>NC_090447.1:914845697-924845697 GCF_031143425.1 Pleurodeles waltl
TTGTTAGTTTTTTTAGAGATGGGGAGCGACCCATCAGACAAGGGTCGCTCCCCTGGGGGGCAAACTGTGTTTAGACCATTTCTGCCCCCCCTGGGGGCAGATTGGTCGATTTTAGGTCAATCTGCCCCAAGGGGGCAGGAAAACCACTAGGCACCGGGATTTGTTTTTGGCGCCAATGTCACGCAGGGGGGGAGCGACCCCCGTAGGCAATGGTCGCTCCGGGGGGGGGGGGAACGGAGGGGGTGTTCGGGGGGCAAATTTATTTTAGGCCATTTCTGCCCCCCCTGGGGGCAGATTGGCCTATTATTAGGCCGATCTGCCCCCAGGGGGGGCAGGAACCTCTTGTTGCCAGGGCACATTTTTTTTAGTGTTTTTTTTTTAGTTTGTTTGTTTTTTTAGAGATGGGGAGCGACCCATCAGACAAGGGGTCGCTCCCCTGGGGGGCAAACTGTGTTTAGACCATTTCTGCCCCCCTTGGGGGCAGATTGGTCGATTTTAGGTCAATCTGCCCCAAGGGGGCAGATACCACTAGGCACCGGGATTTGTTTTTTTGGCGCCAATGTCACGCAGGGGGAGCGACCCCGTAGGTAAGGGTCGCTCCGGGGGGGAACGGAGGGGGTGTTCGGGGGGCAAATTTATTTTAGGCCATTTCTGCCCCCCCTGGGGGCAGATTGGCCTAATATTAGGCCGATCTGCCCCCAGGGGGGGCAGAAACCTCTTGTTGCCAGGGCAATTATTATTATTATTATTATTTTTTTTTTTGTTAGTTTTTTTAGAGATGGGGAGCGACCCATCAGACAAGGGTCGCTCCCCTGGGGGGCAAACTGTGTTTAGACCATTTCTGCCCCCCTTGGGGGCAGATTGGTCGATTTTAGGTCAATCTGCCCCAAGGGGGCAGAAACCACTAGGCACCGGGGATTTGTTTTTTGGCGCCAATGTCACGCAAGGGGAGCGACCCCGTAGGCAAGGGTCGCTCCGGGGGGTGGGGGGGGTGGGTTGTTCGGAGGGCAAATTTATTTTAGGCCATTTCTGCCCCCCCTGGGGGCAGATCGGCCTATTATTAGGCCGATCTGCCCCCAGGGGGGGCAGAAACCTGTAGGCGCCAGGGCAATTTTTTTTTTTTTGTTTGTTTGTTTTTTTAGAGATGGGAAGCGACCCATCAGGACAAGGGTCGCTCCCCTGGGGGGCAAACTGTGTTTAGACCATTTCTGCCCCCCTTGGGGGCAGATTGGTCGATTTTAGGTCAATCTGCCCCAAGGGGGCAGAAACCACCAGGCACCGGGATTTGTTTTTTGCGCCAATGTCACGCAGGGGGAGCGACCCCGTAGGCAAGGGTCGCTCTGGGGGGGGGGGAACGGAGGGGGCTGTTCGGGGGGCAAATTTATTTTAGGCCATTTCTGCCCCCCCTGGGGGCAGATTGGCCTATTATTAGGCCGATCTGCCCCCAGGGGGGGCAGAAACCTCTTGTTGCCAGGGCACATTTTTTTTAGTGTTTATTTTTTAGTTTGTTTGTTTTTTTAGAGATGGGGAGCGACCCATCAGACAAGGGTCGCTCCCCTGGGGGGCAAACTGTGTTTAGACCATTTCTGCCCCCCTTGGGGGCAGATTGGTCGATTTTAGGTCAATCTGCCCCAAGGGGGCAGAAACCACTAGGCACCGGGATTTGTTTTTTGGCGCCAATGTCACGCAGGGGGAGCGACCCCGTAGGCAAGGGTCGCTCCGGGGGGGGGGGAAACGGAGGGGGTGTTCGGGGGGCAAATTTATTTTAGGCCATTTCTGCCCCCCCTGGGGGCAGATCGGCCTATTATTAGGCCGATCTGCCCCCAGGGGGGGCAGAAACCTCTTGTTGCCAGGGCAATTTTTTTTTTTTGTTTTGTTTGTTTTTTTAGAGATGGGGAGCGACCCATCAGACAAGGGTCGCTCCCCTGGGGGGCAAACTGTGTTTAGACCATTTCTGCCCCCCTTGGGGGCAGATTGGTCGATTTTATGTCAATCTGCCCCAAGGGGGCAGAAACCACTAGGCACCGGGATTTGTTTTTTGGCGTCAATGTCACGCAGGGGGAGCGACCCCGTAGGCAAGGGTCGCTCGGAGGGGGGGAACGGAGGGGGTGTTCGGGGGGCAAATTTATTTTAGGCCATTTCTGCCCCCCCTGGGGGCAGATTGGCCTATTATTAGGCCGATCTGCCCCCAGGGGGGGCAGAAACCTCTTGTTGCCAGGGCAATTTATTTTTTATTTTTTGTTTGTTTTTTTATAGATGGGGAGCGACCCATCAGACAAGGGTCGCTCCCCTGGGGGGCAAACTGTGTTTAGACCATTTCTGCCCCCCTTGGGGGCAGATTGGTTGATTTTAGGTCCATCTGCCCCAAGGGGGCAGAAACCACTAGGCACCGGGATTTGTTTTTTGGTGCCAATGTCACACAGGGGGAGCGACCCCGTAGGCAAGGGTCGCTCGGGGGGGGGGGGAACGGAGGGGGTGTTCGGGGTCAAATTTATTTTAGGCCATTTCTGCCCCCCCTGGGGGCAGATTGGCCTATTATTAGGCCGATCTGCCCCCAGGGGGGGCAGAAACCTCTTGTTGCCAGGGCAAATTTTTTTTAGTGTTTTTTTTTTAGTTTGTTTGTTTTTTTAGAGATGGGGAGCGACCCATCAGACAAGGGTCGCTCCCCTGGGGGGCAAACTGTGTTTAGACCATTTCTGCCCCCCTTGGGGGCAGATTGGTCGATTTTAGGTCAATCTGCCCCAAGGGGGCAGAAACCACTAGGCACCGGGGATTTGTTTTTTGGCGCCAATGTCACGCAAGGGGAGCGACCCCGTAGGCAAGGGTCGCTCCGGGCGGTGGGGGGGGTTGGTTGTTCGGAGGCAAATTTATTTTAGGCCATTTCTGCCCCCCCTGGGGGCAGATCGGCCTATTATTATGCCGATCTGCCCCCAGGGGGGGCAGAAACCTGTAGGCGCCAGAGCAATTTTTTTTTTTTTGTTTGTTTGTTTTTTTAGAGATGGGGAGCGACCCATCAGACAAGGGTCGCTCCCCTGGGGGGCAAACTGTGTTTAGACCATTTCTGCCCCCCTTGGGGGCAGATTGGTCGATTTTAGGTCAATCTGCCCCAAGGGGGCAGAAACCACTAGGCACCGGGATTTGTTTTTTGGCGCCAATGTCACGCAGGGGGAGCGACCCCGTAGGCAATGGTCCCTCCGGGGGGGGGGGGGGTTCAGGGGGCAAATTTATTTTAGGCCATTTCTGCCCCCGGGGGGGCAGAAACCTCTTGTTGCCAGGGCAAATTTTTTTTAGTGTTTTTTTTTTAGTTTGTTTGTTTTTTTAGAGATGGGGAGCGACCCATCAGACAAGGGTCGCTCCCCTGGGGGGCAAACTGTGTTTAGACCATTTCTGCCCCCCTTGGGGGCAGATTGGTCGATTTTAGGTCAATCTGCCCCAAGGGGGCAGAAACCACTAGGATCCGGGATTTGTTTTTTGGCGCCAATGTCACGCAGGGGGAGCGACCCCGTAGGCAAGGGTCGCTCCGGGGGGGGGGAACGGAGGGGGTTTTCGGGGGGCAAATTTATTTTAGGCCATTTCTGCCCCCCCTGGGGGCAGATTGGCCTATTATTAGGCCGATCTGCCCCCAGGGGGGGCAGAAACCTCTTGTTGCCAGGGCAATTTTTTTTAATTTTTTTTTTTTAAAGTTTTTTTAGAGATGGGGAGCGACCCATCAGACAAGGGTCGCTCCCCTGGGGGGCAAACTGTGTTTAGACCATTTCTGCCCCCCTTGGGGGCAGATTGGTCGATTTTAGGTCAATCTGCCCCAAGGGGGCAGAAACCACTAGGCACCGGGATTTGTTTTTTGGCGCCAATGTCACGCAGGGGGAGCGACCCCGTAGGCAAGGGTCGCTCTGGGGGGGGGGAACGGAGGGGGTGTTCGGGGGGCAAATTTATTTTAGGCCATTTCTGCCCCCCCTGGGGGCAGATCGGCCTATTATTAGGCCGATCTGCCCCCGGGGGGGGCAGAAACCTGTAGGCGCCAGGGCAATTATTATTATTTTTTTTTTTTTTTTGTTTGTTTGTTTTTTTAGAGATGGGGAGCGACCCATCAGACAAGGGTCGCTCCCCTGGGGGGCAAACTGTGTTTAGACCATTTCTGCCCCCCTTGGGGGCAGATTGGTCGATTTTAGGTCAATCTGCCCCAAGGGGGCAGAAACCACTAGGCACCGGGATTTGTTTTTGGCGCCAATGTCACGCAGGGGGAGCGACCCCGTAGGCAAGGGTCGCTCTGGGGGGGGGGGGAACGGAGGGGGTGTTCGGGGGGCAAATTTATTTTAGGCCATTTCTGCCCCCCCTGGGGGCAGATCGGCCTATTATTAGGCCGATCTGCCCCCGGGGGGGGCAGAAACCTGTAGGCGCCAGGGCAATTATTATTATTTTTTTTTTTTTTTTGTTTGTTTGTTTTTTTAGAGATGGGGAGCGACCCATCAGACAAGGGTCGCTCCCCTGGGGGGCAAACTGTGTTTAGACCATTTCTGCCCCCCTTGGGGGCAGATTGGTCGATTTTAGGTCAATCTGCCCCAAGGGGGCAGAAACCACTAGGATCCGGGATTTGTTTTTTGGCGCCAATGTCACGCAGGGGGAGCGACCCCGTAGGCAAGGGTCGCTCCGGGGGGGGGGGAACGGAGGGGGTGTTCGGGGGGCAAATTTATTTTAGGCCATTTCTGCCCCCCCCGGGGGCAGATTGGCCTATTATTAGGCCGATCTGCCCCCAGGGGGGGCAGAAACCTCTTGTTGCCAGGGCAATTTTTTGTAATTTTTTTTTTTTTAGTTTTTTTAGAGATGGGGAGCGACCCATCAGACAAGGGTCGCTCCCCTGGGGGGCAAACTGTGTTTAGACCATTTCTGCCCCCCTTGGGGGCAGATTGGTCGATTTTAGGTCAATCTGCCCCAAGGGGGCAGAAACCACTAGGCACCGGGATTTGTTTTTTGGCGTCAATGTCACGCAGGGGGAGCGACCCCGTAGGCAATGGTCGCTCCGGGGGGGGGGGTGGGGGTTCAGGGGGCAAATTTATTTTAGGCCATTTCTGCCCCCCCTGGGGGCAGATTGGCCTATTATTAGGCCGATCTGCCCCCAGGGGGGCAGAAACCTCTTGTTGCCTGGGCAAATTTTTTTTAGTGTTTTTTTTTTAGTTTGTTTGTTTTTTTAGAGATGGGGTGCGACCCATCAGACAAGGGTCGCTCCCCTGGGGGGCAAACTGTGTTTAGACCATTTCTGCCCCCCTTGGGGGCAGATTGGTCGATTTTAGGTCAATCTGCCCCAAGGGGGCAGAAACCACTAGGCACCGGGATTTGTTTTTTGGCGCCAATGTCACGCAGGGGGAGCGACCCCGTAGGCAATGGTCGCTCCGGGGGGGGGGGGGGGGGGGGGTTCAGGGTGCAAATTTATTTTAGGCCATTTCTGCCCCGGCTGAGCTAGAGGCCAAAATCCACATGTAGGCACTTTGCAAAAAACACCTCTGTTTTCTGTGAAAAAATATGTTGTGTCCACGTTGTGTTTTGGGCCATTTCCTTTCGTGGGCGCTAGGCCTACCCACACAAGTGAGGTACCATTTTTATGGAGAGACTTAGGGGAACGCTGGGTGGAAGGAAATTTGTGGCTCCTCTCAGATTCCAGAACTTTCTGTCACCGAAATGAGAGGAAAAAGTGTTTTTTGGCCAGATTTTGATGTTTGCAAAGGATTCTGGGTAACAGAAGCTGGTCAGAGCCCCGCAAATCACCCCATCTTGGATTCCCCTAGGTCTCTAGTTTTAAAAAATGCGCTGGTTTGCTAGGTTTCCCCAGGTGCCGGATGAGCTAGAGGCCAAAATCCACACGTAGGCACTGTTTTCTATGAAAAAATGTGATGTGTCCACGTTGTGTTTTGGGCCATTTCCTGTCGCGAGCGCTAGGCCTACCCACACAAGTGAGGTATCATTTTTATCGGGAGACGTGGGGGAACGCTGGGTGGAAGGACATTTGTGGCTCCTCTCAGATTCCAGAACTTTCTGCCACAGAAACATGAGGAACATGTGTTTTTTTAGCCACATTTTGAGGTTTGCAAAGGATTCTGGGTAACAGAACCTGGTCCCAGCCACACAAGTCACCCCATCTTGGATTCCCCTAGGTCTCTAGTTTTCAGAAATGCACAGGTTTGGTAGGTTTCCCTAGGTGGCGGCTGAGCTACAGACCAAAATCCACAGGTAGGCACTTTGCTAAAAACAGGTCTGTTTTCTGTGATGTGTCCACGTTGCGCTTTGGGGCGTTTCCTGTCGCGGGCGCTAGGCCTACCCACACAAGTGAGGTATCATTTTTATCGGGAGACGTGGGGGAACGCTGGGTGGAAGGAAATTTGTGGCTCCTCTCAGATTCCAGAACTTTCTGCCACAGAAATGTGAGGAACATGTGTTTTTTAAGCCAAATTTTGAGGTTTGCAAAGGATTCTGGGTAACAGAACCTGGTCCCAGCCACACAAGTCACCCCATCTTGGATTCCCCTACGTCTCTAGTTTTCAGAAATGCACAGGTTTGGTAGGTTTCCCTAGGTGGCGGCTGAGCTACAGGCCAAAATCCACAGGTAGGCACTTTGCTAAAAACAGGTCTGTTTTCTGTGATGTGTCCACGTTGCGCTTTGGGGCGTTTCCTGTCGCGGGCGCTAGGCCTACCCACACAAGTGAGGTATCATTTTTATCGGGAGACGTGGGGGAACGCTGGGTGGAAGGAAATTTGTGGCTCCTCTCAGATTCCAGAACTTTCTGCACAGAAATGTGAGGAACATGTGTTTTTTTAGCCAAATTTTGAGGTTTGCAAAGGATTCTGGGTAACAGAACCTGGTCCCAGCCACACAAGTCACCCCATCTTGGATTCCCCCAGGTCTCTAGTTTTCAGAAATGCACAGGTTTGGTAGGTTTCCCTAGGTGGCGGCTGAGCTACAGGCCAAAATCTACAGGTAGGCACTTTGCAAAAAACACCCCTGTTTTCCTTCAAAAATTTGGTTGTGTCCACGTTGCGCTTTGGGGCGTTTCCTGTCGTGGGCGCTAGGCCTACCCACACAAGTGAGGTATCATTTTTATCGAGAGACATGGGGGAACGCTGGGTGGAAGGAAATTTGTGGCTCCTCTCAGATTCCAGAACTTTCTGCCACAGAAATGTGAGGAACATGTGGTTTTTTAGCCAAATTTTGAGGTTTGCAAAGGATTCTGGGTAACAGAACCTGGTCCCAGTCACACAAGTCACCCCATCTTGGATTCCCCAAGGTCTCTAGTTTTCAGAAATGCACAGGTTTGGTAGGTTTCCCTAGGTGGCGGCTGAGCTACAGGCCAAAATCCACAGGTAGGCACTTTGCTAAAAACAGGTCTATTTTCTGTGATGTGTCCACGTTGCGCTTTGGGGTGTTTCCTGTCGAGGGCGCTAGGCCTACCCACACAAGTGAGGTATCATTTTTATCGGGAGACGTGGGGGAACGCTGGGTGGAAGGAAATCTGTGGCTCCTCTCAGATTCCAGAACTTTCTGCCACAGAAATGTGAGGAACATGTGTTTTTTAAGCCAAATTTTGAGGTTTGCAAAGGATTCTGGGTAACAGAACCTGGTCCCAGCCACACAAGTCACCCCATCTTGGATTCCCCCAGGTCTCTAGTTTTCGGAAATGCACAGGTTTGGTAGGTTTCCCTAGGTGGCGGCTGAGCTACAGGCCAAAATCTACAGGTAGGCACTTTGCAAAAAACACCTCTGTTTTCCTTCAAAAATTTGGCTGTGTCCACGTTGCGCTTTGGGGCGTTTCCTGTCACGGGCGCTAGGCCTACCCACACAAGTGAGGTATCATTTTTATCGGGAGATGTGGGGGAACGCTGGGTGGAAGGAAATTTGTGGCTCCTCTCAGATTCTAGAACTTTCTGCCACAGAAATGTGAGGAACATGTGTTTTTTTAGCCAAATTTTGAGGTTTGCAAAGGATTCTGGGTAACAGAACCTGGTCCCAGCCACACAAGTCACCCCATCTTGGATTCCCCTAGGTCTCTAGTTTTCAGAAATGCACAGGTTTGGTAGGTTTCCCTAGGTGGCGGCTGAGCTACAGGCCAAAATCTACAGGTATGCACTTTGCAAAAAACAGGTCTATTTTCTGTGATGTGTCCACGTTGCGCTTTGGGGCGTTTCCTGTCGCGGGCGCTAGGCCTACCCACACAAGTGAGGTATCATTTTTATCGGGAGACGTGGGGGAACGCTGGGTGGAAGGAAATGTGTGGCTCCTCTCAGATTCCAGAACTTTCTGCCACAGAAATGTGAGGAACATGTGTTTTTTTAGCCAAATTTTGAGGTTTGCAAAGGATTCTGGGTAACAGAACCTGGTCCCAGCCACACAAGTCACCCCATCTTGGATTCCCCTAGGTCTCTAGTTTTCAGAAATGCACAGGTTTGGTAGGTTTCCCTAGGTGGCGGCTGAGCTAAAGGCCAAAATCTACAGGTAGGCACTTTGCTAAAAACAGGTCTGTTTTCTGTGATGTGTCCATGTTGTGTTTTGGGGCGTATCCTGTCGCGGGCGCTAGGCCTACCCACACAAGTGAGGTATCATTTTTATCGGGAGACTTGGGGGAACATAGAATAGCAAAACAAGTGTTATTGCCCCTTGTCTTTCTCTACATTTTTCCCTTCCAAATGTAAGACAGTGTGTAAAAAAGACATCTATTTGAGAAATGCCCTGTAATTCACATGCTAGTATGGGCACCCTGGAATTCAGAGATGTGCAAATAACCACTGCTTCTCAACACCTTATCTTGTGCCCATTTTGGAAATACAAAGGTTTTCTTGATAGCTATTTTTTACTCTTTATATTTCAGCAAATGAATTGCTGTATACCCGGCATAAAATGAAAACCCACTGCAGGGTGCAGGTCATTTATTGGCTCTGGGTACCTAGAGTTCTTGATGAACCTACAAGCCCTATATATCCCCGCAACCAGAAGAGTCCAGCAGACGTAATGGTATATTGCTTTTGAAAATCTGACATTGCAGGAAAAAATTACAGAGTAAAACTTAGAGAAAAATTGATGTTTTTTTCACCTCAATTTCAATATTTTTCTTTTTCAGTTGTTATTTTCTGTAGGAAACCCTTGTAGGATCTACACAAATTACCCCTTGCTGAATTCAGAATTTTGTCTACTTTTCAGAAATGGTGCGGTTTCTGGGATCCAGCATTGGTTTCATGCCCATTTCTGTCACTGACTGGAAGGAGGCTGAAAGCACAAAAAATCGTAAAAATGGGGTATGTCCCAGTAAAATGCCAAAATTGTGTTGAAAAATTGGGTTTTCTGATTCAAGTCTGCCTGTTCCTGAAAGCTGGGAAGCTGGTGATTTTATCACCGCAAACCCTTTGTTGATGCCCTTTTCAGGGAAAAAAACACAAGCCTTCTTCTGCAGCCCATTTTTCCATTTTTTTAAAAAAAAACGAAATTTTCACTGTTTTTTGGCTAATTTCTTGGCCTCCTTCTGGGGAACCCACAAAGTCTGGGTACCTCTAGAATCCCTAGGATGTTGGAAAAAAAGACGCAAATTTGGCGTGGGTAACTTACGTGAACAAAAAGTTATGAGGGCCTAAGCGCGAACTGCTCCAAATAGCCAAAAAAAGGCTCGGCACAGGAGGGGGAAAAGGCCTGGCAGCGAAGGGGTTAAAAGTAGTATAATAGTGGGCAGAGGTCAAAGTTAGGGAAATATTATTAATAAATAATAGGCCTTACTTGGGCAAGCAGAGCCCTCAGCAGTGGGCTGGTGGCTGGGCCCGCCTATCCAGCTCTTCCCAGACCTGCCTCAGTGCTGCCCCTCTTCTTGCCCCTGGGTGCGGATGTAAGAGATAAAGAAGATAAAAAAATAGATTAGCAGTGCAGTTAATCTCCACAAAATTATTATAACAAGAAAACGTAGTAACATTGTCCCTAACTAAATCAGATCGCCTATTGTACTAGTATTGACTCTTGTTGAGTTGGCTATACTAATCCTAAAATCCCTATTCCATATTGATGGACCAACTCATTCTCCCCTTTTTTGCAATGCCTAGATGCCTACTAGTACTATACATCACTGTGAAATTGCTTGGGACTGTACGCGCTACATAAAGAGAGTCACACAGATCGCTAGGTTACTGTTATCACTAATTTACTATGGTGACAGGAGGACAAAGGAGTCTGCAATGGCTTCATACATGATCAGCCAAAGTGATCACATAGTAATATTGTTAATGTAAACTAAATGTAACTCACCTCTGAGTGTGGGCGGAGTGTAATTCGGGAAAAAAAGTAGCATTGTAGTACACAAACACAACAAACAATATAATGAATTCTCACCAAGCCCCAGAATCTCAGTGCTTAGCAGGTTAAGCAGGTCCTGCTTCCAGTCTAGGATATCTGTCCAGCAATGCATCAGCTGCTCTGCAGTACACTGGACCTGGCTGGTGTGCCACACGCACCTGCGCACCACCGGCCAATGCAGCCGATGTTCCCTCAGGGTGTACCTGCTGCCAAGCTGCCTCCTACCAAGTTCCAGGCATGGATGGGAGGGGGTGCTGCATGTAAAAAAACAATGCTGCCACCCCTCCTCACAAAAGGTTGGCCGGGGCTGCACCCCTTAACAGCACCATCATCCACAACTTAGGCTGCGGGCTGTTTGGGGGGCCTGGCACCACTGCTACCCTGGTCGCCACCCTACTATCCAATGGCACCGGGTAGGGTAAAGATAAGAAACAGGAGGAGGAAGGAAGGAAGGAGTACGGACATAAAGGGAAAAGTAAATAAAAGTCATGAAAAACACACAAAAATGAAAAAATGTAAAATACACAGACACAAAAAACACAACAATACAATAAATAAAAATAAGGGGTAGATTCCTTAGGAGGGCGGAGGATTGAAAAAATTCGAAAGGGATTCAAAAATATGCCCAGCACCTTGAGCAGAGTAAGAAATCAAGATGGCTTACCCATGCGTACGGTGTGGTGCTGTTCTCGCGTGATTTTGAATGTGAGGAAGTACTCAGAGTTGTGCTTGACGTGAAAAATACAACACAAACAGGCACAAAGGAAAACTCTGCCTGTATGTGGAACTCTGCGTAGCATGGCACAGTTTTTTAACCACTTCATTTAGTTGTGTATAGCTCGAATCCACGAGCTCTGCCCAACCCTTGCCAGAAATGTAATTGTCTAACACCCATATTGTGGAGCAAACGTCAAAAATTATTGTTCCAAAATATGTTACAGCAAAGTGGAATGAGATAGGCAGAGTTTGTCTGGACACGGTATGTTTGCATATCTCCATATTTCAGCATGAGACCAGTGGAGGTGATAACGCGTCGAACCTTGATTATTTAATCTTACAAGGAGACACGTTTTAGACCGATGAATCTTTTGACCACGTTTGGGGACTTCCCAGAACGAGATATCTGTTCAGCATTGCAATCAATAGATCAATAACCTCATCAATATTCACAATATCTAATCAATCCAGGTAATCAATAACATTTAATAGGAATCAAACACACCATGACCTTTCAACCATGAATAACCACATAAATCTAGTAAAATTTAAGACATTTATTCCCTATTAGTTTCACTCTAAAATCAGGTTTATTAGTCTCAATATCAGTACGCACATCAAAACCACTATAACTTGGCAACTCGAGTAAGACTTTAGCAAAGCATAAGTCATGAACATTAGAACAAAGCACGACGTTAACATGAATCAACTTTAGCAGAGTATCATTAGTACATTATTCAACAAAGCAAGAATCTAGTCAGTTGTCTATTTGCCTCAGTTTAGTGAAGTCCTTAACTAACATCGAATTTGCATCAGCATGTTGGGCTTCATGCAAAACAATTTAGCAAACACTAATTTGGAAAACATCTAACTATGGCCTCTATCAAAAGAGCAGTTGGTACCTAGAAAGAAAAGGCAAACAGACAATTACAATTTATCATCAGATAGTTACCCATCCAAATGGGTCAGCATACAGCGTCAGTCTTCGTCCTCAGGACCTCAGTCGATTCACCATCAGCCAGGATAGAACAGGTAAGACTCAGCAGGGCATAGCTAAGGAACAAAGCTCTTCCCTCATAAGGGAGGAGAAGTAAGTATCAGGCAAAGAGGATGGTTTAGAGTAACAAACAAAAGTCTCTCAGCAGGACAAGATAACAGCTAGGAATGGCTAAGAATGGCTTGAATAATGGCAGGGTAGTGGCAAGGAATGTCCGGTAGTGGCTCATTTCTCCTTGGGTCATGCCGATATGTCAAAGCCCTCGAACAAGTCTCTAATTTCCCATTGGGCAATATTTGGTATATCGTTATATCTGTCCAATGATCCATCAAACAGCTTACTAGAATTTTCACCTAAGACAGTTCTCATGCAGTTGATTGGCTCCTGTGATTGACGTCTTCAACGGGTGGAATGTCAGGTAAGAAAAATTACACTTGTCGCTCAAGTCAGTAGTCCCATTGTCTTCTACTAGTCCAGACGACCTTGCACCTGTTGCGAATTACACTGTTGCATTTGACAAGAATGTATCCTTGAGCAAGTCGGGTCCCATGAGAAAGAATTTACTACCGCTACACACATATCTCTAGCTTCTGGAAAAGTACAGCTTCGTGTCCTTCAGGAAAACAGCACATTGCACGTTAGAAAAACACAGTTAATATGAGACCAGGCAGCTAGGCCCAGACCCTTGCTAACTAAGGCCTAGTGATTAATTTAGCAAAACCTAATACATAATCCTCAATGCTAATACAAAATCATACATTGTTAATTCATCATTAGTCAGTTTCATTAATCATCGTTTACATTGGTGGCCACTCCCCGTGGGCACATTTCAAATGTGTACATTATTTTTCTCTAGGTTAACACATCTTCTTTGTGGCTTCATTACACATTATATTGCAAGCTTTTCATGTTAATATTGATTATAAAATTCACACTCCAACAATCCCTCCTCTGATGACTCTTGTCATCACACAAATCTTTCCCCTTTTTGCATACTAAAATACTCTCATTTCCATTTCTTCTTTCAACTTTGCCCTTCCCAATTTTCCTCTGAACATTTTCTCCCTTTTCTTTTCTTCCCTCCTCTTATTTCCCCTTATATCCTATTATTATTTTTCGCCATTTTCAATTTTATTCTTTTACTAATTTTGCATGACAGCCATAATCCAAATATGCAAGCCAATATCCCATGCCAAATATTATTAAACCAATTTCCCACCTTAGCAAGTCCCTTTACAACCTTTTCCCAAACTCCAGGCTCTTTCAGTTCCTTCAAATCAGTATTATCTCTTGTTAGGTTAGTAAGCATACTTCTAATCTCATTGCTATTATCAGGTATATAAGCACAGCAATGTCGCTCATTAAGCATTTTTACAAACTCCGCTATTTTTCGCTAAAAGAATGTCTAAAGCAAGCCTGTTTTGAAGAGTCATAGCCCTCTCCGCAGCAAGTTTAGTGTCCATCAGGAGTATAGCCCCTGTAAAATTTGTCAGCATGTTATCCACAATAGTGGACAACTTTTGAATCTTTATGGAGTTCAAGATAACCCCTACTGAAGGAATTATTGCCCCAAATATGTCTTCTATGACACCAGCAGCAGTCTCTCTCCTTTGTCTAGTATGATGTAATTCAGAAAACTTTTTGTGGGAAAACTATCCCTAAATAACATGTCCCATACCATCCCTTTGGAAGACGGTAATAAGCATTAAGTCCACATATATAATAGATCCCAGGGATCGTTGGATCCTGTCCATTTAACATGAACGTCCACTTACTCTGAAACAAAAACACATGCTTACATTCACTTGTTCCCACAAACACATTGTCATAATATGACTTTGGTCGCGTTATGCAAAGCTTTCCTATGTGTAGTGTATATAAAGCTAGTTTCCCTTGTTCCCTAACTGCACTATAGCTCTCACTACTTACAAAAGCACGATGCTGCAAGCCCTTTTCTAACTTCCCCTTCAATGCCCTCCTTCTATCTTCCGTGTGATCTAGAACGCTTTTCTCTACAGGTGTAAGCAAACATGTCAAATTATTGCGGTGTGCATAAGATGTACTAATTGTTAGTGTTGCTTCAAAGAACCCCTTAACTAATTTTATGTTATAGTACTTAGCTACACTATTTAAGTCCTGTATGCTAGGCACATAAGAAAACACAAGGTTGTTATTAGAATAAAAGTATTGAATCTCTTCCTGGTTATAGAATCGTGTTAATAACAAACTACAGCTTATCCCATATGTTTGAGGCAAACTATGGTAGGTAACTCCCTGTTGCACTGAAACAGGAATTTGTGTACACACATAACAATCTTTTGCATCCATAGTGTCAACACACTCACTCAGCAAGCGATAGAAAACATTAGTTGATAGTTCCCCTTTCACATACGTTCCCTCATGCAAATATCTTGTGTCCTGCTCGAACCTAAGCTGTTAGTGTAGAATTGGTCTCAGGAACTGTAGCATTGTTAGTTTCACTCTTGTCCACCAATGGCATTACCACAATCAGAACTATGATGAAAATCACACACAAAACACCCAAACCAACACCCAAACATTTACAACGCCTACCTCCCCTAGTATCATCTCTAGTGTTAGCCATGATCTGTAAAGAATCAGAAAGCAAATTACTATAAGTTCAAACAACAACCAACAGAGGATGGTTAAAGCCCTTTTTTTTTCTTCAGCAAGTTAAAGCAAGCAAAGGCCTTTCTGCAGCAATTATTTACAGCTTTCACATTCACTCCCAGGACCCTTGCCAATTCCGGTTAGCAGCTTGTCAAAATCAGTTTTCAAAAGTCAGTTCAGGTTAACAGTGTCACATCTGGTAATTTATCAGTCTCTTTTCTCAGTTTTCTTTAACTCAATTTTCACATCAACGCAGTCTCTTTCTCTGGCCAGACTCAGGTGCCAAAGTACTGACCTGGGACTTCTCGGTCAAAACAAAACACCAAGAACTCTTGTTGCCACTCAGCTGACGTTGCATATGCCCATTCAGGACCTGCGTACCTTCTGTTTGCCACTCTCTTTCTTTTCAACTTGCGATCACCCTGTAACTCTCCTTCACTCAAATCTTCTCTACTTGTTGTGTCAACCTCTTCCTCTATTGCATCGTCGACAACCACTCTTCCTTTTGTCACTTGCAATTCTGGCCACTTATCTCCTTTCAGTGTCTCTTTGGCCTTTTGTCTTTTATCACGCGGCCCTTTGCCCTCCTCTGACTCTATGGTGTTTTCTCTTGATGGACCTGCAATCTGCTCAGGAGGAGTCTGGGCACTCTGATCCTCTTTCGCCTCAACTCCTTCACCTTCTGGGTCTGTCACAGGTTCTATTTCAATTCCATATCCATCTGCTTCTGGGAGAAGCTCCTTCTGACTCGGTCCTCCTGGTGCCTCAGTTAAGATAGGCTCACCGTCACCTCTCTGGGTCTTGTTTCTTTCGCCTCTTATTGGAGTGACCAAGCCATCCTCAACGGGCTCTCCTTCTGTCTCAGTTCCCCTTTGATTACTCTCTGGCCCTGAGACTTCCTTTTCTGTTGTTGTTACTTTCGACAATTCAATTTCCTCATCAGTTGGACATGTCACCTTCTTTGTGTGACTGGCATGAGTCCAGTTTGGAATTCTCGCACACTTCACAGTAGTAGTAGTTGTTAGTATTACTTGATATGGCCCCTTCCAACGTGGCTCCAAACACGACTTCCTCACGTGTTTCTTCATGACAACCCAGTCACCAGCTTTCAGGTTGTGACCTGGATCAAAGAGCGGACCACATCAGCCAGACCCTTGCAGTAGTCCAACACCATATCATCCGTGATATTCACAAGAGCATTTGCAGGCACTGCGGGCAGTCTCATAGCTCGGCCATGAGAATTTCATGAGGTGACAGTCCTGTTTTCTTGTTAGGCGTATTTCTCATTCACATTAGCACCAAAGGCAGTGCATCAGGCCATTTCAAATTTGTAGACGCACACATCCTTGCCATTCTCGACTTCAGGGTACCATTCATCTGCTCCACTAATCCTGATGCTTCAGGGCGGTAACTACAATGCTACTTCTGATCAATGTTTAATGCTGCACACAATAGCTTAACCACCTCGTTGTTGAAGTGACTTCCTCTATCTGATTCTAAAGAGATCGGAAACCCGAAACGTGGAATCAATTCCTTAAGCAGCAGCTTCGCTACTGTGAGACTGTTATTTCTGCGTGTAGGGTAAGCTTCAATCCAGTGACTAAAGATGCACACAATCACCAACACGTATCTCAGACCTCCACACACAGGCATTTCAATAAAATCCAACTGCATTCTGCTAAATGGACCTCCTGCTTTCCCAATGTGGGTCAGATTCACCACTGTCCCTTTCCCCGCATTCATCTGCTGACAGATGATGCACCTGTGACAGATCACTTCTGCAGCTTGTCTGAACTTTGGGTTAAACCAGTCAATTTTGAACATCCTGATCATGGCATCTCTCCCAATATGTGCTTGCCCAAGGTAAAACCTAGCAAACTATGACAGAAGACTGTTTGGCAGAACCATTTTCCCTTCATCTGAAACCCACAAATCATCTGGTCTTTGTACACATTGCATCCTAACCCCTGATCGCTTCTCATCTTTGCTGGCACGTCCCTGCAACAATTTAAATTCTTCCTACGTGTCAACCACCCTCAAAGCGTAACCTGTGCATGTCTCATTTTCTATTTCAGGTAACAATTCCCACTGATCCTTGAACCATATACAGTTCAATGCGCAAAACCTTGCGACTTGATCCGCATATCCATTTCCCATTGAAACAAAGTCTTGTGATTTCAAATGAGCACTGCATTTCACCACGACAATTTCATGAGGTAACTGAATCGCGTGCAACAACTCCTTAATTCTTTCACCATTTTTCACCGGAGAACCAGAAGAGGTCAGGAAACCCCTCTGTGACCATAGTTGGCCAAAATCATGGCCAATTCCAAATCCGTATCTGCTATCAGTTTAGATAATCACTCTCAATTGGGCAGCAGCATGGCACGTTCTGGTAAGAGCAACCAATTTTGCCACCTGAGCAGAATATACTCTCTCAAGCCAAGATGCTTCCAGGATACTAGTGATCGTACACACAGGCCCTCATTCTAACATTGGCGGGCGGCGGCCGCCGCCCGCCTGGCAGGAACCGCCATATGGCTGCTCCGCATTCGAAAGACCGCTGGGGCCATTCTGACTTTCCCGCTGGGCCGGCGGGCGCTAGCCAATATAGCGCCCGCCGGCCCAGCGGGAAAGGGGCCTGCAACACTGAAGCCGGCTCCGAATGGAGCCGGCGGTGTTGCAGGTGTGCGACGGGTGCAGTTGCACCCGTTGCGCTTTTCACTGTCTGCTAGGCAGACAGTGAAAAGCATACTGGGGCCCTGTTAGGGGGCCCCTGCACTGCCCATGCCAGTGGCATGGGCAGTGCAGGGGCCCCCAGGGGCCCCAGTTCACCCGTTCCCGCCAGCCTGTTCCTGGCGGTAAAAACCGCCAGAAACAGGCTGGAGGGAAGGGGGTCAGAATCCCGCCGCCATGGCGGATTTGGGCAACCAGGGGAAATCCAGCGGGAAACCGCTGGACCCGGTTTTCTAACCGCGGCTTTCCCGCCGCGGTTAGAATGGCCCAGGAAGCACCGCCAGCCTGTTGGCGGTGCTTCCGTCATTTTAGCCCTGGCGGTCTCGGACTGCCAGGGTTAGAATGACCCCCACAGTGTATCCGCCTCTCAGCACTCCTACTGAGTCTATTAGACATGAGCCATAGACAAAGATAATTTGGTCATTTTCTTCCAATTGAGTATCTTTAATATCAGGCCTCGGTTTGGTGAACATTTCTGTTACCTCAAGACAATCATGTTCTAGATCATCAGCATCCTCAACTTCTGTATTTTCATTTGGAAGCAAAGTTGCTGGGTTCAGCACTGTATATCTTTTCAACGTTACATTTGGTGACCCCAATATAATCGTTTCATATTTCGTCAGTCTTGCATTTGTCATGTGCTGCGTTTTGGTACTGGTTAAAAAAATCTCAACTGAGTGTGGGACCATAACTGTTAAGGGATGTCCCCATCACTATGCTCTCACATTGTGCGAGGCTCTGACCAACTGCTGCTACTGCACGCAGACTACCCGGTAAGGTTGCTGTGACTGGGTCCAAAGCAGCTGAAAAATATGCTACTGGTCGGTTTGCACCTCCATGGACCTGTGTCAGGACATACAAAGACCATGCATCACATTCATGACAAAACAGGACAAAAGGCTTCATGTAATCAGGCATACCTAAAGCTGGAGCCCTACACATACACTCCCTTAGCTCAGTAAACGCTTTCATTTCTTTCTCTGACAGTGTTAGGACATCTGGCCCATCTTTAGCAGTCAGTCTCACCAATGGCTTGGAGATGACTGAGAAAATCGGGATCCACTGACGACAGTAGCCCACCATTCCCAGGAACATCCTAACGTCTCTCCGTGTCGTTGGGGGATTCATCTGCAATAAGGCGGTCACTCTTTCCCTGGATATCTTCCTCGACCCTTTTTCAATTAGATGACCTAAGTATTTCACCTCTTTCTGACAATATTGCAGCTTCTTTGGGGACACCTTATGCCCATTCTTTCCCAAGTGGTTCAGCAAGGCAATGGAATCGTACTTGCAGTCATCTCTCGATTCGGATGCAATCAACAAATCATCAATGTACTGTACTAGAGTCGATTGAAAAGGCAATTCCAATGCCGCCAAATCTTTCTTCAATATCTGATTGAAGATGGAAGGTGATTCCGAAAACCCTTGAGGAATTCGACACCAACTGTAAACCTTGTCCAAGAATTTGAAACTAAAAAGAAATTGGCTCTCCTCATGAAGAGGCATGGAAAAGAACGCTTGGGGCAAATCTACTACTGTGACCCACTCTGCATCGCATGGAACCTGGAACATGATCACAGCTGGATTTGGCACTACTGGGCAACATTTCACCACTATGTCGTTAATTTTTCTCAAGTATTGGAAAATTCGAACTTCCCCACAAGGCTTTCTCAGTCCTATTTTTGGTGAATTACATGGACTGCTCATCACCTCTTTCAAAACTCCTTGCTTCACAAAGTCTGCAATTATCTGCGTTACCTGTATAAGGACATCTTGCACCATGTGGTACTGCGGTACCTGCAGGAACACAGCATTTGGCTTCACACTAACTTTAACTGGTTC
This sequence comes from Pleurodeles waltl, assembly GCF_031143425.1. Lineage (NCBI taxonomy): Eukaryota > Metazoa > Chordata > Amphibia > Caudata > Salamandridae > Pleurodeles > Pleurodeles waltl. The sequence goes on from NC_090447.1 coordinate 914,864,936, forward strand.
TACTCCTTTTATCAGTCCCACTTCCTTTCCTGTCAAGTCCCACGCTTTCTCTTTGACTGTCCCCGGCAAATCTGCTGGCAGATCAGTCTCTGTGAACATTGGGAAGAAAATTATTAGGGGATATTCCTCATCTGTTGCCTCTGTTTCAGGCTCTGAGATCTGTCCATCATCCCCTTCATCGTCACTGTTTGTCTGCACTTCAATTCCCTCATTGGAACAGGTGATAGAACATCTTGTCTTGCACAGTAAGTCTCTTCCCAGTAGGGATACGGGACTCAAATCACAAACTACACACCTGTGCAACCCCTGGAATGTGCCAAGCTCAACCTGAACGGGATCTGTGATCGGGTTAGTCAAGAGCTGATTTGCCACTCCTACCACTTTGACTGTACGTCCCGAAAGGGGCAATTTTAGAACCTCTGCACTTCTGACTGTAGAGCGTGTAGCTCCTGTGTCAACCAAGAATGAGACTTTGTGACCCATTACCTTCCCTTGCACATAGGGCCCTCTCTGATCTACTTCTAGGGATGCTGCAAGCCTGCATTCCTCACTATCTGAACTCTCATCCGACCATTCATTGTTTATTCCATTCTCACCACGCAATGGGAACTGTTGTACTGTGTTATTTTGACTCATTCCTTGACTTGTGACCTGTTGAGGAAGCATCACCTGTTGCTGTCCCATTGGTGCTAAGGGCAACTGCATTTGCTGTCTAGGTACCAAAGGAATCTGCTGTTGCATTTGCTGCATCTGCACCGGTTGTACACATGGCATCTACACTTGTTGCATGGGTTGAAGACCCTGCATCTGAAACATGTTATTCTGAAAGTTCGGATTAGGACCTCTCATTCTTGGCCCTTTACCATTTTGGAATGCACTGACATCATTGCTTTGTTAAACAACACCCTCCTGCACAGTCATCGGGCACTGCCGCTTCCAGTGTCCAACGCCCCCACAAGCATGACAGGGTAACACCTTCTTCATCCCCTATATGTCGTTTTGAACCACTACGGTATTCAGGTCTGGACCACGGTTCACAAAACCTCCTCGACCTCTGCCTCTCACTTGGGCTTGAAACATCCCATTTCCTTGTGGCTATTGCACCATCTGCTGTAAACCATTTCCCTGCATCCCTGCCTGTGCTGCCTTAATTTGCATTATCATCACTTTCTCCTTTAACTTTCTCTGCTTCAACTCAATTTCATCACTACAGTATTTCACATACTGCAATACCTCGTCAATTGGCTGCGCTTGCCAACAGATCAAATGATTCTTAATTATCTGGCTAATCGCAGGCCTCAAACCCTCAACAAATGTGAACACAAGGTGATTCATGTCCTTCGCCTCTATGACCTCTGTACCACTGTATTGCTTGAATGCTTTCAACAATCTCTCATAGTAGGTATGTATCGACTCCTTGGCTTCCTGTGCCGTTCGATTAATCTTTTGCCAATCAATATTCTGCGGCGACACCTTCTGTTTCAAAAACTCAAACACCGTATAGTAGTACCTCATCACCTCAGGAGACGGTGCTCCTGTGACTCTATCTCTCGCTGGTTCCACGGTTGGCCAATCCACACTCCTCTTGCACTCAAGCCACAGATCAGCTGGAACTATAATCTCAAAGAGAGTATTCAGATCTTCCAAAAGACACTCTGCAAGCTTCACAAACCTGTCCGTCTTCTGGTACCATTCTATCGGCTTCTCCCTCAGCCTGGGGAAGTCACTTGTGAACAACAGAATATTACCTCTAGACCATGGTACATGGACAAGAACACCTCCTGCTGTCTCTCTCATTGGTAACATCTTTATTGTGCCGGTATTCGGCACTGGTTTCGGCTGTTGTTGCTCCAGGCAGTCACTTTTCCTTTTGTCTCTTTTCTTTGCCCATCTGCCTTCCCACTTCTCTAAGACTCCCCAAACTTGTGCACTCTGCAGGATTTCTTTAAAGTGTGCCTTCTTCCCAGTAGACCTCATGTGATCAAAATCCTTAGGCTCAAAATCTAACCTGTAACTCCTCTTCAGATCTTTAGTGTTGTCTAGGTCTATGTCGTATTTATCTGCCAGGTTCGCCAACTTCTGGTGCACCTTGCTCACCTCTTTTGTCATCTTTGGGCACAGATACCACAACTCAGCTTCAGTATATGACTCTAGCCTGTTCACTCCCATGCTTCCTTCAACTAGTTCATTTGCCTCCATGCCCAACCTCACAAAATTCAGGTACTCTTCCCTTTCCGACCGCTCTGCTGTCACAGGGGTAGTTTGTGGTGAATTTAACTTGTCTAACCATTCATTCAATTGTTGCGCAGTTAAACCTTGCAAGGAGATATTTCCAGCCTGCATCATTGGTGTTTGCAGTACATTCACACTTGAGATCTGCGGAGTCAGCAGTCCCAAACCTGATTGTCTCATGGTATCTGGAGGAACCCCAATCGGACTAAAGTCTAACAGAGACCTTGATCTCTCTATTGTCTGTTCCACTGGAGCCATTCCTTGAGAGCTCCCTACGAACCCTCCTATTGTCATCTCTTGGGTCATTACTCCCTGATCACATACACTAGACTTCGCCTGTGCAAACAATGGTACTGGTGGGCCAACTGTAATAGGCAAGGATATGGTGGCTGGCGGCTGCCTGTTCCCCAAAACCTGCTGAGCATTAGCTCCGATATTCTGATTCATTATCGATGCCATGGCTAACTGCGGTCCTGTGACCGAAGTGCAATTTGGAACCATCTGTTGCTGTGCCTGAGGCATTAAAAGTGGGGTTGGCTCAGTCTGTTTAGCTTTGGTCTCGTGTATGCCGGATCTGACGGCACCATCAAGTTTGTGGTAGTCTCCAATACTGGGACATCAGGGTAAAGCCTCTGACCGGTGGTGGCTGCATCTGTGTATGCATCTCTGGGGCAGTAGACACACTGACACTATTCTGTATCGGAACTGGTGTTGCAACAGTATTAACCTGTACCATGTTTGTTGTCCCCTGGTTCTGCGTTGAATTTATAGGAACCGCACTAGTACTTGGTCTATTGTCATCTAGGGCATATGGCGGTGGTCGATCATGTAACAACTGATTTAGGAACTCATCATCATCTGAGTCATCTGCCTCTGCCAAGGACTTCTTAGTCTCCTTCTCTTTGCTAGAGCCCTTGTCAGTCTTACAAGTGGCTTTCCTTCCTTGGGTTCCACCTTCTTGAGTTATCACTGGAAACATCCTAACCCCCTCTACTATTTCTCTTCGTCAAATTCTCTGTGCACTGTCCCACCTAGCTTCTGCTAGTGTCTTTTATGCTTTCTCATCCTCCTCTCAAACTTTTGCTGCTGTTGTCGTATGACCATCAGTTCCCAAATTGCTAACACCTCAAACTGTGCTGGCCTCGGAGGTGGCTTTTGCTCATTTAACACCCTCCGCAAATTTTCCAAAATCCTTATATTGAACGTTCCGTGGTCCCGAAACGACAAACACCCTTCTTTCTCTGTCATTTTGCATCATTGCTTTAGCCAAAGGCATGGCGTGACTCCCCTCTCCTCCTTTACGGCATAAGCCGGAGTGTCCTCTGGTGGTGTAGGCTCCCCCACACTCACTGTAATATACACATCTCCCCTCAAAGCGCTCTTTAAAGCCTTGAAAAACGTCATTTTTGCTTCTTTTATTTTGCTAACAATCGAATCAGGAGTGACTTTAATTCCCAGAACTCTCTTCGCCTACCTTCTCAACCAATTGCCTCTCACGGACGGCTGCCAATCGGTGCGCGACCCTTCTCACTAACCGACCTATCCCAGAGCGGCTCCAATGATGTCACACTCACACACACTGCGGCTGACAAGATCTTTGCGGCTAGTCTTCCTCACTCTTCGCTCACACAAAAACTAATGCAATATATTGCGAGCACTAACAAAACTCAAATTTGCCAGTTTACTAAAGGAAAGGTAACACAATCGCTTCAGAACTTCACAGAGATTTTGCTTAGCCTCAGCCGCTACTTTCTCCTTCTGAGATCCCGCACTCGCAAGCAAAATTTGACTCGCAAATTTACTCTCGACTTGTCAATGGGTTGTCCTGGTGCACTTTAGAACTCACCAAATCTCCATCGAAGTTTAAATTCGCTCATCTTGACTCAAACTCGACTCGTCAACCACACCCTATTGACATATTAAACAGCTCAAATGACAACATAAACCAAGGGGCATATTTATACTCCGTTTGCGCCGAAATTGCATCGTTTTTTTTTAACGCAATTTCGACGCAAAACTAACTCCATATTTATACTTTGGCGTTAGACGCGTCTAGCGCCAAAGTCCATGGAGTTAGCGTCATTTTTTAGCGTGGACACCTACTTTGCGTTAATTATATGCAAGGTAGGCGTTCCCGTCTAAAAAATCGACTCCGAGGCATGTGCGTTGGATTTATACTCCCAGGCAAAAATCACGCCCGGGAGTGGGCGGGTCAAAAAAATTGACGTACGGCCGCTTTTGCGCCATTTTTTAGCACCTGCAAAAGGCAGGCGTTAAGGGACCTGTGGGCTCTGAAGGAGCCCAGAGGTGCCCTGCCATGCCCCCTGGGGCACCCCCTGTCACCCATGCCCACCCCACGAGGACACCCAAGGCTGGAGGGACCCATCCCAGGGACATTAAGGTAAGTTCAGGTAAGTTTTTATTTTTTATTTTTTTGTGGCATAGGGGGGCCTGATTTGTGCCCCCCTACATGCCACTATGCCCAATGACCATGCCCAGGGGACAGAAGTCCCCTGGGCATGGCCATTGGGAAAGGGGGCATGACTCCTGTCTTTGCTAAGACAGGAGTCATTTCTATGGGGGTTGGGAGTGAAAAAAAATGGCGCAAATCGGGTTGAGGCGCAAAAATTGCCTCAACCTGACTTGCCTCATTTCTTGACGCCCAAGCTCCATATCCCCCTACGCCGGCGCTGCCTGGTGTACGTCGTTTTTTTTAACGTACACCAGACGGCGCCGGCGGCTAACGCCAGCTAACGTCATTCAATAAATACGGCGCCCGCATGGTGCTTCAGAATGGCGTTAGCCGGCGCTAATTTTTTTGACGCAAAACTGCGTTGGCGCAGTTTTGCGTCAAAAAGTATAAATATGGGCCCAAGTGTCTCATACACTTATCAACATACTCCGGAGTCTTAGACCACGCAAGGTCCATACATCACCATCAACCACGTGGACATTTTTTTAGCACAAAGCGCCACACTCACATGAAGTTCGCCGACTTCCCTACTCTCATACTGCGGAGTACGCATGCTTCTACTAAAACATCACCAGGCCTAAAATTCTCACAAACCTCCCAATTCACCTGCGGTATGCATAAGGTGTGCAAGCACAAACCCTACGTCACTCACACAATCACTAGAACACCGAGAACATACCCAACTCACTTCAGCAAGCTCTGAGATTCCGGGAAAGTCATTTGGGACTTAGGGGCACATCACCTCTCCAATTTGCATTATTTCAAAAACTATTTTCAAACAGTGGTCCCTCGTCCTACGGCCCCAAAGGGCCGAAACTGTCCTCTGCTACCAGAACTGATAACGCGTAGAACCTTGATAATTTAATCTTACAAGGAGACACGTTTTAGGCTGATGAATCTTTTGACCACGTTTGGGGACTTCCCAGAACGAGATATCTGTTCATCGTTGCAATCAATAGATCAATAACCTGATCAATATTCACAATAACTAATCAATCTGGGTAATCAATAACATTTAATAGGAATCAAACACACCAACACACATCAAACACACCATGACCTTTCAACCATGAATAACCACACAAATCTAGTAAAATTTAAGACATTTAGGTGGTCATTACAACCCTGGCGGTTGGTGTTAAAGCGGCGGTAAGACCGCCAACAGGCTGGCGGTAAAAAATTTGCAATTACGACCGTGGCGGAAACCACCAACAAAGACAGCCACTTTAACACTCCGACCGCCACGGCGGTACAAACAAACAGCTTGGCGGTCACCGCCAACAGACAGGCGGAGGACAAAGTAACGCCCACAGTATCACAACCTACCAATCCGCCACCTTTTCCGAGGCTGATTCACCGCGGATAAAAACACGGCAGAAACAGGATTTCGAAGGGAAAACGCTCACCTCTACACACCCCACGAGGAACCAGGACACCATGGAGCCGGAGCTCCAAATTCTCCCTGTGATAGTCTTCCTGCTCCTCTACCAGGAGCACGAACGCTGGCGGCAAAGACCAAGGTGAGTACTGCACCTACGACACAGGGGAGGGAAAAAACAGGGACACACACATGCAACACCCCACCCTCACCCTCACCCGCTACAACACACACACTAATACATATTTATACATAATAGTTACACCCCCCCAACCCCTGTGGAAGAATGCAAAGACAAAACAAAATGAGAGTAACCATTGTAATTATTAAAATCAAGTAGGCAAAAATATATATATACACCATAAACAAAATATACACCAAGCATAGTAGTCCAGGTAGTGCTCCAATTAAGTCCGTGGAACACTGGGCCCACACGGTATGGGCGACCATGGTGGAGAGAACACTGCAGGGGCAGCAGAGAGCAAGAGAACAGGCACCTCAGGGGGAGGGAAAGGGGGGGGCACCTCAGCCGGTTGAGTGCACGATGCCAAATCCACGAGGGGGCCACATGCCCTCTGTTCAATCCTGGGGAGTGCAAAGCCACAGTCTCTCAAGTCTCTACAGTGGGTGGGTTGCCCACTGTTCCATCCTGGGAAGTGCAAAGCCACAGTCTCTCTAGTCTATACAGTGGGTGGGTTGCCCACTGTTCCATCCTGGGGAGTGCAAAGCCACAGTCTCTCAAGTGGATAACAGTCTCTACTGGTTCTGGAGGGGGCATTGTGCCCAGTGTGCTTCATCCTGCTAAGGACAGAGGTAGTGGATGACAGTCTCCACTGGTTCTGGACGGGGCATTGTGCCCAGAGTGCTTCATCCTGCTAAGGACAGAGGTAGTGGATGACAGTCTCCACTGGTTCTGGAGGGGGCATTGTGCCCAGAGTGCTTCATCCTGCTAAGGACAGAGGTAGCGGAAGTATCTCTCCACTGGTTCTGGAGGGGCCATTGTGCCCAGAGTGCTTCATCCTGCTAAGGACAGAGGTAGTGGATGTATCTCTCCACTGGTTCTGGAGGGGGCATTGTGCCCAGAGTACTTCATCCTGCTAAGGACAGAGGTAGTGGATGTATCTCTCCACTGGTTCTGGAGGGGGCATTGTGCCCAGAGTGCTTCATCCTGCTAAGGACAGAGGTAGTGGATGTATCTCTCCACTGGTTCTGGAGGGGGCATTGTGCCCAGAGTGCTTCATCCTGCTCGTGACGGACTCAGTAGTGTCAGTGCCCTTAGCGCTCATGGGCCAGCGGTGCTTGAGGCGGCGGTGCCCTGTTCAGCGGTGCTTGTAGCGGTGGTGCCCTGTTCAGCAGTGCTTGTAGCGGCGGTGCCCTGTTCAGCGGTGCTTGGAGCGGCGGGCTCCTTTGCAGTGACTCAGCTGCTGGTGGTCCTCTCTGTCCCAGCGGGGCTTGTGCTGGTGGTCCTCTCTGTCCCAGCGGGGCTTGCGCTGGCAGTCCTCTCTAGCCCAGCGGGGCTTGTGCTGGAGGTCCTCTCTAGCCCAGCGGGGCTTGCGCTGGCGGTCCTCTCTATCCCAGCGGGGTTTGTGCTGGCGGTCCTCTCTGTCCCAGTGGGGCTTGTGCTGGCGGTCCTCTCTGTCCCAGCGGGGCTTGTGGTGGCGGTCCTCTCTAGCCCAGCGGGGCTTGTGCTGGCGGTCCTCTCTGTCCCAGCGGGGCTTGTGCTGGCGGTCCTCTCTAGCCCAGCGGGGCTTGTGCTGGGGGTCCTCTCTAGCCCAGCGGGGCTTGTGCTGGCGGTCCTCTCTTGCCCAGCAGGGATGATGGCGGTGGCCTCCTGGGCCGCGGGGATGATGGCTGTGGCCTCCTGGCCAGCGGGGATGAGGGCTGTGGCCTCCTGGGCAGCGGGTATGATGGCGGTCTCCTCCGCTGTGCTGCTCTTCCCAGACTTTCCTGGTTTCTTGTGGCCCTTTCCCACCTTGGAAGGTGTTGCAGCTGACTCCACACTCCCACCGGGACCCCTGGGAGCGGCTTTGGTGGCTGGAGTCTTCCCCCTCTCCCGCCGGGCATTGGCCAACTTTTGATGCTTGACAGGTGGGGAACTGTCCGTGCTGTGGCTCCGTGCCATACTGGCTGCCATGGTGGGTGGTGCACTCCAGATTCCGGTGACCTCACGCACCACTGGCCCCGGAAATGTTGTGGCTGAGGTGCTAGTTCGGGACCTAGCAGGCGGACGGGGTGGGGGAGGTGTGGGAAAGAGGTCAAGGTAGGACAGGAAAAGTTTTTGGGAGACACTGGGACAGGTAGCTGGAGGGGGTTTGGGAGTGGAGGAAGAGGTTGTGGTTGTAGGAGGTGTACGTTTGGTGACTTTGGGTGAACGTGCATGCACTGGAGGCTGTCGTGAGGTGGATGGCTGTTGGGTGGGTGAGTGCCTGCGTTTGTGTATCTTGGGAGGTGGCGTCACAGACACACTGGGAGAGGACACAGGGGACGTGTGAATGGTAGTGGGGGTGGTGACTGCACGTGAGCGGGGTGTGGCGGTGTGTGTGCTGGTGATGGCAGTAGTGGCTGTAGATGTAGTGCATGCAGGTGTGAGTGTAGACGAGACTGGGAGGGAGGAGGGAGACGAGGAGGAGGGGGACACAATGGAGGCAGTGGATGTTGGTATGTCTGCATGTGTATGATGCTTGCGTGAGTGCCTGTGGGATGTGTAGTGCTTATGTTTGCCTGAGCTTCCCTTGTGTGTTGAAGTGTGTGCATGCTGGTCTGTAGGTGTGCTTGTGATAGGCTGGGGTACAGGGGATTGGGTCTGGGTGGAGGAAGTTGGAGGGGGGAGGCTAGAGACAGGGACAATGGCTGCCATCAGTGCTGAGGCCAGAGTCTGAAAAGCTTGCTGAAGGGCCGTCTGACCAGAATGAATGCCCTCCAGGAATGCATTGGTTTGTTGCAACTGCCTTTCGACACCTTCGATGGCATTCAAAATGGTAGACTGCCCAACAATGAGGGACCTGAGGAGGTCAATGGCCTCCTCACTGAGGGCAGCAGGGGTGACTGGGGCAGGCCCTGAGGTGCCTGGGGTGAAGGTGATGTCTACTCTCCCGGGTGAGCGGGCACGGGGCAAAGGCTGAGGGGCTGCTGGGAGGGCGGTGCTGGTAGGCCGGGTGGCGGCTGTACCTGTAGATGGTGGGGGCACAGATGTTGCCGCCACCACAAGGGAGCTCCCATCAGAGCACAAGTCCGTATCGCTGGTCTTAGCTCCTGTCCCTGCCGTGGAGCTCCCCACGCCCTCCGTCCCACGGGTGAAGTCCAAGTCCGTTGTGTGACCATCCATGGCCATGTGGGATGCAGCCCCCTCGTGCTCCGGTGCCACTGCTCCTCCGCCTGATGATGCTAATGCACCCAAGAACAGGGAGACCACAAAAAGGGGTGACGACAGAAGAAAGACATGTTGAGTGCATGCATTACCGCTACCGTTGGCGGACACAACAGACACAGAAGCCCCCTGCACTGCGCCGCGCTCTTGGGCTCCACTGTTCAATTCCTGGGAAATGGCCTACTAGGCTATGGACGACATCTGCACACATGGATGACACAGGGGCATGACTAGGTGTTCTTGGCACTCTACAGAGGTGGGGTGGGGTGCCACATGGCCTGCCTTACGGAGGGACCTTGCCTACGGAACTCGCACTGGCCCAGGTAAACCAACAGCCCACCTCCCACACCCAGACACCTCCACTGTGCACAAAATCAGCAGGATGAGAGTGTACTCACCCCCTTGTGGCTGCTGTGATGCCCTCAAGTGCCCATCCAACTCCGGGTACGCCACCGCCAGGATCCTGAACATCAGGGGGGTCATGGTGCAACGGGCACCCCTCCCACATTGGGAGGCCATCCCCAGCTGAGCCTCCGCCGTCTTCTTGCTCCAGCGGCGAATGTCCTCCCATCTTTTCCGGCAGTGGGTGCTCCGTCTGTGGTAGACCCCCAGGGACGGTCGTCCTTGGCGATGGCACGCCAAATATCTTTTTTCTGGTGGGCGCTGACCGACATGAATTGTACAGGGGGAAGAGAAACTTATTACCAACTGCACCGTCACAGTCATTGGCCCCCATCCCTACCCTTGCCATGTGGCACATGCACTCACCGTCGTTTCATGCACGCCGCAATCTCCCCCCCCTTCTTACATCCACCCCACTCCACACAGGCATAGCCCATACAGCATGCTCCCAGTGTACTTACCTGTTTGTCTGGAAGACCGTAGAGTAGCGTGTACTGGGGGAGGACCCCGTCCACGAGTTTCTCCAACTCCTCTGATGTGAAGGAAGGGGCCCTTTCCCCAGACGCACAAGCCATTGTCTCCTCCAGACCGAGGTCACAGCAGCACTTGCAGTGTAGGTCCTCTCCTGACGAAGATCAGGTATCGAGTGATTAAACAGATAGAAAATGGCGGTCACGTCCACGGCGGTGCATACCGTCACCACCGGCGTACATCATCATTGGCTCCTGGGACCCATAGGGTCCAATGAAACCATTGCAGCATTGCGCTGCGGTTTTCAACCACCTACCGCAACGGTGTACTACGCCAGCGCAGTTACCTCACATCCCATTGTCCCAATTTACAGGTCAGGCAGCTGCTATTTCAGGGGCCCACATGGCTTCATTTTTAACTGCGTCACACATACGTAGGCCTAGACTCAACACACATACAAACCACTTTTTGGATTATGATTCGTGTTCTGTGTAAGCTGTGGGTACGTACCTCTGAGTTGTTTGACTCTGTGCTCGCTGTTGTCCTTCATAGGCACCGTCCGTTGGGACATGTGAGGAGATGGCGGCATACTCCGGTGTACCGACCGTTGGTGGACCTGTCGACAATGGAGGAAAGACATGTGATCATCACCTACAGGCTTGACCGTGCCACAATCCAGGAACTGTGTACCCAGCTGGAGCCGGACCTGATGTCAGCTATCCGCCATCCCACAGGAATCCCCCCTCAAGTGTCAGTGCTCCATTTCCTTGCAAGTGGGTCATTTCAAACAACAGTGGCCATAGCATCAGGGATGTCCCAGCCTATGTTTTCCAACGTGTTGTCCAGAGTGTTGTCTGCCCTGCTGAAACACATGCGGAGCTACATCGTTTTCCCTCAGGTGGAGGATTTGCCTACAGTGAAAGGTGATTTCTATGCCCTGGGACATATCCCCAACATCATAGGTGCCATTGATGGGACCCATGTGGCTTTGGTACCCCCTGCAGGAGTGAACAGGTGTACAGAAACCGGAAGAGTTACCATTCTATTAATGTTCAGATAGTATGTTTGGCGGACCAGTACATCTCCGATGTTAATGGCAAGTTCCCTGGCTCAGTGCATGAATAACAGCATCCCTTATGTGATGGGTCAACTCCAGAGGCACCGTGTGTGGCTATTAGGTGAGCACCTGGAAGCAAGACAGTGGTAATGGTTGTCTGCGTCTGGGGATATCCCTACAGGTTAGTGTGTGTCTAACAGTTGTCCGTCGCCATTTGCAGGTGACTCTGGTTACCCCAACCTTTCATGGCTACTGACCCCAGTGAGGAATCCCAGGACAAGGGCAGAGGAACGCTACAATGAGGCACATGGGCGTACACAGTGGATAATCGAGCGGACCTTCGGCCTCCTGAAGGCCAGGTTCAGGTGCCTCCACATGACAGGTGGATCCCTATTCTACTCACCAAAGAAGGTGTGCCAGATCATCGTGGCCTGCTGTATGCTTCACAACTTAGCTTTGCGACAAGTGGTGCCTTTTCTGCAGGAGGATTGTCCAGATGGCGGTGTTGTTGCAGCTGTGGAGCCTGTGGACAGTGAAGACGAGGAAGCAGAAGAAGAAGACATGGACAACAGGGACTCAGTGATCCAGCAATATTTCCAGTGAGACACAGGTAAGAATGCAAACCTGCCTACTACATGTACCTTAACACTACTACCTCTCTACGGTCTGTCGTTTTCACCCAGTGTATGGTCACTGAGTTGTCACTTTCCCTTGCGATTTCACAGATGTGTGTCCCACAGTGTGACTTCTGCTTTGATTCATCATGGACTACAGCTGTGTGACATAGGTATGTTGAGGTTACAAATGAAAGAGCTTTTTGACACTGTAATTGCTAATACACTATTCCGAAATCACAGACTGACTCCAGATTGTTTTGTGGTTTAAGGGTGTTTATTTTAGTGCTCAATATTGGAGGGGGTAGCAAAATGGTGAGGGGTGATGGCAGAGGAATGTCCATGGCAGAGTCCAGTCTATTAGTCTCACAGGTGCATTGCCCAAATGGGCATAGGAAGTGGAGCTGGGGCAGTTTAAGGATGGACAGGGTGACAAAGTGGGACAGAAGGATGACATTCAGGGTGGTCTCATTTCTTGGCGGGGGTCTTGGCATCGTTCTCTGTCTTTGTCCTGGATCTCAGGGACCGTTTGCCAGGTGGTTCTCCCTCTGCAGGGGGTGGGGTGCTGGTGGGGCGGTGTGTACCGCCAATGGAATACCGCGGTTGAAAGACCTCCGCGTGGATTTGTGGGTCGTGATAATGTGAGCGTATTTCTGTTGGCGTGACAGTGGAGGTTTTGTTTTTGCCAGTTTATCACTGACCTTTGGTGTGGCAGACTTGTGTGGGTGTCTGAATATTGGCGGATTCCGTGCTGTGGGTCATAATAGCTGTGGCGGAATTCCGCGGCCGCGGCGGTGTGTTGGCGGTCTTCTGCACGGCGGTAAGCGGCCATGTTGTAATGACCGCCTTATTCCCTATTAGTTACACTCTAAAATCAGGTTTATTAGTCTCAATATCAGTCCGCACATCAAAACCACCATAACTTGGCAACTCGAGTAAGACTTTAGCAAAGCATAAGTCATGAACATTAGAACAAAGCACGACGTTAACATGAATCAACTTTAGCAGAGTATCATTAGTACATTATTCAACAAAGCAAGAATCTAGTCAGTTGTCTATTTGCGTCAGTTTAGTGAAGTCGTTAACTAAGCTCGAATTAGCATCAGCATGTTGGGCTTCATGCAAAACAATTTAGCAAACACTAATTTGGAAAACATCTAACTATGGCCTCTATCAAAAGAGCAGTTGGTACCTAGAAAGAAAAGGCAAACAGACAATTACAATTTATCATCAGATAGTTACCCATCCAAATGGGTCAGCATACAGCGTCAGTCTTCGTCCTCAGGACATCAGTTGATTCACCATCAGCCAGGATAGAACAGGTAAGACTCAGCAGGGCATAGCTAAGGAACGAAGCTCTTCCCACATAAGGAGGAGAAGTAAGTATCAGGCAAAGAGGATGGTTTAGAGTAACAAACAAAAGTCTCTCAGCATGACAAGATAACGGCTAGGAATGGCTAAGAATGGCTCGAATAATGGCAGGGTAGTGGCAAGGTATGTCCGGTAATGGCTGATTTCTCCTTGGGTCATGCCGTTATATCAAAGCCCTCGAACAAGTCTCTAATTTCCCATGGGGTAATATTTGGTGCTTCATTATCTCTGTCCAATAGTCCATCAAACACCTTACTAGAATTTTCACCTAAGACAGTTCTCATGCAGTTGATTCGCTCCGGTGATTGACGTCTTCAACGGGTGGAATGTCAGGTAAGAAAAGTTACACTTGTCGCTCCAGTCAGTAGTCCCATTGTCTTCTCCTAATCCAGGCAACCTTGCACCTGTTGCGAATTACATTGTTGCATCCGACAAGAATGTCTCCTTGAACAAGTCGGGTCCCATGAGAAAGAATTTACTTCTGCTACACACATATCTCTAGCTTCTGGAAAAGTACAGCTTCGTGTCCTTCAGGAAAGCAGCACATTGCACGTTAGAAAAATAGTTAATATGAGAGCAGGCAGCTAGGCCCAGACCCTTGCTAACTAAGACCTAGTTATTCATTTAGCAAAACCTAATACATAATCCTCAATGCTAATACAAAATGCTACATTAGTACATTGTTGATTCATCATTAGTCAGTTTCATTAATCATCGTATACATTGGTGTCCACTCCCCGTGGGCACATTTCAAATGTGTACATTATTTTTCTCTAGGTTAACACATCTTCTATGCGGCTTCATTACACATTATATTGCAAGTTTTTCATGTTAATATTGATTATAAAAGTCACACTCCAACAGAGGTGCGGTGTAACACAAATCCCAGACAACATTAACAATTGTCAACATTACAGTGTCATGGAATACTATATACAGCATACATCATTTCAAAAATATTACTCCTAGTATTGTTGTTTGGCATCATACTATGCTTGTACATGAAGAATATGTTTATCCTTGCTTCCATAATTTGTTCAGTGTGAAAGGCATGATCAGACATTGTGAGAAGCTTGCCTGGTTTGTAGTGGGTACCAGAGATACTTACACCTTATACTAGGTCCAGTGATCCACCTTAGTGAAATGTAGGCAGTGTCTAGCAGCTTAGGCTGTCTTGAGGTAGCTGTAGCAGAGCAGCCAAGGCTGAACAAGGAGACATGCAAAGCTCTTGCAATACCACTATAGTCACAGAGTACTTTTACATAATAAAAGACAATACTCAGTGTTGCCAAAAATGAAGGTACACAAGGACAAAACTATCTTAGAGACAATACTCCGAATGGAGCTAAGTATTATACACACTATATACACTAGTAACCAAAATCAGATAAGTACACAGTGAGAAAATATGGGGAATACTGATTCCAGTATTGGTTGTACAATTCCAGGCACTCAGGGAACTCCATTATGGACCCCCAGTTCTACCATACCAGCCTTCTGAGGTTTTCCAGCCAGCCCCAGCTGCTGCCACTTCACAGACAGGTGTCTGCCCTCCTGTTGCTTGAGCAGCTCAAGCCCAGGAAGGCAGAACAAAAGATTTTCTTTGAGAAAGGGGTGTTACACCCTCTCCCTTTGGAAATAGGTGTTACAGTCATGGGAGGGGTATCCTCCCAGAGCCTCTAGAAATGCTTTGAAGGGCACATATGCTGCCCTCCTTCCACAATCAAGTCTACACCGGTTCAGGGTCCCCCAGTCCCTGCTCTGGTGTGAAACTGGACAAAGGAAGGGGGAGTGACCATTCCCATGTCCATCACCCATCACCAGGGGTGGTGCCCAGAGCTCCTCCAGAGTGTCCCTGGGTTTTGCCATCTTGAATTCCAAGGCGGTTGGGCACTCTGGGAGCATCTGAGTGGCCAGTGCCAGCAGGTGATGTCAGAGACCCCTCCTGATAGGTGCTTACCTGGTTAGGTGACCAAACCCCCTCTCAGGGATATTTAGGGTCTCTCCTCTGGGTGTTTCTTGAGATTCAGATTGTAAGACTCCAGCAGGAATCCTCTGCATCCTTTACTTTATCTTCTACCAACGGAACAGCTAAGATGACTTCTACAACCTTTTAACTTCAGCTCCTGGCAGCAACTGCAACAGTTTCCAGGTTGTGTATCCTCTGAGGATGGAGTCACTTCCCTGCTTCAGCAGGCACCTCTCTGCAGTGACGACCAGTGGCTTGGGTCCTCTCTCCAGATGGCAGGCATGGATCCAGCAACACGGGTGGTGGACTAAAGTGACTCCGACAGTTCCAACGTCCCGCTGTCCAACTTTGGTGGAGGTAAGAACTTGCCTCCCCATGCAAGACAGTACCCCATGCACTACATGAATTGCAGTTGCCAAGACTTGTGTGCAACCTTCCAAGAAGTTTTTCATGCACAGCACAGCTTAGGCTCCCAGCACTCCATCCTGCGATGCACAGCTTCCTGAGTGGTTCTCTGGCAGCGTCGGAATCCTTTGTGTTGTGCTGCGTGGGCCTCCATGGGTACCTTCTTTGTCCCCATGCTGTGGGATTCCTATGCACACTGCCTGGTCTTCTGAGGGTTCTCTGAGTTGCTGACAGCCCCCTACGTCTTCCCCTCCTGGGCAGAGGCCACCAGATCCCTCCTGGTCCTGGGCAGTGCCATTTTCCGCTAACTGCGAGCTTTGCGTGCACCAAGGCTTGTTAGCCGAATCCAGGGACGGAAACCAGACTGCATTTATCCAACCAGCGTGGGACATCTTCTGCACCAACCAGGAACCGGCATCTATCTTCTTTGGTGCTATACCGACTTTGTTCTCTCACCGGTGGTTCTTCTTTTGCACCTTCATCTGGGTTTGTAGGGGCTTCCGTTCTCTCTGGACTCTTCAATGCTTCATGGACTTGGCCCCCTTCTTCCACAGGTCTTCAGGTCCAGGAATCCATTTTGGTGTCTTCAGTCTCTTCTGGTTCTTGCATAATCTTCTATAACGACTTCTTGTGTTCTTCAGGAAACGTACTGTGATTTACTTCTGTTTTCCTGGGCTCTGAGGTGGGGTCTATTACTTACCTTTGGTGTTTTCCTATACTCCCAGTGCTCCTCTACACACTTCACTTGCCTAGGTGGGAAACCGACTTTCGCATTCCACTATTTTAGAATATGGTTTGTGTTCCCCCTAGGCCCATTGCAACCTATTGTGATTTTGGCTGTTTGCAGTGTTTTCTGACTATTTAATTACCCGGTTTTGGCCACTAGTGTATATATTGTGTATAATACTTACCTCCTAAGGGAGTATAGTCTCTAAGGTATTTTTGGGCATTCTATCACTACTTTATTTTTGTAACATTGAGTATTGTCCTTCAGTTTTGTGAGTACTGTGTGACTACAGTGTTATTGGAAGAGCTTTGCATGTCTCCCAGTTCTGGACAGCCTGGCTTCTAGATAAAGGATAAGTGGACCTGGTACAAGGTATAAGTACCTTTAATACCCACTTAAACCAGGTCAGCCTCCTACACACAGGGAATATAAGGATGCATGGGAGAAACTCTATTTGACCATGAGTTTGGATGGTCATCTTCAGACTTCCTATGTGATATACATTGCTAGTGTAGTTGTGCGCATGGCAAGGTATGGACAGGACATATGGCCTGGCAGGGCCTGACAGGATTTGAGGAATCCTACCTCATTGTAGAGCAAATAGGTATAGGTACATGTGGCACTGGTCACCAGTCTACACATGAAAATGCAGTACAATGCTTAACTCATGGCCTCACATACCCAATGTTCAAATCTGGAAAAATAACCACACCTTTTCAATTTTGAAAGGACAACATGCAAGTCTGCACTGTGTTTGCAGTATACGGTTCATTACACTGCTCACCTACTGGTGGTGGTACTCGGACTGGCTAGCACCAAACCTGTCTCCTTTGACTCATAGTGGAAGATTACCTGCAAGATACATCACAAAGTACTTGTAAACATGAGATCTTCAGCATGCATGCACACCTTAATTACATGGTTATGCTTTTTTGTTAATGTGCAAAACGGAAGGCAGCCTTGCTGACATGTGGACAGAAACTAGGATATGTAAAGGCTCCCCTGGTATTGATGGAAGTGGATTCAATAAGCTATGTGTAGGGGTTCCTAGTATTTCCTTGAGTCAATATTGGGAAGTGTCCAACAGGTGTATTTTACAATAGGTAGCTACTCACCCTCACCTATGTTTTAACTACCTGTCACAGAGTCAGTCAATAAAGCAATATGTGTGGCCTTGTGTATTTGCCATCTGAGTTAACCCAGTACTGAGGCACACTACCTGTACTTGCTTGACATAACTCCTTTCACATAGTTTATTGACCAATACCATGGAGTCATTAAGTGGACCATGTGTTCAATTCCATATGTGCACCACATCATGCTTCCAACTCAGTCTCAGGATTGACATGGTTATAAGTTTATTTGTTTGACACTGCCTTTTCATATGCCTACACTGCCAGAACTTGTGTATGTTTGCCTGGCTACATTAGAAGAAGTATCTGTTTAGAAGGAATATTGTTCATTTCTCTTTCCCAAATGTGGTTTTAGGTGGACATGTCACATGTGATGTTTAGAAAATGTGAGACTATTACTGGTGACATCATGTACTAGTTCAGCTTTTACTCTGTTGCTGTGGAAGGCATCCATTGTTGCAATATAGGAGTCCTGCTTCTACTCTTAGACTCAAGGATGGTGCGTAGAGTCCCCAACTGGATTGGAACACCTCTGGTGTCACATCAGCAGGGCTGTTGTTCTTGCCTCTTCCTCATGACACCAGAGATGTCAGCCAGGGACTATTCCAATCTATGGAGCAGGAGGTAGGCACCTATTATTGCTGCAGAGTCCTTATTGGGGCTGAGGCACATACATACTCCCTCTAGGGTACCTGTGCCTGTCTCCATCCCACCTAAATCTGATCTACAAGCTGACGCTGGGCTCCTACTACCTGCTTTTGGAAGACAACTTGGGGATCCTCGAAGTCCAGGGCTGGCCTTGGGCTGTCAAATGGGGTGTGCCCTCTGGTGGGTAGTTCTTTGGGAGATCCAACGATTCTGCCAGCTCCTCTCGTAACCAGAGAAGGTGTTCCAATGGAGCCCAAGAGTTCCTGAAAGATATCATCGTCCATGGGGGGCACGATGTCTTTGCCAGTCGGTTGATCATACAGGACAGGCAGCTGGTCAGCAGGTGTAGTTTCTCCTTCTGCAATGAAATGGTGATGTGACAATTGTGATCTATGCTAGATGTTGACATGAGTAATCTGGCTGAAACACAGAATTTATCCTCATTCACTTTCAGTTCAACATGGATGTGTAAGACCTATGTGACTTCTAGAAATTGAGGACAAGTTGTACTATAGTTGCCTTTTTATGGTAGTATCTTTGTTCACATACCACTGTGTGACAAGTGTGATTGTTCAGGTCATGCCACACATTGCAACACAGTTACACAGCTTGCTGGTCTGCTGTGCCAGTGTAGGTAAGTTGAGGTAAGGTCTACATCTATCTTGAATATTAACTTTCTCTTCATGCTGGCTATAGTGAATGTGGTTTCTTGTATTGACAGCCCTACTGTGCACATTGCATCAAGTCACCAGGTTACCTGCATTACCTCTGGCCTCTACTGATTCCACAGCCCCTAAGAAAGTGATGTGGGTTTGGTCATATATCTGATTTAATCATGCAGTCTGCCTTTCACATAGGAGACCACAGCAGTTTACCTCATTATGCTATCTTGCATGCACATTTTGCATTCATGTGGCCAAGGGCTCATATTTGACATGCATTCAAACAACTCTACTGAGCTAGAAACCTTGTTACATTGTGGGAATGTATAAGGGCATGCACTTACCATGGTTGTGCTATATGTGTATACTCATGGGATTTCATTATACACACACTTTGCTACATAGTTCCAAATAGTGGGCAATGTGTACCAACTATGAGGAGACAGGTCCAGTCAACTAGGTAGATTGCTAGCACTGACACTCACCCCATTTCATCACACATTGTTTGATTCTGCCACACTCACTTGTACATGTACATGACTCCTCTGTCAAAACTCATGTAGGGTCAGGGACTCCACTTAGTGTCAAGCACTGAAGGAACCCAGATCATATATTGACTCATGTGACACTAACATCAACAATATGAGTCACCACATCCAATTGACCTACATGGCTGCCTGTAATTTAGGGTTATGGGTCAAGCTGTACCCCACAGGTGATGATAATCATTTACATGTACCTACCATGCTTTGCAACACAAATGCATTACAAAATGAAAAATGAAACGTTTCAGTTTCATTTTTTCAGAGCAGGCAGTGGTCCATAGGGCCACTGCCTGCTCTGAAAAAATGTTTTCAAGGGCATTCACAAAGGGCTGGGGACCCCTTCCCTTTTGCGAATGGGTTACCACCAGTGTGACACTGGTGGTAACTGCGAATTGCTTTGCAACCGCGTTCGCGGTCACAAAGGAATTCTGCATTGCGATGCAACTCGCAAATAGGAAGGGGAACACCCCTTCCTATTTGAGACTCGCATTCCCATTTTGCGAGTCGGTAACCAGGTTAACGACTCTCAAAATGGGAATGGGCATCGCGATGCAGCTTTTGCGTCTGGCCCTAGGTCGTATGACAATCCAATTGTGTTGAAGTATATTTGGAATGTTGGTTTGTGAAGCTTGAGGTTTGGGATTTTGCTATCTTTAGGATTTCCTCATAATAGAGAGTGTATAGGTATGTGATGAAAGGTGTGTCATAGTAACATGATCTGCAGATTGTATATAGTGTAAAATAAGTGGCTGCGTTCCGATGACAATGTGAGCATTTCATGATGGACAAATTTTAATGGGCGAGTTGGCATACATTTATGGCTGTGTGGTTATATGTTGTCACAACAATAGTGCTCTCAGGTTAGGATATGTTGCTTAGGCATGATAGGCATGAATTATGTCCCAATGTTTTTTTTGTTAAAGAAAACATGTTAACTGAGCTGACTTCTCTTTCTCAAAAACACAATTCAGAGAGTGGATTCATAATTTGGGAAGGAGGGACCCTTACCAGCTTAATATACACACCCTAGTTGAAAGATGTCTAAGAGAAAATCTGTGTAATATATTGGGTTGTTGGTTGACTGGGGAGTGACCCCTGATCAAGCAGCAGCCACAATCCTTGTCTGGGTGAGACACAAACAAACCCTAAACTAACCTGCGCTCATTCCTCTGGTAGCTTGGCACGGAGCAGTCAGGCTTAACTTAGAGGCAATGTTTAAAGTATTTGTGCAACATTTTAAATAGTAAAACAGTGTAAAAGTGTAAAAACCACACAAAATTATCCCAAACCAAGTTAGAAAACTAGGGCTTCATTCAATAAATAAACAAAGACCAAAATGACATGTATCCAACTAAAAGAACTGGAGATATTCAGTTTTAAGGATTTTAGTAAAAAATAGTGCTAAGAGGCATCAGATGCCAACTGTAGATATCTGGTTGTGCCAGACTGGGATAAAGTCACATGTTCAGGCTGACCATGATACAGCAGGGGCCAGCTACAATGCCCCAGTTAGGCCCACTGTTTCAAGTACCTTCAATCCTGGTTTGCAGAGCATTGCAGGGATCTGCATCAAAGATGAGCTATACAGCTGAAATGATATGTTGGTTCCAAGATGCAGTGTTGGGTCATAATTGAAGATTCGGTCGGCGAGGGCTTGCAGTGCAAAGTCCAGAATCGGGGATGTGTGAACAGTCTGGGCGATGCATTGGTTCTGAAGAGCTGCAAGGTTGCGATGCAGAGTCAAATGTCATCATCAAGACTCGCGTCTACAAGGAATGTGAGGGCCTGTGCCAAGGATGTGTTGTGCAGCGACAGTTGTAATGCTGGTCTTTGTGACTGGTCCAATCCACGCAGCAGAGGAGATGCATCGTCTCTGTTCGGGATTTTGCAGTGCAGCAGAGAAGATGTTTCCGTACTGTTGATTTCAAAGAAGCTGACCGAGCAACCAGAAGATCACTTCCAGGGTCCGGGTCTAAGGTGAAATCACAAGGCAGGGTAGATTCACAGATGGCAGGGTTCCGGTGCAGGTGCAAGGTTGTTGGTTACTCCTCTCCCTAAAGCTCAAGTCATGAGGTCAGCCAACTAGCCCTTGGAGTCACTCCTAAGTTCTGGCATTAAAAGGTATAAATCCACTCCACCTCATCCAGGCAGGAGGGCAGCAGATCAGCATAACAAAGCAACAGCACAGCAAGGTAGTGGTCCAGCAGAGTGCAGTTCAGCAAAGTAGCAGTTCTTGAGCAGCACACCTGTCCTTCTTCCTGGAAGAGTATATGCAGGTCCAGAAGTGCACTGAGGAGCAGGTCTCTGAGGTCCAGTATTTATTCCCAGTTGTGCCTTTGAAGTGGGGGAGAAACTTTTAGAGTTTTCCTTTGAAGTCACCAGGCATCCTGCCTTCCCAGCCCTGACTCCAGACTAACAACAGAGGGTATGCAACCCTTTGTGTGGAGGCAGGACATAGCCTATTTTAGTGTAAGTGGGGCTGTGCCCATCTACTGCTTCCCATCCTCCCAGTTATGACCCATTCAGGTACAACTAAGTTCCCTATTTTGTGTGGCTGTCTAGGAGGACTACACAAAGCTCAACTGTCAGCTACACCCAGTCATGTGACCTGCGAATGCGTCAAAATGCTACTCCTTCTCAGGGGATGCATAATGAGGAGAGATCTTTATTTTTCCTCTTTATATGTGTACTGCATTCTGGAACACACATAAAAAGAGGAAGCAGCCTCAGAGGATTTTGTGCAGGAAGGTATGCGTTCTGAGACAAAAACAATCCTGCCTGCATATCAGGCACCCGTGCACCATGACGGTTGGTGCTAGGCAGCCAAAAGTGCTATACAGCAAGGAGAGGATAGGAATATGTCATTTAATGTGGAATATAGCGCATTCCTGCCCTCTCCCTTTTACGCAGTACAGTGCAGCAAGGTGTCTTGCTGCAGTGTGACAAATATTGATAAATCTGCCATCAGTCTCTTTTTTGGTTCTTAAAATCCTCCACTGGGGCAAAGCTGTAAGATGCAGCTGGGCAGGACTCCACAAGGCCAGATAACCTTTATGCAAGTCCTGCTGAACCTGCTCTCTGCACAGCAGACAGCTCAGAGGAAAAAAAAACCTGTTTTTCTTGCCTTTAAGTACCACTTCCGTGACCAAGCCTCAGTACCTTGTCAGGGTCCTCTGGAGATTGAAAAAATTCCAAGTCCAATTTGCTTCCAACTGCTGGAAATGTTTCCTTTTGTTACTTCTGGAGCCATCAGATGCTCAAAACAGTCTTCTAGAGACCACAGCCCCTATTCGTTTCCGGGCTTCTGTAGGATCTAGTAAAATATAGCAAATATTATAAAGCAAGGGGCATATTTAAGAGCCCCTAGCGCCATTGTAACACCACATTAGCTTCATTTTTTTATGTTAATGTGGCGTTAGTAGGCCACTAATGCAGCGCCATATTTACAAAGTGGCACAATGCATGCATTGTGCCACATTGTAACCTTTTGTGCTACATTATGCCTACGCAATTTGTGTATTTTTTTTAGCACTTTAACGCCTGCTCTGAGCAGGCATTATAAGCGGGCATGCCATTGAATACAATCAGCCCCTATGTACTTTGCAGGAGTCATGCCAAAATGTTGGCGCTACTCCTGCAGAGTACATCAATAGTGTCATAAAAAATGACACTATTAGCCCCTACCATGCGCCATGGTGCACCCTACTTTAAATACTGTGCACACATGGTGGCGGTAGCGGGGCGCTAAAAGGCGCCAAAAAAAAAGGCCTTCCACACGTTAATATGGGTCTACATTTTTTATATCATGACAGCAACAGGCAATGAAGCAACATGCTTGCAAACTTCGAAAATGACGGTGTTGGTCGAGACAACTGACAAAGCACAAGCACATCCACCATTCTTATTTAGTTTTTTTCTCTAACGCAGGATTTTCCATTAGCTCTTCTCACGAAACAGTATTTACTGCAGTAGTTATTTTCCTCGCTTCCCCTTACTAATAAGGTCTTGTTTTGAATATGTTCTCTTCTACTTGCAATTCTATCGTGAGGATGTGTGCAGCATGAAACAGAAATATGCCATTTGAGCGCAGTCATCATAAAAAACACAGACATTCACTGAAGGACACTGAAGTAAAGATTAGTTATTGTTCAGTGAAAAAGCAAGCAAAGCCCAAGCAATTGACTGTTACGGTACTCAATGCACAAACCATTCACAAACCATTCACCATAACTTATGCTTCCCTCTATGTTCAGTGTACCACTTTTCCAATGAAGCATGAATGAAAAGCTGTCATCCTAGAGCAAGGCATAGTTGGCGGTGAGAGTTATGAGGGGGGGGGGGGGGGCGTGTGTGTTGTAAACAATAAATAGTGAATAACCTGGACTTTTTCGTTTTCTTGCTTGTTAGCTAACCCATAACTGTATTCTATTTAATATATATATAAAAATGCTGACTTTAATGTTATTCAGAGGGACCAAATTTCATGAAAAGGGTGTGAAACAGAATGTTACGACTCTTGAATCTTCACAGTGGGACAAATCTACTAGGTGTTCAGAATGAGGAAATATACAAATATTCTCCTGTGAAATTTGTTTCGTACATATTCCTTATGAATATGAAGAAAACCTAGCTGCATATACTGTGAATTGAAGAGCCTAGTCAGGCCTTGAGACCCTCCCGGGTGAGAAGCCGCCCTTTACAAATATTGATTGATTGTAGGCAATGCAAATGAACAAATCATCATCGTTCATCTCCTAATTAACAGGAATCTGATACCAAGACAATTATTTTGAATTTATTCCAAATTGTGTCTCTCTCACTCATTGAATTGTGAGGTTTTAAAAAATACATTGACTACATATTGGTGGACAATATAAACATAAACTTTAAAAGTTCACGACGTGTGTCGAAAACCCACCGAAAAGGGAATCTTTTGCACAAAGTGAAAATTACGTCTTAGAGGCTAAGGCCCATATTTATACTTTATGACGCAAAGCAGTGCCGGCGCTGGTCTGCGTAATTTTGTTTACCGCCGACTAACGCCATTCCAATGCCCCAGTTGGGCGCCTTATTTATGGATTGACGTTAGCCGGCACTGCAGGCCGGTCAGAGTAAAAATAAATGACTCTAACCAGGCAGCGCCGGCGTAGAGAAAAATGGGGGTTGTGCATCAAAAAATAGTGCAAGTCAGGTTAGAGTAAAAAATCATGGCTCTAACCGGACTTGCACCATTTTTTGACCCACAACCCCCATTGAAATGACTCCTGTCTTAGCAAAAGACAGGAGTCATGTCCCCTTGCCCAATGGCCATGCCCAGGGGACTTATGGCCATTGGGCATGGCCATTGGGCACAGTGGCATGTAGGGGGGCCCAAGTTAGGCCCCCCTATGCCACTTTAAAAAATAAAAAAATTATACTTACCTATACTTACCTGTACTTACCTGGGATTGGTCTTCCCATCCATGGGTGTCCTCCAGGGGTGGACGAGGGTGGCAGGGGGTGTCCCTGGGGGCAGGGAAGGGCACCTCTGGACTGCTTCCAATATTCTTACAAGTTTTCTTTGAAAGTGTACTGTTCTGATTCAATTTAAAATGTAAAATACTTCTATCGAACACAAAAATTAGATGGCTGGAAACCAGGAACAATATAATTGATTTTCTTTATATCCAAATAGCTTATATGCATATTCTTGATGTACACCTTTTCAACAGAAAAAGTGCAATCAAAATGAGGACAAAATTATTTGAGGACAATTTATCCCTAATAATAGGTAGACACTATTATTCTAAAATAATTTAAACTCCCTGTGCGCAATAACAAATTGTGTTAATTTCGGGGAGATTTATTAATTAAGGGCCAGATTTAAGGACAAGTGCAGCACCACTTTTCATGCGCCCCCTAGCGCCCTCCTAATGCCACCATATGTGTGCCGTATCTAAGATGGCAGTAGTTAGGGAACTAGTGTCACAATTTTTGACGCTAGTTCGGAGCTTGGCAGGATTAGCGTAAAAAATGTTGATGCTAATCCTGCAAAGCACATTGAGGCCTATTATAAAAAAAATGGTGCCGAAAAAAATGACACTAACAGGGGAACGCTCACTTTGCATACATTATGCGTGAAGCAGGCATTATGTAGCGCAAAGGGTTACAAAGTGGTGCAATGCATGCATTGCGCCACTTTGTAAATTTGAGGTGATGATTTCGGCCTTCTTGGACCACATTAGCATTAAAAAATGACCCTAGTGTGGTGCATGGAGGTGTAAGGGGCTCTTAAATCTGCCCCTAAGTGTTATGCCAGCGCTAAGGCAAAGCAGTGTAAAGTGAAGCAAAGCAGCACACAGTGATGTAGAGTAGCACTTATTCCTGCTATGGTATTTTCTTTCTGGGTACAAAAAGTGTTGTGCTCTAAAAAGGTCCCTTTTTTCATATCAAATAGCACTTATGGGCCAGAAGTTCACAGAATCGGGCCATTTGCGACCACTAAAAAGCTTTTTGGTATGTACCAATGCAAAATTGTTCACAATTTGGCATTTCAATTTGGTATTAGGAAAGGGCGTGTTCAGGGCTTTCCTTTCTGATACCGAAACGCAGTGGTATGTTTGAATTTCTTGCAACCTAAATGTGGTTGCAAAACATTTGCATGTTACCAAAAATTTCAAATTGGTGGTAACCCCTTCACAAATAGGAAAGGGTCCCCTGGGGACCCCTACTTCTTTGTGAATGTCTGTAAAAGCATTTTGTAAGGGCAGGCAGTTCGTCCCATGACCACTGCCTATTCTTTACAAAATTAGAAGAAAACTGTTCATTTTCTCTTTTTAAACCCAGACAGTTTTCCTTTAACCCCTCGGGTGCCTTGGACGAGGTCACCCCGTCCTACACCCAGGAACTGGTGGGAGCGCTAGCGTTCTCCCCCCTGTGCTCCCCACCCACCCCCCCAAGGCAGGGATGGAAGGGGAAGCCCTTCCACCCCCGACCCCCCCGGTGACGTCAGCGCGCTGACAATCACAGAGGGCCTCCTCCCATCGCGCTGGAAGCTCAGCTTCCAGCCTGATCTAGGGAGAAATGCAAAGCATTTCTCTTTCGATCACGTGGGGGAGGCCCAGAGAGGCTTCAAAGGGAAGGAAAGGAATTTCCTTCCCTTTGAAGTCTCTCTGAGCGTTTCAAAAGCCGGATTGCTTGCAATCCGGCTTTTGAAACACCCACTAGACACCAGGGATTTTTTTTTTTATGAAATGGACATAAGGGAGCGACCCCTTGGGCAAGGGTCGCTCCCAAGGGGGTCATTTTTTTGGAAGGCCTTTTCTGCCCCCCTTGGGGGCAGAATCCTCTAGGCACCAGGGATCATTTTTTTTGTCTTCTTTTTTGTTTTCTTTTTTTTTTTTTGGAGGTGGGGAGCGACCCCTTAGGCAAGGGTCGCCTCCCTAGGGGGCAAATTATATTTAGGCCATTTCTGCCCCCCTTGGGGGCAGATTGGCCTATTTTTATGAGGCCAATCTGCCCCCAAGGGGGACAGAAACCACTAGACGACAGGGAGTTATTTTTTTTTTACGTGAATTTCACGCAAGGGGAGCGACCCCTTAGGCAAGGGTCACTCCCCTGGGGGGAAAATTTATTTTAGGCCGTTTCTGCCCCCCTGGGGGGCAGATCAACCTATTTTGATTAGGCCGATCTGCCCCCAAGGGGGGCAGAAACCACTAGGCACCGGGGATTTTTTTTATTTTTTTGTTTTACAGATGGGGAGCGACCCCTGGAGGGGGAAATTGTATTTAGGCCATTTCTGCCCCCTTGGGGGCAGATCAGCCGATTTTTGCTACGCCAATCTGCCCCCAAGGGGGGCAGAAACCACTAGGCACTGGGGATTTTTTTTCTTGCCAATGTCACGCAGGGGGAGCGACCCCGTAGGCAAGGGTCGCTCACGGGGGTGTGGGGGGGCAAATTTATTTTAGGCAAACCTCTAGATATTATTAGGCCGATCTGCCCCCAGGGGGGGTAGAAACCTCTAGACGCCAGGGCAAATTTTATTTTCGTTTTTTTTTTTTTTTTTTTGTTTTTTTAGAGATGGGGAGCGACCCATTTTAGGCAAGGGTTGCTCCCCTGGGCGGCAAATTGTATTTAGACTATTTCTGCCCCCCTTGGGGGCAGATTGGCCGATTTTAGGTCAATCTGCCCCCAAGGAGACAGAAACCACTAGGCACTGGGGAGTTTTTTTTGGCGCCAATGTCACGCAGGGGGAGCGACCCCGTAGGCAAGGGTCGCTCCGGGGGGGGGTTGGGGGGCAAATTTATTTTAGGCCATTTCTGCCTCCCCTGGGGGCAGATCGGCCTATTGTTATTAGGCCGATCTGCTCCCGGGGAGGGGCAGAAACCTCTAGGCGCCAGGGCAAATGTTATTTTTGTGTTTCTTTTTGTTTTTGTTTTTTTAGAAATGGGGAGCAACCTATTAGGCAAGGGTCGCTCCCCTGGGGGGCAAATTGTATTTAGACCATTTCTGCCCTCCTTGGGGGCAGATTGGCCGATTTTGGGTCAATCTGCCCCCAAGGGGGCAAAAACCACTGGGCACCAGGGATTTTTTTTTTTTCCGCCAATGTCATGCAAGGGGAGCGACCCCGTAGGCAAGGGTCGCTCCCGGGGTGGGGTTGGGAGGGTGGGGGTACAAATTTATTTTAGGCCATTTCTGCCCCCCTGGGCCCGGCTGAGCTAGAGGCCAAAATCCACAGGGAGACTTGGGGGAACGCTGGGTGGAAGGACATTTGTGGCTCCTCTCAGATTCCAGAACTTTCTGTTTTCTGTCAAAAATTGTGATGTGTCCACGTTGTGTTTTGGGGCATTTCCTGTTGCAGGCGCTAGGCCTACCCACACAAGTGAGGTATCATTTTTATCGGGAGACTTTGCGGAACGCTGGGTGTAAGGAAATTTGTGACTCCTCTCAGATTCCAGAACTTTCTGTCACCGAAGCTAAGGAAAATGTGTTTTTTTAGCCAAATGTTGAGGTTTGCAAAGGATTCTGGGTAACAGAACCTGGTCAGAGTCCCACAAGTCACCCCATGTTGGATTCCCCTAGGTCTCTAGTTTTAAAAAATGCACAGGTTTGGTAGGCTTCCCTAGGTGCCGGCTGAGCTACAGGCCAAAATCTATAGGTAGGCACTTTGCAAAAAACACCTCTGTTTTCTGTCAAAAATTGTGATGTGTCCATGTTGTGTTTAAGGGCATTTCCTGTCGCGGGCGCTAGGCCTACCCACACAAGTGAGGTATCATTTTTATCAGGAGACTTGGGGGAACATAGAATAGCAAAACAAGTGTTATTGCCCCTTGTCTTTCCCTACATTTTTTTCTTCCAAATATAAGAGAGTGTGTAAAAAAGACGTCTATTTGAGAAATGCCCTGTAATTCACATGCTAGTATGGTCACCCCGCAATTCAGAGATGTGCAAATAACCACTGCTCCTCAACACCTTATCTTGTGCCCATTTTGGAAATACAAAGGTTTTCTTGATAGCTATTTTTCACTCTTTATATTTCAGCAAATGAATTGCTGTATACCCGGTATAGAATGAAAACGCACTGCAGGTTGCAGCTCATTTATTGGCTCTGGGTACCTAGGGTTGTTGATGAACCTACAAGCCCTATATATCTCTGCAACCAGAGGACTCCAGCAGACGTAACAGTATATTGCTTTCGAAAATCTGACATTGCAGGAAAAAGTTACAGAGTAAAACGTAGAGAAAAATTGCTGTTTTTTTCACCTCAATTTCAATATTTTTCTTTTTCAGTTGTTATTTTCTGTAGGAAACCCTTGTAGGATCTATACAAATTACCCCTTGCTGAATTCAGAGTTTTGTCTACTTTTCAGAAATGTTTAGGTTTCTGGGATCCAGCATTGGTTTCACGCCCATTTCTGCCACTGACTGGAAGGAGGCTGAAAGCACAAAAAAATGTAAAAATGGGGTCTGTCCCAGTAAAATGACAATTTTGTGTTGAAAAATTGGGTTTTCTGATTCAAGTCTGCCTGTTCCTAAAAGCTGGGAAGCTGGTGATTTTAGCACTGCAAACCATTTGTTGATGCCATTTTCAGGGAAAAAAACACAAGCCTTCTTCTGCAGCCACTTTTTCCCATTTTTTTGAAAAAAACGAAATTTCCACTGTATTTTGGCTAATTTCTTGGCCTCCTTCAGGGGAACCCACAAAGTCTGGGTACCTCTAGAATCATTAGGATGTTGGAAAAAAAGGACGCAAATTTGGCTTGGCTAGCTTATGTGGACAAAAGGTTATGAGGGCCTAAGCGCGAACTGCCCCAATAGCCCAAAAAAGGCCTGGCACAGGAGGGGGAAAAGGCCTGTCAGCGAAGGGGTTAAGGAAAACACGATGCGTTTGAAAAAAAAAAAAAGATTGCTTTATTTAAAAGCAAAAAAAGATTGCTTTATTTAATAGCAACCACAGACATGGTGGTCTGCTGACCCCAGCAGGCCACCATACCTGTGATTTTTGTGATTCACAGTGGGTCGCAAAGATGAGACGTACCTCCTGAATATTAAGGAAGTAGGTCACTTGCGACCCACAGGGAATTGCAAATGAAAACAATGGAGTTTCGTAAATTTGAAATTGTGATTTCTTAATTACAGTTTGCATGGAATGGAGACACTGAAAATTGCAATAGGTTACATAACTAGTCACCTTTACTTTAGCCTATCTTTGATAGCTCTACAATAGCGTATGAAAGTATGTGCTGTTGGTAATTACAGCACTTTAAAGTACATCAGTTAATAAATTAGGGACATCAAACAGCATTATTATTCTGTTAAAGGGTGATGGATGTCTGAGAATTACTTTTGAAAATGCACTTTAAATTAAATCCTCAATTTTCTATTAATATTAATAATGCAATGATAACAAGGGGATTGTGTAATAAATATTATACAAGGGGAAAAGGAAGAACAAATAAATTAGGGCAGGAGCTTGACATTACGAATGCATAATAAATACCTACAAGCTGTGTGTGGGGCATGATTCATAGAGGCCATAGACAATTTGGCAATCCCCAACCTTTGCAATCCTGCTCAGACACTCCTCCAACTGTTACAAAATGCAATTCATTGCTTTACATACCTCCCCGACCACTGATCCTAATTCCCCTTTAAAAATACATTCAATTGTCCCTCATTGCATTCATAAAAAAGGCTTTCAATCGCCCCTAAGTTCATTCCAAAATTATTTAATTTTCCCTGATTTGATTTCTAGTAACTCAGAGTAATTGGCATTGGTTACGTTTCTTTAATATTTTGTGTATACATCTCAAGAGTCTCTTATGATGCTCAAATGGTTTTGCTCATTCATCGTATGAAAAATATATACAGTAATTATTGATCTCCATTGATATATTTGTATTATTCTGTTTTGTTCTAAAATCTGCATCTCTTCAAATGATATATTTGCAAATTGTATTACCTATGGGTCATTATATGTATTTTTATCAGCTACTTTTCATTATTAATGTATTTCCATAACATGACCTCTTGAAGCAACTGGTAACTACGAGGCCCTAAATATGGTGACTTATTTGCACTAAATGTATATAATGTACTGCGCATATATAATGTATGCAGGCATACCATTTGTTCATCTGTCCCTCTTGATTCGTTCCTTTTTATATATTGCCTGTGGTCTGCAATTTGGCAAATGCAATAGAGCACTAAGGATGGCCATTTTTATTTTACTGGATTTAAAAAAGTTATGGCAGATAATGTACATTGTAATCAATATAGAACACTAAGGGGCATATTTATACTCCGTTTGCACCGAATTTGCGTCGTATTCTTCGACGCAAATTCGACGCAAAACTAACTCCATATTTATACTTTGGCGTTAGACGCGTCTAGCGCCAAAGTTCATGGAGTTAGCGTAATTTTTTTGCGTGAACACCTTCCTTGCGTTAATGATATGCAAGGTAGGCGTTCCCGTCTTAAAAAATGACTCCGATGCTATTGCGTCGGATTTATACTCCCGGGCAAAAATGACGCCCGGGAGTGGGCGGGTCTAAAAAACCCGCATTAGCGCCGGATTTTAGCGCCTGGGTCAGGGCAGGCGTTAAGGGACCTGTGGGCTCAGAATGAGCCCAGAGGTGCCCTCCCCTGCCCCCAGGGACACCCCCTGCCACCCTTGCCCACCCCAGGAGGACACCCAAGGCTGGAGGGACCCACCCCAGGGACATTAAGGTAAGTCCAGGTAGGTATTTTATTTTTATTTTTTTGTGGCATAGGGGGGCCTGATTTGTGCCCCCCTACATGCCACTATGCCCAATGACCATGCCCAGGGGACAGAAGTCCCCTGGGCATGGCCATTGGGCAAGGGGGCATGACTCCTGTCTTTGCTAAGACAGGAGTAATTTCAATAGGGGATGGGCGTCGTAAAAAAATGGCGCAAATCGGGTTGAGCCGATTTTTTTGCCTCAGCCTGACTTGCACCATTTCTGGACGCCCATACGCCATTTTCCCCCTACGCCGGCGCTGCCTGGTGTACGACGTTTTTTTTAACGCACACCAGACAGCGCCGGCGGCTAACGCCGGCTAACATCATTCAATAAATACGGCGCCCGCATGGCGCTTCAGAATGGCGTTAGCCGGCGCTAATTCTTTTGACGCAAAACTGCGTTGGCGCAGTTTTGCGTCAAAAAGTATAAATATGGCCTAAATGGGTATAAGCATTGGCAATTTAAAACTGGTTTAATATTACATGCATTAGGTTACATCATTCTTGGTAGAGCCCGCATACAAATATAGTGTACTGTTTTGTTAGCATCATGGAGTAGTCCCATTAGCTGAGAAGCAGGTATGGTAGAGCCATCATCAGGTTTGGGGTGTGGAGGCCTCACATACTCCGTCAATATTTAACACGAAGATGAGAAATAAACAAGTGTGCTAGATTTTCTTAACATCAACTAATAACCAGCTGATAACCCTGCCCAAACATGCGTTTCCTGCCTCCTGTGTGAGCAGGGTGGACCAGTGACAATTTACAGGGCCTTAGGCCCCCCATAGTGGTGATAGTGCTCCAGGGGGAGCCGTCAGTTTAGGAGACCTGGGGGAGATGGAGCTCCAAATCATCTGCTTATGTTTGTATCACACTCTAATTTGAGGATGTACCTCTAGTGTCTCTTTATGGGGGTGTGGGATTGCCCTGTGGCTCGTTCTGTGGAGCCCGAGGACTCAAGGGGGCACTCCGTCTGGTTCTCAATCACTTCTGTCCATAGGGGTGCGATGGATCTATGCCTGACTCCTCTCAGTTCTTCTCTCCGCAGTGCACTCTCCTTGGCCCATGCCCAATGTTTGACATCTGTCACCCATGTTTCTAGCCTTGGTCTGAGTTTGTTTCCATGTCATTGTTTCTACGTGCTAGGACCAGGGCCAGATCTATGGACCTGTTTCTCACTTACATAAGAGTTGGTCTATTAAAGAGGCCCAGCAGGCACAGCACTGGTGTATTCTCAAAGTGTCTGTTTAGGATATGATTAATCCTGGAGATTATCTTGTCTCAATATTGTTGCAGGTTGGGGCTCCTCCATGTCATGTGGAAGAAGTTTGTGTTCAGCAACTGGCAGGGGAGGCAAGCCCCCAGCATCCCCCAAAGTATGAGGTTAATTCTATGGGGGGTGAGATAGGTCCTGTGGATGTAATTGTATAGTATGTATTTCAGGCGGGTGTTGCATTATATCTTGTGTGCATAGGCAAGAACCATGTCCCACTCTGTTTCTGACAGTTCCCTCTCTAGAGCTAGTTCGCACTTTTTCAGTGCCCGGTATATCCAGGTGACCAGCTGTGATCCCCCCACCAACTTCCAGCATGGTCTGAAGGACAGCACTCTTGGGGGGTTCCTCCCCGCTGCTCTTCCAAAGTTCTTGCATGGTCTGCACCATGGCCTCGTATGGCAAAAATTGCCCTTGGGGAAATCCCAACTGGTCCATCAGGTGATCAAATGGTGCTAATACACCCTCCCGGTAACAGTCCCTCAGGGTCAGTAAGCTCACATCAGTCCAGGCCTCCATTTGCCCAGCTGTAAAGTAGGAACAAGGATCCCTGTGAGGTAGATAAATTAACGGTATTGCCAGGGAATATCGTGTGGTTGGATGTGTTTTCTTAAGGGCTTTGCACCAGCCTGTCAGGGCAGCCGTCACCAGTACTTTCAATCTGGGGTCTCCTCATCTCCGTCTAAGCAACCGGGACATAAGGCTATCACTGTGTCTTGTCTCAACATCTAGACCTATAACCACTAAGGGCCACCCATTAAGCTAGTGTACTGGCCATTGCAATTGTGCCACTATGTAGTAAAGGTCGAAGTCGGAACTCCCAGTCTCCCATCTTCAGGACTGAGGCTGAGGGTGGACAGTGCCATGTGGTGTTGCTCCCTATCCTATAGTAGCTCCCTCAGTGAAATGTCTAATGCCCTGACCCATGACGCCAGCAGGACCACTGGCAGGTAGGTAAAATAATACAAAAGCCTGGGGGGCATTACCATTTTGGATCATAATATTATATGTGCCGTAATGGGAAGCTTTAGGGAGTGCCAGAAGGCCACTGCCATCTTCAACAAGCGGCATGCACCCCCAGGTTGCCTTCTTGAAGATCCTGCAGCCCATGATATATCTGGATTCCTAAGTAGCGAAATGTGCGTGGAGCCCAAGTCAGGTCATCAGGGTAGCAAAACGTATGGGAAATGCCTTTCACTATTGGGAAGACACAGTTTTTTTGCCTGTTCAGGCAGAGTCCAGAGTATCTTCTGAATTCCTCCAATGGTTGGAGCTCCAGGAGCAATGCGGCCTCTCCGTTTCTCAGGTGGATGAGGAGGTCATCTGCATATAGCGAGATGACATGTGGTATCCTCCCTTTCAGCACTCCCCATGCTTGACCTTGTGCTCTAAACTTCACCACCAATGGTTCTATAGCTATGACAAATAATAGTGGGGGCAGTGGGTACCCCTGTGTAGTTCCCCTGTAGATTTCATAGCTATCTGAGACTGTGCAGCCTGTTTTTACTCTTGCCGTAGGGTGGGTGCACAGCAGTTCTACCCATCTCGCCCACTGAGGACCGAGACCCATTTTCAGCATTGTGGCCTTTAAATAAGCCCAACAGACCATGTCAAAGGTCTTTTGTAGGTCCACTGACACTATCATTGCAGCCAGGGTGGGCGCGTGCACATTATCGTGGTGCAAGGAGTACAACCTCTGCAAATTTTGGGCTGTGCTGTGGGGGGTATAAACCCATTCTGGTCATCGAGTATTAGTGTTCGCATTTGTGGCAGCTATCTAATGGCCAGGGCCTTACTGAGCTCTTTAAACGCCATGTTTAGCATATAAAATTGCCAAAAGTCTGAGACTGTCGCATTGGGGGTCTTGGCTTTTGTGAGAGGCACTACAAGGGCTTCCCTGGTCAAAGGCAGCAGCACTACATTCTCATATGCCTCTGCGTACATTTCTGTAAGTTTCGGTGACAGTTCAACCAGGAACCAAATATAAAATTCAGGTGGAAGTCCGTCCGTACCTGGTGACTTCACGGATGCCAGGGATTCAACATTAGCCCTAACCTCCTGGATGCCTGTCGACCTCTCCGGCTTCCCGTTACATCCCCACCAGCATCGGCAATGGTGGGCCCTCCAGGAAATTGCCCAATAAGTCTAGAAGCTCCGTTTGGGGGGCCATATGGGGTCATATAGTAGGATCTAAACACCTCAGTAATGCGTGTGGGTGAAAACAAAAGTACGTCCAGACAGGTGATTTGTTAGCCCCTACCCTCGGGTGAATCAGCCAGGCCAGGTGTTTACCCTCTATACCCTCTTCCTCATATGCCTTAGTCGTATATGTCTTATAATCAAGACAGTAAAGGTGTTCCATCGCCTTGTTGTGGAGGTCATGGGTTTCTAAAATATGTTTTTGGGCATCTGGGTCTGTTTCCAGGGCGATACACCATCTAAGTAGATCTGCTTCAGGGCATGCAAGGTCGCATACCAGGTCTCTTTTAATCCCTGGAGTCTGTTCCATGCTATATCCTCACACCACTAC
This sequence comes from Pleurodeles waltl, assembly GCF_031143425.1. NCBI lineage: Eukaryota > Metazoa > Chordata > Amphibia > Caudata > Salamandridae > Pleurodeles > Pleurodeles waltl. The sequence goes on from NC_090447.1 coordinate 914,900,434, forward strand.
CTTGAGGGCTCCCCATCCAATTCCCCTGTTAAAAGCCATTCTTTGGTTCGAGGCAAGGTTTTAATTGCCAATGCACCCGGGAAGACTTTGTCTTCCATCACGCAGAGCACACATGCCATGTTGGAATGAAGGGGTGTCTTTCGGCTGTTTACAGTGTCGCAATCAGTAGCCTATGGTTGGACACAGTGTGGCCCAGATATTCTGATTGTGTGATCAACCTGTTGAGGGACACAGAGCATACAATACAGTCTATCTGTCAGAATCACCAGATCCTCGGGGTCTGTGCACGTTCCCAAGACTTCCACCACAAGACAGCTCCAATACTCTGATTTGAATTATCACAGAGTCTAAGAGAGTCCAAGAGGGGAAAAGGGGATTAGGAAGGGAACAGCTTGGAAGGAGACCTGTAGGAAGCAAAAAGGTTAGAACACAAAATATCACGATTTTATCATATGAATCAATATTAGACTATGACTCTAAACATTGTCATTCTGAAAGCATGAACAACCTAAGCATAGACTTAAAATGACTAGGCTTCAAGACGACTGGGAGGGAATCAAGAAAAGTTAAATGCAACTTTCAAATTCACGTACCACTCTTTGCCTGAGGTTCAGGAAACAATCTGAATGATTTCTAAACCATCATATTAATCAGGTTTTTGAGAAACCTTTTTTTTTAGAAAACCTATTAGGAACACACAACAACACATCTTGAACTCTGGCTTTTGTTCCCTCAAATTGCCGGAACATGAATTGCGCACATTGCAGATTTTCACATAGATAGAAAATACCATTGAATGATTTGTGCACCATGATTAACTCAAATTAAACTCGGGAAATAAATCACGCGACTTGCCAACTCAAAAACCACCAAGTAAATGTCTTAAAATGGTAGCGCCGCATGAACACCGTGAGGGAATCGCGCTGCTTGCTGATTTGAAAGTCACCAAACGAATGTCAGGAAATGGTAGCGTACAATGAATAACATGAATTACACACAAGGAAAGAATCGCGCGTCTTGCCGATTCGAGTACCACCATATAAAAGCCTCGGAGTGGTAGCGCATAATGAATATCAAAGGTTGAAGCACAAGAAAACAAATTGCGCGTCTTGCCGATTCGTAAGCCACCATGTATCTGCCATGGGATGGTAGCGCACAATGAATATTAAGGGTTAAAGCACAGGAAAACGAATTGCGCGTCTGGCCGATTCGAAGGCCACCATGTAACTGCCAAGGAATGGTAGCGCACAATGAATAACATGAATTAAGCACGAGAAACAAATTGCGCGTCTTGCTGATTCGAATGCCACCATGTAACTGCCAAGAAATGGTAGCGCACAATGAATAGCATGAATTAAGCATGAGGAAAGAATCGCGCATTTCGCTGATTCGAGTATCCACATGTAAATGCCATTAAACGACCAAGCGCACATTCACACGCACAAGAGTCAAATTGTTTATCATGCGAAGAATAGGCCCAAGAACTCGAGCGTCTTTGATTACGGAGTTGGGGGCCGAGCCCGACCTCCGTCTTACCGCCCTGATCAAGGATCACCAAATGAAGTGAAAAGAGGGCGAGGCCTGGAGGGTCAAACTAGGCCGCCGGAACAGGAGCTCAGGAAGTTGCTGCTGCTCTGCAACGGGACCTCTGAATAGTGAGCACGTGGAGCAGGGCTGGCTCCCTTATAGAGAGTCTTGGCCCAGCCCACAAACCACACCCAGGCATGCTGCAGGGAAAACCTTCTAGAAGGCTATGGAAGGGGATCACACCCTGACACAGTCTGAAAGCCTGCAGCAGTACATCACATATTGAACAGTGTTTATATGCATGCTGAACATAAGTCTTCAAGATTAAACTCTGCAATGCAAAAGGTTAAACAACATCATATCAGCACAATGCATAAATTATGTTAGCTTGAAATTGCTAGGTTTTTGCATTTTAGTCGCCCGTAGAGAGCGCACTGCCTTGATGCTGACACTTTCCTAGTATGCACTTAATAAAGGTGGGAGTAAAATGAATAGTCCATATTATGTGGGTGTTGGGTGCCACAGATGTCCTCCACATCCCATTGTGATACCCAAGTCGCTAGTCCTGCCACCACCCTAATGGTTGCAGTGCTTCGCAGTGGTGGGAGTGAACAGTTCATCTCTGGTTCAAATATGCCATTAATGTCCCCCCCAGAAGAAAAGGGCTGTCCAGGAAGCAAGCCAGTCATGCAGCACAGTAACGGCTGGTCACCTAAAACATTAAACGTAACAGTTGTGAGTTCAGTACCATCATTTCTTCGGTCAGCCAGGCAGATGATCAGGGGGTAGGTTCTCCAGGTATCTAATGTACACCGACCAGAGTCATCCGGTGAGTGAGCCACTTCTAACACAAGATCAGTCTAGTGGTGCATGAGTATTGACAATTATATAAGGTCACTCTCCGTTTGAAGTGTCACATGTTGGATACCATCCAAGGTGCTAACAACAGAGACTAGGTCAGACACAATGTCAGATTAAGGGACATCTGTGTCATCACCTTTCTCCCTGCTAGAAAGGTGAGACTTCATCAAGGACACAGCAGCCCGGAAAGCCACCCTCTTTTCCTAATTTCCTTGTTGAGGTGTAGGTTTTGTGATTTCCTCTTCCTGGCACTGGTCCCTCGAACATCATCTCTTCCTGCATTGGGCGCATGAGGGTAGTTGTCTTGTAGGTCTATCGCCCCGGATTTGTGCGATTCCAGCCAGGCCCAAGCAGGGTCTGGCAGAAGTGCATACAGCTATCAAGAATGATTTTAAGTTTCAAAGGTAACAATTGGGAGCACCAGATCCCCTCTGTGCGCAGCACCTTCTTCACCTCCATGTAAGATGCCATGTTAGCCTGCACTGCCACTGTAAAAGCAGGGAACATGTTAACTTTCCCATTCTCCAACACAAAAGGGCCCACCTCTTGCGTTCTCTGCAATGCCATGTCCTGGTCCTGGGAGTGCAGGAGCCCGGCCACCACCAGCCGAGACAGTCTCCGATGCATTGGAGGCCCGGTTTGGATCCGTGCCCTCCACTCCCTCAGGGAGTCCAATGAGGCATATATTGTTTTGTTGACTGTGGCCCTCTGTGCTTCAGCACGTTGTTCCAGGTGGAGTACACAGTCCATAAGCTGGGTCAGTTGTGTCTGCAGAGCCTCATGTGAGGGTTGCAAATCTGCCAGGGTATTCTCAGTATTTTTCACTCTGTCCGAGAGTTTTTGGTGGTCCGTTCTCAGTAGACTTTGGCCCATTTTTATACTTTTTGACACAAAACTGCATTTGAGCAGTTTTGTCTCAAAAAGTTTAACGTTGGCTTGCACCATTCCAGATGCCAGCCGGGCACCAAATTTATAGAATTGTGCAATCCGGTGCAAAGGGTGGGCTAGCGTAACAACAAATGACGTTAGCTGGGTTGGGGGGGTGGGGGGGGAGGTTTTGGGGAAGGGAATTTTGCACCAAAAAATTAAGTTAGGCTGGTTAGAGGCAACAAAAATATGCCTCTAACCAGCCTATCGTCATTTTGTGATGCAAAACCATCCATACCTCATGACTCCTGTCTTAGAAAAGACAGAAGTCATGCCCACCGCCCCAATGGCCAGCACAGGGGACAAGGGTCCCCTGGGCATGGCCATTGCATCCTGTGCCAGGTAGGAGGCCCCAAGTTGGGCCCCTGATGGCACTTCAAATTAAAAAGAAAATACTTATCTATATGTACCCTACTTACCTGGGATGGGATCCCCCATCCTGTGGTGTGGGTAGGGGTGTTCCTGGGGCTTGAGGAGTTCACATGTGGACCCATTCCATGGTGTTCAACCATTGAAATGGGTCCACAGGTCCCCTAACTCCAGGTCTGACCCAGGTGTTAAATAATGGTGCAAAGCAAGCTTTGTACCATTATTTAGCCCTTCCCCCTCCCATGTGTCATTTTAACATGGGGGTATAACTAAAGGGCTATGGGCTTAGCACCATTTTTGAGATGGGAACGCCTACCTTTTATCTCATTGATGCAAGGTAGGTTCACACATCTAAAAAATGGTGAATACTCCAATATTTTGATGTTAGACGTGTCTAGGGTCAAAATATAAATATGGAGTTAGTTTTGCATTAAAAAAAAGCAAATTCAGCGCAAATGGAGTATAAATATGCCCCTTAGTTTCACTGACACCTTTCCTATTTCCGGCTGCGCTGTCTTTTTCGACTACTCGATCCCTACCAGGATTTTATGAAAAGTATCTTGCATTTGGACCATGGGAGAGTCTGGCTGTGGCATCCTTTCGGTGGATTGAAGTCTGGCTTCAGGGCTGGATGTCCATGACCTATGAGGCCTGGTGCGCTGTTTCCCCAACGACACAGAACACGGCAGCATGGCCAGGCACAGCAGTGTCAGGTCAGTGGAGCCCCTTTAATGGATGTGTCAGGGGTGGCCTCTTGCCACCAATGTTGGCCATCCCCAAGGAAGCAGTTTTTAAAGGGTCCATCCTCACCGGGCTTTGACTGATTGTAGTGTGTCTCGCAGCTATAGGGGTCCTAAGCATCTTCTAAGTTGTGCCTTAGGGCTTATAGGAAGCCATCACTGGTTACTCAGAATACAGGAGGGCGGGCAAGGACACCCGTGCAATGGTGCCCGAAGACGCCAGTCCCACTAAGGAGACCGCATGGCCCCCCTATGCTGGACAACCGTTCCTCGTAATGGCCGCCTCCCTCCCTCCTTGCTCACAGCTGGGTTGCAGTCACCCGCTGCAGGTGACAATCGGTGCACTCTCAGGGTCCAGAAGGTAGGAGGGAGCACAACCTCCAGGGGTTTTCAAAGTCCCCCTGTCAGTCCAGTGCCCACTTTCTTTGGTGAGGGGAGGAAGGTATCCCCCACAGCCAGCAGAAACAGCCCAGAATAAAGCAGGGTCAGTGAGTTGGTGATTCCAGTGCAGCGTAGGGGGCAATCAAAAGGGCATAGAGGCCCGTTCAGTCTCACCCATGTCGCGGTCTTTCCTCACTTCACCTCGCAGTTCAGTTCCTCGTACGGGAACAATCCTTTGTGCGCTCAGCCGCCAAGCAGCCCCTAGGGAGCCCGCACTGCTCTTCCGCGTTCACCGGTCGCTGTCTTCTTGTCGCACGGGGCGCCCTGCTAATGCTCCATCACCCATCTTGGCAGGTGGCAGTGGCCTCCCATTCACTCCGAGGGGCTGCCATGCTGTCGGCCCAATTTCCATGTCATCACAGCTGCTCCCGGTCTGGAGCAGTGGAATCACGCTGTCGCCATCTTGGATGGCTAGCTCCACCCCCAAACACTAAGGCCCTGATTTATACTTTTTGCACCGGCTTGCACCATTTCTGTGCACCAGCTGGGCACCATATTTGTGGAATGGTGCAAGGCGGTGCAAAGGGTAGGCTAGCAGCAAAAAAAATTACTTTAGTCAGGTTGGGCTGGCAGTATGGAAGAAGGGTTTTTTGCACCAAAAAATGACGTTAGGCAGGTTAGAGTAAATAAAATGATTCTAACCTGCCTAGAGTCATTTTGTGATGCAAAACCATCCATACCACATGACTCCTGTCTTAGAAAAGACAGGAGTCATGCCCACCACCCCAATGGCCAGCACAGGGGGGCGAGGATCCCCTGGGCATGGCTATTGCACCCAGTGCCATGTAGGGGGGCCCATCTCAGGGCCCCCACTGGCACTTTGAAAAATAAAATAAAATACTTTCCTGTACTTACCAGGGATGGGGTCCCCCATCCTCTGCTCTCCCTCTGGTGTGGGTGGGGGTGTCCCTGGGGCCTGAGAAGGGCACCTGGGGGCTTATTCCATGGTGTTCCACCATGGAAATAGGCCCACAGCTGTCCCCAACGCCTGCCCTGACCCAGGCATTAAAAAATGGGGAAAAGCAAGCTTTGCACCATTTTTTTTTACCCCACCTCCCTCTGGCGTTAAGGCCATAGAGTCATTTTTTGCACGGGAACACCTAACTTGCAGCTCCTTCAGGCAAGGTAGGTTTCCACTTCCACAAAATGACTTTAACTCCATAAATTTGGTGCTAGACAGGTCTAGCACCAAAGTATAAATATGGAGTTCGTTTTGCACCGAATTAGAGTAAAAAGAAATTACACTAATTCGGTGCAAACAGAGCGTAAATATGCCCCTTAAAAGTATTAATTAAAGATTAGATACTAGTCATTATGTACTGCAACCAATTTATGGACACTAACCCTTTTTTGAGTGGAATTTAAAATATTTATATCTCAGTCGTCTATATGCTTAACGTTTAAGAGTGTTTCATATTCTGGACATGTATGTGCATATGCTAGTGTGGATCTGCTTTGTTTTGTTTTCAATTTTAGAATTGAAAAACCCTGATAAATACGCTCAATATGATTTCATATGAAAGATAGTGCACCCCATCATTCGTTGTAATAATTACTTGCATACTGTCTTTGTCTTCAGAATATTTCTCATAGGACAGATGCATCTGTCACCTTTCCCTTGACCTGTTTATTGTATGATTTGTTTAAAATGTTGGAAATATTTTTGTTTTGGACAAAAGGAGAGCTGTCAGCATTCTGAAAGTGACTCCATCAGAACCAATGCCAACACAGAGCAAAAATTTAAGTCTGCAACGGGTCTGAACTGAACTGCAGCAGCCAGCAAAGGAGATGGCACTTTGCAATGCATCTTTTGGGTTTGAGAAATCCTGAAGGTGTTTAGGGATGGCAGAGTAGACACAGACGAGTAACTACATTTCCAGCACCTCTGGTGGATATCTGGTGACCAAAGTTGAGAGGAAAGAAAAAGCGCACCTTCTAAACCTTTTACATATGGCTTATGCCAAACTAAATTATCATGTTTTAATTCAAGCACTGTCACAGTTATACGATTCATATGACAGACATTCTCAATTAAATAAGTCCTTGCCAGGACAAGGTTTCTGTTGCAATTTGTTTTTGACGTTTCCACAATATAGATACATTATGTTGTCACTCTCTGTACTGCATATAGCTATAATGTAAAAGCAGCCACGTTATTCTCCACCACCCTAGATGGAAAAAGGAAGCTTTTCACTCCAACTGTAGTGTCATTCTTCACAACCAATGACATTACTCTTGTTGACTCTGCACTGTAGAATATACCATCTCAAGTGACTGGTTTTACACTATTGATTCTCATTGTCTTAGAAATAGCTTCTGTAATTGGATTCATGTGGAGGTGAGTATAGTGGAGTCTTTCTAAGTATACGTGAGAGATGAGGGGAAGGACTGACGATGGGGGGAAGGAAGGCTGGGGAAAGTAGAAGGCGTGCATAACACACTTTGCAAATACAAAGCAAATGTCACTGATCAATAAGCTTTACCACCAGGCAAACAGTAAATCAAATGTGCAACAATTAATAGACTAGTTCTTGTAGAAAAATGAGTTATTAGTTGTGCAGGATGTGAGGTTTGCTCAAGTAATAGGTTCACAATGGCCTCCTTATCAGAACTGAGTACGCTATTGTGGGCCTTTAACTCTCTCATGGTAGCGAAGCAGATCAGTCCAAAACCTGAACAGGGGAGGTGGTGTGGCGTGGTAATTGTAATTTGCTGGCAAACGATAACAACACTCAATAAACAATTGTCCAGTTAGTTCTTTTTCTTTGAAAAAAAAAGATAATTTATTACACACGCACAATACTAATCACTATTCATTAATTTGCAAATATATACGTAAGGAAGATGGAAATATCTTTAGTGACATTCTGAAATCACATTTGACCCCTAGTGGATTAATACCCCCAAAATCACAATACACCCCCATGCATATCAGAACATCATAATATAAGGGGGCATCACTCTAAATGAAGCAGGGCTATTAGTTTTGCCAATGGGTTGCCGCATCAATATAGGGCAGACCTTTTACTTTGTCAAGTGGTCACCACATTATGAGAACAATAATCACATGCTAGGTACACCATTAAAACCCATGCATATAATAATAATAATGTCCAAAGGAGTTGCATTCAAACAGATATTAAGCCTGTGAGAAAACAGGGCTGATTGCAGAGGCCCCATAACTTTTTGCCCCCATTTTTCTCTTTTTGCTGGTGTTTTCCTGACTTTGATGGTGCCCTGGGTACTGCTAACCAGTCCCAGGGCCTGTGCTCTGTGTAAAATGGATATGCAAATTAGGCTAATTATAATTGGCTAAGTTAACCTACCTATAAGTCCCTAGTATATGGTAGGGCATGTAGGTTTAGGGACCACAGCATAGGTGGTGCACACCTAGGTGCACTGCTGAGGTGCCCAGTGTCATTTTAAAAGCAAGCCTGCCTTGCTGGCTGCTTTTAAATTAAAGTTATATGCAAATTCGACTTTGGAATTAAAGGTACTTCCAAAGTCTTAAACTACCTTATTTTTACATATAAGTCACCCCTAAGGTGTGCCCTATGTGCCCCTATGGCTGGGTGCCATGTAACTATAAGCAGGGACTTTATAAAAATAGATTTATAAGCCCTGGTGAGGTAAAAACAGCCAAATTTGTTTTTCCCTCATTGAAGTAAATGGCCTTCATAGGCTAGAATGGGCAGACTTTATTTTAAAATTTAAAGTCTCCTTAAATGTTACATACCAAGAATTTGGTATCAAATTAATTGTTGTAATAAATCCCACAACTTCCAGTTGTTGGATTTAATATAACTTGTTCAGGTAAAAAGTTTAGACTTTACCTAAAAAGTTGCCAATTTCAGCTCTGCATTGTTTTTGCTGCTGTGCTCTGATTGGCCAGCCTGCAGCAGCTTCTGCCAGGCTGCCTTGATGAGGTGTGAAGTGGCCAGGCTTCACACAAAGGAATGTGCTTGGGGGAGAGAATCTCCCCTCAGCAGATGGTGAGGCAGGAAGGGGGAGGGCTGCCAAACTGGTCTTCAAAGGCAGAGAAGGACATTTGCAGCACCCAGCAACACCCCCACATCCTGCAACCCCAGACAATTAGGTGCCCCCTTGATTAGATTAGGAGAGGACAGGAGAGGGGTGTGTTTATGATTTTTAGCCACACCAGTGGGTGGGCTCAGCCAGATGTAACCTCCAAAAATCAGATTCAGCCATGTTGGATTTTTAGAGACTGTTGCCTTTTGGGATGGATTTTTGCCACACTTCCCAGGAAGTGGTCATCACAGGGGGACGACCCTGTACCTGATTGGAGGATCAGGACCCCCCTGCTTTTCACCCAGGAGCAAGGATAAAACTGGCAGACCTGCCCCCACACCTCAGATCCCCTCCAGAATTCAACAAGAAAGGAACTAAAGAAGAAGAAGGACTGCCCTGCTGGACCCCTGGCCTGCACCTGGACCCTGCACTCAGAAGGACTGCACCAGCTGCACACTTGGGCTTCACCACAAGAAGGACTTTGCCTGGCTTCAACTGGTTCAAGGAGGGACTCCCTGTTTGCTACAGGTGAAAAATTGCTAAACCAGAGTCCCCTGCACCAACTCCTGAAGAAAGCGACCAGCTGACCACTGTCCAGTGGCCAAAAAGGAGTTTGCGCCAGGTGCATTCTGGGAGTTGAAGTCCGCATCCCCCAAGGACCATCACAGAACTTCTGGACCCTTGGGGTGAGCTGTGGACCTCAAAAGAACCTTAAAAGAACATCTGGGTGAAGCCCCAGAAGTTTGGAAAAGATTTGAGAATTTTTGGAAAAAAGCTCCAGAGAGGGACCGACCCGCCGCGGAAATTCTAGCCGGCTTGCCTCAACCGCAACCCGGCCTGACTTCGTGGTTCGTCCCGGTAAAGAAAAACATCCAAAAAAGAGACTAAGTCCGAACGTAAAAAGTTGACCGGGACCTCCCAGCCATCGTATCCGAGAAGGGCTCCATGGACGTCGGATCAAGATCCAGGTTTACCCCGGTCGAAGGATTTTCATCTCGAAAAAACGACTAAGTCCGAAGGTAAAAGTCTCCACCGAGGAAACCCACATCGCGTATCCGGACAAGGGCTCCAGGAGGTCGGATTCAACTGGCAGGTTCGTCCCGGTGAAGAAAAACTTCAAAATAAAGACTAAGTCAGAAGGTAACTTTTTAACCGAGGCCTCCCGCGACCTGTAGCCGAGCAGGGCTCCATCGCGGTCGGCCTGAAAGTTTGACTTTGCCCCGGTCGAGGTGCAACCAGATGACCCGATTGGCGCTTTTTGTTTCTAAGCGCTAGAAAAGTAATAATTCTTTAAAAATTCATATCTCCGGTTTCCCTGAACCGATTTTAATCGTTTTTGTGTCATTTTAAAGATAAAAATATAAACTATTTTTATAAATTGGTTTTGGACTTTTAAACTGTTTCCTGTGTTTTATTTAATTACTGTTTTGTGATATTTGAATGCTTTACACTTTGTCTCCTAAGTTAAGCCTTGACGCTCGTTGCCAAGCTACTAAGGGTTGAGCTGGGATTAATTTGCTGAGACCTAACTGTACCTATGTGGAGGTTAGTGGCTTGTTGCTAGGTGTAGGTACCTACCTGCCCTACCAATAACCCATTTTCCAACATAATTGGAAGCAGCGACGGGATCCTGTACTTGTGTTCAATATCACGTTACAGTGTTAGGTAAAACAAATTAAAAATACTTTAAATTGTCCTAGTGCAAAAATTGTTTTTAATTTTTAATTTGGATTAATTTCAAATATTGAATTTTTGTAATTTTTCTAAATTCTTGTTTCCAATTTTTGCAAAAAGTTTTTGTTGACACAAAACTAGGGAACCATGGAGCTTGATCTGGCTAGCCTACCCACACTGACAGTAGTCCAGCTTAGGGGGTTGTGTATTGAAAGAGGGTTGCCTGCAACCACTGATCTCAGGAAGCAAATCCTGATCACATCCCTGACAGCATGGGCTGAGGCCCAAGAGGTAGAGTCAGAAGAAGCTCCAGAGGAGGGAGAAAGAAGGGAGGATGCAAGCTCTAACCACTCAGGGGAGGGAAGGCATCTGAGCCCAAGTGAGGATGAGGAAGATCGGTCCTCAGTAAATACAGTCACTAGGGGCAGATCCAAAGCTAGTGGTAGGAAGGGGGTCCTTTCAGGAGGAGAGAACCCATCCATCAGAGAAAGAGAGCTGGAGGCCCAGCTAGCATACATAGCTTTGGAATCAGAGAAGCTGGCCCTAGAAAAGAAAAAGTGGGCATACAAAGAGAAAAGAGATGGAAGCAGCGATAAAGAAGCTGAGGTGTCCATGGGTGGGGGAGTTTGCCCCAGATTACCCAAGGGGGTAGTTCCTGCTTATGTAGAGGGGGATGACATAGATAAGTGGCTGGGGGCCTTTGAGAGGGCACTCCAAATGAGAAGGGTTAGGCCTCAATACTGGGGTTCCCTTTTGTGGGAGTTGGGCCCCAACTCAGGGAGGGATAGGCTTCTGACCTTAAGGGGGGAGGAGGCAGATTCATACCTTAGTATGAAGAGGTGCTTAGCCAAGAAGTTTGGTCTGACCCCAGAGCAATATAGAATGAAGTTCAGGGACACCCAGAAGGTCAGTACCCAGTCTTGGGTTGACTTTGTGGACATTTCACTAAAGGCACTAGAGGGCTGGATTATTGGTAACAAAGTAGATACTTATGAGGGGTTATACAATCTGATCATGAGAGAGCACATCTTGACCAATTGTATCCAAGAAAGGTTACGCCAGCATCTAGTGGACTCTAAGCAGACCAACCCTAGAGAGCTAGGGGAGGCAGCTGATGAGTGGTTGAGAACCAGGGTGGTTGTCAAGTCCCAGGGGGGAGACTCCAAGAAGGGGGGGACAGGTCCCCAAAAACCTAAGGAGGGAGGTGGTAAGCCCACCACAGAGACTCCCTCTGTACCCCAGAACCCTAAGAAGGAGGAGAGTAAATCCCACTCTGACCAGCAGAGACAGTTAGACCCAGGGTTAAAAAAGCTCTTGGACAGTAGGGCTTGCTTTGACTGTCAGCAGACAGGTCACTTCAGAGGAGATCCAGCCTGTCCAAAGAAGGTGGTTAGCACTGGGCTGTCCAGTGTAGCCATAGAGGAGGATTCCTCAGATGATGAAGTCCTCCTAGCATTGTGCTGGGAGACAGGACCAGATGGTAAGCTGGTGATCCCTGAGGGTGGGAGTAGGCACTTCCACCACATTCAAGTGAATGGGATCCCTACCACTGGCCTGAGAGACACCTGTGCCAGTCACACTATAGTGAGTGACCGGTTAGTGACCCCAGACATGTATGTCCCAGGAAAGACAAAGAAAGTCAGGATAGCCACAGGGGAGGTCACCTCCAAACCTGTAGCCATAGTGCCCCTAGAGAGGGAGGGTATCCTTGACTGGATTAGGGTGGTAGTCAGTGCTGACCTTCCCCTAGATTGTATCCTGGGCAATGACCTCCCAGAGGTGAGTCTGGTCACAGATGGGGTGGTCGCCCAAGGCGCCCCCCCAACCCAAAGTCCTGGGGAGTCAGTCCCTACAGTTAGGAGACAGGGGTCCCCAAGAAAAGGAAAGAAGAAAAGGAAGGGTAGGCCACTCTTAAAGAGAGTTCCAGGGAGCCAAAGGCCTTCTGCCCCAGTAGGGGGGGAGCCCAGAGTTGGCACTGGTGAGGCCTCACCTGACCCCAAGGAAGTCCTGAGTAGTCAGGCAGCTGTCCAGATGCAAGGTGTTGCCCCTGCACTGACAGAAGGGAGAGTGGAAGGAGGGTGTCTGCCACAGGAGGTGGTAGCCCCCCACTCTAGACAGCAAGAGGGGTGCCAGGACCCCAAAGATGCCCCTAAAGCAGCTCAGCCACCTGTCAGTGGAGAGCTTAGGGTGTGGTTCTGGGTACTGACAGCTGTCAGTAGCCTCTGCTGGGTGCTAGCCTTCCTGGCAGCACTGTACTTGGCCTGGGAGGCAGACCCCAGGGCCAATAGCAAAGTAGGCCCCCTGACCCTATTGGTCATGGTGGGGTTGCTCAAGTGTTGGGTGACCTCTTTGGGTAAGCTAGGTGTTGCCCTAGCAAAGTTTGGAGTAGGGGAGGTGGGCACCTCACTACCCAAGTTGGCAGAGAGAAAGGAGGAAGACCCCCCTAGAGGAAAGTTTCAGTTTGTGTTGGGTCCTTTTACTGTTGGGATGGCTTCACTACCCATAGGGAGTGACCCTGACAGGAGGATATAAGGCAGAGTAGGCCCTGCAAAGGGACAGCCAGTTTTCTTCACTGTCTTCCTCCCCTAACAAGCCAGGAAGACTCTCCCAGGGTTGGGCTGAGTCTCCTGGGCGTGTGGGCTGGGGGGGGGTTGTGTGAGAAAACAGGGCTGATTGCAGAGGCCCCATAACTTTTTGCCCCCATTTTCCTCTTTTTGCTGGTGTTTTACTGACTTTGATGGTGCCCTGGGTACTGCTAACCAGTCCCAGGGCCTGTGCTCTGTGTAAAATGGATATGCAAACAAGGCTGATTATAATTGGCTAAGTTAACCTACCTATAAGTCCCTAGTATATGGTAGGGCATGTAGGTTTAGGGACCACAGCATAGGTGGTGCACACCTAGGTGCACTGCTGAGGTGCCCAGTGTCATTTTAAAAGCAAGCCTGCCTTGCTGGCTGCTTTTAAATTAAAGTTATATGCAAATTCGACTTTGGAATTAAAGGTACTTCCAAAGTCTTAAACTACCTTATTTTTACATATAAGTCACCCCTAAGGTGTGCCCTATGTGCCCCTATGGCTGGGTGCCATGTAACTATAAGCAGGGACTTTATAAAAATAGATTTATAAGCCCTGGTGAGGTAAAAACAGCCAAATTTGTTTTTCCCTCATTGAAGTAAATGGCCTTCATAGGCTAGAATGGGCAGACTTTATTTTAAATTTTAAAGTCTCCTTAAATGTTACATACCAAGAATTTGGTATCAAATTAATTGTTGTAATAAATCCCACAACTTCCAGTTGTTGGATTTAATATAACTTGTTCAGGTAAAAAGTTTAGACTTTACCTAAAAAGTTGCCAATTTCAGCTCTGCATTGTTTTTGCTGCTGTGCTCTGATTGGCCAGCCTGCAGCAGCTTCTGCCAGGCTGCCTTGATGAGGTGTGAAGTGGCCAGGCTTCACACAAAGGAATGTGCTTGGGGGAGAGAATCTCCCCTCAGCAGATGGTGAGGCAGGAAGGGGGAGGGCTGCCAAACTGGTCTTCAAAGGCAGAGAAGGACATTTGCAGCACCCAGCAACACCCCCACATCCTGCAACCCCAGACAATTAGGTGCCCCCTTGATTAGATTAGGAGAGGGCAGGAGAGGGGTGTGTTTATGATTTTTAGCCACACCAGTGGGTGGGCTCAGCCAGATGTAACCTCCAAAAATCAGATTCAGCCATGTTGGATTTTTAGAGACTGTTGCCTTTTGGGATGGATTTTTGCCACACTTCCCAGGAAGTGGTCATCACAGGGGGACGACCCTGTACCTGATTGGAGGATCAGGACCCCCCTGCTTTTCACCCAGGAGCAAGGATAAAACTGGCAGACCTGCCCCCACACCTCAGATCCCCTCCAGAATTCAACAAGAAAGGAACTAAAGAAGAAGAAGGACTGCCCTGCTGGACCCCTGGCCTGCACCTGGACCCTGCACTCAGAAGGACTGCACCAGCTGCACACTTGGGCTTCACCACAAGAAGGACTTTGCCTGGCTTCAACTGGTTCAAGGAGGGACTCCCTGTTTGCTACAGGTGAAAAATTGCTAAACCAGAGTCCCCTGCACCAACTCCTGAAGAAAGCGACCAGCTGACCACTGTCCAGTGGCCAAAAAGGAGTTTGCGCCAGGTGCATTCTGGGAGTTGAAGTCCGCATCCCCCAAGGACCATCACAGAACTTCTGGACCCTTGGGGTGAGCTGTGGACCCCAAAAGAACCTTAAAAGAACATCTGGGTGAAGCCCCAGAAGTTTGGAAAAGATTTGAGAATTTTTGGAAAAAAGCTCCAGAGAGGGACCGACCTGCCGCGGAAATTCTAGCCGGCTTGCCTCAACCGCAACCCGGCCTGACTTCGTGGTTCGTCCCGGTAAAGAAAAACATCCAAAAAAGAGACTAAGGCCCTCATTCTGACCTTGGCGGGCGGCGGAGGCCGCCCGCCAAAGTCCCGCCGTCAGGTTACCGTTCCGCGGTCGAAAGACCGCGGCGGTAATTCTGACTTTCCCGCTGGGCTGGCGGGCGGTCGCCTTCAGGCCGCCGGTCGCCTTCAGGCCGCCCGCCAGCCCAGCGGGAAAGAGGCTTCCACGATGAAGCCGGCTCGGAATCGAGCCGGCGGAGTGGAAGCTGTGCGACGGGTGCAGTTGCACCCGTCGCGTATTTCACTGTCTGCGCAGCAGACAGTGAAATACATTTAGGGGCCCTCTTACGGGGGCCCCTGCAATGCCCATGCCAGTGGCATGGGCACTGCAGGGGCCCCCAGGGGCCCCGCGACCCCCCCTACCGCCATCCAGATCCCGGCGGTCGGACCGCCGGGATCTGGATGGCGGTAGGGGGGTCGGAATCCCCTCGGCGGCGCAGCAAGCTGCGCCGCCTTGGAGGATTCAATGGGGCGGCGGTACACTGGCGGGAGACCGCCAGTGTTGCCGGTCCGACCGCGGCTTTACCGCCGCAGTCGGAATCCCCATTGGAGCACCGCCAGCCTGTCGGCGGTGCTCCCGCGGTCCTCCGCCCTGGCGGTCTTTGACCGCCAGGGTCAGAATGACCGCCTAAGTCCGAACGTAAAAAGTTGACCGGGACCTCCCAGCCATCGTATCCGAGAAGGGCTCCATGGACGTCGGATCAAGATCCAGGTTTACCCCGGTCGAAGGATTTTCATCTCGAAAAAACGACTAAGTCCGAAGGTAAAAGTCTCCACCGAGGAAACCCACATCGCGTATCCGGACAAGGGCTCCAGGAGGTCGGATTCAACTGGCAGGTTCATCCCGGTGAAGAAAAACTTCAAAATAAAGACTAAGTCAGAAGGTAACTTTTTAACCGAGGCCTCCCGCGACCTGTAGCCGAGCAGGGCTCCATCGCGGTCGGCCTGAAAGTTTGACTTTGCCCCGGTCGAGGTGCAACCAGATGACCCGATTGGCGCTTTTTGTTTCTAAGCGCTAGAAAAGTAATAATTCTTTAAAAATTCATATCTCCGGTTTCCCTGAACCGATTTTAATCGTT
Source organism: Pleurodeles waltl (assembly GCF_031143425.1). Lineage (NCBI taxonomy): Eukaryota > Metazoa > Chordata > Amphibia > Caudata > Salamandridae > Pleurodeles > Pleurodeles waltl. The sequence goes on from NC_090447.1 coordinate 914,916,524, forward strand.
TTTGTGTCATTTTAAAGATAAAAATATAAACTATTTTTATAAATTGGTTTTGAACTTTTAAACTGTTTCCTGTGTTTTATTTAATTACTGTTTTGTGATATTTGAATGCTTTACACTTTGTCTCCTAAGTTAAGCCTTGACGCTCGTTGCCAAGCTACTAAGGGTTGAGCTGGGATTAATTTACTGAGACCTAACTGTACCTATGTGGAGGTTAGTGGCTTGTTGCTAGGTGTAGGTACCTACCTGCTCTACCAATAACCCATTTTCCAACAAAGCCTGTATTAGAGTCTTCCTCTTACCACTTAGACCACAAAAAATGCAGTCATAATATGTAGGAGGCTGGCCTGGCTTATAGTGGGTACCTTGTGGTACTTACACCTTGTTCCAGGTCCAGTTATCCCTTATTAGTAGATTAGAGGTGTTCTAGCAGCTTAGGCTGATAGGGGTAGATATAGCAGAGCAGCTTAGGCTAAACAAGAAGACATGCAAAGCTCCTACTATACCACTTATATCATATAGCACTATATCACAAGAAAACACAATACTCAGAGTTACTCAAAATAAAGGTACTTTATTTTAGTGACAATATGCCAAAAATATCTCAGAGGATATACTCCCTTAGGAGGTAAGTAATATACACAAAATATACACACACAACCAAATCAGGTAGGTAAACAGTTAGAAAAGTAGTGCAAACACTGTAGAACACAATAAAATGCAATAGAAGAAACTAGGCATAGGGGCAACACAAACCATATACTCCAAAAATGAAATGCGAACCACAAATGGACCCCAAGCCCAGTGTAGTGTGTAGAGGGTCGCTGGGAGTGTAAGAAAACACTAACGGTGTCCAAGATACCCCACCACAAGCCCCTGAAAAGTAGGAGTAAAGTTACCCTACAACCTCAGAAAGACAGTAAAGTCGAGATAGGGGATTCTGCAAGGACAACAACTGACTGCAAAGCACTAAAGACGGATTCCTGGACCTGAGGACCTGCAAAGGAAGGGGACCAAGTCCAAGAGTCACGCAAGTGTCCGGGGGTGCAGGAGCCCACTAAACCCCAGATGAAGGTGCAAAAGGGCTGCCTCCGGGTGGAAGAAGCCAAAGATTCTGCAACAACAGAAGGTGCCAGGAACTTCTCCTTTGGTCAGAAGATATCCCACGGCGTGCTGGAGGATGGAGAGTTGCTTCCACGCAGAAAGACCACAAACAAGCCTTGCTAGCTGCAAGAGTAGCGGGTGAAGGTTTTGGGTGCTGTCAAGGCCAAGGAAGGACCAGGAGGTCGCCCCTTAGAGGAGGAAACAGACAGGGTGCTCAGCAACACGGAGGGCCAATTCAGAAACAGGCATCACCCGCAGAAGCACCTGAACAGGCGTTCAGAAAATCTGAGCATGACAGTCGACTCAGCACAACAAAAGGGAGTCCCACGAAGTCGGAGTCCAACTCAGCAAGTTGGGCAATGCAGGACGGAGTGCTGGGGAACTGGGCTAGGCTGTGCATGAAGGAAGTCTTGCAAAAGTGCACAGAAGCCCTAGCAGCGGCAGTTCACGCAGTACACAGGATTACTGTCTGGCGTGGGGAGGTAAGGACTTACCTCCACCAAATTTGGACAGATGGCCACTGGACTGTCGGGGACACTTGGACCCAGCTCCTGTGTTCCAGGGACCACGCTCGTCAGGATGAGAGTTGACCCAGTGGACCGGTGATGCAGATGTTTGGTGCCTGCGTTGGCAGGGGGAAGATTCCATCGACCCATGGGAGATTTCTTCTTGGCTTCCAGTGCAGGGTGAAGGCAGACAGCCCTCAGAGCATGCACCACCAAGAAACAGTTGAGAAAGCCGGCAGGATGAGGCGATACAATGTTGCTGGTAGTCTTCTTGCTACTTTGTTGCGGTTTTGCAGGTGTCCTGGAGCAGTCAGTGGTCGATCCTTGGCAGAAGTCGAAGAGGGAAGTGCAGAGGAACTCTGGTGAGCTCTTGCATTCGTTATCTGGTGAGATACCCACAGGAGAGACCCTAAATAGCCCTCAGAGGAGGATTGGCTACAGAGAAAGGTAAGCACCTATCAGCAGAGGTCTCTGACATCACCTGCTGGCTCTGGCCACTCAGAGCTGTCCATTGTGCCCTCACACCTCTGCATCCAAGATGGCAGAGGTCTGGGACACACTGGAGGAGCTCTGGGCACCTCCCCTGGGAGGTGCTGGTCAGGGGAGTGGTCACTCCCCTTTCCTTTGTCCAGTTTCGTGCCAGAGCAGGGCTGGGGCGATCCCTGAACTGGTGTAGACTGGTTTATGCAAGGAGGGCACCATCTGTGCCCTTCAAAGCATTTCCAGAGGCCTTGAGAGGCTACCCCTCTCAGGCCCTTCACACCTATTTCCAAAGGGAGAGGGTATAACACCTTCTCCCAGAGGAAATCCTTTGTTCTGCCTTCCTGGGACTGGGCTGCCCAGGCCCCAGGGAGGCAGAAACCTGTCTGAGGGTTGGCAGGAACGGTAGCTGCAGAGAAAACCCCAGAAAGTTAGTTTGGTAGTCCCTGGGCTCTATGCTGGAGACCCGGGGATGCATGGAACTGTCTCCCCCAAATATCAGAATGGTATTGGGGTGACAATTCCATGATCCCAGACATGCTACATGGCCATGTTCGGAGTTACCATGGTGACGCTACATATAGGTATTGACCTATATGTAGGACACACGTGTAATGGTATCCCTGCACCCACAAAGTCCGGGGAAATTGCCCTGAACAATGTGGGGGCACCTTGGATTGTGCCAGGGTGCCCTCACACTAAGTAACTTTGCACCTAACCTTCACCAAGTGAGGGTTAAACATATAGGTGACTTATAAGTTACTTAAGTGCAGAGTAAAATGGCTGTGAAATAACGTGGACGTTATTTCACTCAGGCTGCAGTGGCAGTTCTGTGTAAGAATTGTCTGAGCTCCCTATGGGTGGCAAAAGAAATGCTGCAGCCCATAGGGATCTCCTGGAACCCCAATACACTGGGACCTAGGTACCATATACTAGGGAATTATAAGGGTGTTCCAGTGTGCCAATCAGAATTGGTAAAATTAGTCACTAGCCTTCAGTGACAATTTTAAAAGCAGAGAGAGCATAAACACTGAGATTCTGGTTAGCAGAGCCTCAGTGATACTGTTAGGCACCACACAGGGAACACATATAGGCCACAAACCTATGAGCATTGGGGTCCTGGCCAGCAGGATCCCAGTGACACATATCAAACACACTGACAACATATGGTTTTCACTATGAGCACTGGGCCCTGGCTAGCAGGATCCCAGTGAGACAGTAATAACACGCTGACATATACTCACAAACAGGCCATAAGTGGGGGTAACAAGGCTAGAAAGAAGCTACCTTCCTACATAATACTTTCCACTAGAGGCCCATATGCTCCAGAGCTGTAAAGTAAAAGCTCCAGCCCACAGAGTGCTTAAAAATGCTGAAAAGTTTCATCAGTCAAAAAGAGTTATTTTAACATGTTGCAAAGAACATTGTACACTGCAGAAGTAAGGCTACACTGAGTAGACATGAAGTCATGTTTGCCCTACCACTATAGCAGATGGCACAATAGGTGCTGCAGTCCACAAGTGGTATTTAACTTCCGAGTCCTATATGCACTTTCTACATCATGTACTACGCAAGCTAACTGTGCCAATTAAGAATAAGCCGATTCTACCATGTTTAAAGGGGGAGTACAGACACCACTCTACTGGTTAGCAGGGGTAAAGTGTGCAGAGTTCTACAGCCAGAAGATCAGATTGTTGATGGCCAGGTGTGGGGGTAGACTTGGAATCCTAAAGACCTTGATGTTGAAGAAAGGGTGATCCCTTCTCAAAGCCACCATGCCAACAGGGAACCCCACACTAGCAGATGACCAAGAAAAGGAACCACTTCTGAAAGAGGAAAATGTAAAGGCTCAAAATCCTCCAGAATTCAGAAGGGTGGGACACGCTGAGAAGACCAACCTGGAGCAAAGCACAATACAATTTAGTCAGAAAACACACAATCTAACTAGGAAAGTGAACACCAAACAGAAATGTTTCTGATGCGCTCTGAACAAGGACATACTGCCTTCTATACAGAAGAATGACCCAGAACAGGAAACCTCCCACAGGAAGTAATACTCTGCCATCTTGAATTGGGAAGCACTCACAAACCTCAATGAAAGGGAGCCATCTTAATCAGAGTTTATATATATATATATATATATATATATATATATATATATATATATATATATATATATATATACATATATATATATATATATATATATATATATATATATATATATATATATATACGTGTATGTATATATATATATATATATATATATATATATATCAATCAATACTTGTAAAGCATGGCTACTCACCCTTGAGGGTCTCATGATGCTGGGGGGAGGGGAGAGGCCTCATCCGAAGAGCCACGTCTTGAGGTTCTTCCTGAAGATGTTGAGCGATGGGCTTTGTCTGAGGTGCAGAGAAAAGTTGTTCTAGCTCTTTGCTGCAGTGTAGGTGAAAGATTATCCTCTGGCGGCGGTTTTGCAGATGCGAGGGACGGTGCCCAGGCCCATCTGGGCGGAGCAGAGGGATCTGGCGGGGGTGTGGAAGGAGACTCGGTGGTTCAGGTAGGCTGGTCCTGAGTTGTGAATGGCCTTGTATGTGTGGGTGAGAAGCTTGAAGGTGATTTGCTTCTTGACCGGTAGCCAGTGGAGTGTCTTCAGGTGATGGGGGATGTGTTCTCGGCAAGGGAGGTCCAGAGTCTGTTGGCGCGTTCTGGATGAGTTGAAGTTTTTTGATGTTCCTAGTTGAGGTGGCGGCATAGAGGGCATTGCTGTAGTGGAGCTTGCTCGTGACTAAGGCGTGGGTGACTGTATTGCAACAGTCTGCTGGGATCCATCTGAAGATCTTCCAAAGTTTGCAGAGTGTGTGCCAGCAGGAGGAGGCGACAGAGATTACCTGGCAGGTCATGGATAGGGAGGAGTTGAGGATGTTTCCTAAGCTGCGGTCGTGCTTGGTAGGTACAGGAGAGGTGCTGAGGGATTTGGGCCACTAGGAGTCGTCCCAAGCTGAGGTGTTGTTTACGAAGATGATGAGCTTGGTCTTGTCAAAGTTGAGCTTGATGCAGCTATTTCTCATCCAGGTGGTGACGGTTTTCATTCCTGCGTGAAAGTTCCTTTTGGCCGTGTCTGGGTCTTCAGTGAGGGAAATGATGAGTTGTGTGTCATTGGCATATGACACGATGTTCATACCATGGTTTCTGACAATGGCAGCAAAAGGGGCCATGTCTACATTGAACAGTGAGGGACTCAGTGAGCATCCTTGGGGGACCCGCAGTTGACTACTGTGGGTCTGGAAGTGAAGGGCAGGAGTCTGACCCTCTGCATCCCCGTGGAGAGGAAGGAGTGTATCCCTTCCAGGGTTCTTCTGGGGATTCCTATGTCATGGAGTCTGGTGCGCAGAATGCTGTGGGAAACCGTGTTGAAAGCTGCTGAGAGGTTAAGGAGTATGAGTGGTGCAGTGTGGCCACCGTCTAGGAGTAGTCGGATGCCATCGGAGGCTACCAAGAGAGCTGTCTATGTGCTGTGTTTGCTGAGGAAGCCAGACTGGGAGCTGTCCAGGGAGTTGTTGGCCTCAATAAATTTCCATAGTTGCGTGTTGATTGCTTTCTCTAGTACTTTGGCGGGGTAGGGTAGCAGCGAGATTGGCTGGAAATTCTTTAGTTCTGATGGGTCGGCCAAAGGTTTCTACAGGAGAGTGCATATTTTGGCTTGTTTCCAGTCCTCAGGGAAGGTGCCCGTGCTGGTGGAGCAGTTGAATGTTTTACGAAGCTTAAGGGCGATGGATCCGCTGGCTCTGATGTGTATGTGGTGCAGGCAGGGGTCCGAGGGGGCTCTGGAGTGGGTTCTGCTCATGATGTTGACTGTTTCCTCTGTGGTGAGCGTGGACCAGTCGTGGATGGTCTGGGTGGGTTCTGGGGGGTGGGTCGGTCGTAGGTTCCGGTTCCAGGATTTTCCAGGGGGAAGCTGTCGTAGATATCCTGGATCTTGTGGTGGAAAAAGGAGGAAAGTTTATCGCAGAGGTCCTGTGACGGGGGATGCTGGTGGCTTCAGAGGGGGGATATGTGAATTTGTTGATGAATGAGAAGAGTTCCTTTGAGTTGTGTGCAGAGGAGCTGATGCGCTCGCGGAGTTCGTCCTTCCTTGCACTCTTGATTTTTCGTCGTGGGTGGCGGTTGTGGCTCTGAATAAGGCGAAGTCTTCACTGGATTGGCTGTTCCTCCATTTTTTCTCTAAATGTCTGCAGGTGTGCTTTGATTCTTGGAGTTCGGTGGTGAACCAGCTGGCTTTCTTAGGAACTAGTTTGGCTGATGTCAGCCAGAGAGGGGCTACAGTGTTGGCGCATTTGGTGATCTATGCATTGAGAATGCACGATGCTGTGTTCGCATCGTCAAAGGAGGAGGGAGGAATTTGGCGAGCGATGAGGTGAGTTGCTCATTGTTGATTTTGTTCCATTTCCTGTGGGGGGTGATGGAGGTGTGGGTGCGGCTGCTGGGTGTGGTGATTGTGAAGTGTATGCAGTTGTAGTCAGTCCAGTCAGGGGTGGAGATGGTCTTGATGGTGATCCGGTTGCATGAGGTGAAGATGCTGTCCAGTGTGTGTTCTGCGATGTGTGTGTGGGTGTGGAGACCAGCTGTCTAAGGCCAAGGTTGGCGAGGTTGTCAAGTAGAGCGGTGGTGTTTGGGTCGGTGCGGTCCTCGAGGTGGAAGTTCAGGTCACCGAGGAGGACGTAGGCGACTGACGCCAGGGCCTGGGGTAGCGATGTCTACGAAGTAGTCTATGAAAGCTGGGCGGGGACCGGGTGGCCTGTACACCAGGGTGCCATGGATGGAGGAGTTGTGGTTGGAGTGGACCAGGAAGTGAAGGTGTTCCACGGTGGTGCAGTGTTCTTCTTGGACGGCCTTGCCCAGGCGGAAGGGCCGGTCCCTCCTTAGGATGCTATAACTGTCAGGAATGTCGGTGGGTGGGGTTGGTCCAGGTCTTGGTGAGGGAGGCGATGTCCGGTCGGGTGGTGTTGATCAGATCCCAGAGTTTAGTGGCTTGTTTGTGGAGGGAGCGGATGTTCAGGAGCAGGCAGTTGATGGAGTTGTGGAGGTTGTTGGTATCTTTGTGTGCAGAGAGTACTTTCTGTTTGTTGAGGTTGGCGCTGAAGTTGCAGTTCCTGCAGGTGAAAGGTCCGTGGGTGTCCTTGGGGGACATGGTTCAGCAGTTGTTGAGACGTCTGCTGTTGAGGTGGAGTAGGGTCTCGGAGTCATAGCGGAGGCAGTCCAGGGGGTGGTTTATCGGAGATCCAGGGTTCCTGGTGCTGGGCGCGCTCTAGGCGTGGAAGGGCGCTGACTGGTTTGCTTTTGGCACGCCTTAAGCGCACCTGAGGCGCAGCCGCCATTAAGAAGGGGAGGAGGCGGGGAGCAGTCAGCTGGGAGGTGGGAGGGCAGTAAAGGTGCTTCGCAGGAGGGGGAGGGGGAGGGGCAGAGGAAAGAGTGGAGAACGGAAAAAGAATTAGAGGAAAAACGAGGGATGATAAAAGAAAAAGGCAGAAAACACAAGAGTGAAAGAGCGACAGAGAGAAAGAAAAGGAAATACTTACTTGTGATGGCCACTAGACCACCAGGGACGAGGCGCAGGGACGAGCCTGTGGGTGGAGGAGGGCCTCGAACTGAGAGTCAGGAGACTCTCAGTTCGTCCCATCAAAGGTAGAGGGAGCAGCAACAGCAAGAGGAGCGGTGGAGGGCAGCAGACACTGACCAGGAGGTCAGTGCAGTTGCCCTCTCACAGCGCTCCAGCCGCCATTAAGAAGTGGAGGGTGGCGGGGGAGCAGTCAGACTTAAAGGCAGGAGGGCGTGAAAGATGCTTGGCGGGAGGGGCAGAGGAAAGAGGGGTGAAAGGAAAACAAACTAGAGAAAAACGAGGGAGTATAGAAGAAAAAGGCAGAAAACGGAAGTGTGCAAGAGTGACAGAGAGAAAGAATAGAAAAGGAAATACTTACTTGTGATGGCCACCAGACCACCAGGGATGAGGCGCAGGGATGAGGAGGGCCTCGAACTGAGAGTCAGGAGACTATCAGTTTGTCCCAGCAAAGGCAGAGGCAGCAGCCAGCCAATTGACAAATCTCCTCAAAATTTTCCCCAAAAATTTGCTTTGCACCTCGGCTGCTCTCTGGAATGTTTTGGGGTGATGGCGGGGGCACGAATTATAGTTACTTGAAACTGAAACATAACTGCTGAATTTCTATGCTTTTGTATGAGTAAATTCAGAGCCTAACTATAACATCCCTGTAACCTTTGTGTTTTTCAGGGAATATATATACATATATATATACATATCCAAGAAAGAAGTGACTCAAACAGATGATCTCATTAAAGAACAAAAATATATTTCTACTACAACGTTTCAGCTTCCGCCTTCCTCAGGTAGTACAAGATGGTTTGCTCAGTGGCTGCACAGCTGACACTGGTGGATTTTCAAAAAGCATCATGAGTGAAGATTCCAATTGGAATGTGGAATCAATGCAGTCCTGAGAACTCTTCAGATATGCAGAAATCAAGTGGTATTGTCAGTGATGTTCAGTCCATCTGGATGCAGAGATTTTAAACGGTACATCCAGAAATTTTCTCTGATGTCCAGTAGTTCTTCCTTTAAAACATGCTCCACAGGGAAAATCTTCAAATCTGATAGTAAATGGTCCACAAGGTTAAAATGGTTGGCTACAGGCTGGTCAAGTTTCTTGTTAATTATTGCCGATTTGTGGTTCCTGAATCGTGTACGGAGGTCATTCACAGTTTGACCTACATATTGTTTTTTACAGCTTTGACGTTGGCACTGAATCACATAAATAATGCATCTAGAGCGACATGTAAGATGCTGTCTTATTCCATAGGTCCTTTTTGTAACAGAGCTAGTTACTGATGATGTTTGTAAAAGGTATTCACATGTGATGCACCTTTTGGAATCACAGCAATGAACTCCTGCATTTGTTACAGCTTGCTTAAGTTCAGCTCTCACAATAAGTGATCGTAAATTGGGAGCTCTGCGGTAAGCAATGACTGGCGGTTTTGGAAAAAGCTTTTGCAATTTTTCACAAGTAGATAGTAAGGGAAAAGTTGTTTGTATTATATTTCTGTAGTTGGGAGCTGATGGATGATAGTCAACCACAAAAGGGATTCTGTCACTTTTGCTTCTTCTGTTGTTATTCCAAATAAGTGCTTCCCTGGGTAACTGCAAAGACTTGTCAATTTGTTGCAGAATGATATGCAGAGGATAGCCTCGCTTTTTAAATAATCTAACAAGCTCCTGTAGATGGCCTTTACAAGTGTCTTCATTGCTGCAGATGCGTCTTATTCTGAGTGCTTGGCTGTAGATGATGCTGAGTTTAGTGTGGCGTGGGTGACATGAAGTCCAGTTTAGATACAAATGAGCATCTGTAGGCTTGTGGTACAGATCAGTTATAATTTTGTGTTCATGAATGGTGAGTAACACATCCAGAAAAGGGAGATGACTCTTCTGTGTAGTATTGCTGCCAGTGAATTTGATGGTAGGATGGATACTGTTGATAAAAGCTGTAAATTGCTCAAGTGTTCTGCTTCCTGCATTCCATATTATAAATATGTCATCGATGTATCGTAGCCATACCAGTGGTTTGATGTTAGAACTCGCAAGTATGTAGTCCTCCAGTTTTCCCATGAAGATATTTGCATAGGAAGGAGCCATCCGAGTGCCCATTGATGTCCCTTGTATCTGCAAATAGTGTTTACCATTGAAGGTAAAATTGTTGGATTTAAGGATAACTCTTGCAAAGTTGGTAAGCACATTTGTTGATGGTTTTTTCACAGTTCTTTTATTAAGAGCTTCAGATAATGCCATAAGCCCATCATCATGTGGTATATTGGTGTATAATGATGTAACATCAAATGTAGCCAGAAGAGTTTCATCATCAAATGTATAGGTTTGGTTTAATTTTTCAATAATCTGAAGAAAGTGACTGGTGTCCTTAACAAATGATGGAAGTTGTTGGACAATGGGCTGGAGGTGCAGGTCAACAAATAAAGATAGTCTCTCAGTGGCCGTATCATTCCCAGAGATGATGGGGCGGCCAGGATTGTTCATTTTGTGAATTTTGGGAAGCATATAAAATCTTCCAGGTCTTGGTTTGGGGTGGACAAGTATATCTGCTGTATCATCAATGAGGTTTAAGCTCCTGTACTTTGCAACCATGTTCTTGATTTCTTTGTTCAAGTCTTCTGTGGGATCAGTTTCTAAAGGTTTGTAAGTGTTGGTATCCATCAGTTGTCTCATTCCCTCCTCAATATAATCACATACTTTCATGGCAACCACTGCACCACCTTTGTCTGCTGGTTTTATAATGACATCTGTTCTCTGTTGAAGGTGGTAGAGGGCTTGTCTTTCCTCTCTGGTAATGTTATCAAAAATCCTTTTAGGTGTTGATTCTTTGATGAGTTTGTTAATGGATAAAATGTATGTATCAAGAACGGGATTTCTACCACATTGAGGGGTCCATGACTTGGGATGGCGGAACTTCTTAAATGGATCTGGAAGGTATCTTGGCAGATCAACATTAGAATTATTGTTAAAGTATTCTGCAAGTCTGCATCTTCTCTCAAAGGATTTTAGGTCTCTCTTCATGTTGGCTGTATTATGGTCCTTAGGTACAGGACAGAAATAGAGGCCTTTGCTCAAGAGGTTTAATTCGCCTGGTGATAGCAGCCCTCCAGTTAAGTCAACAACTGTATCTGATGTCTGGAAGGGTTGTAGCTGGCTGGTGCTATGCAGTCTTTTTTGTCTTAGAAATCTTCTGTTTTTTTTATGCGGTTTACTCACAGGACATACACTAACAACTGAATCTCCAAAAACAGAATGATTTATGAAGTGGTGATTTGGGAGAGGAGGTATATGAAATCTTAACATGTCTCTTTTCAGTTTTGCAGATTTAATTTTAAAAGCATTCCTTGCAGTGATCTTTTTTACTTCTGCAATCCTCTGCAGTATGTGTGCCACTTCAGAGTCACTTTTTGTGTTTTTTAAAAGTTCCAATTCTTTTTGTAGCTTGGTTTTAAGCATCTGCATTTTTTGAATGGTTACTTTAACATGTATTGATAGTAGGGCCATTGATGTGTTATGCAGCAAAATATTCCATGAAGCAGACCATTCACAGTTACTTAGTTTAATAGATGGTTTAGATTTAATCTCCAACCCCATGGGATAGATGTTAAGTTTCTTATAGATTTGTAAATGTGCTATTGTAAATTGGCACTTACTGATTTTCTCCTGGATGAACAGTGCATATCTGGGATGTAGATTTGTTCTTGACATGGTGGTTGCTTCTGGCTTGAGCGTCGGATCCAAGGGGGATACAGGTTTGTGATCCCAAAAACAGTACACTGGAAGATGCAGGATCACAAGAAAACAACAGCCAGCCAGGGCAAAAATCTGGATCCCAAAGGATACAAAGAGCCACAAGAAAATGTAATATCCAAGAAAGAAGTGACTCAAACAGATGATCTCATTAAAGAACAAAAATATATTTCTACTACAACGTTTCAGCTTCCGCCTTCCTCAGGTAGTACAAGATGGTTTGCTCAGTGGCTGCACAGCTGACACTGGTGGATTTTCAAAAAGCATCATGAGTGAAGATTCCAATTGGAATGTGGAATCAATGCAGTCCTGAGAACTCTTCAGATATGCAGAAATCAAGTGGTATTGTCAGTGATGTTCAGTCCATCTGGATGCAGAGATTTTAAACGGTACATCCAGAAATTTTCTCTGATGTCCAGTAGTTCTTCCTTTAAAACATGCTCCACAGGGAAAATCTTCAAATCTGATAGTAAATGGTCCACAAGGTTAAAATGGTTGGCTACAGGCTGGTCAAGTTTCTTGTTAATTATTGCCGATTTGTGGTTCCTGAATCGTGTACGGAGGTCATTCACAGTTTGACCTACATATTGTTTTTTACAGCTTTGACGTTGGCACTGAATCACATAAATAATGCATCTAGAGCGACATGTAAGATGCTGTCTTATTCCATAGGTCCTTTTTGTAACAGAGCTAGTTACTGATGATGTTTGTAAAAGGTATTCACATGTGATGCACCTTTTGGAATCACAGCAATGAACTCCTGCATTTGTTACAGCTTGCTTAAGTTCAGCTCTCACAATAAGTGATCGTAAATTGGGAGCTCTGCGGTAAGCAATGACTGGCGGTTTTGGAAAAAGCTTTTGCAATTTTGTCTCAAGTAGATAGTAAGGGAAAAGTTGTTTGTATTATATTTCTGTAGTTGGGAGCTGATGGATGATAGTCAACCACAAAAGGGATTCTGTCACTTTTGCTTCTTCTGTTGTTATTCCAAATAAGTGCTTCCCTGGGTAACTGCAAAGACTTGTCAATTTGTTGCAGAATGATATGCAGAGGATAGCCTCGCTTTTTAAATAATCTAACAAGCTCCTGTAGATGGCCTTTACAAGTGTCTTCATTGCTGCAGATGCGTCTTATTCTGAGTGCTTGGCTGTAGATGATGCTGAGTTTAGTGTGGCGTGGGTGACATGAAGTCCAGTTTAGATACAAATGAGCATCTGTAGGCTTGTGGTACAGATCAGTTATAATTTTGTGTTCATGAATGGTGAGTAACACATCCAGAAAAGGGAGATGACTCTTCTGTGTAGTATTGCTGCCAGTGAATTTGATGGTAGGATGGATACTGTTGATAAAAGCTGTAAATTGCTCAAGTGTTCTGCTTCCTGCATTCCATATTATAAATATGTCATCGATGTATCGTAGCCATACCAGTGGTTTGATGTTAGAACTCGCAAGTATGTAGTCCTCCAGTTTTCCCATGAAGATATTTGCATAGGAAGGAGCCATCCGAGTGCCCATTGATGTCCCTTGTATCTGCAAATAGTGTTTACCATTGAAGGTAAAATTGTTGGATTTAAGGATAACTCTTGCAAAGTTGGTAAGCACATTTGTTGATGGTTTTTTCACAGTTCTTTTATTAAGAGCTTCAGATAATGCCATAAGCCCATCATCATGTGGTATATTGGTGTATAATGATGTAACATCAAATGTAGCCAGAAGAGTTTCATCATCAAATGTATAGGTTTGGTTTAATTTTTCAATAATCTGAAGAAAGTGACTGGTGTCCTTAACAAATGATGGAAGTTGTTGGACAATGGGCTGGAGGTGCAGGTCAACAAATAAAGATAGTCTCTCAGTGGCCGTATCATTCCCAGAGATGATGGGGCGGCCAGGATTGTTCATTTTGTGAATTTTGGGAAGCATATAAAATCTTCCAGGTCTTGGTTTGGGGTGGACAAGTATATCTGCTGTATCATCAATGAGGTTTAAGCTCCTGTACTTTGCAACCATGTTCTTGATTTCTTTGTTCAAGTCTTCTGTGGGATCAGTTTCTAAAGGTTTGTAAGTGTTGGTATCCATCAGTTGTCTCATTCCCTCCTCAATATAATCACATACTTTCATGGCAACCACTGCACCACCTTTGTCTGCTGGTTTTATAATGACATCTGTTCTCTGTTGAAGGTGGTAGAGGGCTTGTCTTTCCTCTCTGGTAATGTTATCAAAAATCCTTTTAGGTGTTGATTCTTTGATGAGTTTGTTAATGGATAAAATGTATGTATCAAGAACGGGATTTCTACCACATTGAGGGGTCCATGACTTGGGATGGCGGAACTTCTTAAATGGATCTGGAAGGTATCTTGGCAGATCAACATTAGAATTATTGTTAAAGTATTCTGCAAGTCTGCATCTTCTCTCAAAGGATTTTAGGTCTCTCTTCATGTTGGCTGTATTATGGTCCTTAGGTACAGGACAGAAATAGAGGCCTTTGCTCAAGAGGTTTAATTCGCCTGGTGATAGCAGCCCTCCAGTTAAGTCAACAACTGTATCTGATGTCTGGAAGGGTTGTAGCTGGCTGGTGCTATGCAGTCTTTTTTGTCTTAGAAATCTTCTGTTTTTTTTATGCGGTTTACTCACAGGACATACACTAACAACTGAATCTCCAAAAACAGAATGATTTATGAAGTGGTGATTTGGGAGAGGAGGTATATGAAATCTTAACATGTCTCTTTTCAGTTTTGCAGATTTAATTTTAAAAGCATTCCTTGCAGTAATCTTTTTTACTTCTGCAATCCTCTGCAGTATGTGTGCCACTTCAGAGTCACTTTTTGTGTTTTTTAAAAGTTCCAATTCTTTTTGTAGCTTGGTTTTAAGCATCTGCATTTTTTGAATGGTTACTTTAACATGTATTGATAGTAGGGCCATTGATGTGTTATGCAGCAAAATATTCCATGAAGCAGACCATTCACAGTTACTTAGTTTAATAGATGGTTTAGATTTAATCTCCAACCCCATGGGATAGATGTTAAGTTTCTTATAGATTTGTAAATGTGCTATTGTAAATTGGCACTTACTGATTTTCTCCTGGATGAACAGTGCATATCTGGGATGTAGATTTGTTCTTGACATGGTGGTTGCTTCTGGCTTGAGCGTCGGATCCAAGGGGGATACAGGTTTGTGATCCCAAAAACAGTACACTGGAAGATGCAGGATCACAAGAAAACAACAGCCAGCCAGGGCAAAAATCTGGATCCCAAAGGATACAAAGAGCCACAAGAAAATGTAATATCCAAGAAAGAAGTGACTCAAACAGATGATCTCATTAAAGAACAAAAATATATTTCTACTACAACGTTTCAGCTTCCGCCTTCCTCAGGTAGTACAAGATGGTTTGCTCAGTGGCTGCACAGCTGACACTGGTGGATTTTCAAAAAGCATCATGAGTGAAGATTCCAATTGGAATGTGGAATCAATGCAGTCCTGAGAACTCTTCAGATATGCAGAAATCAAGTGGTATTGTCAGTGATGTTCAGTCCATCTGGATGCAGAGATTTTAAACGGTACATCCAGAAATTTTCTCTGATGTCCAGTAGTTCTTCCTTTAAAACATGCTCCACAGGGAAAATCTTCAAATCTGATAGTAAATGGTCCACAAGGTTAAAATGGTTGGCTACAGGCTGGTCAAGTTTCTTGTTAATTATTGCCGATTTGTGGTTCCTGAATCGTGTACGGAGGTCATTCACAGTTTGACCTACATATTGTTTTTTACAGCTTTGACGTTGGCACTGAATCACATAAATAATGCATCTAGAGCGACATGTAAGATGCTGTCTTATTCCATAGGTCCTTTTTGTAACAGAGCTAGTTACTGATGATGTTTGTAAAAGGTATTCACATGTGATGCACCTTTTGGAATCACAGCAATGAACTCCTGCATTTGTTACAGCTTGCTTAAGTTCAGCTCTCACAATAAGTGATCGTAAATTGGGAGCTCTGCGGTAAGCAATGACTGGCGGTTTTGGAAAAAGCTTTTGCAATTTTTCACAAGTAGATAGTAAGGGAAAAGTTGTTTGTATTATATTTCTGTAGTTGGGAGCTGATGGATGATAGTCAACCACAAAAGGGATTCTGTCACTTTTGCTTCTTCTGTTGTTATTCCAAATAAGTGCTTCCCTGGGTAACTGCAAAGACTTGTCAATTTGTTGCAGAATGATATGCAGAGGATAGCCTCGCTTTTTAAATAATCTAACAAGCTCCTGTAGATGGCCTTTACAAGTGTCTTCATTGCTGCAGATGCGTCTTATTCTGAGTGCTTGGCTGTAGATGATGCTGAGTTTAGTGTGGCGTGGGTGACATGAAGTCCAGTTTAGATACAAATGAGCATCTGTAGGCTTGTGGTACAGATCAGTTATAATTTTGTGTTCATGAATGGTGAGTAACACATCCAGAAAAGGGAGATGACTCTTCTGTGTAGTATTGCTGCCAGTGAATTTGATGGTAGGATGGATACTGTTGATAAAAGCTGTAAATTGCTCAAGTGTTCTGCTTCCTGCATTCCATATTATAAATATGTCATCGATGTATCGTAGCCATACCAGTGG
This sequence comes from Pleurodeles waltl, assembly GCF_031143425.1. Taxonomy (NCBI): domain Eukaryota; kingdom Metazoa; phylum Chordata; class Amphibia; order Caudata; family Salamandridae; genus Pleurodeles; species Pleurodeles waltl. The sequence continues at coordinate 914,932,570 of NC_090447.1, forward strand.
TTTGATGTTAGAACTCGCAAGTATGTAGTCCTCCAGTTTTCCCATGAAGATATTTGCATAGGAAGGAGCCATCCGAGTGCCCATTGATGTCCCTTGTATCTGCAAATAGTGTTTACCATTGAAGGTAAAATTGTTGGATTTAAGGATAACTCTTGCAAAGTTGGTAAGCACATTTGTTGATGGTTTTTTCACAGTTCTTTTATTAAGAGCTTCAGATAATGCCATAAGCCCATCATCATGTGGTATATTGGTGTATAATGATGTAACATCAAATGTAGCCAGAAGAGTTTCATCATCAAATGTATAGGTTTGGTTTAATTTTTCAATAATCTGAAGAAAGTGACTGGTGTCCTTAACAAATGATGGAAGTTGTTGGACAATGGGCTGGAGGTGCAGGTCAACAAATAAAGATAGTCTCTCAGTGGCCGTATCATTCCCAGAGATGATGGGGCGGCCAGGATTGTTCATTTTGTGAATTTTGGGAAGCATATAAAATCTTCCAGGTCTTGGTTTGGGGTGGACAAGTATATCTGCTGTATCATCAATGAGGTTTAAGCTCCTGTACTTTGCAACCATGTTCTTGATTTCTTTGTTCAAGTCTTCTGTGGGATCAGTTTCTAAAGGTTTGTAAGTGTTGGTATCCATCAGTTGTCTCATTCCCTCCTCAATATAATCACATACTTTCATGGCAACCACTGCACCACCTTTGTCTGCTGGTTTTATAATGACATCTGTTCTCTGTTGAAGGTGGTAGAGGGCTTGTCTTTCAAATGCAGATGCTTAAAACCAAGCTACAAAAAGAATTGGAACTTTTAAAAAACACAAAAAGTGACTCTGAAGTGGCACACATACTGCAGAGGATTGCAGAAGTAAAAAAGATCACTGCAAGGAATGCTTTTAAAATTAAATCTGCAAAACTGAAAAGAGACATGTTAAGATTTCATATACCTCCTCTCCCAAATCACCACTTCATAAATCATTCTGTTTTTGGAGATTCAGTTGTTAGTGTATGTCCTGTGAGTAAACCGCATAAAAAAAACAGAAGATTTCTAAGACAAAAAAGACTGCATAGCACCAGCCAGCTACAACCCTTCCAGACATCAGATACAGTTGTTGACTTAACTGGAGGGCTGCTATCACCAGGCGAATTAAACCTCTTGAGCAAAGGCCTCTATTTCTGTCCTGTACCTAAGGACCATAATACAGCCAACATGAAGAGAGACCTAAAATCCTTTGAGAGAAGATGCAGACTTGCAGAATACTTTAACAATAATTCTAATGTTGATCTGCCAAGATACCTTCCAGATCCATTTAAGAAGTTCCGCCATCCCAAGTCATGGACCCCTCAATGTGGTAGAAATCCCGTTCTTGATACATACATTTTATCCATTAACAAACTCATCAAAGAATCAACACCTAAAAGGATTTTTGATAACATTACCAGAGAGGAAAGACAAGCCCTCTACCACCTTCAACAGAGAACAGATGTCATTATAAAACCAGCAGACAAAGGTGGTGCAGTGGTTGCCATGAAAGTATGTGATAATATTGAGGAGGGAATGAGACAACTGATGGATACCAACACTTACAAACCTTTAGAAACTGATCCCACAGAAGACTTGAACAAAGAAATCAAGAACATGGTTGCAAAGTACAGGAGCTTAAACCTCATTGATGATACAGCAGATATACTTGTCCACCCCAAACCAAGACCTGGAAGATTTTATATGCTTCCCAAAATTCACAAAATGAACAATCCTGGCCGCCCCATCATCTCTGGGAATGATACGGCCACTGAGAGACTATCTTTATTTGTTGACCTGCACCTCCAGCCCATTGTCCAACAACTTCCATCATTTGTTAAGGACACCAGTCACTTTCTTCAGATTATTGAAAAATTAAACCAAACCTATACATTTGATGATGAAACTCTTCTGGCTACATTTGATGTTACATCATTATACACCAATATACCACATGATGATGGGCTTATGGCATTATCTGAAGCTCTTAATAAAAGAACTGTGAAAAAACCATCAACAAATGTGCTTACCAACTTTGCAAGAGTTATCCTTAAATCCAACAATTTTACCTTCAATGGTAAACACTATTTGCAGATACAAGGGACATCAATGGGCACTCGGATGGCTCCTTCCTATGCAAATATCTTCATGGGAAAACTGGAGGACTACATACTTGCGAGTTCTAACATCAAACCACTGGTATGGCTACGATACATCGATGACATATTTATAATATGGAATGCAGGAAGCAGAACACTTGAGCAATTTACAGCTTTTATCAACAGTATCCATCCTACCATCAAATTCACTGGCAGCAATACTACACAGAAGAGTCATCTCCCTTTTCTGGATGTGTTACTCACCATTCATGAACACAAAATTATAACTGATCTGTACCACAAGCCTACAGATGCTCATTTGTATCTAAACTGGACTTCATGTCACCCACGCCACACTAAACTCAGCATCATCTACAGCCAAGCACTCAGAATAAGACGCATCTGCAGCAATGAAGACACTTGTAAAGGCCATCTACAGGAGCTTGTTAGATTATTTAAAAAGCGAGGCTATCCTCTGCATATCATTCTGCAACAAATTGACAAGTCTTTGCAGTTACCCAGGGAAGCACTTATTTGGAATAACAACAGAAGAAGCAAAAGTGACAGAATCCCTTTTGTGGTTGACTATCATCCATCAGCTCCCAACTACAGAAATATAATACAAACAACTTTTCCTTTACTATCTACTTGTGAAAAATTGCAAAAGCTTTTTCCAAAACCGCCAGTCATTGCTTACCGCAGAGCTCCCAATTTACGATCACTTATTGTGAGAGCTGAACTTAAGCAAGCTGTAACAAATGCAGGAGTTCATTGCTGTGATTCCAAAAGGTGCATCACATGTGAATACCTTTTACAAACATCATCAGTAACTAGCTCTGTTACAAAAAGGACCTATGGAATAAGACAGCATCTTACATGTCGCTCTAGATGCATTATTTATGTGATTCAGTGCCAACGTCAAAGCTGTAAAAAACAATATGTAGGTCAAACTGTGAATGACCTCCGTACACGATTCAGGAACCACAAATCGGCAATAATTAACAAGAAACTTGACCAGCCTGTAGCCAACCATTTTAACCTTGTGGACCATTTACTATCAGATTTGAAGATTTTCCCTGTGGAGCATGTTTTGAAGGAAGAACTACTGGACATCAGAGAAAATTTCTGGATGTACCGTTTAAAATCTCTGCATCCAGATGGACTGAACATCACTGACAATACCACTTGATTTCTGCATATCTGAAGAGTTCTCAGGACTGCATTGATTCCACATTCCAATTGGAATCTTCACTCATGATGCTTTTTGAAAATCCACCAGTGTCAGCTGTGCAGCCACTGAGCAAACCATCTTGTACTACCTGAGGAAGGCGGAAGCTGAAACGTTGTAGTAGAAATATATTTTTGTTCTTTAATGAGATCATCTGTTTGAGTCACTTCTTTCTTGGATATTACATTTTCTTGTGGCTCTTTGTATCCTTTGGGATCCAGATTTTTGCCCTGGCTGGCTGTTGTTTTCTTGTGATCCTGCATCTTCCAGTGTACTGTTTTTGGGATCACAAACCTGTATCCCCCTTGGATCCGACGCTCAAGCCAGAAGCAACCACCATGTCAAGAACAAATCTACATCCCAGATATGCACTGTTCATCCAGGAGAAAATCAGTAAGTGCCAATTTACAATAGCACATTTACAAATCTATAAGAAACTTAACATCTATCCCATGGGGTTGGAGATTAAATCTAAACCATCTATTAAACTAAGTAACTGTGAATGGTCTGCTTCATGGAATATTTTGCTGCATAACACATCAATGGCCCTACTATCAATACATGTTAAAGTAACCATTCAAAAAATGCAGATGCTTAAAACCAAGCTACAAAAAGAATTGGAACTTTTAAAAAACACAAAAAGTGACTCTGAAGTGGCACACATACTGCAGAGGATTGCAGAAGTAAAAAAGATCACTGCAAGGAATGCTTTTAAAATTAAATCTGCAAAACTGAAAAGAGACATGTTAAGATTTCATATACCTCCTCTCCCAAATCACCACTTCATAAATCATTCTGTTTTTGGAGATTCAGTTGTTAGTGTATGTCCTGTGAGTAAACCGCATAAAAAAACAGAAGATTTCTAAGACAAAAAAGACTGCATAGCACCAGCCAGCTACAATCCTTCCAGACATCAGATACAGTTGTTGACTTAACTGGAGGGCTGCTATCACCAGGCGAATTAAACCTCTTGAGCAAAGGCCTCTATTTCTGTCCTGTACCTAAGGACCATAATACAGCCAACATGAAGAGAGACCTAAAATCCTTTGAGAGAAGATGCAGACTTGCAGAATACTTTAACAATAATTCTAATGTTGATCTGCCAAGATACCTTCCAGATCCATTTAAGAAGTTCCGCCATCCCAAGTCATGGACCCCTCAATGTGGTAGAAATCCCGTTCTTGATACATACATTTTATCCATTAACAAACTCATCAAAGAATCAACACCTAAAAGGATTTTTGATAACATTACCAGAGAGGAAAGACAAGCCCTCTACCACCTTCAACAGAGAACAGATGTCATTATAAAACCAGCAGACAAAGGTGGTGCAGTGGTTGCCATGAAAGTATGTGATTATATTGAGGAGGGTATGAGACAACTGATGGATACCAACACTTACAAACCTTTAGAAACTGATCCCACAGAAGACTTGAACAAAGAAATCAAGAACATGGTTGCAAAGTACAGGAGCTTAAACCTCATTGATGATACAGCAGATATACTTGTCCACCCCAAACCAAGACCTGGAAGATTTTATATGCTTCCCAAAATTCACAAAATGAACAATCCTGGCCGCCCCATCATCTCTGGGAATGATACGGCCACTGAGAGACTATCTTTATTTGTTGACCTGCACCTCCAGCCCATTGTCCAACAACTTCCATCATTTGTTAAGGACACCAGTCACTTTCTTCAGATTATTGAAAAATTAAACCAAACCTATACATTTGATGATGAAACTCTTCTGGCTACATTTGATGTTACATCATTATACACCAATATACCACATGATGATGGGCTTATGGCATTATCTGAAGCTCTTAATAAAAGAACTGTGAAAAAACCATCAACAAATGTGCTTACCAACTTTGCAAGAGTTATCCTTAAATCCAACAATTTTACCTTCAATGGTAAACACTATTTGCAGATACAAGGGACATCAATGGGCACTCGGATGGCTCCTTCCTATGCAAATATCTTCATGGGAAAACTGGAGGACTACATACTTGCGAGTTCTAACATCAAACCACTGGTATGGCTACGATACATCGATGACATATTTATAATATGGAATGCAGGAAGCAGAACACTTGAGCAATTTACAGCTTTTATCAACAGTATCCATCCTACCATCAAATTCACTGGCAGCAATACTACACAGAAGAGTCATCTCCCTTTTCTGGATGTGTTACTCACCATTCATGAACACAAAATTATAACTGATCTGTACCACAAGCCTACAGATGCTCATTTGTATCTAAACTGGACTTCATGTCACCCACGCCACACTAAACTCAGCATCATCTACAGCCAAGCACTCAGAATAAGACGCATCTGCAGCAATGAAGACACTTGTAAAGGCCATCTACAGGAGCTTGTTAGATTATTTAAAAAGCGAGGCTATCCTCTGCATATCATTCTGCAACAAATTGACAAGTCTTTGCAGTTACCCAGGGAAGCACTTATTTGGAATAACAACAGAAGAAGCAAAAGTGACAGAATCCCTTTTGTGGTTGACTATCATCCATCAGCTCCCAACTACAGAAATATAATACAAACAACTTTTCCCTTACTATCTACTTGAGACAAAATTGCAAAAGCTTTTTCCAAAACCGCCAGTCATTGCTTACCGCAGAGCTCCCAATTTACGATCACTTATTGTGAGAGCTGAACTTAAGCAAGCTGTAACAAATGCAGGAGTTCATTGCTGTGATTCCAAAAGGTGCATCACATGTGAATACCTTTTACAAACATCATCAGTAACTAGCTCTGTTACAAAAAGGACCTATGGAATAAGACAGCATCTTACATGTCGCTCTAGATGCATTATTTATGTGATTCAGTGCCAACGTCAAAGCTGTAAAAAACAATATGTAGGTCAAACTGTGAATGACCTCCGTACACGATTCAGGAACCACAAATCGGCAATAATTAACAAGAAACTTGACCAGCCTGTAGCCAACCATTTTAACCTTGTGGACCATTTACTATCAGATTTGAAGATTTTCCCTGTGGAGCATGTTTTAAAGGAAGAACTACTGGACATCAGAGAAAATTTCTGGATGTACCGTTTAAAATCTCTGCATCCAGATGGACTGAACATCACTGACAATACCACTTGATTTCTGCATATCTGAAGAGTTCTCAGGACTGCATTGATTCCACATTCCAATTGGAATCTTCACTCATGATGCTTTTTGAAAATCCACCAGTGTCAGCTGTGCAGCCACTGAGCAAACCATCTTGTACTACCTGAGGAAGGCGGAAGCTGAAACGTTGTAGTAGAAATATATTTTTGTTCTTTAATGAGATCATCTGTTTGAGTCACTTCTTTCTTGGATATTACATTTTCTTGTGGCTCTTTGTATCCTTTGGGATCCAGATTTTTGCCCTGGCTGGCTGTTGTTTTCTTGTGATCCTGCATCTTCCATATATATATACATATATATATATCAAACACACTGCAAGTTTGCACATGCTCCTCTGCTGTAGTCGGCAGCCCAGACTCAGGCCAGGTGGCCCAGATTAAGCCCAAATCAGTATCTTCACACAAGAGATATGCCTGAACTCAGCTGTGATGTGCTGAAGAAATATGTATTTCGGCTTCATACCCAATGCGTTTCAGCCCAGCCGGGCTTTGATCATGGGATAACTGTGCTTAAAATGTTCCCCATAAAAATACCACTGAATTCCATCAACATAAAGGAGGGGCTCACACTCAGTATACTCGACATAGACAAATGACTTCTTAGAACATTACAACCATACATTGTATACCACATTGAAACAACATCAGTGTTGGAATAGTTTAAAAAGTTGTAATTACTACCAGTTCCTATTAAATTATGAATGTTCAAATGTGGTTTTTCATATACATCATATTACAATATTACAACTGCATAAATATGTACTAGTGCATCTTGAAGGAATTTTCACCACTCTCCATGATTATTATTATGCCTGCAAATTTAAGATCTGTTAAGAAACTGCTCGCAATTCACTTCAAATTTACAAAATAAACAAATTATACATATTGGCCACACATATGTATGTGGTATTAAGATCCTTTAAATGTATTGAAATTGACCTACAAACACCTGATATACAACCAACAACAGCTAGCCCAAATAAGGTCAAGTGCAAGTGGGCATTCTCTACCAGAATGAATGGTATCACTGTACACATATTCCAGAGTGCACCAATGGCAGGCATTCCATGCCAGAGTAACCAAGCTGATAAAAGTGAGTGCTTGCCCTCACACCTTGTGCAAAACCTGTTAAAGTACAGAAACATATAGTGAAAAGGGGTAACAATACAGACTAAAAAGACTAAAATTACAGATCCAAATGAGGCATAGATTAAATACTCATCTAATCTAATAAATGGCTAGCCATTTCTTCATCACATTTCAGCCCACAAGGGGACAGAGTATCCAATTCAAGGATGTACCTTGATTCCAGTTTCCTTAAGCTCTTCTCTCTGTCACCTCCTCGTGTGTTAACTGGAATTCTGTTAATCACAAAGAATAGTACTAGGTCAGCATTGCTAAAATGTGTGCTCACAAAGTGTCGCCCAACAGGGTACTGTGAATTATTGTACACTATAGCCCTTAGATGTTTAAGCACTCTTTTCTTTGATTTGTGAATCCTGCTGTACTTGCACGGACATACCAAGCAGCATACACAATCATCAGACATAGATTTTCTAAAGGTAAACAATATTTTCGTGCTAGGGATATAGAATGTAGTTACATCCGTGCTATTCATGCATGATTTGCAATTTCTACAACAGACACAACCCTGCTGTGTTACCTTGGGAGTCTCACTAATGACAAGATTCCTACTCAGAGTATCTCTTAAAGATTAGAGTCTCCTAAATGTTCTTTGTGGGCCGTCTTCGAGGTATTTACTCAATACCTCGTGTCTGCAGGACGTGCCAGTATTTGTTAAGTATGCTTCTCATTTTGTATAATGAATCTAACTACCTCCTCTGTGATGTCCTTTATTACCTTCTGACTATAGAGCAGATCTTGCCTAGATATAGTTTCAGCCTTCTTCAATGCCTTATTGATAGTATCCGTTGAGTATCCTCTCTCTTTGAATCTTGCTGTCGTGACCTCTTTTTCTTCCGTATAAACCACTAGTGTGATGCAATTTCTTTTAGCTCATAGAAGCTCACTATAAAGGATGCTTTGAATTAAACTGGCAGGGTGGGCACTTTTTGCAGATAAAAAACTATTGCCTCTGTTAGATCCCTCAACAGGTTTGTCTCTAGTGTATTCCCTACCACCTTGACTTCTACATCAAAAAATGTATAAATATTCATTGAAAAAAACAATGGTTACAGGGCCGTTATAGTTAGGAAATAGAATTGAAAAAACCCCATAGAAATTCACTTAACAAAACAAAGGTTACAGGGACGTTATATATAGGCTCAATTTTTAAACGTACAAAACGATCAACAAAAAGTATTTATCTCTTTTTTTGTCCAAGAGAAAAACTTCACAAGAAAATACTTCACAAGGAAATATAGTATTGCTAATCAGATCAGCTTTGAAATGGTGATCATTACTCCAATGTAAGCATAATGAGACACTTCAATCTATAACCATTTGGGTCACCAGTTTGCTTCCACACCCTCCTCATGCCTTTTCTTCTCGAAGCATCTTGTGTGCTCATCTTTCACTCATGCATGAGCACAAAGAAATCACAGACCATGTTCCATTTCATATAATACTGTGCTAGCTAATCAACCCTTAATTCATAAGGATGGGACATTTACTCTTTCCAATGTTGATGTGCTATATAAATCAGAGTGCCTTTCTTACTCTCACTACAATGTAGCATGTTTTCAGAGTCAGAGGACATGATTTAGAAATTAAGCCCATACTTTTGAGTAAATTTACAATTTTGAGTATGTTTACTGCTTTTTGGTATTCACAAACTCAGAATGTAAGTGGCTACTAAAAACAGTTTAAAATATTTAATTTCATGCAACATTATTACCTATGATTTTTCTTTTATCTTCCTTCCATTCACTTTCTGGGAAGATGTTGCAGTATCAGTAGTTGGCTGTGTGTAATGCTGGACATACTTACATTCAGAGTTTGCAAACACTAATCAGTAGTAAACATACTCAAAAGTGTAAACTTACTGAAGAGTGTATGTTAACTTAGGAATCATACACAGAATGTTTTTCATGCTTTCTATAAGAAATGAGAGCTCCCTTGCCAGCTTGTGGAAGGGCCTTTGGCCTGATATTTGAATTGTAAACCTGATCACATGGCATCTATCCTACGTCACTTAAGGTGCTTTGTGCTTTCTGAGAGACACAGGGGGTCATTCTGACCCTGGCGGCCGGTGACCGCCAGGGTCACCGACCACGGGAGCACCGCCAACAGGCTGGCGGTGCTCCCGAGGGCATTCTGACCGCGGCGGTTCAGCCGCGGTCAGAAAGGGTAAACCGGCGGTCTCCCGCCGGTTTACCGCTGCCCCATTGAATCCTTCATGGCGGCGGAGCGCGCTCCGCCGCCATGGGGATTCAGACACCCCCTACCGCCATCCTGTTCATGGCGGGAATCCCTCCATGAACAGGATGGCGGTAGGGGGTGCCGCGGGGCCCCCGTAAGAGGGCCCCGCAAAGTATTTCAGTGTCTGCTTTGCAGACACTGAAATACGCGACGGGTGCAACTGCACCCGTCGCACCTTCCCACTCCGCCGGCTCCATTCGGAGCCGGCATCCTAGTGGGAAGGTTGATTTGCCCTGGGCTGGCGGGCGGCCTTTTGGCGGCCGCCCGCCAGCCCAGGGCAAATCTCAGAATCACCGCAGCGGTCTTTCGACCGCGGTGCGGTGTTCTGACGGGGTTACTTTGGCGGGCGGCCTCCGCCGCCCGCCAAAGTAAGAATCACCCCCACAGTGTTTTTGAAATGCTGTGAGGTAAGTTAAGCACAAACTACAGCTCATTGTGATGTGCCCTCTATATGCAAGGTATTATTAGATGCATGAAGGGGTCCCTTGGAGAATAGAAGAGGCAACACGTACTGTTGTATATATACTATTTACATGAGTGTGAAGAAACAGAATATTAGTTATGTGGATTGCACTAGTAATGGGTCCACATTAACCCTTCACTGGGAATCAAACCCCCCATTGCATACCTTGACTCTCTCTGGGTGGCAAAGCAGAGCAGCCCAAGGCCCAATCAAGGGAAGTGGTGTGGGCTAGTAATCACCATTTGCAGGTATGTGGTAAGAACACTCAATAAATAATTTCCCAGTCTTTTCTTTTTATTTAGAAAAGTAGAAGTACATTACACACACTACTCAATAGTACCCAGTATTTTAAAAAGATACTTACGGTTGGTGGAAATACCTTTGGCAACGTTACAGTTGATCCCTGAAGGGTCATCCCTCTAGAGTTCACAGTACACCCCCTTCAAGTAAAATACAGCACAATACAGCACATAACCATATATGGTGGTGTCAGTTTACATTAGGTCAATGTTGTCACATTTTAACACTAGAATCATATGCTATGGTAATACGTAATTCCATCACCGACCTCAGCAACCACAACCCCTCTGCACTTATTACAATTAGCCAAGCATTGCAGTTGTGTACCCACATTATAATAAAGCATGGTGTCCTGCATTAGCAACAATAAAGCATGACATCTCCTTCTGCACTTATTATGAGCAATAAAACATTGTAAAAAGGTGTTCCCATCATCATTAGTATTGTTAGTAAAACAATACACCCTCTCAGGAATATGAGTTACTGTCAGCCTTGCCAACCCTTTAAATAAAGTATTGCCATTGGCACCTTTTGAATAGAGCGTTGCTTAAACTCATGGTGAATATTACTTTGCAAGAACGCCTTTCCAAACTGTCATGAAAAACACTTTTCAATAAAGCATTGATCAAATCAATATGACAACTATCTTTAAATAAAGCTTTTTTCATAACACCATATCTCTCAGTCTTCTTTATATTTAGGCCAGAAAACCTACAGCCATAAACTTAGCCCGAGAGGACGTTGCACTATCAGCAGCAGAATACAAGCAGAGTTCATGGTGATCATCCTTTTGTAGACCATCCAAAGGTAGGACTTTTGTAAAGTTCCTTTAGGACTCCTATGGGGTATCTGCAGCACTCCTGCAGCTCCACTGCACTCTTTTCCTGATTGGTTATTGAAATAGGGTCTGTAGTAGACAAAGGTATACCCCCTTGTCCAAGTAGGGACCACAGTACTAGTCAAGGTAATTCCCTACATAACCTTAAATTATCCTGTGCTCACCCTCCGGTAGCTTGGCACAGAGCAGGCAGACTTACCTCAGAAGGCATTGTGTAAAGTATTTGTGCAATAACTCATACAGTAACACAGTGAAAACACCACAAAACGTACTCCACACCAGTTTAGGGAAACAGATAATATTTATCTAAATAAAATAAGACCAAAATGTCAAGAATCCAAAGTACACAAGTAAAGTTATGAATTAGGATGATTAAATCCTATTATAGTGCTTAGAAACACAATAGCTCCAACTGGGGCTATCACAACATCATTGACAGAGCTGTTCCAAACACTCTGACGCCACCTGAAAAGGAGTGCCTCACCGGTCACAGAGTCACACGGAACCCCAATTACAGTACCCTTGAAAATAATGAAACAAAGACATTGCACTGAGAAGTCACTGGAGCCGGTGTGGTGTCAGTTCCTTACAGCTGCCAGGGACGCGATGCGTCAGTTCATTACTGGGAGGCAGGGGAGGTGAGGCGTCTGTTGTTCCCGGTTACAGGGAAGCTGATGCGGCATCGGTGGCGAGGTGTTGGTTCCTTGTGACCTGGCGGAGTCGTTGAATTCTGCCATACAAGGTGTGATGTATTGACTTTGTAGTGTCCCCATCACACCGTGGGGCTTCAGCGGTGTTGCAGAGATGTCAGGCTTACATTCCAGGGCACAGTTGTTGCATAGAGAGAGGACCACGGAGCCGGATCAGGCAGTGGTGTGGTGTCAGGCAGCAGCACCTTTTCTGGAGGCACTGAAGTTGGTGAAGTAGCTAGTAGATGAAGTCTTTGTTGGCCCTGAGACTTTGGAATAGGAGGTCAGGGGCCAGCAGGCAGAAGGGCAACAAGTAGGGCAGCAGTACTCCCAGCAAAGCAGTCCAGATGAGTCCTTTGGGCAGCCAGGCAGTCCCTCTTACAGAGTCCAGTGGTAGATCCAGAATTGTCTGACTTGGTGGGGGACAAGGGCCCAGTATATACACCCAAAGGTGCCATTATTTTGGGGGAAATTTCAAAGAGTGGTTTTGAAGTGCACAAGGTCCCTTTTCAACCCAGCCTTGTCTGCCAGGATCCCTGTTGGGGTTTATCAGTCCTTTGTCTGGTCACTGGCCTTTGAAGTATACGTGAAAGCCCCTCCACCCTTCCTGCCCAGGGAGACCCATTGAGTATGCAAATTATAGAAGGTGTGGCTGAGTGTCCTGTGTTAAAGGCTGTCTGGGTATAATGCACAAGGGGACATGACAACCAGCAGAGGCCAGATGTAGATTGGAGACAGGCTGTAAGGCACAGAAGGCAGTGAATCCAGAGAAATGGCATTCTAAAATAGTAATATTAAATCCAAATTCACCAGTATGTAGGATTTTCCATTACAATGCGGGGCATACTAAACATCACAATGGTACCACCGAATATGGCCATGTAAAGTGTGTAAGATCATGGAATTGTCCCCCCATTCCAAATCTGATATTGGGGGCCAATCCCATGCATCATGGGGGCTTATCCATGGACCCCCAGAACTGCCAAACCAGCTCTCTGAGGCTTGAACTGCAGCAACAGCTGCTGCCACCTCACTGACAGGGTTCTGCCCTCCTGGGGTCTGAGCAGCTGAGTCCCAGGAAGGCAGAACAAAGCATTTCCTTTGGCACTAGGGTGTTACACCCTCTCCCTTTGGAAATAGGTGTTATTGGCTTGGGAGGGGTAGCCTCTGAGATCCTGTGGAAATGCTTTGAAGGGCATAGATGGTGCCCCCCTTGCATAAGTCAGTCTACACCGGTCTAGGGACCCCCAGTCCCTGCTCTGGCGTGAAACTGGACAAAGGAAAGGGGAGTGACCACTCCCCTGTCCATCACCACCCCAGGGCTGGTGCCCAGAACTCCTCCAGTGTGTCCCTGGCGTTAGCCATCTTGTTTTGGGGGACTTAAAAATAAGGAGTTCTCAAAAGGTCCCAAAAATAATTCCCAAGGGGATAGTGGTAATCAGTCCCAACCTGATTCTGCAAAGAAACCAGGATTCTTTGACCGTAAGAAAGGGAGGTTTGTACCCCAGTGCATAGAGTACACCAAGTATGATCACTGCAAGAGCGAATCCAAGTGTCCAAAGAGGGCACACCTCCCACTGGAAGGCAGACACCTGTGTTGGCTAGTGTAGCGCTTGGGCAGGAGGTAGTCCCAGAGAGTTCTGGGGAGGAGATGGAGGTGACCCTAGTGTCCCCGGGAGATGAGTAAATGGTGCCAAAAGCCCACATGCCCACTAATACTTCCAAGTATAGGCAGTGGGTCACCATTAATGGGTGAAGGCTCTGCGTGACACATGAGCCAGCATGACTACTGTCAGGGGTCAGCTGGTGTCAGCAGAGGAGGTCATCCCCAATATATTCCACCAGGTGAGTCGCTGAGCCTGGAAGAATGGTCAGACAGCTTCCAAGGAGACGGGCAAGGGGTGTGGGAAAGTGGTCCCAGAGGCTCCTGGGGTGGAGGTTGATAGGGTCCCTGAGGAGGAGGCCCCTGAGCCAACTGGGGAGGATATTGCTGCCCTAAGTGACCCACCTGAGCTTGCTGGCTGACAAGTTCAGGGTGGGCCCAACAGTGGGGAATTCTGCAAAGGAGAGAAAGAGTGTTGCACTCATGAGGGCATGAGGCAACATGCCTCATTCCAAGCAGCAAGTGACGCCTCTGGGGATCACCTGATCTACTCGAAGAATCATCTCTATATAGTGAGCCTAAGGCTCCAGGTACTGGGGTAGCACATGTGCTGGTGGTCTCCTAGTATTAACAGGCCTTCTTGTCACACGCTACCGAGAGGCAACCCATCTGAGGCCGGTGACTGCACCTGTGGTGACCAGGACTCTGATGGGGATTTTCACCCGTGTGGGGTTCCCGTAAGAGATAGTGTTAGGCAGAGGCATTGCCTTCATGTCTGCATACATGAAGTCCATATGGGATGTGTGTGGTGTAATTTACTAGTTCCCCACACCCTATCACCCTCAATCCAATGGTCTAGTTGAGAGGTTCAACAAGACCTTGAAGGGCATGATTGCAGGCCTACTTGAGGCCACGAGGTGCAAGGGGGTCGTCTTCTTGCCATGTCATCTCTTTGCTTACAGAGAGTTAACACAGAAAGAAGTAGGGTTCAGTCCCTTTGAACTCCTCTATGGCTACCCTGTTAGGGGACCTCTAAGTATTGTCAGAGAGGGGTGGGAGAAAGCTCCTAGGAAACCCCCTCAGGATGTGGTCAGCTACATGTTGGCCCTGTGAAACCAGTTCCACAACGTCTGGAAAAAGGCCAAGAGCAACCTTGAGGCCAGTCAAGAGGTAATGGAGCCTTGGTATGACCAGCAGGCCACTCTGGTGGAGTTTCAACCTGGCAAAAATGGATTGGTCATGGAGCCAATACAGCCCAGAGCTCTCCAAGACTGATGGACTGGACCATATGAGATCAAGGAGCATAAGGGGGAGGCCACTTAATTAGTGGACCTCCAGTGCCCTGGGAACCCCTAAGGGTGCTCCATATAAAAAGATTGAATCCTCACTTTGAAAGGTCCGAAGTGAACATGCTCCTTGTGACAGATGAAGGTGTAGAGGAGTCGGTGAGCCTCTCTCTGACCTCCTCTCCCTACAGGAACACGATGGGTCAGTGGAGGGTCTCAATGTCTCTGCCACCCTGACCCCATAGCAGCAAGGTGACTGGTAAAGTTTGCCTTACTGTTCTCCTCTCACCCCTGGAGTCACACACCTGTTCATCCATGATGTTGACACAAGAGACAGTTCCCCTGTTATAAACAAAAAATACAGATTGTCAGATAGGGTGAGAGACAGTCTCAAGGAGGAAGTCTCCAAGATGCTAGCTTTAGGGGTGATTGAACACTCTACTAGTCACTGGTCCAGCCCTGTGGCGTTGATACCAAAGGCTGCCCACCAAGCACCAAGTCAGAACTTCAGTTCTGCGTGGACTAAAGAGGGCTCAATTCCCTCACCAAGACTGATGCTCAAAACTTTCCCAGAGCGGATGAGCTCATTGACAGGCCAAGCGCTGCCAAATTCCAATGTACTTTTGATTTGCCATCAGGGTACTAGCACATCGCCTTGACTGAAGGAGACAAAGAGAGGTCAGCATTCTCAACTGCTGAGGGCCATTACTATTTCCGGGTGATGACCTTTGGCTTGAAGAATGCCCCTGCTACCTTCCAACCATTAGTCAACAGGGTCCTGGGCTGCCTACTTAGGTGCCATTGCTGCCTACATTGCCAGCTGGGAGGAACACTTGCATCACCTCCAGGAGGTGCTTCAGGTCCTGCAACAGCCAGGTCTGACAATCATGGCCAGCAAGTGCTCGATTGGGCAGGGTTCCATGGTGTATTTGGGACACCTGGTAGGTGATAGCAAGGTGCAGCCCCTCCAGGCCAAGATCAAAACCATAATCGTCTCGCTACCACCTTAGACCAAAACAGAAGTGACAACCTTCCTAGGCCTCACTGGCTATTACAGAAGATTTGTTAAGGGATATGGAACTATTATTGCCCCCTTAACTGACCTGACTTCTACGAAGCAGCCCAGGTTGATGAACTGGACAGAGGCTTGTCAAAAAGCCTTTGACTCTCAAGGAAGCCATGGGCACAGCACCTTTGATCAGGGCCCCTGATCACTCCAAATAATTAATTGTGCAGACAGTTGCTTCAGAGCATGTTATAGGAGCAGTTTTAGCACAGCTGAATGAGGAGGACCTAGACCAACCAGTAGCCTTAATTAGCAGGAGGTTACATCTCCCTACAAGGAATGGGCTTGATGGTGGAGCACCACCCGGGGATTGACCACTCCAATTGTGATGGTATCTCCAGATTCTTCTGCCTTAGTGAAGAGAGCTCCCAAGGGGGTTGGGTAGCTCTCCTTACTTTTAGCTGAGTGGGACACGTGCTAGACCTGACAGCATTAGGATGGTCTTCCACAAACTTTTTGCCTGCCTCCTTCCATTTTTCTGATCTTGTTTTTGATGGTCTTAGGACTCTGCACACTTTACCACTGCTGACCAGTGCTAAAGTGCATGTGCTCTCTCCCTTAAACATGGTAACATTGGCTCCTACTGCATTGGCATATTTAATTCTCCTGCAAATCCCTAGTAAAATGCACTAGAGATGCCCAGTGCCTATAAATTAAATGTTATTAGTGGGCCTGCAGCACTGATTGTGCCACCCTCATAAGTACCCCCTTAACCCTGTGTCAGGCCTGTCATTGCAAGGCCTGTTTGTGCAGGTTCACTGCCACTTTGACTTGGCATTTAAAACTACTTGCCAAGCCTTAAACTCCCATTTTTCTGGGGTACAAACCTTCCTTTCTTACGGTCAAAGAATCCTGGTTTCTTTGCAGAATCAGGTTGGGACTGGTTACTACTATTCCCTTGGGAATTATTTTTGGGACTTTTTGAGAACTCCATATTTTTAAGTTCCCCCCGTCTTTCTTCTGGTGGAAACCATGACAAGCTTTGTGGGTGTCCCCCCTGATACCTTTTTGGACACTCTGTTGTTAGCCCAGAGGTCTGCCTCCTAAGCAAGCTTCCTAGGATCAGTCAGATTACTATCAATCAAGTGCTGGTGTGTAGGAGGCTGGCCTGGTTTGTAGTGGGTACCTAAGGTACTTAAACCTTATTCCAGGTCCAGTCATCCCTTATTAGTGAAATGTAAGCAGTGTACTAGCAGTGTAGGCTGTCTAGCGGTAGCTGTAGCAGAGCAGCTTTGGCTGAACTAGGAGACATGCAAAGCTCCTGCAATTCCACTATAGTTGCACTTTACTGGTACACAATAAAAGACAATACTCAGTGTTACCAAAAATAATGGTACTTTATTTTAGTGGCACAAGGTCAAAAATATCTTAGAGACAATGCTCCTTCTGGAGGTAAGTATTATACACAATATATATACTAGAAACCAAAATCAGGTAAGGTAAGTAAATAGTCATAGAATAGTGCAAACAGTAGAAAATACAATAGAATGCAATAGTCCTAGGGGCAACACAAACCATATACTAAGAAAGTGGAATGCGAATCAGTAATTCCCCTCTAGGCAAGTCTAGTGTGTAGAGGGACACTGGGTGTGTAAGAAAACACCAAAGGTAAGTAAAATACCCCACTCCAGAGCTGAGGAAAGTAGGAGTAAAGTACTGCAAGTTTCCTCAGAACACACTTCAAGTCGTGATAAGAGTTATTGCAAGAACCAAGCAAGACTGCAAGCAACAAGTGGTGGATTCCTAGACCTGAAGGCCTTTTAAGAGAGGAGATCAAGTCCAGAAGTCGTAGAAGATTCCAGGAAGGACAGGATCTCCTGCCAACCTAGAAGATGGTGCAAAAGAGGATTATCCAGTTAGAAGAAATCTGCAGAAGAGCACCAAAGAATATGGCTGTGGGTTCCAGCATGGTGCAGGAGATGTCCCACGTTGAGAAGTTGGTTGCAGGCTGTTTGCATCACTGGATTCGTCCAACAAGCCATGGTTCAAGCACAGTTGCGGTTTGCATCAAAATGGCGCTGCCTGGACCCAGGAGGGACCTGGGGGCCTCAACTCAGACTGAGGAGGCAGAGGGGGCTCCTAACACTGGAGAGAGCTCACAGATGTCCAGACAGCACCTTCAGGAGTCCCAGGACACGGGGACAAAGAAGGTGCAAATTGAAGTTGATGCAGCACAACAAAAGAAGGCACCACGCCACTGGAGAAAAACTCAACAAGTTGTGCATCGCAGGATGGAGTGCTGGGTACTTGGGCTACACTGTGCGCAAAGGATTCTTGGAAGAAGTGCATAGAAGCCCAAGGAGCTAGAGATGATGCGGTGCACAGGGGTACTATCGTAAAGTGGAGAGGCAAGCTCTTACCTCCTCCAAATTTAGACAGCTGGACCTTAGGAAAGTCTGGGTCGGATGGGTCCATCACATGTGTTCCAGGGAGCACGCTCGTCATCAGGAGAGGAGACCCAGAGAACTGGTCGTCATTTTGGAAGGTGCCTGCAGGATCAGGGAAGTGACTCCATCACTCCACTGGAGATTTCTTTGGTTCTTCTGGCGCAGGGTGAAGACAGGGAGTCCTCAGAGCGTGCACACCTTAGAAACAGTTTCAAATGCTGGCTGGAGCTGAAGTTGCAGGTCACAGGAGTCATCCTGGATACTTTGTTGCAGTTGCAGTGGTTCCTGGAGCAGTATGCGGTTGATCTGATGGTCAGAAGCTGAAGCAAAGGATGCAGAGGATTCCTGGAGGAGTCTTGCAACCTTAATCTGAGGAGGAAATCACAGGAGAGATCCTAAATAGCCCTGAGAGGGGGATTGGCTACCTATCCAGGTATGCACCCATCAGGAGGGGTCTCTGACATCACCTGCTGGCACTGGCCACTCAGAGATCTCCAGAGTGCCCCCACACCTTGGAAAACAAGATGGCTAACGCCAAGGACACACTGGAGGAGTTCTGGGCACCAGCCCTGGGGTGGTGATGGACAGGGGAGTGGTCACTCCCCTTTCCTTTGTCCAGTTTCACGCCAGAGCAGGGACTGGGGGTCCCTAAACCGGTGTAGACTGACTTATGCAAGGGGGGCACCATCTATGCCCTTCAAAGCATTTCCAGAGGATCTCAGAGGCTACCCCTCCAAAGCCGGTAACAACTATTTCCAAAGGGAGAGGGTGTAACACCCTAGTCCCAAAGGAAATGCTTTGTTCCGCCTTCCTGGGACTCAGCTGCTCAGACCCCAGGAGGTCAGAACCCTGTCAGTGAGGTGGCAGCAGCTGTTGCTGCAGTTCAAGCCTCAGAGAGCTGGTTTGGAAGTACTGGGGGTCCATGGTTAAGCCCCCAGGATGCATGGGATTGGCCCTCAATATCAGATTTCGAATGCGGGGACAATTCCATGATCTTACACACTTTACATGGCCATATTCGGAGGTACCATTGTGAAGCTACATATAGGTATTTACCTATATGTAGGGCACGCGTGTAATAGTATCCCCGCACTTATGAAGTCTGGGGAATTGGCCCTGGACAGCGTGGGGGTACCTTTGCTAGTGCAAGGGTGCCCTCACACTTAGTAACTTTGCACCTAGCCTTCAGTAAATGAAGGTTAGACATATAGGTGACTTATAAGTTACTTAAGTGCAGTGAAAATGGCTGTGAAATAGTGTTCACTATTTCACTCAGGCTGCAGTGGCAGTCCTGAAGAAAGGTTTGTCTGAGCTCCTTATGGGTGGCAAAAGAAATGCTGCAGCCCATAAGGATCTCCTGGAACCCCAATGCCCTGGGTACCTAGGTACCATATACTAGGGTCTTGTAAGGGGGGTCCAGTGTTCCAATTGGAATTGGAATATGAAGTCACTTAACTATAGTGACTAATTTGAAAGTAGAGAGAGCATAAGCACATGAGTTCTGGTTAGCAGAACTTCAGTGACACAGTTAAGCACTACTAACAACACATACATAGGTCACAAACTATGAGCAATGGGGTCCTGGCTAGCAGGATCCAGTGAGACAGGCAAAAAACAATGACAAATAGGGTTTTAACTTTGAGCACTGGGGTCCTGGCTAGCAGGATCTCAGTGAGACAGTAAAAACACATTGACACACACTCACAAACAGGCCAAAAGTGGGGGTAACCATGCTAGAATGATGCTACATTCTCACATGGTGCAATTCTGTAAAACAAACACTGATCATATGCTCTTGCAGGATCAAATTATAAAACCCCACATAATCATTTACTTTACTGCCCGCACCCATCTATTCAGTGCCCTGCTAGAAAAATCAAAAAAGTCCACCCAAGTTTGTGTGGAGAGTTTGGTGCTGTTCCTGAATTTCTGGCGATACTTTTCAGAGTTCAGCCCAAACTTAGCATTCAAAAGGGCTTTCATAGGAGTATACTTGTTCAGGTCACCAACCTCTAGTGTGAGAAGTGTGTCCCTCTCAATTACTGGTACGTGTTTTCCCAGGCCCACCCCCCATTGCTCTTCAGGAACCCCATATGCCCTCAGTGCCACTTCATAAGTAGCAAAACACTCATCAGTGTTATTTCCCACCACGTAACTTGGCACCACATCTTTGAGTATACAAGCCTTTTTGTCCCCAGCAGGTCCGGTATGTATCTTGCCACCACCACTGCCTAGACTTGAGCTCCAGCTACTTCAGACTCAGTTCATAAGCCAAGATGAGTTTCTTTTCAGCCAAGGTCCTCTCAGCTGCAGCAGCGTCAGTGTGTCTGGCTGCTCTCTCCGCCTCTCTTTCGGCTCTCCTCCCCTCTGCCTCCATGTTTAACGTGGTCGTCAGCAGTAGAAACTCTCTCTTCTCCCTCCTTTTGTCTGTTGTCAGGCTGTGATTTGAGACACTTCTCCCTGGTTTACCAGGAGGCAAAGATCCAGGGCTTTCATCCCCCACTGCTCGTTGCAAATCCTTTGAGAAGCCATCCTCTGGCTCTTCCACTACAACATTCTCTTGTGAATGGGCTTCTGCCCAGGCCCTCAGCGCCTTTTGGTACTCCTCCTTCTTGTAGGCACCCTGAGTAGGTTCTCCCATCTCCTTGCAGAATCCTTTCAGCTGACTGACTGTGTATGTCTCCAGCTTGGCTAGGTCAAAGTCCTCAGCTCCTTCTTGATACCCAGCCAGAGACATGTTGTTTAGAATTTAGATTAAAATGACAAGCAGAAAAAAACTGCAGAAAAAGAGAGAAATCAAATTGACCTTTAACTGTTGGTAGGTAGTGGACATATAGGTGTTGTATGTAACTGCACAAACACAAGTCATATCCTCACCCTGATCACCAATATTAGAAACGGGGTCTCTAGTTGGCAGAGATATTCACCCTTGTCCAAATAGGGACCACAATCCTAGTCATGGTAAATCACACATAATCCAAATTATCCTGTGCCCTTCCTCTGGAAGCCTGGCACTGAGCAGTCAGGCTTAATTTAGAAGGCAATGTGTAAAGTATTTGTGCAATAAATCATACAGTAACACAGTGAAAACACCACAGAAATAAACCACACAGATTTAGAAAAATATAAGATTTGTATCTGGTTAAATTAAGGTCAATACAATAAAGAGTCAATAAGCACACTTTGAGATATCACTTATGCAAGATTAAAAAGTCTTCAATTGTCTCTTGTTTGCACAAAGTACCTGGTTTGCGTCAAAATTACCATGCACTGCAGAGGAGGAGATGCGTAGAAAATAGAGCACTCCTCAGCAAAGTCAGAGGGAAGCAGGGCACCAGCAGGGCAGCAGTCCTTCTCAGCAAAGCAGTCTAGATGAGTCCTTTGGGCAGCCAGGCAGTTCCTCTAGACAGTTTCCAGGTTCAGGTCTAGCAATGTCTGATTTGGTAGGCTCAGAGACCCAGTTTATCTACGCAAAAATGCCTTTGAAGTGGGGGAGACTTCAAAGAGTGGTTTTGAAGTGCACAAGGTCCCCTTTCAGTAAAGGTCTGTATGCAAGGGTCCCAGTAGGAGGTTTGGCAGACCATTGTGTTAGAGGAGGCAACTAACCTTTGAAATGTAAGTGTTAGGCCCTCCACCCTCCCAAGACCTATTCAGTATGCAGATGAGTGCAGGTGTGACTGAGTATCCTGTGCCCGTGGTTGTCTGGGTGAAATGCACAAGGAAGCTGTCAACCAGCCCAGCCCAGACGTGGATTTGAGACATGCTGTAAGGCACAGATGGATTTTAAGTGCAGAAAAATGCTCACTTTCTTAAAGTGGCACTTCTAAAATAGTAATATAAAATCCAACCCCACCAATGAGCAGGATTTTGTATTATCATTCTGGCCATACTATATATGATCTGGTTACCCCTTTCTGATCAGAATCTACCACTCAAACAGTATATGAGGGTAGCCCTAATGTTATCCTATGAAAGGAGCAGGCCTCACAATAGTGGAAATGAATTTAGGAGCTTTCCACTACAAGGACATATTAAACACACATGTACATGTCCTTCCTTTTGCCTACATAGCAACCTGTACTATGGGTTACCTAGGGCGTACCTTAGGGGTGACATATGTAGAAAAAGGGGAGTTTAAGGCTTGGCAAGTACTTTTAAATGGCCAGTCAAAGTGGAAGTAAAACTGCAGACACAGGCCTTGCAATGGCAGGCCTGAGACATGGTTAAGGGGCTACTTATGTGGGTGGTACAACCAGTGCTGCAGGCCGACAAGTAGCATTCACTCTACTGCCTCTGCAGTGCCTGAGTGTAGGAAAGTACCATCTTGCCTGGCATGTTACCCCCATTTTTACATGTATGTCAGTTTGTTTTTGGCTGTCTCACTGGAATCCTGCTAGCCAGGACCCCAGTGCTCATAGTTTGTGGGCAGAGTGTGTGTACCTGTGTAGTGACTAACTGTGTAATTGAGGCTCTGCTAACCAGAACCTCAGTGCCTATGCTCTCTCTGCCTTTAAAATTGTCACTATAGGCTAGTGACCATTTTCACCAATTCTAATTGGCACACTGAAACACCCCTATAATTCCCTAGTACATGGTACCTAGGCACCCAGGGTATTGGGGTTCCAGGAGATCCCTATGGGCTGCAGCATTTCTTTTTCCACCCATAGGGAGCTCAGACAAATCTTACACAGGACTGCCACTTCAGCCTGAGTGAAATAATGCACACGTTATTTACAGCCATTTTACACTGCACTTAAGTAACTTATTTATCACCTATATGTCTATCCTTCACTTATTGAAGGTTAGGTGCAAAGTTACTAAGTGTGAGGGCACCCTTTTACTAGCAAAGGTGCCTCCACATAGTTCAGGGACATTTCCCCAGACTTTGTGAGTGCGGGGACACCATTACACACGTGCACTACATATAGGTCAATACCTATATGTAGCTTCACCATGGTTACTCCGAATATGGCCATGTAACATTTCTAAGATCATGGAATTGTCCCCCCATGCCAAATATGGTATTAGGGTGCCAATCCCATGCATCCCCAGGGCTCCACTATGGACCCCGGGTACTGCCAAACCAGCTTTCTGGGGTTTTCTCTGCAGCTACCGCTGCTGCCACCCGACAGACAGGGCTCTGCCCTCCTGTGGTCTGGGCAGCTCAGTCCAGGAAGGCAGAACAGAGGATTTCCTCTGCGAGTGGGTGTTACACCCTCTCCCTTTGGAAATAGGTGTTAAGGGCTGGCTAGGAATAGCCTCTCCCAGCCTCTGGAAATGCTTTGAAGGGCACAGATGGTGCCCTCCTTGCTTAAGCCACTCTACACCTGTTCAGGGAACCCCCAGTCCTTGCTCTGGCATGAAACTGGACAAAGGAAAGGGGAGTTACCACTCCTCTGTCCATCACCACCCCAGGGGTGGTGCCCAGAGCTCTTCCAGTGTGTCCCAGACCTCTGCCATCTTGAATCCAGAGGTGTGAGGGCACAATGGAGGCCTCTGAGGGGCCAGTGCCAGCAGGTGACGTCAGAGACCCTTCCTGATAGGGGCTTACCTCACTAGGTGGACAATCCTCCTCTGAGGGCTATTTACGGTCTCTCCTGTGTGCTTTTCCTCAGATAACGACTTGCAAGAATTCACCAGAGTTCATCTGCACCTCTCTCTTTGACTTCTGCCAAGGATCGACCGCTGACTGCTCCAGAAAGCCTACAAAGCTGCAACAAAGTAGCAAGAAGACTACCAGCGACATTGTAGTGCCTAATCCCGCTGGCTTTCTCGACTGTTTCCTGGTGGTGCATGCTCTGAGGGCTGCCTGCCTACACCCTGCCCTGGAAGCCATGAAGAAATCTCCAGTGGGTTGACGGAATCTTCTCCCTGCTCCGGCAGGCACCAAACTTCAGTGTCACCGGTACTCTGGGACCCCTCTCATTCTGACGAGTGTGGCCCTTGGACCACATGTGGTGGACCCAAGTGACCCAGACTGTCCAGTGGTCCAACTGTCCAAATTTGGAGGAGGTAAGTCCTTGCCTCCCCTCTCCAGACAGTAATCCTGTGCTCTGCGTGAACTGCAGCTGCTAGGGCTTCTTTGCACTTTTGCAAGGAATCCTTCGTGCACAGCCTAGCCCAGATCCCCAGCACTCCGTTCTGCATTGCTCAACTTGCTGAGTTGACCTCTGGCTTTGTGGCACTAAGGAGAAGTTCCTAGCACCTTTCGTTGTCGCAGAATCTTCAACTTCTTCCATTCGGAGGCAGCCATTTTGCACCTTCATCCGGGGTTTAGTGGGCTCCTGACCCCCCCCCCGGACACTTTCACGACTCTTGGACTTGGTCCCCTTCCTTTGAAGGTCCTCAGGTCCAGGAATCCGTCTTCAGTGCTTTGCAGTCTGTTGTGCTCTTTGCAGAACCCTCTATCACGAGTTTAGTTTGTTTCTAGGGAAGTAGTATCACTTTACTTCTACTTTTCAGGGTCTTGGGGTGGGGTACCTTGGACACCCTTAGTGTTTTCTTTCACTTCCAGCGACCCTCTACACACTACACTAGCCTAGGGGTCCATTTGTGGTTCGCATTCCACTTTCAGAATATATGGTTTGTGTTGCCCCTAGGCCTATTGCATCCTATTATATTCTACAGTGTTTGCACTACTTTTCTAACTATTTACTTACCTGATTTGGTCTGTGTATATATTTTGTGTATTTTACTTACGTCCTAAGGGAGTATATCCTCTGAGATATTTTTGGCACATTGTAACTTAAATAAAGTACCTTTATTTTTAGTAACTCTGCGTATTGCGTTTCTTATGATATGGTACCTATATGATATCAGTGGTATAGTAGGAGCTTTGCATGTCTCCTAGGTCAGCCTAGGCTGCTCTGCTATAGCTATCTCTATCAGCCTAAGCTGCTAGAACACTACTACACTCTACTATTAAGGGATAACTGGACCTGGCACAAGGTGTAAGTACCATCATGTACCCACTATAAGCCAGGCCAGCCTCCTACACTGGGTGTGCAGTTTCACTGCCACTTCAAATTGGCAATTAAAAGCACTTGCCAAGCCTTAAACTCCTCTTTTTCTAGATATAAGTCACCCCTGAGGTAGGCCCTATGTAGACCATAGGGCAGGGTGCTGTGTAGGTAAAAGGCAGGACATGAACATGTGTGTTCCATATGTCCTGGTAGTATAAAACTCCTTTACTCCTCTGTGAGGCCTGCTCCTTTCATAGGATAGCATTAGGGCTACCCTCATATACTGTTTGAGTGGTAGATCCTGATCAGAAGGCAGTAGCCAGGTCATATTTAGTATGGCCAGAATGGTGATACAAAATCCTACTTAATGGTGAAGTTGGATTTTATATTTCTATTTTAGAAATGCTACTTTTAGAAAGTGAGTATTTCTCTACACGTAAATTCTTCTGTGCCTTCCAATCCATGTCTGGCTAGGTTTAGTTGACAGCTCCCTTGTGCATTCACTCAGACAACCCCAAACACAGGACACTCCACCTCACTTGCACACATCGGCATTATGAATGGGTGTTCCTGGGCTGGGAGGGTGGAGGGTCTGCCACTTACATGTCAAAGGACAGTAGCCTGCCCTCACACAAAGGACTCCCACACCCCCTACTGGGAACCTGGCAGACAGGATGGAACTGAAAGGAGACCTTGTGCAATTCTAAGCCACTCTTTGACGCCTCCCCCACTTCAAAGGCACAGTTGGGTATTTAAGCAGGGTCTCTGACCCTACCAATTTAGACCCTTCTTGACAAGACACTCTTTTCACAGAGTCTTCCTGGAGAAGAGAACCTGAACCAGAATCTGCAACATGCCCAGAAAAACTGCCTGGCTGCCCAAAGGACTCACCTGATTGTTTTCTGTGAAGGACAGCTGCCTTGCTGTTGCCCTGCTGCCTTGCTGCTCTTTGGCTGTGCTGGGAAGTGCTCTCCAAGGGCTTGGATAAAGCTTGCCTCCTGTTCCCTGAAGTCTCAAGACCAAAAAGCCTTCATCTCTGCTTGTACGGCAAAAATCGACACACAACCTGCCAGAAACGATGCACAGCCTGCATTGCGGTGAAAAATTCACTGCGCGCTGAACTGGAATGACGCAGCTTGAACTCGCAACGAGAAGATCCATGCAGCGCCAGCATAGCGACTGGAAATTTAACGCACAGCCCACTGGATCGACGCACAGCTGAGCCGGAACAACACAGCCCGACTGCGATAGAGGAATCAGCGCAGCGTCTGCCGTGCAGGAAAATTTCCCACGCAACACCCACCGGATCGATGCATACCCTGGGATTTCGTCCTGTCAGTGCTGGATTTCAACGCATCGTCCCTGGGGCGTCTGAAAACCCTGCAACCCAAAGAAGACCGAGCGCCGGAAAACAACGCAAAGCCTTCCCTGCATGAAAAATAGACAAGGCATCGCCGTGAGCGGCTCAAGAAATAAAAGCACACCTCCCTGTTTTGCTACGCATCTCCTCCTCTGCGGTTCTTTGCGGAGACTTTGAACACAAAGCAGGTACTTTGTACTTGCAGGAGACATGTATTGCTTTTAAGAGACTAAAGACACTTTATATCATTTCCTCAGTGATATTTCCAACATATACTTATTGCATCTTAATCGTTTTGACCTGCATTTATCCAGATAAATATGATTTATTTTTCTAAACACTCTGTGGTGTGTTTTTGTGGTGCTCTACTGTGTTATTGCATGAATATTGCACAAATACTTTACACATTGACTTCTAAGTTAAGCCTGACTGCTCAGTGCCAAGCTACCAGAGGTTGGGCACAGGATATTTTGGATTGTGTGTGACCTACACTGACTAGAGTGAGGGTCCTTGCTTGGACAGGGGGTAACCTGACTGCCAACAAAAGACCTCATTGCTAACACCCCTTAGGTGTAGGCAAAGGTCCACACCTTTCGATGGATGCAGATCCTTCATCTCCACCTCTTTCCTCTTCAGAAGCAGAACAAAGCACTGCTAATTGCTCCTTTTTTGTGGGGAGGCTTTTGTTCCTGCTGCTATAGAGAAATGTAATCAACTGGGCTCTGACTCTGAGGTTTGACAGAGAATAATGACAATCACGAATGACCCATGAACTGCACAGATATCTTCTTGGAGCGCTCAGATTTGGGTTTGGCATACAGATTCCACCCCATTTTCATATGTCACTGATGACTGTAGACCAAAGTGATGGGAAACTGCATTCTGTGACAGTTTTCCACAATGGAGTGTCACTGCACACAAAGATAGTAAACTGCACTAACATTCCTCATCAGGGTACATCATGAGGCCTACCCCCGGTCAATATCCAATGCTGCAGAGTCCTCTCTGCGCTAATCTACCTGTGCACAGTTACGATGCTGGGCACAACAGGAGTTTCACATATACAGCCCTCATACAGGTGCAAGCGCCAGTGCACCTATGTTCACATGTAACCAGATGCCACTTACCCTTGCTGTATCACAGCAGCATTGTCTTATAAGGCAGACACTTAGTTGCGGCTGCTACCATGATGGGGTTGGGGTGCGGGCGACAGCGTGCGGAGTGGTGGGCTTGGGGGGGGGCGGCAGTTGAATAAAAAATCAATAAAATGTACCTGCCCCTCCGTCATGCGCCGCTCTGCTCCAGCTCCAGCTCCAGCCACCTCGTCTTCTCTCCCCAACCAATCACAACACTTCTTTCGAGTTGTTACACAGCATGGAAGAAGTGCCGCGATTGGCCTGAACGGGCAGAAATGCTGCTTGGGGGAGATTGGGCCACTGCGCTTGGTCTCCACCCAGCTGTAAAGGACAGCCGGGTGGAGAGTTTCTAAGTGTGCTTGTCAATGTAGCCGGCCTTATTTTTTAGCTTTTCGTCAGTGGGGTGATGCTCCTCTGCCCTAGCGAAGGGGCCACCCCTGCGGTCACTGGCAGTAAACATGCACAGTCCATTTACCATGAGCTTACTTTGGGGGAGTCACTAGTTGTGAGGCTCACCACAGTAAACAGGTAAAAAAACAGGTGATCAAAAAGTAAAAAATCCATTTGGGTTAGATGGCCGGAACCCATCACCTCACAATGTACAAATGCAAAATACTCCCTTAAGGCCACCAAAATAATGTACACAAACTTCCACCAACTGCCAGTTACACAACACAGCATCAAATCCTCATAGTTGAAAAAACAATTCCATGTCAACATTGCCTTACTCTCCACCAAAATCTACAACCATCCATGACCAGTGGAAAACGGGAATCAGAACACTGCGAACACTTACGTGGATCTACTCAAAAAAACAAATGAGCCAGACCACCCAGTATATACATGCTAAAATAAACGCAATGTATTTTTAACTATATACGGCTTCTTCCGCGCTTGCACCTCCTCCTGCATAAGCTCCAACTGAGATATCAGAATAAATATATTAGACCTAGACTGCCAAGCACACAACAAAACACTAATTAGTTCTGCCACTACAGCATGACAAGTATATATTTTAATTAGAACGCATTCTGATCTTTACGTCAGTAGAATTTTTTGCTCTCAAATAACGCATGTCATTTAGAAACACACTGTTTTAATTAAAAGGAATACTAACAAGACCAAGAGCGACAGAAAGCCATTGAAAAGGTAAAGAATTGTTTTACAAATGCTGAGAACGTGACATTACACCTGGCCTGGCTGCAAGTGCCCTGGAGAGAATGTTGGCATTTAATGCACTGAATAACATCTGACAGCCAGGCTTCGGAATTTATGAGGGGCGAGAATTAACATCTATTCCAAATATTTTCCACATAATAGTGAAAAAACTATGAATTATTGTGCTTACGTCACCAGACTCTCAATGTGTTAGTAAATACCGGCTCTTTTTCCTCAGTTTAACCCCTTCGCTGCCAGGCCTTTTCCCCCTCAGGTGCCAGGCCTTTTTTTGGCTATTTGGGGCAGTTTGTGCTTAGGCCCTCATAACTTTTTGTCCACATGAGCTTACCACGCCAAATTTGCATCCCTTTTTTCCAACATATTAGGGATTCTAGAGGTGCCCAGACTTTGTGGGTTCCCCTAAAGGAGACAAAGAAATTAGCAAAAATACAGTGAAAAAGTCATTTATTTTTTTAAATGGGGGAAAAAGGGCTGCAGAGGAAGGCTTGTGGTTTTCCCCCTGAAAATGGCATCAACAAAGGGTTTACGGTGATGAAATCACAGACTTCCCAGCTTTCAGAAACAGGCAGACGTGAATCAGAAAACTCAATTTTTCAACACAATTTTGGCATTTTACTGAGACATACCCCATTTTTACGATTTTTTGTGCTTTCAGCCTCGTTCCAGTCAGTGACAGAAATGGGTATGAAACCAATGCTGGATCCCGGAAACCTAAACATTTCTGAAAAGTAGACAAAATTCTGAATTCAGCAATGGGTAATTTGTGTAGATCCTACAAAGGTTTCCTACAGAAAATAACAACTGAAATGAAAAAAATTGACATTGAGGTGAAGAAAACTGCCATTTTTCT
Organism: Pleurodeles waltl; assembly: GCF_031143425.1. Lineage (NCBI taxonomy): Eukaryota > Metazoa > Chordata > Amphibia > Caudata > Salamandridae > Pleurodeles > Pleurodeles waltl. The sequence goes on from NC_090447.1 coordinate 914,962,571, forward strand.
TTACGTTTTACTCTGTAACTTTTTCCTGCAATGTCAGATTTTTTAAAGCAATATACTGTTACGTCTGCTGGATTCTTCTTGTTATGGGGATATAAAGGGCTTGTAGGTTCATCAAGAACCCTAGGCACCCAGAGCAATAAATGAGCTGCACCATGCAGTGGGTTTTCATTCTATACCGGGTATACAGCAATTAATTTGCTGAAATGTAAAGAGTGAAAAATAGTCATCAAGAAAACCTTTGTATTTCCAAAATGGGCACAAGATAAGGTGTTGAGAAGCAGTGGTTATTTGCACATCTCTGAATTCTGGGGTGCCCATACTAGCATGTGAATTAAGGGCATTTCTCAAATTGACGTCTTTTGTACGCACTGTCTTATATTTGGAAGGAAAAAATGTAGAGAAAGACATAGGGTAATAACACTTATTTTGCTATTCTATGTTCCCTCATGTCTCCCGATAAAAATGGTACCTCACTTGTGTGGGTAGGCCTAGCGCTCGCGACAGGAAATGCCCCAAAACACAACGTGGACAAATCACATTTTACCAAACAAAACAGAGGTGTTTTTTGCAAAGTGCCTACCTGTGGATTTTGGGCTCTAGCTTAACCGGCACCTAGGGAAACCTGCCAAACCTGTTCTTTTTTAAAACTAGAGACCTAGGGGAATCCAATATGGGGTGACTTGTGGGTCTCTCACCAGGTTATGTTACCCAGAATCCTTTGCAAACCTCAACATTTGGCTAAAAAAAAACCTTTTCCTCACATTTCGATGACAGAAAGTTCTGGAATATGAGAGGAGCCACAAATTTCCTTCCGCCCAGCATTCCCCCAAGTCTCCCGATAGAAATTATACCTCACTTGTGTGGGTAGGCCTAGTGCAAGCGACAGGAAATGCCCCAAAACACAACATGGACACATCACATTTTTCCACCTGTGGATTTTGGCCTCTAGCTCAGCCAGAACCTACGGAAACCTGCCAAACCTGTGCATTTTTTTAAACTATAGACCTAGGGGAATTCAGGATGGGTTGACTTGAGGGGATCTCACCAGGTTCTGTTACCCAGAATCCTTTGCAAACCTCAAAAGTTGGCTAAAAAAACACTTTTTCCTCACATTTCCGTGACAGAAAGTGCTGGAATCTGAGAAGAGGAGCGACGAATTTCCTTCCACCCAGCGTTCCCCCAAGTTTCCCGATAAAAATGGTACCTCACTTGTGTGGGTAGGCCTTGTGCTCGAAACAGGAAATTCCCCAAAACACTATCTGGACACATCAAAATTATCAAACACAAAACTACCTGTTTTTGTGGGGGGCACCTGCGTTTTTGGTCCTGCGCTCAGCAGCCATCTAGGGAAACCTACCAAACCCAGACATTTCTGAAAACTTGACACCCAAGGGAGTCCAGGGAGGTGTGACTTGCGTGGATCCCCCAATGTTTTCTTACCCAGAATCCTCAGCAAACCTCAAATTTAGCTAAAAAATCTTTTTTTTTCCACATTTCTGTGTGGGATCACCGCACCCGGACAAATTTCCTACCACCCAATGTTCCCGTCAGTCTCTCGGTAAAAATTATACCTCAGTTGTGTAGGTGGGCCAAGGGCTTGTGACAGGGAAGAGCCAAAAACATTTCAAAATTGACGGGGAACCAAAGTGTGTCCAAAAGGGCAGTTTGAAAAAAAAAACATTTTTAGGCTGACAAGTGCAGGAGAAATGTTATCGGTATACATGAGACAATGCTGCATGGTAGGAATTTTGTGGATTCCTGCAGATTCCGGAAGGTTCCATCACCAATATGTGGGAAAAATGTGTGCTTTCCAGCAAAGTTGCAGGTTTGCAGGGCATTGTGGGTAAGGAAATGGTGCGAAGTGCATGTGAAGCACACCACCCTGGAATCAACTTGATGTTTAGTTTTCAGATGTGTCTAGGTCTTGTGGATTTTTCTACATGGCAGCGTCCAAAAGTTAAACAAAGTGCAGCCCTCACCATTCCAAGTGGGACGATTTTGAGAGTTACCAAGCTCTCATGGCCCAAATGTAAAACAAAAACCAAAAGTAATCAGTCCTCTTGCTTGCCATGGGATAAGATGTTCTAGTGTGTGGGGGAGAGCTGAAAGACTGTTAGCCCCTTCAGTTCGGGTGGGGCATAACCAGGCCTATACTGGTTGGTAGCCACCACCCCACTATTTTCTTCTATTTTCTTTATTTCCTGGCATCTAGCAGACTTTCTATCCCCACGAGGTGTGGATCTGGGGTAATTGCCCAATCTGCCCACTGGTGGGCAGAACAACTTTGGCCCCATTTATTTGGGGGTGGGGGTTTGGCCATACTCCCAACCTCTTATTTTTGAAAAATCTTCCCTGGTCTCTGGTGGGCTTCCAAAAATAGGCCAATCTGCCCCCAAGGGGGGCAGTTATGGCCAACAGTAATGCACCCCCTTGGGGAGCGACCCTTGCCCAAGGGGCTGCCCCCTAAACAAAACACACACATACACACATACCAATCCATGGTGACTAGAGGTTTCTGCCCCCTTGGGGGCATATTAGCCTAACAAAAATAGGCCGACCTGCCCCCAAGGGGGGCAGAAATGGCCTGAAAATAATGTGGTCCCCTGGGAGCGACCCTTGCCTACGGGGTCGTTCCCCATGCATTAAAAAATAAAAATAAACAAAAAAAATATCCTTTGTGTTAAGTGGTTTTCTGCCCCCCCTGGGGGCAGATCGGCCTAATATTATTAGGCTGATCTGCCCCCGGGGGGCAGAAATGGCAAAAAAATCATTAGCCCCACTGGGGAGCGGCCCTTGCCCAAGGGGCCGCTCCCCTATTGACAAGTATGAAAAAAATAAAAAATCCCTGGTGTCTAGTGGTTTCTGCCACCCCCGGGGGCAAATCGCAAGGCCGATCTGTCCCCGGGGGGGCAGAAATGGCCTAATAATAATTTGCCCCCCCTGCGAGCGACCCTTGCCTAAGGGGTCGCTCCCCAAACATGATTTAAAAAAATAAATAAAAAAAATACAATTATCCCTGGTGTCTAGTGTTTTTCTGCCCAACCTCGGGGCAGAAATGGCCCAGAAATAATTTCCCCCCCTGGGGAGCAGCCCTTGCCCAAGGGGCCACTCCCCTTATTGAAATGCAAACAAAAAGAAATCCCTGGTGTCTAGTGAGCATTTCTGCTGCCCGATCGCATCGCAATCGGGCAGCAGAAATGCTAAGAGGGACATGAAAGGAGAGGATAGGCCTTGCCTCTCCTTTCATGCCTTTCATGCCTCTCTGCCCCCTCCACGTGATTGGAGGAGAAATGCTTTTGCATTTCTCCCCGATCAGTGCTAGAAGCTGAGCTTCCAGCGTGGAGGGGAAGGCCTCTGATGAGGTCAGCGGGCGTTAGCGCGCTGACGTTATCAGATGCCACAGAGTGGTCGGGGGGCGTGGTGGAGGGGGAAGTGATTTCCCTTCCATCCGTGCCCAGGGGAGGGAGGTGTTTGGCCATCAGGGGGAGCACTAGCGCTCCCCCTGGGGGCCCAAAGCAGGACGAGCTGGTCTCGTCCTCGGGCAACCGTTGCCGAGGGCGAGACCAGCTCGTCCAGGGCACCCACGGGGTTAATTCCAACAGGGTTGACCTGCTGAAATCTAACAGAGGTTGCAAACTTTATTGTATCTAGTAATTACTTGGTGCGATAATCATCACACCACTTAAAACATAACCACAGCAAAAAAGGTGCTTGTCTGGAGATCGCATGCCACTTTTAATAAGACTCATAAATGAATTTTATACTTATGTGCAAGTTATGAAAATAATTTTGAACTGTCTACAGTTATCAGCGATCAAAACGGCACATGCAAATAAAATCTAATGCACAAGTACCCACATCAATGTTTGCCGAGCCTAAATACCTTAGTGTATGTTTAAGACAAGCAATGGCAAATCCACTAGACCATTTGTAACCCTCTGCTTACATTATGCCTGCTCCAGGCATAGTGTATGCAAAGGGGGCGTTCCCCATTTAGGGGGCCCAAAAAAACAGCGTAAAGAAATCTGAGAGATTATCTTTGCGTCATTTATTTTTGGCACTTTTAATACTTGCTCAGAGCAGGTGTTAAAAAATGCACACCATTGTTTACAATGGTTCTCAATAGGCTTTGCAGGATTAGCGTCAACATTTTTGATGGAAATACTGCAAAGCTCCGAACCAGCATCAACAATTTGAAAGCTAGTTTCCCTAACAAACACCATGGTGCGCCGTATCTTAGATAAATTGCGCACACATGGTGGAGTTAGGGGGTGCTAAGGGTTGCAAGAAAAGTGCCATTTTATTCTTAAATCAGGCCCTAATTTGCAACACGTGTCGCTGCATGTTGCCATGTAATCATGTGATGCATCTTGACGAATGCAAGTCAATTTGCCCATTTGATCTTTACCATTCCAACATGGCCAACCCTGTTACAAGAGCAAAATAACCAAAATTAAAACAAACAGGAGCTCAAAAATAAAGCAAAGAAACAGCTGGTAGCACTTAGCAGCTTCCAGGCTCTCTTCATGAAAAAGGCAATGGCACTACCAAATAGTGTGGTAAGTATATGTGTGTGATTGAATGGTGAGTGGAAGTGGAAGTGGACGTGATAATGTCAAAATCATTAGGTGGATGAATTTGTGCACAGAGCAATGGGAATGAAAATCATTACATAGATGGATAAATGAGTGTTAGACCTAACACCCTTAAGTGGTCTTCCCTCGATCCTTTTGTCTGCTTGCCTCACATGTTTTCTTATTTCTTTTTGTTGGCTTGGGACTTCGATCACTTTACCACTGCTGTCCAGTGCCAAATTGCATGTGCTCTCTCCCTACAACATGGTTTAATGTGTATACACCTAATTGGAATATTTCATTTACTTATATGTTCCTTCTAGAGTGTAGTACATGTTCCCAGGGCCTGTACCTTAAATGCTACTAGTGGGCCTGAAGCACTGCTTGTGCAATCCACTAAAGTTGCAGTTTAAAACCCTCCCCAGGCCTGCCATTGCAGCCTGAATGCATCATTACACTGAAGTGTTGACTTGGTTTTTAAACCCCCTTGTCGAACTTGAAATCCCATTTTATTACATATAAGACACTACTAAGGTAGGTCCTAGGAAGCCATAATGGCAGGGTGCTATTGTATTGAAAGACAGGACATATACTTTTGAGTTTTACATTTCCTGGTAGTGAAAAACTATTAAATTTGTTTTAACTACTGGGAGGCCTAACCCTCATAGGATAACATTGGGAATTCCTTATTACATTTAATAAGTTGTAATGCCTCATTGAGAAGAAGTAGACCTGTCATGTTTAGTACCTATAGGATTGTAATGACAAATCATCTTTAATGATAAAGTCAGATTTATTAATACAATTTAGAAAATGCCACTTTTAGGAAGTTGGCATTTTCCTGCAGCCTGCGTTCAATACACTTCTGGGGAGGGGTGGCAGCTGGACATGTGCATTCCCTCTAGACAGCCACACACAAAGGGAGCTTAGCTGTGACTGATGAGCCATTGACATTCTGATTGGCCAGCCTTGGCAGGATAGGAGGGAGGGAATGACACTTACACCTGAATAGGCAGTGTCATGTCCCCAAACAAAGGGGTGCACACCGTCCCTTTAATGAGTCTGGAGCTCAGGCATGAAGTTAGGATCTCTGTGCACTTTAAAGCCCTTCATTGAAGTCCCCCCTTTAAAGGAACTACTGGTCTTCTGACCCTACCAACTTAGTACACTTCTGGGCCAGGAAGAAGGTCTATTGTACTGCTACAAGGACTGCTATACTGCTGGACTGTTGCTCTGGTAGGTCTGCTTTCTTGCTGTGACGACCTGCTACTTGCTGCCTTTCTTGCCTGGGTGAGAATGACTTGAATTACAACGCTTGAACTCAGAACCAGAGTTACTCCAAGGGCTTGCTGGCTTACACCCTGTTCTTCTGAAGTCTCGGGGACGAAAAGACTTCCAACTCATTACCTCCAGCACCTGGACTTCGCTTGCTGCAAGTCTTGCCTTACCAAGTGGTGGCAATCTAGCCCTGGGCCCTTGGAAGTCGATATAAAGTGCTGCTCCAGTCCAAAATCTGCACATCGGACGCCACTGTGCTGCTCGGAGCTCTGTCACATCTCCATCTATGCCAACCCATCACCGCTGCTGCGAGGATCCTGGACACCACATGGCTGTCAATGCTGGCGCATTGCTGCTGCTGTTGCTGTGAGGATCGGGAACACCTCGCTGTCGAATACAGGATGCATTGCTTCCATTCCTGATGCATCACCTCTATTGCTGACGTGTCTCTGTCTTTAAACGTCTCAAAGACAGCAGGGCAGCAAGGCACCAGCTCGCCATCCAGAGGACTGGCGGTGGACCCCACCTCCACCCCCACAGCTCACACCATGGGAGGAGCAAGTCTTGGTAATTCTGCATCCCGAGGGACTCACTGGAGTTGCCGGAGGACTAAACACTGGTGAGTCAATTTATACTACTTATATACCTGTATGCCATCTCACCCCCTCACCCTCTCTCCCATCACTCCACTCCATCCCACACACTGCACCTACACATATGACTAACTCCAATGCCAAGCCTTGCATTCTATACCAATGCATGCACAGCCCTCACAGCCCTGCATGGACACCCATCACAAAAGCATGCACAGCATAGGGGAACTAACAATCCCACAATACATCACCATACACAAAGGCAACAGCAACAATAGAGGGGAAGCTACGGATGTGCAATATGTCACAGAAATTAAGCAGAATACATCACTTACATCCCCACAGGTGCCCCAGCCAATGTCAGAGAAGAGGAGGTGCCACGACAAACCAGTCCCCCTACAGGAGATGCCCCCAGTGATGACAGTAATGCTGGACATCTGGATGAACTACCTGGCCCATCAGGGACCACTGGTCAGTCAGTCACCCCAGCCCACTCCCAGCCAACCACACATCCTCCCCCATCAGTATCCAACACTACAGCACCTACCCAGCATCCCCACACATATGTCCCCAGGAAACATCACTCAGCAGGGTGCGCACCTGTACAGGGACCCCAGTCCACACCTCGCCCCAAGAAAATCAGGGATCTGTGCCCAGTGGCAGTGGGCACTACATTCAGGGGACACAGGCACAGGGAAACAGGGACACTGGGAGGACCTCTGTGCACCAGAGGGAGGACAGGCCCAGGGAACTGGCTCTTCAGGAGGCCCTCACCAAGAGCCTGGGGGCCTACCAATAATCCCAGGACATTATGTGCCAGATCCATACCAAAACAACATGCAGGAGAACAAGCGGCTGCAGGAGGAATACCATCAAGAGATCAGGGAGGACTTGCAGGCTCTCAACATCACAATGATCTCCATAGCAGGGGTGCTGGCAGACACGGCCAAAATCATGAGGGAATTGACAGCACACCAGCGGGCCTCTACCACTAGCAAGTCTATTGACCAGCCCTCCACGTCTGCTGCAGCTAGTGGGAAGGACCCACAGGCCACCAGCACCCCTCCCCCTGCAGAAGATGAACCACCCGCAAACGTACCCTGTGACCCTGACCCAGACAGAAGCCAGAGACACTCGCCAAGACCAAGACCACCGCCAGGAAATGAGACTCTTCTGATTGTCCCCCTTGTGTCCCACCCTGTCACCTTGTCCACTTTGAACTGCCTTTGCTCCCCTTCCTATGCCCCCTTGGACATTGGACATGTGTTACTAACAATACCCTGGACTTTCCTCTACCATCACCCCATTCCATTGCACTTGTCCATCAATTATTTGCACTATAATAAACACCCTTGAACATAACTTGGGTGACAGTGTTTTATGTGTTGAAATTGTGCATTTATGGGAACAGTCACATCTAGTGCAAATTATCTGAACAGTGTGATTGCATACAAATGCAGCTGTCTGTAGTAAACACATCAGAACACTGTTGTCTTATCACCAATATCTGTAAAATGACAAGCCATAGGTGACAGTAAGTTGATTTACAAAGGAAGTGAATGCCTTCATGCTACAGCCATACAGATAGATCAATAGTCAGATTAATGATCAGTTTCACTGTATCACATGTGTGTCACTGGAAGCATTGATGTATAACTGATGTTCTGTTGTCCACATCCTCATCCTCTGCCTCCTCATCCTCACTGTCCTCAGGGTCCACTGCTGCCACAGGGTCATCTCTTGTCTCCTCCTCCTGCAGAAAAGGCAAATGTTGTCTGAGGGCCAAGTTGTGCAACATGCAGCATGCAGCATGCCACTACTATCTGGCAGACCTTCGCGGTGAGTAGCACAGGGATCCACCTGTCAGATGCAGGCATCTGAATTTGGCCTTCCGGAGGCCAAAGGTCCTTTCAGTTACTCTCCTGGTTCTCACATGTGCATCATTATATCGGTTCTCAGCACCTGTCCTGACATTCCTCACAGGGGTCAGGAGCCACGATAGGTTTGGGTAGCCAGAGTCACCTGCAAGTATTGAAGGACAGAAATTAACCTTACACAATGCTATGTGGATAACACTTGAAGGCATATACTGACATACAGTGGGTGGGGACTCTGGCTCACCTGTTAGCCAAACCCTGTGCCTCTGTAGTTGGGCCATCACATTTGGGATGCTGCTACTCCTCAGAACGAAGACGTCATGCACCGACCCAGGATACTTGGCAGGGAGATGTACTGGTCCGCCCACACCATTTGCACATTGAGTGAGCAGAAACTCTTCTGATTCCTGAACACCTGTTCATTCTGTTGGGGGGGGACAAACGCAATATGTGTACTGTCAGTCACCCCAATAATATTGGGTATATGTCCCATTGAATAGAATCCTGCCTTCACAGTGGCCAAATCTCTCACCTGCGGGAAAGCAATGTAGCTGCACATGTGTTTCACCAAGGCAGACAATACCCTTGCCAGCACGATTGAGAACATTGGCTGTGACATTCCTGCTGCCAAGCCCACTATCACTTGGAAAGAACTAGTTGCCAGGAAATGGAGCACTGATAGAACCTGCGCAAGAGGGGGATCCCAGTGGGATGACAGATAGCTGATATAAGGTCAGGCTCCAATTGGGCACACAGCTCTGTGATTGTGGCCCTGTCCAGTCTATAGGTAAGTATTATGTGCCTGTCCTCCAGTGTAGCCAAGTCCACAAGGGTTCTGTACACGGGGGTTGTCTCCTCCTCCTATTCATCTGCAGTGGTAGGTATCTAAGGGACACAAGAGTGAGTACCACCGTGCAATTCCTCTTTGGCTAATATGGGGCTCTATGGAGTACAGTGGCCAATGGGTATCAGCGGTGGGGGTGACAGTGTACACCGCCACTGACGTGACCTCCATTTTCTGTCTATTACCTCACTTGATTCCTGACTTTCCACTGGACAACACCTCCACTGCGTGTGCTGCTGTGACCTGTGGCTGGAACCTACCATGGCCCGTGTGACTGGGGAAAGGGCCCCTGCCTTCACTTTGATGGAGTTGGAGCACTTGGTGGATGGGGTCCTGCCCCAGTATGGACAGCTGTATGGGCCTACAGGCCAACAGGTGAGCCCACCTGGGCACAATGCCTATGGGGAGGATGCATGGAGATGTGTGTGCAGGCATCATGTCATTTGTAGGGGGGATCTCTGATGGTAGTGTACATGGTGTGTGCCAGACGATGTGTGTGCCAATGGAGTTGGAAACAGGATTTGTGTGCCATATTTGTGACAGGCTGGATTGTATGTGTAATGCTGACCCCCAGTCTGTATTACCTCTGCAGGTCAGCGCCCATCTAAAGAAGGGATTGTGGTGTGCCATCTCCAAGGAAGTACGGACCCTGGGGGTCTACAGCAGGCGGAGCACCCACTGCAGGAAACGGTGGGAGGACCTGAGACACTAGGCACGAAAGAGGCCCAACCCCAATGAGGAAGGGGTGCCCATCAGAACCTGACCCCCCTGATGGCCCGCATACTGGCGGTGCCCTACCCAGAGCTGGATGGGTGCTTGAGGGCATCACAGCAGCCTCAAGGGAGTGAGTACAGTGGCATTACTACAATAATTGGTAGGTAGCATGGGATCCGGGTGGTTGGTGTGAGTTAGTGGGTGCCCCTTAATGCCAGGACAGACATTGCAGCCTGAGCCCGCTCAAGGGTAATGGGTATGTGGTCAATGCAGGTAACCTAGCTCGGTTGCATTCCATGTCAGTCAGGGCTCTCTGGATCCCAGGAGGGGTGCAGTTGGCGGTGTTTGGCCCTCATCTTGCTGTGGCATATAGCCAATTCAATGCCAGTGCAATGCATAGTGCTCAAGCTTGACTCCAGTGTGTGTCGGTGCTGTGTATGCCTACTGTGGTGTTGGTGCTGTAATTGGCCCAGTGCTCCATTTCTCTCCCTTCCCCCTTTATCCTACTGTCATCCTATTCATGTGTGCATTAGCATCATCTGGTGGAGGAGCAGGGGCACCAGCGACAGTGGGGGGCTCCATCCCCACAGGACCCAGGAGGCAGAGTCCACCGATGCCGAGGGAACCAGTGAGATGGGGGGCGAGGGGAGCACCATGGTGGAGACAGGAGGTGACAACACAGACTCTGATTCCTCCTCCGATGGATGCTCCCTGGTGGTGGCGGACACCTTTGTGACCACCCCAGCTGCATGTACAGCTGCCACCCCCTAACAGCCCCGCCCTCCCAGTAGCCCCTCAGCAAGTTGCCCATGCCCACTCACCCAGGAGGGTGGGCATCTCCTTCACCCTAGGAACCTCAGGCCCTGCCCCAGTGAGCCATGCTTGCCTGAATGAGGAGGCTATTGACCTCCTGAGATCCATCTATGTAGGGCAGTCAACCATTGTGAATGCCATCCAGGGGCTGGCATCCCAAATGCAGCAATGCAATGCATTCCTAGAGGGCATCCACAGTGGATTGGCTGCCCAACAGAGATCGATTCAGGCTCTGGCCTCCTCTCTGATGGCAGCCATTGTCCCTGTTCCTACAGTCCCCCCTCCACCTACCACTTCCCAGCCCCAGTCTCCTCAACCCCAACCCATTCCATGCACATATACAGATGAGGAAGCACACAAGACATCACACAAGAGTGGCACAGTCAAACACAGGCACAACACTTCAGTCCACAAGCACTCACACAAACAACAGACAGTTGCACACACATCTACTGCCTCCAGTCTCCCTCTCCTCCTCCTCCTCCATCTCCCTCACAGTCACATCCACACTCACACCTGCATGCACTGCTTTAAAAGCAAACAAAAAAAAAGGTGAAGTCCCACTCAGAGAGTTCTTGATTTTATTGTTGTGCAAATATTAAAGTCCCAATTTCACAGTCAGTCACTGGTTAGTAGGACAGAGAACAAAGTCCAAAATCCAAATATGATAAACATAGGATGAATAGAAGATCAGCCAACACGTGTTTCGCCCCCTCTGGCTATATATAGACCGGGGCTTTCTCAAGGCTGAAAATAGAAAGAGATGACAAATTGCAATTCAGAAATATTCATGTGAGTAGATGAAATGTCATTGAGAGGCACCATCAAGAAAGTGAACGAAAAGGGGAATCCCATGCAAGGATCGAAGGGAGTGTGGTAAGTCAGGATGTGAGATAATTGGAGGCCAATGCTAGATAGAAGGAAGAAACGTTGATGCGTAAGTGCAATTAGTGACTACAGTCAGACCCCAACGTATTTGAAAGACCAAGAAAAAAGAGAAACAACCTGTGGTATTTTCCAAGATAAAGTAATGATAAGAGAAATGGTGAGATTGTAGAAAAAATAATAATCCGCAATTAATTCCAAAATCCCAAGTGTCAGATAAGGCTAAAGTACCACCTAGGTTAGCTAGTGCTCGAGACTGAAGGGTGGAAATGCTAAGGTACTGACAAACATACCTCGCGAAATGAGGCAGACATGTATTAGTAACAAATTGTAATAATCCTTTTCTGTAAGATAACAATAGTCTATCAGTTAAAACATTCAGGGTTTAACAGTGAGTATATAAGAGAGTATCTTACAATAAGTCAAGCAACTGAAAGACCAGATTTAAAAAATACATTACAACATTTAACATTTTTGAAAGTAGTACTTATACTTGAGAATGTGAACAGGAAACATCATATGGCTTAAAATTCAGAAATTACATTGCAGTGTTCAAGATATGAAAAACGACTGGGAAACTTAAATCAGAAAGAAAAAAAGAAAAAGAAAGGGAAAAATGCTACATGGTAATATATTGAATATGACGTACTGGACAAAAAACAATGGAACAAGGCGGCTAGTATCGATCAATAGATTCGTTAGTTTCAGAGCACAATCACATTGTATAGAAAACGTAGTTTAACTACGGCTGTATGGCGGGCACAGTGTGTAGAACTTAAGTCCATCTTCATAGAAAACGAAGTTACGGCATTCAGAGAGCCGAACGTTCGCTTTAAGAACATTAATAGTCTTTTCCCTTACCTCAAGCGCTGCGGAATCAAAGTGCCATGCAAATACGGCCAGAAACAAAGAAAGAACACGGGAAACGGGATGGACACGTCCGCGTCTAAAGTCGCGTTTAAATAACCCGTGTCGAAATGAATATAATCAAAAGGGAGAAAGGACTCTCCCGGTAATATCCTGTGTGTGACAAGTAGAAAAAGATGGGGTAAGGGGTGTGGGTGTAGAGGCAAAGAAGGACTTAAGTTTCAAGTGACGAATTAATTTGAAGAGGTCAATTTTGGTTTGAGTGATATCCCAGGTATTAGTAGGGCAAAAGGACAGACCCCGATTAAGGACTGATTGATCTGTGGGGGATAATTCGTGGTTAGAGAGATTTACAATTAGGTTTTCTGAGTTTAGGGTTGGACCGTTTTGCTCCGAGCTCTGGTTTGTATGCCTGAGGTATTTGGAGTAACTGGAATGATATCTTGTGGTTTGACTCTTGTGTCTTTTAGAGTTCCCAGTCGATGGCGTCTTGCCTCTTCTAAAAAATTGACTTGTGGTCTAGTTAGAGTACAAGCTGTAGAGTCGTCTACTGATTCGACCTCAGATGAGGGGGGAGTGTCATGATTGGTTGGTGTGTCTAAAGAAAGGTTTGAATCCTTAATATTGTCATATTTCCTACTGAAAGTATATAGTCTCCCATGTTGGTAATCAAATAGATCTCTTCTGAATTTTCGATTCTTTCTCTGTATTATATCTTCCTCATATCTGTCTATAACACTGTTAAGAATAGCATAATTTTTGGTGGTGATTTCTCCCCAATTGGCTTCTTCGATACGCTGGGTTAAGTTGTCGACTTCTTTACGATGTTTATTATACACCTCCTCGGAAATTTCAATTAGTTGGTTAATCATATTGATTGAGGCCATTTTCAGGTTGGTTTCCCATTTCTGTAAATGTTCCTGAGAAGTAGTGTCCATTGGTGGAAAGATCAGTATGCGAAGGCCTCGTGGTATTCGATCATTCTCTAAGTATTTTTTCAATGAGGCTATTTCCCACCACTTAGCTGTTTCCTTCTTCAACGATTTTTCCAAGGCCAGAAATGTACTTTTGGCCGACAATAGATTAGGAGAAGAGAGGTGGGGGATACCCACCCCTGTAGAATTGAAGACTTGTTGCAACTTGTGGTCGCGTTGTTCGCGTCTGTTGATGTGAGAGGACATCTTTTCAAAAGATTTAAGGCTTATTACAGGATTGGGTAGTGGAACATGAAATTGAAAACAAACAGATCCAAAAACAGAAGGGCCCAAGAACCACTAGACTCCTGTATGAATGCCTATTTTATAGATTGGGGGACTTGACCAGAGGACAGGGACCCACGTCCTCTAAGGCAAGACAGTAAACAAAAAAAAAAGGTGAAGTCCCACTCATCCATCTCCCTCACAGTCACATCCACACTCACACCTGCATGCACTGCTTTAAAAGCCACCACGAGCATCACCACACCAAGCAGCACACACACCTCACCAGCAGACACCTCCACAACATCCATCCACGCGTCCCCTGTGTCCTCTCCCACCCTGTCTGTCCCCTCCCAAAGTACACAAACAGAGGCACTTAGACACCCAACAGCCATCCACCTCACATCAGCACAGTGCCCATGTGTTTTGCTTTACTTCTGACTGAGCCAAAATACACACCCTGAGAGGAGTCGAAAAGATTCTCTGGAATGAACCTCTGAATCCAAAGAATACATTTATTATATATTTTTGCAAAGCTCCTGAATGAAGGCCTGTATAGCCAAAAGTGTACTTTTAAAATGTGCAACAATGAAGTAAGAACATGTACAAAGAACCCTCAGTCTCTAAACAGCAAATATATACATGCAAGGATACAAACACCTATATTGATATATATATATATATATGTATATATATATATATATATATATTCATAGACAATGCAAAGCAAATAATTAATAAAAATGCATCACCGTAGGGCCTGTCTGGTGCTTCATCTTTCTCCTGCCAGCAAGTTGTTGACCTCCAGTTCAACAGCAACGAGAAAGAAAGAACTCTACCATCCCGGGAAATATATCAGGCATCCGTCGTCTAAATCCTGATTGAGGTTTCTGACTCTCCCACTGTCGACCTGTGTCTCTTATATACCTTAAACAAATCAGGAAAGAGCTTTCTGGAAAAACCCCTCCCCTCTGTAAGAAGTATTAAAAAATGCTGGCTATTTTAGGTGAGGGTTGGAAGAAACACGTCAGAGCGTGGCCAATATCCCATGGTGTCTCTCCCAATCCTAAGTCATTCCGTGCTGTACCATAAACATAATTCTAGTACCTCCTTATCTCGCTGACTTACTCCTCCCCGTTATGTCCTATCCCTTTGGTGAGAAAAGAACACGCAGAGTAGAAAACACAATGCATAACATGTTTTGTACGGAAAACTACTTGCATCTTTAACATGGTGATGAAGCTAAGGCTAAGCTGAATGCAAAATGGAGTCTGTAACTGGTGACCACTAATGTGATGGTGGACAGCTAAGCCAAGTGCAAAGTGGTGCGGCATGAAGTCAGTGGTCAAAACACAAATAGCACTACAGCATGCACCTGCACCCAAGTCCAGCAGACGTACTCCTCAAACAACCATTCCCTTAACCTCCACTCCAATCCCTCCTCCCTCATCCCGACCCACCATCCCTAAGAAGCTTTTCCTTGCCCAACTTGACTTCTTCCCTCCCTCTCACCTCCATCCTGCCCGCAAGAGCAGGGTCCCAATGACCCAACCCAGCAACTCAGCCAAACAGTCCATGGGGACAGTGGAGGCACCTCCTAGACAAGACAGGGAAGGATCCCACTCCACCAGCCAGGAAAGGGAAGGATCCTACTCCACTAGCCAGGAACGGGAAGTATCCCACTCCACCAGCCAGGAAAGGGAAGGATCCCACTTCACCAGCCAGGAGGGGTAAGGCTCCCACTCAACCACCAATGACAGCAGCAGTTCCCACTCAACCACCAATGACAGAAGAGGTTCCCACTCAACCACCAATGACAGTAATGGTTCCCACTCAACCACCAATGAAAGACAAGAATACCTCACCTACATATGAGACATAGCAGCCCTCACCTCCAGCAGAGGCTGCCCAGGAGACACCTCCCACAGCAGAGACAATGCAGCCCTCACCTCCAGCAGAGGCTGCCCAGGAGACCACTCTCCCAGCAGAGACACAACAGCCCTCACCTCCAGGAGAGGCTGCCCAGAAGACACCTCCCCAGTAGAGACACAGAAGCCCTCACCTCCAGAGGAGGACATATAGGCCACCATCCAGGGACTGTGGTACTAGGAGCCCCCTCCAGAAGCAGTGGGCAAGTTCCCCACCTCAGAGACTGTGGTCTTGCACTCCCCAGAATTGGGAAATGGGCATGGAGCCCCCTCAAGAAGCAGTGTGTATGTTCCCCACCTCAGAGACTGTGACCTTGCACTCCCCAGCAATTTGAAAATGGCATGGAGCCTCCTCCAGAACCAGTGGGCAAGTTCCCAACTTTAGCTGAGGTGCCCCCCCTTTCCCTCAGGTGCCTGTCCACTTCTGAGTTGTTGCCCCTGCACAGTTTTGTGCGGAGTTAGTCAGGATCAAGTTGGGGCTTGGACTGTGCCCGGTGGCTATGTGGGCCTTATGTACTTTGGACTGGTTTTGGCCCTTTCTGGACAATTGTTCATATATCTATGTTCTAAAATTGGTTCATATGGTGGCTGTTGCCATGTAAATACAACCTCAGTACTGCCAACCTGTAGTCCTTGTATTATTATACCATGTGTCCTGTACCATTGGTTTATGTCTGCAGCTGGTTGGGTGTCTGGTGTGTGTGCCTGGTGTGTGTCATGCGTGTATGTGTCACTCTCCTTTTCTTCCCTCCCTCCCTTGTGTACTAGGCAGCTGTACTCACCATCATCGTCTTTGTCGGCATTGGTGTTCCAGGTGGAGCATGGCGTAGAGGCACATCGGAAGACTTGAATTTCCGGTTCCATGTCGGCATTGATCTTCTCTGTGTCTCTGTTGGTGAGTCTTTAGTCTCCTCTGATGTGTTTTGGCCAGGCTTCTAATGGAGTTGGTACCGCCATGGAAATCGTGGCGGTTTTCTGTGTAATGATATGGTGGGCGTTACCTTGTCTTCCGCCTGGCTGTTGATGGCTACCGCCGTGGTGCATGGTATTAACGCTTTGGCGGTTGGTGTGGTACATTGGCTGTCTATGGGAGTTCTCACCGCCATGGTCTTAATTTGGCGGGAATTACCGCCAGCCAGTTGGCAGTATTACCGCCACTTTAACAGTCACCACCAATGTCATAAGGACCAATAAAGGGCATAACCAAAACCTTGGCCGTCGGACTGCCATACCGCCAAAGCGGTGTTCAGGAGTATGCCGCCAAGTACACAGCCTTCCACCACAGCATTATGATGTTCCCGGGGGGCTGGCGGCATAGTCAATGGGGCAGCATTGGCTTTAGATCCAAGGGAGAACTGAGGCCAATGCCAGCTGCACTGACTTTACCACCAGCGCAGACAATATGTGCACTGTTGCCATGGCACACAGTGCACATACCTACTGTGCTGGCAGGGGGACCAATGCACTGCCCATAACATGGGTAAAGTTGGTGCTGGGGCCCCATATGGCCCCTTCTCTGCCTTTCCGATGACCTTTTCATGGCGGTGTCCCCATGAAAAGGTTGCCAGAAAGGCAGATCGTAATATGGACGGTGGTGCCACTGCTGCCACTGCCTCCATATTCCACTGCTCTCCCGACTGCCCTGGTGAGTCAAGAGTTGGCAGTGGCAGGGGCCCTGTGTTGGTCCAATCTCCACCATCCAAATTGGGCGGTTGTACTGCCATAGCCAGTATAGCGGTCTTTGGACCTCTGACTTGTAATCAGGCCCTAAGTGCTGCAAAATCCACAAAATATCATTTTCAATTTGGGCAAGGTCTCTGGATTTGTGACTAAGCTATAACCTAATTATTTGTTTTTCACAATATATGTGACTGTTGAGATTTAATCGTCATGTGAAACTCTGGGGAAAAATAAGTAGCAATTGGTGCAAAGATACATATATAAAGATATTTTCACTCAAACATAAATAAGCCCTATTATTTCCCAGCCTCTAGAATTACTGGGAACCCAGTAACTTATTCTTGGTGATGTGGGAAATGAAAGGACATTTAAGGTGTAATTTGTAATGAGGGCCTTACTGTGATGTGTAGTTGACTCAAACTAAGCAGGACACATTACAGGTCCAGATGAGGGCACATGGGACCCAGAGGAAGAGGAAATCAAAGACAGCCATTGCTTGGAGGATTGTCTGGAAAGTCTGAGTAGCCTTAGTGCTCTCCTTGGTGGTTGCACCCAAAATCAACCAATTTATATTTATAGAATGGAGGTAAGAGACATTGGCTCATCATGGGTATAAAATTAGACCATTCATGTATTAAGCAGAAGCAAAGCTCTGCAAGGAAACTCTGATAACTCTAGAAGTGCCTGTGTGCCATCTTGTTTGGAGTAGGAGTAAGACTCACCAGATAGTACCATGCCTTGACTGATTATCCCTTCGTCCAACCCTTTCATTGCATTCATAGTGTGGTAAATTAGCATTGCCATTATGCTGCTCATTGAGCATGTAAGAGTTCAGCATCCTGAGGTCCATACCATATGATATAAAACTTATAGACCCCGAAATGCAGTTTTGTAAGAAATATATAATGTTCCAATTCATACTCTTCCCGACAATGTAAGTACATTATTCATATGACAATTGATTCAGTCAAACAACAAAGAGAGTAGAGAAGGAAGTGGAGCTGAAGGGAAGAGGGGGTCATTAATAAAAGAAGGCTTTTGAGGTTGCTGAATGTGTCTGCTCAGTCAGAACTATTAGCCTGACATAGAGTTTGGTGGAAGGAGTAGATATAGTCGCCAAGGCAGAGTATTTTACTCCCACTACAAAGGGGTACTCCGCCCATCAACATTAGAGATGTTGGATGGCCCAGTGGACATCGTTTGCATATCTAGGAACTGTTATCGCTGCGGCTCCAGTGAATGCATTGAAGGTTTGATGAAAGGCTCCATTGACATGACTGAGCCGTATGTCAAACTCTCATTTTTTTAATTTTAAAAACAAAATATCAAAAACGGGATTCTGTTTTGAACATAAAAAATGACAATGCCCCCCTCACTTGGGGGGTTTCCTCCCAAGGCATGGAGGTCTTTTTATGGTTTTCACTGTCCCTGACAATCAGGTTTTATGCGGCATTGATGGACAGTGAAAACTTGGCATTTGTCCACCCACTCTAAATAGGGTGGGAGGACAAATGGAAAAACGTGCAAAGGCCATCACTTTGTCAAGCCATCAGTGGTGTACGCTTGTGATGAAGACAGAGTAGGCTCTGCCATTAACATACTCAGGGTCACCTGTCTCTAAATAACGCAGGAGGACCTTTAGGTTGGTGGAGAGTGTGATCCTTCATCTTAGCGATGGAGTGCCCTCTGTGCTGAACTCTAAATTGGGCCCTATGTTTTGTAATGGGGATAAGGCACCATTGTGGTACTGTAGGTGAGAAGTAACTATAGACTGTTGCAGGGAAGCCATGCAGTGAGAGGAATGGGATAGTTAGAATGTCTAATCAGGGAAAAAACTTCCTAGCACTTTTCCTGTGAAGTAAGCACCTTAATCTATTTGGTTTGGTAGTTAAGATTAAAAAATGACAGCACTTCAGTAGCTTGGGAAACGGTTGCAGAGAAATCCCTTTTACACATGACAAATTCCGATTGTCACTTCACACTTAATACCCCACATATGTATGGCCTGATTATCCTGACCACAGCAATAAGAAAGCTGAGAGCACCATTACATGCAAAGACTGTGCACAGATAGAGAAAAGCAGAGAACTAACAGAGCTGACGACAAAGCCAGGCGGAGAGACATCTCCCAATCGTGACACCACAAGCCCTGCCCATGCTCCCCTTACATAGCCAACACTCAAATGGCAGCCAAGCAACAACATGTTACCAGTCCAGTCAGATGAAAACATCTTAGCATCTGCAAATGGATATTGTGCCATAGCTGCAGATAGGGGGTGCTGACTCAATCCTGTACACTCTGGGGTAGAAATCTTATGTCTCACGTAGGCTACCTTATCTCCTGCACATATTTTCATTTAACACTTTTGTCTGTATTTATAATAAAAAAACAAAGACACAAAAACAGACATATGAAGCTTCAAGAAATACAGTGACCAGTCTGGAATCGAGCACTGAGAATATAGTATTTGTTTGTAGGCCTAGAGATAATGCCTAGAAACTGCAAATGCAGACACCGTGTGCCACCGATAAACAGTCATTTTTTATGCTGCTCCTAAAGGCTGCATGCACTGAGTTTCATCATCGCCTTGCTAACCTAACTGGAAAATAAGCTCTCTGCTGCATGGTCTAGAAGCAACAGATATCCAACAAAGTCAGTGAATGGAGTCTTCTGCCAGCTCTGCCAATATTGGTGCCCACCCCAGCTGGAGAACAGGACCAGAAGGCACGATGGTTGGGATAGGGGGTGCTTAGGAGTGGGAAATCAGGAGAATTTCTTTGGGGGTGAAGAAAAAATGTGGAAACATGCAGGTTAGTTTTAAGCTCGGAGCAAGTAGGAAGAGGCATTTAGTTCAAAGTTTGACAGTGGTCACTTCCCCACTGAAGGGACAGCAGGTATGAGGAGGATCATTTACTATTTTTAGAAGTGCTGGTAACAGTCAAGTAGTCACTCATTGGGAGACAAAGTAAAGAGTGGGGCAAGAAGTGAGAAGCATGAGGTAGCAATGGATGAGGGAAGACTGAGCATGCAGCAGCAGAAGGCAGTGGCAAGGGCCTTCCAGAGAAGAAAATACCATTTTATCAAAGGTATAAAGACAGGGTTGTGTGTGAACTACTTTGTAAAGTAGATATCGACAGTATGCCTTGGGGTGGTATGAATGGTGATGGATAACCCTGTCAACCAGTTCTAACAAAAGTTCATCTACAGTGACCAATGGCTGAATTGGTTAGGTCCAAAAGCTCTCCTCTGTATCTTTATGTGAGTATATGTATGAATGTGTTCTATGTTGTGTTTTGTGTGTTGGGTGTGATGGCATGGCCCATGCTCGATAGACAGAGCTGTTTGTAGGCAAGACCTAATAGGCCTGTGGGACATTTCCCCTTACACAGATATTATGCAATATTGCACAGACTAATGTGAATGTGCAGGCCATGGCAGCTGAATAGAGTTGTCTGCCACCTGTCTTGTCAAGCTTGTCAATGCATATGTAGATAAACTTTAGTACCCCAAACATACACTCCGTCACATTGCGCCTTTTGGACAGAGCTGCACTTTATTTCTTCTGTCCATCCATCTGGGGATTTGTGAATGGGGTCATCAGCCATGGCCACTGGCACTGGTCAACTGAAAATAGACACATTACATATCAATGATTATTTTCTTTGTGACGTCAACATCACCACATGTGTATCATTTGTATGCAGGCATTATGAAACACATTTCATTTTAACTGACAATGATATGTCTTAGTTATTGTTGAACATTGCTTTATACATGCTTGTTGCTAAATTTGGGATTATTTGCACATATTGTACCGCATGTAAGGGATACAATACATCAACATGAGGGTTAACATATTTGGAGAGAACAATGGGAAGATACGCATGTTTCTCTATTTGTATCTGCTAAACATAAATTGGGGGCTATGTGTGTACGATGTCTGCAACTTTAGATGAGACTGTCTTGCAGACATATTGAGACGTACAGGCTCAAATAGTGACAGTAAGTTTGACACACAAATAAAAAATACATTTGATTTATTTTTAACTATGATGTGCTTGCTTACCTACGTGGTATACCAGAGCCTTTATTAGTTAGATATGAATTTGCATGTCCTCTTGCTTATTCAACGTTTCTTTTGTTTGACATCTGACATGGATATTTCACTTTGGAATAATCATCCTTCATGTATTGTTTTTGCAATGGTAAGTTGTCTGGATGAACTTAGACTGATATATAGGAACAGAAATGAGGCCCTTTTCTGAATGATACCTAATTTTGCTTGAAAGACTAACTTGGTCCAACAGACCTGTACAGTCAAGTTTCTGTCAGAAAACATATGCATGTGAAATTTCAGTGTTGATGAATCATTACTTATTGCCTAGATTCTTACACTATTTCTTGATCATAAGTAAGTAGATTTGCTTGTGGCAATTACACTGTGAAATCTTTCCTCTATCACTATATAACCTTGGTGTGTTCCTAGTGTCTGCCTTCTGTACTGGACTATTCAATCTTTGTATGATAATTACTTTACGTGACATGCAGCAAATGTAGGTCATTTGGAGCATGTATGTAATCATCTATTAAATTGAGGAAGATTGAAAATGTACCTTATTATGAATGTGTATTATTTGACTTTGCTTGTTGTAATAGGTGGTGTTTACCTGTTATTTGGTCTTTTAGTTTGACGTATGTACCTAGAGTACATATTTGGTACATTATTTGATCCAACACTGTCAGTGCATGACAGTTATTGATATTTGATGGTTCTTTCACATTTGTAGTCCTAGGAAATTCATCAGACAACAGATATACTGCCATGTGTAAAACAGATATTTTGGATGTGAAGATTTTGCCTACAACATTTTGAAATCAAGAGATAACCTATATTCCCACCTTGATAAACCATTGCGCACACACACATCACACAGATTTTTGAGGTAGTTCCTGTAATGTTAGCTTCAAAACAATTGTGGGGCACATAGATTGTCTTTTACTTTTAATGCAGTTACAATCCTTGTGGATCTGCCAGCTCACACAGTATGACAGGTCACAACTCCTAGCAGTATGTATTTTTTCATCTTTCTATTTCTGAATCTGTGAGGTAATTACACAATGGACATCATTGGCTACATATACTACCACTAGGTGCACGTGACACACAATCCAAACACAAACACATATGGGGTCATTACAACATTGGTGTTAAAAGCCTCTTACTGCCGTGCAGAAGACCGCCAACACACCACCGTGGCCGCGGAATTCCGCCACGGTCATTATGACCCACATCTCGGAATCCGCCAAAATGTAGACACCCACACAAGTCCGCCACACCAAAGGTTAGTGATAAACTGGCGAAAACAAAACCTCCACCGTCAGGCCAACAGAAATACGCTCACACTATCATGACCCACGAATACACGCGGCGGTCTTTCAACTGCGGTATTCCATTGGAGGTATACACCGCCGCGCTCAAAATACACACACATTTACAAAACACAATCACAGTGGACAATTTGAAATACAGACACCTCATACACATACACACACCACTCCCACACACCCAATGCAATATAAAACACACACCCACATCACCCACAAACCCCTACTAAAAGAACTTCCGAAAGAAGGCCATAGAGAGACACCACAATCTACAAACAAGCATTCACAGGCACTCAACACCATCACCCACATAACACCGACGCGCTCAAAATACACACACATTTACAAAACACAACCACATTGGACAATTCGAAATACAGACACCTGATACACATACACACATCACTCCCACACACCCAATACAACATAAAACACACCCACATCACCCACAAACTCCTACTACCAAAAATTCCGAAAGAAGGCCAGAGAGAGATACCACAATCTAGAAACAAGCATCCACAGGCACTCAACACCATCACCCACATAACACCACTAAATATCACCCCACACATCACAACACACACCAACCCACACATCACCCATACCACCCCATGGCACGGCAAAGACACCCCAGGTTTTCTGAGGAGGAGCTCAGGGTCATGGTGGAGGAAATCATCCGGGTAGAGCCACAGCTATTCGGAGCACAGGTGCAGCACACCTCCATAGCTAGGAAGATGGAGCTATGGCGACGAATAGTGGACAATATCAACGCAGTGGGACAGCACCCAAGAAATAGGGATGACATAAGGAAGAGGTGGAACAACCTACGAGGGAAGGTGCGTTCCGTGGTCTCAAGACACCACCTTGCGGTTTAGAGGACTGGCGGCAGACCCCCACCTCCTTTCCCACAACTAACAACATGGGAGGAGCAAGTCTTGGCTATTCTGCATCCTGAGGGCCTCGCAGGAGTAGCTGGAGGAATGGACTCTGGTAAGTCAAATCTTTAATACTATATCCCCCACCCTACCAGCATGCCATCACATACCCCCACCCTCGTCCTCACCCCCATCACTCCAACTCCTCACAAATGTCCCAATATCACAAACCACCCATCCCAACACCAAGCCCTGCATGCAACAACAAAGCATGGACACCCATCACCAAAGCATGGCCACTGCACAAACCCATACACCCCCCTAAACCATCATCACACAAGGTCCCACACAGGAATGCAAGCACTGGGGTACACGGTCACCCACCCATTGCACACCATGGCAAACACAGATGCAATAATCATGCTTTTACACCCCTGCAGGACCCCTACTCAACGTCACCGGACAGGAGGGTCCAGACATGTCCACACCACCAACAGAAGAGGCCCACAGTGATGACAGCAGCTCTGTCCAACTGGATCTAGACGACCAGCCCGGCCCATCTGGGACCTCGGGGAAGTCGGTTCCCCTCACACAGTCACAGCCCACCACAGAGCTTCCCCCCTCTGGAAACACCGGCATAGCACCCACCCAGCGGACCCATACCTCTGTCCTCAGGGCAAGTCAATCAGCAGTGTGTCCACCAATACAGGGAACCCAGGCTAACCCACCACCCCAACAACAACAGGGACCTGGGGGCAGTGGCAGTGGGCACACGGTTCAGGGGACAGAGGCCCAGAGAAACAGGGGAACTGGGAGGGCTGCTGTGCGACAGGGGGAGGACAGGCCCAGGGAACCCACTCTCCACGAGGCCCTCTCCAACATCATGGGAGCCTACGATCATTCCCAGGAGACGATGGCAACGGTACTGGCCAAGTTTCAGCAGACCCAGCGGCTGCAGGAGGAACAGTATTTGGGCTTCAGGGAGGAACTCAAATCCATCAATTCCACCATGGGCACCATCGTAGGGGTGCTGAAGGAAGTCCCCAACGCCAGGAGGGACACTGTGGCACAACAAGGGGCCCTGACACTTGCCTGGATGATGAACTGCCCACCACCTCCGCTGGCGCTAGTAGACAGGAGGCACCGCCACAGGACCACCACACCAGCACGCCTCCCCCTGCAGATGGAGAACCACCCCGCAAACGGTCCCTGAGATCCAGGACAAAGACAGAGAACGATGCCAAGACCGCCGCCAAGAAATTAGACCACCCTAATTGTCATCCTTTTGTCCCACCTTGTCACCCTGTCCATCCTCAAACTGCCCCAGCTCCACTTCCTATGCCCCTTTGGACAATGCACCAGTGAGACTAATAGCTTGGATTCTGCCATGGACATTCCTCCACCATCACCCCTCACCATTTTACAACCCCCTCCAATATTGAGCACTTAAATAAACACCCTTAAAGCACAAAACAATCTGGAGTCTGTCTCTAATTTCGAATTAGTGTATTAGCCATTACAGTGACAAAATGCTCTTTCAAATATAATGTCAACATGCCTATGTCACACAGCTCTAGTCCATGAGGAAACAAAGCAGATGTCACACAGTGGGACCCACATCTGTGAAATTGTAAGGGAAAGTGAAAACTCAGTGACCATACACTGGGTGAAAAGGACAGACAGTAGAGAGGTAGTAGTGTTAAAGTACATGTAGCAGGCTGGTTTGTCTTCTTACCTGTGTCTCACTGGAAGTATTGCAGGATCACTGAGTTCCTGCTGTCGATGTCCTCTTCTTCTGCTTCCTCATCTCCACTGCCCACAAGCTCCACAGCTGCCACAACACCTCCATCTGGACCATCCTCCTGCAGAAAAGGCACCTGTCGTCACAAAGCCAAGTTGTGAAGCATACAGCTGGCCACGATGATCTGGCACACCTTCTTTGGTGAGTAGAATAGGGAACCACCTGTCATATGGAGGCACCGGAACCTGGCCTTCAGGAGGCCGAAGGTCCGCTCTATAATCCTCCTAGTTCGCCCATGGGCCTCATTGTAGTGTTCCTCTGCCCTTGTCCTGGGATTCCTCACTGGGGTCAGTAGCCATGACAGGTTGGGGTAACCAGAGTCACCTGCAAATGGCGAGGGACAACTGTTAGACACACACTAACTCTTAAGAATATCCCCAGACCCAGACAACTATTCCCACTGATTTGGTTCCAGGTGCTCACCTAATAGCCACACACGGTGCCTCTGGAGTTGCCCCATCACATAAGGGATGCTGCTATTCCGCAGGATGTAAGCGTCATGCACTGAGCCAGGGAATTTGGCATTAACATGGAAGATGTACTGGTCTGCCAAACACACCATCTGCACATTCATCAAATGGTAACTCTTCCGGTTTCTGTACACCTGTTCACTCCTGCGGGGGGGGACCAAGGCCACATGTGTCCCATCAATGGCACCTATGATGTTGGGGATATATCCCAGGGCATAGAAGTCACCTTTCACTGTAGGCAAATCCTCCACCTGAGGGGAAACGATGTAGCTCCGCATGTGTTTCAGCAGGGCAGACAACACTCTGGACAACACGTTGGAAAACATAGGCTGGGACATCCCTGATGCTATGGCCACTGTTGTTTGAAATGACCCACTTGCAAGGAAATGGAGTACTGACAGCACCTGCACTTGAGGGGGGATTCCTGTGGGATGGCGGATAGCTGACATAAGGTTTGGCTCCAACTAGGCACACAGTTCCAGGATTGTGGCACGATCATGCCTGTAGGTGATGATCACATGTCTTTCCTCCATTGTCGACAGGTCCACCAGCGGTCTGTACACCGGAGGACGCCGCCATCTCCTCACATGCCCCAGCGGACGGTGCCTATGGAGGAGAACAGCGAGCACAGAGTCAACCAACTCTGAGGTACGTAAACACAGCTTACTCAGAAAACTATTCATAAACCGAAATTTGGCTGTACGAGTGTTGAGCCAAGGCCTAGGTATGTTTGACACAGTTAAAAATAAAGCCATGTGGGCCCCTGAAATGGCGGCTGCCTGACCTGTAAAGTGGGAAAATGGGATGAGGTAACTGCACTGGCATTGTACACCGTCGCGGAAGCCGGTCAAAGACCGCAGCGCAATTCTGCATTGGTTAACATTGGACCCTATGGGTCCCAGGAGCCAATGGCGATGTACGCCGGCGGTGACAGTACGCACCGCCACGGTCGTGACCGCCATTTTCTATCTGTTCAATCACTCGATACCTGATCTTCGACAGGAGAGGACCTACACTGCAAGTGCTGCTGTGACCTCAGTCTGGAAGAGACAATGGCTCGTGCGTCTGGGGAAAGGGCCCCTGCCTTCAGCACAGAGGAGTTGGGGAAACTCGTGGATGGGGTCCTCCCCCAGTACATGCTACTCTACGGTCCTCCAAACAAACAGGTAAGTACACTGAGAGCATGTTGTATGGGCAATGCCTATGTGGAGTGGTGTGGATGAAAGATAGGGGGGGGGAGAATGAGGCGTGCATGAAACGAGGGTGAGTGCATGTGCCACATGGCAAGGGTGGGGATGCGGGCCAATGACTGTGACGGTGCAGTTGGTAATAACTTCTCTTTTTCCCCTGTACAATTCCTGTAGGTCAGCGCCCACCAGAAGAAGGATATTTGGCATGCCATCGCCAAGGACGTCCGGACCCTGGGGGTCTACCACAGACAGAGCACCCACTGCCGGAAAAGATGGGAGGACATTCGCTGCTGGAGCAAGAAGACGGCGGAGGCCAGCTGGGGTTGGCCTCCCAACGTGGGATGGGTGCCTGTCGCACTTTGATTCACCTGATGTTCAGGATCCTGGCGGTGGTGTACCCGGAGTTGGATGGGCGCTTGAGGGCATCACAGCAGCAACAAGGGGGTCAGTACACTCTCATTTAGCTGATTCAGCACACATTGTAGGTGTCTGGGTGGGGGAGGTGGGCTGTGGGTTCCCCTAGGCCAGGGCGAGTTTGCTAGTTAAGTCCCCTTTTTCAGGCAGACCCTGTGGCACCCCACCCCACCTGGGTACAGTGCCAACTACACCTAGTCAGGCTCCTGTGACATCCATGTGTGCAGAAATCGGCCATAGCCTTGTAAGCCATGTCCCAGGGATTGCATAGTGGACCCCAAGTGTGCAGCATAGTGCAGGGGGCTTCTGTGTCTGTTGTGTCTGCCAACGGTAGCAGTATTGCATGCACTCAACATGTCTTTCTTCTGTCTCCCCCCCCCCCTTTTTGTGGTGTCCCTGTACTTGTGTGCATTAGCATCATCAGGCGGAGGAGCAGTGGCACCGGAGCAGGAGGGTGCTGCATCCCACATAGCCCTGGAGGGCGAGACTACGGACTCCGAATTCACCAGTGGAACGGAGGGCGAGGGGAGCTCCACGGCGGGGACAGGAGCTGACACCAGCGATACGGATTCCTCCTCTGATGAGAGCTCCCTTGTGGTAGCGGGCCCATCTTTGCCCCCGCATCTAGAGGTACAGCCGCCACCCCCCCTCCAGCACCGCCCTCCCAGCAGCCCCTCAGCCTTTGCCCCGTGCCCGCTCACCCAGGAGGGTGGGCATCACCTTGGCCCCAGGCACCTCAGCCCCTGCCCCTGTCACCCCTGCTGCCCTCAGTGAGGAGGCCATTGACCTCCTCAGGTCCCTCACTGTTGGGCAGTCTACCATTTTGAATGCCATCCAGGGTGTAGAGAGGCAGTTGCAACAAACCAATGTATTCCTGGAGGGCATTCATTCTGGGCAGGCAGCCCTTCAGCGAGCTTTTCAGACTCTGGCCTCAGCACTGATGGCAGCCATTGTACCTGTCTCTAGCCTCCCCCCTCCAACTTCCTCCACCCAGACCCACACCCCTGTACCTCAGCCTATCCCAAGCACACCATCAGACCAGCATGCACATACCTCAACACACAAAGGAAGCTCAGGCAAACATAAGCACCACACATCCCACAGGCACTCACGCAAGCATCACACACATGCAGAAATACCAACATCCACTGCCTCCACTGTGTCCCCCTCCTCCTCGTCTCCCTCATCCCTCCCTGTCTCGTCTCAAATCACACCTACATGCACTACATCTTCAGCCACTACGATCATCACCAGCACACCCACCACCACACCCCGCTCACGTGCAGTCACCACCCCCACTACCATTCACACATCCCCTGTGTCCTCTCCCTGTGTGTCTGTGAGGCCACCTTCCAAGGTACACAAATGCAGCCACACACCCACCCAACAGCCATCCACCTCATGAAAGCCTCCAGCCCATGCACCTTCACCCAAAGTCAGCAAACGCACACCTCCTACGACCACTACCTCTTCCTCCACTCCCAAACCCCCTCCATCTACCCGTCCCAGTGTTCCTAAGAAACTTTACCTGGCCACCCTTTACCTCTTTCCTTCACCTCCTCCACCCCGTCAGTCTCCTAGGGCCCGACTCTCCAGGTCCCAATCTAGCACCTCAGCCACAACATCGGTGGGACCAGTGGTGCCAGTAGTCACCGGATTATGGAGTGCACCAGGCAGCAGGGCAGGTAGTGTGGCAAGGATCCATAGCACGGACAGTCCCCCCCACCTGTCAAGCATCAAAAGTTGGCCAGTGCCCGGCGGGAGAGGGGGAAGACACCAGCCACCAAAGCCGCTCCCCGTTGTACAGTTGGGATTGTGGAGTCAGCTGCGACACCTTCCATGGTGGGGAAGGGGCACAAGAAAACCGCCAAGTCTGGGAAGATCAGCACGGCCGAGAACACCGCCATCAGCCCCGCTGCCCAGGAGGTGACCGCCAGCAGCCACACTGCCCCAGACAGGACCACCAGCAGCAGCCCCGTTGCCCAAGAGGCGACCGCCAGCAGCCACACTGCCCCAGACAGGACCGCCAGCAGCAGCCCCGTTGCCCAGGAGGCGACCGCCAGCAGCCACACTGCCCCAGACAGGACCGCCAGCAGCAGCCCCGTTGCCCAGGAGGTGACCGCCAGCAGCCCCACTGCCCCAGACAGGACCGCCAGCAGCAGCCCTGTTGCCCAGGAGGCCACCGCCAGCAGCCCCACTGCCACAGACAGGACCGCCAGCAGCAGCCCTGTTGCCCAGGAGGCGACCGCCAGCAGCCCCACTGCCACAGACAGGACCGCAAGCAGCTGAACCGCTGCCAAGGACACCGCCGCCACAAGCACCTCTGCCAAGGACACCGCCGCCACAAGCACCGCTGCCAATGACACCGCCGCCACAAGCACCACAGGCCCATGAGCGCCAAAAGCTCTGACGCTACTGAGGCCGCCATGAGCAGGATGAAGCACTCTGGGCACAAAGCCCCCTCCAGAACCAGTGGAGACTGTTATCCACTACCTCTGTCCTTTGCAGGATGAAGCATCTGGGCACAAAGCCCCCTCCAGAACCAGTGGAGATTGACATCCACTACCTCAGTCCTTGGCAGGATGAAGCACTCTGGGCACAAAGCCCCCTCCAGAACCAGTGGAGACTGTTATCCACTACCTCTGTCCTTGGCAGGATGAAGCACTCTGGGCACAAAGCCCCCTCCAGAACCAGTGGAGATTGACATCCACTACCTCAGTCCTTGGCAGGATGAAGCACTCTGGGCACAAAGACCCCTCCAGAACCAGTGGAGACTGTTATCCACTTGAGAGACTGTGGCTTTGCACTCCCAAGGATATAGCAGTGGGCAAACCACCCACTGTAGAGACTTGAGAGACTGTGGCTTTGCGCTCCCCAGGATTGAACAGTGGGCAACCCACCCACTGTAGAGACTTGAGAGACTGTGGCTTTGCACTCCCCAGGATATGGCAGTGGGCAAACCACCCACTGTAGAGACTTGAGAGACTGTGGCTTTGCACTCCCCAGGATTGAACAGTGGGCATGGGACCCCCTCCTGGATTTGGCGTTGTACATTCAACCGGCTGAGGTGCCCACCCTTCCCCTTCCCCCTGAGGTGCCTGTTTTATTTCTATCTGATGCCCCTGCAGTGTTCTCTCCGTCTTGTTCGGGTATCTTCTGTGGGCCTCGCCCATGCCTTTTGGGCCCAGTGATCCACGGACTATGATGGTAGACTCCCTTGGTCTTGTGTTCTTGGTGTATTTAACTGTATATAGTATAAATGTATGTATTTGTAAATATTTTGGATGTATGTAATTGAATATATCACTTTTGTCTCAACTCATTTCCTTTTGTCCTTGCATTCTTCCAGGGGGGGTTGGGGATTGTAACTGTGATGTATCATGATGTATTAGCGTGTGTGTTGTAGTGGGTGAGGGTGGGGGTGTTGCGTGTTGCGTGTGTGTGTCACTGTTTTTTCCCTCCCCTGTGTCATAGGTACAGTACTCACCGTGGTCTTCGCCGCTGGCGTTCGTGCTCCTGATAGAGGAGCAAGAAGATAAAGGCTGGAAAAATCTGGAGCTCTGGTTCCATGGCGTCCTGGTTCCTCGTGGGGTGTGCAGAGGTGAGTGTTTTCCCTTCGAAGTCCTGTTTCCGCCGAGTTTTTGTTCGCGGTGAATCCACCCCGGAAAAGGTGGCGGATTGGTGGGTTGTAATTTTGTGGGCGGTACATTGTCCTCCGCCTGTCTGTTGGCTGTGACCGCCGCTGTGTTTGTTTGTACCGCCTTGGCGATCAGAGTGTTAAAGTGGCTGTCTCTGTTGGCGGTTTCTGCCACGGTCGTAATTCAATTTTTTTTACCACCGGCCTGTTGGCGGTCTTACCGCCGCTTTAACACCGACCGCCAGGGTTGTAATGACCACCATAGATGGGTATTCAATCATTCATTAAAAAATAGGCAAAGTATTTGTATTTAAGCTTTCCTCATAAATGAGTAGACCATTCCCATAATGACCATTTTCGAGCACTCATTGATGGGACTGTGGCAGAAAATGTAGGCTTTATGGGCACTTCCAGGGTTTTTTGAAAGAATGTTTATGAAGAGTCCCTGATGGTCTACTACTGCCTGGACATTTATGGAATAATTATGCTTCTGGTTTCTGGTTCCTGTAAAGGTGTGCAGTGGCTGCAGGGGGTACACATTGTGCATGTGTGCACTCTATGGTACCAAGTACATGGGGGAATCCTGTAATATTGTAGAACTCTTGCATGGTATTCAATTGCTGTTGATTAGTTTTGGGGAAGAGCAGGTACTGTCAGGTCTTTTTCATTATGGCATCCAACACAGATGGGAAAAAAGCAGATATATGCTCCCTGTGCTGTAGTATGTAATGATCTGGAGTCCAAGATGTGTAGCACAGATAACAATTTGACGTATGCTGGAATGGTATTGGTCCTTGTATTTGCTGTCTGAGGACTTGACCCTATCTTCTCCTGCAAGTCTATGATGAACTCCCTCTTTAATCCCTCTTTAATCTGTAAAACTGTATGACCTCCTCCTGAGATCAATGAGGGATATACATTGCCAGAAAATACGTTTCCTCCTCCTTCGATGCCTTCGATGTGGTGATGGTCTCCTAGCTACTCCTAATTGCAATATGTTGACCTGCACGGTGTAGTTGAGCTTGCCAACAGTGTTCTGTGATGTGGAGGATTTTATACTACAGCCACTGCAACATTTTCCAGAGGTATTGTTTTTTAAATATGAGTTACTGCTTGCGCCGGTCTTGTGTCACACTATGTTACTCAAGGTCAAGACATACCACTCCTTCACACAGGCACACTATTCTGCACTTCAATGAAGAACCTGACTCTATATTTTTTCTTAGATTAAGAAAATCTCCAAATAAACTCTGGAATCTTGCTGGATGTTGTATCTATTAATTGTATTTATAGTTAACCAATGAAAATATCCAAACACCATCCGCATTCTTGCTGGGGAACAGAAATGCTCATTTGTGCCCCAGCAAGGAGTCAGATGCTGACTGAATTGTTTTCTTTGCCTAAGAAAAATCCAAACAGCCTCCATCTACTTGCTATAGTGTGGAAACACATGTCACATGTCACAGGTCATTAAGCCTCTAGGGAAAACTACCAAACCCAGACATTACTTAACACCTGACAGCTGGAAAAATCCAGGGTGGCATGGCTTGCAAGGATGTCACTACTTTTTCTCATCCACAATTCCTTGCACAGGTTAGTTTAGAAAACAACTTCTTCACAATTCACAGAATGTGTGGTAAAAATTAAGGCCCATATTTATACTCTGATTGCACATGATTTGCATCATTTTTTTAATGTAAATCTGGCGCAAACTTAACTCCATATTTACATTTTAGCGCTGGACATGTCTAGCGCCAAAATATTAGAGTTACCGAAATTTTTTGCCTGTGGAAAACTACCTTGTGTCAATGAGATGCAAGGTAGGTGTTCACAGGCAGAAAATGCCTAGTGCCTTATTTATCCTCCCATGCAAAAATCACGCACAGGAGGAGGAGGGCCTTAAATAATGGCACAAAGCCTGCTTTGCACCATTATTTTACACCTGGGTGTGGGCAGGCGTAAGGGGACCTGGAGGCAGATTTCCATGGTCGAAGACCATGGAAATTCACCACAGGTGCCCTTCCCTGTCCCCAGGGACACTCCCACCCATCCCTCCCACACCAGGAGGTCACCGACGGATGGGGGACCCATCCGAAGGTAAGTCCGGGTAGGTGTTTTTTTTCTTTTCTATCCAGCGCCGCTCGCAGTCCCTGACTTGGGGCCCCCTGCACAGCGCTGGCCCCAGTGGCCATACCCAGGGGACATTTGTCCCTTGGGCATGGCCATTGGAGTGGTGGGCATGGCTCCTGTCTTTACTAAGACAGGAGCCATGTCCGTGGAGCTTGTGTGCCAGAAAATGGCGCTACACTGCTTAAGGGCAATTTTTTTGCCTCTATACAGTGTAGCACCATAATTTTGTGCACAAGCCCCAGTTCCCCCTAAGCCTCCCAGGCCCTGTTTCAAATGCCGCTAATAGGGCCTTAGCGCCAGCTGGCGCCATTCCTTAAATATGGCGCCCGGCCGGCGTCTAGGAATAGCGCTAGCTGGCGCTATACTTTTTGCCACAAACCTGCGCTAACACAGGTTTGCGGCAAAAAGTGAAAATATGCCCCTAATAACTCCCACCACCCACCAATGCCATATTTCTATCAAGAAAATGAGTACTAGATAGTGTGAGCGCACCATATGACAGGAATAGGTCAAATATGTAAAGTCACATAGAGTCAATATGGTCTTCAAGCAGTCACAATTTTGGCCTATTAAAGTGCTGTCCAATAGGGCCACCCACATATGTGTGGTAATGCCCTTATGTTAATTAATGTGACAGATTAGATGGTGGGGCATTTGCCATTGCCTGAAGACCTGGAGTTTCCTGCCACAAGTAAAGGAGAATAGTTTGATTCTTTACCAATACATTCACATCTGCAGGAGTTTCTAAGTAATAGAACCTATTGGGATTCAGTCAATCCACATCACAGTGGATTCCCTTGTGTCTCTAAGTTTTGGAACTGTTTTGGGATGGTAAGTTCCCCGAGGTTGCAGCTGACTGAGGTCAAATTCTGCAGACATCTCCCATGGAATCTCCCCCCACAGAAACATTGTCTGGTACTTAGTGGGTCAATTTCTGCTCAATCTATACATTCAGGCACACATCCAATCCATATCCATTACTAGTCCATCATATTTCATAGAGTATATCCACTTTTATTGTGTAATGTTCATTCCTTCATAATAAATCTTTCAATATGGTTCCAATTGTAACTTTTCAGCATCCAAGCCAACACGTAATATAAAGCTTAATGTATCATGTCATCACTTTAACCCTTATTACACCTCTGTGTGAATGTTTGAAGATCAGTACATCTAATATATCCATCTTTTCTTCCCTTCTTTGTGAGTAGGGTGATTGCCAACCTATTACATTTTATATATCCAAATCCTTATGCAATCATGTTTATTTTATATACCTTAGTCCCATTTTGCAGTGCAATTCACCCTGTGTACATGCACACACATGTGAGGTTTCTAAATCATTATACCTATCTATAGTGTGAACTAAATATCTCTTATTAATAAGTCACCTGTTATTATTCAATTCGATAATTTAATATGTTCCGACCATTTTACTAATTCTTCATATATTGGTAGCCACGGTTGCCATGTAATTATTATTTTCTGTTTCTCTGTAATTACAAATTACATATTCCTGCCTTTACAAGCCGTTAATAATTATTAATTATTACCTCAACTGTATTCTATTATATCCTACAGCATCAGTTACATTGATATCTTATGCTGATATGTGTATTATACCTAGTTTGTATCACGTGTAATGGCCGTATACGTTGTATTGATAAGTCCCTTCCACTTCAAATTCCGTTAGTCCACATCCCTTCTACATCGTTATTGGTTTGAACCAGTCAAGTAACGTAAACAATCTTTTCAAAATATTCTCATCTTCCGCACCACCTTGGTGTCGGGAGATACTAATTCGCTTAGCTTTCTCTATCGGCTTACCTGTTTATTACATTT
The DNA here is from genome assembly GCF_031143425.1 of Pleurodeles waltl. NCBI lineage: Eukaryota > Metazoa > Chordata > Amphibia > Caudata > Salamandridae > Pleurodeles > Pleurodeles waltl. The sequence goes on from NC_090447.1 coordinate 914,997,568, forward strand.
CAGTCCACAAATCTATCCTCCGATGTGAGTACCCTCATCTAACCTGTTCGAGCTGCGGCTCTTCATTTAAATATCCGTCTATACGCACACTACGTACGGTCTGCTGTCTGCATAGTATGGTACTCATCTAACCTGTTCGAGCTGCGGCTCTTCATTTAAATATCCGTCTATACGCACACTACGTACGGTCTGCTGTCTGCATAGTATGTCCTACTTTTATGTTGGTTATTCTTCTTTCAGTTGTAAACATAAAGATAGGACTGGTCGTTCCTGCTCAATCTGTTTAATATAGCCCATCTTTTTCAAACCATAGCTGTTACTCAGCTTTCTCAACCCACTTACCTGTTTATTCAATGTCAGTCCACAGTAACCTCCTCCAATGCGAGTACACTCATATAGCCTGTCCGAACTACAGCTCTTCATGTAAATAGCCGTATATATGTACTCATTGTACGCTATGCTGTCTACTTGGTATGTCCTAATTTTAAGTAAGTTGTTCTTCTTTCAATAGCAAACATAAAGAAAGGACTGGTCATTACTGCTCTATCTATTTATGTAACCCATTATTTTCTTTCGAGCCATAGTTGTTACGTCACTTTAAGTCTAATTATTACAATCAGGTATATAAATGATGTCAGGAATTATTCTTATTATCCATATCAAACCCTCTTATTCCTCTAACCAATGATATATTTTCACACATTTTCGATTTATATTGTACATAATGTACTTCCTGTTCCATAGCCTCCCGTTGTGGTATTGATACCAAATTCATATTCTATATCCACTCCCTCATATTTCTGAGCAATGTATATATTTATGTGTTTAGTATTACTAATTTTACCTACATCATTTTAATTATTAACATGTGTGTGCATGTACCCAACATAACATCATATTGTCCATATCACTCCTAAATTTGTTCTATTGGATCCTATCTTTCCGTATTCTCTGAGATACATATCCTTCAACAGTTCCTCCTTCCAAAATTATCTGTTACAATCCCAAAAAATATTCTAAGTCATGGTCTGTGTTTAGACCCTCCTCCACTGCTTGTAATTTAATAATCCATAATGATTCCCTGCGTCTCAAATGCAGTTCTCTGTTACCTCCCCTGGGGTCAGCAGGAGTATGTTCCAAACCAAAGAATGTTACTTTATCATATATATTCTGTGTTACACATGACTGTATGTGTTGTACTATCGGATATCTATCATCACTTTGTTTTATTTCCCTCAGATGTTCACCAATTCTTATTTTTAAAGGGACAAATTGTGCTGCCCACATATGTGCGTTCACATTTGTACATAATAATGTATACAACAATCTTTGTTCCACATATCATGTGTGATCTTATTTTATAGCTGTTACCTTTCCGATCAGCATATTCTTTCATACCATGCCAAGCCCATTTACATATCCCACATTGGCCACACCTGTAAAAACCTTGATTGTGTTCAGTAAGCCAATTATCACTACTCTTTGGCCTCCGATAACTCCAACAAAATACATTTCTTAATGATCTTCCTCTTCGGTATGTAATTTCTAGACCTTTAAATATGAAGTAATTCAAAATGATGTCTTGCTTAAGAATATTTCAATGTCGTCTCATTGTTCTCTTCATTATGTAAGCAGAGTCTGTATAGTCTGTAATCAGTTGTATTCTTCCTTTCTCCCCATCTTGAGATTTGTTGGGGGGTAGTCAAGTCTCTGTTATCTTGATTTTCTTGATCCTTCTCTGTGCATCCTTAATTGTGTTTATATTGTAACCTCTTTGTTCAAAACATTGTGTCATATCTTTTAAGCATTCCTCAAAGTCTATGTCTCTGCTACAGTATTGTATCGTCCTTACCATCTCTCCAAATGGAATTGCATGTATCTGATGCTTTGGGTGTGCATGTAGGATTGCATTACATGAGGTAGGTTTTCTATACAGTCGACTTTGATCATCACTGATAAATAGTTCTACATCCAAGAATTCTATTTTTTTCTTTACGGTATTGATAGGTAAATTTGATATGAACATCATTCCCGTTTAGATGTTCACAAAATTAAATTGTTCTGTATTAACTACCCATATCATAAGACAATCATCAATGAATTGTCCCCAGAATAGAATATAGTTTTGCCAATTCTTGCTCCAGGTCCCCAGATCCACTTCTCCTCAAACCATCCCATGAAGAGATTGGCATAAGAAGGAAAGAATCTGGATCCCATCGCTACTCCTTGTTCTTGTCTATACCATTGATTATTGAAGAGAAACACATTTTAATTCAGGATTAGATCTACCATATTTATAATCATCTCAGTATGTTTGAGCAGGCTTATTGATCTGCGATTCAGCATATATTTCAATGCTTTAAGACCTGCTTCATGCTTGATACTTGTGTATAATGCTACCACATCTAATGTTACTAACATCATACCATTTTCCCACTGCATGTCTCCCAATAATTCCAAAATATGTTTCGTATCTTTAATATAAGATGGTAAATTCACTACCAACGGTTGTAGAAATATGTCAACAAATTCTGAAATTCTCTCCATAGGACCTCCAATTCCTGATATAATTGATCTACCTGGGGGAAAGGAAGGTTACTACGTACTTTCGGAAGAGTATAAAAGCCTGGATATCTAGGTCGATCTACTTTTAAATAAGCATATTCCTCCTCATCTAATAGTCCTTGTTGATGCCAAGTCCCTAGTGAGTTGTTAATCGTATTGGTAAGTCTATGTATCGGATTCGATGGGAGGGTTTCATAGCATTCTCCATCTCTCAACTGATTGTAAATCTCCTCATCATAGTCTCTCTTATTCATCGATACAATATTTCCTCCTTTATCAGATTGTCTAATTACTATATTCTCAACATCTTGTAGCAGATTTAGTGCTTGACACTCCTTCATAGTAAGATTATTTCTCATCCTTCTATTCCTTGTTTTTGATGCCCGTTTCATAAAGTGCCTGCTCACCAGTTTGTAGAACACTTCAATATTACTATAATTTCCCATTTTGGTTGTCCAATTGGATTTTTTCTTTAGACCTCTTGTTTCATGTAGATCTGATAAAATATTCAAATCATTTAATATTTTTTTAATAGTAGTAGGTACCTCCTGATAGTCTGTTATGGACATTATGGTTGCTGTATCATGAATATCTTGTATCGTCAGCTCACTATATTTAATCTCCTCCCTCATTGGTCCCATGTTGTGGCCCATCTGCTTACTAATTTCAAAGAATCTCTTTAGTTTCAAGCGTCGCCCAAATTTAAATAAGCCAATTTGCTGTTTATAAATATCCCCCTTGTTGGTGGGGCAAAAGCCTAATCCTTTGCTAAGAAGTTAAATCATGTCTGTGGTTAAGCATTTCTCTGATAAATTAATTAAGTTAATTTGCTGATTTTCTAAGGTCTTTGTACCCTCTTGTCCCAGGATCTCGTTTTCATGCCTCCCCTGTGTGTGACACTTCCTTCCTCTATGCCCCCTCCTTGTAGTCCTATAAACCCTCTTCTTTGTTCCCGATTCCCCTGTTTTACTCTCCACATTTCTTGTAAAAAAGTAGTTCCATTGGTGGGACCTTTTTGTCTAATCTCTTCTCTTCTATCAGTGTCACTCTCACCCGTTTGACCAGTACCCACTGAGGACGAATCCGAACTTAAGGAAGAGGCAGAGTATGTTTTAGTAATGGTATCCTTAGTTAAGTGGTCGTGTTTTCTAGCAAAAGTAAATACACTGCCATTTTGATAGCCCATTCATCTCTTTTCAATGTGCTTGCTTTTCTTTGTATAATTTCTTCCTGGTGTTTAGATAAGATTTCATTCAATATTGTGTAATTCTTTTCAATTGCCTCAAGTAAGCCTGTATCTTTAATTTTCTGTTCTAACATCACTATTTCTGTTTGTAATTTGGAGACCTTCCTGTCTGTGTGCTCTATGAGAATATCTATTAATCTCATGGAGCTTGATGTTAATTCTTTGTCCCACCGTGTCAATAGATCTACATCCAAATCATCATATGTTGGAAATATCTGCGACCCGAGACCCCTTGGGATCCTATTCAATTTTTTATATTGTTTCAGTGTAATCCCACCCCACCATCTTGACCTACTTAATGGATAGGGAAAAAATGGCTGAAGAATTATTTGGTAACTTACAAAGGGGATGTACGGTTCAAGAAGCAATGAAAGGTGGGAATCAGATACGCAAAGAAGGTCTTAGGTAGAAATGTGTGTGAGTAGAGAAATTGAGAAAAAGTGAGATGATTCCTGTGTGAAACTACTGTGTTTTGAAGAAAAACTTGTTGAAAATCTGATAAATGTTTTGTTCTGCACATTGTCAGGCTAGTCAATCAAGGCTGGCGTGGCCTGGCACCTATAGGTAGAGACCTTATGAAGTGTAGCTGCTCAAACTATGTAATTGTTGTATGTTTGAATAAAGCCCAGTTGCCATCCTGAGAACCAAAATACAGGTAGCCCTAACTGGCATTCTACTTTCATTTGCTTTCTACACATTTTCTAAATGCACTACAACTGGTTTATTGCCTGTTTGCAGCTTAAACTCAACGAACACCTATACTCCCATGATCAGGAGATTCGGAGGAACAAAGGTTGGGGTCAAGCCTTGGCATGGGTATTTTCCTGCACAGTGGAGACTAAAGGGAATTATGGTGTTTTAGGAAACAAAATGATAAAAATCTGACAGATGTCATTGTCATCACTATCTTGTGACCCGTAGTTCAGGGAGGGAGGTGTGGCAACCATTAACAGAAATCTTAGGCTATGTAAATGGTAAAGGTATTTGATTGTGGGATGTTCACATCCATCCCAGGATACATTTGTGACCAAAAAACAGATAGACTAAACTTGAATTTTCTATTGCTATTGCTAGCCGAATATAAAAAATGGACAGCACCCAGTTTATGAATTGTGGGCACTCTGAAATCATAGAAAACTCATGCATGTCTGTTACCTCCTCATATTAAGCAGACATAGAAGAAAATAAAGTGCAGATTAAGTCTTGGTAGGGATGTGTTGCTGAACAAGGGGGACTGGAGGGAATTGCCATGTTTAAAAAACAAAGCTAACACATCTAACAAAGTTCATGTTCATGTGATCGTTAGGCCAGTCAATCAGTGTAACTGAGATATGGCACCAACTTGGAGAAATGCTAAGGCTGTGTAGATGTTAGAAGTATATGTTTGTGTTATATTTCTATACAGTCTAGGGCTCATATCTGTGACTAAAAGGAAGGCAATAAAATCTGGCTTTGAACGTGTAATTGCTTTATTTTAGATTTTCAAGGTGCACTGCAACCTGAACCCAAGGAAAATCCAACATGTGAGGATCCCATTTTCAGCAGATGCAAAAGAACCAAGTTGGGAGTCAACATTTAGCAGTGTAGTACTCAGTAATACAGTCCGTAATGTCTGCAGGAGGATGTACGGTTGGATCATCAAATGGTTCAAAGGAGTCTAGTAAATGTTAGAGTTTTTCTAAAATATTGAAAGTAGTATTAGCATAGGCAGATGCCTAAATGTTTTCAGAAAATGTTAATAAATTTCAATCAATGCCAATCAATGTAGCTCTTCCTGATGAATCTCAGTGTTTCACAGGATTACCACATGTCACATATATCCCCCTGCAGTGTTGGAGAACATGAAGGAGGCTAGACCTCTATGTAGTGTGCAAAGCTAGCCACACTGCCCAGGGGGGCCAGGCAAACAACACATTAGTTTACAGAGGTACACACTAGACAATTTAATGCTCTAATTTTTATGGTAGCTTGGCCGAGCAGTTAGGCTAATCTTGAAGAAGTGCAAATCATTTGTTGTACTCACAGTATCAATAAATGACACCACACACTCAAAAGAATAACTCAAGACCAAGTTACAAAAATACTTCTGATATTTATCAAATGTTTAAGACCAAAACCATCCAGATCAGGTAAGTACTTTTTAAGTTATGAATTTTTAAAATGTTAATAAAGTTAGCCTTTTTTGTGTAATTACACACCATAGGAATCAATAGAGAAATATTTAGAAAATTCACAGTAAACTAAGCAATGCGTTTACCTTTGTCTTCTTTTGCAGGTACATCGAGGTTGCCGATGGGTACCCTGGACCAGCTGGAGAAGTTCAGGTGACTCCCAGTCTTGGTGGTAGCAGCTGCAGATATTCAATGGAGCTAGTGCCAGGCCATTGTGGGGGACCACTTGGAAAAGCACTGCACAGGAATTCGTAAACTTAAGTCCAGTGGGTCCCCTTGAGGTGTTGAGGTCACAAGGGGTGGGGGACCCTTAGGGGACAGCTGGATCTTCGGTTCAGGGCATACAGCGACCAGGTTCAGAGTGAACGAGTTAGCAAGGAACTGCACGCAAAGGTGGCCCTTGAAGTAGGGGGTAGGTCACATTGAGGGTCACTTGTAGGTCAGCAGGAGCACACTCGTGGGAGGTCCAGGTGGGTCCTGAAGTTCCTTAAGCGTGGCTTCCTCCTGGTCCTTCTCAGTCTGTGTTGGACTGTCCTTCTGGGTGTCTGACGTGAGGTCACCAGTACCTAGGGCTAATGCACGGTCTGACCACTGGAGGTCACGGTGCCCCCACACTTGCCACACTGGTAGGTTTTGTGCTCATGGTCCATAGGACGAAGTTTTGTTCAGCTGCAGCATCTTGTTACCTTGGTCAGCAGCCGGTCAGTGAAGTAGCCTTCAGAGGGTCTTTGGTTCCTTGGTGCTGCAGAGTGATGCCTTCATTCTGGAGGGAGATCTTTGGTGATTTTTGAAAAGTAGAGGTACTCTGGGGGTTTGTAGAGTCCACCCGACATCAAAGCAAACACTCAGCAACGATTGTCGAGTCCTTAGTGCAGTAGGGAGGGTTTGGTGCATTTTCTTGGTGCAGCAGTTTTATAGTTTACAGTTTTACCTAGTAGTGACCAATGGGTCAACTACCTTAGGGTGTCTACACCAATAAGTGACCACTTCCTGTTGGCAGTCACTTCCTTACACCTGATTGGTTATTTACTTTTCATGCAAGATGGAGGAAAATGAAATGGAGAAGTTACCTTGCATGCATCACCTTAGGGTTGGGGCAAGCCAGGACTAACCGCCCCTCCTATCCTTTGTCTGCTTTCCCACCGTTGCCCCTGCCAAATGTGGGGTTTTGCAATGAGGATGGCCATCTGCTGCTGGTAGCAGGCTTGGGGGTTGAGTTTCAAGGGCGGTATGCCCTTTAAAGCTCACCAGCAGGGCAGTGTACATTCCTGGAGGAGGGAGTGTTAGCACCCCCACCCAGGAAGGGTTTTGTTCTGAATCCCAGAGAGTAGGATCTCTCACCCCAGGGATTGAGACTCTTCTCTGGTGGTGGCAAACTGATAGGTGTGAAACTCATACTGACCAGTGGCCAGCACATGCATTAAAATGGCTACCTGTTCACTTACAATGCCCCAGGTTTACCAAGGACACAGTAGGGGCATATTGCTTATGCAGCTATGCCCACACATACCATATAGTACACCCTGCCTTAGGGCTCGAAGGCCTGCCAGAGGGGTTACTTACCCATAGTGCATGCAATGTATAGTGGACAGGGCACACAGGCTGTGTGCTATGTCGACCTTGCCTTTTAGGATTGCATCAGAACACGCAGTCTGCAATGGTATTGCTGGGTGCTTCTGGGTGCATGGCCCTAGAGGGTGGCACAATCTGTGCTTCTGCCCTCACGGACCTCCCTTTAGTACTCCTTGCCCTGGGCACCTAAGTATCAATTACTAGGGACTTGCAGTGGCAGCTAAAGTTGTTGCCAAGTGTGCCAATGCCTCATAACAGTTTTAGGAAATAGATCTGGCCCAGGGAATCTGGTTAGCAGGGGTCCTAGGCACTAACAACTTTGAGGTTATATCACATACCACGCAAAAGTGGGGGCTAACTATGACAAAAGAGACCTTTTCTCACAGAACTCCCCTCAGAGGATAGTATTTACAACACACCCGCCCAACATGTTTAGGTGTCTGACAACATCAGCAGATTGTCATCATGGAGAGGTTTAAAATCTGAGAGTTTGTGCGGGGTAGCTAACTTGGTGAGTGGGAGCGAGTTCATTCTCAGTATGGTTTTCCTCTTCCTCAGAAGATTTAGAGACAACCAGAGTTACACCTTCATGGAAGTAGAGAGAAATGACAAGGTAAGTCAACTGAGGTTCCTGTTACTTGGGTGCTGTATTGAGGAGTCTTGCACAGCTGCACAGTTGGGACCAGCATTCATGGCTATTTAGCTGTTGGCTAGGAACTTGCAATCCTATGGAGGGTCCCAGGAGAAAGCCTGCTAGTTTGCTTTGAGGCAGTATTGGAGATGTAATCCTGGATGAGACCAACTATCTTCTCCACCTCTTTAGCAGTGGCGGTTACAGATATATCATGTGACAGGATATGGTTCTCTCATGGGGTTCCCAGTAGCCCTCCACTCATGCATGTTGTGGCATCTTCCTCAGAAGCCAGAACAGAAAGGACATTTAATTTGAAAGTTGGACATTAAAGATTGTGTGAGATTTTTTAAAGGCAATCATGAGTCATGTTTCATACTAGCATCCTGACTATAAAGCTGATATATGATGGCATCAAACTGGCTATTGCCACACATGCTGCCTTTGTGGATGAATGCCACTAAACACAGTGGTGGCTCTGTCTACCATGATCAAGCTGCTGGAGAGCAAAGTAATGGTCACATTGAGGTATCCGTCAACTGTTGATGAGATATTATGAATAATGAGACACAAAGCTTGAAGCCTAATGGTGACATACAATAATCAATAATGTCTTGAAGATAGTAGAGAACAGAATAGATGCTTAAAGGATAGCCCCTGATGACACGTGAGGGAAGGATGTAGTGTGAACAACAGATTCTGTATATGACTGAAGCTTACAAGAGAAACATGTATTGGCCAATGGGCCATCTAAACAGAAATAGAGTTTTGAAAAAAGTGTTTGCTACAGTAAATAAACAATGTAGGCCCATATTTATAGTTTTTAGCTACGCATTTGCATAGTTTTTTGACACAAGAGCGACGAATAAACTTACACAATACAATTAAATTTTGTAAGTTTGGACAGCATTTTCCTAAAAAAATTACGCAAATGCGGTGCAAAAAAAGTATACATATAGGCCATTGACTAATTTCCTTAGTAGTATCAACTGGGATAAAGTTTTCAATATTGGGCTGATATTTCAATGACGTGACAACATTAGGTACAGTGACAATTGGTATATCACTCAATGCTTCACAGCACTAGGTCGGTCGAGTGGATTATGGGAGACATGTACATATCCCTGCAAATGAAGTAGCACAATGTATGGATGCATTTGAGGAACAGAAGATACTGGGATGTGGCCGGTCTGTTCAACTATTTGACCAAGTGTTCAAAGATAAAGACCTTAGCCCTCATTACAACCCTGGCGGTCGGTGTTAAAGCGGTGGTAAGACCGCCAACAAGCCGGCGGAAAAAAAAATGGAATTACGACCGTGGCGGAAACCGCCAACAAAGACACCCACTTTAACACTCCGACCGGCCTGGCAGTACAAACAAACAGCGCGGCGGTCACCGTCAACAGACAGACGGGAGACAATGTACGGCCCACAGTGTCACAACATACCAACAAGACTTTGAAGGGAAAACGCTCACCTCTGCACACCCCACGAGGAACCAGGACACCATGGAACCAGAGCTCCACATTTTACCAGCCTTTATCTTCTTGCTCCTCTATCAGGAGCACGAACGCCGGCGGCGAAGACCACAGTGAGTGCTGCACCTACGACACAGGGGAGGGGGGAGGGAAAAAACAGTGAAACACACACGCAAAACGCAACACCCCCACCCTCACCCACGACAACACACACACTAATACAGCATGATACATTACAGTTACACCCCCCAGCCCCCCTGGAAGAATGCAAAGACAAAAGGAAATGAGGTGAATGATTGTAATATATTAAAATTCAGTAGTCAAATAATATACATACACTATTTACAAATATATACACCAAGAATATTAGTCCAAGGTATTCCACCCTTAAAGTCCGTGGACCACTGGCCCCACACTGCATGGGCGAGGCCCACACAAAATACCCGAAAATGATGGAGAGAACACTGCAGGGGCATCAGATAGAAATAAAACAGGCACCTCAGGGGGAAGGGAAAGGGTGGGCACCCCAGCCGGTTGAGTGCACGACGCCAAATCCACGAGGGGGCCCCATGCCCACTGTTCAATCCTGGGGAGTGCAAAGCCACAGTCTCACAAGCCTCTACAGTGGGTGGGTTGCCCACTGCTATATCCTGTGGGGTGCAGAACCACAGTCTCTCAAGTGGATAAGAGTCTCCACTGGTTCTGGAGGGGGCTTGGTGCCCAGAGTGCTTCATCCTGCCAAGGACAGAAGTAGTGGATGTAAATCTCCACTGGTTCTGGAGGGGGCTTGGTGCCCAGAGTGCTTCATCCTGCTCGTGGCGGCCTCAGTAGTGTAAGTGCTTTTGGTGCTCATGGGCCTGCGGTGCTTGTGGCGGCGGTGTCTTTGGCAGCAGTAATTGTGGCGGCGGTGTCCTTGGCAGCGGTGCTTGTGGCGGCGGTGTCCTTGGCAGCGGTGCTTGTGGTGGCGGTGTCTTTGGCAGCGCTGCTTGTGGCGCCGGTCTCCTTGGCAGCGGTGCTTGTGGCGGCGTTGTCCTTGGCAGCGGTGATTGTGGCGTCGGTGTCCTTGGCAGCGCTTCAGCTGCTGGCGGTCCTGTCTTGGGCAGCGGGGCTGCTGGCGGTCGCCTCCTGGGCAGCGGGGCTGCTGCTGGCGGTCCTGTCTGGGGTAGTGGGGCTGCTGATGGCGGTCCCGTCTGGGCCAGCGGGGCTGCTGCTGGCGGTCGCCTCCTGGGCAGCGGGGCTGCTGCTGGCGGTCCTGTCTGGGCCAGCGGAGATGCTGGTGGTCCTGTCTGGGGTAGTGGGGCTGCTGATGGCGGTCCCATCTGGGCCAGCGGGGCTGCTGCTGGCGGTCGCCTCCTGGGCAGCGGGGCTGCTGCTGGCGGTCCTGTCTGGGCCAGCGGGGCTGGTGGTGGTCGCCTCTTGGGCAGCAGGGCTGATGCTGGCGGTCCTGTCTGGGCCAGCGGGGCTTCTGCTGGCGGTCCTGTCTGGGGCAGCGGGGCTGCTACTGGCTGGCTCCTGGGCAGCGGGGCTGATAGCGGTCTTCTCCGCCGTGCTGATCTTCCCAGACTTGCTGGGTTTCTTGTGCCCCTTCCCCACCTTGGAAGGTGTCGCAGCTGACTCCACACTCCCACAAATACCCCTGGTAGCGGCTTTCGTGGCTGCTGTCCCGCCGGGCACTGGCCAACCTTTGATGCTTGACAGGTGGGGGACTGTCCGTGCTGTGGCTCCTTGCCACACTGGCTGCCCTGCTGCCTGGTGCACTCCAGAATCCGGTGACCACTGGCACCACTGGTCCCACCGATGTTGTGGCTGAGGTGCTAGGTTGGGACCTGGAGAGTCGGGCCGTAGGAGACTGATGGGGAGAGGGAGGTGAGGGAAAGAGGTCAAGGGTGGACAGGAAAAGTTTCTTAGGGTAGCTGGAGGGGGTTTGGGAGTGGAGGAAGAGGTTGTGGTTGTAGGTGGTGTACGTTTGCTGACTTTGGGTGAAGGTCCATGGGCTGAAGGCTGTCATGAGGTGGATGGCTGTTGGGTGGGTGTGTGGCTGCATTTGTGTACCTTGGAAGGTGGCCTCACAGGCACACTGGGAGAGGACACAGAGGATGCGTGAATGGTAGTGGGGGTGGTGACTGCACGTGAGCGGGGTGTGGTGGTGGGTGTGCTGGTGATGGACGTAGTGGCTGAAGATGTATTGCATGCAGGTGTGATTGGAGACGAGACAGGGAGGGATGAGGGAGATGAGGAGGAGGGGGACACAGTAGAGGCAGTGGATGTTGGTATGTCTGCATGTGTGTGATGCTTACGTGAGTGCCTGTGGGATGTGTGGTGCTTATGTTTGCCTGAGATTCCTTTGTGTGTTGAGGTGTGTGCATGCTGGTCTGATGGTGTGCTTGGGATAGGCTGAGGTACAGGGGATTTCTGGGTGGAGGAAGTTGGAGGGGGGAGGCTAGAGACAGTGACAATGGCTGCCATCAGTGCTGAGGCCAGAGTCTGAAAATCTCGCTGAAGGGGTGCCTGACCGGAATGAATGCCCTCCAGGAATGCATTGGTTTGTTGCAACTGCCTCTCTACACCCTGGATGACATTCAAAATGGTAGACTGCCCAACAGTGAGGGACCTGAGGAGGTCAATGGCCTCCTCACTGAGGGCAGGAGGGGTGACTGGGGCAGGGGCTGAGGTGCCTGGGGCGAAGGAGATGCCCACCCTCCTGGGCGAGCGGGCACGGGGCAAAGGCTGAGGAGCTGCTGGGAGGGCGGTGCTGGAGGGGGGGTGGCAGCTGTACCTGTAGATGCGGGGGGGACAGATGGGGCCGCCACCACAAGTGAGCTCCCATCAGAGGACGAGTCTGTATCACTGGTGTCAGCTCCTGTCCCCGCCGTGGAGCTCCCCTCGCCCTCCGTCCCACTGGTGGAATCAGACTCCGTAGTGTCTCCCTCCAGGGCCATGTGGGATGCAGCTCCCTCCTGCTCCTGTGCCACTGCTCCTCTGCCTGATGATGCTAATGCACACATGTACAGGGAAACCACAAAAAGGGAGGGGGAAGACAGAAGAAAGACATGTTGAGTGCATGCATTACCGCTACCGCTGGCGGACACGACAGACACAGAAGCCCCCTGCACTACGCCGTGCACTTGGGGTCCACTATTCAATCCCTGGGACATGGCCTACAAGGCTATGGCCGATATCTGCACACATGAATGTCACAGGAGCCTGACTAGGTGTAGTTGGCACAGTACCCACGTGGGGTGGGGTGCCACAGGGTCTGCCTGAAAAAGGGGACTTAACTAGCACACTCGCCCTGGCCTAGGGAAACCCACAGCCCACCTCCCCCACCCAGACACCTCCACTGCGTGCTAAATCAGCAGAATGAGAATGTACTCACCCCCTTGTTGCTGCTGTGATGCCCTCAACCACCCATCCAACTCCGGGTACGCCACCGCCAGGATCCTGAACATCAGGGGGTTCATGGTGCGACGGGCTCCCCTCCCACGTTGGATAGCCATCCCCAGCTGGGCCTCCGCCGTCTTCTTGCTCCAGCGGTGAATGTCCTCCCATCTTTTCCGGCAGTGGGTGCTCCGTCTGTGATAGACCCCCAGGGTCCGGACTTCCTTGGCGATGGCAAGTCAAATATCCTTCTTCTGGTGGGCGCTGACCTACATGAATTGTACAGGGGAAAAAGAGAAGTTATTACCAACTGCACCGTCACAGTCATTGGCCCGCATCCCTATCCTTGCCATGTGGCACATGCACTCCCCGTCGTTTCATGCACGCTTCATTCTCCCCCCCCCATCTTTCATCCAAACCACTCCACACAGGCATTGCCCATACAGCATGCTCACAGTGTACTTAGCTGTTTGTCTGGAGGACCGTAGAGTAGCGTGTACTGGGGGAGGACCCTAGCCATGAGTTTCTCCAACTCCTCCGTGCTGAAGGCAGGGGCCCTTTCCCCAGACACACGAGCCATTGTCTCTTCCAGACTGAGGTCACAGCAGCACTTGCAGTGTAGGTCTTCTCCTGTCGAAGATCAGGTATCGAGTGATTGAACAGATAGAAAATGGCGGTCACGTCCACGGTGGTGCGTACTGTCACCGCCGGCGTACATCGTCATTGGCTCCTGGGACCCATAGGGTCCAATGTTAACCAATGCAGAATTGCGCTGCGGTCTTTGGACGCCTACCGCGACGGTGTGCAATGCCAGCACAGTTACCTCACATCCCATTGTCCCACATTACAGGTCAGGCAGCCGCCATTTCAGGGGGCCACATGGATTTATTTTTAACTGCGTCACACATTCCTAAGCCTTGCCTCAACACTCATACAGGCAAAATTTGGGTTATGAATGGTTTTCTGAGAAAGCTGTGTTTACGTACCTCTGAGTTGGTTAACTCTGTGCTCGCTGTTGTCCTTCATAGGCACTGTCCGCTGGGACATGTGAGGAGATGGCGGCATCCTCCGGTGTACAGACGACTGGTGGACGCGTCGACAATGGAGGAAACACATGTAATCATCACCTACAGGCTTGATCGTGCCACAATCCTGGAACTGTGTGCCCAGTTGGAGCCAGACCTGATGTCAGCTATCCGCCATCCCACAGGAATCCCCCTTCAAGTGCAGGTGCTGTCATTACTCCATTTCCTTGCAAGTGGGTCTTTTCAAACTACGGTGGCCATAGCATCAGGGATGTCCCAGCCTATGTTTTCCAACGTGTTGTCCAGAGTGTTGTCTGCCCTGCTGAAACGCATGCAGAGGTACATCGTGTTCCCTCAGGTGGAGGATTTGCCTACAGTGAAAGGTGACTTCTATGCCCTGGGACATATCCTCAACATCATAGGTGCCACTGATGGGACACATGTGGCCTTGGTCCCCCCCGCAGGAGTGAACAGGTGTACAGAAACTGGAAGAGTTACCATTCAATGAATGTGCAGATGGTGTGTTTGGCAGACCAGTACATCTCCCATGTTAATGCCAAATTCCCTGGCTCAGTGCATGATGCTTACATCCTGCGGAATAGCAGCATCCCTTATGTGATGGGGAAACTCCAGAGGCACCGTGTGTGGCTATTGGGTGAGCACCTATAACCAAATCAGTGGGAATAGTTGTCTGGGGATATCCCTAAGAGTTAGTGTGTGTCTAACAGTTGTTCCTCGCCATTTGCAGGTGACTCTGGCTACCCCAACCTGTCATGGCTACTGACCCCAGTGAGGAATCCCAGGACAAGGGCAGAGGAACGCTACAATGAGGCACATGGGTGAACTAGGAGGATTATAGAGCGGACTTTCGGCCTCCTGAAGGCCAGGTTCCTGGTGCCTCCATATGACAGGTGGTTCCCTATTCTACTCACCAAAGAAGGTTTGCCAGATCATCGTGGCCTGCTGTATGCTTCACAACTTAGCTTTGCGAAGTGAGGTGCCTTTTCTGCAGGAGGATGGTCCAGATGGAGGTGTTGTGGCAGCTGTGGAGCCTGTGGACAGTGAAGACAAGGAAGCAAAAGAAGAGGACATCGACAACAGGAACTCTGTGATCCTGCAATACTTCCAGTGAGACATTGGTGTTGAGGACTTCATTCAGCACCCCTACGATGATGCCCAGGGTGGAACTGATGGATCTGAGTTCCTCCCTGAAGCCCAAATACTGTTCCTCCTGCAGCCGCTGGGTCTCCTGAAACTTGGCCAGTACCGTTGCCATCGTCTCCTGGGAATGATGGTATGCTCCCATGATGTTGGAGAGGGCCTTGTGGAGAGTGGGTTCCATGGGCCTGTCCTCCCCCTGTCGCACAGCAGCCCTCCCAGTTCCCCTGTTTCCCTGGGCCTCTGTCCCCTGAACGGTGTGCCCACTGCCACTGCCCCCAGGTCCCTGTTGTTGTTGGGGTGGTGGGTTAGCCTGGGTTCCCTGTAGTAGTGGACACAGTGCTGATTGACGTGTCCTGGAGACAGAGGTATGGGCCCGCTGGGTGGGTGCTGTGCTGGTGTTTCCAGAGGGGGCAAGCTCTGTAGTGGCCTGTGCCAGTCTGAGGGGAACCGACTGTCCCGAGGTCCCAGATGGGCCAGGCTGGTCATCTAGATCCAGTTGGACAGAGCTGCTGTCATCACTGTGGGCCTCTTCTGTTGGTGGTGTGGACATGTGTGGACCCTCCTGTGCGGTGACGTTGGTTAGGGGTCCTGCAGGGGTTTAAAGCATGATTATTGCATCTGGGTGTACCATGGTGGCAAATGGGTGGGTGAACGTGTACCCCAGTGCTTGCATTCCTGTGTGGGACCTTGTGTGATGATGGTTTAGGGGGATGTATGGGTATGTGCAGTGGCCATGCATTGGTAATGGGTGTCCATGCTTTGTTGTTGCATGCAGGGCTTGGTGTTGGGATGTGTGGTTTGTGATATTGGGACATTTGTGAGGAGTAGGAGTGATGGGGGTGAGGGCGAGGGTGGGGATATGTGATGGCATGCAGGTAGGGTGGGGATGTAGTAGTTAAGGTTTGACCTACCAGAGTCCATTCCTCCAGCTACTCCTTAGAGGCCCTCAGGATGCAGAATAGCCAAGACTTGCTCCTCCCATGTTGTTAGTTGTGGGGAAGGAGGTGGGGGTCCGCCGCCAGTCCTCTGAACTGCAAGGTGGTGTCTTGAGACCACGGAACGCACCTTCCCCCGTAGGTCGTTCCACCTCTTCCTGATGTCATCCTTATTTCTTGGGTGCTGTCCCACTGCGTTGACCCTGTCCACTATTCTTCGCCATAGCTCCATCTTCCTAGCTATGGAGGTGTGCTGCACCTGTGCTCCGAATAGCTGTGGCTCTACCCGGATGATTTCCTCCACCATGACCCTGAGCTCCTCCTCAGAGAACCTGGGGTGTCTTTGTCGTGCCATGGGGTGGTGTGGGTGATGTGTCGGGTGGTGCGTGTTGTGATATGTGGGGTGATATTTAGTGTTGTGTTGTGTGAGGTGTGTGGATGTTATGTGGGTGATGGTATTGCATGCCTGTGGATGCTTGGTTGTAGATTGTAGTGTCTCTCTCTGGCCTTCTGTCGCAATTGTGGTCGTAGGGGTTTGTGGGTGATGTGGGGTGTGTTTTATATTGTATTGGGTGTGTGTATGTGTATCAGGTGTGTGTATTTGGAATTGTCCACTGTGGTAGTGTTTTGTAAATGTCTCCACAACTGCAAGGAAGTTACAATTAATGGTTGCTTCGAGGTAACCCCAATGTTAACGAATGGTAGAGATAGGTCTTGCATTAATGAAAAATTGATGCAATAGTTTTTTACTACCAGGACGTGTTAAACCTAAACTTACTTGTCCACATTTTTAAATGCACTGCACCCTGCCCTTGAGGTTAACCAGGGCCTACCTTAGGCGTGACTTATATGTAATAAAAACGAAGGTTTGGGCCTGGCAAGTGGGTGCACTTTTCAGGTCAAAATGGCAGTTTATAACCGCTCATACAGGCCTTGCAGTGACAGGCCTGAGACATGTTTAAAGGGCTACTGTTTTGGGTGGCACAATCAGTGCTGCAGACCCACTAGCAGCATTTAATTTACAGGCCCTGGGCACATATAGTGCAGCTTATTAGGGACGCACATGTAAATTAAATATTCCAATTGTGGATGAGCAAATATTATCATGTTTTAGGGTAGAAAGCACCTGCAAAAATGTAGGGAAAACCACACCAAGAATGCTAGGTCTAAAACATGTGTTTTGAGAGACGTGGGGTCGGTAATGCTCGCTGGGTTGAGCTCCTGCGCCATTAAACGTTAGGGACCTCATTGTATGTGTGTGCCAATGGTATGTGGCAATACAGGGTCTTTATAAGATGGACTCCAAGAAATGGGGAAAAACATGCCTAAATTCTTGCATAATATTCATCGTTATTTGCAAGTTTCTCACGCGACCATTTCGCCTGATTTCCCCAGGTGAAATGCTCTGTGGTGAAAACATCAGGTATGTGATTTCCTTCATTACTAATAACACTGATGCGTCCAGAAACAATGATTTTGGTCAGAGGACGAATGGGGACTGGAAGCTGAAAGTGTTGAACATAAACTTGAGCAGGTTGAAGTTATTTTTCTACCATGCATCCTTAGGACATTTTCCTTGGGTGTGCAACTAATTTAAAAGCAAAAAATTTAAATGTGCCTATTCAAACCTATTTAATTGTCTTAAAGTACGATTTCAGCTAGTTATTATATTTGCTCTTGTGTAAAAAGGAGTTTTCTGATATTTAGAGAGAGGTTAATATTGCAATCGACGGTTGAGCCTTTGGGGAACATGCATTTAGGCGTACAGTACTTTTAACAAGAATTTAATCTGAAATCTCATTTTGGTTCCCATCTCTTGTTTTCAGAGTAATCCAGTTGCTTGCCACTTTTACATTCTGAATAATAATACAGTCAGCAAAGTTGTGCATTGATTCATTGTTCAGGGTTAGGATTGTGTTCATCTGTCATTACTGATCATTCTGAATATGCGATAAAGAGATTTATTATGCATTTAGGATGAATATGCTATACTATGCTAAACATTGATATGCAATCTACTGCCTTTTTTGAATTAGTATTCTTAAATTCAGCGGATAACAGGCTTCCATTATTTTGTAAAATAGAAGTCTGAATCACAGCATCATATATATTACTACATTGTGAAAAAAAACTGTAATTGGTCATTTTAGAGAAAATAGTGCAATGTTAAAGGTAATAAGACATCTTGATCTATGACTACTTGTTTTTTACATTTAATTGTTGAAGTAGCAGGTGTTGAAGCAGATATGTTACTTAGAAATTATTAATGAGTGCTTATGCGTTTTGATTAACAAGAAAATGATAGAAAAAGTAAACACAGAAAAAATAACGTGCACGGTTGAAAATTTGCCCACGAAGAGTGGCTTCCAATATTTACGAGTTGTACTAAAATGATTAAAATGTGTAGTAATATGTCATATTTAGATGTATAACATGTGTTTTACATGATAATGTAGAGCTAACTGAGCTGAAGTTGTGGCCTAGTTTTGCCAGGCCTCATGCAGAAGCTGAATTACTAGCGCACAGTAGAGAAGCTAACATGCTGAATTGACCCTGAACCACTCGTGTTAATAAAGTCTGCTTAACTAGAATTTTCTGCAATGTACAGACGGACAGGATATGAGGGAATCAAATTTGCAACATATATTGTGTAGAGCAGACGAGATGTACTTTCCCAGGACTCGAACAATAGAGACACTGACTGGAGAAGAAGATGCAACATTTTCAATACCTGATGAGCTGGTTGATGAGGACATCCTACAGTGAACCAATCAACACACAGAGAACGGCGTAATATTAGAATTCATAGATTTGTAAAATTAAAATAATTGGGTAGGGTAATAACTGGTGATTCATTGACCAATTAGGAATTGGGGGATAGTCTGGTTGACTATGACATAATGTTGTGACAAAGGGGGAAAATTTCAGATGCAGGAGAACTGATGCAGATGGTAGATGTCGGAGGTTAGGTGTGGATATTCGAAGAGATTCAAGACTCGGTCATTGGGCTCATGCTCCTGAGAGCCTCATGCGTTGCTGATAGATTGATGACCTGAAGATGAAGACTGCCTTTGTTGCTGATCCATTTCGTGGATAGGTAGCTATGACAATGTGACTGTTGAACTTTTATGCCTTTTCTTTCTAGGTACCACTGTTCTGAATTATTTTTGCATGAAGTCCCACATGCTAATGCTAATCTGGGTTAGCTAGGTTTTCTATGGGGGTGATGTTGCCAGTGGCATACGATAGACAAACTGATTTGCTGAACTCTGCTATTAATGTTGATAAATTTATCTTTGTTGGTTTATGCTGAAGCATTAGAGCATATGTTTTCTCAGGTTCTGATTAGATTATGTTATTGGTGGTCACTAATGAACTAATTCTGAGCTGATTGAATAAAGTTTGAATTAACCTTTTGAATTAGAATTGTAACTAATAGGGAAATAAAAATTGTTAAAACGTATATTGGGTCGTGGTTATTCATGAATTGTTGATGTTTTGCTTAATGATGATTCATTTGTATATTGATAATTGATGAACATTGGTTACTACATAGCTAGGATACTCCATGCGAATCAAAAGGTTCATCGGCCTATACACGTCCCCTTGTAAGTTTACTTACTAAGGACCAGGCGCGCTAGCACAGGTTTACATTCAACGTGCAATTACACGCAACGTGTGTTTAATATAATAAAGTACATGAAAGGGCATTTTTCAGAGATATCTGGCTCTGGGTATAATTACATCAGGAGCTAAACCCTCCCCAGGCGCAAGAAAAACGAAAGCGGTAGTTTAAAGGGACCTCATGGACACCATGCTTCCATTGCTTTATTTTAAGGAAAGATGTCTACATTTTTGAGTGGCTTGAAGACATGCCATTTCATAAGGTCTAGAAGACCGAAGTCTACAAAGGGTTGTTGACTTAACTCTGCCACCCAGTTAGATTCTTCCCCAGCTAAATCCCTTGCTCATCACACTATTCAAATATATAGGCTGATATACAAAGTATGGCACAGGTGCTTGTATTCTGTGCATTATCACAAAATGTTTTAATCATCATGTTATTGTAGGGTAACACCAATGAGGTAAAGGAATTTGAGTACATCATGTTTATAGTTGAAGTATCGGCTGTTGAACTAAATTCCCTAGGAACGAACTGTGATTACAAACAGCTAACTTGTATTCCTACTCTCCACCACCTCTCGGATGTGCTCTGATTGATAAAAATGTTGAAGCCATGTTTTACAAATGGGTAAACAGATACAACCATACATACATAGATGTCAGAGAGTTGTGGAGACCGGATAGAGCAAAGGCCAACAATCCACATTCCCCGAGCCACTATTTGAGGTTTTAAAGTGGAGAATATGGGCTTTCAAGAAACTGTGTACAATGACTCCACCCAGGGACCAAATAGCAGGTAAAATACTATGAGGTTGCTAGAATTACTCAGAGTACCTGAAGATTACAGAGGTTTCAAGATGGTAGGCATGAGTAAAAATGCGTAATTTTATTTTAGTGAAATTTAACAGAAATTACCACGAAATTAAGCATAGAACACTAAGGCCCTTATTACTACCCTGGCGGTCAGTGTTAAAGCGGTGGTAACACTGCCAACAGGCCGGCGGTAAAAAAAATGGGATCACCACCACTGCGGAAACCGCCAACACATACAGCCACTTTAACACTCTGACCGCCACGGCGGTAGCAACAAACACCGCGGCGATCACTGCCAACAGACAGGTGGAAGACAATGTATCGCCCACCACATCACAACCCGCCAATCCGTCAGCTCTTCCGGGGCGGTACCAACACCATCAAAAGCACGGCAGAAACAGGAATTGGAAGGGAAACCACTCACCTATCGACACTCAACGAAGAACCAGGGTGCCATGGAGCCCGAGTTACAGGTGCTGCCGATTCTGGTGTACCTACTCATACACCAGGAATATCAAAGATGGCAGTGACGACAACGGTGAATACTGCACCTAGTACACAGGGGAGAGGGAGGAAAAAAAGAGTGACACACACACGCAACACGCATCACCCCCACCCACAACACCATACACACAAACACATGCATCAACATTACATATACACTCAGTATTCCCGTGGAAGAACACAAGAACAAAAGGAATGGAGTCAAATTAGTGATATTTTAGAAACAGGCAGATATACAATAGAGTTTGGAAAACAGTATTAACACAAATATACAATATGAACAGAAGGGCGTACATTGTCCATTCACAAATGTCCGTGGGCCAATGGGCCAAAATTCATGGACCAAGCCCACACTTGACTCATGCCTCAATACGGAGAGAACACTGCAGGGGCATCAGGTCGTAAACACACAGGTACCTCAGGGGGATGGGGAGGGGGGCACCTCAGCTGGAAGATGGTCGAACGCCACTGCTCCTGGAGGGGGCTCCATGCCCACAGCAATGTCCTGGGGAGTGAAAGGCCACAGTCTCTCAAGTGGGTGGTGTGCCCACTGCTTGGTCCTGGGGAGTGCAAAGCCACAGTCTCTCAAGTGGGTGGTTTGCCCACTGCTTGCTCCTCAGGAGTGCAAAGCCACAGTCTCTCAAGTGGGTGTTTTGCCCACTGCTTGCTCCTGGGGAATACAGAGCCACAGTCTCGCAAGTGGGTGGTTTACCCACTGCTTGGTCCTGGGGAGTGCAAAGCCACAGTCTCTCAAGTCTCTCAAGTGGGTGGTTTTCCCACTGCTTGGTCCTGGGGAGTGCAAAGCCACAGTCTTTCAAGTCTCTAAGGTGGGTGGTTTGCCCACTGCTTGGTCCTGGGGAGTGCAAAGCCACAGTCTCTCAAGTGGGTGGCTTCTCCACTGGTTCTGGAGGGGGCTTGGTGCCCAGAGTGCTTCATTCTGCCAAGGATAGGGTGAGTGGATGCCTTTATCCACTGGTTCTGGATGGGGCCTTGTGCCATGTGTACTTCATCCTGCCAAGAAATGGGTGAGTGGATGCCTTTCTCCACTGGTTCTGGAGATGGCCTTTTGCCCAGTGTGCTTCATCCTGCCAAGGATTGGGTAAGTCAATGCCTTTCTTTACTGGTTCTGGAGGGGGCCTTGTGCCCAGTGTGCTTCATCCTGCTAAGGATTGGGTGAGTGGATGGCTTCTTCCACTGGTCCTGGAGGGGCCAATGTGTCCTGTGATGCAGATCTTGGGGAGTACAAGGTCACAGTCTATCACCTGGGTGTCAGACACACATGCTTTGCAGGGGCCAGGATGCACAACAGCCCATGGAGGCAGGACCAAACATTGTCTGCCGGCAGTGCCAGCGGTGCCGGCTGCTCAGTGTGGCAGTGCTGGTTTCAGTGCTGGCAGTGGTAGGGGGAGGCTCCAGCCCATCCCCTGCAGCCTCGGACGGCCGCCCAAGGCGGCTGCTGGTGCTGGTAGTGGTGTTACTTTCAGCGGTGCAGGTGGCGGTGCTTACGGCGGTGCTTGCGGCGGGGCTGCTGGTGGTGCTGACCGTGGTGGACGTGCCAGTGCAGCCAGTGGTGGAGGGAGGCTCCAGCCCTTCTCCTTCAGCCTCGGACGGCTACCCACTGGGCATGCTGCTGATGACAGTAGTGGTTGCAGCGGCGGTGAAGGTGGCGGTGCAGGTGGAGGTGCTTGTGGCGGGGCTGCTGGCGGTGCTGCACGCAGTGCAGATGGCGGGGTTGGTGGTTCTGCTGGTGGGCACCAGAGCTTCACCTGTATCCTCCGTTGGCTGAAGTGCCTTGCCTTCGGTTTTCTGCCCCTTCCTCACCTTAGCTGATGCTGTTTTGCCCTTGACTCTGTCACCTGGAGGTTTGGAGGAGGCCTTGCTGGGTGGGTCGTCATCCATGCCCCTGCTGCATGCTGGCCCATTCTTCACCTTGGCAGGTGGCGCTATGGTTTGGTCCTTTGCAGGGGTTGGTGGTACCCTGGCTTTCCTGACGGGTGCCCTGTTCGAGCCTCTGGGAGCTGCAGGGTTGGTTACTTGGTTGCTGAGGTGCTGGGCTGGGTTCTGGACACCCTGACCCAAGGGAAATGAAGGGGAGGGGGTGAGGGGTAGGGAACAGGTTAATGTTAGCTAGGAAAAGTTTTTTAGACACACTGGGGCATGACAAGGGAGAGGGTTTGGGAGTGGAGGAAGAGGAAGTGGTTGTAGGAGGTGCCTGTCTTCTGAGTTTGGGTGAAGGTGCATGTGCTGGATGCTGTTGTGAGGTGGATGGCTGTTGGGCAGGTGTGTGCTTGCGTTAGTGTACTTTCGGAGGAGGGGTAACAGTCACAGTGGGAGAGTACACAGGGGAAGTGTGTATGTTTGTGGGGTGGTGACTGCTTGTGAGGGGCGTGTTGTGATGGGCATGCTGGTGATGGCGGTAGTGGATGAGGATGTAGTGCATGCAGGTGTGAGTGGAGACGCTACTGGGAGGGAGGTGGATGACGAGGTGGAGGGGTACACAGTGGAGGCAGTGGATGTTGGTGTGTCTGCATGGGGATGGTGCTTGTGTGAGTGCCTGTGGGATGATGTGTGGTGCTCGTGTTTGCCTGAACCACTCCTGTGTGTTGTCTTGTGTCCATGCTGGTCTGAAGATGTGCTTGGGAAGGCTGGGGTTCAGGGGATTGGGACTGGGTAGAGGAAGTTGGAGGTGGGAGGCTAGTCACAGGGACAATGGCTGCCATCAGTGCTGAGGCCAGAGCCTGAAATGCTCTTGTTGGGTCACCACACCAGAGTGAATGCCCTCCAGGTATGCATTTGTTTGTTGCAAATGTCTTTTGACATCCTGTATGGCATTCAGAATGGTTGACTGCCAAAAGTAAGGGATCTCAGGAGGTCAATAGCCTCCTCACTGAGGGCAGCAGGACTGACTGGGGCAGGGCCTGAGGGGCCTGGGGAGAAGGAGATGCCCACCCTCCTGGGTGAGCGGGCATGGGAAAAACGCTGAGGGGCTGCTGGGAGGGTGGTGCTGGAGGGGGGGTGGCAGCTGTACCTCTTGTTGGGGTGGGTAGAGAGGTGTCCGCCTCCGCCAGGGAGCTTCTATCGGAGGAGGAGTCGCTGTCTGTGGTCTCCCCTCCAGTCTCCGTCGTGGTGCTCCTCTCACCCTGCGTCCCACTGGTGCCTTCACCCTCGGTGGTTTCGGCCTCCAGACCCATGTGGGATGCAGCTCCCTCCATCGCCGGTGCCTCTGCTCCTCCGCTAGATGATGCTAATGCAACTAAGGACAGGGTGACAAAACAAAAAGGGGGGGGAGAGACAGAGGATACGCTTGGTCAATGCCAGCACAGCACCGCTGTTGGCATACACAACACACAGGGAGCAGCCCTATGAACTAGGCCATGCCCAACCAGTTCCTAAGATAGTCACCAGCCCATGGGGTACAATGCCTAACGCCATCAGCTGCACCCCAGAAACCCAAAGGACCCTGCCCAGTAGTAGATGCCCACTAACACTATTGGTATAGGTGTGCCTCAGAGCCTGCCCAACAACGGACCTACCCTGCCATCTTCGGCCGGCCTAGGGGCACCCATAGCCCCCACCCTGGTAACTCTTAGCACCCGCACAACAGGAGTCAGATTCAGTATTCACCGCCTTGTGGCTGCTGTGATGTCTTCAAGCACCCATCCAACTCCGGATAGGCCACCGCCAGGATGTGGAACATCACGGGGGTCATGGTACGACAGGCACCCCTTCCTCGTTGGGAGGCAAGGCCCAGCTGGGCCTCCGCCATCCTCTTTGCCCAGTGGCAAAGGTCCTCCCACCTCTTGTGGCAGTGGGTTCGCTGCCTATCAAAGCCCCCCAGGGTCTACACCTACTTGGCGATGGCACGCCAAATACCCTTTTTCTGGTGGGCGCCGATCTGCACGGAAAAGACAGCAGAAAAGGGAATTAGTCACCCGTCCAGACCCTCACACTCATTGCCCACCAGATCCCACCCATCCCGACGCACATATATTGACCACCTTACATGCTGCACTCTGGCCAGGACCCCTCAGGCCCCCAACATGTGGCTTACACACACAGCACTCCATACATTCATGGCCCATGCATCATGCTCACAGTGTACTCACCTGTTTGTCTGGAGGACCGTAGAGTAACGTGTACTAGGGTAGGACCCCATCCACCAGTTTCTCCAACTCCTCCGCAGTGAAGGCAGGGGCCCTTTCCCCAGACACTCGAGCCATTGTCGCTTCCAGACACAGGTCACAGCAGCAATTGCAGTGTAGGTCCTCTCCTGTTGATGGCCAAGTAGCGAGTGAGTAGATGGATAGAAAATGGCGGTGACGTCAGCGGCGGTGCGTACCGTCACTGCTGGCGTACATCGCCATTGGCTCCTGGAACCCATAGAGCCCAATGATAACCAATGCGAAGTTGCGCGGCGGTCATCGACCGCCTACCGCGGCGGCGCACAACGCCAGTGCAATTACCTCATTTCTACTTGTCCCTCCTCACAATTCAGGCATCCACCATTTCAGCGGGCCACAGGGCATGGTACCTAACTGCGTCACAGCAGACTTTGGCACAGCAACTGATTTAGGATTCACATTTTGTTTCTGTGAAGTAAAAAAATACAGCATTAGTGCAATAGATGTGGGAATGTGACCCTCTGCTCACTGTTTTCTTCCATAGGCTCCAACCGCTGAGGCTGCATATGAGATGGCGGCATCCTCCGGTGTAAAGACCCCTGGTGGACCTTGCAACAATGGAGGACAGACACATTATCATTACCTTCAGACTTGATTGTGCCACAATCGAGGAACTGTGTGCCCAATTGGAGCCAGACCTGATGTCAGTATCCGGCAGCCCACTGGTATCCCCCATCTAGTGCAAGTCCTGTCAGTGCTCCATTTCCTTGCAAGTAGTTCCTTCCAAACAACAGTGGCCATGGCATCAGGGATGTCTCAGCCAATGTTCTCTAACATGTTGACCAGAATGTTGTCAGCCCTGCTGAAACACATGTGAAAGCTGACTTTTATGCCCTGGGACATATCCCCAACATTATAGGTGCCATTGATGGTAAACATGTGGCATTTGTCCCCCCCCCCCCACCAGAGAAATTAGCACTTTTTCAGGAATAGAAAAAGCTATCACTCTATGAATGTGCAGATGGTGTGTTTGGCGGACCAGTGCATCTCCCATGTGAATGCGAAATACCCTGGCTCTGTGCATGACACCTTTATCTTGAGGAATAGCAGCATCCTATATGTGATGGGCCAAATCAAGAGGCACCGGTTGTGGCTAATAGGTGAGCCCAAGGTCCCCACACAGTATGAGTAGGTGTCTGGGTATGGGTTTGTCCCTAAGGGTTAGTGTGTGTCTAACAGGTATCCCTCGATATTTGCAGGTGACTCTGGTTACCCCAACCTCTCATGGCTACTGACCCCAGTGAGGAATGCCAGGACAAGGGCAGAGGAACGTTACAATGAGGCACATGGGCGTACAAGGAGGGTTATAGAACGGACCTTCGGCCTCCTGAAGCCCAGATTCTGGTGCCTCCATCTGACTGGTAGATCCCTGTACTACTCACCCAAGAAGGTATGCCAGATCATTGTTGCCTGTTGCATGTTGCACAACCTGGCCTTGAGACGCCAGGTGCCTTTTCTGCAAAAGGATAAGCCTGGAGATGGTCTTGTGGCAGGGGTGGAGCCTGTGGACAGTGAGGAAGAGGAGGCAGAGGAAGAAGATGTTGACAACAGGAGAAACATTATTCTGCAATATTTCCACTGACACACAGGTAATACATTGCACGTTCATATTACATCAGTTAACTGTTGGACATTGTACAAGATAGCCTCTTACCCTATGTCTCTGGCCACTGACTTTACCCTTTGCCATTTCTATTTTCAGATCCCTCTGCATCACTCTGGCTCCTGCTACGTGTAGTGCTGCCCAGTATAGGTCATACCAATGTATATATATCTGGACATATGGATTGAAATGTTTACAGCTTGTTAACCTAAGACATGTTGCAATCAATTGACAGACTCCGTACTTTTATTTGATCCAAGGGTGTTTATTTCAGTGCTCATAAGTAGAGGGGGATGTGCAATGGGCAGGGGTGATGGTGAAGGAAGGTCCAGTTAGAGTCTAGCCTCTTGGTATCACAGGTGCATTGTCCAAGGGGGCATAGGAAGGGGAGTAATGGCAGTTCAAGGTGGACAGGGTGACATAGTGGGACAGAAGGGTGACAATCAGGAGAGTCTTATTTCCTGGCGGGGGTCTTGGCAATGTTCTCTGTCTTCTGCCTGGATCACAGGAACCGTATGCGAGGTGGTTCTTCTTCTGCAGGGGGTAGGGTGATGGTGGACTGTTGGTCCCGTGGGTGTGCCTCCTGTCCACTAGCACCCGCGGAGGTGTAAGGCTGTTCATCTGTGTGGCTAGTGTCAGGGGCCCGTTGGTGTTCCACTGCCTCCCTCATGGTCTTGGCCATGTCACACAGCACCCCTGCCATGGTGACCAGGATGGTGTAGATGTTTGTTAGTTCATTCCTTATCCCTAGGTACTGTCCCTCCTGCAGCCAATGGGTCTCCTGCAGCTTGGGCAGTATCTGGCCCATGGTTTCCTGGTAATGGTGGTATGCTCCCTTGATGTTGGACAGTGCCTCGTGGAGAGTGGGTTCCCTGGGCCTGTCCTCCTCCTGTCGCACAGCAGTCCTCCCAGCTTCCCTGTTGTCCTGTGCCTCTGTCCCCTGAACCTTGTGCCCATTGCCACTGACCCCAGGTCCCTGATCGTCCTGTGTTTGTGGGGTTTCCTGTGGTTCCTGTAGTGAGGGGCACACTGCTGATTGACGTGTCCTGGGGACAGTGGCATGGGCCCGCTGGGTGGGTGCCGTGCTGGTGTTTCCTGAGGGGGGAGTCTCTGTGGTGGTTTGGGACTGTGGCAGGGGAAACGACTGTCCAGAGGTCCCTGGTTAGTCATCCTGATCCAGGCGTGCAGAGCTGCTGCTGCAATCACTGTGGGCCTCTTCAGGGGGTGGACTGGTTGTAGCTGGCACCTCCTCTCTGGTGACGTTGAGTAGGAGTCCTGTGGGGATGAAAATGCAGTGTTAATGTATCTGCATGTGCCATCTTTTGCATGGGTGTGTTTCCCTGTATGATTGTGATTTCCCTGTCAGCTTGGCCTTGTGTTTGTGGTGGTTTTGTGGGCTGGGTGAATCTCTGTGATGGGAATGCTGTGGTGATGGGTTTCCATGCATAGGTGTTGGATGCAGGGCTTGGTATTGGGATGGGTGGGTTGTGAGAGTGGGGTATATGTGAGGTGGTGGAGTGATGGGGGTGAGGGTAGGGGTAGGAGTTTGTGATGGCATGCAGGTAGGGTGGGGGATATAGTAGTAAAGATTTGACTTACTAGAGTCCAGTCCTCCTGCTACTCCTGCGAGACCCTCAGGATGCATGATCACCAAGACTTGCTCCTCCCATGTTGTTAGTTGTGGGGGAGGACATGGGGGTCCACCGCCAGTCCTCTGTATGGCTACCTGGTGCCTTGCAACCACGGAACGCACCTTCCCCATAGGTCGTCCCACCTCTTCCCGATGTCATCCCTTGTTCTTGGGTGCTGTCCCACGGCATTGACCCTGTCCATGATCCTCCGCCATAGCTCCATCTTCCTAGCAATGGACATCTGCTGCACCTGTGATCCGAATAGCTGTGGCTCTACCCGCGTGATTTCCTCCGCCATGACCCTTAGCTCCTCCTCTGAAAACCTGGGGTGTCTTTGGGGTTCTATGGATGCGGTGTGAGTGATATGTGTGAGGATGTGTGGGGTGATGTGTTGGGATGTATGCTGTGCGTAGATGGTGTATGTGTGATGGTGTTCTGTGCCTCTGATTGAGTGGGTGCTCCTGCCTTGTGTCTCTCTCTGTTTGTTATCTTTTTTTTCATTGAAAGGGTTGCGGTTGAGAGAGCGTAGCTTATATAATCAAATATTAACATGAAATGTTTATGAACTAATGTATGATAATGCTGCATAGAAGATGTGTTAATGTATTTTGCTATAACGTGCGCCTGAAATGTGCCCGGGGGAGTGGCCGCCAATATATACGGTGACTAATGAAACTGACTAATAATGTTGAAATTATATGTTATGATATGATTTTACATTAATAATAATAGACATATGTAAGAGTTTTGCTAATAAATCATTAGGCCTTAGTCAGCCTAGCTGCCTGACTCTCATATTAAATGTATTTTTCTAATGTGCAGTGTGCTGACTTGCTGAAGGACATGAACTCTTGTTTTTTCCAAACTAGAAGCTGAATGTAACCGTAGTAGATCCGTTCTCATGAAATTCGACTTGCTTATAGAAACATTTTAGTTGAATGCAACACTGTAGACCAGTCGTAGATACAAGGTCGCCTGAACCTGGTACAGACAATGGAGCCACTGACCGAAAATGTGCAAAGGACCACAAGACTATGAAATCATACCGGACATTCCACCCGCTAAAGACGTCAATCATAAGGACCAATAAAATAGGTGAGAAATGTTATGGGGTGACAGATTTGATGAGCTAATGTGAAGTTAATTGGTTAAAGATAGTGGGGTGCAACCCCTTGTCCAACCAGATTTTAGGGGAATGTACAACGAAAAGGGGATAAAAACCCTTGACACCAGGAAGTAAATTAGAACTAGGGAGTAGGAGACTAGGAGAGGGGGAGATGCTGATGCGCTTTGCTATGATCCAGAGACTTTGTCACTTTGCTTAGTGACTTCCTAATTTTTAGAACCATCCTTGCCCTTAGATTGCCCGTTT
Source organism: Pleurodeles waltl (assembly GCF_031143425.1). NCBI lineage: Eukaryota > Metazoa > Chordata > Amphibia > Caudata > Salamandridae > Pleurodeles > Pleurodeles waltl. The sequence goes on from NC_090447.1 coordinate 915,027,458, forward strand.
ACACTTTACCTCCTTATGAGGGAAGTGCCCCCTTTTACCGGAGCTGAACTCTTGATGGTGAACCAACTGATGTCCTGAGGACGAAGACTGATCCTGAGTGCTGACCCTAAACGGAAGGTAACTATATGACAATGAAATTGTGATTGTCTGTTTGCTTTTCCTTTCTAGGTACCAACTGCTTCTTTTGACAGAGACCATAGTTAGATGTTTTCCAAATTGGTGTTACTAAATTGTTTTGCATGAAGCCCAGCATGCCAATGCTAATTCGAGGTTAGGAGAGGGGTTTACTAAACTGACGCAAAAAGACAAATGACTGAATCTATGCTTTGTTGAATAACGTGATAATGATATTCTGCTAGAATAATCTATGCTGATGCCGTGTTATATTCTAATGTTTGTGATTCTTGCTTTGATGAAATCTTATCAGAGTTCCCATATTGTGACTATGCTAATGTGTTTCCTGGTTTTGAGACTGATAAATTTGCTAGTAGAATTGTAATCAATAGGGAATAAACTTATCATATTAATCTGGTGTGGTTATTCATGACTGAAAGGTCATGGTGTTTCCTGAGTTTCATTAAATGTCATTGACTAAGGTGAATTGCATTGGTTTAATAAATATTGATGACATTATTGACGTATTGATTGACATGTTGATTAGCTATCTCGTCCTAAGGTGTCTTCAATCAGGGTCAAAAGATTCATTGGCCTAAAACGAGTCCCAAAGTGAGTAAATTAGTCATAAAGGGACGCGTTAACAGTTCTGGTAGCAGAGCGACGGTTTAGGTCCTTTGGGGTCCTAGGACGGAGGACTATAGTTTAAATTGTTTTTTCGAGATAATGCAAACTGGAGGTATGATGTGTTTCTAAATTCCCCATGACATTCCTGGAATCTTGGAGCCTGCCTAAGTGAGTTGGGTATGTTCTCGGCGTTTTAGTATGTGTGGTGTAGAATTTGCGCTTGCTCAGCTAATGCATATTTCAGGTGTTTTGTGAAGTTTGTGTGGATTTAGGTCAGATAATGATGTTTTAGTAGGAGTGGGCGTACTCCGCGGTATGAGAGTAGGGAAGTCAGCAAACTTCATGTGAGTGTGGTGCTTTGTGCTCAAAATTATCCACGTGGTTGTTGTTGATGATGTACGGACCCGTCGTGGTCTAAGAGTCTGGAGTATATTGACAAGTGTAGGAGAAACTTGGGTTTATGTTGTAATTTGTGTGGTTTAATAGGTCAATCGGGCGTGGTTGACAAGTCGAGTTTGAGTCAATTGTGTGAGTGAAATCTTCGATGGAGATTTCGCAAGTTCTAAAGTGCACTAGAACGAACCATTGACAAGTCGAGAGTAGGATTTGCGGGTCGAATTCTGCTTGCGAATGCGGGAACTGAGAAGGAGAGAGTTCTCAAGTGAAATCTTTGTAAAGTTCTGAAGCGATTGTGTTACCCTTCCTGTAGTAAACCGGCAAATTTGGGTTTTTGTTGTTAAAGGTGCTCACAATATATTGCATTCGTTTGTATGTGAGGAGGGCAAGCCGCAAGACTTTGTCAGCTGCAGTGTGTGTGAGTGTGACGTCAGTGGTGCTGCGCTGGGATAGGTCAGTTGCCGAGAGGGGATGTGCACGGATTGGCAGCCGTCTGTGAGACGCAATAGTTGAGAAAGGTGGGTGAAGAGCGTTCTGGGAATTAAAGTCACTTTCTGATTAGATTCAAAACAAAATAAAGACGCAAAAATTACGTTTTTCAAGGCTTTAAAGAGTGCCTGGAAGGGAGATACATATATTAGGGCGAGTGAAGGGGAGCCTACACCATCTGAGAGTACTCCAGCTTATATAGTAATGGAAGAAAAGGGAGTCGCGCCATGTCTTTGGATGAAGCAGTGGCGTAAATTAACAGAGAAGGAGGGATGTTTAGCGTTTCCGGAGCATGGAACGTTCAATACAAGAATATTAGAGAACTTGAGGTGGATGTTAAGTGTACAGAAACCGCCTCCGAGACCAACTCAGTATGAGGCATTAGCAGTCTGGGATTTAATGGCACATACGAAAAAGACAGCAGAAACTTGAAAGGAGAATAAAAAGGGCAGAGAAATCTTTAGCTGAGGCTAGATGGGACAATGAGAGCAGGATGTGGAGAAGGGGAATAGTTGACAGACTTAAATTGTTTCCGGCAATGACACAAAAAGACGAGACACAGGGAAAGAAAGCCACCTGTAAGACAGACAAGGGCTCTAGCAAGTCAAAAGAAACTCAGAGGTCATGGGTGGATGAAGATGATTCAGATGATGAGGAGTTTCTTAATCAGTTGTTACATGATCGCCCGCCACCATATGCTATTAATGACACTGCTCCGAGCACTAGTGCGGGTCCTGAAGATTCAACACAAAGTAGGGGAATTACAAGTATAGTGCAGACAAGCGATACAGTTTTGATACAGAGTGGTGTCAGTGTACCCACTGCACCAGACATGCAGACACAGTTGCAACCTGTGCCACAGATACAGAGAATGTATCCAGATGTCCCAGTACTAGAGACAAATACGAGTCTGATGGTGCCGCCTGATTCAATATATATACGAGATCAAAGCTAGTGCAGATTGAGCCAACTCCGCAATTGCTGCCCCAGCCGCAGCAACAACTGATTCCGGGTTATAATCCAGCGGTAGGACCTCAGTACCTGCAGCAACCACGATGAGTCAAGCTTTGGGAGTTACTGCTCCACGGGGTTTTGGACCTGGTCAGACACCAGCTGCCATATCGTTACCAATTACTGTTGGCCCACCAGTGCCGCTGTATGCGCAGGGTAAGCCTGACATGGGTGATCAGGGAGTGAGGGCCCAAGAGGTAATAAGAGGAGGGTTCACAGGAACTCCCCAGCCAATGACACCAGGGAACAAGCAGCAGAAGGACTCAGGTCTTTGCTAGACCTCAGTCAGACTGGAGCTCCTTTAGAAGCAATGAGACAAGCAGGGCTAAGTGTGCTAGCCCGCAGACACTGCGCACCAATACGTCACAGTCACCATTGATGCAGACAGGAAACATTTCGTTGCAAGGCTTCTCCGTGCAACAGTTGAATGAGTGGTAAGAAAAGATTAACGCTTCACAAACTACTACAGTGACCGCAGAGAGGTCAGAAAGGGATAAATACCTGAAGTTTGTGAGACTGGGTGTAGAAGCTGCAGAACTAGTGGAAGGAACAATGGGGGTGAACAGAATAGAGTCATACACAGAAGCAGAATTGAGATATCTGTGCCCCAAAATTACTAAAGAAGTGAGTAAGGTGCATCAAAGGTTGGCAAACCTGGCGGATAAATACAACATTGATATTGAGAATACTAAACATGTGAAAAGAAGCTACAGATTAGACTTCGATTCTAAAGATTTTTGATCATATGAGGTCTGCCGGAATGAAAGCGCATCTTGAAGAAATACTGCAAAGTGCGCAGATTTGGGGAGTCTTAGAGAAATGGGAAGGCAGATGGGCAAAGAAAAGAGATAAAGAGAAAGGCGATGATCCGGAACCAAAGCAGGCTAAAGCCGCACCGGACATGGGGACAATAAAGATGTTACCAATAAGAGAAACATCCGGAGGGGTTCTAGTCCATGTACTGTGGTCTAGGGGAGACATCCTGTAGTTCACAAATGATTATCCCAGGTTGAGGGAGAAGCCAATAGAATGGTACCAACAGACGGAGAGGTTTGTGAAGCTTGCGAAATGTCTCTGGGAAGACTTGAATACACTGTTTGAGATTATAGTTCCTCCTGACTTATGGCTCGAGTGTAAGAGAGGTGTGGATTGGCCGACACAGGAACCGGCAAGGGATAAGGTAACTGGAGCACCATCTGAGGAGGTGATGAAGTATTATCATACAGTGATTGAGTTTTTGAAGCAGAAAGTGTCGCCGAAAGTGACTGGCAGAAAATCGATCGAACATCACAGGAGGCCAAAGAGTCAATTCGTGCCTACTATGAGAGATTGTTGAAAGCATTCAAACATTACAGTGGCACTGAGACTATTGAGCCGAAAGACATGAACCATCTTGTGTTCAGGTTTGTTGAAGGGTTGAGACCAGAGATAAGCCAGATGATTAAGAATCATTTGATCTGTTGGCAAGCAAACCCAATTGATGAAGTATTGCAGTATGCAAAATACTGTAGTGACAAGATTGAGATGAAACAGAGAAAGTTGAAAGAGAAGGTGATGGTGATGCAGATTAAGGCAGCGCAGGCAGGGATACAGGGAAATGGAGTACAGCAGGTGATACAGCAGCAACCGCAAGGGAATAGCATGTTTCAGGCACAACCAAGAGGTCGAGGTCGAGGTTTTGTGAACCGCGGTCCAGACTTGAATACTGTTGTGGTTCAAAATGATGTGCAAGGGATGAAAAAGGTGTCACCATGTCATGCGTGCGGGGGGGGTGGGGCATTGGAAGCGGGAGTGCCCAATGGTGGTGCAAGATGGTGTTGTTCAATAAAGCAATGATGTTGGTACCTTTCAAAATGTGAGGGGTCCAAAACTGAGGGGTCAAAATCAGAACTTCCAGAATAACATGGTACAGATGCAGGGGTTTCAGCCCATGCAGCAAATGCAGATGCCGCGTGTTCAACCAGTACAGATGGTTCCCATGGTACCTAGACAGCAAATGCAATTACCATTAGCTCCAATGGGACAGCAACAGATGATGCTTCCTCAACAGGTCACATGCCAAACGATGAGTCAAAATAACACAGTACAATAGTTCCCATTGCGTGGAGAGGATGGAATAAACGATGAATGGTCGGATGATTGTTCAGACAGTGAGGAGTGCAGGCTTGCAGCGTCCCTAGAAGTAGATCAGAGAGGACCCTATGTAGAGGGGAAGGTAATGGGTCATAAGGTTTCATTCCTAGTTGACACAGGAGCTACACGCTCTACAGTCAGAAGTGCAGAGGTTCCAAAATTACCACTTTCGGGGCGTACCATAAGGGTAGTAGGAGTAGCGAATCAGTTTCTGACAAATCCGATTACAGACCCGGTCCAAGTTGAAATTGGCAACTTCCAGGGACTGCACAAATTTGTAGTCTGTGATTCTAGTCCAGTATCCCTACTGGGAAGAGACTTGCTGTGCAAAAAGAGGTGCTCAATTACCTGTTCAAATGAAGGAATTGAGATCCAGACAAACAGTGATGATAAAGGGGACGATGGGCAGTTTTCAGAGTCAGAGACAGAGACTGCAAATGAAGATTACCCTCTGATAACATTATTCCCGATGCTTACAGTACTTGACTTTCCACCCGAGTTGCAGGGAACAGTAACAGAGAAAATCTGGGACCTGACAGGAAAAGAAGTGGGATTGATAAAAGGAGTAGAACCGGTCAAAGTACAGGTTAAACCGAATGCAGTGTTTCCACAGGTACCGCAGTACCACATGACACAAGATGTCCTCATTCAGGTAGCTCAGATAACTGCGGACTTTGCGAAGCAAGGGGGCCTGAAAGAAGTGATGAGATGCTTGTGTAATTCACCAATAATGGTTTTGAAAAAGCCTTGTGGGAAGGTTCGAATTGTGCAGGACTTGAGGAAAATAAACAAGATTGTGGTAAAATGCTGCTCCATAGTGCCAGATCCAGCAGTAATCATGTTTCAGGTCCTGTGTGATGCAGAATGGTTCACGGTTGTGGACCTGTCTCAAGCATTCTTTTCAGTGCCTCTTCATGAGTATAGCCAATTTCTCTTCAGTTTCAAATTCCTGGATAAGGTGTACAGTTGGTGAAGAATTCCTCAAGGGTTCTCTGAGTCACCTTCCATCTTTAACCAGATATTGAAGAAGGATTTAGACTCGTTGGAACTGCCTTTCAGTTCGACTCTGGTACAGTACATTGATAATTTGTTGATTGCGTCCAGGCCAAAAGACGACTGCAGGTATGACACAATTGCTTTACTGAACCATTTGGGAAAGAACGGACATAAAGTGTCCCAAAGAAGCTGCAATACTGTCAGAGAGAGGTGAAGTACTTAAGTCACCTGATTGAGAAAGGGTCGAGGAAAATATCTAAAGAGAGAGTGACAGCCATCCTGCAGATGAATCCCCTGACAACCAAGAGAGATGTCAGAATGTTTTTGGGAATGGTGGGCTACTGTTGTCAGTGGATTCCCAACTTCTCGATTATCTCTAAACCATTGATAAAATTGACAGGCAAGGAAGTTCAGGATGACCCGGGTAACATAATCTTGTCCGAAAAAGAGATGAAAGTTTTCATGGAGTTGAGAGAATGTATGTGCAGGGAACCAGCTTTAGGTATGCCTGATTACACAAAGCCTTTTCTACTGTTTTGTCATGAACGTGATGCATGTTCTTTGTCTGTTTTAACAAAGGTCCATGGAGGTGCAAACCGCACAGTAGCATATTTTTCAGCTACTTTGGACCCAGTCGCAGCAGCGCGGGTTGTTTGCGTGCAGTTTGCGTGCAGTTTGCGTGCAGTTGCAGCAGTTGGTCAAAGCCTCACACAGTGTGAAGGCATAGTGATGGGACATCCCTTAACAGTAATGGTTCCTCATTCAGTTGAAATTCTGTTAACCCGAACCAAAACACAGCATATGACAAATGCAAGGTTAACTAGATACAAGACCATTATACTGGGGTCTCCGAATGTTTCCCTCAAGAGATGTACTGCGTTGAACCCGGCAACTTTACTTCCTATTGAAAATGCAGACATTAGTGATGCTGAGGAAGTGGAACATGATTGTCTTGAGGTAACAGAACTATGCACCAAACCAAGACCTGACATCAAAGATACCCAGTTAGAAGAGAATTATTACATTTTATTTGTTGATGGTTCATGCTTGAGAGACTCAGTGGGAGTACTGAGAGCTGGGTATGCATTGTGTGTACAATCACCGGTATTTTAGAAGCTTCCTGGCTCGAAAGGGTGTACTCTGCACAAGTGGCCGAATTAATTGCCCTTACTAAGGCATATCACGCAGCTGAAAACCTGAAAGTCACTATCTATACTGACAGCAGATACGGATTCAGAATTGTACATGATTTTGGCCAACTATGGTCACAGAGGTGTTTCATGACCTCTTCTGGTTCACCAGTGAAAAATGGTAAAAAGATTAAGGATTTGTTGCATGCGATTCAGTTACCTCTTGAAATTGCCGTGGTGAAATGCAATGCTCATGTTAAGTCACAGGACTTTGTGTCAATGGGAAATGGCTATGCAGATCAAGTCGCAAGGTTTAGCGCATTGAACTGTATATCGTTCCGAGATCAGTGGGAATTGTTACCTGAAAATGAGAATGAAACATGTTTGAATTTTGCATTGAGGGTTGTTGACACATTAGATGAGCTAAAATTACTGCAGGGACGTGCTGGTAAAGAAGAGAAACGTTCTTGGCAGAGAATGCACTGTGTACAAAGAGCTGATGACATATGGGTCCCAAATGAGGGGAAACTGGTTTTGCCAAACAGTCTTCTGTCACAGTTTGCGAGGTTCTATCATGGCCAAGCCCATATAGGGAGAGACGCAATGATCAGGTTGTTCAAAATTGATTGGTTCAATCCAAAATTCAGAGAAGCTGCAGAGGTTATCTGTCACAGGTGCATCATCTGTCAACAGATGAATGCAGGGAAAGGGACGGTGGTAAATATGAGCCACATTAGGAGAGCTGGCGGTCCATTTAGCAGGATGCAGATGGACTTCATTGAAATGCCTGTGTGTGGAGGACTGAGATATGTGTTGGTGATTGTGTGTGTTTTCAGTCATTGGATTGAAGCTTACCCTACACGTAGAAATGACAGTCTCACGGTAGCAAAGCTGTTGCTTAGGGAGTTAATACCACGTTTTGGATTCCCGATCTCTTTAGAATCAGATAGGGGCAGACACTTTGAAAATGAGGTGATTAAGCTCTTGTGTGCCGCACTGAACATTGAGCAGAAGCTGCATTGTAGCTATCGCCCTGAAGCATCAGGACTAGTGGAACAGATGAATGGTACCTTGAAATCGAGAATGGCAAAAATGTGCACAGCTACCAATCTCAAGTGGCCAGATGCATTGCCCTTAGTACTGATGTCAATGAGAAACACACCTGACAAGAAAATTGGACTATTCCCCCACGAAATTCTGATGGGTCGAGCTATGCGATTACCCGCAGTAGCTCCAAATGCTCTTGTAAATATCACAGATGATATGATGTTGGACTACTGCAAGGGTCTGGCTGATGTGGTCCGCTCTTTTTCTCACCAGGTGGAGGCTAACACATTGCCACCGATCAGTGATCCAGCTCACACCCTGAAACCCGGTGACTGGGTTGTTGTCAAGAAACACGTGAGGAAGTCGTGTTTGGAGCCGTGTTGGAAGGGGCCATATCAAGTAATACTGACAACGACTACTGCTGTAAAGTGGGCAGGTGTTCCGAATTGGATACATGCCAGTCACACAAAGAGGGTGACATATCCAACTGATGAGGAACTTGAAGTATCTAAAACAGCTGCGGAAAAGGAAGTCTCAGGGCCGGAGAGTATTCAAAGGGGAACTGAGACTGAAGGAGAGACCACTGAGGACGGCTCAGTCACTCAAAGTGAGTTCCAGAGGGGTGACAGTGAGCCTATCTCAGCCGAGGTAACAGGGGAACCGACGCAAAGAGAGGTTCTCCCAGAAGCAGATGGATTCGAGTTTGAAGTTGAGCCTGTGACAGACCCTGAAGGCGAGGGAGAAGAAGCAGAGGGAGGTCAAAGTGAACTGACTCCTCCTGAGCCGGTTGCAGGTCCATCAAGAGAAAACACCATAGCACAAGAGGAGGGCGCTGTTCAACGTTTTGAAAAGTCAAGCAAGAAGAAAACGCATAAAGGAGATAACTGGCAACAACAACAAGCTGCAATAAAGAAAGTGGTCCCTGGAGACACAATTGAGGAAGAAGTTGACACAACCAGAAAAGAGGATCTTAGTGAAGGAGGGTTGCAAAGTGAACGCAGACTGAAAAGAAAAAGAGTCGCAAACAGGAGTTACCCAGGTCCTGAATGGGTATATGCAACAACAGCTGAATGGCAGCAAGAGTTCTTGGCGTTCTGTTTTGATCGGGAGGTACCAGGTCAATACTACGGCACCTGAATTCAACTCTAGAAAGAGACTGTGTTAAAATATCAAAATTAAAATTGAAAGCTGAGAAGCTCAGAAAAGAGACTGATAAACTACCGGATGTGACACTGATAACCTGAATTGACTTTAAAAAACAATTATGACAAGCTGCTAAACCTGATTTGACAAAAAGGGTCCTGGAGTGAGTGAGGCACTGTAAATACTCGCAGAGAGAGAGAGAGACTTTTGTAGAAAAAATAAAAAGAAAGGAGCTTTTATATCGTCCTCAAGTTGATTATTTGCTTTATATGATTCTGCTATCTGATTCTTTACAGATCATGAGTTACACTAAGAGTAAGAGTAAAAAGGGTAGAATGTGTGGTTGGTTGAGTGTTATTCTAGGTAGTGTGTGTGCAATAATAATTATAGGTGTGATTGTGGGAATGCCATGGATAGATAAGAAAGTGACTAACAATGCTTCAAAACCTGAGACTGCTACACTAACACCGTGGGAGAAGTTTGAGCAGGATGCAAAATACTTACATGAAGGAACTAATTTAAAAGGGGAACTATCTACTAATGTCTTCTATCGCTTGTTGAATGAGTATGTTGACACAATGGATGCAAAGAATTATTATGTGTGCACAAAGATTCCTTCATCAGTGCAAGAAGGGGTTACTTATCATAGCTTGCCGCTAACTTACGGGATAAGCTGTAGCTTGCTACTAACAAGATTCTATGATCAAGAGCATGTGAAATACTTCTACTCTAACTTGGATGTAGTGTTTTCTTTTGTGCCTGTGATTGAGTTTCTAAATAAATTAGCTAAAGAACACAGCATAAAATTAGTTAGGGGTTTCTTTGAGCCAACACTAACATTTGGGACAGCTTATGCGCACTGCAATAATTTAACCTGCTTACTTACGCCTGTAAAGAAGAGCTTCTTAGATCACACTGATGATAGACGAAAGGCATTAAGGGAAAGGCTAGAAAAGGGATTAGAAAAACGCACGCATGCAAATGATTATGCTTACACTGCAGTAAAGACACAGGGCAAAGTTAGCTATAGATGCATTACATGTAGGTATGCTTTGTATATATAGGCCAAAATCTGAGCATGACACTTTATTTGTGGGAACGAGTGAATGCAGGCATTTGTTTCTGTTTCAGAGTAAATGGACATAAATGTTAAATGGACAGGATTCAGCGATCCCTGGGATCTATTATATATGTGGACTTAATGCTTATTACCGTCTTCCAAAGGGATGGTATGGGACATGCTATTTGGGAATAGTTTTCCCAAAGATCTACCAGATTGATGACTTAAAGTAAATTCCTAAAGTGTCTGAATTACAACATGCTAGACAAAAACGAGAGACATCGGCTGCTGTCGTGGGTGACATATTTGGAGCCATAATTCCTTCAGTACGGGTTATCTTAAACTCCATAAAGATTCAAAAGTTGTCTGCTATTGAGGATAACATGCTAACAAACTTCACAGGGGCTATACTCCTGATGGATACTGAACTTGCTGCGGAAAGAGCTATGACTCTTCATAAATGGCTTGCTTTAGACATTCTTTTAGCGAAGAGCGGCGGAGTCTGTAAAATGCTTAATGAGCGCAATTGCTGTGCGCTCATTCCTGACAATAGTAAAAAGATTAGAGGTATGCTTACTAACCTAACAAGAGATAGTGCAGAGTTGAAGGAATTGAAGGAACCTGGAGTATGGGAGAAAGTTGGGAAAGGAATTACCAGAGTAGGGAATTGGTTTAGTAATATTTGGAATGGGGTTCTTGCAAAAATATTAGGGGGTCTATTGATTGTTCTGATTTGCTTATTGGGATTATGGGGATCATGCAAAATTAATGAAAGAATTAAATGAAATTTGACAAAACGAACTAAAAGAAATTAAGAAAATGAAAGGGAGAAAATGTTTAATGAAATTTGGGAAAGCTCACACAAAGGACAGGATGTTGAAATGCGCATTATGCGCAAGGTGAAAGGTTAAGGGAAAGGTTTGTGTGATGACAAGTGTCATCAGACGAGGGACTGAGAGAGTGTAGCTTATATAATCAAATATTAACATGAAATGTTTATGAACTAATGTATGATAATGCTGCATTGAAGATGTGTTAATGTATTTTGCTATAACGTGCGCTTGAAATGTGCCCGGGGGAGTGGCCGCCAATATATACGGGGACTAATGAAATTGACTAATAATGTTGAAATGATATGTTATGATATGATTTTACATTAATAATAATAGACATATGTAAGAGTTTTGCTAATAAATCATTAGGCCTTAGTTAGCATGAGTCGAGGCTTAGCTGCCTGACTCTCATATTAAATGTATTTTTCTAACGTGCAGTGTGCTGACGTGCTGAAGGACATTAACTCTTGTTTTTTTCCAAACTAGAAGCTGAATGTAACCGAAGTAGATCCACTCTCATGAAATTCGACTTGCTTATAGAAACATTTTAGTTGAATGCAACACTGTAAACCAGTCGTAGGTACAAGGTCGCCTGAACCGGTACAGACAATGGAGCCACTGACCGAAGATGTGCAAAGGATCACAAGACTATGAAATCGTACCGGACATTCCACCCGCTAAAGACGTCAATCATAAGGACCAATAAAATACGTGAGAACTGTTATGGGGTGACAAATTCGATGAGCTAATCTGAAGTTAATTGGTTAAAGATAGTGGGGTGCAACCCCTTGCCCAACCAGATTTTAGGGGAATGTACAACGAAAAGGGGATAAAAACCCTTGACACCAGGAAGTAAATTAGAACTAGGGAGTAGGAGACTAGGAGAGGGGGAGATGCTGATGCGATTTGCTTTGATCCAGAGACTTTGTCACTTTGTTTAGTGACTTCCTAATTTTTAGAACGATCCTTACCCTTAGATTGCCCGTTTATACTTTACCTCCTTATGAGGGAAGTGCCCCCTTTTACCGGAGCTGAATTCTTGATGGTGAACCAACTGATGTCCTGAGGACGAAGACCTAAACGGAGGGTAACTATATGACAATGAAATTGTGATTGTCTGTTTGCTTTTCCTTTCTAGGTACCAACTGCTTCTTTTGACAGAGACCATAGTTAGATGTTTTCCAGTTTGGTGTTACTAAATTGTTTTGCATGAAGCCCAACATGCCAATGCTAATTCGAGGTTAGGAGAGGGGTTCACTAAACTGACGCAAATAGACAAACAACTGAATCTATGCTTTGTTGAATAACGTGATAATGACATTCTGCTAGAATAACCTATGCTGAAGCCGTGTTATATTCTAATGTTTGTGATTCTTGCTTTGATGAAATCTTATCAGAGTTGCCATATTGTGACTATGCTAATGTGTTTCCTGGTTTTGAGACTGATACATTTGCTAGTAGAATTGTAATCAATAGGGAATAAACTTCACAAAATCATATTAATCTGGTGTGGTTATTCATGACTGAAAGGTCATTGCGTTTCCTGAGTTTCATTAAATGTCATTGACTAAGGTGAATTGCATTGTTTTAATAAATATTGATGACATTATTGACGTATTGATTGACATGTTGATTGGCTATCTCGTCCTAAGGTGTCTTCAATCAGGGTCAAAATATTCATTGGCCTAAAACGAGTCCCAAAGTGAGTAAATTAGTCATAAAGGGACGCGTTAACACGGTTAATGTGGGTGTGTGTTTTATAGTGGTGTGTGTATGTGTGTCAGGTGTGTGCACACACAAGTTTGAATTGTCCAATGTGGTGTGGTTTTGTAAGTGTGTGTGTATTTTGAGCACCGCAGTGTGTAACGCCAATGGTTTACCGCGGTTGAAAGACCGCCTCGGTGATTCGTGGGTCATGATACTGTGGGCGTGTTCCTGTTGGTGTAACGGTGTGGGTTTTGCTATCAACAATTTATCACTGACCTTTGGTGTGGCGGACTTGTGTGGGTGTCTGTATAGTGGCGGATTTTTCTGAGTGGGTCATAATACCCATAGCGGATTACCGCCACGGTCATGGTATGTTGGCGGCCGTCAGCATGGCGGTAGGCATCATTTACCGCAAGGGTTGTAGTGAGGGCCTAAATGTGGCTTTCTGGTATCTCAAGTGAGTTTTGAACACAAGGGCACATGCTCTTACAAAAGTCACCCGAAATCTAGGCTGGGGACTTGTTTAAGCAGAAATTGCCTTGTGTCTGAGGTTGTATCCGTGTTGTAAGATATTTTTTGCTAGAACCAGTTCATTGTGGACACAAATTGTGCAAAATCAGGTAATGCTACATTTTGAGACTTTCACGTAACACAAAATTTGTGAATTTCCCAAGACTTCCATCCACATTATTAAACTTTCACCCATACCTAACAGCTACTGATACACATGACAATGTGGGCAGATTACAGATCAAGTAGGTAGTGGTATAGTGAAGAGAAGTGTTGACAAGGTAATCAAACTGTACAGATATGTGATCTCACACAATTTTATCTTCCAGATGGAAAATGGCAGCAGCACACTAACTGTATTGAAGTATGTATTTCGACGATGGCAGAAGTAGAGATGTGATGAGTGAATTGTAATCGCATTTATGAGGAGTTTACTACCCCTGACAAGGTGTTGAAGCTCTTTTTGGTGAGTAGCATGCTACTCCAGAACCCAAAGGTGGATTAGTGGTGGTTTTGTCAAGGGAAATATAAATTGTTATTGGGAGTGGTAGACATGTGAGTCTGTTAGTTGGATGAATAGGATAAAGAATGGAAAGAAGACGGCAGCGTTTAGAAAGGATTATTTGGGAGTTCATGGTACTAAAAGATGTTTGAGAGGAGTCAGAGGACCTGTTAGATGGATAAATAGAATAAAGAATGGATGGATGTGGGAAGACTTTGGAAAAGGTTATTTGGGTGCTGATTGTAGCACAAGAGGTTTGGGATGAGTCAGGGATGGGGGGTTGGGGATATTTTGGAAGAGGAACATGATGAGTCCTAGAGTGGAGGTTTTCTTTGCGTGGGAAGATAATACATAAATATGAAGATACATAACTACACATATAATAGATATACATACATAGAGATTTAACATAATATGGATATGGAAAATATTCAGGCAATATAAAATAAAAGATAAAGAGGCTGGCGGTGCTTCCTGGCCAATTCTGACCCCGGCGGTAAAGCCGCGGTCAGAAAAGGGAAACCGGCGGTTTCCCGCCGGTTTTCCCCTGGCCAAAGGAATCCTCCATGGCGGCGCTGCAAGCAGCGCCGCCATGGGGATTCCGACCCCCTTCCCGCCAGCCTGTTCCTGGCGGTTTACACCACCAGGAAGAGGCTGGCAGGAATGGGTGTTGTGGGGCCCCTGGGGGCCCCTGCACTGCCCATGCCACTGGCATGGGCAGTGCAGGGGCCCCCTAACATGGCCCCACAAAGATTTTCAGTGTCTGCTTGGCAGGCACTGAAAATCGCGACGGGTGCCACTGCACCCGTCGCACCCCAGCAACTCCGCCGGCTCCATTCCCCAAAGTCCCATATGTATATACAAAGATAAATATTTTTAATGACAGGCTTTCAAATGTTGCTGTAAATGAAGATTTATTTTTTATTTGTTGTATTGTTATATACATTTGTATTATATTTCTCCCCCAATTTTTCAATAATGATGCGCTTACAGATACACTTGCTACGATCATATTTACACATTGTGAGAGATATATGTTATTAATGGAAAATAAACCCATAAGCATACACTCATCACCTTATATGTTATTGATGTATTGATGTACTACCATATGGATATTATAGAGTTATACATATATATATCAATGTATATAATATTTGTATTTGTTTTATTTCTTTGTGTTATTTAAAATATATGTATTTATTTCTCATTACTTTAGTAAGTATAAAATATATATAGAGAGATATATACCCATATCTATTTTGTTTGCTTTTTCCATTAATTAGCATTATTTATTTGTATTATTTAATTACTTGTGATGTGTGTATTTATGATTTATTTGAGTATTGTGTCTGTTGAATGGTTAACCTTTACCAATACTTTCTGTATAATCATGTTTGTATGTTGGGAGAGGAGCCAAGATGGCGACCGGGAAGGACGCTTAATAAAGCGCTCCGTCTCGGGCTCGCCACTAAAATAATTGCAGGACGCCCCGGGGACGCCAACATCCTCGCACAGAAGTGAGACCCGCTCTGAGAGCCTCTCTCCCCTCGTCGACGGCTACTGAGGCACTTGTGCGGCAGAGAAAGGAGGCTCCTGACGACGCCGCCTTGGGAACTGCGGCCGCCATTTTGCCTCGTAGCGAGGCCCGGAGCTCCGTCCCTGAGCCCCGAAGGTGAGGTGGGGGTGCGACGGCGGGGGATCCCTTGGCGGGTGGGCAGTAGGCCCGCCGCTGGGCCCTGCACCGCTTTGGGCTGCCCCCCTACCCCCCCTACCGCTTGATAACCTCCCCATTGCTGGTGTGGGGCGGAGCGGCGGTGAAGTTGCGGGCGAGGACTCTTGGTGGTTCCCCCCCCCGGCCCGCGGATCGGCTACAAGGCGCGCCCCCCTCCCCTCGACCAAGGGGGGACACGCAGAGAAATCCGCGCAGCACATCTGGAGCGCCGGCGGTTCGAGGTCGGCGGGGGGGGCTTGTTCTTTACGCCCCCTGAACATTACTGGTGGCTCCGGCAACTTTTTGAACGCTCGGGGGCCACGTAGGAAGCGCTCACTGCAGTAAACTATGTATACCATCATTCCCCCGGCACAGGGATTAGAACCCTGCATGGAAGCCCAAATGAAGGAGCGTGCACATGGTGATCGACATCGTGAGAATGAGGGGCCCACACCCAGGCCCTGAATTGTCCAGGCCGACTGCAGTGACACTAGGGGTGCGCGGGCCTCGCCCCCCCCGCCACGCCATCCGTCGCCCTCCCGCCGGTGCCGGTAGAGGGGCCTGGAATTCACATCGAAGAACATTAGGCGGTCGGCAACCTAAAGAACTAAAAGCGTATTCCGGTGTGGATCCGAGTGGATATATGGCCCTCCATACCTGTCCAACCCGGGGACCGTGGGAGTTTGCGTGGGCGCAGAAGGAACAGGGACTCACAAACTGAGACAAAATGGCCGGGAGATCAAAATCAGTGAGGAGTCAGGACCGGGGCACGCATGGACCAGCGCCTGGGGACCAACAACCCATACCTACTTTACAATCACTGGAATCTACACTTTTGGCCCACTCCACACAATTTGAGAAAGTACTCCAAGCAATCATGGAAACTAAAATTTCATTGGAAAATAGAATAGACACGGTATCGCAAGACCTAAATATCCTTAGAGCGGACCACCGCAAACTATCCGACAAAGTGAAGTCAACGGAGGTGGTGCTAAACAAAATGAGCCCCAAAGTAACGGACAACCAAAAACAAATTCTCCACCTGGATCTAGAAGTAAAAACACTGTTGAGAAGAGCAGAAGAGGCGGAGGGAAGATCACGATGCAACAACATTCGGTTTCTTGGATTTCCGGAAAAATCACTAGATCAAAACTCAGAGATTCTATTGGAACAATGGTTAGCCGAAGTGGTCCTGAATGGAGCCCCATCGAAATTCTTCTCAGTTGAAAGAGTATACAGGACTCCTGGGCGCCCCCCAGTACCGGGCCAGCGACCAAGACCGCTGATAGCCAGGTTCCTAAACGTTAGAGACCGGGATGCAATATTGCAACAATTTCGCAGTAAAGGCCCATTTCAGTATGAGGACTCAACTGTTCACGCCTATCCAGACTTCACTCAGGAAGTGCAAAGACAACGCAACTCCTTTGCTCAAATAAAACAAAGTCTCCGCGAACATGACATAAAGTATGCTCTGCTATTCCCTGCTAAATTAAGAGTACTAACAGATGAACGCACCCACGTGTTCACATCCCCGGAGGGCGCTTGGACATGGCTGCATGCCAAGGGTTTTGCCCAACCCCGAGAAGCAACCGGAATCAACGAAAGCTGGTCCACAGCGTCCTCACGGAAACGCTCCAAGACGCGACCCAGGGGTCAACCCACAGAGAAACAGGCTGCAGAAGAGAGAGCCAGGGTTCTGAAGGAAACTCCCCTACTGACACAAAACTCTTTCGAGGCTCTCAGAACCCAACAGGAGGAGGGCTCGGAATCGGAGTCAATAAGTTCGGATTTCACACTAACGGGGTCGCTGAAGGGCCCGGAGATCACCCCCGGTCCGCAGATATACTCTGAACGAGCGCCGCTGACCAGCCACCAGGGCGAGACCCGCAGCCATAGAAGGAGAGCAGGACTGAACATTGTGTGCTTTGTTGCCAGCGGTTGGACATATCGCTTGACATTATGTATCCTTGTTTTTCTGCTCTTAGAGCCAACTCCTGTATTCAATTTGCGCGTAATTGGTGGCAGCGCGCGGCGGGGGGAGGGATGGTTCACTGCGACCTGGGGACGCCCTACAATACTTGCAGACTGTGTCTGCAGAAGGATGCGAGCCCCTATTATGAGCCGCACCGGATAGTATTATTGCTCCCCCGCAGACATCCACATGGACACAGCCCAGTTCGCACCTCAACGGGGTGCGCAGTTTCTTGTTTGTTCACAGTTGGGGATGGGATCCAGTTGGGGAGGGAGGGAGGGTAATTACTAGTTCATGCACCGCGGGTCTGTGCATAACACAGGACACATTGCTGGGGGCGGGAAACAGGGTCGACGCGGTGAAGGGGAGGGAGGAAACTGCTCGGATCCTATCAGGGAGCAGAATGTTAGTTGCATCACTACAAAATAAACATGGGCCAACATACAGCCTATAACGCATGCAAATATGACATAGTCACCTGGAATGTCAGGGGCCTCGGGAATCATAGCAAAAGGACCAGGGTGCACGCAAGACTCAAACGCCAGGGCATACACATTGCAATCCTACAAGAAACCCACCTGCGGGATCCAGACCTACAAGAACTGCAGAACAAATGGGGAGGACAGATCGTAGGCACATCTTATTCAACCTTCGCGAGGGGGTCCTCATATGGATAGCAGGGAGTGTCCCAGTTCTTCAAACATCATACAGGATAGATCAGAGGGGTAGGTACGTAGTAGTGGAGGGTAAATTAGACGTCAAACAACTATCACTTATAGGAATATACTCCCCTAACACTGCGCTACCTGAGTTCCTGAACACGCTTACCCCAGCATTATTGGTGAACCCCGCAACACCCGCAATATGGGGTGGAGATTTTAATAATACACCGGACCCGACATTGGATAGGTCTAGCCCCCCCACACACCTAGCGCCTAATAGACAACCCAGGCACCCACTGGCAACATGGGCCAGCAACATGGGCATCTATGGTTTGTGGCGTATGAAGCATCCACACCACAGAGAATATTCATTTTATTCAGTACCACACAGGGTGCACACCAGGATAGATCTACTATGGGGCACCCAGGACATTTGCACAGTAACTAACGGGATTGAATACTTAGCCAAAACACTATCAGACCACTCGCCACTGGGGCAGGAGGCGTCAAGCGATCCCAACCTGGAGACTAAAAGTGGAAGCGCTGCAGGACCCTGCATTCACAGACGCACTGAAAACAGCGCTTAAACAGTACTGGGAATTGAACGCTGACACCACAAACTTAAGAGCAGTGGAGTGGGACGCACACGAAGTAGTGACTCGTGGGCACTGTATTTCCACTACATGGGGGGTAAGACGCACGCTCCATGCAGAAGTTGGCAAGATGGAAAAGAAATTAAGAGCACTAGAAAATGCAGTGGCCCGCAGCGAAACACCATACACGTCATTAAAAGATGCGCGCGCAGAATACGCAGCCGCCGATGCCACACTACGCCTTCATGACTACAAATACCACTTGACCAGATTACAAGCGGAAGGGGACAGATCGGGTAGGCTGCTCGCATGGCTCCTGCGGGAGGAACGGCAATGCCCTCCAATTGGGGCAATAGGGCTAGGCGCAGGCGCACTAGCAACCACACAGGAAGAAATAAATGATGCGTTCAGGGAATACTACACACAACTATACACTACACGCACATCATGCACCCCCCAACAACTCGAGTCTTTTTTGGCGGACTCCTCCCTGCCCCAACTCACACATGCTGACAAGGAGTCATTAGAGGCCCCTATCACACTAGGCAAACACAACAAGGCTCTTGAACAATTACCTAGAAACAAAGCTCCAGGGACAGACGGCCTGCCATCAGAAGATTACTCTACCTTTGCGACACACCTTATTGCACATCTCCTAAAAGTTATTGAAGAAGCAGAGGTTAATGGAATTCTCCCCCCCACAATGAGAGAGGCAATGATAGTGGTCCTCCCGAAACAGGGACGAGACCCCACCGACGTTAGGTCCTACAGACCTCTGTCCCTGCTAAATCTAGATTGCAAACTACTTGGCAAAATACTAGCCAACAGGCTAGCTCCACACATGCACACTTTGGTACACGCAGATCAGAATGGATTCATTCCAAAACGTAACACCTTCCTCAACATTCGCAGGTTACTGAGCGTAATGGGCGACACCCCCCCGAGTGCATTTGAGGAAGCGGTGATTTCGCTAGACATCGAATAAGCATTCGACACACTGGAATGGGACTTCCTGTTTGCCACCATGCAGCGAATGGGCATAGGCCCAAAATTTATAAGATGGGTACGCATTCTGTACACTAACCCACAGGCCAGGGTGAAGACAGGGGTGTCATATCAGAGAGCTTCCTGATTAGCAGGGGAACAAGGCAGGGGTGCCCCCTATCCCCCCTGTTGTTCGCCCTGGCAATGGAACCACTGGCCGCACGTGTCCGTGCAAAAACAGAAGACTGGGGAGTGGTAAGGAACGGCACCTCCCACGTCATATCATTGTACGCAGACGATGCCTTGATATATATACGCAGCGCAGAGGAGGTGCTGCCACCAGTGATGTCATTGCTGTGCGAGTTTGGAGAGATCTCGGGAGTGATAGTTAATTGGGGGAAATCCTGCATATTCCCGTTGGTCGGCTGGTCCCCAGCGTGACATGAGAATGCCCCATCAGGCCAATTAAAATGGTGCTTTGACACATTTAAATATTTAGGGGTCAACGCCTACCACAGTGGGGAAGACCTCAGGGATGGCAACCTGGGGAGAGCGGTGACATCTATAAAGAGCTCATTGCGTTTCTGGAATAAACTACCGCTTTCACCACTGGGAAAGGTAGCCATAGCCAACATGCTAGTACTGCCCAGGTTGCTGTATTACTTCGCTGCCCTGTCGATCATAATCCCTAAAAGCTTTTTCAACAGTTTAAATTCTGCACTGGTGCAGCTTGTGTGGGGTGATGGCAGAAGGCGGGTCGTACTCAATACACTACACCACCTGGTGGCGGCGGGTGGGCTGGGAGCCCCTAACTTTGAGCTCTATTCTGCAGCAGCACAGCTGCAGTGGATCTTAAATTGGATCCATAATCCCGGCGCAGCGGAGGCTACCTGGCTGATAACCCGACTCCGGGGAGTCCCTCTGCTTGAGTGGCTCATGAACAAGCAAACCAAAACCACACGCGTAAATCCACTGATGACAGCAGCTCATGCATACTGGAAGAAGTACATTCAAAAAGAAGCCAAAAAACTTCCCTACTCACCTCTCCTACCACTAGAATGAATCCCCTGATGGGTGACAACTGGATCTCACTCGTCCGCAACCTGGATAGATGCGGGCATAAGCACGGTGGGAGAATGCTTTGAGGAAGGAAAACTAATGTCCTTCGAAGCCATACAGGCCCTCACAGAGATCAGCTCAGGGCAATTTCTGACATACCACGCTATATGCCACGCCATTAGAAGCACATGGGGGTCTGGGAACGCTGAGCCAGGATCCTCAGCTAACCTGCACCATATGCTGAGCTGCGACACTCGTGAAAAAGTAGTATCAAACACGTATAAACTTCTGAATAAGCCCCCGGAGGCTAACATGCAAAAAGCTCGGGAGAGGTGGAATGCCGCACTGCCTGCCCCGATTTCAGAGACAGAATGGCCGAAAGCCCTGAGTCACACACGCGAGGTCTCAAGGAACCCCAGATTCCAATACACACAGTTTAATTACTTACATCAGACATATTTAGCGCCAGCCAGGATAAAACGCATGTTCCCTGGATCGGACCCAACTTGCCCCAGATGCAAAACCCCAGCAGCACAGTTTTATCATATGGTCTGGGAGTGCCCGCGGGTGCAGGGGGAGTGGGCCGTGCTGACCACTGTACTGTCGGAAATGACTGGCCTGGGCCTAGACGCGAATCCCAAATCCTGTCTACTTGGCCTTAGGACAAGAACAAAAAGAAGCCAACACATGTATAGATTCGTAGACCTGGCTTATGCAATGTACAAAAGACTAATAGCCATGAACTGGAAGGCCTCCAAGGCCCCCGACTTTGAAGCCTGGCTCACTCTCACGCTTTGCTGGGCACTAGCTGATTATCAAGCACTAACGAAACTGGCGCGGGGTGGTCTGCGACACTCGGGCTGTGAAACCTGGGGCACACTGGTCTCCAAATTAGAAGCAAAGAACAATGAAAAACCCCCTTGAACAGCAGATAGCTGCGACTACACAGATAATCATGGGCTTCGCCCTGGCTGTAAAGCGGCAGTAAATCAGGAGATGCGCACACGCCTGCCAACAGCGCCTCTGCACTGATATCAATACACCACACCCCTAAGCGCACACAAGACAAATAGCACACACAGACCATCATGCCCAATTAGCGGATACAGGCTCTACAGAAGCCAAGCCACCCCCCCCTGCTCCCCTCCCCCCCTCTCCTCCCATAGGGGGCGCCCTCATCTAGAACCCTAACCGGTAATAAAAACCCCGCACAAAAGAAAGCTTTAAATGTGCGTACCGGCAATGCCTGAAAGTATAGACATAATTGCGCGGATCTAGTGGTGCACGAAAGTTATTGGTTGTTTGTTAAGTTTAATAAACGAGCGCCCAGCAAATTACTGTAACTGACAACATCCTTGTATTGCTGTTAACTGAGCGCATTGAAATGTATGACACTATTAAAAAATCAATAAAAATATGTAAAAAAAAAAAAATCATGTTTGTATGTTGTGATATGAGTTATCAGAATAGAGGCACACAAGCATGTAATCAAATACTTATATGTTATTTATGTAATAATAAATTCCTGTTGTGCTACAAGGAGACATTGACCCTCAATCAATAAATCAATGAAATGCAACTTATAAATGTGCGGCTGCCTTAACTGAGGCATCCCAGCGCTCAAAAGCAGGCACTGAAGAACAAGACTGGACCCTAATATCTGCACTTGCCTAAAAAGCCAGGTTTTGAGATCTTTCCTGGGGCAGTTCTCAGTCATATGGGGCTAGATGTATCAACAAACCATTTTGTGATTCTCTAATAGCAATTTTTAAGAAATCACTATTTCTGAATCGCAAAATGGTATGTATCATATTTGTTATTCCTTAATAGCGATTTTTAAAAAATCCGCAAATGCTATTACTAAATCGCAAATTGCGATACCGGCCCCATTCGCACCCATGGGCATGTAGGCACATATTTGAGAATTTTTTGCATTTCCCAAATTGCGAATTCCTAACTAGAATTCGCAAATTTGGGAAATGTAAAACCCAGGGTGCTGGGGTCCTAAGGCCCCCTCTGCTGCACCCCAATAATTTTTTTAAGGACATGTAAGGCACACACATGCCAAAGGGGCATGTGTGTGTTACATGTCAATTTTAAAAATGCATTTTTCATGCATTTTTAAAATTTCCACATGCTTACACCAAGTTCAACTTGGTGGTAATAACGATTTCATAATGCCCAATTCACATTAAGGAAAAGCTTGATATATGTGGTTTAGAAATCGCAAATAAGGATTCCTTATTTGCGATTCTCTAAACGGGCTCGCAATTCTAAGGAATCGCTATTTTAGCGATTCCTTAAAATTGCATAGAGAATGCCTTTCATACAAAAGGCGAATGCAAAAACGCTTGATACATCTAGCCCATGGAGTTTAATAGGCAAGGACTTCCAGAGCTTAGCCACTAGTATGAAAAAGACCTACCACCATGGCGAATGTTGGCAAGCCTTGGAATGCTCAAGAGTTGAAGATGATTAGATCTCAGGAATCTCTCCTGTTCGTACTGGCTCATTCTGTTTCTCAGCTATCAAGGGCCTTTGCCCTGATGGCTCGGAACGCCAATGTTAGGGCTTTGCACTCAACCCTCTTAGCAATGGGAAGTCAATGAAGCTGCTTCAGGGGAGGTAAGATGTGTTGGCAGAATGGGACCTGACCTATCATCCTGGAGGCAGAATTCTGTATGATTTAACACCCATGGATCAGGAAAGCAAGAATACCCAGATATACACTCAATGTCATGAGAGCGTGGATTATGTTTTTTTGGGACTCTTCCGGGAGCAGAGAAAATAGCCTCATGACTGATCCACTTTATAAAGCAGGATGATGAGATATGCCTGATCTGAGTAACAAAGGAAATGTCAGATTCAAGCA
Organism: Pleurodeles waltl; assembly: GCF_031143425.1. Classification (NCBI taxonomy): domain Eukaryota; kingdom Metazoa; phylum Chordata; class Amphibia; order Caudata; family Salamandridae; genus Pleurodeles; species Pleurodeles waltl. The sequence continues at coordinate 915,051,012 of NC_090447.1, forward strand.
TGAGCCCTAAATTTCTAGCTGATGCAGAAATGCCAGTAGTGAGTTCAGTTTGGTGGGCCACCAAAGGCTGGAGAGGGGAAGAGCCATCTGGCTGAAAAAGAGCAACTTGTTCCATCTTAAGAAGTTAGCGTCTATCCACTTGGCAATGCCTTTTAAGCACTCTTTAAAATTGAGAAAGACAGCTTCTGAATGTTCTCTAAACAAGAACAGCAGTTGCGTTTCATCTGTGTAGGATACCACTTTCAATCCCCAGGCCTCAATAAAGGTGGCCATAGGGGCCAAATAAAGGTTGACGAGCAGCAAACTAAGGGCAGAGCCCTAAGGTACCCCAGAAACCAGAGGTTTGGGAGAAGAGGAAAAGAGGCAAAGAAAAACCCACTGAGAGCGTTCTTCCAAAAATGCACAAATCCAGGACAGCACAGTGCCTTAAAAGCCAAAAGTTTCAATCTATTCAGCAAGATGGAATGAGCCACCGTGTTGGATGCTGCCAACAGGTCTAACTGCCATGGCAGAGGCGCACCCGTCCAGTATTTCACTGACGGTCTCTGACACTTCCAAAAATGCAGTCTCTGTGCTGTTTCTCGCACAGAAACCAGGCTGAGGGGCATATTTATACTCTGTTTGCGCCGATTGTGTTTCAAAAAATTTGACGCACAATCAGCGCAAACGTTGCCCCATATTTAAACTCTGACGCCCGAGCCCACGGACGACAAAATTCCTCCGTGTGCGTCATTTCTTGGATGCGGCAACCTGCCCTGCATTAATGATATGCAGGGTAGGCGTTCCCGTCCAAAAAACGACGCAAACGGCCGTGCGTCGTATTTATGCTTCCGGGCAAAAATGACTCTCGGCCGGGAGGCGGAGCAAAAAAATGACGCACAGCCCGATGTGCGTCAAAATGTAACGCCTGGGTCAGGGCAGGCGTTAAAATGGGGCAAACACACCTGTATTTAATCAGAACACACAGAACAAACAGCAGAGCAGCAACAGGGAGACATGGAGGTGATTCTTATCTAGCGTGCACGTAGACGCAGAGCCCAGCAGCAACAACAGCAGCTACAACAACACCAGCAGGGACCCCAAAGGCAGCGCAGAAGGCAGGAGAGGATATTCCGCCCAAGAACAACCCTTCAGGGCCTCAGGGAACATGACATCATCCAGAGGTACCGGTTGAACTGGCAGGCCATCCAGCAGCTGCTGCGCAACATTGAACAGCAGTTGGCCACCACTTTGGTGACACCCCGCACCATACCAACAGAAACAAAGCTGCTTGCCGTACTTCACCTGCTGGCAAGTGGCTCATTTCAAACAACTGGTGCCCTGGTTGGCGGAATTTCACAACCATCATTCTCCGCATTTCTGCCAAAAGTACTGGATGCCATCATTCAACTGACACCCCGCCACATCTGCTTCCCTAACACACTGCAGAAGCAGCAGGAAACTAAACAGGGGTTCTACGCAATCAGTGGCTTCCCACACATCCTTGGTGCAATCAACTGCACACATGTATGCATTGTGCCACCTGCTGCGACTGAACACCTCTACCGCAACAGGAAGCACACACATTCCATCAACGTGCAGGCCATAGTCGATCACCAGGGATTGATCACCAACATCGTGGCTAAATATCCTGGGAGTGTACATGACTCCTTCATCTTCCGTCACTCTACCATCAACCAACACTTCCAGGATGGACGATATGGCAATGGACTACTTGTTGGTAAGTACAAAAACCTACTTATATACACACTGCACAGCAACCCTCTAGGACACACAACACATACACCACAACAGCAACATCTAGACAGGAACACACTGAGGTCCTGACATCACTAGCCATGTTTCTTAACTCACCATTGAACCTGTCACACATCGGAAATTACTGTACAACCTAATGTGAAGACATTAATGAGTGTGGTTGCCTAAATGTCACCTTGCAAATTGTAAGTGTCCCAATGACCTTTACATTAATACATTGCATAAGTTTCAAGGTATGGGATGTCCAGGGTACTTTGATATGAACGTGTTAACAACACTTTCAATTTTAACTGTGCATGGAACTATCATCTCACCCTCAGTGAAGACACACGGACGCCTGTATCACAAGTCGCAATGCTAGGGAGGGCACACTGTACTGAAAATCCCAAAACATACTGCTGACAAATGGTTAGCAGACAAACACTTGCTCAGCCAAGGAAACAACACAATGCAGATGGTATAGCCTACAAGTATAGGATGTCACATTAGTACACAAAAGAGTCACAGACAACACAAGACAACTACTGCCATGGAAGGTCTTTTCAATAGTGCCAGCTACATCAACATGATCCCATTCTGTGTTTTTCTTTCAGCTGATCAGGGGTATGGCATCCAGCCACGGCTAATGACACCATTTGGGAACCCGAGTACTGCTGCAGAGCGGGCATACAACGACGCCAATAAGAGGAGAGGCAGCATTGTCGAGCGGACCTTTGGGATCCTCAAGTCAAGGTTCCGCTGCCTCGACATCACTGGCGGTAGCCTACTATATTCCCCCGAGATGGTCTGTAGGATCATACTCACATGTGCAATATTGCACAACATTTGTGTAAAAAGGAACATTCCCCTCCTCGAACCAGACCCATACATGCCTGAAGACGAAGAAGAGGAGGATGCTGGCCTGCAACAGGAGGGGGAACAACCAAACACGGCTGCTGGAGTGCGTAGGCGCCAACACATTGTAAATCATTTATTTGCATGATTATCACCATCACCACTTAATGCACTATTGTAAATAAACACTGATAACAAACACCACATTATGGTTTGGACTATCCTTTACTGCCCACCTTTAGCTTGAAATATCTGAAGAAGAATGTCATCTCATTGAGCAATAATGATATAACAATCATGACACAAAAAATTACACCACAAATGTAATGGCCACCATACAATGGTCACATACACACACAATGTAAATGACAGACATCCGGTACAGTTCACCTTTGAAGGGCAATAGCTGAGGACCACACATATGACACACATACATGTAGGAAACATGGATCATCGCAGCAGATGGCACACAACTAAACCACCATCACTCAACTAGGGGAAACAGGCCTCATACATCAGGCAGTTCACATGGTAATGCTTCAGGAACAGGAATGTAGTACTAGACTCTTGCCAACAGTAATTCCAACTACTTACTATCTTTGCAACTACTATCTGTCACTAGAGTTACACATAAGCAGAACAAACACAGCACAAGTGCTACACCTATGACAAGCATCCAGCACATCCCATCCCATCTACATGTCAGCCCTTTTCTAAAAACATTACACACACTTGCAGCTGGTCACACCCCACCTGTCTGAAGAGGTCCCTGGAATGCTGATTTGTGTACACTGAGATTCCCTCATCTACACACACACACTCTCAAGAGTCATCCAGTGTGCCACACCCTTTCCTATGCCTACCATTGTCATAGTACCATCTCACTGCATGGAACTCAGCTCATATAATACACTGGCTTGGAGTTTTTAAGGCCTGGAATCACCTGTAGATTGATTCTTCTGTGAAAGGTACTGTAGGCTAATTTTCAGGAAATCCCATCTGACAGGACTAGTGAGACACTGATGGAGGCCACACCAGTGATCCCCTCCATGCACACCACCAAAATGTACATGCCCCGTCCCTGCTGATGCCTCCTACTGCATACATGTTGGAATTTGAGCTATTACATCATTAAGCATTGCTACTAATGTTGCCATAGAACACTTTATCAGGGTTCATGTGTCACCTTCAAAACAACACAGGACATACACAGTGTGACATGTCAACTGTCTACTGCTCCCTCTGACCAGTCCTAGTCAGAACACTGATCATGTAATTACTGAAAGAACTTGCTCCTGATTGACCCAGCATCCTGTCAGCCTGACTGGCACCTGTCCGTGGGTCACTCTAAAGATACCTGGGGTCCACCTATGGACCACACATGCTGTCCAAAACCTCTTGTACCTCAGACACTAATTTGTCATTAGCCTCATCAATGTATACTCAAATACATAGTATTGCATCATCTGACTGTTATTTGTATCATATTTATGACAGTGCCCTTGAATGGCTAAATCTTGGCCCTTCCGTTGTCTGGCCCTCATTAATACCTAAACTACAAAGTGTGACAGTGGACCTGGACGATAGTGTTTGATGGTGTAAGTGGCCTCCATCCAAACCAGCAACCTCAGATAATGTTCATGAAAAGTCAACACATATGAGGACCCTGACTGTTCAAACGCTGAGTAACATTGTTCAAATAATAAAGATGAGTCGTGTGTGTTGAATACCAGCCATTTACTTCTGCACAGAGGCTATGATGTTTCCTGATACATTACAATCCACAGAGGCCAACTGGAGTACAAATGTTGCAATAACACATGCCGGATCCAGACACCTGAGACATTCTCTCACTCAGCACACCAAGGTTGCCCAGTTGAAAGTCTCATTACACGTTTTCAGTGACAGGGTGGGACTATCCATGTGTAGGTGACCATGTCCTCAATGGATTTTCTCAAATTGTGCTACAAACGATACCCAATAGAAACAAGATTAGCTGCCACTAACTCATGAGGAGACCTGGACGTTACAGTGACAACATACACCCTGACAGTTGATACTGGATCAATATTGGATCACACACATGTAAATGTACCATCCAATCAACAAAATGTTTGCAAGCAGCCAATCACAGTAGTGTCCCAGTTGTAACCTAGCAGGAAGAATGAAACATGCCACTAAACCAGGTAATGCATAAAAGGCCACATACATCAACAACCTATTTGCTATCATGACATGAGGAACGTTGAGATTTTTGCAAAAAAATCTATGCAAAATGGTATGTCAGAATTCTCCAAAGAATCAATAGGGCAAACGTAAAATGGGCAAATGGGATTACAGAATAGCAAACAGTGAATCATACCCTATTTGCTTCCATGGGCCTGCTGCTGAAGGTTTAGCATTACTGAATTTGGGAAACCCTTGGATAAATTTGCAAGTCTGGAAGAGCAAACCCTAGGGTGCTGGGGGCCTAAGTCCACCCCTGCTGCCCCCCAAATATACATTATTTATGCACATGTGAAGCACACACATGCATAAGGCGCATGTGTGCCCTACATGTCAAAAGTAAAACACATTTTAGATACATTAACTCGTAACTAGGACATGGTTACCCCCCAAAAAAGTTTAGGCGACTATTGCACTACCTATTTGGCCTTTATATAATTTTGATTAGCTTGATAAATGTGGACACATTTTTGCTAAGGAATACATCCTGGTATCCCGTTCATATTTTGAAAATAGCAATCAGCAATTACCTACATATGTGTACAATTATGAGTAATATCCATTCTGGCCAATCATTACCATTGCACTGTGAATACCTTCTATACATCATATAAGGGACTTTTGCCATAGCTAACCCCAAATGTGTATCACTTAGCACCGTTTGGTCATGACAAAATTCATTTCTCAATTTGACAAATGAAAGACATATTTGTCATAATGCATCATATTTTCACGCATACAGCTTGTCATAATTTTTGACGCACAGGAGTGCAGATAATGCAGAGTCAAAAATGAATTTAAAAAATAGATATCATAATATCCTGCATAACATGGGCTCCATTTTTTTCCATTATGCGTCATATTTCCACGCATACAGCTTGTGCGTCATAATTTTTGACACACAGGAGTGCAGATAATGCAGAGTCAAAAATATTTTTCATACATAGATATCATATTTTCCAGCGGCTTAATTTTCAACACTAGAACTGTAAAATATGCCTCAAACAAATATATTCGACCAATGAAGATTTTTTTTTTGACTCTGCATTATTTGCACTCCTATGCGTCAAAAAATATGACGCACAAGCTGTATGCGTGAAAAAATCACGCATAGCGGGGGAAAAACGGCGGCCATTTTATGCAGGATGTGATGTAATAGGATATCCTGTTTACAGAATCTGTACAGTGGGTGTACTTTCACTTTCATTTTGCAGTCTCAGATTATTCTAGACTGTGTGGCTGTGTGCAAAGTGTTGTCCTGTGTATTAGTGCTTTTGTGTCCAGTGTACCATCTCAATTGTGTTTTTGTCATCATTGTCTTGTTGTTGAATACTGTCTGAGTCTGTGTTGTATTATTCTGTCAAGTCCAGTGTTTTATTTATTGTCTGTGGGAGTCTGTTGTGGGTACTGTAATATAGGGGATAGTTGGGCTCTTCTTCTTAAGTTTTCTTTGTATTTCACCACTCTACCTTTCCCCATTTCCCCTTTTCCTTTTTCTACAACTTTTTCCCCTTTGTCAGTGGCTGGTTCCTGGTCTGCTGTCATCTTCCTCGGGTCTGTAGTGGCATCTGGGATGCATTTTGGCTCTCCTCTGCTGAAAGGGCAGTGTTCGCGGGTATTCTTGACGCTATTGCGTTAAAAAAAACGGCGCATATCCGGGTTGCGGTGTCGTAAATCGAGGAGGGTTCGGGGTCCTTATTCTTTCTATTTTTCATTATTGAGTGTGTGGGTGGGTGGGGGTCAATGTTGGGGTTCCTGTCTGTTTAGAAAAAAAGAAAAAAGAAAAAAAAGAAAAACATTCAAAAACAAAGTAAAAAAAAAATATATGATTGTTTAGGATAGTATAGTATGTGTGTAGGTTAGTATGTGTTGTCCTGCATGTGTCCTGTCTCATGATGGTGGGTGAGGGGTTGATGTTTAGATCGATTTGTTATATGTGTAGAGTAAGTTTAGCTTAGGTTAGTTAGGGACAGTTGTGGGTTAGGGGTAGTCAGGTTAGATTAGTGTAGGTATGACTTTTCCCTTAGTTGCCTCTGGTGTGAATACTTATGAATAAATATATAGTTAACCCTTTGCATTATGTGTTAACTGCTACTTGATCATGGCCTTTCCATCAGTGTATTGATTGTTGTTCTATGATATTTGTGTCCTATGCTACAAACCAAAGAAATAAGAGGTTTAAAATGGCGCCTACCCCTGTGCTAACTTGATAAGTATCCACCATTTGATAGAACCACCATTTGGAGTTTACATGGATCACAAAGGATTTGTGTTGATGAGTATGTTTTCAACATCACAAAGTGTGCTTCCAGACTTGGTATTGTGGGGAATTTTTTAGGTCGGATTGCAGTGTGATGTTCAGGGACATCTTTGTAGATGAGGTGTAGTTAACACTCTTGTCTTCATTACTGACATAGATCATGTGTGCAACAATTCAGCATGACTTCCCTTCTTGGAAGTTTACTCAGAAAGGGTGATTGATGCTGTGTTTAGTTGTGTTTGCTTAGATTAGACTGCATAATTTAATGTTTTAGTATTGCATGGTGCCCACATTTATCAGCCACCATTAGTTGACTTTGATTGCTATTGATGGAGTATTATTCTGTCCAACACAGCATGATTGTGTGTGGTTTCTCCCTTCATCAGTTATTCTCCTCAGGATGGTCAGGCTATGATGCAATCCTGGCCACTGCACAGATGTATCAGACTAAATGATGTCAGGACAGTTGTATTGACAAGCTACATGGTTGTCACACAGGCACTTTTGAGTTATCTACTGCACAGTTGATGTGTCAAATTACACAGAGACATATTAGGTGTTCAAGTGCTATTTATTGATAGGTGCTGTAGTGGAAAATGTACATTGTCCATGTTTGCTGAGTCCGTTCTAGTGCAATCTTACATGGTGATCCTACAGAAGGGGTGTGGATGATGCTCCTGACATGCTGAGGTGATGTTACCAACAGTGCAGAGGGACAGGATTCGCCAATTAGTAGGAGAGAGACATTCACTGGCAATGCTGACAAGTCATACAGTGGTTAGCAGAACAGTCTTTGAGTATAGTTGTAGTGAGACTGGCAATTGACAAAACGTAGGACCTTGGTCAGAGTAGGCCATGGTGCAGGGACTAGTGCTTCCGGGTACTCTTCCGTGTGAATGTGATCTGTTCCATGTCTTCTTTTTCTGATGTGTGTGTTGCCTGCTTTGTCCTTGTTGTTGTTGGTTGTGAAGGGGCAACACACACCTCAGTGTTAGAAGACGTGGAGTCAGACATCCCGGTGACTGCTCCCTGTGAAGTTCTTAAGGGCAGTACTGCAGCAAGGAGGGCCTGCTGGTTTTTGAGAATAGCAGCTACATCACGATGGTAGGCAGCCAGGTCGGCCCTGAGGGAGTCATGATTGCATTCATGCATGCAGTGGAAAGTTTGGGGTGCGAGGTGTTGGCAACTCCCTTACTGCAGTGGTGAATTCCTTTACAGTTTCTTGTAGTCCTTGCAGTATGGATGTTAGGGCTTGCATAGCTGCTGCCTGATCTGCAGATGAAATCATGCACGAGCGCACCCCTTCAAGGCTGGCTGCCATATTTTGCATCCCCACCCGCACCTCCTTGGCCAGCTCCCGCTGTACTCCAACTACGGTTCTTTCAAAGCTGGTGCCAGTGTCGTCAGAGTCCTCAGCTGTGTAGGAGCTGGCAGGTCTTGCAATTGGGGTGGTGGGTGGTTCTTTTGTGATGGCTGCTTGTTCTGTGCTCCTCCTTGTGACTGAAGGTGGGGTCTGGAGGGTTTCAAGGACCTTTTGAATGGTCTCCTGGGAAATGTTTATGGGCTCGTCATCCATGTCATCAGGGAAATCAGGGACAGGCATATCGGCAGGAGATCCATGTTCCTCTGCAATGAAACAGAGTGCAATTAGTGTGTCTGTGTTGTGACAATTTTGACGTAACATGCCAGCCTTTTGATGAATTTACTTTGTGATCTTGTTTGGTATTGGTATCTGCTGTCCTTCATATGGGCATTGTCATAGGCCTATGGCCCACCTGTGTGTCACATGTATGATATTGAGTTATCAGACTTGTCTGCCTAATCGCCTCTAGGTGTTGCTTTGTACCAAATAGGGAATAGCCATCTTTTTGTCCTACTCAACCCTCCGTGTATATCCATTCTTATGGTGAGACCTTTCACTGGCTGTGGGTGTTCTGATTGCCCTGGCAGCACACTTGCCTCTCAGGACCTGCCCCAATCCCTGATTGTTCACATTGACTTTAATGTAATTGACATGTGGCATATCCTATGCATGGCAATGTTATGATGTGATATGGATGTAGACATTGTAAATGTGTCCTGCTGATATTGGGTAATGTGTGTTACATTGGATTGCCCTGATTATCGTATCAATGTCCTATTTGGTCCTCTGACTGTGCAGGTGTATTTAAGTGACCAGTTCCATGTGTCCCCTCCTCAATGCTGTTGTCTGAGCAGTATGACATTTGTGATGTTGCCTTGTTAGCCAGGCACGGGAAGGACCCTGACATACGCAGCATGTGTGTGTCCTTAGTGCTGTGTCGCTCCTATTGCTGTTTACTTTGGCTGATGTATGTGACAACTATGGGCATTGACATATGAGTGTACTGGGGCCTTTGTCTTGTTTCAGGAGATTGTTGCAGATGTCATCCTCACCCCCTAATTTAGGTATCTATGTTCCATGGGGAGGTTACTGCCATTGGCTACTATAGCTGCACAGAGATCAGAGGTGGTAGTGTCAACTGTTGTTGCAGTTACATTGCAGTTGTTGTTTTGGCTAGAGGATTGGTGATAGGGCCCTAGTTAATGTAGGAGATATTTTGGCTGACGAGTGCCAGGATGTAAGTTTGACGTAGTGGCCTTCCCTCCTGTCGAGGCTTTCCCTTTGCTCCATTGTTGTCATGACAGGATGCCCCCATGGGACTTTTGTTGGTGTTGTGTTATGTTGTGCCCCAGCTTCTGTATGTGCAGGGCATGCCCCCCTGCCATACCCCTTTACCCATACCACTCCATGTATATGATGACTTACATGCAATGTGTAGTAGGTATTTCCCCCCCGCTTACAGTCAACATTATAGTATTTTTAATCCCCATGCGACTTACCCTGCATGTGCGTTGTCTCGTGGTAGTCTGCACTGTCCTGTCCTTGAATCCCTGTGACGATCTCCTCGGGGATGACGGCTGCGACCATCTCCTCCATGTGGTCCAGCGCCTCCTGGTGTGCTGGACTCCCACCTCCTGTCTGCAGTGCTGCCTTCCTGTTCCTGGCCATTTTTTCCTTTGTCCTACGTTTGCAGTCATGCCAGCGTTTCTTACACTCGGTGACTGTTCTGCGTACTTCTGCGACACTGTTGATCTTGTCAACAATTTTTTGCCATATGGCCTCTCTCCTACTGATTGGCAACTTAGAGGTGATGAACAGTTGGTGCTGGTGTTCCGTCACCTCTTTAACCGGAATTTCCTGCTCCTCTGCACTGAAGCGACACTTTCTTTTTTTTCTATATATGTCCTGGTTCTTGTATGGATCATCCTGGCTGGTTCCTGGTCTGCTGTCATCTTCCTCGGGTCTGTAGTGGCATCTGGGATCCATTTTGGCTCTCCTCTGCTGAAAGGGCAGTGTTCGCGGGTATTTTTGACGCTATTGCGTAAAATAAAACGGCGCATATCCGGGTTGCGGTGTCGTAAATCGACCCACAGTCATTTACGTCGCGTTAACGTCGTTTTCCTTTACGACTTGACGCTGCGATGTGCGTCAAACAAAATGACTCCCACCTGTTGATTGTGCCGCCGTGCGTCAAAGTATTAATTTGATGCCCGCACGGCGCATCGAATTGGCGTTAGCCGGCGGTAAAATGTTTGACGCAAAACTGCGGCGGCGCAGTTTTGCGTCAAAAAGTATAAATATGGCCCTGAGTGTCATGAAGCAGATTGCTGGCTTCCATGAAGGATGAACGCTAGCAGCTTTTCCAAGATCTTTGCTGGAGCAGGCAACGATGAGTTAGGCCTAAAATTGCTGACCACCCCGGGCCGCATTATGTTTCTTTAGCAGCAGCAGCAAGACTGTCGCAGGAAAAATCCCTGATTTCGAGGAGGCATTCCAGATCCTGTTGAGAAAAAGATTTACAATGGGGGACCCTGATGAACCTCTTTCTAGCTGATTCCTCTAAATAAATGTCAAATAAAAGTTAAATAGGTACCTTATACTATTGTAGATGGACGTTTTTTAAGAGGTTTTCTGACAAATGCGCCAATAATTTTCTCTGTGTAAACTGTGAGGTTTAAATGGCTATGTTGGGTTGTCCTGTGCTCCACTAGTTCCTGTACGGCATCAAACTGTGGCTATATAATCACTACAGCTGTTAACATGACCAGCGCCATAGCAGAGTGAATACTCAATAGGGCCTATTGCCAGTTAATAACCATCAATAAATAATATTTTTATTTGTGCAGATATTTGAAATTCGTTCTCCTAATGCACTATGCTACCTAGACTTAACAGAATGATGCATCCACATGTTTACAGACACTATTCTTTCACGATGTCTCATTACCTGGGGACTAAATCTAAAAAACCTCTGACAGTATTATGTCAAACTAGACTTGGTGGATTCCTGTTTAATATTCTATCGCATCTTGCAGTGCCAGAGAAAGAGAGGATTTAGTATTTATTCTGTACAACTCAAACTGACAGCAGTTTTGTTTGAAAGCGGCCTCTATAGCATTGACTTCCCTTGTGGAGATTTCGAACTGTACGGAGCTGACAAAACTAACAAACCTGTTAGAGAGTATTTGATTCCACTGAAGGATAACTTTGCTTTTGAGGACTCTGTTCGAGGAAACACTCAAATGAAAATAGAAAGACTCCTTTAAAGTTCACTGGATGATTTCAGAGGCAGACCTTGGATGGTTCTGTGGGAGTGATTACTTTGTCACCGCTTTAACATGTCAGAATTAAGAAAATGTATCCTTTATAGCTCAATGTTGAAAAAAGTAATTTTTAATTCATGAAGATGAAAACGTCAATGGTAAACGGTGCAAAAGCTTGTACAATTAGGTTACATGCTCTAATGACCGCTATTGAATGCATGACTAGTGACAGTTACAAGCAGCTAAATTTATAACAGAAATATTTAGTATCCTTTTAAGTACGACGGCTAAATTGTAGAGTCAGAATCTGTCACTGAGGTTGAGGGATCCAAAGTAAGTTCCAAACCATTCCTAGAATCAGAGAGATGTGAGAAGCGAAAAGATGATAAATAATAAGAAAAGGTGACATTTCTCATCCGAGATGAGTGAAAAAGGAACGAGTGCTTGAAGGTGTGCTAAAGAATATATATGGGTCACTGATTTGCATTAAAAGTAGAACAGAAGAAGGGTAGGAAATCCAGCACAATCTAGTGTTATTAAACATCCTGTGCACTTCGCAGAGGACTGCCAGTGCAGCATGTCATTACAATAACATTAGTCATTACGTCCAAGTGTCGGCTTTGTCCTGCAGAGGCAGCGCACGCAGCTTTTTTCAATATGTAATAACAACAGGGAGTGGATGGAATGCTTGAATTAATCTCAGCTACTGGCATTCACTCAGGGAAGCCTTCCAGTCCACTGTTTTTCGCCCAGCGTGCAAATTAGTACTGACCGTGTTCCTCATGGGTTCAGTCCATCCCAAACCACCAGGCAAGACCCTCTACAAGAGTGATCTGAAACGACCCACGAGTGGTTTAGCCCTACTTGGGGAAGTCAGTAGGGTGTAGCTTGAGTCCTGTGAGACAGTGAGTACAGGGGCCCTGTCTGAGCTCACCTATCGTGCTTTGGGTGACAACTGCAACAGCTACAGCAACAAGGTGATGGAAAAGTTCATCTCAGCAATTGAACATTGGTTTGCAATGTCACGCTTATTGGTTGCCAGTGGTTAGACTTACTGCAAGCACTCCTCCTACCACTTTTGGTGTTTTTGCAATATGTGGCCAAATGACTGCATATGTTTAAAATATTTCTGTTCCATTTTACCTTGTGCTGCAGGCTGGATTGATGCTGTAATATTTACAGGATAACCAACTTGACAGTAGTCCAATCCCAACCCTTGGAACCTGGTTCAGAATCAATGTTCTAAGCACCGTCCACACAGACTACACAGGAAAAATGTCCCAGAATATTGCAAATCTTAGAATCACAGTACTTTCCAGCCTGAAACCTCGCTGATAGGCTGAGCTAGCAACAGTTATTCATGAGGATGAAACGCTGAAGCAGCTGTATGAGAGTGCAGTGCCCAACCCTGTGGATTGCCCTCAGTCCCTGTTTGATATCCAAACCGATCTAAATGTTCTTGAGAACCTACTCCTCAAAGCTAAACTATTCAGAATCTCTTTGTCAATGCACCTTTTACCTCTCAGGGGCTGCAAATCTCAGAACCTCACTTATAGAAATCTGACTGGACACATTTGAGCTCTGAAGTAACTGAAATGTTACAGCACACTGCAAAGCTCCTAAATAAGAAAAATACAAATATATCACTCCAGCCTACACCTAATTCCTCATCATCCTAGACCTTTGAAATTGCAATGCAGTACTCTTTAGGGACACCTGTATAATGTACCTGGAGCATAGATATGCAGGGCTACATCTAAAAATACATTTTAATTAAGTACACTTGTGTTTTAGAAGTAAAGAAGTACATTGAGCTATCAAACTATTATAATGATTTGAAAAACAAAGAGTAAGAGTGCTCATCAATAGTAGTCTACGTTGTGGACTCCTATATGGATAGCATGAAGTGTTCGGGGCTCAAGCCAGAAGCTACATTCCAGATACAATGGAGGAACTGCTACTAAAGTGCATTTAAAAGAGAGGCTAAGGACAAGAATCCTAATGAAAGTTGGCACAATTTATTCCAAGGCACAACTGTAAATCGCCATCCTACTAGGTATCAATTAATAGAAATATGACAAAGTAATCACTATATACACGTCAAAAAATTAAACCAAAAATACCTAAACAATTTCGGATTCCACAATTGTAATACCCAAATATCCACCCTTCAAAATAAAAAAACATGTTCCACTGCCAAAATAACATTTATTTAAAAAATGCCATTACATGTCAAAGGGTATACTAAACAGATCGTCCCAACATAAATTCTACATATGTACACATAACATCTTATAGATCACATATCTTAAAATTAAAAATAAATTGTGTAAGAAATTGGATGATTGGTTGAGGGGGTGAGAAGCATAAATCAATAACCACCCATCATACACATTTACATCCAAATACATCTAATCAAATACAAAATGACTACATAAACAATGAGCTCAAAATAATGATATACAATTTTTATTTTTGTATCTATTATCTGAAAAACAGTCTTTATTAATTAATATGTCCTTTCAATGTATTGTTCTCACATTAACACCAAGTTGATAATTATTTGTTGGAAAAAGTATACAATCAAAAACATACATTTGCAAACCGTAATGAGATATAGGGCCTCATTATGACTTTGGCGATGTTGTCGGAAGACCGTCTCGGTAGCGGCCACCAAAAGACACCCATCTTGGCAGTCATCCGACTGCCGTATTAGGAGTCACATAGTGAAGACTGCCAAAAAACAGCCAAAACTATGAGGCCGCCAGGACACTGGAGGTTGGGAAAGAGATGGTTCCACCACCAGCCCTGCTAGTCTGACAAAAATACACCCACCAGATTACGAGCCACAAATCAGCACAATGGTTCTTCTACGGCGGTAAACCATCAATGGTGCGGACCACTGCGGTGGAAAACTGACATCTGACAGAACACGACACCACACTGGATTGTCTCAATGCCCCACATCTGACAAACATCCACACACCCAACTGACCTACTCACTGCACTATATTACACACCATTACACAACCCACAAGCCTTTGCAACAAAAATGCCATTCACATACCCAGAGAGTAGGAGAAAAGAATTGAAATAGCACTTTCACACCATAGGCACACATACATATGACACTCAGCACACAAACACATTACACACATCACAAGGACACACAAATCTCGACAACCATCACAGCCCACAATGCAGCACCCACACCTCACCAATTACCCAACACTGCACTCTTACATTCACAACACTCCCACACAGCATCAATACAAACACTACCATGTGCCAACAAAACACCCAAGTTTCACTGATGATGAGTTGAGGGTCATGGTGGATGAAATTGTCAGAGTAGGTCCACAACTGTTTGGAGCATAGGTCCAACAAACAACAGTTGCCAGGAAAATGAAGTTGTGGCAAAGGATAGTTGACAGGGTCAACTCAGTAGGCAGCCATCCATGCACAAGAGACCACATCAGGAAGAGGTGGAATGACTTCGCGGTAATGTGTGTTCCATGGCCTCCTGCCACCAGATTGCTGTGCACATGACTGGCAGTGGACCCGCACCTCCTCCCCCTAAGTTCACATAATGGGAGGAAAAGGTCTTGGACATCTTACATCCTGAGGGCCTGACTGGAATAACTGGGAGACTGGAGTCTGGTAAGTACCCAAAACAGTTATGTCACAGAACTGTATTGTTGTGCATGCCTCCTCACCACCCAAGTACTCCCTAATTAACTAAATTCCCCACTGCACCACCCACCTATTCGTCTAATTCCCCTCTCCTGCATGTCACCAGTCTACCCAGCCCAACTGCCCCACAGCCCTCTGCAATGGCACATCAATGACTGGAAAATCTAATCACTGAGACTCCCACAATGCATTAACACAACTTTTTGAACACCTTGAATGTGCACAACACATCATATTTTATGCATGTACAACTAACGTACTAGCCATACCATCTATATTGACCTAGTGATGACCAGTACATGGCAATGACAGAAATGCAATGGCACACTCACAATAGCATACAAAACAGCATACAGCTACGCTGAGTGACCATTCCCAATGGCCACAGATCAAATATTCCAAACCAGAAATAGACTGACCTGGGTTGGAAAGTAAGATGGCTCAGTCGATGCACATGCATAGCATATAGATACAGGACTATTACCCTTGCATACTCACATACTGTGTTCCCACTAGGACACACTTGTGCATTGTACAGCTGTAATTTGTGACAACTAGCAAGCCTCACAAATCACTAGGTAACAGAGGTGAACAGTCATGTCAATGATCAGACAATAACAGAACTCATCTGCAGTGCAATCTGTACCAAAACTGGATGACAGCTCCCAACATGGAGTATGGCAATCAAGTAACAGAGTACTATGTACAACAAAGGTATACCATGCAGCAAATGTCAATGTCATTGCAGGGAACCTGGAGAGCCACTGTCATAAATCTCATTAAGAGGTAACCAAACACACATTCCAACCTGAACTCTGTGTCTCACTCCCTCCATAGGTAACCCAGCCTTCGCTACCATGGAGAGGATACGAGACACTGCCAGTCCCCCTCAGGATGAAGGCCCCAATGAGGAAAACACGCCTGGATGTCTGGACAATCAAAGACAACCTGGCCCATCTGGGACACCTGGTCAGTCAATGACTCACTGCCTCACCCTGTCCACATCAACACCCCCCACCCCTGGTGCAACCATATCACAAGCAATCATTCATACCTCCCAACCTGTGTCCCAAGGCCTGTTCAATCTATTGGGTGCCCCACAGTACAGGGACCAGAGCTGAACCTCAATATCTATGACAATGATGGCCCTGCTACCACTAGGAGTTGGCACACTGTGCAAGGGGGACAGGCAGCTGGGGCTAGAGTGTGTGGGAGGGATGCTGTGGGCCAGAGGTTGGAGCCTCAAAGGGACTTCACTGACCAGGAAACCATCTCCCAAGTCCTGGGAGCATACCAATGTTCCCAAGACAGGATGGGCCAAATTAACACCATGTTAGGGGAGAATCAAAGGCTGCAGAGGGAATACCACCAGGAAGTCATGCAGCAGTGACAGGCACATAGTGCCACCATGGCTACCATGGCAGGGGTGCTGAGGGACATCAATACCACCCTCATTGGTTCCACTACACATCAGGCCCCGTCTACAAGCAACCTAACATCTGCCTCATCTACATCTGTGGCAGCTAGTGGAATGGAGGCCCTGCCAGTGGAACCACAAGCCTCAGACACCCCTCCCTCTGTAGTTGAAGAACTCCCCTCAAACGTGGACGTCCACCCAGACATCTGGCTGGAGCAATTGCCAAGACCAAATCCACTGTCAGGAAGGGAATCTCTACTGATATGCCATGCTTTTGAGCCACTGAGACAACCTGCAGAATGTTCTACGACATGACTCGATTTTCCCATAGTACAAGTACACTGGACCTGTGTAACCAACTGGTGTAGCTGCTACTCTGATGAATTCATCTACCATGACCTAACTCATCACCGCTTTTTTCATTTAACCACTTTGATTTTTACCTTATTTATCATGATATGCACAATAAGTCACAATTGAGCACAGCTACTTTGTATGTGTCTTTAATAATACCTCAACAATTGCCGTGCTTGCCAACTGTGGTGAGGTCATGGCCCCCTGCATCGAACAGCCAGTGTTATGGTCATCAGACAGAGGCTCCCACATCATAAAACACATAAAAACAGAGATGTCACAGGGCAGGTGTCAGAAAGGTTGCAATCCAAGCCAACGCCATAGTATAGTTAGTATTCCAATCTGCAAATAGAGCACGACAGAGAGTACTAACAGGATGGAAGGCATGATGGCACATAATGCACAAATACAGGTGACAGAAGTCATGGTCATGGTAATCCACCTACAAAGCAGGGGCACCTAGAATGACCCTATATATCACTAGGCACAGACTCTTCACATACACATTACATCGCTACATAATCACATATCCCAAGGAACACTCATATTACATCACTGAGGACCCAGTACATTAACCATACACAAACATAGGACCTATATCAGAAGTAATGTCCTTAATGCTGTGTCACTATACAGTTATCTGCACCTTGGACAGCAATGTCAAAATACAAACAAAGCTAGGCCCCATGGTCATCACAAACTACGCCACCCAATGTGTAGCCAGAGGCCATGATCCATTCTTCACAAAAGTGCAAAATACTTCAACTGACATGAAAAATACCATTTCACAGCCCCCAATCCCACTGGTAATAGGAAAGGATGAAGCTGTCACATTTCCACATGTGTAAAGGGATTACAAACAAGTTTTCTCCCACTGTAACTATATTAAATTTACCTGCAATTTGTCATTAACAACTCTCATGTCTGTCATCTACTACCATTGGCTGCTGACAATGAATACCTCAAGCCATAGGTTGAAGAGGCAAACAGGAAATTTCAATTGCAGTGAGTGGAAGGGAAAGAGGCTAGGAGAATGCAAGAAACATAGCTTAATACTGAATAGTCTATTCCAGAAGAGCATGTTAGAATCAGATGTAACAATACACGTTTGAGATGACCATCTATTACTTTACACCTTACAATCTATAAGTCTGCTTCCAAAACTCACATATAGGCATTGGAGCTTATTACACCAGCACTGATGAATCTAGTCAGGAAGTGTTATGGCAGTCATCAACATTTAAATGCGCACATTCAACACTTGTGAAGGGTCACTTCATATATCCAGATGTCAGTAGAAGTACTGATTGATGAGCTCAGTTCTAGAGTCAGCTGCTCCTTCTTCCTCTGGCTCTTCATCACTTGGCATATCAGAATAACCGGCCACTGTTCCTGCTGCTCCCCCTCATCTGCTATCAATGGTATCTGATGTCTCAGGGATAGATTGTGGAGCATGCAGCAGGCAACCATTATTTGGCATATATTGTGGGGCGAGTAGAGGAGAGCACCTACAAATAGGTCCAGGCACCTGAATCTTGCCTTTAGGAGCCCAAATGTTCACTCTATAACACGCCTTGTCCTCCTGTGGACCTCATTGAAACTGAGGTCCCCTGCCATGGCTGGGTACCTACCTTGTGTCAACAGCCAAGGAAGGTTTGGATAGCCAGAGTCACTTGTGAACACAATAGTAGAACAAAACATAAATAGCTTCAGTGACTGGTCATTATGTGATGACAGGTGACATCACAATGTAACACACAATACAATGCACACTTACCAAGCAGCCAGGCCCTCTCTTTTTGTAGTTGTGCCATTAGATGTGGGACATTGCTGTTCTGCAATATGTAGGAATCATGCACTGACCCAGGAAACTTGGCTGTAACTTGTGAGATGTTCTGGTCTGCCAGACACACCAACTGTACGCTGATTGAGTGGTAGTTCTTCCTGTTCCTATACACCTGTTTATTGGCACTAGGAGGGACCAGGGCTACAGGGGTGCCATCAATGGCTCCTACCACATGAAGAATGTGTCCCATCTCATAAAAGTCTGCCTTCACAAACACCAAATCCGCTCTTTGGGGGAACCTGATGTAGCTGTCCAGGTGCTCCAACAATGCACATAGTGCATCCTTCAACACCAGAGTGACCATGGAATGAGACATCCCTGATGTTAACGCAACAGTATTCTGAAAGGAAACCATGGCAAGGAGGTATACCACTGACAACACTTGCATGATGGGAGGTATGCAATAGGGATTGCAAATTACTGGCATCAGATCTGGCCCCAACTGGGTACATATATCCCTGATGGTATGACGATTCAAATGGTATGTCTGGATGACATGCCTGTCCTCCATGGTTGCCAGGTCAGCTAGTGGGCAGTACACTGGTGGTTGTCTCACTCTCCTCATGGCAGGATAACTATGTTGAGAGGAGAGAATGTACAATGAGTTATGCAGTATGCACACATCACCAACACATTGTTTATTACCCGACACCTAACAACTGTAGAGGTGGCATAGGACTGCTGACATATAAAATACAGACCCTAAATATGCACCTAATTCACCCTCATTGCTGTACATTGGCTTCCATGTAAATTGGAATGCACATATGTCATTGTAACTGTGTGGGTCACATTGCTGTCATGGACTCATTACACATATGTTTAGGTATTTACTTGCACCTAGCCGTGGCCTATGTACCTCAGATTCACTTTATTTAGTTCTCAACATATAGACAGCATGAACATGTCATTGTGTAAAGATTGTCACAAGATATTGCACAACCATGATGGCCCAACATACGGTTGCAATGAAAATAGGGGGAGTAAGTGACTGACACAGATTGTTTAGCATATCCATCGATTACATGTGGCCAAAATGGCAGGCACCTGACCTACTGTAGTGGACAGTTGGAAGTGACCTAAGTCCGCCGCTGGAAGTCGTCATGGCGGTTGAAGCCACTGTGCAACTTTCATTAGTTAACTTTTCTGACTTTGGCAGACTGGGGCCAATGGGCATGACGGCCGGCGGTGACAGTATTGTACGTGGCGGCTGTGACCACCATTTTCTGCAGCTTTGCTCACTTGACTCCTGACACTGTTGCAAACAAGACCTTCTTGGCATGAGCTGCTGTGTACTGACTCTGGGAGCCATAATGCCATGTTCTGCCTTCACCCCTGAAGAGCTAGATAAGCTAGTAGAGGAGGTCCTACCCCTGTAAGACAGCTATATGGGGCACCAGAAGAGCAGGTGAGTTCAATGACCCAGCAATGAGTGATAGGTGTTGTGTGTGACATTTATACGGGCATGTGAACTGGTGAGGGTGTAGATGCCATGTTGTGATGGTGTGTGAGCAGAGAGGATGGGTATGTGTGCCTACTTGCAGTGACAGTTGTGAAGTGACCACTCCAATTGGTATGGTACATAAAAACATGACTTTCTCCTTTTGTCTGTGTCATCCATGCAGGTGAACACCCATAAGAAGATGGGGATCTGGCGTGCCATCGCCAAGCAAGTGCGGACCATGGGGTCCACAGGTGTCAAAGCACCCAATGTCATAAATGGTGGGAGATCCTGAGACGCTGGGCTCGGAAGACCACGGAGGCCCAGCCTGGGATGTCCTCCCAATGAGGGAGGGGTGCCCGTCAGACCCTGACACCCCTAATGGCCCACATTTTGGTGAAAGCCTACCCTGAGGTGGATGGGCGTTTGAGGGCAGCACAGCGGCCACAAGGGGGTAAGTACTGACTGTATCCTTGTACTTGGTTCTGGTTGTATGGTGTTTGCAGTCACACTGTAGCAACTGTGACAATGTTGTAGGTGGTACATGCATGTAGATTAGTGGGAATACGTAATACCCACATTGCCTGACTATTAGATGTAGATCTGGCATTCATGTTTTGCTACGTGTACGTTTAGATCACCTGTGTCAAGACATATCTATGACTGCATGTGGAGATGCTCAGATGACAATGACACATGTGTGACTCCATCCAACCATTTTTATGGATGTAAGCTGCTGTTTCATCCTACCCATAGAGTATGTCCTGGACCATCCTTCAGCATATGTGCTTTAGTAGCTGTAAGGTGTCTGAGCACTCCCATCTGTCTTGTTCTTCTCAGTTTGTAATTGGGTATCTGACATATTTTGTATAGGGGCTATGTAACATTTGTCCTGGTACAGGTATTGACTCCATGTGAGGCAGGCATCTCAATCACTCCACAGATATGGCCAGTATAGGATAGTACATATGGGTCTGTAGATGTATCCCCATTGTACCATCATCTTCATACTACAGGGTATGTAAAGGTAGTAAGGGAAGGCTATTCTATTTTGGATGTCTGGTTTTGTCTATTTCTCCTTTTCATGTATTTCCATGACATTGGCATATGGGCAAATCACATTTATCCCAATGGCTTTGTTTTCAAGGTGGTAAGTGGCTAGGCAGAGCTACCCTTTGACAATATGCAATGTCCATGTTATGTGTGCCAATAACAGTGACACTTATGATATTATCTGCCTACATCATGTCTCAATGGTTACTTGGGGGCACATGTAATAGAGTGGGTCAATCATCGCTACCCTTAGCCTAGCTGATGTGGGCAGTTTGGATAGGAATTGTCATTGAATGACTTCTAATTTCAAGATGTAATGGTTTAGCTGTATTACTCGTTTTGATACAGGTGTTGGTGTGGGATATGTTGTAAGTGCAAAGCCAGTCATGTAGTTCCATGTGTACATCATGTGTACATATCTTTTCAGTGGAATATGTGTGTTGTCTGGACTTAGGTACAGGTAGTCAAATGTCAGGAAAGGTGGGAATGTTGTTGCTTTACTCATGTAATCATGTGGTGGAACTGTAACAGCATGCCAGGTGGAATGTTAGGTTCCCTATGAAGTATTTTGTGGCTGGCTAATGTTTAGATATTCTTACACTGTACTCAGTGATTGTCAGTGGATGTCACATGGGTGCTATGTGGCCCACTGTAGCTGCACATGCATGTATGAAGTGATGTGGTGTATCTGTGTTCAGTGTCTGCAGATGTTCCGCTGGGATTTGGTACTTGTGGTGACATAGCTGTTCTCCAGACATGTATTCTACACAACAGATGTCACCTGTATGGCAGTGGCTCAGGTTGTGGCTACATCAATGATTGTATGCATTACAGCATATATGCACAGAGGATTCAGCCAGGCATGTGATTAGAATGGGATATGCGGTGGGGTCTGTGAATTGAGTTTTCTTAACCATCATGAGACATTACTTATGGACATGGACTGTCAGGTGTAGATTTAGAACATGCATGTTATGTTGTGATTAGTCAACTGCTTTTCCTAAAGGTTATAGGAGTATGGAGAGTTATGATCCAGATTAGGACAGATTTTCTGCTTCAGCCAGAGCATGATGATCATGCTGACATAGCTTTACAGGTGATTTCTTGGAATGCTCCAGTCGTAATACCTTCATTGGATTATGATGTAGGTGAGAGGGAAGACATAAAGGGGTGGATAGGAGTAACATGTTGTGACATGATGTAGGTTATGTGGGTTACTAAATTACATAGCCTAGCCAGGAGATGTATACCTACAGTTGTCTATGATGTAATGTGTGTCTGTGAAGAATGTGATGACCCTCTCTATCTCTCCCTTACTCTCTCTCTATTTGTGTATATCAGCATTGGTAGGCAAAGGAGACAAGGCTCTGGCGAATGGGGATGCTGCTGGCCACAGGACCTGGAGTGCTGATACCACCGACATTGAGGGACCCAGTGGCATGGAAGGCGAGGGGAGTGCCACAAGGGAAACAGGATCCACATCATAATCTTTGGAATCCTCCTCCAAAGGACACTCCCTGGTGGACCCTTCTGGGACCACTCCAGCATCATTTTTGTCCTCCACCCCCTTACTACCACCACCCTCCCTGTAGCTCCCCACCCAGTTGTCTGTGCCCGCTCACCCAGGAGGGTGGGCGTCTCCTTCACTGCAGGGATCTCTGCCCCTGCCCCTGTCAGCCCTGCTGCCCTCAGTAAGGAGGCTATTGACCTCCTGAGGTCAATCTCTGTGGGTCAGTTGACCATTGTGAAAGTCAATCTTAGGCTGGCAACTCAAGTCCAGCAGAGTCATGCATTCCTGGAGGGCATTCACAGTGCACTGGCTGGCCTACAGAGATACTTTCAGGCTCTGGCCTCCACACTGACGGCAGCCAGTCACCCTTTGTCTTCCACCCCCTCCACCTTCATCTTCCTCTTCATAATCCAATATCCCTTTTCCCCGTCCGAGCGAAAGCACACAGACAGGCAAGCATGCATCCTCCTCAACAGTCAAGGGTACCACTGACAGACACAAGCACCACAAGACCCCCACTGGCATTCATACAACCAACATCCACCTACAGACAGACCAACATTCACTACCTGCACTGACTCCCCACCACTCCCACCTTCACAGACACTACACTGGAAACACTGCCAGACACCACACCAATATTCACCAATACAGACACAACTCCTATCCTACCCACAGTCACCACAGGAGCAGACCCGAAGACATCCACCCCAGTCACCACAACCACAGACACTACTATATGCAGCACATCCACCATATCTGCAGTCACCACCCCAACAGTCACCCATCCACCACAGCATCTGCCAGCACCTCTATGCCCCCACATAAACACCCGCACTTACCCACCTACAGGCACCCACCACACACAAGCATACCTTGAACACACATGCACTCGAGACATCCACCAAAACACCTCAACCACTCCCGCTCCCTCCACCCCCAAACCATTTTGGCATGACCATCCCCGTGAGTTGAAGGCATTTTTCCTCTCAGGTTTGTCCCTCTTCCATACTCCTCTCCCACCCTGTGTGAACCCCAAAAGATCTGTGTCCCTCTCCAAGTCCAGCCCTTCCACCTCCAAGTCCTCCCCTGGCCCCCCTGCAGGGAGCCATGACCCTCCCCCCACCAAGACGTCGACTCCACCCAAGAGTACTCCCCCCTCCCCTAAACCTCGATCTAAGCCTCCCCTTTCAAGCCCCAAGATCCACCTTTCAAGCGAAACCCAAACCCCCTTCTCCCCCATTCCCTGAGGTGCCTGTCTGCCCTCTTGATGCCCATACCTTTGGATGGAAGTCAGGAGTCAAGTAGGGGCACTGGAATGTGCCATATGCCCCTGATGCACATATGTGTTTGGGCTGGCAGATGGCCTTCTTATTATGTACACATTTATATATATATATATATATATATATTGCCATACATCTGGGTCAACCATTACATTTTTGTCCTGCCTTTCATTCCTTATGGCTGGTTTGGTCTTGGCTGCTTTAGTTTGTGTGTGAGTACGTTTTGGTGTGTGTGGTGGTTGTGCTACCAGTTGTGTTTGGCCGGCATGTGTGGACGTGTGCATTGCACTTGTCCCGCTGTGATGGCTGTGTATTGTTTGATGGGCATGTATGAGTTTGGAACATGGATTAATGTTGATATTGTGTGTAGTAATTGTTTTGATCACGTGTTAGTTTGAGTGTTGTGTGTCCTGGTGTGGTTGTACTGTGTGTGTGAGTGTGTGTGGTGATTGGTATGTCAGATACATTGTGATGTGCGTTGGCGGGGTATGACATATGCCTTGTGGTATGGATGTGTGTTGTCTTGTGTTGGCTGTCTTGTGTTGTGAGGGTGTGGTGTATGTATGATTTGTCAACTGGAGGTGTGTATTCTGGATGGATGGCAGTGTTTTAGAGGTGTTGCAGTTCTGGTGTTATTTTTTTGTGTTGTGTGTTGTAGTGTTTGACTGTGCCGGTAGTGTGTATCTGGGTGTTGGTGTGTGTTTTGGAAGTGTGTGTGTGTGTGTGTTGGCTGTAGTGTGTTTACTATGTATGTATGTGGGTGTATGTGGCTATGTGTGGGTGTGCGTGTCATTGTGAGGGTAAATGTGTGTGTCACCATCGCCACCAGTTAAGGATGTGTATGTAGTGTGTGCATAGATACATTAGCATTGTGCCATGGTGACAGGTATGTGTGCGTACTCACGGTTACTGTCGTCGTCATTGTTGCTGGTTCCGGTGTCCTTGGGTGGGCAGGAGCAGCTGGAAGATATGAAGCTCAGGTTCCATGGCGGCTAAAGACGGGTACATGTTCCTGAAAGTGAGTATCTCCTTTTATAGAGTTCGTTTCCACCAGGGGTTCTGTGGTGGTGTGACTGCGGCGGAAACCTTGGTGGTGTGCAGCCTCGTAATCTGTCCGGCGCGAACATGGTCTTCACTGACCTGAAGGTGGCTACCATCGTTGGTGGCCACCTGACTGCACTGGCAGTGCCGGTGGCGGACTGGCTGTATTCTGTTGGGAAGACCGCCATGGTCATAATTTGGCGGTCTTCTCCGCCAGCCTTTTGGGTGTACGACGACCAACATGGCAGTCATAAGACCCCGAGCTCATAATCTCCCCCATAGTTATATAAAAGAAGGAAGTACCAACCATTCTCTGCACAACACACACTAAAACTTCAAACCGCTTTCATACATATCACATTCTCTGCTGACACAAACCTCAGTTATTCCCAGACAATCTAAACAAATTAAAAGTATCAAGTAGGGTCTCACAGAAAAGACATAAATAAATCCCAATACTCAGGTCATGACCAACTGGTAACATCAAAGGCACAGAATTATCATTTTAAGCCTGATATGCAAAATTCCATACTGAACTTTAACAAATAGCTCATATACATTAAATTGTACTTTGCAACATTAAACCCTTTCCATGAAAATGACAAATCCTCAGATGAATACAACTTTTCTTGATATCCCTTGTGTTTTTTTGCAATGTAGGTAGTCTTCCTGTCCCCACTTCCTTGGTGCCCTTGATGTTACTATATTAATCAAAAGTATTGGTCTTCGTGATTAAAAACCGATTTTAAATACATGGAATGCCATTTGCTGATTATGTTCTCAACATTCCCAGCAATAATCTCATCGTAGTCAGAACAAGGCTTGTGAGTATTGCACTATTCTTGCATGTAATTCTTCCATTGTAGATATATAGGTAGAAAAAGGACCCCTAGTCCGATTGAGGTATGTCATCACTCAAACAAAAATCAAACCATTTGCAATGGGAAAAAATGTATCCAAATAACATGAATTGAGTTCAAATAGCATCGCATTTTATGTTTATTTTTCATATGCATAGAGATGATTTACTGTACTACATTGCACTATGGTGAATATAGTGTATGCTGTTGGTGCAATTGCATAGCTTGGATAAGTGGAGTGGTGTATTGGTCTATTATGTTTTTACGTTTTTATTTTGAGTGTGGTTGTACATAATAGAAAAATAATTCATGTACAAAATGAATTGCTTTAAGAAGCCATTTGAACATTCTACCATCAAATCATTTCAAATTCATAATAATAACAATAATCAATAACATTCTAAATACATTACTAAGACTGTAGCTGATCTTTCTCACATTGAATGGAATTAAAACCATCATAAATAAACAATGTAACCAGTATCCACTAATTTTTGGAAACAAAATTCACTGCTTATAGCAGGGAACTGATTCATATATAAAGGGTGTGACAACATAGGCCCTCATTCTGACCTTGGCGGGCGGCGGATGCCGCCCGCCAAAGTCCCGCCGTCAGGTTACCGTTCCGCGGTCGAAAGACCGCGGCGGTAATTCTGACTTTCCCGCTGGGCTGGCGGGCGGTCGCCTTCAGACCGCCAGCCAGCCCAGCGGGAAAGAGGCTTCCACGATGAAGCCGGCTCGGAATCGAGCCGGCGGAGTGGAAGCTGTGCGACGGGTGCAGTTGCACCCGTCGCGTATTTCACTGTCTGCGCAGCAGACAGTGAAATACATGTAGGGGCCCTCTTACGGGGGCCCCTGCAATGCCCATGCCAGTGGCATGGGCACTGCAGGGGCCCCCAGGGGCCCCGCGACCCCCCCTACCGCCATCCGGATCTCGGCGGTCCGACCGCCGGGATCTGGATGGCGGTAGGGGGGGTCGGAATCCCCGCGGCGGTGCAGCAAGCTGCGCCGCCGCGGAGGATTCAATGGGGCGGCGGTACACTGGCGGGACCCCGCCAGTGGTGCCGGTCCGACCGCGGCTTTACCGCCGCGGTCGGAATCCCCATTGGAGCACCGCCGGCCTGTCGGCGGTGCTCCCGCGGTCCTCCGCCCTGGCGGTCAAAGACCGCCAGGGTCAGAATGACCACCATAGTTACTACTAGCTCCTAGAACAAATTCCTCCATAGCCACAAACGTTATGAGTGCCCATTCATTCATTTTGCATACAAATCTTCTCGTTTTCGAACTCTGAACATTTTGTGAAACCATACTGAGAATTGTGGATCTGGAACTTGACACCTCAAACACACATGTAGATACCCAGATGTATTTTACTTAAATGTGCTGGTGTGTAAAATATTAGGCATTAGCATAAAACTGTGTACTGTGGAAATTAGCATTTCGAAAGTTTGAGAAATCAAATTCACTTAATCTTTTTACATATTGGGGTCAGTAATTACTATATGTTCCTGTTGGAGCCACTTCGTTGGTATTTTTGAGAAAGAATCTGGCTGGTTAATCTTTGTTAAGACTCCTTTAGGCACACAAACCTGTCTCAAGCTCATTGTGCTCTAAAACCAATCAGGGACTGATATCCTTAAGAGTCTGATATTTCACATTATAAGACCATAGGAGAAATCTACTGCCTGTTTCACAGTAAACTCTGGGTCATATTTAAGGAAAGTGGCGCTGCACACAGTGCAGTCCCACTTTCCTTGCTCCCTCTAGCACTCCCCTACCGCCACCATGTGTGCGTCGTATTTAAAATACGGTACGTCATGGCGCCAGGTAGGGGGCAAAAGTGTAATTTTTCATGACGCTATTAATGTACTCTTTAGGAGTAGCACCAAAATGCTGGTGCTACTCCTGCACAGTACATAGGGGCCCATTCTACATAATGGAAGCCCCCTTTTAATGCCTGCTCTGAGCAGGTGTCAGAAGTGCCATAAAAAATGGCGCAAGGAAATCTCATAGATTTGCACCATTTTGTCGGCCCCACTAGCAGGGGAACACCCCCTTTGCATAAATTATGCTTGACACAAGCAAAATGTAGCGCAAAGGCTTACTGCGCCACTCTGTAAATACAGCGTGGTGATTTCAATCTTGTTGGGCCACATTAACGTCAATAATACTGACAGTAATGTGGCGCTAGGGGATTATAAATATGCCCCTCTATTTCAGTTCATCTCAGTGATTTTCAAGAAGTCAGTCGACTTCACGCATGTTAATAAATTGGTTGATGATAAACTCATGGCTCTTGAAATCAAGATCCTTTAGGCTCATTGTGGTACTGATGTATGGTGTTTTTTTTTCTTCATAAACCATTTTAAAATCTTACATCTGACTTTCTCCGGATAATTTTTAGCCAATAAGAGATGTCTCAGTCATTCTTTCGCAACATTTTTTCAATAAGTTCACAATCCTGGTGAAATTTGGAAACATTTTCCAGGTTTTACCCTGCCGAGTATTGAGCAAAATTAGCAAAATAATACATCTTAAAGTTAGGTGCTGAAAGTCCGCGTTCATCCAATGAATAATTTTAATTTTAATTTCTTTACAGAACTGAGGTATCATGGCCTCTAATTTCTTAAAAATACGAAGCAAATAGCACACTCAGAATGGCCGCGAATTTTTTTTTACCATCAGCAGGACTGTCACCTTTATTGAAGCTACTCTTCCTAGCAATGTGAGAGGTGGAGGGTTCAAAAACAGTTAGTATTTGAGGTATTAGAGGTTTCAAATGTAAATCATACAGGTCACCTAAGTTATCTGTCAATTTAATGCCTAAATATCTCTTAGGGGTAGGATTGTAACAACTCTGAAGTTCCGGTAGGAGCAAATCGAGGGTGCATTGACACAGTATTATTTCCGTATTCAGTTTGTTAAACTTGTACCCACCGAGCATTTTATAAAGTGCAAAGATCTCAAAAATTATTTCCTGGCATATTCTTCTGGCCTCCAAAACAGCATTACATCATCTGCATATGATTTAATATGAGTGAGATGGCGAGCAGAGGCAAGATAATACCGCCTTTCCGTATTGTAAAAGCTAAAGTTTACATGAGAGAGCAAACAAAAATTGGGGAGAGAAGGCCGCCCGGCCTTGTTCCTCAAGACTCTGAAATCGCCTGCATCTGAGGAGATGATTTGCTCCAACGCCCCAATGGAGCTTCTGAATAGTTCTTGTTTTTTGATCAGGGAAATTACATTCCTACACAGTATAAAAAAAGAGTGCCTCAGGTCACCAAATCAAAAGTCGTTTTGCTTTCTAGCATGAATGAAAGAGCCATTTTTTTTTAAACTCCTAGGATACAATCAGAAAATTTGTATTAATTAAAAATGGCTTCCAGGGATAATAACATTTTGGTCAACATGAATTATTGATAAATGATCTTATTGAATCTGTTAGCTAAAAGTTTGGTCAATATTTTATAATCAGAAGGCAAAAGCGATACAAAGCATGATACAAATTTATGTTTTGTGGATTCTTCCCCTTTTCAAATAAGTGAATAATCACCCTATTATAAATGGATGGCAGTATACCCCCCCACCCCGAAGTATGAAATTGATCAATTCAAGAAGGAACCTACTTTAAACTGAGAAAAACGTTTTTAGAAATTCTGCTGAAATATCATCTGGTTTGGCAGTTTTCCCCAGCGGGAGACTGGAAATTACGTCCTCTGATTTCAATGTTGAAATGAATAAAACAACTGCATAACGATTTGATGGAATCTTTGTTGTTTGAACAGCATTAGATTTATACCTTACCTACAGATCTGAGAGGGCATAATGATAAAATGTCTTGGTAGATTTTGAGTGCACATAGGAAAAAAATAAATCAGTGGGTGGTTATGGTTCTGTTGTAGGGTATATTGTTTTTGTGCCAACTAACATAATGGACGGCGCACATTGTTTATTTGATTAAGATTAGTATGATGATTAAAGACACAGTGATTTTCTAAATTTCAGTAGTCAAAAGAGGCATAGGCCCTCATTACAATATTGGCGGTAAATGGCGCTTACCGCCGTGCAGAAGACCGCCAACACACTGCTGCGGCGGCGGAATTCCACTACAGCTATCACAACCCACAGCTCGGAATCAGCCATAATCCAGACACCCACACAAGTCCGACACACCAAAGGTCAGTGATAAACTGGCAAAAACAAAACCTCCACCGTAACGCCAACAGGAATACGCCCACAGTATCACGACCCACGAATCCACGCGGCGGTCTTTCAACCGCGGTATTCCATTGGCGGTACACACCGCTGCACTCAAAATACACACACATTTACAAAACACAACCACATTGGACAATTCAAAATACACACACATGATACACATACACACACCACTCCCACAAACCCAATCCAATATAAAACACACACCCACATTACCCACAAACCCTTACTACCAAAAATTCCGAAAGAAGGCAGGAGAGAGACACCACCAGAAACAACACTAGCATCCACAGACACACAACATCATCACTCACACAACATACACGCACCTCAAACAACACACAACACATCCCCTCACACATCAAAACACACACCACCTCACACATCACCCGCACCACAGCATGGCACCACAACAACACCCCAGGTTCTCTGAGGAGGAGCTCAGGGTCATGGTGGAGGAAATCGTCCGGGTACAGCCACAGCTATTCGGATCACAGGTGCAGCACACCTCCATTGCTAGGAAGATGGAGCTATGGTGCAGAATCGTCAACAGGGTCAATGCATTGGGACAGCATCCAATAACACGGGATGACATCAGGAAGAGGTGGAACGACCTATGGGGGAAGGTGCGTTCTGTGGTCTCAAGACACCAGATTGCAGTACAGAAGACTGGCGGTGGACCCCCACCTCCTCCCCCACAACTAACAACATGGGAGGAGCAAGTCGTGGCAATACTGCGTCCTGAGGGCCTCGCAAGAGTAGCAGGAGGAAAGGACTCTGATAAGTCAACTCTTAAGAATTATATCCCCCACCCTATCCGCATGCCATCCCATACCCCCACCGTCACCCTCACCCCATCACTCCAACACCTCACATATGTCCCACTATCACAACCCACCCATCCCAACACCAAGCCCTGCATGCAACACCAAAGCAGGGACACCCATCACCAAAGCATGCCCACTACGGATATCCACACAGTACCCAAACCAAATATCACACAAGGACCAAGACAAGAATGCAAGCACTGGAGTACAGGGTCACTCACCCATTGCTCACGATGGCACACACAGATGCAGTAATCATGCCTTTACACCCCTGCAGTACCCCTACCCAACGTCACCAGACAGGAGGTTGCAGACATATCAGGTTCCCCCACAGAAGAGGCCCACAGTGATGACAGCATCTCTGCACAACTGGATCAAGATGACCAGCCCGGCCCATCTGGGACCTCGGGACAGTCGGTTCCCCTGAGACTGGCACAAGCCACCACAGAGCCTCCCCCCTCAGGAAACACCAGCACAGCACCCACCCAGCGGGCCCATCCCACTGTCCCCAGGACACGTCAAGCAGCAGTGTGTCCACCACTACAGGGAACCCAGGCAAACCCACCACCCCAAGAAAATCAGGGACCTGGGGAGCAGTGGGCACATGGTTCAGGGGACAGAGGAACAGGAAAACAGGGGAACTGGGAGGACAGCTGTGCGACAGGGGGATGACAGGCCCAGGGAACCCACTCTCCACGAGGCCCTCTCCAACATCACGGGAGCGTACCATCATTCCCAGGAGATGATGGCAAAGGTACTGGCCAACTTTCAGGAGACCCAACGGCTGCAGGAGGAACACTATCTGGGGATCAGGGAGGAACTGAAGTCCATTAACACCACCCTGGTCACCATTGTAGGGGTGCTGAAGGACCTTGTCAACACCAGGAGGGACACTGTGGCACAACAAGGGGCCCCTGACACTAGCCTGGATAATGAACAGCCCTCCACCTCCACACTAGTGGACAGGAGGCACCACCACAGGACCATGACACCAGCACCCCACCCCTGCAGATGGAGAGCCACCCCGCAAATGGTCCCTGAGATCCAGAAACAAGACAGAGAACACTGCCAAGACCCCCGCCAGGAAATAAGACCCCCCTTCTGTCACCCTTCTGTCCCACTTTGTCACCTTGTCCATCCTTCAACTGCCCTTGCTCCACTTCCTATGCCCCTTTGGACAATGCACCTGTGAAACAAATAGACTGGACTCTGCCATGGACTTTCCTCCACCATCACCCCTGCCCATTTTACAACCCCCTCCACTTATTTGCACAGAAATAAACACACATCAATCACAAAACAATCTGGAGTAAGTCTGTGTTTTCACTAATGTGTAATTGCAACAACTATGGAATATAGCAATGTCAATTTAATTGTCCACATACAGATGAAACACAGCTGTAGGTCTTGAGGAAATATAGCAGAGTGCACAAAGTGGGACCCACATCTGTTAAATGGAAAGTCAAAGTGACAAGTCAGGGTCCATACACTGGGTGAAAATGACAGACTTCTGATAGCTCAAACAATAGCATGAGATGTGTGAGGCAGTGTCATCTTCTTACCTGTGTCTCACTGGAAGTATTGCTGGATAACGTTGTTTCTGTTGTCGATATCCTCTTCTTCTGCCTCCTCTTCTTCACTGTTCACAGGCTCCACAGCTGCCACAAGACCTCCAGCTGGACCATCCTCCTGCAGAAAAGGCACCTGTCGTCGCAAATCCAAGTTGTGCAGCATACAGCAGGCCACGATGATCTGGCACACCTTCTTTGGTGAGTAGTAGAGAGAACCACCTATCATGTGGAGGCACCGGAACCTGGCCTTCAGGAGGCCGAAGGTCCGTTCGATCACCCTCCTAGTTCGCCCATGTGCCTCATTGTAGCGTTCCTCTGCCCTTGTCCTGGGATTTCTCACTGGGGTCAGTAGCCATGACAGGTTGGGGTACCCAGAGTCACCTGCAAATTTTGAGGGACAACTGTTAGACACACACTAACCCGTAGGGACAACCCCATACCCAGACGCCCATTCACACTGTATGAGGTCCTTGTCCTCACCTATTAGCCACACACAGTGCCTCTGGAGTTGCCCATTCACATAAGAGATGCTGCTATTCCTCAGAATGTAAGCGTCATGCACTGAGCCAGGAAATTTGGCATTCACATGGGAGATGTACTGGTCGGCCAAACACACCATCTGCATATTCATCAAATGATAGCCTTTCCAGTTTCTGTACACCTGTTCACTCCTGTGTAGGGGTTGCAAGGCCACAAGTGCCCCATCAATGGCACCTATGATGTTGGGGGTCCCAGGGTATAGAAGTCACCTTTCACTGTCGGCAAATCCTCCACCTGAGGGAAAACGATGTAGCTGCGCTTGTGTTTCAGCAGGGCAGACAACACATTGGCTGGGACATCCCTGATGCAATGGCCACTGTTGTTTGACAAGACCCACTTGCCAGGAAATGGAGTACTGACAGGACCTGCACTAGAGGGGGTATCCCTGTGGGATGGCGGATAGCTGACATCAGGTCTGGCTCCAACTGGGCACACAGTTCATGGATTGTTGCACGATCAAGTCTGTAGGTGACTATTACGTGTCTCTCTTCCATTGTCGACAGGTCCACCAGCTGTCTGTACACCGGAGGATGCCGCCATCTCATCACCTGACCCAGCGGACGTGCCTATGGAGGAGAACAGCCAGCAGAGAGTCAGCCTACACTGACGTATCACAAAATGTCATTTGCACACATTTATTAACCCTCAATGTGGATGGTACTGTGTGTATGAAAAGGCCTAGATAGGTGTGTTGTAGTTATTATTAATGCCAGGTGGACCCCTGAAATGGCGGCTGCCTGACCTGTAAGGTGGGACAAGGGGATATGACCTAACTGCGCTGGCGTTCTACACCGTCACGGTAGGCGGACGAAGACTGCGGCGCAATCCTGCTTTGGCTAACATTGGACCCTATGGGTCCCAGGAGCCAATGACGATGTACGCCAGCAGTGACGGTACGCACCGCCACGGACGTGACCGCCATTTTCTGTCTATTCACTCACTTGATACCTGACCTTCAACAGGAGAGGACCTACACTGCAAGTGCTGCTGTGACCTCAGTCTGGAAGCAACGATGGCTGATGTGTCTGGGGAAAGGGCCCCTGCCTTCACTTCGGAGGAGTTGGAGAAATTAGTGGATGGGGTCCTCCCCCAGTACACACAACTGTACGGTCCTCCAGACAAACAGGTGAGTACACTGTGAGCATGCTGCATGGGCAATGCCTGTTTGGAGTGGTGTGGATGGAAGATACATGGGGGGGGACTGAGGCCTGCATGAGTGGACGGTGAGTGTATGTGCGTCAGGGCAAGGGTGGGAGCGTGGGCCAATGAGTATGACGGTCCGGACGGGTAAAGATCTTCCTTTCCCCCTGTACTATTCCTCTAGGTCAGCACCCACCAGAAGAAGGATATTTGGCGTGCCATCGCCAAGGACGTCCGGACCCTGGGGGTCCACCACAGACGGAGCACCCACTGCCATAAAAGATGGGAGGACATTCGCTGCTGGAGCAAGAAGACGGCGGAGGCCCAGCTGGGCATGGCCTCCCAACGTGGGAGGGGTGCCCGTCGCACCATGACCCCCCTGATGTTCCGGATGCTGGCGGTGGCATATCCAGAGTTGGATGGGCGCTTTAGAGCATCACAGCAGCCACAAGGGGGTGAGTACAGTCACATTCATCTGACTCTGCGCGCATTACGAGGTGTCTGGGTGGGGGAGGTGGGCAGTGGGTTCCCCTAGGCCAGGGCGAGCTTGGTAGGCAAGGTCCCTTGAGAGGCATGTTCAGTGGAAGCCCAACCCCACTAGTGGTTAGTGCCATCTACACCTAGTCAGACTCCTGTGACTTCCGTGTGTGCAGCAATCGGGCTTAGGCCTTGTACCCCGTGGGCATGTGAATAATCTAGGAACAATAAGTGCATGGCGTAGTGCAGAGGGCTGCTGTGTTTGTAGTGTCCGCCAATGGTAGTGGTGTTGCATGCACTGAACATGTCTTTCTTCTGTCTTTCCCCCACCCTTTTTGTGGTCTCCCTGTTCTTGTGTGCAATAGCATCATCAGGCGGAGGAGCAGTGGCACCGGAGCAGGAGGGAGCTGCATCCCACTTGGCCCTGGAGGGCGAAACAGCAGAGTCAGAAGCCACCAGTGGGACGGAGGGTGAGGGGAGCTCCACGGTGGGGACATGAGTTGACAGCAGTGATAGCAACTCCTCCTCTGATGGGAGCTACCTTGCGGTGGTGGGCCCCTCTGTGCCCCCCGCATCAACAGGTACAGCCGCCACCCCCCCTACCAGCACCGTCCTGCCAGCAGCCCTTTAGCGTGTGTCCCGTGCCCGCTCACCCAGGAGGGTGGGCATCTCCTTCGCCCAAGGCACCTCAGGCCCTGCCCCAGTCAGCCCTGCTGCCCTCAGTGAGGAGTCTATTGACCTCCTGAGATCCCTCACTGTTGGGCAGGCTACCATTCTGATTGCCATCCAGGGTGTTGAGAGGCATTTGCAACAAACAAATGCATACCTGGAGGGCATTCATTCTGGCCAGGCAGCCCAACAGAGAGCATTTCAGGCTCTGACCTCAGCACTAATGGCAGCCGTTGTCCCTGTGTCCAGCCTCCCCCTCCAGCTTCCTCCACCCAGACCCAATCCCCTGTACCTCAGCCTATCCCAAGCACACCATCAGACCAGCATGCACACACCTCAACACACAAAAGTGGCTCAGGCAAACATAAGCACCACACATCCCACAGGCACTCACACAAGCATCATACCCATGCAGACATACCAACATCCACTGCCTCCACTGTGTTCCCCTCCTCCACGCCCTCTTCCTCCCTCCCAGTCTCGTCTCCACACACACCTGCATGCACTACATCTTCCACCACTACCTCCATCACCAGCACGCCCATCACCACACACCGCTCACGTGCACTCACCACCCCCACTACCATTCACACATCCCTTTGTCCTCTCCCAGTGTGTCAGTGAGCCCTCCTCCCAAAGTACACAAACACAGGCACACACCCACCCAACAGCCATCAGCCTCCAGCCTATGCACCTTCACTCAAATTCAGCAGATGTACACCTCCTACAACCACTACCTCTACCTCCACTCCCAAACCCCCTCCATCTACCCGTCCCAGTGTGTCTAAAAAACTTTTCCTAGCTAACATTGACCTCTTCCCTACACCTCCCCCCCGTCCATAGGGCCAGGCTTTCCAGGTCCCAACACTGCACCTCAGCCACCACATCCCCAGACACAGTGGTGCCAGCAACTGCGGGCTCTTGGAGTGCGCCAACCACCAGGGCTGCCTGTGTGCCACGGAGCGAGGGAAAGGACATTCTGCCACCTGCCAAGCTAAAAAAGTTGCCCACATCCCGGAGGGAGAAGCAGAAAACACCTGCCACCAAGGGATCAGGGAAAACGAAAAGGGGTAGTGGCAAGACAGCTGCGCCATCATCAAAGGTGGCGAAGGGGCAGAAACTGAAGGGCAGGTCAGTAGAGGGCATGGTGGCACCGACTGAGGAACCAGTGTCACACCTTCTTTCCACGTTGACGCCATCCTGTACGCCGGAGAAGACCGCCACCTGCACTGCCGCAAGCACCGCCGCCACAGAGCCCGCTGCCAGCACCGCTGCCACAGAGCCCGCCGCCAGCACCGCTGCCACAGAGCCCGCCGTCAGCACCACTGCCACAGAGCCCGCCGCCAGCACCTCCGCCACAGAGCCCGCAACCAGCACCGCCGCCACAGAGCCCGCCGCAAGCACTGCCGCCACAGAGCCGCAACCAGCACCGTTGCCACAGAGCCCGCCACCAGCACCGCTGCCACAGAGCCCGCAACCAGCACCGCCGCGACAGAGCCCGCAACCAGCATCTCCACCACAGAGCCTGCCGCCAGCACAGCTGCCACAGAGTCCGCCACCAGCACTGCTGCCACAGAGCCCGCTGCCAGCACCGTCGCCACAGAGCCTGCAACCAGCACCACCACCACAGAGCCCGCAACCAGTACCGCCGCCACAGAGACCGCCGCCAGCACCCTAAGCACCGCCGCGACTGACACCGCCGCAAGCACCGCCACGACTGACACCGCCGCAAGCACCACCAGCGGCCCTGCAACATCCTGAGCCAGTGGCACCACCGCAGACATGGCTGCCATCCCCAGTGGTCAGTCGTCCGAGGCTGGTGGTGAGCTCCAGGAGCCTGGGCAGCTTCCATGAAGCATCACTTTCACATCCACTACCTCAGTCCTTGGCAGGATGAAGCACTCTGGGCACAAAGCCCCCTCCAGAACCAGTGGAGACTGTTATCCACTTGAGAGACTGTGGCTTTGCACTCCCCAGGATAAAGCAGTGGGCAACCCACCCACTGAAAAGACTAGTGAGACTGTGGCTTTGCACTCCCCAGAACACATCAATGGGCATGGAGCCCCCTCGTGGAGCAGTGGCGTAGTGCGCTCATCAGGCTGAGGTGCCTGTTTCATTTCAATCTGATGCCCCTGCAGTGTTCTCTCTGTTTCCAGTCAGGTATCTAGTGTGGCCCTCGCCCATGCATTTTGGGCCCAGGGGGTCCACAGACAATGATTGGTGCACTATCCGGACTTGTGTAGTTGGTGTACATAATTGTATATACTGCATTTGGAGTTTTGACTACTGGATTTTTATTGATTACGTTCAAATCATTTCCTTTTGTCCTTGCGTTATTCAAGGGGGGTGTATATGTAATGTTGCTGCATGTATTTGTGTGTATGGTGTTGTGGGTGAGGGTGGGGGTGTTGCGTGTGTGTGTCACTCTCTTTTCCCTCCCCCTCCCCTGTGTTGTAGATGCAGTACTCACCGTGGTCGTCGCCGACGTCATTGGAGCTCCTGATGGAGGAGCATGAAGACCATCGTTGGCAGGATCTGCAGTTCTGGCTCCATGGCATCCTGGTTCCTCATGGGGTGTGGCGAGGTGGGTGATTTTCCCTTCTGTGTACTGTTTCTGCCGTGTTTTTATTCGCGTTGGTTCTGCCCCGGAAAGGTGGCGGATTGCCGGGTTGTGATAGGGTGGGTGGTACATTGTCTTACGTCTGTCTGTTGGGGGTTACCGCCGCGCTGTTTGGTTTGTACCACTGTGGCGGTCGGAGTGTTAAAGTGGCTGTCTATGTTGGCGGTTTCCGCGGTGGTCGTGATTCCATTTTTTTTCCCGCCGGCCTGTTGGGGGTATTACCGCCGCTTTAACACCGACCGCCAGGGTTGTAATTAGGGCCATAGCCTACAATGAGATATCTTGTTGCCATGAACATGAAAAAATATTACAAATTCTTGATTTTGCTCACAAATTGATGCAACAGTACCAAAAAAGTACAAATGTGTGAAGGATGCACCAATGGGGTAGGAAGAAAACTTGCTTTATATATATATATATATATATATATGTGTGTGTGTGTACTGGGCAATAGGGTTTATCATTGTGCTCTATGTAATGATATCTGTATATGTGTGTGTTCATTTTATTTTCAGGTGGTGCTAATAGATAACTTTGTCCTCCTTTTTTAAAGGTTCTAACTCAGTTAAGGTAGCGCGCAGACCTGTGAGGCTATGTGGCACCTGGCCAGCACTGGCGCAATGTCACTTTGTAGACAGTGAACATTGAGAGAGTGCTAATGCACCCTGCATTATACAGCATTGCCACCGGCTCAATTACGAGGAGGAGACAATGCTATTAGGTGTTTCCTGCTAGGCCAGCTAAGTTTCCGCCCACCGACCTAGCGGGAAACTCGTAATGTGCCCAGCGGGGAGGTAGCCACTATGGACTCAACCTCCTTGTCTTAATTTCGGCAGACTAGAAAAACCATCCTCCGAACTCATAATCAGGCCCTATATGTACCCCATAACCAAAGGAAGATGCATTCACATTCACTCCCATCTTTGGATTCTGTGCACTAACATAGAAGAAAGATACTAAAAGTATAGGAAAATCAAATAACGTTGCAATAAAAAAAAGATTTAGAGCAGATTGAAATCAATGAGTTATGTAAAGAAACAAAAATGTAAATGTATATAAATATTTATTTTTAAATGATGCGTAAGTAAAATTACATTGCCTTCATTAACTATAATTTGTAAAATACAATTTGACTGTTATTATCTAAAATAAATTAAATGTACCCTTACAGGTGTTATTTGTTTACATTAACAAATTTGTTATATGTATATATCATTAGTATCTAAAAAACTACTAGTTTACCATATGATTTTTAAAAAATAGTTATGTTTAAAATAATATACATTTTTTTAATTATCTGTTTATCCTCCGTAACTAAAAATGTAAAAGTCACTTTTATGACACATCAAGAAAACAATCTACAAACATTGAACTGTACATCTAACTTCAACCAATGGTCTGATTTTCTTTGAATTACAAATTATTTAAATCCCTTCTTTAAATCAACAGGGACAAGTGCTCTGCTCAGTGAGCAGATTTACCTTTCTAAATCCAGTCCTAAAAACAAACTCAAGCGTGAATTAGTTCAAGTGGCAGAACTACTCTTCTAACTCTAGCCTTAGAAAATATAGGGAAACATGCAATAATTCTAAAAAACCTCCTAGAAACATTAGAGGAAGTGAAATACTTTTGGGGTGTAGGGTATTTACTATTTCTACTCCTGTCCTATTCTATTAGTGGATAGAGGGTAATAGCCCTTGCTCACTTCTTTAAAAGCAGCCATGCAAACTTCAGTTAAAGTGCAATAGTTCAGGGCTACTATTCTATCTCGTATCCTTGAAACATTAGAGGAGGTGCAATACTTTGGGAGGGGATAACTACGAATTACTTTGACAAAATCAGTCCTGTAAATATTGATGTGAGGGCAATAGTCAGATGGTCTTATTTACTATGCTAACTCTGGGACTAGGAACATTCAAGAAAGGGCTGTAAAAAGGAGGGCTTGATTACCATTTGAACACCAGTCCAACATCAGTTGAGAAGAGGGCTGTTACACAAAAAAAAGCTTAGATACTATGATGCTTCTTGTTCTGAAAACATATGGGAAAACACCAGTTCTATATTCATAAGGGAAATGCATTTCTCAATGTAGGGTAGAGGCTTAATTACTATTCTAACTCCAGTTGTCGTAAATTATACAACCTTAAAATGTACACTGAACCCCAATATTAGTTAACACATAAAACCCAGTAGCCACAATCCCTAAGAATTATACGAAACCCAAACATATACCTGAATCCGAAATATATTTCCATTCCTAGCCCACTCCACACCAAACATTTCTGACATAACCCAGAAAAAATACCCTGACCTTCAAGTACTTAGCAGATCCAAAGTGAGTTTAAATATCCAATGTAAAACCTACCCAAACACCTAAAATGACCTAGGATCCCAATAAAAATGACCTGACTCCCAAAAATATACCAAAACCAAACAACGTTTAGCAATATTGCAAAACTCACTCAAATAGTCAATATTCTCTAAAATTCCCAAATAATTACCCGAACCCCATATATATACTAATACCCAAAATTATTTCTCAAAAACATTTGCAGTCAAAACTGAGCAACCTGAAATATTGCCTAAAACACAACCAAGCCCTACCTTACTGTAACCCAGAACCTTTCAGAAATGAATTAAACCCTGTTAGAAATGGGGCCTTTGGTTGGCAGTCAGGTTACCCCCCTGTACAAGCAAAGACCCTCATTCTAGTCAGGGTAAAAGAGAATCACCCTCAGGTAACCCCTGCTTAGCCCCTTGGTAGCTTGGCACGAGCGGTAGGCTTAACTTCAGAGTGCTAGGTGTAAAGTATTGGTGCCAACACACACAGTAATTCAATGAAAATACTACAAAATGACACAATATAGTTTTAGAAAAATAGAGAATATTTATCTA
Organism: Pleurodeles waltl; assembly: GCF_031143425.1. Lineage (NCBI taxonomy): Eukaryota > Metazoa > Chordata > Amphibia > Caudata > Salamandridae > Pleurodeles > Pleurodeles waltl. The sequence goes on from NC_090447.1 coordinate 915,092,177, forward strand.
AACAAAACAATACCAAAATTACAAAAATCCACAATACACAAGTCAAGTTATCAATTAAAAAGTAAAAGGAGTCTTCATGTAGTTTTAAACACACATTAACACTGTTAGCGTGAAAATATACCTTGGGTGCGTCAAAAATAACCCTGCACGGGCAAGTGTGTGTCAAAAAGGACTTGCAATGCGTCGATTCCACTCACAAGCAAAACCATGCGTCGTTTCTCCTTTTGTCTGGTCAGAGCACGTCATTTCTTCTCTCCGTAGAAGAGCGATGCATCAATCCAGTCAACACCCTCGGATCTGGGCAGGTCTTGCATTGTTTTTACACACCCAGCGGTATTGGTGTCAGAAATCCGGCTGCGAGATGATCCGAAAACCATGCAGGGCGGGTTGCAATCTCACCAGCCTCCATCAGCGATACTGCGTGTCATTTCTACACCTCCGTGCGTCAATTCTTTGGACGCGTTACAGGCAAGTGTCGAGTTCCAGCCGAGAAGCCGGCGGAGCATCGATTTCCCAGCCCCAGATCGGAGTTGCGTCGATCTTTTCCTCGCATGGCGTTCTGTGCATGGATTTCTTCCTCTTAGGCTGCCAGATTCTCCTTTCATGGTCCCAGGAACTGGATGGGCACCACAGGGCAGAGTAGGAGTCTCTCCAGAGACTCCAGGTGCTGGCAGAGAGAAGTCTTTTCTGTCCCTGAGACTTAAAACAATAGGAGGCAAGCTCTAAATCAAGCCCTTGGAGATCTTCACAAGATAGAAGGCAGACAAAGTCCAGTCTTTTCCTTCTTACTCTGGCAGAAGCAGCAACTGCAGGATAGCTCCACAAAGCACAGTCACCGGCAGGGCAGCTCTTCTTCCTCTGCTCTTCAGTTCTTCTCCAGGCTGAGGTTCCTCTTGGTTTCCAGAAGTGTTCTAAAGTGTGTGGTTTTGGGTGCCCTTCTTATACCCATTTTCTCCTTTGAAGTAGGCCTACTTCAATGCAAAGTCTCTCTTGAATGTGAACTCCTGCCTTGCCCAGGCCAGGCCCCAGACACTCACCAGGGGGTTGGAGACTGCATTGTATGAGGCAGGCACAGGCCTTAAAGGTGTAAGTGACCACTACTCCCCTTCCTCCTAGCACAGATGGCTCATCAGGAAATGCAGACTACACCCCAGCTCCCATTGTGTCACTGTCTAGTGTGAGGTGCAACCAGCCCAACTGTAAAACTGTCCCAGATAGGGAATCCACAAACAGGCAGAGTCACAGAAATGGTATAAGCAAGAAAACACTCACTTTCTAAAAGTGATATTTTCTAACACACAATCTTAAAATCAACTTTACTAAAAGATATATTTTTAAATTGTGAGCTCAGAGACCCCAAACTCCACATGTCCATCCACTCCCAAAGGGAATCTACACTTTAATCAGATTTAAAGGTATCCATCATGTTAACCTATGAGATGGGCAGGCCTTGCATCAGTGTTAAATGAACGATATTCAGTTTTGAAGATTCTGGTGAAAACAGCACCAAAAAGCACAAAGTATCAATGTGGATATCTGGTCACATTGGACTGGGACAAAGTCACAAGTTCAGGCTGACCACGATGGAGTGCAGGCTGGCTACAGGAACCGAGCTAGGCCTGCAGAACAAAGTACCTTAAATCCTGGTGCTGGAAGTGGCCCTCTCTGCAGGATTATTCCCAATCCTATTTCCTTTTAACCTCCACTGTTTGCTAAATTAATTTCTGTTGACCTTAGAACTCTGTGCACTTTACCACTGCTAACCAGTGTAAAAGCACTTGTGTTCCCTCCCTAAAACATGGTTAAATTGGCATATTTAATTTACTTGTCAGTCCCTTGTAAACTGGTATACCGTATACCAAGGGTCTGTAAATGAAATGCTACCAGTGGGCCTGCTGCACTTAGGCCCATATTTATACTTTTTTATGCAAATAAGCGCTAGGGCAGATTTACGTCAAAAAGTTTACCACCGGCTAACGCCATTCCAACGCGCCAGCCGAGCGTCTTATTTAAGGAATGACGTTAGCTGGCGCTGCGGCCTGTTTAGCGTCAAAATAAATTACTCCAACCGGGCAGCAGAGGCGAAGGGAAGACTGGGCTGGGGTTTGTGCGTCAAAGAATGGAGCAAGTTAAGTCAGAGTCAAAAATATTGGCTCTAACCTGACTTGTGCCATTTTTTGACGCACAACCTTCATGGAAGTGATTCCTGTCTTAGCAAAGACAGGAGTCATGCCCCCCTGCCCAATGGCCATGCCCAGGGGACTTCTGTCCCCTAGGCATGGCCATTGGGCACAGTGGCATGTAAGGGGGCCCAATTTAGGCCCCCCTATGCCACCCAAAAAAATATATATACTTACCTTCACTTACCTGCAATCACCATGGATGGGTCCTCCCATCCATGGGTGTCCTCCAGGGGTGGGCGAGGGTGGCAGGGGGTGTCCCTGGGTGCAGCGAAGGGCACCTGTGGACTGCTTCCATGGTCTCCCACCATGGAAATTAGCTCACAGGTCCTTTAACGCCTGCCCTGACCCAGGCATTAAAAAAACGCCGCAGATCCGGCTGGGTGCCATGTTTTAAGACCCGCCCCTGCATGTGCATCATTTTGATGCCGGAGCATAAATAAGGCGCACATGCCTTAGAGTCATTTTTTGCACGGGAACGCCTACTTTGCATGTCATTAGCACAAGGTGGGTTTTCACGTACCAAAAATTACTCAAACTCCACAACTTTGGCGCAAGATGGGCTAGCACCAAAGTATAAATATGGAGTTAAGTTTGCGCCGAATTTGTGTAAAAAAAGTGATGCAAAATCCAGCGCAAACAGAGTATAAATATGGGCCTTATTGTGCCACCTATCTAAGTATCCCTCTAAAACTTGTCCCAGGCCTGCATTGTAGCCTGAATGGAGTGTCCGACTGCCATGTTGACTTTACATTGAAAACCCCTTGCCATACCTTAATGTCCCCTTTTATTACATGTAAGACCCCCCTAATGTTGGCCCTAGGTAGCCCATAGGGCAGTGTGCTCTGTAGTTATATGGCTGGACAAGTAGTTTTAAGTTGTACATGTCCTGGTAGTGAAAATGACTTTTCCCCTACTGTGCGGCCTACCCCTCCAATAGGAAAACATTGGGTAGTCCTTTTTACCTTTATTAAGGGCTATTAGGGCATGGCTGGCAAATAAGGAACTGCCTAGGTTGGCCCAGGAATAGAGAGAATACTTACAGGCAGAGGTATGTCATGTTTGGTACCTAGGTAATTGTAATGATAAACCCTCGTTAATGGTAAAGTCAGATTTTTCATTCCAATTTTGAAAACACTGTGATTTTCTTTTAATCCTCATTTCCAAGTTTATAGCTTTACCCTCTATCTAGAGGGAGAAAGCTCAGCATCGTTCCAAGTTCCACTGGGCTTATACCAACTGTTGAAAGTTGTTTGCTCAGCACATAGATCTCTTCTCAGGAAAGTGGTAGGATAATCATTGGATCATTATGGCTCTACTGTTCTACGGTATAAAAGGAAACCATATGCTCTCTGTGTTTCTCTTAGAGCAGACTATATCTCACTTCAAATCGAGGCTACTTCCCCTTAGCCAATCTCGGTGGCTTGGGAGATATTGCGACAACCAGTTTGTACAGATTTCTCTTCTTGCTAGCAGCACTAGCATAAACAAAGTCCCCTTTTGTCATATGTTAATAGCTTCTGGCTCAGTTTCCATCCCAAATTGTATTAGGGAGTGGCTTACCTTTATTTCTGCACCCAGAATTTCACTTACTGACTGACTGACCTCATCCTAGAATTCGACCAACACCTGACAATCCCCAGACATATGTTTCTCTTCTGCATCCCCACATCACACTTCTTGCACATTGATAATACTAGTGTAGGTTACAACATTTTTACTGGAGTCCAATAGGTTCAATAAGGTGTAAACATATGAATTTGATTTATTGAGGCCAATATCGCTGTCTTATGAAGTAACTCAAAGGATACTTGTCACAGTTCCTGGGACATTAATCCAGGAAGATCTTTCATCCAGATCTGATGAGGTTCCATACCTTTAGAGTCTTCTGCGGTGATCAAATCCCAGTACCATTGTGATATTTCCTGATTTATGCTGTTGGACTCCCCAAATAGGGCTTCATGCTCCCATTCATTCTCCCTAGTTAGACCCTGTGTGGACCGCATCAGCTCAGCTGTAAATATCTAAACTTTGCCACCTTCCCATCAGTTCTCTTCAATAAATCTTGCTACGTTATCAGGGCCTCCCAGACTCTAAAATCGATGAAGTTCTTCAAATTCACTTTCTGCAATTGTCAGCTAAGGCTGTCTTTCAACCAGTAAGGGTTCCGACAGAGGTCTGAATGGGAGCCATATCTGAATAATATTGCACTCCCATCATTTTCCTTAGAGTAACCCAAATCCTAAGGGTGGACTGAAGAACTTTAAGCTGAACCCGTTTGAAGTATTTAGTGTCACCAAACCTGTACAAAAAGTTTTCCGGGTCAGATGCATTGCTGTGTACAGGGCACCCAGGAAGCTAGCATCTGGGGTTCTTGTTAAGATGCAGAATTTTTTAATCTGGAAAGCATAACAATATTTTTCAAAATACGGCAAAGCCCTCACCCCCTTTTTAGCTGCTTCCTTAGCTCCTTCTAAGCGATCGTTGCCCCCTTTGATGCCAATATGAAGCTAGTTATCTTGCCTTGCAGTTAGTTATCTTGCCTTTCAGTTTCCCTATATGTTTTTCCAGAAATTGCAGTGGTATGGTGTTAAACAGGAACATCACCTTCAAAAGAATTATTATTGTAATAAGGTTTACCCTGCCATATATACCTAGTGGCAGGTTTTCCCACCTTCCCATCTCAATAGCTTAGCAATTTCCTTAGAAACACTAGCTCAATTATACCCCCGCAGCTCATCTAATCTGTGTGTAATTTGGACCCCGAGGTATCTAATATAATTTTTTAATAATACACTCTGACTCGCCCCCACCCACACCATCACCTCTGTTTTATCTCCATTAATCAAATACCCAGATAGCTCTTCAAATTTCTCTGTGAGTATATAAGTAATCCGCATACAAAGCAACCTTGATCAAAATGTCTGGTGTCTAAACGGAAGTATAGACCTGTCCTGTCTGAACACCTGTGTAAAGGGTTCGATATTTAGAATAAACCCCTGTCTAGTCCCCCTTATTAGCCGAAAAGGAAAAGTAAGTTCTCCATTGACCAACACTCTGCATGTAGACTTATATAGCAACTGAATGGTCTTGGCCACATTTGGGGATAGCCCAAAAAGCTCCATGTCCTCCCATAAATACATCCATTTCACATGATCAAACACTTTCACCGTGTCTATCCATAACTACAGCCAGTGGGGAATTAAAGGTTGTCGCTAAATCAATAGCCCAAGTAGCTGATTTATTAGCTCATTAAAGTGTCTTCCTATCATGAAACCCTTTTGATCAGTGCTCCTCACTATGGCCCTCATTCCAACCCTGGCGGTCATAGACCGCCAGGGTGGCTGATGGCAGAAGCACCGCCAACAGGCTGGCGGTGCTTCATTCGTCATTCCGACCACGGCGGTACAGCCGCAGTCGCCCAGCCGGGTCCGGCGGTTTCCCGCCGGATTAACCCCGGCTGGGAGAATCCTCCATGGCGGCGCTGCAAGCAGCGCCGCTATGGGGATTCTGACCCCCTTCCTGCCAGCCTGTTTCTGGTGGTTTTCACCGCCAGGAACTGGATGGCGGGAACGGGTGTCCTGGGGCCCCTGGGGGCCCCTGCACTGCCCATGCCACTGGCATGGGCAGTGCAGGGGCCCCCTAACAGGGACCCATGAAGCTTTTCACTGTCTGCTTAGCAGACAGTGAAAAGCGCGACGGGTGCAACTGCACCCGTCGCACACCTGCAACACCGCCGGCTCCATTCGGAGCCGGCTTCAGTGTTGCAGGCCTCTTTCCCGCTGGGCCGGCGGGCGCTATATTGGCTAGCGCCCGCCGGCCCAGCAGGAAAGTCAGAATGGCCCCAGCGGTCTTTCGACCGCAGAGCGGCCATATGGCGGTTCCCGCCAGGCGGGCGGCGACCGCCACCCGCCGGGGTCAGAATGACCCCCTATATGTATAACCTTGGACAGTCTATAAGTGACAATTCCAGCAAGAATCTTGTAGTAACAATTCAGCAGTGAAATTGTTCTATACGAGTCAGCTCTTTTAGGGTCTTTACCCAGCTTCTTAACTAAGAGCATTATTGCCTCATGCCAGGATTGAATAACGATTTCCAGAATGGAATTAAACATTCACTGAGGTTCTTATATAATTCTATAGGGATACCATCGGGACTTGCTGCTTTGCCCTTCTTTATCCTTGCTATTTGCCACCTAATTTCAGCCTTGCTTACCTCTGCCTGTAAGTATTCTCTCTATTCCTGGGCCAACCTAGGCAGTTCCTTATTTGGCAGCCATGCCCTAATAGCCCTGGGAGATGGATGTAGATCTTTACAATACACAGCACTCAAAGATCTCAACAGTTCAGCTCTAAGGTCCTGCGCAGCCCTCACTACTCTTCCTGTGCCTGATTCAATCAACACATCTATCCGCTCCCTAAACAGTTCTGTCTTCGTTTTCCATGCCAAAAGAACTCCACTGATTTCCCCATACTCAAAATTTTGAAGCCTGCTTGTATTCCACTTATCATCGCACCCTTTGCTCCAGAACAACCTTAAAATCATCGTGTAACTTCTCCAGCTCATCTCTGAGCTTTGTACAACGTACAGCAAAGGGCTGAGCTGACTCATGAATTTTTCTTTCCTTCTGGACAATTTTTTCCTTCACCTCCTCAAATTGCCTTCTTCCCCCCAGCTGTTTTGCATGGGCAACCTTCAATATGCAACCCCTCAGGTATCCCATACTATCTGGTCGCTGGATGTCCCACTAATATTCTGAAGGAAAAGGCTAGATTTCTGAGCTAAACCTGTTATTACATCATCATGTTGTAGTAAAGTTCTGTCCATGGTCCTTCTCCCCTTGGGCTTCGTTAATGGAAGCACAATTTCTAATGCACTTCAGCATGATAAGAGATTGTGGCTGGAGCATGTATTACCAACAAGACATGTCGGGCTACAGCCCTAGCCACGAGAAAATAGTCTGTTTGGGAATTGTAGCCATAATTTTTGCTAAATAAAATATAGCCTCTTGACTTGTCTTCCATTTCCCGCCATATATCCAGCAGGCCTAAGTCATGCATCGAAACCTTAAGTCTAAACTCCACCCTATGCATGCTCATATATTTTGCCTTAGATGTTCTATCCTGTACTCTGTCTAAAACCACATTTAAATCCCCCCATAACACAGGGGTAGGAGATTGTACCAGGTGGTGTTCTAGGACATTCAGACAACTGGGATGGTCGCAATTTAGGCTTATAGTACCCCGTCCATGACCCTATATATCCTTCTGCTTCTAGGGTGATCAATACCCAATTACCCGAGCTGTCTGAAGCGAGCACCACCTGTATCCATGAGCATCTTGTAAAAGCTCCCTGGCATTCTGATTTACTTAGATGAGTCTCCTGTACTATAATAAACTGGGCCTAAGCATCTTTCAGTATCTACTGCACCAATATAAATTTTTCCTAGCTCGTAAGCCATTACGTCCCAACTGATTATTCACAACTTGAATCCCTGCATCTGTCCTATTCGGAAAGTTTCCTCCACTTGCTTGCCAACAATAACCCAAGGAACGTATCCTTAATCTTCTATGAACTTCTGACAACCAATTTTTTTTCTTTTTTACCCCATGCTCCCCACCCATGTGACCCCACCCTGAGGAACCTCCCCAAAGCAAGTAGAAAGTTGGTGAATAAGTCCCTCAGAACATATGTTTGACTTATTTAACTAACTCTGTTTCTCGTGGGCAATCAGGGGGGTCCTTGTGTAGCATACATACGTTCCCTAACAACCACTTTAAAATTCAATCATGCCTTTAACATTTTGCCACACAGGGTACTCCATGACAACTTGGCATATGTTCTGTCCACCAGTATGTGCAGAGTGGGGACTATAATGCACATGTAAATCAGCGAACTGAACACCTACCACCTTCTGACAGCAGATAAAGGTATCGAGCAAGCCATAAGGAAGTCCACGATTTCCTGAAGTAGAGTAACTAAAATTCTGTGGCTTCTTGCCTAACGAAGTAGTGGCCCATGGACATTGAGTATCCATGCACAGCTATTAAAAGGTTTACCAAACGGCAGTTTCACTTCAGTCAATTTCCAAGAAGCTTGCAATAATATGATTCAACATAAAGCAGTAAGGAAAACCCAGGACTGGCTGAGATCGGCACTGGGGACTCTCCTGTCTTTTTCCTTGCTTTGAGCATGCTTTACAATGACCACATGGTTGATCCTATTTGGGGTTTTAGGAATTCGATCAGCAAAGTGTCGCGCCTGCAGCCTTGCCACATTCTCCAGACGATATGAAGTGGAAGCTGTTGCTTCTATAGTGGTAGAGAGACTTTCAATCACAGGAAACTGAAAGTCAAGGAAAGACATGAGTCTTGGGGTGGTTGTCTGCAGATAAACAACATACGCATTGTATGTTGCTATCTGCATCAGATAGGTAACAGTTACTTGTACCAAGCGTGAGTTTTATGACTCGCATTGTATGGTTAAAGAACCCATTCATTTTTGTCCTCTCCGCTAATGTACTTGTTGTAATCGTCAAGGCTTGTGAACTTCGGCCATTTGACCCGAAACCATGATGGGGGAAGTACTCTTATCATGAATTGTAGTGAGCATGTACACATCATGCCCATTCGAGAACTTGACTGTGAGCAGTTCTTTGGAACCCAACGCAGTACTCTGGGATTTCAGGAGCTTCTTGCAAACAAGCTACTGTCGGAATCCTTTGTGGTGACAATGAACTGTACAGCAGGCCACAGTGCCAGCTTTGTAGAGCTCACTGAGCAGCTTTACTCCTGTTCAGAAAAATGTCCACATAAAGTTTATAACCTTTGTGAAGCAGTGGCTGGACAAGCTCTCATACAATCTTTCATGTGACCGGTAGTGTGGGAGGACAACCTCTAGGGTTTAGAGTGGAGTCCTTACCTGTAAACACTCTCAAGCTGTAGACACAGCCAATAGAGTTCTCACACAGCATGTACAGCTTGATGACTTTGCAATCTCACAATGTACTGCCTGAACCGCAGCCCCCCTTTGAACAGTATCAAGGACCCATCGACTAATATATTGTTCCCAAGAGTTTAAATCGCTGGAAACCTGGCACACAAATGTTTCACAACAGGTAGAATTTTGAACAACCTGTCATGGTCTGGATGGTCCATTGGCAATGCAGCAAAATTGCCACTGAAATGGGCTGCAATAGCAGAAAATGATCTCTGTCAATGTAGGGTGTGAAGATGTGGGTTACCCAAACCCTGCAAGTTGACCAGTAGTACTGCAAGATGTGTTTCTGCAGTAACCCATTTTGAGTGTAAGGCCCAAAAATATCAGCAAAGCGGGAGTCCACTGTCGTACCCTAGAATGGGGCTCTAGAGTGCCGCCATGCTCCCTCATAAATTGTTTAGGGTGCACATTTGTTTGCTGCACAATTAATGGAAGGAAGTCAACATCCAAAAAGAGATTGACATAGTCAAGTGGCAAAAAGTTGGCTGTATCAACTTTACATCAAGTATCGCCAGTAAAAGGTAGAATTTGGGGCTATACTAAATTACGGAGCTGCCAAGAGAGCACTCTGTCTGTGCTTGCTGCCACATGTGCATGCTCTCTGGTTTGGGCTAACCTGCTACTATTGTCCTGCTGCACAGACTGTTTACAAAGGGACAGCCTGACTGTCCTCACCGTCTTCCTCAAACTGCCACCAGACATGGGATCAGACCTTACCTGCTTCTTGATAGCCGCTCCTGTGAAGGTTTATGACATTGGCATTCCTTATGACATCAGCATGCCTCATGGCGCGCTGACATCACAGGTGTGCGTAAGAAGGCCATTGGCAGTCACACACACCTAACAGGTTAAAAAGAGTCAAATCGTGCAGTGTGACCAACGCCTCCCCTCACATGGGAAATGGATTAAACGAGTATGTCAGCTCCTGGGCTTTAGACAATCTGTACCTGCATTACAAATTTTGCATACTCATACAAATTAAGTAGTTCTTATCGCTGTTGCCAAATTTCACCATGCTGCCTGGCTCATCCATAATGGTCATATGTAGACTAATATGAGGGACCTAGGTGTTGATCCCTCTCTTGGTGTGGATCTTAACCGGTTCTGTGTCCAGGACGTCCTGAGGCACAGTGCTGCTATGCCCAGGATGTAACCATTACGTCCTGGTCACAGAGCCCAGAGGGAGCGCTAGCGCTCCCTCTGAGGGGTTCCCCCCCAGCCCCCCAAGTCAGGGATGGAAGGGGAACCCCCCACCCCCTGTGACGTCAGCGTGCGAGCGCGCGCTGATTTGTCACAGGGCCTTCCCCATCGTGCTGGAAGCTCAGCTTCCAGCACGATCGAAAAAGAAATGCAAAGCATTTCTCTTTCAATCACGTGGGGGAGGCCCGGAGAGGCTTCAAAGGGAAGGAAATGTATTTCCTTCCCTTTGAAGTCTCTCACAGCGTTTCAAAAGCCGGATTGCTTGCAATCCGGCTTTTGAAACCCCACTAGACACCAGGGATTTTTTAGTTGTTTTGGAAATGGACATAAGGGAGCGACCCCGTAGGCAAGGGTCGCTCCGGGGGGGGGATTGTGGGGGTGAGGGACAAATTTATTTTAGGCCGTTTCTGCCCCCCCTGGGGCCGGCTGAGCTACAGGCCAAAATCCACAGGTAGGCACTGTTTTCTATGAAAAAATGTGATGTGTCCACGTTGTGTTTTGGGCCATTTCCTGTTGCGGGCGCTAGGCCTACCCACTCAACTGAGGTATCATTTTTATCGGGAGACTTGGGGGAACACTGGGTGGAAGGCAATTTGTTGCTCCTCTCAGATTCCAGAACTTTCTGTCACCGAAATGTGAGGAAAACGTGTTTTTTTAGCCAAAGTTTTAGGTATGCAAAGGATTCTGGGTAACAGAACCTGATCAGAGCCCCACATGTCACCCCATCTTGGATTCCCCTGGGTTTCTAGTTTTCAAAAATGCGCTGGTTTGCTAGGTTTCCCCAGGTGCCAGCTGAGCTAGAGGCCAAAATCTACAGGTAGGCACTTTACAAAAAACACCTCTGTTTTCTTTCAAAAAATGTGATGTGTCCACGTTGTGTTTTGGGGCGTTTCCTGTCACGGGCCCTAGGCCTACCCACACAAGTGAGGCATCATTTTTAGCGGGAGACTTGGGGGAACGCTGGGTGGAAGGAAATTTGTGGCTTTTCTCAGATTCCAGAACTTTCTGTCACCGAAATGTGAGGAAAAAGTGTTTTTTTTGCCACATTTTGAGGTTTGCAAAGGATTCTGGGTAACAGAACCTGGTCAGAGCCCCACAAGTCACCCCATCTTGGATTCCCCTAGGTCTCTAGTTGTCAAAAATGCACAGGTTTGGTAGGTTTCCCTAGGTGCCGGCTGAGCTAGAGGCCAAAATCTACAGGTAGGCACTTTGCAAAAAACACCTCTGTTTTCTTTACAAAAATGTGATGTGTCCACGTTGCGTTTTGGGGCATTTCCTGTCACGGGCGCTAGGCCTACCCACACAAGTGTGGTATCATTTTTATCGGGAGACTTGGGGGAACATAGATTAGCAAAACAAATGTTATTGCCCCTTGTCTTTCTCTACATTTTTTCCTTCCAAATATAAGAGAGTGTGTAAAAAAGACATCTATTTGAGAAATGCCCTGTAATTCACATGCTAGTATGGTCACCCCAGAATTCGGAGATGTGCAAATAACCACTGCTCCTCAACACCGTATCTTGTGCCCTTTTTGGAAATACAAAGGTTTTCTTGATAGCTATTTTTCACTCTTTATATTTCAGCAAATGAATTGCTGTATACCCGGTATAGAATGAAAACACACTGCAGGGTGTAGCTCATTTATTGGCTCTGGGTACCTAGGGTTCTTGATGAACCTACAAGCCCTATATATCCCCTCAACCAGAGGAGTCCTGCAGACGTAACGGTATATTGCTTTCGAAAATCTGACATTGCAGGAAAAAGTTACAGAGTAAAACGTAGAGACAAATTGATGGTTTTTTTCAGATCAATTTCAATATTTTTCTTTTTCAGTTGTTATTTTCTGTAGGAAACCCTTTTAGGATCTACACAAATGACCCCTTGCTGAATTCAGAATTTTGTCTACTTTTCAGAAATGTTTAGGTGTCTGGGATCTAGCATTGGTTTCACGCTCATTTTTGTCACTGACTGGAAGGAGGCTGAAAGCACAACAAAGTGTGCAAATGGGGTTTGTCCCAGTAAAATGCCAAATTTGTGTTGAAAAATTGTGTTTTCTGATTCAAGTCTGCCTGTTCCGGAAAGCTGGGAAGCTGGTGATTTTAGCACCGCAAACCCTTTGTTGATGCCATTTTCAGGGAAAAAACCACCAGCCTTCTTATGCAGCCACTTTTTCCCATTTTTTTGAAAAAAACTAAATTTTCACTGTATTTTGGCTAATTTCTTGGCCTCCTTCAAGGGAACCCACAAAGTCTGGGTATGTCTAGAATCCCTAGGATGTTGGAAAAAAAGGACGCAAGTTTGGTGTGGGTAGCTTATGTGAACAAAAAGTTATGAGGTCCTAAGCGCGAACTGCCCCAAATAGCCAAAAAAAGGCTCGGCACAGGAGGGGGAAAAGGCCTGGCAGCGAAGGGGTTAATAAATAGTAATATTTTAAATTCTATAAGTTTTAGATGCAGCATTAATATTTTTAGGTTCATGTTTATGTTTTTCTGCATGTTGAGTTGCAAGAATTGCAACAAAGCACTTATAGATGTTCTAATGTAGGACAGTTTACTTATGTGCTGCATTTATTTAATTGTATTCGGTATTGCAGCAGTTAGCTGGATAAACTGCATCCATGTTTTATTATGGTTGTATGGATTTAGAATCTGAAATAAACTTATTGATATTGATATTTTATCATTCTATTTGAGATATACCCAAAGTGAGACTGTTCATTTAAACGTAAATTACCTATTTAGAAGAAATTTGCCCGCTATGCTCAATATTGAAAATATCACTGAATCTTATATATTTCTCTCGAAAGGTGACATTTCAATGGTGAGACAAAGTGTTTCAAACATTGATGCAGCAGTTCTATGGTGGGTACACATTATTAACATCTACTTTATTCAAGGCACACACAATGTGTCCCTTTCATAATGTAACCGAAGTGCATATACAAAGTGGATCAGCAATGGAACAAATTAATATTAATGCAATATCGAGAAAGGTGCTTTTTTAATTCTCTATACACAAAAATAACAGAATTACGCTCTACAAAGTAGATAGTAATTATTGCATACAGTTGAGTAAACTGTGTAAGAACTTAAACATGAAGTTCCACATAATGTAAATCAAAAGCTAGTCACCTCTTGAACGCACCAGTCTTCAAAATCATGTGAAAGTAGCAAACTCCCCACCTTTTATAAATTCGTTTCTAGTACCATAAAGAGCTACAATCATCTCAATCCACATTCCTACACAATTGTTCTGCTGGGAAGGAGTTAACACTTGTATTAATTTCTCCTTCTTTCCTATCTTTTATGTATTTGCTGATTGAATCAATATATTATTATCTATACTGAATGCCCTACAGCAACAAAAAGGAAAGCTAAGGCAGAACTCTTACAGTGAGGACCTTCTCTACTATTTGCTATCCAGGATGAATATGTGCTTCTGGCACCAACAAGGGTTCCTAAAGTCTTGACCTTCATTTCTGTACTCCTTCCAATTGAGACCACAGTTAATTTCGCTTAGGATGAGCAAGCCAACATAGACTAAATAGAAGACAGATCACCATGCTCTCTTCATCAAACCATAAGTGGCAATTAATTTGTGTTCACTTCCAAACTGTGTCCAAAGTAGGTAATGTTTGTTGCATTTGTCTCGCTCGAAGTTGGTAGAAAGCTAGAAGGAGGATACAGAGTGTGTTTCAGGAAAAACATGGTCAAATTGTGGGGCAGACCAGAAATGTAAATTCATTGTTCTGTGTCAAAAAAGCAGCTCCTTCTTTAAATGGTTAGATAAACATTCTACTTAATTTTGTCTCACAATAGTTCGTATACAAAACTCTCTCTCCCATTTATCAATGAACTAAAGAGAAGGGTAATATATATCCCTACCTAAGGATAGTGTTTTGAAATGCAAGATACATAGGGCCTAAATTTGTATTTGGCAGCTAGTGCTAGCACCAACACAGGCACTCTTGTGTAGTGGGTGTAGGATACCTGTGTTGCAGGCAGGATTGTATTTTGTGCAGGAAGGGGCACCTTCCTGCACAAAAACAATCCTTAGAGGTGATCTCCTTTTTCTGAGTGCACTGCAAATTGTGACACAATTAGAAAGAGGTAAAAAGAGGAGAAATAAAGATATTTCTTCTCATTGCACATCTATTAGGAAGAAGTAACATTTCGATGCAATCTTAGGTTTACCTGTCTTTGTAAATCTGGGAATGCGCCAAAATACTTGGGTGGGTGCATGGAAACACCCATCATCCATCCATGTAGTGCCTTCATGGTGCCAAGCAACCAAGGCAGAGTTTTGTGCTGCCTTGCATTATTTTAGATTTACCAAGTAACCCAGGGCCAAGCAAGGTCCTTGAGTGGCTTGGTAAATGTGTATGTATATATATATATATATATATATATATATATATATATATATATATATATATATATATATATATATATATATATTTATATATATATATATATATATATATATATATATATATATATGTGGTACCATATGCATGGTGTCTCATGTTTGCAGCAGTGGACTGGGCTAATTTCAGAGGTGATGTGTGATGTCCACTGTCTTTATTTCAAAGGAGAGGAAATTGTTTCTCTGTAGATTTTTGGTTGTGAACTGTGTATGTAGTGGGGAATGCTGCCACTGCAAGACTGACAGTGAGGGTGTAGATCTGTAAGAGGGATGTAAAGTGGACATCAAGTGAATCACACAACCCAGATTGTCTTCCATGGTGAGCCAGGTGCATGCTTGGATTGGTTTAAGGGATGATAGTTCGTAGGATAGTCTAACATCAGGAGTGTTGGCATCCTCTGTGACTTTATGTTGCTAATACAATTTCCATCTTCATGATGTGCAGTAATGAATGAGGGCTGACTTTTCCCATTAATATAAACATTTTGCGAGTAGCAATATCATTATAGGAAACAGACATGAGAATGAAAGAGAGCTCGATTTAGGGAGTAGTTTCAATGGAAGAATAGGGTTGGTTTATTAGACGGTACAATGCTTGAAAGACCTTTTGTTGGAACTACAAGTGATCATTGTCCTCTTTTTATATCCTCCTTTCAGATGAACTGAAGAGAGTCAAATAGGGCAACAAGGAGAAGGTGGCCAGCAGCACGGTGAGGGCCCAAGCAGGCAATGTACTGAGAAATATGCCCTGGCCACAAAAGGAGTTTCTCCTGTTGCTGGTTAGTAATGTTTGTTTCTTACGTTAACTATTCCCACCTAGTGTGTATTATGCATCCTGTAGTTTTCATTTAGTCAACTTACCTTGGCCTTCCTTAATGTTTGTATGTACTATATTCTGTACTATATTCTGTTTCCACAGCTGACTTCTTCTGTAGCTTTTTCCCCACACCTATAACCTTCACCTCCCCCATCTTGTACATATCTATGCTTCATCTCTGTGGAGTGCAGTACATGAAAGGAGACTGACTTTGCCCATAGCTTTCAGAGAGTCAAAATTTAAAAACTGTGTGAAGCAAGGAGGAGGAGCAATATATTGTTGAACTGAAAGGAAGTAAAGCATTGTTTATTTAGGCATTAGGTTTGTTTGCCAATAAAATGCCCCCCCCCTTATTTTGAAGAGTACCTACTAGTAAATACTACTCAGTCTCCTCTTTATTTTTCCTCAATTTAGGACAGTCCACCACTGCTGAGCCCCTATTTGCCCATTAGGACTTGAAGAAGCCTCCAGTTGGTGCTGCTAGTAAGTAACAATTCTCTGCCTTTAAACCAGTATGCACCAGGGTCTTCCTTCTTTGCTCCAACTTGCCCCATCTACTTTTAGTGTCCACTCCACCCACACAGGCCTGATAGTTCTGTTTCATTTTATATTCCCTTTTCCGCAGCTACCTTCCCCGTTTGTAGCTTTCTCCCCCGTTTTTTAAGTAACTTTTCTCTCACCCCTCATTTACATGTCATGTGTTAACCAATGATTGTTGGTAACATATAGAGAAACGCACGTCAAAGTATTCACACCATGTACTTTAACAGAAGGCTTTATTGTGCAAACAGTCCACAGTACAGGTATCATGGACCCCAACAATATGCCATGTCATACACTTTCCCATGACATCATCATAGAGCAGCCTGGCAGAATACCGCCTTATGTACTTTCCGTTCCCTTCCAGTTTATCGTTTGTTTTTCCAATTCTATTAGAACCATGCCCCTAGATCAGAGGTCTTCAAACTGTGCTAAAGTGCAGCACAAGCAAAATGAGCTGCATATTTTATGACACTGGCGGAATTCCACTAAATCTCTTGGAGTTTTTAAGTAACTCAGCAGAATTCCATGGCGTGGAACTCCACGAGTTCTGCCTACCCCTAGTATATTGACAGAAGAACACAGGGGAAACATCACTTACAATGAAGTGAATGCAATGAAATGCATTTACCACGATGCATTGACAATGCATATGTGTTTACCACGCATGCCTTTACCATGAATGCCTTTACCATGAGTATACCTTTGCCACGCATGCCTTTACAACAAATTTCTTTGTAAAGGCATGAATGGTAAAGGTGTATGCGTGGTAAAGGTTTTAAAGGTAAGTACAGGTAAGTATTAAGTGGGTTGAGTGATATATATATATAGGCCCTCATTCCAACCCTGGCGGTCTCTGACCGCCAGGGCGGAGGGCAGCGGAAGCACCGCCAACAGGCTGGCGGTGCTTCCAGGGCTATTCTGACCGCGGCGGTAAAGCCGCGGTCAGAAAAGGGGAACCGGCGGTTTCCCGCCGGTTTTCCCCTGGCCCAGGGAATCCATGGGGATTCCGACCCCCTTCCCGCCAGCCTGTTTCTGGTGGTTTTCACCGCCAGAACCAGGATGGCGGGAACGGGTGTCGTGGGGCCCCCTAACAGGGCCCCATACAGATTTTCACTGTCTGCTTTGCAGACAGTGAAAATCGCGACGGGTGCCACTGCACCCGTCGCACCCCTGCAAATTGTTAGTCAATATATGTCTTTGGAATGAAGCCTCTCAATTATGCTGATTGCAAATTCCACACATAATTTATCTGTGATTTAAAAAGCAACGCAAATCAGATTTCAGTGGCTTTGTATGGCATTTGTGTGGTATTTGGGTGGAGCACTGTTGTTTCCATGCATCCACCTATGAAATTTAGCATATTCCCAGATTTACTAAAGCTACTAAACCTAGGGATATGTCACAATGCTATTCCTCCGTGAAACTGGCAGAACAAGGGGAAATATCTTCATTTCTCCTTTTCTTATGCATTCTACATTCTGCAGCACATGCAGAAAGAGGAAAATGTATTTACGGATTGTTTTGTGCAGGAAGGTATCCATTTTCTGCAAAAAATAATCCTGTCGTTAACGCAGGCACCCTTGCAACATGGTGCAACGGTGCCTGTATTGGCGCTAGGCAGCACACAGTTCATGAGCTCTAGGAGGCAGCAGAAATTCATGATATTTCAGTGGACATGACACATTTCTGCTGCCTCCATTTCACGCAATACTGCGCAGGACCTTTGCTTTTTGCCCTGCATTGCGTATAAAGAACACTAATCTGCCTTTTCTGTCTTTTACAGCAACTATGTTATTTACCTTAATTTTCTTCATCTTCCAGAGGCATCCTCAATTAGGGGTATGGTCTGTCCCACTACCTTGTATTTGTGATCTGCACCTTTTCTTACTAACTGCAGCAGCATCTCTCTCTATTTCTCTAATCATCACATCTCAATTCTTTTCTTTTAAGCCTCCAGCGACCTTTGGAATTTTTTCCCTGTCCTCACGATGATCTAAACACTTACCCGGGTTAAAAATGTCACTTATAATACTTTAGGTATTGCTTGTAAAGTTATACATTTTATTTTGTGTACCATCACTTTGGATGACGAGTCTATTTGTGGCTATTACATGTCATATATTCATACCTCTGTGTGATATATGTTTTTAAAAATGTTTTTTTCGTTAGGTTAATGATATGCAACTAATAAATATAAACGTTCTATATCTAGCTGACTACTTACTTCACTTTACTATCACGTTCTTTTATTCTGATTGAGACAATACTTCTGTGAATAATATAATACATCACTAATATCGCATTTCCCTTCATTGAAATATAAACTTCAAAGGGAACATTTTCTTTCTAAATATTCCTCATAACATCAGTCCAGTGTAACGAATCCACGTGAGGCATTCCATAAACATTTTCATTCAGTTTGTTTGGGCATGGGAATGGTAAACATTAAGGAGGGGACAATAAAAGGGTGGCAAAATGTGCATTTTCCCATTTTTACTTCCATGGGAATCTCTGCTCTTGAATAAAGAAAAAACAGCTGGTGAAAATTACAGTAAACTCGCCATGAAAGTAGTACTTTCCTCAAGAATTGCCTTTGCTTGGGTTGGTGTGTGCTCGTTGAGTATTTTTTGATAAATAAGCATTTAGAATACATTTTGATGTGAGCTTGAAGGGGTTTAAAAGTTAGAGAGATCACGACCGTTCACCTGCAGATGGTGTGCACACTTTGATTTGCTGGTGATCTGCAGAATTTTACAAAATATCCACACTTGATTGGATGACGCAGCTTTTTTTCCCGTATCAATTTCGGGTTTGCATACAAGGGTTGAGTCCAGACCTGATCGCCTCTGGTTGGTCGCAATGTGAGAAAAGTATGTGGTTGCAGTTACAGGACTCAGAGGCTTAAACCACTGAAATCTGTGAATTATGGTTACTTTGCAACCAATAACTCGCTCAACAGCCATGGAAACCATACCTCGCACACATAGTCTATGCTTAATACTGCCAGTAAACGAGATAAAAATAAATAATACAAGAACTACAAGCGAGAAGTTTTCGAGAACAAACTACAGTATAGGCACTATTGAAAATGCTCATTTAAATGTTATTGGTAGTAATAATAATATTATTAACTACAACAACAGTAATAATAATAATATTTTTATTTATAATTCACAGTGGCAAAGGATCAGCTAAAATAATACTGCTGCAGAATAT
Organism: Pleurodeles waltl; assembly: GCF_031143425.1. Lineage (NCBI taxonomy): Eukaryota > Metazoa > Chordata > Amphibia > Caudata > Salamandridae > Pleurodeles > Pleurodeles waltl. Next base: position 915,111,558 of record NC_090447.1, read on the forward strand.
GTGACTACTCCTACAGATCTAGTTTTATTTTACGCAATATTTTCAAACAGAGCAGAGATCCTATCATTAATAATGTAGTGGGAAGATAATTAAAGCCAAATTAATTTGGGAAAGGCATGTATTCGGTGATTTGTTCCACTTAATATTCTCTCTGGATCACTGTTTCCTAGGTGAACACCAGAAACTCCTCTCATTCCCTTTGATCCTGTTCCTGATCTTTCCTGTTGAAGGACTTTATTCTTTCTTTTAGTGGCAGTCTTGCCATAAGTTAAAGTAAAATAAGGCTATTTTCAATTTTATTACCTGACTCATGGCCTTTAGCATACATTCGCAAGTTTGAACTCGCAGGACCTCAATCAAAGCGTCAGTGTATAACAATATTATTGAAAATGTTAATAGTTTTTATGGTGACCTACCGACTCCATTCATTTGTTTACATTGTCTCTGTGGTTTGAGTCTCTAAAAAGCACCTTAGCTCATTTTCGAGGAAATTGTAATAATTGGAACTGGTTTTATTTAAAACATGTAACACGACATTCCGGTAATGGAGGATACTATCGTCTTCGCAAGGACAGCATTTCGTAATGCCGGTATGTTTTTTTACATAATGGAAATCATTGAGGAAACTAATTTATGACGTCACCGACAATAGACTCCGAGCTGCTAATATCGCCACTGACTGAGTTGTGGATTAATTCATCATTGAAGTCAATGACATCAATGAAATCACTCTCCAGCTACGCTGGGGCCACTGGTGCAACAGGACGTACTTTTTAGAGGACTGGAATGTAAATAAACTTAAGGTATACACTGAGCGCCTGATTCACAAAGATAAACTTACACTTTTGTGTAAGTTTAAGATTGTTTGCTATTCATAGAGGAATTTAGGAGCAGTATATTTAAGAGTGTGAGTCACCTCACATGAAATTATGTGGGTTGACTCTGCACTGTAAAGATACCACTCGCAAATTCTTTTGTGAAAAGCAAAAAATTGTAAACATACACAAAAATGTAAATTTACATTTGTGAATCGGGTCCTGATTCATTGAGCTGAGAAACTTGGTCTTAGCTTTAAAATGGGAGACTCAGTCAAATTCTTCTAATTTGGCGAGTAGTTTCCTTCCACACCTTTTAAACAAGTATTGGAAAAGAGAGATTAATGACCATACATGTTGATTCTGTTAGTGTGCCATTTTTGCTTTACACAGTGATCTAAAACACATTTGCACACAATGCAATATATGACATGGCTACATATTTAAACCCTACAGATTGCTAAAGTCATGGTGTTAGAAATGGGGTCTTTGGTTGGCAGTCAGGTTACCCCCGTTCAAGCAAAGACCCTCACTCTAGTCACGGTAAAGGAGAATCACACTCAGTTAACCCCGCTCACCCCCTTGGTAGCTTGGCACGGACAAGCAGGCTTAACTTCAGAAGCAATGTGTAAATTATTTGCACCAACACATACAGTAACTTAGTGAAAACACTATAAAATGACACAACACAGGTTTACAAAAATAGGTAATATTTATCTAAACAAAACAAGACCAAAACAACAAAAATCCAACATACACAAGTCAAGATATGAATGTTAAAAAGAATCAGAGTATTAATTCCTAAAAAAACAGTGAGAATGTTTTTTGCGCACAAAGGGCCAGATGTAGCAAGGGTTTTGCGACTCGCAAACGGCCCAAAACGCCGTTTGCGAGTCGCAAAAGCCTCACCAGAATGCAAAAATGCATTTTGCGAGTCGGCTCCGACTCGCAAAATGCATTTACGACTCGCAAATAGGAAGGGGTGTTCCCTTCCTATTTGCGACTCGCAATGCAATGCATTTTCATTTGCGACCACAAAAGCGGTCGCAAATGAAAGCGCAGTTACCATCCACTTGAAGTGGATGGTAACCCAGGCGCAAACTGAAGGGGTCCCCATGGAACCCCTTCCTCTTTGTGTCTGGAATTAAAAATAATTTTTCAGAGCAGGCAGTGGTCCAATGGACCACTGCCTGCCCTGAAAAATACCAAAACTAAAGGTTTTGGTTATTTTTTCAAAGTGCAGCTCGTTTTCCTTTAAGGAAAACGGGTTGCACTTTGAAAAAAAAAAACTGCTTTATTAAAAAGCAGTCACGGACATGGTGGTCTGCTGTCTCCAGCAGGCCACCATCCCGTGAGTGCCCCTACTCGCAATGGGGTCGCAAATTGTGACCCACCTCATTAATATTAATGACGTGGGTCTTTGCGAACCCATTGCGAGTTGCAGAAGGTGTCTGAGACACCTTTCTGCATTCCAAATTGTGACTTGCAATTTGCGAGTCGCAGGGACTCGCAAATTGCAAGTCGCAATTTGGAATCTTCCTACATCTGGCCCAAAAGTACTTAAGTAGTGTAAAAAAAAAAACACATGGGCGAGTATGCACCGAAAAAGGCCAGCGATGCGTTGATTTCTCACTCACAAGAGAGAATGTGCATCGTTCCTCCTCTGGGGGGGTCAGCGTGCGTCATTTCTTCTCTCCCACAAGAGAGTGATGCGTCGATCCGGACGAGTACCTCGGGTCCTTGCAGGCTTCTTGTTGATTTTCTGCACCCAGCGATGTTGCGTTGAAATCTGGTCGCACATTGTCAAGAAGCCATGCTGCATGGGGGCAGCTGCTGCAGGTGTTGCGCGTTGGTTTTCCAGACGCGTTATTCCTCCTTGTAAACATGGGCCACTCAGACGCAGGTTTCTGCATCCGAGGGCCGTGCAATGTGTGTTGCTGTAGGCATGCCACAGCAACACCCATTGTATTTTGATGCTGCCTCAGATTTACAAGACTTCACAAACCTGAGGCAGTGCCAGAATCTAACGACAACCCAGCAGTGGTATTAGCAAGCCACAACGAGGAGGAATACTTTTATTCCTCCTTGTTTTTTGCTTTTTCTATGCCTGCTGCAGGCTGAAGCAAAATGCCAGAAAGTATTGTTTGTGTGGGGGAAGGTATCCCTTATTGCACATTAACAAGCATTTGAAAATTACACTTTGGCACTTCTGTGTGTGATGCACAGAAGTGTGAAAGCACCATTAGTGATTGGTTATGTGCAGGAAGGAACACATTCCTGCACATGAACAATCACACCCTTCTACGCAGACATCCTTGCACAATGGTGCAAGGATGCCTGCGTTGGCGCTGACAGCTAAACTTAGCGCCAATGCTGGGGACAACACAGAGGTGCGACATATTTAATTAAATACGGTGCATCCCAGCGTTGTGAAAATGAGGGAGCGTGGCGCTGCCAATTTTGGTGCAGCATCATGCTCTGTCATTTTCCCATATGAGCCTTATTGTTTAGACCACATCTCCTCTAAAGTGCCATCCTGGGCGGATCTTGTGGAGTTTCAATCTGCAGAATTCACACATTGTTCCACCCACAGCTGCTTGCTTAGAAAATCACGTTAGGGGATGCCAAATCTCATTCATGCTCTCCAGCTCGCAATACTGGAGTCTCATGGAAACAAATTCCACCACACAGCAATTGCTGGAATTCCATGTTGCAAGAGTAACATGGAGTCACCAAATTCCGCCAACTCCATGGACAATCCACCCATCCCTAGTCTTATCCATAAATGGTGGAGTTAAACTCATTGCATACCATTGGCATTCATTTTTTTTGATTGCCTCCTCAATCTTCACCTCGAAAAAGGCATGTTTTTTGCTGGATGCCTTTGAAAGTTGTCTAGTTTCCTGTGAAGTATTTAAAATGTATACTGACCTTGGACTGTGCCATTAATTTCAGCATTGGCTTACAATCCCTAATGCAAAATGGGAGTGTTTCCCATTCAGCATGTCTTTAGGTACCACTTTCAGTGTTGCTTGACTTAAGTGAGGTTGTACTGAAAACAAAAGCCAAGAAGAAAATTATGATGGAGTGTGTAATTTATTATGAGGTCTACATTCTCAAATGTATCTTACATTGGTTATGTGATTTTCAAACACTTTTGGCTTTTGTAAGGCAATCATGTATTATGCTTTAATGCCATCCCTCATAGTTGTTTGCTGTCCATTCCTGATTATTCAGCCTTATTGGATAGTAAATAGTCAGATGTATCAAGGTCTTTTCTTCTTGGGAAGTGCCCTTTAAGGACATAACATGTTGTTTTTGCTGAATGACCGGGGAGGCAGCAGGCACATAACTTTACTCAGCCTAAAGGACGGAAAAAAAAGCATGTCTTTCGTAGATAGAACCACCTCGTATTCCTTTCATCAAATTCCAACAACAAATGATCTCACAGACGTTTTTTCAGGTCAACATATTAAGGCTGATGTATCACCTCTTTCATGTATTCATCCCAGCAGATGCTAAAAACGGTGTCAATATTTCTTCACCTTTGCTTTGAAGGTTATACTGAATGTGACTTTTGAAGGGAACTATTGTGGCTACTTGGATAGTGATACAACAATAAGGGCCAGAAGTAGGAAAATCCTGAATTGCAACTCGCAAATTGCGAGTCGCAATTCAGGATGCAGGATGGTGTCCCTGACACCATCTGCCACTTGCAAGGGGGTCGCAAAGGCCCCCCTCACTAATATTAGTGAGGTGGGTCGCAATTTGCGACCCCCTTGCAATTCGCAGCACTCACAGGGATGGTGGCCTGCTGGAGACAGCAGACCACCATGTCTGTGACTGCTTTTAAATAAAGCAGTTTTTTTTTGTAATGCAGCCCGTTTTCCTTAAAGGAAAACGAGATGCATTACAAAATGAAAAAATGAAACGTGTCAGTTTAATTTTTTCAGAGCAGGCAGTGGTCCATAGGACCACTGCCTGCGCTGAAAAAATGTTTTCCAGGCCATTTACAAAAAGGAAGGGGTCCCATGGGGACCCCTTCCCTTTTGCGAATGGGTTACGCGCAGTGACATTGGTGGTAACTGTGATTGCTTTGCGACCGCATTTGCGGTCACAAAGCAATCCTGCATCGCGCAGCAACTCGCAACTAGGAAGGGGAACACCCCTTCCAATTTGCAACTCGCAGTCCAGTTTTTAACCAGGTTACCGACTTGCAGAACAGGAATAAGGCATTGCTGTTTGTGACGCGTAAACCCGTTGCTACATCTGGTCCTAAATGTCATGCTTTTTGATTATGGCTTTGATTATGAGTTAGGCATAGTAATAATAACTGCATCTATTGGTAAGTAGCTGATTACTTTAATGAATTGTCTTATAATGAATTGAAAAACGCATGTGTTATTTAGCACATGTGCCTAATACTGCATGCCTGCAGTCCAAGTGAGCTATTAAACACATGCTATATACCATATGCAAAAAATAATGAATGAGAGGCCATTTAAAAACTGTGGAAAATACCACCTTAAAATTAGGCCTAAGGATAGACATAGTTGGAGTAATTTAATTTATTCTACATTACTCTTTGATGCAGAATTACAGATGATCGAATTAGGAATAATTTGGGGGAAAAACTGCGAGAGAACATTTAGTAACCGTGAGTGACGGTTCACGCTCACTATTTGTGTTCTGTTGCAATTATTGGTATTTCCTAATGCAAAGTGTATTTTGTGCTAAGAACTAGCGCTAGATTCCAGGATTAAGTTAGGGGGGGGGATTGTACCACAACAGCACATTAAGCACTATGGGGCATATTTATACTCTGTTTGCGCCGGAATTGCGTAGTTTTTTTTTACGCAATTCCGACGCAAAACTAACTCCATATTTATACTTTGGCGTTAGACGCGTCTAGCGCCAAAGTCCATGGAGTTAGCGTCATTTTTTAGCGTGGACACCTACTTTGCGTTAATTATATGCAAGGTAGGCGTTCCCGTCTAAAAAATTGACTCCACGGCATGTGCGCCGTATTTACACTCCCGGGCAAAATTCACGCCCGGGAGTGGGCGGGTCAAAAAAAGTGACGTACGGCCGCTTTTGCGCCGTTTTTTAGCGCCTGCAAAAGGCAGGCGTTAAGGGACCTGTGGGCTCTGAAGGAGCCCAGAGGTGCCCTCCCATGCCCCCAGGGACACCCCCTGTCACCCTTGCCCACCCCAGGAGGACACCCAAGGCTGGATGGACCCATCCCAGGGACATTAAGGTAAGTTCAGGTAAGTGTTTTTTTTTTTTTTTTGTGGCATAGGGGGGCCTGATTTGTGCCCCCCTACATGCCACTATGCCCAATGACCATGCCCAGGGGACATAAGTCCCCTGGGCATAGCCATTGGGCAAGGTGGCATGACTCCTGTCTTTGCTAAGACAGGAGTCATTTCTATGGGGGTTGGGAGTAGAAAAAAATGGCGCAAATCGGGTTGAGGCGAAAAAATTCCCTCAACCTGACTTGCCCCATTTCTTGACGCCCAAGCCCCATATCCCCCTACGCCGGCGCTGCCTGGTGTACGTCGTTTTTTTCCACGCACACCAGGCAGCACCGGCGGCTAACGCCGGCTAACGTCATTGATTAAATACGGCGCCCGCATGGCGCTTCAGAATGGCGTTAGCCGGCGCTAATTTTTTTGACGCAAAACTGCATTAGCGCAGTTTTGCGTCAAAAAGTATAAATATGGCCCTATATCTTAACACTAAGGGCCAGATGTAGCAAAGACTTTGCGAGTCGCAAACAGCGAAAATCGCCGTTTGCGAGTCGCAAATGCGTCTTTGCTATGTAGAAATGCATTTTGCGAGTCGGCACCGACTCGCAAAATGCATTTCCGAGTCGCAAATAGGAAGGGGTGTTCCCTTCCTATTTGCGAGTCGCAATGGTATGCAATTCCATTTGCGACCGCGAAAGCAGTCGCAAATGGACTTGCAGTTACCATCCACTCGAAGTGGATGGTAACCCAGTCGCAAACGGGAAGGGGTCCCCATGGGACCCCTTCCCCTTTGTGACTGGACCAAAAAATAATTTTTCAGAGCAGGCAGTGGTCCAATGGACCACTACCTGCCCTGAAAAATACCGAAACAAAAGGTTTCGGTTTATTTTTCAAAGTGCAGCTCGTTTTCCTTTAAGGAAAACAGGTTGCACTTTGAAAATAAAAACAGCTTTATTTAAAAGCAGTCACGGACATGGAGGTCTGCTGTTCCCAGCAGGCCTCCATCCCCGTGAGTGCCCTGAGTCGCTATGGGGTCGCAAATTGCGACCCACCTCATTAATATTAATGAGGTGGGTCTTTGCGACCCCATAGCGACTCGCAGAAGGTGTCTGAGACACCTTTCTGCATCCCAAATTGCGACTTGCAATTTGCGAGTCGCAGGGACTCGCAAATTGCAAGTCGCAATTTGGGACTTTCCTACATCTGGCCCTAAATACCTACACATTCCCACTTTGGACACAAGTGGGTCATTTTGTGATAAGAAAATAGTGCTAAATATCGGAGTTTAGTTGGGTGGAAATCCTACCCGAAAGCACATTTAACAAGCTTGAGGTGCTACTCACCTTTGCTATTTGTGTTGCATTTAGCATTATTTCTTAGACTAAAATGCATTCTTGCACCCATTTTGAACACAACGGACATTTGTTTTTTTTTTTAAATTGCGCCAAAATGCAGAATTCTTCTTCTTGAATCATGCATAAAATTGAGGAATTTTTATGTAATTTTGCATGAATACACTACAATGAATTAAGCATCATACACCCACACCAACTTAAAATATCACAGGTCAAAAGCAGATGCTAAAAATTAATTCAAGTGTAGGGAATTAAAGAAAAGCCGGCTCTAAAACAATAGAAAAATTCGAAAACCAACACAAAAACGCATACAAAGACAGTACAAACACTATTTGAGCTGAACATAACATACACACAGCTGCACACAGAATCAGGCCTACATTAACAGCCAGGACCAGGTGAAGTTCTCACAGACTGATTACAGTAGCCAACACTTCCATTCTACAGTTCAACAAAATGAATGCAGCATTGTTAGGCCACTCTTTGATGCTATTTCAGATCCATATTCTGCTACAACAAACTATCCAGCCTGAGGATGGAAACCAGGCCACCACTCAATCACCTGAAAAGGCACAGCAACACAGGATAACAGACTAGACTCTTAGCGTAAGGCTGGAACTCATACACACGACTCAGATTGAGATCCAGAGGATACATAGCCTCTATATGGCACCATACAAAACATATTTTCTGTACTACAGATACCCAGGAGCACAACATAGAGATTCACTGCCATCCCCCCTTTGCGGAAATGCCACCTGCGCTAGAATTCTTTGCAACATGCACCGCGTTTGATGTGTGACATTTCTCAGTCAACTTTCAGCTAATACCAGCAAAGCAAACATCTGTGCTACAGCAGGATTACCTGATATCCTAGGGTCAATTGGCTATACTCATGTACACGTGGTGACCTCAGTACACCTTAGTGTACTGAAACCACAAAATGAAACACACTACGTGCAAATGCTGTTTGATGTGAATCACTGTATACTGACCTGGTGTGTTTGTTGCTCTGGGTGAAACCCCCATGTTATGATTTTGATGAGAACCAATATTACCCATAATGTGGACAAATCAATCCTTCATATCAAGATTAGAGTGCATTATAATTTTTGTAGTCCAATCTCAATGATTGTCATCAGCAGCATTTGAGAGTTGTTAGCCCCTATCACATACACATAAATCAATGTGAATATGTGTAACAAATTACATCAGTCACTATCACAATGAAGATGATTCTCAGTCAAGTCAACTTTTTAACAACCACAGTATTTCCATTACAACTCTCTCTGTTACCTTGAATTTCTCTGACCTCAAGTCCTACTTTCATGTCTTCCATTCCTGACATAGTCATGATCGTTTCTTCCTGCAGCTTGAGGTGAGCTGAGGTGGGGAACTACCATCAGTTGCCATGCCACTCTTTGGTGCATGTGATTTGCAACTCGCTTAACTACTTGCAATTTCAAGGTTTAGAACCTGTTTTAATGTTCTCAACAGCAGGTGGATATTTTGTTTCACCGTTGAGTTTGGCCATTATCTCCTACATGCATGTTTGTATTTGTTTTTGGATGCATCTTCAGCATGAGAGGCCACATTAGACAGTCATGATCTCTTACCACCTCTTTGGCCTGGACCTACAGCTCAGGATCCATAATCTTGCACTTTCTTTTCCTGTCTGGGTCCATGATAGAAAAGCTTGGCAGGTTTCTAGTGAGTGATGACTGAGCGATATCAGAGGATCACATCCTCTAACTTTAACCACCCTTTTCTCGCCATTTTTATCACTGGCTGCTTAGAATACTCATCAAAACAAAATTGCTGAAGACTCTCAGTCCTGGTAATTATAGCAACCTGCCTAGGTGTCCATGAAGCCGCCATGTAACAGGAGACCATTTTCTAGGGTTAATTATTCCCCACCAGAAACTATGCTACCAAGAGAAATGGTGGTAGCGATCACTTTCACAGCATACCTATCTTCAGCTTCCAGGGAATCCTCTGAATGTGAATTCTTATTTATCCAGTGTTAGTCTTTGACTAATGTTGCCTTACCTCTCCCCATCTTTGACTACCGTTGTTGCCTTATCTCTTTTATGTATAGACCCTCCAAAACAAAACAGCCTCCTCAGATGTTTCCTTGAGCTCATCCCTGAAGTTACTATTGACCATCTGTGTTTTTGGATATCTTCAGTCTCAAGGATATATCACAGTGACAAGAAATCACACTTTAATGAAGAGCTATATGTCTTCTTCCAAAGTCTTAACTCTCTGGTGATTAATGGGAAATGGAAGCTTTTTAGGATTCCGCAGTGGCTCCTCCGCAATGGCGAAGGAGCGTCACCCCACTGGCTAAGAGCCAGCAGCTGAAAATAAAACAATATTTTATTATCTTTTTATTTTTCAGCTGCTGGCTGAGCCAGCATGTGCAGGGAGGGGAGGGGCTGGGCAATAGGAGGAGAGAGAAGGAGTGGAGTTTAGGGAACTTAAGTGTGCATGTCAGTCTGGCTGTCTGTCTTGGGCTGGCCAAACAGACATGCACACTTAAGTTTCTCCAGCCCAGCTGTGTTGCACAGCCAGGTTGGAGAAACAGCACAGACTCCAATGCACTGTCTGAGTGGCAGACCAATCCTGGCGCTGTTCTCATGCTATGTATAGGATTGCATGGGGAGCCTTTGCTGGTATCCCAGGGACTGTTGGGGCACTATCAGGAGCAAAAAGAGTAGCGAGGTGGCCGTTGGCATAACAGGTAAAAAAAAAAAGTATTATTTCCCCTGTTCCCATCCCCTCCCAAATCCCCCTTAAGATTTACAACGGCTGCCACTGATGAACCTAAAGAATGTGATTTTTATTTGTGATTATTACAGACAAGTATTTGTAGTAAGGAGGTGTGAGCTATTTCTTGAGCCTAAGACAGTTACATACAGATTTGTTGAAATGCCTCTGTGAAGTTATAAATAGTGGCAGTGAAGTGGTAAATAAATATCCTAACAAGACTGTGTATGTCTAAACTTTTGTTTCACCATTTTGAATACGGCTACACACTAATTTGTACATGGAGGGTTTGTTCTCAGTTACAGCATGTCATTTGTGATTACTTAAAGCACACCCTTTCCTCTTTTCTACATTACTACATTGGATTGAGTTTAAATATGTTAAGTTTCAGAACAACTAACAGAGAAGTAGTTACATAAATGTTGGAACTTTCATTATCTTAGAATTATAGGATCTCACACATACGATTTTCATGGCCCGAAGGCAGCTTTTGCCACATATTATTGAGATCACTTTGCTATACAAGTTGACCTAGAATTTGAAATTTGCAAGTTCTCCTGTTCCTGACTGCCGTTTTGACTTTCATAGTAGAGCCAGCCAACTCCATAACATTATCCTAGACTACAGTGTGATACTCTTGTCTTGTTTGCCCTACTTGTCTTCTGCGGCAGACCAAACCACATAGTAGTCATTGTGATTTGAAATGACTTGGAACCAAGGTGAGCAGAGGAGCAGCTGGGCACCCTATTCTTGCTTCTTTACTTCTTGCCTGGTTGTACGACTGTGAAGTAAGGGACGCCTGCTTCAAAATAAACATCTGCAGTGGTTAATTTGAGGCGGTGTTTGCTGGTGCTCAACACTAGCACTTAATTGCCAGCACTCAGGACAGTCCATCACATGGTGTCATTGCTTGTCTATTGTTAAGAACACATCAACAGTGTTTATTATTCAGTATATATTAAAAACTGATAATACAAGCCATATTTGCCAATCTTATGGCTTTCGATGGCCTGGAATAGTCCAAATTGTCACACCTGTAAGAGTGTGATGGTTATCCGTACTGGCACTGGCAGTGACAGCAAGTGCATTGGGTGGAGCATACTGCCTTCTGTGAAGAATGAACCTAGAAAGTGTGATTTTTTGGGAAATCAGTTACTTAAATGTCAATCTCTGTTTTCCTAAGGATGCACGAAATCAAGTTTTTCCCCTGAAATTACACAAAATGTTAGGAAACTCATGCAAAATTACTTTTAACTTTCATGAACTGTACTTTGGGGTGTTTCAAGTGAAAACCTAAAGCAAAAGCATACATTGCTCTCTTAAATCAATTGAGATACCGGCAAGGGACTGATTTGTGGAGATAATGTATCTTGAGACACATTTTCTGCCCAAACTTTTGATCTGCTAATTTTTTCTGCCCAAACTACGGCAAATAATTGTGTGAATTTCACAGTTGGGTAATTTCTTTCATTTTGTGTGTTTTTTGTAATACGCAATGTTTGAATTATATAAGCATTATGGAACATTTGCACTAGCATCACTTTGTGCAGAACAGTATTATGGTGCTGAATGGTAAAACCTAGGCCTAGATTTATCATACTCATCAGTTTTGTGGCAGGCCCCAAAACAAAATCAATGTTGGAGGTTACTAAGCCACACAAACTCAGTTTGTGTGGCTTTGCGTGGTTTAGGAAATACAAAGGAATGCAACACAGAGCATTGCACTGCCTTATATTACCTTGCATTGGGAGGCATTCAGTGGAGTGAGCATGGGGGTGTTCAAGTATTTAACCATGTAGTGAGGCAAACCCAGATTGACAAAGACTTGTAAACCTGGGTTTTCACCAAAAAAGGTGTGCACACCCAACAGAGGCATACTGAGGATAACTCTTCTTTTTTCCTTGTTACTTCATCTTCTCATGTGTGCTCCATTCTCCAGTACACCTGGAACGAGGAATACACCTCTGAGAATTGTTATCCCTGTATCCCTGACTGTACAAAAATAATTCTGCTGGTAATGCAGGCTTCAGTACATCATGGCGCAAGGGTGCCTTCATTATCACTAGGCAGCCACAAGTGCTATATGTGGTGCTGTTCCATTGCCTCCCCTCCAACCAACACAGTGCAGTGACTTGCAATTCTGTGCTGCTTTTTAGGAGCTATTAGTAACTATGCGTCGTAATGTCTAAAAACACAGATAAATTCCAACTGATGTCAGAAGAATGGAGTAAAGTTAGTCCATCAATATGAAAAAGATGAGGCCAGACCATCATCACATGGACCAGCTTCTGCTTCAGATCTGTCAATTATTGCATGCTTCTCCACTGCAAGCTATGTAGAGCCTGTAGATTATGGCTGAACCTGACCATGCTGATAATTTCTGCTGAAAAAGGGAAAGCTCCATAAATGCAACAAAGGAAAATGGAAGAAGCTATTTATACATTACAACATCCTTGCAATGAAAAGCAGGTATCATTCGACATATTCGACAGCCTAGGGTATGTCCAAATTTGAATTATTTTCTTATGAAGAGAGTCCAAACAGCTCAACAGCTGATTGTTCAACTAGTGCCCTCTGATTTTGAGGGCTTTGTACCTACCTGACCCAGTGATGTGTTTCACAAATGAAAGTTCAATGATAATTCAGTTCAACAGGCTTAGTGATATATTTATGGCAAGCAATATGCACTTGCTTCTGTGGATAACTGGCTACCAATATCTTGTTTCACAATACTATGAACACTATTAAAAACAGTTGTAAAGGTTTGATAGTAGAATTGTAATTTCCTTTTGATGAGGAAACACGTATTTTTATCACACAAGTGGTGGAGATAACACTAAATTTTTAGTTTTACTCCATAGCAGTGAATGCTTTTCACTAAAGTGGCTGTTTACACTATAGCAAGAGCCATTTTGGTGGTTAAAGATTTTTCAGATTTTATGCCAATGCCAATGCCTGACGGAATATTTTATGAATGTGCATTGTCGGTAACAATATGTCCTCTGTCTATATTATGCTGTTAGCTTCCAAATTTGTTAGGGGCTTTAAAGTACTTGTTGTTAAAACATCATCACCATTTCTATAGCTGTCTTTACTGGACCTATGTCCACCATTCATGGCTGCAGAAAAGTTAGTGACTTTGGGGACTGGTGTCTCTTTTTAGTGGAGTAGTCATTGAACCTTTGCAGACTCGATGGTGAGAAACAGGGCTTCTCTGCTGATTGAATAACCACCATGCATATAGTTCAGAATTTCGTGGCCATTATGCTAGCCACCTGGAAACTGCATGAGCTATTGTTTGTCAGAAGTTCCATAATTGCCATTCTTTTAATCAGACCTCTTATTAAAAATTATTTTTATACCTTCTCTTATAAAAGTAACTTCAGTTGCATAATACCAATGTTACCAATTGAAATGTTATTGACATGATGAAATTGCTGAAGCAGATATGCTAATTAGAAAATTATTAATGATGTTTATGTGTTTTGAATAATGGAAAAGTTATAGAGAAATTAATTGTAGAAAAAATAATGTGCACGTTTGAAAATGTGCCTCGCACACAGAGAGCTGAAATATTAACCGCGTTGCAAGAAGCTGGATGTGTGACCCGTCCTTGATCCACCCGATGTTAAAGTCGCTTAGCTAGAAATTTTCTGCAATGTACCAGCGGGCAGGAGATGATGAAGATAATTTGATACAATTATGTGTATAGTAGCTAAATGCACTTTCCTAGGACTCGAACAAAGGAGGCACTGACTGAAGAGGAACATGCAACAATTTTGACACCTGAAGAGCCGGATGATGAGGACATCATATAGTGGACCAATCCGCAACTTGTGAAAGGAATGATAATAAAATTTGTAGATTTGGTAAGCAAATATTATAGGTTAAAGTCATATCTGCTGACTGACTGACCAATTGGGAATTAGGGGGATGGACTGGGAGACCCTAATAAAAAGTCATTGTATGGGGCTAAAATTTGAGATGCAAGGGGAGAATTGATGATGTCAGGAGACGCTGTTCGAGATTCTGTCGTTGGGCTCGAACTCTTGAGAGCCGGATGCATCGCTGATCAATTAATGACCTGAAGCCGAAGACTGACTTTGTTGCTGATCCATTCTGTGGATAGGTAGCTATGTAAATGTGACTGACAAACTTGTGCCTTTTCCTCTTGGTACCTAGTGTGCTGTTTTTATAGATTTTCACCTAAAAAGATGTTTTTCCAAATTTATGTTTTTTAAATTGTTTTGCATAAAGTCCCACATGCTAATGCTAATCTTGGTTAGGTAGGCTCTTAGGGGTGACATTGACAGTGACAAATGACTGACGAGCTAACTGCTCAACTCTGCTATTTGATGCTACAAATCTTTTATTAGCTTACGTAGGAGTATTCAAGCATATGCTTCTTCAAGTTTCTGATTTGATTATGTTATTGATGTTCATTAATGAACTAATACTGAGATGATTGAATAAAGTTTGGTCTAACTCGATGATTTAGTATTGTAATTCATAGGGAAATAAAACTGTTTAACTTTTCACTATGTTGTGGTTATTCATAAATACATGGTATATTTGTTGTTAATATTATATTGAAGATTGGTTATGTTGATTTCTGATTTTAGTAGTCACTATATGGCTAGGATACTCCATACGATCCAAAAGGTTCATCCACCTATACGCGTCCCTTTGTAAGTTTACTTACTAAGGACCAGGCGCGCAAGCAAAATCTATAGTCCTTTACTTTACATTTATTATTTTTCAACCATTGCGTTCCTGAAAATTGTTTGGTTTGTTTCTAATACATTTTACTTTAACTTACATGTTGCTGCTTAATGTATTGATTTTTGTGTAGTCATAACATTTCCTTATTCTAACGGCCCGCTTGAAAAGAGGGCGGTTAGGTTGTCCTCCACCAGGAAGAGGGAGTATTTTACTCAGTTGCTTTGGTGGAGCTTCTGATTGCAAAAATTAGAAATGATCATCATGCCCATGGACATTTCTAGCATTGACACAAACTAACTTTGCCATGTGTTTTTTTCAAACAAGACAGAGCAATGCGACAGTTAAATTTTTTTTATTTTCAAAAACAAAACCCCAACCGGGGATTTTATTTTTTTTAAATAAAAAAAAAGCAATGCCCCCCTGGTGACGGCCAATGAAAACTGACCCGTCTGTCAGCCCATCTATTTTAGGTGGACAAACATACAAGCCAAACTCTGATTATTCTTAGTCAGAAGTCAGAAGAGTCTCCGCTGTGGTCACACCAAAGGTCAGCCACATTTAAATTGGGCAGGTAGACCACTAAGTTGGCAGAAAGAGTACTCCGTTGCCTTGTGATGGATCACTATTTCTACCAACATGAAAATCAGGCACTCAGCCTTCACTTTGAAACATGCTACATAGGATCGAGTCATGGATACATTTCAGCAATCTTTATGTGCAAATAATCTCCCTGACCAAATTGTGTACTGTATACATATCACCTAAAATGTCTTTTGTCATTCATACTTTGCAAGTCCACTGGTGCCTTTCTTACCTCGAGATTTGTAATCCTGTTTGTAAGCAAAATATTCTTAAAAGCTCTAAATATTCTTTGCTATATAGTACAAGTGAAGGCCTGTTTCCACTTTTGATTTTCCAAGAAGAAATGGATACATTCACACACCTCATTTTTTCACTCAGCACTGTAGTAGACTAATGTGTTTGCTCTTTTGATGGTGTCAAAAAAGAAGTTACTAATTGCTTAGCAAAAGGACTGATGTAATATTACTAGACACAGTCCTTGCTCTAAAGGACTAGAAGGATTCATTATTGGAAGCAATGGTTACAACACTTGGTACTGAGCCAGATGAGAGGCGCATAAACCACATATTTACATGATTCTTTTATGTTGAGTGGGAATTCTCACTGGTAGTTGCACATCCATATTGTCATTTATCTTGAAGAAACTGCTTTTTTTGCCCAAAATGTGTCTTATTTTTGGCCCTACCAAATCAGGTTCAAAATACAATCATTTTGACCTTAAAGTCAAATTCAATTACATACCCAAAGCGATATTTAATGTTTTTTGCAGTCTTTTGCTCGATTATATGCATAGATTCACTTTTAAATTATATAACGTGGCTATTAATGCTACTCTTTACCAGTCAAACCAATGTTCTTGTATGCAATCTTCTTTTTAATAGATTTAGGTCTACCAGATATGTGAAACACCTAGGTTCCTGAGCTCCCAGGAACTCTACTTATATAGTTTGTGGCCACATCAGACATTCACTACATAGACCAGAGATTGGCATCAGCTGCCGCTGAGTCTGTTTGTAAGTATCCACCCAGATTTGATCAATATCATTGTTACGTGTGTCACTGCACATAGCTATTACTCTCCCTATCGACTATTGCTAAGAATTCTACACCAGCCTCACAGGCAAAATGTTGACAAAATTACAAAGCTTTCAAAAGTATGTGGCTCAATTTCATCTACAATCAGAAGTGATCTGACCACGTCAAGGCAACCCAGGAACTGTTCAGCTGACTACCTGTCAAATAAAAGTTTGAATTCAAAATTCTTTGCTTTTGTCACAAAATACCTGAGTGGTTAAGTGTCTGCCCTACTTCTCCAAATACTTCACTTGACATCACCCAAGCATAGATCCAAGGTCCTCCTACTACCACTGTAACTCAACAATGATAACAAGACTAAAACAGACTTAGAGAAAACACTGGACCAACAAGGCATCATCACAGAACTTTCTCCAAGCTCATCTCTGTTGGGAAACCAACTTCCTCACATTCCAGAAACACTCAAAAACTCAACTTGTCCCTCAATCATTGGTTTCCTAATTAAATCACTGCCTATGTTTTCTACTGTACATTTTTGCTTCCTTTGGCCTCTGTGCTTTTCTCTCAGGAGTGCCTTGTAAAAACTAAAGTAAACAAATAAGCACATATTTGTACCAGTTTTTTTAGATTACATGCTTCATCATATATCTTTTGATATTTCCAGACTTGATCAAAGAACTTGGTGAGCCTAAGCTGTCACGTTGGAGTGTCTCTGCTGGCAGCAGTGACTTGCCTACTTTTTGTACCTATTAGGTTGCTAAGAGCATCAGCCAACTTTACCATAAAGCAGCATCAGCAGCTTTACTAGCCAGCCAGTACTTGAATGTTCAGGCATGGTTGAGGAGGAGTCAGCATATGGCAATGTTTCAGATTTTCTGGCAATGCTGATCTTCATTTAAACTTAAATTTCTAAGTTCTTGATGATTCCAACTAATATGATTCGGCTGATATGAGGTGTCTTGATAGACCCAGGCTAACCACATAACTTTTACTTCGCCAGCAGTTAATATAGCAAGATGGTAGACAATTTGCATGCCAGATTTTGATTAGCTATGACCTACTATGTTGGAATAAAATATCACTAGCACAGTCACCCACACCACACCCTAGCTATTAACTTTATTTTCTAGTACTGCTTTTCAGAGCCTCTGAACTAAAGTGTAGCTACAAATATCCAGTGATGCAGTACTCCTATCACAACCATATTTGGTACTGTGGTTCATGGATTTTGGGATGGAAAAATCCTTCTAATGTTGACGGACATTCACCCCTCCCCTCAGTGCCACAGTTTAAGTAATGTCTGGACCCCTGGTACTGATTTTTTTGTCATGGGCAAACACAGATCATGTATGTACACCATGACATAGGCCGGTCTCATGCATTGCAGTCTTTTTGGACCGAGTGGGACACCAAAAGCGCAAGCCTTATAGTGTTGAAAGGCTACTGCTTGGGCCAGAAGTTAAGTAGCACAAGTGCGGTAGCGGTAGCATACCATGTGGTGATCAGCACAAGTGATTGGGGGGCATATTTATACTCTGTCTGCGCCGAATGTGCCTCAAAAGTTTTGACGCACATTCAGCGCAAACCTTGCCCTATATTTAAACGCCCGAGGACTTAAAAATCCCGCCGTGTGCGTCATTTTTTGGATGCAGCAACAAGCCTTGCGTTAATCATATGCAAGGTAGGTGTTCCCGTCCCTAAAATGACTTAAACACCCGTGCGTCGTATTTATGCTTTCGGGAAAAAATGATGCACGGACGGGAGGTGGAGCCGGAAAATGACACACAGCCCGATTTGCGTCAAAATTTAACGCCTGGCTCAGGGCAGGCGTTAAAATGGGGCAAACACACCTGTATTTAATCAGAACACACAGAAGCAACAGCAGAGCAGCAGAACAGCAAAAGGGAGACATGGAGGTGCTTCTCATCCATCAACACCAAAGTAGGTTCAATCAGCCGATCTCATTTGTGTCCCAAATGTAACATAACATTAAAATTGAAAAAATCCACAAACCCAGTTCATGCCCTGAAATTTTGACGTTTTTATCGTTATGCGTCATATTTTTTCACGCATACAGAGTGTGCGTCATATTTTTCGATGCACAGGAGTGAAAATTAGGCCGCATCCAAATATTTGAAAAGACTATTTACTATTATTTGGATGCGCCCTAATTTTCACTCCTGTGCGTCAAAAAATATGACAAACATTCTGTATACATGAAAAAATATGACGCATAGTGATAAAAACCGCAGCCATTTTATGCAGGAAGTGATGTAATAGGATATCCTGTTTACAGAATATGTACAGTGGGTGTACTTTCACTTTCACTTTGCAGTCTGTGAATCTTCTAGACTGTGTGGCTGTGTTCAGAGTGTTGTCCAGTGATTTTGTGCTTTTGTGTCCTGTGTGCTATCTTACTTGTTACTTTTTTGAAATAAATATTGTTGTTGTATACTGTGTTTTGTTTACAATTGTCCGGTATTGTATTGTATTTGTTGTTTGTGGGAGTCTGTTGTGGGTAGTGCTAGTTTGGGGACAGTTGGGCTCTTTTAGTTGTTAAGTTTACTTTTTTTCGTACTTCTACTTTCCCCCTTTTCTCCTTTCTTCTTCTTTATCCCATATTCCCCTTTTCAGTGCTGAGATGTTGGGTAGGCCACGTCTTGGCAGGATGGGTGAGGAGGAGCTTGGGGGTTTATATGGCTGGTGTGCCATTTCCTCCCAGTCATGATCGAGGCAGGGTGATACAGGGGTATCACACTGAGGCACGACTAATCCGGTAGGGAAAGGTGCTGCATCACTTGCAGCGTGTGTATGGGAGCCAGAGGAATGACCACCAGCTGAAGCACCTCTGGGCTGACCTCATCACCAGGGAGCAAGATCTGCTGGACCACCTGGGAATAGTGATTGGTGGCCCTGTTGGTGAGTACAAATCATGTAAATATGCACAATTAAAAGCTCTGTAGTGACATCAGATGATTTGTACAATATCTTCCGGCTAAGTTGCTGACTGTGTGGAATGCTGCGGAAACATACAGGGTCATTGATGGACTATGTGAATGAGCACAATTACTAGCTGTCAGGAAGCACATGCTCTGCAAACTTACAGAATACTTTTGCTTAATGTAATTTGGTGCAGCCTTTGTGTCAGACAGGAACACAAAATAGGAGCCAATCATGTCTTTATAGGTCACATTTACCAGTGAAGTATAGATTTACTAAAATATTGGCAACCGTTGTTGACGCAATAGCTAGACTGACTTTAGAAACACTACATGATGCACAAAATGAGTGCTGGCTTCACGTCAATTGATGATAGCAATGTGGCCCAGATATATGTCTTGTGTGTCTGGTGAGTGTGTAAGTAAAGCGTTTTTGGAAGTTCTATGAATGTTAGGGATTATTGTGGTCCTTCATCTTTTTGGATCCATGTCAGATCTGGATTTGAAAACATCGGGAAAAGGTGTAAGGGGCCCTCAGCTAACATCTTACACTGGTATATGGAGTTTGTTGTGCCACATTCCAATTAGGGATGGCAGTCCAAAGGTATGCACATGGGTTAATTTCTCTATGTTTGGTGCAAATCACCATTGCTGGGCCACATCAAATGAAGAAACTGTAACAACATGAGGGCTTACAAAAGTCCCTGCCCCTCTGTACATTGTACCTATGTGTCATGGCCACATAGGCTGTTTGACTGGTAATGCAGTCCTCAAGTAACCAGACTTTGGATGTCTCTCTTGGATGCACATGATGAGACGATTACACACCATTATTATTTCTGCTCACTACGGAAGGAGCATGTTTGCCACCACATGATAGTCAGGACCACTGCATGTGTGCAGATATGTGTGTAATTGTCACAGGAGACCCATGCTATGTACATGTTAGCCGTGATATATCAGATGCAGTATCATCATGTCTGAATGGCTTTCATTACTTATGTCATCTCACACATTGTTTTTGTCTTTGGAATTGTTGGTCAGTGCACAGATTTTGAGCACATTTCTTCCTTCCATGCCTTACAGGTGGACCGACACCCTACACTGTGGGAGAGGTGGCTACATTTGAGGGACCCTTCCACTCCAGTAAGTGTTGATATGTCTGTTATGTGTTGTGTTTGCTGGTGATGTGTGATGGACTCCTGTGTGTTAAACACATAGCAAGGTGTGATGCGCTGGTCAATCATTTGTCTTGTTTCATGAGTGTGATTTCAGTTTCTCACCATTTTAGAGTTGGCCAATGCTTAGCCTATTGTATTATCTAGGAATTGTAGGTCATTCCTGTAGGCCCCGCAATGAGAACTGGGGTGAGTCATGTGGATAACACTTGTATCAACAAGAGTCGCACTGGAACTCATCTCAGATTTAGTCTGCCTGTCAGACCCACATTCTCCCAGATTGGGACTGCAAATCGCTTTCCAACAGACTTCTGCTTCCCTATTCACCAAAGTACTTATTAAAATGTAGGTAGAACTTCCTAGCAGCATGTAGTTCCACATGTAGTGCTACAAGTATGTGGCACTTGAGTGCAATGGCTTAGGTAGGCATGCAAATCATGATCATGAGTGTTCTTGCAACTCTGTGTCTGTTGTAAGTCATGCCTTACTGGAAGTATATGATGTGGACAAAGGTCTGCATTTCCTGAAATGTGTGGCGCTAGGATTGGTCAAGGGTTTGCTGTCTCCTATTTGTTGATAGACCTTACCTATGGTGTGTGTGTAGAGCCAAACACATGTCCAGCTTTCTATACACTCCTGGGTGTCCATGTTGTTTGGAATTGTTTGTTGTTTCTCCACCCCCCCACCATCAAACACAGGCATGGGTTTGTGAATAGGGTACCTAGGACTGATGCTACCAGTATGTTACACAGACATGTGAATAAGTGAATGTTTGGTCGGAATCTAGTATACACACTCAGGTTTGGCACATGAGTACTATACTAGCAAGTCCAATTACAACTTGCAGATCATGTGGCTTTAGATTTCCATCTCGTACACTGACATCTGTAGCCATGGCATTGGCGGAGGATGTGCTGCATGATTGTTAGCTGACAACTGGCAGAACTCAGATACCAAATTAATGCCAGTTGTTAACAATCTTGTAGGGTTTGGATGTGCTATGTGTGATATGCCCTTTGTAGGCTGCCCTGCCATGTACTTCCTCAGGACAGTCAATGATCTGTATGATGATATGAGCTGTTACAAGTACAGTAGATGTACTGTCAGATTTACTTCTTGTGCCATGTCACACAATGCAGTTCCTAATGTAAATTGTTTGCCTTTGTCTTCACAGCTGCGAACGTGACACCCATCCAGGTCCGTGAGTTCCAGAGGCGGGCTATGAGGTACCAGCATATCCTGCTGGTAGAGTCGGGGTTCAGACGGATGGCCCGAAGATCCTGGAATGAACAGGCCTCTGGAGCATGGAGGGCTTTCCCACAGGGTGGCCCTACTTTGCCCACCACAGCCACCACCAGCACAACCACCACTTCCGGACAGGTGGCACCACCCACAGCTGGGACTGTTGTCCCAACTTCTGCAGTTGCTCCAGGCCCCAGCAGTGGAACACCTTCAGGGCAGCCCACAGGCATTGGCTCTACATGCCCACACACATACTCCGCCGGTACCCAGACTGCCCCAGCTGCTACAGTTGACCCTGCAGCTTTTCAGGCAATGGAACGAAAAATGGACCGTGTGCTACAGAAAATCAGTCACCTGCAGCGGGATGTTCGACATATGAACAGGCGTGTGCGGTCCATAAAGCGGACCCTCCGGAGGGCCAACCTCTATACTTTTCATATGGACATGATTCCCTCCCCTCCCTCCTCTTTCCTTGTTCTTATACTTAGTGGGCTTAGTGTTAGGTTAGTATAGGCTGTTAGTTTAGTTAGTGTTAGTGGGTGGGTGGTCCTGATTCTTTCTATTTATTACTTTTTAAGTGTGTGGGTGGGTGAGTGGGGGACTATGTTGGGGTTCTTGTGTGTTACCAAAAAAAAAAACTATCTTTAAAAAAAAAAGATCAAAAAAATACAACAAAAATATATATTTGTTTAGGATAGTATAGTATGTGCTTAGGTTAGTATCTGTTGTCCTCCATGTGTCCCGTCTCATAAGGGGGATGGGGGGTTGATGTTTAGAACATTTAGTCACATGTGATCAGTAAGTTCAGCTTAGGTTAGTTAGGGACAGTTGTGGGTAATGAGTAGTTAGACTTTTCCCCAGAGTTTCCTCTTCTGTGATTACCGTTTAATAAATATATAGTGAACCCTTTACAGTATGTGTTAAATGCTTGTTGATCAGGGCCTTGGCATTAGTGTACATTAATTTTGTTCTATTACATTTGTGTCCTATGCTACGAACAAATCCCAACTGAGCTGTAAGATTGGCAGCTTCCCCAGAGCTACCTTGCAAAGATTCCACCATTCATTGCAACCACCAATCACAGTTAATATGGATCCCAAAGTGTTTTTGTCAATAAGTATGTTTTTAAAGTCACAAACAGTGCTTCCATATTTGGTATTGGGAGAACTGTTTTAGGTGTGACTGCAGTGTGATGTTCAAAGACACCCTTATAAGGTGAGTTATCGTAAGCACTCTTGCAGTATCTTCTTCATGACTCACATAGATCATTTGTGACACTGTTCAGCATGATTACCTATTTGGATGTAAACTCAGACACCTTCATCAATGCCGTTTTTGGAGTGTTTGCTTAGATTTGTGTGCACTGTTATATGTGTTAGTATTGCATGGTGACAACATTTTGCTGCCACTATTTGATGACTTAGATATCCCTTGAGGAAGCATTATTCTGGCCAACACAGCATGATGGTGTATGGTTTCTCACTTCATCAGATATTACCCTCAGGAACGGCAGAGTATGATGCAATCATGGTCAGTGTGCAAATTTATCTGACTACATAATTTCAGGACAGTTGTATTGTCAAGCTATGTAATTTGACAAGAGTCACATTTCAGTTATCTACTGCACATTTGATGTGTCACATTATACAGAGACAAAGTTGTTGTGTAAGTGCTATTTATTGAAAAGTGCTGTAGTGCTATATGTACATTGTCCATGATTGTGAGTCCATTATAGTGGCATCTTCCATTGTGATCCTACACAAGTGGTAAAGGAAAATTATTTTGACATGCTGGGGTGATGTGTCAGACAGTGCAGAGGGACAGGATTTGCCAATGAGTAAGTGAGAGACAATCACTGGGCAGGATGACAAGATTAACAGTGGTTTGCAGAACAGTCATTGAGTTGAGTTGGTGTAAGACTGGCATGTTACGAAGCGCAGGACCTTGGTAATGGTTGGCCATGTGGCAGGGACTAGTGCTTCCGGGTACTTTTCCGTGTGAAGGGGATCGGTTCCATGTCTTCTTCTTCTGATCTGTGTGTTGCCTTCTCTGTCCTTGTTGGTGATGGTTGTGAAGGGGCAACATACACCTCAGTGTTAGAAGACGTGGAGTCAGACATCCCAGTCGCTGCTCCCTGTGAAGGTCTTAAGGGCAGTACTGCAGCAAGGAGGATCTGCTGATTCTTCAGAATAGCAGCCACATCACGATGGTAGGCATCCAGGACGTCCCTGAGGGGGTCATGATTCCATTCATGCATGAAGTGGAAGGTTTGGGGTGTGAGGTGTTGTGGCAACTCCCTTACTGCAGTGGTGAATTCCTTGACAGTTTCTTGTAGTCCTTGCAGGATGGATGGTAGGGCTTGCATAGCTGCTGCCTGATCTGCAGATTACATCATGCATGAACAGACCCCCTCTAGGCTGGCTGCCATAGTTTGCATCCCCACCCGCACCTCCTTGGCCAGCTCCCGCTGTACTCCAACTACAGTTCTCTCAAAGCTGGTGCCTGTGTCATCTGAGTCCTCAGCTGTATTGGAGCTGGCAGGTCTTACAATTGGGGTGATGGGTGGATCCTCTGCGTTGGCTGCTTGTTCTGTGCTCCTCCTTGTGACTGAAGGTGGGGTCTGGAGGGTTCCAAGTACACCTTGGATGGTCTGCTGGGGAATGTTTGTCAGCTCGTCATCCATGTCATCAGGGTATTCCGGGACAGGCATATCCGCAGGAGATCCATCGTCCTCTGAAATGAAATTGGGCACAATTAGTGTGTGTGTGTGTTGTGGTATTTGTGATGTGACATGCCTGCCTTGTGATGATTTCACATTGTGATCTTGTTTCCTGTTCATTGCTCCAGTCTTTCAGATGGGCATTCTCCCAGGCCTATGGCCCAACCTGCATGTCACATGTATAGTATTACGTTATTGGACTTGTCAGCATCATCTCCTCTAGTCTTGTTTTAGGCCAAATAGTGAATTGCCACATTCTTGTCCTACTCAGGCCTCCGTCTACATCGGTGAGACCTTTCACTGGCTGTGGGTGCTCTGATGGCACTGGCACCACACTTAACAATCTGGACCTGCTCCAGTCTCTGATCTTTCACAGCCACTTATATGTAGTTGACATGTAGCGTATCATATGCATAGCATTGTTATGGCACGATATGGATGTTAGCATAGGTAATGTGTGCAGCTGATGTGTGGTACATTGGATTGCCCTGATAGTCGTAGCAGTGTCCTATTTCCTCCTCTAACTGTGCAGGTGTATGTCAGTGACCAGTTACATGTGTCCTCCCCCTCAATGCTGTTGCCTGAGCAATATGACATTTGGGATGTTGCATTGTGACCCAGGCACAGGATGGACCCTGACATATGCAGCATGGGTGTGACATTAGTGCTGTGTAGCTCCTAATGTGGATGACATTGGCTGATGTTTGCAACAACTATGGGCATTCAAAATTGACAGGACTGGAGCCTTTGTCTTGTTTCAGGAGATTATTGAAGTTGTCATCCTCAACCCTCTAATTTCGGTGTGTGTGATCCAAGGGGACGTTACTGCCATTGGCTACTTGAGCTGCACACAGAGTGGAGGTGGTAGTGGCAACTGTTGTCACTGTTACATTCCAGTTGTCGGTATGACTAGAGGTTGTTAATTGGGCCCTAGTTATTGTAGGGGGTATGGTGGCTGATGTGTGACGGGATGTCAGTTTCAACGTTGTGCCCTTCCCTCCTGGTGTGGCTTTACCTTTGCTTCATCGTTGGCATGGCAGCATACCCCCATGGGACTGTTGTTGGTGTAGTGTTATGGTGTGCCCAGCTTCTCTCTGTGCAGGCCATGCCCCCATGCCATACCCCTTTACCCATGCTACTCCATGGATATCATGACTTCCATGCATTTTGTGGCCCGTATCCCCCCCCGTTTGTAGTTGACGTTAGTGCATTTTAATTCCCCATGCGACTTACCCTGCATGTGCGTTGTCTCCTGGTAGTCTGTGCTGTCCTGTCCTTGAATCCCTGTGACGATCTCCTCAGGGATGACGGCTGCGACCATCTCCTCCATGTGGTCCAGGGCCTCCTGGTGTGCTGGACTCCCACCTCCAGTCTGCAGTGCTGCTTTCCTGTTCCTGGCCGTCTTTTCCTTTGTCCTGTGCTTGCAGTCATGCTAGCGTTTCTTGCACTCGATGACTGCTCTGTGTACTTCTGCCACACTGTTAATCTTGTCAACAATTTGTTGCCATATTGCCTCTCTCCTACTGATTGGCAACTTTGAGGTGACAAACAGTTGGTGCTGGTGTTCTGTCACTTCTTTAACCAGAATTTCCTGTTCCTCAGCACTGAAGCGACACTTTCTTTTCTTCTTAAAAGTGTCCTTGTTCTTTTGTGGGTCCTCCTGACTGGTTCCTGGTCTGTTGTCATCTTCCTGGGGTCTGTACAGGCATCTGGGATCCATTTTGGCTCTCCTCTGCTGAAATGGCTGTGTTTGCGGGGAATTGTGACGCTATTGCGTCAAAAAACGCTGCATATCCGGTTTGCGGTGTCGTAAATCGGCTCACAGTCATTTCCACTGCATTAACGTCATTTTGCTTTACGACTTGATGCTGCGGTGTGCGTAAAAAAAAAAGATTTACACCTGTGGTTTGCGCCGCTGTGCGTCAAAGTATAAATTTGATGCCCACACGGCGCACCAAAATGGCGTTAGCCGGCGGTAATATTTCTGGCGCAAAACTGCGCTGGCGCAGTTTTACGTCAAAAAGCATCAATATGGCCCTGGGTCTTTTATCTGTGCCACTGGACTGAGGCCTACAGGCTCATTCATGTAAAGCCCCTCTGCTGTATGCTTAGCTCGCCCTTGGCCTACATTTGGTTAGTATGTAGTGCTGAGCATGTGTGTTGTTGGCATGTGGTGGATATATGTGTGCCTGTGAATGGCACAATACATAAAAAAGCTTGGGATTCATTTTGGGACGACTGGAGGAGCATGATGATGTAGAGGAATCTCCACAGTTAGATGTGTGGATTTCTGCACACTTGTGAGCTCGGAAGGACAGGCTGTTTTCTGGGGGAAGGGCAGGGCAGAGGAGAAGGCACTTCAAAAGGGAGAAGACCCCAAACACCAACCTCAAAGACTCAGAGCCTAAATGACATTTAATGTCTAGAAATGTACTTTATGAAAGGGAGTTTGAGGCCCCCAAAATAGTCATCTATGAAGCAGCCAAAGCAGCCAGTCAGGCTGTACAGGGAAGAGAAGCTCTGCAAGAGTTGTGCCTGTGACCAGGGCTTGAGGCTAAAGATTGCCAGTGAGTGGACATCAAAGAAGGAATCCAAAAAACACCTGCGCCGGGAGCGTGGAGCACCTGTGCCTGCCTGCTTGCAGAGACCAGTGGAGAGTGCAGCACTGGAGGGAATGCAGTCCAGTGAGGGGGTCACTGCAAAAGACAAGAAGTATGGCTTGTTTGAGGCCATCATCAAGAAGAGAGGTTACCGTGGTGACCCATGCAGGCCTAAGCCCTGACTAAGGATCAGAACCAGGGGCATCGAAATTCCTTCTCATCTATGGGATGGACTAAAGGAAACTGACCATTGTATTGGAGGCGCACTGAGGACACCCAGTGCTGCCCTTGCACAGCTTTGTGTGTAATAGTTTCCAAAAACATCCTCAGCAGCCTTTACGATTGCTAGGAGGATACTCTGGTGGACTATGGTCGTGCAATCCATGTTGGTGCATATAAGACTGACTGAAGGGCCGGAAGGCCCTTGGGAAACATGTCTAGCTGATATCGCTTCAATGCTGGAACACTTTTGACTTTAATCAGAGTCGGAGTGGCACTAATGAGACTCCGACTAATAGCATCGCTTAACCTGAATGGCGGCTACAGTTAATATGGAATAACTGCTAGTGAGAGAAAAGTGGAACTCAGGGACTTCCCTATTAAACCCTTGAGCCCTGACTTTATTGGGCTGTGTGCACTGTTTGCCTATGCCGTATTTCACTTTGTGTTTGTATATAAATAATCCTTTTTTTCATAAAAGCATGTGTTTGACTGGACATTAATTTATTGCTTTTGAGTGCATTTTAAATTATGAGCTTCTGTTCAACCCCCCATTTCAACCCCCCCCCCTTCACCCAGAGAAGCTGTGGGCTGCTCAAATCATGCTACCACTGCGCCGTCATCCACTCAGATGGGGATGGTTTTTTTTAAGCGAAGTTGGTATGGGTGGCATTAAGGCATTCTACTCTCCTGAAAAACAGAATGAGTGTCTCTGAGCTGTTGGCAGTTCAACCTCTAGGTTTATCTCTGCTACACCTAGATCAGTGCACTTCACAAGGCCTAAAAACTCTCAAAAGGTGCTTTAGCACTTCCCAACCTTGAATGAGGTTGTACAATTAGAGCTTTGCTAAATTTTAATGAAACTAAAAGAGGCATCTTGTCTTTGCACATTGCAGTTACAGTGGCAGAACATTCTATGTGCCACTGACAACACATAGGCCATCACTGCGAGTGCCCTGAACAGGGGCTGGTATTTCCCGATGCTCTGTGTGTGGATAATCAGGGTCACTATGAGTTGGAACATGAAGGCCCATTAAAAATAAGGAATTACCAGGGAACAGGGAAGTACATGTCTGATTCCCCCCATAGCTCGTCATTTTCCCCATAGCCATCAAATACAGTTTTGGCTGTTTTCACCAGCTGAGATCCCCGTGTGAAAATAAAACGATTGTCCCGGTAACTATTGAAAATTGTCAAGTTTATTTATTGTTTCGCTGTCCATCATTAAGACATGTGCAAAGTGATCAACTAGTAGCAGTACAGCTACGTACAATCTCACTAAGCCATTCATCTAATCATAGACACAAACATAATAAGATAAAATACTACAAAATAATCATCTAAACACTACAGCAGCACAGTACATTTGCATCTTTGCTCTAATCATGTGAGGCAGAAGCCAATTATCAGTGCAGACCCAAGTTGTGCAAAAGTGCTTATGCGTAAAGGGCTTGGTGGAAAGTGCTTAGGCATAGAAAGTTTGTTACTGGCAACTAATATTCTTGGCAGCTGTGGAGTCTACAGTGATCGCTCGATAGAACAATAAAAACGCCAGATTTCATCTTGTATAATTGCCTGGCCCAAGGACAGAGTACTGAAAGCTCAATACGTTCTTATGGTTCAGTCAGATAAACACAGCTGGCAATTCTCTCAAGCAGGGCCATGCAGCCCATACGTAGGACGTTACAGAGTTATGCACACTGGTGTCACCGGACCTAGAGCAAAGTGCTAATGCAGCCTTGGCGCACTTTACCCCGCAACACTTGAAAAGGGGCTCGATCCACCGCCACCGAGCTGTCCAAATTTTTACAAAACAAGGTAAAGTGGAGCAGTTGTGTATTCCTCTAAGACTGCAATCACAACTATAGCCTGGCCATGAGCCTGCGCTTGCGAGTTAAATAGTCCTAGTCGGTAATATACTCAGCCTATAATTTGCATTTAGAGTTCGCTCCAGTTTAGGGTATATCAGATCCAGGTAGCCAGTAAAAGGAAGGCCATAAGCATTGTTAAAATGATTGCTTAAGATGTATTCCTGCCTAAGCTCTTGGTGTGTCCTAATCAGCTTGTATTTGCGGACCCGGCCCTTAATCTGTTCTGCAGTGTCCTGACTAATTCTACTAGATTCCACCCACAGTTGCTCTAGCTGGAGCTCCCCCAGGACCTTTTTCACATGGCACACCCATGAACACCCCCAGAACCACCACTCAAGGTGGTTTCTTCTAGGGTTCTCGAATACACTGTTGCCACTTGGGCTACGCACCAACCTTACCCAGTAGAGCACTTGCCTTAGAGCTGTTGTTTCGGATACTAGTGTGAGGCCGAGCCCTGCATAAAGTGCCTTCAAGGAGTTCCTGGTCCCAACCTCAGTAATGTCCTTAGGAAATTATTCTGAGGCACTTGTAATGTTCTAGTATTCGCATACCACAAAAGCTCTTCCCCATTCAGTGCGGCGGACACTGCCGTTTGGGTGTATATTTGTCAAACAAATGGTAATACTTATAGCACTTGCCTTGGGCCAGAACTTCAGTACTCATCCACTTGCTTCACAAATATAGATGCCTTCTATAAGGTGGCTATCCCAAAGCAAGTTGTCTGCAATCGTATACCGAAGTAGTCAAAATACTTCACAGTTTCGATAGATGTACCATTAATCATTAGCTTCTGCTTAAGACCAGGAGATGGCTGCAAAACCATACTCATTGTCCTATTACTATTGATGGTCAATGATTTTTTCCCACAATAGCTCACAAATTGACTTAGTAGCCTATGGGTTGCGTTTTCTCTACACGCCATCTATACAACATCTGCAACTAGTAATACTGGAAATCTACTTCTGGCTATGATGGAAACATCTAGTAGTTCTTCTAGAAGATAGTGAACTACATTGCTCAGAAAAAAGGCTGAAAATAGTGGCACCAGTATACACGCTTGCCAGCCACCCTTTTCCTCTGGGAAGTGTTCCGTACTCTCTCTGCCCGGATCATATCTTACTCAGGCCATATTGCCCGAGTGCAGAGCTACTTTGGCCTTAACCAGAGTGGCATCAACCACTAAATCTATCAATGACCTCCATAGTCTACTCCAACTAAATCGAAGGCTTCTTTCAAGTCTATAAAAACCAAGTACAGCGATGACTTCCTATCGTAAATGTATGTGAGATCATGTAGAGGTGGAGGGTCTGATTAATAGTACCTATTTCGGACCAGAAGCCAGCTTGCACTTCTGTCAAAATATCTTGGGTGTCTACCCATCACTGCAGTCGAATGAGCTGAACTTTCCCAAGAACCTTCCCGGCCCCATCAAGGAGGGACATCTGGCGATAATTAGCTGGACAGCCACAATCGCCCTTCTTGAAGATCGGGACAATGGTGGCAGAGTGCCAGGATGATGATATAACATTTCCAGCAAGGGCTGCATTAAACACTTTGGTAAGGATATTAGTCCAATAGTAAGACTCCTCGCAATAGAGATCCACAGGCACAAGATCAGGGCTAGGGGCCTTTTTCCTCTTCATGGGATCCAGTGCTCTAGCCACTTCAGGGGTCAGTATTTCAATTGCACCAGGGCCTAAGGATGGGATATCTTGTACCAGCACCAGGTCCAGTGGGCCATCAGTGGGTGACACTAAATAAGGCATTAAAGTGCTGAACCCATGCATGCAGGCCTATACAGGTCTCTAGAATGTTTGCCTCCCCTTCCCAGTCCTTGTACAAGCACACAGAACCTTTTAGTATCGTTCTCAGCTGCAGCCTCCCTCAGCTCCACCCATAGTGCCTTTGAAAATGAAAATTTCTTGGAGGTTAACAGGCATTTGTATTCTCTTCTACAGTCTCTAAATTTTACTTCCCTTTGGTGGCTGAAATGGCACCCTACTAGAGCATGTGAAACAACTCTTTTCATCTTCACATGATCCCCATTGTGCCAACCATTCCATGCTGTCCGTCTCCCCCCATTTGTGCCAGCCTCCTTAGACATGACAGGCCTGGACAATAAAGCATTCAGCTCACTTGCCATTCTATTGTATGCAGCTAGGATCGAGTCACTACCACAAATTGGAGCATCCATAATTAGTGGTCCATGCTCGGTCACTATATATTTGAGCTGCGGGAGTTCTAGCAAGTACTTCTCACTATTCCATCACCAAAAAGCACAATTTCATGTGGAGAGCCATTGATTATGGTCACTCTTTGCCCTGCTGATCATACCTATATAACAGATACTCTCCCAAGCCTCCACATTGATGATTACATAATAAATTACCTTCCAGAATAAACACTTTCAAAATATCAACCCCCCCTTTACAGGTTCCCCATGCTGGACATTAGATGACAAAAAAGAAGATGGTGGGCCTACTCCTTCTAGTTTGAGGTTCAGTTTACATGATATCCAAACTACGAGCCCTCCGGATGAGTTCCCCTTCCTTGAGCGGGCAGTAATCTAGAATCAATACCCAAAAATCCATTTGCACAAACTTCATCTAGAGCCCAGGTTTCTTGAAAGGGGCAGATATCAAATAGACCAAAGAATTCAAGCCAATCCATGTTCTCCATTTTGTTAATCATGTCCACTATATTCAATGACAAAATTTGGAAATATTCCCCATCTGCGGTATCAAGGGCACTGGTTTGAATTCGAGTGTATGTAGAAGCGGTAACAGTTTTAGAGGACAAATACTTCTTTACTCAATCGGATCCCCCTCCAAGGGGTGCTCTTGGGCCATTGACAATGCTACCGCTATCCACAACCAATCCTCTGAGATGTTTTCATTCTTCTTCTCGCTGAGATTTAAAATCCTGATTACCACTTTTCTTTGTAGTATTAGATAGATTTTAATGTGCTGTGATGCCTTCAGCAGGAAGCACTCTCATTGCTCAAATTGCTTCTGGCCTATACCCATGAAGGCAGTCAATACCTATTGTGGCCATATGCTTCTTGTGTTGCTCATCTAGGACTGCTTCTTCTTGGTTGCTATGTGGGTAGGGCAGTAGATCAACCTCCTTTATGTGTAAACAGTCTATGTGGCTATGACCCAGTCTAGCAATGCCGGGCAGTGCAAACTCAACTTTGGTGGAAGAAGAGGAAGCAGCAGGGGTTCGGGGAATGTGATTGAATAAGCGTACATCCCAACTGGAGATCACGCTCAGCTCAGGAATTGCGTAAAAGAGAGTTATCAGCCTTGATCTATTTAGGGGATGTTCCGACACAGCTTCTTGGAAGAGACTGATAAATTTGTGGCTGCGACCAGCAATATTTTGATCAGAGAGTCACCAATAGTGACAGGAATAGGGCCACTACATGTGCTATAATCTTCCACATTGTCTCTTAAATTAACAGATGTCAACACAGTGAATGCCAGAGCAAGAGGGTTGAGGCTGGGGACACCTCAAGTTCCTTAGCAGCACACGCACCCCACACAATTAGGTTGAAACATTGTTGTGTCCTGTGTAGGGGACATAGTGCTGCATGACTCGAATTTCCTGCATAGCACAACCTCTTAGCCAATCTCTTTTCCAGCAACCATTTTTCTTCTTTGGTTTCCTTAATCCCTTCGCTGCCAGTCCTTTTCCCCCTCAGGTGCCAGGCCTTTTTTTGGCTATTTGGGGCAGGGCGCGCTTAGGTCCTCATAACATTTTGTCCACATAAGCTACCCACGGCAAATTTGTGTCCTTTTTTTCCAACATCCTAGGGATTCTAGAGGTACCCAGAGTTTGTGGGTTCTCCTGAAGGAGACCAAGAAATTGCCGACAATACAGTAACCATTTCATTTTTTAAAAATAAAATCGAAAAAAGGGCTGCAGAAGAACGGTTATGGTTTTTTCATTGAAATCGGCATCAACAAAGGGTTTACAGTGCTAAAATCACCAGCTTCCCAGCTTCCCAGCTTTCAGGAACAGACAGACTTGAATCAGAAAACCCAATTTTTCAACACACCTATGGCATTTTACTGGGACATACCCCATTTTTAAAAAAAATTGTGCGTTCAGCCTCCTTCCAGTCAGTGACAGAAATGGGTGTGAAACCAATGCTGGATCCCAGAAACCTAAACATTTCTGAAAAGTAGACAAAATTTTGAATTCAGCAATGGGTAACTTGTGTAGCTCCTATAAGGGTTTCCTACAGAAAATAACAACTGAAATAAAAAACTTTACATTGAGGTGAAAAAAACTGCAATTTTTCTCTATGTTTTACTCTGGAACTTTTTCCTGCAATGTCAGATTTTTGAAAGCAATATACTGTTACGTCTGCTGGACTCTTCTGGTTGCGAGGATGTATAGTGCTTGTAGGTCCATCAAGAACCTAGGTACACAGAGCATATAAATGAGCTGCACCTTGCAGTGGGTTTTAATCTATACCGAGTATACAGCAATTCATTTGCTGAAATATAAAGAGTCAAAAATAGGTATCAAGAAAACCTTTGTATTCCCAAAATGGGCACAAGATAAGGTGTTGAGGAGCAGTGGTTATTTGCACATCTCTGAATTCTGGGGTGCCCATACTAGCATGTGAATTACAGGGCATTTTTCAAATAGACGTCTTGTTTACACA
Organism: Pleurodeles waltl; assembly: GCF_031143425.1. Lineage (NCBI taxonomy): Eukaryota > Metazoa > Chordata > Amphibia > Caudata > Salamandridae > Pleurodeles > Pleurodeles waltl. The sequence continues at coordinate 915,145,528 of NC_090447.1, forward strand.
CTGTGTTATATTTGGAAGGAAAAAATGTAGAGAAAGACAAGGGGCAATAACACTTGTTTTGTTATTCTATGTTCCCCCAAGTCTCCTGACAAAAATGATACCTCACTTGTGGGGGTAGGCCTGGTGCCCGCAACAGAAAATGCCCCAAAACACAACGTGGACACATCACATTATTCCACAGAAAACAGAGGTGTTTTTTGCAAAGTGCCTACCTGTGGATTTTGGCCTCTAGCTCAGCTGCCACCTAGGGAAACCTACCAAACCTGTACGTTTTTGAAAACTAGAGATCTGCAGGAATCCAAGACGGGGTGACTTGTGGGGCTCTCACCAGTTTCTGTTACCCAGAACCCTTTGCAAACCTCAAAATGTGGCTAAAAAACACTTTTTCCTCACATTTCGGTGACAGAAAGTTCTGGAATCTGAGAGGAACCACAAATTTCCTTCCACCCAGCGTTCCCCCAAGTCTCCTTATAAAAATGGTACCTCACTTGTGTGGATAGGCCTAGTGCCCGCGACAGGAAATGCCCCAAAACACAAAGTGGACACATCACATTTTCTCAAAGAAAACAGAGGTGTTTTTTGCAAAGTGCCTACCTGTGCATTTTGGCCTCTAGCTCAGCCGCCACCTAGGGAAAACTACCAAACCTGTGCATTTTTTTAAACTAGAGACCTAGGGGAATCCAAGATGGGGTGACTTGTGGGGCTCTCACCAGGTTCTGTTACCCAGAATCCTTTGCAAACCTCAAAATATGGCTAAAAAACACTTTCTACTCACATTTTGGTGACAGAAAGTTCTGGAATCTGAGAGGAGCCACAAATTTCCTTCCACCCAGTGTTCTCTCAAGTCTCCAGATAAAAATGGTACCTCTCTTGTGTGGGTAGGCCTTCTGCTCGCAACAAGAAATGCCCCAAAACACTTTTTGGACACATCAAAATTATCAAATAGAAAACTACCTGTTTTTGCAGGGGGTGGAGGGCACCTGCGTTTTTGGTCCTGGGCTCAGCAGCCATCTAAAGAAACCTACCAAACCCAGACATTTCTGAAAACTAGACACCCAAGGGATTCAAGTGAGGTGTGACTTGCGTGGATCCCCTAATGTTTTCTTACCCAGAATCCTTAGCAAACCTCAAATTTAGCTAACAAATCACAGTTTTCCCACATTTCTGTGTGGGATCACTGCACCGGGACACATTTCCCACCACCCAACGATCCCCTTAGTCTTCCGGTAAAAATGATACCTCACTTGTGTAGGTGGGCCAAGTGTTTGTGACAGGGAAGAGCCAAAAACACGTCGAAATTGAGGGGGAACCAAAGTGGGTCCAAAAGGGCAGTTTGAAACAAAACATTTTTAGACTGACAACTGCAGCAAAAATTGCATCGGTATAGATGAGACAATGCTGGGTGGTAGGAATTTTATGGATTCCTGCAGATTCCGGAAGGTTCCATCAAAAAAATGTGGGAAAAATTTGTGCTTTCCAGCAAAGTTGCAGGTTTGCAGGGCATTGTGGGTAAGGAAATGGTGCTAGGTGCATGTGAAGCACACCACCCTGGAATCAACTAGATGTTTAGTTTTCAGATGTGTCTAGGTCTTGTTAATTTTTCTACATGGCAGCATCCCAAAGTAAAAAAAAGTGCAGCTGTCACCATTCCAAGTGCGACGATTTTGAGAGTTACCAAGCTCTCATGGCCCAAATGTAAACCAAAAACCAAAAAAATCAAATGTCTTCTTGCTTGCCATAGGATAAGATGTTTTAGTGTGCGGGGGAGAGCTGAATGACTGTTAGCCCCTTCAGTTCGGGTGAGGGCATAACCAGGCCCATACTGGTTGGTAGTCACCACCCGCTATTTTTTTATTTGTTTATTTCATGGCATCTCGTAGACTTTCTGTCCCCTGGGGTGTGGATTGGGGTAATTGCCCCATCTGCCCACTGGTGGGCAGAACAACTTTGGCCCCATTTATTTGGGGTAGGGGTACGGCCATAACCCCACCCTCTTATTTTGAAAAAAAAATCTCCCTCGGTCTCTGGTGAGCTTTCTGCCCCCCTTGGGGGCAGATGGGCCTTCCAAAAATAGGTCAATCTGCCCCCAACGGGGGCATATATGGCCAACAGTAATGTGTCCCCATGGGGAGCGACCCTTGCCCAAAGGGATGCCCCCCCAAACAAAACACACACATACACACACAGCAATCCCTGGTGTCTAGGGGCAGATTTGCCTAACAAAATTAGAACGATCTGCCCCCAAGGGGGGCAGAAATGGCCTAAATACAATTTGCCCCCCAGGGGAGCGACCCTTGCCTAAGGGGTTGCTCCCCATACATAAAAACATAAATTAAATTAAAAAAATGAATATGTATCCCTGGTGTCTAGAGGTTACTGCCCACCAGGAGACAGATCGGGCTAATTATATTAGGCCAATTTGCCTCCAGGGGGGGCAAAAATGACCTAAAAATAATATGGACCCCTGGGGAGCAACCCTTGCCCAAGGAGCCGCTCCCTTTATTAGAAAACACCCCAAAAAAAATCCCTGGTGTCTAGTAGGCATTTCTGCCTCCCCCGGGGGCAGATCGGTCTAATTATATTAAGCCGATCTGCCCCCAAGGGGGGCAGAAATGGCCTAAACACAATTTGGCCCCCTAGGGAGCGACCCTAGCCTAAGGGGTCGCTCCCTGCACATAATGGAAAAAAACACACAAAAAATTCCCTGGTGTCTAGTAGGCATATCTGCCCCCGGGGGCAGATCAGCCTAATTATATTAGGCCAATCTGCCCCAGGGGGGGCAGAAATGACCTAAAAATTATTTGGCCCCTTAGGGAGAGACCCTTGCCCAAGGGGCCGCTCCCCTCATGTAAATTTCAACAAATACAAAAATCCCTGGTGTCTAGTGGGCATTTCTGCCCCCCCGGGGGCAGATCGGTCTAATTATATTAGGCCGATCTGCACCCAGGGGGGGCAGAAATGGCCTAAACACAATTTGCCTAAGGGGGCGCTCCCTGCACATAAAAAAAACAAAAAAATTCCCTGGTGTCTAGTGGGTATTTCCGCCCCCCCCGGGGGCAGATCGGTCTAATGATATTAGGCCGATCTGCAGAAAAGACCTAAAAATTATTTGGCCTCCTAGGGAGCGACCCTTGCCCAAGGGGTCACTCCCCTCATGTGCATATTTAAAAAAAACTAAAGTCCCTGGTGTCTAGTGGGCATTTCTGCTGCCCGATCGCATCCCTATCGGGCAGCAGAAATGCTCAGAATGACATCGAAAGAAAGAAAAAGCCTTTCCTTTCTTCTGATGTCTCTCCCGCCCCCCTCCTCCCGAGCGGAAGAGAAATGCTAAGCATTCCTCTTCTGCATCGTGCTGGAAGCATGCGTCCAGCGCGATGGGAGGCGACATCTGATGAGGTCAGCATGCGATCGCGTGCTGACATCATCAGACGTCACTGGGAGGATTCGGGGGTCTGGTGTCAAAGGGGGAAGCGATTCCCCTTTCATCCATGATGGGGGTGTGTGGGTGGCGGGCCCACGGGGGGGCGCTAGTGCTTCCCCGGTGGGCCTGGTACAGGACGAGGTAGTCTCGTCCCAGGCACACAGGAACAAGACCACCTTGTCCAAGGCATCGTAGGGGTTAACCTTTTAGGATGTGCTGTGTGTTGCTCTTCAATTGAGTTTCCCGGTCTTCAGCCACCATCACGGAGGATGGTTGGGTCAATTTCAAGGACCCCCACATCCTACGAGTTACTTGCATCATGCTTTAATACTTCGATCAAAGGAGGGGAGTCCGGGTCGCAGCTAACCCAACTGGTGTACTCTCCTGGCTAACACTAGGGGTCAAACCACTGTTAGAACATCCCTTAGAGCAAGAAAACAGGCATTTCAGTGAGTACACTGAGAAGGATGAGTCACTCCTCATCTTTTTCGTTGTTTTTCCCTTCTTCTTGCTGCCTTCTGGTCCAATAATAATGCTTACATTTTCTCTACACCTGTGCTCTAGTGCGGTATTCCTTGGATTGTGCAATGCTTTGCCTGGTAGCCTGGATGTTCCCACCTCTATCTTACTCGTGCTACCATCCGTGGCCCAGTGAGATTTATCAATGGCCCTGTCCAAGATGCTCGCTGGGTTTTTGACTGAGCTCATGCGGCCCCCTGCCTGAAAGATAACCTTGACACCCTCTGCAGCTACAGTCACAACCAGCTCGGCAGACATTCTTGATCTCATCAATTAGTATATAGGTTTCAGTTTGCATCTGAACAGGGACTCTGGATGTCATCTTTCTTTTGGATGAAGGCTTTTGAGCTCACTATTATCATCTTTCTAGGATGCTGCATTGCGATTTCTTCCATCTGGGATTAGGGACTGTAATATCATAGTTAGCAATATGTTTGCTTCCTCCTAGTGACTTCTCCAGTAGCGCAAGTATTGATGATAGAACTCTGTTTAGTGCAGTCATGGCCTCAGGAATTCTAAAACCTTGAGAGGCCTCTGTGGTTGTGGGGGTGCCCCTATGTGCTGACTCGCAGAAATACTCTGTAGTATTGAGTCACCAAAGCAAAAACCCCCACTGGAGGTTCTGCTGCTTTCTGGGGGGGCTGATGTCAAGGCAGCCTCAGTCCAGGCCTCCCCAGGATCTTCATCAAAAGTAAACAAGTGGTCCAAGGGTCAAGCCCACCTTGGGCTTGCCTTGTTGTAGGCTTCTAGGCCACAGGGCACATCCGTGAGGGTATAGTCAAGAAAAATTAGCGAGCTATCATTCAGATAGTCACATTTTCCCCTTCGACTAAAATCTCCCCGGCAGCCACTTGCACCACAAGTTCTCAGTCGAGGCAGACTTGAGGCAGGCAATCAGACTCCTTCATTTCATGGGAATTGATTGCTATTCTAGGGATGTCCATCGAGCTATGCTGGCTTTTAGATTTATTAAATGTCCTTGACTGGATTTGCACACACTTGAGCAATAGGGCTGGAATGTCAAGTGAGGTGCTCCAGTATCTCTAGTAGCACCTGTTTCGCTGGGCACTTCTGGGCTTCCTTCGGTAACCTCTTCAGCAGCTGCGCCCAGACTCTGGCAGGCCAAGTTGATTCTTGAGAATGTAGCACCTAAAGACAAAGGCAGGAGAGGCAATTTTCTGATAGAAGCCTGTTATTAACCTCAGGGTGGGTCTGGAGGCGCTCCTACTCTCTGTACTTTTATGACAGCTATCAACAATCATTGTAATGATGAGAGGGGAGAAGAGGGGCAATAATGGCTCAGGTCCAAACTGGGTACCAGTTAGTTCTAGTTTCCTTCTACCCATATCCTTTTGCCTTAGGATATGTCATGATCATTTTGTTGGATACTCTCAATGAGCGCCTCTGGACCACCTGTTTTTCACTGTTGTTTTGTCTACTCTTCAGAGTCATGATGCAGTTTTGCCATGATGGAATGCAATGCACAAGGCCCCAGTTGGCAACCAGCTAATTAGGTATACAAATGCTGCAAGTGGGCTAGTGCCACTAATGCCTCTTAACTTTGAGAATGCAAATTAGCGCTGTAAGGCAAAACACTTATAACTACAAAAAAAGAAAGCAGCACAAGCATGCAGCGGCACCCAGCCTCAATATGAGTCTTGTTCCAAGTCCACATCCAGGTCACATGACCTCAGGCGGCTCCAGCTATGAACTATGCACGCTCCATAGTCCGCAAGATCCACTTGTCCATAGCACACAATGAAGCATGTATTTAACTTGCTGTCAAGGTGGCGAGCGGGGTGGCGGGAGAGTAAACACTGTAAAGCAATCCACACGAGACCTAGTCCGGCTGCCTCCATGTCACTCCAGCTCTCCCCTTGGGTTCTGATTCTAGCTCTCACCTTGGGTTCTAATGACCACGCTCACCTTAAGACTCCACAGTTCGTACAATGCACAATACTCAATGTAGTACACAATGGATTGGTCGACTTGGTTAGCGGCTACTTTTTGTCTCCCTACTATCCTTGAGGCTTTACATTCTTGAATCTTTGCACCCAGCCTCGTCACAGAAGGGAAGGGATGATTCAGCTGCTAAGTGCTTAACAATTACTTGCAAGAGTTGTGCAGCTTGTTGATTAATTATGTGCCTCATAGACTGATACAGGTTACACTGACTCCAGAATTATACAAGATTGTCCTCAGATGAGTAAGGGGATTTTGAAGCAAAGTAGTGCAGGGCAGGTAGGGGACAAAGTCTCTGGCTTTAGTCATGCCGTCCAGGCTGCAGTGTGGGGGGTGGAGGGCTGGGAGCTGGCAATGTGGTTGGGGCAGAATACCGCACGGTTTGGCGGTTCGCGGCAACTCAGTCAGCCTCAACCTGTTCATCCCATTGCCCCCCGACCAAACAAGGGAGCGGCCAGGTTGCAAAAGGCCCCTCTGACTTTCCCCTGCCTCCTGCCCGCATCTCACCCATCGCTTTCTCAGTTGGGCCACTGTCTGCTACGTCGCCACACAGCACTGGGCCACTGGTCCACTGTTCCCCTTCTCCAGAAGCAGAACTCAACTGTATGGCTCTCACATCTCACGTCTCGACCAATTCTTTGTCCCTCAATTAACAAAACAATGCATCTCCATTTCTGAACCTGCTGTCTTCATACCAAACTCAGTGACCAGATTTCCTCATTGAGCCAACTTGAGAATTCTGGTCTTCTTTTGAGGGAACCGTTGACTGATGTACTAAGTTGGTCATCCTAAGATCCCACAACGTGGTCAAGCTGGAAAGCCAGTAATGACCACATTATGCACTTCAGCCACTAGATGGGTATTTATTTTTCTCTCCCATGTCCATCAAAGGTTAATGTACTGTATTTAACTCTTGGCACAAGAGGTTAGAGAGTGGGTGGCAGGCGATAAGGTTTGTCTCGCTTTTGTCTTGGGATTCCAAGGAAACTTTGATAATTGAGCTGCAGTGGGCAATTGGGATGATTGGTTTTGTGCAGTAAGTGACACCTTATTGCACGAAAACAGTCAATGGAGGCTTTTTCCACAGCACACACAGAAAGAGGAAAAAACAAGGAGAAATAATCTCATTTCTCCTTGTTTCGCCTCCCCTGGGGAGGCATAGGTTTTTGATGCATTCCCAAGATTATGAAATCTAGTAAATCTGGGAATGTGTCAAATGCCATGGGTGTTACATGGGAACACCCACCAGAACACCCATGGCATGCCTCCCTAATGCAGTGTGATGCAAGGCAGGGACATGTGCTGCGTTGTCTCACTACAAATCTACAAGGCCATGCAAAGACACGCAGGGTGGCTTTAAGTGGCCTTGTAGATATGGATCTGCAGTGTGCTCCGCTGGACCGTCATAAAAGTGATGTTCCAGCAGAGCAATGGGGCTTGTAAATAAGCCCCTTTGTTTTGTTCAGAAGCCTGCGGCCAGTGCCTTTAAATGTCAGCGTGTTGAATACTGAAGCTGTGTAGTGTTGATTCCACAGCACCCTGACCATTTATTTCGTTCTTGAATGCTGGTTTTTCTTCCTATGTCACATTTTTGCAGACATTCTTTTCCTTCTTCCCCCTTGTTTTTTACCTCAGTTGCTGTGAGTCAAAGTCAGATAAGTACTGATCCCCAAAAATGAATACGGTGTGCCCCACCTGAAAAAGACTTAAATTTAGCACTTCCAACACAACAGTTCTAACTCCCTTTAACATTACCAGCCCAGCCACAACCGTTTCTGTAATCTACCAGAGAACTACAGACACGGTGTGGAGTTTACTTTTATGTGCAAACGTGTGCTCCTCTGTAACAACTATTTTAAACTCACCATTCTGATCATAGCATCTCTTAGTTACTGCCAGCACCTCCTTTCACCATTTATACAACTGGCAAACATAAATTCAGAAAATACCTGTTATCTATCCTCTTTGTTTATCACTTGATAGGCAATAATGTTTCAAAATCAACTTACTCATTTTTTTACATAAATACACATTCCTAAACTCTCAAGAGCGATTTGGAGATCTCATTTTTTAACAAGTGACATATTTTACACATTATGAGGAAAAATATACACATAGGTGGTTTATCAATTTATTATTATTATTACTTAAAAGATTAACTCATACTGGCTAGCATTTGAGCATGGGCGCTGCTCCCTATCATGTGTAAAATCGGATAAACTTTTGGAAAAGTTTTCAGCAGCCATGATATGTTAATCTAAAAAGTGCCAGTGTCTCACATCATGGCGGAGGCAGAGCTCGATGAGTTATTTTTCACAGTAAATATGCCTATTATTTTTCAGTAAGGCCACACTGGTAAAGGTATTTAAAATTATAGTAAAAATGTGATTCATGATACCTTCACAAAATAAATCCACTCCGCTGCCTAAGGGGAGTAAGCAATTGTGTTCACCCACTGAAAAGATGAAAACAATTACTGTCGTGCCTTAGGGACTTTCAATTTCAGATAGTGTTCCATGTTTATTGCACAATTCAAGCATGTTCTGCGCACATTGTAACTTGCCAAGTGGTGAATATGGACAATTGGCCGAAGCCGCCTACCTAAAGTCTCTGAAATCCATAATTCAAAAAGATATTTACAACAGAACACCTTCTGCTTCAATAAATATTGCTTTAGATAAGGGATGTAGTGAACTGGTACATTTATTAATGGATTTTTTAAGTACTAGGGCGATAGAAAGAAACCCATTTAGCCCTGGAGTGTAAAAACATGTCTCCATTATGAGAAGTGCCAGCATAATGGGATATGAGAACATGATTCAAAATAAACCTTTCCGGCAGCCGTAAATGTGAAGGTTACCTGGAGAAATTCGCCTAAGTGGAATTCATTTGAAGAGTGCACTGTTATATTAACCATGGAAATTTGCAAAAGGAGAATGAAAAGTGGTGATTCAAATATCTGTTGATAGCCCTGGTCCATGTACTCTGAATAAAGTTTCGGGAGAAGATTGCATGGCAAAAAGCATGTCTTGTTTTTTTCTATTGATTAAATCAGAAAAATATCACGTATAAATGATTAAACAATTGCCATAGTAAAATGAATTACCTTAAAAGGGCATTGTCTTTAAGAGTGGTACACTATTGAAGTGCTGTACATGCGATGCTGTTTGTTAGTCAGTGTTTTCATGAGCAACTTGCGCTCGGGTTTGAAACAACAGCACTGATTAGGGGGTATATGTGGAAATTTCTACAGTCTAAAAAAACAAACATTTAAGCCCAGTCGTTTACGGGTGTATTTCAAATGTGCGTGTTTTGATTTTAATTGCAAATCATAACAGGCATAACAATCTGATTTCACTTTCAGAACAGCAACTAAAAAATAATCCATCAGATTTTGGCAAATTTCAGAACATCCTGATTTTATTTATGTTTTAAATTGAGAGTTTGACCGCCTCCTGAATCATAATGACAAATCGGTTGGGGAAATTCAGTAGAATAGAGAGACAGAGGCAGGAGTATTATCTGAAAGAACCAACGGGGAGGGGTAAAGGTTTATTGAATGGGCAAGATGCTCAGTGCAAGAAGAATATGGCAACCAGTGCACCGAATGTGCACAGAACCACGTTTCAAATCAAAATGTGCCTGTATTCTACTGCTTAGGCAATCTGCATTTTCCGCTTAGTGAAAGAATTGTTCACCTCTCTTGGTGACAATGTTAAGGTGAGCTTTTCCATAAAAAGCAGCTGGGATCAGTCACTCCTAGGCCCAGCATCTGTCCCAATTCAGCTTCGAAGAACTCCTGTACCAAGTCTTCATTCTTAAATATCACTGTTTTACTTGAAGACAGTTTAGGGACTATACCAGCTGTCTTCCAAAGCATAACAAAATAATTTTCTGAATCCCTTGTTAACAAGTACCGGTCCAATTGTGGTGAAACCGCTCCTCCGTGAGCTTCTGACTGGATTAAAAGTTGTCTTTTGTCATGAGCATTAGTTTGTCCATCTTTGTACAGAGCTTCCTAACAACGTCTAATACATCTGAATGGGGGATCTTGGGTTTCTCCCAGAAACTATCACCGTAAAATGCACGGCCAGTTCCACAAAAACTGTGTTTATTTTCCAGTGAAGAATGCATCCCAACTCAGTCTTGGTGTAGCTGTGGTGGAAGGGCAAACTCTTGCGAGTAATATGTCTCAACTCGGCACTCAGTAAACACTAGCCATTTCATTCAGGCATCTGGATATGCTCTGGAGGACACTTGTTTGTACCTGGCTTTCTTGCTTAGCTCTAAGCTTTAATCCTTCTCCCTCAACTACTTGACTGTTCATGTAATGGCTGCTACTGCGCACAGCTTGAGATAACTCAAATTAGAATCAGCCTGGTGATGCCTGAGACGCACTGAGCAGGTGTCCATTGAGTCACTGAGCCAGCTTGATATTTTGCAAAGAATCAAGATCTGCAGTCTTCCTGCCTCTTAATCGCCACCCAAGTTGCACTTTGCAACTTGCATCCACAGCGTTTCCATTTCCTGTGGTACTGGGATGTATGTTGCCACCTCAAACCATCTCAAAAGGGTAAACTTTATACTCTCTGACTTCATCTATTACTTCAATTAAACTCTAGGATTGCGAATTTCCCTTATTAACTAGGAAAATTCAAAACTCAACAGCTTATCTGCAACAATGGCTAATATGTGCATCTGGAAATGCTGAAACACAAGGCTGTTGCATTGGTAGGTGAATATAAGGCAGTGGTAAGCATTGCTTTCTCCAGCTCAAATGTTTTGTTCTTCAGGGTCTTGGCCACTCTATCCCTTTCTAGCACCCGGCCCTGGTCTTTATTGTTATCCTGCAGCTGAATCACAAACTCCTTGGCCTTTTTATGCTGCCTGACCTTTGTTTCAATTGTATCCCTCTCTAACCTCATGAACTATAAGCATTCAGCAAAATGGGGCCTACTAAACTTGGGACTCTCTGGAAAGGGGGGACAACATTGGGTCTGAGAAAATGGGTCAGCCATTATGCCCTGCTGCGAATGGCACTAGTCTATATCTAGTTTCAACCTGTGAAGCTCTCTGCAGTCAGACAAAAGCCTAAAATATCAACCAATTAAATGGTCGTTCTGGGATTCACATTTCCTCTTGAATATTTTCTCAGCTTTTTTGCAGAAATCTTCCTGTGGCAAAGTTCATCCCAAGCCCTCATATTAGCCATCTTGCTTTGGCTCCTATTTCAAACATAGTGAACTTTATTAAGAGGAATACACATCACAGATTAGAGAGCATCCAGAGCGAGAGAAATGAAGAGGACATTTGTCCCAACAAATAGTGACAAGGTGTATCTGTTGTTCATAGGTGATTGGGCATGTTATAGAATGATGAGTGTGGATGCTATGAGGATGCAATGAGTGCTTAAGTGTAGAAGAACATGGGAGGCAAATAGTTAACAGCTGCATCGCAGAAATATTAGGCAATGGTGATTTGCTTAACATTACTTGTTCATGTAATTGCAGTTTCTTAACGCCATATTTATACTCCCTTGCAAAAATGGTGCACGGGAGGGAGGAGGAGTCAAAAGATGGTGCAAAGCTTGCTTTCCCCCATTTTTTTAACAACTGGGTCACTGCAGGCGTTAGGGGACCTGTGGGCCTATTTCCATGGTGGAACACCATGGAATAAGTCCACAGGTGCCCTCCCCAGGCCCCAGGGACACCCCCACCCACACCAGAGGTACAGCGGAGGATGGGGGACCCCATCCCAGGTAAGTACAGGTAAGTATTTTTTTTTTTTTTTAAAGTGCCATAGGGGGCCCTGAAATGGGGCCCCATACATGGCACAGCGTGCAATGGCCATGCCCAGGGGACCCTTGTCCCCTGTGCTTGCCATTAGGGTGGTGGGCATGACGCCTGCCTTTTCTAAGGCAGGCGTCATGTGGCATGGTAGGTTTAGCGCAATAAAACAACGCTAATCTGGTTAGAGTAATTTTTTTAACTCTAACAATAGCATCATTTTTGGGTGCTAAACCCCCATCTCTCATACCGCCACTCGGCTAGCATCAGTTTTTTTTATGCTATCCCACACTTTGCACCGGCTAGTGTAATTCCTTAAATATGACGCCCGGACAGTGTCTAGGAATGGTGCTAGCCGGCGCTAAACTTTTTGCAGCAAACCTGCGCTAACGCAAGTTTGCGGCAAAAAGTATAAATCAGGGCCAAAATTCCATTGGTTGTGGCACAGGAGCAATAGGAGGATCTGCTGTTCTCTGCGAGGCAAAACGTGGAAGTTGAACTGTCCATCCACTGGCTCCAGACAGCAAAATATGTGACACAAGGAACACAGGTAATTATTCTGTGCTACGTTCCATTCTATTGTCTTGCTAACGTGTCTGGGGTTAATACTGTTCCCTCAAAGAGGAGAGTTGGGCGATATTTAAAGGTTGGAGGATGCCCATTCGTGCACCAGCAGTGACTATTGCCTTTTTTCTGAACAGCCCACCAGATTTAGAGATCCACACTTTCAAGGTGGGTATTTCTATGCCTTCAGTGGAGCCATCACTGAGTCTGCAAAGTGGATGGCATGCTTGATGCACCCATTTGGCATTTTGATTTTCTTTTCACCACAAAACCCAAGTGTGATGTTCCATGGCTAATGTGTGACCTCTAAGGAATCTTCCTGCACATTCAGAGGCAATTTCTAGAGCAAAGTAGGCAGCACCAGCAACAAAATCAGATGATATCATGGCCCTCTAGTCTCATGATTGCCCAGTTCAGTTGAGGTGAGGTTACACTGGGTATCCTCTGCTTGTTTCACTATGGGTATCTTACGTAAGCAACCATTTCAGTCCAGGATTTGCATTTGGAGGCTTATTTTTCATGTTAGATGTAGGAAAGTACCATCTTGCCTGGCATGTTACCCCCATTTTTACAGTATGTATGTTGGTTTTTGCCTATGTGTCACTGGGATCCTGCTAGCCGGGACCCCGGTGCTCATAAAGTGTGCCCTGTATGTGTTCCCTGTGTGGTGCCTAACTGTATCACTGAGGCTCTGCTAACCAGAACCTCAGTGTTTATGCTCTCTCTGCTTTTAAAATTGTCACTGCAGGCTAGTGACTAATTTTACCAGTTCTGATTGGCACACTGGAACACCCTTATAACTCCCTAGTAAATGGTACCTAGGTACCCAGGGTATTGGGGTTCCAGGAGATCCCTATTGACGGCAGCATTTCTTTTGCCAATCATAGGGAGCTCAGACAATTCTTACACAGGACTGCCACTGCAGCCTGAGTAAAATAACGTCCACGTTATTTCACAGCCATTTAACACTGCACTTAAGTAACTTATAAGTCACCTATATGTCTAACCTTCACTTAGTGAAGGTTAGGTGCAATGTTACTTAGTGTGAGGGCACCCCGGCACTAGCCAAGGTGACCCCACATTGGTCAGGGCAATTCACCCTGGACTTTGTGAGTGCGGGGACACCATTACACGCATGCACTATATATAGGTCAATACCTATATGTAGCGTCACCATGGTAACTCTGAACATGGCCACATAACATGTCTAGGATCATGGAATTGTCACCTCAGTATCATTCTGGTATTGGGGGAACAATTCCATGCATCCCCGGGTCTCCAGCATAGATCCGGGTACTGCCAAACTAACTTTCTGGGGTTTTCTCTGCAGCAACTACTGCTGCCAACCCTCAGACAGGTTTCTGCCCCCTGGGGCCTGGGCAGCCCAGTCCCAGGAAGGCAGAACAAGGGATTTCCTCAGAGAGAGGGTGTTACACCCTCTCCCTTTGGAAATAGGTATGAAGGGCCTGAGAGGAGTAGCCTCTCCTGGCCTCTGGAAATGCTTTGAAGGTCACAGATGGTGCCCTCCTTGCATAAGCCAGTCTTCACCGGTTCAGGGATCCTCCCAGCCCTGCCCTGGCACGAAACTGGACAAAGGAAAGGGGAGTGACCACTCCCCTTACCAGCACCTCCCAGGGGAGGTGCCCAGAGCTCTTCCAGTGTGCCCCAGACCTCTGCCATCTTGGATGCAGAGGTGTGAGGGCACAATGGACAGCTCTGAGTGGCCAGTGCCAGCAGGTGATGTCAGAGACCCCTCCTGATAGGTGCTTACCTTTCTCTGTAGCCAATCCTCCTCTGAGGGCTATTCAGGGTCTCTCCTGTGGGTATCTCACAGATATCGAATACAAGAGCTCACCAGAGTTCCTCTGAACTTCCCTCTTCGACTTCTGCCAAGGATCGACCTCTGACTGCTCCAGGACGCCTGCAAAACCGCAACAAAGTAGCAAGAAGACTACCAGCAACATTGTAGCGCCTCATCCCGACGGCTTTCTCGACTGTTTCCTGGTGGTGCATGCTCTGAGGGCTGTCTGCCTTCACCCTGCACTGGAATCCAAGAGGAAATCTCCCGTGGGTCAACAGAATCTTCCCCCTGCCAACACAGGCACCAAACTTCTGCATCACCAGTCCTCTGGGTCCCCTCTCCTCTTGACGAGCGTGGTCCCTGGAACACAGGAGCTGGGTCCAAATGTCCCCGACAGTCCAGTGGCCCTTCTGTCCAAATTTGGTGGAGGTAAGTTCTTGCCTCCCCACGCCAGACAGTAATCTTCTGTACTGCGTAAACTGCAGCTCCTAGGGCTTCTTGGCACTTTTGCAAGACTTCCTTTGTGCACAGCCTAGCCCAGGTCCCCAGCACTCCGTCTTGCATTTCCCAATTCGGTGAGTTAGACTCTGACTTCGTAGGATTCCCTTTTTTTGTGCTGAGTCGACCATCGTGCTCAGATCTTCTGAATGCCTGTTTAGGTGCTTCTGCAGGTGGTGCCTGCTTCTGCGTGGGCTCTTCGTGTTGCTGAGCGACCCCTCTGTCTCCTCCTCCAAGGGGCAACCTCCTGGTCCTTCCTGGGCCCTGGCAGCACCCAAAACCTTCAACCATGACTCTTGCAGCTAGCAAGGCTTGTTTGCTGTCCTTCTGCGTGGAAACAACTCTGCATCCTCCAGCACGCCGTGGGACATCTTCTGACGAAAGGAGAAGTTCCTGCCATCTTCCGTTGTTGCAGAATCTTTGGTTTCCTCCACCCGGAGGCAGCCCTTTTGCACCTTCATCCGGGGTTTAGTGGGCTCCTGCCCCCCCTGGGCACTTGCGTGACTCTTGGACTCAGTTCCCTTCCTTTGCAGGTCCTCAGGTCCAGGAATCCATCTTCAGTGCTTTGCAGTCAGTTGTTGTCCTTGCAGAATCCCCTATCTCAACTTTACTGTCTTTCTGGGGTAATAGGGTAACTTTACTCCTAATTTTCAGGGTCTTGGGTCGGGTAACTTGGACACCCTTAGTGTTTTCTTACACTCCCAGTGATCCTCTACATACTACACTAGGCCTGGGGTCCATTCATGGTTCGCATTCAACTTTTGGAGTATATGGTTTGTGTTGCCCCTAGGCCTATTTTCTCCTATTGCATTCTATTGTGTTCTACACTGTTTGCACTACTTTTCTAACTGGTTACTTACCTGATTTTGGTGTGTGTGTATATTTTGTGTATATTACTTACCTCCTAAGGGAGTATATCCTCTGAGATACTTTTGGCATATTGTCACTAAAATAAAGTACCTTTATTTTTGGTAACTCTGAGTATTGTGTATTCTTATGATATAGTACTAAGTGATATAAGTGGTATAGTAGGAGCTTTGCATGACTCCTAGTTCAGCCTAAGCTGCTCTGCTATAGCTACCTTTATCAGCCTAAGCTGCTAGAACACCTCTACTCTACTAATAAGGGATAACGGGACCTGGCACTAGGTGTAAGTACCACAAGGTACCCACTATGGCCCTCATTCTGACCTTGGCGGGCGGCGGAGGCCGCCCGCCAAAGTCCCGCCGTCAGGTTACCGTTCCGCGGTCGAAAGACCGCGGCGGTAATTCTGACTTTCCCGCTGGGCTGGCGGGCGGCCTGAAGGCGACCGCCCGCCAGCCCAGCGGGAAAGAGGCTTCCACGATGAAGCCGGCTCAGAATCGAGTCGGCGGAGTGGAAGCTGTGCGACGGGTGCCGTTGCACCCGTCGCGTATTTCACTGTCTGCGGAGCAGACAGTGAAATACATGTAGGGGCCCTCTTACGGGGGCCCCTGCAATGCCCATGCCAGTGGCATGGGCACTGCAGGGGCCCCCAGGGGCCCCGCGACCCCCCCTACCGCCATCCGGATCCCGGCGGTCCGACCGCCGGGATCCGGATGGCGGTAGGGGGGGTTGGAATCCCCTCGGCGGCGCAGCAAGCTGCGCCGCCTTGGAGGATTCATTGGGGCGGCGGTACACTGGCGGGAGCCCGCCAGTGGTGCCGGTCCGACCGCGGCTTTACCGCCGCGGTCGGAATCCCCATTGGAGCACCGCCGGCCTGTCGGCGGTGCTCCCGCGGTCCTCCGCCCTGGCGGTCTTTGACCGCCAGGGTCAGAATGACCGCCTATAAGCCAGGCCAGCCTCCTACATTAGACCCATGCAGGAAAAAGCAGAAATGTCTGAAACTCTCAGGGGGAAACCACTTGCACATCAAGGATATTTCTTTTTTTGTCTTTTCAGAAATAGAATCCCGGTTAATATATTTGTTTCAAAAAATTAAAATATTTTTTCAAAAAATATTGCAGAGAAGGACATTATCACACTGAGCCCTGCTCAGCATTCCACTACAGTTGCCAACATTTGTGGGGAAATTTCCCTGCCAACATGGTGGGAAACTCTCAATTTGTCAGTTATACTGTTGCAAAGCCAACTGTTGTCCTGTCAAATACTTGATTTTATGAGAAAATAAGTATTTCTTTTACAGCTTCTACCACACAGGCAAATACAAAATTTGCAAACAATTTCCACAATCTTCAAGGTCATGACTGTGGAGTTTTTTAGGTAGTTTCTTGTGTTCCACTCTATCCTATCTCGACCAGTAGTGGTTAGTCCTCATTCGTTATAGGTGACATTTATATGAACCCCCACTAATCTGTCTCTCAGGAGTCCTGCTACAACTATATAAAAGTCAAAAGTGTTCCAGTGCCGAAGCACTTCTTACCTGCAGGATCAGAGAGATCGAAGTACCTCAGTGCGCCCTCTCTGCAGGTGCTGCAGATGTAGCAGCTTTCTCTCAAGAGTTCTTAGCAAGCAGCCTAGACGGGCTTTGCTTGGCAGACCTCAAGTTCCTCACATGCAGTTGTGCAGCTGCAATGACCAGAGGTTCTTTGTGTCTCTTCCAAGCTGGGTAAGTTATTTGGCCCTTCCCACAGTGGGTGGGAGGGGGGGAAGTGTGAAAGTCCTTACGCTGATCCTCACTCACTGTGCAGGCCCAAAGGGGTCACTACAGTAACCTCTGTTCTCTGGTGACAATTCCACCCAGATCAGCCTTCTTGCTTGGGCCCGATGGCCTCCTCTGGCCTAGAGGGTCACCGTCTCTTCACTGCACAGGGCTCTGACTGATTTTCTCACAGCTGCCCCTCCTGGCATACGAGGTTGCTGGCTCACCAGGTTCAGATTGTCCTATATGTACTGGCATCCACTGCTAGATTACTTACTTTGTTTCAGATTCTATTTGGTCTTCTCAAGAACACACATGCCTGGAAAATCAAAATAAGAGAAAATCTTAGGTCTTAATCAATATCCTTATGGTGTAACCATGCCAGTAGAAAACAAACACAGCAGAATAGCACACAAACTAGAGATGTATACAACACACAAATTGTAAAGCAATGTACAACGTGTACCATTTGATAGGGCCCTAAACCTACACAGAGCAACAATTAGAGAATAGCAGACTCCCCAAGTATCAAGCTCGAAATATAGATTCTGTACCAACAGTATTAAAACTACGAAGATGCTAAGCTCTGGGCGAGTTGAAGAAAGCCTGTTTTCTTTCCTACAGCTCGTCCAGAGCTCTTATTGAATTATCATCAATCTAATCATCAAATGAGCTAACTGTTGTCATAAGGGCTTTCAGGATGGAACAGAACGCAAAGAAATTATTTAATTAATCTCAGCCACTTGCTGCTCTCTGTATGGAATGGCATAGTGGGCAAACGTGGAATGTAATGTAACCCTCAATAACTACAAGTGGTTGAGAACAAAGTATTATACCCATCACATTTTGTTTTTTTTAATTGAGGTACCCAAAGCATGATAGGTTTACCTAGACATGGGTCTGGTGCTCCTAGTCTCATTGAACTGAAACTGCTCCTCATTAATAAGGCCTGTTGGATCTGACCGTCTTTGCGGGATCATCCCCAAACCTTTTGCCTTCTTCCTTCTCTTTTTCTGAACTCATTTGTGTTAGCTTTAGGACTCAGGACACTTTACCACTGTTACTAGCACTAAGGTAAAGCATGGTAATATTGGCTTACCCACAACTGGCATATTTAATTTACTTATTAGTCCCTAGTAAAGTGCACTACATGTGCCCAGGGCCTGTAAATTAAATGCTACTAGTAGGCCTATAGCACTGATTGTGCCAACCACAGCATAAGCACTTCAAACATGGTTCAGGCCTGCCATTGCAAATCCTATGTGTACAGTTTTCAACTGCCATGTCGACCTGGCAAGTTAACCCACTTGCCAGGCCCAAACCTTCATTTTTAATACATATAGGTCACCAGTAAGGTAGGCCCTGGACTGCCCCAAAGTGTAGTGTCTGTGTAATTAAAAGATTGGGCATGTACTTTTAAGTTTTACATGTCCAGGTAGTGGAAAAAAATGTTTTTCACTACTGCAAGACCTACCTCTCACATTGACTAACATTGGGATTGCCTTATTACACTTTATAGGTGTAATTTCCAATTGAGACCAGATAAATATTTCAAGTTTGGTGTCTCTGAACTTTTTAAAACCACAACTCATGGTGAAGTTGGCTTTTGAGTTGCAAGTCTGAAAATGTCACTTTTAGAAAGTTGGCATTTTCTCACTTAAACTATTCTGTGCCTCTGACAGTCACTGAATACACATCTAGATGGGTGACAGCTGTGCTCTTGTGCATTTCCTCTAGGCAGCCACACAAAAAGGAAGCACAGGTGTGCCTGATGGGCTACCCACATCGAGATGGCCCATTAACATCTTTATGGGTTATCCTGGGCAGGGTAGGAGAAAGAAGCAAACACTTACACCAGAATAGGCTGGGTCCTGAGCCCTAACAAAGGGTTTTATAACTGTCCATAGTGTGTCTGGAGCCAGGGTAGGAAGTTCAGGGACTTTGTGCACTTCAAAGGCCTCGCTTTGAAATCTCCCCCACTTCAAAGTCACAACTGGGTATAAATGCTAGACCCCCAATGCCACCAAATCAACACACTTCTGGATCTGAGGACATTCTGCCAGGAAGAAGGACTTTGGACGCCTCCACCTCCTCTACAGAACCACTTGACTCAAAGGGCTTGCTGACTTGCATCCTAATCTAGAAGTCTCGAGGTAATCAAGGACTTCCCTTAACCCTGCTTCAGATGCTGGTCTCTGCCACTGTGAGTCCTGCCCTGCCAAGAGGCGCCAATCCAGTTTTGACCCTTGAGAGGTGACTCTGCAGCTGTTTTTCTTCCAAAACTGGTGCATTGAGGCCACTGCCCCACTCGGATCTGCCACAGTGCCCTTAAATGCCAATGAAGTACCAATTCAACAATGAAGTGTGACCCAAATGCGAGGCTCGACAACGATACATTGCCAATTTGAGGACCTTGTGCAGCTCAATCACCACACATTGCCTGCATTGAGAGGGGTTTGAAGCTGATAAGGGACCCGAATGTGAGGCTGAGAACTGAAGCATTGAGTCTTCAATGCCAATGCTTTCTCCATCTAAGCTACATTTTCAACGGCATGGGTCCTGTAGCCGGCCTGCCTTCCGTCACAGTCGGCCTAAATTTTGGATATATCCCAGTCTAGCTTGGCCTCAAGTACCCTTTTAGTGCTATTGACTTTAAAGTACTACATTGAAGTGTATTTTTAAAAAATATATTTCATGAGTTCTACTCAATGGATTTTTGTCGTTTTGGCCTTCTTTTACTCAGATAAATATTCTCAATTTTTCTAAATTGGTGTGGATTCTTTTGTGGTGTTTTTACTGTGATACTGGAATTCAAGTGTTGCACAAATACTTTACAAGTTGCTTCTTAAGTTAAGCCTGCTCTGTGCCAAGCTACCAGAGGATGAGAACAGGTTGATTTAAGGTGTGTATGTGACTTACCCTGACTATCATTTTGGTTCCTACTTGGGTGCATACCTCTGCCAGCTAGAGACCAAAGCCAGAAAACAGTCTAGGTTGATTGTGATTCTGTTTGGAGAAGACCATGGCTGGCGTTTTGGCTTTGATGGTTCCTATAAGATCAGGATAGAGTGTAATTTGCATATAGCTAGACTCTATTTAGGTTGTCACAGTGGGCAAATAAAACAATCGACAGAAATGTGGCTAAAGTAATCACCAGTAGTTTTTTTCATTTATCTTATACAGAATGGAACAGACACACAGACGATGCACCCTAGGGTTAGTAATACTTAAATATTTGGGTGTTCAATGTAGACTACATGTTGTGGTGTTTACTGATAATATTTTTCATTGTCCTATCACCCTGTATGTATTGTTGTACCTGTGCACATACTGCCTGACAGGACAGAGGACAACAGCTAGCAATTTGTTTTCCCAAATGTCCCCTTCCTATATCTCACATCAGCAGACATCAGCATGACCAGTTTTCGCTGTGCTTCGCTGTGATAGTCGGATCAAAGTCACTTGGATCCACATAACTTCTACAATTCCATGATGACATGTTACTGGGTGCAGTGAATACGACAGTCACCATCAAAATGATAATTTGGGGCACGGTAGCCCGTTTCTCAAACAATAATTTTCTAAACTACGAATTCAACTCAGCGCCAAGAACAGTCTCTATATTGCAAATCCATGTGCCCTGATGTGTGGCCTGGAGCAATGTAACTCTTCTAATTTGTCTTTGGAACACTGGGACAGATCGATCTACTTGACGTAAACATAAAAAAAAACCTATTTTCAGGCATCAATATAAAGATATGGTAGTCTTAGTTAAGAGGTCCTCATAGAAGGTCTTGTGAATGCCTCTTAGAAGAAACAATTGCATTTAGTTAGCTTCTCACAACTATATCTTTAAGGTTTAAAGCCTGGATGCCAACCATGCCACGAAAAGGAGACACATTTTTCTCTAACCTAAGAGAATATATTGACTAGATCCCTTAAGGATAGCTGTGCTTTTTCATCTTAACCCTTTAGTTAGATTTAGCTGGTGTCTTCTTCACAATTTCACGCTCACCTTACTCAAGCTGTATGGGAAATATTTGAGGTTGATTTTCAGATGCCGTTGAACGTTAATTTAGTCGCCTTGATATTTCTAACACACTTCTAATCTACGCAAATCAGTGTATAATTTACTTGACATTGAGATCATGTTCATAGGACAAGAACATTGTAACTTGAGATGCTGACCATAAGTGACGTTCTCGTATGAATGTAAATAAATTAAGCTTACAGAAAAGAAGAAACCACATTATACTCGTTAATTTTTAAGACACAGCACATGTCATTCGATTCATATAGAATACTTAGACAAATATAGACATCATTCAAACAGTGTGGGGTAGAAATTAGCGACAATAAAATCCCATGATGCCTTAGGGATAACTAAGGTTGTAAGACAGGATGTCAGTAAGGATCTATCAGTAGTTATTTGAACATCCTTTTCATTAGACTCTTTTTAACATTTTATTTAGAACCATGAATTGTTTCCTTTATTCTTAGGAACAGAAACGATCTAATCATTGGCCTGACACAGCCTCCTTATTTTGAAGGGAACTTACTAACACAGAGCCTTTCTTTTATTCCTAGCATCAAACATGGTCACCGCTAAGAGCAACAGCTTTCTGAGGCAAGTATCCAAACCCATGGATATCCAACAAATTCCTTGCCCCAGGAACCTTGTGCTGCTTGTGACCCAGACAAGCAACTCCTTCTGGGTTCTGGATATTTAAAGCCTCAAAAGCTCCAAATAGCCAAATCCACTTTAGGCCTAATGCTAATTTTCCTCTCCTCATCTGTATTCTTTCTGTCTCACGTGGACTGCACAAGCTTGGAAATACAAAAAAAGAAAAAAGGCAAAAGGTATATAAAAAATTGGTGTGTGAAAGGTGCAGCCATACCTGTCCAGAACAAACCAGTACATTTGGCTTTAATGTGAAGAGAGACAAATCAGAGACATATACTAGGGACAAATCAATATGCAATATGTACTCTTCCAGTATGAGTTACTCTACAATGAAGAATATAAAAAAATGATGGATGGAATGCTTGAATTAATCTCAGCGACTGGAAAATATTCATCATAATTTTGCGCACTATGGTGGTCATTATGACATTAACGGTAAATCCCACTTACCACTGCAGTGAAAGCCACCAACATATCATCGGGGAAGCGAACATCCGTTCTGCAAATTATGACACATACACACTAAACGCCAACAAAACAACGCCCTCCATATTATGACCCACAAATCACCATGGTGGACATTCAATGGTGGTAAACCATTGGCAGTACACACCGGCGCAGTCAGAATGGCCAGCCAAAAACAATACAACACAACACTGGCCAAAACCAAAAACACACTCCTGACACCAATACACACACCACACACACCCACCCACAGCACTATAAAACACACACACACATTACCCACAACCCTTTACAAACACGAAAAATAGCCAAGAGAAAGACACACAAATCACAGGCACAACTACACACACCACTAACACC
Source organism: Pleurodeles waltl (assembly GCF_031143425.1). Classification (NCBI taxonomy): domain Eukaryota; kingdom Metazoa; phylum Chordata; class Amphibia; order Caudata; family Salamandridae; genus Pleurodeles; species Pleurodeles waltl. The sequence continues at coordinate 915,168,208 of NC_090447.1, forward strand.
CAGCCCTCCGTCACGCACCCAGCACCCCACCACATTAGTCAACAACCACTGCACAAAACACACCACACAACACCCATGTCCCCACAAAGGCACCCCCGATTCACTGATGAAGAGTTGCGGGTCATGGTGGAGGAAATAGTCAGGGTAGAGCCACAGCTGTTCGGAGCACAGGTACAGCAAATATTCATTGCAAGGAAGATGGAGCTATGGCAGAGAATTGTGGACCAGGTGAACGCTGTGGGACAGCATCCATGAACAGGGGATGACATCAGGAAGAGGTGGAACAACCTACGGGGAAGGTACGTTCCATGGCAGCAAGGCACCAGCTCGCCATCCAGAGGACTGGCTATGGACCTCCACTTCCTCCCCCATTGCTGACAGCATGGGAGGAACAAGTTTTGGCAATACTACATCCTGAGAGACTCACTGGAGTTACCGGAGGACTGGACACTGGTGAGTCAACAATTACTCATAAAACACAAAAGGAGAGTACTGGGAGTATTAGCTAACCCACACCACCTCCCAAAAGAAATCTATAGAACCACTAAGGGTGTGGGGTAGTAGAGGTTGAGGGTGGAACTTAACCAGTGTTCCCTCAAAGGGCGGTATCAATTAGGTCGCCTTAACGTATTAACAATTACTACCTATCACCCCCCATACCTGCCTGCCATGTCACTGCCTCACCCTCACTCCCAATATTCCACTCCATTCCACACAGTGCACCTAAACATATGACTAACCCCAATGCCAAGTCCTGCATGCCATACCCACTGCATGTACAGCCCTCCCAGCCCTGCATGTACACACACCACCTATGCATGCACAACATGAAGAACTAACAATCCCACAATGCATCACCATACACAAACAAAGGGGGCAGGGCAATAGCAACAATATTGGGGAAGCTAGGGATGTAGAATATGTCACAGACATGATGCATAATACATCACTTACATCCCCCAGGTGCCCCAGCCAATCCTAGCGGCGAGGAGGTGCCATGGCTATCCAGTCCACCAACAGAAGATGCCCCAGTGATGATAGTAACTCTGGACATCTGGATTTCGATGAACTTCCTGGCCCATCAGGGACCACTGGTCAGTCAGACACCCCAGCCCACTCCCAGTCCACCAGAGAGCCTCCCCCCTCAGTATCCAACACCACAGCACTCACCCAACGTCCCCACATCTCTGTCCCTAGGAAACATCAATCAGCAGTGTGCCCACCTGTACAGGGACCACAGTCCACACCTCAGAGCCATGACTATCAGGGTCCTGGGGTTAGTGGCAGTGGGCACACCATTCAGGGGACACTAGCACAGGGGGACAGGGACACTCGGAGGACAGCTGTGTGCCACGGATAGAACAGGCTCAAAGAACGGACTGTCCTGGAGGTACTCACTAATGTCCTGGGGCCTACCAACAATCCCAGGACAAGATAGGCCAGATTCCTGACATCATGCAGGAGAACCAGTAGCTGCAGGAGGCACACCATCAGGAGATCAGGGAAGATTTGCAGGCTCTCAACACCAACATGGTCTCCATAGCAGGGGTGCTGCCTGACATGGCCAACATCAGGAGGGAATAGACAGCAAACCAGCGGGTCCCTTCCACGTCTACTGAACAGCCTACCACATCTGCTGCAGCTAGTGGATAGGAGGCCCTACCACAGGAACCACAGGCCACCATCACCCCTCCCCCTTCAGAAGGTGAACCACCCTTTAAACGTTCCCTGCGACCCAGACATATGCCAGAGACACATGTCAAGACCAAGACCACTGCCAGGAAATGAGACCCTCCTGAATGCCCCCTTTGTGTCCCACCCTGTTACCCTGTCCACTTTGAACTTCCTTTGCTCCCCTTCCTAGGGCCCATTGGACACTGGACCTGTGGTACAAACAGACTGGACCAATACCCTGGACTTGCCTCTACCATCATCCCATTCCATTGCACTATTCCGTCTATAAATTTCACTACAATGAGCAAAACTTGAGTGATAGTGCTTTATGTGATGAAAATGTGCAATTATGGTAACAGTTACATGTTGCGTAAATGACCTGAACACTGTGATAATGTCCTCTAGCTGTCTGTAGTCATCACATTGGTACACAGTTGTTATAACACAAGTATCTGCAAAATGAGAAGGCATAGGTGACTGCCATTTTAGATGCAATGGAAGTGAATGCCATCCTGCTACAGCCTCAATGAAAACATAAATAATCAGAGGAATAGTCAGTTCCACTGTCTCACCTGTGTGTCATTGGAAGTACTGACGTGTCACAGATGTTCTGTTGTCCATATCCTCATCCTCTGCCTCCTCATCCTCACTGCCCTCAGGGTCCACTGCTGCACTTCCAATCTCCTCCTCCCGCAGATAAGCCACATGTTGTCTGAGGGCCAGGTTGTGCAACATGCAGCATGCTATAATTATCTGGCATACCTTCTCAGCGGAGTAGCACAGGGATCCACCTGTCAGATGGAGGCATCTGAACCTGGCCTTCAGGAGGCTGAAGGTATATTCTATGATCCGGCTGGTTCGCCCATGTGCATCATTATACCGATTCTCAGCCCCTGTCCTGGCATTCCTCACAGGGGTCAAGAGCCCCGATAAGTTTAGGTAGGCAGAGTCACCGGCAAGTATTGAGGGTCAAACATAAGCCTTACAAAATGGTAGAGGGTATAACTCCTAAAGGCATACACTGACATACATTGGGTGGGGACTCTGGCTCAGCTATTTGCCATGCCCTGTGCCTGTGTAGTTGTGCCATCACATTTGGGATGCTGCTATTCCTCAGGAAGTAGGCATCATGCACCGACCCAGGATACTTGGCAGTGACAGGGGAGATGTACTGGTCCGCCAGGCACACCATTTGTACATTTGTACATTGAGTCCATGGAAACTCTCCTGATTCCTAAACACCTGTTCATTGTGCCGGGGGTGGGGGGCAAACGCAATATGTGTTCCGTCAGCCACCCCAATAATATTTGGTATATGTCCCATTACATAGAATCCTGCCTTCACAGTGGTCAAATCTTCAACTTGGGGGAAAGCAATGTAGCTGCACATGTGTTTGACCAAGGCAGACAAAACCCTTGGCAGCACGCCACAGAACATTTGTCTGTGACATTCCTGCTGCCAAGCTCACTGTCACTTGGAAAGCACCAGTTGCCAGGAAATGGAGCACTGATAGAACTTGCAAAAGAGGTGGGATCCCAGTCGGATGACGGATAGATGATATCAGATCAGATTCCAATTGTGCACACAGCTCTGTTATTGTGGCCCTGTCCAGTCTATAGGTGAGTATTATGGGCCTGTCCTCAAGTGTAGCCAAGTCCACAAGGGGTGAGTACATGGGGTCTTGTCTCCTCCTCCTATTCCTCCGCAATGGTAAGTATCTAAGGGACACAAGAGTGTGTGGAGTGTCACAAAATTAACAATGGAAGCACTACTTCAGTGTACATAGAGCATTTATGTGGTGGGACAATGTGAATGGCAATATATGTGCAATTTCCAGCAATGATGCAGTTTCTAATTTCTGAATGTTGTCCACAACCATAAAATGGCAACCGCCTGTCCTGTAAGTATGGACAGGTGGAAGTGAAGTAACTCCGCCGGCATTGGACGTCATGGCAGAAGGCAGTCTTGCACCGCTGTGCTATTCCTCATTGGCTAAATTGGGGCTCTATGGAGTACAGTGACCAATGAGGATTCCTGACTATCCACAGGACAACACCTCCATTACGTGTGGTGCTGTGACCTGTGTCTGGATCCTGCCATGGCCCGTGTGATGGGGAAAGGGCCCCTGCCTTCACTTCGGAGGAGTTAGAGCGCTTGGTGGATGGGGTCCTACCCCTGTATGGACAGCTGTATGGGCCTTCAGACCAACAGGTGAGTATACCATGGGCACGATGCATGTGACAAGGTTGCATGGAGATGTGTGTGCTAGCAGCTTGTCAGTTGGGTGGAGGGTATTTCTGGTGGTATTGTACATGGTGGGCGCCGGGTGATGTGTGTGCCAATGGAGATGGAAATTGTATTTGTGGGTCATATGTGTGACAGGTTGCATTGTATGGTTAATTTTGTCCTCATGTCTGTATTACCTCTGCAGGTCAGCGCCCATCAGAAGAAGAGATTGTGGCATGCCATCACCAAGGACCTTCGGGCCCTGGAAGTCTATAGCAGACGGAGCACCCTCTGTCGTGTAGGCTCTCATTATTCCAATGAGACTACTGGATTTCAAGTGGCAGAATCGCCCGCGGTGTGGGAGACTAAGTCTAACCCACTGCGGGTGACACCTGTCGCTCCAATCCGTGTTTTGCGCGACTAACTAGCAATGCCTCATCTCTACCCAAGGATAGGGATGACTGGGCAGCCAAGTGCATGATATACTTGGTTTCTCAGAGAAGCCGTGGTCACTCAGGTCTCATTCGTTTCTCTCAGTTACCCTAGTCTCATATATAAATGACAAACAGAGGAAGTATATGTTTTAATAATGACTTTAATAAAACAACTGCATCTTAGATAGCAAAGCGTGAGCTGCAATAACAAGGACGTCACAGCATGACAGTATTAAATTGCAACGAGGAGAGTGAAGATTACAAATAACGCTATCATATTGTCACTATGGTCAATAGACTAACTCCTACTTAGACTATGATAGAGCACATCATGTTAAGCTCTAATTCTGCCCTTCAGGTTCCCCTAAGAAGACATCATCCCCCATTCCTGAGCAAAGGCCTGCGTTCTGCATTAGCATCTGTAGCAAAGCATTTGGCAACCAGCATACAGTTGTGGATCTCTGGCTGGAATCTCCATCTATCTTGTAAGGGACAAGGTAGTGTTTTTAGAACAACACAGCTGATGTTCTGAAAAAATGTCCCTACGTAAGGATGTGTGTTTTCAACGAATGTTGGAGACTAAACTTCTACCACGTTCACCGGCAATGTACCATGCTGTAGCCTTGGAAGAAGCACAAAGTGAACAAGAATGTCTTGTTTGAGAACAGAGTGCTGGCCTAGGCAAAAACAGTTAGATAAACAGAAAATAAAACAAGACCGTAAAAGTGGCTATTGTAACAATAATAAAATAAAGCCAAATAAAGTATATCTAGGTTAAGGTGCACAGCGGCTTGGCCTAGTGTGTTAAAATAACGTGCATGGAGCTATAGCTAAAATGGCTACACAACACCACTGTAGGAAAAGGAGGGAGGACCTGAGAAGCTGGGCCCGGAAGACCGCGGAGGCCCAGCTGGGGATGGCCTCCCAATGAGGACGGGGTGCCTGTCGGAACCTGACCCCCCCTGATGGCCCACATACTGGCTCTGGCCTACCCAGAGCTGGATGGGCGCTTGACGGCAGCACAGCAGCAACAAGGGGGTGAGTACAGTGAGCATGACACCAATAATTGTTGGGTGGCATGGGATCCTGGTGGTGGGTTTCAGTTAGTGGGTGCCCCTTAATGCCAGCTCAGCTACTGTTGTGTGATCCGGCTCAAGGTAAATGGGTGTATAGCAAAATCGAGTAACCTAGCTAGGTTGCATTCCATGTCAGACATGGCTTAGTGGGTCTCAGGAGGGGTGTAGTTGGCAGTGGTTGGCTCTCATCTTGCTGTGGCACCTAGCCAATGGAATGCCAGTTTGGTGCATAGTGCACAATCCTGATCCCTGTGTGTGATAGTAATGTGTATGCCAACTGTGGTGTTGGTGCTGTAAGTGACCCAGTGCTCCCTTTCTCTCTCCCCACCCATTTTCTTCTGTCATCCTGTCCATGCATGCATTAGCTTCATCTGGCAGAGGAGCAGGGGCACCGGTGACTGAGGGAGCTGCATCCCACAGAACTCAGGAGGCAGAGTCCACCGACGCTGAGGGGACCAGTGGGACGGAGGGTGAGGGGTGCACCACGGTGGAGACAGGAGGTGACAACAAAGACTCTGATTCCTCCTCCGATGGAAGCTCCCTGGTGGTGGTGGACACCTCTGAAACCATCCCAGCTACAGGTATAGCCACCACCCCGTACCAGCACTGCCCTCCCAGTAGCCCCCCACTGAGTTCCCTGTGCCCACTCACCCAGGAGGATGGGCATATCCTTCACCCCAGGCACCTCAGGCCCTGCCCCAGTGAGCCCTGCTGCCTTCAGTGAGGAGGCTATTGACCTCCTGAGATCCATCTCTGTAGGGCACTCAACCATTGTGAATGCCATCAAGGGGCTGGCATCTCAGATGCAGCAATGCAATGCATTCCTGGAGGGCATCCACAGTGAGTTGGCAGACCTACAGAGATCGTTTCAGGCTCTGGCCTCTTCTCTGATGGAGTGTCCCTGTTCCTACCGTCCCCCCTCCAACTACCACTTTCCAGTCCCCTCAACCCCAACCCATCCCAGGCACAGATACAGACAAGCATGCACACAAAATATCACACAAAAGTAGCACAGTCAAACACAGGCAGCACACTTCAGGCAACAAGCACTCACACAAACAAACAGTTGCACACACAACCACATCCATTTCCTCTACTGTCTCCCCCTGCTCCTCCCTCACAGTCACATCTGCACTCACATCTGCATGCACTACATAAACAGCCACCACCACTATCACCACATCAAGCAGCACACACACCTCACTTGCAGACACCTCCACAACACCTATCCACACCCCCCCTTTGTCCTCTCCCTCCCTGTCTGCCCCTCTTCCTAAGGGACACAAATGCACACACTCAGACACTCCACAGCCATCCACCTAACACATGCACAATGTCCATGCATCTGCACCCAAGTCTAGCAGACGTACAGCTCTGACAACCACTACCTCAACCTTCACTCCCATCTCTCCTCCCACATCCTGCCCCAATGCCCCTAAAAAGCTTTTCCTTGCACATCTTGACCTCTTCCCTCACCCCCATCCTGCCCGTAAGAGCAGGGTCCCAACAACCCAGACCAGCACCTCAGCCAAACAGTCTGCCACTGCTCTCATCAAATCATCAGCTGCTGGCACAAAGTGGCAACAGAGTCCCTACCAAAGACAGATGGGCATGAAGCCCCCTCCAGAACCAGTGGGCAAGTTCCCCACTTCAGAGACTGTGGCCTTGTCCTCCCCACCAAAGACAGATGGGCATGGGGCCCCCTCCAGAACCAGTGAGCATGTTCCCCACTTCAGAGACTGTGGCCTTGCACTCCCCACCAAAGACAGATGGGCATGGAGCCCCCACTTCAGCTGAGGTGCCCTCTGCCCCTCACCCTCCTCTCTGAGGTGCCTGCCTATTTCCAACATGATGCCCCTGAACAGTGGATTCCGGAGTGTCAGGAGTCAAGTAGGGCCTTGGACTGTGCCCTGTGGCCATGTGGCCCTTTTGTACTTTGGACCGGCCCTTGGCCCATTCTGGACATTGTCACCTGCATTTATATTCGAGTGGATAATATGGTGGCTATTGACATCAAATGACAGTGTTTGTTGATAACCATTGTGGTCCATGTTTCATTTTGAGGTGTGTCCTGTGACATTGGTTTAACTCTGCAGCTGGTTCTGTTTGGTGTGTGTGTGTGAATGGTGTGTGCTGTGCATGTGTGTGTCCCTCTCCTTTTCCTCCCTCCCTCCCTCCCTTGTGTACTAGGTGGCTGTAGTCACCATTGTCGTCGCAGTGGTGTTCCAAGAGGGCCAAGGCATGGAAGAGCATCGGGAAGACATGAAGTTCCAGTTCCATGGCGGAGGCGGAGTCCTCTGTGTACTTGCTGGTGAGTCTATCATTTTCTGTGTTTTGTTTCCAACCAGGCTTTTGATGGAGTTGGTACCACCCCTGAAATGCTGGTGGTTTGCTGTGTCATAATATGATGGGCAGTACCTTGTCTTCCGCCTGGCTGTTGATGGCTACCGCTATGGTCAGTGGTGTTAACGCCCTGGTGGTTGGTGTGGTACATTGGCTGTCTATGGAAGGGATCACCACCATGGTCATAATTTTGAAGTAATTACCGCCAGCCACTTCAACAGTCACTGCCAATGTCATAATGACCACCTATGTCACCTCAGTTTGAACCCAGCCATATGTAAATCTGTGGATGTTCCAATGGGAACAGACCAGCCCAAACTGCTAGGCCATGTCCTCCGTAAACCAGAAAACAAGCAACTCAGGACCGATTTTCCCTTGTTAGGGCTCGTCAGCCAGGTATAACTTGGTTCCAGGACACAGTTAGGCTACACACTTAAGTACACAAAATTGATGGATGGTGAGAATGCTTGAATTAGTCTGAGACACTGGTAATTACTCCATGCCACATCTCAGTCCATCCTTTTGTTGCATACCATGCCACCTCAGCTTGGACCCAGCCCAATACAAATCAGTCATGACCCTGCTCCAATGGGAACAGTCCAGAAAGACTTGCCAGTGCAGGTACTCCCTGAACAATAACACACGCATCTCAGGAATGGTTTCTCCCTAGTTAGGACTCATTAGCCAAGTGTAGCTTGGTTCCATTGACACAGTATGCACTGGGACTCATCTGGGCAAACATGTCCTACTTAGGGCAACACACTAAACTACACAAAAAATGACAGATGGAATTTTTGAATTAATGCCATCCACTGGCAAATACTCTGTCTGCATCCCACTCGATTGTTATTTTTCACAACATGCTACATCAGATTAGACCCAGCCATAGGCAAATCAGTCTTGACCTTGCTCTAATGGGAACAGTCAAGCCTGAGCTGCCAGGCCCAGTCCTTTATGATCTGGAAAAAAATGAACATAGGACCGGTCTAGCCTAGTTAGTGTTCATCAGCCAGGTACATTGGTTCCAGTGACACAGTGTGCACAGGATCCACATTTGAGCATACACAAACCCCTTACAGTGACACACTAAAGTATACATAAAAGGTATGGATGGAATGCTTGAAATAATCGCAGCCACTGGTAATTACTTGGTGCTACAACCCAATCGGTTTAATGCACACCGTGCCACCTCAGTTTTGACCCAGCCATATACAATTCATACATAACCCTGCTCCAGTGGGAACAGTCTAGCCTGAACTACAATGCCAGGTGTTCCCTGAACTGGAAGACAAGCACCGTAGATAGGGCTCATCAGTCATGTAAAGCTTGGTTCCAGTGACAAAGTGTGTACGGAACCCATCTCTGGGTATACCATTAACACATAGGGAAACACACTAATGTGTACAAAAAAAGAGATGGATGGAATACTAGAATTAATCTCAGCCAGTGCTAACTACTCAAGGCCTCATCCCAGTCCATCATTATTTTGCACACCATGCAACCTTCTTTTAACCTCGCACATGCAAATCAGTCTTGACCCTGCTCTAGTAGGAACAGTCCAGTCCAAGCTGCCAGGACTGGTCCTCCCTGAACCAGAATACAAGCAATTTAGGACAGTTTTTACTCTAGTTAGGGCCCATCAGGAAGGTATAGATTGGTTCCATTGACAGTGTGCATGGGACCCACTTCATACCTTTCCCTCTTAGGGCAACACACTAAAGGCCAGATGTAGGTAGTTAAAAATTAGTGACTTGCAATTTCCGACTCGCTAACTGCAGATAGCGTGTCCGCTGTTTGCAAGGTCGCTTTTTGCGACCGCGCAAAAAACGGACTCGCAATTTGCGAGTGGGTGTCGCAAATAGCGACTGTGCTGAAAATTGAATGCAGGTGCTGCAGAACACTCTGGAAAACACTTCCTGGCACATGCTGATGGCATAACAGCCAGGAAGTTTACAAATACACCTGGGAGGAGGGAGGGCCACACCCATTTCAACTTCAACACAGCAAACAAACAGAGCTCCTGCAACCATGGCTGAAAATCCAAGGAAGAGGAAACTTAAGTTTGCTGAAAAGGAGTTGGAGGTGCTGACTGATGAGTGCTGTCAGCACCATGACGAGCTGTTTGGCAGGGCAGCCTTCATCGTGCCAGAGACAGAGAAGAGAAGACTCTGGCAGGAGATCCATGACAAAGTCAACTCCCTGGGGGTCAGCCACCGGAGTGTGGAAGAATTGAAGGAAAGGTGGTATGACCTTCGCTCCCGGACCAAGGAGAGGGTGGCAGAGCGGCTCCGGGAGATGAGAGGCACAGGAGGGGGACCATCGACGGTACCACCACCCACACCCCTGGAGGAAAGGGTAGAAGAGACCCTAGAGCCTGAGGCTGTCAGCGGGATGGGAGATCTGGACACCTCTGAGCCAGGACCATCAACCGGTGAGTACCATGTGACATGCATGTACCCTCATCAATGCCATACCCCCACCCACCTTGTACACAGGAGCATGCACAACCAAGATAGCTCCATTTCAGAGTAGCAAACACCAGACTGATGCATTATGGGCAATGTAGTCAAGTAGGCAGTTTATAGGCAATAGTTTATTAGGAAGTTGATAACAGATAGTAGACACTGACAGTGTGTTCCCTATGTCCCACAGGTCTCCCACAAGACACCCCCACCAGCCCAAGCAGCCAGAAGCCACTGGTCAGCCAGCACACACAGGAGAGAACAGGACCAGCCACCACTGCTACCTGCACCACCGACACCATGTCCCCTCAGGAAACACCTGTTGCAGTAGTGGTGTGTGAGCCTGCACCAGGTACGAGCCAGAGTGCCACGGGAGACAACACAGGGGCCTCCACCGCTTCGCAGGCGACGTGGAACATCAACAGCAGAGCGGCAGGCAGAGTCAGGGCATGCCTCCACATCACCAACCGAGGCCGCACTTCTACGGGGTCAGCGCCTGCAAAACCAAGAATTAAGGAGGATTAGTGGGGCATTGAGGCGTTTTGAACGCAATCATGCCAACAGTATGCAGCAGGTACATTCGGAGTTGCAGGTGATCAGTACCAACACGGGTGACCTTGCACTCTCCATGTGCCAACTAGTGGCAGGACTGCTAACGCAGACTCACAGTGCACGGCGTAGGGACCGCCAGCTGCTGCAACGCCTGGACAGGATGTCCTCCTCTATAGTAAGGCTGGCTGTGAACACAACAGGGCTGTCTAGGCGCACAGTCAGCCTCCAGGTGGACATGGGCCACTTTGCTGGTGACGTGGCACGGGGACTGGGCCGTCTCAGCCATGCAATAGACCTCATGGAGGCACGGCAGGTGGCCAGGGGCACAGGCGACACGCCACAGGACAGTGAGGAGGGCTCCACTGTCAGCAGTGTCTCTGCCGGTGACACCAGGGTGCTTCGCAGTGGAAGCAAAAGGCAGAGCACTGCTGACCCCCCTAGTACCAGCCAGGCTGGCCGAGCCGGCCGTAGGGTGTGAGCTCCACACTGTCCTTGGGTTTGGGGCACATGACGTCAATGTGTCCCATGCCAGGTGGACTATTGAAGCCCTTGAACTGTTCCTATTGCACATAGTTTTGTTATTTGCACTTATTAAATCACTTGTTCTTTCCACTTAACACATGGACTCTTTGTTTGTTACATTGGTGAGTATGGTAAAAGTTGGCACGTACCTTCCAAAGTATTGGTTTGCAATGTGTTCCCGTCTCAGTCTGCCTTGATTTGCGATGCTCCTATCCCCATGATGGCGATGTGGTTGCTCTTGCTCTTCATCCTCCGAATCTGGGTCTTCAGGCGTGAGAGGTAGCCCACGTCTGGTGGCAATGTTGTGCAGTATAGCGCATGCAACAACTATTTTGAAAGCTGTTATTGGGGTATACTGGAGGGCACCTCCACTTTGGTGGAGGCATCTGAACCTTGCTTACAGCAGTCCAAAGATACGTTCAGATATGTTCCTGGTCCTCTTATATGCACTGTTGTATCGCCTCTCTGTCTCATTGCTGGGTGTTAAGTGCGGAGTTAGTATCCATGGACGTAGTGCATATGCACTGTCACCTGTTTGGCACAAAAAGTACAATGTTAGCAAGGCATGGGTGGTTTGCACATTGACCTGTGTGCATGTCTTCAAGGTGTATTCAGCTCTACCTAGGAGGTATCCGTCTCCAAACTTCCCACGTTCCAGGCATTGGTGTATCCCACTGTGCCTAAAAATGTAGGAGTCATGAGTACTGCCTGGAAATTTGGCAACCATGTCAGTGATGACATAATGGGCGTCACATACCACCTGTATGTTGAGTGAGTGGGTACACTTCCTATTGTGGAACAGATATTCCAGGTTTGCAGGAGGGCATATTTGTATATGTGTCCCGTCTACACACCCTATGACATGGGGGAAGTTGGCAATCCTGTAAAATTCCAACTTGGTGCTGTTGATTTCTGCCTCATTCCTTGGTAGGTATATGTATCGGGACATGTGTGTGAGTAAGGCGTCTAGGAATGCCCGAAAGAACCGTGATAGTGCACTTTGGGATACCCCACCTGCCACAGCAATGACCCCCTGATAGCTACCCGAGGCCAAGAGGTGCAGTGAGCATAGCACTTGCACATGCATAGGGATGGCGCAGCCACGCACAGTCTGGCGTTGTAGCTGTGGTTTGACTAATTCTATTAAATCTAGTATAGCTGCACTGCTAAGTCTATATTTATCATATATTTCCTCCTCAGTTTGCTGGAAGAGTGTCTGCCTTGTTCTGTATATCTTCTCCTGTCTCTGGCTCCTCCTCTGCCACTGCTGGGCAGCGTGGGCTCTCCTCCTCACTGCTATCAGGAATATCTCCGCCATCTTGAGTAACTCAGATGCCCTCTGGGTCCCCTTTTATACTTTGGTAATGGTTACCACCTGCTCTGAGTTAATGGTAACTTGGAAGTGCAAAATGGACTTTTTGCGACTAGTTGCAATTTGCGAGTTGCTATTGCATATGGTTTGCGGCTCGCAAATTGCGACTTGCTATTTGCGGGTCGCAAAATGGGGTCGCAAATTTTGCGAGTCGGTAACGGCTCGCGTCGCATTTTGCGAGTCGGAAATGGGATTATTGCATCCCATTTCCGATTTTGCGGGGTCGCAAATTGCGAATCGGGCCATTTGCGACTCGCTAAAGTTTGCTACATCTGGCCCCTGATATGTAAAAAATTGATGAATGTAATGCTTGAATTAGTCTCAGCCACTGATAATTACTCAGGCTGCATTCCAGTTTTTTGTTTTTTTGCACACCATGCCACCTCATTTGGACCAAGCAACACTCAAGTCAGTTTTGATTAATCTAATGGAAACAGTCAAGACAGAAGTGCCAGGCCAGGTTCTCTATGAACTGAAACACAAGCAATACAGGACCAGTTTTGCCCTACTTAGTTCTCATCAGCCAGGTATAGCTAGGCTCCAGTGACACAGTGTGTTCAGAACCCAGGTAAGTGATTCTCATGCACCTTGTGATCACAGCACGAGCACAGCAAAAACACATGTGGACTTTTTTTTTTTAAAGATATATTTACTGTCATTTTGCATACATAATCACATGTACAATTTCTCCTGCCTTTACTTAATGTACCATATGGTATATACATTATTGAAATCCAAACAGATTATGAGAGTTATCAATCTAAGCCCTTTCTGTTCCATTTGTCCCTCAGTTAGGGGTATCAGTTCATATATAGTCTCATTACCAAGACGGTAATGAGAAGGTGGTGCGATAAAGTAGTGTCACTCTAATTCCTGAGAGTAGCCCCTATGAGCTCGGGTTTGTTTATATTTCTGTCCCTATTTTGCACATGTAGTTTCAATAGGGTTGGTTTTTGCTCCCCTTTGGCGTATGGTGGGATGCTGAAAATCATGTGTGTTATTAACAACTATCTCTTAAATGCTTAAATATAAACTATAAAACGAACTTGGTCATGTCTGGGTCAACCTTATGTCCTGGGCGATTGCAATTAGTAAGGATTAGTAAGGAAGGCGTTCGGTGTGTGTCTGGAAACAGTAGGATCAGGGGGTCGTTTGGATTTATTGTTAATATCTATATACATATGTGGGCTTCATCTTCCCCAGGTATTGCTCATTTGAAGAGAGGTAGCTAGTGCATATTGTTTTGGAGGGGGATTTCTACGGACACATTATTCAGGGTGTTAAGGGTTTGAGGCAAGTGTCTATCAGGTACCGGTCCTCACTCCTATTCCCTTTTGCCTGCAATATCTGGTTCATCTTCTGATTCCACTTCTGGCAACCCAGCTCTCTAAAACGACTAGCCACAGTTCAGCCTTTGGTTGTCTTTGTATGCCTTGCGCGTCTTCCCAGCACAAAATACATCCTTCCGCTCCGCCAACGTGGAGACATCTTGGACCCATGTCTCCACTGGGATCCCTGACTTGGACTTTCAGGTCATTGCAATCTTGTGTTTAGCTACTGCAAGGGTTAGGTCTACAAACGTTGTGCCTACCTTACGTTTTGTGGGTCTTGGGACGTACCCTAGTAGGCACCCATCCATAGTCAGCGGAATTACCCTTCCAATTTTGTCCTCAATTCACTGCAGCACTGCTTCCCAAAAGTTCTGAATAAGGGGGCACTCCCATACCATCTGTTTAAAATTGGCCTACAGTGTGAGATGGGTAATGTAGTGCATTCCCTCCATATTTCACCTGCAGTCTGTGCGGGATAAGGTACGTCATATGAAGGTAATTAAACTGTATATACTTTAACCTAGTATTGCGGAACATTGTCTGAGAGGTACGCAAGTATCTTGTCCCAGGCCTTGTCTGGTATTGGATGGCCTAACATCATCTCCCATCAGATCTTGAGTGTGTCCAAGGGTAAGTGCACCAGACAGTGCTTTATATTACCATGTCACAGACTCCAATGTTAGTAAAACACTCAGTGCTGGGTGTTGCAGGAGTTCTTCCCTCCCTTTTCCCCATATATCTCTAAATGTTTGTGTTAGTGCATCATATATCAGGAATTGGCCCATAGGTAGGTGACATTTTTCAGTTAGGTCTGCCATTGGGACTAGAGTTGCCATTTCAAAACAATCGCCTGTCATCCTCACCCCAGCAGCAGTCCAAGTTCGTAATTGAGCTTCAGTAAAGCAGCTACCTGGGGTCCCATCTGGCAAACCCACCAAGGGCACCTGCTGTGCGTACAGTGGAGCTTTTTGGGACCTTCTCACACCCCTGCACCTCCAAACAACGCCACCTTTAATAATACCAAATGTCGGCCTATTGGTATTCTAGGGCACAATAGTTTGACTAGGCGAGTGTGACAGTAGGATATCACCCATAGACCATCAAAAACCCGGTCATTGGAGTCATCCAGCCACTTTACCACAAATTTTAGTTGGGCGGCCAAATAATACAACTTAAAGTCTGGTACCCTCAGACCTCCCTGTCGAATTGATCTATACAGTATATGAAGTGCGCCTCTGTGCCTATCCCCATTCCAAATGAGCTCTCTAAGCAACCTTCTGAGTTGTTTGAACCATAACCCTGGTAATTTGACTGGTGTGTTAGTAAAATAATAAAGCAAACTGGGCAAAATCACCATCTTGGAGAGTACTACCCCGGCCACAAGCGGCACGTAAAACATTCTCCAGAAGCCTACACTCGTGCACAAGGAGCACAGCACCATTTCCAGGTTCCCTTATTTCATATCTGTCAGTTGGTGGTAAATTTGTATTACTAAATATTTGAAAGTCACAGATGCCCACTGGATACCCTCGAGTAGATCATGTGGCTATGGGGCGTCCTGTAGATACGGGAACAGATAAGTCTTGGATTTGTTGACCCTTAGGCCAGATAGTCTGCCAAATTTATCAAGGCTTTGGAGTGCTCTCAGCTCTCCTGTTGTTCCCTTGAATAAATGTAGTAAAATATAATCGCCATATAGGGAGATGATTTGTTCCAAACCCTCTATCATAATACCCTCAGCTTTCCTGTATTGGTGAAAAAACACTGCCAGGGGTTCTATAGCCAGAGCGAATAAGAAGGGAGATAGTGGGCAACCCTGTCCAGTGCTGCAGTAGATATTATACTCCTCAGAAATGGTGGATCCTGTTTTCACCCTTGCTGTTGGTTTTTCGTTCAATAAAGTAACCCATTTAATCCAGTCCACACTTAGTCCCATCTTATGCATGACTTCCAGCAGGTAGTCCCAGTGTACTGAGTAGAAGGCCTTCTCTAAACACATGTGGTCTTAGTGTAAAAAGCACTGTATGTATGTAATTGATTTCCTAACCCCTAGTAGTCAGGTATGTGCCTCTACGTGAGGCTTCCAGTCAGGTGAGAACAAGGTTAGGACTAGAAAAAATAATGGTTACATATGTGTGTTTTATTAAATAGTCCACAATGTCTATTGGAGCACTGGTTTCTAACACTAGTTTGGATTATGAAAGGGGCAAAAATTCTCCCTATGAGTCTGGTGATATCAAGGACTGAAAGTGCAAAGCAAACCAATTGAGTAGTTGTGCTTTGGTTTGGACCTTAAGAGGTTCTGAAACTCACATGTAGAAAGCGTAGCAGTTCCGGTAAAAGAACCCATTTGTCTTGTTAATACCAATAACTTATGTAATAAGCCTGTTTGAAGATGGGCAAGTGGTTATGAGGTAAATAATCAATTGGGCGCCAACCATGAGAAAAAAATTAGAAAAAAGGAAGAAGATGAGATCATAGTAATTGTTTAGCTGTGTCTTGTAAGGAAATGTACTGTGCTTTGTTTCTTATAAAGAAGGGGACAAGAAATGTGGGAAAAAGCCCAAAAAACCACACATGCTCATATGCATCTGGTCTTGGGGTCTAGGGTATTGTACCAAGCATGGGTAGTGTGAGGTGTACATTAAGAGTGGGTAAAGCTCCTTATGTTCAGTGTCCACTATATAGAGCTGGCCCTGCAGGGTCAGGGAGACCAGGGACTTTCTTAGCTGGCTTGACTAAGACAGCGGTGCAGGAGTGTAAAATCATCACCAAGTGCTTCCAGCAAGGGTGATGAGAAAAGTAGTTGAGACAGGCAGTGAGCAGAGTGAGCCGAGAGATAAAGAGGTGTATGCCGAAGAACCTTAACAAAAATAACCCATGAGCTGAGGTGGGTGGCAGTAGGGATGTACACCAAGGGTTTTTTTTTACACTCTAATAAAGAGGTAAAAAAAAGTGTAAAACTATTCAGTCTTAACCCCTCCTGAATCTAGTGATAATTGTAGCCCATGCAAGCTTGCTTAGGATGTTGTCAGTCAAGTGTGGTCAAAATCTATTTGTAGCCTCTCAGCTGTGCAGAGAGGTGAAATAGGGCTATGATTGTTGTGCTGTTGTCAGTGTGATAGGGTGGCCCCGGCAATATCATCATTCAACCCCTTGTTGTAGAGCCTTGGCTTTATTAATTACTGGCTACCTCATTGTGGGCATTTTCTATGAAGTGTGTGGTCAGTTTCATTGTCATCCGAGGGAGAGCATATGGTGCTCCGATATTTTGTGGATAGTGTTTTGACTTTCTGGATGGGCATGCCTATGTAGCCCAAGCCACATGAGTAGGTGATCAAATATGTGATCCCCTTGTTGTTGTAATAGCTGTGCTGACATACTTCCCAGGGTGTGTCAAGTCCAAGGTCACCATGGGTGCCATGATTAGCAAAGTGACAAACCCCACTGACTTTCAGCAGTCACCAAAGCACGTTGTATGTACTTGCATAGTGAGTCTGGGCCTGGTATGGAAAGGGCTGCCTCTCAAGTTTTTGCTTCAGATATAAGTAAACATAGGTCTCTTCTGTTCTATGTTACTAGTATTTAGAATGTGGTAGTTTTTGCAAATTGATTTCCTGATAGTGGATGTTAGACCACAGCAGGTACTGAAACAGTCAAGTCTTTCAGAAGTCCCTCCATGTTTTTTTGTAGTTGGAGACTCCCAAGCAACAGAAGCAAGTCCACAAAAGGAAGTTTGGTTTTACAAAATTCACAAGGTGGGTGTGAGAAACTGGGTTGTTGGTTGACCAAGGTTTTAACTATACTCAAGCAGCAGGTACAATCAATTGCAGAGTGGGCCACAATTATTTGACACCAACAAAACTCCAATCTGTAGAATCGGAGTTATGATTTTTAAAATATTTTAGTAATACCTAACACCTAAAAGATCAAATCACCAGCTACAGACATCTAGTCGCCCGAGACCAGGTGAAAGTAAAAAACATATGGTCAACCCCGATGGAGTGCAAGTAGAGATACAAAAAGTGGATTGGGCCCTGTCAGTGCTGTCCTTAAGACTTAGAAGAACATTTGAGAAGAAAATGTTCAGAGAAGGTAAAATTAGGCAGGGAAAGGTGGTAGGAGATGTCAAAAGCAGGGAGTGTTGTCATCAGAGAGCCTTAGGTCAAAGTCACAGTAAAGATTTCAATGTTCAGACTTTGTCTCTTTTTTGGAATTTGAAAATTTCCAGCAGGATGAGGCAGGATTCTGCAGCCAAAGACGTTCCTTGAGGCCGTGGACTCTTTTGGCAAAGGACATCTGATAAGGATTCACTGCTGTGGAGAAGAACGTAGCAGGAGAAGGGCAAAGTAACCTTTGGTGGTTAGACGAGCAAGTTGGTCATGGTATCTTCCTGGTTGCCGGAGAAATCTTTGGCCAAAAATTGTTTTAGTCCTTTGTTTTGAGATGTGGCTAGATGCGCACCTTTAGCACCACAACCAAGGAAGCAGGACTGGTGGGACACCACTTGTGGGATCAGGACTGACTCAGGCTAGATACAGGTGTGGGTTCAAGATGGTGGGAGTTTTTTGTGCCCCTGTGGGTCTGTACACGAGGCCAGCAAACTAGCTCTTGTAGTCACTCTGGTAGTCCTGGGTTCAGGTGAAGATGCAGGGCTTAACAGCAGAACTGACCTCTGAGGTCTCAAGGCAGACTCCAGGCAGCAAAGCAGTTGTTCCAGGTAGAGCAGAGCAGTCTTGCAAAGGGCACAGCAGGTCACTTCAGCAGGTAGTTCTCAGAGAGTCATACTGCAGGAATGAACTGAACAGTAGGTGTGAAGTTCTACTAATATATCTCAGGTGCCCTTTCTCTGGAAGGTGGGAGAAGTTCATAGAAAGGTTCTTTGAAGTGCATGGAATTTCTGGACTCCCCTGCCTGGTTCCAGCTGGCTGTAGTAACAATTTAGAAGTAATTGGTTCTTTGTGTGAAGGCTGAGCACACCCTCTTCAGTTGCAAGAGGGCTGTGCCCGGGTTCACCGTCCTATCCTGACAGTAGATGGTCCATTGAGGCACACCTAGGGGCATATTTATACTCTGTTTGCGCCGAATGTGCGTCCAAATTTTGGACGCACAATCGGCGCAAACCCTGCCCCATATTTATACTTTGACGTCCGACCCCGCGGGCGTCAAAGTTCCACCATGTGCGTCATTTTTTGGAAGGGGGAACCCGCCTTGAGTTAATTATATGCAAGGTAGGCGTTCCGTTCCAAAAAATGACTTTAAGGCCTGTGCGCCTTATTTATACTCTGACGTCATTTTGACGCACAGGAGGGGGTGGGCCTTAAAAAATGGCACACAGCCCGATGGGCGCCGTTTTTTAACGCCTGGGTCAGGGCAGGCGTTAAGGGACCTGTGGGCTCGGAAGGAGCCCAGAGGTGCCCTCCCTTGCCCCCAGGGACACCCCCTGCCACCCTTGCCCACCCCAGGAGGACACCCAAGGATGGAGGGACCCATCACAGAGAAGTTGAGGTAAGTTGGGGGTAAGTATTTTTTGGGGTTTTTTTTTTGTGGCATAGGGGGGCCTGATTTGGGCCCCCCTACATGCCACTATGCCCAATGACCATGCCCAGGGGACATAAGTCCCCTGGGCATGGCCATTGGGCAAGGGGGCATGACTCCTGTCTTTGCTAAGACAGGAGTCATGTCAATGGAGGTTGGGCGTCCAAAAAAATGGCGCAAATCGGGTTGAGGCCTGAATTTTGCCTCAGACCTGACTTGCCCCATTTTTTGCCGCACAACCCCCATTTTCCCATACGCCGGCGCTGCCTGGTGTGAGTTTTTTTTTTTTACGCACACCAGTCCGCAGCGCCGGCTAACGTCATTCAATAAATAAGGCGCCCGCATGGTGCGTTGGAATGGCGTTAGCCGGTGCTAAAATTTTTGACGCACAACTACGTTGGCGCAGTTGTGCGTCAAAAAGTATAAATATGGGCCCTAATCTCTCTATTGTGTGGCTATCTGGGAGGAGGTCACAAAGTCTGTCAGTTTCGTCCAGTCATATGACCCAACACAGGTTGCAGGCACAAAAAGGGCAGGAAATTGTCATTTTTTAAATTGTAATTAAAAATTCAACTTTAACATTAAAGAGGACTTTTTATTACAATTTCGCAAATACTAAACATGAACTGGATGCCTGGTCCAAATCAAAAGTTAGCACTTACTTAATGTAATGCAGTGTTATCCTATTGACAGGTAGGCCTCAGTGTAGTGAGAAACAAATTCAGGAGTTTTTCACTGCCAGGACATATAAAACATAAATCAATTTACATGTCCAACTATTTAATTGCAATGCACCCTGCTCTATGAGCTATCTAGGTCTTACCTTAGGATTGACTTATATGCAATAAAAGGGTATTTAATGCTTGGCGAGGCAGTGGCTATACTGCTATGTCAATTTGGCAGTTTAAAATTGCATTCAGACTGCAATGGGAAGCCTTGGATATGTTTTCAAGTGCCTCTTTCTCGCATGGTTACCCCATTTTTGGCCTGTTTGCCAGTGTGTTTTTACTGTCTCACTGGGATCCTGCTAGCCAGGACCCCAGTGCTCATAGTTTGAGACCTATTTGTCAGTGTGTTTTTACTGTCTCACTGGGACTCTGCTAGCCAGGACCCCAGTGCTCATAGTTTGTGGCCTATATGTGTTGTCAGCATGCTTAACTGTGTCACTGGAGTTCTGCTAACCAGAACTCTAGTGCTTATGCTCTCTCTGTTTACCAAATTGGTCACTATAGTTTAGTGACTACATATTCCATTTCTGATTGGCACACTGGCCCCCCCTATAAGTCCTTAGTATATGGTACCTAGGTACCCAGGGCATTGGGGTTCCAGGAGATCCTTATAGGCTGCAACATTTCTTTTGCCACCCATAAGGAGCTCGTACAAACCTTTCATCAGGACTGCCACTGCAGCCTGAGTGAAATAGTGCACACACAATTTCACAGCCATTTTTAACGGCACCAGGTAACTTATTAGTCACCTATATGTCCAACCTTCATTTACTGAAGGCTAGGTGCAAAGTTACTGTGTGTGAGGGCAACCTTGCACTAGCAAAGATGCCCCCATATTGTCCAGGGCCAATTCCCCAAAATTCATGAGTGCAGGGACACCATTATAAGCGTGCACTACATACATGTCAAAACATATATGTGGCTTCACAATGGTAACTCCGAATATGGCCATGTGAGGTTTCTAAGATTATGGAATTGAACTCCCATCCAAATCTGGTATTGGGGGGCCAATTCCATGCACCCTGGGGGCTCCACCATGGACCCCCAGTACTTCCAATCCCCTTCTCAGGGATATTCAGGGTCTCTCCTGTGGGTGTTTCCTCAGATTCGGTTTGCAAGATTACTCCAGGACTCCTCTGCATCCTCTGCTTCAGCTGCTGACCAACGGTTCTACCGCAGACTGCTCCAGGAACTGCTGTAACTGCAACAAAGTAGCCAGGAAGACTCATGTGACCTGAAACTTCAGCTCCAGCCAGTAATTGCAACAGTTTCCAAGGTGTGCACGCTCCGAGGACTGCTCATTTTCACCCTGCACCAGAAGAACCAAAGTAATCTCCTGGGGTCACTTCCCTGCTTCAGCAGGCACCTCTCTGTGATGACAACCAGTACTCTGTGACTCCTCTCCTGTTGACGAGCATGATCCCTGGAACACAGGTGGTGGACCGAGGTGACCCAGACTGTCCAAAGGTCCAGCTGTCCAAATTTGGTGGAGGTAATAGCTTGCCTTCCCGTGCAGCTACAGTACCCCTGTGCACTGCGTATTCTGCAGCTCCTTGGGGTCCCCAGCACTTCATCCTGTGACGCACAGCTCTCTGAGTTGTTCTCCGGCAGCGTGGGATCCTCCAGTGTAGTGCTGCGATGACCACACTTTGTAACTCCTTTGTCCCCATGTTCTGGGACTCCTGTGGGTGTCGCCTGGTCTCCTGAAGGCTCTCTGACATGCTGAGAGGCCCCTCTGTCTCCTCAGTCTTCCTCCTGGGTCTGGGCAGCTCCTCTTCGATGCAAACCGCGTACTTGTCTGAACCAAGGCTTGTTGGCAGAATCCAGCGATGCAAACAGCCTGCATCGAACTACTCGGCATGGTACATCTCTTGCACCAAGCAGGAACCCACAGCTATCTTCTTTGGTGCATTTCTGTACTTTTCTTCCAACCGGAGAATCCAGTTTTGCACCTTCTTCCAGGTTGGCAGGTGCTCCTGTTCTTCTTGGACTCTTCTTTGACTTCTGGACTTGGTCTCCTCTCTCCACAGGTCTTCAGTGCCAGAAATCCATCGTTGGTTGCTTTCAGTCTTGCTTGGTTCTTGCATAATTCTTCATCACAACCTGTAGTGTGTTCTGAGGAAATTTGCTGTACATTACGCCTGCTTTCCTGGGCTCTGAGGTGGGGTACTTTACTTACCTTTGGTGTTTTCTTACACTCCCAATACCCCTCTGCACACTACACTTGCTTAGGGGGGAATTCGCCATTCGCATTCCGCTATTTTTGTGTTGCCACTAGGCATATTGCAATCTATTGTATTTTCTACTATCTGCACTATTCTATGACTGTTTACCTACCTGAATTTGGTTACTAGTGTATATATTGTGTATAATACTTACCTCCAGAAGGAGTATGGCCTCTAAGATATTTTTGGTCTTGTGTCACTAAAATAAAGTACCTTTATTTTTGGTAACACTGAGTATTGTCTTTTATTGTGTATAAGTACTGTGTGACTATAGTGGTATTGCAGGAGCTTTGTATGTCTCCTAATTCAGCCTTGGCTGCTCTGCTACAGCTACCCCTAGACATTGCCTACCTTTCACTAACAAGGGATAACTGGACCTGGTATAAGGTGTAAGTACCTTAGGTACCCACTACTAACCAGGCAAGCCTCCTACACTACTTAAGTGGGTGGCACAATAAGTGCTGTCGGCCCACTAGTAGCATTTACTTTATAGGCCCTGGGTATGTGCTATACAACTCAGGAGGAGCTTACAAGTAAAATAAAAATGCCAATCAGGTTTAAGCCAATCAAACAATCTTTATGGGAGTACACACAAACACTTTCGCACTGGTTAGCAAGGAGTAAAGTGCACAGAGTCTGAAGACAGCAAAAATGAATTTCAGTACTAAAATGGAGGTTAGTAGGCAAAACATTTGCGGGAAGACTACCCTAAGGCTGACAGGTCTAACAGTGGGAGGTTCTGGAGGTCAGCCATACAACAAGAAATTATCCTCCTTCTAAGGTATATCATCAATATAACATTTCAAGATTTTCAAATTTGGGAGGAAAGGATTAGAGGCATGGTAGATATTGGCTGTGATGAATGTATAAATTTGAGATGCTTCAGATAAAGGAAATGACCATTGAAGTGCCAGCCAACTGTAAAATAGTTGTTTTTTTTAAATTGGAAAACACATCATTCATGACTAGTCTTGCACATTCCATGATAAAGGAAATACTGCTCAAATAAACGTCTGCCGTGTTATTGAGGGGAGATTTTATAGTTTGCAAAGTCTCACACTGTGGTACACAAGTATATATAGACTCAGCGTCCAGACTCATCAGGTTTTTTTCTGTATCAAACTCTAGGCCTTCAAAGATGTTTAAGGTTTCCTTAGTGTCCTTCAAGTAGGAGGGTGTCACGGCCACAAGCGGACAAAAAAAAATAATCAGTACATTGCGACGGGGGGCTCTAGCAGGGATTTCAGACCCAAAACTATTGGTCTCCCAGGAGGAGGTCATTAAGGCTTGTACATTTTGGATGACCCAATCTTTTGCCAGGGTCATGTGGTAGGAATGGCATTTGCCTATCCAATCAGTTATTTGATGGCTACCAATTAAAACTCCTCGCAAATCCTGTCAGGAAAGAAAAAGGATATCCATCGTACAATACCTAAAAAAGGAAAAGACAAAAGACACCAAAAGAAATAAGAAAAACAAATATATAAAAATATATAACTCTCTTTTTAGATCTCTACAAAGTGCAAGGTGGCAATGTAGCATAAGACGTATAAAGTATACAATACATAAAATATAATGCATTCCTGTAAGTGTAACCTTATCAAATAGCTGCATACATACAAATAATTAAAATACACCAGAGGTTCATATCTAAAAAGAAGACCAGGAAATGCACCTTCTGACACAATCCATCAAGAGATTCCAGATAGAATAAGGAGAGTGAATAAATGGATCTCAATACTGATCAACTATTCTAGGAAGACATTGCAATATTATTTATACACCCACCAATATTGTCCTGGGCCCTAATAAATGTTCTACAAGGCACTTACAAAAGTGTTTTAGTAAAATACCCACCAATCCTACCCCAGGTCCCTAATATATTTAAAAAAGGATCTAAAACATGGAGCGATCTTATGACATATGCTTTCATTCAATGGTGACAGTATAGATTTGCAGGCCTCCACAGCAAAATGTATATTATATTTATTTTAAAAAAGGCCTTAAAAAGTGGTAACTAATATTGTGTAACACAGGGCACACCATTAATACATGATTAATGGCCTGAATGTGTAGCTGACACATCTCAACTTTTCTCTTTTTTGGGAATTTTGCCCCAAATGCCTGTGATCACACGTAAAGGGAACAGATCCAGCCTCAGCAAAAGCATCAGCTTTCTGATCCCAAGAGGTAGGTTCCATAGCAAATACAGCTATATTTTCTCTCCAGATTGCTCCCCCCCACCACCTGATTAGAAGGATTTGACTTAGGCCAAGATCTCTGGCCAAGCTTTCCTGGGACACTCCACTGTTCAGCTCTTCAGTCTAGACTTGGGCACAAACCCATTTACATCATTTAGATCAACCCCAAAAGCTTCATTGGCCCACTCAAAAGACCTGTAAAATGCACTCTGTTCTTTCAAAATGGAAATAATTTCAACATTCAAGGATGCCCGTAATGTTCCCTTCTCACCACTCAAGAGAGAGTTTCCCCTCCTTATAACAGCGGCCAATGAGAGAGAAAAGGATGATACTAAACCAAACTCCAGTTACAGAGCATGAGGAACTGCAAATGTGTTCAATTTACATATCTGACAAAAGATTCTACCATCAATCTCCTCAAAAGAGTGCTAATACCTCCTATCCAGTACTTCGGATTCAAATCACAGGGAAGGAGGGATTTTGGCCCTATAAAGAGACAAAAACATGCCCAAATTGATATAAAATCTGTGCAAGGAGTTAGCCTGAGAAAGGGCCCTGTCCACACAGAGCTTAATATGGACAGTGTCCCGTCCATTCTTAGAGAAAACCTTCCCAGGATAGAGACACAAATCCACAATTTCAAGTTTCTCAGAACCCAAATGCCAAACAAATTCCTATTTAGCCTACGCCCCTTCTAATGGAAGATTAAGGCCCTCATTACAAACCTGGCGGTCGGTGTTAAAGTGGCGGTAATACCGCCAACAGGCCGCCGGAAAAAAAATGGAATCACGACCATGGCGGAAACCGCCAACATAGGCAGCCACTTTAACACTCTGACCGCCACGGCAGTACAAACAAACCGCTTGACGGTCACCGCCAACAGACAGGCGGAACACAATGTACTGTCCACACTATTATGAGAGGCCAATCCGCCACCTTTTCTGGGGCAGAACCAATGTGAACAAAAACACGGTGGAAACAGAACTTGGAAGGGAAAACACTCACCTTTCCACACCCCACGAGGAACCAGGACGCCATGGAGCCAGAACTCCAAATACTCCCTGCAATGGTATTCCTGCTCTTCTATCAAGAGCAACAAAGATGGCGGAGATGACCATGGTGAGTACTGCACCTACAACACAGGGGAGGGGGAGGGAAAAGAGAGTGACACACACACACAACACGCAACACCCGTACCCCCACCCTCACCCACTACAAGATACACACAAATACATGCTGCAACATTACATTTACACCCCCCAAACCCCCTTCAAGAACGCTAGGACAAAAGGAAATGAGTTGAACGATTGTAATCATGAAAAAAACAGTAAACTCGAAATACAGTATATACAATTATGTACACCAACTACCAAAGTCCGGATAGTGCACAAATCATTGTCCATGGACCACTGGGCCCAAAATGCATGGGCGAGGCCCACACTCGATACCAATCTTCAAACGGAGAGAACACTGCAGGGGCATCAGATCAAAAAGAAACAGGCACCTCAGGGGGAAGGGAAGGGGGGCACCTCAGCCGGATGAGTGCACAACGCCACTGTTCTACGAGGGGGATCCATGCCCATTGATGTATCCTGGGGAGTGCACAGCCAAAGTCTCTCAAGTCTTGTCAGTGGGTGGTTTGCAAACTGTTGTATCCTGGGGAGTGCAAAGCCACAGTCTCTCAAGTCTTTTCAGTGGGTGGTTTGCCCACTGCTGTATCCTGGGGAGTGCAATGCCACAGTCTCTCAAGTCTCTCCAGTGGGTGGTTTGCCCACTGCTGTATCCTGGGAAGTGCAAAGCCACAGTCTCTCAAGTCTTTTCAGTGGGTGGTTTGCACACTGCTGTATCCTGGGGTGTGCAAAGCCACAGTCTCTCAAGTCTCTCCAGTGGGTGGTTTGCCCACTGCTTTATCCTGGGGAGTGCAAAGCCACAGACTCTCAAGTCTCTCCAGTTGGTGGTTTGCCTACCGCTGTATCCTGGGGAGTGCAAAGCCACAATCTCTCAAGTCTTTTCAGTGGGTGGTTTGCCCACTGCTTTATCCTGGGGAGTGCAAAGCCACAGTCTCTCAAGTCTTTTCAGTGGGTGGTTTGTCCACTGCTGTATCCTGGGGAGTGCAAAGACACAGTCTCACAGGTGGATGCCTTCCTCCACTGGTTCTGGAGGGGGCTTTGTGCCCAGAGTGCTTCATCCTGCCAAGGACAGAAGTACTGGATGCCTTTTTCCACTGGTTCTGGAGGGGGCTTTGTGCCCAGAGTGCTTCATCCTGCCACGGACAGAGGTGGTGGATGTGATATTCCACTGGTTCTGGAGGGAGCTTTTTGCCCAGAGTGCTTCATCCTGCCTGAGGTAGTGGATGCTTTTCTCAACTGAAGGTGGTGCATCGTGGAAGCTGCCCAGACTCCTGGAACTGACCACCAGGCTCGGTCGACTGACCACTGGGGATGGCAGCCACGCCTGCGGTAGTGCCACTAGCTCAGGATGTCACGGGGCCGCTGGCGGTGCTTGCGGTGGTGTCAGTAGCGGCAGTGCTGGCAGCGGGCTCTGTGGCATCGGTGCTGGCGGCGGATGCTGTGGCAGCGGTGCTGGCGGCGGCCTCTGTGGCATCGGTGCTGGTGGTGGACTCTGTGGCAGCGGTGCTTGTGGCGGATTCTGTGGCATCGGTTCTGGCGGCAGACTCTGTGGTAGCAGTGCTTGCGGCAGACTCTGTGGCATCGGTGCTGGCAGTGGCCTCTGTGGCAGCGGTGCTGGTGGCGGACTCTGTGGCAGCGGTGCTGGTGGCGGTGCTGGTGGCGAGCTCAGTTACTGTGGTGCTGGTGGCGGGCTCAGTGACTGCGGTGCTGGTGACGGGCTCAGTGACTGCGGTGCTGGTGGCGGTGCATGTGGCGTTGCAGGTAGCGGTTTTCTCCACCGTAACAGTTGGCATCGACGTGAACAGAAGGTGTGACACTGGACCCATAGTCGGTGCCACCATGCCCTCTCCTTACCTGCCCTTGATTTTCTGGCCCTTCCCCACATTGGATGGTGGCACAGCTGTCTTGCCACCATCCCCTTTTGTTTTCCCTGAGCCCTTGGTGGCAGGTGTTTTTGCCTTCTCCCTCCGGGATGTGGGCAACTTTTTTACTTTTGCAGGTGGCGGAATGTCCTTGCCCTCGCTACGTGGCACACTGGCTGCCCTGGTGCTTGCCGCACTCCAAAAGCCTGCTGTTGCTGGGACCATTGTGCCTGGTGATGTGGTGGCTGGGGTGCTGGGTTGGGACCTGGAAAGCCTGGCCCTAGGGGACAGACAGGGGGGAGGTGTAGGGAAGAGGTCAATGTTAGACAGGATTTTTTTTTAGACACACTGGGATGGGTAGAGAGAGGGGGTTTGGGAGTGGAGGAAGAGGTGATGGTTGTAGGAGGTGTATAAATGCTGTATTTGGGTGAAGGTGCATGGGCTGGAGGCTGTTGTGAGGTGGATGGGTGTTGGGTGGGTGTGTGCCTGTGTTTGTGTACTTTGGGAGGAGGGCTCACAGACACACTGGTAGAGGACACAGGGGATGTGTAAATGGTAGTGGGGGTGGTGAGTGCACGTGAGCGGTGTGTGCTGATGGGCGTGCTGGTGATGGAGGTAGTGGATGATGATGTAGTGCATGCGGGTGTGAGTGGAGACGAGACTGGGAGGGAGGAGGACGACGTGGAGGGGGGACACAGTGGAGGCAGTGGATGTTGGTATGTCTGCATGGGAATGATGCTTATGTGAGTGCATGTGGGATGTGTGGGGCTTATGTTTGCCCAAGCCACCCTTGTGTGATGAGGTGTGTGCATGCAGGTCTGATGGTGTGCTTGGGATAGGCTGAGGTACAGGGGATTGGGTCTGGGTGGAGGAAGTTGGAGGGGGGAGGCTGGACACAGGGACAATGGCTGCCATCAGTGCTGAGGCCAAAGCCTGAAATGCTCTCTGTTGGGCTGCCTGGCCAGAATGAATGCCCTCCAGGTATGCATTTGTTTGTTGCTAATGCCTCTCAACACCATGGATGGCATTCAGAATGGTAGATTGCCCAACAGTGAGGGATCTCTGGAGGTCAATAGTCTCCTCACTGAGGGCAGCAGGGTTGACTGGGGTAGGGCCTGAGGTGCCTGGGGCGAAGGAGATGCCCACCCTCCTGGGTGAGCGGCCACGGGACAGACGCTGAGGGGCTGCTAGGAGGACGGTGCTGGTGGAGGGGTGGAGGCTGTACCTGTTGATGCAGGGGCTCAGAGGGGCCTGCCACCGCAAGGGAGCTCCCATCAGAGGAGGAGTCACTGCCACTGAAGTCACCTCCTTTCCCCGCCGTGGAGCTCCCCTCGCCCTCCGTCCCACTGGTGGCTTCAGACTCCGTTGTCTCGCCCTCCAGGGCCAAGTGGGATGCAGCTCCCTCCTGCCTCCTGCTCGGTGCCACTGCTCCTCCACCTGATGATGCTATTGCACACAAGAACAGGGAGACCACAAAAAGGGTGGGGAAAAGACAGAAGAAAGACATGTTCAGTGCATGCAATACCACTACTGTTGGCAGACACTACAAACATAGCAGCCCTCTGCGCTACGCCATGCACTTAGAGTTACTAGAGTAACCACGTGCCCATGGGGTACAAGGCCTATGCCCGATTGCTGCACACATGGAAGTCATAGGAGCCTAACTAGGTGTAGATGGCTCTTACCACTGGTGGGGTTGGGGTGCCACGTAACCTGCCTCACAAAGGGTCCTTACCTACAAAGTTCGCCCTGGCCTAGGGTAACCCACTGCCCACCTCCCCCACCCAGACACCTCATAATGCGTGCAGAGTCAGATGGATGTGACGGTACTCACTCCCTTGTGGCTGATGTGATGCCCTCAAGTGCCCATCCAACTCCGGATACGCCACCGCCAGGATCTGGAACATCAGGGGGTCATTGTGCGACGGGCACCCCTCCCACGTTGGGAGGCCATCCCCAGCTGGGCCTCCGCCGTCTTCTTGCTCCAGCGGCGAAGGTCCTCCCATCTTTTACAGCAGTGGGTGCTCCGTCTGTGGTGGACCCCCAGGGTTCGGACGTCCTTGGCGATGGCACACCAAATATCCTTCTTCTGGTGGGTGCTGACCTAGAGGAATAGTACAGGGGAAAAGGAAAAACTAACCATTCAGACCGCCACAGTCATTGGCCCATGTTCCCACCCTTGCCATGACGCACATACACTCACCGTCCACACATGCAGGCCTCAGTCCCCCCACCCCATGTATCTTCCATCCACACCACTCCAAACAGGCATTGCCCATGCAGCATGCTCACAGTGTACTCACCTGTTTGTCTGGAGGACCGTACAGTTGTGTGTACTGGGGGAGGACCCCATCCACTAACTTCTGCAACTCCTGAAGGCAGGGGCCCTTTCACCAGATACATGAGCCATTGTTGCTTCCAGACTGAGATCACAGCAGCACTTGCAGTGTAGGTGCTCTCCTGTCGAAGGTCAGGTATCAAGTGAGTAAACAGACAGAAAATGGCAGTCACGTCCGCGGCGGTGCATACTGTCACCACCGGCGTACACCGTCATTGGCTCCTGGTACCCATAGGGTCTAATGTTAACCAATGCAGGATTGTGCTGCGATCTTCGACCACCTACCGCGACGGTGTAGAACGTCAGCGCAGTTACCTCATATCCCCTTGTCCCACCTTACAGGTCAGGCAGCCGCCATTTCAGGGGCCACATGGCATTAATAATAACTGCGTCACACCTATCTAGGCCTTGCATACACACAGTAACAGGCATATTGTGGATTTACAAATGTTTGCTACTGACATTTAGTTATACCTCAGTGTTGGCTGACTCTCTGCTCGCTGTTCTCCTCCATAGGGCACGTCCGCTGGGGCAGGTAGTGAGATGGCGGCATCCTCCGGTGTAAAGACCACTGGTGGACCTGTTGACAATGGAGGAGAGACACGTAATAGTCACCTACAGACTTGATCGTGCAACAATCGAGGAACTGTGTACCCAATTGGAGCCAGACCTGATGTCAGCAATCCGCCATCCCACAGGAATCCCCCCTCTAGTGCAGGTCCTGTCAGTACTCCATTTCCTGGCAAGTGGGTCTTTTCAAACAACAGTGGCCATTGCACCAGGGATGTCCCAGCCTATGTTCTCAAACGTGTTGTCCAGAGTGTTGTCTGCCCTGCTGAAACACATGCGCAGCTACATCGTTTTCCCTCTGGTGGAGGATTTGCCAACAGTGAAAGGTGACTTCTATGCCCTGGGACATATCCCCAACATCATAGGTGCCTTTGATGGGACACATGTGGCCTTGGTACATCCCCCCCCGCAGGAGTGAACAGGTGTACAGAAACCGGAAGAGCTACCATTCAATGAATGTGCAGATGGTGTGTTTGGCCGACCAGTACATCTCCGATGTGAATGCCAAGTTTCCTTGCTCAGTGAATGACACTTACATTCTGAGGAATAGCAGCATACCTTATGTGATGGGGCAACTCCAGAGGCACCGTGTGTGGCTAATAGGTGAGGACAAGGACCTTATACCCTGTGAATAGTTGTCTGGGTCTGGGGTTGTCCCTAAGGGTTAGTGTGTGTCTAACAGTTGTCCCTCCATATTTGCAGGTGACTCTGGTTACCCCAACCTGTCATGGCTACTGACCCCAGTATGAAATCCCAGGACAAGGGCAGAGGAAAGCTACAATGAGGCACATGGGCAAACTAGGAAATTGATCAAAAGGACCTTCGGCCTCCTGAAGGCAAGGTTCCGGTGCCTCCATATGACAGGTGGTTCTCTCTACTACTCACCAAAGAAAGTGTGCCAGATCATCGTAGCCTGCTGTATGCTACACAACCTGGCATTGCGACGACAGGTGCCTTTTCTGCAGGAGGATGGTCCAGAAGGAGGTCTTGTGGCAGCTGTGGAGCCTGTGGAAAGTGAAGAAGAGGAGGCAGAAGAAGAGGATATCGACAACAGAAACAACGAAAGAGACAAATTGTGAGTCCCTATTTCAGGTGTATGAAAAAACTCAGGCCCCAAATTGTGACTCGCAAACAGGTCACATCGCAGTTACCGACAACACAATCTGCAAATCAGTGACTGCTCACATTAAGTAATCGCAGATCGCAAATTGCGTCAGCGGGGTCACAAATTGCGACAGTGAGTCGCAAATTGCAGCCTAGCATTCAAATGGGGGAAAACACTTCCTGTGGCACTGGAAGGACCCCTAAACAGAAAGTGGCTGTCCCTGGACATCCCTGCACAGGAGAAGCAGCACATGGCCCAGGAGAAGCAGCACAGGCCCACATTGCAGACTCATCTCTCTACATCAACAACATTGGCTAGCAACATTGGCAAGCCAACAGGGGAGCAAAGTGCTGGGAACGCAAAATAAAAAGTACAATTCTCAGAGAGGGAACTGTATTCTGCTTCAACCACCAGGAGGAGTTGTTTGGGAGGTTTTCCCAGACTGTCCCTGAAGCAGGCAAGAGAAAATCGGAAGGAAATACAGATCCTGATTAATGCCAAGGGAGTGGCCAACAGATGAATGGAAGAAATCAAAAAGAGGTGGTACAACCTGCGCTCCAGGGATAAGGAAAGGGTTGCAGCCCTGCTCCAGCACATGCAGGGGACAGGAGTAGGACTTTCCAATGTGCCCCCCCAACAGCTGCTGAGGCGATGGTTGAAACAACTCTGGAGTCGGAGGCAGTCTATGGATTTGGGTCCCTGGACACATCTGGACCCCCAACAACCTCTGGTAAGTGCAAATTCCCTCATATCACCACCTGGTATCAACACCAATGTTGACAACAAGCATCCACCACGCCTACACACATTTATCTGCCTGTAAAGTCCATGTAAAGGAGGGAATCAGCAGAGCTGGTGCATTATAGTACATGTAGTTTTGTACAGAAAAAGTAATGTCACTGTCATGCAGTTTGTATACCTACAGCCAAACAAATGAAGAAGTGTCTCACACATATCTTTTAATTTGTTTCCCATTTCCCAAATAAACACACCTGATGAAATACAGCAAGGGGTATGCGTAAAGGGAGACCACCAGACCGAGTCTCATCTGGGAAAAGGGCAGGGTGACATCTCCATGAGTCCACCCGCTACATTGCTGGGCCCTTTAAGTGCAGCAGACACACCATTCTATGCAGCTGGAAGTGGGGATACAACTGATCCACAGCAATCCACCTCTCAAGGCCTCCCCATGTCCAGGGTACAAAGTGTTCACCCAAAACGAAGGGTCCAAAGGCAGTTGCAGGCAATGCATGCTGCATGAGCACAGGCAGGAATGAGGGAGCAGTCTGACCTATGACATTTTGAGCAGGCAATGTTGAGGATCCACCTGCAAAATCAACAGAGGTCCATTACTGGGCATAAAATCATCCTGGGCTTTGGCAATCTATCACAGCAGATGTCAGCTAACCGGGCTAAGCTCAGCACAAAATTGGATGGCATCAAAGGTTCCCTTGACCAACTCTGCAGCCATGCTACAAGGATGGATGCCCTCACCAGGGCAATTGGCAGGCTGGCCCATGCCACTACATAACATAGCAGATGTACCCTCGCCCTGTAGGTGGAAATGGGCCACTTCAGTGGCGATGTGGCCAGAGGCCTGCATCAAATTACTGCAGCAGTTGAGGCAATACAAACTGCTAGCAATGCCAGTGGAGCACCAGGCGAGGCAGCAGGCAGCAAGGTGTTTAGCCTCAGCAGGGTGTCTACTGCTGAGCCATGTGTCCCAAGCAGACCAGCAGCTGCCTATCTGCACCAATTACATCTGACACCCCACGGTAGGAGGTTGGCTTGGTTTGTAGTGGGTACCTTTTGTACTTACACCTGATACCAGGTCCAGTTATCCCTTATTAGTGAAGTAGTAGTGTTCTAGCAGCTTAGTCTGATTGAGGTAGCCATAGCAGAGCAGCTTAGGCTGAACTAGGAGACCTGCAAAGCTCATGCAATACCACTTATAGTTACACAGTACTTATGTACAAGTAAAGACAATACTCAGTGTTACCAAAACTAAAGGCATTTATTTGGGTGACACAGTACCAAAAATATCTTAGAGACAGTACTCCTTCTGGAGGTAAGTATTATACACAATATATACACTAGACACCAAAATTAGACAAGTAAAGAGTCATAGAACAGTAGGAAATCCTATATAATGCAATGGGAGAAAATAGGTCTAGGGGCAACACAAAGCATATATTAAAAAAGTGAAATGTGAATCACAAATCCACCCCTAGACAAGTGTAGTGTGTGTAGAATCGCTGGGAGAGTAAGAATACAGTAAAGGAAAGTAAATTACCCCACCCCAGAGCCCAGAAAAGCAGGAGTAAAGTACTGCAAGTTCCCTTAGGACACACTACACCTTATTTTGGGGATTTTGCAGCAGCCAACCAAGTCTGTAAAGAACAACTGCTGGGTTATTGGACCTGAAGACCTGCAAAGGAAGGTGACCAAGTCCAGAAGTCGAAAGAAGTTCCAGGAAGGACAGGAGCCCGTGTCAACCCAGAAGAGGGTGCAAAAGAAGATACCCCAATTAGTAGAAGACTGCAGAAATGCACCCCAGGAAGATGTCAGTGGCTTTCTGCATGATGCAAAAGATGTCCCACAGCGTGAAGCTCGTCGCAGATGAGATCTCGTGTTGGAAGGCGCCAACAAGCCTTTGCTACGACAAAAGTGCGTTTTTCATCAAAATGGTGCTGAATGGACCCAGGAGGGACCTGGGGGCCTCACCTATGTGTGAGGTGGAAGAGGGGCCTCTCAGCACTCAGCAGGATGGAGTGCTGGGGACCTGGGCCAAACTGTACACAAAGGACTTTTGCAAAGAGTGCACAGAGGCCTCAGGAGGCAAAGAAGACACAATACACAGGAGAACCATCGTTCTTGGAGAAGGCAAGGACTTACCTCCTCCAAATTGCGTCAGCAGGACCTCAGGACAGTCTAATGATGTCCACCTTCTGTGTCCATAGGAGCATGTTCGTTGACGTGAGAGGAATCCCAGGGTACTGGTCATTGCCTTGGAAGGTGCCTACATGGAGCAGGGGAGTGACTCCGTCACTCCACAGGAGATTTCTTCGGTCCTTCTGGTACAGGATGAAGACAGAGAGTCCCCAGAGCATGCACACCATGGAAACTGTTGCAGTTGCTGACTTGGAGCTGAGGTTGCTGAAGAAAAGTGTCTCTTGTAGACACTTTGTTGCAGTTACAGCATTTCTTGGAGCAGGCTGCGGTTGATCTGAGGTAATAAGAGTCTGAGGCTGTTGCAGGGGATTCCTGAAGGAAACTTGCAACAGAATCTGAAGAGAACCGACAGGAGAGGCCCTAATTAGCCCTGAGAGGGGGATTGGCTACCTTATCAGGTATGGACCTATCAGGAGGCGTCTCTGATGTCACCTTCTGGCACTGGCCACTCAGAGCCCTCCAGAGTGCCCCCACACCTTGCAAAGCAAGATGGCTGAAGTCTGGGACACACTGGAGGAGCTCCGGGCACCACCCCTGGGGTGGTGATGGACGGGGGAGTGGTCACTCCCCTTTCCTTTGTCCAGTTTCCTGCCAGAGCAGGGGATAAGGGGTCCCTTAACCGGTGTAGACTGGTTAATGCAAGGAGGGCACCATCTGTGCCCTTCAAAGTATTTCCAGAGGCTGGGGGAGGCTACCCCTCCCCAGCCTGTCACACCTATTTCCAAAGGGAGAGGGTGTAGCACCCTGCTCTCAGAGGAAATGCTTTGTTCTGCCTTCCTGGGACTGTGCTGCCCAGACCCCAGGAGGGCAGAACCCTGTCTGTGAGGTGGCAGCAGCTGTAGCTGCAGTGCAAGCCTCAGAGAGCTGGTTTGGCAATACTGGGTGTCTATGGTGGAGCCCCCAGGATGCATGGAATTGGCTCCCTAATACCAGGTTTGGAATGGGGGACAATTCGATGATCTTAGACATGTTACATGGCCATATTCAGAGTTACCATTGTGAAGCTACATATAGGTATTGACCTATATGTAGTGCACACGTGTAATGGTGTCCCCGCACTCACAAAGTCCAGGGAAATGGCCCTGAACTATGTGGGGGCACCTTTGCTAGTGCAAGGGTGCCCTCACAGTTAGTAACTTTGCACCTAACCTTCAGCAAGTGAAGGTTAGACATATAGGTGACTTATAAGTTACTTAAGTGCAGTGAAAATGGATGTGAATTAACATGTGTGTTATTTCATGCAGGCTGCAGTGGCAGTCCTGTGTAAGGGTTTGTCTGAGCTCCCTATGGGTGTCAAAAGAAATGATGCAGCCCATATGGATCTCCTGGAACCCCAATGCCCTGGGTACCTTGGTACAATATACTAGGGACTTATAAGGGGGGCCCAGTGTGCCAATTGAAATTGGTAAATGAAGTCACTGGCCTACAGTGACAAATTTAAAAGCAGAGAGAGCATACGCACTGAGGTTCTGGCTAGCAGAGCATCAGTGACACAGTTAGGCACTATACAAACATGCACATTAGGCCACAAACTATGAGCACTGGGGTCCTGGCTAGCATGATCCCAGTGAGACAGGCAAAACACACTGACATATAGGTTTTTATCTATGAGCACTGGGGTCCTGGCTAGCAGGATCCCGGTGACACAGTAAAAACACACTGACACACACTCACACACAGGCCAAAAGTTGGGGTAACCATGCTAGAAAGAGGCTACTTTCTCGCACCCACATGCTGGGCAAAGAGGCAGAAGACTGCAGACTGACAT
This sequence comes from Pleurodeles waltl, assembly GCF_031143425.1. Classification (NCBI taxonomy): domain Eukaryota; kingdom Metazoa; phylum Chordata; class Amphibia; order Caudata; family Salamandridae; genus Pleurodeles; species Pleurodeles waltl. The sequence goes on from NC_090447.1 coordinate 915,204,617, forward strand.
TGTGCCTGCCTTGCCACATTCTGGACGGTTCTCATTGGGGTGACGTAACCACTCAACATGTGCAGGCACTATTTACTTTGCACTTATGATGGACCTGGTGCCCAGCCCTGATGTTGCCAATACTGAAATTAAAGTGTTGCCTTTTGGCATTTAGAAACAAAAGTTTCCTTTGTCATTATTGAAGTTTGTTGAGTACATGTACATTTCTTACTGTGCAAAATAATGTATTGTCATGTGGTCCCAGCACCTTCTCCCCTCTGCTGCTCTACTCCCTTCAACTGGCTGTTGTGCAGGTGGAGGTGGGTCTTCATCCTCGGATTCCAATCCGGACACCTCTACGTGGAGGTCACGCCTGCAGGCTATTTTGTGCAATATTGCACAGGCTCCCATTATCTTACACACTGTTTCAGGGGCACACTGGAGGGGTCCCCCACTCTTGTGTAGACTCCTCAAATGTGACTTCAGGAGGCCAAACGTACGTTCAATCATTGTCCTTGAGCGCCTCTGTGCCATGTTGTTGCGCCTTTCCTGGAGAGTGTTGTGAGTCACGTAGGGTGTCATGCTCTAGAGACACAGGGCATATGCACTGTCACCTGTAGAAACACATATGTGGGTTAATAAAACATGTAGTTAAACATATTTACAAGGAAATATTTCTGTCCTCATCCATTCAGTCACCTAATAGAAGTCCTTTGTCAAAGTAATGTCTATCTACACACTGGTATATGGCATTGTGCTTGAACATATATGAGTCATGTGTACTCCCTGGGAACTTTGCTACAAGGTCAGAAATGATGTTCTGAGCATTGAACACTGTATTGTATGTTCATGGAATGTGTGTTCTCACGGTTCCAAAATGGGATAGCAGACATATGGGCACATGGGTCCCATATATGCAGCAGGTGACAAGTGGGAATCCCGCAAACTGTGTTTTTGTATGCTGCATTTCCTGGTTGCCCCTCAGCATGTAGATGTGGTAGCGTATGTGCAGGAGCATGGTGTATCGTAAATTGCATGGAGAATCACAATAGGACACTTTGCAACAATTCTCCAGCCAATGCCATGACATGCAGGTAGCTACCACTGGCCAATAATTGGAGGGAGAACAGGACCTGAACATGGGTTTGGGATAGCATTGCTGCGCAGTGTTGGGCTCTCAAGGTGTGGCTTTAGGGTGGCAATAAGCTCAAGGTTCACTACACTACTCAGCCTATACTACTCAAATATCTCCTCCTCATATTTGTCAAACAGGGTCAGCCTGACCCTGAAGAACCTCTCCTGTCTCCACCTCGCCATCAGGTACAGGGCAGCCACTGCGGGTGGTCACTGATGCATTCTGGGCCCTGTTTTTTTAGATTGGTTTCAGTTAAAACCTATTTTGGATTGGAGTTAAATTGCACGTAGAAACAGCCCATTTTGCAACTACTCACAAACTGCGACTCGTTTGTACATGCATTTTTGCGACTCACATTTACTGACTCGCTAAATGCAATTCGCTTTTTCCGACCACATTTTTTTGCGACTCGTGAACCAGTTGCATCGCAATTTCGAGTTTGTGACTGCTTGTTTTGTGTTAAAAAACCCGATTGCGATCACTGTTCGAGTTGCAAATCGGTCCCTGGTCAGGCCCAAAATACCCACTGCAGTCATGCAGTGAATATGACCAGGTTTTGTGAAGACAAATGATTAGAGGGTTTAAAGATTTCACAAAATTAATTTTTTCCTCATCATGTCCCATCTCTGACATATTCCATGATAAAAATAGGCCAATCAGGATACCTTCATGGCTCATTAGTTTTTGGTGAGGGGTGAGCATTATTCAAAGCATCCACCACCCAGTTCCAGTGAACAAGATCACCTTCAGATCCAAGACCCAGGGATGAATTACAGGACAATCCGCCACATTGATTACTTCACCCCCTGCCCGCCCTACTGAAACAACTATGGCCCTCATTCTGACCCTGGCGGTCGGTGATAAAGCGGCGGCCAAGCCGCCAACAGGCCGGCGGTCTAAAATATGCAATTCTGACCCTGGCGGGAACCGCCAACACAGCCCGCCAACTTAACACTCCGACCGCCACAGCGGTACAAACAAACAGCGCGGCGGTTCCCGCCAACAGCCCGGCGGCAGACAAAGTACCGCCCACCCTATTACGACCCACCAATCTGCCACCTTTTCCGGAGCGGGAGCACCGCCGATAAGAACACGGCGGAAACAGACTACGAACGGGAAAACGCTCACCTCTACGCACTCCACGCGAGATTCCGGCAGTATGGAGCCAGAGTTACAGGTCATCCCCGCACTCCTATTCCTCCTCATATACCAGGAGCACGCCCGGCGGCGCGGAAGACATCGGTGAGTACTGCACCTACGACACAGGGGAGGGAAAAGATTACCGGCACACACCCACCCACCCACACCCACTACAACACACACATCAATGCATTCCCACAGATCACTGTCACAACCCACAAACCACCCCCCTCCGAAATAATGCAAAGACCAAAAGAAGAGATCATAAACGGGCAGATATATTGAAATATGTACGCCATTAATCCCAATAAATAAATAAACTATGTACAAAATATATACAGCTACTAAATGTAGTCCAACCACTGTCCGTGGATCACAGGGGTCCTGTGCAAAGGGGCAAGGCCCAGTCCCACGACAAGAACTCCACAGAGAGAACACTGCAGGGGCATCAGAAAGAAAATAGGACAGGCACCTCAGGGGGAAGGGAAGGGGGGGCACCTCAGCCACTTGAGTACACGACGCCAGATCCACGAGGGGACTCCATGACCACTGGGCCATCCTGGGGAGAGCAAAGCCACAGTCCATACAGTCCATACAGTGGGTGGCCTGCCCACTGGGCCATCCTGGGGAGAGCAAAGCCACAGTCCATACAGTCCATACAGTGGGTGGCCTGCCCACTGGGCCATCCTGGGGAGAGCAAAGCCACAGTCCATACAGTCCATACAGTGGGTGGCCTGCCCACTGGGCCATCCTGGGGAGAGCAAAGCCACAGTCCATACAGTCCATACAGTGGGTGGCCTGCCCACTGGGCCATCCTGGGGAGAGCAAAGCCACAGTCCAAACAGTCCATACAGTGGGTGGCCTGCCCACTGGGCCATCCTGGGGAGAGCAAAGCCACAGTCCATACAGTCCATACAGTGGGTGGCCTGCCCACTGGGCCATCCTGGGGAGAGCAAAGCCACAGTCCATACAGTCCATACAGTGGGTGGCCTGCCCACTGGGCCATCCTGGGGAGAGCAAAGCCACAGTCCATACAGTCCATACAGTGGGTGGCCTGCCCACTGGGCCATCCTGGGGAGAGCAAAGCCACAGTCCATACAGTCCATAACAGACCCCACTGCCACTGGAGGAGGCAAGTTGGCCAGAGGACATCCTGCAGCCCTGCCCGAGATAGATCCTGCCCTGCCACGTCTGCCAAAGGGCCAGCGGTTCTTGCCCTGAAGGGCCCAGTTCAGCGGTTCATGAGACGGCGGGGCCCAGTTCAGCGGTTCTTGCCTTGAAGGGCCCAGTTCAGCGGTTCTTGCCTTGAAGGGCCCAGTTCAGCGGTTCTTGAGACGGCGGGGCCCAGTTCAGCGGTTCTTGAGACGGCGGGACCCAGTTCAGCGGTTCTTGCCTTGAAGGGCCCAGTTCAGCGGTTCTTGCCTTGAAGGGCCCAGTTCAGCGGTTCTTGAGACGGCGGGGCCCAGTTCAGCGGTTCTTGAGACGGCGGGGCCCAGTTCAGCGGTTCTTGCCTTGAAGGGCCCAGTTCAGCGGTTCTTGCCTTGAAGGGCCCAGTTCAGCGGTTCTTGAGACGGCGGGGCCCAGTTCAGCGGTTCTTGAGACGGCGGGGCCCAGTTCAGCGGTTCTTGCCTTGAAGGGCCCAGTTCAGCGGTTCTTGCCTTGAAGGGCCCAGTTCAGCGGTTCTTGAGACGGCGGGGCCCAGTTCAGCGGTTCTTGCCTTGAAGGGCCCAGTTCAGCGGTTCTTGCCTTGAAGGGCCCAGTTCAGCGGTTCTTGAGACGGCAGGGCCCAGTTCAGCGGTTCTTGAGACGGCGGGGCCCAGTTCAGCGGTTCTTGCCTTGAAGGGCCCAGTTCAGCGGTTCTTGCCTTGAAGGGCCCAGTTCAGCGGTTCTTGAGACGGCGGGGCCCAGTTCAGCGGTTCTTGAGACGGCGGGGCCCAGTTCAGCGGTTCTTGCCTTGAAGGGCCCAGTTCAGCGGTTCTTGCCTTGAAGGGCCCAGTTCAGCGGTTCTTGAGACGGCGGGGCCCAGTTCAGCGGTTCTTGAGACGGCGGGGCCCAGTTCAGCGGTTCTTGCCTTGAAGGGCCCAGTTCAGCGGTTCTTGCCTTGAAGGGCCCAGTTCAGCGGTTCTTCCCTTGAAGGGCCCAGTTCAGCGGTTCTTGCCTTGAAGGGCCCAGTTCAGCGGTTCTTGAGACGGCGGACGGTCTATGGCCAACTGCTAAATGCCTGGTGGTGCCCTCCTGGGCAGCGGGGATGGTGCTCCTTCACTGCCCACCTGGGCTGTGGGTGGTGGGGCCCTCCTGGCCAGCTGGGCTGGGTCCTCCCTGGGCAGCGGCTATGGGGCTGGTGGGCTCTCCCGGGGCAGCTGTGCCGGTTCCTCCCGGGGCAGCGGCTATGGGGGTTGTGGGCTCCTCCTGGGCAGCAGGCCTGCTGCCTGACCTCTCCAACTTGCTGCCCTTGCCCTCCTTAGTCGTCGGCCTGTGGCCCTTTCCTCCCTTTGGAGCTGTGGCTGGTGACTGTCTCTGGGTGGTGTCCGGGGGGGATGTAGAAGGCGGGCTCCTGCGGCGCCCCTTCCGCCTTCTGCTCCTCTTCCCAGGGGGTGGGCTGGCTGTCCCCTTGCTGCTGGGCGAAGATCCAGACATGCGGGCTGGCGGGCTCCAATACCCCTGCACCCTTGTCAAGGGGGCTGCAGGGCTGGTGGTGGCTGAGGTGCTCTTCTTACCCCGACGAGAAGGAGGGGGGGGCTCAGGGTCAGGAAAGAAGTTAGTAGTGGCGAGGAAGAGCTTCTTGGGACAATGGAGAGTGGTAGGTACAGTGGGAATGGGAGTGGAGGGAGAGGATGTGGTTGTAGGTGAGTCACGTTTGCTGTCTTTGGGTGCAGGTGCAGGAGGGATAGGCTGTCGTGAGGTGGATGGCTGTTGGGTGGGTGGGTGGCTGCGTTTGTGTGGTGTGGAAGAGGGGGTGACAGACACAGTGGGAGAGGACACAGGGGACGTGTAAATGGCAGTGGGGGTGGTGACTGCACGTGTGCGGACTGGAGTGGAGGGTGTGCTGGTGATGGAAACACTGGCTGATGGTGAGGTGAATGGAGGTGTGAGTGTAGACGTCACAGGGAGGGAGGAGGGAGACGAGGAGGTGGGGGTCACAGAGGTGGTAGTGACTGTTGGCATGTCTGCATCGGAATGTTACGTGTGTGAATGTCTGCGTGATCTGTGGTGCTTATGTTTGGATGAGCTTCTCTTGGGTGTTGAGGTGTGTGCAGGCTGGTCTGATGGTGTGGGTGGGACAGGCAGAGGAACAGGAGACTGGGAGGAGGGAGTTAGTAGAGGCAGGCAGGAGACAGGGACAATGGCTGCCGTCAGTGCTGAGGCCAGAGCCTGGAACGATCGCTGATGGGCAGCCTGACCCGAATGAATGCCCTCCGGGTACGCATTGCTGCGATGAACCTCCCTCTCCACCCCCTGGATGGCATTCAAAAGGGTAGTCTGCCCAACAATGAGCGTTCGGAGGAGGTCAATGACCTCCTCACTGAGGGCAGCGGGGGTAACAGGGGCAGGGCCTGAGGTGCCTGGGGCGAAGGAGATGCCCGGCTTCCTGGCAGAGCGGGCACGGGGCGAACGCGGAGGGGCTGCTGGGAGGGCGGAGATGGTGCGCTGGGTGGCGGCTGTACCTGTAATGGCGGGGGGCACGGATGGTGCCACCCCCGCAAGGGAGCCCCCTTCCGAGGACGTGTCCGTGTCGCTGCAGGCTCCAGTCGTCCCCGTCGTGGAGCTCCCCTCGCCCTCCGTCTCACTGGTCCAGTCTGACTCTGTGGCATGGCCCTCCTGGGCCATGTGAGATGCAGCTTCCTCCTGCCCCGATGCCACTTCTCCTCCGCCTGATGATGCTGATGCACACAAGCACAGAAAGACAAACAAAAAGGGGGGGGGGAGAGAGAAATAAAGGGATATTGAGTACATGGATCTCCGGTACAGTTAGCGGACATGACAGACACAGATGCCCCCTGCACTAAGTTGCGCACTTGGGGTACGCTACGCATTCCGTGGAACATGCCCTACACGCCTAGAGTTGACAACTGCACCCATGGATGACACGGCCCAGGGATGGCTGTACTGACAAACTACTGAGGGTGGTGGCTGGGGACACAGGGGCTTACGGGGGTGCCCAGCCTACAGATATCGCCCTGGCCTAGGGGGACCCCCAGCCCTCCTCCCCCACCCAGACACCTCCACTGCGCGACAACAGAGTAGATAATGCTTGTACTCACCCCCTTGTGTCTGCTGTGCTGCCCTCACGCGCCCATCCAAATCAGGGTAGGCCACCGCCAGGATCCGGAACATCAGGGGGCTCAGTTGACGGCAGGCACCCCGCCTACGTTGGGAGGCCATCCCCAGCAGAGACTCGGCGGTCTTCTTGGTCCCGCGGCGGATGTCCTCCCACCTCTTGCGGCAGTGGGTGCCCCGTCGATGGTGGACCCCCAGGGCCCGGACTTCCTTGGCGATGGCACGCCAAATCCCGATCTTCTCATGGGCGCGGACCTATGTGACACGTACAGGGAGGGAGAAATACCACGTTCAAGTTACTCAGCATTTTCCTTTCCAGTGGCCCAACGCCCCCCATCCCCGCCAGGCCCCCCGCCAGGCCCCCCGCCATGCCCAACATGCCCCCCATCCCCGCCAGGCCCCCCGCCATGCCCCCCGCCATGCCCAACATGCCCCCCATCCCCGCCAGGCCCCCGCCATGCCCCCCGCCATGCCCAACATGCCCCCCATCCCCGCCAGGCCCCCCGCCATGCCCCCCGCCATGCCCAACATGCCCCCCATCCCCGCCAGGCCCCCCGCCATGCCCAACATGCCCCCCATCCCCGCCAGGCCCCCCGCCAGGCCCCCCGCCAGCCCCAACATGCCCCCCATCCCCGCCAGGCCCCCCGCCAGGCCCAACATGCCCCCCATCCCCGCCAGGCCCCCCGCCATGCCCCCCGCCATGCCCAACATGCCCCCCATCCCCGCCAGGCCCCCCGCCAGGCCCAACATGCCCCCCATCCCCGCCAGGCCCCCCGCCAGGCCCAACATGCCCCCCATCCCCGCCAGGCCCCCCGCCAGGCCCAACATGCCCCCCATCCCCGCCAGGCCCCCCGCCAGGCCCCCCGCCAGCCCCAACATGCCCCCCATCCCCGCCAGGCCCCCAAGCCAGCCAGTGGCCCCAAATCCATATTGAATTAAACTCACTTGTTGGTCTGGAGGACCGTAGAGTAGCGCATACTGGGGGAGGACCCCATCCACAAGTTTCACCAACTCCTCTCCAGTGAAGGCAGGGGCCCTTTCCCCAGTCGCAGCAGCCATTGTCCCTTCCAGACCAAGGTCACAGCAACACTTGCAGTATAGGTCCTCTCCTGTGAAAGTTCAAGTCGCAAGTGGATAAGTAGATAGAAAATGGCGGTCACGTCCGCGGCGGTGCGTACCGCGGCGGTGCGTCCCGCCACCGCCGGCGCCCTTCGCCATTGGCTCCTGAAACCCATAGGCTTCAATGTTAACCAATGCGGCTTCGCGCCGCGGTCTTCGCCCGCCGCCCGCCGCGGTGTGCCACGCCAGCGCATTGACCTCACATCCCATTGTCACACTTCACAGGTCAGGCAGCCGCCATTTCCAGGGCCCACATGGCTCAATTTCAACTGCGTCACACAGGCCTAGGCCTTGCATAGCCACTCAGACACGCCATTCACTGCATAGAGAATCGTATACTGTGCTAGCTGTGAGTACGTACCTGTGGGTTGCCTGACTGTGTGCTCCATGTTGTCCTTCCTAGGCACCGTCCGCTGGGTTGGGCGAGGAGACGGATGAATCCTCCCGTGTACCGACCGCTGGTGGACCTGTCGACAATGGAAGAACGCCACATTATCCTGACCTACCGTCTTAACCGTGCCACTATCCATGAACTGTGTGCCCAGCTGGAGCCCGACCTGATGTCCCCCATCCGCCAACCCACAGGGATTCCCCCTCTGGTGCAGGTCATGTCAGTACTACATTTCTTGGCAAGTGGGTCATTTCAGACAACCGTGGGAATTGCTTCCGGGATGTCTCAGCCCATGTTTTCGAAGGTGTTATCAAGAGTGTTGTCTGCCCTGATGAAATCCGTGAGGAACTACATCATTTTCCCTGAGGTGGGCGAATTGGCTACAGTGAAGGGTGATTTCTACGCCCTTGGACATATTCCCAACGTAATTGGTGCCATTGATGGGACCCATGTGGCTTTGGTTCCCCCAAGAGACAGGGAGCAGGTGTACAGGAACAGAAAAAGTTACCATTCAATGAACATCCAGGTGGTGTGTTTGGCTGACCAGTACATCTCGCATGTAAATGCCAAATTCCCAGGGTCAGTGCATGACGCCTACATCCTCAGGAATAGCAGCATCCCTTACGTGATGGAACAGCTACAGAGACACCGTGTATGGCTAGTGGGGGACTCTGGGTACCCCAACCTGTCGTGGCTACTGACCCCAGTAAGGAATCCCCGGACCAGGGCAGAGGAACGGTACAATGAGGCCCATGGGCGTACTAGGAGGGTGATCGAACGCACCTTTGGCCTCCTAAAGGCCAGGTTTAGGTGCCTGCATATGACCGGTGGATCCCTAATGTACTCACCTAAGAAGGTGTGTCACATCATCGTGGCCTGCTGCATGCTTCACAACCTGGCTTTGCGCCGCCAGGTGCCTTTCCTGCAGGAGGATGGTCGAGACGGTGGTGTTGTGGCAGCGGTGGAACCTGAGGAGAGTGACGAGGAGGAAGACGACGGGGCTGAAACAGACAACAGGGACAGAATCATTGAACAGTACTTCCAATAGGACACAGGTAACATTTCAAAGATAATTTAGTAAATGTTAACTACTCTGCAGCATCTCTGCTGCCTGTCTATTTGCCCCAGTGTATGATGACTGAGTTTTGGCTTTTCCCTCCCTATTTCAGATCTGGGGTCCCCACTACGAGTCCTGTGCTTCGTTTCCCCATGGACTACAGCTTTGTGGCAGCTGTTTGTTGACTTCACCATGTACAAGGACATATTTGCACTGTCATGTCAATTACAATCTATTGAAATCACAGCCAGACTCCTGATATTTTGGTGCAAAATAGGTGTTTATTGAAGTGCTCAAAATGGGATGGGTGGTTTCAAGTGGGTGGGGGCTATGGTGAAGGAATGTCCATGGCAGAGTCCAGAGTAACAGTCACACAGGTGCATTGTCCAGAGGCCTGTGGAGAGATGGAGCATGGGCAGTTCGAGGATGGACAGGGTGACAATGTGGGACAGTGGGATGACATCAGGTGGTATCCATTGCTGGCGGGGGTCTTGACATCCTACTCTGTCTTGCGAGATCTCAGGGCCCTCTTGAGGGGTGGTTCTTCTCCTGCAGGAGGTGGGGGTCTGGTGGACTGCTGCTGTGCGGGGGCCTCCTGTCCACTAGCGCCGGCGGAGGTGGATGGCTGTTCTTGGTCCAGGCTAGTGGCAGGGGCCCTTGGGTGTTGTTCAGTGTCCGCCCTGCTGTTTACGAGGTCCTGCAGCAGCCCTACCATGGTAACCAGGGTGGTGTTGATGGCTCTGATGTCCTCCCTGTACCCCCGATAGTGTTCCTCCTGCAGCACCTGGATCTCCTGGAACCGGGCCAGTACCGTCGCCATCGTCTCCTGGGAGCGGTTGTATGCTCCCATGATGGTGGTGAGGACCTCGTGGAGAGTGGGTTCCCTGGGCCTCTCCTCCCCCCCCTGTCGCACAGCTGCCCGCCGAGTTGCCCTGTTTCCCTGGGCCTCTGCCCCCTGGCCGGTGTGCCCACTACCACTGCCCCCAGGTCCCTGTTGTTGTTGGGGTGGTGGGTTATCCTGGGTGCCCTGTAGTGGTAGACACACCGCAGATTGACGCGCCCTGGAGACAGAGGCATGGGCCCGCTGGGTGGGAGCTGTGCTGGTGTTCCCATAGGGGTTAGGGTCTATAGTGGCCTGGGCCTGTGTGAGGGGAACCGACTGTCCAGAGGTCCCCGATGGTCCGGGCTGGTCATCGGTGTCCAGATCGACAGAGCTGCTGTCATCGCTGACGGCCTCTTGGGTGGGGGGTGTGGATAATTCTGGCCCCTCCGCCGCGGTGTGTTGACGGTCGGGTCCTGCAGGGGTATAGAGGTATGGTTATAGTTTCAATGTGTGGCATATGGGTGTATCTGTGGGTTCCCGTGTCCCCAAGTGCTGGCATTCGTGTGTGGGGGCTTTGGTGAGGGTGGCTTGTGGGGGGGATGTGTATATGCATTGGGCATGCTTTGGTGATGGGTGTCCATGCTTAGTGGACGCATGCAGGCCTAGGTTTTGGGATGTGTGGGTTGTGATGGTGAGACATTGGCGGGGAATAGGTGTGCTGGGGGTGGGGGTGAGGATGGTGGTGGGGGTGAGGATGGTGGTGGGGGTGAGGGTGGGGGTGAGGATGGGGGTGAGGGTGGGGTTCGAGGATGGGGGTGAGGGTTGGGGTCTGATTTGGCATGCAGGTGGGGGGGAAGCAGTATTGAAGCTTCAACTTACCAGTATCCATTCCTCCGCCGACTCCTGCGAGGCCGTCAGGATGCAGGATGTTCAAGACTTCCTCCTCCCATGATGTGAATTGTGGGGGTTGAGGTGGGGGTCCTCCGCCAGTCTTCTGCACGGCGATGTTGTGCCTGGATACCATGGAACGCACCTTCCCCCGTAGGTCGTTCCATCGCTTCCTGATGTCTTCCCGATTTCTGGGGTGCTGTCCCACTGCGTTCACCCTGTCGACAATCCTCTGCCATAGCTCCGTCCTCCGGGCAATGCTGGTGTATTGTATCTGTGTGCCGAACAGCTGGGGCTCTACCCGAACGATTTCCTCCACCATAACCCTGAGTTCTTCGTCTGTGAAGCGGGGTTGTCTTTGGGGTGCCATGGGGTGGTGTGTATGATGTGTGGGGTGGAGTATGTGTATTTAAGTGAGTTGAGTGTGGTGGTGTGTGTTGTTTTGTGTGTGGATAGTGTGTGGGTGATGGTGTTGAGTGGCTGTGGCTGTTATGTTTTGGATGCTGGTGTCTCGCTCTTGTCTTCTTTACGAATTTTTAAGCGTAGGGGTTTGTGGGTGATGTGGGTGGGTGTTTTATATTGTATTGTGTGTGTGGGAGTGGTGTGTGTATGTGTATCAGGTGTGTGGGATTCAAATCGTCCAATGTGGGTGAGTTTTGTTCGTTTGTGTGTATTCTGACCGCGCCGGTGTGTCCCGCCAATGGAATACTGCGTTTGAATGACCGCCGCGTGGATTCGTGGGTCGTAATGGCATGGGCGTATTTCTGTTGGCGTGGCGGTGGAGGTTTGGTCACCTCCACCTTTCCGCCGACCGCTGGTCTGGCGGTCTGTTGTGGCGGTCGGATTTTCGGAGGTTTGCCTTCTGCGGGTCAGAATGACCGTGGCGGGTTTCCGCGACCGCGGCGGGATTATGGAGGATTTCTGACCGGCGGTAGGCGCCTTTTACCGCCGAGGTCAGAATGACCACCTATGTCTTGAGTACTTTTGGAACATTTTATTGTTGAATAGGGAGTTCCCAACACTCAGCAGCAGGAACAACATCAACCCGTGCTTCAGAAAATATTCACGATTCTGGAAAACCAAGTTTCCAACAACTAAGGAGCCAAAGGTACCTCTAGAATAGAGGCACAGACCAGACAAATAAATTGTTACATTAGTGATAGCTTCAGTTTTCACCATCTATAAGGCATCAATGTCCCCAAAAGAATTTAAGATAGAACTTCTATTTACCGGGATAGTCTCATGAAATCAAATCCAAAACAGATGACATTACACTTTGCTTCACCTACAACATGTGTATTGGCAATCGAGGGACTCAAAAAGGGTTCGCTTATTCTCTGACAAAAAGATTCTGCCCCATAATTGAGTGGAGTACAATGATGTAAATTAGATGGAACTGAGGAGCCATAATTAGCATTTTGAACTCTGGGCAGGATACATGGTTTATCTTCTTTAATTATCCCTCCTCTATGGGAGGTTTGCCCTTTTGAAACCTCACAATAAAATTGCCATCATCCCTACTTCCGGACCAAGGCAAGGAAGAGGGAGCCTCACTTCTCATTTACCCTCCCACTATAGGGGGCATGAGTGTAGTGGTCGGAGTGGGAAAAAAGGCCCCCTGAAGGGCAGTCGAAATTAGAGTGGAAATAGCCAAAACGACTCCAGTTCTCATATCCATCCTGACAGGATCAATCTATGGGACATGCTGCACAGTAGGCATCTTAGAGACACTCTCACCAACAGGGGGATTCCTCAGGCTCCCCACCTGAGCTATTTGTATCTATATCTCTAAGGAAATGTAGTTTTTTGGTTTTCCATTTAGGAAATCTTTTTTGTTTTTGTTTTTCTTGGTCATACTAATGTGACTCCTTATAGGTGCCTCCACTTTAACCTCCATCAGAGCTCTGTTGGATGAACCACTGGCCTTGGGCACAGTGGGTGGCAATGCAGTTGCCAAATTACCAGAAGTGAGCACCCCGTCCAAACCCACACCCAACGGTGATGCAGATCCATTTACTTTCACCAAATGTTTAGATCCCTTTTTTGACCCCTTTTTAAATAGTGGGAAGATCTCAATAGCGCATTTTCACAAGGGGGAACACTGATCCAAGTCCCCAAACTGCATATTCAAACATATCTCTTCATTTACAAGATTACCATAATTTCTTGGGGTAGCATATAGCACAGAGGTACACCAACTTGCACAGAAACGTCATTTAATCCTCCTAGGGGCACACACGTTTTAGATTTTTGTCTCACACTATTACCTTTAGCTGAGTTGACTACTGGCTTTGATCTAGCAAAAAAAAAATGTATTTACATTCTGCACCTCAACCAAAATTGAGGGCATCATTTCCAGGACACAGTCAGAACTTAACACAGTTTTTTTCAGATATACACAGGATTGAGCATAACATTTTTTCAATGCAAAACAGTATGTCTGGTGTCCAATTGGGGACCCTCGCTAACATTATCAATATTCAGTAGCGTACTCAGGAGCAAAATATCATGATCTAACTCAGCATATGAACCCTAAAAAGGAGAAGAATGAAGATAGGGATGGTTGCACGGAACCAGTAGGGGGTATTGAGTTTGACAACCATCTCCCCATCAAACGGTTTCCTAGAAGAACGGCCAATCAAAAAGCCACCCAGCCTACCTATGCACCTCAATGTCTGGAAGGTTAAAATTTTCCCCAGTCCCCTCTTTTTTGCTGTTAACCAAGCTTGCTCCATCACTAGACTTGCTTCTTGAGGATACCTCTAGGGCTGCACATTGCCACCTTCTGGTGGAAAACCTAAAGAATCATAACCATAGTACTATTGGAGTGATTGCGGGACAATGCCTGAGGTGTTAGAGGTGCCCCACTGATACTCTGAAGCACCAACGGGAAGCAAATGAACATTACTCTTCTTTGCCTACCAGTTGTTGAGCACCCACAGACAACACTTGCTTCCATGGAACAATCATTTACCAGTGAAGGGGACATCTCAAGAAGAGAAGGATGACAACTAGAATCGTTCACCACTGCCTCAGAAACAATAGAAGTCATTTTCTTAACAAGACTGTAATAGCGGGATAGGATTTGAACAGATGCTGCTGGAATCTTCTTGTGCCAAACTAGATGTTCTTACTTTATGTTTAAGGCTTGGGAAGGAAAACCTCCACTTCGGAAATCCTTGGTTTATTGGCCGATTATTGACTTATTAGCTACTGATCAGGCCATCAGGACAAAAGGAGGAGTTGGCAATAAGTGAACAATAAGTGCACAGTCGGCAATCCCCCTCTAGGAAGTACAAGCTACATCAACCCAATGCAAGATACTTCTGCCCCGCCTGGGGGGACCTGTAGCTGAGGCCACTACCTGAACTACACAAAAATGCCACTATGCATGTAATCACTTTCAGTGCTCTTGCTGTAATCACTGTTGCCACTATTTGCTGATACCAAATAACTGCTACTCAAGCCTCTCTCCTCCAATACTGCCTACCAAATTGCAGAGCTCCAACAGGACAGGAAGGCATACAGGACCCCAGTCAATGGAACACTCTTTCTAGCTCCCAGCTGCCCAATTCCAGTCAGTGTGGTCCGCAAAAACAGGGAAAAAGTCAAGAATCACAGATCACCCAGGCACCTAAATACCAGTTACCTGCCCCTTAATATGATGATTGTGGGCATCAATAAGAAGAAAGGCAACCATGCCCTAGTGACCTGGTGGAGGTCATGTCTGGGAATAATGGCCAACCGACCAAGCCCCTCAGAATTCCTCAAATTACCCAGGGCTACTTTCCAGCTTTCCCAAACGTTTACTTGTTGGTTTTGTCAAGCTTTCTCCCTTAAGGCTATCAGGGTGCTTTGGCAGTCAAACTGCAAAGGAGACAAACACTGCCAACTTTGCTGAAAAACATGGCCTCTGTGTCAAAGGAGGTCCTGAACCCTTCAGCTTGAGCTGCTGGCAGCTGGCATTATGCTGGCCACCTAACGCAGCAATTGCTTCAAGATACTGATGGCGCAGTCAGCCTGCCAACCAAGCAGGCCACCAAGTGAGCCAAGTAAGCCGCAATGTAGGCCACTGGGCCAAAATCACTCTCCTGGGGACCCCCACCAATGATGGCCCACCACGGTCTTCAACTACGGCAGTTTGCTGCTGGCGGCAGCTGTGGCGTCTTCTTGCTCCCTGCTCATCGCTCCTCCTTGCTCCTCCTCCCCCGATTGTAACATTCAAAATGTGATGATCAAAAAAGGGTGTTGACAAAACAATCTATTAAAAAATCATAACAGCAGATCCAAGAGCATCACTTATGCAGCAACACAGTTATTCAGATTTTCCTGGAATGTGCCTTGGAATTTACCTTATAAACTTGGGATTGCAATTAAAAAAACAGACCCATAATGAAAAGACAATGCAAATCAGCCAAACAGAACAAGAGCATAAAAGCTATAAATGACAATCAGACTCTAAAGCCTACAGAAATTTCAGCACCATCATGCCCAAATAAAGACAGAAAAGCAACCAATTCAACTTGATCAATAGCAGACTTCCTCTACAAACATAACAACTCGAAAGTAAATACATCTAAACTCATTTTGATGCACCAAAGGAAATCTCTCCTCAACTAAATTCCATCCATGGAATGCGCATTAAAATGACATCTCAAGTGCACAAAACAGGAGCTGAAATTCAAGATTATTCACTCATCAAGGTATTTTCATCTTCATTTCAACTGACACAAGAAAATCAAAAACCATCAACAGTTCAATTCTCTTCAAACTCTTTCAAAAGACTTGCATTGGATAATATTTATGTCCAGCAACTGTATGACATTCTCTCAAACAATACAGTACTCATTGCTGATGCATCAGTCTCTGCACTAATCATAAACTCCAGGTCTTACAGTTCAATTAACTCCTCCCTGACTATAGCAATAAAACCACTGGACTATTACATCAATTAGAACTACAAGAATACTATTTACAGTATCATGCAACATTTTTGTCTAATATGCATAACAAACTGAGCACTTTGCAACGCAAAGTGGATATCATTTCAGTAAAACCCTCCACTAACTACACCCTTTGTACTTCGACTCCAATAATTGAGAAGCCCTATACCGAAAATTATGAAACAGCTAATGGATAACATTAGGGCACCATATAGTCCGGGACAACTTACCAAGCACCGTGGCGCAGGGCAGCACATAAAGTGACCTTGGTGCTCTGCCCTGCTCCATAGGGAAAGGGCAGAAATGCACCATAGTTACAAGATATGGTGCATTTCTGTCCTTTCCCCCTGCACTGGGCCACAAGTTGCTGTGTAGTGGCAACACAGAGGCCCTTCCTCTGTGGTGCAGGAAGAGACACCTTCCTGCACAAAAACAACCCAGAGAGGCACTTTTCTCTTTCTTTGTGTGCTGCAAAAGATTACTGAACCACAGTAAGTACTCTGGATTCTGTAACCCCACATAGCACCGTGCCATTGTGTCTGGAATCATCTTAAACTAAAAAGGACATCATGAATGCTCCAGCAAAATAATCTTTTTCTGATAGAATACTAATCTTTTCAACAGAATATGTGTCAAGAAGAAATGAGGATATACTGAACCGAGGTAACTTGATGCCTCTTGCATCATATCTCAAATTTATGATTTCTTAACACTCAGGACATTCTAGGTATCATTTATTTTCAGTAATCTTCTACCATTCATAATGGAGGCAATTCAAATAACCTCCAAAAATAGCCAAATTGGTAAATAGTCACAAGATATTTTTACCAACTGGGGGATTGTCATTTACTCAAAGGAGACCTAAAAATATCCTGAGGTACTGGCTATTCTATAACAAAAGGATTATATAAATAAGGTAATAATTGCATCCTGAAAGGAATGCCTGGAACCACAGACTCTTTAGTTAAGGTAATTGGTGCAGTCCAAACTACAGTTGCCGGGGATAAATGATGCCACTGCTTCGCAACGACCAATTCCTCAACCATGAAAGATGAAGACGGGAGTTGGCTCCACTCAATACTAGGAAGTGGTTTAAGTCAGTATTCCTAGGCCACATGCTGGCTAAACTAGTGAGGATTTCATTGTTGATGCAAATTTTCTAACTGTTCCTAATGATTTTTATCAAGTGCTGGCAATACCTGCTGTATCACGTAGTAAATTTGGTAGGCCCCCAGGAGGAATGTCAATATATATTTGAACATCTAGAGAAGTCAATGTAAAACCACCTAATGTGCTGTGACACTTTTTCCGGCTGTCATGGAACAACATGTTGTAGTCCTCAAAAAACCTATGCAACATTTTATTGAATAATATTTATTTAATCATACACAACATTGACCAAAATGTGGCAGTTAAGTATTTCTTTGATAAGCTCGAGACCATTGTGTGCAATTGTGCAGGGCTAGAGATGATCATACCTTGGGACATCAACGTAAGGCTGTGCAATAAATGCTTGAGTTAACCAGCAACACTAATGTGTGCATCCACGAGTCCTAACGGTCCATCAGAAACGTATTTGTTTAAAGAAGACCTATTAGAAAAACTATTCTTATTAGCTTCTCACTAGTACATCTAAAATTATGAAACACATTTGAAACATCTGGTAACATTAGACATCATTCTCATGGCAGAGGATAGATTGTAGACTACCTTTATGTCTCTCACTGTCTTTATGTTCAGTGTTATGACTTCTCTTTTTTAAGTACGCCTGAAAGGGACCATCTGTGAACCTTAACAATCTTAGATTTAGATTTGTCTCAAGCTTAATTGTCTCACGTTGGATATGGCTTCAGCCACAATATCTTAAGGAGGATAAAATGGGATGTAAGAAATGCAGAGACACTAACTGCATGAAAACATTGTCCAGTACCAAGATAATTAAAGACAAATTATTGAGGGTGGCAGTACTGCACAGCA
Organism: Pleurodeles waltl; assembly: GCF_031143425.1. Classification (NCBI taxonomy): domain Eukaryota; kingdom Metazoa; phylum Chordata; class Amphibia; order Caudata; family Salamandridae; genus Pleurodeles; species Pleurodeles waltl. The sequence continues at coordinate 915,222,347 of NC_090447.1, forward strand.
CACTAAGGATCATATTTTCAAGCCCCTAGTGTCACCGGAGAGTAACTTTTTGTGACGCTCCGTGGCACTGTGCACTGCGCTGTATTTTCAAGGCAGCATTAAGCCACTTTTTTTGGCTCAACTCCACGTTGTAATTACAGCCCCTTAACACGCAGCACTATGCGTGTTAGGGAAGTGCAATGGGTGATGCTGTGGGCATTCCACAGCAACACCCATTGCATTTTGACACTGTCCTAGCCTTATGAGATTTTGTAAAACCTGAGACAGTACCAAAATTCAACGTCACCCCAGGGGTGGAGTTAGCATGGCACAATGAGGAGAAATGCTTTCATTTCTCCTCATTTTTTGCTTTTTCTATGTGTGCTGCATTCTACAGCACGCATAGAAAGAGCAAAATGACAGACATGATTGTTTATGTGCAGGAAGGGACACCTTCCCGCATATAAACAATCACATCTCTCAACACCGACATCCTAGCACAATGGTGCAAGGATGCCTGTGTTGGCACAGGCAGCTAAAGTTAGCATTAGCGCATGAGACAACACAGGGGTGCACTGTATTCAATTAAATACAGTGCACCCCTGCATTGTGAAAATGCTGGAGCAGAGTTGCGTTCCGTCATTTTCCTATAAATATGGGCCAGTGTCTTTAATTTGTACAAAGTCCACTATCTCCGGGATAGATTGGATTCTTACTTGGTTCCAAAAGATTCAACTTCTTCCCTCTTTCTCTTTAGGTCTCTTCAGCTCCTCCCCACCAGCACCTTCAGACTAAGAAAACCACAGGTAAGTTTCTGTATGTCTTTTCCTGTTAATTTTCTTATTATGTTTCCTATTTCATTCGTTCTGTTGTTGTCATTCTGTGACTTATCTTTCATCCTTTATTAGATGAGCTTCTTCTAAAATCTTTGATTACCCTTGTAGTTGATTTTTCAACCACCTCTGGAATCTATTTTCCTTTGAATTACAACTTCTCGCCTTTTCTATTGCAATTATCTGACCTATTAATTCAGTATCGTTCTCTCTTCATGGACTTGCTATTTACATGTAATTTCTGCCTGTGGTAGAGAAAAAGAAGAAAATAAAGAATTGGAAAACAAACAAGCACTGGCAAAGCCAATAGGTCTTGCCTATAAGAGAGCTGTTGGCTTTGGCAATGTGCTTTACCCTGTAGTACACCAGCGTGGCTGCTGTTCAGCATAGTTAGAGGCTAGTGGCATAGAGTGTCAGAGTGGAGTGGGGTAGTACAGTGTTGTATAGCGGATTTGTTGGAGTGCTGTACAGTAGAGTGGGGGTATAGTCATAGAGCTGAGGCGAGAGGAGTAGAGTTCAGTGGCTCAGTGGCACAGAGTATGGTAGAGTAGAGTGGAGTGAGGTGGAAAATGGTTGAGTGGGTTGGAGTGGAGTGACGTAGTGGGGTGGTTGGATTGGAGTACAGTGGGGTGGATTGGACTGGGGTAGAGTGAGGTGGATTGAGTGGGGTGGATTGAAATGGGGTGAGGTGGATAGGATTTGGGTGTACTTGAGTGGGGTCGATTAGATTGAATTGGGGTGGGTAGTTTTGGATAGGATTGATGGGGTGAGGTGGGGGGTGGGCTGAATTGGAGTGGGGTGGATTAGATTGTACTGAGTGGGGTGGATTAGATTGGAGTGGATTGGATTCACTGGATTGGAGTAGGGTGGATTGAACTGGAGTGGGTGGATAGGATTGGAGTGGGGTGGATTGGATTCTCTGGATTGGAGTGGGGTGGATTGGACTAGATTGGGGTGGAGACGATTGGGTGGGGTGGATTGGACTGGACTGAGATTGATTAGATTGGAGTGGGGTGGATTAGAGTGGGACAGGCTGGATGAACTGGATTGGAGAAGACTGAACCGAGATGGGGTGGATTGGACCAGAATGGAGTGGGGTGGATTGCAGTAGAGTGTGGTGGGTTCCTGTTGAGTGGGGTAGATTATAGTGGGGTTGGATAGATTAGAGAGGGGTGGATTGGATTGGAGTGGGGTGGGTTGAAATGGGTGGGGTGAATTAGATTGAGGTCGGATGGATTGGTTTGGAGTGGGGTGAGGAGGATTGGATTGGGGTGGGGTGGGGTGTGTTGGACTGAATTGGATTAGATTGGGTTAAAGCAGATTGGAGTGAGAAGTTTGGATTGAACTGATAAGGCTAGGGTGGGGTGGATTCCACTGGAGTGGAGTTGATTGGATTTAGTGGATTGGAGTGGGGTGGAAACAACAGGAGTGGGATGGATTGGATTCACTGGATTGGAGTGGGTGGATTGGACTGGAGTGGGGTGAATAGGATTGGAGTAAGGTAGATTGCATTGGACTTCAGTAGATTGGATTAACTGGTTGAAGTATGGTAGATAGGTTTGGAGTAGGCTGGGTTGGATTCACTGGATTTAAGGCAGGTGGACTGGACATGGGTGGATTGAATTGGAGTGGGGTGGATTGTAGTGAATGGGGTGGATTAGAGTGGGGTGGGGCGGGGTAGATTGGATTGGAGTAGGGTGGATTGAAATGGTGTGGGTGAATGAGATTGGGGTGTAGTGGGCTGCAGTCGGATGGACTGGATTGGAGTGGGGTGGGTGGAATGGATTTGGGTGGGGAGTGTTGGATTGGATTGGGGTGGAATGGAGTTGGGTGGATTGGATTGGGGTGGATTGCTTTGAGGTGGGGTGGATTGGATCGGGAGTGGGCTGGATGGATTTGATTGGGGTGGAGTGGAGTAGAGTGGGATGGACTGCAGTGGAGTGGATTAGACTGGGGTAGACTGAAACTGGGTAGGCTGAATGAATTGGATTGGAGTGTGGGGGACTGAACTGGGATGGGTGGATAGGTAGATTAAATTGGGGCAGAGTGGGTATATTTAAACACAATGGGTGGATTTGAGTGGATTGAAATGGGATGTGCTGGATCAGGGTGGGTAGACAGAAGGTGGCGGATTGGATTGGATAGGGGTGGGTTACTGGGGTGGATTGGAGTAAGGTGGAGTGGAGTGGGGATGATTGCATTGAGTTGAGGTGGATTGGATTGGTGTGGGGTGAAATGGATTGGAGTAGGGTGGATTGGACTGGGGTGAATTAGAGTGGGGTGGACTGGAGTATGTTAGACTGGAGTGGGATGTGGTGGATCAGATCAGGGTGGATCGGATTGTGTGGGGTGGACTTGATTTGGGTGGAGTGAGGTGGAATACGTTAAGTGGGGTGGATTTGATTGATTAGGGTGGATTATAGTGGGATGGATTGGATTGAGTTTGGTGAATTGGATTAGGTTGGATTGGATGGGGATTGGGTGGATTGCCGTGGGCTGGGTTGAGTTGGGATGGTGTGGATTGACTGCAGTGGGTGGATTGGATTGTGGTGTATTGGACTGGCGAGGGGTGGAGTGACTGCATAGCAGTATCCCCAAACTTTGATGCAGGTAAGATATGCTTAAGCCATCAAGACCCTGTAAAGTAGGACAAAGAAAAAACAAACAAGGTTGGAAGCCACTCTCACTTCGAAGGTCAGGTGATGAAGCACCCTGGTGTTTGCCTGTATAAGATACAGACACCTTCAGGTAGTGTTTAGGGAGCATGACCTTATAATACCTCTCATGGGAGGAAAGGGAATTACTAGGACCTGCTGGTGCCTGTCTCTGTGAGTGGGTTTCATTCATGGATAAGGACTGAGATTAGGAAGGATGATATAGTGATAAGGCAATGCTGTATTTGGGATTCACACCATTTTGACTGATTGGCTCCAGCTGGTAAAAAACATGTGCTTCGCTTTTTCCAAGTTCTATCTCAATATGTACCTGTATAGTATATATAATCATCATACAGAACATCAACAGCTTCCAACTCCAGTTTTTCGCTCTTCAAGTACTTCTGGAGTTGCCATAAGGCCCATGATAATTAAGGACCAGAATTCATCCCTTCCACCAAACCTCTCGAGCACTGAGCGTGGAACCCTCTATTCTTTTAAAAAATCATACTATCAGGAAAACACAGGTAGGTGGTCAATCCTTTAGTCTCCAACTATGGAGAGCTTTGATTAAAATAAGCACTTGGGATCTTTTTTAAGACATTAGCTGCCTGGTCTCATATTGAATTGCATTTTCTAACATGTAGTGTGCTGTTTTTCCTGAAGGACACGAAGCCGTACTTTTCCAGGAGCTATATGTGTGTACCCGTAGTAAATTCTTTCTCATGAGAACCGGCTTGCTCAAGGCGATGTTCTTGCTAGATGCAACAGTGTAATTTGTAACAGGTGCAAGGTTACTCTCCTAGGAGAAGACAATGAAGACACTAACTGGAGCGCAAAGTGTAACATTTTCTACCTGACATTCCAACCGTTGAAAACGTCAATAACGGAGACCAATCCGTGATGTGGTAACTGTGAACTGTGGGAAATTCTAGCAAGGTGCTTACCAAATTATTGGTCAGAGATAAAGATGCACCAAACTTTATCCAATGAGGAATTAGGGAATAGTTAGACAGTTTTGATTTAACAGCGTGACCCGAGGAAAAACAAAAACTTTGACTTTTACCATTTGCTATTTTGCCATTCCTTTTGCTATGAGATTTTTGCTAGAGCGACTTTGCTAGTTGCCATATTATAGTTTAGTTGTCCTGTCACTTTAAACCATCCTCTACTCCATTCTTGCCTGATGCTAACTTCTCCTCCATCTGTGGGAAGTAATCCGTTCCTTAGCTATGCTATCTTGAGACTTTGTCCCGTCCTATCTCTGCTGATGGTGAATCGACTGATGTCCTGAGAACGAAGACTGACGCTGCTTGCTGATCTGTTGGACTGGTAACTATCCGATGCAAATTGTGATTGTCTGTTTGCCTTTTCTTTCTAGGTACCAACTGCTATTTTGATAGAGGCCTTAGTTTAGATGTTTTCCAAATTCGTGTTCACTAAATGTTTTGCATGAAGCCCAACATGCTAATGCTAATTCGAGGCTAGTTAAGGTGGTCACTAATACCTTGTGCAAATCGACAAATGGTTGAGATCTTGCTATGTTGATTCATGTACTAATGAGACGCTGCTAAGTTGATTCAGATTAATGATGTGCATAAATATCGAATTAATATAGCCTATGCATTGATTAAGCTGTGCTCTGATTGCTAATTGGTAGTGTTTTCTGATGAGTTTATTGCTATTGAGATTAATAGACATGATTTTAGATTGTAACTAATAGGGAAATAAATAGCCTAACACTAAATTAAACTGGTGTGGTTATTCATGACTGAAAGGTCATGGTGTGTTCAAATTTTTGATTCCTATTGATTGTTCATTGATTAGTGATTGTCATTATTGATTAGTTATTGATATTGTTGGTTGATGATCGTTAAGGAAGATACTTCGTACTGGGAAATCTCCAAACGCGGCCCAAAGGTTTGTCAACCTAGACGCGTCTCCTTGTAAGTTTACTTATTAAGGCTCTGACTCACTAACACAAGAATGATCGTTTTTTTTATCATTATGGTGTGTTATGAAGCTCTGTTAGACAAAATAAACCAAACCAAAAGAAGACATAATTTCTAAATTGAAGTTGAGAATTCAGGCAGGAGTCAAATGTTTGTAATCAACCATTGCACTCAATCAGCACATCGAAAAAACAAGATATGAAGAAATATTTCCATAGGACAGTCACTCTATGTGTTTATAATCGGTGCCGCCGCCACCCATTATAAGAAGCAATTCTGCAAAGGCAAAAATAGCTAACTCTAGCAGGTCTGTCCTTACAGAACAATAATTAACATTATTAGCAATTAACATAAGAAAGATGTGCTGCCGTCAGAGCAGTGGGAAATCATCATAGAGGTGTGCCTTGCAGTAAATGCTGTCCAAGGTGCAGCTGACATTAGCAATGGCAATCACCACCACCCAGAGAGTAGCCTTAAAACAACATATTAGTTTGCATTTCGCTGGGGGCAGCAGCCATCAGCAATTGACAGTCAATACTGGCCTGAGACCAGCAGTAAACTAACATTGTTTTGTGCTTCTTAAGGGGAAGTAGCCACCAGGGATGGCACTATATGCTTCCCCACTAGCAATGGCAGTCAATCTTTCCCTGGGGGCAACTGTAAACAAACACTGTGGTCTGTGCTGCCCTGGGGCATCAGTCTCAGGCAATGGTAGTACATGCTGCCCTAGGAGAGCTGACACTATCAATGGCTGTCAATACTGTTCTGTAAGGTAATATAGGGCTATATGTACGCAAGACAGAAATAGCGATTTCCTAAATGTGATTTCCTGAGAATCGCAATTAGGATATCACTATTTCTAATGTGTGAAACACTTTTGAGTTTCATTTGCGATTCCTGTTGGGTCATAAATATATCTTCCTCATGAAATTTAATGCAGGTAAGTTGCAATGTGTGACCCGTTAGGAATCGTGCTCATCACAGGGATGGTGGCCTGCTGGGTGCCCTGTGGGTCAGCAGGCCATCATGTCTGTGATGTGATTGCTTTTAAATAACTATCTTTTTTTTAACACAGCATGTTTTCCTTAAAACGGGACGCCTTTATAAAGAAAGAAATTAAACTTTGAAATTAAACTTTTTGAGACCACTGCCTGGTTTACAAAAATATTTTCCCAACCATTCTCAAAAAAGAAGGGGTCCCCTGAGGACCCTTTCCTATTTGTGAATGGGTTACCACCAACTTTGAGTTGGTGGTAAAGGTTGAATGTTTTGCGACCGCATTTCAGTTGCAAAACGTTCATACAGACCATTCTGATTCAGTATTATAAAGGGATGACCTCAACACACCCCTCCTGAATACTGAATTGCATAACCTAAATTGTGTTTCAGTAACAAGTCACTGAATCACAGTTTGTACATACCAAAAAGGAGTTTTGTGGCCACAGATGGCCCAATTCTGCAAATTGGGCCATTTGTGACATGAAAAATGCTGTGTACAACTAGCCAATAGTCATTGCACTGCTCTGGAGGCAGCAGATACCAGCAATGGCATTATATATTGCTCCCAGACAGCTGACACTAGCAATGACAGTCAATGCACTGGGGGAAGCAATAAACCAAGAAAGTGGTTTCCGCTGCACTTGGGGCAGTGCCCACCAGCAATGGCAATATGTGCTGTCCCAAAAGGAATGGAGTCATTATTGCTCTTGGGGCAGCATCAAAATGATATAGTGGTTTGTGCTGCAACAGGGCCCACCAGATATGGCAATGGCAGTCAATACTGAGCTGGAGCAGCAGTAAACTAATATAGTGGTTTGTGCTGCTCTGGGGCAACCACCATCAGCAAAAGCAGTATGGCAGTCAATACAGTCCTCGGGGCAGCAGTAAACTATCATAGTGGTGCACAATGCCCTGGGTGCAGCTAAATAACAATTGTAGTATGTGATCTCTTGGAGGCAGTAATCACCACCCTTTATGGTGAGTGCTGCCCTGTGTGTGAAATTAACCAGGCATAGCTGGTTGCTGCAATAGGGGCAACAATAACAATATATTAGTCGTATGTGCTGCCGACAAAGCAGCTGGCAGACGCATGGGGTCAATACTGACCCTGTAGAGGTAGTAAACTATCATATTGGTAAGGACTAGCAGTGGCAGGGAGGCAAAAGCACTAATACCATTCAGTGATGCCCTTGCGACTGGAATAAAAGTCAGAGTGATTGGAACCACCTTGGGGACAGCTGATATTAGCCTTAGCAGTATATGCTGTATTTGAGGCCTTGTTAGCTGCTTTGTGGGCACCAGTCAGTACCCATGATAATGATTCCTGCCCTGAACACAAAAGCAACCAGTAATAGAAGTGTGCTGCCCTTGTCCTACCAATATTCACACATATCCATAAAGATGGAGAATATCCCCAGAGGAATTGGTGGCCCATTATAAGAACAGTTTGGACATCAAGCTATCTGTTTTCAGAAGTTCCACGAAAGTGGGGAAAAATCATTTTGTGGAAAAATGCAGTATCAAGTTTTGTACGATTATCATGTTCTAACAATGACATAAGTCATTGCCTTGCTAGCCTTGCTCTAGTCATTGTCTGTGCAAGAGCTTGATTGGATGTCTTCATTTTAATATACATTCTTAAACTGTTTTCTATAGCTGGCTCATATCTGCTGTCCTAGTTTCAGAATATGATCAATGTGAATGTCTAGAATGAAAACGAAAAGGTTTAGGGTTACCATGGGCTGATTTTCCCAATGAATTGTACTCAGTTGTCTTGATTATTTGCAAGTAAAGAATACTGGATGTACAGAACATTCATTCTTTCAGAAAAGATATTCTCAGAAGCCCTCTGCATTGCCCTGTGCATATTCAGAGAAATGACAGTCAGGATCAGAGGGAGTCACATGTATATGGTCTTTCTTGGTGTTACCCACACTTTAGATTCAGTGGGCAGCACTGCAGCTAACCCTAGGACCTCTTGGACTTTATCTGTCATTTATGTCTGCGGCCGGAAATGCGTACTGCAACACAGCTGTCAAGCAATGTCACAGAGGTATATGATACTAAGAGAAAAGTATAGCCTGTTGCCTCCGTAACTAGAGTAATTAGATGCTACTGAAACATTACCAAATTCCCATGCACCTCCTTTTTAGGCTTTTATTTTCAAGGAGTAGTAAAGTCAAGCAGTCAGCACTTACTCTTGAAAGTTGGTGTGGGGAAGATCATCAGATAAAAAGAACAACTGGTGCAATAATTTTGTTGTCCGGAGTTATTTCTTTATAGAAGATATACAAGTTAAATGTACTATATCTTGAAATAATAAGTAGTAACGTGTGATGTTTTTTACAGTAGCCATTATTACATTTCGAAGAGAAAGATGTAGAAGCAATCTTATTCCTCAATGTGTACTAGCAAACAGAAAAATAATGTGTTTCAGATGCAGCTTATATTTGATGCCTGGTTTGTGTGAGAAACGTACATTCTTGCTTTCTTTCGGTGTAAATTGGCAGTGCAACACTTTCCGTAGTTGAGAACACTTCACATTCAGTCACAATTAGCAATTTGAGTTAGGGTGCAGCAGGAGAGACGTTGTCATGGGTAGTGTTCCTGAGGCAGAACACCTTGGGCTGCCAGGTGCAGCTATGTAGCCACGCAGTCTCAACAAAACGGGGGTACATCAAAAAGAAACACGGACAATTTTACCTCTGAAGCCTAGTGTTATAGTACTGGGTGCCACAAAGGGTCAAAAGAATGAAGACCTGAATTTTCTGAAGCACACACCAAGGGAAAGTTGATAACAGTCAAAGGAAGAGTGCCATAAGCAGGCAAAAGTCTTCAGCTGAAGCACACATAGTTGCCACTTTTCAGACAGGTTGTTTGTAACATTTGTATGGTTTCTCTGTACATGGGAGTGACATTCTACTGCCAAACGTGTGACACTTTTTAGAGTAGTGTGACACTTCGCGAGTAAAATAAATTACCAGTGATTGGGTACCTCTCAGTGAACTTACTGCTATTACACCCAGATGTATCACACAACAATGAACATACCTCAATTAAGAGCAAGGCCTATTAGTGTTGACAGTGCTTGTTAGTAGTATCATCCAAATGAGTAGAGATGTTCTTACCATCCTTGCCATCTGAGAACCGCTGCTGCTTTGAAACTGTGTTAGTGAACTAATTTATACAACTACTTAACTTATTACGTAGTTTTTCGAAGCTCAGTCTTTCTGCTGCCTGCTGCCTGCTGCACAGCTACACGGCAGTCGGTCAGTGCCAGTGTTCCTTCTGGCACAGCAGGCCCTGAATGCGCAGGCTTGGTAACAGTGAGGAAACCACATGGCAATGGAAATTGTCACCCAACGTTGATGCACAAACAAGGGCAACTTAAAGGCACCGGGTCCGTGTGGGTGCTGCAACCGGAGCTTCGATGCTGTATATTTGTTCAGACAGCAACTCCCTTCCACGGGATGATCTAGCAGCAACACATGTGCATAGGTCGGGCGGTGTTGATAGAGAGAACACAATTTGTTTTTGGAGCTCTGCACGTTGGTATTTAAACAAAATACGACACTGTCTATGGCAGGAATTACCACAGAAATGAGATACCAGGCCTGCTGCCATGGCTAAGTCAATGCGGCAGTGCAACCACTGACGTCCAATTGCGTGATGTTTTAGCAGGACTTCATGATTATCTCCACGGTGTCAGGGAGCTTTGTATAAGTGGCTAATTCATTTTAATGTGATTAGGTGGACAGCGACATTAACATTTTTAGTCTAACCCTTGATGCATGGTACTTGGCAGGGATCAGTACACCCTAGATAACTTTTTGTTCCTCAGCTGGTGGCGGGTTAAAACAATGATTCCACAAAGGTGGCTAAGACACTACTGTCACAGGTAGATACATCAATACGGTTACGCTATTAGGAGAATGACCCCCAACCAAAATACCAGTGGAAGATTTGTGATATAGATCTAATGTTTGGCAGGAATTATATTGCTAAATTCTGGGGTAGCTGGATGGTCCCTGTTAGAAACGGGGTCTCTATTTGGCAGACGTGTACACCCATGTCCAAGTAGGGACCACAATCCTAGTCAGGGTAAGTCACACACAATCCAAATTATCCTGTGCCCACCCTCTGGTAGCTTGGCACTGAGCAGTCAGACTTAACTTAGAAGGGAATGTGTTAAGTATTTGTGCAATAAATCATACAGAAACACAGTGAAAACACCACATAAATACACCACACAGGTTTAGAAAAATAGATAATATTTATCTGAATAAAATATGGTAAAAACGATAAAGATTCTATAAGCACATGTTGAAATCTCACTTTTGCAGGTTTAAAATGAGTCTTACATCTTAGAAATCAACAGTTGTCTCGATTACGCAAAGTACCTGGCTTGCGTGAAAAATAACATGCACGTGGGACCACAGAGAAGGAGATGTGTCAAAAAATAAGGTGTGCGTTGGATTTTCTGACGCAACACAGACATTGTATTGTTTCTTTCCATGCTGTTAGGGTGTAATTTTTTGGCATGCAGTCTTGGTTTCCTCAGTGCAATGCAGGGATATTTTTGATGCCCAGGGATGATGTGGAGAAATCCTGGGCACACTGGAAGCAGTCACAGGTGTTGTGTCGATCCGTGAGGGTGATGTGTCAAATTTTCTGTTGCACGACAGGTGCTGCATTGATTTTCCACTCAGGGAATCGGCTGCATCCTTCCGGTTCGGCTGTGCGTCGATCCAGTAAGGAAGTGCATTGAATTTACTGTTGCAAGGCAGGCGCTATGTCAAATTTCCAACCAGGAAGTTGGGCTGCGTCGTTCTGGTTCAGCTATGCTGCGATTTCTCGGTCGCTAGGCAGGTTGTGTGTCATTTCCGACAGGCTGTGAGTTGATTTTTAGCACACAAGTAGTTTCCTGAAGAGATGAAGTCTTTTTGGCCCTGAGGCTTCAGAAAACAGGAGGCAAGCCTTGGGAGAGCACTTCACAGCAAAGTCAGAGGGCAGAAGGGCAGCAGGGCAACAGCAGGGCAGCAGTCCTTCTCAGCAAAGCAGTCCAGATGAGTCCTTTGGGAAGCCAGGGAGTTCCTGTTGGCAGGTTGCAGGTTCATGTCCAGAAGTGTCTGAGTTGGTGGGGTCAGAGACCCAGTTTATATACCCCAGAATGCCTTTGAAGTGAGGGAAGACTTCAAAGAGTGGTTTTGAAGTGCAAAATTTCCCTTTTCAGTCCAGTTCTGTCTGCCAGGGTCCCAGTAGGGGGTGTGGCAGTCCATTGTGTGAGGGCAGGTCATCAGTCATTGAAATGTAAGTGTCAGGCCCTCCACCCTTCCAGCCCAGTGAGACCCATTCAGTATGCAATGAGTGCACGTGTGACTGAGTGTCCTGTGTTTGTGGTTATCTGGGTGAAATGCACAAGAGAGCTGTCAACCAGCCCAGCCCAGACATTGATTGGAGACAGGCTATAAGGCACTGATGGTTTTAAGTGTAGAAAAATGCTCACTTTCTGGAAGTGGCACTTCTAAAATAGTGATATCAAATCTAACCCCACCAATCGCTGCAGAGGGGTGCCTGCTGAAGCAGGGAAGTGACTCCTTCACTTCAAGGGAGATTTCTTTGTTCTTCTGGTGCAGGCTGAAGACAGGCAGTTCTCAGAGGGTGCACGACCTGGAAACAGTTGCAGTTGCTGGCAGGAGCTGAAGATACAATGTTGCAGAAGTCATCTTTGCTTTTTTGTTGCAGTTTGTAGAGTTCCTGCAGGGACCAGATGCAGTTTCTTCGGTGAGAAGGTGAAGTAAAGGATGCAGAGGATTCCTGCTGGAGTCTTGCAATTTGAATCTGAAGAACAACCCAAGACAGAGATCCTAAATAGCCCTGAAAGGGGGATTGGTCAGCTAAACAGGTAGGCTCATATCAGGGGAGGCCTCTGATGTCACCTGCTGGCACAGGCCTCTCAGATGCTCCCAGAGTGGCCTGCCAATTTGGAATCCAAGATGGCAAAACCCAGGGACACTCTGGAGGAGCTTTGAGCACCACCCTTGGGCTGGTGATGGACAGGGGAGTGGTCACCCCCCTTTCTTTTGCCCAGTTTCAAGACAGAGCAGGGTCTAGGGATCCCTGAATGGGTATAGACTGGATTATGCAAGTAGGGCACCATCTGTGCCCTTCAAAGCATTTCCAGAGGCTCCAGGAGGCTACCCCTCCCATACCTGTAACACCTATTTCCAAGGGGAGAGGGTGTAACATCTGTTAGACCTGACAGCCTTAGGGTAGTCACCCCTAACTTTTTGCCTGCCTCCCTCCACTTTTGGGATACTGTTTTTGCTGGTTTTTAGACTCTGCGCACTTTACCACTGCTAACCAGTGATAAAGTGCATATGCTCTCTCCCTTTAAACATGGTAACTTTGGATCATACCTGATTGAACTATTTAATCTACTTATAAGACCCTAATAATGTGCACTACAGGTGCCTAGGGCCTGTAGATTAAATGCTACTAGTGGATCTGCAGCACTGGTTGTGCCACCCACTCAAGTAGCCCCCTTACCCTTGTCTCAGGCTTGCCATTGCAAGACCTGTGTGTGCAGTTTCACTGCCACCCCGACTTGGCATTTAAAAGTACTTGCCAAGCCTAGAACTCCCCTTTTTCTACATATAAGTCACCCATAATGTGTGTCCTAGGTAACCCCTAGAGCAGGGTGCGGTGTAGTTAAAAGGCAGGACATGTACCTATGTAGTTATATGTCCTGGTAGTGTAAAACTCCTAAATTCGTTTTTACACTACTGTGAGGCCTGCTCCCTTCATAGGCTACCATTGGGGCTGCCCTCATACACTGTTGAAGTGGCAGCTGCTGATCTGAAAGGAGCAGGAAGGTCATATTTAGTATGGCCAGAATGGTAATACAAAATCCTGCTGACTGGTGAAGTCGGATTTAATATTACTATTCTAGAAATGCCAATTTTAGAAAATGAGCATTTCTTTGCACTTACATCTTTCTGTGCCTTACAATCCACGTCTGGCTGGGCTTGGTTGACAGCTCCTTGTGCATTCACTCAGACACACCCCAAACACAGGGTACTCAGCCTCACTTGCATACATCTGCATTTTGAATGGGTCTTCCTGGGCTGGGAGGGTGGAGGGCCTGCTCTCACACAAAGGACTGCCACACCCCCTACTGGGACCCTGGCAGACAGGATTGAACTGGATGGGGACCTGGTGCACTTCTTAGCCACTCTTTGAAGTCTCCCCCACTTCAAAGGCACATTTGGGTATAAAACAGGGCCTCTGCCCTACCTCATCAGACACTTGCTGGAGAAGAACCCTGAACCTGAAACTACATCCTGCCAAGAAGAACTGCCTGGCTGCTCAAAGGACTCACCTGCCTGCTTTCTACAAAGGACTGCTGTCTTGCTGTTGCCCTGCTGCCTTGCTGAACTCTTGTCTGGCTGTGAAAGTGCTCTCCAAGGGCTTGGATAGAGCTTGCCTCCTGTTCCCTGAAGTCTCAGGACCCAAAAGACTTCTCTTTTTCACTTGGACGCTCCGTGCGGCGAAAATTTCGACGCACAGCTTGTTCCGCGGTGAGAAAAACGCCGCACACCGAAGCTGACCGACGCGACGCTCTGGGGACGATCGAAAATCCGACGCAAGGATAACGCCGCCCGACCTCTAGAGGAGAAATCGACGCGACGCCTGCCGTGAGATCGTAATTTCAACGCGCAGCCCCGCAGACCGACGTCTAGAGTAGAAATCGACGCGAAGCCTGCCGTGAGATCGTAATTTCGACGCGCAGCCCCACAGACTGACGCGCAGCCGGAGAACAAGCAGGAAATTCCACGCACAGACCCGGGACATCTGGTAATCCCCGCGATCCACAGAAAGAGACTGTCCGCGCGCCGGAAACGACACACGACTTCCCCGCGTGGAAAATAACGACGCGAGTCCGTGTGTGCTGGGGAGAAATCGACGCACACACCCTTTTTCCACGCACCTCTTCCTTTGTGGCCTTCTGAGGAGATTTTTCCACTCCAAACCAGGTACTTGTGCTTGAAAGAGACTTTGTTTATCTTCTATAGACTTAAGACACTTTATATCACTTTTCAGTGATATCTCTACAATTTCCCATTGCAACTTTATTCTTTTTGACCTACAATTATCCTGATAAATATTATATATATTTTTCTAAACACTGTGTGGTGTATTTTTGTGGTGCTATATGGTGGTATTGTATGATTTATTGCACAAATACTTTACATATTGCCTTCTAAGTTAAGCCTGACTGCTCGTGCCAAGCTACCAGAGGGTGGGCACAGGATAATTTTGGATTGTGTGTGACTTACCCTGACTAGAGTGAGGGCTTTTGCTTGGACAGGGGGTAACCTGACTGCCAACCAAAAACCCCATTTCTAACAACATCCCTCTCCCAAAGGAAATCCTTTGTTCTGCCTTCTTGGGTTTGAGCTGCTCAAGCAACAGGAGGGCAGAAACCTGTCTGTGAGGTGGAAGTAGCTGGGGCTGCCTGGAAAACCTCAGAAGGCTGTAATGGCAGTACTGGGGGTCCTCTAAGGAGCCCCCCAAAGTGCATGAAATCATACAACCAATGCTTGCAAAAATCTCGGGGTTTGATTCCAACTTGTTTGATACCAAACATGACCATATCAGAGTTACCTTTGTGAAGCAGTACATAGGTTGTGACCTATGTCCAGTGCACGCGTAAAGTTGCTTTCCACACTCACGAAGTCTGGTAAAATGGTCCTGGAGGTTGTGGGAGCACCTCTGCTAGTGCAGGGGTGCCCTCACACACAGGTTCTCTGCACCCAGCCTTCAGGGTTGGAAGGCCGGACATATGGGTGACTTATAAGTGACCTGGTGCAGTATAAATGGCAGTGAAAGGGTGCATGCACCATTTCACACTGGCTGCAAAGGCAGTCCTGTAGAGGTTGTTTGCAAGGGCTCCCTATGGGTGGCAAAAGAAATGCTGCAGCCCATAGAGATCCCTGGAAACCCAATAACCTGGGTACCTACATATCATATACCAGGGACTTATAAATGGTGACCAGTATGCCAATTTTGGGTGAAATACTGGGTTATCAGTATGCAGTGACAGTATATAGAGAGAGCATAATCACTGGGGTCCTGGTTAGTAGGATCCCAGTGAACACAGTCAAACACACTGTCATCAGGCAGAAACTGGGGGTAACATGCCAAAAAGAGTGTACTTTCCTTCACACTCTCCCCCAAACAAGGGACAATAAGGCTAACCTTGCCCAAATGAGTCTTCATTGTCTAAGTGGAAATATCTGGAGAGTACATCTGCATTGGAGTGGTTACTCCCAGGTCTATGTTCCACTGTAAAGTCCATCCCCGGTAGGGAAATTGACCACCTCAACAATTTAGGCTTTCACCTTTCATTTGTTTTAACCATAAGAGAGGTCTGTGGTCTGTCTGAAGTATGAAGTGAGCCCCAAAGAAGTATGGTTTCAACTTCTTCAGGTCCCAGACCACAGCAAAGGCCTCCCTTTCTATGGCTGACTAACGCTTTTCTCTAGGGGTCAACCTTCTACTGAAAAAAGGGTTGATCCTGGCCCTCCGAATTAAGTAGTGATAGCACAGCCCTAACCCCCACCCCTGAAGCATCAGTTTGGACAATAAACTTCTTTGAGTAGTTTGGTTTTTTAGGGCAGGTGCAGTACACATAGCCTGCTTAAGCTCCTCAAAAGCTTTCTGACAGCTAGCTGTCTATAGTACCTTTTTAGGCATCTTCTTGGATGTGAGGTCATTAAGAGGGGCAAAAATGGAGCCATAGTTCTTAATGAACGTCCTGTAATACCCAGTGAGACCAAGAAAGGCTCTGACCTGGGTCTGTGTTATAGGGGAGACCAATCTAACATAGTCTGGATCTTCCCCTGTAGTGGTTCAATCTGTTCTCCACCTAGCCAGTGTCCCTGAAAAACTATCTTCCCCTGCCCTATCTGGCACTTTGAAGCCTTGATAGTGAGGCCTGCCTTTTGCAGGGACTCCAACACTTTCCAGTGGTGAACCAGGTGGTCATCCCAGGTGGATCTGAAGACACCAATATCATCAAGATATGCTGCAATAAAAGCTTCCAGACCTTGGAGGACTATGTTCACCAACCTCTGAAAAGTGGCAGGTACATTCTTCAAAGCAAAGAGCATAACAGTAAACTGACAATGCCCTCCAATGATAGAGAAAGCTGATTTAGGTTTTGCATCTTCTGCTTTTATCTGCCAATACCCTGCAGTCAAATCAAAAGTGCTGAGATTCTTGGCAGATGCCAGTGTATCAATAAGCTCATCTGCCCTGGGTATAGGGTGAGCATCAGTCTTTGTGACTGTGTTGAGCCCTCGGTAATCTACACAGAACCTCATCTCCTTTTTCCCATTTTGAGAATGAGGTATGGGTACAAGCACCACTGGGCTGGCCCAGGGGCTAACTGAGTGCTCAATCACTCCCAAGTCAAGCATCTTCTGAACCTCATATACAATACAGTCTCTGACATTGTCAGGCTGTCTATACATCTTACTTTTGATAGGTAAACTGTTTCCAGTATCTATGGTGTGTTCACACTAAGTAGTCTGACCAGGTGTCAGAGAGAAAAGTTCAGAAAATTGACCTTGAACGTTCCTGCTCTTCAGAAAGACAGTCTGCAGGAATAACTCCTTCCACTGAGCCATCGGCTGCAGTGTGGAGACGAGATCAGGAAGAGGTTCACTCTCATCTTTCTGTCCCTCATCAATGGCCATTACTAGGGTTAAGATGGCCCTATCATAGTAGGGTTTCAGGCGGTTCACATGAAGTACTCTAAGAGGACTGCTGGAAGTGCTAGGTCCACTAAATAAGTGACTTCACCCTTCTTTTCCACTATTAGGTGTGGACCACTCTATTTGTCCTGGAGTGTTGTGGTTGCCACAGGCTCCAGTACCCACACATTCTATCCTGGTTGGTACTCTGTCAGGACAGCCTTCTAGTCATGCCATTGTTTCTGTAACTCTTGGTTTGGCTGAAGGTTTTTAGTGGCATTTTTCATGTACTCAGCCATTCTAGATCTTAGGCCAAGCACATTGTCCACTACATCTTGATTAGGGTGCTTCAAAGGTTGCCCCCACTCCTTAAACAAGAGCTAATGGACTAACAGGGTGACCAAAAAGGAGTTTAATGGGGCTGAAGCTCACTCCCTTCTCTGGTACCTCCCTGTAGGCAAAAATGAGGCATGGTAACATGATATCTCATCTCCTTCTGAGCTTTTCAGATAGTCCTATAATCATACCTTTGAGAGTTGGGTTAAATCTCTCAGCCAACCCATTTGTTTGAGGGATGATAAGACATGGTGAACTTGTAGGTTACACCACACTCTTTCCACATTGTTTTAAGGTATGCAGACATGAAGTTGCTACCTTTGTATGACACCACCTCTTTTGAAAAGCCCACTCTGGAAAATATTCCCAGGAGGGCAATTGGCACTGCAGGTGCTGTAGTGATCCTCAGAGGTATTGCTTCTGGGTATCTAGTGGCATGGTCCACTACCACCAAGATAAATCTATTACCAGAAGCAGTTGGAGGGTCAAGGGGGCCAACATTGTCAACCCCGACCCTTTCAAAGGGCACCCCAAAGACTGGCAGTGGGATCATGGGGGCCTTTGGGGTGTCACCAGTCTTACCACTGGCTTCGCTAGTGACACAAGAACAACAGCACTATTTTGTTTCTTCTGACATGTGAGGCCAGTGAAAGTGAGGGACCAGTATGTCTCAGATCTTGCTTTCCCCCAGATGTCCAGCAAGGAGATTGTCATGTTATAAGGTCAAAATAAACTCACTATACTGCAAGGGAATGGCCAATCTCCTGGTGGCACCAGGTTTTGGGTCCCTTGCCTCTGTGTACAGTAGATTATTTTCCCAGTACACTTTGTGAGTGTCACTGGCATCCCCTGCCTCTTAATTGACAGCTTGCTGTCTTGAACCCTCAAGTGTGGGACAGGTTTGCTGAGCCACACTTAACTCCTCCCTGGCAGGCCCCCCTGCAGCCAAAAGATCAGCTATGTCAGCCTGCAGCTCTTCTGGTGTAGGTTCTGCACAGGGAGTAGACCCCTCCTCCTCAAAAGGGGAATCTTCAGTGGAGGGAGGGATAGTGGATAACTTTTTACCCTTTCTACCCTTGCTTTTGGGAAGCTCTTGATCCATTTTTCCAGGATTGAAGTTGCCCTGTCCTCTTTGCTTTTTGACCTGGTCAAAGCAAAGAGATGCCCAGGAATGCCCAACATTGCTGCATGAACCTTCAACTCAGCCCAAGCTAAAGTCTCCAAGTCATTGTCTAGTAGACACTCCACAGGTAATTCTGTGGATACCACAACTTTCTTTGGACAAGTAACTCCCACCCCAGTTGAGATCAACAACAGCCATGGGGTGTCTAACAGTGTTATTATGGGCATCAGTCACTTGGCACTGAGGACCAAGTAGGTGTTGCTGAGGGGCTACCAGTTTTTCCATCACCATGGTGACACTGGCACCTGTAGGCCTCAACCTGAACACCATTTATTAGGGTTTGTTGCTTGTGCGTATACATATTAAGGGGACAAGCAACAAGCAACAAGGGTGGCAAGGTCAATGCCACCACCAGAGACTAAAACAGCCTCAGTGGTTTCCCTAGCTAAACCAACCCCCACTACATTACCCAGAGTGGGCCCTGCTACACCCTTGGACTGTCTATTTGTGTCAAGGCCCAATTCTTCGGGATCTGCACGTTGCTGATCAAAGACCCACCTCCAGGCAGCACCAACTCAGATGCCGTTATGGCACTGATGATTGGAGAGGCCAGGCGGGGGGAAGGGAAAACAGGATAGGAACAGCCAGGAGGGAGATCTGAATGGGAAGACGTTATATACAAGTAGAAATGACAAGAGCATCAATCGTAAATTAAACGTCATACAAAAGCATAGTATGCGGAATGAAAATATAGTCAACAGAGCAAGGCTCCCTAATATCAGCCAAGAATCTAAAATGAAGGCACTCCAGAGCAGAAACAATGCTTAAATGTAATCACTAAAAGAGCATATGCCAGGAGCTCAGGAAGGGGCACTAAAGTCCAGAATAGAATTTAGGAAACCAAAGACCAACTGTTACTAATAAACACTGTACTTATTTGACTTTTCTCACATTCTCTCAGATTTATATAACAACGTATCACTCTCAAAGTGTAATATTATGTTCTTTCCCCGCACTCTCTCAGACTCACAAAACAACGCATTCACTCGCAAACATGTCATACTATGATCTTTCTTCAATGACTCATAAGCGGCCTTTCAATGTTTATACAGTTCATCAGCAATTCACTATAAGATACAATATAGCAAGAAAAAGGAAACCACCGAGCCGCTAACCTCCGAATATCTAAGGAGGAGCAGGAAAACAAAGCAAGGATTTAGCTAAAGCAATGCAAACACCGTTCGGGGAAGCCCCATCGGAATGAGCTCACCAGTAGCGAGTCCGACCACACTCTGTAAGAAATTCCTTTGTCCTGAAAGCAGGGGAGAGCCAGGCAAGGAGTCAGCACAAGGAAGGTTCCAAAAATAGTAAGCGCTGGAACCTGGGTGTGACTGGCTTATATAGAGGAGCCACGCCTTAAAGATGGCTGCCACTGAAGGGTGCTGGGATTTGAAGTCCCAGGGAAAGTGCATGTGAAGGATAAGGGCAATGAAGCCACCATCGGACGGAAAGGCGTGATCTGTAATAGGAGAGGGTGTAGCAGGCGCGTACCCTATCAGGGGGACGTTCGGGAGAGGCAGTTGCGCTGGCCCCAAATCCTGACAATTTGTAGTGCTGTTTTTCCCACCACCACTGCTATTACTAGAGGCACTGGTGGAAGCAGTGGAGGTTGTGGTAGTGGGGGCTTTGGTGTTTGTCTTTGCCCAATGGCCTTTGTTTTTACACATATAACACCAAGGCTTTTTATTCTGGTGGTTAGAAGAGGATTCAAACCCTCCCCCAGAGGAATTTTGTGGGCCTGATGAAGACTTTATCTTTGTCTCTACCTTTGTCATGTGACTTACCATCCTTCTTCTTGTCTTTGTCACCCCCTCTATGAGCTTTCCTGCTCACCTTTGTTCTGAACCATTTGTCTGCCTTCTTTTCCCAATTCTTCGGGAGAGGTCAGATCTGAGTATACCAAGTATTGATGTAACAAATCAGTTATTCAAAATATGCTCTCTGAGAATTGGATTGTAAAAGTCCTCATAGTCAGACACTTTGCAGCCATGTAACCAACCTTCCAAAGCCATCACAGAACAGTCACACAGTCTATCCAATCTTGTGAAGACTCTTTTCTGGTTTCTCTGAATCCAATTCTGTATTGTTCAGTGGTTAAGCAAATTCATCCAACAGTGCATTGTTAAAAATACCATCGTTTTCTGAATCTTCTTCTCTAACAGTAAGAAGTCTATCCCTCCCCTTGTCAAAAAAGGACAACTACAGAATAGAAGCCCACTGCCTTTGAGGGACCCTCTGAACTTAGCAGGCCTTCTCAAGTGAAGCAAACCATTTGTAAATGTCACCCCCCACCTCTTATGGGGGGACAATCTTAGGCAAGTTTCTAGAGTCAATGGTGTCCTCCCTAACTCCATAACTCCATAACCCCTGAAATTGCTACTGCCACCATGGGGAACTAACCCCAACCCCAACCAGTCTAACCCCAACCCGTCTTTTGCCATCACAGTCAAGACCTCCATATCTAGTGCTAGCTGTTGCTGCTGCTGCCTCAGCCTGGACTCCTCCACTCCCAGTTTCCTGAGCTCCCTATCTATGGAGTCATCACCAGGACTGGAACAAAGAGATCCCTCAGAAAACTGAGGTAATATGGGAATGGGCAGTGTTGGATCTTTCCCCAACTTTTCTAACTCTAGTAACCTGACCTTGGTGTGAAGGGAGCCCTCCCAGAATTACTACTCCTCCCACTACCAGCTACACTAGAAGGGTTGCTGTAGGAAAGTACCATCTTGCCTTGCATGTTACCCCCATTTTTACTTGTGTGTATGTTTGTTTGTATGTTTAGGCTGATAGAGGTAGCTATAGCAGAGCAGCTTAGGCTGAACTAGGAGACATGCAAAGCTCCTACTACACCACTTATATCATATGATACTATATCATAAGAAGACACAATACTCAGAGTTACTAAACGTAAAGGTACTTTATTTTAGTGACAATATGCCAAAAGTATCTCAGAGGATATACTCCTTTAGGCGGTAAGTAATATACACAAAATATATACACAAACCAAAATCAGGTAAGTAAACAGTTAGTGAAGTAGTGCAAACACTGTAGAACACAATAGAATGCAATAGGAATCAATAGGCCTAGGGGCAGCACAAACCATATACTCCAAAAGTGGAATGTGAACCACAAATGGACCCCAGGCCTAGTGTAGTGTGTAGAGGGTTACTGGGAGTGTAAGAAAACACTAAAGGTGTCCAACATACCTCACCACAAGACCCTGAAAAGTAGGAGAAAAGCTACCCTACTTCCATAGAAACAACACTAAAGTTGTGATCAAGATTCTGCAAAGACCACAACTGACTGTAAAGCACTGAAGATGGATTCCTGGACCTGAGGACCTGCAAATGAAGGGGACCAAGTCCAAGTGTCATGAAAGTGTCTGGGGGGGCAGGAGCCCACTAAACCCCGGATGAACGTGCAAAATGGCTGCCTCCGGGTGGAAGAAGCAGAAGATTCTGCAACAAAGGAAGATGCCAGGAACTTCTACTTTGACAGGAGATGCCCTACGGCGTGCTGGAGGGTGCATTGTTGTTTCCACGCAGAATGACCGCAAACAAGCCTTGCTAACAGCAAAGGTCGCGGTTGAAGAAAATGGGTGCTGCCCGGGCCCAGGAAGGACCAGGAGGTCGCCCTTCGGAGGAGAAGACAGAGGGGGCGCTCAGGAACACAAAGAGTCCATGCAGAAGCAGGCAGCACCCACAAAAGAACTTGAACACGGGTTCAAGAAAACTGAGCACAGCGGTCGTCTCAACCCTACAAAGGAGGGTCCCACAAAGCCGCTGGTCAACTCAGCGACTGGGCTATGCTGTGTACGAAGGAAGTCCTGCAAAAGTGCACAGAAGCCCTAGCAGGTGCAGTTCACACAGTACACAGGATTACTGTCTGGCGAGGGGAGGCTAGGACTTACCTCCACCAAATTTGGACAGATGGACCACTGGACTGTCGGGGTCACTTGGATCCAATTCCTGTGTTCCAGGGACCACGCTCGTCACGATTAGAGGGGACCCAGAGGACCAGTGAAGCAGAAGTTTGGTGCCTGCGTTAGCAGGGGAAAGATTCCCTCGACCCACAGGAGATATCTTCTTGGCTTCCAGTGCAGGGTGAAGGCAGACAGCCCCCAGAACATGCACCACCAGGAAACAGTTGAGAAAGCCAGCAGGATTAGGCGCTACAATGTCGCTGGTAGTCTTCTTGCTACTTTGTTGCAGTTTTGCAGGTGTCCTGGAGCAGTCAGCAGTTGATCCTTGGCAGAAGTCGAAGAGAGAAATGCAGAGGAACTCTGGTGAGCTCTTGCATTTGTTATCTGAAGAGGAACCCACAGGGAAGACCCTAAATAGCCCTCAGAGGAGGATTGGCCACCTAACCAGGTAAGAGCCTATCAGGAGGGGTCTCTGACGTCACCTGCTGGCACTGGCCACTCAGGTCTCTATTGTGCCCTCACACCTCTGCATTCAAGATGGCAGAGATCTGGGACACACTGGTGGAGCTCTGGGAACCAGCCCTAGGGTGGTGATGGACAGGGGAATGGTCACTCCCATTCCTTAGTCCAGTTTCACGCCAGAGCAGGCCCCAGAGGGGCAGAAACCTGTCTGAGGGTTGGCAGCAGTGGTAGCTGCAGAGAAAACCCCAGAGAGTTAGTTTGGCAGTACCCGGGGTCCATGCTGGAGCCCCAGGGATGCATAGGATTGGCACCCCAGTACCATATTTGGCTTGGGGGGACAATTCCATGATCTTAGATATGTTACATGGCTATGTTTGGAGTTACCATTGTGAAGCTACATATAGGTATTGACCTAAATGTAGTTCACACATGTAATGGTGTCCCTGCACTCACAAAGTCCGGGGAAATTGCCGTGAACAATGTGGGGGCACCTTGGCTAGTGCCAGGGTGCCCACACACTTAGTAACTTTGCACCTAACATTCTCTAAGTGAGGGTTAGACATATAGGTGACTTATAAGTTACTTAAGTGTAGTGTAACATGGCTGTGAAATAACATTGACGTTATTTCACTCATGCTACAGTGGCAGTCCTGTGTAAGAATTGTCTGAGCTCCCTATGGATGGCAAAAGAAATGCTGCAGCCCATGGGGATCTCTTGGAACCCCAATACCCTGGGTACCTAGGTACCATATACTAGGGAATTATAAGGGTGTTCCAGTGTGCCAATCAGAATTGGTAAACATGGTCACTAGCCTGCAGTGACAATTGTAAAAGTAGAGAGAGCATAAACACTGAGGTTCTGGTTAGCAGAGCCTTAGTGATACAGTTAGGCACCACACAGGGAACACATACAGGGCACAACTTGTGAGCACTGGGGTCATGGCTAGCAGGATCCCAGTCACACAGGCAAAAACAAACTGAGGGTAACATGCCAGGCAAGATGGTACTTTCCTACATCTAGGTACAGAGTATTCTTTCCTGTAGAAAGCTCTGGTCTCAGAGTGATATGGCAATTGCAAGTACTTATCCTACCACTGCACCACCAATGTAGGAGGCTGGCCTGGTTTGTATTGGGTAGCTAAGGTACTTACACCTAATACCAGGTCCAGCTATCCCTTATTAGTAAAATGTAGACAGGGTCTAGAAGCCAGGCTCTCTAGGGGAAGTGTGGATGAGCAGCCACGGCCTAACTAGGAGACATGCAAAGTTCATGCAATACCACTGTAGTCATAAAGTACTCAAACACATGAAAGAAAATACTCAGTGTTATAAAAATAAAGGTACTTTATTTTGGTGACACAAATGCCGAAAATACCATAGACACTATACTCCCCTAGGAGGTAAGTAATACACAAATGATATACACTAGTATGCAGAAATTGCTGTAAAAACAGTTAGAAAACAGTGCTCACAATAGTGGTCCTAGGGGGAACACAAACCATATACTAACAGTGGAATCCGAAAGTCGGTTTCCCACCTAGGCAAGTGTAGTGTGAAGAGTGGCAATGGGAGTATTAGAAAAACACCAAAGGTAAGTAATACACCCCCCCCCAGAGCCCAGGAAGGCAGGAGTAAATCACAGTAACGTTCCTAGAACACAAAAGCACACAAGAAAGAAGATATTGCAAGAATCAGAAGAGACTGCAAGACACCAACTATGGATTCCCAGACGTGAAGGCCGGTGGAAGAAGGGGACCAAGTCCAAGAAGCACTGAAGAGTCCAGGGAGAACAGGAGCCCGTGCAAAATCTGATGAAGGTTCAAAAGAGGAACCACCGGTGAGGAACAACAGTCAGTATTGCACCCAAGAAGACAGATGAGGGTTCCTGGTTGGTGCAGAAGATGTCCCACGCTGTATGGATGAATGCTGTCTGGTTTGCGTCACTGGATTCCACCAACAAGCCTTGGCATCGCAAAGCTCACGGTTAGCAGAAAATGGCCCGGGACCAGAAGTGACCTGGTGGACTTTACACAAGAGGAAAGTCTGAGGGGGCTCTTGGCAACTCAGACAGCCTTGGAAGACCAGGCAGCGTGCACAGGTATCCCATAGCATGGGGACAAAGCAGGTGCAAAAGGAGGCCCACGTAGCACTACATAAAGGGATCCCACGCTGCTGGAGAACCACGCAGGAGACTGCTTTGCAGGAAGGAGTGTTGGGGGCGTAGCGGCACGGTGCACAAAGAACTTCATGGAACGATGCCAACAAGCCTTGGCAATTGGAAAACATGCAGAGCATGGGAGCACTGTCTTGCATGGGGAGGCATGCCCTTACCGCCACCAAAGTTGGACAGTTGGAAGTCAGGACCACTTCAGTCTACTGCCCATGATGCTGGATCCACGCACTTCTTCAGGAAAGGGGACCCAAGCCACCTTAAGTTGCTGCAGAGGGGTGCCTGCTGGCGAAACCCAGGGACACTCTGGAGTAGCTATGAGCACCACCCTTGGGGTGGTGATGGGCAGGGGAATGGTCTCTCCCCTTTCCTTTGTCCAGTTTCGCACCAGTGTCTTCATCCCAAGGGAGACTGGGGTCACTTCCCTTTCCTTTATCCAATTTACTGCCACAGGAGGGACTGGGGGTCCCTTTACCAGTGTAGACTGGATTATGCAAGGAGGGCACCAAATGTGCCCTTCAAAGCATTTCCAGTGGCTTGGGGAGGCAACCCCTCCGATGCCTGTAACATCTATTTCCAAAGGGAGTGGGTGTAACACCCCTCTCCCAAAGGAAATCTTTTTTTCTGCCTTCCTGAGCTAGAGTGTCTCAAATAACAGGAGGGCAGAAACCTGTCTGAGAGGTGGCAGTAGCTGGGACTGCCTGGAAAACCTCAGAAGGCTGGAATTGTAATACTGGTGGTCCTCTAAGGAGCCCCCAGAATGCATGGAATCATACAACCAATTCTTGCAAAAAAACTTGGAGTTTGGTTTCAACATGTTTGATACTAAACATGCCTATGTTCGGAGTTACCATTTTGTAGCTGGACATAGGTAGTGACCTTGTCCAGTACACATGTTGAATGGCATCCCCGCACTCACGAAGCCCGGGAAAATGGTATTGGAGGTCATAGGGGCACTTTTGCTAGTGCAGGGGTGCCCTCACACACAGGTACTCTGCACCCTGCCGAATGGCTTGATGGTATGCTTTAGGGGTGACTTATAAGTGACCTGGTGCAGTGTAAATGACAGTGAAAGGGTGCATGCAGCTTTTCACGCAGGCTGCAATGCAGTCCTGCTGAAGCCTTTGCATGGGCTCCCTATGGGTGGCAAAAGATATGCTACAGCACATAGGGATCCCCTGGAACCACAATGCCCTGGGTACCTATGTACCATGTACCAGGGACTTATAAAGGGGCACAGTATGCCAATTGTGGGTGAAATACTGGGTTACGAGTATGCAACAACCATAATTTAAGGGAGAGAGCATCACTACTGGGGTTAGTAGAATCCCAGTAGACACAGTCAAACACACTGACAAACAGGCCAAAAGTGGGGGTAACCAAGCTAGAAAGAGGCTACCTTCCTACATAGTGGAGGAAGGCAAAATGTTTTGGGGTGACCCTTCAGAGGGGCCATTTCCTACAGTCCCTCAACTTTAGTTCTTCCCTTTATCCTATTGCTGTCCATTTCTAATTACCTCACCTCTCACCAATCACTACATCTTTACTGTCCACCAGCTGCAGCATAATTATATCATCCGTAATCATCTCTTCATAAGAGCTAAAGATCCTCCAAAGGTCAAGTATCTGATAGACAGCTTAGTCTTTACAAATTCTGATGGATGGGAGCTTTTAACATGATTCTAGTCACTTTCTGTATGGTGGCCAGGAATTGCTACAAGGGCAGGCATAGAAGTGTAGGAACCTCCAGTGTCAGCAGTATGCTCTTAAGATGTTGAGCAAATTAGACACTCACTGGCAATATCTGGCATGACCCAACCAGAATGGCTGAAAACCCAATGAAAATGACTGAAACCCTAGCAAGACCAACTCTGCCTTTCACCCTTCTGATTTTGATGAAAGAAGTATAATTTCAGTATTGAGTATTTCACATTAAAAAGTGAGGCAGCATCTTGCAAAAAGGAGTCCCTTGCCCCAGATGGTGGATGGTGTGCTACATGGACCAGGGTCATGCTCAGGAGCACGCTGCCTCAGTGAGTAGAGGCAAGAGAATGAATGGCAGCTGCTGTGAGGTGGTTGAGGTTGGAGGAGGCTATTGATGTGTTTGGCAAGTGCCTGCAAAATTAGTCTTCTGCTCTTGGTGGTGGATGTAATAACATCTGGGAGTCGGAGCTGATGTGAGTGGAATACTGAACCTGGAACCAACAAAGGGAGTCTCTGGTATCTAGGGGTGGAAGATGTGTAAGGTGGGTGCCAGATGCCCCCTCAGAGTTGGTTGGTGGGTCAAATTCTGATTGGAGGGTAAGGTGGGGACAAACCCCTTTGTCATCATTGTTGGATGCCATGCTACAAGAGGACTGGGGTTTGAAATGGGGCTTCATGACCGAGTGATGTATAGTGTGATGGAAGAATGAAAGACCTACTCTGGAAATAGTCTGCCATAGTAATAAAGTTGGTGTGAGTAATAAAGTCTGCTTAGGGCCAGGGGTTTGTGAATGTCTGTGCAGGGACTAGCCTGCTTCCGTCCCCAGGACAGGTCAAGAGACCAAAGTAGATATCTAAGGTATGACAGAAATGTTGTTTATCTTTGCTTGTAATAAGCAATAGCTGGAAAGTGCTTCAAATGTAAATGAATCTTTCTATGCTGCATTTGTTTCTCTGTGGTGAGACTGAGAGGAAGCTCACACTGCCCGTGTTGAAAAGTAGAGCCAAGCAGACAGCACTATTTTCTTGCTCTGGGTTGGGTTTCTTTCATTTCAATATGACAGGACAGAGGAGCTGTGCTCTATTTGCTATTGCTGCCGAACTTTGAAACTCTGCTCAATATCCTGAGTCAGGACAAATCATGTACGGCCTTATTTAAAGTTTTGCAAACAGGAAACTATGTCACAATGTGACCTACATCCCATCTACCTTACTACAAGCGTCATAGACCATAATGCAATTGTAATATAGCTGACATGACATCCATTACTTTTGTGATGGAGTATCCTAAAAAACAATCTCTTTAGGGGCATTTTTACAAGGAATTAGCACATCATAGATGATGCACCACTTTTCTTGCAACCCTTCCGGCACCAAACAATACC
The DNA here is from genome assembly GCF_031143425.1 of Pleurodeles waltl. Classification (NCBI taxonomy): domain Eukaryota; kingdom Metazoa; phylum Chordata; class Amphibia; order Caudata; family Salamandridae; genus Pleurodeles; species Pleurodeles waltl. The sequence continues at coordinate 915,250,686 of NC_090447.1, forward strand.
CTGGTTGCGCCATATTTACAATATGGGGCACCATGGCGGTTGTTAGCAAAACAGAGTGAAAATCTTAGACTCTATTGTAGTGCTTTGCTACACTAGCATAACAATTTTTTTTTTTGATCCTCATTTACCTTCCAAATTTCCCTCACATGACTGGGCGGGGGAGCAGCGAAGGTTCTCACACAACTGCTCACCACCCATCTCCGGCCTTGTCACCCCTGTCTGGGACAAACTTTCCACCCAAGCTCCAGTGCGGAAAGCAGAGGAAAGAGTATAATCATAGGATCACATCCTACCTATTCATACCTTACCCCTTCCCAACCATTGCTTTAGCGGATTCCAAAATCTGATCCTCTTACAAACCTTATGACAGTCTAACTTGAGATGGTAAATTAGAGAGTTTTTCCATTCGACAAAAGTTGGGGGAACAGGGCTGATCCATTTCCTATAGATCTCCCTTCTTGCTACAAGCATCATATAAAACAACAGTTTAGCTCCATCCCTACCCATCTTCTGCACCTCATATGAACAGCCAAACATCACTACCAGAGATCTTACCTTCGGGCTTGTGGGAAGAATCTCCTTAATTGCATCACCCACCTCTTGCCAAAACTTACGGAGTAGAGGGCACTCAATAAACATATGTAGATCGTCAGCTGATGCAGAACCACACTTCTTACACCTCACCACGTTATCCTGTCTCAGCCTGGACAATTTTTGGGGAGTCCAAAAGGCTCTGTAAATAGAAAATAGATGATTTCTCCTTAACACAGCAGGTCTAATAGTATTATACAGAAGTGTAGTGGATACTTGCCAAAGGTCTTTAAGCTGCGGCTCCAGCAAGCACTCCCTCCAGATTTCTTCCAGGAGGTTGAATTCACCGTCCACAATGTCCATCATCAGCCAAAACCATCTAGCCACTTCTTTCTTCATCGGAGTATCCAGCTGCATCTGGTCCACAAGTCTGTTAGTACGTCCCACTTCCTCTGTCACATTCCCAACCCAAGTCTTCATCTGAAGGTATTTAAACTTAGACAGCCTTCCTCCTACCCCCATATTAAGGTTATCAAACTCCCTAAGTTCACCATTATAACTGGGATGTCTCCATTGCACAAAACCTGCCTCTTTCAGAGGAATACCCAGGGTGTCTTTAGTCAACTCCGGGGAGTCAGGAGAATCCCAAATCGGCGCATACTCATTATAATATGACAACCTCCTGACCTTCCTCACCTCATACCACAACCCTGCCCAATCATGTAATATCTTAAATCTAATTTTTTTAAAGAACTTCGGATCCCCAAACTTATACAAAAAAAATTCTGGACCTCCTGATCTTCCATCATAGCAATTAACACCTGCCCCAGCTCTGAGTGATCTAATGCATTACAACTTTGTCTTACATCTCTACGTTTTACTCTGTAACTTTATCCTGCAATGTCAGATTTTCGAAAGCAATATATTGTTACGTCTGCTGGCCTCCTCTGGTTGCAGGGATATATAGAGCTTGTAGGTTCATCAAGATCCCTAGGTACCCAGAGCCAATAAATGAGCTGCACCCTGCAGTGCGTTTTCATTCTATACCGGGTATACAGCAATTCATTTGCTGAAATATAAAGAGTGAAAAATAGCTATCAGGGAAAACCTTTGTATTTCCAAAATGGGCACAAGATATGGTGTTGAGGAGCAGTGGTTATTTACACATCTCTGAATTCCGGGGTGACCATACTAGCATGTGAATTTTAGGGCATTTCTCAAATAGACATCTTTTTTACACACTCTCTTATATTTGGAAGGAAAAAATGTGGGAAAAGACAACGGGCAATAACACTTGTTTTGCTATTCTATGTTCCCCCAAGTCTCCCGATAAAAATGTTACCCAGAATCCTTTGCAAACCTCAAAATTTAGCTAAAAAAACACGTTTTTCTCACATTTCGGTGACAGAAAGTTCTGGAATGTGAGAGGAGCCACAAATTTTCTTCCACCCAGCGTTCCCCCAAGTCTCCCGATAAAAATGATACCTCACTTGTGTGCGTAGGCCTAGCGCCCGTGACAGGAAATGCCCCAAAACACTACGTGGACACATCACATTTTTTTTAAAGAAAACAGAGGTGTTTTTTGCAAAGTGCCTACCTGTTACTTTTGGCCTCTAGCTCAGCCGGCACCTAGGGAAACCTACCAAACCTTTGCATTTTTTTAAACTAGAGACCTAGGGGAATCCAAGATGGGGTGACTTGTGGGGCTCTGACCAGGTTCTGTTACCCAGAATCCTTTGCAAACCTCACAATTTGGCTAAAAAAACACATTTTCCTCACATTGTGGTGACAGAAAGTTCTGGAATCTGAGAGGAGCCACAAATTTCCTTCCACCCAGCGTTCCCCCAAGTCTCCCGATAAAAATGATACTTCACTTGTGTGGGTAGGCCTCGAGCCCGCGACAGGAAATGCCACTAAACACAACGTGGACACATCACAATTTTTGACAGAAAACAGAGGTGTTTTTTGCAAAGTGGCTACCTGTAGATTTTGGCCTCTAGCTCAGCCGGCACCTAGGGAAACCTACCAAACCTGTGCATTTTTGAAAACTAGAGACCTAGGGGAATCTAAGATGGGGTGACTTGTGGGGCTCTGACCAGGTTCTGTTACCCAGAATCCTTTGCAAACCTCAAAATTTAGCTAAAAAAACACGTTTTCCTCACATTTGGGTGACATAAAGTTCTGGAATCTGAGAGGAGCCACAAATTTCCTTCCACCCAGCGTTCCCCCAAGTCTCCCGATAAACATGATACCTCACTTGTGTGGGTAGGCCTAGCGCCCGTGACAGGAAATGCCCCAAAAAACAACGTGGACACATCACATTTTTTCATAGAAAACAGTGCCTACCTGTGGATTTTGGCCTCTAGCTCAGCCGGCACCTGAGGAAACCTAGCAAACCAGCGCCTTTTTTAAAACTAGAAACTCAGGGGAATTCAAGATGGGGTGACTTGTGGGGCTCGGACCAGGTTCTGTTACCCAGAATCCTTTGCAAGCATCAAAATTTGGCCAAAAAAACCCTTTTTCCTCTCATTTCGGTGACAGAAAGTTCTGGAATTTGAGAGGAGCCACAAATTTCCTTCCACCCAGCGTTCCCCCAAGTCTCCCGATAAAAATGGTACCTCACTTGTGTGGGTAGGCCTAGCGCCCACGAAAGGAAATGGCCCAAAACACAATGTGGACACATCACATTTTTTCACAGAAAACAGAGGTGTTTTTTTGCAAAGTACTTACCTGTGGATTTTGGCCTCTAGCTCAGCCGGCCCCAGGGGGGACAGAAATGGCCTAAAATAAGTTTGAAAACCCCTCCCCGGGAGCGACCCTTGCCTACGGGGTCGCTCCCCCTGCGTGACATTGGTGCAAAACAAAATCCCTGGTGTCTAGTGGTTTCTGCCCCCTTGGGGGCAGATTGACCTAAAATCAGCCAATCTGCCCCCAAGGGGGGCAGAAATGGTCTAAATACAATGTGCCCCCCAGGGGAGCAACCCTTGCCTAATGGGTCGTTCCCCATCTCTAAAAAAACAAAAAAACAAAAAAAAAACACGAAAATAAAATTTGCCCTGCCGCCTAGAGGTTTCTGCCCCCCCCGGGGGCAGATCGGCCTAATAATAGGACGATCTGCCCCCAGAGGGGGCCAAAATGGCCTAAAATAAATTTGCCCCTTCCCCCAGAGCGACCCTTGCTTACGAGGTCGCTCCCCCTGCGTGACATTGGCACCCAAAAAAAAATCCCCAGTGCCTAGTGGTTTCTGGCCCCTTGGGGGCAGATTGACCTAAAATCGACCTATCTGCCCCTAGGGGGGGCAGAAATGGTCTAAATACAATTTGCCCCCCCCCAGGGGAGCGACCCTTGCCTAATGGGTTGCTCCCCATCTCTAAAAAAACAACCAAACAAAAAAAAACACACAAAAAAATGTGCCCTGGCGTCTAGAGGTTTCTGCCCCCGGGGGGGCAGAAATGGCCTGAAATAAATTTGGCCTAAATACAATTTTCCCCTCCAGGGGAGTGACCCTTGTCCAAGGGGTCTCTCCCCATCTGTAAAACAAAAAAATAAAAAGAATCCCCGGTGCCTAGTGGTTTCTGCCCCCCCTTGGAGGCAGATCAGCCTAATCAAAATAGGCTGATCTGCCCCCCAGGGAGGCAGAAATGGGCTAAAATAAATTTTCCCCCCAGGGTAGCGACCCTTGCCTAAGGGGTCGCTCCCCTTGCGTGAAATTCACGTAAAAAAAAAAAAAAAACTCCTTGGTGTCTAGTGGTTTCGGTCCCCCTTGGAGGCAGACTGGCCTCATCAAAATAGGCCAATCTGCCCCCAAGGGGGGCAGAAATGGCCTCAATATAATTTGCCCCCTAGGGGAGAGACCCTTGCCTAAGCTCCCCCTTCCCCTTCCATACCTGCCTTGGGGGGGGTGGGTGGGGAGCACAGGTGGGAGCTCTAGTGCTCCCCCCAGTTCCCAGGTGTAGGACGAGGTGACCTTGTCCAAGGCACCCGAGAGGTTAAACATTAATGGCAATGCATTGAAAATAAAAGTTAGTTTGGGAACAATCACCATTTTTACAACATTAATCCGACCTATTATAATTAGTGGAAGATTAAGCCATTTTCTCAGTAAAAGGTCCACCTCCCTCATAACCCAAGCAATATTTGTTTCCGCCATTTTACAAATATCATGTGTTACAGTGATCCCCAAATATTTAACTTCTTTCTTTCCATTCACTACATCGTTTAGTTCCAAATTTCAAACCATAATTTTGGTCTTTTGATTATAAACAGCACAACCAGAAATTCCCCCACAACCCTCCATTAACTCTTGTAGAACTGGTTTGGCCTGACTTAAATTTGCTGTATAAATCATTAAATCATCCGCACATAAAGAAACCTACCTGACCAGATCTCCACACCGGAAAGGAAGTATTTTCTTATCTCTCCTAATTCTACAAGCTAATGGTTCAATATAAAGGTCAAATAATAATGGGGATAATGGGCACCCCTGTCTCGTCCCTCTTTCTATTTTTACCGGAGGAGTGAGCATACCATTAACCAAAATTCTTGCACTTGGGTCATGATAGTTTTTTTGCAATGTTCTTATAAACTGGCCTCCAATTTTATATGATTCATATACCGTAATCAAATAACTCCAATTAACCCTGTCGAATGCTTTTGTTTACATCCACCATTACCACCTCCAAAGGCACATGCATCGAAGTGGCTATATCAATCAACCCTACCAATCCCTGTGTCAATTCATGCATATGCCTACCCTTCAAAAACCCTTTCTGGTCTGTGTGTATCAGTTTTCCCATAACCATCCCTAGGCCCGTATTTATACTCCGTTTGCGCCGAATTAGCGTCGTTTTTTTTGACGCAAATTCGGCGCAAAACTAACGCCATATTTATACTTTGCCGTTAGACGCGTCTAGCGCCAAAGTATGGGCAAATAGCGTCATTTTTTTGCGTGAACGCCTTCCTTGCGTTAATGAGATGCAAGGAAGGCGTTCCCGTCTAAAAAAATGACGGCGACGCAAATGCGTCGTATTTATACTCCCGGGCAAAAATCACGCCCGGGAGTTGGCGGGTCAAAAAACCCCGCATTTGCGCCACTATTTAACGCCTGGGTCAGGGTAGGCGTTAAGGGGCCTGTGGGCTCAAAATGAGCCCACAGGTGCCCTCCCCTGCCCCCAGGGACCCCCCCTGCCACCCCTGCCCACCCCAGGAGGACAGCCAAGGATGGAGGGACCCACCCCAGGGACATTCAGGTAAGTTCAGGTAAGTATAATTTTTTATATTTTTAATTTTTTTTGGTGGCATAGGGGGGCCTTATTTGTGCCCCCCTACATGCCACTATGCCCAATGACCATGCCCAGGGGACATAAGTCCCCTGGGCATGGCCATTGGGCAAGGGGGCATGACTCCTGTCTTTACTAAGACAGGAGTCATTTAAATGGCGTCTGGGCGTCGAAAAAAATGGCGCAAATCGGGTTGAGGCGATTTTTTTGCCTCAACCTGACTTGCCCCATTTTAAGACGCCCTAACGCCATTTTCCCCCTACGCCGGCGCTGCCTGGTCTACGTGGTTTTTTTCCACGCACACCAGGCAGCGCCGGTCTGCTAGTTAGACGGCGCTAAATTTTTGGACACTAAACTGCGTTAGCGCAGTTTAGCGTCAAAAAGTATAAATATGAGCCCTAGTCTATTAGCCAGGAGTTTAGCAAAGATTTTATAATCACAATTTAACAGCGATATTGGGCGGTATGAATCACAGTTCCTGGGGTCTTTGCCGTGTTTTAAAATTAACGTAATAATCGCCTCTTTCCAAGAAGGAGGAAGATTCTCATCCCCCCATAATATTATCACATAATTGCTTAAGAACTTTAGAAGTACTACTACCCAGAACTCGATAAACCTCGATGGGTAACCCATCTGGTCCTTATGCCTTCCAGAATTTGAAAGCTAAAATTACCCGTTCTACCTCGCTCTGCTGAAACGGATCACTACCCGCACTTCTCTCCTCTTCATTCAGAGTATGTAAATCTAATTACCCAAGCCACCCCTTCAATACCTTCAAAGACGGCTTCAAATCTTCTGTATATAAGTCCTTAAAGAAATTGAAAAAACCTTCTTCCACATGCTCACCACCTTTTCTAATCCCACCGAGTCTTCATCTCAAATTTCTGTCATCCGATTCCTAACCCTATCTGATTTTAACTTCCAAGCCAACAATTTACTGCTGTTCTCACTGGACTCAAAATGTATCACCCTATTAGCTTCACATCTCAATGTAATCCTACGGTCCAAAAGAGCTGCCAACTCCAAACTAGCTGTCTGGTGTTGCTTATATAAATCGTCAAATTCTTCACCCTGCTCCTTACTTCACATTCCCTGCTCAAATTGTCGTATTTGAATCTCCAACCTGCTTATTTCTTCATTATAAAATTTTCTCCTGTGTGCAGCTTTCCTTATCAGACATCCCCTCAAAAAGGCCTTAAATGTATCCCAAACTACCGCTAAGGGAGCTGAAGCCAAATTTATCCTAAAAAATTCCTCTGAATCCACACGCAATTCCATAACCACCTCATCTTCCAAAAGCAGAGTTCTGTCTAAAGTCCACCTTTTTTCCCTCCTTTTCGTTGGCAACCTAAGATCTAAGCTGACCGCCGAGTGATCTGATAAATGGGCCCCATTATGTACTACTAACTCCACAAAGTCCCTCAAAACAGTATCCAAAAGGAAGTAATCAATTCTGGACTGATGCCGATAATTCTTATTATTATAAGAATAACCTCTCTCTGACCCCCCTCTTATCCCTCCAAAGATCATATAATCCCCATTGGGACATCATTACCTGAATCTGACCCTGCATTTTCTCGTTTATTTTGGACCTACTACCCGCTGATCTATCTAATTCATAGTTCAATACAACATTAAAATCACCTGCCCATATTATTGGATCTAAATATTGCAAAAGAAGTTCTGAAAGTGGGCCTACATCATCCCTATTAGGACCATAGTATCCTACCAAGGTAAAGACATATTCAAAAGCAGAGAGATTCCCCAACACCCACCTCCCTGAGTTATCTATGGGACCTTCCAGAAAAGTAATATTGGCATGATTCTTAATTAGAACAGCCACCCCTTTACTACCACTCAAACTATTTGATCGAGCTATCTGCTGAACCCACCGGCATGACTTAAAAACTTCAAAACATTCCGCCCTAGAAAGATGGGTCTCTTGTAAGATCAAAACATCAAACGGGGCATCCTTCAAATATTGCACCATCCTTTTCTGCCTACTCTTCACCCTAAGACCATTTACATTCCAAGACAGGAGTCTCAAATTCTTTACTGCCATTTTCTGACATCAAAACCACCTACCTCCTTCCACCTCCCCATCCATCACTCCCCCGCCCCCCAGCTTTACCTACCACAATGAGGATCTTTTTTTTCCCTATTATGCTCCCCACCCAGTGCTCCCCACCACCATCCCCCATCTCCTCGCCTACCCCCCCTCCTCCCAGGGAACCCACCCAACTTGTCCACCTCCTTCCAGTCCATACAATTTTACCTTTTGTTATTCACCATAACCCTTAATGAAGCAGGGAACTTTAACTGAGCTGTTGCACCCAGTTTTTTTCAACATGTCTATGCTTTTACCCAGCTCCCAGCTGTTTATTAAAGTCACAGACATTAGGTCTGACCTAATTTCTAATGGGGATCCGTTTACTGACAATGATTTCTTTTTTAACACCAGAAACAGAATATGTTTCTTCAGTGAGTATGTTTGAAAATGGACCCAGTGCACCCTATGAATATCTTTAGCAATGTCCTCCTCTGATTCTTCCACATTCACCTTCTGCTTTATCAATCGAACCATGAAGCCTTTTAAATCACTGTAGGAAAGTACCATCTTGCCTGGCATGTTACCCCCATATTTCACTGTATATATGTTGTTTTAGTTGTATGTGTCACTGGGACCCTGCCAGCCAGGGCCCCAGTGCTCATAAGTGTGCCCTGTATGTGTTCCCTGTGTGATGACTAACTGTCTCACTGAGGCTCTGCTAACCAGAACCTCAGTGGTTATGCTCTCTCTTTGCTTTCCAAATTGTCACTAACAGGCTAGTGACCAATTTCACCAATTCACATTGGCATACTGGAACACCCTTATAATTCCCTAGTATATGGTACTGAGGTACCCAGGGTATTGGGGTTCCAGGAGATCCCTATGGGCTGCAGCATTTCTTTTGCCACCCATAGGGAGCTCTGGCAATTTTTACACAGGCCTGCCACTGCAGCCTGAGTGAAATAACGTCCACGTTATTTCACATCCATTTACCACTGCACTTAAGTAACTTATAAGTCACCTATATGTCTAACCTTTACCTGGTAAAGGTTGGGTGCTAAGTTACTTATTGTGTGGGCACCCTGGCACTAGCCAATGTACCCCCACATCGTTCAGGGCAAATTCCCCGGACTTTGTGAGTGCAGGGACACCATTACACGCGTGCACTGGACATAGGTCACTACCTATGTACAGCGTCACAATGGTAACTCCGAACATGGCCATGTAACATGTCTAAGATCATGGAATTGTCACCCCAATGCCATTCTGGCATTGGGGAGACAATTCCATGATCCCCCGAGTCTCTAGCACAGACCCGGGTACTCCCAAACTACCTTTCCCAGGGTTTCACTGCAGCTGCTGCTGCTGCCAACTCCTCAGACAGGTTTCTGCCTTCCTGGGGTCCAGCCAGGCTTGGCCCAGGAAGGCAGAACAAAGGACTTCCTCAGAGAGAGGGTGTTACACCCTCTCTCTTTGGAAAAAGGTGTCAGGGCTGGGGAGGAGTAGCCTCCCCCAGCCTCTGGAAATGCTTTGATGGGCACAGATGGTGCCCATCTCTGCATAAGCCAGTCTACACCGGTTCAGGGATCCCCCAGCCCTGCTCTGGCGCGAAACTGGACAAAGGAAAGGGGAGTGACCACTCCCCTGACCTGCACCTCCCCTGGGAGGTGCCCAGAGCTCCTCCAGTGTGCTCCAGACCTCTGCCATCTTGGAAACAGAGGTGCTGCTGGCACACTGGACTGCTCTGAGTGGCCAGTGCCAGCAGGTGACGTCAGAGACTCCTTCTGATAGGCTCTTACCTGTGTTGCTAGCCTATCCTCCTTTCTAAGTAGCCAGACCTCCTTTTCTGGCTATTTAGGGTCTCTGCTTTGGGGAATTCTTTAGATAACGAATGCAAGAGCTCATCAGAGTTCCTCTGCATCTCTCTCTTCACCTTCTGCCAAGGAATCGACCGCTGACTGCTCTGGATGCCTGCAAAACCGCAACAAAGTAGCAAAGATGACTACTGCAACCTTGTATCGCTGATCCGCCCGCCTTCTTGACTGTTTTCCTGGTGGTGCATGCTGTGGGGGTAGTCTGCCTCCTCTCTGCACTAGAAGCTCTGAAGAAATCTCCCGTGGGTCGACGGAATCTTCCCCCCTGCAACCGCAGGCACGAAAAGACTGCATCACCTGTCCTCTGGGTCCCCTCTCAGCACGACGAGCATGGTCCCTGGAACTCAGCTACTCGGTCCAAGTGACTCCCACAGTCCAGTGACTCTTCAGTCCAAGTTTGGTGGAGGTAAGTCCTTGCCTCACCACGCTAGACTGCATTGCTGGGTACCGCGTGATTTGCAGCTGCTCTGGCTCCTGTGCACTCTTCCAGGATTTCCTTTGTACACAGCCAAGCATGGGTCCCCAACACTCTAACCTGCAGTGCACAACCTCCTGAGTTGTCCTCCGGCATCGTGGGACCTTCTTTTGTGACTTCGGGTGAGCTCCGGTTCACTCTTCTTCGTAGTGCCTGTTCCGGCACTTCTGCGGGTGCTGCTTGCTTCTGAGAGGGCTCCTTGGCTTGCTGGGCGCCCCCTCTGTCTCCTCACGCAATTGGCGACATCCTGGTCCCTCCTGGACCACAGCAGCATCCAAAAACCCTAACCCCCGGTAAGGCATAATTATTTCACTGTGTCATTCACGGAACGGAGCCCTCCGCAACAGGCTCCTTTAGACGGCCGCCATGTTCCCTGAACCACTTCGCCCCCACTTGCACTCTTGAACCAATAAAGCAAAAAATACAGCTGAGACTTCACAGTTGTTGCTGAAATGTGAGCATATACTCTAGTACACTCCTTAAGAAATTCCCACCTTAGCAGCAATGTCTAGGGTTGCCACATGACAGGTTTTCTCCTGGCACCACCAGTATTTTAATGTCCTAGTCGAAACAAAGATAAGGAGAATTAACTAAAGCCGCTATTTTTAGCCTTTACCTGTACATACTTTAACAAAACATATAATTAAAAGTTACTTTTAAACTTCCCCCGTCCCACCGTCCAAAAATACCAGCAAAACAGAGCAATGGTTTCTTCTCTCCCTCCCTAGTGAGCTCAGCCCGAATCTGCACAATGTCCGTGCAGCAGAACTTCTCTTCACTCCACCATCACTGTGCTTTAAGCCCTGCTTGTTACCACTCGGCTTCCGCTTTCGTTCCAGGGCCAACTATTGTGCCTTCTCCCACGATTTCCCAGAGCTTCTCTGTGTCTTTGCACGCTGCAGCTGCCCACCACTTTCACAAGTTGCAGAAAGATAGCAAATCGATCACCGAACCCACCTTCCTCACTGGTTGGCAGTCTTATATGCATAGGACAGCCGCATGTCACTGAACACCAAGCCCCCATGCCCAGCGGTCAGAGGGGCTCCCAGAGCTGTCCGGCTCCCCTGGCGATCCTGCAGCGCTCCCCCTGCACTCCCACAGGGGCTACATCGGCACGTGAGCAAACAACATCCACTCCGTTAGGTGGCGCATGGACTCATCAGGCTCGCGGGAGGCTGCCAACACTAATTAAACATTGTTGGAGTGGTGCGTGTGGTGAACTTTGCTTTGAAGGAGGGTCTGGTGCTCTGAGTAAAGACTCAAGTTGATTATTAATTACGTTTATTTTATCAGTGGTACAGAGAGCGACCTGCCACAACAAACGACAAAGAACTAAGAGCACGTTGTTCAGCTCAGCCACGGAGGAGAGTTGTGTCTTTACTCTCACACAGTGCAGACAGCTTACCCGGAACTCGGCATGAACACGCCGCAAAAATCCTTTTGTATCCTTATGTTTGCCCCCCTGCGCTGTGCACTCTGCTCTCAGATCGGAAAACAGTTAGACAATCTTACCAGCATGCCCTCTCCTGCGCACTGGTCACGCTTGCAAGCATCTGTTCTCCTCCTGCTTAGCTCTCCGAGCCAGACCACTAGTTACTTGTTGCACACAATTCACTGTGCGCAGTCTGCAGTCCACTTCCAGCATGGATCTCCTGAGCTTGAATCAGCATTATGGAAAATATCAAAAGAATCTCTACTGCTCCTTGGAAGGCACACTTTATCTTACTCGAAGTGCTGTTTTATCTGCATGAAGAAGCTCAAACCACCTCTTCTCACCGCCTCGGTTGCCCCGGGCTCCGGACGCGGCTCCAACGATGGCCGGATACGATCAGAGCACAACAACAGCAGCGGCGGCTTAGCATAACAAATGTTGACGCTAGTGCAGCAAAGCACAGGGAGGCCCATTGGACATAGTGGGTGCACCATATTAACACCTGCTCTGAGCAGGCATTAAAAATGACTGAAAAAATGGCGCAGTGAAATGTTGTCAATTTCACTGTGTCATTATTTCAGGCCTCCCTGTGCCGGAATGCCACTTTTGCACACATTATTCCTGACACAGGCATAATGTGACACAAGGGATCTCAGCATTGCACCACTTTGTAAATATAGAGCAGCAGGAAAGTCTCCAAAAAGTCACCTTAGCGTCAAAACAATGGCGCTACAGTGGCGGTAAGGTGGTGCAAGGGGCTTGTAAATATGCCCTTTAATCTTTGTGTGTCTGTAACAACTTGTTCCCTTGAAAAACTTTCTAATGCCCTTGGGCCAATTTCACACTAAATTAAAACTACAAACCTCCTCATTCTTGTTCCAGGCAGCGTTCCCCACAGTTAAACGATTAGTGTTTTAGAGTGTTAACATAAATCCTCTTTAATCCTGGGAACATCACACCCTAGGCACCCCAACATTCCTATGGCCTTCTCTGTGTCCTTGTAATATTATCCTGAAGTTATATTCCATAGGGGCTCCAAAATGCTCTACAGAAAGGGACGCTGGTGCTGTTTCTGTCTGTTCTGTCTGTTTTGTGTATTGCAGACGTTTTGACAGTTGATGCTTGTCCTATGAGGGACCATCCAGTTGCCCCAAAATTTAGCAATTTTGTGCCAGATGTATGAAACATTTTTGCGATCACAACTGCCCAACGGGCCGTTTGCGATTGCAGAAATGCATTTTGGTATGTAAAAGTCCAATTTGTGATTCGGTAACTGCATACTGATTCGGTATTAGGAAGAGGCTTGTCAAGGGCGTCCCTTCCTAATCGCAGAGGTATGTATGATTGTTTTGTGACCGTGAATGGTGTCGCAAAACAATTGCAGTTACCACCGATTTCAAATTGGTGGTAACCCATTCTCAAAGAGGAAGGGGTCCCCAAGGGACCCTTTCCCCTTTGTGAATGCACGCAAAAATGTTTATTTAAGACCACTGTCAACTCTTAAAAAATGAAAAGGAAACTTTTAATTTTTCATTTTTAAACACACCTCATTTTCCTTTATGGAAAATGGGCAGCATTTATAAAAAATAAGATTGCTTTATTGAAAAGTAATCACAGACATGGTGGTCTGCTGAGCCCAGCAGGCCACCATCGCTGTGATTGTAGCCATTCGCAATGGCTCGCAAATTGCGACTTACCTCATGAATATTAATGAGGTAGGTCCATTTGCGAGCCCTGGAGAATCGCAGTATGAAACTCCTGGACTGTCATACATTCCAATAGCGATTACTTAATTGCGATTCGCTACAAATTAGGTAATCGCTATTGTGAAGAATGATACGTCTGGCCCTTAATTCCTGACAAACATTAGCTCTATATCACAAATGTTCTACTGGTATTTTGTTGGGGGTCATTCTCCTAATAGCCTAACAGTACTGATTTATCTTCCAGTGACAGTAATGTCTCAGCCACCTTTGTGGAATCATTGTATTAACCCGCCATCAGCTGAGCAACAAAAAGTTCTCTAGGGTGTGCTGAGCCCTGCCAATTACCAAGCATCAAGGGTTAGACTAATGCATTTTAATGCCTCTGTTCGTAATAATCACATTAAAACGAATTAGTCACTCATACAAAGCGCCCTGACACTGTGATGATGATCATGAAGCCCTGCTAAAGTACCACGCAATAGGACCTCAGTGTGTGCACTGCCACTCTGACTTAGCCTGGCAGCTGGTGTGGTATCTCATTTCTGTGGTAATTCCTGCCATTGACAGTGGTGTTTTTTGTTAAAATTCCAACTGCGCAGGGTGCCAAAAACAAACTGTGTTCTCTCTGGCAATATCACCCAACCTCTACACATCTGTTGCTGCTAGATCATCCTGTGGGAAGGGGGTTGCTGTCTGAACAAATATATAGCATTGAAGCTCAGGGTTCAGTACCCACATGGATCTGGTGCCTTTAAGTTAGCCTCGTTTGTGCATCAACGGCTGGTGGAAATTTCCATGGTCATATGCTTTCCTTTGGCACAATGGTGCAGTGTACTTGAGCAAATCTGCCACAGCAGCTGCTCTTCCTACAATACATTCTGAGAATGCAACACATACCTGTACTGCTGACACCCATGATTTAAATGTCACCAAACAATTCCATATCATTCAAGGCACCAGAATCCAGTCAAGGAAATTCATTCAAATACGCACTGCAGTTTGAGAGACATAGGGGGTCATTACGGCCCTGGCAGTCTAAAGACCACCAGGGTTAAGTTGGACAGCCACCAATTCGGCAGTCCAAACGCCACATTACAACTGTGGAGGTAGCGCTGCAGTCAGACCACCAGCACTGCCAGTTTATGTTGCAACAGTGGTTTGGCGGTGCTGGTGGTCCTATTCCACCAGGGCAGCGCTGCTCTGGGGATTACAACTCCCTTCTCCCTCAGTGGTGTTATGGTGGTATTCCCACCATGAAAAGGCTGGCTGAGACGGGGTACTGGGTGCACTTAGCAGGGGCAGTGCAGGGGGCCCCTTGGACAGCCCTATCACAATGTTCACTGTCTGCAACAGGTGCTGGTGCACCCTACGCTTGGACAGCCCTATCACAATGTTCACTGTCTGCAGACAGTGAATATTGCAACAGGTGCTGGTGCACCCTACGCATTACAGCATTGCCGTCGGCTCTATTATGACCTGGAGACAATTGTGTAGGCCGTTTCCTGCTGGGCCAGAGGTCGGAAAACCCATAATGGGCCCATAGGGGAGGCAGATGCACTGGTGGCAACCTACCTGTTGGGATTTCGGCAGATGAGCTTCTCCGTCCACTGAAGTCTTAATAAGCTCCTTAGTCATTGTTCACCTTAACTAACAGGTCATGCACAGTAAAACTCAAATGGAATTTGATATCACTGACACGGCATCTTCTGGTAACTTTACATACTGCACCTGCGCTCTGCCTGTGGGGATGCTGTTTGATAAATAGTTTTAATTATGTAGTAGCTAAAAAAAGAATAAAGGCTTTGCTAACACTATAATCCTGGTTCTTTTTGCCACAGTCACTTTCTTCAGATGTATCTCATAATTATAATTATAATTTTACTCTTCTTTCACCTAGTAACTCTCCTATTTAATTGTTTGCTATTTTCTTACTATATTTCTCGTTACTTCTCTTTCTGCAACCTGTTTGAACACATCTTTTTTTTCCCTCTATTCTTTCAATGTAATTGTGGAAGGTGTCAGGTAATAGAGAGGCGGACCCGGGGTATAGATTTAGATGCATTCATTATCTACATATAAAAGGTCTCATCCATCTGGTTCAGCTATCAGCAATGTATGTCTCTCAAATAGCCTCCCTGCCTTTCCAAATTCCATTACATCATCTTTCAGTAAGATTCCATCAGTATGGTGTGACAGCAGTGCCATAAGATACACAGCTTGGTTGTCACCCACACATTTCTATGTCACACATCTTAATGTTATATATATTACACCAACATTTTCCCTCCTATCAGTACATACTTTAAACAGTACATATAAGAGGAAAGCATTTTAAAGTGTGTCCTAGACTTACATTAATGATCCCGGATTCATAATAAACAAGCCAGAAATGCCATAGTAAAGTGAGTAAACACTATTTAATACACATATCTATTTAATAATTAAACATGTGCCCAGTATTTTTATCTGGGGAACTTGACAACTCTATTTCCATCCCACTTTCTTTTCAGACAGTCTTCTGGAGTTTGTTGGTGTCAGCTTCTTTCCTCACAAATATTATGGACCATATTTATACTTTTTGATGCAAAACTGCACTAACGCAGTTTTGCGTCAAAAAAAGTAGCACCGGCTAACGCCATTCTGAAGCGCCATGCGGGCGCCGTATTTAGTCAATGACGTTAGCCGGCGTTAGCCGCCGGCGCTGCCTGGTGTGCGTGAAAAAAAATGACGTACACCAGGCAGCGCCGGCGTAGGGGGATATGGAGCTTGGGCGCCAAAAAATGGGACGAGTGAGGCTGAGGCAAATTTTTTGCCTCAACCCGATTTGCACCATTTTTTTCGACTCCCAACCCCCATTGAAATGACTCCTGTCTTAGCAAAGACAGGAGTCATGCCCCCTTGCCCAATGGCCATGCCCAGGGGACTTATGTCCCCTGGGCATGGTCATTGGGCATAGTGGCATGCAGGGGGGCACAAATCAGGCCCCCCTATGCCACAAAAAAATAAAAAATAAAAACTTACCTGAACTTACCTTAATGTTCCTGGGATGGGTCCCTCCAGCCTTGGGTGTCCTCCTGGGGTGGGCAAGGGTGGCAGGGGGTGTCCCTGGGGGCTTGGGAGGGCACCTCTGGGCTCCTTCCGAGCCCACAGGTCCCTTAACGCCTGCCCTGACCAGGCTCTAAAAAACGGCGCAAAAGCGGCCGGACGTCATTTTTTTTGACCCGCCCACTCCCGGGTGTGAATTTTGCCCGGGAGTGTAAATACGGCGCACATGCTTCGAAGTAAATTTTTTAGACGGGAACGCCTACCTTGCATATCATTAACGCAAAGTAGGTGTTCACGCTAAAAAATTACGCAAACTCCATGGACTTTGGCGCTAGACGCGTCTAACGCCAAAGTATAAATATGGAGTTAGTTTTGCGTCGGAATTGCGTCAAAAAAAACAACGCAATTCTGGCGCAAACAGAGTATAAATATGCCCCTATGTATTTCTATCTCACTGTGTATGTCGATAGCTTTCTTTTAAAATGACACTAATTGCATTTAAATCAACGTTTCAACAATGCAGAGCTGTGAGGCTTGGGCAAAACTGAAACTACAACTTGAGAGAGAAGGGGTGTTTGTGATTCCCAAGTGCCTTTTTGTTCTTGCACTGGCCAATGGGTGCACATGCTCTGTGAGCCAATCAGCACTTGTGCTGCCCCCAACGCTTCCCTACCCCCTACCCATATCCTGGAACAACTGAAGGCAAAACATTTTGTCTGTGTACCCTGAGCAATGGTTTAAATATACCCAGATTGTTAGAAATGGGGTCTCTAGTTCTCAGTGGTTTGCAGACTCACTACTGAAGGGGCTCTATCCAGTTCTACGCCTCTCTGAACCCAGGTGGATCCCCATGTCGATGCTCTCCTTGCCCAGTAAACTAACCAAAGGGGAACACTTCTCCTCATCTGTGGACTCCATCTGTGCAGCACTTAAACTTACATTGATCACAGATGCATCCCAGTAGGCAGAAGGTACCACCATGGCCAACAATGTGACGTGTCCCATTCCACCTATTGGGTCTGACTTCATTCCCCAACCCAGGGGAACCTCTGACCACAAGGACAACACCCAACAGAGACCACTGATATCTGTTAGTGTCAAGAGCCAGGCCCCAGGCCATCCCATGGTCTCTTTGCCTCTGTGATTTTGAAAAATGACCACAGTAGCCCAAGTGTCTTGACACTTTTTCCACTTCACCTCCCATCACTTCAGGGGTGGTATCCTAAGACTGGTCACTCAACTTAGGAAGGCTGAGCAGAGGACAGGGGTGAGCTCTCCCTCCTTCTGTCTCTCTTGCTGGGGTCCTGTACCTTTTGCATTGGATTTGGTAACCCCAGAAAGCAAAACTGTTAGAGGACATTTGACAGCCACTCTTCCCAGTTCCCCTGACAACAGGGGCAACTCATTGCCCAGAATGTAGTCTATATGCATCTGGAGACTAACAAAGGCCCTTCTCTGGGTCACTTTCCCACCCTGCTCTAGGGACACAAGAGCAATAGAGCCAAAAAGGTCATGCCCATGGGCTGGAGTCACTTTACACACCTGGCCTGTGCACTACTCTGGGGAAATTAGCTTTTCACACCGATGGTCCAGCTAGCCCCGGTGTCCCTCTAAGCAGTGCCTGGGACCCCCTCCACTTTCATCTGGTGGAAGAGACGACTCACCCTCTGGAATCTCCAGCTCACCCTCTGAGTTCACCTCCCAACAGGGATTATCTCCCTCTATGGCCACATTGGCCACCTCTGTAGAGAAGCCACCATTGGGGGGTTTCTTAGGACAGATAGAGTCCCCTTTCTTGTGTCTAGCTGAAAACACTTAAACAACTGGGTTGAAAATGGGGTGCCCTGGGCCACCACCCACCAGAACCTCCCTCCTCCCTTTCAGAAGGGACATGGGAACTTTTTTCTTCCCTCTTATCCTCGGACCAGTCTGTGCCTTCCTTGACCTTCCCCTCCTTCTTCTGTTGGGGACTCTGCCCACCATTGGCTAAGTCTCCCACATGTAACTCCTTTTGGACCCTGGTACTGAGCCAGCAGTCTGCCTCCTTAGCAAGCTTCTGGGGGTCAGTAAGCATGCTGTCAATCAAGTGCAACTAGATAAGTGCTCCCATACACTCAAATTGTACAGCCCTTGATAAACTGTTAGCTCACCGTCCTTTACCCAATCATCCAGTGCTCTGCAGAAGGAATCAACATACTCAACCCAAGTTTGAGAACTAGATTTAGCACTCTCCCTAACTTTACCCTGTTACATCTATGGGGTGAGACCATACCTCCTGGTCAGGGTGTCCTTCATAGTAGGATACCTCATCTGGGGCCAGATGTAGCAAAGAGATTGCGCCTCGCAAATAGCAAAAATCGCCGTTTGCGAGGCGCAAATGCCTCTTTGCTATGCAGAAATGCATTTTGCGAGTCGGATCTGACTCGCAAAATGCATTTCCGACTCGCAAATAGGAAGGGGTGTTCCCTTCCTATTTGCGACTCGCAATGCGATTCAATTCCATTTGCGACCGCGAAAGCGGTCGCAAATGTAATCGCAGTTACCATCCACTTTAAGTGGATGGTAACCCAGTCGCAAACGGGAAGGGGTCCCCAAGGGAACCCTTCCCCTTTGTGACTGGAATAGAAAATATTTTTTCAGAGCAGGCAGGACCACTACCTGCCCTGAAAAAATCTGAAACTAAAGGTTTAGTTTTTTTTTGCAAAGTGCAGCTCATTTTCCTTTAAGGAAAACGGGCTGCACTTAGAAAAAAAAACTGCTTCATTAAAAAGCAGTCACGGACATGGTGGTCTGCTGTCTTCAGCAGGCCACCATCCCCGTGAGTGCCCCTACTCGCAATGGGGTCGCAAACTATGACCCACCTCATTAATATTAATGAGGTGGGTCTTTGCGACCCCATTGCGAGTTGCAGAAGGTGTCTGAGACACCTTTCTGCATTCCAAATTGCGACTTCCAATTTGCGAGTCGCAGGGACTCGCAAATTGCAAGTCGCAATTTGGATTTTTGGTACATCTGGCCCCTGATCCTCTGCTTCTAAGGCCAACAAGGAGTCCCTCCCCTCCACTGAGAAATACTTCTACAGGCCTGACCCCCAATCTCTCTCAGGGACCCTGTGCATCCTCAGTGCCACCTCATAACCCCTGAACCACTGCTCTATGTCATCACCCACGACAAAATCCTTTACCACATCCTTGGGTAAACATACTTATACCTCAGGCCTCACAGTAGTGCTGTTGCCACCATCTGTGCTGGACCTGCTCTTTAGATCCAGCTCCTTCAAGCTCAGCTCTTGATTTAAAAGCATTTTCTTCTCCTCTATGGTGATTTTCACTTTCTCTACTGCAATTTGCTCTTTCTCTGCCTCTCTTTTGAGCCTGGCTAGTTCCAACTCAAGCTCCATCTCATGCTTCAGCTTGAGCTTCTCTAGCCCCATTGGGAGCCTCCAGCTCCTCTGGGGTCAGACCTCTTGAGGAAATACTGGTGCTTCACTGGAAAGTGCCTTCCTCCGAGGCAGATCCTGATTCTCCACAAAATCAGATTCAGCGTTATTTCACTATCAGGACATGTAAAACATATCAGTACAAGTCCTGCCTTTTAAATACACTGCGCCCTGCCCATGGGGCTACCTTGGGTCTACCTTAGGGGTGACTGACGTAGTAAAAGGGAAGGTTTGGGCCTGGCAAGTGGGTGCAATTGCTAGGTCGAACTGACAGTTTAAATTGCACACAAAGACACTGCAGTGGCTGGTCTGAGACATGTTTACAGGGCTACTCATGTGGTGGCACAATCAGTGCTGCAGGCCCACTAGTAGCATTTGATTACAGGCCCTCAGCATACACTGTGCATTGTACTAGGGACTTATTACTAAATCAGATATACCAATTGTTGGACTCTTTTGCTTATGCAGGGTCATCCCCAATCTTTTTGCCTCCTGACTCCTATTTTGTCTGACCTGTTGCTGTTGGCTTTTGAACTCTGGGCACTTTACCACTGCTAACCAGTGCTAAATTGCATATGCTCTCTGTGTAAATTGTATGTAATTGGTTTATCCATGATTGGCATATTTGATTTACTAGTAAGTCCCTAGTAAATTGCACTAGAGGTGCCAGGGCCTGTAAATCAAATGCTACTAGTGGGGCTGCAGCACTGGTTGTGCCACCCACATAAGTAGCTCTGTAATCATGTCTCAGAACTACCACCGCAGGTGCAGTTTTAACTGTAACTTCGACTTGGCAAGTGTACCCACTTGCCAGGCCCAAACCTTCCCTTTTCTTACATGTCAGACACCCCTAAAGTAGGTCCTAGATATATGGTTAAGGTAGGACATATAGGGCCTGATTCCGAGGCCGGCGGGCGGCGGTCGCCGCCCGCCTGGCGGGAACTGCCATATGGCCGCTCCGCGGTCGAAAGACCGCGGAGGCCATTCAGGCTTTCCCGCTGGGCTGGCGGGCGACCGCCAGGAGGCCGCCCGCCAGCCCAGCGGGAAACCCCTCCCCATGAGGAAGCCGGCTCCGAATGGAGCCGGCGGAGTGGGTATGTGCGACGGGTGCAGTTTGCACCCGTCGCGTATTTCAGTGTCTGCATTGCAGACACTGAAATACTTTGTGGGGCCCTCTTACGGGGGCCCCTGCAGTGCCCATGCCATGGGCATGGGCACTACAGGGGCCCCCAGGGGCCCCGCGGCACCCCCTACCGCCATCCTGTTCCTGGCGGGAGACCCACCAGGAACAGGATGGCGGTAGGGGGTGTCAGAATCCCCATGGCGGCGGAGCGCGCTCCGCCGCCATGGAGGATTCTGTAGGGCAGTGGTAAACCGGCGGGAGACCGCCGGTTTACCCTTTCTGGCCGCGGCTGAACCGCTGCGGTCAGAATGCCCTTGGGAGCACCGCCAGCCTGTTGGCAGTGCTCCCGTGGTCGGTGACCCTGGCGGTCACCGGCCGCCAGGGTCAGAATGACCCCCATAGTAATGTGTTTTGTATGTCCTAACAGTGAAATACTGCTAAATTTGTTTTTCACTGTTGCAAGGCCTGTCCCTCTCATAGGTTAACATGGGGGCTACCTTTAAATCTGATTAAAGTGTACATTCCCTTTGGGAGCAGATGGACACATGGAGTTTGGGGTCTCTGAGGTCACAATTTAAAAATACATCTTTTAGTAAAGTTGATTTTAAGATTGTGCGTTTAAAAATGCCACTTTTGGAAAGTGAGCATTTTCTTGCTTATACCATTTCTGTGACTCTGCCTGTTTGTGGATTCCCTCTCTGGGTCAGTTTGACAGTTGGGCTGTTTGCACCTCACACTAGACAGTGGCACAAAGGAAGCTGGGGTGTAGTCTGCATTTCCTGATGAGCCATCTGTGCTAGGAAGGAGGGGAGGAGTGGCCACTCACACCTGAAAGGGCTGTGCCTGCCCTCACACAATGCAGTCTCCAACCCCCTGGGGAGTGTCTGAGGCCTGGCCTGGGCAAGGCAGGATTTCATATCGAAGAGAAACTTTGCTTTGAAGTAGGCCTACTTCAAAGGAGAAATTGGGTATAAGAAGGGCACCCAAAACCACAGACTTTAGAACATTTCTGGAAACCAAGAGGAACCTCTGTCTGGAGAAGAGCTGAGGAAGAAGAGCTGCCCTGCCTGTGCTTTGTGGAGCTATCTTGCAGTTGCTGCTTCTGCCAGAGTAAGAGGGCAAAGACTGGACTTTGTGTGCCTTCCATATTGTGAATATTTCCAAGGGCTTGATTTAGAGCTTGCCTCTTGTTGTTTGAAGTCTCAGGGACAGCAAAGACATCTCTGGAGAGACTCCTAATCTGCCCTGTGGTGTCCATCCAGTTCCTGGGACCCTGAAAGGAGAAGCTGGCAGCCTAAGAGGAGGAAATCCAAGAAAGGAGCGCCATGTGGGGAAAAGATCGACGCGACTCCAATCTGCGGCTGAAGAAACAACGCGCTGCCGGCTCCACGGCTGAAAATCGATGCTCACCGGAAACATGACCGAAGAATCGACGCACAGAGCTGGAGAAACAACGCGCAGCATCCCTGACAGAGGCTGGGAGATCGCCAGGCGCGCTGCGTGGTTTTCAGATCATCGTGCGGCTGGATTTTCGACGCAAACACCAATGGGCGTGTAAAAATAACGCAAGGCCAGCCCAGACCTGAGACTGCTGACCGAATCGACGCTCCGCTCTCCTGCGGAGAGAAGAAACGCCACACCCGACCTGACGAAAGGAGAAACGATATAAAGTCCCGCTCGTGAGTGGAATCGATGCATCGCAAGCCCTTTTTAACGCACACTCGCCCGTGCAGGGTTATTTTTGATGCACCCAAGGTGCATTTTCACGCTAACAGTGTTAGTGTGTGTTTTAAACTACATATAAACTCTTTTTGCTTTTTAATTGGTAACTTGACTTGTGTATAGTGGATTTTGCTGTTTTGGTCTTGTTTTTGTTTAGATAAATATTTTCTATTTTTCTAAACTGGTGTTGTGTCATTTGTAGTGTTTTCATTAAGTTACTGTATGTGTTGGTACAAATACTTTACACCTAGCACTCTGAAGTTAAGCCTACTGCTCTACCAAGCTACCAAGGGTGTAAGCAGGGGTTAACTGAGGGTGATTATCTTTTATCCTGACTAGAGTGAGGGTCCTTGCTTGAACAGGGGATAACCTGAGTGTCAACCAATACCCCATTTCTAACACCAATCATGGATAACCTAATCACTAATACAATTTAGACAGGGAGCACTTGCACTTTAGCACTGGTCAGCAATGGTACATTGCCCAGAGCCCTAAAGCCAGTAAAAATTAAATTCAGCACAGGATCAAAAACAGAAGGTCAAAACTAAAAAGAATGGGGAAACCCTCAGAAAGGGTAATTTCCAACACAGATGTCCCCAGAATCTTTTGCAGCAACTACAGGAACATGTGCAAATACTTTGTGCTTACATGGCACGGCATTCATAAATGATCTGAGCAAAAATTTAAATATGTGGACAGATACAATGATCTCAGAGAGACTTAACTAGGGAACCAATACCTGTTTCCACATAATATCCCAACTGATCTACACATCATTATTAACATTAACCATAAGTAAAATTGTTTGCACAAGTCACTGGCAGGACATCAGGTGGATACATTTATCACAATAGAAGCCAGTGTCATCCTATAGAGATCGGGACTGTTTGGACCTTGCCATCGCCATTGCAAAATGGCAGTACCAATGTCAGGAATCCCAAAAACAGTGTACCTAAAAGGCATAAGAGATCAAGAAATTTAAAAAATAAACAATAAAAATACTATTTTATAGAGCACTTCAACTACTTACTTCAGCTGAACTGACAATATAATTGTAATTGACTTTATACACAGCATGTTGACACAAACACTTATAGACTCTGCTTGTTCGGGTGGAAAGCTGTTCATAATGGACATATGGGGCCCATTTTATTTGTTGAAGGTTTAAGAACACTCTCCGCCGGAGTAATGTGGGTACCCATCCTTGCACTACCTTATGGAATGTGCCCTGGCATAGATAATTCAATGAACTATTGCTAACATCACTTGTATACATAAAGTTGGCTTAAGTTGTTAACTTTTTTCTAGTTTTTCACATTGTTACCATACAGCTATGCAACCGATCAATATTCATGATGAAAAGCCAGCTTAGAAAACAAAAAGAAATCTACTCTCCAATCCAAAGACAAGAAATATCAGTCATGGGTGAGTAAAAACATAACAATTAAGACAATGCAGCATTAATGAATTTATCAACAGCTGCGCCCTTATAAGATCAAAGCTTTCTAAGAATAGTGAAGAGGGAAGTGGGTTTAAAATCATATATTTGATACCTACAAATAAAAATGTATTTGATAATACACATGCTACACAGCACTTAACAGACACCTCTGTCTTGTATATAAATGAATCTTGTCTATAAACTTGAAAGACCCAAATTCTTATAACTTGCGTTCTGAGTGGAGAGACTATATTGCTCAGAACCGTGTTACCTTGAAAGGAGTGAGCCTGACGGCCAAAGCAGGTCATGGGAGAGCCCTCCAGAAGCTGCGAGCCATACCTTGGAGAGTGTGACATCACAATAACTGTGCTGAAGGAGTGTTCCTGCAGGAGAATCCAACTCAGACACTAAATGTGTGGTTTGCACCAGTGTAACATATGGTGCAGTGTAAATTTTGGCTCCATTCTTGACGTCACAACTTAAACCTATATGTGCACAAAACATTTCATATAATCTGTATTCTAACATTATTAATGTGAAGTGTTGCACTCAAACTTGATAATGCAGTGCATTCACTGTAGAACTAGGGAATCATACACGTTGTGTGCCTTAGCTTTATTAAATTAAATGTAATCATTTCAAGTGAATTGGAAACCATCCTAGTGTTAACGCGTCCCTTTATAATATTTCATTACACTTCAGGACTCATTTTAGGCCAATGAATCTTTTGACCCAGTTGAGAGACACCTTTGGACGAGATAGCTAATTAATATATCAATCAATACATCAATAATATCATCAATATTTATCACGACAATGCATTTCACTTTAGTCAAAATCATTAATCAATTCAAAGCACTACCATGACCTTTAAGCCATGAATAACCACACCTTGTTTAATAGAATGTTATGAATTTTATTCCCTATTAATTACAATCTAATAGCAAATGCGTTAATCACAACACCAAGAAACATAATAGCATAGTCATAATATGGCAACTTTGATAAGCTTTCATGTAGGCGAGGATCACAAACATCAGAACATAACACGGCGTGAACATAGATCAATTTTAGCAGAATGTCAATAACACGTAAGTCTCAACAAAGCATAGTTTTGGTCGTTTGTCTATTTGTGTCAGTTTGATGAACACCTGTTCTAACCAGTGATTAGCATTCGCATGTTCGGTTTCATTCAAAACAATTTAGAACACCAATTTGGAAAACACCTAGCTATGGTCTCTGTCAAAAGCAACCAGTTGGTACCTAGAAAGGAAAAGCAAACAGACAAACTACAAATGCATTGTCATAATTACCCTCCAAGGATTAGGTCAGCGCACAGGTTCAGACTTCGTCTTCAGGAAATCATTCAAATCGCCATCAGGTAGAACTCAGCTTCTGGGGCAAAAGGGTATTTTTCCTTATAAGGAGGAAAAGTGTAAATGGGCAATTCTAAGGGCGAGGATGGTTTAAGTAAAACCACCAAATCACCAAACAGAGTGACAGAGTTTCTGGATAAAACCAATAGCATTCCCTACCTAACTCTACATGACTTCCCGTGACATGGGTTTTTATCCCTTTTTCGATGTACATTCCCCAAAAATTCTATTGGACGTTCGTTATACTCCACTATCTTTAACCTATCAAATAAAGATTAGGTAATCCTAATCTTCACCCCATATTATTTTACAAGTCTTTGATTGGTCTTCCTAATTAACGTCTTCATGAGGTGGCACGTCCGGTGTGATTTCATCATTCTGTAATTCTTTGCACATCTTTTGGTCAGCAGTTCCATTGTCTTCACCGGTTTGAATGACCTTGTACATTACATTAATCTACATTGTTTCATTTCACTTTTAACATTTAGTCTGTGGACGAGGGGAGATGGTGAGAACGGATCTAACATGGTTACATTCATCTTCCAAGTCGAAGAAAAACAATAAACAGGGTCATGGCCCCTTGTGAGTCAGCACACTGGAAAATAGAAAAATGCGTTTAATATGAGAGCCAGGCAGCCAAGCTTTGGTTTATGCTAACTTAAGGCCTATGAGGTTTTCAATATAGATTTAATAACGCAAATGTTAGCATAAACTTATTTAAACGTAATTAAACATTTTGATTATCATTATTACTTTGCGTATACATTGGTGGCCACTCATCGTGTTCACAATTCAAGTACATATCTAAGCAAAATTACTATTATCATAGTTTCTATGCGGTAGTATCACACCTTAATTCATAAACATTTCATGTTAATATAGATTATATATAAACTACGCTCTCTCACTAGCATTAATGAAGTGTATTTACCTAGAAAAGAAGGAAAATTATGTTGACATTTGCAATAATGTTTTACAGTTCAATGCAAGAATGTAGTTCTCAGTCGCATTTATGTCCATGCATTCAAAAATGTTTTCCTTTGTTCTAGTGTAACATCAAGTCCATTTGAAATGATTTAACTGATGTACTTTATTTGAAGTTTAAACGTGAACCCATTTAACACAAATTAAATGTGCATTAGTGAATTATACTCTAAATGGACCTAAATAAGCCTGTATTACTTTCAAAAAGAGAAACTGTTTTCCATTTCTGTTTGTGTGACTTTTCTTTGCAGGTGCATTCGCATGGATTGCTAGTTTGAAAATAAATGTACTATTGTGTTAGTAATAGAGAATTTGGGAAAAGATATTTAATGGAAGAACATTGTAAGACCGAGCGATGTGCAGAGGACCAATGACAACATTGTTCTCAAGAATGGTTTGAGAAAATCATTGAATGTTGCAGACCTCACTCAAGATAACACAAGGGAATTATAATTACACATGTAATCAATATGTTTTAGTAGAACACATACAATACACAAACTTATACATTCAGCATTAATAATAATTCATCAATAAGAATAATACATTTCATTTCAAACGAAAAAGATTTGTTACTACATTTTATTAGGTACAACAGAGAATTTCACTTCTCTCACTTTTGCACATATTTTAAAAACATTAATCAATAAAAAAATCAATATTGCTTCAATATGGACGGTTAGTCTAGAGTCTAAATTACATTAAAACACCAATTGTATCCCTCTAATGTGATTTAATTCAGATGCTATATAAGTCAAACTCTGAAATACAAGCAAGAGCACATTTAAATTGCGCCAGTGCAGTGGTCTATGTTTAACTATTAGAACTGCATTTAACATAAAACATAAACTGTCATAGTCTGATGGCTTTTGTGACACGAGGAGCTCCACTGAAGGTTAGACTACACCAAATTTCTCTAAAAGACTCTTGACTGAGTTACTGAAATGCTAACACCTTCATCTCTAAATGCTTGTGCATATATTTTTCTTTTTTGCAATAGCTTCCTGACTTTTTGAGATTTTCTCCCATCAAGTAATAGAATAATTTAGGTCCATGACCTTAGATTTTACCCATGCATAGGAGAAAAGATCAAAGCCTTTTCTCTGAACATCTAATTTTATTGCTAATATTCTGTATTGAGTCTTCCTCTGTTTCCTTGAAATACCATTTGAGAATAATGGAATCAACCCTATACCTACATCAGATGCGTAACTGTTTTATAATTTGATCTCAGTTCTGAAACTCTTATAAGCCTCACTTGAGTTATCAAATTCCTCTGATGTTCATCAAGTGTGCATAAAGGATTCATAAGGTAAGCTTTGGTAACTAAGTAAGGAAAGGTTTTCGAACAAAATATCAAAAAACAGATACATAGTGGGACAGAATATTGAGTCAAAAATATCTTGGGCAAGAATATTGTGAAGGTAATTTTCTATGGGTAAGTAAAGTTTTACTATATATAACTCCACATATATGTATGTTGATGAAATATATATATCTATATATATATATATATATATATATATATATATATATATATATATATGTATATATATATAACAGAGCACGCTCTTCCGATGCTAAGAGAACCAGGACACCTCTGTATAAAAATCCAATATTTTATTTTAAGCAAACAAAATAACTCCAACGCGTTTTGGCGACAAGCCTTTATCACGGATAGAGTATCATCCCAACACCTCATTCAAATATCTTAAATCAGTGACATAGATGACGAACTAGTTTCAACTCATACACTGTTTAGATTGTATCAATGGCGGCCATCTTAGTGTGTCAGTCTATTATACATATACATAGTAAATTCACCAGTGCAATTCAATATTCCAAATCAAGCTTACAATAATCACATAAATTATTTCTTGTTCTCATTTGCTAAAAACTTACACAAAAACTATATGCTATACATTCATCTCTTTAATTCATGTTTTATAATATAAATCATTAACCAATAAATCATTATATTTAATTGAGCAAAAATCGAATCTAATAATGCCCAAGTGGGCAGATTTTTTTTGCCATGGTAATCATACTCAATATAATTAAACATGACCCTTGCCTACTTCTCATTGTTAAGCATAATTCAGTCCTCACCTTATGAATGTGAAAAAATATATATATTAATGCAAAACGACACCCTAATTTATAAAAGTACATACAATCAAACTCTTATCCCAAATTAATACTCAACTCCTCACTAGAGTTTAACCCCACAGGGTCCAACGTCTCAAAATCTATAATGTATCTTGATTCCATAATTCTCAATAATTTGCTCTCTGTTGCCACCCCATTTATTAGATTTAACCTGGTCGATGACTACAAACTTCAACAAATTTTCATTACCAGCATGTTGACTGAAAAAATTTCTCACCACTGGATAACTCTTGTCATAGTTCTTGATCGCTCGCCTATGTTCAAAAACTTGTATTTTGGCACTATGAATTGTGCTTCCAACATATAGTTTGTCACAGGGGCATATTAAGCATATACACAATATGTTGTACCACAATCATAACTTCCTTTGATGACAAAGTCCTCATCTCTTCCTGGTATCTTCAACTTTCTACAACTACTACTTGTTTTACACGCTTTAAATTTCATGCAGCACGAGAATCCCCTTCCTATATTGCTTTTAATATTACCCTCACATGCTATATCTCTACGACATAAGTCATCCCTCAGTGATCTACTCCTCCTAAATGTTATTTGGGGTCTCTCATTGATACACTCATTCAAAAGTGGATCAGTTTGTAAGATGTGCCAACTCTTATTTAGGATGGTCCGTATTTTCTGTGCTTGATTACTGAATGTCGTTACAAGTCTAACTTTATCCTCCTTCTTTCCTTGTTTGTTATTTACCTGATAAAGTAGATCACCTCTATTAACTTTTTCTACCTTCTGTCTTGCTTGCTCAATGGTCTTATCCCTATAACCTCTCTCTTTAAATCTTTCACACATTATCTCACATTCTTGGTGAAAGTCTGACAAATTACCACAATTCCTCTGAGCTCTTAATAACTCGCCATAAGGAATACTCTGAATCAAACTAGTGGGATGTGCACTGCGAGCATCCAGCAAGCTATTACCAGTTGTCTCCTTTGTATGTAATTTCGGAACCAAACCTTCGGTGGTTGCCATAACTTCCACATCTAAAAACTCCACATTTTTAGGGTGAAGATGTTCCATAAATCTCAGATTGTATTTATTATCATTCAGCGTCCGCACAAATTGCATTGCTGATATCTCATCCCCTTTCCAAATCATAAAGATGTTGTCAATAAATCAGCACCACAGAATCACATTCCTGTCAAATTCAATCATAGCTTCCGATACCTGCTCCTCCCACCAGCCCATGAATACATTTGCATAGCTGGGGGTGAAGCATGTACCCATAGCTGTCCCCTGTATTTGTCTGTACAGCTTGTTATCAAAAATAAACAAATTATTCCGAAGACAGAACTTCGTCATATCACACAGCATTTCTGAATGAAAGAACATTGAAAATGATCTCGCTTAGAAAATGTCTGGTGGCACTCACCCACAGATCATGATCTATGCATGTGTACAAACTAGTAACATCCAATGTTAGTAACAGATAGTCATCCTCCCACTGGATGCCCTCAATGATCTTTAAGAAATGTGTTGTGTCCTTCAAATATGAAGGTAATGCCTCAACTAAGGGGTGCAAGAAGTATTCAATATACTTTGATGCATTTTCTAAAAGAGAACCAATAGCTGAAGCTATAGGTCTGCCTGGAGGATTTATCTTATCCTTATGAATCATGGGTAGAAGATATACTATTGGGATTTTGGGATAATCACATTTAAGGAATAGGAATTCTTCCCATTCTATTAAACCTTTCTCCCTCCAATCAACCAACCTACCATAGTACTCATCATTCACCAATTTAACATCCTCAAAGCAGACCTGTTTGTAACAATCACTATGATTAAGTTGTCTTAATCCTTCAGCCGGATGTTACTAGTTTGTACACATGCATAGATCATGATTTGGGGGTGAGTGCCACCAGACATTTTCTAAGAGCGAGATCATTATCACTGTTCTTTTATTCAGAAATGCTGTGTGATATGATGAAGTTCTGTCTTCGGAATAATTTGTTTATTTTTTATAACAAGCTGTACAGACAAGTACAGGGGACAGTTATGGGTACATGGTTCGCCCCCAGCTACGTAAATTTATTCATGGGCTGGTGGGAGGAGCAGGTATCGGAAGCTATGATTGAATTTGACAGGAATGTGATTCGGTGGTGCTGATTTATTGACGAAATCTTTATGATTTGGAAAGGGGATGAGATATCAGCAATGCAATTTGTGCAGAAGCTGAATGATAATGAATACAATCTGAGATTTATGGAACATCTTCACCCTAAAAATGTGGAGTTTGAAGATGTGGAAGTTATGGCAACCACCAAAGGTTTGGTTCCAAAATTACATAGAAAGGAGACAGCTGGTAATAGCTTGCTGGATGCTCACAGTGCACATCCCACTAGTTTGATTCAGAGTACTCCTTATGGTGAGTTATTAAGAGCTCGGAGGAATTGTGGTAATTTTCAGACTTTCACCAAGAATGTGAGATAATGTGTGAAAGATTTAAAGAGAGAGGTTATGGGGACAAGACGTTTGGGCAAGCAAGACAGAAGGTGGAAAAATTGAATAGAGATGATTTACTTTATCAGGTAAATAACAAACAAGGAAAGAAGGAGGATAAAGTTAGATTTATAACGACATTCAGTAATCAAGCACAGAAAATACGGACCATTCTAAATAAGAGTTGGCATATCTTACAAACTGATCCACTTTTGAATGAGTGTATCAATGAGAGACCCCAAATAACATTTAGGAGGAGTAGATCGCTGAGGGATGGCTTATGTCGTAGTGATATAGCATGTGAGGGTAATATTAAAAGCAATATAGGAAGGGGATTCTCGTGCTGCATGAAATGTAAAGCGTGTAAAACAAGTAGTAGTTGTAGAAAGTTGAAGATACCACGGAGAGATGAGGACTTTGTCATCAAAGGAAGTTATGATTGTGGTACAACATATTGTGTATATTGCTTAATATGCCCCTGTGACAAACTATATGTAGGAATCACAATTCATAGTGCCAAAAAACGAGTTTCGGAACATAGGCGAGCGATCAAGAATTATGACAAGAGTTATCCAGAGGCGAGGCATTGTTTTCAGTCAACATGCTGGTAACAAAAATTTGTTGAAGTTTGAAGTCATCAACCATGTTAAATCTAATAAACGGGGTGGCAACAGAGAGCGATTATTGAGTATTATGGAATCAAGATACATTATAGATTTTGAGACGTTGGACCCTGTGGGGTTAAAATCTAGTGAGGAGTTGAGCATTCATTTGGGATAAGAGTTTAATTGTATGTACTTTTATAAATTAGGGTGTTGTTTTGGGTTAATATATATATTTTTTCACATTCATAAGATGAGGACTGAATTATGCTTAACATGAGAAGTAGGCAAGGGTCATGTTTAATTATATTGAGTATGATTACCATGGCAAAATAATTCTGCCCACTTGGGTATTATTAGGTTCGATTTTTGCTGAATTAAATATAATGATTTATTGGTTAATGATTTATATTATAAAACATGAATTAAAGAGATGAACATATAGTATATAGTTTTTGTGTAAGTTTTTAGCAAATGAGAACAAGAAATAATATATTTGATTATTGTGAGCTTGATTTGGAATATTGAATTGCACTGGTGAATTTACTCTGTATATGTATAATAGACTGACACAATAAGATGGCCGCAATTGATACAATCTAAACAGTGTATGAGTTGAAACTAGTCCGTCATCTATGTCACTGATTTAAGATATTTGAATGAGGTGTTGGGGTGATACTCTATCCGTGATAAAGACTTGTCGCCGAAACGCGTTGGAGTTTTTTTTTTTGCTTAAAATAAAATATTGGATATTTATACGGAGGTGTCCTGGTTCTCTTCGCATCGGAAGAGCGTGCTCTGTTATAGTAAATTCGGGCATCTCGGAGCCCGACCAGGACCGCTGTGTTGCAGCGTCCGCACTCCGAGGAAACTTTGTGGGTTGATATATATATATATATATATATATATATATACATATATATATATGTATATATATATATATATATATTTATCTTCAGGGAATGTAGATCTGGAGATAAGAATAGTAAATCTTTACTTACCTATTTGCACTTACCTTCTCGATTTTCTTGTCCTCAATATATTTCACACGATATTCTGTCCACAGGGTATTTGTGTTTCCAATATTATGTCACTGATCCTAGTGAAGTATTTTAATAGAACCAGGATGGCAATAAAAGCACCTAGCCTTCACACTGAATTCTCTAGATTGCATTCAGATGAAGCTTGTGCTTCAGCATTATTTGTCCACACCCCCATAAGCCCTACCACCACACCTATTGAATGTGAAATGAGGCTGCACAGAAAAACAAAGAGACAGTGCACCTTGCCACGCACATTAATTAATCCAAAAACCTTTCCCTGTAAAGCAGTGTTGTTTGCATTAAATGTTATAATCTGACTTTTCACGTATGTTAGTATATATCTATACATACATAAAAACATAGAGATATAGATATATGCACAGTCCGATGCAAAACATTATAAGTATATACATATCGAAAAACATGAATAAAAATAGATTGTGTGTTAGGGATCCTTGTGGAGATGGAGGTCCATGGATGACTGTACAAAGGGCCTAGGGGACAAACACCCACTGTGCATTGCTGCACACCAGTTTTTGTGGCTGTCTCCAGTAGGGGTTTGCTGCCCAATGTGGGGGATAGCCACATGCAGCATGGGATTGACTGGAGGGCCTTTCCTTTTTTTTAAATAATCTAGAAAGTACAGGACGCAGGGTGATTTTAATGAATAAAGCCCATTAGCAGAACAACACTGTGATTAAAGATGCCCAACATATTATTAGGATCTCACAAGTTCACTTACATTTTTGCGCATTTGCTAGAAATGTACACTCTCAAAGTTTCTCACTCTCAAATTCTCTCATTCTGATAGTTATATCAATAATGTTGAACACTCTCTTCATCAGGCCTGTCCTTTGAAATAATTTGCAGGGAACTAAATAGGGTTCCATGTCTCTGGCCCTGGAAATTACCTTAAACCAGGAATTGAGTGGGAACTCCCTGGATAAATGTGGTCTAATTATTCTTCCCATCTCAGCTTACACAGCCCCATTCTCCACCGTTGTCACCACTTGCATGTTTGTCACCTAATATGCTTCCAGTCAGTGCCCATCAGGCACAGGCACCCTCCTTCTCTAGTACCATGGCTGCCTTGTCATTGAATTTAATTTCAACCCTGGCATGTCGATACATCATGTCGTCCCCACTTGCAGCCAACACATTACCAATGGCACCTGCAAAAATGTTCTCCCATTTTGAGATACATCCTCTCAACTCTAGTCCTTTAGGAGTCAGGGTTCCTCAGGACTGCAGGCTGCCTCATATTGATACCCACTTCTCTGATATAGTCCGTGGTGTTTGGGTGAATGTGCTTAAATGCTGGTCCCCTATGGCAACTAAAGCGAGTTCCACTGCGTCTGCACTGGTACCTACCCTACTGATCACATTCTGCCTTTCAAAGGAGTGGCTAGGGATGGGACCTTACCTTAACAGTCCTTGTTATATTGTACCTCTATGTGGCATCTAAAGCAGGTTACTACTCAGGCAAGGATGTGCCCCTCCTTGTACTTTCTTTTTCTGGCTAGGAACACAGTCTCTCCTAGCTTCTACCCTGGAAGGATTTGAGGAGACCACTCCCGAGAACTATTCTGATGGGAGCTCATAAATCCCATTAGGCTTCAAATCATGATGTTCTAGGTGCATGTTCACCTAGTTAGCAAACCAATTGTCAGCCAAAATAGGAAGTTTTTGTGGATGCTTTTTAGACAGACCAGGCAAAGTATTATCTGAGTGGTGTACAACACCTATCCCTGAATTGCTCTTCAGTCATGAACTGATTTAGCGACCCATAATATTTTGCTACTATCCTTCTACCCATTGATTCCAATCACATTATGTCATGAATCCAATTGGCAAACATAATTCCATATGTTCTCTTGTGGAACCTCTATAAGTACTGAGCTGTCTTCAACTCAAACCTTTTAATCAAAGTATCCTTAATGAATTCACATTTTAGATTGCCATTCTCAGGCATTCTCTAAAAAATATCAGTCCCACCAAGAGGAAGTCAACTCACTATTGTGGCTGCTAGAATTTAGCATTCAGAATAAGTGAATTACATGTAATCTCAAAACAGTGGAACCATCCTAGACTGTTGTTACATATACATATGTACCAATCATGTTACCTTAGTGGTGTTTTCCTGGGCTTTGGGTAACGACCTTTCCCAGAACTAAAATGTCACTCAGTATCTAACCAGAACCTCTATTGTTCTCTTTTCCAACTGCCTATCTCTTTCTTCCTGAACTACTTTTTACTGTCTATCCCTTCTCTTCTCAGCTTCTCTTGTTCCTGGAGGACTAATCTGATCTTATCCTTCTTAGCATTTTCTCTTATTTTCTGAAGCTCAAGTTTGAAGGTCTCAGAAACATGTAGCCTATCAAGAGATATGCTACCTAGGAGAGGTACCATAGTATCCTTGAGATAGCTGGTGGAGACTAACTGGGTGATAACCATGTAATTAATCTAGAGGGTACTGTTGGAGAAAGTGCAAGTAAAATCTGCAGTCAGGGATTTTGAGAGTCTGTCTCTATATCACTCTCATATTTGCTGTCCTCCACTGAAACCCCGTAGAGCTTCCTGCAAATCTTTCATTCTCTGTCAGGGCCTGATACCCCTGTTGTTCCTTTAGGAAATCCCTAATTGTCTCTCTATCATTTGACTTTGAAGCCCTCCACACCTACCCTGGCAGACATCCTTTAATTCATCTAGGGACAGTTTTCTAAGACTCCTTATATGCCATCAGTCCGTAAGCTTAAGTTGTGTGGAAACCTGGATTTTTTAACCACAACTATCACTACTATTACTTATTAGACCTGGAATCTAGCTAATTATTGCTTGCTGCTGGCTTGGGGAACTTTTTATTTAGTGCTGCAGAAGGCAATGGTTACTGAGATCAGATCAAGTGGCTAAGAGCTGCTTACCACTGATGTTTTAGGGCTGAACCCTAGTATTAGACCCAAAACTGATCACCAAGTACATCCTTATTCTTTGATTCTCAGGGAAGTGAAGTCGAGCAGTTCAAGGCTTACTCGAGGAGGTGGTGTGGGGATTAAGACCCAAGACTGAAACAAATACTAAATAAAAATTAAAAAATTGTTGTCCACCCAGTAGATTACTTTATGAAAATGAAAAACAACTTTATTACTAGTTGTACAATTAATACAAATATACTGACATAATTTACACTGGGCCATTATGTACTAATTGGAATAGTATGCATGATAGCAATGGGGACATATTAATACTTTGTGTATGAGGAGTCTCTGGGGTACTGTAGACAATGCCTGCGGACCAAATTTCACATTCATGTGTGAGGCCCAATAGTTTCTCTCTGCTCCCCTCTTCTTCTCAGGGTTTATGGTCAGATTATCTCTCTATGTGGCTCACAATTTTTATATCATGATTGAGGAAAGGTGTGCCATTGGGCATCACTGTCAATGGATGTCCTGAGCCCTGGTGGGATGTCTTCAATATGGTTCACTGAGCACATACTTTAATGTTGCAGTACAGTGTGAGCCTGCTAATGCAATCACTCCTTCATGTCAACTGCACTGATTAATACTGCTGGATTAGAACTTTTAGCACCAGCACCCATGAAGAGGAGGCTTTGTTGTTGTGCTTGTGTCCTTGGTGGACTTGTGGCTTGGTTTCATCCTCTGGCCCACTTACAAACCACCACAAAAACATGCTATATGTGTCCACCTCACCAAGTGATGCTAGATTTGGCTCCTTCAAAACTCACACTGTTGAGTTTCCTCTCTGACACCTTACAACCTACGTCATGGTGTGGATGCTTCTAATTATGGTACATTCCAGATGCTCCACTTACAGCACAGAGATGTATGTCTCCAGTAATTCAATGAAGGCTTCAAGTTGTCCCACCAGGCTACTTCTCAGCTCAAAGAAAATCTTAGCACATTGACAAGAGGTTTCTGTCCCATCTTTATACAAATGTTTTGAGAGACTATGTGTATGCCAGTGGTTTTAGTTCTGTGACTGGTTCTAGAAAGTTTGCACTTTTGCAATCTCAAGGCAACATGGGCCAGTAATGTTGTTTTCAAACTCAGTTGGCTATTAATCATCAGGGGATCAATGTCCCGAGAAAAATAGACATGTGCTCTTTGTGACTCCAAAGAGGATGATACAAATGGGGAGCTTCTCTGACCTCAAATCACCACTCTCGCTCTCACTTCTTGTTACACAGAAAGGACTCAGCAAACAGGCATGATCATCATGAGTGCTGTGGTGCGGTTTGAAATATACAGTCTTCTTTGAGGAGCATGGGTCATGAGTGCCCACTCTCGAAAGTCATACATGAGAGTCTCCCTCCTTCGAAACACAGAGCATAAAATCTTTAGACTTACACCCTATGGGCCATATTTCTAAGAATTGAGGCATCACTGCGTTGCAGCAAAACTATTTACGATGAGCAGGAATCCTTTACATTGTGCTGTATTTACAACATGAGGGCCATGGTGCAAGGCCCCAAGATGCATCAGAAATTCTGACACATCTCTGGGAACTTTGCCATAACGATTCCACCCCAAATGTGGTGCATCACTGAAGCTGGCCTCAGAATTGATGCAACTTCAGAGGTGCGTCAAAGTTTAGAGAAGCTGCGTCAGTTTGAAATAACGAAGTAATTTAAGGTGTTTGGACTATTATAAAAACTGTAAAATGTTCGAATATCACCCCCTACACTTTTACATTGGTCCTGGATGTAAGAGGGTTTGCATGCAATATGTGTAAAGTGCCACATTATAGAGGGCATAGAGTACTTACGGATGTAGAGACCTGAGTATCTGTGGCATAGTGAGTGACAGTGTGATGTAAGTGAATACAAGTATATGTTGGAATGTGAAGTGGAAATACATGTTTTACCTACTTTATGTTTGTACTTCCCTGCTGTCCTTTTGGGGTACGCAAACCTGGACTTGGTGACCCCTTCCTCCATGGATATGTGACATTCCTGGCCTGTCCCCTGCAAACAATACACAATGTTACGTAACCTTACTGCAGTGGATGATTAAATCGTAGGTGCCATGGTTCTAGTTTGGTCAATGGGTCCTGCAACATGATTGGCACATATGTAGCCCAACATATTCCAGAGTGTTAAATAACGTCAACTGATCAGTTTCCTATTGAAAAGCCACTGTGTTATTTTTATGTCTGGGTTAAACAGGTGTAGGAATTTTGATGCATTTTGGACATTTGCAGACGATGCGGCACTTTGCTAAAAACTTATAAATATTGTTGTTTCATTTCTGCATAGGATTTTTGTGAGGGAATACCTACCTTGCTTATTATTACCTTAACTTGATGCAGGCGGTTGTGCGCAGGTAAAAAATGATGCACAGGAGAGAAATGTGATGCATTATGCCAAATGTAGATATAGAGCACTGAATGAGCCGCCGCTGCATAAAAAAACATGATGCATCGGTGGCGCAAGCTCCTTGTAAATGGGTTCCTTAGCTTTTTTATGTCTGAGAGCTACTTTCAAATGGAGACTACAGGGTGAGGACCTGTGCTGGTTTATGAGTAATTTTGAAATTACTAGGACCCCTTCCTAGCGTTTGCAAGACGAAAATGGTAGTTTCTACCGCTCCTGGAGCCAGCTGACTTAAAGGTAGCTTACTTAAAAGTGGCTGTTTCAATCAAGCGTTCTTGGAAAGAGAGTCTACGGCAAATTGTGCAACAAGTGGAGGGTTTCTCTATAACCTGTGATGTTCTTACATGTCCTTAAAGTAATAGCGGGTATAGGAAGTTGTTCTGTGGTCTGTAATTTCGTTTTCCATGGGATACAAGTAATAATTGTTTTTCTTGCCCTTGCATGTTTCCATGGAGCCTGTAGGTGGCGTTTTTCCCATTGTAATGGATGAGTTTAAAGGCCATTTAATCGTACTGAGGCCCATATTTATACTTTTTGACGCTAAACTGCGCTAACGCAGTTTAGCGTCAAAAAGTTTTGCGCCGGCTAACGCCATTCTGAAGCGCCATACGGGCGCCGTATTTATTGAATGGCGTTAGCCGGCGCAAGCAGACCGGCGCTGCCTGGTGTGCGCGAGAAAAACCACGTACACCAGGCAGCGCCGGCGTAGGGGGAAAATGGCGCATGGGCGTCTTAAAATGGGGCAAGTCAGGTTACGTCGAAAAAATCATCGTAACCCGACTTGCGCCATTTTTTTTCGACGCCCATCCCCCATCAACATGACTCATATCATTGTAAAGATAGGAGTCATGCCCCCTTGCCCAATGGCCATGCCCAGGGGACTTCTGTCCCCTGGGCATGGTCATTGGGCATAGTGGCATGTAGGGGGGCACAAATCAGGCCCCCCTATGCCACAAAAAATAAAAAATAAAATACTTACCTGAACTTACCTTAATGTCCATGGGATGGGTCCCTCCGTCCTTGGGTGTCCTCCTGGGGTGGCCAAGGGTGGCAGGGGGGGTCCCTGGGGGCAGGGGAGGGCACTCTGGGCTCATTTTGAGCCCACTTGTCCCTTAACGCCATGCCTGACCCAGGCGTTAAAAAGCGGCGCAAATGCGCCGTTTTTGGCCACGCCCACTCCCGGGCGTCATTTTTGCCCGGGAGTATAAATACCACGTAAAGGCCTGGGAGTCATTTTTTAAGACGGGAACGCCTCCCTTGCATATCATTAACGCAAGGAAGGGGTTCACGCTAAAAAATTACGCACACTCCGGGCACTTTGGCGCCCGAAGCGTCTAACGCCATAGTATAAATATGGCGTTAGTTGGCGTTAGTTTAGCGTCGAATTTGCGTCGAAAAAAAAGACGCAAATTCGGCGCAACCAGAGTATAAATACGGCCCTGAATGTCCTGAAGAAGTTGAGTGATGAATTGACTTAGAAAATACCCCTTAAGAATGTAAATTATAGATACTATCAACATAAAATATAGCGAAAGGCATTCAATACGCTTTGTTTTTGAAGCAATGTGGCAGATGATTGTTCCTAAAGGGAGAACGGAAAAATATGGCATCCACATGTGAAGACGTTTTGCAATTGCTAAATAGATAAAATGAGTGAATCGCATGATCAGTTCCCATGTACCTTGCCCTCTGCTCCTACGTCCTGTAAATTAAAGGGTGGCTCTGAACACGCATTTTCTGACTAATACACAGATACTTCAGGACTTCCCCAAAGCTAAACATGAGAGAACATTGGGGAGGAAATATACAGCGACTTTAAAGATTTGGCAACACTGAAGTTATCTGATAATGTTTCCAAAACAGATAACACTGCCTTCTCACAGAACACATGATTTGCATGCCTACCAAAAGTTCTGTCTACATAACCGCTAATGGATACCCAGAAATTGAAACAAATCTTGCTCCACTGAAACACAAACAATTTGAATAGATTTTGAGTATATTGTATGAAACACACATAGGCCCATATTTATGGAACCTTAGCGCCATTTATTTTGGTGCTAAAGCGGCGCTAGCCTAACTCCATATTTATATTTTGATGCTAGACCCACCTAGCATAAAAAAATTAAAGTTAGCGCCATTTCTAGGATGCGCGAGCCCACCTTGCGTCAATGAGATGCATGGTAAGTGTTCCCATCCTACAAATGACGCTAGCCAACCAGCGCCATATTTAACAAGCGGCGCAGAAAGGATGCGCGGGTGGGAGGCAGACCAAAATAATGACACTAAGCCTGTTTAGCACCATTATCTAATGCCTGGGTCAGACCATGCATTAGAGTGCAGGTAGGCCCATTTCCATGGTGAAACATCAGGCAATGGGCACAAAGATGCCCACCACAA
Source organism: Pleurodeles waltl (assembly GCF_031143425.1). Lineage (NCBI taxonomy): Eukaryota > Metazoa > Chordata > Amphibia > Caudata > Salamandridae > Pleurodeles > Pleurodeles waltl. The sequence goes on from NC_090447.1 coordinate 915,291,220, forward strand.
GTCCCAGCAGCACCACCACCCACTCCACAGGGACACTGCAGGAGGAGGGAGCCCATCCCAGGTATGTTGCAGTTGAGCGTTTGTGTATGTCTGTGGTGTGCCATTGGGGGCCCCTTACATGGGGCCCCCTGCCTGGCACTGGGTATTTTGGGCTTGCCCTGTGGTGGGCATTAGGGTGGTGGGCATGACTCCTGTCTATACTTAAACCTGAGTCATTTTTGGGCTGCTTTTGCGTCAGAAAATGATGCTAGGCCGACTAGCTGCAAACTGTTGGCCGCTAACCAGACTAATGTCATTTCTGACCTACTATCGCTATTTCCCCTAACACCATACCCCACCAGCTAGCGTCTTTTTTTTCATGATAGCCATTCCGTAGCTCCATCGTGCGTCATTTTATGAATATGGCGCACAGATGGTGTTAGGGAATGTGAATTTTGGTCTCTAGCTTAGCCGGCACCTAGGAAAACCTACCAAACCTGTGCATTTATGAAAACTAGACACCTAGGGGAACCCATGATAGTGTAACTTGTGGTGCTCTCACCAGGTTCTGTTACCCAGAATCCTTTGCAAACCTCAAAATGTGGCAAAAAAACATTTTTTCCTCACATTTCGATGATAGAAAGTTCTGGAATCTTAGAGGAGCCACAAATTTCCTTCTACCCAGCATTCCCCCAAATCTCCTGATAAAAATGGTACCTCACTTGTGTGGGTAGGCCTGCGACAGGAAAAGCCACAAAACGTAACATGTACACATCACATTTTCCCAAAGAAAACTGTTTTTTGCAAAGTGTATAGCTGTGATGTTTGGCCTCTAGCTCATCTGGCACTTAGGGAAACCTACCAAATCTGTGCATTTTTTAAAACTAGACACCTAGGAGAATCCATGATGGGGTGTCTTGTGGGGCTCTCACCAGGTTCTGTTACCCAGAATCCTCAGTGTTAGAAATGGGGTCTTTGGTTGACAGTCAGGTTACCCCTGCCCAAGCAAGGACCTTCACTCTAGTCAGGGTAAATCACCCTCAGCTAACCCCCACCCACCCCCTTGGTATTTGGCACGAGCATGCAGGCTTAACTTCAGAGCTAAGGTGTAAAGTATTTGTACCAACACACACAGTAACTCAGTGAAAACACTACAAAATGACACAACACCGGTTAGAAATATAGGAAATATTTATCTAAACAAAACAAGACCAAAACGACAAAAATCCTGCATACACAAGTCAAGTTATTAATTTTAAAAGCAAAATGAGTCTTAAATCCTTTTATAAACAGTAAAAACACTGTTAGCGTCGATAAGGACCTGGGTAGCGTCAAAATAACACGCATGGGTGAGTGTGCATCGAAAAAGGCTAGCAATGCGTCAATTTCTCACTCGCAAGACCGTGCGTTGTTTCTCCTCCTCCAGTCAGGTCGCCGTGTGTCGTTTTTCCTCTCTGCAGAAGAGCAATGCGTCGATTCGGGCAAGCACTCGGGTCCGAGGATGCGTTGCATCGTTTTTCTGCTCCCAGCAAGATTGTGTCAAAAATCCTGCCGCACGGTATTAGCAAAACCGCGCTGTGCGGGTTGCGATGTTACCAGCCTCCGTTAGCGGTGTTGCATGTCATTTCTCAAGCCGCGTGCGTCGATCTTCCAGCCGCGCTACAGGCGGAGCATCGATTTTAGCCGCAAAACTGCATCTCAGAGGTGGCATTGGAAATTTCCCTGCACGCGGTCTGTGCGTGGATTTTTAATCATGGTCTGCCGACTTCACCTGTCAAGGCCCCAGGAACTGGGTAGGGCACCACTTGGCAGGGCAGAAGTCTCAGCTGAGAGTCCAGGTGCTGGCAGGGGAAGTCTTTCATGGTCCTGAGACTTCAACAACAGGAGGCAAGCTCAGGAAAAGCCCTTGTAGATTTCTTCTCAAGCAGGAATGCACAATAAAGTCCAGTCTTTGTCCCCTTTCACCAGGCAGAAGCAGCAACTGCAGGATAGCTTCACAAAGCACAGTCACAGGCAGGGCAGCTCTTCTTCCTCAGCTATTCAGCTCTTCTCCAGGCAGAGGTTCTAAAGTCTGGTTTTGGGTGCCCTTCTTATACCCACTTTCTCCTTTGAAGTAGGCGTACTTCAAAGCAAAGTCTCTCTTGAATGTGAAATCCTGCCTTGCCTATCCTGCAGTTGCTGCTTCTGCCAGAGTAAGAGGGCAAAGACTGGAATGTGTGTGCCTTCCATCTTGTGAAGATCTCCAAGGGCTTGATTTAGAGCTTGCCTCCTGTTGTTTGAAGTCTCAGGGACAGCAAAGACTTCTCTCTGCTAGCACCTGGAGTCTCTGGAGAGACTCCTACTCTGTCCTGTGGCACCCATCTAGTTCCTGGGACCCTGAAAGGAGATGCTGGCAGCCTAAGAGGAAGAAATCCATGCACAGAAAGCCGTGCGGGGAAAAGAACGACGCAACTTCGATCTGCAGCTGAAAAATCGACGTGCCGCTGGCTTCGCGGCTGAAAAACGATGCTCGGCTGCAACGCGACTGAAGAATCAACGCACGGAGCTGGAAAACCGACGCGCAGCATTGCTGATAGACGCTGGTGAGATCGCAATCCGTGCTGTGTGGTTTTCGGATCATCGTGCGGCTGGATTTTTTACGCAAGCACCACTGGGCATGTAAAAACAACGCAAGGCAAGCCCGGACCCGAGAGTGCTGACCTGATCGACGCATTGCTCTCCTGCGGAGAGAGGAAATGATGCACCCTGACATGATGAAAGGAGAAACAACGCAAGGTCTCGCTTGTGAGTGAAATCGACGCATCGCAAGCCCTTTTTGACGCACACTCACCCGTGCCAGTTTTTTTTTATGCTCCCAAGGTACATTTTCATGCTAACAGTGTTAGTGTGTGTTTAAAACTACATGAAGACTCTTTTTGCTTTTTAATTGATAACTTGACTTGTGTATTGTCGATTTTTGTTGTTTTGGTCTTTTTGTAGTGTTTTCATTAAGTTACTGTGTGTGTTGGTATAAATACTTTACACCTAGCACTCTGAAGTTAGGCCTACTGCTCGTGCCAAGCTACCAAGGGGGTTAGCTGAGGGTGATTTTATTTTACCCTGATGAGAGTGAGGGTCCTTGCTTGGACAGAGGGTAACCTGACTGCCAACCAAAGAGCCCATTTCTAACAGGGAGCGACCCTTGTTAAAGGGGCTGCCCCTCCAAACAAAACACACACACACACCAATCCCTGGTGCCTGAGTGGTTTCTACCCCCCCCCCCGGAGCAGATCTGCCCCCAAAGGGGGCAGAAATGGCCTAACATAAATTTGCCCCCCAGGGGAGCGCCCTGTGCCTAAGGGGTCAATCCCCATTTGTAACAAAAAAATTAAAAAATCCCTGGTGCTTAGTGGTTTCTGCCCCCCTTTGGGGCAGGTCGCCCTAATTACAATAGGGTGATCTGCACCTAAGATGGGCAGAAATGGCCTAAAATAAATGTGCCCCCCTCAGGAGAGAGACCCTTTCCAGATGCCGCCCCCATCGTGGTGGAAGCTTAGCTTCCAGCGCGATTGGGAGAGAAATGCTTTGATCAGGGGTGGGGGCAGGCAGAGCCGTGAAAGGAAAGGAAAAGCCTTTTTCTTTCCTTTCATGTCTCTTTGAACATTTCTGTAGCCCAATCGTAAAGCGATCGGGCTGCAGAAATGGCCACTAGACACCAGGCATGTTTGTTTTTATTTTATATGTGATGAAGGGGAGCGACCCCTTAAGTCCGGGTCACTCCCATCAGCCTATTGGAATAATGCCAATCTGCCCCCAACGGCGCCGGTATGCAAGCACTTCAGAGGAAAAGAGTAGTTCGGAATGCAATATAAAAGATATGCTACCTCACCAATGCCTTATTCCTCCTCCTACCTGTTTTTGCCTGGCCTCGAGTGAAGCACACTTTTAGTACTTTGGAGAAGTCTTCTCTGAGACTTAGCACCCACAGAAAATGTGAAGTTCGTCTATTGTCATAAGTGTCGGGGCCTGCTGCAGGAACTCATTGCTTGAAAGCAACTTGAAACTCTTCTCCAGTGCACAGTAAATTATGTACAGTAATGAACTGCTGATACAGATGGACAGCCTTGTGGTTTGATACAAGCCATAATTAATATCAAACCCAAAAGAAAAGTGCTGTGTGGGCCCTCCTGAATTTGTAAGAGTGATCTGAGTGATAGACATCTACAACAATGGTCGACTCCTACACACCTAAAAATGAAAGAAAGTGCCAAGCTCCTAAGATAACACTTACTCTACATCTTATTTCCAAACGTTAAAAAAATGGTAGACACAGTGCCTTTCACATGCGGAAATAAAATTCGGAAATAAACATTGACTGGACGTCTTTCTGTCCCTTTAACACTACAGGAAATGCCCTATGGATTCACAGAATTAAATTTATTCACAAAGTGTTTATTGAGACAAGCTATTGGCTAGGTTGACTTGTGTGACAAATTATATCCCCTTTTGAGGTAGAGTAATTAAACATGTTTTACTCCAATAAGAAATGCACAGTTCTAGGCAGGGCTGATAAAAAATTGAATAAAAAGAGACATAAGAAACAGGTTAACAGCTGTTCTCAGTGACAAGTTTCTACACTCTCATTTATGACACCTATTAATGGCGTTCTGAGGCAGTTTATGTGTCTTCCTCACTCACGAAGCAGTAGATTTGCACTGCGATTAAGTTGACGAAAAACAGATATGTTTCTCTATTCCGAACATGAGCTTTGCTCTATGCATTTGATTATCTATCATCAGTGTTGGTACACCACAATATTTCCATAACACATATAGAGATACTTAAGCTGTGTGGTATTAAAAGGAGCTCACTCTGTTGCTTTGGCAAATCACGCACCACGTCATTTACCTATTCCTGCTTTGAAACCATATTAAAGACACTCGAGAGTTCCACTAGCAAGAAAGGTCAATAGGGTGATGTTAAAAAGTGATAATGCTTTCCGATGGCTGAGTAATCAATATATTTATTTCTTAAACGTGGACGACACTATCAGTGTTCCCTCTCCGACCGCAGCCAACCGCCAACAGCCTGAGAGAGAACGCTAACATCATCTTAGAATGCGGAGTACAACTCTTCATTCCAGTATTACATCACAACATATCCTCTCCCTTTACAATCAACAAAACAATTTCTTCTTTACCGAAAAAAGAATAACAACTAGGAATAACAAATCTAATAATAACTATAAACACTTGTTATATTAACATACATAATCCGCCAAATATTTACGTGGTACTCTCAGTCTGACACTCCTTATTTTATTTGAACGTTCTTCAGTGCCAGATAATGCACCTCGTTCATTCTCCACACTACCCAACAAATCTCTATCATCCATTAACATAAACCCACTGCACTTTGACCTGTTTGCATCCTCCCTTCCAACCATACATCCATCCTTCTCTTTTCCATACAACACCACCCTACAAGTATTCCACTTTTCCCATTCTCCAAAACAATGAATGACTCATGTACCTCTTTTACTTTATACGGGCCTCAAAATTTGGTTAGCCCCCCACTAATCCTTCCAGGTTTCACTTTCACCCAATCTCCAGTTTCAATCCTACTTCCTTTCTCTCTCTGTTTCTGACCTCCACTGCTTCCCTTCTCTTTTTGTTATTTAGCTAAATCTCCGTTCATCACATTCTTCATCCAGGACGGACACATTCTCGTGTTCGCTTTCCTCCCTCTCATCACCTCAAAAGGCACTTTTCCTGTAGAACTATTACTAGTCGTACGATAAGCCCATACTAAATCAGACACCATTTTCCTTACACTTCCTTTTTTTCTATAGCCATTTGAACTACACCTTTCACCATTCGGTTAGCCCTTTCCACCATACCATTGGGTTGGGTATTATACAACGAGGTACACTTATGACAAATCACGCTATATTTGAGATATTTAGTCATTTCCTCAGACACAAACTGGGTACCGTTGTCAGTGATCATTTTACATAGATATCCCACATCTTTGAAAATGTCCTCTAGTGTCTTGACCGTACTTTGAGTAGTAATACCTTGCATCAACTTCACCACCAACCATCTGCTATGAACATCCATCATCACCAAAGCATATCTCAAATCACAACTTACTTTCCCCATAGGTCCTTGTTAGAAATGGGGTTTTTGGTTGGCAGTTAGGTTGCCCTCTGTCCAAGCAAGAACCCTCACTCTAGTCAGGGTAAGTCACACACAATCCAAAATCAGCCTGTGCTCACCCTCCGGTAGCTTGGCACGAGCAGTCAGGCTTAACTTAGAAGGCAATGTGTAAAGCATTTGTGCAATAAATCATACAACACCATAGCATAACACCACAAAAATACACCACACAGTATTTAGAAAAATATATAATATTTATCTGGGTATCTTCAGGTCAAAACGATCAAAGTTGCAATATGAATTTGTAAAGATATCACTGAAAAGTGATATAAAGTGTCTTAAGTCTTTAGAAAGTAAACAGAGTCTCTTTCAAACACAAAGTACCTGGTTTCTGGTGGAAAATCTCCTCAGAGGGCCACAAAGGAAGAGGTGCGTGGAAAAAGGGTGTGTGCGTCGATTTCTCCCCAGCACACACGGACTTGCGTCGTTATTTTCCACGCGGGGAAGTCGGGCGTCGTTTTCTGGCGCGCGGACAGTCTCTTTCTGTGGGTCGCGGGGATTACCAGATGTCCCGGGTCTGTGCGGGGATTTTCCTGCTTGTTTTCCGGCTGCGCGTCGTTCTGCGGGGCTGCGCGTCGAAGTTTCGATCTCACGGCAGGCGTCGCGTCGATTTCTCCTGCGGAGTCGGGCGGCATTGTCCTTGCGAGGCCGTGCGTCAAAGTTTTGATCTCACGGCCGGCGTCGCGTCGATTTCTCCTGCGGAGTCGGGCGGCGTTGTCCTTGCGAGGCCGTGCGTCAAAGTTTTGATCGCACGGCAGGCGTTGCGTCGATTTCTCCTGCGGAGTCGGGCGGCGTTGTCCTTGCGAGGCAGTGCGTCAAAGTTTTGATCTCACGGCAGGCGTCGCGTCGATTTCTCCCGGTAAGTCGGGCGGCGTTGTCCTTGCGAGGCCGTACGTCAAAGTTTCGGTCGTCCCGAAGGTGTCGCGTTGATCAGCGCCGGTGTGCGGCGTTTTTCTTGCCGCGGAACAAGCTGTGCGTCGAAAAGTTCGGCGCACGGAGCGTCCAAGAGGAAGAGTGAAGTCTTTTTGGTCCTGAGACTTCAGGGAACAGGAGGCAAGCTCTATCCAAGCCCTTGGAGAGCACTTTTACAGCCAGGCAAGAGTTCAGCAAGGCAGCAGGCCAACAGCAAGGCAGCAGTCCTTTGTAGAAAAGCAGACAGGTGAGTCCTTTGAGCAGCCAGGCAGTTCTTCTTGGCAGGATGTAGTTTCTGGTTCAGGTTTCTTCTCCAGCAAGTGTCTGATGAGGTAGGGCAGAGGCCCTGTTTTATACTAAGTTGTGCCTTTGAAGTGGGGGTGACTTCAAAGAGTCTCTAAGAAATGCACCAAGTTCCCTTTCAGCTCAATCCTGTCTGCCAGAGTCCCAGTAGGGGGTGTGGCAGTCCTTTGTGTGAGGGCAGGCCCTCCACCCTCCCAGCCCAGGAAGACCCATTCAAAATGCAGATGTATGCAAGTGAGGCTGAGTACCCTGTGTTTGGGGTGTGTCTGAGTGAATGCACAAGGAGCTGTCAACTAAACCTAGCCAGACGTGGATTGAAGGGCACAACAAGTTTTTAGTGCAAAGAAATGCTCAATTTCTAAAAGTGGCATTTCTAGAATAGTAATAATAAATCCGACTTCACCATTCAGCAGGATTTTGTATTACCATTCTGGCCATACTAAATATGACCTTCCTGCTCCTTTCAGATCAGCAGCTGCCACTTCAACAGTGTATGAGGGCAGCCCCAATGTTAGCCTATGAAAGGAGCAGGCCTCACAGTAGTGTAAAAACGAATTTAGGAGTTTCACACTACCAGGACATATAACTACACAGGTACATGTCCTGCCTTTTACCTACACAGCACCCTGCTCTAGGGGTTACCTAGGGCACACATTAGGGATGACTTATATGTAGTAAAAGGGGAGTTCTAGGCTTGGCAAGTACTTTTAAATGCCAAGTCGAAGTGGCAGTGAAACTGCACACACAGGCCTTGCAATGGCAGGCCTGAGACAGGTTTAAGGGGCTACTGAGGTGGGTGGCACAACCAGTGCTGCAGGCCCACTAGTAGCATTTAATCTACCTGCCCTAGGCACATGTAGTGCACTCTACCAGGGACTTACAAGTAAATTAAATAGTCAATCATGGATAAACCAATCAGTAGTACAATTTACCCAGAGAGCATATGCACTTTAGCACTGGTTAGCAGTGGTAAAGTGCCCAGAGGTCAAAAGCCAACAACAACAGGTCAGAAAAAATAGGAGGAAGGAGGCAAAAAGTTTGGGGATGTCCCCGTCAAAAAGCCAGGTCCAACAGTCCTATAAAATCCAAGCAAACCGTGCGCCACGGATCCCCTATAGCACCCATCACAGCTTGCTCCCCTACTCTCAATCTTTTCTCCCCTTCCTTGCAGTCACTACATCGTTCCACCCACTCATTCACATTCTGATCCATACCCGGCCAACAAAAATGTTCTCTCAGCCTTTTTTTAGTTAAATGCCCCTCATTTGCGATTTTAAATAACACATATCTCAAATCTTCAGGTGCCACTATCTTATCGTCTCTTACTATAACTTTATTGTCACAGACCACCAACTCCTGTATCACCTTCAAATACGGCCTAACTAGAAATGGTACTGTACTCTCTCTCCTCACCCCCTTGATCATTAACTCCATGACCTTTTGTAAAACTGCATATTTGTCCATACAATCACACCACGTCTTTTCCTTCACTGCTCCCTGAGCTCATTCAAACACATCTTCTACACTAGCAACCGTATCCTCACCTTCACTTGCTTCAACCATATTCTTGTCTACTTCGTGTCATGGCAAAGATGACCTTGACAGCCCATCCGCTTGAACATTCCTCCACCCACGGATATACTCTACTGTGTATTGGAATTCCTGCAAGCGTGCTGCCAACCTAGCCAATCTTGCCGACACCTTCCCAGTTCCACTCGGTACCAAAACTCTCACTAGTGGCTTGTGATCTGTGTGAATTTGTATCGGTGAACCCCAAACATACATCCTGAAATATTCCACAGCCCAAGCCGCTGCTAACGCTTCCCTTTCTATGACAGCATAGTTGCGTTCAGTGTGCGTCAATGAACGCGAAGCAAACTCTACTGTTCTTTCTCTATCTATATGCTTCTGCGTTAGTACCACACCTATACCCACCCCACTAGCATCCACCGTTATTATAGGTGTGCATGTAGTATCAAATGAAGCTAAAATCCCCGCAGAACACATCTCATCCTTTATGTCTTCAAAAGCTTTCTGTTTTTCATCCATCCACTCAAACTTCCATCCCTTTCTTAACAATCTCTTCATACTCCCGGTTTTCTCTGAAAATGTTTTCACAAATTTTTAATAGAATTCGATAAGGCCTAGAAAATACCTCAATTGATCCTTATCTGAAGGACGTGGTGCCTTCCTTATCACCTCTAATAAGTCTTGTTTTGGCCTCACTCCAGACAACAACAATGTGTACCCCAAATACTCCACTTCTTCAACACAAAGTGTGCATTTCTCTTTCTTCAATTATCCGATCCAACACCCTTTTGAGTAATACAGTATGGTTTTCCATAGTATCCGAAAAAATCGAAATGTCGTCTTGAAAATACACAACGCCTTCGATCCCCTTCAAAATTCTGCCAATCATCCTTTGAAAAACTTCAGCAGCAGAGACCAATCGGAAAGGCATTCTAGTAAACTGGATTACCCCTTCAGTCGTTATAAAAGCTGTAAGTTTTTTGGAGTCATCATGGAGCCTTATCTGGTGATATGTGCTTCTCAAGTCTAACTTGGAGAAATACTTCCCCCCATTAAGCATCAAAATTAGCTCATTGATATTAGGAAGGAGAAAATTATCTGTTATTATATTCTGGTTCAGAGTGTGCAAGTCCACACAAAGTCTAAAGGTACCATCCAATTTCTTGGTAAAGATAATAGGAGAGATCCAACTTGACGGCTCTATTGATTCGATGATACCTCGATCCTCCATCTCCTTAAGCATCCTCTTAACTTCCAATCTGACTGCTATGGGAACTCTCCTCACTTTATGTTGCACTGGAATCACAGAGGGTTTAAGCCTTATACTGTGCCCATAGCCCTTGAGTTTTCCTATATCCTCTGAAAATGCTGCACTCGCCCCTTCCAGTACCTGCTCTATGGTAATCTCATCCACTATCATAACTTGGCTAGGTGACATGGGATTGATTATCAAGTGTATATCATACTGATGATTCCAACCCAATATCGGAGGTCCATTTTCAGCTACGTAAACCTTTCCTTGTACATTACGGTCTTGAAACTCCATCTTTGCTAACATATAGCCTATAGTTTCTATTTTCTCCCCCTGATAACCTCCAGGATTAATATCCTTGGGAAGTAAACGTACTTCGGGCCAATGCAGCCTAAACAAGTCTTTGGGTACAATTGTATATAGAGATCCTGAATCTACCATCAATTGCACTTTCTTGTTCCTCACAGTAATCATAGCCTTTGGTCTGTTATATCTCCCTTCCTCCGCCATAGTATCCAACACACATAAGATCCGGTCTTCATTCACTTCCTCCTCCTCTCCATCATCATCAATTGTTGCAACTTTAGATCTACTATTTGACTTGCACATGCGGGCAAAGTGCCCTATTCGTCCACACTTTTGGCAATCTTTGCCCACGGCAAAACAATTTTTCGAGTCAAAAGTATGATAGCTACTACCAAACCTCGTGCACATTATTTTTAACTTCAAGTTAACATTGTTTCCTTTCCGATAAGCACAATTTTTCTTTTGGCTCACAACATATCCCCTATTGGTGCTCGAACTTCCTTTCTTGTCTTTATCAACATATGACACATTGTCATCAGTTTTTCATTCCATTTCCTTCATACCTTGCTCTGACTGTTCCACCACCTTTGCAATCTCTAAAGCATCTTGTAGTGAAGGATTTTTAGCCACCCATAGTCTTTCTTGCGTCCTCTTATTTTTCAATTGGTCACGTATCATTTCATCCCTCATATTCCCAAATTGACATTTTTATGACAGTTCTCGTAGTCTTGTAACAAATTGGTCAATAGTCTCCTCACTTCCCTGCAGCTGGGTATAAAATTTATACCGACACATCACTACATTCCTGTCCTTCACGAAATGCTTCTCCAAACATGCTTCAGCATCTGCATATACATCAGCCAGTGGCTGACCATCCTCACCAAGCGCCGTAGGCAAATATTTGAATACATTTTGACCTTCCTTGCCTAAATTATTCAATAGTAATGCTTTCTTCCTTGCTGGACGGAACTCTCTTCCATCTAAAGCTTCAATATAATTTTCAACGATCTCCACCCATTCTTCCCATTTAATCGGTGGAGTTCCTGGTTGTGCTAAGAACACCAGTGGGAGAATGCCAGTCCCTTCCATAATCACTCCTATAAATATGTAATATTGTTTCCAAATGCAGATCTCTCTTCTTTTGTATTAGTAAATCAAGACTTCACGCCTTCTCCGGCGCTCAAATTAGAAAAAGAAAAATTATTCAGTAGTTTATTTAAGAAAATTATATCTCAAAACACTTTCTCCCATTTCACTGTTCTTTTCATCAATATCTCGCTGGAACGACGTTGTCTCCATAGGACTTAATGTAAACCATCCCAAACAGCTAAGATGGCCACCTGATTACTAGCTTCAGTCCGATTTCCGAAGAAATTAGGCCTTGTTTTGCTCAAAATGGCCACTGTGTGTTTCTACAGGGAGTTGGTCACGGTTTCTTTAACAGTGACTGCATCCACGCTAGAGTGCTCGGAGCTCGTCGCCAGTGTTAAAAAGTGATAACGCTTTCCGATGGCTGAGTAATCAATATATTTATTTCTTAAACGTGGACGACACTATCAGTGCTCCCTGTCGGGCCGCAGCCAACCGCCAACAGCCCAAGAGAGAACGCTCACAGCATCGTAAAATGCCAAGTACAACTCGGCATTCCAGTATTACATCACAACAGGTGCCTCTTGGTGTCAATATTAATTCTCTATCCCCACTTTTGATCTTAAGCTTCAACCGAACATTTATGTTCTACAGGATAATGTTGACATACTGAAAGAGAGGCTCCTATTCCTGGAATATCATGCAGACGGCGCAAAGGGCTGTCCTTGAAGGAACAGTGTGAGAGTAGTAAACATACATCAGAAGGTGGAGGTACAATAGATGGAACTGTTTCTGGGGGAGTGATTCATTAAAGTGTTTGCACTGAAAGGCCAAGGCCACTCAGTCTGTATCACAGTCCATCATGTTCACAGAATCCCTACTATTCTTCTGGCACCTAAAATGCCTCCTAGACCAGGGGGAGAACAAATAAAATCAAATCAAATCATTAACATTTATAAAGCGCGCTACTCACCCGTGCAGGTCTCAAGGCGCTGGGGGGAAGGGGGGTTATTGCTGCTCGAAAAGCCAGGTTTTGAGGAGTCTCCGGAATGCGGAGTGGTCCTGGGTGGTCCTGAGGCTGGTGGGGAGGGTGTTCCAGGTCTTGGCTGCCAGGAAGGAAAAGGACCTCACACCCGCTGTGGAGCGGCAGATTCGAGGGACGGCAGCAAGTGCGAGGCCCGAGGAACGGAGGAGACGGGTGGGGGTGTAGAAGCTGAGGCGACGGTTGAGGAGGGCTTTGTGTGCATGGGTGAGAAGTCGGAAGGTGATCCTTTTGCTGACTGGTAGCCAATGCAGGTGTCTCAGGTGTGCGGAGATGTGGCTGTTGCGGGGTACGTCGAGGATGAGGCGGGCCGAGGCGTTTTGAATACGTTGCAGGCATGGCGGTGGTCCCAGCATAGAGGGTGTTGCCGTAGTCCAGGCGGCTCGTGACGAGGGCGTGGGTCACGGTTTTTCTAGTGTCGGCGGGGATCCAGCGGAAGATCTTGCGGAGCATGCGGAGGGTGAGGAAGCAGGCAGAGGACACGGCGTTGACTTGCTTGGTCATGGTGGGAAGAGGGCCAAGATGAAGCCGAGGTTGCGGGCGTGGTCTGCGGGGGTAGGTGCAGTGCCGAGGGCCGTGGGCCACCAGGAGTCGTCCCAAGCGGACGGGGTGTTGCTGAGGATGAGGACTTCCGTTTTGTCAGAGTTCAGCTTTAGGCGGCTGAGCCTCATCCAATCTGTGGCGTCCTTCATGCCCTCTTGTAGGTTGGTCTTGGCGCTGGCGGGGTCCTTGGTGAGGGAGAGTATAAGTTGGGTGTCGTCGGCGTAGGAGGTGATGATGATGTCGTGCTTGCGTACGATGTCGGCGAGGGGGCTCATGTAGACATTGAAGAGTGTCGGGCTGAGCGATGAGCCTTGGGGTACGCCGCAGATGATCTCGGTGGGGTCTGAGCGAAACGGTGGGAGGTAAACTCTTTGAGATCGGTTTGAGAGGAAGGAGACGATCCCGTCCAGGGCCTGACCTTGGATCCCGGTGGATCGGAGGCGGGTAATTAGGGTGCGGTGACAGACGGTATCGAAGGCGGCCGAGAGGTCGAGGGTGACTGTTTCACCGTTGTCCATCAGGGTTCTGATGTCGTCTGTGACTGAGATGAGGGCGGTTTCAGTGCTGTGGTTGGTTCGGAATCCGGTTTGTGAAGGGTCGAGCAGGTTGTTGTCTTCCAGGAAGGTGGTCAGCTGTCAGCTACCCAGCAATAAGGATCATTATTTATTACTACAAACAGCCAGAAGATGCATCCTCTTTGGGATGGAGAATTCTTTTATTTCAAGACTAAGTTGAAGAGCTTCAGTTGCAGCAGGGCTTTCTGGGAAGTCAAAGGAAAGCTCTGCAACTCACCCTCATGTACATGCTGCTTTTCCCACCTAAAGTAAAAGTCATTCGCGGTGTGAAGACTTGCTTTGCCATGAGCAACTCAAAGGCATGGGGTTGAGTAGAGTAATGGACTGCTATTAATGGGAAAAATAATGATCTCGACTTTCAACTCTGACTCATGAGAAAAAGGTGCTGATGAGGACCACAATGTGTAATGTGTCCACCAAACAATGAAATCACAACAGGACAGCTTGCAGTGGTTTTTGAACTGCACAAAACTGATAGTATTGCAATGCATCAGAGGCAGAGGAAGATATAGAAGGTTTGGACTCCAGTGGAAAGGAACTACCAAACTTTATTCCTAGACCTGTTGGCAAGGTTGCATATATATTGAGGTCACATATATTTAGATCTTTACAGATATTGCCAAAGTGGGGTGATATGTGATCAGGCTTTTGTGCATTTATTGTGCAGTAATTGCAAGTTAGATGACAAGTTGAGAGATTATATAATAGCCTCCTACCTCTTCAGTGAAATTTCCTGAATGTGTGGACACTGAGTACTAGTTTTCATTTACAAGGGATCAATCATGGTCCACCATATCCCTGGCAAGAGAGGGTACTTGGAAAGCATGTTAGTTGGCAGAATGTTTGGTTGGTTTGGAGTATAGTTCAAGGAGTGGTCTTGTAAGGGGTAGGATGGTTTCTGATGAATATTGTAATGGAAACGGTACCCAGGCACATGTTAATGTCCTGGAATGCTGCACAACTTAGAAACATGTCTAAAAGACATAGGATCCACACCTATTTGTGGAGGAGAGGAGTACACTTCACTCTGCTACAGAAAACACACCTGACTGGTTCAGAGCATGAATAACTGAAAAAGAAAACCAGTGGTCAGGCATACTATACAACATATTCTTTCAGAGGTGCTCCAATATGGATCAAATAAGGAGTAGTCTTTATACTTAGACCTTATGTACAATAATTCAATGGAAATTAGATAGAGATCTGCTGCTGATGTTTTCACTTTTATCCTAATATAACACAAACTGAAGTTTTAGACTGTTTGTTACCTCACTAGACATTGGTGGAACATCTGCATAAAATCACAAGGTGATTTTCACTGTATAAAAAACCCGTCTCAGGACAGGTCGTATTCTCTGACACCAAACACGGTAGTGGGCCTGACTGAACCATCCTGTGCAGCTAGATGAAGGGCAGGAACCTCACAGAACTGGTTGACCTACACACCAGACTAGACATGTGTTCTTCATCCAGAATACCTAAGAAAGAAGATCTTAGATTCTAGTTTTTACCTGATGATTTAGAGTTTGTGAAGGCTCTGTTGTATCCCATGTTGGAGTACGCCAGAGGCTGCATTACATGAGATAGCTTTGAGGCAGACACTGAGAATCCATCACCATTTATTTTTAGAAATGTTGGATTGCTGGATGACATTGACATAGAAAAGGATGCATTACAAGTTGCAGCAAATGACATTTGCATACAAATTTAACACAGGGTCTTTATTGCATTACTTCTTGTATGTGACCCTTGTAGAAAAAAGTAAACAAAATAGTCAGATATTGGATGCCAATAGTTGACTGTTAGCTAGACTAGAGCAATCAGACTTACACTAATTGTCATTTGCTACACTGAGGCTAACAAATGTGTCATAGCCATGTCACAATTAGAAATGATTACTGTTTTGCTGATTAATATGCTATGTTAATTTCTTGACCACATGGAAGTGCCTGCAGACTGGCATGTATGTGATTGTGCTTGGAGAAATGAGATGAACACATCGTTACCAAAATGTGGGAAAGGCTCGACTTAGCATTTAAAATACAGGAATTACAAGGTGTCAGGAAATAATTAGCCCAAGTTAAGTTTTTTGGAAGCAATGTTTTTCCTATTAAATTTTGCACAACATTCCTAGACATCCAGCATCCCAAACAACAAAATAGGCACATGACTGCCAATACATGGCCCCATACTGTAAGAGTGTCTATCAATTAATTTTTGTCAGAATCCTTTGAAAATCTGCTGAACGCCGTCCCTGTGCCCCAAGAGTGGCAACCACCACAGCTGGGGTGACCTGCAGGAAGTGTCTGTCTCAAGTCGAGTCACCGCTGCCCTGGAGGACTCTGTCTCATGCAGCTGCAGCACACGGCCAGCACGCTTCATGCCCCAACCTGACTAATCCAGCCCTTAGAACCAACCCTTATCTTGAAGTTACAGGTCTGATTTGCTGACTTCCCTTACCTACATTGTTCCAACATTCCAAAGACTCGTCACCTTGAGACCTGCTGCAGATATGAGTATGGCCCAGCCCAAGCGTTGCACCATCTCCTGCAGTTTTTCAAGGACCAGCAAGAGCTCACTGGATGCCACTAGAACCATAATGCTTTCCAAGGCTGGGGCCCTTCCCTCCAGGTGAACCCATTCCGGGGCACCCTGCCTTTCATAATGAAAAGAGAACTCTCCCTGGGGCTCCCACTTGCTTCTCTGGGATTGTTTGTATTACTGCACTGGATGCCAAGAGGGTGCCTGTTCCTGCCACTCCAGATTGAGGGATCTGAGCTCGACTTCCTTTCAATCAGCCGAGGGCAACATAGCTTCTTCCTTCTGAATGGTGCTCACCCATCTCTTAGGACAGGCTGACCCATGTTCAACTGCTGTTCACATGGAACCCTTCTCCACTCTCACCTTTAAAGTTCTCGTTTGAATATTTGGTACTAGCAACAAAATCTGCCCCGTGGTGACTTCACCCATGCCCTGTTCCTGGACTTCCAAGTGCACCACAGTGGCCCTCCACCTCGTCATGGGTCGATGGCTGTCAGTACTGGTGATGGCCTGGTATGGGCCAGACGCTCTAGTGTCATCCATTTTCAGGGTTAGTTGATTCCACTGGCAAGTTTTTACACACTCCTTATCTGATTTCCACTTACAAGGCCACTGTGCTGCTGTTATATAAACCAACACCTTTTCTAGGTTTTAATGAGCATCAGCATCGGGCTCCTTCATTAAGCTTTCATTTTATCCCACTGCCCCAATTCTGGTTACCAAAAGTGGCCTACTAGGCACTCACATTTGATGCCTAGCTCAACGCCAGCCCTGTTTCTTACCCATTTAAAGTTGGAGAATAGGTTGAGATTGTTTTGGTCCCACGACCTCTAATCACTTGCTTTACTAGAGTAAACTGGGGTTTCTGAGCACCAGATATCCTGACAGAATCATTGGAGGGAACCAGCTATTAGATGGTTCGATTAATTGCATAGATGATATTGGGGGTCATTACAACCTTGGCGGTAAAAGGTGCTTACCGCCGTGCAGAAGACCGCCAATACACTACTGCCGCGGCGGTATTCCGCCACAGCTATTATGACACACATCTCAGAATCGGCCGAAATACAGACACCCACACAACACCACCACACCAAAGGTCAGTGATAAACTGGCGGAAACAAATCCTCCACCTCCACGCCAACAGAAACCCGCCCATGCTATTACGACCCACTAATCCGCGCTCAAAATACACACACAGCTCCAAAACACAGCCACATTGGACAATTCCAAATACACACACCTGATGCACATACACACACCACTCCCACACACCCAATACTATATAAAACACACACCCACATCACCCACAAACCCCTATGACCAAAAAATCACGAATGAAGGCCAGAGAGAGAGCACAGAATAGACAAGCCCTTCACACAGAGGCACACCACACCATCACCCACACAACATTCACGCACAAAACACCACACACCACTACACTCACCACACTTTTCACCACATACACCACCCCACACATCACACACACCACCCCATGTCACGCCAAAGACACCCCCGCTTCTCCGAGGAGGAGCTCAGGGTCATGTTGGAGGAAATCATCCGGGTAGAGCCACAGCTATTTGGCTCACAGGTACAGCACACATCAATAGCCAGGAAGATGGAGTTATGGCGCAGAATAGTGGACAGGATGAACGCCGTGGGACAGCACCCAAGAAATAGAGAGGACATCAGGAAGAGGTGGAACGACCTACAGGGGAAGGTGCGTTCAACGGTCTCCAGGCACAACATCGCGGTGCAGCGGACTGGCGGCGGACCCCCACCTCCTCCCCCACAACTAACAACATGGGAGGAGCAAGTCTTGACCATCATGCATCCTGAGGGTCTCGGAGGAGTCGGTGGAGGATGGGACACTGGTAAGTCAAATCCTAACTATCATATCCCCCATCCTACCTGCATGCTATCACAAACCCCCACCCTCACACCGTCCCCTATCACTCAAAATCCTCACTAATGTACCCATAACACAAACCACCCATCCCAACACCAAGCCCTGCATGACACAACTAAGCATGGGCACCCCTCACTAAAGCATGCCCACTGACCATACCCAGAACACCCCCCAACCATCATCACACAAACCCACACACAGGAATGCTTGCACTGGGGTACACAAACACCCACCCATTGCACACCATTACACACACACACATGCAATAATCATGCTCTTATGCCCCTGCAGGCACCCGAAGGACCGTCACCACACCAGAGGGTCCAGACAACACCACTCCACCCCCAGAAGAGGCCCACAGTGACGATAGCAGCTCTGCTCTACTGGATCCTTATGACCAGCCCGGACCATCGTGGGCCTCGGGACAGTCGGTTCCCCTTGCACAGGCACAGCCCAACACTGACCTTCCAACCTCTAGGAACACCAGCACAGCACCCACCCAGCGGGCCCATACCTCCCTACCCAGGACAGGTCAATCAGCGGTGTGTCCACCACTACAGGGAACCCAGGATAACCCACCACCCCAGCAACAACAGGGACCTGGGGGCAGTGGTAGTGGGCACACGGTCCAGGGGACGGAGGCACAGGAACACAGGGGAACTGGGAGGGCTGCTGTGCAACAGGGGGCAGACAGGCCAAGGGAACCAACTCTCCACGAGGCCCTATCCTCCATCATGGGAGCATACCACCACTCCCAGGAGACGATGGCCACGGTCCTGGACAAGTTGCAGGAGACCTTGCGCCTGCAGGAGGAACAGTATTTGGGGTTCAGGGAGGAGCTCAGGACCATCAGCTCCGCCCTGGGCACCATCGTAGGGGTGCTGAAGGACATACAGCACACCATGAGGGACACCGTGGCACTCCAAGGGGCCCCTGACACTAGCCAGGACGATGAACTGCCCACCACCTCCGCCGGCGCTAGTGGACAGGAGGCACCGCCACAGGACCACCACACCAGCACCCCACCCCCTGCAGACGGAGAACCACCACGCAAGCGGTCCCTGAGATCCAGGAACAGGACAGAGCAAGATGGCAAGACCTGTGCCAGGAAATGAGACCACCCTGATTGTCTTCCCACTGTCTCACTTTGTTACCCTGTCCATACTTAAACTGGCCCAGCTCCACTTCCTATGCCCAGATGGGCAGTGCACCTGTGGGACTAATAGACTGGACTCTGCTATGGACATTCCTCCACCATCACCCATCCTCATTTAACAAACTCCTCACATTTCTGAGCACTTCAATAAACACCCTTGAAACACAAAACAATCTGGGGTCAGTCTGTGATTTAGTAAATATGTATTATCAATGACAGTGTCATAATGGGTTTCCCATTGTAAGGCTAACATACCTATGTCACACATCACAAGTCCTTGAAGGATGCAAGCAGATGACACGTTGGTAACCACACCTGTGAAACCGTAATGGAAGGGTACAACTCAGTTACCAAATAGTGATTGAATTTGAGAAACAGGATAGAGGTAGACGTGTGAAACTTAATGTAATGTTAAACATGAAAATGTACTCACCTGTGTGTCACTGGAAATATTGCTGTATGACTGACTCCCTGTTGTCGTTGTCTTCTTCCTCAGCTTCCTCCTCATCACTGTCCACAGGCTCCACAGACTCCACAGCTGCTATAACACCGTCATCTGGATCATCCTCCTGCAGAAAAGGCACCTGGCGTTGCAAAGCCAACTTATGGAGCATGGAGCAGGCGATGATGATGTCGCACACCTTCTTCGGTGAGAAGAATATGGATCCACCTGTCATATGGAGGCACCAGAACCTGGCCATAAGGAGGCCGAAGGTGCATTTGATCACCCTCCTAGTCCACCCATGGGCCTCATTGTAGCGTTCCTCTGCCCTGGTCCTGGGATTCCTGACTGGGGTCAATAGCCAGGAAAGGTTGGGGTAACCAGAGTCCCCCAATAGCCATACACGGTGCCTCTGGAGTTGAGCCATCATATCAGGGATGCTGCTATTCCACAGGATGTAGGCGTCATGCACTGAGCCAGGGAACATAGGATTTACCTGCGAGATGTACTGGTCTGCCAAACAGACCATCTGGACATTTATGGAATGATAACTCTTCCTGTTTCTGTACACCTGTTCACTCCTGTTGGGGGGGACCAGAGCTACATGGGTCCCATCAATGGCACCTATGATGTTGGGGATATGTCCAAGGGCATAGAAGTCACCTTTCACTGTAGGCAAATCTGCCACCTCAGGGAAAATGATGTATCTCCTTATGTGTTTCAGCAGGGCAGCCAACACTCTGGACAAGACGTTGGAAAACATAGGCTGGGACATCCCTGATGCCATGGCCACTGTTGTCTGCAAAGACCCACTTGCAAGGAAATGGAGCACTGATAGCACCTGCACGTCAGGGGGGATTCCAGTCGGATGGCGGATTGGTGACATCAGGTTTGGCTCCAACTGGGTACATAGTTCCTGGATAGTGGCACGGTCAAACCGGTAGGTGACAATGACATGTCTCTCTTCCATTGTCAACAGGTCCACCAGCGGTCGGTACACCGGAGGATTCCGCCATCTTCTCACATGTCCCAGCTGACGGTGCCTACGAAGGACAACAGCGAAGAATCAGTCATTATTCCTCCAGGTATGTACCCACAGTTACACAGAAGACTACACCACTCACAAAACCGTTCCTGTATGTGTGTTGAGTGTAGGCCTAGCTATGTGTGATGCAGAGGTAAATTAAGCCATGTGGGCCCCTGAAATGGCGGCTGCCTGACCTCTAAACTGGGACAATGGGATTGTGGGGTAACTGTGCTGGCGTTGTACACCGTCGCGGTAGGCGTTCGTGGATCGCGGTGCAATGCTGCATTGGTTAACATTGGACCCTATGGGTCCCAGGAGCCAATGAACAGGTGCACCGGCGGTGATGATGCGCCCCGCCGCGGACGTCACCGCCGTTGACGTCACTGCCATTTTCTATCTGTTCAATCACTAGATACCTGTCCCTCGACAGGAGAGGACCTACACTGCAAGTGCTGCTGTGACCTCGGTCTGGAAGCGACGATGGCTGCTGCGTCTGGGGAAAAGGCCCCTGCCTTCACTGCACAGGAGTTGGAGAAACTGGTAGACGAGGTCCTCCCCAGTACACGCTACTCTACAGTCCTCCAGACCAACAGGTAAGGACACAGAGAGCACGTTGTATGGGCTAGGCCTGGGTGGAGAGGGCTGGTTGGAAGAGGGAAGGGGGCAGAGTTCATAGAACAATAATGCATGGCAATGAATGGGCCACATGGCCAGAGTAGGGAGGGGGCCACTCACAACGGTGCAGTTGGTAATGACTGTTCCTCTTTCCTTTTGCATGTCATGTAGGTCAGTGCCCACCAGAAGAGGGACATTTGGCGTGCCATCACCAAGGCGGTCCGGACCCTGGGGTCCCACCAGAGACGGGGCACCCACTGCTGTAAGAGATGGGAGGACATTCGCCGCTGCAGCAAGAAGACGGCGGAGGCTCAGCTGGGGATGGCCTCCCAACGTGGGAGGGGTGCCCGTCGCACCATGACCCCCCTGATGTTCCGGATCCTGGCGGTGGCCTACCCGGAGTTGGATGGGCGCTTGAGGGCATCATAGCAGACACAAGGGGGTGAGTACAACCTCATTCAGTGGACTTTGCGTGCAGTGGAGGTGTCTGGGTGGGGGAGGTGGGCTGTCGGTGTCCCTAGGCCAGGGCGAGTTCGGTAGGCAAGGCCCCTCTGTAATGTAGGCCATGTGGCACTCTACCCCACCTCAGCAGAGTGCCAAGTCGTGGTATAGTTGCCCCTGTGGCATCCATGTGCGCAGATGTCCACCATTGCCATGTAGGCCATATCCCAGAAAGTGCATCTGCAGAGGGCAGGAGCACGGCGTAATGCAGGGGGCTGCGGTGTCTGTCTTGTCCGCCAACGGTAGCGGTATGCCATGCACTAAAACTCTCTTTCTTCTGTCTCCCCCCCTTTTTCTGCTCTCCCTGTCCTTTTATACATCAGCATCATCAGGCGGAGGTACAGTGGCACCGGAGCACGAGGGAGCTGCATCGCACATGGCCATGGAGGGCCACATGACGGACTCTGAATGCACCAGTGGGACGGAGGGCGAGGGGAGCTTCACGTCGGCCACCGGATCACCAAGCAGCGACACGGACTCGTTCGCCGATGGGGGCTCCCTTGTGGTGGCGGCACCATCTGTGCCCCCCACCTCTACAGGTACAGCCACCACCTCCCCAACAGCCCCGCCCTCCCAGCAGCCCCTCAGCGTTCGCCCCGTGCCCGCTCACCCAGGAGGGTGGGCATCACCTTCGCCCCAGGCACCTCAGGCCCTGCCCCAGTCACCCCTGCTGCCCTCAGTGAGGAGGCCATTGACCTCCTCAGGTCACTCACTGTTGGGCAGTCTACCATTGTGAATGCCATCCAGGGTGTAGAACGAGAGTTGCAACACGGTAATGCATTCCTGGAGGGCATTCATTCTGGTCAGGCTGTCTTTCAGCGAACCCTGCAATCTCTGGCCTCAGCACTGATGGCAGCCATTGTCCCTGTGTCTAGCCTCCCCCCTCCAACTTCCTCCACCCAGACCCAATCTCCTGTACCCCCGCCCATCCCAAGCACACCTACAGACCAGCATGCACACAAGTCAGTACACACAAGTAGCTCAAGCAAACATAGGTACCAAACACACCACAGGCACTCACGCAAGCCTCACCCACGTACAGACACAGCAACATCCACTGTCTCCACTGTGTCCCCTCCTCCTCTTCTCCCTCCTCCCTCCCAGTCTCGTCTACACACACACCTGCATGCACCACATCTACAGGCACCATGACTCGCACAAGGAGACCCTGCACCACAAGCCGCTCACCTGCACTCACCACCTCCACTGCCATTTACACGTCCCCTGTGTCCTCTCCCAATGTGTCTGTGACGCCCCCTCCCAAAGTACAGAAACGCCGGCAATCACTCACCCAACATCCATCCACCTCACGACAGCCTCCAGTACCTGCACCTGCACCCAAAACAGCTAAAGTGACACCTCCGACAACCACCTCCTCTTCCTCCACTCCCAGACCCCCTCCAGCTACCCATCCCAGTGTTCATCAGAAACTGCCCCTCTGTAAAGTTGACATTTTGCCCCCACCCCCCCCCCCCAATTTATGAGTCCCGTCATAGCGCCTCAGCCAAAAAGCCTTCAATGCCAGTGGTGCGTGTTCAAGGCTTGTGGAGTGCACCGGCCACCAGGGCAGGCAGTGTGCCCTGGAGCCAAGGCACTGGCAGCCCAGCCCCTGTAAAGGCTCTAAAATTGGAGAGTGGACGACTGGACCGTGTGAAGACTCCAGGTGGGAAAACAACTCACATGGGTTCCAAGGGGATTGGAGAGTCAGCTGTGACTCCACGAAAGGTGGGGAAGGGCCAGAGGAAGTCTGCCCAGCCTGTTGTGAGTGTCACGGCGGAGAAGTGCGCCATCATTTCCGGCGGTCGAGACACAACCGCCAGTACCGTCGTCACTGGTCCAGAGACCACCGCCGGAGTCACAGCCCAGGAGGGCCCAAGTATCGTCACCGGTCAGGAGACCACCGCCAGAGTCAGTGCCTAGTAGGGCCCAAGTATCGTCACTGGTCAGGAGACCACCGCCGGGGTCACAGCCCAGGAGGGTCCAAGTATCGTCACTGGTCAGGAGACCACCGCCGGAGTCACAGCCCAGGAGGGCCCAAGTATCGTCACTGGTCAGGAGACCACCGCCGGAGTCACAGCCCAGGAGGGCCCAAGTATCGTCACTGGTCAGGAGACCACCGCCGGAGTCACAGCCCTGGTCAGGAGACCACCGCCAGAGTCACAGCCCAGGAGGGCCCAAGTATTGTCACTGGTCAGCAGACCACCGCCAGAGTCACAGCCCAGGAGGGCCCAAGTATCGTCACTGGTCAGGAGACCACCGCCACCGCCGGAGTCAGTGCCCTGGAGGGCCCCGGCTGCCACAGCCCCACTGGGCAATGATGGAACGTCATGCCACACACCAATGCCCAGTGTAGAGAACGTCAGGCCACACACCAATGTCCAGTGTAGAGAATGTCATGCCACACACCAATGCCCAGTGTAGAGAACGTCATGCCACACACTAATGGCCAGTGTAGGGAACGTCATGCCACACACCAATGTCCGTATCAGAACCGCCATGTCAAAGCACCGCTGAACAGTCCAGAACCGCCATGGCTAAACACCGCTGAACAGGGCAAAGACCGCCATGGCACAGCACCGCTGAACAGTCCAGAACCGCCATGGGTAAACACCGCTGAACAGTCCAGAACCGCCATGGCTAAACACCGCTGAACAGGGCAAAGACCGCCATGGCAAAGCACCGCTGAACAGGGCAAAGACCGCCATGGCTAAACACCGCTGAACAGGGCAAAGACCGCCATGTCAAAGCACTGCTGAACAGGGCAAAGACCGCCATGGCACAGCACCGCTGAACAGTCCAGAACCGCCATGGCTAAACACCGCTGAACAGTCCAGAACCGCCATGGCTAAACACCGCTGAACAGGGCAAAGACCGCCATGGCTAAACACCGCTGAACAGGGCAAAGACCGCCATGGCAAAGCACCGCTGAACAGGGCAAAGACCGCCATGGCACAGCACCGCTGAACAGTCCAGAACCGCCATGGCTAAACACCGCTGAACAGTCCAGAACCGCCATGGCTAAACACCACTGAACAGGGCAAAGACCGCCATGGCTAAACACCGCTGAACAGGGCAAAGACCGCCATGTCAAAGCACTGCTGAATAGGGCAAAGGCCGCCATGGCAAAGCACCGCTGAACAGGGCAAAGACCGCCATGGCAAAGCACCACTGAACAGTCCAGAACCGCCATGGCTAAACACCGCTGAACAGGGCAAAGACCACCATGGCTAAACACCGCTGGACAGGGCAAAGACCGCCATGTCAAAGCACCGCTGAACAGGGCAAGCACCGGGTAGGAATGAATGGACCGCCACATCAGACATCCTTATCCCAGGTGCAGCTGGGACAGTGACAGGGCAGGAACTTTCACGGGGAGACTCATCCAGTCTGGGCACCAGTCCCCCCCAGTACCACTGGAGACCTGCATCTACTTGAGAGACTATGGCTTTGCACTCCCCAGGATGGCACAGTGGGCAACCCACCCACTGTAGAGACTTGAGAGACTGTGGCTTTGCACTCCCCAGGATTGAACAGTGGGCAACCCACCCACTGTAGAGACTTGAGAGACTGTGGCTTTGCACTCCCCAGGATTGAACAGTGGGCAAGCCACCCACTGTGGAGACTTGAGAGACTGTGGCTTTGCACTCCCCAGGATGGTCCAGTGGGCAACCCACCCACTGTAGAGACTTGAGAGACTGTGGCTTTGCACTCCCCAGGATTGAACATTGGGCAACCCACCCACTGTAGAGACTTGGGAGACTGTGGCTTTGCACTCCCCAGGATTGAACAGTGGGCAACCCACCCACTGTAGAGACTTGAGAGACTGTGGCTTTGCACTCCCCAGGATATATCAATGGGCATGGAGCCCCGTTGTGGATCTGGCTTTGCTGTCATCCGGCTGAGGTGACCCCCATTCCCTTCCCCCTGAGGTGCCTGTAGTATTTCTATCTGATGCCCCGTCAGTGTTCTCTCCGATTGTGGTCAGGTATCCTTTGTGGGCCTCGCCCATGCATTTTTGGACTGTTGGTGCACAGACATTGTTATGTACATATCTGCACTACTTCTCGTATTGTATATAATTGTGACTGATTTTCATATATATATCTGTATATTTTTGTATGACATGTATATTGCCACATTCCAATGTTTGACCAAATTTTGCTTTGTCTTTGCATTCTTCCGGGGGGATTGTGGGTTGTTACTGTGATTTTTGTGAATGCATTGGTGTGTATGTTGTAATATGTGAGGGTGGGGGTGGGGATGTTTGGCGGGTGTACCCCTAACTTTTGCCTCCCCGTGTCGTAGGTGCAGTACTCACCGTTGTCTTTGGCGCCTACGTAGCTGTTGGTCGTAGAGGAGCAGAAACACAAGGGCAGGGAGTATTTGGAGTTCCGGGTCCATGGAGTCCTCGTTCCGCGTGGGATGTGTTCAGGTGAGCGTTTTCCCATTGCAAAAGCTGTTTCCGCCGTGTTTTTAACCACAGAGAATCCGCCCCGGAAAAGGTGGCGGATTGGCGGGTTGTGATACTATGGGCGGTACATTGTCTTCCGCCTGTCTGTTGGAGGTGACCGCCGCGCTGCTTGTCTGTACCGCCGTGGCGGGCGGTGTGTTAAAGTGGCTGTCTTTGTTGGCGTTTTCCACCAGGGTCATAATTCCCTTTTTTGTCCGCCGGCCTGTTTGCAGTATTACCGCAGCTTTAACACCGTCCGCCAGGGTTGTAATGACCACCATAATGTATTACCAGAATTGCATTACTGAAATAAATTGTGTGATTAATTGTGCATCTTGTTGTATATTAAAACTATGGACCTGGCTGGGTAGCATTATCTTGTTTAAGCCATAGTTCATTTATACACTCTGGCAATTAAATCAGAGATGCACTTCGCAGAAGATGATTATTAATACTCCTTTACAAAACAAACATGTATACTGCTTTGAGTATATTGTTCTAGTATATTGGCTGAAGATGAAGCAGACATAATGCATGTAGAGTGTTCCCATTCCACGCATTCTGGTAAGTTTTTCTTCCAGCATTATATAGGACAGAAAACGCCCAGATGTTTATGTTGTAGGGTTGCTTCTGTCTTCATTTAGGAAATATTCAGAGAAGGTCGAGGAAGGGATATCTCCTTTATACAAACCAGTATAAATGTTCCTAGTATCACATATTGTGAGGGAGGAGATTTAAAGTTAAATGAAACTCAGTAAATTAACTTGTTTAAAAATATTTTATTAATAGAGTATAAAGCATTATTAGGAATCCCTGCCGGGTGTCCAGGATACTGCAAAAGGATAAGTTTGCTTTGAACAATTGAACTTATAGGGTGAGGTCCAGAATTCTGGGATCCCTTTAAATGACCTATAGGTTATCTAGTTGGCTGGAGGCATCCCATCTGATATTACATTTCTAATGAGTGAGTGATGCTATCTTCCATTACCATGAATCCAAACTCTCTTTTGGACTGCAGGAACTGAGGCCCTAACTGTTGAACTGAGGTCACAACAAGATGGTAGATGAAAGCTGCCCAGCAGTCCTGAGTAATGAAATTGCCACTGTTGTTTTCCTTTCTGAAAATGTCCATCACTTTGACCTAATGGACATTAATGTAGGCTTGTTTGGTCTCCCGAATTTTTCAACAAGTTTACTAATGCACTTGTGTTACTATGCATTGTGGCTCTCGTTAGCCTTCTAATTTTCCTTTTAATATTTCATATTTTCTATTTTAAATTATCAGAAAACCACAGATGTGTTTTGTTCTTCCCTCTATTTCCTGTTTATGATTAGAGTGTAACTTTTCCAAGAGTGTGTCAATCAGGGACGCCCACAATATATGCACCTTTATTTGGAAGGTTCTGTACCCTCTCACTATTACAAGCATACAATTTCCCCCGATTAGATCCCAAATTGTGCTTTGGCACACCATTTGCTACTTTTCAGATGGTGCAAACCTGAATAATCCCCATTGTACTGTGCTACATCCAGTTGATGCAGGTCATTATGATATAGCCACTTTCAGTAATGGATCATCATTTTCTATCCTTTTATCAATTTGAAAAAAAAAAACTGAATGGAATGGAATAGCGAAAGTGATATACATGTTTAATCAAGGACACCCCAACTAAGTGGATGGAGAAATAAGTGTACGTAAATGAATGATCTGGAGCCACACTGGTATTAAAAGCCCTTAGATTCATTGAGTGGAAGACTTATAAATTGTCTTCTGTTCAATCTGTTTTGTGAGCGGGAAAACATGGCCAAGAACTGCCCAAAAATACTACTGATATCATGGTCAATTTCCTAAGGGCGTATGCTCACCACATTTATATTAAAGTCTTATTGGCTTATCATAAAGCACATTTTTTCCACCAGACGCCATATTTAAAAAAAAGGTCTAACGTTTTTTTAAGATCAAAGATGAAATGTTTGAGCTTAGTAGCAGAGTGTATAGGCATTAACTAAAATCAGTGAGTCAGCACTACCTTTTGTGTATAGCTTTCTGAGCTCAATTGTTTGAATATATTCACACACAAACCAAAGTTTACAATTCCACAATTCAGGTGTACACCAAGGTATATTTTCAAACCACTTTCTTTCTTTCACTTTCCAGATGGAAGCATGCCAACATCAAAAAATGAATGTTATCTTTACAGAAAGAGTATTCATGCCCCAAACATTACATTACAATATCTTGGGGACTCTGTCAATTAAGGATTACAGGATTTCAACATCTTTAAATTAGCATTAAGAACATGGAGGCATTTACTAGGCATGTATAAGGCAGGCTATAATTTGGGAATGAGGAAGTTAGCTAACCAGCTGTAATAATTAGGGAGGCAATTGCTAGTGGTCAGTGGTGCTACTCTGGTGGATTACATCATACAGGCTAATTGAGCAAAATGTAAAATACTCAAAGCTTTTATAATTAAATATTGCTATGTCTGGAAAATCTGAAAGTAGATGATTAATATTCATACTATTCTGAAAGTTATGGGGGCCCTTAGAATCAAATACCGGTGGAAAGACTAAATCCTGGGGATTGTAGTCAGGCCCTGATTGTTTATTGTTTGTTATACCCTTTTCCATTAAACGCACCTATGCTAATGGCCGAGACAGCTGAA
Source organism: Pleurodeles waltl (assembly GCF_031143425.1). Classification (NCBI taxonomy): domain Eukaryota; kingdom Metazoa; phylum Chordata; class Amphibia; order Caudata; family Salamandridae; genus Pleurodeles; species Pleurodeles waltl. Next base: position 915,320,258 of record NC_090447.1, read on the forward strand.
ATATAGCTCTGTAACGTCTCCCTTCAAGCAGTCATGGGTGTAACGTGTTGTTTTTAAGTGGTTGTATTCCCATTGACGTACTGCATCCTTTTGTACACGGGGTGGCCCATCAGGTCTAAGGGTGAGCGGTGAGCTCCGTTCCACTGGCAGAGCTATTGGAGTTTTTGGCTCCAAGCGAAGCATGGAGTTTGGCCAAAAGCTTGCCCCAGAGTGGAGCTCACCGTACTAGTTGCTTTGGGCCACAAACCGCAAGCGCAGATTGACTGCGCTTCCACTGTGTGGCCCAAAACTGGGTTACATGACTTATTCTACCGGTCAGCAACAGTGTGGAACTGCTGCTGAGGGGCTGCACTGGTGCCAGCTCCAGACCTTCTCCTTTCACTGTCCTCAGCAGCTCGCGGGCAGAGGGAGTATTCTGCTGGTTGGCGTGGAGCTGCTGCTGAGGGGCTGCGCCAGCACCAGTTCTGGATCCAGGCCTCCCTCCGTTCACTGTTCTCAGCATCCTGGAGTCAGAGAGCCAGGGTACTGGCAACAGGGACCCTGGAACCAGTAGGTAAGACCCTTGTTTCACTTTCAATTCTATGTGCACACGGGGTCTGGCACTGGGCTTGGCAAGATTAGCATATAGGGGGTCTGTGATTGTAAAAAAAGGAAACTTGCAGTCAGAGTTCTACTTGAAGAGTTAAGTAAATCAAGAAGTGTGGTGGGAGAAACCCGTCCCTGCACTGATCAGGTCATAGCCCATGTGCTGGATTGACACTGTAAGCCATGTGCAGGTGCTGTGGACACCAACATCAGGCCAGTGTGACGGGAATGTGAAACTCAGAGTGGTCCCCGCATGCCAGGAGGGGATGCTGGAGACACTTAAACCGAGAGGTCTGGATCATTACCGGGAACCGAGAAACTGTTGTGACCAAGGTGGGATTCAACTGCATCGTGTTGACTGCATCAATGGAGCCCTGTCAGAGCAAGGAGCCACCTCTCTGTCTCTACCGAGTGACAAATGACTTGCTGTGTGACTGCTGGAGCCGGAGCACCTTGTCCATCTGAATCCACAGGTAGCGTGAGTTAGACTTGACAGCCTTAGGGTGATCACCCCTAACTTTTTTGCCTGCCTTCCTCCACTTTTTGGATACAGTTTTTGCTGGGTTTTAGACTCTGCACACTTTACCACTGCTAACCAGTGCTAAAGTGCATATGCTCTCTCCTTAAAACATGGTAACATTGGATCATACCCAATTGGACTATTTAATTTACTTATAAGTCCCTGGTAGAGTGCACTATGTGTGCCCAGGGCCTGTAGATTAAACACTACTAGTGGGCCTGCAGCACTGATTGTGCCACCCACTTAATTAGCCCCTTAACCTTGTTGCAGGCCTGCCATTGCAAGGCCTGTGTGTGCAGTTTCACTGCCAATTAGACGTGGCATTTAAAAGTACTTGCCAAGCTTCAAACTCCCCTTTTTCTACATATAAGTCACCCCTCAGGTATGCCCTAGGTAACCCATAGGGCAGGGTGCTGTGTAGGCAAAAGGCAGGACATGTACCTATGCAGTTTACATGTCCTGGTAGTGTAAAACTCCAAAATTCTTTGTTACACTGCTGTGAGGCCTGCTCCCTTCATAGGTCAACATTGGGGCTGCCCTCATACATTGTTTGAGTGGTAGCTGCTGATCTGAAAGGAGTAGGAAGGTCATATTTAGTATGGCCAGAATGGTGATACAAAATCCTGCTGAATGGGGAAGCTGGATTTAATATTACTATTTTAGAAATGCCACTTTTAGAAAGTGAGCATTTCTCTGCACTCACATCTTTCTGTGCCTTACATTCTATGTCTGTCTGTGCTTAGTTGACAGTTCCTTGTGCATTCACTCAGACACACGCCAAACACAGGATACTCAGCCTCACTTGCATACATCTGCATATTGAATGGGTCTTCCTGTGCTGGGAGGGTGGACAGCCTGCTCTCACACAAAGGACTGCCACACCCCCTACTGGGACCCTGGCAGACAGGATTTAACTAAAAGGGGACCTGGTGCACTTCTAAGCCACTCGTTGAAGTCTCGCCAACTTCAAAGGCACATTTGGGTATATAAACAGGGCCTCTGCCCCTACCAACTCAGACACTTCCTGGAGAAGAAAACTGGAACCAGAACGTGCATCCTGCCAAGAAGAACTGCCTTGCTGCCCAAAGGACTCACCTGACTGCTTTCTGTGAAGGACTGCTGCCTTCCTGTTGCCCTGCTGCCTTGCTGCTCTCTGGCTGTGGTGAAGAAGTGCTCTCCAAGGGCTTGGATGGAGCTTGCCTCCTGTTCCCTGAAGCCTGAGGACCAAAAAGACTTCATCTCTACAAGAAGGACTCCTTGTGTGGCAAAATTAGACGCACAGCCTGCCAGAAAAGACACACAGCCTGCACTGTGGTGAAAATTTCACCAGAAATGACGCAGCCCAACTTCCCAATGAGAAGATCGACGCAGCGCCAGCATAGCAACCAGAAATTTGACGTACGGCCCACCGGAACGACGCACAGCCAAACGGGAACGACACAACCTGACTTTCAAAGAGGAATCGACACAGAGCCAGCCGCGTGGTAGAAAATTAGACGCAACGGCCACCGAATTGACGCAGCTCCTGTGACTTTGTCCTGCTAGTGCAGGAAATCCACACATCGTCCCCAGGGCATCTGAAAACCCTGCAACCCAAAGAGGATCCACGACCGAGCGCCGGAAATCGTCGCACAGCCTTCCCTGCATGAAAACTAAACAACACATCACCGTGTGCGTCCCGCGAAATAGATGCACACCCCTTTGTTTCCACGCTTCTCCTCCTCTGCAGTTCTTTGCGGAGATTTTTTATGCGAACCAGGAACTTTGTGCTTGAAAGAGACTTTGACCCTCATTACAACCCTGGCAGTCAGTGTTAAAGCGGCGGTAATTCCGCCAACAGACCGGTGGTAAAAAAAATGGGATCACGACCACGGCAGAAACCGCCATCATAGACAGCCACTTTAACACTTCGACCGCCAGGGCGGTAGCAACAAACACAGCGGTGGTCACCACCAACAGGCATGCAGAAGACAATGTACCGCTCACCGTATTACAAGGCACCAATCTGCCAGCTGTTCCAGTTCGGCACCAATGACATCAAAAGCACGACGTAAACAGTACACTGAAGGGGAACCACTCACGTTTCGACATTCAGCGAAGAACCAGGACACCATGGAGCCCGAACTGCAGGTCCTCCCCATGCTGGTGTATCTGCTAATACACCAGGAATTTCAAAGAAGGTGGCGGTGGCCACCACGGTGAATACTGCACCTAGCACACAGGGGACGGGGAGGAAAAAGAGAGTGACAACCACACGCAATATGTAACACCCCAACCCACAACACCATACACACAAAAACATGCAGCAACATCACATTTACACCCCATAACACCCTGGAAGAACACCATGAAAAAAGTATTTGAGTCAAATCTGTGATATTTAGAAAATGCATATAAAGGTAACGATTGTAAACCACCGTTCATACAAATATTTACAATATGTACAGAGGGCCGTACACTGTCCATTGAAAATGTCCATGGACCAGTGGCCCAAAAAATCATGGGCGAAGCCCACACTTGACTCCTGCCTCAAAACCGAGAAAACACTGCAGGTGCATCAGGTTGAAAAAATACAGGCACCTCAAGTGGAAGGGGAGGGAGGCACCTCAGCTGGAAGATGATACTATGCCGCTGCTCCTGGAGGGGGCAACATCCCCACAGCGATGTCCTGGGGAGTGCAAAGCCACAGTCTCTCAAGTCTCTCCAGTGGGTGGTTTGCCCACTGCTTGGGCCTGGCAAGTGCAAAGCCACAGTGTCTCTAGTGGGTGGTTTGTACACTGCTTGGTCCTGGTGAGTGCAAAGCCACAGTCTCTCTAGTGGGTGGTTTGCCCACTGCTAGGTCCTGGTGATTGCAAAGCCACAGTCTCTCTAGTGGGTTTTTTGCCCCGTGCTTGGTCCTGGCGAGTGCAAAGCCAGTCTCTTTAGTGGGTGGTTTGCCCACTTCTTGGTCCTGGGGGGAGCAAAGGCACAGTCTCTATAGTGGATGCCTTCTCCACTGGTTCTGGAGGGGGTCTTGTGCCCAGTCTGCTTCATCCTGCCAAGGAAAGTGATAGTGGATGCATATCTCCACTGGTTCTGGAGGGGGTCTTGTGCCCAGTGAAGCTGCACCTGGGGTGTGGCTGTTACCAGTCCATCACCTGGGTGTCTGAGGCACGAGTTGTGGAGGGAACAGGTAGCATGATACTCCATGGGCAGAGCCAGATTCCATCCTGCGGAGACTTAGGCTGCAAACTGCTGGTAGTGCCAGTGCAGGTGCTTCAAGTGGTGGGTGCAGGGTCCAGGCTGTCTCCTGCAGCCTCTGACGACTGCCCACTGGGGATGATGCTGCTGACAGCATATGGCTGTGCAGGTGGCGGGGTCTGCGGCAGAGATGCTGCTGGTGCTGCCCGTGGTGCAGGTGCTGGTAGTAGTGGAGGGAGACACCAGGCCGAGTCCAGTAGCCTCGGACTGCTGCCCACTGGGGATGATGCTGCTGACTGACGTTCTGGCAGTGGCGGTGCAGCGGGCGGTGCAGATGGCGGGGCAGGTGGTGGTGCAGATGGCGGTGCAGGTGGGGGTGCTTGCGGCGGTGCTTACCGCTGAACAGGTTGCTGGCCTTCGGGAGTGATAGTGCTCACCAGTCCCTCACCTGGAGGCTCCGAGCCCTGAAGTGCCTTGCCTTTGCTCTTTTTTCCCTTCCCCACCTTGGTAGACGCTGCTGGGACCTTGGCGCTGTCCTCTTGTTTTTTGGATGAGGCCTTGCTGGGTGGGCTGTACGTCTTGTCCATGCTGCATGCTGGCCCCTTCTTAACCATGGCAGGTGGTAGAATTGGTTGGTCTTTTGCATTGGTAGGTGGCACACTGCCAGCCCTGATGGGTGCCCCCTTCGATCCCCTTGGACTTGCAGGGACCACAGCGGACGCCGAGTTGGTGGCTGAGGTGCTGGCCTGGGATCTCAACACCGTAGCCCTAGGGGAAGGACAGGGGGAGGCGTAGGGAAGAGGTCAAAGTTTGCCAGGAAAAGTATTTTAGACACACTGGGACGGGAAGATGGAGGGGGTTTGGAGTGGAGGAAGAGGGAGTGGTTGTAGGAGGTGTACGTCTGCTGAGTTTGGGTGAAGGTACACGGGCTGGAGTCTGTTGTGAGGTGGATCGCTGTTGGGTGGGTGTGTGTCTGCATTTGTGTACTTTGGGAGGAGGGCTCACAGACACACTGGGAGAGGACACAGGGGACGTGTGCATGGTTGTGAAGGTGGTGATTGCTCGTGAGGGGTGTGTTGTTATGGGCATGCTGGTGAAGGAGGTAGTGGCTGAAGATGTAGTGCATGCAGGTGTGAGTGGAGACCCTACTGGGAGGGAGATGGACGAAGAGGAGGAAGGGGACACAGTGGAGGAAGTGGATGCTGGTATGTCTGCATGGGTATGGTGCTTGTGTGAGTGCCTGTGTGATGATGTGTGATGCTTACGTTTCCTGAGCCACTTTTGTATGTTGATGTGTGTGCATGCTGGTCTGAAGGTGGGATAGGCTGAGGTACAGGGGATTGGGTATGGGTAGTGGACGTTGAAGGGGAAGGCTGGACATAGGGACAATGGGTGCCATCAGTGCTGTGGCCAGAGCCTGAACTGCTCTCTGTTAAGCCGCCACGCCAGAATGAATGCCCTCCAGGTATGCATTTGTTTGTTGCAAATGCCTCTTGACACCCTGGATGGCATTCAGAATGGTTGACTGCCCAACAGTGAGGGATCTCAGGATGTCAATAGGCTCCTCACTGAGGGCAGCAGGGCTGACTGGGGCAGGGCCAGAGGCGCCTGGGGCAAAGGAGATGCCCACCCTCCTGAGTGAGTGGGCACTGGAAACACGCTGAGAGGCTGCTGGGAGGGCAGTTCTGGTAGGGGGTGGCGGCTGCACCTGTTGTTGGGGTGGGCACAGAGGTGTCCGCCACTGCCAGGGAGCTTCCATCGGAGGAAGAATGATGCTAATGCACACAAGGACAGGGTGACGAAACAAAAAGGGGGAGGAGAGACAGAGGATACACTTGGTTAATGCCAGAAACACCACTACTGTTGGCAGACACAACACACACTGAGCTGCCCTATGCACTTGGCCATGCCCAACCAGTCACTAAGGTAGTCACCAGCCCATGGTGTACAATGCCTAACGCCAGCATCTGCACACCTGACACTCACAGGACCCTGCCCAGTAGTAGTTGGACACTTGTACCATTGTGGTAGGAGTGCTTCAGAGCCTGTACACAAGGGGCCTACCCTGCCATGATCACCCTGGCCTAGGGGCACACATCGCCAACATCCCACACCCAGCTGCCTCCTAAAGTGCGCTAAGTCAGCTTTCCAAATCTGTACTCACACCCTTGTGGCTGCTGTGTTGCCCTCAAGCGCCTTTCCAACTCTGGATCTGCCACCGCCAGGATGCTGAACATCAGAGAGTTCATGGTGCGATGGGCACCCTTCCACGTTGGGAGGCTAGTCCCAGCTGGGCCCCCACTGTCTTCTTGGTCCAGTGGAGCAGGTCATTCCATCTATTGCTTCAGTGGGTGCTCCGCCTGTGATAGACCCCCAGGGTCTGCTCCTCCTTGGCAATGGCATGCCAAATACCCTTTTTCTGGTGGGCGCTGACCTAGAGGGAAAAGACAGTGGAAAATGTAATTACTCCCCTGTCCAGACCCGCATACTCATTGCACCCCAGTTCCCACCCATGCCCTGACACACATACACTGACCACCTCTCATGCAGCACTCAGGCCAGGACGCCCCAGCCTCCCCAACATGTGGCTTACATACACACCACTCAAAACATGCATTGCCCACACATCATGCTCTCAGTGAACTCACCTGTTTGTCTGGAGGACCGTAGAGCAACGTGTACTGAGGTAGGACCCCATCCACCAGTTTCTCCAACTCCTCCGCTGTGAAGGCAGGGGCCCTTTCCCCAGACACTGTAGCCATTATCGCTTCCAAACACAGGTCACAGCAGCACTTGCACTGTAGGTCCTCTCCTGTTGAAGGTCAGGTAGCAAGTGAGTGAATAGCAAGAAAATGGTGGTGACGTCCACGGCAGTGCGTACTGTCACCGCCGGTGTACATCGCCATTGGCTCCTGGGACCCATAGAGCCCAATGATAACTAATGCGAGGTTGCGCGGCAGACATCGTCAGCCTACCGCAACAGCGCACGATACCAGCTCACTTACCTCATTTCCCCTTGTCCCTCCTCACAGGTCAGGCAGCCGCCATTTCAGGGGGGTACATGGCATGGCAACTAACTGCGTCACAGCACATATTGGCACTTCTACTGACTCGATTTCACGCACTGCTTCTGTGGCATACTTTCAAAAATAGTTGTGCCATCTCTGTGGAAATATGACCTTCTGCTCACTGTTCTCCTCCATAGGCTACAACCGCTGAGGCAGATGATGAGATGGTGGCATCCTCCGGTGTACAGACCCCTGGTGGACCTGTCGACAATGGAGGACAGACACATTATCATCACATACAGACTTGATCATGCCACAATCCAAGAACTGTGTGCCAAATTGGAGCCATACCTGATGCCAGCTATTCGTCAGCCCACAGGAATCCCCCTCTAGTGCAGGTCCTCTCAGTGCTCCATTTCGTGTCAAGTGGTTCCTTTCAAACAACAGTGGCCATGGCATCAGGGATGTCTCAACCAATGTTCTCCAATGTGTTGACCAGAGTGTTATCTGCCTTGCTGAAACACATGTGCAGCTACATCGTATTCCCCCAGGTTGAGGATTTGGCCAGAGTGAAAGATGACTTTTATGCCCTGGGACATATCCCCAACATCATTGGTGCCATTGACGGTACACATGTGGCATTTGCCCCCACCACCCCCGCAGAAATTAACAGGTCTACAGGAATAGAAAAAGCCATAATTCAATGAATGTGCAAATGGTGTATTTGGTGGACCAGTACATCTCCCATGTGAATGCCAAATATCCTGGCTCTGTGCATGACGCCAATGTCATGAGGAATAGCAGCATCCCTTATGTGATGGGGCAACACCAGAGGCATGTGGATATAAGGTGAGGCCAAGGTCCCCACACAGTATAAGTTGGGGTTTGAGTATGGGGTTGTTTCTAAGGGTTGGTGTGTCTCTAACAGTTGTCCCTCCATATTTACAGGTGACTCTGGTTACCCCAACCTCTCATGGCTACTGACCCCAGTGAGGAATCCCAGGACATGGGCAGAGGAACGTTATAATGAGGCACATGGGCGCACAAGGAGGATTATTGAGAAAACCTTCGGCCTCCTGAAGGCCAGGTTCCGGTGCCTCCATCTGACTGGTTGATCCCTGTACTACTCACCCAAGAAAGTGTTCCAGATCATCGTGGCATGCTGTATGTTGCACAACCTGGTCATGAGACGCCAGGTGTCATTTCTGCAGGAGGATGAGCCTTGAGATGGTGTTGTGGCAGCGGTGGAGCCTGGGGACAGTTAGGAAGAGGAGGCAGATAAAGAAGATGTGGACAACAGAACAAACATTATACAGCAGTACTTCCAGTGCACACAGGTAAGAAACTGTAACTCAACTTCACATTTCAGTATAATTTTGGACATTGTACATGGCAGCCTCTTACCCTCTGTCTATGGACACTGACTGTTCCCTTTGGATTCCCTTTTTTTCAGATCTGTGTACCCCATTCTGGCTCCTGCTATATGTACTGCTGCCCACAAACTGTCATCCTGTGGTATAATTCACTGAACATAGATGTTGCAATGCTTTGAGAATGTTATGAATACATCTTTCCAATCATTACACTGACTCCAGTATAGTTTATGTTTCAAGGGTGTTTATTTTTTGTGCTAAATAGTATGGGAGTAAGTGCAAGGGGTTGGGGTGATGGTGGAGGAAGGTCCAGGGTAGAGTCCAGTCTCTTGGTATCACAGGTGCATTGTCCAATGGGGCATAGGAAGGGGAGCAAGGGCAGTTCTAGGTGGACAGGGTGAAAGAGTGGGACAGAAGGGTGACAATCAGGAGAGTCCTGTTTCCTGGTGGGGGTCTTGGCAATGTTCTCTGTCTTCTGCCTGGATCGCAGGGACTGTTTCCAGGGTGGTTCTCATTTTGCAGGGGTGGGGTGCTGGTGGCCTGTTGGTCCTGTGGTGGGGCCTCCTGTCCACTAGCGTCGGCGGAGGTGGAAGGGTGTTCCTCAGTTTGGCTAGCGTCAGGGCCCCTTTGTTGTGCCACTGCCTCCCTCATTGTCTTGCCAATGTCATCCAGCACCCCTGCAATGGTGACCAGGATGGTGTAGATTTTTCTGAGGTCCTCCCTGATCCCCAGGTACTGTCCCCCTTGAAGCCACTGGGTCTCCTGTAACTTTGCCAGTACCGTGCCCATGGTCTCCTGGGAATGGTGGTATGCTCCTATGATGTTTGAGAGCGCCTCATGGAGGGTCGGTTCCCTGGGCCTGTCCTCCCCCTGTCACACAGCAGTCCTCCCAGCTTCCCTGTTGTCCTGTGCCTCTGTCCCCTGAACTGTGTGCCCACTGACACCAGGTCCCTGTTCGTCCTGGGTTTGTGGGGTTGCCTGGGGTCCCTGTAGTGGTGGACACACTGCTGATTGACGTGTCCTGGGAACAGAGGTATGGGCCTGCTGGGTGGGTGATGTGCTGGTGTTTCCTGAGGGGGAGGCTCTGTGGTGGTTTGTGACTGTGGCAGGGTAACCGACTGTCCAGATGTCCCTGATGGGCCAGGGTGGTCATCGTGATCCAGGCGTGCAGAGCTGCTGTCATCACTGTGGGCCTCTTCTTGGGGGGGGGGACTGGATGTAGCTGGCACCTGCTCTCCGGTGACGTTGGGTAGGGGTCCTGTTGGGATGCAAGTGCATTGGTATTGTATCTGTGTGTGCCATCTTATGCAATGGGTGTGTTTCCCTATATAATTGTGCTTTCACTGTCGCCTTTGGTGAGTGGTGATTATGTGGGCTGGGTAAGTCTATCTAGTGTCCATACTGTGGTGATGTGTGTCCATGCAGGTCTGTGATGGGTGTCCATACATTGGTGTGGCATGCAGGGCTTGGTATTGAGATGGGTGGGTTGTGATAGTGGGGTATGTGTGAGGTGGTGGAGTGATGGGGTGAGGGTAGGGGTAGGAGTTAGGGATGGCATGCAGGTAGGGTGAGGTATATAATAGTAAAGATTTGACTTACCAGAGTCCAGTCCTCCTGCGAGGCCCTCAGGATGCATGATTGCCAAGACTTGCTCCTACCATGTTGTTAGTTGTGGGGGAGGAGGTGGGGGTCTGCCGCCAGTCCTTTGTACAGCAATCTGGTGTCTTGAAACGAGGGAACGCACCTTCCCCCGTAGGTCGTTCCATCTCTTCTGGATGTCATCCCTGGTTCTTGGGTGCTGTTCCATGGCATTGACCCTGTCCGCGATCCTCCGCCATAGCTCCATCTTCCTTGCAATGGATTTCTGCTGCACCTGTGATCTGAATAGCTGTGGCTCTACCCGGATGATTTCCTCCACCATGACCCTTAGCTCCTCCTCAGAAAACCTGGGGTGTCTCTGGGGTGCCATGGATGTGGTGTGAGTGATATGTGTGTGGATGTGCGAGGTGATATGTGGGGTGATGTGTTGGGGTGTATACTGTGATGTGCTTGGATGGTGTATGGGTGATGGTGTTCTGTGCCTCAGATTGAGTGGGTGCTCTTTGCATGTCTCTCTGTGCTTGGTCTCTTTTTTGTTGTTGTAAGGGGTTGTATAGTGGTGTGAGTGTTTGGTGTGTGTATGTGTGTCATGTGTGTGTAGTTTGAATTGTCCAATGTAGAGTAATTTTGTAGGTGTGTGTGTATTTTTAGCGCAGCGTGTGTATCGCCAATGGTTTACCGCGGTTGAAAGACCACCACGTTGATTCATGGGTCGTGATACTGTGGGCGTATTCCTGTTGGCGTGACGGTGTGGGTTTTGCTATCGCCAATTTAGCACTGATGTTTGGTGTGGCGGACTTGTGTTGGTGTCTGTATTTTGGCGGTATTCTCTGTGTGGGTCATAATATCCGTTGCGGATTACCGCTGCCGTCACAGTATCTTGGTGGCCGTCGGCACAGCGGTAGGCATTTACCGCCAGGGTTGTAATGAGGGCCTTGGTTTGCTTTAAAAAGACTTAAGATACTTTATATCACTTTTCAGTGATATCTCTGCCTTTACTTATTGCATCTTTGATCGTTTTGTCCTGCATCTTATCAGATAAATATTATATATTTCTCTGAACACTGTGTGGTGTATTTTTGTGGTGCTATATTGTGTTATTGTGTGATTTATTGCACAAATACTTTACACATTGCCTTCTAACTTAAGCCTGACTGCTCAGTGCCAAGCTACCAGAGGGTGGGCACAGGATAATTTGGATTGTGTGTGACTTACCCTGACTAGAGTGAGGGTCCTTGCTTGGACAGGGGGTAACCTGACTGCCAACCACAGACCCCATTTCCAACAGCGTGGCTCTAGAAAGAGAGCCTGCGCCTGACAGATGTTGCCACTTGTAACTGCGCATGACCCGATTCAGCCAATCCAGAATAGGATCGTGCTGCACCTTTGCAGGATGTTCTACTGCTGAAGCGAGTAAGCCAAGAAGTGGGCCTTTTCAGAAAAGCAGTCTAGATTATTCATTTGGCCAGCTAGGCAGTATATTGGACAGAGTCCAGTTGTAGGACCAGAAGTGTCTGATTTGGTGGGGTCACAGACTCAGTATATACCCAAATGTGCCTTTCGAGTGGAGGAAACTTCAAATAGTGGTTTTGAAGTGCACAAGTTCCCCTTTCAACCCAGCCCTGTCTGCCAGGAGTTCTGTGGAGGGTGGTCAGTTCTTTGTGTGAGTTCAGGCCACTAGTCTTTGAAGTGTAATAGAGAGTCCCTCCACCCTTCCTGCCCAGGAAGACCCATCAGTATGCTGATGAATGCAGGTGCAGCTAAGTATCCTGTGTTTATGGCTGTCTGGGTGTAATGCACAAGGGGAGCTGTCAACCAGCATGGACTAGATGTGGATTGGAGACAGGCTGTAAGACACAGAAAGCAGTATGGCCAGAGAAGTGCCTATGTTCTAAAAGTGCCCCTTCTAAAATAGTAAGTCAAAATCCAACTTCACCTGTAAGTAGGATTTCTCACTACCATTCCAACCATACCAAACATGGCAAGGTTACTCTTCTCAGACCAGAAATTCTCACTTAAAAATATTTAAGAAAATTTTCAATGCTTGCCCATGAGAGGAGCAGGCTTCACAGTAGTGAAAAGCGACTTTGGGAATTTTTCACTACCAGGATATGTAAAACGTATAAGTACCTGTCATGGCACCCTGCCCTATGGGTTACATAGGGCCTACCTTATAGTTGACATATATAATAAAAGGGGAATTTAAGGGTAAGCAATAAGTTTTAAATGGCAAGTCAAAGTGGCAGTGAAACTGCACACACAGGCCTGGCAGACCTAAGACATGGTTAAGGGACTACTAATGTGGGTGGCTCAATCACTGCTACAGGCTCACTAGTAGCATTTAATTTATTGGCCCTGATCACACCTAGTGCACTTTACTAAGGACTTATAGGTACATTACATATGCCAGTTGGTTATGAGCCATTATTACCATGTTTAGGGGAGAGAGCACAAACACTTTAGCACTAGTTAGCAGTAGTAAAGTGTGCAGAGTCCTAAATCCAACAAAAAGAAGATCAGAAAAATAAATGGAGGCAGGTAAAAGGTTGGGGAAATACCACCCTAATGCTGTCAGGTTTAACAGTAAAGAAACCACCCTTCACAATATGAATAAGTTGTCAATTTATTCCAGCCATACTTTGTATTTAAACATATATTAATTAAAATGCAATGTTTCTGTTGCAATTATCAAGGAAGGACGGTCCATGAAAGGAGATGCGTTTTTTTTTTAGCTTTTCATGTTATGTTCAGCTGTGTTTATCTCCAATTCAAAATGTCCCACATATACACCTAATGATTTTTCCTTGGACTGATACAGCATGGGATGTAAGTCTGCAATTATTATAAGAAAATCAAAGAACAATCATAAAGATTTTACCGATTTTACAGTATGTGTAGATTTGACATTTTTTCTGTGAAAATCATTGATTAATTAGTTTTCATCTTTTTCCTCAGGTGTTCACCAAACATACTATTTCTCTGCAAGACTCAGTTGACAAAATTATTTCAATAAGAGTTAGATTTCTACACCTTAACAATTTTCCTATATTTTTCGTGAGTGATAGTTAAACGCAAATTGATCATGAATATATATATGTCAACATTAGCTCCAAACTTGTGCATTGTTGCAAAGATCCTTAAAGCTGATATATACTCTTCTGCACTTTCTTCTGCATGTTGTTTCCATTAAAAAAAATATACTCTAGCATAACACTGGGCTCATCAGAGTAATGGTTGTGCAACCTTTCCACAGCCTCGCTGTACTGATCCCATTAACCATCTTCTGACGGACCCTGAGGTGGTGTTGGCGCTGATAAATTGTCAAACACTTCTTATTCAGCTGGTCCAAAGCTACCAAACAAAGCACCATTTTCTGTGCTGAATAATAAGCTGTATCATTGATTGGAACTAAATAGTTCTCAAAAACCCTAAACCCCTGTTTCCATTTAACAGGTGGTTTAATAGGATTCTGAAGAAATGAAGGCAGTTCTATAAACTGGTGTGTAGAAGTTGATGATGCCATATTAGAAGAAACAAAGTGAATCAATTATAGTAGATGACTAGGTTGCAAATACGCCTCAGAACTATTTAGTTCGATAGAAAATCAACCAGATACAGTCAAATGTTTCAAAGTAATTTTTGTTATTTCTTATAAAGAAAAAGTTGTATCTTAGCTGAAAATCTCAGTTGTGTCTGTCACTGCATGCAGGACTGAAGAAACTCTCTCAAAGTCGATAATAACCTGCAGAGTGAGGTGTTCCTCTCATCATGTGTGAAGGCCAGAAGAAACTTGGATAAATGCATCCCCAACAGTGGCATCTTAGTCACATTGTAACAATGAATTGGGTCTGCAGAAGAGGCCTGCACAATCAAAGATGGTGGCTGCAAGGAAATGTCACCTATGTGGTGATGAATTTCTACTTTCCTGTTGGGTGAAGAGAAGAATCACCAGTGTGATGATACAACCTCCCCTTTCAGTTGCAGCCAGGTTGTGCTTGTTCCAATACGGGTCAACAAGGTGCCACATGCTAGAACTGGGCTGGGTGCATGCTCCTCTCACGCTAGAGTTGGACAATGCATGCACATGACACACACCGCAGCCCGGATATGTAGCACTGCCTGCACGCTCTCTCCTCACCTTCTATCCCGCTGGACCACACCTGAAATTCAGATGGACTTTGTTGGCACCAGCCAGCCAAGAAGATAAAGTTGATCTACCACAATGACAAAGTCGGCTCTCACCGGCCAGTGTTGCAGAACAGACTGTGACAGATGCAATGGTCAAGATGTCTATGGGTGCCAGAAGGATCTATGCTTGTTGCCAATGTGAAGTAAGTGGTTCAACACAAAGCAGGAAGCTTCAAAAGACTTTATTGGTACACAAGACACTGGCTACACAGACACACTATCAACGAGATCCTAGCAGCAACTGACAAACCAGTCAGTGCTATCAATCAATCAGTAATTTGTGGAGCACATTGCTATCGCCCTTGCGGTTTCCTGGGTGCCAGGGGGTGATATCTCTGTTGAAGAGCCAGGTCTTGAATCTCTCTGTGAAGTCTGCTTGCGAGGGTGCATTTCAGAGGAGGAGGGGTAGATCATTCCAGGCCCTGGCAGGTATGTAGTAAAAAAAGCACCTATGCCGATTCCAGATATGTGTGCGAGGACCCGAGGGGAAGAGCACAGGTGTCTGGTGAGTTGGTGGAAGTATAAATTGTGGTTGATGTAGCCCACCCTTGATTGTGTAGGGCTTTGTAGGCATGCACAAGAAGTTTGAATTGACATGTCTTCTGAACGGAGAGCCAGTGGAGGTTTCTGAGGTGGGGGTGTTGTGGGAAGGTCCTCAATGAGGCTGGCGGCAGTGTTCTGTATTGTCTGGAGTCTCTTTATAGGCTGGGATGATATGCAGGCGTAGAGAGCGTTGCCGTAGTCGAGGTGGCTGGTAAAGAGGGCCTGGGTGACAGTTTTCCTGGTGGTGGCTAGGATACATCTGAAGATTCTGCAGAGCATACGGAGGGTGTGGAAGCAGGAGGAGGTGAGTACATTGTGACTTACCCTGACTAGAGTGAGGGTCCTTGCTTGGACAGGGGGTAACATGACTGCCAACCAAAGACCCCATTTTTTGTTTTTTTTACACCAGCTTTCACTCCCAAGGGCTCAGAAACAACTGGGATAGGCACCACTTTGTGAGTTAGAGTTATGTTATGTTATGTTATTTGTATTTATATAGCGCATGGCTGCCCGTAGGCCTCCCAGCGCTGTGGATGAAACTCTGAAAAGTAAGCCTGAGATAAGCTTTGAATAGCCAAGTTTTCAATGCTCTCCAAAAGGAAAGTTCATGGTTGAGGAGGCGAAGGCTGAGAGGTTGAGAATTCCATAACCTGGCCCCACAGTAAGCCAGAGAACTTCCATCCCATCTAGCCTTCTTTACTCTAGGAATGAGAGCCAGGGCAGCTGTCGAGGACCTAAGATGCCTAGCAGGTATATAAAAGGACGCTAATGTCCTCAACAGGGAAGGACCTCTATTATAAGGAGCTCTGTAAATGCAGCACAGGGTTTTCAACTCTATACGATGTTCAACTGGGAGACAGTGGAGTTAAGCAATCGCGGATTTGAGTGATTCATTCCTCATTATATTTAAAAGCAACCGGGCCGAGGCATTCTGTACCACCTACAGCTTTCTGATCACATATTTGGGGGATCCAATGTAAAAGGCATTACCATAATCTAAACGCGAGATGATAAGGGTCTGGACGATGAGTCTTTTGGGGATAAATGGTAAGATTTTAAACACCTTCCTCAAAAGTCTAAGCAGACAAAAAGAGGTAGAGGAACCCTTATTAGCTTGACATGCCATAGTAAGCTGGAGATCCAGCCAAACCCCCAGACTTTTTATAGGTTCCTTTAGGGGGAGGAAGATTTCCCAAACCCTCCAAAATAGAAGGATTAGATCTCAGATGATGGTGATGGCCTGTTATCATAACCTCGGTCTTATTGTCATTAAGCTTAAGCCTACTTTGAGACATCCATCCTGCCACTGCTTTAAGGCAGAAGGCAAGAGATGAACAGTTGGCACTGGTGTTTGTAGATAATAAGACTACCAGCTGAGTGTCATCAGCATATGACACCAAGGAAAGCCTAAACGGCTTAACAATCTCTGCAAAGGTAGCATATAAATATTGAATGAAGTAGGACTGAGTGAGGACCACTGTGGCACTCCGCAACTACTTTTAAGAAGGTCAGAGAGTAAAGAATGGTCAAGGACCTGAAACGAAAAGTCCACCAAGAATGACGAGAGCCATCCCAGGGCAGCACCCAAGATTCTAGCCTCTCTTATTCTTTGAACTGATATGTCAGTGTCCACAGTGTCAAAAGCAGAACTGAGATCCAGCAAAATGATTGCCATCACAATACCCTGGTCAAGGCGCCTTCTGGCCTCTTCTGTGACCACAATCAAAACTGACTCTGTGCTGTGAAGGGGTCTGAAGCCCATCTGTGTAGAATGGAGGATAATATTATCTTCCAAGCAGTAAGATAATTGAGTACTGACTTTCCTTTCAATTATTTTGGATAAGACAGGCAACAGAGAGATGGGCCTATGGGTGGCGTCTAAGTTGGACTTTTCCAACAGAGGTTTGACAATGGCATGTTTACACTGCTCCGGAACTATGCTCATGGAGAGTGAAGAGTTCAAGAGATTGGTAATAACAGGAGCAATGATATGGGCACCTAGTGCCAGCACTGGCGGAGGGGCAGAATCAAGGGGAGAGCCTGATTTAAGAGAAACCATTGATTTCATGACCAAGTCTTCGGATGTCAAAGAGAATTCCAGGAAGGAAATAGAGCATAAAGTATGTTTACTTATCAACTCAGAAGACTGGGCGGCAGCTGCCTGGAAGGTTGAATAAATGTCTATAACTTTTTGTTGGAAAACCTTGCAAGGTTATTACTGTGTTCTTGGGAGTCCTCAATTAGATCGGAATAATGATGTGGCTGAATAATTTCTCTCAGTGCCTGGAAAATCTCTTTAGGGAGTTTGATGCTTGCTCAATTCTAGAGGAATAGTAGATGGATTGGGCTGATTTAGTTTCCAAATGGAAGGCCCTGATAGCTCTCCTATAGTCCTGTTTTAAGAAATTATCATACAATTTTCGCCATCTTCTTTCCAGTCTCCTACATTCTTTTTTTAAATGGTGGAGGTGAGAAGAAAACCATGGGGTGCCTCTCCTACGATATCCTCCAACTTTGGTGGAATAAGGAAGCAGCACATCTAGACTCTTAGTTATCCAATCCTTAAATCTTTCTGGCAGACTCACAATATTGGCCCTAGGGGATGGCTTCAGTTTCTCCAAGGTATTGATCAAGGCGCTAGCCTTGAGGTTGTGCCATAGTCGGAACGGTTGAATTGTCGTCTGAGAGAGTTTTTTACTAATGGAAGAAACTAGCTTAAAAGTTATTAAAAGGTGCTCAGAACAGGCCAGAGGAAGGGGAGGCATAGATATCAGGCCCTCGATGTTTGTAAAAACTAAATTGATGGTGTGACCCTTCATGTGCGTGGGACCTTTAACTAGTTGGACTAGCATCCATACCCAAGAGTAGGGATCTAGCGGCACAATTTTCAGGGTCCTTTACATGAATATTAAAATCACCCAGCACAGTAAATTTGGGTTTTGTGCAAATTAAATCAGCAATATGTTCTGAGAGGGAGTGTAAAAAAGTCTCACGGGGTCAGGTGGGCGATAAATCAAGGCTCATGAAACAGGTAAACTGAGGGTTCAACGTGATAGAAAAATACATACATACTTTCACAGCCCGCTAGCTGCAAAGGATGTGAAGTGACCTTAAATCTGTCTCTATAGATAATAGCAATTCCTCCGCCTCCAGAGGTGACTCAGTCGAGCCTATTTATCAAATAGCCATGAGGTAGGTCCAAAGCTATGTCAGGGGGAGATCCCTCATGAAGCCAAGTCTCAGTAAGAAAAAAGGCTATAGGTGCCAACTCACTTAGAAGCAAATCCAATTTATGAGCTGCCAGGGAACAGTTTGCCAGGAGGAAAGTATTTGTAGTACCATCCTAAGGCAGAGGTCCAGAACCCGAATTACTACGGGGGGACCAGCCACATGTACAAAAATCCATAGTCTTAAAGGCGTCAAGGCTGTGAAGGCATGTCCCCAAGGGGAGCGGTCTAAGGTTAAGGAGGAGGTCGAAGGTGTAGGTAAGTATTTTCCCTCTAGAAGGACAAGGGTACTGGACCCTAGACCCATCCACGCATGGACGGACGCAAACCGGCTTGCCTTATGTGTGCCTTTTTTCGTGCCATTGGTGCGCCAGCTGCACACATCCGCTGTGCATCTGCTGAATCGATCCTAAATATAGGCCAAGAGGCAAGAGATGGCAGTTAGACCTGCCAACTCAATCAAGATGGCGGTTGAAAGTGTGCAAGTGGAGTGGAGGAAAGATGGCTACCTCTGTAACCTAAGCGTCAACCGGGGTGCCCCACTAACCTCCAGCAGCAACTCAAAGAGAGTGCAGGTAAAAAGAAAAGATATAAACTATCTACCCCCCAAGCCACTGAACACAGTCCAGGAGGTAGAGAGGAGAGAGGAATTAGATGCTAAAATAGCTAAAGAGAAGGTCACAGAATAATAAACACTAGCACAACTTGTTTTAAATATCTAAAATTAAAACAAGTTAAAATGCCAATCTTTCAAAAATATGAAGTGCTAACACAGCGCAGCTGTCAACTTACTCAAAGAGTTTTGCTGCACGTCTGCTGCATCAAGCCTAAATATAGGCCGAGAGGCAAGAGACGGTAGCTAGACAGCCAACTCAACCAAGATGGTGGCTGAAAGTGTGCAAGCGGAGTGGAGGAAGGATAGCAACCTCCGTGACCCAAGCGTTGAGAATGCAGCTAGACCGCCAACTCAACCAAGATGGGGGCTAAAAGTGTGCAAGCGGAGTAGAGGAAAGATGGCTACCTCCGTGACCTAAGCGTCAAATGGGGTGCCCCACTAATCTCCAACAGCAACCCGAAGAGAGTGCAGGTAAAAAGAAAAGATTTAAACTATCTACCCCCAAAGCCACTGACCACGGGCCAAGGGGGGAGAGAAGAGAGGAATTAGAGGCTAATACATCCGAAGAGAAAGGCACAGTATAATAAACACTAGCAAGGAGCTTTCAAAACTATGAAGCACTAACACAGCACAGCACAGCTGTCAAATTACTCAGAGGGTCCACTGCAAGTGAACCCAGAGGCTGGTAGGTGAAGTCTTTGCTGTCCCTGAGACTTCTTAACAGGAGGCAAGCTCAGTCCAAGCCCTTGGAGAATCTTCTCAAGCAGGATATACGGCAAAGCCCAGTCTTTGCCCTCTCTAAGGCAGAAGCAGCAACTGCAGGCCAACCCAGCAAAGCACACAACAAATGGGCAGTACTTCTCCTCAAGCTCTTCAGCTCTTCTCCTTGGCAGAGGTTCTTCTCGAGCCAGACGTGTTCTAGAATTCTGGGGTTTGGGGTCCACTACTTATACCCAGTTCTGCCTTTGAAGTAGTCAATCTTCAAAGGAAAGTCTCTGTTGTTGACAAGATCTTGTCTTGCCCAGGCCTGGCCCAAGACACAGACCAGGGGGTTGGAGATTGCATTGTGTGAGGGCAGGTACAGCCCTTTCAGGTGTGTTAGTTTATCCCTCCCCACTCTAGCCCAGGAGACTCCTCACGATATGCAGGCTACTCCCCAGCTCCCTTTGTGTCACTGTCAAGAGGGAATTCACAACAGCCCAACTATCAGTCTGACCCTGACATGAAACACACCAGCAGGCAGAGGCACATAATGGTTAACCAAGAAAATGCCCTCTTTCTTAAGTGGCATTTTCAAACTGACAATCTAAAAAACAACTTTACCACAAGATGTATTTTTAAGGTGTGAGTTCAGAGACCCCTAACTCCACATCTCCGTCTGCTCCCATGGGGAAATTGCACATAAAAGATATTTAAATGCAGTTCCCATGTTGACCTATAGGAGAGATAGGCCTTGCAACAGTGAAAATCAAATTTAGCAGTATGTCACTGTCAGGACATATAAAACACATCAGTACATGTCCTACCTTTAACATACACTGCACCCTGCCAATGAGACTGCCTAGGTCCTACCTTAGGGTTGCCTCACATGTAAAAAAAGGGAAGGTTTGGGCCTCACAAGTAGGTACACTTGCCAGGTCGAATTAACAATGCAAGACTGCAGACCCCGACACTGCAGTGGCAGGTCTGAGATGTGTTTACAGGGCTACTCATGTGGGTGGCACAACCAGTGCTGCAGGCCAACTAGTAGCATTTGACATACAGGCCCTGGGCACCTCTAGTGCACTTTACTAGAGACTTACTAGTAAATCAATTATGGCAATCATGGATAAACCAATCACCAATACAATTTAGACAGAGAGCATATGCACTTTAGCACGGGTAAAGTGCCCAGAGTCCTAAAGCCAACAAAACTAGATAAAATAGGAGGAAGGAGGCAAAAAGTTTGGGGATGACCCTGCAAAAAGTGCCAGGTCCAAGAGATATCAACAGGCAGAGGACCTGATTTAGAACTTTGGGGACGGGTTACTCGCCACAACAGTGACAGATATGTTATCTGCCGAAATCTAAATTCCATTAGATTTCAGCGAAGGGATATTCATCACTGTTGTGATTCAGTAATATGTCAGCAGAGTTCTAAATCGGGCCCAGAGTCTGATTAAACAACACAATTTATCTAAATATCTTCAGATTTTATAATTCTAATATGGCCACTGACTCAGGTGACCAGCTCAATTGAGATTACCTGGAATCTTACAATGAGGACTTCAGAAAGCTAAAAAAGAGAATGATATTTTGAACATGAAGGAAGATGAAAATGGATATCATTAGGACTGTCAAATTTTAGATAGCCTGCTCCAGGGATTAAAAGAAGATTTCTAGCTAAATCAGTGACTAGTACCAAATGTAGATGCACAGGAGATTCCATTATGATGAGGTGACACTTTGCAAGCCAATTAAACAAATGTACCAAATGTTGAATTGACACAATCAAATTTGAGAAATACAGGTTTTGGAAAACAAAAAATGTCAGTCGATTAAGACTACCTTTAGTTCAGTCATCTTAGCCACCAAAACACTGCAGGACAGCATAAGAAAAGGGAGAGGAATGTTCAATCAATGTGACAACATTGGTTTGATACCTTAGGAAAACTGAACAATTGCTTTTCAAGCTAGTATTGTGAGGGTTTATCGAATATTGATATGCCAGTGTGATATTTACAGTCAGACCTGGCAAAATCAGTAATTTTAAGATACATATTGTCCTGATTCATCTGGTAGCTTACAATTTAATTCATGTGACTTAAACAAAATAACAGAACAATAACATAACATGTACAAGCAAACAATCACTGTTCTAGTGTGAGGAGAGAATTGTGGGAAACATGCACTTTATTTTTACAGAACTGAGGACCTCAAAAAGCAAACGTTTTGACTCCTGCAAATGTTTTGCAGTTGCATTCACACTGCTGGCTTGCCAGATCTTAGAATCATCACATTTTTAACAGGGCTAAATTTCCTATGGAAGGAATCAAATATTTTCCACTAATGAATGGAAAGAAAATTATTCAAACATAACACTACCTTATGAGTGCTGAGACCGCTACAGACACTTCTGCCTCTGATGTATTAATACATTATCACTCAATATATCTGTGTAGAACACAAAGCTGGTTGCACTTCTGAGGCTAGAGTTTTACCTGTGAGTTAAAATTTAAGACTAACAACATGGATAGTGATCATGTGGAATACAACTCTATAGCAGACTTTCAATTCAATTCAATAAGCTATATTCAACAATTTGTCATAAAGGCACATTAAAACGCATTCATCAATAAATAGGCAAAACCAAATACATCCAAATATGAGAGCCAAAGCATTGTAGCATACATGGGTAATAATTCCATAAATCTAAGAGACAACAAATTAGGAACAGGGAATAAGCATATTCAAGGGATCAAATAGATGTTAATAAAAGGTATCCATCAAAATACATCTAAAAATTTGTCAGAAAACCAGGAAAGGCTATAAAACTAATGTGGAACAAAATCAAAAGCGGATTTTAGGTTGATGAAGACAACATACATGCAGCTTCCACCAATCACTACAGTCTTCCAATATGATACCATGAACCGAAATACCTGGTCCAAGGTGCATTCCTTCAATGCCAAAAGCCCACGTGACAGGGTAATAAGATATTACGGTCAACAATCCAATCCTGGATCCAGGCCAAAAGTAAGCAGGAAAAGATGAAATCAATTAGGCTGATTGACCTGTAATTAGATGTTAATGATTTTTCCCCCTTCTTGTACATAAGGATGACTTCAGCCCCCTTCCTGTAATCTGGTATGGGGCCCCCTTGCAAAGGCCTTAGGAATCAAAGAATATATCTCACGCAATTGTCTCTATCATGCAAAAAGAGATCCACTGGAATGTCATCAGGTCCTGGATCCCTACCTCTGGTAACCACGTCAAGAGCAAGGGTGGTGTCAACCAACTGAATGGGGAGGTCAGTATTGATAGGCGGGTCAG
The DNA here is from genome assembly GCF_031143425.1 of Pleurodeles waltl. Taxonomy (NCBI): domain Eukaryota; kingdom Metazoa; phylum Chordata; class Amphibia; order Caudata; family Salamandridae; genus Pleurodeles; species Pleurodeles waltl. The sequence continues at coordinate 915,343,129 of NC_090447.1, forward strand.
TGGGACAAACACTCTTGACTGGTCCCTCTGAATCAAATGACTATGTAGGGGAATATAAAGCAGAGAAATGCTCCACCCAAGCAGAGGGGGCTATGTGGTTGTGAGGAGTGGATTCTGAGCCATCCCTTCACCACCTGACCAACGCCCAAAACTTGGTGGAGTCTTTTGAGGCAGAGGCAGATTGGAGGTGCTGCCATCGGCCTTCATCCCATTCCCTCTTGACCTGAAGCTGGGAAATTTTATACGATTTCCTGGCAGAGTGTATTAGCGAAATGTCCTTCATTTTGAATACCTCTCCCAAGTATTTCTGTGAAGATCTACAATCCCTATTAAGCCAAGACTGAACCCTTGGTAACCATTTCAGAAGGTAAGAAGATGGAATAACGAAATAGGCCAAAATATCTTTGAAAAAGTTGGTATGAGTCTCTATGATAATATCATCCTCCCTTACACCACCAGTAATCTCTGTCATCATTATTAAGCATTCTTGCAGGTCAGTGCTGATCGCAGATAGATTATCAGTACGCTTGGCCACCTGGCACAGTTTCTAAGCGGTGCCTGTGATTAGACCATATGAGTTCTTTGTTACAACAAAAGCAGGTTGGAAATTCCTCAACAAGTAACAAAATGCCGATGTTGTAAGACACAGTGGGTTATGATCGCTTTCAACCCTGGGCCTGACAATCATATCCCTGAGATAAGGCCAGAGATGGATATCTACTAAGATATAATCAATATGACTAGAATGAACAAGATTGTTATAGGTAAGAACACCTTTCTTGTCTGAATGAGATCTTCCATTTGCGAATCTCACTCCAAAATCCAGGGGAAGAGCTGCCTCTGACCACTTTTGTATTGGGGTACATCATGATGAGGAACACCCCAAAACTATTCATGTTCCCTCCCTGAGTGAATGTCGCTGTGGTCTAGGGGCTCAAAGGTAGTATTAAAGTTGCTTCCTTAAATTGGAAAGGATCACCATAATGTTTCCCCAGGGGCACTTCTGTGGTTGACATGGTTGTCGATCTCAGACCCACCATTACCCCTCTGGTATAGATGTTTGTGTATCTGGAATAGCCCAAATCAATACGAACAGTGATGATATCAGGAGGGTATATTTGTAGTTGATTAATTTTAACATTCATCCCTTGTCTAATCCATGTAGTGAGTCCCCCAGCTGGGCGCCCTAGAGCAGTGTTCCCCAACCCCCCGGCCGCGGACCGGTGCCGTTCCGCGGATCAATCGGCACCGGGCCGCCCGAGGAACTTCAAATCTTGAAGGCATGTTTAAATACAATTAAATTAAAATTATTAAATCACAACAAGCGGGCCACAGAAAAATTATCAAACATTTACCGGTCCGCGGCGATAAAAAGGTTGGGGAGCACTGCCCTAGAGGATCACAAATAGCTGGGGTTGAAAAGTTGATGCAGCTTAGTTTATGAATGGGTTCCAAGGACCATGTTTCCTGGAATAAGCAGACATCATTCTCGATACAAAGCTATTGCAGTCTGGAGAAGACCATTGGTTGTCAGCCTACAGCCTTATTAGGGGAGTCTGCTACACTATACGTAGGGGAGTAGTGTCTTTCTTTGCAATGCGCACAATCCTGTGGCCTATATTTAAAGCGGATGTTAGTTTGGATCAAAGAGGATGTGCGCAAATCAACAGCCACTAAATCGTATACAAGTTTTCTACTAGGAAGGATCAATTAAACAATATCAAAGTCTGAACCAAATTGTGCCTGTGTGGAATCTCCCAAAATGTCCTTGTCATGGTCCCAGCTGTGGGAAGGGCTAGTCATGCCTTCGGTATGCCTTATTCCCCCCCTTATGAGTGCTATCAGAGATGTTGTTATTTTCTTTTCATCACAGTCCCAGTTTGAATCATGTTATGCCTTTGAAACCTTGTGTAATTTGGCAACTCGATTATTAACATCAATGCTTAAAGCAGTTCTAGATCAATGCTTGTTCCGTTAATTCATGAAGCACATGTCAACTGTCTACAACCACCTGGGCCTCACGCAGGTAACTGAGGAAGCAAATGTCATCTGTTGACAACTGCTGGTTCTTTAATTCATCCTCTTCAAGGAAAAAAGACAGTCAAGAAATATGTGCAATTACAATAATGACTAACAAGTTCCTCTGTTATCCCCATGTGTTTCCTTGCACCTGTTTGAGGACTGCTATAAAAGCCAGTGTTTCAAACTAAATCCTGCTTAGCCTCATTTAACTTGGAAGTAAAGCTTACCTGTCTGCATTCTTTGGCAGTCTTCCCTTCGCAGCAGTGGTCCTCCCTCCACAGCAGGATCCATACCTTCACAGTAACAAGCTTCTTTCCCAGTGCCGAGCTTCCTGAGTTCCGACCTAGTATTTCCGATCTTCTTCGCAGTTACTACAGTACCTGTAAAAGGCAGGCAGCTTGCAATTCATCACCACACTGGCAAATAAACACAAGTCATCCCAAATAAGGAAATAAGGTAACACAAGTTTTTCCATTTAGTTTGGGATCTTGATCAGGGATGATTAATCAAACTTATCTAAACCCAACAATAATATTCGGATCAATCTTGTGACTGAAAAGACATTAGAGAAAAGTTGCACTTCTTGTAATAGCTGTGCCTTTCTGGATCTTGTGCTCATAGTTGGTTTTCAATCCGTGTTTTCTCAATAAGAATCTGACATTGGTGTTCTAAAGACTTTGGGACAATTGAAAACTACATTCCAATTGCCATTGCGTATGAACCTTGAACCCTTGAGACTCTTGAACTACTGAAGAATTTGAAGTAATTTTGATGTGATTAACCCAGTTATTTTCTCTCAGGGAAATCCTTGTATATGCTAATTCCAGTTCATGATAATTCCTAGATAATTCTTGAATCAAACAGGGAAATGTTTCTAGTGTGAATTATTGGTATGTTCATTTGACGTTAGTTAATGCCAAAGATCTGTTTAGTTTTTCCTGTTTTAAAGTGTAGTTTCATTACAGGGAAACCCAAGTACAGACCCTTGCATCTGAATAATCCTGATTGCTAGTATCCTGAATCCAGAAGCAGGATCTAGATATATTTAAGCCCAAAAGTACCCTGAGTAGAGAAATCTGAATATGCAGAAGTCCTTGTATTTCTCTCTTTGTTTCTCATCCCAACCTCATTTCCGCTTGGAAACGTCGAAGGTTGCAGTGTGTCTTCATTGCTGCCCTGTCAGTTCTCATTGGGATTTGGGGATTATCGTCGCCCCATCTGAACCATCTGGAGTTCTGTTGAATAGCTTGCAACAGTCCTCACGTATGAGCGAGCTGCAGCCTCTAACTTTCTGTATTCAATGAATGGATTTGTTAATGAGGCACCTCTTCCCCTTCTATGGCCCAGGCATCCCTGTGTTTGGGAATTTATGTCATGAAAATTGAGCAATTGGGATTATAATGGGGAGTTGTAAGACTCAGTTTCAAAGTACTGTTTGCTTGTAGGGCTGAAGACATTTGGGCTCATATTTATACTTTTCGACGCAAAACTGCGCTAACGCAGTTTTGCATCAAAAAAATTAGCGCCGGATAACGCCATTCTGAAGCGCCATGCGGGCGCTGTATTTAATCAATGACGTTAGCCGACGTTAGCCGGCGTTAGCCGCCGGCGCTGCCTGGTGTGCGTGGAAAAAAACGACGTACACCAGGCAGCGCCGGCATAGGGGGATATGGGGCTTGGGCGTCAAAAAATGGGGCAAGTCAGGTTGAGGCAAATTTTTCGCCTCAACCCGATTTGCGCCATTTTTTTTCACTCCCAACCCCCATAGAAATGACTCCTGTCTTAGCAAAGACAGGGTCATGCCCCCTTGCCCAATGGCCATGGCCAGGGGACTTATGTCCCCTGGGCATGGTCATTGGGCATAGTGGCATGTAGGGGGGCACAAATCAGGCCCCCCTATGCCACAAAAAAAAAAAAAAAAATGACTTACCTGAACTTACCTAAATGTCCCTGGGATGAGTCCCTCCAGCCTTGGGTGTCCTCCTGGGGTGGGCAAGGGTGACAGGGGGTGTCCCTGGGGGCATGGGAGGGCACCTCTGGGCTCCTTCCGAGCCCACAGGTCCCTTAACGCCTGCCTTTTGCAGGCGCTAAAAAACGGTGCAAAAGCGGCCGTATGTAATTTTTTTTAACCCGCCCACTCCCGGGCGTGAATTTCGCCCGGGAGTGTAAATACGGCGCACATGCCTCGGAGTCAATTTTTTAGACGTGAACGCCTACCTTGCATATCATTAACGCAAAGTAGGTGTCCAAGCTAAAAAATTACGCAAACTCCATGGACTTTGGCGCTAGACGCGTCTAACGCCAAAGTATAAATATGGAGTTAGTTTTGCGTCGGAATTGCGTCAAAAAAAACGATGCAATTCCGGCGCAAATGGAGTATAAATATGCCCCTTGGTGAGTGCCTTTATTCTCACTAGGATTCCACAGGGGTTGAATCAAGCATTTGGGATGCGCTGGCTGGATAGTCCTGCTAGGGCCCTATGCCCCACATTTCCCTACTGTTTCTGGTAGATTGAAAGCAGGACCATGCTCCTTTCGGCTAGATAGTTTAGCACTCACACACTTATCAACTTGAGCGACTAGTGACTCCTGTCTGTGTTTGGGTCAAGTATCGCTAATAATTGTGGGGCTATTAGTACAGATTAAGTTGTCAACGAACGTGGATAGATATGTTACCATATTTTTAAGCTCCTCCACCTTGATTTTAAGCTTGATAATTTGCTGGGCTAAAAGTGCTTGATTACCCAATAAAGGGGGTGCTCTGGAGTGTATTAGCTGCGACCCTTCCCCTATCTTGGTTTGCAAAGGAATTGTTTCCTGTACACCCAGAGGGAAAAAGAGATCCCTGCATGGCACCATCAAAGCATACATCGCTGAAACCTTTGGGACATTAAGATCTAACATTTCCCTTGTAGTTTCTAACTCATACAGGATAGATGTGTCCTTTACTTTTGTTTCCTTGTGGGGACCCAGAAGATAAGTAGCTATTTTAGAAGCCACTTGCTCTTAGAGGCAGAGCATCTCTAACTCTTAGGGTCAGAGCCGTATTTCTGCTTAGGGATAGCGCCCACTTCAGCACAAGAATTAGCGGTGAAAGAGTGTGTAATGTTCTCACCTGGTTCGGCTGAGCTAGACGAATTTGTACAGATAAGGGACTCGACCTCCTCTACTAGGAGGATGATTTCTTTAAATGTGCAATTATCAGGTGTGGAGGTGCATTTGAGGTACTTAGCAGTACCATGCGCCTGGTCCAAAGTCTTACCTTTCCCCATAACTAACTAACCACTCCCAATATGCAAAAAATGCTAAATAATATCTTAATTATAAGATACAATAAAATAAAATGTCTGTCAATAAAGATATAAATATAAAAGACAACAAACATAAGAACACACGAAAGACATTAATAACACAAAATTAGCAGGAAATAACCCATAGCAATCCACCTGGACTAGGATGTCAGCTATTTGTGAACGAAGCCCCTTGAGAGCAAATTGTGGAAAAATGCCAGGTCAAGGGGGGGCACTGCCCAGCCTCTTCCAGGCTCTAACAGACTTGGACAGGCCCCCCCTTAACCTGAGCTTCGCCTGGGTGCAGCCTGCACACATCCCATCTAGCAGGACTGTGAGGCAGTAGGAAATATTGGCTGCAGCTGCAGTTGGCCAGGAGAGTTCTGGGACTTGACATCTCTAGCAGCAGCATAATGACCCCTGATAGTCAGGCATCCTCCTGGGCAAAGAGGCAGAACAGGTCCCCAGCTATACCAGGAGCAGAGTGATGACAGATGCTCTCCAGCAATTTGTTCCTGCCAATGTTAGTTCAAAGTATTAGCAGATTTTCTATTAAATGTACAAAAGTTCTCTTACCTCGTCTCCCACCATTTGAGATATACATGTGAGCACAGACAGTGCGACAAGTAAACAGGAGCTTGACTTTGCTACCTTTCCCATGCCAAAGAGTGAGGCACATCTGCAAGATTAGGAAATGCAGTTTTTGCTTTAATGTCTTTATAAAACGTAATATGATATTATATACCCCAAACCATCTGTAAAACAAATAATATAACAAGGAATATGCTGCAACACCTTGTGAGAAAATAGCCTCTTTCTAGCATAGCTATCCCCATTTTTGCCTGTTTGCCAGTGTGTTTGACTGTGTCTCTGGGATCCTGCTAACCAGGACCCCAGTGCTTATGCTCTCTCCCCCTTAAATGTGGTTGTTGCATACTGTCAACACAGTATTCCACCCATAATTGGCATACTGGTGCCCACTTACAAGTTCCTAGTATATGGTACCTAGGAACCCAGGGCATTGGGGCTCCAGGGTACCCCTATGGGATGCAGCATTTTTTTGCCACCCATAGGGAGCCCATGTAAATGCTTTTACAGAACTGCCACTGCAGCCTGTGTGAAATGGTGCATGCACCCTTTCACTGCCATATACACTGCTTCAGGTCACTTATAAAAGTCACCTATATGTCAGGCCTTCTAGCCCTGAAGGCTAGGTGCAAAGTACCTGTGTGTGAGGGCACCACTGCGCTAGCAGAGGTGCCCCCACAACGTCCAGGACCATTTTCCTGGACTGCATGAGTGCGAGGACACCATTGTATGCATGCACTGGACATAGGTCAATATCTATGTACAGCTTCACAATGGTAACTCCAAATATGGTCATGTAAGGTGATTAACATCTTGGAATTATACCCCAATGCTGATTCTAGCATTGGTTGTATAATTCCATGCACTCTGGGGGCTCGACATTGGACCCCCAGTACTGACATAACAGCGTCTGAGGGTTTCCAGGCAGCCCAAGCTGCTGCCACGTCACAGACAGGTTTCTGCCCTCCTGTTGCTCACGCAGCTCCAGCTCAGGAAGGCAGAAACAAAGGATTTCCTTTGGGAGAGGGGTGATACACCCTCTCCCTTTGGAAATACGTGTTACAGGCATAGGAGGGGTAGCATTCCAGAGCCTCTGGAAATGCTTTGAAGAACATAGATGGTACACTCCTTGCATAATCCAGTCTACACCGGTCCAGGGACCCCCAGTTCCTGCTCTGGTGCGAAACTGGACAAAGGAAAAGGGAGTGACCAATCCCATGTCCATCACCACCCCAAGGGTGGTGCTCAAAGCTCCTCCAGAGGATCCCTGGGTTCTGCCATCTTGTTTACAAGATGGGCAGGGAACCCTGGGAGCATCTCAGTGGCAAGTGCCAGCAGGTGACATCAGAGCCCTCCCCTGATAGGTGCTTACTTAGTAAGGTGACCAATCCCCCTTTCAGGGCTATTTAGGGTCTCTCCTTTGGGTGGTTCTTCAGATTCGGATTGCAAGACTCCAGAAGGAATCCCCTGCATCCTTTACTTCACATTCTCACCAAAGGAACTGCATCTGGACCCTCAAGGAACTCTACAAACTGCAACAAAGAAGCCAAGATGACTTCTGCAACATTGTATCTTTAGCTCCTGCCAGTAACTGCAACTGTTTCCCGGTCGTGCATCCTCAGAAGACAGCCTATCTTCAGCCTGCACCAGAAGAGCGAAGGAATCTCCCTTGAAATCAAGGAGTCACTTACTTGCTTCAGCAGACACCCCTCTGCAGCAACGACTGGTGGCTTGGGTCCCCTCTCCTCAAGAAGTGTGCGGATCTAGCATCACGGGTGGTGGACTGAAGTGGTCCTGAAGTCCAGCTGTCCAACTTTGGTGGAGGTAAGGATTTGCCTCCCCACGCAAGACAGTATCCCGGTGCACCACATGATTTGCAGTTGCCAAATCTTGTGTGCGACCTTCCACGAAGTTCTTTGTGCACAGTGCCTGCCCCCAGCCCTCCTTCCTGTGACGCAGAGCTCCCTGAGTGGTTCTCCAGCGGCGTGGGATCCCATTGTGTCATGCTGCATGGGCCTCCATTTGCACCTTCTTTGTCCCTGTGCTGTGGGACTCCTGTGTGCACTGCCTGGTCTTCTGTGGGCTCTCTGGACTGCTGAGAGGCCCCTCGATCTCCCCCTCCTGGGTAGAGTCGACCTGGTCCTTCCTGGGCCCGGGCAGCGCCATTTACCGCAAACCGTGAGTTTTGCGTTTACCAAGGCTTGTTGGCGGGATCCAGCAACGCATTCAGACTGCAATCATCCATCCGGCGTGGGACATCGGCTGCACCAACCCGGAAGCCGCATCCGTCTTGTTGGGTGCAGTACTGACTGTTGTTCTTCACTGGTGATTCTTTTGCACCTTCATCCGGGTTTGCAGGGGCTCATGTTCTCCCTGGACTCTTCTGTGCTTCTTGGATTTGGTCCCCTTCTTCCACAGGTCTTCAGGTCCAGGAAACCACTGTCTTGCAGTCTCTTCTGGTTCTTGCATACTCTTCTTTCTCGTGTTTCTGTGTGTTCTGGGAAAGTTACTGTGTTTTACTCCTGCTTTCCTGGGCTCTGGGGTGGGTTCTAGTACTCCCAGTGACACTCTACACACTACACTTTCCTATGTGGGAAACCGAAATTCGCATTCCATTTTTTTAGTATATGGTTTGTGTTCCCCCTAGGCCCATTTCTAACTATTGTGATTTTCACTATTTGCACTGTTTTCTAATTGTTTACTTACCTGTTTTTGGATACTAGTGTATATAATGTGTATTTTACTTATCTCCTAAGGGAGTATAGTCTCTGTGGTATTTTTGGCAAGTGTGTCACCAAAATAAAGTACCTTTATTTTTGTACCACTGAGTATTTTCTTTCATGCATGTAAGTACTGTAGGTCTGTAGTGATATTGCATGAGCTTTGCATGTCTCCCAGTTAGGCCTTGGTTGCTCGTCCACGCTACCACTAGAGAGCCTGGCTTCTAGACACTGACTACATACACTAATAAGGGATAACTGGACCTCACTTTGGTACCCACTACAAACCAGGCCAGCCTCCTTCACACCTGATTTGCTACCACCTCTCTAACCTCCAAGGTAAGAAATGTCTTGAGTTTCCTAATTCTGGAATTAGGAACCCTAAGATACTATTGGCTGTATCAGAATTCTCAGGTGATTTAAACAGTGACCAAAAGCAAGATATCTATCATTAGCAACGAGAAAGCTTCATCAAGGATGCTTGCTTTGTAGCTTCCACAGAATGCAATATTTACCAGAAAACATTTTGTTAGTTTGTTAATGGTAAAGGAAGCCATATTGTTTTGAACAGCTTCAAGCAACAGGTGGACCACCAAATTATTTAGGAAAGTCAAACATTTCTTATTCTTCAGATAATTTATTTTGTGTGCAGCTGTGAATGTCCCTCCATTGTGGGAGCCTTTGACAGTGCTTAATTTGTAAGAGAATGTGTTCTGGTGCCCAAAGTTCTGCTCTGACTTTGCTATTAAAATCAGTGCACCAAATACCATGGCTGTAAAGTGCTGAATTCACCTCAGGCCTCTTACTATCGGATGAAGAAAAATAAGTGATGGTGCCCAAAAATGATTGCTGTTGAACCCCACCAACAATCTCAGTCTTCAATAAAGAAATTAACTCTGGTATTTGTTGCTTAAATTGTCAAGCAGATGTTCATAAGAAAGTGATAAGACACATGCAAACTCATTGGGAGAGACCTGAGGTGTCTAAAAAAAAACAAATCTCTGTGGTAAATGGAGTGGAAGAATGTGGAATAACAGGGGGAAACAAACCAGATTCACTGATGCAGAAGATGCATCCTCTTTACTTGGGGGATATTCAAGATGAAAGCCAACTTGTATCATTAAATATGATGGGCATAATTAATGCCTACTAGCCCGCAATTCCGGGTTTGCCCAAACTCTTCTCCAAGAAAGTAAGGGCCTAAAGGCAATCCCCTCTGAAATGGGCATGGCCCCTATATGAGGTTGTAGTGCCAACAATGGTGTTCAAGCTGGGAGATGCAACAACTGCCTCAGGAATCAATTATTTGCCAAACCAAGGCATTAATCTTTTGGCCCCAGAACTCTGCCCCATATAATGCAGAACCCAGTCCTGATGTGAATAGATTATATTATTAGGGAAGACCGGTTTGGAAAAATACCCCACCCTGAGCACCTTTAACAACCTCCAATATGTTGCCCTCATTTAAGACTCCATTCTTTCACTTAATGTAACCCTCAGGTATTCAAAAGTGTGAACTGGCTCACCTAGACTCCCAGCTAATGCAGGGTTTGAACGTGATGAATGACAAGTATTAAGAACCATATATTTTGTTTTATTCAAGTTTATCTCTAAGCCTCTCTGGGCACAGAAGACACTAAAACCATCTAAAATCTTCCCTATGCCCATGGGTGACTTAGAAATAAGCAAAGTGTCATCCACAAACATTAGTGCAGGGACTTTCCCATTGTTCAATCTAGGAGCATCGTTGTCACACAAATTGAGATAGGCAACATGGCTGTTGACAAACAAGGTAAATAATGTTGGTGCAAGCATACAACCTTGCCTCACACCTTTATTCACTGGAAAGGGCTCAGTTACTTCCCCCAGCCTACCTCAGTGGACCTGTGAAAAATATTCCTCATAAAGTCTTTCTAAGATTACAATAAGATAATGTGACACACCCATGTTGGTTAATACTTGGGAACTCGATCAAAGACAGACCTCAGATCCACAAATACCAGATACAATCTACTCCCCTCAAGCACAACAGTCTTCCAATAGAGAAGTTGCAGCCTGAATACTTGACCAATAGCGGATGTACCTTGGAAAAAAGCAGGTTGCAATGGACTTATGATCTCATTAGCTTCGAGCCAACCCTGTAATCTTCCCAGGATTACTCTACATAAGAGCTTCTGAGTTGTATCAATCAAGCTGATAGGCCTATAATTAGCCAGCAGCTTGGGGGAGTCTTTTTTTATAGATTTGAATCAATTTGGCCTCCTTCCAAGAATACAGGATGGGCATCCCTTCCATGATGGTATGAAAGAGGAGCATTAAATAAGGGCCCTAAACCTCAATTACAGCCAGAAAAAGATCCCTAGGGATTTTATCAAGACCAAATGCTTTATGGGAAACACTTTTTTATTAGTCATGCCTATTTCATGGATCGTAATAGCTGGATAACGGTCACTATAATCCACCTAGTTTAACCTGACTACTATTCTTGAAGGTGGGGTCGAATAATCCTTCCAATTCTTTATACAAACTCACAAAATATAAAGTCCAGCTATCAGCTGAAGTATTATTACCAACTGTAATGCTGCCCCCTGGATTCCCTGTAGCCACAATATTCCAGAAGGAAGCATGATCATTGCTCTTCGTGGGCCTAAGTAGAGCATCCCATCTGCCCTGGTCCCAATCCCTTTTGGCAGTGCTCACAATTTGTTTATAAGCAGCTCTCTTGGCTGTAATCCGGGCCCCTATCTTGTGGCTTGAACGATTTTACTATTTAATGTTTTGCTTTCCTACAATCCTTATTGAACCATGAGGGAGAATGCTTCTAACCCCCATTTTATTGGCTTCTATACAAAAAATGTTTTAAGATCACTAAAAAATTGGGTGTGAACCTCACCAATCCCCTCCAATGAATATGTACTACCCAGGGGGGTGTCTAAGTTGTAAAGATCTTCCAGACTGCTCCCTACCAGCTGATAGAGGGATGTCAGTGACTCTTGTGTACGTGCAGCTGTATACCATTTAATATGGCACCTATTGATTGCCAGCTGGAGCCTACCATCCAGATAGTCTTGATGCGTAGCTATATATTTACGGCTTGGTAGGATTAGATACAAGACCAAACTGGCATGATCACTAGTATGTCTAATTACTACTTCTATAGCTGTGACAAAAACCCAGAGACTAACATCTATTAGTTATAATCAATTAGGCTAGTACTTTGGTTACGCTTAAGGGTGGGACTCCCCTCCTTATCAGACAGGGTTTTCCCATTGCAAGCATGGACAAATTGATTTAGCGATAGGGCATTAACTTATACAGCCAGTGGGGACCATCTCCTGATGGTGCATAAAGTCTAGTCTGGAATGTTCCAGACCTTATCCTCTACCTGAGACAAATTATTTGAACTCTAGTCTAGAGGCCGCCACCAATAATTTTATAAGCTAACCCCGGTAAAGCTGCCATATGCACAGCACGTTTATCCATGGGTGGCGATTCCTGCACATTACCTGTGGATCTTGAGTATACATTTTAGACAAATACGTTTAGTTTAGAGGGGAATGGAAGTTTTAAACAAAGAAGGTCATCTGATGCTACATCTAGCATCTCCACAGTATACCCAAGATGTGAGCCTACCCATGTGAAAAGTCCCCCTGAGGGCCTACCCTGACCACTTACTATTGCCTCTTTATTAACGACACAAAAGCCAGGTCTTTTCACTTTCTCAGGATCCCTGGAAAAGGCATTTATCAACTTGATTAATAAAGCTGCCCCAATCTGCAACATCAAGTTTTGATCCACGATTCACTTCGCACAACAGACGAACCGAGCACTATCTATAAGGGATTCGTTTGGAAGCTTATCAGGGCTTCCTCGCCTCCCTTCTTCGACGACTGGAGATATTACACTCAACTTACCTGATCCAGTTCTTTCTCACCTACTTATCTACATACCAACCACGTTCGTACTTTCCCTGGCCGTACTGGCCCAGCCTTGATAAAGTCACTTGTGTGACGAAACACGTGTTGGCTGTCTCTCTGCATAAATGAAAAACTCATCTATGACAAACGCTGTCTAAAGGATTAAAGACTTTGATCAACACCAACTTGGAATCAGTGTTTTCTTCTCCGCTTCTGGATCCATTTACCTAGGGATACATTTTCCCACTGATCTAACCGGATTGTACTCCTCTGAGTGCCTGGTCATTCTGCAGCAAGTTTTGATCCTAAACCAGCCACATTCCATGAGATCACTCTTACTTCCAGGTTGAACTGTGTTACTCCTGGCATCCCTATGCGTACCTCTTGATTGTGTTCCACATCCTGGGTACTTCCCTCACTGCTACTGATAGCGCTAGCTCGGACTATTACAGCTTCATCAGCGGTGATGCAATTATGCTGCCCCTCCCACTAACAAACAGCCCTTCCTGATTCTACAGAGCAGGAATGGGGATCTACTATGGGTGCTCCCTTAAGGCCTACTAGAGAGTTGGCTTCAGACCCACAATGGTACTTGGTTGGAGTGAAACCTTTCCCTTGGTAGGGGGTTCGTGGGTCCCGACTCCCAGAATCTAGGCCTAGGTGGCCCGCCTTATAACTTCCCTCAAGTACACCCTTCTCCATACATACACTCAGGGCAACTTTTTTATCACTTAGTCGGCAAACTTCCTCCAGTATATCAAATCAATTACACACCGGAATAGTGTACTCTTTATTGTGTCTATAATAAGCATTCCCCCGAGGCTCCATAGAGGGGCAGGAGAGAAATCTTGATACCTCTACTAGCGTACCTAGGGAATTCATAAAAATATTCCAGGGGAAGCACAACAATATTCGATCCCCACTCCTGCCTAGGTGCATCATTAAAAAAAAGTCTTAGGGCCAGATTGGGATGTCTAAAATTAATAATAACAGTTTCCAGGGTGATCCATCGTACTTTACATGAGGGGAATATATTTTTTACGCCAATGAGACCATAAAACTCTTATTTTTCATCAGCCAGTGGAGACATTTGTTAGCCAAGTCCTCCCTCATTTCCCTTTGACCCTTGTGCAGTTCTAGTACGCCTGATAGTATAGCTACATATGGACAGTCTACTGGTGGTAAGTCAATAACTGTAAGTTTATAGCTAACAAAAACCCGCTGAGTCCCCAAGTACCCATGTTGATTATCCTCAGACCTTAAAGTTTTGTGTTGCTGGTTCTTGATCAAAGGTTGGCCAGAGGAAGCTTGATTAGGGCTACATATTGTAGGTGCAGTACAAGGAGGCACAGTGGGCAAAGTTACAGAAACAGAAACTCTCTGTTCACAACATTGGGTAGATCCATTCACGTGTGTAGCAGAATTATTTGGAACACCATCATCACCACTCATTGCCCTTTGTCAATGTAATTGTGCTGTTTTAAGGTCTATACACATTTACTCCAGTTTAGCAAGACGAGACATTAATGGTGCTAATTCCATAGTCACTATAGATTTCACATTCTCAGTGATATCCATCACAGTCTTGGCTATGCAAACTGGCTAAACACTAGTACCCTCTTCCAGGCAATCAGTAGGTGGAATGGGAGGGATAACTTGCGTAGGGTGGGTCGTGGATAATTTAGACTTCATCCCACCTTATTGAGTATTCCGTATCACCCTTTGCTTTTTCCTAGCAATATGTGAGGTTCCACTACGCTTGGTGAGGGGGAACATGCACCATTTGGGACATCAGGGAGAGAAACAATAGCCTCAATATCCACAGTGGACATCACCCACTGTCTGCCTGGGCCTGCTGTAGTGTCAGAGGAAATTAATACTGCCATCAATGGTGGCCACAGGTCAAAGGAAATGCACAAGGCCTGCCAATTATATTTCCGTTGCCACTACCTCAAGCATTGGGAAACCTGCCTTTCATGTTGAGGAAGCTGCTGCTCGAGTAGAAAATCTACTTGAGCGGCAGAAAAAAAGCAGCCCCCTCTTGCTCTGCTTGTGGGCCTGTTCACACTGATTTAACAATGCTGGACAAACATCCAGTGCTAAAAATCTGTGCAAACAGCGCAACCTTACACGCTGCCGCTTTGTGGAACTCTGTGTAGCGCAGCAGCGTTGTTTGCTCACTTCGCGGAGTTCCGCATAGTGGAACTCTGCGAACTCTGCCCAGGCCTAGGAATAACATGATAGGGGGGAATAACATGATGCAAAATGTCTGTCCCCCTTTTTTAAAAAAATTGGCAAAACTACCCCTTCCCTCCAGAATGGAATAACTTTCCCCTTTATGAAAGCCTGATAAGCATTAGTTAAAATAGGATCCCAAAGTTCAATATTGTCTTTAAAGAGGTCCAGAGGGACTCCATCTGGTCCAGGAGCCTTTCTTCTGGGGCTCTGTTTAAAGGCAGAACTTACATGCTTAATTTCAACGGTTTTACAAAGGTTTTAATACAACCACATATTGCAGGCTATTACTTCTTTACTTTCTATGTTAAGCGCCCTGTGGTCTACTACGCTTCCCCAGGTATGACAGTATTCATTGAGGGTTTCTACTACCCAGAGAATAAGGGGTGATTACCCCTTCGCTGCCAGGCCTTTTCCCCTCCTGTGCCAAGCCTTTTCTTAGCTAATTGGGGCAGTTCGCACTTAGGCCCTCATACCTTTTTGTCCACATAAGCTAATCACGCCAAATGTTTGTCCTTTTTTTCCAACATCCTAGGGATTCCAAAGGTACCCAGACTTTGTGGGCTCCCCTGAAGGAGACCAAGAAATTAGACAAAATACAGTGAAAATGTTTTTTTTTTCAAACAAATGGGTAAAAAGGGCTGCAGAAGAAGGCTGGTGTTTTTTCCCCTGAAAATGGCATCGACAAAGGGTTTTCGGTGCTAAAATCACCATCTTCCCAGCTTTGAGAAACAGGCAGATTTGAATCAGAAAACCCAATTTTTCAACAACATTTTGGCAGTTTACTGGGACATACACCATTTTTATTATTTTTTGTGCTTTCAGCCTCCTTCCAGTTATTGACAGAAATGGGTGTGAAACCAATGCTGGATCCCAGAAAGCTAAACATTTCTGAAAAGTAGAAAGAATTCAGAAATGGGTAATTTGTGTAGATCCTACAAGGGTTTCTTACAGAAAATAACAGCTGAAATTAAAAAATATTGAAATTGAGGTGAAAAAAACTGCCATTTTTCTCCACGTTTTACTCTGTAACTTTTTCCTGCGGTCAGATGTTTGAATGCAAAATAGCATTACATCTGCTGGACTCTTCTGGTTGCGGGGATATATAGGGCTTGTAGGTTTATCAAGAACCCTAGGTACCCAGAGCCAATAAATGAGTTGCACCTTGCAATGGGTTTTCATTCTATTCCGGGTATACAGCAATTCATTTGTGTCAAAGTGAAATATAGGTATCAAGAAACCCTTTGCATTTTCAAAATGGGCACAAGATAAGGTGATGAGAACCACTGGTTATTTGCACAGCTCTGAATTCTGGGGTGCCTATAATAGCATGTGAATTACAGGGCATTTCTTAAATAGACACATTTTTTACATACTGTCTTACATTTGGAAGGAAAAAATTAAGAGAAAGACAAGGGGCAATAACACTGGTTTTTCTATTCTGTGTTCCCCTAAGTCTTCTTATAAAAATGGTACCTCACTTGCATTGGTAGTCCTAACGCTCACAACAGGAAACACAACATGGACACATCACATTTTTACATTGAAATCTGATGTTTTTTGCAAAGTGCCTAGCTGTAGATTTTGGCCTCTAGCTCAGTCGGCAACTAGGGACCCCTACCAAACCTGTGCATTTTTTTAAACTAGACATCTAGGGGAATCCAAGATGGGGTGACTTGTGGGGCTCCCACCAGGTTCTGTTACCCAGAAGTCTTTTGCAAACCTCAAAATGTGGCTAAACAAAACACTTTTTCCTCACATTTCGGTGACAGAAAGTTATGGAATCTTAGAGGAGCCACAACTTTCCTTCCACACAGTGTTCCCCTAAGTCTCCCGATAAAAATGATACCTCACTTGTGTGGGTAGGCCTAGTGCCCGTGAAAGAAAATGCCCCAAAACACAACGTGGACACATCACATTTTCCCAAAGAAAACAGGTGTTTTTAGTAAAGTGCCTAGCTGTGGATGTTGGCCTCTAGCTCATCTTGCACCTAAGGAAACCTACCAAACCTGTGCATTTTTTAAAACTAGACACCTAGGGGAATCCAAGATGGGGTGACTTGTGGGGCTCTCACCAGGTTCTGTTACCCAGAATCCTTTGCAAACCTCAAAATGTGGCAAAAAAAAACACCTTTACCTCACATTTCGGTGACAGAAAGTTGTAGAATCTGATAGGAGCCACAAAATTCCTTACATCCATCGTTCCCCCAAGTCTCCCGATAAAAATGATACCTCACTTGTGTGGGTAGGCCTAGTGCCTGTGACAGGAAATGCCCCAAAACACAACATGGACACATGACATTTTCCCAAAGAAAACACAGGTGTTTTTTGCTAAGTGCCTACCTGTGGGTTTTGGCCTCTAGCTCACCCGGCACCTAAGGAAACCTACCAAACCTGTGCATTTTTTAAAACTAGACACCTAGGGGAATCCAAGATGGGGTGACTTGTGAGGCTCTCACCAGGTCTGTTACCCAGAATCCTTTGCAAACCTCGAAATTTGGCTAAAAAACACTTTTTCCTCACATTTCAGTGACAGAATGTTCTGGAATCTGAGAGGAGCCACAAATGTCCTTCCACCCAGCGTTCACACAAGTCTCCCGATAAAAATGATACCTCACTTGGGTGGGTGGGCCAGGTGCCTGCAACAGAAAAAGGCCAAAAACCTGTAGAGATTGAGGTGATAGCAGAGCGAGTTGATAAGCACATATTATTGTTTTATACATCTTTAGGCTGACTCTGCTTTGGTGACCCACGCAAGTGAGGTGTCATTTTATCTGGGAGACTGAGGGGAATGCTGGGGAGTATGAAGTTTGTGCCGGAGTGATGATCCTACAAAGAAAAGTCCGGAAAATATCCTTTTATAAGCAAATTTTGAGGTTTGCAGAGGAGTCTGGGTAAGAAAATGCTGGGGGATCCATGCAAGCCACACCTCCATGGACTCCTTGGGGTGTCTAGTTTTAAAAAATGTATGGGGTTTGGTATGTTTCCCTAGATGAAGGTCACACCCGGGACCAAAAACATATGTGTCCCCTCCCCCAAACACATGTAGTTTTGTAATATATCATTTTGATGTGTCCACATACTTCTGTGATGTGCCAAACACAAAAATTGTGAAAAGAAACACACTTAGGTTATGTTAAAAAGACTCCTCACCCAGAAACCAAGTTGGTGGCATGCCTCATTATTGGGGTCCCACCTGAGTCACCTAGCGTGTCACAGGTGTGCTGCGAAGCCTGATTACAGTGGAGCAGGTTTTGTCATTTTTATCACAATCACTGGTTGGATTTGGAATGAGGGTGAGTGATGGTTCAGTAGATCAAATTTTATTAACAAGAGATTTCACAAAAGTGAAATGCACTGTTAATAACTGAAAGGCCAAAAAACTGAACCAATAACTCACAGCTCGTGAGCTGTAAAGCCGCGTCAAGGCACCAACTGTTTTACAGACCATTCACATACCTTTCATACATGACATGCACACAACCATTCATGCCGCCAGCCATGGGCCCAGCACATTACAACACTCACATTGACAGACAGTGCCACCCAAGAGCCCATCACTTACATATGCCCACATTCCTGATACAGCAAGCACACTAGCTGATGGGAGTGTGTGGACTGGCGTTTGGCTGGCACTGCCAGCCAAGCGGCACTACACAACCGCCAGCCAAGCGACACTCCACGCACACTACCAGCCAAGCGGCACCCCACGCACACTGCCAGCCAAGCACCACTCCACGCACACCACCAGCCAAGCACCACTCCAAGCACACAGCCAGACAAGCGCCACTCCAAGCACACTACCAGACAAGCGCCACTCCAAGCACACTACCAGACAAGCGCCACTCCATGCACACTGCCAGCCATGCGCCACCCCACGCACACCGCCAGCCAAGCGCCACCCCATGCACACCGCCATCACTATTTTAATTACAAAACTACAACCACAAAAGCTTTAACTGAAAACATGACAGAAATGTGAAACTGAACATCTGAAAATATAAAACAGGCAGTTTACGCTCATGGTATTTCCCCCCCAAATCTTTTGGTGTGGTAACTCCTGAAACAGCTGCCCACACACAGCCCAGGCTTTGAAAGGCAATCGGGGCAGTACATCCGGCTCTCCCTCCGGATAACTCTTCGGGCACATACTCTACATTTCTTAGTGGGCAAGTCTTTTTTGGGAGTGGGATAAATGTGATCTGGAAAGTGTTGATCTTTCAATCTAGCCACATCCTCCACCACTGCTACTCTAGGAACTCTTGCCTGTTCCACCACAACAAGGCTCTCTATCACTGACTCCTGAAATTTAACATATTTCATCCTTGACTCAGTTGAACAATCCTTGAACACAATAAAAGCATTAGAAGTTGCCAAATGAAATGATTCTAGGGCCAACTTTTTACATCACACATAAGACTTACGAAGAGCGGGTCCAACCTCTGATCTACTCTATCAAAATCACCCATGTGCCTATTGTAGTCCAAAATGCATGCAGGTTTGTGCACTTCAGCAACCTGATCCCAAACAGTCACAGGGGAAGTACTCTCATCATGATTGGTAGGTAGCATGTACACATCCCTCCTGTCTGAAAATTTCAGAGCTAGCAGCTCATTATTCCGCAAGGCACTGCACTGTCCCCGCTCATGTTTTTTACAGACAAGCTCCCTTGGAGAGCCTTTCCGGTTAGAACGGATTGTGCCACAAGCAACAGTGTCCACTCTAAACAACTCCTTGAACAGCTGCACTCCAGTGTAGAAATGATCTATGTACAAATGGTGACCTTTGTTAAACAGTCGTCTACCAAGTTCCCACACAATTTTCTCGCTAACTCCAAAAGTGGGCAGACAACCAGGGGGGTCTCATTGCTCTCTTCCTGCTCCTTGCTCTCAGCCTTGTTTTTTGCTTGCCTGTTGCTTGCTTTTCCCTCCTTCTCAGTGCTTTCTCCCCGCTCTCAGCCCCGTATTATGTGTGCCTGCTGCTTTCCTTTCTCTCCTTCTCACTGCTTTATCCTTGTCTCAGCCCCATTGTTAGACCTGACAGCCTTAGGGTGGTCATCCCCCAACTTTTTGCCTGCCTCCCTCCACTTTTCTGACACTGTTTTTGCTGGCCTTAGGACTTTGCACACTTTACCACTGCTAACCAATTCTAAAGTGCATATGCTCTCTCTCCTAAACATGGTAACATTTGCTCATACCGAATTGACATATGAAATTTACCTATAAGTCCCTAGTAAAGTGCACTACATGTGCCCAGGCCTATAAATTAAATATTACTAGTGGGCCTGCAGCCCAGTTAAAAGTACTTGCCAAGCCTTAAACTCCCCTTTTTCTTCAAATGTCACCCCTAAGGTAGGCCCTACATAACCCACAGGGCAGAGTGCTATGTAGACAAAAGGCAGGACATGTACCCTGTATGTTTTATATGTCCTGGTAGCGGAAAACTCCTAAAAACATTTTCCACTACTGTGAGGCCTGCTCATTTCATAGGCTAGCATTAGGGCTACCCTAATATACTCTTTGAGTGGTAGATTCTGATCATGAAGGGGTACACATGTCATATTTAGTTGGCCAGAATGGTAATAGAAAATCCTGCTCATTGGTGAAGTTGGATTTTACATTTCTATTCTAGAAATGCCACTTTTAGAAAGTGAGCATTTCTCTGCACTTAAATCCATCTGTGCCTTGCAACCTGTCTCCAGTCCACGTCTGGGCTGGGCTGGTTGACAGCTCCTGTAGGAAAGTAGCCTCTTTCTACCTTGGTTACCCCCACTTTTGGCCTGTTTGTCAGTGTGTTTGACTGTGTCTACTGGGATCCTTCTAATCAGGACCCCAGTAGTTATGCTCTCTCCCTTAAATTATGGTTATTGCATACTGTTAACTCAGTATTTCACCCACTATTGGCATACTGGTTCCCCCTTATAAGTCCCTAGTATATTATACTTAGGTACCCAGGGTATTGGGGTTCAGGGGATCCCTCTGGGCTGCAGAATATCTTTTGCCACCCATAGGGAGCCCATATAAAGGCTTCTGCAGGACTGCCATTGCAGCCTGCGTGAAAAGGTGGATGTACCCTTTCACTGCTGTTTACTCTGCACCAGGTCACAAAAGCCACCCCTATAGCAGGCCCTCCAGTCCTGAGGGCAGGGTGCAGACTACCTGTGGGTACGCTGTGCTGCATGAAAAGAAACGATGCAACATTTGTGCCGCGCTGGAAAAACTGACACACACCCTATCTTTTCCACACATCTCTTCCTCTGCGATCCTCTTGCATGTAAATTTTGATGCACACCAGGTACTTTGTGAAATCAAGCATTAACTGTTTATTTTCTTGAAATGAAACTATTCTACAACTTCTTAAATTCACATTTAAACTTGTACATATTTAATCTTTATCGTTTTGGCCTTAATTTAACCAAATAAATATCTTATATTTTTTTTAACCTGTGTGGTGTATTTTTGTTTTCACTTTGTTTCTGTATGAGTTATTGCACAAATACTTTACACTTTGCCTTCTAAGTTAAGCCTGACTGCTCAGTGCCAAGCTCCAGAGGGTGGGCACAGGATAAGTTGGATTGTGTGTGCTTACCTTGACTAGGATTGTGGTTCCTATTTGGACGAGGGTGTATACCTCTGCCCACTAGAGACCCCATTTCTAACACTTGTTTTGTGCGTGCCTGCTGCTTGCCTTTTGCTCCTTCTCACTGCTTTTTCCTCGCTCTCAGCTTTCTGTGCATGCCTTCTGCTTGCTTTTTCCTCCTCACTGCTTTCTCCTCGTTCTCAGCCCTGTTTTGTGCATGCCTGCTGCTTTCTTTTTGCTCCTTCTCACTCCTTTCTCCTCACTCTCAGCCTAATTTTGCACATGCCTGCTTCTTACATTTTGCACCTTATCACTGCGTTCCCGTTGGTCTCAGACCCTTTTTGTGCATGCCTCCTGCTTTCCTTTCCCTCTGACTCTCTGCTTTCTCCTCGCTCTCAGCCTTGTTTTATGCATGCCTGCTCCTTGACTTTCCCTCCTTCCCTCTGCTCTCTTCCTGCTCCTTGCTCTCAACCCTGGTTTGTGCAGTCTCATTCTCACTCCTTTCTTCTTGTTCCTTCCCCTGGTTTTTTGTGTGCCTGCTGATTATCTTTTGATCCTTCTCTTTGCTTTCTCCTCACTCTCAGTCCCGTTCCTATGCGTGTCTGCTGCTTTCTGCTCGCTCTCAGCTCTGTTTGTGCGTCACTTGCCTTTCCCTCCTTCTCACTGCTTTCTCCTCACTCTCTGCCCTGTTTATGCATGCCTGCTCTTCTCACAGCTTTCTCCTCGCACTCAGTCCTGTTTTGTGCATGCCTGCGCTCGCTTTTCGCTCCTTCTCACTGCTTTATCCTTGATCTCAACCCTGTTTTGTGTATGCACGCCTTTTGCTCTTTCTCACTGCTTTCTCCTCGCTTTCAGCCCTGTTTTGTGTATGCCTGCCACTTTCCCTTTCCCTCCTTCTCACTGCTTTCCCCTCACTCTCAGCCCTGCTTCGTTTGTGCCTGCCACTTGCCTTTACCTCTTCTCACTGCTGTATCCTCGCTCTCAACCCCGTTTTGTGCATGCCTGCTGCTTGTTTTCCATCCTTTTCACAGACCCATTTTGTGTGTGCCTGCTGTGTGCTGTTCCCTCCTTCTCACTGCATTCTCCTCCATTTCAGCTGTGCTCTGTGCGTACCTGCCAGTTGCCTTTCCTTGCTTCTCACTGCTCCCTCCTCGCTCTCAGCCCTATTTTGTGCATGCCTACCACTGGTCTTTTCGCTTCTTCTCAATGCTTTCTCCTCTCTCTCAGCTCCTTTTGTGTGTGCCTGTTGCTTGCCTTTCCCTCCTTCTCACTACTTTCTCCTCGCTCTAAGCCCTGTTTTTTTGCGTGCCTGCTGCTTGCCTTTTCCACCTTCTTACTGCTTTCTCTTCACTCAGCCCTGTTTTGTGTTGTCCTGCTGCTTGCCTGAAGCCGAGTCCCAACATGGCTGCCAACACTTCCTTGTTGAAGTGTTGGCAACCAATCAGATCTCGGCACGAGATCTCCGGTTCCGTGGCTCTAGATAACTATATTTCTTTTTCCTTTTATATTTCAAAATACTGAACAGATTCACACCAAATAACAAAGTGTGTTTTCTGGACCAAGAGCTACCTTTCTGACAAATTTGGTATAATTCCGTCCAGCGGTTTGGGCTGTACTCATGTTCAAAATCCGTATGGGAATTACAGTGTTAATGGAACTCCAATCGGTAGGGGGTTGTTGGAGAGGCAACTACAGGCGATTTAAGATTGGACTTCAATTTGCCATTTTTGTCATAACGATTTGGTATTTAACCTGCATGGACTCAATTACACAAATACTACACAGGTTGATAAAGTCTGCTCCGCCAGCTGAAATGTGTTCTGCTGATGTTCTGATGTTACCTTAATTAAAGTTGAACTTTCCACATGCTTGAGTGCCAAACCCCTCTTATTTGGAGTGAGGATTGTGTGTTCTGTAGGCAGAAGCGTCATTTCTGGAACCCACCAGCATTCAGGACACAGACCAACTTAACTGTAAAGTCTTTTTGGGAGATTATATTTCTATCTATTTGGGCATCGGCAAGGACTCTAGGGGCCTTCAAGCTTCCCCGCAGTCCTGTCACTGTCTCTCTCTCTTTCTCTTCCATTCCTTTAAGGGAAGGAAGAGAGAGAGTGAGAGAGAGATTGTCAATGCAATGACCTCTCCATATAATGACTTCAAAGAGAAAGACTAGCCAGATGCTTGGTATGAATGTTATAGTTACTTTTGGATCCAAAGTGGAACAGAGTCACTTTTGGCAAAATGGTCGAGGTCTTTTTTTGTCACTCAGTAAGTTGAAGGTTGAAGTCATAGTATCACTTGGCAGTGTGTTTGTTTATTTATTAGTGTTTTGACTTTTAAAAACTTTCTAGTAAATGAACATTAACATTTCTTTACAATCACATGCATGGGTTGACTGTCATAGGTATGCCTGGAAGCATCACAGAAAGAAGTCACATATGGCCTAAAGGGTGAGGTCACAGATTCTCACACTGAAGGTTGAGGGTTCTACTTCAGGTGTACCCATTGTCATTTTCCTTCTGTAATTTCTTTTAAATTTCAAAAGTTTAAGGTTCATACTGAAAGGTTAACTCACGCTTTTTATTTTACAAAAACATTTTCTTTTCAATTTGTCCAGAGATATCTCATTCTAAGTATAGCTTTCATCAAATCCTAAAAACTCTTTATCTCTTTCACTGTATTTCTCTCTCTCTCGATTTTGCTATTTCAATCTTTTCCCCACTCACATACCCACTCAGACCCTTATGCACCCACTCAAAAACTCACTCAAATGTAACACGTCCCCTAAGGTAACAATAACTCCCTCCCTCACCATGCAGTTTTCTCATCAATAATGGTATTGCTAATATTACAGTGATATTATCAAAGATGTTATGAGTGATTTAATATCTTAGTTATTTAGCAGTGCATGTCAAGGGTGCAAGTTGTATTTACCTTAGGGCACAAGTTTTAGTTACTTGAATCAACTCTGACAGCCGAATTTCTGTTCCTAACTGAAACGTCACTGTAACATTTGTTTTTATTTTTTTCAGTGAATTTCTAGGTTTTTTTAAATGTTAAGTAAAATGTGCATTGTAATGCATAGTGGGAAGGTGGGGGTGGACGCAGGACATGGCTCCCTAATTTCCTTACTTACTGCAGTATCCTCAGTAGAAAATCCTTTCAGTCTTCCACTTCAATTCCATCAAGACGGCATTCAGATGTAGCAACCTTTTGGCATAAATTCACTGGAACCTGCTGATCTCCAGGGAGTTACCTTGCATTCTGCTGCTGGTGTTGAAAGTGCATGTTTGATTCCGCATGTCAGAATGTTTTAATGAAACAGAAGAGAAAGATATATGAGAACTCACTTAAAACATGTCCTAATTTTTCTTTTACAACACTAATCATAATTTCTATGACCAAATGAACCCCCTAATTTTGTTCCTTTCTAAATTAAGGCCCTGATTATACTTTTTGGTGCACGACTGCACAAGCACAGTTTTGCACCAAAATGTTTAGCACCAGCTTGCACCATTTCTGTGCAACAGCCAGCCACCATACTTATGGAATGTTGCAAGCTGGTGCAAAGTGTGGGCTAGCATAAAAAATAAAATTAAAAAAAAGGTGTTAGTCGGGTGGGGCTGGCGTTAAGGAAGAAGGGGGTTGTGCACCAAAAAATGATACTAGGCAGGTTAGAGTAAAAAAAAATTACTAACCTGCCTAGAGTCATTTTCTGATGCAAAACCATCCATACCAAAAGATCCTGTCTTAGAAAAGACAGGAGTCATACCCACCATCCCAATGGCCAGCACAGGGGACCAGGGTCCCAAGGGCATGGCCATTGCACCCAGTGCCATGTAGGGAGGCCCATTTCAGGGCCCTCTATGGCACTTTAAAAAATAAACCACTATGGAAATAGGCCCAGAGGTCCCCTAACGCCTGCTAAGCTTTGCCCCATTTTTTTACCCCTCCTCCTTCCCGGGCACCATTTTTACATGGGAGTGTAAATATGGCGTTAAGGCCATAGATTTATTTTTAGCACAGGAATGCCTGCCTTGCATCTCATTAAGACAAGGTAGGTTTCCACTTGCAAAAAATGACTTTAACTCCATAAATGTGGCACTAGATGGAGTTAGTTTTTCACCAAATTAGAGTAAAATAAAATGATGCTAATTTGGTGCAAACAGAGTATAAATATGCCCCTCAATGTCTTAAGTTTTACCAGTTTGAGGCAATCAAGATGTCTCCAGGAGTGCCACACTTGTCATAAGTAAGATGGGTGCTCTAGGTGTTCTTAGAAACACTCTGACAGGCTGCAGTAGAACACAAGGCAATCAACTGTCAGTCTGCTCCTGTTGGAAGTACATGTTTTACTGAGAATGTTTGACTTCATTATATCATGACTGAGAAAGATAGCATAAATTTACAGAAAATATGCACTCATTTTATCTTCTGGAGCACCTTCCATAACCTGTAAGGGAAAATCCTAAGAAAACAGTTGTGTCTCAAACATAATTCATTAAATCCCAGCAGGGTATAATCACCTTAGAACACACCACAATTCCTAAAAATAGTATTGCATCATCAAGAAATGATTTGTATTACCCTTTATACATTCTCTTTTTTCTGACCATCAATACCTGCCATTCACTACAATGCATTTCAATGGGGTGTTATCATATATCTCGGTCCCTAGATGGCTGCCATCACTTTCTGGTTGAAGTGCTGACAGCAAGTCAGATCTCACCATGGGATCTGTGCTTAGGCTTCACCCAGATATACATATTTATTTTCCCTTTAATTTCTCAAACTACTGAATGGATTTACATCAAATAACAAAAAACACTCTTTCTGAACCAAGAGCTATCTTCCTGGCAAATTTAGTGTAATACCATCCAGCAGTTTGTCTGTAGTCGTGGCTAAAATCTTTTTAGGGAATTAAGATGGGAAACACATTTTTGACCACCACCCCCCACTTCTTTCTCGTCCCCTGCTAGACAGATCATCCCAAAAGTTTCCATACACAAGATTCTTGGGCACACATTTTTTTGGAAAATGTTGTGAAGATTCGTCAAACGGCTCCAAAGATATAGCCAAGCAAATAAATGCTGCTGGTGACGGCCACTAAGTTAATTTAGTTTTTTTTAATATATATATCTATATCTATATATATATATATATATATATATATATATATATAGTTAGAAATGGGGTATACACCACTGATCAGCTGGGTGTTTTTGGCGTAGGATACTATGTTTAATCCTTGTTGTTTGGTGATCTTTGCAGGCGGGCCATGTAGATGTTGAAAAGTGTCCGGCTGACTGAAGATCGTTTGGCACTCTACTGCAAGTTTCTTCAAGTTCTGACGTGAACAACGGTAGTCTGACACTCTGTGTTCTACCGGTGAGGAAGGACATGATCCAATCCAGAGCTTTGTCTTGGATGCCAGTGTCGTGCAGCCTGCCGTAGAGGGTGGAGTGGGAGATGGTGTCAAATTCAGCAGAGAGGTCGAAAAGTATGAGTGCACCTGTGCCTCCGCAGTCCAGTCTGGTGCGTATGTCAATGGTGGCTGCTAAGAGTACGGGT
This sequence comes from Pleurodeles waltl, assembly GCF_031143425.1. Lineage (NCBI taxonomy): Eukaryota > Metazoa > Chordata > Amphibia > Caudata > Salamandridae > Pleurodeles > Pleurodeles waltl. Next base: position 915,370,050 of record NC_090447.1, read on the forward strand.
TGAGTGCTGCAGTTGCTTCTGAATCCAGACTGGGATGGGTCTAGGATGCAGTGTGTCTTGAGGAATTCGGTGAGTTGCTGGTTGACGGCCTTCTCCGTTACCTTGGCTGGGAAAGGGAGCAGAGGAATGGGTCTGTAGTTCTTTAGCTCCATAGGGTCAGTGGGGGGTTTCTTGAGTAGCTGGTTGATTTCGGCATTCTTCCAATCTGAGGGGAATGTGGCGGTCTCAAAGGGTCCGTTGATGGTTCGGCAGAGCTCTGATGGAGCTGGCCAGCTTGAGGATGCAATGAGGGCATGGATCTGCAGGTGCTTCTGAGTCGATGGAGTTCATCAGTCTTTGGGTGTCCTTTATAGTGAGAGGGTCCAGGAGTTCAGTATCTGGTGAGGTGCTAGGTCTGTGGTGGTGAGTGGTGCTGGCTGGGTTTGGTTCCTGAAGCCTTTGTAGATGTCCTGAATCTTACAGGTTGTTGTAGAGGTCTTGGGAGGGAGGGATGGATGAAGTATCTGTCCAGGGATTTGTGAACTCTTTGACAATGGCTAGGAGCTCCTTGCTCTTGTGAGTGCTGGTGTTGAGGCCTGTTTGAAAGGTGGCTTTTTTGGCAGCTCTGATGTTCTGGTGGTGCCGGTTGACTGCATTCTTGTGGGCTGTGCTGTTTTAGGTTGATTTACTGATCTTCCATTTACGCTCCAGTCGTCTGTAGGAGCGATTGTATTCCTTTAGGTCTGCCCTAAACCACTTGGGTGTTTTGCTCTGTTGATTCCCTGCTGTTTTCCCTAGGGGGCTATATTGTCAGTGCAGTTTGATAGCCAGAGGTATAGGTTGCTTGCTGCTTCATTTGCGTCTGGTGGGAGGGAGGGGTTGAGATGTGCTATTGGAATCATATTGTGAATATCTGTTATTTTTATAGTGTTCTGAGTCGCCAGAACAGGTAGTATGGCTATAAGTTAACCGTATTAATATTTACCTCTGCTCACATTTAAGGAACACAGCATGTGCAACATAGTTCTGATTTCTCTCATACTAGAATAGCCTAAAGTCCAATGTGCAAGGTACAAAGACAGTTCTTATTGTCTTAGGCTTTGGCAGAATTTTAATTCTGGCAAATCCACATTACTCTTAGATGCAGAATCGCTGATAAAAATGGGAATACATCGACCCATGTAATTAAGAGTGATTTGGAGGGGAAAAAAATCCAACCTCAAGCAGATTTAAAGGCCGGTAGCAGCTGCTTGCACCCACTATTCTTGTTCTGGTGCTTTTAGCTCTATATCTGTGCAAGATGCATCCTTGCATTCATTTTGGATACAATGATGTATTTGGTGCTAAGAAAATTACGCTAAATGCCACAAGAAAATTGGGGGGAAAACCTACCCCAATTGCACATTAAGTTAACGTAAGTGGCTGCTCACACTCGTTATTCATGTTCTATTACAATAAGGGCTGTTTCTTAGTGCAAAATACACCCTCGAAGCCAAAGGACATTTTTGTGCTATGAAAATGGTGCTAAATGCAGAATTGCTTTTGTTGCATAATTCCACATAGTCTTACATAATTTTGGGTAATTATGCATGATTACTCTACACTGCTGGTGGAGTTGACAGAATTTAGTCCTAGACAAAATTCCACCAACTGCCACTTGGCAGAGTTTCTTCTCACATGCAGCTTGCCAATGGTAGGTCAGTGAGCGAGAATTGACGTCCCCTAGTACAATTTTCGGATGCTAGGACGGCACCTGGCAAGACTTTCTCAGAATTAATTTTTCTGGGCGGCCGCAACCGTGCGCAGTGAGAAAGCTGTGGCTCAAGTAGAAAATCTACTTGAGCTGCAGCAAAATCAACTCAACCAGCAGTGCCCTCTGGTACACCATGAGGGTTCCATTCACAAAGCTTTTTTCATGTAGAAGGAACTCTTGGCGCTAAAAATTCAGCACGAGCATTGCAGTGTCCCACTTTCACCCATTCATGGAATTCTGCAGTGCTTTTTATCAGTACACAAAGCGGAACATGCTCAACCAGTTGATGGGCTTTCCTGTCCCACAAATACTCACTCACCAGAGTGTGAAATCCTACTTACTTTTTTGCACCCCCTTGCCTAAATCAGACATGCCATCCTCTAGGCAAATTGTGACAATCAAGTGAACTCTCTAAGTGAGGAGATGTGTCTTTGCCAGGTGGAATAGAAAATAATGTTTTCATGAGATATTCCCTAAGATTAAGGATAATCTGATGCCATTAGAGAATGTGATGAGAGAATGAGCTCAATGCATGTCTTTTGTCACTTATGTTTGCCTTGCTGTACAGATTACTGTGACAAAGTTTATAGTTCCATTGTATAATTATCCCTCTCTGAAGCTAAGAAGATGGGTTTTGAAGGCAGTCAGGGAGAGAGATGATTCTATAAAAGTTGTTAAATGAGATACAAAGGATGTGTGGACTGCTACTACACATGTTGATTTTGACACTGCACAAGCTAAGATAGTGAGCTAGGAGTATTTTAGCCAGTGGACAAACACTGAGACTGGTCCATGATAGACCATGTGTGCAACTGATTGTCTGAGAAACAGTGTGCATGTAATTATGAATCTGAAGTAAAATATTTGAATGAATGTGAAACAATTTGTGGCAAACTAATGCCTCACAGTGGTAATTAAGGAACTGCGTGTCTGTTATAACCAAACGGAATTACATGCCCCAGAAGTTAATGAAGACCTACTCCATTCTCTTAATACTGGTATTTACCCTAGCCAATCAGAGGGACAGGAGAGTATAATTATTTGCTTAGAAGGTTTCAAATGTCTGGTGAAAAAAATAAAAAATATTTTGACACTAATAGATCTAGAAAATTACAGGCTAATTGGTTACATATTGAAAAAGCTAAAACTAGAAACTCAATTTGCAACTTGTTACTTTCTACAAGGTATACAGCTAATGAGTTTGACTTTTGACTCTGGAGTTTGTGGGAAATCGGAGCATGTATCACATAATATTATGGATCAAATGTTCACATCTTTTAATCTACCAACTCTCCTAGAGGAAGTTAAACAGTTGTAGAGATCTAATTGACAAGAATTATTTCCCTCAAGTTTGGTAAATAACCTAGGCCCAGATTCTGGTAGGAGACATGCATGATGCTGTGCTGCATTGCATGACAAGGAGCGAGCAGGAGAGCGCCATATTCTCATAGAAATGGTATTCCTCCTTAACCCCGCCTTCCTTAGAGCGGTAGCTGTTTTCAGCTGCCATTCACCACACACACACCTTAGCTCCATAGTGCTAGGGTGTGTGTGTGAGTCTAGCATAGGTTTTGTTCAGGATGGATAGCCTTCTTGTACAAAATACTATGTGTAGACAAGTGCAGATGCCTTTCTGACTTTGTATGCATGCTGTACAGTGCAGCACACATGCAAAGACAGAAATAGTTGGGAGAAATGAAAACATTTCTCAGTTTCCTCCTGCTTTTCAGAGGCATTTGGTTTAGGCTCTAAATTCTTTCCTCTGATGTTTCAGAATCAGTTTAGCATCAAAATGCATGGGTGGTAGCACAGGTACGCCCATGTACCACCCATGTAACGCCCCCCTGATACAAAGCAATGCAAAGCTGCATTTCACTCTGTTTTGTGTTCTTTTGCCACACTAACTAACGGTAATACCTATTTGCGTTCCTTTGTGAACAACAACAAAAAAAATTGCACTAAAAATGTAACAGTGAACCAATGCTAAACCTTTGAAAATCTGGGCCTAGGTCTCCATGGTGTACTGGCTGAATTTTATATAACTTTTTTGGCATAATTAGCTATATAATGTCTATCTTTATTTATTACTTTTGTACAAATAGCTAGATCTGGTTCATTCCAAGAAGTGGTGAATATAGGTCTAGTGAAGCCTGTATGGAATCATTCATTAGTATGTAGGCCTATTTCAATAATTAAAAAGTTTCTAAAATATTTGCAAAAATATTTGCGGATAGACTTTTCTAAATTTATCAGCCATATTGTTCACTCAAATCAAACTAAATTCATGAAAGGCAAATTGAAATTGTTTAATAGTAAACTTGTTTGTCAAGCCTTGGCTTTGTTTTATTCTTTCGCTTTCCACTCAATATTTTAGCCTTTGATGCTGAGAAAATGTTCAGTAAAGATAATTGTTAATATTTAGACTATTTCCAACTTGGACTCATGGGTTTGGTTTAATCACAATATATAAAATCTGTTGCACACATTTATGCCAAATGAGTATCCTATAGCTAATATAATATTTTTAAAGACATTAGACATAGCACCTTATTATGAGTTTGGTGGACTCAGGACCGCCATGATGGCGGTCGTACCACCAACAGGCTGGTGGAGAAGACCGCCAAATTATGACCACGGTAGTATTCCCAACAGAATACAGCAAAACCACCGCTGGCACCACCAGTCTGGTCAGGCTGCCACAGTCGACGGTAGCCACCTGCAGGGCAGCAGAGACCATGTTCCCTTTGGACATATTATGAGGCTGCAGACCTTCAAGGTTTCCGCCGCAGTCGGAAACCAACAGTATAAAAGGAGACACTCACCTTCAGGAAAACATACTGGTCCGGAGATGCCATCGAACCAGCACTACACATCTTCCATTGCTCCTGCATGCGCAATGACTTTAGAACCAGTGATGAGGATTACAACAGCAACCACACACACCTCTCCCTGTTGTAAAATGTCAAAGTACCTATAAACACACACACAACATACCAATCAGAAATGGGTGGTGAGGGCGGCACAAAGGTAATCTGACACTGACACGCACATAGTACCCACACTACGGCCAACACAGCAGGGCTGACAGGGGCCAGGGCAGAGGTGCCTGCAGCAAAGGAGATGCCCACCCACTTGGGTGAGCGGGCACGGACAATTAGGTGGAGAGCTACAGGGAGGACGGTGGTAGAAAGGAGGGGGTGGACAATGATGTGCTGTGGTGGCCCCAGATGGGTCCGCCACCGCCATGGAGCATGCACTGGAGGAAGATTCTGAAGATGATGTGGTGGATCCAGTTTCCCCTGTGGCACTACCCTCACCCTCCGGGCCACTGGATCCCTTTCTCTCAGTGGTATCAGCACTCTGGATCCTGTTACCCACAGCATCCTTCCCACTCGCCTGTGTCCAGTCTACTTCGCCTGCCGATGCTGATGCACACAAACAGAGAGAGATCGAGACACAGAGAGGGAGAGAGAGAGAGAGTCATCACATTCTTCTCATACCCACACTACAACATGCACAACTCTAGGTATATATCTCCTGGCTAGGAAATCTCATATTTAAACTCACAGATCCTACATCATGTCAAAACATGTTACTTCTATCTGCCCCGTTTGTTATCTCTCTTACCAACTTCATAATCCATGTAAGGCAGCACAACAGGAGCATCCCATCAAATCACCTGTAAATCCATGTCAGCATGCTCATCATGCTCTGGCTAAAACTGATATTTCATCCTAATCCAAGTCATAACTCTCCATAATCATATCAGCTTTAGGAAATGCAGCTTACTCGTAACACCATATCATACATATTCCGAATCTACACCTGACCAGTGCATGTCTATAAATCATGTTCCATGCAAGTGAAGACAACTTTACTCCCAAATGACACAGCATCTGCCATTCCAATCAAATGCCTAGCTGATCCCTCTATACGCGTATGACACAATGGCTACAATCACTGATGAAGACATAACACGTGGCAGTCCCATACAGGTGACATCACATTTTTACATTCCTTGTCTGGAAAACAGCTATGTCACTACATGTAACAAAGCTTAGAGGAATAGCTGCAGTCACTATTCAGTTATTCTACATCACACCATCAATGCATGCACAGCCAGAGTGGCCTACCTAGCACATGTGAGCCATCCACTACCAAATAACAAAGATCATAGTTACAACTAAACAAAGGCCAGTTTACTAATTCCTAAAAGGGCACATTGCATTGCAAATGACATGCAGATACAGAGACACAACATGACAACATGAGTACACCAACATCACTAGCACCATTCCTGTGATTTCCAGTAGCTAAGTCCAGACAACACACATCCCACTGAAAAGATATGTACACATGGGCCTACACAGCTGCCAGTGCACTGACAACATATCCCGCAATAACAACACCTTATGAGAAATAGCAGTACAGCTAAACCATGACATCTGGCCACATCAGCTAGGCTAAGGGTAGCAATGATTGACCCACTCAACAAGATCTGCCCCCAAGTAACCATTGTGACATGATGTAGGCAGCTAATACCACGAGATTAAGTACCATAGGTTACGCCCTTTCAGTTTAGAATCCAACCCTTCTTGACTTCGTATTTCACTTCCCCCTGTACTAGAACCGGAGCTGGATGAGGGCAGACCTTCTGGACTGCCTTTTTCAGGAGGGAAGTGTGGAACACTGGATGAATACGTAATGACCTTGGTAATTGCAGTTTATAGGTCACAGGATTGATTTGCTGAGGGACAGTGTGGGGATCTATGAATTTGGGATTAAACTTGTGCTTTTTCTGAAAGTCTATGGGGGTTATTACAACTTTGGAGGAGGTGTAAATCCGTCCCAAATGTGACGGATATACCACCAGCCGTATTACGAGTTCCATAGGATATAATGGACTCGTAATACGGCTGGTGGTATATCCGTCACTTTACCGTCACTTTTGGGACGGATTAACACCTCCTCCAAAGTTGTAATAACCCCCTATATGTCTTGTAGAAAGCCACACTTTATCACCTGGTTGATACTGAGGTCCCTCACAATGTTTCTTGTCGTAATGCTTTTTGCATTTTTGTTTGGCCTTTTCTAAATGCTGTTGAATAAATTTCTGGGTTTGGTGAAGGTGTTGAATGGATTCTGACACAGCTGGTGTAAGAGAACTTTCTTGAGGGATCGTGATGGGCAAGGTGTCAGGATGATAGCCAAACAAGCCAAAAAAGGGTGTGACGCCAGTGGAGGTGTGAAATGAGTTATTGTAGGCTAACTCAGCTAACCAGAGCATTGATGTCGTAAGCATGCAGGTATTGCTTCAATGTCAGATTTAGTCTCTCAGTTTGACCATCTGTTTGAGGATGATGGCTAATAGATAGTGTGGACGTGACTTGAAGTGTTCTGCACCATGTTTTCCAGAATTGGAGGCAAATTGTGACCCTCGATCGGAGAGAGTCATTTTCGGCAGCCCATGATGACGGACCACTCTATTCAGTAAGATGGTTGCCAGTTGCAGGAGGTGGGCAATTTCTTACAGGTAAAGAAATTTCCATAGTTCGTGAGACTATCTACTACCACAAGGATTACTGAATGTTGTTGAACCTCTGGTAGTCCTGTAATGAAGTCTAAAGAGATGTGTTCCCAAGGTCGACATGGAGTTGGGAGTGGATGCAACAACCCTTTTGGTTTTGAATGACTTTTCTTGATGCGAGCACAGATTTAGCAGTCGTTGACCATTGTTTTGACGTCTTTTGTCAGAGTAGGCCACCAAAAGTAGTGTTGGATTAATTCAAGAGTTTTAGGAGTACCTGGATGACCTGCTATAGGTATAACATGCAACCAAAGAAATACTAACTTGCGAAGCTTGGTAGTGGGTACGGACAAGCGAGTGACATTGAAAGGTAGTCCTTGCTTGATTGACCTTTTGGAATCTACTTGAGCCCATGTGTGCCATTTCTCAATGGTGAAGGAATTACTGATGTCTTCAAAGAAATCTTCAGTTTTTATGATGCATAGGACTTTGTCTGGAGCAATGATAGCTCTGGAGGGTTGAACTGCAGGCAACGTGGTAGACTCTTGGCGGGACAAGGCGTCAGCTTTGCGATTGTCTTTACCAGGACAGAAAGTTACCACAAAATCAAATTCAGCAAAAAAAACATCCAGCGTAATTGCCGAGGAGTCAAAAGTCTGGCTGAACTCATGAACTGGAGATTGCGATGATCAGTATACTGTATACTGCGACAGTGTACTTGGCACCCAACAAATGATGACTCCATTTTTAAATGTGTCACAAATCGCCAGAAGCTCTTTTTGAGCAATGACATAGTTCTGTTCGGCTTCGTTCAGTTTTCGAGACATGTAAGCTACAGGATGAAGTTGGCCAGTGTCTTTGCTTCGTTGTGACAAGACTGCACCAATTGCCACATCTGAGGCATTGGCTTCCACTATGAATGGACGATCCACATCAGGGTGAGTCAAGACTGGGGCAGTGGAAAAGGCTTCTTTCAAAGTTGAAAAGGCTTGGTCAGCTTCTGGGGACCATACAAATTTTTCTTTCTTCCACAATAAGTGATTGGGGCCACTGTTTGAGATAAATGGTTTATAAACCTGCGGTAAGGATAACCCCTAAAAACTCAACTGTGGTAACATGAAACTCACACTTGGTTAGTTTGCAATATAAATGGTGCTTTCGAAGGGCTGCAAGAATTTTCTTGACATGTTGCACATGTTCGTTTTTATTGTCAGATTAGATCAAAATGTCATCGATGTAGACTACTACAAATCTGTTGAGATACTCTCTAAGAACGTCATTCAGGAAAAATGTAAATGCTGCTGGAGCATTACACAGACCAAAAGGCATGACGGTGTATTCAAAGAGGCCATATCTTGTCTTGAACACTATTTTCCACTCATCGCCCTCTCTCATTCTGACTGAAATATAAACACCTCGTAGATCGAGCATAGTGTAGATTTTAGCTTTCTTCACTTGTTCCAGCAAGCCCGGAATCAGGGGCAAGGGGTATTTATGAGTATTGATGGTGACCTTCTTCAAACCCCTATAGTCAATACAAGCTTGAAGATCTCCATTCACCTAAGGGACAAAAAACAAAGGAGAGGCTGCAGGAGACTTAGAAGAGCGGATGAAACCATTCTCCAAGAATTGATCCTGATACTTTCGTAAATGTTGATTTTCATGTTCTGACAGGCCGTATACACGGCAGCTGGGGAGTATCGCACCTGGGATTAGATCAATTTGACAGTCATAAGGTCTATGAGGAGGCAGGTTTTCTGCTTCTTTTTCATCAAAATACATCTTCATAGGATGAATACTGTTTGGGCAACTTAACTTCTTTCTCTGCTGCAGTGGCTATGTAAGAGTTGCAAACTTTGGTTATTTGAGACTTTTGGGAGCATTTTTATTTATATAGAGCTCAAGACAACAAGACCTTTCGTTCTGCCCAATTAATCTCAGGATTGTGATGAGTTAACCAGGGTAAGCCAAGGATAATTCCATACTGAGGAGCATGGATCACATCAAGTATAAGTTTCTCTTTATGTTTGTTTCTTTGGTTCTTGCCCTCACAGATCACCGACAAGGGGACAGTCTGAAGAGTTACTGGGCCTCCAGTCAAGAGTTTTCCATCTACTGCTTGTTTTATTTCTGGAGTCTTCTTCTCGATACATGGGATCCCCCATGCGCGGACCAATTGGGCGTCAACAAAGTTCACGGTAGCCCCAGAATATACGAGGGCCTTATTGAAATAGTTATTTTTCTTTACTTGAACTTTTATGCCCAGCTTGAGATGTCTAGATTGTGAAGGGTCCACTGTGACCCCCAAGAACAACCCTTCTTTACATCTTGGGTGATTTAGTTTTCCGGCTCGACTTGTGCATTGGCTGCAATTTTCTGGAAAGGACCTCGTTTGCTCTTTGGTTTGATTGGACATTCTTTGGCGAAATGACCCTTGCGCCTACAATAAAGACATTGTCCATTCTTTCTACGTAGGTCCTTTTCGTCTTTGGTCATAGGCCTCCTGATTTTTCCGATTTCCATAGGTTCTGGCGTTCTTTCTTTCTGAGTTCTTGATTCTCTATTATCGTGAACACTCCAGGAATATTTCTCAGTCTTTTTGCGTGTTCCCCTTTGTTCTGCTAAACGATGATCCAGTCTCAAAATGAGGTTTATCAGATCTTGACAGTCTGTAGGCTGCGGGTCTATTTGAGCTAGAATGTCTTTTAAATCCTCCTTGAGTCCCTTGTAGAACAAGGCCGCTTGCTTTTCTTCAGGCCAGGATGTCTCGGCTACCAGCCGATTAAAGTTAGCTAAATATGACACTAGATCCTGGTTACCTTGTCACAAGTCTAATAATTCATGATCTGCCGACAATGTCACAGTTCTACGATCAAATACTCGTTCAAACTCACGAACAAAATTTCTCCAATTGTAAAGCAGGGGACTGTCTTTACGCACAAGAGGAATTGCCCAGGTAGCTGCATCCCCAGTCAGGTATGATAACAAAAAAGCCACTATGGATTGGGCATCAGGGAAAGTGTGTGGTCGGCAGGTAAAATGCAATTCCACTTGAACCAGGAAAGATTGCGCTTTCAAGGGATCGCCTGAGAAACGTTCAGGAGGAGCTAGGGGAATGGCCGCAGAAACGTTGAGGGAAATGTTCGTAGGAGGATTACCTCCAGAAGCCTGAGAAGAAGGACCAGGCCAAGTCACACCTACGGGATTTTGTTCCTTCTTCTCTACCTTTTCCTGTAACTGATTCACTCTCTCAGCTAGGCTAGCTGCTATATCTTTTGATGACACCACCTCTGCTTGGAGCTGCGTGATAGCCTTGACTAGCTAGTCCAATGTGGCCATGCTGAGAACACACGCAAACCAGGAGGATAATTAATTTTGTGAGCTCACTATTATGTCAGGGAGACCAGATCCTAGGGGTCTGCGCACGTTCCCAACATGTCCACCACTAGACAGCTCCAAGACTCTGATAGATGAATCACAGAGACTGAGAGAGTCCAAGCGGGGGGAAAAGGGGATTAGGATGGGAACAGCTGGGAAGGTGACCTGTAGGAAACAAAAGGTTAAAACACACAATATCAAGATTAAGGGGGTCATTTTGACCCTGGCGGTCCGAGACCGCCAGGGCTAAAATGACGGAAGCACCGCCAACAGGCTGGCGGTGCTTCCTGGCCTATTACGACCACGGTGGTAGCGCCGCAGTCGCACAGCCAGGGCCAGCGGTTTCCTGCCATTTTAGCCCCGGCGGTGATAATCAGCCAGGGCAGAGCTGCAAGCAGCGCTGCCCTGGGGGTTATGACACCCCACCGCCAGCCTGTTTCTGGCGGTTTGCACCGCCGGGAAGAGGCTGTCGGTAAGGGGTGACCTGGGGCCCCTGGGGGCCCCTGCACTGCCCATGTCACTGGCATGACATGGGCAGTGACCCCCTATATCACATTAATCTTTACTAGACTATGATTCAAAGCATTGTCATACTGTAACCATGGATAACGTAAGCATATACTAAATAACTAGGCTTCAAGACGTCTGGTTACCTGGGAAGGAATCAAGAATGATTAATACAACTTCTCAATGAACCTATTAATGAAATGTTATACATTGACTAGGAATATAAGAACCCTCTAGAATGTTGTTTTTAAAATCAAACATGGTCTTTTTGCAGGAGGAGAAGAAAATAATCGGAACGTTTTCTGGAACACAATAGGAGTTGTATTCAGGGACTTATTAGGCACATATAATGTAACATCTAGAATTTTAACACTTAGGGGGTCATTACAACCCTGGCGGTACAGGACCGCCAGGGCTGAAATTACGGAAGCACCGCCAACAGGCTGGCGGTGCTCCCCTGGTCAATACGACCGCGGTGGAAGCGCTGCGGTCGCACCGCCGGGGCCGGCGGTTTCCCGCCACAATGGCCCCGGCGGTAGTAATCAGCCAGGGCAGCACTGCTAGCAGCGCTGCCCAGGGGATTACGAGTCTCCCTACCGCCAGCCTTTTCCTGGCGGTTTGAACTGCCAGGAAAAGGCTGGCGGTACGGGTAGCCACGGGGCCCCTGGGGGCCCCTGCACTGTCTATGCCACTGCTGGCTCCCATGTTGCGCCCCACATCCCCGCTGGGCCGGCGGGCGGAAACCCTGTTTCCGCCCGCCGGCCCAGCGGGGATGTCATAATGGGCACCGCAGGAGTGCGGCCGCATTGGCGGCCGCACGGCAGTTACAACACATTGCTGATTTCAACAAGAATATGCAAATGCCATGAAATGATCACACACACTGGAGTCAATCTGAAACATCAAGGCCCGTATTTATACTTTTTGACGCTAAACTGCGCTAACGCAGTTTAGCGTCAAAAAGTTTTGCGCCGGCTAACGCCATTCTGAAGCGCCATGCGGGCGCCGTATTTATTGAATGGCGTTAGCCGGCGCTAGCATACCGGCGCTACCTGGTGTGCGTGGAAAAAAACCACGTACACCAGGCAGTGCCGGCGTTGGGGAAAATGGCGTTAGGGCATCTTAAAATGGTGCAAGTCAGGTTGACGCCAAAAAATCGCCTCCACCCGATTTGCGTCATTTTTAACGACGCCCAGACTCCATTTACATGACTCCTGTCTTAGTAAAGACAGGAGTCATGCCCCCTTGCCCAATGGCCATGCCCAGGGGACTTATGTCCCCTGGGCATGGTCATTGGGCATTGAGACATGTAGGGGGGCACAAATCAGGCCCCCCTATGCCAAAAAAAATATATAAAAAAAAATTAAAAATTATACTTACCTGAACTTACCTGAATGTCCCTGGGATGGGTCCCTCCATCCTTGGGTGTCCTCCTGGGGTGGGCAAGGGTGGCAGGGGGGGTCCCTGGGGGCATGGGAGGGCAGCTGTGGGCTCATTTTGAGCCCACAGGTCCCTTAACGCCTGCCCTGACCCAGGCGCTAATATCCGGCGCAAATGCGGGGTTTTTTGCCCCGCCCACTCCCGGGCGTGATTTTTGCCCGGGAGTATAAATACGACGCATTTGCGTCGCAGTCAATTTTTTAGATGGGAACACCTACCTTGCATCTCATTAACGCAAGGAAGGCGTTCACGCAAAAAAATGACGCTCTTTCCTCATACTTTGGCGCTAGACGCATCTAACGCCAAAGTATAAATATGGCGTTAGTTTTGCGCCGAATTTGCATCGAAAAAAACGACGCAAATTCGGCGCAAACGGAGTATAAATATGCCCCCAAGTTTTCATTGCGGGAGAAAATTGTGCGTCTTGCACATATGAATATCACCTTGTAAATGCCAAGAAATGGTTGCGCACAATGAGTATCAAGAGTTTAAAACAAGGAATGAATTGCGCGTCTTGCCGATTGAAATGTCACCATGTAAATGCCAAGAAATGCTTGCGCACAATGAGTATCAAGGGTTAAACACAAGGAATGGATCGCATGTCTTGACGATTCGAATGCCACCATGAAACTGCCAAGAAATGGTAGCGCACAATGAATATCAAGAGTTAAACATGAAGAATGAGTTGTGCGTCTTGCCGATTTGAATGCCACCATGTAACTGCCAAGAAATGGTAGCGCACAATGAATATCAAGAGTTAAACACGAGGAATGAATCGCGCGTCTTACCGATTCAAATATCAACATGTAAATGCCCGAAAAACCAAGAGCACATTCACACACACAAGGTAAAATCTCTCAACATGAAAATTAGGCCCAAGAACTCGAATGCCTTCGAAAATGGGATCTGGGGCCCAGCCCGACCTCCGTCTTACCGCCCTGATCAAGGATCACCATTACAATGAAGGGCAAGGCCTGGAAGATCAAAGTTGGCCCCTGGAACAGGAGCTCAGGAAGTTGCTACTGCTCTGCACCAGGACCTCTGAATAGTGAGCATGTGGAGCTGGGGTGGCTCCCTTATATAAAGTCTGACCCAGCCCACAAACCACACCCAGTCTTGCTGCAGAGAAAGCTTCTAGAAAGCCCTGGAAAGGGACCACACCCTGACACACTCTGAAAGCCTTCAGCAATAAATTGCAAATGAACAGTATTTATAAGCACCTTGAATATAAGTCTTCAGGATTAAACTCTGCAATGCAAAAGGTTAAACAACAGCATATCAGCATATGCATGAATTACGTTATCTCGTAAGTGCTTGGTTTTTGCATTCCAGTCACCCGTAGAGCGCGCACTGCCCTGATGCTGACAGTGTCCTTCCGTTACAACATTCACATACACCATAGTGTGAATATGAAGGGACAATGGGGACACCTCCACTAACCCATACGAATGGTCCAGTAGTAGCCATACCTATGGACTGAATGAGATGCCAGCCTCACATGGAGCCAACACCTGTAACAGGACAAAAGTTAACTAGGCCCTGTACCAAATATGTCAGGCACTATGTAGCAAATGCACCTCAGGGTAGGCCACCTCCAAAATGCATGCCATTAAGGGGGTCATGGTCAAACTAGCACCCCTCCCCTGTTGGGAGGACATTCCCAGCTGGGCCTCAGTGGTCTTCTGGGCCCAGCATCTCAGGTCCTCCAACCGCTTTCTGCAATGGGTACTCAGCCGGCTGTGGACCCCCAGAGTCCACATTTGCTTGGAGATGGCACATCAAATCCCCATCTTCCGATGGGCGTTCACCTGCACGGATGACACAGACAAAAGGCGAAAGTCATGTACACATGTGCCATACCAATAGGAGTGGTCAGCACACGCCTTCACATTATGCCAACAACACACAACAACGCACAAGTTCACATGCCCGATGCAGGGTCACACAGAACACCTATCACACATAGCTAGGACATTGAACTCACCTGCTCCTCTGGTGCCCAATATAGCTGTCCATACAGGTGTAGGACCTCCCCCACTAGCCTCTCAAACTCTTCTGGGGTGAGGGCTGGCGCCCTATCACCAACAGGACATGGCATGATGGCTCTCAGAGGCAGCACACAGCAGCTCACGTCGTGGAGGTCTTGCTAGCAACAGTGTCAGGAGTCAAGGGACCAAAAGTGCAGAAGATGGCAGTCACGGTCATCACGTACATGACCGTCACTGCTGACGGATATCACCATTGGCCCAAGTCCACCAAAGGCAGCAATGTTTACCAATGGTAAGTTACATGGTAGTTGTGACCACTGACTGCCATGACGACTTCTGCCGACGGACTTAGGTCACTTCAATCTGACCATTCAGGTAGGGCAGACGCCTGCAATTTTGGGCACATTTCATAGATGGAAGTGTTTACTAATCTGCATCATTTTGGTCACATTTCATAAATGGAAGTGTTTACTAATCTGCATCATTCATTTACTCCCCTAAAATGCTGTACATCTGTATGTAGTGCCATCATGTTTGTGTGACATATTGTGCAAATGTGAAGTCAAAGTTGTGTTGAGTTAGTAAATATGGTGATAACTATGTACAACTACTCAGAGGTTCATAGTCCACAGCAGGATATTGAATGATTCTAAAACATATGTGTGATCAGTGCAGGACAGCTAAGTCTTACACATATATGGTCTAACATTAATATCATATGTACAATCCCATTGTCATATTTGCCAGTGTGCACCAAGGAGGGTGAAATTGGTGCATATCTATGGGCTCTACTGTATATGACAGATGTTAGGTGTGAGCTAATAAACAATGTGTACATGATGTGTGCATACTGAATAACTCATAGTATTTTCACTTCTCTCAACATAGTTATCCTGCCATGAGGAGAATGAGACAACCACCAGTGTACCGTCCAGTAGTAGATATAGACACCATGGAGGAAAGGCATGTCATCCAGACAAATCGTCTTAATCGTCATATCATCATGAATCTTTGTACTCAGTTAGACCCAGATCTGATGCCTGCCATTCGCAATCTCTATGGCATACCTCCCATCAGTCAAGTCTTGTAAGAGCTACACTTCCTAGCCACTGGCCCCTTTCAGAATACAGCGGCTTTAACAGCAGGGATGTCTCAGCCCATGTTCAGTCTGGTTTTGAAGGATGTACTGTGTGCACTGTCGAGACACCTGGACAGCTACATCAGGTCTCCCCATCGGGCAGATTTGGCCTATCTGAAGGCAGACGTTTATGAGATGCGATACATTCCTCATGTGGTAGGAGCCATTGATGACACCCATGTAGCACTGGTCCCTCCCAGTGCCAATGAACAGGTTTATAGGAATAGGAAGAACTAACACTCAATCAATGTTCAGGTGGTGTGTCTGGCAGACCAGTGCATTTCACAGCCAAGTATCCAGGATCTATGCATGATTCCCACATCATGTGCAACATCAATGTCCCACAGCTAATGGCACGACTCCACTCAGAGGGCTTGGCTGGTTGGTAGGTTTCCATTGTAGTGTGTGTTTGTGAGTTATGTCTCCTGTCATCACAATATAGCCAGTCCCACATACATTTTTGAGTTGTTCAACCATTGTGTTCACATGTGACTCGGCCTATCCGTCCTTGGCTGTTGACACCAGCGAGGTACCCAACCAGGTCAGTGGAACTCCAATACACTGAGGCCCACAGGAGGACAAGGCATGTAAGAGAGCAAACATTTGGGCTCCTAAAGGCAAGATTCAGGTGCTTGGACCTATCTGGAGGAACCCTCCTCTACTCGCCCCACATGGTATGCCAAATTATCGTTGCCTGCTGCATGCTCCACAGTCTAGCCTTGATGCGTCAGATACCTTTGATAGCAGACAGGTGGCTGAAAATGCGGATATAGCAAGTAATGAAGAGCCAGAGGAAGAAGGAGCAGGTGACTCTAGGACAGATCTTATCAATCAGTACTTCAGCTGACATACAGGTATGTGAAGTGGACCTTTGTTGTGGTGAATGTACACAACTTGAAGTAGATGGCTGCCATTTCACCTCCTTTCTTGCTTCATCAGTGGGGGCCTCATGATCTCCAATGCCTATGTGTGAGTTGTGGATGCAGACTGATAGACTATAATGGGTATAGAACAAAATGTTCTACTTTTTCATGTATTGTTACAGCAGATGCTACCATACCGTTCTGGTAAAGACTTCTCAGATTTTAGGTATGTTTTGTGCAATCTCCTATCCTCTTTTCCTTCCACTCACTGAATTACCTATATCCTGTTTGGCTCTGCAACCTACGCTTGAGGTATTGAGTGTCTGCAGCCAATGCTAAGTGGGGACAGACATGAGAGGTGTACCTGACAGATACATGGTAAAAATAGTTTTGTTTCAGTGGGGTGGTACCATGATAGTTTATCCTTCATACAAGAGGGGTGGTAAATGCTTGGTCCGTTTCTTTTACCTGTGGGATTGAGGAGGATGTAAAATGGTGTATAACATGTCAGGTGAAGTTTGTGGCACGTGTGCAGGTTGGATCATGTCTTCTCTCTTCATAATGGGTTGAGTACTTTGTGATGGCCACGGGACCTAGCTGTGTTTGTGCTCTAACTTTGCTGTCCAAGGTGCATGTAACTGTATACTGACATAAATGAGTGACAATCCTACATTTATGGAGCCTTTGCTAGTGTATATTTTAGGTACTGGGTTCCTCTGTCATGTTCTTTGTGTGTTCCACGGGATTTGTGAATTTATATCTATGGCATGGGTATGCAAAGAGACTCTACCTGGTGATGTGTGCCCCTGCTTGCAGGTAGTTTACCATGAGCCTGAGTTCTATTACCTGTATATGTGCATTGTATGACACCGTGGCTTACATCCTGATTGTACTCTCTGTCATGCTCTATTTGCAGATCTGAATACTGACAATACAATTGTGTTGACCTGGATTTCAAGCTCTCTGACATCTGTCTTGTGACATTTCTGTTGTAATTTGTCTACTGCTGAGAGAGCCTCCATCTGATGACCTTTTCACTGGCTGTTCGATACAAGGGGCATGACCAGACCATAGTTGTTAAGCATGACTATTGTACATGTATTATAAAGGACACATACACTGTAGCTGTGTTTAATTGTGATTTATTGTGGATATCAAAACATTATCAGTTACAATAATAGTGCATAAAAGAAAATAAAAGTGATGAGTGAAGTCATGGTTGATGTATTTATCAGGGTAGCTGCTAACCCAGTTGGTTTCACAAGTCCAGTGTCCTTGCACCATGGGAAAATGGAGTTAGCTTTCTGAACAGTCAACAGGGTGTATCTGTGACACACAAGGGTGACAAATCAGGAGAGGTTCACTTCCTTGCAGTGGGTTTGGTCTTGGCATCTGCTCCAGCTGGATGTCTGGGTGGATGTCCACGTCTGCGGGGGGTTCTTCAGCTACAGAGGGAGGGGTGTCTGAGGCTTGAGGTTACCCTGGCAGGGCCTCCATTCCACTAGCTGCTGCATATGTAGACGGGTCAGATGTAACATTGCTAGTGGAAGGGGCCTGATGGTGTGTGGAGAAACCAATCAGGATGGTTTTGCTGTCCCTCAGCACCCCTGCAATGGTAGCCAAGTGGCCATTTGGTGCCTGCCACTGCTGCATGACTTCCTGGTGGTGTTCACCTTGCAGTCTTTGATTTCACCCCACCATGGCAATAATTTGGCCCATCCTGTCTTCAAAACTTTGGTAATGTCCCAAGACTTAGGAGATGGTTTCTTGGTCAGTTGTGTCCCTTTGAGGCCCCATCCTCTGGCCCACAGCATCCTTCCCACACATATTACCCCCATGGGCCTGTGCACCTGGCACAGTGTGCCCACTCACAGAGGTTGGAGGTCCATCTCAGGGGTGTCAAGGTTAGACTCAGGTCCCTGAACTGTGGGGTACACAATAGATTGAACAGTCCTTGGAGCACAGGTTTGGGGGGAAATGGTTACCTGTGATGTAGATGCAACAGTGTTGGGAGGAGTTGATGTGGGCAGGATGAGACGGAGAGTCACTGACTTACCAGATGTCCCAGATGGGCCAAGTTGTTCATCAGTATACAGTTATCCAAGCATGTTGTCCTGAATGGGGACTTTATCTTGAGGGAGACTGACAGTCTCAGGTATCCTCTCCATGATGGCAATGGCAAAGTTACCTGTGGTGGGAGTGAGACACAGAGTTCAGGTTAGAATGTGTGTTTGGTTGCTTTTGTGTGAGATACAGACTGTGGCTTAACATTGTAGGAGGCTGGCCTGGTTTGTAGTGGGTACCTTGGGTACTTATATCTTACACCAGGTCCAGTTATCCCTTATTAGTGAAATGTAGTAGTGTTCTAGCAGCTTAGGCTGATAGAGGTAGCTATAGCAGAGCAGCTTAGGCTGAACTAGGAGACATGCAAAGCTCCTGCAATACCACTTACATTTACACAGTACTTATACACAAGTAAAGACAATACTCAGTGTTACCAAAAATAAAGGTAGTTTATTTGGGTGACACAAGGCCAAAAATATCTTAGACGTAATACCCCTTCTGGAGGTAAGTACTATACATAATATATACACAAGACACCAAAATAAGGTAAGTAATTAGACATAGGATAGTGCAAACAATAGGAAATGCTATAGAATGCAATGGGAGAAAATAGGTCTAGGGGCAACACAAATCATATACTAAGAAAGTGGAATGCGAATCACAAATCCCCCCCCTGACATGTGTAGTTTGTAGAGAATTGCTGGGATTTTAAGAATACAGCAAATGTAAGTAAAATACCCCATCCCAGAGACCATGAAATAGGAGTAAAGTACTGCAAGTTTCTTTAGGACACACTACAAGGCGTGATTAGAGTTATTGCAAGAACCAAGCAAGAATGAAAACAACAAATAGTGGATTCCTGGACCTGAAGACTTGCAAAGGAAGGAGACCAAGTCCAGAAGTCGGAAGAAGTTCCAGGAAGGACAGAAGCCCCTGCCAAACTAGAAGAGGGTGCAAAAGAAGAGTCCCCAGATGGACGAAGACTGCAGAAATGCACCCCAGGAAGATGTCAGTGGGTTCCTGTGTGATGCAATGGATGTCCCACGAAGAGATGTTGGATGCAGACGAGTTTTGGCGCTGGATTCGTCCCACAAGCCTTGGTTCTGGTCGTGTTTTGAGACAAAGTGGTGCTGTCTGGATCCAGGAGGGACCTGGGGGCCTCAACTCTGCATGAGGAGGAAGAGGGTGCTATCAGCACTTCAGAGAGCCCTCAGTCGACCAGACAGCACCCACGGGAGCCCCAGGACATGGGGACAAAGGAGGTGCAAAATGCGGTTGGTGCAGCACTACAAAGGAAGGTCCCATGCCACCGGAGATCAACTCAGCGAGTTAAGTGTCGCAGGATAGAGTGCTGGGGACCAGGGGCAGGTTGTGCACTAAGGAATTTTGCAAATAGTGCACAGAGGCCTCAGGAGGTGAAGAAGACGCGGTGCACAGGGGTACCGTCATACTCGGAGAAAACACGCTCTGACCTCCTCAAAATTGGGACAGCAGGACCTCAGGACAGTCTGTGTCAAAGGGGTCCACCACCAGTGTTCAAAGGAGCACATTCGTTGGCAGGAGAGGAGTCCAACTTAGAAGGTGCCTGCAAGAGCAGGGAAGTGACTACGTCACTCCATGGGAGATTTCTTTGGACCTTCTGGTGCAGGGTGAAGACAGGGAGTCCCCAAAGCGTGCACACAGTGGAAACTGTTGCACTTGCTGGCTGGAGCTGATGTTACAGAGGAAAAGTAGCCCTTCTGGATACTTTGTTGCTGTTACATCAGTTCCTGGAGCAGTCTGCATTCGATCCGAGGTCAGAGGATGAAGTAGTAGTTGCAGAGGATTGCTGCTGGAAACTTGGAAGCAGAATCTGAGGAGAACCCACATGAGAGACTCTAAATTGCCCTGAGAGGGGGATTTGCTACCTTATCAGTTATGGACCTATCAGGAGGGGTCTCTGACGTCACCTGCTGGCACTGGCCACTCAGAGCCCTCCAGAGTGTCCCCACACCTTGGAAAACAAGATGGCTGAAGTCCGGGACACACTGGAGGAGCTCTTGGCACCACCTCTGGGGTGGTGATGGACAGGGGAGTGGTAACTCCCCTTTCCTTTGTCCAGTTTTACGCAAGAACAGGAAACAAGGGGTCCCTGAACTGGTATAGACTGGCTTATGCAAGGAGGGCACCATCTGTGCCCTTCAAAGCATTTCCAGAGGCTGGGTGAGGCTACCCCTTCCCAGCCTGTTACTCCTATTTCCAAAGGGCGAGGGTGTCACACCCTCCTCCCAAAGGAAATGCTTTGTGATGCCTTCCTGGGACTGAGCTGCTCAGACACCAGGAGGGCAGAACCCTGTCTGTGAGGTGGCAGCAGTTGTAGCTGCAGTGCAAGCCTCAGACAGCTGGTTTGGCATTTCTGGGGGTCCATGGGGGAGCCCCCAGGAGGCATGGAATTGGCTCCCCAATACCAGATTGGAATGGGGGGACAATTCCATGATCTTAGACACCTTACATGGCCATATTCGGAGTTACCATTGTGAAGCTACATATAGGTATTGACCTATATGTAGTGCACACGTGTAATGGCATACCCGCACTCACAAAGTCCTGGGAATTGGCCCTAGACTATGTGGGGGCACCTTTGCAAGATAAAATAATTTTTAAATTCATTCATAATAAGCTTGCAAGAATACAGTTCTCCAAATAAAAAACTGAAAAATACATGGCAATGTAGGTATTCCTGTTTTGTTTAACTATCATTATGTGCTTCTATCCAGGCAAGGTTTGCCTTAGTTTAAAAAAAGACGTTATTGCACATCCAAAATAGAATTTCAAATAAACAGAATACGATCAAAATGTTTCCATTGATTCCTATTTAACTGCCTCCTGTATACAATTAATACTATAGGCCCTGTAGTGAATCCTAGTTTGTTTTAATGGAATAACAGGAGTTAGCTAGGTCTCTGGCTTGCAGACTCATGCCCCCGTCAACCAAGTGACTTTTAACCTACTTAGCTTGCTCTGTCTTAGCCCATTTAATTATTTAATTCTTCTAAGATGGCTGCCTTGTTTACAGTTAGGCCACTTGTTATGATTTACATTATCAGTGTCACCGCGCTAAGGCGTCAAGATCAAGCAACAAAGACAAACAAACAGTAGGTGTTCACACTTAGGGATTTTCCCTCTCTATACTTTTGAGGGATTGTTTATATTAATTGCCATCCCAAGCATGTCTGTTATCTATTGTTTGTACAAAGGTAACCTAACTAGCCCTCTTACATTTTGATACATATTTTACTATCCTCAAAATAGTTCAAACAACAATATATTTGCAAAGGTAATATTTTTATCCTCTATGAATATGTTATCCTCATAAAACTTCAGAATATTATTGAAACAAATTGGGATATTGTTGGGGTCTCTAGCAACAATCTCAGCACTTGTCAGGGTTAAACACAAGTTAGAATATTAATCTCGAACTACCCTCTAGTAGTTTGGCACAAAAGCAGTCTGGCTTAACTTAGAGGAACCTCTGTTAAGTATTTATGCAGCACTCAAACAGTAATACAGTGAAACACAACACACGAAAGATCCTACAACAATTGAAAAAAAAATAGAGGAACATTTAATAAATGGGATGAGACCAAAACGACAAAAAAACAGTCAGTAGAACCCGATAGCTATTTCAAAGTTTTAGGTAGATATACATATAGCACCTAAAAACAAAAAGTCTTATTTGCAGTAATCTGGTTGTGCTGGACCTAGGGAAAGTCACAGGTTTATGCCGCCAGCAATGGAGCACAGTCGGGACACAGGGATCAAGTTAGTTCTGGTGAAAGAGTTACCTTCTTAATCATAGGATCATCATAAGGACATAAAAAAATCATGCTGAACATTCTATACACAATGGTAAAAAGAAATAACAGTAGGTACAGATCTGCTGCTTTGCTCATCATGATTGCCTGATTTGTTCTAATGCCCGGAACATAACAAATACCTGTTACTAGCCACACATAGCGTAATTGTAAGGAGGTTAGATTAGAGTTTCCACATCTGCCATATATCCTGTAGCAGCCTTCGGCCGTGCAACCATTAATGTGGTTCCATGTTAGAGGCCGTGATTTGTACCTACTGGCTATTTCTTTCTATCACTGTGTATACAGATCTCTGCCTTGAATTTCTAATTTCCTGATGATGATCTCATGATTTAGTAAGGATCGAAATTTTGTCGACTTCTCCACTTAGCCCCCATTGTAATGTTCATATTAATCTATGTACATGCAGAAGTTGCTGGCTTGAATTGTGGCATTTATTTGATTTCTGTCACATATTTTTGCCTGACACTCCTTGTTAATGTAAATGTTTCAGTTGTGTTTTTACCCACTGATTTAATGACATTGTTTATTAAAAAAAAAGCTTTTAGTCTGTCTATTGGACAATACATAAGGCTATACTTTTTTCCCATTGTATCTTTATCACATAAGATTGCCCTTGTTTTTTTATAAAATAGGATTCACAAAAGGCACACCATCTTAGATTGCCACTGGTGTTTAGATTTGGGGGCAGAAAGACTTTGGGGCCTAGAGGAGATGAGAGAATTAGCCCATTACCGGAGGGAGTGCCCTGCTCCAAATATACAGCATGTTGGTCTTGCAGCTTTCTGCCCCCTCCCCCCCCCCCCCACAGGTGCAGAAAGACTATTGGGGTACTTTGGGTGGATACGGCCTAGGCCTGAGGCTTGGCTGGGAAGGCCACCTCCACCCATTTTGCCACCAAAAATCTCTGGAGTGTAGTGGTGTTTCTGCCCTTTGGGGCAAGATTGGCAGTAACAACACCCTATGAGGGGCAGAAAGATTTTTAGGTGTTTTAAAAGATATTACATGGTGAATCAAGTGCTCTGATGCCCTACGCTGGTATGAAGGGTGCTATAAAACAAATAATTTACATATGACAGAGATGTTATTGAGAGATGAGAGGTCCTTATGGTTTTACCTCATTTCGCCCACCTCATATTTATGTGAAAAAGCTTTCTCAGATCTTATGTAACCAAAAAATAAAAACAGACATTGCTTGGGAAATGTTGAATCTGACCCGAGGATTCAGCTTTCCTAAATAAAACTAAACATTGAAAGGTTAGCCCCCGTTATGCAGCGCCAACCTTACCATTATAATGTTTGGATTTTTGCATATTCATTCAATGTAAAATAATTACATCTTTAGTAATTTGAGTATTCGTTTGGAGTTTACTTGCTTGTGTTTTATTTTGTGAATTCATGTTTTAAAGTTTGAATTTTTTAAATCATACAAATTCCTTGGGGGGTCCCCAGCTTCCAGTAATGATTCAGTGGGGGTCCTCAGGAGTCAAAAGGTTTGGAACCACTAATCTAGATTACTTAGAGATACCATACCTAGTACCTGTGTGATGGGGTCCCTCAAGATGATTGGCAAAGACTATCTAGGGGTTAGAAAATATTCTAAAATATTCTATGGGTCACTGTGGAAGACAGTGAAAGGGAAATCTGCACTCTGGAACTCTGAGAGCTTGTCTTTACAACAGTCCTATCTGAGGTGTTCTCCACCGAACACGCCACATAATTTCCTACAGACTTCTCCTTTTCCATTGGGGACTGTTTTTATCATTGGTCCTACATACTCTATAATGATTTACCTATCCTTGGACTTTGGGGCCCTCCAACTTTATCTTAACACATAGGGGCATATTCACAAACTGCAAACTGTAATGTGTTAAGCACCACTACAGTAGTCCTACTCACATGCAACAAATGCTATTGAGTAACCTAGGACTGGGCTATTGGCCTCTCCTGTCTTTTTTATGTGGAGATCCCTACCATTACTGCAGATATCTCCACACATGTAGACTTATGTTTTAGGAGTTATTGTGAGAGGGACTGGGGGAGTGACTGGAAAATGGGGAATACATATTACAAAATGGGAAATTTTAAGGCAGGAGTAACAAGGGTTTTAGAAAGGGTTAAAGAAAGGCTTTAGGGAGGGACATGCACCCACCCAACAAAAGTGTAGGCCCATTACTATTCTCAAACTTCACTTCTACAGTAACTATAGCCAGAAATGACAAAAAAGTCATAAATGTAGTGCAGCTCATACCTGGAGTAAGTGCAGCACCACACTTGGCCAACCACTAGTGAAGGCACACCTTACATTAGAAAATTAGGGACGAAGGAACTTGAAATTGAACGCAGTAAGTAGTAATGGTAAAATTAATTGATTTATTTCAATTTTTTTAATTTAGATCTAAATTGAATTTAAAGTTCAAAATGTAAATAGAAAAAAAATATATTGTTCTAAATTAAACTATTTTTGACACACCTATGTATTGCTTTTAGAACACAACCAAGGGGACACTGATTGCAGCAAAAGAGCAACACCACACAAGTGCAGATTGGTACATATATAATGTATATTTTAAAATATTTTAATAACTTTTAGGAATCCAAAAATGCATGTAATGTTAGTTTAATAAACATTACATTTGGTAACTTATAATACATAATAAATATGCACATTTAACTAATGTAGGTATTTTTAATAACATCTTTAGAAGAAAACAACGTAATTTAAGTTTAGTTAACTTAACATAAATAAATGAAATTATATTTAATCCAAAATCCAGTTTATATTGTTGTAGTCAGAAACACTTTCCACAATGACTAGAAATTTATATCTCACCTAACTGGGATTTAAGCAGTCTTTGTATATGGCAGTAATTTAGTTCTGTGACCTGCTTCGGGCAGGCCTTTTCTTTTGTGGTTTCAAAGCAGACTTGTCCAGTCAATTTTTTTGTTAAAAAAACACAAGTAAATCTCTGGGTACTGAGCAGACCTGGCGTATTATTCTACAACAATAGCGTTCCCTAAGACAACAGAGATGAACATGGAATACTAATCAATATTACAAATTGAAAACAATGTTTTTTATTATACAATGATTAACACATAACATTTCTTAAGGGCACACTTCAGTGGGCTGTGAGTGACTGTGAAGTGAAAAAGCTGCTCAGGTGAAAGTGAGATACATATGAGTTGAGGGTGCAACCCTAGTATCACAGTAACATCAGCAGGAATACAGACCATGAATTATACAATAAATTAATAGGAAATGGATTTGTATGTGTTGTCATTGGTGTTTCGATCCATTAAACTGGTAGGATCATCACCAGGGTAGGATAAATCTAATTGTGAACAAGTGTTGCTCTAATAATATAAAGACAAGCACATAAAAGGACAAACATAACAATTTGTTTTAAAAAGTCAACAATTTTTGATGCGTTCATACACACTTAAGGTTCTACAATGTTTCAAATTGTCAACCAGTTGTATCAAATAGGTAGAACAATCTTGTGGGGGTCCCTGGAGGGAAGCACCAATGTAATCAGCTGCAGAAGTATACTAGGAGGAGGTTTGGAAGAGAGGGGTATAGCCTCAACTGAAGACACAATTGAAAGAGATTACCTAGGGAATTCCTAGGTGGCAACAGTGAATCTGTCAAGAGAAGGAGATCTAATATAAGACATAATAGGCATAAGTACCCTGGTGATTGAGAGGATGGGGATGGCCACTAAACAGGTAGGCATACCTTAAGTGAAATCTTTTTTTTATGTGTCCTAATATATTTATCTGATGAGAGTAAGGGATTGATTTAGAGTTTGGCAGATCGGGTTACTCCATCACAAATGTGAGGGATATTCCGTCCACAATATTACAATTCCATTTTATCCTGTGGAAACTGTAATATGGTGGACGGTATATCCATCACATTTGTGATGGAGTAAGCTGTTCACCAAACTCTAAATCATGCCCTACGTTTAAGCACCCAACAGTGTGAAACAGTTGTAGCGCCCCTGAACAGTGTCAGGTGGAAAATAATCTGGTGCTGTCCAGTTGAATAGAGAGGATGCACTCATCCAGTGCACAGACACAGAAATAGGACTGCCTCATCGACCGTCACGGTATTAGCACATAAGGAGGCAAGGAATCAAAATAAAGTAAGGGCAGCTTTCCCTTATAATTAACAACCACAGACCCTCATGTGGCCTGCAAATTAAAGAATGGCACTGAACACAAATTTCTGACAAACGCATGCATACATCAATTCTTCTCCACTGCTAAAGATGAAACGTTTGGGTGATATACTGGCACTGATTCACAAAGGTAAATTTACACTTTTGAATACGTTTTAAATTGTTTGCTATTCACAAAAGTATTTAACTAGTACTGTCTTTATGACTTTACAGTCTACACACATAAAAAGACAGGACGGTCTTATATATTTATATGTGGAGGCTGAATTCACATGAAAGCTAAACCAGGTGGATACTTTTGAACTAGTACCTTGTGTATGTTTATGCCTCATTCTTAGAACATTCCCTTACTAGCCCAAACCCTAAGGCGGACTGTTGGTTCAACCATGTTAATTTGTTGAATTCTTTTCGTCAGCCCAGGCTAAATGAAAATTTTAAGATAATCAATATATTTAGGAGAAGAAAAATTCTGTAACTTCTCTCTTCAAACACTTCTGAGGTTAAAGTGTCTTTTCTAATTTGTTTCATTCCCCAGGCCCACGATACACACTTTCTATACTAGGATGGTCCATCTGGTCACCTTCAATTCGAATCCCCTTTAACAAGTCACAAATGCCTGTTATAGAAGCATTTTTACTTCTGCTATAAGTTTACATCCACTGCTGAGCTCTGGAGAATTGACAGTGCTTTGGTGATACACCCACAGACCAGTAGCCGCCATCTCACTAGTTTCTAGTTCTCTTATTTCCATGAGGGACCGGGCGTGCAGTAAATACAGGAAACAACGTTTGAGTGGCTTAGATGTCTTATAGCACTGGCTCCCATTATCATGGTACAATGGCTAGGAAAATATCACTCAAATGAAATGGTAATCTTGCATTGAGAGCAGCTAAATTCCACTTCCATTCCAGTTTCACATCTCACTTTTTGTCAAGATCAACATTAAGGAAATTCATCCTAGTTTTCTGATGTTTCCCATTTTAGAATTTATTTTGGGATGGCGTCAATAGAAGATGATCTCTGGAGTTGATGTGAATGTAAATCTGGGCAAGAATCATTCTTTCACTTGCTTTATAGTTCTCCTTCTTTTTCCAATATCAGAAAGTAATGTTTATGGCAGATATTTTAATAATTTGGTATAACAACATGTAAACCACTGTGCAACGAGTATTCAGTGACAGTAATGCTAGAATGATTGCTGGCCTTGAAAGATTGTCCACTCAAATTTGTGCTTGCCTTAAAAATTACTCAGGCAGTCATTACAACATTGGTGGTAAAAGTCGCTTACTGCCGTGCAGAAGACCGCCAACACACTGCCGCGGCCGCGGAATTCCTCCACAGCTATTTTGACCCACAGCTCCGAATCTGGCACTATTCAGACACCCACACAAGTCCGCCACACCAAAGGTCAGTGATAAACTGGCGAAAAGAAAACCTCCACCGTCACAGCAACAGAAATACGCCCACACTATCACGACCCACGAATCCACGCAGCAGTCTTTCAACCGCGGTATTCCATTGGCGGTACACACCGCCGCGCTCAAAATGCACACACACTTACAAAACACAGCCACATTGGACAATTTGAAATACACATACCTGATACACATACACACACCACTACCACACACCCAACACAAAATAAAACACACACCCACATTACCCACAAACCCTTACAACCACCATTGAGAAAGAAGCACAGAGAGATACCACCATCAACAATACTAGCATCCACAGGCACACAACACCATCACCCACATAACTTCCATGCACCTCACACAACACCCCACTACATATCAGCACACTCATCACCACACACGTCACCCCACAAATCACCTACACCACCCTATGGTTCTTGGAGGAGGAGCTCAGGGTCATGGTGGAGGAAATCGTCTGGGTAGAGCCACAGCTATTCGGATCACAGGTGCAGCACACCTCCATAGCTAGGAAGATGGAGCTATGGCGCAGAATAGTGGACAGGGTCAACGCAGTGGGACAGCACCCAAGAAATCGGGATGACATCAAAGAAGAGGTGGAACGACCTACGGGGAAAGGTGCGTTCGGTGGTCTCAAGACACCACCTTGCGGTTCAGCGGACTGGAGGCGGACCCCTACCTCCTTCCCCATAACTAAAAACATGGGAGGGGCAGGTCTTGGCGATTCTGCATCCTGAGGGCCTCGCACGAGAAGCTGGAGGAATGGACTCTGGTAAGTCAAATCTTAACTATTACATCCCCCACCCTACCTGCATGCCATCACATAACCCCACCCTCACCCTCAACCCCATCACTCTAACTCCTCACAAATGTCCCAACATCACAAACCACACATCCTAACACCAAGCTCTGCATGCAACAACAAAGCATGGACACCCATCACTAAAGCATGTCCACTGCACATACCCATACACCCCCCCCCCCAAACCATCCTCACACAAGGTCCCACACAGGAATGCAAGCACTGGGGTACACGGACACCCACCCATTCCACACCATGGCACACACAGATGCAATAAGCATCCTTTTATACCCCTTCAGGACCGCTACCCAACGTCACCGGACAGGAGGGTCCACACATGTCCACACCACCAACAGAAGAGGCCCACAGTGATGACAGCACCTCTGTCCAACTGGATCTAGATGACCAGCCCGGCCAGTCGGGGACCTCGGGACAGTCGGTTCCCATCACACAGTCACAGGCCACTACAGAGCTTCCCCCCTCTGGAAACACCAGCACAGCACCCACCCAGCGGGCCCATACCTCCGTCCCCTGGGCACGTCAATCAGCAGTGTGTCCACCACTACAGGGAACCCAGGATAACCCATCACCCCAACAACAACAGGGACCTGGGGGCAGTGGCAGTGGGCACACGGTCCAGGGGACGGAGGCCCAGGAACACAGGGGAACTGGGAGGGGTGCTGTGCAACAGGGGTAGGACAGGCCAAGGGGCCCTCTCCAACATCATGTGAGCCTACCACCAATCCCAGGAGACAATGGCAACGGTACTGGCCAAGTTTCAGGAGAACCAGCTCCTGCAGGAGGAACAGTATTTGGGCTTCAAGGAGGAACTCAGAACCATCAATTCCACCCTGGGCACCATCATAGGGGTGCTGAAGGAAGTACTCAACACCAGTAGGGACACTGTGGTACTACAAGGGGCCCCTGACACTAGCCTGGACGATGAAGTGCCCACCACCTCCGCCGGCGCTAGTGGACAGGAGGCACCGCCACAGGACCACTACACCAGCACCCCACCCCCTGCAGAGGGAGAACCACCTCGCAAACAGTCCCTGAGTTCCAGGACGAAGACAGAGAACTATGCCAAGACCCCCGCCAAGAAATGAGACCACCCTGAATGTCATCCTTCTGTCCCACTTTGTCACCCTGTCCATCCTTAAACTGCCCCAGCTCCACTTCCTATGCCCATTTGGGCAATGCACCTGTGAGACTAATAGACTGGACTCTGCCATGGAAATTCCTCCACTATCACCCCTCACCATTTTTCTACCCCCTCCAATATTGAGCACTAAAATAAACACCCTTGAAGCACAAAACAATCTGGAGTCAGTATGTGATTTCGGAATAGTGAATTAGCAATTACAGTGTCAAAAAGCTCTTTCATTTGTACTGCCAACATACCTATGTCACACAGCTGTAGTCCATGAGGAATCAAAGCAGATGTCACACTGTGGGACCCACATCTGTGAAATCGTAAGGGAAAGTGACAACTCAGTGAGCAAACACTGAATGAAAATGACAGACAGTAGAGAGGTAGTAGTGTTAAAGTACATGTAGTAGGCAGGTTTGTATTCTTACCTGTGTTTCACTGGAAATATTGCTGGATCACTGAGTCCCTGTTGTCTATGTCTATGTCTATGGCTCCACAGCTGCAACAACACCGCCATCTGGACCATCCTCCTGCAGAAAAGGTACCTGTCGTCGCAAAGCTAAGTTGTGAAGCATACAGCTGGCCACGATGATCTGGCACACCTTTGGTGAGTAGAATAGGGAACCACCTGCCATATGGAGGCACCGGAACCTGGCCTTCAGGAAGCCGAAGGTCCGCTCGATTATCCGCTGTGTTCGTCCATAGGCCTCATTCTAGCGTTCCTCTGACCTTTTCCTGGGATTCCTCACTGGGGTCAGTAGCCATGACAGGTTGGGGTAACCAGAGTCACCTGCAAATGGCAAGGGACAACTGTTAGACACACACTAACCTGTAGGGATATCCCCAGACTACCATTCCCACTGTCTTGCTTCCAGGTGCTCACCTAATAGCCACACACGGTGCCTCTGGAGTTGACCCATCACATAAGGGATGCTGGTATTCCACAGGATGTAGACGTCATGCAGTGAGCCAGGGAACTTGGCATTAACATGGGAGATGTACTGGTCTGCCAAACATACCATCTGTACATTCATAGAATGGTAACTCTTCTGGTTTCTGTACACCTGTTCACTCCTGCGGGGGGTACCAAAGCCACATGTGTCCCATCAATGGCACCTATGATGTTGGGGATATGTCCCAAGGCATAGAAGTCACCTTTCACTGTAGGCAAATCCTCCACCTGAGGGAAAACGATGTAGCTCTGCATGTGTTTCAGCAGGGCAGACAACACTCTGGACAACACATTGGAAAACATAGGCTGGGACATCCCTGATGCTATGGCCACTGTTGTTTGAAATGACCCACTTGCAAGGAAATGGAGCACTGACAGCACCTGCACTTGAGGGGGGATTCCTGTGGGATGGCGGATAGCTGACATCAGGTCTGGCTCCAGCTGGGTACACAGTTCCTGGATTGTGGCACGGTCAAGCTTGTAGGTGATGATCACATGTCTTTCCTCCATTGTCGACAGGTCCACCAACGGTTGGTACACCGGAGGATGCCGCCATCTCCTCACATGTCCCAGCGGACGGTGCCTATGAAGGACAACAGCGAGCACAGAGTCAACCAACTCAGAGGTACGTACCCACAGCTTACACAGAACACAAATCATAATCAAAAAAGTGGCCTGTATGTGTGTTGAGTCTAGGCCTAGGTATGTTTGACGCAGTTAAAAAGGAAGCCATGTGGGCACCTGAAATGGCAGCTACCTGACCTGTAAAGTGGGACAATGGGATGTGAGGTAACTGCGCTGGCGTTGTACACCGTCGCGGTAGGCGGTCGAAGACCGCAGCGCAATGCTGCATTGGTTAACATTGGACCCTATGGATCCCAGGAGCCAATGATGATGTACACCAGCGGTGACGGTACGCAGCACCGCGGACGTGACCGCCATTTTCTATCTCTTCAATCACTCGATACCTGATCTTCGACAGGAGAGGACCTACACTGCAAGTGCTGCTGTGACCTAGCTCTGGAAGAGACAATTGGCTTGAGTGTCTGGGGAAAGGGCCCCTGCCTGCACATCGGAGAAGTTGGAGAAACTCGTGGATGGGGTCCTCCCCCAGTACACGCTACTCTACGGTCCTCCAGACAAACAGGTAAGTACACTAGGAGCATGCTGTATGGGCTATGCCTGTGTGGAGTGGGGTGGATGTAAGGGGGGAGATTGCGGCGTGCAGGAAACGACGGTGAGTGCATGTGCCACATGCCAAGGGTAGGGATGGGGGCCAATGACTGTGACGGTGCAGTTGGTAATAAGTTTCTCTTCCCCCTGTACAAATCATGTAGGTCAGCGCCCACCAGAAAAAAGATATTTGGCGTGCTACCGCCAAGGACGTCCGGACCCTGGGGGTCTACCACAGACGGAGCACACACTGCTGGAAAAGATGGGAGGACAGTCGCCGCTGGAGCAAGAAGACGGCGGAGGCTCAGCTGGGGATGATGGGGACCCCCCTGATGTTCAGGATCCTGGCGGTGGCGTACCCGGAGTTGGATGGGTGCTTGAGGGCATCACAGCAGCCACAAAGGGGTGAGCACTCTCATCCTGCTGATTTTGCGCACAGTGGAGGTGTCTGGGT
Organism: Pleurodeles waltl; assembly: GCF_031143425.1. NCBI lineage: Eukaryota > Metazoa > Chordata > Amphibia > Caudata > Salamandridae > Pleurodeles > Pleurodeles waltl. Next base: position 915,402,692 of record NC_090447.1, read on the forward strand.
GGGGAAGGTGAGTTGTGGGTTTCCCTAGGCCAGGGCGAGTTTCGTAGGCAAGGTCCCTCCGTAAGGCAGGCCATGTGGCACCCCACCCCACCTCTGTAGAGTGGCAAGTACACCTAGTCATGCCCCTGTGTCATCCATGTGTGCAGATGTCGTCCATAGCCTAGTAGGCCATTTCCATGGGATTGAACAGTGGAGCCCCAGAGCGCGGCGTAGTGGAGGGGGCTTCTGTGTCTGTCGTGTCCGCCAACGGTAGCGGTAATGTATGCACTCAACATGTGTTTCTTCTGTCATCCACCCCCTTTTTGTGGTCTCCCTGTTCTTGTGTGCATTAGCATCATCAGGTGGAGGAGCAGTGGCACCGGAGCACGAGGGGGCTGCATCCCACATGGCCATATAGGGCCACTCTATGGACTTGGACTTCACCAATGGGATAGAGGGCGAGGGGAGCTTCACAGCGGGGACAGGAGCTGAGACCAGCGACACAGACTCGTATTCTGATGGGAGCTCCCTTGTGGTGACGGCAACATCTGTGCCCCCCATCTACAGGTACAGCCGCCACCCCCCCACCAGCACCATCCTCTCAGCAGCCCCTCAGCCTTTGCCCCGTGCCCGCTCACCCAGGAGGGTGGGCATCACCTTCGCCCCAGGCACCTCAGCCCCTGCCCCAGTCACCCCTGCTGCCCTCAGTGAGGAGGCCATTGACCTCCTCAGGTCCCTCACTGTTGGGCAGTCTACCATTTTGAATGCCATCCAGGGTGTAGAAAGGCAGTTGCAACAAACCAATGCATTCCTGGAGGGCATTCATTCTGGTCAGGCGGCCCTTCAGCGAGCTTTTCAGACTCTGGCCTCAGCACTGATGGCAGCCATTGTCCCTGTGTCTAGCCTCCCCCCTCCAACTTCCTCCACCCAGACCCAATCCCCTGTACCCCAGCCTATCCCAAGCACACCTACAGACCAGCATGCACACACCTCAACACACAAGGGAAGCTCAGGCAAACATAAGCACCACACATCCCACAGGCACTCACACAAGCATCACACACATGCAGACACACCAACATCCACTGCCTCCACTGGGTCGCCCTCCTCCTCGTCTCCCTCCTCCCTCCCAGTCTTGTCTACACTCACACCTGTATGCACTACATCTACAGTCACTACTGCCATCACCAGCACAGCCACCACCACACCCCTCTCACGTGCAGTCACCACCCCCACTACCATTCACACGTCCCCTGTGTCCTCTCCCAGTGTGTCTGTGACGCCACTTCCCAAGATACACAAACGCAGCCATCCACCTCACGACAGCCTCAAGCCCATGTGCCTTCACCCAAAGTCAGCATACGAACACCTCCTACAAGCACGACCTCTTCCTCCACTCCCAAACCCCCTCCGGCTACCCGTCCCAGTGTCTCCAAAAAACTTTTCCTGTCCAACCTTGACCTTTTCCCACACCTCCCCCACCCCGTCCGTCTCCTAGGTCCTGAACTAGGACCTCAGCCACAACATCTCCGGGACCAGTGGTACCTGTAGTCACCGGAATCTGGAGTGCACCGGCCACCAGGGCAGCCAGTGTGGCACTGAGCCACAGCACGGACAGTCCCCCACCTGTCAAGCATCAAAAGTTGGCCAGTGCCCTGTGGGAGAGGGGGAAGATTCCAGTCACCAAAGCCGCTCCCAAGAAACCAGGAAAGTCTGGGAAGAGCAGCACGGCAGAGGAGACCGCCATCATCCCCGCTGCCCAGGAGGCCACCGCCATCATCCCCGCTGGCCAGGAGACCACCGCCATCATCCTCGCTGCCCAGGTGGCCACATCCATCATCCCCGCTGGCCAGGAGGCCACCGCCATCATCCCCGCTGGGCTAGAGAGGACCGCCAGCACAAGCCCCGCCGGGCTAGAGAGGACCGCCAGCACAAGCCCCGCTGGGCTAGAGTGGACCGCCAGCACAAGCCCCGCTGGGGCAGAGTGGACCGCCAGTACAAGCCCCGCTGGGACAGAGAGGACCACCAGCACAAGCCCCGCTGGGACAGAGAGTAGCTGAGTCACTGCAAAGGAGCCCGCCGCCTCAAGCACCGCTGAACAGGGCACCGCCGCCTCAAGCACCGCTGAACAGGGCACTGCTGCTCCAAGCACCTCTGAACAGGGTACCGCCGCCTCAAGCACCGCTGCTCCAAGCACTGCTGAACAGGGCACTGCTGCCTCAAGCACTGCTGGCCCATGAGCGCCATGGGCACTGACGTTACTGAGTCCATCACGAGCAGAATGAAGCACTCTAGCCACCATGCCCCCTCCAGAACCAGTGGAGAGATACATCCACTACCTCTGTCCTTAGCAGGATGAAGCACTCTGGGCACAAAGTCCCCTCCAGAATCAGTGGAGACTGTCATCCACTTGAGAGACTGTGGCTTTGCACTCCCCAAGATGGAACAGTGGGGAACCCACCCACTGTATAGACTTGAGAGACTGTGGCTTTGCACTCCCCAGGATGGAACAGTGGGCAACCCACCCACCACTGTATAGACTTGAGAGACTGTGGCTTTGCACTCCCCAGGATGGTACAGTGGGCAACCCACCCACTGTAGAGACTTGAGAGACTGTGGCTTTGCACTCCCCAGGATGGAACAGTAAGCAACCCACCCACTGTAGAGACTTGAGAGACTGTGGCTTTGCACTCCCCAGGATTGAACAGTGGGCATGTGGCCATCTCATGGATTTGGCGTCATGCACTCAACCGGCTGAGGTGCCCCCCCTTTCCCTCCCCCTGAGGTGCCTGTTTTCTTGCTCTCTGATGCCCCTGCAGTGTTCTCTCTGTCATGGTCGGGGATCTTGTGTGGGTCTCGCCCATACCGTGTGGGCCCAGTGTTCCACGGACTTCATTGGAGCACTACCTGGACTACCAAGCTTGGTGTATATTTTGTTTATGGTGTATATATATATTTTTGCGTACTTGATTTTAATATATTACAATGGTTACACTCATTTTCTTTTGTCTTTGCATTCTTCCGGGGGGGGGGGGGGTTGGGAAGTGTAACTATCATGTATCAATATGTATTAGTGTGTGTGTTGTAGTGGGTGAGGGTGGAGGTGTTGCATGTGTGTGTGTGTGTGTCTGTTTTTTTCCCTCCCCCCTCCCCTGTGTCGTAGGTGCAGTACTCACTGTGGTCTTCGCTGCCGGCGTTTGTGCTCCTGGTAGAGGAGTAGGAAGACTATTGCAGGGAGTTCCAGCTCCACAGTGTCTTGGTTCCTCGTGGGGTGTGTAGAGGTGAACGTTTTCCCTTCAAAATCCTGTTTCCGCTGTGTTTTTATCCGCGGTGAATCTGCCCCGGAAAAGGTGGCGGATTGGTAGGTTGTGATACTGTGGGTGTTACTTTGTCTTCCGCCTGTCTGTTGGCGGTGACCGCCAAGCTGTTTGTCTGTACCGCCGTGGCGGTCGGAGTGTTAAAGTGGCTGTCTTTGCTGGCGGTTTCCGCCACAGTCGTAATAGCAATTTTTTTACCGCCGGCCTGTTGGCAGTCTTACCGCCGCTTTAAGACCGTCCGCCAGGGTTGTAATGACCACCTCAGTCTTGATGTTGTTTTTGTTTTGAAACTAAATAATGTTTTATTATTATTTTTTAAAGTTTTTGTTCATTTGTAATTGTACATTGGCGACGATATTCTTAAACCAGTATTAAAACTGAACTCATCATATAAAAAGCTAAGTAGTATGCCTTGCCAAGTAAACCTTTTTTCGTTGTGGTCTCTCAAAGCATGGGATTATGTAAAGACTCAGGCACCTGTTGAAATCAAACTAAAGTATTTAGATTTGTATGTATAGAACTTAAGTACAATAGAACTGGCATAAATTATGCAGCCCAATTTATGGCTATTAAAACTCATCACCTTTCGCATTTGCTTAAATTCTGCAGATTTTCTCTTACTATACCATCTATTTCCTCTTCCTTCAAATGTTTTCAATTCTTACCTCCTTTCTTTTAGCCCCCTTTTAGCTGAATTATCCACATGTGGTACCAGCAGCAGTGCTATTTGTATTGTAGTGTATCTGAAGGCAGATGTAAGAAAAGCACCCTCTTCTACTGCACCTTCATCAATTGACATGACATGAATCGGGAGATTGACTGAGTTTTGACACAATGCAATGTAGCAACCATACATTCTGCACTGCATCGGCCAACGGGGGAAAAACAAAGCAAAGAGCCTTATCTACTAAGACTGGCATGGCTCTTAGGTTGCCTTGAGTGACTCATAGCTGTGCATTATGGTGCAGAGATGAGTGTAGGCAGTCTAGTGTGGCATTTGCACTGAAAGCATATTCTTGTACTACATATTCCTATGCCTAAACAAATTCAGCAGGATCCAACTAATTGAATGTGTGCAGTGCACTTCAGCACATGCGGTGCATTTTTTGGGGGGAGAAATTAAAGTATTTTCCCCATTAATTCCTGCAAGGAGGAGATGTTTTAGTCTCTCAAAAGAAGGGAATGATTTCCAACCCTCATACACCTGTTGCAATAAGAATTAAATCAGTTGAATTGATAGACATAGGCATTCATTATGATAATAGCGGTGAGTGATAAACTGGTGGTAATATCGCCAACAGGCTGGCGGTAAATACTGCCAAATTATGACCTTGGCAGTGATAAGTCCCATAGACAGCCAATGTAGCACACCAACTGCCAGGGCAGAAACAACACTCACCACGGCGGTAGCCGGCAACAGCGAGGCAGAAGACAAAGTACCGCCCACCATATTCTGACCTTGCAATCTGCCACCTTTTCTGGGGTGGTAACAATGACATCAAAACCATGGCTGAAACTCATCTCAGAAGAGAAAGGACTTGCCATTGGAGACAAAGGGAAGACCAACGCAGCCATGGAACCTGATCTGCAAGTTTCCCCAATGATCTTCTATGTTATGCTCCACCTGGAACACCAACGCAGACGAAGACGACAGAGAGTACAGCAGCCTAACACACAAGGGAGGGTGGGAGGAAAACAAGAGTGACACACACCAGACACACACACACACCATACCCACAACCAGCGGCACACTAAAGACAATTTGTCCCTCAGAATAATTCAAGGACAACAGGAATGGATCTAAATAACTTAATTGATTTGTAAATGAAACAGATATGTATACATGTACACAAAGGGACACAGCCCAGTTTAATGTTCAAAGGACCCACATGGCCACAGGGCACAGTCTAAGGCCCAACTTGAATCCTGACTTCATAGTACACTGCAGGGGCATCGGTTTTCAAATGGGCTGGCACCTCAGGGCAAAGAGGGGGGCACTGCAGCTGGATGCGGGAACAAGCCCACTGGCTCTGGATGGGGCTCCATGCCCATTGCTCTTTCCTGGGGAGTGCAAGGCCACAGTCTCTGGAGTGGGTGACTTTCCCCTGGTTCTAGAGGGGGCAACTTGCCCATTGCACTGCATTCTCCTAGGGAGTGCAAGGCCACAGTCTCTGGAGTGGGTGACTTTCTCACTCGTTCTGGATGGGGCAACTAGCCCATTGCTCCTTCCTGTGGAGTTCAAGGCCACAGTCTCTGGAGTGGTTGACTTTCCCCTGGTTCTGCAGGGGGCAACTTGCCCATTGCACTGTCCTGGGGAGTGCAAGGCCACAGTCTCTGGAGTGGGTGACCTTCTCACTGGTTCTGGATGGGGCAACTTGCCCATTGCTCCTTCCTAGAGAGTGCAAGGCCACAGTCTCTGGAGTGGGTGACTTTCCCACTGGTTCTGGAGGGGGCAACTTGCTCATTGCCCTTCCCTGGGGAGTGCAAGATCACAGTCTCTGGAGTGGGTGAATTTCCCACTGGTTCTGGAGGGGGCAACTCGTACAGCAGCCCCTGGAGGGTGGCCTACATAGTGTCAGCTGGCGGTGACGCCGGAAGTGTGTTGGAGGATGGAGGTGCGTCCTGGGCAGCCTCTGCAGGGGGTGATGGCTGCAGTGTGTTGGTGGATGGAGGTGCCTCCTCGACAGCCTCTGCAGGTGGTGACGTCTGCAGTGTTGTGGTGAATGGAGGTGCCTCCTGGGCAGCATCTGCAGGTGGTGATGCCTGCAGTGTTGTGGTGGATGGAGGAGCCTCCTGGGCAGCCTCTGCAGTTGCTGATGGCTGCAATTCATCAGCTGGAAGTGGGGACCTGTGAAAGCTGGTGGTGGTGGAGGTGTCACTGTAACATCCTCCGCTGGAGTAGAGGGCTTTGTCTCCTCCATTACATGGGGCGTGGATCCCTTACCCTTCCTGGCAGGCGTGGATGCCCTCTTCCCCTTCCTGGGTGGAGGTGCAGGCTCCTTCCTCTTCTTGCCTGGTAGTGCAGGCTCATTCCCCTTCTTGCACGGAGGTGCAGGCTCCTTCCCCTTCTTGCCTGGAGGTGTGGTATCCTTTCCACCACGTGTAGCTGGTGCTACCACTGTCCCCATGGACTATTAGGCTGAGGTGCAGGGCTGGGTCTTTGGGACCCTGCTCATACGGGCAAGGGGGGGTGTGGGGAGGGAAGCGGTCAAGTTGGGAAAGGAAAAGCTTTTTATGGACTTTGGGGAGGGAGAAGTGAGGGGAGTGGAGGTTGAGGGAGTGGTTGTAAATTTTGAGGGCGCACCGCACCCAAGACTCGCCGAGGCCCCATGCCCAATTTGGGGCCTCGAGCGAGAAAGTAAAGCACAGTAGGGGTGCGGCACGCCCAGCCGCTATGAACCGCGGCCACGCCCAAGCCAAATGCTCGGCTCGTGCCGTGGTCCGCCTGGGCGTGAGAGGGGCACAGCCTAAGGTGCCTGGGGAAAAGGAGATGCCCACCCTCCTGGGTGAGCAGGCACGGGCAACTCGCTGAGGGGCTGCTGGGAGGGTGGTGCAGGTACGGGGTGGCAGCTGTACCTGCAGCTGGGGTGGTCACACCAGTGTCCACCACCAGGGAGCTCCCATCGGAGGAGGTGTTGTTTCCTCCAGTCTCTGCCGTGGTGCTCCCCTCGCCCTCCGTCGCACTGGTTCTCTCGGCATCGGTGGACTCTGCCTCCTGGGTCCTGTGGGATGCAGCTCCATCTGTCGCCGGTGCCCCTGCTCCTCCACCAGATGACAAAACAAGAAAGGGGGGATAGAGACGAAGGAAACCCTGGGACAATGACTGCACCAACACCACTATTGGCACTATGCATTGCACTACCAGTGATAAAGCTAGTCACTAAGGCAAGATGAGGCGCACACACCGCCAACTGCTGCACTCCTGGGACCCACAATGCTCTGGCTGAAACGGACTGCTAACAAGCTAGGTTACCTGTATTTGCCATACACCCCTTCAGATGACCCATGCTGCAATGTCTGGCCTGGCCTCGCCTTAGGGGCACCCACTAACACATCCACCACCCGGATACCTCCCCACCAGCCAAAATGTGTAATGATACCCACTGTACTCACCCCCTCGTGGCTTCTGTGATTCCCTCAAGCGGGCCATCCAGCTCATGGTAGGCCACCGTCAGTATATGGGTTATTGAGGGGGGGTCATGGTCCGACAGGCACCCCTTCCTCATTGGGAAGGCCACCCCCAGCTGGGCCTCTGCAGTCTTCCGTACCCAGCGTCTCAGGTCCTCCCACTGTTTCCGACAGTGGGTGCTCCGCCTGCCATAGACCCCCAGCGTCCTCACATCCTTGGCACACCATATTCCCTTCTTTTGATGAGAGCTGATCTGCAGAGGCAATACAGACAGGAGAACACCATTAACCAAACAGTCCAGCCTGTCACACAAAAGGCCCACCATGCCCCTCTCTATCACCATTGGCACACACATAGCCCAGCGCACACCATGTACAACGCCACGAACATTCCCCCCCTTTACACAATGCTTGCACACATCTCCATGCATCCTTCCCACATGCATAGTGCCCAAAGTGTACTCACCTGTTGGTCTGGAGGCCCATACAGCTGTCCGTACTGGGATAGGACCCCATCCAAGAGTCGCTCCAACTCCTACGAAGTGAAGTCTGGGGCCCTTCCCCAGTCACACGGGCCATGGTTGGTTCCAGACACAGGTCACAGCAGCACAAGCAGTGTAGGTCTTCTCCTGTTAAAGGTCAGGAAACAAGTGAAGAATCATATAGAAAATGGCGGTCATGTCCGCCCATATTATCCAATGAGGAAGTGCACGTCGGTGCAAGACCGCCTTCTGCCACGACGCCCAATGTCGGCGGAATTACCTCACTTCCACCTTTCCCTACATACAGGACAGGCAGTCACCATTTCAGTGGTGGGGGTGACAGGCATAACGACAATTACTGTGTCACAGATTAGATTGGCACATACTTCGCCATTAACAGTGTCCCAACACATAAGTGCACCATGTGGTCTGCAGTTGTGGTTTTGTTGTTCAAATTGTGACAGCCTGCTCACTCTTGTGTCCCTTAGATACCTACCGCTGTGGATGAATAGGAGGTGGAGACATACCCCTGTGTACAGTCCCCTTGTGGACTTAGCTACACTGGAGGATAGGCACATTATACTACCTATAGACTGGACAGGGCCACAATCACAGAGCTGTGTGCCCAATTGGAGCCTGACATGATCTCATCTATCAGTCATCCGACTGAGATCCCCCCTCGTGTGCATATGCTATCAGTGCTCCATTTCCTGGCAACGGGTTCTTTCCAAGTGACAGTTGGCTTGGCAGCAGGAATGTCACAGCCAATGTTCTTAATCGTGCTGGCAAGAGTGTTGTCTGCCCTAATAAAACACATGTGCAACTACATTGCTTTCTCCCAGGTGGAAGATTTGGCCACTGTCAAGGCTGCATTCTATGCAATGACACATATCCCCAATATTATTGGGGTGATTGACGGTACACATATTGCGTTTGTTCCTCCCCCACCAGAATGAACAGGTGAACGGGAATCGTAAGTTTCCACTCACTGAATGTGCAAATGGTGTGCCTAGCGAACCTGTACATGTCCCACATCAATGTTAAGTATCCTGGGTCTGTGCATGATGCTTTTGTTCTGAGGAATAGCAGCATCCCAAAAGTGATGGCCCAACTACAGAGGCACAGGGTTTGGCCTTGGTCCCCACCCACTGTATGTTAGTATATGCCTCTGGTGTTGACCCCATAGGATTGTGTGTGGCTAAATGTTTTCCCTCAATACTTGCAGGTGACTCTGGTTACCCAATCCTATTGTGGCTGCGACCCCTGTGAGGAATGCCAGGACAAGGACTGAATAACGTTATAATGAGGCACAAAGGCCAACTTGACGGATCATCAAGAGGACCTTCGGACTCCTGAAGGCTAGGTTCAGGTGCCTCCTTCTGACAGGTGGATCCCTGTGCTACTCACCTGATAAGGTCTGCCAGATAGTAGTAGCATGCAGTGTGTTGCACAACCTGGCCCTCAGATGCCATGTACCCTTTCTGCAGGAGGAGGAGACAGGAGATGCCCCTGAAGCAGCAGTAGACCCTAATGACAGTGAGGATGAAGAGGCTGAGGATGAGGAAAACAGAACATAAGTTATCAGTCAGTACTTCCAATGACACAGGTCAGACAGTGCAACTGCACATTTCTATGACTATTGGTGTATTCTATGGCTGTGGCATGATTGCATTAACTTCCTTTTACCTCTACTTACTGTCACCTACGGTTTGTCATTTTACAGATGTTGGTGATATAACAACAGTGTACTGATATTCTGACTACAGCCAGCTACAGGTCATTATTTCTATGCATTCACAATGTGCAGTTCCTTTGCAATGGATGTAACTGTTTCTCTAAATACACATTTTCAACACATAAAATACTTGTAGTTATGTTGTGTTCAAGGGTGTTTATTTAAGTGCTGAGAAATTGAGAGTAAAGTGCTATGGAATGGGGTGATGAAGGAGGAAAGTCCAGGGTATTGTTCCATTCTGTTTGTAGCACAGGTCCAAGGTCCAAGAGGCCACAGGAAGGGGAGCAAAGGCAGTTCAAGGAGACTGAGTGGGACACAAGGGGGACAATGAAGAGAGTCTCATTTCCTGGCAGTGGTCTTGGCAAGTGTCTCTGGCTTCTGTCTGGGTCGCAGGGAACGTTTGCGGGGTGGTTCACCTTCTGCAGGGGGAAGGATGCTGGTGGCCTGTGGGTCCTGATGCAGGGCCTCCTGCCCACTGGCGGCAGTGGAAGTGGAGGGCTGGTCAATGGACTGGCTAGTGGTAGGGGCCCAATGGTGTGCTGTTGCCTCCCTCATGATGTTGGCCATGTCTGCTAGCACCCTTGCTATGGAGATCAAGGTGGTGTTAATGGCCTGCAAGTCCTCCCTGATCCCCTGATACTCTCCCGCCTGCAGCTGCCTGTTCTCCTGCATGTTGTCAAGGATCCGGCCCAACGTATCCTGGGAATGTTGGTAGGCTCCCAGGATCTCGGAGAGTGCCTCCTGGAGGGTCGGTTCCCTGGTCCTGTCCTCCCCGGCGACAGCAGTCCTCCCAGTGTCCCTGTTGGCCTATGCCTCTGTCCCCTGAACGGTGTGCCCACTGCCACTGACCCCAGGTCCCTGATTGTCTCGGGTATGAGGTGTGGCCTGGGGACCCTGTACAGGAGGGCACACTGCTGAGGGACAGAGGTGTGGGTTTGCTGGGTGGGTGCTGTGGTGTTGGATCTTGATGGGGGAGGCTCCGTGATGGTCTGTAAGTGGGATGGGGTGACCGACTGTCTAGTGGTCTCTGATGGGCCAGGTTGTTGGTCCAGATCCTGAAGTCCACAGTTACTGTCATCACTGGGGGCATCTTCTGTTGGGGGACTGGATATTTGAGGCACCTCCTCTCCACTGAGATTGACTGGGGAACCTGTGGGTATGGAAGATATGTATTATGCTTCATCTCTGTGACATATTGTACATCCCTATCTTCCCCTCATTGGTTGCTTTTGCCCTGCCACCTTTGCTTGTGTATGTATTGTGGGATTGTTAGTTTCCCATTGCTGTGCATGCCTTGGTGATGGGTGTCCATGCATTGGTATGGCATGCAGGGATTGGCATTTCGGTTAGTCATGTGTGTAGGTGCAGTGTGTGGGATTGAGTGGAGTGATAGGAGTGAGGTGAGGGGGTGAGATGGCATGCAGGTATGGGGGGTGATAAGTGTTAAATGTTGAATTACCAGTGTCCAGTCCTCCGGGTACTCCAGCGAGTCCCACAGGATGCAGTATTGCCAAGACTTGCTCCTCCCATGCTTGTAGCTGTGGGGGAGGAGATGGGGGTCCACTGCCAGTCCTCTGGATGGCAAGTTGGTGCCTTGCTGTTACGGAACTTACCTTCCCCCTTAGGTTGTTCTACCTCTTCCTGATGTCGTCTTGTTTTTGGATGCTGTCTCACGGCATTCACCTGGTCCACGATTCTCCACCATAGCTCCATCTTCCTTGCAATGGATATTTGCTGTACCTGTGCTCCAAACAGCTGTGGCTCTACCCTGACAGTTTCCTCCACCATGACCCTTAACTCCTCCTCAGTGAAACAGGGGTGCCTTTGTGGGACATGGGTGTTGTGTGGGGTGTGTTGTTGAGTGTGTTGAGTAATGTGGTGGGGTGTGTAATGTGGGGTGCATGAGAGATGTATGGGTGTAAGTGGTGTGTATCTAGTTGTCTAAGTGGTCTTGGTGTCAGTCTGGTGGCAATGATTTGTAATCGCAAAGGGTAGTGGGTACTCTGGGTGTGTGTTTTATGGCGGTGGAGGTGGGTGGATGTGGTGTGTATGAGTGTCAGGTCTGTGTTTTTTGTATTGGCCAATGTAGTGTTGTTTTGTATGTTGGTGTCCATTCTGAGCGTGGCAGTATGTACCACCAATGGTTTACCACCATTGAATGTCCGCTGTGGTGATTCGTGGGTCATAATGTGATGGGCTTTGTTTTGTTGGCATAACGGCATGGGTGTTGGGACCTCCAGTTTTGCACTGACCTTTGGGCTGGCGGATTTGTGTATGTGGCTGTATTCTGTCAGATTGGTGTGTGTGTGTGTCATAATATGGCAAACGGATATTCGCCACCGCAACCGTATGTTGGCGCCCATCAGCGTGGTGGTAGGTGGCATATACCGCCAATGTCATAATGTGGGCCACAGTCTTTAGGTGCAATTCTACTGGACAAAATTATGCACTCTACTGTACGCATTTTAAAACAGTCTTTTGCACATGCTTAAATTTGTTGGTTTGTTTTCTACCTATGCAATTATTTCCACTATCCTACCAATGTTCCCCCTTCTTACCTCCTTTCAGCAATCCCTTATTCAGAGTCATCACCCACACAAGGTACCTATCCAACAACAGTGTTCTTCCTACTTCAGTGACTTTGGAGGTAAGTGTTGTAAAAAAATCCTTCTTCTACCTTACCTCCATTCATGGTGATAGCAGGGAGGGATAGATTTACTCATTATTTCTGCGACACAGCACAGCAACCTAATTTGCCCCACTGTGTTGGCCAAGAGGAAAAACAAAGCTTAGAGTCATCTCTACTCAGATTTGTCTGTTACTGACAGACAGCCTTGCATCATGGGGCAGGGACGAGTGTGGGCAGTCTAGCATTGTTTTTTAGACTGAAGGCTTAATCTTCCAGTATATATTCATATAACTGCTGAAACTTACAATGATCCAAAACCTTGGATGTGTACAGTGCACTTTAGCACACTTTCAATGCACGTTTTACTAAGAAATTAAATTATGTCTCTATCCTTTTACTTCAAGGAGGTTTCGGTCTGGTTAGCTTACCAAACTGACTGATATGTCAAACCTTCTAGTTGTATGCACTGACCCACCAAAGTAACACACCTTTGGCATAAAAAAACAGAAATCAGTAAAACTACTTTTTAAACTGAGAAATTAGCAAATTTCCAGCACGAAATACGTTTTGCACTGCAAAGTAAACACCAATATGTCACTCTCTGTTACTTTGCATCACTTTGTGATGATGCAAACCGTAAAACATTTGGTCATAATGTATTCTTTCTTCAACTGTCTGCTTTTGGAACAATGCAGCCCCTGTTATATGGTTTGGCTAGAGTGTTACCTGTTAGCAATCCGTCTATAAATTCAGGGGGCAATTTACAATGAAAAGCATGCATCTCAAGTAACACAGCTTGTGGATATCCTGCACTTCTCAGCTCATGATTTACAAGAATCCTTTTAGACAAGGGAACTGCCTGTTATCTACAGCTTAATTCACCATGGGAACCTCACATCAGTTACAGTTCAGAGGACTTCCATCATTGTAACATCTGATGGCTTCTCCTATTCAAGCAGAAGTGTCTCTAAATCTCTGCAAGGAGCTACTTGCACTTCAAATATATTTCTTTATTTTCTTTATTTTTCTTTTCCATAGAGAAAGTCCCAGTTTGTAGAATTGCTTTGGCAAAGTAAACTATATCAGAGGTGGTGTCCCGCTCACCATTTCAATTATGTCGAAACAGATGTGAGAAGAATTTTTGGTGACATTTTCCTGCCAACATGATGGGGAACTCTCAATATATTGGCTATGCTGTTGTCAAGCTGACAATTGTGAGACAGGCAGAGGTTCAGCCACCAAAGTAAAACTTGTATCTATCCACTTGCTTTACTGCATATAGGTCGATTTATTTTTTTCTGCGTGTTAAAATAGTATAATTTCCTTAAAACTTATTTTCAGGAAGGAAACAGACAACAGTAGTTAATTGTGATACTCAAGAATTTAACTACATTTTTGTGCCTGAGTGATGAAGCTAAATGTATTTTGAAGAACATTTGTTTTATGTGAAGCTGCACACAAGATTCAGATACATGACTGTGATCACCTCTGCTCAAACATTTCTATTTAGAGTCTTTTGATGTTTGAAGAACAGCACATTGAATAAGGACAGGGTAAAGAAAACAACTTTACACAAAATTCATTTTTCATCAATTTATTAATTGCACAAATTGCATTTCAAAATACATTTAATGAAGTACAGTGTTTTATGCTATTTGTCAAGGATGGAGAAAATGGATTTGGTCCATGACAGAAGACATTTATTTTTGAAGCAGACAAGCATCTCATGTTGTCTTTAGCTGTGTTTATTTCCGATAAAAAATGTGCCTTATATTTCTGAACCAGCTTCTTAGTTTGAAACACTTTGGGGTATGTTCTTGGACAGTTTCAGCATGGCATGGGATTACACAATTATTCTAAGAAAACAAAGAAGAATCATAATGGTATTAAAATAATAGCATGTGAAATTGGTTGTGCTTTATATTTTGCAGTGAAAATCACTAATTAATTACTCGTTTCCCAACTTGCGTAGTTTTGATCAAAACAAAATGCATCTTCTCACACTCCAGTCATAATCTCTCAAAAGGGACTTGAACTACAATATACTTATGCAGAGATAGAGATTTTTGAATCTCAGATTTGAAATAAAGACAATCTTAAGTGACCTACATGAAATGAAATGCATTTCTAAATTAGGAAACTATATAATACACAATTGCTTGCTATGATGCCTAATCAATTAATATATTGTAAATGCATGTAAAATACTACAGAAAAATAATTTTTTGTAAGAGAAAAGCTCTTGCCCTGGATATTATAACTCACAGCACCCTAACGCGGATAATATATACTGAGTTCTTGAGCCTTTCCAATGATTGTTTAGAAATCATTATTCAGGGGTGCGGCCTGCAGGAAGACATGCATGGCATCTTTCCGGTGAGCTCCACGATGGATCCATCTATTCAAGACCAATAATATGTATCCAAGGGATTTTGCAAGCCTGTGACCTCAGGAGGGGGTAGCTGACAGCCCAGGTGCAGATGCAGCTGTAGCAAAACGGGGAATTCCTGGGTCAGTGCTGTTGGTGCTGTTAATGAACAACCCAGCTCGAACAAAGGCAACAGCCCTATTGCGGGCCAAGAAAACTCCACATGTTTGAGAATGTGTCCAGTGTAAAGGTTAGCGGCACAACCAAGGTCCTCACCTGATGGGGCGAAGGAGGCTCATGTAAACCACTAAGCAAGGGTTTTCAAGAGGGTGTCCCTCCAATCAAGGAGATCAGAAGCAACTAACATGCACGCTTGCAACTTGACCAGTGAAATCATGTGATACAGTTGTGAAGAGTTTTTGCTGCTCCCACGGCTACTTCATTAAAATGGTGCTATTGTTGTATAATCAGGACTCCTGCATGCCCAGTTCTAAAGCGTACACTTAATGCATCATGGGCAATAAGGAGGTGAGTGGGGAAATCAATGTTGCACAGTTCCCAGAAATCAACAGCAAAGAGCACTGGTTTGTTGGAGCATTGGGGTGAAGCTTCAAGGGAGTCCACTGCTCATTGAACATTTATTGAGGACACAATAGCATGAGCCACACAGTTCACACAATAATCTTGAATAGCCCTTAATCCCAGATACTAAAAAAACAGGCTTTTGGGTACATGAGATGGGAACTTGCCCCATTTTCAATGGCTACTAAGAAAACAAGAGCAAAGAGAGCACTATGCGCCTGGTGGCGACATATGGAGACCACACAGGCCAACCCACTTGGGAAGGAAAAATAGAAAACATGGTTGCATACATGACCTCAGAGAAAGCGGAGCCTCCTTCTCCAGTGATCAAGGAAGACATGCAGGGCTGCCTAAGTGACCTACACTATAAAGTCTCCAATATGGTCACCACACAAATGTAGGCCTTGCAATTTGTCATGGCAGTGGCCCTCTCATATATGGCAAAAGGTCTGCAAGAGCTAGGAGAGTGAATATCCACTAATGAAGATGTTATAGTTCCCATGAGATATGAGCTAGATAACACACAAGACCATCAGAATAGACCGAGGAGCGCATAAAAAAAAAATATGGGACAAATGAGCATGCCTAGACTATTATTCCCAGCGTAACTTTGTTTTAAAAGAGGACTATATCTTTGTCATCCCTACTGTTAGAGCTCATAGTGGGGTAGCACACAGGGATGTGCCCGGGGCAAACCCCAGAGACATCCTTCGCTAAATTGGCATTGTCTTGCATCAAAAAAAGAAGAATGAGAGAGGCCAGGAAGATGCTCAAAATTATTTTTTCGGGATCAAACCTTAAACCTCCACCAAAATAACTCACACAGCACCATCAACAAATGAGGGACGTCTGAACAAGTAACAGGGGAACTACAGAGAAAACAGGTACAGTATAGATGGACTTTTCCATTTGTGCTCTGCTTCCAGCTGAACTCGAGAACACTTGTGATCCGTAAAGTAGAGAAAGGATCCAAAAAAATCCTGGTCCTGGCCAGTGAGACTCTGCACAAACAAAAATGGAGGAGTGGAGCAAGATATACACTTCAAAACAAGAGCAAACAAAAACATATTTCTGTTAAGTTAAATGAAGGAGTTAAAGGCTTGGCGAGGGGTTTTAAATGCCAAGTTGACAGGACAGTTAAAACTGCGTTCAGGCTGCAATGCCACACCTGGGATATGTTTTAAGTGCTACATAAATGGGTGGAACAATAAGTGCAGCAAGTCCACTGGTAACATTTAATTTACAGGCCCTGGGTACATATTATACGACTCTACAAGGGGCTCATAAGTACATGAAATATGCCAGTGAGGAATCTGCAAATCAAACCATGTTTAAGGGAGTGAGCACAAGCACTTTAGTGTTGGTTAGCAGTGGTAAAGTGCACAGAAAAAAAAACATATTTTGGCAACAATTGGAGGTAAGTAGGCAAAACGTTTGGGAAAGGCCACCCTAAGGCTCACTGGTCTAACAATAAAGCTTTTTCCATAAAGTGGAATACTCATTGTATATGACCTGCTGACTGGTCTTGAATAACAAACACCGATTGCTCTGGGTGAATGAGATATTGCATATGGATATGCATCAATCATTTTAACAGTACTTTTGTAAAGATCTTACCGGCCATCTACATTTAGCAGAGCTATAGGTCAATACATTTCACAAACATCTGGAGTTTAACCCTCCTTATGAATTAGTGTAACTGTGGTCTCAGCAATTGTTAGTGTGATCAAGCCTGTTTCCCGAAAAGAGTGAAATGTGGTTATGAGATGATGAGTCAATTCCAACCTAAAATATTTATCAAATACATATGTTAGGCCATGAGGACCCAGAGGCATGTTGGGGAGTAGATCATTGATGGTCTTAATAGCTTCCTTTGAGGTTAATGTTTCATTGAGGCTTGGGTTATTTGCTCTGGAAAATGTAGGCAGATCTCCTGAGTTGATAAAGTTGTCCACCTGCCCCGGCACAGGGGGTCTTCTGAATAAAGGAAGGTCTGAATAGTATTTCCCTCAAGGCCTCTCTTTTTCCCCTCTTAGTCACAGTTAAATTCACCCCTACCTCCCCTCAGTGTAGGAATTTGCCTTAGAGCCCTTGCTTGTCTGAGACTATTAGCCTGTAGAGATTCCACCTTATTGAACTTTTCATGAAGTTTGTGCCCTAGGCACAGCAGTGCTTTATCCTACTTTTTCGTGGTCAAGACTCACAAGGGACCCCTCACTCTAGTTAGGCCAATAAAAGAATGCAGTGACCACAGCTTTTTAAAATCATCCTCTGTCACTCTGAGCTCAGGTTCTAAGGTTGCTCGGTGCAGCTTATGTATATTTTGATATTTTGGTGCCTAGCACTCTTTGTTACATACTGTCCCCTGGCGATCACTTTATAGGCTTCCCACACTACACCTGGTGAATACTGACCAGTATAATTCTCCCAGAAATAGTTTGTGGTCACTTCCCTGGGAGACTGGAAGACCATCAACACAGAATATTGCTATGAGTTCATGAGGAATGATACGAGTGGTCCTCACCCACTTTGTGTGCACCTTTTTAGGTCTCTAAAGGAGCAGGATCTGTGAATTTGGGAAAAGAAGGTGACTTATTTTACTGTGAGTTGCCATATTGCCATTTGTATATGAGGTCTGCTTCCGTGAATTACTCAGAAGGGACTGTGGCATAGCACCTTAGCATTATCTATTCAAGCAGTGTCTATCTAACGGTGCATGAGGGACCATAGTGAGGTTGCCCACCCAAAGTAACTTACGTGGGTTCCATTCCTATATTTTGCCCACTATGGGTGTGAGGAAGATGTCCTTGCAGGATTGGGGCATAAATATTAAGTAAGATCAATTGCCCCTATAGTCGTAGTCTCTATTGAAAAAGTATGTCCTTCTTATCCTCAACAATCTTAATCTACAACAATTTACTTATCTCTGGAAACAAAACAAGAGCTAGCCAGCTTGTAAAGTAAGATGACTAATCTGATCAAGGAAAGTGTCTACATTTTCTAAATCTAACCAGACAAAAATACATTTTTGTTTGATCTTGTTGTGATGTGTTTTCACTTTATATGTGAATGTTAATATTTGATGTTAAGGAATATATTTTCTGGAATATTATGCGCTTTGTCATACTGAAAGCTAGAAAAGAATGGATAAGTTTCCACTTACATAACCTCAATTTCATGTTGTTTTCTTACAGTGTTTTGATCTATCCGAGCTGACTTTTATTCCTGTCTTTTCTAGTTGGAAGTCCCTGTGCAACCTTATAACTCTGCCTTTTTTTCCTAGTGGTGGATGTGAAAAATAGTGTTGGATATACATTGTGATGCATTATGTGGATATCTGAAGTTCACAAGTGCACCTCCTTGTGGCATACTTTATCCAGGGAGATTTCACACTCCTCCCTCAAGATCCTGTTGTGCTTAACTGGGAAATTCAATTCTTGCACACTCCATGACACTATTCTCAACATAAATTCAGCTGAGGTGTATTCTGTCTGTAGGAGGTTGCAATTCCAAGGATTGTAGCTGACCTTCCAACATTTAAAAGTGTTTGAATAAGTGTCAACTGCCTTAGCACCCGTCAGGATATCAAACTCAGCAACTTTCACCAACTACCCCACTGCCCTTCCATTAAACCCCACCACCCGAATAAAAAATGAGTAGAAAGTCTTCCAGCACATTGGTAAACCGCACTACTGCCTGCTCCTCCTGCCTACTATCCATCTGGTACCTTCAAGCATCTGTTATCATGTGTAGCATACTACTTTTACATCAATATGAAAGTGTCAGCTGTGGCTGTATGGATCTATTGCTGTAAGCAGTAGTTACTCAACCAATGTTTGCTTATGCCAGGCCCCCAGATGCATTGCCACTATCAGGGATTAGACAGATACATTAAATAATCCATTTAATATTGCACATGGAACAACACTGGGTCGATTGTGAGGCTGGCAGTAAAAGGACCTATGTAAAAAAAAACTGCATCTACCTGCCTCTCCATTCTACACATCAATTGTATTTTTTGGCCGAGAGGAGAGTATGGCTCTAGCCACTGGAAAGAGAAGTGGTGCACATCACAAAGCCAGATCTTGCTTTAGGATTGTGAGAAGTTCACCTGGGAGTGTAGAGTGCAACAATTTAACCATTCTTGGAAGTAATACATAGCTGACGAAAGATTACTTTTCTAGTCAAGTAAAGCGTCTACATTTTCTAATTTATTATATATAAGTCACCTCTCTACCTGTGTTGCGAGGGTTCTGTATGTGAGTGTGAGAAGTTTCAACTGGCTCCCTTGTGAATATGGAGCCAATTATGCTTTTTGAGGTGCTGTGTAATGTGGTTAATGCAAGGGTGTGCATGTATGAGCCTTGCAACAGTGATCAGGATGGTCTGGAGTCTGTGTATGAGTTTGTTTGGAGATTCCAGGATAGAGAGTGTTGCTGTAGTCCAGCCAGCTGGTGATGACTGCTTGCGTGATGGTCCGTTTGGTGTTCTGAGGCAACCATTTGAAGATCTCTCATAGCATGCATAGGAAGTTTGAGAAGGAGGTGCACACTGTATTGGCTTGAGCAGTCATGTTGAGCTTGTTGTCTAGGATAAACCGTAGATTTCTTGTGTGGTCTGCGGGTGTGGGTATTGATCCTAGCTCTGACAGCCACCAGGTGGAGTCCATTGGGGATCTCTTGTTGCCAAACACATGAATATTCATCATCCTGGAGTTGAGCTGAAGGCAGCTGGTTTGCATCCAGTTTCATACCATGGTCATGCAGTTAGTGAAGTTGGTTCTGGTGGCGCTTATCTTGTCTGTCAGGGAGAGGGTTATTTGGGTGCAATAGGCATAGGAGATGACAGTGATGTCTTGTGATCGATGATGTTAGCAAGCAGTGTCCTGTACATAAAAAACTGGGTTGGGCAGAGGAAACAAACCCTATGGGAATTGCATACCAATTTCTTGGATCCTTGTATGTCAGTCTGATGGAGTCTTCTGATGAAGTTGTTATGAGAGAAGGTGTTTAAGGTCACAGAGAAGTTCAGCAGGATAAGGGTTGCTGTTTCTCTTCAGTCCAGGATGATTCTAATGTCATCAGCGGCCATAATAAGGACTGCTTTGGTGCAGTTGTACTTTCTGAACCCTGACTGAGTGTTGTAGACGATGGTGAAGTTCGAGGTTGATTGTGAGTTGATTGTTGGTTTTCTTCTTAATCACTTTGGCTGGATAGGGAAACAGGGAGATGGATCGAAAGTTGCTCAGTTGATTCGGGTCAGCTGTGGACTTCTTGAAGAGGGCATTGTTTTCTGCAAGTTTCCATTCATCCCTGCAAGTGGTAGACATGATAGAGGTGTTGATGATGTGGGTCAGGGTAGTGCTGATTGG
The DNA here is from genome assembly GCF_031143425.1 of Pleurodeles waltl. Lineage (NCBI taxonomy): Eukaryota > Metazoa > Chordata > Amphibia > Caudata > Salamandridae > Pleurodeles > Pleurodeles waltl. The sequence goes on from NC_090447.1 coordinate 915,423,283, forward strand.
TGATGTTCACAGGTTGTACATGTAGTGGGGGCATGGGTATTTTGGGACCTTTGAGTGGATGGTGCTTATGATTACTGGTGTGTCATTTCTTGTAAGGGTTGTCCATTCAGTCAGGTGCTGTTTTGGTTGGTGGGGGGTAGGTTAGCAATGTTTTTTTTGGAGTTGGGTTGATGTGCCCATTTGCTTTAGATGTTTGCAATTTTACTTTGGATGAAGTTGGATAAGTTGTTGCAGAATTGTTGAGAGGCAGCAATGTTGTTGACAGTGGCTGAGGGTGAGATGAAATCCTTAACGATCAGGAACATCTTCTTGCAGGTGTTGAAGCTTCCTTCAATTTGGTCTACTAGTACTTTTTTGTTAGTGTCTCTAATTTGCTTATGATGGTGTCTGAATGCAGCCTTGTGGATAGTTCTCTCAGTAGTGTCGTGGCTGGCTCTCCTTTTCCTTTCTAGTTGTTTTTTTGGTGTCTTTGAAGTCTTCTTTTTACCAGCTGGCCTGCTTTTATGAGTTAATATGCTTGTTTAGATTGAGGGGTGCGAGGGAGTCTGTGCCTTTCTTGACGCAGTTGTTGATGTCCTTGTAGAGGTTGTCTGTACTGCTAGGTTGATCTGTGTTAAGGCTGCTGAGCCAGTCTGCTTCTGTGATTTTGCCTTAGCTGTCACTTGGAATGTGGTAGGGGTGTTGACTTGAGGTGTACTGATTTGGAAGTGGATGATATAGTGGTCAGTCCATGTGAGCAATATGGTGAAGGTGTTTTTGATGCCATCACTTGTGGTGAAGATGATGTTCACTGTGTGTCCTGTGGTGTTTATTTGTTCTGGGACAAACATAGTGCCCTAATTGTTGTATGCCTTCCAGCCCTATCAGTTGAAATCCCTTAGGCAGATTTGAAAACTCTACAGGGTGCCATTGATTTCTTTATATGGGCGGGGAAGCAGGCTTGAATATTGTGGAAAGTACTGCAGGTACACAGACAATTAGTAGCACTGGATCACCTACACATAAGGCGGTAGTATTACACCACACAGTTTCAAGTTTTTTTAAATGGTCTTTCTTTAAAAAAACATAGAGGCAGTAGATCCTCAAGGTTGCATCAGTCATGGGTCATACACTATTGGCCATACCTTGGTTAGCTAAATCTGCTCACCCTCAGTTATGTTACTCCTGAGATCCTCAAACCCACAACAGAAATATAAGATAAGATCACTTGGAAAAGGGCACTAACCACATGTCTATCCTCATGCATACCATTATGGAAAAATCCAGTGTTTACGCTGGGGAGAGTGATGGGGGTGTGTGTGTGGCTGGGCGAATGGAGGATTTAGAATACTTGAAGATCTATTTGACAATAAAGAAAGTAAAACATTCCAGCAAACAAAAGGGAATTTTAAATATGGAAACATCAGCACTTGTGACCCTGGGAGCTCCACCCCGCAAATACATTAAGCACCATTGGCCACTCGCAAAATGAGAAAAGCCATTTCTCAAATACACATCAGCTACATAGCTTATATCCAACATTTACTTGGTACTGATGGCTTTACGCCCCCTTTAAGTTCAATGGGCATATATTGTAGTTTGATATCGCCATGGCTTGATGGAAACAATTGTTTGACAAACATCCCCTTCAAGTGTAGAAGTGTTTAAAGTAGAAAATAATGGTGTGGCACCTGAAGCCTAAGACATTGCAAGTGATGTAGCCGAATACATCAGGGTTCTGCTGGACGGTATTTGCACTAGAGAGGGATGATGTACACATTTGAGGGTCCTGCCCCCTGGCATTTCATGTACCAAGGAGTAAATTAAGGTCTTTGTGGTTATCAAAAAATGTCATCCTTGGTATGGCTGCAGATACGAACAAGCATGGTGCCCTAGAGTAGAGTATTTGTTTGTCACATAACAGAGTTGAGGTGCCCTAAATCCTTGAGATCTTTAAAGTTAATGGAGCATAATTTTAAAAGCTAAAGATAATGACCAAGAACGCATGACCTGGGTGAACATCAAAACACTGGAATGGTCTCACTGACTGTTCTTTGGTCACTATCAGTGAAGTGGGGGAGATGAAGGGGGGGGCACTTGTTTATTCTTTGTTTCTATGAAAGAGCTAGACTAAGGCCTTTTACATCTTGTAAATTCAAATGAATAAAACACAAATTATATATTTGTAAATTAATACAAGAGACTGTTCAAGTCTTCTGTTTAGAGTTTCTGAGAAATGATGGACCATAATTTACCGAAAGTCAAGTTCTTAATCATTGGAAAGCAGAGTGAAATTGTTTAATGAAGGATGTGCTTGTAATTCATGTAATTCATTCTATTTTAACAGCAGCTATGTCTTAATATTAAATATTACAGTTTTTTGTCACCCAGTGTTAGAGAAGGATGATGCTCACCTGGGTAGCTTGAACATCAGTACCTTCCACTGGCGTTGTGGGTTCTGTTTCAAACTTTTTGTCATTCATGTCATCAACAGGTTGAGATTTTAGTCAAATCAGTTCAAAGTAGAGAGAGAAACTCTTCTGCAAGAATGGGTTTCTAGCCTTCCGCTTTCTTGCTAAAAACATTCCTTCATTAGAAATCTTCAGAATATCAACAAATAAAATATCGTTGATTGCTAGCTTCAATATTAAGTACATACACACAGAAATCAAATAGCTTATTCCTACACATTTGCCAAGATGTTCATAAATAATTTCCTAATCCCATAAGAGATGGTATAACAGAATGAACACCTACAAACTGTGTTGTGTTCCTGCTGAGTTCTATATTGGGTGTTGCAGCAAATATCCACTTTCTTCAGAAACAAAACCATCTCATCTTTGCTTTGGAAAAAAAGTGATTTGACTTAAGTGTACTGACTTGCCAGGCACAAACATTCCCTTTTTGTACATGTAAGGCACCCCTAAGGTAGGCCTTAGTGTAGCCCCGATGGAAGGTGCAGTGTATGTTAAAGGTAGGAAATGTACTGATGTGCTTTACATGCCCTAAGAGTGACATACTCCCAAATTCGGTTTTCACTGTTGCAAGGCCTATTTCTCCCATAGGTTAACAAGGGGGCTGCCTTTAAATAACTTTTAAGTGCAGTTTCCCTTTGGGAGCAGATGGAGATTGGTGTCTCTGAACTCACAATTTAAAAATACAACTTTTAGTAAAGTTGGTTTGTAGATTGTCAGTTTGACAATGCCACGTTTAGGAAGTGGGCATTTTCTTGCTTAAACTATTCTGTGACTCTGCCTGTTTATATATTCCTTGTCTGGGTCAGACTGACAGTTGGGCTGTTTGTGTATCTCTACTAGACAGTGACACAAAGGGTGCTGGGGTGTAACCTGCATATGCGGATGGGCCATCTGGGCTAGGCTGGAGGAAGGAGTGGCCACTTATACCTGAAAGGGCTGTGCCTTCCCTCACACAATGCAGTCTCCAACCCCCTTTTGTTTTTCTGGGGCCAAGCCTGGGCACGGAAGGATCTTGTGAACAACAGAGACTTTCCTTTGAAGTTTGCCAACTTCAAAGGCAGAAAGGGATATAAGTAGTGGACCCAAAACCCCAGAAAGTTTATAACTACTTCTGGATTCAAGAGGAACCTCCGCCAAGATGAAGAGCTGGACTCAGAGTACTGCCCCTTAGCCTGTGCTTTGCTGGGTTGGCCTGCAGTTGCTTTCACCAGAGTTCTCTCACTAGACCTTTCCTGTCATTAGAGGATTGTGAAAGGGTGAGTTGTAAATTATGTTTATGTTCATTCTAAATAGAACTGGTCTGCTGCAATATTGTGAGGCATTATATTCATCACATCTGTCCTCTCTATGGTGAAGCAGAGAAATCTAACCCACTAGAAACACCATATTGCCTTACACTAAACATTAGGCAAGCAGATGAGACCTCTGCTGTTTTACGAAAGACGACCGGTTACAGTCTTCTTCAAAGCCAGCCCTTTATGGGGGCAGAGCTTGCCTGGCCCAAAGATGGCGGCGCCTTGAATGAGCACCATCAGCCGCAAATATTATCCTGCATGATCCTCCGTCATCCTCGAAAATAAAACTCTCCACTTGTCTGCTCGGTCACAGTCAGTAACACCGCTTCCCCGGAGTCTAAAAATCCTTCACAGTTGACCTCCAAGATACCGCACCAGTCTTCTGCTACCTGATGCATGGCTGTGCACTTGTGCACTGTGGGGCCTGCTGCAGTGGGTTTCCTGGCTGGAGGGGGACTCCAGAACCAATTGAGGGCTCCCATGGTCTTGAAGGAAGTCCTGCTGCCCGCTGTGATGCTGAGGAGGCCAGAAGACTGGCTAATCCCCAGAGGTGCCCCTGACCACACGGACTGCTTTGGGGAGGGCCGGACTCTCTAGTCTCTGGCCTGATATGAGAGCGATCTAGGGGCTTGCCAATTGAAGCTGTCAAGAAAGTGAGCAGGCACCTGAGGGCCCATGGGATATGTTATGCCTGTTTGAGGTTGACAAATGGCATTGGCCCCACAACAACATGGGGGCTCTAGATCTTTGCTCGCCATGATGATGCCTTTTGCCGTGGCCTATTAGAGAGCAACCACATATGTGCACTGTGCTATGAAGGCGCAAAAAGGGCCATTATATTCTTTGCACACCTACACTCTACCCAAGAACTGCCATAAGGAGCAAGTTTGTTGCAGGGTTGCAGAGGGGTTGCTCCCTTGCATGCTTGAGGTGACACAGCTATTTGTACCCCAGTGAAGGGAATCCACCTGGGTGTGCTACTTGCAAAACGTGTGCAGCTTACTGGATGTTTGCATGTTGGGCCTGTGCTGAGTCGTGGGTTCTCCTTTGAGACTCGGACTGAGTGCATCTGGGCATGGTGCAAGGTGCGACTGTCCACTGCTACCCCCTTCCTCTGCCCTACATGGCTATAACAGACTAGGTTTGGTCCTCCAGCTGATGCTTGGGCAAATATCCACTGTAATAGGCAATACTGAAGAGGCACAGCCAAAGCTGCAGTATGACCTATGGAGAAAGCAGTGGCAGCGCGAGGAAGGTGCAGAAGCGCCTGAGGAAGGTGCAGAAGCGCCTGAGAAAGAATCCAGCACTGCTGGGCCCAAGATGGGAGATGAGCTACATCAGATTCTAACAGCCATGCAACGTAGCCTTACCAAGACTCACCAAGATTTCTGGAAAGAATGATGCCCTCATGTACCCCATAGACAGAATGTCTGAATGTCTGAGTGCATCGACAAGCATGTGGAGCCATTCGACATGGTGGAAAGATGGGCCTCTGAGGTCGAGCTGGTCTTGGTTACAACTGCTTAAAAGAAACCTGAAAAAACACTACTAACACTGCAAGAGAAAGCGGAGCACCTGGAGACCCTTTTACCTGGAACAAAATCCGAATTGTGGGCCTGGCAGAATGTATAAATGTGGGGATTATGGAATCCTTTGAGGATCGTCTGCTTATAGAACTGTTTGGGCAATAGACATTTTCTGACATGTTGGTGGTGAAACGTGTTCATCGGTCCCTTGCACCCCAACAAGTGCTAGGGGTAAAGCCAAGCCAAATCATTGCTATGGTGCTCAATTATAAGGTCTGAGCCACAGTGCTTCACCAATCCCAGGAACTGAATACACTACGGTACGAGGAACTTTACATTGACCTGGACTTTACAGCCATTGTGCAGGAGCGCGGAGACAGTTCTGCCAGCCAAGCGCAACCTACAAAAATCGACAATGAACTATGCCAAGTTGTATCTGGCTCATTTCTGACTGTGGAGGAGAAAAGCAAGATCTTCACTGACCCTAAACTCTTCCAACAGTATCTCAAGCAGAGAGGGGTGGCGGTTGGCAAATGATGATCACTAAGGTCGGAGGATGGCGAGCCAGGGTCCTTACAGGACCTTGAGGGACTGCACTGATGATTGTGCTGTTTGAGTATCTGACTAGTGTTTTACAATCACTGTTATGATTCTTTATCTTATGTCATTTTTACTCTTATTGCATAGTCATTATGTTACATATCTTTTGCAGAACTTCATTGTGGGAGGGAGCCCATCGTCATGCTGTGACTCCTCCCTCCTCCAGCTCTCCTTTACTCATCCCAAGCCTCATTCTATTACTATAAACTCCCAATTAACACTTCTGGATTCTTCCCTCCTCTATCCCCCCCATTACTCTACTCAGTCCAACCAACAAACTCACATATCCTCTGCTCAAATGAACTCATAATAATATTGGTACTGTATTCATATTTCCCTATACTAATCCACCACTAATTCCTCTTGGATTCCGGAGTAGTGTGCTTCTCGCTGAAAAGCACTTCAACGCCTCATCAGGGGTAGTAAGCGCTATATAAATACAATTACAATTGCTGAATGAATGGGTCTGTCCTTGGAATAAAACACGTGCTTGTTCTGTGGCTGGGTGGTGGGGGTACTGAAGTAACATGCATGGGCTATGGCGTTGCAAAGCAATCCTTGACCCTAGAGCTCAGTAGTGAAGCAAGGTTAATTTTCAAATTTATATGGTGCGAGTATGACGGATTACACACTTTGTATGTGGCCCCCCTACGACTTTCGGTTGTGGGGGTGTTTGACGGGAACCATCTGTCCCATGTGTGTACCACATAGTGTATCAATAGGTCCTATGTTTTGGTATTTGGGAAATATTGAGGTGGGTAGCAAATTGCTATGCACAACATTGTTGAGGAGCATTGTGTGGGTGGTGGGTGAACCCGGATTAAGGAGTACAACTAGACAGCTCTGGCAAGCACTTGCACTGGTGTGTTACTTATAGCACTACCCTTCTTTGTGTATGACAAGGAGGGTTTATGGCTGACAGTGGGATGAACACTACTGCAGACGCAGGTCAGGGTGACCGTTGGTTCTACATTTTCTCACTTGGAATGTTAGGGGGTTAGAAAATTAGAAAAGTCCATAAAGTGGTCATGTACTTGCAGCACCACAATATACATGTTGCAGTACTGCAGGAAACTCACTAGGCCCCCTGTAGTGACTTATTAACACAGAGGCGAAGGAGGGGTACTTGCTTTGTAGCTTTTCTTTTTAATTTTATCCTGCATAAGCCTGGGGTTCTGACCTCGACCAGGCGCAAATCCGATGGCAAGATGCAAGATGTCCAGTTGGACGCAGGTGGCCTCTTCGTATTAGCCTATTGCTTTAAAGTGCACTTTTCAGAAGCTGTGGTGAGAGTATATGGCCAAAATTACGACGACCCGCATTTTTATTACACACTCCAGGCTAAACTATCCCACTGCGGCGGTCTACTCCAAGTGTGGGGTGGCGATTTCAATTGAGTCTTGTCACCGACCTTGACTGCTCCCACGCCCTGCCTAGGAGGCCCTAGGACACAGCCTGCACCATAGCTGCTTTGGTAGAGGGGATTGTCCTGGTGGACATGTGGCATCATCGATCGCCACAGGACAGGGCCTAGACTCACTGCTGAACAGTATGACATTCACACAAGTATTGACTATTTTCTTGTGTCCTCTAGCTTGGTGTTGAAGATCCATGGATGCAACCATTTATCACACATGTATTCTGATCAGTCCCCAGTACTGTTGGCGCTGGAGCTTGGGGGTCAGTGTTTCCATGCGTTATCTTGGTGATTTCCAAAGTGCTTGTTAATTGATGCAGGGTTTCATGACAAGATGTTTCAGGTGACTGACCAGTATTTTGCTACCACCTTAGTGACGGTCTGGAAATTTACCACAGTTTGGGAGGCAGTTATATTCTATATCTGTTGTATCACCATACGAAGCATGTCGGCTTCCTTCGCTCGATCCAAGGTTAACTGGCACAACTGGAGGACTAACTGGCTGACCTGGAGTGCACTCATCGGGAGACAGCAGATGGAGCTTCTTGGGTGATATGAGGACCAAACTGACTGAATATAATGAAATGGCTCAGAGCAAGGTCACGCACCTGGGCAGATATGCGACTACGTGGGTCTACGGTGAGGGCGAGCAGCCGGGTACCACTTTGGCAGCTCTTGTTTGACACAGCTGTGAAAATAGTGAGGTCCTAAGCATTCAGAATGAGCATGGTGAGTCACTTCACAGGGTGGAACAGGTGACGGAACAGTCCAGTTGTTACCATAATGAAATGTGCACTTCCAGCGACATCTATGATAAATAGGTTATCACTGACTCTTTATTGTATATCACGATGCGGTGACTTATGGCGGCACATAGAGATCGACTTATGGTGGCACATAGAGATTGACTTATGGCACCACTTAGTCACTCTGAAATCATTGCAGCTTTGAAAAGCATGCCAGGCGGGAAGGCTCGGACAGGTTGACTCTGACATTCTATAAGGCCTATCACGATAGACTCATGCCACACTTGATTAGCTTCTACAAGGAGATGGCATGGGATTGACAGATGCCCCGGACCATGTGCAAAGCCTTATTGGTCACTTTACTCAAACCGCGTAAGCCAGACGTCTAGTGTTCATCCTATCCACCATTATCGCTCTTGAATAAAGACACAAAGAATTTTGTTAGGGTTTTGGCTAACCGCTTGGCACACCTGCTCCCAAGTAGTGTGGGCCCAGAACAGTCTGGGTTCATACCTGGCCAGACCCTCACTCACAATCTCCAAACACTTTTTGGTGCATTCACCCGCATTGATAGGGAAGTGGGCGCCACAGGTATTTTTTTAGATGCCTTGAAGGCTTTCATTTCTGTTGAGTGGGGATAAATGCTTTCTGTGATGCGTTGCATGGGAGTGGGAGGTGTCTTCTTACAATTGATCTGGATTTTCTATACTGACCACCAGAATTGCCCCTTATCACCGCTGCTGTATGCAGTTGTCAGTGAGCCACTAGCCTGTGCGCTCTCGAAGTATCATGCCCATTGGGGTATCCGTTTCCCCCATTAAGCTCTGATAGTATCTGCGTAGACTGATGACACCCTCCTGTATGTTTGCAATCCTGAGCATAATATCTTGCCAGTGTTTAGGGAGGTTGCGCCGGATGAAAGTCCTCTTTCCAACTTTACAGGAGTGGCATGATGATAAGGCATATCTTAATACACAATCGGAAGCCTATCATGACTTAATGCCACTGTCCAATCACCCCAAGGATATATGGGGCCCATATCAGAAGTACCTGCTGCACAGACACAATGACACTGACATGGCTGAGGAGTTGTTTGTAGACTAGCCATAGACACAGCATGGCATTCATATTCTTAGCTTCTCTAATCATGCACTACTTTGCCTGCAGGATGTGTGCTGGGGTGAGGAACTAAACCGAATGTCCGTAGCTGAATGCTCTGTGGGCCACTGCAGACAGGGAAGTTGTATACTGTTCCCCTGAATTGTACATGTAAGAAAGCTGTACATTTATGTCAGAAAAGTCTGCTATGTCTCTTCAATGCAACACACAGAACTGTTGGTATCACTCAGAATGTATGCAAGTCTGTCATGGGCTTACCATGAATATGCTCATTTGTAACTTTACTTGCCAGTAATTGAACAAAAGGTTTTCTTGCTGTTTGGTGATTAAGCAAACTGTAAATAGAGCTAAAAAAGGCCAGCCATTCATTATTTGCCAACAATGAGAAATACATTATTTATACCATCTGTTGGGAATCTATGATACTTTCGCAATAGTTATATTTTTCTTATAAAATCTTGCCTTTCTACATAATAGGCAAGAAATGTATTATGCTCACCTTCACATCTGGGAAATCATTGCCATAGGTGAATGCCACTGGCTTGTTTGAAAGCGAATTTTCTCTTGTGTAGTTATGCTGTTCATAAATCTGCCTTTTCAGGTCAAGCTTGATAGTAATGGTTTGGAATGCTCTTGTAGACCTATTCACTCTCACTAGATCATTCTCATGAAAAAAGCACTGCAGAATGTCAATAAATAATATATGGTTATGGTATGCCTGCTATTATTTACTTAAATCAAATATCTGACACCCATTCTTTTTTACCAACATTTTCTTACAGCATTTGGCTAACCCCATGAACATTGTGAGTATTATATAGACTTTGTCAGGAAAGCAAACTGGAATCTCTGTGACTGGACAAGAATCATACCTTACAAATTATGATAAATATATGTTAAAGTGCAACGGAGATTTGAGGCGTTAGGCAAATGGATTCTGTGCTTGCCATAATCTTGTTAAAAGCATAAGTCTTCAACATTGATCAGATAGAAACTGACGGCCTCACTTACAAACTTTTGGCACATGGCAGTGTTGCAGGCATTTTTGCTGTGCTGCCCTGCAGCAAAACAAAAGGGCAGGAATGTGCCATATCTAAAAGATACAGAATATTCCTTTTCTTGTTCCCTGCTGTGGCACACAAGTTGCTGCCATGCTCCAATGCAGGCGCCCTCGACCATGGTGCAATGATGCCTGCGTTGGTGGGATGATTGCTTTTGTGCAGAAAGGGACACCTTCCTGTACAAAAACAATACAGTTATTTTTCCCTGTTATGCCACCCTTAAGCCACCCCTGGGGTGGGTAGGAATCAGATGCATTCCCAGGTCACTCTACTCAAACTTTGCATACCAGCTGTCCAGTCTTCATCCTATCCACCATTATTTGTACTTGAATACAGGCACACATTTTTGGATTAGTGTTTGGCACCACTGCACCCCAAGTATTGTGGTCCCAGAACAGTCTGACCAGTCCTATCTCACAATCTCTGAACACCTTTTGGTGCGATCACCTGCACTAATCCGGACATGAGCGCAACAGAGATTTTTGGGGATGCCAAGAAGGCATTCAGTTGTGTCGAGTGGGGATAAATTATTTCTGTGCTGCATTGCATCGGAATGGGAGATGTCTTCATACAATTGATCCAGGTTCTTTCTACTGACCGCACTGCATGGATCAGTGACAGAGGTTTGGTGTCAGCCCTGATACACATTACGGCAGACATGCACCAGAGTTGCCCCTTATCATCGCTACTCTATGCATGTCGCTGAGCTGCTGGCCTGTGCACTTTGGGAGTATCAAGCCCATCATGGTATCCTTTTCCCCCCATTATATTCTGATAGTATCTGCGTAGAATTTTAACATCCTTCTGTATGTTCGCAATCCTGAGCGTAGTCTCTTGCCGGTCAGTAGGGAGGTTGTGCTGGATGAAAGGCCACCTTCCAACTGTAGAGTGGAATGCCCATATGGCATTTTGTAATACAAATTTGGAAGCCTACCATAACTTAATGCCACTCTGTAATTCTCCCAAAGATATATCGGGCCCATATCAGGAGTACTTGCTGCACACACGGAATGACACTGATACTGCTGAGGATGTTTGTGGAGACAAGCCATAGAAACTGCATAGGCCAAGTAGTAAGAGTCCTGAAAGCTGGGTGCTGATGTATTAGATGCCATTTGCAGATACCGAGTGAAGCAAGCCTTAAATATAAAGTCTTAAGGAATTCTATTAGCATGTCACTATGGAAAACATTCACAGTAATTTACTTATTCCCCACATGTTTCGAAAGTGTAGGATTGATTTTACTTAAAAGTGAAATTAGGAAATCTTAGAAAAAAGTAGGAATGGTTCAAATTTGTATAGTTACATTTGAAGTTGTATAAGCCCCATCTTTACAGTTTACTCAAGCAGTGCCATGTTAGGGTATTCTTCCAAATATCGCACTAACCGTAGCAGGCTTGGAAACATTGTCTGGTCCATCACTAGATCTGGCTTTGTTAAAAGGATCTGCTATGCACATTAGGCTGATGTCTGGTTGCTGCACCTGCAAAATGTAGACATGGTGAACACCGATATTAAGAACTTTAGTTTCATGCACTCAATAATTTAATGTACTTTCAAAATGGTTCACTGAGTATAAAAACTAATTGAAACCTCTGTCATAATAATTGGACAAGACACTGTGCTCATAGAATGCTGGCAAACGTTTGTATTATCTAAGGCATCTCTCAGGTTTTCAAAAGTCATGACCACACTTCGCTGCAGAGAGGAACATATAATACTACCAGTTTCTTTAAACGCAATTGAACGTAAGTAATCCTTTGAATGTCTTACTCCACATAGACAGATTTGGGCTTTATTCAAAGAGAGTGCATTGGTAACTCACTGCACTACAAATCTTAAGACAATCACAGGTATCAGTCTGAAAATCAAGAAGAATCTGTCAATAGTTAGAGTGAAGGGTGGGTTAAACAAATCTTGTATTATTGCATTTGGAACCACACATTCTATCACTCAAAGTCTGAAGGGCATAAAACATATTTCCTTGTAATTGTGTGCATGCACTGATATGCTCTGAGTGAAGATTTCTCCTTTTCTCCATGCCTCCCTTGGTTCATGGGTCCAAACATACATCTTGTCCCATGTCTCACAGCCATTTTAGGCCCCAACAAACAACCCTCTCAGACACAGCACTCGCAGATTTCCCAATGCTCTCCTTATTTTTTTTGGACCAAACCATCCTAAGGTTTCAAAGTAACAGAGTTCTTGTTTGACTCCATCTCCTATAACTACTGTCCCATACTTACCAGCATCCACCTAGGAGCTAGCGCTAGATTACTTAGCCTGTTCTGTACTCATTCATGTCTCCTTTTGACAGCATGTGCCTTGAAATTCAAAAGAAGGGCAAAAATTAAGGGTAAACTATACTCTGTATGGTGCAGCCAAGGCAACAAGAACAAACACAACACAATACTGTTATTTTGAGCAGTGATGTACAAGACACATATAGTAATGCAATGTGAAATACTTGCCATTTGCAAGTTCCTTATAGCTATACGTAGTAACAACTAGAGTAGAGCTGACTTTCCCAGCATCAAGCTCTAAAAATTGATTCAATATAAAGAATATGCCAAGTTGCTGCTAGGCTTCAAGCCTGTTTTCTTCCGTAAGGAGAGTCGCAAGACATATTGAATTACAAATAATCTAATTAACCAACACGTTTGCTGATGCCATACCTATTGGAAAGGAATGCAGTGGAGCAAAAAGCTAATCTGAGGTGCTTGCTGGTACCTGTTGTGTGAGACATATTGGCCAAAAAATAATTGACTGGAATTTGGCCCTTGAAAATTTACCAGTCGCTGAACATTTTACCAATCACATTTTGTTTTTCTATTTGAGATGGCTGAAGTGAGATGGGAATGCACAGACATGCTTGATGATCTCAAGCTGCACCTCACTGGCAAAGTCAAAGACTGGAACTTGGAGGTTGCTTGTGATTAAATCTGGTTGATACCTGGCCCAGCAGTTTGGTCTGGACAGATACATGTCAAGGACCATATAATTTTTCTGATATATTCTTGGACAACTGGGACTGATCTGTGCACTTGAAGCATTTGCAAAATGCTGTTTTATCAGAAATGGGTAGTTTTAATACCCTACCCATATCATTGAAAAGGTATGAAGATTTGCTTGCCTTAGTAAAGAGATTTGCTGGGATCTGCTGGGAGGGTCTTAAGAACACATCCTAGAAGAAACCACTACATTTAGATAGCGTATCCAAAGTATCTGCTGATGGTTTAAAGTCTGGAAATTGGGGGCCTGATTACAAGAAACTGCGCATCGCTCACGATGAACTAATTTGTAAATACAGCGTAGGGTGGAGGACTGTTCTGCACCACTGCAGCATCAGAAACAATTACGGTACCTTAGCACAAGGGGCTTCTAAATGAACCCCTGGGTCTCTAGTGGGCAGAGGTATACACCTTGTCCATGTAGGGACTACAATCCTAGTCAGGGTAAGTCACAACACAACCTCAATTATCCTGTGCTCACCCTCTGGTAGGTTGGCACAGAGCAGGCAAGCTTAACTTAGAAGACAATGTGTAAAGTATTTGTGCAGTAACTCATACAGTAATACAGAGAAAACACCACAAAAAGTACTCCACACCAGTTAACGAAAATACATAATATTTATCTGAATAAAATAAGACCAAAACAACAACAATCTAATATGCTCAAGTCAAGATATTTTAAAGTTTTAAACAAGTCTTAATCCTTGAGAATCAGTGTTTGTATCTTTTTAACACACAGTGCCTGGGAAGCATAAAAAATTATGAAGTAGAGGGGCCGCAGAGGAGGAAATGCATCGGAAAGTAAAGCGATGCATGGATTTTTCTGGTGCAGCAAAGCCAATTCGTTGTTTCTTTCCACGTTGCAAGGCAATGCGTCAGTTTCCAGGAGCGCAGCCTTCGTTACTCACTGTGATGGTTGGATATTTTGACACCCAAGGACGATGGATGGAAAACCCAAAATGCATTGAGCAGAGACAATAGGTGCCTCGTTGACCCGACAGGCGATGCAGTGATTTTTCAGTTTTGGTCAAGTATTTGATACCCCTGAAACCTCAGAACAGGCGGCAAGCTCAATTCAAGCCATTCAAGAGCCCTTGAGGAGGAAGATAGAGTTCTTCCACCAGAGTCGGGGTCAGCAGGCATCAGGGCAACAATCAGGCCAGCAGTCATTCCAGCAAAGCAGTCCAGATGAGTTCTTTGGGCAGTCAGGAAGTCCCTCTGACAGAGTCCAGTTGTAGGGCCAGAAGTGTCTGATTCAGAGGGGTCACAGACCCGTTCTAGATACCCAAAAGTCCCTTTGAAGTGGATGAAACTTCTAAGAGTGGTTTTGAAGTACACAAGTTGCCTTTTCATGCTAGCGCTGCCTGCCAGGAGTGCTGTTGGGGGTTATGAGTCCTTTGTGTGAGGGCAAGTCATTGGCCTTTGAAGTGTGAGAGAGAGACCCTCGACCCTTCCTGCCCAGGGAGATCCATCTTTAGGCCGATGAATGCAGATGCAGTTGAGTATCCTGTGTTTATGAATGTCTGGGTGGAATGTACAAGAGGAGATGTCAGCCAGCAGAAACCACACATGGATTGCAGACAGGCTGTAACACACAGATGGCAATAAGTGCAGATAAAATGCCTACTTTCTAAAAGTGCCATTTCTGAAATAGTAATGTAGAATCCCACATCACCACTAAGTAGGATTTCTTACTACCATTACAACCATACCAGATATAATATCTATTCCTCTCAGATCAGAAATGACCACTTAAAGCATATACAGGAATATTGAATGCTGTCCTATGAGGACCAGGCTTCACACTAGTGAAAGACTGCTTTGGGAGTTTCCCACTACCAGGACATCTAAACCCTACAGAGCGTTGGGTGAGGATTATCTTCAAAACAAGTCTTGAGATTCCATAGAGATAACTAGAAATTCAGGCAAGAATTCAGGAAGCATATATTAGTCTTTTTTAATCAGATATGTTAACCAATTTTATTCTGGCTTATGAATTGTTTCAGTCTTAGTTTCATAAACATAGGTTCATTTCCCTATAATAATGAGCATTCTTCAGCTGGACACTGTCTCATAACATATCCTGTGTTTCTTCTGTTCCAGAAGCACACCCCTTATCACAAGATCCCCAGACGTGTGTTAGTAAACACATAACACTGCTAAAGATCAAACACTTTCCATTTGCCTCTTTCCCACCTAGTTCTTCTGGGGTCCCAAAAACCCAGCTCCACTGAGGCACTGAGAAACAGAGGCAACAGGGATCTTGTACGTTTTCTGCTCCCAACAGATAGTATCAGTTACCAGCATCCACCTTGGGGCTACTGCCAATTAGCATTTCTTATTCCAGTTTTTTCCCTGGTTTTGCCACATACGCATCCAGTTTGATAAAAAAAAAAAGGACAAATGCTCATTGTCACTTCACGAATGGCACAGCCAAACAAATCCAAAACTACCAAGGCAGCGTAACTATAATGTATGGCATAAAGAAGAGGCAAGGTGCATCCTATTTTGTCTGAGAGTTTTTGAATTATGACACCTGAACTCTGGAGGAGATGCTGCCAGGCATTCTGATAGGATCTCAGTTCCAGCTACATTCCTAAGTGGCTAAGCTAGCTTCATTGTTATTAGTCACAAACTATCCATTGCAACATCCTGTAGTAAGGCCGGTTAGTTGCGTTCAGTATAGCATGTCCTGACCATGCAAAAGATTATCTGTTCAATGTTTGTGGGTGCACAATTCCTGTCAACAAAGGGCCTAATTTCAGCTGACAGGTTACTGTATCACAAACACGACAGGTGTCCCATCCACTTTATTGCATTGGATGTAACGTACTTGTAATACGGCGATCAGGATATCTGGCATGTTTGTGATGGAGTAGAATGTCTGCGAACTCTAAAACAGGCACTTAAGAGTGGGAAAACGCAAAGTTGCCAGATAAATAAAAAATATAGAGAACATAGTTCACAGCCCGCTAGTGAAGCTCAAAGTTGTCAAATAATAAATAAAATGCTTGGCTGTGGGGTTTCTTTTTGGCTTCATTTGTGCTCTGAGGTTCTTCTTTAAACAGACATAGGGGGTCATGACAACATTGGCGGTAAAAGGCGCTTACTGCTTGTGCAGAAGACCGCCAATACACCGATGCGGCGGCGGCATTCCGCCACAGCTATTATGACACATCTTGGAATCTGCCGAAATTCAGACACCCACACAAGACCGCCACACCAAAGGTCAGTGATAAACTGGCGGAAACAAATCCTCCACCTCCAAGCCAACAGAAACACGCCCATGCTATTACGACCCACGAATCCACGCGGCCGTCTTTCAACCACGGTATTCCATTGGCAGTACACACCGCCGCGCTCACACATCTCCAAAACACCGCCACATTGGACAATTCAAAATACACACACCTGACACACATACAAACAACACTCCCACACACCCAACGCAATATAAAACACACACCCACATCACCCCTACGACCAAAAATTTGAGACGAAGGCAACAGAGAGAGAGCACAGAATAGACAACCCCACTACACAGAGGCACACAACACCATCACCCACACAACATCCACGCACAAAACACCACACACCACTACACTCACCACAACCATCACCACATACACCACCCCACACATCACCCACACCACCCCATGTCACGCCAAAGACACCCCCGCTTCTCCGAGGAGGAGCTCAGGGTCATGGTGGAAGAAATCGTCCGGGTAGAGCCACAGCTATTTGGCTCACAGGTACAGCACACATCAATAGCCAGGAAGATGGAGTTATGGCGCAGAATAGTGGACAGGGTCAACGCCGTGGGACAGCACCCAAGAAATAGGGAGGACATCAGGAAGAGGTGGAACGACCTACAGGGGAAGGTGCGTTCAACCGTCTCCAGGCACAACATCGCGGTACAGCGGACTGCCGGCGGACCCCCACCTCCTGCCCCACATCTAACAACATGGGAGGAGCAAGTCTTGACCATCTTGCATCCTGAGGGCCTCGCAGGAGTCGGTGGAGGATGGGACACTGGTAAGTCAATTCTTAACTATCATATCCCCCACCCTACCTGCATGCTATCACACACCCCCTCCCTCCCCCCTCCCCTATCACTACAACTCCTCACTAATGTACCCATGACACAAACCACCCATCCCAACACCAATCCCTGCATGACACAACTAAGCATGGACACCCCTCACTAAAGCATGCCCACTGCACATACCCAGTACAACCCCACAACCATCACCACACAACCCTCCACACAGGAATGCTTGCACTGGGGTACACAAACACACACCCATTGCACACCATTACACACACACATGCAATAATCTAGCTCTTACGCCCCTGCAGGAACCCGAAGGACCGTCACCATACCAGAGGGTCCAGACAACACCACTCCACCCCCAGAAGAGGCCCACAGTGACGAGAGCAGCTCTGCCCTACTGGATCCTGATGACCAGCCCGGACCATCGTGGGCCTCGGGACAGTCGGTTCCCCTTGCACAGGCACAGCCCAACACCGACCTTCCACCCTCTGGTAACACCAGCAAAGCACCCACCCAGCGGGCCCAAACCTACCTACCCAGGACAGGTCAATCAGCGATTTGGCCATCACTACAGGGCACCCAGGGTAACCCACCACCCCAACAACAACAGGGACCTGGGGGCAGTGGTAGTGGGCACACAGTCCAGGGGACGGAGGCACAGGAACACAGGGGAACTGGGAGGGCTGCTGTGCGACAGAGGGCAGACAGGCCAAGGGAACCCACTCTCCATGAGGCCCTCTCCTCCATCATGGGAGCATACCACCACTCCCAGGAGACGATGGCGACGGTCCTGGACAAGTTGCAGAAGACCCTGCACCTGCAGGACTAACTGTATTTGGGGTTCAGGGAGGAGCTCAGGACCATCAGCTCCGCCCTGGGCACCATTGTAGGGGTGCTGAAGGACATACAGCAGACCTTGAGGGACACCGTGGCACTCCAAGGGTCCCCTGACACTAGCCAGGACGATGAACTGCCCACCATCTCCGCCGGGGCTAGTGGACAGGACGCCCCGCCACAGGACCACCACACCAGCACCCCACCCCCTGCAGACAGACAACCACCACGCAAGCGGTCCCTGAGATCCAGGAACAGGACAGAGCAAGATGGCAAGACCCCCGCCAGGAAATGTGACCACCCTAATTGTCCTCCCACTGTCCCACTTTGTTACCCTGTCCATACTTAAACTGCCCCAGCTCCAATTCCTATGCCCAGATGGGCAGTGCACCTGTGAGACTAATAGACTGGACTCTGCCATGGACATTCCTCCGCCATCACCCATCACCATTTTACAACAGTGAGTGCCCTCCCATTTCTGAGCACTTCAATAAACACCCTTGAAACACAAAACAATCTGGAGTCAGTCTGTGATTTAGTAAAAATGTATTATCAATGACAGTGTCATAATGGGTGTACCATTGTAAAGCTAACATAGCTATGTCACACATCACAAGCCCTTGAAGGATGCAAGCAGTTGACACGTAGGTAACCGCACCTGTGAAACCGTAATGGAAGGGTACAACTCAGTTACCAAATAATGATTTAAATCGAAAAACAGGATAGAGGTAGACGTGTGAAAGTTAATGTAATGCTAAAAATGAAAATGTTCTCACCTGTGTCTCACTGGAAATATTGCTGTATGACTCCCTGTTGTCGTTGTCTTCTTCCTCAGCTTCATCCTCATCACTGTCCACAGGCTCCACAGCTGCTACAACACCGTCATCGGGATCATCCTCCTACAGAAAAGGCACCTGGCGTGGCAAAGCCAAATCATGGAGCATGGAGCAGGCGATGATGATGTCGCACACCTTTTCGGTGAGTAGAATAGTGATCCACCTGTCATATGGAGGCACCTGAACCTGGCCTTCAGGAGGCCGAAGGTCCGCTCTATCACCCTCCTAGTCCGCCCATGGGCCTCATTGTACCGTTCCTCTGCCCTGGGATTCCTCACTGGGGTCAATAGCCAGGACAGGTTGGGGTAACCAGAGTCCCCCAATAGCCATACACGGTGCCTCTGGAGTTGACCCATCATATCAGGGATGCTGCTATTCCGCAGGATGTAGGCGTCATGCACTGAGCCAGGGAACATAGCATTTACCTGGGAGATGTACTGGTCTGCCAAACAGACCATCTGTACATTCATCGAATGATAACTCTTCCGTCTTCTTGTACACCTGTTCACTCCTGTGGGGGGGGGGACCAGAGCTACATGGGTCCCATCAATAGCACCTATGACGTTGGGGATATTTCCAAGGGCACAGAAGTCACCTTTCACTGTAGGCAAATCCTCCACCTCAGGGAAAATGATGTATCTCCTTACGTGTTTCAGCAGGGCAGACAACACTCTGGACAACACGTTGGAAAACATAGGCTGGGACATCCCTGATGCCATGGCCACAGTTGTCTGAAAAGACCCACTTGCCAGGAAACGGAGCACTGACTGCACCTGCACGTCAGGGGGGATTTCAGTTGGATGCCGGATTGGTGACATCAGGTCTGGCTCCAACTGGGTACATAGTTCCTGGATTGTGGCACGGTCAAACCGGTAGGTTACGATGACATGTCTCTCTTCCATTGTCAACAGGTCTACCAGCGGTCGGTACACCGGAGGATCCCGCCATCTTCTCATATGTCCCAGCAGACGGTGCCTACGAAGGACAACAGCGAAGAACCAGTCATTAATTCTCCAGGTATGTACCCACAGTTACACACAAGACTACACCACTCACAAAACCCTTCCTGTATGTGTGTTGAGTGTAGGCCTAGCTATGTGTGACGCAGTAGTAAATGAAGCCATGTGGGCCCCTGAAATGGCGGCTGCCTGACCTCTAAAGTGGGACAATGGGATTGTGGGGTAACTGCGCTGGTGTTGCACACCGTTGCGGTAGGCAGTCGTAGACCGCGGCGCAATGCTGCATTGGTTAACATTGGACCCTATGGGTCCCAGAAGCCAATGAACAGGTGCGCTGGCGGTGATAATGCGCACCGCCGCGGACGTCACCGCCATTTTCTATCTGTTCAATCACTAGATACCTGACCTTCGACAGGAGAGGACCTACACTGCAAGTGCTGCTGTGACCTCGGTCTGGAAGCGACGATGGCTGCTGCGTCTGGGGAAAGGGCCCCTGCCTTCACTGCACAGGAGTTGGAGAAACTGGTAGACGGGGTCCTCCCCCAGTACACGCCACTCTACGGTCCTCCAGACCAACAGGTTAGTACACAGGGAGCACGTTGTATGGGCTAGGCCTGGGTGGAGGGGGCTGGTTGGAAGAGGGAAGGGGGCAGAGTTAATAGAACATTAATGCATGGGAATGAATGGGCCAAATGGCCAGAGTAGGGAGGGGGCCACTCACAACGACGGTGCAGTTGGTAATGACTAGTCCTCTTCCCTTGTGCATGTCATGTAGGTCAGCGCCCACCAGAAGAGGGACATCTGGCGTGCCATCGCCAAGGAGGTCAGGACCCTGGGGGCCCACCAGAGACGGGGCACCCACTGCCGTAAGAGATGGGAGGACATTCAACGTTGCAGCAAGAAGACGGCAGAGGCTCAGCTGGGGATGGCCTCCCAACGTGGGAGGGGTGCCCGTCGCACCATGACCCCCCTGATGTTCCGGATCCTGGAGGTGGCCTACCCGGAGTTGGATGGGCGCTTGAGGGCATCACAGCAGACACATGGGGGTGAGTACACTCTCATTCTGCGGACTTTGGTGCAGTGGAGGTGTCTGGGTGGGGGAGGTGGGCTGTGGGTGTCCGTAGGCCAGGGCGAGTTAGGAAGGCAAGGCCCCTCCGTAATGTAGGCCATGTGGCACTCTACCCCACATCAGCAGAGTGCCAAGTCGAGGTATAGTTGCCACTGTGGCATCCATGTGCGCAGATGTCCACCATTGCCATATAGCCCATATTCCAGAAATTGCATGTGTAAAGGGCAGGAGCACGCGATGATGCAGGGGACAGCTGCGTTTGTCTTGTCCGCCAACGGTAGCGGTATGCCATGCACTAACACTCTCTTTCTTCTGTCTCCCCCCCTTTTTCTGCTCTCCCTGTCCTTTTGTACATCAGCATCAACAGGCGGAGGTACAGTGGCACCGGAGCACGAGGGAGCTGCATCCCACATGGCCATGGAGGGCCACACCACAGACTCTGAATGCACCAGTAGGACAGAGGGCGAGGGGAGCTTCACGTCGGCCACCGGATCACCAAGCAGCGACACAGACTCGTTCGACGATGTGAGCTCCCTGGTGGTGGCAGCACCATCTGTGCCCCCCACCTCTAGAGGTACAGCTGCCACCTCCCCTACCAGCTCCCAGCAGCCCCTCAGCGTTCGCCCCGTGCCCGCTCACCCAGGAGGGTGGGCATCACCTTCGCCCCAGGCACCTCAGGCCCTGCTCCAGTCACCCCTGCTGCCCTCAGTGAGGAGGCCATTGACCTCCTCAGGTCACTCACTGTTGGGCAGTCTACCATTGTGAATGCCATCCAGGGTGTAGAACGAGAGTTGCAACACGGTAATGCATTCCTGGAGGGCATTCATTCTGGTCAGGCGGTCCTTCAGCGAACCCTGCAATCTCTGGCCTCAGCACTGATGGCAGCCATTGTCCCTGTGTCTAGCCTCCCCCTTCCAACTTCCTCCACCCAGACCCAATCTCCTGTACCCCAGCCCATCCCAAGCACACCTACAGACCAGCATGCACACAAGTCAACACACACAAGTAGCTCAAGCAAACATAGGCACCACACACACCACAGGCACTCACGCAAGCCTCACCCACATACAGACACAACAACATCCACTGCCTCCACTGTGTCCCCCTCCTCCTCTTCTCCCTCCTCCCTCCCAGTCTCGTCTACACACACACCTGCATGCACCACATCTACAAGCACCATGAATCGCACCAGGACACCCAGCACCACAAGCCACTCACCACCTCCACTGCCATTTACACATCCCCTGTGTCCTCTCCCAGTGTGTCTGTGACACCCCCTCCCAAAGTACACAAACGCCGGCAATCACTCACCCAACATCCATCCACCTCACAACAGCCTCCAGTACCTGCACCTGCACCCAAAACAGCTAAAGTGACACCTCCGACAACCACCTCCACTTCCTCCACTCCCAGACCCCCTCCAGCTACCCATCCCAGTGTTCGTCAGAAACTGTCCCTCTGTAAAGTTGACCTTTTTGCCCCCACCCCCCACCTCCAATTCATCAGTCCCGTCGTAGCGCCTCAGCCAAAAAGCCTCCAATACCAGTGGTGCCTGTTCAAGGTTTGTGGAGTGCACCGGCCACCAGGGCAGGCAGTAGGACCCGGAGCCAAGGCACTGGCAGCCCACCCCCTGTAAAGGCTCTAAAATTGGAGAGTGGACGACGGGACCGTGTTAAGACTCCTGGTGGGAAAACAACTGACATGGGTTCCAAGGGGATTGGAGAGTCAGCTGTGACTCCACCAAAGGTGGGGAAGGGCCAGGGGAAGTCTCCCCAGCCTGTTGTGAGTGTCACGGCGGAGAAGTGCGCCATCATTTCCGCCGGTCGAGACACAACCGCCAGCACCGTCGTCACTGGTCCAGAGACCACCGCCGGAGTCAGTGCCCAGGAGGGCCCAAGTATCATCACTGGTCCAGAGACCACCGCCAGATTCACAGCCCAGGAGGGCCCAAGTATCGTCACTGGTCCAGAGACCACCGCCAGAGTCACAGCCCAGGAGGGCCCAAGTATCGTCACTGGTCAGGAGACCACCGCCACCGCCGGAGTCAGTGCCCTGGAGGGCCCCGGCTGCCACAGCCCGCTGGGCAATGAAGAAACGTCATGCCACACACCAATGTCCAGTGTAGAGAACGTCATGCCACACACCAATGTCCAGTGTAGAAGACGTCATGCCACACACCAATGTCCAGTGTAGAGAACGTCATGCCACACACCAATGTCCTTATCAGAACCGCCATGTCAAAGCACCGCTAAACAGGGCAAAGACCGCCATGGCAAAGCACCGCTGAACAGGGCAAAGACCGCCATGGCAAAGCACCGCTGAACAGGGCAAAGACCGCCATGGCAAAGCACCGCTGAGCAGGGCAAAGACCGCCATGGCAAAGCACAGCTGAACAGGGCAAAGACCGCCATGGCAAAGCACCACTGAACAGCCCTGAACCGCCATGGCAAAGCACCGCTGAACAGGGCAAAGACCGCCATGGCAAAGCACCACTGAACAGCCCTGAACCGCCATGGCAAAGCACCGCTGAACAGGGCAAAGACCGCCATGGCAAAGCACCGCTGAACAGGGCAAAGACCGCCATGGCAAAGCACCGCTGAACAGGGCAAGCACAGGGTAGGAATGAATGGACTGCCACATCAGGCATCCTTATCCCATGTGCAGCTGGGACAGTGACAGGACACGACCTTTCACGGGGAGACTCATCCAGTCTGGGCACCAGTCCCCCCCAGTACCAGTAGAGACCTGCATCAACTTGAGAGACTGTGGCTTTGCACTCCCTAGGATGGCACAGTGGGCAAACCACCCACTGTATAGACTTGAGAGACTGTTGCTTTGCACTCCCCAGGATGGCACAGTGGGCAAAGTGGAGAAGTGTGGCTCAATAGAGCGGCAGACCCTGAAGCAGAGATCTGGCTCAAGACCAGGGTTCAAGTCCCGCTTCGGCAGGTCTTGGGCTCAATTCCCCTTGACCAGATAATTCTCGCCTCGGTGCCTAATCTAATTCATGGGTCCCACTCTGCAACTCTGGGCAATAGCTTGCTTAATCTCCACAACGGCCCCAACAGCGCTTGGATGCCTGGCTTCACCGAGTGGGTGCCTCACAGGGAAAAAGCCAGGAGGGGTTCCATAGCGGTATGAGTACAGCGCCTTGAGACCCTAACGGGTGAGTAGTGCGCTATACAAGTGCTAATTTACATTTACTGTATTGACTTGAGAGACTGTGGCTTTGCACTCCCCAGGATGGCACAGTGGGCAAACCACCCACTGTATAGACTTGAGAGATTGTGGCTTTGCACTCCCCAGGATAAAGCAATGGGCAAGCCACCCACTTGAGACACTTGAGAGACTGTGGCTTTGCACTCCCCAGGATGGCACAGTGGGCAAACCACCCACTGTAGAGACTTGAGAGACTGTGGCTTTGCACTCCCCAGGATGGAATAAATGGGCATGGAGCCCCGTCGTGGATCTGGCTTTGCAGTCATCCGGCTGAGGTGCTCCCCCTTCCCTTCCCACTCAGGTGCCTGTAGTTTTCTATCTGATGCCCCGGCAGTGTTCTCTCCGATTGTGGTCAGGTATCGTTTGTGGGCCTCACCCATGCATTTTTGGACTGATGGTGCACGGACATTGTTATGTACATATCTGCACTACTTCGCGTATTGTATATAATTATGACTGATTTTCAAATATATATCTGTATATTTTTGTATGACATGTATATTGGCACATTACATTGTTTGACCGATTTTCCCTTTGTGTTTTCATTCCTACGGGGGGATTGTGGGTTGTTACTGTGATTTTTTGTGAATGCATTGGTGTGTATGTTGTAATATGCGAGGGTGGGGGTGGGGTGTTTGGTGGGTGTCCCCCTAACTTTTGCCTCCCCATGTCGTAGGTGCAGTACTCACCGTTGTCTTCGGCACCTACGTAGCTGTTGGTCATAGAGGAGCAGAAACACAAGGGCAGAGAGTATTTGGAGTTCTGGCTCCATGGATTCCTCGTTCCTCGTGGGATATGTTCAGGTGAGCGTTTTCCCATAGCACAAGCTGTTTCCGCTGTGTTTTTATCCACGGTGAATCCGCCCCGGAAAAGGTGGCGGATTGGCGGGTTGTAATAGTGTGGGCGGTACATTGTCTCCCGCCTGTCTGTTGGCGGTGACCGTCGCGAGGCTTGTCTGTACCGCCGTGGCGGGCGAAGTGTTAAAGTGGCTGTCTTTGTTAGCGGTTTCCGCCAGGGTCATAATTCCCTTTTTTTGTCCGCCGGCCTGTTTGCGGTATTTCCGCTGCTTTAACAACGTCCGGCAGGGTTGTAATGACCCCCATAATGCATTCCCATCAGACTCTACTGAATAATAAATGCTATAAGTGAATAATAATTGTTGAAAGCAATTCCTGGATAGTAGTTGGAGTTAATAAGCCACTAAAAACATCATAGCACTATCGAAATGTAAATTTCCCATCTTTTCGTGGAAAAAATCAACTAGTTTTTTTCAGAATTGTAACTAAGCCTTATTTGTGAATGCCAGAACAGTTTGGATTGAGGATCAACATCTTTGCCACCATCATCATTGTCAGAGCTCTGGGTATCATTCTGTGGTCTGATGCAGTTTGTACTAGGGAACAAGTCAATTAACTTTGTTATGAATTGGCAAAGAACACTAAATAGGCCTTGCATATTGCTTGCTTCGTGCCAGATAACTCACACCTGAATATTAATTGAAGTAAAGCACAATATACATAATTGTTTTCAAAGACATATGGAGGGTAATTTAAGTATTATCTATTTGCAGCTCTTTTCATGCATGCATGTTGTTCCTTAGATGCTATGTTTTGCCTGTTCCTGTTGAAATCAAGTAGTTCAAAATGAGAAACATTAAAGAATTGCTCTGAATCAATGTTAAACGAATTGCAACCTTTTTTAGGAAGGAACTATTGACTTGTTACAGTCTATGTGGCTAAGTTAATTTAAAATAAGCTGGTCTATTAAAAGGTAATGAGTATATGCAACATAAATCTCTATTTTAAATAAGATGCAAATCATTGCACATCACAGTCGCATATGCACTAGCTGAAGAGATTTGCACAGGATTGAAGACAAATAATACTCCTTACAATGCCACTAACATCTGGAATTATTTATTACATAAATGGTAACTTTATCTGCACTACAAGGAAGAACTGATGGTTATTTTTGAACACACACAACCCTTTTCCTTCAGATTACAAGCTGATCTCTTCAACAGGTGTGCTAACCATGTGTGATGTCCTACTGTAGAGATTAATATGCTGTGCTCTAATTTCTGCCTCTTGAACATTTTATAACCTCTTTTCCACTCATCACCTAATCCAGGTCTGGCAGATTTACATTGCCTACGCCAGTGCTTTTTGAATTTATCATCACCAACAATTCCAAATTATATATATTTCCTCGTTGTAAATATGCATCCAGAATAAATGTTACAGTGACAGATTGCTGTAGAAAGAACATTTTGCAGTGGTCTGTTGTCTTTTAAGTTAATGTGAATGGAGGTGAAATATATTTTCACAGCAAAGCAACCTATTTTAACAGAACATTTCAGCTCATTTTACCTAATACTCTTTCTCACTTGATGTTATGATGTGGACTGTATTCATTTAACAACATTGTAGAATCTCAAACCATCAACAATTATTCATATAGACTTATTATAACAGACAAATACTTTGAATTTCCTGGTTAAGCGTCTGTTAGTGGTAAATCAATTTAAGATAAAACAATACCCTGCTTTATAAATGACAATAGATGTTTTTGAAGCCCTGTCATCCATCCCTAGAGATACACAGAAAGCATAAGGAATTTTAACAATTGAGGAACATAGTCCTTCTTTACATCTGAACTCCACAACTAATGTTGCTAGAATGGGTATCTTTTGTGTAGTACACACACTTTGCAGTGGATAAGTACAGGTTGAATACCCTAATGTAAACCTATACATAACTTTCAAGCATGAAAATACATTCAATACTTTTATATCTAAAAGCTACATGGTTTATGCCTTTTGGAATAAAATATGAGTTGTTCATGCATAGTGAACAGATGGCCATTGGTAGGCATGATAAAGAGCTCCCTGTTATCTCCCCCCGTAAAACCGCACACTGAATTTACAGTTAATAATGGCATTGGGAACCTTCGAGGGAAGAGGGGCAGAAACACTGGGGAGTACAAGTGGGACACTGAAGATTCCATATGAAATGAATAATTAACAGGGGAACAAGGATCTAAATTCTCAGTTTCCCTGGTAATTCCTTATTCTTAAGGGGATCTGCAGCATTCCTTTTGTAACTCAATCTCATGGATTCATTAGGGATTATAAGTGGGACACTGCAGGTTTCTGGCAAGACCTCCGCAGTGGAGGCTGTCAAAAGACCGCCATGTTGGCGGTGATCCTAACTCCGAATTACGAGCCACATCGTGAAGACCACCAAAAACCAGCCAACGTTTGGAAACTGCCAGGACACTGGTGGGTAGAAAAGAGGCAGTTCCACCACCAGCGCTGCCACGCCAACACAAATCGGACCACCAGATTACAACCTACAAATCGCCACAGCAGTCCTTCCATGGTGGTAAACCATTGGTGGTATGAACTGCTGCAGTCAGAAAACACCACTGTCAACACCACATTGGATAGTTTGAATACTCAACACCTGATACACATCCATGCACCCGACACACACTACTATGTAACACCCCCCCACACACACAACCCACAATCCTTTGCAACCAGTATGCAAAATCGAGAAAGAGAACAGCATAACTACAGTGAGAGCACCCAACACAACAGGCATACACACACATGCATCACACACCAGCACAACAAACACAATGCACACATAAC
The DNA here is from genome assembly GCF_031143425.1 of Pleurodeles waltl. Taxonomy (NCBI): domain Eukaryota; kingdom Metazoa; phylum Chordata; class Amphibia; order Caudata; family Salamandridae; genus Pleurodeles; species Pleurodeles waltl. The sequence goes on from NC_090447.1 coordinate 915,451,140, forward strand.
GGGCACACACATACACACATTCCGAGACAACAATCCATCTCTAGCACAGCGCACCACCCACACCCCATCAAGCACCCCACTGTACCCTATCAAACACAACCCCCCAACACACACACCGTCAGTACTAACACAAATGGCCACACAAAAGCACCCACAATTCACCAACGATGAGTTAAGTCATCATGGTGGATGAAATTGTCAAGGTAGAGTCACAACTGTTTGGAGCACAGGTGCAGCAATCATCCACAGCCAGGAAAATGGAGCTATGGCAAAGAATAGTTGACAGGGTCAACACAGTGGGCAGCCATCCAAGCACCAGGGACGACATCAGCAAGAGATGGAACGACCTACGGGGGAAGGTACCTTCCATGGCATTGAGACACCAGATAGCAGTGCAGAAGACTGACAGTAGGCCCCACCTCCTCCTCCACACTTCACATCTTGGAAGGAGAAGGTCTTGGACATACTGCATCCTGAGGGCCTGACTGGAATACGTAGGGGACCCATCCATGTCACACAATTGTCTTGCTTCCTCACCACCCAAATACTCCCTAAGTTACTGATTCTAACCAGTACAACTCCCACCTAATGACCTAATGCCCCTCCCTTGCATGCACCACACCACTCAGCCCAACTGCTCTCACAGCCACTGGTAAAAGCATGTATACCACAGGCTAATCCCTGCTACTCCCACAATATACCAAACAGTCAATGTGAAAACCTGGAATGTGCATATCATGTAACATAACATGCATGCATGACTAATGTACTACCCACAACGACTAGTAAGTATGACTGGGGACCAGTACATGGCAATGACAGCAATGCAATGGCATACCACAATGGCAAGCAAGGCAGAACACAGCTACAGCTCAGTGAAATTACTAATTGGACACTGATCCACATCCCCAAACATGCAATGGACTACCCATAGGTTAGAAAGTAAGATGGCAGAATCAATGCACATGCACAACATCCCGAGACAGTACCTTAGCATACCCACGTACTGTGCACCCAATGGGACACATGGTGCAATGTGCAGCAATATTGTGTGACGATTAGCAGGCCTGACTACTCACTAGGATAGCAGAGTTGATTTGTCATTTTAAGTAACAGGTAGTACCAGAACTCATCAGCAGTGCCATATGTACAAATCATTGATGACAGCACCCAACATGGAGTAAGGTATTCCTGTTACAGATTTATATGTACTACCACGATATGCTGTGCAGCATCTGTCATTGTCATTGATGGGAATCATGCTAAGGCGCTGTCTGCATCTCACAAAGAGGGAGCCAAACACAAGTACTTAACTGTACTCTGTTACTCACTGCATCCACAGGTAACCCTGACATTAGCACCATGGGGAGATACTGGACCCTTCAAACAACAAAAAGGGGGGGGGGGCTGTCAAAAGGCGGGAGGTTTGGAAAAAATTCCTGGTCCTGTGTATATTTCTCTCAACAATGTCTCACAGTTCCATATAAAATGTCTCTGAAAATAACAGGTTGCTAGAAATACAAAATATTTAATAATTGGAGCAAGAGCCCTCACTTACCTTGCGGTGACATGCTTCATCATAGGGCTATGCTCCTCGTCAGGCCGGCGCTGCAATGCCTGACGGGCCGCACAAGGGGGCTCTTTACCGGTGATCTTTTTGTGAGAGAAAGCCGGTCAGCAAAAAAATACTAATCTAGGATTGGTATGAAAAAACTGTTAAAAATGACTAGAGGTAAAATGCAGTTTATTAGAATGTCTGACCTCTGCCATGATTAAAAACAAAAGAGGGGGAGAAAGAAAAACAATGTTTAAACTCCCCCAAAAAATATTGACAATGAGGAAAAATCACTAAAACACTCATTATGGAGTTCTAGTGAGAGTAGACACAAGGTCCCCTGTGCTACTTCTGGAAATTGGTCAACATGTTTCTGGCTAATTAGTCATGCTGGGAGCACAGAGGGAATGTAGGTGTGCCAACAGACGTGGGACTTCTATAGAACCTTAACGGACCACATAATCCTGGTGTTCTCCCCGATGGGGCCCATCTTTTAGTATATGGAGGGTTCCCGCTAACTATTGATCCCCTAATATGGATCTCAAATTATTCAAGGATTAGGTAGGTGTCATGGTCCTGATGAATCGCACTAGATCATTTTTGACTAATTAGAGCTAGGTGGATGTCTTAGGGTCTGCTGGTGTGCTGTCTGTCAGTAGGATGGGTGTGGTGGCTGGATCTGTGAATGTTCATGTGGTATCTGCAGGTGTGTTGTATGTGATCCCGGGGTAGGTGGGGGTGTCAGTGCAGGTTGTGACTGTTGCTGTGTGTGCAGATGTATGTTGCTTGTGTCAATGCCAGTGGTGTGTTTTGTGGTGCTTTCTGCAGTACCCTTGGATGTTGAGGTGGATGAATGCCTGTCTGTTTCTGTGCTTTGGCTGGGTCTGGGAAGGGGGACTGGGATTGGGAAGAGGAAATGTGAGTGGGGGACGGGAGACAAAGGGTGACATCAATGTGGAGGCCAGATCCTGAAATAATCTCTGTAGGTCAGCCAGTGCAGCGTAAATGCCCTCCAGGAACGCATTACTCTGCTGTACCTGAGTTGCCAGTCATTGAATGGCATTCACAAAGGTAGACTGACCCACCTCAGGAGGTCAATAGACTCCTCACTGAGGACAGCAGGGCTAAAGAATGGACTGGGGCTGTGGTACCTGCGGCAAAGGAGATGTCCACCCTCTTGGGTCAGCAGCCATGGCCAACTGGGTGGGGAGCCACAAGATGGTGCTGGGGTAGTTCCAAATGGGTCCGCCACCCCCAGGGAGTGTCCACTGGATGAGGACTCCGAAGGTGATGAACAGGATCCAGTCTCCTCCATGGCACTCCCCTCCTCTTCCAGTCCACTGGGTCCCTCTGTGTAAGTGTTCTCCTGACTAGAAGTCCCAAGACCACCAGCTTCCCCAATGAGCTGTGCCCCGTCTCCTTCGCTTGCAGATGCTGGAAAACAAAGTGAGGTAGGGTCATCACATTCTTTACATACCACTTACATCACATTGTAACCCTCTGCAACATCACATGTAGTTGTACTAAACCCCCAGCTAGCACCAGTTTAGTGCCAACATCATGCCACAACAAGATATAATGTAGAACCCCCAATACAATCCTTGTCACATACCATCTAAGATACCAATATCACACCTACAATACCGTGAAATCAGTATCAAACCAACCAGTACATGACAAGGTGACGTGGCCACATGATTCTGGGTCCCTATCCACAGCAATTATTCAGCCAACATCCAAACATTGAAATATAGGTAACATTGATTTCCACATATCGCATACACAAACTCAACACATACTTACAATTTGACCAGATGTCATGTACCAGGCAAGGGACCTTATTGTATAGTAAATACAAGACAGCATGTTGCCATACCCACTTCATGTCACTGAGTTCATAACCTTCACAATGGAAATTTGCAAACATGCAAATACTCAAATTGGCAGATCCAAATTTGGATTTAGATAGAGTCTCAATACATGTCACCGACACGTGTACCAGTAGTGATGTAGGAAAGGATGTTACATACTTTGTGGACCAAGTCATCAAAGTCTTTGTCCTCCCAAAAACAGAGTAAATCACCATTATAATGGCCTAATTATCTCACTGACCCGCACACAACCACAAGTAGTATAACTACTCTTTCAATACTATAGATACCTGTCATGTGCCTCAACGTCTCATGCTATTATTCTATCAAACCCCGATGACTGAGTGGGAACATCACTATCCACACATCAGACATGACTGGCCATAGATCTGTTTAGGAACAAATCTAAGAGACACAAACCACATCTGAGGCTACCATGACAGGGACTTACACCTTGATGCAAGCCAAATGCCTGACTACACATACCATTCCCCTCACATGTGTATGTGAACTATCACACCTGCACCACAATGTAGTCAGTGCAAACAATACATTTCCACACATCAAGGACTCAAAACATATCCAAAATAGCAACATGCAGATGTATGACAGAACCTTACAATGTACACGATGTTGGCAAAAAACAGATTGCTACTGCCTATAGGATATCTTTGCTTATTTATCATGCCTACAACACAATGGTTGTGTAACCATTTCCCACCTAAATAACATGAACATGGTACTAACATCCATAGCTCTGGCTTCAATTTACATGATCCAATAGGAGTCTAACAATACCTCTATGGTTACCTACACGTAGGATGTCTACTCAGATGACACATTACAGAGGCCTATGTACATCCCTTACTTACCACGGGGTACACCTAGTAACAGGTCTGAATACGTTTTTGCAAGAATGGCTTGTGAAATGTCAGATGGACATCACAGGCTCTCATGATGCTGTCACTCGTCAGAAACCTTATGAAAAGTAGAAATGACTTAATTGTCAGACTGTCTGTTGCACATATACAGTGATCAAGGGACATTGGAATAGTCAGAGGGCAAAGACCTAGACAACTTACCATCATGATATTGGGAGTATTGACCTGTAGGTGGGAAGGAACAACCTGCAGCATATGAAAAACTGAATAGTGGTACACATATGACACAGTCACATGTGCATCACCATATGCTTCTGTACAGAATCCTAAAAGTGTGTTGTGAAGGGTGGTAAGATGAAGGTACACACAGGGCCTGATGAGCTCCATGTTATCTCCCAGAGTAACTCTGTACCCTGGAATTACAAATACCGATGCAATTGGAAACTCTGGGGGTTGGGGAGGCAGAATGAATTGCGAGTATAATGGGACAGTGAGGAGCCCCTGTGAAATGATGAATTAACAAGAGAATCAGGTTCTAAATCCTAATCTTACCAGGTTTTCCATATTCATAAGGGGACTGCAGCACCTGATTAGTTATCCTTGGTAACTCAACCCTAAGAGTCATCAGGGATTACAAGTGGGACACTGAATGCCCTCTTTGAAATATGGAAATACCAGGAAAAAAGGTAGTTCTATTACTGGTTCCCTGTTTATTTTCTCATTATTTCAGAAGGCCACCTTGCTGCCAAAGAGAGAGCCCCCATGTGAAACAACACAGAGCTAGTACATTTCTGCTGATTTTTTAATTCAGGTTTGGCTTTAAACTCAGGTTTTCAGCTGAATTAAGGTTACCTCAAATCCCACAGTGTGCCCTACACCCGATAAAAATTTGTATATTTTTTTAAACATGAGTGTGATCACTTTATAGAGGAGGTAAGAAAAGATGATTAGGGCTGTCAAATTTCAGATAATCTGCTCCAAGAGATTTAGTGTAAATTTCTAGCCCAATCAGCAACTTGCACCAAGTGCAGGTGTACAAAAGCAACTCCATTAACTTATAACAAGCACAGGTGCATAGTATGAAATCCAACACAAAGAGGCAACAATTTGCACGCAAATAAAAAGGTGTACCAAATGTTAATTGACAAAATTTAATAAATGAAGGTGCAGGTAAAATAATTGTCGTTCCCATTAACACGAACATTAGTTCAGCCCTTTCAGTCACCAAGGACATTGCAGGATAGCAAATCGTGTGAGAAGGGAGAGGGATATTCTTTTATAGTGAGAATGGTGTTGTGACACTGTAGGGAAACTAAACAATTGTTTCTTTGTATCAGATTGTGACGATGTATGGATTTTTGTGATGCAGTGACATTTACAATCAGACCTGGTTAATAATCTCAGTATAAGTCAGATACTTCACTGATTCATCCAACAGCTTCCCAAATAATTAATGTGTCTTGAACAAAATATCAGAAAATGGCCAAACTTATACAAGGAAGGTCCAAATGTATCAAAAATAAGAAAAACACTGTCTTCACATAAAGAGAAAGTTGTGGTAACCAAATATCTCTAAGGGTCTTAATAAGCATACTTTTTGACTCTTGCATTTCATGGAGATAGTATACACACAACTGGCTTGCCAGATATGATTCATCACAGTTCTAACTGGCCCTACACACTATGGCCAGAATCAATAGTTGCTTCTAATGAATAAAAAGTGTAAATAATGAGAGAAAACACTACTGCAAGGCACTCAAAACGTGTAATTAATAAGAGAAAACACTACTCCAAGATACTCAAAACCAAAGTCCTCCTCTGATGCATTATTCAATTGTTTGTCTACCAGCAAAGATTAGAAGAAATCGCCAGTACATCTTATGAGATTGTTGCTGAAACTAAAGTTAAAAAATAAAGCCTAAAAACACAGATGGTGTTTATGTGGCATGCCATTCGCTAACAGGTTTTCTATTATATATTTTGAAGTTCTCTTACCTTGTGTCCCTCCATCTGAAGTGTATATGTGAGCGCAGTCTGTGGAAACAGGAAACAAAAGCAGGCCTTAGATAGATTTCCCACCCCAAAGGGGTGGGGATGATGGGTACAAATTAAAGAATCTAGCAGTAGTTAGGCTTTAGTGCCTGTTTGAATGAGTATATGATGAGATATCCTGTGAACAGTCTGTGGAAACACAGAATACAGCAATGAATAAACTGCAACAGGAGCGTTTAGCTACCACCTCTCCAGTCTCCAAGCTAAGAAATGACTTCAGATGCCTCGTTCAAGAATTTTGAGGCTTGACATCATAATGGGTGTATTAGGATTCTCAGATTATTACAACGACCAGAGCAACATAGCTGTCCTTGACAGCCAGAAATATGCATCCTGGCTGCAGGATTCAAAGCTTTCACAGAACTCTAAATTTACAAGGAATCATGATTAACAGTCATTTAGTGGTGTAATGAAACTCACATCCTTTGGAATAATTTCAAGCAGCAGATGTACCACCAAATTCCTTAAGAATGGCAAATGTTTCTAGTCCTTCTAGTCAATGTGTTCTTGTAAAGCTAAGTTTATGCCCCTCATTTTAGGTATAACTGGTACTTTTTTAGTTGGATAAACTGTTGCCTGGTCGAGCATTTTGTAATTCTTATGGCTCAATAATACAAAAAGTGGAGATTGTCTTTGGTGGGTCTGAGAGAGTCAAATGTCACTGAACAAATGTCTGTAAAAGGGCTAGACCTCTATCAATGGAAAGCTTTCATGCCTCCTGCTAGTGGTAGATCTGGGAGTGTAAAATAAATCCATCTATGAGGACCCCCTTGAGAACAACATGAATGTATCACCCTTGGATAGTACCACAACAGGTCCGGAAATAATTAAAATGGTGATTTATTGCATCTTTCTCTGATCAGGCTTGTCCTAGTTGAGACTGATACTGTACGATGGTCTAAACATATGTCTGGTGACAGTTTAGGTGATGTGGGGCAATGTGACTGCACATTTATTTTCATTTAAGAGGTAGTGATATGACTTTCATTTTTAGAACTGTAACTGGGGATTCAAACAGGTCCTGCAGAGCAGACATGAAAGAATCTCTGAGTGATTCTGTAAATAGAAAATAGGATATCGGTACCTTAGTGCAAGGCAAAGGTTCAACTCACACATGTTCTAACTGAACAATAGAGCACTCAAAGTTTACACAACCTAGGGTCACATAATTTATCAACCATGGGTGGATAAATGCTGAGCTGTACTTGCTGAGATTTAAACATGGGATCTTCAGGTTATAAAAGGATATCAATAGCAATACTAGTATGTAGTTTACTGCCCAGTATGCAGCTCCTAAGCTCAAAAGATTCACAAGAGATGTCAAATAATCTGTGCACCTAGTGCTCAGTAGAAAGTATATTGTAACCATGAAAGACATTAAATGCTTCTGTTTACAACACATAAATAAAACAGAAATCAATTCATTGGCAATGATTGGTGATGCTCAAACCTCAGGTTATCAGATGAATCTGGTTAAACAGGAATCTCACAACAAGGCTTACAGTAGATTAAAAAGAGTGGGATTTTTTCTCATGAGAGTGATTACTTTATAAAGGAGGAATACATTGACAATCTCATTTAGAATGATCGGTACTGCTGACAGCAGCTAAAATAAGGCTAATTGCTATGGTAAACTGAGGGTAAGTATCAGGAATTGGTAACTCTGAGGGTTGAGGAGGCAGAATAAATTGCAAGTATAATGGGACAGTGAGGAGCTCCTGTGAAATGATGAATTAAAAAGAGAATCAGGTTCTAAATCCTCACCTTACCAGGTTTTCCATATTCGTAAGGGGAATGCAGCACTTGATTTGTTATCCTTGGTAACTCAACCCTAAGAGTCATCAGGGATTACAAGTGGGACACTGAATGCCCTCTTTGAAAAAAAGAAACACCAGGAAAAAGGTAGTTCCATTCCTTGTTCTCTGTTTCTTCTCTCATTATTCCAGAAGGCCTCCTTGCTGCCAAAGAGCCCCCATGTGAAACAACACAGAGCTACTACATTTCTGCTGATTTTTTAATGTAGGTTTGGCTTCAAACTCAGGTTTTCCGCTGAATTATGGTTACCTCAAATCTCACATTGTGCCCTACACCCAACAGAAAATGAGTATTATTTTTTAAACATGTTGATTACTTTATAGAGGAGGTAAGAAAAGATGATTGAGGGTTCAAAGAGGGGGGTATTGCCTCAACTTAAGACACAATTGAAAGAGATTACATAGGAAATTCCTAGGTGGCATTGAAGCAGATAGGTAAGGAATCTGTCAAGAGAATGAGATCCAATGTAAGACATAAAGCACATAAGTGCCCTCGTGATTGGGACGATGGGGATGGCCACTAAACAGGTAGGCATACCTTAAGTGAATTTTTTAGTTTATTTTTTTTATCTGTCCTATTATATTTATCTGATGAGAGTAAGGGCCTGATTTAGAAATTTGGGGGATGGGGTTACTCCATACAAATGTGACGGATATTCCATCCACAGTATTACAATTCCATTTTATCCTACGGAAATCATAATATGGTGGACAGTTACAGGGCCCCTGAACAGTGTCAGGTGGAACCAAATCTGATTCCATCCAGTCGAATAGTGAGGATGCACTGATCCAGTGCACAAACAGAGAAATAGGACTGCGTCATCCACCGCCAGGTCACTTTACTCAAACTGCACAAGCCAGCAGTCCTGTGTTTGTCCTATCGACCATTATCGCTCTAGAATACAGACACAAAGATTTTTGTTAAGGTTTTGGCTAGCCACTTGGCACCCCTGCTCCCAAGTATTGTGGGTGCCAGTCCCTCAGTCACAAACTCTGAACACTTTTTGGTACGATCACCGACATAGGTCCAGAAGTGCGCACCACAGAGAATTTTTTGGATCCCTAGAAGGCATTAATTTCTGTCAAGAGGAGATAAATGCTTTCTGTGCTGCATTGCTTGTGAGTGGAGGATGTCCTCTTACAATTCATCCAGGATCTCTAAACTGACCGCCCTATGCGGATCAGTGTCAATGGCTTGGCGTCAGACCTGATGCACATTATGAGAGGTATGCAACAGAGTTATCTTTTTCACCACTGCTGCCTGCACTTCTTGCTATCCTCTGCGCTCTGGGAGTATCATGCCCATCGGGGTATCTGTTTCTCCCACTAAACTCTGATAGTATCTGCATAGACTGATGACACCCTCCTGTATATTTGCAGTCCTGAGCATAATCTCTTGCCAGTCCTTAGGAAGGCTGCAGTGGATGAAAGGCCACCTTCTAACTGCACAGGAGTGGCATGTTGATATGGTGTATCGCAATACACAATCAGAAGCCTATATTGACTTAATCCTACTCTACAATCACCCCAAAGATATATTGGGCCCATATCAGGAGTACCTGATGCATACACGGAATGACTCTGACACAGCTGAGGAATTGTGTGGAGAGAAGCCATAGACACTGACTGGTGTTCATGCTTCTTAGCTTAACAATCATGTGCTGTTTTGCCTGCAGGATATGTGCTGTGGTGAGGGAGTGGAACAAATGTTCATAGCTAAATACTGTTTGGGCCACTTCAGACCAGGAAGTTGTATACTGTCTCCCTGAACTGTAGATGTGCATATCCTATGGGTTTATGTCAGAAATGTCCTCTATGTCTCTTCAATGTAACACACTAAATAGAGCTTAAAAAAAGCCCAGCCTTTTATTATTTGCCCGCAATGTGAAATAAATTATTTAAACCATCTCTTAGCAATCTATGATACATTTGCAATAGTTATATTTTTCTTATATAATCTTGCCTTTCTAGATAATAGGCAACACATATTTCACACTCACCTGCACATATGGGAAATCAGAGCCGTATGTGAATGCCATTGGCTTCCTTTGAAAGTGAGTTTCCTCTTGTGTAATTATGCTGTTCATAAATCTGCATTTGCAGGTCAAGCTTATTAGTGATGGTTTCAAATTATCTTGTAGACTTCTTCTCTCTCACTAAATCTTTCTCATCAAAAGAGCACTGCAGAACATCAATAAATAATATAAGGTTATGGTAGAATTGCAAATATATACTTACTTCACATATCTGACACCCATTTTATTTGACCAACATTATATTGAAGCATTTTGCTAACCTTATGAACATTGTCAGTATTATGAAGACCTTGTCAGGAAAACAAAGCAAACTGGAATCTCTGTGACAGGACAAGAATCATTCCATTCAAATTATGATAAGTATATGTCAAAGTGCAACAGAGATTTGAGGTGTTAGCCAAATGGATTCTGTGCTTGCCCTATTCTCTTCAAAAGCATAAGTCCTCAAAATTGGTCAGATAGAAACTAAGGGCCTCGTTTAAAAAGTATTTGCAATGGGCAGTGTTGCAAGCCTTTTTGCTGTGCTGCCCTGCATCAAAACAAAAGGGCATGAATGTCTCATATCTACCAGATAGTGTATTCCTTTTCTTTTCCCCTGCGATGGCACACAAATTGCTGCCATGCACCAGTGGAGGCACCCTTGCACCATGGTGCAAGTATGCCTGCGTTGGGGAGGATGATTGTTTTTGAACAGGAAGGGACAACTTCCTGCACAAAAACAATCACAAGAGGTGTTTTTCTCTGTCTATGTGTGCTACAGAAGGCAGCATACAAAAGAAAGAGGAAACAAATGGAGAGAAATAATGTTTTTTTCAACGTTGTGCCACCCTTAAACCACCCCTGAGGTGGCGTAGTAATCTGATGCATTCCCAGGTCACTCTACTCAAACTGTGCAAACCCGCTGTCCAGTGTTCTTCCTATCCACCATTATCACTCTCGAATACAGACACATAGATTTTTGTTAAGGTTTTGGATAACTGCTCGGCACCACTGCTCCCAAGTATTGTGGGCCCAGAACATTCTGGGTTTATACATGGCCAGTTCCTCACTCACAATCTCCGAACACCTTTTGGTGCAATCACCTGCACTGATCCGGACGTAGGTGCAACAGAGGTTTTTTGGGGATGCCAAGAATGCACTCAATTGTGTTGAGTGGGGATACATGCTTTCTGTACTGCATCGCATGGGAGATGTTTTCTTACAATTGATCTTGGTTCACCATACTGACTGTACTGCACGGATCAGTGTCAATGGCTTGGTGTCAGCCCTGATACACACTAAGAGAGGCATTCACCAGAGTTGCCCCTTATCACTGCTACTGTATGCTCTTGTTGCAGAGCTGCTGGCTTGTACGCTTTGGGAGTATCATGCCTATCATGGTATCTGTTTCCCCATCATACTTTGATAGTATCTGCATAGACTGATGACACCCTCCTGTATGTTTGCAATCCTGAGCATTGTCTCTTGCCAGTCCTTAGGGAGGCTGTGCTGGATAAAAGGCCACCTTCCAAATAAACAGGAGTGGCATGGTAATATGGCATATTGTAATACACACTCGGAAGCCTATCATGACTTAATTCCACCCTCCAATTCCCTCAAAGATATATGGGGCCCATATCAGGAGTACCTGCTGCACACATGAAATTAAACTGTCACGGCTGAGGAAGTGTGTGGAGACAAGCCATAGACACAGTATGGAGTTCACACTTTTTAGCTTATTAATCACATGCTGCTTTGCCTGCAGGATGTGCGCTATGGTGAGGGAGTGAAACAAATGTTCATAGCTGAGGGTCAGTGCAGACCGGTAAGTTGTATACTGTCCCCCAGAACTGTACATGTGCACAATCTATGCATTTATGTTGGAGATGTCCTCTATGTCTTTTTAGTTCAACACATTGAACCGTCTGTATCACTCACAAGGTATGCAAGTCCGTCATTGGTTCACCATGAATATGCTCATTTGTACCTTTACTTGCCAGTTCTTGATTTTTTTTTTATTTATTGCTGTCTGGACACCTTCCTGCACAAAAACAATCGCAAGAGGTGTTTTCCTCTGTCTATGTGTGCTGCAGCATGCAGCAAACATAGAAAGAGAAAAAAACAGTGAGGAAATAATGTGATCTATCCACGTTGTGCCATCCCAGGGGTGGATTAGGAAACTGATGCATTCCCAGGTTTACCAAACCTTGTAAATCTGGGAATGCGTCAGGTTCCATGTGTTTTGCGTGGTAACACCCTTAGCAACTCCCATGGAACGCCCCTTTCAAGCAGACTATTTTGTGAAATGGGCCATATCTGTATGGCCATGTAAGGCCATGCAAGGTGGCTTTGCGTGGCCTTGTAGTGATATATCCCTGCAGCCTGGGTTGCCGGTGCCTCAAAAAATGTGACGCACCAGTGGTGTAGGCCGCTGATAAATGAGGCCCTGAGTTTGATTCCGAACAGTTTTGGTGTCAATACTAAGGAGAGATTCCTTGTTACCCTTTCCTATCCACTGACTTGTTTTACTGGTAAAACTTGTGACTTATTTTTAGAGCTGGAGGCAATCTGTCCTCTTAAGGCCACAAACAAAAATATTTTAGAATCAGGAACTGGAAGCAGCATTGCACTAGTCATTTAACTGAAAGGGTAACAAAATATTTTAGCGATAATATAGCATCTATGACAGAAAGAAAAATGGCTTATCACCCTACAAATCTTGAAGGGTTAAGATTAGACAGCGCATGTTTACTAAAAGGAAATGTAGAATAGCCTTAGAGAATAATTTGCATACCCTTGTTTTTGGTAAACTAGATGGGGTTGATATTGGATACAGCACAACCTTAATCTCAACAGTGCCATTTTCTCAAGCCTTACTTTGCTAGAGTAATCTTCATAACGCTATACTCCCTCCCATAACATTTACAAATACTCTCAGATTCTTTATCACATGCACATTCTTCATTGTGATCTTTGTAGCAGATTTCCCTCATATTTGGCACAATGTCTTTGCAAATTAATTGAGACCACTGTTAGGTTTATAGAGCAAAACATTCTATTAGCAAAAGTTGAAGAAATGTGGCATTAGCCTCAAGAGTCGTTAGGTAATAGTGTACCAACCAGAGAAGAATATTCAATGGTATACCACTTGCGTCTGAGTCAAAGGCACAGGAGGTCTTTTATTCTGAAGAGGAGTGTTACAGTTCATTTACCTGCAAGTGAGTGTAAGTCATTCATGTGATGCAAATTCATTTACTCCGAGTCTCCTTTAATTTCTGTGGCCCAAACAAACGCCACTTGCTCAAGGGCAAACCTTCCGTATTGTGTACACACTTAAACCACAATTAGGAGACAAAAACGGAGCTCTTCTCCCATATCCCACATGCTGCCTGGAACCAAATTTCCATGAGAAGCCATCTTGTGTCAAAGATTCCCACAGCGATTCTCTTATAAACCATACCATCATGAGAACCCAGAAGGATCAACCTCTTATTTTCTGCAACAGCACATATGTACTAAGCTTTTGCTTAAGACTTCTGTGAAACATATGCAAATGTTTTAGTGCACAAAAGATTTGGGAAAAAGTTTTGGCTCATGTGAGATCATGGCTGCCATGTTGGGTGCTTTAGAATTTAAACTTCACTCATCGCCAACAGTGATGCTTGGCTTTTAGTATTCAAAAAGCAACATGGATCCTTTTGTGTTACTTCTCTTTCCAAGATTGTGAAGAACTTATAGCCATCAGCCTTGGTGTTAGTAAAATTGTATTATGACTGATCTGTTTTTTTCATGTCTTGCATTGATCACACTTGCCTGAAAATGAAGAGAACACAATTGATTTTAGTGTGGTTATGGTTGCTGTGAACCTTTGACCATCAAGAACAAACAACAGACTACTGTGGTACAGTTGTGCATAAACACAAACCAGTGACACAAAGAAGTACTAAAGCAATGTGCACTCTGAGCTCTTTGAGACTGATTTAGTATAGCACTTAGCAAGAACCTTGACAGACATCCTCAGCATCAAGCTATTATTGTAGATGCACTTCCAAGACCAATAAATCCATGACTTTGTTATTGTTAGGAGAGTCGAAGAAAGCTCATTGACTTTCTTATAAGCTCACTCAGAGAGCCATATTGAACAAGCAAGAATCTACATTTTCATTGAGTTAACTGGTATCATCTTTACCTTCAAGGTGCAACAGTTACACACAATACGCCCACTTAGTAGTTGCACAGAAGATGTATGTTTGTTTACGTTTTAACATAGACACTTATTTGTTGTGCTTATCTCTTGTTTTACTCATTAAGTTTTCTCTCTGCCTATATTAGTATATCATTGACAATGATGATTCACAAGAAGTACAAAATACACTGGTTAACATTAATGCTGTAGACAGGGCATTATGAAAGTACAGGAAGCAGTATTGTGAAATCCACATAATCTCCATAATGCATGGAGTACAGTTTAGTGGGTATAGTGGTAGTTTAATGTTTATTCGAAATTTACATTCCTTAAAACATAGAATAATTTATCAAACACTTCTAATTAAAAACAGTGAACAAGCACATATTGGAAAAATCAGAAATCAAACTATACAATCATAATAAATAAATTAAGCACAAATTAGGCTATCACCGGCAAATTAGGTCAACTGTTGAAAGTAAAGTATATCATGTAAGCTGCTAGTACAATTACTGTTTCCTGCATGCTAACCTATTGTTTAGATTTCCTTTAAAGTCTGGTGGGGAAATTAAAATTGTACACGTCAAGTATTAGGTAAAAAGTTGTACAAGTTTGGACTGTTCTGTCGAAAAAACGGGCAGAGGTAAAATAAGAATTACATTTCAGCAACTGGAATAATGACCAGTCCGGCAACTCATCTATGGCAATTTTAAGTGTCCATGTGCAGAATAAGAACAGGAGAAAAGATTCAGGGATGGGCTGTAACCACCCTACCATTCTGGTGCGTACTAAATGTGATAGTGCAGTTAATATGATTCATAAATATTGTGAAGTTTATGAGGATTTTTAAAAACCAGTAACAGCAAGAACAATTTGAAAAAAAGGTGTGTGCCCAGTGCTCTTGGCTATATTATGTAGAGGTTGCCGACTCATTCAGGTAGGCTGGCGGAGAGAGGGTGGCTGCAGTGCCTTTATAAACTGATCATAAACCCAACCAAATGGATTATCCCAATTTAAAATCTTTGGTGTTTTTCTTTCCTAAGCTTCCCTACTACACATAGATATTTGCTTCAGGTAGCCATGGTGTAAATAGATGTGTCTCCCTTCAGTGGCCAAGAACTTTGTGGTGGCGTCTAATGCCTAACTTTTTATACAGTGGGCTAATCCATATAGTTCTGGGCTTAGTACAGACAGGACAGTAGAATAATAAATAAATAAATATTTTTTCTTTAAATGACTAGCTACACATTGGATAGATGTCACTAGGGACAAGACTCCTGCCAGTGTTTCACTAAGATATGAATTATCCTATTTCCAGTGTGCCGTATCAAAACTTTAAATACAAGGATTTTGCCAACTACTGTTGAAGGTTGTGAATTCATATCTCACTTTTCCATACCCCTTTCACACACTGGATGAACAGCTTACAGAACACGTTCTGGCCTCTACAGTTACATCTGATAAACCCATGTGCACTGTGACATGTCAATTAAAGTGAATAACATACCACTCACAAACTACACACCATCTACGTGTCACACTCAGAACAGTGATGCCATAATGAAGTACTACTTGTATCCTGCCAATACAAGACACACGCCAAAGCAGTTCACATCTGAGGTGTAATATGTGAATCTGTGTCAAACCCATGTGACCAGTCAGACCCTTAGCCATGGTCAGAGCATACATCAATACACAGCATACTGCTCAGTGCATCAACCATGGGCCATGTGCCATATATCCACTGACTGCAGTGTCACAACATTTGTACTGCTGGAACACACATACCACACCAGGAACCAATTCCAATGCCACCACACATAGAACTGTATAGGGCATCAGATATACACCTATTTTAACATAATGACATTATGAAGGCTGTTATTCTGCATTGCAGCATAGGAATTGCTAGGTCATTGTCATATATGAACTGAACAACCAATGGTGACAAATGAGGTAGCTCCAAGGGAACTTACTACCTCTGGTATCATCTAATACTGAAAAGGGAAAATCCCCACATGAATATGACCTAGGACTGCATGATCTGTGAAATCTTCCCACATTCATTACCATTGATCAGTATCCCATGGTTGATTCCCTACACATACCCTACACTCTGTAGATTTCCAATATGTGCAGAGTCAGCTATCATGGCAATACTCCTGTCCCATTGAGGCCTGTCATTTGGTGGAACTGTACTGCCAGACCCACAATCAGTCTATACCAGCTACAGTACCAGATGTATATTGTCCCAGTGATAATAGGAGTGTAACATAGTAGCACATACAGGATGGCTACACAGATGGCATTAGACTGGAACCTCAGATACACTAATGCAGATGGATGGAGCTGGTCATACACAATGCTTATGGTGTTACGAACTTTCTCAATCTTTGTAAGGCCAGGATGAAGTCACACACGTGCCCATGTCATAACTGCATCTGCACATTACAGACCTAGAGGTATGGAAAAGGGAGATGTATATCTACAAAAGATACCCTGCCAGCGTGACTGATGCCAATTTCCCTTGTCGATGTGCATGCAGCATTGACCCCAATCACCATGTCCCAGAAGTGAGCCATCCAATCCCACAGAACGCCTGGTAAGTCCAAGGATACTGTCAGTACTCACCTTCTTGTGGCTTCTGTGCTGCCCTAGAACGCTAATCGACATCAGGGTAGGCCACTGCCAAAATGCGGGCCATGGGGAGGGGGGGGTCAGGGTCTTGCAGGCACCCCTTCCTCATTGGGAGAACATCCCCAGTTGGATATCCTCAGTCTTCCGGGCCGGCAACTCAGGTCCTCCCACCGTTTAAAACAATGGGTGCTCTGCCAGCTATGGACCCCCAGGGTTCGCATCTGCTTGGCAATGGCACACCAAATTCCCTTCTTCTGATGGGCGCTGGCCTGCATGGGTGACATGGACAGAAGGAGAAAGTAATGTAGAGTGGCACCATATCAACAGCAGTGGACTACAGACATCAAACACACCACATCCCCACACAAACCTATTGTCATGGTAAAGACGTTTTTAACTCAATGCCCCCTGCATGCATGCACTCCCTGGCCGGTGTGACTATGCCTTTCACCCTCACACCTCCCTTCACACAGGACAATGATATTGGGCTTACCTGCTCCTATGGTGCCTCATACAGCTGTCCATTCAGGGGTAGGACCCCTTGCACAAGCTTCTCCAGCTCCTCCGGAGTGAAGGCTGGGGCCCTATCACCTACAGGATGTGGCATGATGGCTCCCAGAGACAGAGCACAGCAGCTCACGGCGTGGAGGTCTTGCTTGCAGGAGTGTCAGGAGTCAAGTAAGCTATGCAGCAGAAAATGACAGTCCCGGCCGCCGCATACATGATCGTTGCCACTGGTGGTGATCATCGTTAGTCTCAATCTCCCACAGGAAGCAATGTAATCCAATGAGAAGTTGCACGGGGGTTGCAATTGCCTACCGCCATGACAACATACGCCGGTGGACTTAAGGTCACTTCCATCCGTCCAGTGCAAGCAGGGCAGGCATCTGCCATTTTATGCACATTTCAGGGCTTGTTGCTGAAAATAAATGTGTCATGCAAGATATATGTCAAGAATGCTGAGCAGGCCTATGTTCTGCCATCAGGGTTGGGCTCATACATGTGCCATTCATGGCATAGTGCTGTTCGATGGGCGGATGTAATTTTCAGTGCATGTCTAGATCTTTTGGTGCCTCATAGGCAGTATAACCATATAGGTCACTGGCATTAGTATATGCATGGTCCATGCAGGACCCATCTGTACACTTTACATGGAACATTCCACATGTTTTGTGTGTGGCATTCTGTTGGTCAGGGCCCGCAATGAGCAGCAAGGATGGTTTACATGGACCTTCTTCTTGTCCAGTATGACATATGTCAACTGTTGAGGCATGTGTACAGTGTTAGGTGGGTGCAACAAAGAAATTTTCAACTAACATGGGTAGAGTGCTCATCAAATTGTATATTCCCTCCTTGCTATCCTAGATACCCTGTCATTGGGAGAAGGAGACATGCACAGTGTACCGCCCGCTAGTCAACCTTGCTACCCTAAAGAAGAGGCATATCATCCAGACCAATCGTCTGAATCGTCATACCATCATGGATCTATGTATCCAGTTGGAGCTAGATCTATTGCCTGCCATACGTAATACCTATGCCACAGTACAATTCTTGTCAGTGCTACACTTACCTTGCCACTGGATCCTTTCAGATTACAGTGGACTTGGCAGCAGGGATGTCACAGCCCATATTTAGGCCCTCATTCTGACCTTGGCGGGCGGCGGAGGCCGCCCGCCAAAGTCCCGCCGTCAGGTTACCGTTCCGCGGTCGAAAGACCGCGGCGGTAATTCTGACTTTCCCGCTGGGCTGGCGGGCGGTCGCCTTCAGACCGCCCGCCAGCCCAGCGGGAAAGAGGCTTCCACAATGAA
The DNA here is from genome assembly GCF_031143425.1 of Pleurodeles waltl. NCBI lineage: Eukaryota > Metazoa > Chordata > Amphibia > Caudata > Salamandridae > Pleurodeles > Pleurodeles waltl. Next base: position 915,469,959 of record NC_090447.1, read on the forward strand.
GCCGGCTCGGAATCGAGCCGGCGGAGTTGAAGCTGTGCGACGGGTGCAGTTGCACCCGTCGCGTATTTCACTGTCTGCACAGCAGACAGTGAAATACATTTAGGGGCCCTCTTACGGGGGCCCCTGCAATGCCCATGCCAGTGGCATGGGCACTGCAGGGGCCCCCAGGGGCCCCGCGACCCCCCCTACCGCCATCCGGATCCCGGCGGTCAGACCGCCGGGATCTGGATGGCGGTAGGGGGGGTCGGAATCCCCTCGGCGGCGCAGCAAGCTGCGCCGCCTTGGAGGATTATATGGGGCGGCGGTACACTGGCGGGAGCCCGCCAGTGGTGCCGGTCCGACCGCGGCTTTACCGCCGCGGTCGGAATCCCCATTGGAGCACCGCCGGCCTGTCGGCGGTGCTCCCGCGGACCTCCGCCCTGGCGGTCTTTGACCGCCAGGGTCAGAATGAGGGCCTTAGTCTTCTGTTGAAGGATGTACTGAGTGCTTTTCTAAAACACCTGTACAGCTACATCACGTTCCCCCAATGTGCAGATTTGCCCACTGTAAAGGCAGACATCTATGATATTGGACACATCCCTCATGTGAAAGGGACCATAGATGACACCCATATAGCTTCAGTCCCTCCCAGTTCCAATGAACAAGAGTATAGGAACTACTATTCCATGAATGTTCAAGTGGTGTTTCTCACGGACTAGTACATCTCCCAAGTGAGAGCCAAATTTCCAGGATCTGTGCATGACTCCTACACCCTGAGGAATAGCAATGTCCCACACATTATGGCACAACTATAGAGAGCGAGGCTTGGCCCATTGGTATGCATTCATTAGGATGTGTGTTGCTGTTATGTCACCTATCATCCAATTCTGCCCTGTGCCTCTACCGGTATTGTGACAGGTCCTACTTTTGTGCCCACAGGTGACTCTGGATATCCTAACCTTTCCTGGCTATTGACACCAGTGTGGTACCCTACCACAGATGGTGAACACCGTTTTAATGAGGACCACGGCTGGACGAGGCGTGTAATAGAAAGGACATTTGGGCTACTGAAGGCTAGATTCAGGTGTCTGCACATCTCTGGAGGTGCCCTCCTCTACCCTCCACAAAAGGTATGCCAGATCATAGTTGCTAGTTGCATGCTTAGTTGCTAGTTGCATGCTCCACAATCTAGCCGTGAGACATCAGATTCCATTACTGGCTGATGAGGAGGAGGCAGCTGAACCAGTGGCTGGTGATGGTGACATACAAAGTGAGGAGGAGGCTAATGAGGATGGTGCAGCTGACTATAGGACTGAACTGATCAATCAGTACTTCCAACGAAATACAGGTGTGTTGTGTGTGCATTGGCAGGTGTCATATTTCCACTTTGCTTTCTGACAAAGCTCCTCCTGGCCAGGTACATCAGTGGAGGTGTTCAGTGTACCTATCCTTCTGTGTGACTTGTGGTGGGAGACAGATTGCATATCAGGGGCTGTGTTACTGATCTTAACTATGACATTTGTTCTCAATGCAGGTTGCTAGGTTGACAGTTCCTATTAACAGGCATGTAGTGTGCTATATGTCCTTGAATCTCCTGTGCAGATATTTTTTCCAGCGATTAACTGTGTAGTGTGGATCAATCCCTATCCTAACTGTTGTCTGTGGCATTCATGGACACTAGATTTTGCTGAGAGTAGTAAATGTAGGGCTTTGCCCATTTAAGCTGTCAGCTACAGCGTTTGAGTCATGTAATTCCTGAAATTGTGGATGTAGAAATGTCATCTGCTATGCCCTGTTTCCTTGCCAATCACCACTGAGCACAACAACAATGAACTACAATGTGCTTTGAGTGCCACCATGCCTATTATCCTGACGTGAGCCCCTGTCTTGGTCTTTTTGCAGGTTAGAATAATAGATCTACTCTGGTGTGTGGCTGGAATAATGGCTCCCTAAAAGCTGGATTTTGGGACGTCTGGTGTACTGTGTCTTCTACACAGGATGCTTCCCTCTCCTGTCCATGTTACTGACTTTTGGTGAAGGGGAATATACACATGTTACATTTGGGTGACAACCCATTTGTACATGTAACAATAAAGATACAAAGGCAGTTGCTGTTTGGGGTCATGGAGGATGAAATAATCAGAGTAGGTGGCCTAGTTGTAAGTAATACAGGTCCAGTATCCCAGGGCCATGGGAAATTGTAGACATGACATTGTACAGTCAACAGGGTGTCTCAGTGGCACACAAGGCAGAGAGTTCAGAAGAGGGTAACTTCCTGGCAGTGGCTTTTGTCTTGGCATCTGCTCCTGCAGGATGTCTAGATGGTTGACCACGTTTACAGGGGGGGGGGGTTTCCTCAGTTACAGAGGGAGGGGTGACAGAGGCCTGTGGCTCCCCTGGCAGGGCATACATTCCACTAACTGAGGCAGATGTTGATGGCTGAGTTGGTATGTGGCTAGTGGAAGGGACCTGCTGGTGGGTAGAGAAAGCACCAAGGATTGTGGTGAGCTCCCTGAGCAAACCTGCATGGGGCCATGGTGGCACTATGTGCCTGCCACTGCTGCATGGCCTCCTTGTGGCATTCCCTCTGCAACCTTTGGTTTTCCTCCCAAGATGGTGATCATTTGGCCCATCTTGTCCTGGGATTGCTGGTATGCTCCCAGAACTTGGGAGATTGTATACTGGCCAGTCGAGTACCTTGGGGGCCGCAACCCCTGGCCCAGAGGTGCCCTCCCATGGACCCTGCCCTCCTGTGCCTGCGCCCCTGGTACAGTGTGCCCACTCCCAGTGTCAGCAGGACCTTCATTGTCTTGGGTGTGAGGGGTCGACTCAGGTCCATGTACTGTGAAGCACACTATTGATTGAACAGTCCTTGGGAAACAGGTTTGGGGACGAGGGGTTGACTGTGCAGTTGATGCCACAGGGTGGGGGGGTTGGATGTGGGCAGTCAGGCTGGGAGTGGTGAAATGACCAGGTGTCCCAGATGGGCCAGGTAAGTAATAAATGCCCAGACATCCTGAGGTGTTGTCCTCACTGGGGCCTTCATCTGAGGAGGGCTGGCTATCTCTTGCATCGATTCGATGGTGGCAGTGGCAGGAGTACCTGTGAATGGAGTGAGAGAGTGTCACATGGTGGTGGAGGTTGTCCGGAATCCCCAAGGTGCCTCCTGCGTTATCTGTCAGCATTCCCAGGGATTAGGGTTAAATCATATCTCTGTTCTTGGTTAAACCTTCATGTTTCTAAGTAAACATATTGTGCTGTGTTACATATTGGTTTTATCAATGCTTGTTTTACCAATGCTTGTTTGCTGATGTGAGCAGGTGTAGACATGTGCTTCTAATTGGGTGTGGTGTGGACATGTGCTTCTAATTGGGTGTGGTGACTCATCCACATGTGGAAACTCAACTGCTTTCCTGATTGGCTACAAATAGCAGAGTGAAGCATGTCTCCCTGCTTGGCTTTGTTTTGCTTCCTGATCTCAGCATCTGATTCGGCAGTCCAGCCCCTGCGGTCATCCTCGTATTCAGGACTTTTGAGGCAATTCTTTTCTTTGTTCCTGTACCAGCTGACGCCAGCCATTCCTCCACCACTCCGGAAAAGACTGCAGCTAAGTGACTAGCATTTTCCACGGAGTTTGTTCTTTAAGCGCTGCGCTTTCCTAGAACAGCTGATGTATTTCCGTATTTGCTTATCTTGAAGAGACAAATGCATTTCTGAACATTCTACATTATTATTGTAGTTACTTGCCTAAATGTGCTTCAGAAAATCTGCTTGAGCTCAAGTACTATAAAAAGTGACAGTGCAATTTACATTTACGTGACTTTTTTTTTCTCTAATAGCATAACTCTTGGGTTTAAATTGTGTCATTCATGCCTGTTTTTCAGGTTTGCGGAGTTTGCTTTTGAAGGATTTTTCACACACACAGTGAAACCAAACCAAACTGTGCCACCCTAACTGTTTAAACCCTGGGTGGACATTTGTATTTCTTGGATTGTTTTTGTTCCTTTTAGTTTAACCCTATGCATGCAGGAAAGTTATACATGATATAATTAATGCACTTGTTTGTCTTTCTTGTGCATGATAAGGGCAACCACAGGTCTAATTGTAGTGTGCAACAGTGAATCTCTGTGAAGCCAGCCCTAGTGTTGCAGTACTTATTGTTATGGTACTCAGTTTGGGTTTTTGTTAATGCAGTGTTAGTAATTGTGCCAACAGTTATTATTATCCAAGAAAAGTGCTGGAGCATCCTGGTGTTCTTCTACCGCTCCCGTGCTCATATCAGAAAGAGGGATTCAGTTTCAAAGAAGTTGAGTGCACTAACTCCACTATCACTCTGTCAACAACGATCTGCCCACCCCCCAAAGATACAGGGTGCCTAGCTGGACCGGCAAAATGTGTCAGTGGTTTGTTTCGTTCTCTTCCAATCCCCCTTTCCATTTGGGACACCTGCCGGGGTTTTTGCGTCCACCAGGAAGTGCCGAGAGGTGTTCCAGGAGGTCGGGGGCATACCATCGCCCCTGCAGACATCCTGCTTTTCAGGTGAGTGGCCCCATCTCGACAAAGTTGTGGCTGGTAGTGGCTTGACTTGATTCCCAGGTATTGCAATGACAGATGCAGCAAGCAGACATTGTGGGTAGTTGATTGTAACATGGGTAACATGTTTCATTGAGGGTTGAGGAATGAGGATTGCAACCCTGTCATTGCCATGTAGTGGTCCTCATTTGTAGCATCAAGTTGGTGTAGCAGGTGCAATAGTAATACAGGCAGGTGTTGCAATCTGAAGTGGATATATCAGCTTTTCATGTGGCTGTGCGGGTGCACTGTGGGAGTTGTAAGGATGGTTATTGGAAGTGCTATCTGTGCACTTGGCAGGGACTGTGTGGGCATTGTGGCTGGGTGGTGTTGTGGCATGAAGGGGAGGAGCAATAGGTCATTGAGTAGGAGGTGGAGTGGATAATAGGGTGATTCGGTGTGGTGGGGAAGCATGCTGGACAGGAGTACCAAGTGCCAGGGAAGTGTTAGTTACTTACCAAAGTCCAGCCCTCCAGGTTTTCTAGTCAGGCCCTCAGTATGCAGGATGTCCAAAACCTTCTCCTCCCAAGATGAAAACTCTGGGGGAGGAGGTGGGGGCCTGCTGCCAGTCTTGTTTACGGCTATTGGGTATCTGGATGCCATGGAATGCACCTTCCCCCGTAGATCGTTCCACCTTTTCCTGATGTCCTCCCTTGTGCATGGGTGGTTGGCCAATGAGTGTACCCTGTCGACAATTTTCTGCCATAACTCCATTTTCCTGGCTATGGATGTTTGCTGGACCTGTGCACCAAACAGTTGTGGCTCTACCCTGACGATTTCATCAACCAAGACCCTCAATTTGACGTCTGTGAAGTGTAGGTGCTTTTGACGGGATATGGTGGTTGTGTTGCAGCTGGTGGTGTGTGAAGTGTGCAAGGGTGCAGTGTAGGGTGCTTGGTGGGGTGGGGGGTGCTTAGTTATGTGTTATGTGTTGTGGTGTTTGTGTGCAGTGGCGATGTATGTATTGTGTTGAAGGTGCAGTTGTGTGCTGAGTGTGCAGTGTATATGTGCCTATTGTGTATCAGTGCTAATTAATAGGTTTGTGGGTCCTAGCTGTCAGTGTTTGTCGTTGTGGTTGCAGAGGATTGTGGGTTGTGTGGGGGGGAGTTATACAGTGCAGTGAGCAGGTGTGTGTGGTATGTGTATGTATGTGAAGTGTGGGGTATTCGAGCTATACAAAACGGTGTTCCATCTTAGGTGATTTTTTTACTGTGTCGGTTCACAGCGCCAATGGTTTTCCGTGCAAGAACCGCTGTGCTGATTTGTGGGTCATAAAGTGGAGGGTGGAATTAAGTCAGCGTGGCGTGCTGGTGGTGGGACTGCCTCTCTCCCACCCTCGATTGTCCTGGCGGTCTCGGATTTGTGGCTATATTTTGGCGGTCTTCGATGTGTGACCCATAATACGGCAATTGGAATACCACCTACATGACCCGCCAATGGGATGGTCTTCTGAAAAGGACGCCAAACTCTTAATGAGGGCCTGAGTTTCTAGTTGGTTGGTGTACTACACTGGGGAAACTAGCTTTTCCACAACTATGGTCCAGCTAGCCCTGGTTTCCCTCAGACCAGTGACTGGGACCCCCTCCACTCTCACCTGGTAGAATTGATGACTCCCACCCTCTGGGATCACCAACTTATCCTCTCAGTTTGGCTCCCAACAAAGGGAGATTTTGTCATGGTCTATGACCTGCCCCTGGGGATTATCTCCCTCTGTGGCAAAATTGCCCACCCCTGTAGAGAAGCCACCTGTGGCTGGTTTCTTAGGACAGACAGAGTCCCCTTTCTTGTGTCTAGCTGGGAACACTTAAACAAAATGGGGTGCCCTGGGCCACCGCCCAGCAGAACCTCCCTCCTTCCTGTCAGAAAGGACATGTGAACCTTTTTCTCCCCTCTTATCCTGGGAACTGTCTGCGTCTCCCTTAACTTTCTCCGCCTTCTTCTGTTGGTGTAGGAAGGTAGCCTCTTTCTAGCCTTGCTACCCCCACTTTTGGCCTGTTTGTGAGTATATGTCAGGATGTTTTTACTGTCTCACTGGGATCCTGCTAGCCAGGGCCCAGTGCTCATAGTGAAGAGCCTATGTTGTCAGTATGTTTGATATGTGTCATTGGGATCCTGCTAGCCAGGACCCCAGTGCTCATAAGTTTGTGGCCTATATGTCATCCGTATGTGGTGCCTAACTGTATCACTGAGGCTCTGCTAACCAGAACCTCAGTGTTTGTAGTCTCTCTGCTTTTAAAATTGTCACTGCAGGCTAGTGACTAATTTTACCAATTCTGATTGGCACATTGGAACACCCCTATAATTCCCTAGTATATGGTACCTAGGTACCTAGGGTATTGGGGTTCCAGGAGATCCCTATGGGCTGCAGCATTTCTTTTGCCACCCATAGGGAGTTCAGACAATTCTTACACAGGACTGCCACTGCATTTTACACTGCACTTAAGTAACTTATAAGTCACCTACAGTATATGTCTAACCTTCACTTAGTGAATGTTAGGTGCAAAGTTACTTAGTGTGAGGGCACCCTGGCACTAGCCAAGGTGGCCCCACATTGTTCAGGGCAAATTCCCCGGGCTTTGTGAGTGCAGAGACACCATTACACGCGTACACTACATACAGGTCAATACCTATGTTTAGCTTCACAATGGTAACTCCGAACATGGCCATGTACCATGTCTAGGATCATAGAATTGTCACCCCAATACCATTCTGGTATTGGGTGGGCAATTCCATGCATCCCCAGGGCTCCAGCATGGACCCCGGGTACTGCCAAACTAGCTCTCTGGGGTTTTCTCTGCAGCTACAGCTGCTGCCAACCCTCAGACAGGTTTCTGCCCCCCTGAGGCCTTGGCAGCCCAGTCCCAGGAAGGCATAACAAAGGATTTCCTCTGAGAGAGGGTGTTACAACCTCTCCCTTTGAAAATAGGTGTTAAGGGCCTGAGAGGAGTAGCCTCTCCTAGCCTCTGGAAATGCTTTGAAGGGCACAGATGGTGCCCTCCTTGCATAAGTCAGTCTACACCGGTTCAGGGATCCCCCAGCCCTGCTCTGGCGCGAAACTGGACAAAGGAAAGGGGAGTGACCACTCCCCTGACCAGCACCTCCCTAGGGGAGGTGCCCAAAGCTCCTCCAGTGTGTCCCAGATCTCTGCCATCTTGGATGTAGAGGTGTGAGGGCACAATGGACACCTCTGAGTGGCCAGTGCCAAAATGTGATGTCAGAGACCCCTCCTGATAGGTGCTTACCTGACTAGGTGGCCAATCCTCCTCTGAGGGCTATTTAGGGTCTCTCCTGTGGGTTTCTCATCAGATAATGAATGCAAGAGCTCGCCAGAGTTCCTCTGCACTTCCCTCTTCGACTTCTGCCAACGATCAACCGCTGACTGCTCCAGAATGCCTGCAAAACCGCAACAAAGTAGCAAGAAGACTACCAGCAACATTGCAGCGCCTCATCCTGCCGGCTTTCTTGACTGTTTCCTGGTGGTGCATGCTCTGAGGGCTGTCTGCCTTCACCCTGCACTGGAAGCCAAGAAGAAATCTCCCGTGGGTCGATGGAATCTTCCCCCTGCCAACACAGGCACCAAACTTCTGCATCACCGGTCCTCTGGGTCCCCTCTCATCTTGACGAGCGTGGTCCCTGGAACACATTAGCTGGCTCCAAGTGTCCCCGGCAGGCCAGTGGCCCTTCTGTCCAAATTTGGTGGAGGTATGTCCTTGCCTCCCCACGCCACACAGTAATCCTGTGAACTGCGTGAACTGCTGCTTCTAGGGCTTCTGTGCACTTTTTCAAGACTACCTTTTTGCACAGCCTAGCTCAGGTCCACAGCACTCCATCCTGCATTGCCCAACTCGCTGAGTTGGACTCCGACTTCGTGGGACTCCCTTTTGTTGCGCTGAGATGACCGAAGGGCTCAGATCTTCTGAAACCATGTTCAGGTGCTTGTGCGGGTGCTGCCTGCTTTTGCGTGGGCTCTCTGTGTTGCTGAGTGCCCACTATGTCTCCTCCTCCAAGGGGCGACCTCCTGGTCCTTCCTGGGCCCTGGCAGCACCCAAAACCTTCAACTGCGACTCTTGCAGCTAGCAAGGCTTGTTTGCAGTCTTTCTGCGTGGAAACTCTACATCCTCCAGTATGCCGTGGGACATCTTCTGTCCAAAGGAGAAGTTCCTGGCACCTTCCGTTGTGGATGAATCTTTGGCTTCTTCCACCCGGAGCCAGCCCTTTTGCACCTTCATCCGGGCTTTAGTGGGCTCCTGCTCCCCTGGACACTTGCGTGACTCTTGGACTTGGTCCCCTTCCTTTACAGGCCCTCAGTTCCAGGAATCCGTCTTCAGTGTTTTGCAGTCAGTTGTTGTCTTTGCAGAATCCCCTATCTCGACTTTACTATCTTTCAAGGGTAGTAGGGTAACTTTACTCCTACTTTTCAGGGTCTTGGGGTGCGGTATCTTGGACACCCTTAGTGTTTTCTTACACCCCCAGAAACCCTCTGCACATTACATTAGGCCTGGGGTCCCTTCATGGTTCACATTCCACTTTTGGAGTATATGGTTTGTGTTGTTCCTAGGTCTATTGTCTCCTATTGCCTTGTATTGTGTTATACAGTGTCTGCACTACTTTGCTAACTGCTTACATACCTGATTTTGATTTGTGTGTATATGTTGTGTATTTTACTTACCTCCTAAGGGAGTATATCCTCTGAGATACTTTTGGCATATTGTCATTAAAATAAAGTACCTTTATTTTTAGTAACTCTGAGTATTGTGTTTCTTATGATATAGTGCTAAGTGATATAAGTGGTATAGTAGGAGCTTTGCATGTCTCCTAGTTCAGCCTAACCTGCTCTGCTATAGCTACCTCTATCAGCCTAAGCTGCTAGAACACTACAAATCTACTAATAAGGGATAACTGGACCTGGCACAAGGTGTAAGTACCACAATGTACCCACTATAAGCCAGGCCAGCCTCCTACAGTTGGGGACTCTGCCCAGTGTAAGCTGAGTCTCCCACATGCATCTTCTTTTGGACCCTGATGCTGAGCCTGCAGTCCGCCTCCTTGGCAAGCTTCCTAGGGTTAGTAAGCTTACTGGCGATCAAGTGCAACTAGACAATTGATCCCATACAATCGAATTGTACAGCTCTGGGTAGTCTGTTACCTTACTGCCCTTCACCCAACTATCCAGTGCCCTGCAGAAGGAATCAACATTCTCAACCCAAGTTTGAAAACCAAGTTTAGCACTCACCCTAACTTTACCCTGTTAACTCTCTGGGGTCAGGGTGTCCTTCATGGCAGGGTATCTCATCTGATCCTCCGCTTCTAAGGCCAACAAGGGTTTTCTCCCCTCCACTGAGAAATACTTCCACAGGCCTTCCCCCCAATCTCTCTCAGGGACCCCGTGCATCGTCAGTGCTGCCTCATAACCCCTAAACCACTGCTCTATGTCATCACCCACAACAAAATCCTTTACCACATCCTTGGGTAAATGCACCTTTCTCTCAGACCTCACTGTAGTACTGTTGCCACCATCTGTGCCAAGCCTGCTCTTTTGATCCATCTCCTTCAAGCTCAGCTCTTTAGCTAAAAACATTTCCTTCTCCTCTAATGACAATGTTCACTTTTTCTACTGTGATTTTCTGTTTCTCTGCCTCTCTTTTGAGCCTGACTAGTTCCAACTGAAGCTCCATCTCATGCTTCAGCTTGAGCTTCCCTAGCTACATTTGAAGCCTCCTAACCTCTAGCTCCTCTAGGGTCAGTCGTCTTGAGGAAACACTGGTGCTTGCCCTGGAAAGTGCCTTCCTCCAAGGCAGATCCTGATTCTCCACAAAATCATCTTGTAGGTTTTGCTCCGTTTTGCTCCGCTTCCTCCACAATAGCATTCTCCTCCTCGTGTGTATACAGCCCTTAATAAGACATTTGAGCTCCTTGCAGAACTTTTTGTGTAGCGGCACCAAATAGGTCTCCAACCTCTCCTGCTCAAACACCACCTCTGCAACTCTAACTGATGGCTCAGCAGACTGAGACTTGATTGTGATTAATCTGAAAGTCGCAAAGTTTCAAGAAGGCAAAAGGAAGAGAAGGCTAAAAAAAGAAAAAACAGTACGTGGTTGTGTAGTGGTCTGCAACATGGAAATAGTGTACACCAATCACTGTATTTTAAGTACAAATAGCAGTCCGATCCTCATTGCTGATCAACATTGTTAGAATTGGAGTCTCTACTTTGCCGTGGATTTGCAACTTGTCTTAGTAGGGACCCACACTCCAGTCAGGCTAAGTCACACAGCTAAGATAACCCCTGCTTACCCCTTTAGCAGCTTGGCTCAAGCAGCCAGGCTTATCTCAGAGGCAATATGTAAAGTATTTGTATGTATACATACACACACACACACACACACACACACACGATAACAGTTAAAACACCACAAAAGTACTCCACACCAGTTTAGAAAAATAGCTTATAGTAATAAAAACAAAACAAAAAAAAAAAGACCAAAACGACAGAAAACCAACATACAAAAATAAAGATATCACTTTTTAAATGTTTAAAAGAGTCTTAATCCATAGAAACCAATGTGATCTCCTTTTAACACAGTACCTGGGATGTGTCAAAAAACGATGATGATGTGTCGGAAAAGCAAACAATGCGTCAAGTCTTTCCTCGCAGGGGAGGTAATTCATCGATTCTTTCCTCACAGTTGAGGCGATATGTCGGTTCTTTACTGCTGTGCAGGGTTGATGAGAAAATGGTGCCCAGGACAATGCATTGAAAATCCAGACATACTGTGCGGATGGATCCTTGCTGAGACAACTGCTACGTTGATTCTTCTGTCGCGAGACTGGAGTTTCATAAATTTTTCTGCAACGGGACAGGCACTGCATTGATTTATCTACCAATGCATGGACTTTCTTCTTCAGATCACCAGCTGCCACTTCCAAGGGCCCAGGGACTTGATTTGGCACCATTTGGCAAGTAAGGACTCTCAGCAGAAGAGGCAAGGCATTGGCAGATGAAGAATGTGATGTCCCTGAGACTTCTAATAGGAGAGAAGCTCAGTTCAAGCCGAAGGAGAGCCGTCAAACGCAGGGTGTAGAAAGCAAAGTCCAGACCTTTCACTCCAAGGACAGAAGCAGCAAGCAGCAGGCCAGCACAACAAAGAAACAGACAGAGTGGCTGTCCCTCCTATGGCATTTAGCTCTTCTTACTGGCAGAATGTCCTCAGTCCAGAAGGGGTGTAAAGTTGTGATCTTAGAGGTCCAATTCTTATACTAATTCCTGCCTTTTTAAGTAGGAAAACTTAAAAGAAAAGTCTTTGTAGTGCTCAAGATCCTGCTTTTCCTGCCCTGGTCCCAGACACACTACAGGGGGTTGGAATATGCTTTGTGTGAGGACAGGCACAGCCCTATTCAGGTGCAAATGTCTGCTCCTCGAACCACTCTAGCCCAGGAAGACCCACCAGGATATGCAGGGCACACCTCAACTCCCTTCATGTAAATGTCAGAAACAGCCCAACTGAGGCAGAGGCAGAGAATGGTTAAGCCCGAAAATGCCCACTTTCTAAAAGTACTTACAACTTAAAAACCAAGTTCACCAAAATATTTATTTTTAAATTGTGGGTTCGGAGACCCTAAACTCCGTATCTCGATCTGCTCCCACTGGGAAATAACACTTAAAAGCAATTTCAAGACAATCCACGTGTTGCCCTATGGGAGAGATAGGCCTTGCAATCGCAAAAAACAAATTTAGCATTATTTCACTATTAGGACATGTAAAATACACCAGTACATGTCCTGCCTTTAAATATACTGTACCAACCCTTTGCGGCTGCCATGGGTCTACCTTAGGGGTGACGTACATATAGTTAAAGGGAAGGTTTGGGCCATGGCAAGTGGGTGCACTTGCCAGGTCGAAATGGCAGTAAAAACTGCACACACAGACACTGCAGTGGCAGGTCTTAGAAATGTTTACAGGGCTACTGTAGGAGGTTGGCCATGGTTTTTAGTGGGTACCTAAGGTACTTACACCTTATCCCAGGTCCAGTTATCCCTTATAAGTGAAATGTAGGCAGTGTCTAGAAGCCAGGCTCTCCAGGGGTAGTTGTAGCTGAGCAGCCAAGGCTTATCTAGGAGACATGCAAAGCTCATGCAATACCACTGTAGTCACACAGTACTCACACAAATGAGAGAAAATACTCAGTGTTGCAAAAATAAAGGTACTTTATTTTGGTGACACAAATGCCAAAAGTACCATAGAGACTGTACTCCCTTAGGAGGTAAGTAATACACAAACTATATACACTAGTATGCAGAAATAGCTGTAAAAACAGGTAGAAAACAAAGCAAATAGTGAAAATCACATTAGTTAGAAATGGGCCGGGGAAATGTCGGTTCCCCACCTACGCAAGTATAGTGTGTAGAGGGGTGCTGGGAATATTAGAAAATACCACAGGTAAGTAATATAACTCACCCCGGAGCCCAGGAATGCATGTTTAAATTAAAGTAACTTTCCTAGACCACACATGAGCATGAGAAAGAAGATAATGCAAGAACTAGAAGAGATTGCAAGACACCAACAGGGGATTCCTGGACCTGAAGACCTGTGGAAGAAGGGGACCAAGTCCAAGAAGCACAGAAGAGTCCAGGGAGAACAAGAGCCCCTGCTAACCCGGATGACGGTGCAAAAGAAGAACCACTAGTGAAGAACAACAGTCAGTATTGCACCCAACAAGATGGATGCGGGTTCCAGGTTGGCACAGATGATGTCGCATGCTGAATGGATGATTGCAATCTGGTTTGCATCGCTGGATTCCGCTAACAAGCTTTGGCACACGCAAAGCTTGCTGTTAGCGGAAAATGGTGCTGCCCAGGACCAGGAGGGACTTGGTGGACTCTACCCAGGAGGGGGAGTCAGAGGGCGCTCTCAGCAACTCAGAGAACCCTCAGAGGACCAGGCAGCACGCACAGGAGTCCCACAGCACGGGGACAAAGAAGGTGCAAAAAGAGGCCCACGCAGCACTACAACAAAGGGTCCCACGCCGCCGGAGAACCATGCAGGAAGCTGTGTGCCGCAGGATAGAGTGTTGGGGGCCAGAGCTGCACGGTGCGCGAAGAACTTCATGGAAGGATGCCACCAAGCCTTGACAACTGCAAAACACGCTATGCAAGGGGGTGCTGTCTTGCGTGGGAAGGCAAGCTCTTACCTCCACAAAAGTTGGACACTAGGACATCAGGACCATAAGGACCACTTCAGTTCACCACCTGTGAGGCAGGATCCATGCAGCTCGCCAGGAGAGGGGACCCACGCCACCGGTCATCGTTGCAGAGAGGAGCCTGGTGAAGCAGGGGAGTGACTCCTTCACTCCAAGGGAGATTCCTTTGTTCTTCTGGTGCAGGCTGAAGGCAGGCTGTCCTCTGAGGATGCACGACCTGGGAACAGTTACAGTTGCTGGCAGGAGTTGAAGATACAATGTTGCAGAAGTCATCTTTGCTTCTTTGTTGCCGTTTGTAGAGTTCCTGGAGGGTCCAGACGCAATTTTGCCAGTGAGAAGGTGAAGTAAAGGATGCAGAGGATTCCTGCTGGAGTCTTGCAATCCGAATCTGAAGAACCACCAAAGAGAGAGACCCTAAATAGCCCTGAAAAGGGGATTGGTCAGCTAAACAGGTAAGCACCTATCAGGGCAGGGCTCTGTGTCACCTGCTAGCACTAGCCACTCAGTTGCTCCCAGAATTCCCTGCAGTTTGGAATCCAAGATGACAAAACCCAGGGACCCTGTGGAGGAGCTCTGAGCACCACCCCTGGGGTGGTGATGGACAGGGGAGTGGTCATTCCCCTTTCCTTTGTCTAGATTTGCGCCAGAGCAGGGACCGGGGGTCCCTCAGCCGTTGTAGACTGGATTATGCAAGGAAGGCACCAAATGTGCCCTTCAAAGTATTTCCAGTGGCTTGCAGAGGCTACCCCTCCAAAGCCCGTAACACCTATTTCCAAAGAGAGAGGGTGTAACACCCTTCTCCTAAAGGAAATCCTTTGTTCTGCCTTCCTGGGCCTGAGCTGCTCAAGCAACAGGAAGGCAGAAACCAGTCTGAGAGAAGGCAGCAGCTGGGGACGCCTGAAAAACTTCAGAAGGCTGGAAGGCAATACTGGGGGTCTTCTAAGGAGTCGCCAGAGTGCATGAACTCAAACAACCAATGCTTGCAAAAGCATTTGGGTATGACTCCAACATGTTTGATATCATACATGCCTATGTTCGGAGTTACCATTATATAGCTGGACATAGGTAGTGACCTATGCGCAGTACACACATAAAATGGCGTCCCCGCACTCACGAAGTCTAGGAAAATGGTTCCTGGAGATCGTGGGGGCACCTTTGCTAGTGCAGGGGTGCCCTCACACACAGGTACTCTGCACCATGCCCTCAGGGGTGAAGGGCCTCCTATAGGGGAGACTTATAAGTGAACTAGTGCAGTGTAAATGGCAGTGAAAGGGTGCATGCACTTTTTCACGCAGGCTGCAATGGCAGTCCTGTAGAAGCCTTTACATGGGCTCCCTATGGGTGGCAAAAGAAATGCTGCAGCCCGTAGGGATCCCATGGAATCCCAATGCCCTGACTACCTAGGTACCATATACTAGGGACTTATAAGGGGGCACCAGTATGCCAAATTTGGGTGAAATACTGGGTTACCAGTATGCAGTGACAATTTAGAGGAGAGAAAGCATAATCACTGGGTTCCTGGTTAGGAGGATCCCAGTGAACACAGTCAAGCACACTGACATCAGGCAGACAATGGGGGTTAACATTGCAAAAAGAGGGTACTTTTCTACCGCTACTCATGTGGGTGGCACAAACAGTGCTTCTGGCGCACTAGTAGCATTTGATTTATGGGCCCTCAGTATACACTGTACAAGGGACTTACTAGTAAATCAAATAACCAATCATGGATAAACTAATCACCAATACCATTTAGAAAGGAAACACTTGCACTTTAGCACTGGCAAAATGCCCAAAGTCCTAAAGCCAACAAAAATGAAATTTAGAACAGGATAAAAAACAGGAGGTCAAAAGTAAAAGGACAGGTGGAACCATGCACAAAGGGCCCTTTCCAACACTGATGACCACATAATCTTTTATAACAACTATAGTTACACATGTAAATGGTTTGTGCTTACATGGCAGGGCATTCAGAAATGATCTGAGCACAATGTAAGATATAATAATGATCTCAGAGAGACTCAAAGAGGGAACCAAGGCCTATTTCAAGAAGATAAGCAAGAGCTACTCTTTCCACCTAATGTCCTGACTGATCTACACATCATTAATAACATTAACCATTAGTAAGATTGTTTGCCTAAATCACCTACAGAGATGGAGCCCATTTGGACCTAGCTATCACTATTGCAAAATGTCAGTGCCAGGAATCTCAAAACCAGAATGCCAGAAAGGCAGAAGAAAAAATAATTAACAATAAAAATACTACTTTATAGAGCACGTCATCTGAACTGACAATATAATTGCAAGACACTTTATACGCAGCATGTTGACACAATAAGTCATAGGCTCTGCTTGTTTGGTTGGAATGTTGTTCTCAAGGGACATACGGGCCAGATGTATTTGTTCAAGGATTGAGAACACTCTCCACCAAGTAACATCGGTACCCACCCTTACACTACATTATGGAATGTGCCCTGTCATAGATAGCTCAAGGGACTATTGCTAACATCAGTTGTATACATACAGTTTGCTTAAATAGTTAACTTTTTCAGTTTGTTCACATTTTTACCATATAGCTATGCAACCAATCAATGTTCATGATGAAATGCTAGCTTAGAAAACACAAAGAAATCTACTCTCCAATGCAAAGACAAAAATATCACTCATGGATGAGCAAACACATACAAAACTTAGGACATTGCAGAATAAAGGAATTTATCAACAACCGCACCCTAATAAACTCTTAACTTTCTAAGAACAGAGAAGAAGGAAGTGAATTTAAAATCATATATTTGATACCTACAAGTAAAACTGTCTTTGTTAATACACATGCTACTCTGCACTTAACAGACACCTCCGTCTCTTATATAAATGAATCTTGTCTTTAAACTTAAAATGCCCAAATGTTTATAGCTTGTGCTCTGAGTGGAGAGACTTTATTGCTCAGAACCATGTTTTGCATGACAGGGGTGAGCCTGAGGGCCAAAGCAGGTCAAGGGTGTAGTGAATCCTACTTCGTTTTAATGGGATAAAAGGATAACAGGATTCCATTCGGACCCGGGCCCTGCATTTGCCGCTAAGGCATTCAGAGATACCATGGGGACGATGGGTGTTGAATTCCATTACTCCTCATCATACCATCCCGAAGGAAATTTGGTAGTGGAGAGGCAGAATCGTGATTTAAAGCAGTCCTTAACAGCTCGAGTATTAGGTTCAGGCCGCAGTTAGTTACATCACCTATAAGGGAGCCAGAGAGCACTAAATAATCTGCCAAGACGGTCCTTGGGGGGACGCACTCCTTATGAGGTTCTCTTTGAGATACCTATGTATGTCCCAGATCTTGATGCCCCTGGTATGGTGGCAGCAGAACCACCATTTGAGCTTCAGCAATTTTGTGATGATAAATCATCTGCAAGTGCTGCCACCTTAGGAATAAGGGATTTAGCGAAAACTTCGACTGGCTGGATTCCTAAAGTTGGGGATCTGGTTCGTGAGAAGATCACAGTGAAGAAGGAGTTCAGTCCATCATACAGAGCACCTGTACCAGTCTTGGGAATTCAAGGCACCAGGACTGTTATCTTACCACCACTGTCTGGTTTTAAGACAAACAGATTCATCTCCACTGATGACATCAAACTACACCATGTGCCCGATCCTTCACAGTAGACCAAGAGGTCCAATGGGTGGTTCGTGATCCCCTCTCACTACCCAACAGGACATACATCTACATAGTAGGATGAACATCACTACTACAGACTATGCAACAATGTCAAATGCTGTTCCAGACACCTCCTTGACCATGGGGAGGGCGGAAAATGAACTTTTGTTGTTTCCAGTCACTACTTCAGTGACCACCCCGGTTCGAGATCTAGCTGTTTTTTTACACAAACACAACACAGACTAACGACCTTGTCTATCAAGAGCCCCCACGGAAGTGGACCAAAGTACAGATGGTGCACCTGCTCCCGTGTTTGAAGAGACTGCCTCTGGCTATTTCATTGACATTGATGATATTTCTTCAGACTCATCACCTACTGTGATTGACAATGTTTCAAAAAGTAGTAAGCTGTATCAATGGCTTAAAAAGAACTATTTGAAATACCCATGGAATTACTTATGGTTCTGTTTGACATTTTTTGCATTATTTTTATGGATTGGTTTTGTGACTGTTTTCTTTTTGCTTATAAATGGTCACTATATTCCTGATCGCTCCTCTGTGGAGCCTGTTGATGAAGTTTTAACACCACATAATTATTCACATAAGGTCCGGAGAGATTTGTCCCCTGTAAATATTACAGCAATACCGATTTCTAAAGGGATTGTGTGGGACAAAGTTCCATTCGATATATACAGGCCTACTGAAATTATTCAAATACCATACGTGTTCAAAATTTCAATGACTGATGTAATTACACCTGATGTTGTCTCTGATGATTGGGATGTCCAAACAGTTGATTCCATGCTAACTGAGATGAAGGACTATTCCGCTTTTGAAAGTGATGATGTATATGAATATACAATGAATTATGGGGAAATGTTCTGCTATAACAATTGCGGACATTACTACCTACACCGTGCCACTAGATAGAGGACAGTATTAAATTACACAAAGTGGGAACACTGTTCTACACCACCGGTTATTATAGTGATAAGTTTACATACTTTTCTGGGCATGACGCAAAAAAAGCAGAGTCGTATTATTTTAAGATACCTCCGGCACACATTAGGAAAATTTTGCTAACTGATAAAAAACTGATTTATTCAGATCCTTTTGTTTCCCGGCTCGCACTTGAAGGTTACGAATACTGGAAGAGCATTATTGATTTGAAAAGTGTATGGGGAACACAAGATTGGCAGATACAGGGTAGGGAGGCTTTATTCTGAGCATGCCTGATTCCTGTACAAATTATTTTCTTAAATGACACAATTCAGCAGACATCCCCTCTGGGGTTAGCAAAAATTAAAGACTTGAATACGCCCAGTATGCCCACCCCGGGAAAGTTTCAAGATTGGCAATACTTCCTCAATATCACTGAGGACAAGCTAGATGCAATGGTTAAGGCTGGTAATTCTTCACTTTCCAGTCCCGGCGGGTGGTTAATATGGCCCACTAACACAAATGAGTGTCAAGCGCATTTTTTTAACTCTTCAGGTTTTTTTTCAATTAACAGGCCAGACCCTCGCTTTGTATCGGGTCAACATACAGGTATAGTTACGACATACAGTGTGGGTAATCTGTGCCAACAATGGGTACAGATCAACACGTTAGCCGCAGTTAAAAAACATCTGAACACTTTTTCTGAAGATATAAACTTGCAGGATTTTCTGCTGGGTCCTAAGAAATAGCGCTCGAAAAAGTTTTTATATGCTATGTACAATGAAATTTGGAAACCTTCCCAGATTGAGACTGCTGCGCATTTAAAGCAATTGGATAAAGAAAATTTAGAAAAAGCATTAGCTGTTGTCGACAATGGCATAAATACATTGTACAACAGGATATATTCACTATCAAATATAGTGTTGTCCGCTATTGATATCACTCAGACAGATTTGTCACGGTTATATCATGGGCAAACACAGCTACGTTCCATCATGCAGCTGGGTTGGACACTACAGACACTGAAAAATGGCTGCATTCCATGGAAGTATATTAATGGGAGTCAATTCTTCACTGCTTTTAATTTTTCCAGGGAACAACAGACAATGGCTAAAAGGGAGGCTAGTTTCGGCATGCTTCGTGTAGAAAAGTTAGATAAATTGCCCTTCACAGTAGCATAGAGTCCTTCAACTATCTGGCTTTTACATGGCATAATTAATTTGCCGATTTCGACCTTTCGTTTCTCGAGCTGCCTGAAACATCTTGCAGTGGGACGGTACGAGCAACTAGGAGATAGCTATATTAAGGAAGAGTGGGAGTTGCCCTTTGACTACAGATGTCTGAACGGCAAAACAGAGGTCTTTCTTAGCGGAAGCGAATGTGAGACTGCTGTTCGTCATTCTATCATATGCAAGCAGGTGTCTCTTACGGTCTTGGCAATGCCGGGGTCGCAAATTTGGCCTTCTTGTTGAGAGGTACTCCTGTTCCTTTGATTTGCCCGGTATTTCATGTACTTTCCAATGGAAGTTATGTGGTACTGAACGATCAAAGTTGTTGCGGCATGCAACCAGGAACTGCCTTTGCAATCTCGGTCTCGAAGGTCATTACGTGTTGTGGACATGTTTTGTTTCCCCCCACACGAGAGATAAAAATATCTGACATGTGGCCCCACATAGATACTATTACAGTGAACTATGACAAGCTGAGCAGGCTAAAGGCACTATTGTTTCAAAAACAGGTCGCCTTGACATCCGCCAAAGAGACGTATGCTCTCCAGATTGCGAGATCATCAGCCGAGATACAATCCCTAATAAATAGCAATTTCCCCAACCACTTTGGAGAACTGGTATCCAGAATATTCAATGCTTCGAACACTACTGGGATTGTTCACTTCTTTAAGGCTGTCGGGTCTGGTTTCGTATCCATCTTCCAGACTATTTTCGGAGTCATCCTGTCAGCTATCCACTCGCTCTTTTTAAGTGTGTTTGGCGGCTTTCCAATTATTTTGGCTTTGATTGGCGGACTACTACTGCTATTTCTTCTGATTCGCAGTGGTGTTTCTTTCCAGCAACACAGAGCAATGGAGCCGCTCCCACCAACTCCACTGTGCCGTGAGTGCATGGTTCGGATCTTCGGTGTACCCTTGCTGGTGGAACTGGAGCATGACTGGTCGTTGTCATTTTGGCCCCTTCTCTGGTGCATACAACCAGTCTTCCGCTGCATATGGTGTCTCTTTGAACATCTGCATATGGTCTGTCTTGCTGTTGCACTGACATCTCCTGTGGACCACACACTGCCGATGTCCCCGATGAGGGTTCATACACGGTCATGCCTCTTGAGACTGAGGTCGCTTCGCGAGGCCACCTATGAGCCTTCCGTTTTGAGATCTACCACGTATGAGGACACTGCAACGGATAACGTTACACCAGGAAATACTGCTCACTACTGCTCTGTGGATCCGTTTGTCCGCCCAGCACTCGATTTTACATCAGATGATGTTGACTCATTTTTGAGGTCCTTGGTTGGTGACTTCGATGACACTCTTTAAGATCATGCATACAGCACATAATTTGATTATTTGATTTGCCATTCCTGTTTTAAAATTGTACTCTTCAATTAACTTGCTTAGGCACACTGTGCTTGTCATGGTTGACATTAACATCTCTGTATGTGTTTTAGTGACATTGTTTTTATTATCTTTTTAACACATTTTAAAGATTTTTTTAGCTGATTTGTTATGCTTTTAGCTTTTAGTTCAGAGCAATTTTAGCGTTTGGGTTCCTATACCTTCATCATACCTGTTACGGCAATGGGGAAGGTGTATTGAATCCTACTTCGTTTTAATGGGATAACAGGAGTTAGCTTAGCCTTTGGCTTGCAGACTCGTGCCCCGTCACCTAGTGACTTTTAACCTACTTAGCTTGCTCTGTCTTAGCACATTTAGGGCCAGATGTATCAAAAGATTTTGCACTCGCAAACTGCAAAATCGGCCGTTTGCGAGTGCATAATCGTGGTCTGCAATGCAACAAAGGCATTCGCAGACCACAAAATGAAAATCGCAACAATTGCGATTTTCTGCGTTGCGACCTGGATTTTGTGAATCGCAATTTGCGATTCGCAAAATCCAGGTCGCAAGGCAATTCTGCAAAAAACCGCAAATTGCGATTTTTCGCAGAATGGTATCTTGCACATGCAAAATACCATTGTCTGCAACCAGGTGGTAACCTGGTGCAAAATTTAAAAATGCAGTAAAACTGCATTTTTAAATTTAATATGTAAAGCACACATGCCCTTTTGGCATGTGTGTACTTTACATGGAAAAAAATAATAATTTGGGGTGCAGGAGATGGGGCCTTAGGCCCCCAGCACCCTGGCCTTTTGCATTTCCCAAATTGCGATTTCTGTTTCAGAAATCGCAATTTAGGAAATGAAAAACATTTGCAGCTATGGGCCAACATGCCCATAGCTGCGAATGGGGCTAGTATTGCAATTTGCGATTCGGTAATTGCATTTACGATTTTTAAGAAATCACAATTAAAGAATCGCAAATGTGATACATGGCCCTTTGCAAATCGGTAATTGCGATTTCTTAAAAATCGCAATTACCAAATCGCAATGGGCCAGATTCATACATCTGGCCCTTAATTATTTATTTCTTCTAAAATGTCTGCCTTGTTTAGAGTTAAGCCACTTGTTATGAGTTACATTATCAGTGTCACCGCGCTAAGGCGTCAAGATCAAGCACCAAAGATAAACAAACAGTAGGTGTTCACACTTAGGGATATTTCCTCTCTATACTTTTGAGGGATTGTTTATATTAATTGCCGTCCCAAGCATGTCTGTTATCTATTGTTTGGGAACACACCTACGTCAGGGGTCCTTGAAGATCTGTATAAATATATCGCGCTTTAGACAGCTAATCAGAGGGATTCCGACCAGAGGGTATTGCCACCATCGCTGTTATCGATTCTGCAGTCGTCTTGACGCTGACCCAGTCTTCGTGTCCCTGCGAAGTTGTGATCGAAACCTCATTCCAAGGTAACGAGGGTTGGGGGCTCCTTTCATGGACATGGCATTGGCAGATAGGTTTATCACACCAAGGTCTCCTTTAGGTAGGAGGTTAGGCCTTTCACATTAGGGTATTAGGGCATATTACATCTCGTATGTCTTTTCTATGCATTGCAAGATGGTGGGGGTCTCTTTAATAATGACTCTCGTCTTCACAATTCTGTTTCTTGCATTATTCATTATCCTAATCATTGCAGCCAATGCAACTTATCGCAAATTGCAGTTATGTTGAATAAAAACTATTGAAACTTATACTGCATCTTTGTCATTGCCTGTGTTTGTATGAGACATGATATATCTGTGAGAAAGGGGTAATCTCTGTTTAACCACGACACCCCCTGAGATGTCTTACTCTCGAGTCCATGTGTAAAGGCTGCCACAAATCACCTTTTACTATTGTGTTTCTGGTGAGGTGCTGCTAGTGAGCCGGTAAGGTTGGGACAACAGTTGTGACTTGTTGTAAGAAAGACATAGTCGACTACAAACAAAAGTACTGTCATCCTTTAACCAGCAGTCTTGCCTACAGCAAGAGTCCAAACTACGACAAGGGAGAGTCCTCCAAAAGCTAAGAGCCATACCTTGGAGAGTGTGGTATCAGAATAAATGTGTTGAAGGAGTGTTCCTGGAGGAGAATCCAACTCAGGCACTCTTAATGATGCACTACCTGTGGTGTGTGCAAGAGTAACCTGTGGTGCAGTGTAAATTTTGGCTCCATTCTTGATGTCACAACTTCAGACTATATATACACAAAACATTTCAAATAATATGTGTTCTAACATTATTAATGTAAAATGTTGTACTCAAATTTGGTAATGAAGTGCATTCACTGTAGAACTAGGGAATCATATACGTTCTGTGCCTTAACTTTATTAAATAAAATGTGATCATTTGAAGTGAATTAGAAACCATCCTAGGATTAATGAAGTGTATGTATCTTGCCACGCACATTAATTTGTCGAAAAACCTTTCCCTGTAAATCCGTTTTGTTTTCCCAAAATTTTCAAATCTGACTTAATCTGTAGGCTGTCTTAGCTTAAGTTATATTTCAAAGAAAAGCCTGTATAGATAAAAGTCTTAACTTCAAGGATTTCTGACGCACCCAAATGAAACATTCCTGTTTTTACATGTTTTTGACTGCTGCTCATTGCATAAGATTTGCTGAGGTTAGTTTTAAGTTCCACCTCCCCATATAACTATGAAAACATGTAAGAGGAGTTCCAGACAATTTGTGGTGCTCGAATTTAGAACTGCATCTTCCACATACAATAAAACTGCTACAGCACTTGACTTCATTCTGGGCAGATATTTCCCTCCTTTGCCCAAATGGTATTCTTGGGTATTAAAAAACAGTAGAGGGGCCATCACACAGCCTTGTTTGACCCCAAACGAGGATCTGATTATACAGTAGGGCAGAGTTCACTATCTGTTCTGTATCTGACCCTGACTTTGGAATCCCAGTGCATCCTCTGGACGATTCATGTCAAGTCAAAACTCTTTATTTCAGTTGTTCACATAAAAGATACATTTATAAAAATTAAAATCAATAATACAATATGTATTATTCAAAAACACATATAAAAATAACAATATGATAAAATGAGTGATTTAAAAAATGATAATTGTTCCAGCGAAACTTATCCTAGCCCTTTCGACAATTGCACAACATATACATTATGTAATCAGAGCTTAGGACTTAGCAGCACTTCAATTTAAAAATAAGGAAAAAAAGTCCCATAGGTCAAGTGAACATTCACAGAACTATTTCACTCAGATAATTCTTGTCACCAGAACACTACTCACACTCATTATGTGGGGATCATGCAATAACCATCCCCAACTAACTGTGCAAATATATGCCTTAGACAAGACATTGCAAATAAGCACCTTGATACAGGAAATTCAATATTTCCGCTGGTTTCTGTTTTGAGGATTCTATACACCTCCATATGCTGTACAATCCCAATAATCTTGAACACAGGGATCAGTCATTTGGCCATGGCTACTTTATACTCTGTGCAAAAAAAAAAAGCACATGAACCTCGGTTTCACAGGACAAGCCACAAGCTGGACATACTTGCTCATATTTTGGACCTGAGCTAGCCTACTTTCGTGTAAGAGAGCATAGTGGGAGTGCCCCATGTCTAAACTGCACCTAGAGTTTCCTAGCCAGACTTGGTTTAATTACATCTAAAATCTCTTGTAACTAATAGGAGTCTTTAGGCTGCAAAGCTCTACCTGAGAGCACTCCAAGTGTTGCACTAGATAGTAGGGAGCCTAACTTGACATCCTTGTAACTACTTTTCAGGGACTCTGTGACATAGCGTATCCATGGGAGATCACCTGCACCTTGCATTTTAAGTATCTTTTCTAAGCCATGCCTACAGGAGATCAATTTTGGGGTTGCCCAAACTCTTCTCCAAAAAAGTAAGGGCCTTATGACAATACCCTCAGAAATGGGCCTGACCCCTATATCTAGTTGCAGTGCTACTAATGGTGCGCTAGCTGGGAGATGCAGCGACTGCCTCAGGAATCAATTATTTGCCAACACCAAGGCATTAATGTCTTTTGGCCCCAGAACTATGCCCCAAATAATGCAGAACCCATCACCTGATGTGAATAGATTTGTATTATTGGGGAGACAGGTTTGAAAAAAGACCCCCAGAACACCTTTAGCAACCCTCCAATATGCTGTCTTGATTTAAGTCTGTGTTTTGTAATATGGACTGCCTAGTCCATCCTTTCACTTAATGAAAACTTCAGGTATTTGAAAGTGTGACCCTGCTCAGGCAGACTCCCAGCTAATGTTAGGTTTGAAAGTGATGAACCACAAGAATTAAGGACCAAATATTTTGTTTTATTCATGTTTAGCTCTAACCCCCTCTGGGCACAGAAGTCACTAAAACCATCTAAAATCTTCCCTATGCCCATGGGTCACTTTAGTGCAGGGACTTTCCCATTGTTTATTCTGGGAGATCCACTGTCACTCAAATTCAGATGGGCAACAAGGTTGTTGACTAATAAAGTATACAATTTTGTTGCAAGAATACAACCTTGCCTCACACCTTTATTCACTGGAAAGGGTTCAGTTACTTCCTTTAGCCTACCTCAGTGGATTACAATAAGATAATTTGACACACCCATGTCGGTTAATATTTGCCATAAGAGCCAGGAGCAGCCAACACAAGGCTTGGGGGTAGGAGCAGTCATGCCCTCTTCCAGGGCTATTCTGTAAACCACAGGCCCTGCAGACAGGGGAGCAGGTCAAGCACTTGTATAGTGGGATTCTGTGTCCCAAGATCCACTGCACCAGGAGGCACCAACACAAGACTCAGGGGCAGGAGCTCCCACCACCACTTCTTGAGCTGTTTAGGATGTTGCGTGCTCCGGCAGCACAGGACGCACATGTGCAGCACCCCGGAGATGCCCAAGCTAAGTGTGGGCCCATTCTGCACCCGTCAGTGGCCAGATGAGGCTGGACTGCCCCCCCCCCACCCCTTGTGCTTCTATTGAGACTATTGATGGGTGACTTAGGCATTTCCACTGCCCTTGTTGTAGACAGTACATTTGTTGTAACTCAGCACATTTTGCTGTGACATAAGCCGAACATCTCAAGAGCAAGCGAGGGCCAGGTTGGTCTAACTAAGTTTTAAATTTCTTAACTTTTGCTGCAATTTAGTGTGTGTTGTAATAGGCTAAACGGGAAAAAGGAAATGCACCGGAGGGCCCAAGTCTGCCACCACCCCTCCAAAACCAACATCAATTGATAGAATGCTGCAGAGGGTGCTTGGGGTAGAGGCAACAGAAATAGAATTGGCAGAATAACGCATTTCCTTGGACCGGTAGCTGCCATTGATGGCAGCATTTATTTTCTCTGATTCTACAGCAACCCTGGCAGACACTGGGTAGTGAAGGGGTGTCCACTGTGGATACTGAGGCTATTGTTTCTTTCGCCGATGTCCCAAATGGTGTATGTTCCCTCTCGACAAGTGGAGTGGAACCCTCACATATAGCTAAGAAAAAGCGAAGGGTGATACGGAATAATCAAAATAAGGCAGGGGCGAAGTCTAAATTATCCACGACCCACTCTGCATAACTTATCACCCCATTCCACCTACTGATTGCCTGGAAGAGGGTACTGGTGCTTAGCCAGTTTGGATAGCTAAAATTGTGATGGATATCACTGAGAATGTGAAATCTATACTGACTATTGAACTAGCACCATTAATGTCTTGTCTTGCTAAACTCGAGTAAATCTGTATGGACCTTAAAACAGCATTATTACAACGACAAAGGGCAACGGGTGTTGATGATGTTGTTCCAAATAATTCTGCTGTGCACATGAATGGATTTACCCAATGTTGTGAACTGAGAGGTTTTGTTTCAGTAACTTTGCCCACTGTCCCTCCTAGTACTGCACCTACAATATGTAGCCCTAATCAATCTTCCACTGACCAACTTTTGATCAAGAAATAGCGACACAAAACTTTTAAGGCCGAGGATAATCAACACGGGTGCTTAGGGACGCAGGGAATTGTGGTTAGCCAAAATTCACAGTTACTAAGGCGTAAGTGACAAAATAGCTTGGCTATTCTTCTAGACGAGATTGTACATAAAACTCTCCTTATTTAACCTCTCTCTTTTTATCCAAATACCCTTGTTGCGCGAGTGGGGTAGTGAAAGGTTCACCATCTGCCCCATAGCACCTATCAAATACAAATCAGGGCAAGGGGATTGTAATCCCTTAAACAAGAGGTGGTTACAGCATACTCAAATGGGAATTCTGTTAGAGCCAGGGACGCAATAAAAAGGCAATTGTACTTCAGTTAGTAGCCCCTTGTAAGAAGGAAGTAGAGAAGCCTCATCTGGCTTGTTGACAAATGTTTGGAAACTAAAACCCTGTTCAGTGCCTCCTCAAAAGGAGTGTGTTGGAACTAATCCTGTGCTTAATGTGTGCTTGTGGTTTCCGGTGCGAGGCACCAGCCCTAATGTCTGAGGGCAGGCACTTATTTTTCTCCCACAAGCATTTACTGCGAGCACAAGACACACATCGGAAAGATGGAGGAAGAGAAAACGAAAACGCGTCACAATGGGAGAAAGCTGCAAAGTGAGCTGAAAGGACAGGGAGTGGCTGTGTATGGGTTAAATGGGCCCGAGATGGCTTCAGGATTAAGCTGCCTCAGTATTTCACGTTCGGAAATTTAACTGCAGCAGTAGCGTGTTTAAGAAGAGGGCTTTGGGCACTGGCACGTTTTTATTTACAAATTATGCACTGAGCTAACCTAACCTCTCCAGTGCCTTAATTCTACAGGAAAAGTGTCATGTCCCGCGCTATGTTCCCTTGTAATGATTCCAGCACCATGCCTCTGGTAAAGTTCCATGTTCCTGCGCCATGTTTCCTTGTAATGTGTCCAGCATCAAGCCTCTGGTAATGTTCCACGTTTCTCGTAATGTGTCCAGCACCAAGCCTCTTATAATTCTCCAGTCCCATATTGTTCGTCAGGTCAAGCTCCCTTGTACTGGATGCTTGTTCATTGTGCAGTTATGTTGCCTTAATGTCTTATACATGCCACATGCTTTTAGTATAAATGTATGCCCCCAATTTAGTTTAGCCAGTTTACGGATGCCCCCAAAGAAAGAAATGTTATTATGATAACTTTGATTACCTAAAGCCATACATACCAGTGACCCTGTGGCGCTCTTCCTAAAACTACCAACATCGAGCGAGAAGCTGGCATCTTGGTGGCCATGTTGGGAGTGGTTTCGGTGTGGTCGGGCTTGACAAGCATGTAAGCCGCACTCTTGAACCAGCATGCGCTTGCCTCAAGAATCGCCAACGCAACTGAGCATGCGTAGGAGCCTCCACCCATAAATCTCCTGCAACACCCTCTACGCTTGTGCAAAAAATTACGATTCTAGTCTGGGCCTCGAGCACCACGAATCCTGTAATTTATAAGACACGACAGACAACGAAAAAACAAGTTAACACGCAGGTATCGCACGCAGCACTTTCCGCCTGTGTAACAGCGATAGCCACAGGAAGAAAGCAAGGAGTTGGAGCCCAAGTCTGCCATGTAACACATCACGCTCGCGTGCTCCATATGCCACACTACTCTTGTGACTTATGCCACAGCATGTCAAAGATTTCTGGCATGCTCTTTTGTGAAAAATTGCAGATAGCAAAAGTGTGTGAGTTCCAAAGGCATCTTTTTGTCCTGGGTAAACTAAATACAGAAAGAAAAAGGAAAAACAGTATAAAACATATTATTGAGGTGCAGTTTGAACTTTAGTCTAAAAGGCACATTATTATTGATAACAACAACTATACCAATTACAATGGGGCCTCTTTCATTTGGCTAAAATAAAATAAAATAAAAAACAACTTCAAAAACGTTTTTTCTCCAGGTGAGGTTTGAACCCTGGTCAAAAGTAATAATAACCCAAACTGCTAGCCAGTGGAGCAAGCATTATGAGGGAAATTTGAGCTGGCACAATTTCTTGTAATCAGAGAAATGGTGATGAATTCCTTCTTTTTTTTTCTATGGCTATTTTTAGGTTACATGCATAAATTCACAGTTGTTTTTCACACTTAATAAACAAATAACCCTTCCTCTCTTTCACCCTGGCACTGGCCCTAGGCATTTATTTTTATTATACAAGCTTCCTCCATCTCTCATTCCACAAATTAAGGGATTTCTAACATTGTAAACCTTGCTCCCCCTTTCACATACCACAGAATGTCACCAATTCTAGCATGCACTGCCATGACTAAATAGGCCACAAATCATCCAAACAGTGCTGGGGGAGTGGGGAGGGGGGTGATTTACAATGGAGCCTCTTTCATTTGGCTAAAAAAAATTAAAAAAGAAAAACAACTTAAAAAACGATTTTTCTCCAGGTGAGGTTTGAACTTTGCTAAAAAGCAATATTCACCCAAACCGATAACCACTAGATCAAGCACTGTATGTATGGTTTCAGTTGGCACAATGACTTGCAATGAAAGAGACAGTGTTGAAGCCCTTCTTTCATTTCTATGGTGATTTTTAGGTTACATGCCACAAACGTAGATTTTCTTAGTAAGTTATGAAGGAAAGTCTTATTTTTATTAAAGAAACGGAGGAGAGTATTATCCCTTTCTTTTCTTGTTTATTTAAATAGCAGTGCAGTCAAGAGACTACTAATACCTCAAGGCAAACAAACGGCCACCAATGGGAAACAAAACATAGTCCACAGAGCCCCACCAATCACCAACCAGACAATCCTCACGGTAGTTTTCTTGTCCGTGAACAGCCCTCTTTTCTTGTGCGAGTGATCAAAAGGTAATGAACATAGTATCACGTAGGCTCTCATTATTCTAATCAGACTACTGGATTTTGAGCAGCAAGATCGTCCACGGTGTGGGAGACTGAGTCTGGCCCACTATGGGTGACACCTGTTGCTCTAAATCCGGGTTTTGCTCCGGCTAACTAGCATTGCCTCGTCTCTCCCAAGAGGTTGAGATGATTGGGCAGCCGAGCGCATGACATATACTTCTCAGGGAAGTCGTGGTCACTCAGGTCCCATCCGGTTCTCTCATTCAAACTTCGGTCTCATATATAAATGACAATAAGAAGCAGTATGAGTTTTAAAGACTGGTTTAACAAAGCAACTGCATTTTAGATAGCAAAGCGTGAGCTGCAATAACCAGGACAACACAACATGGCAATATTAAAATGGTGACGGGGAGAGTGAAGCATAACAGTAATGCTATCATATTGTCACTAGGATTTATGGACTATTTCCTATCTAAGTCATAATCTAAGCACAGCATGTTAAGCTCTAATTCTGCCTTTCACGTTCCCCCGAGAGGACATCAACCCTCATACCTGAGCAAAGGCTTGTTGTCTGCGTTAGCATCTGCAGCGACGCATTCAGCAATCAGCATACAGTCGTGGTTCCCTGGCTGGAATCTCCCTCTTAACGTGTAATGGGACTAAGAAGTGTTTTAATAATAACACAGCTGATGTTCTAAGAAAATGTCCCTACGTAACGATGTGTATTTTCTACGAATGTCGGAGACTAAACTTCTACCGTGTTCACTGCCAATGTATCAAACTGTAGCCTTGACTGAAGCACAAAGTGATCAAGAATGTCTTGTTTGAGAACACAGTGCTGGGCTAAGCAAAAACAGTTAGATAAAATTAAAACAAGACCGTAAAACTGGTTATTGTAAAAATAACAATGCGAAGCCGAATAAAATATATCTAGGTCAAAGTACACAGCGGCCTAGTGTGTTAAGCTAACGTGCATGAAGCTGTAATTAAAATGGCTACACAACACCATCCCCTTGTCGGTTGAAAGTGGTTCATGCCAAACTAAAATTTCATTTCTAAAAGCTGAATCTAAGACATATATATAAAACCTTAGTCAATTTTGACAAGTTAAAAGGACACACAAGCGTACTACGTGGCAATTTAAAACATGAGCATGTGACTTATAACCGAATTCCAAGACATGTCAATTTAGCATGTAGAACAGGAGATCTTCCACTTCGGCAGGTGTCAGGACCGGAAAGTCCGTGCCAAAAATGATCAAGGAGCAAGTGTGTTCCATAGCCCCAGTGTTAACCAAGGCGGCATCCCTTGGAGTGCCTATTGATGAGTTGTCAGCAACTTCTTCCAGGAAGGGTAACTCATAATCAGCTTCACGTAGCAAACGCAATCTCATTGCGCATGTCTGGTAATGAACCCTCAACGAGAAAATCAACAGATCAACATCTATTCCTGGGGGGCGCTGCTGTGAAAGACAAACTTCCAGTGCATGTTCTAAAGCGCACCAGAGGCACCAAAACACGGGCTGCACACAATGCAAAACTGGTCTGAATGACAAAGACCAGCACACTCTGTTGCTCCAGGAGTGTTGCTCCAAAATGCTGCATAATACATTCCCGACACAGCTGCGCAGATGGGAGCGCCGTCATTTCTCCTCGTTGCAGCGGGACAGCCAATGCGCATAAACAACAGCAACAGCAGGATGCCAGCTAATAAAGCCAAAGTTATCAAAAATCCCCCAAAAATACTACCAAAAATTGAGTGAATAGCTGAAGGTATCAAACCAAATATGGAGGAGAAGGTTTGAACGAAACTAGAAGCAACAGCTTTGAAAAAATGTGCGATTCCAGTCGTGCTGGATGTATTAAATATTCGTCCCACGAGTTCACCAAAGTGTCTCGGAAGGTTCGTATTTAACAGGGACTGTATTTCTGCTGATGACCTTGCCACTTGAAGTGCGTAGGTCTCGCGCGCAGATGTAAGGGCCACATGCTTTTGAAACAGTAAAGCATTGAGTCTACTCAACTTGTCAAAATTCACGTTTGAAGTAGCAATGTAAGGCCAAATATCAGCTACCTCATTAAATTTAGTGGGGGGAAACAGTACGTTCCCGCAGCATGTAACGACCTTAGAGACCGAAACAACATAGACTATTCCGGCCCTCATGCCACAACAGCCTTCCCTATTGAAAAGGACGTAGCTGCTGTTTGAAGGCACCTGGAACGTTGGTTTAATCAAAGGGACTGGGACTCCCTTAAGATAACAAGCCAAGTTTGCAGCCGAGGCGTTACATGCCCCATGCAAAGCCAACTGTTGAATAATCATCGAATGGCTGACTGAAGTCTTGCATTCACTACCGCTAAGAAAGACGTCTTTCATGCCATTGAAGCATTTGTAGGAGAAGGGAAGCTCCCACACCTCATGTATGTAACTATCTCCCAGTTTTTCATATCTGCCTACCGGAAGTTGTTTTAAACAGGAGGTGAATTGTAGTGTGGAAATAGGCACATTAATAACCCCATGTATTAACCATTCAGCTGATGGTATTTCGGCCACGGTAAAAGGCAGTTTTTCTAATTTCTCAATGTCAAGCATGACATACGTCGCTTCCTTCTTAGCCATTAGTTGTTGTTGTCGCGTTAAATAAAAGGAAGAAAATATCTCCCTTGCACTGACCTTGACCCGCCTTCAATGTTTGAAGCGTCCAACCCATCTGCATAATGGACCTGATCTGACTCTGTCCATGGTGTAAGGAAGACATATCAGATTGTATAATGTCTATAGCAGAAGAGACAATATTATTAATGGTATATATCCGGTCGGACAAAGTGTTAATCCCATTATCTATAACAGCCAATGCCTTTTTAAAATTTTCTTGATCTATTTGCCTTAACTGGGCAGCAGCATCTTCTTGGGAAAGTTTCCAAATCTCATTGTATACTGCATATAAAAAATGCTTCTTATGTGGTGTTCTAGGGCCTGACAAGAAATCTTGTAAGTCAGTGGAGTTAAACAGGAGATTGAGGTGTTCTCGCATTCAGTGAGGATGATTTTAGCCACTGTTGGCATCATTTTCCCACACTATAAGTTGTAATTATATCTGCATGCTCTGATGATATATAGCGAGGGTCTGGCCTACTCGTCCTAAACCCCCCAAGGAGTTAATAAAACATTGATGACACCCATTGGTATCTATTGGCCACAATAACCACCCGCCTGGACGTGTCAGTGAAGCATTAAATGTACCATTCTGGACCCACTCATTGAGCTCATCTTCAGTTGCATTCGTATATTTTTGCCATTTGTAAAATTTTGCCGGGGCAGGTATACTGGGCATGTTTAATTCCCTGATTGTTGCTAAGCCTAAACAACTTGTTTGTTGCACTGTTTCATTTAAAAAGATCATTTGAACCGGAATAAGACATGCTCTAAACAATGTTTCTTTTCCCTTAATTTGACATTTGTTTTTTCCCCAGACACTTTTCAGATCAATTGATTTGGACCAATATTCATATCCTTCTATTGCTAGCCGGGAAACAAAGGATTCTGAATATATAAATTTCGTATTGGTCAATAACATGTATATCCTTAGTAGGTGGTACCTTCAAATAATATGACACAGCATTCTTTTGACTGTGCCCAGTAAAATATGCAAACTTGTCAGAATATGTTTTTGAACTCCGTAGCGGTGGAGTTGGGCAATGTTCTCATTGCATGTAATTAAATACAGTTTTGGGACTGCTCGCTCTATGTATGAAATGGTGCCCATAGTAATTATAGCAAAACATATCACCATAAGTTTTTTTTAAATTGGTAAACATCTTCATTTTCAATAACAGTATAATACTGCAATTCAGTCATCATAGATTCAACTGTTTTCACATCCCAATCATCAGAGACAATGCCTGGTATCACTATATCATTCATTGATAATTTGAACACATACAGTATTTGAATAACTTCTGTGGGACCATATATATCAAACATTACTTTGATCCAAACAATCCAATCAGGAATTGGCACTGCGGAAATGTTCACAAAGGATAAGTCTATGCGGAATATATTGTGATGAAAAATGTGGTTTCAAAACCTCCTCCACCAGTTCAACTTTTGATCTTTCAGGAAGAAAATGACCATGTATTAATAAGAAAAAGGTAATGACAAAACCAATCCATAATAGAAAGGCTAGGACAGTCAAAGAGAGCCATAGATAGTTCCATGGAAAAATAAAATACTTTTCTTTAAGCCAGTTTGTTAGCTTACGTGCACCTGACAAATCAGCTGTTGAAGAGACGAATGAGTCTGAGAAATCATTGTTGAAGTCGGCAAAATAACCAGAGGCAGTTCGTGCAAATGGCAGAGCCGTTGTCGGTGGTGGAGTTGCTGTTTCCTGCGGTGGCACACTATAGACAGCCCCATCCGTTTGGCTTGAAGTTGAGTTGACTTGGTCAAATGTTTCTAAGTTAGTTGACGTTAGTGGAACTAATGCAAGATCCTCTTCCACCCTCCCCAAGCTCAGAGAGGTGTCGATGTTGGTGTAAACAACTTGTAGAGGAACTTCTTTGCCAGTATTGAGAGGGATTCGGGAACTACTGGATGTTCCTCTTGGTCGGCTGTGCAGGATCGGCCACATGGTGTAGTTTGACATTGTCAGTAGAGACAAAACGATTTTCTTTGGCACCTGTCAACGGTGGTAGAATAACAGTTCTGGTACTGTGTATTCCCAGTACAGGGACTGGTGCTCGATAAGAAGGGCCAAATTCCTTTTTCACTGCAACTTTTTCACATACAAGATCCCCAACTCTGGGAATCCAGCCGGTAGATGTTACAGGCACATCCTTAATTCCTGTGGAAGCGGCACTTTTGGAAGAATTATCATCACAGAACTGTTGCAATTCCTGTGAGACAGTAACACGTTCATTTATGGCAAAAGGTGTTTCTGCTGCATCCACGCCAATACCATCAAGATCCAGAACATACATTCGAGTTCTGAACAGGCACTCATATGAAGTACGACCCCCCAGGGACCTTCTAGGCAGATTATTTAGTGCTCTCTGGACTCCATACAGGTGATTAAGCCAACTACGACCCGTACCTAAAATTCTGTCTGTTAAGGATTTCTTTAAATCACGGTTTAATCACTCCACAACACTATTTCCCTCGGGATGAAATGGAGACAAGTACTGGAGTTGGACCCCCAACAAAGCCATGACATCCCTGAATTCCCTTGAGGCAAAAGCATGGCCCTGGTCTGAATGGAAAGCTGCAACGGCATACCGATACAGTGCACCGTGTACAGATAAAGATTTGCAAATCTTTAATAACAGTCCGAGCGTCTGCCGAGCGTTGTGGCCACACCCATAGAAATCTGGAGCATGAATCCACAGCGACTAAGATATATTTGTATGCACTATCAGGTGTTAAAGGACCACAATGGTCCGAGTACACACATTGTAATGGTTTGTTTGAAATTAAGGGGGGTGTCTGCGGCGGGCGCTTGGCAGTGGAAACCTTGATTTGTTAACAGATGTCACAACAAAGGACATACTGCTTGGTCTCTTTGTAGAGACCTGGCCACCAATAATGGGCCTGCAAGATCGAAATTGTAGCCGCCACACCAGCATGGGCAGATGCCACCCCCTCATGCTTTGCTTTAATCAATTGTGATCGTATGTCTTTGTTAGGGATTTCTCGTACACCAACGCCTGGTATCTTGACTCTCAACATTCAGTATACTTCCCATATAATAATGATATTTGTTAAGAAATCCTTTAGGATGGGGCTTACCATCAGCCGTAGCTTTCACGGCAGCCCAAATGTCTGCTTCCGGTTTGGATCTCCAGCGAGTCACTGCAGCTACAGTGGCTACTGCCACTGCTGACTTTGCGGCTTCCTCAGCCAGTGTATTTCCAGCAACGTGTATTCCAACGCGCTAGTGTCCAAGTGTATGTACAACATGGACATTCAGTAGCGTCTCTTTTAGGTCAGCTACTTTCCTCCACAGTAGTCTGTGTTTAATGGTGTTGCCTTTGGAATCTCTGAACTCATTCTGGCGCCAATAATACAGGTATTCATTAAAGAACTGGACACAGTAATATGAATCACAAACAATCAGCGTAGGTTGTGCTGGATCCGTGTGTTCCAGTGCCATCAGCAAAGCTTTTTGCTCAGCCAATTGTGCTGTACAATCCCCTAGGGTCTGTGTAGAGGTATGTAGAGGACAGAATTTGTCCCCTTCCATATAGCCACTTACGACTGTGCAAGCAGCAGAATATTGATGTTTAGTTCCAATTGCAGGTTATGCAGAGCCATCGGTGTACATATCTCTATGATACTGATCAACAGGCAAAGTATTTGCTGGAACTGGATATTCTACTTCATATTGTAGGAATTCCTGAGTTTGTAACTTTGGGTCAAAAATGTAGTCTACATCAGTTGCTGTCAGAGACGTAGCCCATTGTATCCAACGTGGATGTAATGCGTTTGCGCCTGGAACGCTAGCTTTTGTAACAGCCTCTAGGGCTGGGATTGGAGAAATGGCAATAAAGCGTTTTGTTTGGGCAGGAGGTCTTTCTTTAATGACAGCCATCTGTACAGCAGTGAGAATTTTTTTTTTTTGTGGGAGCAAAGCGTTGTTCAGCTGCTGAGTAAAAATGTGATTTGTACGCAATCAAGACTGTCTCACCTTCATTAAACGACACATAGGTGAAACCGATGTCCCCAGCTATTACTCTGATGACCAAATGTGTTTTGTTGTCCATGTGTGTAAATGTTGTGCTGCAAGCATGTCTGTCTGCAGTTCTTGAAGAATACATGTATGTTATATTGTCCAGAATTTTCTTGAAAAATCGGGACGTATTAAGTCATTAAAGGTTTTATGCGTGTAGCATAATCTGGAATGTAGGTTCTGCCAAAATTTAAGAAACCCAATAATGATTGGAGTTTTTTAATCGTATTCGGTGGTTGTAACTGCGTGCACTTTTCTAAGAATTGTGGCGCTAGGCTCTTCCCTTCACTTGACAGCTCATATCCTAGAAACAGGACATTGAGGAAGGCTATTTTTGTTTTTTTAAGTTAAATTTGTAGCCAAATTCAGCAAGCCCTACGACAATGCAAGCTACCCGTCTTAAATGTTGTAGTAGTTCATCATCCGTGAGATATTTATCATCTACATAAGACAATGCTTCATAGTCAATCTCGTGCAATATAGCAGTTACAAGAGCTTCGAACAGTCCTGGGCTGTTCTTATACCCTTGAGGTAAACAACAGAATTTTCCTGGGCGCCTAGTGCGCTGAACCTTGTTAAGTCTCTACTCTCAGGTGCTATGTTCTGGCAGGAGAACCCATTGGAATTGTGTAGTGTTGTTTTGTATTTTTTACGCACTATGTTGCTCATTAATGCTGGGCTATGCAAATTTTGGATAGCATAGGTACGTGTATGACTGTTTAAATGTCTGTAATCTAAGACTATTCTGCATGAATAGTCTGTTTTGGCTACTGGGAACAAAGGTTTATTCATTGGTGAGACACAGGGTTCAATCACAACCTGGTACTCTAATTGCGCGAGTATTTCTCTCACTGGTGCTTTTACTTCATGTTTTATAGGATACTGCGGTTGTGACTGAGGTTCACTTTTAATTGGAATTACATGGGAGGGGGATTCTTTATCCCATCCTACGTGATTTCTGTATAATGCGGGTGCTTGTGCTAGAGCCCATTCAATGGAATAGGATTCAGTGAGGTCCTCTGGAACAAGGGGCGAGAAAGAAGGCTCAATAACATATTCTCCATATGGGCAGGCACGTAGAAAGTCAGGGGCCAATCTTGTTCGGCCAACAAGACATCATTTACTTTTACTATGCAATCCCAAAAGATTGCGTCTATTGTGCGTTCAGTGTCTCCTTCTAACTGTAACGTTACTTTGTACACCCTATCAGGCATGGAGACACGCATTTCCGCAGTTTCTTCTTGTATAAAGTCATCACGTGCTTTCACCTCCAGATGCTCTAGAAGATTCCTGCGAACTATTTGACCTCTGCCGCACTGTCTAGCAAAGTTAGAGCCCAATTCCTGTTCTTCAAGAGGACCCTCTTCCTGTGTGGCATGTCGGACTGCGACTGCTACCACTTTTTTCTTTTTGAATTGTTGTTTTTGTTGGGTGGGTTTCTCTTCCTTTTTAACCGAAACCTCCTAAGAGCGTTGTGATTCCTGTCTCAGTTTCACGTACTCTGTTCTTCTCTCTGATCGCCCACCTCTCTCATTTCTTTTTTCTGATGAGTCCTGAAAAGAATGAGATTGGCGACTATCAGTATATTGATATCTATCAGGCGTTTTTATATTATCTCTGTTTCTGAGATTATGCCTATTTTGTGGGGTCTCCATAAGTGGAGATTCTCCCCTTTCTTTCTTAGGAGTTTGCTGTTTTTTATCCCAGCGTTTCTTATTACCCTCAGGTGCTTGCTTTGGGGTATCTTTGTTTGATTTACCCTGAAATTGAGGTTTTTGTGGTCTGTCCCCTAGGCAATCTCGACCAATACTTGAATAGGTCTCTGCTATTATTTTAGGCAGTTCTCGTTCTTGATATTGTTGTGGAACGTCTCAAAGCTGCATGCGTACTGCAAGTGCGACTGCTTCCCCTTTAAGGTTACGTAAAATGATTGAGGACACTGTGGCAAAATTGCCCATCAATTGCATCCCCAAATCTAGGTCCGGGGCACCCCATATTCATCTTGAATTTGTTTCAGCACTTCCAGTAAATAGGCAAGTGTCGGTGTACCGTGTGCGATTGTGTAGAGCACGGCAAATACTGTGCCCCAGGTATTACAGTTTTCTACTGTAGGGACCATCCTGAAGGGCAAGCACATCGTTAATATTCTATGTTTATCTTGAGGTCCTGTATGGAAAAATACTGCCTCCAGCGTATTAATTTTCTGTGCTAACCAAAACGGAGTTTCCTCTCGTTTGGCAGGTACTTTACCCATAATCGAATATACAGTCGCAGGATTTATACCTGGCGTTACTGCCTGTGGATGTGCTGGAGCAGCACATGCTGGGTTTGTATTTAGTGTTTGCTTCACAAATTGTACTAATCATCTATATATTGCTATTAATTCAATATATAAGTGACGAACCTCAGCTACTGCTAAATTTGCTACCGCTGGATGTGGAGCATAGGTGGCCAATAAGGTCCAGGTAGGACCATCATTACTTAGTGGACCTAACCTTACTGGTAATATTGTGTGGGGTAGCGGGCCATCAAGCCAATTATTATGTTCTTGATAAGATAGAGGTATCTCTAAATATGCGTACACTCTGCATTGTCCTGGTGCATTCACAGGTGTATATTGATGAAATGTATTTGTGTTCCCATCAACTGCTGGAAATGTGACCCAAGAGTAAAAGAGTTCTGTTCTATAAGCTGCATGGGCATCCACCACAAATGTGACTGGACCTCCCTGGGCCGTTAGGCCATTTGCTAGAAAATGTGCTGTTTTAGGTTGTCTCATATTAACAGCTATTCATACCTGTTGGGGATTCGCAATGTTAGTAACACTACGAGTTCAGAGAAGGCACACCAAAATAGTTTTTTTTTTCGTTTTAAAGTTCAAGCTTGAACAACCACCAGTTGTAGTAGGATTACCTACACAGCTGTGGTGGAAATCCTCAGCACCACGGACGTCTTCGCATACGGCATTGAGGTGTCATTATATATAATAATAATGAGACAGAGATATTCCGGAGGACCCAAAAATTAGAGCCTGACCAAACGGTGGCGGCGCCATTACGCGTAGGCTCTCATTTTTCTAATGAGACTACTGGATTTTGAGCAGCAAGATTGTCCACGGTGTGGGAGACTGAGCCTGA
Source organism: Pleurodeles waltl (assembly GCF_031143425.1). Lineage (NCBI taxonomy): Eukaryota > Metazoa > Chordata > Amphibia > Caudata > Salamandridae > Pleurodeles > Pleurodeles waltl. The sequence goes on from NC_090447.1 coordinate 915,509,537, forward strand.
CCGACTATGGGTGACACCTGTTGCTCTAAATCCGGGTTTTGCTCCTGATAACTAGCAGTGCCTCGTCTCTCTCAAGGGGTAGAGATGATTGGGCAGCCGAGCACATGACATATCATACTTCTCAGGGAAGTCGTTGTCACTCAGGTCACATCCGGTTCTCTCATTCACACTTCGGTCTCATATATAAATGGCAATAAGAAGCAGTATGAGTTTTAAAGACTGGTTTAATAAAACAACTGCATTTTAGATAGCAAAGCGTGAGCTGCAATAACCAGGACGACACAACATGACAATATTAAAATGGTGACGAGGAGAGTGAAGCATAATAATAATGCTATCATATTGTCACTAGGATTTATCGACTATTTGCTATCTAAGTCATAATCTGAGCACAGCATGTTAAGCTCTAATTCTGCCTTTCAGGTTCCCCGGGAGGATATCAACCCTCAATGGCAATGTACCAAACTGTAGCCTTGACTGAAGCACAAAGTGATCAAGAATGTCTTGTTTGAGAACACAGTGCTGGGCTAAGCAAAAACAGTTAGATAGATGAAATTAAAACAAGACCGTAAAACTGCTTACTGTAAAAATAACAATACGAAGCCAAATAAAATATATCTGGGTCAAAGTGCACAGCGGCCTAGTGTGTTAAGCTAACGTGCATGAAGCTATAATTAAAATGGCGACAGAACAATAGGAACAATTGAAAAAATTATGCAACAAGCCATTAGAACCAAAAAAGTTTCCTGGACCAAATTAAGAGTTTCCTTCATAACTTACTAGGAAAATCTACATTTTATGGCAAGAACGGAGGCTCTTATTATGCCTGTTTAAAGCAAATTAATCACCATTAAAGAAGCATGGTGTACAGGCTTACAATAAAATGCTTTAAAAACATTATCATTTGACCCGTCTGCCGACCTGAGAATATCCTCCAGTCGAGAACCAGCGCAAAATGCCATAGAAGCCAAAGCTCCCCTGGACGAATGAGCTCCAAAAAAGGAAGTATCAATGCTCGCTAAGCACATAACCCACTTAACCCAACGAGCAAGGATTGGAGATGATACAGGCTTTAAAGGGAGGAGATGGGATGCTGAGGATGATCTCAAGTTGACTGTCTTTTGTTCATAAACCTTTAAGCATTGACCTATCTATAACTTAGGATGGTCAGGGAAATAGGGATAAAATACTGCAGACAGATTAGTTTTGGTATGTCTATGAACTGTAAACAGAACACCTGATGGTGTAAATTGTCAAGCGGTAATAAAATGCCCTTTGACATCTGAAAGCCTTTTGATAGAAACAAGGCATACCAACATGGTAAGTTTTGCGGACTACATTTTCAATTAAAGAAGTGTATTATTAGGCCACAATAAAAACAGGTTTAGTACCACATTAACATCCCACACAGAATTATACTTTGGTAAAGGAGGAAACAAACTTTTACTCCTTTTAAAAGACGGCATACTAAAGGGTGTTCTCCCACTGGTTTTCCATTGATGTAAGGATGAGACGAGGAGATGGCTGACATATATAAACTAGCTTCTGCGGCCAGGAAATTAACTACAGAGGTTACATCCGCTGAAAACGAATCAATGTGTTTTCCCATGCACCAGCTATCCCATAAAGACCATGCTGATCTGTATGATTGGTTAATGAAGTTTGAAGCTTCTGTTGAAACAGGCGGGATTGAACCTGAATCCCTGAAATTTTCCAAGCTGAGTGAGTAAGAAGATTTTCTGTGATCAAGCTGTGTAGAAGACCTTGAGGATTCGAAAGAAGATGTGGGAATGAAGGAAGAAGAAATGGGGATTCTATTGAGAGTTCCAGAAGAGTGGGCAACCACACCTGAGATTGCCAGAAGGGGGCTACGAGAACCAGCACGGCTCCTTGGTGTCTTACCCAGGCTAGTAATCTGCTGATCATAATGAACAGAAGAAAAGCATAATTGAGAGAGGTTGACCAATCCTGAGAAAAAGCATCGGATGCCAAGGCTAATAGATCGGGGCGCCAACTGAAGAACTGGGGTAGTTGGTCATTGAGACGAGAAGCTAAAAGATCTATTTGGAAAGGACCCTATTTTTGATAAATAGAGTTGAATATGTTGGGATGGAGCTTCCATTCGCTTGAGTCTTGGAAATGGCGAGAGTGACAATCTGCCACTGAGTTTAGATTGCCCAGTAAATATTCTGCATGTACAGAGATTCTGTTTTCGAGGCAAAAATCCCAGAAACTCTGCTGTAGGTCCTCCCTAATGGTTGATGTCACGGGCCGCCGAAATGTTGTCCATCCTGAAAAGCATAGTACAAAAATCTCTGTCTTTTGCCTTGCTTTTGATTGCAAAGGAGCTATAACGCATCTCTAAACAATTGATATGCAACCTGGACTCCTCTAGTTACCATGTACCTCCAGTCGAAATCATGCCACACCGAGCACCACAACCCGAACAACTTGCGTCCCATTCCAATACAAGGTCTGGGGCTGATACAAAAATGGTTCTGCCGTTCCAAGCATCCAAATGGTCTATCCACCATTGTAACTCTATCCGAGATTCTTGATCTAGGGAAATAACATTTGAATAAGCAAGACCTTTTTGAAGATGTCAAATCTTTAGTCTCTGAAGAGCCCGATAGTGAAGTGGGCCTGGAAAAAAGGCTTGAATCGAAGAAGTCAGAAGACCTACTATCCTTGCTAAAGTTCTGAGAGAGAACTGAGCCATGCGTAAAATATAAAGAATTTCAGATTTGATGGACTTTACGTTTGCTGAGGGCAATTGAAGAGTAGCAGAGACTTCGTCTACGAGAAAGTCTAGAAATTCTATTTGTTATACTAGAATTAAGGAAGATGTTTTTAGATTGATGATAAACCCGAGGTCTGATAGAAGAGAACAAGTTAACTGGACCTGGAATTGAAGGAAGGGAAGATTTTGGTTCATGATCAGAATATCATCCAAGTAAATGCTCAGTCTGACTTCTTGAGCTCTGAGAAAAGCTACTACCGGTTTCAAGAGTTTTGTAAAACACCATGGAGCGAAAGTGAGGCCAAAGGGAAGAGAGGAAAAAGGAAAAGTTTGGTTTAGCCACTGTAAGAGGCTGGCCTGGTTTGTAGCCACGCCGAGTTGTTGGATGCAGGCTGTTTCCATCACCGGATTCCGCCAGCAAACCTTGGTTCACGCAAGTACGCGGTTTGCATCAAAATGGAGCTGCCTGGACCCAGGAGAGACTTGGGGGTCTCAACACAGACTGAGGAGACAGAGGGGGCTCTCAGCACTTCAGAGAGTCCACAGAAGACCAGGCAGCACCCACGGGAGTCCCAGAACACGGGGACAAAGAAGATGCAAAGTGCAGTCGTTGCAGCACTACAAAGGAAGGTACCACTCCGCCGGAGAACAACTCAGCGAGTTGTGCGTCGTAGGATGAAGTGCTGGGGACTTGGGCTACACTGTGCATGAAGGATTCTTGGAAGAAGTGCACAGAAGCCCAAGGAGCTGGAGAAGATGCGATGCACAGGGGTACTGTCGCAGCACGGGGAGGCCAGCCCTTACGTCCACCAAATTGGGATAGCTGGACCTTAGGATAGTCTGGGTCATGTCGGCCCACCACCTGTGTTCCAGGAAGCAACATCATCATCATGAGAGGAATCCCAGAGTACCGGTCGTTGTCGCAGAAGGGTACCTGCAGAAGCAGGGAAGTGACTACTTCACTCCACAGGAGATTCCTTTGGTCCTTCTGGAGCAGGATGAAGACAGGCAGTCGTCAAAGCATGCACAACTTGGAAACTGTTGCAAATGCTGACTGGAGCTGAAGTTGCAGGTCACAGGAGTCGTCCTGGATACTTTGTTGCAGTTACAGCAGTTACTGGAGCAGTCTGCGGTTGATCCGACTGTCAGAGGATTTCTGGAGGAGTCTTGCGAGGAGTCGGAGGAAACACCCAGAGGAGAGACCCTAAATAGCCCTGAGAGGGGGATTGGCTACCTACCCAGTTATGCACCTATCAGGAGGGGTCTCTGACGTCAACTGCTGGCACTGGCCATTCAGAGGTCTCCAGAGTGTCCCCACACCTTGGAATCTAAGATGTCTATCGCCAGGGACACACTGGAGGAGCTCCGGGCACCACCCCTAGGGGTGATGGACAGGGGAGTGGTCATTCCCCTTTCCTTTGTCCAGTTTCGTGCCAGAGCAGGGACTGGGGGTCCCTGGACCGTTGTAGACTGGCTTATGCAAGGAGGGCACCATCTGTGCCCTTCAAACCATTTTTAGAGGCTCTGGGAGGCTACCCCTTCCAAGCCTGTAACACCTATATTGTTCTGCCTCCCTGGGATTGAGCTGCTCAGTCCCCAGGAGGGTAGAAACCTGTCTCTGAGGTGTCAGCAGCTGGGGCAGCAGTGGAAACCTCAGAGAGCTGGTTTGGCAGTACTGGGGGTCCATGGTGGAGCCCCCAGGATGCATGGAATTGGCTCCCCAATTCGAGATTTGGAATGGGGGGACAATTCCATGATCTTACCCACTTCACATGACCATATACGGAGTTACCAGTGTGAAACTACATATATGTACACACAGTAACTTTGCACCTAGCCTGCAGTAAATGAAGGTTAGACATATAGGTGACTTATAAGTTACTTAAGTGCAGTGAAAATGGCTGTGAAATAGTGTGGGCACTGCTTCACTAAGGTTTGTCTGAGTTCCTTATGGATGGAAAAAGAAATGCTGCAGCCCATAAGGATCTCCTGGAACTCCAATGCCTTGGGTACCTAGGTACCATATACTAGGGACTTATAAGGGGGGGTCCAGTGTGCCAATCAGAATTGGAATATGGAGTCATTAAACTATAGTGAGAAATTTGATAAGTAGAGAGAGCATAAGCACTGGATTTCTGGTTAGCAGAACTTCAGTGACACAGTTAAGCATACTGGCAATACACACATAGGCCACAAGTATGAGCACTGGGGTCCTGGCTAGCAGGATCCCAGTGAGACAGGCAAAACATACTGACAAACAGGCAGAAATGGGGGGGTAACATGCCAAGAAAGATGGTACTTTCCTACAGCCACCGGAGTTGTAAAAAATTCATAGATTGCGGATGTATGGGTACAGTGAGATACGCATCCTGAAGATCCAAACAAACCATCCAATCTCCCTGTAAGAGAGAATCCCTGAGGTGTAAGAGAGTCTCCATTTTGAAATGGCAATAAACAACAAAGTGATTGAAATGTTTTAGATTGATAACTGGACACATCTTTTTGTTCTTCTTAGAACTAGGAATACCGAATTGAGGAAACCTGAAGGATCGAGACGACAAGGGTCAATAGCCAGTTTTTGAAGAAGAGCTTGGACCTCCAGCGAAATTAGGCTTGTCATCTCTGCAGAAAACTGGGAAGGATGAGGAAGCATCGCCTGACAAGGTTCTGAATAGAGTTCTATCACATAACCCTGAACAGTGTTCAATACCCATGGATCCGCAGTAATCGACTGCCATTTTGGAAGACAATTCAATAGATGACCTCCTACAATAAGAAGGCCAGAAGGGTGACTCACCTGCTTGAGAGGTAGATCTGGAACCTCTATTTCCTCTGCTGCGAAATCCACGACTTCTCTGTGGATAAAACTGTGGTCTATACTCCTGGAATAAGGATTGGGAAGTGACCAAAAAATAATCACCTCTTCTCCAAATAAACAAAAAAAAATGAAACAAATGAAAAAACTCCTGTGACAAGCGCCGTCCAGATGGTGGGTCCATGGCTGAGGACCGTCGACGTAATTCATCAATTCGAGTCCTTGGAATGCGCTTCCCAAGGAGCCTGATCTCAATTTGGGGTTGGGCAGCCTTCCTTTGACTTAGCCAGTCTTCTTTACCTAAGTGAATGTTTTTCAATCCTAAATTAGTTTTTTTCATTTTTTTGTATTATTTGGATCCGGTTGGACCGCAAGACGTGAAACATGTTGACCCTAGTTTAGAGGTACCATAATAGTTGTAGTCTTCTGTGGGTTTTTTGCTCTTTGAGAGTAATTGAGCATTATAACTCAATTTGTTACTTTCATGTTCGTTTTTAATCTTGGTCTTCATTCTCTTTGAACTGATTAAAATTATGATGTGTATTGTGAGATGAATAACCAATTTTAATTAAAAAAAAATGTTTGTTCTCTCCAACCTGTGCTGGTGCCTGGATGCAGGCATCTCTGTCTGTATAGTTTGAACCCACCAGTCACTTTCAGAACAGCACGGCTTAGTGCCCCCTTACCGGGGAGCCCGTCAGGCGTTGCAGCGCCGGCCTGGCGTGGAGCATTCCCGATAATGATGCCAGTCATCCATTGTGATGCTTGAGGGCTCTTGCTCCTGAGACATCAGGTCCCCTAGTATGTTAGAGTAGTTTGGAACAGTGTACCTTTTGTTTATATTACTAATAGTGGGAGATTGTACACTGGACCATAAAACCTCCTGGTCCCTCCTCCCTTTTTGGATTTAGATTTATTTTTTATTATACAAGCTTCCTCTTTCTCTCATTCCACAAATTAAAGGGTTTCTTTCATTTGCAAACCTTGCTTCCCATTTCACATGCCACAGCATATCACGCATTTCAAGCATACACTGCCATGATTAAATAGTCCACAAATCGCCCAGACAGTGCCAGGGTGTGATTTACAGTGGGGCCATTTTCATTTGGCTAAAATTAAAAAAGAAAGAAAAGAAAATAATAATTCTCCAAGTGAGATGTGTTACCTGGCCAAAAGCAATGTTAACCCACACAGATAACCACTTGACCAACCACAAAATGTATGGCTTTATATGGCAAAATGCCTTGTAATGTAGATCTGCCTAGAATTTATGACAGAAAGTCTTGATTTTTATCAAAGACACGGAGTTGAGTATTATGCTAATACTTCTCCTGCTTTAATTAATAGCAGCAGTCAAGAAACAATACAAACTACAGATCCCATGCGGCTGGGACAAAGGCCAATGATACGACCAAAAACAGAATGCAGAGATCCAATCAGGGACTAGGCAACGGGTCTTATACCTAACTTGACTGAAAGCAGCCCTCTGTCTTGAGCGAGAAGTAGGGATAAGTAGAAAATATTGGATAGATTAAACAAATAGAAGTCACAGTCAGAATCCAAGTAAAACAATCCCGGAGGAGAAGAATCTGGGAAAGAAGAGAGGGATCCTCTTTACAGATTGGAGGCATAAAGCTGAACGATGCCCACTCAAACGGAGATGAGGTCTTTGGCTGATCAGGAGACACTTTCTTTCTAAGTGGATGATGCAGTTGGTGGAGGAACATGTGTAGAGCAGGAAAAAATTAGCAAGTTAATGGAGGGGTAATACTCACCTCTGTGTCTTTAATAAAATTAAGACTTTCCGTCATCAATACTAAGAAAATCTACATTTTATGGCAAGACCAGAGGCTCATATTATGCTTGTTTAAAGCATATCAACTACCAGAGACGAAGCAGTTACTACAGGTTTACAATAAAAGGTTCTAAATGTAGAATCATTAGGCCAATCTGCGGATTTCAGAATGTCCTCCAAACAGGAGCCTGCCCAAAAGGCTCTGGAAGCCATGGCTGTGTGAGTAGAATGGGCTCCAAAGTCAGAGGTGTCAATACCAGCTAAGAGCATTACCCATTTAACCTACCGGGCCAATGTCGGGGAGGAGACAGGAGCATGGGGTCTTTGAAAAGAGTTTGCTAGGAAGACAGAATTCCCAAAAGGTCTTTGCTAGCTCTGCTAGGGGTTTTGATTTGGTCCCCCCTAGGTGGATTTATGTAACAAACTGTTGACAAGTTGGCCATCCTGAGAAGGATGGAGCACTGGATTCTGTTCTTTGTGAAGCTTTTGATGGCAAAGGTGCCTACAAGCATCTCCAAACAGTTGACCTCCAGTCGATAGCGGACCACACCGGGCCCCCCAACCTGTCAGGCTTGCATCCGTTTCTAACACAAGATCTGGGGTCAAAGCGAAAATAGTTCTGCCATTCCAAGCAACTAAATGGTCTAGCCACCACTGAAGTTCTATTTTGGAGTCCTGGTCCAAGGACACAGAGTCTGAATATGAGATCGTTACTTAGGCTTCACCCAGATATACACATTTCTTTTCCCTTTAATTTCTCAAACTACTGAACGGATTTACATCAAATAACAAAAAGCGCTCTTTGTGGACCAAGAGCTATCTTCCTGGCAAATTTAGTGTAATACCATCCTGCATTTTGGCAGGCAGGAGTTGATTGGAAAAGACTATCTAGGGATTAAGAAATATTGTATGGGTCACTGTGGAAGACAATGAAGGGGGAATCTGCACTCTGGAATGCTGAGAACTTGCCACTACAACACTCCCATCTGAGGTGTTCTCCACTAAACACGTCTCTGAATTTCCTACAGACTTCTCCTTTTCTGTTGGGGACTGTTTTTCTCATTGGTCCTACGTGAACTCTATAATGATCTATTTGTCTTTGGACCATGGAGCCCTCCAACTCTCTCTTAACCCGTCAGGACATATTCACAAACTGCAATGTGTTTAGCACTATGGCAGTAGTCCTACTCACATACAACAAATGCTACTCAGTAACCAATGCATGAGGTATTGGCCTCTCATGTCTTTTTTTGTGTGGAGGTCCCTACCATGACTGTGGATATCTCCACACAAATAGTCCTATGATTTAGGAGTTAATGTGAGATGGACGAGGGGGTGATTGGAGAATAGAGAATACTTATTACTAAATGGGAAGTTTTATGGTAGGAGTAAAGAGGGGTTTAGGAAGGGTTAAGGAAGGCTTTAGGGAGGGACATGCACCCATCTAACAAAAGTGTAAGCCCATTGCTATTCTCAAACTTCACTTTTACAGTAATGGCCCAAACAGTCATAAATGTACAGCAACTCACACCTGGAGTAAGTGCAGCAGCGCACATGGCCAGCCACTGGTGAAGCCACACCTTCCATTAGAAAATAATGGCGGAAAGAATTTAAAATTGAACTCAATTACTAATAATGGTAACATTAATTGATTTATCTCAACTTTTAAAAATATATATCTAAATTGAATTTAAAGTTAAAAAATGTAAATAGAAAAAAAAAAATATTGTTTTAAATAAAACTATTTTTGACATGGCTGTTTATTGGTTTTTTAGAATGCAGAAAATGATCATAACAAACTATTTTTGACACATCTGTTTATTGTTTCTAGAATGCAGAAAATAATCAAAACACAACCAAGGGGGAACTGATTGCAGCAAAACAGCAACACCACAAAAGTGCAGATTGGCACAAACATAATGTTTATTTTAAAATATTTTAAGAACATTTAGGAATTCAAAAATACATGTAATGTTAGTTTTAAAAAAAAATGAATTACATTAGTTTGATATATATATATATATATATATATATATATATATACATGTATATACATATATATATAATGTATATATAATGATCACATTTGGTAATGTATAATACATAATAAATATAAACATGTAACTAATGAAGGCATTTTTAATAACATCCTTAGAAAAAAATAAAACAAAATTGAATTTTACATAAATAAATTAAATATTATTTAATTCAAAATCAACTTTATAGTGTTGTAGTCAGGAACACTTTGCACACTGACTAGAAATTTCTATCCCATCTTTAAAACCGGGATTTTAGAAGTCTTGTATATGCCAGTAATTTAGTGCTGTGACCGTCTTCGGGCAGGGCTTTTCTTTTGTGGTTTCAAAGCAGACTTGTCAAGTCATTATTTTTGTTTAAAAAACACAAGGAAAATACTGGGCACTGAAGAGACCTGGGTTAAAGTATTATTCAACAACAACAGTGTTCCCTAAGAGAAGAAGGATGGACATGGAGTAATAATCAATATTCCAAACTGAAAACAGTGTTTTTTATTATACAATGATTAATACATCAAGGGCCAGATGTAGGAAGCCTTTTGCACCTTGCAAACTGTGAAAAACGCAGTTTGCGAGGCGCAAAAGGCCAAACGCGATGCACAACCGCAAATTGCGAGTCGGTACCGACTCTCAATTTGAGGCTGCGACTTGCAAATAGGAAGGGGTGTTCCCTTCCTATTTGTGACCGCATCGCCATGTTGAGTTGCTTTGGGACCGCGAATGGGGTCGCAAACCAACTCGCAGTTACCACCCACTTGAAGTGGATGGTACCTCATTAGCAAAAGGGAAGGGGTCCCAATGGGACCCCTTCCCCTTTGTGAATGTCAATAAAAAAAAATTTTCAGAGCAGGCAGTGGTCCTATGGACCACTGCCTACTCTGAACAAAAAACGGAACCAAATGGTTTCGGAATTTTTTCTTTTTGCAGCTTGTTTTCCTTTAAGGAAAACGGGCTGCAAAAAGAAAAAAAAACTGCTTTATTTAAAAAGCGGTCACGGACATGGTGGTCTGCTGTCTCCAGCAGGCCACCATCCCTGTGAGTGCATGGACTTGCTATGGGGTCGCAAACTGCAACCCACCTCATTAATATTCATGAGGTGGGGCTTTGCGACCCCATAGCGAGTCGCAGAAGGTGTCTGAGACACCTTTCTGCATTACATTTTGCGAGTTGCAAATTGCGAGTTGCTATTACTCGCAATTTGCAACTCACAAAATGTTTTTTTGCTACATCTGGCCCCAAGTTTCTTAAGTGCAAACTTCAGTGGGCTGTGAGTAAATGTGAAGTGAAAAAGGTGCTCAGGTAAAAGTGAGATACATATGAGTTGAGGGTGCAATGCTATTATCACATTAACATCAGCAGGAATACAGACAATGAAATATACAATTAATTAATAGGAAATGTATTTGTATTTGTTGTCATTAGTGTTTCGATCCATTAAAATGTTAGGATTATCACCAGGGTAGGTTAAATCTAATTGTGAGCAATTATTGCTCTATTAATATAAAGGCAAGCACAAAAAGGACAAACATAAAAATTTGTAAAAGTCAACAAATTTTGATGATTTCATACACACCTAAGGTTCCACAATGTTTCAAATTATCAAACACATATATCAAATGGGTAGAACAATCTTGTGCGGTCCTGGAGGGAAGCACTAGTGTAATCAGTTGCAGAAGTATGCCAGGAGGAGGATTGGAAGAGATGGGTATTGCCTGAGCTGAAGACACAATTGAATAAGATTACCTAGGGAATTCCTAGGTGGCAACGTTGAGTGTATCAAGAGAATGAGATCCAATGTAAGACATAATGGGCATACGTACCCTGGTGATTGGGAGGATGGGGATGGCGACTAAACAGGTAGGCTTAGCTGAAGTAAAATGCTTTTTTTTTATCAGCCCTAATATATTTATCTGATGAGAGTAAGGGCCTGATTTAGAGTTTGGCGGATAGGGTTACTCCATCACAAATGTGATGGATATTACGTTCACAGTATTGCAATTCCATTTTATCCTTTAGAAACTGTAATATGGTGGACAGGATAACTATCACATTTGTTTTGGAGTAAACTGTTCTCCAAATCTAAATCAGGCCCTAAGTTTGACAACCAACAGTGTGAAACAGTTTCAAGGCCTGTGAACAGTGTCAGGTGGAAAGGAATCTGGTGCCGTCCAGTCGAATAGTGAGGATGCACTCATCCAGTGCACAGACAGAGAAGTAGTATTGCATCATTGTTGTATTCATCCTGGAATGAGATTCATTCTGGAATGGGGATCCATTCTGAAATAAAGAATAGAGAATCCTGGGGTAGTGGAAGATGTGTGCAGTTGAGGCGAGAGAGACCGGAGAAGACACTGCTGTCTGGATGGGTCGTTATTCGTAAACCACTGCTTACTTACATCTTATTTAAATAAAGGAGTGTTTCTAGAAAATACTGGAATCGTACTTTATAACACTGGCGACGAGAGTGGGATCAACTCCTGGCCCAACGCACTCTGATAACGGATCGTACGACAAAGATTATCGCTTGGACGGGACTGCAATCTTTAATTACGGAGCCATAACAACGGACTTCTAACAAGGCAGGCATTGGGTAAAGTTACCTTTAATTTCCGTTTGCGGCACCCTGGCTCCTCGACACCTCTGTTGTTTTCTTTTGTGAGAGAGGTCCGTGTCAGCGCACGCTGCCTGTCTTCCTACGCGAGCGCTGTGCCTCGAGGTAGTGCACGATAGCTCCTATGCTCGTGTGGGCACGTATGCATCACTCCTCAATCGCTGCTAAGTGACAGGCCACACTACCTTTGGCACGCGCGCATTCGTGGTTCCTCACGCTGTGCTGCTTGGTGGATTCCAGGCAACAACCTGTCTGCGGCTGTTGCCTGTGCGTAACGCTACCAGGTGTTTGCACCCTTTCGGTGCTCAGCAACATTCAGTGCCCAGTGTGTACTTTCGTCAGAGCTTCTAATTGATTTAACTAATTTGAAGAAGACGGCCTGCCTAATAAATACTTGTTTTTCAACGTCAAAGTTCTGGACAATATTCCTCATTGATTCTACAAGTTAAAGAACACTGCCTGCTTAATAAATGAAATTGTTTCCACAATGTGGAGTCCTGGACAATATTCCTCTCATCCTCAACAATTTGGTAAGTATCATCATTACCATAGGGACTGTGTATCACTTTCAAATTCAAGTGTTTTACACTGATACACACAGCTTTACCACAAGACTTGGTACCATCTAGTTCAGGACTCTATCTAAAGTTTGTATTACTAGACTTTGATAATGCAAAATGTAACTGCACTTCCGTTTTTTCTATCCTCTCCAGGAGAACCACACATTAAATGGTCAAAATGGAAAAGGGTTTTTGAGAGGTATGCCAAGGTCTGTGGCACCTCACTAAGTGCTGAACGACGCACGGCCTCATTGCTTCACTGTTTGGGTTCTGAAGGCCAAGAAATTTTTAATCACCTCCCAGATATTCCAGACAGTGAAGCAATAAACTTAAATGAATTTGAAATTTGTATGCGTAAATTGGACATGCATTACCTTCCTAAAGTCAGTACCATACTATAACGCTATTACTTTGGCAAAAGATTACAAATGGATGGTGAAACTGTAGAAAATTATGTAACAGATCTTAGACGTCTCGCGTCTTCTTGCAAATTTGGGTTGCTCACTGATGAGAGGATAAGGGACCAATTCATGTTGGGTTGTAATATTGGCAAAATTCGAGAGGAATTAAGGCTTAAGGATGAACCTTCTTTGGAAGACATATTGGTGGTTGCAAAGCAGATTGAACACTCGTTAAAATGTGTGGACGTAATTAAGAAAGTTGCCTCTACTTGCGATTCTTCGGGGTGGTGTGTTCCATAGCGGAGAATGGGAAAAAAATGACAATACGCATAGAAAAATGTTGGACGTTTCATCTACAGTAAGAGACAAACGGTGTTTTCGATGTGACAAAATAGTTCATCTTCCTAACGATAAAAAATGTCCAGCTTTCAAAGCAATCTGTTCTTACTGTAAAAAGAGGGGACATTTATTTTCCGTTTGTAGGATACGCAAAGCTAAATCATCTGTAAATGAGGTCCACACTGATGACGGTGAAGATCCTGGTCTTTCTAATTTTGATTGTGGACAAATTGTCCTTCAGGTAGGGAACAATAGGAGGCCTCTTGAGATGATTACGGAAGAAGGTAAGCAAACACAAGTTCTATTTGACTCTGGGGCGAAAATCACCATAGTCTCCTGTGATTTATTTTCTCGTTGCTTGAAAGAGAAGGTTACTCTGTATAAACCTGATATAAAACCCTGTGCATATGAAGGTGAGGTAATACCTTTACTTGGCTACTTCATAGTTTTAATTGAATTCAGAGGCCGTTTTACTTCAGGAAGAATGTATGTTTCAAAAAAGGGTGATAGCATAATTAGCTTGTGGCATCAGAAAGGCCTGGGAGTCCTGTTAGACCCCAATAATATGGATCCCATTGTACTAAAATACATTTCCCAAGTTGAGGCAATGCCCTCACAACATTTTGATGTGGGCCTTCATCAGACATTATTTCAAGAATTCCCAAGGTTGTTCAGAAGCGAGCTAGGTTGTTTAAAAGACTATTGCCATGACATTAAAATTGTTCCAGGCTCTGTCCCTTATTATAGCAAGGTTAGGAATGTTCCAGTAAATGCTAAAGAAGACATGTTGAATAAATTAAATACATTGAAATCACAGGGCATCATTGAGGAAGTAGAAGGCACCCCTTGGCTGACCCCAGTAGTCATGGTTAGGAAGCCCAACGGATCTATCAGATTATGTGTGGACCTCAGACAGCTGAACAAATGTGTCATTGTAGACAGATACATGTTACCAAAAATTAGTCAATTGTTAATGATGATAGGAGATGCAAAAGTCTTTAGCACTATCAATCTGGATTCAGCCTATCATCAAATCCGACTCACGGAAGCGTCCATGGACCTCACTGCTTTTATTACACCTTATGGCTCGTTCAGATACACCAGATTGCCTTTTGGTCTAATCTCAGTGGCATCTGTTTTCCATAGGGTCATAGAGACAATTCTGAAGGATCTAGAAGGTGTCTGTGTGTATCAAGATGATGTACTGGTATATGGAAAAGATCATGCAGAACATAACTAGAGAGTCAAGCATATGCTAAAGAGAATAGATTATCATAATCTGACGGTCAAGCTAGAGAAATGTAAATTTGGCACTAAAACAATTGAATATCTAGGGCACACCATTGCAGGTGAAGGGGTATCTCCAAAGGCTGATTTGGTTAGTACAATTCAGACAATGGTGTCACCTTCTACAAAGGAAGAACTTTTGAGGTTCCTAGGAATGGTGGAATACTACCATAAGTGTATCAAACATTTTGCAGATATTACCTACAACATGAGAGGTTTGCTCAGAAAGGGTGTTGAATTTGTGTGGAATGAGATGTGTGAGAGAGAGTTCAAGCTGATCAAAGAAAAATTAACTTTGGCCCGTGTCTTAAGAACTTTGATCCCAACAAAAGTTCTATTGTCACCACCGATGCCAGTTTAAAGGGTTTGGGTGCTGTATTACAACAGGGAGGATGTAGTCCCCAAAACACCATCATGTTTCTTTCGAGGAGTCTAAAAGGGGCAGAAAGCAAGTAGTCTGTGATAGAGAGGGAGGCACTAGCAGTCCACTGAGGAATTTATTGTGTGGATCCTCATTTGTGGTAAGAACAGACCATAAACCTTTATGCAAGATGTTCAATAAGAAAGGGGTCGATGCCATTTCTTCCAGGATATCTAGATGGGTGATTGACCTTCAAGAGTTCAATTTTGAGGTCAGGTATGTCCCTGGAGTTGAAAATGTTATAGCAGATACATTATCCTGGTTGGTTACAGAAGACTCCTCGGTTTCTGTGAAGGAGGACGAGGATTCGTTAGATTTGGTTTGTGAGATTAACCAGGCAGCAATATCAGAGGAAAGATGGCGGCAAGAGCTAGCAGAAGATTCCACCCTACAAAAGGTAATTGACCTCATCACAACTGGCTGGAAAATGAAACAGCAAGGTGGTGAGCTATGCAAGAATTATTGGCTAGTAAAAGACCAGTTAGCTGCCTGGATTGGGCTGTTATTACAAGACTGGTGCCCCCAACCAATTTGAGAAAAGAGCTGTTAGAAATTGCACATGAAGGACACTCAGGGATTTCTAAGACCAAAGAAAGGTTGAGGTCTAACTACTGGTGACCTGGCTTAGACATCCAAGTTGAACGTGCAGTGAGGGAGTGTGTGCAATGTTGTGTTAGTGAAAAGTGCAACAAACCACGAGTCCAGCCTATGTTAATGAGGAATCGACCAGAGAAACCGTGGAAAGACATTGCATTAGACATTCTTGGTCCGATACATGGCAGTGGCCATCAATGGTTCATCATGGTTGTTATTGATATGTTTTCATGATGGCCAGAAATATATTTCTCCAGAGGGGTGGAAACTGCTTCAGTAATACGCTTTCTCAAAGATTTATTTTTGAGGGAAGGCTTACCTGAAACACTACTCACAGATAATAGCGTGAAATTAGTTTCCAAAGAGATGGAAGATTTCCTTCAGTTTTGTGGTATTAAGCACAAAAAATGCGCCTTGTATCATCCAGAGGCCAATGGGGTGGTTGAAAGGCTCAATAGAACATTGAAGGAAACCATAACACTGGGCAAGAATGATAATAAGGATTGGAAAGAGGAGGTTAATAAGAGAGTTGGTATATATAGATTGACACCACACACAACCACCGGGGTATCTCCTTTTGCCTTATTTCAGAGAAGATGTCCTAACTCCATTCTTGATCCTGGGTGGGTAAACCAATTCTTGGAGAATACAATGAAGGGTAAGAAGGATGCTTATGAGAAGGTAAGAGAACTGTCCAAGGTTAGGAAGACCAAGATTCAATTTGATCGCAATCACGCCGTTAAGGTGACTAAGGTCAAGGTTGGAGATGTGGTTATGATAAAGCGTCCAGGGTTGTCCTTTGCTGGCAGTAAGTTGTCCAAACCATTGAGAGTTATTAAAATCTTCACCAATGCTATCAAAACCTGTGATCATCGGATATGGAATCTCAGCAGAGTGGTTCTACATAAAGGTAGTGCTGCACAGGAACATCAACGTAATAATGAGGATGTGGGAGACAACATGGGGACTGGCAACTCAGCTAAAGATGGAGACAAGGGAGATGGTAACAAGACACTACAGAGGAAATCCACCAGGAAGACTCAGAGTCCATCTTACCTTCAGGATTATGTATAGACTTCCTCCCTCATGCCAATAGTTGTGATGTTGGTATTTGTTATATCCATTCTTTCACATTGGCTTTATTTTTTCTTTTTTTTCTTGTTACTTTATACATATGCTTGTATTAGTGTTTGATTATTGTTGTTTTATGGTAAAGGGGAAGATGTGTTGTATTCATCCTGGAATGAGATTCATTCTGGAATGGGGATCCATTCTGGAATAAAGAATTGAGAATCCTGGGGTGATGGAAGATGCAGCAGTTGAGGCGAGAGAGACCGGAGAAGACACTGCTGTGTGGATGGGTCGTTATTCGTTTAACTATGGCTTACTTGCATCTTATTTAAATAAAGGAGCGTTTCTAGACAATACTGGAATCGTACTTTATAACAATCATCAACCGTCATTATATTAGCACATATAAAGGCAAGGAATCAAAATAAAGAGAGGACAGCTCTACCTTATAATTAAAACCCACAGACCTACCCCACTGCTCATGTGGCTTACAAATTAAAGAGTGGAACTGAACACACATTTTCTGACAAACACATGCGTACATCAGTTCTTCTCTACTGCTTAAGATTAAAAGGTTGGGCGATCTACTGACACTTTAACCCTTCTGCGGCACTAAACGTAGCTGATACTCCTAATTCTAAGTCTTAACAGTACAAACATAAAGACGAGTCATTTACGATGTGCTTGACAATTACAGTAATGGTCTCAGCACTCTTCCAGGAAGCAAATAGTGCAGATGAACTTGTGATTATCTAAAAACAAACCCCCAACTGGATGTATCTAATAAAATAAACATACATCAATTCTTGTTGTCCTCATCACAAGAAAAGCACAAATGGAATACATTCTTAATTAGAGCAAATACCCTATGGAAGTCTCATGCCCGATACCAAAATAATGAGCCCAATGCAACATGCTGATACTGTGGGCAAATTAATTTACCAAACTGTGGCACTACTATAACCAATATTCCATTAGCAGTACTCTACCGATAATAGAGTTAGGGGCAGAGGTAGATGAAGAGAGGATTGGACCAAGAAGCAAGCAAAGGGTTCATTATATACTACTATCATGTCACAATGGCTAAGAACATATCACCCAAGGAAAATTGTAATCTTGCATTGAGAGCAGCTGCATTCCACTTCTATTCTAGTTTTATATCACACTTTGTGTTGGGATCAACATTAAAGAAATTCCTCTTTGTTTTCTGATGTTTCCCTTTTTTTAGTTTAGATTGGGATGGTGTCAGTAGAAGATGATCTCTGGAGTTGATGTATATGTAAATCTGGAAAAGAATCATTCTTTCACTTGCTTTATAGTTCTCCTTCTCTTTCCAAATCAGAAAGTAATGTTTAGGGTCAAGATTTAATTAATTTGGTCTAACAACATGTAATTCCGTTGCACCACGAGTATTCAGTGACAGTAATGCTGGAATGATTGCTAGCCTTAAAAGTTTATGATCTCTGATTTTTGCTTACCTTAAAAATTACTCAGTATTGATGTTTTTTTTGTTTGCTCATTTGTAATTGTACATTGGCAACGATATTCTTTAACCACTATAAAAACTGAGCTCATCATATAAAAAGCTAAGTATTATGCCTTTGCCAAATTAACCCTTTTTCGTTGTAGTCTCTCAAAGAATGACATTCATGTACAAGATACATGCACCTGTTGAAATCAAACTAAAATAACTTAATTTGTATGTATAGCATTTAAGTACAATAGAACTGGCATAAATTATGAGCCCCAATTTATGCCTATTAAAATTTGCCATCTGTTGCATTTGCTTAAATTTCGAGGTTTTTCTCTTACCATTCAATTTGTTTCAATTCTTACCTCCTTTCTTTTAGCTCTCTTTCAGCTGAATTTTCCACATGTGGTACCAGCAGCAGTGTTATTTCTATTGTATTGTACCTGAAGGCAGATGTTAGAAGAGCATCCTCTTCTACTGCACCTTCATCAATTGACGTGACATGAAAAGGGAGATTAACTGAGTTTTCACACAATGCAATGTAGCAACAATACATTCTGCACTGTGTTGGCCAAGGGGGAAAACAAAGCAAAGAACCTTATCTATATGCAGGTGCTTTTCTCAGGTTGCATTGAGTGACTCACAGCTTTGCATTATGGTGCAGAAATGAGTGTATGCAGTCTAGTGTGGTGTTTGGACTGGAAGTATACCCTTCTAATGCACATTCCTATCCCTAGTCAAATTGAGCAGGACCCGACTCATTGAATGTGTGCAGTGCACTTCAGCACATGCATGCATTTTCTCTTTGAGGAGATATTTTAGTCTCTCAAAAGATGTGAATGATTTCAAAGCCT
Source organism: Pleurodeles waltl (assembly GCF_031143425.1). Taxonomy (NCBI): domain Eukaryota; kingdom Metazoa; phylum Chordata; class Amphibia; order Caudata; family Salamandridae; genus Pleurodeles; species Pleurodeles waltl. The sequence goes on from NC_090447.1 coordinate 915,528,532, forward strand.
CATACACATGTTGTAATCAGAATTAAATCATTTGAATTGGTAGGCATAGTGTTAAGATGCAATTCAACTGGCCAACAATATGCACTCCACTGTATGAATACTGAAACAGTCTTTTGCACATGCCTAAATTCTTTAGTTTGTTTTATTCCTTTCCAATTACTTCCATTCTCCTACCAATGTTCCCCCTTCGTATATCGTTTCTGCTATCCTTTATTCAAAGGTATCAGACACACAAGGTACCTATACAACAACAGTGTTCTTCCTACTTTTGACTTTGGAGGTAATGAAAAAAAAAAACTTCTTCTACCTTACTTCCATTCATAGTAATAGCAGGTAGGGGTAGATTTACTCATTATTCCAGCAAAACTGCACAGCAGCCTAATTTGCCGCATTGCGTTGGCAAAGAGGGAAAACAAAGCTTAGAGGCATATCTACTCAGATTTGTCTGCTACTGACAGACAGCCTTGCATCATGGTGCAGGGGCAAGTGTGGGCAGCCTAGCATTAGTTTTTAGGCTGAAGGCTTAGTCTTCCCATGTATATTCCTATGACTGCTGTAACTCAGAAGGATCCGAAACCTTGGATGTGTACAGTGCACTTTAGCACACATTCAATGCACTTTTTCCAAAAAATGAAAATATGTCCCCATCCTCTTACTTCAAGTAGGTTTTGGTCTGGTTAGCTTACCAATTGACCGATATGTCAGAACCTCTAGATATTTGCACTGATCCACCAAAGTAACGCAACTTTGGCATAAAGAAAGTCATATCAGTGAAAAGTAAATTTTGAACTGAGAAATAAGTACATTTCCAGCACGGAATATGTTTTGCACTGCAAAGTAAACACTAATGTGTCACTTTGTGTTACTATGCATCACTCCGTGATGATGCAAACCTTAAAACATTTGTCCATAATATTTTCTTTCTTCAACTGTCTGCTTTTGGAACAATGCAGCCCCTGTGATATGCTTTGGCTACAGTGCTACCTGTAGCAATCTCTATATGAATTCAGAGGGCAATTTACAATGAAAAGCATGCTTTGCAAACAACAAGCTTGTGGATGTCTTGCACTTCTCAGCTCATGATTTCACAGACTCCTTTTAGACAAAGGAACTGCTCGTTCTCCACAGTTGAATTCACCATGGAAACCTCACATCAGTTACCGTTCAACCCAAGGACTTCTGTCATTCTGGCGTCTGATGGCTTGTCCTGTTTAAGCAGAAGTGTCTCTAAATCTCGGGGCTGGGCTACTTGCACTTCAAATACATTTCTTCATTTTTGTTTTCCATAGAGAAAGTCCCAGTTTGTGGATTTGCTTCGGCGAAGCAAACTATATCAAATGTGGACACTATTACATGGTGTCTCACTCAACATTTCAATTTTCCTGAAACAGATGAGAGAATAATTTTTGGTGACATTTTCCTGCCGACAAGATGGAGAACACTTACATTTATTGGTCATGCTGCTGTCAAGCTGACGAATGTGGGACAGACAGGGGCTCAGCCACCAAAGTAAAAATGAATCCTTGTCTCCATCCATCCACTTGCTTTGCTGCTTATAAGTCGATTTTGTTTTTCTGCATGTTAAAATAATGTTATTTTCTGAAAACATATTTTCAGGAAGGAAACGGACAACAGTGGTTAACTGTGATACTCAAAACATTAACTACATTTGTGTGCCTGAGTGATGAAGCTAAACTTATTTTAAAGAACATTTGTTTTATGTGAAGCTGTACACAAGATTCAGACACATGACTGTGATCTCCTCTGATAGAGAATTTCTATTTAGAGTGTTTAAAGAACATCACATTGGAGGGGGTAAAGAAAACAACTTTACACCTAATTATTTTTTTCCAATTTATTAAAATACATGGATTAAAGTACAGTGTTTTTATGGTATTTGTCAAGGAAGAAGGAAATGGATTTGGTCCATGAGAGAAGACGTGTTTTTAAAGCAGACAGGTGTTTTATGTTGTCTTTAGCTGTGTTTATTTCCGATAAAAAATGTGCCTTATATTTCTGAACCAGGAACCTAGTTTGAAGCACCTTAGGGTATGTTAGTGGACAGTTTCCGTACGGCATGGGATTACACAATTATTCTAAAAAAACAAAGAACAATCATTATGGTATTAAAATAATGTATAGCATGTGTAATTGGTTGGGTTTTATATTTTTGCAGTGAAAATCATTAATTCTTAATTTCCCAACTTGCATAGTTTTAACCAAACAAAATAAAATTCTCACACTCCAGTCATAATGTCTCAAAAGGGAATTAACTACAATATACATAGCTGGAGATTGCAGTAATTTTTTAATCATCTGTTCAATCGTCAAGTTTGAAATAAAGACAATCTTAAGTGATCTACATGAAATGAAATGCATTTCCAAATTAAGAAACTATATAATACATATTTGATGCCTAATCAATTACTATCTTGTAAATGCATGTATAATGCTGCAGAAAAATAATTTTTTGTAAGAGAACACCCTAACTCGAATAACCTATTATACTGAGTTCTTAAGCCTTTCCAATGATTGATTAGAAATATTTTTTATTAGAAATCATTATTCAGGGGTGTGGACATTCATGACATCTTTCCGGTGAACTTCATGATGGATCCATCCGTTCAAGACGCATAATAAATATCCAAGGGATTTTGCAAGAATGTGACCTCAGGAGGGGGTAGCTGACAGCCCAGGTGCCGGTCACGCTGTAGCGAAGGTGGGGAATTCCTGGGTCAGTGTTGTGGATGCCATTAATGAACAGCCCAGCTTAAACAAAGAGAACAGCCCAATTGTGGCCCTGGGCAACTGCACATGCTTTAGAATGTGTCCAGTGTAAAGGTTAGCGGCACAACCAGGGTTCTTACCTGATGGAGCTAATGAGGCACAAGGTTCTCAAGAGGGTGTCCCTCCAATCCCACAGATCAGAAGCGACTAACATGCACACTTGCAACTTGACCAGTGAAATCATGTGATACAGTTGTGAAGAGTTTTTGCTGTTCCCAGGGCTACTTCACTAACAAAGGGGCTATTATCATATAATCCGGACTTCTGCTTCCCCAGTTCTAGAGTGCACACTTAATGCATCATGGGCAACAAGGAGATGAGTGGCGGAGTAAATGTCACACTTTTCCTAGAACTCAACAGCAAAGAGTACTGGTTTGTAGTAGCATTGTTGTGAAATTTCAAGGGAGCCCACTACTCATTGAACATTTAGGGCCAGATGTACGTAATTTCTGAATTGCGACTCGCAAATTGCGAGTCAGAGAGACTCGCAATTTGCGAGTCGCAATTTAGAATGCAGGATGGTGTCCCTGACACCATCTGCGACTTTCAAGGGGGTCGCAAAAGCCCACCTCATTAATATTAATGAGGTGGGTCACAATTTGCGACCCCCTTGAGACTCGCAGCACTCACAGGGATGGTGGCCTGCTGGAGACAGCAGACCACCATGTCCGTGACTGCTTTTAAATAAAGCAGTTTTTTTTTGTAATGCAGCCCATTTTCCTTACAGGAAAACAAGATGCATTACAAAATGAAAAAATGTTTTCCATGCCATTCACAAAGGGGAAGGGGTCCAATGGGGACCCCTTCCCTTTTGCGAATGGGTTACCACCAGTGTGACACTGGTGGTAACTGCGATTGCTTTGCGACCACGTTCGAGGTCACAAAGCAATGCAGCATAGTGCTGTGACTTGCAATTAGGAAGGGGAGTACCCCTTCCTAATTGCGACTCGCAGTCCCGTTTTGCGAGTCGGTAACCAGGTTACCGGTTTGCAAAACGGGGATTGGGCATCGCGATGTGCTTTTTGCACGTTGCAAACAGCAAAACTCGCTGTTTGCGACATGCCAAAAGTTTGCCACATCTGGCCCTTAACGAGGACACAATAGCAGTAGCCACAGAGTTCATACAATAATCTTGATTAGCCCTGTAACACAGATCTTGAAAGACAAGCATTGGGGTACATGAGATGAGAACTTGAGTGCCCCAGAGCAAAGAGAGCATTGTGCACCTCCTGACACTTTTGGAACCCACACAGGGCAACCCACCTGGTAAGGAAAAACAGAAAACATGGGACCAGATGTATGATTCTGTCCCATTGCGATTCGGTAATTGCGATTTTTAAGAAATCGCAATTACCGACTTGCAAAGGGCCATGTATCATGTTTGCAAATCGGTAATAGCAATTTCTTAAAAATCGCAAATGCAATTACCGAATCGCAAATTGCGATACTGGCCCCATTCGCAGCTATGGGCCTGTTGGCCCATAGCTACAATTTTTTTGCATTTCCAAAATTGCGATTTCTGAACCAGAAATCGCAATTTTGGAAATCCAAAAGGGCAGGGTGCTGGGGGCCTAAGGCCCCCTCTCCTGCACCCCAATTTTTTTTTTTTTTAATATGTAAAGTACACACATGCCAAAAGGGCATGTGTGCTTTACATGTTACATTTAAAAATGCAGTTTTACTGCATTTTTAATTTTTGCACCAGGTTACCGCCTGGTTGCAGACCATGGTATTTTGCATGTGCAAAATACGTTCAGCGAAAAATCGCAATTTGCGATTTTTTGCAAAATTGCCTTGCGACCTGGATTTTGCGATTCGCAAAATCCAGGTCGCAACGCAAAAAAATCGCAATTTTTGCGATTTCTATTTCGTGGTCTGCGAATGCCTTTGATGCATTGCAGACCACTATTTTGCACTCGCAAACGGCCGATTTTGCCATTTGCGAGTGCAAATATTTTTGATACATCTGGCCCATGGTTGCATACATGACCTCAGAGAAAGTGGAGTCTCCTTCTCTAGTGACCAAGGAAGGCATGCAGGGCTGCCTAGGTGACCTACACTATAAAGTCTCCAATATGGTCACCACACAAAAGTAGGCCTGGAAATATGACATGGTAGTGGCCCTCTCATAAATGGCAAAAGGTTTGCAAAAAGTAGGAGAGCGAATATCCACTAATGAAGATGATATAGTGGACATGAGCTATGAGTAGATTACATGCAAGACCATCAGACTAGACGGAGGAGGGCATTAAAAAAACTATGGGACAAATGAATGGGCCTAGAATATTGCTCCCGGCGTAACCTTTTTTCTAAAGGAGGACCATATCTTTGTCATCTCCATTGTTAGAGTTCTTAGAGGGGGAGCACACAGGGATGTGTGGGGGGCTTACCCTGGAGGCATCCTTCACTAAATTGGCATTGTCTTGCATCAAAAAACAGAATAATGAGAGAGGCCAGAAAGATGCTCACAATTATTTTTTCAGGAACAAACCATCAACCTCCACCAAAATATCTCACACAGCACCATCAACAAATGAGGGATGTCTCAAGTAACAGGGGAACTACGAAGAAAACAAGTACAGTATAGATGGACTTTTTTATTCGTGCTGTGCCTCCAGCTGAACTCGAGAACACTTGTGATCCACATAGTGCAGAAGGGAACAAAAATGGAGGAGGAGTGGAGCAAGATATACTGTACACTTCAAAACAAGAGCAAACAAAAACTTATTTTTGTCAAGTGAAATTTAGAAAATGTAGACGCTTTCTTTGACCAAAAAAATCATCTTCTGTTACAAGTTGGCCAGCTATGTATTACTTCCAAGAATGGTTAAATTATTGCACTCTACATTCCCAGCTGAATTTTCGGCGATCCTAAAATAAGATTTGGCAGAGTTATGTGCACCACTTCTCTTTCCAGTGGCGGAGCTAAAGCCATCCCCTCCACTTTGCCAAAACTAATTTGAAGTGTAGAATGGAGAAGCAGGCAGATTCAGTTTTTTGCCATAGGTCCTTTTACTGCCCGCCTCACAATTGACCCAATGCTGTTCAATGCACAACATTAAATGGATTATTTAATGTATCTCTGTGTAATCCACAAGAGGGACAATGCATCTGGGGCCTGGCATAAGCAAACATTGTTGAGTAACTACTGCTTACAGCAGTAGATCCATACAGCCACAGCTGACACTTTCATATTGACATAAAAGTAGTATGCTACACATGATAAGAGACGCTTGAAGGCGCCAAATGGATGGTAGACAGGAGGAGCCGGCTGCAATGCAGTATACCAATGTGCTGGAAGACTTTCTACTCATATTTTCTTCGGTGGTGGGGTTTGATGGGAGGGCAGTGGGGTAGTTGGTGAAAGTTACTGAGTTTGATGTCCTGATGGGTGCTGAGGCAGTTGACTCTTATTCAAACACTTTTAAATGATGGAAGGTCACCTACAATCCTTGGAATTACATCCTCCTATAGACACAATACACCTCACCTGAATATATTGGTGCCATGGAGTGTGCAGGGATTGAATGTCCCAGTTGAGCACAACAGAATCCAGAGTAAGAGGTGTGAAATCTCCCTGGATAAAGTATGCCTCAAGGAGATGCATTTGCGAACTTCAGATATCCACCTAATGCATCACAATCTATATCCCACACTATTTTGTGTATCTAACACTAAGGAAAAAAGGTGGGTTGATAAGGTTGCACAGAGATTTTCAACTAGAAAAGACAGGAACAAAAGTCAGATCAGAGAGATCAAGACAGTCAAAGAAAACACCATGAAATTGAGAGTTATAGAAGTTGAAACATATTTATTCATTTCTAGCCTTCAGTATGACAAATAAAGCGCATTTTATGACAGAAAATATATTCCTTATTATCTAATATTAACATTCACATATAAAGTGAAAACACTCCAAAACAAGAACAAACAAAAACATATTTTTGTCTGGTTAGAATTAGAAAATGTAGACGCTTTCCTTGATCAGAAAAGTAATCTTACTTTACAAGCTGGCTTGTTCTGTTTTGTTTCCAGGGATAAGTAAATTGTTGCAGATTAAGGGGGTCATTCTGACCCTGGCGGTCAGTGATAAAGCGGCGGCCAACCCGCCAACAGGCTGGCGGTCCAAAAAATGGAATTCTGACCCTGGTGGGAACCGCCAACACAGCCCGCCACTTTAACACTCCAACCGCCACGGCGGGACAGACAAACAGCGCGGCGGTCACCGCCAACAGGCAGGCGGCAGACAATGTACCGCCCACAGTATCACAACTCACCAATCCGCCACCTTTTCCGGGGCCGGAGCCCCGCCGATAAAAACACGGCGGAAACAGACTACGAACGGGAAAACGCTCACCTCTATACACTCCACGAGGACGGAGGACAGCATGGAACCCGAATTAAACATCCTACCAGCTCTTGTCTACCTGCTCATCTACCACGAGTACAAACTCCGGCGCAGAAGACGACGGTGAGTACTGCACCTACGACACAGGGGAGGGGGGAGGACGAAAGGTTACGGGCACACACATAGGCCCCCCCCCCAACTATCAACATACCAATGCAGAGCAACAACTGAGTAACTCCCCCTAACCCCCCCTAAAAAATGCAAAGACATAATAAAAAATTTAAGTAAATTTATGTAAAATTGGGTTCATTGAAGTCATGGAAAATTATCGTAATGAAATATCAAAGCAAAAATCATGAACAGTGCGAAAGCTATGTACAAAGTCAATAAGTCCTGCTCAGTGTGTCAAATTTCCACAGTCCGTGTGCCAATGTGTACCAAACACATGGGCAAAGCCCACACAGGGGACCTGAGTCCGTTGGAGAGAACACTGCTGGGGCATCAGATGACAAAACTACAGGCACCTCAGGGGGAAGGGAAGGGGGGGCACCTCAGCCACAGGGGTCCACGACGCCAGAACCACGAAGGGGCCACCATGCCCACTGTCCCATCCTGGGGAGTGCAAAGCCACAGTCCATCAGGTGGATTACAGACTCCACTGGTCATGGAGGAGGCAGGGTGCCCCGAGTGCAGCGTGAACACTAGCTCGACACAGAACCAGCACTGTCAATGGGCCAGCGGTGCATGACAGGAAGGGCCCACTGGAGCGGTGCTTGAGACGGCGGGCCCAGCGGAGCGGTGCTTGAGGCGGCGGGGCCCAGGGGAGCGGTGCTTGACAGGAAGGGCCCAGCGGAGCGGTGCTTGAGACGGCGGGGCCCAGCGGAGCGGTGCTTGACAGGAAGGGCCCAGCGGAGCGGTGCTTGAGACAGCGGGGCCCAGCGGAGCGGTGCTTGACAGTAAGGGCCCAGCGGAGCGGTGCTTGACAGGAAAGGCCCAGGGGAGCGGTGCTTGACAGGAAGGGCCCAGGGAGCGGTGCTTGAGACGGCGGGGCCCAGCGGAGCGGTGCTTGACAGGAAGGGCCCAGCGGAGCGGTGCTTGACAGGAAGGGCCCAGCGGAGCGGTGCTTGAGACGGCGGGGCCCAGCGGAGCGGTGCTTGACAGGAAGGGCCCAGCGGAGCGGTGCTTGATAGGAAGGGCCCAGCGGAGCGGTGCTTGAGACGGCGGGGCCCTGTTCAGCGGTGCCTGTCTTCACGGCGGGGCCCTGTTCAGCGGTGCCTGTCTTCACGGCGGGGCCCTCTTCAGTGGTGCCTTTCTTCACGGCGGGGCCCTCTTCAGCGGTGCCTTTCTTCTCGGCGGGGCCCTGTTCAGCGGTGCCTTTCTTCACGGCGGGGCCCTGTTCAGCGGTGCCTTTCTTCACGGCGGGGCCCTGTTCAGCGGTGCCTTTCTTCATGGCGGGGCCCTCTTCAGCGGTGCCTTTCTTCTCAGCGGGGCCCTGTTCAGCAGTGCCTTTCTTCACGACGGGGCCCTCTTCAGCGGTGCCTTTCTTCACGGCGGGGCCCTCTTCAGCGTTGCTTGTCCAGTTATTCAAGGGAGCCAGACCTGGCCAGGACTCCCTGCTTAGTCGCCCTCCGACCGTGCATCTGCTGGACCCTTCGCTGACGGAGTCCTGGGCCCGTGGGTGTCCTCCCTCACACCCGGGATGGGGCTTGTGGGGCCCTCCTTGTCCGCGCCCCTGCTGGCTGACTTCTCCGCCCTGCTGCCCTTGCCTTCCTTCGATGAGGCTCTCTGGCCCTTGCCTCCCCTGGATGTTGTGGCAGGTGACGGCCCAGGACTTTGCTCCTTGGGGGCAGCCGTGTCAGTCTTCTCGCGGCGGCCCTTGATTTTACGGGTCCTCTTTCCAGGGGGGGGGGCTGGCTGTCCCCTTGCTGCTGGCCGATGTATCAGTGCTGGGAAAGGGTGGACTCCAAAACTCGTGCACAATGGTGACACTTGAAGCAGGGCTGGTGGTGGCTGAGGTGCTCTTGGGACTCTTAGCAGATGGAGGGGGTGGGTCAGGTGGGGCAAAGAGGTTAAGTTTGGAGAGGTAAAGTTTTTTAGGACCAATGTAAAAGGTTAGGTGTAGTGGGTATGGGAGTGGAGGAAGAGGATGTGGTTGTAGGAGAGTCAGGTGTGCTGTCTTTGGGTGCAGGTGCTTGTGACGTAGGCTGTCGTGAGGTGGTTGGCTGTTGGGTGGGTGGCTGCCTGCGTTTGTGTGTCTTGGAAGAGGGGGTGACAGACACAGTGGGAGAGGACACAGGGGACGTGTAAATGGCAGTGGGGGTGGTGACTGCACGTGTGCTGACTGTAATGGAGGGTGTGCTGGTGATGGAAGTACTGGCTGATGGTGGTGTGCATGCAGGTGTGAGTGGAGACGTCACAGGGAGGGAGGAGGGAGACGAGGAGGAGGGGGACACAGAGGTGGTAGTGACTGTTGCCATGTCTGCATCTGGGTGTTGCTTGGGTGAATGCTTGTGTGATCTGTGGTGCTTATGTCTGGATGAGCTGCCCTTGGGTGTTGAGGTGTGTGCAGGCTGGTCTGATGGTGTGGATGGGATAGGCTGAGGAACAGGAGACAGAGACAGGGTGGAGGCAGTTAGAAGAGGGAGGCTGGAAACAGGGACAATGGCTGCCGTCAGTGCTGAGGCCAGAGCATTGAACGATCATTGATGGGCAGCCTGACCCGAATGAATGCCCTCCAGGTATGCATTGCTCCGATGCACCTCCCTCTCCACCCCCTGGATGGCATTCAGAAGGGTAGACTGCCCAACAATAATGGTCTGTAGGAGGTCAATGACCTCCTCACTGAGGGCAGCAGGGGTAACAGGGGCAGGGCCTGAGGTGCCTGGGGCAAAGGAGATGCCCGCCTTCTTGGGCGAGCGGGCACGGAGCGAAGGCTGAGGGGCTGCTGGGAGGGCGGAGCTGGTGCGCTGGGTGGCGGCTGTACCTGTAGAGGCGGGGGGCCCGGATGTTGCCGCCACCGCTAGGGAGCTCCCTTCCGAGGACGTGTCAGTGTCACTGGTGTCACCACGGGTCCCCGTTGTGGTGCTCCCCTCGCCCTCCGTATCACTGGTGACCTCGGTGTCTGTAGCATGGCCCACCGGGGCCTTGTGATTTGCAGCTCCCTTGTGCTCCGATGCCAATTCTCCTCCGCCTGATGATGCTAATGCACACATGCACAAGAAGATAAAGAAAAAGGGTGGGGGGAGAAATAAAAACATGTTGAGTGCATGCATTGTCAACACCGTTGGCGGAGAGGACAGACACAGGAGCCTCATGCACTACGCCGCGCAATCGGGGTACACTACTCAGTACTTGTGACTAGGCCAACAGGTCTATGGACAACAAATGCGCACATGGGTGATGCTGGACCATGGATTGCTGTACTTGGCACCCTACAGAGGTGGGGGGCGGGGGCACAGGGCCATGCCTAAAGGAGGGGACTACACTACAGAAAGCGCCCTGGCCTAATGTCACCCACAGCCCTCCTCCCCCACCCAGACGCCTCCACTGCGTGTAAAGATAGCAGAATGTGCTGGTACTCACCCCCTTGTGTCTGCTGTGATGTCCTCACGCGCCCATCCAAATCGGGGTAGGCCACCGCCAGGATCCGGGATATCAGGGGGGTCAAGGTACGACTGGCACCCCTCCTACGTTGGGAGGCCAGGCATAGCCCATTCAACGTGCACCCAGTGTACTTACCTGTTGGTCTGGAGGACCGTATAGTAGCGCATACTGGGGCAGGACCCCATCCACAAGTTTCTCCAACTCTTCTGAAGTGAAGGCAGGGGCCCTTTCCCCAGTCGCAGCAGCCATTGTCTCTTCCAGACCGAGGTCACAGCAGCACTTGCAGTATAGGTCCTCTCCTGTGGATGATCAGGTCTCGAGTGGTTAAGCAGATAGAAAATGGCGGTCACGCCCGCGCCGGTGCGTACCGCCGCGTGCATACCGTGACCGCCGGCGCACCTCGTCATTGGCTCCTGAGACCCATAGGGTTCAATGTTAACCAATGCGCCTTCGCACTGCGGTCTTCGACCGCCTACCGCCACGGTCTGCCATGCCAGCGCGTTGACCTCATATCCCACTGTCACACTTCTCAGGTCAGGCAGCCGCCATTACAAGGGCCCACATGGCTTAATTGCTACTGCGTCACACAGGCCTAGGCCTTGCATTGCCACTCATACAAGCCTTTCAATGCATAGCGATTCGTGTACTGTGCAAGCTGGGTGAACGTACCTGTGGGTTGCTTGACTCTGTGCTCCATGTTGTCCTTCCTAGGCACCGTCCGCTGGGACTTGCGAGGAGAAGGATGAATCCTCCCGTGTACCGACCGCTGGTGGACCTGTCGACAATGGAAGAACGACATATTATACTTCGATACCGACTTGACCGAGCCACTATACATGAACTGTGTGCCCAGCTGGAGCCTGACCTGATGTCCCCCATCTGCCAACCCACAGGGATTCCCCCTCTGGTGCAGGTTCTGTCAGTACTCCATTTTTTGGCAAGTGGGTCTTTTCAGACAACAGTGGCCATGTCATCAGGGATGTCTCAGCCTATGTTTTCTAAGGTTTTGATGAAATACATGCGGAGATACTTTATTTTCCCTGAGGAGGGTGATTCGGCCACTGTGAAGGGTGATTTCTATGCCCTTGGACATATCCCCAACATCATTGGTGCCATTGATGGGACCCATGTGGCTTTAGTACCCCCAAAAGACGATGAGCAGGTGTACAGAAATAGAAAAAATTACCATTCGATGAATGTCCAGGTGGTCTGTTTGGCTGACCAGTACATCTCCCATCTAAATGCCAAGTTCCCTGGATCAGTGCATGACGCGTATGTCATGCGAAATAGCAGCATCCCTTATGTGATGGAACAGCTACAGAGACACCGTGTGTGGCTAATAGGTGACTCTGGTTACCCCAACTTGCCTTGGCTATTGACCCCAGTGAGGAATCCCCGGACCAGGGCAGAGGAACGGTACAATGAGGCACATGGGCGAACTAGGAGGATTATAGAATGGACCTTCGGGGTCCTGAAGGCCAGGTTTAGGTGCCTGCATATGACAGGTGGATCCCTAATGTACTCACCAAAGAAGGTGTGTCATATCATCGTGGCCTGCTGTATGCTTCACAATCTTGCATTGCGACGCCAGGTGCCTTTCCTGCAGGAGGATGGTCCAGATGGTGGTGTTGTAGCAGCTGTGGAGCCTGTGGAGAGTGAAGAGGAGGAAGACGACGGGGACGACACGGACAACAGGGACACAGTTATACAACAGTATTTTCAGTAGCACACAGGTAAGAATCACCCACGCCTTTTTACATTTACTTCTGTCCTCCTGCATCTCTACTTTCTGTGTTTCCCCCAGTTCCTTTTAACTGATTTTTGACTTTCCCTTCCCTTTTCAGAGCTGTATGACCCACAGCGTGACTGCTGCTTTGTTTGACCATGGACTAATGCTTATAGACATTGGTATGTTGTCATCACAAAGTGACTGAACATTATTGCACCGTTATGTGTAATACATTTGTAAAGAATACAAGCAGACTCCTGATTTTTGAAGTGCAATTGTGATTTATTTTAAGTGCTGCATATGGGTCCATGATAGTAAAACGGTGATGGGTGGGGGTGGAGTAATGTCCATGGCAGAGTCCAGTTCTCAGTCGCACAGGTGCATTGTCCATATGCCTGTGGAAGGATGGAGCAGGGGCAGTTCAAGGTTGGACAGGGTGACAATGTGGGACAGTGGGATGACATCAGGGGGTATCTTATGCTGGCGGGGGTCTTGGCATCCTACTCTGTCTTCTTGTGTGATCTCAGGTTCCGCTTGCGGGGTGGTTGATCTTCAGCAGGAGGTGGGGTTCTGGTGGCCTGTTGTTGTGTGGGGGCCTCCTGTCCACTAGCGCCGACGGAGGTGGTAGGCTGTTCGTGGTCCGGGCTAGTGACAGGGGCCCTTTGGGGGGCCACATGGTCCCACAATGTGGTGACTATCTGGGTGAGGGCCAGGACGATGGTCCCCATTGCGGAACCGATGTTCCTGAGTTCGTCTCGGAACCCCATATACCGTTCCTCCTGCTGTGCCTGGATCTCCTGGAACCTGGCCAGTACCGTCGCCATCGTCTCCTGGGAGTGGTGGTATGCTCCCATGATGGTGGTGAGGGCCTCTTCGAGAGTGGGTTCCCTGGGCCGGTCAACCCCCTCTCGCACAGCAGCCCTCCCAGTTCCCCTGTTTCCCCGGGCCTCTGTCCCCTGGACGGTGTGCCCACTACCATTGCCCCCAGGTCCCTGTTGTTGTTGGGGTGGTGGGTCAGCCTGGGTGCCCTGTAGTGGCGGACACACCGCTGATTGACGCGTCCTGGAGACAGAGGCATGGGCCCGCTGGGTGGGAGCTGTGCTGGTATTCCCAGAGGGGGTTGGGTCTGCTGTGGCCTGTGTCTGTGTGTGGACAACTGACTGTCCAGAGGTCCCCGATGGTCCGGGCTGGTCATCAGGTTCTAGGTCGACAGAGCTGCTGTCATCACTGGGGGCCTGTTCTGGGGGTGGGATGGACAAATCTGGACCCTCCTGGCCGGTGTGTTGGCGTTCGGGCCCTGCAGGGGTAAAAGAGTATGGTTATTGCTTCTGTGTGTGCCATGGCGTGCGATTTGTGGGTGCCCTTGTCCCCCAGTGCTGGCATTCCCTTGTGGGAGGAGTTGTGAGGGTGGTTTGTGGGGGGGATGGGTATGTGCAGTGGTCATGCTTAGGTGATGGGTGTCCATGGTTTGTGTTGGCATTCAGGGATTGGTGTTGTGTTGGGTGGGTTGTGCTGGTGAGACATTGGCAGGGAGGATGTGTGCTGGGGGTTTGGGGGTGAGGGTGGGGGTGTGGGTTGGCATGCTGGTGGTTGGGGGGGTAAGGTAGTTGAGATTAGACTTACCAGAGTCCATTCCTCCGCCTACTCCAGCGAGGCCCTCAGGATGCAGGATGTTCAAGACCTCTTGCTCCCATGCTGTGAATTCGGGTGGAGTGGGTGGGGGTCCGCCGCCAGTCTTCTGCACAGCGATGTTGTGTCTTGACACCATCGACCGCACCTTCCCCCGTAGGTCGTTCGAGCGCTTTCGGATGTCTTCCCGGTTCCTGGGATGCTGTCCCACAGCGTTGACCCTGTCGACGATCCTTTGCCATAGCTCCGCCTTCCTGGCAATGGTGGTGTGCTGCACCTGTGTGCCGAATAGCTGGGGCTCTACCCTAATTATTTCCTCCACCATGACCCTGAGTTCTTGGTCCGAGAACCTGGGGTGTCTTTGGGGTGCCATGGGGTGGTGTGGGGTGGTGTTTGTGGTGATGAGTGTGGTGTGTGTGGTGGTGTGTGGTGTTTTGTGCGTGGATGTGGTGTGGGTGATGATGTTGTGTTCCTGTGTGTGTTGGGCTTTTCGATAGCTGTGCTCTCTCTCTCTCTCGCCTTCTCTCCGAATTTCTAGTAGTGGGGGTTTGTGGGTGATGTGGGTGTGTGTTTTATAGTTGATTGGATGTGTGGGAGTGGTGTGTGTATGTTTATCAGGTGTGTGTATTTCAAATTGCCCAATGTGGCTGTGTTTTGGAGCTGGGTGAGTATTTTGACTGCGGCGGTGTGTACCGCCAATGGAATACCGCGGTTGAAAGACCGCCGCGTGGATTCGTGGGTCGTAATGGCATGGGCGTGTTTGTGTTGGCGTGACGGTGGAGGTTTGGTCATCTCCAGTTTATCGCTGACCGCTGATGAGGCGGCCTTCGGTGGATGTCGGGTTTTTGGCGGTTTGGCTGTTGTGGGTCAGAATGACCGTGGTGGTTTACCGCGGCCGCGGCGGTAGAATGGCGGTCTTCTGACCGGCGGTAAGAGCCTTTTACCGCCGAGGTCAGAATGACCCCCTAAGACTGTTGAGGACAAGAAGGACATACATTTTCAATAGAAACTATGACTATAGAGGCAATTGATCTTACTTAACATGTATGCCCCAATTCAGCAAGGACATCTTCCTCACATACATGTTGGGCAAAATATAGGAATGGAACTCACGTAAGTTACTTTGGGAGAGCAACCTCAATGTGGTCCCTGATGCACAGTTAGAAAGGCAACTCTTAAAAAGATATGGTGCTATGCCACAGTGTCAAGACCCAGTTCCTCGGGATCTGCATGTTGCTAATCAAAGGGCCCTCCTCTAGGCAGCACCAACTCAGTTGCTACAATGGCGCTGGGGATTGGAGAGGCCAAGTGGGGAGAAGGGAAGGAAGGGAACAGCCAGGAGGGAGATCTGAAAGAGAAATTGTTAAGCACAAAGTATCACTACATTATCATATGCTCAAAAGTAATGACATAAGAAAGCAGAAAACATAGGTCCGAAAGGAGATTCAAGTATCTAATGATGGCACTCAGGCCACAACCACAAGACTAAGCTACAATCACCAAAAGCATATCAAGAACATATGTCAGAAGCTCAAAAGGGACACCGCTAACTAAATAAGAAGTAATAGCAGTTTCTTCAATCAGTAACGTCGATAAGCATGATCATCACACAATGATAAGAAATGTCTCTCTCAATGCACAATCAGCAATAATACTGCTTCTTAATAAACACGCAAACATCAGAAAAACAACATAATAATAACTCGCACGTAAGATTATTATTAATCACATAGAGACAGTATTCATCTGAACTGTGCCAAAAGGTAATTGTCTCTTCCCCTGGACAAACGCGTTACCAAGTGAAAAATGACGACTGAAAGAATCCAGTCGCTATGACAACAGAACTCTGCTAGTCTCCGAGAATCCAGGAGAAGCGGATACAAAGTAGCAAGATTTCACAAAGCCGGCGGGGAAGCCCCCGTCGGAACACTCATACCAGTGCGAGTCCGTCCACTCGCTGAAGGAGAATCCTTTCTCCGGATGAAAGGAGAGATAGAAAGCTCTTAGCCAAGGAGGTTCCAGAATTGCAAGCACTGGAACAGGGGTGGGGCTGGCTTATATAGCTTGACCACACCCAAACCACACCCAAAGATGATTGCAATGTGGGACTGCTGGGAGTTATAGTCCTAGGCTCGGGGGCAATGCAACCACCACTTACTATGGCCTCCAGGCAGATGGGTGCAAACGGCGCAATCTGCAGCATAGAAGAGCTGGGCAGACGTGCATCGCATCAGGGAGATTGTTGCAACCTTTAAAGGGGTCGTTGCTGAGATCGCGCCATGGTGCAAGAGCGCGCTGAACCCAAGTCCTGACACTCAGGCCCTCATTCTGACCTTGGCGGGCGGCGGAGGCCGCCCGCCAAAGTCCCGCCGTCAGGTTACCGTTCCGCGGTCGAAAGACCGCAGCGGTAATTCTGACTTTCCCGCTGGGCTGGCGGGCGGTCGCCTTCAGACCGCCAGCCAGCCCAGCGGGAAAGAGGCTTCCA
Organism: Pleurodeles waltl; assembly: GCF_031143425.1. Classification (NCBI taxonomy): domain Eukaryota; kingdom Metazoa; phylum Chordata; class Amphibia; order Caudata; family Salamandridae; genus Pleurodeles; species Pleurodeles waltl. The sequence goes on from NC_090447.1 coordinate 915,545,113, forward strand.
CGATGAAGCCGGCTCGGAATCGAGCCGGCGGAGTGGAAGCTGTGCGACGGGTGCAGTTGCACCCGTCGCGTATTTCACTGTCTGCGCAGCAGACAGTGAAATACATTTAGGGGCCCTCTTACGGGGGCCCCTGCAATGCCCATGCCAGTGGCATGGGCACTGCAGGGGCCCCCAGGGGCCCCGCGACCCCCCCTACCGCCATCCGGATCTCGGCGGTCCGACCGCCGGGATCTGGATGGCGGTAGGGGGGGTCGGAATCCCCGCGGCGGTGCAGCAAGCTGCGCCGCCGCGGAGGATTCAATGGGGCCGCGGTACACTGGCGGGACCCCGCCAGTGGTGCCGGTCCGACCGCGGCTTTACCGCCGCGGTCGGAATCCCCATTGGAGCACCGCCGGCCTGTCGGCGGTGCTCCCGCGGTCCTCCGCCCTGGCGGTCAAAGACCGCCAGGGTCAGAATGACCACCTCAGTCTCTTCGGGGTAATTCAGGGAAGCAGACCTCATAGACAAATGGTAATATAAAAACTCACTGTAAAGGAAGTCACCTTTTCCCAAAATCACAGATCCTATTCCTTTATAGACCTAAAAAGGGGCACACAAAGTGGGTGAGGACAATTCCTCGTGGACTCATAGCAATATTCTATGTTGATGGTCTTGCAGTCTCCCAGGGAAGTGATCACAAACTGTTTCTAGGAGAATTATACTGGACAGGCTTCCCAGGTGTAGTGTGGGAAGCCTATAAAGCGGCCCCTAGGGAACAGTGCATAACAGGCTAGGCACCAGAATATCCAAAAATACATAAGCTGCACCGAGAAACCTTAGAACCTGAGCTCAAAGTGACAGAGGATGATTTTAAAATGCTGTGGTCACTGCATTCTTTTATTGGGCCTCACTAGAGTGAGGGGCCCCTTGTGACTCTTGGCCACGAGGAGATAGGATAAAACAGTGCTGTGCCTAAGGATAAAACCGTGCTGTGCCTAAGGCAAAAACTTAATCAAAAGGTCAATGAGGTGGAATCTTCACAGGCTAATAGTCTCAGACAAGCAAGGTTTCTAAGGTAAATTCCTGCTCTGAAGGTGAGGGGAGAAAAGAGGCCTTTAGGAAATACTATTCAGAGCTTTCTGCCTGGCGCAGGTGGGCAACTTTATCAACTCAAGAGATCTGCTAACATTGTCCAGAGCAAACAGCGCAAGCCTCAATGAAACATTAACCTTGAAGGAAGCTATGAAGACCATCAATCATCAATGATCTACTCCTCAACATGTCTCTGGGTCCTCAAGGCCTAACATATGCGTTTGATAAATATCTTAGGTTGGAATTGACTCATCATCTCATAACTGCATTTCACTCTTTTCTGGAATCAGGATTGATTACACCTGTGATTACTGAGGTCACAGTTCATAAGGAGGGTTAAACTCCAGATGTTTGTGAAGTGTATTGACCTATAGCTCTCGTAAATGCAGATGGTCGGTAAAATCTTTACAAAAGTACTGTTAATATGATTTATACCTCCTCATTTGCCATACCTCGTTCTCCCAGAGCAATTGGGGTTTGTTACTCAATGCCAGGCAGCAAATAATATACAATCATAGAACAAGCTTTATTGTTAGACCGGTCAGCCTTAAGGTGGCCTTCCCCAAACTTTTTGCCCACTTGCCTCTAATTTTTGCTGAAATAATTTTTTTTGTTCTGTGCACTTTAGCACTGCTAACCAACACTAAAGTGCTTGTACTCACTCTCTTAAACATGATTTTATTTGCTGATACCTCACTGGTATATTTCATGTACTTATAAGCCCCTTGTAGAGCGTTATACCATATATCCAGGGCCTGTAGATTAAATGTCACCAGTGGGCTTGCTGCACTTATTGTTCTACTCATTTACATAGCACTTTAAAACATATCCCAGGCCTGGCATTGCAGCCTGAATGCAGTTTTAACTGCCCTGTCATCTTGGCATTTAAAACCCCTTGCCAAGCCTTTAATTCCTCTTTTATTACATATGTCACCCCTCTACCTTTGTTGTGTAGGGTTCTGTATGTGAACGCAAGAAGTTTCAATTGGATGTGCTTGTGAATGTGGAGCTAGTGAAGCTTTATGAGGTGTCTGTGATGTGATTATAGCAAGGCGGTGCATGTTTGAGCCTGGCAACAGTGTTCAAGGTGGTCTGGAGAATGTGTAGCAGTTGTTTGGATATTCCAGGATAGACAGTGTTGCAGTAGTCTAGCCAGCTGGTGACAAGTGCTTGCTTGGTGGTCCGTTTGGTGTCCTTAGGCAATCATTTGACGATCTCTCATACCATGCATAGGAAGTTTAATTAGGAGGGCACACTGCATTGTCTTGAGCGGTCATGTTGAGCTTGCTGTCTAGGATAATCCCTAGATTTCTTATGTGGTCTGCGGGTGGGGTGTTGATCCTAGCTCTGACAGCCACCAGGTGGAGTCCCATGGGAATCTCTTGTTGCCGAACATGAATATTCACCTTCTCGGAGTTGAGCTGTAGGCAGCTGGTTTGCATCCAGTCTCCTACCATGGTCATGCAGTTGGTGTAACGCTGCTCTCAGACGCGGCGTCTCTTTCTGTTCTCGCGGATGGAACGTGCTACCGATACTCGGAGTGCCGTTCCCCGCGTTTTTTGACTACACATTCTGGGAAGCATATATTTAGCTCCCGGTCGCGCTACACTTACCTGTAGCCCTTTTTTCTTCTTTTTGTTGTTGGTGGTGGGTTTGTCTGGTCTTTTTTCCTGTCTCTGTCCATGTTGTGTCCATCTTGTCTTCTTCGTGTTTTTGTCCCAGCATGCTCTGTTTTTCTTTTATACTACTTTCTTTTTCCTATACTGGTCTGTGGGCTCTTCCCAATTCAAGATGGTGTTCTTTCCTTTTCCTGTGATGTCACTTCCCTTTTCTCAGTATAAAAGTCAGTCAGTCTTGTTCCACCTTGCGTTGCAAACACTTCCTTCTGATTGTGCTGTTCGCTCCTGTTCTTTGTTCCTGCTTTTTGCCTTGGGAGATTTTTGCCTGTTCTTTGTTTCTGCTTTTTGTCTTGGGAGAGTTTGCCTATTTTTGTTTCCTGTTGTCAAGTCCTGTTTTTTCTTGTTTTTCTTCAGGAGTATCTGTTTGTAGTTTTTTTCCCCAGTGTTGTTTTTTTTTTCCCTTTGGGACTCCTTCTGGAAGGTACGGTCTGCTTTGGAGTAGCCTGTCAAGCGACACCGTGGCTACTAGAAGAGGTCACCCTTATCTGGGAGTATCCAGAACCTGTAGAAGACTTGGGGGGTCATTACAACCTTGGCGGACGGTGTTCAAGCGGCGGTAATACCGCAAACAGGCCGGTGGAAAAAAAAAGGGAATTATGGCGGTGGTGGAAACCGCCAACATAGACAGCCACTTTAACACTCCGACCACCACGGCGGTACAGACAAACAGCGCAGCGGTCACCGACAACAGACAGACGCAAGACAAAGTACCACCCACAGTATTACAACAGGCCAATCCGCCACCTTTTCAGGGGCGGATTCACTGTGGATAAAAACACAGCGGAAACAGCCATTTCAATGGGAAAACACTCACCTTAACACACTCCACGAGGAAGGAGGGCACCATGGAGCCGGAACTCCAAATACTCCCTGCGATAGTGTTCCTGCTCCTCTACGAACATCAGCAACGGCGGCGCCGAAGACAACGGTGAGTACTGCACCTACGACATAGGGGGAGGGGGGGCCAAAAGTCAGGTACACACACACGCAACACCCCCACCCCCACCCCAACCCTCGCACACTACAACACACACACCAATGCATTTCCAAACATCACAGTAACAACCCTCAAACCCCCCGGAAGAATGCGAAGACAAAAGGAAATGAGTACAACCATTGTAATGTAGCACAATACAGTAAGCTAATATATACTGAAATATATACAAATGCCAAAAATATACATCACGATCAGTAGTGCAGGTATGCACCATCCAATGTCCGTGGACCATTGGGCTCAAAATGCATGGGCGAGGCCCACACACGATACCTGTCCAGAAACGGAGAAAACACTGCAGGGGCATCAGATAGAAATACAACAGGCACCTCAGCGGGAAGGGGGGGCACCTCAGCCGGATGACAGCACCACGCCAGATCCACGACAGGGCTCCATGCCCATTGGTGTATCCTGGGGAGTGCAAAGCCACAGTCTCACAAGTGTTTGCAGTGGGTGGTTTGCCCATTGTACCATCCTGGGGAGTGCAAAGCCACAGTCTCTCAAGTCTCTGCAGTGGGTGGTTTGCCCACTGTACCATCCTAGTGCAAAGCCACAGTCTCTCAAGTCTCTACAGTGGGTGGGTTGCCCACTGTACCATCCTGGGGAGTGCAAAGCCACAGTCTCTCAAGTCTCTACAGTGGGTGGTTTGCCCACTGTACCATCCTGGGGAGTGCAAAGCCACAGTCTCTCAAGTCTCTACAGTGGGTGGGTTGCCCACTGTTCAATCCTGGGGAGTGCAAAGCCACAGTCTCTCAAGTCTCTGCAAGTCTCTACAGTGGGTGGTTTGCCCACTGTACCATCCTGGGGAGTGCAAAGCCACAGTCCCACAAGTCTTTGCAGTGGGTGGTTTGCCCACTGTACAATCCTGGGGAGTGCAAAGCCACAGTCTCACAAGTCTTTGCAGTGGGTGATTTGCCCACTGTACCATCCTGGGGCGTGCAAAGCCACAGTCTCTCAAGTCTCTACAGTGGGTGGGTTGCCCACTGTTCAATCCTGGGGAGTGCAAAGCCACAGTCTCTCAAGTCTCTGCAAGTCTCTACAGTGGGTGGTTTGCCCACTGTACCATCCTGGGGAGTGCAAAGCCACAGTCTCACAAGTCTTTGCAGTGGGCGGTTTGCCCACTGTACCATCCTGGGGAGTGCAAAGCCACAGTCTCTCAAGTCTCTACAGTGGGTGGGTTGCCCACTGTTCAGTCCTGGGGAATGCAAAGCCACAGTCTCTCAAGTCTCTGCACTGGGTGGGTTGCCCACTGTACCATCCTGGGGAGTGCAAAGCCACAGTCTCTCAAGTCTCTGCAGTGGGTGGTTTGCCCACTGTACCATCCTGGGGAGTGCAAAGCCACAGTCTCACAAGTCTTTGCAGTGGGTGGTTTGCCCACTGTACCATCCTGGGGAGTGCAAAGCCACAGTCTCTCAAGTCTCTGCAGTGGGTGGTTTGCCCACTGTACCATTCTGGGGAGTGCAAAGCCACAGTCTCTCAAGTCTCTACAGTGGGTGGGTTGCCCGCTGTACCATCCTGGGGAGTGCAAAGCCACAGTCTCTCAAGTCTCTGCAGTGGGTGGGTTGCCCACTGTTCAATCCTAGGGAGTGCAAAGCCACAGTCTCTCAAGTCTCTGCAAGTCTCTACAGTGGGTGGTTGGCCCACTGTACCATCCTGGGGAGTGCAAAGCCACAGTCTCACAAGTCTTTGCAGTGGGTGGTTTGCCCACTGTACCATCCTGGGGAGTGCAAAGCCACAGTCTCACAAGTCTTTGCAGTGGGTGGTTTGCCCACTGTACCATCCTGGGGAGTGCAAAGCCACAGTCTCTCAAGTGGATGCCTTTCTCCACTGGTTCTGGAGGGGGACTGGTGCCCAGAGTGCTTCATCCTGTTAAGGACTGAGGTAGTGGATGCCTTTCTCCACTGGTTCTGGAGGGGGACTGGTGCCCAGAGTGCTTCATCCTGTTAAGGACTGAGGTAGTGGATGCCTTTCTCCACTGGTTCTGGAGGGGGACTGGTGCCCAGACTGCTTCATCCTGTTAAGGACTGAGGTAGTGGATGCCTTTCTCGACTGGTTCTGGAGGGGGACTGGTGCCCAGAGTGCTTCATCCTGTTAAGGACTGAGGTAGTGGATGCCGTTCTCCACTGGTTCTGGAGGGGGACTGGTGCCCAGACTGCTTCATCCTGTTAAGGACTGAGGTAGTGGTTGCAGTTCTCCACTGGTTCTGGAGGGGGACTGGTGCCCAGACTGCTTCATCCTGTTAAGGACTGAGGTAGTGGATGTTGTTCTCCACTGGTTTTGGAGGGGGACTGGTGCCCAGAGTGCTTCATCCTGTTAAGGACTGAGGTAATGGATGCTGTTCTCCACTGGTTCTGGAGGGGGACTGGTGCCCAGAGTGCATCACTCTCCCCGTGACCGTCCCAGTTCTGTCACTGCCCCTGCCGCACATGGGCTAGCGATGCTTGAGCTGGCGGTGCTTGCCCTGTGCAGCGGTACTTGCCCTGTTCAGAGGTGCTTGCCCTGTTCTGGAGGGGGACTGGTGCCCAGAGTGCTTCATCCTGTTAAGGACTGAGGTAGTGGATGCCGTTCTCCACTGCTTCTGGAGGGGGACTGGTGCCCAGACTGCTTTATCCTGTTAAGGACTGAGGTAGTGGTTGCCGTTCTCCACTGGTTCTGGAGGGGGACTGGTGCCCAGACTGCATCATCCTGTTAAGGACTGAGGTAGTGGATGTTGTTCTCCACTGGTTCTGGAGGGGGACTGGTGCCCAGAGTGCTTCATCCTGTTAAGGACTGAGGTAATGGATGCTGTTCTCCACTGGTTCTGGAAGTGGACTGGTGCCCAGAGTGCATCACTCTCCCCGTGACGGTCCCAGTTCCGTCACTGCCCCTGCCGCACATGGGCTAGCGATGCTTGAGTTGGCGGTGCTTGCCCTGTGCAGCGGTGCTTGCCCTGTTCAGCGGTGTTTGCCATGGCGGCCTTTGCCCTGTTCAGCGGTGCTTGACTTTGCAGTTTCTGACCTGTTCAGCGGTGCTTGCCCTGTTCAGCGGTGCTTGACTTTGCAGTTTCTGACTTGTTCAGCTGTGCTTGCCCTGTTCAGCGGTGCTTGCCCTGTTCAGCGGTGCTTGCCATGGCAGTCTTTGCCCTGTTCAGCGGTGCTTGACTTAGCAGTTTCTGACCTGTTCAGCGGTGCTTGCCATGGCGGTCTTTGCCCTGTGCAGCGGTGCTTGCCCTGTTCAGCGGTGCTTGACTTAGCAGTTTCTGACCTGTTCAGCGGTGCTTGCCATGGCGGTCTTTGCCCTGTTCAGCGGTGCTTGCCCTGTTCAGCGGTGCTTGACTTTGCAGTTTCTGACTTGTTCAGCTGTGCTTGCCCTGTTCAGCGGTGCTTGCCCTGTTCAGCGGTGCTTGCCATGGCGGTCTTTGCCCTGTTCAGCGGTGCTTGCCATGGCGGTTTCTGCCCTGTTCAGCGGTGCTTGCCCTGTTCAGCGGTGCTTGCCCTGTTCAACGGTGCTTGCCATGGCGGTTTCTGCCCTGTTCAGCGGTGCTCGACTTTGCAGTTTCTGACCTGTTAAGCGGTGCTTGCCCTGTTCAGCGGTGCTTGCCATGTCGGTTTCTGCCCTGTTCAGCGGTGCTTGACTTTGCAGTTTCTGACCTGTTAAGCGGTGCTCGCCCTGTTCTGGAGGGGGACTGGTGCCCAGAGTGCTTCATCCTGTTAAGGACTGAGGTAGTGGATGCCATTCTCCACTGGTTCTGGAGGGGCACTGGTGCCCAGACTGCTTCATCCTGTTAAGGACTGAGGTAGTGGTTGCCGTTCTCCACTGGTTCTGGAGGGGGACTGGTGCCCAGACTGCTTCATCCTGTTAAGGACTGAGGTAGTGGATGTTGTTCTCCACTGGTTCTGGAGGGGGACTGGTGCCCAGAGTGCTTCATCCTATTAAGGACTGAGGTAATGGATGCTGTTCTCCACTGGTTCTGGAGGGGGACTGGTGCCCAGAGTGCATCACTCTCCCCATGACGGTCCCAGTTCCGTCACTGCCCCTGCCGCACATGGGCTAGCGATGCTTGAGCTGGCGGTGCTTGCCCTGTACAGCGGTGCTTGCCCTGTTCAGCGATGTTTGCCATGGCGGCCTTTGCCCTGTTCAGCGGTGCTTGCCATGACGGTTTCTGCCCTGTTCAGCGGTGCTTGACTTTGCAGTTTCTGTCCTGTTCAGCGGTGCTTGCCCTGTTCAGCGGTGCTTGCCATGGCGGTCTTTGCCCTGTTCAGCGGTGCTTGCCCTGTTTAGCGGCGCTTGACTTTGCAGTTTCTGACCTGTTCAGCTGTGCTTGCCCTGTTTAGCGGTGCTTGCCCTGTTCAGCGGTGCTTGCCATGGCGGTCTTTGCCCTGTTCAGCGGTGCTTGCCATGGCGGTTTCTGCCCTGTTCAGCGGTGCTTGCCCTGTTCAGCGGTGCTTGCCATGGCGGTTTCTGCCCTGTTCAGCGGTGCTTGACTTTGCAGTTTCTGACCTGTTAAGCGGTGCTTGCCCTGTTCAGCGGTGCTTGCCATGGCGGTTTCTGTCCTGTTCAGCGGTGCTTGACTTTGCAGTTTCTGACCTGTTAAGCGGTGCTTGCCCTGTTCAGCGGTGCTTGCCCTGTTCAGCGGTGCCTGCCATGGTGGTTTCTGCCCTGTTCAGCGGTGCCTGACTTTGCTGTCTCTGACCTGTGCAGCGGTGTGTGCCATGGCGGTCCCTCATTGCCCAGCGGGGCTGTGGCTGCCGGGGCCCTCCTGGGCACTGACTCTGGCGGTGGTCTCCTGACCGGTGACAATTGTGCTGCCCTCCTGGGCACTGAATCTGGCGGTGGTCTCCTGACTGGTGACAATTGTGCTGCCCTCCTGGGCAGTGACTCTGGCGGTGGTCTCCTGATCAGTGACGATTGTGCTGCCCTCCTGGGCACTGACTCTGGCGGTGGTCTCCTGACCAGTGACAATGGGGCTGGCGGTGGTGTCCTGGGCAGCGGGGATGATGGCGGGCTTCTTTGCCGGCAGGAGACTTCACCCTCTCCTGTCGGGCACTGTCCAACTTCTGGTGCTTCACAGGGGGGGGTGGGGACTGGCTGTGTTTTGGCTCCGTGTCACACTGGCTGCCCTGGTGCCCGGTGCACTCCACATACCTCTAACAGGCACCACTGGTACCGGAGTTTTTTTGGCTGAGGTGCTACTACGGGACCTATGAATTGGAGGGGGGTGGGTGGGAAAGAGGTCAACGTTGCTCAGGAAAAGTTTCTGACGAACACTTGGATGGGTAGCTGGAGGGGGTCTGGGAGTGGAGGAAGAGGAAGTGGTTGTAGGAGGTGTAACTTTTGATGATTTGGGTGCAGGTGCATGTTCTGGAGGCTGTCGTGAGGTGGATGGATGTTGGGTGTGTGTGTGCCAGCGTTTGTGTACTTTGGGAGGGGACATCAGAGACACACTGGGAGAGGACACAGGGGACGTGTAAATGGTAGTTGGGCTAGTGAGTGCAGGTGAGAGGGATGGGGTGCTGGGTGTTCTGGTGCTTGTCCTAATGGCTGTAGTATTAGTGCATGCAGGTGAGAGTGTAGACGACACTGGGAGGGAGGAGGGAGACGACGAGGTGGGGGACACAGTGGAGGCAGTGGATGTTGGTGTGTCTGTATGTGGGTGATGCTTGTGTGAGTGCCTGTGGGATGTGTGGTGCCTATGTTTGCCTGATCTGCCCTTGTGTGTTGAGGTGTGTGCAGGCTGGTCTGATGGTGTGCTTGGGATAGGCTGAGGTACAGGGGATTGGGTCTGGGTTAAGGAAGTTGGAGGGGGGAGGCTAGACACAGGGACAATGGCTGCTGAGGCTAGAGATTGCAGGGTTCGATGATGGGCAGCCTGACCAGAATGAATGCCCTCCAGGAATGCATTAGTGTGTTGCAACTCCCTTTCTACACCCTGGATGGCATTCACAATGGTAGACTGCCCAACAGTGAGTGACCTGAGGAGGTCAATGGCCTCCTCACTGAGGGAAGCAGAGGTGACTGGGGCAGGGGCTGAAGTGCCTGGGGTGAAGGTGATGCCCACCCTCCTGGGTGAGCGGGCACGGGGCGAAGGCTGAGGGGCTGCTGGGAGGGCGCTGCTGGTAGGGGGGGTGGCGGCTGTACCTGTTGAAGTGGGGGGCACAGATGGTGCCGCCACCACAAGGGAGCTCCCATCGGAGGACGAGTCTGTGTCGCTGTTTGCTGATCCGGTGACCGCCGTGAAGCTCCCCTCGCCCTCTGTCCCACTGGTGTACTCAGAGTCCGTGGTGTGGCCCTCCATGGCCATGTGGGATGCAGCCCCCTCGTGCTCCGGTGCCACTGTGCCTCCGCCTGATGATGCTGATGCACAAAAGAACAGGGAGAGCACAAAAAGGGGGTGGGAAACAGAAGAAAGACAGGTTGAGTGCATGGCTTACCGCTACCGTTGGCGGACAATACAGACACAGCAGCCCCCTGCACTAAGCCGCTCTCTTGGCCTCTGCAGATGCAGTTCCTGGGATATGGCCTACATGGCTATGGTGGACATCTGCACACATAGATGACACAGGGGCATGTATACCTGTACTTGGCACTCTACAGAGGTGGGGTGGAGTGGCACATGGCCTGCATTACGGAGGGGCCTAGCCTACGGAACTCTCCCTGGCCTAGGCAAACCCACAGCCCTCCTCCCCCACCCAGACCCCTCCAATGCGCGCAAAGTCAGCAGAATGAGAGTGTACTCACCCCCTTGTGTCTGCTGGGATGCCCTCATGCGCCCATCCAACTCAGGGTAGGCCACCGCCAGGATCCTGAACATCAGGGGGGTCATGGTGCGACGGGCACCCCTCCCACGTTGGGAGGCCATCCCCAGCTGAGCCTCCGGCGTCTTCTTTCTCCAGCGGCGAATGTCCTCCCATCTTTTACGGCAGTGGGTGCTCCATCTCTGGTGGACCCCCAGGGTCCGGACGTCCTTGGCGATGGCACGCCAAATATCCTTCTTCTGGTGGCCGCTGACCTACATGACATGTACAGGGGAAGAAGAGAAGTCATTACCAACTGCACCGTCGAAGTGAGTGGCCCACATCCCTGCCCTTGCCATGTTTCACATGCATTCACACTCATGCAGGTAGGGTGGGAAAGTTAAGATTTAACTTTCCAGTGTCCATTCCTCCACCGACTCCTCCGAGGCCCTCAGGATGCATGATGGTCAAGACCTTCTCCTCCCATGTTGTTAGTTGTGGGGGTCCGCAACCAGTCCACTGAACTGCAATGTTGTGCCTGGAGACGATGGAATGCACCTTCCCCCGTAGGTCGTTCCACCTCTTCCTGATGTCCTCCCGATTTCTTGGGTGCTGTCCCACTGCGTTGACCCTGTCCACGATTCTTCGCCATAGCTCCATCTTCCTAGCTATAGAGGTGTGCTGCACCTGTGTTATTCAAATAGCTGTGGCTCTACCCGTACGATTTCCTCCACCATGACCCTGAGCTCCTCCTCCGAAAACCTGGGGTGTCTTTGGCGTGCCATTGGGTGGTGTAGGTGATGTGTGGGGTGGTGTATGTGGTGATGAGTGTGGTGATGTGTAGTGGTGTGTGGTGTTTTGTGCATGGATGTTGTGTGGGTGATGGTGTTGTGTGCCTCTGTGTGGTGGGGTTGTCTATTGCTGTGCTCTCTCTCTCTGGCCTGCGTCTCTAATTTTTGGTCGTAGGGGTTTGTGGGTGATGTGGGTGTGTGTTTTATATTGTGTTGGGTGTGTGGGAGTGGTGTTTGTATGTGTATCAGGTGTGTGTATTTGGAATTGTCCAATGTGGCTGTGTTTTGTATATGTGTGTGTATTTTGATCGCAGCGCTGTGTACCGCCAATGGAATATCGCAGTTGAAAGACCACTGCGTGGATTCGTGGGTCGTAATAGCATGGGCGTGTTTCTGTTGGCGTGACGGTGGAGGATTTGTTTTCGCCAGTTTATCACTGACCTTTGGTGTGGCGGACTTGTTTGGGTGTCTGAATTTCGGTGGATTCCGAGATGTGTGTCATAATAGATGTGGCGGAATTCCGCGGCCGCAGCGGTATGTTGGCGGACTTCTGCACGGCGGTAAGCGGCTTTTACCGCCAATGTTGTAATAACCCCCTTGGTGTATTCGCCAACCCGGTATCCAGAGGTGAGCAGTCCGGCGCAGTACGTAACAGATTGCAACACCAAAAGATTCTGCGTTGCGAGATTGCCATGGAAGATCCACAGGGAGAGGCGTCAGAAAATGCACAAGCCATGTTGTAGACTGTCCAACAACAAGCCCAAGAGTTACAACAGTTACTGGCAGAGAACACTGCGCTACAACAGGTCTTGTCTTCCCGATCAATGGACATACCACCCGTATCTGCCACTACTCCTCGATATTCAGGAGATCCTCTAAAGATGAAGGAATTTGTGGATGCCCTGATGGTTTTCTTTGCCTTTCGTCCACTCCAGTTTTCTTCGGATAAGGCTAAGGTGGGCTACCTAATCAATGCCCTGTCTGGTCCGGCACTTGCTTGGGCGACTCCTCTGGTTTCTGCAGAAGACCCAGTCCTGGATAACTATTCCGCTTCCCTGACTCTTTTCAAACAGATGTTTGAGAGACCTGGGATAGAAGCAGCAGCTGAAGAATCCTTATGTGACATTCAGCGGAGTAATCAGGATGTTCTGCAGTATATAACCCGCTTCAAATAGCTGGCAGCTGAAACCTCCTGTGTGGAACGCACCTTTATAACCCTGTTCATCCGAGGCCTGCATGAAGAAATTAAAGATGAGCTTGTACATTCTTCTCCAGCTTGTTCTTTGAAGGAATTAATCGATCAATCTATGAACATCGAATATAGACTTTGAGAGTGCAAGATGGAGAGACGTAGAACGCAAGCTCCATACCAGTCTGGTACCTTTCGTGCTAGCAGTCGGCGAACGGAAGATATTCCATCCGAAGCTTCTCCACCTCCCCCTGAAGAACCCATGCAGATAGATCTTGTTCATGGGCCATTGACGGAGTCAGAAAGGGAGGAACAACAACGAAAGGGACTTTATCTGTACTGTGGTAAGACTGGCCACCTGATCTGTAGTTGTCCGGTACGTCCCTCAAGACCTGGGGGAAAAGCCAGCTCATGTCCCCTGTGATGAGGAAGGAGAAGGAAGGAGCTGAAGTACCATCAATATGTTCCTCCAAAGAAAGCATGTCCACCCTGTTTATCCTCTCGGTCAATTTACAAAGTTCACAAGATCAAGAAGAACACCTTCTGGTTCTCCTTGATTGTGGAGCCAGTGGACTCTATCTGGATGAGCCCCGGCCTACGAGTAAAGGAATTCCCCGCATTCTTAAAGAGACTCCTGAGCAGGTTCACACGGTGGATGGCTCTTCGTTAACCTCAGGACCGGTGGTGGCTTCAACTCGTACTCTTTGTTTGACGTTTGGGGGGCATCAAGAACATGTTGCCTTTGATCTCAGAGCCTCACCAAATCACATCATGATTTTGGGAATACCCTGGTTAGCCCGACACAACCCCTATATCAATTGGGAAACAAGAACTATATCCCTAACGCCTTCATTTTGTCACCAGAATTGTTATTCCACTACTTCTTATTGGACTCCCAAAAGGTCCTGTCAGTCAACTAAGGATAACACTAACTCTATCAATATAATCCAGTGGGTTCCAGATTGTTATCAGGAATATATCAGCATTTTTCAGAAACCTAGTAATCCTATTTTGCCGCCTCATCGCAGTTATGACTGTGCTATTCCTTTAATTCCTGATGAAGTCGTCCCCTTTGGTCGAATGTATTCTCTGACAGACCAAGAAAAGAAGGTGCTAAAGGAATATTCAGACGATAACTTACACAACGGTTTGATTGCTCCTTCCACGTCCCCTGCTGGGGCTCCTCTCTTCTTCGTCTCAAAGAAGACTAATGATCTGCGTCCTTGTGTTGACTTTCGTGAATAACGATTAAGGATCGATATCCACTGCCTTTAATCAGGAGCCAAGATGTTTACCAAATTAGACTTACAGGGTGCCTATCATCTCCTTTGGATCAAGGAAGGAGATGAATGGAAGACAGCTTGCCGTACCCCTTTTGGGCACTGTGAGTAGCGTGTTATGCCCTTTGGACTGACCAACGCCTCTTCTGTTTTTCAACGATTTATGGATTCGGTGTTCTCTGATGTACTCAACCAATATGTAGTAATTTATTTGGATGATATCTTGATATATTCCCGTGATCCTGAGCAACATATAGATCATATCCTGCAAGTACTGGAAAGACTCAAGAAAAAAACAATTGTTTTGTAAACCTCAGAAGTGTGAGTTCCAAAAATCTGAAGTAAAGTATTTGGGGTTCTGTATTAATCAACACAAAATATCCATGGATCCTGACAAGGTCAGTGCCATATTAGATTGGCCTTCTCCAACGTCCATTAAGGAAACGCAATGTTTCCTTGGTTTATCAAACTTTTATCGTCAGTTTATTCAGAACTTTGCCCACCTACAAAGTTTCATAACACAAACAATTAGGAAAGAGAACCTGAAGAAGGGTTCCGTTTGGACCAAGGATGCTGAACGCGTTTCAAGAATTGAAGACCGCCTTTACCCAAGCACCCGTGTTGCGCCATCCTGACAATACCAAGAAATTTATTGTTGTGACTGATGCCTCAGACAGATCTATTGGGGCAGTTCTGCTGCAGAAACAAGACAACGATGGATTGGAACATCCTATCTTATATCTGTCTCATATCCTATCAGAAGCTGAATGCAATTATTCTGTACTGGAACGAGAACTACTCGCTCTCAAAGTAGCTTGTAAAGAATGGAGGCATTTCTTGATGGGTTCCAGAGAGCCTTTTGAAGCCAGGACTGATCATCGTAATCTCCAATGTCCTCACAGTTTTCAGTGTCGCAATAGTCGTCAGGCTCGATGGGCTTTCTTCTTTAGCCAGTACGATTTTGTGATCATCTACATACCTGATTCCCAGAATTCAGTGGCAGATGCCTTATCCCGCAGATATCCTGACATAGCCCAGAACTCCTCTCCATGTCTTATTGAGTCTAGCAGAATCATCGGAGCTACTCAATCTTTTCAAGAACACGTTCAATCCGAGTACCAGTTTCTGTCTGCTTCAGAATGGGATAGAGTGACTCCTTTTTTGCAGAAGGACAACTACTTCTATCATCAACATGCTCTTTTCCTACCTACAAAGAAAGTGCAGACAGAAGCTCTACAAATGTGCCATGATTCTCCTATAGCCGGTCATCGAGGTATCAGGGAGACCCAGGAGTTGCTTCTACGATCTTTTTGGTGGCCTTCGCTTAAGACAGACACTGAAACCTATGTGTCAGCATGCCCAGTCTGTGCTCAGACTAAGACACCCCGAACTAAGGTGGCAGGTTTATTAAGACCTTTACCAGTTCCTTCCGCTCCTTGGTGTACTCTATCCACGAATTTCATGTGCTCTCTACCTACCTCCTCTGATAACCAAGTAATCATGGTGCCCGTAGATTCATTCACCAAGATTGCCCATTTCTCAGCCTTGAAGAAACTACAGACGGCCCCAGAAATGAGTCGCATTTTTCTGCGGGATATTTTTCGCCTCCATGGTCTTCCGCAAGAGGTCATTTCGGACAGAGGACCTCAATATGTATCACGTTTCAGGAGAGCCTTTTGTGCCTTATTTAACATTGAGATTTCTTTATCCACTGGTTTCCATCCACAAACTAATGGGCAAACTGAAAGAGTGAATCAAGAACTTCAGCAGTCGCTGAGATGTTACTGTAATGCCACACAAAGCAATTGGTCGGAGTATCTTGCTCTTGCCGAGTTCTCCTATAACAACACAATACATAGTGCGACCAAGACCACATCCTTTTATTGCACCTATGGATTTCATCCGAGGACTTTCACTACTGTTTCCCGAACATCCTCTTCTGTGCCTGCTGTCACTTCTTTTTCACGACAGATCCGTCGAATCCAGGGCCTACTTCACACAACTCTCCTAGCTTCAAAACAAGCAATGAAACGAAAGGCGGATCGTTATCGACAAGCCGCACCTTTGCATCAAGTGGGCCACAAGGTATGGCTTTCTTCCAGATTGCTACCATCCCGGTTTTCCACCAATAAGTTCAAGCCACGTTTTTTTGGACCCTTTCGGATTTTGCAAGTCCTGAATCCTGTAGTTGTGCGTCTCTGCTTACCTCATACCTGGAGGGTTCATCCTGTTTTCCATGTGTCCCAGTTAAAACTCTTTGTTCCTGATCCATACCATTGCCAGTTCCAGTGTCCTTCTCCTCTTTCTATTAACGGACAGCCTGAGTATGAAGTCCAGGAAATCTGTGATTCCAGAATTTTCCGACACAAACTACAGTTTTTGCTTCATTGGAAAGGATACCCTCTCAGTGACTGTTCTTGGGAGGATGCTTCCTCCGTCCATGCTCCCCGTTTGGTCCGCCTGTTTTTGTCCACAGTCATCCTGACAAACCTGGTGCTGTCGGGGAGGGGACCTACTGTAACGCCGCGCTCAGACGCGCCGTCTCTTTCTGTCCTCGCAGATGGAACGCGCTACCGATACTCTGAGTGCCGTTCCCTGTGTTTTTTGACTACACATTCTGGGACGCATATATTTTGCTCCCGGTCACGCTACACTTTTTTTTTTTTATATTTATTTAGAATTTTATGTAAACAACATACAACAAAAATATGAAATGCCACCTTGGCCCTTACAATAATAAATCAATCAGTTACTTTTAATATATCTTTGGCTCTCCAAGCATTTGTCATGTCCCACGTCTCAGTAATTCTTGTACATCAAGCAGAGGCAGACCAAAAACTTTGCCGAATGTCCATTTAGCAGTATTCTCCTGCTGAAAGGACCCAACAGGTCATCGAGTCCAAGGGCTGGACCAAACATATGTGGCAGAAAAAAAAGAAAAAAGGAAACAAAAACCTCAAAAAAAAAGGAGAGAGAAGGCCGGGAGGAACAAGCATCACTCTCAGCAACCGTTCTATACAACCTTGACCCATTGCAGAGTGAGCAGCACTCATCATATCAAAATACACATTCGCAACAGGTTCTTCAGACAGACGCAGATTCAAGATAGGATCGAAGAGGTGCCCAAATGTCCCATGGCCTGGAGCCAACCGGTGTCAACTCCCAGTAATTTGTTAATTGTTCCTGGCAAAACGCGGCATCTCGCAGCCAATCCGAAATCTGGGGAGACCGGGCCCGGCCCCAACAGATTGCCACCCTGCGCTTAGCTAACAATAACATCATGCCAACCAGACGCCGCACTGTAGTCTTCACTCCATTCACCACTCCCAGCAGCGCCATCAAGGGAGACGGAGGAATCCCCAGCCCAATCATCTCAGAAAGTACACGGAAGGCCTTCCTCCAGTAGGCACACACTGCCGGATAGGTCCACACCAAGTGCATAAAATCAGCAGCAGGGGCCCGGCATCTTACACAGACATCATCCGCTCGCAGCTCCATAGCACATAAACTTCTAGGGGTATAATACAGACGGTTTAAAAACTTAAAATGTATAAGGCGCAATCCATAGTTTGGTGACAACTCCTTCATATGCGTACAACACATCCTCCAAACATCTTCTGCAATGTTCTCACCCACATCTTCCGCCCATTTCATCCTTACAGACTGCTCCGCCCCCTCTCCCTGCCCCTGTGTACTGCTATACAGCTTAGTGATAAGCCTCTCAGGCGACCACACACTCCACAACACTTCCAACGCGCGGCAGGAAGTCGGGGTCGCAGGCACGCAGGGGTAACGAGCACGCAGCATAGCGCATATCCGCAACGCGTAAAAACGGTGGAGAGCAGTGGCCGATCTATCCCCCAGGATCTCCTCCGTGGACATCAATCTGTCATCAACAAACCAATCATCAAGGGTTATCAAATCAAGCAAAGCAGCGGCGAGTCCCCGGTCGCGCTACACTTACCTGTAGCCCTTTTTTCCTCTTTTTGTTGTTGGTGGTGGGTTTGTCTAGTCTTTTTTTCCTGTCTCTGTCCATGTTGTGTCCATCTTGTCTTCTTCGTGTTTTTGTCCCAGCATGCTCTGTTTTTCTTTTATATTACTTTCTTTTTCCTATACTGGTCTATGTTCTCTTCCCAATTCAAGATGGTGTTCTTTGCTTTTCCTGTGATGTCACTTCCTTTTTCTCAGTATATAAGTCAGCCAGTCTTGTTCCACCTTGCGTTGCAAACACTTCCTTCTGGTTGTTCTGTTTGTTCCTGTTCTTTGTTCCTGCTTTCTGCCTTGGGAGATTGTTGCCTGTATTTTGTTCCTGCTTTTTGCCTTGGGAGATTTTTGCCTTTTCTTTGTTCCTGCTTTTTGTCTTGGGAGATTTTACCTATTTTTCTTTCCTGTTGTCAAGTCCTGTTTTTTCTTGTTTTTCTTCAGGAGTTCCTGTTTGAGTTTTTTTTTCCCCAGTGTTGTTTTTTTTTCCCTCTGGGACTCCTTCTGGAAGGTACGGTCTGCTTTGGTGTAGTCTGTCAAGCGACACCGTGGCTACTAGAAGGGGTCGCCCTTATCTGGGAATATCCAGAACCTGTAGAAGACTTGGTTTATTCGACAACCCGGTATCCAGAGCTGAGAAGTCCGGCGCAGTACGTAACAGTTGGTGAAGTTGGTTATGGTGGCGCTTATCTTGTCCATCAGGAAGAGGGTTACTTGGGTGTCATTGGCATAGGAGATTATAGTGATGTCTTGTGATTGATGATGTTGGCAAGCGGTATCATCTATATATATAAAACTGGGTTGGGCAGAGGGAACAAACCCTGTGGGACTTGCTTACCAATTTCTTGGATCCTTGTATGTCACTCTCATGGAGTCTTCTGATGAGGGTGTTATGAGAGAAAGTGTTGAATGTCACAGAGAGGTTCAGCAGGATGAGGGTTGCTGTTTCTCTTCGGTCCAGGATGATTCTAATGTCATCAGTGGTCATAATCAGGGCTGTTTTGGTGCTGTTGTACTTTCGAAACCCTGACTGAGTGGTGTAGATAATGGTGAACTTCAGGGTGGATTGTGAGTTGCTTGTTGGTTGTCTTCCTAATCACGTTGGTTGGGTGGGGGAACAGGGATATGGATTGAAAGTTGCTCAGTTGATTCGGGTCGGTTGTGGATGTCTTGAAGAGGTCATTGTTTTCTGCAAGTTTACATTCATCCCTGGAAGTGGCGGACATGATAGAGGTGTTCATGATGTGGGTCAGTGTGGTTCTGATTGGTGATGTTCACAGGTTGTACATGTAGTCGAGACATGGGTTTTTTGGGACCTTTGGGTGGATGGTGCTCATGATTACTGGTGTATCATTTCTTGTAAAGGTTGTCCATTCATTAAGGTGCCGTCTTGGTTGGTGGTGGGTAGGTTAGCAATACATTTTCTGGTGTTGATGTGCCTGTTTGCTGTAGATGTTTGCAATTTTACTTTGGATGAAGTTGGATACGTTGTTGTAGAAGTGTTGAGGAGCAGTAATGTTGTTGACAGTGGCTAAGGGCAAGGTTGAAGCTTCCTTCGATTCAGTCTACCAGTACTTTTTTCTTGGTGTCTAATTTGTTTGTGATGGTGTCTGAATGCAGCCTGGTAGATAGTTCTGTCAGTAGTGTCGTGGCTGGCTCTCCATTTCCTTTCCAGCTGTTTGTGGTGTCTTTGAAGTCTTCTTTTTACCAGCTGGCCTGCTTTATTGATTTACTATGCTTGTTTAGCTTGAGGGGTGTGAAGGAGTCTGTGCCTTTCTTGATGCAGTTGTTGATGTCCTCGTAGAGGTTGTCTGTAGTGCTAGTAGGGTAGGAGTGTTGACTTGAGGTGTATTGATTTGGAAGTGGATGATGGAGTGGTCAGTCCATGTGTGCCGTATGGTGAAGTTGTATTTTATGCAGTCACGTGTGGTGAAGATGGTGTCCAGTGTGTCTCCTGTGGCTTCTGTTGGTTCTGGGACAAACATAGTGCCCCAATTATTGTATGCCTTCCAGCCCTTCCAGTTAGAATCCGTGAGGCAGATTTGAAAACTCTACCCGGTGCCTTTGATTCCTTTATATGGGCGGGGAAGCAGGCTCAAATA
The DNA here is from genome assembly GCF_031143425.1 of Pleurodeles waltl. Classification (NCBI taxonomy): domain Eukaryota; kingdom Metazoa; phylum Chordata; class Amphibia; order Caudata; family Salamandridae; genus Pleurodeles; species Pleurodeles waltl. The sequence goes on from NC_090447.1 coordinate 915,564,913, forward strand.
TCGTGGAAAGTACTGCAGGTACACAGACAATCTGTAGCAATGGAACGCCTAAACATAAGGCAGTATTATTACACCATACAGGTTGAAGATTTTTTAAATGGTCTTTCTTTAAAAAACATAGAGGCAGTAGATCCTCAAGGTTGCATCCGTCATAGGTCATACACTGTGGGCCATACCTTGGTTAGTTAAATCTGTCCAGCCTCGGTTATGCTACTCCTCTGACATCCTCAAACCCACAATAGAAATATAAGATAAGATCACTAGGAATAGGGCACCGATCACATGTCTATCCCCATGCATACCATTATGGGAGAATCCAGAGTTTACTCTGTGGAGAGTGTCGTGAGTGTGTGTTGCTGGGCAAATGGAGGATGTAGATTACTTGAAGATCTTTTTGACAATAAAGAAAGTAAAACATTCCAGCAATGCAAAAGGGAGTTTTAAATATGGGAATGTGATCAAATGAAATATCGGCACTTGTGACACTGGGAGCTCCACCCCACAAATAAACTAAAAGCCATTAGTCCACTCACAAAATGAGAAAAGCCATTTCCCAAATACACCTCACCTAAATAGCTTATTTCCAACATTTACATGGTACTGATGGCTTTACGCCCCCTTTAAGTCCAACGGGTGTATATTGTGGTTTCATATCTCCATGGGTTGATGAAATCAATTGTTTGACAAACAACCCCTCCATGTGTAGAAGTGTCTTAAGTAGAAAATAATGATGTGGCACCTGAAGCCTAAGATATTGCAAGTGATGTAGTTGAATACATCAGGGTTGTGCTGGACGGTATGTGCACTAGAGAGGGATGATATAGATATTTTATGGTCCTGCCCCCTGACATTTCATGAATTGAGGAGTAAATTAAGGTCTTGGTGGTTATGAAAAAACAAAACTGGGACCTCCTTGGCATGGCTGCAGATACGAACAAGCATGGTGCCCTCTAGAAGAGTATTTGTTTGCTCACACAACAGTGTTGAGGTGCCCTAAATCCTTGAGATCTTGAAAGTTGATGGAGCAAAGAGATTTTTAAAGGCTAAAGATAATGACCGAGAATGTGTAACCTGGGTGAACTTCAAAACACTGGAATAGTTTCACTGACTGTATTTTGGTCACTCCGTCGGTGAAGTTAGGGGGGTGTTAAAGTTTATTCTTTGTTTCCATGAAAGAGCCAGACTCAGGCCCTTTACATCTTGTAAATTCAAATGAATAAAACCAAAAATATATATTTGTAAAATATTAATAAAGACTTTTCACATCTACTGCTTAGAATTTTGATGGACCATAATTTACAGAAATTCAAGTTCTTAATCATTGGAATGCAGAGGGAAATTGTCTAATGACGGCTGTGCTCTGTAAGTCGATCTATTTTAGCAGCAGCTGTGTCTTCCATATTCAATATTACATTTTTTTATCACCCAGTGTTCGAGATGGATGAGGCTTACCTTGGCAGCCTGAACACCAGTACCTTCCAGTGGTGTTGTGGGTTCCGTTTCAAGCTTTTTGTCTATGATGTCCTCAACAGGTTGAGATTTTAGTCGAAACATTTCAAAGTAGAGAGAGAAACTCTTCTGTAGGATTGGGTTTGTAGCCCTCCACTTTCTTGCTAAAAAGATTCCTTCATTAGAAATCTGCAGAAAATCAACAAGTAAAATATTGTTGATTGCTAGCTTCAAAATTCAATACATACAGACAGAAGTCAAATATCTTATTCCTACACATTTACCAAGATGTTCATAAAAAAAATTCTAAGCCCATGAATACTGAGGATGTTCTCAGGAGCTAAATGAAAATGTTCTAAAGCAAAATATCTGAAAAACAGATGGCATAGAAGGATGAACACCTACAAATCATGTTGTGTTCCTGCTGAGTTCTATATGGGGTGTTACAGCAAATATACACTTTCTTCAGAAACAATACCGTCTCATCTTTGCTTTGGAAAAAAGTGATTTGACTTAGGGTGCGGTTAGTGTCTTATCTCTCTTATAAAAAAAATACTGACATTTTGATCTAAAGTGAATACACCTCAAAGCAAGAGCTAATCAGAAGGGCCATCTTGTGTTACAAGACGGCTAGCTGTGTTGTGTTGCCAGGGCAAGTAAATTGTTGCACTCCAAGTCGGACCTCTCTGGGTTATCTAAGTAAGATTTGGCGATGTTATTGTTAGACCTGGCATTCTTGGTGTGGTCTCCCCTGTCTTTTTTGCCTCTGCTTCCTATGTTGTGACTGTCGGCTAGACCTTATTTTTGCTGTTTTTGTTACCCTGGTTACTTTACCACTGCTGACAGGTGCCAAAGTGTAAGTGCTCCCGGTGTAAATTGCATTGCTGTTTGGATTTTTCTTGATTGGCATATTTGATTTACTAGTGATTGTGCCACCCACATGAGTAGCCCTGTAAGCATGGCTCAGACCTGGTACTGCAGTGTCTGTGTGTGCAGTTTTTAAACTTCCAATCCGACCAGGAAAGCGTACCCACTTGCCAGGCCCAAACCTTCCCTTTTTGTACATGAAAAGCACCCCTAAGGTAGGCACTAGGTAGCCCCAGGGGCAGGGTGCAGTTTATATTAAAGGTAGAAAATGTACTGATGTGTTTTACATGTCCTGACAGTAAAATACTGTCAAATTCGGGTTTCGCTGTTGCAAGGTATATTTCTTCCATAGATTAACATGGGGGCTGCCTTTAAATAACTTTTAAGTGCAGTCTCCCTGTGGGAGCAGATCGAGTTTGGTGTCTCTGAACTCACAATTTAACAATACAACTGTAATAATTCCAAAGATGAACAGTGGTAAAGCAAACAAAGTTATTTCCAGAGAGCGTGAACGCCCTCCTCTCTCCTTGGTCTCCACTTCCAGAATCCCCCTCACAAGAATCCACCCCACATTCTCAAACCCCACATTCCATCACCACGTTCTGCTTCTATGCATATTACTTAGATATAACACATTTCCCTTATTTAACAAAACAACAAAAAATTGGAGGAAAGAAAACAATTAAAATAAAATTAGATAAGTCACAAATGCACAGGTAAACTAATAGTGTAACAACAACAATAAATTAAATGAAAGATTAAAGATACAAAAAATTGCCATACAAAATTTAAACAAAATCTCTAAGTTTGAATGGCAGACGTTTTCTCGCATTGGATTTCACCCTTAAAGCAACCGAATCCTTGTTCATGACCTTGTCTCTTTTATTCCCCTGATTCCCAGCAATCCCTACTTCCCTAGAGGCCTCTCCCGAGATAGACTGCTCATAATCCATTTCGCTTCCCACACACTCAACAGGCCGTGCACCTCCCTCACCGAGACCACTCCAACCTGCTACCAGGTGATCAACACACTCTCCTTCATCTAAGTAATCACAGTTACCACAGCACTTCGCTACTCTTCTCACGTTCCACACTTTGCCGTCCTGCGTAACCACACTATTCCTCAAAATCTTAACCACCTTGAGAGCTCTTCCAAATTTAGTTGTACCCTTTCTCACGAACCCGGGCTTACGTATCTTAACCCAGCCTCCAACGGCAAAGTTAGGTTCCTTCACATTCCACTTTCTGTCATAGTTCTCCTTAATCTTCTTCTGTTTGCACCTCACCCTTTCTCTGACTTCTTCCAGAGACACATTTTCCCATTCTTTGCCTTGCTTCCTCTTGAACCACCATGGACATAATTTCGACACAGGATGTCTTCCTCTCAACAATCTAAAAGGACTTACACCTGTCGTGCACTGTGGAGTAATGCGATAATGCCATAATCTTTCTCTCAACTTTTCCTTCCACAATCCTCCAAATCCACGTGCCCAAATTATGCTACCTTTAAAAACTTGGTTAAATCTCTCAACCTGTCCGTTGCCTTGTGGTTTATACAATGGAGTGGTAACATGTTTAATATTGATGTACTTAAAAAAACTCTGCGTTACTCTAGCAATCAATTGGACGCCATTATCCGAAATTAAAACTACAGGATAACCTTCTCTTACAAAAATGTCCTTGAAAATGTTAACATACGATGATACACAAGGAAATAATTTTACCTCTGGCCATTTGGAAAAATAGTCAATCAGCACTAAGGCATAACTTGCATCTGCCGTAAGTGAATGGGACGGACCAGTAATATCAAATCCCAATTTCTGCCAAGGAGAGGTTGGCCAGGGAACAGCTACCAGGGGTGCAGGCACTGTTCGTAAAAAAAAATCCACGTTCACAAAAACATCACACTCTCTGACAACTCTGTCCCCCATTTTATCCAATCCCGGGCACCAGAAAAACGTATCTACCAAACGTTTCATAGACGACATTCCCGGGTGCCCCTCATGAGCTATTCTCAAAATAGTTTCCAGCAGGCCTCTAGGAGGAATGCACTTCCCATTCTTAAACAACATCTTGTTTTCCACGTCTAGTTCATCTCTAACCTTATCAAAAGGTTCTATCTCCGCCGGAACCCTACCTCTGACAGGCCAACCATCTCTCACATACCTCTTTACTTCTTGTAATACACAATCATTCTTATCACAGTCCATCCATACATCTTCTTTGATGCCCCCAAACTCTACGGTCATGTATTCTAACACAGTGGAAATTACCTCATTTTCCAACTGCTCACGGAATGCATCATCCTCCTTTGTCCCATTCTGTGGAAGTCTCGACAAACAATCTGCCACAGCATTACTCCTCCCTGGCACATATTCTACCTTGAAGCAATACTCTTGCAACCTTGACACAAGTCTGGCAATATGAGCGGTGGCATTCCAACCCCCACCTGGAGAAAGAATACCCACTAAGGGTTTATGATCTGTTTGAAGAATGAAATTCGTACCCCCAAATATAATTCCTAAAATGTTCAACAGCCCAGGTACATGCCAACATCTCCTTCTCAATCACAGCGTACCTTCTCTCAGCGTCATTGAGCGTATGTGAGGCAAACAAGACATTCCACCTGCCCTTACCACATCTTTGTGACAACACACCTCCAATTCCATACATACTTGCATCCACCGTCACCATACACTGTGCCCCCACACTGAAGGGTCTCAAAGTGGGGGCCCCCACAATTTCCCTTTTTATTCTTTCAAAAGCTTTACTCTGTCTTTCCGTCCATACGTACTGGACTACTTACCGCGTGAGTTCCCCCAAAGGCTCCATTTTTGTAGCAACATTTTCAATTAACCTACAATAATATTCACACAATCCTGTAAATCACAACAGTTTCTCCTGATTATCAGGAGCAGGAGCATTGGCGATGGCATCCACTAAAGATTGTTTTGGGATTATCCCATCTCCGGATATGGTATGACCCAAATATTCAACAGATTTGGAAAAGAACTTGCACTTTTTCTCCTTTAGAGTCAAACCATTCTCCCTCAAAACTTTGCAATCATTTACTGCATGTTCTTTGTGTTCTTTTACATCCCTAGAAAATATTAAGATGTCATCTTGGAAGCATTTGACATATCTATCCATGTCCTTGAATAGATGAAACATTGGCCTTTGAAAAACTGATGCCGCAGATGCTAATCCAAAAGGCATCCTCTTAAATTGGAACAAACCCTGTGGAGTAATAAAAGCTGTGAGATGTCTTGAGTCCTCTGTCAACTCTATTTGATGATACGCTGACCTTTGGTGGTGAAGATGTTCGCCCCTTCAAGCAGACTAATCACTTCATTGATTTTAGGCAGGTTGTGACAATTTACAATAATGTTCGCATTCACTGCTCTCAAATCCACGCACAACCTCAAGCATTTGTCAGGTTTACGGGGTAACACAATTGGAGATACCCATTCCGAGGATTCAGTTTCTTCTATCACATTTTCCTCTACCATCTCTGATAAAATGTGTTTTAATTCCTCTCTAACGCTTATGGGCACATTCCGGAGCTTTTGCACAACTGGTTTAGCATTTGCTTTAAACTTTATTTTGTGGCTTTAATTCTCCAACTTGTCTAACTTAATGGTGAAGACTTGTGGAAACTTGGAAATAATCCACTCTTTTTTTCACAACTTTCTACTGCCAAAACAGGTTCCCTGCTCCTGGGGTTAAAAATTATACTCAATTTGCCTTGGTCTCTCCAACCTAAAACATTCACACCTTTTGCCGCTACATACAACTTAATATTAGCCCTTCTCTCCTTAAACAAAATTTCTGTCTCAACAAACCCCATTACATCAATAGTTGCGTTGTCAAAACTCTCAGCCACAATGTCAGGTTCATTTAGATCAGTAGTGTTCCAAATTCCTTCAAACATTCGCTCAAAGTAATCCTGCACAACAATTGTCCACAGCGACCCCGAATCCGCCATAAGTTCTAACTTTCTTCCCGCAATTATCACCTCACACATAGGCCCCACTCCCTTTTTCGCCATCACCACTCTTAAGCGACAACACCGTGCCACTTTGCACGTCACCTCTCACATCACACTTCCGCCTGTCCTCTTCACATCTCCTAATATTCACACACGCCATCTTTCCTCTCGAAATGTTTTTTTTTATTTTTTAAATCTCTGCACACTCTAGCAAAATGCCCCACTCTACCACATTTCTTACACTCCTTCCCAATAGCAGGACACTGAGGTGACGACGCTAAGTGATTCAAACTACCACATCGAAAATAAGCACATTTTTCCAACTTATCGTACCTTTCTTTTCTCCCTACTACACTGTTACTAGCACCTAAATTACTATTGGGATTTCCCCTCACAGCACCCACAACTTCCCTTTCCACACTACTTGCTTTATCATATTCTTGTATTGTTTTCATCCATTTTTCTGACTGCTCTAACGCTTTAGCAGTTGAGATAACATCTTCTAACTTAGGGTCTCCCATAACCCATAAATGTTCTTGAATTTTTCTACTTTTCACATGCACAATAATTTGATCTCGAATCATTTCATCAGTCATTTACCCCAAATTGTAATGCACCGATAAATCTTGCAGTGCCGTCAGAAATTCATCAAAAGTTTCTTCAGCATGCTGTATTCTAGTGTAAAACTTGAATCTGTTCAATGCTATGCTCGGTGTAGGATTGAATCTATTTTCCATACTCATCAATGCCTCTTTAACCACATCCATTTCTCCATCGCCTTGTCCTTGGATAACAATAGGTGGTAAAGTTCTGAATACCATTTGACCCTCTGAGCCTAAACAATGCAGCAACATATTTTTTTTCCTTTCCTGAGACAATTTCTCATCATCCATAGCCTTCATGTAGGTCAAAAACTCTTCCTTCCACCTGGTTCAAGGCATTGGTGGATCACCCTTGGTTTGCAAAAATTTTGCCGGCGGTTTAAATTGCATTTTGAATATTAGTAACATTTTTTTTTATTTTTTTTTATTGTCCTCTCTTATAAAGTTTGTCTTGGAGGTTTTTTTTACCAGATCAAAACTTAACACATGTTGCTTATTACTGTTTCAATGCATGGGGTCTTTCTTCAACCTTTGTTAATCAATTCACAGTGCTTACAGTCCTTTTTTCATGTCGACTGTAAGCAGTAGACCGTAAGGCAATAAAAATTAACGTGCCGGGAAGACAGGAACCAGGTAAGCCACTCCTGTGCAAATTGCTCTTGTGGTTTGTAGTAACAAACCGAATGTGAACTCAATTTATTCAGCACAGGAAGACGCGCCTGATCACAAGGCGTTGAACCTTCACTTTAAGTGAAGACAACGTCGCGCGGCACAGCACGACACAGGCGCAGCGGTACAAGATGCGCAAGGAGCTTCAAAGCAGCTGTAGAACAATGCTGCACAGTATAGAACGGTACGCGCACGGCGTGTTTCAAATGTCGTCGTATACTTAACGGGGTTGTACAACCAACGGGGCACTGGAGTATACAAGCCTCCGTAAACACAATCCAAAAAGGAGGAAAGTAAATAAAAATAGTCACCACATCAAAAGTTCGCCGCTAGGTATCGTCGGTTGTAAAGTTGTAAAGTTCGCCGCCAGGTGTCTTCGGCTTCAGAAATGTTCCACAACGTAGATGCAGTCAGAACACCAAAGGACGCATGATAGGTTCACAGTAGAGCTACCATTCATCAACAAAGAAAGTATCTCCAAACCCTCGTCGCCACTGTAATAATTCCAAAGATGAACAGTGGTAAAGCAAATGAAGTTTATTTCCAGAGAGCATGAACGTCCTCCTCTCTCCTCGGTCTCCACTTCCAGAATGCCCCTCACAAGAATCCACCCCACATTCTCAAACCCCACATTCCATCACCACGTTCTGCTTCTATGCATATTACCTAGATATAACAACAACTTTTGGTAAAGTTGATTTGTACATTGTAAGTTTGACAAAGCCACTTTTAGAAAGTGGGCATTTTCTTGCTTAAACCATTCTTTGACTCTGCCTGTTTGTGTATTCCTTGTGTGGGTCACACTGACAGTTATGCTGCTTGTGCATCTCCACTTGACAGTGACACAAAGGGTGTAATCTGCATATCCTGATGGGCTAGGCTGGAGGTAGGAGTGGTTACTTACACTTGAAAGGGCTGTGCCTGCCCTCATACAATGCAGTCTCCATCCCCCGGGTGTGTGTCTGGGGACAAACCTGGGCAAGGCACAATCTTGTGAACAACAGAGGCTTTCCTTTGAAGTTTGCCAACTTCAAAGGCAGACAGGGGTGTAAGTAGTGAACCAAAACCCCCAGATTTTTACATTAATTCTGGATTCCAGAGGAACCTCTGCCAAGAAGAATAGCTGAAAAGCTGTAGGAGCACTGCCCCTTTGCCTGTGACTGTGCTTTGCTGGGTTGGCCTGCAGTTGCTCTCACTGGAGTTTTCACTCTAGACTTTTCCTGTCATTAGAGGACGGTGAAAGGGTGAGTTGTTAATTATGTCTATGTTCATTATAAATAGAACTGTGGTCTATTGCAATATTTTGAGGCACTATATTCATAACATCCGTCTTCTCTATGGTGAATCAGAGAAATCTAATCCACTAGAAACACCATATTGCCTTACATTAAACATTCGGCAAGCAGATGAGACCTCTGCTGTTTTACGGCAAAAGACCGGTCACAGTCGGCTTCAAATACTATTCTGCACGATCCTCTGTCATCCACGAAGATAAAACTCTCCACTTGTCTGCTCCGTCACAGTGAGTGACACTGCTGCCCCGGAGGCCTAAAATCCTACACAGGTGACCTCTAAGACACAGCACCAGCCTACTGCTGCCTGACACATGGGTGTGCACTGTGGACTGTGGGGCCTGCCACGGTGGTCTTCTGGGCTGGGGGGGACTCCTGAAAAATGAGGGTTCTTGTGGTCTTGAAGGAAGCCCTGCTGTCCCGCTGTAATGCCTAAGGGGCAAGGAGACTGACTGATTCCCGGAGGTGCCCCTGACCGCACAGACTGCTTTGGGGAGGGCTGGACTCTCTAGTCTCTGGCTTAAAGCAAGAGTGGCCTAGGGGCCTGCCAATTGAATCTGTCAAGGAGGTGAGCAGGCACCTGAGGGCCCCAGTGGGATATTTTATGCCTGTTTGAGGTGGCCAAGTGTTGTGAGAGCCACAACCCCATGGGGCCTCTCACTCTTTGCGCACCATGATGATGCCTTTTACTGGGGCCTGTTGGAGAGCAACCACATATGCGCACTGTGCTATGAGGGAACAAAAAGGGCCATTATATTCTTTGCACACCTAGACTCTAACCAATAACTGCTATAAGGAGCAAGTTTGTTGTGGGGTGCAGAGAAGTTGCCCCCTTGCATGCATGAGGGGACATAGCTATATGTGCCCCAGTGAAGTGACTCCACCAGGGTGTGCTACTTGCAACACTTGTGCAGCTTATTAGATGTCTACATGTTGGGCTCTCCTTTGAGACTCAGACTGTGGTCATCTGGGCTTGGTGCAAGGTGCGACTATTCACCACTATCCTCTTCCTCTGCCCTACATGGCTGTCACAGACTAGGTTTGGTCCTCTGGCTGCTACTTGGGCAAATATCCACTGTACTGGGCAAGACTGATAAGGTGCAACCAAAGCTGCAGTATGACCTGTGGAGAAAGCAATGGCAGTGTGAGGAAGGTGTAGAAGAAGAGGCCTGAGAAAGAATCCAGCACTGCTGGGCCCAAGATGGGAGGTGAGCTACATCAGATTCTAACAGCCATGCAACATAGCCTTACGAAGACTCAGCAAGATTAATGGAAAGAATGATGCCCTCATGTGCGGCATATACAGAATCTTTGAGCGCACCAAAAAGCATGTGGAGCCCCTCAACATGGTGGAAAGATGGGTCTCTGGGGACAAGCTGGTCTTGGCTACAACTGCTCAAAAGCAATCTGAAAAGACACTACTAAGACTGCAAGTGAAAGCAGCAGATCTGGAGACCCACTCCCCGTGGTGCAAATTCCGAATTGTGGGCCTGGCAGAATCTATAAATGGAAGGAATATGGAATCTTTTGTGGAACCTCAGCTTCTAGAGCTGTTTGAGCAATAGACATTTTCTGACATGTTGGTGGTGGAACATGCCCATTGGTCCCTGGCACCCAGACAAGTACCGGGCTGAACCCACGGCCAATCATTGCTATGGTGCTCAATTATAGGGACTGAGACACAGTGCTTCACCAATCCCAGGAACTGAAGTCACTACAGTACGAGGAACTTTACATTTACCCATACTTTACAGCCCATGTGCAGGAGGCACGGAGACAGTTCTGCCAGCCAAGCCCAACCTACAAGAATTGAAAATGAACTATGCCATGTTGTATCTGGCTCATTTGTGACTGTGGAGGAGAAGACCAAGATCTTCACTGACCCTAAACCCTTCTAACAGTATCTCAAGCAGAGATGGCAGTTGGCAGATGACAATCACCAATGTCGGAGGATGGCAAGCCAGGGTTCTCACAGCACCATGAGCGACTGCACTGACCCTTGTGGTAACTTCAATGCTGTTTGAGTATCTGACTAGTGTTTTACACTCACAGTTATGATTCTTTATCTTATGTGATTTGTACTCTTATTGCTTAGTCATTATGATACATAACTTTTGCAGAGCTTCATTTTGGGAGGGAGCACGTTGTCATGCTGTGACATTACTGAATGAATGGCTCTGTCTTTGGAATAAATCAACTGCTTGCTCTGTAGCTGGGTGGTGGAGGTAGTGAAGTAACATGTATGGGCTATGGCATTGCAATGCAATCCTTGACCCTAAAGATCAGTAGTGAAGCAACGTTAATTTGTAAGTGTAGATGCTGCAAGTATGACGGATTACAAACTTTGTATCTGGCCACCCTGTGACGTTTGGTTGTGGGGGTGTTTGGTGGACACCATCTGCCCTGTGTGCACCACATAGTGTATTAATGGATCCTATGTTTCGGGATTTGGGAGAGATTGAGGTGAGTTGCAAATTGCTGTGCCCATTGTTGGGGTGCATTGTGTGGTTGGTGGGTGGACCCGGATCAATGAGTATGACTAGACAGCACTGGCAAGCACTTGTACTGGTGTGTTACTTATGGCGCTACCCTTCTTTGTGTATGGCAAGGAGAGTTTATAGCTGACAGTGGGACAAACACTACTGCAGACGCAGGTCAGGGTGACTGTTGGATCTAATGTTTCATCATTTGGACTGTTAGGGAGTTAAATTACATTAGAAAAATACATAAAGTGGTCTTGTACCTGCAGCACCACAATATAGATGTTGCCACACTGCAGGAAACTCACTTGGCCCATGGTAGTGGCTTATTAACACAGAGGCGAATGAGGGGTGCTTGTTTTGCAGGTTTTATTTTTTATTCTGCATAAGCGTGGGGTTCTGACTTTGACCAGGCGTAAATCTGGTGTCAAGATGCAAGATGTCCAGTTGCACGCGGGTTGCCTCTTTATATAAGCCTATTGCCATAAAGAACACTTTTCAGTAGCTATGGTCAGAGTATATGGCCTCAATTCCGACAACCAGTAGTTTTTTTACACACTCCAGGCTAAACTAGCCCACTACGGTGGTCTACTCCAGGTCTGGGGCGGTGATTTCAGTTGCATCTTGTCACCTGACCTCACCCGCTCCCACGCCCTGCTTAAATGGCCCTTGGACGCAGACCGCACCTTAGCTGCTTTGGTAGAGTGGATTGCCCTGGTGTACGTGTGGCATCACCGATCACCGCAGGACAGGGATTAGACTCGCTGCTCAACAGTATGACATTCACACATGTAATGACTATTTGCTTGTGACCTGTAACTTGGTGTTGAAGATCAGGATGCAACCATTTATCACACAAGTATATTGATCAATCCTCGGTACTGCTGGCTCTGCAGCTTAGGGGTCTGCGTTCTCTTATTGCTTTCCAAAGTGCTTGTTGATTGATGCAGGGTTTTGTGATGGTCACTCGTATTTTACTACCAAAGTAGAGACAGTCAAGAAATTTACCAGTTTGGGAGGCCTTTTGTAGTCTATATCTGTTGTATCACCATACCAAAGCATGTCGGGTTCCTTCACTCGATACAAGGTTTACTGGCACAACTGGAGGACTAACTGTCTGACCTGGAGTTCACTCACCCAGAGACAGCAGATGAGGCTTCTTGGGTGACATTAGGACCAAATTGACTGAATATAATGAACTGGCTCAGAGCAAGGTCACACACCTGGGCAGATACGTGACTACATGGGTCTAGGGTGAGGGCGAGCAGCCGGGCACCACTTTGGCAGACAGGTGACGGAACAGTTCAGTTGTTACCATTATGAATGTTCACTTTCTGCGGCCCCTAGGATGAATAGGTTATCACTGACTATTAATTGCATATCACCATGGGGTGACTTATGGAGGCACATAGAGATCGACTTATGCCACCACTTAGTCCCTCTGAAATCATTGTAGGATGGAGAAGCATGCCAGATGGGAAGACTCGGACAGGTTGACTCTGGCCTTCAATAAGGCCTATCAGAATAGACTCATGCCACACTTAGATAGCTTCTACAAGGAGATGGCATGAGATTGACAGATGCCCCAGACCAGGCGCAAAGCCTTATTGGTCACTTTACTCAAACCGCGCAAACCAGCCGTCTAGTGTTCATCCTATCTGACATTATCGCTCTTGAATAAAGACACAAAGATTTTTGCAAAGGTTTTGGCTAACCACTTGGCACACCTGCTACCAAGTATTGTGGGCCCAGAATAGACTTGGTTCATACCTGGCCAGTCCCTCACTCACAATCTCCAAAAACGTTTTTGTGCATTCACCCGCATTGATACAGAAGTGCATGCCACATATATTTTTTTTAGATGCCATGAAGGCGTTTATTTCTCTTGAGTGGGGATGAATGTGTTCTGTGATGTGTTGCATGGGAGTGGGTGATGTCTTCTTACAATTTATCGGGATTTTCTATACTGACCACACTGCATAGATCAGTGTCAATGGCTTGTTGTCAGCCCGTTACACATTACGAGAGGTATGCGCCAGAGTTGCCCCTTATCACCGCTGCTGTATGCACTTGTCGGTGAGCCGCTGGCCTGTATGGTCTGGAAGTATCATGCCTATTGGGGTATCCGTTTACCTCATTAAACTCTGATAGTGTCTGCGTAGACTGATGACACCCCCCTGTAAGTTTGCAATCCTGAGCATAATATCTTGCTGGTGCTTCGGGAGGTTGCACCGGATGAAAGTCCACCTTCCAACTTTATAGGAGTGGCATGCTATTATGGCATTTTGTAATACACAATCAGAAGCCTATCATGACTTAATGGCACTCTCCAGTCACCCTAGGCCCATATCAGGAGTACTTGCTGCGCACAAAGAATGACACTGACATGGCTGAGTATGTGTATGTAGACTAGCCATAGACAATGCATGGCACTCACATTCTTAGCTTATCTAACCATGCACTACTTTGCCTGCAGGATGTGTGCTGTGGTGAGGGAGTAAACAATGTGCGTAGCTGAATGCTGTGTGGGCCACTGCAGACAGGGAAGTTGTATACTGTCCCCCTGATCTGTACATATGTAAAACCTGTACGTTTATGTCATAAATGTCATCTATGTCTCTTCAATGCAACACATTGAACTATTGGAATTATTCGGAATGTATGCAAGTCTGTCATGGGCTTACCATGAATATGCTCATTTGTAACTTTACTTGCCAGTTCTCGAAAAAAAAAAAAAATCTTGCTGTTTGGCCATTAAGCAAACTGTAAATAGAGCTAAAAAGGCCAGCCCTCCATTATTTGCCAACAATGAGATATACATTATGTATACCATCTCTTGGCGATCTATGATACTTTTGCAATAGGTATATTGTTCTTATAAAATCTTGCGTTCTATATCATAAGCAAGAAATGTATCATGCTCACCTGCACATCTGGGAAATCATTGTCGTAGGTGAATGCCATTGGCTCATTTGAAAGTGAGGTTCCTCTTGTGTAGTTATACTGTTCATAAATCTGCCTTTTCAGGTCAAGCTTGATAATAAAGGTTTCGAATGATCTTGTAGACCTGTTCACTCTCACGAAGTCATTCTCGTGAAAAGAGCACTGCAGAATGTCAATAATTGATATATGGTTATGGTAAGCTTGCTATTATTTACTTAAATCACATATCTGACACCCATTCTTTTTCACCAACATTTTCTGACAGCATTTTGCTAACCCCATGAACATTGTGAGTTATGTAGACTTGTTCAGGAAAGGAAAGCAAATTGGAATCTCTGTGATAGGACAAGAATCATTCCATACAAATTATGATAAATATATGTCAAAGTACAACGGAGATTCAAGGCATTAGGTGAATGGGTTCTGTGCTTGCAATATTCTCCTTAAAAGCATACGTCTTCAACATTGATCAGATAGAGACTGAGGGCCTCACTTACAAAGTTCTGGCACAGGGCAGTGTTGCAACCTTTTTTGCTGTGCTGCCCTGCATCAAAACAATAGGGCAGGAATATGCCATATCTGCAAGATACAGCATATTCCTTTTCTTGTCCCCTCCACTGGCACACAAATTCCTGACATGGGCCAGCGCAGGCACCCTTGCACCATGTTGCAAGAATGCCTGCGTTGGGGGGGGGTGATTGTTTCTGTGCAGAAAGGAACCCCTTCCTGCACAAAAACAATCACAAGAGGTGTTTTTATGTCTCTATGTGTGCTACAGAATGCAGCACACAAAGAAAGAGGAACAAAGTTAGAGAAATAATGTTATTTTTTCCCATTACTCCACCCTTAAGCAACCCAAAAATTCCCAGGCCGCTCTCCTCAAACTTTGCAAACCAGCTGTCCAGTCCAGTGTTCATCCTGTCCACTAATATCACTTTTCAATATAGGCACAAAGATTTTTCTTAAGGTTTTGGATAACTGCTTGGCAGCACTGCACCCCAAGTATTGTGGTCCCACAACAGTCTGGGTTGATACCTGGACAATCCTTCACTCACAATCTCCGAAAACCTTTGATGCGATTCATCCAGACATGGGCGCAACAGAGATTTTTTGGGATAAAAAGAAGGCATTCACTTGCGTCAAGTGAGGATAAATGCTTTCTGTGCTGCATTGCATGGGAGTGGGAGATGTCTTATTACAATTGATTCAGGTTTTCTATACTGACCGCACTGCACGGAACAGTGTCAATAGCTTGATGTCAGCCCTGATACACATTAAGAGCCATAGTTGCCCCTTATCACCATTACTGTGTGCACTTGTTGCTGAGCTGCTGGCCTGTGCGCTTTGGGAGTATCAATCCCATCATGGTATCCGTTCCCCCATTATACTCTGATAGTATCTGCGTAGACTGACAACATCCTCCTCTATGTTCGCAATCCTAAGCGTAGTCTCTTGCCTGACCTTATGGAGGTTGTGCAGGATGAAATGCCACCTTCCAACTGTACATGAGTGGAATGCTCATATGTCATATTATAATACAAAATCAGAAGCCTATCCTAATTTAATGCCACTCTCCACTTCCCCCAAAGGTATATTGGGCCCACATCAGGAGCACTTGCTGCGCACACGGAATGACACTGATACGGCTGAGGAGGTATGTGGAGACAAGCCATAGACACTGCGTAGATCAAGTAATAAGAGTCCTTAAAGCAGGGTGCTGGTGTATGAATTTGCCATCAGACAGATACCGAGTAAATATAAAGTCTTAAGGAATTCTTTCAGCATGTCACTACGGAAAACATTCAATTTACTTTTCTTATTCCCCACATGTTTTGAAAGTGTAAGACTGGATCTAAGTGATTTTACTTAAAATAGAAATAAGGAAATCTTAGAAAATATTAGGAATGGTTTAAATTTGTATAGTTGCGTTTGATGTTGTATAAGCGCTATTTCATCTTTACAGTTTACTCAAAGAATGCTGTGTTAGGGTATTCTTCCAAGTAGCGCACTAACCTTAGCAGGCTTGAAAACATTGTCTGATCCATCACTAGATCTGCCTTTCTTAAATGATCTACTTTGCACATTAGACTGAAGTCTGGTTGCTGCACCTACACAATGTAGGCATGGTGAACAGCGATATTAAAAACTTCAGTTTCATGCCCTCAGTAATATAATGTACTTTCAAAATGGTTCATTGAGTATAATAACTAATTGAAACTTGTCTCATAATATATAGGACAAGACACTATGCTCAATGATTGCTAGCCAAAGTTTGTGTTATCTCAGGCATGAAAGTATCAGGTCATGACCACACTTCCCTGCAGAGAGGAACATATAATACTACCAGTTTCTTTAATCTCAATTGAAAGTAATTCTTTGAATGTCTTGCTCCACAAAGACAGATATGGACTTTATTTGAAGATAGTACATTGGTAATTCACTATGGGACAAATCACAAGATAACCACAGGTTTCAGGCAGGAAATCAGGAAGAACTTACCAGCATCCACCTAGGAGCTAGTACTAGATTACTTAGCCTGTTCTGTACTATTTCATGTCTCCTTTTGACAGCACATGCCTGGAAATTCAAAAGAAGGGCAAAAACGAAGGGCTAAACTGTACTCCATAAGTTGCAGTGAAGGCAACAAGAACAAACACAACACAATAGTGTTTTTTTGAGCAATGCTGTACAAGACACATATGTTAGAACATGGGTCTTTGGTTAGCAGTCGGGTTACCCCCTGTCCAAGCAAGTACCCTCTATCTAGTCAGGGCAAAGGAGAAACTTAGCTAGTTAATGCCCTCTCACCCCCATGGTAGCTTGTTACAAGCAGGCAGGCTTATCCCAGAAGCAATGTGTAAAGTATTTGTACCAACACATGCAGTAATACAGTGAAAACACTACAAAATGGGCACCACACCAGTTAAAAAAAATAGGCAATATTTTGTGTCACTGTCTAGAGGAGACGTGCAAACAGCCTAACTGTCAAACTGACCCAGACAGGAAATCCACAAACAGGCAGAGACACAGAATGGTTTAAGCAAGAAAATGCCTACTTTCTATAAGTGGCATTTTCAAGTACACAGTCTAAAAACAAACTTCACTAAAGGATGTGTTTTTAAATTGTGAGATCAGAGACCATAAACTCCACATTTCTACCTGCTCCCAAAGGGAATCTGTGCTTTCATGCTATTTAAAGGTAGCCCCATGTTAACCTATGAGAGAGATAGGCTTTGCAACATTGAAAAACGAATTTGGCACTATTTCACTGTAAGGACATGTATGACACATCAGTACATGTCCCACCTTTAACATACACTGAACCCTGCCCATGGGACTATCTAGGGCCTACCTTATGGGTGCCTTACATGTCTAAAAAAGGAAGGTTTAGGACTGGCAAGTGAGTACACTTGCCAAGTTGAATCATCAGTTTAAACTGCACACACAGATACCGCAGTGGCAGATCTGAGACATGTTTACAGGGCTACTAATGTGGGTGGCACAACCAGTGCTGCAGACCCACTAGTAGCATTTGATTTACGGGCCCTGTGTACCTCTAGTGCACTTTACTAGGGACTTACTAGTAAATCAAATATGCCAATCAGGGATAAGCCAACTTATGCATAGAATTTATACAGGGAACATTCACACTTTAGCACACGTCAGCAGTGGTAAAGTGTCTAGAGCAAGCAAAACAGCAAAAACTGAGTCCAGCACACAGAAACAACCTGGGAACCAGAGGCAGAAAGTTAGGGGAGACCACACCAAGGATGCTAAGTCTAACATACCTGTCCTAGTAGTTTGGTTGGGACAGATACATGTCAAGGACCATATCATTTTTCTGATATATCCTTGGACAACTGGAACTGGTCGGTAGACTTGAAGGATTTGCAAAATTCTGTATTATCAGAAATGGGTAGATTTAATGCCCTACCAATATCATTGAAAAGGTATGAAGATTTGCTTGCCTTAGTAAAGAGATCTTCTGGGAAGGTCTTAAGAACACCTCCTAAAAGAAACCACTACATTTAGTTAGTGTATCCAAAGTATCTCCTGATGGTTTAAAGTCTGGATGACAGCTGTTAGAAATTGGGTGCCTCATTTACAAGAAACTGTGCATTGCTCAAGATGCACTAGTTTGGTTGTGCAGCCCTGCATCCCCCCAATGACACCATGGTATGGGTATATTTACAATACAGCACACCATGGCACACATTAGCACAGCTGCATTAAAATTGTCGATGCACTTGTGGCGCTTTGCTGGACTAGCTTCAAAAATGTTAATGCCAACCCAGCAAAGTGCAGGGAGGCCCATAGAACAAAGCAGAGCGTCACTTTAATGACTGCCCTGAGTCAAAAAATTACACTAGAATGATGCAGTAGATTTCACTGCACCATTCCGAAGGGCCTCCTTACGGGGGAATTCCTCCCATGCATACATTGTACCTAGCACATGTATAGTGTGGCACAAGGGTTTACAAACTGGCACAATGGTCCTATTGCACACATTTATAAATATGGAGCAGTGTGGAGGACTGTTCTGCGCAGCATTAGAAGAAATGAATCTATTTTGGCGCAAGGGGTTTGTAAATGAGCCCCTGTGTCTCTAGTTAGCAGAGGTGTACACCTTGTTCAAATAGGGACCACAATACTAGTCAGGGTCACAAAACAACATAAATTATCCTGTGCTCACCCTCTGGCAGGCTTAACTTAGAAGGTAATTTGAAAAATATTTGTTCAATAGCTCAGACAGTAACACAGAGAAAACACCAGAGAAAGTACTCCACACCAGTTTAGGAAAATAGATAATATTTATCTGAATAAAATAAGACCTAAACTACAAAAATCTAATATGCTCAAGTCAAGATATCACTTTTTAAAGGTTTAAATGAGCCTTAATCCTTGAGAATCAGTGTTTGTATTCTTTTAACACTCAGTACCTGGGAAGCATCAAAAATAATGAAGTAGAGGGACCTCGGAGGAGGAGATGCATCGAAGAGTAAAGCGATGCATCAGTTTTTCTGGTGCAGCAAAGATAATGCGTTGTTTCTTTCTACACTGCAAGGCGATGCATCAGTTTCCAGGAGAGCAGCCTTGGTTTTCCACTGCAATGCATGGATATTTTGACACCCTGGGAGGATGCATGGAAAACCCAGAATGAGTTGAGCAGAGGCAACAGGCTCTGCATTGATCTGGCAGGCGATGCAGTGATTTTTCAGCTACGAAGCAGGTGCTGCTTCAATCTGGCAGGCTCAGAACAGGAGGCAAACTCAATCCAAGCCCTTGTAGAGCACTTGAGGAGGAAGGCAGAGTCCTTCCAGCAGAGTCAGGGGTCAGCAGGCAGCAAGGCAACAAGGAGGCCAGCAGTCCTTCCAGCAAAGCAGTCCAGATGAGTTATTTGGGCAGCCAGTCAGTCCCTCTGATGGAGACCAGCTGTAGGTCCAGAAGTGTCTGACTCTGTGGGGTCACAGACCGGTGCTATATTACCAAAAGTGCCTTTAAAGTGGAGGAAACTTCAAAGAGTGGATGTGAAGTGCACAAATATCACTTTCATACCATCCCTGCCTGCCAAAATCAAAAAAATCAAAATCAAAATCATTAGCACCCGTGCGGGTCTCAAGGCGCTAGGGACAAAGGGGGTGGTTATCGCTGCTCGAATAGCCAGGTCTTTAGGAGTCTCCGGAAAGCGGAGTGGTCCTGGGTGGTCCTGAGGCTGGTGGGGAGGGAGTTCCAGGTCTTGGCCGCCAGGAAGGAGAAAGATCTCCCACCCACCGTGGAGCGTCGGATGCGAGGGACGACGGCGAGTGCGAGGCCAGAGGAGCGGAGGGGGCGGGTGGGGACGTAGAAGTTGAGGCGTCTGTTGAGGTATTCCGGTCCCTTGTCGTGGAGGGCTTTGTGTGCGTGGGTGAGAAGTCGGAAGGTGATCCTTTTGCTGACTGGGAGCCAATGCAGGTGTCTCAGGTGTGCGGAGATGTGGCTGTTGCGGGGTACGTCGAGGATGAGGCGGGCTGAAGCGTTTTGAATGCGCTGCAGGCGATTGTGGAGTTTGGCGGTGGTCCCAGCGTAGAGGGTGTTGCCGTAGTCCAGGCGGCTCGTGACGAGGGCGTGGGTCCCGGTTTTTCTGGTGTCGGCGGGGATCCAGCGGAAGATCTTGCGGAGCATGCGGAGGGTGAGGAAGCAGGCGGAGGACACGGCGTTGACTTGCTTGGTCATGGTGAGAAGGGGGTCCAAGATGAAGCCGAGGTTGCGGGCGTGGTCTGCGGGGGTCGGTGCGGTGCCGAGGGCCGTGGGCCACCAGGAGTCGTCCCAGGCGGACGGGGTGTTGCCGAGGATGAGGACTTCAGTTTTTTCAGAGTTCAGCTTTAGGCGGCTGAGCCTCATCCAATCTGCGACGTCCTTCATACCCTCTTGTAGGCCAGGTGCCCTGTGCTGGGTAATCCTCCCATTGTGTGAGGGCAGGCCACTGGCTTTTGAAGTGTCAGAGAGAGCCCCTCCACCCTTCCCGCCCAGAGAAACCCTTCTCTGTCCTGTGTTTATGACTGTCTGGGTCGCATGCACAAGGAGAGCTGTCAACCAGCGTAGACCACACGTGGATTGCAGACAGGCTGTAATGCACAGATGGCAATAAGTGCAGAGAAAATGCATACTTTCTAAAAGTGGCATTTCTAAAATAGTAATGTAGAATACAGTGTCACCAGTAAGTAGGATTTGTTCCTCCCATTTCAACCATACCAAATATGATGTCTATTCCTCTCAAACCAGAAATTACCACTTAAAGCATATCTTGGAATCTTTAATGCTGTCCTATGAAAGGAACAGGCTTCACAGTAGTAAAAAACTACTTGTCCTGCTTTTTACTTACATAGCACCCTGCCTTATGGGTTACCTAGGGCCGACCTTAGGGGGTATGTAATACAAAGGGAAATTAAGGCTTGACAAGAAGTTTTAAATTCCAAGTCAAAGTGGCAGTTAAACTTCACACACAGGCCTCGCAATGGCAGAACTGAGACATTATTAGGAGCTACATATGTGGGTGGAACAATCAGTGTTGCAGGCCCACTAGTAGCATTTAATTTACAGGTCCTAGGTATATCTAGTGCACTTTACCAGGGACTTACAGGTAAATTAAATATGCCAATTAGGTATGAGCTAATGCTACCATGTTTAGAGGAGAGCGCACACGCACTTTAGCACTGGTCAGCAGAGGTAAAATGTGCAGAGTCATAAAACCAGCAAAAAGGAGATCAGAAAAATTGAGGGAGGCAGGCAAAAAGTTGTGGAACGACCATTCTTAGACTGTCAGGTCTAACACCAGCCATTGTGTAAAATGGAGACCCTCTTTTTCCTAATCATAGATAATATATCAAACAACTCTTTTTTGGATAATTTTAGTTTTGCTTTTTTAGGATTTTGAAGAATCTCTCAGTCATCCTCAGTCATCTTAAAATTCTGTTACAGTCTTCTTCATAATATCAGACCCACCTCAGAAGGTTTGGAAAACATAGCAGGTCCATTGACTGATGGTGTTTTGTATGTCCCACTTACATCTGCTTGCTGCACCTAAAAAGTGTATATGTGTTAAGCAATGATATCAAGAACTTTAATTTCATGCTTTTAATATTTTGTTAGAGTTGTGCAATGAGTATATAATTTATTTAACATTAGGGTCTTGTTTGTAGGGCAAGATACTTGCCCCATTAAGTGCTTACCAAAAGTGGCAATGTTTTGGGTATCATATGTGCGCCGACCAGTTTACTCTTTATGGCAATCCCAAGCTTCATTTTATTCACTGGAAGCACCTAGGTGAATACAGATATTAATGAAAGAGCGTGAAATAGAAATGAGCTATAATAAAAATCCCATGATGCCTTACAGAAAACTAAGGTCTTCGGTCAGAATGTCAGGAAGGATATATCAGTAATTAGTGTGAATTCCCTTTTGATTTAAATATTGTGCTCCATTTCATTTAGAATGTTGAATTGATTCTTTTTATTTGGAAAAGAAGAAGTGGGTTTCCCTCTAATTGTCAGCCTGACAGAGTATTGTTCTTGTGAAGGACACTCACTGAATCGTTGCCTTTTTTAAGTCCAGGAGTCCAAACATGGACCCTAGCTTCCCCAGCCATAAGGGGCAATTATGCACACCTCTTCTAGCTCAATACATATTCCATGCCCCATGTACTGCTTATCTTTTATGTCTACTGAGGAATTGGACATTTAAAGAGACAAGAAGATACTTTGCTATTAATGCCACTGTACAGATAGCCCCAGACTTACTGGAATACATTTTGGGGCTAGTGTTAGATTGAGTCCCCTGGTGTGCATTTTTTCTGGTCTTGCATCTACTGCAGTTGCCTGGAAAATGAAAAGGCAGACAAAACATAGGGTCAGAATTGGTACATGAAATCTGCAGCCAGGCCAGTCCCGAGCAAGCAATGTATTTTGGGTTTAATGTGAACAAAGACAAATCAGAGACATATAAAACAGGCAAATGTAAATGTGATATACAATCTCTACTGTTTCAGCATGATCTACTCTTGAACTTAGCACCAATCAGAGGAGTCATCAACAGCATCAAGTTATACATATAAAACTAAATAAACCAAAGACTAAGTCCTGACTGAGGTCAAGCAATCTTGACCAGCTAGTCCCGAGATTTACATTGAATTACCCAGAATCTTTTTATCCAGTGAGTAATTGTGAAATCGCACCAAGACAATACTAGGTATAGTCATCCTTATGAATATAAGTTGTGTGGGAGCTGGCCCTTTTAACAGAGCCATCCCCAAACTTTTTGCCTTCCTCCTCCTATTTTTCTGACCCTTTTTGTTGAAGAGTGCACAAAATGAGTTTAAGTACAGGGGGTCTCCCACACTGTAAGAGCACTTTTGGAACTGTAACAGAACCTCCACCAGAGAGGCTACTGGACTATGCAAGAGACTCATCTGGACTGTTTGTTGCACTGCTGCCTAGCTTCTGCTAGGTGGCACAAAGGATTGCTTTTCTGCTTGGTGCCCTGCTGACCAGCTGACCCCCCTTGCCATGGGCTGGACTGGTATTGCTGGACTGTTTGAAGAGATCGCCCCTACCTGCTTGTGGGGTGCTGGTCTTCCTGTTCACTGCTGCCTATCCTTGTGTCACCCTGAGTGTCTCCATGGAGCCCAGCACATGAAGAGTGATGCTTTTCTGCTCCTTGGTATCTCCTTGTACCAGCACATGGTGAGTGCTGATTTGATCTGGATACTGCATGAGCGCACCCTACCTACTTGGGGCTAGGTGACCCCTGTAACCACATCACTGCTGGGTCCGAGAATCCCAGGAAATTACGTCTGCCCCAGAAGAGAAGATATCACCTGGAGCACAGTGTAATTATTCGAGGCAAGTCACCTCCACTATTTGTGGCCTGGGATCAAAGGGAGCTGGGGCTGTGTTGCCTGCGTGGCCAGCCTGACCTGACTGCTGGAGCAGAGAAGCCGGCTAGGAGATGTCAAAGGCACCCCTTTCCCCCTGGGTTGGGATGCGCCCCCATACAGGCAATATGGGTCTCAAAATGTTACTTTCCTGTTCTAAACTGTTGTTGTTATCAATATGTCCCTTTTCCTCATGTGTGGTAGATATATTAGAGCGTACAGACAGTGGGATCCTCATAATCTCCATGAAGCCAGACCTATTGGATAGTGAGTGGAGAGGGCTTTAAAAGGACCAGATTGACCGAAAAAGATTTGGTGCCACAGAAGCCGATTTGTCAGAAAATAAGCTTCCTCTAACAAAGTTCGGAAAAGTGCTGAGAAGTAATTTCATAGTATGAATGTATAATAGTACACTCAGGACTAGACACTACTTAGCTCCTCTAACTTATTGCTGGAACATACGTATCAAATCAAATGTATAAAAAATAAAAAAAACACTGTTCTCATGCAAAGAGAAAATTGTGGTAAGCAAATATCTCTGCTTGTTTTACATATCTAAGAGTCTTAATAAGCAAACATTTTGACTCTTACATGTCATGAAGATGGAGTATATACAGCTGGCTTGTCAGACGTGATTCATCACAGTTGTAACTGGCCCTACACTCTATGGACAGAATCAATAGTTGCCTCCAATGAATAAAAAGTATAATTAATAAGACAAAACACTACTTTAAGATACTCAAGACCAAAGTCCTCCTCTGATGTATTATTAAATTGTTTGTCTACCAGCAAATATTAGAACAAATCGTCAATTAAGCTTATGAGATTGTTGCTGAAACTGTGGGTAAAATAATAAAGCCTAAAATCACAGATGGTGTTTATGTGGCATGGCATTCGCTAACAGTTTTATATTATATGTTTTGAAGTTCTCTTACCTTGTGTCCCTCCATGTGATGTATATATGTGAGGGCAGTCTGTGTAAACAGAAAACAAAAGCAGGCCTCAGCTAGATTTCCCACTCCAAAGGGGTGGGGATGAAAGGTACCAATTATCGATTCTAGCATTAGTTAGGCTTTAGCGCCTGTGTGAATGATATAAGATGAGATATCATGTGAACCGTCTTTGGAAATACAGAATAGAGCAATTAATAAACTGCAACAGGAGCGTTTAGCTACCACCTCTCCAGTCTCCAAGCTAAGAAATGACTTCAGATGCCTCATTCTAGAATACTGAGCCTTGACATCATAATGACTGTATTAGGATTCTCAGATTATTACACAATGACCAGAGCAACATAGGTTTCCTTGACAACCAGAAAGATGCATCCTGGCTGCAGGATTCAAAGCTTTATTAGAACTCTCAGTTTACCACGAAACATGATTAACAGTCAGTTAGAAGAGGTAATGAAACTCACATCCTTTGGAATTGTTTCAAGCAGCAGATGTACCACCAAATTCTTTAAGAATGGCAACTGGGCAACTGTTGTCAGTCCTTCTAGACATTGTGTTCTTGTACAGCTGTGTGCATGCCCCTCATTGTGGGGATATCTGGTACTTGTTTTTAGTTGGTTAAACTGTTGCCTGATCAATCATTTTGTAATTCTTATGGCTAAAGAATACAAAAATTGAAGATTGTCTTTGATGAGTCTGAGAGAGTCATTTGTCACTAAACAAATGTTTGTGAAAGGGCTAGGCTTCTCTCTATGGAAAGCTTTCATGCCTCTTGCTAGTGGTAAATCTGGGAGCTTAAAATAAATCCATCTGTGAGGACCCCTTTGCGAACAACATGAGTATATGAGCACCCCCTTGAGAACAACATGAATATGCTACCCTTTGAGAGTACCACAACAGGTCTAGAAATAATTAAATTGGTGACTTGTTGCTTCTTTCTCTGATTAGGCTTGCACTAGATGAGACTGATGCTGTACAATGGTCTGAACATATGCTTGGTGACAATCTAGGTGATATGGGGCAATGGGACTGCACATTTATTTTCATTTAAGAGGTAGTGATATGTGTCTCATTTTAAGAGGTATAACTGGGTAGTCAGACTAGTCCAGCAGAGCAGACATGTAAGAGTTACTTTTTGAGTGAGTCTGTAAATAGAGAATAGGAAATCAGCACCTTAGTGCAAGACAAAGGTTCAACTCACACGTGTTCTAACTGAAAAATAGAACACCCAAACCTTCCACAACTTGGGGTCACATTATTTATCAACCATGGATGGATAAATGCTGAGTTGTACTTGCTGAGGTTTAAACATGGGATCTTCAGATCATAAAAGGATATCAATAGCAATACTAGAATGTGTTTTACCACCCACTGAGGCCACTGTGCAGATCCTAAGCTCAAGAGGTTCACAAAAGATGTCAAAGAATATGTGCGCCTAATGCTCAGTAGAAAGTATATTGTAAACATGAAAGACATTAAATGTTTCTGTTTACAGCACATGAATGAAACAGAAAACAACTCATTGGCAGTGATTGGTGATGCTCAAAACTCAGGTTATCAGCTGAATCTGGGTAAACAGGAATCTCACAATGAGGTTTACACTAGATTAAAAAGAGTGGGATTTTTTCATGTGAGAGTGATTACTTTAAAAAGGAGGAACACATTGACAATCTGATTTAGAATGATCGCTAACACGGAAAGCAGCTAAAATCAGGCTAATGGCTAGGGGAAACTAAGGGGAAGTATGAGGAATTAAATGGGGGAAACAAAAGCAGATATTCTGATGTCCCAGTTTCCACATCTTTACACAGAGGATGTTTAAGGTTTATACTGTTAGTCTCCTTGATTCTGCACTTCAACAAGCTAACAGCATCCCTGCTATCATTAAATGTCAGGTTGCATATTTAACAGCCTTGCATCTTGGGACCTGTAAGTAGGGCAACAGTGTATTAGTAGTAGATGTCCAATTTGCACCATTGGGTTAAAACAAAGGAAGTGCATATGCATGCTAATCCTAAAAGTGTGTTATGAAGGGTGGAAAAATGAAGGTACACACAGGGCCTGATGAGGTCCCTGTTATCTCCCTCAGTGACTCTTCACCCTGGAATTACAAATACTGATGCAATTGGTAACTCTGGGGGTTGAGAAGGCAGAATGAATTGCAGACTTGGGATAATGGGAGACTGAGGAGCCCCTGTGAAATGATGAATTAATAAGGGAATCAGGATCAAAATCATCATTTTACCAGGTTTTCCATATCCGTAAGAGGACTGCAGCACCCGATTTGTTATCCCTTGTATTTCAACCCTAAGAGTTATCAGAAACTACAAGTGGGACTCTGAATGCCCTCTTTGAAATAAGGAAATATTCGGTAAAAGGCAGCTCCATGCCTGGTAACCCAAAATCTCACAATGTGCCCTACGCCCAATAAAAATGAGTATTAGCTTTTAAACATGAGTGTGATTACTTTATAGAGGAGATAGGAAAAGATGATTAGGACTGTCAAATTTCAGATGATCTGCTCCAAGGGAGCAATTGCACCAAAGAAAATAGCTGTGGGTTCCTGCTTGGTGCAAGAGATGTCCCACATTGAGTCGTTGGATGCAGGCAGTTTTCGGCGCTGGATTCCTCCAACAAGCCTTGGTTCATGCAAGCTTACGGTTTGTGCCAAAATGGCGCTGCCTGTACCCAGGAAGGACCTGGGGTTTTCAACTCAGACTGAGGAGACAGAGGAGGCTCTCAGCACTTCAGACAACCATTGGAAGACCAGGCAGCACCCACAAGAGTCCCAGGACACAGGGACAAAGAAGATGCAAAATGCAGTTGTTGCAGCACTAAACTGGAAGTTCCCACGCTGCCGGAGAACAACTCAGGGAATTGAGGGTTGCAGAATAGAATGCTAGGGACCTGGGCTACACTGTGCACAAAGGAATCCTGGAAGAAGTGCACAGAAGCCCAAGGAGCTGCAGAAGACGCAGTGCACAGGGGTTCTATCGCAGCACGGGGGCAAGCACTCACCTCCACCAAGTTTGGACAGCTGGACCTTTGGACAGTCTGGGTCACTTCAGTCCACCACCCATGTTCCAGGGAGCATGCTCGTCATCAGGAGACGAGTCCCAAAGGACTGGTTGTCCTCACAGAAGGGTGCCTGCAAAAGCAGGGAATTGACTCTGTCACTCCATGGGAGATTCCTTTGGTTCTTCTGGTGCAGGGTGAAGACAGGCAGTCCTCAGAGCCTGCACACCTTGGCAACTGATGCAAATGCTGGCTGGAGCTGAAGTTTCAGGTCACAGTAGCCTTCCTGGAAACTTTGTTGCAGTTACAGCGGTTCCCGGAGCAGTCTGCGGTTGATCTGACGGTCAGAAGCTGAAGCAGAGGATGCAGAGGAGTCCTGAAGGAGTCTTGCAAACCGAATCTGAGGAAACACCCAGAGGAGAGACCCTAATTAGCCCTGAGAGGCGGATTGGCTACCTACCCAGGTATGCACCTTTCAGGAGGGGTCTCTGGCATCATCTGCTGGTGCTGGCCACTCAGAGGTCTCCAGAGTTACCATTGTGAAGCTACATATATGTATTGACATATATGTAGTGGACCCTTATAATGGGGTCCCCACAATCACGAAGTCCTGGGAATTGGCCCTGGACTATGAGGGGGCACCATGGCTAGTGCAAGGGTGCCCTCACAAACAGTAACTTTGCATCTAGCCTTCAGTGAATGAAGATTAGACATGAAGGTGACTTATAAGTTACTTAGTGCAGTGTAAAATGGCTGTGAAATAGTGTGTGCACTATTTCACTCAGGCTACAGCGGCAGTCCTGAAGAAAGGTTTGTATCAGCTCCTTATGGGTTGCAAAAAAAATGCTGCATCCCATAACTATCCTGCTGGGTGTATATAGTGAAATCTTCTCTGTGATGTGCAGCAGTTTGTTTTTGCCATGGGAGTGGCCTGCTTATGTATTGCGTCATTATGGCTTGACAATGCGCCTCCAACCTTACAACAGTGGCTGGCCCGGCTGCTGGCCAGTTTTAACTTGGAAGCTGCTCTATTAAAAAAAGAGGTAAAAGGCTAATCGGAAAAGCAAGGCAATTTGGGCACCACTCCTAGGTTGGCGTAGGTGTGTAAATGGAGGATCTTAAGTTTTGCTCTGCAGGGTTAAATGGAAACTGTGACATTTTCTATTAGGCAGTGCCAGGAACAGAATGCACTTCATCTGCATTTGAAACTCATTACTTTATGTTATTGATGCATGAGCTCAGAATTGTATCTGATTATCTGAATGCTATTTAATTTGCTACTGGTGGTGGTATTAGGTTCCTATTGTCACTCTGAACAGAATTTACCTAATGTGCTGCTTTTATTTGCAAAATGTAATACAAATATTTAAAAACAAGAACAAAACTCATGGGTCTAAATAAATGGAAGATGCCATTTAGGTTGTACAATCTCAAACTCTGCTCAAATGAGGCACAGCTTAGCTATCTGGAACAGGTAAAGGCATTATTTTTTGGTAGTGAATTAATATTTGATTTTTACTAGCTCCATTGCTTAGTTTGAGGTAGTAATTGTATTTTACATTTATAGAAAAATCTTATTTAGGGAGATTCTCTCCTGGAAACAATTTTAGAGGTCCCTTTCTGCTATTATCATAAATATAGTAGATGGGTCTACCTCCTCCTTCAAGTTGACTTTTGAGCTCCTGTGCACCTTAGCCCTCACCATTGTCAATCCTATATTTTTCACTGTCAAGCTAGAGATTAATATTGTAACTCAAATAGAGACACTATTACATTAAATTGATTATTTTAAGACCACTTGAATGAAAGTAACACATTTCTTTGAATGGCACCTTCGTTCTTTAAATGCATTTAAGTTTGTAAACACATTGCCACTTATACTTCTGACACTGCACCACAAGATATACTGATGGCAAAACCAACATTATAATTCCTATTGCAGACCTTGATTTAGCACATAAAAATTGTCCATATGTATCTAACACTTTGATAATGCTTTGCAGTAAATTGTTTTAAAAAACTGGAATTTGGGATAAGGTTTTACCTAAATATCAACTCAAGCAAGTGAAATACATTTGTACAAAGGAGCCCTGTCACTGTCCTCCTTTCACCAGTGTTTGCTTCTGCACCCACTGGAATACAGTCAATACACTTCCACTCTCTGGGAATCTGTCCTTGTCCCCCATCTTGTGGTAATACAAACTAGAGGCATCTAAATGTTTCTCACTCTGTTTTGTGATGAATACAATGAGCAAATTTTGACGATGGACATCAGAAGACACCTGCTCTAACATTTGCTGAATCTCCTTTTCAATATGCACATTACTTGCCAATGTATTTTCTCACATTACTATGATCTTGAGATTCTTGCTTCCTTTGAGTGCAGCCAAAAGCCCTTTTGATATTTTGTGACGTGTGTCCAGCCATTACTTTTGGCTTCCAACCCTTCAGCTGACCAGCAAGGAGTGGTGGTCTGGCATTAGCCTAGTAGTGGACAGACTGTTTACCTGATTCTAGTGTTCATAAAAATACCTACTATAGCGTAATCCGCACATGTTGTTTCTATTTACAGCCTTGCTTCCTTGAACTGCATGCATGCATCTAAGAAACTGCTTCATAACTAAAATCCGGCACAAAAAACTAACATATAGTTAAAACTTCTGAATGTCATCTCTCCATTTTTCTTTGATATGTCCCTCTCCTTTCATTCTCTGCATTTCTCTTCCCTCTGAGCACAACCTACTGTCAAACCATTGTTTGCCCTAATCGCTACTGTTGTATGTCCCCAATTTGCCCACAACTCATTTATCTGTCTGTCTGTCTGTCTATCTATCACTTTCAGTACACCCAAAGTACGGCCATCAATGCAGTGTAGCTATACTCTAAGCTTCCTATTACACCGTTGCTACCTAGATCAATCTGGAGAAAGAGGAAGTATGCTCTATACAATGTATATAAGAAAACAAGCCTTTCAGCTACCACTTGTCAGCCATTGGGCTGTTATTCACACTCTAGTGCCTAATTCTATTTACTCTTGGGTAGAAGTACACAGGAGTCCATGTTCAGAAAAAGAGTTTTGTTTGTCATGCCAACATTAATTTTAGAGAGGCAGAATCCCGTGAAAATTGTTCATTATCAGTGGTCAAATCTTTATTAGAATGCATGTTGGCTACTGTTTAAATCATCAAATATGCCCAGTTAGATCAATACTGTTATGTCTTGTACAGACCAAATATAATAAAACTATTTTGAAATGTACTGTTGTTAGGTTTCCATTTCGTTATTTAATATAATGTTGCATGACTTCCGCCAAAAAGTCTGTAAACTTGATCCTTTGTCCTGAATTTTTGTCCTGAATTTTGACCAATTGTCCTGAATTATTACACCACTGTCCAGAATTTGCTTCCATGGCAGGTGGTGTAGGAAAGTACCCTCTTTCTTGGCTGGTTACCCTCATTTTCTACCTGCTGTCAGTGTGCTTGACTGTGTTCACTGGGATCCTGCTAACCAGGACCCCAGTGATTATGTTCTCTCTCCCAACACGCTGCATTTCACTCCCAATTGGCCTACTGCTGCCCCCTTATAAGTCCCTAATATATGGTACCTAGGTACCCAGGGCACTGGCGTTCCAGGATATCTCAATGGGCTGCAGCATATATTTTGCCACCAATAGGTAGACCATGCAAAGGCTTCTGTAGGACTGCCATTGCAGCCTGCGTGAAAAGGTGCAGGCACTGCTGATAACGCGTCCCTTACTAGCTAATTTACTTAGACTGGGACTCGTTTTAGGCCAATTAATCTTTTGACCCTGACTGAAGACACCTTAGGACGAGGCAATTCATCCACTTACCAATCAATAGATCAATAACACCATCAATATTTACCATAACAAATCAATTCAAACTATATAATGACATTAATGCGAATCGGGACACACAATGACCTTTCAGTCATGAATAACCACACAGAATTTATAAGGTTTTTGATATTTATTCCCTATTGGTTACAATCTACTAGCAAGTTCATTAGTCTCAAAACCATGCAACACTGTTATAATATGGCAACTCGAATAAGATTTCATCAAAGCAAGAATCATAAACATTAGAACATAGCACAATGTCAACATGAGTTAACTTTAGCAGAGTATCATTAGCGCATTATTCAACAAAGCATTGATTCAGTTGTTTGTCTATTTGCGTCCGTTTAGTGAATTCCTTAACTAACCTCGAATCAGCATTAGCATGTTGGGCTTCATGCAAAACAATTTAGCAACACAAATTTAGAAAACATCTAACTATGTTCTCTGTCAAAAGAAGCAGCTGTTACCTAGAAAGGAAAGGCAAACAGACAATTACAATTTAATTTCATCATCATATAGTTACCCTCCGTAATGGGTCAGCATACAGAGTCAGTCTTCGTCCTCAGGACATCAGTTGATTCACCATCAGCCAGGAAACACGGCAAAGTTCAGCAAGATGGGGCAAGAAGGGACACTTCCCCCATAAGGAGAAGAAATAAGTATCGGGCAAACGGGAATAGGGTGAGGATGGTTTTAAGAATAAGATAAAAGTCTCTCAGCATAACAGAATAACGGCATAGGCAGAAGTCCGGTGATGGCCCTCCTTTCTCCTTGTGACCAAGAATTATATATCAAACTTGTTGTACAGTCCCCTAATTTCCAATTGGGCAAGTTTTGGTGCACCACTATCTCCATCCAATGGTTTACTAGTCGCCTCATCAAAAGTGTCACCTCATAACAGTTCTCACGTAGTTTATTGGCTCCTGTAATTGACGTCTCCAATGGGTAGAATATCAGTCCTCTCACAGACCCTGTCAGTAGTTCCATTGTCTATACCAGTTCAGGCGACCTTGTACCTGTTGCAGGTTTACACTGTTGTATTCGGCAAAAATGTCTCCTTGATCAAGTCGAGTTTCATGAGAAAGAATTTGCTACGGCTACATACATCTTCTAGCTTCTGGAAAAGTACGACTACATGTCCTTCAGCAAGTCAGCACAATGCACATTAGAAAAACACATTTAATATGGAACCAGGCAGCTAGGCCCCAACTCATGCTAACTAAGGCCTAGTGATTAATTAGCAAAACCTTAACATATAGCTATTAATACTAGTACAAAATCATACATTATTTATTATTAGTCAATTTCATTAGTCATCGTATACATTGGTGGCCACTCCCCGTGGGCACATTTCAAACGCACGTTTAGTAAAACACAGCAATACATTTTCTATACGGCATCATTATGCATTAATTCGCAAACATTTTATTGTTCATTTTGATTATAAAAGCTACACTCCATCACTGCCATAATTAGCAGAGGTGCACCCATGACCTCCAGGACCATTTTCCTGTACTTCGTGAGTGTGGAGACGCCATTTTATGCATGTACTAGACATAGGTCACTACCTTTGTCCAGCTACATAATGGTAACTCCGAACATAGGCATGTTTGGTGCCAAACATGTAGAAATCATACGCCATGCTTTTACAAGCATTGGTTGTATGATCTCATGCACTCTGGGGTCTTCTTAGAGGACCCCCAGTATTGCCATGATAGCCTTCTGAGGTTTTCCAGGCAGCCCCAGCTGCTGCCACCTTATAGACAGGTTTCTGCCCTCCTGTTGCTTGAAAAGCTCAAGCCCAGGAGAGCAGAACAAAGGATTTCAAAGTCCCTGCTTTGGCGTGAAACTGGACAAAGGAAAGAGGAGTGACCACTCTGCTGTCCATCACCACCCCAGGGTGGTGCTCAGAGCGCCTCTAGAGGGTCCCTAGGTTTTGCCTTCTTGGATTCAAGGTTGGCAGGGAACTCTGGGAGCATTTGAGTGGCCAGTGCCAGCAGGTGATGTCAGAACCCTCCCCTGATAGGTGCTTACCTAGTTAGGTGACCAGTCCCCCTTTCAGGGCTATTTAAGGTCTCTCCTCTGGACCCTCCAGTAACTCTACAAGCTGCAACAAAGAAGCAAGACCCCTTGTGCAACATTGTGTCTCTGGCTCCTGCCAGCAACTGCAACTGTTTCCCAGTTGTGCATCCTCTGAAGACAGCCCTTCTTCAACCTGCAGCAGAAGAGCAAAGGAATCTCCCTTGGGGTGAAGGAGTCACTCCCCTCCTTTTGCAGGCACCAACTGCAATGACGACCAGCTGCATGGATCCCCTCTCCTGCTGAGCTTTGTGGATCCTGCATCATCGGTCCTCTCTTTCAACTGTTCAACTTTGGTGGAGGTAAGAGCTTGGTTCCCCTTTGCAGTGCATATTTTGCAGCTGCCAAGGCTAGTTGGCATCCTTCCTCCAAGTTCTTCGTGCATCTTGTAGCACCGGCCCCCAGCACTCTTTCCTGCTACACACAGCTTCCTGAG
Organism: Pleurodeles waltl; assembly: GCF_031143425.1. Taxonomy (NCBI): domain Eukaryota; kingdom Metazoa; phylum Chordata; class Amphibia; order Caudata; family Salamandridae; genus Pleurodeles; species Pleurodeles waltl. The sequence goes on from NC_090447.1 coordinate 915,598,951, forward strand.
TGGTTCTCCAGCGATGTGGGAGCCTTTGTCATAGTGCTGTGAGTGCCACTTTTGCAACTTCCTTGTCCTGTGCTATGGGACTCCTGTGTAAGCTGCCTGGTCTTCTGTGGGCTCTCTGAGTTGCTGAGGGTACCCTCTGACTCCAACTCCTGGGTAGAGTCCACCTGGTTCCGGGCAGCGGCATTTTCTGCTAACTGCAAGCTTTGCGTGTACCAAGGCTTGTTGGTAGACTGTTCTTCTTCACCAGTGGTTCTTCTTTTGCACCTTCATCCGGGTTAGCAGTGATTCCTGTTCCTCCTGGAGTCTTCTGTGCTTCTTGACTTGGTCCCCTCCTTCCACAGGTCTTCTTGTCCAGGAATCCACTGTTGGTGTCTTGCAGTCTTTTCTGAGTTTTGCATAATTCATCTTCTCCTTTCTGTGTGCGTTCTGTGAAAGTTACTTTGTTTTACTCCTACTTTCCAGGGCACTGGGGTGGGTTCTAGTACTTGCCTTTGGGGGTTTCTAGTACCTTCAGCTCCCCTCTACACACTACACTTGCCTAGGTGGGAGACTGACTTTCGCATTCCGCTTTCTTAGTATATGGTTTGAGTTCCCCTAGGCCCATTTCTAACTATTGTGATTGTCAATAATTGCACTGTTTGTATGCCTATTTCTGCATACCAGTGTATGTAATTTGTGTATTACTTACCTCCTAATGGAATATAGTCTCTAGGGTATTTTTGATATTTGTGTCACCAAAATAAAGTACCTTTATTTTTGTAACACTGAGTATTTTCTTTCATGTGTGTGAGTACTGTGTGACTACAGAGGTATTGCATGAGCTTTGCATGTCTCCTAGATAAGCCTTGGCTGCTAATCCATAGCTACCTTTAGAGAGCCTGGCTTCTAGACACTGCCTACATTTCACTAATATGGGATACCCGGACCTGGTATAAGGTGTAAGTACCATAGGTACCCACTGCAAACCAGACCAGCCTCCTACACGAAGGTGGGTGAAATCTGTGTATATCTATGGGCTATACTGTATATGTGAGATGTGCTTGGCATCCTCTACAGGTGTTAGGTGTGAGCTAATAAACAATGTGTACATGATGTGTGCATACTGCATAACTCACAGTATTTTTACGTCTCTCAACATATTTATCCTGCCATGAGGATAATGAGACAACCACCAGTGTACCGTCCAGTAGGAGACCTAGACACCATGGAGGAAAGGCATGCCATCCAGACATATAGGCCCTCATTACAACTCTAGCGGTCAAAGACCGCCAGGGTTGTATTGGCGATCATACCGCCAACAGGCTGGCGGTACAATTCGGCATATTTTGACTGTGGCGGTAGCGCCGCGGTCACACCGCTGGGATCAGCGGTTTTCCGCCATCGTTGTCCCAGCGGTTATAATCCGCCAGGGCAGCACTGCTTGACTCCCCTTCCCGCCAGCCTGTCCATGGCGGTAGGGACTGCCAAGAAAAGGTTGGCGGGAAGGGAAGTTGCGGGCCCCTGGGGCCCCCTGCACTGCCCATTCACTTGGCATGGGCACTGCAGGGGCCCCCAGGCACAGCCCCACCCTGCTTTTCACTGTCTGCATAGCAGACAGTGAAAAGCGCGACGGGTGCAGTTGCACCTGTTGCACTGCCGCAACACCGCCGGCTCCATTAGGAGCCGGCTGGGCTTGTGGGCGGAAACTCTGTTTCCGCCCGTCGGCCCAGCGGGGATGTTGTAATGCGGCTGGCGGGTTTGCGCCCGCATAGACGGCCGCTCGGCGGTTCAACCTTGGCGGGCAGCCTCCGCCACCCGCCAAGGTTGTAATGAGGGCCATAGTCTGAATCGTCATACCATCATGGATCTTTGTACTCATTTGGAACCAGATCTGATGCCTGCCATTCTCAATCCCTATGGCATACCTCCCATCATTCAAGTATTGTCAGTGCTACACTTCCTGGCCACAGGCTCCTTTCAGAATACAGTGGCTTTACCAGCAGGGATGCCTCAGCACATGATCATTCTGGTTTTGAAGGATGTACTGTGTGCATTGTTGCAACACCTAGACAGCTACATCAAGTATCCCCACCGAGCAGATTTGGCCGATCAGAAGGAATACATTTATGAGATGGGACACATTCCTCGTGATAGGAGCCATTGATGGCACCCATGTAGCCTTGGTTCCTCAAAGTGCCAATGAATAGGTATAATAGAATAGGAAGAACTACCACTCAATCAACATTCAGATGGTGTGTCTAACAGGCCAGAATATCTCACAAGTCACAGCCAAGCATCCAGGATCTGTGCATGATTCCTACAACATGTGGAACAGCAATGTTCCAAAGCTAAAGGCACAACTCCACACAGAGAGGGCCTTTCTGGTTTGTCAGTTTCTATTGTAGTGTGTGTTTGTGAGTTATGTCTCTTGTCATTACAATATAGCCAGTCCGATATTCATTTTTGAGGTGTTCAACCATTGTGTTCACATGTGACTCAGGCTATCCAAACCGTTTTTGGTTGTTGACAACAGTGAGGTGCCCAACCACAGCAGGGGAACTCTCTCACAATGAGGCCCACAGGAGGACAAAGAGTGTAATAGAGCGAGCATTTGGGCACCTGAAACCAAGATTTAGGTGCCTGGACCTATCTGGAGGGCCCCTCCTCTACTCGGCCCACAAGTAATGACAAATTATGGTTGCCTGTTGCATGCACCACAATCAAGCCCTGATACGTCAGATACTATTAATAGCAGGTGAGGGGGAGGCAGCTGGACCAGTGGCTGAAAATGCTGATATGGCAAGTGATGAAGAGCAAGAGGAAGAAGGAGCAGGTGACTCTAGGCAGATCGTATGAATCAGTACTTCAACTGACATACAGGTTTGTGAAGTGGACCTTTTGTTGTGGTGAATGTGCACAACTTGAAGTAGATTGCTGCCATTACATCTCCTTTCTAGCTTCATCAGTGGGTGTGCCATGAGCTCCAATGCCTATGTGTGAGTTGTGGATGCAGACTGATAGACTATAATGTGTACAGAACAAAATGTTGTACTTTTTCATGTATTGTTACAGCAGATGCTACCATACACTTCTGGTAAAGACTTCTCAGATTGTAGGTATGTTTTGTGCAATCTCCTATCTTTTCCTTCCACTCACTTAATTACCCAAATCCAGTTTGGCTCTGCAACCTACACTTGAGGTATTCAGTGTCAGTAGCCAATGGTAATTGCTGACAGACATGAGAGGTGTACCTGACAGATGCCTGGTAAAAATAGTTTCACTTCAGAGGGTTGGTACCGTGATAGTTTATCCTTCATACAAGTGGGGTGGTAAATGCTTAGACTTTTTCTTTTACCTGTGGGATTGAAGAGGATGTAAAATGGTGTAGAATGTGTGAGGTGAAGTTTGTGGCACACATGAGCAGGTTGGATCATGTCCTCTCTCTTCACAATGGGTGGAGTACTTTGTGATGGCCATGGGACCTAGCTGTGTTTGTGTTCTAACTTTGCTGTCCAAGGTGTATGCAACTGTATACTAACATAGGTGAGTGACAATCCTACAGGTATAGGGCCTATATTAGTGTATGTTTTGAGTACTGGGTTCCTCTGTCATATACTTTATGTGTTCCATGGGATATGTGAATTGATAGCTGTGGTATGGGTATGTGAAGAGCCTCTACCTGGTGATGTGGAGGGCCTATCTGTGTGCCCCTGCTTTGTAGGTAGTTTACCATGAGCCTGAGTTCTAGTACCTGTATATGTGCATAAGTATATACCAGGTCACACCATGCACATCCAATTTGTTTCCTTATGTATCAATGAAGATTCCATTTTGAAAATGCTGTGTAGTTGCATTTATTGTTCATCCAAAATTATTCCATGAGGTAATGTCCATCACAAATCAAGAGAAATAACAACCAACAGGTGTTTCGTCAACAAGACTTCCTCAAGGCTGCAAAGTGTATATACAAAAAGAAAAAGAAAAAAGCAAACAGATTTTTTTTCTATCACTTTGGACAAATATATGTAATTATATATACGGTGCTTCCACAGACACAGAAGGAAAAAAAGTGAGACAGAAAAGAGAATTTATAAAAGGCGTAAAACCGGTGATGTTGAAAGAAAATTGTGTAGACCCAGATTAAACCATTACTGCAGAATATAAAAAAATATAATAGAAAGTAACTATAGAGAATAAAAAAATAAGAATATCCATGGTTTACACTAACAGTAGACTAGAAATACGTAGAAGAGTGGACATAAAAACAACTTCCAGATGGTGATACGAAAGACTCCCCAGAAAGACCATATCTGTGAGGCGAAAAAATATAGTAATACAAAGTGAAAAAAGTTAAAAGGAGAACCTACCCAATGGAAAATGAATTTCCAACTAATAAATGTTTTGAGAGGTAAATTTGAATGCACCAAGACGTCCTATTTGTGCATTTGTTCGAGACCGTTAGGTAGGAGTCAAGTAGAAATTGAATGGAGCAGACACAACCATGATAAGCCTATTGGAGAATAAAAAGAACCATGGAGAAAGGGTGAAGAGGTACTGCTTGAAAAGGTGAACTATAAGTTGCGACCCAGGGGTCCTGTATCTACATAATGCTTGGGAGAAGAATGTGGCTAATTGGTCACATAAAACGCTGTACATTAGTATTGGTAGTTGTTTCTAAAAAGCTCTTGTTTATGAAAGAAATGGACCGTAGACATACATGCAAGCATGGTATATGTAAATGAAAAAACCCCAAAAGGTCAAGACATATAGTTATAGCCTCAAAGGTCTGTCCGACCATGCAGCTGGCCTGTTACACGAGGAAAATGATTGCCCCAAGTGCGAAGGTAGCTATACACTGGAAAGGGTCCTGATCCCACAGTTACCTGTCAATGCTTTGGAGGTTGTTCAAAAAACACCAATCTCGATGCACGTGGGGTGCTGCCATTTTTCTTTTAAAGTAATATAATCATGGAAATAGAAAGCGGACTATTCACGATCATAAAAATAGAAAAAGGGAACGTGGTCTTTAACCTGTTCCCAAAAGAAACTGTTTGTATATTGAAAAGTGGTTCAAACGCCAGAGTTCAATGGTGTAAGGTGCCGCCATATTTGTATTGGGAGTAAACCCTATATGGACATATAACTCGAGCTACCCACGATCAAAAAAGCGAAAGTGGGAAGTAAAGTAAAGTAATTACTGTAAACATGAAAGTTAGAAAGCAAGTATAAAAAATAATCACCAAGAGAGTGTAGTGATATGTGTAAATCAAACTAGATTATAAAAAGAGGGAGAGATGAAAGAAGTGAAAGTTACAGTACATTAAGGATTTAGAGAAACAAATAGAAGGAAGAACTGAACATTAGATGTCAAAAAATATTTGTTTTGCAAATCAAAGCAAATACTGGCAAGACAGAAAGTGTATAATCATTACATAATAACGGTATCTATAAATAACGTCCAATGGAGATCCTCACACATATCCTTATAAAAAAACATGTAAATCCTTTGCTATGTTTAGTCATTTTTCTACTGCTCTCAATTTGAGGATTCATTTACTTTCCAAACGTCTAAGCATTAGAGTATTGTTACCACCTCACGGACACAGACCCAGTGTATCAATGCCATGTACAGAGATGTCCCGAATTTCTCTTGTTCCATGTGCGGAATTGTAGTGCGTGGCAAAAGGGTAATCAGGATTGTTGTTTTTAATGGCCTTGATATGTTCCTGTATTCTCTCCTTGAAAGGCCTGATCGTGCTGCCAACATAAATAAGTTTGCAAGAGCACATAATGCAGTAAACAATGTTTTTAGTATTGCAATTCATAAATTTGGAAATTTTGTGCGAAACCTTGGTATTGTATTGGAAGGTGACTATTTTGTCCAGAACAAATCCACAGATATTACAGTGTTCACGTTTATGAAAACCCACTGGAGGATTGCCCAGCCATGTTTTGGTGGTGGTTGGTGGCATATAGCTACAGCATAGATGGTCACATAATGTCCTTCCTCTACTATGTATCACCTTTGGTACATTCATAATACCTTTGTTCAGTATATTGTCAGCTAATAACAGTGACCAATTGTGTTGTATGATCTTATGGATTTGAGAACTAATGGTACTATCTGGAAAAATAAGAGAAAAATTGTTAGATGACAAAGGTGAAACTTTGGCCCTAGCAGTGAGAAGTGTGTGTTGTTCGATCTTGTGGATTCTCTTGCTTGTATTGTTTAGTAAAGCCTTTGTGTAAACATGTGGCAATAGTCGATGTTGTAAACCCTGAAATTCATCCAAAAAAAGAACATCTTGGCTACAGTTACGTCGTATTCTAACAGCCTCTCCATAAGGGATGGCCTCAATCTGTGATCTCGGGTGTGAACTAGTAGCATGAAGAATAGAGTGACATGCAGTTGGTTTTTTAGAAGCTTGGAGCATATCATGTCCTGTTCAATATACATTCTGGCATCCAAAAAGTTAACACTACTACTGCTGTAAGATACCGTAAAGTTAATGTTAAACGTTTTGGTGTTAAGATGCCGTATGAACAAATTCAAGGAGTTTACATGGCCCGACCAAAACATCAGAATGTCGTCTATATATCTGCCCCAATACAGCACATATTGTATCAGTTCTGGGGACAGTCCTGCCAAAGATGTTGTTTTAAAAAAAAAACATGTATAGATTAGCAAAGGTCGGTGAAAATTTAGCGCCCATAGCAACTCCTTGTACTTGACGGTACCAAGAACCATTATGTACGAAAACCTTGTGGTCCAGAACTATCTGTATAAGATCCATCATCATATTTGAATGCTCCAACAGCGTAGCATCCCGTTGGCTTTGAAAGTATTGAATGGCCATCATACCTTGTACCTTGTACTCTGGGGATGCTAGTATATAGTGAAGCAACATCTAGAGTAACCAACAAATGACATGTAGTCCGTTCAAATTCGCTGTTTTTGCATAGTAAGTCCTTTGTGTCCCTGATATATGATGGTAAATTACACACAAATGGCTGTAGAAAAATATCAATGTATTCTGATATTCTTTCTGTGGGTGACCCTATACCTGAGATTACAGGTCTCCCCCGGTGGAAAAGTGTCAGTCTTATGTATTTTAGGAAGACTATAGATACAAGGATGTAGACACTTATCCCTCCAGTAACTTAGTCTGTCCTGTATCTTCCTATTGATGCCCTTAGCGGATTGTGCGTAAGTAAACAGTATGCTGTATTGTCAGACAATTGTCTGTCTATCTCATGTATATAGTCACCTTTGTTCATCAGGACTATGTTTCCGCCCTTGTCAGACTCTTTGATGACTATGGCCCTCATTACAACCCTGGCGGACGGTGTTAAAGCGGCGGTAATAAAGTAAACAGGCTGGCGGAAAAAAATGGGATAACAACCATGGTGGAAACCGCCAACATAGACAGCCACTTAAACACTCCGACTGCCACGGCGGTAGAAACAAACAATGTGGCGGTCACTGCCAACAGACAGGCAGGAGACAAAGTACCGCCCACCCTATTAGAAGAGGACTATCCGCAACCTTTTCCAGGGCGGAACCAACGCTATCAAAAGCACGGCGGAAACAGTACTCAGAAGGGAAAACATTCACCTCTCGACAACCAATGAGGAACCAGGGCGCCAAGGAGCCCGAACTCCACGTACTGCCCATGCTGGTTTACCTCCTCTTCTATGAGGAGTACGAATGGTGGCGTTGGTGACCACGGTAAGTACTGCGCCTACAACACAGGGGAGGGCGGGAGGAAACAGAGTGACACACACACGCAACACCCCCACCCTCACCACCACACACAACAACAGACACACATATACATGCAGCAACATTACATATACACCCCCTGGAAGAACCCAAGGACAAAAGGAAATGATTGCAACCATTGTAATCAAGAAAAATCCAGTATTCAAAAGTCATAATTCAGTATATACAAATATGTACACCAACTACACAAGTCTGGATAGTGTACTAATCATTGTCTGTGGACCACTGGGCCCAAATTGCATGGGCAAGGCCCACACATGACACCTGACTTGAATAGGAGAGAACATTGCAGGGGCATCAAATCGAAAATATACAGGCACCTCAGTGGGAGGGGGGGGCACCTCAGCCTGATGAACCCACAACGCCACTGCTGCACGGGTGGCTCCATGCCCATTGATGTATCCTGGGAAGTGCAAAGCCACAGTCTATCAAGTCTCTCCAGTGGGTGGTTTGCCCACTGCTTTATCCTGGGGCGTGCAAAGCCACAGTCTCTCAAGTCTCTCCAGTGGGTGGTTTGCCCACTGCTACATCCTGGGGAGTGCAAAGCCACAGTCTCTTAAGTCTCTCCAGTAAGGTGGTTTGCCCACTGGTGTATCCTGGGGAGTTCAAAGCCACAGTCTCTGAAGTGGATGTCATTCTCCACTGGTTCTGGAGGGGGCCTGGTGCCCAGAGTGCTTCATCCTGCCAAGGACAGAGGTAGTGGATGTATCGCTCCACTGGTTCTGGAGGGGGTCTGGTGCCCAGAGTGCTTCATCCTGCCAAGGACAGAGGTAGTGGATGTCAATCTCCACGTGCAGTGTGGTTGGTACAATTCCCTCACCTGGGTTTGTGTGCCACGAGATTTGCGAGCTTCAGGTAGCATGATATGCCATGGAGGCAGCGACATACCCCACACTGCTGCGGCTACACCTTCCACCTGCAGGTGCAAACAGTGATGGAAGAAATGCTTCATGGAAGCTGCCCAGGGTCCAGGAACTCTCCTCTAGCCTCAGACGACTGACCACTGGGGATGGTAGCCATGTCAGCGGTGGTGCCTGTGTCTGAGGACGCTGAGGGGGTCTGCGGCGGTGCTTGCGGCAGTGTCTGTCGCGGCAGTGCCGAGGCAGTGCTTGCGGCGGTGCATGGGTCAGCACCTGCAGAGGGACACAGCAGGACGTTTCCTGCAGCCTCCGATGGCTGCCCACTGGGGAAGCTGCTGGGGCTGTCACTGAGGCTGTAGACATGCCGGGGGTGGTGCTGGTGACAGTGCAGGTGGCGGTTGTGGTGGCGGGGCAGCTAGCGGTGTTCACCGTCATACAGGTTGGTGTGGTCGTGGACAGAAAGTGTGACACTGGTCCCCCAGTCGGTGCCACCATGCCCTCTCCTGACCTGCTCTTCAGCTTTTGGCCCTTCCCCAGCTTTGATGGTGCCGCAGTTGTCTTACCACTTCGCTTCTTGCTGAGCCGGTACTGGCTGGTACTTTAGGCTTCTCCCTCTGGGATGTGGGCACCTTTTTCACCTTGGCAGGTGGTGGAATGTCCTTGTCCTCGCTACGTAGCACACTGGCAGCCTTGATGGGTGGCGCACTCCATGACCCCGCAGTTGCTGGCACCACTGTGCCTGGGGATTTGGTGGCTGAGGTGCTGGGCTGGGACCTGGAAAGCCTGGCCCTAGGGGAAGGACGGGTGGGGGGGAGGTGTAGGGAAGATGTCAATGTTAGCGAGGAAGAGTTTCTTAGACACAATGGGATGGGAAGATGGAGGGGGTTTGGGAGTGGAGGTAGAGGTAGTGGTTGTAGGAGGTGTACGTCTGCTGAATTAGGGTGTAGGTGCATGGGTCGGAGGCTGTTGTGAGGTGGATGGCTGTTGGGTGGGTGTGTGCCTGCGTTTGTGTACTTTGGGAGGAGGGCTCACAGACACACTGGGAGAGGACACTGGGGATGTGTGCATGGTAGTGGGGGTGGTGAGTGCACATGAGCAGTGGGTGGTGATGGAGGCAGTAGCTGAGGATGTAGTACATGCAGGTGTGAGTGGAGACAAGACTGGGAGGGAGGAGGAGGACGTGGAGGAGAGGGACACAGTGGAGGCTGTGGATGTTGCTGTGTCTGCATGGGGATGGTGCTTGTGTGAGTGCCTGTGGGATGTGTGGTGCTTATGTTTGCCTGAACCACTCTTGTGTGTTGATGAGTGTGCATGCTGGTCTGATGGTGTGCTTGGGATAGGCTGAGGTGCAGGGGATTGGGTCTGGGTGGAGGAAGTTGGAGGGGGGAGGCTGGACACAGGGACAATGGCTGCCATCAGTGCTGAGGCCAGAGCCTGAAATGCTCTCTGTTGGGCTGCCTGCCCAGAATGAATGCCCTCCAGGTATGCATTTGTTTTTTGCAAATGCCTCTCAACACCCTGGATGGCATTCACAATGGTAGATTGCCCAACACTGAGGGATTTCAGGAGGTCAATAGCCTCCTCACTGCGGGCAGCAGGGCTGACTGGGACAGGGCCTGATGTGCCTTGGGCGAAAGAGATGCCCACCCTCCTGGGTGAGCGGGCACAGGAAACACGCTGAGGGGCTGCTGGCAGGGCAAAGCTGGTTGGGGGGTGGTGGCTGTACCTGTTGATGGGGTGGGCACAGAGGTGCCCGCCACCGCAAGGGACCTCCCATCAGAGGAGGAGTCACTGTCACTGCTGTCTGCTCCTGTCCCCATCGTGGAGCTCCCCTCGCCCTCCATCCCACTGGTGGCTTCAGACTCCTTTGTTTCGTTCTCCAGCAGCGCAGGTCCTCCAATCTTTTACGGCATTGGCTGCTCCATCTGTGGTAGACCCCCAGGGTCCAGACGTCCTTGGCGATGGAACGTCAAATACCTTTCTTCTGGTGGACGCTGACCTAGAGGAATGGTACAGGGGGAAATGTAAATTACTTACCTGTCCGGACCGTTATACTCATTGCCCCCCAGTTCCCACCCGTGCCCTGATGCACATACACTCCCCATCCGCACATGCAGGCCTCGGGTCTCCCATGTATCTTCCATCCACACCACTCAAAGCAGGCATTGCCCATGCAGCATGCTCACAGTGTACTCACCAGTTTGTCTGGAGTACCATACAGTTGCATGTACTGGGGGACGACCCCATCCACTAGTTTCTCCAACTCCTCCGAAGTGAAGGCAGGGGCTCTTTCCCCAGACACATGAGCCATCGTCACTTCCAGACTGAGGTCACAGCAGCACTTGCAGTGTAGGTCTTCTCCTGTTGAAGGTCAGGTATCAAGTGAGTGAACAGACAGAAAATTGCAGTCACGTCCGTGGCGGTGCGTACCGTCACTGTTGTTGTACATCGTTATTGGCTTCTGGGACCCATAGGGCCAAATGTTAACCAATGCTGAATTGCGCCGCGGTCTTCGACCGCCCACGCAACGGTATAGAACACCAGCGCAGTTACCTCATATCCCCTTGTCCCACCTTACAGATCAGGCAGCCGCCATTTAAGGAGGCCACATGGGATGGATGTTAACTGTGTCATACCTATCTAGGACGGGAATATAGACAGCTACCGGCACATTGCGGATTAATTATGTTTCTGAAAATAAAACATTGTGATACCTCAGTGTTGGATGACTCTCTGCTCGCTATTCTCCTCCATAGGGCACGTCTGCTGGGGCAGGTGATGAGATGGCGCCATCCTCTGGTGTACAGACCCCTGGTGCACCTGTCGACAATAGAAGAGAGACACATCCTGGTCACATACAGACTTGATCGTGCAACAATCCAGGAACTGTGTGCCCAGTTGGAGCCGGACCTGATGTCAGCTATTCGCCATCCCACAGGAATCCCCCCTCTAGTGCAGGTCCTGTCAGTCTTCCATTTCCTGGCCAGTGGGTCTTTTCAAACAACAGTGGCCATGGCATCAGGGATGTCCCAGCCAATGTTCTCTAACTTCTTGTCCAGAGTGTTATCTGCCCTGCTGAAACACATGTGCAGCTACATCGTTTTCCCTCAGGTGGAGGATTTGCTCACAGTGACAGGTGACTTCTATGCTCTGGGACATATCCCCAACATCATTGGTGCCATTGATAGGACACATGTGGCATTTGTCCCCATCGCAGAAATGAACAGGTGTACAGAAACCGGAAGAGCTACCATTCAATGAATGTGCAGATGGTGTGTTTGGCTGACCAGTACATCTCCCATGTCAATGCCAAGTATCCTGACTCTGTGCATGACACCTATATTTTGAGGATTAGCAGCATCCCTTATGTGATGGGCCAAATCCAGATGTACTGTGTTTGGCTAATAGGGGAGGTCAAGGTCCCAATACAGTTGACATAGGTGTCTGGGTGTGGGTTTGTCCCTAAGGGTTTGTGTGTGTCTAACAGTTGTCCCTCGACATTTGCAGGTGACTCTGGTTACCCCAACCTGTCATGGCTACTGACCCCAGTGAGGAATCCCAGGACAAGGGCAGAGGAACGCTACAATGAGGCACATGGGCGAACTATGAGGGTGATCGAGCGCACATTCAGCCTCCTGATGGCCAGATTCCAGTGCCTCCATCTGACAGGTGGATCCCTCTACTACTCACCGAAGAAGGAAGAAGGGTGCCAGATCATCGTGGCCTGCTGTATGCTGCACAACCTGGCTTTGCGACGCCAGATGCCTTTTCTGCAGGAGGATGGGCCAGATGGTGGTCTTGTGGCAGCTGTGGAGCCTGTGGACAGTGAAGAAGAGGAGGGAAAAGAAGAGGATATTGACAACCGAAACATCATCAGGCAATATTTCCAGTGAGACACAGGTAAGAAGATGCCACTGCTTCCCACATCTCATTCTATTGTTGGAACTAGAATAAGTGTCTCATTTTCATTTAGTGTGTGGACCCTGGCTTGTCACTTTGAATTTCCATTTCACAGATTTGGGTCCCAGTTTGTGCCCTCTGCTATGTTTACTGCTGGCCTACAGCTGTGCTACATTGGTATGTGAACAAGTACATTGACATTGCTATATTCCATAGTTATTGCAATGACACCTTTGTGAAAGCACAGACTGACTCAGGATTGTTTTGTGATTGAAGTGTGTTTATTCCTGTGCAAATAAATGGAGGGGGTTGTAAAATGGGCTGGGGGGATGGTGGAGGAATGTCCATGGCAGAGTCCAGTCTATTTGTTTCACAGGTGCATTGTCCAAAGGGGCATAGGAAGTGGAGCAATGGCAGTTCAAGGATGGACATGGTGACATAGTGGGACAGAAGGGTGACATTCAGGGGGGTCTCATTTCCTGGTGGGGGTCTTGGCATTGTTCTCTGTCTTGTTCCTGGATCTCAGGGACCGTTTGCGGGGTGGTTCTCTATCTGCAGGAGGTGGGGTGCTGGTGTCCTGTTGTTCCTGTGGCGGTGCCTCCTGTCCACTAGTGCCGGTTGAGGTGGAGGGCTGTTCATCGTCCAGGCTAGTGTCAGGGGCCCCTTTTTGTGCCACTGTGTCCTTCCTGGAGTTGGCGAGGTCTGCCAGCACCCCTGCAATGGTGACCAGGGTGATGTTAATGGACTTCAAGTTCTCCCTGATCCCGAGGTAGCATTCCTCCTGCAACTGTGGGATCGGGGCGCTCGTTACTGCTTTTTCTGTCATCACACCCTTTCCAGTGTATAGCTACCTTCGCACTTGGGGCAGTCATTTTCCTCGTATAACAGACACGCTGCGTGGTCGGACAGATCTTTTTGGCTATAACTCTATGCTTTGAAGTTTCGGGGTTTTTCATTTACATATACCATGCGTTCATGTATGTCTACGGTCCATTTCTTTCATAAACAAGAGCTTTTTAGAAACGACTGCCGATACTAATGTACAGCGTTTTATGTGACCAATTAGCCACATTCTTCTCCCAAGCATTATGTACATACAGGACACCTGGGTAGCAACTTATGGTTCACCTTTTCAACCAGTATCTCTTTGCCCACAATATGCCGTTTTACGGCCCCCTGATTTCCAGACGGCCTCTATAATTTAAAACTGTACCGACTAAATAGTCATACTGATATAACAGTTTTGATCACATATTATTGAGTCCTTGGCTGTCTGTGACAAATACTTATAGTTCTCAACTAACTTTTAAAAAATATTATAAAATCTTTTTTTACTTCTTTGTTATTGCCAGTAGTAGGGCTATCTGCTCTTTACACCTCTCTCCATGGTTCTTTTTATTCTCCTATTGGCTTATCATGGTCTTGTCTGTTCCATTCAATTTCTACTTGACTCCTACCTAACTGTCTCAAAAAAGGGCACAAATAGCACGTCTTAGTGCATTCAAATTTACCTCTTCAAAACATTTATTAGTTGGAAATTCATTTTCCATTGGGTAGGTTCTCCTTTTTCCTTTTTTCACTTTGTAATACTATATTTTTTTGCCTCACAGATATGGGCTTTCTGGGGAGTCTTTTGTATCACCATCTGGAAGTTGTTTTTATGTCCACACTTCTACGTATTTCTACTCTACTGTTAGTATAAACCATGGATGTTCTTCTTTTTTATTCTCTATAGTTACTTTTTATTGTATTTTTTTATATTCTGCAGTAATGGTTTAATCTGTGTTTACACAATTTTCTTTCAGCATCACCGGTTTTACGTGTTTTCTGTCTCATTTTTTTTGCTTCTGTGTCTGTGGTAGCACTGTGTATATAATTGCATATATTTGTCCAAAGTGATAGAAAAAAACGTAGTTTGCTTTTTTCTTCTCTTTTTGTATATACATTTTGCAGCCTTGAGGAAGTCTTGTTGCCGAAACACGTGTTGGCTGTTATTTCTTTTGATTTATGATGGACATTACCTCATGGAATAATTTTGGATGAACAATAAATACATCTACACAGTATTTTTGAACTGGAATCTTCATTGATACATACGGAAACAAATTGGATGTACATGGTGTGCCCTGGTATATACTTATGAACTTTCTAACATCGTATGTTTTTCATATGATGCTATCCGCATTCTTGGTGGCTGGATGCTCACCAGTTGGTCACCCATCAAGCTACTTGCGAATAACATGTTGACTGCGTTTTCTGGATTACATTGTACTTATGTATAGGAGGTGCCAACATTGTACACAGACACTTCTCTTTGTTGTTTACCTGTATATGTGCATTATATGACGCCATTGCTTACATCCTGATGGTACTCTCTGTCTTGCTATATTTGCAGAATGGAATATTGACTATACAATTGTGTTGACCTGGATTTCAAGCTCTCTTCCGTCTGTCCTGTGACATTTCTGTTGTAATGTGTCTCCTGGTGAGAGAGCCTCCGTCTGATGATCTTCACACTGGCTCTTCAATGCAGGAGGGCATGACCAGACCACCGTTGTTAAACATGACTATTGTACATATATTATAGAGGGCACATACACAGTAGCTGAGTTTAATTAGGATTTATTGCGCATATCAAAATACTATTAGTTACAATTATAGTGCATGAACGAAAATAAAAGTGATGAAGTCATGGTTGATGTATTCCTCAGGGTAGCTGCTACTGCAGTTGGTTTCACAAGTCCAGTGCAGCCATTGATGTGATTCCATGTTAGCAGCCATGATTTGTACTTACTGGCTATTTCTTTTTATCATTGTATACAGATCTCTGGCATGAATTTTTAGTTTCCTGATGATGATCTTATGATCTAGTAAGGACCGAAATGTTATCAACTTCTCCACTTTGACCCTACTGTAATGTTCATATTAATGTAAGTGCAGAAGTTGCTGGCTTGAATTGTGACTTGTATTTCATTTCTGTCACATATTTTTGCCTGATTGTCCTTGCTAATGTAACTGTTTGTCAGTTGTTTTTTCACCCACTTATTTAATGATATAGTTTAATAAAAAAAATAATGTAGTCTGTCCATTGGTCAACACATAAGGCTATACTTGTTTTCCCATTGTATCATCATCACGTTTTAAAGAGGGACCCTTTTTCCCTTATAATATAACGTACCCCTGGTCCCTCAATATCCATGGGTTCCCCTTGTTTTTTTTTATAAAAAAGGATTATTAGATTTCAGAAATGCTTAGCTTTGGTAGATTATGCCAGGTGACAGCTGATCGGAGCCCTAAACATGCAGCCATTCAGCATAGAAGTAGGATGATATTGGGACTTAACCCAGCCCTGCTCTCCACATATTAAAAAAATCCAAGATCCCCTCCAGCCATAAAAATGGAGATGCTTTAGTCACAGGGAGCAGGAAGACCTTTGAGGTCATATTGGAGGAGAAGGCTAGGCCTGATGTGTGGCCAGGTGAGTATACCACCCCATACCTTGTAGCAATTAGAAAACTCCCTGGTGTCTTTTGGCTTTCTGCCTCCCCCCACCCCCAGCGGGGCACATTGGGGGTAAAAACCTCAAATTTTTCCCTGGGGGGTGAGTAAGACTTTTGCACCTGATGGAGGGGGTAACATTAACCCTTTGCCATGGAGGCCACACACCCCGCCGAAAAACACTTCCTTCTAATCTAGTGGGCTTTCTGCCCCAGAGGAAAACACCTCCTAGCTACCCTCATCATGGAGCAGAAAGTCTGCTTGGGTTTATTCAGGTTGGTGGGGGCTAGGCCCCATGCATGAGAGGGATGCCTCCTCCCATTTTGCCACAAAAATAAATCCCTGGTGTCTAGTTGCCTTCTGGCTCCAAGGGGGAAATAAAGACGTCTAGGCCTGTAGGGAGGGGATGAGAATAAGCCCTTTACCAGGGGGGAATCTCTCCCCTCTAAATACACTGGAAAACACTTCCTTTCTCTTCCAGATGGGGACAGAGCAACAGCTGGGGGTTATTTGGGTGGGTGCGGGCTAACCCCAAACACTGGGAGGACTCTCCTCTGTCATTTTGCCACAGGAGAAATGACCTCCAATCTGCCCAGTGGGGAGGACAGAAAGACTTTTGGGCCTAGAGGGGATGAAAGAATTAGCCCATTGCCGGAGGGTGCCGCTCCTTCCCTCCAAATATACTGCATGGTGGTCTAGCAGCTTTCTGCCCACCCCCCCATCCCACCACAGTGGCAGAAAGACTATTAGGGTATTTTGGGTAGGTAGGGCCTAGGACTGAGGCTTGCCTGAGAAGGCCACCTCCACTCATTTCATTTTGCTAACAAATATCTCTGGTGTCTAGCGGTATTCCTGCTCTCTGGGGCAAGATTAGAGGTAACAACACCCTACGACCGGCAGAAAGATTTTTAGGTCTTTTACAAGATTTTACAAGGTGAATCTTACACCTTGTAGTGCCCTGTAAAGTTCTCTGACACCCTACACTCGTACGAGAGGTGGTATAAAACAAATTAATTACATGTGACAGAGAGGCTATGGAGAGAAGAGAGGCCCTTATGGTTTTAGCTCCTTTCCTCCACATATTTATGTGCAAAAGCTTTCTCAGAACTGATGTACCCAAACTACTAAAAACCGAAATTGCTTGTGAAATGTTAATTCTGACTTGATGTTAGATCTGACCTTTCCTAAATAAAACTAAGCATTCAAAAGATAGACGCCGTTATGCTGCTATAAATTTAACCCAATAAGTATTAATGGTAAAATTAATTGATTTATTTCAACTCTTTAAAATATGTATCTAAATTGAAATTAAAGGTAAAAATGTAAATAAAAAACAATAAATATTATTTTAAATTAAACTATCTGATTATTGTTTTTAGAATGCAGAAGATAAAACACAACCAAGGGGCAGTGATTACAGCAAAAGAGAAACACCGCACAAGTGCAGATTGGCACAAACATAATGAATATTTTAAAATATTTTAAGAACTTTTAGGAATTCCAAAATAAATTACAATATTTTGAATTAAATTTTTATATATAAATATACGTATATATATATATGCTATCATAGGCGAGAAATGAATATGATCCTTATTCTATTAATCAAAAATTGTTGAGGCTCCATTGCAGTATGTTAAAACACCTCTAGAACTGCTCTAATATTGTTTTTCAATCAATTTAAGAAACAAAATTTCAAATAATGCATGTTAAAATAATTTAATTTATTTGACGAGATGTTATAAACTACATCTACCAGAAGACATAGCAAATGGGAAATTGAGGAGACAAACATGTCGGATTTTTGTAACAATATTATTGTTGGTTGAAGAACATTAGTAAAAAAAGTTTTTGTTTTTTCTTGCTAAAGTGTATATATTTTGTGATGTTAAGGAGCATTTTTTGATTTTTTGATGTTTGGGTGCAATTTTAGTAGTATTTTTTCTGTTGAGTCTAGGTAGTTTATTTAAAGCGCTAAATGAGTACACAGGAAACACCTGTGAACAAGGTCCGGTGTGACCGAAACGCGTCAGGGGATTCCTGTCTTGTTTGTTTGTAATCCCACGAATGGAATAAAAGTTTCATTATTAATTGCACAACGACGGAGTGAGGTTCTTTTGTCTTGACAAAGTGAAAGAGAAATCCCCTTCTTTTGAAATACGGACGTCCTGCCTTCAATCAGCACCACAGGTGAAATAAGTGCGCCACAACACGCTTGTCAGGACATTTCTCCTCTTTTTACACTTATTTTGCGTGGGCAGTCGCCATCTGGAAAGCTTCTGCTTTTGAAATCAATGAAGTCAGAGCAAAACGGTAAGCGGAGTGAACAGAAATGCTATTATTTCAAACACAACACGTGCTTGTCTAATGATGTGTTTGCCTTTCATGAAACTGAAGAATACTAAAGAATGTGGAGTTTCATTTCAGCACAGATGTCCGAGAGCATTTTCAAGCTCATTAAATTTACGATCATTGTGCCTGAATGACAAAAACCAGAGTTTGGTTTCGGTTTAATGCAAACAGCCACAGCACAAAACGTGTGTTTTTGGAATCGGTTTCTTTCTTTCTTGCTTTTCTACCCTTGATGGTTAAATACGGTACCCCTACAAGCATATATGATAATGGGAACCCATAGATGCTGACAAAAGGGGTGGTCGTTTGTGCACAGGAAGTGAATTTTCAAAAAAGTTAAGTACACTAGTGGGATCAACAAGCAAAAACATTTTTTTATGAATAATGGAGGAAAGAGAAGCTACGCGAACTGCATCAGCTGCAGAGATCTTCAATGAAGTAATGGGGAGTTCTAACCTTAATGGCAAAAGCAGTAGAGTGGCGCAGAGTTATGGTAGTGTGAAGATGAAATTACGTGAATGGGAGAAGCTATCGCGGAAAGAGATTAATAAATGGTGGGAACATTTTACCTTGAGGAAATACATTGAAGTGAATAGAATTCAAAGGGACCTGCGAATAGGCATCATGCCCAGTCATCAAGATGCAAGCAGTGAATTATTGGAAGAGTGGGGTGCGCATATTTTGGATTCATCAAAGGGATTAGTTTTGAAACTAATCAAACATGCGGATATAGCACTGAATAAGATTCAAAACCAATTGAGAGTTTTAGAACAAGAAATTGAGGTTATAAAGCTAACTGAAGAAGAGAGCAAAATCAGGAGTGAAATGGCTGTAAAAATTCAACAACATGAGGAGACTGTGAAAACATGCAAACAAACTAAATTCCAAAGGGATAAAAGTGATTATGAAGAGGGGAGAATTTTCACTTTTGCAAGGAGATTTCAAAATGCAAAGTTGAAAGAACAAATCGATGTATCTCAAATCGAAAAATCAGATAAATCAAGTAATGAATCAAGGTCAACTGATAATAAATCCAGTGAAGGAGAATCAAGCTCCCCCAATACACAGGGAGCAAAACTAACTTTGTTAAACGAGATGCGCCTCGCCCTCCAACAACAATCCAAAGATCAGCAAGTGAAAACAAGAGGGAGAGGAAGAGGACGGGGCGCAAAAGGAATAAACCCACACGAAGGGGACAAAGAAGGAAGGCAAAGAAAAACCAGGGCACAAACAGCGGCAATTTTCAAGAGTTAAACATCATTAATCTTTCTACCAGAGAAATGTCCCAATCGGAGGAATCAGTCCTAAAAAAGGGGTTACAATTCTGCCCATCTACTGATCTGGATTAGTACAAACACGAATAGATTTTTACAAGTATATACGTAAAATTAAACTTGCAAAAACATTTGCAGAAGCAAAAATGAAAGAGAAAACTGACCCACTACCATATGAGCATGATTTAACTGTGGGAGATAAAGATACTCTGATGACTTTGGTGAACTTAGACCTAGGAGACAAACCAGTAGAAGCAAGTGATATAGTGAAACCTCTTGGGGCTGGCCTGACAGATAAAAGACCACCTTCCAAGTTTTACCCAGTTTTACCAGCAGGGAACAAAATAGACCTATTCGCGGAGATGGTCATTCATGATCTTTATAAAAAGAACTGGAAAAAAAAAGTGGAGAATCTAACGATACCAGAGAAACAGGCGCTGCACAGACTTCAAATAGATACAACGGTGGAAATCAAACCCGCTGATAAAGGTGGAAACATCGTAATACAAAATAAACAGGATTATGTGAAAGAAGCCATGCGGCAATTGTTAGACAAAACATGTTATGCACATGCTATTGGGAACCCACTATTAAAATTGAAGGAGGAGATATATCTGTGTATTGTAAGGTGGGAAAATCTAGGTCTCATTGATCAAGTAGAGGCCAAATACTTACAAGTGAAACATCCTGTAATTCCAACAATATACTTTCTCCCTAAAATTCATAAAAACTTGCAACATCCACCAGGCAGACCAATAATATCAGCCAAAGCATCCTTATTAGAACCTATGTCAGAATATATTGATTTCTTCTTAGAACCTTTAGCAAGAAATTTGAACTCCTATTTGCATGATACAGGAGACTTATTGTTGCAACTGGAAGGCATACCCTGGCAGGATACCTACAAATTAGTAACAATGGATGTGGTTTCACTCTACACAAATATTGAACATCATGTAGGGATCCAGGCATGCAAATTTTTCCTTGACCAAAGGAATATACGCTTTTATCAACATAATGAGATGCTGTTGGAAATGATCAACATTTGTTTAACGAATAATTATTTCCTGTTTAATCAACAACTATACCTGCAAATAAAGGGCACTGCAATGGGTTTTTCTTTCTCCCCAAACTTTGCTAATTTGACAATGGGTTGGTTTGAACAGCGAATAGCTTGGGCAGAATAGAATGAAACTTATCAACAAAAAGTAGTGATCTGGCTGAGGTTCATTGATGACCTTTTTCTGATCTGGGATGGCACTGAGCTAGAATTTGATGAATATTTTAAGATTTTGAATTCTAATGTAGCAAAATTGAATTTCACCTATGACATCAGTGCAAAACGTGTGACTTTCCTTGATACAGAAATTTATGTCAAAGAGGGGACAATTCAAACCTCATTACATAGAAAAATAACAGCCACGAATTCTATACTACATGCTAATAGTTTTCACCCACCACGAACGAAGTGGAATATTCCTTATGGTGAATTCTTACGAATAAAGAAAATCTGTTCAGAACCAAAAGAGTGTGAGGAGCACTTAAAATTATCGGAGGAGAGATTCCTGGCAAGACAATACCCGAACAAATGTTTAGCTGTAACGAAGAAACGTTTGAAACAATTATCAAGAGAACAACTAATGCATGGTGGTAACCAAGTTACTAAACATTCCAAACAACAGCAGTTGAGGTTTATAACTACATACTCTCAGAGTGCCACACAAGTTCGAAAAATTTTGGAGAGTCACTGGGCAATTTTACTTATGGACCCAACAGTGGGAGAAATTATGGGACAATACCCACAAATTACTTTTAGAAGAACAGCAAATCTAAGGGACAAATTAACTCACAGTCATTGCCAAATAAGAAAAACAAACTGGTTACAGAAACCTGTTTTTTGGAAATGCAGTAGCTGTAAGGCATGTAAAATTGGTGTGAACAAGAAAGAGTACTCTACAAATACTGGCATGGAAAGAGTGATACGCAAACATTTGAATTGTAAAAGTCGTTTCACAGTATATGTGATTGAGTGCCCTTGTGGGCTGAAATATATTGGCAGTACTATATGTGAAACTAAAAAGCGAATTTTAGAACACATTCGAGCAACTATCAATACAGATAGGAGCTATGCAACTGCGAGACACATGGAACAAAAACATGATAGCAAGTGGGAACTCATGACATTTTATGCAATTGATCAGGTACCAAAACTGGAGCGCGGTGGTGATAGAGAAAATAAATTACGCCAGCTGGAATCCAGATATATACTGGATATCCGATCTCTCACTCCGTTAGGTTTAAACCAGGATGAAGAGTTATTTGTACACCTATAAGGGTTAAAAAGCTTGCCATTTATCTAACTGAATTTCATCATTTTTAAGATGCTTCTCCTTGGGGGGTTTGTTTTGGCCTATATGTTAGTAAAGAGAAAAGAGAAGAAAACATTTTTCCATTTTTTTATTGCTGAGGGAAGAATTATAGGTTTTTGCTTCACCCTTCATTTTCCCTTCACTTTCCCACCCGTCATACTCTCCTCCTCTCCCTCTTCCCCTCCCTCCCTCCCCTTGTTCTTTACTTCTCACCTCCTCTCTCTGTCTTTCTTAGTTATTATTATGATGGACGTATACATATTTTTGGCGCAAAAAATAGAAGTTTATTGCAGTAATAACATCAAAATAGACTGACATCAGAGGTGTAGGATTAAGTGTGGGCCATTGTTAAAATAGATTTTTGGGGATTGTGCTATCATAGGCAAGAAATGAATATGATCCTTATTCTATTAATCAAAAATTAATGAGGCTCCATGCAGTATGTTAAAACACCTCTAGAACTGCTCTAATATTGTTTTTCAATCAATTTAAGAAACAAAATTTAAAATAATGCATGTTAAAATAATGTAATTTATTTGACGAGATGTTATAAACTACATCTACCAGAAGACATAGCAAATGGGAAATTGAGGAGACAAACATGTCGGATTTTTGTAACAATATTATTGTTGGTTGAAGAACATTAGTAAAAAAAGTTTTTGTTTTTTCTTGCTAAAGTGTATATATTTTGTGATGTTAAGGAGCATTTTTAGTTTTTTTGATGTTTGGGTGCAATTTTAGTAGTATTTTTTCTGTTGAGTCTAGGTAGTTTATTTAAAGCGCTAAATGAGTACACAGGAAACACCTGTGAACAAGGTCCGGTGTGACCGAAACGCGTCAGGGGATTCCTGTCTTGTTTGTTTGTAATCCCACAAATGGAATAAAAGTTTAATTATTAATTGCACAACGACGGAGTGCGGTTCTTTTCTCTTGACAAAGTGAAAGAGAAATCCCCTTCTTTTGAAATACGGATGTCCTGCCTTCAATCAGCACCACCAGTGAAATAAGTGCGCCACAACACGCTTGTCAGGACATTTCTCCTCTTTTTATATATATATATATATATATATATATATATATATATATATATATATATATATATATATAAATATATACATATATATCATTTGGTAACTTATAATACATAATAACTATAAACATTTAACTAATGTAGGTACATTAATAACATTTTTAGAAAAAAACAACATAATTTAAATGTATTTAATTTAACTTAACTAAATAAAATAATATTTAATACAAAATGAAGTCTATAGTGTTGTAGTCAGGAACACTTTACACACTGACTAGACATTTCTGTCCCACCTTTATAACTGTGATTTAAGCAGTCTTTGTATATGCCAGTAATTTACTTCTGTGACCGGCTTCGGGCAGGGCTTTTCTTTTGTGATTTCAACGCAGACGTGTCCAGATATTATTTTTGTTTAAAAAAACACAAGGAAAAACCTGGGTACTGAACAGACCTTTGGTAAGTATTATTCTACAACAGCAGCATTCCCTAAGAGAATAAGGATGGACATGGAATATTAATCGATATTCCAAATTGAAATCAATGTTTTTTATTATACAATGATTAATACGTCAAGTTTCTCAAGTGCACACTTCAGTGAGCTGTGAGTGACTGTGAAGTGTAAGTGGTGATCAGGTGAAAGTGAGATACATACGACTTGAGGGTGCAATGCTAGTATCATAGTGACATCAGCAGGAATACAGCCCATGAACTATACAATTAATTGATAGGAATTGGGCTTGTATGTGTTATCATTGGTGTTTCGATTCATCAATATGGTAGGATCATCACCAGGGTAGGTTCAATCTAATTGTGAGAAATTGTTGCTCTAATAATATATATAGGCAAGCACAAAAAAGGACAAACGTAAAAATTAGTTAAAACAATTTTTTTTTATGCGTTCATGCTCACTTATGGTTCCACAATGTTTCAAGTTGTACAAATAGGTAGAACAATCTTGTGGGGGCCCTGGAGGGAAGCAGCAATGTAATCAGTTGCAGAAGTATACCAGAGGGAGGGTTGGAAGAGAGGGGCATTGCCTCAACTGACAACGCAATTGAAAGAGATTACCTAGGGAATTCCTAGGTGGCAACATTGATGAAGGTAGGTAAGGAATCTTTCAAGAGAATGAGATCTAATGTAAGACATAATGGGCATACGTACCCTGGTGATTGGGAGGATGGGGATGGCCACTAAACAGGTAGACATACGTTAAGTAAAATGTTTTTTTTTTAATCTGTCCTAATATATTTATCTGATGAGAGTAAGGGCCTGATTTAGAGTTTGGCGGATAGGGTTACTCCATCACAAATGTGATGAATATTCCATCCACAGTATTACAATTCCATTTTACTCTATTGAAACCGTAATATGGTGGACAGGATATCCATCAAATTTGTGATGGAGTAAGCCATCCACCAAATTCTAAATCAGGCCCTAAGTTTGAGCAACCAACAGTGTGGAACTGTTACATGGACCCTGAAGAGTGTCAGGTGGTAAAGAATTTAGTGCGGTCCAGTCGATTAGTGAGGATGCACAGACACAGAAATAGGTCTGCATAATTGACTGCCATGATAATAGCAAATAAGGAGGCAAGGAATCAAAATAAAGAGAGGACAGCTCTACCTTATAATTAAAACCCACAGACCTACCCCACTGCTCATGTGGCCTGCAAATTAAAGAATGGCACTAAATACAAATTTTCTGACAAACACATTCATACATCAGTTCTTCTCCACTGTTAAAGATGAAAAGGTTGGGAGATATGCTGACACTTTAATGCTTCTGTGACACTGAATTTAGCTGATACTTCTCATTCTAAGTCTTAACAGAACAAACATAAAAAGAAAACTCATTTACTGTGTGCATGACAATTACAGTAATGGTCCCAGCACTCTTCCTAGAAGCAAATAGTCCAGTTCAACTTGTGATTCTCTTAAAAGAAACCTCCTATTCTATATATCTAATAAAATAAATATATATAGATTCTCATTGTCTTCATCACAAGAAAGGCACATATGGAATACATTCTTAATTAGAGCAGATACCCTAAGGGAGTCTCATGCCTGATACCAAAATTATGAACCCAATGCAACATGTTGATGCTGCGGACAAATTAATTTACCAAACTGTTGCACAACTATAACCAGTACACCATTAGCAATACTGTACCAATAATAGTGGTAGGGGCAGAGGTAGATTAGGGAGGATTAGACCAAGAGGACAAGCAAAGAGTTCATGATGGGGCTACAGTGAAAAGATTTGGATTGCCACTGAAGGCCTATGAATGGTTAGGGAATCTCCAGCAATACTGCATCAATGGTAAAACATAGAAAAACACCTAAAGATTATTTATGAGCATAATTGAATGCTCGAGGTGCTGAAATCTAGATAAATCATTAAGGGTCTGATTCACGAAGGTAAACTCACACTTTTGAATACGTTTTCAATTGTTTGCTATTCACAAAATTATTTAACTAGTACCTTCTTTATGACTTTGGAATCTCCACATATAAATAGACAGGACGGTCTTATCTTTTTATATGTGGAGGCTGCATTCACATGAATGCAAAACCAGATGTATACTTTTAAACTAGCACCTTGTGTATGTTTATGCCTCATTCTTAGAACATTCCTTTACTAGCTCCTGTTCTAAGACGGGCTATTGGTCCAACCATGCTAATTTGTTGAATTCCTTTAGTCAGCCCAGGCTAAATGAAAACTTTAAGATAATCAATATATTTAGGAGAAGAAAAGTTCCGTATCTTCTCTCTTCAAGCAATTCTGAGTTTAAAGTGTCTTTTTAAGTGGTTTTATTCCCCCAGAACCACAATACACCTTTTCTTTACTAGAATGGTCCATCTGGTCACCTTCAATTTGAAGTCACAAATGCCTGTTATAAAATAATTTTTGCTTCTGCTATATGTTTAGACTAATTGCTGAGCTCTGGAGATTTGAGGGTGCTTTGGTGAGACACCCACTGACCATTAGCCGCCACCTCACTTGTTTCTAGTTCTCTTACTTCGAAGAAGGACAGGGCATGCAGTAAATACAGGAAACAACGTTTGAATGGCCTAGTTGTCTTATAGTCCTGGCTTCCATTATCATGTTACAATGCCTAGGAACATATCACCCACAGAAATGGCAATTCTGCATCGAGAGAAGTTCATTCCACTTCCATTCTAGTTTTATGACACACGTTTTTTGTCGAGATTACCATTAAGGAAATTCATCTTTGTTTTCTTGTGTTTCCCATTTTTTAATTTAGGCTGAGATAGCAGCAGTAGAAGATGATTTCTGGAGTTGATGTGTATGTAAATCTGGCCAAGAATATTTTTTTCCCTTGCTTTATAGTGCTCCTTTTCTTTCCAATATCAGAAAGTAATGTTTAGGACCGAGATTTATCTAATTTGGTATAATAACATATAATTCCTATGTGCCACTGGTATTCAGCGACAGTAATGCTGGAATAATTACTAACCTTAAAAGATTATCAATTCTGATTTGTGCTTACCTTATAAATTAATCAGTCTTGATGTTTTTTTCTTTTGAAACTAAATAATGTGTTTTATTATTATTTTTTAAAGTTTAATTTGTGATTGTATATTGGTGACGATTTTCTTAAACCAGTATTAAAACCGAACTCATCATATACAAAGCTAGGTAGTATACATTTTGCCAAATAAACCCTTTTTCGTTATGGTCTCTCAAAGCATGGGATTCATATACAAGACTCTTGCACCTGTTGAAATCCAACTAAAATATTTTAATCTGTATGTTTAGTATTTACGTACAATAGAACTGGCATAAATTATGCACCCTAATTTATGCCTATTAAAACTCACCATCTTTTGCATTTGCTTAAATTCCACAGTTTTTCTTTTACCATGCAATGTATCTCCTCTTCCTTCAACTGTTTTCAATTCTTATCTCCTTTGTTTTAGCCCCCCTTCAGCTGAATTAGCCACATGCGGCTCCAGCAGCAGTGCTATTTCTGTTGTAGTATACCTGAAGGCAGATGCTAGAAGAGCACCCTCTTCTACCTTACCGTCATCCATCGGCATGATATGAAGATGGAGACTGACTGAGTTTTCACACAATGCAGTGTAGCAACCATACATTCTGCACTGCATCGGCCAAGGGGGAAAACAAGGTGAAGAGCCTTATCTACTAAGATTGGCATGTTGCTGTTGTTACTATCCACTATGCAGGTGCTTTTCTCAGGTTGCCTTCAGTGACTTACAGCTTTGCATTGCGGTGCAGAGGTGTGTGCATGCAGTCTAGCGCAATGTTTGGACTTCAAGCTTACCCTTCTAGTACACATTCCTATGCCTAAACATGTGCAGTAGGATCCGACTCATTGAATGTGTGCAGTGCACTTCAGCTCAGCACATGTGGTGCATTTCTTTTTGAGAAATTAAAGCATTTTCCCCATTAATTCCTACTAGGAGGAGATGTTTTAGTCTCTCAAAAGAAGGGAATGATTATCAAGTCTCATACACCTGTTGCAATGAGAATTACACCATTTGAATTGATAGGCATAGTCTTTAGGTGCAATTCAACTGGCCAAAATTATGCACTCCATTGTATGCACATTAAAACAGTCTTTTACACATGCTTAAATTATTTAGTTTGATTTATACCTCTGCAATTATTTCAATTCTCCTACCAATACCCTCCTTCTTACCTCCTTTCTGCCATTCAGAGACATCACCCACACAAAGGGGCATATTTATAATTTGTCTGTGCCGAATGTGCGTCAAAATATTTGATGAACATTCAGCTCAAACCTTGCCCCATATTTAAACTTTGATGCCCGATCCCGCGGACGTCAAAATCCCGCCATGTGC
This sequence comes from Pleurodeles waltl, assembly GCF_031143425.1. Taxonomy (NCBI): domain Eukaryota; kingdom Metazoa; phylum Chordata; class Amphibia; order Caudata; family Salamandridae; genus Pleurodeles; species Pleurodeles waltl. The sequence continues at coordinate 915,626,843 of NC_090447.1, forward strand.
ATCATTTTTGGATGCGGGAAACCACCTTGCGTTAATCATATGCAAGGTAGGCATTCCCATCCAAAAAATGACTTAAACGGATGTGCGTCGTATTTATGCTTCCGGGCAAAAATTCAGCACGGCCGGGGAGCAGAGCCGGAAAATGACGCACAGCCCAATTTGCGTCAAAAATGTATGCCTGGGTCAGGGCAGGCGTTAAAATGGGGCAAACACACCTGTATTCAATCAGAACACACAGAAGCAACAGCAGAGCAGCAAAAGGGAGACATGGAGGTGCTTCTCATCCAGCGTGCACGCAGAGCCCAGCAACAACAACAGCAGCTACCACAACACCAGCAGGGACCCCAAAGGCAGCGCAGAAGGCAGGAGAGGATGTTCCCCACCAGAACAACCCTTCCTGGCCTCAGGGAACATGACATCATCCAGAGGTACAGGTTGAACTGGCAGGCCATTCAGCAGCTGCTGCGAAACATTGAGCCACAGTTGGCACCCACCTTACTGACACCCCGCACCATCCCAACAGAAACCAAGCTGCTTGCCGTACTTCACATGCTGGCAAGTGGCTCTTTTCAAGCAACTGGTGCCCTGGTTGCTGGAATATCACAGCCATCATTCTCTGCCTTCTTGCCCAAAGTACTGGATGCCATCATTGGACTCGCACCCCGCCACATCTGCTTCCCAAACACACTGCAGAAGCAGCAGGAGACAAAACAGGTGTTTTACCTCATTAGTGGCTTCCCACACGTGCTTGGTGCCATTGACTGCACATATGTACGCCTTGTGCGACCTGCTGCAACTGAACACCTCTACAGCAACAGGAAGCACACACATTCCATCAATGTGCAGGCCATTTTCGATCACCAAGGATTGATCACCAACATCGTGGCAAAATATCCTTGGAGTGTCCATGACTCATTCATCTTCCGTCACTCTACCATCAATCAACACTTCCAGGATGGACGATAGGGCAATGGACTACTTGTTGGTAAGTACAAAAACCTACTTATATACACACTGCACAGCAACCCTCTAGGACACACAACACATACACCACAACAGCAACATGTGGGCAGGAACACACTGAGGTCGTCACATCACTAGCCATGTTTCATAGGTCAGCATTGAACCTGTCACACATCTGAAATAAGTGTACAGTCTAATGTAAAGACGTCAATGATCACAACATTTGGAGAGGTTTGCCTATTTGTCACCTTGCAAAATGTAAGCATCTCACATCAATATATTGCATAAGTCTAAAGGATTGGAATGTCCAGGGTACATTGATGCTAACGTGTTAACAACACTGTCAAAATGAATCTGTGTATGGAAATATCATCTCACCTCCAGTGAAGACACAGGGACACCTGTATCACAAGTCACAATGCTAGGGAGTGCACACTGTACTGCAAATACCAAAACATACTGCTGACAACTGGTCAGCAGCTAAACACTCGTTCAGCCAAGGAAACAACCCAATGCAGATGGTACATCCTACAAGCCTAGGAAGGAACACAATAATACAAAAGTGTCACAGACAACACAAGACAACTACTGCCATGCAAGGTGATTTCAATGGGGCAGGCTACATCAACATGATCCCATTCATTTTCTTTTTCAGCTGATCAGGGGTATAGGATCCAGCCATGGATAATGACACCATTTGGCAACCATAGCACTGCAGCAGAGCGTGCCTACAATGACGCACATAGGAAGACACGCAGCATAGTCGAGAGGACCTTCGGCATCCTCAAGTCGAGATTCAGGTGCCTCGACATCACTGGTGGCAGCCTCCTATATTCCCCAGAAATGGTCTGTGAGATCATTCTAACATGTGCCACCCTGCACAACATTTGCATACGAAGGAACATTCCCCTATTAGAACCAGAGCCACAAATGCCTGAAGAGGAGGAAGAGGAGGATGCTGGCCTGCAACATGAGAGGGAACAACAAAACGCGGCTGCTGGATTGCGTAGGCACCAACATATAGTGAACAATTTCTTTTAAAACTAATCACCATCACCACTGTATTAACTAATGTAAATAAACACCGTTAATAATCACAATATCATGGTCTGGCTAATCATTTTTGCTTACCTTTATCTCTAACTATCAGAATAAGAGTGTGGCCTCATGGAGCATTGCTGATATACCGATCAGGACACAGAAATTTCCTGAGAAATTGTGATGTGTATCAGACAACAGTCACATACACACACACTGTAAATTATATATATTCTGTACATTTCACCTTTGAAGGGCAATAGCAGAGGACCACACCTACTTCACACATACATGTTAGCAACATGGTTCATCACAGCATATGGCACACAACTAAGACACCATCACTCAATAAGGGGAAAACAAGCCTCATACATGAGGCAGTGGATGTGATATTGCATTGGTAACAGGAATGTATGACCAGACCCTTGACAGCAGTAAGTCCAACTGCACCGATCTTTGCAAGGACTATCTCTGAGTAGAGTTCCATATAAGCAGAACATAGACAGCACAAGTGCCACACCTATGACCAGCATTACGCACATGACATTCCATGTACATGTCAGCCCAGTTCCTGACTCCTGACACACTCATGCTCCTGGTCACAACCCACCTGTCTGAAGAGGTCCCTGGAATGGTAATATGTGTACCCCCATATTCCCTCCTCTACACACAGACTAACAATACTAATCCTGTGTGCTACACCCTTTCCTACGTTATGCCATTGTCATAGTACATCTGACTGCATGGACGTCAGGTCAATTAATACACTGGCTTGTAGTTTCTAAGCCCTGTTATCACCTGTAGATTGCTTCCCGTGTGAAAGGTACTGTTGGCCATTTAAATTCAAATCTCACATACAGGACGCGTGAGAAACTGGTGGAGCACACACCTGTGATCACCTCCATGCACACCACCCATTTGAACATGCACTGCCCCTGCTAATGCCTGGAACAGCATAGAAGTTTCCATTTCGTCAAATACACCGTTATGCATTGCTAGTAATTAAGCCGTGTAACACAGCCCTTGGGTTTATGTGTCACCTTCAAAAACACTGGACATATGCAGTTTTACATGTCAACTGACTAAGACTTGTTCTTCCTCTGACCAGTCTTAGTCAGACCACTGATTATGTACCTTGTGAAATTGCTGTATCCTGATTGACCCTGCATCCTGTCAGCCTGACTAGCACCTCTCTGTGCATTACCCTGAAGGCTCCTTGTGGCTACATATGTACCACACTTGGGTTACCAAACCTCTCATTCTTCAGAAGGTATTTTGTCATGTGTTTCCACAATGCATACCAAAATACATTGTATAGGATCATCTGCTTTTTAATTGCACCATATTAGTAAAATTGTCTTTGAATACCAAAATCATGGCCTATCCCTTGTCTGGGTCTCATGTATGCATGAACGTCAAAGTGTGACAGTGTACCAGGGCCGTATGCAGGGATTGGGTATGGTGCCTCCAGCAGAACCAGCTACCTCTGATAATGTGCATGAAAAGTCCACACATATTAGGACCCTGACAGTTCACACACTGAATCACATTGCTCACAACATATTGATGGGTTGTGCATGCTGAATAACTGCTACATAATCAACCCAGAGGCTATGATGTTCCCAGATGCCGTGGGAAATTCACAGGCCAACCTTTGTACAAATGTTGTAATGACACCTGCCGAAACATGACACCTGAGACATTATCTCACTCAGCACACCAAGGTTGCCCTGTCGACAGTCTCATAACACGTCTTCAGTGACAGGGTGGGACCATCCCCATGTATGTTCTCATGTCCTCATCGACTTTACTCACATTGAACTCCGAAGGTTACTCAGTAGATACAGGAATAGCTGACACTGACTCATGATGAGACCTGGAAGTAACTATAACAACATACACCCCTAAAAATATATAGGATCAACATTGGACCACACACATGAACAAGACACCTCAGTGCAATTGATCACTGGAAATATGTGGCCATGTGCTGCCTCGTCTGCTGGTCCACCACTGCCACTGGAGAGTTGTGGCTTAGTCATATGACAACAACTGTGGCGTCATATTATATTTGTGGTTCACCTTTGGCTCTCTTTGCCAATAACATGCATGTGCCTGACTCACTGTGGGTTCAACAACAAGTGTCTAGGAAGCAGTTACCAAATTTCTAGGACATGGAATGGCCAACTTGTGGACCATTGACATGAACAAGCGTCTGCCATCTATCGGGTGCATGCTTTGTCATTTGTGGTGTCTACGTTACCCAAAATCTTGGAAGTGCACACAACAGATGTTGCTACATGTATGACTAGCACATGTCCTCTCTCATTTCCACAATGAGTTGCATCTAAGGTTTGGACACATTGACTTCACATTCATACAAGCATATTTGCAATAATGCATCTTGTGATGCACACACACTGGGTTGACAGCTACATTAGTAGCCAATGCACACACATTGAGCCATAGGTATTAAGGTATTGTACTTATGTGCGTCACCTTGCTATCCTCTCCTGATGCCAAACATGCCCAAATTGTGCAATACATATATGTAGGCCACACATATGGCCATCTAGTGCATCAGCCAAGCGTGAGAATCCTGTTAAGGAAGTAGCGGGTCATGGTCCGCAGCAGTATGATGTCTCACATGTGAACATACACCATCAACACCAAAGTGGGTGCAATTAGCCTATTTCAGTTGTGTCACAAATGTATCATTACATTAAAATGGAAAAAATACCAAAAACCAGTTCATGCCCTGAAATGTTGACGCATACGCGTCAAAAAATGACGCTTATGCCCGAAAAACGACGCATAATGCCCTGAAAATTGGTTAAGTGTTAAGACTATTTCCAAATATATGGATGTGGCCTAATTTTTACTCCTGGGTGTCGAAATAAATGACGCACGTACTGTATGCGTGAAAAAATATTAAGCATAACGATAAAAACAGCGGCCATTTTATGCAGGAAGTGATGTTACAGGATATCCTGTTTACAGATTATGTACAGTGGTGGTACTTTCACTTTCACTTTGCAGTCTGTGATTCTTCTAGACTGTGTGGCTGTGTTCTGAGTTTTGTCCAGTGATATTGTGCTTTTGTCTCCTGTGTGCTCCATTACTTGTTAGTTTGTGAAATAAATGTTGTTGTATACTGTCTGAGTGTGTTTTGTGTACTATTGTCCAGTATTGAGTTGCCTTTTTTGTTTGTGGGAGTCTGTTGTGGGTAGTGTTAGTAGTTTGGGGATATTTGGGCTCTTTTCGTTGTTAAGTTTAATTTTTTGTACTTCTACTTTCCCCCTTTTCTCTTTTGTTCTTCTTTATCCCCTATTCCCATTTTCGGTGCTAAGATGTTGGGTAGGCCACCTCTTGCCAAGATGGGTGAGGAGGAGCTTGGGGGGTTTATATGGCTGGTGTGCCATTTCCTCCCACTGATGATTGAGGCAGGGTGATACAGGGGTATCACACCGAGACACGACGAATCCGGTGGGGAAAGGTCCTGCATCACTTGCAGCGCATGTATCGGAGCCAGAGGAATGACCACCAGCTGAAGCACCGCTGGGCTAAACTCATCACCAGGGAGCAAGATCTGCTGGACCACCTGGCAGTAGTGATAGGTGGCCCTGTTAGTGAGTACAAATCATATATATGTGCACAATTAAAAGCTCTGTAGTGACATCAGATGATTTGCACAATATCTGCCGGCTAAGTTGCTGAGTGTGTGTAATGCTTCGGAAACATGCAGGGTCTTTGATGGACTATGTGAAGGACCACAATTGCTAGCTTTCAGGTACCAAGTGCTCTGCAAACTTACTGAATACTTTTGCTTAATGTAATTTGGTGCTGCCTTTGTGTCAGACAGCAACACAAATTAGGAGCCAATCATGTCTATATAGGTCACATTTGCCAGAGAAGTATAGATTTTCCAAAATATTGGCAACCTTTGATGACACAACCGCTAGACTGACTTTTGAAACACTACATGATGCAGAAATTGAGCGCAGGGTTCACGACAATTGATGATAGCAATGTGGCCCAGACATATGTCTCATGTGTGTCTGGTGAGTATGTAAGCAAAGCGTTCACGGAAGTTCTATGAATGTTAGGGATTATTGTGGTCCTTCATCATTTTGGATACATGTCAGATCTGGATTTGGAAACATAGGGAAAAAGTGTAAGGTGCCCTCAGCTAACATCTTACACTAGTATTTGGTGTTTGGTGTTCCACCTTTCGTTTAGGGATGGCAGGCCAAAGGTATGCACATGGGTTCATATCTCTATGGTTGGTGCAAATCACCATAGCTGGGCCACATCAAATGAAGAAACTGTAACAACATGAGGGCTTACAAATGTCCCTGCCCCTCTCTACATTGTACCTATGTGTCATAAATGTGTCATGGCCACAATGGCTGTTTGACTGGTAATGCACTCCTCAAGTAACCAGGCTTTGGATGTCTCTCTTGGATGCACATGATGAGACGAATACATGCCATCATTATGTCAGCTCACTAATGAAGGAGCATGTTTGCCACCACATGATAGTTAGGGCCACTGCATATGTGCAGGTATGTGTGTAATTGTCACAGGAGACCCATGCTATTTACATGTTAGCCGTGCTATATTGGATGCAGTATCATCATGTCTGAGTGGCTTTACTTCCTTATGTCATCTTACACCTAGTTTTTATCTTTGGAATTGTTGGTCAGTGCACAGATTTTGAGCACAGTTCTTCCTTCCATGCTTTACAGGTGGACCCACACCCTACACTGTGGGCGAGGTGGCTTCATTTGAGGACCCCGACAACTCCAGTAAGTGTTGATATGTCTGTTATGTGTTGTGTTTGCTGGTGATGTGTGATGGACTCCTGTATTTTGAACACATAGCAAGGTATGATGCGCAGGCCCATCATTTGTCTTGTTCCATGAGTGGGATTTCATTTTCTAAGCATTTTGTAGTTTGCTAATGCTTATTCTACTGTGTTATCTAGGGATTCTAGGTCATTCCTGTAGGCCCCGCAATGTGAACTGGGGTGAGTCATGTGGATAACACTTGTATCAACAAGAGTTGCACTGGACCTAATCTCATATTTAGTCTGCCTGTCAGACCCACATTCTCCCAGAATGGGGCTGCAAAATGCTTACCCACAGACTTCTGCTACCCTATTCACTAATGTACTTGTGAAACTGTAGGGTGAACTTCCTAGCAGCATGTAGATCCACATGTAGTGCTACAAGTACGTGGCACTTGAGTGCAATGGCCTAGGTGTGCATGCAAATCATGGCCAGGGGTGTTCTTGCAACTCTGTGTCTGTTGTAAGTCATGCCTTACTGGAAGTATATAATGTGGACAAATGTCTGCATTTCCAGACATGTGTGGCACTGGGATTGGTCAAGGGTTTGCTGTCTCCTATTTGTAGATACACCTAACCTGTGGTGTGTGTTTTGAGCCAAACACATGTCCAGCTTTGGTAAGCTTCCTGGGTGTCCATGTTGTCTGAAATTGTTAGTTGTTTCTCCCCCCCCTCAAACACAGGCATGGGTTTGTGAATGGTGTACCTAGGACTGATGATACAAGTATGTTACACAGATATGTAAATCAGTGAATGTTTGGTCGGAACCTAGTATACACACTCAGGTATAGCACATGAGTACTATACTAGCAAGTCCATTTACAACTTGCAGATCATGTGGCCCTAGATTTCAATCCTGTACACTGACATTTGTAGCCCTGGCATTGGCGCAGGATGTGATTGTTAGCTGACAACTGTCAGAACTCTGGTGCCAAATTAATGCCAGTTGTTACCTATCTTGTAGGGTTTGGATGTGCTATGTGTGATACGACCTTTGTAGGCTGGCCTGCCATGTACTTCCTCAGGGACATTCAATGATCTGTATGATGAAAGGAGCTCTTACAAGTACAGTAGATGTACTGTCTGATTTACTTCTTGTGCCATTTCACACAATGCAGTTTCTAATGTAAATGTTTGCCTTTGTCTTCACAGCTGCTAACATGACACCCATCCAGGTCCGTGAGTTCCAGAGGCGGGCAATGCGTTACCAGCATATCCTCCTGGAAGAGCCAGGGTTCAGACGGATGGCCCGAAGATACAGGAACGAACGGGCCTCTGAAGCATGGAGGGCTTTCCCACAAGGTGGCCCTACTTTGCCCACCACAGCCACCACCAGCACGACCACCACTTCCACCCAGATGGCACCATCCACAGCTGGGACTGTTGTCCCAAAAACGTCTGCAAGTGCTCCAGGCCCTAGCAGTGGACCACCTTCAGGGCAGCCCACAGGCATTGAATATACACACCCATACACGTCCTCAGCTGGTACCCAGACCGCCCCAGCTGCTACATTTGACCCTGCAGCTTTTCAGGACATGCAGCTCAAAATGGACCGTGTCCTCCGCAAACTTAGTCACCTGAGCTGGGATGTTCCCCATATGAACAGACGTGTGCGGTCCATAAAGCGGACCCTCCGGAGGGCCAACCTCTAGACTTTGTAAATGGACATGATTCCCTCCACTCCCTCCTCTTTCCTTGTTCTTATACTTAGTGGGCTTAGGGGGCTTAGTGTTTAGGTTAGTATAGGCTGTTAGTTTAGTTAGTGTTAGTGGGTGGGGGGTCCTGATTATTTCAATTTTTTCTTTTTGAGGTGTGGGTTCCATTCCAGTTGTTGGTATGGCTAGAGGTTGTTAATTGGGCCCTAGTTAATGTAGGGGTATAGTGGCTGATGTGTGCCAGGATATCAGTTTGACGCTGTGCCCTTCCCTCCTGGCGTGCCTTTACCTTTGCTCCATTGGTGGCATGGCAGCATGTCCCCATGGGACTGTTGTTGGTGTAGTGTAATGGTGTGCCCCAGCTTCTCTCTGTGCAGGCCATGCCCCCATGCCATACCCCTTTACCTATGCCACTCCATGTATATCATGGCTTCCATGCATTTTGTGGTCGGTATCCCCCCTGCTTACAGTTAACATTAGTGCATTTTAATTCCCCATGCGACTTACCCTGCATGTGTGTTGTCTCCTGGTAGTCTGCGCTGTCCTGTCCTTGAATCACTGTGATGATCTCCTCAGGGTTGACAGCTGCAACCATCTCCTCCATGTGGTCCAGGGCCTCCTATGGTGCTGGACTCCCACCTCCAGTCTGCAGTGCTGCCTTCCTGTTCCTGGCCATCTTTTCCTTTGTCCTGCACTTGCAGTCATGCCAGCGTTTCTTGGAGTCAATGACTGTTCTGCGTACTTCTGCCACACTGTTAATCTTGTCAACAATTTGTTGCCATATTGCCTCTCTCCTACTGATTGGCAACTTTGAGGTGACAAACAGTTGGTGCTGATGTTCCTTCACCTCTTTAACCAGTATTTCCTGTTCCTCTGCACTGAAGCGACACTTTCTTTTCTTCTTAAAACTGTCCTGGGTCTTGTTTGTGTCATTCTGACTGGTTCCTGGTCTGTTGTCATCTTCCTGGGGTCTGTACAGGCATCTGGGATCCATTTTGGCTCTCCTCTGCTGACATGGCTGTGTTTGCGGGGAATTTTGACACTATTGCATCAAAAAACACAGCATATCCGGTGTGCGGGGTCGTAAATTGACCCACAGTCATTTCCGCCGCGTTAACATCGTTTTGATTTACGACTTGACGCTGCAGTGTGCGTAAAAAAAAATTACTTTCACCTGTGGTTTGTGCCGCCGGGCGTCAAAGTATAAATTTGACACCTGCACAGCGCACCAAAATGGCGTTAGCCGGCAGTAATATTTTTGACCAACACTGCACCGCCGCAGTTTTGCGTCAAAAAGTATAAATATGGGCCAAAGTACCTACCCAACAACAGTGTTCTTCCTATTTCATGACTTTGAAGGCTAGTGTTGGAAAAAAGCCTTCTTCTACCTTACCTCAATTGATGGTGATAGCAGGTAGGGGTAGATGTACTCCTTATTCCTACAGCACAGCAACCTAATTTGCCACACTGTGTTGGACAAAAGGGAAAATGAAGCTTAGAGTCATATCTACTCAGATGTGTCTGCTACTGGCAGATAGCCTTGCATCATGGTGCAGAGGCGTATGTGGGCAGTCTAGCATTAGTTTTTAGACTGAAGGCTCAGTCTTCTAGTATATATTCCTATGGCTGCTGAAACTCAGAAGGATCCAAAACCTTTGATGTGTACAGTGCACTTTAACACATATTTAATGCACATTTTTCTAAGAAATTAAAATATGTCCCCATCCTCTTACTTCAATAAGGTTTTGGTCTGGTTAGCTTACCAAATTGACCTACATGTCAAAACCTCTAGATGTTTGCACTGATCCACCAAAGTAACACACCTTTGGTACAAACAAACACAAATCAATAAAAAAATACTTTTTGAACTGAGAAATGAGCAAATTTCCAGGACGAAATACGTTTTGCACTGCAAATTAATCACCAATGTGTCACTTTGTGATGGTGTAAACCTTAAAACATTTGGCCAAAATATATTCTTTCTTCAACTGTCTGCTTTTGGAACTGTGATATGCTTTGACTAGAGTGCTACCCATAAGCATTCAGTCTAAATGCAGAGGGCAATTTATAATGAAAAGCATGCATCTCAATTAACAAAGCTTGTGGATATCCTGCACTTCTCAGCTCCGGATTATCCAGGTTTGTTTTAGACAAGGGAGCTGCTCATTATCCACAGTTGAATTGACCATGGATACCTCTTATCAGTTACTGTTCAACCGAGTACTTCCATCATTGTAGCGCTGATGGCTTATCCTATTTAGCCAGAAGGTCTCTAAATCTCTAGGAGGAGCTACTTCCATGCAAATATATTTCCTTATTTTTATTTTCCATAGAGAAAGTTCCACTTTGTGGATTTGCTTCGGCGAAGCAAACTATATCACAGGTGGACACTATCACATGGTGTCCCAGTCAGCGTTTCAATTTTGCCAAAACAGATGTGAAAATAATTTTGGGGGAAATTTCCTTGCCTCCATGATGGGCAACTCTCACTATATTGGCCATGCTGCTGTCAATCTGGCAAATGTGGGACAGGCAGAGATTCAGCCACCAAAGTAAAAATCAAGCCTTGTATTTATCCACTTGCTTTACTGCATATAGGTTGATTGTTTTTTTTTCTGCAATGTTAAAACAATGTCATTTTCTGAAAACATATTTTCAGAAAGGAAACGGACAACTGTAGTTAATTGTGATACTCAAGAATTTAACTACATTTTTGTGCCTGAGTGATGGAGCAAAATATATTTGAAAGAATATGTGTTTTTAAGTGAAACTGTACACAAGATTCAGATACATGATTGTGATCTTCTCTGATCCAAAATTTCTATTCAGAGCCTTTCGATGTTTGAAGAACAGCGCGTTGAATAAGGATGGGGTAAAGAAAACATCCTCGCACAAATTGCATGCTAAAATACACAGACTAAAGTACATTGTTTTATGGTATTTGTCAAGGATGGAGGAAATGGATTTATCCATGAAAGAGTACATTTATTTTTAAAGCAGACAGGTGTTTCATATTGTCTTTAGCTGTGTTTATTTCTGGTAAAAAATGTGCCTTATATTTCTGAACCAGGATCTTAGTTTGAAACACCTTGGGGTATGTTCTTGGACAGTTTCACCACAGCATGAGATTACACAATTATTTTAAGAAAACAGAGAACAATCATTATGGTATTATAATAATGTATAGTATGTGTAATTGGTTGGGTTTAAAATGTTTGCAGTGAAAATCATTCATTCAATATTCATTTCCTAACTTGCATAGTTTTGACCAAACAAAATTAATCTTCACACACTCCAGTCATAATCTCTCAAAACAGAACGAACTACAATATACATATCTGGATATAGCAGTAATTTTGTATTCATCTTTTCAATCTTCAGCTTGAAATAAAGACAATCCTAAGTGATCTACATGAAATGAAATGCATTTCTAAATTAAGAACATATATAATACATAATTGCTTGCCATGTTGCCTAATCAATTATTATCTTGTGAATGCATGTATTATAGTGCAGAAAAATCAGTTTTTGTAAGAGAAAAGCACTCACCCAGGACAGGATAGCTTACAGCACTCTAACTCGAATAGCATATTATACTGAGTTCTTAAGCCTTTCCAATGATTGATTAGAAATCATTATTCAGGGGTGTGGCCTGTGGGAATACATGCATGACATCTATCCGGTGAGCTCCACAATGGATCCATCTGTTTAAGACCCATAATATGTATCTAAGGGATTTTACAACAATGTGACCTCAGGAGGCTGACAGCCCACATGCAGATCGCGCTGTAGCAAAGGCAGGGAATTCCTGGGTCAGTGCTGTGGGTGCTGTTAATGAACAGCCCAGCCCAAACAAAGGGAACGGCCCTATTGCAGCCCAGGACAACTCCACATGCTTGAGAATGTGTCCAGTGTAAAGGTTAGAGGCACAACCAGGGTCCTCACCTGATGGAGCTAAGGATGCACATGTAAACCACGAAGCAAGGGTTCTGAAGAGGGTGTCCCTCCAATCCCGTAGATCAGACACAACTAACTTACGCACTTACAACTTGACCACTGAAATCATGTGATACAGTTGTGAAACGTTTTTGCTGCTCCCAGGGCTACTTCACTAAAAATTGTGCCTTTATCATATAATCAGGACTCCTGCTTGCCCAGTTGTAGAGTGCACACTTAATGCATCATGGGCAATAAGTGGGGAAATAAATGTCACACTTTTCCTAGAAATCAACAGCAAAGAGCACTGGTTTGTAGGAGCATTGGGGTGAAGCTTCAAGGAAGCCCACTGCTCATTGAACATTTAATGAGAACACAATAACACGAGTCACAGAGTTCAAACAATAATATTGAAAAGCCCCATACCCCAGAACCTGAAACACAGGCATTGGGGTACATGAGTTGGGAACTTTAGTGCCCCATTTTCAATGCCAACTAGGAAGACGGGAGCAAATAGAGCATTGTGCACCTGCTGGTGACACATGGAACCCACACAGGGCAACCAACCTGGGAAAGTTAGATAGAAAACATGGTTGCATACATGACCTCAGAAAAAGCGAAGTCTCATTCTCCAGTAATCAAGGAAGACATGCAGGGCTGCCTAAGTGACCTACACTTTAAAGTCTCCAATATGGTCACCACACAAATGTAGGCCTTGAAATCTGACATTGCACCGGCCCTCTCATATATGGCAAAAGATTTGTGTTGGACCTGACAGCCTAAGGGTGGTCATTCTCCAACTTTTTGCCTGAATATTTGGTTTACTTGAAAGTCCCTAGTAAAGTGCACTACATGTACCTAGGGCCTGTAAAGTGAATGCTACTAGTGGGCCTGCAGCACTGGTTGTACCACCCACATAAGCAGCCCTTTAACCATGTCTCAGGCCTGCCATTGCAAGGACTGTGTATGCGGTTTCACTGCCACTTCGACTTGATATTCAAAAGTACTTGCCAAGCCCTAAATTCCCCTTTTTCCACATATGAGTCACCCCTAAGGTAGACCCTATGTAACCCACAGGGCAGGGTGCTGTGTAGTTAAAAGGCAGGACATGTACATGTGTGCTTTATATGTCCTGGTAGTGGAAAACCCCTAAATTAGTTTTCCACTACTGTGAGGCCTGCTCCTTTCATAGGATAACAATAGGGCTACCCTCATATACTGTCTGAGTGGTAGATTCTGATCAGAAAGGGGTAACCAGGTCTTATTTAGTATGGCCAGAATGGTAATACAAAATCCTGCATATTGGTTACGTTGGATTTTATATTACTATTTTAGAAATGCCACTTTTAGAAAGTAAGCATTTTCTAAAGCCTGTACTGAAAAGGGGACCTTATGCACTTCAAAACCACTCTTTGAAGTCTCCCTAACTTCAAATGCATTTTTGGATATTTAAAGTGGGTCTCTGACACCACCAAATCAGACACTTCTGGACTTGAACCTGCAGCCTGTCAAGAGGAACTGCCTGGCTGCCCAAAGGACTCATCTAGACTGCTTTGCTGGGACGTACCGCTGCCCTGCTGTTACCCTGCTGCCTGCTGCCCTCTGACTTTGCCTAGAAGTGTTCTCCAAGGGCTTGGATTGAGCTTGCCTCTTGTTTTCTGAAGTTTCAGGGCCTAAAAGACTTCGGGGGTCATTCCGACCTTGGCGGGCGGCGGCGGAAACCGCCATGCGGCCGCAACTCACACGGCCGCCATTCCGACATTCCCGCTGGGCCAGCGGGCGCAAACCAAGTTTGCGCCCGCCTGCCCAGCGGGAATGAGGCCGCAACACAGGAGCCGGCCCTGAATGGAGCCGGCGGTGTTGCGGCCGTGCGACGGGTGCAGTTGCACCCGTCGCGCTTTTCACTGTCTGCTATGCAGACAGTGAAAAGCTGGCTGGGGCCCTGTTAGGGGGCCCCAGGACACCCGTTACCACCAGCCTCTTCCTGGCGGTGAAAACTGCCAGAAACAGGCTGGCGGTAAGGGGGTCATAATCCCCAGGGCAGCGCTGCAAGCAGCGCTGCCCTGGTGGATTATCGCTGCTGGGGGAGAAATGGCGGAAAACCGCCAGCCCCGGCGGTGCGACTGCAGCTTTACCACCGCGGTCAGAATGAGGAAGAAAGCACCGCCAGCCTGTTGGCGGTGCTTTCGGTCATTATAGCCCTGGCGGTCTCGGACCGCCAGGGTCAGAATGACCCCCTTCATCTCTTCCAGGAACTACTTGTGTGCCGAAAATCGATGCACAGCCTGCTGGAAACGATGCACAGCCCACCTTGCAGCGAGAAAATCGCTGCACAGCCAACCCGGAACAACGCAGCCTGACTTCCAGCTGAAGAATTGGCGCAGCACCTACCTTGCAGTTGCAACTCAGATGCTCAATCCTACCGGATCGACGCACAGCTGAACAGGAATGATGCAGCCTGACTTCCCGAGTGAAGAATCAACTCATCGTCATACCGGACCATCTGTCACGACCAGGATTTTCACGCATCGTCCCTTGGCGTCAAAAAGATCCCCCCATTGCAGTGAGTGTAGGAAAGTACCCTCTTTCTTGGCACGGTTACCCCCATTTTCAGTGTGCTTGACTGTGTCTACTAGAATCCTGCTAATCAGGGCCCCAGTAGTTATGCTCTCTCCATTCAAATTGGTTGTTGGATACTGTTAACACAGTATTTCATCCACAAGTGGCATACTGGTGCCCCCATATAAGTCCGTATATGGTACCTAAGTACCCAGGGCATTGGGGTTCCAGGGGATCCCTATGGGCTGCAGCATATATTTTGCCACCCATATGGAGCCCATTCAAAGGCCCCTGTGGGACTGCCATTGCAGCCTGCGTGGAAAGGTGAAAGCACTCTTTCGCTGCCATTTACACTGCACCAGATAACTGATAAGTCACCCCTATAGCAGGCCCTCCAGCCCGAGAGCAGGGTGCAAATTATCTGTATGTGAGGGCACCCCTGCACTAGCAGAGGTGCCCCCACAACCTCCAGGACCATTTTCCCAGAGTTCGTGAGTTCGGGAACACCATTTTTTGCGTGTACTGGGCATACCTATGTCCAGCTATATCATGGTAACTCCAAGCATAGGCATGTTTGGTATCAAACATGTAGGAATCATACCCTAATGCTTTTGCAAGCATTGGTTGTATGATCCAGGGCACTCTGGGGGACTCCTTAGAGGACCCCCAGTACTGCCATTACAGCCTTCTGAGATATTCCAGGCAGGACCAACTGCTGCCACCTCACAGACAGGTTTCTGCCCTCCTGTTGCTTGAAAAGATCATGCCCAGGAAGGAAGAACAAAGGATACACCCTCTCCCTTTGGAAATAGGTGTTACAGGCTTGGGAGGGGTAGCCTCCCCAAGCCACTGGAAATGCTTTGAAGGGCACATTTGGTGCCCTTCTTGCATAAACCAGTCTACACCAGTTCAGGGACCCCCAGTCCCTGCTCTGGCGTGAAACTTGACAAAGGAAAGGGGAGTGACCACTCCTCGGTCCATTAGCACCCCAGAGGTGGTGCTCAGAGCTTCTCCAGAGTGTCCCTGGATTCTGCCATCTTGATTCCAGGATGGTCAGGGAACTCTGGGATCATCTGAGTGGCCAGTGCCAGCAGGTGATGTCAGAGACCCCTCCTGATATGTCCATACCTGGTTAAGTAGCTAATCCCCCTGTGAGGGCTATTTAGGGTCTCTCCTGTGGGTGTTTCTTTAGATTCGGACTCCAGCAAGAATCCTCTGCATCCTTTACTTCATCTTCTAGCAATGGATCAACCGCTAACTGCTCCAGGAACTCTACAAACTGCAACAAAGAAGCAAAGACGACGTCTGCAACCTTGTAACGTCAGCTTCTGCCATCAACTGCAACAGTTTCCAGGTTGTGAACACTCTGAGGACTGCCTGTCTTCATCCTGCACCACAAGAACCAAAGAAAACCCACAGTGGATGACACTAGTCACTCTAAATCCGGGTTTTGGTCTGGCTAACTAGCAGTGCCTCATCTCTCCCAAATGGTAGAGACAATTGGCAGCCGAGCGCATGACATCTTAGTACTTCCCAGGGAAGTCGTGGTCACTCAGGTCACAACCGGTTCTCTCATACACAGTGCGGTCTCATATATAAATGACAAAGGCAGTTTAAGTTTTAAAGTTTGATTTAATAAAACAACTTCATTTTAGATAGCAAAGCGTGAGCTGCAATAACCAGAATTACACAACACAGTAAGATTAAAATAGTAACGATGAGAGTGAAGCACAAGAATAAGGCTATCATAGTGCAGCTAGATTATTTTCTCTCTAAGTTATAGTTTGAGCACAGAATGTGAAGCTCTAAGCCTGCCTTTCAGGTTCCCCCGGGAGGACATCAACCCTCATACCTGAGCAAAGTCCTATAATCTGCATCAGCATCTGCAACGGGGCATTCAGCATCTAGCTGTAGGTTCGTTGCTGGAATCTCCCTCTTGACGTATACTAGGACTAGGAAGTGTTTTTATAACTAACACACAGATGTTCTAAGAAAATGTCCCTACGTAAGGATGTGTATTTTCTACGAATACTGGAGACTAAACTTCTACCACGTTTACCGGCAATGTACCATACTGTAGCCTTGACTGAAGCACAGGGCGATCAAGAATGCATTATTTGAGAACACAGTGCTTAACTAAGCTAAACACTGACTGAAAAAACTGGTTATTGTAAAATAACAGTGCGAAGCTGAATAAAATATATCTAGGGCAAAGTGCACAGTGGCCTTGTATGTTAAACTAACGTGCATGAAGCTATATTAAAAATGGCTACACTACAGTGGAGTGATGGAGTCACTTCCCTGCTTCAGCAGGCACTACTTTGCAGTGACAACCAGTACTCTGGGCCCCCTGTCCTGACAACAAGCGTGGATCCTGGAACACAGGTGGTAGACTAAAGTGACCCTGACTGTCCAAAGGTCCAGCTGTCCAAATTTGGTGGGGGTAAGAGCTTGCATCCCTGTGCCAGACAGTACCCCTATGCACTGCATGTTTTGCAGCTCCTGGGGCTTCTGTGCGCTTTTCCAAGGATCTCTTTGTGCACAGCCAAGCCGAGGTCCCCATCACTCTATCATGTGATGCTCAGCTTCCTGAGTTGTTCTCCAGCGTCGTGGGGTCCCTTTGTGTAGTACTGCGATGACCGCTATTTGCAACTCCTTTGTCCCTGTGGGACTCCTGTGCACGCTGCCTGGTCTTCTGAGGGCTCTCTGAGTTGCTGAGAGCCCCCTTTGTCTCCCCCTTCCGGGTAGAGTTGACCTGGTCCTTCCTGGGCCCGGGCAGTGCCATTTTCTGTGAACTGTGAGTTTTGCGTTTACCAAGGCTCATTTGCGGAATCCCGTGACGAAAGCCAGACTGCATTCATCCATCCGGCATGGGACATCTTCACCAACCAGAAACCTGCATCTGTCTTCCTTGGTGAAATACTGACTTTGTCTTCTCGCTGGTGGTTCTTCTTTTGCACCTTCATCCGGGTTCGCACGGGCCCCTCTTCTCCCTGGACCCTTCAGTACTTTTTGGACTTGGACCCTTTCTTCCACAGGTCTTCAGGTTCAGGAATCCATCAGTGGTGTCTTGCAATCTCTTCTGGTTCTTGCACTGTCTTCTATCACAACTTCTAAAGTGTTTTAGGAAACTTGCTGTGTTTTACTCCTGCTTTCCTGGGCTCTGGAGTGGGATATTGGTCTTTTCTTATACTCCCAGCGCCCCTTTACACACTACACTTGCCTGCCAAATTTCCCATTCCACTATTTTAGTATATGGTTTGTGTTCCCCCTAGGCCCATTACAACTCATAGTGATTTTCACTGTTTGCACTAATTTCTGACTGTTTATTTATCTCTTTTTGGTTACTAGTGTATATATTGTTTAATTTACTCTCCTCCTAAGGGAGTATATCCTCCAAAGTGTTTTTGGCCTTGTGTCACTAAAACAAACTACGATTATTTTTGGTAACACTGAGTATTGTCTTTCATTTATGTGAGTACTCTGTGACTACAGTGGTATTGCAAGAGCTTTGTATGTCTCCTAGTTCAGCCTTGGGTGCTCTGCTTACAGCTACCTCTAGATAGCTTGGCTTCTAGATACTGACTACTTTTCACTGATAAGGAATAACTGGACCTGGTATGAGGTTTAAGCACCTGTGGTACCCACTACAAACCAGGCCAGCCTCCTACACTTAATATTTATGCACCGATTCAGCAAGGACATCTTACTCACACACATAGTGGGCAAAATATAGGAATGGAACACACATAAGTTACTTTGGGTGGGCAACCTCCAAATGGTCCTTGATGCACAGTTTGATAGACAGCCCTTGAATATATAGTGTTAAAATGCTATGCCACAATCCCTTATGGGTAATTCAGGGAAGCAGACCTCATTGACAAATGACAATATAAATATTCACTGTAAAGGAAGTCACTTTCTTTTCCAAAATTCATTGATCCTATTCCTTTAAATACCTAACGAGGGGCACACAAAGTGGGTAAGGACCCCTTCTATAATTCCTCCTGGACTTATAGCAATATTCTAAGTTGATGGTCTTGCAGTCTCCCAGGGATGTGATCACAAACTATTTCAGGGAGAATTATACTGGACAGGTTTTCCAGGGTGTAGTGTGGGAAGCCTATAAAGCGATCGCTAGGGGACATTGTATAACGGAGAGGGCTTGGCACCAATATATCAAAATATACGTAAGGTGCACAGAGAAATCTTAGAACCTGAGCTCAAAGTGACAGAGGATAATTTTAAAATGCTGTGGTTACTGCATTCTTTTACCGGACCTAATTAGAGTGAGGATCCACTTGTGACTCTTGGCCATGAAGGGGTAGGATAAAGCACTGCTGTGCCTAAGGCAGAAACTTCCTGAAAAGGTCAATAAGGTGGAATCTCTACAGGCTAATAGTCTCATACAAACAAGGGCTTTAAAACAAATTGCTGCTCTGAGGGGAGGTAGGGGTGAATTTAAGTGTGACTAAAAGGGGAAAAAGAAGCCTTTATAAAATACTATTCAGAGCTGTCTTTATTCAGAAGACCTGCTGTACCTAGGGCAGGTGTGCAGCTTTATCAGCTCAGGAGATCTGCCAACATTGTCCAGAGCAAACAGTGCAAGCCTCATTGAAACATTAACCTCGGAGGAAGCTATTAAGACCATCAATGATCTACTCTCCAACCTGTCTCTGGGTCCTCATGGCCTAACGTATGTATTTGATAAATATTTTATGTTGGAATTGACTCATCGTCTCATAACCACAGTTTACTCTTTTCTGGAAACAAGCTCGTTTACAGCCATGATTACTGAGTCCACAGTTGCACTAGTTCATAAGGAGGGTTAAACTCCAGATGTTTGTGAAGTGTATTGAACTATAGCTCTCCTAGATGAAGATGGTCTGTAAAATATTTACAAAGGTAATGTTCAAATACTTGATGTCTCCTTATAAGCCACATCTCATTTTCCCAGAGCAATTGGGGTTTGTTACTCAATGCTAGGCAGTAGGTCATATATAACGAGTGTTGCACCTTATAGAATAAGCTTTATTGTTAGACCGGTCAGCCTTAGGGTGGCCTTCCCAAAACTTTTTGCCTACTTACGTCCAATTTTTGCTGAAATTCATTTTTTTGTTCTGTGCACTTTACCACTGCTAACGCACACTAAAGTGCTTGTGCTCACTCCCTTAAACATGGTTTGATTTGCAGATACCTTACTGGCTTATATCATGTACTTCTAAGCCCCTTTTAGAGTGGTATACCATATAATCCGGGCCTGTAAATTAAATGTTATTAGTGGGCTTACTGCACTTATTGTTCCACCCACTTCAGTAGTGCTTTAAAACATATCTCAGGCCTGGTATTGCAGCCTGAATGCAGTTTTAACTGCCCTGTCAACTTGCCATTTAAAACCTCTTGCCAAGCCTTTAACCGCTCTTTTATTATATGTCACCCCTCTACCTGTGTTTTGTAGAGTTCTGTATAGGAGTGTGAGAAGTTTAAACTGGCTGCACGTGTGCCTGTGGAGCCAGCGAAGCTTTTTGAGGTGCTGTGTGATGTGGTTATAGCAAGGGTATGCAAGTGTGAGCCTTGCAGCAGTGTTCAGGATGATCTGGGGTCTGTGTAGGAGTTATTTGGAGATTCCAAGATGTGTTACCGTAGTCCAGCAAGCTGGGGATGATTGTTTCCATGATGGTCCATTTGAACATCTCTCATAGCATGCATAGGATGTTTAAGCAGGAGGTGCACACTGCATTGGCTAGTCATGTTGAGCTTTGTGTCTAGGATAATTTGTACATTTCCTGTGTGATCTGTGGGTGTTGATCCTAGGTCTGACAGCCACTAGTTGGAGTCCCAGGGGGCTCTCTTGTTGTCAAATATGAATATTCATATTCTCGGAGTTGAGCTGTAGGCAGTTGGTTTGCATCCAATCTCCTACCATGGTCATGCAGTGTATGAAGTTGGTTCTGGGGTGGTGAGGGGGGGGCTATCTTGTCCAACAAGGAGAGGGTTATTTGGGTGTCATTGGCATATGAGATGACAGTGATATCTTGTGATTGATGATGTTGGCAAGCAGTGTCCTCTTCATATAAAACAGGGAGGGGCAGAGGAAACAAACCCTATGGGACTTGCGTACCAATTACTTGGATCCTTGTATATCAGTCTCATGGAGTCTTCTGTTGAGGGTGTTATGGGTTTTATGGGAGAAAGTGTTGAAGGTCACAGGGAGGTTGAGCAGGATGGGGGATTGCTGTTTCTCTTCAGTCCAGGGAGATTCTAATGTCATTGGTGGCCATAATGAGACCTGTATTGGTCCTGTTGTACTTTATGAACCCTGACTGAGTGTTGTAGATGATTGTGAAATTCAAGGTGGATTGTGAGTTGCTTGTTGGTGGTCCTCTTAATCACTTTGGCTGGAGAGGGGATCAGGGAGATGGATTGAAAGTTGCTAAGTTGATTCTGTTCAGCTGTGGACTTGTTGAAGAGGGTGTTGTTTTCTGCAAGTTTCCGTTCATCCCTGGAAGTGGTGATAGTGTCTGAATACAGCCTTGTAAATAGTTCTGTCAGTAGTGCTGACTCTCCATTTAATCCTAGCTGTTTTTTGGTGTCTTTGAAGTTGTCTTTACCAGCTGTCCTGCTTTTTTGATTTACTATGCTTGTTTAGCTGGAGGGGTGCGAGGGAGTCTGTGCCTTTCTTGATGTAGTTGTTGATATCCTTGTATAGGTTGTCCGTAGTGCTAGGTTGATCTGTGTTGAGGGTGCTAAGCCAGTCTGCTTCTGTGATTGTGCCTTAGCTGTTGCTTGGATTGCTGAACATGGTAGGGGTGTTGACTTGAGGTGTATTGATTTGAAAGTGGATGATGGACTGTTCAGTCCATGTGAGCGGTATGGTGAAGTTGTATTTGATTCTGTCACTTGTGGTGAAGATGATGTCCAGTCTGTGTCTGTGGTGTGTGTTTGTTCTGGGACAAACATAGTACCCTAATTATTATATGCCTTTCAGCCCTACCAGTTAGAATCCCTGAGGCAGATTTGAAAACTCTACAGGGTGCCCTTGATTCCTTTATATGGGCAAGGAAGCAGGGTCGAATATCATTGGAAGTACTAGACAGTCGGTTGCATTGGAATGCCTAAACGTAAGACAGCACTATTACAACATACAGATTCAAGTTTTTTTAATGGTCTTTTTAAAAAAAAAAACATAGAGGCAGTAGATCCTCAAGGCTGCATCAGTCATGATTAATAAAGTATGGGGCATACCTTGGTTAGATAAATCAGCTCACCCTCGGGTATCCTACTCCTCTGAAATCCTCAAACCCACAGCAGAAATATAAGATAGGATCACTAGGAAAGGGGCACTGACCACATGTCTATCCCCATGCACACTGGGGAAAAGAGTGATGGGGATGTGTGTGGCTGGATGAATGGAAGATGTAGAATACTTGAAGATCTATATAAAAATACAGAAAGTAAAACATTCCAGCAATGCTAAAGGGATTTTTAAATATGGGAATGTGATCAAATTAAATATCAACACATGTGACACTGGGAATTCCACCCCACAAATAGGTTAGAAGCCGTTAGGCCATTCACAAAATGAGAAAAGCCATTTCCCAAATACACATCACCTAGATAGCTTATTTCCCACCTTTACTTTGTACTGATGGCTTTACGCCACTTTAAGTCTAATGGGCATATATTACAGTTTGATATCTCCATGGGTTGATGGAAATAATTGTTTGACAAATGTAAAGTAGAAAATAATGCTGTGACACCTGAAGCATAAGACATTGCAAGTGATGTAGCAGAATACATCAGGGTTGTTCTGGAGGGTTTGTTTACTAGAGAGGGATGATATACATATTTGCTGGTCCTGCCCCCTGACATTTCATGATTGGAGGAGTGAATTAAGGTATTTGTAGTTATGAAAAACTTAACCTGGGACTTCCTTGATACGGCTGCAGATACGAACAAGCATGGTGCGCTGTAGTGGAGTATTTGTTTCCTCACACAACATTGTTGAGGTGCCCCAGATCCTTGAGAACTTTAAAGTTGATAAGCCAATTTTAAAAGCTAACGATAATGACTGAGACTGCATAACCTGGGTGACCTTCAGGACACTGGAATGGTCTCATTGACTGTTGTTTGGTCACTCTGTCAGTGAAGTTGGGGGAGGGAGGGTTATGTTTTATTCTTTGTTTCTATGAACGAGCCAGACTCAGGCCTTTTACATCTTGTAAATTCAAATGAATAAAACTGAAAAATATATTTGTAAAATATTTAAAGACTGTTCAAGTTTTCTGTTTAGAATTTCTCAGAAATTATGGACCATAATATACAGAAAGTTAGTTCTTTATCATTGGAGTGCAGAGTGGAATTGTTTAATGAAGGCTGTGCTCTTCAGTTTATTCGATTTTAACAGCACCTTTGTCTTCCATATTACACATTACAGTTTTTATCACCCAGTGTTAGAGTGTTAGAGGTGGATGATGCTCACCTGGACAGCTTGAACATCAATACCTTCCACTGGCTTTGTGGGTTCTGTTTCAAGCTTTTTGTCTGTGATGTCATCAACAGGTTGAGATTTTAGTCAAATCACTTCAAAGTAGAGGGATAAACTCTTCTGCAGGATTGGGTTTGTAGCCTTCCGCTTTCTTGCTACAAAGGTTCCTTCATTAGAAATCTGCAGAATATCAACAAATATAATATTGTTGATTGCTAGCTTCAAAATTCAATGCGTATGCACAGACATAAAGGCCCATATTTATACTTTTTTGGCGCCGCATTTGCGGCAGTTTTTGACGCAAAAACCATGCAAACTTACAAAATACAATTGTATTTTGCAAGTTTGCGCCGCTTTTGCGTCAAAAAATGACGCAAATGCGGCGCTACAAAAGTATAAATATGGGCTAAAATATCTTATTCCTACACATTTGCCAAGATGTTTATAAATAATTTCCTAAGCTCATGAAGACTGAGAAAGCTCTCAGGGGATAAATGAAAATGTTCTTAACCCCTTCTGTGCCGCGGACGTAATGGTTACATCCTGCGGCACAGTGTGCGTGTGCCGAGGACGTAACCATTACGTCCTGGGCACAGAGCTCAGAGGGAGCGCTAGCACTCCCTCTGTGGGCTTCCCTCCCACCCCCGCAAGGCAGGGATGGAAGGGGAAGCCCTACCCCTTCCATCCCCAGTGACGTCTGATGACATCAGTGCACATTTGCGCGCTGACCTCATCAGAGGCCACTTTCCCATCGGAAAAGAGAAATGCAAAGCATTTCTCTTCCGATCATGTGATGGGGGCCTGAGAGGCTTCAAAGGGAACGAAAGGAATTTCCTTCCTTTTGAAGTCACTCAGAGCATTTCAAAAGCCAGATCGTAAAGCGATCCGGCTTTTGAAATGCCCACTAGCCACAGGCAAATGTTATAAAAACAAAACTGGCACAAGGGGAGCGACCCCTTGGGCAAGGGTCGCTCCCCAGGGGGGAAATATTTTTCAAGGCCTTTTCTGCCCCTCCTGGGGGCAGATCGGCCTATTGTTAGGCTGATCCACTAGGTGCCAAGGATCTTTTTTTTTTTTTTTGGGGAGCGACCCCTTAGGCAAGGGTCGCTCCTTAGGGGACAAATTATATTTAGGCCATTTCTGCCCCCCTTGGGAGCAGATTGCCCTCTTTTTATGAGGGCAGTCTGCCCCGGGGGGCAGAAATCTCTAGGCACCAGGGCTCATTTTCTTTTGTGGTTTTTTTTTTGTTTGTTTGTTTTTTTAGATAAGGGGAGCGACCCTTTAGGCAAGGGTAGCTCCCCTGGGGGGCAAATTTTATTTAGACCATTTCTGCCCCCCTTGGGGGCAGATCATCTGATTTTTGTTAGGTCAATCTGCCCCCAAGGGGGGCAGAAGCCACTAGGCACAGGGGATCTTTTTTTTGCGCCAATGTCAGGCAAGGGGAGCGACCCCTTAGGCAAGGGTCGCTCCCCGGGGGAGGGGGGAAAATTTATTTTAGGCCATTTCTGCCCCCCCCCCCGGGAGGCAGATCGGCCTATTGTTATTAGGCCGATCTGCTCCGGGGGGGGGCAGAAACCACTTAGGCATAAATCCACTTAGGCACCAGGGATTGGTGTGTGTGTATGCTTGTATTTTCTTTAGGGGGGCACCACTTGGGTAAGGGTCGCTCCCCATGGGGGAACATTACAGGTTGGCCATATCTGCCCAAAATAAATGGGGCCAAAGTTTTTCTGCCCACCAGTGGGCAGATGGGGCAATTACCTCTGATCCACACCCCGGGGGGGCAGAAAGTCTACTAGATGCCAGGGAATTAAAAAAAAATATATATATATATATTGGGGTGGTGGCTACCAACCAGTATGGGCCTGGTTATGCCCCGTTCCCAACTGAAGGGGGTAACAGTCTTTCAACTCTCCCCCATACTCTAAAACATCTTATCCCACAGCAAGCAAGAAGACGTTTGGGCCCGTATTTATACTTTTTGACGCAAAACTGCGCCAACGCAGTTTTGCGTTAAAAAAAATAGCGCCGGCTAACGCCATTCTGAAGCGCCATGCGGGCGCCGTATTTATTGAATGGCTTTAGCCGAACGGCGCAGCCTGGTGTGCGTAAAAAAAAACGACGTACACCAGGCAGCGCCGGCGTAGGGGAAAATGGCGTTTGGGCGTCCAAAAATGGGGCAAGTCAGGCTGAGGCAAAAAAATCGCCTTAACCCGATTTGCGCCATTTTTTTACGACGCCCAACCCCCATTAACATGACTCCTGTCTTAGCAAAGACAGGAGTCATGCCCCCTTGCCCAATGGCCATGCCCAGGGGACTTATGTCCTGGGCATGGTCATTGGGCATAGTGGCATGTAGGGGGGCACAATTCAGGCCCCCCTATGCCACAAAAAAAATTAAAACAAAAATACTTACCTGAACTTACCTTAATGTCCCTGGGGTGGGTCCCTCCATCCTTGGGTGTCCTCCAGGGGTGGGCAAGGGTGGCAGGGGGTGTCCCTGGGGGCATGGGAGGGCACCTCTGGGCTCATTCTGAGCCCACAGGTCCCTTAACGCCTGCCCTGACCCAGGCGTTAAAATCCGGCGCAAATGTGTTTTTTTTTGCCCCACCCACTCCCGGGCGTCATTTTAGCCCGGGAGTATAAATACCACGCACATGCCTGGGAGTCATTTTTTAAGACGGGAATGCCTCCCTTGCATATCATTAACGCAAGGAAGGTGTTCACGCAAAAAAATGACGCAAACTCCATGAACTTTGGCGCTAGACGCGTCTAACGCCAAAGTATAAATATGGAGTTAGTTTTGCGTCGAATTTGCGTCGAAAAAAACGACACAAATTCGGCGCAAACGGAGTATAAATATGCCCCTTGATTATTTGGGGTTTTGGTTTTACATTTGGCCCATGAGAGCTTGGCTAACTCTCAAAATTGTCCCACTTGGAATGGTGAGGGCTGCACTTTATGGACTTTGGGACGCTTCCATGTAGAAAAATCCACAAGACCTAGATACATCTGAAAACTAAACATCTGGGTAACTCCAGGGTGGTGTGTTTCACATGCCCCCCACACCATTTTCATACCCTCAATGCCCTGCAAACCTACCAACTTGGCTGTAAATCACACATTTTCCCCACGTTATTGTGATGGAACCTTCTAGAATCTGCAGGAATCCACAAAATTCCTACCACCCAGCATTGTCTCATCTATACCAATAAAAATTCTGCTGCACCTGTCAGCCTAAAAATGTTTTTTTGCAAACTGCCCTTTTGGACCCCCTTTGGTTCCCCCTCAATATCAACATGTTTTTGGCTCTTCCCTTTCACAAGCACTTGGCCCACCTACACAAATGAGGTATAATTTTTACCGGGAGACTGAGGGGAACGTTGAGTGGTATGAAATTTGTCCCAGTGCGGTAATCCCACACAGAAATGTTGGAAAAATGTGATTTTTTAGCTACATTATGAGGTTTGCTGAGGATTCTGGGTAAGAAAATATTGGGGTATCCACGCAAGTCGCACCTCCCTGGACTCCCTCGGGTGTCTAGTTTTCAGAAATGTCTGGGTTTGGTAGGATTCCCTAAATGGCTGCTGAGCCCAGCACCAAAAATGCAGGTGCCCCCCGCAGAAACAGGTAGTTTTGTTTTTGATAATTTTGATGTGTCCAGATAGTGTTTTGGGGCATTTTCTTTCGTGGGCAGTAGACCTACCCACAAAAGTGAGATACCATTTTTATCGGGAGACTTGGGGAAACACTGGGTGGGAGGAAATTTGTGGCTCCTCTCTGATTCCAGAACTTTCTGTCACCGAAATGAGAGGAAAAAGTGTTTTCGGGCCAAATTTTGAGGTTTGCAAAGGATTCTGGGTAACAGAACCTGGCCAGATCCCCACAAGTCACCCCATCTTGGATTCTTCTAGGTGTCTAGTTTTCAAAACTGTGCAGGTTTGCTAGGTTTCCCCAGGTGCCAGCCAAGCTAGAGGCCGAAATCCACAGGTAGGCACTTTGCAAAAAACACCTCTGTTTTCTGTGGAAAAATGTGATGTGTCCACGTTGTGTTTTGGGTCATTTCCTTTTGCGGGCGCTATGCCTACCCACACAAGTGAGGTACCATTTTTATCGGGAGACATAGAGGAACACAGAATAGCAAAACAAGTGTTATTGCCCCTTGTCTTTCTCCACATTTTTTCCTTCCAAATGTAAGACAGTGTGTAAAAAAGACGTCTATTTGAGAAATGCCCTGTAATTCACATGCTAGTTTGGGCACCCTGAAATTCAGAAAGGTGCAAATAACCACTGCTCCTCAACACCTTATCTTGTGGCCAATTTAGAAATACAAAGATTTTCTTGATACCTATTTTTCACTTTTTATATTTCAGCAAATCAATTGCTTCATACCCTGTATTGAATGAAAACCCATTGCAAGGTGCAGCTCATTTATTGGCTCTGGGTACCTATGGTTCTTGATGAACCTACAAGCCCTATATATCCCCGCAACCAGAAGAGTCCAGCAGACATAACAGTATATTGCTTTCAAAAATTTGACATCGCAGGAAAAAGGTATAGAGTAAAACATGGTGAAAAATGGCAGTTTTTTTTACCTCAATGTCAATATCTTTTTATTTCAGCTGTTATTTTCTGTAGGAAACACTTGTAGGATCTACACAAATGACCCCTTGCTGAATTCAGAATTTTGTCTACTTTTTGTAAATGTTTAGTCTTCTGGGATCCAGCATTGGTTTCTCACCCATTTCGGCCACTAACTGTGAGGAGGCTGAAAGCACAATTTTTTTTAAAAATGGGGTATGTCCCAGTAAAATGTCAACATTGTGTTGAAAAATTGGGTTTTCTAATTCAAGTCTGCCTGTTCCTAAAAGCTGGGAAGATGGTGATCTTACCATCGCAAACCCTTTGTTGATGCCATTTTCAGGGAAAAAAACACGAGCCGCCTTCTGCAGCCTTTTTTCCCATTTTTTTTTAGAAAAAACTAAATTTTCGCAGAATTTTGGCTAATTTCTTGGTCTCCTGCAGGGGAACCCACAAAGTCTGGGTACCGCTAGAATCCCTAGAATGTTGGAAAAAAAGGACGCATATTTGGCATGGGTAGCTTATCTGAACAAAAAGTTATGAGGGCCTAAGCGAGAACTGCCCCAAATAGCCAAAAAAAAGGCTCGGCACAGGAGGGGAAAAGGCCTGGCAGCGAAGCGGTTAAGTACAACATCTGAAAAGCAGATGGCATAACAGGACAAAACACTTCCAAATCAAGTTGTGTTCCTTTTGAGTTCTATATGGGGTGTTGCAGCAAATATCCACTTTCTTCAGAAACAAAACCATCTCATCTTTGCGTTGGAAAAAAATGTGATTTGACTTAGGGTGAGGGCAGTATCTAATCACATTTTAACACAAAAGTCTAATTTTTACTTCCTATTTCTGTTTGAATGTAAAACATACTGATATTTACTCAAAAAGATTGGCCTCCATTTTCTCTGCTATGTCTTCATGTAGGCATTACTTTTGTTCAAATATATTATAGTACAACCAAGCGTGCTCCTTAAAGGCAAACTTGGTAAAATAGCCAGCACTGTATTTGGGTGATAGATAAGGTGATTCTAGTTGTTCTCTATCTGGAAATGTGAGTGGAACAATATCAATTCATTTTAGCCCTCAATAAGGTGCACATTATGTCAGAAAATATCTTCCTTATGAGACAATATTGACATTTACATCTAAAGTGAATACACCTCAAAACAAGAGCAGATCAGAAGGGCCATCTTATGTTACAAGAAGGCTAGCTGTGTTTTGCTGCTAGGGCAGGTAAATTGTTCCACTCCAAGTTGGACCTCTCTGGGTTATTTAAGTAAGACTTAGCAGTGTTATTGTTAGACCTGGCATCCTTGGCGTGGTCTCCTCTGTCTTTTTTGCCTCTGCTTCCTATGTTGTGACTGTGTGATGGGCTTTATCTTAGCTATTTTTGTTAACCTGGGCACTTTACCACTGCTGACTAGTGCTATAGTGCAATTGGTCCTGGTGTAAATTGTATTGGTGATTGGCTTTTACATGATTGGCATATTTGATTTACTATAAAGTCCCTAGTAAAGTGCACTGGAAGTGCCCAGGGCCTATGAATCAAATGCTGCTAGTGGGGCAGCAGCACTGGTTGTGCCAACACACATGAGTAGCCCTGTAAGCATGGCTCAGACCTGCCATTGCTGTGTCTATATGTGCAGTTTTTAAACTGCCAATTCGACCTGGCAAATGTACCCACTTGCCAAACCCAAACCTTCCCTTTTTATACATGTAAGGTAACCCTAAGGTACGCCCTATGTAGCCCCAGGGGCAGGGTGCAGTGTATGTTAAAGGTAGGACATGTACTGATGTGGTTTACATGTCCAAACAGTGTAATACTTCCCATTTTTGTTCTCCTTTTGCAAGGTCTATCTGTTCCATAGGTTAACATGTAAGCTGCCTTTAAATAACTTTTAAGTGTAGGTTCCCTTTGGGAGCAGATAGAGATTTGGAGTTTGGTGTCTCTAAACTCACACTTCCAACATACAACTTTTGATAAGGTTGATTTGTAGATAGTCAGTTTGAAAATGCCACTTTTAGAAAATGGACTTTTTCTTGCCTAAACCACTCTGTGACTCTGCCTGTTTGTGAATTCCTTGTCGGGGTCAGGCTGACGGTTGGGCTGTTTGTGCAGCTCCACTGGACAGTGACACAAAGGGTGCTGGGGTGCAACCTGCATATCTTGTTGGGTCACCTGGGCTAGGCTGGAAAGGGGAGTGGTCACTTACACCTGAATGGGCTGTGCCTGCCCTCACACAATGCAGTTTCTAACCCCCTTGAGTGTGTCTGGGACCAGGCCACCTTCAAGGACAGTAAGGGGTATAAGTAGAGGACCTTGTTTTTTTAACAGCAGAAGACCTGTCACAGTCTTGGCCCAAAGATGGCGGCACCGCAAATACTATCCTGCATAATCCTCTGTCATCCCCAAGATAAAACTCTCCACTTGTCTGCTCGGTCAAGGTGAGTGACTCTGCTGCCCTGGAGGCCACAAATCCGGTATAGGTGAGCTCCAAGACACCACACCAGCCTACTGCTGCCCAACGCATTGCCGTGCACTTGTGGACTGTGGGGCCTGCGGCTGGGCCCAATATCGGAGGTGAGCTACATCAGATTCAAACAGTCATGCAACATATTCTTACATCCTTACCAAGACTTACCAAGATGGATGGAAAGAATGATGCCCTCATGTACCGCGTAGACAGAATGTCTGAGCGCATCAACAAGCATGTGGAGCCCCTTGACATGGTGGAAAGATGGGTCTCTGAGTGTGAGCTGGATGTGGCTACAAATGCTCAAAAGCAACCTGAAAAGACACAAATAACACTGCAGGGGAAAGCGGAGGACCTGGAGACCCAGCCCCTGGAAAAAAATCTGAATTGTGGGCCTGGCAGAATCTACAAATGTGGGGAATGTGGAATCCTTTGTGGAACCTCTGCTTATAGAGCTGTTTGGGCAATTGACATTTTCTGACATGTTGGTGGTGGAACGTGCCCATCAGTCCCTGGGTGCCAGTGGTGAAGCCAAACCAAATCATTCCTCTAGTAGTCAATTAGAGAGGCTGAGACGCATTGCTTCGCCGATTCCAGGAACTGAAGACACTACAGTACGAGGAGCTTTACGTTTACCAGGACTTTACAACCCATGTGCAGGAGGAGTGGAGACAGTTCTGCCAGCCAAGCACAACCTACAAGAATTGAAAATGAACTATGCCATGTTGTATCTGGCTCATTTGTGACTCTGGAGGAGAAAACCAAGATCTTCACGGACCCTAAACTCTTCCAACAATATCTCAAGCAGAAAGAGGTGGCGGTTGGCAGATGACAATCACTGAGGTCGCAGGATGGCGAGCCAGGGTCCTCACAGAACCTTGAGGGACTGCACTGATCCTTGGGGTGACTACAATGCTGTTTGAATATCCAACTAGTGTTTTACACTCACTGTTATGATTCTTTATTTTATGTCATTTTTGCTCTTATTGCACAATCATTATGTTACATAACTTTTGCATAGCTTCATTGTGGGAGGTAGCACATTGTCATGCAGTGACATTGCTGAACAAATGGCTCTCTTTTTGGAATGAAACAAGTGCTTGCTCTGTGGATGGTGGAGGTAGTAAAGTAACATGCATGGCCTGTGGCGTTGCAAATCAATCCTTGACCCTAGAGATCACTAATGAAGGTTAATTTAGATGCTGCAACACATTTTGTATGCAGCCCCCCTGCGACTTTTGGTTGTGGGGGTCTTTGACGGGCACCATCTGCCCCATGTGTGTACCACATAGTGTATCAATGAGTCCTATGTTTTGGGATTTGGGAGGGATTGAGGCAGGTTCGATATTGCTATGCACATTGTTGGGTAGCATTGTGTGGTTGGTGGGTGGACCCGGATAGTGAGTACGACTAAGCAGTACTGGTAAGAACTTGTACTGGTGTGTTATGTATGGTGCTACCCTTCTTTGTGTATGGCAAGGAGTGGTTATGGCTGATGGTGGGACAAACACTATGCAGATCTAGGTCAGGGTGACTGTTGCTTCTAAAATTTCTCACCTGGAATGTTAGGGGGCTAAATGACATTAGAAAAATCTATAAAGTGGTCTTGTACTTGCAGCACCACAATATAGATATTACTATACTGAAGGAAAATCACTTGGGCCCTGGTCATGGCTTATTAACACAGAGGGGAATGAGGAGTGCTTGCTTTGCAGCTTTTTTTTCCCCACTCTGCATAAACGTGGGGCTCTGACCTCAAGCAGGCTCAACTCTGGTGTCATGATACAAGATGTCCAGTTGGACACGGGTGGCCTCTTTGTATTAGCGTATTGCTATAAAGAACACTTTTCAGTAGCTATGCTCAGAGTATATGGTCCCAATTATGACGACCCGCAGTTTTATTACACACTCCTGGCTAAACCAGCCCACTACAGTGGTCAACTCCAGGTCTGGGGTGACGATTTCAATGTTGTCTTGTCACCTGACCTCAACCGCTCCCACGCCCTGCCTAGCCAGCCCTTGGATGCAGACCACACCTTAGCTGCTTTGGTAGAGCGGATTGCCCTGGTGGATGTGTGGCATCACCAATCGCTTCAGGACAGGAGTTATACTCACTGCTCCACAGTATATGACATTCACCCACGTATTGACTGTTTGCTTGTGTCTTGTAGCGTGGTGTGTTTAGGAGGCTGGCCTGGTTTGTAGTAGCTACCTTGAGTACTTACACCTTACACCAGGTCCAGTTATCCCTTGTTAGTGAATATAGTAGTGTTCTAGCAGCTTAGGCGGATAGAGGTAGCTATAGCAGAGCAGCTTAGGCTGAACTAGGAGATATGCAAAGCTCATGCAATACCACTTATAGTTACACAGTACTTAAGCACAAGTAAAGACAATACTCAGTGTTACCAAAAATAAAGGTATTTATTTGGGTGACACAGTACCAAAAATGTCTTGAGGTAAGTATTACACACAATATATACGCTAGACACAAAAATTAGACAAGTAAATAGTCATGGAACAATGCAAACAGTAGGAAGTCCTATAGAATGCAATGGGAGAAAATAGGTCTAGGGGCAACACAAACCATATACTAAACAGTGGAATGTGAATCACGAATTCCCCCCCTAGACAAGTGTAGTGTGTGCAGAATCGCTGGGAGTGTGAGAATACAGTAAAGGTAAGTAAATTACCCCAACCAGAGCCCAGAAAAGCAGTAGTAAAGTACTGCAAGTTTCCTTAGGACACACTACACCTCGTTTTTGGGGTTTTGCAGCAGCCAACCAAGTCTGCAAAGAAAAACCGCTGGATTATTGGACCCGAAGACCTGCAAAGGAAGGGGACCAAGTCCAGAAGTTGAAAGAAGTTCCAGGATGGACAGGAGCCCCTGCCAACCCAGAAAAGGGTGCAAAAGAAGAGTCCTCGGTTAGTTGAAGACTGCAGAAATGCACCCTAGGAAGATGCCACCGGGTTCCTGTGTAATGCAAAAGATGTCCCACGCCGTGAAGATCGTTGCAGATGAGACTTCGTTTTGGATGGCGCCACAAGCCTTGGCTACAGCAAAAGTGCATTTTTCATCAAAATGGTGCTGGATGGATCCAGGAGGGACCTGGGGGCCTCAACTCTGTGTAAGGAGGAAGAGGGGGCTCTCAGCACTTTAGAGAGCCCTCAGGATGCCAGACAGCACCACCAGAAGCCGCAAGATCTGGGTTCACAGGAGGTGCAAAACGCGGTTGAAGCAGCACAACAAAAGAAGGTGCCACGCCGCCGGAGAACAACTCAGCGAGTTGAGCATCGCAGGGTGGAGTGCTGGGGACTTGGGCCAGGCTGTGCACAAAATAATTTTGCAAAGAGTGCACAGAGACCTCAGGAGGCGAAGAAGACACAAAACACAGGGGTACCCTCATTCTCGAAGAAGGCAAATTGCATCAGAAGGACCTCAGGACAGTCTATGTCGAAGATGTCTACCCTCTTTGTCTTTAGGAGCACGCTCGTCGCTGTTAGAGGAGTCCCATGGTACCGGGCGTCTCCATGGGAGATTTCTTCGGTCCTTCTGGTGCAGGATGAAGACAGGGAGTCCCCAGAGCATGCACACTGTGGAAACTGTTGCTGACTTGGAGCTGAGGTTGCTGAAGAAAAGTGTCTCTTGTAGACACTTTGTTGCAGTTACAGCGTATCTTGGAACAGGCTGCAGTTGGTCCAAGGTCATAGGATGCTGAAGTTGTTGCAGAGGATTCCTGAAGGAAACTTGCAAGCAGAATCTGAAGATAACTCACAAAAGAGACCCTAAATAGCCCTGAGAGGGGGATTGGCTACCTTATCAGCTAAGGACCTATCAGGAGGAGTCTCAGACGTCACCTGCTGGCACTGGCCACTCAGAGGCCTCCAGAGTGCCCCAACACCTTGCAAAGCAAGATGGGTGAAGTCTGGGACACACTGGAGGAGCTCTGGGCACCACCCCTGGGTGGTGATGGACAGGGGAGTGGTCACTCCCCTTTCCTTTGTCCAGTCTTCCACCAGAGCAGGGGAGAATGGATCCCTGAACTGGTGTAGACTGGTTTATGCAAGGAGGGCACCATCTGTGCCCTTCAAAGCATTTCCAGAGGCTGGGGAAGGCTACCCCTCCCCAGCCTGTAACACCTATTTCCAAAGGGAGAGGGTGTAACACTCTGCTCTCAGAGGAAATGCGTTGTTCTACCTTCTTGGGACTGGGCTGCCAAGACATTAGGACCAAATTGACTGAATATAATGAATTGGCTCAGAGCAGGGTCACTCACCTGGGAAGATATGCTACTAAATGGGTATACGGTGAGGGCGAGCAGCCGGGCACCACTTTGGTGGCTCTCGTTTGACACAGCTTTGAAGATAGTGAGGTCAAAGCATTCTGAATGAGCATGGTGAGTCACTTCATAGGGTGGCAAAGGTGACAGAACAGTTCAGTTGTTGTGATTATGAGATGTACACTTCCCGTGGCCCCTATGATGAATAGGCTTTCACTGACTATTTATTGCATAGCACCATGGGGTGATGGATGGGGGACACAGAGATCCACTTATGGCACTACTTATTTCCTCTGAAATGATTGCAGCTTTGAAAAGCATGCCAGGTGGGAAGGCTCAGATAGGTTAAATCTGGCCTTCTATAAGGCCTATTAGGATAGACTCATGCCATACTTGGTTAGGCTCTACAAGGAAAAGGCATGAGATTGACAGATGCCCCTGGACCATGCGCAAAGCTTTATTGGTCCCTTCACTCAACTCACAGAAGCCAGCCGTCTAGTGTTCATCCTATCCACCTTTATCACTCTTGAATAAAGACACAGAGGGGCATATTTATACTCCGTTTGCGCCGGAATTGCGTTGTTTTTTTGATGCAATTTCGACGCAAAACTAACTCCATATTTATACTTTGGCGTTAGACCCGTCTAGCGCCAAAGTCCATGGAGTTAGTGTAATTTTTAAGCGTGGACACCTACTTTGCGTTAATGAGATGCAAGGTAGGCGTTCCCGTCTAAAAAATCGACTCCGAGGCATGTGCGTTGGATTTATACTCCCGGGCAAAAATCACGCCCGGGAGTGGGCGGGTCAAAAAAAATGA
Source organism: Pleurodeles waltl (assembly GCF_031143425.1). Classification (NCBI taxonomy): domain Eukaryota; kingdom Metazoa; phylum Chordata; class Amphibia; order Caudata; family Salamandridae; genus Pleurodeles; species Pleurodeles waltl. The sequence goes on from NC_090447.1 coordinate 915,662,474, forward strand.
CGTACTGCCGCTTTTGCGCCGTTTTTTAGCACCTGCAAAAGGCAGGCGTTAAGGGACCTGTGGGCTCTGAAGGAGCCCAGAGGTGCCCTCCCATGCCCCCAGGGACACCCCCTGTCACCCTTTCCCACCCCAGGAGGACACCCAAGGCTGGAGGGACCCATCCCAGGGACATTAAGGTAAGTTCAGGTAAGTTTTATTTATTTATTTTTGTGGCATAGGGGGGCCTGATTTGTGCCCCCCTACATGCCACTATGCCCAATGACCATGCCCAGGGGACAGAAGTTCCCTGGGCATGGCCATTGGGCAAGGGGGCATGACTCCTGTCTTTGCTAAGACAGGTGTCATTTCTATGGGGGTTGGGAGTGGAAAAAAAATGGCGCAAATCGGATTGAGGCGCAAAAATTGCCTCAACCTGACTTGCCCCATTTCTTGACGCCCAAGCCCCATTTCCCCCTACGCCGGCGCTGCCTGGTGTACGTCGTTTTTTTTAACGCACACCAGACGGCGCCGGCGGCTAACGCCGGCTAACGTCATTCAATAAATACGGCGCCCGCATGGTGCTTCAGAATGGCGTTAGCCGGCGCTAATTTATTTGACACAAAACTGCGTTAGCGCAGTTTTGCGTCAAAAAGTATAAATATGGCCCAAAGAGTTTTGTTAGGGTTTTGGCTAACCGCTTGGCACACCTGCTCCTAAGTGTTGTGGGCCCAGAACAGTCTGGGTTCCTACCTGGCCAGTTCCTAACTCTCAATCTGTGAACACTTTTTGGTGCATTCAGCCGCATTGATACGGAAGTGCACGCCACAGATATTTTTGGATGCCATAAAGGCATTAATTTCTGTTGAGTGGGGATAAATGCTTTCTGTGATGGTTGCATGGGAGTGGGAGGTATCTTCTTACAACTGATCTGGATTTTCTATACTGACTGCACTACGCAAATCAGTGTCAATGGCTTGTTGTCAGCCCTAATTCACATTACATGAGGCATGCGCCAGAATTACCCCTTATCACCGCTGCTGTATGCAATCATTGGTGACCTGCAGGCCTGTGCTCTCTGGAAGTATCATGCCCATTAGAATATCCTTTTCCCCCATTAAACTCCGATAGTATCTCCGTAGACTGATGACACACTCCTGTATGTTTGTAGTCCTGACTAGAATATCTTGCCGGTGCTAGGGAGGTTGTGCCGGATGAAAGTCCACCTTCAACTTTATAGGAGTGGAATGCTGATGTGGCATATTGTAATACACAGTTGGAAGCCTGTCATGACTTAGGGGCTCATTATGACATTGGCGGTAAATACTGTCTACTGCCTCGGTGATGGCTGCCAACATACCGCCATGGTGGCTACCATCTGTCTGCCGTATTATGAGTACAATAAGGGTGGAAATCCGGCAGTGCTCATTGTGGTGGGCGGTGGTAAGCTGGCGCTGCTAATACCAGCACCGCCCCGCCTGGAGAACTCCGCGAGCTGTATTATGACCAATAATACGGCCTGGCGGTGTTCTGCTGGTGGGGCGCTGCTGGTGGAAGCACGTCCCTTCTGGACGACCTCCTCGCCAGACAAGGTAAGCCGGGCGTCCAACAGGGGAGGGTGGGGGGTGTTGTGTGTGTCTGACTGTGTGCATGAATGTGTGTGTGTGTGTGTGAATGCGTCTGTGTGTGTTGTGTTGTTTGCCTGGTTGTATGTGTGTGAGTGAATGCATGTAAGAATGGTAAAGTGAGTGCTTTTCTGCATGTCAGTGTCATTGTGTATAAGAATGTGTGTGAGTATGTCTGGAAGTATGCGTGTATGCCAGTGTGTGTATGAATGCGTGTATGCCATTGTAAGTGAGTGGGTGTATGTGTGCGTATATGCGGGGAGGGGGTGTGTGAGGTGAGGGGCACTGTGATTATAGTGGGGGAGGTGGATGAAGTGTGTTTGTGTGTGTGTCTGTGGGGGGTGGGGTCGGTTGTGTGGTGTGTGCGTGTCTACCGGTGTGTACATGTATAAGTGTGTTGGGGGTGTGTGAATGTATCGGAGGGGGTGGGGGTGAGGGAGTGGATCGGAGAGGGTGGGGGGTTAGTTTGTATATCAGGGGTGGGGTTGGAGAGTGAGTTTGGATGGAGGGGGGTGGAGGCGTCTGGTGGGTGTTGGAGGGCAGGGGAGTTGCCTACTTGTGACAGAGAAAGAATTCCCTGTCACTGGTAGGGCCTACCAACATGGTTTTCTTGTCGTTGCTAATGCCACAAATACCATGGAGGTAGGCCGGCTCATAATACCATGGGTAGTACTATGCCGACCGCCGGGCTAGAGATAGACATCTCCAGCCCATGGCTCATACTGCCATGGCGGTATGAGTGGAGAAGTGGCGGGTTGGCTGCAGCCATTCGCCCATCTCATAATGTGGTGGTATGTTCCACCAGCCTGTTGTTGCTATTACCACTACACTAACCCTGGCGATCAGAAGACCGCAAGGGTCATAATGAGGTCCTTAATGCTACTCTCCAATCACCCCAAAGATATATGAGTATGGGGCCCATATCAGGAATGCCTGCTGCATACACAGAATGACACTGACACGGCTGAGGAGATGTCGGTAGACTAGACATAGACACTGCATGCAGTCACATTCTTAGCTTATCAAATCATGCACTACTTTGCCTGCGGATGTATGCTGTGGTGAGGGAGTTAACCAAACGTTTGTAGCTGAATGCTGTGTGGGCCATTGCAGACATTGAAGTTGTATACTGTCCCCCTGAACTGTTCATGTGTACAACAAGTACGTTTATGTCAGAAATGTACTCTATGTCTCTTCAATGCAACACACTGAACTGTTGGTATAATTCGGAATGTATGCAAGTCTGTCATGGGCTTACCATGATTTTGCACATTTGTAACTTGTAAAAAATCTGTTCTTGCTGTATGGTCATTAAGCAAACTGTAAATAGAGCTAAAAAAAATGCCATCCCTTTATTATTTACCAACAGTGAGAAATACATTATTTAAAGCATCTCTTTGCATTCTATGGTACTTTTGAAATAGTTATATTTTTCTTCTAAAATCTTGCCTTTCTACATTATAGGCAAGAAATGTATCATGCTCACCTGCACATCTGGTAAATAATTTCTATAGATGAGTGTCATTGGCTTGTTTGAAAGTGAGTTCTTCTTGTGTACTTATACTGATTTATATATCTTTAAAAGCATAAGTCTTCAACATTGATCAGATACAAACTGAGGGCCTCACTTGCAAGGTCCTGGCACAGGGCAGTATTGCAAGCCTTTTTGCTGTGCTGCCCTGCATCAAAACTAAAGGGCAGTAATGTGTCATATCTACAAGATACAGTGCATTCCTTTTCTTGACCCCTCCTGTGGCACACAAATTGCTGCCCTGGGCCAATGCAGGCACCCTTGCACCATGGTACAATGATGCCTCTGCTAATGGGATGATTGTTTTTGTACAGAAAGGGACACCTTCCTGCACAAAAACAATCACAAGAGGTGTTTTTCTTTCTCTGTGTGTGCTACAGAATGCAGCACACAAAGAAAGAAGAAAAAGGAGGGAAATAATATTATTGTCCCCCATTACACCACCCTTAAGCCACACCTGGAGTTGGGTAGGAATCTGATGCATTACCAGGTCATTTTACTCAAACTGTGCTAACCAGCTGTCCAGTGTTCATTCTATCCACCATTATCGCTCTTGAATACGGACACAAAGATTCTTCCTAAGGTTTTAGATAACTGCTTGGCACCACTGCTCCCAAGTATTGTGGGCCCAGAACAGTCTGGGTTCATACCTGGCCAGTCCCTCACTCACAATCTCTAAACATCTTTTGGTGCCATCACCTGCATTGATCCGGATGTGGGTGCAACAGAGGTTTTTTTGGATGCCAAGAAGGCATTCAGTTGTTTCGAGTGGGGATAAATGCTTTCTGTGCTGCATCGCATGGGAGATGTTTTCTTACAATTGATCTGGGTTCTGTATACTGACCGCACTGCACGGATCAGTGTCAATGGCTTTGTGTCAGCCCTGATACACATTGCGGCATGCACCAAAGTTGTCCCTTATCACTTCTACTGTATGCAGATGTTGCTGAGCTGCTGGCCTGTGCACTTAGGGAGGATCGTGTCTATTATGGTATCCGTTTACCCCATTATACTCTGATATTATCTGCGTAGATTGATGACGTTCTCCTGTATATTCGCAATTCTGATCATAGTCTCTTCCCGGTCCTTAGGGAGGTTGTGCTGGATGAAAGGCCACCTTCCAACTGTACAGGAGTGGAATGCTCATATTGGAAGCCTATCATAACTTAATGGCACTCTACAATTCCCCGAAAGATACATGGGACCCATTTCAGTAGTATGTGCTGCGCACACGGAATAACACTGACACATCTGAGGAAGTGTGTGGAGACAAGCTATAGACACTGCATAGACCAAGTAGTAAGATTCCTGAAAGCTGCGTGCTGGTGTATTAGATCCCATTTGACAGATACCGAGTAAAGAAAGCCATAAATATAAAGGGGGTCATTACGACCTCAGCGGTCTTTTTGCAAGACCGCCGAGGGACCACAGTACGGAAGACCGTCTGTGCAGGCGGTTTGCCGCTCGGCGTATTATGACTGTTGGCTGCTCCCCGTCGTTATTCTGACAGAGAGCCACCAACAGCCATACTTGCGGGCGGCGGGGAAGTGGAGGTTGCTCCACGTCCACCGCCACGCCAACAGAACACCGCCCAGCGAATCACGTCCTCTGATTCGCTGTGGCGGTGTTCTGTTGGCGTGGCGGTGTCGGCGGAGCTGCCCCCATGGCTCCCGTCCCCTCCCGGGGAATCGACGGAACATGTAAGTCGATCGTCCGTTAGGGGAGGGGAGGGGAGTGGGGCGTGTTGTGTGTTGTGTGCGTGCATGGGGGTGTGCGTGTGTGTATGTAGAGGGGGTGTGTGAGTGCGTGTATGCTTGCGGGGGTGTTGTGTGTATGGGAATGAGTGCATGTATGGCTGTGGGTATGTCTGTATGGATGTGTGCGTGTATGTTTAAATGTGGGTGTGCGTGTCTGACTGTGTGTGTGGATGTAGGCATGTATGTTGGGGTGTGTGCGTGTGTGTGTTGGTGGTGCCTGCATGCGTGTCGGGTGTGTGTGAGTAATGTTATGTTGGGGGTGGGGAGGGGCGCCCTGCCACCTTTGGGGGGTGGCAGGGGTGGTGGGGGGTGTAGGGGAGGGAGTCGGGTGGGGGAGACCCCTATCGGTGGCAGGGAAGGAATTCCCTGGCACTGATAGTGCTTACCGCCATGGATTTCATGGCGGTTCAAACCGCTGGAAATCCACGGTGGTAAGCCGGGTCCAAATACCGCCGGCGGTATACTGACGGCCACAGGGCTGGAGACCCAGGTCTCCAGCCCGGCAGTCGTTTCCGCCCTAGCAGGCGGGACGGAGAACCGGCAGATGACCATGGCGGTAACCGCCATGGTCATAATTCACCAAGGTAAGACCGCCAGCCTGTTGGCGGTCTTACCTCCGGTTCTCCGCCATCCGCCAGGGTTGTAATGACCCCCAAAGTCTTAAGGAATTCTATCAGCATGTCACTATGGAAAACATTCAATTTACTTTACTTATTCCCCACATGTTTTGAAAGTGTAAGACTGGATCTAATTGATTTTACTTAAAAGTAAAATAAGGAGATCTTAAAAATATTAGGAATGGTTCAAATTTCTATAGTTGCTTTTGAAGTTGTACAAGCCCTATTTCATCATTACAGTATACTCAAGCAGCTGTGTTAGGGTATTCTTCCAAATATCGCACTAACCTTATCAGGATTGGAAACATTGGCTGATCCCTCACTGGATCTGTCTTTCTTAAAAGGATCCGCTTCGCACTTTAGACTGATGTCTGGTTGCTGCACCTGCACAATGTAGACATGGTGAACACTGATATTCAGAACTTTAGTTTCATGCACTCAATAATTTAATGTACTTTCAAAATGGTTCATTGAGTATAATAACTAATTGAAACCCGTGTCACAATAATATAACAAGACACTATGCTCATAGAATGCTGCCAAAAGTTTGTATTATCCCAGGAATCAAAGTTTCAGGTTTTCAAAAGTCATGACCACACTTCCCTGCAGAGAGGAACATTTAATACTACCAGTTTCTTTAATCTTAATTGAAAGTAATCCTTTGAATGTCAGACAGATATTGACTTTACTCGAAGAGAGTGCTTTGGTAATTCACTAGAGTACAAATTACAAGATAGCCACAGGTTTCAGACAGGAAATCAGGAAAAATCTGTCAATAGTTAAGAGTGAAGGGTGGGTTAAACAGATTTTGTATTATTGCATTTGGGACCACACATTATATCACTCGAAGTCTGATGGGCATAAACATATTTCCTTGTAATTGTGTGCATGCAATGATAAGCTCGGAGTGAAGATGTTTCCTTTTCTCCATGTCTCCCTTGATTCTTGGGTCCAAACACATATCTAGCCCCATGTTTTGTGGCCATTTTAGGCCCTGACAAACAACCTTCTCAATCACAGCACTCACAGATTGTCCAATGCCCTCATTATTTTCTTGCACCAAAGCATCCCAAGGATTTAAGGTTTCAAAGTAACAGAGTTCTTGTTTGACACCATCTCCTATACCGACTGTTCCATACTCACCGGCATCCACCTAGGAGCTAGTACTAGATTACTTGGCCTGTTCTGTACTCTGTCATGTCTCCTTTTGACAGCACGCATCTGGAAATTTAAAGGAAGGGCAAAAATGAAGGGGTAAACTACGCTCCATATGATGCAGCCAAGGCAAGACGTACAAACACAACACAGTAGTGTTAGTTTGAGCAGTGATGTACCAATCACATATAGTAATGCAATGTGTAATATTTGCCATCTGCATGTCCCTTATAGCTATACACAGTAACAACTAGAGTAGAACAGACTTTCCAGCATCAAGCTCTAAAAATTTAACAATAAGCCAAGTTGCTGCTAAGCTTTTAGCCTGCTTTCTTTCGTAAGGCTAGTCGCAAGACATATTGAATTACAAATAATCTAATAAACCAACAAGTTTTCTGATGCCATACCTATTGGAAGGGAATGCAGTGGATCAAAAAGCAAATTTGTAGAATGATGCATTTAATTAATCTGAGGTGCTTGCTGGTATCTGTCTTGTGAGACATAATGGCCAAAAAATAATTGATTGGAATGTGGCCCTTAATAATCACCAGTTGCTGAACATTTTACCCATCACATTTTGTTTTTCTGTTTGAGATGGCTGAGGTGAGATGGGAATGTACAGACATGCTTACTGACTCACTGATTTCAAATTGTACCTCACTGGCAAAGTCAAAGACTGGAACTTGTAGGTTGCTTGTGATTCAGTCTGGTTGATACCTGGCCCAGCAGTTTGGTCTGGACAGATACATGTCAAGGACCATATAATTTGGCTGATATATTCTTGGACAGCTGGGACTGATCTGTTCACTTGAAGCATTTGCAAAATGCTGTATTATCAGACATTGATAGTTTTAATACCCTACCCATATCATTGAAAAGGTATGAAGATTTGGTTACCAGGGTAAAGAGGTTCTTAGGAACACCTCCTAGAAGAAGCCACTACATTTAGTTAGTGTATCCAAAGTATCTCCTGATGGTTTAAAGTCTGGATGCCAGCTGTTAGAAATTGGGGGCCTGATTTACAAGAAACTGTGCATCGCTCACAATGCACTACTTTGCTTGTGCAGCCCTGCACCACCCCCCTAATGACACCCTGGTACAACTGTATTTACAGTACAGCACACCATGGCTCTCATTAACACAGCTGCATCAGAATTTCCGATGCAGTTGTTGCACTTTGCTGGACTACCGTCAAAAATTGTAATGCCAGCAAAGCACAGGCAGGCCAATAGAACAAAGGAGAGCATCACTTTAATGCCTGCCCTGAGCTAGTGTTAACAAGTTACACCGGATCGACACAGTAGATTTCACCTCACCATTCCTAAGGGCGTCCTTGTGGAGGAACACGTCCCATCCACACATTATACCTGATGCAGGTATAATGTGGCGCAAAGGTATACAAACTGGCACAATGGTCCTATTGCGCCAAGTTGTAAATATGGCGCAGGGTAGAGGACTGTTCTGCGCCACCTCAGCATCAGAAAAAATGACTCTACTGTGGCGCAAGTGGCTTGTACATGAGCCCCTAGTCAGGGTAAGTCACAACACAACCAATATTGTCCTGTGCTCACCCTCTGGTAGCTTGGCAAAGAGCTTAGAAGGTAATGTGTAAAGTATTTGTGCAATAACTCAAAAATTTACACAGACAAAAAAACACACAAAAAGAACTCCATGCCAGTTTAGGAAAAAAGATAATATTTATCTGAATAAAATAAGACCAAAACAACAAAAATCTAATATGCTCAAGTCAAGATATCACTTTTTAAAGGTTTAAATGTGTCTTAATCCTTGAGAATCAGTGGTTGTATCCTTTTAACACACAGTGCCTAGAAAGCATAAAAATTAATGAAGTGAAGGGGCTGCAGAGAAGGAGGTGCATCAACAAGTAAAGCGATGCATCAATTTATTTGGTGCAGCAAAGGCGATGCGTTGTTTCTTTCAACACTGCAAGGCGATGCGTCAGTTTCCAAGAGCGCAGTCTTGATTACTCACTACAACGCGTGGATATATTGACACCAAAGGGTTAATACATGGAAAACCCAGAATGCGTTGAGCAGAGGCAACAGGCGCTGCATCGATCCAGTAGGCGATGCAGTGACTTTTCAGCCATGAAGCAGGTGCTGCCTCAATCCTGCAGGCGTTGCGTCAAATTTTGCTGGTGTTGTATCGATTTTCCAACTCGCTAGATTTTCTTCTCTTTGGTCAAGTCTTTGATAGCTCTGAGACCTGAGAACAGGAGGCAAGCTCAATCCAAGCTCTTGGAGAGCACTTGAGGAAGAAGGCAGAGTCCTTCCAGTAGAGTCAGGGTCAGCAGGCAGCAGGGCAACAAGCAGGTCAGCAGTCCTTCTGTCGCGTAGGCTCTCATTATCCTAATGAGACTCCTGGATCTTTGGGCAGCAAGATCGTTCACGGTGTGGGGGACTAAGTCTGACCCACGGTGAAGAACCCTTGTTGCCCCAAATCAGGTTTTTGCTCCGGCTAACTAGCAGTGCCTCATCTCTCCCAAAGGGAAGAGACAATTGGGCAGCCGAGCGCATGACATCTTAGTGCTTCCCAGGGAAGTCGTGGTCACTCAGGTCACAACCAGTTCTCTCGTACACAGTGCGGTCTCATATATAAATGACAAAGGCAGTTTGAGTTTTAAAGATTGGTTTAATAAAACGACTGCATTTTACATAACAAAGCGTGAGCCGCAATAACCAGAACTATACAACACAGTAGGATTGAAATAGTAACGAGGAGAGTGAAACATAAGAATAAGGCTATCATATTGCAACTAAATTATGTTCTCTCTAAGTTATATTTTGAGCACAACATGTGAATCTCTAAGCCTGCCTTTCAGGTTCGCCCGGGAGGACATTAACTCTCATACCTGAGCAAAAGCCTGTGATCTGGATCAGCATCTGCAACAGGGCAGTCAGCATCTAGTTGTAGGTTCCTGGTCGGAATCTCCCTCTTATGTGTACCAGGACTAGAAAGTGTTTTTATAACTAACATGCTGATGTTCTAAGAAACGTCCCTACGTAAGGATGTGTACTTTCTATGAACCATAAAGACTAAACTTCTCCCACGTCTATCGGCAATGTACCAGACTGTATCCTTGACTGAAGCACAGAGCGAGCAAGAATGTATTGTTTGAGAACACAGTGCTGAAGTAAGCTAAACAGTGTGATAGAATAAAATAAAAACAAGACCGTGAAACTGGTTATTGTAAAATAACAGTGCGAAGTTAAATAAAATGCATCTAGGGCAAAGTGCACGGAGACCTAATACGTTAAGCAAACGCGCAGAAAGCTACATTAAAAATGGCTACACTTCCAGCATGAGTCCTTTGGTCAGCCAGGCAGTCCCTCTGACAGAGTCCAGTTGTAGGTCTAGAAGCGTCTGATTCGGTGGGGTCACAGACCCGTTCTATATATCCAAAAGTGCCACAGGATCAAGTTCTAAACATAAAACCAAATAAACCAAAGAATTTACTAAGTCCTAACTGGGCTCAAGCAATCTTGTATTCTTACCTTCAACTAGTCCATAGACATGCATTGAATTACTCAGAACCTTATTATCCAGTGAGTAATTATGAAATCGCACCAAGACAATGCTAGGGATAGTTTTCCTTATTTATATATGTTGTATACAAGCTAGATGCTGTGGTGCTCAGTGTTTGATTTGTTTAGTTTACTATCCTTTTAATCTAGGTGTATTACAGTAGCAGTACCTTGTGTTGCAAAAACATGTTAGCTACAGATAACCCTAAGTTCTAAAGATAGCACAGGTCTTAGCAAGATGGGATTCCAAATGTCACCTTCCTGTTCTAAGCTGTTGCTGTTATCAATATGTTCATTTTTATCATGTATGGTAGAGATAATAGATCATAGACAGTGGGATCCACATAATCTCCATAAAACCAGGTCTATTGAATAATGGGTGGAGAGGGCTTGAAAGGGCCAGAAGAACTGAAAATGTTTTGGTGCCACCGAGCTTCCTCAAACAAGTTTCATAAACAGTGCTGAGAAGTAATTTCATAATATGAATATCTACTCCCACACTCAGGACTTAAAACTACTTAGCTCCCTAAACTGATTGCTGGAACATAGGGCGATCTAAAGCCAAGCAGAAGGAGGCTTGGAATAAGGAACTAAGGGGAAAAACAGAGATTGTAAATATTTGGTAGCCTTAGCAAAGTGTCCTTTGAAGAATGTGAACATCATGTCCATATGGATAAACATTTGCATTTAGGCTATTCCCCAATAGCACTTGATTGTTTGTCTTGAACTTGTGCAAACTATTGACGGCAGAGACAGGATAACCTCTGAGAATATTTTGAATTGCTCTTTATGTAGGAAGGTACATCTTTTGGAATGATGTGTAATCTTTATTGTCCCTTTACAATTTAATTAAAGTTTGCCTTGCTAGAATCTTCTTCACAATATTGTATGGGCCTCAGCAAGCAGAAACTTATTGTCAAGTCCTTTATTGTGTGTTCTTTTCTTAAATGGAACTGTATTGTACATTTTATTGGCATTAAGTTGTCCCACATTCAAAACGCACATGTGAGGACAACAAATGATAAGAACTTTAGTTTAATCCGCCGAATATATTTAATGTACTTCCAAAATACTTCATTACCCTCATAATGTAGTTGGAGCTACTGTCATATTTTAGGACAATACTGTTTTCTAAAGAAGAGCTGCCCAAATGTGGCATTGGCTCTGACATCCAACTTACAAAATGTCTACAAATTGTATGATCTTTTGCCTACAGAGAAAAACATCCTCCATAATACCAAATTTTTCCTTATGGAAAAACCGAAGGAAGCCTTTAACTAACTGACTGCACAAAGAAGCATATACATTTTATTGAAATAGGCTGGGGTGAGGATTATCTTCAAAACAAGTCTCAAGGTCCCATACAGATAACTAAGAATTCAGGCAAGAATTCAGGAATCGTATATTAGTCTTTTTTTAATCAGACGTTAAAGGATTTTATTCTGGCTCATTAGTTTCATGAACATTCATGCATTTCCCCATGATAATGAGTATTCTTCAGCTGGGCACTCTCATGATTTCTCCCTGGTTTTGCCTCATATTCATACACCTTGATAAAAAAGGACGAATGCTCATGTCAGTGTCACTACACTAACTGTACAGCCACACAAAATCAAAACTACCAAGGCAGAGTAACTGTAATGTAGGAAAATATTAGGGGCATAAGCAAGAGGTAAGATGCAACCAATTTTGTCTGAGAGTTTTTGAATTATGATACCTGAACTCTGGAGGTGATACAGCCAGACATTCTGATATGCTCTCAGTTCCAACTACACTCCTAAAAGGCTAGCTAACCTTATTAGTCGTAAACTATCCACTGCAGCATCCTGGAGAAAGGCTGGTTAGTTGCGTTCAGTATATCATGTCTTGAACATGCAAAAGACTATCTGTTCAACTAACAAAGGGCATAATTTAGATTTTAGCAGACAGGTTACTGTGTCACATACATGACAGATATCCCATCCACTGTATTGTAAGTGCCATTGGATGTAATGCACTTGTAATATGGCTGTCAGGATATATGTCATGTTTGTTTGGAGTAACATGTCGGCAAACTCTAAACCAGGCACTAAGCTAGCCTACTCTGAAACAGGTCCCAGGATGCTTGTTTCTGGTCCAGGAAGGACTTGGCTTGGCAGTTCGGGCTGGACTGTCCCCATGAGGAACAAGGTCATGACTGATTTGCATATGACTGGGTCCAAACTGGGGTGGCATGGTGAGCAAAAGAACGATGGACTAAACCCAGATCTGTGACTGGGGGTGAGTGGTTGAAAAGTTTCAGCACTCTGTCTATCATCCTTTTGTGTTGCTAAAGGTGCCCTAAGTGGGAAGGGTATGCCCAGACGTGGGTCCCTTGCTCACTGTCATCAATAACACAATGTGTATGGGGAATGTTGTGAGTAGGTTACTTTGGCTTGTTCTATGGTTCAACAGAGCACCAACTTGGTGATCTAATTGTTGGCATGGGATGTGGTAGCTGGGTGTTCAATGAAGGGTGGGGGTGTTCCCCTTACGGACTAGGTGGTCTTACACAATTTATACTGTCATGCTTCATCATTTGACCACCTATCCCCACCCAGGTATGATGGGCGGACTCAACCTTGTTGTTATTTTGTTAAAAGGATTCTCAGGGAGTGCTGACATTAATCTTTCTGGATAGAGCAGGGATCCAGTTGAAAGGGAATATAAGCTAAAATTACCTCACAAATCACCTGTATTATTTAATCATTTAACAACGGTATTTGTTGGTAAGATTAAAACCAATTGAGATAATCTTCAATGTATGGTTCAAGGTGTTGTCCAAGTCTATATGGCCAACATGTTTCTGCCCTCTCCTATAGCCAAACTGATCTGGGGCCTGGGATCCCCCCTATTTATGGGGGTGGCTGGCTAAGCTAAAGAGTGAGCAAATACGTTGAAATGCACACTGGCCCTACCTGTTCGAGAAAACAGTTAGGAAAGGCCTGAAAGGAAGAAGACAAGTGAAATAAATTAAATTAAGAACACAGCATGCATGCAGGTGCATGTGAAAAAACACTGCAAGTTACTACATACTTGTGTAAAAAAACATGCTGTGGGTAACACAAACAACCATGCAATTCTATGGAAAATGCTGTTCTTGGCTCATGTTAAGGCCCTAAATAATACGCACAGGGCAAGGTCTCTTACCCTATGATGAAAAGGCTATTAGCCTCAGGTCTGGGAAAGGGGGAGAGTTGCCCCTTGTGGTCACACGCTGTAAAGGAATGAAGGGCCGAATCAGAAAAGAATGCCAGTATGATGTCATAGTAATAGGTGAACATTGCAACAGTACATTACTCTCTAAGTAAACAAGACGTAAGGAATTGCCCAGGAATACCAACATGAATACTGGCACAGAAGTTGCAACCTGTAAGGCTTCAGAGTCATGTAACAAAACAACATAGAAAACATGACAAATGACAAAAATCTTATCTTGTGAGGTCCCAGAGCGTATTCTTGATGTTGCTCCCTGGGGGTATGAGGAGGTCCCAGAGCGTATATTTGATGTGGCCCTCAAGGGGAGAGAGAGTCACGACTTACTATTCCAAAGGCGGCAGCTCATTCCGCAACCTAAACGTTTTCCCTGTCCCAGCCGCTTGCTCGAGTGGGTCAGGACAAGGAATGACTAAATAAAGCATATCAGCTCTGAGGTTCAGAGGACGCTTGGGCCTGTACTGCTGGCAGCTTGTATTAGCGCGTCAGCTGGGCACATCGCAATTGCCTCACTGAAAGGTCGGGCTCATGGGAAGTGTAGTCCCATCAGCCCAGGTGCCTCATCTCTAAGCTGAGAGGCACGTTGTAAAAATGACTCATGGGAAAGGTAATCCCGGGAGTCTGCTGCACAGTGCTCACTGTGCCACTAGATTCAAGCTAGCCTGGCTGATGGAGGGTGATACCCTGAAACCGGTCCCAGGATGTTTGTTTCCAGTCCAGGGAGGACTTGGCCTGGCAGTTGGGCTGGACTGTTCCCAGGGGGAACAGAGTCAAGACTGATTTGCATATGGCTGGGGACATACTGGGGTGGCATGGTGAGCAAAAGAACGATAGATTTAACCCAGATCTGTGACTGGGCATGAGTGGTTGAAAAGTTTCAGCACTCCGTCCATCATCCTTTAGTGTTGCTAAAGTTGTCCTAAGTGGGAAGTGTATGCCCAGATGTGGGTCCCTTGTTCACTGTGCTACTGGATGCAAGCTAGCCTGGCTGATGAAGGGTGATATCCTGAGACTAGTCACAGGATGTTTGTTTATGGTTCAGGGAAGTCCTGGCCTGGCAGTTTGGGTTGGACTGTTCCCATGGGGATCAGGGTCAAGTCTGATTTGCATAAGCTGGGTCCAAACTAGGGTGGCATGGTAAGCATAAGAACAATGTATTACATCCTGATCTGTGACATGGGGTGAGTGGTTGACAAATTTCAGCACTCCATCCATCATCTTTTTGTGTTGCTAGTTTTTTCAGAATCATAACTAAGCCTTAATGTTCAATGCCAGGAACAGTTTGGATTGATGATCAACATCTTGGCCACCATCATCATCATCATCGTCAGAGCTCTGGGTATCATTCTGCGCTCTGATACAGTTTGTGCTAGTGAACAGGTCAATTAACTTTGTTATGAAATGTTCAAGAACAATGATTAAGCCTTGCATATTGCTTGCTTCATGCCAGATAACTCGCACCTGAATATCAATTGAAGTAAAGCAGAATACACATAATAGTTTAATCTATTTGCAGTTATTTTCATGCACACATGGTGTGCATTAGATGCTATGTTTTGGCTGGTCCTGTTGGAATCAAGTTGTTCAAAATCTGAAACACAAAAGTATTGGTGTGAATCTATGTTTAACAAATTGCAACCTTTTTTAGAAAGCTTGACTATGAATGTATATGATTTTTCATGTATGACTGAGAGTGTTACAGTGCAACTCTTCTTTGTGTTTGCAGCAGTTTCTTAATGGAACTGCTCACTTGGAGCAGTCTAAGTGGCTAAAGTTCATTTAAAATCAGCTCGTCTATTAAAAGGTAATGAGTATATGCAGCATAAATCTCTCTTTTAAATACGCTGCAAATCACTGCACATCACAGTTGTATTTGCGCTACTTTCAGAGATTTGCACAGAATTAAAGACTAATAATACTCTTTACAATGTCTCTAATACTAATAAACACTATTAAATGGTAACTATTATGCACTGCTAGGATAAACTGATTGTTAGAAATGGGGTCTTTGGTTGACAGTCAGGTTACCCCCTGTTCAAGCAAGGACCCTCACTCTAGTTAGGATAAAAGAGAATCACCCTCAGCTAACCCCTGCTTACCCCCTTGGTAGCTTGGCAGAGCAGTAGGCTTAACCTCAGAGTGCTAGGTGTAAAGTATTTGTACCAACACACACAGTAACTTAATGAAAACACTACAAAATGACACAACACCAGTTTAGAAAAATAGGAAATATTTATCTAGACAAAACAAGACCAAAACGACAAAAATCCAACATACACAAGTCAAGTTATGATTTTTTAAAGGTTTAAAATAAAAAGAGTCTTTAGGTAGTTGTTACACCACACTAGCGCTGCTAGCGTGAAAATGTACCTGGTTTGCGGCAAAAATAACCCCGCACGGGCGGTGTGCGTCGAAAATAACCCGGCACGGGTATATGCGTCGAAAACAGCTCGGCTCGGCGAGGCGCGTCGAAAAAGCCAGCCACGCGACGGTCCGAAGTCCCGCGGCGCTGGTTGCGATCTCTCAGCCTTCGTCAGCGATGCTGCGCGTCGTTTCTCCTGCTCCGGGCGTCGATTCTCCGGTCGCGTCTCCAGCGGCGTCGTTTCTCAGCTGCGGAGCCGGCGTCGCGTCGTTTTCTCAGCCGCGATCGGATTCGCGTCGATCTTTTCTCCGCACGGTGCGCGGTGCGTGTATTTTTGTCCTTAGGCTGCCAGCCTCTCCTTTCAGGGTCCCAGGAACTGGAAGGGCACCACAGAGCAGAGTAGGGGTCTCTCCAGAGACTCCAGGTGCTGGCAGGAAGAAGTCTTTGCTATCCCTGAGACTTCAATAACAGGAGGCAAGCTCTACATCAAGCCCTTGGAGATTTCTTCTTCAAGATGGAAGGCACACAAAGTCCAGTCTTTGCCCTCTTACTCTGGCAGAAGCAGCACTGCAGGAAAGCTCCACAAAGCACAGTCACAGGCAGGGCAGCACTTGTTCCTCAGCGATCAGCTCTTCTCCAGGCAGAGGTTCCCCTTGATTCCAGAAGTGTTTCTAAAGTTTGTAAGTTTGGATGCCCTTCTTATACCCATTTTAGTCTTTGAAGTCACCTTTCTTCAAAGGGGACTCACACCTTTTCGTGAGATCCTGCCTTGCCCAGGCAAGGCCTCAGACACACACCAGGGGGCTGGAGACAGCATTGTTAGAGGCAGGCACAGTCCTTTCAGATGAGAGTGACCACTCCACCCCTCCCTCCTAGCAGAGATGGCTAATCAGGAAATGCAGATCACACCCCAGCTCCCTTTGTGTCACTGTCTGGTGTGAGGTGAAAAACAACCCAACTGTCAAACTGACCCAGACAGGGAATCCACAAACAAGGCAGAGTCACAGAATGGTTTAAGCAAGAAAATGCTCACTTTCTAAAAGTGGCATTTTCAAACGCACAATCTCAAAATCAACTTTACTAAAAGATGCATTTTTAAATTGTGAGTTCAGGGATCCCAAACTCCACCTGTCCATCTCTTCTCTAGGGGAATCTACACTTTAATCATATTTAAAGGTAGCCCCCATATTATCCTATGAGAGAGACAGACCTTGCAACAGTGAAAACGAAATTGGCAGTATTTCACTGTCAGGACATATAAACCACATTACTATATGTCCTACCTTATCCATACACTGCACCCTGCCCTTGGGGCTACCTAGGGCATACCTTAGGGGTGCCTTACATGTAAGGAAAGGGAAGGTTTAGGCCTGGCAAGTGGGTACACTTGCCAAGTCGAATTTACAGTGTAAAAATACACATACAGACACTGCAGGGGCAGGTCTGAGACATGATTACAGAGCTACTTATGTGGGTGGCACAACCAGTGCTGCAGGCCCACTAGTAGCATTTGATTTACAGGCCCTGGCACCTCTAGTGCACCTTACTAGGGACTTACTAGTAAATCAAATATGCCAATCATGGATAAACCACTTACATACAATTTAAACAGGAGAGCATATGCACTTTAGCACTGGTTAGCAGTGGTAAAGTGCTCAGAGTTGAAAAGCCAACAGCAACATGTCAGAAAAATATAGGAGGCAGGAGGCAAAAAAGTCTGGGGATGACCCTGCAAAAGCAAAAGTCCAACACGACCCCCTACCAGCCTAAAGCCAGGGGAGAACAATCAATACCTTGATGTACTTCCCTGATTGGGGCGATAGAACAGGGACCCAGGACCACAACAGCAGGGGCATGTTCCAGTTCTACGCCTTCCTGACTCCAGTTGGATCCCTCTGTCCATACTCTCAGGGCCCACTAAGCTAACCCAGGGGGAACCCTTCTCCACATCTTCAGACACCATCTGTGCAGCACCTAACTTTACTTTGCTCACAGATGAATTGCAATGGGCAGATAGTACCACCAGGGCCAACACAGTGGTGTTGCCCACTCCACCCCCGGGGTGTGACTCTCGCCCCCCCCCCAGGGGCAACTCTGTCCACCAGGACAGCAAGCCACGGTGGCCCCGGACAACTGTCAGGGATGAGAGCCCGACCTCAGGCCTCTCCAACCACTGTGACTGCGGAGAGTGGGGGGCGGTAGCCCCAGGTGCCTGGCACCCTTTGACCACTCTCTCTTCCACCAGGTCAGGGATGACAACCTGACCCTGGTCCCCCCCTCTGGGGCTCGGTACCCTCCCTGCAGAAGCGGCACCCCCAGAGTCAAAAACTGTCAGGGTGCTTGTAGAAGCAGTCCTGCACAATTCTTCCACCAGTGCAGGGATGTTAACCTGCAACTGATCCTCCAACCTGGGGTCTGTACCTTCAGGTTGGACCAGGGCCAGGGGTGAGGCTTCCCTCCCCCTGCCCTCTCTTCTGGGGTCCTGAACCACCCAACTAGGAGTGGCCCCCCCAGAAGACAACATGGTAGGGGCACTGTTAGTAGTAGCCCCTTCCTCCAGGTCAGGGGGGACACCCTTAACCTGGCCTCCCAATCCAGGGTCTGTACCCACAGACTGGATCACTGCCTGGCAAACCAGGACTTCCTGGGGGGCATACCTACCCCCTACCAGGTCAGAGTTTACCCTCTGAACCTGGTCATCCAACCCAGGGTCACCACCCTGCGGTTGAACCACTGCCTGGCACACCAGGACTTCCTTGGGAGCACACTTACCCCCTATCAGGTCAGAGTTTACCCCCTGAACCTGATCATTCAACCCAGAGTCACCACCCTGCGGTTGAACCATTGCCTGGCACACCAGGACTTCCAGGGGGGCACACTTACCCCCCTCAAGGGACACACTGTCCCGAAGGGCCACACAAGAGTCTGGCTGGCGCAGGTCTCCTGACCTCTGCCCATCTGACAGAGTCTGGATTCCCCCCAACCCAGAAATGGTCTTACCAAGGTCATTCATGGGGGGCTCTGCTCTCAGAGCTGACCCCTGACCCTCCAGGTTCTCCACTGGGGTCCGCAACCCCCTCTCAACCCTCTGTCTGGACTTCTGCACCCCCTCACTAGGAGTGGTACTGCCAGACACCAGAACTGGTGGGACGCTGGCTACAGCGGCCCCCCCAAGTTCTCCTGACACTGTGGGGTCTCCCTCAACAGATGGCCCTATGGTACAGGCTAGGCTCCCCTCCTGGTGTTCCCGCAGGGAACCCTCCAGGACCTGGGACCGGATCTCGGGCACCTTGGGCCTCAACCCATCCCCATTCCCTCTCCTCTGAGACTGGACATGGGGTCCCTCACCCATCCCACTACACTGGGACCTACCTGGGACACTACAATCCTTCCCTACCTCACCTGGTTGGGAACTACCTAGACCACTCCTCTCAGGAGCACCCCCAAATGCCTCTTCAGACTCTCTGGTACTCACCCAGAAGTCTGCCTCCATTGTAAGCTCCCTGGGGTCAGAGAACTCACACTCCACCTGGTGTTGGCATAGCTCTGGAAAATAAGGACTAGACATATGCTCTCCAGCAATTACATCACTCAGCCCCTCACATGAATTAACCAAAGTACCCTTCACCCAACCACCCAGTGACTCTGCTTTGAAAAAGCACCCCACATCACCCTCCTGAGACTGGTGAGACAGTACCTGACTGTCCCTGACACTCAACCCACACTCTTCTGGGATGTTTTCACACTCCATAACCAGGACTTCTACCTGGGGGGAACCCCTCTCCCTGTCACTCTCAACTAGAGTCAGTAGAGTGTCCCTCCCACCAGTAGGAATATGACTCCCCATGCCAGTTCCCCAATCCACCTCAGGGACCCTGTGCATCACTGGAGCTACCTCATACCCCTGAACCTCCTGGCGTGTGTTAACTCCCTCCTTCAAGTAGGGCACCACCTCTCTGGGCATGTGCACTTCTGCAGCATCACTGGATATACAATTGTTGCTGCCACCATTCCAGCTGGACTCAGCCCTCATGACTTCCAGCTCTTTCAATTTAAGCTCGTAAGCATAAATCATTTTTTTAATCTCTAAGTTCCTCCTCCTTTCTTCCAGCTCCCAATCGAGCTTTTTCTGTTCCACCTCAAGGGTCAGCTTTCTCTGTTCCGCCTCTAGACTGAGCCTTTTCAGCTCCAACTGGTACTCCCTCTCTGCCTGTCTGTCCTGTAACTCTCCAGGTGTCAGACTCTTGGAGGACACACTGCTACCTGCCCTGGAGATTCTCCCCTGAGACATAGCAGGCCCACCCACTACATCAGTGTGAGTGACTTGCAACTCCTCTTCCCCCTCTGGCTCCTCATCTGTGTGCCCCTCAGCTGCTTTGGCTGTCACCCAGGCCCTCAGCGCCTTTTGCAGCTCATCCTTCTTGGATGAGCTCTTAATGGGACAGCCAACATTACTACAAAACTGCTTCAACTGAGCCACTTTGTAGCTCTCCAATTTCTCCAAGTCAAAAGCAGCTTCAGCTAGGGCATCTCCAGACTGAGACATGATGAGAGGTTAAAAAAAAATATGCACAGTTCCAAAAACAGAAAAGCAAGTTCTCAAATGAAGTTTCAGCAAAGTCAATCACGGGATCAGCGAAAAAGAAAGAAACTGAATGCAGAGAAAAACAGTCCAAGTAAAAAAACAAAAATCACAAGACTAGTAGTATGTGGTCACGTAGTGGTCTGAGATCAAAACAGTAGTGTACACTTAATTACTGTATGTCAAGTACAAACACAAGTCCAAATCCCGACCGCTGGTCACCAATGTTAGAAATGGGGTCTTTGGTTGACAGTCAGGTTACCCCCTGTTCAAGCAAGGACCCTCACTCTAGTTAGGATAAAAGAGAATCACCCTCAGCTAACCCCTGCTTACCCCCTTGGTAGCTTGGCATTGCAGTAGGCTTAACCTCAGAGTGCTAGGTGTAAAGTATTTGTACCAACACACACAGTAACTTAATGAAAACACTACAAAATGACACAACACCAGTTTAGAAAAATAGGAAATATTTATCTAGACAAAACAAGACCAAAACGACAAAAATCCAACATACACAAGTCAAGTTATGATTTTTTAAAGGTTTAAAATAAAAAGAGTCTTTAGGTAGTTGTTACACCACACTAGCGCTGCTAGCGTGAAAATGTACCTGGTTTGCGGCAAAAATAACCCCGCACGGGCGGTGTGCGTCGAAAATAACCCGGCACGGGTATATGCGTCGAAAACAGCTCGGCTCGGCGAGGCGCGTCGAAAAAGCCAGCCACGCGACGGTCCGAAGTCCCGCGGCGCTGGTTGCGATCTCTCAGCCTTCGTCAGCGATGCTGCGCGTCGTTTCTCCTGCTCCGGGCGTCGATTCTCCGGTCGCGTCTCCAGCGGCGTCGTTTCTCAGCTGCGGAGCCGGCGTCGCGTCGTTTTCTCAGCCGCGATCGGATTCGCGTCGATCTTTTCTCCGCACGGTGCGCGGTGCGTGTATTTTTGTCCTTAGGCTGCCAGCCTCTCCTTTCAGGGTCCCAGGAACTGGAAGGGCACCACAGAGCAGAGTAGGGGTCTCTCCAGAGACTCCAGGTGCTGGCAGGAAGAAGTCTTTGCTATCCCTGAGACTTCAATAACAGGAGGCAAGCTCTACATCAAGCCCTTGGAGATTTCTTCTTCAAGATGGAAGGCACACAAAGTCCAGTCTTTGCCCTCTTACTCTGGCAGAAGCAGCACTGCAGGAAAGCTCCACAAAGCACAGTCACAGGCAGGGCAGCACTTGTTCCTCAGCGATCAGCTCTTCTCCAGGCAGAGGTTCCCCTTGATTCCAGAAGTGTTTCTAAAGTTTGTAAGTTTGGATGCCCTTCTTATACCCATTTTAGTCTTTGAAGTCACCTTTCTTCAAAGGGGACTCACACCTTTTCGTGAGATCCTGCCTTGCCCAGGCAAGGCCTCAGACACACACCAGGGGGCTGGAGACAGCATTGTTAGAGGCAGGCACAGTCCTTTCAGATGAGAGTGACCACTCCACCCCTCCCTCCTAGCAGAGATGGCTAATCAGGAAATGCAGATCACACCCCAGCTCCCTTTGTGTCACTGTCTGGTGTGAGGTGAAAAACAACCCAACTGTCAAACTGACCCAGACAGGGAATCCACAAACAAGGCAGAGTCACAGAATGGTTTAAGCAAGAAAATGCTCACTTTCTAAAAGTGGCATTTTCAAACGCACAATCTCAAAATCAACTTTACTAAAAGATGCATTTTTAAATTGTGAGTTCAGGGATCCCAAACTCCACCTGTCCATCTCTTCTCTAGGGGAATCTACACTTTAATCATATTTAAAGGTAGCCCCCATATTATCCTATGAGAGAGACAGACCTTGCAACAGTGAAAACGAAATTGGCAGTATTTCACTGTCAGGACATATAAACCACATTACTATATGTCCTACCTTATCCATACACTGCACCCTGCCCTTGGGGCTACCTAGGGCATACCTTAGGGGTGCCTTACATGTAAGGAAAGGGAAGGTTTAGGCCTGGCAAGTGGGTACACTTGCCAAGTCGAATTTACAGTGTAAAAATACACATACAGACACTGCAGGGGCAGGTCTGAGACATGATTACAGAGCTACTTATGTGGGTGGCACAACCAGTGCTGCAGGCCCACTAGTAGCATTTGATTTACAGGCCCTGGCACCTCTAGTGCACCTTACTAGGGACTTACTAGTAAATCAAATATGCCAATCATGGATAAACCACTTACATACAATTTAAACAGGAGAGCATATGCACTTTAGCACTGGTTAGCAGTGGTAAAGTGCTCAGAGTTGAAAAGCCAACAGCAACATGTCAGAAAAATATAGGAGGCAGGAGGCAAAAAAGTCTGGGGATGACCCTGCAAAAGCAAAAGTCCAACACTGATGTTTATTTTTTAATACTGTTAGAAATGGGGTCTTTGGTTTGCAGTCAGGTAACTCCCTGTTCAAGAAAGGACCCTCACTCTAGTAGGGTAAAGGAGAATCACTATCAGTTAACCTCCGCTCACCCCCCTTGGTAGCTTGGCACGAGCAGGCGGGCATAACTTCGGAAGCAATGTGTCAAGTATTTGTACCCACATAAACAGTAATAAAGTGAAAACAAGGACCCTCGAACTAGTCAGGACAAAGGAGAAACACACCTGGTTAATGCCCACTCACCCCCTTGGTAGCTTGTTACAAGCAGGCAGGCTTATCCCAGAAGCAACGTGTAAAGTATTTGTACCAACACACACAGTAATACAGTGAAAACACTCCAAAATAGACACCACACCAGTTTATAAAAATAGGTAAAATGTATCTAAATTAAACAAGACCAAAATGACCAAAATCCAACATACACAAGTCAAGATATGGATTTTCAAAAGAATAAGGCACATATTTATACTTTTTGACGCAAAACTGCACCAATGCAGTTTTGCGTCAAAAAAGTTACCGCCGGCTCACGCCATTTCTTTGTGCCGTGTGGGCATCAAATTTATACTTTGACGCACGGCGGCGCAAATCACAGGTGTGAGTCATTTTTTTTTTACTCAAACCAATGCGTCACGTCGTAAAGCAAAACTATGTTAAAGCAACGAAAATGACTGTGAGCTGGTTTACGATGTCGCAAACCGGAAACACGCCGTTTTTTGATGCAATTCCATAAAAAAGCAGCGCAAACAGCAAAATGTGCTAAGGAGAGCCAAAATGGATCCCATATGCTTGCACAGACTGCAGGAAGATGACAACAGACCAGGAACCAGCCAGGAGGACCCACACAAGACCCAGGACAGGGAGAAGAAGATAAGAAAGTGTCGCTTCAGTGCAGAGGAGCACGAAATTCTGGTGAAAGAAGTGACAGAACACCAGCACCAACTGTTTGTCACCTCAAAGTTGCCAATTAGTAGGAGAGAGGCAATATGGCAACAAATTGTTGACAAGATCAACAGTGTGGCAGAAGTACGGAGAACAGTCATTGAGTGCAAGAAACGCTGGCATGACTGCAAGCTCAGGACCAAGGAAAAGATGGCCAGGAACAGGAAGGCAGCACTGCAGACTGGAGGTGGGAGTCCAGCACCGCATGAGGCCCTAGACCACATGGAGGAGATGGTGGCAGCCGTCATCCCTGAGGTGATCGTCACAGGAATTCAAGGACAGGACAGCGCAGACTACCAGGAGACAACACTGATGCAGGGTAAGTCGCATGGGGAATTAAAATGCAGAAATGTTAACTGCAAGCGGGGGAGACATACCTACTACACAATGCATGTAAGTCATGATAATCAGGGAGTGGCATGGTTAAAGGGGCATGGTACGGGGACATGGCCCGTTCAGAGGAAACCTGGGGCACAGTACTACACTACACCAACAACCTTTGCATGGGGTATGCTGTCATGCCAAAGATGTTGGAAAGGTAAAGCCAGGCCAGGAGGGTAGGGTACAACGTAAAACTGGCATTCTGTCACACATCAGCCAGTATTCTCCCTACATGAACTAGGGCACAATTAACAACCTCAGGCCATATCTGCAAGTGGAATTTAACACTGACAACAGTTGCCATTACCACCTCTGCTGTGTGTGCAGGTCAAGTAGCTAATGGCAGTAACGTCCCCATGGATCAAACAGACCCAAATTAGAGGGTTCAGGATGACAACGTTATCAATACAAATGTTCCAATCCTGTCAAATGTGATTGTCCATAGTTGCTACAAACATCAGCTATTGTCATAAACATTATGAGGTACACAGCACTAATGTCATACCCATGCTGCATATGTCAAGGTCCACCCTATGCCTGGGTCACAATAGCTCCAATCACACCTTGCAACATCCCAAATGTCATACTGCTCAGACAACAGCATTGAGGGGGAGGACATATGTAACTGGCTACAGAAATACACCCGCACAGTCAGAAGAGGAAATGGAACACTGCTAGGACCATCAGTGCAATCCAATGTAGCACACATTTCCCAACATAAGCAGTGCACACTACCAATGCTGACATCCGTATCATGCCATGCCAATGCAATACACAGTATATGCTAGGTCTCAGCAACATATAGGTGGATGTGAAATATCAGAGACTGGGAAAGTTCCAGAATGCTAAGTGTGGTGCAAGTGCCATCAGAACACCCTCAGCCAGTAAAAGGCCTCACCATGAGAATGGAAGTAGACGGAGAGTTGAGTAGGACAAGAAGGTGTCATTTCACAATTTGGCCAGAACCGACACCTAGAGGATGTGATGCTGACAAGTCCACAAACTGATCACAATACATGTGACATGCAGGTGGGGCATAGGACTGGGAGAATGCTAATATGAAAGACAGGAACAATGAACAGGAACCAATAGGAAGGCAGGCACGTCACATTACAAGTCCCACAACACAGACACACTAATTGTACCATATCTCATTGCAGAGGATGATGGCTCTCCTGCGGCGATGCCTGTCCAGGACTACCCTGATGACATGGATGACGAGCTGACAAACATCAGCCAGTAGACCCCCCAAGATGTCCTTGGAACCCTCCATACCCCACCTTCAGTCACAAAGAGGAGCACAGAACTAGCAGCCATCACAGAGGAGCCACCCACCACCCAAATTGTACGACCTGCCAGCTCCAACACAGCTGAGGACTCTGACGACACTGGCACCAGCTTTGAGAGAACTGTAGTTGGAGTACAGCGGGAGCTGGCCAAGAAGGTGCGGATGGGGATGGAAAATATGGCAGCTACCCTAGAGGGGTGCGTTTGTGCATGATGTCAACTGCAGAACAGGCAGCAGCCATGCACGTGAGAAACAACAATCTTGCAGGAACTTGAAAAAAGGTTGAAGGAAATCAGCACAGCTGTAAGAGAGTTGACACAACAATATTGAACCCCTCAGGGCCAACCTGGCTGCCTACCACAGTAATGTGGCTGCTTTTCTTAAGAACCAGCAGCTCCTCCTTGCTGCAGTACTGCCCTTAATAGCCCCACAGATGGCAACTACCGGGATGTCTGACTCCACGTCTTCAAACAATGGTGTGTGTTGCCCCCTCACAACCACCACCACTAAGGGCAGAGGAGACAGCACACACATCAGAAGATGAAGACGTGGAACAGATAACCTTCACCCGTAAGAGTACCCAGTAGCACTAGTCCCTGCCACATGGCCACCTATTGCCAAGGTCTTGTGCTTTGTAACATGCCAGTCTTGCAACAACTGTACTCAAGCACTGTTCTTCAGCCTACTGTTTATCTTGTCACCCTGCCCTGTGATTGTCTCTCACTAACTCATTGGCAAACCCTGTCCCTCTGCACTGTCTGACACTTCACCCCAGCATGTCCAATGACATGTCCTTTTGCACTTGTGTAGGATCACAATGGAAGGTGTCACACTAAGGAACTCACAATTAGGGACAATGTACATATAATTTACATTTTAATTTGAGTCATTTGTTTTTTTCTTTTTACTGGTGTTATTTTCGGAAATAACGGTCTGTTAGAGCCCTTCTTCCGGTTTCACTACTAGTCAACTGTACAGTTAGCAAGCTAGTTGACGAGGGATCGGTCTTTCCGACCCGGCGCCATAAATGCCAGCACTAGTGCGGCCACGCAGCTGAAGGTGAGTGCACTATCGCAAAGGCGCTGTTTTTATCTTGCTAACAGTACAGGGATTTGTTTCATGGCTGTCTTTGAGTGAATCTGCTCTTTATTTCTTTTAAATATTTTAATTTGAGTCATTTGATTTTTACTTTTTACTGGCGTTATTTTCGGAAGTAAGGGTCTGTTAGAGCCCTTCTACCAGTTTCAATACTAGTCAACCGCACAGATTTTGCGAGCATAAGGTGCCCTCTGACAGCACTGTAACTTGGAGTTGTAAGGATTGTAACTGGGAACTCCAAGCTCTCTTAGCTCTGAAGGAGGCCAGAGCTCAGCACAAAGGGACACCTAAGTCAGGAAGCATGTTTCAACGTAACAAGGCGGTTTATAGCAAGCCGCTCTGCCATGCCCTGATCAATGTTTGCTCGCTTCCTAAACATAAATTAGAAATTAGTGAGATGATTGACACTTGTAATATCGACTGTTTATTTATGATAGAAACTTGGGCTAAATTAGAATCTGACCCTGATTTCATTGCAGGGTACACCTATTATAGATTAGATAGGCCTCAGAGGAGATTTGGCCATAATCTGCAGGGCCGTTTTCACATGTACATGGACTGGTATCCCCTCTGAGATGTGAAGTGATGGCCTTTAAGATTTCGCAGAATAATTTCACTCTCCTTGAGGGTTTACCAATTTATCGGCCGCCTGGACCCCTTGCGAGCTTCTATCAAACTTTGATGGATCTGTTAGAACCTATGGTCACGTCCTCTAAGCAATCATATTAGGTGACTTTAATATTCATTTTGATGAGACTTACAATCTAGTGGTCAGGGAATTTTTAGATCTTATGGCAGCCCTGGATTGGGCCCTTAAAGTATCTGCTGCCACCCACATAGCGGGACATATGTTAGATGGGGTCTTTGCCCGCACTGAGGAGCATCTGGTACTAACTAATACCCCTTTGAGTTGGACTGACCATCATCTTCTGACTTTTAAAATTATGGTCAATCATCCCCCTCATCTGTACAAAACCAAGAGTAAAGTAATTAGACCATGGAAACAGATCAATTTGGAAGAGCTGACACCTGCCCTAGAAGAGGGATGGGACAGGGCCAATAAGCTGTCCCTGCCCTTGTTAGACAGTTTTTATCAGGGTATTGAAACTGCCATGTATCAATTGGCTCCCCCCAAGATTCTTGGGCGCTGTAACTTTAAGAAGCCGTATCAACCCTGGTTCACTAATGAACTTAAACACGAGCGACGTTGGAAATTGAATCCTGTTCCAGAGGAAAGGGATCCCCCCGCTAGGCCATCCGAACTGGAAAATTCTCAAGAGTTCTGCGACAAAATAGCCAGGCACTTTGAGAATAAAATTCTTCAAATTCCTGCCAATTTCATCCCTCACAAGGCTTTTATTTTATGGAGCACTCTTCTACGGTGCTCACGGATCCCAAAGCTGGCCTTAAAATTTTATCTAATTTTCAATCCCCGTCTCAGGACAGCACTAGAAAGCTGCTCTCCCCTCTGGACCCCTGCCCTCCTTCTATTTTTCAACTGGCCCCCGAACTTATGTCTCTGGCATTAGTTCCGATCTTCCAGGAGGTTCTTAGTTCTGGGATATACCATGCTTCGTGGAAGGAAACCACAGTCACCCCCCTGAAAAAGGAGCCAGATTGCGACAGCCAGGATTTAAACAATCTACAGCCAATTGCGCTCCTCTCTTTTCTGGCAAAGATTTTGGAAAAATTAATTAATAAGGAACTAGTAGAATTCCTACTGGAAGTTGGAGGCTTAGACCCCTCTCAACATAGATTTAGAAAGGCACATAGCAGGGAGTCCGCTCTTATTTCCTCTTCTGACTCTATTTGGAGAATGGTGGATTTTTTAGTTCTATTAGATCTATCGGCGGCATTTGATACAATCTCACCGCAATTTCTGCTGGCCCGCCTTCATCAAGCAGGCATCAGAGAGCGGGCTCCTAAACCTTTGGAATCCTTTTTGACCAACAGATGGACCACTGTTAGCTGTGGCAATTTCAGATCCACGCCTTATCTATTACCCTGTGGGACTCCGCAGGGATCTTCAATGAGCCCCACTTTGTTTAACGTGTATGTTACCCCATTGGCTAATTTGATTCAGTCCTTTGGATTTATCCCCACCTCCTATGCGGATGACACACAGCTAATTATCTCAGTTAATAAGAACTGGGAGGAGGTGGCGGATCGCTTCAATAATTGTATGGAAGCAGTCAGTAACTGGATGAGGGCTACCTGGCTTAAACTGAACGTTGCCAAAACCAAAATTATTTGTTTTGGGTCGGGAAACGAGCGATGGAATTCACGATGGTGGCCGACAGACTGTGGTTCTCTTCCATTTCTTACTACTGTTAGTAAGAATTTAGGAATCATCTTTGATGATCACCTATCTTTCAAAAGTCAGGTGAATCACACTGTAAAAATGTGCCTATGGTTTATCAAAATGCTAAGGAAAGTCTTTCCATATCTTCAACAAGAATGGAAAGTTTCTGCTACCTTAGCTTTGGTTATGTTCAAAATAGATTACTGTAATGCCCTATTTCTTAATCTGGACAAATCCTCGCTGAACAAGTTACAACTGATCCAGAATTCGGCTGCTAGAGCTGTCCTCAATCTTCCTTGCTGGGCTTCAGTCAGAGATAGCCTTAAACAATTACATTGGCTTCCGGTGGCTCAGCGTATCATTTTTAAAATGCTTTGCCTAACTCACAAAGCTGTTTGGCACTGGTCCTCAATACCTGACTACTAAGCTCTGTTGGTATAGACAAAGGAGACATCTTAGGTCATCCAAGGCCTATAGAATTCAGGTCCCTCGTACCAAGAAAGCCAAATGGGGTGATAAAGCTTTCAACGTGGCCGCAGCAAAATGCTGGAACTTGCTTCCCTTGAATATTAGGAAAGAACCCAGTTATTTAAGTTTCAGGAAACTGATCAAAACCTGGCTTTTCCTGCGCTAGTCTTTTGGCACCTCTATCCTTTTCCTTACGCTTTTTTGACGGTCTCGGCGTCTCTCACCTTTTTGTTAACGCTTCAATGCTCCTTTTGAGCCAGAATGCACTTTATAAATTTCACATACATACATATAGCACTACTGCACTTTCTAATAAATCGCACTTACACAACAACTTTGTCTCTGTGTAATGTGACACATCAACCGTGAGGGAGATCAGTGATGTTTACCTCAGGTCAATGATTATAGATTGTCAATACACCTGACCTGAAAGAATGTTGGCTGATAACTATGCATTGTGGTCTGGATTGTACCATGATCTGCACTTCCTGAGGGTTATTTCTGAGGAAAATAGAAACTATACACCATAATGCTGTGTTGGACAGAATAACGCTTCTTCAAGGGATGTCTAAGCCAAAATGTATTGCCTTCAAATTTTTCTTCATGCCAAAACTTACGTATGTGACACTTGTCCCAAATTTTACCTAACACACACCATACTGCATGAATGGATGTGTGAGGTTACATACAAATATGTAACCGGGCTGAACATTGTAACAAATGATAGGTGTGAGTTATGTATACCATACTACATTAGAGCATACTACCACTCACCTTATAAGGATTCGCTTGTACATCAGGCTGCAGGCCGACTTAACACAGTGTCCTCAATACCAATTCTGGTAGCAAAGTATGTGACATTGAAAACATACATAAAAAATTAACAACACTTTGGGATTCATAGTAACCATGAGTGGTGGGTGCAATGGATGGCAGAATCTTAGCAAAGTAGCTTTTGTGTAGCTCCCAATGTAACAGCTCAGTTGTGATTTGGTTGCAGCATGGGACACAAAAGCTAATACAAAAGAGACACTGTTCACTCATGCCAAGGCCCTGATCCCCGAGCATGTGACACATACTGAGAAGGGCTACCTCAATATTTATTAAACAGTAAAAACGGAAGCTAAAAGCAGGGGAAACACCTTACCTAACCTAACCTATCCTAACTACACATTGCCCACAACTGGCCCTAACTATCCTAAGCTAAATTTACTTATCACATTTAATGAAACAATCTAAACATCAGCCCCCCACCCCCTTTATAAGAAAGGACACATGGAGGACAACATATACTAACCTAAACACATACTATCTTATAATAAACAAATATATATTTTTTGTATTTTTATATTTTATTATATATATATATAGATATATTTTTTTTAAACACCAAAACCCAACATCATCCCAACCACACATAATAAAAAACAGATATAAAAAGTATGACCCTCCTAACCCCCAACAACTACTACTAACTAAACTAACAGCCTATACTAACCTAACACTAAGCCCCCTAAACCCACTAATTAAAAGAACCAGGAAAGAGGAGGGAGGGGAGGGAATCATGGCTAAGGGTATATTGTCTACAAGCAAGTTTGCCCTCTGCAAGGTCTTTCTTATGGCACGCACCCTCCTATTTACTTATGCCACCTCCTGCTGCAGCCTGGTCATTTTCCTCAACATACGGTCCACGTTCCGTTGCATCTGCTGAAAATCTGCTGGGTCAATGACTGCAGCAGGGGTGGTCTGGGTGCCAGTTGAAGAAGTGTGTCCCCTTGTTGGTGCCATGCCTGTAGGAGGAGGTGTAGGTGGTGCTGTGACAGGTCCTACAGCAGTGGAGGTTGACAGTCCTGCAAAGGTGCCTGCTAAGGTTGGTGCCACCTGGGTGGTAGTGGTGGTGCTGGTTGTGGTAGCTGTGGTGGACATAGAAGGGCCCCCTTGGGCAAATTCCCTCGACACTCCGGAGCCTCTTTCATGGCAATAACGCCTTGCCATGTGGCGGAATCCCGACTCCACATCCAGAATGTGGCGGTAACGTATCACCCTGCCCTGAAACTCCTGAACCTGGATGGGATTCATATTGGCAGCTGTTAAAACAAATAGAAAACCAAACAGTAGGTACTTCATTTTGTGATGTGGCTCCAGAAGTTAATCAGACAATACATCTAATGTACCAGAAACAGCCCATATCATCATACAGATCACTGATTGTCCCCGAGGAAGTACATGCCAATGCAGCCTACACATGTCCTCTCAAACAGCACAGCAATATTCTAAAAGATGGGTAACAACTTGAATGACCTATGCACCATTGTTCAGCCATTTGTCACGTAAAAAAGAAATGCTGCAAGTCCTCCACCAGTGACAGGCCAACTAATGACTATCTTCTTGATGGCAATCAAGGGCCACAAGATCTGCGAGTTTTAAATGGAATTGCCAGGATAGAATGCAGTTGCTAATCATGAGTGGGTATCCTAGGTTTGGACAAGTGACTTACAGATTTACATGTCTGTGTACTAAATGTGGATCATCAGTCCTAGGTACACTTTTCACAACCCTACGCCTGTACCTGAGGTGGGGAAACTAGCAACAAATACTTTCAAACATCAAGGACACCCAGGAAGCTTTGGACAGCTGTACATGGGTTTGGGCAGCCCACCACAGGTAAGGAGAATGTCCAACTAGAATACACCCAAACCTTGGACAATCCCATCCACACTTATGTTTGGAAATGCAGACAATTGTCAACATAATTTCCTACCAGTAACACATGACTTACAACAAGCAGATAGATGCAAGCACACATCTGGCCATGAGCTGCATGCACACCTAGGCCATTGTACTCAAGTACCTCATACTCGTAGCACAACACGTGGAGCTACATGCTGCTAGGAAGTCAAACATAGAATCAAACATGTTCATTAGTGAATAGAGAAGCTGAAGTCTGTGGGTAAGACTTTGGCATCCCTATTCTGTGAGAATCAGGGTCTGACTTGCTGACTAAGTCACAAATATGGTCCTCTTGCTACATTTTCGGAGTTTTATCCACAAAAGTCATCCCTATTCACATGGCCGTGCCTACAGGACTGACCTACAATCCCAAATTATAACTATACACTAATGATTGGACAACTCAAAGATGAGAAAAAAATTATACTCCACACAAGGAACATATCCGATCATTGACCAGCGCATCACACCTTGCTATGTGCCCAACACACAGGAGTCAATCACACAACAGCAGCAAACACAACACAGAACAGAAATATCAACACTTACGGGAGATGTCTTGGTTCACAAATCAAGCCACCTCTCCGATAATGTAGGGGACAGGTCCACCTGTAAAGAATGGAAGGGAGAAATGTGCTCAATGTCTGTGCACTGTACAACACTTCCAAATATTAAATCAGAAAGTCAATCCTTTCAGACATGATGATACTGCATCTGACATACCACTGCAAACATTTACAGACCCGGGCACTCCAGTGAGTGATACACACATATCTGCACACATGCAGTGGCCCTAGCTATCATGTGGTGGCCAACATGCTCCATCATTTGTTAGCTGACTCATTCATGGAGTGTATTTCTCTCATCATGTGTATCCATGAGAGATAGGCAAAGCCACTTTCCTGGAGGACTGCAATACCAGTCACCCAGTTATTATGACTAAGACCAATGTAAAACACACAGGTACAATGTACAGAGGGCCAGGGACAGTTGTTACCTCTCAATTTGTATCATTTGCTTCATTTTATGTGCCACAGCTATGGTAAGTTGCACCAAACATTGAGATATGAACCTGTGTGCATAACTTTTGCCACCCATCCATAATTTAATTGTGGCACAACAAAGTCCAAATCTCAGTCTAAGATGTTACCTGAGGTCAGCTATAACTTGTTACGTATGTGTCAGAATCCAGTTCAGACATGTTTCCGAAATAATTGAGGGACACATTATTTCTTGAAAATATCTGGATTTAAAACATATCTTTCCTGGTACACTCACAGACCATGCATAAAAAATATGTTAGAGCCACATTCTCATCATCTATTGATGTGAAGGCAGCACTAATTTACAGGCTCCTGTTGTGTTTTGTAAGTTAGTGCAACTGTTGCGTCAACGAATGGCAGTAATGTGTAGGAATTATTGTATAACTCACAGGCAACTGAATGTTTAACTTGCATTCCATATGTCCAAAGACAATGCCTACAGCATATTAACAGATATGCTACTGTCACTACAGAGCATTTAAATGTGCACATTGCTCTGATTTGCACTCACCAACAGGGCCACCAGTCACAATCCCCAGGTGGTCCAGCAGATCTTGGCCCCTAGCAACCAGGTCAGCCCAACGGTGTTTCAGCTGGTGGTTGTTGCGTGGTGTCTTGTAGATTTGCTTGAGATGGTACAGGACCTTTGCCCACCGGAGTCTCCTTGCCTCTGTGTGATACCCTTGTATCACCCGCCTACCTGCTTCGATCATTAAGGGTAAGAAGTTGCACACCAGCCAAATAAATCCACCCAGTTCCTTCTCTCCCATCCTGCCAAGACGAGGTCTACCCAACATGCTTGCACAAAAAAGGGAATAAAGGGGTACAGAGGAGAATGAAGGGAAAGTAGGAGAGGGAAATGAAAACAAATAAACATAAAACAGCCCTACTATCCCCAAACTAACACTACCCACAAAAGACACCCAACAGTCCAAAGACAAATTTATACACCAGAAATGACAAAAAATATGCCTACACAGGATACCATATACACTTAGGAAACACAAAAAGACAATGTAAAGACCACACAGGAGACAAAATCACAAAATGCACAGAGAGACAAGTCAAAACACAGCCACACAGTCAGGAAATATCACAGACTGCAAAGTGAAAGTGAAAGTATACCCACTGTACTAATTCTGTAAACAGGATATCCTATTACATCACTTTCTGCTTACAGTCTGTGTGTTTTGACGCACATGCTTAGAAATAACCCTGCATCCATATTTTCAAATATGTTTCATACTTAACCAATTTAATTGGGTACAGTTTGGGAATTACCGCTCAGGGCCAATGGATGTATCATGACAATGAGCGTAATTTTTTGATGCATATGCGTCTTTTTTTACGCCTATGAATCAAAATTTCTGTCTTTGACTGGGTTTGGGTCATTTCTCATTTGTAATAGTACATGACAGGGATGACAATACAGAGATAGGCTGATTGCACCAACATTGTGCATTCCAGTGTTTAGGCACTTGTGACTGATCATACTACTGCAGACCATGATCCTCTAGTTGTTGTACTGGATTTGCACTCTTCACTGACGCAATAGATGGCCAAACATGTGGAATACAATTAGGTATTACCCGGTTTGGGTATGTTTTGCGTCAAGAGAGGATAGCAAGGCTACGCAACTCAATACAGTAACTCAATGCCTATGTGTCAATGTCTGTGAATTGGCTCTTACTATTGTAGTTGACCCGCTGTGTGAACATCACAAAACGCATTTTCTCAAATCTGCTTGTATGCATGTGGAGTCAATGTGTCCAACCATCAGATGCTATTCAGCGTGGAAATGAGAAAGGAAATGTGTTTGTCATACACGTAGCAACAAATGCTATGTAAACTTCCTAGGGTTTTTGGAACATAAGCACCACCAATGACAAACCATGCACAGGATAGATAGAAGATGGTTGATATTGGCAATGTTCCAAGACTAAGCCATCACATGTCCTGGAATGTTGGATACTACTTCTTGGGCACTTGTTTGTATACTACCCATGAGTCAGGCATTGGATAATGCGATGTGGGTACGGTGTTTGTGACACCGAGTCCCAAATACAATCCCCAAATGTCATGTCACGCCACATTTGGAGTCATATAAATAAGCCATGTTTCTCCTGCGGCAGTGGAGGACCAGCAGACCAAGCAGCACGTGTTCACATATTTCCAGTGCTAAATTGCACAAAGGTGACCGGTTCAAGTGTGTGGGGCCATGTGTAGCCCGAGTCATTATTGGGGTCCATGTTGTCACAGTTACGTGCAGGTCTAGTCATGAATCTGTAGAGCCATTTCCTGCATTTACAAAGTATCCTTCACAGCTGAATTGAAGGAAAGCCGAAGAGGAATTGAGAACACACTTGGAGATAGTCCAGCTATGGCACTGCAGACATGTTATGAGACTGACAACAGAGCAACCTGTTGTGCTGACAAAGTTAATGGATCAGGAATTTTAAACCAGCAGGTTTACTCATAACATTTGTATACAGGTTGGCCTCTAATATTGCCACTGCATCCGGGAGCATCAGTGCCTCTGTGCTGATTAATCTCACAGCTATTCACCACGCAAGCCCTATCAATATGTTGGGGGCAATGTGAATCAGCATGTGGACTGTCAGGGTCCTAACATGTTGACATTTCATGCACATTATCTGACATTGTTTGTTGTGCTGGAGGCACCATACCCAATCCATGCATACAGCCATGGTACACTCTCACTATTTGTCACTCAAGCATACATGAAACCCAGACAAGGGATGGGCCATGATTAGGCTATATGGAGACAAGTTCCACCCCATGGTACGATAAGTAAACTGATTATGCTATACAATGTATTGGAGTATTCATTGTAGACCTACCTGACACAATACCCCAGGAGGAAAGTGAGGGCTTGGAAAGCAACTATGAGACAAATGTAGCCACAGGGAACCTTTATGGTAATGCAAAGACAGGAACCAGTCAGTCTAACAGGATGCAGGGTCAATGAGGATCCAAAACTTTAACAAGACAAATAGACAGTGAGCAGACTGAGGCCCATATTTATACTTTTTTAGTGCCGCATGTGCGTCATTTTTTGACACAAAAGCAGGGCAAACTTGCAAAATACAATAGAATTTTGCGCCGCTTTTGCGTCAAAAAGTGGTGCAAATGTGGCACTAAAAAAGTATAAATATGGGGCTGAGACTGGTCAAAGCTGGAACTACACTGTGGAGAATGAAAACTGTGTTTGTCCTGTGTGTTGGAATGTAACACAATAACCCAAGGCCTGTGTTACACAAGTGATTTATACGGCAATGCATAACAGTGTTATACATAAAATGGCAGCTTGTATGCGTTTCCAGGCAGCTGCAAGGGCAGTGCATGGTCTGCATGGAGGTGCTCACAGGTGTGTGCAGCTTCAGTCTCTCACAAGTCCTGTAGGTGAGAATCAAGTTCAAAGGGCCAACAGTATCTTTCACATTGGAAGCAATGTATAGGTGATTACAGATCCTACAGACTACAAGGCAGTGCATTATTCAACCAGAAGTCCATGCAGACAGAAGAACAATGACTATGGCATACCTTACTAAAGAGGGAAGCACACTGGATTCAAAATGTGAGTCTGGGTGTGTGTAGATGAGGGATTATCTGGGTACACCTATTCCCTTTCCATGGCCCTCTGAAGAAGGGTGGGGTGAGACAGGGAACATGGCAGTGGCAGGACTTAAGACTTGGGCTGGCATGTGCAGTAGATGTCTTGTAAGCAATGATAGTCATACCTGGGGCACTCATGCTATCCATTTGCTGCTTATATATAATTCTTGTCACACATACTCCTTGCAAAGATAGCTAATGTAACACTTACTGAAGTCATACCTTCTTGTCACCAATGCAATAGTACATCCACTGCCTCATGTATGAGGCATTTTGTTACCTTATTGACTGATTGTGTCTTAGTTGTGTGCCATATGCTGAAATGAACCATGTTGCCAACATGTATGTGTGAAATAGCTGTGGTCCTCTGATATTGTCTTTCAATTGTGAAATGGACAGGATATATGTCATTTACAGTTGTGAGAAGTTGGCTGTACAATCATAACCATCAAATATGATGCAGATTTTTCTGTATCCTAATCTGTATTTCTGCAATGCTCCATGAGGCTACACTCTAATTCTGATTGTTAGGGATAATGTTATGCGAAAATGATTACCCAGACCATAATATAGTGAAAAGTACAGGTGTTTATTAACATATGGTAAGACAATGGTGATGGATGAGTAAAGTTAAAAGAAATTTTGGACAATATGTTGTTTCCGACGAAATCCCTCAGCTGTGTTTGAATGGTCCCCCTCATGTTGATGGACAGCATCCTCCTCTTCCTCCTCTTCCTCCTCTTCGGGCATTTGTGGGTCAGGTTCATATAGGGGAATGTTCCTTCTTACACATATGTTGTGCAGGATTGCACAGATCAAAATGATTTTGCACACCATTTCAGCTGAGTATAGGAGGCTGCCTCCGGTGATGTTGAGGCACCTGAATCATGACTTCAGGATGCCAAAGGTCCTCTTGACTATGGTGCGTGTCCTCAGATGTGCCTCATTACAGGCACGCTCTGCTGCAGTGCTTGGGTTTGCAAATGGGGTCATGATCCATGGCTGGATCCCGTAGCCCTGATCAGCTGAAAGAGAAAATTAGTGAGAACATGTTGATGTAGCTTGCACCATTATTATCACTTTGCATGGCAGTTGTTCTCTTGTGTTATCTGTGACTCATCTGTGTTTGTGTTATTGTGTGGAATCCTAGGCTTCTAGGATGTACCATCACAATTGGGTTGTTTCCTTATCTGAATGGGTGTTTGGCTGATTGACCGGATGTCAGCAGTATTTTTGTAAAGTTGCAGTACATTGTGTACTCCCTTGCATTATGTAATGTGAAAGAGGTGTCCATGTGTCTTAACTGGGGGTGACATGATACTTCCATACACAGAATCAATTCCACAGTGGTGATAACACGGTTGCATCTCTATACCCTGGACATCCCATCCAATTTCACATATGCAATTAAATTATTTAAACATCAGTGAGACCTTTAGATTTGGCTAGCTGACAATGTACGGAGATGTGTTGTACCCCAAAGGCAAACCAGAAGGCAGGAGAGGATATTCCGCACCAGGACAACCCTTCTGGGACTCCACCAACAAGACATCATCCAGAGATACAGTCTGAACTGGCAAGCTATTCAGCAGCTGCTGCACAACATTGAGCCACAGTTAGCACCCAGCTTGCAGACACCCCGCACCATTCCACCAGAAACCAAGCTGCTAGCTGTACTCCACATGTTGGCAAGTGGCTCCTTTCTAACCACTGGTGCTCTTTTTGCCGGGATGTGTTGTACGGAGCTGTGTTGTACATTGTCAGCACTAATGTGTTGACAATTGACTATGCACAAATTTTATTTCACATATGTGACAAATTCTCTGCAGACCTATTTCTCTGCCCTTGCCAAGTCGACTCCGGTTCTAATGTGAACCTATACTACTGAACATGTTCTAGTTCAGCTGGCTAACTTGGTTGTGAGGTTGTCATTTGGAGTGTCAGAAGGTCTGTATGCCTGGCAATCTGTTGTGTGTGTGTGTGAAATTGTCTCAATCCGTATGTGTAGGAATGTGCACTTTCAATATTGTCACATCAATATGTGTTCTTCGCACAGTCCACTTGCTTATTGGTAGTGGGCAATGTCACCCCACAAGTGATGTGAGATATTGGTACAGCCTTATTGATTCCATGTCACCTTCATTGTAGTCATCATCATGCTATGTGTGTCATGGTGTTTGACCTGCAGCAAAACACATTACATACCCCTTACACAGTACATATTGGTTGGAAGGGTGTTTGATTGAGTGTTATTGATGTGATATTAAAAGATTAATCTTCCAAGTTGTAATAGCAGTTGAGGCCATGTCATTGTGTTATTTTAAATTGTTCCCTTGTTTCTGTGGAGTGGCATTTTATTGTTATTTGGTTCTGTCATTTGTCCATAGGTGTATATCCAAATAGGTCAGGATATCACACATGCCTAGCAGTATCAAAACCTCATTGTCTTCCTGGCCACGTGTCAATGTAGTGGTGTATGTGTTGTGTGTCCTACAGGGTTGATGTGCTGTGTGTATATAAGTAGGTTTCTGTGCTTACCTACAAGTAGGCCATTTCCATATCGTCCATCTTGGAAGTGTTGATTGATGGTGCAGTAGCAGAAGATGAATGAATCATATACACTCCCAGGATACTTTGCCACGATGTTGGTGATAATTCCCCGGTGATCGACAATGGCCTGCACATTGATGGAGTGTGTGTGCTTCCTGTTGCAGTATAGATGTCCGGTTGCAGCAGGTGGCACGATGCGTACATGTGTGCAGTCAAAGGCACCAACATGTGTGGGAAGCCGTTGATTTGGTAGAAGCCCTGTTTTGTCTCCTGCTGCTTCTGCTGTGTGTTGAGGAAGCTGATGTGGCGGGGTGTGAAGGAGATGATGGCATCCAGTACCTTAGGTAGGAAGGCAGAGAATGAGGGCTGTGAGATCCTGGCAACCAATGGCTTGCCAGTTGAGACTGTACCTCTGGATGATGTCTTGTTGGTGGAGTCCCAGAAGGATTGTCCTGGTGTGGAATATCCTCTCCTGCCTTCTGTGTTGCTTTTGGGGTCCCTGCTGGTGTTGTAGAACCTGCTGTTGTTGGTCCTGTGCTCTACGTCTGCGTGCATGCTGGATGAAAAGCACCTCCATGTCTTCCTTTTGGAGCTCAGCTGTTGCTTCTGTGTGTTTTCATTATGTACTGGTGCCCCATTTTAATGCCTGCCCTGACCCAGACGTTATTTTTGGACGCAAATTGGGCTGTGCGTCATTTTCCGCCTCCGCCTCCCGGCCATGCAGGATTTTTACACGATTGGATAGATAAGGAGCACAGGTGTTTTAAGACATTTTTTGGACAGGAACGCCTACCTTGCATGTCATTAACGAAAGGCGGGTTCCTGCATCCAAAAAATGATGCACACGCAGAATTTTGGTGTTCGTGGGCTCGGGCGTCAAAGTTTAAATATGGTGTACGGTTTGAAGGCCGAATGTGCGTCCACATTTGTGACGCACATTTGGTGCAAACAGAGTATAAATATGCCCCTAAGAGTCTTAATACTTAGAAAACAGTGAGAATGCTGTTGTTACACAACGTACCTGGTTAGCGTAAAAAATAAAGCTGCATGGGCGAGCGTGCATCGCAAAAGTCAGCGATTCCTTACTCGCAAATGAGGCAGTACGTCGTTTCCTGCTCTGGTCCGGTCGCAATGCATTGTCTTTGCTCCCTCGCAAGAGAGTGATGCATTGAATTCCAGATGGGGCACCTTGGATCCGTGCAGACGGGTTGGCTTGGACACCCAACGACGATGTGTGGAAAATCCGGTCACACGGTACCAGAAAACCAGGCTCCGTGGGGTTTGCGTCGTTATCAGCCTCCGTATGCGGGTGTTGTGCATCTTTTCCCCAGCCATGATGTGTCGATCTCCCAGCCACAATGCAGGTAGAGCATCAATTTCAGCCGGCGGCGTGTCGTTTATCAGCCGCATTGCAGGAGGTGTGTTGAAAATTTCCCTGCATGGCGGTCTGTGTAGATTTTCAGTTCTTGCCTGCCAACTTCACCTTTCAAGGGCCCAGGGTCTTGATGGAGCACCACTTGGCACAGCAGGAGCCTCAGCAGAGAGACCAAGTGCTGTCAGGGGAAGTCTTTGATGGCCCTGAGACTTTAACAACAGGAGGCAAGCTCAGTTCAAGCTCTTGGAAATTCTTCTCAAGCAGGAATGCCCAACAAAGTCCAGTCTTTGTCCCCTTTCACAGGCAGAAGCAACAACTGCAAATGCAGGATATCCCAACAAAGCACAGTTGCAGGCAGGGGCAGGGGTTCTCCTCAGCTCTTTAGCTCTTCTCCTTGGCAGAGCTGCCTCTTGATTCCAGGAGTGCTCTTGAAGTAATCTAAAGTCTGTGGTTTTGTGTGCACTGCTTATACACGTTTCTGCCTTTGAAGTAGGCAAACTTCAAAGGAAAGTCTCTCTTTTTGTAAGATCCTGCCTAGCCCAGGCCAGGCCCAAGACACATACCAGGGGGTTGAAGACTTCATTGTGTGAGGGCAGGCACAGCCCTCTCAGGTGTGAGTGACCACTCTTCCCCTCCCTCCCAGCACAGATGGCTCATCAGGATATGTAGGCTACACCCCAGCTTCCTTTGTGTCACTGTCTAGAGGAGAGGTGCAGCTGACCCAGACAGGGAATCCAAAAACAGGCAGAGTCACAGAATGGTTTAAGCAAGTAAATGCCTACTTTCTAAAAGTGGCATTTTCAAACACACAATATAAAAACAACTTTACTAAAAGATGTATTTTTAAATTGTGAATTCAGAGACCCTAAACTCCATATTTCTATCTGCCCCCAATAGGAATCTGCACTTTAATACTATTTGAAGGCAGCCCTCATGTTAACCTATGAGAGAGATAGGCCTTGCATCAGTGAAAAACAAATTTGGCAGTATTTCACTGTCAGGACATGTAAAACACATAAGTACATATACCACCTTTAACATACACTGCACCCTGCCCATGGCGCTACCTAGGGTCTACCTTAGGGGTGCCTTACATGTATAAAAAGGGAAGGTTTAGGTCTGGCAAGTAGGTACACTTGCCAAGTCGATTTGGCTGTTTAAAACTGCAAACACAGACACTGCAGTGGCAGGTCTGAGCCATGTCTATAGGGCTACTAATGTGGGTGGCACAACCAGTGCTGCAGGCCCACTAGTAACATTCGATTTACAGGCCCTGGGCACCCCTAGTGCACTGTACTGGGGACTTACTAGTACATCAAAAATGCCAGCTATGGAAAGCTAATTACACATACATTTTACATAGGAGCACTTGCACTACACACTGGATAGCAGTGGTAAAGTGCCCAGAGTATCAAAAACAGCAAAAACAGAGTCCAGCACACTTCAACAACCTGGGAAACAGAGGCACAAAGTTAGGGGAGACCACGCCAAGGATGACAAGTCTAACAAACACACATACCCATTTTCCTTCAGTTTACAAGCAGATCTCTTCAACAGGTGTGTTAACCACGTGTGATGTCCTACTGTAGAGATTAATATGCTGTGGTCTAATTTCTGCCTCATGAACATTTTATTACCTCTATTCCACTCATCACTTACCAAAACTGGGTTTTCCAGGTCTGGCCGATTTACATTGCTATGCCAGTGCTTTTTAAAATTATCATCACCAACAATTCCAAATTACATAGATTTCCTTGTTGTAACTATGCATCCAATATAAAGTTTATAGTGACGGAGCATTGTAGAGAGAACATTTTGCAGTAGTCTGTTGGCTCATAAGTTAGTGCGAATGGAGGAGACATATATTTTCACTGCAAAACAACCTAACTGAACATGACATTTCAGCTCATTTTACCTAATACTTTTTCTCGATTGATGCTATGATGTGGATTTTATTCTTTAAACAACATTTTAGCATCTCACAACATCAATAATGATTCAATAGATTAATTACAGCAGACAAATAATTTGAATTTCCTTGTTAAGTGTACTGTTAGCGGTAAAATCAATTTAAGATTAAAAAATATCCTGCTTAATGAATGACAATAGCTGTTTTTGAAGCCATGTCAATGTTCACTAGAGATGTACAATAATCATAAGGAATTTTATCATTTGAGGAACATAGGCCCATATTTATACTTTTTGACGCACAACTGCGCCAACGCAGTTGTGCGTCAAAAATGTTACCGCCGGCTAACGCCATTCCAAAACACCATGCGGGCGCCTTATTAATGGAACGACGTTAGCCGGCGCTGCGGACTGGTGTGCGTAAAAATAAATGACTCACACCAGGCAGCGCCGGCGTATGGGATAATGGGGGTTGTGCATCAAAAAATGGTGCAAGTCAGGTCTGAGGCAAAATTCAGGCCTCAAACCGGATTTGAGCCATTTTTTTTTACGCCCTACCTCCATTGACATGACTCCTGTCTTAGCAAAGACAGGAGTCATGCCCCCTTGCCCAATGGCCATGCCCAGGGGACTTATGTCTTCTGGGCATGGTCATTGGGCATAGTGGCATGTAGGGGGGCACAAATCAGGCCCCCCTATGCCACAAAAAAAATCGGAAACAAATACTTACCCGAACTTACCTTTTCTTCCCTGGGATGGGTCCCTCCATCCTTGGGTGTCCTCCTGTGGTGGGCAAGGGTGGCAGGGGGTGTCCCTGGGGGCAGGGGAGGGCACCTCTGGGCTCCTTCCGAGCCCACAGGTCCCTTAACACCTGCCCTGACCCAGGCGTTAAAAAACGGCGCACATCAGGCTGTGCGCCGTTTTTTAAGGCCCACCCCCTCCTGTGCGTCAAAATGACGCCAGAGTATAAATAAGGGGCACAGGCCTTAGGCCCATGTTTATACTTTTTGATGCAAAACTGCGCTGGCGCAGTTTTCCGTCAAAAAAACTACCGCCGGCTAACGCCATTTTGTTGCGCCGTGCAATCAACAGGTGGGAGTCATTATTTTTGACGCACACCGCGGCGTCAAGTCGTAAAGGAAAATGACGTTAACGTGGCGGAAATGACTGTGGGTCGATTTACGACACCCCAACCCGGATATGCGCCTTTTTTTACGCAATAGCGAACACTGCCAGTTCACCAGAGGAGAGCCAAAACGGATCGCAGATGCCACTAAAGACCCCAGGAAGATGACAGCAGACCAGGAACCAGCCAGGACGATCCATATAAGAACCAGGACACTTATAGAAAGAAAAGAAAGTGTCGCTTTAGTGCAGAGGAGCAGGAAATTCTGGTTAAAGAGGTGACGGAACACCAGCACCAACTGTTTATCACCTCAAAGTTGCCAATCAGTAGGAGAGAGGCTATATGGCAACAAATTGTTGACAAGATTAACAGTGTGGCTGAAGTACGCAGAACAGTCATTGAGTGCAAGAAACACTGGCATGACTGCAAACGCAGGACCAA
Organism: Pleurodeles waltl; assembly: GCF_031143425.1. NCBI lineage: Eukaryota > Metazoa > Chordata > Amphibia > Caudata > Salamandridae > Pleurodeles > Pleurodeles waltl. The sequence goes on from NC_090447.1 coordinate 915,706,526, forward strand.
GGAAAAGATGGCCAGGAACAGGAAGGCAGCACTGCAGACTGGAGGGGGGAGTCCAGCACACAAGGAGGCCCTGGACCACATGGAGGAGATGGTCGCAGCCGTCATCCCTGAGGAGATCGTCACAGGGATTCAAGGACAGGACAGCGCAGACTACCACGAGACAACACACATGCAGGGTAAGTCGCATGGGAATTGAAATGCACTAATGTTAACTGTAAGCAGGGGGGGGAAATACCTACTACACATTGCATGTAAGTCATCATATACATGGAGTGGCATGGGTAAAGGGGCACGGCAGGGGGGCATAGCCTGCACAAACATAAGGTGGGGCACACCATTGCACTACACCAACAACAGTCCCATGGGGGCATGCTGTCATGCCAACGCGGAGCAAAGGGAAAGCCTCGACAGGAGGGAAGGCCACTATGTCAAACTTACATCCTGGCACTCGTCAGCCAACATATCTCCTACATTAACTAGCGCCCTATTAGCAATCCTCTAGCCAAACCGACAACTGCAATGTAACTGCAACAACAGTTGTCACTACCACCTCTGATCTGTGTGCAGCTCAAGTAGCCAATGGCAATAACCTCCCCATGGAACATACATACCTAAATTAGGGGGTGAGGATGACATCTGCAACAATCTCCAGAAACAAGACAAAGGCCCCAGTACACTCAAATGTCAATGCCCATAGGTGTCACAAACATCAGCCAATGTAAACAACAATAGGAGTGACACAGCACTAAGGACACACCCATGCTTCATGGTCCATCCTGTGCCTGGCTAACAAGGCAACATCACAAATGTCATACTGCTCAGACAACAGCATTGAGGAGGGGACACATGTAACTGGTCACTGAAATACACCTGCACAGTCAGAGAACAAAATAAGACACTGATAAGACTATCAGGGCAATCCAGTGTAACACACATTACCCAACATCAGCAGGACACATCAACAATGTCAACATCCATATCACATCATAACATTGCCATGCATAGGATATGCTACATGTCAAGTACAATTAAGTCGATGTGAACGATCAGGGATTGGGGCAGGTCCTGATAGTTAAGTGTGCTGCCAGGGCCATCAGAACACCCACAGCCAGTGAAAGGTCTCACCGTGAGAATGGATGTACACGGAGGGTCGAGTAGGGCAAAAAGGTGGCTATTCTCTATTTGGCATAAACCAACACCTAGAGGCAATGAGGCTGACAAGTCTGATAACTCAATAACATACATGTGACACACAGGTGGGCCATAGGCCTGAAACAATGCCCATCTGAAGGACTGCAGATATTAATACAAAACAAGATCACAAAGTGAATTCATCAAAAGGCAGGCATGTCACGTCAAAATTGTCACAACACAGACACACTAATTGTACCCTGTTTCATTGCAGAGGAAGATGGATCTCCTGCCGATATGCCTGTCCCAGATTTCCCTGATGACATGGATGACGAGCCGATAAACATTCCCCAGGAAACCATCCAAAAGGTCCTCGAAACCCTCCAGACCCCACCTTCAGTCACAAGGAGGAGCACAGAACAAGCAGCCATCGCAGAGGATCCACCCACCACCCCAATTGTGAGACCTGCCAGCTCCAATACAGCTGAGGACTCAGACGACACTGGCACCAGCTTTGAGAGAACTGTAGTTGGAGTACAGCGGGAGCTGGCCAAGGAGGTGCGGGTGGGGATGCAAACTATGGCAGCCAGCCTTGAGGGGGTGCGCTCGTGCATGATGTCATCTGCAGATCAGGCAGCAGCGATGCAAGCCCTAACATCTATGCTGCAAGGACTACAAGAAACTGTGAAGGAATTCACCACTGCAGTAAGGGAGTTGCCACAACACCTCGCACCCCAAACCTTCCACTGCATGCACAAATGCAATCATGACTCCCTCAGGGCCGACCTGGCTGCCTACCATCGTGATGTGGCTGCTATTCTCAGGAACCAGCAGATCCTCCTTGCTGCAGTACTGCCCTTAAGACCTTCACAGGGAGCAGCAACTGGGATGTCTGACTCCACGTCTTCTAGCACTGAGGTGTGTGTTGCCCCTTCACAACCAACAACAACAAGGACAAAGCAGGCAACACACACATCAGAAGAAGAAGACATGGAACAGATCATATTCACACGGAAGAGTACCTGGAAGCACTAATTCCTGCACCATGGCCTACTTTGACCAAGGTCCAACGTTTTGTCAAATGCCAGTCTTACAACTACTCTACTCAATGACTGTTCTACAAACCACTGTATATCTTGTCAGCATGCCCAGTTAATGTCTCTCTCCTACTAATCGGCAAATCCTGTCCCTCTGCGCTGTCTGTAACATCACCTCAGCATGTCAGTAGCATTACTTACACCCCTTCTGTAGAATCACAATGTAAGATTTCACTAGAACGGACTCAGCAAACATGGACAATGTACATATTGCACTACAGCACTTTTCAATAAATAGCACTTGCACAACAAATATGTCTCTGTGTAATTTGACACATCAACTGTGCAGTAGATAACACAAATGTGCCTGTGTTCCAATCATGTAGCTTGTCAATGCAACTGTCCTGACATCATGTAGTCAGAACCATCTGCACAGTGGCCAGGATTGCATCATAGCCTGCCCATCCTGAGGAGAATAACTGATGAAGTGAGAAACCACACACCATCATGCTGTGTTGGACAGAATAATGCTTGCTCAAGAGATATCAAAGTCAACTAATAGTGTCTGATAAATGTTGTCACAATGCAATACTAACACATAGAACTGTGCAGTCTAATCTAAGCAAACACTACAAAACACAGCATGAATCAATCTTTCTGAGTTAACATCCAAATAGGTAATCATGCTGAATATTGACACAAATGATCTATGTCTGTTATGAAGACAAGAAGACAAGAGTGTTAACAAGACCTCATCTTAGAAGGTGTCCCTGAACATCACACTGCAGTCAGACCTAAAACTGTCCCCACAATACCAAGTCTGGAAGGACACTTTGTGACGTAGAAAACATACTCATCAACAAAAATCCTTTGTGATCCACGTGAACTCTGATTGGTGGTTCAAACAAATGGTGGATTCTTACCAAGGTAGCACTGGGGTAGCTGCCATTTTACACCTCAGTTTGTATTTGTTTGTAGCATAGGACACAAATGTCATAGAACAACAATCATCTACACTGATGCCAAGGCCATGATCAAGTAGCAGTTAACACATAATGTAAAGGGTTATCTATATATTTATTCAAAACTAATCACACCAGAGGAAACTAAGGGAAAAGTCATACCTACCCTAATCTAACCTGACTACTCATTACCCACAATTGTCCCTAACTAACCTAAGCTAAACGTACTCATCACATATAACGAATCGTTCTAAACATCAACCCCTCACCCACCATTATGAGACAGGACACATGGAGGACAACACATACTAACCTACACACATACTATACTATCCTAAACAATCATATATTTTTTTGTTATATTTTTTCCATTTTTTTTTTATTTTTTGTTATTTTTTAATTTTTGGGGAAAAACAGAGGAACCCCAACATTGCCCCCCACCCACCCACCCACACACTTAATAAGGAAAAGAAGAAAGAATCAGGACCCCCCACCCCCTCCCTAACACTAACTAAACTAATAACCTATACTAACCTAACACTAATCCCCCAAGCCCACTAATCATGAGAACAAGGAAAGAGGAGGGAGGGGAGGGAATTATGTCCATAGAAAAAATATATTCCTAGAGGTTGGCCCTCCGGAGGGTCCGCCTGATCGATTTGACCCGCTTCTTGATGTAGCTGACATCCTGGCTAAGATTGTTCACCTTCTTTAGAACTCGGCCCATCTTATGTTTCAATGCCAGGAATGCTGCAGGGTCGATTATTGTCGCTGGTGCCGTTTGTGTCCCGGCCGAGATGCTCTGTGGCCGTGTGGAGCCTAGCCCACTGGACTGTCCTGCAGCTGTCACACTGCTGGGGCCTGGGTGTGCTGCAGATGTAGGGACAACTGTCCCCGCTGTGGGTGGGGCCACCTGGGGAGAACCAGTGGTTGTGGTGGTGGTGGCTGTAGTGGGCAACCTTGGGCCACCCTGTGGTGAAGCCCACCATGCTCCGGAGGCCCGATCGGACTGGTATGTACGGGCCATCCTTCGGAACCCCGACTGCACCTGCAGGATGTGTCTGTATCTCAAGGCCCGCCTCTCAAATTCATGCTCCTGGGCGGGTGTCATGTTTGCAGCTGTGAAGACAAAGGGCAACTATTTACCATAGGAAATGCATTGTGTGAAATAGCACAAGTGGTCAATCTGACAATACATCTACTGTACTTGTAACAGCTCATATCACCATACAGATCATTGAAAGTCTCAGAGGAAGTACATGGAAAGCCTTCCTACAAAGGTTATCTCACACATAGCACATCCAAAACCTATATGATGGGTAACAATTGGCAATAACTTGTCATCAAAGTACTGACAGTTGTCAGCTAACAATCATGCTGCACATCCTCCGCCTAATGCTTGGACTACATATGTCAGTGTATGTGATGATAATCACAAACCTCAAGGTCTGCTATTTGTAATAGGATTTGCTAGTACAGTACTCATGTGCCATACCTGAGTGTGTACACTAGGTTCAAAACAAACTTTCAAATAGTCACAAGTATGTGTAACATACTGGTTGCTTCAGGCCAAGGTACCCTATTCACAAACCCATGTCTGTGTTTGAGGGCGGGGAGAACAACAAACAATTCCAAACTACATGCACACCCAGGAGTGTATAGAAAGCTCAACATGTGTTTGGCTCTACACACACCACCAGTAAAGGCTATCAACAAATTGGAGTCAGCTAAACCTTGTCCTATCCAAGGCCCACACATGTCAGAATGTACTGACCTAGGTCAACATCACATACTTCCAGTGAGGCATAATTTTCAACAGAAACAGAGTAGCAAGAACACCCATGATCATGAATAGCATGCACACCTAGGCCTTTGCACTCTAGTTCCACACACTTGTAGTACAACTTGTGGAAGTATATGCTCCCAGAAGGTTCAACCTACAGTGTACTCACTACATCGGTGAATAGGGAAGCAGCAGTCTTCAGAAAAGCCATTTGCAGAAGCTATCTGGGAGAATGTGAGTCTGACATGCAGACTCAGTCAGAGACGAGTCCCAGTGCAACTCTTATTGTAACTAGTATATTCCACATGACTCACCCCAGTTCTCATAGCGGGCCCTACAGGAATAGCCTACAAACCCAAGATCAGACAAATGGATAAGCATTGGTCAACTCAAAATTTTCTAAGAACTGAAATCCCACTAATGGAACAAGACTAATGATTGGGCAGTGCATCACACCTTGCAATGTGTTCAACACATAGGAGTCCATCAGACATCACCAGCAAACACAAAACTTAACACATATGTCAACACTCACTGTAGGTGTCGGGGTCCTCAAAACGAGCCACCTCTCCCACTGTGTACGGTGCAGGTCCACCTGTAAAGCATGGAAGGAAGAATATGCTCAGAATCAGTGCACTGACAAACAATTTCAATTACAAAAACAATGTGTAGGCTGACATGAGTAATGAAACACTTTCAGACATGCTCATACTGCATGGAATATTTCATGGCCAACATTTACATAGGATGGGTCTCCTGCTATAGTTACACACACTTCTACACACATGCAGTGGCCCTGACTGTCATGTGGTGGCAAACATGCACCTCCATTAGAGAGCAGCAACAATATTGGTGTGTATTTGTCTCATCATGGGCATCCAAGAGAGACATCCAAAGGCTGGTTACTTGAGGACTGCATGACCTGTCAAACAGCCTATGTGGTCATGACACATTTGTGACAGATAGGTACATGGTACAGAGGGCCAGCGACTTTGGCAATACCTCATGTTGTTAAAGTTTCATAAATTGATGTGTCCCAACAGTGGTGATCGGCACCAAACATAGATGTTTGTACCCTAGTCCATACCTTTGGACTGCCATCCCTAATCGGATTTTGGTACAAGAAACAAAAAATACCTGTCTAAGATGTTAGCTGAGGGCACCTGACTCCTTTCCAAATATGGTTCATGTTCAGATCTGGCATGTATCAATAAAATATGAAGGAGCACAGTAATCCCTAACAGGCATAGCACTTCCGTGAACACTTTCCTTACACACTCACCAGGCACACATGAGACATATGTCTGGGCCACATTGCTATCATCAATTGACGTGAAGGCTGCACTCATTTTCTGCATCATGTAGGGTTTCCAATGTCAGTCTAGCTATAGCATCAACATATGTAGGTATGATGTTAGTACATCCATACTTCACTGGCAATTGTGACCTGTAGAGTCATGATTGCCTCATTAATGTTTCGCTTGTCTGACACAAAGGCGGCACTAAATTACATTCAGCAACAAGCAACCTGTAAGTGTGCAAAACATGAGCTGCCTGACTGCTAGCATTTGTCATCCTTCACATAGTGCATCAATTACCCTGTATGTTTCCTCAGCATTACACACAGTCAGCAACTAATCTGGCAGATTGTGTACCAATCATCTCATGTCACTACCCAGCTTTTACTTGTGCACATTTACATGATCTGTACTCACCAACATGGCCACCAATCATGATTCCCAGGTGGTCCAGCAGATCTTGCTCCCTGGAGATCAGGTCAGCCCAGCGGTGCTTCAGCTGGTGGTCATTGCATTGGCTCCCATACAGACGCACCAAGTGATGGCGCACCTTCCCCCACCGGACTTTTCGGGCCTCAGTGTGATACCCCTGTATCACCCTACCCCCAGCTTCGAGCATCAGTGGGAGGAAATGGCACACAAGCCATATGAACCCCCCCAATTCCTCCTCACCCATCCTGGAAAGACGTGGCCTACCCGACATGTAAGCACAGAAAAGGTGAAAATGTAGTGGGAAAAAAAGAAGAAAGGGGAAAATGGGGAAAGTAGGAGTAAGGAAATAGAAAGTAAACTTAACAAATAGAAGAGCCCAACTATCCCCTATATAACAGTACCCACAACAGACTCCCACAGACAATAAATACAACACTGGACTGGACAAATGTAAACAACATAGTATTCTACAACAATATTTAAATGACAAAACAACAAGTAAGATGGCACTCTGGACACAAAAGCACAAAATCACAGGACAACACTCTGCACTGTGAAAGTGAAAGTACACCCACTGTACAGAATCTGTAATCAGGATATCCTATTACAACACATCCTGCATAACATGGGCGCCGTTTTTTTCCATTATGCGTCATATTTTCACGCATACAGCTTGTGAGTCATATTTTTTGACGCACAGTGCAAATAATGCTGCATTCAAATATTTTTAATAATTGGTAACTAATATTTGGATGCGGCATAATTTACACTTCCAGAGGTGAAAATGATGCTGCATCCAAATATTATTTACAAATGATTAAAAAAAATGGATTCAGCATTATTTGCACTCCTGTGCGTCAAAAAATATGACGCACAAGCTGTATGCGTGAAAATATGACGCATAATGACAATTATGTATTTTTTATGTCCAAATGAGTCATGCAAATTTGCTTTACCTAACGGTGCTAAATGATAAATACTGGCCTTAGCGAAAGCAAATGTGCCTTACAGGATGTATGGAAGGCATTCACAGTGCAATAGTAATGATTGGCCAAAATGGAGATCACTCATAATTGCGCACACATGTAGATAATTGCTGATTGCGACTTTCCATATATGAAAGAGCTAACAGGAAGTCTTTATTAGCTAATTTGTGAGCACATGTATCAAGCTTTTCCAAATTGCAAAATGGCCATTTAGGTAATGCAATTGACGGCTAAACAATTTTTGGGGGTAACCATGTGCTAATTACAAGTTCATGTAGCAAAAATATGTTTCACTACAGACATGTAGCGCACACATGCCCCTTAAGCATGTGTGTGCTTCACGTGTCCGTAAAAAGTGTTTAATTGGGGTGCAGCAGAGGGGGACTTAGGCCCCCAGCACCCTGGGATTTGCTGTTCATGACTTGCAAATTAATCAACGGTTTTCCCAATTTCTGTAATGCTAAACCATTGGCAGCAGGCCCATAGATGCAAATTGAGTATGATTCTCTTTTTGCAAATCTGTAATACCATTTGCCCATTTGAAGTTTGCCATATTACTTCTTTAGAATATTCAGACATACCATTTAGCATAGATTTAATAGCAAATTCTCAAAGTTCCTTATGTTATAATTGCAAATAGGTTTTTGATGCATGTGGCCCTTTATGCATTACCTGGTTTAGTGGCATGTTTCAATCTTCATGCTAGGTTACAATTGGGACACTACTGTGATAGGCTGCTTGCAGCCACTTTGGTGATTGGATGGTACATGTACATGTGTGTGGTCCAATGTTGATCCTGTATCAACTGTTAAGGTGTATGTTGTGACTGTTACGTCCAGGTCTCATCATGAGTTAGTGGCAGCTAATTGTGTATCTAATGTGTATCCTTTGGAGATAAATGTGAGTAAAGTTATTAAGGACATGGTAACCTACACGTGGATGGTCCCACCCTGTCACTGAAGACGTGTAATGAGACTTTCAACTGGGCAAACTTGGTGTGCTGAGTGAGAGAATGTCTCAGGTGTCAGGATCCGGCATGTGTCATTGCAACATTTGTACTCAAGTTGGCCTCTGTGGATGGAAATGCATCTGGGAACATCATAGCCTCTGTGCAGAATAATATGGCTGCTATTCACCACACACGAGCTATCTCTATTATTTGGAAAGTGTTACTCAGCGTGTGAACTGTCAGGGTCCTCAAATGTGTAGACTTTTCATGGACATTATCTGAGGTTGCTGGTTCTGCTGGAGGCCATGTACACCATCAAAGGCTATGGCCTAGGTACACTGTCACACTTTGTAGTTTAGGCATTAATGAGGCCCAGACAACGGATGGGCCATGATTTAGCTATTCAAAGGCACTGTAACAAATATGATACAAATAAAAGTCAGATAATGCAATACAATGTATTTGAGTATACATTGATGAGGCAAATGACAAATTAGCCTCTGAGGAAAGAGAGGTTTTGAACAGCAAGTGTGGTCCATATGTGGCCACCGGGAATCTTTAGGGTGACCCACGGACAGGTGCCAGTCAGGCTGACAGGATGTTGGGTCAATCAGGATCCAGCTCTTTCACAATTGACATGATCAGTGGTCTGACTAAGACTGGTCGGAGGGAGCAGTAGACAGTTGACATGTCAAACTGTGTAGGTCCTGTGTTGTTTTGTAGGTGACACATGAACCCAGATACAGTGTTACACGGCAACATTAGTAGGAATGCTTAACGGTGTAATTGCCAAAATTACTACATCTATGCTGTAGGAGGCATCAGCAGGGACGGTGCATGTAAATTTGGGTGGTGTGCATGGAGGTGATCACTGGTGTGGCCTCCATCAGTGTCTCACAAGTCCTGTCGGATGAGATTTGCTTTCAAATGGCCTACAGTACCTTTCACACGGGAAGCAATCTACAGGTGATACCAGGCCTTAAAAACTCCAAGCCATTGTATTATTTGAGCTGACTTCCATGCAGTCAGATAGTACTATGACAATGATATACCATAGGAAAGGGTGTGGCACACTGGATGACTCTTGTTATTGTGTGTGTGTGTAGATGAGGGAATATCAGGGTACACATATTTGTATTCCAGGGACCTCTTCAGACAGGTGGGGTGTGACCAGGCGCATGGGTGTGTCAACTTTTTAGAAAAGGGCTGACATGTAGATGGGATGTGATGTGCTGGATGCTTGTCATATGTGTGGCACTTGTGCTGTGTATGTTCTGCTTATGTGTAACTCTAGTGACAGATAGTCTTTGCAAAGATTGTATATAGTTGGAATTACTGCTGTCAAGGGTCTGGTCATACATTCATGTTGCTGATGCAAAAGCATGTCAACTGCCTGATGTATGAGGCCTGTTTTCCCCTATTTGAGTGATGGTGTTTTAGTTGTGTGCCATATGCTGCGATGAACCATGTTTCCAACATGCATGTGTGTAATAGGTGTGGTCCTCGGCTATTGCCCTTCAAAGGTGACCTGTACAGGATGTCAGTCATTTACATTGTGTGTGTATGTGACCGTTGTATGATAGGCATCACATTTGTAGTGGGATTTTCTGTGTCCTGATTGTTATATCATCAATGCTCCATGAGGCAATACTCTTCTTCTGATATTTAGAGCTAAAGGTGTGCAGAAATGATTAGCCAGACCATGATGTGGTGTTTCTTATCAGTGTTTATTTACAATAGTTCATTAAGTGGTGATGGTGATAATATTTAAAAGAAATTGTTCACAATTTGTTGGTGCCTACGCACCCCAGCAGCCGTGTTTGGTTGTTCCCCCTCATGTTGCAGGCCAGCATCCTCCTCTTCCTCGTCTTCAGGCATGTATGGGGCTGGTTCCAGGACGGGAATGTTCCTTATTATGCAAATGTTGTGCAGGATGGAACATGTTAGTATGATCTTACAGACCATCTCGGGGGAATATAGTAGGCTACCACCAGTGATGTCGAGGCAGCGGAACCTTTACTTGAGGATGCCGAAGGTCCGCTCGACAATGCTGCGTGTCCTCCTATGGGCCTCGTTGTAGGCACGCTCTGCAGCTGTACTCAGGTTGCCAAATGGTGTCATTATCCATGGCTGGATGCCATACCCCTGATCAGCTGAAAGAGAAAAAGAATGGGATCATGTTGATTTAGCTGGCACTATTGAAAAGACCTTTCATGGCAGTAGTTGTCTTGTGTTGTCTGTGACTCTTTTGTGTACTAATGTGACATCCTATACTTGTAGGCTATACCATCTGCATTGTGTTGTTTCCTTGGCTGAGCAAGTGTTTGTCTGCTAACCGTTTGTCATCAGTATGTTTTGGGATTTTCAGTACAGTGTGCCCTCCCTAGCATTGTGACTTGTGATACAGGTGTCCGTGTGTCTTCACTTGGGGTGAGATGATAGTTCCTTGCAGAGTTCAAATTGAAAGTGTTGTTAACACGTTCATATGAAAGTACCCTGGACATCCCATACCTTTAGACTTAGGTTATGTATTAATGTAAAGGTCATTGGGACACTTACAATTTGCAAGGTGACATTTAGGCAACCACACTCATTAATGTCTTTACATTAGGCTATACAGTAAATTCCGATGTGTGAAAGGTTCAATGGTGACTTAAGAAACATGGCTAGTGATGTCAGGACCTCAGTGTCTTCCTGTTGACATGTTGCTGTTGTGGTGTATGTGTTGTGTGTCCTAGAGGGTTGCTGTGCAGTGTATATATAAGTAGGTTTTTGTACTTACCAACAAGTAGTCCACTGCCAAACCGTCCATCCTGGAAGTGTTGATTGATGGTGCAGTGACGGAAGATGAATGAGTCATGTACACTCCCAGGATATTTAGCCATGATGTTGGTGAACATTCCTTGGTGATCGACAATGGCCTGCACGTTGATTGAATGTGTGTGCTTCCTGTTGCGGTAGAGGCGTTCAGTTGCAGCAGGTGGCACAAGGCGTACATGTGTGCAGTCGATTCCACCAAGGACGTGTGGGAAGCCACTGATTGCGTAGAACCCCTGTTTAGTTTCCTGCTGCTTCTGCAGTGTGTTAGGGAAGCAGATGTGGCGGGTGTCAGTCGAATGATGGCATCCAATACTTTGGGCAGAAATGCGGAGAATGATGGTTGTAATATTCCACCTACCAGGGCACCAGTTGTTTGAAAAGAGCCACTTGCCAGCATATGAAGTACGGCAAGCAGCTTTGTTTCTGTTGGTATGGTGTGGGGTGTCACCAAAGTGGGGGCCAACTGCTGTTCAATATTTTGCAGCAGCTGCTGAATGGCCTGCCAGTTCAACCGGTACCTCTGTATGATGTCGTGTTCCCTGAGGCCCTGAAGGGTTGTTCTTGGGCGGAATATCCTCTCCTGCCTTCTGCGCTGCCTTTGGGGTCCCTGCTGGTGTTGTTGTAGCTGCTGTTGTTGCTGCTGGGCTCTAAGTCCGCGTGCATGCTGGATTAGAATGACCTCCATGGCTCCCTATTGCTGCTCTGCTGCTCTGTTGCTCTGCTGTTTGTTCTGTGTGTTCTGATTAAATACAGGTGTGTTTGCCCCATTTTAACGCCTGCCCTGACCCAGGCGTTAATTTGTTACGCAAATCGGGCTGTGCGTAATTTTCTGGCTCCGCCTCCCGCCCGTGCGTCATTTTTGCCCGAAAGCATAAATATGACGCACGCCCGTTTAAGCCATTTTTTGGACGGGAACGCCTACTTGCATATCATTAACTCAGGGCGGGTTGCCGCATCCAAAAAATGATGCACACAGTGGAATTTTGTCGTCCGCAGGGTCGGGCGTCAAAGTTTAAATACGGGGCAACGTTTGCGCTGATTGTGCATCAAAACGTTTGCCGCACAATCGGCGCAAACAGAGTATAAATATGCCCCTTAAAGTCATTTTTTGGAAGGGAACGCCTACCATGCATATAATTAACGCAAGGCTGGTTCCCCCTTCCAAAAAATGACGCACATGGTGGAAGTTTGACACTCGCGGGGTCGGACGTCAAAATATAAATATGGGTCAGGGTTTGCGCCGATTGTGCGTCAAACATTTTGACGCACATTCGGCGCAATCAGAGTATAAATATGCCGCATAGTCCTTCTTGACAGCTGAACTCCACAACTAATGTTGCCAGTATGGATGTGTTTAATGTAATTAATACACAAACCTTTCAGTGAATAAATACAGGTTGAATCCCCTAATGTACACCTATACATAACTGTCAAGCATAAAATACATTCAATACTTTTATATCTAAAAGCTGCATGATTTGTGCCTTTTGGAATAAAATATGAATTGTGCATGGATAGTGAACAAATGGCCATAGGTAGGCATGACCAAGAGCTCCCTGTTATCTCCACCAGTAAAACCGCACCCTGAAATTACAGTTAATAGTGACATTTGTAACTCTGGAGAGAAGAGGGGCAAAAATACTGGGCAGTAAAAGTGGGACACTGAAGATTTCATATGAAATGAGTAATTAACAAGGAAACAAGGATCTAAATTTACAATATCTCTAGGGGATCTGCACCATTCCTTTTGTAACTCAATCTCATGGATTCATCAGGGATTATAAATGGGACACTGAGGCCCTGATTTATACTTTTTGGGGCAAAATTCCCCAACTCAATCTTGCACCAAAATGTTTAGCACTGGGCTTGCACCATTTCTGTGCACCAGCCGGGCACCATATTTATGGAATGGTACAAGTTGGTGCAAAGGGTAGGCTAGTGTGAAAAAAATCTCTTAAAAAAGAGATTATGGACTCAGCACTTCAGTGCTGGGCAAAAGGTAAAATCAATAAAGTGTTCCAATAGAGCGAGAGAACACCCAAATCTTATAAAATTTAGGCTCACCTTATTTGTCAACCATGGACAGATAAATGTTGAGTTATACTTACTGAGATTTAAACAGCGGACCTTCAGATTATATAAAGCTATTAACACCAATGCCAGAATGTACTCTACTCCCAACCTAGTCCCTATGCAGCTCCTAAGACCAAAGGATTCAGAATAATGGCAAAGAATATGTGCACCTAATGCTCAGTAGAATGTACACTGTAAACAAGAAAGGCATTAAACCTATCTGTTTACAACACATCAGCAAGACGTAAACAACCTCATTAAGACAGATCGGTAATACTGAAAGCAGTTAAAAGAAGGTGAATCTCTATGGGAACCTGTGCGGAAATATGAAGAATTACATGGGTAGAAGGGAACAAAACTAGAATTTTTTCTGTCCGATGTTCCTTCTTTTTACACAGAGGATGTTCAAGATTAATACCATTAATCTCCCTTATTCTTCACTTCAAAAAGTTGGGACCCCTGCTATCATTAAATATGGGGCTACATAATTCAAAGCCTTGCATATAGGTGCCAGTAACCAGGACAATAGAGTAGTAGTAGCAGATAGTCAATTTGCTCTAAAACGTAAACATACAGCTAAATGCAATTTGTTCTGTACCCTGGAATTACAAATACTGATGGCACTGATAAAGCTGGAGGTTGCAGAGCGTTAGACACTGAGTTTTTAGTTGACAGTGGTATGCACCCTGTCCAAGCAGGAACCCCATTCCGTGTCAGGGTACATCCAATACACACCATAAATTAATCTGTGCTCACCCTGTGGTAGCTTGGCACAGAGCGGCCGGCTTAAATCTAGAGGCAATGTGTAAAGTATTTATGCAACACTTCAAACTGTAAAACAGTAAAAACACCGGACAAAAAGACGCCACAACTGGTTCGAAAAATAAAGCTAATTTGATGGCAAAACAAGATCAAACAACAAAAATCCAATAGGTAGAGGTCAAGATATGAATTTTTAAAGATTACAATGCAATAAAGTGCTTAAAAGCATACAGAGCCAAACAGGAATATCTGGTTGCACTGGATTGGGTGAAATCCCAATATTCAAGACAGCCGCAAAGGACCACAGGTCAGATACAGTCCTAGAGAAGTGCCACTGAAGTATTACCTTTTCAAGGATTGAGGGGTGTCCCGTTCGTGGGGAAGAAGTTCACCAGAAGTCAGGAGTGTGCCACTGGCAGTGGTCCACACATTCAGAATCAAGATGATGGTTGCTGTGTGTAGAGACAAACTTTTGGTGGCTCGTGCTAATTCTTCAGGTGAGTGGCGTGGTTGTGGTGTAAGCAGGCCTTTCAAGGTCACAAAGAGCCCAAATCTTTATTTCAGGTGGCAAAAACACTTCTTAGGGCCTGGAACGGTGAATGACATTTTGGTGTCAGGAGCTGGTTGAATATGGACCCAGGAGCTTTGGCAGGTATGTTGGAAGTCTCTTGTGTCACTGAGACTTCAGAAGACTAGGTGGCAAGCTAGCAAGCCATTTGAGTCACTTTGGTCCCTGCCATTACTGCCCTAACTCCAGACTCACTGTAGGGGTGCTATATAGACCTTTGTGCGGGATCATGGCACAGCACATTCAGGTGTGTCAGCTCCTCCCTCTCATCCTGCCCAGGATGGCCCATCAGGCTGTGGATGGTCTGTCAGTCCCACCTAAACTTCGTTTGGGTGTGGGTGGCAGGAGGGATTGCACAAGAGCCCAGCTGTCACCCACAAAGGCGTGTATTCCAAGATAGGCAGAAGGCCCCAGATGGCTAAAATAAGAAAATATATACTTTCTAAAAGTTCTATTTTCAGAATTACAATTTGAAAATCCAACTACACCATAACTTGTGATTTTACATTGTAATTCCAAAGACACCAAACATCTCTTCTTAATTGGAAATTACACTTATAAAATGTAACAAGGTAATCCCAATGCTATCCTATGTAAGTGAGAGGCCTTGCTGTAGTGAAAAACGACTTTGGGGGCATTTCACTACCAGGAAATTTAAAACTCAAAAGTACATATCCTGTTTTTTTAAATACATTGTACCTTGACCTCTGGATTGCCCAGGGCATACCTTAGGGGGTGACTGGTATGTTTTAAAAGACAGGGTTTCGTCATTGGAAAAGGGTTGTTTTGCCACATCGACATGGCTGTTTAAACTGTACACATAGTCTCTGCAAATGGCAGGCCTTAGACATGGTTAAAGGACTACTTAAATGGGTAGCACAATCAGTGCTGCAGGCCCACAAGTAGAATTTAATTTACAGGCCTTTGGCAGATGTAGTGCACTGTATTAGGGACGTATAGGTAAATTAAGTATGCCAATTGGGGTTAAGTTAATGTTACCATGTTTTTGGGGAGAGAACTTTAGCAGTAGATAGCGGTGGTAAAGTGCACAAAGTCCTAAAGAAAGCAAAAAATAGGTCAGAAAAGTGGAGGAGGTAGGCAAAAAGTTGGGGGGGTCTGCAGAAAGGGCCATTTTCAAAAGGGAAGCAGAATGAATTGGGAGTACAAGTGTGACACTGAGAAACCTCTGTGAAATAATAAACTAACAAGGTAATCATAATTTAAATTACATTTTTCCTAGGTATGTCCTTTTTTTTAAGAGGACCTGCAGCCACCTACTTGTAGTCCCTGGTAACTCCATGTGGTTGAGTTATGAGGAATTAAAAGTGGGCCACTAAGGGACAGATGTACAAAAAGATTTAACATTTCTGAAGGGTCAAAACCGCTATTTTGGGCCATTGAGAAGTGCAAACCCACCATTTGGTATGTACAAATGCCAAAAACGCGGTCACAAAATATTTTTTTTTACCCTATACAAATAGCATTTTGGAAATTGCCAAAAAGGAAATTGCAAATAGTGTTTTCCTATTTCTGAATCGCAACAGCATGTACAAAGGATTTCCTAAATGGAACTAGTCGCAAAACGGCCTTTTAAGAAATGCGAATACCACTTACTCTGTGCAGGTGGCAACCATGTGCAAATCTCTAAAAAGACTGCCAAGATGTATCTGGTTCTTTCACAATGGCGGCATTATACATTCTAGTGAGGTGGATGAAGATTCTGGTTGTGGGGACAGGAGGAGAAAGATGAGACAGGAGAGGATACTTAGGGTGAGAGTCACCCTGTTTAACCCGACAGAGGAGCAGCTCAGGACATCCAGCTCCTTCTCCGAGAATATATTTCTCTTCCTGCTAGTCCCAGCTTCTTAGTGTAGCGTGCTGATGCTCTCCTGTACTACAGCAGTGTTTCAAGGCCACTCCCTGCTTCCAGATGGTGTGCTAGGGCACTGGCTGGTGTCCACGACCTGTAAATATCCTCCACCTGGCCTCTGACATCACCAAACTGCTCCCAGCTGCATTTGGGCTTCTGTTTCCCAAAATGATTTTGTACTCTGAAACAGCAATTTAGAGATTTCTTAATTAGTGATTTTCTAATGGCAAATGTGAATCCTTAGAAATCACCATTAGAAAATCTAAGGGTATGTACACACAATTTGAGACTCACAAATAGCGATTTCTACAGACCAGCTATTTAGAAGTCGCAAATTAGGATTTTTTTTTACATCTGGCCCTAAATGCACTCTTTAGAATGGCGATTTAGAGGGAAATAATTAATTTCTGGTTCCCTGGTTACTTCTCATAATTTCAAGAGGTTGCACTTGTTGCCAAAAGAGCCCCCTGGTAAAACACCACAAAAACTCAGAAATTCAGGTTATCCATTGAATCAAGGTAGCCCAGAATCTCACAATATGACCTACACCAGATTGAAAACAGTAGGACCTTTTGAACATAAGCGGGATTACTTTATAAAGGAAGATACAAAGGGAATGTCATTAGGGCTGTCAAATATGCTATAATCTACTCCAGGGATTTAAAGCAAGCTTCTAGCCCAATCAGCAACTCTTAGCAAGTACAAGTGTATGAAACAAAATCAAGCTATATTCCATGAAACACATAATATAGCAATAGAGAAAGTGCAACAGTAGTCAAGCCTCCAAGCTAAAAAATATCATTCAAGGATTCTGAGCCTTATCATAATAATGGTTGTATCATGGTACTAAGTTGTTTAGAATATATATATATATATATAAATTCTAAAGGTTCATTAGTTGTTTAGAAATGATATATATATATATATATATATAAATTCTAAACAACTAATAAACCATTAAAAAAAAGAACAACTTACCTTAAAATTCGTTGTTCAGGCAATCGTTATTCAGGCAAAATCGTTGGTTAGACAGTAGTTGTTCAGTACTTCGTTGTAGAGACTTTTTAGTAGTATAGCAGTAGTGGTTTAGGCAAGTAGTTGTTTAGGACCTAGTTGTTCAGGATGTGTCCCAGTTTTCAAAGGACTATTTGGCTTGCCCCCCTTTCCAAGAAATCCCAGGGCCAGCAAAGATTTAATTTGCACAAACAACTGCTGCTAGACTCTGCTAATCTGGAGTTTGACTCTGCCCGACTTGTCCCCAACCAGTCCTGGGACTTCACAGAGTGGCGACAGCTGATTTTGGACACCCACATGTATCAGTATGGTGTGCCAACTGAGAACCGCTGTGTCTGCCTGCTCGAGGGAAGCCCACCATGTTGGTCGAATTCACTGAAGCTGCAGCACCCAAAGGCAGTCCAATGCGAACCGGTGCACTATGCAAGCATCAGGGAAAAACAGATGTCTGCCCTCCGTGACTCCATTCATCACATCATATCCAGAAAGGGGAGACTCCTGCAATGCGGGTACCGATTCTGTGGCTGACGGCACTGCTACAAACCCCCGGGAAAGGTATAGTGAACTCTGGGATTTATGAGGTCCCTATTGCCCACCAGCGGTCTTGTGGGTGGTGCATTTCTAACTTTAAAACTTCGGAAGCACCGACTTGCGCTGACCCAGGGAACAAGTCAGTTTCTGATCCTCAGTGTGGATTGTGGGTCATTTCCGCAGAGTATTGTAAAAAACCTACTGAAAGCACAATGGCTTATTCAGCCTTATACATTATTGAAGTAATTATGACTTGAGATACTTTAGTTTGATTCTTATTGGTTTTATTTTGTTTTAAAGAGTAAAAGAGACACTGTTTTTCTAATCTGGTGTGGAGTCTTTTTTTGTGATATTTTCACTGTGTTTCTGTAATTTAAGGGTTGCACAAATACTTTACACATTGTCTCTTAAGTTAACCCTGACTGCTATGTCCCAAGCTACCAGAGGGTGAGCACAAAACCAGAATTAGTTTCTGCCTCTTTACACAGAGGATGTTTAATGTTTTTTACCATTATCCTCCTTGATTCTGCACTTCAACAAGCTAACAGCACCCCTGCTATCATTAAATATCCGGATGCATAATTAACAACTTTGCATCATGGGGCCTGTAAATAGGGTAACAACATAGTAGTAGCAGATAGACAGTTTGCATCAATGGGTAAAAATAAAAGAAGTGCAATGCATGATAATCCTAAAACTGGGTTGTGAAGTGTGGAAAGATGAAGGTACACACAGGGCCTGATGAGGTTCCTGTTATCTCCCACAGCAACTCTGCACCTTGGAATCACAAATACTGATGCAATTGGTAACTCTGGGGGTTGTGGGAGGCAAAATGAATTGCAAATATAAATGGCACACTGAGGAGCGCCTGTGAAGTGATTAATTAACAAGGGAATCAGGATCTAAATCATCGTCTTACCGAGTAATTCCTTATTCATAAGGGGACCAGCCGCACCTGATTTGTTATCCTGGGTAACTCAACCTTTAGGAGTCATCAGCCCTCTTTGAAATAAGGAAATACAGATAAAAATGTAGTTCCATTCCTGGTTACCTGGTATTTCCTCATTATTACAGGAGGCTCCATTGCTGCCAAAGATCCCCCAGGTGAAACAACAAAGAGCTACTACATTTCTGCTGATTGTTTTTTTATCAAGTTGGGCTTTAAACTCAGGTTTTCAGCTGAATCAATGTAACCCGAAATCTCAGTGTGCACTACACCAGATAAAAATGAATATTATTTTTTAAACATGAGTGCGATTACTTTATAGAGGAGATAAGAAAAGAAGATGATTAAGGCTTATAGAGGAGATAAGAAAAGAAGATGAGTAGGGCTGTCAAATTTTAGATAATCTGCTCGAGGAGATTTAAAGTAAGTTTCTAGCCCAGTCAACAACTTCTACCAAGTGCAGGTGTACACAAAATAAGAACTCCAGCAACATATAACAAACACACAGGTCTTTAGTACAAAATCCAACACAAGGAGGCAACAATTTGCATTCAAATAAAAAGGTGTATACAATCTTAATTGAAAAAATCTAACAGATGAAGGTGCAGGTAAAACTGATTGCGATTCAAGAACATTAGTTCAGCCTTTTCAGTCACCAGTGACATTGCAGGATAGCAAACTGAGTGAGAAGGGAGAACGATATTCATTCATAATAAGAGTAGTGCTGTGAAACTGTAGAAAAACATCAATTGTTTCTCAAGTTCAGGATTGTGAGGATTTATCGATTGTTGAGATGCAGTGATATTTACAATCAGACCTGGTTAACCCTATCATTATAAGTCAGATATTTTCCTGATTCATCCATCAGCTTCCAAAATAAATATTGTGTCTTGAACAAAATATCAGGAAATGATAATACGTTTACAAGCAAGGTCACAGATGTATCAACAATTTAAAAAAACACTGTCCTGATGTGAAGAGAAAATTGTGGTAAACAAACATCTCTTCTTCTTTTACATATCTAAGGGTCTTAATATTCACACATTTTGACTATTGAATGTCATGAAGATAGTATATACACAAAAGGCTTGCCAGATATGATTCATCACAGTTCTAACCGGCCATACACTCTATGGACAGAATCAATAGTTGCCTCTAATGAATAAAAAATGTAATTAATGAGACAAATCACTACTTTGAGACAATCACGACCAAACTTCTCCCCTGATGTATTATTAAATTGTTCATCTACTGGCAAAGATTAGAACAAATCGTCAGTTGGGCTTATGAAATTATGGTGACTATGTGGCATGTCATTCGCTAACAGCTTTTCTATCATATGTTTTGAAGTTCTCTTACCTTGTGTTCCTTCATCTGAAGTATATACATGAGCGCAGTCCATGTAAATAAGAAACAAAAGCAGGCCTTAGCTAGATTTCCCACCCAAAAGGGGTGGGGAATAAGGTTATGAATTAAAGACTCTAGCAGTAGTTAGGCTTTAGCCTGCGTAAATGAGTATATAATGAGATATCCTGTGAATCGTCTGTGGAAACACAGAACGATTAGACTGCAACACTAGTGTTTAGCTACCAGCTCTCCAGTCTCCAAGCTGAGAAATTTCTTCAGAGGCCTCATTCTAGAATTTTGAGCCTTCACATCATAATGGCTGTATTTGTTAGGTTGCCCAAGGTCGTCTGCTCAGCATGGGGTTGGAAATTAATGCAACACTCACTTGCGGCTGCCAAAATCAACGCATCAACCACGCAGCGCGGCTCTTCACCACCATGCACCAGGATTTCGCATGCATTGACGCTGAGCGTCAAAATCATAGTGATCTGCATGGACTCGAGGTTGCCCATGTGGAAATTGCTGCATCGCTCTTCTGTGGGGGAGAAAAACAACGCATCGCCTACCCAACTGGAGAAAAATGACACACGGCCTCACTTGGAGACAGGAATCGACACATTGCTTACCTTTCTGATGCACGCTCGCCTGTGCCGCTATCTTTTTGACGCAAACCAGGTACTTTGTGTAAAATCACCATTGCTTTCTATGGATTTTGTCTCTCCTTACTTTAAAAATTCTTAACTTTGCTTGTGTATGTTGGATTTTATTCATTTTAGTCTTGTTTGATTTAGATAATTTGGGCTATTTTTCTAAATTGGTGTTGTGTTCCTTTTGTAGTGTTTTCACTGTATTACTATGTGTGTTGGTACAAATACTTTACACATTGCCTTTAAGATAAGCCTGACTGCTTGTGCCGCGCTACCAAGGGGGTGAGCAAGGGTTGTCTTAGGAGTGTGACTCCCTTACCCTGACTAGAGTGAGGGTACCTACTTGGACAAAGTGCAAACTGACTGCCTGCAAGAGACCCCATTTCTAACCACCGCATAGCCCCTCGCACCTAATTGAATATTTACCCTGGGGAGGTGGCAGTCCCCATGCCTGCGGGGTCGGACAGCCACCTGCATTTAAATCCATGTATGGCCCTGGAAATGTGCCAGTCCTCGGGGGGGTTGTAGGCAGCTCCCTGCTTTTAAATCTGTGTGTGGCCTCAGGGAGGTAGCAGTCCCCAGGGCTGTGGCAGGGCTGGACTGCCCCCTCACATTTAATTCTGTATTTGGCCCCGGGGAGGTGACAGTCCCTGGGACTGCGGAGGGGGATGGACGGCCCATCCGCCTTTCACTGTATGTGTGGCCTCAGAGTATTTTGTTCCAGGAGGTGGTGGTCCCCGGGGCGTGGGAGGCCACATGGCCCACCTGCATGCAATGTAATAATCACTCCAGGGAGGTGGTGGTCCCCAGGGCTTCAGTAAGTGCAGGAGGGGGGCCCAGTGCACCCCCCTCCTTAATTTTTACATGCGCCCAGGGCCTGGTCCACCCGGTGTCATAAGGGCTCTTGTATCTCTATGAGACTGCTGGATTGGGGGCGGCAGCACCTCTGCTTGTATGCAACTGAGTCACTCTTACACTAGTTGGCAGCTGTCGTCCCAATCCTTCTGGCAGCACCTCTCCAAAACCCAAATAGTAAAGGTGATTTCTGGCAGCCTAGCGCTTGGACTCTGAAAAACTCTTAAGGAAATCGTAGTGGTACAAGGCTTACCCTTTACTCTCAATAGCAAAACACTCACCGGAAAGAAAGACGCAGGATAGTTTTCAATACGGTTATTGAAAAGACTGAAATCTGCAATAAAATGCATGAGCTGCAATGATTAGGATAATGATGAATAACAAAATCAGGATTGTAAAAATAAGCGATGTAAATATGAACAACCCCAACAAAATGCAATACACATGAATATGCAAATTCCTCCCTAAAGCGTATTTTCTACCCTAAAAAGAGTGAGGCATGATAAACCTAATCTGCTCATGCCATGTGCATGAGAAGTGACCTAACCCCCGTTTCCTTCGGACAAGGTCAGCCTCCAGCCTCCAAATCACGCTTTGTGGAGACACAAATGCTAAGGTCTGCTGCAAAGTGATGTGCAGTATAGATGGAATATCCTGGATGGAACCCCCCTCTAATGGCCTCAGTCTCGCAAGGTGGTTTTTAAGGGACATGTTATTGTTCGTGCAGATGTTCTGATGCGGGTATGTACCTCAACTTTAGATTGTGTGTGCAAACTTGTATCAGCAATATCATAACAAAATGCCTGACATGTTCACATTCTGTTCTTTGTCAAGCATAAAGCAAGAGAACATAATGACAATCTAATTACTGATAGTAATCCTTTCACTAAATGGCAACTGATTATAAAATAAATTTAAAAAATAAAATAAAGAAAATATAATAAAATAAAAACATTTCTTCTGAAATGCAAGCAGTGCTAAAATGAATAAAAGCAAATATAAAAACAGAGCATGTTATCTAGGTAAAAGGGCACGGGCCTGCATGACAAAACTAAGCTAAACTCCTATGCCCAGGCAAAACTAAAATGAACCCACGATACCAGCGGCTTCATTTAAACAAGCGCCGGAGCCCGCATTTGTTTTTTCTTGTTTTCTTTTTTTTGCTGGATCCTCCATGACTTTCGGTGGGAAAAACATTGTTTTTACCCTGTCCCCTTTTCTTTTTTTAATCTTTTTTTTCTGGGACTCAGCTGAAGCCGAGTCTCAACATGGCTGGTAACACTTTCTTTTGAAGTGTTGGTAGCCAGTGAGATCTCAGCATGAGATCAGGAGGCTTGGCGAAGCCTTAGCGGCACTACATATACAAATTATTTTCTTTAATTTCTAAAAAATTACAGATTGGATTTACACTAAATAATGAGAAGAACTATTTCTGGACCAAGAGCTACCTTTCTGCCAAATTTGGTGTAATTCTGTCGAGTGGTTCAGGCGCTATTTCTGTTCGAAATCCCTATGGGAAAATGCATGGGGAAAAACCATTTTGGGACTCCCCCCCTTTTTCTCAGGCCCCACTTGACAGATCACCCCTAAACTTTCCAGACAGATGCTGAAGTGAGCATCATATTTTGTTTTTTAAATTTTGTGACGATTCATCAAAGAGCGCCAAAGTTAATAGCACAATCAACATTGTTTTTTTTTTTATAGAAACTATGTCCTAACTATAACTACATAGTGGTGACTGCCACTACGTGATATATATCACAGTAAACCTATCAGGTGGAGAAGGGTGGCACAATGGTTAGAGCAGCAGACCCTGATGCAGAGATTTGGCCCACGACCAGGGTTCAATTCCCAGTTTGGTGGGTCTTGGACTCAATTCCCTTGGGACAGATACTTCTTGCCTCGGTGCCTAATCTAATAAACGGGTCCCACTCTGTAACTGTGGGCAATAGTTTGCTTAACCCCCACAATACCCTTGACAGTGCTTGGATGCCTGGGGTTGCCCAGGAGTAGGTGTCTCACAGGGAAAAGCCAGGAGGGGTTCCACAGCGGTATGCATACAGCGCCTTGAGACCCTAACAGGTGAGTAGTGTGCTATACAAGTGCGAAGTTTTACAGTTTACAGGCTTGCAAACATTGTCAGTTACATCATTAGATTAGGCATTCTTAAAGGGAACTGCCTTGCACATTACACTAGATGTCTGATTGTTGCACCTGCAAAATATAGACATGCTCAACACTGATATTATGAGCTTGAGGGGCATATTTATACTCTGTTTGCGCCAAATGTGTGTCCGAAATTTTGACGCACATTTAGCTCAAATCTTGCCCCATATTTAAACTATGACGCCCAACCCCACGGACGTCAAAAAACCTCAGTGTGTGTCATTTTTTGGGATGCGGGAAACTGCCTTGCGTTAATGACATGCGAGGTAGGCGTTTCCGTCCAAAAAATGACTTTAAGGCCTGTGCACCTTATTTAAACTCCTACGTCATTTTGACGCACAGGAGGGGGTGGGCCTTAAAAAACAGCGCACAGCCTGATGAGCGCCGTTTTTTAACGCCTGGGTGAGGGCAGGCGTTAAGGGACCTGTGGGCTCACTTCCATGGTCTCAGACCATGGAAGCAGTCCAGAGGTGCCCTTCAATGACCCCAGGGACACCCCCTGCCACCCTCGCCCACCCCAAGAGGACACCCATGGATTGGGGGACCCATCCCAGGTAAGTATAGGTAAGTTGAGGTAAGTATTATTTTTTCATTTTTTAAAGTGGCATGGGGGGCCTAATTTGGACCCCCCCTACATGCCACTGTGCCCAATGGACAGAAGTCCCCTGGGCATGGCCATTGGGCAAGGGGGCATTATTCCTGTCTTTGCTAATGGCACAAGTGCAGTTTGAGCCATGATTTTTTACTCAAACCTGACTTGCACCATTTGACGCACAACCCCCATTTTCACCTACGCCGGCTAACGTCAATACTTAAATAAGGTGCCCCCATGGCGCGTACGAATGGCATTAGCCGGCTGTAAATGTTTTTACGCAAACCAGCGCTGGCTTGTGTCAAAAAGTATAATATGGGCCTTAGTTTCATGCAATCAATAATTTTAATACATTTCCAAAATACTTCAATGCATGTATAAATTAATTGAAACTAGTGTCATATTTCTAGTGCAAGATAATTTGCCCACAAGAAACTGACCAGAATTCATATTATCCCAGCCGTCAAATTATGATGTTGACAGAAGTCATCCTGTATAACACTACTTGTTTGTTTAAGTCAAAGATAAAGCAGACCTTTGATTTAACAATTTCACATAGACGTATATAGATAGATAAGGAGGTTACTTGAAGAAGGTGCATTGGTAATTACTACAGTACAAATCCCAAGACAGCTACAGTTTCAGACAAGAAATCATGAAGGGTAAATCAGTAGTCAGAGTGAGGTGTGTACTAAAAACGAATCTTTCATTATTTCTTTTGACATCATGAAGATTATTACTAGTACTCTCAAGAGCATATCATATATGTCCCTATAACGTTGGTGCTTCTCTGGCTTTCTCTGAGTGAAAAACTCTCTTTCTCCATTACTCCAGACTCAAATTCCCAAAACACACCATTTAGGGCATAAACACGGTATCCTCTGGAAGAAAGCACTTGCAAATTGTTTAATGTCATCATTTCTTCTTTGGATCCACATAACCTACTCCTCTGAGGAAGTGAGAATTCAAAGTGGTACATAGTTCCTTTTCTTCTCCATCTCCTGTGCAGACAGCCCCATTCTTACTAGCATCTACCTGGGGGCTAGTGGTATGTTACTCAGGCAGTTCCCGATTCTTTCTGGTCTTCTCTTTACTGCACCAACGGTAATGTTGCAGACACTCTCTACTAACTCACACATTATGATCTATGGTGATGATGAAAAGTATGCTTGCAAGCCTCCTTAATGCTCTAGGTAATGTAGGTAACAAGAGGAGGCATAGATCGGGTACAGCATACCAATACTACCAGAGTTACAGTAAATATTGGCAAGTCCAGCCAGAGTTGTGGTTTGACCGTTGTATATTGAGGACGGTGCTTATGAGGCTGAGGCACCACTCAGCTCAAATGTCATTTCAGATGGTACATTTTTTAGCAGACCTCCTCTGGTATCTGGCGAGGGAAAGAAGTGGACTCTTAGCATCATGTGTTCAATTCACAAGAATATTGACCAACTCCTCAGAAAAACAAAACATGGGGCTTCTGTACATCATATGTGAATGCCATTTGAAACAAAGCTTTTGGATTCATTTGACTGCTGAATTTTAAACTACGATGAAGGGGATCCGTGTCTGGTTGGTGCCCAAAACAGTGTTTTTGTGGATTGTTTCACAGCTCAAAAAGTGTAGCATGTGGCATAGTATTGCCGTGCTGGGGACAGTCTTTCCAAAAGGTCGAAAGTAATTAACTGGATCCGACCGAGGAATCCGAAGTTGAGCATTTTGGTAAGAAAGATTGTAAAATGTTCAAAGGAATGATAATTTTGCCAGCGGGATGACAAACTTACCTTAAGACCTAGCAGAATGGGCCAATGGGTGTACCTATTGTCAAAACCACCGGACAACAGACTTCCTTTTAGGGCTAGAATGGGGACACCAATGGCTAGGTGATCCTATGAAACGTAAGGTATTCAGAGAATGTGTAAGGACTAATAGGAAGGTGAGACCCTTAGTAGTAAATGGAAAAAGTCTCTCACTTAATTGGGATTCATGATAGAAATATAAGTAAATGAGAGTGAACGGTTAAAGTATTTGTCTGTGAGAAGGGTTATCAGGTTGGAGGTTAGAGAACACAGTAACTCACGACAAGGAAGATATGCCTGCTCAAGCACAAGGAGAGCTCTTTGCACAGACTAAGGCCCATATTTATACTTTTTGACGCAAACCAGTGCTGGCGCTGGTTTGCGTCAAAGAATTTACCTCCGGCTAACGCCATTCCTATGCACCATGCGGGCACCTTATTTAAGTATTGACGTTAGCCGACGCAGCGGGCTGGTCAGAGTAAAAAAAAAAGACTCAAACAAGGCAGCTTCGGCGTAGTGAAAAATAGGGGTTGTGCATCAAAAAATGGTGCAAGTCAGGTTTGAGTAAAAAATCATGGCTCAAACCGGACTTTTTTGATGCACAATCCCCATTGAAATTACTCCTGTCATAGCAAAGACAGGAGTCATGTCCCCTTGCCCAATGGCCATGCCCAGGGAACTTGTGTACCCTGGGCATGGCCATTGGGCACAGTGGCATGTAGGGGGCCCAGATTAGGTCCCCCTATGCCACTTTAAAATATTAAAAAATAATACTTACCTCAACTTACATGTACTTACCAGAGATGGGTCCCCCCATCCATGGGTGTCCTCCTGGGGTGGGGGAGGGTGGCAGGGGCTGTCCCAGGGGGCAGGGAAGGGCACCTCTGGACAGCTTCCATGGTCTGAGACCATGAAAGTGAGCCTACAGGTCCCTTAACTCCTGCCCTCACCCAAGTGTTAAAAAATGGCGCACATCAGGCTGTGTGCCATTTTTTAAGGCCCGCCCCTCCTGTGTGTCAAAATGACGCAGGAGTATAAATAAGGAGCACAGGCCTTAAAGTCATGTTTTGGACAGGTACGCCTAACTTGCACGTCATTAGCGCAAGACGGTTTCCCGCATCCAAATAATTACGCACACTGAGGTTTTTTGATGTCCGCGGGGTTGGGCGTCATTGTTTAAATATGGGCCAAGGTTTGCGCCGAATGTGCTCAAAACTTTTGATGCACATTCGGCACAAACAGAGTATGAATATGCCCCTACATTTGTTTTTTCTCCACATGATGGATATTGTAAAGTTTCCTCAAATACAACGGATTCTGATAAAAGCACACATTGCCATCTTTCCAATATACGGGTCTCTCCAATCTATATGACTCCTGGAAGGTTTTTTAAAAATAAATCCTACTCTGGCTTAAAACCTTGTGCACTCCACTCAAACACGATCTGATGGCAAAGCAATCAAGAGAAGAATTGGGAGGTGTTCCATATTGCATTCTGTTTCATACTAACATGATGTTTGTGAGGTTAAATCTAATGACAGGTGGACCCATACTAATTTCTAAATATCATATAATTGTACATTTTCCAATATTTGCAGTATTTATTGTAAAACCAGAATTCCTAACAGTTTTAACATTCACAATAATCATAAAATTAAAAAGCATAGGATGAGACGTAGGGCCAGATGTACAAAAGTTAGGAACTGCAATCTCCACATTGTGATTCTTACGGAATCACAATTAAGAAATCACAATTTCTAAAGTAGAAAACCTTACAGCTTTTAATTAGCAGGTCCTAGTGGGTCATAAATCAACCTGCCTCATGTATATTAATGAAGTAGATTACAGTTTATGGCCCATCAGGAATGAAAGCCATCACAGGAATGATGGCCTGCTGCGGTCGGCAGACCACCATGTCTGTGATTGCTTTTTAATGCAGCATTATTTTCAATGCAGCCTGTTGGACCTGGCCCTTACTGCAGGGTCACTGCTGAACTTTTTGCCTTCCTCCTCCTGTTTTTCTGACTTTTTTGTTCACTCTAACACTCTGGGCACTTTATCACTGCTGATCAGTGCTAAAGTGCATGTGCTCTCCCTTGTAAACTTGGTATGATTGGCGTACACATGATTGGCTCATTCAATTAACCTGTAAGTCCCTTGTACAGTGGTATTCCTTATGCCAGAGGTCAGTAAATTAAATGGGCAGTGGGCCTGCAGTGCAGCTTGTGGCACCCACAGAAGTTAGCCTTTCAAACATATTTAAGGCCTGCCACTGCAGGGCCTGTGTGCACAGTTTACTGTCACAGAGGCCTGGCATCTAAATTTACTTGCCAGGCCTGGAAACCCCTTTTTACTACATACAAATCACCTCTAAGGTAGGCTGTGGGTGGCCCGATGGACAGGGTGCAGTGTAGGTAAGAGGCAGGACATGTGCCTTATTGTGTGGCATGTCCTGGTAGTGATGAACAGCTTATTTGTTTTTTCACTGCTGTGAGTGCTGCCTCTCTCATAGGGTTACATTTGGAATGCCATTGCATATGGCTAAGTGGCTTTTTCGGATCTATGAAGAGCAGAGTGGGCATATTTGCTATGGTAGTCAGAAATGCTGCTTATTGGTGTAAGTGGATATTTTATTACCACTGACGAATTGCTACTTCTAGAAAGTGGGCACTTCTCTATGCTTATGACTCTTGTGCTTTGTAGCCTGACTCCAAATGATGTCCGAGGTAGAGTAAGAGCTGGAAATTGTGCAGCCAGCCATCACACAGGGAGCGTTGAGGTGTAACAGGATTACATCTGCATAATGAAAGGTGTCCCTGGTCTTGGAGAGGGGAGGCGAGGCACACTTACATATGTATAGGCTGTGTCCTGAACTCACACAAAGTGCTTGTTTACCACCTACTGATGTCTGGAGACAGGGCTGGGTTTGTAGGGGGGTGATGTGCACTTTTAAAGGTTCTATAAAGTGCCCTTTGAGATTGAAGAGAAAGTGAGTATAAGTACAGGGGTTGTTCCCCATGTTTTTAGACACTGTGTGGACTGGACACCAAATCCTGCTGGAAGAACTTGCCAGGAACCTCTATTGGGACTGCCCTGCTGATGTGCTAACCTGTAGCCTGCTAAGTCACCAATAAGGACTGTCACTTTCTGTCAATCAGACCCTTTGTGCTGGACTGCTTGCCTGCACCCTGCTTGTTGCCCCCAGTGTTCTCCAGGGGTTGATGGTTGCTCCCCTCATCCCAACTCTTTTGAATGCTGAGGGTCTAGAGGGGATCCATCAAAGGTTCCCTGTTAAATTGCCCTTGGCACAAAAGAGAGCGGGTGGTGAGCGCTCAAGGTTTCCCTTCCCCAATGCGTGCTGAGCCCTATGTGCTCCATGGGCTAGAAGTCCCAGACTCAGTGTGAGGGGAGTACTGTTTTGGTTAGAGAGCTCATGAGGGGAGTGCCTCTGTGATTCCTGTTGTTTGGGACTGGCCTGGGCTGCCCTGCCCTGCCTCCTGCTTTTTGTCAGGAGGACTGTGAGGGTGGAGGGGTGCCATGGAGTCCCCCGGCAGCCTTTTAATGACTGCGGGAGAGGTACACTCTCTCAATTAGCCCTGGGGCACAGACAGGCATCGACTCTCACGGAAGTTCACCGCTGCAACCCAGGCCAGAGACGTAGAGCAGCCGACCGCGGCAGATGCCAGAGGCTTTCCTGGGCCAAGCCACCTCTAGGAAAAAGGAGGTAGCAGTCTGGAGGTTGGAGCTGGAGGGTTCCTGACTTGCTGCTCCAGAGAGGCAGCACTTGTGGGAGGATAGCAGCCATGTGCATGCGGTGGCTGCTGTGTGATTTTTCCTGTTTGTGGGGAAACAGAATCAGAAGGAGCTGCCACTCTCCAATGCCAAGGCACCTAATTTCCAAGGGCAGCAGCCTCTGTCAGGATCCTTACACTGGGAAGCCAGAGGAGGGTTTCCCCAGTCATTCCCTATGGTTGCAGCCCTCATAGGAGGAACGGGGTTGCTTCTCTGATACAAATTACCGCATATCTTGTAAGAGGAGCGCAGGAGCTCCTAGGCTAATGTGGTGGATTGACCCTCACGCCTACAAGGTAGAAGAAGTACCGACACACAGTGACCTCATGTCTAAGGTGTTTTGAGCTGATCACTAGATGCTTTGCCACCCTCTACTATGATGGTCTCATGCCCTCAGACTTGTGCTTGAGCAATACCATAGTGACTCATTGTTGCACTACAAACTGCACTGCGACAATTAAGTGATTTGTTTTCTACTGATTCTCTCATTGGTCAATTTGTGATGTTTCATCTCTTACACCTGGGTATTTTGTAATTGCACTTGTTTTGTTGATACCCTATCAAAATGGGGTTATCCTTTGTCCTTGACAACGTGTTTGAGTCCACTCAGTAGGAATTAAAGGTTTCCCGTAGGGAGAGAGGACTACTAGAGAGTGGGGACCTTGTGAAAACCCTATAGATATTTTGTTTTACAAAAGGTTGCGTACGGTTGCTAAAATATACCCGGGGTAGTGATTCTGATTGGGATCGAGAGGAGGATCCTGATCTTAGTAAGGTTTCTCAGTGGGAGGGTTCCCAGACCATATGCCTAGTGGGCAGTGACCCTGAAGAGACTGACCAGGAAAGAGGGAATGACTGGTTGGGGACTCCATTTGAAAGGGAGGACCCAATAAATGGGGAGTCCCGTGCTAGAACCAGTACTAGGAGCAGTTTCACCTCCCATTCCCTGTCACCTTAGGAGCTCAGAGATAGGCGGGAAGAGAGGGACCTGAGGTTGCAGCTGGCTGTGGAGGAGAGAAGGATTGAGATAGCTAGTGCCTTAGTTCAGGAGAGAGTGGCAGAGGCTGAGAGGGCTTTTGCCAGAGAAAGACTCGCTCATGAGTACAGTCTGAAACAGTCTGGACCCACTAGCACTGCAGGTGGAGTCCAGTGGTGGCAGCAATGTTGATGGCAGTGTCAGGGACAATCCCCACATACCCACAGACTTGGTGCCTGGGTTCAAGAAAAGGAAGGGGGCGTACTTGAGAGGTTGGAGGAATATGACAAGACTCTAGTAGTGTGCAGGATCCCTGAGAAGGACTGGAGGACTGGCCTAGGGAGCTATATTCCTGAGGAGGGGAGGGATGTTCTATTGGCCCTGGAAGGGAGTGAGAAGCAGGAGTATTGCCCCATGGAGGAGGCACTAATAAGTAAGTATGGCTTTACCCCTGATGAATACAGATTGAGGTTCAGAGGTAGCCGAAAGCTGTCTCACTACTCTTGGGGAAAGTTTGTGAAGAATTTCTGCATGGCACTGGAAGGATGGGTGAAGGGTAGCACAGCAAACAGGGCTATGCTGACACCTGTTGGAGTGTACGTACTCTTACCCCAGGGAGCTTGCAAAGGAGTCCGAACTCTGTGTGTGTGCCCGAGGGTCTGTAAAGGCATTTGGGTGTGATCCTGAAAGGAGTGGCTCAGGTGTCCCCTAACACAGGGTGAGGGAGGTTTAGCATGACTCAGTCAGTTCCCCTTGGAGTGGGGTGGGTGCAGGGTCTCATGATCCTTCTTGGAGTAGAAGAGTTGGGGGTGGGAGACATCCTAAGTTGCCCTATGCCCAAACCCAGAACCTGAAGAGTACTCAGGGGGGACCCCAGGAAGGCAACTTGATCTGACCCGGGGCGTCTTTCATTGAGGGGGACCCCAAAGTGTCAGCAAGTCTTGGGAGGGCAGCTGTCACCAGTGTCCTGCCAGTCCTGGTGTCTGGCAGTACCATTCCAGAGTGGTGGGTCCAGAAGGCTAGATGGAATGGTACGAGCAGGAGGCAGTCCCCAGTGGGGAACCTGGAGGTTCAGGGGTCAGCTCTGAGGTCAGACCCCCCAGGATGGTCTGGGGGTGCTTCATGCTCTGCCAGATGGGCAGAGGTTGGGAGACCAGCACCAGACAGACTCTTGTGTGACACCTGAAGAAAGTGTTTTCCTAGGGGGAGAAGGAATACTTTAGAGGAAGTCCTGGCTTGCCAGGCCTGAGGGTACAGATCCAAGGTGAGATAGTCAGGTTCAAGGGGTGTCCTCTGGCCTGGTGGTTTTTTTCCCCCTATTGTCTCTCCCAGTGTGACTTCTGGAGGTACTCTCCTTGGTGGGGGGGGGGGGTGCAGAACTCTGGAAGAGGGGGCAGGCGAGGGAGAGACTCACCTTTGACCCCACTTCAATCCAAGGGTGCAGACCCTGGTTTGGAAGACCATTTACACGGTAGTGGCTCTGGACTGATGAGGGAGTTGTGCAGGACAGCTGTCCACAGGGCCCTGACTGTTCTACAGTCTGGGGGTACCTCTCCTAGGATAAGGGTGTAGGACCCCATTAGGAGGGGCAGGGAGGTAGAGGTTCACCCCTGACACCTGTTCAATCTATGGGTGCAGACCGTAGACTGGAGGACCAGTGGCAGGGTAGAACCCCTGAACTGGGTGGGAAGTGGTGTGAAGACAGGATGCTATGCACCTGGGGCTACTGCCCCCCCACTCTGAGAGAGACATCAGTGGCCCCTGGATGGCCTCAGGCCTGGCTCTGTCGACAGACAGCTAGGGAGCCCCCATGGATTTTCTTAGGTTGTCTGAGAAGCATAGACCGAGGGATCCCCTAAGGTAGGCCCTTGGTAGCCCTAGGAGCAGGGTGCTGTGTAGGTAAGAGGCAGGACAGGTGCCTTTTTATGTGGCACGTACTGATAGTGATAAACAGCTAATTTGGTTTCTCACTCCTGTGAGTTCTGCCTCTCTCATAGGGTTTCATTTGGAATGCCCTTGCATATGGGTAAGTGATATTTTCTGATCTATCGGGAGCAGCATGGGCATGTTTGGTATGGGTGGAATAATAGTCAGAATGCTGCTTATAGGTGTAAGTGGATTTTTATTACCATTGTAGAAATGCCACTTTTAGAAAGTAGGCATTTCTCTGTGCTTATGACTCTTGTGCTTTGCAGCATGACTCCAGTCCAGGTCTGGGGTAGAGAGATACAGTTGGTATTTGTGCATACTTTCCAGACAGCCATCACACAGGGGAGGTGGAGGTGTAACTGGATTATATTTGCATACTGAAAGGCGTCCCTAGGCTGGGCGAGGGGAGACAGAGCACACTTATATTTGAATAGGCTGTGTCCTGCACTCACACAAAGGGCTTCTTTACCCCCTACTGATGTCTGGAGCCAGGGCTGGGTTTGTTGGGGGGTGTTGTGCACTTTTAAAGGTTCTGTGAAATGCCCTTTGAGATCAAAGAGAAAGCGAGTATAGGTACAGGGGTTGTTCCACATGTTTTATACACTTTGTGGACTGGATACCAAATGCAATTGGAATGACTTGTTTAGTTTAGTGGATTTATAAGGTGCATGCTACCTGAAGGATTCCCTGCACTAATATAGGACCATTAAACAAAAAAGAAAAAAAATACAAGAAAGGGACTATACGGGAAACAATATTTATTATTTCTTTGCACCGCATTGGTGTCACTTTTTGACGCAAAAACAGCGCAAACTTAAAAATACAATTATATTTTGTAAGTTTGTGCTGCTTTTGTGTCAAACAATGACGCAAATGTGGTGCAAAAAAAGTCTAAATATGGGCCCAAGTTCTTCATTTTTTGGCAAAAAGAAAGTTCAGAGTTATCTTTGCGGAGTTCCAGTGGGATGGAGTTTCATAGATTGGCTGCTTTAAAGCAAAGGATCTACTTCCCCAACTTTCTTTCTTGACACGATAGATGTTAACTAAAGAGGCAGATGATGATCTACGTGACCTCTGAGGAATATAGGGTGTTATGATTCATCTAAGAAAGGTCAGACCCTTATTATGAAGGGCCCGGTGCACAAAACACATGGCTTTAAAGTTGACCTGTTGTTCAATATAGAGCCAATGAATAGAGGGTAGGAATACCTTGGCAAAATGATGTCTGGGAATGTCCATAATTGAGCGGGCAGTTGCATTTTTTACCACCTGCATTCTCTTTAAGATATGAGATGGAGAGCTCAAAAATAGAACATTCCCAAAGTCTAAACATGACAATATAAGAGCCTGGATGATAAGTCTTTTAGCCAGAAAGGGAAGGAACTTAAACATTTTCCTAAAAGTTCTTAGCAGAGTAAAGCAAGTTTTTTACAGTGGCATTCCATCTTAAGGCATGAATCCAGCCAAAAGCCTAGACTTTTTATGTTATCTGTAGGCAGGGGGAGGTCTTTTAACCATACCGGGACTGTTCTTTTGGAAGATGAGGAAGATTTTTGGAAGATGAGGGTCTAGTGGGGACCCATTGATGACACCCTCTTATATTGTTCCTGGCACAAAGCGAGTCTGTGGTGACCGCTCCAGATTTTCCTTCCTCAGGGCATGCTGAGTGCTGTGTGCACCCTCGGCCAGAAGTCCCACACTCAATGTAAGTAGAGCACTGTTTTGAGCAGAGGACATGCAATGAGAGCAACCCTGTGGATCCTGTTGTTGTGGGCCCTGGCCTGGGATGCCTTGTCCCCCACGTTTTGTCAGGAGGACTGTGGGGGCAGATGGGTGCGGTTGAATCCCCCAGCAGCCTTTACATGAGGACTGGAGAGGTGAGCTTTCTCAAGTACCTGTGGGGCAGAAGTGGGCATTGACTCTCATGGATTTTCACAGCTGCAACCAGGAAGAAGATGTAGAGCAGCTGGCTCACAGCTACAGATATGGAGGCTTCCCTGGGCTGAGCCACCGCAAGGAAAAAGGAGGTAGAAGTCCAGGGGTGGGGGGAATGGCTGGAGGGCTCCTGACATGCTGATCCAGAGAGGCAGCACTTGTAGGAGGCTGCAGGCGGGCAGGTGCCACATGATTTTTCCTCTCTGTGGGGAAACTGAGTCAGGAGGAGCCGCCACACCCAAAGCCACAGCACTGCATTTCTGAGGGCAGAGCCCCTGTTAGCATTTTTACACGGAGAAGCCTGGTAGGATTTCCCCTATCATTCCCTGTGGTTACTTCGGCCCCCATAAGAGGAGCGGGCTGCTTCTCTGGTAGAAATAACCACATTTCTTGTAGGAGGAGCGCAGGAGCCCCAAGGCTAACATGGTGGGCTGTCTCTCACCTCCTACAAAGGTAGAAGAAGCACTAACATGAACACCTCATGTCTAAGGTGTTTTGAGCTGATCACTGGATTTTCTGGCTCTCTACTACAACAGTCTCATGCCCTAAGGGCTTATGTTGTGATTATGCCTTTATTTGCTATACTGATAATGATAATTCTCAGGGTATACATTATATGTTTGGGGAGGGCACTGTGTGTTCTGACATATGTAATATGAGGATTTTTCATGGGATGCATGTTTCTAATGATAACGATTTGACAACTGCTTGCTTAGCAGGGTATTACTGACTTATGTTTTTGTTGGTCTAATGTTGTATACAATACAGTTTATTTTTTAATAACTTGTTGTGGAGTTTTCTTTGTGGTTTGTGCATACGCTTTACACGTTGCCTCTGACACAAGCCTGACTGCTTCTGCGAAGCTACCAAGGGGTGAGCAGATGATATCTTAGGTGTGTGAATCTCTTAACCTGACTAGATTGGTGTTTACTGCCTGGCTTAGGTGCCTACCCTTGTCAACCAGAAACGCCATTTCTAACACAATTAATTTTCCTTAGAGGAAAACAGGATGTGTTAAAAAAAACAAAAAATGAAAAGTTTACGTTTCATTTTTTAAGAGGGGGCACTGGTCCACGGCACCACTGCCTGTTCGTAAAAAATATTGTGTTAACATCCTCAAAGGTGAAGGGGGTTCTTCCCATTTGCAAATGGCTACCACTGCCTTACAGTAGTCAGTACAAATGTAATGTTTTGCAACCGTAATTTGGTCGCAAAACATTAATACATACCACTGAAGTTCAGTATTTGAAAGGGAAACTATAAACATGCTTCTGCCATATACTGAATTGTAAAACCAAATTATGATTCGGTAACAAGTTACTGAATAGCAGTTAGGCATTTGTACATTTACAAATTATTTTGTTCTGTCACAAAGGGCCCAATTCTACAAGTTGGGCTGCTTGCGACCTTCAAAAAACATTTGTACAGGCATCACCCATGGACACAACAGCAGTAACTACATTTTTTAAAATGCTGTCATGACCAAGGCACTAGGCAAAAGATTCAAATAGGTCTAGGCTCTGGATTGTACAGGGTGTGGAGACTAATTTATAATCTATAAAAGTTATTTTATGATCAGGGTGGCCCTAAGGACTCTGGCATTCCAGAAGTCAAGAGTGAAATTCACTGCTGAGGAGTGAGATTCATTCATTTTTCATTCATGCCTGCCAAATCTTCAAAACAAATATTGCCTCAACAAGAGAAAAATGCTGATAATTGATTTTAAATATATTAGATAGACATTTGAGTTGCATTAAGTTAATGCCCTTACAAAACTCCTTTGCATATACCTTACTTACATAACCTTTTAATTCCCAGGATGAATATTTTCAAAGTATAAACAATATCAACATCTAAGGTAAATGACAAGTGAAACTGACGTACAGAGACAGTTCCTCATCAGCATTCACTGCTTTGTGGAAACAATTGTTTACTGTTTTTGGATCAGAAACCTTTGTGGTAATGCAGTGATGGACCCCAGCAGATTATCTACAGCATTAAGCCTAGATGAGCATGTGATTCTTTTGCAAACACATTTGAGGGCACACAAGATTCCAATGAGGTATGTGAATGTTTTGGAATGCCAAAGAAAGCAAATGGTGGACAGCGAATCTCCACTCAAAGTGTCTCCATAATAAAACAAACCACAATGCTTGAATGTTGATGAGCATAAGACGAAAGTCGAAAAGCTGACACTCTAAGTGAAATCATTGAATGCTATTCCTGTATCCATACAGCAACATATGCTGATTATTCTCACCTCTTAGCCTTGTTGAGTAGTAGTCTGAAGCAACAGAGTTGGGGGGACGTCCCTGAGGGGGTAAGAACAGGCATATTGGTGTGTGGTACCTGAGGGTTTTCAAAACTGTGCAGTAAGGATCAGGTTCAGCTACTAAAACTACCCAACCCCAAAACTTAGAGCAACACAGCAACATCTTGCTTCCCAAACCCAGTCCCAAGCATCAGTGGGTTCCATAAAAAAATATGAGTGTTGATTTGTAATCATCTCCAGTGGCGGGGAACAACAAAGTGTATTTGAAGCAAGCATTCCTCAGTTTGCGTTTCACTTACATGAACAAGGCCTGCCCACAGTGGGCAGCAAGGGTGTAGTCTGAAAAGAAGAAGAGATATGCTTTCCAGAATGTTAAATGAACTTTTCATCTGGCAGTCTGAGGGATAGCATCTTTATCTCTAAAATTCAGGGCCTCATATAGAAGGACTGATGCCTCAGTTCAATGCATCAAATTTCTTGCACCTCCTGCAAAGGCCCTAACGATTCCATGGATGCGCTGCATTTACAATACAGAGCTCCATTGCGGCCGTTTCCACAGATGCGTCAGAAATTCTGACACATCTCTTGGCGCTAAAGTGATGCATTGCTGGAGTTGCATTGTAAAACTGACACAATTCCAGCAATGCATCAGAACACAAAGGAGAGTCCTATGTTAAATGTCATGCATCAATCCTTACGCCTGGTCTGAGCAGGTGTAAGAATTTCGACACAGTCAAGTCACAGAATGACGCTGTGAAAAGTTGTACATTTCACTGTGTCAGTTTTGCGTGGCTTTTAACATGGGAAGGCCTACCCTGCATACATTATATCTGGTGTAGGTATAATGGGGTGCAGGCCTCTACAAACTGACGCATTGGGCCCAGTGCATCATTTCTTAGGTATGGAGCATGGTGAAGCACTGATTGCGCCACTGCTGTGTCACAAAAATGATGTAAAAGTGGGGCAAGCTCCTTGTTATCGAGCTGGCTTTGGGGGAGCCCCTTGTGGGATGGACAGGGAGTTTGCACTTGTCAGAAACACTCTTGTGCCCTATGTGTAGTGGGTATTTGTTAGACCTGGCATCCTTGGCATGATCTCCTCTGCCGTTTTTTGCCTCTGCTTCCCATTTGTTAACTGTGTGCTGGAGTCTGTTTTTGCTGGTTTTGTTACTCTGGCTACTTTACCACTGATGACTAGTGCTAAGGTACTAGTGCTCCCTGTGTAAAATTTAATTTTAATTGGCTTTCCCATGATTGGCATACTTGACTTAATAGTAAGTACCTAATAAAGTGCACTAGTGGTGCCCAGGGCTTGTAAATTAAATGCTACTAGTGGGCCTCCAGCACTGATTGTGCCACGCATATGAGTAGCCCTGTAGACATGGCTCAGACCTGTTACTGCAGTGTCGGTGTGTGCAGTTGTAAGCTGCCAAATCTACCTGGCAAGTGTAGCCACTAGCCAGGCCCAAACCTTCCTATCTTATACATGAAAGGCACCCCTAAGGTAGGGCCTAGGCAGCCCCATGGGCAGGATGCAGTGTATGTTAAAGGTAAGATATGTACTGATGTGTTTTACATGTCCTCACAGTTAAATACTGCCAAATTCTGTTTTCACTTTTGCAAAGCCTATCTCACTCATAGGTTAGCATCAGGGTTGCCTTTAAATATCTTTAAAGTGCAGTTTCCCTTTGCAAGCAGATACACAATTTGGAGTTTGGTGTCTCTGAACTCACAATTTAAAAATACATCTGTTGGTAAAGTTGTTTTTTGCATTGTCAGTTTGAAAACCCCACTTCTGGAAAGTTGGCTTTTTCTTGCTTAAACCATTCTGTGACTCTGTGACTCTGCTTGCTTGTGTAATCCCTGTCTAGGTCAGACTGACAGTTGGGCTGTTTGTGAATCTCCGCTAGACAGTGACACAAAGGGAGCTGGGGTGTAGCCTGCATATCCTGATGGACCATCTGAGCTAGAGTGGAGGGAGGAGTGTTCACTTACACTTGAATGGACTGCATCTGCCCTCACACAATGCAGTCTCCAACCCCTTGTTTTGAGTCTACTGATTCCAGTATTGGTTGCACAATCCAATGCACTCTGGGGGCTCCACCATGACCCAGAGTACTGCCATATGAGCTTTCTGAGGTTTTCACTGCAGGCCCAGTAGCTGCCATCTCACAGACAGGCTTGTGCCCTCCTGTGGCTTGAGCAGTTCAATCCCAGGAAGGCAGCACAATGCATTTCCTTTAGGAGAGCGGTGGTGTACCCTCTCCCTTTGGAAATATGTGTTACAGGCGTGGGAGGGGTATCCTCCCAGAGCCTCTGGAAATGCTTTGAAGGGCACAGATGGTGCCCTCCTTGCATGATCCAGTCTACATGGGTTCAGGGACCCCCAGTCCTTGCTCTGGCGCGAAACTGGACGAAGGAAAGGGGAGTGACCACTCCCCTGTCCAGCACCACCCCAGGGGTGGTGCTCAGAGGTCCTTCCAGACTGTCCCTGGGTTCTGGCTTCTTGTTTTCAGGATGGTCAGGGAACTCTGGGAGCATTTGAGTGGCCAGTGCCAGCAGGTGACATCAGACACCCCTCCTGAAACGTGCTTACCTGGTTAGGTGACCAATCTCCCTTTCAGGGCTATTTAGGGTCTCTCCACTGGGTGTTTCTTCAGATTCAGATTGCAAGACTCCAGCAAGAATCCTTTGCATCCTTTACTTCATCTTCAATCAATGGATTGACCGCTGACTGCTCCAGGAACTCTACAAAACTGCAAAAAAGAAGCAAAGACGACTTCTGTAACCTTGTTACTCCAGCTCCTGTCAGCACCTGCAACAGCTTCCAGGTTGTGCACGCTCCGAGGTCTGCCTGTCTTCATCCTGCACCAGAAGAACTGAAGGAATCTCCTGTGGAGTGAAGGAGTCACTTCCCTGCTTCAGCAGGCACTTCTGCAGCGATAACAGTGGCTTGGGTCCCTTCTCCGGACAGCAGGAATGAATCCAGTGACACTGGTAGTAGACAAAAGTGACCCTGACAGTCCCAACGTCCAGCTGTCCAATTTTGGTGCATGTAGGAACTTGCAAGACAGTACCCCTGTGTACAGTGTTCCTTGTAGTTGCCAAGGCTTATTTGCAACCTTCCAAGAAGTTCTTTATGCACAGCACAACTCTGGCCCCCAGCACTTCATTCTGAGACACACAGCTCCAAGACTGGTTCTCTGGCGGTGTGGGAATCCTTTGTGTCATAAAGCTTGGTCCTCCATTTGCACCTTCTTTGTCCCCGTGCTGTGGGACTCCTGTGTGCGCTGCCTGGACTTCTTAGGGCTCCCCAAGTTGCTGAGAGCCCCCTCTGTCTCCCCTTCCTTGGTAGACCTTCCTGGGCCCGGGCAGCGCCATTTTCCGTGAACCGTGAGCTTTGTTTTTACCAAGGCTTGTTTGCAGAATCCTGCACCAACCAGGAACTCTTATCTATCTTCTTTGGTGCAATACTGACTATGTCTTCTCACCGGTGGTTCTTTTTTTGCACCTTCATCCAGGTTAGCAGGTGTTCCTGTTCTCCCTGGACTCTTCAGTGCTTCTTGGACTTGGTCCGCTTCTTCCACAGGTCTTCAGGTCCAGGAATCCATTGTTGGTGTCCTGAAGTCTCTTCTTTTTCTTGCATTGTGTTCTATCACGACTTCTAGTGTGTTTTAGGAAACTTGCTTTGTTTTACTCCTGCTTTCCTGGGCTCAGGGTTGGGGTATTTTTCTTACCTTTGGTGTTTTCTTACACTCCCAGCACCCCTCTACACATTACACTTGCCTAGGCAGTAACCATCTTTCGCATTCCACTATTTTAGTACATGGATTTTGTTCCCCCTAGGCCCATTACTACCTATTGTGATTTTCACTGTTTGCAGTATTTTCTGACTGTTTACTTACCTGTTTTTGGTTACTAGTGTATATATTGTGTAATTTGCTTACCTCCTAAGGGAGTATAGTCTCCAAAGTATTTTTGGCCTTGTGTCACTAAAACAAAGTACATTTATTTTTGGTAACACTGAGTATTGTCTTTCATGTGTGCGAGTACTGTGTGACTACAGTGGTATTGCAAGAGCTTTGCATGTCTCCTAGTTCAGCCTCGGCTGCTCTGCCTACATCTACCTCTAGACAGCCTGGCTTCTAGACACTGACTACATTTCACTAATAAGGGATAACTGGACCTGGTATAAGTTGTAAGTACCTCAGGTACCCACTACAAACCAGGCCAGCCTCCTACAGACCCCATTTCTAACAGTATTACTCACCAGCCTCATGTCATTCTTTCCCCCTGTGGTGCCTTTGCATATAGAATTCTACATGACTCACCTTCCTGAAAGGCCTGAACCATCAACCCTCCTGTTGGGTTGCTATGCACGTTTCATCCAGTTTGCACCTGCAGAAACCACGCACCCTCTTAGAATCGTGTTGGAATTGGCCCTTTTTGCAGGGTTATCCCCTGCATCTGCCCTCCTGATTGTAATCCTGTGCTGAACTTCATTTTTGCTGGCTTTAGGACTCTGTTCACTTTACCACTGCTAACCAGTCCTAAAGTTCATATGGTGTCTGTCTAAATGTATTGGTGAATGGTTTATTCATGATTGGCAGATTTTATTTTCCTCCCTAGTCTCTAGTATAGTGCACCTTGCTGTCTTTTATGTCCTTGCTTATTCTGCTTCTGAACAATCTTTCCAAGTCTTGGCTTCTGGATTGTGTTCCTCATGGAGTAGCGACTATCTCCAGAACACACTCACTCCAACTTATGTACTGAATGTAATCCTTTCATCTAGCATACTTTGGGAGTGTTTTTGACTCCAGTTTTCGATGCAAGAGTACCCGTGTTTTCTAGCATTCTGGGGAGCATTCTCGACACTCACCTGTGTGTCAAACGTAACCTTGTTTCTAGAATATCTTGGGAGTTCCTTTAACTCCAACCCATATTTCAAGCACAACCTTGGAAGTGTTAGTTATTCCAACCTTGTACCTAGAAGTAACTTTGTTTCATTTGTTGCCTTGTTTTCAAGTGTAGGTCAGTATACAGAGTATAATCATGGAAGTGTCAGTAACTCCAACCTTGTGACAAGAAACAATCCTGTTTTATGTGTATTTGAATAATCAAGTTTAACCTATGTATTGAATACAAACTTGGGAGAGTCAGTGATTCCACCCTTGTGCCACGCCTAGTCTTGTTCAGAAGTTATGTTATTTTGAATGACATCCATTTCAGAGAAAAACCTGGCCTCAATGTACCTATGTGCCCATAGTAACCTGGTTTTCTTTTTCTCGTCAGAATATCATTAACTTCAATCTGTGTTCTGAGTTTACCAACGGAGTGCCTTAACTCTACCTAGTACTTTAAGTTCTTCTTCAAGAGTTCCAGAACATTCCATTGAGTATATGGTTGATCTGCCCCATGTGTTGATCTGCCCCCATGTTATGATTATTCGAGATACCTATAAGTGTGAAATTTTAAAAACATTTTACTATAACATTGTATTTATGAACTATTAGTAATGACCTCTTCTTGTTGTTTCCAGTGTATTCTGTTTTCACAGTAACAAGAAGCGTTGCCTCACAATATATTCGATAAATTAAGAAAGCCAAGAAGTGACGACCATGTAAGCAGAGAAGCACCATCACTGAGAAGAACCAGTACGGAAAGTTTTAGTTTATTATTTTATCCCTTTCCTCCTTACCCCACTGGGAGTCACCTAGTACTAGGACTCCCATCCCAGCCCAGCTTCTTCCTAATTGGGAGTGGGGATCCAGCATGGGCTCCAGTGTTGTCCCCGCAGTCGGAACCAGATGAGTGCATTACAGTGATGATACTCGCGCAGTAGGCCCAATTTGATTGATTGTATCTTGACCTTCCCTCAAGATACAGCCTAGTCTCAGCAATCACTCTGAGGATCATATCCAGCTTTGTCGACGTGGGCTCTGCCTCAATGCGCTGCAGTACAGTGGTTTTCAAATCATCACAGGGAGCTTCGTTGGTGCCATGAGCCATCCAAACTAGGCCTAGTTCTGGGGAAGGAGGCCTCCAGCCATATGTCTCCCTATTTACAAGGATTGTTATATTACTTTGCAGCCTTCACAACCCTGCATGATTTGAGGTGCCAATTAGTTTGGCTCCAGGAGCACAGTTTTGTAGGACAATCTGCCTTTACTCCAACTCAAAAGCACAGCTGAGTCCAGACCAGTGAGGCATGTACATTCTTATTTTGTGCACGGCCTCAAAAATGGCAATAGTAGTCTAGAGCACAGGGAAAGCATGTGTGCTGAATTTTCTGTCTTCAGTGCCAAACAGGGTGAAGTGTAGAAAAAGGAAGGGAGGGAAGATGATCAGGGTCCCTACAGCTAG
Source organism: Pleurodeles waltl (assembly GCF_031143425.1). Lineage (NCBI taxonomy): Eukaryota > Metazoa > Chordata > Amphibia > Caudata > Salamandridae > Pleurodeles > Pleurodeles waltl. The sequence continues at coordinate 915,750,360 of NC_090447.1, forward strand.
AATGAGGCAGTCATAAACTCCATGTGGCAAGTGCAATCCACATTATTAAGTACCCAACTCAGGCAAGTCTACGGCCATGACCGCACAGGTGTGAAGTTACTGCAGCAGCCACATGCACATGGTGGCATCCCAATGCCATAGGATCACCCAACTGGTCACATTGTATGCTGAGCAAAGCAGGCTGCTCCAGAAAGGCCTATTGCTCTGGTAAGTCTGTGAAGTCCCCAGGTGCACCACAGCCTCTCCTCACCATCCGCTGTCATGAGTGAACACATGCCAGTCCTACTACCTCACTGCATGGGGAAGCAGGGATCCATTCCTCCACTGTCTTAGTGGGGCTCCGGTAGATGCAGCCAAACTCAAAGATCTTCTGCTGTAGTCACGACGGCAGCAGGCCATGGCAGCTGATCACACTTGCACTGAGGCCCACCAATATCCTTCACATGCTCCCTCAAAACCTCTCCATTGGCCCTCACTGGTCATTAGCTCCCATTGCATGTCACCAGTCTGAGAGTGCTTGGGGGACCTCCAAGAAGTGTCTCTTATATTGCAACACCAAGTGAGATTGATGAGGGCTTCTCCAACAATACAATTGATCAAAAACCATGAACGAGCAAAACAAGAATTGCCAAAGTCAAATGCTGGTGGCCAATGTGAAACATCTTGGCTTTGCCTTGCTTGTTTGGTGTTGGATTTTAGAGGTTGTTGTGAGAAAGTCATCCTGTTAGCATTTTCAACCCTTGTTTTCTGATTTATACTAGTGGTAACTGATTAACCAGAAATACTCTCCGCATACATTTAGTCAAGGTTTTTAACTTGTTCTGGACAGAATCACTTCACTTCATCTGCATAGATGAGCAGATGAAGTTGAAGTCCTTTTATTGGCATATTGTTTTAATCATCGACAGCTAACACGTATTTTGTCACTAATGTCACGTTTTCAAGGTTAATGGTTATGTCCTGAACGTACAAAAGTGATCATCTAGTAAACTTGAAAATTCTACAAGTCTAGGTAGGAAGTCCTGAGAGTTTGGAGAAACAATAACAAGCCGCAGATATCCAAATAGCCATATTGTAGCTGCACCAAGTGTTCACAGAAGTATTCACTTGTAAAACAAAAAAATAATCAGTGAATAACCAGATAGCTGTATTGCAGTTGCACCAAGTGTTCACAGAAGTATTCAGTGTTATTGTGAAATGATGTTAAAAAAGACTGTTGGAGTCATTGGGTATATCTCCAAAGTAATTCTAAGTATTGTCAGTGGCAAGCACATGCCACATCTTACCGCAACACGGTCGACTTCAGATTATGGACTTATCACAGTCCACACTTTGAGTTTTGCTTCCTTTTGGTACTATACACTACCTAGAATTACAGTGGGGATATACCAAAAAGCTCCCCCTGATCTTTTTTAACATCATTTCACAATCTTGGATTTTTAAGTGCAGTGCTTTATGGGACAAGAAAATACCAGTTTGGAGAAAGCTGCCATGCTTTTGGGTGGCACCCTGCAGCTTATTGGACAGGGTTGCCCCCCTGCTTGTCCCCAAAGATGATTGCATAAAAGTGGCAGATCTGCATTGCAACTTAGATCTGCTGCCTGAAATCACAAGAAGAAGAAGGATTGCCCTGCTGGAACCCTGTTCTGCAACCCAGAGGACTACACTTTGATGTACTGCTCCCATTTAACACCCGAACAACAGCCCTAAGGACTTTGCATTGTTTCAAAATGGACTCAGTAGTGGACTCCCTGAAAGCAACAGGTTAACAGAGCTTGCCTGCAACAACTATCACAAAAGTCCCCAGCCTGGCGTGCGTCCAGTGGACTTTTAAGGATTTGGCCAAGTGCGTTGTGGGACCTGTAGTCCTAAACATCCAGGAACATCTCAGAGTTTCTAAACTCTTGGATTTGTGTTTTGAACACTTTGAACCCTGAAGACGATTTTCAGGAAGACATTCCAGAAGTTTGGAGAAACTTTTGGAAAAAGCTCCATAAGTGGACTAACTCACTGTTGTGAATCAAGCAACCTGCCCTCCACCACGCCCCAGCCAGGATTTCAGGTTTGTCCCACTGGAAGCTCCGGAAATCCAGACTTTCAGGATTTGACTAGAGCCTTGTACAAAAGCAGTCAAGCAATGTTGCATCGAAATCGGCTTGATGAGAAGTACGAAGGTATAATCTTGACCGAGGCCTCCCACTCAGTGTATCTGAGCAGGACACTATTGTGGTTGGCCTCAAACTTTTACTTTGTTCCAGTCAAGCACAAACAGATTTTCCAGGTGCAGCTATTGATTTCTAAGCACTTAAAAGCACATTTTTAATTTAACCTTTCAAAATTCATAACTCCAGTTTCGTATATTGGATTTTGTCGTTTTAGTGTCATTTTAAAAATAAAAATATTTGATAATTTTATAAATTGGTGTGGGATTTGTTTGTGTGTGTTGTGTCTTAATTATTTACTGTATTGGTGAATTTAAATGCTTTACATACCTATCTCCTAAGTTAAGCCAGTCTGATCATTGCCATGCTACCGGGGGTTGAGCCAGGGGCTAATGTTTTGAGACTCTGATTGGACCTAAGATTTGCATGGAGGCATTGTTGCTAGTGGTATAGGTGTACTTACCTCTACTAATAACCAGCCTCCAACAGTTGTGAACAGCTATTTGATCCTTGATTTATTGTGTCAGATTTTTGCCTGGAAAATTACAATCCTCCATTGTTCCATCAGTTAATTGTCATGTTTGCAAACTTTGTCTGAATGATCACTCCATCAGAGCAGTGTTTCAATTCTGTTCCTAGCAGCACAGATCTAACAAAACCCATACCCCCACTGAATATGCACACTGTCATCCTCACTCATCACAATCCCCTCTATTTCAAGGATCATGGCTATAGGACCACACTCTCTGCCCAGGCCCACCATCTCCTCCTCTGGCATGCTGCCTGGAGGCAGGGAAGGTAATCTTTAGACTTACCAGTAGGTCTTGGGATCACTGTTACTTTGAGAACACCGTGGATCTCCCAGCATGCCATACATTCACAGCATTGTGGAGGATTTGACAAGGAATTACCAGTGCCTATGGGTTTCTACCAGGAAAAATTTATATATTCATACCAGGCATCCCACCATGTCTTCATCATAGAACACTGATATCTCCATGGCCTTGCCTGCAGCACCACACTGAAGTCCTCTGCTATCTACCATTCTTTCACTGCAGCCAGCGTGCTCCTAAAATTATGGAAAAGGACACTGTAGAGTGATGCAAGTGCCCAAAGGGGAAAGCAGTCACAGATCTTCAAATAAAAGCCTGGTTGTGTATAATCCCAAATCTCAAAGTGTCCCAGTGGACAATCCTCAAATGAAAATAAACCTTTGGCAGTCTATCTTCACCTTCATGCATTTTTATCTAGCACGAGAAATTATTCTCCAGGCCTCATGACAACTATGCAGTTTCCCTTTCATCATCAGTTTGAAGACCTATGGCAATGATGGAGACCAGGCAGTGGGGCAGAGATCCCTCTTTGTTGGCTGACATTTTCCTGACAAATAACGAGCCAAAAATGTGGGAACAAAAAAAAATACTTAAAAATGTGGAGCACCAGTGGACTAGCACAGTGAGATGATCAAGACCCTGTGCACATGTGCAAAGTGTGAAATGTCATGGCTGGTCACCTTTGGTTTATGTGATTATCCTCTACTCATCATACCCACCTCCAAACCACGCTCTGGGAACTCATCCTCCATACACTGTCCTTTCACCCTTTCAGCCACTTTTTCTGCAGTCATACCCAACGCTCATCATCTTGCCACCTTCTTCTGTTTTCAATATGTTTTAATGTTTGCCACATACCTCTATAGCCTTCTTTAAAACACCTCAGAGGTGGTTGTATTACCAAATCGTTATCGCTATGCACTTGGTGGTCAGTGCACTCTGTAACTTCAATCAATCAATCAGGGTCTTGTACAGAACAAGCTTGTCACCTCAGGTTGGGGGGCGTTCCAGGCCCTGGAGGGACACTGTGGACCTCATCAAGCTGGTGATGGTGGTCGAAGAGCCAGGTCTTAAGTTGCTTCCTGAAGTCTTCCAGAGATGGGGAGGTGCGCAGGTGGAGGGGGAGGTTACTCCAGGACCTGGGGGCAAGGTGGGAGAAGGAGCAACCTCTGAATGAAGCATTTGCGGCAGATGGGGAGGATGTGGGCTTGGGTGAGGGGTCCTGAGCAGAGTTCTCTAGTTCATAGGTGGAATGTGAGGTGGTAGTTGATATTGGCAGGTCCAGTGTTGTGAAGGGCCTTGTATGCGTGCATGAGGAGCTTGAAGAGGCATCTTTGCTGGACCGGGAGCCAGTGGAGGGCCCTGAGGTGTGGAGAACTACTGGTTTTTCTGGGGAGGTTGTGAAAAAGTGAGAGTTCTGGATGGTCTGGAGGCGGTTCATGAACTGTTTTGTGGTTCCAGCGTAGAGCGCGTTGCCATAGTCGAGTTGGCTGGAGATGAGGGCCTTGTGACTGTTTTTCTGGTAGAGATGGGGATCCATCAGAAGATCTTGCAGAGCATGCGGATGATGTGGAAGTAGGCAGATGAGATGTGTTGATCTGTTGCTTTATGGTCAGGTTGGAATCCAGGATAATCCAGAGGTTGCATGCATGGTCGGTGGGTGTGGGTTTGGGACCGAGAGTGGCGGACCACCACGTGTCGTCCCGGGGGGAGGGCTTGTTCCCGAAGATGAGGATCTCTGTTTTGTCTGAATTTAGCTTGAGGCAGTTGGTCATCATCCAAGTGGCATTGTTGTCATGGTGTTTGGAAGTTGGTTTGTGTGTTGAAGGTGTCATCTGTGAGAGAAAGGACGAGCTGGGTGTCATCGGCGTAGGAGACGATGTTGAGTCCATGGGTGTGTGTGGTGTCTGCCAGTGTAGTTATGTAGATGTTGAAGAATGTGGGCTGAGGGAGGAGCTCTGGAGGCCACTACAGATGATGTCTTTGGGTGCAGAGATAAAAGGAGGGAGGGGGATCCTCTGTGTTCAGCCAGGGAGGAAGGAGGAGATCCAGTTGAGTGTGTTGTTTTTTATGCCAACGCTGTGGAGTCTAGTGTTGAGAGTGTGGTGGGAGACTGTGTCGAAGGTTGCTGACAAGTCAAGGAGGAAGAGGGCCGATGTTGCCCCTAAGTATAAGGAAGCTTCTGATGTAATTGGTTGCTGCGATCAAGGCGGTCTCTGTGCTGTGATTGGGCCGGTAGTGAGATTGGGATGGTTCAAACATGTTGTTGTCTTCGAGGTAGTGTGTGAGCTGGTGGTTGATGGTCATTTCCTAGACTCTGACAGGTAATGGGAGGAGCAATATGGGGTGGTAGTTTTTGAGCTTGTTGGGGTTGGCTGAGGGTTTCTTCAGGAGGGGCTTGACCTTGGCGTGCTTCCAGGTGCTGGGGACGGTGGCTGTGGAGATGGAGGTGTTAAGGAGTTCTGTAAGGGAGGCTCCAATTACTTCTTTTTCTAGGTTGTAGAAGCGATGTGGGAAGGGGTCCATGGGGATACGAAGTAGATGGAGGTCATGATGGCGATTGTGTCTTTGGTAGATAGCTGCTTCCATTCAGTGATCTTGTGGGAAGGAGAGTGGTGGGTTGGGGTGTGGGGGTGGTCAAGGTCAGTGGGCTGGGAGTCGAAGCTGCTGTAGATGTAGATGGTTTTGTGGTGAAAGTAGTCCAATAGCATGTCTCAGAGGGCATGGGAGGGTGGATCGTGTTCCCTATGGCTGAGGGACTGGAGAATTCTCAAATGATGCTGAAGAGTTCTCAGGCGTGGTTGGTGCTTGCAGCGATGTGGGTAGTGAGTGCTTCTTTCTTGGTCTTCCTGAGTCAGTGGTGGTATCTGTTGAGGACCGACCTGAAGGAGTCAAGCTTCAGGGCTTCAGACAGTCCCTCAGTGGCGGAGCAGATGGTATTGTGGTCAGTCCATGTTACCTCAGTGGTGTGCTGGTGGAGAAAATGGGGTCCAGTGTATGTCCTGCGTTGTTCATGGGGGTAGTGACCAACTGAGGGAGGCAGATGATGTTCATGTTTTTGAGGAGTGAGGCAGAGTTGGCATCGTCTAGGTCTTCTAGGTGGAAGTTCAGGTCCCCCAGGAAGATGTAGTGATTAGAATTGATTGCCAGGAGGGCATTGAAGTCTAGAATGGAGCTGCAGAAGCTGTGCAGGGGTTAGGGGATCTGTAGACGAGGGTTCCTCTGATGGTAGTTGTGGCGTCAGGTTTGATCTGGAAGTTGAGATGTTCCATGATCGGTATTTTGTCATTATCCAAGGTGGTGCAGTAGAGGGAGTCCTTGTGGATGAAGGTGATGTCTCTGCCGTGCATCACCTTATATCTGGGGGATGTAGTGGTGGTGATGTCTGGTGCAGATGTGGGGGAGCGCCAGGTTTCAGTGATGAACATTATGTTGAGTACAAGGGTGGTGATGGTGTCCCAGATTTCTATGACATGCTTGCAGACGGATCGGACATTGAGTTGTACAAAGTGCAGCTGAAGTTAATGGCCGGGGGACGGCTCATGGAGATTGTAGTGGTTCAAATATGACAGGAGAAACAGCAGTTGTGGCAGGAGAAGAGGCCTTTGGTGGATCAAAGCAAGGCGATGCAGCAGTTGGAGTTCAGAATTAGGGGTCTTTGCTGGAGGTTTTTGATCTTGTCAAATGAGCACTACTGCCGGGTTGAAGCTCCAGGGGTCCTGGCACTGGGCACAGTCCAGCCACGGACAGTCGCAGATGGGCTTGCCTTTGGCTCGCCTGTGACGCACCAGTGGCATGCCCCCTGCATGAGGTTGTGCAGTGATTGCCATAAAGTAGGTCCTGGGACGGCAGGGTGGGTGAGGGTTGTCAGGGCACAGCGGGAGAGCAGAGCAGGAAAACAAAACTGCAGGCCATGGGGGCCTGAGTGGGGGCAGAAGAGAGCAGGAAGAGCACAGAGAAGGTGGGGGGCCTGAACCAAGCTGAGTTTAGGAGGGCAGCAGGAGGCAGCTACCAGGGAAGAGGCAGTAGTGGCACTGTACTGCAGGAGCTATAAAGCACTTAGCAGCAATGCCAGGCGAGCTGGAGGGGCCTGCTCCTCTTGATGGGAGACAGTCTTTGTGTGATTGCTGAATTTGTTGTGTGGTTGTAGCCACTTAAAAAATAAAAAATAAAATGCCCATGGCGAGGAGGCAGGGGGGTCAATATTCCTATGTTAATATCAATCCCACAAGGTTTGTCGGGCAGTGATGGATATTAAAAAAAATGCTATATGTCCGCCAATCCTAATCGGGTGTGTGGACATGTAGCAATTTCGCCAATGGCTCTTATCGGGCTGTTGGAAAGTTTTGGTTATGGCAGTGACAGAGTAGTTACATCCATAGCCAAACCTATTGTTTGCCCGCATGGGGAAGCATTATCTTAGCCGTAAGCATAGTCCATCGCCTTTGTGATGGAGTATGCTTACTGCTAAGATACAAATTGTGCCTTAAGTGTTGATTCCTCAGGGCTTAAACTGGTTCATAAAATGTTAAAAAATTATGTTCCACAAGATTTTTATTAGACTTGAATTTGATTCAACATAATAATTTAGCCTATGTTAGATCACATAACAATAAAATTAGAGGATTTACCAGCATGGTTTTTGGTAGTGTCACTAGCCATAGCTGGTCACATTTGGTCAAATGGAATTTGTGCAGGGTTTTTCTGATTTTATAAAATACTAAGGGGCTCATTTACAAGTCCCTTGTGCCGCCGAAGTGCCACAGTTTTTTAAAGCTATGGCGGTGCAGAACTGCCCCCACCCTGTGCCATGTTCACAAACTGGCATAATGGTAACATTGCACCAATTTGTAAACCCTTGCACCACATTATACCTGTACCAGGCAAGAGGCCTGCTGGAATTCCGCAGTGAAATCTACAAGATTTCGCTGTGTCATTCTAGCATCATTTTTAAATGCCTGCTCAGGGGCAAACATTAAAGTGATGCTAGGCTGTTTTAAATGGGCCTTTCCGAGCTTTGCTGGACTAGCGTCAATATTTTTGATGCTAGTCCAGCAGAGCGCCACAACAGCATTCCTAACGGGAGCCATGGTGCACTATATTGTAAATTCAGCTCTACCATGGTGTCGGTGGGGGGGTACAGGGTGGCCCAAACTAATTGGTGCATCATGATCGATGCACCAGTTTGTTTTAAATGAGGTCATAAATATTTTATTAAAAATTGTGACATCCTTTGCTAAGATTAGAATCTCTTATTCTGTGATGCCTTGCATTCTAGCCTCCTTGTGCCTTATGTGCACGTATAGAGGTCAACAGGAATAATGTATTAGACTTCCTGGGGTGCTGCTGTCACTGAAACTTATTTTGTCACCTATCTCCATTTAGAGGTCCTTTTGCCATCTTTCCCACTGCGCATATTTGCCTGGCCAGCATGGCTAGAAGGATTTATTTCAAGGCACTGGTTTGTTTTTGCTTTAGCCGGTCCCAGTTAAATTGGGTATAATGTTTGTGCCATATTTGCTTGCACATTGGAGGGCTGTAACCACAACTGTAGGTTGATTTACCAATATTTGATGCACCATGCTGCATTTCATCAAATGGAGAGTGCAGGAATGCACCATATTCACTGACGTATGGGGAAATCCTTTTCTTTCCACCCTAGCACACGTGTGGCCACAAAGAGCCAACACAGACACCCTTGCACCAAGTGTGCCTGCCTTACAGCCAGGATTGTTTTTGTGCAGGAAGACACACCCTCCTGCACATCCTCAGTGAGTTTCATCTTTCTTTGTTGTAGTGCTTTCCTCTTATTTAGTTTCTAAGCACTAACATAACACAACAGAAATGCACTTGTGAGGTCAAAGAAGACTTTTTATTGTTGTTAATTCTTCCCCAACCACAATATTTATGAATGAATGACGAATTAGTAGCTTTCCAGTCCGCGTTAATCAAACAAAATATATCAGTTTGCAATATACACAGCAGGTTATATTTATAAGATATTGAATGCAAAGCAAAACAAATACTTCACCGTGTAGGAACTATTTACAGCTACATCTTTCTAAGGTCTGCAAGCTGATGACCCCTGTCAGCCGCGAGAAAGAGTTTCATCTACCCACACGGGATGCTGGCAGCTGGCGCCAAGCTCCAGCACGAGGTCCGGAAGATTCGAATCTGACTCTCTGCAGCCTGTTACATTCGTTACAAAGGTGTGCCCCCTCCTCTCAGACCTGGGAAACTGAGCAAGCCTTTTGGAGACTGGCCAGGTCTCCAAGACTACTCCTGTTCCCAAGCTCAAGCAGAGAGAAAAACAACACCCATGTACCCTCTCTTATCAGGTCTAGTCTACTGTGAGAGCAAAACATCTTGGTTCATCTGGTGCAAAAACACAGCTTGGAAAAATACAGCTTGGATTCTCAACTGCAATGTCTAACTCCACGTTAAAGGCAATGGGCAGCTAACCTAAATATCAAATGCAATGTCATGTTAAAGGCAATAGGCAGCTAACCTAAATATCAAATGCAATGTCTAGTGTCATGTCAAAGCCAATAGGCATCTAAGCTAAATACAAAATGCAATGTCTAATATCATGTCAAAGCCCATAGGCAGCTGAGCTGAATACAAAATGCAATGTATAATATCATGTCAAAGCCAATAGGCAGCTGAGCTGAATATAAAATGCAATGTATAATATCATGTCAAAGCCAATAGGCAGCTGAGCTGAATACAAAATGCAATGTATAAGATCATGTCAAAGCCAATAGGCAGTTCAGCTGAATACAAAATGTAATATATGATATCATGTCAAAGCCAATAGGCAGCGGAGCTGAATACAAAATGTAATATATGATATCATGTCAAAGCCAATAGGCAGAATATCTAATAGCATGTCAAAGTCAATAGGCAGCTAAACTGAATACATCATGTCAAAGTCAATAGGAATGCAATGTCAAAGCCAATAGGCGGCTAGACTGGATACAGCATGTCAAAGCCAATAGGCAGAATACAGAATGTAATGGCTAATGCAATGTCAAAGCCCATAGGCGGCTCAACTGAATACAGAAAGTAAAGGCTAATGCCATGTCAAAGCCAATAGGCGGCTAAACTGAACAAAACATACCATGTGCTACTGGTGAACATTGAGCAACTAATATGCGCAGTGGTGAAACACAAAGTCATTGGTCAAAACAAACTTTATCAAATGGCAGTACATTTGTGTGCTGCAGAATGCAGCACATGTAGAAGGAGGAAATAAAAAGGAGAAGTAAACATATTTCTCCTTGTTATGATTCTGTTGGGAAGGCATACCATTTTGAGGCAGTCCCAGGTTTATCAGTCTTAGTAAATATGGAAATGCTCTAAAAAAACATGGTTGATGCATGGGAACACTCAAGCTCCACAGATGTATTGAGCCATGTAGAGCTATGTAGAGCCACTGAAGGCTTTGAGCTACAGTCCTGAGCTCTATTGTAATTGATACTGCATGGAATTATATTTAGGCATAAAGGGTGCCATTTGCACGGCACTGTGTCTCTCAGTTATACATGGGAATTCTGGCCTGACTTTCCAGTTGTCAACTCTGCTCTCTTGAGAAATAATGTGGTAACCGGGGATAATTACATGCCCTCTCAGTGTCTTTAATTGGGATCAGGCCCTAATCCTGGATGAACATGAAAGAGAACGTCTGCAACAGCATATTGTATAGAATCGTGCCAGATGGACAGTTTTTGCAGTCACAGTGGTATCCTGTATAATTATATGTGGCAGTGTCCTGGCACTTTCTCTGCCCCACTCATGTACAGTGAGACCTTTGACTTTAGTCCTGCATCTGTTTCCCTTGCCTGTGCTTCCTGTTAATAACTGTTTCTTTGTCTAGTAGTGCTTTTAAAACGTTCCTTTTTTCGAGAACTTTAAGGGGCAGATTTAAGAAAAGTGGCACTGCACCACTTTTCTTGCACCCCTTAGCGACCTCCCCAACGCCACCATGTGTGCGCCATATTTAAGATATAGCACACCATGGCGGTTGTTAGGAAACTAGCATCATAACATTTTCTGCTAGTTTGGCGCTTTGCAGGATTAGTGTAAAAATTTTTGATGCTAATCCTGCAAAGCACATTGAGGCACATTATAAATAATGGTGTGCCTCTTTTTAATGCCTTCTCTGTACAGGCATTAAAAATGCTGCAAAAAAAAATATTTCTTTGCACCATTTTTTGCCCCCCAATGGGGGAACGGCCCCCTTGCATACATTATGGCTGGTGCAGGCATAATGTGGCGCAACGGGTTACAAAGTGGTGTAGTGCATGCTTTGTAAATCTGGTGCGGTGATTTTTGAAGTCTAACGCCACATTAGCATAAAAAAAATTACACTAATGTGGCCCTAGAGCTTCTTAAATCTGGGCCTAAGTGTTGGAGGTTAATATGTAGACCTGGGAAGGATGAAAGGCAGAGTCTGCCTGTCTGGCACCCGAACATGTGACCCTCAAATTTCTGAATATGTCAACTGCACGTGCTATACTGGCACAGCCATGTTGCATATTCGTGTAAACATTCTTTCTTCCCTATATTTATGCCAGTTGGTAATTGCAACTGTGTTGGAAAATGGGTTATTGGTAGGGCAGGTAGGTACCTACACCTAGCAACAAGCCACAAACCTCCACAAAAGTACAGTTAGGTCTCAGTAAATTAATCCCAGCTCTACCCTTGGTAGCTTGGCATCGAGCGTCAAGGCTTAACTTAGGAGACAAAGTGTAAAGCATTCAAATATCACAAAACAGTAAATAAATAAAACACAGGAAACAGTTTAAAAATCCAAAACCAATTTATAAAAATAGCTTATATATTTATCTTTAAAATGACACAAAAACGATTAAAATCGGTTCAGGGGAACCGGAGATATGAATTTTTAAAGTATTATTATTTTCTAGCGCTTAGAAACGAAAAGCGCCAATCGGGTCATCTGGTTGCACCAGGACCGGGGCAAAGTCAAACTTTCAGGCCGACCGCGATGGAGCCCTGCTCGGCTACAAGTCGCGGGAGGCCTCGGTTAAAAAGTTACCTTCTGACTTAGTCTCTTTTTCGATGTTTTTCTTCCCCGGGACGAACCTGCCAGTTGGATCCGACCTCCTGGAGCCCTTGTCCGGTTACGCGAAGTCGGTTTCCTCGGTGGTGATTTTTACCTTCGGACTTAGTCGTTTTTTCGAGATGAAAATCCTTCGACCGGGGTAAACCTGGATCTTGATCCGACGTCCGTGGAGCCCTTCTCGGATACGATGGCTGGAAGGTCCCGGTCAACTTTTTACGTTCGGACTTAGTCTCTTTTTCGGATGTTTTTCTTTACCGGGACGAACCACGAAGTCAGGCCGGGTCGCGGTTGAGGCAAGCCGGCTAGAATTTCCGCGTCGGGTCGGTCACTTTATGGAGCTTTTTTCCAAAATTTCTCCAATCTTTTCCAAACTTCTGGGGCTTCACCCAGATGTTCTTTTAATGTTCTTTTGGGGTCCACAGCTCACCCCAAGGGTCCAGAAGTTCTGTGATGGTCCTTGGGAAGTGCGGACTTCAACTCCCAGAATGCACCTGGCGCAAACTCCTTTTTGGCCACTGGACAGTGGTCAGCTGGTCACTTTTTCAGGAGTTGGTGCAGGGGACTCTGGTTAGCAATTTTTCACCTGTAGCAAACAGGGAGTCCCTCCTTGAACCAGTGGAAGCCAGGCAAAGTCCTTCTTGTGGTGAAGCCCAAGTGTGCAGCTGGTGCAGTCTTTCTGAGTGCAGGGTCCAGGTGCAGGCCAGGGGTCCAGCAGGGCAGTCCTTCTTCTCCTTGTAGTTCTTTCTTCTTGAAATTTGGTGGGGATCTGAGGCGTGGGTGCAGGTCTGCCAGTTTTATCCTTGCTCCTGGGTGAAAAGCAGGGGGGCCCTGGTTCTCCAATCAGGGACAGGGTCGTCCCCCTGTGATGACCACTTCCTGGGAAGTGTGGCAAAAATCCATCCCAGAAGGCAACAGTCTCTAAAAATCCAAAATGGATGAATCTGATTTTTAGAGGAGAGATCTGGCTGAGCCCACCCACTGGTGTGGCTAAAAATCATAAACACACCCCTCTCCTGCCCTCTCCTAATCTAATCAAGGGGGCACCTAGCTGTCTGGGGTTGCAGGATGTGGGGGTGTTGCTGGGTGCTCCAGATGTCCTTCTCTGCCTTTGAAGACCAGTTTGGCAGCCCTCCCCCTTCCTGCCTCACCATCTGCTGAGGGGAGATTCTCTCCCCCAAGCACATTCCTTTGTGTGAAGTCAGGCCACTTCACACCTCATTAAAGTAGCCTGGCAGAAGCTGCTGCAGGCTGGCCAATCAGAGCACAGCAGCAAAAACAATGCAGAGCTGAAATTGGCAACTTTTTAGGTAAAGTCTAAACTTTTTACCTGCACTAGTTATATTAAATCCAACAACTGGAAGTTGTGGGATTTATTATAACAATCAATTTGATACCAAATTCTTGGTATGTAACATTTAAGGAGACTTTAAAATTTTAAATAAAGTCTGCCCATTCTAGCCTATGAAGGCCATTTACTTCAATGAGGGAAAAACGAATTTGGCTGTTTTTACCTCACCAGGGCTTATAAATCTATTTTTATAAAGTCCCTGCTTATAGTTACATTGCACCCAGCCCTAGGGGCACATAGGGCACACCTTAGGGGTGACTTATATGTAAAAATAAGGTAGTTTAAGACTTTGGAAGTACCTTTAATTCCAAAGTCGAATTTGCATATAACTTTAATTTAAAAGCAGCCAGCAAGGCAGGCTTGCTTTTAAAATGACACTGGGCACCTCAGCAATGCACCTAGGTGTGCACCACCTATGCTGTGGTCCCTAAGCCTACATGCCCTACCATATACTAGGGACTTATAGGTAGGTTAACTTAGCCAATTATAATTAGCCTAATTTGCATATCCATTTTACACAGAGCACAGGCCCTGGGACTGGTTAGCAGTACCCAGGGCACCATCAGAGTCAGGAAAACACCAGCATAAAGTGGAAAATGGGGGCAAAAAGTTAGGGGGCCTCTGCAATCAGCCCCAGTTTCTCACACAACCCCCCCCCCCAGCCCACACGCCCAGGAGACTCAGCCCAACCCTGGGAGAGTCTTCCTGGCTTGTTAGGCGAGGAAGACAGTGAAGAAAACTGGCTGTCCCTTTGCAGGGCCTACTCTGCCTTATATCCTCCTGTCAGGGTCACTCCCTCTGGGTAGTGAAGCCATCCCAACAGTAAAAGGACCCAACCCAAACTGAAACTTCCCTCTAGGGGGGTCTTCCTCCTCTCTCTCTGCCAACTTGGGTAGTGAGGTGCCCACCTCCCCTACTCCTAACTTTGCTAGGGCAAGACCTAGCTTACCCAAAGAGGTCACCCAACACTTGAGCAACCCCACCATGACCAACAGGGTCAGGGGGCCTACTTTGCTATTGGCCTTGGGGTCTGCCTCCCAGGCCAAGTACAGTGCTGCCAGGAAGGCTAGCACCCAGCAGAGGCTACTGACAGCTGTCAGTACCCAGAACCACACCCTAAGCTCTCCACTGACAGGGGCTGAGCTGCTTTAGGGGCATCTTTGGGGTCCTGGCACCCCTCTTGCTGTCTAGAGTGGGGGGCTACCACCTCCTGTGGAAGACACCCTCCTTCCACTCTCCCTTCTGTCAGTGCAGGGGCAACACCTTGCATCTGGACAGCTGCCTGACTACTCAGGACTTCCTTGGGGTCAGGTGAGGCCTCACCAGTGCCAACTCTGGGCTCCCCCCCTACTGGGGCAGAAGGCCTTTGGCTCCCTGGAACTCTCTTTAAGAGTGGCCTACCCTTCCTTTTCTTCTTTCCTTTTCTTGGGGACCCCTGTCTCCTAACTGTAGGGACTGACTCCCCAGGACTTTGGTTTGGGGGGGCGCCCTGGGCGACCGCCCCATCTGGGACCAGACTCACCTCTGGGAGGTCATTGCCCAGGATACAATCTAGGGGAAGGTCAGCACTGACTACCACCCTAATCCAGTCAAGGATACCCTCCCTCTCTAGGGGCACTATGGCTACAGGTTTAGAGGTGACCTCCCCTGTGGCTATCCTGACTTTCTTTGTCTTTCCTGGGACATACATGTCTGGGGTCACTAACCGGTCACTCACTACAGTGTGACTGGCACAGGTGTCTCTCAGGCCAGTGGTAGGGATCCCATTCACTTGAATGTGGTGGAAGTGCCTACTCCCACCCTCAGGGATCACCAGCTTACCATCTGGTCCTGTCTCCCAGCACAATGCTAGGAGGACTTCATCATCTGAGGAATCCTCCTCTATGGCTACACTGGACAGCCCAGTGCTAACCACTTTCTTTGGACAGGCTGCATCTCCTCTGAAGTGACCTGTCTGCTGACAGTCAAAGCAAGCCCTACTGTCCAAGAGCTTTTTTAACCCTGGGTCTCCCTGTCTCTGCATGTCAGATTGGGAGTGGGATTTACTCTCCTCCTTCTTAGGGTTCTGGGGTACAGAGGGAGTCTCTGTGGTGGGCTTACCACCTCCCTCCTTAGGTTTTTGGGGACCTGTCCCCCCCTTCTTGGAGTCTCCCCCCTGGGACTTGACAACCACCCTGGTTCTCAACCACTCATCAGCTGCCTCCCCTAGCTCTCTAGGGTTGGTCAGCTTAGAGTCCACTAGATGCTGGCGTAACCTTTCTTGCATACAATTGGTCAAGATGTGCTCTCTCATGATCAGATTGTATAAACCCTCATAAGTATTAACTTTGTTGCCAATAATCCAGCCCTCCAGTGCTTTTAGTGAGGTGTCTACAAAGTCAACCCAAGACTGGGTACTGACCTTCTGGGTGTCCCTGAACTTCATTCTATATTGCTCTGGGGTCAGACTAAACTTCTTGGCTAAGCACCTTTTCATACTAGGGTATGAATCTGCCTCCTCCCCCCTTAAGGTCAGAAGCCTATCCCTCCCTGAGTTGGGGACCAACTCCCACAAAAGGGAACCCCAGTATTGAGGCCTAACCCTTCTCATTTGGAGTGCCCTCTCAAAGGCCTCCAGCCACTTATCTATGTCATCCCCCTCTACATAAGTAGGGACCACCCCCTTGGGTAATCTGGGGCAAACTCCCCCACCCATGGACACCTCAGCTTCTTTATCGCTGCTTCCATCTCTTTTTTCTTTGTATGCCCACTTTTTCTTCTCTAGGGCCAGCTTCTCTGCTTCCAAAGCTATGTAGGCTAGCTGGGCTTCCAGCTCTCTTTCCCTGATGGATGGGTTCTCTCCTCCTGAAAGGACCCTCTTCCTACCACTAGCTTTGGGTCTGCGCCTAGTGACTGTATCCAGTGAGGACCGTTCCTCCTCTTCCTCACTTGGGGTCTGATGCCTTCCCTCCCCTGAGTGGTTAGAGTTAGCATCTTGCTCTTTTTCTTCCTCCTCTGGAGCTTCCTCTGTCTCTACCTCTTGGGCCTCAGCCCATGCTGTCAGGGATTTAATCAGGATTTGCTTCCTGAGATCAGGGGTTGCAGGCAACCCCCTCTCAATACACAACCCCCTAAGCTGGACTACTGTCAGTGTGGGTAGGCTAGCCAGATCAAGCTCCATGGTTCCCTAGTTTTGTGTCAATAAAAACTTTTTGCAAAAATTGGAAACAAGAATTTAGAAAAATTAAAAAAATTCAATAGTTGAAATTAATCCAAATTAATTAAAAAAAAAAAAAATTAAAAATTAAAAACAATTTTTGCACTAGGACAATTTAAAGGATTTTTAATTTGTTTTATCTAAAACTGTAACGTGATATTGAACACAAGTACAGGATCCCGTCGCTGCTTCCAATTATGTTGGAAAATGGGTTATTGGTAGGGCAGGTAGGTACCTACACCTAGCAACAAGCCACAAACCTCCACAAAAGTACAGTTAGGTCTCAGTAAATTAATCCCAGCTCTACCCTTGGTAGCTTGGCATCGAGCGTCAAGGCTTAACTTAGGAGACAAAGTGTAAAGCATTCAAATATCACAAAACAGTAAATAAATAAAACACAGGAAACAGTTTAAAAATCCAAAACCAATTTATAAAAATAGCTTATATTTTTATCTTTAAAATGACACAAAAACGATTAAAATCGGTTCAGGGGAACCGGAGATATGAATTTTTAAAGTATTATTATTTTCTAGCGCTTTGAAACGAAAAGCGCCAATCGGGTCATCTGGTTGCACCAGGACCGGGGCAAAGTCAAACTTTCAGGCCGACCGCGATGGAGCCCTGCTCGGCTACAAGTCGCGGGAGGCCTCGGTTAAAAAGTTACCTTCTGACTTAGTCTCTTTTTCGATGTTTTTCTTCCCCGGGACGAACCTGCCAGTTGGATCCGACCTCCTGGAGCCCTTGTCCGGTTACGCGAAGTCGGTTTCCTCGGTGGTGATTTTTACCTTCGGACTTAGTCGTTTTTTCGAGATGAAAATCCTTCGACCGGGGTAAACCTGGATCTTGATCCGACGTCCGTGGAGCCCTTCTCGGATACGATGGCTGGAAGGTCCCGGTCAACTTTTTACGTTCGGACTTAGTCTCTTTTTCGGATGTTTTTCTTTACCGGGACGAACCACGAAGTCAGGCCGGGTCGCGGTTGAGGCAAGCCGGCTAGAATTTCCGCGTCGGGTCGGTCACTTTATGGAGCTTTTTTCCAAAATTTCTCCAATCTTTTCCAAACTTCTGGGGCTTCACCCAGATGTTCTTTTAAGGTTCTTTTGGGGTCCACAGCTCACCCCAAGGGTCCAGAAGTTCTGTGATGGTCCTTGGGAAGTGCGTACTTCAACTCCCAGAATGCACCTGGCGCAAACTCCTTTTTGGCCACTGGACAGTGGTCAGCTGGTCACTTTTTCAGGAGTTGGTGCAGGGGACTCTGGTTAGCAATTTTTCACCTGTAGCAAACAGGGAGTCCCTCCTTGAACCAGTGGAAGCCAGGCAAAGTCCTTCTTGTGGTGAAGACCAAGTGTGCAGCTGGTGCAGTCTTTCTGAGTGCAGGGTCCAGGTGCAGGCCAGGGGTCCAGCAGGGCAGTCCTTCTTCTCCTTGTAGTTCTTTCTTCTTGAAATTTGGTGGGGATCTGAGGCGTGGGTGCAGGTCTGCCAGTTTTATCCTTGCTCCTGGGTGAAAAGCAGGGGGGCCCTGGTTCTCCAATCAGGGACAGGGTCGTCCCCCTGTGATGACCACTTCCTGGGAAGTGTGGCAAAAATCCATCCCAGAAGGCAACAGTCTCTAAAAATCCAAAATGGATGAATCTGATTTTTAGAGGAGAGATCTGGCTGAGCCCACCCACTGGTGTGGCTAAAAATCATAAACACACCCCTCTCCTGCCCTCTCCTAATCTAATCAAGGGGGCACCTAGCTGTCTGGGGTTGCAGGATGTGGGGGTGTTGCTGGGTGCTCCAGATGTCCTTCTCTGCCTTTGAAGACCAGTTTGGCAGCCCTCCCCCTTCCTGCCTCACCATCTGCTTAGGGGAGATTCTCTCCCCCAAGCACATTCCTTTGTGTGAAGTCAGGCCACTTCACACCTCATTAAAGTAGCCTGGCAGAAGCTGCTGCAGGCTGGCCAATCAGAGCACAGCAGCAAAAACAATGCAGAGCTGAAATTGGCAACTTTTTAGGTAAAGTCTAAACTTTTTACCTGCACTAGTTATATTAAATCCACACACTGGAAGTTGTGGGATTTATTATAACAATCAATTTGATACCAAATTCTTGGTATGTAACATTTAAGGAGACTTTAAAATTTTAAATAAAGTCTGCCCATTCTAGCCTATGAAGGCCATTTACTTCAATGAGGGAAAAACGAATTTGGCTGTTTTTACCTCACCAGGGCTTATAAATCTATTTTTATAAAGTCCCTGCTTATAGTTACATGGCACCCAGCCCTAGGGGCACATAGGGCACACCTTAGGGGTGACTTATATGTAAAAATAAGGTAGTTTAAGACTTTGGAAGTACCTTTAATTCCAAAGTCGAATTTGCATATAACTTTAATTTAAAAGCAGCCAGCAAGGCAGGCTTGCTTTTAAAATGACACTGGGCACCTCAGCAATGCACCTAGGTGTGCACCACCTATGCTGTGGTCCCTAAACCTACATGCCCTACCATATACTAGGGACTTATAGGTAGGTTAACTTAGCCAATTATAATTAGCCTAATTTGCATATCCATTTTACACAGAGCACAGGCCCTGGGACTGGTTAGCAGTACCCAGGGCACCATCAGAGTCAGGAAAACACCAGCATAAAGTGGAAAATGGGGGCAAAAAGTTAGGGGGCCTCTGCAATCAGCCCCAGTTTCTCACACAACTGTTCTTTCGTATAATGTGAATTTAATTTTTAGCATAGCGAAAAATCCCAAATATACCTTTTTTCCAGTAAATTGAAATGCAGTCATGTATTCTGAATGATATTTCAAAGCAGAGTGGCACTTGAAAGACTACACTAAGCTTTTCTTCATGAAATTGCACACTGTTCTCTCTCGTAGTGCAGCCCAGACAGGGCTAGTAATGGATCTGTTGTTGCAAATGCCAGTCTTTGTGGAACACAAACACTGTTTGATTTTAATCGGAC
Organism: Pleurodeles waltl; assembly: GCF_031143425.1. NCBI lineage: Eukaryota > Metazoa > Chordata > Amphibia > Caudata > Salamandridae > Pleurodeles > Pleurodeles waltl. The sequence continues at coordinate 915,769,936 of NC_090447.1, forward strand.
AGATATCAGGAGTTATGTGTGATGCTGCATCTCCAACATTAACATCTAGAGAGCAGCATATTCCAATGAAACCGCATTTCTAAAAAAACTTCAAATGCCACTCTCAAACAACCAGATAAATATTGTTTTCATTTCTGAGAGTGGACGAAGCATTTACTGTCAGACGTGTATTTTTCCTTGAAACTGCCGGGCTGTCTTTACTATAATCCAAATTCTTTAAATAGAACACTGCTATATCTAATAATTCAAAGTAAATATGCGAAGGTTTAAGACATGAGTAAATATCACTGCTTAACATTAAAAAATGCAAAGCTTAGAGACTCCAGCTCCTAGTCTGTTACACTTTGGAAGCATTTTAACTGAAAAAAACTGTTGCAGCTTTGCATTTATTTATTTATTTAGATTATGTATGTATTCATTCGTTCGCTTAAATAAATATTTTGAATGCATTTATTTTTCAATCTTTATAAGCCATTCCAACAGAAGGATTCCGCGAATTGGAGATTTAAAAAACAAAATACCTGCCATCATTATATAGAAGAAGAGTGTTATGATAAAAAAACAAAAGCTATTAAAAGGTTAAGTAGCTTTACCTCATCAGAGAGCACCTTAGGAAGGAGAAGGGGTAGTACAATAATGGCAGGGTGAGCTCAGTAAGAAGTAAGGGAGGAGAAGGAGAGATAGAGTGGAATAGAAAGAGCATGAGAGGAGAGAAAATGTTTTGGGAACCAAAAGCAACTAGTAGATAGTCCAAGGGCAATTCTAGTTAAAAGTTGTATTAGAGATTCTAGTGAGGAAAAGTAAAAAAGTGACAAATGGCAAATAAAAAGGAGGCTGATGTGATAGACGGAGAAGACGAAAGGAGGCGAAGAGGAAGAAGGGATAAATTCCGCATACAACTGGAGGGGAAAGCATTGGTAGCAGGTCTGAAGTTACACCAAAGAAACTTTTCAGATTTTTGAGGAACTTAATTATTCTTAGTATTTTAGATTTACTGGCAAAGTATGCAGGGCGCTGGGTCTATGCCAGAGAAGGAATGTTTCAGAGCCGTTTGGGTTCTGTGTTTCTGGTTTAACAACATTAGATTTGAGGGATTCCTTTAGGTATCCACGTCATTGGAAATGTAGGGGCTTATTTATGGGGAATTGACATAGAGCAGTGCCACAAGTCTTCTTGCTGTGCTGCCCTATATCAATGTGAAAGGGCAGGAATGCATCATATTTATGCAATACTCCTCTCCTTTCCCTCTACGCTGGTGCACAATTGGATGCCTAGCGCCAATGCAGGCACCATTGCGACATGGAGCAAAGTGTCTGCGTTGCATGCAGGATTGTTTTTGTGCAGGAAGGGACGTCTTCTTGCATAAAAACAATCCTGAGAGGCGTCTTCCTCTTTCTATGTGTGCTGCAGAACGCACCACACACGGAAAGAGGAAAAAGCGAGGAGGCGGCATAAGGTCTTGTTGTTTCCCAGGTTTTCGTGATTAATGAAATCTGGGGCAGTGTTAAAATCCATGGTTGTTGTGTGGGAAAACTCACCACAACGCCCATGAAACGCCTCCCTGGTGCGGAGTAAGGCCAAGCAGTAACTTTCTCTGCTTTTCTTACTTCATTTCTGTGAGGCCATTCAAAGCTACACAAAGGCCCGTATTTATACTTTTTTTAGCGCCGCATTTGCGCTGCTTTTTGACGCAAAACGGCGCAAACCTACAAAATACAATGGTATTTTGCAAGTTTGCGCCGTTTTTGCGTCAAAAAACGACGCAAATTCGGCGCAAAAAAAGTATAAATACGGGCCAAAGTGGCTTTGCCTCACCTCAAAGATATGTTTGAGAGGCTTGCGGCACCGGAGCATCAGAAAAAGTGATGCTGTGGTGGCGCAAGTCTCGCTTAAACATGCCCCTTAGTGCATTGTAGGTGCTGTAGGTTTAGGATAAATGTAGAAATGAAAGACAGTATAGTTCCATAATCACAGGAGTGATGGCCCTCTCGTATTAACATCTTGCTATATCAACATGCTGTCAACACAACATAGACTGCAACTAACGTTGTACATAACCAATAACTAAATATCATATAAAAATGAATGAGGGAAATATGGTAGGACACAGTACAAACGAATCGAAGCCCAATCTTGGCTACAATGGAACTATTTTTTTATCAGGTGTAGTGTTTTAATTTGGTGGGTATCTGCCATCACTTGCCACAACGCAGCAGAAGAGATTAATTGACTATATAATTCCTTAACAGTGTCGTATTAAAGCTGTCAAAATTGCTTTAAAATAAAGATTGCAGTGTTCCTTACAATTACAGTGTAGGATGATTGCTTTCAGAAAGCGGTAATGTCATTGATAGTCCTTTCTTAGTGCTTAATATTTTATTGAATTATTTATGTTTTTGACAAGTTTAATGACCAATTTTACCTTAGCCCTAAGTGTGTTAAAATAAAAGAAAACATTGAATGATTAAGCATCAAAAGATACCTAGTGATTGTCCATGAACTATTGGAGGCACAATATATGCAAACTATGGGCATATTTAAGTTAAAATGGCACATCATTCATGATGTGCCACTTTTCTAGTGCAGCATTGCGTCCCCCTAACACCATGTATGCACCATTTTTACATTACGGTGCACCATGGCAGTCTTGTCCACATTAGCATCACTGCTTGCATAGCGCCACTTTGTAAATATGGCGTGTGGGTAATGCCGCCTTAGCGCCACATTTGTGTATGAAAGATTAAGCAAATGTGGTGCAAGGTGGCGCTAGGGGCATCATAAATATGTCCCTATGTATGCAGGTAAGTATGAATCATAAGCACGAGGGGCTTCTCCTACGAGTGCAAAATTACTTTTGAAATAATTTGCAAAATGTCTTTTTAAAGCAGCGCTGCCCTGGCGGATTAAAACCACCAGGATTGTAATGAGGGCCTAAGCGTTTCTAAAATACACAATAAAATACTAAACTAATTAGGGTATAGGGGACACCCAAATAATAGGATGTTGCAATATAAACTACGGTGAAACAAAGCCAAGACCAAATGCACTCGCTTCATGACAGATTGACAGCAGCAGCAGACACATTGACACAGTACTGTGCATATGATGACTCCAGTCACATATACAACAAAGACCTGTGTGTGCCTGCATCACACTCAGCTAGGTCTCAAAATGGCAAAGCCATATCTTGACTCTACTGTGTTGGCTGCACTGGTGGCAAGATGTAATTTGCATTCCATCCTCAAAACTGCAACTGATCTGCACATATTAGCAGGTGATTGAGTCCAGTTGGGTTGGCATGCTTCACACGTCATGTCAAATCACCCAATACCATGGTTACTTGCCACAATTGGATCAACTACAACTCCACAGATAGAGAAATGTTCTGTGGTTCTACAACAGCGGGCAATGGTTATCAGTAGAAGGATAACTAATTCAGCTGGAGGGCCTCTTTCCCCGGCCGTTGCGGTATAGAAGTCTGCTGCAGTAACAGCTGCGATCTATGGTGCAGAACTTTGGGGGCATTGCAACTTGCGCAAATTGACTGTGATTGAAAACAAATGTCTTCGCTCTATGGCCCATATTTAGACTTTTTGACGCACTACTGCGCCAACGCAGTTGTGCGTCAAAAATTTTAACGACGGCTAACGCCATTCCAAAGCACCATGCGGGCGCCTTATTTATTGAATGATGTTAGCCGGCGCTGCGGACTGGTGTGCGTAAAAAAAAATGACTCACACCAGGCAGCGCCGGCGTAGTGGAAAATGGAGCTTGGGCGTCAAAAAATGGGGCAAGTCAGGTCTGAGGCGAAATTTTGGCCTCAACCCGATTTGCGCCATTTATTTTGATGCCCAACCCCCATTGAAATGACTCCTGTCTTAGCAAAGACAGGAGTCATGCCCCCTTGCCCAATGGCCATGCCCAGGGGACTTATGTACTAAATTATTAGGCCGAAACGCGTTGACTTCATTTTATTACAAGTGCATTGGGCTTGCCGAATAATGGACTATATTATAAAGACTTAAGATGCACTATATCACACTTGTGTGAAAGAAATACACAATATGTTGATAGCTAAGTGCATGAAAAGCCCATTGTCTTAGTTAATAGAAGTGGATCACATGTGGAATTAGGCAAAAGTGACCACTATTCAAATATGTAGGGTATCTTCCTTGGATGTTTTTTCACTGTGGTTTATTTGTGAGTATTTTTCTTTGAGTAATGGTTTATTCATTTATGTTATGTGTACTTAGTTTTGTATTATACAATCATAGATCCTTTTCTACCATTAAATCTTCTTTGAAATAAATATGAGAAATAAATAAATTGAGGAGTAACAGAATTAATGACTGTTCTTATAATTTAGGATTAAATTTGTCCCTACCCGTCATTTTCTTCTTTTTTGATGTTGTATTTACCCTGGACATGGTAGGGTTATAGGGTTCCCCCAGTTTCTTTGTATATTGCTGGGCACACAGAAGCCATGGAACAGACAGCCACTACCCCCTTGGATTAAGACTTCAGTGAAGAAGACATTTCTGGACATCTGGCTATGGAAGATGCTTCTGACCCATCTGGGCAACCTGGTCAGATGGCAACAGTGAGTTTCACTATGCCCCCGACATCACCTCCCAGCCCATTTGCCTCAACATCACAGGCAACCATTTGCCCCCAATCTGTGTACCTAGGACAATGCCTACCATCTTGCACCCCCCCCAGTCCTGGATCTTGAGTCGGAATGCAACACTTTAGAAAATGAGGGTGCAGGACCAAGTTGGAGAGGGCAGCATGTGGCAAAGGCCGTGCCAGTGGGGATAGGGTGCGTGGGAGGGATGCTGTGTTCATTGGGATGAGGCGACTAGTGTTTTTCTTGGCCAAGAAAGCATCAGCCACATCTTGAGGGTCTATCAGTAGTCCCAAGATGTGATGGGCCAGATGTTGACCGAACTACAGGAAATCAAGCAGCTACAGAGGGACATGCACGGAGACATGTGGAAACAGATGGAGGCCCACAATACCAACATGGCCTCCCTAACAGGGGTGCTGAGGGACATTCATACCCCCCTGGGCAGGGATTTTCAACAACATTCGATCCCTTCCTTTGGGTCATCAACACCAGGCACATCAACATCGGTGCCAGCTACTGCAAGGGAGGCCCTGCCAGAAAAAGAACCATCCCCAGACACCCATGCCTCTGTAGCAGCAGGTCACCATCCCATGCAAGCGGGGACGTCCAGCTAAGAATCCAGGAGGTGCAGATATCAAGACATCTACCACTCTCAGCAAGTGACCTATTCCTAGAGGACATCCTTTGTGTGGCACACATTCACTCTGTTGACTGATCCTGAGACACCTACCAGTTCTAATAGAAAGAGTACTCTGGACTTTGGACTCCCATTGATGTGGCATCTGCTCTAATGATTTCATTCACCATGACTGACCCCTTCACTTTGTATTTTTTCATTGTCTGCTTGATTACATTTCACATTTATCTGTGTAGAGTTGTAAGACAATGTAACCCACATGATGAAGATACAAGCTACTTCTGAAAGCAGGGATATGTTACATGTACACAATGACCAGCTCAGGATTACAACCATTACCCACCAACACATTAGTACAAGTGTCTGTTAAAAACAAAAGTGTTATTACATTGTTCAGCACATAGGGTGTCAATATGTCTGGACCATTGGAAATCAAGAATGAGTGAGTCATACTGAGTAAATGAACATATGTACAGGTGCAGACCCCCAGACCACGGAAGGAAGGGATTTGCCAGACAGTGTCATATAGAATAGGCAAATATTACAGTGGTTGGTGTCATCAGCTTGAACCTTATTACATACCACACCAAAGTGATCCAACAGCACATAATCCAAGATACAGACAGATGGCAGCACAACAGTCTTGTGATATGACACAAACATACTTCAGTGTTGTGGCACAGACACAGGGGTCTGCAATGATGAAACATATCTACAGCTATATACAGGTCATACAAAAATAGTTTTTAGCCAATGTGAAGGAAAAATTACCTGGTTAAAAGCTAGGACTACATATTTCTGATCACATGATGACACATATGATGCATTAGGCCCACAACAACACACAAAACAAGTGCACTGGGTAGTTTTATACCTCCACCCACACACTGTGCAAACTGTCTTGATACAGGTCTCTTACATTCAAACTCTGCGACCTACGTTACCTGGAAGACTCCATGTCCACTTTGTACGTCAGAACAGCCTCAGATAGCAGCCAGTGTCACATGAAGATGTCATGGTGAAGGTACCCGTACAGAGAACAAAACAGAGTATAGGCTTGAAACCATCCCTATGACACAAGTCGCCAACTGAAAACTAAAGTACATTGCAAGGAAAGTGACACAAACAAAGCAACATCATCAATGTGGGAATGTGTCAAAAGCTAGCTCATCAAGAGCCTTTGGCTGAATATTCTAGAGAATCATCTCCCTAGCTGTATCCAAAACACTCTACTCCACACATTCTCACAACTACTGCTCATTGTACAGTTACAGTCATTACATTGCAGGACATACTTACACTCAGTAGAAGTAGCTGTTGGTGAAATCCTCTTGCAAGTCATCTCCTTCCTCTTCACCACTGTCATCCTCACTTGGCATTTCAGGAGTCTCTCCTGTGGCACTGCAGGCTCGCCCTCTATTCTGTGTGAGCCACTCATCTGAATTCTAGGGTTTCCAATGGGGTGATGACATTTCCCCAACCCCGGTGAGGACTAACGTGACCGCGATGAAGAGTACATTGCCCTCTCGCAAGTCCTTAAGGGGAAAGGTTTTTTTTTTAAGAGAAAAAGAGAAATTACCAGTCTCTGCTTCGTGAACTGAAGAATCGGATTTCTGGGCCCTGGACTCCATGTCATGTGGGAGTCAGGACTTCTGATTTCTCAAAATACTGGGTTCTTAGTTTTTAGGATTCTGGGCTGCAAAATAATTACTTAATTATTTATATTGAATTTGCATAAACTATTGCAAAATGTCAGTTATTGTTCATAGATTGTGCATACATTTCTTTAAGGCTGAACAAGTCTCTTCCTCTTTTTACAATACGTTCAGATTCTCCGAAGCAATGTCCAAACTCAGAAAACAATCAACTTGACTAAAGGGCTTTTTTGTGTTCTGGCATAGTCTCTTGCCAATAATGGTTTTGATAAACTTGCACTATTTCCAATCTCCTAATTCTCAGGGGAGAGCTTGTTACAGGAAATATGTCTTGCCTTAATATCTGTTTGGCAGTATCTTGGATTCCCATCCAAATATCTCTTATTGTCATAAATTATTTGAAAGACAGAGCTTTGTTTTGTGTCATATAAGCAATTAATATTTTGTTACCTTGAAATGAAGTTATTTGCTTGAAAATTGCAGAAGAACCTAAACTGGGTTTTTTCACCTTTCTAATTTCCTCTCTTTTACAGGAAATACAGAATCGTAGGCAGAAGAGGGAAGAGGAGAGCCGGGACTCCGCAGGAAGCTGACCAGAGGCCAAGGATCACAGGAACTCGACTGGAGGCTGTCCAGAGGATGAGAAATGCTGGAACTTGACTGTAAGCTGGCCGAAGAATGATGAACACTGGATCTCTGCTGGAAGCAGGCTAAAGGATAAGGCACTTGACTTGCACTGGAATTCTACTGTAAACAGGCTGGAGGACAAGGAACATGAACCTGGATACAGGTGAACAGAGCAATAGGTATGAAGCCAAGCAAGGCCTCAGATTCCCAAGCATCCTTAAATAAGTAAATGTGCACATCAGCTTTTTGGCAGTTGATTGCTTGTTAAGGTAATGAACAATTATCCTCCTGATTGTGGCACATGTTCAATACAAATCACATTGTGAAGAGCACATATTTTGGCAGTTATAGTTGGCACAAGTTTAGCAAGTGTGATACAATGTGTTTAATCAACAGGCATTGGTTATAATAAATGAGACATTTAACAAGCATTGGTTATTGCAAACTTAATATTCAAGGATGTAATGAATATACCCAAATAAGTCTGAATGTTGCAAGCAACAGCACCTTACTGTAATTGAACTCTTGGATGTGCTATTGTACCCACAACAGTTCTCCCCCTCAAAGGCCGACGTGCTGTGCGTGGTTTTATAGGATTTACCAGATTAAATTGTTGCACCAAACGAGGGGCATGAACTAAAGATGCAGATTCCCAAGAACACTCAGAAGGATCATCTCCTTTCCAGTCAGTCAGATAATGCAATTTACCATGGATTCACTTAGCATCTAAAATGCGACATACCTTATATTCCTGATGCCCACTGACAATGACTGGAGGGAGTAGTGAGTTTGGTCTGGTGTTTGGGTGGTAGGCGTTTAACAGAGATACATGAAATAGTGGGTGCATTGTATATTCTGGAGGTATTTGCAGCTTCATCTTAACTGGCCCTAAGACTTGTGTGATCTTGAATGGTCCTAGATAACGTGATTGCAGTTTTATGGGACCTGCTAGGGTGATCGCCAATTTGGTATGTGGGTTCAGGGCTTCTGTGTTTGTCAGCTGGTAATTTCATTTGGGTCTTGTGTTTAGCTAGCTTGTTTTTTGCTTTCCATTGGATGTCCTGTAATAGTTCTCTTTCAACAATGGTATATTGTTCAGCTGGAAGGAGTTTTTAGAATAAAAGACTACAGGATAGAGATGCCCTGTTAGTGGATCTTTTTGCGATAACACACCTCCCAGAGTGAATTGAGAAGCATCATCTTCAACATAAAATGGCTGCTCAGGATCTGGGTGGTGTAAAACGGGAGATGAGGTGAAACTTTTTTTGAGAGTTTTGAAAGCCTGTTCCGCTACTCATGACCAGATTAATTGTCCCTTCTTTAATAAGTTGGTCATGGGGACCACTATTTGTGAGAATTGTGGGATGAAGCGCCTATAAGAATTGGCAAAACAAAGAATCTTTTGGACATCCTTAACAGATGTAGGGGTTGGCCATGAGAGAAGAGTGTCTACTTTTTTGGGGTCTATGGTAAGGCCGCTGGGTGATAAGTGATGTCCTAGGAACTCTACTGAGTCAGTGTTAAAGGTACATTTTTCTAATTTGGCATACAGGGAGTTTTTCACGTAGATGTTGCAGGATTGCCATAATGTGCTTATTTTTAGAGAATATCAAGATGTCATCTATACATACAACAGCGGAGACATCTGGGAACTCATGTAGTACATCATAGATGAAGTATTGGAATGCTGCCGGAGCACTGCAAAGCTCAAAGGGCATCATGATGTATTTGAACAAACCAAACTTTGTCCGAAAGGCGGTCTTGCATTCGTCTCCTTCCTTGACATGGATTAGGTTTTTTGCACCTTGCAAGTCTAGCTTGGTGTAAATGGTGGACCCCTGGAATTGGTCCAACAGAACTGGTATCAGAGCCATGGGGTAAATATTGTTGATGGTTGCTTTATTGACCATTCTGTAATCTCTGTAATCAATACAAGTCCACAAATCTCTCAGATTTTTTGTTCCACGAAGAAAAGAGGCGACAAAATATGAGAAGAAGAATGTCTTATAAACCCCAAATCCAACAACTCTTCCAAAGACTTGAGCAGATATTGATTCTCGGGTTCTGTGAATGCATATATTCTACTGCAAGGAAGGACTACTCCAGAAAGTAGGTCTATCCGACAATCATAATTGATTGATGGGGTGGCAACTGAGTTGGTTTGACTGGGTCAAATATGTCTTGGAAATCCCAATATTCTTCTGGTAGAATAGGGGGCACAATGTGTTACAGGACAGCAGACTTCTTGATAGCTTGTGGTCATGCAGGAGGGGGCATCCAAGGTGACTGTTTGAGAAAACTAATCAATTTTAGGATTATGGCATTCCAGCCAGGGAATACCAAAAATAACACCAAAGGTGGGTTAAGTCAAAGGTTGTATCTTCTGTATGACCATTGTTACATACTATGTTTAACAGATTACTGTAAAACCGAATAAGGCAAGAGGACAAGGCTGAGCCATCAACTTCCCTAGCTGGTTTGGGTCCTGTCCTGGTAACACGTGACACTCCCTGCTTGGCTGCTAGGGTCAGATCAAAGAAGTTACCTGTAGCACCTGAGCCTGAGCACTGACAAACTATGGGGGTCATTCTGACCCCGTCGGTCATGGACCGCCGGGGCCGGGGTCGGCGGTAGCACCGCCAACAGGCTGGCGGTGCTCCGCCGGGCATTCTGACCGCCGCGGCCAGAAACGGAAAGTCGGCGGTGTACCGCCGACTTTCTGCTGCCCATGGGAATCCGCCATGGCGGCGCAGCTTGCTGCGCCGCCATGGGGATTCCGACCCCCTCACCGCCATCCTGTTCCTGGCGGTTCCGCCCGCCAGGAACAGGATGGCAGTGATGGGTGTCGTGGGGCCCCTGGGGGCCCCTGCAGTACCCATGCCAATGGCATGGGCACTGCAGGGGCCCCCGTAAGAGGGCGCCACTTTGTATTTCAGTGTCTGCTTTGCAGACACTGAAATACGCGACGGGTGCCACTGCACCCGTCGCACATCCTCCACTCCGCCGGCTCCATTCGGAGCCGGCATCCTCATGGAGGGGTGTTTCCCACTGGGCTGGCGGGCGGCCTTTTGGCGGTCGCCCGCCAGCCCAATGGGAAACCCAGAATACCCGCGGCGGTCTTTTGACCGCGCAGCGGAATTTTGGCGGTTCCCTCCAGTTGGGCGGCTCCCGCCGCCCGCCGGGGTCAGAATGACCCCCTATGTCTATTTTGAGGGGATAGGACGAGGGCGACTCTAATAGTCAGGTGTCTAGGTACATGGTTTAGGACATTAGTCAAGTATGGGGAGATCTGGTAAAGGGACTTTCTCGGAGAGGCAATCTCAGTTTTCTCTGAGAGCATTAGTTTTCCTGCTGCAGTTCGGGAACACTCAAACTAGCGACAACTTTTTTCTCTTTATGTTTAACAGTGCAAACTCCTGCAAAGTCACTGGATTTACCCCAATATAGGCACACATTGTCCTCATGGCACCTTTCCTTCTCTTCAATAGATAAAGGGCATCTAACTCCCCCAATTTGCATGAGTTCTGTTTCCTGTGCTTTTTCTTGGGTTTCAATTTTATCTGATTTTAAAACAACTACCCTGGGTGCACTCAGAGGACGTTCAGATTTCCTTTCTCCTAATTGATGATCCTCCTTGTGTTGGATGCACATAACTAGGAAATGAGACTTTACTGCCATCCAATGACTTCTCTTTCTTCATGTTTGTTGTGAATGTTGGACAGCATGTGGGTGCATGACAGCGTGAGCTGTGTATGCATCTTGTATGAGTCATTTGAGGATCTTGCAAGCAATGTGTATTGTACCACAGATCTTCCAACCCACATCGGACTGTGGTCTGGAATCCATATCCTGACTCACTCTGCCCTTCAGGTTGCCACACAAACCACGTGCCAAATTGCTGATGGCCAAATGATGTATTGTCATGCATGGAAGTGATGGAAATGTGAGTGATATGTAAGTTCTGTATGATCAGCCTGCAGACACCAGAGCCTGTCAAATGTATCTCCCAGTATGGGAACTATTACAGGCTGTGGGAGAGTCACTGTGGCTATGCAACTTTGGCACTGTGCCCACTGTATGTACACCAGCAGATCCTGTCATGTGGCCAATATGATGCTCTAGTGGAAGAACTTGCCCTGAATGCCTCAGTCCAGTGACTAGATTAGGAATGGGTACTGAGGTACATATCAGACGTAGTCCATATGTACATTTTACATCATTGCAAATATGTGTCTTGGACTCCCGACAGATCCTGTACTCACACAGCTCTATTGTCACCTTTATATGAGTCATATTTGTCCTGTACAGGCTTATTGCACAAATTACAGTCCCACCGTGCAGACAGTGTGTTGATTGCTTGGAGGCTATGTAATGTGAGTCAGCACCTTGGTTACTCAGCACCTTGGTTACACAGCAGAAATTGTACAATGACTACCCTTGTATATTGGATGCCATATCTGTAGGATAGGCATATGTGTCCAAAGGAGTGTTTTGTGATACCAGTACATACCATTGAACCCACCACTTGAAGTGGCATGAGTCTGCATTTGGTAGGCCACAGGTCCACACATGCACAAGGAAGATACTTTCTGTACCCACCATGCCATCCCTTTCATAGTCACTTCAGTGTAATGGTGAAGTCTGTACCATGGAAGTTACATGTAGGGACTCTATGCAATGAGTCAGTCTCACATATGTGTGTAGTGTTTCAAGGGGGTAAATACAGGGCATATTCCTGCCTGTCACATTGCAGAGTTAGGTGGTCATTATAACCCTGGCGGACAGTGTTAAAGCTGCAGAAATACCGCAAACAGGCCGGCGGACAAAAAAAGGGAATTATGACCCTGGCGGAAACCGCCAACAAAGACAGCCACTTTAACACACCGCCCGCCACGGCGGTACAGACAAGCAGTGCGGCGGTTACCGCCAACAGACAGGCGGGAGACAATGTACCGCCCACACTATTACAACCCGCCAATCCGCCACCTTTTCCGGGGCGGATTCACCGTGGATAAAAACACGGCGGAAACAGCTTTTGTTATGGGAAAACGCTCACCTGAACACATCCCACGAGGAAGGAGGCCACCATGGAGCCGGAATTACAAATACTCCCTGCCCTTGTCTTTCTGCTCCTCTACGACCAACAGCTACGTAGGCACCGAAGACACCGGTCAGTACTGCACCTACGACACGGGGAGGCAAAAGTTAGGGGGACACCCACCAAACACCCCCACCCTCGCACATTACAACATACACACCAATGCATTCACAAAAAATCACAGTAACAACCCACAATCCCCCCGGAAGAATGAATAGACAATGCGAAAATCGGTCAAACATTATAATGTGCCAATATACATGTCATACAAAAATATACAGATATATATTTCAAAATCACTCATAATTATATATACAATACGAGAAGTAGTGTAGATATGTACACAGCAATGTCCGTGCACCAACAGTCCAAAAATGCATGGGCGAGGCCCACAAACGATACCTGACCACTATCGTAGAGAACACTGCCGGGGCATCAGATCGAAATACTACAGGCACGTCAGGGGGAAGGGAAGGGGGGGCACCTTAGCCAGATGAATACGAAGCCAGATCCACAACGGGGCTCCATGCCCATTAATGTATGGTGGAGAGTGCAAAGCCACAGTCTCACAAGTCTCTACAATGGGTGGGTTGCCCACTGTGCCATCCTGGGGAGTGCAAAGCCACAGTCTCACAAGTCTCTACAGTGGGTGGGTTGCCCACTGTGCCATCCTGGGAAGTGCAAAGCCACGGTCTCTCAAGTAGATGCAGTTCTCTACTGGTACTGTGTGGGACTGGTGCCCAGACTGGATGAGTCTCCCCGTGAAAGTTCATGTCCTGTAACTGTCCCAGCTGCACATGGGATAAGGATGCCTGATGTGGCGGCCTTTTCATTCCTACACGGTGCTTGCCCTGTTCAGCGGTCTTCACCATAGCGGTCTTTGCCCTGTTCAGCAGTGCTTTGCCATGGCGGTCTTTGCCCTGTTCACCGGTCTTCACCATGGCGGTCTTTGCCCTGTTCACCGGTCTTCACCATGGCGGTCTTTGCCCTGTTCAGCGGTGCTTTGCCAATGGCGGTCTTTACCCTGTTCAGCGGTGCTTTGCCATGGCGGTTCAGGACTGTTCAGCGGTCTTCACCATGGCGGTCTTTGCCCTGTTCAGCGGTGCTTTGCCATGGCGGTCTTTGCCCTGTTCAGCGGTGCTTTGCCATGGCGGTCTTTGCCCTGTTCACCGGTCTTCACCATGGCGGTCTTTGCCCTGTTCACCGGTCTTCACCATGGCGGTCTTTGCCCTGTTCAGCGGTGCTTTGCCATGGCGGTTCTGATACGGACATTGGTGTGTGGCATGACGATCTCTACACTGGGCATTGGAGTGTGGCATGCCGTTCTCTACACTGGGCATTGGTGTGTGGCATGACGTTCTCTATACTGGGCATTGGTGTGTGGCATGATGTTCCATCATTGCCCAGCGGGGCTGTGGTAGCCGGGGCCCTCCTGGGCTGTGACTCTGGCGGTGGTCTCTGGACCAGTGACGATACTTGGGCTCTCCTGGGCTGTGACTCTGGCGGTGGTCTCTGGACCAGTGACGATACTTGGGCCCTCCTGGGCTGTGACTCTGGCGGTGGTCTCTGGACCAGTGACGATACTTGGGCCCTCCTGGGCTGTGACTCTGGCGGTGGTCTCCTGACCAGTGACGATACGTGGGCCCTCCTGGGCTGTGACTCTGGCGGTGGTCTCCTGACCAGTGACGATACTTGGGCCCTCCTGGGCTGTGACTCCGGCGGTGGTCTCCTGACCAGTGACGATACTTGGGCCCTCCTGGGCTGTGACTCCGGCGGTGGTCTCCTGACCAGTGACGATACTTGGGCCCTCCTGGGCTGTGACTCTGGCGGTGGTCTCTGGGCCAGTGACGATACTTGGGCCCTCCTGGGCTGTGACTCCAGTGGTGGTCTCCTGACCAGTGACGGTACTTGGGCCCTCCTGGGCTGTGACTCTGGCGGTGGTCTCTGGACCAGTGACAATACTTCTGCCCTCCTGGGCTGTGACTCCGGCGGTGGTCTCCTGACCAGTGACGACGGTGCTGGCAGTTGTGTCTGGACCGCCGGAAATGATGGTGCACTTCTCCACCGTGACACTCACAAGAGGCTGGGCAGACTTCCTCTGGACCTTCAACACCTTTGTTGGAGTCACAGCTGACTCACCAATCCCCTTCGAACCCATGTCAGTTGTTTTCCCACCAGGAGTCTTAACACGGTCCCGTCGTCCACTCTCCAATTTTAGAGCCTTTACAGGGGGTGGGCTGCCAGTGCCTTGGCTCCGGGTCCTACTGCCTGCCCTAGTGGCCGGTGCACTCCACAAGCCTTGAACACGCACCACTGGTATTGGAGGCTTTTTGGCTGAGGCGCTACAACGGGACTGATGAATTGGGGGGGGGGACAAAGAGGTCAATTTTACAGAGGGACAGTTTCTGACGAACACTGGGATGGATAGCTGGAGGGGGTCTGGGAGTGGAGGAAGAGGAGGTGGATGTCGGAGGTGTCACTTTAGCTGTTTTGGGTGCAGGTGCAGGTACTGGAGGCTGTCGTGAGGTGGATGGATGTTGAGTGAGTGATTGCCGGCGTTTGTGTACTTTGGGAGGGGGCGTCACTGACACACTGGGAGAGGACACAGGGGACGTGTAAATGGCAGTGGAGGTGGTGAGTGCAGGTGAGCGGCATGGGGTGCTGGGTCTCCTTGTGCGACTCATGGTGCCTGTAGATGTGGTGCATGCAGGTGTGTGTGTAGACGACACTGGGAGGGAGGAGGGAGAAGAGGAGGAGGGGGACACAGTGGAGACAGTGGATGTTGCTGTGTCTGTATGGGTGTTATGCTTGTGTGAGTGCCTGTGGGATGTGTGGTGCCTATGTTTGCTTGAGCTACTTTTGTGTGTTGACTAGTGTGCATGCTGGTCTGTAGGTGTGCTTGGGATGGGCTGGGGTACAGGGGATTGGGTCTGGGTGGAGGAAGTTGGAGGGGGGAGGCTGGTTACAGGGACAATGGCTGCCATCAGTGCTGAGGCCAGAGATTGCAGGGTTCGCTGAAGGACAGCCTGACCAGAATGAATGCCCTCCAGGAATGCATTACCGTGTTGCAACTCTCGTTCTACACCCTGGATGGCATTCACAATGGTAGACTTCCCAACAGTGAGTGACCTGAGGCCTCCTCACTGAGGGCAGCAGGGGTGACTGGGGCAGGGCCTGAGGTGCCTGGGGCGAAGGTGATGCCCACCCTCCTGGGTGAGCAGGCACGGGGCGGACGCTGAGGGGCTGCTGGGAGGGCGCTGCTGGTAGGGGAGGTGGCGGCTGTACCTGTTGAAGTGAGGGGCACAGATGGTGCCGCCACCACAGGGGAGCTCCCATCGGCGAACGAGTCCGTGTCGCTGGTTGGTGATCTGGTGGCCGACGTGAAGCTCCCCTCGCCCTCCGTCCCACTGGTGCATTCAGAGTCCGTGGTGAGGCCCTCCATGGCCATGTGGGATGCAGCTCTCTCGTGCTCCAGTGCCACTGTACCTCCGCCTGTTGATGCTGATGTACAAAAGGACAGGGAGAGCAGGAAAAGGGGGGGGGGAGACAGAAGAAAGAGAGTTTTAGTGCATGGCATTCCGCTACCGTTGGCGGACAAGACAGAAGCAGCAGCCCCCTGCATAACACTGTGCTCCTGCACTCTGCACATGCAATTTCTGGGTTATGGCCTACATGGCAATGGTGGACATCTGCGCACATGGATGCCACAGGGGCAACTATACCTCGACTTGGCACTCTGCTGAGGTGGGGTATAGTGCCACATGGCCTACATTACGGAGGTGCCTTGACTACCTAACTCGCCCTGGCCTAGGGACACCCACAGCCCACCTCCCCCACCCAGACACCTCCACTGCACGCAAAGTCCGCAGAATGAGGTTGTACTCACCCCCTTGTGTCTGCTGGGATGTCCTCAAGTGCCCATCCAACTCCGGGTAGGCCACCGCCAGGATCCGGAACATCAGGGTCGTCATGGTGCAACGGGCACCCCTCCCACGTTGGGAGGCCATCCCCAGCTGAGCCTCCGCCATCTTCTTGCTGCAGCGGCGAATGTCCTCCCATCTCTTCCGGCAGTGTGTGCCCCGTCTCTGGTGGGCCCCCAGGGTCCGGACGTCCTTGGCGATGGCACGCCAAATGTCCCTCTTCTGGTGGGCGCTGACCTACATGACATGCACAAGGGAAGAGGAACAGTCATTACCAACTGCACCGTCAATGTGAGTGGCCCCCTCCCTACTCTGGCCATGTGGCCCATTCATTCCCATGCATTAATGTTCTATGAACTCTGCCCCCTTCCCTCTTCCACCCAGCCCTCTCCACCCAGGCCTAGCCCATACAACGTGCTCCCTGTGTACTAACCTGTTGGTCTGGAGGACCGTAGAGTAGCGTGTACTGGGGAGGACCCCATCCACAAGTTTCTCCAACTCCTGTGCAGTGAAGGCAGGGGCCCTTTCCCCAGACGCAGCAGCCATCGTCGCTTCCAGACCGAGGTCACAGCAGCACTAGCAGTGTAGGTCCTCCCCTGTCGAAGGTCAGGTATCTAGTGATTAAACAGATAGAAAATGGCGGTGAAGTCCGCGGCGGTGACGTCCGCGGCAGTGCGCATCATCACCATCGGCGCACCTGTTCATTGGCTCCTGGGACCCATAGGGTCCAATGTTAACCAATGCAGCATTGCGCCGCGGTCTACAACCCCGCCTACCGCGACGATGTGCAATGCCAGCGCAGTTACCCCACAATCCCATTGTCCCAGTTTAGAGGTCTGACAGCTGCCATTTCAGGGGCCCACATGGCTTCATTTACGACTGCGTCACACATTGCTAGGCCTACACTCAACACACATACAGGAAGGGTTTTGTGTCTGGTGTAGTCTTGTGTGTAACTGTGGGCACATACCTGGAGGAATAGTGACTGGTTCTTCGCTGTTGTCCTTCGTAGGCACCGTCAACTGGGAGATATTAGAAGATGGCGGAATCCTCCGGTGTACCGACCGCTGGTGGACCTGTTGACAATGGAAGAAAGACATGTCATCGTCACCTACCGGTTTCAGCGTGCCACTATCCAGGAACTATGTACCCAGTTGGAGCCAGACCTGATGTCACCAATCCGCCATCCCACTGGAATCCCCCCTGACGTGCAGGTGCTGTCAGCGCTCCATTTCCTTGCAAGTGGGTCATTTCAGACTACTGTGGCCATGGCATCAGGGATGTCCCAGCCTATGTTTTCCAACGTCTTGTCCAGAGTGTTGTCTGCCCTGCTGAAACACGTAAGGAGATACATCATTTTCCCTCAGGTGGAGGATTTGCCTACAGTGAAGTTGACTGTTATGCCCTTGGACATATCCCCAACGTCATAGGTGCCATTGATGGGACCCATGTAGCTCTGGTCCCCCCCCACAGGAGTGAACAGGTGTACAGGAACAGGAAGAGTTATCATTCCATGAATGTCCAGATGGTCTGTTTGGCAGACCAGTACATCTCGCAGGTAAATGCTATGTTCCTTGGCTCTGTGCATGACGCCTACATCCTGCGGAATAGCAGCATCCCTGATATGATGGGTCAACTCCAGAGGCACAGTGTATGGCTATTGGGAGACTCTGGTTACCCCAACCTTTCCTGGCTATTGACCCCAGTGAGGAATCCCAGGACCAGGGCAGACAATGAGGCCCATGGGCGGGCTAGGAGGGTGATCGATCGCACCTTTGGCCTCCTGAAGGCCAGGTTCAGGTGCCTCCATATGACAGGTGGATCCCTATTCTACTCACCGAAGAAGGTGTGCGACATCATCATCACCTGCTCCATGCTCCATGCTCCATAATTTGGCTTTGCGATGCCAGGTGCCTTTTCTGCAGGAGGATGATCCAGATGACGGTGTTGTAGCAGCTGTGGAGCCTGTGGACAGTGATGAGGATGCAGCTGATAAAGAAGACAACGACAACAGGGAGTCAGTCATACAGCAATATTTCCAATGAGACACAGGTGAGAACATTTTCATTTTTAGCATTACATTAACTTTCACACGTCTACCTCTATCCTGTTTTTCGATTTGAGTCATCATTTGGTATCTGAATTGTAACCTTCCATTACGGTTTTACAGGTGTGGTTACCTACGTGTCAACTGCTTGCATCCTTCAAGGGCTTGTGATGTGTGACATAGGTATGTTAGCTTTAGAATGGTACACCCATTATGACACTGTCATTGATAATACATTTTTGCTGAATCACAGACTGACTTCAGATTGTTTTGTGTTTCAAGGGTGTTTATTGAAGTGCTCAGAAATGGGAGGGGGTTGGAAAATGGTGATGGGTGATGGTGGAGAAATGTCCATGGCAGAGTCCAGTCTATTAGTCTCACAGGTGCACTGCCCATCTGGGCATAGGAAGTGGAGCTGGGGCAGTTAAAGTATGGACAGGGTAACAAAGTGGGACAGTGGGGGGACAATCAGGGTGGTCTCATTTCCTGCGGGGTCTTGCCATCTTGCTCTGTCCTGTTCCTGGATCTCAGTGACCGCTTGCGTGGTGGTTGTCCGTCTGCAGGGGATGGGGTGCTGGTGTGGTGGTCCTGTGGCGGGGTGTCCTGTCCACTAGCGCCGGCGGAGTTGGTGGGCATTTCATCGTCCTAGCTAGTGTCAGGGGCCCCTTGGAGTGCCACGGTGTCCCTCAAGGTCTGCTGTATGTCCTTCAGCACCCCTACAATGGTGCCCAGGGCGGAGCGGATGGTCCTGAGCTCCTCCCTGAACCCCATATACTGCTCCTCCTGCAGGCGCAGGGTCTCCTGCAACTTGTCCAGGACCGCCGCCATTGTCTCCTGGGAGTGGTGGTATGCTCCCATGATGGAGGAGAGGGCCTCGTGGAGAGTGGGTTCCCTTGGCCTGTCCTCCCTCTGTCGCACAGCAGCCCTTCCAGTTCCCCTATGTTCCTGTGCCTCGTACCCTGGACCGTGTGCCCACTACCACTGCCCCCAGGTCCCTGTTGTTTTTGGGGTGGTGGGTTACCCTGGGTGCCCTGTAGTGGTGGACACAGCGCTGATTGACCTGTCCTGGGTAGGGAGTTTTGGGCCCGCTGGGTGGGTGCTGTGCTGGTGTTACCAGAGGGTGGAAGGTCGGTGTTGGGCTGTGCCTGTGCAAGGGGAACCGACTGTCCTGAGGCCCACGATGGTCCGAGCTGGTCATCAAGATCCAGTAGGGCAGAGCTGCTCTTGTTACTGTGGGCCTCTTCTGTGGGTGGAGTGGTGTTGTCTGGACCCTCTGGTGTGGAAACGGTCCTTCGGGTTCCTGCAGGGGCATAAGAGCATGATTATTGCTTGTGTGTGTGTAATGGTGTGCAATGGGTGGGTGTGCGTGAACCCCAGTGCAAGCATTCCTGTATGGGGGCTTGTGTGATGATGGTTGGGGGGGTGTTCTGGGTATGTGCAGTGAGCATGCTTTAGTGAGGGGTGACCATGTTTAGTTGTGTCATGCAGGGCTTGGTGTTGGGATGGGTGGTTTGTGTTATGGGTACATTAGTGAGGAGTTTGGGTGATAGGGGAGGGTGTGAGGGTGGGGGTGTGTGATAGTATGCAGGTAGGGTGGGGGATATGATAGTTAAGATTTGACTTACCTGTGTTCCATCCTCCACCGACTCCTCCGAGGCCCTCAGGATGCAAGATGGTCAAGACTTGCTCCTCCCATGTTGTTAGTTGTGGGGGAGGAGGTGGGGGTCCGCCGCCAGTCCGCTGCACCGCGATGTTGTGCCTGGAGACCGTGGAACGCACCATCCCCCGTAGGTCGTTCCACCTCTTCCTGATGTCCTCCCTATTTCTTGGGTGCTGTCCCACGGCGTTCACCCTGTCCACTATTCTGCGCCATAACTCCATCTTCCTGGCTATTGATGTGTGCTGTACCTGTGATCCGAATAGCTGTGACTCTACCCGGACGATTTCCTCCACCATGAACTTGAGCTCCTCCTCGGAGATGTTGTGTGGGTGATGGTGTTGTGTGCCTCTGTGTGATGGGGTTGTCAATTGCTGTGCTGTCTCTCTGGCCTTCTTTCAGAATTTCTGGTCGTAGGGGTAATTGTCCAATGTGGCGGTGTTTTGTAGATGTGTGTGTATTTTGAGCGCAGCGGTGTGTACCGCCAATGGAATACCGCGGTTGAAAGACCGGCGCGTGGATTCGTGGGTCGTAATAGCATGGGCGTGTTTCTGTTGGCGTGGAGGTGGAGGATTTGTTTCCGCCAGTTTATCACTGACCTTTGGTGTGGTGGTGTTGTGTGGGTGTCTGAATTTCTGCGGATTCCGAGATGTGTGTCATAATAGCTGTGGCGGTCTACCACAGCCACGGCGGTGTATTGGCGGTCTTCTGCACGGCGGTAAGTGCCTTTTACCACCAATGTTGTAATGACCCCCATAATGTGTTAGCTTCTGACATCTCCCCCTGACGTTTTGAGATGAGCCACATGTGACACAGTAGATGAGTGACTGTTCATGTAGATATGTAACGTGGTACATGCTGATCTGCCTTGCCTTTTGGCCCAGGGACCTAGGACAAAACTGTTTACAACTCACAAATAATTTGCTCTCCATGGACAACATAAGGCTGTGTACATTGATCAATCAAGTACTGTTTGTTGTTGTGGTGGGTGTAAAGTCTATGCAACAGACCACTACTCTTCAGTGTTATAGGCCAAAGAAAAGGAAGTGATGGATCACTGTCCTCAGCCACATGTCTGGTCAAATGAGTATATTGGCATCTGCCACCCGGAGGCTACTTGTATTCAGTGTGTGAGAGGTGCTTGTGCCCCACTACTGTCTGTAATGTGAAGATACGAGCATACATGTGACAGAGCATACATTGTTTGGGTGCAGCTACAGATCAATACTTTCCCTTGGTAAGTGGGGAATGCCCAGGGACATGATTTGTGTGCCATCACTGTTGCCAACATTCCTTGTGCCCGCATGTTAGCATGTGTCCATTTCTTTTTGACAAAATTGGTACGCTGCTGTTTCATGCATGGTCTACCAGTATTCATGGAACGATTTTTGTGTTCCCTCACTTATATGTTCATGCCTACCTTTGTGTGGAGTAGTATATTTGCAATGGGGGTACATTTCCTGTGGTGCCACAGACAGGAGTGTGTCACCATTGATTATCGGCTGACATATACCCTCAACTGCCATTGCATGTCATTTTGCACGCATGCACTCAATATACACACACAAACATAACATCAGCCACCACTTCAGACACCACCCCATCCACACCCACAGACCCACACACAACATCCAGCATACCCACAGGCACCACCACAACAGCCAGTGGAACATCCACCACACCCACCATACACACAGACACCATCCCAAAGACACACGGATGTCCACCATATCCATCATACTTGCAGACACCACCTCAACGGTCACAGACATCTATCACATCCAGCATACCCACAGACACCACCCAACAGACACACATACATCCACCACTCCCACATCACCCAGCAGCTCTACCTCCCAGCCTCACAAGACATGCAAATGCCTACACTCACACACACAACAGACCCCACCCAAGCAGAAGTCTCTACCTTACACATGCACATACCCAAGACACCTACACCAACACACTAGACAACCACTTCCTCAGCCTCCAACCTCTTCTGTTGACCATCCACGTGTTCCAAAGTAGAGTTTCCTTTTTGACCTTGCTCTTTCCCCTGTTACCTCTAAACTGCCTCCCAACCCCAAGATGCCCCACCCACATCACAACCTATCCCTTCCACATCAAAGTCCTACTGTCACCCCTGCCCCTCCTACAAGCACCCATGTCCCTACCCCCAAGAAGAAGCCTACCCCTCCTAAGAAACATTCCACCCCTTCCAAACACAAACCCATCCATCCCAAATCCGAACACCCCCCAAGGATGATCTGCCTCCCCACTTGTTGCCCCTTCCTGTTGAGGTTCCCTGGCAGTGATAGGAATCAAGTGTGGGCACAGTACTGTGCGGAGACTTTAACATGGACTGCTCAATGGCATTTGCTATTATACATTTTCTGTGTAATAAACCCAAATATTTGCTTTTTTGGGTACACATTTGTCTTGCAATTCCTTTTCTACGTTTATGTTGCTCCTAGGTAAATTGTGTTGTCTCCCTACAGTTGTGTTTGTTTCAACCTGCTTGCTGATCCATTTGCTATTGTTAGCAATATCTGGCATTGCAGTCGGGTCTGGTGTCACCCAGGACAATGGTAGATATTTACTGTATGGGTAAGTGTTTGTTAATGCAAGTGTGGTCTCATTGCATTGTGTTATGTTTGGTCTGGTAAGTAATTCATCTTGTGCGGACCAATGTCAGCACGTATGGTGTTAGACTTTTCCCTCTGATTTGGACTATAGATTCACCTCGTGTGGCAGCTTGAGTTTTCTTTATGTAGACATGGGGGTGTTCAATTGTGCTAGCTTCCCTTGCAATTGACTGAGCATGTGTCCATTTTGCTGTGTGTACTTTACAGCTACTTCATCTACATGTATGTCCCATGCAGTTGCAGTTATTTGATTTCTTGACTTGCACTTCCACATTCTGCAGAGATGCATGTCTCTTGTCTCTACTATTGTTTGTCCCTGAGATACATGTAGGGTCAGTTCCTTTGCAAATGTTGTTTTAGAGGGTGTGTGCAAAGTGTAATATGTCCCAATGCAGCATCCTTCCCTGAGTGCTCCTGATGTCCCCATCCTTATTGTGCAGGCATTGTTTGCATAGTGAGCTTTTGATATTTGTCTCACAATATATTATGTATCCCATTGACTTTACATTGTGTTGCAATGTGAGTGATATGTGTGGGTCCATTACAGCGCTGTTTATTGGGAGGGGTGTTTGTGTTGTATGGCATATCCATACATCTATGTGTTCAATCAGACTACAGTCCACGGCATGTGTGAATTGTGAGGGTATCAGTTGTATTGGTAGATGTGATGTTGCTGTGTTGTTAGTGTTGTGTGACACAATGTTGTGTACACTTCACTGTCCCTGTGCCTAAGATGTGCAGACGTGTGTTTTTGTGTAGTGTTGCAGTGCATTATAAGTGACGTGCCCAAAGGGGGCGTTTACTGGCTGTGACTGTGTCCTTCTTTGTGAATGACTCCAAATGTATACACAATGACAAGTGTACTTGGTGCCCACACCGTGACCCTCATATAATGTAGATGACGGTGCGGCAATCTGTTGTTGATTTTAATTACACAGGTAGGTGTGTGTACTTACCGTCAATTGCATCCACAGCTGCATGGATTTTGTACACATTCGATAAGCTAAAACATTGTCGGGACATGTGTGATGGGCTCCATGGTGGCACAGAGCGTATAATGCTCCTACAGGCGACGTGGTGGTTGGACCGTCACAGTCACAGTGGCGGTGTGCAACTTCATAATGTGTCCGGCAAAAACACAGGCTCCACGGGCCTATTTATCCTGCCTCATCACTGCGGCAGTCTGCGCTGCCTGGCGGGTCCTGCAGGACTGCTGTGGTCTTTGCTCCATATGGCCGCATGACTCGTAATACAGTGGTGCCCTTGCTGCCATGGCGGCGCACAGCCTGCCAAACTCGTAATGAGGCCCTGAGTCCCCTGTCCTGAAAATACAAAAAAAATACCATAAAAGGAGGTTGGGTTCCAGCGTGTCTCCCTGGAGCTAACATTTTCATTGAAATTCAGGTTTTTGCAGCAATCTCATGGTAAACCTTCGAGGCCATGGCAAACAAAAGCACCAACAAATGGCAGCCACCATATTTTTTAACTGTATAAGGTGGGCAAGGTCCTAAGGGTCAATGCATGTCTTTATTTGGGGAGAAAGGTGTGCATTGGGTCCCCTACAAAGCCATTTTCTGAATGGGCACCCCATCTCCCAGGGCTTTCTGTGTAAATGAAAGGTGAGGGGGTAAGGCTCCCCTCCCTGAGACTCTTCAATCCCTGGGGATCTCATTCCCCAGAGCCTGCTATCTAAATAAAGAGTGAGGGGGACATGCTCTTCCCCCAACCCCTTACAGGCTCCTGGAATACCATCCTTAAGGACTGGCTCACTTATTATGTCACAGGGAACCCACCCCAGTCACTGTTTCCCGGCCTGTAAGGGCATTGAAACTCAAGGTCTCATTTACAAGGCCTATGGCACAGGACAGCGCTGCAAATGCCTTGCTGCACCTCTCTGCTCTACTGGGAAAGGGCATAAATGTGCAGTATCTACAAAATACAGCACATTTCTTTCTCTCCTCCTGCGCCGGTGCACAAATAGCTGCCTTGAGTCATCACAGGCACCCTCGCACCATGGTGCAAGGGTGCCTGCGTTGTGGGGAAGATTGTTTTTGTGCAGGAAAGAACACTTCCTGCACAAAAACAATCCCAATTCTATGTGTGCTGCAGAATGTAGCGCATATAGAAAGAGGACCAAACGGGGAGAAATAAAGATATTCCTCCCCGTAATGTTATTCTTAAGCCACCATCTGAGATTGCGTAGGAATCTGATGCGTTCCGAGACTTGTAGATTTGAGGATGTGTCAGATTCCTTTGGGTTCCGTGGATGTTGCGTGGGGACACCCCAAGCAATACGCATGGACCATCCCTTTCACGCAGTGTTAATCATGAAAGGGGTCCTTATTTATAAGACTATGAAAAGCCATGGAAGGTGGCTTTGTGTGGACTTTTAAATATGGGCTGGTACACTGCGCTACTGGAGCGTAAGAAAAAAGTGGCAATCCGTGGCACAGTGTGCCGGTAGGGCCTCGTAAATGAGGTCCTCAGATTGCTTTTGCCTGTTGAAAGCATGGAATAATACCTGCTTCTGCTGGGCAAGAGCAATGCCATCTCCAATTGCACCCAGAATGGGGGCCTGCTAGGGAGACAGTGAGGCTACATTGTTCCTGGGTCTCACCCAACTCCCTACGTGTTGTTTGTTGCGAGATTACCACGAGGTCCTAAAGGCTTGCGAACATACGCCCCCTCCCTTTTAAAAATAATAAGGTCCTGGGGGTTGTGGTTCTGTGGCCTGTGAAAACTCAAGGAGGGGGTTCATGAATCCCCTCACCATGAAAATGAAAATGGCCCGTGAAGATGGGGCTTCTGAGAACTGTAAGGGCTCGAGAGGGAGGTCGTGCCACATCATCAAAAAGAAAATGGGCCTAGGAAATGGGGTCCCCATGGTGCATAAAGGCTTGGGGGGGGTGCCCGCCTCTCCCTCTTAAAATCAGTAATGCCCTGGGTGATGGGACTCCTGGAGCCTGTGAAAGGTCAGGAAGGGGGCAGCATGCCCCATCCCAAATCGTTATAAAATAGGAGTGTCTGGGTGGGCATAGGGACAACCAAGAACTAATAAATGAAACAGAATGATAAATGAGCAGCAGGAGCTGTTAATTTATTCACAGCTCCTTTGAAGGAGCACCCCATATTGCCCTCCAAGACATGGGAAAGCCAGCAAGCATTTGTTTAATGCTGTGGGCATGCTGCAGGCAGTGCGGGGTCCCCTGGGCCTCTTTAGGGCTCTGGGATGCAGGGGGGAACAAGTCCCTTCCCCAAAAAAGAGGATTTCATGCTGCCTACCTAGGGATAGCCCTTTTCATAACAGATACCCCATAAATCTGTGGCAAAATTATAAAAGAAACATTTTCGACCCCACGTGGGCCATTTCGTGGCCCAACTACCTGGTCTTGGATGTACGGTTATTCCTAGACTGCACCTTATTTCTTCTTTTTTCACTTTTTTTCTAGGACTTGGGGCTGAGTCCCATTTCCTAAGATGGATGCTGCCATGATGCGGTGAGAGACAATCAGATCTCACCATGAGAACTGTTGGGCCCATGGATCCTCTGCGGTGTAAAATATACACATCATTTTAGAATTAATTGCTAAAAAGTTACTTAAGGAATTTACACCACCGCACAAAAATCACTCTATTCTGGCTTTCTGACAAATTTGGTGCAGATCAGTTCAGCGGTTTAGGCTGTAGCTGTGTCTAAAGTTCCAATGGAAAAATGAATGGGGAAAACACATTTTGAGACCCTTCTCTCCTTTATCTCTGCTCCCACTTGATGGATCACCCAAGACCTTCCAGGAAGGTGCTGAGGTGGAAAAAGATTTTATTTTTTTACGTTTTGTGAAAAATTGTGAGACTGTGCCAAAGTTATTAGGCAAACAAAAAGGTTTTTCCTATGGGAACATGGTTGTAGGTATAACTACACAGTGGTGCCCGCCACTGGTTAATATATAATATAATATAATATAATATAATATAATATAAGATAAGTAAAAAGGGCTTTATTACAAAAAATCAGAATTAAGAGGTAACAGAGTAAAGGCCATGAATGTTCTCAAATGCAGAGTTTTACAGTGAAAAATAAGCATCATTACCGTAAGGTAGATAACCTTTATTTGGAATTTACAACCATGAAAACACAGTGACAGTAATTAATTGTATAATCAATGATAAACTTGATTGTACAAAATGTAGGAAGGGAGAAAAAAGCTGTTTAACTTTTTTAAAGATAATTGGGGAATGATTGAGGGGAGGGAAAGCGAGAGGTAGAGATATCAAAAAGAAGACCAGTGTATATCATCAAAATGCAATATATGATAAAACGTTAAGATTAATAATGTAGAAGATAAATAATGGATATTAACACTGAGAAACAATAGTAGAGAAACAAAAAAACTTGTGGCGGTTTAAGGTTTTTAGACAAAGTACAATTAGTATGATTATGAACAGCAGTTTTAGAAATGGGGTCCTTGGTTTGCAGTCAGGTTACCCCCTGTCCAAGCAAGGACTCTCACTCTAGTCAGGGTAAAAGAGAATCACCCTCAGATAACCCATGCTTACCCCCTTTGTAGCTTGGCATGAGCAGTAGGCATAACGTCAGAGTGCTAGGTGCAATGTATTTGTGCCAACACACAGAGTAACTTAATGAAATCACCACAAAATGACACAACACAGGTTTAGAAAAAATAGGAAATATTTATCTAAACAAAACAAGACCAAAACAACAAAAATCCACAATACACAAGTCAAGTTATCAATTAAAAAGCAAAAAGAGTCTTTATGTAGTTTTAAACACACACTAACACTGTTAGCGTGAAAATTTACCTTGGGTGCATCAAAAATAACCCCGCACGGGCAAGTGTACATCAAAAAGGGCTTGCAATGCGTCGATTTCACTCACAAGCGAGACCTTGCGTTGTTTCTCCTTTCGTAGGGTCGTGGTGTGTTGTTTCTTCTCTCCACAGGAGAGCGATGCATTTATCCGGTCTGCACTCTCGGATCCAGGCAGGCCTTGCACCATTTTTACACACCCAGCAGTGTTTGCGTCGGAAATCCAGCCGCACGATGATCTGAAAACCACAGAGCGTGGGTTGCGATTTCACCAGCCTCTGTCAGCGATGTTGCGCGTTGTTTCCCCAGCTCCGTGCGGCGATTCTTCAGTCGTGTTGCAGGCGAGCGTTGATTTTCACCCGCAAAGCCGGCGGCGCGTTGATTTTTCAGCCACAGATCAAGTCGTATTGATCTTTTCCCCCCACGTCGCTCTGTGCAGGGATTTCTTCCTCTTAGGCTGCCAGCTTCCCCTTTCAGGGTCCCAGGAACTGGATGGGCACCACAGGGCAGAGTAGGAGTCTCTCCAGAGACTCCAGGTGCTGGCAGAGAGAAGTCTTTGCTGTTCCTGAGACTTCAAACAACAGGAGGCAAGCTCTAAATCAAGCCCTTGGAGATCTTCACAAGATGAAAGGCACACAGAGTGCAGTCTTTGCCCTCTTACTCTGGCAGAAGCAGCAACTGCAGGATAACTCCACAAAGCACAGTCACAGGCAGGGCAACTCTTCTTCCTCAGTTCTTCTGCTCTTTTCCAAGCAGAGGTTCCTCTTGGTTTCCAGAAGTGTTCTAAAGTCTGTGGTTTTGGGTGCCCTTCTTATACCCAATTTCTCCTTTGAAGTAGGCCTACTTCAAAGCAAAGTCTCTCTTGAATGTGAACTCATGCCTTGCCCAGGCCAGGGCCCAGACACTCACCAGGGGGTTGGAGACTGCATTGTGTGAGGGTAGGCATAGCCCTTTCAGGTGTGAGTGACCACTCCTTTCCTCACTCGTAGCACAGATGGCTCATCAGGAAATGCAGACTTCACCCCAGCTCCCTTTGTGTCACTGTCTAGTGTGAGGTGCAACCAGCCCAACTGTCAAACTGACCCAGACAGGCAATCCACAAACATGCAGAGTCACAGAAATGGTATAATCAAGAACATGCTCACTTTCTAAAAGTGCCATTTTCAAACACCCAATCTTAAAATCCACTTTACTAAAAGATATATTTTTAAATTGTGAGCTCAAAGACCCCAAACTCCACATGTTCATCTGCTCCCAAAGGGAATCTACACTTTAACCATATTTACAGGCCTTGCAACAGTGAAAAAACTAATTTAGCAATATTTACTGTCAGGACATATAAACCACATTACTATATGTCCTACCTTAACCATACACTGCCCCCTGCCCTTGGGTCTGCCTAGGGCCTATCTTAGTGGTGTCTGACATGTAGGGAAAGGGAAAGTATAGGCCTGGCAAGTGGGGACACTTGCCAAGTCGAATTTACCATTAAAACTGCACACACAGACACTGCAATGGCAGGTCTGAGACATGATTACAGAGCTACTTATGTGGGTGGCACAACCAGTGCTGCAGGCCCACTAGTAGCATTTGATTTACGGGCCCTGGCTCCGCTAGTGCACCTTACTAAGGACTTACTAGTAAATCAAATATGCTAATCATGGATAAACCAATCAACAATACAACTTACAAAGAGAGCATATGCACTTTAGCACTGTTTAGCAGTGGTAAAGTGCCCAGAGTTCAAAAGCCAACAGCAACAAGTCAGAAAAAAATAGGAGGCAGGAGGCAAAAAGATTGGGGATGACCCTGCATATACTCAAACGTATAACAAGCAGTATCTAAAAAGGAAGTCAAAGGTAACCAATACATATGTCTGTTAGCAGAAGGACAGTACAGTGAAGCAAATGCAGTATCTAACCTATGGTAATGACAGACATTATACCATCAGGCTTTATAGGAAATATTGGATGAACATTTCAAATTAAGGCTAGTTTGTTGAAAGGCTAACGCTAACACAAGATCTAACAACTTCAGATTATTAAAGCTTGAGTTGATGTTTTCAGATAAACTGCTTAGAAAAAGTGTCAAGGGAGATAATTGGGATTGGAAATGAACGATTGAGGTGATTTAGGACCAAACGTTTTCCCAAAAAGAGGCAGTAGGCGGGCAGTGAAATAGTAAATGCATGATATCTCCTTTAGGATGATAACATGACCAGCATTTGGCAATTGAGGTCTTGGAAAACTTTGTGATAATGAGGGGGGTAAAATAAAGTCACATATAAAAACTTTAAAAATCCAGTTCCCACAGAGTTTCTACCTTAGATTTAGGTCTAATCGCAGTGGAGGTACAGAGAAGTTTGTATATAGTTGATGCAATCAGGATAGAAGTAAGAATAGAACAAAAAGAGAAATGTGATTGCAGGAGGCTGGCCTGGCTTATAGTGGGTACCTGATGGTACTTACACCTTGTGCCAGGTCCAGTTATCCCATATTAGTAGATTAGTGGTGTTCTAGCAGCTTAGGCTGATAGTGGTAGCCATAGCAGAGCAGCGTAGGCTGAACTAGGAGACATGCAAAGCTCCTACTGTACCACTTATATGTCCCACGGAGTGCTGGAGGATGCAGCGTTGTTTTCTTGGAGAAAGACCACAAATAAGCCTTGCTATGTGCAAAGGTCGTAGTTGAAGAAAAAGGGTGCTGCCCAGGAAGGACCAGGAGGTCGCCACTTGGGAAAGGAGACAGAGGAGGCCCTCAGCAACACAGAGAGCCCACGTAAAAGCAGGCAGCACCTGCAGACGTACTTGAACATTTAGGTTCAAGAAAACTGAGCATGGCGGTCATCTCAACACTACAAAAGAGGGTCCCACGAAACCGGTGGTCAACTCAGCGAGTTGAGCAATACAGGACCGAGTGCTGGGGACCTGGGCTAGGCTGTGCACAAACGTTTCCTTGCAAAAGTGCACAGAAGCCCTAGCAGCTGAGGTTCATGTGGTGCACAGGATTACTGTCTGGAGAAGGGAGGCAAGGACTTACCTCCTCCAAATTTGGACAGTTGGACCACTGGATAGTCTGGGTCACTTGGGTCCACCACCTGTGTTCCAGGGGCCACGCTCATCAGGATGAGAGGGGTCCCAGAGTACCGGTGATGCTGAGTTTGGTGCCTGCTGCAGCAGGGGGAAGACTCCATCAACATACGGGAGATTTCTTCCTGGCTTCCAGTGAAGGGTGAAAGCAGACAGCCCCCAGAGCATGCACCACCAGGTAACAGTCGAGAAAGCCAGCAGGATTAGGCGCTATAATGTCGCTGGTAGTCTTCTTGCTACTTGGTTGCAGTTTTGCAGGTATCCTGGAGCACTCAGCGGCCGATCCTTGGCAGAAGTCGAAGAGGGAGATGCAGAGGAACTCTGGTGAATTCTTGGAAGTTGTTATCTGAGGAAAAGCCCACAGGAGAGACCCTAAATAGCCCTCAGAGGAGGATTGGCCACGTAGTCAGGTAAGCACCTATCAGGAGGGGTCTCTGACGTCACCTGCTGGCACTGGCCACTCAGAGACCCCATTGTGTCCTCACACCTCTGGATTCAAGAGATGGCAGGGGTCTGTGACACACTGGAGGAGTTCTGGGCACAGCCCCTGGGGTGGTGATGGGCAGGGGAGTAGTCACCTCCCTTTCCTTTGTCCAGTTTCGCATAAGAGCTGGGACTGGGGGTTCCCTGAACTGGTGTAGACTGGCTTATGCAAGGAGGGCACCATCTGTGCCCTTCAAAGCATTTCCAGAGGCTGGGAGAGGCTACTCCTCCCCAGCCCTTAACACCTATTTCCAAAGGGAGGGGCCCTCCCCTGATTCTACCTGGGTACCCTCCTCCTCTACCTCCTGAGCCTGGGATGGGCCAGACTGGTTCTGGTAATTTTTTCAGGAGAAGGCTAAGGAGAAGATCTTTAGTAGGGTTCTTACCAATGCTTAAAATTATTTCTATGCAGAGACCCCTCACACTTGTAAAGTTTAAACTGCCATAAGTTGCCTGGACAACTTGGGGAGTGGCCTCTACTACAGACATAGTGGCAAGTAGGAGTTTAGGATAGAGAGAAAAAAGTTTGGAAACTTTTTAAAGAAAAGAGAAAAACGTTTTCAAACTTTTCAAACCTTTTTAGAAACTTTGTAGAAAGTTTTTAGAAAGGGAATTAGACTGTTTAAGTTAACTGTGTATATTTTTAATTATTTGGAATATGTTTGTCTTATGAAAAGCACCAATGACAAAGTGGTAAAGCAGTTACAGGTACTTATCCCACCACTGCACCACCAATGCAGGAGGCTGGCCTGGCTCACAGTGGGTACCTGATGGTACTTACACCTTGTGCCAGGTCCAGTTATACCTTATTAGTAGATTAGTAGTGTTCTAGCAGCTTAGGCTGATAGAGGTAGCTATAGCAGAGCAGCTTAGGCTGAACTAGGAGACATGCAAAGCTCCTACTATACCACTTATATCATATAGGTATTATATCATAGGAAACACAATACTCAGGGTTACTAAAAATAAAGGTACTTTATTTTAGTGACAATGTGCCAAAAATATCCCAGAGGATATACTCCTTTAGGAGGTAAGTAAAATACACACAATTTACACACAAACCAAAATCAGGTAAGTAAACAGTTAGAAAAGTAGTGCTAAAACTATAGAATACAATAGGCCTAGGGTCAACACAAACCATATACTCTGAAAGTGGAATGCCATCCATGAATGGACCCCTAGTCTAGTGTATTGTGTAGAGGGTTGCTGGGAGTATAAGAAAACACTAAGGGTGTCCAAGATACCCCTCCCCAAGACCCTGAAAAGTAAGAGTAAAGTGACACTACTTCCCCAGAAACACACTAAACTTGTGATAGAGGATTCTGCAAAGACCACAACAGACTGCAAAGCACTGCAGACGGATTCCTGGACCTGAGGACCTGCAAAGGAAGGGTACCAAGTCCAAGAGTCGTGACAGTGTCCAGGGAGGGAGGGAGCCCACTAAAACCCGGATGAAGGTGTAAAAAGGGCTCCCTTTGGATGGAAGAACTGAAGATTCTGCAACAACAAAAGGTGCTAGTAACTTCTCCTTAGTGCAGAAGATGTCCCATGGAGTTCTAGAGGATGCAGCGTTGTTTTCTTGGAGAAAGACCACAAACAAGCCTTGCTAGCTGCAAAGGTCGCAGTTAAAGAAAAACTGTGCTGCCCGGGCCCAGGAAGGACCAGGAGGTCGCTACTTGGGAGAGGAGGCAGAGGAGGACCTCAGCAACACAGAGAGCCCACGCACAAGCAGGCAGCACCCACAAAAGTACTTGAACATGGGTTCAAAAAAACTGAGCACAGTGTTCATCTCAACACTACAAAAGAGGGTCCCACGAAACCGGGGGTCAACTCGGCAAGTTGAGCAATGCAGGACGGAGTGCTGGGGACCTGGGCTAGGCTGTGCACAAAGGTTTCCTTGCAAAAGTGCACAGAAGCCCTAGCAGCTGCAGTTCACGTGGTGCACAGGATTACTGTCTGGAGAGGGGAGGCAAGGACTTACCTCCTCCAAATTTAGACATTTGGACCACTGGACAGTCTGGGTCACTTGGGTCCACCACCTGTGTTCCAGGGGCCACACTTGTCAGGATGAGAGGGGTCCCAGGGTACCGGTTACACTGAAGTTTGGTGCCTGCTGGAGCAGGGGGAAGACTCCGTCAACCCACGGGAGATTTCTTCGTGGCTTCCAGTGCAGGGTGAAGGCAGACAGCCCCCAGAGCATGCACCACCAGGTAACAGTCGAGAAAGCCAGCAGGATTAGGCGCTATAATGTCGCTGGTAGTCTTCTTGCTACTTTGTTGCAGTTTTGCAGGTATTCTGGGGCACTCAGCGGCCGATCCTTGGCAGAAGATGGAGATGCAGAGGAACCCAGGTGAATTCTTGCAAGTCGTTATCTGAGGAAAAGCCCAGAGGAGAGACCCTAAATAGCCCTCAAAGGGGGATTGGCCACCTAGTCAGGTAAGCACCTATCAGGAGGGGTCTCTGATGTCACCTGCTGGCACTGGCCACTCAGAGGCCTCCATTGTGCCCTCACACCTCTGGAATCAAGATGGCAGAGGTCTGGGACACCCTGGAGGAGCTCTGGGCACCACCCCTGGGGTAGTGATGGACAGGGGAGTGGTCACTCCCCTTTCCTTTGTCCAGTTTCGTGCCAGAGCAGGGACTGGGGGTTCCCTGGGGGTTCCCTGAATCGGTGTATACTGGCTTATGTAAGGAGCGCACAAAACATTTCCAGAGGCTGGAAGAGGCTACTCCTCCCCAGCCCGTAACACCTATTTCCAAAGGGAGAGGGTGTAACACCCCCTCTCAGAGGAAATCCTTTGCTCTGCCTTCATCGGACTGGGCTGCCCAGACCCCAGGAGGGCAGAACCCTGTTTGTGGGGTGCCAGCAGCGGTAGCTGAAAAGAAAACCCCAGAGAGCTGGTTTGGCAGTACCCGGGGTCCATAGTGGAGTCCCGGGGATGCATGGGATTGGCACCCCAATACCAGATTTGGCACTGGGGGACAATTCCATGATCTTAGACTTGTGACATGGCCATGTTCAGAGTTACCATTGTGAAGCTACATATAGATATTGACCTATATGTAGTGCATGCGTGTAATGGTGTCCCGCACTCACAAAGTCTGGGGAGATTGCCCTGAACTATGTGGGGGCACCTTGGCTAGTGCCAGGGTGCCCTCACACTTAAAAACTTTACACTTACCCTTCACTAAGTGAAGGCTAGACATATAGGTGACTTATACGTTACTTAAGTCAGTGTAAAATGGCTGTGAAATAACGTGCGCATTATTTCACTCAGTCTGCAGTGGCAGTCCTGTGTAAGATTTGTCTGAGCTCCCTATGGGTGACAAAAGAAATGCTGCAGCCCATAGGGATCTCCTGGAACCTTAATACCCTGGGTACCTAGGTACCATATACTAGGGAATTATAAGAGTGTTCCAGTGTGCCAATTAGAATTGTTGAAAATGGTCACTAGCCTATAGTGACAATTTTAAAGGCAGTGATAGCATAAGCACTGAGGTTCTGGTTAGCAGATCCTCAGTGACACAGTTAGGCACTACGCAGGTATACAAACACAGGCCACAAAGTATGAGCACTGTGGTTCTGGCTAGCAGAGTCCCAGTGAGACATATAAAAACAGACTGACAAATAGGGTTTTCACTATGAGCACTGGGGTCCTGACTAGCAGGATCCCGGTGAGACAGTAAAAACATCCTGACATATACTCACAAACAGGCCAAAAGTGGGGGTAACAATGCTAGAAAGAGGCTACCTTCTCACAGTGATGACGAGGAAGATGAAAGAGTTGGTAAGGAATATAAAACATCCAGCAGAATATTTACAAGTATAAGATATTTAGGTAAAAAAGAGCAAGGGCAATAAACGTTTGTTGGAATTGTGAAAATGAAAGAGGAGTGTTATTAGAAATGAAGGGGCATATTTATACTCTGTTTGCGCCGGAATTGCGTCGTTTTTTTTAACGCAATTCCGACGCAAAACTAACTCCATATTTATACTTTGGCGTTAGACCCGTCTAGCGGCAAAGATCTTGGAGTTTGCGTCATTTTTTAGCGTGGACACCTACCTTGCGTTAATGATATGCAAGGTAGGCGTTCCCGTCTAAAAAATGACTCCGAGGCATGTGCGCCGTATTTACACTCCCGGGCAAAAATGACGCCCGGGAGTGGGCGGGTCAAAAAAAATGACATCCAGCCGTTTTAGCGTCATTTTTTAACGCCTGGTCAGGGCAGGAGTTAAGGGACCTGTGGGCTCGGAAGGAGCCCAGAGGTGCCCTCCCATGCCCCCAGGGACACCCCCTGCCACCCTTGCCCACCCCAGGAGGACACCCAAGGATGGAGGGACCCATCCCAGGGAACTTAAGGTAAGTTCAGGTAAGTATTTTTTTTTTATTTTGTTTGTGGCATAGGGGGGCCTGATTTGTGCCCCCCTACATGCCACTATGCCCAATGACCATGCCCAGGGGACAGAAGTCCCCTGGGCATGGCCATTGGGCAAGGGGGCATGACTCCTGTCTTTGCTAAGACAGGAGTCATTTCAATGGGGGTTGGGAGTAAAAAAACAATGGCGCTAATCGCCATTCAAAACGAGTAGTCTGATTAAGTAGGGCCATAAATTTTAGGAACTGTTAATGGAATATCATTAACAATTAGTTGAACAAATAGCCACCTGTGAGCCATACTCCTCTGATGTGATATTCAACCTTAGTTTATTATGACATAGGAGTAGTACACTATTCTTTTTTGCAACTGCAGGAGATAGAAAAGTGGAAATCACCCATCCCCGTTTGAGTTTCAGTACTTTAGGTTCAGATAAGTGAGTCTTTTGGAGGAGGACTAAGTCAGGATTATATTTAGTGAAATGAGACAGGATTCCCTACCTTTTTATTGGGTTAATAAACCACTTGACATTCCAAGAAATTACTCTGCATGTTACAGTAAGAACCAATATATACAAAAATAAAGTCTTCTAAGATAACAAGCTCTACAAACGTCAAAAAATGATGGAAGACTGAAAAAATAGAATGAGAAAGAAGATCTTAGGAAAGATGGAAGGCAAAAAGGAGAGAAAAGGAGAAGGAAGAAAATCAGGAAAGAAGAGACACTGCATG
This sequence comes from Pleurodeles waltl, assembly GCF_031143425.1. Classification (NCBI taxonomy): domain Eukaryota; kingdom Metazoa; phylum Chordata; class Amphibia; order Caudata; family Salamandridae; genus Pleurodeles; species Pleurodeles waltl. Next base: position 915,806,352 of record NC_090447.1, read on the forward strand.
TCAAACATTGACAACTGTAAAAATTTACCATAAGGATGGACAATAGGGTGGGGTCGATGACAGCACAGGATGAAGACGGCACAGCAAGGGAGAAGAACACATCAAGGGATGATTGATATGGGAAAAGGTAACAGGATGATAAACAACATGAACCTGTGAAAATGAAAGAGGTTAATTATTGTAAACAAAAATCAAGGCAATCGTATTGAGACAGTAGAAGAAAAAGTATGCAAAAAAATCAATCATTAAAAGTATATGCTAAAACTTTTTAGAAAAAATGTGAGATGCAATTTTGTAGAAGGACCAGAAGTATCTATGGATCTGGTGGAATGGAGATGAAGATTCTTGAAGATCTGCAGGAGACTTATATGAAGATGTGTTGATCTTGAGAGAGCGTAGCTTATATAATCTATATTAACATGAAATGTTTATGAATTAATGTGTGATAATGGCGCATAGAAACCGAAGTAATGAGTTTTTTGCTTAAACGTGCACCTGAAATGTGACCACGGGGAGTGGCCGCCAATGTATACGTGGACTAATAAAAATGACTAATGCTATAATTTACTATGAAGAATAAGTTTTATACTAATTATTAATGATTGCGTTATCGAATTTGTGCTGAAATCTTTGTAGGCCTTAAGTTAGCATGAGCCGGAGCTTAGCTGTTTGGCTCCCATATTAAACGTATTTTTCCTATCTTGCAGTGTGCTGACTCACAAAAGGACATGACCCCTTGTTTTCTTCAAAACTAGAAGCTGAATGTAACCATAGTAGATCCGTTCCCATGAAATCCCCATTGCTTGTAGAAAATGTTAATCAAAATGCAACAGTGTAGATTAATGTATTGTACAAGGTCATTCAAACCGGTGAAGACAATGGAGCTACTGACCAAAAGATGTGCAAAGAATTACAGAAGGATGAAATCATACCGGACGTGCTACCTCTGAAGATGGCGATCATGTGGACCAATGAAAAGCTTGTAAAATAAGATGGGGTGAAAGATTAATGACATAATCCATCTTTTTTATTGGGTAAAGATAGTGGGGTATAACCAATGTCAAATTAAGTCTTAGGGGAATGTACAACGAAAAAAGGATAAAAACTCATGACACCTAGCGGTTAGGACAGGTGTTCACCAAATTGACGCAAATAGACAAACAACTGAAACTATGCTCTGTTGAACTGACGTGCTATTGACACTCTGCTAAATTGATCTATGTTTCCGCCGTGTTATGTTTTGATGTTTGTGATTCTCACCTTGATGAAATCTTATCAAAGTTGCCATATCGTGACTATGCTATTATGTTTCTTGGTTTTGAGATTAAGACATCTGCTTTTAGAATTGTAACTAATAGGGAATAAAACTCATAAAATTCTATTAAACTGGTGTGGTTATTCATGACTGCAAGGTCACGGTAGTGTTTTGCAATCGATTAATGACTTTGACTAAAGTGAAATGTATTGTGATAAATATTGATGACGTTATTGACGTATTGATTGACATATTGATTAGCTATCTCGTCCTAAGGTGTCTCACAACTGGGTCAAAAGATTCATTGGCATAAAACGAGTCCTGATGTGTAATAAATTGTCATAAAGGGACGCGTTAACAATCTGATAAGTCACTTTGAAAAGACAGGGATGGAACATACCAAAGTGAGCTCCTAAAGAATGAAGTTATGGTCGGAGATCCAAAAAATCTTTATGTTTGGCTGCTGTGGCTTCTGAAACATCTTGTGATATGAAGATCCTACTTCCCTGCCAGAGAATTTTCTTTTTTGACTTTGCTACAATGAGGACTTTTAGTAAGTCAGTGAATTCAAGGAAGAAAATAATTACTCATCTGGGTTTAGATAAGATAGAAGGGTGTACAGGACGTTCTTCTAATCGTTGAGCCCTCGGGATATTTAAGACTGTGAAGGGGGGCAAGGTAATTAACTGGGGCAAGAATGAAGCAAAAAATGAGGCCGGGTCACTGCCTTTAAGACCTGCTGATAAACTGTAAAGGCAAACGTTGTTTTACCTATTTCTATTTTCCAAGTCTTTGGAATCCACTTTCAAAACTGCCACTTCTTTCTACAAAGCTGAAATTTTGTTCGCTTCATCATGCATATCACAAATGCATTGCTCCAGTGCTGACACTCTTATTTCCATTTGGGACCATTTGTCGTCCATATTATGCATTCTAGTATTGGTTTCTTCAACAAGTAGAAGTAGTGCTCGAATTTCATCCTGCACAAACTCAAGGGAAATAGATGAATTAGATTTCACCTGAGAAGGTGGGTCCTACTTCCCCCATTTGTGTGTGGATGTAGACAATCCTTGTCAAGTTTTGGGAGAAGGTGAAGATGAGGAAGACACCTTTGACACAGAAGGGGTGTTTATAATAGGCCAATTGTCTGATTTAAAAAAGAGCAAACATTTCTTAATGGAGTGCACAATGAGGAGTTTTATATTTTCTTAGTTTTCCCATAGAATGTACATAACCACGTGAGGAGTGAGCACAACAGAAGCGGTGGAAGAAAGTAAGAACGCAGTATGGAATGCATGTAATTAACCAGTATGTCTGAGGAATTGCAGCGACCAGGTGAAAAACTACAGGAGTTCTGAACGAGCTACTTTGTATAAATGGAGCAAAGTCAAATATTACGTGAAAAATAAGGTCTGGATATCCACATCACTTATATATTGCCAAAAACTCAAAATATGTAGAAAAACCTCTTGTGGAGATAGAAGTTACATGCCAGAGTGAGTGTGAGGTTTTCCCAAGACGCACATGCCATTGCTTTGAGGTAAATATAAGCAGGCATGATGACGGCATTAAAAAGAAACATATGCAGTAGCCGAAAGTATCACAACACTCACCGGATGGTCCAATAATGAGTTGAGATGCTCATTTGTAAGAGCATGAAGGAAAAGGACTCAGTTGTCGAGAAGTTGGACCAACATCGCACAAAGCTTCTATCTTAGGCGGCCATCTTGGCTGGTGGTCAAACTCCACCCGCTCAAAGCATTATCTGAACACATCTTATTTTCCAAAACAATTACACCTTCCATGCTAATGTCATGCAAAAATGTTAGAACAAATATGAAATCATCGACAATAAGATATTTTTTGAATTAATAGGAATAGTACATAACAGAAAACAAAACTACATGTTACAGTATTACATCTCCATCATGGCAGATTCACATTGAGCAGAACAACAAAGGCAGTGGAAATAAACTATTACGACATCAGCTCGACTGTGTGCTGCAGGGCCGAGGAGATGGTGTGAGGGGAGTGCACAAGTCAGTGAAAGAGATGGCTTCCATTTAATTGAAAATTGAGTCTTACACTGAAATGGGACCTAACTAAAACACATTAATAAACACACTTGTATGCATTCTAGGAAGTTTGTTTTAAAGCAATAAAAATAATTTAGGCTCTCTATTTAGAATCATGTGTGAAAATGCACAGTAAACATTGTGATTGCGGCACAAAAACATAAGCTCACAACACTTTTCTGCAACAATCTATAACAAACATTCACAGTCAAGAGAAATATCTCTAAACTTGGTAAACACTGGAGGTAAAAAAATCACAATCTGAAATGTTCCAGCCCTAGAAAAAAAGAGCTGATTCAAGTCCAGCATTAGACATTTACAGAATTTAAAAGCAATGCATTTTGTTACAAAACTGCCACGTGGTCCCGTTTTGAACACCCCCCACTTAAGATGTATTAAAATAACCTAAGATCTGGGTTGACATCAGACTGTGTCGGGTAATCATTATGCTATTTTTATAATAAATGTAAAACAAGCTCGTCACTTTTGCCAACTATTTTGGTCATTGTTTCATTTGTAACTCAAAGTGTCTCATGTGAATTGTTGGATGTGCCCTTGCCAAAGTCTTCATTCTTTTAAATAAAAAACCTGTCTCCTCAACCGTTATTTAATTAAGAAAAGCCTATGTATGGATTGTTTTAGATTGTGGAGTATTTAATGCAAACAAATTTAGCATTTGGGCATAGCCTTTATAGAGTAATCAAATTAGGCCCAATTCCACTCTTATTGCCACAACTGGTAGACTCCTGATTTATAAGTATGAATTCCAAAGGGCTTCTTCTACTTTTTCGAGATAAACGTAAACAATCAATAACTTTAAGCTTATATATACAGATGGCAGATTATAAACATAGAAAAGATGTGCCACGTTTCGTCAGTCTCAATCCCGCATAAAAATCACAATAAGTCAAAAACGACTGAGGTGCCTTTTTAATTTTTATTTTTGACATGCCAACAAAAGGCTTTGAAAGGTTACTCCTAGGTATTTCTGTCACAGTTTGTGAAACCACCCATATTAGTACATTTAGGGCCAGATGTAGCAAAAAAGCAATTTGCAACTTGCAAATTGCGAGTCCCTGCGACTCGCAATTTGCAAGTCGCAAATTGCTATGCAGTACGGTGTCTCAGACACCGACTGCAACTCGCAATGGGGTCGCAATGACCCACCTCATGAATATTCATGAGGTGGGTCGCAAATTGCGGCCCCATTGCGAGTATAGGCACTCGCTAACATGGAGGCCTGCTGACGTCAGCAGACCTCCATGTTAGCGACCTGCTTTTAAATAAAGCATTTTTTTTTTTTTTAAATGTAGCCCGTTTTCCCTAAGGGAAAACGAGCTGCATTTCAAATAAATCCGAAACCTTTTGTTTCGGTTTTTTCAGGGCAGGGAGTGGTCCCTTGGACCACTCCCTGCCCTGAAAAAATGTTTTGGGGTCCAGTCTCAAACTGGAAAGGGTCCCATGGGGACCCCTTCCAACTTGCGAGTGGGTTACCATCCACTTGAAGTGGATGGTAACTGCGACTCCATTTGCGACCGCGTACGCGGTCGCAAATGGAGTTGCATACCACTGCGACTCGCAAATAGGAAGGGAACACCCCTTCCTATTTGCGATTCGGAAATGCATTTTGCGAGTCGGTAACGACTCGCAAAATGCATTTCTGCATAGGAAACACGCATTTGCGAGTCGCAAACGGCTGATTTTGCCGTTTGCGACTCGCAAAGTGTTTCCTACATCTGGCCCATAGTGCTGCAATTTGCAAAAATGGCAGCTTTGGTTTTTTTCAGGTTTATTGCAAGTTTATGTGATGTGATGTATTCATTAGTAGCACAATTGGAGTGATATCTAAAAACACAACATCATCCTCGTACATAACAACTAGGAAAGATCACACATACAACATCAGGGTTGAAACACCAGCAACAGCAGTCTATTATCCCCTTAGGAAAGTCTATTATATATGGGGAAAATAAAAGGTGGGCAAGTAGACATCCCTGCTGAGAACAGTTTCCATTGTCACTTTCTTAGGAAATTAATTGCAAATATTTACATAGCGGATTGACAAAGCTAAAGAGGGACAAACCCAACCTAGTCCAGCCCAAAACAGAAAGGTGCAGGTTCATTCAGCAAGAACTATTCAACGTCATAGGTTAGCAGGTTCAGTTATGAAGGCTTAGTCAACAATAAAGATGAGCTTACAGAGCAGCAGCTATTGAATGCCAAAAGCTGTAAGTATTGCATAACTCTCCTCTTTTTGCCTCTTTCTCTTTTGTCCTGGTTTTCTTTTCCCGTCTTGACTGCTAATGCTGACCGCAGGCCGCAACAGGTAACACTTTCCCACCTCACAAGTGGTAGAATTTCTAGTCACCTCTTCATCCCAGGCAACACCCTATTGATAAAAATGCTACACTGTGGGTGAGCTTGAGAAGCACGTTAGCAGAGTTTAGCTGCCACAGGTCAGTGGCATAAGGGAAAGAGATACAAGAGCATGCCCCACTCCTTACACATCAGGGTTCTCTCTAGGGAGGGTCTACAAGAAAATTAATGCAGGCTCAGTTTTGTTCACCTTATGCTCTTCACACTCGTCAATCTAGCATGGTTTCAATGAGAAGCAGAACACCACTGTGCAGTTCACCGTTACTACTACTGCAGCCACCATGGAGAGCTGAAGACACCTAGATCTATGACTAAGAGTATTGGGGAAAACAATAGCTGAAATATGGGCTCTGAAGCTTTTGGCCAATACTTGGACACCTTGAAATCGGCGGACAAGCATGGACAGACATGCTGCACTGACTGACTTCTGGTTACTAGGGGGCATATTTATACTCCGTTTGCGCCGAATTAGCGTCGTTTTTTTCGATGCAAATTCGGCGCAAAACTAACGCCATATTTATACTTTGGCGTTAGACGCTTCTAGCGCCAAAGTATGGGCAAATAGCGTCATTTTTTTGCGTGAACGCCTTCCTTGCGTTAATGAGATGCAAGGAAGGCGTTCCCGTCTAAAAAAATGACGGCGACGCAAATGCGTCGTATTTATACTCCCGGGCAAAAATCACGCCCGGGAGTGGTCGGGTCAAAAAACCCCGCATTTGCGCCACTTTTTAACGCCTGGGTCAGGGTAGGCGTTAAGGGGCCTGTGGGCTCAAAATGAGCCCACAGGTGCCCTCCCCTGCCCCCAGGGACCCCCCCTGCCACCCTTGCCCACCCCAGGAGGACACCCAAGGATGGAGGGACCCATCCCAGGGACATTCAGGTAAGTTCAGGTAAGTATAATTTTTTTTTTTTGGGTGGCATAGGGGGGCCTTATTTGTGCCCCCCTACATGCCACTATGCCCAATGACCATGCCCCGGGGACGTTAGTCCCCTGGGCATGGCCATTGGGCAAGGGGGCATGACTCCTGTCTTTACTAAGACAGGAGTCATTTAAATGGCGTCTGGCCGTCGAAAAAAATGGCGCAAATCGGGTTAAGGCGATTTTTTTGCCTCAACCTGACTTGCCCCATTTTAAGACGCCCTAACGCCATTTTCCCCCTACGCCGGCGCTGCCTGGTCTACGTGGTTTTTTTCCACGCACACCAGGCAGCGCCGGTCTGCTAGCGCCGGCTAACGCCATTCCATAAATACGGCGCCCGCATGGCGCTTCAGAATGGCGTTAGACGGCGCTAAATTTTTTGACGCTAAACTGCGTTAGCGCAGTTTAGCGTCAAAAAGTATAAATATGGGCCTAGGTCTTTCTCAGTGCCTTTCTCTTTGTCTTCGATTTGTTTGCACTCGACCGAGCTCTCAAGGAGTAGGTGCTACTCGAGAGGAAAGCATAGAAGGGGTCAAAGAAAAACTCTACCTACTGTCAATACTCCTCTATCCTTAATAAATCCCACTCATTCAGGTTTGATCAGGTAGGGAATTTCTAAGTTGGTAGCTCTATTTGGCAGAAATCTTGCAATCAGCATGAGGGAAACTGGGCTATAATTTTGGCAACATTTATCTTTCACTTTCCTGGGAATTAATGAAATGGAAGCCCTGAAAAGGTGTGTCTTGCCTCCACACACAGATAAGGCAAGAAACGTGACACATAACTCAACTGAAAAACTATCCTTACCAAAAACTTTACATTTGTTTAAGAATGGCTTTGCGGATTGTTTCCAAAGAAATTATCTTTTACAATTCATCAAAAATCAAGATATTTAAATACTATTTATTCATGTTAAGGAGTATATTTAAATAGGCATCAATGGCTTGATGATTAGGCTTTGGTATCTTCAGAATACAGATGTAGCTAATTATTTTCAAAAGCCCCAAATATGTTCTGATCAGAAATAATTATAATGTTATCATCTTTATTTGTAACACTAAAAATACATTCTGTTCTTTCTATTTGTAAATAAATATACCAAATATTCTATTCAGTTTTGTACATTACCTAAATCAGATAATGCTTCTGGAGACAGAAGATGACTTTGTGATATATATAGTGTTTACTAAATTCCTAAGAAGGCTAAGTAAAACCACATATGTAGCACTGACAGATTCTAAAACCAATATCAAAACCAATCACAGTTATTCTTTTAGCAAAGTATGTTTAAGTATGTAACTGGTAAAACAATCATTATTAAAAGAATGTGCCTAGTTAAAGATGTTTTAATCTGTTACTGAATGATTCTAAAACTACCATCTTCCAGTTTTTCTGAGTGTAGTAGCGGATACTAAAGGTATGACCACAGTACCACGATGTGAAATATTGAATTATCATTTGGGGGTAAAGATATCATGTCAGTTCTCCTATGAAAATGAAAAGGTGGTCACCAGCTATTGTGCATTTGGGGACAATGGAAAATTTAAAAGGCTCTTTTCAAACAACCCAGTAAAAGCTCATAGAAGGCATTAAAAGGAGGTACACCATTATTCATAATGGGCCTTAATGGGCTTTGCAGGATTAGCTTAAAAAATGTTGACGCTAATCCTGCAAAGCTCTGAACTAACGTAAAAAATGTTGACGCTAATTCGTTAACTACCGCCATGGTTGCACCGTATCTTAAATACAGCGCACACATGGTGACGTTGAGGGGGCGCAAAGGGGAGCCAGAAAAGTGGCGCTGCACTTGGTGCAGCACCACGTTTTGTGAGTATGCTCCTGGGTCTAGAGTGAACTAGTTTACTCACAATGTGATTTTTTTTGTTCTTTTGAAAAATGGGTCTTCTTTAACAACAGTCAGGATCTGATTCACAAACTGGTCTTTCGAAAATGTGTACACTTTTGAGTAAGTTGAATACTTTTCAGTATTCATAAACTGCACTTTTGTGGTTCACTCTTGTAGCAAGTCCAGTACTGCACATGGTCAACCACTGGTACTCCATTACCATCCCACAGAGAATAATGGCGATAGGGACTAAAAATAATTTTGTTAAATTAAATTATTATTTAAAGTAATTAAAAATAATGATATAGAAGTTCTGCAAAACAGTACAATACAGTACATCTAGCCACATTTAGCATTCATCATTTCAGCTGTCAAGATACAGTTAACCTGCTGATCAATTCAAATCAAAAGAAAACTTGTAGATAAAATCAAATCAACAAATGTTTGTTTCAAATCATTATATCAATAAAATATAAAAACGTACTTGCAAAGATTAGCAGCTAACTGAGACTTCCCATGTGCAATGTAAATGAATCTACAGTTTTTTTCATCTGTATCAGGTGGCATAAATTAGTACCCTTGAATTGAATTTTGCATGGATTAAGTAACTGCCCTGTCAGACGCAAAACCAGTGACAATAATATGATCAAGCTCATAGGAAAATCTTTTAAGAAAAATGTTAGGAATTTTATGAATTTGCAATACTTAAAGCACAGCTGTCAATTTTGTGCCCTTTTCTACAGGTTGGAGAGTGCTTCTCCTTTCCTAACCATCTGATTGTGTAATTTAATATTTATATTGTATCTAGATATAATAACAATTGCTTTTGCTGCAAAAACATGCATGCACCTAACTGTATTTTTTCATGCATTTCCATTTTATATAGAAAATATTATGCTATGGTGTGTTCATTAGTGGCTCTACTTAATTATATCTTACCTTTTGTATGGCACAAGAATACATCATATTAATCGTAAACTGAGTCTATTGATTATCAATTAATTTGGTTTATATGTCATCATTAAAAAGGTATGGCTTGCCAATTAGCAGGCAAATGAACTGTGGTGTAAGCATACAGCCACGTGTACCCTTCTGTGACATATTGATTTTTGTCCATGAGATAATGGGCCCCATATATCAAGCCTTAGTAATGTCTGACCTTTCCTCACAATGCCTAATATAACATTGTTTAAGACACTCAGCTGTATATATATCTAATTTTGTTCTCTAACACGAATCTGGATAACCAGTGTCTATCGAATGGTTTGTTCATTCACTCTTTGAATGTTTAATAATTTCTAGCATGATTTTTACAGAGCTTGCAACTAGTCTTGCAAATGATTTGTGGCCTTGATGGACAAATCCATTTTGCAATCAAAAACTCTGTGATTCATAAGATTATAGAGTTTAGAACTGCAAAATGACTTTTAGGTTTGTAAAAAAAAAACATTTTCTGTGTCAGAAAAGCTTTTTTGACTCACAGAATGGATAACAATTAGGGAGAGATGTGAAAGGGACTTCCTATCCTAATTGCGAATTGGTATGGTATAAGCCATATTGACAGTCCAACACCGCTAATGAGGTGGTAACTGATTCACAAAAGAGAAAGTGTCCTTTTGGGAACCTTCTCCTTTGTGAATACTGCCAGGGGAGCTGGAGGAAGTATACAGTGGTCCAGTGGGCCCCTGCCTACTGCCCTTAAAGTTTTCCTAAGCTACTTAGCTTTTAAAACATCACAGGTTCCTTTAAGGGATAAGAGCTGCTTTAAAAATGTGTGAACCCTTGCAACAGGAGAGTTTGTAATTCAACCTATTAGTATAGTTAACATCACAAAATTAGACATGGGGCCTGATGCACAAAGGTAACTCATACTTCTGAGTAAATTTACACTTTTGAGTAAGTGAGTTACTTTTCAGTATCACAAAGTACACATTTGTAATAAATTACACTTTTGTCCAGCACTAAACATGGCTGAATACTAGTACTGTAACACCCTCCATAGAAAGTAATTGATTTATGGACTTAAAATAAAACCCCATAGCAAATAATGTGACAGTGAATTAAATTATTTTAAATAGTTTACAATATAAATAAATATATAGCCCATCATAGTGCTCACTCTAAAAATCCCCCTCAGCCAATAATAAAGCTTTCATTTTTTAATTCCATCCAACCGGTCCACATATACAAATATGTTGCACCTTCATTTCTAAAACAATTTACTGAACGGATTTGCACCAAATCAGAAAAAGCACACTTTCTGAGTAAAGATCTAGCTTTCTACCAAATTTGGTCTAATTCCGTTCTGCCGTTTTGGCTGTAGTGTTGTTCAAAAAGCCCTATGGAAATTGAATGTTTAAATAGCATTTTGACCCCCTTTTTATGAGGCCCTCTGCATGGCTGGATCACACTGAAACTCCCTAGGAAGGACCTCAGGTGGGTGAACTTTTTTTTGGAAAGGCAAAGTTTGTGTCTGACGAGCCTTGAGTTGGAAACTCACAATGTCAGAACAACATTTACCCAGTCACAGAGATATGCTTTGAACACAAAACTCTAATTACCATAATGTATAAATAGTAATGAGACCCCTAATCATCATGATCCTTTCTTACTAACTAATGCAGGTAACACCCTCTAGGCTCTGGTCGAAACATCTGATGTTTAGGGCTGGTGTCCCATTCAGCTGGGGGGATCTCACCTGAAGAATTATTTAAAAACTGCTGCAAGAGCTGGGGTTCTAACATTAAACTGATTCTAGCTTGATCGCTGATATAGGAGGTTCTGGAGGGGTCGCTGCAGAAAGAATCTGAACACAGGAGGTAACTGACGGACATTCCAAGTGATATTCTTACTGTGAGGCAACAAGCCTGATCTATGCATGCCCACCAGTTGACCTGACCTGAGCCCTCAGGCCTTCTCTCTGGCCTGGGGCTGTTTGGTGGGGTTGCCAGTTTTGATTAAGGATCCCAATATCAATGACTATGGAAAGCTCCTACTGAGGGGAACTCACCATGATCTCATGGGTCCTTCTTCTGCTCCCTAACAAAATTACTCAACATAATATAACATAGTGAGATATAATGAGATATTACATATAAAAGTATAAAAATTAAAATGTCCCATACAAAATGTAACATATTATAGTGCAATGTAACATAATGTAACATAATATGAACAGAAATGATCTGAAAAAGAGTGAGCTGAGTTCTTATTTAGCAGCTCCCCAAGGTCATACTGGAAAACAGGAGTCAAAGTATCAACCTAACTGAATGGACTTCTTTTTTATCTGCTCTTCTGAAACCAAAGCTTATGAATATCGGAATCTAAAGTAAGCATTACAATAATATGTTGTATGTACTTGACTACATGGTAACCTTTCTCTCAGCATTAAAAAGAAGCTTATTGGGCTCTACACACTGCTTCCTTCTAATAAAACTTTTTTGGAAACATGATAAAACAGCCAATGTGTTTGTCTTTCGCAAGGCTTTAATTACCCAATGTTACTGACATGTTAGATTTGCATTTTCCTTCCTACACTAGCAAGTCAAAGATTACCAGTGATAGTCTGATAATGCATTAACTCCCTCTCATCAAACCTATGGCCATATTTATGAACCCCTTTGCATCGCTCTTGCCCCACTCAATGTGGTACAAGAGCAATGCAAATGAAAAATGACATTTATGAAGCCAGACAAGGCCATCCTGCATGGCCCTACATGGCTTCATTAATCTTGCATTACTTTGCACTAGGGAGGCCTTTTCAAAGGTTTTCCCACGCAACATCTATGAATTTTTTGATGCATTCCCAGATTTACAAGAACAGGCAAACGTGGGAATGTGCCAAAAAGATATGCCTCCCCAGGAGAGGCGTAACCAGGAAAAATATATTTATTTTTCCTCGATTTTAACTCCTATATGTGCTGCATTTTGCAATCCTGCAATCCTGAGAAGAAAAAGCCTCTCAGGATTGTTTTAGTGCATGAAGGTGCCCTTAAATACAGTGCATTTGTTCCCTTTTCCCGAGACGCGACACAACACAGCAAATGTAGGTAAACTTGGGCTACTCTCTTTGGCACACGGTCCACAGCATCAAATAATACAACAACCAAAGGAAGGTCGTTATAAACAGAGTACGAAGCGTTTGGCCAAAAGTGTCTCAGTAGACTTAGAGGACTTGGTTGCGAGAGACAAACCTCTTCAGGTAAGTGCAGTGGAAATCCTAGACTCAGTTGCCACAACTTTTTTTTAAAGAACGACAGACAAGTTTGCGCTGAGACAATTGTCATCAGCCCCACCCGTCAAATCACCATACCTGATGTTTTAACAACCTGCAAAGCTCACCACGCCTATTATTGATTCATGCTCACAGACCACTACACAATGAGATATTAGCCTCCAAGATGCTTCTGGATCAAATGTCAGTAGCAAAGACCCTGATATTTGTATTAGTGAGGGTTTTAACCTACAAATGATTTCTCTTCGTTGACACAACTAGAAACATAGATGCTGTCACAGAGTCCACTGCAGTTATATGCATGCATCCTCACCCACCCCTCAACATTCTGCTTCATTGATAATTTTGGCTCTGCAACAAGTTCCAGGTGAAATCTGCTGTGGGAGGCTGGCCTGGTTTGTAGTGGGTACCAAAGGCACTTACACCTTATACCAGGTCCAGTTATCCCTTATTAGTGAAATGTAGTCAGTGTCCAGAAGCCAGACAGTCTAGAGGTAGCTGTAGGTAGAGCAGCCAAGGCTGAACTTGGAGACATGCAAAGCTCTTGCAATACCACTGTAATCACGAAGTACGTACACACAACAAAGACAATACTCAGTGTAACCAAAGATAAGGGTACTTTATTTTGGTGACACAAGGCCAAAAATATCTTAGACTATGCTCCCTTAGGAGCTAAGTATTATACACAAAATATACACTAGTAACCAAAATCAGGTAAGTAAACAGTCATAAAATAGTGCAAATAGTGAAAATCACTATAGGTGACAATGGGCCTAGGGGAACACAAACCATATACTAAAATAGTGGAATGTGAATGTTGGCTTCCCGCCTAGGCAAGAGTAGTGTGTAGAGGGGCACTGTGACTGTAAGAAAACACCAAAGGCAAGTAAAGTACCCCACCCCAGAGCCCAGGAAATCAGGAGTAAAGTACAGCAAGTTTCTCTCATAACACACTAGAAGTTGTGATAAAGAATTATGCAACAACCAAGCAAGACTGCTAGACACCAACAATGGATTCCTGGACCTGCAGAGAGAGGAGACCAAGTCCAAGAAAAGCTGAAGAGTGCAGGAAGAACAGGAGCCCCTGCTAACCTGGATGAAGGTGCAGAAGTGGATCCTCAGGTTAGAAGAAAAAGTCAGAAATGCACCAAAGAAGAAGGCTGTGGGTTCCTGCTTGGTGCAAGAGATGTCCCACGTCGAGTAGAAGAATGCAGGCTGGTTTTCGTAATTGGATTCTGTCAACAAGCCTTGGCTCACCCCAAAGACGTGTTTGGCGAGAGAAGGCACTACCTAGACCCAGGAGGGAGATATAGAGGGCTCTCAGCACTTTCGAGCACCCACAGGAGTCCCAGGACATGGGGACAAAGGAGTTGCAAATCATGGTCATTTCAGCACTACACAAAGGCATCCCACGCCACCGGAGAACAACTCAGGGAGCTGAGCGTCACAGCATAGAGTGCTAGGGACCTGGGCTACCCTGTGCACAAAGGATTTCTTGAACAAGTACCCAGAAGCCCTAGGAGCTGCAGAACACAGGGTGCACAGTGGTACTGTCTGGCTCAGGTAGGCAAGCTCTTACCTCCACCAGATTTGGACAGCTGGACCTTTGAATAGTCTGGGTCACTTCGGTCCACCAACTGTGTTCCAGGATCCACGCTCTTCATCAGGAGAGGGGACCCAGAGTACTGGTCGTCGCTGCATAGAGGTGCCTGCTGACGCAGGGAAGTGATTCTGTCACTCCACGGGAGATTCCTTCGGTCCTTCTGGGGCAGGATGAAGACAGGCAGTCCTCGGAGCGTGCACAACCTGGAAACTGTTGCAGTTGCTGGCAGGAACTGAAGTTACAGAGTTGCAGTAGCATTCTTGGATACTTTTTTGCATTTGCAGAGTCCCTGGAGCAGTTCTGCGGTTGATCCGATAGTAGAAGGTGAAGCAGAGGTTGCAGAGGATCCCTGCTGGAGTCTTGGAAAACCGAATCTGAGGAAACACCCACAGCTGAGAACCTAAATAGCCCTCAGAGGGGGATTGGTAACCTAACCAGCTATGGAGCTATCAGGAGGGGTCTCTGATGTCTTGGTGGAATCTGATCTGTTACAATCACAGAATGGATCGAGCAAATGCTAATACTACTCAACAGTTAATTAAAAGGGACATGCTTTGGCTTCCTCTCACCTCTTTCCTTTCGCAACACAAGACCTTTCATACTACTGTTAATATGTAATGGTTGCTGTATTGTAACTATGTGATTTTTAATGTGTATTGTTTTAATTTTTCGTTTCTTTCCTTTCTCTCTTCTCTTTCTTTCTTTACTAAAACATAACAAAAAATGCTATTATTCTACGGTACAATATTATAGTATGTTTGTGTATACAAATTGTTTCTTATAGATATAATTATCTTTATGATTATGATTTTTTTTTTATTGTATTTTCTTCTGGTTACAATGTATTTATTCTATTGTACCAGTGTATGCTAACTTATTCAATAAAGCATTATTAAACACAAAAAAACTACAGACAAATACTTGTTTCAGATTTTCCCCAATATTTCCTTATTTGCTGCCCATAGCTATAAGTATTTCAAGTCTATAATCACTCGTTCAGGCAAACCGGCGCACAAGCAGGTCTGGCCCAGCAGTCGAAGCTGAAGGTCATTCGGAAGGGGGAATTTTATGTTTCCACCTCAGTTCAGCAAGCAACTTACTTTTTGCAGAGCATAAATTCCTCAGCAGCTGAGGGCTTGTAGCTGCTATCCTTCTATTTCCTTTTTAATAGTGCCCCTTTGGGGATTTCAGCTCTTTCCTACTTCACTTTATGTCTTTAGTCTCTGAATTATACAATGAGCTTTGTTAAATTGTGCATTTACAACAGATTGCACAATGATGTAAAGTGACACTATTTGTAGGTCGCACTGTGAGCAGAATACTTTGTTTCATAGGATGCAGGTAGCCTACGTGAGCATACACTTACACCACCCAAGATAGCAATCCTGGGTTCACAACTAAGGCACTCAGCTCAGGGGACTTTCAATGGGGGAGTTCACTATGGGAGTTGGCATGAAGGAAAAGAGGGTGCAGTGGGTTCTGGGAGGATTTGCATAGGGGGATCATTGGGTGGGAGAAGGTCCACGGTAGCAGACAAAGAGAATGTAGAAAAGTGTTAACTGAATATTCTCAAAAGATAGTGACTAGCAGTATGCAAGCGAGACTTGGCATCTGATAGAAGAATACAAGGCTCTTGTGCTTTATTAGTTGAGATCACTGCCTTACTGAGTCTAGTTAGGCTTCCCTTCAAGAAAATAAGCAGTTATGATCCCTAAACTTATAAAGGTGGCCTCCTGTAATGTAAATGGAATTAACAGTAATGAAGCGAAGGTCAATATTGGCTTGGCTTAGAGCATCCAAAGCAAATGCTATTTTTTTGCAGAAATACCAGCTTAAATATATTGCAGCTCAGCTAAATAGTCCAGTCTATATATCTCATGCATGTTCTGCCTCAGCCGACACAGCGGTCAGAGTGGTGGCCCTATTGATTTCTAAGCAGATCCAGTGCCATGTGCAGTACGTAACAACGAATCTAGGGGGGAGGTGGATTTGGGTTAGCATTCTGATACAGCACCAACTTGTCAATTTTTTAATGTATTATGGCTTTATAAAAGACAACACCACAACTTTGGAAGAAACGTATATCTTTGCCACGCGATCCTTTGGGCCAGTTGTGCTTGTGGGTGACTTTAATATTATGCAGAATGCAAGTCTTGACAGCTCGTGAGCCAATAAACATCAAAACAAGCCAAAATCATCCCCTTATAGGAAAAAGTTAAAACATTACCTCACGTTAATAATCCGTGGTGGGCTGATTAACCACAGGGTAAAGCTTACACTTGATTTTTAAAGCGTTTTAATTCAGCTAACTGGATTGATTTAGTCTCAGTATCACATTGTTTTTGTGTAGCGATAAGGCGGATATCTTAGCCAATGTTTTCTCTGATCATTCAGCTCCCAATATCAAGCTGATAATATAAGATATCAGAGTGGTTCACTGCAGGTGGTGCTTTGACAAGTCCCTCTTAACTAATGAGACCTGGGTTGGAAATACCTGCTCCACATTAGAGGAATTCTTGAAAAGAAGATCGGTACTGCCTCCTCCTTTTCTATTTGCGGCTCTCGGAAGGCCTTTGTTCGAGGCAAAGCCGTTTCAGTAAAAGCATGAATCTTAAGGCAAAATAAGTCAACTACAATCCGCTTTAGAAGCTCCTACCTTAGCTTTTACCATGTCAAATACACCTACAGCCATAATAAAGCTAACACAAGCACGGTAAAATGTTACAGGTCACTGCATCTCAGTTTGCGACCAGGCCACTATGGGGCTTTATTTGGAATAATTTCAAAACCTAGTGATATCTCCGTAGGGAAACAACAATTTGTGTTAGTCGCCTTGCTGATTGCTAGGTCGTTAATATTGTGAAAATGAAGATCGAGTGAACTGTCTACTCTTGGTCAATGGCTAAATAATGTCAAACGGGTGAAGCAGTCTCAGAGTTTATATGGACATTTCTGCCTGAGTGGGCTGTGAGTTTATACGATTAAATGCATCATTACACTTTTACCACATACATAAATATTCTATCCATTTATAGCAGCGTTTATAGGGAAATATTATACTCATATATTGTATTAGTATGTGTAACGACTCTACTTAATAAAATAATAATAATATTAAAAAACAGCAGAGCGATAGATTATGCTTTAACAATAGGACCTTATAAAGTGTTGTTAAATGTGTAATTAAAACAGTGCCAGTTTCATTAATTTAATAAAAAAATGGACATACACTGACATCACATAAAATACAAATGATGCATATCAGGTTTTACAAATATTTCTGACCTACGGTCAGAGATTCCAGAAGCTAACAGTTATTCTGGCCTGTGGAAGGTGTGTGAGATGGTCCATCCTTAGGTAATGGGGGCATCTTTTACAAATTGGTAGGGTATTCAGTTTAAAAAGCATAAAATATGTAAGAAAAATGTTACAGGAATTTGGTGTGTTTAGCTAAATATAACTACTTGATCTCTGACAATAGTGGTAGAATGCATAAGCTTCAGGTCTGAGTGTGTTAAAAATCCTAAATCCAGTGATATTTTCTGACTGATTTACTTCTTACAAACTGATGGGTACAGTCTGAGTCATCTCTGTCTCGTCAAGTTTGGTTAAGAAAGTTATGAGATGCTTTTAGCTGAATTATCACGTCTGCTAGATTTAGAATTTTGAATTGATACTGGTGTATCAACATTGTCACTCACAATTAAGGCCATGGCTCTTTCTTGTCCCATCTATTTGCATTTTCTGTTTCGAGTTTCAAAATGCAGTTAGTAATAGAAAAAAAAAACATTTTGTAGTGACAAACCTTTTTGCGAATAATGTTTGCAATCGCAAAATGGATTTGTACATCAGACCCTTTGCCTTTAGTTCAAAACTTGACTGCCGGTGATATGGTCGTATAGTGTGTGCCACTAGAAAAGATGCAACCAAATAGACACTTAAGATTTAAACAAGCTATGTTAACAGGCTATGTAAACAAGCTATGTATTCTGCTGCTACTGGAAGCCAGTGCAGATTCTTTAAGGCTACTGAAACATATTCTTTCTTGCCCAAGCAAATAATGAGTCATACAGTCATACAGCAGTGTTTTGGGGAAATATATTAGGTTAAGCATGTAGACTTAACAACCTCATCAGGGGGTTCAGAAACCTGTGCTGTTCTCTACATTTACCTGGGATGGGAGCTGTTCCATTAGAGTGCCGGACCTTGCTAACCTGTAGCCTACATAATTCCCTCAAAAAGTGTCCTGGTAACCAGTTCCTCAGTGTGGTATCCTTTACTAGGGTTGATGACAATTTGCAATCGAATGCAGAACCTATCAAGGCCTCCCCTTATGCTACCCTTGGTCTATGTATTTCAAAGAGAAATTCATTAAGAACGCCTATGGAAGAAGAGCAGAGAAAAAGAGAAAAGGGAAGCATTGCAGAGACGGCTGACAGGAGAACATGGTGGGCAGACGGTAACTGATTGCGGCGTCTCTCGGGCAAACAGATCCGCTAGAATATCGAGATGAGGGGAAGCGGAGCATGGAAAGAACCTCATATATGAAGATGAAGCAGAAGTAAACCTTTTTCTTACCAACTTTCCTCTAAGTACGGCAGCGGGACACGGACAGCTGCATGACGCTGGAGGTAGGTGCTGCAGCAACGGTGGGAGCTCGTGTTGACGGAGCCCATTGGAGCAGAGCTGCCCTGGAAGTCAGGAAGGTGAGTAGACTCACTTCCAGGCTCTTGCTGAGGGGGATGAGTGGGGGCACTGGAGGCAGAGGCAGTACTGGCGAGGAGACTGCAGCGTCTCCTCAAAACCAACAGTTTTTTGCTGCAACGACAATGGGGGTTCCTCCAGTAAGGGGGAGACAATTTTCAGCTCCCCAGAAGGATAAAAAGAAGAACCTGGAGCCAGCGGAGAACAAGCGGTACGGAGATTCTGGAGGAGAGGGGGAGGACTGGGAGATTGGGCAAGTACGCTTTGAAGACATCTGTTAGGGCAAACGGGCCCTTTGTGAATATCCGTGACAAACTTGTTCAGAGTGAACAGTTAGGGAGGATTCCCCGGAGGGTGAGAGTGACCTCAAATCAGAAAAGGTCACAAGTCAAGGCATCGGCACAAGGGAAGAAGACAGCTCTAGAATTTGATAAGAAAATTACCCCCTCTCTGAAGTCTTTTTTTTAAGTCCAGGGTGGCCTTTCTGAGATTCCTGCAATCCCTTCACCCCTACCTTGTCATTCGAGAGAAGGATAAGGCTGAATCATGGAGGTTAATAATGGGGGGTCAGGGATGGACCTGATACCACTAGACCCAAGCCCATACCGGTGCCTGGAAAAAATGTATGGAATAGAACGTGACGATAATGAAGAAGATTTTACCACAACTAGCATGGAAGGAGCCAAGAAGCTGCTAGCTTGTGAAGTAAGTGGTCATCAGGAAGCTTGAAAATGGAAATGGGAGCTTGAAAATCCAGGAATCTTCGGAATTGCAGGGTACCCGCTTGGATGACGAAAGCCTGCAGGACTCTCAGGCCCGCTCTTCGGAACAGCTAATGCAGTCCCTAATAAGGGAGGTCATAAATGGTTTTTCTGTAACCCAGGCTAATCAGAAAGAGATACAGGAAGTGTGTGAAGGGTTAGCAGACAAGTTACATGTGCTGACTCAAAGAACCCAAGCTCTGGAAGTTTCGGTAGAAAAACTACAAGGAATCACCACCAGGGACAGGCAGAAGATTGATAACTTGAAGGTAAGCTACAAAGAAAGCCTGGATAAGCTGGAATCTCTGCTCCCACCGCCCAAGGTATTTGGTTTAAGGTCATCAGAGTATAGGACTCAAAGATCCTCCACATGAGTGATATGGGTGAGAGATCTAGGTGGCAGAGATAGAAGGCCTGTATAAACCCTTTTCTCTTAAAAGTGATACACAAACTCTTTTAACTTAAGGGGAGTAGCTGCCACATCCAGAGTTTATTCTGACAAGAACAAAGGCATGCACTACATTGCTGGCATTCAATAAGGTAGAGGTGATGTTTAATTTGGTGAGAAAGAGATCATTCGTATACTGTTTGATCCATGTGAAAATAACAAGGGCCATATTTCTGAGCCCCATGCACAGCTGGAGTATCACTTTTTGTGATGCTCCAGTGGTGGAAACCTTGCAATCATATTCATGAGTCCGCACAAAGTGACTTTGCATGGCTTTGAATGGCCTCATAGATATGGAGTAATAATACAAGGTAGCACAAATCGCTGAGTTGCCTTACTCTGTGCAAGGGAGGCATTCCATGGGTGTTGCAGTGGGTGTTCCCATGCAACACTCATGGATTTTGATATTTCCCCAGATTTACAAAACCATGTAAACCTGGAGATGAGCCAGAACCGTATTTCTCCCCTCTTTTTTCACTCTTTACCATTATCATCTGTAATTCTAAGGGAGAGGGTTACCAGGAATTACAAGTATGAAATCAGGAAATGCAGGTGAAATCAGTATTTCTGGGCCTGATATGCACAGGAATTCCTCATTTTCAGCAACAGTTTCACTCAGAGATTTCCACTTCTTTCAGCAGGCAAAATATCCAAAATATACAAATGTAACTAAACAGATATGCAGTGTCCCAGTGTATCTTGTAATGCGGAAGGGACCGGTAACGTAACTTTCATTAGTGGCACCATAAGATTTGGTGAGGGCTTTTTTCTACTTAGTCTTTTACTGACAAACTTTGAATATCAGCAGCCTCTAAAGTTATGATCACTGTCTTCCTGTAGCTTTTCAACATGTAGAATATTTCTCTCTGCCTTTGCCTATACACTACAGTGATTATTAACATAGCTTGGCAGTCAAAATCTCCATAAAGGCGCTATTTCTAAAACATCAGTCTCTTTAATTCATCTAGAATTCTTTTGACTCTGTCTGGGGCACGAAGAAGCAATTTAGGGCTTTATTTAGAGTTTTGCAGACTAGATACTTGATGGCCCTGATATCCTTTCTGCTGTGTTAAAAGTGCAATAGGCTATAATGCATTTGAAATAGTGCTGGCAGGACATCCGCTATGTTTGTGATGGAGTATCCTGTCCTCCAAACTCTAAAGAAGTCACTTATGGCCAGATGTATCAAGCTCACAGTTTACATTTCTTAAATAGCGAATTTTAAGAAATTGCTATTTTAGGAATGCAAAATGGGATTTATGAAAACTGCAAGTCGGTAATAGCGATTTCTTAAAATTCACAATCGCAATCTGTGAGTTGCAAAAACCGACTCGAAAAAAATAGCAAATCCGTATTTGCAAATTGCGAAAACAGCACCCTGGAACAGTCTGTCCATGCTGTTTTCAGAAGCCCCACCCACAGGAGCAAGCAGAGAGACCCAGCCAAGCACCAGGGAGGCAGTCTTGAGGGCCAGCCAGGACCAAACAGGATAATGACTACTGATGGGAATGTGAAGGAGAAAGGAGACAGGAAGCACAAACTCAAATTCAGTGAGCAGGAATTGGAGGTGCTCACAGAGGAGGTGGTCAGGAACCACGACACACATTTTGGAAAACACTCACTACAGGTACCTGAAAGTGAGAAGAAGAAACTGTGGTCAGACATTCAGACCAAAATATGCACAGTGGGTGTTGCGCAGTGCTCCGTCGAGGAGATACGCAAGCGCTGGTACGAATTGCGTTCATGTGCCAAAGACAGGGTAGCAAGCAGGCTGAAGGAGGCAAGGAGCACCAGAGGAGAGCCACCCACCCAGACACCGTCAACACCAATGGATGGGACCAAGATTTGCTCATGTGTTACTTTTGTAACTCCAGATGGTATGCATGGTTTTGTATTAGCACATGATGGTGCCACTTTGCTGGTACTTCACATGGTGGAGTCAACACTGCTTCCTGAAGCTGTCAGTGGTGTCACTTACATTGACACCTCACGCACACCCAGCAACAGCAAAGGTAAGGGCAGTAATGATTTGTACAAATGCCCCTTATAAATTAGCAATGGCACTATGCAGTGTGATAAGTAGTCTATGCCACATCTTACATACAACACAACAATGCCTTATGGGAGTGGTAGTACACACCCCTAAAGTGCAACTACCAAATAAATAGCAAGTTAATGTAAAAACACACCTGGAAACAACACAAAAGACTCCCAGTGATACTATGCCAGTGTAAAGTTAATACTATTATGCAACTATTTGAGTACTAATCCAAGAATGACATGCTGCACATTGTTGTTGCAGATGTTCCGTGCCCTGACGCAGCAGAAAGTGGAAATGTGGGGGAAAGCGAAACTCAGCCACAGTCTGACTCAAACACCAGTGAGTCCTTCATACAAGCACCAACTAGACACAGGGCAAGTGTGCTACCTTTCCCTGAGAGTAACCTGGACTCTGATGAAATGCCAGATGAAGTACCCACACCACCCTCAGAGGCTATAGGCACTGACAGACAGCAGTCCCTGACCCAGCACCAGTCTGCTCCCCTCAGGAGGTGTCAGGAAGCTGGCAGACAGTGCACAGAGGAAGGTGAGGCCCCATCACTGTTTGGTGGCCTTGAGGCTTCCATGCTGAAAATGCAGCGCCTGCAATGTAAACATATGAGGGCAATGCACAGGCAGTTGGTGTCAATCGATCATAACATGGGTGCAATGCACAGGCAGTTTGATTCTCATAATGTTAACATGGGATCAATGCATAAGCAGTTGGATGCACTCAATGGAAACATGGGATCAATGCACAAGCAGTTGGAGTCTCTCAATGCAAACATGTGCAAGCTGCATGAGGGACAGCAAACACCAGCAGAAAACACAAAGGAGATGACAAGCACCATTAGGGAACTCTGCAATGTGATGCAGCAGGAGCATGTCAGCCACCATAGGCGCCATCACCAATTGATGGGCCATTTGGACGCGTTCTGCAGGTCTGTCAATCGGCTCACAACCACAACTGCTTTGGTATTACGACGTGCTGTTGGCATACTAGTGGAAATGGCACATTGCAGTCGGGACGTTGCACAAGGATTGGTACAAATCACCAATGTTTTGGAGACAATGCAGACAGCACGGAGTGCCACAAACAGCGAACTGGGTGGTGGGGATAGTGAGGAGCTCTCTAGCCTCAGCAGTCTCACAGTCCTTGTGATGAATCCTAGGCGTTGCAGAACCAAACACAGTACTTTCTTGGAACCCACAACAAGAGGTGCCACCAAGACCACTGAGCACTTAGGTGGAGTGCGTGGAGGTAGAAAGTAATGTTGAGACGTACAGGGGACTTGCATATCATGTAGAAAAGCAGTGATACTATGATGCTAATAGTGTGACACTGGAACTAGCTCCTGTTTGTATATAGTGCATACCTATGTCCTAATCATACATCTATTACCTGAAGTGAAGGCAATAAAGATGCTACCTACAGCAATACACAAAATTAGATGTGGTGTTGTAACTTACATCAGAAATAGTTGCCCGTGACCTCAGTACGTCTCTGTCTGCCCTCTGCTGCACTGCTTCTGTCTGCTACCTGAAGGGATGGCAAGGGATCGTCATCCTCATCTGAGTCAGGCTTGCTGGGTCCCAATAGTATGCCCCTCGTTGTTGCAATGTTGTGCAACATGGCACAAGTAGCCACGATTTTGCAAGTGGGTTCGGAGCTGTATTGTAGTGCACCACCACTCTTGTGTAGGCACCTGAAATGGCTCTTCAGCAGGCTGAAGGTCCTCTCTACAGCGCTGAGTGTCGTCCTGTGAGCAGCATTATACCTCCTTTCGGCTGGCGTGGTAGGATTCAGATAGGGCATCAGTATGAAGGACCGCACTGCATAGGCATTGTCTCCTAGACTGACAGGAGAGTAAAATGAGTAATTGTTAACCGTGACATCACATATACATCAAGGCGACATTGTCAACTATAACATTACCAAGTAGGTATCCTTCGCCAAACTCCTCAGCAAGTAGTCTTGTGTATATATTCCACTGTGCCGGAAGATGTAGGAGTCATGTGTGCTACCTGGGTATCTGGCCTTGAGATCCGTTATAATGTTGGAGGCATTGCTTAATACTTGTATGTTCATAGAATGTGTACTTTTTCAGTTCTGATAAACATACTCTGTGGCCGATGGTGGACAAATAGCTACACGTTTTCCATTGATGGAGCCTATTACATGTGGGAATTAGGCAATCTGGTAGAAATTGAATTTTGTTTGTAGTAATTCCAGTGGGGTGTTGGGAAATCTTATGTGCTGTTGAATTTTGCTAAGCCTGGCATTTAGAATTGAAGAAGCCTGGAAGAGCACTCTGTGAGACCCCTCCATCTGCTGCTATGACCCCTTGATAGCTCCCTGAGGCCAATAGGTGCAGGGAATACCTGCACATTGGTGGGTATGCTATTGGTCCTGTGTGCGTTGCGCTGCAGTAGGGGTTGTAGATCAGCTATCAAGTTGAGTATCATGGCTGAGTTTAACCTATACTTATCATATATCCCCTCCTCTGTCTGGTCAAAAAGGGTAATGCTCTCCTGTCTCCTCATCCCTCTCAACAAACCTGCCAGGATCCTCATTCTCCTCACCATCACGTAGAGTTTAGCCATTGTGGAAAGAGGCTGAGTCATTCTGGGCCTCTTTGTATAGGTTGCACCCGTTTACCACCTGATTTCACTTCGTGGTAATTTGCACGTGCAAAAAGCCATTCTGCGAATAATCACGAATTGTGAATTTTTGATGCATTGAATTGCGAAACAAAATTTTCGAATCGCAGATAGCGATTCGCAAATTCACACTACTCTTTGTGATTTGCATACTGCAATTTGCAAATTCACATCTGCATTTGCGAATCGCAGTGTGGGATTCGCATTTACTCATCGCAGTTGTAAGGAATCACTATTTTAATGATTCCTTATATTTGCACAGCGAATGCCTTTCATACATCGTGAGAGGCGATTTTGCATTCGCAAATGGTGGAATTTACCGATTCGCATTTGTGAATGAAAAATCCTTTGATACATCTGGCCCCAAGTGATGCCTTGGATGTCAATGATTTTCAGATAACACAGCTGGGAACCAAGGAGCAATAATTTCCAAGCTATTCTATCTGACTGTCATGCAATAAGTTAGAGAAATTGTAAGTTAAATGTGTGCACTTTAGACAGTGCAAATGCATAAAACAGCTGCTGGATTTTGCGTTGAGCAACTGTTCATGATACTACCAGTAATATCCATGGTTTTATTTCTGCCAAGATATAGTTACAGCCTCCTTTAGAATTATTTATATATATGTTTCATTAAATATTGTGTGAGGCACACAAAACAAAAACAAAACTAAAACGCAAACTGTGCAGTTTACAGTTCAGTTAAGCATCCACAGTATTACAATAAAATAATAAATTGAATGTAAAAAATAGCTTGATACCACATTACAATAGAGGAGTGAATATCCTTCAAAGATCTGCTCTCCCCTAATGCCCAGTGCAAGCACTGGAGGAGTGAGCTCTACAGATTTGGCAAAAGCTGAGGACATTCTGCACTGTACCCCTGCCCAATCCCTCTGTACCCAGGTGCATCCTCAGACAGTATGTAATGAGATGCCCCTCTGGTTACATCCTCTCAAAAACCTGTCCTATCTATAGCGAGTAATCTGGTCCTGGTGTGGCACGCTATTGTAATAACTGTAGTTAAAGTATCCTGAATCCAACTCTAATGACCATTTCCGCATGATACCTGCAGGTTTCAGCCCAGTTATCATTTTCAAGCCTTCCCAAGTCTTGTTCCTATTTATTTCCCCATTTAGTTTTAATTTCTATTTCACTCCCTCCTACCGCTGCACCCCCACAGTCCTCATCTAGCACTACCACCCATCTCCAACTGGACAGATAGTTTAGAACTTCATCGTCCGTTCCCCACTACTAATGAGACTTGCTTGCTGTCAACATTTAATGAATGGATTTTCCAACTCCCTGGACAATATACTTCCGACTAAAACCATCCATAACATTGCATGTACCAAGAAGTCCTCTTGGTTTTGTCCTAAGATACGGCAACATAAAAAGATATGTAAACAGTTAGTAAGAAAATGGATAAAAACCTATTATGATGACTCTAAACGTGAATATAGGGCAGCAATTAGAGACTAGCATATGGAAATTAAAAATGTGCAAGGACTGTTCTATGCTGCCAGAATAGAACAATCCTCCAATTCTCCTAAAGAAATATTTACAATTTTTAAAGAATTAACTCAAGACCCTTCTCCTTGCAGCCCAATTCAAGCATCTTCGGAGCACAGTAACAATTTGGCAGCTTTCTTTCATGAAAAAGGTGTTGATATTCAACGAGGCTTCTTCCACCACTCTGCACAAAAAGCCACTACGGCATTTCAAGACCCTTCGAATGTCACTTTCAAAGCGTTTCAGCCTCTGACTGAGAAACTAGTTCTCGATCTCCTACGCAATCAGGCTCTCCCCTTGATCTGGCCCCACCGTCTATATTAATCCTCAGCGCAGACGTTATTGTGCCTGTTCTAACTAGGATTCTCAATAATTGTTTCACCTCTGGTCAGCTTCTACAAAAATGGAAACATGATGTCATCAAACCTTCATTAAAAAAGCCTAGGCTTGATTCTAGGTCATTGAGCAATTATAGACCAAATGCCCTTCTGCTGATAAAATCTAAAATTATTGAAAAACACGTTAACAAACAAATTTCAGGCTTTCTCGAGGATTACAATCTTATACATCACACTCAGATGGGTTTCAGAGCTTTGCATAGCATGGAATCTGCCTTGTTGGCGGTTATCGAGGAACCTGTCAACGTTTGTATTCAGGTGGCTATGCTGCAATCATCCTTTTGGATCTGAGTGCTGCATTCAATACTGTAGACCATAATATTCTCCTTCAGAGAATCTCTCATATGGGCTTTTCAGGGACCCCATTTGAGTGACTCTCTGACTTCCCGAAGGACAGGACCTTTCATGTCCTAGATCGATCTTTTTTTTTTAAACCTCTGCCACTCGGTTGTGGAGTGCGGCAGAGCTCCTCTCTGAGTCCTACTCTTTTTAACATTTATACGTTCCCCCAGGAAAGAATTATTGAGCCACATGGACTATCTCTAGTATCTCATGCAGATGATACTCAGTTGGTCTACTCCTCCTCTACTAAGAATACCCAAGAACAGGCTACCTTATCTTCCTGTCTCTCAGATATCGCCAGATGGATAATAGAGAGCAGGCTTAAGCTCAACGATGGGAAAACAGAAGTTATGATCGTCGGGAATCCTTCCTTACTTAGGTCCCCATTCTTAGCAGTGAACTTGCCTAAGGATCTACCTCCGCCTAAAGATTCCATAAAAAGCTTGGGCTTTTGGCGAGACGCGCACCTTACAATAGAATGCCATTCTAAGAAACTGGCAGCTACCTGTTTTGGTTTTCTAAGAACCCTTAGGAAAATCTTTAAATTACTTTCATTTTCTGCCAAAAGACTTCTTACTCAGACTCTGATACTTTCATGTCTCGATTGTGGGAATGTACTGCTCCGGAGCTCTCCTTCGCATGTTCTAAAGAGACTCCAGGTGGTGCAGAACGCTGCTACTGGCCTACTCACAGACACCCCCAGACATTCATCTGCCACTCCAGCCTTGGCTTCCCTCCATTGGCTTCCGCTTGAACAACGCATTATTTTTAAAGCTATGTGTTTTATTCACTGAGCCCTCGGAAGCAAGGGTCCAGTCTTCCTCAGACGAATGATCACTCCCTATACCCCTGGAGAATACTCAGATCTTCTTCAGCTTTTTTAATTAACTCCTTTCGTGCTAAGAAAGTTAGATGGGGGTAGATTCTTCGCCTGTAGACCAGTTAAGATCTGGAATTCCTTCCCCTTGGAACTTCGTCATAACATGTCAGAACTTTCTTTACGTAGAAAATTAAAAACTGCATTGTTCCCTGTTTAGGTCTGTTCCTCTTACCTAGTGATCCTCCTCAGCGCTGGAGGGCCTTCGGGTAGCCATGCGCCCTACAAATCCTCGAAACTAAACTTAGTTAATGGGCCAACTAATCTTGGCTAATGTGGTATAAATCTAGGAGATGATGAATTTAATCAAGGGCACCTCCCGGACTATTTCAAGGGAGTCTCTTGCATATATTTTCAACTGACTGATATGGCTATGAGAAGATGCCTTAATTATTTTTAAAAAAATGCAAGTATTGACTACCCACTAGCTTGTACTGTTTCTGCAGTATGGTCAGCAAAGGATATCATTCCACTATCACTCCATACACCCCACACCTAGGATATATTCAATAAAATAAATTTCTGGTAATCTTCCACCTCATGCAGATCAATGAAGGCCTTTGTGTTTCCAGCAATATCTTCTCCTTCCACCCTAACTTCGGTGCCACCTTTCTCCATATTTGACCACTTTACCCATCCATGTCAGGAGTACAGAAAGTCACCCCCTAACTTGTAGCTGTCTGACATAACCTCTCAGGTTCATTGCCCTTTTGTCCCCCAGAGCAATGGCTCCTGCTGTCCCGCGAATTACCATTTGTCGACGACTAACAATTGTGCCGCCCAATAATCTAATTGAAGATTGGGGCGGGCTATACCCAATAAAGTGGCTTCCTGGTAAAAGTGGATAGTGCTATCCTCGATGTCCCCTCTTCCGAAAGTAACAATCCACAGATATGAAGAATCACTCAGGTTTGCTCAAAGGGGGAATTTTTTAAAATATAAAGAAACTTGGATAGGTTATCAGTTTTATAAAGAACCACTCTACCCTGTAAAAATATGGGCATATGACGCCAGTGTCCAACATCCTGTTTGCCTACTATAGAACAGTTTCTGCTCGGTGGTCAGATAGATCCGCACATATGTAAACCCTCTTTCCTCCCATACTAGGGGGAAAACCCATTTCTCCCTTGGTTTCCAGGTCAGAACTTACTCCAGTTGATGCAGATTCCCGAATATATCCCAAAGACACTCAGGATATCGAGAGCCCTCAAAATGGTCTCTTCTAGGTCTGCTAGTTGCAACGGGATATAATTTGAGTATGAGGTAATGACATATTCCCTTTCAGAATTCCCACCATAATTACTCAATCCAAAATTTGCCAATGGCTACAGTGCCACTGCATAAAGCAGTAGGTATAGGAAGCACCCCTGTTACATCCCCATACCTTGCTCAAACTCCTCTGAGACAACATTATTCACCCTAATCTGGGCTGCCCACCTGTTGTATAAATGTTTTACCGAAGCCAAGTAGGAGGAAAGCCTATCCTCTCATGCAATGCCATCAGGTAGTGCCACTCCAAAGAGTCAATTGCTTTCTCAACACCTAACACCAGCAAAACCACCTGTTCCTTCATAAACTCCCTATGTGACTGACACCTAAACAGTTGTGTAAGATCATGCTTCATTGATCACTAATACAAAAAGAACAGGTGATGAACGTGATGCTGACTAATGTCAAACATTCACTCCAAGTCACAGACCCAACCTTAAGTCACTTTTGTTTTTGCTCATCACACCATTCCAATTTGGATCCAGCCATATGCAAATCAGTCTTGACCCTGCTTCCCATGGGAACAATCCAGCCCAACTGCCAGGTCAGCTCCTCCCTGGACCAAAAACAATCATCCTGAGCCCAGTTTGAAACTGGTACCTTTGTTTCTATATTTAGGAGTAATATCAGTCTGTAAGAAGCACAATCCTCAAGTGGTTTCCCTGGTTTTTGAATGATGACAATGTTTGCCTATTGAAGATTTCATGGGAGTGTAGGAAAGTATCATCTTGCCTGGCATGTTACCCCCATTTTTACTTGTATGTCAGTTTGTTTTTGCCTGTCTCACTGGGATCCTGCTAGCCAGGACCCCAGTGCTCATAGTTTGTGGCCTGAATGTGTGTCCCTGTGTAGTGACTAACTGTGTCACTGAGGCTATGCTAATAAGAACCTCAGTGCTTATGCTCTCTCTGTCTTTAAAGTTGTCACTATAGGCTAGTGACCATTTTTACCAATTCTAATTGGCACACTGGAACACCCTTATAATTCCCTAGTATATGTACCCATGTACCCAGGATATTGGGGTTCCAGGCGATCCCTGTGGGATGCAGCATTTCTTTTGCAACCTATAGGGAGCTCAGACAATTCTTACACAGGACTGCCACTGCAGCCTGAGTGAAATAACATCCATGTTATTTCACAGCCATTTTACACTGCACTTAAGTAACTTATAAGTCACCTATATGTCTAACCCTCACTTGGTGAAGGTTAGGTGCAAAGTTACTAAATGTGAGGGCACCCTTGCAATAGCCAAGGTGCCCCCACGTAGTTCAGGGCAATTTCCCTGGACTTTGTGAGTGCGGGGACACCATTACACATGTGCACTACATATAGGTCAGTACCTATACGTAGCTTCACAATGGTAACTCCGAATATGGCCTTGTAACATGTCTAAGATCATGAAATTGTCCCCCCACGCCAAATCTGATATTGGGGTGCCAATGCCATGCATCCCCGGGGCTCCAGCATGGACCCCGGGTACTGCCAAACCAGCTCTCTGGGGTTTTCTTTGCAGCTTCCGCTGCTCCCAACCCTCAGACAGGGTTCTACCCTCCTGGGGTCTGGGCAGCCCAGTCCCAGGAATGCAGAACAAAGGATTTCCTCTGAGAGAGAACTTTCCTAGAACACCCTCTCCCTTTGTAAATAGGTGTTAGGGGCTTGGGAGGAGTAGCCTCTCCCAGCCTCTGGAAATGCTTAGAGGGGGCACAGATGGTGCCCTCCTTGCATAAACCAGTCTACACCGGTTCATGGAACCCCTAGTCCCTGATCTGGCACAAAACTGGACAAAAGAAAGGGAAGTGACCACTCCCCTGTCCATCACCACCCCAGGGGTGGTGCCCAGAGCTCCTCCAGTGTGTCCCAGACCTCTATCATCTTGAATCCAGAGGTGTGAGGGCAAATGGAGGCCTCTGAGTAGCCAGTGCCAGCAGGTGACGTCAGAGACCCCTCATGATAGGTGCTTACCTGACTAGGTGGCCAATCCTTCTCTGAGGGCTATTTATGGTCTCTCCTGTGGGCTTTTCCTCAGATAACGATTTGCAAGAATTCATCAGAGTTCCTCTGCATCTCCCTCTTTGACTTCTGCCAGGGATCGACCGCTGACTGCTCCAGGACGCCTGCAAAACTGCAACAAAGTAGCAAGAAGACTACCAGCGACATTGTAGAGCCTAATCCTGCCGGCTCTCTCAACTGTTTCCTGGGGGCTGTCTGCCTTCACCCTGCACTGGAAGCCGAGAACAAAATCTCCTGTGGGTTGAAGGAATCGCCACCCTGCTCCAGCAGGCACAAAACTTTAGCGTCACCGGTACTCTGGGTCCCCTCTCATCCTGACGAGCATGACCCCTGGAACACAGGTGGTGTACCCAAGTGACCCGGACTGTCCAGTGGTCCAACTGTTCAAATTTGGAGGAGGTAAGTCTTTGCCTCCCCTCCCCAGACAGTAATCCTGTGTACTGCGTGACCTGCAGCTGATAGGGCTTCTGTGCACGTTTGCAAGGAATCCATCATGCAAAGTATAGCCCAGGTCCCTAGCACTCTGTCCTGCATTGCTCAACTCACTTAGTTGACCACCGGCTTCCTGGGACCCTCCTTTGTAGTGTTGAGATGACCTCCGTGCTTAGTTTTCTTTAACCTGTGTTCAAGTACTTCTGCGGGTGCTGCCTTCTGTTGCATAGGCTCTTTTTTTTGCTGAGGGCCCCCTCTCCTCTTCCAAGTGGCGACCTCCTGGTCCTTTCTGGGCCCGGGCAGCACCCTTTTTCTTCAAACATGACCTTTGCAGCTAGCAAGGCTTGTTTGCGGTCTTTCTCCAAAGAAACAACTCTGCATCCTCTAGCACTCTGTGGGACATCGTCTGTGCAAAGCAGAAGTTCCTGGCACCTTCCATTGTTGCAGAATCTTCAGCTTCTTCCATCTAGAGGCAGCCATTTTGCACCTTCATCCGGGGTTTAGTGGGCTCCTGCCCCCCGGACACTTTTGTGACTCTTGGACTTGGTCCCCTTCCTTTACAGGTCCTCAGATCAAAGAAGCCGTCTTCAGTGTTTTGCAATCTGTTGCGGTCATTGCAGAATCTCCTATCATGACTTTAGTGTGTTTCTGGGGAAGTAGGGTCACTTTACTCCTACTTTTCAGGGTCTTGGGGTGGGGTATCTTGGACACCCTTAGTGGTTTCTTACACTCCCAGTAACCCTCTACACACTACACTAGGCCAGGGGTCCCTAAGTGGTTCGCATTCAACTTTCTTAGTATATGGTTTGTGTTGCCCCTAGGCCTATTGCATCCTATTGTATTCTACAATTTGCACTACTTTTCTAACTGTTTACTTACCTGATTTTGGTTTGTGTGTATTTTTGTGTGTATTTTACTTACCTCCTAAGGGAGTATATCCGCTGAGATATTTTTGGCACATTGTCACTAAAATAAAGTACCTTTATTTTTAGTAACACTGAGTATTGTGATTCTTATGATATAGTGCTGTATGATATAAGTGGTATAGTAGGAGCTTTGCATGTCTCCTAGTTCAGCCTAAGCTGCTCTGCTATAGCTACCTCTATCAGCCTACGCTGCTAGAACACTACTAATCTACTAATAAGAGATAACTGGACCTGGCACAAGGTGTAAGTACCATGAGGTACCCACTATAAGCCAGGCAAGCCTCCTACAGGAAGCTCACTGGCTACCATGGTCTGAAGGGTTCACATCACTCAACTCTTCCCACATTTAAAAATTCCAGAGATGTATGGGGGCTGGCCTGGTTTGTAGTGGGTACCAAAGGTACGTACACCTTATACCAGGTCCAGTTATCCCTTATTAGTGAAATGTAGTCAGTGTCTAGAAGCCATTCTCTCTAGCGGTAGTGTGGATGACCAGCCAAGGCCTAACTAGGAGACATGCAAAGCTCATGCAACACCACTGTAGTCACACAGTACTCACACCCATGAAAGAAAATACTAATTCTTGCAAAAATAAAGGTACTTTATTTTGGTGACACAACTGCCATAAATACCATAGAGACTATACTCCCTTAGGAGGTGAGTAATACACAAATTATATACACCAGTATGCAGAAATAGCTGTAATAACAATGAGAAAACAGTGCAAATAGTGAAAATCACAATAGATAGAAATGGCCTGGGGGTACACAAACCATATACTAAGAAAGTGGAATGCGAAAGTCGGTTTCCCACCTAGGCAAGTGTAGTGTGTAAAGGGGGACTGGGAGTATTAGAAACCATGAAAGGGAAGTAAAAGAACCCACCCCAGAGCCCAGGAAAGCAGGAGTAAGTCAGATAACTTTCCTAGAACACACAAGAATACAAGAAGGAAGATTATGCAAGAACCAGAAGAGACTGCAAGACACAAACAATGGATTACTGGACCTGAAGACCTGTGGAAAAAGGGGACCCAGTCCAAGAAGCACTGAAGAGTCCAAGGTGAACAGGAGCCCCTGCTAACTCGGATGAAGGTGCAAAAGAAGAACCAACGGTGAAGAACAACAGTCAGTACTGCACCCAAGAAGATGGATGCAAGTTCCTGATTGGTGCAGATGATGTCCCACGCTGGATGGATGATTGCAGTCTGGTTTGCATCGCTGGATTCTGCCAACAAGCCCTGGCACACATAAAGCATGCGGTTAGCGGAAAATGAAGCTGCCTGGGACCAGGGGGGACCTGGTGGACTATACCCGGGGGGGGGGGTGGATCAGAGGGGACTCTCAGCAACTCAGAGAGCCCTCAGAAGACCAGGCAGCACACACAGGAGTCCCAAAGCACTGGGACAAAGGAGTTGCAAAAGGAGGCCTTGCAGCACTACACACAGGGATCCCACGCCGGTGGAGAACCACTCAGGAAGCTGTGTGTCACAGGAAAGAGTGTTGGGGTCTGGAGATGCACAGTGTATGAAGAACTTCACGGAAGGATGCCAAGAAGACTTGGTAACTGCAAAACACGCAGTGCACAGGGGTACTGTCTTGCGTGGGAAGTTATTCTCTTACCTATACCAAAGTTGGAAAGTAGGACATCAGGACCATCGGAACCACTTCAGTCTACCACCTGTGATGCTGGATCCACTCACTTCATCAGGAGACGGGACCCAGGCCACTGGTCGTCACTGCAGAGGGGTGCCTGCTGAAGCAGGGGAGTGACTCCTTCACTCCAAGGGCGGTTCCTTCATTCTTCTGGTGCAGGCTGAAGACAGGCTGTCCTCTGAGGATGCATGATATGGAAACTGTTGCAGTTGCTGGCAGGAGCTGAAGATACAATGTTGAAGACGTCTTCTTTGCTTCTTTGTTGCATTTTGTAGAGTTCCTGGAGGGTCCAGATGCAGTTTTTTCGGTAAGAAGGTGAAGTAAAGGATGCTGAGGATTCCTGCTGGAGTCTTGTAATCCGAATATGAGGATCCACCCAAGAAAGAGACCCTAAATAGCCCTGAAAGGGGGATTGGTTAGCTAAACAGGTAAGCACCTTCCAGGGTAGGGGTCTGATGTCACCTGCTGGCACTGGCGACTCAGATGCTGTCAGAGTTCCCTGCCAACTTGGAATCGAAGGTGGCAAAAACCAGGGACCCTTTGGTGGAGCTCTGAGCGCCACCCCTGGGGTGGTGATGGACATGGGAATGGTAACTCCCTTTTCCTTTGTCCGGTTTCGTGCCAGAGCAGGGAGTGGGGGTCCTGAACCGGTGTAGACTGGATTATGCAGGGAGGGCACCAAATGTGCCCTTCAAAGCATTTCCAGTGGGCTGGGGAGGCTACTCCTCCCAAGCCTGTCACACCTATTTCCAAAGAGAGAGGGTGTAACACCCCTTTCCCAGAAGAAATGCTTTGTTGTGACTTCCTGGGCTCGAGCTGCTTGAGCAACAGGAGGGCAGAAACCTGTCTGAGAGGTGGCAGCAGCTGGGGCTGCCTGGAAAATCTCAGAACGCTGTAATGGCAGTACTGGGGGTCCTCTAAGGAGCCCAGAGTGCATGGAATCATACAACCAATGCTTGCAAAAGTCTTGGGGTATGATTCCAACATGTTTCATACCAAAAATGGCCATATTCAGAGTTACCATTTGTGCAACTAGTCATAGGTGGTGACCTATGTCCAGTGCATATGTAAAACGGCTTCCCTGCAATCATGAGGTCCGGGAAAATAGTCCTGGAGTTTGTGGGGGCACCTCTGCCAGTGCAGGGGTGCCCTCACACACAGGTACTCTACACCCTGCCTTCAAGGCTGGAAGGCATGTAATAGAGGTGACTTAAAAGTGACCTGGTGCAGTGTAAATGGCAGTGAAAGGGTGCATGCTCCTTTTTACGCAAGCTGCTATGGCAGTTCTGTTGAAGCCTTTGCATGAGCTCCCTACAGGTGGCAAAATAAATGCTGTAGCCCATAGGGATCCCCTGGAACCCCAATGCCCTGGGTACCTGGGTACCATATACTAAGAACTTATAAGGGATGACAGTATGCCAATGTTGGGTGAAATTCTAGGTTACCAGTATGCAGTGACAA
This sequence comes from Pleurodeles waltl, assembly GCF_031143425.1. Taxonomy (NCBI): domain Eukaryota; kingdom Metazoa; phylum Chordata; class Amphibia; order Caudata; family Salamandridae; genus Pleurodeles; species Pleurodeles waltl. The sequence goes on from NC_090447.1 coordinate 915,842,153, forward strand.
AATGTAGAGGAGGTAGTTCATAATCACTGGGGTCCTAGTGAGCGGGTTCCCAGTGAAAACAGTCAAACACACTGACATCAGGCAGAAAATGGGGGTAGCCATGCCAAAAAGAGGGTATTTTCCTACAAGAGGCAGGCCACAGTGATTTCTCACTCTTAACACCTCAGTAATCTTGCTCTTGTTTATCACCATCCAATAGCTTTCTAGGGCCTTTCTGAATCATTGGGATCAGAACATTGCTGATAAAGCAATATAGACCTCCCCTGATCTCCCCACCAGCCTGCAAGGTGTATAATTTCCCCAGGAAGACAGAACAAGCTTGAATCAACCTCCTTCCATCTACTCCTTATGTACCCATCTGCTCTTCTTTCCTCTTTGCACACCAGGCCAGCAATTTCCCCACCTTGTTCCCTTCTTTATGTAGTTTACTCTGTAAGTGGTGGGGAGTAGTAAAGATAAACACTGAGACAAAGCCACAACCACAAGTTCTGCAAAGTTTGTATTTGTGTTATTTGCATGTAGTGTTTCCATTGGTATACATGTTAATTTAAAACATGTTACTTAATCACCAGCCCCCTTCAGTTTGAAAGTCTCATAAACCTGGAGAAGAAAAACTAGGTTATCATATTCCATGAATTTTTAACAGATTCAAAGATGCCAGAGGTACCAACAATACCTAGTTGGGATACAAATACACTGGAGATGCCAACATGTGTTTCACAGATACAATCCGCTTCTTCAAAAAATAATATGATGTTATAGCTTCCTATGAAGCAAACATTAATAAAACAAAGATACTTGGTTCAATCTATAATTACTGATATACATATCTTGAATAGTGAAACTCAAAGTCAAGTTCTTAAAATTTCTATAAAAGTCTAATCCAGGATACAACCTCAGTGACCACCAGAAACCATGAGAAGGAAAACAAGCATTAGGATTAGAAACAAATATATAAATTGAAAGAAATAAGTCAGATATAGATTAAAGGTAATTTGAAGATATATGATTAAGAAAAAACTATAAAGAGGTAAAAAGGTATAAGTAAAAGGTCTGAACGTGGGTCAATTATAAGGCTAATTTAACAGGTATTCTGAAGAGATGAAAAATTCTTCACTATGTCATAGTTACATTACTACCCTAAATTTCAAGATGAAATATGTTATGTCCAAATAAAGCTAACCATAAATTCCTCTACAAGTAAAAACATTTTGAATGGACTTGTCAGATAACCATGGGCACGAAATGTCGTTCCTGTTACGAGTTGAAGTGTTTCCACAGTGCTCTGAATTTAAACTATGACTTAACAAATACATAAATTACTTGAAGAACCCAGTGCAACCTTAAAAACAAAATACTTTAAAGGCACAGATATAATTGAAAAATTAAACAATTTCAAACAAGTACTGTTACAACCTATAATACTAACCGGGTTCGCAAACACTTGTATGCTAAAGACTTAAAGATTGGGTGTATATGCTACCAACTCACCTAAAGGAAAGGACTACGCCACATCTAACATGAGATATGTCTATCATATAACAGTGAGCATTAAATGCCATTCCTGTTATTAATTAAAATATTTCCAATCTTGTTCAATTTAAACTATAATTAAGTGGGTACTTCAAATAGTTAATGTATCCAGCCCAACCTGAAATAAAAAAATACTTTAAAGGCACTAAGATAATAAAAAATTAAACAAGTGCAAATAAATGTTGTTACATAACATGACACTGACCTTGGTCTCAATCCCTTGTATGCTATAGACTCAAACACTGAAGGCCTGATTTAGATCATGGCGGTCGCACCACCAAGCTATGTCCGGTGCAGACCCGAAGAGACTGTCAAGTCGACGGTTTTCTGCCTGCCGTATTTAGATGTATTGCAGTAGAGCCAAAAACCACCACGACGGAGCCCAGTCCGTCCTGAAGCTGCATCACGCAGCCAATGCCGCGGACTCCAATGCTGACAAGCAGGTTCTCCATCTCCGGATTGATGGCGGGATCCCGCAGAGCCAATTTAGAGCACACAGTCAGTATAGTACTATGGCTGTGGCCATTGGTTGGATGCTAGTAGCCCACACCTGTGGTATATTTGACATTTGTGAAGATCTGCAAATCACACTATAAAACACACTCCATTTCAGACCATGATCCTTTGCCATCACACTGCAGAAGACTAGTCAGGCTGCAGATTTACAACACAGGAGACAGGTTTTTCTTTGTTCATCTCCTTCTGTGTTTTTGTGTTGATTTTACTTTCTCTCAATATCCTTCTTTTTTTGGGGGGGCATATTTGTTTCCACAATTCCCAATGGCAGGGAGGAGAAATCCCCCTTTTTCTGAGGGAGAGTTGTCTGTTATGGTGGATGAAATTATAAGAGCAGATCCCCAATTGTTTGGAACCCAAGTAAAAAAATATAACTGAATCCCATAAGAGGCATGGTTGTATCTCTCCTGTTAACAATGTGCAATATGTTTCGTCAGAATGTGTATTGTTCCCCATGGATCATCCCTTGCATTTGCTCAGTCCCTTGCTTTTTCATCAATGTATGTTATTGTCCTCCCAAAAACAGGTCCAAAACTCCAACCAGTTGCTCAGGACGGTATGGTTTTTGTGGGTGGTATTTTCTCCTACTCCCATCACACCCATAAGTATACATGTTGCAATTGCATGTTCATCTTCATTATAGTCATTGAAATAGATATGTATAACTCACATTTCAAATAAGTATTGGCTATTGGCTATGTTCTCAACAGATGAGTACAAGTACTATTATGTCCTGTTTGTGGATCTGCAAAACAATAGAGCAGTGTTACGTTGCTCCACCTTCCTTAACTTCCATATGTCCATACATCTAAAAAAATAGTGCATGTGACAGTCAGTAACCATGTTATGCTATGGGTTAAAATGCATTTTCCTGTGTATCTCTAACATGTTGACACCGTCTCTTAGCTACATTGAATTGATGAAACTTCTTACATAATGCATTGTCTTTTGAATCTGAGATTTTCAACAATGTGTTGTGGCATGCTGAATTGAGGTAGTAGCCACACACAAATTAATTTGTACTGTCCATATGATGACCAATTAGAGTTATATTTGTAAGTTGAACTACTTGAATCCAATGGAATGGTCCAGTACTCCAATCTCCTCAGCACTGTGTAGGTTTGAATGTTGTAACGTACAAGTCTTAAATAACCCTTTTTGCATTTTAGGACATCTCTATAACATTAGCACTGGAGTTGTCATCTGTGAAAATCAGGTTGCATGTGTTCAATAATAAAAATAACACATAGGCCTAATCAGTCTATCACTCTTTCTACTTTTTGAGGTTGGCCCATTTGTAGATAGAGACACATAAAATACACTAACATGTATTAATTACATATTCTCTGCAACATTCACATATACAACCACCCATCCCAAGGCACCATCATCTGGCAGCCAAGACAACTCCACTCCAGACCAGGAGCAAGCCTTCACTGAGGTCTCCACAACTGCAAGTTCAGATGATGAGGAGCCAGCTGCTTCATCTGATGTTTCTGGCCAGACAACTCCAGTGAGTCACACTCGGCCCATAACTTTCAGTGTAGCGAGAAGGTACACACCAATCCTGTGCCCCCATCCTGGCTGCTGTTGAGACAACAACAACACATCCTCCAGCTATGTCAGGAACCAGTAGGATAGGGTACACTTCCTCAAGGGCACAGGTTATTGGGGGTAGGGGCTGTGGGAGGGAATCTGTGAACCATCAAAGTAAGGCCACTGACGTGTTAGTCAGCCAGACCACCATAGACCAAGTCTTGAGATCAGTACAACAGTCCCAAGACTGATGGGCCAGGTCGAAACTGAGCTCCAGGATATGAAGAAGGTGCAGAGGGAGCTCATATAGAAATAAGTAATCACAATGACCAAATGAGCTTCCTGACTCAGTGCTTTTTGACATCTATCATAATATGTGCAGGGCTTTTCCAATTCCATTTGCCCCTGTCTGTGGTCGCTTTATATCTGGGCAAGTACACCACTGGAGTCTCGTCCTCTCACCCCAGTCCTTGTACCTGAGTCCCCCCAACCCTCCCCAAAGGGGAAAGTCATCCGTACTCCTGGGAGAGGATGGCAAGACTACCACTACCTCCAAGAATTGCAGCTCCTAATTCCCTCCAGTGTGTGTCTCCCATTCACTCTGTGGACTATTTCAGGGACACATTTACCTTTTCTGAGGACAGTATTTTGTACATTGGACTTCAAAGTGTTTTTGGCTCTACTGCCATACTTCCATCCAACATGATAGACTTATTTGTTTTATTTCCACATTTATTTATTTATATTTCTGTTGTTTTGTGTCATGATAATAAATGGCATGGACACAGACCACATGACTATTGCTAAAAAAAATTGTGGCCTTTCATTTGTCTGTCTTCCACCATCATGTAGTCATTTCTTCTGAATATTTATTTCCTAAAGAAAATTACAAATGACAAAGAGGTAAAGTGTTATCCTATTTATTCAAAGAAAACAAACACAAATCATAATGTATTTGGAACATACATGTGTTGGCAACAAGTCCTTGCAGAAATAAGATCTGGGTTTTAATAACCAGGCCTAACCGAAATAGTCTATGCTATTCAGGGCTACACAGTCCACAACCTCTAAGCCATGGAGGAAAGGGGATATTCGAAGGGAATCAAAGAAAATAGGCAAACTATCACTGAGGCATCACCTCAGGTGGAGCCATATCTCCTGCCCACACAATAGGAATCCTAGATCAGTAACACCAATAGTCTACATCACCATAACAGCATTTGAGGCCACTTGACCATTATATGACACTATGATATTACCTGGTGCAATGTACATTCACCATTCAGTGGTATGCTAACAAAAAGCTCTATCAACTATGAGGAGACACATCAACAGCTACCTCCACTGTCCACAAATTGAAGATGTAGCCATGTGAAGGAAGAACAATATGCTTGGGCTTGATATACACATGTGGTTTGAGCAAGTTACCATCACACATAAAACTGGTCTGATACAACCTTCTGTACTTCCATATAATCTTCTGTACTTCCATACTATCAGAACGCAAGTTGTCACTGTACAAGACTGGTCCATCCCAAGTGGGTGTCTGTCCCAGGATCAGCACTTGTTCACTTTGTACTTTCAAACAGCAATATATCACTGCAAATGCCACAATATTGAAATGTCTAAATAAAGATGACATGGTGAAGAACCATGAAACAAAATAACACTGGAAAATTAATGATTTCACATAATAAATCTGACTCAAATGTCAAGTTATGTGGACACGCATACTTAGCACAAGCAACGTTTTAATCAGTGACCACGGTACTCATTATAGGGAATCTATGATCCACTAAGATCTTTGTCTTGGGCTTTCCTGCACTGACCATCCCTAACAAATCACCATTGCAGACTTATAGGTTTCCTTTGTCACAAGTTGTTCTGACATTTAGGTTACAGTTTGTAAAAGTAAGCCTACACTCAGGTGAAGAAGTGGTCGATCACATCTTGACGTAAGTCAACTCCTTCTTCTTCACCACTGTCATCTTCATTGGACATTTAAACATCCTCACTAGTGGCTCATCACGGTCTCTCTCCTCTGCGATAATATGCAAACATGATTTGGCACAACTTATTTGGTGAGTAGAGGAAGGCTCCACTGGTCTTGTCCAGGCACCTAAACCTGACCTTCTGGAGCCCGAAAGCCCACTCCACTGACCTCCCATTTCTTCCATGGGCCTCATTGAGGTTGACTTCCCCCGGTGTTATTGGATTCCTCAGCGGTGCCAGTAACCATGCTCGGTTAGGATATGCTGAGTCTCCTACATGGAGGCAACACAACAACCAATTAGTTACATTTCAAGCCATTGTCCCTTGCTAAACTAGGATTCAGTCAATAGATCAACTTATCTTGTACTTACCAACACGCCAGGCCCTCTCTGGTCCTGGTTGTGACACCTGAATGGGTATGGTACTGTTCCATAGTACAAGTGAATCATGTGTTGACCCAGGGAAGCGGTCACACACACTTGAGATATATAAATCTGATAAGCAGATAACTTGTACATTGATGGAATGGAAGTTCTTCCGATTGCAGTAGACCTGTTTACTTGCATGTGATAGCACCAAGGCAATATGTGTGTCATCTATTTCTCCAACCACTTGTAGTAGTTCACCCAGAGCATATAATTCTTCCTTCACTGTTGCCAAATCCTGTTGATGCAGAAACTGGATGTAGCTATGGTTGTGTTTCATCAAGGAAGCAAGGACTTCTTGTAGCACAACACTGGAAGATGGTTGGAACATGGCAGATACTGCAACAGTTTATTGAAAAGTGCCAGTGCCACAAAATGCAGTACTGTCATGAATTTCACTATTGGTGTTATGGCTGTTGAATTCATATTGTGATGCAGGAGATCAGGATCCAACTGCTGACACAAATCCAGGGAAGTTTGCCTATTTAGCCAAAATATATTGATGACATACCTTTCCTCCATGGTGGCAAGGTTTGGCAAGAGCCGGAACACCTGAGGTCGTCACCTCCTACCCATGGCTGGATTCAGATTCTGTATGTAAAGAATGGAAAATATCAGCTGAAATTGTAACTCCATACTTTTATCGTCAGCACACATCTGAAGTCATGCTCACAACAAGACAGGATTCATTGCCCTGGCCTAGATGAAGTTGTAGGCCTGATTTGGTGACATGAGGAGGTAAAAAGTGTTGAGGGTGCTCATAAGATTCCTGTAACTCAGCCTTTCCATGCTAAATCTAACGTTTTTTGGGTAATTTGAAGTTACTGTTTTGTGAATGTATTTGGCAATGCCAAATAATTACGTCACAGCGGTACTGTCACACGAAATCACTCAAAATGTTTTTTCTTGTTCTTCTTTTCTGTCATCCTTACAGGTCAACGCCCATCAGAATCGTGATATGTGGACAGCCAAGCCATTGCAAAGAAGTTAGGGATCCTTAGGGTATACAGGCGGTGCAACCTGCACTATCAGAAGAGGTGGAGGGACCTTTGTTGCGCAACAAAAAGTCTGCAGAAGGGCAACATGCCCTGTGCTCTGTCCTGGGGAGTTCAAGGCCACAGTCTCTCATGTGGGTGACTTGCCCACTGGCTCTGGAGGGGGCATTGTGCCCTGTGATCTTCATCCTGGGGACGATGGGGTGAGTGGGTGGGTTACCCACTGGTTCTGGAAGGGGCATCATGCCCTGTGACCTTCATCCTGGGGAGGATGGGGTGAGTGGGTGGTTCTGGAGGGGGCCTCGTGCCCTGTGATGCAGATTTTGGGGAGTAAAAGGTCACAGTCTCTCAGCTGGGGGTCATACCCACAGGATTTGCAGGGGGCAGGCTGCACAACAAACCATGGAGGCAGGTCTACAGAATGTCCGCCGGCGGTGACGGCTGTTCAGTGGTGGAAGTGGTAGTGCTGCTGCTGGTAGTGCTGCTGCTGGTAGTGGTGGGGTGAGGCTCCTGCCTATCTCCTGCAGCCTCAGACGGCTGCCCACTGCTGGTGGTGGTGGTGCTGCCACTGCTGCTGCTGGTGGTTGTGGGGGGAAGCTCCTGCCCATCCCCTGCAGCCTCGGATGGCTGCACAACCATGGTTGGTGGTGGTGGCTCCAACTGAGTCCAAGCACTAGGCCCCTTGTCCTTCCTGCCTGCTGGTGCAGGCCTCTTGCCCTTCCTGGCAGCAGATAGGGATGGCTCCTTTACCTTCCTGGCAGCAGCTGGGGATGGCTCCTTGCCCTTCCTGGCAGCAGCTGGGGATGGCTCCTCACCCTCTGTGGCAGCACTTGGGGCAGGCACCCTTTCGGAGAGGCAGCCTGATGCCCTGGATCCTTTACCACCACGAGTGGGTGTGGACACTACTGGGCCCGTGGACTGGGTGGCTGTGGTGCTTGCCTTGGTTTTAGCCACCCTGGCCAGATGTGAAAGATGGGGGGTGTAGGGAAGAGGTCAATGGTGGAGAGAAAAAGCTGCTTAGGGACATTGGGGCGGGAGAAGGTATGGGAGTGGAGAGGGAGTGGTTGTGGGAGTTGTCTTTCTGCTGTGTTTGGGTGCAGGTGCATGGGTTGGATACTGTTGTGAGGTGGATGGCTGTTGGGTGTCTGAGTGCTTGCGTTTGTGTACCTTGGGAGGGGGGACAAACACAGTGGGAAAGGACATAGAGGACATGTGCATGGCTGTTGGGGTGGTGACTGCCAGTGAGGTGTGTTTTCTGATAGGTGTGCTGGTGATGGCGATAGTGGATGTGGATGTAGTGCATGCAGGTGTGAGTGTAGATGCAACTGGGAGGGAGGTGGAGGAGGAGGAGGAGGGGGACACAGTGGAGGCAGTGGGTGTTGGTATGTCTGCATCTGGATGGTGTTTGTGTGAGTGCCTGTGGGATGAAGTGTGGTGCTTATGTTTGCCTGTGCCACTCTTGTGTGCTGTCTTGTGTGCATGCTGGTCTGCCTCTGTTATTTGGATAGGTTGGGGTTGAGGGGAATGGAACTGGGTGAAGGAAGTTGGAGGGGGAGGGTGGAAACAGGGACAATAGCTGCCATCAGAGAGGAGGCCAGAGCCTGGGTTGATCTCTGTTAGGCCGCCAAGCCAGTGTGAATGCCCTCCAAAAATGCATTGGTCTGATGCATTTGGGCTGCCAGCCCCTGGATAGCTTTCACAATGGTTGACTGCCCAACAGAGATGGATCTCAGGAGGTCACTAGCCTTCTCAGGGCAGCAGGGCTCACTGGGGCAGGGTATGAGGTGCCCAGGGCGAAGGAGATGTCCACCGTCCTGGGTGAGCGGGCACAGGCAACTCGATGAGGAGCTACTGGGAGGGCGGTGCTGGTACGGGGGTGACGGCTGTACCTGTAGCAGGGAGCTTCCATCGGAGGAGGTACCTGTGTCTGAACTGTCCCCTTTAGTCTCCGTCGTAGTGCTCCCCTCGACCTCTGTCCCACTGCTGCCCTCAGCGTCTGTGGACTCTGCCTCCTGGGTCCTGTGTAATGCAGCTCCGTCCGTCGCCGGTGCCTCTGCTCCTCCGCCAGATGATGCTAATGCACATGAGGGCAGGATGACAAAACAAAAAGTTGGGGAGACAAAGGATACACTTGGTCAATGGCTGCGCCAACACCACCGTTGGCATACACAGCACCCTCACACACAGGGAACAGGCCTACATACTATGCAATGCACCACCAGTAACAATGATAGTCACCAGGGCATGGGGAAGGACACACACCGCCAACTGCAGCATACCTGGGACCCACACAGCCCCGCCCAGTAGTGGATGCCTACAAGCTAGGTAGGAGGACTATCACATCAGAACAATGGCAAACATGGGACCTACTCTGCAATGTCAGCCCTGGCCTAGGGGCACGCACAAACACACATCCCCCACCCAGATATCACCCCACCAGGTGTAAGTAGTAATGATGGGCACTGTACTCACCCCCTTGTGTCTGCTGTGAGGCACCTCTTTCTTGTTGGGAGGCCATCTCCAGCTGGGCCTCCGCCGTCTTCCGTACCTAGCATCTCAGGTCCTCCCACTGTTTCCGACAGTGGGTGCCATAGACCCCAGGGTCCGCACGTTCTTGCCGATGGCATGTCATATACCCTTCTTTTGATGGGCGCTGACCTGCAGAGGAAATACACACAGGGAAAGGTATTAGTCAGACCGTCCTGCCTGTTACAATCATGGCCACCATACCCCTTCCCATTCCCATTTGCAAAGACCTGGCCCAGCACACAAGCTGCACGCCACCCAGGGGACATCCACCAACCCCCCCCCCCCCAAATGAGGCCTTCACACACACCACTCCATGCTTTCATGCCCCATGCATTGTGCTCACAGTGTATTCACCTGTTGGTCAGGAAGCCCATACAGCAGTCGCTAATGGGTAGGACCCAGCGGCACAATGTCAGCAGAATTACCTCACTTCCGCCTGTCCCTCCATACAGGATATGCAGATGCCATTTCAAGGGGGGGCAGGCCCTGGATTATAACTGCATCACAGTTCACAATTGTACATACAGGACAGATGCCACATATACATTTCAAATTAACATCATGCATTGTATTGTTGTAACATCATGCTACAATGTACAGTTTGTGACTGTCTCCTCACTCTTTTGCCCTATAGATTGCTACCATTGCGGATGAATAGGAGAAGAAGACATACCCTTGTGTACACACCCCTGGTAGACTTGGCAACAATGGAGGACAGGCACATTATCCTCATCTACAGACTTGACAGGGCCACAATCACAGAGCTTTGTGCCCAACTGGAGCTTGACCTGATATCTGCTATCCGTCACCCCACTGAGATCCCCCCTCTTGTGAAAGTCCTATCTGTGCTCCATTTCTTGGCAACTGGTTCTTTCCAAGTGACAGTGGGCTTTCCAGCAGGAATGCCACAGCCAATGTTCTCAATAGTGCTGACAAGAGTGTTGGATGCCCTGATAAAACACATGTGCAGCTACATTGTTTCACCCCAGGTGGAGGATTTGGCCACAGTGAAGGATGACTTCTATGCAATGGGACATATCCCTAACATCATTGGGGCAATTGATGGCACACTTATTGCATTTGCTTCCCTGTGGCAAAATGAACAGGTGTTCAGAAATCGAAAGAGTTTTCACTCAATGAATGTCCAGATGGTGTGCCTGGTGGACCAGTACATCTCCCACATCAATGCTAAGAATCCACCGTCTGTGCATGATACCTTTATCCTGAGGAATAGCAGCATCCCAAATGTAATGGCCCAACTGCAGAGGCACAGAGTGTGGCTTATAGGTGAGCCCTGGTTCCCACCCAGTGGATGTCGTGTATGGGTATGGTGTGGGCCATATGGCATAGTGTGTTGCTAAATGTTGTCCCTCCATATTTGCTGTGACTCAGGTTACCCCAACCTCTCATGGCTACTGAACCCTGTGAGGAATCCCAAGGGCAGAACGTTACAATGAGGCACATGGGTGAACAAGGAGGATAATTGAATGTACCATTGGCCTCCTGAATGCCAGAATTTGGTGGCTCCATCGAACCGGTGGATCCCTGTGCTACTCACCCAAGAAGGTCTGCAAGATAATTATAGCATGTTGCATTACCTTGCCTTGAGACACCATGTGCCTTTTCTGCAGGAGAAGGAGGCTGGAGATGGCCGTGTGGCAGCAGTGGACACTGTGGACAGTGAAGATGAGGAGGCAGAGGATGAGGATGAGGACAACAGAACTGCAGTGATTCGACATTACTTCCAATGGCACACAGGTAAGACAGTGTAACTTCACATTTCATTGTCATTTGTTTCACATTGTCACTGGCAGGCTATGATTTCCCACTTCTCTGCCCACTCACTGTACCCTTTGGCAACTCTTTTTGCAGATGTTGGTGCCCCACTATCGCTCCTGGTGTGTTGACTGCAGCCAATTACAGGTCTCTCCTATGTGCACATTACTGTGCAGTTGATTTGCAATGTTTGAACCTTGTTAAACGAATACATACTTAAATCATTTGACATACTCCGTACTTGTATTTTTTAAAAGTGTGTTTATTGAAGTGCTATGAAGAAAAGGGTGAAGTGCAATGAGCTGGAGTGATGATGCAGGAAATTCCAGGGTTTTGTTCCAGTCTATTTGCAGCACAGGTGCATTGTCCAAGGGGACAAAGGAAGGGGAGCAATGGCAGTTCACTGTGGACAGGGTGACAGAGTGGGAAACAAGGGTGACAATCAGGAGAGTCTTATTTCCTGGCGGGGGTCTTGGCAGTAGTCTCTGGCTTCTGCCTGGATCACAGGGAATGTTTGAGGGGTGGTTTTTCTTCTGCAGGGGGAGAGGTGCTGTTGGCCTTTTGGTCCTGTGGCAGGGCCTCCTGTCCACTAGCGGCAGTGGAGCTGGAGGGCAGTTTAGCAACCTGGCTAGTGGCAGGGGCCAGCTGTTGTAAGACTGCCTCCCTCATGATGTTGGCCATGTCTGCCAGCACCCTGCAGTGGAGACCAGGGTGGTATTGATGGCCTGCAAATCCACCCTGATCCCCTGGTACTGTCCCTCCTGCAGCCGCCTGCTCTCCTGCACGTTGTCCAGGATCTGGCCCAGCATATCCTGGGAATGTTGGTATGCTCCCAAGATCTTGGTGAGTGCCTCCTGGAGCGTCATTCCCTGGGCCTGTCCTCCCCCTGGTGCACAGGCCTCCTCCCAGTTTCCCTGTTGTCCTGTGCCTCTGTCCCCTGAACCGTGTGCCCACTGCCACTGACCCCAGTGGTGGAGGGATGGGACTGAGGGTGAGGCTATGTAATGGCATGCAGGTAGGGGCTGATAGTAGTAGAGAGTTGACTTACCAGAGTCCAGTCCTCCTCCTACTCCTGCCGGGCCCTCAGAATGTTTGTTGTTAGTTGTGGGGGAGGAGGTGGGGATCGACTGCCAGTCTTCTGTACAGCGAGTTGGTGTCTCACTGCAATGGAGTGCACCTTCCCCCGTAGGTCATTCCACCTCTTCCTGATATCACCCCTTGTTCTGGGGTGCTGTCCCACGGCATTGACCCTGTCCACGATCCTCCGCCATTGCTCTATCTTCCTAACCATGGATATCTGCTGAACCTGTGCTCCAAATAGCTGTGGCTCTACCCTGATGATTTCCTCCACCATGACCCTTAGCTCCTCCTCAGAGAATCTGGGGTGTTTTTGTAGTGCCAAGGGTGTTGTGTGAGTAGTGTGGGTGAGGGAGTGTAGGGTGATGTGTTGGGGTGTGTGTTGTGAGGTGCGTGGGGGGTGTATTGGTGATGGTGGTGTGTGGCTCTGGTCTTGTCTGTGTTCTTGCTGTCCCTCTCTGGTGTCAATTGTTTGTAATGGTAAAGGGTTGTGGGTGTGTGTTTTATCGTGGTGTGGGTGTATGGTTGAGGTGTGTGTATGAGTTTCAGGTGTGTGTTATTTAAATTGACCAATGTCGTGTTGTTTTGTTTGAGTGTGTGTATTTTGAGCGCTGCAGTATGTACTGCCAATGGTTTACCACTGTTGAATGTCCACTGTGGTGATTCGTGGGTCATAATGTGGTGGGAGCAGTTCTGTTGGCGTAACGGTGTGTGTTTTGATACCGCCAATTTATCATTGACCTTTGGTCTGGCGGATTTGTGAATGTGGCTGAATTCTGTCGGATTGGTGTGTGTGTGTCATAATATGGTGAATGGATATCTGTTGTGGTGGCGATATGTTGGCAGTAGTCAGCGTGGCGGTAAGTGGGATTTACTGCCAATGTCATAATGAGGGCTTTAGTGTCTTCCTAAATGAACCTCCCCACCCTACCACCTTGTGCAGCAAGTCTTCAACCCACCCAAATAGATAGCCCGTTCGTCTCTGAACAGTAGCAACAATATCACAACAGTAGTATCTTGGGTGTGGCCCCACAGGGTAGGTTACTGTGCATCAAATTTTTCTTAGCTAGTGAACCCTGTACCAACACCAGTCCTACCAAGCCACCGGCATGCATACTCCTAATTATATCCATCAAACTGTGTTGTCTTCTGTCATTGAGGTGACTCGGGCATAATAGTGACTTCTGTCTCCTCACCAGAGCCATCGGTACCTCACCAGGCCCCACTGAGTCCTTGTCAAGAACTGCCCTTCTGTTCTTTGAAGTCCATGGGCAGTGGTGGTGTAACTGCCACCATTCTCACCCTTTCTGATTCTGCCTGGTCTTTTGTGGGCCAGGCCCTAAGCGTCAACGTGGCCTGCATTTTTATTTCTGATCCTGGCAGCCGAAGCATTAAGCTCTCTCCTGGTCAGGTATTTGGTAGCCACTTTTTTCAACTATATCCTGACCTCAAACACAGTGGTAAAAAAGTGACTTACCCTGAGCTTTGCTTTAAAAAATTAAGCATATTTCAAATTGAGTTGCTACCAATGTTTTTTTTACCATGATAATATTTTAACATTGCTGTTGTACTACGTTTGTATAGTCTGGAAAGATGTTCACTGAGCTACCATTGATTCTCCAGGGCCTATGGGACAGTGCAACCTGTGCTCTGTGTCTCAAACTGGGGTGGCATGGTGGGCAAAAGAATGATGGATTAAACCCAGATCTGTGACTGGGGGTGAGTGTTTGACAATGTTCAGCATTCCGTCCATCACTTGTTGTTTTTGCTTTGTCGCCCTAAGAGGGAAGGGTATGCCCAGACGTGGGTCCCATGCTTCCCATGCCACTGGATTCAAGCTAGCCTGGCTGATGAGGGGTGAAACCCCGAAACCGGTCCCAGGATGCTTGTTTCCGGTCCAGTGAGGACCTGGCTTGGCAGTTCGGGCTGGACTGTTCCCATGAGGAACAGGGTCAAGACTGATTTGCATATGGCTGGATCCAAACTGGGGTGGCATGGTGAGCAAAAGAATGATGGATTAAACCCAGATCTGTGACTGGGGGTGAGTGTTTGACAATGTTCAGCATTCCGTCCATCACTTGTTGTTTTTGCTGTGTCTCCCAGTCAACAAGGTGCCCTTTGCATCTTAGTTCTGGCAATTCTGTTCCCAGGGGCCAGGTGTGTCTGTGTCCCCAGCAGCAGGCCTCACTTTTGAACCACCACAGTATTGTTTCTGTGTGGGCAGAAATCATCCCTGCTGCATTCTTTCTCTGAGGAGTGAGGCACCCCCATCAGCATCCACTGCCTTTGTTCCAGGCTGCTATGGACCCCCGGTGGAGCACCTACTCACTGTTCTGGCTACACAGCTCACTCTTCTGCATGTCCGGGCCATCTTGATTTCATCTCTGTCCTGAAATTCACAAAAAGCAACATAAAATCATCTCAGCGGCCACGCCACTATTGTCATCCAGGACACCTTGTTTAGAACTATTTTTTTCTTTCAAACTGCTAGCATACTTGCTCTTTTGTAAAATATTGTTTGCATGATTTCAACAGAGATGTGCTTCAGTCAGTGAAATCCGTGCCCCATTTTATGGTCTTAGCTACTTGGGTCTCTTGCAAAGATTTTTCTTGAGGTAATGTAATGCTAGCTGGCTCTATTGCTCTTTTTTCTTGGAGTTGTTTAAGTTTGCCTGTGGTACGTGCAAGTAGTGCGTAACTGTCATATTCTGCTCTCCAACTGCATCATGTTGTGGTATGCGCAGTGTAAGAAATCATGATGTTGGCTGAGGGAAGAAGAAGCCCCAGTCAGGCAAAAACCACAGTCTTTGTCAGGATGAACCACAAAAGTCAGTCAACTGACCTGTGCGTAGCCCTCTGGTAGCTTGGCACAAAACAGTCAGGCTTTACTTAGAAGCAAACTATAAAGCATTTTCACAGAACTCAACAGTCACAAAGTCAAAAAACAACACACACAAAATCCCAAGCCAACTTAGAAAAATAACAAAAAGTACAAATATTTAGCCAAAATAGTCAACTTTCTAAAAGTGTCATTTTCAGAATTGTGACATACAACCCAACTTTACCATTGCAGATACACTTTAAATTGCAATTCATTTGAGTCCAAACATGATATTTTGACCTGCTCCCAATCTAAAGATAGCACTTGTTAAAAGCACTAAAGTAACCCAATGTTATCCCATGGGACAGATAGGCCTTACAGTAGTGAAACATGCATTTAGGACGTTTTCCATACCAGGGCATGTAAAAATTTAAAAAGTCATTTGCTACTTTATAAATGTAGTACACCCAGCTCTTTGGCCTTTTGAGGCCTAACCCAGGGGTGACTTACAGGTATTGAAAAGAAAGATTTAGGCTTGGCAAAAAGTTTGTTTTGCTATGTCAAAATGGCAGTTTTAAAACTGCACTACAGACTGCCACGTCAGGACTGAGACATGTTTTAAATAATGATTGCTGCAGATTCGCTAGTAGCAGTACATGTATAGGTTCTAGGCCCTGGGTACATGTAGTACCATATAAAAGGGAAATATAAGTAGTTTAAATATGCTGTAAGCCAATTGTATCATATTTTAGGGGGAGTGCACAAGCACTTTAGCACTGATTAGCAGTGGGATTGTGCACAGAGTCCCAAGGCAAACAAAAGGGGGAAGACCACAACGAAGTTGTCAGGTCTCACATGCAGTACAACTTCCACCTATGTGTGGTTCCTATTATGGTAAAAAGATTACAAGTTTAGGGCGGAAGCACAACAGAGTGTGGGAGACTGAGTCCACTCCACACCATTTTAGAAACTGCCGGCCTAACTCCTGGCTAGCCCACATTATCACACCCAACCCTAGAAAGCAAAGCTGATTTGTGGCAACCTAAACCCGAAACTCTGACCCTTTAGGGAAGTCATGGTGAACAGATCACACCCCTTTCGCTCAGTTACTCAGAGCCTCACACATGCTAAGGCAGAACCTGAAAAGTAAACTAGATTTCAATGTTTTTATTGAAGCAATTGCATCCTAGTATAACAAGCAATAGCTGTGATAATAAGGCAGAAGAAATATAGTACAGTAATCATCATTACAACCAGTGTTAAAAAAAATAAACAACCCAACCATGTTGTATGCTTCTAGAGAGTCTACAGATTCCATCCTACATCCTATGTCTAAGTCTGAAAGCATAGTTGTGGTAACCCCTCTGCCTGTCCTGACCTCCCTTCCTGAATGTGATATCAAAAGTCTGCCTGTTGTCTGTATGGAAATCCTTTCCGACGAGCTAAAGAGTCAGTGTTAAGATCAGTGAAGCTGTCTGTAGAGTGATGTGCATCTCAGAATTGGCCATGACTGGGACGTCCTTTGCCTCCCTCAAACCTTTATGTTGTTTATATAATATCCCATGCAGAGTTCTAAGAACAGGCCTGATGTGTCTAGCAAATGGGGACTGACTCCTGATCTGCGGGAGTGGTAGTATGAATTAGTGTATCATGTACCATACATGATAGCCTTGAGCAAAGCACAGAGTGCATTGCGTTCAAAGGGCTGATAAAATGTGCAGCACAAGCAACTATGTCTTCTTAGAAAGAAATTATTAAAATATAAAAACAATGAGCTAAAAGCTGTTTGTGCTAAAAAATGTGAAATTAATAACATATTATTAGGTGTAAAGGTACAGACTACGGGCCTAATGTTAAAATAAGGGTGCCCAACCTTGGTGCTAGAGGCGACTCACAACAGCACAAATTCTGCAAGATTTATATTCATGTTTTCCCACAAGATATGGAATTTCATTACGTTTTTTGTGTTCCCATTTGGTGCGTCAAATACTTGTGATTTAGAAATGAGCCGCATTTTGAACGATGCAACAAATTTGTGCATGTCACCTGGGGCTCTACCGGAATTACCAGTGAAATCGGGTATCACTGACACTGGACTGTATTTACTTCAGCACACCAATCAGAGTTTTTGATTCTGGAACAGGGACTAAAATGCAGAAATCAAAATTGCTGGCTCATTTTATCCATGCAAAGTAATGATTCTAGGACTGTTTCCACATGAGAATTTCTGCTGCTCAGTGCAGTAAGCAAGAGGAACTCCTGTGAGGAAACAAAGCAGGAGTCTTTGGGTGCGTGTCCTCACCTGGTACAATCATAATTAGCCAGTTCCTTATCTGTCCTGCCCCACCGGGTACGAATCTACCCAGTTCAGAATCAGGGGCCTCATATACTAAAAATACATTCTCAAAAAATGGTTACAAGTTGTCCACCAAATTTTATCATATGCATTTGAATTTTGCAAACTGACTTTTGTATTAATAGGCTTGTTCATAAAATATAGAATCATGGAGGGTCACAAATCAACCTGCCTCATAAATACTAATGAGTTAAGTTGCAAATTGTGACCCATTACAATTTGCTATAAATACAGGCCTGGTGGCCTGCATTGGTCAGCAGACCACCATGTCTGGGATAGATTTTCAATAAAGCAATTTTTTTTTTCTGCAGCTGTTTTCCTAAATGGGAACTGGGATATTTTTATAAAGCAAAGTGAAATGTTTTACAAACATGTTTCCTTAGTAACTGCCTTCACATAAAAAGTGTTTTTTAAAAACATTCACAAAGGACCACTTCCCATTTGCTAATGGATTAACTTCTTCTTTGAGCTGGTGGTAAAATTATGTTTTCTGATGGTCGCAGTTGGAAAACATTAATACAGACCGTAAGGAATCAGTATTTGGAAGGGACCTCCTTACACACCCCTTCCAAATACTGATGTGTAATGGTTTCCTAAACACAGTTAACAATTCGGAGACCTTTTCCAAATTGCTAAATGGCCCTTGTACATTTTAAAAACAGTTTTATAATTCATAAGCCTTCTGATTTACCTAATTAGAGGATTTGTAATTGCTACTACCGAAAGTACATGAGGTCCCTTAGTCTGTAGTCAAGCCTCAGATGTTAATATCCAACTCAATCATTTATGTTATTAACCAAGAACTTTCCACCTGTGAAAATTTGGTATGGTAAAAGTTCGTAAGAACATGCATATTGCTACTCATGTTCTTCTAACTATAAAAGTAGGTGGTCTTCAGACTCTGGCTCTAGATCTCATAAAGCCTTTAGACATGGTATCAGTCAGTGTCTTTGTAGGAAAAAGTTCAGCTCATTTAGCCCGTCAAACCTTTTCACATTCTTCCCAGTTCTGGGTTTTTTACTGAGAGTGAGTCTCCCCACCTGAATCTTACTCCGTTTGTGTGCGGGGTGCGCATGTCAGGATTCTCTCTTGTGCAAACCGGTATCTGCACACAGGTAGCCTGTCAAAGCAGGGACTGTTCAGGTATTAGTACTGACCTGAGGTATCCTTATAATGTGAGTGGGTATTCATAGTGTAAGTCTATAGTGTTCACGAACATCTGAGGTGCTTAAATTGTTTAATAATTTATAGATGAAATCTGCAGTTATGTTCAGTTTTGCCTTACTTAAGCCTGCAGGCTCATTTAAGGTACCAATTTAGGGGTAGGCATGCACCCCAAGTGTAGATCTACAGTCGTAGACATCATGCATGCCCTCCTTTTTTTACTTCAAGATATGCCATATTTCCCAGGCTCAGCTCATAGTCAGATGCCAGGCCTCTGTCCCCTTTAATGGGCCACATTGATTATTCTCCCTCACAGCAGTGCATCACACAAAAGGACAATTAATAGTGCTTGGCTTAGATCCTTGGAAAGGAAAGAGTTGAGGAGGAAATCTGCATCAGTTACTAACTTGTCAAACTGCACCTGGGGTGGGACAGATCGGGCTTTCCGAAACAAAGGGGGAATCTGAGACCTCTGGAGCCAACACAGGAGGGGACGTTTTGGTGGAAAGGGATCAGGCAGATGTGTCAGCTAGGGGCAGAAGTGAGGCTCACTAGGGGAGCTCTTTCCAAAGACTTTAAGTTTTATATTGAATTGCCCCAGAATGATGTGAAGGAGGTTTGGGACTTGGATGGAGCGATGATGTTTCACCGTAGGATAATCCTGGGGTGACTGGCTTCTAGAACCTTCCACCCCACTTAAAACTCATGCACAAGAGAAGGAGAAATGAGAAGACAATAGACACTGGAGCAACAATGGGAAAAGGATGCCCAGCTTGAAGGAAAAGCCACCTGATACTCCTTCAAGTGTGGACTTTGACTAAAGCTCTCCCCCAGAACTAAGATTGGTCCTTTCATGGCATGTGGCCTAGCCCCTTATGCCCCTAAGGAACTATGGTGGTAATGGAGCTGCTAGGTAACCATTGGTTACCCTAGACCCTCTTTTGACTGCATCATGACTCCACTGCTGACTCAAAGGTGCCCTGCAAGATGGCCAGGAGGTCATAGAAGCTGGGAAGTGCATCAGTATAGGTTGACTGCTTTCTGTCTGTGAAGGGGCTTTGGAAGGTGTCCCCTCAAGCAGAAGAGAGCTTCAGGAGCATAAGCAGAGTATAGGTCTGAGGCAGTGAGCCACAAAACCCAGCTACCTGCAAAAAGCACTCTTTAGAGGCCAGAGAGTTGAGAAAATGCTTCTGGTGGCTAAGGCTGGCCGCCAGGAGCAGATGTAGCCAAAGTGTATGCCTGTTAGTCCTTTGAGGACTTATATACAGGCTTGTCCCCAAGGGGAACCAAGCAGAGACCAGAGCTCGTGGTGCTTTATTCTGCCCCACAAAGCCATTTATCATCCTTCAATGTGGAGGTTTCCACTCTCCAGCTGCTCTTTTGCCCCTGGGGACTCCATACCCCAGGGCCCAACACAAGTAATGATACTCTGGGGATTTGGGGTGTAAGAAGGCAGTGCAGAGGGGGAGAGCTGTCAGGTTGCTCATCCACCAACACTGCCTGTCTCAAGAGAGGCAGGCACACCCTGTTATAAACGTCTGGCCTCGTGTCAGCAGGAGGAGCACCAGTTTCTTCTCCTACCCTCTAGAGACAGCCTAGGTGAGAGCAAGAGGAGGATGCTAGCTCCTGTACAGTGTGGGGAGCTGTCAGGTATTGCAGTGGCCTTGTGGCTACCCTGCTGCCCCAATTACCATGGCTGCACCTGTTACCTGGTCGGCAAGGGCTCCCGGCATGTAAAATGAAAAGATAAAGGGAAAGAAGAAAAACATTGCTTGAGGCTGCAATAACAAAGGGGAACATGATATGGCGGTAACTAATACATTATTTACTGCATCAGACCTATCAGTGCCTCATAATCCCGCAAGGCAGGGCCACAGATGTACATTTTGTGTTTTCTGGTGTCCAGAGAAGACCAGGGGCTCCACCAATGAATCCCAAAGGCCATGTGGTTGCTGTAGGGATCACAGTAGCCCCCAAGAAACGTTCTAACGAAGGTCACAATAAGTGTCTGGAGTCATTTAAATTATGACTGCAAGAGAGGTGTAGCACTATTGCCAAGCACTCCTGCAGCTGAAGCTTTTGATTTCGGGCATTCAAAGTCCTCTGCTTATTATTCCTAAAGCAGCAGCATATTGAGTGAAAAAGAAAGAGTCTGGACCCATGTCATTCTGATCAATGGTTTATTGATAATGTTGGTGAATAATACTACTAATGTTATTGGACAATTGTATTTTGACAATTGTGATGTTTTATTTAGTACTGTCATGGTGACACTCTTGGAAAGCTGGAAGGCTTCTTATATGGATAATGACACCCACTTATAAAGTGATGTTTAATTTTGCACAGGTGGAGTGTATTGAGGTTTTAGGCTTCAGGACCCTAGTGGCTTCTAGAACCTTCCACCCCACTTAAAACTCATGCACAAGAGAAGGAGAAATGAGAAGACAATAGACACTGGAGCAACAATGGGAAAAGGATGCCCAGCTTGAAGGAAAAGCCACCTGATACTCCTTCAAGTGTGGACTTTGACTAAAGCTCTCCCCCAGAACTAAGATTGGTCCTTTCACGGCATGTGGCCTAGCCCCTTATGCCCCTAAGGAACTATGGTGGTAATGGAGCTGCTAGGTAACCATTGGTTACCCTAGACCCTCTTTTGACTGCATCATGACTCCACTGCTGACTCAAAGGTGCCCTGCAAGATGGCCAGGAGGTCATAGAAGCTGGGAAGTGCATCAGTATAGGTTGACTGCTTTCTGTCTGTGAAGGGGCTTTGGAAGGTTTCCCCTCAAGCAGAAGAGAGCTTCAGGAGCATAAGCAGAGTATAGGTCTGAGGCAGTGAGCCACAAAACCCAGCTACCTGCAAAAAGCACTCTTTAGAGGCCAGAGAGTTGAGAAAATGCTTCTGGTGGCTAAGGCTGGCCGCCAGGAGCAGATGTAGCCAAAGTGTATGCCTGTTAGTCCTTTGAGGACTTATATACAGGCTTGTCGCCAAGGGGAACCAAGCAGAGACCAGAGCTCGTGGTGCTTTATTCTGCCCCACAAAGCTATTTATCATCCTTCAATGTGGAGGTTTCCACTCTCCAGCTGCTCTTTTGCCCCTGGGGACTCCATACCCCAGGGCCCAACACAAGTAATGATACTCTGGGGATTTGGGGTGTAAGAAGGCAGTGCAGAGGGGGAGAGCTGTCAGGTTGCTCATCCACCAACACTGCCTGTCTCAAGAGAGGCAGGCACATCCTGTTATTAACATGAAAGGTGTAATGGGATATGGGAGTGTCCCAAAAGTATTTCCAGCAATTATGTTGATATTATTAATTTAATGCATGATACTTATCAGTGCGTGTGTGGGTAATTAAAGTAGGCTTCCTCATGAAAAGAAAAGCATTGACTGGGTATGAATTATTGAGTGTTGTCCCTTCATATCAGTGAATTGCGTTACTAGCCCACACCACCTCCCCTGAGTATTCCTCAGGATGCTCTGCTTCCCTAGCCTGAGAAAGTCAAGTGCTTCATTGGGGACCAGCGTTCCAGTAAAAAGACAACTGTGGACATATTACTTGCAAAGGACTCGCAATCTACACAACTCATAACCCAATATCTTACAGTCGTAATGCTGCCTCCGCACTGAATCATGTTTTTAGCTCAGTCAGAGAACAGGAGGGATGGGTTGCAGATCAGAGCCAGCTGCTGAACTTTACTCTCCTACATGAAACGAGTGGATTGAAAACACCTTCACCCTGCACTTCAATTGTCATACTATCCCACCTGTTCAGCTAAAACCGCTTTTATTCTATTATCAGTTTCTGCTGCATAAAAGTTAGTCTAATCACCCTGTCCTGCTTCCTCGTTTGAAGGCATAGACTCCAGAGAATGTTCGTTAATTCAGCCTGCAGAATCGGGCTCATCATAGAAAACACTCCTATTTTACAGTTTGTTTTCTTATCTTACGTCTAGGCCAATACAATTACCTTATTCTTATCTGGTTACCATAAACAAGACTCTAACGTTGCCCAAAGGTGTATTCGTTCTCACCATGCATGTTAGAGCAGAAACTCAATAGGGTGAATTGTGACCCAATAACCAGCCCACTTGGAATCCGACCATACAGTGAACTCATTGCAAATCTAGTCATTCAATATAGCCTTAGAACCTGCCGTAGCGGGCTCTACCGGCTATTAAAGGCCCGCTCCCACGTTAAATGCCCGAGCCGAAGGCAAAGCCCGAGGTCTGGCACACTGGTTTGTTCCATCACCAGTCCTTTTTATCTCTGTCAGTATCCATATCAAAGAACAGATGGGTGTGCTGCACAGAAAGTAGTTCTGTCACATCTTAACCAAAAGTAAGGTTTTGTCATTGTCAACCTTCATTTCTGGCTCCTTCTTTCTTAAATGTCCTCATTAATTACATTTTGTTGATATATTCACTACTTCTATCTTTGTATGTGCATAAGGTTTATGGTTAGCATTCATCCTCCAATTGCAGCACTTTGGTTCAGACTTACTTTAATTTAGTACAGACCCTTCAGTGAAATTACGTAGCATTTTTTACACCAAGCAGAACGATCAACTTTCCAGCATTAATACAGCACAAAAGGACATGTGTGTCGTAGAATACCAGCACATCATTATCGATTCTAGCACCCATTCTGTTTGACGTAAAGCCAGACCTACTCAAATGGTCTTATCTGCGTTTGCATGAAATCTTAATGCCAAATGACACCAAACACAAACAAGGTACAAGCGTAACTAATATTGTGAGACAGTTTACAAGGCTTCCCCTTGCACCGTAGTCCTTGCATCGAAAGTTGGACTGGAAGGTGTTACCCGAGAACAAATGTGAAGCACAGCAGCATTAAAAAACGAGCCACAGTTTAGTGCTTATTGTCACCCTAAGAAGCTTTTTATATCACGTCCCTGGGTCAGATCGATAAAGCAGTTTGCAGATCAACTTTTAACTTAGATGAACAAACAATTTTATTAAAAAGTGTAAAGCCACTGTGTTCTTATTTCCAAGCATGGTTTACCCTCATAAAGAATTTAGTAATGCATGCTTTTTTATTAAATCTATGTTCAGGAAGGGGAGTAGGAATTCCATGGTAGAAATATCATGCAATTGTGGGAACATCCACAAATGTACCGGTTTATGGATACACGCACACTTTTTCAATACGAATTCTCAGCCTTGAAACTATTGGCTCACCTTAAAATCAAGCGTAGATCCCTAGCCAATTTGGAAATGGGGTAGTAAAACTCCGATAACTTATTTGCAGAGCATTAATTGCAAAATTAATTTAAATAAAATATACAAGAACATAGAGCATATTTGAACATATTCCTTTAAGAAGAACATTATTATATTAAGCCTCCTGTATATAACCCACAAATACCTGACACACAAATAGAAGCTCATTTTTAAAGTTACCGTTGTATTGAATATGGATGGGTATAGCTCACATTTGATGAAGACCGACGGACATTCAACTAGGCCAACACGAAACATGAGTGTACTACAGGAGGACAGGCGACATGAAATAATCAAAACTAATTTGTGTTAATTGGAGTGTGGCATGCTTACACACACACACACACACACAGCTTTGTATATTTTGTTGCCCCCCCCAAAGTCATATGTCTCATTGAGATGCTTCAAATCCCTTCACATGAACAAACTAACTCCACAGTACTTGTTGTAACTTCTACCTCTCACCCTGTCTTGAAAAGAATCCGACAGGACTGGGACAAAAACGTTTATTGCTTCAGTGCTGGCAGAGTAACATTCTGTCATTATGTTATTGCGTAGTAGTTTGCATGTTTACAGTTTCTTTTTTCCTCGTTCTTTAGATTTTCTATGTACTGTGCATTTGAAGAGCATCTATCTGCAGACCTAGAAGCACGCTAGTTGATGGGCTCCTATTTTGATATTATTACTCTAAGTAAATATGGTTTTCATCTTCTTGTTTGTGCTGGATTCCTTACCATTCAACTTCAACACAGAGGCAGTTATGTTTCTGGCCTAAGCTATTATGAAGCACCATGGTCCGCCAAAAAGCAGACATCACCCTCTTCAGAGCACAACAAAACACAGGCAAGGTACTTAGACTGAGTTGCAGGTAGGTCCACTATACAACGTCCCCTGTGCCTTGTTTATTTGAAATTCCTTATAAGTGACACTCCTGTGAATTTAAGACCTCTACTCCAGTACCAGAGTTGTTTTGTTCATTCTCAGCTATTTTTGTGCAGACATTGATTTTACCTGCCAGAGTCTGAAATACCTGTTTGCCTCTAGCTCTCTGCAGTACACAGCGATTTACTAGAACCAATCATGTTCAAAGGTCAATTAAAAGTAGGTGTCATTTATTGTTTTTGTTTTTATTTCACTCTAGTGAAGCATTAAGGTCCCTTTCTTTTCATAAAGTAGCTTGGAAATGCATTAAGGAGGTAAGATTGAAGAACCACATCCAGCACAAAGGCACATAATTTACAAGAAACTGGTGCATCAGTGCTGATACGCCAGTTTTCTTGCATCACTCCTGCCCCACTTAATGACACCATAGGAGTGCTGTATTTACAATATTAGGAGAACAGCGTCAGAATTCCTTACGCTATTGTGGAGCTTTGCTGCACTAGCTTAACAAATGTTGACGCTAGTGCAGCAAAATGCAAGGAGGCCCATGGGTTTCCATGGGTGCATCATTTTAATGCCTGCTTTGAGGAGGCATTAAAAATTATGACAAAAATCTTGTAGATTTCACTGCTCC
This sequence comes from Pleurodeles waltl, assembly GCF_031143425.1. NCBI lineage: Eukaryota > Metazoa > Chordata > Amphibia > Caudata > Salamandridae > Pleurodeles > Pleurodeles waltl. Next base: position 915,867,630 of record NC_090447.1, read on the forward strand.
ATTTTTACCGGCCTCCTAGCGCCAGAACACCCCACTTGCATACATTATGCCTGGCATAGGCATAATGTGGCGCAAGGTTGATCAATGTGACGCAATGCAAGTATTGCACCACTTTGTAAATACGGTGCTGCAAAAAAGCCTTCCTACTCCCACATTAGCACAAACAAATGATGCTAATATGACGCAGGAAGGAGCTAGAGGCTTGTAAATATGCCCCAGTGTGACACTGTCAGTTAATGTTTTTACACATATGTTCAGTGCATAATTAAAATCATGATCCGGGGAAAAAATAAACAGCACTAATTTTGTTGAAAAAGGCCAGGCGTTGAATACCTAAGCAATCACTTAAATGCAATGAGAACATCTAAATATCCTGAATGAGAACTAACGTTTTTTAAATTTATTTTTATTTAAATACATTGACATATTTAAATATAATTATGTATTAAATTGTAATTATTCATGAAGAACCTTCTAAGGCAGAGCATACAGTTAGAACCTCAGACCACCTCTAAACAGGCACCAACCAATAGGAGCAAGGAGGCATAATTAAAGGTTTATTCAAACAGTTATGTTTTTGAGGTAATACACGTGAACATTCCGAAAGGACTGCTTTCAAAAAGAAAATCTCATCATGTGAAATGATCAAAGGAAGATAGTTGAAATGGAGTACGATCACTTCATTTTTCTAGGACCAAAGGCATCCTGGGTTAAGGGTGGGTATAATTGGAGAGGTAATCTGAAACAAAATGAGAAACAATTATATTGATTGACTTACATATATAGATGAAACATTTATATAGTATCTACCTTTGTGTGAGAGTTACTGAAAAGTATGTAAAAATTGCTTAATGAGATCTCCTCTGCCAGTGTTTAAGAGAGACTTGGTCAACAAAGTTTAGTTGAGGATGGGCATTATTTTGAGCTAAACATTTTCCCACCTTCGGTGGTGGAAATATATAAATCACTTTTCTAGGTAAATAAGGTAAAATCTTAGATCAAACTCAGACACAAATTTATTGATGCATTTTAGTGCTTAGTTAGGAAGTGTGTGATTAAATCAATATATGAGGATAAAGAGTTAAATCTACGTTATTGCTGGTTTTGCATTTTTTCTACATAGACATTCAAAGTATAGGTTAAAGGACAGGGAGCAACATTGTTAAAGCTTTATCAAAATATATAGTGATTAGATTTAGCTATTGGATGTCAATAATTGTGGTCCTGTGGCGAGTAAGACTGGAAGGATTTCAGGAAAAAAATATTGCAGATGGACATAAGTTGTGGCTGAGCCGGCAAACTGATCAAACCTGGGTATAATTAAGGGTATAACAAATTCTACTAAGGTGCTATTCTTGACTTGAGGTTGATTGTGGTTCACATTGGCTAAGTTAGGTACAGGGAGAACATGACTCTCTCTCTCTCTCATACACTCACCCATGTACACCCCTCACCCCACACACACCCTTTGCTACAGATTTCATATGTCCCAGGTATTAAGAAAATTAAGAAATGAGAGTATTGACATGACGAGCGGTTAAAACAGGTCTTAACCTGTCCTCAAAGAAGTAGCATCCAAGTTAAATTGATCATGAATGAGAATTCATGATCAATTTAACTTGGTCAGACAAAAAAGAAAAAAATGCAAACACAAAAGATAATTTCCTAAATACTACAACAATCTGTTGTCACAATTCCAAAGTTCTCTGTTGAAACCAAAGAGGAAACCCTCTGTAAAGTGTTGTGTCGCCGCCCTAGCAACAAGGAGCAATAAAATGGGTCTGTAAAAAAAGCATCCAAGGACATCTACTGATGTGTCCACTCAAGGGAAAACATTGTTGTAAGAAAAGGAAAGCTATTTGCTGACTCTTTAAATAGGTGGCTGTGAAGGGATGAGAAGCTGCAAGATCAGTAGGAGGACCAGTCATGAGAAATTGGCCCACATAGGGGGGAAATGACATACATAGAATCAGCCCATTGTCAGTATTATGTTCCGGGAAAAAGAGGAGAGGTGCAGCGACAGTGGTGCAGAGACCAAAAATGTGTGGCCAGATTGAAGAAAAGAAGCAGTTTCAAGGTAGTGTGAAATATTGGAGAGAGGACTCAGGATAAGGAGCAGAGAGAGACGTGGCACAGGTGACCTGAGAATTAAAAGTTGCATTAGAGGCCAAAGCTACAGAAGAAGTCATTGGAAAGAGGGCATACTGCCAAGCATATTGCACATAACCCAGCCAACGCTCAAAAGGGGTGTAGGGTTCCACACATCCATGGTTTAATGTCCGAGGCATAACTCAAGACAAAAATTAACTGGGTGGAGGAGGGGTCCCAAGTGCACAGAGGGCACAAGTAATGGTGGCAAGACAAAGATTTATAAGGTGGAAACAGGCTGTGTTTTTATTTCGCAGGGTGAGGTGGTAGGCTTTGGAAATCTTATGGTAAGTGAGTGCACCAAACAGAAATTTGTGTATAACACCTGGCTCAGTGTTGGTCTCTTTATTTCTTTTGAGAGGAATCGGAAGACAATCTTTTGTGGTGAACTAACCGTACCAGTGAGAAGAAAACATACCTTTGGTTTGGATAACACACAATCCCCTGGGACAATACCTCTTGGGATCACTACTGTGAGAACAAAGAATGTTTGTGAAATCATTGAAAGAGAAATTTGCAGGTTAGTGCTTGGGACGCTGTACATCCCAATCCCTTCGTATGATGTGGTATAAAAGGATTAGGGATACAGATGTCCAGATGAAGCCACAGAGAAGAATCAGAGTTTTCTCATGTGTGATGTTTTCAGCAACATCCCCCATGCCTCAAAACAGGCGGAAACACCCAGACTAAAGATGTGTAACCTTTTACGAACAAGCCTGAAAGTTCTGCACAAAGCTTGCTATACAGGGAGGGTTAGTTAGGAGGTTTGTTAGCCCTGCTTTTTTTCCATGGTTGTGCAAGTGATAAGCATGAATGACATTGTTAATCGAAGTAAGACCCAGTGTTTGGGTATTCATTAAATAAAAATTCTAAAACAAAGTTGCTTCCATTTGTTGATTGTTAGTGGTATATCAATATGGTAAACGATCTAACTCAATCAATGCTGTATTATACAAATGGATTATACAAATACCTTTTGTCTGGAAGCTTAAGCCAATCGCTTAGACGGCCAAATTTAGTGCAAAATACTGCAGACAGGCTCATTACTTGCTAACAAAGTTAAAAACATAGCAATTCCGCATGTAGGTCCCTGTGCTAGCTACCAGTAGAAAAGCAAATAGCGTTCAGCACTCCATAAAGTATATACTCTGATAAACCTAGGTTCTGGGATACTAAGTAACAAGAAGTCTCTAGTGACTCTATAAACTGATAGAGCGTTCTCGCTGGAAGCTGAAACATATTGAACTTCCTGTCTTTAATATATGGTCTTCCAAGTACTTCATGCCAGCGTATATGTTTAATACGTTTTTGTTTTGGCGACTTCTACAGTGCATTAGCTATACAAACATGTGGTAAACAAAAACAACTAACATAGCCTAGAATTAGAAAAATTGTGATAGTTGATCTCCTACATCTTTAGTCCTGCAGAGAACAGAGTAGTTGCTTGAGACCTTCTTTTATTACCACCTTGCTTATTTCGTGCATTGCGTGCCTCCTGAAAGAGGTCATCAGACTCAGAGCAAGGCACATACGTATGTGGCTACCCTGTTCGAGGATCTACTGTTCAGCCACTGCTGCACTCAGGGTTACCTCTATATTGTCCTCTTCATCCAAGATTATTAGTGTAGTCATCTCATTACCTTCACCTCTCATAGCTTTACCTGTGGGATATCATAGCTCATTGCTTAAACCTTGTATGATGGCAGCAGCTTTTGAGAGAGTTTTTCAGCAGAGGAAAATGTTGCCACCAAGTCCACATCCTCTCCATACAGGGTTCCTGTAAATCTGATATTTCTAGCTCTTTACAGGTTTTCCAGCTCCTTAAGGGATTACGAGGGTCATTCTGACCCTGGCGGCCGGTGGCCGCCAGGGCCACCGACCACGGGAGCACCGCCGACAGGCTGGCGGTGCTCCAATGAGCATTCTGACCGCGGCGGTTCAGCCGCGGTCAGAAGCGGAAAGTCAGCGGTCTCCCGCTGACTTTCCGCTGCTCATTGGAATCCTCCATGGCTGCGGAGCGCGCTCCGCAGCCATGAGGATTCTGACCCCCCCTACCGCCATCCAGTTCATGGTGGGAAAGCCGCCATGAACAGGATGGCGGTAGGGGGGGTCGCGGGGCCCCTGGGGGCCCCTGCCGTGCCCATGCCAATGGCATGGGCACGGCAGGGGCCCCCGTAAGAGGGCCCCAAAATGTATTTCACTGTCTGCCTTGCAGACAGTGAAATACGCGATGGGTGCAGTAGCACCCGTCGCACCTTCCCACTCCGCCGGCTCGATTACGAGCCGGCATCCTCGTGGGAAGGTCGTTTTCCCCTGGGCTGGTGGGCGGTTTAACTGGAACCGCCCGCCAGCCCAGGGGAAAACTCGTAATACCCGCCGCGGTCTTTTGACCGCGGCGCGGTAATTTGGAGGGCGGGATCCTGGCGGGCGGCCTCCGCCGCCCGCCAGGGTCATAATGAGGCCCTACATCTTTGCACTTACGGAAAACATTGTGATGCTCACTCTCTCTTGAACTGGACAGGAATGGCCTCCCCTTCCTTCAAAAGGATGTTCTAGTAATGAGGATTCCTTTTACTTCAAAAACTGCTCCAAAGGCCATGGGTACTTCACCTGCTTTCTAACTGTAGACATAGATCCAGATTGTCCCTGTTATTGTGATTGTCCCTGGTTTACTTCCTGTGCCTTATCCAGCTCCATCACTGTGCGAATAATACCTTTGTCATGGAGAACATGTAGTTTTAGGCTTCCTTCACCAAGATCACCACATGAAATACTCTTGGGTTTCCGTCATAAGCAACTTGCCTTTGCAGGCCACACTAGGTACTCCAGATGTAGATGGGTTTCCAACCATTGCCTGTGCCGCACCGCCCACAGGCGTGCACCATTATTTTTCCATGTGAGGCATTGGTGGGGAAAGATACATGTATAAGTGCCCCCATATCATCTCAATACCATTAGCCTAGAGAAATCAGTCTGCCACTGTAAAATGAACAATTTAATTCCTAAAACAAAAACCTTGCAATTACTTATATGAACCAGAAGATAGCCCCCGAGGACACCTAGAGTTACGGGCACATTCACAAAAGAAGATTTACCTACAGAAATGTTTGCATTTGTAGATTTTCACCTATGCCTGGATGGAACTCTGTTTACAAATGGTATTCACAAATTCTGAGTGAAAATAGCGACCCAGTAATGGGCTTTACAAGTCTCTATCACTTTACACAAGGAATCTCTTTCAACTAAAATTATGACTGCAGACTAGTAGTAACATCTAACTCCTGTGGGAAAAGATCTTTGTAGAAGATTGACATCACTGATATTGGGAAACTTGAATGACAAATTATGATTAAAGAGCATTCCTCCAACACAAATCACACACATCACAAAAATTAACCTGCCAAACACTTAAATACAAACCACATCTTAGACTCCATTCTCTTCCCATTGGACTGAGTTACTTTGTTTTTTGAGACAGGTTTTCTCTGGGATGGTGTTACCTTGGTTCCTGAGACAGGCCTTCAGACCTGCTACAGCCTCCTTCCTAGATGTAACCAAACCCACTTCAGAAGAGGAGGAACTTCTGTAAGGGGGAGTCAGACCTTCTAGTCACATTTGTTGCAGAGCATTACATGGAACTATATAGTCTGCCTACATGCACGCTCAGTGGAGAGTAGCATTCCGCCATGTGCAGGAGGAGACAGACTCTCTTGATGCATATTGGGTAGAGGAAAAAACATGGGAGGTCTCAAAAGAAGTAGCAAAATGAGAGCAGGTGGGAGAAGGAGATAATTTCCAGGATCCAGTTGACAAAGGCTGTTCCTAGAAGAAGATCTTGATCCCATTTCCTTCTTATCCTCTTGATGAACCTATCCTCTCTACCGTGATCCCTGGCCTTTTATATGGCCTGACTGGTCCTGAAAATACCATCTTCAGACGCTTTACCTATACCCTCATGTCACAGTGTGCTCCACCTCAGAGATAGGCTCACAACTCACTCATCTGTTATACACAGCTTTAATGACCCGCTGCTGTAGAGTGTACATTTACTGCATTATTGTTATTGCACTTAATCTTTCTTTTATAAATACTACGTATTGAATGCATTGATAGGAACAGGTATGCCAGAGCCTTATAAGTTATTAACAACATCAATTGCCATTTGTATAACCATATTTCTGTCTATATACATGTCAGAATAAGTGACATATTATTTTAAAACATTATATAAACCCCATGGTCAGCATCAATCAAATTGAGTTTGTAGTGGGTAAACTTACATGTAAAATCTACCCGTCCTTATGTCACGAAATTAACCCTTTTGTCATGCTGCTTTATTGGTAAACATATGCATAAGTCACTTATCACTCACTATATCTACCTTTAGCAATGTTACATTCAATCAGTGAGTAATATAGTGTATGTCATACTACATAGCAATTTTCACCCCATTTCAGTGTGTTTGCAATTAACAACTCTACCCTTCTATCGTTGATTCAGGAGAATTCTGTGTGTGGGTCTATACCATGTCACTCAAAGGTATATTACTATACATTGATAGTAACTGTGTAGACATACTAACTAACTCTATATATGTCTCCCTTCACAGCTTCAGTTATGCAATGCCCATGGCATCCACACTGGGCCTTAACCATCACACAACATCATTGGACATACTGGAAGCAAACATTTGACTCTCTTTGATCTGTTGGTCATAGAGGTTGGTGAGACCAATAGATCTACTACAGTCTATGGTTACTTTTTAACTTATTTACACCCTTTGATTGTGTCCACTGACAATTTTTTCTCTTAGAATTTGAAAATCTCATGTATCTATGTATGTGCTGCTGGAGCTAGAGAGACATGTTCTACACCTTCTTTCAGGAAACGGGTTAGCAGTTGACATCTAGGGGCTCATCCATCAAGGAAGCATCTGTGACAATGTGCTTTGCTGGTTAATATGGGATTGTTCATAAATTAACCAACAAATAACATTGTATCATATTCTTATGTATAACTTCACTATGCCAAAGTGTCATTCATTGCTTTCAACTCATGTACAGCATTTCTGTTTAAGGCATATACACAATGTATACCATCAAACACTAAATAAATTACCCTTTCACAACACTAACCTAAAAAGCCAGCCACACCAACAAATACTATTAACAATCTGCTTGTATTTTCCATCTGTTCACAACCTCATTCTACTCAGGTCCCAGTACTGCATTGTTGGACATATGGACAATAGCCCCACAGGGCTTGGAGAACAACCATCACCATCATGAACAGTTTATCAACCACGTTTTGGCATACCCTCAAAAAACACAACACAACCCTAACTTTAATCTGTGTACCATCTTTTGTGTATGTGGCCAAGAACATGGATATGCAAGAATACGATAATGTTATGAGTTGGATATTGTGAAATATATAGAAGTAACTATTACTAGAGCACATACATCTACTTTCATCCCTACTGAGGAAACAACACAAACATGTTTGAGTTTTAAAAACGTAGATCTGTATGAATATTTTAATGAAACAGTAGAAAAATATTGGTCAAAAGTGCATTAGGAATGAGTCAGCTGTCTTTGGAAAGAAGAGAAAATATAACAATGGTGAATGAGTCCATGATTGTGAATCGAACTTGGAGGGGGTGTGCACTGAATAAAAATGTCATGAATGCCAGAGGACCACCAGATATTTAAAGCTATTTGTAGCAAAAAAATAAAATTGTGCAAAAGTATATAGTCCTAAACAAAATTTAAAAGTCCTAAGTAAATGTTCCTAAATAAGTGTTCCTGTTCAGAGTGAAAGACAATATTTCAAAATACATTTTAAGTCCATCCCCAGAGTCTTTGGGCCAGATGCATAAAAAGATTTTGCATTTGCAAACAATGCGAATCGCAAAAATAGGCTGATTGTGAATGCAAAATCAGCTTTCACAATGTATGAAAGGCATTCACAAGCCAATTTTAGGGAATTGCAAAATTATTGATTCCCTAAAATTGTGACTTCATTTTGCGAATCGCAAATTGTGATTTACAAATTTGTAATTGCAAATTCAATGTATGAACCATTCATAAATTGTGAATGGTTGCAAAATGGAGATTTTCCATGTTCATTTTACCACCAACAAATCGGCTGGTAATCAGGTGCAACCTATATAAAGAGGCCCCGAGTGCATCAGCCCTTTTTAACCATGGGTGCACTATACGCATGGCGAGGATGATGAGGATCCTGGCAGGTTTGAGGAGAGGGAGGAGGAGACAGGAGCACATTTTCAGAGTGCGCATAACATTGTTTGACCAAACAGAGGAGGATATTTATAGCAAGTATAGGTTGAATTGTGCCATGATATTAGACCTAATAGCAGATTTGCAACGACAACTGCAGTGACGCACACACAGAACCAATGCAATACCCACTCATGTGCAGGAGTTATGTTCCCTGCACCTCTTAGCCTCAGGAAGCTATCAGGGGGTAATAGCAGCAGTTGGAGGTGTGTCCCAAAGTGCTCTCTCACGCTTCTTCCATGGATTTCTGAATGCTATGTTAACTAAAATCCATGAGCACATGAACTTCCCCAACACCCCACAGGACTTGCAGGTCACAAAATTAAAATTTTATCAGGTAGCCCAATTCCAACAGGTCATTGGCTGCATTGAAGGGACACATGTCGCCATCTGTCCATCATCAGCCAATGAATATATATAAGGAAATCAGAAATGCAGCCAAACGGGTCATCTGCAATGCCTCACACATCATCACAGATTTAGTGGCGAGATTCCCCGGTAGCACACATGACTCCCTCATATTCAGGCATAGAGAGTTTGGAGAAGGATACCTGCTTGGTAAATGCTTACAGAACAATGCAACATAGTGTACAGATGAGGTTAGAGATGATAATTACTCAATATTCACTCCTGTCGTTGTAGGAGACACTCCATATGCAGTGGGTTCCTTCATTTTCACAACACACCTCAATCAAGCTACACCAAGTAAATGGCGTTACAATGCTGCACATAGGAGGATGCAAAGTGTGATTGAGAGGACCTTTGACCTCCTGAAGAGTCCTTTTTATGCCTGCACAAAAGTGACGGGCAGTTCAATACAGTCCTGAGACCTGCTGCAAGATTGTGGCTACATATGCTATGTTGCACAACATAGCAGCATTAAGAGGTATACGTCTGTATCCCACAGTTACAGAGTCTGATGAGGATGATGACCCATTACCACCCCGTCACCCAGCAGTTGGATCAAGAGCAGCAGAAGGCTGACAAAGATGTGTAGAAAGTACAGGCAATTATTTTTAATGTAAGTAATGAAGATGCCATGTATTGTTCCTTATTGCTACAGGTATCACATTTATTGCCTTAAATTGAGCTCAATTGTGTGGGCATAAAACATAGGTAGTCCAAAAACGCAATTGGTACGTGAATCAAATGCTTCACCATAAACATGATATAAGTAGTCCAATGTCACAAAACAACAAGCCCCGGAACATATCCCATTACTCTTTGAGTCCACACGCTCCACTGGAACGGTCAGTGGGTTCAGCGGCATCTCTTGTTGAGGCTTCTGAGACAGCACTGTGTCTGAAACTGCAACGCCTATACTCCATCACAGGGGTAGTGACACTACTGAGGCTAGAGAGCTCCTCACTAGCCCCACCAACTAGGTTGCAGTTCCCAGCGATCCAGGCTGTCTGCATGTTCTCCAATGCACTGGTAACCTGCACCAATCCCTGTGCAATGTCTCCACAACAATGTACCATCTCCACTTGCATGCCCACAGCACATCGTGACAGTAAAGCAGTTGCATTTGTGAGGTGATAGACAGATCTGCTAAACTCATCTAATCTACCATTCAATTGGTGATGGAGCCTACGCTGGGTGATATGGTTCTGCTGCATTACTGTGCAGAGTTCCTTAATGGCATTCGTTATCTCTCTTAAATTGTCTTCTGATACTTTCTGTCCTTCCAACACGGTTGCATTCAGCTGGCCATGTTGTGATTGTGAGACACCAACAGCCTGTGTATTGATTTCATGTGCTTACATCGTGGGCTCTGCACCTTCAACTATTGTTGCATCCAGACCTCCAAAAATATGTGGGCCCTCACCTTCCACTGAGCTCTGTCTGACATCTGCTCTATGTCTCCTGAGGGGAGTTTATTGGTTCTGGAAGGGAGACTGACTTCTGTGGGTGTGTCTATCATCTGAAGATGTTAAATGCACATCTTCTATTGTGTCATCAGACTCCAAGTTTAACTCAGGGAGTTGTTCCACTGTTGCCCCGTGTCTGGATTGTGCAGGTGTTGCGGGTGGCATGGACATAACATTTGTGACCTCAGACAGTGACAGGCTTTCCTCATTCCATGCAGTTTCTGTTGCTGATGCATGTGGTGCAGGGACATCTGCAACATCAATAAGCAGTATTTAAGTTACAAATTACTTTTGCATGTCTCAGGTCAAAGTTTAATTTTGCAGTAAACAGCTTCCATAACATAGTGTTTCTGATTGTCATTTGTCATGTGTATCTGTGTGGGGATGCACAGTGCTGCAATTTTTGATCTTGGTTCACTTTTGGAGTATGGACTACCACTCCCATAAGGCATTGTTGGTTTGCATGGAATGTGTGGCATGGTCTATTTTTATTAGTGAGTGTTAACTTTGATTTTATCTAGGGGACAATTTACCCTCCACATATAGTAATTCAAAGAATTGTTGTCCTTACTTTTGCTAGTGCCTGGTGTGGCTGAGGTATCTATGTCAGTGACCCCAACAATGGCTTCAGGCTGTAGAGTTGCCTCCACCATGTCCTCCAAGGGGATGGATGGTCCTCCACCAGTGCTTTTTGCCTCCATAAGCCTGGTCGCTACCCTCTCTTTCGCATGTGTATGTAAATCATATCAGTTCTTGTGTATCTCCTCAATAGAGTGCTGCACCACACCCAATGTGCTGATCTTTGCCTAGATGTCAGTCCATAATATTCACTTTTCACTCTCTAGGACATGGAGTGATTTTTTTTCAAAGAACTTGTCATGGCTCTTCACCACCTCTTCAGTGAGCACCTCCATTTTCTGCTCACTGAACTTCAGTTTTTCTTCCTTTTTCAGCTTTGTGACTCCTTGATCCTGGGTGACACTCCTAACTGGCTCTCTAATGCTCAGCTCAGTGACACTGCCTCCTACTGTAGCTTAGGAATCAGGAAACAGCTTAGACTGTCAAAGGCTGACCAATCAGAAGAATCTGCTACAGGGCTGATTTTAGGTAACTGTAAGAAATAGTTCTAAAACTTGGGGCCATATTTATACTCCGTTTGCGCCGAAATTGCGTCGTTTTTTTTGACGCAATTTCGACGCAAAACTAACGCCAACTAACGCCATATTTATACTATGGCGTTAGAGGCGAATAGCGCCAAAGTTCCCGGAATGTGCGTCATTTTTTAGCGTGAACCCCTTCCTTGCGTTAATGATATGCAAGGGAGGCGTTCCCGTCTAAAAAATGACTCCCAGGCCTTTACGTGGTATTTATACTCCCGGGCAAAAGCGACGCCCGGGAGTGGGCGTGGCTAAAAACGGCGCATTTGCGCCGCTTTTTAACGCCTGGGTCAGGCATGGCGTTAAGGGACAAGTGGGCTCAAAATGAGCCCAGAGTGCCCTCCCCTGCCCCCAGGGACCCCCCCTGCCACCCTTGCCCACCCCAGGAGGACACCCAAGGCTGGAGGGACCCACCCCAGGGACATTCAGGTAAGTTCAGGTAAGTTTTTTTTTTTTTTTTTTTAATAATATTTTGTGGCATAGGGGGGCCTGATTTGTGCCCCCCTACATGCCACTATGCCCAATGACCATGCCCAGGGGACAGAAGTCCCCTGGGCATGGCCATTGGGCAAGGGGGCATGACTCCTATCTTTCAATGATAGGAGTCATGTTGATGGGGGATGGGCGTCGTTAAAAAATGGCGCAAGTCGGGTTAAGACGATTTTTTCGACGTAACCTGACTTGCCCCATTTTAAGACGCCCATGCGCCATTTTCCCCCTACGCCGGCGCTGTCTGGTCTACGTGGTTTTTTCCCACGCAAACCAGGCAGCGCCGGTCTGATTGCGCCGTCTAACGCCATTCCATAAATACGGCGCCCGCATGGCGCTTCAGAATGGCGTTAGACGGCGCAAAACTTTTTGACGCTAAACTGCGTTAGTGCAGTTTAGCGTCAAAAAGTATAAATATGGGCCTTGGTATCTGTAACAGTTCTAATACATCTAACCGTGGCAAGTTGTTGCACTTATTTTAACTAATATTGTGACACTTGGATTCACTGCTCTAGTCCATTCCTATCAAATGTTAGAGTTTATTAAAGATTAGTAAAGCCTCCCATGTTCGCCTATGGAGATTGCATTGCAATAGTGGGGAAAATTACATTGACACCTTTTCCCTCACCAGAGCATATAAAACACCTATTAAAATGTCCCTGTTTATTATTACAAAACATCCTACCCTTGAGGAACCTAGGGTAGACCGTAGGGGTTACATATATAAAAATAAGATCATTTAGGGCTTTGGAAGTACTTTTAATTCCAAAGTTGATTTTGAGCTCAGTTTTATTTTAAAAGCAGCCTGAAAGGCAGGGCTGGCTTTTACAATGATAGCAGGCCCTACAGTGGTGCACACTTAAGTGAATTACATCTGCTGAGTCTCTAAACCTTCGTGCCTTACCATATACTATTGTAATTATGTCCCATTACCATATACCTTTTGAACAGAGGACTGGCCCTGGTTCTGGTTAGAAGAGCCCAGAGCACAATCAGAGTGAAAAAACAGCAGTCTCAGTCACAATCGGGGGGCAAAGAGTGCAGGGACATTGCAAAAAGCCCTGTTTTCTCACACACTTTACTACAATTTGAAGTGCTGCATAATTGATTTACCCATGACCTCTAAGTTAACCCTGACTGCTTTTGTGCCAAGCTACCAGAGGGTTAACCACAGGTTAATTTGGGGTTTGGTTATGTTTCACCCTGACAGAGATTGTAGTTGCTTGCTTGAATATAGTTTCACCCCCCACAACCAGTAGCCTAGTTTCCTACATAGGTGAATGATAACATCTGAGACATCTCCAAGATTTTGTTACCTTCTTATATGAGCAGGATGTGTGTGATTGATTGGTGCTGAGGTGAGTTTCTCCTGCTGCTGTTTGTGGTATGGTCCTGACTGATCACTCTCCCTTTTGATAATAGCAGGTGTGTTGATTGTTAAGTTTTATATCAATTGTAGCTATGTTTACTGTTCCATGTCCGTGTTTCTTTTTATATTGCTAATACAAATATGTTATCTAATAAATTTTAAAATATCATATTTTGATAGATAACATAGTTTTCCTTTTTCCTTTTTTACGCTAAGTGTTATTCCCTTTCTCTATTTATTTCTATGAAAGTACCAGTGACTGGTCATTGATTGTCCATAAGTTGTTTTTGACTTAGTCCAAGGCCTGTTTCAGAGTAGGTTTTAGGCTCTTTAGTAGTAGTCCAGGAATATAGGTGGGTGTAACTTTGTTGAATTACAGTTGTCTTATTCTCTTGTGTGTGTGTTTTGTGTTTGCATATCTTTTCTGGGCCTCACCTTAATTTTAGCTAAACTTCTCCCATTTATTAGTATGTAGTCTCTATTATTGTACTATATTTTTAACTCCTTAAGTAGAAAGATCATAGCATATAAATGCATTTAGCTGCATGGAAGAAAAAAATGCAACCAGCACAAAATTGACAGTTTACCGCCCATGAAAATTTGTTTTGGAGTGGCTTAACCAAAAAACATGTTTTGAATTTGAAGGAACGTTGTTCCTAAAAGTATATGGGACACCAATGGGGAGTGCATTTAGTCAAAGCGTAGAAGGACTCTATGGCCCTCATTACAGCATTGGTGGTAAATCCCGCTTACCGCCGTGCAGAAGACCGCCAACACACCGCTGCGGCGGCGGAATTCCTCTACAGCTATTACGACCCACAGCTCGGAATCCGCCAAAATCCAGACACCCACGCAAGTCCACCACACCAAAGGTCAGTGATAAACTGGCGATAACAAAACCTCCACCATCACGCCAACAGTAATACGCCCACACTATCATGACCCACAAATCCAGACGGCGGTCTTTCAACCGCGGTATTCCATTGGCGGTACACACCGCCGTGCTAAAAATACATACACATATGCAAAACACAACCACATTGGACAATTCGAAATACACACACCTGATACACATCCACACACCACTCCCACACACCCAATCCAATATAACACACAAACCCACATCACCCACAAACCCTTATGACCAGAATTTCGATAGAAGGCCAGATAGAGACACCACCAGAAACAACAGTAGTATCCACAGGCACACAACATCATCACTCAAACAACATCCACGAACCTCAGACATTACACACAAACACATCCCGTCACACATCACAACAAACACCACCTCACACATCACCCACACCACATCATGGCACCTCAACGACACCCCAGGTTCTCTGAGGAGGAGCTCAGGGTCATGGTGGAGGAAATCGTCAGGGTAGAGCCACAGCTTTTCGGATCACAGGTGCAGCACACCTCCATTGATAGGAAGATGGAGCTATGGTGCAGAATCGTCAACAGGGTCAACGCAGTGGGACAGCACCCCAGAACACGGGATGACATCAGGAAGAGGTGGAACGACCTACGGGGGAAGGTGCGTTCCGTGGTCTCCAGACACCAGATTGCAGTACAGAGGACTGGCGGTGGACCCCCACTTCCTCCCCCACAACTAACAACATGGGAGGAGCAAGTCTTGGCAATACTGCATCCTGAGGACATCGCAGGAGTAGCAGGAGGAATGGACTCTGGTAAGGCAACTCTTAACTATAATATCCCCCACCCTACCTGCATGCCATCACATACCCCCACACTCACCCTCACCCCCATCCCTCCAACACCTCACATATGTCCCCCTATCACAACCCACACATCCCAACACCAAGCCCTGCGTGCAACACCAAAGCATGGACACCCATCACCAAAGCATGTCCACAGCAGATACCCACACAGACCCCAAACCAAATACCACACAAGGACCTAGACAAGAATGCAAGCACTGGAGTACAGGGTCACTCACCCATTGCACACAATGGCACACACAGATGCAATAATCATGCCTTTACACCTCTGCAGGCCCCCTACCCAACGTCACCGTACAGGAGGTTCCAGACATGTCCAGTCCCCCCACAGGAAAGGCCCACAGTGATGACAGCAGCTCTGCACAACTGGATCAAGATGACCAGCCCGGCCCATCTGGGACCTTGGGACAGTTGGTTCCCCTGACACTGTCACAAGCCACCACAGAGCCTCCCCCTCAGGAAACACCAGCACAGCACCCACCCAGCGGACCCATCCCTCTGTCCCCATGCCACGTCAAGCAGCAGTGTGTCCACCACTATAGGGAACCCAGGCAAACCCACCACCCCAAGAAAATCAGGGACCTGGAGGCACTGGCAGTGGGCACATGGTGCATGGGACAAAGGAACAGCAAAACAGGAGAACTGGGAGGACTGCTGTGCGACAGGGGGAGGAAAGGCCCATGGGACCCCCTCTCTGCGAGGCCCTCTCCAACATCATGGGAGTGTACCATCATTCCAGGAGATGATGGCAACGGTACTGGCCAACTTTCAGGAGACCCAGCGGCTGCAGGAGGAACACTACCTGGGGATCAGGGAGGAACTCAAGTCCATCAACACCACCCTGGTCACCATTGAAGGGGTGCTGCAGGACCTTGTCAGGAGGGACATTGTGGCACAACAAGGGGCCCCTGACACTAGCCTGGATGATGAACAGCCCTCCGCGGGCGCTAGTGGACAGGAGGCACCGCCACAGACCCACAACACTAGCACCCCACCCCCTGCAGATGGAGAGCCACCCTCAAGTGGTCCCTGAGATCCAGGAACAAGACAGAGAACATTGCCAAGACCCCGCCAGGAAATGAGACTCCCCTGAATGTCATCCTTCTGTCCCACTTTGTCACCCTGTCCATCCTTCAACTGCCCTTGCTCCACCTCCTACACCCCTTTGGACAATGCATCTGTGAAACAAATAGACTGGACTCTGCCATGGACATTCCTCCACCATCACCCCTGACCATTTTACAACCCCCTCCACTTATTTGCACAAAAATAAACACATATCAATCACTAAACAATCTGGAGTCAATCTGTGCTTTCACAAATCTGTAATTGCAATAACTATGGAATTTAGCAATGTCAATTTAAATGTCAACATACCGATGTAACACAGCTCTAGTCCATATAGCAGAGGTCACAAAGTGGGACCCACATCTGTTAAATGGAAAGGCAAAGTGATAAGTCAGGGTCCATACACTGGGTGAAAATGACAGACTTATGATAGGTTAAACAGTAGTATGAGATGTGGGAGGCAGTGATATCTTCTTACCTGTGTCTCACTGGAAGTATTGCTGGATAACATTGTTTCTGTTGTCGATATCCTCTTCTTCTGCCTCCTCTTCTTCACTGTCCACAGGCTCCACAGCTGCCACAAAACCTCCAGCTGGACCATCCTCCTGCAGAAAAGGCACTTGTCGTTGCAAAGCCAGGTTGTGCAGCATACTGCAGGCCACGATGATCTTGCAAACTTTCTTTGGTGAGTAGTAGAGAGAACCACCTGTCATATGGAGGCACCGGAACCTGGCCTTCAGGAGGCCGACGGTTCTTTCTATGATCCTCCTAGTTTGCCCATGTGCCTCATTGTAGCGTTCCTCTGCCCTTGTCCTGGGATTTCTCACTGGGGTCAGTAGCCATGACAGGTTGGGGTAACCAGAGTCACCTGAAAATATTGAGGAACAACTGTTAGACACACACTAACCCATAGGGACAACCCCAGACAACTATTCACAGGGTATAGGGTCCTTGTCCTCACCTATTAGCCACACACGGTGTCTCTGGAGTTTCCCCATCACATAAGGGATGCTGCCATTCCTCAGAATGTAAGCGTCATGCACTGAGCCAGGAAACCTGGCATTCACATGGGAGATGTACTGGTCGGTCAAACACACCTCTGCCCATTCATCGAATGGTAGCTCTTCCGGTTTCTGTACACCTGTTCACTCCTGTGGGGGGTACCAAGGCCACATGTGTCCCATCAATGGCACCTATGATGTTGGGGATATTTCCCAGGGCATAGAAGTCACCTTTCACTGTTGGCAAATCTTCCACCTGAGGGAAAACGATGTAGCTGCGCATGTGTTTCAGCAGGGCAGACAACACTCTGGACAACACGTTAGAGAACATTGGCTGGGACATCCCTGATGCAATGACCACTGTGGTTTGAAAAGACCCACTTGCCAGGAAATTGAGTACTGACAGGACCTGCACTAGAGGGGGGATCCCTGTGGGATGGCGGATAGCTGACATCAGGTCTGGCTCCAACTGGGCACACAGTTCATGGATTGTTGCACGATCAAGTCTGTAGGTGACTATTACGTGTCTCTCTTCCATTGTCGACAGGTCCACCAGCATTCTGTACACCGGAGGATGCTGCCATCTCATCACCTGCCCCAGCGGACGTGCCCTATGGACGAGAACAGCGAGCAGAGAGTCAGCCAACATTGAGGTATTACAAAATGTCATTAGCACACATTTATTAATCCGCAATGTGCCTGTTACTGTCTGTATGCAAGGCCTAGATAGGTGTGATGCAGTTATTATTAATGCCATGTAGCACCCTGAAACGGCGGCTGCCTGATCTGTAAGGTGGGACAAGGGGATATGAGGTAACTATGCTAACGTTCAACACTGTCGCGGTAGGAGCTAACGTTCAACACTGTCGCGGTAGGCGGTCGAAGACCGCGGCGCAATTCTGCATTGGTTAACATTGGACCCTATGGGTCCCAGGAGCCAATGACGATGTACGCCCGCGGTGACGGTACACACCGCCACGGACGTGACCACCATTTTCTGTCTGTTCACTCACTTGATACCTGACCTTCGACAGGAGAGGACCTACACTGCAAGTGCTGCTGTGACCTGGGTCTGGAAGCGACGATGGCTCGTGTCTGGGGAATGGGCCCCTGCCTTCACTTCAGAGGAGTTGGAAAAGTTAGTGGATGGGGTCCTTCCCCAGTACACACTACTCCACGGTCCTTCAGACAAACAGGTGAGTACACTGTGAGCATGCTGCATGGGCAATGCCTGTTTGGAGTGGTGTGGCTGGAACATACATGGGGGGGGGACTGAGGCCTGCATGAGTGGACGGTGAGTGTATGTGGTCACGGCAAGGGTGGGAACGTCGGCCAATGAGTATGACGGTCCGGATGGGTAAAGACTATCCTTTTCCCTTGTACTATTCCTCTAGGTCAGCGCCCACCAGAAGAAGGATATTTGGCGTGCCATCGCCAAGGATGTCCGGACCCTGGGGGTCTACCACAGACAGAGCACCCACTGCCGGAAAAGATGGAAGGACATTTGCCGCTGGAGCAAGAAGACGGCGGAGGCCCAGCTGGAGATGGCCTCCCAACGTGGGAGGGGTGCCCGTCGCACCATGACCCCCCTGATTTTCCGGATCCTGGCAGTGGCGTATCCAGAGTTGGATGGGTGCTTGAGGGCATCACAGCAGCCACAAGGGGGTGAGTACAGTCACAATCATCTGACTCTGCACGCATTACGAGGTGTCTGGGTAGGGGAGGTGGGCAGTGGGTTCCCCTAGGCCAGGGCGAGCTTGGTAGGCAAGGTCACTTGTGAGGCATGCTCAGTGGCACCCCAACCCCACTAGTGGTTAGTGCCATCTACACCTAGTCAGGCTCCTGTGATTTCCATGTGTGCAGCAATCGGGTATAGGCCCTGTGAATAATCTAGGAACTATAAGTGCATGGCATAGTGCAGAGGTCTGCTGTGTCTGTAGTGTCCGCCAACTGTAGTGGTGTTGCATGCACTGAACATGTCTTTCTTCTGTCTTTCACCCCCCCCCTTTTTGTGGTCTCCCTGTTCTTGTGTGCAATAGCATCATCAGGCGGAGGAGCAGTGGCACCGGAGCAGGAGGAAGCTGCATCCCACTTGACCCTGGAGGGAGAAACAACGGAGTCTGAAGCCACCAGTGGGACGGAGGGCGAGGGGAGCTCCACAGTGGGGACAGGAGCACAGACCAGCAACAGTGACTCCTCCTCTGATGGGAGCTCCCTTGCAGTGGTGGGCCCCTCTGCGCCCCCCCACATCAACAGGTACAGCTGCTACCCCCCCACCAGCACCGCCCTCCCAGCATCCCCTCAGCATGTGTCCTGTGCCCGCTCACCCAGGAGGGTGGGCATCTCCTTCACCCCAGGCACCTCAGGACCTGCCCCAGTCAGCCCTGCTGCCCTCAGTGAGGAGGCCATTGACCTCCTGAGATCCCTCACTGTTGGGCAGTCTACCATTGTGAATGCCATCCAGGGTGTTGAGAGGCATTTGCAACAAACAAATGTATTCCTGGAGGGCATTTTTTCTGGCCAGGCAGCCCAACAGAGAGCATTTCAGGCTCTGGCCTCAACACTGATGGCAGCTATTGTCCCTGTGTCCAGCCTCCCCCCTCCAACTTCCTCCACCCAGACCCAATCCCCTGTACCTCTGCCTGTCCCAAGCACACCATCAGACCAGCATGCACACACATCAACACACAAGGGTGGTTCAGGCAAACATAATCACCACATATCCCACAAGCACTCACACAAGCATCATACCCATGCAGACATACCAACATCCACTGCCTCCACTGTGTCCCCCTCCTCCACATCTCCCTCCTCCCACCCAGTCTCATCTCTACTCACACCTGCATGCACTACATCTTCAGCTACTACCTCCATCACCAGCACGCCCATCACCACACACCGCTCACTTGCACTCACACCCCCACTACCATTCACACATTCCCAGTGTCCTCTCCCAGTGTTTCTGTGAGCACTCCTCCCAAAGTACACAAACGCATACACCCACCCACCCGAACAGCCATCCACCTCACAACAGCCTCCAGCCCATGCACCTTCACCCAAATTCAGCAGACGTACACCTCCTACAACCACTACCTCTACCTCCACTCCCAAACCCCCTCCATCTACCCATCCCAGTGTGTCTAAAAAACGTTTCCTGGCTAATATTGACCTCTTCCCTACACCTCCCCTCTGTCCATCCCCTAGGGCCAGGCTTTCAAGGTCCCAACCCAGCACCTCAACCACCACATCCCCAGGCATAGTGGTGCCAGTAACTGCGGGCTATTGGAGTGCGCCAACCATCCGTGCTGCCAGTGTGCCACAGAGCAAGGGCAAGGACATTCTGCCACCTGCAAAACTAAAAAAGTTGCCCACATCACAGAGGGAGAAGCAGAAAGCAACTGCCACCAATTGCTCAGGTAAAATGAAAGGCGATAGTGGCAAGACAGCTGCACCACCATCCAGGGTGGGGAAGGGACAGAAACTGAAGGGCAGGTCAGGAGAGGGCATGGTGGCACCGACTGAGGGACCAGTGTCACACCTTCTGTCCACTTCGACGCCAACCTGTATGACGGAGAAGACTGCCACCTGCACCGCCACAGAGCCCGCCGGCAGCATCTCTGTCATTGAGCCCGCCGCCAGCACCACTGTCATTGAGCCTGCCACCAGCACCTCCGCCACAGAACCCGCCGCCAGCACCGCCGCCACAGAGCCCGCAGCCAGCACCGCTGCCGGAGAGCCCGACACCAGCACCACCGCCACAGAGCCTGCCACCAGCACCGCTGCCACAGAGCCCGCAGCCAGCACCGCTGCCACAAAGCCCACAGCCAGCACCGATGCCACAGAGCCCGCAGCCAGCACCGCTGACACAGAACCCGCCGCCAGAACAGCCGCGACTGACACCGCCGCAAACACCGCCAGAGGCCCCACGACATCCTGAGCCAGTGGCACCACCGCAGACATGGCTGCCATCTCCAGTGGTCAATTGTCCGATGAGGCACTGTGGGCACCTAACCCCTCCAGAACCAGTGGAGAGATACATCCACTACCTCAGTCATTGGCAGGATGAAGCACTCTGGGCACCAAGCCCTCTCCAGAACCAGTGGAGTATCACATCCACTACCTCTGTCCTTGGCAGGATGAAGCACTCTGGGCACCAAGCCCCCTCCAGAACCAGTGGGGTATCACATCCACTACCTCTGTCCTTGGCAGGATGAAGCACTCTGGGCACTAAGCCCCCTCCAGAGCCAGTGAAGAAAGGCATCCACTTGTGATACTGTGGCTTGGCACTCCCCAGAATAAAGCAGTGGGCAACCCACCTACTGAAAAGACTCGAGAGACTGTGGCTTTGCATTCCCCAGGATAAAGCAGTGGGCAAACCACCCACTGGAGAGACTTGAGAGACTGCGGCTTTGCACTCCCCAGGATAAAACAGTGGGCAACCCATCCACTGAAAAGACTTAAGAGACAGTGGCTTTGCATTCCCCAGGATAAAGCAGTGTGCAAACCACCCCCTGGAGAGACTTGAGAGACTGTGGCTTTGCACTCCCCAGGATAAAGCAGTGGGCAAGCTACCCACTGGAGAGACTTGAGAGACTGTGGCTTTGCACTCCCCAGGATAAAGCAGTGTGCAAATCACCCACTGGAGAGACTGTGGCTTTGCACTCCCCAGGATACATCAACGGGCATGGAGTCCCCTTGTGGAGCAGTGGCATCGTGCGTTCATCAGGCTGAGGTGCCTCCCTCCCCCTCCCCCTGAGGTGCCTGTTTATTTTCCATCTGATGCCCCTCCAGTGTTCTCTCCGTTTGGAGTCAGGTATCGAGTGTGGGCCTCGCCCATGCATTTTTGGCCCTGTGGTCCACGTACAATGATTGGTGCACTATCCGGACTTGTGTAGTTGGTGTACATAATTGTATATACTGTATTTAGAGTTTTGACTACTGGATTTTTATTGTTTACAATCGTTCAAATCAATTCCTTTTGTCCTTATGTTATGGAAGGGGGGGTGGGGGGTGTACATGTAATGTTGCAGCATGTATTTGTGTGTATGGTGTTGTGGGCGAGGGTGGGGGTGTTGCGTGTCGCGTGTGTGTGTCACTCTATTTTTCCTCCCCCCCTCCCCTGTGTTGTAGGTGCAGTACTCACGTGGTCGTCGCCGCCGTCTCTGGTGCTCCTGATAGAGGAGCAGGAAGACGATCGCCGGCAGGATCTGCAGTTCTGGCTCCATGGCGTCCTGGTTCCTCGTAGGGTGTGGAGAGGCGAGTGATTTCCCGTTCTGTGTACTGTTTCCACTGTGCTTTTGATCGCGTTGGTTCTACCCCGGAAAAGGTGGCGGATTGGCATCTTGTGATAGGGTGGGCGGTGCATTGTCTTCCGCCTGTCTGGTCGGAGTGTTAAGGTGGCTGTCTATGTTGGCGGTTTCCGCCATGATCGTAATCCCATTTTTTTCCGCCGGCCTGTTGGCGGTATTACCGCCGCTTTAACACTGACCGCCAGGGTTGTAATGAAGGCCAATTTGTTTCATTTTGAAAAAAAAAGTTGTTCTAAACAATGACAACCTGTTGGACCTGGCCCTTTTTGCAGGGTCATCCCCAACCTTTTTGACTCTTTCCTCCTACATTTTCTGACCTGTTTTTGTTGGCTTTGAGACTCTGGGTACTTTACCACTGCCAACCAGTGCTAAAGTGCATATGCTCTCTGTCTGAATTGTATTAGTGATTTGTTTATCCATGATGGGCATATTCAATTTACTAGTAAGTCCCTAATATAGTGCACCAGTATATTCTTGTGCACTACAATGACTTTCCTTTAAAGTTTGCCTACTTTAAAGGCAGAAATGAGTATGAGTATTGGATTGTGACATCACAGCTTTACATTACTTTTGGATGTAGAGGAACCTCTTCCAAGGAGAAGAGCTTGGTGCTTGAGGAGGACCTGCCACTCTGCCTGTTGCTTTTCTGTGCTGGCCTGCTGCTGCTGGTTCTGCCTTAAGAGGGAAAGGACTCAAATCAAATCAAATCAAATCAATTCAGACTTTATAAAGTGCAACTACTCACCTTCCCCAAAAGTGCTCTCCAAGGGTTTGAATTGAGCTTGCTTCCTGCCTTCTGAAGTGTCAGGGCCAAAAAGACTTCATCTCTTTAGGAAATTCCTTGTGTGCTGAAAATCGATGCACCACCTGCTGAAATTGATGCAATGCCTGCATTGTGACCGAGAAATCATCGCACAGCTGACCAGTACAACTCAGCCCCGACTTCCCGACTGGAAATTTGATGCAGCGCCTGCCTTGCGATGGAAAATTTGATGCATCACCCACCAGATCGATGCAGCGCCCATTCCTTCTTACAGCACATCAAGGGTTTTCTCTGCATCGTCTCTGGGTGTCAAAATATCTCTGCATCGCAGTGAGGAACCAAGACTGCATGCTGCAAAATGACCCAAGCCCCTTGCTGCGTGGAAAGAAACGACCATCGTCTGTGCCGTGTTGGAAAATCCAATGCACACCTTTTTTTTCCACGCATCTACTCGTCTGTGGTCTCGGTGCGTCATTATTTCTACAGATAAAGACTCTTAAAACTTTTAAAAGTGATATTTTAACTTCTGCTTATTGGATCTTTGTTGTTTTTACCTTATTTTATTCAGATGAACATTGTCAATTTTTCTAAAGTTGTGTGGTTTATTTTTGTGGTGTTTTCAATGTGTTACTGTATGATTTATTGCACAAATACTTTACACATTACCTTCTAAGTTAATCCTGACTGCTCAGTGCTAAGCTACCAGAGGGTGGGCACAGGATAATTTGGATTGTGTGTGACTTACCCTTACTAGGATTGTGGTCCCTACTTGGACAAGGGTGAATACCTCTGCCAACTAGTGACCCCATTTCTAACAGACACCAAAGACTTCACCTGCCAGCAGCTGGGTACTCCTGCTGAGGACACTGACTTGCCAAGTGGTACCAATCCAGTTCCTGGGCCACAAACAAAGAAGAGCCAGGCACACCAACTCCAGACGACTCCAGAACCAGGGCCACTGCATGGCTCCGTTCTGCTGCCTGCGACACAAAGCCATGATCCCCAGTGTAGCGCGGGGACCCTGACTGACACCACAGGCCTGACACCGCCACAACCTCGCAGATTCCTGTGACTCAGTAAGTCCCGAGTGCCGTGACACCTGCACCTGTAGCTCCATGACATGACCACAACCCTGTGAGGTTGCCCAACGCGTTTTCATCCGCCGGATTCATTGACCCCACCGGATCATCAGGAACCCACACCTCACTCTGATGCTGCATCATCTCCCCTGCTGTGGAGTAAGGAACCGACGCTGCACCGTATCCAGCGATGCCTCATCTTCTGCAGCGGTTTGTTTCCCCATTTACCAAAGGTACTATACCTGAACGTCTGTGCGACTCCATGACCTGTCCCGCCCTCCTTGCGAGTGGCGTTGGATTGTTGGGAACGACTCTGTCAACGACGTCGCAATAGCCAAGTTAGAGCTATTGTGTTTCTAAGTGCTATATTGAAGTTTAAATATTTGAAAATATGTATCTTTGCTTGTGTATTTTGGATTTTGGCAGTTTGGTCTTGTTTTACTCAGATAAATATTGGCTATTTTTCTAAACTGGTGCTGAGTGCTTTTGGGGTGTTTTCATTGTGTTACTCTGTGTGTTTGTACAAATACTTTACACAATGCCTCTGAGATAAGCCTAACTGCTTGTACCAAGCTACAAAGGGGGTGAGCAGGGATTATCTGAGCTGTGTATCTCCCTTATCCTGACTAAAGTAAGGGTCCCTGCTTAGGCAGAGTGCAAACTGACTGCCAACCAGAGACCCCATTTCTACCATTTGGTGATCAGCGGTGAGGGTAGGACTTGTATGTGTACTTGACATAAAGTGATTGGCGTACACTACTGTTTTATTGCAGAACATTAAGTACCAGCTTACTGTTTTTATCTCTCTGTTTTTTTGCAACTCTTGAGTTTGGTCCACAATCATGTCTCAGTCTGGTGAGCCATCAACACTAGCTGCAGATTTGAGCAGGAGAGGTTGAAAACCTATATGGTGCCTCAGCTCAAAAAGTTCTGTGGAGTGTTCAAGCGCTATTTTAAAGGCCTCCCTAGGAAGGAGGAATTGCTAAAGGCACTGTGGGCCTGGTTGGCAGCCAGGACGGCTGGTAAGTGTAGGAAAGTACCATCTTGCCTGGCATGTTACCTCCATTTTTACTTGTGTGTAAGTTTGTTTTCGCCTGTCTCACTGGGATAGCCAGGACCCCAGTGCTCATAGTTTGTGGCCTAAATGTGTTCCCTGTTTGGTGCCTAACTGTATCCCTGAGGCTCTGCTAACCAGAACCTTAGTGCTTATGCTCTCTCTGCGTTTAAAATTGTAACTGCAGGCTAGTGACCATTTTCACCAATTATGATTGGCACACTGGAACACTCTTATAATTCCCTAGTAAATGGTACCTAGGTACCCAGGGTATTGGGGTTCCAGGAGATCCCTATGGGCTGCAGCATTTCTTTTGCCACACATAGGGAGCTCGGACAATTCTTACACAGGACTGCCACTGCAGCCTGAGTGAAATAACGTCCACATTATTTCATAGCCATTTTACACTGCACTTAAGTAACTTATAAATCACCTATATGTCTAACCCTCACTTAGTGAAGGTTAGGTGCAAAGTTACTAAGTGTGTGGGCACCCTGGCACTAGCCAAGGTGCCCCCACATAGTTCAGGGCTATTTCCCCAGACTTTGTGAATGCGGGGACACCATTACACACATGCACTACATATAGGTCAATACCTATATGTAGCGTCACAATGGTAACTCAGAACATGGCCATGTAACCTGTCTAAGATCATGGAATTTTGGGGTGCCAATCCCATGCATCCCCGGGGCTCCAGCATGGACCCCGGGTACTGTCAAACTAGCTCTCTGGGGTTTTCACTGCAGCTACCGCTACTGCCAACCCACAGACAGGCTTCTGCCCTCCTGGGGTCTGGGCAGCCCAGTCCCAGTAAGGCAGAACAAAGGATTTCCTCTGAGAGAGGGTGTTACACCCTCTCACTTTGGAAAGAGGAGTAGCCTCTCCTGGCCTCTGGGAATGCTTTGAAGGGCACAGATGGTGCCCTCCTTGCATAAACCAGTCCACACCGGTTCAGGGATCCCCCAGCCCCTGCTCTGGCGCGGAACTGGACAAAGGAAAGGGGACCCCCTGTCCATCACCACCCCAGGGGTGGTGCCCAGAGCTCCTCCAGTGTGTCCCAGACCTCTGCCATCTTAAATATAGAGGTGTGACGGCACAATGGAGGCCTCTGAGTGGCCAGTGCCAGCAGGTGACATCAGAGACCCCTCCTGATAGGTGCTTACCTGGTTAGGTGGCCAATCCTCCTCTGAGGGCTATTTAGGGTCTCTCCTGTGGGGTTCTCTTCAGATAACGAATGCAAGAGCTCACCAGAGTTCCTCTGCATCTCCCTCTTCGACTTCTGGCAAGAATTGACTGCTGACTGCTCCAGGGTGCCTGCAAAACTGCAACAAAGTAGCAAGAAGACTACCAACAACATTGTAGCGCCTTATCCTGCTGGCTTTCTCGACTGCTTTCTGGTGGTGCATGCTCTGAGAGCTGTCTGCCTTCACCCTGCACTGGAAGCCAGGAAGAAACCTCCTGTGGGTCGACGGAATCTTCCCCCTGCTAACGCAGGCACCAAACCTCTGCATCACTGGTCCTCTGGGTCCCCTCTCATCTAGACGAGCGTGGTCCCTGGAACACAGGAGCTGGATCCAAGTGACCCCGAAAGTCCAGTGGTTCTTCTGTCCAAATTTGGTGGAGGTAAGTCCTTGCCTTCCTATGCCAGACAGTAATCCTGTGTACTGTGTGGACTGCAGCTGCTAGGGCTTCTGTGCATTTTTGCAAGGAATCCTTTGTGCACAGCATAGCCCAGGTCCCCAGCACTGCTCAACTTGCTGAGTTGAAGACCGGCTTCGTGGGACCCTCCTTTGTAGTGTTGAGACGACAGCTGTGCTCAGATTTCTTGAATGCCTGTTCAAGTGCTTCTGCGGGTGCTGCCTGCTTCTGCTTGAGCTCTCTGTCTTGCTGAGTGCCCCCTCTGTCTCCTCCTCCAAGCAGCGACATCCTGGTTCTTCCTCGGCTCCGGGCAGCACCCATTTTCTGCAACCGCGACCTTTGCAGCTAGCAAGGCTTGTTTGCAGTCTTCTTTGGAGGCTACTACTCCCCAGCCTGTAACACCTATTTCAAAAGGGAGAGGGTTCAACACCCTGCTCCCAAAGGAAATGCTTTGTTCTGCCTTCCTGAGACTGAGCTGCTCAGACCACAGGAGGACAGAACCCTGTCTGTGAGGTGGCAGCAGCTGTACCTGTATTGCAAGCCTCAGAGAGCTGGTTTGGCAGCACTGGGGGTCCATGGTGGAGCCCCCAGGATGCATAGAATTGGCTCCCCAATACCAGATTTGGAATGGGGGGGGACAATTCCATGATCTTGGACACCTTACATGGCCATATTTGGAGTTACCATTGTTAAGCTACATATAGGTTCTGACCTATATGTAGTGCAGGCGTGTAATGGTGTCCCTGCACTCACAAAGTTCCGGGAATTGGCCATGAACTATGTGGGGGCACCTTTGCTAGTGCAAGGGTGCCCTCACACTTAGTGACTTTGCACCTAACCTTCAGTAAATGAAGGTTGGACATATAGGTGACTTATAAGTTACTTAAGTGCAGTGAAAATGGCTGTGAAATAGTGTGTGCACTATTCCACGCAGGCTGCAATGACAGGCCTGTGGAAGGGTTTGTCTGAGCTCCTTATGGGTGGCAAAAGAAATGCTGCAGCCCATGAGGATCTCCTGGAACCCCAGTGCCCTGGGTACCTAGGTACCATATACTAAGGACTTATAAGGGGGGTCCAGTGTGCCATTTGAAATTGGTAAATTAAGTCACTAGCCTACAGTGACAAATTTAAATGCAGAGAGAGCATAAGCACTGAGGTTCTGGTTAGCAGAGCCTCAGTGGCACAGTCAAGCACTACTGACACACACACATTAGGCCATTAAATAATGAGCACTGCGGTCCTGACCAGCAGGATCCCAGTGAGACAGGCAAAAACATACTGACATACAGGTGTAAATGGGGGTAACATGCCAAGAAAGATGGTGCTTTCCTACACAACTCCCCCCAAACGAGGGACAATAAGGCTAACCTTGCCCAGATGAGTCTTCATTGTCCAAGTGAAAATATCTGGAGAGTCCATCTGCACTAGAGTGGGTACCCCCAGGTCTATGTTCCACTGTAAAGTCCATAACGTGTAGGGAAATGGACCACTTCAACAATTCAGGGTTTTCACCTTTCATTTGTTTAAGCCATTATAGAGGTTTGCAGTCTGTTTGAACAATGAAGTGAGTCCCAAACAAGTAGGGTCTCAGCTTCTTCAAGGCCCAGACCACAGCAAAGGCCTCCCTCTCTATGGCAGACCAATGCTTTTCTCTAGGGGTCAACCTCCTGCTGATAAAAGCAACAGGTTGACCCTGGCTCTCTCGGTTAATTTGTGATAGTACAGCCCCTACCCTTAATTCAGAAGCGTCTGTTTGAGCAATTCTTTTTTGAGAGTAGTTTGGGCTCTTCAGGACAGGTGCAGAGCACATAGCCTGCTTTAGCTCCTCAAAAGCCCTCTGACATCTAGCTGTCCACAAAACCTTTTTAGGCATTTTCTTACTGGTGAGGTCATTATGAGGGGCAACAATGGAGCCATAGTTCTTAATGAACCTCCTGAAATATCCAGTGAGACCGAAGATGACTCTGACCTGGTTCTGTGTAGTAGGGTGAGCCTAGTCCATAATTGTCTGAATCTGTTCTCCACCTACCAGGTGGCCCAGATGAACCACTTTCCCCTGCCCTATCTGGCACTTTGAAGCCTTGATAGTTAGGCCTGCCTTTTGCAGGGCCTCCAAAACTTTCCAGAGGTTTACCAGGTGGTCATCCCTGGTGGAGCTAAATA
The DNA here is from genome assembly GCF_031143425.1 of Pleurodeles waltl. Taxonomy (NCBI): domain Eukaryota; kingdom Metazoa; phylum Chordata; class Amphibia; order Caudata; family Salamandridae; genus Pleurodeles; species Pleurodeles waltl. The sequence goes on from NC_090447.1 coordinate 915,896,783, forward strand.
CAGCAATATCATGTAAGTTTGCTACAAGGTTTGAAAGCTTCCAAACCTTGGAGGACTGTATTCACCAGCCTCTGAAAAGTGGTAGGTGCATTTTTCAATCCAAAGGGCATAACAGTGAATTGATAATGCCCTCCTATGGTAGAAAATGCAGTTTTTGCTTTAGCATCCTCTGACAATTTGATCTGCCAATACCTCACAGTAAAATCAAAGGTGCTTAGATACTTGGCGGATGCCAGTGGATCTATTAGCTCATCTACCCTGGGTATAGGGTGAGCATCAGTTTGGGATACAGTAGTAAGACCCCTATAGTCCACACAAAACTGTATTTCTCTCTTTCCTTCTTTGCTATGTGGTTTGGGGACAAGCATCACTGGGCTGGCCCAGGAGCTATCAGAAGCCGCAATAACTCCTAGATCTAACATTTTCTGGACCTCAGTTTTTATGCAATCTCTGACATGGCCAGACTGCCTGTAAATTTTACGTTTGACAGGTAAACTGTCTCCAGTATCAATTGTATGTTCACACCAGGTAGTTGTACCAGGTATGAGAGAGAAGAGGTCAGATAACTGTCCTAGGAGATTTTTGCAGTCCTCCCTCTGCTCAGCAGTGAGGCAGTCTGCAAGAACCACTCCTTCCACTATGCCACCAGCTTCATTGTTGAAGGGGAGGTCAGGGAGAGGGTCACTCTCTTCCTCCTGCCCCTCGTCTGTGGCCATGAGCAGGGTTAAGTTAGCCCTGTCATAGTAAGGTTTCAGGCGATTGATATGAAGCACCGTAAGGGGGATTCTGGCAGTGTCCAAGTCTACCAGGTAGACAACCTCACCTTTCCTTTCCACAATGAGATGTTGTCCACTCCATTTGTCCTGGAGTGCTCTTGGGGGCCACAGGCTCCAATACTCACACCTTCTGTCCTGGATGGTACTCCGACAGGACAGCCTTCTTGTCATGCTATTGCTTTTGGAGCTCTTGGCTGGCCTGATGGTTTTTAGTGGCCTTTTTCATGTACTCAGACATTCTAGATCTTAGGCCAAGTACATAGTCCACAATGTCTTGCTATGGCAGTTTTAAAGGTTGTTCCCAACCCTCCTTAACAAGAGCAAGGGGACCCCTAACAGGGTGATCGAATAGGAGCTCAAAGGGGCTGTAGCCCACTCCTTTTTGGGGTAACTCCCTGTAGGCGAAAAGGAGGCATGGCAAGAGGACATCCCATCTCCTTCTGAGTTTCTCAGAGAGTCCCAAGGTCATGCCTTTGAGAGTTTTATTAAACCTCTCAACCAATCCATTTGTTTGTGGATGTTAAGGGGTGGTGGACTTGTAGGTAACACCACACTCCTTCCACATTGCCATGAGGTATGCAGACATGAAGTTACTACCTCTGTCTGATGCAACTTCCTTAGGGAAACACACACTGGAAAAGATTACCAGGAGGACATTTGCCACTGCAGGTGCTGTAGTGGTCCTTAAGGGGATAGCTTCTGGATACCATGTGGCATGGTCCACCACCACAAGGATGAATCTATTGCCAGAAGCTGTTGGAGGGTCAAGGGAGCCAACAATGTCAACCCCTACCCTTTCAAAGGGCCCCCTAACCACTGGCAGTGGGATCAAGGGGGCCTTTGTGGTGCCACCAGTCTTGCCACTGGCTTGGCAGGTGACATAGGAGTGGCAAAACTCCTTTGTGTCTTCTGACATACGGGGCCAGTGAAAATGTGGAACAAGTCTGTCCCATGTTTTACTCTGGCCTAAATGCCCAGCCAACGGAATGTCATGAGCTAGAGTTAGGAGGAATTCCCTGTACTGAAGAGGGATGACCAGTCTCCTGGTGGCACCAGGTTTAGGGTCCCTTGCTTCAGTATAGAGGAAATTAGTCTCCCATTAAACTCTCTGGCTGTCATTGACATCCCCATTCTGCTGTTTGACAGATTGCTGTCTGAGACCCTCTAGTGTGGGACAAGTCTGCTGTGCCACACTCAGTTCCTCCCTGGCAGGCCCCCCTGCACCCAAAAGCTCAGCTGTATCAGCTTACAGCTCCTCTGGTGTAGGTTCTGAACAGGGAGAGAATTCTTCTTCCTCAAAAGGGGAATCATCTGGCGAGGCAGAGATAGTGGACAAGGGTTTGCCCTTCTGACCCCTAGTTTTTGGGAGCACTTGGTCCATTGTTCCAGGATCCAAGTTTCCCTGTCCTCTTTGCTTCTTGGCCTGAGCCCTAGTAGGAGCAAAGATATGCCCAGGAATGCCCAGCATTGCTGCGTGAGCCTCCAACTCCACCTCAGCCCAAGCTGAAGTCTCCAAATCATTGCCTAGCGGACATTCTACAGGTAAGTCAGTGGCTCTTTGGACCAGTAACCCCCCCCAGTTGAGATTCACAACAGTCATGGGGTGGCTAACAGTGTTGCTATGGGTACCTGTCACTTGGTACTGATGAATGACGAAATAGGTGCTGCTCAGGGGCAACCAGTTTTCCATCACCATAGTGACACTGGCACCTGTGTCCCTGTAGGCCTCAACCTGAACACCATTAGTCAGGGGTAGTAGCTTTTACTTATTCATATTAAGGGGACAAGCAAATAAGGTGGCGAGGTCAATGCCACCATCAGAGACTAAAACACCTTCAGTGATCTCCCTAACTAGACCAACCCCCACTAAATTACCAATGGTGAACCCAGCTACTCCCTTTGACTAGCTATTAGTAGTGCTCTTCCCACCACCACTGTTATTACTAGGGGCACTAGTGGAGGCAGTAGGGGTTGTGGTGGTGGGAGGTTTGGTGCTCCTTTTTGACAATGACGATCAGTTGGCCAATGACCTTTGGCTTTACAGAGATGACACCATGGCTTTTTATTATTGTGAGAAGAGGGTTTGTGCCCACCACCCCCAGATGATTTTTGTGGATCTGATGAAGACTCAGAAGATTTTTTATCTTTGTTCCCACCCTTTTCATGAGACTTACCATCCTTCTTCTTGCTGTCGTTGTCACTCCCTGTATGAGCTTTTCTTCTCACCCTTGTTCTGACCCATTTAACTGCCTTCTTTACCAATTCTTGGGGAGAGGTCAGATCTGAGTCCACAATATACTGATGCAACAAATCAGACACACACTTATTCAATATATGCTCTCTCAGAATTAAGTTATATAGGCTTTCATAGTCAGTCAGGTTACTGCCATTTAACCAACCTTCTAGGGCCTTCACTGAACAGTCTTAAAAATCTGTCCAATCCTGTGATGACTCCTTTCTGGTCTCTCTGAACTTTATCCTGCATTGTTCAGTGGTTAAACCCAGACAATCTAAGAGTGCATTTTTAAGAATGTGGTAGTTATCTGCATCATCTTCCCTGACAATAAGGAGTCTGTCTCTCCCCTTGCCAGAGAAAGATAGCCACAGGATAGCAGCCCACTAAACTTGAGGGCTCTCTGAACTTTACAGGCCCTCTCAAATGCGGAAAACCACTTGTTTATGTCATCTCCATCCTTGTAAGGAGGGACAACTTTATGCAGATTTCTGGAATCAAACAAGGGTTCCCTAACATTAGAATTCCTGAAACTGCTGTTGCCACCATGGGGAACTAACCTCAAACCCTGCCTTTCCTTTTCCACAGCCAGGGATTTCCAGTCTAAAGCCAACTTTTGCTGCTGTACCCTCAGTCTGGCCTCTTCTAACCTCAGCTTTCTGGGTTCCCTATCTAGGGACTGGTCCTCAGGGTTAGAATTGTTGGATACTTCTGAGACAGAAGTAACATTGGAATTTGCAGAGGCTGATCTTTCTCTAACTTGGGCGGCCCTAGTGACCTGGCCTCAAGGTGTGAAGGGAGCCCTACTAGTGTGTGAACCTTTCCCACTCCCAGTTGCACTAGGGGGCCTATTAACAGAAAGATCAGTGGAAGGACCCTCCCCAGGATTTTTTTTTCTTTTTTGTCCTCATATTTCTTATAGTACTTCCATTATGACCAGACCCGATATATACTCAAATCCCTTTTGGACCAGGAAAAGGCCCAGCCGTATCCAGAAGACACATAGTGGAAGGATGGAAATAGCTATATGCCACCCGTGCTTGAAAAGAAAATAATCATTGGACAATATACTAAAAAATTAGTATTAGTATTTGGAGAAAACCAATTCACCCAGGGTTGCCATAACTCCTTAACATCATTGGATCCAGTTCTACAAAGATCTAATTGACAGATTTTCATTGCAGCATCCACCCATTCCCACCAGGTTGGGGGGGTGGGAAAAATCCAATGTCTACAAACCTCCAGTCTTGCCAAGAGTATTAAATAAAACAACAAATTCCTATGGGCTTGAGAGGTTTATCGATTCTAAAGTGCCGCCGAATAAAACTAAAGCTGTGGAGACCATCAGTGGGACCTGTACCACAAAAGATAGAGGCGGTCATTCTGACTGCGGCGGACGGCGGCAGCCGCCCGCCATGCGGTTACCGCCATGCGGTTACCGCCATTTGGCCGCTCCATGGTCAAAAGACCGCGGCGGCCATTCTGGCTTTCCCGCTGGGCCGGCGGGCGACCGCGTAAAGGCCGCCTGCCGGCCCAGCGGGAAAGCCCCTGCAACGAGGAAGCCGGCTCCGAATGGAGCCGGCGGAGTTGCAGGGGTGCGACGGGTGCAGTGGCACCCGTCGCGATTTTCACTGTCTGCAAAGCAGACAGTGAAAATCTGTATGGGGCCCTGTTAGGGGGCCCCTGCACTGCCCATGCCAGTGGCATGGGCAGTGCAGGGGCCCCCAGGGGCCCCTCGACACCCGTTCCCGCCATCCTGGTTCTGGCGGTGAAAACCGCCAGAAACAGGCCGGCGGGAAGGGAGTCGGAATCCCCATGGCGGAGGATTCCCTGGGCCAGGGGAAAACCGGCGGGAAACCGCCGGTTCCCCTTTTCTGACAGCGGCTTTACCGCCGCGGTCAGAATAGCCCTGGAAGCACCGCCAGCATGTTGATTTTTTTTTTACCTATTTAACTTCTTTGGAGTATGATTTGCTCTGTGCAAAACAAATAGATGGTTCTTTCTAAGAGCTGCAGCCTTAACCACTCTATAGAGACGCTGCCAAGAACCTACCCATAATGTATTGATCTCCTCCTTACTAGCCACCTCCTCCCATAAGGAGCCTGGGAAATTCTGTTCCTCATCTGAGTTATCCAAACACTCCAAGAGTATACTGTAATAGGCAGTGGCTTCCTTCTTACATGGTTGATTCTTCTGTAACAACTTCACTAACTCATTAGTCTCCTTTTCCCCTGTACTTAAATATCTTACCCATGCCTGTAATTGATAGTATTTGAACCTAGACATCACACAATGGCTAGTGACAAATGTTCCCCAAGGTTTCAATCCCCCCTCCTGTAGTATTTCTCCACATTTCCTAATGCCTGCCTACTTCAAAGGGCGAGCCAAGACATCTTGCAAACACTCCGGGGTTCCGGGGGAGTCCCAAATGGGAGTGTGAGTACTATAAAACGATAAATTAGTGGCTTTCTAGATTCTTGCCCACAAAGAGCCTTTAGAGATTTCAGTCATACTTTTTTGAAAAACCTTGGGTGACCAAATTTATACAAGAAATGACGCTCCCCATAGCCTTCTTTTGTGGGGAGATCTCCTCTGCTACTAATAAATCTTTAACATTCTTTAACTGAAATGCCCATTCATATAACTGGATATCCCGGAGGGAAATAACGTCTACGTAGCTTCTTCCTAGCAATCCTGATTCCCTTATGGGCCCAAATAAAACTATCTATCTTTGATTGTATGTCCTGTATTCGTTTTTACGCAAATTCCAACAGGATGATATTGAAGAGAAAAGTGAGCTTCGGGAGAATAAAATTTGCCCTCCCATCTGATGCATCAAATGTTTCAGGTTTACCAACGGTGTTTTCTCCAAGTCTTGTGGATCTTAACTCCAAGGTATCTTATCTCTTCCTTTATTAGCTTATGGTGAATATTCATATTCCATGTCATGATTTCCGTCTTTGACATATTGATTTGATACCCTGATATCTGGCCAAAATTTTGTGTTATCCCTTCCACTCTATCTAACGCTGCAGGGAGGTCTGTGGTATAAATGATAATGTCACCGCATACATAGATACCTTTTTCTCCAACCCCATATAAATAAAAGGTTTTATTAAAAAGTCCTTTTTAATCATACAGGCAAGCAGCTCTATATACACATCAAAGAGCAGAGGGGAGAGAGGACAACCCTGTCTAGTCCCTCGAGTGATAAAAAACGGAGAGGTTAAACTCCCATTAGTCAAAACTCTTGCCGATGGATTGGTGTAAATACTTTTGATTGCTCCCAAGAACCTTGGGCCGAAATTCAGCTGTGTTAGAATATAAATTAAATAGCCCCAATTCACTCGTTCAAATGCCTTAGTAGCATCAAGGGTAATAACCGCCAGAGGAAGGCCCGATACTGATGCCATGTCAATTGCCCCAATTAATTTGTGGGATAATTGATACATATGCCTATTCTTTAAAAAACCCTTTTGATCATCATGAACCAGAGGCGCAATGCCCTCCCCTAATCTGCTAGCAAGTATACTAGTGAATATTTTATAGTCATTATTCAATAGGGAAATTGGCCGATATGATTCACAAAACGAAGCATCTTTCCCGGGTTTTAATATGACAGTTATTATTGCTTCATTCCAGGACCCTGGTAGTTCAGAGCCCCCCCCCCCCTCCATATTGCATTAAAAAGCTCTTTGAGTAGAGGGGATAAAATACTACCTAATTTTACATAAAACTCCGCAGGCAAGCCATCCGGGCCTGCTGCCTTCCCTTTTTTCGCTTTGGCAATAGCCTGTACTATTTCTACCGCTGACAACTCCTCCTCCAAAAAAGACACCCCTTCTTCATCAAGTCTCCCTGACATTAATTCTTCTACCTTTGGCATCTTGTCCTCCACCACTTCTGGTAAATCTTCTTTATATAAAGCTTCAAAAAACTGTGGAATGCTCTTTGAATTGCTAAGGGGTCTGTTACAACTGCCCCTGTACCAGGGTCCCTTATCTCTGAAATTTGGTTTCTAATAAGATCAGACTTCGTTTTCCACGCCAATAACTTCCCCGCACATTCTCCATACTCAAAATTTGTGCATTTGCTTGCCTCCTATTTTTCTCTTTCTTGCGTCTCTATTAATGCTGAGAGTGCTGCTCGCTTAGTCACCAATTCTAAAATGGTCGAATCATCCTCTCTCTCACCCAAATGAACCTCAACCAGTTTTTTCTCTAGCATCTTCAATTCATTCTCAATATCCTGAATGCCTGACCTGTACTCCCTATTTCTCCGGGCGGAGATGGAAATCGGAACCCCCCCTAATAAAAGCTTTATATGCATCCCACACCACATGAGGTGCTGCCGAGTTCGTATTATCTTCAAAAAAATCATCTAGTTTCCCTCGATAAACATTCCACCACCTCTATATTAGCTAATAGTGAACGATCTAACGTCCACCTCTTTGCTGGCCGTGGGCCATCTTCCTTCAGAGTCAACATGACTGCGGCATGATCAGATAGATGGGCGGGGATATGCTGTACGTCCACCACACATGCCCTTAGAATCTTGGCTAGTAGGAAATAATCTATCCTGGAATGATGCCTAAATTTTTTATTATGGAAGGTAAAACTACACAAACGACCGCGCAATTCTCTCCAAATGTCAGCCAAAGCATACTGCTCCATCATCACTTTGATATACGCCAAAGATTTTCGAGATACACAGGCCTTACTACCAGAAGACTTATCCAACACATAGTTTAAGACCACATTAAAGTCACCTGCTATTAAATGTGGGTACTGGATTTCCAGGAGCGCACTACATATTTCTTCTAGGGAGGTTGTGTCATCCACAGTAGGACCATAATAGGATACCAAAGTATAAATGGCCTGATTGATTTAAACATCCTCCATAACCCATCTACCTTTTGTGTCTGATTTAGTGGAAATAATCAGAGCATTGGTGGCTCTCTTAACCAAAATTACTACTCCCTTCGAATGCGATGTATTATTAGAACAAGTCAATTGACTAACCCAAACCTGGGGCTTAAATATCTTGTGTACTTCTACAGATGTCAAGTGAGACTCCTGAATCATTATAATTTGTGCCGGGGAATCCTTGATATACTGCAAGACATAACTTCTAATCTTTTACTCTCAGTCCATTCACATTCCATGAGAGAATCTGGAGATTACCTGTAGCCATCCTTCTTATATATTCTTTCAGAGGTAGTGAACATTCTAATAAACAATGCTATGGGTCGAACCCTTCCCCGTACCCTCCCTCTCACCTCCCTGGGGAACCCCCCCATTTTTGGGCTATCCAGCCTTTTGGCGCTGCTGGACCCCCACCAAAAAAATACAAAAAACAAAGGAGTATCTCATTGTGGTTTAGTTATTCTCAAATTTCTCAAGCAGAGAGTCTGCTTCATAGGGATCCCCTATGTTATACATCCGGTTTTCTCTCATCACCCTCAAAGTCGCAGGAAATTTTAACTGGCCCGTGGCCCCCAGTTTCCTAAACTCTTCCAACCTCTTGCCAAGTTCCCATTGTCGATTGGAGGTCATCCGCGATACATCGGATCTTACTTCAAAAGAAACTCCATTTGTATTCAAAGTTCCGGTTTTCAACGCCCTAAAGAGGATCTTTTCCTTAATAGCATAGGTGAGAATATTCACCAGTATCCTTCTTGGCTTAGTGGCATTTGGTGATTTCTAAAAAAGGTCCCTGTGGGCCCTCTGTATATCATGGGATAGCAAATCCTCGGGCCCTTCCCACACTCCACCTTGACTCAGAAGACCTACCACAAACATTTTAATACTGTCCCCCTCGACTCCCTCTGGGACATTCAGGCCCGTATTTATACTCCGTTTGCGCCGAATTAGCGTCGTTTTTTTCGACGCAAATTCGGCGCAAAACTAACGCTATATTTATACTTTGGCGTTAGACGCGTCTAGCGCCAAAGTATGGGCAAATAGCGTCATTTTTTTGCGTGAACGCCTTCCTTGCGTTAATGAGATGCAAGGAAGGCGTTCCCGTCTAAAAAAATGACGGCGACGCAAATGCGCCGTATTTATACTCCCGGGCAAAAATCAAGCCCGGGAGGTGGTGGGTCAAAAAAACCCGCATTTGCGCCACTATTTAACGCCTGGGTCAGGGTAGGCGTTAAGGGGCCTGTGTGCTCAAAATGAGCCTACAGGTGCCCTCCCCTGCCCCCAGGGACCCCCCCTGCCACCCCTGCCCACCCCAGGAGGACACCCAAGGATGGAGGGACCCACCCCAGGGACATTCAGGTAAGTTCAGGTAAGTATAATTTTTAATATTTTTTTATTTTTTTTGGGTGGCATAGGGGGGCCTTATTTGTGCCCCCCTACATGCCACTATGCCCAATGACCATGCCCAGGGGACATAAGTCCCCTGGGCATGGCCATTGGGCAAGGGGGCATGACTCCTGTCTTTACTAAGACAGGAGTCATTTAAATGGCGTCTGGGCGTCGAAAATAATGGCGCAAATCGGGTTGAGGTGATTTTTTTGCCTCAACCTGACTTGCCCCATTTTAAGACGCCCTAACGCCATTTTCCCCCTACGCCGGCGCTGCCTGGTGTACGTGGTTTTTTTCCACGCACACCAGGCAGCGCCGGTCTGCTAGCGCCGGCTCACGCCATTCCATAAATACGGCGCCCGCATGGCGCTTCAGAATGGCGTTAGACGGCGCTAAATTTTTTGACGCTAAACTGCGTTAGCGCAGTTTAGCGTCAAAAAGTATAAATATGGGCCTCATTATTTTAATGTTATTCCTCCTGCCGTTATTTTCTAACACTTCAAGACGCTCAGTATTCTGCTTTCCTGTTATCTTTAATACTTCAATATCATGTGGATGTTTCTCCACCATTTCATTAAGTTGAGTCACTTGGTTTTCCAAAATCTGAGTTCGCTATATTAGAATATCCATCTTCGCCGCCAACTCTTCACAGACATCTTGAATCCCTTTCTGATTATTCTGTGATACCACAAATCCCTGCCTAACTTCCTTAGACAAAGAATGCAGCAGGGATTCCACTGATGGCTGAATATTTGTGGAATTCGATTCCGGTAAAGGATCATGCTGGGAACCCAAGGGGTCTGATGTCCATCCCTCTGAAGTGTCGCTCCTTTGTAGCAGGAGGGTGTCCTCATCTATACCCAAAACTGTCTGCTTCTGTACTAACACACTGGTGGCTGATACCCCCCCCTCGCTTGAAGGTGGTACAGATGAAACAGAAAAATTACACCCCTGCACTTCAGCTTGCTCACCCTCCTCACATTCAGACCGTAAGGTCTTATTAGAGCTGGCCATGACGTTGTCTAAGCTCTTGGCTTTGAAATATGCCCTCAGTGAGGGGGTTATTCTCTGCTGAGAAAGGGGGAGGGCTGCTTTCTCCTCCCCTCAGATTTCTTCTTTTGTTGTGGCAGTATTGCCCCCCTTTCATCCAATAGAGTATCCATGGAGCTTTCAAGGCCACTGCCCTGGCATGAAAACATATGAGGAGAGCCCCCCTCCCTTAGGTTATTAAGGTCCACAGGCTCCACATGCCCTCCCCCCTCACCTAGTACCTGATCCACAGCGTCCACAGCATCCTCCATACAACTTTGAGGCAGATTCAAGGGCCCGAGTGTTGAAGGGGAAAGAGAGTCCTTCCTTCTTACATGGGGTAGCAATTCACCAGACCTGCCTTCAATGCTGCATAAACGACCTGTGCTGCACCTGTCTGGTCTGCCTCCAGTCGCTCCCCTCAGCGCGACCCTGGAGGTGAGAGCGCGCACTCTACAAATTTCAAGAACAGCGCGCTCCCAGCATCCACCACTTTCTCTTCCCGCTGTAGTGGATCCCACTGCCGGCGTCTTGATCTGCGCCGGAATTTCGAGACGGCATGCCGCTATCAGGTAAGAAAACAGGAGGAATTTCCATCCCCGTATCGTTTTTCCTCTCCTCCACCCTTCCTTCTTTTTGCGCTTTGACTTCGCGCTTGGTGGGGGGTCGAGCAGCGCCATTTCCCCCCCTCCGATCCTCCGCCCCTGCTTAACAACTGTGTCCCTGTAGGCCTCAACCTGAACACCATTAGTCAGGGGTAGTTGCTTGTACTTATCCATATTAAGGGGACAAGCAAATAAGGTGGCGAGGTCAATGCCACCATCAGAGACTAAAACACCCTCAGTGAACTCCCAACCCCCACTACATTACCATGACCCTTGTCATGAGACTTACCATCATTCTTCTTGCTGTTGTTGTTACTCCCAGTATGAGCTTTTCTGCTCACCCTTGTTCTGACCCATTTGTCTGCCTTCTTTACCATGTCTTGGGGAGAGGTCAGATCTGAGTCCACAATATACTAATGCAACAAATCAGACACACACTTATTCAATATATGATCTCTCAGAATTAAGTTATATAGGCTTTCATAGTCAGTCACGTTACTGCCATTTAACCAACCTTCTAGGGCCTTCACTGAACAGTCTTCAAAATCAATCCTGTGATGACTCCTTTCTGGTCTCTCTGAACTTTATCCTGCATTGTTCAGTGGTTAAACCCAGACAATCTAAGAGTGCATTTTTAAGAATGTGGTAGTTATCTGCATCATCTTCTCTGACAATAAGGAGTCTGTCTCTCCCCTTGCCAGAGAAAGATAGCCACAGGATGATAGCAGCCCACTAAACTTGAGGGGCACTCTGAACTTTACAGGCCCTCTCAAGTGCAGAAAACCACTTGTATATGTCATCTCCATCCTTGTAAGGAGGGACAACTTTATGCAGATTTCTGGAATCAAATGAGAATTCCCTAACATTACTATTCCTGAAACTGCTGCTGCCACCATGGGGAACTACCTCCAAACCCTGCCTTTCCTGTTCCACAGCCAGGGATTCCCTGTCTAAGGCCAACTGCTGCTGCTGTACCCTCAGGCTGGCCTCTTCTAAACTCAGCTTTCTGAGTTCCCTATCAAGGGACTGGTCCTCAGGGTTAGAATTGTTGGACACTTCTGAGACAGAAGTAACATTGGAATTTGCAGAGGCTGATCTTTCTATAACTTGAGCCACCCTAGTGACCTGGCCTCAAGGTGTGAACCCTTCCCACTCCCAATTGTACTAGGGGGCGTATTAACAGAAAGATCAGTGGAAGGACCCTCCCCAGGATAATCAGTGTGCTCATCTGAGCCTGCCTGGTTGGAATCTTCCTCTACTCCCCCCTCTGTCTGATATTGACCAGTGCTGAGTCCCTTGTCATCTTTCAGGAAAAGATTTAAGAGGAAATCCTTATTGGGGTTCTTCCCAATCCCTAAACTTCTTTCATCACAGAGACCCCTCAAACGTTTAAAGTTAAGATTCTCATAGGTAGTTTTTACATGTCTAGGGGTAGCTTCTACAGAAGACATATTGAAAGAGAAAACGTTTAGGAAAGTGAGTAAAAAGTTAGTGAACTAACAGAGCTAACTTTTTAAAGAAAAAAAGAAAACTTTTCAAAAACTTTGTAAAACATTTGCAAAGTGAAAAGAACTTTTTAGAAAGTTAGAAATTACTTCTAGGCATATATTATTTATAGCTCTAAGTATTGGAGCAAGCTTTTCTTGTGAAAAGTGGTAAAGCAATTGAAAGTACTTATCCCACCGCTGCACCACTAATGTAGGAGGCTGGCCTGGTTTTTAGCGTGTACCTTGGGTATTTACACCCTATACCAGGTCTAGTTATCCCGTTTTAGTGAAATGTAGTAGTGTTCTAGCAGGTTAGACTGATTGAGGTAGCTATAGCAGAGCAGCTTAGTCTTAACTAGGAGACATGCAAAGCTCCTGCAATACCACTTATAGTTGCACAGTACTTATGCACAAGAAGAGACAATACTTAGTGTTACCAAAAATAAAGGTAGTTAATTTGGGTGACTGTTAGAAATGGGGTCTTTGGTTGACAGTCAGGTTACCCCCTGTTCAAGCAAGGACCCTCACTCTAGTTAGGATAAAAGAGGATCACCCTCAGCTAACCCCTGCTTACCCCCTTGGTAGCTTGGCAGAGCAGTAGGCTTAACCTCAGAGTGCTGGGCGTAAAGTATTTGTACCAACACACACAGCAACTTAATGAAAACACTACAAAATGACACAACACCAGTTTAGAAAAATAGGAAATATTTATCTAGACAAAACAAGACCAAAACGACAAAAATCCAACATACACAAGTCAAGTTATGATTTTTTAAAGGTTTAAAATAAAAAGAGTCTTTAGGTAGTTGTAACAACACACTAGCGCTGCTAGCGTGAAAATGTACCTGGTTTGCGGCAAAAATAACCCCGCACGGGCGGTGTGCGTCGAAAATAACCCTGCACGGTTATATGCGTCGAAAACAACTCGGCACGGCGATGCGCGTCGAAAAAGCCAGCCACGCGACGGTCCGAAAGTCCTGCGGCGCAGGTTGCGATCTCTCAGCCTTCGTCAGCGATGCTGCGCGTCGTTTCTCCTGCTCCGGGCGTCGATTCTCCGGTCGCGTTTCCTGCGGCGTCGTTTCTCAGCTGCGGAGCCGGCGTCGCGTCGTTTTCTCAGCCGCGATCGGATTCGCGTCGATCTTTTCTCCGCACGGCGCTCGGTGCGTGTATTTTTGTCCTTAGGCTGCCAGCCTCTCCTTTCAGGGTCCCAGGAACTGGAAGGGCACCACAGAGCAGAGTAGGGGTCTCTCCAGAGACTCCAGGTGCTGGCAGGAAGAAGTCTTTGCTATCCCTGAGACTTCAATAACAGGAGGCAAGCTCTACATCAAGCCCTTGGAGATTTCTTCTTCAAGATGGAAGGCACACAAAGTCCAGTCTTTGCCCTCTTACTCTGGCAGAAGCAGCACTGCAGGAAAGCTCCACAAAGCACAGTCACAGGCAGGGCAGCACTTGTTCCTCAGCGATCAGCTCTTCTCCAGGCAGAGGTTCCCCTTGATTCCAGAAGTGTTTCTAAAGTTTGTAAGTTTGGGTGCCCTTCTTATACCCATTTTAGTCTTTGAAGTCACCTTCCTTCAAAGGGGACTCACACCTTCTTGTGAAATCCTGCCTTGCCCAGGCAAGGCCTCAGACACACACCAGGGGGCTGGAGACAGCATTGTCAGAGGCAGGCACAGTCCTTTCAGATGAGAGTGACCACTCCACCCCTCCCTCCTAGCAGAGATGGCTAATCAGGAATGCAGATCACACCCCAGCTCCCTTTGTGTCACTGTCTGGTGTGAGGTGAAAAACAACCCAACTGTCAAACTGACCCAGACAGGGAATCCACAAACAAGGCAGAGCCACAGAATGGTTTAAGCAAGAAAATGCTCACTTTCTAAAAGTGGCATTTCCAAACTCACAATCTCAAAATCAACTTTACTAAAAGATGTATTTTTAAATTGTGAGTTCAGGGGTCCCAAACTCCACCTGTCCATCTACTCTCTAGGGGAATCTACACTTTAATCATATTTAAAGGTAGCCCCCATATTATCCTATGAGAGAGAGACAGACCTTGCAACAGTGAAAACGAAATTGGCAGTATTTCACTGTCAGGACATATAAACCACATTACTATATGTCCTACCTTATCCATACACTGCACCCTGCCCTTGGGGCTACCTAGGGCATACCTTAGGGGTGCCTTACATGTAAGGAAAGGGAAGGTTTAGGCCTGGCAAGTGGGTACACTTGCCAAGTCGACTTTACAGTGTAAAAATACACACACAGACACTGCAGTGGCAGGTCTGAGACATGATTACAGAGCTACTTATGTGGGTGGCACAACCAGTGCTGCAGGCCCACTAGTAGCATTTGATTTACAGGCCCTGGCACCTCTAGTGCACATTACTAGGGACTTACTAGTAATTCAAATATGCCAATCATGGATGAACCACTTACATATAATTTAAACAGGAGCACTTGCACTTTAGCACTGGTTAGCAGTGGTAAAGTGCCCAGAGTAACAAAAACAGCAAAATCAGAGTCCAGCACACATCAACAACCTGGGGAACAGAGGCAAAAAGTTAAGGGAGACCACGCCAAGGATGAAAAGTCTAACACGTGTCCCCCCCAGCTAAAAGTGGGGAGCAACTACCCAACCTCATGGGAGTTCTCATCACTAAGGCGGAAGAACCTGGACAGACCATCAGCATTGGCGTGTTCTGTACCGGGTCGATGTTCCACCGTAAAGTCCATCCCCTGTAGGGAAATGGACCACCTCAACAGTTTTGGGTTCTCACCCCTCATCTGCATTAACCATCTGAGGGGTCTGTGGTCGGTCTGAACTCGGAAGTGAGTCCCAAACAAGTAGGGTCTTAGCTTCTTCAGTGCCCAGACCACAGCAAACGCTTCACGTTCTATGGCACTCCACCTACGTTCCCTGGGTAGTAACCTCCTGCTAATGAAGGCTACGGGTTGATCTAGGCCCTCTTCATTCAGCTGTGAGAGTACTGCTCCAATACCATGCTCTGAGGCGTCTGTCTGTACAACAAACTCTGTGGAGTAGTCAGGTGCCTTCAGCACAGGTGCTGTGCACATGGCCGCCTTCAGGGCATCAAAAGCGTTCTGGCAAGCCTCTGTCCAGATCACTTTCTTGGGTTGCTTCTTAGAAGTCAACTCAGTTAAGGGGGTAACAATGGTACCATATCCCTTAACGAACCTCCGATAGTATCCGGTGAGACCTAAAAAGGCTCTCACTTCAGTCTGGGTCTTGGGAGGCTCCCAAGCCAGAATCGTGTCAATCTTAGGCTGTAGGGGTGCCACCTGGCCACTCCCCACCTGGTGTCCTAAGTACACAACAGAACCCTGCCCTATTTGGCACTTGCTCGCCTTAATAGTGAGGCCTGCCTTCTGCAGGGCCTCTAACACTCTCCAGAGGTGTTGCAGGTGTTCCTCCCATGTGGAACTAAACACAGCAATGTCATCCAGGTAGGCGGCACTGAACTCATCCAGTCCTGCCAACACCTGGTTGACCAACCTCTGAAAGGTGGCAGGGGCATTCTTCATCCCAAAGGGCATCACATTGAAGTGGAAGTGCCCATCGGGGTAGAGAATGCTGACCTCTCCTTTGCCCCTTCGGTTAAGGCAATCTGCCAGTACCCAGATGTTAAATCAAACGTACTGAGGTACTGGGCAGCTCCTAACCGATCAATGAGCTCATCAGCTCGGGGGATGGGGTGTGCGTCAGTCTTGCTGACCGCATTGAGACCCCGGTAGTCCACACAGAACCTAAGTTCTGGAGTGGCACCAGGAGCAGTAGCCTTTGGGACCAAGACCACTGGGCTGGCCCAAGGACTGCTGGAGTGCTCAATAACCCTTAGGGCTAACATTTTGGAGACTTCCTCCTTAATGCAAGCCCTCACCCTGTCAGTCACCCTGTAAACCTTATGTTTAACAGGTGTACTGTCCCCAGTGTCCACATCATGTGTGCACAGGTGTGTGACTCCTGGGATCAGGGAAAACAGTGAGGCGAACTGTCCCAGCACGTGGCGACAGTCCCTCTGCTGTTCCTCAGTCAGGGAGGGGGAGAGGATCACTCCCTCCACAGACCCATCTTTCTCTCCTGCAGACAGGAGGTCAGGAAGAGGCTCACTCTCTTCCTCCACCCCGTCATCTGTCGCTAGGAGCATGGATAGCTCAGTTCGCTCAAAGTGTGGTTTGAGGCGGTTGACATGTAGGACCCTCAAGGGGTTCCTGGGGGATTGCAAGTCTCCCAGATAGGTGACCTCGCTCTTTCTTTCCACCACCTCAAAAGGCCCAGTCCACTTATCTTGGAGAGCCCTAGGCTCTACTGGTGCCATGACCCACACTTTTTGTCCAGGCTGAAACTCAACCAGAGTGGCATTCTGGTCGTACCACCGTTTCATGTCCTCCTGGCTTGCTTCCAGGTTCTCCTGAGCGAGACGCCTGAAGCGGGCAGTCTGGTTTCTTAGTGCCAGCATGTAGCTAAATACATCCTGGGGTGGTTTACTAGGAGCTTTCTCCAAAGCCTCCTTCACCAGACTGAGCGGTCCCCTCACAGGGTGGCCATAGATGAGCTCAAAGGGGCTAAAGCCAAGTCCCTTTTGAGGCACCTCCCTGTAAGCGAACAGAAGGCATGGCAAGAGGACGTCCCACTTACGCCTCAAGGGCTCTGACAGGCCCTGAATCATGCCTTTCAAGGTGCGGTTGAATCTCTCAACCAGACCATTACTTTGGGGGTGGTAAGGGGTGGTGAACTTGTAGGTTACCCCACACACCTTCCACAGAGACTTCATATAAGTGGATATGAAGTTTGTACCCCTATCAGATACTACCTCCTTGGGGAACCCCATGCGGGTAAAAACCCCCATCAAGGCACGTCCCACCACGGGGGCGGTGACCGTCCTTAGAGGAATAGCTTCTGGGTACCGTGTGGCATGGTCCACCAAGACCAGGATGAACCTGTTGCCCAGGGCTGTCTTGGGATCCAGAGGCCCCACAATGTCAATTCCTACCCTTTCAAAGGGAGTACTGACTACCGGTAAAGGTTGGAGGGGAGCTTTGCATTTCCCCCCACTCTTGCCACTTGCCTGACAAGTCTGACAAGATCTACAATAAGCAGCTGACTGCTTGTTCATCAAGGGCCAGTAAAAGTGGGAGACAAGCCTCTTATAGGTCTTGTCCTGCCCTAGATGTCCTGCCAAAGGCACATCATGAGCCAAACCCAGTAGGAAGGTCCTGAAGCCCTGGGGTACCACCAGCATACGAGCTGACCCCGGCTCAGGAACCTTAGGCTCACTATACAGGAGGCCATCCTCCCAATAAATCAGGTGAGTACCTGGCGCCCCGCCAGCCGCCTGGGCTGCAGCCTGCTGCCGCAGTCCCTCATGAGTAGGGCATTCCTTCTGCGCTGTGCAGAATACTTCCCTGGTGGGTCCCCCTTCCTGCTGCCACTGCGACAGCTCAGGGACCTCCCCCAGTTCAGCCACCTGTTCCCCTGTAGGTTCCGGGGCATCACCCTCAGGCTCTGCCTCCTCCCGGACCGTGGGAACTTCTGGGGCGGGTTTCCCGCGCCTCCTGCCTTTCCTCTTCTTGGCGGTCCCCTGGGCCACTGTTTCAGGTTCCAGGGGCTCTTGACTACCCTGATTGGCTGCCATAGACCGGGTGGATACGCATACCCACCCAGGCAGACCCAACATCTCCAAGTGAGACCTGTGTTCCACCTCCTTCCAAGGGGAATCCTCCAGGTCGTTGCCTAGCAAACAATCAACAGGCATGGTTGGACTCACAGCTACTTTCCAGGAACCTGAGACCCCCCCCCATTCAAAGGGAACCTGCGCCACTCTGCAGAGGCGCTCAGAGTTGTCTACTGCAACTACTTGGTGAAGTACCCGGGGATCAATCTGCTCTTCAGACACCAGGTGACTCCTCACTGTAGTCACACTGGCTCCTGTGTCTCTTAGAGCCTCCACCCTCTGTCCATTGATGGTCACCCATTGCCTGTACTTCTTAGTGTTATCAGGCACTAGGTTTCTCTGGACCATCTCACTGTCCCCTAGTGAGACAAGGGTCATTTCTGCTGGTTCCCACCCACCTGAAACCAACTCCTCCCCAAGCGCTACACTGGCCAAACCCTGGGACGGTGCACCAGTGGGTGCCGGTGTACTTTTGGGGCATTTGGGGTCCCCCCTCACATGACCCACCTGGTCACATGAATAGCACTTACGTAGGGGACCACCTGCCATTGGCTTCCCTTTGGAGAACCATGGCCTCTTTTCACTGGGGGGTTGGGAATCCTTACCCTGGGAATCAGTTTGGGGCCCTTTAGAGAACTCATCCTGTTTGCCCTTACCCCCCCCTTTCTTCTGAGAGGGACCCTGCCCACCCTTGGCGTGGTCTCCCCCATACCTCTTCTGGACCCTGGTGCTCTCCCAGCGGTCCGCTTCCTGTGCAAGCTTCCTGAGGTCAGTCAGCTTGCTGTCAATGAGGTGCTGGCGCAGCTCTGGAAAACATAAACTGTACAAGTGCTCCCAAGCAATTAAATTGTAAAGCCCCTCATACGTGTTTACCTTACTGCCCTTCACCCAACCATCCAGTGACCTGCAACAAGAATCAACACATTCCAACCATGTTTGGGATTCCTTTCTCTTGTAGGATCTAAACTTCTCTTTGTACTGCTCAGGGGTGAGACCATACCTGGTAAGTAAGGCCTCCTTCATGGCAGGGTAGGTGAGACTCTGAGCATCCCCTAAGGCCGTCAGTGTGTCCCTCCCCTCTGCCTCAAAATGCTTCCACAGGGCTGCCCCCCAATGAGCTTCAGGGACCAGGTTCATGTGGAGAGCTGACTCATAACCCTTGAACCACAAGTAGATATCATCCTCCCTTTTATAATCCCTCACAAGGTCTTTTGGGATGTGTACCCTTCTCTCAGGCTGCACTGTAGAATTGCTGCCACCATCCCTACTGGACTGGTTTCTATGATCTATCTCTTTCAAGCTAAGCTCATGAGCCATTGTTATCTTCTTCTCCTCAAGGGCTAGCCTTCTCTGCTCCAATTGGTACTCCCTTTCTGCCTGTCTGTCCTGCAACTCTTCAGGTGTCAGACCCTTGGAGGATACACTGCTACTTGCCCTAGAGATTCTCCCCTGAGACATAGCAGGCCCACCCACTACATCAGTGTGAGTGACTTGCAACTCCTCTTCCCCCTCTGGCTCCTCATCTGTGTGCCCCTCAGCTGCTTTGGCTGCCACCCAGGCCCTCAGCGCCTTTTGCAGCTCATCCTTCTTGGATGAGCTCTCAATGGGACAGCCAACATTCCTACAAAACTGCTTCAACTGAGCCACCTTGTAGCTCTCCAATTTCTCCAAATCAAAAGCAGTTTCAGCTAGGGCATCTCCAGACTGAGACATGATGAGAGGTTAAAAAGAAAATATGCACAGTTCCAAAAACAGAAAAGCAAGTTCTCAAATGAAGTTTCAGCAAAGTCAATCCCGGGATCAGCGAAAAAAAAGAAACTGAATGCAGAGAAAAACAGTCCAAGTAAAAAACAAAAATCACAAGACTAGTAGTATGTGGTCACGTAGTGGTCTGAGATCAAAACAGTAGTGTACACTTAATTACTGTATGTCAAGTACAAATACAAGTCCAAATCCCGACCGCTGGTCACCAATGTTAGAAATGGGGTCTTTGGTTGACAGTCAGGTTACCCCCTGTTCAAGCAAGGACCCTCACTCTAGTTAGGATAAAAGAGGATCACCCTCAGCTAACCCCTGCTTACCCCCTTGGTAGCTTGGCAGAGCAGTAGGCTTAACCTCAGAGTGCTGGGCGTAAAGTATTTGTACCAACACACACAGCAACTTAATGAAAACACTACAAAATGACACAACACCAGTTTAGAAAAATAGGAAATATTTATCTAGACAAAACAAGACCAAAACGACAAAAATCCAACATACACAAGTCAAGTTATGATTTTTTAAAGGTTTAAAATAAAAAGAGTCTTTAGGTAGTTGTAACAACACACTAGCGCTGCTAGCGTGAAAATGTACCTGGTTTGCGGCAAAAATAACCCCGCACGGGCGGTGTGCGTCGAAAATAACCCTGCACGGTTATATGCGTCGAAAACAACTCGGCACGGCGATGCGCGTCGAAAAAGCCAGCCACGCGACGGTCCGAAAGTCCTGCGGCGCAGGTTGCGATCTCTCAGCCTTCGTCAGCGATGCTGCGCGTCGTTTCTCCTGCTCCGGGCGTCGATTCTCCGGTCGCGTTTCCTGCGGCGTCGTTTCTCAGCTGCGGAGCCGGCGTCGCGTCGTTTTCTCAGCCGCGATCGGATTCGCGTCGATCTTTTCTCCGCACGGCGCTCGGTGCGTGTATTTTTGTCCTTAGGCTGCCAGCCTCTCCTTTCAGGGTCCCAGGAACTGGAAGGGCACCACAGAGCAGAGTAGGGGTCTCTCCAGAGACTCCAGGTGCTGGCAGGAAGAAGTCTTTGCTATCCCTGAGACTTCAATAACAGGAGGCAAGCTCTACATCAAGCCCTTGGAGATTTCTTCTTCAAGATGGAAGGCACACAAAGTCCAGTCTTTGCCCTCTTACTCTGGCAGAAGCAGCACTGCAGGAAAGCTCCACAAAGCACAGTCACAGGCAGGGCAGCACTTGTTCCTCAGCGATCAGCTCTTCTCCAGGCAGAGGTTCCCCTTGATTCCAGAAGTGTTTCTAAAGTTTGTAAGTTTGGGTGCCCTTCTTATACCCATTTTAGTCTTTGAAGTCACCTTCCTTCAAAGGGGACTCACACCTTCTTGTGAAATCCTGCCTTGCCCAGGCAAGGCCTCAGACACACACCAGGGGGCTGGAGACAGCATTGTCAGAGGCAGGCACAGTCCTTTCAGATGAGAGTGACCACTCCACCCCTCCCTCCTAGCAGAGATGGCTAATCAGGAATGCAGATCACACCCCAGCTCCCTTTGTGTCACTGTCTGGTGTGAGGTGAAAAACAACCCAACTGTCAAACTGACCCAGACAGGGAATCCACAAACAAGGCAGAGCCACAGAATGGTTTAAGCAAGAAAATGCTCACTTTCTAAAAGTGGCATTTCCAAACTCACAATCTCAAAATCAACTTTACTAAAAGATGTATTTTTAAATTGTGAGTTCAGGGGTCCCAAACTCCACCTGTCCATCTACTCTCTAGGGGAATCTACACTTTAATCATATTTAAAGGTAGCCCCCATATTATCCTATGAGAGAGAGACAGACCTTGCAACAGTGAAAACGAAATTGGCAGTATTTCACTGTCAGGACATATAAACCACATTACTATATGTCCTACCTTATCCATACACTGCACCCTGCCCTTGGGGCTACCTAGGGCATACCTTAGGGGTGCCTTACATGTAAGGAAAGGGAAGGTTTAGGCCTGGCAAGTGGGTACACTTGCCAAGTCGACTTTACAGTGTAAAAATACACACACAGACACTGCAGTGGCAGGTCTGAGACATGATTACAGAGCTACTTATGTGGGTGGCACAACCAGTGCTGCAGGCCCACTAGTAGCATTTGATTTACAGGCCCTGGCACCTCTAGTGCACATTACTAGGGACTTACTAGTAATTCAAATATGCCAATCATGGATGAACCACTTACATATAATTTAAACAGGAGCACTTGCACTTTAGCACTGGTTAGCAGTGGTAAAGTGCCCAGAGTAACAAAAACAGCAAAATCAGAGTCCAGCACACATCAACAACCTGGGGAACAGAGGCAAAAAGTTAAGGGAGACCACGCCAAGGATGAAAAGTCTAACAGTGACACAGGGCCAAAAATATCTTAGAGGCAATACTCCTTCTGGAGGTAAGAATTATAGACAATATATACGCTAGACACCAAAATAAGGTAAGTAATTAGACATAGGATAGTGCAAACAATAGGAAATGCTATAGAATGCAATGGGAGAAAATAGGTCTAGGGGCAACACAAACCATATACTAAGAAAGTGGAATGTGAATCATGAATTCCCCCCTAGACAAGTGTAGTGCATAGAGAATCGCTGGGAGAGTAAAAATACAGTAAAGCTAAGTAAATTACCCCACCCCAGTGCCCAGAAAAGCAGGAGTAAAGTACTGCAAGTTTTCTTATGACACACTACAAGTCGTGATTTGAGTTATTGCAAGAACCATGAAAGACTGCAAATAACAAATGGTGTATTCCTGGACCTGAAGACCTGCCAAGGAAGGGGACCAAGTCCAGAAGTTGAAAGAAGTTCCAGGAAGGACAAGAGCCCCTGCCAACTCAGAAGAGGGTGCAAAAGAAGAGTCCCCGGTTGGACGAAGACTGCAGAAATGCACCCAAGGAAGATGTCAGTGGGTTCCTGCATGATGCAATGAATGTCCCATGAAGAGAAGTTGGATGCATGTGAGTTTTGGCACTGGATTTCTCCAATAAGCCTTGGTTCTGGCAAAGTCACATTTTGCGTCAAAATGTCACTATCTGGACCCAGGAGGGACCTGGAGGCCTGAACCCTGTGTAAGGAGGAAGGGGGGCCTATCAGCACTTTAGAGAGCCCTCAGAACACCAGACAGCACCCACAGGAGTCCCAGGACATGGGTACAAAAGAGGTGCAAATCGCGGTTGGTTCAGCACTACAAAGGAAAATCCCACGCCACTGGAGAACAACTCAGCGAGTTGAGTGTCGCAGGATGGAGTGCTGGGGACCTAGATCAGGCTGTGCACAAAGGAATTTTGCAAATAGTGCTCAGAGGCCTCAGGAGGTGAAGAAGACGCAGTACTGTCATTCTTGGTGAAGGCACGGTCTTACCTCCTCCAAATTGGGAGAGCAGGACCTCAGGACAGTCTGTGTCAAAAGGGTCTACCACATGTGTTCTAAGGATCACGCTCGTCACCAGGAGAGGAGTCCAAGAGAACTGGTCGTCAACTTAAAAGGT
Organism: Pleurodeles waltl; assembly: GCF_031143425.1. Lineage (NCBI taxonomy): Eukaryota > Metazoa > Chordata > Amphibia > Caudata > Salamandridae > Pleurodeles > Pleurodeles waltl. The sequence continues at coordinate 915,920,158 of NC_090447.1, forward strand.
GCCTGCTTTAGCAGGGAAGTGACTCTGTCACTCCACGGGAGATTTCTTTGGTCCTTCTGGTGCAGGGTGAAGACAGGGAGTCCCCAGAGCGTGCACACCATGGAAACTGTTGCAGTTGCTGGCTGGAGCTGAAGTTGCAGAGGAAAAGAAGCCCTTCTGGATTCTTTTTTGCTGTTACAGCAGTTCCTGGAGCAGTCTGCAGTCAATCCGAGGTCAGAGAATGAAGTAGTAGTTGCAGAGGAATCCTGATGGAAACTTGCAAGCAGAATCTGAGGAGAAACCCACAAGAGAGACCCTAAATAGCCCTGAGTGGGGGATTGGCTACTTCATCAGATATGGAACTATCAGGAGGGGTCTCTGACATCACCTCCTGGCACTGGCCACTCAGAGTCCTCCAGAGTGTTCCCACACCTTGGAAAACAAGATGGCTGAAGTCGGGGACACACTGGAGGAGCTCTGGGCACCACCCCTGGGGTGGTGATGGACAGGGGAGTGGACACCCTTTCCTGTGTCCTGTTTCATGCCAGAGCAGGCACTGGGGGTCCCTGAACCAGAGTAGACTCGCTTATGCAAGGAGGGCACCATCTGTGCCCTTCAAAGCATTTACAGAGGCTAGCCCTCCCCAGCCTGTAACACCTGTTTCCAAAGGGAGAGGGTGTAACACCCTGCTCCCAATGAAATGCTTTGTTCTGCCTTCCTGGGACTCAGCTGCTCAGACCCCAGGGGGGCAGAACCCTGTATGTGAGGTGGCAGCAGCTGTAGCTGCAGTGCAAGCCTCAGGGAGTTGGTGTGGCAGTACTGGGGGTCCATGGTGGAGCCCCCAGGATGCATGGAATTGGCTTCCCAATACCAGATTTGGAATGGGGGGACAATTCCATGATCTTAGACACCTTACATGGCCATATTCAAAGTTTCCATTGTGAAGCTACATATAGGTATTGATCTATATGTAGTGCACATGTGTAATAGCGTCCCCGCACTCACAAAGTTCCGGGAATTGGCATTGAACTATGTGGGGGCACTTTGCTATTGCAAGAGTGCCCTCACACTTAGTAACTTTGCACCTAACCTTCAGTAAATGAAGGTTGGACATATAGGTGACATAAGTTAGTTAAGTGCAATGAAAATGGCTGTGAAATTGTGTGTGCACTATTTCACACAGCCTGCAATGGCAGGCCTCTGGAAGGGTTTGTCTGAGCTCTTTATGGGTGGCAAAAGAAATGCTGCAGCCCATGAGGATCTCCGGGATCCCAAATACACTGAGTACCTAGGTACCATATACTAGGGGCTCATAAGGGGGGGGGGGGGGTCCAGTGTGCCAACTGAAATTGGTAAATGAAGTCACTAGCCTATAGTGACAAATTTAAAAGCAGAGAGGGCATAAGCACTGAGGTTCTGGTTAGCAGAGCCTCATTGACACAGTCAAGCTCTACTGGCACACACATTAGGACATAAATTATGAGCACTGGGGTCCTGACCAGCAGGATCCCAGCGAGACAGTCAAAAACATACTGACATACAGGTAAAAATGGGGGTAACATGCCAAGAAAGATGGTACTTTCCTACAATTATCCACCAGGATTTTATATAACCTATTAGGGGTACATCCTACTTAGCGGGTAATGATGCATGGCTAGGGAGCCCTCTTAAATAAGATCACAACACCTAAGGTTGACAGGCCCCCAATAGTTCTATGAGCTTTTATTTCACAACAGTATGTTCAATTTATTCTAAAAAATACTCAGGAATAATGACATCCCATATACAGGTCAAGAGAGGCACAGGTGTAATTACCCACATGTTCTGAGTCCAAGCATTGAGTAAGAAGTGCCCGACCCTCTGAAAACGCATTGGACAGTACTCGTGTGAATCTGTGACTTCATTTCTCAGAGATACACAAGGCAATGCAGTTATGCACTCATGCTCAATCACAGTTGGAAATGCCCACTCACCGACACATCACCGCAGAGCATGGGATGCGATTGCTCACACTGACAAGCAGGAACATATAAAACCAAATCTGTTGCAGGAGCCCGAAAACATGCAGGCCTCAGAGAAGATGGATAGGTAACCAGAAGGGCAAGAACTCTTGCCAAAATAAGTCTCAGGGGCTTATCTCTCCACAGAATGTTACAACTTATATTTATGGACTGCTCTCAGATGACAGGAAGCTTTAATGATAATAAACCTGAAGAGTATGGATTGTTCCTCCCCTCCCCATGAAGCCTCATGGAGCCAAGAACAATGTAGGTCTTAATCCTTGCTTTTCTTGCATGTGAGTGTATATCCATGGTTTAACACTTTACTGCTTGAACACTGAACATGTTCCTGACCATGGTATGACTGTGCTCCCACAAGAGTGTCTCAAATATTCATGTGGTGGAATGAAGGACATTTATGAAAAGATGTGAATCTATACATGCACACTGTATCACAAAGAGAATGACCAATGTGCATTATGGCACCAGTATGTGTAATTATAAATGAGAATTGTTTTATGTCTCATTTCATGTACACATAGGGAAATCCTGGGTGTATGATTTGTAACAGTATGGATGTTTTTAATGTGTCAGGAGCCACCAACTTCATACTAGACTATAGAGTGGTAATCAATCACTTGCAGTCCACTTGCAATCCAGGGATATATAAGGAACCCAGGACCTGATTTTAAGTTTGGTGGGTGGGATTACTCCATCACGAACATAACAGATATCCCATCAACCATATTACAATTCCAATATATCCTATGGAAATGTTAATATGGCGGACAGGATATCCGCCATGTTTGTGATGGAGTAACCCATCCGCCAAACTTTAAATCAGGCCCTCAGTCCTAAAGAAAGCTCATTGACCTTGTGTGGCATTTGATAGGAATGAAACATGTTGACATTTGATGTTTTGGGTCACACTGCACCCTAACAACATCCTTCAAAAAGTGTTTTCAATCTTGCTAAAGGCATCCTTAATAAATTAACTACCTATTTTAATCAGGAAAACCTGTAGGCCATTTTAACCACAAAACTTGCCATAATAAATCAGATACCACCATAATAGGTGCTCCGCTTACAAATGGTGTCCAGCCCACCCACTCACATTAGGTGAAGTGGGTGAGGATCCAATCATGAGACATGCCACTGGTGGTACCAGTGAGTGAGAAGCCTTCTAAGTAATCAAAGAGATTCCAGGGTCTTCAACCACTAAAAGCCTCCGGGGATACGAAAACATAGGAGAGCCCGCTCATTTTGATAGACCCTTAGCAACCGGGAGCTGAGGGTATCCTAAACTGCTTCTCACTTCCCCAAGGAAGGGGCAGCTTTGTGTGAAATACATTTTGCCAGTATCTTAAGTAACTTTCATCCAGCAGGCAGTACATCACAAAGAAAATCATCTCAGATACTGGCAAAAGCTATTTTTAGGAAAAAAATGCCTCCAGAAACTTTCTTCTCAAATCATTCTCTGCTGCAAGTCAGGCAAAATGGTAAAAAAATTATTTAAATGTATGTTCAGTCTACTGAAGAGAACATTCTATTAGGTACACAATAAAAGGGAAGCGCTACTTTGAACACTTGAAAAATTGTACTATATTCCATTTTTTGAAAGAAGTAGTGAGTGAGGGATATGGTTAGAAGAGGAGGAACCAGTCAGCTATAAACACATGACAAAACTGTTTATGTGTACATGTTAATAGGTGTTGTCACCAGCAATTTGAATCATAAAACTCAAAAATCTGCATGTGGTTCTAACTCCCACAAATCACATAATATACTTTGTCTACCACTGTCCTCAAAAACAATCACACGAAATCGACACATATTGAGGGCCTCATTTGCGTCATTTTTTTGACGCAACATGGCGCAAACTGTGATTTACACTGCTCCTCATTTACACACTGATGTGGAGCTTTCTATAGTAACTACAGCGCATCCATGGTGTTGTTGTGGAGTCATTGGGAAGCACAAGAAATCTGATACATTGGTCCAATGCATCAGTGTCTGTTAAATGAGGCCCTGAGTGTCGAGTTGGGAGAGGGGTTGCATTAACCCTGCGGGTGATTCAAGGTGGGCGATTGTAACAACATTTTACTAAGCACATTTGTCTGTTTATCCAATTGCAGCGTGTCCTTTCCGTTTGCCTGCTTCTGCCACTCCCGCAGTGTTAGTATATCATTGATTGTCCCTCTGGTGCAATTGACGCCTGCAGCTATGGATTCTCTGATTATCAGTTTAGATCCTGCCAGTCTCTGCTTTTTGCGTTCACCCTGCCACTCACACGAGTTCATTAAATTCAACTATATATATATTGTATTACAGATTGTGCATCAGCGTAAAAGGGCATTATCGTAACGCAGATTTTTAGATGTATGCTTTCAACTGAGGACTTTGAGCACCTATCCATACTGCAGAAGGCCTAGAACATCTAGGTCCAGATTGACTAATACTTGGCACCGGGTTTGCTTCACAAAAGTGACACAAAAGGATACAAAATGTTGTTTTGGTATTTACTCTACAGCGTAAAACTTATTTTGAACTGGTAAATAGCCCTAAGGTAATGCAAAAAAGCACTATTCTCCACTTTCTGCTACTTTGCTTTAAGGGGGCTTCCCGTGAGTATTACATTGCTGTTCTTGTGAATCTGCTGTTGATTTGTGACAAATATTCCTACCTACTAAAAAGATAGAACAGAGGGAGAGAGAGCGAGAGAGAGAGAGAGAGAGACATTTTCATTGATATGGCGATGTTCCAGTTTCCATTTGAGCTGCATTGCATTGAATCTTAGTAAGTTTGGCCTCCCTCACCATAAACTCCATCACCCGTTTCAAAGTAGGGCTTATGGTGCTTGCTCATCAGGTCTTAACACCTGTGTCAGGACAGTGCATCGTTTTTCCACAATACTTACATTATGGGAGCATGATAACTAATGTGTTGGTTGGTGTATGTACTGGTTTGTATACTGGCTTCACGATACCAGTGTCGGTTTTATTGCTTTACTAACTCTGAAGCACATATTTTGCGATTTGCAAACTTTAGGATTCTCAGCCTGGCGTTTATGGTAAATATAACGTGCCAGAATCCTTGCTGTGGCATTTTTTCCCAGTGCAGGTTTGGGAGATTTTGGGAGGGTAATTTTGAGAGGTGGTTTGTCTTGTTTAGTTTACATACTGTTATCATTGTAAAATGGACACAGACAACCTTTATTGCATTGCAGTAATGTTTTGCCCTTGTTCTACATAGCGTTAAACTTGAACGTGTGTTAGTGACGCATATGTGCACAAAATTAATTTAGATGTGGCCGTAATTATATGTAAACCTGGATCCATACCTGAATGTTAGTGAAATTATTACACCTGGAAATTCCTACCGATCATGATACAAATGTCAAAATGAGGCCGCGTATGTCTAATTGAACCAGCAAGGGCAATTCATTTATCACTCTACATTTTCTTTTATTAGTCTGTGGGAGTGTTCCAAGACTCATTTAGTGTGACAACGATGACATTAGTAATTTATTAGGAACGGTAGAAGTCAGCATGTGTGAAAGGGGCTGATCTTTGATTTGGTAACATTGATCTTCACGTCATTCTTCTGGCAATGCTTTTCTGTCACCTTCAATCATTCGAGGAGACAACTCTCAGTGGAACCAATTACAAATGTGTTGTCAGCGTACATCAAGGGCTGAATTACTGGGCATTGGTTCATAGGCTTGCATCTTCAGGGAGGAGGTATTTTTGATCATTTATTTTGATAGGAATAACAGGTTCTCGCTGAAGCTCAGCTGCTAATGTTCTTCGTTCCATAATAAGTTCGTGTTTATCATTTGTACTGTACTTGAAGCGATGTACTTTTGTAATCTGATCTTTTGAACAAAGTTAAGAAAGGCATTTTTCATACATCGACATTGTTTCAAAGATGCGGTGATTGCGCTTTGATGCATTTTAAAAGTATGTAATAAAAACAAACGTTAAACCTGTGAACTTTCAAGTGATTCAAAGACATGCAAAGGCATTTATGAGAATGAGAAAACATCCAAGTTGATGCAGGCAGTCAATGTGAAATGAAACATCAAGACTTTACTGGCCAGTTGTATGCAGACAGGTCAACAATAGTGGATCCAACCTGTCTGTAATTATGCAATACAACCCATGTTCTGCTGGGTGTCATCCCAAATGCCTATTCAAAGGCAACGGAATGCCCAGAGGAGGGTTCTGGGCTCACTGTACCACTGGATTCAAGCTTGCCTGGCTGATGAGAGTTGATACTCTGAAACCAGTCCCAGGATGCTTGTTTCCGGTCCAGGGACGACCTGGCCTGGCACATGCACCTTTATAAATAATGTACTAATGTTGTATTAACAGCTATGTTTCTTTAAAAGTGTTTCTCTGTCAAATTAAATGCTGAAATAATATGAGTATTTCTTGTTTTCTGCTAGACCTCAAGCAGACAAGGCCACAGTGAGAAGTTATCTAACTACCAATGTTCAGGCTATTGTTACATTTGTGTGATTTCACGTCTGCTGTATGACAGGTTCCATTGATTGAATTGGATATTTGTCTGAAGCTATGTTTCTAACTCGTGTTTTTATTTTGAGGATATGATGTAAATTCTGTACTTTCTGTAACAACTGTCTAGCAGCATATTTGAAATGTGCTGAACAAAAGAGCCTACTGATCAAATACGGAAGGAAGAGAGGGATGATACATTTAGTATTGTTTGGAGTTACTTAACTGGAAGGCGACCCAATCAGCACACTGCCAATTGTAAGGGTAAACTTTCTAAAGTATTGCCAATATCTAATGTTTTAGTAATTGGATGTTCTTTCTTTGCCAGATGTTTCTGACCAATAGTAAATGTTTAGTGGGTTTTAATTTAATGTTTAGAAGCTGAGAAGGAGAGGCCATTCTCAGACGTGATGCTTACGAAGCCATTCTTCGTTCACACTTTACCTATCACTTTTGGTGATCTGTCATTTTGGCATTTCATGCTTTGCCAGATAGTCTACTGACGTTCTGGTACTTTATTATTTTCTGAGTTTATTTTGCATGTTCAGTGCTGAACTAATGATCTGATGGTTTAGTAATCTTATAGTCCAAATTCGAAACCTTCCCTCTTTTCCCTGCTCGTGTCCTGATGCTGACGCTCCTGTCCCCCTTTAAAGCTGAATCTTTTTTGCTGATATCCTTAGGGATAGGTAATATAAGTGATCTATGTATTGTTGTTTATCTTTTGTTTTTCAGGGACAAACTGCTACTGTTTTGATACTTCTGCTGTTTTGATAGCACCATAGCTAGATGTTTTCTAAATTAGTGTTATTAAAACTTTTGCATGAAGCCCAACATGTTAATGCTCATCTGAAATTAGTGAGGTGTTTTCTCTATACCTATGATCTGATGTAATTTTATTGCTGAAAAAATGTATGTTATTTCTCTTGCTCAAATATTGCTACTATTAATTAGTGTTTTTGCTTTTGAAATTGTTCTTATTGCTTTGTTCAATTTAAGATTCTTTAGGCGATTAGGTGAACCTGTGATGTTTCTTTACTTGTACCATTTAGTGTTGAGACAAATTTTTCGTGACCTTAGCATTGTTAATATATGGAAATAAACATTTTAGTTGATGCTAAAGGTATGGTTATTCGTGGCCAAATGGGTCATGGTGTGTTCTTTATTGACTGTTTAATGATTGGTATTGTTTAATACTGTTGAGTTATATGACAGTTAAATATAATATTTTAAACAAGTCGAAAGGTTCATCGACTTTAGGGAAGTGTCCGCTTACTATTATTATAACAAACTAGAAAAGCCTACGGCGCGCTCACAACTATTCCCATGGGGAGCAGGGTCAAGACTGATTTGCATATGGCTAGGTCCAAACTGGGGTGGCATGGTGGGCAAAAAAATAAATTATGGATTAGGATGCAGCCCAAACGGTTGATAGTGGCTGAGATTAATTCAAGCATTCCATCCAATACCTTGCTGTTTTTGAACTTTCTAAAACTGTCATTTTCAGAATTGTGACTTACAATCCAACTTTGTCATTAAAGAGGATAATAATTTAAACTGCAATACTTATGAGACCAAACCTGAGATTTCTACCAGTTCCCAACAAAAGTTATCACTTAATAAATGGAATAATGTAACCCAAAGTTATCATATGCCAGAGGATGGTCTCATAATAGTGAACAACAAATTTTGCAGATTTTCACTGTTAGGACATGTAAAACTTTAAAATACTTGTCCAACTTTTTAAATACAAAGCACCCTGTCCTATGGGTTGTTTGGGCACACCCTAGGAGTGACATGTATATAATAAACAGGGATGGTTAGGCCTGGCAGAATGTGTATTTTTCAAGGTTAAATTGGGTACCACAATAAGTTCTGCAGACCCATTAGTAGCATTTAATGTATAGGTCTACGTGAAGTTGTGCCTTTTTACTAGGGACTTAATTGTAAATCAAATGTGCCAATTGGGCGTAATCCAATGTTACCATGTTTGGAGGAGTGAGCACAATCACATTAGCACTGGTTAGCCATAATAAAGTTCAAAGAGTTCCAAGGACAACAAAATTGAATGCCAGCAAACGAGAAGGGAGAACGCAAAATGTTTGGTAAAAGACCACCCCAATGGCTGTCAGGTCTAACACCACTCCTTCAAAGACCTTCCTGTGCATACCCCCCAAAATGAACTGGGCAAACTCGCACACTCCCATCAGCCCACATCAAACCTCAACTCACTTTTAGACGTATACAACAAAGCAATGAAGACCTTTATTGAATGCAGTGCTCCACTGATAACATGGCCCTGCAAACCAGGAATTTTAACACTGTGACACACCTAAGATATTTTTTAGAAGAAACACCAAATTTGGTAAAAAAAAGAAAAAGAAAATATTAAAAATGATCAAGGCATTCAATGACCTCTCCCAGCTCAAAACACTCACAGCCATGTCAACACTGTTGAAGTTACCTTTCAAAGGTCTGCTATCTACAAAGCAACAATTAGAAGAAAAAAAGTCTTTAGGGCTGTCGAACATTGAATTAAGCTGCCACCAGACCCTCCAATCTTTAAACCAATCAACAAATGTAACACCATAAATTATTTCTTCACTGACATGATGGACAAAATCAGATCTGACAAGCTGAATACATCTCTTTAAAGACACTACATTATGATGCAGTAGCAGTCCATTTTCACTCTTACAAGCCAGGTAAGCCTCCAGTCACACCATGACTGTGTCTTTGCACTGGACGCTGTAAAGCACAACACAGTCTTTCAGCTGTTTGCAGTATATAAATCCCACCTAGCTGAATAAATACATACTTGTGTCAGTGTAAACATGAAGCAGACAACAACCCTGCCTCCTATCTTCCACAACTCTTTTACAAGTGGATAGCTTTTAACTTTCTCTTGAAGATGAATTTACTAACATTCTCTAAAGACAACCTCCTTTGATGATGACATTCTACCAACGTTTGTACTGAAGTCTCATCATAGCAATGCCCTTGTATCCATCCCCACCATTGCCAATACCTACCTTAGCTACAGTACTTTAAAAACGTATATAAAAAATAAGACAGGTCCCCAAACTTCTGAGTTAACTTTTTTAAACTATTGTGATCTTGTCAATTACCACCCCAGTAACTTGCTTCCGTTCATTGAAGGAAATAATAGCGAAAGCCATATCCGTCCAACTGACTGATGAGATCAACAAGTCTAAACTTCATTACTTAACAGTCTCCTTATAGATGACAAAAATAGCCCTGCCTCCTGATTTTGGTTATCCTGCATTCTACACAGTCAACCACGAAACACTAATAAGCATGTGTTTCTTTGAAACATTCCTTAACTCATTCATGTCACATCTCACTAACCTCCGCAAGCTGATTGTGACGAGTGCCTCAAGATCTCAGATATCCCTGATCTTTTGCTGTCTTCCACATAAAACACTTGCAAGTAGGGATTACATTCAAATGATGGTGGAGCTCTGTCCAGGCAGCTCCTCTGTTCACACTTCTTCAACCAGGAGGCATTCAGTTATTTCCAAAATGTTAATTGGTATGACCTTGTGTCCATTCCTCTTGTCAGCCAATGGGCCTTGATTTCCTCTGGGTGGCACCATGTTCAGGGTGCTTGCATGTTTGGCTTCGGATTACAGCAAGGGAGGAATCGTCAGCTCACTTTAATGTAAGACACGTGGAGAAGGTTTGGTCCAGCAAGGAGTATTGGCTTTATGGACACAACTAAATGAAGTATTAGGAGGCTTCAGCAAGTGGGCTGTGCTGGGTTTTTAGTCTCATTCTATATCTTACCATGCAAATCATTTTCAGTAGCCTCCAGTCCGGATACTATGTAATAATCTTTATGCTGTGTGGATCTGCACTTTATATTTTGTTCTTGGGAGGATCTTGGATAAAGGATCATTTAAACCTTTTGTTTTGATGCATTTGCGATATTACAGATATTTTATTGGTTTTCACGTCCACTGGTCATTTCAGTTGTGACAACATTGCCATGCTACCCAGTGGCATAACAAAACTTCAGGGATCCCCTTGCAAAGTACATAGAAGAGCCCACCTCCCACCTGAATCACTCAGCAACTTCAATGCCAGTCTACAGTGCTGAGGGGCCCCCTGGAGCTCGCCCCCCTGAACTGCAGGGGCCTTTGTTATGCCGCTGATGGTTTCAGATTTCAGAGACTGTCATTGCGTTATTACTTATTGGAACCAGTTTGATTAACATATGTTTTACCTGCACCCACCTGATGTTGAAAGAATGGAAGTAGAATGGATATCTGGTTAGCCTTCACCCCAGATAATGAAGCAACATTGATATGTTCATACCAAGTGTGTAGTGAACAACTCGCTATTGCAGCCAAAGCTGGGATGCTACTGAAGCAGATGAAATAGATTTATGGCCTTTCTTGCATTTATCTCCCAGCTCGGAGGTCATTGCAAGCTACAAGGAAAAGCTATTACATTATTGTTAAATAAGTCACAATTACACAGTTGTGGGGTAGACCCAAAGAAAACCTACAATTGTGGTGAAGAGAATAAAATAATATTAAAGTGTCAAAGAAAACAATGTTTGAGGCAAATGGACTGAGACACCACAAAGAAATAAAGTAAAATGTAAAGAAGGAAGAAAAAATGAGGCATGAGGGAAAGAAAGTGCAGAACAACACAAGAATGAGGATGAAAGATATGAAAGAAGAAAAAAGAGGGAAGAAAAGAAAGATGTATGGTTGGAAATAAGGAAAAGGACAACGAAATTGAAAAGAAAATGAAAGGAGAGAAAGAAGAAAAGAAGAAAAATTTAATGAAATAGTAAAGAACAAAAGTAAGATGAAAGGATGGGAGATTGAAGAAAAGAACAGAAAAAGAATCAAAGAATCAAAGGAACAAAAAGAAAAGATACAGCGGAAGTACAAATGAATGACAGAAGCAGAGAAAGGATAAAGGGATATTAAGAAGGAAAAAAAGCTAGAAAAGGAGAAATGGAATTAGAGAAGAATAGACAGAAGGAAGGAAATGTGGAAAGAAAGATTGAAAGATGCACAAAAAAAGATGATGGGGTATGAACCTTCAGTGGAGGCAAGATGGGGGTGGAGTAGCAGGACTGTCTTGGAGCTCCCCCCACATTCTATGGACCGGTCAGAATCAGCTCGAAATGGCCAGGGAAACTAAGCTGGAGCTTTGCTGAAGAAAAAGGGAATGCTGCTTCTCTGATTTTTCGAGTTACCCTCCAACAGTCTGGGACCTCTTCTAAATCTGTTTTGGGCTTTGCCAATAGCCCTGCTTTGGAGGCTGAAGGCACGCTTGTGGCTGCAGTGTCAGTGCTGCAGGTAGCTGTGCTCAGATCTGTGGTGGTCGGCCAAGATGCATGCCCCCGAAGGTGGGATGGCTCCGTGAGGGAAGGTGAAAGTGCCTTGGAGTATGGGACAGTTACACCCAAGGAAGGATGGTTTATCACTGGGGGTCACAAAATCCAGCAACCATGAAGGCTCCCTTCTACTGGTGAGTAATCAACCAACCAACAGAGAGGCACAGCGAGGAGAACTGAGGGGCAATGCTGGACAAATGACTATCATAGACTATCTTTCCTTGGCTCGAGCATATATGGCAAAAGACATGTGCAGAAATCGGGGAAAGGATTTCTTCTGTGGAGAAATGAGCGGCAGCACTTGAAGAAGACGCAGCCAGGCTGAATTGCAGGAAGCCCAGATGTTGGATTTGATGTGGAATCTGGAGGACTTCGAAAATAGAGAGCATAGGAACAATTTAAGACTTTTGGGCCTCCGGAGGGAATCAAAGGCAACAACATCTTTTGAAAGGAACTTTTCCCGAACTAACTGTGTGGAACTGGGACTTGGAAGTGTAACCAGTGCATCGCTTTCCTATGTTTCTCAAAAAGTCAAGACCTGGTGAATGGTCAGCCTAGAGCTGTGCTGGTAGTCTGGTAACTTCTTGTTAGGGTTTACAATTTTTGAAAAGGCACACCCAGATTTCAAGAGGTGCTATCATTGTCATTCCTTTTATACAAACCCTGCCATTTGCCAAGCTACAATGGAGAGAAGGTGGCAGGTGAGGCAACTCATTAAGGGGGTCATTCTGACCCTGGCGGTCACCGACCGCCAGGGCCAACGACCGCGGAAGCACCGCCAACAGGCTGGCGGTGCTTCCTGAGCCATTCTGACCGCGGCGGTAAAGCCGCGGTCAGAAAAGGGGAACCAGCGGTTTCCCGCCGGTTTTCCCCTGGCCCAGGGAATCCGCCATGGGGATTCCGACCCCCTTCCCGCCATCCTGTTCCTGGCGGTTTCTACCGCCAGGAACAGGATGGCGGGAACGGGTGTCGTGGGGCCCCTGGGGGCCCCTGCACTGCCCATGCCACTGCACTGCCCATAACAGGGCCCCATAATGATTTTCAGTGTCTGCTTTGCAGACACTGAAAATCGCGACGGGTGCCACTGCACCCGTCGCACCCCAGCAACTCCGCCGGCTCCATTCAGAGCCGGCTTCATCGTTGCTGGGTCTTACCCGCTGGGCCGGCGGGCGGCCTTTTGGCGGTCGCCTGCCGGCCCAGCGGGAAAGTCAGAATGACCGCCGCGGTCATTTGACCGCGGTGCGGTCTTTTGGCGGTTCAAGATCTGGGAGGGGAAGCCTTTTTGCTGAGTCCAGCTCAGCTGAAGATTGTTTTTGATGGCAATATTTGAGCATTCACCTCAGAGATAAAAGCCCCAGAGTACTCAAGTAGTTTTGCCCCCAGGGTGGGAACGCTTCTCAAGGGCATCAAATGTGTAACTTGGATATGTAGCTTAAATCACTGGGCATTTGGGGCAGGGCCTCTCTTCTCTAGGCTTGGGCATTGCAGCTTTTTTTTTAGGTTGCTAAAGCACTGAGTGGGAAACAAATGGGATATGAAGGGTGGTTGGGAGGTGAATGTGGGAAATGCTCCCCCTTGCCTGTTTCTATTAAGGGGATGTATGCTTTTTGTTGTCTCTTTCTAACTCTTGCAGGGGGTTGGGGGTGGTTAAGTGAAGGGTTCCCTAGCCAGCAATTATTTTGCCAGGAGTCTGGGGGGGCAAGATGGGTGTTTTGATGATCATCATTCAGGCTCTGGGGTCCTGACTGCCTTAGTGCTGTGGTGGGGGAAAAGGAGGGGGGTTTGAGTTGGATTTGGTAGGGGAAGTTTGGGGGGGTTGGGGAAGCATTTGGGGAGGAGAGCAAACTCTATTGGTCTTGATGAGTTTTGGCCAGCAGATGTGTTGGTGGGTTAAATGGAAGAGACTGGCTGTGCTGTATTGTATGCAGAGTAAAGCCCATGAGTAAGATTCTAATAGCATCAATAAATATTTGTGGCCTGAATGATTCCACCAAGAGAAGAAGAGTGGCCTATGACCTGACTATATTGCAGACTAATATACTACGCCTACAGGAGACTCACATTGAAGGATCTAGGAAACATCTGCTGGAAGTAGAGTCTTTGGTTGGCAGTCAGGTTACCCCCTGTCTAAGCAAGGACCCTTACTCTAGTCAGGGTAAGGGAGAATCACCCTCAGCTAACCCCCGCTCACCTCCTTGGTAGCTTGGCACAAGCAGGCAGGCTTAACTTCAGAGTGCTATATGTAAAGAATGTGTACCAACAACACACAGTAACTCAATGAAAACACTTCAAAATGACACAACACAGGTTTAGAAAAATAGAAAATATTTATCTAAACAAAACAATACCAAAATGACAAAAATCCTGCATACACAAGTCAAGTTATCAATTAAAAACTAAAAAGAGTCTTCATGTAATTTCAAATACAACTCTCACGCAGTTTGCGTGGAAATGTACCTGGGTTGTGTCAAAATAACACACACGGGTGAGTGGGCATCGAAAAAGGTAAGCGGTGCATCGATTTCTCACCCGCAAGTGAGCTTGTGTGTCGTTTCTCTGGTCGGGTCGGCATTGTTTTTCCTCCCTGCAGGGGAGCGTTTCGAAGATCCAGGCAGCACTCAGGTCAGGGCAGGCTTTGCATCGATTTTCCGCTCCCAGCAAGGTGTGCGTCGAAAATCCTGCCGAACAGTCTCAGAAAAAACACACAGTGTGGGATGTGATGTTAACAGCGTCCGTCAGTGGGTGTGAGTGTTTTCAGCTGCGATGCCGGTTGAGTGTCGATTTCTGCCGCGAAGCAGTGGTGCGTCGTTTTTCAGCTGCGTCTCGGAAGGTGCGTCAAATTTTTCCCTGCACTGGGGTCTGTGCGTGGATTTTCAGTCTCGTTCTGCCAGCTTCTCCTTTCAGGGTCCCAGGAACTGGATGGGCGCCACTTGGCAGGGTAGGAGTCTCAGCATAAGCTCTGGGTGCTGGCAGAGAGGAGTCTTTGCTGTCCCTGAGACTTCAACAACAGGAGGCAAGCTCTATTTCAAGCCCTTGGAGATTTCCTCACAAGCAGGAAGACACACACAGTCCAGTCTTTGTCCTCTGGCACAGGCAGAAGCAGCAACTACAGGATGGCTCCACAAAGCACAGTCTCCGACAGGGAAGCACTCCTCCTCAGCTCTTCAGCTCTTCAGCTCTTTTCCAGCCAGAGGTTCCTCTTGATGTCCAGAAGTTATCTAAAGTCTGTGGTTTTGGGTGCCCTTCTTATACCCATTTTGCCCTTTGAAGTAGGCTTACTTAAAAGAAAAGTCTCTCTTGTTTGTGAAATCCTGCCTTGCCCAGGCCAGGCACCAGACACACACCAGGGGGTTGGAGACTGCATTGTGTGAGGGCAGGCACAGCCCTTTCAGGTGTAAGTCACTACTTCTCCCCTCCCTCCTAGCACAGATGGCTCATCAGGATATGCAGGCTACACCCCAGCTCATTTTGTGTCACTGTCTAGACAGAGGTGCAAACAGCCCAACTGTCAAAATGACCCAGACAGGGAATGCACAAACAGATAGAGTCAAAGAAAGGGTTTAAGCAAGAAAATGCCCACTTTCCAAAAGTGGCATTTTTAAAGACACAATCTTAAAACCAACTTTACTAAAAGATGTATTTTAAAATTGTGAGCTCAGAGACCCTAAACTCCACATGTCTATCCCCTCCAAAAGGGAATCTACACTTTAATCAGATTTAAAGGTAGCCCCCATGTTAACCTATGAGAGGGACAGGCCTTGCAACAGTGAAAAACGAATTTAGCAGTATTTCACTGTCAGGACATATAAAACACATTACTATGGCCCTTATTACAACCCTGGCGGTCGGTGTTAAAGCGGCGGTAATACCGCCAACAGGCCGGCGGTAAAAAAAAAGGAGTTACGACTATGGCGGAAACCGCCAACATAGACAGCCACTTTAACTTTAACACTCCAACCGTCACGCCGGTAGAAACAACACTGCAGCGGTAACCGCCAGCAGACAAGCGGAACCCAATGTACCGCCCACTGTATTACAACAGGACTATCCGCCAACTTTTCCTGGGCTGTACCAACACCATCAAAAGCACTGCGGAAACAGGACTTGGAACGGAAACCATTCACCTCTCAACACCCAACGAGGAACCAGGACGCCATGGAGCCCGAGTTACAGGTCCTGCCCATGTTGGTCTACCTCCTCTTCTACAAGGAGCAGCAAAGACGCCGGCGACGACCATGGTGAGTACTGTACCTAACACACAGGGGAGGGGGGGGAGGAAAGAGAGATTGACACACACACACACACAACACCCCCACCTCCACCCTCACCCGCAACAACCTACACAAATATACATGCAGCAACATTACATTTACACCCCGTCATCCCCTGGAAGTACGCAAGGACAAAATGAAATGATTGTAACGAGTGTAATCATCGAAAGATCAGATAGGCCAAGATAACTTTAAAACATCAGTATATACACATATGCACAGCAACTACACAAGTCCGGATAGTGTACCAATCATTGTCCGTGGACCACTGGTCCCAAAATGCATGGGCGAAGCCCACACATGATACCTGACTCAAAACGGAGAGAACACTGCTGGGGCATCAGATCGAAAATAAACAGGCAGCTCAGGGGGAAGGGGAGGGAGGGCACCTCAGCCGGATGAGCGGACAAAGCCACAGTCTCTCAAGTCTCTCAAGTGGGTGGGTTGCCCACTGCTTTATCCTGGAGAGTGCAAAACCACAGTCTCTCAAGTCTTCCAGTGAGTGGTTTGCCCACTGCTCTATCCTGGGGAGTGCAAAGCCACAGTCTCACAAGTCTCTCCAATGGGTGGTTTGCCCACTGCTCTATACTGGGGAGTGCAAAGCCACAGTCTCTCAAGTGGATAACAGTCTCCACTGGTTCTGGAGGGGGCTTTGTGCCCAGAGTGCTTCATCCTGCCAAGGACTGGGGTAGCAGATGTTTTTCTCCACTGGAGTGCTTCATCCTGCCAAGGACTGGGGTAGTGGATGTTTTTCCCCATTGGAGTGCTTCATCCTGCCAAGGACTGGGGTAGTGGATGTTTTTCTCCACTGGTTCTGGAGGGGGCATGTTGCCCAGAGTGCTTCATCCTGCCAAGGACTGGGATAGTGAATGTTTTTCTCCACTGATTCTGGAGGGGGCTTTGTGCCCAGAGTGCTTCATCCTGCCAAGGACTGGGGTAGTGGATGTTTTTCTCCACTGGTTCTGGAGGGGGCTTTGTGCCCAGAGTGCTTCATCCTGCCAAGGACTAGGGTAGTGGATGTTTTTCTCCACTGGTTCTGGAGGGGGCATGGTGCCCAGAGTGCTTCATCCCGCCAAGGACTGGGGTAGTGGATGTTTCTCTCCACTGGTTCTGGAGGGGGCTATGTGCTCAGAGTGCTTCACAAGTAGTGTGGCAGGTCCCATCCCCTCACCTGGGTGTGTGTGTCATGAGATTGCCTGGGAACAGGTAGCATGATACTCCATGGAGGCAGAGACACACTCCACCCTGCTGCGACTTTGCCTGCCACCTGCTGGTACAAACAGTGCTGGGTGTCGTGCCTAAAGTAGTTTGTGCAGGGTCCAGGTCATCTCCTGTAGCCTCGGATGGCTGTCCATTGGGAATGTTAGCCATGCCAGCTGTGGTGGCACTGTCTGAGCATGACTCGGGGCTGGTGGCGGTGGTTCCGGCGGTGTCTGTGGCGGTGATGCTGCCGGTGGTGAATGTGTCAGCACCTGTGGAGGGAAACAGCAGGACGTCTCCTACAGCCTTGGACGGCTGCCCACTGGGGATGTCAGCCATGCCGGCTGTGGTGGCACTGTCTGAGCACGTCGCGGTGCTGGTGGCGGTGGTTCCGGCAGTGTCTGTGGCGGAGATGCTGCCGGTGGTGAATGTGTCAGCACCTGTGGAGGGAGACAGCAGGACGTCTCCTGCAGCCTTGGATGGCTGCCCACTGGAGATGATGCTGGGGACTGTTGCTGAGGCTGCAGACGTGCAGGTGGCGGTGCAGGTGGCAGTGTCCACCGCAGTACAGGTTGCTGTTCTGGTTGCCAGAAGGGGTGACCCTAGTCCCTCAGCCGGAGGCTCCATGCCCTGTCCTGACTTCCCTTTGCCCTTGTGTCCCTTCCCCACCTTGGATGTCGCTGCTGGTCCCTTGGCACTGTCCCCTTTTGGCTTGGAGGAGGCCTTGCTGGGTGGTTGGTGCGCCTTCTCCCTACAGCATGTGGGCACCTTCTTCACCTTGGCAGGTGGGGGAATGGGCTGATCCTTGGCCTCGCTAGGTGGCACACTGGCATTCCTATAGGTGCTGCCCGCGATATGACTGGACTTGCTGAGACCATAGTGCTGGAGAATTTGGTGGCTGAGGTGCTGGGATGGGACTTGGACATCTTGGCCGTAGGGGAAGGACGGGGGGAGGTGTACGGAAGAGGTCAATGTTAGCCAGGAAAAGCTTTTTAGACACACTGGTATGGGAAGATGGAGGGGGTTTGAGTGTGGAGGAAGAGGGTGTGGTTGTAGGAGGTGTACGGCTGCTGAATTTGGGTGAAGGTGCATGGGCCGGAGGCTGTTGTGAGGTGGATGGCTGTTGGGTGGGTGTGTGCCTGCGTTTGTGTAGTTTGGGAGGAGGGCTCACAGACACACTGGGGGAGGACACAGGGGACATGTGCATGGTAGTGGGGGTGGTGAGTGCACGTGAGTGGTGTTTGGTGATGGGCGTGCTGGTGATAGAGGTAGTGGATGAGGATGTAGTGCATGCAGGTGTGAGTGGAGATGAGACAAGGAGGGAGGAGTAGGACGTTTAGGAGGGGGACGCAGTGGAGGTAGTGGATGTTGGTGTGTCTGCATGGGGATGGTGCTTGTGTGAGTGCCTGTGGGTTGTGTGGTGCTTATGTTTGCCTGAGCTACTTTTGTGTGTTGATTTGGGTGAATGCTGGTCTGATGGTGTGCTTGGGATAGGCTGAGGTCGAGGGAATTGGAGCTGGGTAGTGGAAGCTG
The DNA here is from genome assembly GCF_031143425.1 of Pleurodeles waltl. Classification (NCBI taxonomy): domain Eukaryota; kingdom Metazoa; phylum Chordata; class Amphibia; order Caudata; family Salamandridae; genus Pleurodeles; species Pleurodeles waltl. The sequence goes on from NC_090447.1 coordinate 915,939,035, forward strand.
GAGGGGGAGGCTGGACACAGGGACAATGGTTGCCATCAGTGCTGAGGCCAGAGCCTGAAATGCTCTCTGTTGGGCTGCCACACCAGAATGAATGCCCTCCAGGTATGCATTTGTGTGCTGCAAATGCCTCTTGACACCCTGGATGGCATTCAAAATGGTTGATTGCCCAACAGTGAGGGTTCTCAGGAGGTCAATAGCCTCTTCACTGAGGGCAGCAGGGCTGACTGGGGCAGGGCCTGAGGTGCCTGGGGTGAAGGAGATGCCCACCCTCCTGGGTGAGCGGGCACGGGAAACACGATGAAGGGCTGCTGGGAGGGTGATGCTGGTAGGGGGGCTGGCAGCTGTACCTGTTGTTGCGGGAGGCACAGGGGTGCCCGCCACCGCAAGGGAGCTCCCATCAGAGGAAGAGTCTCTGTTGCTGGTGTCTGCTCCTGTCCCCGTCGTGGAGCTCCCCTCGCCCTCCATCCCACTGGTGCCTTCAGACTCCGTAAATTCACTCTCCAGGGACATGTGGGTTGCAGCTCCCTCCTGCTCCGGTGCCAATGCTCCTCCGTCAGATGATGCTAATGCACACAGGGACAGGGTGACAAAACAAAAAGGGGGGGAAAGACAGAAGAGACACATGGTCAATGTCTGCAACACCACTACCGTTGACGGACACAACACACAGGGAGCATACCTATGCACTAGTGCGTGCACTAACAGTGCAGAGGAAAAACACATGCCCATGGGGGACTCTGCCTAGACCCATTTAATGCACAGCTGTAACTCATAGGAGCCTGACTCGGTGTAGAGGGCAACTACCACCTTTGGGGTTGGAGTGGCACTGAGCCTTCAAAACAATGGATGTACCTTGGTGCGTCTGCCCTGCCCTAGGGGAACCCACAGCCCACCGCCCCCACCAAGACACATTGTCAAGCGCGCTGAGTCAGCTGAATAAGACTGTACTCACCCCCTTGTGGCTGCTGTGATGCCCTCAAGCGCCCATCCAACTCAGGATATGCCACTGCCAGCATCCGGTACATCAGGGGGGTCATGGTGCGACGGGCACCCCTTCCACGTTGGGAGGCCATCCCCAGCTGGGCCTCCAGCGTCTTATTGCTCCAGCAGAACAGATCCTCCCGTCTTTTCTGACAGTGAGTGCTCCGTCTATGGTAACCACCAGGGTCTGCATTTCCTTGGCGATGGCACGCCAAATACCCTTCTTCTGGTGTGCGCAGACCTAGAGGAATAGTGAAGTAAAAATAGATGTTACTCCCCCGTCTAGTTCTTCTCACTCATTGGCCACAAACCTCCCACCCTGGCCCAGAAAAACATACACTCACCACCCTTACATACTGGCCTGTTCCCCCCCGTCTCTTCCATCCACGACGCTCCATACAATCATGTGCCATCCACCATGCACACAGTGTACTCACCTTTTAGGTAGTCTCTCTCTCTGGCCTTCTTTCACATTTTTGGTTGTAAGGGTTTGTGGGTGATGTGGGTGTGTGTTTTATATTGGATTGGGTATGTGGGTGTGGTGTGTGTATCTGTATCAGGTGTGTGTATTTCGATTTGTTCAATGTGGTTGTTGTTTGTTAGTGTGTGTGTATTTTGAGCGCGGCGGTGTGTACCGAAAATGGTTTACTGCGGTTGAATGACCACCACGTTGATTCGTGGGTCGTGATGGTGTGGGCGTATTCTTGTTGGCGTGACGGTGTAGGTTTTGGTATCGCCAGTTTATCACTGACCTTTAGTGTGGCGGACTTGTGTGGGTGTCTGTATTGTGGCGGATTCCGAGCTGTGGGTCGTAATACCTGTAGCGGAATTCCGGGGCCGCAGCGGTATGTTGGCGGTCTTCTGCACGGCGGAAAGCGGGATTTACCGCCAGGGTTGTAATGAGGGCCAAAATGTGCAGGTAAAGTGAGAGATCCCAACCAATCCTATGAAGTGCCACAGGAATTGTACACATGGGGAACATTTGCAGAAAATGATGCACAATTATGCATGTTGTAGCATGCTTTTCAAGGAATTTCACAAAAAAACTACATATTTACCAGTGTTTAATTAATTCTCTCATCAATTATTTGGTTCTTTGTTCTTTGTTCTTTTCCTTTATGCTTTTTCATTTGTTCTTTCCGTCATCTTTAAAGAAAATCTTTATTGAATTTTACCCCCTTATCCACCCACAGAAAAAGCACTTATGGAGAGAACGCAAACATAACTTTCCAAGATATGGTCATATTTAATAAGATGGAGCTTGGCACAAGCAAGAAAAAGGGACACCTTTTTCAGCAATGTAAAGGTAATCCAGGCATTGATATCACAATTCGTTTACTGATCAAGTACTAGAACAGCTGCCTTGCCATTCGCACAAAACGCAAGTTAAATATATCATACCACCGTCCATCTCCCCTCGATCTTTGCCTTCCAGTTAGTCTAATTCTGATAGATTAACAGAGGTTGGCCTTGCAAAGCCAATCTAATAAGGGCACCCATATCCTTTTCCCCATCCAATTGGATGTATTGTCCCTTTTTTCATACCAGGCCATTTGCAGGTTGAAAATTGGCAGAAACTGGGCAAGATAATGTTGAACAGTCGTGGAAGCCTTTTCCAACAAAAAAGACGCAACATACAGCTGGAATACTGCCATGGCTATAGGGATGAATCTCTAAGCTGGACTAGGGACCATATCACCCTGTACCCTTAGCAGAACAAGCTGATTAGTTAGCACCAATCTCCTATCCAGACACATGTCAATTAATTTAGTAATCCCGCTCCAAAAGGAAGTCAAAGAAGGACAAGCGCTAAACATGTAAACTAGGTTGGCCTCACTAGAACAACACCGCAGACAAGTGATTTCAGCTGTGCCTCCTCATCTCGCATTTCATAATGGTGTTCTTACAGAGTGGCCAACAATGTGGTGGAGTTAACTAATTCCAGAGATTCAAAAAAGGGGAAATCTGCCAGTCCCAACCCAAGCCTGGTCAACCGCTTATGAGATTGCCATTTGAGATCATCAGGTGTCAATTAATTCAGCTCCCTACATAGTTAGCTAACTGTACAGTGATCTATCCCCATCAATTGATCCAGTAGATCTATGTTGTGGAAGCCCAAAACCACTCTCGCTTTTCTGGTAAAAAATAATTAATTTGTGAATACTTGAAAAATGCTTTCCAAGCGACATCACATTTGTCCCGCAACTACTCATAGGAGATAATTTCCCCCTGCCTAAAGAAGTGTCCAAGGCCCAGATTTATACTTTTTGACGCAAAACTGAGCAAATGCAGTCTTGTGTTAAAAGTACAGCACCGGCTTGCACCATTCCGGGACGCCAGCCAGGCGTCAAATTTATGCAACACTGCAATCTGGCGGAAAGGGTGGGCTAATGTCATGGAAAATTATGTTAGCCGGGTGGGGGCGGCGGTACGGCAGTAGGGGGTTTTGCACCAAAAAATGACATTAGGCTGGTTAGAGTAAAAAAAGATGACTCTAACCAGACTAGCATTATTTATTGACGCAAAACCATCCAAACCACGTGACCCCTGTCTTATAGAAGACAGGAGTTATGCCCAACACCCCAATGGCCAGCACAGGAGATAAGAGTCCCCTGGGCATGGCGATTGCACCCAGTGCCATGTATGGGGGCTCATTTCAGGGCCCCAGATGGCACTGTAAAAATAATATTAAAATACTTACCTGTACTTACATATACTTAACCGGGATGGGGGTTCCCCCATTCAGTGGTGTCCCTCTGGTGTGGGTGGGGGTGTTTCTGGGCTTGAGGAGGGCATCTGTGGGCTCTTTCCACGGTGTTTGACCATGGAAATTGGTCCCCTAATGCCCTGCCCAGACCCAGGCATTTAATAATGGCGCTAAGCAGGCTTAGCACCATTATTTAGGCCCGCCTCCCTCCCGTGCATAATTTTTGCAAGGGAGGATAAATAAGGCACTAGGGCCTTAAAGTCATTTTTGGATGGGAACGCCAACCTTGCATCTCATTGACGCAAGGTAGGTTCACGCTTCCAAAAAATGACTTTAACTCCAATATTTTGGCACTAGACTTGTCTAGCGCCTCAATATAAATATGGAGTTAAGTTTGGACTGAATTATCGTATAAAAACAATTGTGCTAATTCAGTGCAAACAGAGTATAAATCTGGGCCCAAGTCTCTTAATACTGCCAGCCTCCCACTCCTGAACCACGGGTCCAATAAAGCTATCCAGCAAACTCACGTTCTGATGCATGGGGACGTAATAATAAAAACGTCCCAGCCGGAACTTCCTAGACAGCAAACCTCAGATTCTATATGACCCCTCAAAGGTCTTAAACTAAGTTTTCTTAAAATAACTGGGTTCTACCTGCCACAAAAAAGAACCACATGCTTTATTCCCAAGTAAAATTTCATAAATGTGGAGTTACAGCTGCAAATCTGTTTCTACCCGGGCCTCTAAACAATGGACACATGAATTAGATAGTTGCAGCCCATTAGCTTAATTTGAAATCAGTTACTGCCTAGCTCCCTCTCTCTCTAGGGATGTTCAAATACTTAAAGTGCCCTTTTGGGTTTAGAATGTGCCCACGTAAACTGCGTAATCATCTCATTCTTGGCCTTAAACCAGGAATTATTGAATTCCAGAGGGATAGCCTAAACAAATTCAACACTTTTGTAAGTAAGATCATTTTAATGATATTTCTGTGACCCACAATTGTCAAATGTAGGTTAGTGAATTCATGGAAATTCTTGGTGGCTTTCCCAATTACAGGGCCTAGGTTGCATTCAACCAGTTGACTCACATCAGCAGTTACAGTAACTGCCAGAAATACTGCATTCTCAATGACTCTTTTGTTTCACTCTTGCAAATGTCTGTTTGTATCCCCTTGGGTCCTCTCATGATTAAGCAGGTAACCCAACAAAAATGTCCAAAAGCCTGTGCTTCTTGCTCAATTTGTTCTAAAGGCGAAATCAGAAGTTACAATTGGGACATCGTCCACATAGGCCAGAACATTTGTGCCCCAGCCCTGATTTTGCATAGGCTTTATCAATATGGTCTGTTTCAATTTCCAGATTTGCAGATCAACGTAAAGCACAAACAATAAAGGTGAGTAGGGAAATCCCTGAGTTGTGCCTCTATGGATTTGGATCTCCCTAGATTGCACCCGCATCAGTTGCAGTCTAGCAGTACAGTTGCGATAGGCTGCTGTCACTGAATCTATGCCAAAGTGACCCATGACTGTTCACAAGAAAGGCAAAAGACACCCTGTCAAAAGCCTTTTCGGTGTCCAAAAGTATCAAAGCCATGGGGTTCCCCAGTATGGACTCAGCATCCAAAAGGGTGTTTACATGACAAATATGGTCTATAGTTCCCTTACCTTACATGAAGTTTATATCAATTTCACCTGACTTAAATATGAGGACAACATTTTAGTATCAATCTTAGAGTCACTCTAAATAAGGGTTATTGACCTATATGAATATGGTCTGTAGTTCCCTTACCTTTCATGAAGTTGATATCAATTTCACCTGACTTAAATATGAGGACAACATTTTAGTATCAATCTTAGAGTCACTGTATATAAGGGTTATTGGCCTATATGATCCCAGCTCCTCCGGGCGTTTACCCTTTTTGAAAAAGACAGTCATCTTTGCAGATGACCAGAAATCAGGGGCCAGTGAAAATTCTTGCATCGGCATGAATGTGAACAGGAGCTCCACCTTTATTTGCTTAAAAAATACTTTGCAAACTTTCAGCAGAGTTTCATCCCTTCCAACCACTTTGCCTGAAGGCAGTTTCAAAATGGTGCTTTGAACTTCCTCCAACGAAAAGGAAGCCTTGAGCAGATCTCTATTTTCTTAACTAAGCCTCCAGATGGAACATGTTCTAAAAAGCGCATCAAGTCCACTTCTAGGCTATTATTTTCTTTCTCTTCTTTATAAAGCCTTTCATAAAAGCCCTGAAATGCTTAATGAATTTCAACAGGATCAGAAACTATGTTGCCCTGCACATCTCTAATCTTTTTCATTTCAGACTGAGTGCACTTACCTCTAGCCCGAACCACGACATATGCCCCACCCGTTCACTGTATTCATAACATTCTGTTTTCCAGATAACATATTTTTTTGCTGCTTTTTTATCTGATATTTTGGTATCAAGGTATCAAACCTTGATAAATCTCTCAAAAATCAGAAATCCAACCCTTAATATGGTCCCTAAAATCTGTGTCCAACAAAAGTGCCCGATCAAAGGTCCAGCTCTCTATGACCAGTCTCATATTCCTCCCCATTAACTTGAGGACCAACGGGTAATGGTCAGACATGACCCTAAGATATTTCCCTATCTTAGCCCCATACAGAAGGGTATGCAAGATAAACATATAGGCCCTCATTACAACCCTGGTGGTAAATGCTCCTTACTGCTGTGCAGAAGACCGCCAACATACCGCTGCGGCCGTGGAACTCTGCTACAGGTATTACGACCCACAGCTCCTAATCCACCATAATACAGACACCCACACAAGTCAGCCACATCAAAGGTCAGTGATAAACGTGCGATAAAAAACCGACACCGTCACGGCAACAGGAATACGCCCACACTATCACGACCCGTGAATCAACGCGGCGGTCTTTCAACCGCGGTAATCCATTGCTAGTACACACCACCGCGCTCAAAATACACACACATATATAAAACACAACCACATTGGACAAATCGGAATACACACACCTGATACACATACACACACCACACCCACACACCCAATCCAATATAAAGCACACACCCACATCACCCACAAACCCTTACTACCTGAAATTTGAAACCATGCCAGAGAGAGACACCACCATAAACAACACCAGCATCCACAGACACACAACACCATCACTTACGCAACATCCACGCACCTCAAACAACACACATCAACACATCCCCTCACACATCACAACACACATCACCTCACACATCACCCACACCACATCATGGCACCTCAACGACACCCCAGGTTCTTTGAGGAGGAGCTCAGGGTCATGGTGGAGGAAATCGTCCGGGTAGTGCCACAGCTATTCGGATCACAGGTGCAGCACACCTCATTTGCAAGGAAGATGGAGCTATGGCGAAGAATTGTCGACAGGGTCAATGCAGTGGGACAGCATCAAAGAACACGGGATGACATCAGGAAGAGGTGGAACGACCTACGGGGAAGGTACATTCCGTGGTATCCAGACACCAGATTGGTGTACAGAGGACTTGCGGTGGACCCCCACCTCCTCCCCCACAACTAACAACATGGGAGGAGCAAGTCTTGGTGATCATGCATCCTGAGGGCCTCGCAGGAGTAGCAGGAGGACTGGACTCTGGTAAGGCAAATCTTTACTACTTTATCCTCCCCACCCCACCTGCATGCCATCACATACCGCCACCTTTACCCTCACACCCATCACCCCAACAACCCACAGATACCCCGCTAACACAACCCACACATCCCAAAACCAAGCCCTGCATGTAACACCAATGCATGGACACCCATCACTAGAGCATGTCCAGTAGAGAGACTCTCTCATGCCCCAAAATCACCAATCACACACGGGTCACGGCAATAATGCAAGCACAGGAGTAGAGGGTCACTCACCCATTGCACAAGATGGCACACACAGATACAATAACTATGCATTTACACCCCAACAGGACCCATACCCAACGTCACCGGACAGCAGGTGCCAGACATATCCAGTCCCCCCACAGAAGAGGCCCATAGTGATGACAGCAGCTCTGCACGCCTGGATCAAGATGATCAGCCTGGCCCATCAGGGACCTCGGGACAATGGGTTCCCCTGACACAGTCACAAACCACCCCTGAACCTCCCCCTCAGGAAACACCACCACAGCACCCACCCAGCGGGCCCATCCCTCTGTCCCCAGGACATGTCAATCAGCAGTGTGTCCAACACTGCAGGGAACCCAGGCAACCCCACTAACACAGGACGATCAGGGACCTGTGGGCAGTGGGCACACGGTTCAGGGGACAGAGGCACAGGATAACAGGGAAGCTGGAAGAACTGCTGTGCGACAGGGGGAGGTCAGGCCCAGGGAACCCACTCTCCACGAGGCATTCTCCAACATCATGGGAGCTTACCACCTTTCCCAGAAGACCATGGGCACGGTACTGGCCAAGTTTCAGGAGACCCAGCAGCTGCAGGAGGAACACTACCTGGGGATCAGGGAGGACTTGAAGTCCATCAACACCACCCTGGTCACCATTGCAGGGGTGCTGGCAGACCTTGTCAACACCATGAGGGACACAGTGGCACACAAACGAGCCCCCTACACTAGCCGGGACGATGAACAGCCCTCCACCTCCGCCGGCGCTAGTGGACAGGAGGCACCGCCACAGGAACAACAGGCCACCAGCACCCCACCCCTGCAGATGGAGAACCACCCCGCAAATGGTCCCTGAGATCCAGGAACAAGACAGAGAACATTGCCAAGACCTCCGCCAGGAAATAAGACCCCAACTGAATGTCACCCTTCTGTCCCACTATGTCACCCTGTCCACCTTAAACTGCCATGGCTCCACTTCCTATGCCCCTTTGGACAATGCACCTATGACAAAAATAGACTGGACTCTGCCATGGACATTCCTCCACCATCAACCCTGCCCATTTTACAACACCCTCCACATATTTGCACAGAAATAAACACACTTCAATCACTAAACAATCTGGAGTCAGTCTGTGCTTTCACAAATGTGTAATTGCAATATCTATGGAATATAGCAATGTCAATTTACTTGTTCACATAACAATGGAACACAGCTGTAGGCCAGCAGTAAGCATAGCAGAGGGCACAAAGCGGGACCCAGATCTGTGAAATGGAAAGTCAAAGTGAGAAGTCAGTGCCCATACACTAAGTGAAAATGACAGACTTATGCTAGCTCCAACAATAGTATGAGTTGTGGGAAGCAGTTACATCTTCTTACCTGTGTCTCACTGGAAGTATTGCATGATGATGTTGTTTCGGTTGTCGATATCCTCTTCTTCTGCCTCCTCTTCTTCACTGTCCACAGGCTCCACAGCTGCCACAAGACCACCATCCGGCCCATCCTCCTGCAGAAAAGGCACCTGGCGTCACCAGTGCTTTAAATGGAAAAATAGAAGTGCAGGTACTCTGTAATAGAGTACCTGCTTGTTTCTCAGAAGTGCCGGTACTCTCCAATTAAAAGTATTACATTTTTCTTGAGATAAGCCGGTACTCTCCCTCTCAAAATAAAAAAGTGCTGGTACTCAGTACCGGAGAGTACCGGCCCATTTAAAGCACTGGGCGTCACAAAGCCAAGTTGTGCAGCATACAGCAGGCCACGATTATCTGGCACACCTTCTTGGGTGAGTAGTATAGGGATCCACCTGTCAGATGGAGGCACCGGAATCTGGCCTAAAGGAGGCCAAAGGTGCTTTCTATAATCCTCCTAGTTCACCCATGTGCCTCATTGTAACGTTCCTCTGCCCTTGTCCTGGGATTCCTCACTGAGGTCAGTAGCCATGACAGGTTGGGGTAACCAGAGTCACCTGCAAATGTCGAGGGGCAACTGTTAGACACACACTAACCCTTAGGGACAACTCTATACCAAGACACCTATGTCAACTATATTAGGACCTTGGCCTCCCCCATTAGCCACACACGGTGCCTCAGGAGTTGCCCCATCACATAAGGAATGCTGTTATTCCTCAAAATGTAAGCATCATGCACTGAGCCAGGATACTTGGCATTCAAATGGGAGATGTACTGGTCTGCCAAAAACACCATGTTCACATTCATCGAATGGTAGCTATTCCGGTTTCTGTGCACCTCTTCATTCCTGCGGGGGGGGTACAAATGCCACATGTGTACCATCAATGGCACCAATGATGTTGGGGATATGTCCCAGGGCATAGAAGTCACCTTTCACTGTGGGCAAATCCTCCACCTGAGGGAACACGATGTAGCTGCGCATGTGTTTCAGCAGGGCAGATAACACTCTGGACAACACGTTAGAGAACATCGGCTGGGACATCCCTGATGCCATGGCCACTGTTGTTTGAAAAGACCCACTGGCCAGGAAATGGAATACAGACAGGACCTGCACTAGAGAGGGTATTCCTGTGGGATGGCGGATAGCTGACATCTGGTCTGGCTCCAACTGGGCACACAGTTCCAGGATTGTTGCACAATCAAGTCTGTATGTGATTATGATGTGTCTCTCTTCCATTGTTGACAGGTCCACCAGGGGTCTGTACACTGGAGGATGGCGCCATCTCATCACCTGCCCTATGGAGGAGAACAGCAAGCAGAGACTCATCCAACACTGAGGTATCACAATGTGTTATTTGCAGAAAAGTTTGTAATCCGCAAAGGGCCAGTATCTGTCTGTATTCCCAGCCTAGCAAGGTGTGACGCAGTTTTTATCCATCCCATGTGGCCCCCTAAAATGGCGGCTGCCTGACCTGTAAGGTGGGACAAGGGGAAATGAGGTAACTGCGCTGTCATTCTGCTGCGTCGTGGTAGGCGGTCGAAGACTGCTGCGCTATTCAGCATTTGTTATCATTGGGCCCTATGGTTTCCAGGTACGCACCGCCGCAGACATGACCGCCATTTTCTGTCTGTTCACTCACTTGATACCTGACCTTCAACAGTAGAGGACCTACACTGCAAGTGCTGCTATGACCTGTTTCTGGAAGTGACCATGGCTACAGTGTCTGGGGAAAGGGCTCCTGCCTTCACTTCGGAGAAGTTGGAGAAACTAGTGGATGGGGTCCTCCCCCAGTACACGCAACTGTACGGTCCTCCAGACAAACAGGTGAGTACACTGTGAGCATGCTGCATGGACAATGCCTCTTTTGAGGGGTGTGGATGGAAGATACATGGGGGGTGGAGGCCTGCATGTGCGGATGGTGAATGTATGTGCGTCAGGGCATGGGTTGAAACTGGTGGGTAATGAGTATGACGGTCCGGACGGGTGAGTAATTTCCTTTCCCCCTGTACCATTACTCTAGGTCAGCTGCCACTAGAAGAAGGGTATTTGGCGTGCCATCGCCAAGGACGTCGGGACCCTGGGGGTCTACCATAGACGGAGCACCCACTGCCGTAAAAGATGGGAGGTCCTGCGCCGCTGGAGCAAGAAGACGGCGGAGGCCCAGCTGGGGATGGCCTCCCAACGTGGAAGGGATGCCCGTCTCACCATGACCCCCCTGATGTACCGGATCCTGGCAGTGGCCTATCCGGAGTTGGATGGGCGCTTGAGGGCATCACAGCAGCCACAAGGGGGTGAGTACACTCTCATTCAGCTGACTCTGCGTGCATTACGAGGTGTCTGGGTGGGGTAGGTGGGCAGTGTGTTCCCCTATGCCAGGGCGAATTGGTAGGCAAGGTCCCTTGTGAGGCAGGCTATGTTCACCCCAACCCCACTAGTTGTAGGAGCCATCTACACCTAGTCAGGCTCCTGTGACTTCCAGTTGTGCAGCAATTGGGCTTAGGCCTCGTACCCTATGGGAATGTGAATTTTCTAGGAACTGTTAGTGCATGGCGTAGCGCTAAGGGCTGCTCCCTGTTTGTTGTGTCCGCCAACGGTAGTGGTGGTGCATGCACTGAACATGTTTTTCTTCTGTCTTTCCCCCCCTTTTTGTTGTCTCCCTGTTCTTGTGTGCAATAGCATTATCAGGCAGAGGAGCAGTGACACCGGAGCAGGAGGGAGCTGCAACCCACTTGGCCCTGGAGGGTGAAGCAACGGAGTCTGAAGCCACCAGTGGGACAGAGGGTGAGGGGAGCTCCACGACAGGGACAGTAGCATACACTAGTGACAACGACTCCTACTCTGATGGGAGCTCCCTTGCGGTGGCGGGCACCTCTGTGCCCACCGCATCAACAGGTACAGCCGCCACCCCCCCTACCAGCACCACCCTCCCAGCAGCCCCTCAGCGTGTGTCCCATGCCCGCTCAGCCAGGAGGGTGGGCATCTCCTTTCCCCCAGGCACCTCAGGCCGTGCCCCAGTCAGCCCTGCTGCCCTCAGTGAGGAGGCTATTGACCTCCTGAGATCCCTCACTGTTGGGCAATCTACCATTTTGAATGCCATCAAGGGTGTTGAGAGGCATTTGAAACAAACAAATGCATATCTGGAGGGCATTCATTCTGGGCAGGCGGCCCAACAGAGAGCATTTCAGGCTCTGGCCTCAGCACTGATGGCAGCTATTGTCCCTGTGTCCAGCCTCCCCCCTCCAACTTCCACTACTCAGACCCAATCCCCTGTACCTCAGCCTATCCCAAGCACACCATCAGACCAGCATGCACACTCATCAACAAATAAGAGTGGCTCAGACAAACATAAGCACCACACATCCCACAGGCACTAACACAAGCATCATACCCAGGCACAGATACCAACATCCACTTCCTCCACTGTGTCCCCCTCCTCCACGTCTCCCTCCTCCCTCCCAGTCTTGTCTCCATTCACACCTGCATGCACTACATCCTCAGCCACTACCTCCATCATCAGCACGCCCATCACCACACACCGCTCATGTGCACTCACCACCTCCGCTTCCATTGACACATCCCCAGTGTCCTCTCCCAGTGTGTCAGTGAGACCTCCTCCCAAAGTTCACAAACGCAGGCACACACCCACCCAACAGCCATCCACCTCACAACAGCCTCCAGCCCATGCACCCTCACCCAAATTCAGCAGACGTACACCTCCTACAACCACTACCTCTTCCTCCACTCCCAAACCCCCTCCATCTACCTGTCCCAGTGTGTCTAAAAAACTTTTCCTGTCAAACCATGACCTCTTCCCTTGACCCCCCCCATCCTTCCCCTAAGGCCAGGCTTTCCAGGTCCCAGCCCAGCACCTCAGCCACCACATCCCCAGGCATAGTGGTGCCAGCAACTGCGGGGTCATGGAGTGCGCCAACCATCACGGCTGCCAGTGTGCCACATAGCGAGGGCAAGGACATTCCGCCACCTGCCAAGGTTAAAAAGGTGCCCACATCCTGGAGGGAGAAGCCGCACCTACCAGCCACCAAGGGCTCCACAAAAACAAAAGGGGATAGTGGCAAGACAACTGCGGCACCATCAAAGGTGGGGAAGGTACAAAAGCTGAAAAGTAGGTCAGGACAGGGCACAGTGGTACCGACTGAGGGACCAGTGTAACCCCTTCTGTCCACGACAACACCAACCTGTACGGCGGCGAACACTGCAAGCTGCCCCGCCACCAGCACCGCCACCTGCACTGCCACCTGCACCGCCACCTGCACAGCTACCGGCATGTCTACAGCCTCAGCGACAGTCCCCAGCATTTTCCTCAGTGGGCAGCCATCCGAGGCTGCAGGAAAGGTCCTGCTGTGTCCCTCAGCAGGTGCTGACCCATGTACCACAACCAGCACTGCCGCCACAGACACCGCCGCAATCACCGCTACCAGCCCCGTGACGTACTCGGACAGTGGCACCACCGCTGACATGGCTACCATCCCCAGTGGTCAGTCGTCCAAGGCTGGAGGAGAGTTCCTGGACCCTGGCCAGCTTCCATGAGTCATGACTTCCATCACTGTTTGCACCTGTAGGTGGAAGGCGAAGCTGCAGCAGTGTGGCGTATGTCTCTGCCTTCATGGCGTATCATGCTACCTGTTCCTCTGCAATCTCGTGGCACTCCACCCAGGTGAGGGAATGGTACCGGCACACTGCACGTGGAGCACTCTGGGCACCAGGCCCCCTCCAGAACCAGTGGAGACATACATCCACTACCATAGTCCTTGGCAGGATGAAGCACTCTGGGTACCAGGCCCCCTCAAGAACCAGTGGGAAATGACATCCACTACCTCAGTCCTTGGCAAGATGAAGCACTCTGGGTACCAGGCCCCCTCCAAAACTAGTGGAGAATGACATCCACTTGAGAGACTGTGGCTTTGCACTCCCCAGGATAAAGCAGTGGGCAAACCACCCACTGGAGAGACTTGTGAGACAGTGGCTTTGCACTCCCCAGGATAAAGCAGTGGGCAAACCACCCACTGGAGAGACTTGAGAGACTGTGGCTTTGCACTCCCCAGGATAAAGCAGTGGGCAAACCACCCACTGGAGAGACTTGAGAGACTGTGGCTTTGCACTCCCCAGGATACAGCAATGGGCATGGAGCCCCCTTGTGCAGCAGCGGCTTCATGCGTACATGTGGCTGAGGTGCCCCCCTCTCACTCACCCTGAGGTGCCTGTTTATTTTCGATCTGATGCCCCAGCAGTTTTCTCTCAGTTTCCAGTCAGGTATCTTGTGTGGGCTTCGCCCAAGCATTTTGGGACCAGTGGTCCGCGGACAATGATTGGTACACTATCCAGACTTGTGTAGTTGGTGTACATATTTGTATATACTGAATTTTGAATTTTGACTATCAGATTTTTCATGATTACAATCGTTACAATCATTTAATTTTGTCCTTGTGTTCTTCCAGGGGGGTGATGGGGTGTATTTGTAATGTTGCTGTATGTATTTGTGTCTATGTTGTTGTGGGTGAGGTTGGGGGTGGGAGTATTGTGTGTTGTGTGTGTGTGTCACTCTCTTCCCCCCCCATCCCCTGTGTTGTAGGTGCAGTACTCACTGTGGTCGTTAACGGCGTCTGTCCTGCTCATGATAGAGCAAGAGGAAGAGCAGCATTGGTAATACCTGTAGTTCGGGCTCCATGGTGTCCTGGTTCTTCGTTGGGTGTCGAGAGGTGAGTGTTTTCCCTTCTGTGTACTGTTTCTGCTGTGCTTTTGATAGCGTTGGTTCCGCCCCGGAAAAGGTGGCGGATAGGCGTGTTGAAATACAGTGGGTGGTACTTTGACCTCCGACTGTCTGTTGGCGGTTACCGCCGCAGTGTTTGTTTCTATCGCTGTGGCGGTCGGAGTGTGAAAGTGGCTGTCTATGTTGGCGGTTTCCGCCATTGTCGTGATTCAATTTTTTTTTCCGCTGGCCTGTTGGCGGTATTACCGCCGCTTTAACACCAACCGCCAGGGTTATAATGAGGGCCCTAGTCCTATGTAAGGGACAAAGAGTGGCTACTCCCTTGATTTGTAGTAACGCGTGATTTTTGTCACTTTCAGAAAGTCAATTCTACAAGTGATGGAATAAAAGAATCACATTTTGCTGTAGGCCATACATGGTCAATGTAGCTTGATTTGCCAGTTTCTCTGATTGGGCCAAGTACACTCTGTCTTGTGCATTTGTTGATCAACATTGTACACTGTGATCTGTTGTGACATGACTTGCGCCACTACTGCAGGGCTTGCACTCGGTGGATGGTAAAACCCGGACACACCATATATTTAGTTATACCAGACAAGAAGCAGTAGCATTGCTGAAGAGATGAGGCACAAGGAGTGCTGCTAATGGCTGACCACAAAAGCATGGCAGTCTGTACAGATGACATCATTTGGCGCTGCATGACTCTTCTTAAAGTAACATTTCTGCTTTCATCTGGTACAGAGGAAATTGCAATCGGGTGGGTTCAGTGAGAAATGTTATGTTTCATTTAAGATGCATGTGTAGGTGTCACTATTGATGGAGCACTTGCCCATTCTCTCAAATGTCGGTTACTGATTGACCTTTCTTGTCAAGTTGAGAGGCAAAGGGAGTTAGCATTGATCAAGACAATTTCCAATTAAAAGTGTAACACCTTAGGCTACACAATGAGGATGAGGAGTCAAGAATAAAGTTAAGGGATTTATTACAAGTTAACAGTCATGTTAATATAAATAGGCCTTGGAAATATGTTATAGAGATACAGGATTATAACAGGACAACCAAATCGCCTGAAGAAATTAAGTTGGATCAGCATAAGACAAACATGAAATTCAGTTACACCAATACCGAAAATGAGCAATAAAATCTGATGATGAGAGAAAATTCTTTGATCTTCTCTCCTTGACATGAGTAACTGCAAAAGTCATCTAGTTTAGGTACTAAATTAATCAAAATAAGTACATTAGGAAACAAAATCTCAAATAAGCAGGAACAATGTTGGAAATGAGTCAATTTAAAGGCACTCACATATCAGGGAAGGTGTCAGCATTATAGAAGCTCGGTCAAGAGCCTTTTAGAGAAAAATAAAGGACCAATTTATGAAAAAGTGGCTCATGGCACCTAACAACAACATGGTTGCGCCGTATTTATAGTATGGTGCACCATGGCGGTCGTTAGCACAATAGCATCAAAGGTTTTGACGCTATTGTGGCGCTTTGCTATACTAGCGTCCGAAATTTTGATGCTAGTGTAGCAAAGTGCAAGTCCACAGGTTTCTATGGGAGTGTCCTTTTAACGCCTGGTCTGAGCAAGCATTAAAAATTACACCAAAAATGGCACAGTGAAATATGGTGAATTTCACTGCGCCATTTTTGTGGGCCTCCCAGCACCGGAACAACCCCTTGCATACATTATGCCTGGCTCAGGCATGCACCACTTTGTAAATATGGTGCATGGCAAAAGCCACTTTGACACCACCTTAGCGTCTAATAAATGCCACTATGGTGCTACTACTGTTGTTCTAGGGGCTCCTAAATATGCCCCTTATTATTAGTTTGAGGGGGAAAAGAGAGAAAGCATAGAGATGTGCACCTCTCTAAGTCTAATGTAAAAGTCACTCCAGGCAAATTTTGAAAGTACTATTTAATACCACATCAGTCTTCTGAGCAAGACCTCTTGTTCACACCATCAGGAGATCCATTGTCTTCTCCATTCTCATGTTGTGAACTTCAACGTTTGTGGATTCTCGCAGACCAGCCCTGAGAACACTGTTGGCCTTGGTCACCTGTGACTCTTTGCTACATTACTGGGACTGTCAATTAACACTCGGTAAAAGAAGGAGAAAACAGTGAAAATGAGAGAAAAGCTGAGAGAGCACATTCAAAAAATGAGTGAAAATGCAAGTTGAATGCAGTGAGAATTAAGGAAAAGCATGGAGAAAGCAAATGATGAAAAAGCAAGAAGAAGACAAGAGTAAGAGTGATGCAGCAGCACAAGGGAGAGCTGGGCCTTTTTGAAGAATAAATTGCCAAGGATTTGCAGATCCACAGTGATTTCACAGCAAAACTTTAAAAAAAATGTTTGACCCTTGGCAGACTGCCTGTGGGACCCCATCACCAGACCTATAGGGTCAGGATATTCCTGCCCTCCTCCTTCTTTTTTTTAAAACTTTTTTGTGGGACTTGGCACTATATATATGTGTATATATATAATCACCTAAAAAACCCAAAGCTTACAGGGACGCATTAGTTCAGTTCTGAATTTACTTGGACAAAACCTTAGAAATTCAGTGGTTTTAGTTAAAGTTATTTCAACTAACTCTAACTGACGACCTAAGGTAACTATAACTCACACCCCCAAGTTATCTGATCAATAATTTTACTGAAGATGTTACAGTGGCATTATCAATTATGTTATCATGGATGTCATGAGTGCTGTAATTTGTAGGGTAATTAGCAGTGCATGGCAAGGGTGCAAGTTATAGTTACTTGAAATAACTTTGCTGAATTTCTCTGTTTTTGTGCATGTGAATCCAGAACATAACTATAACGTCCCTGTAAACTTAGTTTTTTTAAGTTAATTTCTAAGATTTTTAAAAAATCTATTTCCTAACTATAGTGCTCCTGTAAACTTTGGATTTGTCAACCACTGCTGCCCGCGGCCTTTGGCTGTGCACAGCGGAGGGTGACTGCAGGGCCTGGCCTGCGGCCAAGCCCCTATAACCACCCAACCCCGCACCTCACATGGCCTTTGGCTGTGTGTGGCAGGTGTTGACCACAGGGCCTGGTCGAGGTACCAACCCCAATAACTTCCTAACCATGTGCCGTGAGTGGCCTTTGGCTGTGCGCAGTGGGGGTTGGCCGCAGCCAGGCCCTGCTACCAAGTTCCTATAATCACCCAACCCTGTGCTGTGTACAGCCTTGGGCCTTGTGTGGCAGAGTTGGGCCACAAAGCCTGGCCTGGCTCTGCAGCCAATACCTATAGCCACCCAACCCCATGCTGCCCATGAACTTCAGCCGTGCATGGCAGGGGTTGGCCCATGGTCTGGCTTGTGGCCACGCCTTGAGGCCAAATCCCTATAACCACCCAGAGAGTTTTTCTAAACTTTAATAAGTGATATAGTTAGAATGATATATTTTAGTACACATTGAAAAGAAAAATGTAATTGTCAAGTAAAAAGAGTAGTGAACCTTTGGGTATCTTCCCTTAATAATTGAAGTTAAAAGAAAGTAAAACAGGGATGACACACCTAGATCTGAATCCTCAACCTTCAGGGTAAAGGTCTGACACCTATACCGCTAGGCAACAGGTAACACTCTACCATGCACATTCAAGACGTACTTATGACATTCAACCAAAGATTTTCATGGTAAAAAGACATATATGTTCCATCACTAGAAATGCTTAATGTTAAACAATCTACTAAATAGACACATTACCATGAAATACGAGGATTTGAACATTCAACATACTGAATAACAGTCCAAGTGCCTTACCAGTACGCCAGAACTGACTCTATTGTGCTATGTATTAAAACATAACTATACCATTTGGACCAAACATCTTGCTGGTAAGACACTTTGAAGTAATTGTATGGAGAACCCATGGCAATAACAATCTCTCTCTCTCTCTCGCTCTCTCTCTCTCTCTCTTTTCCATCCCATTATGGGATGAAAGTGAGAGAGAGAGAGAGAGAGAGAGAGAGAGAGAGAGAGAGAGAGACACACAGAAAGTTAGAGGTTGAGAGGGAGAGAGAAAAATTTAGAGAGAGAGATTGACCGAGAGAACTTGCGAGAGATAGGGGGAGTAAGCAGTTTTTTAGTCTTTGATGAATGATATATGTAGAATGAGATATTTTAGGACAACTTAAAAAGAAAAGTGTATTTGTCATTTAAAATGAGTGAGATCACCTTTCAGTATTAACCTTAAACTTTTGAAGTTTAAAAGAAAATAAAGAAGGAAAATGACTACAGAAACAGCTGAAGTAGACCCGTCAACTTTCAGTGTGTCTGTGACCCTAGCTTTTAGGCCATAGTTTACTCCTTACTGTGATCCTTCCAGACATACCTATGACAGTTAACCCACACGTGATTGGAAAGGAACATGAATGTTCCATCACTAAAACTGTTCAACAGTCAAACATTAGTAAATAAACAAACACACTGCCAAGCAATACTAGGACTTGAACCTACTGAGTGACAGCATAAGACATTGGTCATTAGGGCAGAAGTAACTCTGTTGTGCTCTGTATCCAAATGTAATTATAGCATTTGTACCAAACATCATGCTAGTCTGACTCTTTGAAGTAATTGTGTGGAGAGACCGTTGCAAAAACAATCTCTCTCTCTCTCTCTTCCATCTGTTTCACTGCATGCATATTTGCGTGCAGGGAAACAGTTGAAAACTCAGCTTTTTGCAAGCAGGAGCTATATGGCAACTCCCACTTGTAGAAAGTGGAGTTTGTTCGCTTTTGCTTAGTGGGAGCTATCAGCTCCCACCAAGTAAAAGCAAACAGCTGTGTCCCCAGGGTGAGCAACCTCGGACATAGCAGGAGATGGCCCTAGGAGGTGGTGGTCCATCATTGGCTCCTTGAGGATGGCTGCGTATCTCCCCACCAACGTTAAATAGCACCAGGGAGGTGGTGGTCACTGGGGCCGGGGGTCAGTAACGGACCCTCTTCCTTCCTTAAATTCAACCCTAGGGAGCTGCAGGGTGGGCACATGTCCCTCCTTAATTAACGTGTTAAGCCCAGGGGAAGTGGCAGTCCCTGGGGCTGCCGGAGGATCACATGCCACCCAAACTCATTATCATTTGAGCCCTGGGGAAGTGGCAGTCCCTGGAGCAGCTTGAGGTAGTGGGCGTAGCTGCATAATATTTATAAGCCTCAACCCCAGGGCATACAGATGCCCTAGGAGGGGGACCCCATGTGTTACCCTCCTTTATTTCAACATGCCCACACGACCCGGGGCTTAATAAAAACAAGCATGGGAGACCGTGCTTTTTTTTTTTTTTTTTTTACATTTTTGCAGTGAATTTGTGATGTAATCGCGAATTTGCACCAACATTTTTTTTTTAAATAGCTTTTTTCCCTTGCAGGGTCCCTCTGGAATCCCAGCACCAGTGTCCCTACCCTGGCCCCTTTTTTTCACCTCTTTTCTGGGACTCGGCTGAAGCCCAGTCCCAAGACAGATGCCAGCACTTACTGGTTGAAGTTTTAGCAGCCAATCAAAGCTCTGCAGATCTCTGCATGAGCTCATTATTGTTTGTGAAGTTTCACAGCCACAGATATACAGATTTGAATTTCCTTAAATTTCTCAACAATTACTGAACAAATTTACACCAAATAATGAAAAGCGTGATCTGTGTATTGAAAGCTGCCTTTCTACCACATTTGGTGTAATTACGTCCAGCGGTTCGGGCGATAGTGGTGTTCAAATATCCTGTAGGCATTAAAGGGGATACAGATGTTTTTTACCACCCCCCCCCCCCTTTTCTCTGCCCTCTCTTGGCAGATCACTGCAAACCTTTCCATGAGCAACAAGAATCACCGGTACACTTTTGTGGGAATATTTTGTGAAGACTTGTCAAACAGTGCCAAAGATACAAGCAATGCCACGACAATGTGTGCGCTGAGGCAGTTCTTCCTATTTTCCCATACAGAGCCAAGTACAGCTGTAAAATTCATACAATGCATCTTTGTATCAAAATATTACATATAATATAATATGATTTCATGTTGAGATGCATCAGCGTATTACTAATATATGTGTAACCATGTCAGTCTTCTCATGATTTATATTGCGTTGCATTCTCATTCTAGATAGTTATCTTGAACTTGGTTTTCAAAGGAGCCTGTGTGCAAAATTCTTAAGTATAGACATAAACACATGATAAAGTGATATTGTAACTTTCCAGGAGAATGTCTGCTTCATACCATATCAACAATTGATTTCTTTCAGATCGAGCCACATTATTATTATGGGGGTCATTCTGACCTCGGCGGTAAAAGGCTCTTACCGCCGGTCAGAAGACCGCCATTCTACCGCCGCGGCCGCGGTAACCCGCCACGGTCATTCTGACCAACAACTGCCAAGCCGCCAAAAACCCGACATCCACGGAAGGCCGCCTCATCAGCGGGCAGCGATAAACTGGAGATGACCAAACCTCCACCGCCACGCCAACACAAACACGCCCATGCCATTACGACCCACCAATCCACGCGGCGGTCTTTCAACCGCGGTATTCCATTGGCGGTACACACCGCCGCGGTCAAAATACACACCCAGGCTCCAAAACCCAGCCACAATGGACAATTTGAAATACACACACCTGATACACATACAAACACCACCCCCCCACATCCAAGCAACTATAAAACACACACCCACATCACCCACAAACCCCCACTAGTTGGAAATCGGAGAGAAGGCGAGAGAGAGAGAGCGAGCGAGCACAGCAATCGAAAACCCCAACACACACAGGAACCCAACATCATCAACCACACCACATCTACGTACACATCACCACACACCACCACTCACATCACCACAAACACCACCCCACACCTCATCCACACCACCCCATGGCACCCCAAAGACACCCCAGGTTTTCGGACCAAGAACTCCGGGTCATGGTGGAGGAAATCATAAGGGTAGAGCCCCAGCTCTTCGGCACACAGGTGCAACACACCACAATAACCAGGAAGGCGGAGCTATGGCAGAGGATTGTCGACAGGGTCAACGCTGTGGGACAGCATCCCAGAAACCGGGAAGACATCAGAAAGCGCTGGAACGACCTACGGGGGAAGGTACGGTCGATGGTCTCCAGACACAACATCGCTGTGCAGAGGAATGGAGGCGGACCACCACCCACCCCTCCCGAATTCACAGCATGGGAGCAAGAGGTCCTTAACATCCTGCATCCTGCGGGCCTCGCTGGAGTAGGCGGAGGAATGGACTCTGGTAAGTCTAGTCTCAACTACTCCCCCCACCCCCAACCACCAGCATGCCAACCCACACCCCCACCCTCACACCCAACCCCCCAGCACACATCCCCCCTGCCACTGTCTCACCAGCACAACCCACCCAACCCAAAACCAAACCCTGAATGCCAACACAAACCATGGACACCCATCACCTATGCATGACCACTGCACATACCCATCCCCCCCACAAACCACCCTCACAACTCCTGCCACAAGGGAATGCCAGCACTGGGGGACAAGGGCACCCACAAATCTCACACCATGGAACACACAGAAGCAATAACCATACTCTTTCACCCCTGCAGGGCCCGAACGCCAACACACCGGCCAGGAGGGTCCAGATATGTCCATCCCACCCCCAGAACAGGCCCGCAGTGAGGACAGCAGCTCTGTCGACCTGGAACCTGACGACCAGCCCGGACCATCGGGGACCTCTGGACAGTCGGTTCCCCACACACAGACACAGGCCACAGCAGACCCAACCCCCTCTGGGAATATCAGCACAGCTCCCACCCAGCGGGCCCATGCCTCTGTCTCCAGGACAGGTCAATCAGCGGTGTGTCCGCCACTACAGGGCACCCAGGCTGACCCAACACCCCAACAACAACAGGGACCTGGGGGCAGTGGTAGTGGGCACACTGTCCAGGGGACAGAGGCCCAGGGAAACAGGGCAACTGGGAGGGCTGCAGTGCGACAGGGTGGGAGGACATGCCCAGGGAACCGACTCTCCAAGAGGCCCTCACCACCATCATGGGAGCATACCACCACTCCCAGGAGACGATGGCGACGGTAATGGCCAGGTTCCAGGAGATCCAGGCACAGCAGGAGGAATGGTACATGGGGTACAGAGAGGAGCTCAGGAACATCGTCCAGGCCCTGAACCTAATAGTCACCACATTGCGGGACCATGTGGCACCCCAAAGGGCCCCTGTCACCAGCCCGGACCAGGAACAGCCTACCACCTCCGCCGGCGCTAGTGGACAGGAGGCCCCCACACAACGACGGGCCACCAGAACCCCACCTCCTGCTGAAGATCAACCACCCCGCAAGAGGAGCCTGAGATCACAAAGGAAGACAGAGTAGGATGCCAAGACCCCCGCCAGCCTAAGATCCCCCCGGATGTCATTCCACTGTCCCACATCGTCACCCTGTCCAACCTTGAACTGCCCATGCTCCATCCTTCCACAGGCATATGGACAATGCACCTGTGCAACCGAGAACTGGACTCTGCCATGGACATCACTCCACCCCCACCCATCACCGTTTTACTATCATGGACCCATATGTAGCACTTCAAATAAATCACTTATTGCACTTAAAACACTCAGGAGTCTGCTTGTATTCTTAACAAATGTATTACACATAACGGGTCAAAAATGTACAGTTACATTGTGATGACAACATACCAATGTCAATTTGCTTTACTCCATGGCCGAACAAACCAGAAGTCACGCAGTGGGTCATACAGCTCTGAAAAGGCAAGGGAAAGTCACAATTCAGTTGAAAGGAACTGGGGGGAAACACAGAAAGTAGAGATGCAGGAGGCCAGAAGTAAATGTAAAATGACGTGGGGGATTCTTACCTGGGTGCTACTGAAAATACTGTTGTATGACCGTGTCCCTGTTGTCCGTGTCATCCCCGTCGTCTTCCTCCTCTTCACTCTCCACAGGCTCCACAGCTGCTACAACACCACCATCTGGACCATCCTCCTGCAGAAAAGGCACCTGGCGTCGCAATGCAAGATTGTGAAGCATACAGCAGGCCACGATGATCTGGCACACCTTCTTGGGTGAGTACATTAGGGATCCCCCTGTCATATGCAGGCTCCTAAACCTGGCCTTCAGGAGGCCGAAGGTCCTTTCTATGATCCTCCTAGATCGCCCATGGGCCTCATTGTACCGTTCCTCTGCCCTGGTCCGGGGATTCCTCACTGGGGTCAGTAGCCACAGCAGGTTGGGGTAACCAGAGTCACCTATTAGCCACACACGGTGTCTCTGTAGCTGTTCCATCACATAGGGGATGCTGCTATTTCGCATAACATACGCGTCATGCACTGACCCCGGGAACTTGGCATTTACATGGGAGATGTACTGGTCAGCCAAACAGACCACCTGGACAGTCATTGAATGGTAACTTTTCCTGATTCTGTACACCTGCTCATCGTCTTTTGGGCGTACTAAGGCCACATGGGTCCCATCAATGGCACCAATGATGTTGGGGATATGTCCAAGGGCATAGAAGTCAGCCTTCACAGTGGCCAAATCACCCTCCTCAGGGAAAATAATGTAGCTCCGCATGTATTTCGTCAGGGCAGACAACACTCTGGACAAAACCTTAGAAAACATAGGCTGAGACATCCCTGATGACATGGCCACTGTTGTCTGAAAAGACCCACTTGCCAAGAAATGGAGTACTGACAGAACCTGCACCAGAGGGGGAATTCCTGTGGGTTGACGGATGGGGGACATCAGTGCTGGCTCTAGCTGGGCACACAGTTCATGTATAGTGGCTCGGTCAAGTCGGTAGCGAAGTATTATATGACGTTCCTCCATTGTCGACAGGTCCACCAGCGGTCGGTACACGGGAGGATTCATCCTCCTCCTCGCAAGTCCCAGCGGACGGTGCCTAGGAAGGACAACATGGAGCACAGAGTCAAACAACCCACAGGTATGTAACTACAGCTTGCACAGTACACGATTCTCAATGCATTGAATGGCTTGTATGAGTGCAAGGCCTAGGCCTGTGTGACGCAGTAGAAATAAGCCATGTGGGCCCTTGAAATGGCGGCTGCCTGACCTGAGAAGTGTGACAGTGGGATGTGAGGTCAATGCGCTGGCGTGACACACCGTGGCGGTAGGCGGTCGAAGACCGCGGCGCAAAGCCGCATTGGTTAACATCGAACCCTATGGGTTTCACGAGCCAATGACTAGCTGCGCCGGCGGTCGCGGAACGCACCACGGCGGTACGCGCCGCCGCGGGCGTGACCTCCATTTTCTATCTGATTAATCACTCGAGACCTGATCATCCACAGGAGAGGACCTATACTGCAAGTGCTGCTGTGAGCTCGGTCTGGGAGATACAATGGCTGCTGCGACTGGGGAAAGGGCCCCTGCCTTCACTACAGAAGAGTTGGAGAAACTTGTGGATGGGGTCCTGCCCCAGTATGCGCGACTCTACGGTCCTCCAGACCAACAGGTAAGTACACAGTGTGCATGTTGAATGGGCTATGCCTGGGTTGTGTATGGTGGATGTAAGATGGTGGGGTGGGGGGACAATGACGAGAGCAAGGCACGACAGATGAGAGCATGTGCCACATGGCAAGGTTGGGGAGGGGGGGCCAATCGCATCTATCATGCGGAATATTGATGATATTTAAATTTCCACCCTGTACATGTCAAATAGGTCAGCGCCCATCAGAAGATCGACATTTGGCGTGCCATCGCCAAGGAAGTCCGGAACCTGGGGGTCCACAACAGACGGGGCACCCACTGCCGCAAGAGGTGGGAGGACATCCGCCGCGGGACCAGGAAGACCGCCGAGTCACTGCTGGGGATGGCCTCCCAACCTAGGAGGGGTGCCAGTCGTACCCTGACCCCCCTGATGTCCCGGATCCTGGCGGTGGCCTACCCCGATTTGGATGGGCGAGTGACGACATCACAGCAGACACATGGGGGTGAGTACCAGCACATTCAGCTATCTTTACGCGCAGTGGAGGTGCCTGGGTGGGGGAGGAGGGCTGTGGGTGACATTAGGCCAGTGCGCTTTCTGTATTGTATTCCTCTCCTTTAGCCATGTCCCTGTGCCCCCGCCCCCCACCTCTGTACGGTGCCAGGTACAGCTAGCCATGGTCCTGCATCACCCATGTGCGCGTTTGTTGTCCCTAGACCTGTTGGCCCAGTCACAAGTACTCAGTAGTGTATCCCGATTGCGCGGCTTAGTGCATGAGGCTCCTGTGTCTGTCCTCTCCGCCAACGGTGTTGACAATGCATGTACTCAACCTTTTATTATGTCTCCCCCCACCCTTTTCTTTATCTTCTTGTGCATGTGTGCTTCAGCATCATCAGGCGGAGGAGACTTGGCACCGGAGCACGAGGGAGCTGCGACTCACAAGGCCCCGGTGGGCCATGGCACAGACACCGAGGCCACCAGTGATACGGAGGGCGAGGGGAGCTTCACAACGGGGAGCCGTGGTGAAACCAGCGACACCGACACGTCCTCGGAAGGGAGCTCCCTAGCGGTGGTGGCAACATCCGTGCCCCCCGCCTCTACAGGTACAGCTGCCACCCAGCGCACCAGCTCCGCCCTCCCAGCAGCCCCTCAGCCTACGCTCCGTGCCCGCTTGCCCAAGAAGGCGGGCATCTCCTTCGCCCCAGGCACCTCAGCCCCTGCCCCTATTACCCCTGCTGCCCTCAGTGAGGAGGTCATTGACCTCCTGAGGACCATCATTGTTGGGCAGACTACCCTTTTGAATGCCATCCAGGGGGAAGAGGGGGAGGTGCATCGTAGCAATGCATACCTGGAGGGCATTCATTCGGGTCAGTCTGCCCATCAACGATCGTTCAATTCTCTGGCCTCAGCACTGACGGCAGCCATTGTCCCTGTTTCCAGCCTCCCTCTTCTAACTGCCTCCACCCTGTCTCTGTCTCCTGTTCCTCTGCCTATCCCATCCACACCATCAGACCAGCCTGCACACACCTCAACACCCAAGGGCAGCTCATCCAGACATAAGCACCACAGATCACACAAACATTCACCCAAGCAACACCCAGATGCAGACATGCCAACAGCCACTACCACCTCTGTGTCCCCCACCTCCTTGTCTCCCTCCTCCCTCCCTGTGACGTCTACACTCACACCTGCATGCACACCACCAACAGCCAGTACACCCATCACCGGCACACCCTCCAGTACAGTCCGCACACGTGCAGTCACCACCCCCACTGCCGTTTACACGTCCCCTGTGTCCTCTCCCACTGTGTCTGTCACCCCCTCTTCCAAGACACACAAACGCAGGCAGCCACTCACCCAACAGCCAACCACCTCACGACAGCCTGCAGCCCATGCACCTTCACCCAAGGACAGCACACCTGACTCTCCTACAACCACCTCCTCTTCCTCCACTCCCATAACCACTGCACCTACCTTTTACCTTGGTCCTAAAAAGTGTTACCTCTCCAATCTTGACCTCTTTCCCTCACCTGACCCACCCCCTCCATCTGCTAAGAGTCCCAAGAGCACCTCAGCCACCATCAGCCCGGGTTCACGTGTCAGCGTAGTCCATGGATTTTGGAGTCCCCCCTTTGCCAGCAGTGAGACATCGGTCAGCAGCAAGGGGACAGCCAGCCCCCCCCCCTGGAAAGAGGACCCGGAAAGTGAGGGGCCGCCGCGGGAGGAGTGCCACGGCTGCCCCCAAGGACCAAAGTTCGGACACTTCACCTGCCACAACATCCAGGGGAGGCAAGGCCCAGAGAGCCACAGCGAAGGAGGGCAAGGGCAGCAGGGCGGAGAAGTCAAGCAGCAGGAGCGCGGACCAGGAGGGCCCCACAAGCCCCATCCCGGGTGTGAGGGAGGACACCCAAGGGCCCAGGACACCGTCACCGAAGGGTCCAGCAACTGCACGGTCGGAGGGCGACTGAGCAGGGAGTCCTGCCCAGGTCTGACTCCCTGGAATTACAGGACAAACACCGCTGAAGAGGGCCCCGCAGTCCAGAAAGGCACCGCTGAAGAGGGCCGCGCCGTGCAGGAAGGCACCGCTGAAGAGGGCCCCGCCGTCCAGAAAGTCACCGCTGAAGAGGGCCCCGCCGTCCAGAAAGTCACCACTGAAGAGGGCCCCTCCGTGCAGGAAGGCACCGCTGAAGAGGGTCCCGCCGTGCAGGAAGTCACCGCTGAAGAGGGCCCCGCCGTCCAGAAAGTCACCGCTGAAGAGGGCCCTGCCGTGCAGGAAGGCACCGCTGAAGAGGGTCCCGCCGTCCAGAAAGTCACCGCTAAAGAGGGCCCCGCCGTGCAGGAAGGCACCGCTGAAGAGGGCCCCGCCAAGACAGGCCCCGCTCCACTGCACCATTCCTGTCAAGCACCGCTCTGCTGGGCCCCGCCGTCTCAAGCACCGCTCCGCTGGGCCCTTCCTGTCAAGCACCGCTCCGCTGGGCCCCGCCGTCTCAAGCACCGCTCTGCTGGGCCCTTCCTGTCAGGCACTGCTCCGCTGGGCCCTGCCGTCTCAAGCACCGCTCCGCTAAGCCCTTCCTGTCAGGCACCGCTCTGCTGGGCCCCGCCGTCTCAAGCACCGCTCCGCTGGGCCCTTCCTGTCAGGCACCGCTCCGCTGGGCCCCGCCGCCTCAAGCACCGCTCCGCTGGGCCCTTCCTGTCAAGCACCGCTCCGCTGGGCCCTGCCGTCTCAAGCACCGCTCAGCTGGGCCCTTCCTGTCAAGCACCGCTCCGCTGGGCCCCGCTGTCTCAAGCACCGCTTCGCTGGGCCCTTCCTGTCAAGCACCGCTCCGCTGGGCCCGCCGTCTCAAGCACCGCTCCGCTGGGCCCTTCCTGTCAAGCACCGCTCCGCTGGGCCCCACCGTCTCAAGCACCGCTCCGCTGGGCCAATGACTGTGCCGGTTCTGTGTTGTGCTAATGTTCACGCTGCACTCGGCCCAAACTGCCTCCTCCATTGCCTGTGGAGACTGTTATCCACTTGATGGACTGTGACTTTGCACTCCCCAGGATATGACAGTGGGCAAGCCACCCACTGTTGAGACTTGAGAGACTGTGGCTTTGCACTCCCCAGGATTGGACAGTGGGCATGGTGGCCCCTTCTTGGATCTGGCGTCGTGGACTCATGTGGCTGTGGTGCCCCCCCTTCCCTTCCCCCTGAGGTGCCTGTAGTTTTGTCATCTGATGCCCCTGCAGTGTTCTCTCCAACGGACTCAGGGCTCCTGTGTGGGCTTTGCCCAAGTGTTGATACACTTCGGCCCACGGACATTTGAAAATTCTGTGACTGTGCGGGACTTTCTGCCTCTATTTCTCGGTCACGCAGTGTTTACATTTGAAATCTTTTCCATCATTTACCTATTTTGCCATGTCTTCGATGAACCTATTTTGTACATAATTGTTGTTTCTCACTTGAATCATATCTTTTCGTTTTTCCGTGGGGTTTGGGTGGGGTCACTTTGACTTGGTGCTCTGCATTGGTGTGTAGATAGTTGGGGGTTGGGTGTGATGCGTATGTGTGTGCCCGTAACCCTTCCTCCTCCCCTGTGTCGTAGGTGCGGTACTCACCGTTGTCGTCTGCGCCGGAGTTCGTACTCGTGGTAGATGAGCAGGTAGACGAGAGCGGGTAGGATGTGTAATTCGGGCTCCATGCTGTCCTCCGTCCTCGTGGAGTGTATGGAGGTGAGCGTTTTCCCGTTCGTAGTCTGTTTCCGCCGTGTTTTTATCGGCGGGGCTCCCGCCCCGGATGAGGTGGCGGATTGGTGAGTTGTGATAGGGTGGGCGGTACATTGTCTGCCGCCTGCCTGTTGGCGGTGACCGCCGCGCTGTTTGTCTGTCCCGCCGTGGCGGTCGGAGTGGTAAAGTGGCGGGCTCTGTTGGCGGTTCCCGCCAGGGTCAGAATTCCATTTTTTTAACCGCCAGCTTGTTGGCGGGTTGGCCGCCGCTTTATCACCGACCGCCAGGGTCAGAATGACCCCCTATGTGCCTAAAGATGGGCAAACAAATTAAATATATCTCTAAATGTTCATGTATGTTGTATGTATCACTAAGCAGCAATTGAACAATTAAAGTGCTATGTGTTAAAGTGCAGGGTCACCTCAAACTTCTACTTCCAATGCCAATGATGCACATATATACAAAAACAGCCCTTGAGCAATTAAAGTGGTAAGTGCTGAAGTGCAAAACTGTCTTGGATTTTTTTTTATAATGTCCCTTTGGGCTCCACAGTGTAAACATTCCATCAATGGCATAAGATGGCATATTAACCAGAGCACACTGTAGAGACAGAGTTCAAAATATCACTGAGATCCCAAAGTCAGTGTCAATACATCTCTACGTCACAAAGCTACATTTTAGAAGATAAAGGGGGTTATTCCAACTTTGGAGGAGGTGGTAATCCGTCCCAAATGTGACGGATTTACCACCAGCCGTATTACGAGTTCCATAGGATATAATGGACTCGTAATACGGCTAGTGGTATATCCGTCACTTTACCGTCACTTTTGGGACGGATTACCACTTCCTCCAAAGTTGGAATAACCCCCAAAGTGCTATAGTGCATGGACCTTAGATTTTACTTTCTAATATATGTAGTGTAAAATATACAATTAATTCAAACTGTCATTATGGTCTCACAGTCTGGATCACACACGCTATATATTAAAGAGCTGTTTTAAAAAAAAAGGTGATATAGTGCAGAGCTCTGGGATGTAACCTCATAGCACATCTTCATTGTCCATTGTGTGAACACCCCCTTTCACTTGAAGTATCGCATTTGTAGTAACCACACTCCTGTGTCTATACAAACCATTTTAGGCCATAAAGTGCATAATTGCATGGTTCTGTGATATGTGTTTGCATGTGTGTGTGTGTGTGTGTGTGTGTGTGTGTGTGTATGAGTGTGTATTCAGTGAAAACCAAAGGTTACAGAGACATTAATATTAGAATACAGAAATAAAAAACATAGAAATTCAGTTAAAATAAACAAAGGTTAAAGGAACGTTAAAGTAACGAGATATAATTTAAAAAAACATCGAAATTCACTTTAAAAAAACAAAAGCTACTGGGATGTTATATTTAGGCTCACATTTTAAACAGACAAAACCATAGAAACTCACCTGTTATAGTTACAGTTTTTTCAATTAACTATAACTTGTGCCCTAAGGTAACTATAACTTGCGGCCTTGCCATGCACTGCTAATTACCCTAGATATTACACCACTCATGACATCTTTTATTGCAAAATTTATAATATCACTGTAACATTTGCTGTAAAATTATTCATAAAAACGTGTGCATCTCAGGTGAGCGAGGTACAGTTTCCTTAGGACACGAGTTATAGTTACTTGAAATAACTCTAACTATACCAGGTGAATTTCTATGGTTTGTATATTCAATTAAACAACCAAAGTTTACAGGGATGTTATAGTTAGGCTCATATATATATATGTACTGTATATATATATATATATATCTGTGTGTGTATATATATATATACACACACACACACACACACACACACATTGTTTTTTGAGGGAGAGATGTATTCTTGCAAAGGAACTGAAAAGATTTAGAAGGTGCTTTTGTAATTTTAAGAAACATAGAATAATTGCATCCGCAGATGTCCTCTTTTTTAAAACATGACTACAAATATATCTGACTTTGTTGAGCCACCCGCCGGAATGTATCCCTGTTCCTAATCAATTAGAAACTGGGCAATACCAAGTTAACTATTACTCTTTGGCATATCAATAAAAGATATCTAACTTATGTAGTACAATGAGGCCAACACAGAAATGTCCTCATGCAGAGCCCCCGTGACACCATTAGGAAGTAGGCTAGGCACAATTCACTATGCCAGTATCTACATTGCAACTAATACAGAGAGCCCAAGCTACTTTCGATTTTGTAAACCGTTAAAGCATTTGAATACATAAAAGTAACTAAACTCCATGTGTGTTGATAATTAACAGTAGAACTATTAGAAGACAATTTTTTGCCCCTAAATGTTTCCCCTCCTGAACTACTAATACATTTATACTTTTTTGGCAAACTTTGTTTGCGCATTGTACATCGAAGTTTTAAACAAATAACTATTTAAACAAGAAACAAATCATTCCCCTTATTTTCTATCCTAAATATTGTATGCGTTCACTGTCAGCTGTTTCTGGTGGATCCAAAATCAGGCCAACTTGAAGCTTTCCACTCAGAGGACAAGATCATTTTCTAAAGACCAAGGTGGCAAGTAATCCCAGCACATATTCCATAATTAGACAGATTACCTACGGCCTGGCCCCGAATTGCCAGCAAAATACAGGTGGGATTAGTGCACCCACAAATACCAGGGTGAGCAATGCTGGAGCCTTTCCAGCCTTTGCTGGAACCAATGCTCAATGAAGTGAACAGATCTTTGGATCCTGCCTGCATTTGATGTGGTAGAACCATACAACACATTCTAATACAAACCAATTAAGTTACACAGTATGACTAATTTGGCCCTTCACTGAAAACTCCAGTCAGGAATAAAGTTAAGGGATTCATTACAAACTTAAGCTCAGAGTCATGTAGACAATTAGCAAGTCAAAGTTATAAAGATACAGAATCACCAAGTATTGCCCAAGGTGACGAAATAAGTGCAGGCACACTAACATTAATAAAACTAACCATTTGATAAGGACAATGCAAAACATCAGCAAGATAATCTGAGATACAGAAAAAAGGCATTGCTTAGTTTTAACAAGCATTAAAGCAATTCATATAATCAAAGTTCAATTTAACTGGGCATGATGAAATCCTACAGTTAGCCAAATCAAGGGAAATTGTGTATGGGGTAGAACACATGTGGGCAAAGGGCAAAAAAAACAAAAAGTGCAAAAAGAATTTGGGAAATGGTAATCTTTGGCAACACGTTACTAACTAAGATGGAGATAAAATGGGCAAAAGATAGGTAGAAGGAAAAGCGTCAGCATGGCAGAAGTTATATCAAGAGTCTTCTGCAAAGGTTAGGGAGAAAATCTCCAAGTCTCAGCAAGGCATCCTAAAGGGGCAAAGCAGAGAGGAAGATACCTCTCCCAGGGGCTCAGCATGTGGGGTTCTTCATCTGCAAGGCATCTGTCAGGATTCTGATGAGGATCTCTCACCAAAGTCCAACTGGTCATTGATATATCAAAGTTCATACGACAATCTGATTTGTTCAGGATTACAATTAATTTGATGTTGAAGGGGCATCATCCAATTAAAGTCGATCACACAACTCCAAGTTGAAACAAATGTTTACATTGCTAGTCCACAGTCCAGTATGTTCCAAATCCAAGGGTGAACTCTTACAACTCTCTATGTGTAAAACAATCAACTTTGTTACCAAACTAGTTTTCTCATGAGAACGAAGTCTGAAAGGAAAGTTCACAATAACAAAATGACTTAACATTGTCTGCACAGTCACGAAATACAGGGCATAGCAGGCCTCGCTTAGGCTAATGCAAATGAGTTAAAACAACACATTAATACTTTCAAATAAAACACATTTTAATATACAAACCATGAATTCAGCATTATTTATACTCCATTAATATTCATGTTACACTAAACTTTGAACAAAATGACGCCAATACATTTCAGTCGGTATAACGTAGAACTGCATTTCTCTATTTTTGCACATGTATTTAAAAGAGTAAGCATTACAAATTCAATATTGTTTCAATACAGACTATTAGAATAAAGTCTAAATTATAACATAATGCCAATTTAATTCTGCAAACATTTAATCAAACTTCAATACCACCAATGTCTCTAACATTAGTCCAAACAAAAGCCCATTTAAAATGGCTTTTCAGTGCATCACTATTCAGTCAAATGATGTGTACTTTGATTAACATAAGCACACATTGTCGAAGATGGATGATCTCTGTGACACGTGAGGGATAGCACTAAGGTTTCTGCTACATCAGCAATTTGCACTCAATTACAGTTTGCTTCCACACAATATGCACATAAATGTCTCCTTCACCATAGTTGCAAAAATACATTTTGTACAATTTGGTACTAAGATTTTCAACAGGTTTTCTCCTCCTTAAATCATGGGACATACCCCCAATTCAGCTGCAGTTTGGGCCTGCCATTATATTCTGTATATGCCTTAAACAGTTTCCACCTACAGTGGAATTGGGGGAATGATCATATGAAGGGTGAAGTGGTCACAAAGGTTACCCTGGTAAATGTGTTAGTCTGAAAATATTACAGGCCATATCAAGGATTAACATCAATTTGCTTTTTTTTGTGAAAATAGATATTAATTGTCCATCTAATTTCTTCACTGCGTTGAGGTACATGTATCTTTTTTCAAATGAATAATCATCTTCTCTTTCTTTCTGTCAGTTAGCTTTTCCTGCTGTACATCTCGACAACATCAAGAAGCGAATCACCTTGAAGCTTCTCACCCACACGTACAAGGCCATACACAACACAAGACCAGCCTACCTGAACCACCGGGTCTCCTTCCACACCCCCACCAGATCCCTCTGCTCCACCCAGAAGGTCTGCAAAACCACCACTGGAGGACGATCTTTCACCTATACTACAGCAAAGAGCTGTAACAACCTCCCCCTGCACCTCAAACAAAGCCTGTTGCTCACCATCTTCAGGAAGAACCTCAAGACGTGGCTCTTCGGATAAGTCCCCTCCCCTCCCCCCAGCGCCTTGAGACCCTCAAGGGTGAGTAGCTACGCTTTACAAATACTGATTGATTGATTGCTCTTACCCTGTACAATATGTGGGACAGTTTCTGTGTTATCTTTGTATAATGTTATTCATGTGCAAGGACTTTGAATCAGAAAACGGACCCTCCAGTCACTTTGTTAAATTATTTCCATTGAAGATTTAAGGAGAAATTACAAAAGAAAGAAAATTTATGAAGAAATTCATACATCATCAATTATTGCAACTTTAAGTCACTTTGGAATTAGATTTTTCAAGTTTGGCAAATAAGCATTGGAGTCTTACGTGGATGATATATTCTGTGATATATTCTCAGTGTTTTTTCAGTGTGTTGAAAAAAAAGTGCACCATCCAGGCATACAGTCAACTGTGTGTTCAAGATGGCTAGGAATTTTTTTTTATATGATATTTATGTGATATTGGAAGGTGGCAGTGGCATACAAGGGCCAATATTTCTTATTAGATATTTCTAGTTTTATGTATGTAATATACTCTAATTTGAAGACAATATTATCAGTCCAGAGCTGATCAAGGAGAGGAGAAATTTACAGCTAGGGTTACTCGTAACTATGTCAAATTCACAATAGTAAATGCATGGATCTAATTCCCTGTTGGGTTTGGGAAAGAGATAATAGGATCCTCCTCCTCCAAAGAGTGACAAGTCTTTCCATAGTGATTTAATTATAACACTTTAGCAATTTGTTTGCCTGATAATTCAATAGGAAATTTGGCACAAGATTCAAGTTGTATGTATTGAAAGTTGTATGTATTGCAAACATTTTTGAAAAGGGATGATCTTTGTAAAAATTCATAGGTGATTCATAAAATAAATTCTGTGTTATTTGTCGTTCACAGTCCACTTTAGAGTTTTAAGGGAATGCACTAACAAGATTAGTTCCTTTTGTTATTCATCATAAACAGCCACTGTTCCAGATTTCACATTTGAGAGTTAATTTTGAGTCCACTATCCGAGTCACAGTGATCACTAGGAACTTTAGAAATCATAAAAGCATGCTTATTGGCTGCACTAGGGAATGTGAGTTGATGATTCACAATTTTGTTTGGTGATATACTTTCTGCTTTTCAAGACCAAAACAAAGAAGGTGATGGATGTAATGCGTGAATTATTCTCAGCCACTGGCAATCGCTTTGGCCACATCCCAATCCATTGTTTTCTTGTCCACCATACCTCGCATTGGCAGTTCGGACTGGACAAGCTGAACTGTTCCCATGGGGAGCAGGATCAAGGCAGATTTGCATATGGGTCCAAACTGTAATGGCATGGCAAGCAAACAAATGATGGATTTAGTTCCAGAACTGAGACGGGGTGAATGTCTGACATTGTTCGGCATTCCATCCATTATCTGCCCTTTTTACACTTATTTTCAAGTCAGCATCTGGTGGCTGCTAGTTTTAATTAGTGAAACAAAGACCCTACTGCTCTCATAGTTTAGGAATATATCTTTCAGCATTGGACCTTGTTACACGTGGCATCCTTGTTGTAGTTTCTCCTGATGTTTTGCTTCATACCTCCTGTTTCTACCTTATTATTCTGTTTACTTTACCACTGCTGATCTTTGTTAAAGTGCTTGTTTTCTTTCCCTAAAACATGGTCACATTAGCTCATCTCCAATTGGCCTAATTTAATATTCCTATAACCAGGGCCACTGGAATTATGTGGCAGAGAAGGACCTAATTATGCAGCAAGGGTGACATAATTATATGGCAAGAAAAGGCAAATTATGCGTCATAATGTGGCACATTTTACTATAGTATTCCTTCATTATTTTGTCATTTTTACAGCTGCAGTTTAACACCCAACTAGAACAATTAGCAACTGAAAGATGACCAGTCAAACTGTGCAAAATGCCTTTCTGTGTGCAGAAACCTGAGTAGCCATAATCTTTGTAACTTTTGATCCATTTGAGCTAGAAACCATTTTTTTAATTAAAATCTGATCTGCAGATTATGTGGCAGATGATGGATTATGGGGCAAATGCAGCACATTCAAAAATATGCAAAAATTATCGCAGTTGCAGAATTGCATAATTCCAGTGGTCCTGCCTATAAGTCCCTGGCAAAGTGCACTATGTGTGTCCAGTGCCTGTCAATTAAGTGCTACTAGTGTGCCTACAGCATGGAGCACTGACTGTGCCACCCACTTAAGTAGCCCTCTAAAAATGTCTCAGGCCTGCCTTTGCAGAGCCTGTGTGTGCAGTTTTTAAACTGCCATGTTGACCTAGAAAAGTAAACCTTTTTGCAGGCCCAAACCTTTCTTTTTAATACATGTATGTCACCCCTAAGGTAGGTCCTAGACAGCCCCAAGGGCAGGATGCAATATATTTAAAAAGTTGTACAAGTATGTTTATGTTTTTCAAGTCTTAGTAGTGAAAAAGTCCTAAGTTCATTATTCACTACTGCAAGTCCTAATTATACATAGGATAACATTGGTGTAACCTTATAAGTGTGGTGTGTCTGGAATCATAGTTTAAAATTGCAACGTATGGTGAAGTAGAATTTTCAATTGCAATTCTGAAAATGCCACTTTTAGAAGTGCCATTTTTTTCCTTTAGCCATTTGATGCCTTCTGCTTGTCTCTGCTCACATTCTCCCTAAATAGCCACACACTATGGGAGCTTAGGTGTGACCTGGTGGGCCTTGATGGGACACCCTGGGAAGGATGGTAAGGAGGGGCCGGGCACAGCTTCATTTATTCAAAATCTTGAGGTCTGGAGATGATTGAGGGTCATTGGACCACTACTTCATAATAACATTTATATGTTTTGTTTTTCACCTTCCCATCTACCCCACTAATAAAGGGATACCTTAGGAGTGGAAGAGGAATTTTTATCTTTAAAGTTACACCCCCTATCTAAGTTTCTTCGTAAGAGCTCCCTGCAATATGGTTGAGCCCACCCTGACCCTTAGGAGTCAGGGTGAACCGAATGATGACGCATGCCACTATTATAGTGGGTGAAGATTATATATAAAAAGGGTTTCTTTCCCTTCCCCACTCCAGTTGGAGTGGTGCATAGGCGTGGCAAATAACAGAATTCCCCCATCTTTTTCGTCTTGGAGGCGCCTGAACTCCAGAAGGGCTACTATTTGGTTAGTGACAACTTCACTCACACCTGAATAGGATGTAACCTGTCCATACAGTAGGGTCGGCTAACCCCTTCTAGTGAGTCTGGAGCCAGGAAAGGAAGGACAGGACGCTGAGCACTTCAGAAGGCATGTCTTTGAAGTCTCCCCTACTTCAAAGGCACAACTGGGTAGAAGTACTGGATCTCTGACACTACCTCTTGAGTATCCCTCCGGTCCTGTGGATACTCTGCCAGAGAGGACTCCTGCTTTGCTGTGCTGACCTGCTGCCTGCTGCCCTCTTCCCTGTGAGTGACAAGGACTAAACCTGCATCTCCAATCCAGAACCCAGAGTGATTCCATGGGCTAGTTGGGTGGTCCTCTGATCTGCATTTTCAGGGCCACAAAATGGGTTCCGGAATGGAAAGATGCAGGTTTAGTCCTTCTCACTCGCAAATAGAGTCTATGTGATACAGAGAAATATACTTTCATATATAAATATACATATGTGTCTGTTTGAGTGTATATATATACGTATATATATATATATATATATATGTATACATATATATCATCATTAAAAATACTTTATTCGATTTTACACAAGCATCAAAGTAACAATCAGTAAAAATATATCACTTACACTTAATTAGATCATAAAAGCCTAAAAAAACACATCATAAAACAATATAAAAACAATCAATACTGTACAATAGAAAAATATCAATATTAAAACATAATAAATAAAAGTCAAACAGAAGTCGCTAATACCAATTTTTGCTGGTGACACCAAAAGAACATTAAAAACAAACTGAGAAAACAAGTGTTAATGTGCTGCCACTCTTCAAGATCCTCAAGGCTAATTCATACTTTAAAACTGCAAGATTCATACAAATTGGCCTTATCCTTTTGCTGCGTATTCCCCGGTTCATTGGACATCAAAAAATACATGGGCTTCAGTCTCAATTCCTGACCTACAGGCAGGGCACTCATAAGAGCAAACATGCTTGCTCCACTTACTGGTAAAATATCAGACTGCAAGGAGCAAAACCTAAAATGAACATATAGACTCCTGGCTAGAATTCAAAACAGGGATAGATTTTAGACTCCCAAAATTTACACGTCAAGTGGCCATTATCTCTGCTCCATACACATTGCTCGTAAATATGAGCCCAATAATGAGCCTTTAAGACTTGGAGGTCAGCGTTACCAGGAGAACTAGGATCTGCCCATAATCCACCTAAACCTAATCTATTCAGCCAGTCAAAGACAAATCTCAACCAAGGGATTCTCTTGGGGTTGGTAATGTTAAACAAATCCACTAAACAATCTCTGTAACTTCTCAGTTCCTGAGTGGACCAAGGACGCACCTTATGTACCAGTGGCTTTAAAGCAGCAAGCTCTGTTATTCTCCTTAGATTTAAATCAAAAGCGGAAGGGGGGACGTATTACTGGTGCAGAGATCAGTTTCCCTACTTTTTTCCAGCAATAGACAAACAACTTATTTGACTATAGTCCAAAATCCCGGCACCAAATAATGCTGCACTTTGGGTCTTGGCTCAATAAACTTCCATGCCTTGTGATATTGAATAGGAGTTGGTTCTGTTATACAGCCTAACAACAGCATTAGATCTGTGTTCACCTATTAATGAGCTCTTGGTTAGCTGAGGAGTCCACTTAGGTTTGTCAGTTAATTTGACTCCAAGATAGTCGAAACTGTTTACCCTCTCTAATACCTCTCCACCAACCCGTATTGTAATATTCGTCATTGCACCCTGACCCAATATTGTTTACTTCATTTTGCTGGCATTCAGTTCTAATCCCCTGGATGAACAAAAACCTACAAAAATATCTATAAGAATCTGGAGTCCCATGGGCATTTTAGAAATAAGCAAGGAATCGCCTGCAAAGAGAAGAATAGGAACCTTTATTTAAAGATGGCAGATCGTTTTTACAATTGAGGAGTGCCTGCACCACATCATTAATATAACGTGTGAATAACGTAGCTGGAGGCACGCCCCCCTGTCAAACACTACACTTAATAGGAATACATTTCATTAATTCCCCATGACTACCCCACCTCACCTGCGCAAAGTTCTTGAAGTGCAGTTTAACAATGAATTCAAGCAATCACCCATTTTCGCCAGGACTTGCCACAGGCTGTCATGAGGGAACAGGTCAAACGCAGCTCTAAGCTAACCAAAGGCTACAAAGAGCCTTTGCTTGAATAGAGATATTTCCATTAAAGAACTGCTGGTCTAAAGTCCTGTTCTGAAGTACTTGTCCTAGGTTGAAAGCCGGCTTGTAATGGGGCCAAGATTTTGTCAACCTCCACCCACGCTAGTAACTTACCTAGTATTTGTCAGGCAAAGATTTTCTGCAGGTTATCAATGAGATGTATGGGTCTGTAGTTTGCAGCATCTCATTTTTATCAATTGGGATAATTTCTGCCCCTCTCCAAGAATCTGGGATCTCCCCACCCGCTGATATGACATTTGATAACACATTTATATAAGTGTTCCAAACCGGAAGTTCTGTTTTGTACAAATCACTAGGGAATTTGTCAGGCCCAGGCGCCATAGCATATTTTAAGCAGTCAATAGCCCTAGCCGTGTCTACTAGACTAAAATAAACTGGGCACAAGGCTAACCCGCCCCCACTTACGACAGAAGGAGGCGATACCTCTAGACTTATATCAATATTTTTGTCATTTCCAGAAGCATAAAGCCTAGTGAAGTGAGAAACTCAGCTTTCAGGGTTAATGTGATGGTAATAAGACTTTATGCCTCAGCTTGTGCAGCTATGCAGCAAAATGACAGTTTTTTTTTTTTTTTTTAATGCAACTCACATCTCTTGCCAAATCTTATCTTCACAATATTGTCCTGGTCCTCTTAAGATAACTTTTGTAGTCCAGCCTAGCTAACTGAATTTCCTTGCTAAAACACCATTTGATGGCAGTTTTTAGATTAGTCTTGGGAAGTTTACAGTCAGAATCAAACCATTTCGAAACATTCTTCCTTATTTGCTTCATACAACCTTATTTATAAAATATTTTTTGTAATTCGGTAAACAACTGTTTATGTATATTTAATACTGGAATGTTAGAACAACCTTTTTAATTAGCCAAATGGGAGACAAAAAGATCATAAATCTCTGAGTACTGTTTCTGGCTAGACATCACAGTCAGCCATGTGAGATAGCGCTGATTACTGGCCGAAATAGGTACCTGTAATGTGGTTGTGCAACCATAATTAGTCCTCCTCAGTGATTCCCCAATTAAAGATAATATCAAGAAGTTGTGATCACTGTCCAGGCACCAGGCACGGATCTACCCTCATATCCCCTAAAAGGGCCCACAACCTTACGTCTAGTAAAACATAGAGTGCCACGCTTAAACGTAGAGGCTCTATTCAGGTCTGAAATTGTGCAGCCGTTGCAAGCCCTTAATCCCCTGCCCACCGTCAAGCAATCTATTTAAAAGATGGAGGCAGAGAGATTATTTTGTGGTTTCTCAAACAAACGGGAAATGCACCACAGTTTGTCCTCCACATCTGTTATCGAGTGAACACTTTCAAAAACGTCTTCCAAAAAGACCAAAGTAGGTGATTCCACAGTATTCATAACATGTCTAACATAAACATTTACAACAGCCAAACATATACTCGAAGGACATAGTATAATAACACCCATTAAGTCAGAGCAATCTAAATGGAGCACTTTACAATCACTTGTGAGATTGTTCTTTAAAAGGATCATCCTAGCTCTACTCGATTTCACAAGGGGCTTGGCCTCTACACTATGGGCCTGATTCAAAAATTTAAAGTTAGACCAAAAGTCTATCTTAGACAAAAAGTTTAACTTTACTACTTTTCGGTATTCACAAAGGTAAGTTAGTATGAGTAAAGTTAGACTTTTAGTCTAAATTAGACTTTTGGTCTAACTTCACCGTTGTGTACACCAAAAAGTAGTAAAGTTAGACTTTTATTTAAGTTAGACTTTTGGTCTAAATTTGTCTTTGTGAATCGGCCCTATGGTCTGGATTCATAAAGGTAAAGGAAGACCAAAAATCTAACTTTACTACTTTTCGGTATGCACAAAGGCAAGTTACCATGAGTAAAGTTAGACTTTTGGCCTAAGTTAGACTTTTGGTCGAACTTTACTTATGTGAATACCAAAAAAGTAGTAAAGTTATACTTTTGGACCAAGTTAGACTTTTGGTCTAAGTTAGACTTTTGGTCTATGTCAGACCTGGCATCCTTGGTGTGGTCTCCCCTGTCTTTTTGCCTCTGCTTCCTATGTTTTGACTGTTTGCTGAACTTTGTTTTTTTTCTGTTTTTTGGTACTCTGTACACTTTACCACTACTGACCAGTGCTACAGTGCATGTGCTCCCTTTGCAAATTGTATATGTAATTGACTTTTCCATGATTGGCATATTTGATTTACTACTAAGTCCCTAGTAAAGTGCACTAGAGGTGCGCAGGCCCTGTGAGTCAAATGATACCAGTGGGCCTACTGCACTGATTGTGCCACCCATATGAGTAGCCCTGTAAACATGGCTCCGGCCTGCCACCACAGTTTGGGTGCGTGCAGTTGTAAAAAGCCATTCAGACCTGGCAAGTGTACTTACCTGCCAGGCCTGAACCTTCAGTTTTTGTATGTGTAAGGCACCCCTAAGGTAGGCACTAGGTAGCCACATGGGCAGGGTGCAGTGTATGTAAAAGGTAGGACATGTAGTTATGTGTTTTACATGTCCTGACAGTGAAATACTACTAAATTCGGTTTTCACTGTTGCAAAGCCTGTGTGTCTCATAGGCTAACAAGGGGACCACCCTTAAATATATTTTAAGTGCAGTATCCCTTTGGGAGCAGATTGAGATGAAGAGTTTGGGGTCTCTGAACTCACAATTTAAAAATACATCTTCTGGTAAGGTTGGTTTTTAGATTGTCAATTTGAAAATTCCACTTTTAGAAAGTGGGCATTTTCCTGCTTAACCATTCTGTGCCTCTGTTTGCTTGTGTATTCCATGCCTGGAATCAAGTCCAAACTGTCAGATCCTGAATGGGTGTCTTACATTGCTGGCTGTGATATTTGTATGTTTCAAGAAACCCTTGGCCACAGAGAAAATCTAATTAAACATCTGGGGCCCCATTCACAAAGGTAAAGTCAGACTGTTTGAAATGGGGTCTTTGGTTGGCAGTCAGTTTGTACTCTTTCCAAGCAGGGACCCTCACTCTAGTCAGGGTAATGGAGATACATACTCAGTATAACCCCTGCTCAGACCCTTGGTAGATTGGCACAAGCAGTCAGGCTTATCTCAAAGGCAATGTGAAAAGTATTTGTTCAAAACACACACACAGTAACACAGTGAAAACACCACAGAAGGGTTCCACACCAGTTTAGAAAAATAGCCAATATTTATCTAAATTAAATAAGACCAAAATGACAAAAATCCAGCATATACAAGTAAAGGTATGAACGTTTAAATTAAAAGTAGACTTATTCCATAGAAAACAATGGATGCATTGATGTCACCCAAAGTACCTGGTTTGTGTTAAAAAATGAAGCCGCACGGTCGAGCGTGCGTTGGGAAAGTCAGCGATGCATCAATTATTTACTCACAAGTGAGGCCGTATGTTCTTTCTTTTACAGTTGGGTAGGTGATGCATCGTTTTCTCCCCACAGGACAGCGATTCGCCGATTTCCAGATGGGCTCCTTTGATCCGGGCAGGTCCACATTGGTTTTGAAGCCCAGCGGCAATGCGTATGAAATCCAGTTGCACAGTGAGTGGAGGTTGTGCTGATTTCAGCAGCCGCAAGCGGGTGTTGCATTGTTTCTCCAGCTGCGATGCAGGTGACGTGTCAATTTTCCATCTGCAATGCAGGTGGTGGGTTGATTTCTCAGACGCAATACAGGTGGTGTGTCGTTGTTACTGCTGCGTTGCAGGTGGTGCATCAAATATTTCCCCACACAGCTTTGGTGCATGGATTTCCACCTTGGTTCCACCAGCTTCACCTTTCAAG
Source organism: Pleurodeles waltl (assembly GCF_031143425.1). Lineage (NCBI taxonomy): Eukaryota > Metazoa > Chordata > Amphibia > Caudata > Salamandridae > Pleurodeles > Pleurodeles waltl. Next base: position 915,982,522 of record NC_090447.1, read on the forward strand.
GGCTCAGGGGCAACGCTTGGCAGGGAAGAAGTCTCAGCAGAGAGATCTGGTGCTGGCAGATTAAGGGGGTCATTCCAACCCTGGTGGGCCGGGGTTGGAGGATGCACCGCCAACAGGCTGGCGGTGCATCAAGGGCAATTCTGACCGCGGCGTTAAAGCCGCAGTCAGAAAAGGGAAACCAGCGGTTTCCCGCCGGTTTTCCCCTGCCCCTGTGAATCCTCCACGGCGGCGCTGCAAGCAGCGTCGCCATGGGGATTCCGACCCCCTTCCCGCCAGCCTGGTTCTGGCGGTTTTCACCGCCAGAACCAGGCTGGCGGGAACGGGTGTAGTGGGGCCCCTGGGGGCGCCTGCAGTGCCCATGCCAATGGCATGGGCACTGCATGGGCCCCCTAACAGGGCCCCACATTGATTTTCAGTGTCTGCCTAGCAGACACTGAAAATCGTGACGGGTGCAACTGCACCCGTCGCACACCAGCAACTCCGCCGGCTCCATTCGAAGCCGGCTTCCTCGTTGCTGGTGCTTTCCCGCTGGGCGGGCGGGCGGCCTCTTGGCGGTCGCCTGCCAGCCCAGCGGGAAAGTCAGAATTACCGCGGCAGTCATTTGACCGCGGTGCGGTATTCTGGCGGGGGAACTTTGGCGGGCGGCCTCCGCCGCCCGCCGAAGTTAGAATGACCCCCTAAGTCTTTAATGGCCCTGAGACTTCAAAACAGGAGGCAAGCTTACACCAAGCCCTTGGAGACACTTCACAAGTAGGACTATACCACAAAGTCCTCTTTCAGGCAGAAGCAGCAACTGCAGGCCAACCCAGTAAAGCACAGTCACAGGCAAAGGGGCAGTACTCCTCCTCCAGCTCTTCAGCTCTTCTTCTTGGCAGAGGTTCCTCTTGACCCAGAAGTAATCTAAAAGTCTGGGGGTTTGGGTCTACTAGTTATACTAATTTCTGACTTTGAAGTAGGCAAACATCAAAGGAAAGTCTATGTTGTTCACAAGACCCTGCCTTGTCCAGGCCTGGCCTCAGACACACCCCAGGGGGTTGGAGACTGCATTTTGTGAAGACAGCCACAGCCCTTTCAAGTGCAGATGGCAGCTACTCCCTCCAGCCCAGCAGACTCATCAAGATATGCAGGACACACCTCAGCACCCTTTGTGTCACTTTCTGGTGGGAATTCACAAACAGCCTAATGGTCAGTCAGGCAGGCAGAGGCACAGAATGGTTAAGAAAGACAATGCCCACGTTCTAAAAGTGGCATTTTCAAACAGACAATCTAAAAACCAACTCTACCAAAAGATGTATGTTTAAATTGTGATTCAGAGATCCTAAACTCTTTAGCCCTGTCTGCTTCCAATGGGAAACTGCACTTAACAGAAATTTAAAGGCAGTCCCCATATTAATATATGGGAGAGGTAGGCCTTGCAATAGTGAAAAACAAATTTAGCAATATTTCACTACCAGGACATGTAAAATACACGAGTACATGGCCTACCTTTTGAATACACTACACCTTATCAATGGGGCTTCCTAGGGCCTACCCTAGGGGTGACTTACATGTAGTAAAAGGGAATTTGTGGGCATGGGTGCACTTGCCAGGCCGAATTGGCAGTGCAAATCTGCACACACTGACACTGCAGTGGCAGATCTGAGACATGTTTACAGGGCTACTCTTGTGGGTGGCACAGTCAGTCCTGCAGGCCTACTAGTAGCATTTGATTTACATGCTCTGGGCACATAGTGCACTTTACTATGGACCAGTAAATCAAATGTGCCAATCATGGAAAACCAATTATCAATATCTTTTAGATAGAGAGCACTTGCACTTTATCACTAATTAGCAGTGGTAATGTTTCCAGAGTATCAAAACCAGCAAAAATGAATTATAGCACAAGGTCCAAAAAGAGGAGGTCAGAAGCAAAAAGTACAGGGGAAACACGCCAATAGCTTCCAGGTCTAACAATACCCAAAAAAGACTAAGCAGAAGTGTGTTTTCGCACAAGCAGACAAAACGGAAAGGGGTAAGCAATTTTTGAGTATCTTGTTTAAACTTGAATCTGCTCCTAAAATGTGTTAACCACACACTGAGTGGTCTGGATGAGGCAGCAGCTGATTCCTCTTCTCACATGAGTGATCACACTTCAATTCTGAGCTGTGGGAAGATGTTGAGGGATATAGTTGTAGTACTCAATGAACAAAGCCTTCAGTCACAATCAAAGAATGGCCACCTAAAACCAAAGGCAGATATGAAATACTGCTCAAGAGGAGTGGCAAATAACCATTGTAATAAAATTGGGATGAAACATAGGCATTGTGACCGCTACCCCAAGCGTGGAATATACCAGTAGAAGGACCCCAATGCACATCAAATACATACACAACGTATTCTGATATAAATGACTGACTCGAATTGCTTGACTGTGCAATATGTTCAGAATAATGTACGTGCACAGTGACAGCACAGGAGAGCTCATAGTAATGTAAACAAATCTTTGGCACTAGGTACAGTTCTCGAGAGTCAAAAATGAGTTTTGATATTTTTAGGACTTAAATGAGGCCATCATAGGCCATAATTATCCCATAAAAAGAGCTGGAAATGTGTTTTGTTTTCTTTGAATATTCCACAGAAATGGAAACAGCGATTTACTGTGTTTCTTCTTCAAGTTAAATAATTATACCCATCTTCTGGGTGATTGGGCATATTAGCGTAAATAATGATTAAAGGAATTTGGCGTTGTTTTTTACAGAATGTATTGACCATTCCCAAAGCATGTCATTTTAGTCGGGGTAGATAATGTATGTGTCCTCTTTATACTGTTATAAAGACGTGTGCTCTTAGATGAGTAATTGTGTTAAGAATGTGATAGAGCAAGAAAATAATTGAGCATTGCTTATCTCCTGCTATAGAAAAATTGAACAAGGTCAAGAATATACACATGCATTAAGGACGTATATTGAGCGCCGGTAAAGTATTGACACAGTAAAGGCATTATGAACATTTACAATGTTTTGTAACCCACCCTTCTCTAATGTAGATGTTATGCTCTTTCCTTGGTATAGTAACCAATCAAGCATTTACATAGGTTATTGGTTACACCATAAAACATATACCTTGAATGTACTTTATGTTAATAATAAACTCTCAAATAGCGAGAGTCATCACATAGAGCAAGATCACACAACATTTTTGTATATGGACATATTACAGGCACTTGGTGGTAAATGGGGAAGTGCTTGGTGCTAACACCGGTTGCCACTTTTTCATGAAATCTGGTTTTGGCGGTGAGAATTATGTGGAAATGATGTTTTTCTACATTTAAAGCAGACAGATGGATTAAGCACCAAACTAGACAACACAATTTTAAAGAGATATTGGCCCATATTTATACTTTTTGACACACAACTGCGCCAACGCACTTGTGCGTCAAAAATGTTACCGCCGGCTAACGCCATTCCAACGGGCCATGCGGGCGCCTTATTTATGGAATGACGTTAGCCGGCGCTGCGGACTGGTGTGCGTCCAAAAAAATGACTCACACCAGGCAGTGCCGGCGTATGGGAAAATGGGGGTTGTGCGTCAAAAAATCGGGCAAGTCAGGTCTGACGCAAAATTCAGGGCTCAAACCGGATTTGCGCCATTTTTTTTGACGCACAACCTCCATTGACATGACTCCTGTCTTAGCAAAGACAGGAGTCATGCCCCCTTGCCCAATGGCCATGCCCAGGGGACTTATGTCCCCTGGGCATGGTCATTGGGCATAGTGGCATGTAGGGGGGCCCAAATCAGGCCCCCCTATGCCACAAAAAAAATCTGACAAAAATACTTACCTTTACTTACCTTTCCTTCCCTGGGATGGGTCCCTCCATCCTTGGGTGTCCTCCTGGGCTGGGCAAGGGTGGCAGGGGGTGTCCCTGGGGGCAGGGGAGGGCACCTCTGGGCTCCTTCCGAGCCCACAGGTCCCTTAACGCCTGCCCTGACCCAGGCGTTAAAAAACGGTGCCAATCAGGCTGTGCGTCGTTTTTTAAGGCCTACCCCCTCCTGTGCGTCACAATGACGTCAGAGTATAAATATGGGGCACAGGCCTTAAAGTCATTTTTTGGAAGGGAACTCCTACCTTGCATATAATTAACGCAAGGCTGGTTCCCCCTTCCAAAAAATGACGCACATGGTGGAATTTTGACGCCCGCGGGGTCGCACGTCAAAGTATAAATATGGGGCAGGGTTTGCGCCGATTGTGCGTCAACATTTTTGACGCACATTCAGCACAAACAGAGTATAAATATGCCCCATTGTGTGTTTCAGTATGGGGTATGCCGTGTTGTGTTGTGTTGTGTCCTGCTGATTGTTTCGTGACCTGTCATCTTTTTGTTGTGCTGATGTTTTGTTGTGTCGTGCTACTGTAATTTTATCCTGTTGTGTGCCAAATTTAACAAATGTTATTATGTTTTCAAGCGAAAGCAGTACATTTTAATATATGTTTAGTGAATTCACCTTTTATCTCAAAGTGTTGTAACATACCACTGCTGAGACTCTAGCACATATTATGACAGCTAGGACTTTAAAAAAAAAAAAATTGAGTGGTGTGATTTAATTTTATTAGTGGTACGCAAAGGCAGTGGTAGCAAAAGTTTAAACTTTATTCGATTTTTCTCATGAAAATCATAAAAGTACATATAAAAGTAGGCAATCATAAAACACAGTCTAAGTACACATATTAAAAATCTGTCAACGAGAAATGCAATATTTAGGATACGCGTACAGTTCAACATTTGGGCCCTGATTTATACTTTTTCAAGCAAAACTGTGCTAACGCAGTTTTGTGTGAAAATGTATACCACCGACTAGCACCATCTCAAGACGCTGGCCAGGGGTCATAATAATGGTATGACGGAAGCCGGCGGTAAGGCCCGGCTAGCGTCCTGAAAAAGGACGCTAGCCGAGTAGGGGTGGCGTAGGGGGAACAGGAGGTTGTGCGTCAAAGGATGATGCTAGTCTGGTAAGAGGCATAAAAATGCCTCTGACCAGGCTAGTGTCATCCTTTGACGCACAACCTCCATGGACATGACTCCTGTCTTAGTAAAGATAGGAGTCATGCCCACCACCCCAATGGTCATGCTCAGTGGACGTATGTCTCCTGGGCATGTCCTTTGGGCCCAGTACCATGTGGGGGGGGGCACTTTAATAAAAATTTTAAAAAACTCACCTGAACTTACCTGTCTGACCTGAGATGGGGTCCCCCCATCCACTGGTGCACCCTTCCCCCGTGCTTGATTTTAGCATGGGGATAAATATTGCGTTAAGGCCAGATCGTCATTTATTACATGGGAACGCCTACCTTGCATCTCATTGACGCAAGGTAGTTTCCAGCAAGCAAACAAATGACTTTAACTCCATAACTTTGGCACTAGACGGGTCTAGTGCCAAGTATAAACATGGAATTAAGTTTGCGCCAAATTTGGGTAAGACAAATTACACAAATTTGGCGCAAACAGAGTACAAATCTTGGCCTTCATTAAGCACAATCTAAATACAGTTCATAAAACATAATCTAAATACACATTTTAGTAATACATCAACAGGGAGTGCACATGCAGAAACAACCAATTAAACAGACACTAAAAACGGGTGATAAATTTACATCCACAGAAAGGAGGACAGCATATAATTCAAGCAGACCTGTTCATCTTGAATCCAGTGTCCCTAATAAAAATCGTGACAAAAAGAAAAACATAGTTAGAAGGAGGGGCCGAATTTACTTATAACGGAAATTGCTAAATCTAGGACAAATCATAACAAATTGCAGGGTCTGAGGAATAGAAGTAGTCTCACAAGCACATGCACATGCTTGCAACTCAGATTCTTTTATGCAACTCCCTCCTCTTTGAAAACGTCAGCTAATGAAACAAATTTAACCTAAAATGGGTCAGTACCCTATGATGATGACTAGGCATGTTCAGGCTCAAGTATTGTTCCATTGCGCTCACAGATTTTACCAGAGTAATCTAGCACATTGAGGGCTTGGTCAAAGCAGAGGCCGCTCACTCTGCTGGCAAACTGAGGTAGGAGGTCTGCATCAACCATACGATATCCCCTTTCACAATGTTGCCAGGGTCCAAGAAAAGTTCTGGTCTACCTACATATTTCAGGTTACTCAGGACATGACACAGCCATGGATTATGTAACATGTTATCCAGACCCATGCAATCATGTACAATTGATTTATTGAGGTTTAATTTCTCCTTCAGTTTCACAGAGAGCTCAGGGGACGAAGGCATATGAGATTCGATATGTGCCCTATCCCCAGATCTACATATGCAATTACAGTGGCTATACCTTGAGGAACATTTAAAAGACCTCTTAGAAGCATATTTTCCACCACCTGGATTGGTGTGATAGATGCATATCCCCAGCGTTCACTTCACAAACTTGCTATGGGGATACGCTTAGCTTTAGATGTCTAACATCGGCTTTATTGATTATGCCACAACTGGTGCAAGAAATCACCAATGCTATGGATGGCCCTTTTAAAAAAGGTAATATTTTTGTTGGGCAATGGTTGCCAGTTAAGATGGGAGTCAAGTAAAATACACAGACAAGAAGCCTTTTCAACACTGCTAATATGTTAGTCTCTTACCAGAAAGTTTTGAGATTTGGTATTTTTAGGGCCCACCCCATGACATGAGATTTTTTATAATTTGTTGTAGAATCAAGAATAATCATAAAGCTGATAAGGAAGTCAAGGAGTCGCTGCAAACCCCTGTGTGTGTTTTCGACTAGGACAGCGACATCTGCATATATAAAAGGCGGCAGATGACGACCTCCCACGATCGTGCCATCCAACCCATGTTCAATTAGAACAGGTTCCAGGTGATTAATGTAAAGAATGAAAAGAAAAGGGGTCAGTATATAACCCTGACAAACCCCTCTCTTCAAAATTAAGGGCCTCATTACAAGTTTGGAGGTTAGTCGACCACCATGGCGGAGGTGGTGGTCTAATAGCCATTGGATGATGGTTGGACCGCCATATTACAAGTCATGCTGGCTAATGGAGCAAAGACCGCCGCAGTTCTGCTGACGCCGCCAAATACATAGACCGCCACGGTCATGCAGCACAAACAGGCCGGTAGAGACAGTGTTTCTGCTGGAGAAATTACGAGGTTGCACACCACCAATATGACCGTGGCGGTCCAACCACCACATCTCAAAAGGCCGAAACAGACAGTATAAAAAGGGACAATCACCTAAGGGCAACCTCACACGCCTGGAGCCACCATGGAACCCATCACCCACGTCCTGCTGCTGTTGTTGATCATCGATGAAGCTCAAAATCAATGCCGCCATGGACGCCGCCTACCATATGTATTCACACCTACCTGTGTCATTACACTCAACAACAGATCGTTCCACAGTCGTCCACATCATATGGGGGTCACGCTACTGGTACCAAATATGCATCTCGTTGTGTTCTGCGTCAGAATCAGTCACAAAGAAGGGCAGATTCAAAATCACAGTACACCCCCTTTGAGCAGGTCACTCACACTGCACAGTAGCACTACACAAAAACACACATCCACACATCTCAGGCACAGGGACAGTGAAGGGTACACAACATTCACTCACACATCACCAACAACACACAAACATCACATATACAAATACAACTCACACACTCACATTCTACACAGACCAAGGACTGTTGTCATATACAACTTACATACATAGTGATGTGGCATGGAACACCAACACCCCTACCAGGAAACAGCCCTGCAATTGACACACACATAAAAACACATCACAGCACAATGGAAGGACAATTGCATGCACAATTGACAAGGAGAGAAATATACTAAGAACACCACGCAAACAATACCTGCACAATTGGGATGGGGGCATCAGGAACACTCAGGGAAGGAGGGTGCACTGGGAGACATATCACCTTGCACACACCCTTCAAACTGCACGAGCACAGGAAATGGCCTTACATGTGCATCAGGGACAAACAGCACTAGACCCAAATGTCATCCCATCTGCATATTGTGGAAGTGCAAGTCAGCAAAGTACATACAGCATCAAATGCATGGGACATAACTCTATAGAAGCTAGCTCCAAAGGACAAACAGCTAAATGGACACATGCACAGTCAAATGCAAACAAAGCTAGCACAACTGAACTCACTCCATGTCTTTACTAACAAAACCCAAGCTGACACACATCAGATGAATACATAAGCCATATCATGAGGGACAAGTCTAACACCATACATGCTCACAATGGACAACACAAGATGATATAGTCACCTTAACAAACAACACAAAGGGGGTGATTCTAACTTTGGAGGAGTGTTAATCCGTCCCAAAAGTGACGGTAAAGTGACGGATATACCACCAGCCGTATTACGAGTTCCATAGGATATAATGGACTCGTAATACGGCTGGTGGTAAATCCGTCACTTTTCCGTCACTTTTGGGACGGATTAACACCTCCTCCAAAGTTAGAATAACCCCCACAATGCCATGACACCAACATTGCATCTACATCCACATGTCCAAACACTCAGCATACAGCTTTTTCGTGGGGGACACCAGCACTGCCCACAAAGTTTGATACTGCAAACAACAGCAATTGGAGAAGCAAGCAGGTTGAAACACACACAACTGTAGCCAACAAGACAAGTCAATCAGGAACAACATTAAGGTAGAGAAGAAATTGTAGAACAAATGTATAGCCCAAAAAAGCACCTGTTTGGCATTTATTAATTTTACAAATATTAAGTTCCAAAGGCCATTGGCCAGTCCATATATTTGGCCTCAAAGTGGCACAGTGACGTGCCTAAACTTGATCCCCAAATGCCATTGAACCCCCACAGGAAGGGGCATCAAGGGGTAAGGCAGGCACCTCAGGGATTATCCAGGGCTGTAGGGGGGGGGATCTGATTTGGGAGGAGACTTTGGGCTTGGGTTTGGGAGTGGTGTTCTTCTTCTTGGGAGGGCTGGGCCTCTTCTTGGAGGGGAGAGGTATGGGTACTTGCTGAGGGGACAAGGGAGGCTGGGGAGATGGAAGGGAGGGCCTGGGAGCTGGGACCGGGATTCTTGGGTTTGGGATGGGGTGGAGGGAACAGGAGTAAGCTCCAGGCCAAACAAAAAAAGTTTCTTAGGGCCACGGGAATGGTCAGCTGGAGGGGATTGGGATTTAGAGGTCGAGGGAGTGGTTGTATACTCTGTAGGTGTGGATGTCATAGGTGTATGTTTATGGGATGTATGCTCATGTGTGGTGAGTGTTAGTTGGGTGGATGAGTGTAGGTGTTTGTGTGTCTTTTGGTAGTGAGGTGGAGGGGGATGCAGTGGTGGGTGTGTGTGGCTGTTGGAGAGGCGACTGCAGGTATGGTGGATGTGGCGGATATCTGTGTGTCTGTTGTTGTGTTGTATGCGGGTGTGGTGCTTGTAGTGGATATCTGTGGGTCTGCTGTGGTGGTGTCTGCAAGTATAATAGATCTGGTGGGTAAGTCTCTTACTGTTGGTATGGTGCCTGTGGGTATGGTGGATGCTGTGTGTGTGATGCTAGGGATGGTGGAAATGTGTCAAGGGAAGTTGTGACTATTGCTGTGTCTGTGGTTGGATGTTGTTTGTGTGCGTGCTAGTGTGCTTTGTGTGGTATTTGTGTGTGTTCCTCTTGGCAGTTGAAGTGGATGCATGCGGATCAGTCTGTGTGCTTTGGGTAGGTAGGGGAAGGGGATATTTGGTGAGGGAAGAGGGAGTTGGAGGGGAGACGTAAGGTGGGGGCTGACTGGCTGCCATCAGTGAGGAGGCCCGAGCCTGAAAAGATCTCTGTAGGCCAGCCATTGCACCATGAATGCCTTCCAGGAGTGCATTGGTTTGCTGGCGATGGGTCATCAGTCCCTGGACGGCATTTGCTGACTGACACACAGAGATCATTCTCAGGAGGTCAATAGCCTGCTCACTGAGGGCAGCAGGGGTAACAGGGGCTGGGGCAGAGGCGTCTGCTGCAAAGGAGGTGCACACCCTCTTGGGTGAGAGGGCATGGGCAACTAGATGAGAAGCAACAGGAAGGGCAGTGACAGAATGGGGGTGTCAGACAAGGATGGTACTGGGGAATTCCCCAATGGGTCCGCCACCACTAGGGAGTATACACTGGAGGAATCTGATAATGATGGTGAAGATGTTCTGGTCTCCACCATAGTACTCCCCTCACTCTCTAGGCCACTGGGTCCTCTGTGTCAGTTGTGCCTTGACCCAAGGTCCTCTGGCCAGATGCTTCCCCACTCCACTGTGCCCCATTTCCTTCACTTGCTGGTAAAGATGCTGCATAGATCACGAGGAATAGGGTCATCACATGTCCTTTATCACACTTGAACAACAGCTTTTATTAGCAACCATTACCATGTTGTCAAGTAGGCCCAAGCAACAAACTACATCAAAGTGGCATCTACATGTAACCATACCATGTGCATGCATGCCACATGAACTGTCAACAGTTACCCACAGGAAAATCAGGATCTCATTTGCATGGCAGAATTTGGGCAATCACTATAACCAGTCAACAAGTAGGAGGCCTCATCACCCACAAAGCTTTTCCCCGTGGAGCAGACAACAGTTGCCTGTTGTCACATAATAGTAGGCCAATGCCAACTGGATTCCCACAGTTCCAAACAAGGGCATTCAAACATCTATTTGTCACATACATAATGACCCATCAATAAGAAATGATGCTCCAAAATCCTGCCATGTTGATGACAAAAGTACAATAGCCTGGAAAAGGTGATCGGAAATACTTATGACACACGTAAGCAGTTCCACAATGCACATGTCACCAAGTGACATAATTCCGATTAGAGACAAGGAAGCATCATTATGTTGCCCAGATAGGCCACACATGTGACATAGGAATGAACACTGGAGACATCAAGTGCAAGGTGTCAGGGAGAGATGGCCCCAAAATACACAACACTATGAATCAGCAAGCCCCAGGGTGATCCCCACTAATGCCTGGCACCCTTTAAAATGACATACTCTGAGTGCATCAGTAGAAGCCACTAGTCCCTTGCATGTAGGTAAGTCAGAGTTGCAAGGACTTGTAGAATGCCCTCAACATGTTGCCCAATGAGATGCTGTATCACTGTCTCCATTTTGCTCATGCAAACCCAGATGTCTGTCTGTGGATTGAATGCCTGTGCCCAAACACATATGATTTAAACATAACTGCAAGTCAATTCATGATGCATGGCAGAAGTCAGGGCACAAATCTTAACCATTACACAAGTGCAGTGCACTTTTCTACATGCCACATCAAGAGCATAGATATTCACATTGTGGTTCTTAACTTCAAGCCTACTTGTCATGTCCCTCATTGCTACTGCAGTTGTACATCCCAAATGACATGCTAAGACAAATGAGGGAATGTGTCAGAAAAAAAACAATGTGACACACTCCTGTATGTGGCACAACATGAAAAATATCCCCATTGTGAATGTACTATTCCACAAACGGTGTGCCATACACATGGGTATGAGGGAATACAGACATCATCCCAGCAACATAGGGAGACCATGCATGAAACTGCATCTTACAAATGTGTACTAAGGAGAAACGGACACGTGCTGGCGTTTGGGGCCAGATGTATCAAACATTTTTGCGATAGCAAATGGCCCAATGGGCCATGTGTGATCGCAAAAATGCATTTTGGTGTGTACCAAGTCCCATTTGCGATTTAGTAACTTGTTACTGAATCGCAAACTGGATTTGAGAATACATACTGATTCGGCATTAGGAAGTGGCATGTCAAGGGCGTCCCTTCCTGCTACCGAATTGTGGAGGTATGTATGATTGTTTTGTGACTGTGAATGCGGTTGCAAAACAAGCGCAGTTAACACCAATTTCGAATTGGTACTAACCCGTTCGCGAAGGGGAAGGGATCCCAAAGGGACCTCTTTCCCTTTGTGAATGCATGCAAAACGATTTTTTAAGGGCAGGCAGTAGTCCCACAGACCACTGACTACTGTTAAAAAATGAAAAGAAAACTTCATTTTTCATTTTTAAACGCATCCTGTTTTCCTTTAAGGAAAATGGGCTGCATTTAAAAAAAAAAAAGATTGCTTTTTTTAAAAGCAATGACAGACATGGTGGGCTGCTGAGCCGAGCAGGCCACCATCTCTGTGATTGTAGCCATTCTCAATGAGTCACAAATTGCAACCTACCTCATACATATTAATGAGGTAGGTCCATTTGCGAGCCCTTGCGAATGGCTCTACGAAACTCCTGGAGTTTAATACATTCCAATATCGATTACTTAATAGCGATTTGAAAATAATCACAATTTGCTAATCGATATTGAAAATAATGATACATCTGGCCCGTAGGCACAAGGAATGTTGGCAAAAGTCATTGCACATAAATCTTATTAAGGGACAGTCTCCACTTACCAAGGGAAATTAGTGATGTATAGCTGTACCCAAAATACAATGTATGCCCTGTCACATGTATGTTGGACACCTTCACATTACAGAATGCAGTTAGGCACCAGCATCCATTATATGATGAAAACATGTGGCCTCTTAGGGGGCAGAAGCCAACATAAACATCTACCCAGGAACATGGCATAGGACAGTGATTCATTACCTACTCACCTTTGGTCTGGAACACTGAGGAGTATTGGTCTGTTGCATAGCAATTACACAGAATACAACAACAAACAGTACATGATTGATCAATGTACCCATACATATGTGGTCCCACACAGCAAGTTTTTGAGGATTCCACCCAGTTTTGTCCTAGGTCCCTGGTCCAATAGGCAAATCACATCAGTATACAACATATGCCATGTCAACACAAACAATCTTGCATGTACTGTGTGAGACAAGGCTCATTCCTAATTTTTAGGGGGAGCTGTCAGGACCTCAGTCAATCACTTGGCAGTGGGACAGGCAAGAATATGCCCTGTACTCACCTCCTTGTGGCTGCTGTGCTGCCCTCAAAGTCCCATCAAGGTCCTAATAGTCCACTACCAGAATGCGGATCATTGGGGGGACATGGTCTGACAGCACCCCACCCACTTTAGGAGGAAAGCCCCAGCTTGGCCTCTACAATCTTCCGGGCCCAGTGACTCAGGTCCTCCCACCTCTTGTGACAGTGGGCACTCCGTCAGCTTTGGATCCCCAGGGTCTGCACCTTCTTGGTGATGGCTCTCCATATCCTCTTTTTTGGATGGGCTTTGGCCTGCATGGATGCAAAAGACACATCAAGAGATAATGTTCATACGTTTCTTCACAAATGGTTGAGTCACATACATGTCAGTAACATCAAGGTAGAACTTTCATATTTGTCACTACTCCCCAAGTGTGACACATATAGGCCAATGAGTACAGGGTCATGACTACAGACATACCTTTCCCAATCTGCAGACCACCACCCTGCTCAGGCACTACAATGACTAAGCAAGCTTTCTGACATCATGTGAGACATGCTCTAGCAATCTGACTGATATGTGAGTCACTATGAGTCGCATCACAACTCTTGTGGCTTCTGAAGTGTAAACTCCTTAGGCACAAATGGACCAACACATTCTCACTTTGTGACAATGACTGTCTGCATTTAGTCCCAACACGCTAATGCCAGACTACTATCTTCAACATTAGGGACTGGCATGATGGGTACAGAAAGTGTATAGCCTGTCCATGTGCGGACATTTGCAATGACAAATGCAAATTCATGCCACTTCAGGGGGTGGGGGTGTGTGTCATGTACCTGGACCACAGAAAACACTTATGGAAACATGTCCATTCTACAGAGATGGCATCTAACAAACAAAGGCAGGTATTGACCATTGTCTGCTATGTGACCAAGCTACAGAGTCACATATCATGCTCTCCCAGGAATCAGCACACTGTCTGCAATGTAGAAATGTCATTTATGCAATAGGCCTGCATAGGACAAATATGACCCATGTGAAGGTGACAACAGGGCTTTGATGCTAAGTGCATATTTGTAATAGATCAATAACTCACCCCTGTACCCGCTCCTAATCTGATCAAAGGAATGAGGCATTCTGGGGAGCATATTACACCAGAGACTCATATTGGCCACATGGCATGATTTGCTGGGGTACAGGGAATGGGCACAGTGCCACAGTTGCATAGCCACAGTGACTCCATCCCAGCCTAGGCTCCACACATACTGGGAGATACATGCGTCAGACCATGTTCTCTGGAGGCTGAGCTCACAGAACCTACTTGGCACTATATTCCCATCACTTTCCTGCATGACAGTACATCATGTAGCCAGCAGCTAATTGACATGTGATGTGTGTGGGAACATGAAGGGCAGAGAGAGTGATGACATGCGTAACAAGCCACAGTCTAGTAAGGGCAGATGTTTGAAGAATTCTCTGTGGCAACATACACATATCTCACATACTCACAACTGACACATACAACATGCATACTCAGTTCATGCTACCATGCATATACATATTGTCTCACATGTATAACAATCATGAGGATAGAGATGTCGATGGATGGCTGTAATGTTACCTCACCTAGTTATGTGCATCCAACACAAGGAGGATCTAGTTACACAAAAAACATACACACCGCAATGTGAATGAACTCAACACATGGCACTAGCCAACAATATCTGCACATTGACCCTCCCATAGAAGCCACACAAACTGCACAGTCAGGCACATGAGCAGTTAATCTGGCACACATGAGCACCATCTAGCCTGTGAGGAGGAAAAGGATGGTGAAGTACAGAGAAAACTGTGCACATGAGGCTCTTAGCTGCTCCTCTGGTGCACCATAGAGCGGACCTTTTCGGCTAGCCTCTCCAGCTCTTCTGGGGAGAAGCCTGGGGCCCTGTCTCCTGCTGGATTGCTCCCAGAGGTGGGACACAGCCAGTCAGTAGTGGATGTCTTGCTGGCGGCATTGTCAGAAGTCAAGTGAGAGAATCTGCAGAAGATGGGGGTCACATCCGTCATGTACGCAGTCATCACCGCCGGCGGACACAGCCAATGGCCCGTGACCGGCAATGGCAACAATGCTAGCCTATGGCTGTGTCAGTGGCTTTGCATTCGCCATGACGACCTCTGCTGGCAGTCGCTGGCAGTTTCAAATGTCCTGTAGAGTACATCAGGCAGGTGCCATTTTAGAGGCCTGAAATGGGATATTGGACTTCAAAAACAGCATCACACCTCCGCAAAAGTTGTTTTGAGCACACAAACATGCTTATCCTGTCGTGTCATATAGGTCCTACTACACAAACACCATTGTAGAATGTTGAAGGGCACAGATGGCAATTTACAGTTGGGCATAGTCCACTCCTGTCAAATGTCACTTTTGCGGTCGGGACATCCAGTCACATTCACATGGCATTTGTAATGCAAATCTTTTTTAGGTCCAGATACATGATATGTACACATGTGTGGCAAACCAGGGGGGTAACATGTTGCCCCTGTGTCACTAGCAGCACTGATGTATACTGTTTGCCATGTCCATCCCTTCTAAATTGTCTTGTCACATGTTATCCTTGACATGCATCATGTATGTTGCTGTGGACACAATGTCTAATGTCAGAACTCATTTCTTGCCACATATATTCATCAAGGGAGATGGAGGATCTGACAACCAGCTGCCTACCATCCACTGCCAGACCTTCAGACCATGGAAGAAAGATAACTCTGAACCTAGGCATGTTTGGTATCAAACATGTTGGAAACATACCCCAATACTTTTGCAACTATTAGTTGTATGATTCCTTGCAGTCTGTGGGCTCCTTAGAGGACCTCCAGCATTGCTCCTGCAGGCCTTCTGAGGTTTTCCAGGCAGCCCCAGCTGCTGCCACCTCATAGACAGGTTTCGGCCCTCCTGTTGTTGAGCAGGTCAAGCTCAGGAAAACAGAACAAAGTATTTCCTTTGGGAGAGGGGTGTTACACCCTCTCCCTTTGGAAATAGGTGTTACATGGCTTGGGAGGGGTAGACTCCCCAAGCCACTGGTTTGCTTTGAAGGGCACATTTGGTTTCCTCCATGCATAAACCAGTCTACACTGGTTCAGGGATCTCCAGTCTATGCTCTGGCGTGAAACTGGACAATGGAAAGGGGAGTGACCACTCCCCTGTCCATCACCACCCCAGTGGTGGTGCCCAGAGCTCATCCAGAGGGTCCCTGGGTTTTGCCATCTTGAATCCAAGGTTAGGAGCGAACTCTGGGAGCATCTGACTGGCCAGGCAGGTGAAATCACAGCCCCCTCCTGATAGGTGACCAATCCCACTTTCAGGGCTATTTAGCATGTCTCTTTTAGGTGGTTCCTCAGATTCAGCTTGCAACATTCCAACAGGATTCTTTTGCATCCCTTACTTTGACTTCTGACCAAAGAAACTGCTTCTGGACTCTCCAGGACCCGACAATCTGCAACAAAGATGAAGTCTTTGCCTGCAACATTGTTTCCATGGCTCCTTCAGCTTCTGCAACATTTCCCTGATCACGCATCCTTTGAGTATGGCCTGTCTTTAGTCTGCACAGGAAAGACGAAGGAATGTCCCTTGGAGTGAAGGAGTGGCTCCCCTGCATCTGCAGGCACCAACAGCAATGACGACTGGCTGTGCGGATCCCCTCTCCTGCTGAGCTGCAGGGATTCTGCAACACAGGTGGTGGTCGGAAGTGGTCAAGATGGTCCTCTCTGCCAGCTGTCCAACTTGGGTGGAGATAAGCCCTTGCCTTCCCACGCAGGACAGTAACCCCATGCACTGCATCTTTTTCAGCTGCCAAGGCTTGCTGACAGTTCTTCCAAGGGGTCTTCTGTCTTTGTGTAGCTCCATCTCCCAGCACTCTTTCTTTGGATGCACAGCTCCCTGGGTGACTCTCCTGCAGCGTTTGACTCCTTTTAATAGTGCTGCATGGGCTCCATTTGCACCTTCTGTGTCCCCGTCCTATGGGACTCCTGTGCATGCTGCATTTTCTTCTGTGGGCTCTCTGCATTCCGAGGACCCCCTCCGACCCCCCTTCCCTTGTTAAATCCTCCTGGGCCTTGCTGGTCCCCAGCAGCACCACTTTCCACCAACCTTGTGTTTCGCCTGTGCCAAGTCTTGTTGGTGGAATCCGGACATGCAAACCTGACTCCAATCTTCCTTCCAGCGTGGAGCATCACCTGCATCCTCTAGGAACTCGACTCTGACTCCAGGGCTGCAGTGCTGACTCTTCTTCCTCACTGTTAACCAACTCCTGCTCTCCCCAGCTTGGTGATTAGGGGCTCCTGCCCACACTGCAGTCTGCTGTGTCTTCTGGACTTAGTCCCCTCTATCCATAGGTCTTCCTCTTCAGGAATCCACTGTTGGTTTCTTGTGGTCATCTCCAGGTTTTGCAATTCTCTTCCTTTCGTCTAAGTGGGTGTTCTGGGGAAATTCTAGTAATTTACTCCTGCTTTCCTGGTTTCTGGGGGATGTTGTGGTACTTACCTGTGTGCTTTCCTGGTACCCCCAGTGACCCTCTACACTCCACTTAGCTTTTTCATAGTATATGGTTTGTGCTCTCCATAGGTCCACTATTCTCTATTGTGTTTTACACTATTTGCACTGGTTTCTAACTATTGTTATGTCTATTTCTGACACCTAATCTATATATCTTGTGTATTACTTATCTCCTAAGGGAGTATTGCCTCTATAATAATTTTGGAGTTGTGTTACCATAATAAAGTACCTTTATATTTGTAGCATTCTTTCATGTGTGTAAGTGCTGTGTGACTACAATGGTATTGCTTGAGCTTTGCATGTCTCCTAGATAAGCCTTAGGTGCTCATCTGAAGCTACCTTTAGAGAGCCTGGCTTCTAGACACTGCCTACACTACACTAATAGGGGATACCTGGCCCTCGTATAAGGTGTAAGTACCTTAGGTACCCACCACATACCAGGCCAGCTTCCTACAGGCCAAAACAGGTGGTATGTCTGAAACCAATGTTCAGTCTGGTGTTGAAGGATGCCCTCTCAGAAATGTAGAAACACCTGGACATGCACATCCACTTTCCCCAACATGGGGATTTGGCCCATACGATGGCTGGCTTTTATGGTATTGCACTCATCTCACATGTGGTGGGGGCTATTGATGGTACACATGTTGGCTTGGTCCCACTGCATGTCAATGAACAAGTACACCTCAACCAAAAGAACTTCCATTATATTGACGTCCAATTTCTATGTTTGACGGACCTATACATTTCACAGGTATGTGCCCGTTATCCGGGTTCAGTCCATCATTCCTTCATTATGCAGAACAGCATGAGCCCCCACCTGGTGTCGCGACTACACCCAAAGAGGCCCTGGCTGGGAGGTAAGTTACATCTGTCCCGTTTGTGTGCGTGCAATGTCTGGTGCAAACATTCTGAAAAGAGGGGCTCATTCTTGCACAAATGTCCAATTCCTTAAAAGCATATCCAAACCATCTATGGTTGTTGACGCCAATATGGAATCCAACTACGCCAGGGGAAGTATGCTTCAATGATGTCCATGTAAGAACAAGGCGGTTAGTGGAGCAGGCTGTTGGGCTCTTGAAGGCTAGATTTAGGTGTCTAGACCGGACTGGTGGAGCTCTCCTCTTCTCACCTGGAAAAGTATGTAAGATCACTGTGGCCTGCTGCATGCTCCACAACATTGCCCTGAGGAGGAATATCCCATACATTTCAGAGGAGCAGTAGCCTGCATTGCCACCGGGTGAGCCTCCTGAAATGCCAAGTGAGGATGGCAATGGTGAAGACGAAGGAGTTGACTGGCAGGAATATCTCATCAATAACTACTTTTCTTGAGTGTAAGTACGTCATGCGTTGTAATGGGTATAACAGTATGAAGGACTGTCTAAATGTCAGAATGTATGGAGTTGCGTGTTTTGGCATGATACAGCAGAGCTAATGCTCAACAATATTCAGCCATAGGGTGCTTGAAGAGTTAGCCTTTGACATATTCCTACCTTGATGTAGCTGCTTTGTTTGTGTCGGTCTCATTGCAATGTAACTTCATTACCCGAATACTCCTTGTTTTGTCTTTATTTATCCAGGTACCTTCACCAAGACATTCTCATGTCGGCATTTCAGAGTTGGGACACTGGCAGGTATCTGATGCTGTTCTGATACAGGAAGTGGACATGGACTGTTCCAGGTAATGTAGGTCACAGATTTGGGGTATATAAGACCTGTGCCAAATCAGTTTGGACAGTGTTTGGGTGGTAGGTCAGAAGTGCAGATTGTACTTGTTTAGTGTGCTGTAGTGGGCTCATGTGGTCACCAAGTGCAAGCCAGGTATTCACCTTTCACATAACCTCAGCACTCTTCATGTATAACCTGTATGTAGCTGTAGATATGTTTCGTCATTGCAGGGCACAGTGCCGGTGCACAACACTGACATATGTTTGTATCATACCACCAGATGCATGATCATTGGATTATGATGGCCTGTGATCAGGTACTGTTGTTCTGTCCTTTCTGTATCTCATTTATGTGGAGCTGGATTACTTGGTTTGGGTATGTGATAATGCTCAAGCTGGTGACACCATTCTCTTCCCTCTTTGCCTAGTCTGCACGACAGTGTCTGACAAGACCCTTCCTTCTGTGGCTCGGAAGACTGCACCTCCATAAATCTCCTTCACACAATATGAGTCAGCCATTTTTGGCACAGAGTACAGACATATGGACAGCCTGTGTGATGTACAGTGAAATAAAATGTTTGGTGTGACCAGACACTTGTAGCAATGTGTTTGTGTGTGTTGGTTGTAATCCTTAGCAGGATTCTGTAAATGTAACACATCCCTCTTTACACTTGCATCTTGTATCTTCATCAATTCCTTTACATGGTCTTACATCTCTACATAGCAACAATTGAAACAGAGGCAAGCAGACACAAACTCTGTGATAGGTGGTATTGATTGTGAATGTGAGCATAGAATTAATATAAGGGACATAATGGAACAGGAAAGTGAAGGGTTCAGTCATGGTTGATGAAATAATTGTACATGCCACAGCATTGTAAGTCCAAAGTCCAGTATACTCCTTCAATAGGAAATGGAAGGTGGTTGTGTAACAATCAACAGAGTGAATATGTGGCACACAATAGAGTTCCTTCAGGAAGAAGTCAGTTGCTGGCAGTGGTTGGTATCTGGCCATCTGCACCACCTGGGTTCTTAGTTCCACATCTCCTCTTGCATGGGGGGAGCAGCTGCTACAGAGACAGGGGTGTCTGGGGTGGGTTTTTCCCCTGACAGGACCTCCCTTGCAGTGGCTGGCACTTATAAAGAAGGGCCTGGTGCTGCTGCGTCAAAGGAAGGGGTAGAGTGTTGCTGACAATCCATGATCATGGTACTCTTAATGTCCTTCAACACCCCTGTTAGGGTCGCCAGGTCGGTATTGATGGCCTTCTGTTCAAGCATATCCCAATGGGTGTCCCTCTGGAGCTGCTTCATCTCCCAGAGCTCGGAAAGTACCAGAACCATCACACCTTGGGACTCCTGATAGACCCCCAAGACTTGGCTGATGGTGTCCTGGCCAGGAGCATCCCCAGTGGCCTCCCCCGGTGGCCCACAACATCCCTCACATTAACCCTACCCCCACAGTCCTGTGCCCTTGCCACAGGGTGCCCCCTACAACTGGTTCCAGGACCATCAGAATCCCAGACTGGGTGGCATGAGATGGTTGCCACTGCCCTTGGGCCACTGGTTGGGGGGGCGAATGGCTGCTTGTCAGGTCAAGGCAACCGACCTGGGAGGTTTTGATGTGGGCACAGTGAGACTCACTGTAGGGGTCTGACCAGGTTGTCCAGATGGACCTGAACTGTGCACCATACCCAGATGTCTAGGAGTTTCGTCATCACTGAGGGCTTCATCCATGGGGTAGTGGCAGTCTCTTCTGTGGCCTCTGTGTGGCCAGTGGAAGCTCAACTTGTTTATGTAAGGTACAGTGTTACTGGTTGTATTGTGACATCTACCTTGTAGGAAAGTACCATCTTGCCTGGCATGTTACCCCCATTTTTACTGTATATATGTTTGTTTTTGCCTGTGTCACTGGGATCCTGCTAGCCAGGACCCCAGTGCTCAGAAAGTGTGCCCAGTATGTGTTCCCTGTGTGGCGCCTAACTGTATCACTGAGGCTCTGCTAACCAGAACCTCAGTGTTTGCAGGCTAGTGACTAATTTTACCTAGAGACAGAACTCTGCATCCTTCAGCACGCTGTGGGACATCTTCTGACCAAAGGAGAAGTTCCTGGCACCTTCCATTGTTGAATTATCTTTGGCTTCTTCCACCTGGAGGCAGCCCTTTTGCACCTTCATTCGGGGTTTAGTGGGCTCCTGCCCCCCCGGACACTTGCGTAAATCTTGGACTTGGTCCCCATCGTTTACAGGTTCTCAGGTCCAGGAATCCATCTTCAGTGCTTTGCAGTCAGTTGTTGTTCTTGCAAAATCCCCTATCTCAACTTTACTGTCTTTCTGGGGTAGTACGGTAATTTTACTTCTACTTTTCAGGGTTTTGGGGTGGGGTATCTTGGACACCCTTAGTGTTTTCTTACACTCCCAGCGACCCTCTACACACTACACTAAGCCTGGGGTCCATTTGTGGTTTGCATTCCAATTTTGGAGTATATGGTTTGTGTTGCCCCTAGGCCTATTTTTCCCCATTGCATTCTATTGTGTTCTACAGTGTTTGCACTACTTTTCTAACTGTTTACTTACCTGATTTCGTTTGTGTGTGTATATTTTGTGTATATTACTTACCTCCTAAGGGAGTATATCCTCTGAGATACTTTTGTCATATTGTCACTAAAATAAAGTACCTTTATTTTTAGTAACTCTGAGTATTGTGTTTTCTTTTGAAATAGTGCTAAGTGATATAAGTGGTATAGTAGGAGCTTTGCATGCCTCCTAGTTCAGCCTAAGCTGCTCTGCTATAGCTACCTCTATCAGCCTAAGCTGCAAGCACACTACTAATCTACTAATAAGGAATAACTGAGCCTGGCACAAGGTGTAAGTACCACAAGGTACCCACTATAAGCCAGGCCCGCCTCCCACAAGGATGACCAAATGATAGCAGCCCACTGTACATGAGGGACCCTCTGAACTTTACAGGCCCTCTCAAGTGCAGAAATCCACTTGTTGATGTCATCACCATCCTTGTAAGGAGGGCCAACTTTATGCAGATTCCTAGAATCAAATGAAGGTTATCTAACATTTGTATTCTTACAATTGCTGCTGCCACCATGGGGAACTAACCCCAAACCCTGCCTCTCTTTCTCCACAGTAAGGGATTCCCTGTCTAAGGCCAACTGCTGCTGCATTAGCTTCAGTCTGGCCTCCTCTAACCTCAGCTTTCTAAGTTCCCTATCTAGGGACTGGTCCTCAGGGTTAGAATTATGTGAAGCCTCTGAAACAGAGGTAACGAGAGTTTGCAGAGGCAAACCTATCTATTACAGGGGCCACTCTAGTTACTTGGCCTCTAGGGGTGAAGGGAGCCCCAGTGACACGGTAAAAACACACTGACACACACTCACAAACAGGCCAAAAGTGAGGGGTAACCATGCTAGAAAGAGGCTACTTTCCTACACACATTTCCATTTTCCTACTAAGAGGACTGTGCTGGACTTGGGCTCCGAGCAGTTGTGTTTCTACTCTTATGATTTCATCATCATGACCCTTAACTCTTGATCAGTGAAACAAGGATTTTTAATAAGAGCCATGGTGGAAAAATAACTATTACAGGTGGCAGTGACTTACTTAAGAGGTGTGGTGCAAAATGGTATGTCTGGACAAAAGTGTGTGCAAGGTTTGGATTGAGATGTTTGTAAAAGAATTAAGGGGTGCCTATTCTGTGCAGTTTCATTTTTTATCCACTCTGTCTTGCTGGCTCCTGCTGCAGAGGATTGTGGTGTGTGAAGAGGTTTGTTTTATAGTGTGATTTGCAGGTGTGTTCAGTGTGCCAATGTTTGTCAGCTGTGTTGTTTTCAAATCCATCTAATGTGCATTTATGTATTACTTTGTTGAATGTGGACAATTGTGGATCAGACCGCCATTGGCTGACACCATGGCTGCCCGCCACTGCGACTTTAGACTTGTAATACGGTCAGTGGTTAGTTGCGGGGTAGTAGGGGCAGGAGTTCGAACTGCTTATTTCTGGGACTCCGCGTCACTGTAGGTCTGCCTTTTTTGGTTGGCGGTCCCCTCCTGTGTAGCTCATAAGAAGGGGGTCTAAGAGACTTCCAACATGGCAGTCTTTTTGGGACTGCCAACATGGCTGTCTGGCGGGCCGATCAACCAAACTCGTAATGAGGCACTAAGGCCCTCATCACAACCCTGGTGGTAAATCCCGCTTTCTGCCGTGCAGAAGACCGCCAACATACCGTTTCAGCAGTGGAATTCCGCTACAGGTTTTACGACTCACAGCTCGGAATCCGCCACAATACAGACACTCACACAAGTCCGCCACACCAAAGGTCAGCTATTGCAAGTAGGATGGAGCTACCGTGAGGAATTGTCAACAGGGTTAATGCAGTGGGACAGCATCCAAGAACACAGGATGACATCAGGAAGAGGTGGAACTACCTACGGGGGAAGGTACGTTCCGTAGTATCCAGACACCAAATTGCTGTACAGAGGACAGGGGGTGGACCCCCACCTCCTCCCCCACAACTAACAACATGGGAGGAGCAAGTCTTGGTGATCATGCATCCTTAGGGCCTCGCAGGAGTAGCAGGAGGACTGGACTCTGGTAAGGCAAATCTTTACTACTTTATCCCCCCACCTGCATGCCATCACATACTCCCACCCTCACCCTCTCACCCATCACCCCAACAACCCACAGATACCCCACTAACACAACCCACACATCCCAAAATCAAGCCCTGCATGTAACACCAGTGCACTGACATCCATCACCAAAGCATGTCCAGTAGAGAGACTCACTCATGTCCCAAAATCACCAATCACACATGGGCCAAGCCAATAATGCAAGCACAGGAGTAGACGGTAACTCACCCATTGCACAATATGGCACACACAGATACAATAACTATGCATTTACACACCAACAGGACCCCTACCCAACATCACCTGACAGGCGGTGCTAGACATATCCAGGCCCCCCACAGAAGAGGCCCATAGTGATGACAGCAGCTTTGCACGCCTGGATCAAGATGACCAGCCCGGCCCATCAGGGACCTCGGACGGTCACTTCCCCTGACACAGTCACAAACCACCACTGAATCTCCCCCCTCAGGAAACAGCGGCACAGCACCCAACCAGAGGGCCCATCCCTCTGTCCCCAGGACACGTCAATCAGCACTTTGTCCACCACTACAGGGAACCCAGGCAACCCCACTAACACAGGATGATCAGGGACCTGGGGGCAGTGGCAGTGGGCACACGGTTCAGGGGACAGAGGCACATGATAACAGGGAAGCTGGGAAAACTGCTGTGCGACAGGGGGAGGACAGACCCAGGGAACCCATTCTCCACGAGGCACTCTCCAACATAATAGGAGCTTACCACCATTCCCAGGAGACCATTGACACGGTACTGGCCAAGTTTCAGGAGACCCAGCGGCTGCAGGAGGAACACTACCTGGGGATCAGGGAGGACTTGAAGTCCATCAACACCACCCTGGTCACCATTGCAGGGGTGCTGGCAGATCTCAACACCAGGAGGGACACAGTGGCACACCAGTGGGACCCTGACACTAGCCTGGACGATTAACAGCCCTCCACCTTCGCCGGCGCTAGTGGACCGGAGGCATCACCACAGGAACAACAGGCCACCAGCACCCCACCCCCTGCAGATGGAGAACCACCCCGCAAAAAGGGCCCTGAGATCCAGGAACAAGACAGAGAACATGGCCAAGACCCCACCAGGAAATACAACTGCCATTGCTCTACTTCCTATGCCCCATTGGACAATGCACCTGTGAAACAACTAGATTGGAATCTTCCATGGACATTCCTCCACCATCACCCCAGCCCATTTTACAACCCCCTCCACGTATTTGCACAGAAATAAACACACTTGAATCACAAAACAATCTGGAGTCAGTCTGTGCTTTCACAAATGTGTAATTGCAAAATCTCTGGAATATAGCAATGTCAATGTACTTGTTCACATACCAATGTAACACAGCTGTAGGCCAGCAGTAAACATAGCAGAGGGCACAAAGTGGAACCCAGATCTGCGAAATGGAAAGGCAAAGTAACAAGTCAGGGTCCACACACTAAGTGAAAATGACAGACTTATGCTAGCTCCAACAATAGTATGAGATGTGGGAAGCAGTTACATCTTCTTACCTGTGTCTCACTGGAAGTATTGCATGATGATGTTGTTTCGGTTGTCGATATCCTCTTCTTCTGCCTCCTCTTCTTCACTGTCTACAGGCTCCACAGCTGCCACAAGACCACCATCTGGCCCATCCTCCTGCAGAAAAGGCACCTGGCGTCACAAAGCCAGGTTGTGCAGCATACAGCAGGCCACGATTATCTGGCACACCTTCTTGGGTGAGTAGTATAGGGATCCACCTGTCAGATGGAGGCACCAGAATATGGCCTTCAGGAGGCCGAAGCTGCGTTCTATAATCCTCCTAGTTCGCCCATGTGCCTCATTATAGCGTTCCTCTGCCCTTGTCCTGGGATTCCTCACTGGGGTCAGTAGCCATGACAGGTTGGGGTATTCAGAGTCACCTGCAAATGTCGAGGGACAACTGATAGTCACACACTAACCCTTAGGGACAACCCCATACCAAGACACCTATGTCAACTGTATTAGGACCTTGGCCTCACCTATTAGCCGCACACAGTGCCTCAGGAGTTGCCCCATCACATAAGGAATGCTGCTATTCCTCAAAATTTAAGCATCATGCACGGAGCCAGGATACTTGGCATTCAAATGGGAGATGTACTTGTATGCCAAAAACACCATCTGCACATTCATCGAATGGTAGCTTTTCCGGTTTCTGTACACCTGTTTATTCCTGCGGGGGGGTACAAATGCCACATGTGTACCATCAATGGCACCAGTGATGTTGGGGATATGTCCCAGGGCATAGAAGTCACCTTACACTGTGGGCAAGTCCTCCACCTGAGGGAAAACGATGTAGCTGCGCATGTGTTTCAGCAGGGCAGATAACATTCTGGGCAACACGTTAGAGAACATTGGCTGGGACATCCCTGATGCCATGGCCACTGTTGTTTGAAAAGACCCACGGGCCAGGAAATGTAGTACAGACAGAACCTGCACTAGAGTGGGGTTCCTGTGGGAAGGCGGATAGCTGAAATCAGGTCTGGCTTCGAGGATTGTTGCACAATCAAGTCTGTATGTGATTATGATGTGCCTGTACACCGGAGGATGCCGCCATCTCATCACCCGCCCCAGCAGACATGCCCTATGGAGGAGAACAGCGAGCAGAGGGTCATCCAACACTGAGGTATCACAATGTGTTATTTGCTGGAACGTTCGTAAATCACAATGTGCCGGTATCTGTCTGCCCGGCCTAGATAGGTGTGACGCAGTTTTTATCCATCCCAGGTGGACCCTGAAAGGGCGGCTGCCTGACCTGTAAGGTGGGACAAGGGGAAATGAGGTAACTGTGCTTACGTTGTACACCATCGCGGTGGGTGGTCGAAGACCGCGGGGCAGTTCAGCATTGGTTAACATTGGGCCCTATGGGTCCCAGGAGCCAATGACGATGTGGGCGTGACTGCCATTTTCTAACTGTTCACTCACTTGATACCTGACCTTCAACATGAGAGGACCTACACTGCAAGGGCTGCTGTCACCTGTGTCTGGAAGCGACAATGGCTATTGTGTCTAGGGAAAGGGCCCCTGCCTTCACTTCGGAGGAGTTGGAGAAACTAGTGGATGGGGTCCTCCCCCAGTACACGTAACTGTACGGTCCTCCAGACATACAGGTGAGTACACTGTGAGCATGCTGCGTGGGCAATTCTTGAGTGGTGTGGATGGAAGATACATGGGGGGCTGAGGCCTGCATGTGAGGATGGTGTGTGTGTGTGCGTCAGGGCATGGGTGGGAACTGGTGGGCAATGATTATGACGGTCCGGACGGGTGAGTAATTTCCTTTCCTCCTGTATCTTTCCTTTAGGCCAGCGCCCACCAGAAGAAGGGTATTTGGTGTGCCATCACCAAGGACGTCCGGACCCTGTGGGTCTACCATAGACGGAGCACCCACTGCCGTAAAAGATGGGACGACCTGCTCCGCTGGAGCAAGAAGACAGTGGAGGCCCAGCTGGGAATGGCCTCCCAATGTGGAAGGGGTGCCCGTCGCACCATGACCCCCCTGATGTACCGGATCGTGGCGGTGGCCTATCCGGAGTTGGATGGGCGCTTGTGGGCATCACAGCAGCCACAAGGGGTGAGAACACTCTCATTCAGCTGACTCTGCGTGCATTGCGAGGTGTCTGGGTGGGGGAGGTGGGCTGTCGGTTCCCCTAGGCCTGGGCGAACTTGGTATGCAAAGTCCCTTGTTAGGCAGGCTCTGTGGCATCCCAACCCTACTAGTGGTAATAGCCATCTACACCTAGTCAGGCTCCTGGGACTTCCAGGTGTGCAGCAATTGGGCTTAGGCCTCGTACCCCATGGGCATGTGAATTTGCTAGGAAATGTTAGTGCATGGCTTAGTGCATAGGGCTGCTCCCTCTGTGTTGTGTCCGCCAACGGTAGTGGTGTTACATGCACTGAACATGTTTTTCTTCTGTCTTTCTCCCCCTTTTTGTTTTGTCTCTCTGTTCTTGTGTGCAATAGCATCATCTGCCGGAGGACCAGTGGCACCGGAGCAGGAGGGAGCTGCAACCCACTTGGCCATTGAGGGTGAAGCCACCAGTGGGACGGAGGGCGAGGCGAGCTCCACGACGGGGACAGGAGCATACACCAGCGACAACGACTCCTCCTCTGATGGGAGCTCCCTTGCAATGGCGGGCACCTCTTTGCCCACTGCATCAACAGGTACAGCCGCCACCCCCCCCTACCAGCACTGTCCTCCCAGCAGCCCCTCAACGTGTGTTCCCTTGCCCGCTCACCCAGGAGGATGGACATCTCCTTCTCCCCATGCACCTTAGCCCCTGCCTCGGTCAGCCCTGCTTCCCTCAGTGAGGAGGCTATTGACCTCCTGAGATCCTTCACTGTTGATCAATCTACCATTTTTAATGCCATCCAGGGTGTTGAGAGGCGTTTGAATACCTGGAGGGCATTCATTCTGGCCAGGCGGCCCAACAGAGAGCATTTCAGGCTCTGGCCTCAGCACTGATGGCAGCCATTGTCCCTGTGTCTAGCCTCCCCCCTCCAACTTCCTCCACCCCGACCCAATCCCCTGTACCTTAGGCTATCCCAAGCACACCATCAGACCAGCATGCACACTCATCAACATACAAGAGTGGACATGACAAACATAAGCACCACACATCCCACAAGCACTCACACAAGCACCATACCCATGCGGACACAGCAACATCCACGGCCTCCACTGTGTCCCCCTCCTCCATGTCCTCCTCCTCCCTTCCTGTCTCGTCTCCACTCACACCTGCATGCACTACATCCTCAGCCACTACCTCCATCACCAGCACACCCATCACCACACACCGCTCACGTGCAATCACCACCCCCACTCCCAGTGTCCTCTCCCAGTGTGTCTGTGAGCCCTCCTCCCAAAGTACACAAACGCAGGCACACACCCACCCAACAGCCATCTACCTCACAACAGTCTCCGGCCCATGCACCTTCACCCAAATTCAGCAGACGTACACCTCCTACAACCCCTACCTCTTCCTCCACTCCCAAACCCCCTCCATCTTCCCGTCCCAGTGTGTCTAAAAAACTTTTCCTGGCAAACTTTGACCTCTTCCCTTCACCTCCCACCCCCTGTCCTTCCCCTAGGGCCAGGCTTTCCAGGTCCCAGCCCAGCACCCCAACCACCAAATCTCCAGGCACAGTGGTCCAACAACTGTGGGGTCATCGAGTGCGCCACCCATCAGGGCTGCCAGTGAGCCACGTAGCGAGGGCAAGGACATTCTGCCACCTGCCAAGTTGAAGAAGGTGCCCACATCCCGGAGGGAGAAGCCGCACCACCACCTGCACCGCCACCAGCACCGCCACTTGCACCGCCACCAGCACTGCCACCAGCACCGCCACCAGCACAGCCACCAGCACAGCCACCTGCACTGCCACCGGC
Source organism: Pleurodeles waltl (assembly GCF_031143425.1). NCBI lineage: Eukaryota > Metazoa > Chordata > Amphibia > Caudata > Salamandridae > Pleurodeles > Pleurodeles waltl. The sequence continues at coordinate 916,011,706 of NC_090447.1, forward strand.
ACGTCTGCAGCCTCAGGAATACTCCCCAGCATCATCCCCAGTGGGCAGCCGTCTGAGGCTGCAGGAGACGTCCTGCTATGTCCCTCAACAGTTGATGACACGTGCACCACCGCCACCACAGACACCGCCGCAAGCACCGCCACTAGCCCCGTGACATGCTCGGACAGTGGCACCACCACTTACATGGCTACCATCCCCAGTGGTCAGTCGTCCAAGGCTGGAGGGGACTTCCTGGACCCCACCCAGCTTCCGTGAGGCATGACTTCCATCACTGTTTGCACCTGCAGGTGGAAGGCAATGTGGGGCATGTCTCTGCCTCCATGGCGTATCATGCTACCTGTTCCTAGGCAATCTCGTGGCACACACACCCAGGTGAGGGAATGGGACCGGCCACACTGCATGTGGAGCACTCTAGACACAAAGCCCCCTCCAGAACCAGTGGAGATTCACATTCACTACCTCAGTCCTTGGCAGGATGAAAGCACTCTGGGCACAATGCCTCCTCCAGAACCAGCGGAGAAAGGCATCCACTACTTCAGTCCTTGGCATGATGAAGCACTCTGGGCACAAAGCCCCCCTCCTGAACCAGTGGAGATTCACATCCACTACCTCAGTCCTTGGCAGGATGAAGCACTCTGGGCACAAAGCCCCCTCCAGAACCAGTGGAGAAAAGCATCCACTACCTCAGTGATTGGCAGGATGAAGCACTCTGGGCACAAGGCCCCCTCCAGAACCAGTGGAGAAAGGCATCCACTACCTCAGTCCCTGGCAGGATGAATCACTCTGGGCACAAGGCCCCCTCCAGAACCAGTAGAGAACGGCATCCACTACCCCAGTCCTTGGCAGGATAAAGCCCTCTGGGCACAAAGCCACCTCCAGAACCAGTGGAGAAAGGCATTCACTACCTCAGTCCTTGGCAGGATGAAGCACTCTGGGCACAATGCCCCCTCCAGAACCAGTGGAGATTCACATCCACTACCTCAGTCCTTGGCAGGATGATGCACTCTGGGCACAAAGTCCCCCCCCAGAAGTAGTGGAAATTCACATCCACTACCTCAGTCCTTGGCAAGATGAAGCACTCTGGGCACAAAGTTCCCTCCAGAACCAGTGGAGAAAGGCATCCACTACCTCAGTACTTGGCAGGATGAAGCACTCTGGGCATAAGGACCCCCATCAGAACCAGTGGAGAAAGTCATCCACTACCTCAGTCCCTGGCAGGATGAAGCACTCTGGGCACAAGGCCCCCTCCAGAACCAGTGGAGAAAGGCATCCACTACCTCAGTCCTTGGCAGGATGAAGCATTCTGGGCACAAAGCCCCCTCCAGAACCAGTGGAGAAAGGCATCCAGAACCAGTGGAGAAAGGCATCCACTACCTCAGGCCTTGGCAGGATGAAGCATTCTGGGCACAAAGCCCCCTCCAGAACCAGTGGAGCAAGGCATCCACAATGCAGTCCTTGGCAGGATGAAGCACTCTGGGCACAAAGCCCCCTCCAGAACCAGTGGAGAAAGGCATCCAGAACCAGTGGAGAAAGGCATCCACTACCTCAGGCCTTGGCAGGATGAAGCACTCTGGGCACAAAGCCCCCTCCAGAACCAGTGGAGAAAGGCATCCACTACCTCAGTCCTTGGCAGGATGAAGCACTCTGGGCACAAAGCCCCCTCCAGAACTAGTGGAGAAAGGCATCCACTACCTCGGTCCTTGGCAGAATGAAGCACTCTGGGCACAGGGCCCCCTCCAGAACCAGTGGAGACTGTTATCCACTTGAGAGACTGTGGCTTTGCACTCCCCAGGATATACAGTGGGTAACCCACCCACTGTAGAGACTTGAGAGACTGTGGCTTTGCACTCCCCAGGATGTAGCAGTGGGCAAACCACCCACTGGAGAGACTTGAGAGACTGTGGCTTTGCACTCCCCAGGATAATGCAGTGGGCAAACCACCCACTGGAAAGACTTGAGAGACTGTGGCTTTGCACTCACCAGGATAAAGCAATGGGTATGGAGCCCCCTCGTGCAGCAGTGGCGTAGTGCGTTCATCCGGCTGAGGTGCCCCCCCTTCCCCCTGAGGTGCCTGTTTATTTTTGATCTGATGCCCCTGCAGTGTTTGCTCCGTTTCGAGTCGGGTATCTTGTGTGGGCTTCGCCCATGCATTTTGGGACCACTGGTCCACGGACAATGACTGGTACACTATGCGGACTTGTGTAGTTGGTGTACACATTTGTATATACTGATTTTTGAACTTTCACTATCAGATTTTTCATGATTACAATTGTTACAATAATTTCCTTTTGTCCTTTTGTTCTTCCAGGGGGTAAGGGGGGTGTATATGTAATGTTGCTGCATGTATTTGTGTGTATGGTGTTGTGGGTGAGGGTGCAGGTGGGGGTATTGCGGGTTGCGTGTGTCTGTCACTCTCTTTTCCCTCCCCCCTCCCCTGTGTTGTAGGTGCAGTACTCACCGTGGCCGTCAACGCCATCTGTCCTGCTCCTGATAGAGCAGGAGGAAGAACAGCATGGGCAGGACCTGTAGTTCAGGCTCCATGGCGTCCTGGTTCCTCGTTGGGTTTCAAGAGGTGAGTGGTTTCCCTTCTGTGTACTGTTTCCGCCGTGCTTTTGATAGCATTGGTTCCGCCCCGGAAAAGTTGGTGATAGGCCTGTTGTGATACGGTGGACAGTATTTTGTCCTCCGCCTGTCTGTTGGCAGTTACCACCACGGTGTTTGTTTCTACCGCCGTGGCGGTCGGAGTGTTAAAGTGGCTGTCTATGTTGGCGGTTTCCGCCATGGTCGTGATTCAATTTTTTTCCGCCGGCCTTTTGGCCTGCTTTACCACCGTCCGCCAGGGTTGTAATGAGGGCCTAAGTGTTGTGTGTAGTCCCCATTGAGGCCATACCTCACAGTGGCAGTAGGGCCATTGTGCAAATTACGCAGAAAGACAACAAGGCAATGTTTGGTGCACACAACTTTTAACAACGTATTGGAAAAGAAGGTTTATGTAAGTGGTTAAATGTGACAAGGTTTTTTGTGCATATTTTTTTATTGCATTTTTTGTGGCATGCTGTTATTTTTGCTGTTATGTTTTAAGTGCTGCATTATATTGAATTGATGCTATGTTTGTAATGTTGCAGTCACTTTTTTACTGTTGTGCAGTGTTAAGTTGTTAAATATGTTTTCCTTGTCATGCACTTGTGTTCTGTTCTATAGGGCTATATAACTACAGTAGAGATGTTAAATTCTGTTACATGGTCAGCCAAAATTAGCATATTCATTTTAAACTCTAGTGAAAAACATCGTTTACCTCTACATGTGGTGGCATATTACTGCACATCTGTTCTTCAACCACCAGTCAACCCAGCACTGTCGCAAGGACCTGTTCTGGATAAGCTCTTGCGCTGCATGTAAAAGGGCTCTGAATTTGCTCTTCATTGGTTAACAAGGAAAGTACTTCAGCTGTCAGATCCGTGCGAAGCCCTATTTTGAACAAAGCGGAACTTTCAATCTGGCTAATTCCAAGGGTTAGGATTTAGCGCGAGCGCAACCATACGAATGAGTTAGAATCAAGCGGAGAATTAAATGTCAAAGTGACAAATTTGAATCTGCAAGGAAATGAATGTACGGCGGCTATATTAAAAAAATGTGCATTTTACTTTTCCCCAATTTGTTCACTTGTCTCTGCTCTGCAGGCTTATCAAGAGGCTAGCATATCCAGCGCTGAACAGAATTCAGTGAACTTTGTCTCTTTATCAAGCTTTGACAGTTAGAACCTTCTAATGATTTCGTGTCACGCGAACTCTGTCTAGATGTCTTCTCTTCCATTGTGCCTCGCAAGTAAGAAAGGTATAGATTTAATTACCAATGATACAATTATACTCTTTGTAACCTCGCCAAAGTTCCTGTACCTTTCCTGCACGAGGAATTTCAAGACGATTATGCTGCCAGTTCTGAGCACGTCTGACATACTCTTCATTTAACATTTCTGTTAGCCGAAAAGTGGAATATTATGCTGCAGATTCTCCTTTCAGAAGACAGCGAATTATTCATCTTTATAATTTATAGCAGGACGTTGCCATTTTATGAATATCATAACAGAATAAGCAATTGTGTCTCCGTCATATTTACGAAGAGTTACGGGAAAAAATGTAAACATGGTGTGAGAAAATGGCCACTATAGTACAAAAAAGAACAGAAGCGTTGTTAGTTTTATGATTATTTCATTTTTCTAATTTATGAAGCATAAAATCTAATTTTTTATCTGATTAAAGTAGTCCAATAGAATTTTGCTTCTTCAAAGATCGGTGGTGACATTACATTCCAATGCAGAATGCTACACGTTCCAAAAGTTATTTAGTAACACGAATTTCATAAGTAAGGCTACAGCTGTAATATTACCAAACAACAAAGTCACTTCATCTAACTCTGAAGCAACATGAAGACGTAGGAACTGCTGTGCTGCCTGGAGCCTGTTTTGGACCCCAAGGCCAGGCCTGCTGTGGAACCCTGCATCTTCATCTGCCGCCAAGACTTCTAGAAGTGAGGTCAAGAGCTAGTTGTGCTGGCCTCTTGTTCAGAGCATAGGGACATAACAGACTCCAACTATCTTGAATCCGTGCCTGGATCCATCCTGATTGAGTCTTGAACCCCCAAGAGGCATCCATCCACTCGTGGACCCTTGGTTATGGGGCTAAAGGTGTGAAGGTGGCCATTTTCCAAAACTGAGGCCTCACTGTTTTGAACCCTAAACTTTAAAAATGCATAACTCTGATTCTACTAATTGGATTTTGATGGCTTTGATGTCAAGTAATTTATTAAATATTACTCTGTTTCTCTAAATTGGTTTTAGGATTTTTATTCTTTTGTTTTTTTCACTTCATTACTGTTTGTGTGCTGCATAAATACTTTACACATTGCCTCTAAGTTAAGCCTGAGTGCTTTCTGTGCTGAGCTATCCAGGGTTAAGCACAGGTTAATTTAGTGACTTTCTTTGGTTCACCTGCAAGGGGTCGTGGCTGTTGCTTTACTAGGGCTCACACCTGAATTAACCCACATACCAATTTCTCTCACGCTAGATCCCTTTGAGCCAGAAATGATGACCAGGTTTCCAGTTAAGGACAAATTCCATACTGATCTCTAGATGTCCATAGTTACTCTAATTCTCATCCCAATTGTTCTAGTATTTTTTAGATTCTCTTTTAGCTCTTGTCAAAGTGGCAACACAATGCAGTTCCTCAGATGTTGCATCTGCATTCTCTGGTGTGGAATTATTTCCCTCTGTTGCACAACTGTTTGGACCCCAAATGCCTTACAATACTACTGGATATTGTCTTTATGCTACTTGCACTACTTCTGGCCAAACATCCCTCAGCTGCTTCTTGACATCCTGACTGAACCATTCTCTGACCAGAAATCCAAACTACAGACTACAGCACTGAACATAGGACCAGGTGTTTTACCTGTTGTAACCACTTCTAGCACAACTCATGAAGGAAACTCAACAACATTTCCATAATTGTATTAGCCAATTGTTTTGTATGCAGAGATCAATATCTCAGCTTCAGTTCTTTTAAAAATTACTGAGGCTTTGGTGTTGCCTGTTTCATATTGCTTTTCCCACTCTGTGCCGTTTGGAGTCTGCCATTGGAATTTACAGTGTAATTGGAGATTTTCTATGAAGTAGTAAACATTGAGGTGGATTAATCATCTTTATGCTTCATCTTGTCATTGGTATTATATTGGCAGATACCAACTGTTACAACTGAAGTGGCTGAAGCTAGGCTGGAGAGTACTGGCAACCTTCACACTTGTAGAAAGGGCAGCAGATGAACCTGCAATTTTATCAGGCAGTGCTTCAAAGTAAAACTTCTTTGGGTTGTGCTTGGGATAACTTTAAGGATGCATTGTGACTGAGTTAACAGTAATTGTTCATGCACAAGTGTGACATGTTCTATTTTATGCTTGTTTTCTAGGGTTTATACTTGTATAATGTCATGCTGTAAATGAAATAGTCATGAGCGGGACACGCTCATGTAACATTCATGCATATTTCATATGATGCTTTCCTGGGGGGGTAAACCAGTTGTCCTAGGCACGTAGAAACCCTGTATATTTGAATAGCGGGGGAGAATATATATGCTTGGGAGACAGGCAGTTCCATGGGGAGCATGCAATTGATTACCATCTCCTTATTACATGCAGGTTGTTTGATATGATCTCTACTTAATAAACACTATAAGGAAATATTTTGAGGGCCTTCATTACTACGGTGATGTGCACACCTTCTATTGACATCAGTGAATCGAGTGCCTCTGTTACTAGTTGGATTTACAAGCGTGCCTTCTATGGTGATCTACACACCTGCTAAGTATTGACAGCGGTGACTACTTTTATTGTTTTAATGTTTCACTATATATATTGCATTCTTGTTGAAATCATCAATAATTGCCTCAAAAGGACTGTTAGCAGTCTATTTATATGTTTTCAGCACCACCCATCGCTTAGTAAGTATTAGTGTAGGGGTAGTCATTTATACAGCACTTTGGGCCTGTTTACGACCTTGTCGGAGGGGATTACTCCGTCCCAAATGTGACGGATATCCCGTCCACTGTATTACAAGTTCCATTCTATCCTATAAAACTTGTAACAAGGCAGACGGGATATCCGTCATATTTGGGATGGATTAATCCCTTCCGCCAAGGTCGTAATCAGGCCCTATGCCTGGAATTGTGCCACCTCCCTCTTTTCTTACAGCACCAAGGGAACCTCCCATGGACCGGGAGACATAGGAGGCAGTGTTTTTAGCCTGTGTGGAGGTTCTAGAAGAGGAAAAGTGTGAACGAGAAAGCAAACTTGCTCTTTTAAAACATTGTTTAGGAGGGGTTGGCTTGAAGAATTTATTAATTTACCAAGTTTGGTCGATCCTGGTAATATTAATATTTACCAATATGCATCTAAACAATTATCTGTGGTGATGGAAAGGTTCCTCTTTTATTCTAGAAAACAATGTTCTGAAGAATCTATAGAAGATTATGGGGCTCATTATGATCCTGGAGGTGAGTGTAAATGTGGGGGTAGTATCGCCAACAGGCTGGCGGTACATACCGCCACATTATGAGAATGGCAGGTTAGCTGCAGCCAACCTGCTACTTCTCCACTCATACCACAATGGCGGTATCAGCTGCTGAGCAGGAGATAGCAATCTCCAGCCTGGCGACCCGCACATTACCGCGGGCGGCATTATGAGCCTGCCTACTACCATGGTTTTCGTGGCGTTAGCAATGCCACGAAAACCATGGCGGTAGGCCCTACCGGTGACAGGGAATTCCTTCCCTGTCACCAGTAGGTGGCTCCCCCACCCCCCCAACACACACCTGACACACCCCACCACCCTTCCATCCAAAGCCCCACCCCCATACACACACAACCTCCCACCCCTGACATTCACATACACCCCTCACCCCGATCCAAACACACACACACCCACCCCCATCCAAACACACACACACCCACCCCCTCCGATCCTCTCACTCACCCCCAACCCCCATACGCGCACATACCCACAGACATGCACCGCGCATACACCCAAACACTTTCACTGGCATACACGCATACTTCCAGACATGCTTGCACACATTCTTACAAACAATCACACTGACATGTAGACATGCACTCAAGATAGTTCGAGTCTGTTATGTCCCTATGCTCTGAAAAAGAGGCCAGCAGAACTAGCTCTTGACCCTTACTTCTAGAAGTCCTGGGGGCAGATAAAGATGTAGGGTTCCACCGCAGGGCTGGCCTCTGAGGTTTCAAAACAGGCTCCAGGTAGCACAGCAACTCCTAAGTCTTCATGTTGCTTCAGAGCTAGATGAAGTGACTTTGTTGTTTGGTAATATCACAGCTGTATCCTTACTTATGAAATTCGTGTTACTAAAGAACTCACTTCACCATCCTTACACGCATTCACTCACATGCATACAACCACACAAACCACACAACACACACATAAGCATTCACACACTCACTCACACATTCATGCACACACTCAGACACACACACAACACCCCCCACCTCCCACTCCCCTCCCTTGTCGGAAGCCTGACTTACCTTTGTCGAGTCGGACTTCCGGCAGGGAACAGGATGAGGCACTGCTACCGCCAGCAGCACCCCACAAGCATAACACCTCCAGGATGTATCACAGGTCATGATACGGTTGGCAGCATTCTACTGGCATGGTGGTGCTGGTGGTAGCAGCGCCGCCTTACCAATGTCCACTACCATGAACACTGTCGGACTTCCGCCCCTCTTCTCCGGCAGTGTTCATAATTTGGCGGACGGAAGGTAGCCATGGTGGCGGTATTTTGGCGGCTGTCACCGCGGTGGTAGGCGGTTTTTACTGACAAAGTCAAAATGACCACCTGTCTATCTACACTTAGATCTCAAGCAGTGATTTGTGATTTTAAACATATTACATATGAGCAGGTTCTAAGAGATCAAATTTTGATGAGAACTAACAATAACAAAAATACAGGAAAGACTATGAACCTCTACTTATATGTACCTCAATGCTGTCATTGAGATTGCTAAGGCCATTCAAAATTCTGAAAAATGTGTTCAAGAAATAAGAAGTAATGAAAAGAATGAGGTGAATATGGTATCAAAAGATGGGAATAAGAAAGAAATCTCAGATGAAAAAAAATGAAATGATGCAAAAACCAGACATAAAATCCAAATGGCAAAAACCTGATTGAAAAAATGTAGCTTTAATATATAAGTGTGTTAGTAGTGGACATTTAGGTAATTCAAAATTGTGCCATGTAGTAGAAACAATTTGCTCCTGACGCAACAAGAGGGGCCATTTTGGTAGAGTGTGCAGGTCAGTTCCCAGGAGAGTGAATGTGGTACAGAATGATGATTACAGTGAGAGTAGTGTTGAACATTAATGGAGGGAAAGGTTTAACTAAATGTCCTTCATTTGAAATTGCTGTGGATGATGTTGGTTTATGTGTGTCAGTGGATTCATGTGCTTGGTACCCAATCATATTACATGATATAGTTAAGGAAAAATGGCCTAATAAAATGTTACTGCATCCTGATGTAGCACCTGGTGGATACACAGCCCATAAAATTAATTTACTTGGCTATTTATGGGCTGATTTAGAGTTTGCATCACACTGCACTTATGGGAAGATTTATGTGACTAGAAGTGGGCAATCCTTATTGGTTTGGCCACATCAGGTAGAAATGGGAATTAGAGTGGATCCAAAGGCTGATCTTCCTGTGTAGATCATTTGGAATGCTCCCAATATCAATATATCACTAGTGGTGATATCACTGAATTCATAAAAAAATGAAAGTCCCAATTTCCTGAAGTTTTCAATGACAAGTTGGAAAAATACACAGGATTTAAGCATTGCATCAGATTGTGTGACAATGCAATTCCTTCACGTGATAGGGTGAGGAATGTACCGGTGTCTTACAGGTTCAAACTTAAGGACATGCTACATAATGGGGGTCATTCCAACCCTGGCGGTCGGTGTTAAAGCGGCGGCTAACCCGCCAACAGGCTGGCGGTGTAAAAAATGGAATTCTGACCCTGGCGGAAACCGCCAACAGAGACCGCCACTTTAACACTCCGACCGCCACTGCGGGACAAACAAACAGCGCGGCGGTCACCGCCAACAGACAGGAGGGAGACAATGTACCGCCCACCCTATCACAACCCACCAATCCGCCACCTTTTCTGGGGCAGTAGCCCCGCCGATAAAAACACGGCGGAAACAGACATTTCAAATGGAAAACGCTCACCTCCATACACCCCACGAGGAATCTGGACAGCATGGAACCCGAACTACACATCCTACCAGCCATTGTCTTCATGCTCCTCTACCAGGAGCATGAACGCCGGCGCAGAAGACTACGGTGAGTACTGCACCTACGACACAGGGGAGGAGAAAATATTACGGGCACACATACGCTATACACCCACCACCACCCTCACCCACTACAACACACACATCAATGCATAGCAATACATCACTGTTACAACCCCCAAACCCCCCGAGAGAATGCAAAGACAAAATGAAATGATCATAAACAGTCGAATATATTGTATTATCGGCATATAAAAATATCACACAATTAAAACTAATATATACATAAATATTAAAAGTCTGATAATTTTAGCTGTCATTGTCCGTGGACCACTGGGCCCAAATCACATGGGCAAGGCCCACACAGGATACCTGACACCAACGGAGAGAACACTGCAGGGGAATCAGATAGAAAAACTGCAGGCACCTCAGGGGGAAGGGAAGGGGGGGCACCTCAGCCACATGAGTACACAACGCCAGATCCACGAGGGGCCTCCATGGCCACTGTCCCATCCTGGGGAGTGCAAAGCCACAGTCTCTCAAGTCCATACAGTGGGTGGCTTGCCCACTGTACCATCCTGGGGAGTGCAAAGCCACAGTCTCTCAAGTCCATACAGTGGGTGGCTTGCCCACTGTACCATCCTGGGGAGTGCAAAGGCACAGTCTCTCAAGTCTCTACAGTGGGTGGTTTGCCCACTGTACCATCCTGGGGAGTGCAAAGCCACAGTCTCTCAAGTCCATACAGTGGGTGGCTTGCCCACTGTACCATCCTGGGGAGTGCAAAGCCACAGTCTCTCAAGTCTCTACAGTGGGTGGTTTGCCCACTGTACCATCCTGGGGAGTGCAAAGCCGCAGTCTCTCAAGTCCATAGAGTGGGTGGCTTGCCCACTGTACCATCCTGGGGAGTGCAAAGCCACAGTCTCTCAAGTGGATGACAGTGCCCACTGGTTCTGGAGGGGGACTGGTGCCCAGAGTGCTTCGTGCAGCCCTGCCCGACACAGATGCGGCACTGCCCCTTCCGCCAATGGGCCAGCGGTGTTTGAGATGAAGGGCCCAGTGCAGCGGTGCTTGAGATGAAGGGCCCAGCGCAGCGGTGCTTGAGATGAAGGGCCCAGTGCAGCGGTGCTTGAGACGGCGGTGCCCAGCGGAGCGGTGCTTGAGACGGCGGTGCCCAGCAGAGCGGTGCTTGAGATGAAGGGCCCAGCGGAGCAGTGAATGAGATGAAGGGCCCAGTTCAGCGGTGCTTGAGATGAAGGGCCCAGCGCAGCGGTGCTTGAGATGAAGTGCCCAGTGCAGTGGTGCTTGAGACGGCGGTGCCCAGCGGAGCAGTGCATGAGACGGCGGTGCCCAGCGGAGCGTGCTTGAGATGAAGGCCCAGCGGAGTGGTGCTTGAGATGAAGGGCCCAGTGCAGCGGTGCTTGAGATGAAGGGCCCAGCGCAGCGGTGCTTGAGATGAAGGGCCCAGTGCAGCGGTGCTTGAGACGGCGGTGCCCAGCGGAGCGGTGCTTGAGATGAAGGGCCCAGTTCAGCGGTGCTTGAGATGAAGGGCCCAGCGGAGCGGTGCTTGAGATGAAGGGCCCAGTTCAGCGGTGCTTGAGATGAAGGGCCCAGCGGAGCGGTGCTTGAGATGAAGGGCCCTGTGCAGCAGTGCTTGAGACGGCGGTGCCCAGCGGAGCGGTGCTTGAGATGAAGGGCCCAGTTCAGCGGTGCTTGAGATGAAGGGCCCAGCGGAGCGGTGCTTGAGATGAAGGGCCCAGTTCAGCGGTGCTTGAGATGAAGGGCCCAGCGGAGCGGTGCTTGAGATGAAGGGCCCAGTGCAGCGGTGCTTGAGATGAAGGGCCCAGTGCAGCGGTGCTTGAGACGGCGGTGCCCAGCGGAGCGGTGATTGAGATGAAGGGCCCAGTTCAGCGGTGCTTGAGATGGCGGTGCCCAGCGGAGCGGTGCTTGAGACGGCGGTGCCCAGCGGAGCGGTGCTTGAGATGAATTGCCCAGCGGAGCGGTGCTTGAGACGGCGGTGCCCAGCGGAGCGGTGCTTGAGATGAAGGGCCCAGTTCAGCGGTTCTTGCCTTGGTGGTGCTTGCCCAGTTCAGCGGTGCTTGCCCTGGCGGTCCTTGCCCTGTTCAGCGGTCCTTGCCCTGTTCAGCGGTGCTTGCCTTGGCGGTGCTTGCCCAGTTCAGCGGTGCTTGCCTTGGCGGTCCTTGCCCTGTTCAGCGGTCCTTGCCCTGTTCAGCGGTGCTTGCCTTGGCGGTGCTTGCCCAGTTCAGCGGTGCTTGCCTTGGCGGTCCTTGCCCTGCTCAGCGGTCCTTGCCCTGTTTAGCGGTGCTTGCCTTGGCGGTCCTTGTCCTGTTCAGCGGTGCTTGAGTTGGCGGTCCTTGCCCTGTTCAGCGGTGCTTGCCCACTTCAGCGGTGCTTGCCTTGGCGGTCCTTGCCCTGTTCAGCGGTCCTTGCCCTGTTCAGCGGTGCTTGAGTTGGCGCTCCTTCATTGCCCAGCTGGGCTGTGGCTGGCGGGGCCCTCCTGGGCAGCTGGGCTCTGGCTGGCGGGGCCCTCCTGGGCAGCTGAGCTGTGGCTGGTGGGGCCCTCCTGGGCAGCTGGCCTGCTGCCGGACTTGTCGGGCGTGCTGCCCTTCCCACCCTTCCCTGGTCATCTGTGGCCCTTTCCCACCTTTGGCGGTGTGCCAGGTGGCACCCCACTTCCAGGCGGAGCCAGGGTAGGGATTTTGGTCCCTGGGGTCCTTGGCCTCTCGCGCCAGGCACTGGTGATCTTTGGGTGTTTTTCCGGGGGTGGGCTGGCCGTGCCTTGGCTCCTACCAGAACTAGTTGCCCTTGAGGGTGGGGGACTCCACAGTCCTTGGACAACAGTCCTGATAGGTCCTGGTTTAGTGGTGGCTGAGGTGCTGATTGCAGTCTTATTTGATGGACGGGGTGGGTGAGTTGTTGGAAAGAGGTCAAGTTTGGAAAGGAAAATCAATTTGGAAAGAGAGGGACGGCTAGGTGTAGTGGGTATGGGAGTGGAGGAAGAGGATGGGGTTGTAGGAGTGTGAAGTCTAGTGTCTTTGGGTGCAGGTGCTTGGGCTGGAGGCTGTTGTGAGGTGGATGGCTGTTGGGTGGGTGGCTGCCTGCGTTTGTGTGGTTTGGAAGAGGGGGTGACAGACACACTGGGAGAGGACACAGGGGACGTGTAAATGGTAGTGGGGGTGGTGACTGCACGTGTGCGGAGTGTTCTGGTGGGTGTGCTGGTGATGGACGTAGTGGCTGAAGATGTTGTGCATGCAAGTGTGAGTGGAGACGTCACAGGGAGGGAGGAGGGAGACGAGGAGGAGGGGGACACAGTGGAGGCAGTGGGTGTTGGTGTGTCTGCATGTGGATGTCGCTTGTGTGAATGCTTGTGTGAAGTGTGGTGCTTATGTCTGGATGAGCTTCCCTTGGTTGTTGAGGTGTGTGCAGGCTGGTCTGTAGGTGTGTCTGGGATAGGCAGAGGTACAGGGGATTGGGTCTGGGTGGAGGAAGTTGGAGGGGGGAGGCTAGAGACAGGGACAATTGCTGCCGTCAGTGCTGAGGCCAGAGCGTTGAACGATCGCTGATGGGCAGCCTGACCCGAATGAATGCCCTCCAGGTATGCATTACTCCGGTGCACCTCCCTTTCTACACCCTGGATGGCATTCAAAAGGGTAGACTGCCCAACAATGATGGTCCTCAGGAGGTCAATGACCTCCTCACTGAGGGCAGCAGGGGTGACAGGGGCAGGGCCTGAGGTGCCTGGGGCGAAGGAGATGCCCACCTTCCTGGGTGAGCGGGCATGGGGCAAAGGCTGAGGGGCTGCTGGGAGGGCGGTGCTGGTGCGCTGGGTGGCACGGATGTTGCCGCCACCACAAGGGAGCTCCCTTCAGAGGACGAGTCGCTGCCACTGACATCAGCACGAGTCCCCGCTGTGGAGCTCCCCTCGCCCTCCGTCTCACTGGTGAAATCCGAGTCAGTTGCATGGCCCGCCATGGCCATGTGAGATGCAGCTCCCTCATGCTCCGATGCCACTTCTCCTCCACCTGATGATGCTAATGCACACATGAACAGGAAGACCACAAAAAAGGGGGGGGGGAGAAATAAAGACATGTTGAGTGCATGGATTACCGCTACCGTTGGCGGATAGGACACACACAGAAGCCCCCTGTACTACGCTGCGCACTTGGGGTCCACTACGCAATCCGTGGGACATGGCCTACAAGCCTATGGACGACGACTGCACACATAGATCACACAGGGAAATGAATAGCTGTACTTGGCACCCTACAGAGGTGTGGGGAGGGGGCACAGGGCCATGCCTTACGGAGGGGTCCTAGCCTACAGAAATCGCCCTGGCCTAGAGATACCCACAGCCCACCTCCCCCACCCAGACACCTCCACTGCGCGCAAAGTCACCAGAATGAGAGTGTACTCACCCCCTTGTGTCTGCTGTGATGTCTTCACGCGCCCATCCAAATCGGGGTAGGCCACCGCCAGGATCCGGGACATCAGGGGGGTCAATTGACGACTGGCACCCCGCCTACGTTGGGAGGCCATCCCCAGCAGAGCCTCCGCCGTCTTCCTGCTCCCGCGTCGGATGTCCTACAAACCATTCAATGCATAGTGAATCGTGTTGTGTGCAGGCTGTGGGAACGTACCTGTGGGTTGATTGACTCTGTGCTCGCTGTTGTCCTTCCTAGGCACCGTCTGCTGGGCAATGCGAGGAGATGGAGGAATCTTCCCGTGTACAGACCGCTGGTGGACCTGTCGACAATGGAGGAAAGACATGTCATACTGACATACAGGCTTGACCGAGCCACTATACAGGAACTGTGTGCCCAGCTGGAGGCAGACCTGATGACACCCATCTGCCAACCCACAGGGATCCCCCCTCTAGTGCAGGTGCTGTCAGTGCTCCATTTCTTTGCAAGTGGGTCATTTCAAACAACAGTGGCCATATCATCAGGGATGTCTCAACCTATGTTTTCCAAGGTGTTGTCCAGAGTGTTGTCTGCCCTGCTGAAACACATGAGGAGCTACATCATTTTCCCTGAGGTGGGGGATTTGCCTACAGTGAAGGGTGATTTCTAGGCCCTTGGACATATCCCCAACATCATAGGTGCCATTGATGGGACACATGTGGCTTTGGTACCCCCCAGCAGGAGTGAACAGGTGCTGTTCCCCCAGTACACGCTACTCTACGGTCCTCCAGACAAACAGGTAAGTACACTGTGAGCATGCTGTATGGGCAATGCCTGTGTGGAGTGGGGTGGATGAAAGATAGGGGGGGTGAGAATGAGGCGTGCATGAAACGATGGTGAGTGCATGTGCGTCATGGCAAGGGTAGGGATGCGGTCCAATGACTGTGATGGTGCAGTTGGTAATTACTACTCTTTTTCCCTTGTACAATTCCTGTAGGTCAGCGCCCACCAGAAAAAGGACATCTGGCGTGCCATCACCAAAGAAGTCTGGACCCTGGGGGTCTACCACAGACAGAGCACCCACTGCCGGAAAAGATGGGAGAACATTCGCCGCTGGAGCAAGAAGGCGGCGGAGGCCCAGCTGGGGATGGCCTCCCAACGTGGGAGGGGTGCCCGTCGCACCATGACCCCCTGATGTTCAGGATCCTGGTGGTGGTGTACCCGGAGTTGGATGGGCGCTTGAGGGCATCACAGCAGCCACAAGGGGGTGAGTACACTCTCATTCTGCTGATTCAGCACACATTTTAGGTGTCTGGGTGGGGGAGGTGGGCTGTGGGTTCCCCAGGGCGAGTTTGGGACAGTGGCAACTACAACTAGTCAGGCTCCTGTGACATCCATGTGTGCAGAAATCGGCCATAGCCTTGTAAGCCATGTCCCAGGGATTGAATAGTGGACCCCAAGTGCGCGGCGTAGTGCAGGGGGCTTCTGTGTCTATTGTGTCCGCCAACGGTAGTGGTATTGCATGCACTGAACATGTCTTTCTACTGTCTCCCAGACCCCTTTTTGTGGTCTCCCTGTTCTTGTGTGCATTAGCATCATCAGGCAGAGGAGCAGTGGCACCGGAGCAGGAGGGAGCTGCATCCTACACGGCCCTGGAGGGCGAGACTACGGACTCTGAATTCACCAGGAGCTGACACCAGCAAGACAGACTCCTCCTCTGATGGGAGCTCCCTTGCAGTGGCGGCACCATCTGTGCCCCCCGCATCTACAGGTACAGCCACCACCCCCCCACCAGCACCGCCCTTCCAGCAGCCCCTCAGCTTTTGCCCAGTGCCCGCTCACCCAGGAGGGTGGGCATCACCTTCGCCCCAGGCACCTCAGGCCCTGCCCCAGTCACCCCTGCTGCCCTCAGTGAGGAGGCCATTGACCTCCTCAGGTCCCTCACTGTTGGGAAGTCTACCATTTTGAATGCCATCCAGGGTGTAGAGAGGCAGTTGCAACAAACCAATGCATTTCTGGAGGGCATTCACTCTGGTCAGGCAGCCCTTCAGCGAGCTTTTCAGACTCTGACCTCAGCACTGATGTCAGCCATTGTCCCTGTCTCTAGCTTCCCCCCTCCAACTTCCTCCACCCAGACCCACACCCCTGTACCTTAGCCTATCCCAAGCACACCATCAGACCAGCATGCACACACTTCAACACACAAGGGAAGCTCTGGCAAACATAAGCACCACACATCCCACAGGCACTCACGCAAGCATCACACACATGCAGACACACCAACATCCACTGCCTCCACTGTATCCCCCTCCTCCTCGTCTCCCTCCTCCCTCCCTGTCTCGTCTCCACTCACACCTGCATGCACTACATCCTCAGCCACTACGTTCATCACCAGCACACACACCACCACACCCCGCTCACGTGCAGTCACCACCCCCACTACCATTCACACATCCCCTGTGTCCTCTCCCAGTGTGTCTGTGAGGCCACCTCCCAAGGTACACAAACGCAGCCACACACCCACCCAACAGCCATCTACCTCACGACAGCCTCTAGCGCATGCACCTTCACCCAAAGTCACCAAACGTACACCTCCTACAACCACTACCTCTTCCTCCACTCCCAAACCCCCTCAATCTACCCGTCCCAGTGTTCTTAAGAAACTTTTCGTGTCCAACCTTCACCTCTTTCCCTCACCTCCCCCACCCCTTCAGTCTCCTAGGGCCCGACTCTCCAGGTCCCAAACTAGCACCTCAGCCACAACATCGGCGGGACCAGTGGTGCCAGTAGTCACTGGATTCTGGAGTGCACCAGGCAGCAGGGCAGCCAGTGTGGCAAAGAGCCAGAGCACGGACAGTCCCCCACCTGTCAAGCATCAAAAGTTGGCCAGTGCCCGGCGGGTGAGGGGAAAGAAATCAGCCACCAAAGCCGCTCCCAGGGGTCCAGTTGGGAGTATGGAGACAGCTGCGACACCATCAAGGTGGGGAAGGGGCACAGTAAAACCGGCAAGTCTGGGAAGCTCAACACAGCGGACAAGACCGCCAGCAGCCCCGCTGCCCAGGGGAAGACTGCCAGCAGCAGCCCCGCTGCCCAGGAGGCGACCGCCAGCAGCCCCACTGCCACAGACAGGACCGCTAGCAGCAGCCCCGCTGCCCAGGATGCGACCGCCACCTGCCCTGGAGAAGACTGCCACTAGCTGAACCGCTGCCAAGGACACCGCCGCCAGCAGCCCGCAGGCCAGTACAAGACTGCCACCAGCTGAACCGCTGCCCAGGAGGCAACCGCCAGAAGCCCCGCTGCCACAGACAGGACCGCCAGCAGTAGCCCCGCTGCCCAGGAGGTGAACACCAGCCGCCACACTGCCTCAGACAAGACCGCCAGCAGCAGCCCCGCTGCCCAGGAGGCGACCGCCAGCAGCCCCTCTGCCACAGACAGGACCGCCAGCAGCCCCGCTGCCACAGACAGGACCGCCAGCAGCAGCCCCTCTGCCACAGACAGGACCGCCAGCAGCCCCGTGACCACAGACAGGACCGCCAGCAGCAGCCCTCCTGCCCAGGAGGCGACCGCCAGCAGCCCCGCTGCCCAGGAGGCGACCACCAGCAACCACCTGCCCAGGAGAAGACTGCCACCAGCTGAACCTCTGCCAAGGACACCGCCGCCAGCAGCCCCGCAAGCCAGGACAAGACTGCCACCAGCTGAACCACTGCCCAGGAGGCAACCACCAGCAGCCCGGCTGCCACAGACAGGACCACCTGCAGCAGCCCCGCTGCCCAGGAGGCGACCGCCAGCAGCCACACTGCCCAGGAGAAGACCACCAGCAGCAGCCCCACTGCCCAGGAGGTGACCGCCAGCAGCCCCGCTGCCACAGACATGACCGCCTGCAGTAACCCCGCTGCCCAGGAGGCGACCGCCAGAAGCCACACTGCCACAGACAGGAACGGCAGCAGCAGCCCCGCTGCCCAGGAGGTGACCGCCAGCAGCCACACTGCCCAGGAGAAGACCACAGCAGGAGCCCCGCTGCCCAGGAGGTGACTGCCAGCAGCCACAGTGCCACAGACAAGACCGCCAGCAGTAAGCCCCGCTGCCCAGGAGGCGACCGCCAGCAGCCCCGCTGCCACAGACAGGACCGCCAGCAGCAGCCCTCCTGCCCAGGAGGCGACCCCCAGCAGCCACACTGCCCAGGAGAAGTCTTTTGATGCTTGACAGGTGGGGGACTGTAAGTGCTGTGGCTCCTTGCCACACTGGCTGCCCTGCTGCCTGGTGCACTCTGGAATCCAGTGACTAGTGGCACCACTGATCCCGCAGATGTTGTGGCTGAGGTGCTAGGTTGGGACCTGGAGATTCGGGCCCTAGGAGACTGACGGGGTTGGGGAGGTGAGGGAAAGAGGTCAAGGGTGGACAGCAAAAGTTTCTTGGGAACACTGGGACAGGTAGCTGGAGGGGGTTTGGGAGTGGAGGAAGAGGTTGAGGTTGTAGGATGTGTACGTTTGGTGACTTTGGGTGAAGGTGCATGCACTGGAGGCTGTCTTGAGGTGGATGACTGTTGGGTGGGTGTGTGCCTGCGTTTGTCTACCTTGGGAGGTGGCGTCAAAGACACACTGGGAGAGGACACAGGGGATATGTGAATGGTAGTGGGGTGGTGACTGCATATGAGCAGGGTGTGCTGGTGGGTGTGCTGGTGATGGAAGTAGTGGCTGTAGATGTAGTGCATGCAGGTGTCAGTGGAGACAAGACTGGGAGGTAAGAGGGAGACGAGGATGCAGTGGATGTTGCTATGTCTGCATGTGTGTAATGCTTGAGTGAGTGCCTGTGGGATGTGTGGTGCTTATGTTTTCCTGAGCTTCCTTTGTGTGTTGAGGTGTGTGCATGCTGGTCTGATGGTGTGCTTGGGGTAGGCTGAGGTACAGGGGATTGGGTCTGGGTGGAGGAAGTTGGAGGGGGGAGGCTAGAAAAAGTCTGAAAAGCTCGCTGAAGGGCTGCCTGTCCAGAATGAATGCCCTGCAGGAATGCATTGGTTTGTTGCAACTGCCTCTCTACACCCTGGATGGCATTCAAAATGGTAGACTGCTCAACAGTGAGGGACCTGAGGAGGTCAATGGCCTCCTCACTGAGGGCAGCAAGGGTGACTGGGGCAGGGCCTGAGTTGCCTGGGGTGAAGATGGTGCCCACCCTTCTGGGTGAGCGGGCATGGGGCAAAAGCTGAGGGGCTGCTGGGAGGGCGGTGCTGGAGGGGGGGTGGCGGCTGTACCTGTAGATGCGGGGGCACAGATGGGCCCGCCACCACAAGGGAGCTCCCATCAGAGGACGAGTCTGTATCACTGGTGTCAGCTCCTGGTCCCGCCGTGGAGCTCCCCTCGCTCTCCATCCCACTGGTGAAATCAGACTCCGTAGTGTTGCTCTCCAGGGCCATGTGGGATGCAGCTCCCTCCTGCTCTGGTGCCACTGCTCCTCCGCCTGATGATGCTAATGCACGCAAGTACAGGGAGACCACAAAAAGGTGGGGGGAAGACAGAAGAAAGACATGTTGAGTGCATGCATTACTGCTACCGTTGGCGGACACGACAGACACAGAAGCCCCATGCACTACTCTGCGCACTTGGGGTCCACTATTCAATCCCTGGGACATGGCCTACAAGGCTATGGCCGATATCTGCACACATGGATGTCACAGGAGCCTGACTAGGAGTAGTTGTCACTGTACCCAGGTGGGGTGGGGTGCCACAGGGTCTGCCTGAAAAAGGGGACCTAACTAGCACATTCACCCTGGCCTAGGGAAACCCACAGCCCACCTCCCCCACCCAGACACTTCCACTGCGCGCTGAGTCAGCAGAATGAGAGTGTACTCACCCCCTTGTTGCTGCTGTGATGCCCTCAAGCGCCCATCCAACTCTGGATACGCCACCGCCAGGATCATCCTGACCATCAGGGGGTCATGGTGCGATGGGCACCCCTCCCACGTTGGGAGGCCATCACCAGCTGGGCCTCCGCCGTCTTCTTGCTCCAGCGGCGAAAGTCCTCCCATCTTTTCCAGCAGTGGGTGCTCCGTCTGTGATAGACCCCCAGGGTCCGGACGTCCATGGCAATGGCACGCCAGATGTCCTTCTTCTGGTGGGCGCTGACCTACATGAATTGTACAGGGAAAAAAGAGAAGTTATTACCAACTGCACCGTCACAGTCATTGGCCCGCATCTCTACCCTTGCCATGTGGCACATGCAGTCACCCGTCGTTTCATGCACACCTCATTCTCCCCCCTCTCTTTCATCCACCCCACTCCACACAGGCATTGCCCATCCAGCATGCTCCCAGTGTACTTCCCTGTTTGTCCGGAGGACCGTAGAGTAGTGTGTACTGGGGGAGGACACGATCCACAAGTTTCTCCAACTCCTCTGTGCAGAAGGCAGGGGCCCTTTCCCCAGACGCACAAGCCATTGTCTCTTCCAGACTGAGGTCACAGCAGCACTTGCAGTGTAGGTCCTCTACTGTAGAAGATCAGGTATCGAGTGATTGAACAGATAGAAAATGGCGGTCACGTCCGCGGCGGTGCGTACCGTCACCGCCGGAGTACATCGTCATTGGCTCCTGGGACCCCTAGGGTCCAATGTTAACCAATGCAGAATTGCGGCAGGGTCTCCGACCGCCTACTGCAACGGTGTACAACGCCAGCGCAGTTACCTCACATCGCATTGTCCCACTTTACAGGTCAGGCAGCCGCCATTTCAGGGGCCCACATGGCTTTATTTTTAAATGCGTCACACATACCTAGGCCTTGCCTCAACACTCATACAAGCAAAATTCGGGTTATGAATGGTTTTCTGAGTAAGCTGTGTTTACATACCTCTGAGTTGGTTGACTATGTGCTCGCTGTTGTCCTTCATAGGCACCCTCCGCTGGGGCATGTGAGGAGATGGCAGCATCCTCCGGTGTACAGACCGCTGGTGGACCTGTCGACAATCGAGGAAAGACATGTAATCATCACCTACAGGCTTGATCATGCAACTATCCAGGAACTGTGTGCCCAGTTGGAGCCAGACCTGATGTCAGCAATCCGCCATCCCACAGGAATCCCCCCTCAAGTGCATGTGCTGTCAGTACTCCATTTCCTAGCAAGTGGGTAATTTCAAACTACAGTGGCCATAGCATCAGGGATGTCCCAGCCTATGTTTTCCAACGTGTTGTCTAGAGTATTGTCTGCCCTGCTGAAACACATGCAGAGCTACATCGTTTTCCCTCAGGTGGAGGATTTGCCTACAGTGAAATGTGACTTCTATGCCCTGGGACATATCCCCAACATCATAGGTGCCATTGATGGGACACATGTGGCCTTGGTCCCCCCGCAGGAGTGAACAGATGTACAGAAACCAGAAGAGTTACCATTCGATGAATGTGCAGATGGTGTGTTTGGCAGACCAGTACATCTCCCATGTTAATGCAAAATTCCCTGGCTCAGTGCATGACGCTTACATCCTGCGGAATAGCAGCATCCCTTATGTGATGGGGCAACTCCAGAGGCACAGTGTGTGGCTATTAGGTGAGGACATGGGCCCTATACAGTGTGGATAGTTGTCTGGGGTTGTCCCTAAGGGTTAGTGTGTGTCTAACAGTTGTCCCTCGACATTTGCAGGTGATTCTGGCTACCCCAACCTGTCATGGCTACTGACCCCAGTGAGGAATCCCAGGACAAGGGCAGAGGAATGCTACAATGAGGCCCATGGGCGAGCTAGGAGTATTATAGAGCGGACCTTCGGCCTCCTGAAGGCAAGGTTCCGGTGCCTCCATTTGACAGGTGGTTCCCTATTCTACTCACCAAAGAAGGTGTGCCAGATCATCGTGGCCTGCTGTATGCTTCACAACTTAGCTTTGCAACGACAGGTGCCTTTTCTGCAGGAGGATGGTCCAGATGGAGGTGTTGTGGCAGCTGTGGAGCCTGTGGACAGCAAAGACGAGGAAGCAGAAGAAGAGGACATCGACAACAGGAACTCTGTGATCCTGCAATACTTCCATTGAGACACAGTTAAGAAGACAAACCTGCCTGCTACATGTACTTTACACTACTACCTCTCTACTGTCTGTCCTTTTCACCCAGTGTTTGGTCACTGAGTTGTCACTTTCCCTTACGATTTCACAGATGTGGGTCCCACTGTGTGACATCTGCTTTGTTTCCTCATGGACTAGAGCTGTGTGACATAGGTATGTTGACATTACACTTGAAAGAGCATTTTGTCACTGTAATTGCTAATACACTATTTCGAAATCACAGACAGACTCCAGATTGTTTTGTGCTTTAAGGGTGTTTATTTAAGTGCTCAATATTGGAGGGGGTTGTAAAATGGTGAGGGGTGATGGTGGCGGAATGTCCATGGTAGAGTCCAGTCTATTAGTCTCACAGGTGCATTGTCCAAAGGGGCATAGGAAGTGGAGCTGGGACAGTTTGAGGATAGACAGGGTGACAAAGTGGGACAAAAGGATGACATTCAGGGTGGTCTAATTTCTTGGCGGTTGTCTTGGCATCGTTCTCTGTCTTTGTCCTGGATCTCAGGGACCGTTTGCGGGGTGGTTCTCCCTCTGCAGGGGGTGGGGTGCTGGTGTGGTGGTCCTGTGGCCGTGTCTCCTGTCCACTAGCGCCGGCAGAGGTGGTGGGCAGTTCATCATCCAGGCTAGTGTCAGGGGCCCCTTGTTGTGCCACAGTGTCCCTCCTGGTGTTGATGACTTCCTTCAGCACCCCTACGATGGTGCCCGGGGTGGAATTGATGGATCTGAGTTTCTCCCTGAAGCCCAAATACTGTTCCTCCTGCAGCCGCTGGGTCTCCTGAAACTTGGCCAGTACTGTTGGCATCGTCTCCTGGGAATGATGTTGGAGAGGGCCTTGTGGAGAGTGGGTTCCCTGGGCCTGTCCTCCCCCTGTCTGACAGCAGCCCTACCATTTCCCCTGTTTCCCTGAGCCTCTGTCCCCTGAACCATGTGCCCACTGCCACTGCCCCCAGGTCCCTGTTGTTGTTGGGGTGGTGGGTTAGCCTGGGTTCCCTGGAGTGGTGGACACACTGCTGATTGACGTGTCCTGGGGACAGAGGTATGGGCCAGCTGGGTGGGTGCTGTGCAGGTGTTTCCAGAGGGGGCAAGCTCTGTAGTGGCCTGTGCCAGTGTGAGGGGAACCGACTGTCCTGAGGTCCCAGATAGGCCAGGCTGGTCGTCTAGATCCAGTTGGACAGAGCTGCTGCCATCACTGTGGGCCTCTTCTGTTGGTGGTGTGGACATGTGTGGACCCTCCTGTGCGGTGACATTGGGTAGGGGTCCTCCAGGGGTGTAAAAGCATGATTATTGCATCTGTGTGTACCATGGTGTGCAATGGGTGGGTGACTGTGTACCCCAGTGCTTGCATTCCTGTGTGGGACCTTGTGTGATGATTGTTTAGGGGGGTGTATGGGTATGTGCAGTGGCCATGCATTGGTGATGGGTGTCCATGCTTTGTTGTTGCATGCAGGGCTTGGTGTTGGGATGGGTGGTTTGTGATATTGGGACATGTGTGAGGAGGAGGAGTGATGGGGGTGAGGGCGAGGGTGGGGGTATGTGATGACATGCAGGTGGGGTGGGAGATAAGGTAGTTAAGGTTTGACTTACCAGAGTCCATTCCTCCAGCTACTCCTTCGAGGCCCTCAGGATGCAGAATAGCCAAGACTTCCTCCTCCCATGTT
The DNA here is from genome assembly GCF_031143425.1 of Pleurodeles waltl. NCBI lineage: Eukaryota > Metazoa > Chordata > Amphibia > Caudata > Salamandridae > Pleurodeles > Pleurodeles waltl. The sequence goes on from NC_090447.1 coordinate 916,035,674, forward strand.
GTTAGTTGTGGGGGAGGAGGTGGGGGTCTGCCACCAGTCCTCTGAACCGCAAGGTGGTGTCTTGAGACCACGGAACGCACCTTCCCCCGTAGGTCGTTCCACCTCTTCCTGATGTCATCCCTATTTCTTGGGTGCTGTCCCACTGGGTTGACCCTGTCCACTATTCTTCGCCATAGCTCCATCTTCCTAGCTATGGAGGTGTGTTGCACCTGTGATCCGAATAGCTGTGGCTCTACCCGGATGATTTCCTCCACCATGACCCTGAGCTCCTCCTCAGAGAACCTGGGGTGTCTTTGCTGTGCCGATATGTGGAGTGATATTTAGTGGTGGGTTGTGTGAGGTGTGTGGATGTTATGTGGGTGATGGCATTGTGTGCCTGTGGATGCTTGGCTGTAGATTGTAGTGTCTCTCTCTGGCCTTCTGTCGCAATTGTTGTCGCAGGGGTTTGTGGGTGATGTGGGTGTGTGTTTTATATTGTATTGGGTGTGATGGAGTGGTGTGTGTATGTGTATCAGGTGTGTGTATTTCGATTTGTCCAATGTGGTTGTGTTTTGTAAATGTGTGTGTATTTTGAGCGCGGCAGTGTGTGCCACCAATGGAATACCGCGGTTGAAAGACCGCTGCGTGGATTAATGGATCATGATAGTGTGGTCGTATTCCTGTTGGCGTGACGGTGGAGGTTTTGTTATCGCCAGTTTATCGCTGACCTTTGGTGTGGTGGACTTGTGTGGGTGTCTAAATTTTGGCGGATTCCGAGTTGTGGGTCGTAATGACCGTGGTGGAATTCCGTGGCCGCGGCGGTGTGTTGGCGGTCTTCTGCACGGTGGTAAGCGGCTTTTACCACCAATGTTGTAATGACCCGCTGTGTCTTTGCACTCCCCAGGATAAAGCAGTTGGCAAACCACCCACTGTAGAGACTTGTGAGACTGTGGCTTTGCACTCCCCAGGATTGAACAGTTGGCAAACCACCCACTGTAGAGACTTGTGAGACTGTGGCTTTGCACTCCACTCCCCAGGATGCAGCAGTGGGCATGGAGCCCCCTCATGGATCTGGCATCGTGCACTCAACCGGCTGAGGTGCCCCCCCTTCAATTCCCCCTGAGGTGCCTGTTTTGTTTCCAACTGATGCCCCTGCAGTGTTCTCTCCGTCTTGTTGGGGTATTGAGTGTGGGCCTCGCCCATGCCTTTTGGGCCCAGTGATCCACGAACTATGATGGTGGAATCCCTTGGACTTGTGTTCTTGGTGTACATAATTGTATATAGTATAAATGTATATATTTGAAAATATTTTTTGATGTAGGTATTTTAATATATCACAATTATTCAACTCATTTCCTTTTGTCCTTACATTCTTCCAGGGGGGTTGGGGGTTGTAACTGTTATGTGTCAATATGTATTGGCGTGTGTGTTGTAGTGGATGAGGGTGGGGATGTTGCGTCTTGCGTGTGTGTGTGTCACTGTTTTGTCCCTCCCCCCTCCTCTGTGTCGTAGGTGCAATACTCACCGTTGTCTTCGTTGCCGGCGTTTGTGCTCCTGGTAGAGGAGCAGGAAGATAAAGGCTGGCAGAATCTGGAGCTCCGGTTCCATGGCGTCCTGATTCCTCGTGGGCTGTGTAGAGGTGAGCGTTTTCCCTTCGAAGTTCTGTTTCCGCCGTGTTTTTGTTCGCGGGGAATCCGCCCCGGAAAAGGTGGTGGATTGGTAGTTTGTAATAGTGTGGACGGTACATTGTCCTCCGCCTGTGTTTGTTTGTACCGCCGTGGCGGTCGGATTGTTAAAGTGGCTGTCTATATTGGCGGTTTCCGCCACGGTCGTGATTCCATTTCTTTTACCTCCGTCCTGTTGGCGGTTTTACCGCCACTTTAACACCGACCGCCAGGGTTGTAATGACCCCCTATGTGTTGCCTGTGAAGGTATTCTCGATGCTATGTTCCCTAGAGTTAATGGGAATTTTTATGCTGGAGCAACTGTGACTAATAATACAGGTTTTGTATTCCATGCGGCAGAAGACACCCAACTTTTCTTTTTTAACTACCAGTGATTTGTTGTGTGACCATGTTGTGGCTCAGTTTGTCCCTTGAGGATCTGCATTTTGTGAAGGTGATTTGACAAGTGTGGTGTGGGCATTTGTTAAGTGTGTCGCCTGTTCTGTGTATGTACCAGTTCTTGTTGAGCACCTTTCTGTTTTGAAATGCTTGGTTGGAATAGGTAGTGATAAATCCCACTTTGTCCAAATTTTTCTCCTTAGGCATGTCAATGGGGTGTAACATTTGTGGTCTGGCATTGGTCTGCACAATGGCTTACTGGCTGGACTCCCTTTCTCTAAATCTTAGCACCATGATCTTTTTCTCACTGTCAAAGGATTCTTTGGTACTGCCGTTGCATTCAGCCCGCAAGAATTTCCCGTATGGAATACTGTATATTAGAAGAGATAGATGAGCACTGGTGGCATATAGAAGACTATTACGTGGATCTGTTTATGGAATATCCTGGTATTCAATTTGCCACTAGAGACTGATATCTCCACATGCAGGATTTCTACCTTGTCTCCCATGGATTGTAGATTGTACTCATTGTTATTGAGAATAGAGATAAAGTCCCTGACTGATTTCTCATCCCCTTTCCATGACATCAGTGATGTCACTAACCATGTCATGAGTGTAGTAATATATGAGGTCACAAGCAGTGCATTATGGGGGCCTAGCTTATATTTAGCTCAGGTAACTATAACTGCTAAATTTAAATAGTTTGCGCGTGTGAAATCTCAGTTTAACTATAATGTACCTGTAACCTTTGTTTTTTTTCAGTGAGTTTTGAAGGTTTGTTTTAAATTCTATTTCTTAAACCTTTGATTTTTCAGTGAATTTAATTTTTTAAACATTATTTCCTAACTATAACATCCCTTTAACCTTTAAAGGTTTTTTACATTTTATCTACTAACTGTAACCTTCAACCTGTCGGAGTGGGTGTGTCAGTGGCTGTATAGGTCAGTAAGTGGGTGTGGGAGTGGCTGGATTGGTCTGTGACTAGGTATGTGAATGGTTATGTGGGTGTGAGTGGGTTTGTGAGTAGCTGTGTGGCTATGTGAGTGGGTTTGTGAGTGGCTGTATGGTTTTATGAGTGGGTCTGTGATTTGCTGTGTGAGTGGGTTTGTGGGTGGCTGTATGGGCCTGTGAGAGGGTGTGTGAGTAGCTGTGTGGGTGTGTGAGTGGGTTTGTGAGTGGCTGTATTGGTCTGTGATCAGGTGTGTGAGTGGCTGAATGGGTCTGTATAGTGGGTGGAGAAAGGGGCAGGGCCTCCAACAAGCTCTAAAAAGGTCTCAGCAATCCTACTGTGTGGGACTTATTGGAGGTAACAGGAGCAGTTCTTAGCCCCCAATGACCATCAGCATCCAAGGGGACTTCAGCCCCCAAGGAGTGGTGCACCAGCAGGGGCGGTTTCAGAGTGGTGGAGAACGTAGGCAGGGGTTCTCATGAGCTCTTAGCAATCCAGCTGATTTGGACTTACTGGTAGTAACAGGAGGTGCTCTTGGCCCCCAACTACCCTTAGCAGCCAAGGAGACTTCAGTCCTAGTGAGTAGTGTACCAGGAGTTGCATTTGCAAAGTGGTTCGGAAATGGGGTGGGGTCCCTGACAAGCTCTCAGAAATCCTGCTGTGTTGGACTTACTGGTGGTAACAGGAGGGGTTGTTGGCTTGCAAAAACCCTCAGAAGCCAAAGGGACTTCGTCCCCCAACAAGTAGTGCGCCAGGAGGTGCGTTTGTAAAGTGGTTGAGAAAGAGGGCATGGCCCTGATGAGCTCTGAGCAATACTGCTGTTTGGGACTTACTGATAGGAAAAGAAGGGGTTCTTTCCCCTAACAACCCTCAGAAACAATGTTGACTTTATCCCCCAATGTCTAGTGCATCAGGAGGTCCCTTTACAGACTGGTTGAGAAACGGAAACCTCTGACAGGCGCTCAGAAATCCAGCTGTGTGGAACTAACTGGTGATAACAAGAGAGGGTCTTGTCTCCCATCGACCATCAACATCCAAGGGGACTTCATCCCCAACCATTAATGTACCAGAAGGCATGTTTGCAGAGTGGTGGAGAAAAGTGTGGTGCCTCTGATGAGCTCTCAGCAATCCCGCTGTATGAGGGTTACTTGCGGTAACAGGAGGGTTTCTTGGTCCCCAACGACCCTCAGCATCCAAGGGGACTTAATAACCCAACCAGAAGTGCACCAAGAAGTGCGTTTGCAGAATGGTGGAGAAAGGGATGGGACCTCTGATGAGCTCTTAGCAATCCAGTGAGGCTTATGGTGGTAACAGGAAGGGTTCCTGGCCCCTAGCAAAAACTCAGCAGCCAATTGAGCTTCAGTCCCCAACCAGAAGTGCACCAGAAGGCGCATTTGCAGAGTGGTTGAGAAAAGGGGCAGGGCCTCCGATGAGCTCTCAGAAATACTGTTGTGTGGGACTTGGTGGTGGTAACAGGAGGGGTCCTTGGCCCCCAATGACCATTAGAAGCCTCATCTCCAATGGGCTGAAAATGCTTATAAACTTTATTTTATGTTTCCTGAGATCTGCTGGTCTCAGAACCCACCAAAAAAAATGATTTCTATGCATTCTCAGCAGTTTATTCACTCTTTTACCACATTTTCATCAACCCCATGGTCTCAGGGAACCTCTGCCCTGACCCCTTGATGTCCACTGCAGCCCACATTTCAACGCCAGTGACCATTTCCTGATAAAACAAAATGGTGGCCACAACTTCCCTCCCAATCTTACATTGCCACGGGAATCTGCTGATCCACTGGAGATGGATCCACTGAGGATCCACGTCCCTACCTAGCTATATTTCCTTTTCCTTTAATATCTCAAAAGCTACTGAGCGGATATACACCAAACAACAAAAAGCATGCTTGCTGGGCCAAAAGCTAGCTTTCTGCCAGTTTGGCGTAATTCCGTCCTGCGGTTTGGGCTGTAGTCCTGTTCAAAATCTCTATGGGACAATGCATAGGAAAAGCAGATTTTGAGACCCCCCTTTTTCTCAGCCCTTGCTTGACAGATCATCCCAGAACTTTCAAGGGAGCAGTTGTACGGACGGGTGTATTCATTTTCAAAATTTTGTGAAGATTTGTCAAATGACGCCAAAGTTATCGGCAAAACTAAAAATACTTTGCCTATGGAAACTACGTCCTAACTATAACTACCTGCTTTAAGGTTTTATATATATATATATGCATTTACTGAATTACGTTCTGAATTTACTCGTACAAAACCATAGAAAATCAGCAGTTATAGTTACCTGAGCTTAAATATAACTTGCCCTCTCGTAATGCACTGCTTCTGACCTCACATATTATATTACAGGAGCACAAGTTATTGTTAGCTCAGGTATCAATAACTGCAGAATTTATACTGTTTCTTACATACAAATTCAGAACCTAACTATAACGTCCATGTCATTTTATTTTTAGTACATTTCTGAGTTTTTTTATTCTATTTTCTTACTATAATGTCCCTGTAACCTTTGTTTTTTTCCAGTCAATTTCGAAGATGTTTTTAATTCTATTTACTAACTATAACATCCCTTTAACCTTTTGTATTTTAATGGAACTCCTAAAGTTTGTTTATGTGTATTTTAAAACTATAACTTGTGTATAATGTTTGGTTTTTTTAGGTAATTAAACTTTCTTTCTCATATATACGTAGATATTAACCCTAGATGTCTGGGGAAAATTGTTAGGAATCCTGTCATTAAGCTCTCTGCTACAATGAAATACACCGACCCTGTACAGTGCTGCAAATTGAATAGAAGAGACCTAATCCCTCTTTAAAATGTGCTGCTGATACTGTTTTATACTTTATTCAGTATTTACACAGTTCTGAAGTAGTGTTGTAATATTATTATTTTTTTTAAATTAATTTTGGTACCCCAGTGCCATCTGCGGTTCCGCAGAAGCAGAGCAGCAAATCTCTATGGTTTCCGTTCCAACCATGTGACTGGAATGAATCTACAGTTCGGATTTGCAATATTTTTTATATTTTTTAAATTACAATATGCACCCCATTCTCTTCCATATAAACAGAAGACTGAACATACTTACAACTCACAAACATATTTTATTTATTTGCAATAGAACACAAAATGTATATTACAATTTTCATGGGACTGCAAGTCCAGTTCAGAACCATGGAGCCGCTCGATGTGTGAAGAGCAATCTGTCATTTCAGCGGTTATTTTTTAACTACACCTAGTTTTGAGTAGGCCACGCCCTAAAACCGTTATTATTCTGCTAGCTCTCAAGGGAGAAACATCTCAGCTGTGATCCTCCTGTTACAGAACTTTCCAGAATGGCTGCAGAGTCTCAAGATATTCCTGAAGAAGATGATTCTCAACAGGTGCCTTCTTCATCCAGAAAAGAGAGTGATGTATGGAACTTTTTTACCACACCTACTATTGAAAAAAGTCAGTGCAAGAATTGTGAAATGCAACCTCTTTGAAAAAAAGCTCTCCTGTGGTACATCAAAGAAATACAGCCACGGAACGTTGAGTATGTAGAAACATTTACACAATTCACAAACATGCATACCGATGATAGAAAAAGAACTGACACATTTCAATGCGGAACCTGGTACATCATCATCTACCCAAGCTACTGCTCAGAATAGCAGTATGCCAGCAATATGCACTGAATTAGGTCAAATGGTTTGCAGGTCAAAAACCACCTTTGCTAAAAAAAAAATCACAAGGTTTTTCTTCAAATTAGCTGTTTTTGCACACTGTTGTGCTTTCATAATGCAAAGGTATTGCATTTAAGTTTTTCCCAAGTTTTGAATACATTTTCTGAAAAAAAAAATGTAAAACTTGTTCTATCAAAAACTACTAAAAAAGGGATCTTGTTAGAGCCACCACTGAATCAAGCAAAGAGCTTTGTTTTAGTCCTTATTACTCAACAGTATTTCCATACCAGTGTCAATGCATGTATAACTTTTCATTTCCAGGTACAAGTTTATTTATCAGTTTCTGTCTAGGTGTCTCAATCTATCCATAATTGTGTTCCTGGATATGTTAGTGTATGAATCTGATGCTTAGTATGTCAATGTATACAATAGTGTCTACCTGTATTTTTGAATGGAAGCATTACTATATAACTTGCTTTGTTAGTTTCAAGAAGCATCCTGAAGTATGACTCTCGAACAACGAAGTTGTGGAAAAGAAAAGCGGTACAACGCTTTCGTTAACCACAACTTCCTTGTTCGGGGCCTTAACCACGCATGTGCTGAACCACGCACATGCGTAGTTAAGGCACAGAAGAAGGGAGTCAGCTGAGGAGGACGACGCGATCAAGGAGGAGGTAAGTGGGGCTGGGACTGGGGCTGTTTTAAGGGCAGGGGCATTGGGGTATTTTTAGTTTTAGGGGGTGGGGGTCGGGGTGGTTTAGGGGAAGGGGATGGGTGTCGGCATTTTTAGTTTTAGGGGCGGGGTGGAGGGGTCGGTTATTTTTAGTTTCTGGGGGTGGGGTGGGGGCTCAGAGTGATTAAGATTTAGGGGCAGGGAGGTCAGGGCATTTTTATTTTTAGGGGTGGGGTGGGGGGTCGGGGTATTTTGACTTTTTGGGAGTGGGGGTTGGGGTAGTTTAGGTTTTAGGGACGGTAGTGGGGGGTCGGGGTATTTTTAGTTTTGGGGGTCGGTGGTTTATGGGAGGGGGTGGGGTTATTTTTTATTTTAGTGGTGGTTTAGGATTAGGGGTGGGAGAAGGGGGGTCAGTGTATTTTTAGTTTTAGGGGCAGGGGTTGGGGTTGAGGTATTTTTAGTTTTGGGGTGGGGCTCGTGGTGGTTTAGGTGTGGGGGTCGGTATTTTTAGTATTTGGGGTGGGGGTTAGGGTGGTTTAGGTTTTAGGGGTGGGGTGGGGGTTGGGTTATTTTTAGTTTTAGGGGAGGTTTAGGTTTAGGGGTGGGGGAACGGGGGTCAGGGTATTTTTAGTTTTAAGGGCAGGGTGGCGGTCAAGGTATTTTTAGTTTTAAGAGTGGGGGGTTGGGCGCATTAGGTTTGGGGGAGGGGTATTTTTAGTTTTAGGGCTGGGGGTGGAGGGTTGATGTATTTTTAGTTTTAGGGGTGGGGGTCGGGTGGTTTAGGTTTGGGGGCAGGGAGGGGATCAGGGCATTTTTAGTTTTAGGGGCAGGGTGGGGGGTCGGGGTATTTTTAGTATTTGGGGTGGTTTAGGTTTTAGGGGTGGGGTGGGGGTCGGGTGGTTTTAGGGTTGGGGTGGAGGGTCGCTGTATTATTAGGGGTAGGGTTAGGGGGGACGCATGCTGGAACCATGCATGCCGTTCACTAATGCCTTTACCAGGAATGCATTTACACCGAAAAATCATTGTTAAGGCATTCATGCTAAAGGCATTAGCGGTCGTTGTTCCGACCTCATTGTTCAGGCATGTGTTGTTCCAGCATGCGTTGTTCCAACGTATATTCGTTAGTTTCTGCAATAGTGTCTGCATCTTGGTGTGTTAGTGTGTGTATTAATGTGTCTCTGGATGTATTAATCTAAACATCAGTGTGCATCTGAGTGCGTCAATGTATGCAATCATGTGGGCCGTGGATCTCATAACAGGAAAAAAAAACACGTTTTTTTGATGCAAGGGTGGGTGTGAGAGTGTCTCTCTGAGTGTGAGAGTGAATGTGAGACTGTCTGTGTAGGTATAAGAGTGCTTGTAACAGTGTCTGCCTGGATGTCAGACTGAGTGTGAGAGTAGCTGTCTGGGTGTGAGGGTGAGTGTCAGAGTGTGTCTCTGGGTTTGACACTTACATGTGAGAGTCTCTATGTTAGTGTGAGAGTCTGTGTCTGGGTGTGAGAGGGAGTGTGACACTCTCTGCTTGGATGCAAGGGTGGGAGTGAGAGTGTCCCTCTGAGTGCGATAGTGAGTGTGAGAATGTCTGTGCACATGTGACAGTGGATGTAACAGCATCTCTGTAGGTGTTAGACTGGGTGTGGCAGTGTCTGCCTGCATGTCATAGTGGGTTTAGAGTGTCTCTCTGTGTGTAATACTAAGGGGGTCATTACAACCTTGGCGGTAAAAGACGCTTACCGCCGTGCAGAAGACCACCAACACACCGCCGCCGCAGAGGAATTCCGCCACGGTCATCATGACCCACAGCTAGGAATCCGCCAAAATCCAGGCACCCACACAAGTCCGCCACACCAAAGGTCAGTGATAAACTGGCGATAACAAAACCTCCACTGTCACGCCAACAGGAATACGCCCACACTATCACGACCCACGAATCCACACATCGGTCTTTCAACCGCGGTATTCCATTGGCGGTACACACCGCCAAGCTCAAAATACACAAACATTTACAAAACACTACCACATTGGACAATTCCAAATACACACACCTGATACACATACACTCACCACTCCCACACATCCAATACAATATAAAACACAACCCCACATCACCCACAAACCCTTATGTCAACAATTGCGACAGAAGGCCAGAGAGAGACACTACAATCTACAAACTAGCATCCACAAGCACCATCACTCACACAACATCCAAGCAGCTCACACAACACACCTCTAAATATCACCCCACACATCACAACACACACCACCCCACACATCACCCATACCACCCCATGGCATCGCAAAGACACCCCAGGTTCTCTGAGGAGGAGGCAAAAACAACAAGTGATGGACGGAATGCTGAACATTGTCAAACACTCACCCCCAGTCATAGATCTGGGTTTAATCCATCATTCTTTTGCTCACCATGCCACCCCAGTTTGGACCCAGCCATATGCAAATCAGTCTTGACCCTGTTCCTCATGGGAACAGTCCAGAGCGAACTGCCAAGCCAGGTCCTCACTGGACTGGAAACAAGCATCCTGGGACCGGTTTCGGGGTTTCACCCCTCATCAGCCAGGCTAGCTTGAATCCAGTGGCATGGGAAGCACGGGACCCACGTCTGGGCATACCCTTCCCACTTAGGGCGACAAAGCAAAAACAACAAGTGATGGACGGAATGCTGAACATTGTCAAACACTCACCCCCAGTCATAGATCTGGGTTTAATCCATCATTCTTTTGCTCACCATGCCACCCCAGTTTGGACCCAGCCATATGCAAATCAGTCTTGACCCTGTTCCTCATGGGAACAGTCCAGACCGAACTGCCAAGCCAGGTCCTCACTGGACCGGAAACAAGCATCCTAGGACTGGTTTCGGGGTTTCACCCCTCATCAGCCAGGCTAGCTTGAATCCAGTGGCATGGGAAGCACGGGACCCACGTCTGGGCATACCCTTCCCACTTAGGGCGACAAAGCAAAAACAACAAGTGATGGACGGAATGCTGAACATTGTCAAACACTCACCCCCAGTCATAGATCTGGGTTTAATCCATCATTCTTTTGCTCACCATGCCACCCCAGTTTGGACCCAGCCATATGCAAATCAGTCTTGACCCTGTTCCTCATGGGAACAGTCCAGACCGAACTGCCAAGCCAGGTCCTCACTGGACCGGAAACAAGCATCCTGGGACTGGTTTCAGGGTTTCACCCCTCATCAGCCAGGCTAGCTTGAATCCAGTGGCATGGGAAGCACGGGACCCACGTCTGGGCATACCCTTCCCACTTAGGGCGACAAAGCAAAAACAACAAGTGATGGACGGAATGCTGAACATTGTCAAACACTCACCCCCAGTCATAGATCTGGGTTTAATCCATCATTCTTTTGCTCACCATGGCACCCCAGTTTGGACCCAGCCATATGCAAATCAGTCTTGACCCTGTTCCTCAAGGGAACAGTCCAGACCGAACTGCCAAGCCAGGTCCTCACTGGACCGGAAACAAGCATCCTGGGACCCGTTTCGGGGTTTCACCCCTCATCAGCCAGGCTAGCTTGAATCCAGTGGCATGGGAAGCACGGGACCCACGTCTGGGCATACCCTTCCCACTTAGGGCGACAAAGCAAAAACAACAAGTGATGGACGGAATGCTGAACATTGTCAAACACTCACCCCCAGGAACCGGTCCCAGGATGCTTGTTTCCGGTCCAGTGAGGACCTGGCTTGGCAGTTCGGTCTGGACTGTTCCCATGATGAACAGGGTCAAGACTGATTTGCATATGGCTGGGTCCAAACTGGGGTGGCATGGTGAGCAAAAGAACGATGGATTAAACCCAGATCTATGACTGGGGGTGAGTGTTTGACAATGTTCAGCATTCCGTCCATCACTTGTTGTTTTTGCTTTGTCACCCTAAGTGGGAAGGGTATGCCCAGACGTGGGTGCCGTGCTTCCCATGCCACTGGATTCAAGCTAGCCTGGCTGATGAGGCGTGAAACCCCGAAACCGGTCCCAGGATGCTTGTTTCCGGTCCAGTGAGGATCTGGCTTGGCAGTTCGGTCTGGACTGTTCCCATGAGGAACAGGGTCAAGACTGATTTGCATATGGCTGGGTCCAAACTGGGGTGGCATGGTGAGCAAAAGAACGATGGATTAAACCCAGATCTATGACTGGGGGTGAGTGTTTGACAATGTTCAGTATTCCGTCCATCACTTGTTGTTTTTTCTCTGAGGAGGAGCTCAGGATCATGGTGGAGGAAATAATCTGGGTAGAACCACCATAGCTGGGAAGCTGGAGCTATGGCGAAGAATCGTGGACAGGGTCAACGCAGTGGGACAGCACCCAAGAACTAGGGATGACATCAGGAGGAGGTTGAACGACCTACGGGGGAAGGTGCATTCTGTGGTCTCAAGACACCACCTTGCGGTTCAGAGGACTGGCGTCGGACCCCCACCTCCTCCCCCACAACTAACAACATGGGAGGAGCAGGTCTTGGCTATATTGCATCATGAGGGCCTTGCAGGAGTAGCAGGAGGAATGGACTCTGGTAAGTCAAACCTTTAACTACTTCTTCCCCCACCCACCTGCATGCTATCACATACCTCCACCCTCGACCTCACCCCCATCACTCCATCTCCTCACATATGTCCCAATATCACAAACCACACATCCAAAACCCAAGCCCTGCATGTAACACCAAAGCATGGACACCCATCACCAAAGCATGGCCACTGCACATACCCATACACCCCCCTAAACCATTGTCACACAAGGTCCTACACAGGAATGCAAGCACTGGGGTACAGGGTCGCCCTCCTATTGCACACCATGCTACATGCAGATGCAATAATCATGCCTTTACACCCCTACAGGACCCCTACCCAATGTCACTGGACAGGAGGGTCCAGATATGTCCACTCCACCTACAGAAGAGGCCCACAGTGATGACTGCAGCTCTGTCCAACTGGATCAAGATGACCAGCCCGGCCCATCTGGGACCTCGGGACAATCGTTTCCCCTCACTCTAGCACAGGCCACTACAGAGCTTCCCCCCTCTGGAAACACCAGCACAGCACCCACCCAGCGGGCCCATACCTCCGTCCCCAGGACACGTCAAGCAGCAGTGTGTCCACCACTACAGGGAACCCAGGCTAACCCACCACCCCAACAACACCAGGGTCCTGGGGGCAGTGGAAGTGGCCACATGGTCAGGGGACAGAGGCAGAGGAACACGGGAACTGGGAGGGCTGCTGTACGACAGGGGGAGGACAGGCCCAGGGAACCCACTCTCCACGAGGCCCCCTCCAACATCATGGGAGCCTACCACCATTCCCAGGAGACGAAGGCAACTGCACTGGCCAAGTTTCAGGAGACCCAGCAGCTGCAGGAGGAACAGTATTTCGGCTTCAGGGAGGAACTCAAATCCATCAATTCCACCCTGGGCACCATTGTAGGGGTGCTGAAGGAACTCGTCAACACCAGGAGGGATACTGTGGCACAACAAGGGGCCCCTGACACTAGCCTGGACGATGAACTGCCCACCACCTCTGCCGGCGCTAGTGGACAGGAGGCACCGCCACAGGACCACCACACCAGCATCCCACCCCCTGCAGATGGAGACCCACCCCACAAGCGGTCCCTAAGATCCAGGACAAAGACAGAGAACAATGCCAAGACCCCCGCCAAGAAATGAGACCACCCTGATTTCCATCCTTCTGTCCCACTTTGTCACCCTGTCCATAGTCAAACTGCCCCAGCTCCATTTCCTATGCCCCTTTGGACAATGCACCTGTGAGACTAATAGACTGGACTATGCCGTGGACAATCCTCCACCATCACCCCTGACCATTTTGCAACCCCCTCCACTATTCGGAGAAGTGTGGCTCAATGGTTAGAGCGGCAGACCCTGAAGCAGAGATCTGGCTCAAGACCAGGGTTCAAGTCCCGCTTCGGCAGGTCTTGGGCTCAATTCCCCTTGACCAGATAATTCTCGCCTCGGTGCCTAATCTAATTCATGGGTCCCACTCTGCAACTCTGGGCAATAGCTTACTTAATCTCCACAACGGCCCCAACAGCACTTGGATGCCTGGCTTCACCCTGGGGGTGCTCAGGAGTGGGCGCCTCACAGGGAAAAGCCAGGAGGGGTTCCATAGTGGTATGAGTACAGCGCCTTGAGACCCTAACGGGTGAGTAGTGCGCTATACAAGTGCTAATTTACATTTTTATTTAGCACTTAAATTAACACCCTTAAATCACAAAACAATCTGGAGTCAGTCTGCCCTTTCACAATTGTGTATTTGCAATAACTGAGGGAAATAGCAATGTCCATTGTATTGTCAACATACCTATGTCACACAGCTCTAGTCTATGCGGAAACAAAGCAGATGTCACACAGTGGGACCCACATCTATGAAATATTAAGGGAAAGTGACAACTCAGTGACCATACACTGGGTGAAAATGACAGACAGATGAGAAGTAGTAGAATTAAATCAGATGTAGCAGCCAGTGTTGTCTTCTTACCTGTGTCTCACTGGAAGTATTGCAGGGTCACTGTGTCCCTGTTGTCTATGTCCTCTTCTTCTGCTTCCTCGTCTTCACTGTCCTCAGGCTCCACAGTTGCCACAAAACCTCCATCTGGACCATCCTCCTGCAGAAAAGACACCTGTTGTCGCAAAGCCAAGTTGTGAAGCATACAGCAGGCCACGATGATCTGGCACACCTTCTTTGGTGAGTAGAATAGGGAACCACCTGTCATATGGAGGCACCGGAACCTGGCCTTCAGGAGGCCGAAGGTCCGCTCTATAATCCTCCTAGTTCGCCCATGGGCCTCATTGTAGCGTTCCTCTGCCCTTGTCCTGGGATTCCTCACTGGGGTCAGTAGCCATGACAGGTTGGGGTAACCAGAATCACCTGCAAATGTCGAGGGACAACTGTTAGACACACACTAACTCATAGGGACATACCCAGACACCTAGTCACACTGTATTGGGTCCATGTCCTCACCTAATAGCCACACACGGTGCCTCTGGAGTTGCCTCATCACATAAAGGGATGCTGCTATTCCGTAGAATATAAGCGTCATGCACTAAGCCAGGAAATTTGGCATTCACATGGGAGATGTACTGGTCTGCCAAACACACCATCTGCACATTCATCGAATGGTAACTCTTCCGGTTTCTGTACACCTGTTCACTCCTGCGTGGGGGGACGAAGGCCACATGTGTCCTATCAGTGGCACCTATGATGTTGGGGGTATGTCCCAGGGCATAGAAATCACCTTTCACTGTAGGCAAATCCTCCACCTGAGGGAAAATGATGTAGCTCCGAATGTGTTTCAGCAGGGCAGACAACACTCTGGACAACACGTTGAAAAACATAGCCTGGGACATCCCTGATGCTATGGGCACTGTAGTTTGAAAAGACCCACTTGCTATGAAATGGAGTACTGACAGCACCTGCACTTGAGGGGGGATTCCTGTGGGATGGCGGATTGCTGACATCAGGTCTGGCTCCAACTGGGCACACAGTTCCAGGATTGTGGTACAATCAAGTCTATAGGTGATGATCACATGTCGCTCCTACATTGTCGACAGGTCCACCAGCGGTCTGTACACCAGAGGATGCCGCCATCTCCTCACATGCCCCATCGGACGGTGCCTATGGAGGAGAACAGCGAGCAGAAAGTCAACCAACTCTGAGGTACGTAAACACAGCTTAATTGGAAAATATTAGCAAATCGACATATGGCTGTATTAGTGTTTAAGCTAGGCCTAGATATGTGTGACACAGTCCAAAATAATGCCATGTGGCCCCCTGAAATGGCGGCTGCCTGACCTGTAAAGTAGGACAAGGGGATATGAGGTAACTGCGATGGCGATGTACACTGTCACGGTAGGGGGTCAAAGACTGCGGCGCAATCCTGCATTGGTTAACATTGGACCCTATGGGTCCCAGGAGCCAATGACGATGTACGCCGCAGACGTGACCGCCATTTTCTCTCTGTTCAATCACTTGATACTTGATCTTCGACAGGAGAGGACCTACACTGCAAGTGCAGCTGTGACCTCAGTCTGCAAGAGACAATGGCTCGTATGTCTAGGGAAAGGGCCCCTGCCTTTAGCACAGAGGAGTTGGACAAACTAGTGGATGGGGTCCTCCCCCAGTACACGCTACTCTACGGTCCTCCAGACAAACAGGTAAGTACACTGTGAGCATGCTGTATGGGCAATGCCTGTTGGAGTGGTGTAGATGAAAGATAGGGGGGGTGAGAATGAGGCGTGCATGAAACGACGGTGAGTGCATGTGCGTCATGGCAAGGGTAGGAATGCGGGCCAATGACTGTGACGGTGCGGACGGTTATATCTTCTCCTTTTCCCCTGTACTATTCCTGTAGGTCAGCACCCACCAGAAGAAGGACATTTGGCGTGCCATCGCCAAGGAAGTCCGAACCCTGGGGGTCTACCACAAACGGAGCACCCACTGCCAGAAAAGATGGGAGGACATTCGCCGCTGGAGCAAGAAGATGTCGGAGGCCCAGATGGGGATGGTCTCCCAACGTTGGAGGGGTGCCCGTCGCACCATGACCCCCCTGATGTTCAGGATCCAGGCGGTGGCATACCCAGAGTTGGATGGGCACTTGAGGGCATCACAGCAGCCACAATGGAGGGGAGTACACTCTCGTTCTGCTGATTCAGCGCTCATTGTAGGTGTCTGGGTGGGGGAGGTGGGCTTTGGGTCCCCCTAGGCCAGTGCAAGTTTAGTAGGCAAGGTCCCTTCTTAAGGCAGGCCCTGTGGCACCCCACCTCACTTGTGTACAGTGCCAACTACACCTAGTCAGGCTCCTGTGACATCCATGTGTGCAGCAATCAGGCATAGCCTTGTAACCCATGTCCATGTGATTGATTAGGGAACTCCAAGTGCACGGCATAGTGTCCGCCAACGGTAGCGGTATTGCATGCACTCAACATGTCTTTCTTGTGTCTCCCCCCCCTTTTTGTGGTCTCCCTGTTCTTGTGTGCATTAGCATCATCAGGCGGAGGAGCAGTGGCGCCGGAGCAGGAGGGAGCTGCATCCCACATGGCCCTGGAGGGCGACACAACGGAGTCTGAAATCACCAGTGGGACGGAGGGCGAGGAGAGCTCCATGGCGGGGACAGGAGCTTAGACCAGCGATACAGACTCCTCCTCTGATGGGAGCTCCCTTGTGGTGGCTGGCCCATCTGTGCCCCCCGCATCTACAGGTACAGCCACCCCCTCTACCAGCACCACCCTCCCAGGAGCCCCTCAGCGTGTGTCCAGTGCCCGCTCACCTAGGAGGGTGGGCAGCTCCCTCACCCCAGGTACCTCAGCGCCTGCCCCTGTCACCCCTGCTGCCCTTAGTGAGGACGCCATTGACCTCCTCAGGTCCTTCACTGTTGGGCAGTCTACCATTTTGAATGCCATCCAGGGTGTAGAGAGGCAGTTGCAACAAACCAATGCATACCTGGAGGGCATTCATTCTGGTCAGGCAGCCCATCAGCGAGCTTTTCAGACTCTGACCTCAGCACTGATGGCAGCCATTGTCCCTGTCTTTAGCCTCCCCCCTCCAACTTCCTCCACCCAGACCCAAACCCCTGTACCTCAGCCTATCCCAAGTAAACCATCAGACCAGCATGCACACACCTCAACACACAAGGGAAGCTCTGGCAACCATAAGCACCACACTTCCCACAGGCACTCATGCAAGCATCACACACATGCAGACACACCAACATCCACTACCTCCACTGTGTCCCCCTCCTCCAAGTCTCCCTCCTCCCTCCCTGTCTCGTCTCCACTCACACCTGCATGCACTACATCCTCAGCCACTACGTCCATCACCAGCACACCCACCACCACACCCCGCTCACGTGCACTCACCACCCCACTACCATTCATACATCCCCTGTGTCCTCTACCAGTGTGTCTCTGAGCCCTCTTCCCAAACTACACAAACGCAGCCACACACCCACCCAACAGCCAACCACCTCACGAGAGCCTCCAGCCCATGCACCTTCACCCAAAGTCAGCAAACGTACACCTCCCACAACCACTACCTCTTCCTCCACTCCCAAACCCCCTCCATCTACCCGTCCCAGTGTCCCCCAAAAACTTTACCTGTCCAAACTTGACCTCTTGCCTCACCTCCCCCACCCCTTCAGTCTCCTAGGGCCCGCCTCTCCAGGTCCCAACCCAGCACCTCAGCCACAACATCTGCAGGACTAGTGGTGCCAGTAGTAGCCGGCTTCTGGAGTGCATCAGGCAGCAGGGCAGCCAGTGTGGCAAGGAGCCAGAGCACGGACAGTCCCCCACCTGTAAATCACAAAATGTTGGCCAGTGCCCTACGGGAGAGAGGAAAGAAATCAGACACCAAAGCCGCTCCCACGGGTAGAGTTGGGAGTGTGGAGACAGCGGCGCCACCATCCAAGGTGGGGAAGGGGCACAGTAAAACCGGCAAGTCTTGGAAAATCTGCATGGCGGACAAGACCGCCACCAGCACCGCTGCCCAGGACACCTCCGCCACCAGCACCGCTGCCCAGGACACCACCCCCACCAGCAGCGCTGCCCAGGACACTGCCGCCACCAGCACCGCAGGCCAGTGAGCGGCAAAGATTTTAACGCTACTGAGGCTGCCACGAGCTGGATGAAGCACTCTGGGCACAAAGCCCCCTCCAGAACCAGTGGAGTATCACATCCACTCACACAGTCCTTGGCAGGATGAAGCACTCTGGGCACAAAGCCCCCTGCAGAACCAGTGGAGAAAGACATCAACTACCTCAGTCCTTGGCAGGATGAAGCACTCTGGGCACAAAGGCCCCTCCAGAACTAGTGGAGAAAGACATCCACTACCTCAGTCCTTGGCAGGATGAAGCACTCTGGACACAAAGCCCCCTGCAGAACCAGTGGAGTATCACATCCACTCACACAGTCCTTGGCAGGATGAAGCACTCTGGGCACGAAGCCCCCTGCAGAACCAGTGGAGAAAGACATCCACTACCTCATTCCTTGGCAGGATGAAGCACTCTGGGCACAAAGCCCCCTCCAGAAACCAGTGGAGAATGTTATCCACTTGAGAGACTGTGGCTTTGCACTCCCCAGGACTGAACAGTGGGCAAACCACCCACAGTAGAGACTTGAGAGACTGTGGCTTTGCACTCCCCAGGATTGAACAGTGGGCAAACCACCCACTGTAGAGACTTGAAAGACTGTGGCTTTGGACTCCCCAGGATTGAACAGTGGGCAAACCACCCACTGTAGAGACTTGAGAGACTGTGGCTTTGCACTCCCCAGGATTCAACAGGGGGCATGGAGCCCCCTCGTGGATCTGGTGTCGTGCACTCATTCGGCTGAGGTGTCCCCCCTACCTTCCCCCTGAGGTGCCTGTTTTATTTCTATCTGATGCCCCAGCAGTATTCTCTCCGTCTTGTTCGGGTATTGAGTGTGGGCCTCGCCCATGCCTTTTTGGCCCAGTGGTCCACGGACTATGATAGTGGAATACCTTGGACTTTTATTTTTGGTGTATATATTTGTTTATAGTGTGAATATCTCTAAATATGTATATTTTTTTGATTACTGTCTTTGGATATATTACAATCATTCGACTCATTTCCTTTTGTCCTTGCATTCTTCCGGGGGGGGGGGATCGGGGGGTGTAACTGTAATGTATCATGATGTATTAGTGTGTGTGTTGTCGTGGGTGAGGGTGGGAGTGTTGCGTGTGTGTGTCACTGTTTTTTCCCTCCCCTGTGTCGTAGGTGCAGTACTCACTGTTGTCTGCACCGCCGGCGTTTGTGCTCCTGGTAGAGGAGCAGGAATAGAAAGGCTGGAAGAATCTGAAGTTCCGGTTCCATGGCGTCCTGGTTCCTCGTGGGGTGTGTAGAGGTGAGCGTTTCCCTTTCCAAGTCCTGTTTCCGCCGTGTTTTTGTTTGCGGTGAATCCACCCCGGAAAAGGTGGCGGATTGGCCTGTTGTAATTCTGTGGGCGGTACATTGTCCTCCGCCTGTCTGTTGGCGGTTACCGCCACGGTGTTTGTTTGTACCGCCTTGACGGTCGGAGTGTTAAAGTGGCTGTCTATGTTGGCGGTTTCCACCATGGTTGTAATTCCATTTTTTTTCCCGCCGGCCTGTTTGCGGTTTTACACCGACCGCCAGGGTTGTAATGACCACCTAAGTGTCCATATTAAAGTTTAGGTTTTTTTATGTTTCCCAAGGTCTGTGGATCCACCTGCAGATTCGCACTCTGGGCCACGTGGAGCCCCATGGGTGGATCCGTGTGCCTCACAAACAATAAAAACAAATAATTGTCCATATTTCAAAGGCATTATTTGTCTCATCACCACAACCTATACCCTGACTCCATCAACTCAATTGCCCGCCACATTTCAGGCCCGAGACCGTTTACCGAGAAAAGAAAATGAAGGCCGTAACATTTCTCTCAGGTTGAAGGCAGCCAATCAGATTCTTCCTGTGGCGCGTGGATCCACAGATCGACCCATGTCCTTATATACCTTTATTTTTGGCCTTAAATTTCTCCAATATTACTGAAAAGATTTGCATCAAATTACAAAAAGTGTGATCTGAGGAACAGAATCTAGCTTTGTGCGTAATTTAGTGTAATTCCATTCAGTGGTTCGGGCTGTAGGAGTATCTAAAGTTCCTATGGAAAAATGAATAGGGAAAACGTGTTTTTGGACCATCCCTTTTTCATGGCCCGCTGGACAGATCATCCCAAAACTTTCCAGACAGAAACTGAACTTACCAAAGTATAGCTTGTAAAACTTCTGTGAAGATTCCTCAAGTCCTCTAGCGGCACCAAAGGTATGGGTAAAACAAAAAACGTTCTTTCTATAGAAACTAGGTCCTAAATATTATTATTATTTCTTCATAATGCTTTGCAGAATCAGCAGTTTTATACGTTATTACTAATTCGTTTTTCATTAATGATTTGATTAATCTACTCCCCGGGCACTGTACATTATGGAAATGTTAAAAGGAGAAATAGTAATAATATATATATACTTTCACTGAAAAAAAACCCAAAGAGTCCAGGGATATTCGAGTTAGGCAATAGAATGTATAAAAAAAAGAAATTCACTTTGAAAACAAAGGTTACAGGGACGTTATAGTTAAGTTCTGAATGTACTTGTACAAAAACATAGAAATTAACCAGATACAGTTATCTCAAGTAGCTATAACTCGTGCCCTAAGGTAAATATATCTTGCGCCCTCGCCATGCACTACTCAGATATTACAGCATTCATGACATCTATTATATAATCATTGATAATATCACTGTAACATTTGTTGTAAAATTATTAATAAAAAAAATGTGCATGGCGGTAGTGCGAGTTATAGTTACCTTAGGGCAGGAGTTATAGTTAACTCTAGCTATAACTGGTAAATTTCTAAAGTTGTGTACGAGGAAATTCAGAACCTAAGTATAATGTCCCTGTAACCTTTGTTTTTTTTTAAGTGAATTTTTTTTTTTATATGTATCTATATATTTATTACCTAGTGGTGGTCGCCACAAGATAGTTATAGTTAGGACCATGTTTCCATAGAAAAAGTGTTTGGCGAATCTCCTTTAAATTTTCCCAAAAAAGTGTTGCAGTGATTTTTGTTGGGCATGGAAAGTTTTGGGGTGATCTGTCAAGTGGGGCCAGAGTAAAAGGGGGGGTGAAAAAAGTTGTGTTTCCCATGTTAATTCCCGTAGGACCTTTAGGCACATCTGCAGCCCGAATCGCTGGATGGAATTACACCAAATTTGGCAGAAAGCTGGCTTTCGGTACGCAGATCACGCTTTTGCTTATTTGGTGTAAATCTGTTCGATAGTTTTTTAATTACTGAAGGGAAACTACATTTGTATATCTCTGGCCATGATGACTTTGCAGATATTTCACAATTATTTTGCAAACATGCAGTGCTGTACTTGGCTGACCACAACCTGACTAAAAAGATGCAGCTGCCATTTTATTTCATGGGACATGGTCCCTGGGGGTTAAAATCCAAATTGAAAGTGGCATAAAGGGTCAGGGTGAAGGCACCCTGATCCCAGAGGTGTGATATAGGTGAGTTTTAGGGGCAAATTATGGGTTTAATATAATTTGGATCAAAATGCATGATATTTTTGTAAATTCGTGAATTTTTGCTAATATGGAAACATTTGAAAGAAAAGCCACAGACTCATTCATACACCAATTCATTCACTCATACCTGCACTCAGAAACTCATGCACCCACTCACACACACACTCAGACACTCATGCTCCCACTCACACCCACCCAGGCTCACACACCCACTTTCAGACCCACTCAAATACTCACAAACCCACTCACAGATCCACTGACAGAGAACAGTCATGTGGCCAACCTGCATTGCCCACGGTCAAAGACCCTTTGCGGCGGGGGCCGGAATAACGTATGGTATATATAATTGCTTTGCGATAAAAAACAATAGAAATTCACTGAAAAAACAAAGGTTACAGGGACGTTATAGTTAGTTTATGAACTTACTCATACGAAACCATAGACATTCCACAGTTATAGTTTGAGTTATTTTAAGTAACTATAACTTGCTCCTTCAACATGCACAGCTAATTACTCCACATATTATGTCATTGATAAGATCTTGTATGGTATCTTTGATATTATCACTGCAACAGTTGCAATAAAATTATTAATAAGTCACCATCCTTCACCACTGACGCGTTTCGACCTACTGGTGTGATCAAGACCAGTAGGTCGAAACGCGTCAGTGGTGAAGAATGGTGACAGCAATAAAGAAAAAAAGAGAAAGAAATTCCTCCTGGAGTGCAGTGGTAAAGTTGCGTGCAATTGTTTGTTTTTGGATTTATGAGAGGAAATGGTCCATTCCTCACACCTGCACCAACATGAAAGAGCGCGCCGTAAGGAGGACCAGTTTGTTTGTTCATATATATATCTATATATATATATATATATATATATATATATATATATATATAATTACATAAACTTAATCTACCTGTGATCATACAGCCTGAAACACATATTTAAAAGTAAAAATATTACTTGCAGAGCCCCTCATATCAGAACCTAGCAGGTCCTTTTCCCAATCAAAGATGTCCTCCCAGCAGTGCATTAGCTAGGTGCACAGGATACTGGTGGTGCACCACATACAGCCTCACACTCACCTCCAGAGCACCTCATGCTCCAGCAGGGCATAACACTTCCTTGGCCTGGTACCTGCTGTCAACGTGTGGGGGGGGTGGCATTCCACCCAAAGATGAGTATGGCCATCTCTACTTTGTCAAAAATAGTGTGGTGCTGCCTGCTTCTGCCAGTAGGACTGAATTTCGGACTGGGATGGGAAGGGAAACAGGAGGACAGGAAGAGCAGGTCACGAAATGAAAAGAAAAATAAAGTGCAAAAAAGTGTCAAAAACACACACAAAAACGTAAATACACATAGGGAAATTCAGTAAGTAATAAAGTAAAGAAAAGGAGGAATTGATAGAAGTGGTGATCAGATGGGGCAGTTTGGATGAAATTGGAAAATGCGGACTCAGGAGTAGAAGCTAGCAGGCGATAGCTATGTAAAACAAAATGGATGCATGCTTGCACACCCACTGTTACTGTTCACCAAATCACACATCTGCGAAAACTCATACTGGCCCAACACAATGTGGCTCACCCCCTCTCCAGACACGCCTGCAGGTGTCATAGTAGACAGGTTATCTGAGCTATCTAGTAGTTACAAGCCTACTGCAGATTCCTGTTCAGATCACTGGACTATTACAATCAAAATCATCTATCAATCCTCTGGCAACCTCCATGCACGACAATTCAAACATAACAGCATCTTCACTCAGCCCACCTGACCTAACGGTGTTCCTATAATAAAAACCTTTCCTTTCAGAGTTAGAGCTTTCCGCATGGCAGCAGCTTAGGCCTGGAATTCCTTACGTACTGTCCTGCTTTTGCAGCTATCGCGCCTAGTCAGCCTTAAGATTGAAGACCTGGCTCTTCGACCAGTAATTTGGATATTTTAACTTCCTTTCCCCTCTGTGATCGAATATTTTAACACATAACGCCCTTTTGGTGTCTGACATTTATGTTCTATAGAGCCAAGATGGCGTTTTGAATCTTGAACTCTGTAAGTGAAATCTAATATTACGTGACCTGCATTTGATATATTTCTACAGGAATCATTTAATTTCCAATCCGTGCTCCAATGCTACCCAGGAAACATAAAGGGGCATACTTACAAGAAAGTGGCGTATCATAGATGATGTACCACTTTTTTTGCGCCACTCTGCCAGCACCTACCGACACCATGATTGCGTCATATTTACAATATAGTGCACCGTGGTGATCGTTAGGACAATAGAATCAACATTTTGCCGTTATTGTGGCACTTTGCTACACTAGAGTCAAAAAGGTTGATGCTTGTGCAGCAAAGCACAGGACGGCCCATTGAATATAATCAGTGTGCCATTTTAATGCCTGTTCTGAGCAGGCATTAAAAATGACGGAAAAAATGGTGTAGTGAAATGTTGTAAATTTCACTGCACCATTTCATGCCTCCCTGCGCAGGAGCACCCTCCTGGCATACATCATGCCTGACACAGGCATTATGTAGAGCAAGGGTTTGCAAAGTGGTGCAATGCAAGCATTGCACCACTTTGTAAAGATGGCACAGCAGAAAAGCCCCATTAGCGTCAAGAAAATGATGCCATGGCGGTGCTAAGGTGTCGCAAGGGGCTTGTAAACATGTCCCAACATCTGATGTGTGATGTTAAAGTGAAAAATTGTTAATCCTATTATGCTTATTCAGTGTTGCAAGATGGCTGTTTCAATCTTTGCCTCACAGACCGTTTTGCCTTTTATTTTGCTTTTTCATCAGAATGCATCTGAATTCTAATTAGCAATAGTAGACTAATAATTTCCAGCCTCACTCTCACTACTCCCTTGCCATAAGATTAATGTTCAGTAATTGTGTAATGACTATTGAGATAATGTATGTTTCATTTCCAAGAACCACATCATTGGAGAAAATGTTTAAAGGCAACCATTGACACAAACACCCGTTAATATAAAACCGAAATGTTAATCAAATAGGTGGAATTTAAATATCCGTTAAGAAACTCAGTTCACTGTGGGAGAAACAGTATTTTGAGAAGGACAGAACGTTGGAAAACATATGGACACTGGGTGACTTCTGTGTATTTAGGTTTTGTCAGTTTAAGCTTCACAAGCTATACAGGCTTGCTGAAAGGTAGTTAAGAAGACGGCCCTGGAGGAGGCAGGCATCTTAATCCTCATACAAAGCATGTTACATCAGGACGACTGATCTCCTAACTGTACGCCCCCACAATACTATTAATGTTGGTCTGGTGAATCAGCCATTTTGATTCTGTGAAGTACCTGAAGTATGCTTAGATAAAATACTACTGGGTTTTCAATTGTAATAATATAACTTCACGAGGGAGACAATGTGAAACAGTCTGAACGGGTATACCGTAAAGAAATATGACAGCACATTGAAGTAAGACATAGATTTACATGAGGAGTATTAAAGAAGAGATCAGTTGAACATTTCTTTTATTCCTTGGGACACTTTATGAAATAGCAAAATATGAGAGGTAAGGTCAAAACATAATGGGGGTTATTCTAACTTTGGAGGAGGTGTTAATCCGTCCCAAAAGTGACGGAAAAGTGACGGATTTACCACCAGCCGTATTACGAGTCCATTATATCCTATGGAACTCGTAATACGGCTGGTGGTATATCCGTCACTTTACCGTCACTTTTGGGACGGACTAACACTCCTCCAAAGTTAGAATAACCCCCAATATGTCATAGCAGCTACAAAGAAATAATCTTTAACTGCTCCTGCAGACCTGTTGCTGAATGATTACAGCCATCAAAATTTCTTGTAGGACCTCATCCTGACCTTGGCGGGCGGCGGAGGCCGCCCGCCAAAGTCCCGCCGTCAGGTTACCGTTCCGCGGTCGAAAGACCGCGGCGGTAATTCTGACATTCCCGCTGGGCTGGCGGGCGGCCGCCTTCAGGCCGCCCGCCAGCCCAGCGGGAAAGAGGGAAAGAGGCTTCCACGATGAAGCCGGCTCGGAATCGAGCCGGCGGAGTGGAAGCTGTGCGACGGGTGCAGTTGCACCCATCGCGTATTTCACTGTCTGCGCAGCAGACAGTGAAATACATTTAGGGGCCCTCTTACGGTGGCCCCTGCAGTGCCCATGCCAGTGCGGACCGCTGGGAACTGGATGGCGGTAGGGGGGGTCGGAATCCCCTCGGCGGCGCAGCAAGCTGCGCCGCCTTGGAGGATTCCAAGGGGCAGCGGAAAACCGTCGGGAGACCGCCGGTTTTCCTGCACTGACCGCGGCCAAAGCGCCGCGGTCAGAATGCCCTGCGGGGCACCGCCGGTCTGTCGGCGGTGCTCCCGCCGACCCTGGCCCCGGCGGTCTAAGACCGCCGGGGTTAGAATCACCCCCTAAGATTCTAGCAACAAGATGAGGCATTCGCAATCCGCTAGTGGTGATCTAATTTTCTAGGGTTAAGCTTGCATTTTCAAAAGGTCAAAGGACCTCGTTTAACTTTATTCAACCTTGCCTATCACTGTGATATCTGATAAATCAGGCAGTACTACCTTCCCATGGATAAGATGGTTTATTCTAAAGGAAAATCAAATAGGCATCATCACTCTGAGCATAATTACCCTAGTAAAATCTATGACAAACAGTTTTGAGACCCATTATCTATCATGGATACAGTAAAAACAGAATACAGGAAACAAACTTACTTACTTACATGCTTATGCCTACTACCCCTCCATGGATACAGGCCATCACTGAACTCTCCAGCCATCTGTCCTGAGCGTTTTTTTAATTCAGACACCAGGTGTAACTCATCTCCTTGCAGCCAGCCATAAGGTCTTTGTGCTAGCTGTTTCTTGGCTTTCTTCTGTTTCATTTCCCTTCAGATTTCCAGGTCAGGGTTTGCCTGGTCGTGTTTGATGCATACTCACAGAGGGTGGGACCTAGCCAGCCTCAATGCGTTTTAATGATTTATATCTTTCTGCTCACAAGAAATAAACAAGGAGCTTAAATTCAACAGAGAAGAAATGAAAAATCTAAATGGATGACAGCTCCACATGGAGAAAAGGTTGTAAATGCAGATCTGTAAGATAAGTAATCAAAGGGCAACTTCTAAATGTTGATATATTGACAAGGGCAAAAGTAAAGCATCTTCTCTCCTTCTAGAAAGTGCTCATTTGAGCTCAACAGCTATTGTTGAAGCAAGTTCAGACAAACATAGGTTTCAGACCTTCTCTAAATGCAATACATTTCACTCATTCTTAATATATCTCTCTAGAAACAAGTAAACATTTTATAATTTTGAAGCAGTTGGGGAGATAAGTACCCATTTCCATCACAAAATGTACATCTGCTAATTTTCTGAAATGGCTAATCAAAAGAAATTCTTTGAAAGCTAATGTGTTGTGTCGAAGAGGCTTGATCTCGTTGAGTATTTAAGGTAGTGTTCAGTATTCTGTGGGGATTCAGATAATTGGCTGACCTGTGTACTTCTTGCAGCTACAGGCTATGTCTGCTATATGAAGTGCCCACTAACAGGACAGAGATATAATTGAAAGCAAAAGAAAAGCATAATGTAGGAGAAATGTACACTTTGTTTTCAACTAGCAAACAAGGTCATACAGAGGTTCCCTTTAAAGTTGGAACCTGAACACCAGTACCAATCAACAAGAGCATATAGAAGTCTAAGGATTGCCAGTAGACTGCAGCTCACAACAGAACATTTAAAACCATCAAGGAGGCCACAGGTAAGTGTTTATGTGCCCCTGAATGAAATGACTGTCCTATATTTGAGTTTTAAAGTACTTTGAACTAAACCTAATTGGCCAATGTGAATGCCTTATTCAAATAGTTTGCACTCCTTGATATGCCAAGGCATTCTGTCGAAGAGTCATTTTGAGATAGTTAACCATCTCCTTGTGCATACTGACATAGAATGCACTGGGAGCTATATGCTCCTCCTATTACACAGATGCGCAATTGTAGAGCAGCATGTTTTGGAAAAATTACTCCTCGCCAAAAGGTTAAGTGGAGCCTTTCAATTTCAGCACCTGCAAATTCTCTGGTTGTTTATATTCCAAACATGCACAATTTTGTGAGTTCTCATATTGTTTGTCATCCATAAAGTTATAAACAATCTGTTTGACGCATGACCAATTTAATCCCAAATCAGATATGCAGAGGACCTCTCAGTGTGCTACCCTATTCAGATTTACCATCTCAGCTGTACAGGCCTGTATTTTCCACATGTTTTATAATAGTTATTCAGAGCAAAAACCCAGAAACACCAACAGTTATCTTACAATAGGGCCTGACCTCGATTTCTCTCTGTCAGAAGCCAAGGGTCTGTATGGTTCCTAGTTATTGGAGGAAATGGGGCATGGCTTTTTCAGTCTTTTAAATATTAAGCTACAGCAATTTTAAATGTGTCCTTAATATGTGATCATCTCTTTACTAGACAGATATGTAGGGATAATTCCTCTGTTTAAAAAGCAGTCTCACATAGATGCATTTACCTTCAGCTCAGCCCCTTGGCTGGGGACAGAAGCATGAACCAAGGGGCAGAATGGGCCACATCACCCTGTTCTGTAGAAATTTTAGTTATAGATCCATGCACGTTATTTTAGCATACTAGGCCTGTCACTGTGCCTAGATATATTTTATTCAGCTTTGTTTATTATGTTAACAATAGCCACTTTTGCGGTCTTGTTTTATTTCTCTCTATCTAGCTGATTTTGCGTAGGCCAGCACTACGTTCTCAAACAATACATTCTTGTTCATGCTGTGCTTCTTTCAAGGCTGCAGTAAGGTAGGTTGCTGGTGAACGTGGTAAAAGTTTTGTCTCTGGTATTCATAGAAAATCACATATCCTTACGTAGGGACATTTTCTTAGAACATCAGCTGTTTTATTATAAAAACACTTCCCTGTCCCTTACACATTAGAGATGAATTCCAGCCAGAGAACAACAACTGTATGCTGATTGCTGAACGCTTCGCTACAGATGCTTATGCAGACTTCAGGCCTTTGCTCAGGTATGGGGGATGATGTCTTCCAAGGGGAACCTGAAGGGCACAATTAGAGCTTAACATGCTGTGCTCTATTATAGCCTACGTAGGAATTAGTCTATTGACTCTAGTGACAATATGGTAGCGTTATTTCTATGCGTCACTCTACTTGTCACAATTCTAATCCTGTCATGCTGTATCGTCCTAGTTGTTGCAGTACATGCTTTGCTATCTAAGATGCAGTTGCTTCATTAAAACCTTATTGGAACGTATAATGCCTCTGTTTGTCATTGTGTATGTGAGACTAATGTAACTGAGAGAAACGGATGAGACCTGAGTGACCACGATTTCCCCGAGAAATCAACTATGTCATGAGCTCGGCTGTCCAATCAACCCTGCTCTCGGGTATAGATGAGGCACTGCTAATTAGCCAGAGCAAAACCCAGATTAGGGAACACAAATACATTTCATCACTATACACCTGCAAACATACCTGGACAATACAGAGCATATGCATATCTAGAAATACCTTTATCTTATCAAGAACATAATAATTGGCTTGATGGCGCCCTACCCCACAGGATTTTACCTGTTAGGTTAGGTCCTCTAATTAATGATGGTCCTACCTGGCCTTTATTGACCACTTATAAACCTCACCCTGCTGTAGCGAACCTAACGGTAGCTGAAGTCCATTGCTTATATACTGATCTGACAGCAATATACAGACGATTAGTACAGTTTTTTATAATGCAAACATTAAATACAAACCCAGCATGTGCTGTTCCAGCGCAACCACATGCAGTGACGCCAGGTATTAATCCTGCAACTGTACATTCGATTATGGGTAAAGTACCCGCTTGAAGCAATATTTCCCCATACGGGACCTCAGGATAAACACAGAATATTAACAATGTGCTTGCCATTTCGGATGGTTCCCACAATAGATAACTGTAATACATGGGGCACAGGATTTGCCATGCTCTATACTACCGCACCCGGTATACCAACACATGCCAATCTACCTTAAGTGTTGAAACAAATTCAAGATGAATACGCGGCAGCCCCCGCCCTGGATTTGGGGATGCAATTAATGGGCAACTTTACCACAGTATCCTCAATTATTTTAAGTAACCTCAAAGGGGAAGCAGTCGCATTAGCAGTGTGCATGCGTCTCCGGGACGTTCCTCCACAGGATCAAGAACACAAGCTGCCAAAGATTATTGCGGAGACCTACTCTAGTATTGGTCGAGATAGCCTGGGGACCAGACCAACAAAACCACAATTTCAGGGTAAATCTAATAAAGATTTTACCAAGCAAGCTCCAGAGGGTAATAATAAACGCTGGGATAAAAAACAACAAATTCCTAAAAAGAAAGAGGAGAATCTCCGTCCACGGAGACCCCGCAGAACAGATATAATCTCAGAAATAGAGATAATATAAAAACGTCTGACAGATATCAATGTATTGATACATGCTAATCTTGTTCCTTCCAGGACTCATCGTAAAAACGCAGTGAGAGAGGTAGGCGGTCAGAGCTAAGAACTGAGTACGTGAAACCGAGACAGGAATCACAATGCTCAACAGAGGTTTCTGTTAAAAAGGAAAAGAAACCTCCCCAACAAAAACCCCAATTTAACAAGAAAAAAGTGGCAACAGTTGCAATTCGACATGCCACTCAAGAAGAGGGCCCTATTGAAGATCAGGAAGTAGGCACTAGCGCTACTAGACAGCGTGGCAGAGGTCACAATAGTTTGCCGGAGTCTTCTAGAGTATCTGGAGGTGAAAGCAACTGATGACTTCCTACAAGTAGAAACTGCGGACATGCGTGTCTCCACACCCGACAGGGTGTACTAAGTGATGCTACAGTTAGAAGGAGACATTGAACGCACATATTTTGGGACTGTGTCATAAACATATATGATATTTTATTGGCCGAACAGGATTGGCCACCTGATTTTGCCCATATAGGGAAGATGTTATCAAACCTTCTTTCTCGCCTCTTGGCAGAGCTCGCAGAATCCTACGCCATCGATTGGACATTGGCACAGGCACCCGCATTATATCGCAACCACGTAGGATAGGACAAAGATTTCCCCTACCATGTAATTCCTATTAAAAATTGACCCCAACCTCAACCCCAGTATCCAATAAACATGATGTTAAAGCACCCGTGAGGGAAATCCTCACACAACTACAGTGCCAGGGCATAATCAAACCCTGCATCACACTAATGAATAATCCTTTATTCCCAATAGCTAAACCAGACCATTCATACAGAATAGTCTCAGACTACAGACACTTAAACAGTCATACATGCACATATGCTATACAGAACTCACATAGCACAGCACTTATAAACAACATAGTGCGCAAAAAATAAAAAACAACACTGGACATTTCCAATGGTTTTTTTCTGCTAAAATATAGCGCCTGAGAGTAGAGACTTAACAATTTCCAGTGCACTAGGCTCCCAGAAAAACTCTGTTGTTTACCCCAGGGGTACAAGAATGGTCCAGGAATGATTGCGGCTCGTGTTACTTCACGACATTGACCCTGAAGCATTGTCCTATGTAGATGATATCTATCTCATGGATGATGAATTGCTGCAACATTTAAGATGGGTAGCCCGCATTGTTGTAGGATTTGCTGGGTACGGCTACAAATTCAATAAAAAAAAAACTACAATAGCCTTCCTTAGATTCCTGTTTCTGGAATATGAGCTATCAGGTGAAGGAAAGAGTCTAGCGCCACAATTCTTGGAAAAATGCACACAATTAGAACCTCCAAATACTATTTAAAAACTCCATCTCTATTGGGTTTCCTAAAGTTTGGCAGAATTTACATTCCTGATTATGCATCACGCATAAAACCTTTATATGACTTAATACGTCCTGACTTTTCAAGTAAATTTTGGACAGTCGAAACACACGCATCTTCAGGGATTTGCAAACAGACATGCTTGCAGCACAACACTTACACACAAGGGACAACAAAACACATTTGGTCATCAGAGTAATTGCTGGTGCCATTGGTTTCACCTATGCAACCTTTAATGATGGTGAGACAGCCCTGATAGCATACAAATCACATTTGTACTCAGCAGCAGAACAACGCTTTGCTCCCACTGAGAAAATTCTTACTGATGTACACATGGTTGTCATTAAAAAAAGACCTCCAGCCCAGGGCAAACTCATTATTGTCATTTCTACCATTCAGGCCCTTGAGGCTGTCACCAAAGCCAGCGTTCCTAACTTTAAAGCATTACACCGCTTTGGATTTAATGGGCAATGTCTTTGACAGCCACTGATGTAGACTACATTTTTTACCCAAAATTACAAACGCAAGAATTTTTGCAATATGAACTAGAATACCCAGTTCCAGCAAACACACTGTCTATTGATTAATATCAAAGAGTCAAGTACACCGATGGCTCAACGCAACCTGCAGTTGACATTAAGCATCAATAATCTGCTGCTTTCGCAGTCGTAAGCGGCTACATGGAGGGTAATACATTTTGTCCCCAACATAAGTACACTCAAACCCTAGGGGGTTGCATTGCACAACTAGCAGAGCTAAAGGCTCTGGTAATGGCAATGGAACATACGGATCCTACACAGTTAACGCTGATTGTTTGTGATTCATACTACGGTGTCCAGTCCTTCAACGAATACGCCAGAATGGGTTCAGAGATTCTAAAGGCAACACCATCAAACACAAACTACTGTGGGGGAAAGTAGCGGATCTGAAGGAAACACTACCATATGTCCATGTTCTACATACACTTGGACACCAGCGCGTTGGAGTACATGTTGCTGGAAACACATTGGCTGATGAAGCTGCAAAGTCAGCAGTAGCTACGGCCACTGTTGCTTCAGTAACCTGCTTAGTTGCGAAACCGGACGATGACATATGGGCTGCTGTGAAAGCAATGGCTGAAGGTACGCCCTATCCAAAAGCATTTCCTGCTAAGTATTCCTACCGAATGGGAGGCTGCCTAAACGCTGAGGTTAAGATACCAGAAGTAGGGGTTTGAGAAATTCCCAACAAAGACATAAGATCAGAGTTGAATAAAGCAGTGCATGAAGGGGCAGCATCTGCCCATGCTGGTGTGGCGGCTACAATATCATTGTTACAAGCCCCTTTTTGGTGGCCAGATCTGTACAAAGAGGCCGAGCAGTATGTTCTTTGTTGTGACATTTGCCAGCAAATTAAAGTTTCCACTACAAAATGCCCACCCCAGACACCCCTCCTAATTTCAAATAAACCATTACAATGTGGGTACTTGGACCACTGTGGTCCCCTAATACCAGACAGTGCATACAAATACATTTTAGTTGCTGTTGACTCCTGTGCCATATTTCTATGGGTGTGGCCACAACGCTCGGCTGACGCTCTGACTGTTAATAAAGATTTGCGAGTCTTTATCGGTACATATGCAGTTGCAGCTTTCCACGTGGACCAGCGCCCTTCGTTTGCCTCAAGAGCATTCAGGGATGCAATGGCTTCGTAGGGGTGCAACTTCAGTCCTCGTCTCCATTTCATCCCAAGGGAAATAGTGTAATGGAGCGACTCAATTGTGACTTAAAGCAGTCCTTAACAGCCAAAGTCTCAGGTACGGGCTGTAGTGGCTTGATCATCTGTATGGAGTCCAGAGAGCACTTAACAATCTGCCTAGAAGGTCCCCGGGGGGGGTCGAACTTCATATGAGGGCCTGTTCAGAGCTCAAATGTATGTTCCCGATCTTGAAGGTCCTGGTGTGGAGGTGGCAGAAACACCCTTTGACATAAATGAGCGTGTCACTGTCTTGCAGGAATTGTAACAGTTCTGTGACGACAACGCTTCTGCCAGTGCTGCCTCCACAGGAATTAAGGATGTACCTGTAACGCCTACAGGCTGGATTCCTAAGGATGGGGATATAGTACGTGAAAAGGTTGCTGTGAAGAAGGAGTTGGTCTTTCCTATCGTACACCGATCCCAGTCTTGGGAATACATGGTACCATAACTGTCATTCTACCACCGTTGGCTGGTGCTAAAGAAAACCACTTTGTATCTATTGACAATGTCAAGTTACACCATGTGGCCGATCCTGCACAGCAGGCCAAAAGGAACAGCCAGTAGTTCCCGAATCCCTCTCACTACTGGTCAAGAAGTTCCTTTACAAGTAGTAAGTAGCAATACTGACACCTCGCCGATCTTGGGGAGGGTGGAAAATGATCTTGCATTATCTCCACTAACATCTGTCTCAACAAATAATACGGAAATAACTGATTGATTTGAACAACTTCAACACAGACGGATGGCATCATTTATTCTGAACCACTGTGGGAAAAACCCAAAGGTTCTGCACCTCCAAACACGGCTCCAGCTTTTGCACAAACTGCTTCTGGATTCAATGCTGACATCAACAATAACGTTTTGGACTCATTCGCCTCTTCTACACCTGAACTGTCAAAAGTATGTAAGCTGATAAATTGTCTTAAAGCAACATAGTTTATTCTTCCATGGAACTATCTGTGGCTTTCTTTGAGTGTACTGGCTTTCCTACTTTGGATTGGGTTTGTTATAACCTTCTTTTTTATTAACACATGGTCATTTTCATCCTGAAAAATCTACAGTTGAATTGGTGGATGAGGTCATAAAACCACATTTTTCTTCTCACAAGGTCCATAGAGACTTGTCTTTTGTGAACATTTCCGCTATACCAATTCCTTTTGGGACTGTTTGGGATGAAGTAACATTTGATATATACGGCCCCACAGAGGTCATTAAAATACCATATGTGTTTAAACTTTCAATGATGATGTAATAATACCCCGAGTTGTTACTGATGATTGGGGTGTGAAAACAGTTGATTCTATGATGACTGAATTGCAGTATTAGGCTGTATTTGAAAACGAAGATGTTTACCAATCTAAAGAGAATTATGGTGATATGTTTTGCCATAATTTTTTTTTTTAATAAAGAAGCTTTATTGTTTTCCAGAAAGATTTACACGAACATTTCCAAGCCAAGTGATACACATTATTGCATAACGTCCTACTATGTGCATAAAACTTACTTCGGATTTAATAGGATCACTTGAGTTGGGTTAAAACAATGCAAAAGGAACAAACCAAAGAGAAAAGGTGTGATAGTTAAATAAAGGGAAAAGAGTGTCTCCTGTCCATGGGTGCTTCGTGATGTGGATTGCAAATGTTTGGGGCATTTTTGGCGCCCAGCGGCCAGTCTCGATCGTGGGTCTACCCTATGGTAATCGAACCCTCTCAGTTGTGTGGGGCAGGGCTCCCCTGGACCCAGTACGTGACTGAACAGGGGATCCAGGTCAGTGAGTATTTGGGTCTGTCAGTGGAATTGGCATTTCGGGTGTAGATTGGGATCCTTTGTAATCTAGTCGTCTCTTAAGGCCTCCCATCTCCCCCAAATCTTATCGTATTTACCCGGGCACCCCCTGGCCTCATACACCACTCTCTTTTGTTGTGCACACCAGTCCATTCCCTGTTTCCATTTATTTAGGGATGGAGCTCCCTCTGTTATCCATTTGGTCATAATATCTCTTTTGGCAACCAGACATGCTATTCCCACTAAGGATCTCTTCATTCTTCCCAAATCTGTGTCTCCCGCCACCCCCAGTAGGAACAGGAGCGGTTCAGGAGTTAAATCAGTTTGCAGGGCCCCAGAGATTTGTGCTGCAACCGCTTTCCAGTAGTCCTCTATGATCGGGCATAACCATATCATGTGATAGAAGTCCGCTTCCGGCTGGGAGCATCTTTGGCAGGCAGCCGTGGAGTGGCGGCCTGCCTCGCACAGTCTCTTGGGTGTCATGTATACAGTGTGTAAAAAGTAGGATTGTACCAGACAGAGCCTGGAGGATATTGTTAGGGTACCAGGAGCTGCTAAGGCATCATTCCAGTCTCCCTCCTCAATTCTTAACACCCACCCCTCCCACTTGTTGCGAAGTCTGGTCATTGGACTAAGGGTGTTGGAAATCAGTGAGCAGTATATTTGTGAGATTCCTCCCTTGCCCAGGTTACCCATTAGTACCTTTGCCTCCATTGGCGAGTGGTCTTGTATGGGCGTGTCAGTACGTATGTGTGTCGTTAGAGCATGACGGATCTGGAGGTATCTGTAGAACTGCGATTTGTTCATGGAGAAGGCGCTCTGGAGGCCCTCAAAGGATCTCATGTGCGAACCCTCCCAGACATCCCCAAGTGTGGAGATTCCAATTTCGTCCCATTTCTGGAATCCTTGCAGTTTCTTGACCCCGGCCAGGAGATTACCGTGCCACAACGGGGTCTGACCGGTGATTCGTTTCCACCAACCGGTAATCCTCTGAGCCTCTCTCCATCCCAGGAGCGTCACCTCAGTTACCTCCGGGGTGGAGTTGGGAATTGGACATCCATAGAGGGCGTTGAATACTCCCGCGTATTTCAGCGTGCCAAGCTCAAGTCTATAGGCCGGATCCGACCAGCCTCCTCCAACCCAGTCGTTCACCACAATAAGTTGCGCCGCAAGGTGGTAGTAGTATAAGTTTGACATCGCGAGACCCCCCTCGCACATGCTATGTAGCGAGTGCCAATCGCGGGCGGGCACTTTTCCATAGAAATTGGCGGATCATTGAGTCCAGGTTTTTCAACCATTTCTTGGGGATTCAGAATGGGAAATTCTGCAGCAGATAGAGAAATTTGGGGAGAACCATCATTTTGAAGACAGTGACTCTCCCAAGTAAGTTAATGGGCAGGGTTTGCCAACGCTGGAGGTCGATTTTAGCTTTAGTTACGAGTGGTGTCACATTGAGTTCCCACGCTAACTCTGGTACTAGGGAGACTGAGATCCCCAGATATTTAAAACTGTTTCGTCGAATGAGGATGGTCTGCTGACAATCAATGCAATCCCTTGCAGGGTGCAAAGGGGTTAAGTAGGGACTTACGGTGGTTCAGAGCGAGGCCAGATGCCTCCGAGAAAAGATCAAGTATCTGCAGAATACGCGGACCGCTCGTGGCTGGGTTCGCAATGTATAAGAGAACGTCGTCTGCATAGAGTGCCACGCGGTCTTCTGAGCCAGAGGGCCGGGGCCATCCCTCAATCAGAGGGTCCTCTCTGAGCAGTTTGGCAAGCGGTTCTATCACTAGCGTGAAGAGGAGTGGGGATAGGGAACAACCCTGACGCGTGCCTCGCCCTATGTGAAAAGGGTCCGACACGGTTCCATTCACTTGTACTCTGGCCGTCGGTTGTGAGTACAGAAGTTTCACGAGTCTCCTAAATCTGGGGCCAATCCCGTTGCCCTCCAGGACCTGATGTAGGTATGACCAATCCACTGTGTCAAACGCCTTCTCGAAATCAAGGAGGAGAAGAGCTTTCGATGAGTCCGCTAGGGTATCACGGTGTGCCAGGGCTAGGTGTAGGCGTCTAATGCAGTGTCTGGTGATTCTGGTTGGCATGAAGCCGCATTGGTCCGGGTGGATCAGCGCTGAGAGGGCTGGTTTTAGCCTTGCTGCGAGGATCGAAGAGAGTATCTTAACTTTGATATTTAAAAGGGAGATGGGACGATAATCCGCACAGTTCCGCGATGGTGGCTGGGTTTTAGGGATCACAGCAATTGTGGCTTGGTCAATACCTAGTGGAAAATTACCCTTGCTCTCGGCCTCCTCATACATGTTAAGGAGGTGTTGCCCTACTGTGTCGCTGCAGCTTTTATATAACTCTGTTGGTAAGCCGTCTGGGCCGGGAGTCTTACCCGAAGCTAGTGCGGTTATTGCGGTAGTCACTTCCTTCAGGGTTAGTGGCTCATCAAGCGCATCTTTGACTGTGAGTGACACCTTGTGAAGGGTAATTTCGTTGAGGAGGGGGAAGTCCCTCTCCGTTTGGGTCCGTGGGTGTTCTTTGTACAGGTGTGCGTAGTAAGCTGCAAAGCTTTGTGCAATGTCCCTAGGGGTTCTGGAGAGCCCTCCGGACCCGTCCAAAATCTCAGGTATAATTCTGTTGGCCAGTGGACGTGTGGCCAGCCAATGCAGGAGTTTCCCACTTTTGTCCCCCCATCCATATATTCGGGCGATGGAGGCCCTCCACATGAGCTTGGCTGATTCTAGGGTGAGGGCTTTGACCTCTTCGCGCATTTTCAGGAGCTGGCGAAGGCCCTGGGCTGAGGGAGAGGCCAGGTGCCTGCTTTCATGGTGCATTGTCTGCGATTCTAGTTCGGCTATTTGGGAGATACGGGCTCGTTCCCTCACTCGGATGAGATATTTGGCATGGCCTCTAATTGTTGCCTTACATGCTGCCCAGACCGTGCCCGGCGACTGCACTGAGCCTACATTGTCCTCAAAGTATTGTATCAATCGGGTTCTCACTGCCTCTTTGTAATCCTCCTCCTGTAGGTACCAGGCATTCAGCCTCCAAGTGGGTCTGTAGGTTGGGTCGGCATTGCCCAGGCGTGCCTGTATAGGTGCGTGATCAGACACCCCGTGCGGAAGGATCTCAACTCCTGTAACATTAATTATGTCTAGCGCTGGGGCGAATAGGAGGTCTATTCTGGCATGCGACTCATGTGCCGCTGACGTGTGTGTGTATTGCCTGGTATTGGGGTGCTAGGTTCGCCATATGTCACACAAGCCAAGGCTATCCGCCCAGTCTCTGAGCTTCGACGCTCTGGACGAGCGGCCGGCCGTTTTATTTCCCGACACATCTAGCTCAGGGTGTAATACTGCATTAAAGTCCCCTCCTTTTAACGTGGTACCCTGGGGAAGGTCTGCTATAATCTGTTAGAGGGAGGCCAGGCAGGTTTCCAGTCCCGCCAGGGGGGAGTATACACTAACTAGATTTATGGGTCTCCCATGTATCAGCCCAGCCACCATTATGTATCTACCCTGTGAGTCGGCACGCATGGTTGTTATTGTGATTGGCAGTGAGCGGTGAAGCAGTATAGCCACACCCCTGGAGCCTCTAGAGAAGCCTGCATGATGTACTCTGTCATATTCTCCTCTGGCCAGCATGGGGCATCTGGTCCCGAGGAGATGAGTCTCTTGTAGCATAATCGCCGCGGGGGCATGTCTGCGCAGGGTACTATATCTCGCTGATCTTTTAATTTTGTCCAGGAGGCCGTTTACATTCCAGGACAGAATTTTAATCATTGGGTGCAGCACGTGAGCGGGGCGAATTGTGTGTAAGCTGGGCCACACCACAGGGGCGCCCCTCCAGGTATTTCACGACATGGGACAGGAAATAAGAGGAAAGAAAGGAAAAAGGAAAAAATAAACTCTCACGGGTCAAGAAACCTAAGCATACATTAACTTGTAACTGTGGTGTAAACATAACCCCTCCCAACTCCCCCCCACCCCATACTTCCACCCAAGAAGCATCTGTCGCCCTAACACCCATTCTAACCAGTTTTATCTACTAAACCTGGCGTTAGTGTGGAGTGATGGACCCCTCCTTAAACACGGATCTCTTGAAATGTTTGTTTAGAAGGTTAGCCATAGTGCCCCCGTCTGGCTTCAGAACTTAGGGGGTCATTCTGACCCTGGCGGTCCGAGACCGCCAGGGCTAGTATGACTGAAAGCACCGCCAACAGGCTGGCGGTGCTTTTTTCCCCATTCTGACCGCGGCAGTAAAGCCGTGGTCGGACCGCCAGGGCCGGCGGTTTTCCACCATTTCTGCCCCGGCGGCGATAATCCGCGATGACCCCCTTACCGCCAGCCTGTTTCTGCTGGTTTTTACCGCCAGGAAGAGGCTGGCGGTAAGGGGTGTCCAGGGGCCCCCTAACAGGGACCCGGGCTAGCAGACAGTGAAAAGCGCGACGGGTGCAACTGCACCCGTCGCACGGCCACAACACCGCCGGCTCCATTCGGAGCCGGCTTCTGTTTTGCGGCCTCATTCCCGCTGGGCCGGCAGGCGCAAACTTGGTTTGCGCCCGCCGGCCCAGCGGGAATGTCGGAATGGGGGCCGAGTGAGTGCGGCCGCATTGGCGGCCGCATGGCGGTTTCCACCTGGCGGTCGGAATGACCCCCTTAGTCTCACAGCAAGTATTCAGTATATACTTGGAGTGTCCCTATCAAGTGCCCTTCCAGTAGGGCTCCGCATTCCGGCTCTGGCCAAGCAGTTTCCGCAGCCCAGCGCCTGGGACAGGCATGGGTCACCCTCGCTAGTCCCTTGGCTGGTGTCTCTCCCTTCCGGCCTGATTCCCGTCGCTGCCTCCGTGTTCGACTCTGGTGCGACCTACCGATCTCCACTCATCTGGACCGCAGGTTCTGTTCCACCTCGACCTCCGGTTCTGGCACGTCTTCGGCTTCTCTTCCTCTCCCTTCGGGGGGGGCAAGCGGTCCTCGGCCGAGGCCTCTGCCCGTTCCTTAGGCTCTCTGTTGGGCCTCGGAGCCTCCTCTGTCAGCCAAGTCCATGCCTCCTCCGGTGAGTCGAAGAAGTGAGCTTTCCTGTTTAGGATGACCTTCAAGCGTGCGGGGAACAACAGCATGTAAGAGAGCTGCATGGCTCTTAGTTTCTGCTTGACCTGCTCGTAAGACCGGCGTCTGTTCTGTACCTCGCGGGTTTAATCCGGGAACACCAGGATTTTGTGATTGTCCCATTTGAGATCAGCCACGTGCCTGGCTTCTGCAAGAACTCTGTCTCGGTCTCTGAAATTAATAAAGCGAGCTATCATCAGTCGGCACGGGCCCCCAGGGGGTGGCCGGGGGGCCAGCGACCTGTGCCCCCTTTCAATCGAGAACCACAGCGACTGGTCCGGCATCCAGGATTTGATCCAGCTCTCCAAGAACTCGACTGCTTTGTTCTCTTCCACTCCCTCTGGAAATCCCACAAAACGCAGGTTGTTCCTCCTGGAGTGATTTTCAGCATCTTCGGCCCTTTGATGGAGTTCGCCAGTTCGGGTTTGTAGTTGGGCCACTTTAATTTTAAGCACAGCAAGATCATCCTCCGTCTGTGAGACCCTAGTTTCAACCTCTGTTATGCGGCCCACTTCATTCCCGAGGTCTTGCCTAATGAAGCCCATATCCACACGGACCTCTCCTATCTTGGACTCCAGCCAGCTGTGAGGACTGAATAGCCACTAGGATTGCATTTACTCCATCCGGTGTGGAGGCTCCTGATAGCGCTGTATTCTCTCCATGGGGGGGCGCCGGGACGGTATACTGTTCTATTTTCTGCTGCGAGGCCGGGGGCTGCCTGGTGGCCCTGTCTTTTCCCATTCTGTCTCTGGCTCTCCCCTGGTCTGGGGGTAAGTCTCTCAGGGCGTACCGGGGATCTCGCAGCAAGAGGAGGACGGGCGGAGAGATGGTCCCCGCTCCGGCCCGTTTCCGGTACGTGTCGCCTCCGCGCGAAGTCTGCGGCCCACCTCACCTCAGCGACGGGTAGGTCGCTGTGTCGGCGTCAGGGTCCCTGCGCGATGCCCCCGCCGTGGCTGTAATAGGGTTCTCGTTAGACTCAGCAGGGTCTTATGCAGACTTCAGGCCTTTGCTCAGGCATGGGAGATGATGTCTTCCCAGGGGAACCTGAAGGGCAGAATTAGAGCTTAACATGCTGTGCTCTATTATATCCTAGGTAGGAATGAGTCTATTGACTCTAGTGACAATATGGTAGCATTATTTCTGGGCGTCAATCTCGTTGTCACAATTCTAATCCTGTCATGCTGTATCGTCCTGGTTTTTGCAGGACATACTTTGCTATCTAAGGTGCAGTCGCTTCATTAAAACCTTATTGAAACGTGTACTGCCTCTGTTTGTCATTGTGTATGTGAGACTAATGTAACTGAGAGAAACGGATGAGACCTGAATGATCACGATTTCCCTGAGAAATCAACTATGTCATGCGCTCGGCTGCCCAATCATCCCCGCTCTCAGGTCAAGGTGAGGCACTGATAGTTAGCCGGAGCAAAACCCGGATTAGGGGGACGGGTGTCACCTGTAGTGGGTTAAGACTCAATCTCCCACAACGCAGGTGATTCTGCCGCTCAAAATCCAGTAGTCTCATTAGAGAAATGAGAGCCTACGGGACAATCCCATGGTGGCACTGCCTGCCTACCGGGACGTATCTGTGAGCTAACTAAGATCAGAAGCCTCACAGATGGGTTCCATAGACGAGAAGGGTCCCACTTAAAGGTATTGATTAGTCTACCACAGCTTTTGGCTAAGGGGGAGGTGTGTTTATGTTGGCTTTTTTGGACTCTGCACATTTTATTCTGGCTAACCAATGGTAAAGTGATTGTGCTTTCCCTATTAAACATGGTAAAATTGGTAAACATATGATTAGTAAATTTAAGTTACTACCTACTACATAAGTTGCAGAATTTGTGGAGGTTAGTTTGGAGGTGATGTAGTTCTTTCAAAAGATTTGTCTCAAATTATGTCTTGGAAACATGAACTCAACACAACCAGTGAGCAGTACTTGCGCAAAGAATCCCTCTAGGGTTTCCCCCAAACCAGCAGGGATTATATCCATCAAAAGTACTGTCCTCAAGGAGGTGGATAATCTAGAAAAAATAAGGAAATATATAAAACTCAATTTAATCAGAATCAGCAGCCCTCTGAAATTCACAGCCATCTATGGAAATTATTATAAAACTACCGATAACGGTGGTACAATTATTATTAAAAATCAGCAGGACTCTGAACAGAAAATTATGAGACAGTTAAGAAACAACGCTGTTAGACCTGACAGCCTTAGGGTGGTCATCCCCCAACTTTTTGCCTGCCTTCCTCCACTTTTCCGATACTGTTTTTGCTGTTTTTAGGACTCTGCGTACTTTAATGCTGCTAACCAGTGCTAAAGTGCATATGCTCTCTCCCTTAAACATGGAAACATTGGTTCAACCCCAATTGACATATTTGATTTACTTATAAGCCCCTGGTAAAGTGCACTACATGTGCCCAGGCCTGTAAATTAGATGCTACTAGTACTGATTGTGCCACCCATATAAGTAGCCCCTTAATCATGTCTCCGGACTGCCACGTCAACTTGACATTTAAAAGTACTTACGAAGCCTTAAACTCCCCTTTTTCTACATATTAGTCACCCCTAAGGTAGGCCCTAGGCAATCCATAGGGCAGGGTGCTATGTAGATAAAAAGCAGGATATGTACATATGTGTTTTACATGTCTTGGTAGGGCAAACCTCCTAAATTCATTTTCCACTACTGTGAGGCCTGCTCCTTTCAGAAACTAGAATTAGGGCTGCCTCATATACTTTTTGAGTTGTAGATCCTGATCTGAAAGGGGTAACTAGGTCATATTTAGTATGTCCAGAAAGGTAATTGAAAATCTTGCTTATTGGTGAGGTTGGATTTTATAATACTATTTTAGAAATGCCACTTTTAGAAAGTGAGCATTTCTCTGCACTTAAAAACCATCTGTGCCTGACAGCCTGTCTCCAATCAATGTCTGGGCTGGGATGGTTGACAGCTCCCTTGTGCATTTCACCAAGACAACCACAAACATAGGACACTCAGTCACACCTGCACTCATCTGCATATTGAATGGGTCTTCCTGTGCTGGAAGGTCTAGGGCCTGACACTTACATTCAAAGGCTAGTGGCCAGCCATCACACAATGGACAGCCAAACTCCTTACTGGGACCGAAAGGGGAACCTGTGCACTTGTGCACT
This sequence comes from Pleurodeles waltl, assembly GCF_031143425.1. Lineage (NCBI taxonomy): Eukaryota > Metazoa > Chordata > Amphibia > Caudata > Salamandridae > Pleurodeles > Pleurodeles waltl. Next base: position 916,078,711 of record NC_090447.1, read on the forward strand.
TCAAACCACTCTTTGAAATCTCCCCCACTTCAAGGGCATTTTGGGGTTTAAAAACTGGGTCTTTCACCCCACCAATATAGACACTTCTGTACCTACACCTGTATCCTGTCAGGAGGAGCTGCCTGTCTGCTCAAAGGACTCATCTGGACTGCATTGCTGAGAAGGACTGCTGCTCTGCTGTTGCCCTGCTGGCCTCTGACTTTGCTGAGAAAGCCTCTGCTTTCCCCAAAAGTGCTCTCCAAGGGCTTGGAGTGAGCTAGCCTTCCTTCTGTTTTCTGAAGTTCTCATGGCCAAAAAACGTCATCTCTTCAGGAAACTCCTTGTGCACTGAAAATAGATGTACCGTCTGCCAGAATCGACGCAAAGTCTGCATTGCAACTGACTTCCTGAGTGGAAATTTGATGCAGCACCTGCCTTATGACTCATAATTCGATGCATTGCCTACCGGATCGATGCAGCGTCTGTGCCTTCTTCCAGCAGGTCATGCATCTCCTTCTCTGCTGTCTCTGTGCTTTGGTATTTTTGACACATACCAGGTATTGTGTGTTACAAAGAGACAACTGTTTATTTCCAAGAGTTAATATTCTTTAAACCTTTCGAATGTGATATTTCAACTTGTACTTATTGAATTTTAGTCGTTTTGACCTTATTTAATTCAGATAAATATTATCTATTTTTCTAAACCTCTGTGGTGTATTTGTGTAGTGTTTTCACTGTGTTACTAAATGATTTATTTCAGAAATACTTTACACATTGCCTTCTAAGTTAAGCCTGCCTGCTCAGTGCCAAGCTAACAAAGGGTGGGCACAGGATAAATTGGACTCTGTGTGACTTACCCTGACTAGGAGTGTGGTCCCTACTCGGACAAGGGAGTATACCTCTGCCAACTAGAGACTCCATTTCTAACAAACGCTAACCACAGAAATATTAAGCATGATCCTAATAAAGAAATACAAGCAGAGCCCAAGATTGCAGTTGATGAGGCCCTTAAGTGATGGCTCACAAAATAAATATGACTTTCCGATAAATATAAATCCCAGGATACAGTTCATGTATACATTGATACAAAAGATAAAGAAAAACACCAGGAAGGTCAATTGTATCGGGAGGGAATTCCATTTTGGAGCTCTTAGCGAAGTATGGAGATGTGTTCTTAGAACCATTTGTGAATGGGTTGTATCATATGTCAAGGATGTCATCCACATCGTAAAGTAGATTGAACAGCTTGGATTTGATGATCAGGAGGAAATACATGTCACCATCAATGTGGAAACTCTGTACCAACATCCCCAAGATGTTACACTGGAAACTACGGAGTGGTATCTGGAACAAGAACATACCCACAGTGGGTCCCTACCCAATTTATACTTGATGAGGATATTTTTTCGAAGAATTTCAATGAGCTTAACCAACCATATTATATTCAAATGAAGGGAAGAGTTATGGGATGCCTCTTTGCTCTGGAACTAGCAATATTGTGCAAAGGAAATATGGGTATACATAATAAACCCTATAACGATGGGATCTCCTTATGGAGGAGATCTATAGACAATATCCTCATCTGGAAATGAAACATTGAAGACCTGATGAATTTTCTCAATCAGATCAATACATGAACACCAGACATCAGTTTATCCTTTACCTATAACAAACACAAAATCACTTATCTTGATTTGATGAAAAGACACCAAGAAGGGAGAATCTACACAATTATGTATAACAAAGACACTGATAGGAATTATTTCCTTCATCACTTCAGCTTTCACCAGTGCAGTGTTAGAGACAGTTTACCATACTGTCAGTTTTTTTAAATCAGGAGGAACTGATAGAAAGTTCCTCCTGATTCCTCCTGACATAGGGGGTCCTTACAACATTGGCGGTATTAGGCGCTTACCGCCGTGCAGAAGACCGCCAATATACCACAGCGGAATTCCGCCACAGCTATTATGACACACACCTTGGAATCCACCGAAATTCAGACACCTACACAACACCGCCACACCAAAGGTCAGTGATAAACTGGCGGAAACAAATCCTCCACCTCCACGCCAACAGAAACACACCCATGCTATCACGACCCACGAATCCACGCAGTGGTCTTTCAACCGCGGTATTCCATTGGCGGTACACACCGCTGCGCTCAAAATACACACACATCTCCAAAACACCGCCACATTGGACAATTACAAATACACACACCTGACACACATACAAACACCACTCCCACACACCCAATACAATATAAAACACACACCCACATCACCCACAAACCCCTACGACCAAAAATTAGAGACGAAGGATACAGAGAGAGAGCACAGAATAGACAACCCCACTACACAGAGGCACACAACACCATCACCCACACAACATCCACGCACAAAACACCACACACCACTACACTCACCACAACCATCACCACATACACCACCCTACACATCACCCACACCACCCCATGTCACGCAAAAGACACCCCCGCTTCTCCGAGGAGGAGCTCAGGGTCATGGTGGAGGAAATCGTCCGGGTAGAGCCACAGCTATTTGACTCACAGGTACAGCACACATCAATAGCCAGGAAGATGGAGTTATGGCGCAGAATAGTGGACAGGGTGAACGCCGTGGGACAGCACCCAAGAAATAGGGATGACATCAGGAAGAGGTGGAACGACCTACGGGGGAAGGTGCGCTCAACGGTCTCCAGGCACAACATCGCGGTACAGCGGACTGGCGGCGGACCCCCACCTCCTCCCCCACAACTAACAACATGGAAGGAGCAAGTCTTGACCATCTTGCATCCTGAGGGCCTCGCAGGAGTCGGTGGAGGATGGGACACTGGTAAGTCAAATCTTAACTATCATATCCCCCACCCTACTTGCATGCTATCACACACCCCCTCCCTCGCCCCCTCCCCTATCACTACAACTCCTCACTAATCTACCCATGACACCAACCACCCATCCCAACACCAAGTTCTGCATGACACAACTAAGCATGGACACCCATCACTAAAGCGTGCCCACTGCACATACCCAGTACACCACCCCAACCATCACCACACAAACCCACACACAGGAATGCTTGCACTGGGGTACACAAACACCCACCCATTGCACACCATTACACACACACATGCAATAATCATGCTCTTATGCCCCTGCAGGAACCCGAAGGACCGTCACCACACCAGAGGGTCCAGACAACACCACTCCACCCCCAGAAGAGGCCCACAGTGACGATAGCAGCTCTGCCCTACTGGATCATGATGACCAGCCCGGACCATCGTGGGCCTCGGGACAGTCGGTTCCCCTTGCACAGGCACAGCCCAACACCGACCTTCCACCCTCTGGTAACACCAGCACAGCACCCACCCAGCGGGCCCAAACCTCCCTACCCAGGACAGGTCAATCAGCGGTGTGTCCACCACTATAGGGCAACCAGGGTAACCCACCACCCCAACAACAACAGGGACCTGGGGGCAGTGGTAGTGGGCACACGGTGCAGGGGACGGAGCCACAGGAACACAGGGGAACTGGGAGGGCTGCTGTGCGACAGGGGGCGGACAGGCCAAGGGAACCCACTCTCCATGAGGCTCTCTCCTCCATCATGGGAGCATACCACCACTCCCAGGAGACGATGGAGACGGTCCTGGACAAGTTGCAGGAGATCCTGCGCCTGCAGGACGAACTGTATTTGGGGTTCAGGGAAGAGCTCAGGACCATCAGCTCCGCCCTGGGCACCATCGTAGAGGTGCTGAAGGACATACAGCAGACCTTGAGGGACACCGTGGAACTCCAAGGGGCCCCTGACACTAGCATGGACGATGAACTGCCCACCACCTCCGCCGGCGCTAGTGGACAGGACGCCCTGCCACAGGACCAACACACCAGCACCCCACCCCCTGCAGACGGACAATCACCACGCAAGCGGGCCCTGAGATCCAGGAACAGGACAGAGCAAGATGGCAAGACCCCTGCCAGGAAATGAGACCACCCTGATTGTCACCCACTGTCCCACTTTGTTATCCTGTCCATACTTAAACTGCCCCAGCTCCACTTCCTATGCCCAGATGGGCAGTGCACCTGTGAGACTAATAGACTGGACTCTGCCATGGACATTCCTCCGCCATCACCCATCCTCATTTTACAACCCCCTCCCATTTCTGAGCACTTCAATAAACACCCTTGAAACACAAAACAATCTGGAGTCAGTCTGTGATTTATTAAAAATTTATTATCAATGACAGTGTCATAATGGGTGTACCATTGTAAAGCTAACATACCTATGTCACACATCACAAGCCCTTGAAGGATGCAAGCAGTTGACACGTAGGTAACCACACCTGTGAAACCGTAATGGGAGGGTACAACTCAGTTACCAAATAGTGATTTAAATCGAAAAACAGGATAGAGGTAGACGTGTGAAAGTTAATGTAATGCTAAAAATGAAAATGTTCTCACCTGTGTCTCACTGGAAATATTGCTGTATGACTGACTCCCTGTTGTCGTTGTCTTCTTCATCAGCTTCATCCTCATCACTGTCCACAGGCTCCACAGCTGCTACAACACCGTCATCGGGATCATCCTCCTGCAGAAAAGGCACCTGTCGTCGCAAAGCCAAATTATGGAGCATGGAGCAGGCGATGATGATGTCGCACACCTTCTTCGGTGAGTAGAATAGGGATCTACCTGTCATATGGAGGCACCTGAACCTGGCCTTCAGGAGGCCGAAGGTGCGTTCGATCACCCTCCTAGTCCGCCCATGGGCCTCATTGTACCGTTCCTCTGCCCTGGTCCTGGGATTCCTCACTGGGGTCAATAGCCAGGACAGGTTGGGGTAACCAGAGTCCCCCAATAGCCATACACGGTGCCTCTGGAGTTGACCCATCATATCAGGGATGCTGCTATTCCACAGGATGTAGGCGTCATGCACTGAGCCAGGGAACATAGCATTTCCCTACGAGATGTACTGGTCTGCCAAACAGACCATCTGGACATTCATGGAATGATAACTCTTCCTGTTCCTGTACACCTGTTCACTCCTGTGGGGGGGGGGGACCAGAGCTGCATGGGTCCCATCAATAGCACCTATGACATTGGGGATCACTGTAGGCAAATCCTCCACCTCAGGGAAAATGATGTATCGCCTTACGTATTTCAGCAGGGCAGACAACACTCTGGACAACACGTTGGAAAACATAGGCTGGGACATCCCTGATGCCATGGCCACTGTTGTCTGAAAAGACCCACTTGCAAGGAAATGGAGCACTGACAGCACCTGCACGTCAGGGGGGATTCCAGTCGGATGGCGGATTGGTGACATCAGGTCTGGCTCCAACTGGGTACATAGTTCCTGGATTGTGGCACGGTCAAACCGGTAGGTTACAATGACATGTCGCTCTTCCATTGTCAACAGGTCCACCAGCGGTCGGTACACCGGAGGATTCCGCCATCTTCTCATCTGTCCCAGCAGACAGTGCCTACGAAGGACAACAGCGAAGAACCAGTCATTATTCCTCCAGGCATGTACCCACAGTCACACACAAGACTACACCACTCACAAAACCCTTCCTGTATGTGTGTTGAGTGTAGGCCTAGCTATGTGTGACGCAGTAGGAAATGAAGCCATGTGGGGCCCTGAAATGGCGGCTGCCTGACCTCTAAAGTGGGACAATGGGATTGTGGGGTAACTGCGCTGGCGTTGCACACCGTCGCGCTAGGCGGTCGTAGACCGCGGCGCAATGCTGCATTGGTTAACATTGGACCCTATGGGTCCCAGGAGCCAATGAACAGGTGCGCTGGCGGTGATGGTGCGCACTGCCGCGGACGTCACCGTCGCGGACGTCACCGCCATTTTCTATCTGTTCAATCACTAGATACCTGACCTTTGACAGGAGAGGACCTACACTGCAAGTGCTGCTGTGACCTCGGTCTGGAAGCGACGATGGCTGCTGCGTCTGGGGAAAGGGCCCCTGCCTTCACTGCACAGGAGTTGGAGAAACTGGTAGACGGGGTCCTCCCCCAGTACACGCTACTCTACGGTCCTCCAGACCAACAGGTTAGTTCACAGGGAGCACGTTGTATGGGCTAGGCCTGGGTGGAGAGGGCTGGTTGGAAGAGGGAAGGGGGCAGAGTTTATAGAACATTAATGCATGGGAATGAATGGGCCACGTGGCCAGAGTAGGGAGGGGGCCACTCACAACGACGGTGCATTTGGTAATGACTGTTCCTCTTTCCTTGTGCATGTCATGTAGGTCAGCGCCCACCAGAAGAGGGAAATTTGGCGTGCCATCGCCAAGGAGGTCCTGACCCTGGGGGTCCACCAGAGACGGGGCACCCACTGCCGTAAGAGATGGGAGGACATTCGCTGCTGCAGCAAGAAGACGGCGGAGGCTCAGCTGGGGATGGCCTCCCAACGTGGGAGGGGTGCCCGTAGCACCATGACCCCCCTGATGTTCCGGATCCTGGCGGTGGCCTACCTGGAGTTGGATGGGCGCTTGAGGGCATCACAGCAGACACAAGGGGGTGAGTACAACCTCATTCTGCGGACTTTGCGTGCAATGGAGGTGTCTGGGTGGGGGAGGTGGGCTGTGGGTGTCCCTAGGCCAGGGCGAGTTAAGTAGGCAAGGCCCCTCCGTAATGTAGGCCATGTGGCACTCTACCCCACCTCAGCAGAGTGCCAAGTCGAGGTATAGTTGCCCCTGTGGCATCCATGTGCGCAGATGTCCACCATTGCCATATAGGCCATATCCCAGAAATTGCATGTGCGGAGGGCAGGAGCACGGCGTAATGCAGGGGGCAGCTGCGTTTGTTTTGTCCGCCAACGGTAGCGGTAATCCATGCACTAAAACTCTCTTTCTTCTGTCTCCCCCCCTTTTTCTGCCCTCCATGTCCTTTTGTACATCAGCATCAACAGGCGGAGGTACAGTGGCAGCGGAGCACAAGGGAGCTGCATCCCACATGGCCATGGAGGGCCACACCACGGACTCTGAATGCACCAGTGGGACGGAGGGCGAGGGAAGCTTCACGTCGGCCACCGGATCACCAAGCAGCGACACGGACTCGTTCGACGATGTGGGCTCCCTTGTGGTGGCGGCACCATCTGTGCCCCCCACCTCTACAGGTACAGCCGCCACCTCCCATACCAGCACCGCCCTCCCAGCAGCCCCTCAGCGTTCGCCCCGTGCCCGCTCACCCAGGAGGGTGGGCATCACCTTCGCCCCAGGCACCTCAGGCCCTGCCCCAGTCACCCCTGCTGCCCTCAGTGAGGAGGCCATTGACCTCCTCAGGTCACTCACTGTTGGGCAGTCTACCATTGTGAATGCCATCCAGGGTGTAGAACGAGAGTTGCAACACGGTAATGCATTCCTGGAGGGCATTCATTCCGGTCAGGCTGTCCTTCAGCGAACCCTGCAATCTTTGGCCTCAGCACTGATGGCAGCCATTGTCCCTGTGTCTAGCCTCCCCCCTCCAACTTCCTCCATCCAGACCCAATCTCCTGTACCCCATCCCATCCCAAGCACACCTACAGACCAGCATGCACACAAGTCAACACAACCAAGTAGCTCAAGCAAACATAGGCACCACACACACCACAGGCACTCACGCAAGCCTCAGCCACATACAGACACAACAACATCCACTGCCTCCAATGTGTCCCCCTCCTCCTCTTCTCCCTCCTCCCTCCCAGTCTCGTCTACACACACACCTGCATGCACCACATCTACAGGCACCATGAATCGCACCAGGACACCCAGCACCACAAGCCGCTCACCTGAACTCACCACCTCCACTTCCATTTACACGTCCCCTGTATCCTCTCCCAGTGTGTCTGTGACGCCCCCTCCCAAAGTACACAAACGCCGGCAATCACTCACCCAACATCCATCCACCTCATGACAGCCTCCAGTACCTGCACCTGCACCCAAAACACCTAAAGTGACACCTCCGACAAGCACCTCCTCTTCCTCCACTCCCAGACCCCCTCCAGCTACCCATCCCAGTGTTCGTCAGAAACTGTCCCTCTGTAAAGTTGACCTTTTTGCCCCCACCCCCCTCTCCAATTCATCAGTCCTGTCGTAGCGCCTCAGCCAAACAGCCTCCAATACCAGTGGTGCCTGTTCAAGGATTTTGGAGTGCACTGGCCACCAGGGCAGGCAGTAGGACCCGGAGCCAAGGCACTGGCAGCCCACCCCCTGTAAAGGCTCTAAAATTGGAGAGTGGACGACGGGACCGTGTTAAGACTCCTGGTGGGAAAACAACTGACATGGGTTCCAAGGGGATTGGAGAGTCAGCTGTGACTCCACCAAAGGTGGGGAAGGGCCAGAGGAAGTCTCCACAGCCTGTTGTGAGTGTCACGGCAGAGAAGTGCGCCATCATTTCCGGCGGTCGAGACACAACCGCCAACACCGTCGTTACTGGTCCAGAGACCACCGCCAGAGTCACAGCCCAGGAGGGCCCAAGTATCGTCACAGGTTAGGAGACCACCGCCAGAGTCACAGCCCAGAAGGGCCCAAGTATCGTCACTGGTCAGGAGACCACCGCCAGAGTCACAGCCCAGGAGGGCCCAAGTATCGTCACTGGTCAGGAGACCACTGCCAGAGTCACAGCCCAGGAGGGCCCAAGTATCGTCACTGATCAGGAGACCACCGCCACCGCCGGAGTCAGTGCCCAGGAGGGCCCCGGCTGCCACAGCCCCTCTGGTCAATGATGAAACGTCATGCCACACACCAATGTCCAGTATAGAAGACGTCATGCCACACACCAATGTCCAGTGTAGAGAACGTCATGCCACATACCAATGTCCTTATCAGAACCGCCATGTCAAAGCACCGCTGAACAGTCCTGAACCGCCATGGCAAAGCACCGCTGAACAGGGCAAAGACCGCCATGGCAAAGCACCGCTGAACAGTCCTGAACCGCCATGGCAAAGCACCGCTGAACAGGGCAAAGACCGCCATGGCAAAGCACCGCTGAACAGTCCTGACCCGCCATGGCAAAGCACCGCTGAACAGGGCAAAGACCGCCATGGCAAAGCACAGCTGAACAGTCCTGAACCGCCATGGCAAAGCACCGCTGAACAGGGCAAAGACCGCCATGTCAAAGCACCGCTGAACAGTCCTGAACCGCCATGGCAAAGCACCGCTGAACAGGGCAAAGACTGCCATGGCAAAGCACCGCTGAAGAGGGCAATGCACCGGGTAGGAATGAAAAGACCGCCACATCAGGCATCCTTATCCCATGTGCAGCTGGGACAGTGACAGGACACGACCTTTCACGGGGAGACTCATCCAGTCTGGGCACCAGTCCCCCCCAGTACCAGTAGAGACCTGCATCAACTTGAGAGACTGTGGCTTTGCACTCTCCAGGATGGCACAGTGGGCAAACCACCCACTGTATAGACTTGAGAGACTGTGGCTTTGCACTCCCCAGGATGGATGAGTGGGCAACCCACCCACTGTATAGACTTGAGAGACTGTGGCTTTGCACTCCCCAGGATGGCAGAGAGGGCAAACCACCCACTGTATCACTTGAGAGACTGTGGCTTTGCACTTCCCAGGATGGCATAAATGGGCATGGAGCCCCGTCATGGATCTGGCTTTGCAGTCATCCGGCTGAGGTGCCCCCCTTCCCTTCCCCCTGAGGTGCCTGTAGTATTTCTATCTGATGCCCCGGCAGTGTTCTCTCCGATTTTGGTCAGGTATCGTTAGTGGGCCTCACCCATGCATTTTTGGACTGTTGGTGCACGGACATTGTTATGTACATATCTGCACTACTTCTCGTATTGTATATAATTATGACTGATTTTCATATATATATCTGTATATTTTTGGATGACATGTATATTGGCACATTACATTGTTTGACCAATTTTCGCTTTGTGTATTCATTCTTCCGGCGGGATTGTGGGTTGTTACTGTAATTTTTTGAGAATGCATTGGTGTGTATGTTGTAATATGCGAGGGTGGGGGTGGGGGTGTTTGGTGTGTGTCCCCCTAACTTTTGCCTCCTCCCTCCCCCATGTCGTAGGTGCAGTACTCACCGTTGTCTGCGGCGCCTACGTAGCTGTTGGTCGTAGAGGAGCAGAAACACCAGGGCAGGGAGTATTTGGAGTTCCGGCTCCATGGATTCCTCGTTCCTCGTGGGATATGTTCAGGTGAGCGTTTTCCCATAGCAAAAGCTGTTTCCGCCGTGTTTTTATCCACAGTGAATCCGCCCCGGAAAAGGTGGCGGATTGGCGGGTTGTAATAGTGTGGGTGGTACATTGTCTTCCGCCTGTCTGTTGGCGGTGACTGCCGCGCTGCTTGTCTGTACCGCCGTGGCGGGCGAAGTGTTAAAGTGGCTGTCTTTGTTGGCGGTTTCCGCCAGGGTCATAATTCCCTTTTTTTGTCCGCCGGACTGTTTGCGGTATTTCCGCTGCTTTAACACCATCCGCCAGGGTTGTAATGACCCCCATAATTATTTCTTGCATTTGAATGCACCTTTGGAAAAACTAGTGAGTAGAAATTATCCAACACAATTACTGAAAAGGTCCTTAAAGAAAGCATGGTATACACCAAGAGAGAGCCTATTGGAAGATAACATCAAAATGAAATCTGACCTATTGTACATGTGGCAACATGTATTCTACATACAAAAAATGCTTAAAAGAATTGTCAGAAGGAATGTCAGTTGTTCAAAAATCAGGATCCAGTGTTTTAGGAAGCTCTCTTTGTTCTATGAAGACATAAGAATATCAAAGATCAGGTGGTACGTTTTAATATAGAAAAACAAAGGGAATCCAACACGTTTCGACAAACCAATAACCTTCCACACATTATGGGTCATCATAAAAGCAGAAACCGCTCAGACTTCCAATTAAGTGGAGAGAGAATGAAAGTAGTGTGCAATCAGTGCAGAACAAAACTCCTTGAATTCACAAACTGTAATACCACATATGTGGTGTACATCATGGAATGTACCTGTGATTTGGCATATTTTGGGAAAACATTGCAAGAAGTAAAAAAACGCACCTGGGCATTTATTTCTGCTTCAGTACAAAACTGTCTTTCTAAAGCATATTGTCCAAAAGAATAGTAGCATGTGAACATCACTTTTAAGAGCCGATTCATGGCTGATACTGTAAATGTGAACAGTGAAAACAAGTTTAAATCAACTTTCAGAAGTGAGAGGTTTGCCTTACTTTTCATGAGAAATGTTTTATCACAGTCTTTGGGATATATGAAATACAAGGTGACGACCATGATAGTGACACAAATTGCTACAAAACCTGTCTGTAGAAAAAAACTACATCTAACACGGTCCCTAGGACATGGAATATCAATATGGGGAAATCTGTAAAATAATTGAATATTGAGTAATAACAGCAAGGGTGATTGTTTTTACATGGACGTGACAGTAGAACCACTTAACAGAGTTGCATGTATTGCCATCTAAATCATCAGTAGAGGGGGGCATAGCCAAGACCGCGATGAAGTTAGACATGCCTGTCTGAGCTCCAACAATATAGCCACAACTGCCCTTCATTTCTGCATAAAAGAAGCCCCCCTGCCCTGACGGGGGTCCAGAGGGGCTCACCAGTGGCCTGAGGGACCCCAAAGTAGCCAACAGCATTTTTCTGTCTGGGAAGATAGATGCCCCAATGTGGCAGTGACAGCCCAAAATGGTGGCTGGGGGAAAGATGACACACTAGGGCGATGAGGTACTCCAGGAAACACCAGTCAGCTTGAAGAGTGAGGGAGACAGCCCTACCTCCCATGGACTTCTCAGCTCTTGGATAAAGACTGAACTGTGGTAGTTGGTCATATGGTGATAGCACCCGCAATTGGTGGAGCAGCTGCATGGGCTGTGACAGCCTGGCTACTGATTGCCACCACACATGAAGAGCAGCACTCTGGAAAGAAGGTCTGAGGCAGGCACTGCAAAGACTCACTTTAATCCTTAACTTTTGAAAGCGCAAGTGGTCGGTTTCAAGCTGCTATTGATGTGAGGCCCTTTGTAACAGCCGAGCCAGTGTCCCACACTATTGAGATACTCTCACATCAGGTGCTGTTACCGGCAACTGCTTCATACCGACACTCTTAGGACAATTTGAATATCTCTCCAAGCTAGTTATGTACTTCCACGTCCGATAGTCCTGAGGAGGCCCAGAATTATGTTGCGCCAAAACACGTCGACCCTTTAATCTCGGGAGGGGTTGTGAGAAAGATTCAATTGTATCCATGGGGATTGTTCACGATATACTTCTCTTTTTTAAATAGAAACAATATTAACTCAATTGCTGAGATGTAAACATGATACAACCATCTCTCATATAGATTATCATGTGAAATATCATCAATAACCACATCCAGAAAAGATAGAAGGATGACTGAAGTACACGTTACATTTTGTTTTTGACTTATCATTATTTGAGTCTATGTTTGTAGATCGTTCATGTCAAGCTTTGTCAAGGAATAATGTTACATGTAGATTTGGGCTCTTTTTTCCATTTTGACTTAAATATATGAAAATAATTGTATCAATGAATAGTGGTCCCAGTGATTGATTTATGGTTTCACATATTAATTATTTTGTATTTTTTCCTACTAATGTACCATTTCCCTGTCTTTCTGTAAGGCAGGCAGTGCAGCACTCCGGCTTGATTGCACTGACCTCCACTGGTGGCCTTCAACATAGAGGAGAACCAGTGGCTCCCGAAAGGTGCTTTACCCCAGACGATCTGCACAACGGTGGGGGCCTCCCATCACATCAGCTCTAACAGTGAAAGGGGGAGTCAGAGGCCATGGAGATAGAAAACAGTTGGACCAGTTACTTGTCATGTTCTGTAGAGGACCACCCTGAAAGTGAAGCCACAAGTTAAATATTCTTGGCACTATGGCTAGTTGTGGCTTCCGTGGAACTGCCAGAGTAATACCGGTAGGCAGCACCATCTGGGGTGTGCCAGGGGCTCACATGACCTGGTCGGTTTTGGATGCCGGACCTCATCCTGTGTAGAATGTGCAGAGCAGAGGTGTGGAGTCCTCAACAAAGCTGACCTCCCAACAGAGGGAGAGATGAAGCAAAATGAGCCCCAGGCAGCAGTGCCAGAAGGGGCACAGGGCATGCACTGGGTTGGTACATACACTGGACCGCAGGGCATTGAGACAGAAGAGCCACCACAGGGAAACCAAAAGCAGACAAGTCATGCCATCTACAGAGAAGCACCATCTGCCACATCAGGGGCATTTCCTGGCAAAGCTCAATCCTAGGTTGCTGGACACCCTCCTCGATGAGCAGACAGAACGTTTCTCAAAATCCTATGGGGAATTTCAGATACAGTGATTACAGACATGGGTCTCTTCAGAATGGATCAAAGAAAACTAGCAGACAGGCTGGACACTATGGAGCCAAACACGACACAGATGGACCCAACAATTGAGGATATGAAGACAAGACTCAAAGACCTGACAGAGGCAGTGACCTACCTATATGATCAGGTAGAAAATGCAGAAGGCCACTGTTGCCTAAGTAATATTTCGATTCCAGATCTACCAGAGCATTTGAAGGGCAAAGTGCAGAGCTGTTTCTAGAAAAATGGCTCATACAACACAGTTATGATGGTAATCCCATAACCTTCTTCAGAGTGGAAAGGAGTGCCAGGTCCCCGGTCACCCCTCTGCACCAGAGGTCGCACCTTGGCCTCCTGAGCGATTGGTATGGAGACGTCATTCTCCAAGGTGCCCCAGCGCATGGCTCATGAACAGTAAAGGGTCACAAGGTGACCTGTTCACAGATTTCACAATCCTTCTACAAAGGAAGAGGAACTCTTTCCTCCAATTCAAAGCAATTTTCCGCCAGCTGGGCCTACGCAAACCACTTCTGTGTGGAAAAGGCCAATACCTCCTTTTTCTTCATGACACCTGAAGCGGTCTGGCAGGGGCTGGAGCAGGACAGAACACCAAGAACAGGAGTGGATAACTAGTCAGTGGTGGAATGAAAAAGAAATAGGAGGACAGCAAAATGCATGACAATGCTGTCCGGAAAAACTACGAAACACCAGGTGAAAACAGAAAGGGCACAGATGTGACAGAGATGGCAAATTACAGAGTTTCGCAGGAGATGGAGTCATGAAGTATCCCAGAGTCGGCGTGGACTCACTGTACACTGATGCAGAACAGCTCCTCCAACAGGGAACAGTGGTGACTTCAAAGCCAGCACACATGGGGAGTTGAGTTGGTATCTGTGGACTAGGGCATTTGGACTGCCCCCATTTCCAAAAGTGCTGGGAAAAGGGGCCATTGGATGACATGTGTGAGAAAACAGGGCTGATTGCAGAGGCCCCCTAACTTTTTGCCCCCATTTTCCACTTTTTGCTGGTGTTTTCCTGACTGATGGTGCCCTGGGTACTGCTAACCAGTCCCAGGGCCTGTGCTCTGTGTAAAATCAATATGCAAATTAGGCTAATTATAATTGGCTAAGTTAACCTACCTATAAGTCCATAGTATTTGGTAGGGCATGTAGGTTTAGGGACCACAGCATAAGTAGTGCACCCATAGATGCACTGCTGAGGTGCCCATTGTCATTGTAAAGGCAGGCCTGCCTTGCTGGCTGCTTTTAAATTATAGTTATATGCAAATTCGACTTTGGAATTAAAAGTAGTTCCAAAGTCTTGAACTACCTTATTTTTACATATAAGTCACCCCTAAGGTGTGCCCTATTTGCCCCTAGGGCTGGGTGCCATGTAACTATAAGCAGGGACCTTATAAAAGTAGTTTTATAAGCCCTGGTGAGGTACAAACAGCCAAATGTGTTTTTCCCTCATTGTAGTGAATGGCCTTCATAGGCTAGAATGGGGAGACTTTATTTTAATTTTTAAAGTCCCCTTAAGTAATGGATACCAAGAGTTTGGTATCAAATTAATTGTTATAATACATCCCACAACTTCTAGTTGTTGTATTTAATATAACTTGTTCAGGTAAAGAGTTTTAAACTTTACCTGAAAAGTTGCCAATTTCAGCCCTGCATTGTTTTTGCTGCTGTGCCCTGATTGGCCAGCCTCTGGCAGCCTGGCCAGGCTGCATTGATGAGGTGTGAAGTGGCCTGGCTTCACACAAAGAGATGTGCCTGTGGGAGGGAATTTCCCCTCAGCAGATGGTGAGGCAGGAAGGGGGAGGGCTGCCAAACTGGTCTTCAAAGGCAGAGAAGGACATTTGGAGCACCTCAGCAACACCTCCACATCCTGCAACCCCAGACAGCTAGGTGCCCCCTTGATTAGATTAGGAGAGGGCAGGAGAGGGGTGTGCTTATGAATTTTAGCCACACCAGTGGGTGGGCTCAGCCAGATGTAACCTCCAAAAATAATTTTCAGCCATGATGGATTTTTGAAGAATGTTGCCTCCTGGGATTGATTTTTGCCACACTTCCCAGGAAGTGGTCATCACAGGGGGAAGGACCCTGCACCTGATTGGAGAATCAGGACCCCCTGTTTTTCACCCAGGAGCAACGATAAAACTGGCAGACCTGCATCCACACCTCAGTTCTCTACCACATCCCTACCAGGAAGAACTACAGAAGAAGAAGGACTGCCCTGCTGGACCCCTGGCCTGCACCTGGAACCTGCACTCAGAAGGACTGCACCAGCTGCACACTTGGGTTTCACCACAAGAAGGACTTTGCCTGGCTTCAACTGGTTCAAGGAGGGACTCCCTGTTTGCTACAGGTGAAAAATTGCTAACCAGAGTCCCCAGCACCAACTCCTGAAGAAATCAACCAGCTGACCACTGCCCAGTGGCCAAAAAGGAGTTTGCGCCAGGTGCATTCTGGGAGTTGTAGTCCGCACCCCCAAGGGTCATCTCAGAGCTTCTGGACCCTTGGGGTGAGCCGTGGACCCCAAAAGAACCTTAAAAGAAGGGAAAACGCTCACCTCTACACACCCCACGAGGAACGACGACACCATGGAGCCGGAGCTCCAAATTCTACCTGCGATAGTCTTCCTGCTCCTCTACCAGGAGCGCGAACGCCGGCGGCGAAGACCACGGTGAGTACTGCATCTAAGACAAAAGGGAGGGGGGAGGCAAAAAACAGAGACACACACACACATGCAACACCCCCACCCACACCCTCACCCACTACAACACACACACTAATACAGCATAATATATTACAGTTACACCCCCCAAGCCCTCCGGAAGGATGCAAAGACAAAAGGAAATGAGTGTAACCATTGTAATATATTAAAATCCAGTACTCAAACATAAATATACACTATAAACAAATATATACACCAATAATACAAGTCCAGGCATTGCACCATTTATAGTCCGTGGACCACTGGGCCCAAAATGCATGGGCGAGGCCCACACTCGATACACGATCAAAACAGAGAGAACACTGCGTGGGCATCAGATAGAAATACAACAGGCACCTCAGGGGGAAGGGAAGGGGGGGTACCTCAGCCGGATGAGTGCACGATGCCAGATCCGCGAGGGGGCTCAATGCCCACTGTTCAATCCTGGGGAGTGCAAAGCCACAGTCTCACAAGTCTCTACAGTGGGTGGGTTGCCCACTGCCATATCCTGGGAGTGCAAAGCCACAGTCTCTCAAGTCTCTACAGTGGGTGTGTTGCCCACTGCTGCATCCTGGGGAGTGCATAGCCACAGTCGCTCAAGTGGATAACAGTCTCCACTGGTTCTGGAGGGGGACTGGTGCCCAGAGTGCTTCATCCTGTGAAGGACAGAGGTAGTGGATGCATGTCTCCACTGGTTCTGGAGGCGGACTGGTGCCCAGAGTGCATCCCTCACCCAGTGACGGACCCAGTTGCGTCAATGCCCCTGCCGCTCATGGGCTAGCGGTGCTTGATTTGGTGGGGGCCCTGTTCAGCGGTGCTTGATTTGGCGGTGCCCTGTTCAGAGGTGCTTGAGTTGGCGGTGCCCTGTTCAGCGGTGCTTGAGTTGGCGGTGCCCTGTTCAGCGGTGCTTGAGTTGGCGGTGCCATGTTCAGCGGTGCTTGATTTGGCGGTGCCCTGTTCAGCGGTGCTTGAGTTGGCGGTGCCCTGTTCAGCGGTGCTTGATTTGGCGGTGCCCTGTTCAGTGGTGCTGAGTTGGCGGTGCCCTGTTCAGCGGTGCTAGAGTTGGCGGTGCCCTGTTCAGCAGTACTTGATTTGGCGGTGCACTGTTCAGCGGTGCTTGAGTTGGCGGTGCCCTGTTCAGCTGTGCTTGTGCTGGCGGTCCTTCATGGCCCAGAGGTGCTTGTGCTGGCGGTCCTCCATGGCCCAGCGGGGCTTGTGCTGGTGGTCCTTCATGGCCCAGCGGGGCTTGTGCTGGCGGTCTTTCATTGCCCAGCAGGGCTTGTGCTGGCGGTCCTTCATTGCCCAGCGGGGCTTGTGCTGGCGGTCCTTCATAGCCCAGCGGTGCTTGTGCTGGCGGTCCTTCATGGCCCAGCGGGGCTTGTGCTGGGGGTCCTTCATGGCCCAGCGGGGCTTGTGCTGGTGGTGGCTTCCTGGGCAGCTAGGCTGGGGCCGGCGGGGCCCTCCTGGGCAGCTGGGCTGGGGCTGGCGGGGCCCTCCAGGCCAGCTGGGCTGGGGCTGGCGGGCCCTCCTGGGCAGCTGGGCTGGGGCTGGCAGGGCCCTCCTGGGCAGCGGGGATGATGGCGGTCTTCTCCACCGTGCAGCTCTTCCCAGACTTGCCGGGTTTCTTGTGGCCCTTCCCCACCTTGGGAGGTGTAACAGCTGAGTCCACACTCCCACCGGGACCCCTGGGAGCGGCTTTGGTGGCTGGAGTCCTCCCCCTCTCCCGCCGGGCACTGGCCTACTTCTGATGCTTCACAGGGGGGGGACTGGCTGTGCTGTGGATCCGTGCAACACTGGCTGTCCTGGTGGCCGGTGCACTCAACATACCTGTGGCAACAGGCACCACTGGTCCCGTAGATGTTGTGGCTGAGGTGCTACTTCGGGACCTATGAGATGGACGGGGTGGGGGAGGTGTGGGAAAAAGGTCAAGGCTGGACAGGAAAAGTTTTTGGGAGACACTGGGACGGGTAGCTGGAGGGGGTTAGGGAGTGGAGGAAGAGGTGGTGGTTGTAGGAGGTGTACGTTTGGTGACTTTGGGTGCAGGTGAATGCGCTGGAGGCTGTCGTGAGGTGGATGGCTGTTGGGTGGGTGTGTGCCTGAGTTTGTGTAGCTTGGGAGGGGGCGTCACAGACACACTGGGAGAGGACACAGGGGACGTGTGAATGGTAGTGGGGGTGGTGACTGCACGTGAGCGGGGTGTGCTGGTGAGGGACATAGTGGCTGTAGAGGTAGTGCATGCAGGTGTGAGTGTAGACGAGACTGGGAGGGAGGAGGGAGACGACGAGGAGGGGGACACAGTGGAGGCAGTGGATGTTGGTGTGTCTGCATGTGTGTGTTGCTTGCGTGAGTGCCTGTGGGATGTGTGGTGCTTATGTTTGCCTGAGCTTCCCTTGTGTGGTGAGGTGTGTGCAGGCTGGTCTGATGGTGTGCTTGGGCTAGGCAGAGGTACAGGGGATTGGGTCTGGGTGGAGGAAGTTGGAGGGGAGGCTAGAGATGGGGACAATGGCTGCCATCAGGGCTGAGGCCAGAGTTTGAAAAGCTCGGTGAAGGGCTGCCTGACCAGAATGAATGCCCTCCAGGCATGCATTAGTTTGTTCCAGCTGCCTTTCTACACCCTGGATGGCATTCAAAATGGTAGACTGCCCAACAGTGAGGGACCTGAGGAGGTCAATGGCTTCCTCACTGAGGGCAGCAGAGGTGACTGGGGCAGGGCCTGAGGTGCCTGGGGCGAAGATGATGCCCACCCTCCTGGGCGAGCGGGCAAGGGGTGAAGGCTGAGGGGCTGCTGGGAGGGCGGTGCTGGTAGGGGGGGTGGCGGCTATACCTGTAGATGCCGGGGGCACAGATGTTGCAGCCACCACAAGGGCGCTCCCATCAGAGGACGAGTCCGTGTCGCTGGTGTCAGCTCCTGTCCCCGCCGTGGAGCTCCCCTCGCTCTCCGTCCCACTGGTAAATTCAGACTCCGTAGTGTCGCCCTCCATGGCCATGTGGGATGCAGCTCCCTCGTGCTCCGGTACCACTGCTCTTCCGCCTGATGATGCTGATGCACACAAGAACAGGAAGACCAAAAAAAGGGGGAGGGGAGACAGAAGAAATACATGTTGAGTGCATGGATTACCGCTACAGTTGGCAGACAAGATAGACACAAAGGCTCCCTGCACTACGCCGTGCTCTTGGGCTCCACAGTGCAATTCCTGGGACATGGCCTACAAGGCTATGGACGACATCTGCGCACATAGATGACACAGGGGCATGAATAGCTGTACTTGGCACTCTATAGAGGTGGGGTGGGGGGGTCACAGGGCCATGCCTTACGGAGGGGCCTAGCCTACGGAACTCGCCCTGGCCTAGGGAAACCCACAGCCCTCCTCCCCCACCCAGACAACTCCACTGCGCGCAAAGTCAGCTGACTTACCCCCTTGTGTCTGCTGTGATGCCCTCAAGCGCCCATCCAACTCCGGGTAGGCCACCAACAGGATCCTGAACATCAGGGGGGTCATGGTTCGACGGGCACACCTCCCACGTTGGGAGGCCATCCCCAGCTGAGCCTCCACAGTCTTCTTGCTCCAGCGGCGAATGTCCTCCCATCTTTTCCGGCAGAGGGTGCTCCGTCTGTGGTAGACCCCCAGGGTCCGGACGTCCTTGGCGATGGCACGCCAAATATCTTTCTTCTGGTGGGCACTGACCTACATGAAAGGTACAGGGGAAGAAGAGAAGTCATTACCAACTGCACCGTCAAAGTGAGTGGCCCCCATCCCTACCCTTGCCATGTGGCACATGCACTCACCGTCTTACATGCACACAGCACTCTGCCCCCTTCCTTCTTACATCCAGCCCTCTCCATACAGGCATAGCCCATACAACATGCTCCCTGTGTACTTACCTGTTTGTCTGGAGGACCGTAGAGTAGGGTGTACTGGGGGAGGACCCCATCAACGAGCTTCTCCAACTCCTCCGATGTGAAGGCAGGGGCCCTTTCCCCAGACGCACAAGCCATTGTCTCTTCCAGACTGAGGTTACAGCAGCACTTGCAGTGTAGGTCCTCTCCATGCGAAGATCAGGTATCGAGTGATTGAAGTGATAGAAAATGGCAGTCACGTCCGCGGCTGTCACGTCCACGGCGGTGCGTACCATCACCGCCTGCGTACATCGTCATTGGCTCCTTGGACCCATAGGGTCCAATGTTAACCAATGCAGAATTGCGCTGCGGTCTCCGATCGCCTACCGCGACGGTGTACAACGCCAGCGCAGTTACCTCACATCCCATTGTCCCACTTTAGAGGCCAGGCAGCCGCTATTTCAGGGGCCCACATGGCCTCATTTTCAACTGCGTCAAACATACCTAGGCCTAGCCTCAACACACATACAGGCCACCTTTTGTGTATGATTGGTGTTCTGGGTAAACTGTGGCTATGTACCTCTGAGTTGGTTGACTCTGTGCTCGCTGTTGTCCTTCATAGGCACCGCCCGCTGGGACATGTGAGGAGATGGCGGCATCCTCCGGTGTACCGACCGTTGGTGGACCTGTCGACAATGGAGGAGCGACATTTGATAATCACCTACAGGTTTGACCGTGCCACAATCCAGGAACTCTGTACCCAGTTGGAGCCAGACCTGATGTCAGCAATCCGCCATCCCACAGGAATCCCCCTCAAGTGCAGGTGCTGTTAGTGCTCCATTTCCTTGCAAGTGGGTCATTTCAAACAACAGTGGCCATGGCATCAGGGATGTCCCAGCCTATGTTTTCCAACGTGTTGTCCAGAGTGTTGTCTGCCCTTCTGAAACAAATGCGGAGCTACATCGTTTTCCCTGAGGTGGAGGATTTGCCTACAGTGAAAGGTGATTTCTATGCCCTGGGACATATCACCAACATCATAGGTGCCATTGATGGGACCCATGTGGCGTTGGTCCCCCCCCACAGGAGTGAACCGGTGTACAGAAACCGGAAGAGTTATCATTCCATGAATGTACAGATGGTATGTTTGGCTGACCAGTACATCTCCCATGTGAATGCCATGTTCCCTGGCTCAGTGCATGACGCCTACATCCTGCGGAATAGCAGCATCCCTTATGTGATGGGTCAACTCCAGAGGCACCGTGTGTGGCTATTAGGTGAGCCCCTGGAAGCAAGACAGTGGGAATGGTTGTCTGGGGTTATCGCTACAGGTTAGTGTGTGTCTAACAGTTGTCCCTCGCCATTTGCAGGTGACTCTGGGTACCCCAGCCTGTCATGGCTACTGACCCCAGTGGGGAATCCCAGGACCAGGGCAGAGGAACGCTACAATGAGGCCCATGGGCGAACTAGGAGGGTGATCGAGCGGACCTTCGGCCTCCTGAAGGCCAGGTTCAGGTGCCTCCACATGACAGGTGGATCCCTATTCTACTCACTAAAGAAGGTGTGCCAGATCATCGTGGCCTGCTGTATGCTTCACAACTTGGCTTTGCGACGACAGGTGCCTTTTCTGCAGGAGGATGGTCCGGATGGCGGTGTTGTGGCAGCTGTGGAGCCTGTGGACAGTGATGAGGATGAAGCAGAGGAAGAAGACATGCAGAACAGGGACACAGTGATCCAGCAATATTTCCAGTGAAACACAGGTGAGAATACAATCCCGCCTACTACATGTACTTTTACACTACTACCTCTATCCTGTCTGTTGTTTTCACCTAGTGTATGGTCACTGAGTTGTCACTTTCCCTTACGGTTTCACAGATGTGGGTCCCACTGTGTGTCATCTGCTTACATTCCTCATGGACTAGAGCTGTGTGACATAGGTATGTTGACATTACTATTTCAAACACATTTTGTCACTGTAATTGCTAATACACTATTTCGAAATCACAGACAGACTCCAGATCATTTTGTGCTTTAGGTGTGTTTATTTCAATGCAAAATATTGAAGGGGGAAGTTAATTGGTGAGGGGTGATGGCGGAGGAGTGTCCATGGCAGATTCCAGTCTATTAGTCTCACAGGTGTGTTGCCCATATGGGCATAGGAAGTGGAGCTGGGGCAGCTTAATTATGGACAGGGTGACAAAGTGGGACAGTAGGATGACAATCAGGGTGGTCTCATTTCTTGGCGGGGGTCTTGGCATCGTTCTCTGTCTTGTTCCTGGATCTCAGGGACCGTTTGCAGAGTGGTTCTCCCTCTGCAGGGGGTGGGGTGCTGGTGTGGTGGTCCTGTGGCAGGGCATCCTGTCCACTAGCGCCGGCGGAGGTGGTGGGCAGTTCATCGTCCATGCTAGTGTCAGGGGCCCCTTGTTGTGCCACAGTGTCCCTCCTGGTGTTGAGTACTTCCTTCAGCACCCCTATGATGGTGCCCAGGGTGGAGCTGATAGTTCTGAGTTCCTCCCTAAAGACCAAATATTGTTCCTCCTGCATGCGCTGGGTCTCCTGGAACTTGGCCCGTACCGTTGCCATCGTCTCCTGGGAGTGGTGGTATGCTCCCATGATGGAGGAGAGGGCCTCGTGGAGAGTGGGTTCCCCTTGCCTGTCCGCCCCCTGTCGCACGGCAGCCCTCCCAGTTCCCCTGTGTTCCTGGGCCTCCGTCCCCTGGACCGTGTGCCCACTGCCACTGCCCCCAGGTCCCTGTTGTTGTTGGGGTGGAGGGTTATCCTGGGTTCCCTGTAGTGGTGGACACACAGCTGATTGACGTGTCCTGGGGACGGAGGTATGGGCACGCTGGGTGGGTGCTGTGCTGGTGTTTCCAGAGGGGGGAAGGTCTGTGGTGGCCTGTGCCTGTGTGAGGGGAACCAACTGTCCAGAGGTCCCCGATGGTCCGGGCGGGTCATCTAGATCCAGTTGGACAGAGCTACTGTCATCACTGTGGGCCTCTTCTGTGGGTGGAGTGGACATGTCTGGACCCTCCTGTCTGGTGACGTTGGGTAGGGGTCCTGCAGGGGTGGAAAGGCATGATTATTGCATCTGTGTGTGCCATGGTGTGCAATGGGTGGGTGACTGTGTACCCCAGTGCTGGCATTCCTGTGTGGGAGCTTGTGTGATGATGGTTTAGGGGGGTGTATGGCTATGTGCAGTGTGCATGCTTTAGTGATGGGTGTCCATGCTTTGTTGTTGCATGCAGGGCTTGGTGTTGGGATGGGTGGTTTGTGATAGTGGGATATTTGTGAGGAGTTGGTGTGATGGGGGTGAGGGTGAGGGTGGGGGTATGTGATAGCATGCAGGTAGGGTGGGGGATATGTTAGTAAAGCTTTGACTTACCAGAGTCCATTCCTCCACCTACTCCTGCGAGGCCCTCAGGATGCAGAATAGCCAAGACCTGCTCCTCCCATGTTGTTAGTTGTGGGTGAGGAGGTGGGGGTCCGCCGCCAGTCCGCTGAACCGCCAGGTGGAGTCTTGAGACCACGGAACGCACCTTCCCCGTAGGTCGTTCCACCTTTTCCTGATGTCCTCCCAATTTATTGGGTGCTGTCCCACTGCGTTGACCCTGTCCACTATTCTTCTCCATAGCTCCATCTTCCTTGCAATTGAGGTGTGCTGCAGAAAGAAGGCCAGAGAGAGACACCAACAGCAAGTACAACAGCATCCACAGGCACATAACACCATCACCCACACAACTTCCACGCACCTCACACAACACACCACTACATATCACCACACTTATCACCACACACTCCACCCCACACATCACCTACACCACCCCATAGCACGGCAAAGACACCCCAGGTTCTCGGAGGAGGAGCTCAGGGTCATGGTGGAGGAAATCATCCTGGTAGAGCCACAGCTATTCAGATCACAGGTGCAGCAGACATCCATTGCAAGAAAGATGGAGCTATGGTGGAGAATTGTCGACGGGGTCAATGCAGTGGGACAGCACCCTAGAACAAGGGATGACATCAGGAAGAGGTGAAACGACCTGCGGGGGAAGGTGCGTTCTGTGGTATCCAGACACCAGGTGCCGTACAGAGGACTGGCGGTGGACCCCCTCTCCTCTCCCACAACTAACAACATGGGAGGAGCAAGTCTTGGCGATAATTCATCCTGAGGGCCTCGCAGGAGTAGCAGGAGGACTGGACTCTGGTAAGTCATATCTTTACTATCATATCCCCTCACCCTACCTGCATGCCATCACATACTCCCACCCTCACCCTCACTCCCATGACTTCACCATCTCCCACACACCCCACCATCACGCCCCACTACTCCCACAACCAAGCCCTACATGCAACAACAATGCATGCACACTCATCACAGACATGCATGGACACCCATCACCAAAGCATGCCCAATAGAGACTCACCCAGGGCACACAATCACCACTCACACAAGGAACAAGGCGATAGTGCAAGCACAGTCATCGGGGGAAACACACCCATTGCACAAGATGGCGCACACAGATAGAATAACAATGCATTTACACCCCAACAGGAACCCTACCCAACGTCACTGGACAGGAGGTGCCAGCCATATCCAGCCCCCCCACAGAAGAGGCCCACAGTGACAACAGCATATCTGAACGCCTGGATCAAGACGACCAGCCTGGCCCATCTGGGACCACTGGACAGTCTGTTCCCCTGCCACAGTCCCAAGCCACCATAGAACCTCCCCCTTCAGGAAACACCACCACAGCACCCACCCAGCGGGTCCATGCCACTGTCCCCAGGACACATCAATCAGCAGTGTGTCCACCACTACAGGGACCCCAGGCAAACCCTCAAATCTAGGATGATCAGGGACCTGGGGTCAGTGGCAGTGGGCACACGGTTCAGGGGACAGAGGCATAGGACAACAGGGTAGCTGGGAGGACTGCTGTGCGAAAGGGGGAGGATAGGCCCAAGGAATCGACCCTCCACGAGGCACTATCAAACATCATGGGAGCATACCACCATTCCCAGGAGACCTTGGGCATGGTACTGGCCAAGTTTCAGGAGACCCAGCGGCTGTAGCAGGGACAATACATGGGGATCAGGGAGGACCTCACCAACATATACACCATCCTGTTCACCATTGCAGGGGTGCTGGCTGAGATAGGCAAGACCATGAGGGAGGCAGGGGCACAACAAAGGACCCCTGACACTAGCCAAATCGAGGAACAGCCCTCCACCTCTGCCGGCGCTAGTGGATAGGAGGCCCCGCCAGCCCACCAGCACCCCACCCCTTGCAGAAGGAGAACCACCCCGTAAACAGTCCCTGCGATCCAGGCAAAAAACAGAGAACATTGCCAAGACCCCCGCCAGGAAAAAATGATTGTCACCCTTATGTCCCACTATGTCACCCTGTCCACCTTGAACTGCCATTACTTCCCTTCCTATGCCCCATTGGACAATGCACCTGTGATACCAAGAGACTGGACTCTACTATGGACTTTCCTTCACCATCACCTCAGCCCCTTCCACATACCCCTATACACATTAGCCTCTAAATAAACACCCTTGAATCACAAACCAATCTGGAGTCAGTCTGTTCTTTCACAAATGTATTATTACGACATCACCAACAAATATCTATGTAAATGTTCATCTGCTCATACCAATGTATGACAGTTGTTGGGCAGCAGTACAAATAGCAGAAGGCAGAATGAGATACCCAGATCTGTAAAAAGGAAAGCCAAAGTGAACTGTCAGTGTCCATAGACAGCGGTGAAGAGCAGACTTATACAATGTCCTAAAGTATCCAGAAATGTGAGGAGCAGTGACAGTCTCTTACCTGTGTGTCACTGGAAGTACTGCATGATGATGTTGGTCCGGTTGTCAATATCTTCTTCCTCTGCCTCCTCTTCCTCACTGTCCATAGGCTCCACCGCTGCTACAAGACCATCATAAGGCCAATCATCCTGCAGAAAAGGCACCTGGTGTCACAATGCCAGGTTGTGCAACATGCAGCATGCCACGATTATCTAGCACACCTTCTTCGGTGAGTAGTATAGGGAGCCACCTGTTAGATGGAGGCACATGAATCTGGCCTTCAGGAGGCCGAACGTCCTCTCAAGAATACGCCTAGTTCACCAATGTGCCTCATTGTAGCGGTCCTTTGCCCTTGTCCTGGCATTCCTCACTGGGGTCAGTAGCCATGAGAGGTTGGGGTAACCAGAGTCACCTGCAAATGTTGAGGGATACCTGTTAGACACACACTAACCCTTAGGGACTACCCCGTACCCAGACACCTACTCATACTGTGTGGGGACCTTGGGCTCACCTATTAGCCACACACGGTGCCTCTGGAGTTGGCCCATCACATAAGGGATACTGCTATTCCTCAAAATGTAGGCGTCATGCACAGAGCCAGGATACTTGGCATTCACATGAGAGATGTACTGGTCCGCCAAACACACCATCTGCACATTCATCGAATGGTAGCTTTTTCGATTTCTGTACACTTGTTCATGTCTGCGGGGGGGCAAATGCCACATGTGTTCCATCAATGGCACCAATGATGTTGGGCATATGTCCCAGGGCATAAAAGTCAGCTTTCACTGTGGCCAAATCCTCCACCTGTTGAAACACGATGTAGCTGCGCATGTGTTTCAGCAGGGCAGACAACACTCTGGTCAACATGTTAGAAAACATTGGCTGAGACATCCCTGATGCCATGGCCACTGTAGTTTGAAAAGAGCCACTTGCCAGGAAATGGAGCACTAACAGCACCTGCACTAGAGGGGGTATTCCTGTGGGATGGCGGATAGCTGACATCAGGTCTGGTTCCAATTGGGCACACAGGTCTTGGATTGTGGCACGATCAAGTCTGAAGGTGATAATGATGAGTCTGTCTTCCATTGTTGACAGGTCCACTAGGGGTCTGTAAACCGGAGGATGACGCCATCTCATCATCTGCCCCAGCAGAAGCGCCCTATGGAAGAGAATGGTGAGCAGAGGGTCATGTACCACATAGGTTGCACAAGTGTGTTTGCAGTAATGTGAGTAAATCTGTGTGTGGCGTGGTTTGTCTGTATATCTGCCAAATTGTGCTATGACGCAGTTAAGTGCCATGCGATGTGTCTCCCCGAAATGGAGGCTGCCTGACCTGTGAGGAGGGACAAGGGGAAAAGAGGTATCTGTGCTGGCGTTGTGCAGCATCGGGGTAGGCAGTCGAAGACTGCCGCGCAATTCAGCATTGGTTATCATTGGGCCCTATGGGTTCCAGGAGCCAATGACGATGTACGCCGACGGTGACGGTATGCACCGCCGCGGAAGTGATCGCCATTTTCTATCTGTTCACTCACTTGATATCTGACCTACAGCAGGAGAGGACCTACACTGCAAGCTCTGGAAGCAACAATGGCTCGAGTGTCTGGGGAAGGGGCCCTGCCTTCACCGCGGAGGAGTTGGACAAACTGGTGGATGGGGTCCTCTCCCATTACATGCTACTCTACTGTCCTCCAGACAAACAGGTGAGTACACTGTGAGCATGCTGCGTGGGCAATGCCAGTTTTGAGTCGTGTGGATGGAAGATACATGGGGGGGCTGAGGCCTGCATGTGAGGATGGTGAGTGTATGTGTGTCAGGGCATGGGTGGGAACTGGTGGGCAATGAGTATGACGGTCCGGACGGGTGATTATTTCCCTTGTCTCCTGTACCTTTCCTCTAGGTCAGCGCCCACCAGAAGAAGGGTATTTGGCGTGCCATCGCCAAGGAAGTGCGGACCTTGGGGGTCATAGACGGGGCACCCACTGCCGCAAGAGATGGGAGGACCTGCGCCACTAGAGCAAGAAAACATCGGAGGCCCAGCTGGGGATGGCCTCCCAACGTGGAAGGGGTGCCCGTCGCACCATGACCCCCCTGATGTTCCGGATCCTGGCGGTGGCATATCCGAAGTTGGATTGGCGCTTGAGGCTATCACAGCAGCCACAAGGGGGTGAGTACAGTGTAATTAGGCTGACTTTGCGCACCTTACTAATTGTCTGGGTGAGGGATGTGGGCTGTGGGTTCCCCTAGGCCAGGGCAAACTTGGTAGGGTAAGTCCCTTGTTGGGCAGGCTCTGAGGCACTCCAGCCCCAATATTTTTAGTGCGCATCTACAACTGGGCAGGCTCCTTTGGGTTCCAGGTGTGCAGCAAATGGTGTTAGGCAAAGTACCCCATAGCATGGTGAATTTCCTACTAACTGCTAGTGCATGGCCTAGTGCATAGGGCTGCTCCCTGTGTGCTGTGTCTGCTAACGGTAGTGGTGTTGCTGGCATTGACCATGTGTGTTTTCTGTCTTTCCCCCCCTTCTTGTTTTGTCACCCTGTCCTTGTGTGCATTAGCCTCATCTGGCGGAGGAGCAGAGGAACCGGCGACGGAGGGAGCTGCATCCCACATGGCCCTGGAGGGTGAATCCACAAAGGGTGAAGGCACCAGTGGGACGGAGGGTGAGGGGAGCTCCACAGCAGGGACATGAGGGGATACCAGCGACAGTGACTCCTCCTCCGATGCTAGCTCCCTGGCGGTGGCGGACACCTCTGTGCCCACCGCAACAACAGAAACAGCTGCCACCCCCCTACCAGCACTGCCCTCCCAGCAACCCCTCAGCGTGTTTCCCGTGCCAGCTCACCCAGGAGGGTGGGCATCTCCTTCACCACAGGCACCTCTGGCCCTAACCCAGTTAGCCCTGCTGCCCTCAGTGAGGAGGCTATTGACCTCCTGAGATCCCTCACTGGCAGTCAACCATTCTGAATGCCATCCAGGGTGTCGAGAGGCATTTGCAGCAAACAAATCCAAACCTGGAGGGCATTCATTCTGGCGTGGCGGCCCAACAGAGAGCATTTCAGGCTCTGGCCTCAGCACTGATGGCAGCCATTGAGTCCCCCCTCCCCCCTCCAACTTCCACTACCCAGACCCAATCCCATCTACCTCTGCCTATCCCAAGCACACCATCAGACCAGCATGCACACACATCAACACACAAAAGTGGCTCAGGCAAACATAAGCACCACACATCCCACAGGCACTCACACAAGCACCATACCCATGCACACATACCAACATGCACTTCCTCCACTGTGTACCCCTCCTCCACATCCTCCACCTCCCTCCCAGTCTTGTCTCCACTCACACCTGCATGCACTACATCATCAGCCACTATCTCCATCACCAGCATGCCCATCACTACACACCGCTCACGTGGTAATCACTGCCCCCACTACCATTCACACGTCCCCTGTATCCTCTCCCAGTGTGTCTGTAAGCCCTCCTCCCAAAGTACACAAACGCAGGCACACACCTACTCAACAGCCATCCACCTCACAACAGTCTCCAGCCCATGCACCTTCACCCAAACTCAGCAGATGTACACCTCCTACAACCACTGCCTCTTCCTCCACTCCCACACCCCCTCCATATTCCTGTCCCAGTGTGTCAATAAAAAGTTTCCTAGCAAACATTAACCTCTTCCCTACACCTCCCCCATCCTTCTCCTAGAGCCAGGATGTCTAGATCCCAGCCCAGCACCTCAGCCACCAAATCTGCATCCGCTGTGGTCCCAGCTACTCCAGTACGGTCTAAGGGGGCACTCGTCAGAGCTGCCAGTGTGCCAACAACAGAAAAGAAGGACCACCCTATTCCACCACCTGCAAAGGTCAAAAAGGGGCCGGCTTCCAGCAGGGGACAGTCACACCACCCACCCAGCAAGGCCTCGCCCAAACACTGAGTGGGCAGTGCCAAGCTCCCTGTAGCGAATGTCAAGATGGGGAAGGGCCACAAGCCAAAGCGCACATCACCTCTGGGCACGATGTCTCCTGGTGAGGGAGTGGTGACCAACATATCATCAGGGATGCCAGCCACATGCACCACAGTCACCACCAATGCTCCGACCACCACCTGCACCGCCATCTGCACTGCCACCTTCCCCGCCACCTGCACCTGCACCGCCGCTGCCACAATGTCAGTCTGCAGCACCTTCCCCAAGGATCAGCCATCCAAGGCTTTCAGAGACGGTATAGTGTCTCCATCCACCACAACAGTCACTTGCACCACGGCCAGCACTGGCAGCATCTCCACCGCAGACACCGCCACCTGCACCACCATCAGCACCACCACGTGTACAGCCGATGCCACTCTGTCGGACGTCAGCCCCATGCCCAGTGTGCAGCCATCAGGTTCTGCAGGTGACGTCCTGGACCCAGGGCATACCACTTGAGACACCACCTCCAGCACTGACACGAACCAGCAATTGGCAGCCTAAGTCGCCGCAGGATGGAGTGAGGCTCTGCCTCCATGGAGTATCATGCTACCTGTTCCAGGTACATCACATGGCTGAGACACCCAGGTGAGATGAAGTCAACTGCCACACCCCAGGTGCAGCATTACTGGGCACAAAGCCCCCTCCAGAACCATTGGAAGAAGGCATCCACTCACCCAGTCCTTGGCAGGATGAAGCACTCTGGGCACAAAGCCCCCTCCAGAACCAGTGGAGAAAGGAATCCATTTGGGAGACTGTGGCTTTGCACTCCCCAGGACCAATCAATGGGCAGTGCACCCACTTGAGAGACTTCAGAGACTGTGGCTTTGCATTCCCCAGGACCAAGCAGTGTGCAAACCACCAACTATAGAGACTGTAGCCTTGCACTCTCCAGGACCAAGCAGTGGGCAACCCACCCACTTGAGAGACTTGAGGGACTATGGCTTTGTACTCCCCAGGACCAAGCAGTGAGCAAACCACCCACTTGAAAGACTTGAGAGACTGTGGCTTTGCACTCCCCAGGACCAAGCAGTGGGCAACCCACACACTTGAGAGACTTGAGAGACTGTGGCTTTGCACTCCCCAGGACCAAGCAGTGGGCAACCCACCCACTTGAGAGACTGTGGCTTTGCACTCCCCAGGACCAAGCAGTGGGCAAACCACCCACTTGAGAGACTTGAGAGACTGTGGCTTTGCACTCCCAAGGACCAAGCAGTGGGCATGGAGCCCCCTCGAGGAGTAGTGGCATTGTACCTTCATCTGGCTGAGGTGCCCCCCTCCCCTTGCCCCTGAGGTGCCTGTTTTTTTTTTTACCTGATGCCCCTGCAGTGTTCTCTCCGTTTTGAGGCAGGTGTCAGGTGTGGGCTTCGCTCATGCTTTTTGGGACCACTGGTCCTCGGACATTTAATGGGACAGTGTACGGACTTGTGTACTTTCTGTAAATATTTGTGTATACTGATTATTTACTGTTCTCTTGGTCTATCCAATTATTTGAATATTACAGTAGTTAAACTCATTTTGTTTGGTCCTTGCGTTCTTCCAGGGGTGCCGGGGTGTATCTGTGATATTATTGGATATGTGTATGTGTATGTTGGTGTGGGTGGGGGGTGGGTGTGTTGGGTGTTGCATGTGTGTGTCACTCTCTTTTCCCTCCTCCCCTCCCCTGTGTGCTAGTTGCAGTACTCATCGTCGTCATCGCCGCCTTCTTTCCACTTCGTGGTGTATTATTATGTACATCAACATGGGTAGGATCTGCAATACGGGCTCCATGGCATCCTGGTTCTTCGTTGAGTGTCGAAAGGTGAGTGGTTCCCCTTCTGTGTCCTGTTTCCGCCGTGCTATTGATGGCGTTGGTACCGCCCCGGAAAATCTGGCGGATTGGTATCTTGTAATAGTGTGGGAGGTACATTGTCGTCCGCCTGTCTGTTGGCGGTTACCGCCGTGGTGTTTGTTGCTACCGCTGTGGCGGTCAGAGTATTAAAGTGGCTATCTGTGTTTGCGGTTTCCGCCATGGTCGTGATTCCCATTTTTTTCACTGTGGGCCTGTTGGCGGAATTACCGCAGCTTTGACACCGACCGCCAGGGTTGTAATGAGGGCCTAAATGCCAGTAGGGAGGAATATTGTAACACAGCAGAAGATGCTGCCTGCAGTCACTAACTGGCAACTCAGAGGATATTGTACGATATAGGAGACAAAGCTGGCCACTTACTTACCTGACTGAGTCACAGGAAGGGAAAGGCATGATTGGTGGACAAACTCACTACCCCTACAGGGAGACACTAAACAACTGCATAAATATAGCCCAGGAGTTAGATAGGTACTATCATGCTCTTTACATGGCATGGCCACAAACTGAAGACCAAGACACAGAGGCCCTCATTACAACCCTGGCGGTCGGTGGTAAAGCGGCAGTAAGACCGCAAACAGGCAGGGTCTCCCATAAAATCAGTAGTCGACCAGTTAAGGAGATAGTTGAAATATATAAAGCGAGAGATGTATCAACTGCTACTTATGGGGGGGCTGTGGGAATATACACACATTAAAATCCTTCAGAGAGAGGAAACTTGTTTCCTTAAACAATTGTTGTGTGTACCTAGATCTGAATCATCCAGTTAAGGAAACTGGCCTGCATTTTTTGGAGGACATTCTAGCTTTAAACCCTTTACTGCTATGGCAGTCTATTTGGGCAAAAACTGAAACAAGGTTTAGAAAGTCTATTATCCTAGACTACCTTGCTTTAGATCATGCTTTTTATATTTTCTGGTTCTCCTATATAAATTATTTGTTTAGTTTATTGTTTAATCTACCCGCTTCTGAGTAACTCTGTCAGTTGCCTTTCTGTGGAGAAAAGTGAAACAAAGGCTTCTTCTATGAATTATAGACTGGAGCAAAGAATGCATAAAGAATCTAAGATGCAATGAGTTATGTCGTATTTTTCGAATGATTTGCAAGATGGTTGTCAATCATTTCTTATCTGGGTAGCAAACAGCCACCACCGTTCTAAACAGATTGTGATTGGACACTTCATCACTTGGTTGCCTTTCCTGATATGAGGAAATACCCTATAAGTATGACCCCCTATTCCTGTAATGGTGTATCGATACAAGGCATTGAGCACTTTCTCGTATTTTGTGATTTGTATGTAGGTTTGAGGAGACATTACTTAAAACCACTATTTGTTGCACAAAATATTGGGGATTTTGAATTTGCTGCATGCCGTATATTTACACTTGAGTATCCTTTAGTATGTTTCAGTGCTGCACCTTATATTTGAGGCGCTATACATCTTAGGAAAAGCATTTACAGGGTTGATGTGAATTGTTTTTAATTTCACTTTTTTTCTTTTGAATGTTCTATTTATTGGTAATATTTTGTGTTCTTTTGTGGTATCAGTATTTGTTCCAAATAAATAATTTGAATTGAATTGATGGTGAATTAAGGTCTTCTACTGTTTGTTATGATAAAAGTTCCCCTACCCTCATTCTCCTAAATTGAGTAAAGTCAAGACACTTTTAGAAAGATTACATTTTCCTGCCTAAACCAAATGTACCTTTCCGCTACTGTCCAGGGTTTCATATGCATCCGAAATCCAGTCCACCTCTCCCCTCCTGAAACCTCCAATACCCTGTTCTCACTAGGAATGCATGATGAACTTCCTGGGCATGCAACTGGTGGCTCAAGGTCCTAGGAGCTGGTCCCCAAGAGTTGGTATAATCATGTGGCTCAAGTTGATATTGAAATGTAAATATTTACAGTGGGTCCCATCTGTTACCAGGGGTTTTGCCCATATTAAATTGAACGTTGGTCTCTGAAACTCCCTGAAACTTCCTGGAACTTTCCAAAACTCTCTGGAACCTTGAGGAAAGTTATGGAACCTTGACAGTCATCATACGTCCTGGATGGTTAAAAATACTGCTCCCTTTGGACCACACCCCTGCTGAACAATCCTACCTCCTGGGGAAGACAGTCCTTCTGTGAACTTACCTGAGGAACTGCAGAGCACTGTGGTTCATCTGTCCAGTTCATCCTGGCTAGCGATAGTGGTAAGAGGTTCTTTCTGCTTCTCGAGCAGGACATCTATTCAGTGACCTAGGAAGAAATAAAACCAAGATAAATCTAAGTTTCTTAGAATCAAGACTTGCATTTAACCACACGAAAAAGAAAATGAACAGTAACTAAGACAAACCTAAAGCTACAAGTAACACAAAAGCTGCAGTTATTTTGTCGCTGATGTAAGCTTTCCAGGGAAAGCAGTCATTTCCCAAAGCTGTGACTAAAAGCACCAATGATGTTTTACAATAGAGATTAAGGACTAATTGGGAAACTTCTGCGCTCATGCGCCAACCTACATCTAAAAGTTGCCAATACAGAGATTTGTTAATGAAACAGCCGAATAAACACAAGTGAGTGTAACATGTACAACATGATAGGTACTTGGTGACTAATCAGTGCCTAGATAAAGTGAATGTAAAGCAACTCCTACTGTTTATCTTTTACACAAATACAAAAAAAGGTATTCAAGAGATATCGAAGGAAGAACCCTTGTGGTGAGACAATAGACGATCACCAACCACACAGGGGACTGGTTGGCTTTATCCCATTTCCCGCATTCACCTGGGTAACCTACCTTGGTTTGTGGTTCTTTCACATTCTCAATTGAACATCAGGGGGTGGCGCAAGGGACTGTCTTCGTACATCACTCTTGCTAGACTCAGAGCTTAGTCATATCAGATCTTACACAGGACCACATGACTTTTATTGGCTCTCCTGTTGTATGATGAATATTCTTCCAAGACAGGGGACAAAAGGGACCTGGATTTAGTAGGAGTGATCCTTACTGGCAGGATGGCTAAGTAGCACTGATTACACTTCAAAGCAAACTACCTGCAGAATTCTCAAATGAACCCTTGCATTTGTCTCCCTAGCAAGGTTGAAACCAACCAGAAGAAACTGGGAGGAACTGGTGAGGACCAGTTTGGGAGTAGGTCAGGGATTGCCCTCTACACACATGTTGGCACTTGGTGTAAAAGTGACACCCTCATAGAATCACAACAGTCCTAGATCTGAGAAGATTCAGAAGAGGGATTGCCCTGCTGTCTGAAGACTAGACCAGCAAGACTTGAACCCAGGACCCCATTAGTAACCCTAATGATCAGTTGGCTGGCCTTCTGTTTGAGCTGCAGGTCGATAGCAAGTTTCCAGAGGCATTCTCTGCAACTGGCCAGATGAAGACCACCCACTGGACCTGCCTGGGCCCTGCTACTAGCCTCTTTTGGAGTGAATTCTGATCCCCAAGAGGAGCCTTCCAAGGTCCTGGACACTTGGCTGTATCAGAGTGTACTCGTTCAACCTGCAAACTGCAGGAATTGGACTCCAGGTGAAAATCCAGAGATTATATGCTCTTTATGTTGAACAAGAACTGTCCAAGGTCTCCTTGAAAATGTAAGTGGACTTCACCGAGGCCTACGGGGGACCTGCATCCAACTGCCAAAATGACCTTCTGGGCTTCCTAACATCAGACTATATCTGCACAGTGTTCTTCACATTGACAGCAACTGCCCTGCATTTTGAACACAATGATCTGCCTGTCATCCAACTCTTTGCTCCAGTAGGGACCTCACTGTCAATGTGAAGCTCTGAATAACGCATCTGGTGTGGAACTGGACTAAGTTCTAACAAGACAAACCTGGTCCTTGTATTTGATCCGTGCTCAATCAAGGTCGGCTTGACCTTTTGATTTTGACCCAGTCCAGCATGCCTTTATTTTAATTAAACCTTGAAAAAAATCATCCCTCTGGTTGTACTTACTGGATTTTGACATGTTGATGTTATGTTATTTATTGAAATGTACTCTATTTTTCTAAATTGGATTGGGAGTTTCCTTCCTTGAGTTGTGTTTTCACTTTATTACTGTTTGATTGCTTCACAAATACATTACACATTGCATCTAAGTTGAGAATGACTGTTTTTGTGCCACGCTACCAGAGTTTTAAGCACAGGTTTATTTAGTGACACTTATAGTTCACCCTGACAAAGATTATGTTTATCATTTAAGAGGGCTCTCACCCCACTCATTTAAAAACCCAATTTCTTACAGATATTGAAGGCTTAAGGATAATTATCTTTCAAGAAACCCACAATCTCCACAACCTTAAAGAAAAATAACTCCTAGCCAATGGGAAATGGATCCACTTAGAAGACTTGAGTGAAATAAAAGCATTGCCTACTCCTACATGTAATTCAACACATATCACAATATCAAGTGCCTCATGCATAGCTGTAGACTGGCAGTAAAATATAATGGCAAGATTGCAGATATCATTTTCTTAAGTGACCATGATCTTGTTAACCTTATTGAGACGTGCTTGTTTAAATCATCTCAAATGGTAATAAACATGCTTATCCTGACAGAATACACAAGTATTTGCTTGAACAGAACAGAAAAAAATCTGTGAGGATCAATTTGCTGAGAAGAATTTCACAAAGCAGAAATTTCATCCAGTCTTATTTATTTCCACCAACATAACAGCACAGCTTAGCACAGCTCTCCACCTTTCAACAGTGAACTGTCGTATCTCCTCCTTCATAGTTCCATTGCTGTCATGGTACATTTGCTTGGAGCACAGCACGTAAAGGAACCCCACTGGGTCAATGATGTTCCAGTCTGAACAAATTACAACACATCTTTCTTTGTTTAAAGAAAACAAACAAAAAGTAACTCCTAATCGACAGCTAATAGTATATACATATGTACAATACAGGTTCCCACACGAGAAAACAACAAGGTGAAGGATCACAAAGATAGATCTCATAAACAGAAGATGTAAATACTCAGTGATGTTGAGTGCCATTCATACTGGGAATGAGACATCACAGAGACCATCTCCACTCCCAGATTTATTTGAAAGACACCACAGTCCTCAAAGTGTAACAGCATCCTTCTAAACT
Source organism: Pleurodeles waltl (assembly GCF_031143425.1). NCBI lineage: Eukaryota > Metazoa > Chordata > Amphibia > Caudata > Salamandridae > Pleurodeles > Pleurodeles waltl. Next base: position 916,115,307 of record NC_090447.1, read on the forward strand.
GGGAGCTACTACAAATCCTACTTTGACTGAGTCTGCAACCATCCACCACACACTCCCTCTCCTCAACAGTCATACTGGCCCTCATTCTGACCCTGGCGGTTTGAAACCGCCAGGGCAGAGGGCCGCGGAAGCACCGCCAACAGGCTGGCGGTGCTTCATGGGCAATTCTGACCGCGGCAGTAAAGCCGCGGTCAGAAAAGGGCAACCGGCGGTTTCCCGCCGGTTTACCCCTGGCCCAGGGAATCCTCCATGGCGGCGCTGCTTGCAGCGCCGCCCTGGGGATTCCGACCCCCTTCCTGCCAGCCTCTTCCTGGCGGTTTACACCGCCAGGAAGAGGCTGGCAGGAACGGGTGTCGTGGGGCCCCTGGGGCCCCTGCACTGCCCATGCCACTGGCATGGGCAGTGCAGGGGCCCCCTAACAGGGCCCCATAATGATTTTCAGTGTCTGCTTTGCAGACACTGAAAATCGCGACGGGTGCAACTGCACCCGTCGCACCCCTGCAAATCCGCTGGCTCCATTCGGAGCCGGCTTCCTCTTTGCAGGGGCTTTCCCGCTGGGCCGGCGGGCGATCTCAAGAAGATCGCCCGCCGGCCCAGCGGGAAAGTTAGAATCACCGCAGCGGTCATTTGACCGCTGTGCGGTGTTTGGGCGGTTTCCGCCCGGCGGGCGGCGCCCACCGCCCGCCAGGGTCAGAATGACCCCCATAGTCTTGCAAAGGTGGTAGAGAACCTAAGGCTCTGTATACGTCACCCCCCAGACTATCTTTCCCTGTGTACATAGCAAGGCATGATATGCCCCAACCTTCACCATCACTCAAGACCACAACAAGTCTTTTTACTTCAACAGTGCGTTTTGAGCCCATATACTTGGACTTCCCTTTGGGTGGCCAAACAGGTTTCTTTACAAAAACAGATCACCCACTTTCCACCCATGCTCACACAATCTGTGTTTTTCATTCAAGTTGCTTTTTTATATTTCAATTACTAATGTTTGACTGGACATTGATCAACCCCTTTGACACTCTTCTTAAATCAGCTTGGTCCTAGCTAGTTGCCCTTTGAAACATTGAAATGGGGAGACTTTGGTCACAGAATTGGGAGTGTTGCGCCCACAATTGTTCCTGAAGTTTTGCTCTTAAAGATACCCTGTTTTCGACTGCAGTCCGGGCCCAAACTTGCACCAAATGACTCCTGCTCTCCTCTAGACCATTTGCCTGAGGAGAGTGCAAAGCGGGTGATGATGTGAACTTGCAAGAGCATCTAAAAAGTATTTCATCTCAGTTTAGACAAAATGTACCCCATTATCTGTAATGATGGTCTTGGTACTCCCTCACATGTAAAATCATCACACAAAAATTCCAGCACATATCTGGTGGTGCAGAATTAATACCACTTGCAGCAACTCACTTAGAAGTATAATCCACTAGAACCAGAACACATCTTTCACCAGGTGGCAGTAAATCAAATGGGCCAACAATATCCAAACCCAGTTTTTTCCATGGTTCTTCTGAGATATCAGCTCTTGATAGTGAGGCTTTCTCTGACTGATTGAGACTTGTCATTACCAGCTCACTGGAGACGATATTTCACCACCCACTACACTTGCCTATTCACAGCAGGCCACCAACAGCACTCAGGCACCCTGGCTTTGCTCAGATTCCTACTCAAACGTCCTGATGGTATGCACAAGAAAGATACATAACACTGAACACACGTGCATCCTTTAAGTAATGCCAGGGCTTCAGCAATGCTAGGAAGAGGCAGCTGATCAACTCAAATACACCAGTTTAGACCCCTAAGATCCACACACATCATAAGCTTATTTAGTTATCCTTGGGACTGAAAACTACAGGAGCTAACCACTCTAAGGGTTCTATTTCTTAAATCACCCCAAAGAGAATAGCTTATCAAGTTCTTCCTGCAATGGTTTCCACATTATGTTTGGCACCTGCCTCATCTTATGCACTACAGTGCTGGCATTTTTCTTTAGGATAATTATGTTCTTAGAATCCTTTGGGAGACCAAGCTCTTTCCTGAAAATGCCCTGCAATTCATGTAAAATATCCAAGTTCCTGGCACATTGGTAAATAAAAAAGCTTGTTCTGTGGAATTAGGATTGTAAATGATACCCATGTCCCTTTGATGATGCCCTCCAAAGAGGTTATCACCACGTTGGTCATCTAGACCTTCCCCACAGTGTCTCAGACTTTGAAATTGATTTTTATGATTGTGTAATCAATCAAATTGATCTTAGAACACCCATAGCCTTCCTTGTTGATGTCAGGTGGTAATAACGTAATGTTCTCCTCCTTATAAATCCCTTTCCACTTCTTATCACCCTCCAGGGTAAACTAGAAACAACCAAAACTATAAGTTATTTTCTGTCAATGGCCATTTCACACTTTAATTAAACTCATGAGCTTTGTATTTTTTGCACAAACAGACAAAATGTGTTCTTTCCCCACAACTCTGACAAGCGGAATGCAGGCAAAACAATTAGGGTTAATAGACACATGGTTGGGACTGCCACACTTAAAACATTTGAACTTTGAATCTTTCTCTTGGATATGACTTTTGGTTGGCCCCATCTACGTGCATTTATGATTAGGTCTTTTAGTTGACTTTACTTGCGTTTTTCCCCATTGTAAGACTGGTTACTCTTTCTACAGTATTAGAAAGTGTGTTTTGTATTTCATTGACCCTGTCCAGTGTATGTTCCATGCCTTAAACAATGTCTACTATTTTTTCAAAGTAGAATTCTTTGCTAAGAGTTTTTCTTGTACTCTGGTGTCATTGGTACAATGTACTAATTATTCCCTTTTGAGTGAGTCAGACAAGTCCCCAAGTTCACATGTGCTCGCCAAACTTTTAAGGAGGCTATACCCTTCCCAAATCTCTCATCTTTAGCTGGGATTCTTGGGAAAATGTGTGACTCTCCATCACAATATTGATTCATGGACTGAAATGCTTCTCTAAAATTATAACAGGCATCTCATACAATTCCCTGGACTGCACTTCATCATTACCAATGGTGATTTCATCCAAACCTTCGCATACATTGCTTCACTCTATACCTAAGTTGTAAAGTAAAATCCCTTGCTTTCTGGCAGCGGAAAATGTCTCTCCTTCAATCGCTGTTAGGTAAGAATCAAACAGTCTTTTTCCCTTCCCATAGTCAGATACAAATTGGGGTGGTTATGATATGCCAGTAGCGCCCATTGTAAATCAAAACCTGCGAGGTCAGCGTAAACAAAAAAGCTAAAGAAATTGGCTGAAAACTAAAATAACAATTCCTAAATTAATAGACTGATAGAATAAATGAAAATAGGAACAGTCAGTTTTTAAGCTGTTGAATTATTGTGCTAGCATTCTGGCTGTTGGGAGGACTGTGTGACAGCACTGCTTATCCTTATTAGGTTTCCATTAAACAGTCTTTTTTGTTCCAGTTGTTTTTCCTATTCCTCTTTCTACCTCAAAAAATAAATATGCCCTTCAAAGTCTGTTGTTCCATTGATTTTCCATTTGTGACCCTTTTTCCACTTTCAAAACACACAAAAATAAACATGTCCTCTGTCTAGTCTCTCAAAACAAAGGTGTTCAACACATCATGTGACTAAGCACATCATGTGACTGATGCCTGTGAGCCTGCTACTTCTATCAAATCCTCCCATGCACATCAGCATGCAAAATGACTGGTGCAGCTACAGAGGCTGTCAGATAGAATCACTGTAGCCTGAGCCTGAGAAGTAGAAAATCCTGGCCATGCATTGGCAAGGTGTGCCTGTCAGCAAGCCCAACTCAACACACACTATGGCATGCTACTGCTGCCTGTGGTCTAATAAGTACTGCAGAGGTATCTGGGTGAAGTATTCTCGGCACAGAGGCAGAGGTTGTCACTCTCATGAAAGCAACACCAGCTTGACTAATGTGCAAAACTGTGACCATACATTTTTTTTTACTGTCACTTGTCTTTTGCCTGCATATATTACATTCCTGTACAAATGCGCCCCTGAAAGGGTATTACCCTTACATCCTACCTGCTGCATAAATAAATGGATTTATTTTTAAAGCTGATTGAACATACCGTGGTTTATATATATGCCCCCAGTGAATTATATTCTACTTAACTTTTGCTTAGGGCCCCATGTCCTCATAGCACATGTGTACCTTTGATCCCTAATCATCCATGAGTTTCCCTTGTTTTTTCAAAGCAGCACTGGATTCAAGCTAGCCTGGCTGATAAGGGGTGACACCATGGAACCGGTCCCAGGAAGCTGGTTTCCAGTTCAGTGAGGTCCTGGTCGGGCACTTTGGACTGGACTGTTCCCAAGGGGAGAAGGGTCAAGACTGATTTGCATATGGCTGGGTCCTAACTAAGGTGGCAAAATGGGCAAAAAATTATGGCTTGGTATGTGTCCCAAAGCAATTTCCAGTGGCTAAGATTAGTTCAAGCTTTCCATGAATCACCTTGTTGTTAGGCCGAGCGCGCTAGCGCTTCCAACCTGCTGTTATCTATTCTCTGGGCTTTACCCATGCTCATCTCATGCCCATCACTTTAATTTGTTCTTGGGCTTGCTTTTCAAAATTCCCTTCATTTTATTTATTAATAAAGGCATGCATATGTCATGCCTTTTTCCGGGTGTTTAGACATTCTTGAGAGCACCGGCCAACTACTGTTAGCGTTCCCAGCATCCATGTTTTATGGATAATTTGTGGACTACTTTTTTACTCTTAGCTTGACCTTCTTGCGATCTGTGGCATTGGAGTGAATTGCATAACTATCAGTTACCTGTTATTGTTACTTTTTTCAGTCGCGCTCATGGCGCCTACAATTTTTATGCAGTGGGAACTTGATCAGCAGTATTGGAGCACTTTATTCAAATTGCTCCAATACTGCTGATCGAGTTCCCGCTGTATAAAAATTGAAAGCACCATGAGCGCGACTAAAAAACAAAAAATACAATGACAAGTAACTGGTAGTTGTGCAAATCACTCCAATACTGCCCTTAGAGTTCCTGCAGAACTCGATCGGCAGTATTGGAGCGATTTGCATAACTACCAGTTACTTGCCATTGTTTCTTCTGTTTTTTGGTCAAGCTCACAGCGCTTTTATTTTTTTCATACAGCTGGAAATCGATAAGCAGTATTGGAGCGCTTTATGCAAATTGTTCCAATACTTCCAATACTGTCAATCGAGTTTCCGCTGTATAAAAATTGAAAGCGCAATAACAACTCAAAAACAAAAGGGACAATAACAAGTAACTGGTAGTTATGCACATCGCTCCAATACTGCTGATCGAGTTCCCACTACAGTATTGGAGAGATTTGTTTATTTTATATTTATATATTATTTTATTTATATATATATATTTTTATTTTTCAGTCACGCTTATTGCAGCTTTGGTGCATTCGAGTTTTACACAGCGCAATGACTCCAAGTTACTTCACATTGTTTCTTGTGTTTTTCCTACTGGTTCATTGCGGTCATAGTGCTTTCAAGTTTCACACAGCAGAATAAGCAATATTGGAATGCTTTGTATGACTGCCAGTTACTTCTCGTTGTTTATTTTGTTTCTCATTTGTGCTCATGATGCCCATGGCTCTTTCAAATTTTACACAGCACAAGGGGCACTATTGGAGCGCTTTGCATGGCCACCAGTTACTTCTTATTGTTTGTTTTGTTTTTCCTTCACGCTCATGGTGCCCATGGCACTTTTAAGTTTTACCTGTGCTACAGGTAGTATTAGAGCATTTTACATAACTACCAGTTGATTGTCATTGTTTGTTTTGTTTTTCCTTCACACTCATGGCGCTTTCAAGATTTACACAGTGCAATGGGCAGTAATGGAGCGTTTTGTATGACTACTAATTACTGCACATTGTTTCTTAATTACCTCACATCACAGTTATGGAGAGTACAGTGCACAGCTTACAAAATGTCAGCACCAAGCTTCTTTAGCTATAGTTATCATTGTATAGACGTGTTATTCTATTCTTCACAATTCTTGTTTCATTGTGTCTCATTAAAAGTTTGCTTTTGTCATGCATTATCTTGTAGAGCTGCTTGCTCAGCGGTATTATGTGGCAGGAAAGGACCGAATTATGAGGCATGGTTGAGCAATTTATGTTGCAAAAAAAGGTCCACTTATCCATTTACAATGCCAATAGTTCTAACTCTTGCCAATGCATGACCTTTTGTTCTGCAAATGCTTGTTTTTGCATTTGCCGCCCTATGGTACATTTGCTTGGTGCATGGTGAAACCCCAAAAGGACCAATCATGTTCTAGTCTAAGCAAGTTACAACACACTTATTCATAGTAAAAGCAGTAGATGTGAGAATATATAAATTTCCGACCTATACTCTAGTTTTCACTGCCCTCAAATACCACAAAAATGATTAACCCTGATCATCTGCAGTAGATATAGAAAACTATTCGTCTCCCCAAGATTGCATCACAAACTCAAATAAGTTTAGTTTTTGTTTAGTGAAACAAGATATAGTGTGACATATACAATATATAGGATAGTGCCAAAATCTCAGAGGATCACATAAACAAAGACTAGACCATATCATTTGAATGGGAATAATGAGCTCAAAAGGAAATTAAGCATCCAGAAAACTTCTTCAAAGCAGGATTCCATCATTTACGCAATAAAGAGCTTTGAACATTGGCCCAGATTTATGAAAAGTGGTGCTGCACCTAGGGAGGCGCCCCTTTTCTTGTGCCCCTTTGCGCCCCCTAATATGTGCACCATACTTAAAATAAGGCATGCCATGGCGATAGTCAGGGGGACTAGCATCATAATTTTTTATGCTAGTCCGGCGCTTTGCAGGACTAGCATAAAAAAGGTTGAAGCAAATCCTGCAAAGCACCCAGAGGCCCATTGAACACAATGGGAGCCTTTTTTTAACACCTGCACTTACCAGGTGTTAAAAAATGCCCATAAAAATGGTACAAAGGAACCTCAAAGATCCCTTTGCGACATTTTTACGGTTCTCCTAGCTCAGGTACTCCAACCTTGCATACATTATGCCTGGCACCAGCATAATGTGCTGCAATAGATTACAAAGTGGCACAATGCAAACCTGCGCCACTTTGTAAATATGGCAAGGCGCTTTTGCCCTTCCAACGACACATTAACGTCAAAAAAATGACACTAGTTTGGCGTTGGAATAGCGCTAGGCCACCATAAATCTAGGCCACTGTCTTTAAGCTTCAGTATAGTGAAGAAATCACTGGAAAGGTTTTAAATCTATATCACGTCTTCGAGATAAAAATTACTTTTGCAAATGGTCCCATGCCAGGACGGCTATTAACATCCATGAAACCAACGACTGACCTTTGTAAATCATTTTCAAAACACCTGAAAGTCATACGATGATGAGGGTGCCATCGGGTGACTCAAATCCACTTCGGATCAAACCACCAGCCAAAAGCAACTGCAGACTCTGCAAATACAATACTGGAACCATCTAGCGTACCCTGTGCCTATGCCCAGCCCTAGCAGAGGATGGGATAATCTTTCTTCGTGCCACATTCAGCCAAATGGAAATCTGTACACGCGCTACATCACGTTTTCATTGTCTAAACAGGGAGAATACTCAACTAAACATAAGATCCACACAAGTTACGGCACACGCAAAAAAGAAGCTCGAAGTGAAGTAACTTATTGATTCTACATTTTATAAATTAAATTGACTTTGATGACAACAACTGACATCAATAGCTTTTTCATCGTTAAATGAGCTTTCCCGTCATATCTTGTATCAAAAGAATATGCACAAAAAATCTTGCAATTGCCATCTGGACAGAACACTAAAATAACTCGTCAGTATCCCCTTCCCGTTAGTGCTGCGTTCAAAGTTTATATTCTACATATTTTAATTAACCAAATCATGGAGCTAGATTCAAACTAATTTAATAACCTTTTAAACATATTGTCCTTTTACGAGATCATTTGTAAATCATAACGGATAATTGTCATGATTTTAATTAAGCAAACAATAAAGCTTGAGTTGAATTAAATTAATTTGATTGACTACAATCCAATTGAAGCCCCATATCATCAATAATCCTCAGAGAAACAATAAATTGTGTGTGGAACAATTGATTAAACTCATCACCGAATCCATCAGCAATTCAAATATCAGTATTATTCCTCGGAGACTTTAACTTCCACAGTGTAACAAGAAAGGATCATCTCCAGCTACAGCCTAATGGGATAATCTCATCCTGTGACACGTTCAAAAAGAACTGATGTCCCTATTTCAACGTCATGTGCTAATGGGAATAGTCTTGCTTTCCCTCATAGAAACCTTTGAAAATGGCAGTTACGCTTTTTACGTCCAATATATCTCTTCGTTTATTTCGTTCATCAAACCGTTTATATAGCAAGGCATTATACTGTCAGAGTTTGATCATTATTTTTTGTTAGCTGCAAAAAATGTATTTGTTCTACGATTAGTGCTCAGTACCACAGCCTCACCTTTCTTGCTTTGTTCCCGCTTGAACACCATCACTTGCATCACAGCACAACTTTGCAAGTAATTCCACCACTAATAGCACCCTGTATCCGGCAACTACCCGTTCCAAGTTGCTACTTAAAAAAGACATTCTTAGCCAATATTGATATTTCCCAGTGTTAGACATTTAGATTTACAAAGCCAAATTAGCATCTAGGGCCATATTTATCAAAGGAGTTGGGTCACTCTTGTACACGCAACCTGGTGCTAGAACGACACAGCCCTTGAATCTGATTTATCAAGCCAGGCAAGGCCACCTTGTGTGGCCTTTCCAGGTTTGATAAATGTAGAGTATCGCAATGCACCACAAAGCTTTGTGCTACATTACTTTGCCCTAGGAAGGTGTTCCATGGGTGGAGCATGGATGTTCAGACACATGCTCCCATGGATTTTAGCACATTTCCAGATTTACCATTAATGTTAGAACTGATAATGTGTCAAAATCGTGCACCTCTCTACGTGAGGCGTAACAAGGAGAAATAACTTTTTTTCTCCTAGTTATTTCCTTTTTCTATGAGTGCTGCAATGTATTGCTCTAGATTTATCAAGTCAGGGAAGGCCATGCCAGATGGCCTTCCCTGGCTTGATAAATCTGCCTTAAAAGTTGCATAACTCTTGCACCACTTTGTGCGGTGCAAGAGCGACACAACTCCTTTGATAAATATGGCCCTTACTTTTTAGTTGTATCTTTTGCAAAAAAAAGGCGACTCAGCATTCACCCTACATTGGAAGATAATAGGTTGCAGAGCAGATTGTACATTGTATAATTAGAATATTTACTGACAAAAACAGGTATCCAGTAATTATGATGTGGACACAAATAGCACCTTTTAAAATTAGTAACTGATTGTCTTTACATGCCAGGTCATCCATTGGTTTCTTGTTCTCTTTGAATAGCTTGTAGTACAACAATTCAGGGCCTCATTATGAGGCTGGCGGTCTTGAGACCACAGGACCCTCGGGGGTGGTCAGGACCGTCGCTACTGTGGCTGTCAGGCCGCCAGGGTTTCACTGTCTCCGCAAGGATCAGTGATCCTGATGGGTTGACAACGGGTAGAGATCACAATTAGTACATATCAAAAGTGTTAGACTTTTCATCCTTGGCGTGGTCTCCCTTAACTTTTTGCCTCTGTTCCCCAGGTGATTGATGTGTGCTGGACTCTGATTTTACTGTTTTTATTACTCTGGGCACTTTACCACTGCTAACCAGTGCTAAAGTGCTAGTTCTCCTGTTTCAAATGTGTATGTAATTGGTTCTCCATGATTGGCATATTTGTTTTACTGTTAAGTCCCTAGTAAAGTGCACTAGAGGTGCCCAGGGCCTGTAAATCAAATGTTACTAGTGGGCCTGCAGCACTGGTTGTGCCACCCACACAAGTAACCCTGTAATCATGTCTCAGACCTGCCCCTGCAGTGTCTGTGTGTGTATTTTTACACTGTAAATTCGACTTGGCAAGTGTACCCACTTGCCAGGCCTAAACCTTCCCTTTTCTTACATGTAAGGCACCCCTAAGGCAGACCCTAGGTTGCCCCAAGGGCAGGGTGCAGTGTATGGATAAGGTAGGACATATAGTAATGTGGTCTATATGTCCTGCCAGTGAAATACTGCCACCTTCGTTTTTCACTGTTGCAAGGCCTGTCTCTCTCATAGGATAATATGGGGGCTACATTTAAATATGATTGAAGTGTAGATTCCCCTAGTGAGTAGATGGACATGTGAAGTTTGGGGTCCCTGAACTCACAATTTAAAAATACATCTTTTAGTAAAGTTGGTTTTGAGATTGTGTGTTTGAAAATGACACTTTTAGAAAGTGAGCATTTTCTTGCTTAAACCATTCTGTGACTCTGCCTTGTTTGTGGATTCCCTGTCTGGGTTAGTTTGACAGTTGGGTTGTTTTTCACCTCACACTAGACAGTGACACAAAGGGAGCTGGGGTGTAACCTGCATTTCCTAATTAGCCATCTCTGCTCGGAGGGAGGGGTGGAGTGGTCACTCTCATCTGAAAGGACTGTCTGCCTCTGACAATGCAGACTCCAACCCCCTGGTGTGTGTCTGAGGCCTTGCCTGGGCAAGGCAGGATTTCACAAGTAGGTGTGAGTCCCCTTTGAAGAAAGGTGACTTCAAAGACTAAAATGGGTATAAGAAGGGCACCCAAATCTACAGACTTTAGAAACACTTCTGGAACCAAGAGGAACCTCTGTCTGGAGAAAGAGCTGAATAGCTGAGGAAGAAGTGCTGCCCTGCCTGTGACTGTGCTTTGTGGAGCTTTCCTGCAGTGCTGCTTCTGCCAGAGTAAGAGGGCAAAGACTGGACTTTGTGCGCCTTCCATCTTGTGAAGAAATCTCCAAGGGCTTGATTTAGAGCTTGCCTCCTGTTGTTTGAAGTCTCAGGGACAGCAAAGACTTCTCTCTGCCAGCACCTGGAGTCTCTGGAGAGACTCCTGCTCTGACAAGTGGTGCCCTATCCAGTCCCTGGGCCCTTGAAAGGAACGCTGGTGGAAATCCAAGGAAATCAACTTCGGACGACTCCGGACCAACGCAGGACCGACGCTGCTGCTGAATCCGGTGATGCCGCCTGCACCCAACGCTGTGACCTTTGCTGGAACGCGATGCTCTTCGCAGGCCCGACGCCGCGGTTCCGTGGAAGTCACCGCACCACGTCGTGACCGACGCCGCTCGAACCGCGTGTATTCAACATTTCGCACAGATGCCGCGATCCCCGACTTCGCGCATCGGCTTGTTTTCACTCTTCACCAAAGGTACTGTACTTGGAGGTCTACACGACTCCGTGTCCGGCGCCGCTGGTGTCGGCTTGTTGGGAACGACTCCGTCACGACACCGTGTTAACATCTCATCGAAGCATTTTTTGTCTCTAAATGCTATTTTTGAGTTTAATCTTTAAAAATTCATAACTTGACTTGTGTATGTCGGATTTTTGTTGTTTTGGTCTTGTTTTGTTTAGATAAATATTTCTTATTTTTCTAAACTGGTGTTGTGTCATTTTGAAGTGTTTTCATGAAGTTACTGTGTGTGTTGGTACAAATACTTTACACCTAGCACTTTGAAGTTAAGCCTACTGCTCTGCCAAGCTTCCAAGGGGGTAAGCAGGGGTTAGTTGAGGGTGATTCTCTTTTACCCTGACTAGAGTGAGGGTCCTTGCTTGAACAGGGGGTAACCTGACTGTAAACCAAAGACCCCATTTCTAACATTGGTGATCAGCGGTTGGGATTTGGACTTGTATTTGTACTTGACATACAGTGATTAAGTGTACACTATTATTTTGAGTGCAGACCACTACGTGACCACATACTGCTTGTCTTGAGATTTTAGCTTTTTCTCTTTTTGTGGATTTTTCCCTACGTCCACTTTGTTTTTCTTCGCTGATCTTTGATTGACTTTGAACTTCATTTGGGAACTTGTTTCTGCATTTGGAACTTTGCACTCTTTTAACCTTTCATCATCTCTCAACTTGGAGATGCATCAGTTGAAGCTGTTTTTGACCTGAAGCAATTGGATAGTTATAACAAAGCTCAGCTAAAGCAGTTTTGTAAAAATTTTGATTGTCCCATTAAGAGCTCTTCCAAGAAGGTTGAGCTGAAACAGGCGCTGAGGGCCTTTGTGACAACCAGAAGCACTGGAGGGCACACTGAGGATGAGGAGGAGGATGAGGAGGGAGGGCAATCAGTACTTAATGGTATAGTGGGGGGACCTGTTATTCCCAGGGAAAGAGTCTCTAGGGCAGGTAGCAGTGTATCCTCCAAAGGTCTAATGCCTGAAGAATTGCACGACAGACAGGCAGAGAGGGCATACCAATTGGAGCTGCAGAAGCTCAATCTGGAGAAAGAAAGAGATGAGAGAAGAGCAGGGGTTTTTACCCGTATGGGGTTCCCCAAGGAAGTGGTATCTGATAGAGGTACAAACTTCATATCCACTTATATGAAGTCTCTGTGGAAGGTGTGTGGGGTAACCTACAAGTTCACCAGACCTTACCACCCCCAAAGTAATGGTCTGGTTGAGAGATTCAACCGCACCTTGAAAGGCATGATTCAGGGCCTGTCAGAGCCCTTGAGGCGTAAGTGGGACGTCCTCTTGCCATGCCTTTTGTTCGCTTACAGGGAGTTGCCTCAAAAGGGACTTGGCTTTAGCCCCTTTGAGCTCATCTATGGCCACCCTGTGAGGGGACCGCTCAGTCTGGTGAAGGAGGCTTTGTAAAAAGCTCCTGGTAAACCACCCTAGGATGTATTTAGCTACATGCTGGCACTAAGAAACCAGACGGCCCGCTTCAGGAGTCTCGCTCAGGAGAACCTGGAAGCAAGCCAGGAGGATATGAAACTGTGTTACGACCAGAATGCCACTCTGGTTGAGTTTCAGCCTGGACAAACAGTGTGGGTCATGGCACCAGTGGAGCCTAGGGCTCTCCAAGATAAGTGGACTGGGCCTTTTGAGGTGGTGGAAAGAAAGAGCGAGGTCACCTATCTGGTAGACTTGCAATCCCCCAGGAACCCTTTGAGGGTCCTACACGTCAACCGCTTAAACCACACTTTGAGCAAACTGAGCTATCCATGCTCCTAGCAACATATGACGGGGTGGAGGAAGAGAGTGAGCCTCTCCCTGACCTCCTGTCTGCAGGAGAGAAAGATGGGTCTGTGGAGGGAGTGATCCTCTCCCCCTCCCTGATTGAGGAACAGCAGAGGGACTGTCGCCACATGTTGGGACAGTTCGCCTCACTGTTTTCCCTGATCCCAGGAGTCACACACCTGTGCACACATGATGTGGACACTGGGGACAGTACACCTGTTAAACATAAGGGTTACAGGGTGACTGACATGGTCAGGGCTTGCATAAAGGAGGAAGTCTCCAAAATGTTAACCCTAGGGGTTATTGAGCACTCCAGTAGTCCTTGGGCCAGCCCAGTGGTATTGGTCCCAAAGGCTGCTGCTCCTGGTGCCACTCCGGATCTTAGGTTCTGTGTGGACTACCGGGGTCTCAATACGGCCAGCAAGACTGACGCACACCCCATCCCCCGAGCTGATGAGCTCATTGATCGGTTAGGAGCTGCCAAGTACCTCAGTACGTTTGATTTAACATCTGGGTACTGGCAGATTGCCTTAACTGAGGGGGCAAAGGATAGGTCGGCTTTCTCTACCCCAGATGGGCACTTCCACTTCAACGTGATGCCCTTTGGGATGAAGAATGCCCCTGCCACCTTTCAGAGGTTGGTCAACCAGGTGTTGGCAGGACTGGATGAGTTCAGTGCTGCCTACCTGGATGACATTGCTGTGTTTAGTTCTACATGGGAGGAACACCTGCAACACCTCTGGAGAGTGTTAGAGGCCCTGCAGAAGGCAGGCCTAACTATTAAGGCGAGCAAGTGCCAAATAGGGAAGGGTTCTGTGGTGTACTTAGGACACCAGGTGGGGAGTGGCCAGGTGGCACTTCTACAGCCTAAGATTGACACAATTCTGGCTTGGGAGCCTCCCAAGACCCAGACTGAAGAGAGATCCTTTTTAGGTCTCACTGGATATTACAGGAGGTTTGTTAAGGGATATGGTAACATTGTTACCCCCTTAACTGAGTTGACTTCTAAGAAGCAACCCAAGAAAGTGATCTGGACAGAGGCTTGCCAGAATGCTTTTGATGCCCAAAAGGCTGCCATGTGCACAGCACCTGTGCTGATGGCACCTGACTACTCCAAGGAGTTTGTTTTGCAAACAGACACCTCAGAGCATGGTATTGGAGCAGTACTCTCACAGCTTAATGAAGAGGGCCTAGATCAACCCGTAGCCTTCATTAGTAGGAGGTTACTACCCAGGGAACTTATGTGGAGTTCCATACAACGCGAAGCGTTTGCTGTGGTCTGGGCAATGAAGAAGCTAAGACCCTACTTGTTTGGGATTCACTTCCGAGTTCAGACCGACCACAGGCCCCTCAGATGGTTAATGCAGATAAGGGGTGAGAATCCAAAACTGTTGAGGTGGACCATTTCCCTACAGGGGATGGACTTTATGGTGGAACATCGTCCTGGTACAGAACACGCCAATGCTGATGGTCTGTCCTGATTCTTCCGCCTTAGTGATGAGAACTCCCATGAGGTTGGGTAGTTGCTCCCCACTTTTAGCTGGGGGGGACACGTGTTAGACTTTTCATCCTTGGCGTGGTCTCCCTTAACTTTTTTGCCTCTGCTCCCCAGGTGATTGATGTGTGCTGGGCTCTGATTTTGCTGTTTGTATTACTCTGGGCACATTACCACTGCTAACCAGTGCTAAAGTGCAAGTGCTCCTGTTTAAAATGTGTATGTAATTGGTTCTCCATGATTGGCATATTTGTTTTACTGTTAAGTCCCTAGTAAAGTGCACTAGAGGTGCCCAGGGCCTGTAAATCAAATGTTACTAGTGGGCCTGCAGCACTGGTTGTGCCACCCACACAAGTAACCTTGTAATCATGTCTGAGACCTGCCACTGCAGTGTCTGTGTGTGTATTTTTACACTGTAAATTCGACTTGGCAAGTGTACCCACTTGCCAGGCCTAAACCTTCCCTTTTCCTACATGTAAGGTACCCCTAAGGTAGGCCCTAGGTAGCCCCAAGGGCAGGGTGCAGTGTATGGATAAGGTAGGACATATAGTAATGTGGTTTATATGTCCTGACATTGAAATACTGCCAACTTCGTTTTTCACTGTTGCAATGCCTGTCTCTCTCATAGGATAATATGGGGGCTACCTTTAAATATGATTAAAGTGTAGATTCCCCTAGAGAGTAGATGGACATGTGGAGTTTGGGGTCCCTGAACTCACAATTTAAAAATACATCTTTTAGTAAAGTTGGTTTTGAGATTGTGTGTTTGAAAATGACACTTTTAGAAAGTGAGCATTTTCTTGCTTAAACCATTCTGTGACTCTGCCTTGTTTGTGGATTCCCTGTCTGGGTCAGTTTGACAGTTGGGTTGTTTTTCACCTCACACTAGACAGTGGCACAAAAGGAGCTGGGGTGTAACCTGCATTTCCTAATTAGCTATCTCTGCTTGGAGGGAGGGGTGGAGTGGTCACTCTCATCTGAAAGGACTGTGTCTGCCTCTAACAATGCAGACTCCAACCCCCTGGTGTGTGTCTGAGGCCTTGCCTGGGCAAGGCAGGATTTCACAAGTAGGTGTGAGTCCCCTTTGAAGAAAGGTGACTTCAAAGACTAAAATGGGTATAAGAAGGGCACCCAAATCTACAGACTTTAGAAACACTTCTGGAACCAAGAGGAACCTCTGTCTGGAGAAAGAGCTGAATAGCTGGGGAAGAAGTGCTGCCCTGCCTGTGCTTTGTGGAGCTTTCCTGCAGTGCTGCTTCTGCCAGAGTAAGAGGGCAAAGACTGGACTTTGTGCGCCTTCCATCTTGTGAAGAAATCTCCAAGGGCTTGATTAGAGCTTGCCTCCTGTTGTTTGAAGTCTCAGGGACAGCAAAGACTTCTCTCTGCCAGCACCTGGAGTCTCTGGAGAGACTCCTGCTCTGACAGGCCATATTTATGGCCAAGTGGTGCAGCTCACCAAGTCACCTTGCTGTGCTGCATCACAGGGAAAGGGCAGGAATGTGCCATATTTATCCCAATATGACTCATTCCTGTCCTCTCCCCACTGCTGGCACACAATGTGCTGCCTAGCACCAACGCAGGCAACCGTGCACCATGGTGCACAGGTGCCTTCATGCATGTAGGATTGTTTTTGTGCAGCAAAGGGCACCTTCCTTAACAATCACAATCCCATGAGGTGTTTACCTCTTTCTGTATGTGCTGCGGAATGCAGCATACATCGAAAGCGGAAATAATGAGGTGAAATAAAGATATTTCACCTTGTTATGCCTCACTTGAGAACATGTAGGTTTTTGGAGCATTGCCAGATTTAACACTTCTGGTAAATCTGGGAATGCATCAAAATCCATGGATGTTGAGCGCCCTAATGCAGCTTTTAAATAAGTCCCTAAGGGCCAGATGTAGCAAGGCATTTGCGCCTCGCAAACAGCGAAAATCGCTGTTTGCGAGGCGCAAAAGCCACATTGCGATGCCCATTCCCATTTTGTGAGTCGGTAACCTGGTTACCGACTCGCAAAATGGGACTGTGAGTCGCAAATAGGAGGGGGTGTTCCCCTTCCTATTGGCGAGTCGCATCGCGATGTAGAATTGCTTTATGACCGCGAACACGGTCGCAAAGCAATTTGCAGTTACCACCAGTGTCACACTGGTGGTAACCCATCCGCAAAAAGGAAGGGGTCCCCATGGGACCCCTTCCCCTTTGTGAATGGCCTTGAAAAAGATTTTTCAGAGCAGGCAGTGGTCCTATGGACCACTGCCTGCTCTGAAAAAATGAAACTGAAACATTTCATTTTTCATTTTGTAATGCATCTCGTTTTCCTTTAAGGAAAACTGGCTGCATTACAAATAAAAAACTGCTTTATTTCAAAAGTAGTCACAGACATGGTGGTCTGCTGTCTCCAGCAGGCCACCATCTCTGTGAGTGCTGCGACTCATAATATTAATAAGGTGGGCCTTTGCGACCCTATTGCAACTCGCAGACGGTGTCAGGGACAGCATCCTACGTCCGGCATTGCGACTCGCAAATTCTGAGTTGCACAGACTTGCAATTTGCGAGTCGCAATGCCGGAGTTTACTACATCTGGACCTAAGTATCTTACCATGCACAGCCGGTTGTATTCACGGTAAATAGTCAGCAGATTAAATAATGGTATTTTCTAGGTTGGGTGTCCACAGAAGCTGGCCCCTCACATTTTCAACTTAAATGGAGTGCTGCCCCAGAAGACTTCACTGGTATCCTTCATTGAGGAAGTGGCCAATGGTAATAAATAGAGAACAGAAGCAAGGAAAGAGAGGAGAAAGAGGAGTGGCAGTGAGGGGTATGGCTGCCACCTTTTCAAAAGAATAATACCCACCATCTGTTGTTGTTTTTGGAGCCTGCAAAAGCCTGGATGCCATACTAGACAGACCTCTGAAAGACATCATATGTATTAATTTAAAACTTGACTTTTTCTGTCTTTGTTTACGCTAAATATTAGTCATAGATCATGAATGCAGATCAAGAACACATTTAAAAGTGCTTCCTATTTATATATGCAGTTTGAAGTATGTAAAGATAAAGGGCCTAATTTCTAGCATTGACTGTCGGACTGCCACAGTTGCAGTAAGCCGATGGCCACATTATGAGGTTGGCAGGCAGCCCCACCAACCTAATTTGACTGCAGTACAGGTTGGAATCAGCCAGAGCGGCTCTGAAGTTAGCACCACCCTGCTGATTAGAACCTGAATCTCCATCAGCCTTTTTTTGGTGGTTTCACCACCATGAAATAACCTACAGAGAACAGGTGCAGGGGGGGGCAGCACTACCCGTGCATGTGGCATGGGCACAGCAGGGGTCCCGCTGCCCAGCACCCTCATAATGCACACTCCATGCTGTGCAGACAGTGCACATTACGAGGGTGCTGGTACCCCTGGCGGGCAGCAGCATTGTTGCCAGCTCGATTACAAGCCGGTGAAACCTTAGTTTCCAGCAGGAAAGTATTAAAGTATTAAATGAGATGGCAGGGTGGTAGCCAGCATGGTGAGAATTTGGAGGATGTGTGTTCCCATCTGCCACACTCATAATGGAGCCCAAATGCTAATAAAACAGGCTTTAGGTGATTTTGCTTATATTTGTGCATGCCAAACATTAAAATACTGGTGGAGCTGGTAGAAAACAGGTCAGGTGGAAACCCTAGTGAGTCGAGACACCTTAACCTGTGTGTCTTCAGTTGTCTTTCCCTCCATATGCTTTGTCATCACTCACTGTGCTTGCTTCCTAGTTCTGCCTAAGGTCGAACACTCTATCAGCACCAACAAACACTACACAGGCTTGGGAGGGATGTGAGCAAGAGTTTGAGCTGCGGTGCTCCATGGACTTACTGTGGGTCTTGCATCTCTTTTACTCTCCCTGAACATCCACCACACCCTTTGTGCCTGGTTCCCTGTCCCACAAATAATAAACCTCAATATAGACAAATAAAGCAGAGTAGGGTGTTCTCATGTGATCATGACACTGTTAAGTGTTTGAACTCACATAGTTTATTGAAGAACAGAACACACTCATTTTCTGCAGTGTTTCTTAGAATGATGAAAAGTGCAGCTGGCAAGCTGCGATCATTTGAGGCAAGGTGGTAGTGCATGCTGAGCAATGAGTCTCTGTGTACTGTTGTGTGGTTAGGGACAAGCGACACATAAAATGGACCACCTGAAGGTCATCTTCAGCAAATTGAGATGATGAGAGAGTCTGTTGCATCTCATTGACCACCTCAGATTGAATACAGACAGTGTTGCAATTAATAGCCCAAACAGTCCACAGAAGTTGATTGCACTACTTTGAAAGGCTCTGTTGTGAAAATATCAATTTCCCTGTGAAACATGATCATTAGCCAGCAAGTTTGTGCTTTCCAGCAGAATTTAGCAATTTGTGATTTGTGATTTAGATTTACAAATTTAAGTATGGACTTAAACATTCCAGCATGAAGAGCAAAGTTGACTATTAAAACATATTCTAGTTGAAGGTGTCGCATACGACAAGGGTCTTCTTGGGGTATTTGGACAGAAAATAGATTTAAAAATATTGGGAGTCAGAATAATCAGTAATATTTTGTGTTGAGGTAAAATTACTGTTGTAAATAATATTGATGTTTTTAAAATCGTTTTCACTCATATAGTGGTTAAAATATAGTTTTTTAACCATTTTATTGTGTTGTGTTTTAGTTTAATTTTCTGTGTTACTATTGTTTAATATTGATTGTTTTTCAAAATATGCATTGTGATTTTAAGTGATTTGGAATATTTTGTTAAAATTTTAATAGTAATTTATGGTGTTGAAGCTGGTTATTGGGTTTGTATGGGGATATGATGGAAAGTTAATTAGGTAATAAATAATTTAAAATATATTTAATACTTTTTTTAGTTATAGGTTTGACATTTCTTATGCTATTTATATAATACTGATGTATTTACACTATATGTTATTTGCAGGATGTTAGGTTTATAAGGGTATAAAGTGGGAAGTTACTTGAGGAATAATTAACAGTTAATTATTATTGTCCATTAATTATTAAACTGGTCTTTAATAATGTAATTTACAGAAGTCTTATTTTTACTTATATTGTAGTTGTTGGCTCCTAGTTTTTTAAGGGTGTAGGATGAGAAGTTAATTCAGTAATAATTAGGTTAAAGGGTGGGAAGTTAATTAATAACAATTATTTGTGATAAATATTTGTGTATTGAAATTTAAGTATCTAAATTGCTTAATTGTTTTTAGCTTTGTAAACATCTATGGGCCTGATGACGACCTTGGCGGATGGGATACTCCCATCCCATCCCATCCACTGTATTACAAGTTCCATTATATCCTACGGAACTTGTAAAACAGTGGGTGGGATATCCGTCACATTTGTGACAGAGTATCCTATACGCAAAGGTGGGAATCAGTCCCTATGTCTACATATATATATATATTGATATAAAGATATTTTTGTATTAAAAGTTGACATTTCTTGCTGCATTCATGGGGTTATTCATATATGTAACTTATTTGAACTGAAGTATTTTCTGTGCTCTTGCTTAGATTGCAATAGGAAAAGTAACCTCTTCGCAGTTCAACACTTTCCCTAATTTTGTGTGGTTTGGAGTGGGAATAATAAATTTCACCCTCCGAAATCTAAAACTTTTCCTAAGGTGGCAGACACTGGAGTGCAAAAGGTATATTTTACCCCTCTGAATTCCAGCACTTTCCCTACTTTGGTGTTCTTGGAGTGAGAATAGTGAATCTCACCCTCCACCCCCAAATATCCAACACTTTCCCTACTGTTGTGTAGACTGGAGTAGGAAAAGAAAACTTCACACCTCCGAAGTCCATCACTCTCCCAGCTGTTGCACTAACTGGAGTAGGAATAGAAAACCTAACTCGTATGATGTCCAACACTTTCCCTAATATTGCGATCGCTAGAGTAGGAATAGTAAATTTAACTCCTCCAAATTCTATCACTTTCCCTACTGTTGCATAAACTAGAGTGGGTCTAGTAAAATATTTAACACTCTTAAACTCCACTAGTTTTCATAATATTGGTTCAATAGATTGTATAGCATTAATTGTTTTATTTTTTATATTATTTGTTTTTATTTTGAAAAGTATTTGAATGTTTATAGTTTTTTTGTAGCTATGTTTTGGGGATTTTTCAATTTTTTATATTTTATTTAATGTGTACACTAATATATTTTTCTCATTCAATTGTTTATATTATTTAAGGTATCAGTGTAACATTTCATCAAAATATTTGTCTTACATTATACATTAACTGTCTTAATATTTTACATGTGAATATATACATAAACATACATCCATTTTCCATTTAATATATTTAAAATAATAAAGAATGAATACAGTGCAAAATACATATTTGTATTCATTATACGTGTATATATACATTTACATATATCTATATATACATATATAGTAATACATTTATTTATAATATACAAGAATTAACATAATACAAAACAAATATATTTCTTATCTAAATAAATATATATGTAGTTGTGTGCTTATGTAAGAATGTATTTACATATAGTATTACATGTTAGTGGAATATATTTATTTTGCTCTTCTTTTATTTTTCCTTTATTACATTTATATTCTAAACAATATTTTACATTTGCAAGGTTAAACTCTATTAAAAAATCCATATTTTTGTCTATAATTTGGCAATATTAGCGTCAGCGCTATTTTTTTAAACAATTATTTTTGTGCTTAGCATGATATAGGACCACATTATTGTGGTAAACAATATTTTTGACACAATATTTTTGCCATCGATATTGTTTGCCCCAATATTGTGTCACTGATCCTATTCCCGACGCTATGGCCAGGTTCTAACCTATTTTCAAATGCATTGGGCACCATGATAGACAATTCTGTCAGCGGTTTTCTTACAAGCCGACAGCATGTAATTTGTAAACATAAGTAGAGCAATGAAAGTTCTTGCTCATAGTATGGCAGGATAATTATCGAGGAGACTGAAAACCTTGATACCACTGTTTTTTTTTCCTTATCAATGTGAATTTAGAGCACTTGCGGCATGATACACCAAAAATAAATATTTTCTAGCTCAAACTTATTAGATGCTGTCAACATCATGGCACATGCAGTGCAGCACAGTGGCAGACCTAATTCATATGTTTGCTGATTACCATTTAGTTGCTTTTTCTTCTGCTTAGATTTTGAAATAAGTGATAAATATTCCAGTATTTCTGTAACTTCCTTAATTGATGGACTGTGGAAGTCTGATTTTGCAGCAGTAAACTAAGAAAGTAATCTATACTTGACAGTTGACCGGCTAGCCTTCCTGCTCAACAAAAAGCATGGCAACTATGCCCTTAGCAGAGAACATTTTCATGCTAACAGTGTTAGCATTTTGTTTAAAACTACATGAAGACTCTTTTTGCTTTTTAATTGATGACTTGCGTATTGTGGATTTTTGTCGTTTTGGTCTTGTTTTGTTTAGATAAATAATTTCTATTTTTCTAAACCTGTGCTGTGTCATTTTGTAGTTTTTCATTGAGTTACTGTGTGTGTTGGTACCCACTTTTACCCTGACTAGAGTGAGGGTCCTTGCTTGGACAGGGGGTAACCTGACTGCCAACCAAAGACCCCATTTCTAACATTGGCAGCAGCGATGGGATTGGACTTGTATTTGTACTTGACATATAGTAATTAAGTGTGCACTACTGTTTTGAGTTCAGACCACTACGTGACCACATATTGTCTTGTGATTTTTGCTTTTCTCTGTGGGACTTATTTTTGTTCTACTTCTTGCTGATCCCTTGATCGACTTTTTTTTAAGCTTCATTTGGGAACTTGTTTTTCTGCCTTTGGAACTGTGCGCTTTTTAAAATCTTCATCATGTCTCAATCTGTAGAGGCATCAGCTGGATTTGCTTTTAACATAGAGAAAGTGGAGAGCTATGCAGTGGCTCAGCTGAAGCAATTTTGCAAGGATTTTGCATACCCATTAAGAGCTCATCCAAGAAGGAGGAGCTGCAAAAGGCACTGAGGGCCTGGGTGACAGCCAAAGAAGCTGAGGGGCACACAGATGTTAAGCAGGAAGGGGAGGAAGAGGTGCAAGTCACTCACAATGATGTAGTGGGTGGGCCTGGTATGTCTAGGAAGAGAGTCACAAAGGCAGGTAGCAGTGTGTCTTCGAAGGGTCTGACACCTCAAGAGTTACAGGACAGACAGGAAGAGAGAGAATACCAATTGGAGCCGAGGAAGCTCAGTCTAGAGATGGAAGAGAGAAGGATGGCCATTGAGGAAAGGAAGATACTGCTGCCTCATGGGCTTATCTTAAAGGAGTTAGATCATAGGAGCCAGTCCAGTAGAGATGGTGGCAGCAACAGAACAGTGCAGCCTGAAAGAAGGGTACACATCCCGAAAGACCTAGTGAAGGATTACAAGAGGGAGGACGACATATGTGGTTTAAGGGGTACGAGTCTGCTCTCCACATGAATCCTGTCCCTGAACCTCATTGGGGGCTGGGGCTGTGGAAGCACTTTGAGGTAGAGGGGAGGGATACACTGACAGCTTTAGGGGATGCTCAGAATCTCATCTGCACTATCATGAAGGATGACCTACTCACAAGAAATGGTCTCACCACTGAGAGGTATAAGGATAAGTTTACATACTATAGGAAGAAGGAATCCCAAACATGGTTGGAATGTGTTGATTCTTCTTGCAGGTCACTGGATGGTTGGGAGGAGGACAGTAAGGTAACTACGTATGAGGGGCTTTACAATCCGATTGCTTGGGAGCACTTGTACAGTTTATGTTTTCCAGAGCTGGGCCAGCACCTGATTGACAGGAAGCTGACTGATCCGAGGAAGCTTGTACAGGAAGCATTCCACTGGGAGAGCATAAGGGTCCAAAAGAGGTATGGGGAGACCATGCCAAGGGTGGGCAGGGTCCCTCTTAGAAGAAAGAGGGGTTAAGGAGAAACAGTGGGAGTTCTCAAAAGGGCCCCAAACTGATTCCCAGAGTAAAGATTCCTAACCCCCAGTGAGAAGAAGCCATGGTTCTCCCAAGGGAAGCCAGTGGCAGGGGGGCCCCCACATAAGTGTTATGAATGTAACCAGGAGGGTCATGTGAGAGGGGCCCCCAAATGCCCCAAGAGTACACCAGCACCCACTGGTGCACCGTCCCAGGGTTTGGCTAGTGTAGCACATGGAGAGGAGTTGGTTCCAGGTGGGTGGGAGCCAGCTGAGATTACCCTTGTCTTACTGGGGGACAGTGAGATGGTCCAAAGAACCATTGTGCCTGAGAACACTAAAAAGTACAGGCAGTGGGTGTCCATCAATGGACAGAGGGTGGAGGTTCTGAGAGACACAGGAGCCAGTGTGACTACAGTGAGGAGTCAACTGGTGTCGGAAGAGCAGATTGATCCCCGGGTAGTTCACCAAGTAGTTGCAGTGGACAACTCAGAGCGTCTGTGCACAGTGGCGCAGGTTCCCTTTGAATGGGGGGGGTTCTCAGGTTCCTCGATGGTAGCTGTGAGTCCAAACATGCCTGTTGATTGTTTGCTAGGCAATGACCTGGAGGATTCCCCTTGGAAGGAGGTGGAATACAGGTCTCACTTGGAGTTGTTGGGTCTGCCTGGGTGGGTATGCATATTCGCCCGGTCAATGGCAGCCCGTCAGGGTGGTCAAGAGCCTCTGCAGCCTGAAACAGTGGCACAGGGGACCGCCAAGAAGAGGAACGGCAGGGGGTGTGGGAAACCGGCCCCAGAAGTTCCCCCGGTCCGGGAGGAGGTAGAGCCTGAGGGTGACGCCCCTGAGCCTACAGGGGAACAGGTGACTGAACTGGGTGAGGTCCCTGAGCTGTCACAGTGGCAGCAGGAAGGGGGGCCCACCAGGGAAGCATTCTGTGCAGCACAGAGGACATGCCTTACTCTGGAGGGTTTGCGGCAGCAGGATGCAGACCTGGCGGCTGGCAAGGAGCCAGGATGGCACCTGATCTATTGGGAGGATGAACTCCTGTATGGTGAGCCTAAGTTTCCTAAGCCTGGGTCAGCCCATGTGCTGGTGGTACCCCAGTGCTTCAGGGCCTTCCTACTGGGGTTGGCTCATGATGTGACTTTAGCTGGACATTTGGGGCAGGACAAGATCTTTGAGAGGCTTGTCACTCACTTTTGCTGTCTCCCAATGGCCAGGCACTCGAGTGTACATTGCAGGTCTTGCCAGACTTGTCAGTCAAGTGGCAAGAGTGGGGGGAAATGTAAGGCTCCCCTCCAACCTTTACCTGTTGTCAGTACTCCCTTTGAGAGGGTGGGGATTGACATTGTGGGGCCTCCGAATCCCAAGACAGCCATGGGCAACAGGTTCATCCTGGTGTTGGTGGACCATGCCACCCGGTACCCAGAAGCCATTCCTTTGAGGTCAATCACTTCCCCTCTGGTGGGTCGTGCCTTGATGGGGGTTTTTACCCGCATGGGGTTCCCCAAGGAAGTGGTATCTGACAGGAGTACCAACTTCATATCCACGCATATGAAGTCTCTGTGGAAGGAGCGTGGGGTAACCTACAAGTTCACCACCCCTTACCGCCCCCAAAGTAATGATCTGGTTGAGAGATTCAACGGCACCTTGAAAGGCATGATTATGGGCCTGTCAGAGCCCTTGAGGCAGAAGTGGGATGTCCTCTTGCCATGCCTTCTGTTCACTTACAGGGAGGTGCCTCAAAAGGGACTTGGGTTTGATCCCTTTGAGCTGATTTATGGCCAACCTGTGAGGGGACCTTTAAGCCTGGTCAAGGAGGCTTTGGAAAAAGCTCCTAGTGAACCCCCCCAGGATGTGTTCAGTTACATGCTGGCTCTGAGAAACCAGACTGCCCGCTTCAGGAGTCTCGCACAGAAGAACCTGGAAGCAAGCCAGGAGGACAGGGGATGGTGGTATGACCAGACTGCCACTCTGGTCGAGTTTCAACCTGGACAAAAAGTGTGGGTGATGGCACCAGTCGAGCCTAGGGCACTCCAGGACAAGTGGACAGGGCCATTTGAGATGGTAGAGGGCAAGAGTGAAGTCACCTACCTGTTGGACTTGCAGTCTCCAAAGAACCCTTTAAGGGTCCTGCATGTCAACCTCCTTAAGCCACACTTTGAGCGGACTGAACTGTCCATGCTCCTTGCGACAGATAATGGGGTGGAGGAGGAGAGTGAGCCTCTTCCTGACCTCCTGTCTGCAGGAGAGAAAGATGGGTCGGTGGAGGGAGTGATCCTCCCCCCCTCCCTGACTGAAGAGCAGCAGAGTAACTGTTGCCACGTGTTGGGACAGTTCGCCTCACTGTTTTCACTGATCCCAGGGGTCACACACTTGTGCACACATGATGTGGACACTGGGGACAGTCCACCCATTAAACAGAAGGTTTACAAGGTGACTGACAGGGTCAGGGATTGCATTAAGGATGAAGTATCAAAAATGTTGACCCTAAGGGTTATTGTGCATTCTAGCAGTCCTTGGGCAAGCCCAGTGGCATTGGTCTCAAAGGCTGCTGCACCTGGTGCCACTCCAGAACTCAGGTTCTGTGTGGACTACCGGGGACTCAATGTGGTCAGCAAGACTGACGCACACCCCATCCCCTGAGCTGATGAGCTCATTGGCCGGTTGGGAGCTGCCCAGTACCTCAGTACATTTGACTTAACGTCTGGGTACTGGCAGATTGCCTTAACTGAGGGGGCCAAGGAGAGGTCAGCATTTTCTACCCCAAATGGACACTTTCAATTTAAAGTGATGCCATTTGGGATGAAGAATGCCCCTTCCACCTTTCAGAGGTTGGTCAATCAGGTGTTGGCTGGGCTGGATGAGTTCATTCCCTCCTACCTGGATGACATTGCTGTGTTTAGTCCAACATGGGAGAAACACCTTCAACACCTCTGGAGAGTGTTAGATGCTCTGCAAAAGGCAGGTCTCACTATTAAGGCAAGCAAGTGCCAAATAGGGCATGGTTCTGTGGTGAACACCCTTACAGCCACAAATTCACACCATTCTGGCTTGGGAGCTTCCCAAAACCCAGACTGAGGTGAGAGCCTTTTTAAGTCTCATTGGCTACTACAGGAGGTTTGTCAATGGATATGGTACCATTGTTACCCCCTTGACTGAGATGACTTCTAAGAAGCAACCTAGGAAGGTGATCTGGACAGAGGCTTTCCAGACTGCTTTTGATGCCTTGAAGGCTGCCATGTGCACAGCACCTGTGCTGAAGGCACCTGACTACTCAAAGGAGTTTGTTGTGCAAACAGACGCTTCAGAGCATGGTATTGGAGCAGTACTCTCACAGCTTAATAAAGAGGGCCTAGATCAACCTGTAGCCTTCATTAGCAGGAGGTTACTTCCCAGGGAACGTAGGTGGAGTACCATAGAACGGGAAGAGTTTGCTGTGGTCTGAGCGCTGAAGAAGCTAAGACCCTACTTGTTTGGGACTCACTTCCGAGTTCAGACTGACCAAAGGCCCCTAAGATGGAATGCAGCTGAGGGGTGAGAATCCAAAACTGTTGAGGTGGTCCATTTCCCTACAGGGATGGACTTAATGGTGGAACACCGTCCTGGTACAGAACATGCCAATGCTGATGGTCTGTCCAGGTTCTTCACCTTAGTAATGAGAACTACCATGAGGTTGGGGAGGTGCTCCCCACTTTCAGCTAGGGGGGACACGTGTTAGACTTTTCATCCTTGGTGTGGTCTCCCTTAACTATTTGCCTCTGTTTCCCAGGTTGTTGATGTGTGCTGGACTCTGTTTTTGCTGTTTTTGTTACTCTGGGCACTTTACCACTGCTAACCAGGGCTAAAGTGCAAGTGCTCCTACACAAAATGTGTATGTAATTGGTTCATCCATGATTGGCATATTTGATTTACTAGTAAGTCCCTAGTACAGTGCACTAGAAGTGCCCAGGGTCTGTAAATCAAATGCTACTAGCGGGCCTGCAGCACTGGTTGTGCAACCCACCTAAGTAGCTCTGTAATCATGTTTCAGACCTGCCACTGCAGTATCTGAGTTTGCAGTTTTAACTGTAAATTCAACTTGGCAAGTGTACCCACTTGCCAGGCCTAAACCTTCCCTATTCTTATATGTAAGACATCCCTAAGGTAGGCCCTAGGTAGCCCCAAGGCTAACTGTATGGTTAAGGTAGGACATATAGGCCCTCAATATGAGATTGGAGGCAAATGCCGCCAACCGCCACGGCGACGGCCACCAAGATACCGTCGCCATGGCTACTGACCGTCCATGGCATTATGACCGCATTCGGAATTTTGCCAGCAGGATGGCGGAATACCGGCTACTGTCATGGCACAGACGCCGGTAAGGTGGCGCAGCTGCCAGCAAAACACCACCTACTGTATTATGTTCCATGATATAGCCTGGCGGTGTTTTGCTGGTGGACCCTACTGGTGACAGCAGCGCAGCGTCCTATCTCCTCTCAGAGAACCCCTGCAAGCAGGTAAGTCAAGTTCTCTGACAGGAGAAGGGGGTGGGGGTGTTGTGTGCGTGCGTCTGATTGTGTTTGAATGCGTGCATGCGTGTGTAATGCATGTGTGCATGAATGGGTGTGTGTGTGCGTTTATGAGTGTTGCTGTAAGTGTGTATGAATGTATGCATGCGTGGATGAATGTGTGTATGCATGTGTGTATGGGTGTGTATGTATGTGCGTGTATTTGTGTATAGGTGGGGGGCGGGTGAGGGTGGACTCTGGGGAATGGGAGGGGGGCGGGGAGACCCCTATCAGTGCCAGGGAAGGAATTCCCTGGCACTGATAAAGGCTACCGCAATGGTTTCCGTGGTGGTACAGAACCCATGGAAACCAAGGCGGTGGGCAGGTGTCAAAATGCCATGAGCGGCCTAGTGGCGGCCACCGTGCTGGAGACTGTATTCTCTAGCCCGGCAGTCATCACCGCTGTGGCGGTCAGTGTGTTAACTTGGCGGTTTGGCTTTGGCCAAACCGCCAATGTCATAGTAGTGGAGGTATGTGCCGCCAGCCTGTTGACGGTAATACCTCCACAATAACACCGACCACCGGGATCGTAATGACCTCCATAGTAATATGGTTTATGTGTCCTTAAAGTGAAATTTTGCTAAATTCGTTTTTCACTGTTGCAAGGCCTGTCCATCTCATAGGTTAACACTTGGGCTACCTTTGAATCTGATAAAAGCGTAGATTCCCTTTGGGAGCGGATAGATATGCGGAGTTTGGGGTCTCGGAGCTCATAATTTAAAAACACATCTTTTAGTAAAGTTGATTTTACGATTGTTTGTTTGAAAATGCCACTTTTAGAAAGTGAGCATTTTCTTGCTTAAACCATTTCTGTGACTCTGCCTGGTTGTGGATTCCCTGTCTGGTCAGTTGACAGTTGTGCTGGTTGCACCTCTCACTAGACAGTGACACAAAGGGAGCTGGGGTGTAGTCTTCATTTCCTGATGAGCCATCTGTGCTAGGAAGGAGCGGAGGAGTGGTCTCTCACACCTGAAAGGTCTGTGACTGCCCTTACACAATTCAGTCTCCAAACCCCTGGTGTGTGTCTGGGGCCTGGCCTGGGCAAGGCAGGATTTCACATACAAGAGAGACTTTGCTTTGAAGTAAGCCTACTTCAAAGGGCAAAATGGGTATAAGAAGGGCACCCAAAACCACAGACTTTAGAACACGTCTGTAAACCAAGAGGAACCTCTGCCTGGAAAAGAGCTGATGAACTTTAGGAAGAAGAGATGCCCTGCCTGTGACTGTGCTTTGTGGAACTATCCTGCAGTTGTGGCTTCTGCCTGTGCTAGAGGACAAAGACTGGACTTTGCGTTACCTTCCTTCTTGTGAAGAACTCTCCAAGGGCTTGATTTAGAGTTTGCCTCCTGTTATTTGAAGTCTCAGGGACAGCAAAGACGTCTTTCTGCCAGCACCTGGAGCCTCTGCTGAGACTCCTAGTCGGCCAAGTGGTGCCCATCCAGTTCCTGGGGCCTTGAAAGGAGAAGCTGGCAGGACAAGAGAGAGAAATACGCGCACAGACCACCGTGCAGTGAAAATTTGACGCAACTCCGATCTGCAGCTGAAAAATCAACACGATGTTGACTTTGCGGCTAAGAATCGATGCTCGTCAGCAACGCGACCGGAAGATCGACGCCCGCGGCTGGAGAAACGATGTGCAGCATCGCTGACGGAGACCAGTGAGATTGCAACCAGCGCTTCGTGGTTTTCGGATCATCGTGCAGCTGGATGTCTGACTCAAACATTATTGGGTGTGCAAAAACGACGCAAGGCCTGCCTGGACCCGAGAGTGCGGTTCGAATCGACGCACGCCGACTCGACTGAAGGAGAAATGACGCATGGTCTCACTCATGAGTGATATTGATGCATCACAAGCCCTTTTTGATGCACACTCACCCGTGTGGGGTTATTTGTAACGCACTTAGGTACATTTTCACACTAACAGTGTTAGCGTTGTGTTTAAAACTAAATGAAGAGTCTTTTTACCTTTTAATTGATAACTTGACTTGTGTATTGTGGATTTTTGTTGTTTTGGTCTTGTTGTGTTTAGATAAATATTTTCTATTTTTCTAAACCTGTGTTGTATTATTTTGTAGTGTTTTCATTGAGTTACTGTGTGTGTTGGTACAAATACTTTACACCTAGCCCTCCGAAGTAAAGCCTACTGCTCGTGTCAAGCTACTAAGGAGGTAAGCAGGGGTTAGCTGAGGGTGATTCTCTGTTACCCTGGCTAGAGTGAAGGCCCTTGCTTGGACAGGGGGTAACCTGACTGCCAACCAAAGACCCCATTTCTAACACTCACCCATACATCCATTCACACCAACACTTACTCTGCAATACAGCCACTCACAAATCAACTCACTTAACCAACAGCCACTTAAATAGCCGCTCACCCATACAGCCACTAACACGGCCACATTTTCACTCACACAACCATCCAGACACCCATTCACTCAGCCATATAGCCACTCAAACATCCACTCACTCTCCCGTATAGCCACTGACACAACCACTCACGCATCAGTATAGTCACTCACAAAGCCACTCACTCACCCACATGGGTACTCACATACCTACTTATACACTCATATGAGCACTCACAAATCCATTTACACACCCATACAGGCATTCAGACACCCACTCACACACATATACACACAGTCACACAGCCACTCACATAAAATATGTTAGAAATAGTATCACTCATTAGTAGTAGAGAACATATACTTTTATAACTTTTGTAGTACCTTGTTGTATAAGCTTAACACCCATAAACTTTTAGAAAACACTCACTGGATGATGTCATCAGTGATGTCATTCGAGATGTCATCAGTGATGTCACTGAGTATGTCATGAGTGATGTAATATGTGAAGTCATAAGTAGTGCGTTGCAGGGAGTAAGTTATAGTTAGCTCAGGTAACTGTAACTGCTGAATTTCTCTGATTTTGTATGAGTTAAATGGGAGCCTAACTACAGAGCTTGCCTCAGAAACATAGCCCTTCTTGGTAGGGGGCAGGGGAAATATATATATATATATATATATTATATCTCAAAAGATAACATATGTAGTACTTGAACACCCAAATGGGTGTGAATGCCTGAGGCTGGGCTTCAAAGTATGGACTTGAAAAAGTATTTTGTGTTGGAATACAAAACTCCATGGAAGGCTACATCCAAAGCGTCACACTTACATTTTATTTAGAAAAATGTTTCATGAAAATGCTTGTTAGTAAAAGATGTGATGAATGATAACTATCTTTTATGACACAGCACTAAGCAGACATACAGCGTTGCATGACCCTATAGCGCCTGCACATCTTGTGCTCTTAATAACATATATATATATATATATATATATATATATATATGTATATGTATCAAAACAACCGGTCATAAATCAGACATGGTGCACACAAACTGCCGGTGCTAGTGGTAGGAGGTGGACCAATCTCCTGAAATTATAATTCTAAGGAAAGAAACCACTGCGCTCGGTTTCTCCAGGAAAATCTCAGTATTTAATCCAGGCAACAAACACCAATACATTTCAACTCTGAATCATGTTCACAGCTGGTGAGTCCTTTTTCAGTATTCATTCAATACTACTGCCACAGTGAGTCTATAATGAAGCACTCTGGGACTTGTACTGTGACAAAATTAAAATACAACCAATTGAGAATCAAGAAAGTTAAACTTAAATGCCATAATAAATCAAACCAAATAGGTGAAACCATATATCATTCCAATAATACAATCTTTTGCACTATACGATCTAATTAGACAAATTTGCAGTGTATCTTCGGATCAATGAAAAGTGGCTAACATTATCCATCAAACCATAAATCAGCCTCTTATGTGTCTTGTTTATATATGTAGTTCACACTGTGTATATACCCTTCTATATGACCATAAGCCGAAACAGTAATAAATAATGGCTTAATGTATTTTACCTTATTCATTCCATTAATCCCATTGCCGATTTATTATCATTGTTTTGTATATAGACTTGTATATTCACCTACCAGTAGCCCATGGTATGTATTATATATCTATTACAGATGAACATCATTGGGATTCAGTCCTTCTGGAATTATAGGGCCACATGTAGGTAGGTTCAGATTTGCGACCCGCAAATTGTGAGTCAGAGCGTCTCGCAATTTGCGAGTCACAAATCCAAATGTAGGATGGTGTCCCTGACACCATCTGCGATTTGCAAGGGGGTCACAAATGCCCAGCTCATGAATAATCACGAGGTGGATCGCAATTTACGACCCCCTTGCGAATGGCGGTCCTCACAGGGATGGTGGCCTGCTGCGGACAGCAGACCATCATGTCTGTGACTGCTTTTCAATAAAGCAGTTTTTTTTTTGTAATGCAGCCCATTTCCTTAAAGAAAAACGAGATGCATTACAAAAACAAAAACAAAAAATCAAACGTTTTGTAGGACTGCCTGCTCTGAAAAATGTTTACAGTGACATTCACAATGGGGAAGGGGTCCCATGGGGCCCCCTTCCCTTTTGCGAATGAGTTAGCACCCATTTGAAATGGGTGCAAACTGCAGTTGGTTTCACATTGTGATACAATTAAGTGCTTAGCCACAGCCTAGCTTCTATCTCTGTGTTCCACTGCACGTATACGTCCCAAGATAAATTTCTTGACTGGACAAGTTGTTCTTGCAATATATTTTTAAACCACATTTGCATTTGATATCATAGACCACATGAGTAGTCCTGAATGTAATCCTCTGTTCTTTTGTTTTCTGTATACCTCTAGGATCGTGGACATGTTTAACATCTTTTCCAATCTTACATGCTTTGCAATTGAGGCACTTGACATATCCTTTATTTTGTGTCCCTGGCCAGGTGGTAGATTGTTTGGTTACAAAATGACTTCTAACCAGTTTATTTTTAAGGAAGGGATCCTTCCTCAATGTAATTTTTGGTCTAGGTCCTATCATTTTTGGATGATCTATGGAATGTTCTTAATTAAAGCTCTAGGGTGAACATTTGAACCATGTAAGGCACTATTTGTAGCTGTTGGCTTTCTGTATAGAGTTATTTCAAATTTGTTGTCAAGTACAAACACACAAATGTCCAAAAAGTCAATATGTTGCTTGCTTATATTGTATGTGAATTTTAAATCAAAATAATTTGGGTTAATCTCTTCAAAATATTCCAAAAAGAGATCTTGTGTACCATTCCAAATTAGAAATAAGTCGTCAATGTACCTCAACCAAATGATGATGCTGAACGGGAAACATCCTTTATTACGACGTCTTTTTAACGAAGTCGTGGTTAACGAAAGCCCAACAACGGTTTTTTTAACCACGACTTCGTTATTTTGTGCCTTAACTACGTATGTTCTGAACTACGAACATGCGTGGTTAAGGTACAAAGAAGGGAGTTGGCGAAGGAAGAGGACGCAGGTGAAAAGGGGTCGACTAACGTAAGTGGGGGGTTTTTGGTTTTGGGGAGGGGATGGGGGGTCAGGGGGTTTCAGGTTTTGGGGTGGGGTTGGGGGGGTGGGGCGTGTTTGGTTTTGGGGTGGGGGGTTTTAGGTTTTGGGGTGTGGTTGTGGGGTGGGGCGTTTTTGGTTTTGGGGTGGGGGTGGGGGTCAGGGGGTTTTAGGTTTTGGGGCGGGGTTGGGGGGGTGGGGCGTTTTTGGTTTTGGGGAGGGGGTGGAGGGTCAGGGGGTTTTAGGTTTTGGGGCAGGGCTGGGGCGTTTTTGGTTATGGGGAGGGGGTGGCGGGTCAGGGGGTTTTAGGTTTTGGGGCTGGGTTGGGGGGTGGGGTGTTTTTGGTTTTGGGGAGGGGGTGGGGGGTCAGGGGCTTTTAGGTTTTGGGGCAGGGTTGGTGGGGTGTGGTGTTTTTGGTTTTGGGGAGGGGGTGGAGGGTCAGGGGGCTTTAGGTTTTGGGGTGGGGTTGGGGGGTGGGGTGAGGGATGTAGGGTCAATGGTGCCTATTAGTAATGCTTTTATCAGGAATGCCTTTACAACGAAAATCGTTGTTAAGGCATTAGTGGTAAAATCATTAGTAGTAGTAACAAGGTCGGTGTTCCAACCTCGTTGTTAAGGCACTAGTTGTTTAGGAAATCGGTGTTCCGTCGTACAACCATACTGAACACAAGCTGATTGTATTTTTCTTGCCATGTGACTTCCTTCTCCCATCAGCCTGATGTCAGATTAGTGTAGTTCAGAGAAAAGGAAATCCTCATTGCTGTCCCATATGTCTGTTGATGTACATTATTGCACAGACATATCTCAATCATCTCCAATAGCATGTCTGAATGTTTGGACTCTTTTAGTTTTCTCTGTCTCAAAAAATTCTTAACAGCATTAAGGCCAATGTCATGTCTGATAGACATACATAAAGACAACACATCAATCGTGACCAGCATGAAATCCTCTTGCAATTCAATGTCAGAAATCCATCATAGCAAATCGCCAGAATCTTTAAGATAGGATGAGAATGTTTGAAACATTGGAAAGATGTAATACTCAACATATTTCGACAGGTTTTCAAAGGCTGAACCACACCCTGATATAATAGGTTGACTAGGAGGCTTATGTATCATTTTATGATTCTTTAGCAGAAAATAAATGGTTGGCATCACTGTGTGTGTAACAGTAAGGAACTGTAGTTCGTCCATTCTTTGAGTTTCTTGATGCGATTATCCGTGATCACCTCAAAGGAATTGTATGATAGCCTTTTGTCATTTTTCACATCCTTGAGTCGTCTGTAAGCTTCATCTAGGTAGCCTGATTTGTTTTGAATAACAATATTCCCGCTCGTGCAGGCTGGTTTGAATATAATTGAATTTTTGGAGATAAGATTGTTTAAAGCCTCTCTTTCTTGTTTCGGCAAGTTTTCATTGTTCTTCTCATTGTATTTATTAGGAATCCTGTACAGATCCCTTATGACAGCCTCATGAAGGACATCCACTTTGTTACCAGGTGGTAAATCTGGACAGAAATGGGACTTGGACTTTAATGTACTATTATCATGATCATTGATATCAAACTGAAGATGTTCTATTATTTCTGATTCTGATAGTATCTCATCATCTAGGTTATGCATGAGGTCAAACATTATTTTGATATCACTCTTTTGTTCTATATTTAACTGATATTCTATATCTAATGAATACTGAAAAAAGACTCACCAGCCGTGAACAAGACTCTTCAGAGTTAGTGTTTGTTGGCATGGATTAAATACTGTGATTTTTCAGGAGAAACAAAGTGCTGTAGTTTCTTTCCTTGCTTGTATATATATGTATTTATATGTGTATATATCTATATATATATATATATATATATATATATATATATATATATATATATGTGTGTGTGTATATATAATTACAGTGTAGCAGTAGCCACTCTATAGTTAGGATTTTCAGCGATAAGAATTTCTCTCATTTTTGCTTGCTAATAACTTTGCCACCATTTGGGAAATCTAGGGAGGTTGCAGGCAAAGCCCGCATGTCCTGCAGATGAGCATGTGCATGGATTTCCCCTGCCTCTTATCTGGAAGGGCTACATTTCGGAATTCAGCTCTGTAGCGGTCGCTGCCAGTAAAGCAGTTGCAGTGTGTGGGAGAGCGACGTGCCAAGAGTCGGCCAATACTGGAGTGTGAGCCCACAGAGAGCGGCTGAAGAGAATAGAGTAATTGTCCAGTCTACACATTCAGGAATCTCCTGTAAGTGGCTAAGTGGCATCCCAAGGACATTTCAGCCTCCACTTGCAGAGGTGAGTGCGTCCTTGTCATGAGGAGTCAGGCTGAGTCTGCACTCTTCGACATGAGGTGTCAAAAATCCATTGGAGCAGGGCCCCAGGGGATAATTAATCCCACTGAACTCGGTAGGCCCAAGAGGACTGGGAGGTGAGAGAAGAGGTGAATTATTCTTTTAACCTCTAGTAACCCCTCTGCCACGACAGCATAACTGTACTTAATGAGAAGAATGGAAGAAAATAAGGATAAAGACTAAAGAACATTGATCATTACAAAGAATGTAACAGCAGCAGTTTAAGAGTTCAACTGCCTCTAGCACTTTGTTCCACTCCTCTCAGAGAGCCAAAAGATGTGCAATATAGGTGAAGTCAGAAACCGCGCATGCAAGACTGAGTGAACAATCCAGAATGGATTTTCAAAATACACCACAATCAAATGCTAGTAGGACAAGCAACCAGAGTGGGTATGAGAGGGAGATCAAATCTAAAGGACTAAATTTGGCTGCAGAGGTTGATTCAAAGCATCTAGGGCAATCTTCCACGGCATCAAATCATAATAATGCAGCGGAACAAACAGAGCAGCTAAGTCCTAGGAAGGAGGTCGCAATAAATGAGATGAGTGGAGCAATAAGTGAGGCAAGACCCAAAGAGTACCTCTAGTTCCTAAAGCTTGCAAAATCCGGTTCGGACACTGTAATGGCACAATCATCCTTGGCAAGTACTGTAGTAGAAGGCGCATGCCCTACATCTGTAGTTGGTAATGAGATCTCAACCTCTTTACAGAATGCAAATCCACTGCATGCTATTGGAGCAGTTGACTGCTCAGTGTCAGGGCCACTAACAGAGGCACACAGTGGCTTACTCAACTCTGTGCAATCTAGTACTGAACATGGGGGAGGAAGGGCCTATGGAGAGGGAGCTGCTCAGTGTCAGTGGACGCTATTCTGGTTACCATATTGTTGGAATTTAGGTTCTCACAAGCACAAGAGAATGTAGGTCTACACAACAAATTATCAAAAATCGCGTAAAATATGTCACAACTGCATATTAAACAAGGCTACATCCAGAATTAGAGCCTCGATTTGGAAAAAAATGGGTTATCTGGACAATAAGGTAGATGAGCTGGAGACCTATACCAGATATTGTAATCTTCGCCTGGTGGGCATCACAAAAGAAAGTAAAAGCTAGAATGTGCCTCGCTGGGTGGATTCTCTGATCACAGATTTTGCTGGGGATTTTTCTATTATGACGGCCCATCGTGTACCAGCTCAGCGTGTACCTAATTCGAAGTACCCATGCGCCAGTCTGGTGAACTTCACAGATTATCATATCTGTTGGAAATGGCTGGGTCATCCCTAAACTTTTTGCCTACTTCCTTTTATTTTTTCTGACATGCTTTTGTTGGCTTTAGGACTCTGGGCA
The DNA here is from genome assembly GCF_031143425.1 of Pleurodeles waltl. Lineage (NCBI taxonomy): Eukaryota > Metazoa > Chordata > Amphibia > Caudata > Salamandridae > Pleurodeles > Pleurodeles waltl. The sequence goes on from NC_090447.1 coordinate 916,152,547, forward strand.
CTTTGCCACTGCTAACCAGTGCTAAAGTGCATCTGCTCTCTGTATAAATTGTATTGTTGATTGGTTTATCCATGAAAGGCATATTTGATTTACTAGTCAAGTGCACTAGAGGTGTCCTGGGGCTGTAAATCAAATGCTACTCGTGGGCCGGAAGCACTGGTTGTGCCATCCATACGAATAGCCCTGTAAACATGGCTCAGACCTGCCACTGCACTGTCTGTAGGTGCAGTTTTAAACTGCCAATTCGACTTGCCCAGTGTACCCACTTGCCAGGCCTAAACCTTCCCTTTTCATACATGTAAGGCACCCCTAAGGTAGGCCCTAGGTAGCCCCATGGGCAGGGTACAGTGTATGTTAAAGGTGTGACATGTACTGATGGGTGTTACATGCCCCTATAGTGAAATACTCCTAAATTCAGTCTTCACTGTTGCAAGGCCTATCTCTCTCATAGGTTAACATTGTGTGAGAAAGTAGCCTCTTTCTAGCATGGTTACCCCCATTTTTGGCCTGTTTGTTAGTGTGTTTGACTGTGTCACTGGGTTCCTTCTAAAAAGGATCACAGTGCTTCTGCTCTCTGCCCTTTAAATGTGGTTGTTGGATTCTGATAACACTATTCCACTCATAATTGGCAGAGTGGTGCCCCTTATAAGTCCCTAGTATACGGTACCTAGGTACCTAGGGCATTGGGGTTCCAGGGGATCCCTCTGGGCTGCAGCATTTCTTTTGCCACCCATAGTGAGCCCATACAAAGGCTTCTACAGGATGCCATTTTGTGTATGCCACACTCAGCGCGGTTTCCTGACACCATGTGACCAGATTTCAACGCAACATCGCTGGGTGTGAAAAATGAACGTAAAGCCTTCCTGGACCCGAGGTGCCCATTTGGGAATTGATGCATAGCTCTCTTGCAGGAGGGAAGAAACGACACACGCCGACCCGACCAGAGAAGGAATGATGCACGGTCTCGCTTGTGAGTGAGAAATCAACTCATCGCTGGCCTTTTTCGATGCACGTTCGGCCATGCGGCTTTATTTTTTACTCTAACCAGGTACTTTATTTAATAACAGCATTCTCACTGTTTTCTAAGGATTAGGACTCTTATTTTTTCTAAATGTAATATCTTGACTTGTGTATGTTGGATTTTTGTCATTCTGGTCTTGTTTGATTTTGATAAATATGACCTATTTTTCTAAACTGGTGTGGTGTCCATTTTGTAGTGTTTCACTGTATTACTGTGTTTATTGGTACACATCATTGAATATTGCTTCTGAAGTTAGGCCTGCCTGCTCATGCCAAACTACCAAGCGGGTGATCAGGGGTTAATTGAGGGTGATTCTCCTTTACCCTGACTAGAGTGATGGTCCTTGCTTGGACAGGGGGTAACCTGACTGCCAACCAACGACCCCATTTCTAACCTTATCAAAACACATTTTGTCTAAAGCAATTAAAAAGAAAGGGTTTACTACTTCAGAAAATATCCAGTTTCATATTTTCTCAGACATGTGAGCCTTTGCAGCACCTCGTGTAAGTAGTTTATACGACTTCCTGGCATGTTTGGAACTCGGGGTGCTGCGCCCTCAGTGGTACAGCAGCTGAAATTGAAAGTACTTGCAAAAGGGCAGTTTCACCTCTTTTTGAATTCAGAAGAAGCCCAGGACTATGTCGGATTAAAGTTTAAAAGCACTTGGTTTTTGTTTTGAAAGCTTAGACATTGATTAGATGTAGTTTGGCAGGAGTGTTAACGGGGGGTGGTCACAAAGTTTGCTAGGTGCAATAACATGGCCCCACATGCGATGGAGCAAGGGGTAATATGGGCAATTCCCCTTGTCTTTGGGGATCACGGGCCTTGGGTTGTTTGTGAGTAGGGTCCTGGGTGACAGGGAGCAGGTGTAGTGAAAAGAGCAGTGTTAAGGAGAATTTTGAAGTATTGATTGGGAGCGGGAACCTCTATAGGAAAAATGAGTGCATTTGTAGCTATAATAGCAGTAATAAATATACAGATAAGATTATGGCCCTCATTATGACTTTGGCAGTCTTTTCCGGAGGCCGCTGTAGAGACGGCCACCAACAGACCGCTGTGGAGGCAGAAATCCCTCGCGCATTATGACACAGAAACACAAAACCGCCAGAAAGCAGCAAAAACAACAATTCCACCAGACCGAATGAAGGCGAAAAACAGTAGGTAGCCCACTACCCTCTGCCTTCAACACACCGCCCTCCAAATAATGACCCACGAATCAACAAAGCAGTCACTCAACTGCGGTTACCCATTGGCGGTGTGGAATGCCGAAGTCGATTTGCCCAATCCACACCAACAGAAGCCAACATTGACCAGATTGAAAAACCCACCCCTGGCACATTTACACACACCATACACATTCACCAACAGCACTACAAAAACACACCCCCACACAACGAACAAGTCTTTGCAAACATCAAAATCTAGCTACACGTTGCCAGCCCAAACATTTACAAAACTGCACACATAAACCACAACCATCACACGTGACACACCACACACGATACCTCAACACCTAACATCTTCTGCACAACATACACACTACACCCACTACACAATAGACATGTCCCCACAAAAGACCCCCCATTTCACTGATGAGGAGTTGAGGATGATGGTAGAAGAAATCGCAAGGATAAAGCCACAGCTGTTCGGTGCACAGGTCCAGCAGATATCCATTGCAAGGAAGATGGAGCTATGACAGAGGATTGTAGACGAGGTGAACTTAGTGGGAACTTATCCATGCTCAAGGGACGATATCAGAAAGCGGTGGAACGAACTACGGGGAAGGTGCATGCAAAGGCATCCAGGCACCACATGGCCATCATGAAGACTGGTGGTGGACCCCCACCTCCTCCCCTACGGTTGACAACATGGGAGGAGAAAGTCTTGGCTATCCTGCATCCAGAGGGCCTCACTTGGATCACTGGAGGGCTGGACACTGGTAAGTCACCATTACTACCCCACCACCACCGATACCTGCAGGGCATGCCACCCCATCACCCTGTCTTCCTTCACCCTATTTCATTCCAAAGAGAGAACCACCCCCATGTCCACCCTCAACTGTGTACCCCTGCATTCCCTAACCACTGCAAGCACACCCATTCAAACTCAGCATGCACACACAACAGTAATGCGTGGGCTGCATGTAGCACTACCAATCCCACAATCCATCACCACACACAAACCAAAGGTAGAAGGACAACATCCATCCCACAGGGAAAGCCAAAAATGCTGAATATGTAACTGATAATGACTGTAACAAATCTTATACATGCCCATAGGAACCCCAGCCAATGTCAGTGGCAAGCATGTGCCATATCAACCCAGTCCTCCACCAGAAAAAGGCTCCAGTGATGACAGCAACTCTGGATGTCCGGATCTGGATGATCTCCCTGGCCCATCTGGGGCCACCGGTTAGTCGGACACCTCAGCCAACACCCAGTCCACCACCTGGCACCCCACATCGGACTCCAATACCACAGCAGACACCCAACGTCCCCAAAACTCTGTCCCCAGGATATGACAATCAACAGTGTGCCCACCTGTACAGGGACGGACAAGACAATGAAGGACCTGGTGTCAGTGTGAGTGGGCGCACAGGTCAGGGAACAAAGGCACAGGGGCCCAGGACCAGTGGGAGGATAGCTGTGCACCAAGTGGTGGGCCAAACCTGGGAACCGACTGCCCAGGAGGCAATCTCAAATGTCCTGGGAGCGTACCAGAAATCCTAGGAAAGGCCAAGTATTTACCATCTTGCAGGAGAACCAGAGGCTGCAGGGGGGAACACCACCAGGAGGTCAAGCAGCAGTTGCAGGCCTTAAATGCCAACATAGCCTCCATTGCAGGGGTGCTGAGTGACATGGCTAACATCATGCATGAGTAAACAACACACCAGCGGGCCCCTTTCACTAGCCAGTGTACTGACAGCCCTTCACAACTGCTTCAGCTAGTGGACAGAATGACCTACCACAGGACTCACAGGCCACTAGCACCCGTCCCTCTGCAGCAATAGAACAACCGCGCAAACGTTCCCTGTGACCCAGACAGACACCAGAGACTGTAGCCAAGACCCAAACCACTGCCAGGAAGTGAGCCCCTCCTAAATGTCTCCCTTGTGTGGCACTGCAACACCTTGTTTACTTTGGACTCCCATTGCTCCTTTTCCTATGTCCCCATGGATACTGGACCTGTGCTACAAATCAACTGGACCACTACATTGACGATTTTGTCCACCATCACCCCACTCTATTGCACTATCCCTTCCTTTTTGTCAATTCAATAAACACACTTAAACACAATTGAAGGTTTTGTGATTAAATTACAACACTATGCAATGTCTTGACCTCTATTATCCTGTGCAAGTGTTATGTAAAGTGTGAAGCCATCCAATGGAGAGTCAGTTTGGGTTACACTTAACCAGTGTGAGAGCATGTTACAAGCCACCATCCACCAAACTGTGTGAAACCAGTCTCTAGGCAACACATGAGTTCACAGTAGTGACCACACCAAGATCTGCAAAAAAGGAAACCAATAGTGACATTCAATTGAGAAGTAAAGGAAGTAGAGCAACATGAGCCCCTGTAACATAGCAGCCTACATTCAACTGGTCACTTCAACTCAGAAATTTGCACAGCAATTGCCTTCAAATGCCATAAGTGAGGAGAAACAAGTAATTTCAGGTCCTCACACAAGATACCACAGTATTAGCTATGCCATGTTGTCAGTATGTCAATCGCTCCTCTGGACCACCTAGTCTGGGCTACACTGTCAGTGAAACACAGAGCGGTTGTATAAGCACATTGTAAGTCACATTAGTCCCAGCAACATATGCTAAGTACTGTATGGAATGATGTAGGAAAGTAGCCTCATTCTAGCATGTGCACCCCCACTTTTGGCCTGTTTGTGTGTTTGACTGTGTCTACTGGGATCTTGCTAATCAGGACCCCAGTAGTTATGCTCTCTCCCTTAAATGATGGTTATAGGATACTGGTAATCCAGTATTCCACTCACAATTGGCATACTGATGCCCCCTTATAATTCACTAGTATATGGTACTTAGGTACTCAGGACATTGGGGTTCCAGGGGATCCCTATGGGCTGCAGCATTTCTTTTGCTACCAATAGGGAGCCCATGCAAAGGCTTCTACAGGACTGCCATTGCAGCCTGTTTGACATGGTGCATGCACCCTTTCACTGCCATTTACTCTGCACCAGGTCACTTATAAGTCACCCTTATTGCAGGCCTTCTAGCCCTGAAGGCTGGGTGCAGAGTACCTTTGTGTGTGAGGGAACCCCTGCACTAGAAGAGGTGCCCCCATGACCTCCAGGACCATTTTCCCGAACTTCGTGAGTGTGGGGATGCCATTTTACACGTGCACTGGACATAGGTCACCACCTATGTCCAGCTTCACAATGGTAACTCCAAATATGGCCATGTTTGGTATCAAACATGTTGGAATCATACTCCAAGGCTTTTGCAAGCATTGGTTATATGTCTACATGCAATCTGGAGGCTCCTTAGAGGACCCCCAGCACTGCCTTTACAGCCTTTTGAGGTTTTCCAGGCAGCCCCAGCTGCTGCCACCTCACAGACAGGTTTCTGCCTTCCTTTTGCTTGTGCAGCTCAAGCCCAGAAAGGCAGAACAAAGGATTTCCTTTGGGAGAGGGATGTTACAATTTCTCCCCTTGGAAATATACATTACAATCATGGGAGAGGTAGCTTCCCAGAGCCTCTGGAAATACTGTGAAGGGCACAGGTGGTACCCCCTTGCAAAATGCAGTCTAAATCGGTTCATGGACCCCCAGCCCCACTCTGGCATGAAACTGGACAAAGGAAAAGGGAGTGACCACTTCCCTGTCCATCACCACCCCAGGGTTGGTGCTCAGAGCTCCTCCAGAGGGTCCCTGGGTGTTTCCATCTTGGATTCCAAGGTGGCAGGGAACTCTGGGAGCATCTGAGTAGCCAGTGCCAGCAGGTGATGTTAAAACCCTCCTCTAATAGGTGCTTACCTGTTTAGCAAACTAATCCCCTTTTAAGGGCCATTTAGGGTCTCTCTTTTGGGTGATTCTTCAGATTCAAATTGCAAGACTCCAGCAAGAATCATGTGCATCCTTTACTTCATGTTCTTACCGAAGAAATTGAATCTGGACACTCCAGGAACTCTACAACTGCAACAAAGAAGCAAAGACGACTTTTGCAACATTGTATCTTCAGCTTCTGCCAGAAACTGCAACTGTTTCCCATTGGTGCATCCTCAGAGAACAGCCAGTCTTCAGCCTCCACCAGAAGAACAAAGGAATGTTCCTTGAAGTGAAGGAGTCACTTGGGGGCGTGGCTAGCGGCCGATGGAGCCGCACGCTTAGGGAAGAGCTCCGGGGCCGCGAACGGGGCCCAGCCAGCTTAAAATCCCTGATCGACGCCTGAAAACCGAAACTGGCCACAGGCAATAGTGCCACAGAGCAGTGGGAGTGCAAAGAAACTCTCATGGACTCGGATCATGCCTTAAATGCAGCGCAGAATGATTTTTCTACAGCGACCACCCGAGTCAAAATGGCGGCCGTAAATAACTGAATGAGCAGCGATCCTGTGGCAGGGAGCGGTGAGACCGGGGCAAGTGCCACGGGACCCGGGGGACCTGGGGGACTGAGATCGGCCTAGCGGGACCATCGGACTCGGACGTTCCTCCGATTGGGCAGAAGTGAAACCGGTAGGTGGGAGAGGCGGGCGCCCACGGAGCTGCGGCCTCCTCACCGAACGCGAACCTCGATCGGGCCCAACACCCTTGAGGCCTCACGAAAAGCGGTGAGTAGAGCGGAGGAGTCCCCCGCCCAGAGGAGGGTGGCGAGAGAAGCGGGAGACACCTTCCCCCCGCCCCAGAGGAGTCACAACCCCCCGGGGGAACCCAGACCGGCAACCAGGGGCCTCCAAACAGCTCAGGAGGCCAGAAACAATTAACTATCAACCCCCCCCCACCAATCGACAATGCCGGCGTGACACCTATCCCACAACGCTGTAATCAAAGAAGAGGAAGAGCTCAGAAATCGGGGCCTGCGGGCTAGCGTGGCTACCATTCTGGACCTTAAGAGGGGGGACCTCCGGCGCCAAGGACCCCAGACCTGGCTGGGGGAGGAAAAGCTACTGGGAACGCACCGGGCTCCGCTCACATCCTTCGTTCTTTTCTACGACCCTGGCCACGCCGAAAAAAATCAACAAATACTAAAGTCTCTGAAGAATCCCCCCCCCCGAAAGTAACTTCCTTACTATCAACATAACACTCCAACATCTGATCTAAAGACTCCTTTAACCATGGGGAAAACCCAAAAACGCCAAGAACAGAGCCAGGACGAGGCCGCAAGCACTAAACCCACTACCCACCCCATAAAATCGCACTCCACAGACGACCTGTCACTACATGAAACTACTCTGGACACAGTTCTCCTGGCCATCAGAGAGTCCAGAGAAGCATTGGAGAAGAAAATAGATAACCTGGCAACGGACCTCACTCTACTGAGAGATGACCATCGCAAACTGAAGGAGAGAATAGGAACCAACGAAACATCGCTTGCGGCAGTGACTTTAACACAAAAAACAACAACTGCAGAACTCACGGTTCTCACCTCCCGCATCAAAACCTTAGAAACCAGAGCAGAAGATGCTGAAAAACGCGCTCGCAAGAGTAACCTTAGGCTGGTCGGGGTCCCTGAACAAACCGAAACGTCTGCAGACAGCATGGAGTCCTTCTTAGAAAACTGGATTAAGACCACAGTGGCCCCGGAGGACCTCTCAGCTTTCTTCGCAAGAAAGAGCACATAGAGTACCCAACAGGATCCCTCCCCCAGGAGAAAGACCACATCCAATAGTGCCTAAATTACTACATTACAGAGACAGAGACTATGGGGGTGATTCTAACCCTGGCGGTCGGTGATAAAGCGGCAGCCAACCCGCCAACAGGCCGGCGGTCCAAAAAATGGAATTCTGACCCTGGCGGGAACCGCCAACACAGCCCGCCACATTAACACTCCGACCGCCACGGCGGGACCGACAAACAGCGCGGCGGTCACCGCCAACAGCCAGGCGGCAGACAATGTTCCGCCCACACTATCATGACCGGCCAATCCGCCACCTTTTCCGGGGCGGGAGCACCGCCGATAAAAACACGGCGGAAACAGACTACGAACGGGAAAACGCGCACCTCTATGCACTCCACGAGGAAGGAGGACAGCATGGAACCCGAATTAAACATCCTACCTGCTCTCGTCTACCTGCTCATCTGCCACGAGTACGAACGCCGGCGCAGACGACAACGGTGAGTACTGCACCTACGACACAGGGGAGGGGGGAGGACGAAAGGTCACGTGCACACACATACGCGATACACCCACCCCTCCAAACCATGGACACACCAATGCAGAGCAACAAGTCACAGTGAAACCACCCAAACCCCCGTAAAGAAAACAAGGACATAATTAAATAGTGACTCGAAATTTATGGGGAAAAAAAACCACTGATAAGTCACGGTCAAATAGCTATAACAACTCAAAAATCCAAATTCAATATCCAGTGCATACGAAAAACCGAGGCAATAAGTCCTGCACAACTATCGAGATTCAAAGTGTCCGTGGGCCAAAGTGTAGCAACACAAGGGCAAAGACCTGAGTCCTTTGGAGAGAACACTGCAGGGGCATCTGATGAAAAAACTACTGGCACCTCAGGGGGAAGGGAAGGGGGGGGCACCACAGCCACATGATTCCACGACGCCAGATCCACGAAGGGGCCACCATGCCCACTCGGCCATCCTGGGGAGTGCAAAGCCACAGTCCCTCAAGTCTCTACAGTGGGTGAGTTGCCCACTCGGCCATCCTGGGGAGTGCAAAGCCACAGTCTCTCAAGTCTCTACAGTGGGTGGCTTGCCCACTGATCAATCCTGGGGAGTGCAAAGCCACAGTCTCACAAATCTCTACAGTGGGTGGCTTGCCCACTGATCAATCCTGGGGAGTGCAAAGCCACAGTCCATCAGGTGGATTACAGTCTCCACTGGTCAAGGAGGAGGCATGGTGGGCACAGTGAAGCGTTAACAGTGCTTGACAGGAAGGGCCCAGCGGAGCGGTGCTTGAGATGAATGGCCCAGCGGAGCGGTGCTTGAGATGAAGGGCCCAGCGGAGCGGTGCTTGAGATGGCGGGGCCCAACGGAGCGGTGCTTGACAGGAAGGGCCCAGCGGAGCGGTGCGTGAGATGAAGGGCCCAGCGGAGCGGTGCTTGAGATGAAGGGCCCAGCGGAGCGGTGCTTGAGATGGCGGGCCCAGCGGAGCGGTGCTTGACAGGAAGGGCCCAGCGGAGCGGTGCTTGAGATGGCGGGGCCCAGCGGAGCGGTGCTTGACAGGAAGGGCCCAGCGGAGCGGTGCTTGAGATGAAGGGCCCAGCGGAGCGGTGCTTGAGATGGCGGGGCCCAGCGGAGCGGTGCTTGACAGGAAGGGCCCAGCGGAGCGGTGCTTGAGACGGCGGTGCCCAGCGGAGCGGTGCTGGACAGGAAGGGCCCAGCGGAGCGGTGCTTGAGATGAAGGGCCCAGCGGAGCGGTGCTTGAGATGAAGGGCCCAGCGGAGCGGTGCTTGGGATGAAGGGCCCAGCGGAGCGGTGCTTGAGATGGCGGGCCCAGCGGAGCGGTGCTTGACAGGAAGGGCCCAGCGGAGCGGTGCTTGAGATGGCGGGGCCCAGCGGAGCGGTGCTTGAGATGAAGGGCCCAGCGGAGCGGTGCTTGACAGGAAGGGCCCAGCGGAGCGGTGCTTGAGATGAAGGGCCCAGCGGAGCGGTGCTTGAGATGGCGGGGCCCAGCGGAGCGGTGCTTGACAGGAAGGGCCCAGCGAAGCGGTGCTTGAGACGGCGGTGCCCAGCGGAGCGGTGCTTGACAGGAAGGGCCCAGCGGAGCGGTGCTTGAGATGAAGGGCCCAGCGGAGCGGTGCTTGGGATGAAGGGCCCAGCGGAGCGGTGCTTGAGATGGCGGGGCCCAGCGGAGCGGTGCTTGACAGGAAGGGCCCAGAGGAGCGGTGCTTGAGATGGCGGGGCCCAGCGGAGCGGTGCTTGACAGGAAGGGCCCAGCGGTGCTTGAGATGAAGGGCCCAGCGGAGCGGTGCTTGAGATGGCGGGGCCCAGCGGAGCGGTGCTTGAGATGAAGGGCCCAGCGGAGCGGTGCTTGACAGGAAGGGCCCAGCGGAGTGGTGCTTGAGATGAAGGGCCCAGCGAAGCGGTGCTTGAGACGGCGGTTCCCAGCGGAGTGGTGCTTGGGATGAAGGGCCCAGTGGAGCGGTGCTTGAGACGGCGGTGCCCAGCGGAGCGGTGCTTGAGACGGCGGTGCCCAGCGGAGCGGTGCTTGAGACGGCGGTGCCCAGCGGAGCGGTGCTTGGGATGAAGGGCCCAGCGGAGCGGTGCTTGAGACGGCGGTGCCCAGCGGAGCGGTGCTTGAGATGAAGGGCCCAGCGGAGCAGTGCTTGAGACAGCGGTGCCCAGCGGAGCGGTGCTTGAGACGGCGGTGCCCGGCGGTGCCCAGCGGAGCGGTGCTTGGGATGAAGGGCCCAGCGAAGCGGTGCTTGAGACGGCGGTGCCCAGCGGAGCGGTGCTTGGGATGAAGGGCCCAGCGGAGCGGTGCTTGAGATGGCGGGGCCCTCTTCAGCGGTGCTCTTCTGCACGGCGGGGCCCTGTTCAGCGGTGCTCTTCTGCCCGGAGGGGCCCTGTTCAGCGGTGCTCTTCTGCACGGCGGGGCCCTGTTCAGCGGTGCTCTTCTGCACGGCGGGGCCCTCTTCAGCGGTGCTCTTCTGCACGGCGAGGCCCTGTTCAGCGGTGCTCTTCTGCACGGCGGGGCCCTGTTCAGCGGTGCTCTTCTGCACGGCGGGGCCCTCTTCAGCGGTGCTCTTCTGCACTGCGGGGCCCTCTTCAGCGGTGCTCTTCTGCACGGCGGGGCCCTGTTCAGCGGTGCTCTTCTGCCCGGCGGGGCCCTGTTCAGCGGTGCTCTTCTGCACGGCGGGGCCCTGTTCAGCGGTGCTCTTCTGCCCGGCGGGGCCCTCTTCAGCGGTGCTCTTCTGCACGGCGGGGCCCTGTTCAGCGGTGCTCTTCTGCCCGGCGGGGCCCTCTTCAGCGGTGCTCTTCTGCCCGGCGGGGCCCTCTTCAGCGGTGCTCTTCTGCACGGCGGGGCCCTCTTCAGCGGTGCTCTTCTGCACGGCGGGGCCCTGTTCAGCGGTGCTCTTCTGCCCGGTGGGGCCCTGTTCAGCGGTGCTCTTCTGCACGGCGGGGCCCTGTTCAGCGGTGCTCTTCTGCCCGGCGGGGCCCTGTTCAGCGGTGCTCTTCTGCCCGGCGGGGCCCTGTTCAGCGGTGCTCTTCTGCACGGTGGGGCCCTCTTCAGCGGTGCTCGTCCAGTAGGTCAAGGAAGCCAGACCTGGCCTGGACTCCCTGCTCACTCGCCCTCCGACCGCGCTGTTGCTGGACCCTTCGGTGACGGAGTCCTGGACCCTTTGGTGTCTTTCCTAACACCCGGGATGGGGCTTGTGGGCCCCTCCTGCTCCGCGCTCCTGCTGGCTGTCTTTTCCGCCCTGCTGCCCTTTCGCTCCTTAGATGGGGCTCTCGGGCCCTTGCCTCCCCTAGCTGTTGTGGCTGGTGAAGTGGGCGAACTTGGCTCCTTGGGGGCAGCCGTGTCAGTCCTCTCACTGCGGCCCTTCAGCTTCCTGGTCTTCTTGCCTGGTGGGGCGCTGGCTGTCCCCTTGCTGCTGATTGAGGTGTCACTGCTGGCAAAGGGTGGGCTCCAGAACCCATGCACCACAGTGACATTCGAAGCTGGGCTGGTGGTGGCTGAGGTGCTCTTGGGACTCTTTGCAGATGGAGGGGGTGGGTCAGTGGAGAGAAAGAGGTCAAGATTAGCAAGGAAAACTTTCTTAGGACCAAGGAAAAAGGTAGGAGAAGTGGAGATGGAAGTGGAGGGAGAGGATGTGGTTGTAGGAGAGTCAGGTGTGCTGTCTTTGGGTGCAGGTGCATGTGCTGGAGGCTGTTGTGAGGTGGATGGCTGTTGGGTGGGTGTCTGCGTGCGTTTGTGTGTCTTGGGAGAGAGGGTGACAGACACAGTGGGAGAGGACACAGGGGACGTGTAAATGGCAGTGGGGGTGGTGACTGCACGTGTGCGGACTGGACTGGAGGGTGTGCTGTGATGGAAGCACTGGCTGATGGTGGTGTGCATGCAGGTGTGAGTGTAGACGTCACAGGGAGGGAGGAGGGAGACGAGGAGGAGGGGGACACAGAGGTGGTAGTGACTGTTGGAATGTCTGCATCTGGGTGTTGCTTGCGTGAATGCTTGTGGGTTCTGTGGTGCTTGTGTCTGGATGAGCTGCCCTTGGGTGTTGAGGTGTGTGCAGGCTGGTCTGATGGTGTGGATGGGATAGGCTGAGGAACAGAGACAGGCTGGAGGCAGTCAGAAGAGGGAGGCTGGAAACAGGGACAATGGCTGCCGTCAGTGCTGAGGCCAGAGCATTGAACGATCGTTGATGGGCAGCCTGACCCGAATGAATGCCCTCCAGGTAGGCATTGCTCCGATGCACCTCCCTTTCTACCCCCTGGATGGCATTCAAAGGGGTAGTCTGCCCAACAATGAGTGTCCTGAGGAGATCAATGACCTCCTCACTGAGGGCGAGCGGGCACGAAGAGTAGGCTGAGGGGCTGCTGGGAGGGCGGGGCTGGTGCGCTGGGTGGCGGCTGTACCTGTAGAGGCGGGGGGCCCGGATGTTGCCGCCACCGCTAGGGAGCTCCCATCTGAGGACGTATCGCTGTCGCTGGTGTCACCACCGGTCCCCGTTGTGGTGCTCCCCTCGCCCTCCGTCTCACTGGTGCCCTCGGTGTCTGTTCCTGGTCCCACCGGGGCCTTGTGACTTGCAGCTCCCTCGTGCTCCGATGCCAATTCTCCTCCACCTGATGATGCTAATGCACAGATGCACAAGAAGACGAAGAAGAAGGGTGGGGGGAGAAAAACGAAGACCAGGTTGAGTGCATGCAATGTCAACACCGTTGGCAGAGAGGACAGACACAGGAGCCTCATGCACTAAGCCGCGCATTCGGGGTACACTACTCAGTACTTCTGACTAGGACAACAGGGCTAGAGACGACAAAGGCGCACATGTGTGATGCTGGACCATCGATAGCTGTACTTGTCACCCTACAGAGGTGGGGGCCGGGAGCACAGGGCCATGCCTAAAGGAGAGGACTACACTACAGAAAGCGCCCTGGCCTAATGTCACCCCCAACCCTCCTCCCCCACCCAGACACCTCCACTGCGCAGAGAGATAGCAGAATGTGCTGATACTCACCCCCTTGTGTCTGCTGTGATGTCCTCAAGTGCCCATCCAAATCAGGGTATGTCACCGCCAGGATCCGGGACATCAGGGGGGTCAGGGTACGACAGGCACCCCTCCTAGGTTGGGAGGCCATCCCCAGCAGTGACTCGGTGGTCTTCCTGGTCCCGCAGCGGATGTCCTCCCACCTCTTGCGGCAGTGGGTGCCCCGTCTGACGTGGACCCCCAGGGCCCGGACTTCCTTTGCGATGGCACGCCATATGTCCACTTTCTGATGGGCGCTGACCTATTTGACATGTACAGGGTGGGAAGGAGAAATCATCATATTCCTGCATGTTAGATGCGATTGGCCCCCCCTCCCCAACCTTGCCATATGGCACATGCTCTCATCTGTCGTGCGTTGCACTCCTCATTCGCCCCCTACCCCACCAACTTAGCATCCACCCCACTCCACACAGGCATAGCCCATTCAATGTGCACCCAGTGTACTTACCTGTTGGTCTGGAGGACCGTAGAGTAACGCATACTGGGGGAGGACCCCGTCCACGAGCTTCTCCAACTCTTCCGAACTGAAGGCGGGGGCCCTTTCCCCAGTCGCAGCAGCCATTGTCACTTCCAGACCGAGGTCACAGCAGCATTTGCAGTATAGGTCCTCTCCTGTGGAAGATCAGGTCTCGAGTGATTAAGCAGATAGAAAATGGCGGTCACGCCCGCGGCGGTGCATACCGCGGCGGTGCGTACCGCGACCGCCGGCGCACCTCATTATTGGCTCCTGAAACCCATAGGCTTCAATGTTAGCCAATGCGGCTTCGTATAGCGGTCTTCGACCGCCTACCGCCACGGTGTGCCACGCCAGCGCATTGACCTCACATCCCATTGTCCCACTTCACAGGTCAGGCAGCCGCCATTTCAAGGGCCCACATGGCATAATTTGTACTGCGTCACACAGGCCTAGGCCTTGCATTGCCACACATACACGCCTTTCAATACATAGATAATCGTCTGCTATGCATGCAGTGGTGAACGTACCTGTGACTTGCTTGACTCTGTGCTCCATGTTGTCCTTCCTAGGCACCGTCCGCTGGGACTTGCGAGGAGAAGGATGAATCCTCACGTGTACCGACCGCTGGTGGACCTGTCGACAATGGAAGAACGCCACATCATACTACGATACCGACTTGACCGAGCCACTATACATGAACTGTGTGCCCAGCTGGAGCCAGCCCTGATGTCCCCCATCCGCCAACCCACAGGAATTCCCCCTCTAGTGCAGGTTCTGTCAGTCCTCCATTTTCTGGCAAGTGGCTCATTCCAGACAACAGTGGCCATGTCATCTGGAATGTCTCAGCCTATGTTTTCAAAAATCTTGTCCAGAGTGTTGTCTGCCCTGACGAAACACATGCGGCGCTACATTGTATTCCCTGAGGAGGTAGATTTGGCCACTGTGAAGGGTGATTTTTATGCTCTTGGACATATCCCCAACATAATTGGTGCCATTGATGGGACCCATGTGGCTTTAGTACCCCCAAAAGACGATGAGCAGGTGTACAGAAACAGGAAAAGTTACCATTCGATGACCGTTCAGGTGGTCTGTTTGGCTGACCAGTACATCTCCCATGTGAATGCCATGTTCCCTGGGTCAGTGCATGACGCGTATGTGAAGCGAAATAGCAGCATCCCTTATGTGATGGAACAGCTACAGAGACAACGTGTGTGGCTAATTGGTGACTCTGGTTACCCCAACCTGCCAAGGCTATTGACCCCAGTGAGGAATCCCCGGACCAGGGCAGAGGAACGGTACAATGAGGCCCATGGGCGAACTAGGAGGGTCATTGAAAGAACCTTTGGCCTCCTGAAGGCCAGGTTTAGGTGCCTACATATGACAGGGGGATCCCTGATGTACTCACCAAAGAAGGTGTGCCAGATCATCGTGGCCTGCTGTATGCTTCACAATCTGGCATTGCGACGTCAGGTGCCCTTCCTGCAGGAGGATGGTCCAGATGGTGGTGTTGAAGCAGCTGTGAAGCCTGCGGAGAGTGAAGAGGAGGAAGACGAAGAGGACGACCCAGACAACAGGGACAGAGTTATCCAACAGTATTTCCAGTAGCACACAGGTAGGAATCACCCACGCCATTTAACATTTACTGAATGCCCCCTGCATCTTTACTTTGTGTATTTCCCCCCAGTTCTTTTAAACTGAAGTTTACTTTTCCCTTCCCTTTTCAGTGCTGTATGACCCACTGCGTGACTTCTGCTTGGTTAGCCCATGGACTAATGCTTATTGACATCGGTATGTTGTCCACACATAAATTACAGAACATTATTGATAAGTAATGTGTTATACATTTGTAATTAATACAGGCTGACTCCAGAATGATTTATGTGCAATGAGTGATTTATTTTTAGTGCTATATATTGGTACATGATATTAAAACGGTGAAGGGTGAGGGTGGAGTTATGTCCATGGCAGAGTCCAGTTCTCGGTCGCACAGGTGCATTGTTCATATGGCTGTGGAAGGATGGAGCAGGGGCAGTTCAAGGTTGGACAGGGTGACACTGTGGGACAGTGGAATGACATCCGGGGGGATATTAGGCTGGCGGGGGGCTTGGCATCCTACTCTGTCTTCCTTTGAGATCTCAGGTTCCTCTTGCGGGGTGGTTGTTCTTCAGCAGGAGGTGGGGTTCTGGTGGCCCGTCGTTGTGTGGGGGCCTCCTGACCACTAGCGCCGGCGGAGGTGGTAGGCTGTTCCTGGCTAGTGACAGGGGCCCTTTGCGGTGCCACATGGTCCCGCAATGTGGTTTCTATCCGGTTGAGGGCCTGGACTATGGTCCCCATAGCGGTAGCGATGTCCCGGAGTTCATTGCTGAACCCCATGTACCGTTCCTCCTGCTGTGCCTGGATCTCGGTGAACCTGGCCAGTACCGTCGCCATCGTCTCCTGGGAGTGATGGTATGCTCCCATGATGGTGGTGAGGGCCTCTTGGAGAGTCGGTTCCCTGGGCCTGTCCTCCCCCCCTGTCGCACAGCAGCCCTCCCAGTTACCCTGTTTCCCTGGGCCTCTGTCCCCTGGACGGTGTGCCCACTACCACTGCCCCCAGGTCCCTGTTGTTGTTTGGGTGTTGGGTCAGCCTGGGTGCCCTGTAGTGGCGGACACACCGCTGATTGACGCGTCCGCGAGACAGAGGCATGGGCCCGCTGGGTGGGAGCTGTGCTGTTATTCCCAGAGGGGTTTGGGTCTGCTGTGGCCTGTGTCTGTGTGTGGGGACCCGACTGTCCAGAGGTCCCCGATGGTCCGGGCTGGTCGTCAGGTTCTAGGTCGACAGAGCTGCTGTCCTCGCTGGGGGCCTGTTCTGGGGGTGGGATGGACATCTCTGGACCCTCCGTGGCGGTGTGTTGGCGTTCGGGCCCTGCAGGGGTGAAGGAGTATGGTTATTGTTTCTGTGTGTGCCATGGCGTGCATTTTGAGTGCCCTTGTCCCCCAGTGCTGGCATTCCCTTGTGGGAGGTGTTGTGAGGGTGGTGGGGGGGGGGTGTATGGGTATGTGCAATGGTCATGCTTTGGTGGTGGCTGTCTATGGTTTGTGTTGGCATTCAGGGGTTGGTGTTGTTTAGGGTCGGTTGTGGTGGTGAGACATTGGCAGGGAGGTTATGTGCTGGGGGGTGATACTGGGGGTGAGGGAGGGGGGGGTTGGCATGCTGGTGTTTGGGGGGGGTGAAGTAGTTGAGATTCGACTTACCAGAGTCCATTCCTCCGTGTACTCCAGTGAGGCCATCAGGATGCAGGATGTTTACCACCTCTTGCTTCCATGCTATGAATTGGGGTGGGGTGGGTGGGGGTCCGCCGCCAGTCTTCTGCACAGCAATGTTGTGCCTGGAGATCATCGAGCGCACCTTCCCCCGTAGGTCGTTCCATCGCTTTCTGATATCTTCCCGATTTCTGGGATGCTGTCCCACAGCGTTGACCCTGTCTACGATCCTTTGCCATAGCTCAGCCTTCCTTGCTATGGTGGTGTGCTGCACCTGTGTGCCGAAGAGCTGGGGCTCAACCCTCATGATTTCCTCCACCATGACCCGGAGTTCTTGATCCGAAAACCTTGGGTGTCTTTGGGGTGCCATGGGGTGGTGTGGATGAGGTGTGGGGTGGTGTTTGTGGTGATGTGCGTGGTGATATGTGGTGATGTGTGCGTAGATGTGGTGTGGGTGATGAAGTTGGGTTCCTGTGTGTGTTGGGGTTTTCTATTGCTGTGCTCGCTATCTCTATCTCTCTCGCTGTCGCCTTCGCTCCGATTTCCAACTAGTGGGGGTTTGTGGGTGATGTGGGTGTGTGTTTTATAGTTGATTGGATGTGTGGGAGCGTTGTTTGTATGTGTCTCAGGTGTGCGTATTTCAAAATGTCCAATGTGGCAGTGTTTTGGAGCTGGGTGTGTATTTTGACCGCGGCTGTGTGTACCGCCAATGGAATACCGCAGTTGAAAGACCGCCGCGTGGATTCGTGGGTCTGAATGGCATGGGCGTGTTTGTGTTGGCGTGACGGTGGAGGTTTGTTCATCTCCAGTTTTCCGCGGCCCGCTGATGTGGCGGCCTTCCTTGGATGTCGGATTTTTGGCGGTTTGACAGTTGGTGGTCAGAATGACCGTGGTGGTCTACCGCGGCCGCGGCGGTAGAATGGCAGACTTCTGACCGGCGGTAAGGGCCTTTTACCGCCGAGGTCAGAATGACCCCCTATATTCTCTCACAAACATTTCAACTCGGAGAGATCACCTGCAACAACCAACGAATCATGATCTTTCCAGATTTCACCAGGGAAACGCAATCACAAAGGGCCTCCTAATGTCCCCAAACGTGCAGTACGCGAGAACGGCATAAAATATGCAATGCTCTTCCCGGCTAAACTCAGGGTGGAACATGATGGTAAAACGTACTTCTTCACCTCACCGCAACTAGTTTGGGAGTGGCTGGAAGCTCGGAATATGTCCACCTTGAACCACTCCACTGGAACACCGCGCAAACCGGATGGGAGACCCATCAGATCCTCCAAATGAACCACAATGGTGGCCCCCCCAGACTCCAATCCCTCCGCGAGATGAGAAATGCGTTGGAAACTGCAGCAGCCCTAAGCGGGGGAACGAGCCCTCGTTCGCAATCCCCGGAAAATACTTCGGATCTTGATTCGGACTGCAGGAGCTCCTCATTGTCACATGACACCTTAACAAGCCTGCCGAAAATCACGCCGGGCACTGCGGAGGAGATCATCTAATCACTAGCTTCAAAGATCATACCCTGTATGTATACTGGCACGACCCTTACCATTTTCAGACAGAGACCCCTCCGATCCTGCTACTAGGCTAGGTTTACTAAGTACACTCTTTCGGGTCCTGGATACGACACGGCCGGGCCCCGGGAGCGACTCGGGACGGAAGCTCTCGGCCTCTGCCACACCACCCTCCTACAGGACTTTAAACTAAGAATGTTCAAGGTTTGGACGGGGAAAATTTTGGTTACCGGTCCTGGGGTATGGGAGTTGGGGTTTAAATTTGTTCTTATAGTTATAGGGGTCCAAGTCGCATTAACCATCCACGAACCTAACAACTCTCGTCTTCACTCCACAACAAACTCGCATAACAGAAGACCTGTCCAGCAGTCCAGTCCCACACATAGTCAACAAATTACAATTCATAATACATGGCTGTAACCTACAAAATGATAACATGGAACGTCAGAGGCTTAAATAGCATGTTTAAAAGATATAAAGTACATAGCTACCTTAAACGCAGAGGAGCGCATATAGCCCTGCTCCAAGAAACACACCTATTAGAACAGGAAGTCACAGCGCTCAAAAAAAGATGGAGAGGCCAGGGGTCCCATTTCAGGCACTTCTAACATCAATAGATAAAGAAGGGAGATATGTGGTAATCAGGGGAAGGCTGGATGGAAAAGAAGTGACAATAGGAGGTCTTTATGCACCGAACTCAGACGAATTTTTTTTCCTAGATAAGTTATCACGAGACTTAGGGCCAACCTTTACAGGCCCAAAAATACTCGGTGGGGACTTCAACTGCATGTCTAACACACCCTTAGATAGATCACACCCCCCCTTACAACACACGCAAACTAAAAAAACTGCCAAATACTTCGCGGAATGGCAACAACATTGGCAACTTGAAGATTGTTGGAGACAACACAACCCACAAGGCAGAGATTACTCCTATTATTCGGCAACACATGATCTACACGTTAGACTAGATACCTTCCTGGTCTCTCAGGAACTGCAACATATAGTAACAACAGCCGAATACCTAAGCCGCACTCTATCGGACCATAATCCCCTAATGATTTCACTAGCATGGGGTGGGGAAAAACCAGAAATCCCCACTTGGCGTCTGAGAATTAAGGCACTCGAAGACGAGGGGTTCAAACATACCCTACACCAAAGCATTGAGGAATATTTCTCTCTAAATGCAGGGTCAACTCCTTCTAGAACCCTGAAGTGGGAAACAAATAGTAACAAGGGGTAACTGCATTGGCGAGAGCACTGGTGTTCGAAAATCTATCGAAACTGAACTCAAAAACCTAGAGGACTCCCTCAGAGAAACCGAGCAAAAGCTCCCAACACATCCCGAACTGATGTCCCTCCTGAATGATACGAAAACTAAAATAGTCGAGGCGGGTTCAAGATTGTCCTGGTTCGATTATAAACAGCACCTAAATAGACAGCATACAGAGGGTGATAAAGCAGGAGCCGTGCTGGCATGGCTTGCCAGGCCCCATAAACAACAAACCCCCATAGTTGAGATCATTACACTCACAAGGGACAGCATACACGGTCAAAAGGAAATAAACACATGTTTCCTCAAATACTACTCAACCCTCTACGGCTCCCCAGTGATTACTATCTGTAATACCCAGATCCAGGAATTAGAGTCACTCATCCTCCCAACACTAGGCACAGAGGACAGTAAGGCACTAGCTGCGCCTATCTCAATCACAGAGATTAAAGCAGCTATACAAAGTATGGCTAGGGGAAAAGTCCCTGGAACAGACGGACTCCCTATGGAGTTTTATCTGTTGTACCAAGACCTGTTCGCTCCTAGACTATGCGAACTATACGCAGAAGCCTGGCATAACAATAAACTGCCCCAATCAACTAACGAGGCCGTAATGATCCCCCTACTAAAGCCCGATAAACCTCCCACAGATGTTTGCTCATACCGTCCTCTTTCCATGTTAAACCTTGATTATAAAATATTAAGCAGAATACTGGCAATTACCCCACATGACGTCACTAATCCATAAAGACCAGGCTGGATTTATACCCCAACGCAGCACAGCGCAAAATATTAGACGCTTAGTCCCAATATTACACGCCATGCCATCAACTACAACGCTTCCCCAAGCAGCCTTTGATAGCCTGCGGTGGGACTATCTGGAACTGGTTATGCTAAAACTAGGACTTGGGGAGGGCTTTACGCGCTGGACAAGGCTACTCTATACCAACCCCACAGCGAAAGTACGTACAGGTGGCATTATTTCCGACTCTTTCCGGTTGGGCAGGGGAACCAGACAGGGTTGCCCACTGTCTCCCCTCCTGTTCGCCATGGCAGTGGAACCCCTGGCACAAACAGCGAGATCAGGGAAGTACTTTGAGGGTATATCGATCAATAATCAAATGCACCACATAGCACTATATGCAGACGACACTGCAGCCTGAGTGAAACAACGCACACGTTATTTCACAGCCATTTTTCACTGCACTTAAGTAACTTATAAGTCACCTATATATCTAACTCTCACTTGCTGAAGGGTAGGTGCAAAGTTACTAAGTGTTAGGGCACCCTTGCACTAGCAAAGGTGACCCCACATAGTTCAGGGCAATTTCCCCGGACTTTGTGAGAGCGGGGATACCATTACACGCGTGTAGTACATTTAGGTCAATACCTATATGTAGCGTCACAATGGTAACTCCGAACATGGCCATGTAACATGTCTAGGATCATGGAAATGTCACCCCAATACCATTCTGGTATCGGGGGGACAATTCCATGCATCCCGGGTCTCCAGCATAGAGCCCGGGTACTGCCAAACTAACTTTCTGGGGTCTCCTCTGCAGCTACTGCTGCTGCCAACCCCTCAGACAGGTTTCTGCCCCCCTGGGGCCTGGGCAGCCTGGTCCCAGGAAGACTGTGTAGGAAAGTACCATCTTACCTGGCATGTTACACCCATATTTCACTGTATATATGTTGTTTTAGTCTATGTATCACTGGGACCCTGCCAGGCAGGGCCCCAGTGCTCATATGTATGTGCCCAGTGTGTTCCCTGTGTGATGCCTAACTGTCTCACTGAGGTTCTGCTAACCAGAACCTCAGTGGTTATGCTCTCTCTGCTTTTCCAAATTTGGCACTGCAGGCTAGTGACTAGTTTTACCAATTGTGATTGGCACCTTGGAACACCCTTATACTTCCCTTGTATATGGTACCTAGGTACCCAGGGTATTGGGGTTCCAGGAGATCCCTATGGGCTGCAGCATTTCTTCTGCCACCCATAGGGATCTCAGACAATTCTTACACAGGACTGCCACTGCAGCCTGAGTGAAATAACGTCCTTGTTATTTCACAGCCATTTTACACTGCACTTAAGTAACTTATAAGTCGCCTATATGTCTAACCCTCACTTGGTGAAGGTTAGGTGCAAAGTTACTTAGTGTGTGGGCACCCTGGCACTAGCCAAGGTGCCCCCATATTGTTCACAGCAAATTCCCCGAACTTTGTGAGTGCGAGGACACCATTACACGCGTGCTCTACATATAGGTCAATACATATATGTAGCGTCACAATGGTAACTCCAAACATGGCCATGTAACATGTCTAAGATCATGGAATTGTCACCCCAATACCATTCTGGTATTGGGGGGACAATTCCATGCATCCCCGGGTCTCCAGCATAGAGCCTGGGTACTGCCAAACTAACTTTCCGGGGTCTCCTCTGCAGCTACTGCTGCTGCAAACCCCTCAGACAGGTTTCTGCCCCCTGGAGCCTGGGCAGCCTGGTCCCAGGAAGGCAGAACAAAGGACTTCCTCTGAGAGAGGGTGTTACACCCTCTCCCTTTGGAAATTGGTGTGAAGGGCCTGGGAGGAGTAGCCTCGCCGGGCCTCTGGAAATGCTTTGAAGGGCAGAGATGGTGCCCTCTCTGCATAAGCCAGTCTACACCGGTTCAGGGATCCCCCCAGCCCTGCTCTGGCACCAAACTGGACAAAGGAAAGGGGAGTGACCATTCCCCTGACCAGCACCTCCCCAGGGAGGTGCCCAGAGCTCCTCCAGTGTGTCCTAGACCTCTACCATCTTGGATGCAGAGGTGTGAGGGCACAATGGACAGCTCTGAGTGGCCAGTGCCAGCAGGTGACGTCAGAGGCTCCTTCTGATAGGCTCTTACCTCTCTTGGTAGCCAATCCTCCTAACCTGGCAGCCAAACCTCTTTTTCTGGCTATTTAGGGTCTCTGCTTTGGGGAATTCTTCAGATAACGAATGCAAGAGCTCACCAGAGTTCCTCTGCACTTCCCTCTTTGACTTCTGCCAAGGATCGACCGCTGACTGCTCCATGACGCCTGCATAACCACAACAAAGTAGCAAGAAGACTACCAGCAGCATTGTAGCTCCTCATCCTGCTGGCTTTCTCGACTGTTTCCTGGTGGTGCATGCACTGAGGGCTGTCTGCCTTCACCCTGAGCTGGAAACCAAGAAGAAATCTCCCGTGGGTCGACGGAATCTTTCCCCTGCTAACGCAGGCACCAAACTTCTGCATCACCGGTCCACTGGGTCCCCTCTCATCCTGACGAGCGTGGTCCCTAAAACACAGGAGCTGAGTCCAAGTGTCTTCGACAGTCCAGTGGCCCCTCTGTCCAAATTTGGTGGAGGTAAGTCCTTGCCTCCCAACGCCAGACAGTAATCCTGTGTGCTGCGTGAACTGCAGCTGCTTGGGCTTCTGTGCACTTTTGCAAGACTTCCTTTGTGCACAACCTAGCCCAGGTCCTCAGTACTCCGTCCTGCATTGCCCAACTTGTTGAGTTGGACTCCGACGTCGTGGGACCATCCTTTGTTGCTCTGAGTTGACCGTCGTCCTCAGATCATCTAAGTGCCTGTTTAGGTGCTCCTGCCGGTGCTGCCTACTTCTGCATGGGTTCTCTGTAATGCTGAGCGCCCCCACTGTCTCCTCCTCCAAGGGGCGACCTCCTGGTCTTTCCTGGGTCCTAGCAGCACTCAATATCCTCAACTGCAACTCTTGCAGCTAGCAAGGCTTGTTTGCAGTCTTTCTGCATGGGAACACCTCTGCAAGCTTCATCGCGATGTGTGACATCAGTCTTCCAAAGGAAAAGTCCCTAGTCCTCTTCTTTCTTGCAGAACTCCAAGCTTCTTCCAACAGGTGGCAGCTTCCTTGCACCCTCAGCTGGCATTTCCTGGGCTCCTGCCCACTCTCTACACTGTCGCGACTATTGGACTTGGTCCTCTTGTCTTTCATGTACTCGGGTCCGGGAATCCACTGTTGTTGCATTGCTGGTCGTAGTTCTTCCTGCAGAATCCCCCTATCACGACTTCTGTGCTCTCTGGGGGTAGTAGGTGCACTTTACACCTACTTTTCAGGGTCTTGGGTTGGGCTATTTTTTTAACCCTCACTGTTTTCTTTCAGTCCCAGTGACCCTCTACAAGCTCACATAGGTCTGGGGTCCATTTGCGGTTCGCATTCCACTTTTCTAGTATATGGTTTGTGTTGGTCCCGCCCCGGAAATCCTGGTGGTTTGCTATGTCATAATATGGTGGGCAGTGAATCGTGTTCCGCCAGCCTGAAAATGGAAACCACAGTGGTCGGTGGCCCGACCACACTGGCGGTTCAAGCGGTTTATTGGCTGTATATGGCAGGGATCACCGCTGTGGTCATAATTTGGCGGTCTTCACTGCCAGCCTGGTGGCGATACTACCGCCATCACCAGCGTGGAGGTCAGCTGACCACCAGGGTCATAATGAGGGCCTATGTTTTTATTGTGCAATGGGGTTTTGAATAGGTGAAAATACTGGGGTATGATGCGTAAAGGCTGTCCTCATTCAGTCCAAGAGTTATATTTCTTCAGGAAACCCACATTAGAAACAATAATACTATACTTCATATCCAAAGGACATATTCCCACACCTATTTCACCTCAGCTGGAGCAGCACTACAGGGGGTTGCTAAATTTTGGGGGCATGAATTAATTGGAAGATACTCCAGGCATTCAGCGATCCTGGAGGAAGATGGCTCTGGTTAAGAAATATAGTGCTGGGCGCCCTCTTGAATTTGGTTCATTATTACGGGCCTGGTAGTGATGAGATAGACTCACTTACTCATTTACATAATCTTGCTGTTGGGGCAGAAGGACCCATGATCTTTGGGGCAAATATTGTTATATTCAGGAACTTGTTTTAGACACTTCCATAACAGACAACTTAAGCCAAAAACCAAACAAGTTTTGACCATCACAAGCCAAGATTTTCAGTTGGTAGGCTTCTTGATCATCATGAGGTGGCCCACTACACCTGCTTTTCACATAGATTTAAGACTGCACCACAGCTGCATTTTTAATCTCTAGGGCAATTAGATGTGATGATTCTGTGATCTGGGCAAATGCATTTTCAGATCATTCGGTCCGATCAATTATAGTAGATCTAGGAATTTCCATTAGAGAGAGGCCAGATGGCAATTTGATGGGTCACTTCTCATGTTTGAGAACTGGATTTCAGAAACAAGGCTATTTTTAACAGAGTTTTTTTGGATTAATTAAAATTCATCTGAAGATTTTACAGTCTGGGAATCTTTTAAGACAACATCACAGGGTAATGTTATAGATTTTAAGGCAAGCAAGAGCCAGCTGTGTGCTTTGAGAATCGAAGTATTGCAATGCTTGGTAAATGTGACCACGGGCACCTTTTTAGAGGCAGGAGGCAGGGCGAGCTCTGAAAAGCAGCTGGAGAAGGCAAAGAAGAATGTTATGGATTATTTTATCCTGGAGGAAATAAATTAGATCTTTTCAGCAACAGATGTACAAAGAAAATCAGCAGTACATTTCTGGCATGGGCAACTAATTCATCACAAGTGACTTTTTCAAGGCTCAAAGCAAAGGTGCGGTCCGGAAAGTACCAAATGTATGTAGATAGAAGATAGAATATGCTTCAAAAATGTGGTTATGAGTAAATCTTTCATGGTAATCACAAGGAAGAAAAGTGGCAGTTATGTGAGACCATGGTAAGTCTCAAATCTAGGAGTACATGCCGAGGAAAGTGCCAGCGTGGTGACGAACAAGAGCCTTTCTGTACCGAGCCTTTGCTTTGAGCCTTGAAAAAGTCACTTATGATAAAACACGTGTTGGCTTGCTTATGCAAAGATGTTCATCCAACTGAGTACAATGGCTGTGGTCAAGGAACGTTGATCACTCAATGGACCTATGCTGATGCCTTCTAATAAAGGATGATTTCGCAACTGTTTTCAACTAAAAGTCTGATTTATATATAGACTTTCTGAGTGCGGCAGTGTCTGTTATTAACTTTGTTGAAGTGTTTGTTCTGAACACCAAAATATGCTCTAGGGTAGTGGAGTGTACTTAACCGCATTGCACCTACAGTTTTCTATCTAAAACACCATATTCATACTGTCACCACATTTGGGAAGTGCATCTAACTTGCCACCACTACCCGGCTTGCTTTGTATTAGATTATGTTTTACTGAGGACGATGTTGCATGAATTTGCCATTGATTTCCTGGCCTTTATGAAATCAGCAAAGCTTTCAAAGAAAACTAGATATAAGGCAGTGTTTGAATAGCAAAGTCGAATTGCTGTTCCGTTTAAACAAAATCAGACTCCAGCTTGTCGTAGGGATATGAAAATACAGGACTGCATACTTTTTGGGTTAAGTCTGTTGTGAGCAACAGTCAGATGTTGGAATCCAAAAGACTTCATGGTGATTTGAGATTTTTTATAGGACACAGGGCCTGATTATGAGTTTGCCGGTCCGACCGCCAAACCGCCATGTTGGTGGTCCCAAAAAGATCACTGCACCAGCGGTTCCTACCTGGCCATATTATGATGCAAACAGACAGAACCGCAACCCACCAATCAAACAGGCAGACCACCAGCTGCATAGCGGTCTTGTATCTAGATGGTCTGACCTCCAGTCCATCAGTGCTGTGACCACCAAGCGTATCACAAATACACAGTCACTGTGGTGGTTTCCTCGCAGTGGTTGGCCAATGGAGGTTAGATTAAGTGCACATAGGATGAATTAAAAAACAACAGAGCTGACACACATATTGGTCCAATGGACACACATGCAAATCACACTATAAAATATTCCCCTTCAAAGACTGTACTCGTTTGCATTTCCAATGGTAGCCAAAGAACCCAGAACACCATTTTCTTTTGTTTTTTCAAAGAGAAGGACCCCTGTCTTCACCAGCACCTTGCATACACTTTTGTGCGTTCATTCCCTATTATACTAAAGTCCCTGTCACCCACTTTAATGGTCCATCATGTTACATCCCAAAAATCCAAATTTTTCAGAAGATGAGTAGAAAGTCAAGGTAGATTAAAGCATAAGAGCAGAGCCACAATTGTTTGGAGCTCAAGTGCAGCATACTCCTCCCAGTAGGAAAACTGAACTGTGGCAAAGGGATGTCGACAGAGTGAATGCTTTAGAAACCACCCTGTGCACAAAACAGGACATTAGGAAGAGGTGGAATAACCTGAGTAGCCAGATGCGTTCTTTGACCTTCAGACAACAGATGGACGCCAACAAGACTAGCTGCGGCCCTCCCAGTGCCCCATTAAGACTCTTTCCATGGGATGAGAAGGTCTTGGCCATCCTGCACCCTGAGGGCTTGACAGGAATAGCGGGGGTAGTGGAGTCTGATAAGTTACTTCACAAAAACTGTTACGAAAATGTAATGTTGTGCATGTTCACAGCTCAGATTTTGCCACTGCCTTGTTCATGTACTTCAACAACATTCAACGCCCAGAGTATCTGAGACATAACACTTTCAGTGTTTATTATTGGACCCAACAGCACAGCTACCAAGGCTTATCACATGTCATAAGTCAAAATGGAGCCTCTAAGGGCCATATTTATACTCCGTTTGCGCCAAAATTGCGTCGTTTTTTTTGACGCAATTTCGACGCAAAACTAATGCCAACTAACGCCATATTTATACTATGGCGTTAGAGGCGAATAGCGCCAAAGTTCCCGGAATGTGCGTCATTTTTTAGCGTGAACCCCTTCCTTGCGTTAATGATATGCAAGGGAGGCGTTCCCGTCTAAAAAATGACTCCCAGGCCTTTACGTGGTATTTATACTCCCGGGCAAAAGAGACGCCCGGGAGTTGGCGTGGCTAAAAACGGCGCATTTGCGCCGCTTTTTAACGCCTGGGTCAGGCATGGCGTTAAGGGACAAGTGGGCTCAAAATGAGCCCAGAGTGCCCTCCCCTGCCCCCAGGGACCCCCCCTGCCACCCTTGCCCACCCCAGGAGGACACCCAAGGCTGGAGGGACCCACCCCAGGGACATTCAGGTAAGTTCAGGTAAGTATTTTTTTTTTTTTTTTTTATAATATTTTGTGGCATAGGGGGGCCTGATTTGTGCCCCCCTACATGCCACTATGCCCAATGACCATGCCCAGGGGACAGAAGTCCCCTGGGCATGGCCATTGGGCAAGGGGGCATGACTCCTATCTTTACAATGATAGGAGTCATGTTGATGGGGGATGGGCGTCGTTAAAAAATGGCGCAAGTCGGGTTAAGACGATTTTTTCGACGTAACCTGACTTGCCCCATTTTAAGACGCCCATGCGCCATTTTCCCCCTACGCCGGCGCTGTCTGGTCTACGTGGTTTTTTCCCACGCAAACCAGGCAGCGCCGGTCTGATTGCGCCGTCTAACGCCATTCCATAAATACGGCGCCCGCATGGCGCTTCAGAATGGCGTTAGACGGCGCAAAACTTTTTGACGCTAAACTGCGTTAGCGCAGTTTAGCGTCAAAAAGTATAAATATGGGCCTAAGTCTTTCCACATCAAAAAAACATCCCAGGAATCATCATCCAAAAGTATGCTCAAATCTACCTACAGTTATATAATATCCAACATTTTGTCAAGTGTTGGAAAGTAGAGGGAATGACCTGACAACTCCCAAGGGGGCCCTGTTTCTTCAATTCCAACCCCCAACCCAGTGTCCACTTGCCCATATGTGCCTGTTTGTTAACTCTCAAATGAAGATTACTCACCTAGGATATACTATTTCTGGAGAGTGGGGAAGTAGAGGGAGTGACCTGAGTGCAAAGCCCAATATGCCTTGTTTTCTAACTGTAACCACCAATCCAGGCAGGTCACTCCCTCTACTTCCCAAGGTTTGATAAATGGTATACTCCCAGGTGAGTAATCTTCATTTGAGAGTTAACAAACAGAGGTTTATGGGCAAGTGAACACTAGGCTGGGATGACAGAAACAGGGCCTCCTCTACTTCCCAAGTTTGTTATCTCTCAATTCACTTTTATTCACCTGGTAAGATACCATTTGGCAAGTCTTGGGAAGTAGAGGGAGTGACCTGACTTCAAAATCCAATAGACCTTGTTTCTCTAACTCCAACCACTAGTCCAGTATTTATTTGCCCATATACCCCGTCTGTTAACTCTCAAATGAAGTTTACTGTAGGAGGCTGGTCTGGCTTCTAGTGGGTACCTGATGGTACTTACACCTTGAGCCAGGTCCAGTTATCCCTTATTAGTAGATTAGTAATGTTCTAGCAGCTTAGCCTGATAGAGGTAGCTATAGCAGAGCAGCTTAGGCTGAACTAGGAGACATTCAAAGCTCCTACTATACCACTTATATCATATAGCACAATATCATAAGAAAACACAATACTCAGAGTTACTAAAAATAAAGGTACGTTATTTTAGTGACAATATGCCAAAAGTATCTCAGAGGATATACTCTCTTAGGGGGTAAGTAAAATACACAAAATATACGCACAAACCAAAATCAGGTAAGTAAACAGTTAGAAAAGTAGTGCAAACACTGTAGGACACAATAGAATGCAATAGGAGATATTAGGCCTAGGAGCAACACAAACCATATACTCCAAAAGTGAAATGCGAACCACGAATGGACCCCAGACCTAGGTTAGTGTGTAGAGGGTCACTGGGAGTGTAAGAAAACACTAAGGGTGTCCAAGATACCCCACCCCAAGACCCTGAAAAGTAGGAGTAAAATTACCCTACTGCCCCAGAAAGACAGGAAAGTCGAGATAGGGGATTCTGCAAAGACCACAACTGACTGCAAAGCACTGAAGATGGATTCCTGGATCTGTGGACCTGCAAAGGAAGAGGACCAAGTCCAAGAGTCACGCAAGTGTCCAGGGGGGCAGGAGCCCACTAAACCCCGGATGAAGGTGCAAAAGGGCTGCCTCCCGGTGGAAGAAGCCAAAGATTCTGCAACAACAGAAGGTGCCAGGAACTTGGTCAGAAAATGTCCCAGGGCGTGCTGGAGGATGCAGAGTTGTCTCCACACAGAAAGACCACAAACAAGCCTTGCTAGCTGCAAGCGTAACAGTTCAAAGTTTTGGGTGCTGCCAGGGCCCAGAAAGGACCAGAAGGTCGCCCTTTGGAGGAGGAGACAGAGGGGGCGCTCAGCAACACAGAGAGCCCACGCAGAAGCAGGTAGCACCTGCAGAAGCACCTGAACAGGCATTCAGAAGATCTGAGCACAACGGTCGACTCAGCACAACAAAAGAGGGTCCATCGAAGTCGGAGTCCAACTCAGCGAGTTGGGCAATGCAGGACGGAGTGCTGGGGACCTGGGCTAGGCTGTGCACAAAGGAAGTCTTGCAAAAGTGGACAGAAGCCCTAGCAGCTGCAGGTCACGCAGTACACAGGATTACTGTCTAGGGTGGGGAGGCTAGGACTTACCTCCATCAAATTTGGACAGAAGGGCCACTGGACTGTCGGAGACACTTGGATCCAGCTCCTGTGTTCCAGGGACCACACTCGTCAATATGAGAGGGGACCCAGAGGACCAGTAATGCAGAAGTTTGGTGCCTGGCAGGGGGAAGATTCCGTCGACCAGCAGGAGATTTATTCGTAGCTTCCAGTGCAGGGTGAAGGCAGACAGCCCTCAGAGCATGCACCACCAGGAAACAGTCGAGAAGTCCGGCAGGATGAGGCGCTACAATGTTGCTGGTAGTCTTCTTGCTACTTTGTTGCGGTTTTGCAGGCGTCCTGGAGCAGTCAGCGGTCGATACTCGGCAGAAGTCGAAGAGAGAAGTGCAGAGGAACTCTGGTGAGCTCTTGCATTCGTTATCTGATAAGATGCCCACAGGAGTGCCCTTCAAAGCATTTCCAGAGGCCAGGAGAGGCTACTCCTCTCAGGCCCTTCACACCTATTTCCAAAGGGAGAAGGTGTGATACCCTCTGTCAGAGGAAATCCTTTGTTCTGCCTTCCTGGGACTGGGCTGCCCAGGCCCAAGGGGGGCAGAAACCTGTCTGAGGGTTGGCAGCAGCGGTAGCTGCAGAGAAACCCCCCGAAAGTTAGTTTGGCAGTACCCGGGCTCTATGCTGGAGCCCCGGGGATGCATGGAATTGGGGTGACAATTCCATGATCCTAGACATGTTACATGGTCATGTTTGGAGTTACCATGGTGACCCTACATATAGGTATTGACCTATATGTAGTGCACGCATGTAATGGTGCCCCCGCACTCACAAAGTCTGGGGAAATTGCCCTGAACTATGTGGGGGCACCTTGGCTAGTGCCAGGGTGTCCTCACACTAAGTAACTTTGAACCTAACGTTCCCCAAGTGAGGGCTAGACATATAGGTGACTTATAAGTTACTTAAGTGCATTGTAAAATGGCTGTGAAATAACATGGATGTTATTTCACTCAGGCGGCAGTGGCAGTCCTGTGTAAGAATTGTCTGAGCTCCCTAAGTGTGGCAAAAGAAATGCTGCAGCCCATATGGATCTCCTGGAACCCCAATACCCTGGGTATCTAGGTACCATATACTAGGGAATTATAAGGGTGTTTCAGTATGCCAATCAGAATTGGTAAAATTAGTCACTAGCCTGCAGTGACAATTTTAAAAGCAGAGAGAGCGTAAACACTGAGGTTCTGGTTAGCAGAGCCTCAGTGATACAGTTAGGCACCATACAGAGAACACATATAGGCCACAAACCTATGAGCACTGGGGTTCTGGCTTGCAGGATCCAAGTGACACATATCAAACACACTGACAGCATAGGGTTTCCACTATGAGCACTGGGCCCTGGCTAGCAGGATCCCAGTGAGACAGTAAAAACACTATGACATATACTCACAAACAGGCCAAAAGTGGGGGAAACAAGGCTAGAAAGAGGCTACCTTCCTACACTTGTTATTTGTTATAAGTGCTAAAAAGCCCTCTAAGAGGTGAACATGCACACTAAAACTGTGTCTGTCATGGTATTCTGCAATGATTTAGTGATGCCTGCATATATTAAATTAGCAACTCTGTAAACCCATCCGATGTTGGTACTGCATGGCATTTTGAAAAATATTTTGCAAGTTAGAGTTGCACAGTTAAGGTGCTAAAGGAATTCACAACTTTCTTAAAATGAAAATGTTTTCATATTTTTTCACTGTGGAAATAGGCATCAGTTAAAGTATTGTGTTTATTACTAGCCCTGAAGGTGCAAATGTGGCAAATATATTGTGAAATAATTAATAGCACCATTTAAAAGATATGTCTCCTGCCGAAGCATGCAAGCACCCCAGATGTGAAAAAACTATTGTTATTGAGAAGATGATGTCTCTGGCAAAGACGTTCTTCCTTCTTCACATATTCACCAAGAATCATGGGCTCAGTAAAATAGGTAGTATGCCTTTTATAGACTGAAGCATTGAGAGTGAAGTTTCAAATTAACATAGGACTCATGAGTCTCAGGGCCAGATTTATACTTTTTGACGCAAAACTGCACTAACGCAGTTTTGCATCAAAAACTTTTGTGCTCGCAAGCGTCATTTCAAATGTATACTTTGACGCTGGGTAGCGCTAAAAATAGATTAGAAATGCAAATGGAGAAAACAGTGCTAAGGAGCCCCAAAATGGATTCCAGAAGCCAAGAGAGACCCCAAGGAGACCCCAGACAATGAGGAACCAGCCAGGAGGACACAGACAAGACCCAGGGGAGAGACAAGAAGATGAGGAAGTGTTGCTTCAGCGCAGAGGAGCATGAAATCTGGTCAGAGAGGTGATGGAGCACCAGCATCAACTCTTCATCACGTCTAAATTGCCAATTGGGAGGAGAGAGGCAACTTGGCAACAGATCGAGGACAAGATTAACAGTGTGGCAGAGGTCAGGATACCTGTCACTGAGTGCAAGAAACGCTGGCATGACTGCAAGCGCGAGAGAAAGGAAAAAATGACAAGGAACAGGAAGGCAGCACTCCAGACGTGAGGTGGGAGTCCAGCACCGAAAGAGGACTCAAGGAGATGGAGGACATGGTTGCAGCTGTCATCCCAGAGGAAACTGTCACTGGTATCACAGGACAGGACAGCACAGACTACCAGGAAACAACACATATGCAGGGTAAGTTGCATGGGGGACCAAAATGCCTAATGTCAAGTGCAAAAATGGGGATGCACATGTCTACTACACAATGCTTGTCAGCCCTGCAAATCAGGCAGTGGAAAGGGCAAAGGGGCATGGCACGGGATTCCCTGCACTGCCCATGCCAGGTGCATGGGCTGTGCAGGGGCATTTAGGGGCCCAGCACAACACAACACCAACAACCTCAGCTTGGGGGTACACCGCCATGCCAAGGCTGCGGGAAATGCTGAAGGAGACCAGGAGGGTAGGGTAGAACGTAAAACTGGTCTGGGGTCACATGACAGCTGGTATTGTAAACTAGAGGACAATGCCCAGTTGCAGGCCATTGGCTCAAGAGGCATTTACCTTTGACAACAGTTGCCACTACTACCTGTGCTGTGTGCGCTGGCCAATTAGGACATGGCAATTAGGTCCCCTTGGCACAAACACACTCAAAATGATGGTTGAGTATGACTACATGATCAATCCCCATCAACCCCTATCCAAGTGCAACCCCTATCAACTGCTCATGTCCATAGACTTAATAACTATCAGGCACTGTCACATACATAATGATGTACATAGCAGTAATCTCATACCCGTGCTGCCCATTCCTGGGTTTACCCCTGTGCCTGTGTCACAATAGCTGCAATGCCACCATGCAACATCTCAGGTGTCATAGTACTTGGACAACTGCATTGAGGGGGACGACATATGAGTGTAGGAAGGCAAACACAACAGCACAGTCACAAGAGGAAATGGAACTCTGCTAGGCCCATCAGTGCAATGCAATGTAGCACGCATACATCAACATGAGAAACTACCAATGGTAACACCTGTATTGTCTCATGGAAATGCCATACATGGTATGATGCTAGCACACCAACAATCATTGCAAGGCCTCACCATGCTAATGGAAGTAGAGGGAGGGTTGATGAGGACAAGAAGGTGGGAAGCCACAATTTGGACAGAACCCACACTTAGAAGAAGTGACGCAGACAATTGCACAAACTGTCTACACTACATGTGACATGCAGTAGAAGCATAGGGCTGACAGACTGCAAATATTAATGACAGGAACAATGCATGGGAACCAACGTGACAA
The DNA here is from genome assembly GCF_031143425.1 of Pleurodeles waltl. Taxonomy (NCBI): domain Eukaryota; kingdom Metazoa; phylum Chordata; class Amphibia; order Caudata; family Salamandridae; genus Pleurodeles; species Pleurodeles waltl. Next base: position 916,186,614 of record NC_090447.1, read on the forward strand.
TGTACCACCAATAGGAAGTCAGTGACGTCACAATACAACTGGCACAACACAGACACACTAATTGTACAATATCTCATTACAGAGGATGATGCCTCTCCTGTGGATCGGTCTGTCCTGGACTACCCTGATGACCTGGATGAACAGTTGACAACCATCAGCCAGGAAACCCTCCAAGATGTCCTGGGAACCCTCCAGACACCACCTCCAGTCACTAGGAAGAGCATACATGTAGCAGCCATCACAGAGGACCCACCCACGACCCCAATAGTACGACCTTTCAGTCAAAACACAGCTGAGGACTCTGATGACACACGGACCACCTTTGAGAGGACAGTAGTGGGATTACAGCAGGAGCTGGCCAAGGAGGTGCGGGTGGGGATGCAAACTATGGCAGCCAGCCTTGAGGGGATGCGCATGTGCATGATGACGTCTGCAAAACAGTCAGCAGCCATACAAGTCACACAATCCCTATTGCAAGGAGTCCAACAGTGTGTGAGGGACCTAACCACTGCTGTGAGGGAGCTGCCACAACACCTGCCCTCCCAATTATTCTGCTGCATGCATGACAACAAGCTGGACTCCCTCTACCAGGAACTAGCCTCCCTCGGGTCAGACATGGCTGCCTACCACTGGGATGTTGATGCCATTCTCAATAATCAGCAGCTCCTCCTTGCTGCAGATATGCCATATGTAATTCCACAAACGGAAGCTACCGGGAATTTGGTACCACTTCTCCAACCACTGAAGTGTGTGTTGCCCCCTCAAACCCACCACCACCACCATCAAGGGCAGAGGAGATGACACACGCCTCAGAGGATGAAGATGTGGAACAGATCATCTTCACCCGTAGGAGTACCCGGTAGCACCAGCCCATGCCACATGGGCACTGATTTTTCTTTGGTGCTTGACAACATGCCAGTGTTGCTACAGTTGGTGACAAGCACTCTTCACCAATATACTGTTAACCTTTCTACTACGGACTGCAATTGTCTCTCACCACTCCATTGGCAATTCATGTTCCTCTTCACTGAACAACACTTCATCTTAGCATGTCCAATGACATGTCCCTCAACCTTGCACTTGTGTTGCATCACAATAGAATTCCTTCCACTAACGGGGTCACAGACCTAGACTATGTAAATATTGCACTACAGCACTTTTAAAAAATCAGCACCTACACACCCACTTTTTCTCTGTGTTATGTGACAGATCTACTTTGCTGGAGATTTGTGGTGCATGTAATATGTCTATGGTCACAGAGTGTCAATGCCACAGTGCAGAAATAATGTGGGCAGATATCTAGGCACAAGGGCCCTGATTTATACTTATTTTGCAGTGCGTTAGTGTCATTTGCGACATAAAAGCGGCGCAAACTTTCAAAATATTGTATTTTGTAACTTTGCACTGCTTTCGCGTATAAAAAAATTACGCAAATTCAGCGCTAAATAAGTATACATCAGGGCCAAGGTATCTACAAGATGAAAGTCAATGCTGCCCACATCCCCTACAAGCAAGTCATTGTGTATGTGACATTTGCTTTAAAACATACATGCCTCACCCACTACATACAGCAGGAATGGCTGTGTAAGAGTGTTTGGCCAATAACATCATCTGGGAATACAAGTAAAATACGTAGGCTTGAAATTTGTATACTTGACCTCATCTGAAATTGGCACTACTCAGTTTAGCAGTGTTGACATGAACTTCAGGCTGCAGGCAGAAGTCCCACAGAGCCCAACATCAACACATAGGATCAAAACTATTACAGCTTACAAAGCACACCTACCTGCCCAATACATGGGAACCATAGTCACCTTGAGTGGTGGGTACAATGGATGGCAGATGCATTGAGATTTAGATTTGTGTATCTGCCTGTAGGAAAGTACCATCTTGCCTGGCATGTTACCCCTATTTTAACATGTATGTCAGTTTGTTTTTGCCTGTCTCACTGGGATCCTGCTAGCCAGGACCCCAGTGCTCATAGTTTGTGGCCTGAATGTGTATACCTGTGTAGTGACTAACTGTGTCACCGAGGGTTTGCTAACCAGAACCTCAGTGCTTATGCTCTCTCTGCCTTTAAATTTGTCACTATAGACTAGTGACCACTTTTACCAATTTCAATTGGCACACTGGAACACCCTTATAGTTCCCTAGTATATGGCACCTAGGTACCCAGGGTATTGGGGTTCCAGGAGATCCCTATGGGCTGCAGCATTTCTTTTGACACCCATAGCGAGCTCAGACAAACCTTTACACGGGACTGCCATTGAAGCCTGAGTAAAATAAAGCACACGCTATTTCACAGACATTTTCACTGCACTTAAGTAACTTATAAGTCACCTATATGTCTAACCTTCACTTGCTGAAGGTTAGGCGCAAAGGTGCCCACACATAGTTCAGGGCCATTTTCCCGGACTGTGGGGACACCATTACAAGCATGCACTACATATAGGTCAATACCTATATGGAGCTTCACTATGGTAACTCCGAACAGGGCCATATAACATATCTAAGATCATGGAATTGTCCCCCCATGCCACATCTGGTATTGAGGAGCCAATTCCATGCATCCCCGGGGCTCCACTATGGACCCCGGGTACTGCCAAACCAGCTCTCTGGGGTTTTCTCTGCAGCTACCGCTGCTGCCACCCCACAGACAGGGTTCTGCCCTCCTGGGGTCTGGGCAGCCCAGTCACAGGAAGGCAGAACAAAGAATTTCCTCTGAGATTTCTCCCTTTGGAAATAGGTGTTAAAGGCTGGGAAGGGGTAGTTCTCTCCCAGCCTCTGGAAATGCTTTGAAGGGCACAGATGGTGCCCTCCTTGTATAAGCCAGTCTACACCGGTTTAGGGAACCCCCAGTCCCTGCTCTGGGGTGAAACTGGACAAAGGAAAGGGGAGTGACCACTCCCCTGTCCATCACCACCCCAGGGGTGGTGCCCAGAGCTCCTACAGTGTGTCTCAGACCTCTGCCATCTTGTTTGCAGAGGTGTGAGGACACTCTGGCGGCCTCTGAGTAGCCAGTGTCCGCAGGTGACGTCAGAGACCCTTCTTGATAGGTGCATACCTGACTAGGTGGCCAATCCTCCTCTGAGGGCTATTTAGGGTATCTCCAGTGGGCTTTTCCTCAGATAACGACTTGCAAGAATTCACCAGAGTTCCTCTACACCTCTCTCTTCAACTTCTGCCAAGGATCGACTGCTGACTGCTCCAGGACGCCTGCAAAACTGCAACAAAGTAGCAAGAAGACTACCTGCAACATTGTAGCGCCTAATCCTGCCAGCTTTCTTTACTGTTTCCTGATGGTGTATGCTCTGGGGGCTGCCTGCCTTCACCCTGCACTGGAAGCCACGAAGAAATCTCCAGTGGGTTGATGGAATCTTCCCCCTTCTTCACCAGGCACCAAACTTCAGCTTCAATAGTACTCTGGGACCCCTCTCATCCTGACGAGCCTGGCCCCTTGAACACAGGTGGTGGACCCAAGTGACCCAGACTGTCCTGTGGTCCAACTGTCCAAATTTGGAGGAGGTAAGTCCTTGCCTCCACTCTCCAGACAGTAATCCTGTGCTGTGCGTGATCTGCAGCTACAATGGCTTCTGTGCACATTTCCAAGAAATCCTGCATGCACAGCTGAGCCTAGGTCCCCAGCACTCTGTCCTGTGATGCTCAGCTCCCTGAGTTGATCTCCGGTGTTGTGGGACCTCCTTCTGCAGTGTTGAGATGACCACCATGTTCAGACTTCTTGAACCCATGTTCTAAGACTTTGGCGGGTGCTACCTTCTTGTGTTGCTCAGGGCCCCCTCTGTCTCCTCTCTCAAGTGGCAACATCCTGGTCCTTCCTGGGTCCGGGCAGCACCCTTTTTCTTGAAGCACGACTCTTGCAGCTTGCAAGGCTTGTTTGTGGTATTTTGCCAAGGAAACACTTCTGCATCCTCCAGCACACTGTGGGACATCTTCTGCATGAAGAAGAACTTGCTACCTCCTTTTGTTGTTGCAGTATCTTTAGCTTCTTGCAACCAGAGGCAGCCATTTTGCATCTTCATCCGGGGTTTAGTGGGCTCTTCCCTCCCCGGACACTTTCGCAACTCTTGGACTTGGTCCCCTTCTTTTGCAGATCCTCAGGTCTAGGAATCCATCTTCAGTGCTTTGCAGTCTGTTGTGGTCTTTGCAAAACCCTTTATCACAACTTTAGTGTGTTTCGGGGGAAATAGTAGTACTTTACTCCTACTTTCCAGGGTCTTAGATTGGGGTATCTTTGACACACGTAGGGGGTCATTACAACATTGGCAGTAAAAGCCGCTTACCGCCTTGCAAAAGACCGCAACACACCGCCGTGGCTGCGGAATTCCGCCACGTTTATTATAACCCACAGCTCGGAATCTGCCAAAATTTAGACACCCACACAAGTCCGCCACACCAAAGGTCAGTGATAAACTGGCGAAAACAAAACCTCCACCGTCATGCCAACAGGAATACGCCCACACCATCACGACCCACGAATCCACGCAGCAGTCTTTCAACCACGGTATTCCATTGGCGGTACACACCGCCGCGCTCCAAATACACACACATTTACAAAACACTACCACATTGGACAATTCGAAATACACACACCTGATACACATAGACACACCACTCCCACCCACCCAATACAATATAAAACACACACCCACATCACCCACAAACCCCTACTACCAAAAATTCCAAAAGAAGGCCAGAGAGACACACTACAATCTACAAACAAGCATCCACAGGCACTCAGCACCATCACCTACATAACATCCATGCATCTCACACAACACACCACACACCAACCCACACATCACCCACACCACCCCATGGCACGGCAAAGACACCCCAGGTTTTCTGAGGAGGAGCTCAGGGTCATGGTGGAGGAAATCATCCGGGTAGAGCCACAGCTATTCGGAGAACAGTTGCGGCACACCTCCATAGCTAGGCAGATGGAGAAATGGCGAAGAATAGTGGACAGGGTCAAAGCAGTAGGACAGCACCCAAGAAATAGGGATGACATCAGGAAGAGGTGGAATGACCTACGGGGGAAGGTGCGTTCCGTGGTCCCAAGACACCACCTTGCGGTTCAGAGAACTGGCGGCGGACCCCCACCTCCTCCCCCACAACTAACAACATGGGAGGAGCAAGTCTTGGCTATTCTCCATCCTGAGGGCCTCGCATGGAGGAATGGACTCTGGTAAGTCAAATCTTTAATACTATATCCCTCACCCTACCTGCATGCCTTCACATACCCCCACCCTCGCCCTCACCCCCATCACTCCTTACAAATGTTCCAATATCACAAAACACCCATCCCAGCACCAAGCCCTGCATGCTACATCAAAGCATGGACACCCATCACCAAAGCATGGCCACTGCACATACCCATACACCCCCTTAAACCATCATCACACAAGGTCCCACACAGGAATGCAAGCACTGGGGTACAGGGTCACCCACCCATTGCACACCATGGCACACACAAATGCAATAATCATGCTTCTACAGCCCTGCAGGACCCCTACCCAATGTCACCGGACAGGAGGGTCCAGACATGTCCACACTACCACAGAGGAGGCCCACAGTGATGACAGCAGCTCTGTCCAACTGGATCTAGACGACCAGCCCGGCCCATCTGGGACCTCGGGACAGTTGGTTCCCCTGACACAGTCACAGGCCACCACAGAGCTTCCCCTCTCTGGAAACACCAGCACAGCACCCACCCAGCGGGCCCATACCTCTGTCCCCAGGACACGTCAATCAGCAGTGTGTCCACCACTACAGGGAACCCAGGCTAACCCACCACCCCAACAATAACAGGGACCTGGGGCAGTGGCAGTGGGCACACGGTTCAGGGGACAGAGGCTTAGGGAAACAGGGGAACTGGGAGGGCTGCTGTGCGACAGGGGGAGGACAGGCCCAGGGAACCCACTCTCTACGAGGCCCTCTCCAACATCATGGGATCCTACGATCATTCCCAGGAGACTATGGCAACGGTACTGGCCACGTTTCAGGAGACCCAGCGGCTGTAGGAGGAGCAGTCTTTGGGCTTCAGGGAGGAACTCAAATCCATCAATTCCACCCTGGGCACCATCGTAGGGGTGCTGAAGGAAGTCCTCAACACCAGGAGGGACACTGTGGCACAACAAGGGGCCCCTGACACTAGCCTGGATGATGAACTGCCCACCGCCTCCGCTGGCACTAGTGGACAGGAGGCACTGCCACAGGACCACCACACCAGCACCCCACCCCCTGCAGATGGAGAACCACCCCGCAAACGGTCCCTGAGATCCAGGACAAAGACAGAGAACGATGCCAATACCCCCACCAAGAAATGAAACTACCCTGATTGTCATCCTTTTGTCCCACCTTGTCACCCTGTCCATCCTCAAACTGCCCCAGCTCCACTTCCTATGCCCCTTTGGACAATGCACCTGTGAGGCTAATAGCTTGGACTCTGCCATGGACATTCCTCCACCATCACCCCTCACCATTTTACAACCCCCTCCATTATTGAGCACTTAAATAAACACCCTTAAAGCACAAAACAATCTGGAGTCTGTCTGTGATTTCGAATTAGTGTATTAGCAATTACAGTGACAAAATTCTCTTTCAAATGTAATGTCAACATACCTATGTCACACAGCTCTAGCCCATGAGGAAACAAAGCAGATGTCACACAGTGGGACCCACATCTGTGAAATCGTAAGGGAAAGTGAAAACTCAGTGACCATGCACTGGGTGAAAAGGACAGACAGTAGAGCGGTAGCAGTTTTAAAGTACATGTAGCAGGCAGGTTTGTCTTCTTACCTGTGTCTCACTGGAAGTATTGCAGGATCACCGAGTTCCTGTTGTCGATGTCCTCTTCTTCTGCTTCCTCGTCTTCACTGTCCACAGGCTCCACAGCTGCCACAACACCTCCATCTGGACCATCCTCCTGCAAAAAAGCCACCTGTTGTCGCAAAACCAAGTTGTGAAGCATACAGCAGGCCACAATGATCTGGAACACCTTCTTTTGTGAGTAAAATAGGGAACCACCTGTCATATGTAGGCACCTGAACCTGGCCTTCAGGAGGCCGATGGTCCGCTCTATAATCCTCCTAGTTCGCCCATGGGCCTCATTGTGGCATCAGTAGCCATGACAGGTTGGGGTAACCAGAGTCACCTGCAAATGGCGAGGTACAACTGTTAGACACACACTAACTCTTAGGGATATCCCCAGACAACTATTCCCACTGATTTGGTTCCAGGTGCTCACCTAATAGCCACACACAGTGCCTCTGGAGTTGCCCCATCACATAAGGGATGCTGCTATTCCGCAGGATGTAAGCGTCATGCACTGAGCCAGGGAATTTGGCATTAACATGGGAGATGTACCGGTCTGCCAAACACACCATCTGCACATTCATCAAATGGTAACTCTTCCGGTTTCTGTACACCTGTTCACTCCTGCCGGGGGGGGGGGACCAAGACCACATGTGTCCCATCAATGGCACCCATAATGTTGGGGATATGTCCCAGGGCATAGAAGTCACCTTTCACTGTAGGCAAATCCTCCACCTGAGGGAAAACAATGTAGCTCCACGTGTGTTTCAGCAGGGCAGACAACACTCTGGACAACACATTGGAAAACATAGGCTGGGACATCCCTGATGCTATGGCCACTGTTGTTTGAAATGACCCACTTGCAAGGAAATGGAGTACTGACAGCACCTGCACTTGAGGGAGACTCCAACTGGGCACACAGTTCCAGGATTGTGGCACGATCAAGCCTGTAGTTGATGATCACATGTCTTTCCTCCATTGTCGACAGGTTCACCAGCGGTCTGTACACCGGAGGATGCCGCCATCTCCTCACATGCCCGAGCGGAACGTGCCTATGGAGGAGAACAGCGAGCACAGAGTCAACCAACTTTGAGGTACATAAAAACAGCTTACATAGAAAACTATTCATAAACCGAAATTTGCCTGTATGAGTGTTGAGCCAAGGCCTAGGTATGTGTGACGCAGTTAAAAAAAAGCCATGTGGGCTCCTGAAATGGCGGCTGCCTGACCTGTAAAGTGGGACAATGGGATATGAGGTAACTGCGCTGGTGTTGTACACCGTCGCGGTAGGCGGTCGAAGACCGCGGCGCAATTCTGCATTGGTTAACATTGGACCCTATGGGTCACAGGAGCCAATGACGATGTTCGCCGCCGGTGATGGTATGCACCGCCGCGGACTTGACCGCCATTTTCTATTTGTTCAATCACTCGATACCTGATCTTCGCCAGGAGATGACCTACACTGCAGGTGCTGCTGTGACCTCAGTCTGGAAGTGACAATGGCTCATGCGTCTGGGGAAAGGGTCCCTGCCTTCAGCACGGAGGAGTTGGTGAAACTCGTGGATGGGGTCCTCCCCCAGTACACTCTACTATACGGTCATCCAGACAAACAGGTAAGTACACTGGGAGCATGCTGTATGGGCAATGTCTGTGTGGAGTGGTGTGGATGAAAGATAGGGGGGGAGAATGAGGCGTGCATGAAACGACGGTGAGTGCATGTGCCACATGGGAAGGGTAGGGATGCGGGCCAATGACTGTGACGGTTCAGTGGGTAATAACTTCTCTTTTTCCCCTGTACAATTCCTGTAGGTAAGCGACCACCAGAAGAAGGATATTTGGCGTGCCATAGCCAAGGACATCCGGACCCTGGGGGTCTACCACAGACGGAGAACCTACTGCCGGAAAAGATGCGAGGACATTCGCCGCTGGAGCAAGAAGACGGTGGAGGCCCAGCTGGGGATGGCCTCCAAACGTGGGAGGGGTGCCCGTCGCACCATGACCCCCCTGATATTCAGGATCCTGGCGGTGGCGTACCCGGAGTTGGATGATCGCTTGAGGGCATCACAGCAGCAACAAGGGGGTGAGTACACTCTCATTCATTTGATTCAGCGCGCATTGTAGGTGTCTGGGTGGGGGCGGTGGGCTGTGGGTTCCCCTAGGCCAGGGAGAGGTTGCTAGTTAAGTCCCATTTTTCAGGCAGACCTTGTGGCATCCCACTCCACCTGGGTACAGTGCCAACTACACCTAGTCAGGCTCCTGTGACATCCATGTGTGCAGAAATCGGCCATAGCCTTGTAAGCCATGTCCAGGGATTGAATAGTGGACCCCAAGTGCGCGGCGTAGTGCAGGGGGCTTCTGTGTCTGTCGTGTCCGCCAACGGTAGCGGTATTGCATGCACTACTCAACATGTCTTTCTTCTGCTTCCCCCTCCCCCTTTTTGTGGTCTCCCTGTACTTGTGAGCATTAGGCGGAGGAGCAGTAGCACCGGAGCAGGAGGGAGCTGCATCCCACATGGCCCTAGAGGGCGAGACTACGGACTCCGAATTCACCAGTGGGACGGAGGGCGAGGGGAGCTCCACGGCGGGGATAGGAGCTGACACCAGCGATACGGACTCCTCCTCTGATGGGAGCTCCCTTGCGGTGGCGGGCCCATCTGTGCCCCCCGCATCTACAGGTACAGCTGCCACCCCCCCCCTCCAGCACCGCCCTCCCAGCAGCCCTCAGACTTTGCCCCGTGCCCACTCACCCAGGTGGGTGGGCATCACCTTCACCCCAGGCACCTCAGCCCCTGCCCCTGTCACCCCTGCTGCCCTCAGTGAGGAGGCCATTGACCTCCTCAGGTCCCTCACTGTTAGGCAGTCTACCATTTTGAATGCCATCCAGGGTGTAGAGAGGCAGTTGCAACAGACCAATGCATTCCTGGAGGGCATTAATTCTGGTCAGGCAGCCCTTCAGCAAGCTTTTCAGACTCTGGCCTCAGCACTGATGGCAGCCATTGTCCCTGTCTCTAGCCTCCCCCCTCCAACTTCCTCCACCCAGACCCACACCCCTGTACCTCAGCCTATCCCAAGCATACCATCAGACCAGCATGCACACACCTTAACACACAAAGGAAGCTCAGGCAAACATAAGCACCACACATCTCACCGGCACTCACGCAAGCATCAGACACATGCAGACATACCAACATCCACTGCCTCCACTGTGTCCCCCTCCTCCTCGTCTCCCTCATCTCCCTCATCCCTCCCTGTCTCGTCTCCACTCACACCTGCATCACTGCATCTTCAGCCACTATGTCCATCACCAGCACACCCACCACCACGCCCCGCTCACGTGCAATCACCACCCCCACTACCATTTACACATCCCCTGTGCCCTCTCCCAGTGTGTCTGTGAGTCCACCTCCCAAGGTACACAAACGCAGCCACACACCCACCCAACAGCCATCCACCTCACAACAGCCTCCAGCCCATGCCCCTTCACCCAAAGTCAGCAAACGTACACCTCCTACGACCACTACCTCTTCCTCCACTCCCAAACCCCCTCAATCTACCCGTCCCAGTGTTCCTAAGACACTTTTCCTGGCCACCCTTCACCTCTTTCCCTCACCTCCCCCACCCCGTCAGTCTCCTAGGGCCCGCCTCTCCAGGTCACAACCTAGCACCTCAGCCACAGCATTGGCGGAACCAGTGGTGCCAGTAGTCAAAGGATTATGGAGTGCACCAGGCAGCAGGGCAGGCAGTGTGGCAAGGAACCACAGCACGGACAGTCCCCCACCTGTCAAGCATCAAAAGTTGGCCAGTGCCCTGCGGGAGAGGGGAAGACACCAGCCACCAAAGCTGCTCCCAGGGGTACAGTTGGGATTGTGGAGTCAGCTGCGACACCTTCCTAGGTGGGGAAGGGACACAAGAAAACCGGCAAGTCTGGGAAGATCAGCACGGCGGAGAAGACCGCCATCATCCCCGCTGCCCAGGAGGCGACCGCCAGCAGCCACACTGCCCCAGACAGGACCGCCAGCAGCAGCCCCGCTGCCCAGGATGCAACCGCCAGCAGCCCCACTGCTCCAGACAGGACCACCAGCAGCAGCCCCGTTGCCCAGGAGGCGACCGCCAGCAGCCCCACTGCCGCAGACAGGACCACCATCAGCTGAACCGCTGCCAAGGACACTGCTGCCACAAGCACCTCTGCCAAGGATACCGCCGCCACAAGCACCGCTGCCAAGGACACCGCGGCCACAAGCACTGCTGCCAAGGACATCGCCGCCACAAGCACCGCAGGCCCATGAGCACCAAAAGCTCTGACGCTGCTGAGACTGCCACGAGCAGGATGAAGCACTCTGGGCACAAAGCCCCCTCCAGAACCAGTGGAGACTGTTATCCACTATCTCTGTCCTTGGCAGGATGAAGCACTCTGGGCACAAAGCCCCCTCCAGAACCAGTGGAGATTGACATCCACTACCTCAGTCCTTGGCAGGATGAAGCACTCTGGGCACAAAGACCCCTCCAGAACCAGTGGAGACTGTTATCCACTACCTCAGTCCTTGGCAGGATGAAGCACTCTGGGCACAAGGCCTCTTCCAGAACCAGTGGAGATTGACACCCACTGTAGAGATTTGAGAGACTGTGGCTTTGCACTCCTCAGGATATAGCAGTGGGCAAACCACCCACTGTAGAGACTTGAGAGACTGTGGCTTTGCACTCCCCAGGATTGAACTGTGGGCATGGGACCCCCTCGTGGATTTGGCATTGTGCACTCAACCGGCTGAGGTGTCCACCCTTTCCCTTCCCCCTGAGGTGCCTGTTTTATTTCTATCTGATGCCCCTGCAGTGTTCTCTCCGTCTTGTTCGGGTATCTTGTGTGGACCTCGCCCATGCCTTTTGGGCCCAGTGATCCACGGACTATGATGCTGGACTCCCTTGGACTTGTGTTCTTGGTGTATTTAATTGTATGTAGTATAAATGAATATATTTGTAAATATTTTGGATGTATGTAATTGAATATATCACAATTTTTCGACTCATTTCCTTTTGTCCTTGCATTCTTCCAGGGGGGGTTGGGGAGTGTAACTGTGATGTATCATGATGTATTAGAGTGTGTGTTGTAGTGGGTGAGGGTGGGGGTGAGGGTGTTGCGTGTGTGTGTCACTGTTTTTTCCCTCCACCCTCCCCTGTGTCGTAGGTGCAGTACTCACTGTGGTCTTCGCCGCCGGCGTTCGTGCTCCTGGTAGAGGAGCAGGAAGATAAAGACTGGAAAAATCTGAAGCTCTGGTTCCATGGCCTCCTGGTTCCTCGTGGGGTGTGCGAGGGGAGTGTTTTCCTTTCGAAGTCCTGTTTCCGCCATGTTTATGTTCACGGTGAATCCGCCCCGAAAAAGGTGGCGGATTGGTGGGTTGTACTTCTGTGGGCGGTACATTGTCCTCCGCCTGTCAATTGGCGGTGACCGCCGCTGTGTTTGTTTGTACCGCAGTGGCGGTCGGAGTGTTAAAGTGGCTGTCTATGTTGGCGGTTTCCGCCACGGTCCTAATTCTATTTTTTTTACCACCGGCCTGTTGGCGGTCTTACCGCCACTTTAACACCGACCGCCAGGGTTGTAATGACCACCTTAGTGTTTTATTACACTCCCAGCGACCCTTTACACACTACACTAGCCTAGGGGTCCATTTGTGGTTCGCATTCCACTTTCTTAGTACATGGTTTGTGTTGCCCCTAGGCCTATTGCATCCTATTGTATTTTACAGTGTTTGCACTACTTTCTGACTGTTTCACTTACCTGATATGGTTTTGTGTGCATATTTTGTGTATGTTACTTACCTCCTAAGGGAGTATATAATTTGAGATATTTTTGGCATATTGTCACTAAAATAAATTACCTTTATTTTTGGTAACACTGAGTATTGTCTTTCTTATGATATAGTACCTATATGAAATAAGTGGTATTGCATGAGCTTTGCATGTCTCCTAGTTCAGCCTTGGCTGCTCTGCTATAGCTACCTAAATCAGCCTAAGCTGCTAGAACACTACTACACTCTACTAATAAGGGATAAGTGAACCTGGCACACGGTGTATGTACCATTGGTACCTACTACAAGCCAGGCCAGCCTTCAACACTGCCAATATAACTGCTCAATTGGAAGTTGGAATTAACATGTGAGGAGAGGGATGTGGATGCAATACGGAATACACAGGCCAACAGACAATTGGCACTGTACACTAATGCAAAGACTCTGAGCCCCAATCATAGGACACATGCAGTAAGGGGGTACCAAAATCTTTAATAACTACGTAAGAATCAGAACTTAAAACAATGTAATACACTTATACTAACCTAATCTATCCTATCTATACCTTACCCACAACTGGCTCTAAGTACCCTATGCTAAGCTTACTTACCACATTTAACTACACACTCTAAACATTTGCCCCCACCCTCCTTATATGACAAGACACATGTAGGACAACATATACTAACCTAAACATATACTAACTAATACTAAACAAATAAATGTTTTTTTGTGTTTTTTTTTTTTTTTTAAATACACAAAAGCCCCAACATTAACACCCCCCACCCACCCACAAACTAACATGTAATAATATGAACCCCCAACCTACTTATCCTATCTAAACTACTGCCCTACTCTAACCTATCACTAAACCCCTTAAACCCACTACAAAACAGGATGAGGAATGAGGAGGGAGGTGACTGAATTAGGGGGTGAGGGGAGGCAAGAGTTCACAGTTTTGCCCTCCTCAGTGTCTTTTTTATTGCCTTGAGCCTTCGGGTAGTTTTGTCACATCCCTCTGTGTTGTGTCAAGCTTTTTCAACACTTTCCTCGTGTCTCTCTGAAGGTCAGCAATTGCGACCATGTACATTGCAACAGATGTGGTGGTCTGTGTTGCCGATGTTGATGGTCCAGCAGGTGTGGTGGTGCAGACGTTGAAGGTGCAGCAGGTGTGGTGGTTGGTGGTGCTGAGGTTGACGGTGCAGCAGGTGGGGCTGATGTGATGGTGGCCGCTGTGGTAATGACTGCAGTTGTGGTGGTGGCTAGAACCTTTGTGCCCGAGGCCGGTCCCCCTTGGCTGAAATCCTGCCATTCTCCTGTGGCTTGCCCTCTCTGATAGCATCTTGCAATCCTTCGGTACACGGAGTCGACATCCAGTACTTGTCTGTATCGCACTGCCTGCTTCTGGAAAGCCCTGATCTCCGCTACATCCATGTTGGCAGCTGTAAAAATTAGACAGGCACCCATCAGTGTCATGCATGTTCAGATGATAATCTAACACTCTGCCTCACTTTACACATGCATTCCAAATCACAGTCCAGATGATATGATGTCCCTGATGAATGACATGGCAACACTGCCTACCTATCATGTCTTTTGCACCACAGCAAAGCACAACAAGAGTTGGACCAAATAAAGTGATCTATGCATTGATGTAGTACAATGTGTCACAATGCAAAGGCAGCAACTACTTCACATGGACCAGGCCGACTAATCTTTATTATCTGAGTCAACTTCAAGGCACCCAAGACCAGTGATTTGTAGATGTAATTGGCAGGATGGTATGCAGTTGCTAAGCATAATTGGTCAGTGTTGTTTGGGACACATGCATGCTTGAATGAGATGACTGTCATCTGCACTGTGACTATCACATCTACCTACATATATGTTGTTCCCGTACCTCTGTGCCTCTGGGGAGTGGGCATGCAATACATCATCACAACTGTCGAGGATAACCATGAAGGCATGTCCACTTGTACATAGATTTAGTGAGTGGAACACATGTGAGGAGGTCTGCCACCTAGTAATGAGGTATCCATAGGTTGTGTAAAACTTTTTGACTCAAACTGTGATTGCATGATTTTCAATTATTTAACATGCATGCACCCTGTATCAACATGAAGATAGGATGGTATGGCCTGCAGTGTGTGGCATAGTGGCTGGCCACATGTGGTAGAGCATACAACTGTGGGTGAATGATCTGTAACTACAATATGTATATTTCTGTAGGAACGGCATGCAATACATTGTATGAATGTGTTGCAAATGGGTATCTACATCTGATGGCAATCAGTGATCTACAACAGTGATGATATGTGTTTGTAATATGTATTGACTCATTTGATGTGTGTAGTTGTTTGACTTTGGGGATTTTACATTTCACATGACAAACAAAACTCAGGGATGATTGAGGACTGCTGATGAGTGCTATGTTGGATATGTTACCCCTCATATGTCATTTATGTTGGTTACGACTTCATGGTGACTTGTGTGTGAACTATCCAAATGCCGACCATGTGTACCTGCTTGGTACGTACAGTGTTTGGGACACTGGTCCACATGTATGAACCTAAAGAATTACAAGTCGGAAATAGCGACTCATTGCAAATCGCTATTTCCGACTCGCAAAACGGGATGTAGGTAGAAATCGCAATACCATTTTGCGATTCGGTGAGGAGTCGCACCACAATTTGCGAAATCGCAAATTGAAATATCACAAATTGCACAAGGATGTGGTCCGGAGTCGCAAATTGTGACTGGCTCGCAAATTGCAAGTGGGTGCAAAGAAAATAGGAGAAAACACACTCGGAACAGTAGCCCCATGGAACAGGGAGGAGAGTCTACCTAGCACAAACAGCAGAAGCACACCCAGCTGAGAGGAGCAACTACAGCTATGTCAGCTCAGGACAAGGAGACACCCACTGCAGGGAGGAAGAGGAAACTAAAGTTTTCAGAAAAGGAGCTGGAGGTCCTGACTGAGGAGTGCTGCCTGCACCATGATGTCTTATTCGGCAAGGAATCAATGAGTGTCCCTGACACACAAAAGAAGAAGATCTGGCAGGACATCCTGAGTAAAATCAATGTGATTGGAGTCAGCCATCGAACCATTGATGAGGTCCGCAAAAGGTGGTACGACCTCAGGTCCAGGACCAAAGAAAGGGTGGCAGAGCGAACTAGAGAGGTGCATGGAACTGGAGGAGGACCATCTACAGTAACACCTCCTACAGCCATTGAGAGCATGGTGGAGACCACTCTGGAGCTGGAGGCCGTGATAGGAATTGGAGACCTGGCCAATTCTGCACCGGAAACATCCCAAAGTAAGTAGCAAAAATCACTTATTTACACCATTCAATGCACCATGCACACAACCTCAGTACACAAAAGCATGCATCCTCCAGATCTGCTCCATGCCCATATTGCAACCTACAGAACAATGCTTTATGGGCAATGTAGTACAGTAGTCAAAGTTGTGATGAATATTTATTGTGATACACCACACATATTAGAGGCACTGACAGTGTATCCCCTGTGTCCCACAGGTCTCCCACAAGTACCCACCAATGACCCTACTGTGCAGAGAGAAGAATCTGCCACCATCACAGCAGACGAGGCAGCCAATGTAACAGCAAGGGAGTGCATGACCATACCACTTGTCCACCATGCACGTGAGACCACCGAGGAGACAGATATCGACACTGAGACTGGCAACCTAACACCGGGGCCACAGATGAGTGTGAGTCGGCCACATAGGTCAGGTGCGGAGGATGTCACAGGTGAACAATTCCTAGGACTGGAGATATCCTTACTGAGCAGTCACCGCCTGCAAAATAAACATATGTGGGTAATGAACAGGAACCTGCACAGACTGCAACAGACCCTCTCACAGGGTGTTGCCAATGTTGACACACAATTCACTACCATGAACAACAACTTGGCAAACCTCACCACCTCCATCAATGACCTGGTCACGGAAATGGTGGCAGATAGGGCCCATGCAAGGTTCAGAGACTGCAACACTGCTGCCCGTTTGGACTGGTTGAGTCAGTCGATTGGCCGTCTTGCAATCTCTACTACCTGCCTGTCAAGGCGCACCGTAAAGCTACAGGTGGAACTTAGGCATTTTTCCGGTGATGTAGCAAGGGGACTAGGGCCCATCAGTCATGCAGTGGACCTAATAGAGACCACCCAGGCAGCAAGGGGCATTGGCGATACCCCTCAGGATAGTGAGGACATCTACAGCATGAGCAGCATTTTTGCCTCAGATGCACGCATCCTGCGGAGTAGCAGTGCCCGCCAAGGATCAGGGGACCAACCAGGATCAGGCCATTGTGGCTGTAGTCACAGGAGGATGTGATTTTGCTAATCTGGGATTTGCCTGAGGCACGTGATGTAAATGTATCAGACATTATATTTTACTTTTTTCTTGCTGTTTAGATGTCAACAGTTCATTATTATACTCCTGACATTAAAGGGATTATTTTTTGTACTGCACAACCTGGCTATGTGTGTCTTACATTTGTGAGTTTTGTCACGGTTGTCACGTACCTTCCAAAGTATCGAGTTGCAATGTGGTCCCGTCTCTGTCTGCCCTCCAATGCGATGCTACCATCCCCAGGTTGTTGGTGTGGTAGCTCTTGCTCCTCATCCTCCGCATCTGTGTTGTCAATGGTGAGATGTAGCCCACGTCTGGTGGCGATGTTGTGGACGATGGCACATGTTGCCACAATCTTACATGCAGTCTCTGGGGCATACTGGAGTGCCCCTCCACTTTTGTGCAGGCATCGGAAACGTGACTTCAACAAGCCAAAGGTCCTCTCAATTATAGTTCTGGTTTGCCAAAGTCCTATGTTGTAGCGCCTCTCATTCAGATTGGCAGGTGTTAGGTATGAGGTGAGTATCCATGGCCTCAGAGCATATGCACTGTCACCTGTGTGACAAAGGAGCAGATATGAGCATGGCTTCACATGGTTATGCAGTGACATGTATTTAAGACATCGGAGTGTACTACACGGTACCTCATAAATATCCTTCACCAAACTCCCCATGTTCTAGTTGTCGGTGTATCCCACTGTGCCTGAATATGTATGCATCATGTGTACGACCTAGAAATTTAGCCACTATGTCAGTAATGACATTATGGGCATCACATACCACCTGGATGTTTAGTGAGTGGGCACATTTCCTATTGTGGAACACATATTCCAGATTTGCTGGTGGGCAAATTGGTATATGTGTTCCGTCCATACACCCTAATACATGGGGGAAGTTGGAAATTCTGTAGAAGTCCAACTTGGTGCTGTTAATTTCCGCCTCATTCCTGGGAAGGTATTTGTATCTGGACATGTGTGCGAGTATGGCTTCCAAGAACCGTCTAAAGAATCATGACCGAGCACTTTGCGACACCCCACCAGCAACAACAATCACCCCCTCGAAGCTACCCGAGGTCAAGAGGTGCAGTGAGCAGAGCACTTGCACATTTGTGGGAACAGAGCAGCCGCGCATTGTCTGGCGTTCTAGCTGAGGTTTCAGTAGTTCAATAAACTCTAAGATAACTGCGCTGCTCAGTCTGTATTTATCATAAATCTTGTCCTCATTTTGTTGAAATAGGGTCTGCCTGGTTCGGTATATCCTCTCCTGTCTCTGCCTCCTCAATCTCTGCTGGGCAGCCTGGACTCTTTCCCTCCATGCAATCACATATTGTGCAGCCATTTTGAGAAACCCTGATGCCTTCTGGGTCTGCTTTTCTATTTTGGTTCTGGTTACCACCTGTTTGGAATCAGTGCTAATCTGGGTGTGAAAAATGGGCTTTTTGCGACTACTTGCAATTTGCGACTGCCTTGTACATTCGGTATGCGACTCGCAATTTGTGATTTGTTAATTGCGAATCACAATTTCAAGTCTCAATTTTTGCGAGTCGGTAATTGGTTGCATCACTATTTGGGACTCCGAAATGGCATTGGAACATACCGTTTCGCTTTTTGCTAGGTCGCAAATAGTACTGCGACCAATTTGCGACTCGCAAAACGTTCGTACATGTGGCCCACTGTGCCTTTATTCCACCCCCAAAATGTTAGGTACACGTCAGTTTGACTCATAAGAATTACCTATGTTAGTTATGTTGCTGTTGTGGACCTGCTGCCCTGGCTGCATCTGTTCACTTATATTCAGATGTGCATTCCACAGAAGTGTCCAGTTCAAGTGTGTGGGTATGTGTACCCTGTGTCAGGATTGGGCTCCATGGTGTTACGGTTTCGTGCGGGTCTAGTCAGGAGTCTGTTAGGGCCACCCCTTGATTTCACAGAGTATCTCTCAAGAAAGTAGTGTACCAAAGCAGAAGAGCAGCTAAAGGCATACAAGGGGGAAGGCCAGCTATGGTAAGGCAGACAAAACATAAATGTGAACAGGTCAGTAATGGACAAACATGCAGGGCTTATCACTTAGATTGTACAAAGGGTAGAGCTCAGAACTTCACACAGCAACAGGGAACGTCAGTGCTTATGTACAGATTAATCTTACAGATAGTCACCATGCAAGCCTCATAGAAAGGAGGCAGCAGAAGTGATTCTGTGTCTGGACCCTGCGGTGCGAATAAGGATTGTGCTTACATGCAAAAGACTAGCCCTTGTGGGTCTGGCTGAAGACACTGGGGCAATTCCTAAAATACAGCCATAGCACACTGTCACTGTTAGGCACTATTGACTACATGCACCACTAAACAAAGGATGGGGGCTGGATTTGCCTCCTCGAAACCAGGTGCCCGACCAAATACAAAGGAAAACACTTCTGGGCAGGTAAGGACTGATAAGACAATTACCAGATGCTATAACCCAGGAGGACACAAAAATCGAGGAAACCAACAAGGAGGCAAAGCCAGGCACAGGGAACAGGCTCAGGTTGACGCAAAGGCTGGAACAGGTCTGGGAAACAGAAAGCAGGCTCTGGCAGAAACAAACATAAACAAGGCTGAATAACAGGGAGCAGATTCTGACTGGAACAATCAGGAACAAGACTGGGTAAACAGTGAGCAGGTTCAGGCATAATCGGGACTGTAACACAATACAACAAGGGGTCTGGAACACAAAGGAATCATACTCCAATGCACGACGAGGAGCTTCAGGGAATGGCAGCTTCTAAGCAGTTCCAGGCAGCAGCACGGGCAGGGCACAGTAACATGGCTGGGCCGAACAAGAAAGGTCACAGGAGTGTGCAGCTTCAGACTCTCACAAGTCCTGGAGGAGAGAATCCATTATAAAGGGACAACCAGACCTTTCCCATAGAAAGCAATGGACAGAAGATTACAGGTCTTACCGACTACCAGGCAGTGCATCATGGGACCTGAAGTCCATGCACGCCAATGTAGTTCTTCTATAGCATGCCATATGAAAACAGGAAGCAAGCAGAAGTTAGAAAGGGACTCTGGGTGAGTGTTAATGATGATTCCCAGGGTACAGATAGTCCATTTACAGGGCCCCGTAGAGATGGGAGGGCAGAGACTTAACACATGGCAGTGGCAAGATTTATTTCCAGGGATGGACTGCGCAGGGCATGTGTTGTAAACATTGTTTGTCATACCTGGGACACTCATGCTATCCATTTTCAGAAATGATGCCCCCCTTGTCACACAAAGTCCTTGCAGAGATTGCAAATGTCACGCTTACTAATGTCAGGGGTCTGTTCATACGTTCCTGTTTCTACTGATATTTCACATCCTTTGCCTCATGTATGGGGCGCTTATTTACTTTATGATTGGAGATGTCAGAGTTGTGTGTCATGTTCTAAAGTAGACCATGTTGGCAATGTGGATATGTGTCATATGCTGTAGTCCATTGATTTTGTCCTTCATGTGTGAAATTAAAAAGATGAGTATTTTTTTTATGTGTGTGATGTTTGCTGTACAATCATACTCATCACATGTGATGTTGCATGAGAAGCAGTCAGATTTGTCTTTGTAACATGCTTCCTGAGGTAACACTCACATTCCTAAAGAACATGCGATGGAGAAAGAAGAAACCAGACCAGCATTGTGTGATCAAGTAAGGTGTTTAATTATATATCCTAACAAGGTGTGTAAAGTGACTATCGGTTGAAAAAAGTTTGAGCAATTTGCTGTCTATGGCACATTCCTGCAGCTGTGTTTTGATGATCTCCCTCATTATCCGTGGAACCACCCTCCTCCTCCTCAGGCAGTTCTTGCTCAGGCTCATATAGGGGGATGTTCCTCCTCACCCAAATGTTGTGCAGGAGAGCACATGTAAGTATGAATTTGCAAAAAATGTGTGGGGCATGTAGGAGGCTGCCTTCTGTGATATCCAGGCACCTGCATCTGGACTTCAGGATGCCAAAGGTCCTTTCTACAATGGTGCGAGTCCTCTGATGTGCCTCACAATATGCACACTCTCTGCTGTGCTTGGGTTGGGGAATGGGGTCATGATCCATGGCTGGATCCTGTAAACCTGATCCGCTGCAAAAGGTAACAGGAGTGAGTTTTTTTTGTTAGTGCTTGCAACAGGAATGTCATGTAGCATGGCAGTTGATATCTTGTGTCGTCTGTGACTCATATGTGTTTGTGGTATTGTGTGAGATCCTGGGCTTCTGTGAGTTTTTTTCCGCAGTGGGTTGTTTGACTTGACAACTTGTGTTTGGGTCATCGACCTGGGATCTATGATTTTGTTTCCAAACTGCAGATCAGTATGTATGTACCATGCGCTGTGTAGTGTCCGACATGTTTTAATGTGCTTTCACTGGAGGGGGCATGATACTTTCACACACAAAATATACCCTAATGTGGGGGTAACATGGTTCCACTGCATGGCTTGGACATTCCATCCAATTAGACATATGTCATTGCAGATGAAATGCAATAGTGAGGCCCTTTGATTTGGCTTGGTGACAATGCACAACACATCTCCATAATTTGGCAGCACTGAGGTGTTTAGCATTGAAAATACACAATTGTCCCATGTGCGACTTGGTTCTAGGCAAACCTTTGTTGTTCCCTTTGTCAGTGGCTCATGTGCAACCGTGCACCTACATTACCAAACTTGCTCCAGGTAACCTGGCTAACTGCCTTGGGGAGGTGGATGTATCTGTGCAGGAAGTGCCATCTCCCTGTACATATGTTATTTTGATGTACAATTGGTTCTTTCAGTGTGCGCAGCAGTGTGCAGTTTGCATTAGTGTCACATCAATATGTGTTCATAACACAGTCCACTTCCTTATTGTTAGCTGGCAACGGTACCCCAGGAGTGATGTATGATGTTGGAATTTCCTCAGTATTTCCTTGTCACCTACAGGTGAGTCAGTATCATCATGCTATGTGTCTCATGGTGTTAGACATGCAGCAACACATTGCTCAGCCCTTCCATGCTACATTTTGCTAGGGAGGGTGTTGGGTTGACTATGTGGCCTCCTGTAATTGTAAATGGTTCATCTTCCAAGTTGTACTCCAAGTGCAGGACATGTCATTGTCACCGTGTGCTTTGACATTGGTCCCTTGTTGCTCTAGCGTGGCCACTAATGTTTTTGGCAGCCGTCATTTGTCCATAGGTGTGTATCCCATTGTGTCAGGGCGTACAACATAACTACCTGTGTCACACCTCAGTGTCTTCCTGCCCATGTGTCAATGTAGTGGTGTATGTTTTGTGTGTCCTACAGGGTTGCTGAGCTTTGTGTATATTGCTATGTTTATGGACTTACTGACAAGAAGGTCATTGCCATATTGTGCTGATTGAATGTGCTGTGGCAGAATATGAAAGAATCATTTACACTCCCAGGATACTTGGCCAAGATGTTGGTGAACAATCCCTGGTGGTCAACTATTGCCTGCACAATAATGAGGTGGGTGTGCTTTCTTTTCCGGAATAGATGCTCTGTTGCTGCAGGTAGTACGATCCGGACATGGGTGCATTCAATTGCACCAGGCACATGCAGGAAGCCTTGGATTTGCTAAAACCCCTGTTTTATCTCTTGCTGCTTCTGCTGGATGTTGGGGAAGCTGATGTGGCGGGTGTGAGGGAGATGATGGCATCTAAGACCTTGGGCAGGAAGGTGGAGAATGAGGGCTGGGATACCCCAGCGACCTAGGCACCCGTTGTTTGGAAAGAGCCACTTGCCAACATATGCAGGACAACTAGCAGCTTGGTCACTGGTAGTATATTGTGTGGTGTCTGGAAGTGGAAGGTGGCTGTTATTTGTGGCTCAATTTGGTGCAGCAGCTGCTGTATGGCTTCCCAGTTGAGTGTATACCACCGGATGATGTCCTATTCCCTGAGGCCATGGAGGGTTGTCCTGTTCCTGAAGACCCTCTTCTGCCTTCTACGTTGCCTTTGGGGGCCACGTTGGGGTGGCTGCTGCTGTTGGTCCTGTGCTCTGCGTCGTCAAGCAAGCTGCATCAGTAGCACCTCCTTGTTGTCCTGTTGGGCTATGATGTTGCTTGTGTGTGTTTTCCTTAATTAGTGGTGTGTTTGCCTCATTTTAACTCCTGTCCTGACCCAGGCATGAAAATTTGACCCAAATCGGGCTTAGCATCATTTTTCGGGTCTGCCTCCCACCCAGGTGTAATTTTTTCCCTCATAGATAAATATGGCGCTGAGGTGTTTGAGTCATTTCTTTATGTGAACGCCAACCTTACATCTCATTGAAGCAAGGCGGTTTCACGCATCCCTGAAATGAAGCTGACTCCAAATTTTTGATGCTAGATGGGTCTAGCGGCAAATATAAATATGGAGTTAAGTTTGCGCTGGATTTGCTTTAAAAAAAAATTATGCTAATCCGGTGCAATCAGAGTATAAATATGGGCCTCAAAGGCCAAACTGGTGTTAAGTACTTATGGACAACACACTGAACTATTTAGAAGAACTTGCATGCGTGGAGTGGGTGTTCGGGTATGTACATGACAAAGATGGGAGTGGCATTAACACTGCCCAGTTAGGACATGCAATGACTGCATTTTCCTTGAGTAGATCTGAGGGTATTTCAAAAGCACACTCTATCTCACACTTGTCTCTATGGTCATTTGCCTGATTGTCAGTAAGATTAGAGACGTTGCATTTTAAAGATAAAGTAGAAGCTCAGCAAAGCAATTCTGCTCTAGATTCCCAGAAAAAAATAATCAAATTCCCATCTTTGAACCTCATACCACAAGAGCATTATTTGGAACTTGGTGAATGTCTAGTCCGTCATATTTTATCTGGGTATGCACACTAAATTGTGTGGATGAGACATCTGACAAATTCTTCACAGATGTCCTTCATCAATCAGCCAAACTCTAAATAACACCCAGAAAATGTGAAGGTTCGTTTAGAGATGGATTTCAGATTAAAGGTGTATAAGGATTTAAAGGAAAAATAGCTAGCAATCATATATTGTAGATATATTGTAGATAATAAGGTGGTGATACCTGCTTGCATTCATTAAGCATCTTGTCACCCACTAGAAACATGTTGGGGGCTCACCTAGCTTTGGTCGCAGGGTATTTTTTCCCTACTTTATATGCATGGTGAAATTGGCATACTGCACATTTGATGATGGGTAATCCTGATTATGCCTTGGTAAAGAGTTTTGAAATAGTCTAATATGCAGTTGACCCTTTCCTCAATCCATCCTAAGTGCCATCATTTTAAGCACTTTCTATGCAAGAAGCCACAGAGAAGGCTGTACTTTGGTAACAAAACAATCATGGAATTGATGGGTGGTTGTTGTCAAGGAATACTCTTGGGTTTTTACCTTCTGCTTGGGAGTGATAATCTGATCATTGATGAAAAGACTGGAAATCACAAACAACTCTGTGCTGTCCTTAGGATAACACTGAATTTTCATACATTCAGTTGGAGTCATTTTTTTCAACTTACCGTTCACACGGTTGTCCTTATCTTTAATATTGGTGCAATTAGGCTGAGTGTCAGAAGCCCATTCAGAGTGCTTTTTACTTCTGATGTCCTCGGTCCTGACCTACAATGTGCCCTGAGCAACTGGGCCAAGAACCACTTCAGCACTTGACTTTCAGTACTAGCATGGGTCCAGCAGGCCAAGGCTTCTCAGGGGGAAGGTAAATGCAGGGGGTGAATACAGGCTCAGAACTCATAATACATTCAATAGCAACAATTGTCCAGTCAAATATGTACTATTATGAAAAAAAGCATTTGTGTACGAACACAAAGTAAAATATGGACTACATAAATAATACGCACAGTTCTCCTGAGGTCAAGTAGGCCAGTTTTAGATAAGTTGGTCTATGAGTTCTAGTTCCCTCTCTCTATCCCCCTTTCTATTGATGTGGTTATCAAAATCAAAAGTAGTCCTGTGCCCTCAGAGCTACGAGGCAAAACTAGTTCCCCTAGGCCCTTTGGCCCACTGATCAGTCTTACCTGCTCCTGCCAGAGTTGCTCAACTGGAGTGGATGCCATGGAGATCTGCAGTGGCTGCTGGCAGTGAGCAGCACTCTTAGCTTTGTAGGAGCATCAGCTGGTCATCCTCTGTGCTCCCTCAGATGAAGAAGTAAGTTCCTTTGATTCCTCTCACTCTTAGGTGGTTGACCATTCAGGTTACGATGCTTCTGTCAGGGTTCAGTCACTACTAGGGCACCATGGTGACCTTCCCTCTCAGCATCAGATAAACCAGGTGACTACCCCTGCTCTTCATGACGCCCCCTCCTCTGGCATACAGACTTTTACTCAGCACAAGGACTATGCCTGATCGGCACAACAGTAATGCACTCTGCATGTCTGTCCCTCTGGCATACGAGATCACCAGCTTCACTCTGCTCACAGGCTATGGTCCGATCACCACAGTAGAAATGCATACATTACTGTTGTACTCGTGGGCTTTACTCCACACAAAGGCTACAGCCTGATCTGCACTGTAGAAATGCATTCTTCACTGTGACCCCCCCGACATATGGAGTCACAGACTTTAACCTGCACAGGGTTAGCTGCCTGATCAGTGCAGTAATGGTTAACTTCACAGTAGTCCCCTCTGGCATTCGATGTTGCATACTTGATTTTGAATATGGGCAATGACCCTGTTGGTGCAGCAGCCACTCCCTCACACCTCACAACAGGGATCCACTTGAAACAATCCTCCACTGGACCATGCTTGCTCCAAGCACTCTCCTCTTACTTCTAGGGCACACACATTGGTCTTGGCAAGCAGGTAGGCACTGGTGCTCCAGGCTGCAGGGCAGGTGGCCTAGTAGTTCCCTTGGTGATGTCCTTGTCACAAGTAGAAATTCTTGCAAACTTCAGGCCTACAAATTGGCAGTTGATAATCTTGAAGGGCCTCAAACTCCCCTTCTGATTTGATTTAGGCCCATATTTATACTTTTTGACGCTAAACTGCGCTAACGCAGTTTAGCGTCAAAAAATTTAGCGCCGTCTAACGCCATTCTGAAGCGCCATGCGGGCGCCGTATTTATGGAATGGCGTTAGCCGGCGCTAGCAGACCGGCGCTGCCTGGTGTGCGTGGAAAAAAACCACGTAGACCAGGCAGCGCCGGCGTAGGGGGAAAATGGTGTTAGGGCGTCTTAAAATGGGGCAAGTCAGGTTGAGGCAAAAAAATCGCCTCAACCCGATTTGCGCCATTTTTTTCGACGCCCAGACGCCATTTAAATGACTCCTGTCTTAGTAAAGACAGGAGTCATGCCCCCTTGCCCAATGGCCATGCCCAGGGGACTTATGTCCCCTGGGCATGGTCATTGGGCATAGTGGCATGTAGGGGGGCACAAATAAGGCCCCCCTATGCCACCAAAAAATATTAAAAATATAAAAAATTATACTTACCTGAACTTACCTGAATGTCCCTGGGGTGGGTCCCTCCATCCTTGGGTGTCCTCCTGGGGTGGGCAGGGGTGGCAGGGGGGGTCCCTGGGGCCAGGGGAGGGCACCTGTGGGCTCATTTTGAGCCCACAGGCCCCTTAACGCCTACCCTGACCCTGGCGTTAAATAGTGGCGCAAATGCGCTGTTTTTTGACCCGCCAACTCCCGGGCGTGATTTTTGCCCGGGAGTATAAATACGACGCATTTGCGTCGCCGTCATTTTTTTAGACGGGAACGCCTTCCTTGCATCTCATTAACGCAAGGAAGGCGTTCACGCAAAAAAATGACGCTATTTGCCCATACTTTGGCGCTAGACGCGTCTAACGCCAAAGTATAAATATGGCGTTAGTTTTGCGCCGAATTTGCGTCGAAAAAAACGACGCTAATTCGGCGCAAACGGAGTATAAATACGGGCCTTAGTGTCTGGGTCTATAAATTTGTGTTGATGTTCTGCTTCTTTTTGAAGTGCCCTCTCCTCTGTCCTGCCCTTGCTCCAGAAGGCAGTCTTCACAGCAGGAGCGACTCCAAATCTAAAAGCTGCACAACAATAGCCATTGGAGTGACTAGTGGTTCACATCTGGATGAAAACCACAGTGATATGTGCATCAAAGGGTTATCAACCCAGCTCTACTTTATATTATTCTCTTATAAGCTCCATCTTCTTCCTATGATGTGCCCAGGCCCCTTTGCAGAGACCTCTCTCAGAATCAAAAGCACCAATGTCTGTATACTGAAGAACCTAGCTCTTCCTCCCTTCTGTGTGTCTTACCGAACTATCTCTTACAAATGTAGCACTCCACAAATGTACATAGGACAATTTTCTACCTCTCTATGTTCCTCCAGGCACATACATCCAGCACATGCATGCAGCCACAGGTTCACTGCAGAGCTCTGCATAATAACTTCATGTATGCCAGGGGCCAGTTCTGCACAAAGCAGCAGAGCTTTACTTAAGTGGGCACATACAATGTACTGTTTAGCTCTACTGATCACTACACATCACTACACAGTGTGCTGCCACTCCCATGCTTGTGCTACTCAATTGCTGGTAGAAGCTATAGCCTTTCACCACCATGATGATAGCGCTGTGGGTGCACCTCCCTTTTTAAACAAGAACGCACTCCGTGAGACAGGTCTATGTCTACTATCATGTCATACACTCATGATCCATGTTTTACTATGTCAATGTCATACACTCATAATCCATGTTTCGCTATGACAAAAGCAAAATCAGCAACAGGGATCAGGATATCATTGCAGCCGTCACCATGCAAGGGACTTTTCAATCTATCTCAACACCGGGATCCCTTGGTTTCCACAGAAAAGAATGTTGCCTGCAGTGAAAATATATAACAGATAAGGGTTAAACATTCAATGCATCGAGGTTTGCATGAATATATTGAGGAGACAGCAGAAGAAGCGCGTGTAGTGATTTAAGAGAGAATTGAATCCCTCCAGAGGTGCTCTCAAAAAGGTAAATGAGGATGGTGGTAATGAATTTGCACCTACTTTAACTATGTACCTTGAGGCTGTTAGTTTAAGAAGACAGCAACATATTTGAATCTTTCATTTTATCTTTTATTTTACTCACTGGATAAAGGTGGTTGTGACAACCTGTGAAAACAGATCAGGAAACAGGCATTCTAGTCATCCGGAGTGGATCATATTTAATTCAGTGTCTTAGAGATATTTAGGTAATCAAAGAGAACTCCTTTTCAAATGGAATACATAGAAGTGAGAGGGGGGAAATTATCTTACTAACTACAGTGTAAAAAAGTCAGTAATAAGGGTTTCAGTAATAGGGATAACATAATGACAGACTCATTACACTTAATAGTCACCATGATTTCCAATCTTCACTAGGCTAATATTAATTGTAAGGACGGTGACCAAAATATTACAAAGTAACCAGTTATGGATGGGTAGGTGAGAATAATTCCTATGTTCATGTAAGTCTTTTCACATTAAGTAAGTACTTGGCTGAAGTGAATTGTTCTTAACTTTTCAATTGGCATTTATGATTTCCAAAGCCCATGTAATATTTTTTTGATATCTATTACTTATTGAAAAATTGAGTTGTCAGTTCAGTTGTGCCCAGAACATTAAAGATAATGAAAATGCATGACACATCCATTGCGTTTTGTCTAACATTCTTTGACCCTCTTCAAATAACACAAAAGAAAACAAAAGGAAGAAAAGGAACACACACAAATACATTTATATTCATATGATTTGAAGTTGATCATTTTAAACCCTGTTTCTCATTCAGCTGTCATGGGTTATTTATCCATTTCTCTACCTGGCAAATTACCCTTCACATTTTCCTGGATACTAACCAGATTTGCTTCTTCATTATTTATCATCCTTTCAAGTTTACTAACCACTCTATGCCAATAGGTATTTTTGTAACCCTTCACATTTGTGGATAAGTTATACTAGCCAGTAAAAGTCATGATTTGCCTTTATGAACGTTTAGCAGGTCCACCTGAAAAGGTCAGCACCAGCCAGTAAAATGTCCAACAAAATATCATACAATTTAACTCATTCATGCTCTGACTGCACCGTTGCCCTCCCAGTAAAGCCACACAGGGGGTCAAAGTGTAATCAAGTTTTCCATCCACTTGAAAACTGTGATTCAAAAATGGCAGGATAATTGGACTATCCCTTTCAAACTTTGCAGTGAGTACACAAAGGTGAAGTGTTTTTGGCATTCTTATTTATTATATCTGTGGTGAGATATAGTCAATGATAATAGCAATGTTGAATGAACCAGAGGTTTTAGGTAAATGGTTGTGGATTTCTATGAGAATTTCAAAACATTCCTTATGTGAAAAGGAATATCTCAGATCCTCCGCCAATTGTTCCATCAGTCCCCCATATTCATGGTGTTCTGGTTGAGTTTGCTATGTCCTTATGATAAAGACTTTCTTTGGGAGTGCACTTGTAATGGTGGATACTTCACTGGTTCTAATATCCCAAAAACTCTGAGTTGCAACTATTTAAGGAAAGTTCATTGAAATAATATAGCAAATGTTTACAGCATTTTGTAGAATGAAAGGAACCCTTATGCCTCCCATAGATGGTCTTGTTCTCAAATTCCCTTTCCTTTCAATTTGAGAATCATGTTTGTCAATTTCTTTGGTTGCGGCATAGTATTCCCTAGTAGAAGGAATACCACTTTATACCATTTCTTAGTTTTTCTCAGTCAGAAGGTATACATCTGGCAAAGTGCTCAAATTATTTACAACCTGATTTTCTAAAAGTGTTGCTCAAATTTAACTTCAAAGCTCTGTAAGGCATACTCCTTTGCCACCTGTAACTGTGGTGAAGCATTATAATGAGAGCCTTATATCAGAGAAACAGAGATGATTATAAATGGATAAAAATGCCTTTGTTAAACAAAGGTGTATATGATTCTTATATTTTTATCAGCTTGGATTAGAAGCATACCTATTGGAATTTGAATAATACAAGTATGATAACTACATTTTGATATTTTGTTAATTTAATACTGTGAATAGACATACAAACCTAACACAGGCATACCAAACATATCAAATATTGATAAAAGACTGTCCCAGGGCATAGAAAAAATAATTTTAGAAGCACCTATGACCTCAGGTGTAATGATCCTTAGAAAAAGAAGAAAAAGAGCAGATCAGTAAAACAGTTGAAAGGTCAGGAAGCAATAAACAAGCCCTCATCAGTGGTGCAGACAATACTTTTCTGAGATGCATGGCCCCTTTTTCCTCCACAGATGAATACAAATATCATTCAATTAATTTTTGTTTTTAAAAAGCTTCCGTCTAACTAATGTGAGTGATTGAAACAAAAACTAACCTTATGGTTTAGTAGCCAATTCGATTAAGATGTTTGCACCACCACTGAGAGTGAGATGTCCCACCACGCTTTAAAATCTTTTAACACTGTGGCTAGTTGCTGACCAGTGGTATGGTTTGATAGTTTCTGTGTAGTCCTCTGCTGGCTTTGTATTCCTTATGCTATTTATTCTCAATTTGATATTTTTGTGACTTCAGAAGTAGGGTCCATATTGGTTTGTTTTTGCATATAAGATTTTTGTAGTGCCTCAAGTTTGTGGCCTGTAGGTACTATTAAGGAAGAAAAACTAATGCAAAATTTTCCCTGAGAAAAATTTTCAGATGGTGCTTGCAAACAGAAATTTGGAGTTCTGGTATTCCTATACTATACTGTATTAAGCTATACTATACTACAATATACTATACTATGCTATACTATACTATACTATACTATACTATACTATACCATACTATAATATGTTAGGCAGTTATAAAGTGCACGGCTACCCAACAGACCTCCCAGTGCTAGAGGTCATGTCCATCATATAATGCTTTTTAGATAAGCAGATTACTCAAATAAATGGGTCCTGAGATGTTTTCTAAAATTGAGTTCTTCCTTTATCGTTCTTAGAGGCAGTGTGATCCAAAGCTATGTGGCCAGATACGCAAATGAGCGCCCTCCACTTCTAGCTTTCTTAATCAAAGGCACACTGGAAAGCATCTGTTCTGCAGACCATAGAGATCTTTCTGGATTGTAAAGGCTTTAGAGCTGCTGTAGTAGAGGAGGACTCTTATTATGCATAGCCCAATGGGCTAGGCAGAGAGTTTTGAATTGAATTCTCTTTAATAGTGGCAGCCAGTGGAGGAACACAAGAGATGAGGCTACTGAATCAGGATTCAGCATCTGTACCATTCTGCACCATTCTGAACCACTTGAAGTTGCTTAACCATATACAATAGACTACCCAGATAGATTGAGTTGCTGTTGTTGAGGTGGGACAACACTAGACCCTGAACAACTGTTGTGGCAGGAGGAGTCCAACTCAAAACCTTCCTCCAAGTCCTGAGTAGGCCAAAACAGCAAGCTGCTAGTTTACTAACCTGAACCCCATTGGTCAGATAACTACCAATTCAGAAGCCCCGGCCCTTTATTTAGGTTTTTTGAGGTGGTAGGTCTCCTAAGAAAGCAGGCCAGCTTAGTTCTGTCCAGAAAGAAGGATTTTTGCCAAGTACCGAAACCTTTATTTTATTGCCGTCACGTTTCAAATTGCTACTCAACATCTAGTCAGTAACTTCACTTAGACAGTCATTTAGTTGGATGGAAAGAGTTGTCGTTTATGGGGTTAGCAAGATGATAATTTATGTGTCATCCTAATATGACACAGTTGAGAATCCTTGCCCTGTTATAATGTCTGCCAATGGTCTAACATAGACATTAAATAAGGTTTGGCTTAAGGCCAGCCCCTGTGGTACTCCATATTCCAAAGCCTGTGGATCTAAACTGGAGGTTTCATACATACTTGGAAGCTCCTGTTTCTTAGGAATGAGGCAAGCCATTTAAGCACTGTACCCAGAATTCCTACTTCTACCAATCTTTTGATAGGAGTTGGATGGGATACAGTGTCAAAAGCAGCACTGAAGTCCAGAAACATAATTGCCGCCAAGCCGCTTCCATACAAAATACTTTTAAACATGTCTATTATAGTTTAATAAAGCTGTTTCCATTCTGTTGCTTGCTCTGAGACCAGTTTGAGTGGGATGAAAAAGTTCTTGTTCCTCCAAAAATGAGGAGAGATTCTTATTAACACATTTCTCTACAGTTTTGCTGACAACTGAGAGTAGGGAGATAGGTCAGTAGTTTTCAGCTAAAGTAGGGTCTAAGGACGGTTTGTTCAAAATTGGTTTCATCATAGAATGTTTTCAGGCAGGGGGCACTATACCTCTTTCTAAAGAGTAGTTAAACAAAGTAGCTTAAACTGGGAAAATTGACTTTCTACCTTTCATGTGAATATTAGGGTTTGTGGGGTCCAACTGGGATGTTAGAAGTAAGAATGCTTTCAGTTTTTCCAGAACTAATCTTGAGGTATAATTTTTCCAAAGGCCCACGGTCTTCCAAAACAAAATGGTGGTAGAAATCCTCAAAATGTAATTCCATGGTGATCAGACTATGTCCAATGTTCTACACTCATAAGAGTCTTGGAAAGATGAGGTGAAGAATGTGTTCTATTACAGTCACAACAGCATTTGGGGCATTTTTATTTTTTCCATTTTTTAATATAGTCATGCCTAATTTTCAGATGCCAATTCATATTTTGCAAACACCTGCTCTATATGCATATGTGTACCTGCAAGGGATGTGTCCCACCAGAAATTCAGGCCCACGTATAATATAGGCTGATATAGAACACCAAAGTATGTTTTAATTAATCTGATCCAGTGCAGACCTCTAATGCTGGCACTCAACTTCGCCAATCAGGATGAATGTGAGCAACATATTATTTTACATAAGAGTGGATGCTCTAATTTAAGAGAAGACTCAGCTTAAAAAATAATTTCAAAACCAAAATGTCCTGTCGAACCTTGATCCCTAAATTAGAAAGCAGCAATTTTTTTTCTATACTCAGAACAATCCTACTGTGTGCAGTGTAATAATTTCCAGTTTTTAGCTTCATATTATCTCGGGCAGAATTCATATTCATTCAAACTTTTATAAGACAGTGCTGAACATCCTAGTGCATTTACTGTACACATACTGTAAATATATATCTCAAACATTTGCATATTGCTAGCTAAAGTACATCCCATTTGCAATTACCATAAGAGGCCCTAAAGAAGACAAAACTAGATATGAACACTACCAGGTCAGTGAGAACATCTGTCAAAGTGATACTGCTTCTAAAAGGCATATTAGTTGTTCATTTGTTTTAGATTGCTTACTAATAGTGCTATATATCAAACCACTGTTAAATGAGTTTATTACGATCATTTCTAGTACACTGAATACCAAATGATTTAATAATGAAGGCATTTTGAAAATATAGCAGTTTTCATTAGATGTAAAATAATTAAATTATTATGAAATGGTAATTTGTATGAAAAAGTACAGTTCAATATGTTGTTTTGAAGATGATAGTGATGGAGAGAAAGATGCAAAGCACAGAATTGTATCTTAATAATAAACTAACATCAACTGTTTTTGTAATTAATATCAATATATGTTGTTAGGTTACTCTACGGAGTAGGAATGTACTTGAAATCAAGCTGCAAAACTGTTGCACCACAGTTGCAATTTAGAATAGTGTGCAAATTGTGCTTCCATATATGTTTTCCCCACCCACTTTTCCGCTCATTACCAGGAACAATTTATGAAACTAAAACAATATCCAAAGTACTATATAATATGATATAAGTGGTTGCTATTCTACTTGGTACTCCCTGTTTATGTTGAATCAATTTGAAAACCTTACTGGGTAATATTACAACTATATCGTAATCATGTTTTTTCAGTACACTGGGAATAAAAATGTTGCTCTTATATTGAAAGGCTATATGTGTGTTTTGAAAAGCTTGAAAATGTTGTGGGACTGACGTGGTCTTGATCACAAAGACTCATGGAAGGTAAATAAATAACCACATCAGATATCCATTCTGGAGGAAGTCATGATTTCACATTCCTTCTCTCATTACTTCAAAAGGAAATTGTCCTGTAACAGAGTGCAGAGTAGTCCGGTATGCCTATATGGTGTCCCTGGTAGCTTCCACATAATCAATCTGTGACTTAAGTGCACTTAGAATGCATTCCATTATTACTTTGCCGAGTCTCTCTCCACTTTACAGTTAAACTTTGGCAATATAATGGACTATGAGCATGCTTAATTCCTTGTTTCTGAAAAAGCTCCAGCATGGGCGCTGAGATATATTGTACACCCTTGTATGACAAAACTTCAGCTGAAGTACCTTCTTTGTAGAAACTACTTTGAAAAATTGTATAACAATCTCAGTATTGGGTTTGCAACTCCTTCCACCTTCACCCATCTTGATAAATGTCCAGTTATCACAATCATCTATCTCATATGCATAAGTGGGACATGAAATGGGCCCAAGAAATCAATGAACACTTTTCTCCAAACTTTTTCAGGAATTAAATACCCTAGGTTCTGGAACCAATGTTAGAAGATGTTTATCACTATGCAATATTCACATTCACGTACCACATCATCCACTTCTCTATCCATGGCTGACCACCAATATCTTGCCCTTTGACATCTTTTGGTGGCTGTCATGCCCAAATGACCAGCATGTGCTGTTTCGATAATTCTCTTTCGGTAACACATAGGTAGAATCAATATTTCTCCTCTGATGAGAACACCACTTTCTATTGAAAACTCATCCACAATTTTCCAAAATGGCTGTAAATTCAACTTCAAACTTAATTCCTTGGGCTAACCCTCCAGCATACATGTCATCACTTCATATAGATCACTGCATTGCACCAGGCACTCCTCTGCACAGTACATGATCTCCAACATTTACAATCTTACTCTAATTCGCTCTTCCTCCCTGGAATCTACTTAGTTGCCTATAGATAACCTGAATGCACTTTCAGTCCTACAGTTCTTGTATCCATATATATATATATACATATATATATATATATATATATATATATATATATATATATATATATATATATATATATATATATATAACTTCAAATGTAAACTCTAAAAATGTCATAGATAATCTGGCTAGACTAGCTGTAGATTTCATTTTGCAACATTTGAGGATGTCTACCAATGGCCTATGATCAGTTTGTAGACAAAATCATCTTCCTCACAAATATGGCTTATATTGTCTGTCTCTGCAAGTGCATGCCAACATTTCTTACTTAATGACTGAGTATCTTGTTTCTACTTCAGACAGTTTCTGGTAAAAACATCATTTGGTAGTCTCCCTGCTTCCATCATTTTGTGAAATTACTGCTCCTAGTCCATATACTGTGTATATGGAATATAGTAATGAATGTTCTTTGTCCTTCCATATAAGGTTGTAGTGCAGACCATGTTTTTCCTGACATGTTCAACATTTTGTTGATGTAAATGTGACCAAATAAAATCTGTATTCTATTTTCAATAGAATTCTAAAACACCCCTTGAGTCAGAATCATTTCACACAAATTTGCAATAACATTTGCACATCCCTAGAAAATATCTAAGCTGGTCCCTGTCTTTGGGATGATGAGCGTTCACTATTGCATCCATTAAACCAAACCTGGTTTGGTTTTGACACCATCAGATGAAAAAATATAGCCAAGATACTCAACCTCCTTGAATGCGAAAACACACGTATCTTTCATGCAGTGTGTTTAAAACAAGCCTTAAAGTACAATTGTTCTCTTCTATAGTGTAAGCAAATACTAATACATCATCTTGGAATACCACCACATTTTTTATTCCATGCTAAATCTTAGTCATTAGTTTAAGCCTGGCCAAATGGCATCCTATAAAATTGTAATATGCCATTGGGCATTACAAAAGCTCTTAAATGGCGTAATTCAGCCTTTAACACAACCTGATAATATGCTGCTTTTAAGTCCAATTTTCTGTACCATCTGCTCTGACATGCAGCTGTGATCAGATCTATGAGTGGAAGTGGAAAATGTTCCAATCATATTGGATTGTTCACACTCCTCAGATCAGTACATAACCTTAATTATCCTGATCTCTTTTTTTGCTAGAACCACAGTAGATAACCAAACTGTGGCATCCACTGGCTCAATTATGCCTTCCTATTGCATTGTGGACACATTTTTTGTTAAATCACCTCTGACAATGAAAGGAAAACCACACAATTTGTGTTTAACAGGCATGCATCCCTTCTGTACTTAAAATGTATGTTTAATTTCACCCACCTCATCTGTGTACACCTTGGGGAAATCTGAAATCTATTGAACATTTTCATTGGTAACTACACCTCCAATGTCATGCCAATCTTCTAGTATGACCAGTGGTTATGAAAATCAGCCTGGTTCCACCAAACAAGTATTAATGCTTTCTTTAATTATGTAAACGTTTCTTTTAATTTCCTCATTGGAAAGTCAAATAGTTGCCCACAAATAACCTTGTAAATAAATTCTACTTCCTTCAAAGCCTGCAGTTATGACATCCAGAGGTAGCAAAAGTTGGTCAGACAATTTTAATGAACTTAGTGATATCACTAATGATTATCCTGGTACCCAATTCAACCAACAAGGATATGATTTACCCACTCATGAGAGATTTCAGAGATGTTGGTATTTTCTTTTCATCACAGTACCAGTTTGAATCATGTTATGCCATTGAAACCTTGTGTAATTTGACAACTAAGTTATTAACTTAATGGCAATGTTTAAAGCCGATTTAGACCAATGATTTTTGTCAAGATAACTTCTGAACAACTGTGCCAGACCCAGGTAACCCACAAAGCCAATGAAAACTGGGCTTCACCCAGGTAATCCAGGAAGCAGATGCCAACTGTTGACAACTGCTGGTTCTTTAATTGATCATTGTAATGGAAAAAAGATAGTTGAGAAACATGTGAAATTACAATAATGACTAACAAGCTCCTCTTTTCCCCATGAGATTACTTGCACTTGGTTTGGGTTGGCTACAAAGGCCGGCATTTCAGAGTAAATCCTACTTAGCCTTGTTTAACTTAGAAGTGAAGGATACCTGTCTCCAGTCTTCGTCAGCCTTCCCTTTGCAGTGCAGTCCTTTCCTTGCAGCGGCATCCACACCTCCACAGGGACAAGCTCCTCCTTGCAGCGATGCACTTCCTAAGTTCCAACCTAGTATTTCTGATTCTCTCCGCAGTTACCACAGTATCTGTAAGAGGCGGGCAGCTAACAAGTCATCTCTCACATCACGATTTCTTGCCCTAACAAAAAGACACACGTCATCCCAAATAAGATAACACAAGTTTTTCTGTTTAATTTGGGATCTTGATCAACACGGATTAATCAATCTTATTTGAAGCCAGCAACAGCATTCAGATCAATCTTGTGACTATAAAAACTTCAGAGAAAAGTTGTGTTTCATGTAATAGCTGCGCCTTCCTGGATCTTGTGCTCTTAGTTGGTTTTCAGTCTGTGTTTAATCGATCAGAATCTGATGTTGCTGACTTTTGGGACACTTGAGAATGATAACCTGATTGCCATCGCATATTTGTATATGAACCTTGAAACTCTGAGACTCTTGAATTACTGAAGAATTTGAAATAGTTTGTTGTGATTAACTCAATTATTTTCTCTCAGTGGAAATCCTTGTATACGATAATTCCAGTTCATGTTATCTCCTGGATAATTCTTGAATCACACTGGGGAATTATTCTAGTATGAATTATTGGTATGTTGATTTGACATTAGTTAATGCCATAGATCTGTTTAGTTTTTCCTGTTTGAAACTGTGGTTTCATTACAGGGATATCAGAGTGCAGACCCTTGTATCTGAATAATCCTGATTGCCAGTATCCTGAATCCAGAACTAGAATCCAGATATGCTTAAGCCCAACAGCCCCCAGAGTAAAGAAATCAGAATACACAGAAGTCCTGGTATTTCTCTCTTTCTCTCTCATCACAACCCCCATCACCCCTTGGAAACTCCTAGGGTTGCTATGTGTTTTTTATTGGTGCCCTGTCAGTTCTCACTGGGATTTGGGGATTATCCTCGACCAATCAGATCCTCCTGTAGTTTAGGTGAGTGGTTTGCAACACTACTATATTTACTTCTAGTACTACGTTCTCTAATTTGTTTTCTATGGCTTCTGTATTGTCACCAGAATCTTGACTTCGAACAGCACGAAAAGACACACATCTAGAATTACCTCTACCTCCCCAGGGTGTTTACCACCTCTGAATACCTTTCCTAAATGTCCTAGTTTGTTGCTATTCCAACCCTCCTGTGACACTGCAAGCAATTGTTTAAGGTAGACACTTGATAAAACAAACCACACCTGACGCATTGAGGTTTGGTACCTCATTTTCCTTTGGGTAAAGTTGTGGAACCAGACTGCTGATGACTCAGCTGTTGACCGTTATTATTACTCTGGTTCAGGCTAGCAACATGTTGAATGCTATTTTCCAATTGTTTCAGATCTTCCCTTGGAGACTTAATGCTTTTGGCTATATAAATAGCTTCATCAAGGTGTTTACAGGCTAACTTTTTTGGGAGCTACATCTTACTTCCAATTGATCCTGTAGAAATTGTGACATGAAATGCTCAAAATCACAATAAGAAGCAAATACTTAGAGTGGTTTTATATATGTTAATTGACTGTGATGTCACGTGAACTCCATTAAAGAATTGGTGCCTACATACAAGGTTATCATTGCCCTCAAAACTAATTTTTAAGTGCTTAACAGCGCTCTGATATTCATCCAAAACTTTGTCCTCGGCAGGACTACTTTCAGGTATATAATCAAAAATATTTTGTCCCTCAACTCGTAGATAATAATACAACTGATTTCTTCTTCTGTCAGGATGGAATTTCTGACCATCAATAGGACCAAGATATGCATTTAGAAAACTTGATCCAAAGCTGAAATTTTAATGTTCGTTCTCCAGGTTTTTGGAGAAATGGTACCAGTAATGTAACGGTTTGCATTCTGTTGAAACAAAATAAGTCACTCCAAATAAATGCACTCACAATAAAATTACATAAAAATGCTAATGCGCACATAAAATCTAGCTATGCATCAAACCATAATAAATTACATATGTGACCACTAGGTAATATACCCCAAAATTGATATGAATAACTAGTGTACAGTAGAAAACAAGTCATTCAAACAGAGCTGTAAATATAGATGCAGCATACTGATTGCTCTTAGTGGAGTTCTACACAGTGATTTCTGTGAATGTGAGTCCGCTAATCACTGAATATAAAGTCAGGTAATTGTTAGTGTGCCAATTGCTATAAGCACAAGGTTTCAAATATCAATAGGCATGCGAATCGCTGTAAGCACAGAATATGCCCAGTAGGTGGCGCTGCTGGATAATACAGTTCAGCTTCTTAGTTTAGTATTGTACAAGTGTGCTAATGCTGTTAGCATGTAGGTTCCCCAGAAGGTGGTAGCATTCTGTGAACAAAACCAAAAACTGCATGTTTCTGACCAACAAAGTCAGAAGATTTTTGCAGACAACTACAGCAGACAGAGAGGCACCGGTGAGCAGGAACCAGACTTGTCCCCATGGCACCTTCACACTGTGTAATTGTTGAGCGCTGATTCGTCTCAGAAAAGCTCCACCCTCAAGCAGAGCTGCATGCGCTGCTCGTTGAAGGCTCAAGTGTTCATGCTACCAAGCAGCCTTCTATACTGACTTGAGCACTATGCCTTGAGCAATCACCAAGCCCAACTGCTGTCAACGTTGCCTGCAACACAGAGCTGCCACATAAACAAAGTTACCATATGAAGGGAGCTATCACCACTGTCTCTCCCAAACACAGATTTTGCCAGGTTGAAAATCAGCTGATGCAGTGAATTCCTGGAGGTTGAAATGCAGTGTAGGTCTCCTGGGCACATAAAATCTAAAACCCATATCCTCAAATCTTGAGTTCTCCTTGCTTCCAAATATGAGATGGTATTGATCATTAAGTCTCATGGAATGTAAATAAATAACACTTTATAGGCAAGCATTTAAATAATCATAACTTACTTGAAGACAGAGCGCAGGAGGTGACATCCAGTCCAAACAACTCCTCTATATCTATCTTCCAAAGTTCCAATCATCTTTACCAATACATATAGAACACTACTATGTCAGTCAGCCAGTCAACAATCTTTGGGGCATATTTATACTTTGTTTGAGCCTGATTTGCGTCATTTTGTTTTACACAAATCCGGCACTACTTAACTCCATATTTATATTTTGACGCTAGACCCATCTTAACATAATTTTTTGCCTGCAGAAAACTACTTTGCATCAATGAGATGCAAGGTAAGCGTTACCAGGCAAAAAATGACTCTAAGACCTTTACACGTTATTTACCCTCCCATGCAAAAATCACACATGGGTGGAGGAGGGCCTTAAATAATGGAGCTAAGACTGTTTAGTGCCATTATTCAAAGCCTGGGTCAGGGCAGGCGTTAGGGGACCTGTGGGCCATTTTCCATGGTCAGTGGCCATGGAAATAGCCCACAGGTGCCCTTCCATGCACCCAGGGACACCCCCACCCACACCTGGAGGACACCTAAGGATGAGGGGACCCATCGAAGGTAAGTCCAGGTACGTTTTTTTTTCTTTTTAAGTGCCATAGGGGGCCTAACGTAGGCCCCCCTACATGGCACTGTGCCCAATGGCCATGCCAAGGAGACATAGGTCCCCTGGGCATGACCATTGGGCAAGGGGGCATGACTCCTGTCTTTACTAAGACAGGAGTCATGTCCCTGGGAGTTGTCCGTCAAAAAATGACGCCAATCAGGTTAAAGTCATTTTTATGAATCTAATGTGACTAGCACCCTTTTTTGACACACAACTTCCTGTTTCCCCTATGCCTCCCCCGCCCGGTTAGCGTAATCTATTTTGACGCTAATCGGGCCTTACCGCCCGCTAGCGTCATTCCTTAAATATGACGCCTGGCTGGCATCCAGGAATGGCGCTAGTCAGCAGTAAACTTTTTGATGCAAACCTGCGATAACTCATGTTCTCGTCAAAAAGTATAAATCAGGGCCTTTATTTGGCTCAAAGTACATGACTATCAAAGCACAAAATAAAAATAAATTTATAAGCATCCATACGCACAGTCAATAATTAATTATATACAGACAGGAAAGAAATCATTGTTGTAAAATAGCAGGAAATCTTTGCCTAGGCCTTCTATGTCTTCTACTATGTCACAGCTAATACCTTATGCACATATACACAAGATACCTGACTATAACTCCACACCTATATCCCCACTCCCCAGCTATACAGTTGGGCCTCATTTATACCTGAGTTACAGGCCTTCCCAAAAAAGTGAAGATGTACTCAAAGGAAATGATATTATGCAGATGACGTGTTATGGATGGGACCAAACAGCCTCAAACTAAATGGCTCAAAAACAGAAACCTGAACATCTGCCCAGCAAAATGGTGCAAAACATTTTGTGTAAACATTTTCATATTTCCCTTGTCAAGTGTTTTCTCATCAAATTCAAAGTAATGAGACTAGTCCCAGAATTATCAAGAAGTCATGCAATGCAGGACAGCAAAGTCCCTGTGCTGCATCACATGAAGAGAGAGTACAGAACAGGGCAATGTCTACTAACGTGGAGCTGTTCTGCTCTCTCTCTATGCTTGCACGCATTAGGCAGCCACGTGTCAACACTGTAACTCTTGCAGTGGTCGCCGGCAGCTTTAGGAGGGAGG
The DNA here is from genome assembly GCF_031143425.1 of Pleurodeles waltl. Taxonomy (NCBI): domain Eukaryota; kingdom Metazoa; phylum Chordata; class Amphibia; order Caudata; family Salamandridae; genus Pleurodeles; species Pleurodeles waltl. The sequence continues at coordinate 916,228,242 of NC_090447.1, forward strand.
GGGGTGGGCGAGAAGCACACACACACATTCATTCTTTCACACACAGACACGCATGTGCATCCTTTAACAACACCCATAATATTCAAACGTACATGCACGCACCAAACATTCATTTTAAAAGTTCACACACATTCATGCTTTCACACACACATGCACGCACCCACATCCATTAACAGCACTCATAACATTCAAAATGCACGCCCCCACCAAACATTCATTTTTAAACATCACACAGACACACACACTCATTCTTTCATATACGCACGCACATCCATTAACACTCATAACATTTAAACATGCACGCATGCACCATTCATTTTAAAAGATCACACACACTCATTCTTTCACACACACATGCAAGCACATCCATTAACAACACTTGTAACATTCAAACATGCATGCATGCACCAAACATTCATTTTAAAACATCACACACACACACTCATTCTTTCACACACGCATGCACGCACGCACATCCGTTAACACTCATAACATTTGAACATGCACGCACGCACCTAACATTCATTTTAAAACATCACACACACTCATTCTTTCACATGTACACACACACCCACATCCATTAACAACCCTTGTTAGCATTCAAACATGCACGCACGCACCAAACATTCATTTTAAAACATCACACACACACATACCTTCAGCCTCTGAGGTCCCAGGAGGGTTTGGACTGCTGCTTTCTCTCATTGGCTGATCTTAGGACAGCCAATGAGGGAAGGGAGCAGTCCAAGCCTAGTCACAGAGTGGGATGGGGTCAGTGAGAATGTTGACCCCACCCCCCCTCTGTGACGAAGTGTCACTGATTGGCACTCGCCCTGGGAGCTTCAGGCCTTAAACAGGCTACACATACACAGTGAACCTTGGAATCTCCTATGTGGCTATAGACCTGTTCAGTACTAGTTGTCTGCAGATATTCAGTTGTACTGTGAATGCAACACACGTAAAGTTAACACAGGTCTGTTAAAACTGGCACTGAATGAATATTAACAAAATGTCACAAAGGTAAAGTCACCAAACCAACTGTGGAATACCACTAACTTCCCTTACATAACCCACAACACCCTCCAAAACAACTCTTAAGGGACACTGCAAAAACAAAGGGGCAAGGGGAAAACCACTCCCAGAGGTGTAGGAGTTTTACCTCCTCCTCTTTCTTCAAATGGCTAACAGTACATACATGGAGATGTTTATGAGACTCAGGCAACCTTGTGAAGAATGGTTTCACCACCTCCGAGATGGTAATGTGAATGGTTGCACATAAATATTTGAAATTCTTACCTTTTAATTATTTGGACTATCAGTAATGAAAATCATTTTTCAAGCTTGCCCTTGACCCTCTTATCCTGAACTAAGGGATACGACAATAGATACCAGTAAACTAACATTTCTTTTACTTTTATTTTCATTTATTTCCATATACCTGCCTGGTAATCAAAACCATTAATGTTTTCCTTTCCTATAATTTAAAATGAAGGATTTACACTCCAGAGGTATGACTATGCAAGCAAATGTGTAGCTTCAGAATAGTCACTATATAATCATGGTGAGCGAAAAATATTCTGTCTCAGTTGGAATCAGGCCAAGACGATTACCCATAATACTGTTTTCACTAAGCACACATTTATAAAGATTATCAAAACAGATTACTTGATCTCTATTACCTTTGATCTCATACTCCAATTACGAAAAGTTAGTATGATTTTACCGTTATCTCCCAACAGACCACACTCTCTACAGTGGTGCAGCTGTTATTGTGCTAATCCACAAAAGGAGGTGGAACCAAATAAGAGCTATGTTTCCATTTTCAAACTTCACTGCTCATATTATGGTACAATTGAAGGGGCTTTGGCCTCTCATCCTGCATAGAAATGCCAGATTTCTTTTTCAATGTTAGAGTGGCAGAGACTTTGCATTCTGGATTACTGCATTAGATTTGCTCATTGTGGATTAGACCACTATGCTGCTCTTTGGCCATGGACAATTGTACCTGTGCGTACAAGCCATTATTGCTGGTCCATAATAAATGTGACCTATTGATTACTTTGTGATGAGATTGGATTTCTTTGCACAAGAATCTTGTATCACAGACTTTTTCATCAGTCCAGTCACAGAAACATGATAAGATATCACATGTGCAGTGGCCACACACAGTAGGACTCACCTCATTGAAGAAAATTAGTGTTTTCTTCAATAAAACCAAACAGTGGATTCTACCTGCAAGCAGGCCATGGCATATTTCATCGATTACACATTAGGAGAAATGTTTGGAATGTTATTCAAGAGTTTCGAAACTGTGGATGTGTTTATGAACAAACTCAGGGATGTAAAATGGAGTACCGTTGTACTGAATAGAAGAACACATTTGAGTTGATAATTGCTGATTAGATTATCTTATCTTGTGCCTAATTTGGAAATGGAAAGGTTTCCTTGATAGCTATTTTCACTCTTTATATTTCACCAAATGAACTGCTGTATGCTTTGTATACAATGAAAACCCATTGCAAGGTGCAACTCCTTTTTTGGCTCTGGGTACCTAGGGTTCTTGATGAACATACAAGCCCTATATATCCCCACTACCAGAAGAGTCCAGCCGACGTAACGGTATATTGCTTTTAAAAATCTGCCATCACTGGAAAAAGTTACAGAAGAAAATGTGGACGGAAATGGCTCTTCTTTTCACCTCAATGTCAATATATATATTTTTTTATTTACCTGTTACTTTCTGTAGGAAAACCTTGAATGATCTACACAAGTGACCTCTTGCTGAATTCAGAACTTTGCCTACTTTTCAGAAATGTTTAGCTGCTTGGGATCCAGTATTGGTTTCATACCCATTTATGTCACTAACTGGAAAGAGGCTGAAAGCACAAAATATAGAAAGAATGGGGTATATCCCTGTAAAATGCCCAAATTGTGTTGAAAAATGTGGTTTTCTGATTCAAGTCTGCCTGTTCCTGAAACTGGGAAGATGGTGATTTTAGCACCACAAACCACATGCTTTCTTCTGCAGCTCTTTTTCCCATTTTATCTTTAAGAAAACAACATTTTAGCTGTATTTTGGGTAATTTCTTGGTCTCCTCCAGGGGAACCCACAAACTGTGGGTACCTTTAGAATACCTAGGATGTTGGAGAAAAGGGACACAAATTTGTGTGAATAGCTTATGTCGACAAAAAGTTATGAGGGCCAAAGCAAGCACTACCCCAAATAGCCAAAGAAAGGCTTGGCACAGGAGGGGGAAAAGTGCTGGCAGCGAAGGGGCAACTCGACACTGCAAAGGTTTATTACAAGATGATGCCCATGTTTTAAATTGGAGGGCAGTGAATATTCCCTACTATATGGATCCCATTGTAAAATACTCTTCAACCCAAAATATCCATGAAACATAACACAAAGTATATTCATGTAAGTTAATTATAGCATGATACATTAATAATATAGGTGTTTGGGCAAGTCTGTCTGTGCATGTCCACTCCTGGACCACTCTCAGCTCCAGAAACCTGGGTACTTCTGCCACGTGCAGATACATAACCCCGAGCCCTGAACACCAGACTCTGCAACAACAACTGCGCTGCACTTCCCCACAATCTAAAGTACCTGCCAACACTGTCTGTTCTGCAACACTGGTGCACCCACACTCATGATTGCCACCACCATGCCGAGCACACCAACCACAAATGCGTCAGAACAACTCTACTGCTTCCTGCTCAAGGCATGATCACTCGGCAAGCATGCCACTGAGATCTGCGTCAATATCACCTCCCTCCTCTCTGATGTTGTCTTCCTCACCAAAACCTTGCTCAACTCCCCAGAGCCGTTCCAGACATCACCTCAGCAATACCATATGGCTACAAGATAGCATACCAGCAAACACATGCAAACAATATTTTCTTGCATCCAGTAATTCATGCATTCATGCATTGCGGGAGGTATATATATATATATATATATATATATATGTTTTAATAAATCAAACACTCAGGTGCATGTTAAGCTGCATAAACAATATTATGCTTTGGATAATTAATATTAAACAGAAACAAGATCATAGTATCTATAATGATACACTTTAGAACTGGAGAGTTTGGATCCTATGACCTTAATATGTTGTCATAATGCTATCTAAATTTTAGTCAGAGAAACTGGTTCCCATCAAATGTTTCTACAAGTCCGAATTCAAATGAAGTACTCTGACCTTGCTTGTGCATGGGTCATTGAAAATACACAAGATGGCATTAGAAAAGTCATCCTTGAAAATTAGAAATGCTTTGGAATGATTTTCTTTTCATAAACAAAACTTAGACCGTGGAATTCAAATTGCAGTTTTCCAGGTATTTGTTTGAATGCTTAGAATAATAAGTATTCCAATATCAAAGTAACTTTATTTATTTTTGAACAAAAAATAATATGAATGAGTAGAATATTTGTATTTTAGAGTGCTCATTTTTGTTCAGTGTAGTATGTTTGAAATAAAAGACACATGAAAGAAAAACGTGCAAAGAATATAAGATATGCATGTTCTTGTATGAATTGCATAGATTTTTTTGAGTCGAATAAAGATTCATATTATTCTCACATGTATGTTTGTTTTCATTCCTAAACTGTCAAATAATTGTAGTTTGATATCTGTATCGTAGATGATTTATATGAAGGAGTCTCCAGTCTATAAGCCCATGAAAGTAATGTTGTGTTTTTATAAAATCAGTCTTAAACACTGAGCATAACAGGCATAAATAATTCCATACCCTTGGAGACAGCACATTTTGGTTGGCTTAGGCAAGGTCCTATCCAGGTGTAATCTGCCACTCCCGTCAGGGGTGGGTGATTACACTTGCTGTAAAACCTGCTCTCACTCTTCGGTACCTTGGCACAGAGCAGTCAGGCTCATCACAGAGGCAATATGTGAAGCAGTGGCACAGCACTTCCCCCACCACATCCATGCCGAGCCAGACAAATGAGACTTCAGACAGCATGCAGGTAAACAAAAATTGTATTCAACACACACATTGTCAACACAGCATGAGTATCATGTACATCTGGGCTTAAACCACTTTCAGCAATAGACTTCCCACTACTAAGCCTAACTGTGTGTAACACCAACAACAGTATGTACAAGTAGAAAATGATATTTTTCCTCCCGCACCCTCATGTTAGGCAAAACGTTATCAGCACAAGACCGACCCTAGAGTTTACCAACTTCAATGTAACACATATATTCAGGTTCCCAACGTTAGCAGCAATAAGAACATACAAGGTTTAGAACACGTCCACATAGCACTGCAGCCTAGGCCACACTAGTAAATCATAATGCCAACCTCAGGGATTCATTGGCCGAAGAACGTTACCAGCAACTCCAGGGTGCTTGCACTCACCCATGCTCACTCCCACACATCCACCCTGCACAGCCCTGTGGTGCCACAGGTATCAGTCTGCTCGTGCACACATACACACTCATACGCACTCACTCCTGGCACCCTAATGCGGTGCTCTGAACTCCGGCAACTAGTGGGTGCCTCTGTGTCTGCAGGCACCCTGGGCCCCTGCCCTCCACCCATCAACCAGCTTCAGCTATCCTGCCCCACTACGAACCAATGATTTAGTCAATCGTTCCCTGGATATTAGACCACTAGACTGCCTCTGCAATGCCTGTGTGTGCAGTTTCACTGTCACTTCGACTTGGCCTTTAAAAGTACTTGCCAATCCTTAAACTCCCCTTTTTCTACATATGAGTCACCCCTGAGGTAGGCCCTAGGTAGCCCATAGGGCAGGGTGCTATTTAGGTCAAATAGAGGGCATAAACGTGTATGTACTATATGTCCTGGTAGTGTAAAGCTCCTAAATGTGTTTTCCACTGCTGGCAGGCCTGCTCCTCTCATAGGCTAACATTAGGGCTACCCTCATATACTGTTTGAGTGGTAGATTCTGATCAGAAAGGGGTTGACAGGTCATATTTAGTATGGCCATAATGGTAATACAAAATCCTGCTTACTGGTGAAGTTGGACTTTATATTACTATTTTAGAAATGCCACTTTTAGAAAGTGAGCATTTTTCTGCCCTTAAATCTTTCTGTGCCTTACAATCCACATCTGGATTGGATTGGACAGCTTCCTTGTGCATTTCACCCAGACAACCACAAACACAGGATGCTCAGTCACTCTTGCACACATCTGCATACTGAATGGGTCTTCCTGGGCTGGAAGGGTGTAGGGCCTGCCACTTACATCTCAAAGGATGGTGGCCTGCCCTCACCCAAAGGACTGTCAAACCCCCTACTGGGACCCTGGCAGGCAGGGGTGTACTGAAAGAGGACCTTGTTCACTTCAAAACTAATATTTGAAGTCTCCCACTTCAAAAGCACTTTGGGGTATATAAGCTGGGTCTCTGACCCTACCAATTTAGACACTTCTGGACACTTCAAGATACTCCTTGGGACAGACACCCTGCCCCAGGACCTGCAACCTGCCAAGAGGAACTGCCTGGCTGCCCAAAGGACTAACCTGGACTGCTTTTCCGAGAAGGACTGCTGCCTTGCTGTTCCCCTGCTGCCTTGCTGGCCTCTGGCTATGCTGAGAAGTGCTCTCTAAGGGCTTGGATTGAGCTTGCCTCAAGTTTCCTGAAGTCTCAGGGCCAAAAAGACTTAGGGGGTCATTCTGAGCTCGGCGGTAAAAGGCGATTACCGCCGGTCAGAAGACCGCCATAACACCGCCGCGGGCGCGGTAAACCGCCACGGTCATTCTGACCCGCAACTGGCAAACCGCCAAAAACCCACATCCACAAAAGTCCGCCACACCAAAGGCCAGCGGGAAACTGGCGATGACCAAACCTCCACCGTCACGCCAACAGAAATACGTCCATTCCATTCCGACCCACGAATCCACGCGGCTGTCTTTCAACCGCAGTATTCCATTGGCGGTACACACCGCTGCGGTCAAAATACACAAACATCTCCAAAACACAGCCACATTGGACAATTCGAAATACACACACCTGATACACATACACACACCACTCCCACACACGCAATTAAATATAAAACACACACCCACATCACCCACAAACCCTTACGACCAAAAAAACCGACAGAAAGCCAGAGACAGACAGCACAGATTAGATAACACCATCACACAGAGGCAAACCACACCATCACCCGCACAATATCCACGCACAAAACACCACACATCACCACACTCACCACACTCTACAACACATACACCACCCCACACCTCATCCACACCACCCCATGGCACCCCAAAGACACCCCCGGTTTTCAGACGCCGAACTCCGGGTCATGGTGGAGGAAATAGTTCGGGTAGAGCCCCAGCTCTTCGGGACACAGGTGCAGCACACCAGCATTGCCAGGAAGATGGAGCTATGGCAAAGGATAGTCGACAGGGTCAACGCTGTGGGACAGCATCCACGAAATCGGGATGACATCAGGAAGCGGTGGAACGACCTACGGTGGAAGGTGCGTTCCATGGTATCAAGGCACAACATCGCGGTGCAGAAGACTGGCGGCGGACCCCCACCTACTCCCCCAGAATTTACAGCATGGGAGGAGGAAGTCTTGCACATCCTGCATCCTGAAGGCCCCGCAGGAGTATCTGGAGGAATGGACTCTGGTAAGTCAAATCTTAACTACTTCATCCCCCCCACCCCATCTGCATCCCAAATCATACCCCCACCCCCATCACACCTACTCCCTGCAAATGTCTCACCATCACAACCCACCCATCCCAACACCTAGCCCTGCATGCGTCCACAAAGCATGGACACCCATCACCAAAGCATGCCCACTGCACATACACATCTCCCCCACAAGCCACCCTCACAAAAGCCCCCACACAGGAATGCCAGCCCTGGGGTACACGGGCACCCACCCATTGCACGATATGGCACACACTGAAGCAATAACCATACCTCTATACCCCTGCAGGACCCGAACGCCACCACACCGCCCAGGAGGGTCCAGAAATGTCCATCCCACCCCCAGAAGAGGCCACCAGTGATGACAGCAGCTCTGTCTCCCTGGACCCAGATGACCAGCCCGGCCCATCGGGGACCTCGGGACAGTCGGTTCCCCTCACACAGCCACAGGCCACAGCAGACCCAACCCCCTCTGGGAAAACCAGCACAGCTCCCACCCAGCGGGCCCATGCCTCTGTCTCCAGGACACGTCAATCAGCGGTGTGTCCACCACTACAGGGCACCCAGGTTAACCCACCACCCCAACAACAACAGGGACCTGGGGGCAGTGGTATTGGGCACACGGTCCAGGGGACAGAGGCCCAGGGAAACAGGGGAACTGGGAGGGCTGCTGTGCGACAGGGGGGGGACAGGCCCAGGGAACCCACTCTCCACGAGGCCCTCTCCTCCATCATGGGAGCATAGCACCACTCCCAGGAGACGATGGCAATGGTACTGGCCAGGTTCCAGGAGATCCAGGTCATGCAGGAGCAACAGTACATGGGGTTCAGGGAAGAACTTCGAAGCATCAGTTCCGCAATGGGCACCATCGTCGGGGCACTCAACCAGATTGTCACCACATTGCGGGACCATGTGGCACCACAAAGGGCCCCTGTCACTAGCATGGACCAAGGACAGGCAACCACCTCCGCCAGCGCTAGTGGACAGGAGGCCCCCACACAACAACAGGCCACCAGAACCCCACCTCCTGCAGAAGAAGAACCACCCCGCAAGCGGGGCCTGAGATCTCGTAAGAAGACAGAGTAGGATGCCAAGACCCCCGCCAGCAAAAGATACCCCCTGATGTCATCCCACTGTCCCACATTGTCACCCTGTCCAACCTTTAACTGCCCCTGCTCCACCTTCCACAGGCATATGGACAATGCACCTGTGAGACTGAAAAGCTGGACTCTGCCATGGACATTCCTCCACCATCACCCATCACCGATTTGCAACCATGTCCCTAAATTCTGCACTTTAATAAAAACACTTATTGCACAAAAATCATCTGGAGTCTGCCTGTATTGTGAACAAATGTATTAGAGATAACGCTGCCAAAATGTCCAGTTACACAGTGATGAGAACATACCACTGTCACACAGCTGTAGTCCATGGGTAAACAAAGCAGAGGTCACGCAGTGGGGGCCACATCTCTGAAATTTGAAGGGAAAGTCACAACTCAGTTAACATGCACTGGGGGAATAGGCCAGACAGTGGAGAGGCAGGAGAATGTAAGTAATCGTAAAATGCCGGTGTTGAATCTTACCTGTGTGTTATTGAAAATACTGTAGTATCACTCTGTCCCTGTTGTCTGTGTCGTCCCCGTCGTCTTCCTCCTCTTCACTCTCCACAGGTTCCACCGCTGCCACAACACCACCATCTGGCCCATCCTCCTGCAGGAAAGGCACCTGGCGTCGCAAAGCCAGGTTGTGAAGCATACAGCAGGCCACGATGATATGACACACCTTCTTTGGTGAGTACATTAGGGATCCACCTGTCATATGCAGGCACCTAAACCTGGCCTTCAGGAGGCCGAAGGTCCGCTCGATCACCCTCCTAGTACGCCCATGGGCCTCATTGTACCGTTCCTCTGCCCTGGTCCTGGGATTCCTTACTGGGGTCAGTAGCCAGGACAGGTTGGGGTAACCAGAGTCACCTATTAGCCACACACGGTGTCTCTGTAGCTGTTCCATCACATAAGGGATGCTGCTATTTCGCATGATGTACGCGTCATGCACTGACCCAGGGAACTTGGCATTTACATGGGAGGTGTACTGGTCTGCCAAACAGACCACCTGGACATTCATCGAATGATAATTTTTTCGGTTCCTGTACACCTGTTCACTTTCCCTGGGGGGAACTAAAGCCACATGGGTCCCATCAATGGCACCAATGATGTTGGGAATATGTCCAAGGGCATAGAAATCACCCTTCACTGTAGCCAAATCGCCCACCTCAGGGAAAACAATGTAGCTCCGCATGTATTTCATCAGGGCAGACAACACCCTGGACAATACCTTAGAAAACATAGGCTGGGACATCCCTGATGAAATGGCCACTGTAGATTGAAATGACCCACTTGCCAAAAAATGGAGTACTGACAGAACCTGCACTAGAGGGGGTATCCCTGTGGGTTGGCGGATGGGTGACATCAGGTCTGGCTCCAGCTGGGCACACAGTTCCTGTATAGTGGCACGGTCAAGTCTGTATGTCTGTATGACATGTCTTTCTTCCATTGTCGACAGGTCCACCTGCGGTCTGTACACCGGAGGATTCCTCCATCTCCTCGCAAGTCCCAGCGGACGGTGCCTAGGAAGGACAACATGGAGCACAGAGTCAAGCAACCCACAGGTACGTTCACACAGCTTGCACAGTACACGATTCTCTATGCATTGAATGGCTTGTATGAGTGGCAATGCAAGGCCTAGGCCTGTGTGACGCAGTAGAAATTAAGCCATGTGGGCCCTTGAAATGGCGGCTGCCTGACCTGTGAAGTGTGACAATGGGATGTGAGGTCAATGCGCTGGCGTGGCACACCGTGGCGGTAGGCGGTCGAAGACCGCGGTGCAAAGCCGCATTGGTTAACATTGAACCCTATGGGTTTCAGGAGCCAATGAGGATGTGCGCAGGGGGTCGCGGTACGCACCGCCGCGGTACGCACCGCCGCGGCCGTGACCGCCATTTTCTATCTGCTTAATCACTCGAGACCTGATCATCCACAGGAGAGGACCTATACTGCAAGTGCTGCTGTGACCTCGGTCTGTAAGAGACAATGGCTGCTGCGACTGGGGAAAGGGCCCCTGCCTTCACTTCTGAAGAATTGGAAAACTCGTGGATGGGGTCCTCCCCCAGTATGCGCTACTCTACGGTCCTCCAGACCAACAGGTAAGTACACTGGGACCATGTTTTGTGGCCTATGCCTGGGTTGAGTGGTGTGAATGAACGACGGTGCGGAGGGGAGCGAATGAGGCATGCATCAAACAACAGATGAGAGCATGTGCCACATGGCAAGGGTGGGGAGGGGGGGCCACTCATCGAGCATGCAGAAAATGTTCATTTTTTTTTCTCTCCCTGTACGTGTCACATAGGTCAGCGCCCATCAGAAAATAGACATTTGGCGTGCCATCGCCAAGGACGTCCGGAACCTGGGGGTCCACAACAGACAGGGCACCCACTGCCGCAAGAGGTGGGAGGACATCCGCCGCAGGAGCAGAAAGACCACGGAGGCTCTGCTGGGGATGGCCTCCCAACGTAGGAGGGGTGCCATTCGTCTATTGACCCCCCTAATGTCCCGGATCCTGGCGGTGGCCTACCCCGATTTGGATGGGCGCGTGAGGACATCACAGCAGACACAAGAGGGTGAGTACAAGCACATTCTGCTATCTTAGCACGCAGTGGAGGTGTCTGGGTGGGGGAGGAGGGATGTGGGTATCCCAAGGCCAGGGCGATTTCTGTAGGCTAGTCCCCTCCGTAAGGCATGGCCCTGTGTCCCCACCCTCCACCTCTGTAGGGTGCCAAGTACAGCTATCCATGGCCCTGTGTCACCTATGTGTGCAGTTGTCGTCCATTGGCTTGTAGGACAGGACTCACTGATTGCGTAGTGTACCCCAAGTGCGCGGCGTAGTGCAGGGGTCTTCTGTGTCTGTCCTCTCCGCCAACTGTGTTGCCAATGCATGCACTCAACATGTCTTTTATTTACTTGGGCATTAGACTATCTGACAAGGGCAGCTGGGAGCCAGCCATAAGGAAAGGGGCACTAACAATTAGCCAAAGATGTGGAGTAATAGGATGCAAAGCTAGCACTGCCACAAGCCCCCCTCTGATCCTTATCTCTGAAATATATAAAGCACAAATCCGTGCTGCGGCCCTATATGGAGCAGAACTTTGGGGATTACACAGACAGATGGATACTCTCCAAACCAAAGAAAATAACTTCCTCAGACACATATCTAGACTGGGGAGGGGCACGCCAATGCTCCCCCTCAGACTGGACCTGGGCTTAAATAGTATCAAAGACATAGCATATCTAAGACCACTCCTGTATTGGGTCAGACTATGGAAAACAGACGAACTTGAACCCTACAGGGCAGCAGTTAAAGAACTATTACCACCTCATCACGGATGGGAAAAGGTACGGTGGCTCAGGGAGATGAAAGCGGCATGGACCAAACTGAGTCTATCCCAGTACTGGGAGAACCCCGAGATGATTCCTGGCAGTGCTAAATGCCTGATCAAAGAACATTATTGGGCAAAAATCAACGAGGAATCTCTCGGTTCAAATGGGTCAGGTCGGCTGACAGCAGAATTCCTGCTGGTCAAACACGTTCCCTTCCCTGAAAGCTCCCTGGATCTACCCATACCAGCCCGTGCTCGCTCTCTACTACTCCAGCTCAGGTACGGGACATTGGCGGTCAATAGCTACACGGCTGGTTGGTCGACTAACAGTTCCCCATCGGACAAATGCATAAATTGTCATTTATGCAAGGAAACAGCTGAACACATCCTATTTTTTTGCCCTCTGTACAAAGGTCCCCGAGGGAAGTGGATTATTCCCCTGTGCAGAACACTCCATCCACTATCCCGCAACAGTCTATTCAGAATATGTAAATACGACACTTCCATACTGATAATCAGCGCTGTTTCTAAATATCTGGCAGCAGCATGGAAAATTCGTAATAGGACTATTCTAGATTTTAACTCACTGTTTGAAGAGCTGTCTAGAAAACAGTAAATCAGCATCCTGTTATATCAGCCTTGGGCTCTAATTGTAAACCGCGACTTATTGAGCACAAAAGACCGTATTTCTAAATAAGTGCTACATCGAGTTATTTTAACTAAAGTGTTTTATAAATTTAAAATTATATTTAATTTTATAATTGTCAAGATGCAATTTATTGGATTAATTAACCCAAAAGAACTAATTAACCTAGAGCATCATCTACCTCTGTCTGACTTCTTAAATTTTTAATCAGTTTTACTGTCTGGAGTTTCAATGCCTGATTTTATATAGAGATGTGCCACACAACAGCTTTTACGTTATTATTATTTTATTGTTCAGGGTTATGTACAGGGTAAGATCCAGAGACTATTCCGAGCACCTCTTTCACCCCACCTATTTATGTAATCTTTCTCAGGCAGCTACTGGACCCCTACTTTTTTTTTTACTATTGTTCCTTTTATTGTGTACTGGTTTATGGTTTTTATCTTTCTGTACGTATGTATATATTTTTAAACCTTTTAAATGGCCCAAATTTGGACCGAATAAACTATTGATTGATGTCTTTATGTCCCCCCCCCTTTTTTTGTCTGCTCTTCCTGTTCATGTGTGCATTAGCATCATCTGGCGGAGGAGAAGTGGCATTGGAGCACGAGGGAGCTGCATCTCACATGGCCCCAGAGGGCCATACAACGGACTCTGATTTGACCAGTTAGACGGAGGGCGAGGGGGGCTCCACAACGGGGACACGTGGAGACATCAGCGACACCGACACGTCCTCGGAAGGGAGCTCCCTTGTGGTGGCGGCAACATCTGTGCCCACCGCAACAACAGGTACAGCCGCCACCCAGCGCACCGGCTCCGCCCTCCAAGCAGCCCCTCAGCGTTCGCCCCGTGCCCGCTCGCACACCAAGGCGGGCATCTCCTTTGCCCCAGGCACCTCAGGCCCTGCCCCAGTTACCCCTGCTGCCCTCAGTGAGGAGGTCATTGACCTCCTCCGGACGCTCATTTTTGGGCAGTCTACCCTTTTGAATGCCATCCAGGGGGTAGAAAGGGAGGTGCATCAGAGCAATGCATACCTGGAGGGCATTCATTCGGGTCAGGCTGCCCATCAGCGATCGTTCAACGCTCTAGCCTCAGCACTGACTGCAGCCATTGTCCCTGTCTCCAGCCTCCAGCCTCCCTCCTCCAACTCCCTCCACCCAGTCCCACTCCCCTGTTCCTCTGCCTATCCCAGACACACCTACAGACCAGCCTGCACACACCTCAACACCCAAGGGCAGCTCATCCTGACATAAGCACCACACATCCTACAAGCATTCACACAAGCAACATCCACATGCAGACATGCCAACAGCCACTGCCTCCTCTGTGTCCCCCTCCTCCTCGTCTCCCTCCTCCCTCCCTGTGACGTCTCCACTCACACTTGCATGCACAACTTCATCAGCCACTACGTCCATCACCAGCACACCCACCAGAACACTCCGCACACGTGCACTCACCACCCCCACTGCCATTTACACGTCCCCTGTGTCCTCTCCCACTGTGTCTGTCACCCCCTCATCCAAACCACACAAACGCAGGCAGCCACCCACCCAACAGCCATCTACCTCACGACAGCCTCCGTCGCAAGCACCTGCACCCAAAGACAGCACACTTGACTCTCCTACGACCACATCCTCTTCCTCCACTCCCATACCCACTCCACCTACCCATCCCATTGCTCCGAAAAAGCTTTTCCTCTCAAAATTGAACCTCTTTCCATCACCTGACCCACCCCCTCCATCTCGTAAAAGTCCAATCAGCACCTCAGCCACCACAACCCCTGGACCTACAAGGACCATAGTCCAGGGATATTGGAGTCCACCACCTTCGAGGGCAGCTACATCGGCCAGCAGCAAAGGGACAGCCAGCCCACCCCCTGGGAAAAAGTGAAAAAAACGGAAGGCCCGGCGCGAGAGGACAGAGACGGCAGCCTCCACAGCCACCACCCCGGCCCCGTCAGGAAGTGGGGTGCCACCTGGCACTTCTACAAAGGGAGGCAAGGGCCACAGAGACTCAAGGAAGGATGGCAAGGGCAGCACGGCCGACAAGTCCGGCAGCAGGCGAGCAGCCCAGGAGGGCCCAACCAGCCCCATTCCTGGGGTGAAGGAGGACACCCACGGGCACGGGACACCAGCACAGGAGGGCCCAGCAAGTAAGAAGTCGGATGGTGAATGAACACCATCTATTGTCCGGATCTGGTGCCCTGGAGACACATGTGAAGAACCGCTGAACAGGACACCACCGTCTCAAGAACCGCTGAACAGGGCCCTTCAAGACCTGCACCGCTGAACAGGGCACTGCCGTCTCAAGAACCGCTGAACAGGGCCCTTCAAGACCAGCACCGCTGAACAGGGCCCTTCAAGACCAGCACCGCTGAACAGGGCACCGCCGTCTCAAGAACCGCTGAACAGGGCCCTTCAAGACCAGCACCGCTGAACAGGGCCCTTCAAGACCAGCACCGCTGAACAGGGCACCGCCGTCTCAAGAACCGCTGAACAGGGCCCTTCAAGACCAGCACCGCTGAACAGGGCACCGCCGTCTCAAGAACAGCTGAACAGGGCCCTTCAAGACCTGCACTGCTGAACAGGGCACCGCCGTCTCAAGAACCGCTGAACAGGGCCCTTCAAGACCAGCACCGCTGAACAGGGCCCTTCAAGACCAGAACCGCTGAACAGGGCACCGCCGTTTCAAGAACCACTGAACAGGGCCCTTCAAGACCAGCACCGCTGAACAGGGCACCGCCGTCTCAAGAACCGCTGCACAGGGCCCTTCAAGACCTGCACCGCTGAACAGGGCACCGCCGTCTCAGGCACCGCTCCGCTGGGCCCTTCCTCTCAAGCACCGTTCCGCTGGGCACCGCCGTTTCAAGCACCGCTCCGCTGGGCCCTTCCTCTCAAGCACCGCTCCGCTGGGCCCCGCCGTCTCGAGCACCGCTCCGCTGGGCCCTTCCTCTCAAGCACCGCTCCGCTGGGCCCTTCCTCTCAAGCACCGTTCCGCTGGGCCCCGTCGTCTCAAGCACCGCTCCGCTGGGCCCTTCCTCTCAAGCACCGCTCCGCTGGGCCCTTCCTCTCAAGCACCGCTCCGCTGGGCACCGCCGTCTCAAGCACCGCTCCGCTGGGCCCTTCCTCTCAAGCACCGCTCCGTTGGGCGCTTCCTCTCAAGCACCGCTCCGCTGGGCACCGCCGTCTCAAGCACCGCTCCGCTGGGCCCTTCCTCTCAAGCACCGCTCCGCTGGGCCCTTCCTCTCAAGCACCGCTGGCCCATTGGCATAAGGGGCGGCCCGTATCAGTGTTGGGCAGGGCTGCACGATACACTCTGGCCACCAAGACGCCTCCAGTACCAGTGGAGTCTGTCATCCACTTGAGAGACTGTGGCTTTGCACTCCCCAAGATGGCACAGTGGGCAAACCACCCACTGTAGAGAATTGTGAGACTGTGGCTTTGCATTCCCCAGGATGGTACAGTGGGCAACCCACCCACTGTAGAGACTTGTGAGACTGTGGCTTTACACTCCCCAGGATGGCACAGTGGGCAGGCCACCCACTGTAGAGACTTGAGAGACTGTGGCTTTGCACTCCCCAGGATGGTACAGTGGGCAAGCCACCCACTGTAGAGACTTGTGAGACTGTGGCTTTGCACTCCCCAGGATGGCACAGTGGGCAGGCCACCCACTGTAGAGACTTGAGAGACTGTGGCTTTGCACTCCCCAGGATGGCATAGTGGGCAGGCCACCCACTGTAGAGACTTGGGAGACTGTGGCTTTGCACTCCCCAGGATGGTACAGTGGGCAACCCACCCACTGTAGAGACTTGACAGACTGTGGCTTTGCACTCCCCAGGATGGCACAGTGGCCATGGAGGCCCCTCGTGGATCTAGCGTCGTGGACTCATCTGGCTGAGGTGCCCCCCCTTCCCTTCCCCCTGAGGTGTCTGTAGTTTTCCTATCTGATGCCCCTGCAGTGTTCTCTCCAATGGATTCGGGTCTCCGGTGTGGGCTTTGCCCATGTGTTGAGGACCATTGGCCCACGTACAATGACTGTAAGCCAATTTTTACGGGACAATTTACATATGTGTATATAGTTATTGGATGTTCGAATTACTTATTTACTTAGGCTTACAATATATTTGGTTTTCAATATCATATTTTTTTGTCTTTGCATTCTTCCGTGGGGTTTGGAGGGTGTCACTCTGAGTTGTTGCTCTGCATTGGTGTGTAGGTAGTTGGGGGGGGGGTTGCGTATGTGTGTGCCCGTTACCTTTTCTCCTCCCCCCTCCCCTGTGTCGTAGCTGCAGTACTCACCGTAGTCTTCTGCGCCGGCGTTCGTGCTCCTGGTAGAGGAGCAGGTAGACAATTGCTGGTAGGATGTGTAGTTCAGGTTCCATGCTGTCCAGATTCCTCGTGGAGTGTGTAGAGGTGAGCATTTTCCCGTTCGTTGTCTGTTTCCTCCGTGTTTTTATCGGCGGGGCTCCCGCCCCGGAAAAGGTGGCGGATTGGTGAGTTGTTATAGGGTGGGCGGTACATTGTCTGCCGCCTGTCTGTTGGCAGGGACCGCCACGCTGTTTGTTTGTTCTGCCGTGGCGGTAGGAGTGTTAAAGTGGCGGTCTCTGTTGGCGGTTCCCGCCAGGGTCGGAATTCCATTTTTTTGGCCGCCTGCCTGTTGGCGGGTTGGCCGCCGCTTTAACACCGACCGCCAGGGTTGGAATGACCCCCTTAATCTCTGCAAAGAACTCCGCATGCGGTTAAAAATTGACGCACAGCCTGCCAGAAATGACACACAGCCTGCTTAGTGGGGAAAGAATCTCTGCATCACCCAACCAGAACAATGCAGCCTGGCTCCCGAGTGGAGATCGACACAGTACCAGCGTTGCAACTGGAACTTCGATGCACAGCCCAGTGGATTGATGCATCGCCGAACCGGAACAAAGTGGCCTGACTTCCTGCTTGAGGAATCGATTCAGAGCCTGCTGTGTGACAGAGACTCTGACACATTGCCCACTAGATCAACGCAGCCCTTGTGACTTCGTCCTGCGTGCCCAGGATTTCTCTGCATCATATGGGCATCAAAAGACCTGGCATCACAAAGAGGATTCAAGCCTGCGCTCCAGAATTCAACGCAAAACCCTTGCCACGTAGAAAAGAATCGACGCATTGTATGCGTGCGGCCGGAAATCTGAAGTACACTCTTCGTTTTCAATGCATCTCCTCCTCTGCTTTCTCCGTGCATGTAATTTTGAAGCAAACCAGGTACTTTGTGCTTACAACAGACAATTGTTGCTTTTTTACAAAATTAAGACTATTCTCATTGATATCAAAAGTGATGTTTTCAACGTGAGATTATCCAATCTTGCTTGTCTTTCACCTTAAATTAATCAAATAAATATCTTATATCTGTGTGGTGCCTTTTTGTGGTGTTTCCACTGTGTTATTGCATGGTTTATTACAGAAATACTTTACACATGGCCTTCTCAGTTAAACCTGACTGCTCAGTGCCAAGCTACCAGAGGGTGGGCACAGGATAATATGGATTGTGTGTTACTTACCCTGACTGTAGTGAGGGTCCTTGCTTGGACAGGGGGTAACCTGACTGCCAACCAAAGACTCTATTTGTAACTCCCATCAAAAATCATAAGGGGAAAAGGACAGCCTCCACTCCTATCTGAGCTTTTGATTGGGAATAAGGGTGTGAGCCTTGCTCTGGCCCCTTGTTTATTCAATTTGCCATTTGGGAATCGATGTGCAGAGGATACTGTGTGTCAAGGACTACCCCAGGTACTTTTTCACATCTTGTGTATAAGTGAGAGCGTGCAGATGTTGTTCATGTGTCTATCTGCGAGTGGGTGCCAATGTGTGTGTATGTGAGCATGTGTATGAGTGTTTGTATGTGAGACTGTTCAGAATTTGGCATAAGACGAACAACCAATAGGCATGGGTGAGCCAAGAAATAAAAAGAAAGTGCCAATGCAAGCCTTAAGTGCACTAATGTGTGTCCTGACTATCGTTTTATAGTACTATTGTTGAGTGTACACCACCAAAGTGACCTCTTGTCTGATAGCTTTAATTGGCTACTTATGTTGTCATAGGCATTTTTTTCAAATATGTAACTAGGTAAAACATTTGCACATTGTTTGATAAGTATGATTCATATTATACTATGAACTAGGATTGTTTTGTTATGTATTTGGTTCGATCATTCACACTTCACAATAAGCACATTAACACTCAGGGGGTCATTCCGAGTCTGGCGATCTTAAGACCGCCAGACTCGGGGTGTCCATCGGACTGCAGCTGTAGTGGCAGTCTGATCCACCACATTCTGACTGCAGCCGAAACACCGCTGTAATACCGCCGACACCGCCAGGCTGCAAGGCGCACTGCCCACCGGATTACAAGTTCCATTCCTCCAGCCTTTACATGGCAGTTCATACCGCTGTGGAAAAGCTGGCAGAATGGGGGTGCACTTGGCATGGGCAGTGCAGGGCCCCCCCATGCACAGTCCTGTTGCACATTTCACTGCCCGAATTATGGGAAGTGAAATGCGCGACGGGTGCTGCTGCACCCGCTGCACCGCCATATTGGCGCCGGTTCTACTCCGAGCCGGTATCAATGTTAAGGTCCTCTTCACCGCAGGGTCTGCAGACAGAAACAATGTTTCTGCCTGCCAGCACTGCCGTTAAGTCGGAATAGGGCCGGCAGTGTCCTGACGGCACCAGCGGTCCGGTAGCGGGTTGGGTTTGACAAGCGGCCTCTTTGTGTTTGTGTTTGCGTCAAATTAGCATAATTTTTTCCATGCTAATTCAACATAAACCTAACTCCATACTTATACTTTGGTGCTAGTCCTGTCAAGCGCCAAAGTTATGGCGCTTGAGTTTTTTACAGTGAAAACCTACCTTGCGTCAATGATATGCAAGATAGGCGTTACCGGGCAAAAAATGACTCAAAGGCCCTAGCACCTTATTTATCCGCCTGTGCAAAAATCATGCAAGGTGAGAGGAGGGCTTTAAATAATGGCGCTAAGCCTGCTTAGCACCATTACTTAACGCCTGGGTCAGGGCAGGTGTTAGGGTACCTGTGGGCTCATTTCCATGGTCAGAGACATTGGAAACAGCCCACAGGGGCCCTTTCTTGCCCCCAGGGACAAACCCACCCACCCGCACCCACACCTGGAGGACACCTAAGGATGGGGGGACCCATCCCAGGTATGTCTAGGTAAGTATATATATATTTTTTTTAGGTGCCATGGGGGGCCTAACTTGGGCATAGCACCGTGCCCAATGGCCATACCCAGGGGACATAAGTCCCCTGGGCATGGACATTGGGCTGGGGGGCATGACTCATGTCTTTACTAAGACAGGAGTCATGTCCATGGGGGTTGTGTGTCAAAACAATGACGCCAGTCAGGTTAGAGTCATTTTTTTGACTGTAACCTGACTAGCGCCATTCTTTCCAGCACAGCCTCCAATTTTCCCAACGCCTCTCCTACCCAGTTGCTAACCGGGCCTTAGAGCTGGCTACCATCATAGCTTAAATATGACACCCGGCTGGTGTCCAGGAATGGCACTAGCCGGCGCTATACTTTTTGACGCAAACCTGCGCTAACGCAGGTTTGTGTCAAAAAGTATAAATATGGGCCTCTGTTTGTTGTCTTGCTCAGTCATAAACAAAAACTTTTTTAATGCCCCACCACTTTCTAAATTCATCAGACACCACAGCAAAGTGTAAACTATCTATGCAGCACCCAAATAGTAATAAAGTGAAACTACAACACAATAAAGATCCTAAAGCAATTAGGATAAAATGAAGACTATTTTATTAAAGAAAATGACACCAAAAAAAACAAAAATCTAATTAGCAGAAGTTTTCAATTTTTTTATTAAAAATAGCATCAAAAAGCACAAAGCGCCAACCTTGGGTTTCTGATCACACTAGGCTAGATCAAAGTTAAAAGTTAAGGCCGACTACAATAGAGCATCGGTTGGATACAGGAACAAAGCCTGTCACACTGGAAAGTTTAACTTACAACTTAGGAACTTTTATGAAGAAAATGTGGTCATCGATGAATTGTTGGTGGTGTAAGCTGGATCTGAAGTAAGACTCAATGACAGCAGGTTGGTGAAGAGTGATGTCCTGGTGCAGGTGTTGATGAAGTCTGAAGTTTATGCCCACTAAAGTTTCATTGTCAATTGTATGCTGTTAGGGGTCGGTCCCACTGAAGTCTTCTATGTTTGAGTTTAGAAACTTCTGGAAGTTGTATGTCTTCAATGGGGCAAAGCTGCTAGTCAAAGGAACAGGACTGAGGGGGCACCACGTGGGAGCTAGGACTCACTCCTGCAGAGGCCAGCATCAGGGTCCAGGGCAGGTCCATTTTGAATTGGGCAGTTGCAGGAGGAGAGACCTGTGGAAGACTGTTGTGTCCCTGTTGCTCAAACAGAAGGTCAGGCAACTGACCACTGCAGTCACTCTGGGGTCCTGGGTTTAAGGCTAGCAGGTCCAGTCTTTGTTTGGATTCAGAATGCAGGGCAGTCCTTCTTAGGATGCTACACATGTTCAGGAGTGTTCTGAGGCTCTTTATGGCCAGCCTTTATGCCTATTGCCAGCCTGTAGTTGGGGAGCAAGACTTTCTTCACCAACTAAACTATTTCTGGTCTGCTCATCCCCTCCCACTGAGTTTGGAGCCAGTCTGACTTGAGAGACATAATGAGACAGGTCCAAGTGTGAGCTTCATCTGCAAGTCACAAGGTAGGCATCATTTGAATCTTAGGAAGGGGCGTGGACCCTCCTTACACCCAGAGCTGTTTGTCCACTGTCTGGGAGCAATGCACATCTCACTACAGGAGTTCTACCAGGGGTCAGGTGACAGCTGAACCTGCAGACAAGCCTTTTGGTTTGGCAGGAAATTGCATATTTCTAAAAGTGTAATTTCCAAAATGTTAATATAAATCTGAGTTGACCATTACATTGGAATTTAATTACTATTAAAATGAATCACTTTTGAAACTAGATTTAGCACTTATTAAGTGCAATAGTGTAAACCAGTGTTACTGTATGGCAGAGCCATCTTGGGCACAGCAAAAACTTCCTTGGGGAGTTTCACTGCCAGGACATGTAAAACATTAAATATACATGCACTAATTTTGAAATACAATTCACATTGACCTATGGACTTTTAAGGCCTACCTGAGGGGTGACTTCTAAATATTTAAAAGGAAGGTTTGGGACTGCAGGTAGAAATGCCAGTATACACCTGCACACCAAAGCTGCACAGGAAAGTTTGTAGACATGTTTTACAGTGCAACCTATGTGGGATGGGGGAGCACAAAGAATGCAGCAGCCAGCTAGTAGTATTTAGGCCCGTATTTATACTCCGTTTGCGCCGAATTAGCGTCGTTTTTTTCGACGCAAATTCGGCGCAAAACTAACGTCATATTTATACTTTGGCGTTAGACGCGTCTAGCGCCAAAGTATGGGCAAAAAGCGTCATTTTTTTGCGTGAACGCCTTCCTTGCGTTAATGAGATGCAAGGAAGGCGTTCCCGTCTAAAAAAATGACGGCGACGCAAATGCGTCGTATTTATACTCCCGGGCAAAAATCACGCCCGGGAGTTGGCGGGTCAAAAAACCCCGCATTTGCGCCACTATTTAACGCCTGGGTCAGGGTAGGCGTTAAGGGGCCTGTGGGCTCAAAATGAGCCCACAGGTGCCCTCCCCTGTCCCCAGGGACACCCCCTGCCACCCTTGCCCACCCCAGGAGGACACCCAAGGATGGAGGGACCCATCCCAGGGACATTCAGGTAAGTTCAGGTAAGTATAATTTTTTATTTTTTTTTATTTTTTTGGGTGGCATAGGGGGGCCTTATTTGTGCCCCCCTACATGCCACTATGCCCAATGACCATGCCCAGGGGACATAAGTCCCCTGGGCATGGCCATTGGGCAAGGGGGCATGACTCCTGTCTTTACTAAGACAGGAGTCATTTAAATGGCGTCTGGGCGTCGAAAAAAATGGCGCAAATCGGGTTGAGGTGATTTTTTTGCCTCAACCTGACTTGCCCCATTTTAAGACGCCCTAACGCCATTTTCCCCCTACGCCGGCGCTGCCTGGTCTACGTGGTTTTTTTCCACGCACACCAGGCAGCGCCGGTCTGCTAGCGCCGGCTAACGCCATTCCATAAATACGGCGCCCGCATGGCGCTTCAGAATGGCGTTAGACGGCGCTAAATTTTTTGACGCTAAACTGCGTTAGCGCAGTTTAGCGTCAAAAAGTATAAATATGGGCCTTAATGTGCAGGCCCGGGGCACGGGTGGTACCATATACTATGGACTTACAAGCAACAAATTGTGGCAATCTGATGTATACACATGTAATCATGCTAAAAAGGGAGGGCACAAGCACTTTCCAATTGCTTAGCAGAGCTGAAGCACACAGAGTTCTATAGCCAACAAATATAGGGTTCAATTAAAAGGCAAGTAAAATCCCGGGTAACCGTGCAAAAAGGCACATTTCTAAAATGAGCCATATGAACATATTTACAGCTCTAAATTTAAAATGATTCCCTCTGCTCACCACATTTCCTATAACTAGACTCTCCTTTGTACATCCATCTTTAATTCCTTAAGAATGGAGTCAATCACATTCATCTGAAATATTGAGTATGAGTGATTTAACAAAATAAGAAGCAGGACAAATCCCTTCTGTAAGTCACCATGAGTACTTTCTCCGGCCACCCCTGCATAAATACAAATCACCCCACTAATTCTAAGTGAGTGAAAGTGAGTGAGAGTGAGAATGGCTCATCCTAGAGAATGGCCCGTCCAAGGATACAAAATAGTACCACATAGCATAATCACCGGCTAAGACACTTTAACAAGAGTACCCTACTTCTGACAGTGTGTTACATCACAGCTATAGGCAAGTCCATAGAAGTAAGGTCTACATTTGCTCTTGTGCTCTCCAGATTTCAATTATAGAGCACACTTTAAAAATTAATTTGTTTCAATGTTTATACTCAACCTTGTATCTGACTCCACTTCTCACTGGAGACTAGCCAATGGTGCCCATTAATGCTTTGTGAGGTCCACTGCAGTCTCTTGCCATGAACTATTTCAATTTTGTTTGTTTTTTGTTTGCTGCAACATCACCACAGTCCCTTTTTACAGCATCTTCTTGGTCTCCTGGTCACCACATTCTTGAATGACAATGCTATGGTCCAACTAGTGCGAGTCTTGTACGTCTGGCTCAAACAAGGCCCCTCACAAGCCCCTTGATATTGGTGCTACTCATTGCTGACCATGAAATTCTAATTTTCTGCCCGTTGTCGTGGTTCAATCCAACATTTCTAGCCTTCTTATAATTCATTGGAAAATGTGTCTTGCCTCAATGTATTACTCAGAGCTTTTTGTGATACATGAACAGGTTTAAGGCCCTTAGATTTGCTTTACCTCATACAATTCTGTGTAGAGACTTTTTAAATAATTTTATAATTTGTAATAGTCAGTATTGGCAGTTGTCATGCCAAGGTGCCACATTCTCTTGAACATATTGTAGTATGATATAATTTCACTGCAGTTCATCATTCTCATGATTATAGCTCTAGGTCTCACTGGTGGTAATATGGTCCAAGCTCTTAATGGGTCCTCTCAATTGAGAACTCCTGTCCATTCCTTTTCTTTAAGGTGTTTTACATCTATCCTTCAGAGAAAGCCTCATTCCCATATATGAAACTCAAATAATCTCAGCTATTTCTTCTTGATCATCCTTCCGTGCTTTCCGCACATTCTTTCATCCTATGTGTGAAAGGCATGAATCATTTGACAGAGCACTGCACCTTTTTTACATGGGCTTCAATGTGTCAAACAGAATCCTCTATTTCCTGCACTCTGTCTATTAGTTTCTCAAGTCTGTTCTCAGTAGATTTACCTTTATTGAAATATTGTCAGTCTTTGTTTAGAACAATGTTTTGCGCCTGGAATCACCAGGAGGAGATCCTACTGAGAGGGCTTGTTTGCATGTTGTTTACTGACCCTGTGTTATCTTGTCACACTCAGACACTCTTACACATTGATCAGTTTTGTTACCATGAGTGGCTAAGTACCTTGCTATTCCAATATAATTTTCAGGTATACTGTACTTTCAGTACACTACTGTTATTATGTCACCGGTGTGTCATGGCTGCTCAGGGTCAAAATTGATCTTTTATTGTTCATTGCAAATTCACTATACTTAGCCCAACATGGGTGAATCAATCAATGAATCAATACGTTCATTTGTATAGCACTGTAAAGAGCCTCTGCTCATCATATTGGTGGTGATGTGCTTGCTCACTGATCCCTATATTCTCTTTCCAACAGTGGTTAAACAAGCATTTGTTCCAGACTTGACTCTTTCCTGCTGGAGCAACCTTAAGCTGTACTCTTACCACTGTACATTAACCACTCTTTACCATAGTTGCAATCAGGGGTGATCCCATCAGTTAGACATAAGCAGTTCCACCAGGGAGGCAGCTGGGATGTTATTAAAACGTTAGGCCTAGTTTATGAAAAGTTAGCACCGCCTTTGCGTACTTTTTTGAGGCCAAAGCGGTGCAACTTGAAAAATATAATTATATATTGTAAGTTTGCACCACTTTTGCGTAAAAAAATGACGCAAAGGCAGCACTAACTTTTCATAAATCAGGCCCTTAGTGCTTCATATGCATTCTTGTACTACAACATAAAGGACCATTATAGGTAAATACACTGATGACCACTCCTGATGATTCTCTGAGTCTTTCCAACTGTTTATGTACATCGTACCAACCAATTAATGTGTCCATTTTTCCTGGCTTTTCCATGTTTCACAGCATAGCACGTGTCTCACAGTACCTTAATCCATCACAGTTATTGAGGTTTCAGTGTTTTTAGATCTCAAGTTCCACAAACACTTGTGTGCACTTTCCACAACATCTGTTAGACTGGAGATAGTATAGTAAATCTCACCAGACCTTTGTATCTGCATTCCCCAATGTTCATTAGAGTTGAGTGGATATAATATATCTGCTTCCCCATTGTATTTCTTGTGCTCAATGTTTGGTAGACTAAAGTTAGAATACTATATATGACATTTAAATGCATGCACGTTCCCAATATTATTCTCACAGAAGTGAAACCAGAAAATGACACAGGCCAAGATAGGCACTTTCTCCAATGTTTGCTAGGTTGGAGTTATTCCAGTAAATCTAACACCCCCTTTCATGTATGTACTTTCTCTTAATTTTTGTTGGATTGGTGTTGGAATAATGAAAGTATGGACTTTCACCAGTATTTTTAGACTGGAGTTAGAATAGTAAAACTGACCCCATGTATGTATTATCCCAAGTACTTATTGTAAATTCAACTGTTTCCATGTATGCAATTTCCCCAATGTTTATTAAGAAGTAGTTATAATTGTAACTCTGACCACCTTCCTTGTAGGATTGTAGTAATTTATTTATTTTACTTTTTGAATTACAGCTAGATCATTGTAAATGTACATTTATTAAATTGTAGCATATACATATATAAACAAAACCTAGTGGCGGTCCAGTTGCTTCAAGATAGTCATAGTTAGGGCCTAGTTTCTGTAAAAAAAAACACGTTTTGTTTTGCTAATAACTTTGGCACCGTTTGATGAATCTTCCCCAAAATTTCTAAGACAGTACCACTGTCACTGCAGCGTCTATCTAGTTTCGGGGTGAGCTGTCAAGCAGAGGCCCCAAAATGCATTTTCCACTTTTTTTTTCCATAGGGATTTTGAGCTCAGTAGTTTTTGAGAAATTAAAGAAAATCCAAATTTTTATGTATAGGGACGTGGATGATTTGCGACCCCTCCCGATATCCTGCTGAGATCTGATTTGCTGTCAACACTGCATCAAGGAAGTGTTGGCAGCAATCTTGGGACTCGGCTTCAGCTGAGTCCTAAACCAAAATGTAAAGAAAAAGAAATATGGGACAGGGTAGGTACACCCTGACCTATTAGATCTAGTGTTGGGGTCGCAGAGGGCCTCACCCAGAGCCAAAAAAACATTTTTGAAATATAAACCCACCTGCAGTCACTGAGACCACCAACTCCCTAGGGCTCTAATTAAATTAAATGTGAGGGCCACCTGGCCACACCCGTAGCCGCTGGGACCACAACCTCCCCAGGGCACATATTCTAATCAAATTCAGTGGGGCAACATGGCCCCTCAACAGCCACAGGAACCACCACCAGCCTGGGAATCAAATTAATTTAAATGTGGGTTCTGCCTGCTCTCCCCACAGCCACTACAGTGTACACCAAGTCACTATGCCACTCCAATTTATGCCACTCCACTGTATTCCGGTGTATGATGCGCCACTTCACTCTGACATGCCACTCCAATCTATGACATACAACTGCACTGTACAACACTTCTCTCTACTCTATGATATTCCACTCCACTCTGCGACACACCACTCCACTGTGTCACTTCACTCCCCTCTGTGACATGCTACTCCACCCTACAACATGCCATTCTACAATCTGGTACTCCACTTTTCACCCATACACTCTGACGTGACACTCTATGCCACACCACTTGACTCTACCCTACAACATTGCACTACATTGTATGCCACTTCACTCTGCCCACCCTATGTTAAGTTCCCCTATACCACTCCACTCTACGCCATTAAACTGTGTGCCACAACATTCTATACCATGTGATTTTGCACTACCATACTCTAACATTACACTGTACAACATATCACTCTATGCCACTCCAATCTATGCCACTCCACTCTACTCCATTGTATGACATGCCACTCCACTCTTTGAAATGCCTCTCAATGACATGCCATTCCAATGAATGACACTTCACTCTGCTCTATGATACTCCATGCCATATCCACTCTACAAGCCACCATTCCAGTCTATTCCATGTCACTCCAATGTATTGCAGTCAACTTTACGCACCTCCATTCTGAGACACTCTATTACACGCCACTCTGACATACACTCCTCTCTACTCTATACTCTATGACATACTACTACACTCTACCCCACTCCACTCTACCTTCCAACACGTCACCCAAATCTACTCCACCCTATGCCGCTCCACTCTTTGCTTCTCCAAAGTAAGCCATGACACTGTTTACCACTACACTGAACTTTAAGACAATCTTTGCCATGGCACTTTATGACACAAAACTCAATGCCACTCCACTCTATGGAACTCCACAGTATGCCACTCAACTCTATGACATTGCACTCTAGGACCCAACACCCTACTAAACTCTCCTCCATTGTACTCTTCCACTCCACTCTATGATTTTTTTCTTAAAAACATTGAAATTCAATGGCAATGAAAAAAACAAAGATTGAGGAGGAGCTATAGTAAGGAACACCTTTTATTAATTTGTATACTATACCAACTTAAACTACACAAACATTAGGAATTCTAAAGTTATAATTATAACTTTAAGTTACAATTTCTGCCCCACCCAAAACTTACTATGACTCATGCCCCTCCACACTCAATGGTGTGCACGCTTTAGCAAGACTACTTGCGCTATAACTCACCCTGCTAACCTTCCATTAAAAGAAACTGTTAGAAATGGGGTCTTTGGTTGGCAGTCAGGTTACCCCCTGTCCAAGCAAGGACCCTCACTCTAGTCAGGGTAAGTCACACACAATCCAAATTATCCTGTGCCCACCCTCTAGTAGCTTTGCACTGAGCAGTCAGGCTAAACTTAGAAGGCAATGTGTAAAGTATTTGTGCAATAAATCATGCAATAACACAGTATAGCACCACAAAAATGCACCACACAGTGTTTAGAAAAATATATAATATTTTATCTGTATAAATGCAGGTCAAAACGATTAAGATGCAATAAGTATATGTTGAAAATATCACTCTAGAAATTATATAGAGTGTCTTTAGTCTTTTAAAAGCAATCAATGTCTCTTTCAAGTACAAAGTACCTGGTCTGCGTTCAAAATCTCCACAAAGAACCGCAGAGGAGGAGATGCATGGAAAACAGGGAGGTGTGCGTCGATTTCTCGGGCCGCACACCGTGATGCATTGTTTAGTTTTCACGCAGGGACAGCTTTGCGTTGATTTCCGGTGCTCAGTCGTGGAGCCTCTTCGAGTTATGGGGTTTTCAGACACCCTGGGGATTTCCGGTGCTGACAGGAGAAAGTCACAGGGGCTGCGTCGATCTGGTGGGCGTTGCGTGGAAAATTTCTACCGCACGGCAGGTTCTGAGTCAATTCCTCTCTGGAAGTCGGGCTGTGTCATTCCGTCTCAGCTGTGCCTCAATCCAGTGAGCCATGCATCGAATTTCCGGTCACTACGCTGGTGCTGCGTCGATCTCCTCATTGCAAAGTCAGGCTGCATTGTTCCGGTTCGGCGTGCAGTGAATGTTTTGCTGCGATGCAGCCTGTGCGTTATTTCTGGCAGACTGTGCATCGATTTTCACAGCACAAGGAGTCCTTCTTGTAGAGATGAAGTCTTTTTGGTCCTGAGACTTAAGGAAACAGGAAGCAAGCTCTATCCAACCCCTTGGAGAGCACTTCTCGCCACAGCCAGAGAGCAGCAAGGCAGAAGTCCTTCACAAAAAGCAGACAGGAGAGTCCTTTGGGCAGCCAGGCAGTCCTTCTTGGCAGGATGCAGGTTCTGGTTCAGGTTCTCTTCTCCAGGAAGTGTCTTGTTCAGAATTGTCTGAGTTGGTAGGGGCAGAGGCCCTGTTTAAATGCCCAAATATGCCTTTGAAGTGAGGGGACACTTCAAAGAGTGGCTTATAAGTGCAGAAGGTCCCCTTTCAGTTCAATCCTGTCTGCCAGGATCCCAGTAGGGGGTGTGGCAGTCTTTTGTGTGAGGGCAGGCTACATTCCTTTGACATGTAAGTGCCAGGCCCTCCACCCTCCCAGCCCAGGAAAGACCCATTCAAAATACAGATGTATGCAAGTGAGGCTGAGTATCCTGCGTTTGGGGTGTGTCCGAGTGAATGCACAAGGGAGCTGTCAACTTAACCCAGCCAGATGTGGATTGTAAGGCACAGAAGGATTTAAGTGCAGAGAAATGCTCACTTTCTAACTTCACCAGTCAGTGGGATTTTGTATCACCATTCTGGCCATACTAAATATGACCTTCCTACTCCTTTCAGATCAGCAGCTACCACTAAAATAGTATATGAGGGTAGCCCCAATGTTAGCCTATGAAGGAGCAGGCCTCACAGCAGTGTAAAAACGAATTTAGGAGTTTTGCACTACTAGGACATGTATACTGAACGGGTACATGTCCTGCCTTTTGCCTACACAGCACCCTGCCCTATGGGTTACCTAGGGCATACCTTAGGGGTGACATACATGTAGAAAAAAGGGCAGTTTTAGGCTTGGCAAGTACTTTTAGATGCCAAGTCGAATTGATAGTGAAACAGCACAAACAGTCCTTGCAATGGCGGGCCTGAGACAAGGTTAAGGAGCTACTTAAGTGGGTTGTATAATCAGTTCTGTAGGCCCACTAGTAGCATTTTATCTACAGTGCCTGGGCACATATAGTGCACTCTACTAGGGACTTATAAATAAATGATATAGTCCAATTGGGTATGATCCAATTTTACCATATTTAACAGGGAGAAAGCATAGGCACCTCAGCACTGGTTAGCAGTGGTAAAGTGTGCAGGGTCTCAAAACCAGCAAAAAAAGTATCTAAAAAGTGGAGGGAGTCAGGCAAAAAGTTAGGGGTGACCACCCTAAGGCTGTCAGGTCTAACAGAAACTATGCTAGGATCATGCATACACCTTTGACTATGGGGCAAAACTGTGTGCATGGTGCACGGCTTCCTGATTATGCAATGGGGAAAGGAAGAGAGTGCTATAGCTCTGTAAATATAGCACTTCCCTGCTCTCTTCCTGTCACACAAGGCAGCACAACAACTGTGGGTGTGCTCTGCATTATTTGACAGTGTTTTTTTAATATTGGCAAAATCTGTTTGTATTTTTATAAAAGCGGTAATTTTACATGATTCCAGTGGCTGTCTCTTTGTTACTAGATTCCTTCCGAATTTTTATCACATTTTTAAAACATGAACTGCCTCCTCTTATAATATGACTTGAACAGAATTAAAGTCATGGTTGTTATGCCCATGTTTTAGAAATGACAGGGTCAGTAGTTGGGTTGCTCAGATATATTTTGGTTGTTCATTTAGGTTGCTCCGATACATGTACCCTTACCTTCGCTATCATCAGTGAACTTGATATCAAATGACCAGGTATTCCATATTACAAATGAAATCCGCACTCCAGCCATGCACATTGTGCCATCTATAATATGCTGCTTTCAGCTCATTATCCTAACAGCAGAAAAACGCTCCAATTTCATTGTATGGGCATATTTTTTGAACTACGTGCATGGGACAAAACGTCTTCTTCATCCTTTTACATTCAAGGAGCATACAGCCTTTACAAAAGAGCATAACAATCATACCAGCCAATTAACTGTTCCGTCCCCAGTTTTGTAGGCTACGTGGCATCAAACAAATGGGCGCTGTGTGGGGGTGTGAAGAAGCAATTTTAAAGATTTCACTTGTCACGAAAAAAATTAATCCGGGGAGCCGAGTCTTTATGGTTGTACAAATGTATCTACTGAAAGGGTAATACACTCTAGGTATCATTTCATGCAAAGACCCCCTTTTTGTCTACGATTTGCACAGTTTAAGAAAGGTATTGTGATGGTAGATAAAGACCTCGATGGCCACACAAAAAAATCAGCCAGGATATTTTTGCGACAGGCTTTTAACTTTGATTTGATCTTTGCCTTTCAGATTTAGATTAGCACCTATGTAAATGTAGATGCTTTGTTTTCTGAGGCGGCTATACATATATATAATATGAATACATTAATTCATTCAAAATAAATATATTTAAAAAAGTTAGCTCCTTGGAGGCAGTAACTGTTTTAAAAAATCCACAAGTAGGGTCAATAAAGGGCCTTATTTTGGGTTGGGTTGATGCAGGATTCTCAACATACAGGCCATCTGTCAAAACATGGCTAATGTTCTGTCCACCATGTCAAGCTAGCATTGATACTAATGTAAATAGGAAAACGTATTTTGTGTTTGCAAACACTGTGAGGCAGGTTGGCACAGAACACCCATTTGATGCTCAAGCTATGCGAGCAGAAACTACCTTTGGAAACCAGGCTCAATATTATTAACTTTCATCCTAATTTCCCCCCATTAGAATGTTCCATCTAGAGTTGTGCCTCTCATCCAAATAACTTTGCTACCCATCGGTTTTCTAGCTCTGCAACCCCTTCTGCTTTTACTTAGATCTGATCGACATTTTGCCTTTTTTGAATGTACATTTTAATGTGCTGAAGTTTGCACGCTTGTCATAGAACTTGAGTTGTGTTCCTGTGAATACAAATAATTAATATGCTAGTTGTATGTTATTTGTTACCTTTCAACTATGATTAAAAAATGGGAAAAAACATACCATATTTGATCATGATAAGTTCATATATATATTTTTTCTCGGATTCTTACCAGTTTCGTGCAGCTCCTTTGTGTAACCCCATAAATGCTTGGAAGTATCAAAACCGCGTTCCACACCTACACTAATATTTGTTCTACATTGTTTGCATCCTGTTTGCACTCAGTCAATTGTGTGCACTCTTCAATCGGCTTTATATATTTCTTTCCAATTTCACTGCATAGGTTGTTAAGATATTAAAGACAAATATTCAACAATTTCTCTTATATTTTTAAATGTTCATA
The DNA here is from genome assembly GCF_031143425.1 of Pleurodeles waltl. Classification (NCBI taxonomy): domain Eukaryota; kingdom Metazoa; phylum Chordata; class Amphibia; order Caudata; family Salamandridae; genus Pleurodeles; species Pleurodeles waltl. The sequence goes on from NC_090447.1 coordinate 916,260,730, forward strand.
TCATGTATCTTAGACATTTATATGGCGGATCTCTTTTTTAACATATTTTTCTGAGACACAATCAACAAAGTCCCTTCTTATTCTGCATAATAATTTATCAGACTCATTTCACTTTCAACACTACGTTGATGCTCTGGGAATAATAAATGTGGCTAATGGTTCTTATATTCCCATAACAACCCGCCCTCTTGCGATCAGTAACATGTAAAGGCTTCTAATTAATAATTTGGCTTTACCAGAAACAGTTGTGTACTCAGGTATGTATAAAAAGGCAGTAACAAAAAATATGGCCACACAAGATGGATGTGAGGCTTTTGTTTTTCTATTGAAATTTCAAGGAAATTCAGATTTAATGTGTGCTGTATAACAAAGCATATTAGAACTGAAATAAGCTCCAGTACATAAGCATCTTATACCCATCAATGCTCACCATGAGAACAAGCCATTATAAAATTGCTAGAACATCTTCTTACCGAAATGTCGTACAATAAATACAGTAGACTGAAATATTAAGCCATTGCAGGTAATAATGGACAATCTGCATTCAATGAGAACATCGTGTAAACAATATTGAAGATACGAAATTTATGCCAAGCAATAATTCTGTTTTCACTACTCTGAAAGACAACCCTTTTTGACGAATGGCAAGATGGGTAAGAGGAAGCGGTGCTTTCACTTGGTAGAGTGATATTGTGAACAGGGAAAGCGAGACTGCAATCAAGGTTTGCTTATTGCCTTCAACAGAAGATTACCGTTTTGCTAATGGTTTTTCAAGGAACCAACCTGGCACGCAGAGTGGAAAACGTGGCTAAAGCCCTGAGCATTTACTGTGGCCAAGCTCCTGCAACTCCCTGGTCAGCAGAACCAAAAGAGGCAAACCAACTAACTTGTTTATGCGTTTTCAACATACCCTTAGAAAAAGTGTGTCAAACACTTTTTACTCAGGCAGAAATTTGCGAGTGCAAAAATTAACAAGTAAACATCACAGTTTAAAGAATTGAAACTATGAATATAAAACTATGGTCTTAAAAGAGAACCGTGTAGCTAATGACTCGGGAAATGTTCAAGAAAATTCATATAGGCCACATCCAGAAAAATAAAGGAAAGTGAATACAAAGGTGAGTTTAAGGGAGCCAGAACATTAGAAGGATCAAAAAATGTTAAGACTTTGACCGGCCATGGACACCATTAATATTCTGTTTGGAGTGGGAACACGTTGAAAAAAATATTAATTAGTAGGCACCTTTTTATGTGGACCTGGGACTGAAGTTTGGTAAACATTTTGATGTATATCATCAGACTGAGCTTGGAAGTGTGGACGGGAGAAAAATATCTGAAATTCGATTTTTTTTTTGTGGAGCACAAACTTATTTACTGTAGTGAGTTTCAATGCTTTATCTGGTGTAAATTTCCAAATTTGAATACGAAGAAGTGTCCTAATGGTAAAAAGGGCTAAAGAATAATAATAAGTTGTTCCTCGGTGCCTAGTGTTAGATTCAAAGACATCCCACCAGCTTCTTTTTGGTAGTTCTCAATTATACAGGGTGTATTGCTTTTGATTGCTGCAAACCGGCTATCAACATTCAGCCACATGTCTCTCTACACTTCTCCTGTGCACAGCTGCGCAGACTATTACATCCGACAGGCTGTCATTTAAAAAGTGACTATCCACCAGACCATAACGATAATTAGCACTTTTCATTGCAACAACAGAAAAGCAGTAATTTGGGGTTGTGTGGAACCAGAGGAATTTCACTCCGAACAATTCCGTGGAGTTAAGTAAACATTCTGCGCAATTCCGTGGAGTTCAACCACATCCCACAGAGATTTAGCGTAGAGTGTTCCATACTGAAAAATCTGTGCGAACCGCAACACGTGCACAAGCGTGCACAGCCATTCTTGTTGATTTTGCTGATGCTAAAATAGAAAATCTACTCAAGAAGCCCTGACTGTGCCCTATCCTTCGACCCCTCACGCTACAAAATCTCAATGTAAGGCTTTCTTGTGACCCAAAATTGCGCTAGGGGATTAAAAATCTTGCTTGGTGGTTTCTCATATTGTTTCCTGTTTTCACCTCCATGCTCAAAAGGGAAAGAAAAACCGTCAGGTGGTGGTAGGCGGAATGTGGCCCGAGCTCTGCATTAGAAGAGTAACACAGACTTGCCAAATTCCTCCAATCCCGCACTGCTGCTATTCTTCTAGCAGCAGTGAGAGTACTCCAGTGGCCCTCTGAGTAGATTAGATTGTCTTCTCCAATGCTGGGAGGCAGTTCAGTCCAGTATCGAGTATGTTGTTGAAGAAGCCACCTCTAGTAGCTCCTTAGTGCACGGATTCAGGAAATATCTTCTTAATGCAAAACGTTTGCAAGTATCGTGGGCCCAGCTTTGACTTTTCAGAACAGCAAACCATATGAGCGCAGACTTTTATTTCACTAACTTTCAATCTTTACTTGCACTGCCGGACCACCCCTTTTTCAACAATGAGAAATGTTTATATAGTTAAAGATTTTATTTAAGGAAACCAATATTATACACTCCTCATCGTTTTGCCTTCTAGATATTAGCAGCGATCTTTGTTTCTTGCCATTATCTCTCCCTTACACCCTACCTCAGAGGGAAAGCCCCTTAAAAGTCTTAGTGGTGTGAGGTTCTTAATTACTGACCCTGGAATCAGCACTCATCTGTGAGATTCATAAACCCATGGATAGATGTTAATATCAGACTGAATGCCTTTCCAATCTAAAGCATCCCTCTAAGACTCATTTATGTGTATTCTCCTATTCAGGACTGTCCTAAACATGCCTCTTCGTAAGATAATATTTGAGTTCAAGAAATATTCATATTATCTGATGAAAACCCAACTTAGAAGTAACATTTAACCTAACCAATTCCAAAAACCGAATAGAAGTTTCATAAAAATAAAAATTCTTCCAAGTTTTGCCTTTTTCAGGTTTGAGTTGTTCGAAAGAGCTGCGATTATTTGTATACAGCATTTGCAAGAAAGGAAGAAAGGTCCTGCACAAAAGCAAAAATTCATTAGAGGTGATGGAGATAAATTCACTGTGTGTTTCTTTACAAGTAACACTATGTGTTACAGGTACACTTGGTATGCATGCTCAGAAAATATCTTAATGGTGCATGTTAGAAATGGGGTCTTTGGTTGACAGTCAGGTTACCCCCTGTTCAAGCAAGGACCCTCACTCTAGTCAGGGTAAAAGAGAATCACCCTCAGCTAACCCCTGCTTACCCCCTTGGTAGCTTGGCAGAGCAGTAGGCTTAACTTCAGAGTGCTAGGTGTAAAGTATTTGTACCAACACACACAGTAACTTCATGAAAACACTACAAAATGACACAACACCGGTTTAGAAAAATAGGAAATATTTATCTAAACAAAACAAGACCAAAACGACAAAGATCCGACATACACAAGTCAAGTTATGAATTTTTAAAGCTTAAACTCAAAAATAGCGCTTAGAAACAAAAATGCTTTGATGAGATGTTAACACGGCATTGTGACGGAGTCGTTCCCAACAAGCCGACACCAGCGGCGCCGGACACGGAGTCGTGTAGACCCCCAAGTACAGTACCTTTGGTGAAGAGTGAAAAGAAGCTGATGCGCGAAGTCGGGAATCGCGGCGTCTGTGCGCAACGTTGAATCCGTGCACTTCGAGCGGCGTCGGTCACGACGTGGTGCAGCGACTTCCACGGAGTCGTGGACTTCAGCGGGGGTGCTGCGGCGTGGGGCCTGCGAAGAGCGTCGCGTTCCAGCGAAGGTCACGGCGTCAGGTGCAGGGGGCGTTACCGGATTCAGCAGCGGCGTCGGTCCGAAGTCGTCCGAAGTCGATTTCCTTGGATTCCACCAGCTGTCCTTTCAAGGGCCCATGGGCTGGATAGGGCACCACTTGTCGGGGCAGGAGTCTCTCCAGAGACTCCAGGTGCTGGCAGAGAGAAGTCTTTGCTGTCCCTGAGACTTCAAACAACAGGATTCAAGCTCTAACTCAAGCCCTTGGAGATTTCTTCACAAGATGGAAGGCACACAAAGTCCAGTCTTTGCCCTCTTACTCTGGCAGAAGCAGCACTGCAGGAAAGCTCCACAAAGCACAGTCACAGGCAGGGCAGCACTTCTTCCTCAGCTATCAGCTCTTCTACAGGCAGAGGTTCCTCTTGGTTCCAGAAGTGTTTCTGAAGTCTGTAGATTTGGGTGCCCTTCTTATACCCATTTTAGTCTTTGAAGTCACCTTTCTTCAAAGGGGACTCACACCTACTTGTGAAATCCTGCCTTGCCCAGGCAAGGCCTCAGACACACACCAGGGGGTTGGAGCCGGCATTGTCAGAGGCAGGCACAGTCCTTTCAGAGGAGAGTGACCACGCCACCCCTCCCTCCTAGCAGAGATGGCTAATCAGGAAATGCAGGTTACACCCCAGCCCCCTTTGTGTCACTGTCTGGTGCGAGGTGAAAAACAATCCAACTGTCAAACTGACCCAGACAGGGAATCCACAAACAAGGCAGAGTCACAGAATGGTTTAAGCAAGAAAATGCTCACTTTCTAAAAGTGGCATTTTCAAACGCACAATCTTAAAATCAACTTTACTAAAAGAAGTATTTTTTAATTGTGAGTTCAGGGACCCCAAACTCCACATGTCCATCTACTGTCTAGGGGAATCTACACTTTAATCATATTTAAAGGTAGCCCCCATATTATCCTATGAGAGAGACAGGCCTTGCAACAGTGAAAAACGAAATTGGCAGTATTTCACTGTCAGGACATATAAACCACATTACTATATGTCCTACCTTATCCATACACTGCACCCTGCCCTTGGGGCTACCTAGGGCCTACCTTAGGGGTGCCTTACATGTAAGAAAAGGGAAGGTTTAGGCCTGGCAAGTGGGTACACTTGCCAAGTCGAATTTACAGTGTAAAAATACACACACAGACACTGCAGTGGCAGGTCTGAGACATGATTACAGAGCTACTTATGTGGGTGACACAACCAGTGCTGCAGGCCCACTAGTAGCATTTGATTTACAGGCCCTGGCACCTCTAGTGCACCTTACTAGGGACTTACTAGTAAATCAAATATGACAATCATGGATATACCAATTATATACAATTTACACGGAGAGCATATGCACTTTAGCACTGGTTAGCAGTGGTAAAGTGCTCAGAGTTGAAAAGCAAACAGCAACAGGTCAGAAAAAAATAGGAGGCAGGAGGCAAAAAGACTGGGGATGACCCTGCATAAGCAAAAGTCCAACAGTGCACTTTTATTAAGACTCCCAAGAGATGATCGCAGCTCCAGGGACCCCATCCCCTGGGGCCCGGCAACACTAATTGTATCCCAGGGAACCCATTCCCAGGACAGTTTCCCTGGCCGCAGGAGCATAGGCAGGGAAACTGTCTGTTCCAAACCAGAGCCCGGTGCCCCAGGTAGGCACAGAACACCTATTCAAACTAGAAAAGCCCCCAAGGTGTGGGGTCCCCAGGGCCATTAGAGGCTTGAGAAGAGGGTCTCACCCCCCTTTTATTTTAAATGTGGGTCCCGGGGAATGGGGTCCGCAAATCTAAAAGTAGCTTGGTGGGGGGGAGGAGCTGCAACCACCAATCCTTGACATTTAGAATTTTGGCTTCTGGTGATGGGGTCCCTGGGGCCTGAAGGAGGCTTGGAGAGTGGGGGCATGCTCCTCCCTTAATTTAAAAAAATGAAAGTCCCTAGGGTATGAGGTCTGCACCTGTTGCTTCATTGATAACTAGGCCTCAGGAGAGAAAATGGATGGGGCAAAAAAGAGAAGCGAAAGGAAAACAACACGCAAAAGGAAGAAAGAGAAGGGGTATCAAAGAAATAAAAGAAATAAGGGAAAGAAAGAACAAGAAAATGAAAACACAACTAAGAGAAAAAATAGAGCAAACGTGTGAGACAAAAGAAAAAAGGGAACGAAGCTAGCAAACAAAAGATAAGGAGGAAAAAATTATGAAAGAAGTGCGGATAGAAAGGGAAAAATGAACATTGGAGAAAAAAAGAGAGATGGTGATAGAAACAAGCAGCGAACAAGGGCATGTATGTACTGACACATTTCCCACAGACACAGAATGGGAAAACCACTTTGACACATCGGGACCTGACAAGTAACTTGTGGCTTCTACATACAAACGGGAAAAGGAGGAATTTATAGTAAAATGTGAATTGACAGATGAAGATTAAAAAAAAATACCAGAGAAAGGAAGGAAGAAAAATCTAAAGAAAAGTGACAGGACACATACCGAGTCAAAGGAAAGAGCAAATAAAAAAGACAAAGAAAGAATGAAGGGAAGAGAAAGAAATGGTGAAAGAATGAACGCCAGATGAAGAAAACAGAGGAATGAAACAAGGAAAGGAATAACCAAGATTTTGTGAGTTTGAAAGGAGGTGACAAGAGGATAAGCGAAATAAAAAAAGGGGGAGGACCAGAAAAAAAAAGCTAAAAGAAAGAACTAATGTGGATTTTAAGAGCTGATAAGAGAAAAGTGGGGGAGAAAGAAAACATTGAGAGTAAACGGAGTAAAAGGAAAGAGCGGAATGAGATAGGTGAAACAGACCCTCCCAAATAAAGATGGCAGCTAAGAATAGATTTGATTGGCTCCACCACATCCTCAAACAGAAGTCATAGTGTGGAACATCAGGGGGCACCGCAGAACAGCAGGAGGTGCATTAGCAGAGTTGTATGTGAACCCCAATAAAGCAATATTGGGGTGCTTCCGAATAGGATTGGGGGTATAAACAGAGCTGTGTCCTGGCCCAGTGCTGGAATAATAGAAAGGCAGTATGTGAGGAACAAGAAACAGAGCGCCATATAATTCCTGGTATTGAAAAAATGGGGCACTGCAGGTTAGGGTTGAGGTTCACTGACAGAGTTGTATGTGGGCTGCAGTACTGGAATAGTAATGAGCACACAAGGTCAGTAATGAGATATGTTAATGGAGCTATGTGTGGAACCTAGTATTGGTGTGCCAGGGTTGCCGAGGGCTAGCTTGGAGGTGCCCTGGTGAAGCTGCTAGTGAGGCCTAGCATGGGAGTGGCATTGCCTCTGAAGCACAGAAGTGAGGCGTCCTGAGAAGAAATGTGCACTGAATGTTAGAACTGATAGGTTTCTAGTGGAGCAGTGGTGGTTTCCATCAACAGTGGAGTTCAATGTTAGACTTGATGTGCACTGGCTGAGCTGCGTTTTGCTCTTTTGGGTCCAGTATTGGCTTGGCAGTGGGGCTGCATATTAGAATTGAACTACTTTAATCAAACTGTATGTGAGCGGGGTCCCAGTATAGGAAAGGAAGTGATCTTACTGGGCTAGTAGTGAGGTGCACTGTCGGAGCTGTGCCCGAGGTCCCAGTACTGGAACAGCTAAGTGTAATGACTGTAAGAACTGAGGTGCTCTGTCAGACAGCACGTGTGGGGCTTTGGCACTGGTATGGCTTGAGGGTTTGGAATGTGTGAACTGAGGTGCACTGATGGTGCTGCATCCCAGGTCCCTGTATTGGAGCAGTAGAGTGTACTGACTGCAAGAACTGAGGTGTTCTGGCAGACAGAGCATGTGGAATTCCTGGTACTGGCACAGCTGAGGGCTTAGAGTGTGTGAACTGAGGTGATCTGATGGAACTGCGCCCGAGGTCCTAGGACTGGAGCTGCAGAGTGTCCTGACTTCAAGAAATGAGGTAGCAGACAGCACCTTTGGGTCCCTGGCACTGACAGGGCTGAGGGCTTGGAGTGTGTGAACTGAGGCTCACTGATGGAGCTGCGCCTAAGGTCCCAGTACTGGACTGGAAGAACCGAGGTGCTCTGGCAGACTGTGCATGTGGGTTTCCTGGCACTGGCACTGTTGAGGGCTTAGAGTTTGTGAACTGAGGTGCATTGATGGGGCTGCGAGTGGGATCCCAGTATGGAGCAAATGTGGGCACTGTCTCTGAGGATTGCAGAGCCCTGGTATAGCTGGGTGACTAGGCTGTAAGCAATTACAAATAGACCTCGAACCTTGCTTTCAGCACCACACAGGCGGGCACACTTGGTAAAGAAAATCCAACCCAAGGAAGTGTGGGAGCCAGGCAGCTGAGAGAGGGAGCAGAAAGCCCACAATGACCAACTGTGATCAAGATGACAGCCTAATTAATAGCTTTGTTTATAGCTAAGCTCAGAGCAAGAATGCTCTGTGTAGGCAGCTGGACTGGTTTGTGGTGGGTACCTAAGGTATCTTACACCCCAACCCGGTCCAGTTATCCCTTATTAGTGAAATGTAGTCAGTGTCTAGAAGCCAGGCTGTCTAGAGATAGCTATAGGCAGAGCAGCCAAGGCTGAACTAGGAGACATGCAAAGCTCTTGCAATACCACTGTAGTCACACAGGACACTCACACAAGAAAGACAATACTCAGTGCTACCAAAAATAAAGGTACTTTATTTTAGTGACACAAGGCCAAAAATATCTTAGAGGCTATACTCCCTTAGGAGTTAAGTATTATACACCAAAGGTAAGTAAAGTACCCCACCCCAGAGCCCAGGAAAGCAGGAGTAAAGTACAGCAAGTTTCCTCAGAACACAATAGAAATCGTGATAAAGAATAATGCAAATACCAAGCAAGACTGCAAGACACCAATGATGGATTCTTGGACCTGAAGACCTGCGGAGAGAGGAGACCAGGTCCAAGAGCTGCCTAGAAGTCCAGGGAGCCCTTGCTAACCTGGCTGAAGGTGCAAAAGTGGAACCTCCGGTTGGAAGAAGAAGTCGGAGATGCACAAAAGAAGACAGCTGCGGGTTCCTGATTGGTGCAAGAGATATCCCATGTTAAGGATATGAATGCAGTCTGGTTTTCGTTGTTAGATTCCACCAACAAGCCTTGGTTCACACAAGAGACGCGTTTGGTTGGAAAAGGCGCTGCCTGGGCCCAGGAGGGACCTGGTGGTCTCAACTCAGACTGAGGAGAGAGGGGGCTCTCAGCACTTCAGAGAGCCCTCAGAAGACCAGGCAGCACTCACAGGAGTCCCAGGATACAGGGACGAAGGAGTTGCAAATTGAGGTCATTGCATCACTACACAAAGGGATCCCATGCTGTCGGAGAACAACTCATGGAGCTGAACTTCACAGGATAGAGTGCTGGGGATCTGGGCTAGGCTGTGCACAAAGGATGTCTTGGAGAAGTGCACAGAAGGTATAGGATCTGAAAAACATGCAGTGCTCAGGGGTACTGTCTGACAAGGGGAGGCAAGCTCTTACCTCTACCAAATTTGGACAGTTGGACCTTTGGACAGTCAGAGTTGCTTTGGTCCACCAACTGTGTTCCAGGAACCATGCTCATCATCAGAGGGGGGACCCAGAGTACCCGTTGTTGCTGCAGAGAGGTGCCTGCTGAAGCAGGGAAGTGACTCCATCACTCCACTGGAGATTCCTTTGGTCCTTCTAGTGCAGGATGAAGACAGGCCGTCATTGGAGCGTGCATGACCTGGAAACTGTTGCAGTTGTTGGCAGGAACTGACGTTACAGAGTTGCAGTAGCCTTCTTGGATACTTTGTTGGAAGTTGGAGAGTTCCTAGAGCAGTTCTGCGGTTGATCCGACAGTAGAAGGTGAAGCAAAGGATACAGAGGAGTCCTGCTGCAGTCTTGCAATCCGAATCTGAGGAAACACCCACAGGAGAGACCCTAAATAGCCCTCAGAGTGGGATTGGCTACCTAACCAGGTATGGACCTATCAGGAGGGCTCTCTGATGTCACCTAATGGCACTGGCCACTCAGATGCTCCCAGAGTTCCCTGACCATCCTGAAAACAAGATGGCAGAACCCAGGGATGCCCTGCTGTAGCTCTGGGCACCACCCCTGGGGTGGTGATGGACAGGGGAGTGATCACTCCCCTTTCCTTCGTCCAGTTTCACGCCAGAGCAGGGATTGGGGGTCCCTGAACCAGTGTAGACTGGATTATGCAAGGAGGTCACCATCTGTGCCCTTCAAAACATTTCCAAAGGCTCTGAGAGGATACCCATCCATGCCTAAAACACCTATTTCCAAAGGGGGAGGGGATGACACCCCTGTCCCAAAGGAAATGCATTGTTCTGCCTTCCTGGAATTGAGCTGCTCAATACCCAGGCGGGCAGAAGCCTGTCTGTGAGGTGGCAGCAGCTAGGGCTGCAATGAAAACCTCAGAAGACTGATATGGCAGTACTGGGGGGCCACGGTGGAGCCCCCAGAGTGCATGGGATTGTGTAACCAATTCTGGATTCAGTACTGGGGTACAATTCCCAGTTGTTAGACACCTCACATGGCAATTTTCGGAATTACATTGTGAAGCTACATATATGTATTGACCTATATGTAGTGCACACTTAGAATGAGGTACCCACACTCACAAAGTCCTGAAAAATGGGCCTGAATGACGTGGGGGTGCCTTCACGCACAGGTACTATGCACCTAGCCTTCAGGGTCTGAAGGTTAGACATATAGGTGACTTGTAAGTGACCCGGGGCAGTGAAAATGATGGTGAAATAGTGCTTACATTATTTCACTCAGGCTGCAATAGCAGTTCTGAAGAAGTGTTTGTATGAGCTCCTTATGGGTGGCAAAAGAAATGCTGTAGCCCATTAGGATCTTCTGGAACCCCAATGCCCTGGGTAGCTAGGTACCATATACTAGGGACTTATAAGGTGGGGCCCAGTATACCAATTTGGAGTGGAATATGGGTTACCAGTATGTAAGAACACATTTGGAATCAGAGAGAGCATAAGGACTGGAGTTCTGGTTAGTAGGACTCCAGTGACACAGTAAAGCATACTGACAAAAACAGTGAAACAAACTGATGAGTAGGCCACAACCTATGAGCACTGGGGTCCTGACTAGCAGGATCTCAGTGACACAGTATAAACAAACAGGCCAAATATTGGGGTAACCACACTAGAAAGAAGCTACTTTCTCATACTCTGCAAATGAAAAGGAACCTTCCCTGGACAGGAGCACGAAACAAAGTTAAAAAAGTCCCCTACAGATCAGATAACCAGGTCAGAGCATAATTATACAATAGCTGATATGTGCTCCTTCACAGAAGAAGGAGGGACAAAGAGGCATGGCTGACCACCAGCAAACAAAGATTTTTAAATGACACTGAAACTAACAAATGAGTTAGTTGGAAGCCCACAGAAGAAGTATACTTAAAAGTACACAAGTGCCCGTACACTCACGCTCAACCTAAAAAAACCTTATGTAAACATACACTGACATTACCATGGCAAAAAGTGAATAAATACAGGGTGGAATTTGCTCTGTGCGCTCAACTTTAACTGACTGTATGCAACTTGCACATACACAAATGTTACGCAGTTGCAAAACATGTGTTTAAAATGGGCAGGTATAGAAAATGAATCTCATTTGCACAAGTCAAATGTGGATGACCAAGGAGCGGCCAAGGAGTGACAATGTAAATCAGTGAAACACCAGATAATGATTGGCACATGCATATGCTATTCTGACAAACACCATGGCTGGTAGAACACTGCACCTGATTTCTGTGATTCACAAACATTTGTACGAGCATTGGCTCCAGGTGTGACTGACTTACTCCAGGTGCAATCTAAAATTCTATGAATCATCAACATGTGTAATTTGCTTCTAGAGCAAACACAAGTTGCTGCAGGTACACTGGAAATGATGCAGCCTTCTGAAGCAGTGTCAAAATGGGCCTGCAAGTAGGGGCATGGGTGCGTCCTCTGGTGCATCCTAAATCCTTGGAAAATGAAAACCCACGCTTCAAGCCCTAAACCAAAGCTGGCTGCCTGGTTGATTATTAAATTGTATAAACAAATAACAGAGAAGTTCAATTTGAACTTCTTTGGATGTTGAACTGTGGTGCTCTTGGTGGTGAAAGTGACAATGCTATGGCACGGTTTATGACATGGCGCCAAATTTATCGTGTTGTAGCCACACAGAGAGGAGTGGTGAGTGTACAGTAAATGTCGCTGACACACATCTGAGGGTATAAAAGACTTCACACTTATCACACAAACGTTTCCAAATTAAGAAGCAATGCAGGATGCGTTTTTTGGAGACAGTAGTGTTTCATGTGCTCCAAACAGAGAGCAGCGGTCAGCAATGGGTACATGAAGTTCGGGGGTCTTGTTCCAAATAGCCAGAAAAAAATACTATTTTTCTTGATCACTTTACAGTGCTTCTTACATTTTCTCTCTCTATATATATATATATATATGCACTGCTTGTCTGATCCATTCAAATCAGAGACGTATTTCACACGAGAGTGCAGGTCCAGCTTCTCTGTTCAGTGGAGGACTTGATCGCTTGGTCTGAGCAGGAATTCCATATTTGTGCATAACGTCAGATTGTTTTGTGACCCTTATTACAGGCAGTTTCGGTGATCTCAGGGTGCCTGCATGGGGTGGCGAGGTGGGGGGGGGCTGCTTGAGCAGCGAACTTCATCAAACGTGAACTAGTCTAAGGCGAGTTCATCAGTTTTACTTTTCGATGTGCAGGATGCATGCAAGCCAGGACACAATTATTTGTGTATGCTGTGTTAACCCCTTCGCTGCCAGGCCTTTTCCCCCTCCTGTGCCGTGCCTTTTTTTGCCTATTTGGGGCAGTTCGCGCTTAGGCCCTCATAACTTTTTGTCCACATAAGCTAACCAAGCCAAATTTGCGTCCTTTTTTTCCAACATCCTAGGGATTCTAGAGGTACCCAGACTTTGTGGGTTCCCTTGAAGGAGGCCAAGAAATTGGCCAAAATACAGTGAAAATTTCGTTTTTTTCAAAAAAATTGGAAAAAGTGGCTGCAGAAGAAGGCTTGTGGTTTTTCCCCTGAAAATGGCATCAACAAAGGGTTTGCGGTGCTAAACTCAGCAGCTTCCCAGCTTTCAGGAACAGGCAGACTTGAATCAGAAAACCCAATTTTTCAACACATTTTTGGCATTTTACTGGGGCATACCCCATTTGTGCAATTTTTTGTGCTTTCAGCCTCCTTCCAGTCAGTGACAGGAATGGTCATGAAACCAATGCTGGATCCCAGAAACCTAAACATTTCTGAAAAGTAGACAAAATTGTGAATTCAGCAAGGGGTCATTTGTGTAGATCCTACAAGGGTTTCCTACAGAAAATAACAGCTGAAAAAGAAAAATATTGAAATTGAGGTGAAAAAACCATCAATTTTTCTCTACGTTTTACTCTGTAACTTTTCCCTGCAATGTCAGATTATCGAAAGCAATATTCCGTTACGTCTGCTGGACTCCTCTGGTTGCGGGGATATATAGGGTTTGTAGGTTCATCAAGAACCCGAGGAACCCAGAGCCAATAAATGAGCTGCACCCTGCAGTGCGTTTTCATTCTATACCGGGTATACAGCAATTCATTTGCTGAAATATAAGGAGTAAAAAATTGCTATCAAGAAAACCTTTGCATTTCCAAAAAGGGCACAAGATAAGGTGTTGAGGAGCAGTGGTTATTTGCACATCTCTGAATTCCGGGGTGACCATAGTAGCACGTGAATTACAGGGAATTTCTCAAATAGATGTCTTTTTTACACACACTCCTATATTTGGAAGGAAAAAATGTAGAGAAAGACAAGGGGCAATAGCACTTGTTTTGCTAATCTATGTTCCCCCAAGTCTCCCGATAAAAATGGTACCTCACTTGTGTGGGTAGGCCTAGCACCCGCGACAGGATATGCCCCAAAACACAACGTGGACACATCACAGAAAACAGAGCTGTTTTTAGCAAAGTGACTACCTGTAGATTTTGGCCTCTAGCTCAGCCGCCACCTAGGGAAACCTACCAAACCTGTGCATTTCTGAAAACTAGAGACCTAGGGGAATCCAAGGAGGGGTGACTTGTGTGGCTCGGACCAGGTTCTGTTACCCAGAATCCTTTGCAAACCTCAAAATTTGGCTAAAAAAACACATGTTCCTCACATTTCTGTGGCAGAAAGTTCTGGAATCTGAGAGGAGCCACAAATTTCCTTCCACCCAGCATTCCCCCACGTCTCCTGATAAAAATGATACCTCACTTGTGTGGGTAGGCCTAGCACCCGCGACAGGATATGCCCCAAAACACAACGTGGACACATCACAGAAAACAGAGCTGTTTTTAGCAAAGTGACTACCTGTAGATTTTGGCCTCTAGCTCAGCCGCCACCTAGGGAAACCTACCAAACCTGTACATTTCTGAAAACTAGAGACCTAGGGGAATCCAAGGAGGGGTGACTTGTGTGGCTCGGACCAGGTTCTGTTACCCAGAATCCTTTGCAAACCTCACAATTTGGCTAAAAAAACACATGTTCCTCACATTTCTGTGGCAGAAAGTTCTGGAATCTGAGAGGAGCCACAAATTTCCTTCCACCCAGCGTTCCCCCACGTCTCCCGATAAAAATGATACCTCACTTGTGTGGGTAGGCCTAGCGCCCGCGACAGGATATGCCCCAAAACACAACGTGGACATATCACAGAAAACAGAGCTGTTTTTAGCAAAGTGACTACCTGTAGATTTTGGCCTCTAGCTCAGCCGCCTCCTATGGAAACCTACCAAACCTGTGCATTTCTGAAAACTAGAGACCTAGGGGAATCCAAGGAGGGGTGACTTGCGGGGCTCGGACCAGGTTCTGTTACCCAGAATCCTTTGCAAACCTCAAAATTTGGCTAAAAAAACACATGTTCCTCACATTTCTGTGGCAGAAAGTTCTGGAATCTGAGAGGAGCCACAAATTTCCTTCCACCCAGCATTCCCCCACGTCTCCCGATAAAAATGATACCTCACTTGTGTGGGTAGGCCTAGCGCCCGCGACAGGATATGCCCCAAAACACAACGTGGACATATCACAGAAAACAGATCTGTTTTTAGCAAAGTGACTACCTGTAGATTTTGGCCTCTAGCTCAGCCGCCACCTAGGGGAACCTACCAAACCTGTGCATTTCTGAAAACTAGAGACCTAGGGGAATCCAAGGAGGGGTGACTTGCGGGGCTCGGACCAGGTTCTGTTACCCAGAATCCTTTGCAAATCTCAAAATTTGGCTAAAAAAACACATGTTCCTCACATTTCTGTGGCAGAAAGTTCTGGAATCTGAGAGGAGCCACAAATTTCCTTCCACCCAGCGTTCCCCCACGTCTCCCGATAAAAATGATACCTCACTTGTGTGGGTAGGCCTAGCGCCCGCGACAGGATATGCCCCAAAACACAACGTGGACATATCACAGAAAACAGAGCTGTTTTTAGCAAAGTGACTACCTGTAGATTTTGGCCTCTAGCTCAGCCGCCACCTAGGGAAACCTACCAAACCTGTGCATTTCTGAAAACTAGAGACCTAGGGGAATCCAAGGAGGGGTGACTTGTGTGGCTCGGACCAGGTTCTGTTACCCAGAATCCTTTGCAAACCTCAAAATTTGGCTAAAAAAACACATGTTCCTCACATTTCTGTGGCAGAAAGTTCTGGAATCTGAGAGGAGCCACAAATTTCCTTCCACCCAGCATTCCCCCACGTCTCCTGATAAAAATGATACCTCACTTGTGTGGGTAGGCCTAGCACCCGCGACAGGATATGCCCCAAAACACAACGTGGACACATCACAGAAAACAGAGCTGTTTTCGGCAAAGTGACTACCTGTAGATTTTGGCCTCTAGCTCAGCCGCCACCTAGGGAAACCTACCAAACCTGTACATTTCTGAAAACTAGAGACCTAGGGGAATCCAAGGAGGGGTGACTTGTGTGGCTCGGACCAGGTTCTGTTACCCAGAATCCTTTGCAAACCTCACAATTTGGCTAAAAAAACACATGTTCCTCACATTTCTGTGGCAGAAAGTTCTGGAATCTGAGAGGAGCCACAAATTTCCTTCCACCCAGCGTTCCCCCACGTCTCCCGATAAAAATGATACCTCACTTGTGTGGGTAGGCCTAGCGCCCGCGACAGGATATGCCCCAAAACACAACGTGGACATATCACAGAAAACAGAGCTGTTTTTAGCAAAGTGACTACCTGTAGATTTTGGCCTCTAGCTCAGCCGCCACCTAGGGAAACCTACCAAACCTGTGCATTTCTGAAAACTAGAGACCTAGGGGAATCCAAGGAGGGGTGACTTGCGGGGCTCGGACCAGGTTCTGTTACCCAGAATCCTTTGCAAACCTCAAAATTTGGCTAAAAAAACACATGTTCCTCACATTTCTGTGGCAGAAAGTTCTGGAATCTGAGAGGAGCCACAAATTTCCTTCCACCCAGCGTTCCCCCACGTCTCCCGATAAAAATGATACCTCACTTGTGTGGGTAGGCCTAGCGCCCGCGACAGGATATGCCCCAAAACACAACGTGGACATATCACAGAAAACAGAGCTGTTTTTAGCAAAGTGACTACCTGTAGATTTTGGCCTCTAGCTCAGCCGCCACCTAGGGGAACCTACCAAACCTGTGCATTTCTGAAAACTAGAGCCCTAGGGGAATCCAAGGAGGGGTGACTTGCGGGGCTCGGACCAGGTTCTGTTACCCAGAATCCTTTGCAAATCTCAAAATTTGGCTAAAAAAACACATGTTCCTCACATTTCTGTGGCAGAAAGTTCTGGAATCTGAGAGGAGCCACAAATTTCCTTCCACCCAGCGTTCCCCCACGTCTCCCGATAAAAATGATACCTCACTTGTGTGGGTAGGCCTAGCGCCCGCGACAGGATATGCCCCAAAACACAACGTGGACATATCACAGAAAACAGAGCTGTTTTTAGCAAAGTGACTACCTGTAGATTTTGGCCTCTAGCTCAGCCGCCACCTAGGGAAACCTACCAAACCTGTGCATTTCTGAAAACTAGAGACCTAGGGGAATCCAAGGAGGGGTGACTTGCGGGGCTCGGACCAGGTTCTGTTACCCAGAATCCTTTGCAAACCTCAAAATATGGCTAAAAAAACACATGTTCCTCACATTTCTGTGGCAGAAAGTTCTGGAATCTGAGAGGAGCCACAAATTTCCTTCCACCCAGCGTTCCCCCACGTCTCCCGATAAAAATGATACCTCACTTGTGTGGGTAGGCCTAGCGCCCGCGACAGGATATGCCCCAAAACACAACGTGGACATATCACAGAAAACCGAGCTGTTTTTAGCAAAGTGACTACCTGTAGATTTTGGCCTCTAGCTCAGCCGCCACCTAGGGAAACCTACCAAACCTGTGCATTTCTGAAAACTAGAGACCTAGGGGAATCCAAGGAGGGGTGACTTGTGGGGCTCGGACCAGGTTCTGTTACCCAGAATCCTTTGCAAATCTCAAAATTTTGCTAAAAAAACACATGTTCCTCACATTTCTGTGGCAGAAAGTTCTGGAATCTGAGAGGAGCCACAAATTTCCTTCCACCCAGCGTTCCCCCACGTCTCCCGATAAAAATGATACCTCACTTGTGTGGGTAGGCTTAGCGCCCGCGACAGGATATGCCCCAAAACACAAAGTGGACATATCACAGAAAACAGAGCTGTTTTTAGCAAAGTGACTACCTGTAGATTTTGGCCTCTAGCTCAGCCGCCACCTAGGGAAACCTACCAAACCTGTGCATTTCTGAAAACTAGAGACCTAGGGGAATCCAAGGAGGGGTGACTTGTGTGGCTCGGACCAGGTTCTGTTACCCAGAATCCTTTGCAAACCTCAAAATTTGGCTAAAAAAACACATGTCCCTCACATTTCTGTGGCAGAACGTTCTGGAATCTGAGAGGAGCTACAAATTTCCTTCCACCCAGCGTTCCCCCAAGTCTCCCGATAAAAATGATACCTCACTTGCGTGGGTAGGCCTAGCGCCGGCGACAGGAAACACCCCAAAGCGCAACGTGGACACATCCTAAATTTTGGAAAAAAACAGAGATGTTTTTTGCGAAGTGCCTACCTGTAGATTTTGGCCTCTAGCTCAGCCGGCACCTAGGGAAACCTACCAAACCTGTGCATTTCTGAAAACTAGAGACCTAGGGGAATCCAAGGAGGGGTGACTTGCGGGGCTCGGACCAGGTTCTGTTACCCAGAATCCTTTGCAAACCTCAAAATTTGGCTAAAAATACACATGTTACTCACATTTCTGTGGCAGAGAGTTCTGGAATCTGAGAGGAGCCACAAATTTCCTTCTACCCAGCGTTCCCCCAAGTCTCCCGATAAAAATGATACCTCACTTGCGTGGGTAGACCTAGCGCCGGCGACAGGAAACACCCCAAAGCGCAACGTGGACACATCCTAAATTTTGGAAAAAAACAGAGGTGTTTTTTGCGAAGTGCCTACCTGTAGATTTTGGCCTCTAGCTCAGCCGGCACCTAGGGAAACCTACCAAACCTGTGCATTTCTGAAAACTAGAGACCTAGGGGAATCCAAGGAGGGGTGACTTGCGGGGCTCGGACCAGGTTCTGTTACCCAGAATCCTTTGCAAACCTCAAAATTTGGCTAAAAAAACACATGTCCCTCACATTTCTGTGGCAGAAAGTTCTGGAATCTGAGAGGAGCTACAAATTTCCTTCCACCCTGCGTTCCCCCAAGTCTCCCGATAAAAATGATACCTCACTTGCGTGGGTAGGCCTAGCGCCGGCGACAGGAAACACCCCAAAGCGCAACGTGGACACATCCTAAATTTTGGAAAAAAACAGAGGTGTTTTTTGCGAAGTGCCTACCTGTAGATTTTGGCCTCTAGCTCAGCCGGCACCTAGGGAAACCTACCAAACCTGTGCATTTCTGAAAACTAGAGACCTAGGGGAATCCAAGGAGGGGTGACTTGCGGGGCTCGGACCAGGTTCTGTTACCCAGAATCCTTTGCAAACCTCAAAATTTGGCTAAAAATACACATGTTACTCATATTTCTGTGGCAGAAAGTTCTGGAATCTGAGAGGAGCCACAAATTTCCTTCTACCCAGCGTTCCCCCAAGTCTCCCGATAAAAATGATACCTCACTTGTGTGGGTAGGACTAGCGCCCACGAAAGGAAAGGGCCCAAAACACAACGTGGACACATCACATTTTTTTATAAAAAGCAGTGCCTACCTGTGGATTTTGGCCTGTAGCTCAGCCGACACCTGAGGAAACCTAGCAAACCAGTGCATTTTTGAAAACTAGAAACCCAGGGGAATCCAAGATGGGGTGACTTGCGGGGCTCTGACCAGGTTATGTTACCCAGAATCCTTTGCAAACATCAAAATTTGGCCCAAAAAACACTTTTTCCTCTCATTTCGGTGACAGAAAGTTCTGGAATCTGAGAGGAGCCACAAATTTCCTTCCACCCAGCGTTCCCCTAAGTCTCTCGATAAAAATGGTACATCACTTCTGTGGGTAGGCCTAGCGCCCACAAAAGGAAATGGCCCAAAACACAACGTGGACACAACATATTTTTTCACGGAAAACAGAGGTGTTTTTTGCAAGGTGCCTACCTGTGGTGTTTGGCCTGTAGCTCAGCCGGCCCCAGGGGGGGGGGGCAGAAATGCCCTAAAATAAATTTGCCCCCCAACCCCCACCCTCCCCGCCGGGAGCGACCCTTGCCTACGGGGTCGATCCCCCTGCGTGACATTGGCACCAAAAAACAAATCCCCGGTGCCTAGTGGTTTCTGCCCCCTTGGGGGCAGGTTGACCTAAACTCAGCCAATCTGCCCCCAAGGGGGGCAGAAATGGCCTAAATACAATTTGTCCCCCAGGGGAGCGACTTTTGCCTGATGGGTCGCTCCCCATCTCTAAAAAAAAAAAAAAAAAAAAAAAAAGAAAAATTGCCCTGGTGCCTAGAGTGTTCTGCCCCCCCCCCGGGGGCAGTTCGGCCTAATAATAGGCCGATCTGTCCCCCGGGGGGGCAGAAATGGCCTAAAATAAATTTGCCCCCCCAACCCCCACCCCCCCCCCCGGGAGCGACCCTTGCCTACGGGGTCGCTCCCCCTGCGTGACATTGGCGCCAAAAAACAAATCCCCGGTGCCTAGTGATTTCTGCCCCCTTGGGGGCAGATTGACCTAAAATTGGCCAATCTGCCCCCAGGGGGGCAGAAATGGTCTAAATACAATTTGCCCCCCCAGGGGAGCGACCCTTGCCTGATGGGTTGCTCCCCATCTCTAAAAAAAGAAACAAAAAAAAAAAAACACAAAAAAAAAATTGCCCTGGCGCCTAGAGTGTTCTGCCGCCCCCGGGGGCAGTTCGGCCTAATAATAGGCCGATCTGTCCCCCAGGGGGCAGAAATGGCCTAAAATAAATTTGCCCCCCCAACCCCCACCCCCCCCCCGGGAGCGACCCTTGCCTACGGGGTCGCTCCCCCTGCGTGACATTGGCGCCAAAAAACAAATCCCCGGTGCCTAGTGGTTTCTGCCCCCTTGGGGGCAGATTGACCTAAAATTGGCCAATCTGCCCCCAGGGGGGCAGAAATGGTCTAAATACAATTTGCCCCCCCAGGGGAGCGACCCTTGCCTGATGGGTCGCTCCCCATCTCTAAAAAAAGAAACAACAAAAAAAAAAAACACAAACAAAAAATTGCCCTGGCGCCTAGAGTGTTCTGCCCCCCCCCGGGGGCAGTTCGGCCTAATAATAGGCCGATCTGTCTCCCGGGGGGGCAGAAATGGCCTAAAATAAATTTGCCCCCCAACCCCCCCCCCCCCCCCCCCGGGAGCGACCCTTGCCTACGGGGTCGCTCCCCCTGCGTGACATTGGCGCCAAAAAACAAATCCCCGGTGCCTAGTGGTTTCTGCCCCCTTGGGGGCAGATTGACCTAAAATCGGCCAATCTGCCCCCAGGGGGGCAGAAATGGTCTAAATACAATTTGCCCCCCAGGGGAGCGACCCTTGCCTGATGGGTCGCTCCCCATCTCTAAAAAAAAATAAAAGAACAAAAAAAAAAAACACAAAAAAAAAATTTGCCCTGGCGCCTAGAGGTTTCTTCCCCCCCTGGGGGCAGATCGGCCTAATAATAGGCCGATCTGCCCCCAGGGGGGGCAGAAAAGGCCTTCCCAAAAAATTGCCCCCCCTGGGAGCGACCCTTGCCAAAGGGGTCGCTTTGTTGCGTGACATTCGCGCGCAAAAACAAACTCCCTGGTGTCTAATGGTTTCTGCCCCCCCTTGGGGGCAGATTGGCCTCATCAAAATAGGCCTAAATATATATTGCCCCGTAGGGGAGCGACCCTTGCCTAAGGGATCGCTCCCCACCTAAAAAAAAAGAATTCATCACAAAAAAAAAAAAAAAAAAAAAAAGGTCCCTGGTGCCTAGAGGTTTCTGCCCCCCCTGGGGGCAGATCGGCCTAATAATAGGCCAATCTGCCCCCAGGGGGGGCAGAAAAGGCCTTCCTAAAAAAATGCCCCCCTGGGAGAGACCCTTGCCCAAGGGGTCGCTCCCTTTTGCCAATTTCAAGAAAAAAAAAAAATCCCTGGTGTCTAGTGGGGTTTCAAAAGCCGGATTGCAAGCAATCCGGCTTTTGAAACCTGTGAGAGACTTCAAAGGGAAGGAAATACATTTCCTTCCCTTTGAAGCCTCTCGGGGCCTCCCCCATGGGATTGAAAAAGAAATGCAAAAGCATTTCTTTTTCAATCGCGCTGGAAGCTCTGCTTCCAGCGCGATGGGGGAGACCCTGTGACTAATCAGCGCGCGCTCGCGCGCTGACGTCACAGGGGGGGTTGGGGGGGTCGGGGGTGGGAGGGGAAGGGCTTCCCCTTCCATCCCTGACTTGGGGGGGAGGGGGGGAACCCCACAGAGGGAGCGAGAGCGCTCCCTCTGGGCTCTGTGCACAGGACGTAATGGTTACGTCCTGGGCACAGCAGCACTGTGCCTCAGGACGTAACCATTACGTCCTGGGCACAGAACGGGTTAAGGGCCGATGTGAATGCTTAGCTCAGCTTCACACTGCCATTCCGCGTAATCTCCGCTACTTGGTACTTTTGTTTTTGCAGATTCTATTACTCACTGTGTCCTGCTGCATCAAGTACCTACTGGGATAAGTTTACAAGCATCACTTTATGGCCTCGACAATTTGCTGCGTGTGTTCCTCATCTGCTCTTGAGCAGAAACATCAGAAACTTTAAAAATGCAATTATGACACGGTTATAGATACACCGCATTAGATCTTGTTGGTTGTTTCATCGTCCATACAGTTCTGCGCCTTAGAGGATATGACAGTGTGGGCAGAGTGCTTTGCGTTGGGGTTTAGGACAATTGAGACCCTGTCTACAATTGTTATAACTACTTACAGTTGTGAGGGATCGATGTGGGCATGACACAGAAATAACTGTAACATTCTAATAGCTGGTTGAGTGTAGAGTCAATATTCTAGGGGTGAGAGACACAGAGAATGGATGGATACTAATAATAACAAGAACATATAAAGCCGTAATGAAATCATGTAGCGCTAAATACTGCAGTTTTTCAGATTCTAAGCGCTATAAACAATAGCTGCCTCTATGTATAACGTCTGTATACATGGAAAGATGGGGAAAGGGCAAACAGATAGACGGAATTCAAGTGGTTAAACATAACAAATAAACTGTTCCACACAAAGTCCTTTTTTTCTTCTAAAAAATGACTAGTAAATAAATGATGTACTGTAAATAGCTAAACAGATAGATGAAAATGAACTTAGATTTAATAAAATGATTTATATAATATTATGTTTGTTGTACAAATAACATATGATCGATAGAACCAATGGCAGATGATGATGAGGCGATCATAGCATCTGCATATAGTCTGATAAAATTATTAGAGTACTTTAAACCCTCGGTGCCCAAGACGTAACGGTTACGTCCAGATAGGGGCACTCGGGGACTGTGCTAGCTCCCCCCCGGGGGCCTCGCACCCTCCTCCCCTGAGCAGGGATGGAAGGGGAATCGCTTCCCCATCCACCCCTGCCTCCCTCTTGTGTCCCCCCATGGTGTCTGATCACATCAGAGCGCGATCGCACGCAGACCTCACCAGAGGCATACCCCGAGCTTCCAGCGCTGATAGGAGGAGAAATGCAAAATCATTTGTCCTCCGATCACGTGGGGGTGCTGAGAGAGGCATCATTTGATGTCTCTCTCTGAATTTCAGCTGAACGACCGTGGTGCGATTGGGCAGCAGAAATGTCCACCAGACACTAGGGAGTTTGTTTTTGTTGTTGTTACTGAATAAGGGGAGCGGCCCCTTGGGCAAGGGTCACTCCCCATCGGGGCACATTACTGTTGGCCATATCTGCTCCCCTTGGGGTCAGATCAGCCTATTTTTGGAAGGATCATCTGCCCCCAAGGGGGGCAGAAAACCCACCAGAGACAAGGGAAGATTTTTTTTTCAAAATAAGAGGGTGGGGGTATGGCCATACCACCACCCCAAATTAATGGGGCGAAAGTTGTTCTGCCCATCAGTGGGGAGATGGGGCAACTACCCACGATCCACACCCCGGGGGCAGAAAGTTTACTAGATGGCAGGTAATAAAAAAAAAAAAAAAAACAATAGTGGGGTGGTGGCTACCAACCAGTATGGGCCTGGTTATGCCCCCACCCCAACGGAAGGGGGTAACAGTCTTTCAGCTCTCCCCCCAGCACACTAAAACATCTTATCCCACGGCAAGCAAGAGGACATTTGATTATTTTGGATTTTGATTTTACATTTGGGCCATGTGAGCTTGTCTAACTCTCAAAATCGTCCCACGTGGAATGGTGAGGGCTGCACGTTTTGGACTTTGGGATGCTGCTATGTAGAAAAATCCACAAGACGTAGACACATCTGAAAACTAAACATATGGGTAGGTTCAGGGTGATGTGTTTCACATGCACTGTACCATAATCTTATCCACAATTCCCTGCAACCCTTCAACTTTGCTGGAAATCACACATTTTTCCCACATTTTTGTGATGGAACATTCTGGAATCTGCAGTAATCCACAAAATCCTACCACCCAACATTGTCTCATCTATACCGATAAAAATTCCTGCCGCACTTGTCAGCCTAAAAATGTTTTTTTTCAAACTGCCCTTTTGGACTCGCTTTGGTTCCCCCTCAATTTTGACATGTTTTCATCTTTACCAGGAGAATGAGGGGAATGTTGGGTCGTAGGCAATTTGTCCCGGTGCAGTGATCCCACACAGAAATGTGGGAAAAATGAGATTTTTAGCTAAATTCGAGGTTTGCTGAGGACTCTGGATAAGAAAACATTGGGGGATCCATGCAAGTCACACCTCCCTGGATTCCTGCGGGTGTCTAGTTTTCAGAAATGTTTGGGTTTGGTAGGTTTCCCTATATGGCTGCTGAGCCCAGGACCACAGACTCAGGTCCCCAACCCCCACAAAAGCAGGTAGTTTAGTATTTGCTAGGCCTACCCACACAGGTGAGGTAACATTTTTATCGGGAGACTAGGGGAAACGCTGGGTGGAAGGAAATTTGTGGCTCCTCTCAGATTCCAGAACTTTCTGTCACCGAAATGTGAGGAAAAAGTGTTTTTTTGGCCACATGTTGAGGTTTGCAAAGGATTCTGGGTAACAGAACCTGGTGAGAGCCCCACAAGTCACCCCATCCTAGAATCCCCTATGTGTCCAGCTTTAAAAAATGCACAGGTTTGGTAGGTTTCCCTAGGCGCCGGCTCAGCTAGAGGACAAAAACCCCAACTTGGCACTTAGCCAAAAACAGCTCTGTTTTCTTTAGGAAAATGTGATGTTTCCATGTTGCTTTTCCTGTTGTGGGTATTAGGCCTAACCACGCAAGTGAGGTGCCATTTTTATCGAGAGACTTCGGGGAACACAGAATAACCGAACAAGTGTTATTGCCTCTTGTGCGTCTATAAATTTTTTCCTTCCAAATGTAAGACAGTGTGTAAAAAAGACGTCTATTTGAGAAATACCATGTAATTCACATGCTAGTTTTGGGACCCCAGAATTCAATTCAGAGATGTCCAAATAACCACTGCTTCTCAGCACCTTATCTAGTGCCCATTTTGTAAATACAAAGGTTTTCTTGATACCTATTTTTCATTCTTTATATTTCACCAAATAAATTGCTGTGTACCCGGTATAGAATGAAAACCCATTGCAAAGTGGAGCTCGTTTATCGGCTCTGGGTATCTAGGGTTCTTGATGAACTTACAAGCCCTTAATATCCCCGATACCAGAGGAGTCCAGCAGAGGTAATGGTATATTGCTTTCAAAAATCTGACATTGCAGGACAAAGTTACAGAGTAAAATGTGGAGAAAAAAGCTGTTATTTCCTGTAAGAAAGCCTTGTAGGATCTACACAACTTAGCACTTGCTGAATTTAGAATTTTGTCTACTATTCAGAAATGTTTAGCTTTCTGGGATCAAGCATTGGTTTCATACCCATTTCTGTTAGTAACTGGAAGGAGGCTGAAAGCACAAAAAATAGTAAAAATGGGGTATGTCCCAGTAAAATGCCAAAACTGTGTTGAAAAATTGGGTTTTCTGATTTAAGTCTGCCTGTTACTGAAAGCTGGGAAGATGTTAATTGTAGCACCACAAACCCTTTGATGGTGATATTTTCTAGGAAAAAAAACACAAGCCTTCTTTTGCAGCCCTTTTTCCCCATTTAAAAAAAAACAAAAACTTTCGCTGTATTTTGGCTAATTTCTTGATCTCCTTCAGGGGAACCCACAAACTCTCGGTACCTCTTGAATTCCTAGGACATTGGAAAAAAAAGGACGCAAATTTGGCGTGGGTAGCTTATGTGGACAAAAAGTTATGAGGGCCTAAGCGTGAACTGCCCCAAATAGCCAAAAAAGGCCTAGTACCTAAGGGGGAAAAAGCCTGGCAGTGAAGCGGTTAAATGTACTATAGTAACAAACGGATCCTACTAGTGTTTTTATAAAATTAAACAGGTAGTGGTCTAGGCTCTCAGGTAATTCGAGACACTGATAGCCATTGAGACACTCCTTTCCTTCACAGTGAATGCGGTGAGATCATTTGTTTGCGCTTAATTGTTTAAAAAATAAATTGAGAATACCGTATTTATCGGCGTATAACACGCACCGGCGTATAACACGCACCTCATTTTAAGAGGAAATTTCAGAAAAAAAAAGCATTACATTTTATCGGCGTATAACACGCACACATCATTTGCCCCCTATTTTCAGGGAGAAAAAGTGCGTGTTATACGCCGATAAATACGGTATGTTTGTTTATAAAAGACCCACACCTTCGTTTAAAATATTTGCCACCAAAAGTCACCCCTTTTATCAGAATAATTTTTTTCAAGCATTGATAGGGATATGATATATGAGTTCTATCTCTTCTAAAATTTCAAACGAAAGGCAAAACATGTTTTTGCTTTATGAGAATTGTATCTGGTTCCAAAGCACAGACTTTCATAATCTAACTAAGCAACAACACAGAGAAATGTGCAACGGTGACAACTTTTGCAAAATCACTTTCGTAAACAAATGCACCCCATTAAATTAAATTTGATAATTGTTATTTCTGGAGTCGGTTCTGTGAACTGAAAACAAGGCATGGGTAGAATAAATGCCTTTAGACCAGTGAAGGCAACAGACACGGGTCAGAGCAACTGAGCACCCTCTAAGGTGTATATTAACCAAACCTAACTTGTTTACGGTGACTAATGAAGACCCCCTTCGCCGAAGAGATCTGTTGCTAGGTAAAAAAAACAGTTTAAACGCAGTTCATTATTAGCGTGTCGTGCTGACAGTAGGACTGGGCAGCAGACTTGGCAACAGAAGGGATGAGAGCGGAGGCATTCGGCCCCCAAGCCTGCTCCCCCACTGACAGAAGCCTCGCTTTAAGGCCCCTTGTCCACAGCTCCCATGCATGTAGGAGCTTGCAGCGACCCAGCGGCCCCATCTGCAGCTGGGGCTCGTGCCGCCAACAATGCAGTTGCCATGTTGTGTTCATCAAAGCCCTGCCCAGCTCGGGTGAGTGCAGAGGACAGGGGGAAAGATTATCTATCAGAAAGCACAGTGCTGTTTGTTATGTTGGGGGTTTCCAGGGGCCCCAACATATGGGTGACGCTTCGGGGTATAAATAAACTACTCAGCACACACTTTAAGTTGTTCTAGTCCGACGCGGTTGGGCCTAAGCAGGTGCAATTTCTGCAGCGCAGACGTTTCTCTGCTCTCTGCGCCGCTCCCTCTGCCAGCCCCGACCACGCCTCTCTTTATTTTATAGCTCCGGGCCGGAGGCCTCGGAGCAAACCATTAGTGGAACAAACAGAGGTGACACGATACTTGAACATACGGGGATCTCACCAGAAGACTCCCCCATTGTACTGTGCGGTGTCGGACGACCGGTTACATCACCGACCAGCAACACAACATTCCTCCACAAAATTCTAAATAACAAATAATACATAACACAAATACAAATGTTCAGCCTTCACACAAATGGTCACGCAAACGCGTGGAGGGGCAGGGGTTGTTACGCAAATTATATCTCGTAGCACCTGATCGGCTTGGCATGGAATCCGGACCCAAAGGGACATCCAACCGTTCAGGCATGGTGGGATCTGGGGGCTCTTTGCGTTGACCAGCGGGACGGGAGTTGGGGCTATCACTTCCAGTCAACAATGACGAGGGATCGCCATCACCATTGTCACAAAAACCTTCCTCAACAGCCTCACCTGAGGGGTAGAACCTCTTAAACAAGGATATGTTGCGCGTAACGGTCTCACTCCCAAGCTGGCCTACAACAGCCGACCCCTTTCTGTGAACGATTGTCCACAAGACGGTGCTGAAAGGCGTGCAAAACTTACTCCCTGGTAGGACTTGCTTCAGCAATACCTAATCCCCCACAGTGAGGTCAGAAGGAGTCGCTCTTCGAACACGGCTCGCACGTTGATTGGAGACACGCTGTTTCTCTTGGACCTGGTCTCTAGCCAGGGCGGGAGGATTCCAGGAGGAGTGATGGGGAATAGTGTCCATGGAGGCCCTTCCAAATGCAATGTGACTCGGCGCCCGGTTGGTGGTGGAGTGGGGTGTTTGTCGATAATTGCGCAGAAACTAGATAGCATAGTCAACAGCCTGACCACCAGCGAGGGCAATACGAATCACTTTATTCAGCGTCCTCATGAATCTCTCGGCCTCCCCGTTAGCCTGAGGCCATCGTGGGGTAATCCATCGGTGACGCGTGCCAGTGGTGCTCAGATACTCAGATACCTCCCGGCTTTGGAATGGTGGCCCATTGTCTGTTTTTATCTCAGATATTAGACCATGTGTGGCCATGGCTTTCTCTAGACCCGAGATCACTACGTCTGCCGTGAGGGCAGGGATGATCTCCACTTCGGTGTACTTGGAAAAATCATCGATGAGGACCATGGTGTGGTGACCATCAGGAAAGCTTCAGAAATCCAGGCTAGCATACACCCAGGGTCCCTCTGGTGAGGGTTCAGTCTCTATGGGGTTGGGCCTACTCGACTCACCAGTGGCCTGACACCACACACACAACCTCACCATGCTCTCAACTTGTTCGTCCATAAGGGGAAACCATACTTTCGAACGGAGGCGGCTCTTCGTTTTAACCATACCTTGGTGGCCATTGTGGGCCAACTGAACCGCTCTTGAGGTGAGGGATGATGGGATGACCAACCTATTCCCTCTCAGGATACATCCCTCGGCGTCAGTGGTGAGTTCGTCCCAGACGATGTATAGACTCCCTATGACACGTTGGGATCCGGAGGTCAGCAAAGGCAGTTGTCCTTTTAGACCGTGCCACTGGTTGTTCTGCATTGCTACTAGAACCTTTTGTAAACACTCATCATCCTTGGTGGCTTGCACAATTTCGTCCATTAACATGGGTATCGGCCTGGACCGGTCTGTGATGTATCGGACATACTCTTCGGTCTCCTGCGCTTCCTCAACCTCTACGTCCGACCCAGCTCGTGGGTGTCTCGACAAATAATCTGCTGGGTTTTCAGACCCAGGGTGGTATTGCAATTGGCACTGATAGTCTTGCAACTGTAACATCCACTTCTCAATCCTCGGCGGTGGCTTGGAGGCTGTGCCATTGAAGAGGGGGAGTAATGGCTTGTGGTCGGTAGTCACAATGAATGGGCAGCCATACACATAGATATGAAAGTGCTTACAGCCCCAGTGCACTGCGATGGCTTCCTTTTCTATCTGAGAATATCGTTGCTCAGTTTCAGTAAGAGACCTGCTGGCGTAGGCAACTGGGAACCACATCCCCTCTGCCTGTTCTTGCAATAATACGGCACCTAGTCCTCTTGGTCAAGCATCGACGGCGATCTTTGTATTTCGTTTTGGGTCAAAATATCGTAGGATGGCCTCGCTGTACAGTGCCTCTTTGATGGCTTCAAAAGCAGCTTGTTCTGCTGGCCCCCATCTCCATGGCTCAGAGGCTTTGGTTAGACTCCGCAGTGGCTGGGTGAGGTTGGACAAATCTTTAATAAAACGGCCACAGTAGTTGACCATTCCTAGAAAACTCATGACTTCTGTGATGTTGGTGGGAGGGGGTGCTTTCTTGATGTCGCTCACCTTGGCCGGATCTGGGGCTACGCCACTTGCTGAAAACGTGTATCCAAAGAACTGTATCCTGTCTCATAGGAACTCGCATTTTCTGCAGTGCAGGGTGAGTCCGGAATCATGTATGCGCTGTAGGACACTCTGGAGGCGGGAGTGGTGTTCCGCGATGGTAGGCGCATGGACCAAGATATCGTCGCTGACGTTGATGGTTCCTGGTAAGTCAGCCAACAGTTCCTGTATGACATTTTGGAACACCTCAGCGGCATGGTGTGGGTCCAAAGACCTTCTCGATGATTCCTGCCTTTTCAAGGTTATCCAGTTCTCTCTCCACTTGGGGCCGAAGGTGGAACGCAACTCGCCGATGCCGGAGTGCTACTGGCTGTACCCTTTGATCAATATGGAGTTTGATCTCACGGCCTCGGAGACACCCATTTCCTTTGAATACTCCGTTGTATCGGGCTATCAGGTCGGTTATGGACTCTTCGTGAATGCTGAATGCGAACGTTACAATCGCCAACTCTTCCGCAGCCTTACAGCCTAACAGCATTCCTTTTCCTTCCTCGGTCACGTAGACCTTCCCTGGGGTGGACTGCGATCCATGGGTGAGGGTAGTTCGGAACATGCCCCTCAGGGCTAAAGGAGTATTCTGCCCATACGCATAGACCTTTACATTTGCCTTTGTTAGCGTCGGAGTTGGTACCATTGGAGTTGGTACCATCCGGCAGTGTTCCTCTGTGGCCAGTAGGTTTATGGACGCTCTCGTGTCTACTACTGCGACGATCTCATGCTTGCGCATCAAGATCTGGCACTTTGGAAGTTGTGCTTGACGAGAGTTGGTGTGCCTGACGGTGAAAAGGGAGTGAACTACGTGTATCACGGCCTCGTCATCGTCCATGTCACTCCCATGCTCCGACTTTTCTGGAGGGGACTCCTCCAATGCAATATTGACGGATGCACTTCCAGTTCTCTTGGACCTGCAGACTTTTGCGAAGTGATTCATCTTCCTGCAGCTGGAGCATACTTTTCCTTTTGCCGGGCACTTGGATGGTTTGTGTGTCATCCCACCACAATACCCACACTGCCTCGTTTCGGCCTTGTTCGGTCGTTATCTGGGTCTGTTCGTGGGCACCGTGATCGCATTGGCCATCTCTTCTTTTATGGGTCGCTGTAGGGCTGCCTCCATGTGCAAGGCACGGGCCCTTGACAGCTCTTTCGTGTGCCCCATTTGCAGGATGTCCGGCAGGGATTTTCCGGACTCTTCTAGGATGCGTTCCCTGAGCTTTAGGGAGGCACACCTTGGATTAACTGTCCTCTCACTTCTTCTGTTTCGTCATTGAACCTGCAGGTGCTCGCTAACTCTCTCAGCCTCATGTGGAAGGCGTCTAGCGACTCCTCCACTTGTTGTCTGGCTTGCCTGAATATGAACCTTTCATAATCAGTGTAGACCATGGGTTCAAAATGCCTGTTTAACGCTGCTATGAGCGTTACGTGTGTTTTGGGCGCGTCTTCCACGAGGTTTTTGGATATCTTATATATGTCCTTCCCTCCTATGTGGATGAGCATGGCGCGCTTCTGGTAATTCGCTACCTTGGTGGCCTCGAAGAAAAGTAGTACTCTTTCCACCCATTCCTTCCATTTTGGGGCTTGCGCGGATGGGGCTCCTTCAACAATGAACAGTTCTACTGGAGGTATGGCAGACATTATGGCCAGTTATGCTGGGCAGGACCTGATTATTTCTACAGGTATTGGGAATTTTGTCCGGTGGCGGTGATTGGTTTCAAAACCCTAGGCATGGGGTGTGGGGTTCGCCAAGTTACTCACTGCGGCTTGATGTGCTTCACGGTATGCCTTAGCTTTGTCCGTGCTGGCTGCTTTGATGAGATCCTTCTTTCTGTGTGCCCATAATCTTTGAAAATGTTGAGCCTGAGCCCTCTGACTCAGCAGGAGGCTAGAAGAGGTACCTCGTGTTTGGGTGGACCAGCTTACACCCTCAAAGCGGCACGAGCACCGCATGACGGCGGCAGCCGCTTTGCCTGTTATGCCTATATGGGAAATTGAGCCCGCCGCACGAGCACTGCGTGACTAGCAGCCACTGCAGGGCAATTTCCGGGCGTGGGGCCACCTACCTCGTCGACAAATGTTATGTTGGGGGGTTCCAGGGGCCCCAACATATGGGTGACGCTTCGGGTTATAAATAAACCACTCGGCACACACTTTAAGTTGTTCTAGTCCGACGCGGTCGGGTCGGGCCTAAGCAGGTGCAATTTCTGCAGCGCAGACTTTTCTCTGCTCGCTGCGCCGCTCCCTCTGCCGGCCCGACCACGCCTCTCTTTATTTTATAGCTCCAGGCCGGAGGCCTCGGAGCAAACCATTAGTGGAACAAACAGAGGTCACACAGTACTTGAACATACGGGGATCTCACCAGAAGACTCCCCCACTGTTCTGTGCGGTGTCGGATGGCCGGTTACATCACCGACCAGCGACACCACACTGTTCACGTGGCATTGTCTGCCGAGGATTACATGCTATGTGTCCAGTAGGGTTTGCTCCATCCATCACAGCCCTTCTTTGGCCGTTCCATTTTAGTCACAAAGCCCAAACCTTGCTATAAAAATTCGAATCTGCTTCATTGTGGCGCTGTAAAAATTTGCAAAGCAGAGATATGTTGTGCAGTGGTTAACTAGGGCTTGGCATGTGTGACAAGGTCCTAAAGTCATGTTACTTCCCCCTTGCGTAGAATGATATCCAATTGGCAAAGGGCAACACATTGCCCCTGAGTGATGAATTGTACACAAAGAGCAAATAAGTAGATTTGGAGCAAAGTACTTCTTAGTGTTTGTGAGGCTGAACCTCTCATGAAAGACCTTTGTTATGGAGAGAGGAGTAGCTCCTGGAAGAAGCAATGCAATCCTGGCATCCTTTTGTCATTTAAAATAAAGATGAACCATCAATTCAATTATCGATTAGAAGGCAAGGTTTCTCCTTGTGTAATTTCAGGGGGTATAAATTCCCTACACAGTCTAATAAAAACAGTCTTCATGTTGACACTAAATGTGTGGTACATGCTGCTATATAACCCAATGAAAAAAAGAAATGATAAATGCTGTCACGTGAGTTGCAATGTAACAGTAACCACAAAAAGCTGATTTTTTACTTTTTTTTATTGTGCATTAAACAATATCTGTCAGCCTTTTAATAAAAAATGTAAGCAGATTTTGCCACAAACTGACTTACTGTGTGCTTATAAGACAGGCTTCAGCCTAGCAGATTTGTTTTTAAATTCAAATACCATACATGCACATTTTTTAATGCCAAAAGTCCAAATAAAACACAGAGCAAATCCTTAAGAACACAAGAATTTGCTACGCAATGGGTCTCACTTTTGCTTGAGGCAGAGCTATAGGCGTTGTAAATTCCTAACTGGACTTTTCTTTCCACCCAAACTGAAAATAAAAACTAAAACAGTTGACATTAATGAGTGATTCAAAGCACCGCCGTGAGTGCGAAGAGAGAGACAAAAGGAAAAAGAAGTTCGCTCGCAGTCAAAGTTATGAGCAAAAGTGCAATTATCTATGTAACAGGGTCGATGGCCAAGGCGGTAACAAAACCGCCCTAAGGAGAGAGAAACGTAAAGCAGTTACCGATGGTAAGAAAGGATTTTTGAAAGGCAAGCCCATGAATGAGTGATAGTGATGGGTGTGCGGTGGATGTGGTTTAAAGCCCAGATACATACCAACACTGCTATGCTCGACCTCAAAAAGGACCATAGGAGCAGATTTTGTCCCCCTCCCCACCCCCCCAGTAAATTAAAAAATTTCCAGGGGTATAGGGTCTCTGGGGCCTGTAGAGTTTCGGGGACGGGGCTGCACAACTCCCTCCCCTTAATTGAAAAAAATGGCCAACAGGAATGGAGGTTTGCAGGGTCTCAAAGGCTTGAGGAAGGCGGCTGTGTGACCCCCACAATATTTTAAAAAATAAGAATTGCTGGCTGTGGCACACTCTGCAGCTGACAAGCAGGAGTTTGGCTGCCCGTGGCTGGTTGGATGCAGGGCCTAGCTAAAGGGTAGGCCCTGCATCTCACCCCCTGCTCCAGACGGAGGACATGCATTTCCGGGGGTTGGCTTGATGTATGGTAATAAAATATTACTTTACACTAAAAAAGGATTTTTACTGAAAAGAACAAAGATAAAAGTAATGCTCTAGTAAGGTGAAAATGTCAAGTGACAGTGTAACATTTTAATCTACAAAAACACTGAACTTTGCCAGTCATAGTTATCAGTAGTAACTATAGCTTGTATCCTTGCCATGCACTGCTAATTTCTCCACATATTACATTACTGATGACACGTTCTATGACATCATTGATAACATGACTGCAACACATGAAATAACATCATCAATGACAACACTGTGCATGCACTGTATGTTACTGGACAGTAGTGAATATTACATGTATAAACCTACTATGAAACTAGATGCAGTGCTACCTTCTTTGAAGCCAAGACTTCTGAAGCAACTCAACATTGCCACCTGAGAACAGTAAACATTTTGCAATCAGCACTCTTCCCCTTCTTCCTTGTGATAGAGAGTACACATATTGACAGTCAAACAACACAACCCTGTGTGTTGTACATAGAGACTTTTAGGTATAAATATATGCATTCATACCAGTTTTACAGTAAGATTATGAGGTATTGTTTTTTAAATCAGGCGGACATTTTCTCCTTTTTTCATTGGCCCATAATGCACATGTCTTCACATTATTTCTCTCAGATGAGGCATATTTTAATTAGATGTGATGATATTGTATGAGCTTTATCTATTTCAAAGTGCCTGATGTTGTCTAAATGGATAGCAAGGGGAATCCATGCTTCCAGAAACCCCACACATGAATTTTCATCCTTCACACTATTTTCTGGAAGGGCATAAATCCCTCAGCAGTTTTTGTTTTCAGGCTCAGTGATTAATTCTTATAATGTGTCTTCTAGATTGCTTATCCTTACTTCAGCCTCAGTAACTCTTAGTGTGAGCCTCTCCATGTCATTCAACATTTCTGCTACCTCTGTGTGAATTAGATCCTTATTATTTTTTGTCGACTGGTCTATCAATAAATCCAGCTTTCTCGTGGTTGTGTCCATGTTAAAATATGTGTCTGTTTTTTATCTTAATTGGCAAAGGAGGTTTAGAAAAATCCACTTTTGCACTTATAAGACTTTGAGGTTTGGTGCCCTTCAGCCTTCTTTGCTAAGCAAGCCAACTTTATCCCCTCAACAAATTCAACAATATTCAGAAACGTTAGTGGTCAGAGTTCGGTTTTAAAAGACATTTTGTTTATTTATATTAGTCTATTGTAGAGTTTGTGAATTTGTATTCAAATGACTGGTGATGACAGTCTGTCCTTAAGTAGGATTTTGTGCCTCAGATAATAGAGGGTATATTGCATGTGTGTGGCAATTTACTTCTCTAAAAGGCAAGCATGAGTGAGAGACCATTTGCAAAGTTAGCTCTTTGGTCCATCTGGAGTGGAATGCAATATCAATCAGAGTTTGCAAATAGCAAAAATAAGTAGCACTATAGAAATCTGTACTGGCAAGATGGCACTCATCTCAGTTTAAGTACTTTCAGTTTTACATATGTCTGCCACTCTGTCAAACTATTACTATACCCTCTCTTTGCAGGCCCCTTCTAAATTTGTCATATGCATTGTTTATTGACAGTAGCTTTAGAGCTTCCTCCCCCCCCCCAGTAGCACCTTCTCACATGGGCTCTGCATTTTGGCAAACGCACCGTGAATTTCCTCTTCTGTGTCACTGACTTTACAGAATGATATGGTTTGCCCATTGCTCATTTTGCTTCACATTTTTGTTCCATGTTTCTGTGGATGAACTTTGTTCCATGTCCTGGTATTTGGACAGCTTGTATTTTCAGGAGCAGCATTTTGCGTAAGCTATCTACTTCAGCGACAACCCACATACAGAGAGCTTCTCATCGTTTTTCTCTGCATTATAATATCCAGTTATATGGCAACCTTCAGTCAAACCATGCGAATTATTAACAATGTCTCTTCTATTTGAAGTGTGGCATATGCATAGATCCACGTTTAATGAACCCTTCAGTATACGCCTATTTCTGCATCTATGTGACATGCTCTCTGTGTTGATTATCCTATGTGTTGGCTTCATAGTGTGATCAGGGTATCATTTGAATTGGTATAATATAGTTTTATACACCTAGTCATGCACCCCTCGCAGAATAGTTTCACTCTTCACTGATGTATGTTGCAGTGTTCCAATTAGTACCCATTTGGCATTACTTTACTGCAATTTATGTTCACAAGAATTGGAGTGTTTTATAAATTTGAATCTAGCACCTAGCTACACGTACACTTCTAACTGAGCATTTGTATATTCAATAACTTGCTGCTAAACATTAGTGGGTTTGGTCCTAAGAAAAGAGAGGGAGGCCAATTTATGATGTTCTGCCCTGCAAGTTAAACGTTTGCTCCTGTAGGGGGTCTCTTACATTTGGAACATATTTCAATATTTGAAAGGATTTACAAATTAACCATAGAAAATGAAAGAAATTCCAAGGCAGTCGTATATTTAGATGAGCATATGTGTGTGTTTTATTTCTCCATTGTTAAACCGCTTCCTTTATATTTCGATTCAATATGGGGTGTTTCAATTGTTTTTAAATAATATCAGGTGCATTGTCATTCAACATACACTTCAGCAGTCTAGAGCTAGTTCAAGTTAAGAAGTCTTCATTTTTTGAGCTTCTTGAATTTAAAAGGATTTTTGTTCATTATAAGTCCAAGAATAAAATCTTACTATTAATATGATTACAAAAATCTCTGCTGAAGTTCCTTTATGGTATATGAAATAACACAATTGTAGTACATAATTGTAGCATCATGATTTAAATTACACTCAATCTCACATTTCATTCTCAATGCATTGCCCGGATTGTTACCTTTTCAATAAGTAAGTCATTTTAACACAAAAAAAATATTTCAAGATTTGTTCCCCATGTGAGGAATCATCAACGGCATGGTGGCAATACAAATAGCAACATGAAATTAGGAAATATTACATATATGTAATAGTTAATTTTCAACAGAATTTTGAACAGAATACACCTGTGAAAGCCCTGTTCTGACTGATGATTCGCTGTGGTGTGTGGTAACTTATGAGGTTTGTGTGACCTGGAAGATATGCCTACTATCTGAATCATCGGATTAGCCTGAACAATGGTGAGGACTGAGCCAATAATTAACAAAAATTATCCCAGTAAGAATAGTTTACGACCAATGTCTGTTGAACTTGATATCTTGTAGTTAGTCTGCTGTTCACGAGTTCTGACAGTCAGATTTGTTTTCCCTCAGTTGTTCAAGTGAAGTGTACAATATGGGTACATCCATCCATGTTAAAGAACCTACAGCCAGTATAACAAACAGCACATGCAACTAAAATTACTTGAATAAATTGGCCTTGACAGTGTCTCTTTAAATGTGTGTGTGAAATTATGTTATTTCCCCTCTAATTCCTCTCTCCGGTTCTGTGCAGTGGCTACCAGCTTTTAGTGCACAATGAATTACTGCTCATTGGATATTTAATACATCAGCTAAAATAAATTATTTTTTAACTTTGCTTTGATAGTAAGTATCCAATATGTTGTTCAGCACAAATATATCTTTCTCTCTTGTTACTGTTCTCCTACTACTGCACGAAAACATTCTGGGCCATATTTATACTTTTTGACGCAAAACTGCGCTAACGCAGTTTTGCGTCAAAAAAATTAGCGCCGGCTAACGCCATTCTGAAGCGCCATGCAAGCGCCGTATTTATTGAATGACGTTAGCCGGCGTTAGTCGCCGGTGCTGTCTGGTGTGCGTTAAAAAAAATGACGTACACCAGGCAGCGCCGGCGTAGGGGAAAATGGAGCTTGGGCGCCAAAAAATGGGGCAAGTCAGGCTGAGGCAAAATTTGCGCCGCAACCCGATTTGCGCTATTTTTTTTTTACTCCCAACCCCCATTGACATGACTCCTGTCTTAGCAAAGACAGGAGTCATGCCCCCTTGCCCAATGGCCATCCCCAGGGGACTTCTGTCCCCTGGGCATGGTCATTGGGCATAGTGGCATGTAGGGGGCACAAATCAGGCCCCCCTATGCCACAAAAAAAAATAATAATAATACTTACCTGAACTTACCTTAATGTCCCTGGGATGGGTCCCTCCAGCCTTGGGTGTCCTCCTGGGGTGGGCAAGGGTGACATGGGGTGTCCCTGGGGGCATTTGGGCAGGAGGGCACCTCTGGGCTCCTTCCGAGCCCACAGGTCCCTTAACGCCTGCCTTTTCCAGGCGCAAAAAAACGGCGCAAAAGCGGCCGTACGTAATTTTTTTTGACCCGCCCACTCCCGGGCGTGAATTTTGCCCGGGAGTGTAAATACGGCGCACATGCCTCGGAGTCAATTTTTTAGACGGGAACACCTACCTTGCATATAATTAACGCAAAGTTGGTGTCCACGCAAAAAAATGACGCAAACTCCATGGACTTTGCCGCTAGACGCGTCTAACGCCAAAGTATAAATATGGAGTTAGATTTGCGTCGGAATTGCATAAAAAAAAACTACACAATTCTGGCGCAAACGGAGTATAAATATGCCCCTCTGTCTTGTAGCAGTGTCAATAATATGTTTACAGGGAAAACAATTAGGTCGTGTTTCAATGAGGACAATTTATCCCAGTCCTCTTTGAGGCTTCTTGACGGTCCTGTCCTGTCCTTGCCTAACATAGAAGGAGTTTGCAGTATGGCAGACACCTCATCATCATTGAAGCTTAATCCCTGAAAGTCTTCCATAATAGGGTCTCCGGGCCAGATACAAGAAGTCTGATAAAACAATGGAAGTCCCCCAGCTGGGCCGCTGTACAAGTCAGACAAATCGGGGGGGGGGGGAGGGGGGAGAAGCAGGGAGATTAGCCAGGTCAAAAAGGTACACTGTTACAGGGCACAGGTGCTCAGGGCACTTCTAACTTATAAAAATCCAAAGTTTCAGATAAAAGTAATCCAAAAATATACCCCATATTAGAGAACCTACCGCTGGGGAACAAGGCAATGAGTAAAAATCCAAGAAAGGAGAAACTGTTGGTTCATGGCAGCATTACACCCAGTGAGTTACAGCTTCCACTTAAGGACCTAAAACATGACTCTGGTAATGGAATAGTCAATCTACCACAGAAAATAGACCAGGCAGATGTGGTAAAATGCCATCAAGGTTGTGCTCCAAAAATTATGACGACCACTGCTGCGCAGACAGAGGAAACCCACTAAGGCCTAAGTTCTTATTCCTCTGAAGCTGAGATCAATCTTATAAATACTGTAACAGACAAACAAATGAATGGGGAGGGGAAACCTACCCTCAGACCATTAAGGAAATGCATACCATAGACCAGTTGTTTTAAAAATGTTAAACCCTCAAAAAGGTGTTTTGGGATCTAAATCTACTACAGGTTGCATGCATCAAAAATGCCCTGCAAACAATGATCACTCAACTTTCTCCAGTAAGCAAACAGCTGTATAACAACTCCAAAAATGTGAATTCCAGAGACAGATGTGAGTGGATGAAGAAACCACACTCCAACGCCCTGATTGCAAAAGCCAACCAGCACCCTGTCCGATATCCGGGACTTGAGGGCAACTCTGACTACAGGGCCGCTAGTGTGGCAGAAGGAGCTTGGTGTAGAAAAGCAAACTTAGGTGGCACACCCTACCCCCCAAGCAAGACCGCGAGCATCAGAATCCAGAGAGCTATTAGGCAGCTCTAATATTTCAACCTTAATAAACTTCTCAAGGGCATTAATATATCCTGAATAGACATAACTTGTTCAAACTCCTATAGGACTTCCTGGTGTTAATGCCCTCAAATGAAAAGATCTTAAATATATTGCATTTATTCTGGAGACAAAGGAGTGCCGTAAAGAGGCAACCACAGTGCTGTTTTGAGATATTGAGATAGCAAGACGTGAGGACAGACACTCTAAAATATTCGCAAAATGGGGGGGGGGTCGGCATCAGCAAAGTCACAAAACCAAAACACCCAGGGATCTTGGCCAAACCGTACCACCAGAATCAACAGCCAGAATCTGTCATTTGTTGTGTAAAGGGCTCACAAAACCCAGGAGACGGTTCAGCTCAAAACAGATATTGATGCCAAAAAGAGTGTGCTGGTTGACATCTAGCTCATGCTGAATGGTGACAAACCAACTTGGGGTCAAGATAACACTGCCCCTCATAATAATGTCTCCTCTTACCATCCACTGAGTTTGCAACTAAGCTTATGGTATATTTGAGGCCTAAACAATCTTACCACAAATACTGACATGATGGAGAAAATTTTCAAAAAAATGCATAGTACGCTTGCAAGAGATGTGGCAGTTAGTGGCTACAACAGGGCAGGATAACTTTTAACTCTTCACAGCAGCCCAACCATCTGTCAAAGAGGTCCATTCTTATGGTGATGTTTCAATTCTGATGCACAAATCACTGGCGCCCAATATGAAACAGATCACAAGTGGCCTGGGGGCTTACATCTTTATCAAAGTAGGAAATAAAACGCACTGCAGGATTGCAACTGAATTATTATCAGTATCTACATAAATCCAAAGCAATCTAAGGAAAGAACTGCAGATGGAGAAGTCTCAAAACTGTGATAAATTAATATTAGGAAGTCATGTGGGTTATGGCAGGAAATTTCAATACGTTCCTACTAGGAGCAGTGGTAACCTTAATATGGCAGCAGGAGGAAAACATTGCTTGACACATTACACTTTGGGGAAAATCAAGAAGAACAAGGCAGGAGAAAATGTCTCCACAACTCTCAATTGTAGAAATAGCAACAGGGCCTCAGATGAGCCTTCTTCTTTCATATATTTTTTATACATTAGAAATTCCAGCTGTTCATTAATGGATTACATGTGGGTATCCATGATGAACTACCTCCAAGTAAGCATCAGCCATCATTCAAGACTAACCTTTTCTCTTTCCATGATGGCCAGCACACTCCTGTAAAGCCAAATAATTGATGAACAGGAGGTTGTTTGCAGCCTGCGTAAAGTACAGTGGCTTCCAATGGCAAAAGCTTTAAAAAAGAAGAATTGAAGAAAGGCCCAAAAAATAGGGCAAGTGAGCAGCCATCATCATCTTTAGAATTCTCATCGTTCACAGAGTAGGTACTCAACCTGTTCACTCACAGGGCTGGTGTCACGGAAAATAGGAAACCGATCAACCCAAGCCCAGCATTGAGAGCTCTTAAACAATAACGGAATAAGCTCTTGAAATAAGCCAGCAGTAACAGCATTCCTCCCTTAAGGCTTGAGGAGATTCAGGATGCAAGGAAGATCTATAGAGCCAAGTTATGGGAAATGGCCAGACAAATTAAAGATAAACAATGGATTGAACTCCACAAGGTCTTGAAAAGAGAAGATTTGACCACATTTTGGAGGCTGGTCCACAAACGTTCAAATGAAAACAATGCAAATGTTGTCCCATCCATTCAAGCATCCAAGTGTACAGAATACATCTCTATTTTGCACAACACAGTAGACGATGGGTCAGGCCCGGCCCCCGTCTGTCGACAACACTGGTCATCTTTGTGAAAATATTGACCAATGGGGAGAGACCATTGCCAGTAAAGACAAAATCAATCTAATAATTGCTTCATTTTGATCGGCAGGTGCACCAGGACCAAACTGTCTTCTCACAAGTATATTCAAATCTGCAATAGATGAATGGGCCTTTTTATTAAGTCCCCTATTCAAGAACTGCATCATGTCTAATGACATGCCTGAGAGGCTCCATATTAACTCTGATTCACAAAATATGCACTACCAATCAACTGGCTAACTTCAGGGTGATTGCCCTCCTCGACGTCGATGTCAAATGCTTTGCCAAAGCCTTAATGAAGACCTAGAGGAATGGGCCACCTTGAAGGGTCTGTTTCCCATTACACAATCAGGCTGTAGACATGCTCAAGGAACTGAGTACAATCTTGTAATCCTCGCCTCCCTGATCAATTCCGCTGCCTTCAAAGATGCTATTCTCCTCTATGCAGCTTTCATCGACTTTGCCATTGCATTCAACAAAGTTGATCGATTGAGGCTCTGGTTGAAGCTACAAAATGTGGGCATTCTGGAAAAACTATTGAGAGCTATTATGAGCCAATGCAGAAAGACCTGGGTGAGAGTTAAAATATCTGCCAGTAGATGTACAACACAAAAAGGTTTAACAAGCACAGGTCTAAACAGGAGTGCATTTTAGCTTCCCTACTATTTAATCTCAGTTTGGTAGACATTAATAGTGCACAAGTCCCAGTGAGAGCCCTAAATTTGTGGGTATCCACATCTAGTTCTTCCAATATGCTGATGACAGATTATAATTTGATCATACGGCTGTTGGCCTGCATTGATCCTTGGATGCCCTCTTGCTGTACTGTAAGGAAAGCAAGCTACCAGTTAATCATTCAAAATAAAAAATCATGGTTAGTGTCAAGTGTCAACAAAGCCAAATTTGTTATGGATGATGCAAAACTAGTGCAAGTATCGAGCATAAAGTATCTGGACCTCCACTTTATCGAGCTTGGCTCACACCAAGCACAACTGTCAACCTTGTAGCTCCTTATATATGTTTATGAGCTCCCAAAAATTGTTTAAAAAGATGCGAGGCCCAGATCTTACTGGCATTTCTAGAGTAATCAAAGCCATGTTCATGCCAACCTTGACCTATGGCTTGTTGATTTTCAAAGCCGCCCAAAGGAATTGTTCAAGATTGTGAAAGAGTTCTTCTGCCCAGCAGTAACTGAAAACACCATTCACCCCTCCCAGACCCTCCTCTGTGACTCTCTAGCTGACTACTTCCATGGCAAAATCTCGGCCATCAGCAACTTTCACCCAAGACCCAACAGCATCGACCACCTTCTGACCCCACCAGGCGATTCTCCCAGACACCTGTTCACCGACTGGAATCAACTATCTATCCAGGAAACAGCAGCTCTCATGAGTTCAATCCACTCCAGCTCTCCCAACGACCCATGCCCACACTACATCTTTAACCTGGGCCAGAAGGAAATGAGCAGCATCCTCACCCTATCATCAACACCTCCATCAGAACTGCCACCAGCCCCAAAGCCTGGAAGCAAACAGAGGTCAAGCTGCTCCTAAAAATCCATCCGCCAACCCCAGCAAACTGAAATATTATCACCCCATATCTCTGCTCCCCTTCCCAGCTAAGGTTCTGGAAAGAGCCTTCAACAAACAGCTCACTGAACACTTGGAAAGACACAATCTACGGGACACCTCCCAATGTGGTTTCTGCACCAACCACAGCACTGAGACTGCCCTAATCGTTACAACAGATGACATCAGGTCCATCCTTGACTACTGAGAGAAGGCTGCCCTGATCCTCCTTGACCTCTCAGCCCTGTTCAATACCATCTGCCACTACACCCTCACCTCCGGACTCCACCACATCGGGATCCGAACCAAGGCCCTCAAATAGATCCATTCCTTTCTCACAGGATGCACCCAGAGGTTCTGCAGCCCACCTTTCACCTTGGAACCTAAGAGCATCATATGTGGCATGCCACAGGGGTCCTCAGTCAGCCTCATCCTCTTCAACACCTACATGATGCTGGTGGCCGAGCTTGCTTGCTCCCACGGACTCAACGTCATCCTATACTCTGATGACACTCAACTCATATGCTCCCTCTCCGAAGACCACACCACGGCCTTTCTCCTTTCTCACCTCCAAGATCTGGAACGACCTCCCACCCCACCTAAGTACCACCTACTCCCTCCTCGACTTCTGGAGGAAGCTCAAGGTCTGGCTCTTTGGCTCTTTGACTAGAAGCTACCAGTTCTCAGCAACAACCTACAGTGCCTGGGTAACCTCCGGGGTGAGAAGCTGCGCTATACAAATCTAATGATTGATTGAAAGATCATCTTGTCACATGGCTGGATACAGTCCAAACCTGATACTTCAAATGCCAGTTCCAGTTGCCAGATGCCACTCTTCTTCCTAAATACAACTGGATTTCGGCCCGTGCAAACAATCAACTATGCTTTAAGCTGGGATTCTGGGATATCATGTTAAGCTTAAGGCGGCCCCTACAGGTTCTCTCAAAGATCTCATAATGTTAGGTGTTCAGGACAAAAAGCTCCAATGGGGGCCCATCTCGAGTCTTCTTGAACAAAACCTGTCACCAAAATCCATGACAAAAAATGCAAAAATACAATTGTGTGAAGATTAGGAAGTGTTAGCACGAGGCACATGCGGAACTGTGGGTAGTTTTCCATCGAGACCAGGCGAAAGCATCGTACCCATCAAGCCCTGAGAAACTAGTTTATAAAATATAACTTAAGAAACTGAGATATGGACGAATCCCTTTTTTAAATCGTACAAATTTAGGAGCTTAAAATGTTCCTCTCATCATAACTGTAGTTTGTGCAATTCCAAGCAAGAATCGCTAATGCATGTTGTCTGTCTTTGTCCTAGCTTAAAAAGGTATTTCGACAATTGAGATTAAAGCAATGCAAAATAGTTATAATTACATGTTTGAGCAGAATAAATGCACAACACTCAGCCAGGTCTGTGAAATTTCTCAGGCAAGCCTACAGATAATGAAAATGAGTTCTGTTGCTTTAAAGTTTCAGATTGTTTTTTCCTACTTAACAGTAGCCCAAGAACAGTTGGCGACTGGCTTCGTGGCGTAATGAAATTGCACAGTGCACTTTATTGACTGGTCTGTAATATTGCTGTACCTTGCTGGCAGATAAAGTTAAAGAATTCTCCCACCTTTCAATTTTTGGTGATGACCAGTGCGAAACAGGTTTTGTAGGCTCCCCGATAGCGTAAAATGCACTTTATGAATTTGATTGGAAAACCTGTGTATACTGCTTAAAGCACAGTGCACATTATCACTCTGTGTTATGGCTTATTGTCCCTTGATCTAAGTACTTAGCAATAAAGGAATTGATTGTCTATGAAATACCTAAATCAATGTAGCAATGGCTGCATGGTGTCATTTGATGTATCTCCCCTTCCTTGTTGATTCAGTAACTTTGACAACTTTTGCAAGCATTAAAAGTACTGCCCACATTATTCTGCTGCACTTAACTGTTGTTGTGAAATGGCTGAGTTGGTAGAATAATACTCTATTTCCATTTTTATAAATTGTGATTTTAGAGTTGATTGTTAAGGATGCAAAGATAATGCACTTTATTTTGCACAAGTTACTGAATATATAATTTTATGAATGGAAAAGCAGTTGACTGACCATCACAAGCATTTCAAATATGATGCACTTTTTTCGGCCGCACTTAACTGTTGTTGTGAAATGACTGAGTTGGTAGATTAACACTCTAATTCCTAAACATTTGTTATATGTTGTGATTTTAGAGTTGATTGGAAAGGATGGAAAGATTATGAACTTTATATTTGCACAGGTCACTGAATATGTAATTTTATGAATGTTGAAGCAGTTGACTGACAAT
This sequence comes from Pleurodeles waltl, assembly GCF_031143425.1. NCBI lineage: Eukaryota > Metazoa > Chordata > Amphibia > Caudata > Salamandridae > Pleurodeles > Pleurodeles waltl. The sequence continues at coordinate 916,305,635 of NC_090447.1, forward strand.
CACAGTTATTGGTGCATAGAATAGACAATTGTACAGACCAAACTCAACACTCAGAATATTATTCTTTTTGAGCTGTTCTCATATTTTCCTTGTTATATTGTTATGGTTTTAAAAAACTGGAAAAAGTAAACTTTAGGTACATACATGTATCCTGGGGATTCCTGAACTCTAGTGATTTCCCAGAATTCCTAGTACTACAGTGAAGTCAAGTGGCAGTGCTGTGGTGAATTCCGAAAATATTACAGGACATGAGGGTTTCTGACAGCTATTGTTTTTGCCCAGTGGAAAAGAGGCATCAGTATTTGCTGACATCTATCAACACACCATCAGTCACCTGCCACAGACTAGTCACCCCTATAATACAGAGTATTTTCATTTGGTGGCTGCGTTGGGTCATTTGTGGGGTGTTGGCGGGCTTAGGTGTGGAAGGAGGTGTTGCCTATATATCTCTGTTACAGTATCACATTTTTAAAGGGGATAGTGTATTGTGAGAAAGGCATCATTTTTGCCATGATCACCGCAATTATTGTGACTGATACTGGTGGTTACTGACTCAGACTGCGCCCTGGGCTCTGCTAACTAGACCCAGGGCCAGTGCTTTGTTTAAAAGGTATGTGGTATTTAGGCATAATTAAAATTGCCTCTGGCAACCTAACTGTAAGTCCCTAGTATATGGTAGGGAATGTAGGTTTAGGGACCTCAGTGGAGTTAGGGCACTTAAGGGTGTACTGCTTTGATATCTGGCTTGCACATTGCTTTAAAAATAAAATGAAGCCCAAATTCAACTTTGGAATTAAACATATTCCCAAACTAAAGTCTCAAACTGTCTTATTTGTACATATATGTTACCCCTAAGGACCCCACCTAGGAGTCCTATGGTAGGGTGCTTTTTATAAAGCAGGGGCATTATAAAATATGTTTTATATGCCCAGGTGAGGGAAAAGCTGCCAATTTTGTTTCCCCCTTTGTAGCACTGCTAGCTCAATAGGCCAACATGGGAACACCTTATTAAACTTTAATAATGTGTATCTTTTGATTGGAATGGGCTAGAACTGTGATTCAAAGTGTCAGAATAATAGTTAAGGAAACTCCAACAAACTGCCATGGGTAGATTTATTATAACTAATACAGCAAAATAGTTTTAGAACGTTTTCCTAAAGTTTCCTAAAATCAGTCCTGTAGCAACCTCTTCTGATTGGTCAGCCTTTGACAGGCTGGCGAGAATGCTCTGATGAGGTATGAAGTGGCCTGGGCTGAGACAAAGGAACCATCCGGTGGGAGGTGGTCTGCAGCAGCAGGTGCCAGAACAAGAAGGGGGCCGGGCATCCAATCTCGTCTTCAAATGTAGACTCAGTCCCTCCGCCCACTTCCTACACCCCCGGCCAAATGGGAGCACCTGTAACTGAATTAGGAGAAGGGCTGGGAAAGTTACCCACACTTGTTGGTGGGCTTAGGCAGACCTGAACCTCCAGGCGAGATTTTCTCTATCTTGGATTTTTAAGAAACAGTGCTTTCTGGGACAAAAATGTGCCACGCTTCTAAGGAAGTAGTCATTCGAGAGAGTGACACCCTGTACCCTATTGGTCAGGGATACCCACTTTGTTGCCAGCCCGGAAACCTGGAAAAGTGTGGGAGAGCTCACCAGCAACTCAAAGCCCTGCTGAAAGAAATCAGAAGAAGTACTACCTTGTTGGACCCCTGGTCTGCACCAAGGAGAGGACTTTGCCTTGCTTCCAAGATTTAGGAGTTGACTCCCTGTAAGCAACACATATAAAGGAGCTACCAAGAGTCCCCTTCATCAATCCCTGCAAGAAAAGCCCAACTGATCAGCGTCCAGTAGACTTTCAAGGATTTGACCAAATGCACTGTGGGAACTGTAGACCAAAATTGTCAAAGGAGCAACTCAGAGCTTCTGCAACCTTGGCTGGTGTTGTGAACACTTAAAGGCCCCAAAAAGACTATCTAGAAGAAGATCCAGAAGTTTGGACGCAGTTGGAGAAATTATGTGAAAAAGCTCCATAAGTGGACTGAACAGTTGACAAGTGTCAATCCTGCAATGTCCAACTGCAGCTCGGCCTGAAATTCAGGTTCAGACTGAAAGCCCTGGAGCTCTGCCCTTCGACGAGAACCAAGACCTCCAGGATTTCACCGAGGCCTCTCGCTGATCCAAGCCAATGATGATGACTCAAAACCCAGCCTTGATTAACATCAAGAAAAAAAGCACCAAAAAAGTGACTAAGTGCGCAAGTAAAATTCTGACTGAGGCCTACCACTCAGTGTATCCAACCCGAGCTCCATCGCGGTCATCTTTAAACTTTGACTTTGACCTGGTCAGGTGTGACCAGATAGCTGCAGTTGTCACTTTTTACTTTTAGGCACTCGAAAGAACATTTTTTGATTTCTTCTTTAAAAATTCATTTCTCCAGTTCCCTACATTGGATTTTTTCGTTTTAGTGTTATTTTGGAGACAAACATATTTTCTATTTTTATAAATTGTTATTGTATTTTTCTTATGTGCTGTGTTTCACTTATTTACTGTGTTGTTAACATAAATGCTTTACACACCTGTCTCCTAAGTTAAGTCTGACTGCTCGTGAGCCAAGCTACCAAGGGTTGAGCATGGGTTCATTTATTGAGACCTTAACTTGACCTTATTTATGATTTTGGCATTGTTACTAAGTGTAGGTACCTACCTGCCTTTAATAATAAACCACTTTCCAACATGTAATCATACAAACATAATCTTTAATGGCAGTTGGTCATTGAGACATAAACTGGTGAAGCAACTTGTTATAATCTGTAATTTCTTATTTCCTTCCTATACCTTAAGATAGATGACACATGATGCATAATATTGTTATTATTACATTAAACACTGTCTTTTATTTTTCCTGCTTTATATGAAGATTGATGCAAGAAATGAATTGTGTATTTTGCCTTTGATTAGAGTTATGTGAATATTTAAAAACAATTAGAATAATAAAAATACAATACCTATTACATTTGCAAAAGAAACAATGACATCTTTTACTGGATTTTCACTTCTGAAGGTAAATCTTTAGTTCACTGGCGTGACCACAAATTTTGAAGGCTCATACACTTCCTACATTAACCTACTTTTGTACTGCTATCACAGATTGATAATTTCTGTCTTTGCTTGGATCCCTAGCCGTTCAGAGTCAGTTTCCTGGTATTTGCAAGACAGCAGAAGTGCTGCTCTTAATGTTCTTGGAGAACATCTTAATAAAACAGTACATTAAACACCTCCTGTTCCTTAAGCTAAACCTTCTGTTTCCTTCATTAATAGCTGCCCTACATGATGAGCTTGATATGCTGAGCCAAGGCAATAAATTCAGTGCACAAACGGATTCCTCATTGTTACACTGAAGAAATGCCGCAAATCAATAATCTGAAAGTATTAATTTGAACCTCTCTTTTTGATAACTGTATGATTAAAGTTGTACATCTTTTGAAGAAAATCGTACTTTTGAGGTTGTCTTGTCAGATTTTTAGGATAACTACCGAACGGTTTACATGTAGCTTCAATTAATGAGCTTTTCTCGGAAAATCTGTCACTGCTCTGGCCCTCGTGAGCCAACTTTTGACACCACTTGTCATTGAAAATTGGTATTGCAATTTCTGTCTATAAATGAATAATGTTAACACTTGAAAAGGCAGGCATTCAAGTAAGGGCAGGTGGGTCTCCAAGCAGAAGCCTATTACCATATTTTGAGGTGGCTTTGTTAGGCCTCTGTTTCATTGGAGATATGGGATCAGGAATAGGATGAGTGAGGGTAGATTTTGACGAACGGGACAATAGAATCTATGAAAACTTAAGCACTTGACTGCTAACCTAGTGTTGGCTTGGAGGTTATATTCATTAAATGGTTTTAAGAAACATCAGAGCAGATACGGTGGGTCAGTACTTAAGGGTCTTGCAAATATACCCTGGAAAAAATGTTGGTGGTTGTTGTAGTGCTCTGATTCATACAACTACATGAGGTCTGACTTCCATCACATTTTCTTTCTCTCTCGCTTCCTCTCCACCTCTGCTGGTGTGTCCTGGGGCTTGATTCACAAAGATATAATTAAACTTTTTTGTAAGTTTATGTTTTTTGTGGTGTTTACAAACTATGAGTTAGTAGTAAGTTTAAGACTGGGGAGACTGTGCTGTTCGGCAGAGAACTTTACACATAAAATAATAGGACAGGTCTGCCTATTTGTGCAGAGATAACAAAAAAAGATGAACTTACAAAATAGCGTAAGTTTACATTTGTGAATCAAGCCCCTTGTCTGTAGATTTGTCACAGCAACATGCACAATTGAAACTGCCAGTACATTGAACCTCTATACTGCTGTCAATGAAGCCTTCCATTTTGCTGTAGACATCACAGAGTCTTGTACGAGAAAGGAAATCAGTTCAATGTCTCACTCTACCTGCCTTTTTTATACTTCCCCCAGATTGCTACAAGCAGCGAATAGTTTCCAATGCTAATTTATACAGTAGCTATGGGATGTCGAGGGCATTAAGTAAGTCTAATTACTTGAGAGGCTACCAAGTCAAAAGGGTTCAGTATGATCAAGGGGCATTTCATGGCATCGACCTGGGTCATTTTTTATTTTCAGAAAGAACCCCCAAAATCAGGCGATTCTTTTCACAAAACACAAACACAATGGCCCTGATCTACAGAGAGTGCTTAGTTTTCATGTGCACAACAACTTTTGCTGTCACAAGGGTTATGGGCAGAAACAAAGGACAGTGGAAAGCTAGCCCTATATTGGGTGGTCCCCCTGATTCACTGATGCCCATCATTTGCATGGTTGCTGGCAGAGAATTTCCCATTTCAGAGTTGACTGAGGCTCTGCAATGGGGGCCGTAGTATTCACTCCAATTCTAAATGCAATGGGGGAAGCACAGGGTTGACAGAGGGGGAGAACCAGTGATTTATTGAGATTCTCCCTTCCTGTCAAACTCTAAATGACATCCAACGTCTGCAGCACTGTCAGAAATAAATGATTAAATGAGTACAAACAAGTGATTAAGTCTTAAGGAAGAAATGATCCCTGGACCAAGGCAACAAAAATATCCTGGTGGGTGAGGGACCTTCCTTTAATGTATATTTCTCCCACTCATTTTTTATTTTTTTTGCCAGAAGTCAAGGGCTTCACAAGAGCATCATCCAGCGGCTATCCCGCTTTGTGGAGGTCTTCTTAGCTACACCCTGCTGACTTGCCCCTCTGAGGTTTTTGACTACCATATCAGAAGATATAACTTCTGACCCATACAAACCTGGTTTCTGGTTCTCACTGTGTCTTCATTGCAGTTTACCTTCAGTCATTCTTAGTTACCAGTCAAGCACAACCAGATGACCACGATTGGTGCCTGATGCTATTTTGGACTTTTGTTTTTTCAAGTTAGTTGTTTTGGTGTCATGTTGTTCATTACATTATTCTTTTTTTTATACATTGGACTAATACTTTTATTGAGTTGAGTTTTGACTTTTTAACTGTTAGTACTTCTGAATACTGTGCCTGAGTGACCAGAGGTTCAGCTTGTTTAAATTACTGAAAACCTTTACTGGCCCTAACAAGAATAGTGACATTATTACTTGTGTTGAGTGACGATCTTCCCAATGCAATAATCCACTTTCTGACACTTAGTTGACATGGCACTGTATGTCTCTCTCCCTTTCACACAATGCAGTGAGGCAACTTTGTTTTCTGTGCTGGTTACCATGAAAGGTTGTTAAATCTGCCTACCTGCAGAGTCTCCTAATGTATATGTGCTATAATCACACTACATGAATAGTTATGATCTCCACTCTCATTGCGGAATCCTCTTACTTAGCACTGCAGCACAGAAATTCTGTCCCGAGAGCAGAGACTCCGCCACAAGTGCAGAGAACCTGCACTCGTAACTTTACGAGTCAAGAGCCCATTTTTTAAATTGGTCCCTGATTTTATCAGTTTTTATAAGTTTCCTCTTCAAATAGCTCAACAGACAGTGATTTTAGTTCCCTCTAATTGATCCAACTAAATGATACAACGTCATTAACCAAGTTGTGTCTCTTGAAAAGAAAGCATTTTCAGAAGTCTCCATTTTATTGAGATTTGCACTTCTCTAAATATTTGCCCATACCTGGCCTTTGCTATCTCATAAATTCTGCCCCTCTTTCTCATTGGTTTCAGTCAATGGAGTAACATAAGCCCCCGTATACCCCGAGCGCCAGGTACCCTCCTCATCAAAAGTGGTAGGTGGTGGGCTGGGGAGGGGCCCCCTTCCTCCTTGTACTTTACAGGGGGAGGGGCTGGATTTTCTTTACACCACAGGTTTCAGTTCCAGTTTCGTTGAGTAAATGAATAAAACATTATTGGCTTTCTCAAATTGATTCTGTCTAATATTAATTTGATATTCCCATGTACCACCAGGGTCAAATTGTACACCCAAGTATGAGAAACTACCGGTCTGTTTCAGCTGGATATCCTTCAGACTGAGATGGCAAAAAGAGGGTGATGGCGACCTTTAAGTATAGGTTAGATAAATATGCCAGTTAGGGGAATGCCAGTTCGTCATGTTGAGAGGAGTTGCTGGTGCACATTGCTGCTAGTTAGGTAGAGTGTCTGGAGTTTTACAGCCAATAAAAACAGTCAAGACACAAATCTGGAGCTACACCATGCAAAAGTTGGTAATTTACAACAAATAGGATTTATGTATTGCATATAATCTTCACACATGTATGACAAGATACGACTGACATTTCATGATTTATGATTAAGACCGATCTTTTAAATCGCATGTTACTTCACATAGAAGCAGTTAATGGACGTTTCGATTTGTGTTGTGTCTCGATTTGCCTTTTTTTCTCTTCCTTTTTACATTTCCTGAATTGTAAAGGTTTGAAACCGGTGCAGAGAAATGAGTGTATTTTTATTTAATATTGTCATATGTTAGTTCCCTATTGCCTGCACTGAAATGGTTTTAGGCAATAGCATTTCGAAATCAGTTTTAATTGATGTTTTAGGAAGAGAGTTTTGAGAAAGGACATTATTTTCAAATTTTCGGATGCTCAGCAAGCCTCTCAAAATCCCAGTGCCACTATTCGTACCTCTGCCAAACTAGGAGCAACTAAAGCAGGCAGTTTTAAAGCAGCACCACATAGAACTGGACTTTTACATATTGAGACTGCTGCTAGCTTCCCCCACGTGAGTTCAGAGTCATCCACCCACCACCCCTCAAACTGCAGCTGCTCAGTAAAAAATGATGGTCATATCTGTAAAATGTGAAGTTGCTCCTTATGGACCGATGCTCACTCAGAAATCCCAGGGCAGTGAAGGTATGCGCGCTGCTCACAGTCGTGCCAAAATAATCCCCTTGCTGATCTCTTTTGACATTTGTCACTTGGTGTATGAAAATAGGTCTGCGAACACAGCTACAGGCCCTGTGTTTGCATGATTTTTTGCTTATGATGTTGCAGAAATGGCATTTCAGGCGTATACATTTCAAACATCCTGTAAAAAGTAAAAGTCAAAATCTTGTGGATAAATTTGAATACTAAAATAATGGTTCCACAGACTGTATGAAGGGAGTGATAGCTCTTGGGTTTGAGTGCCTGCTACTGAGACCTGTGGAGAATCCCCAAGTGTTAAGTTTCAAATAGCAGGAGGGCATACCTATTATTAAGAGCGTACCAATGTCAAGTTGTGAGGTCGCAGGTGCAATATTGAAACACAAGTGTCACTACATTTATGATAGAAAGACAAAAATGGGGGCATTGTAGTGTTGACTCTAATGTGACCCGAGAAAATCACCATCGTTGGCAACCATACACAGGACCACCCCAAGTTTGAGACTTAGAACAAAGTGAAGAGAGCTATTTACCGGCAGCCTCTAAGTAAAACATCCTGAAATTGTTTTCAGTCCAAATCAAATTTTAAGACTTGAGGACGAATCTTCCTGTCCAACCAGCCACAACTCTTGCAACGCAATGACCTTCAAAATGTGAAAAATCCCTATTCCCAATCTCCCTCTATTGCTTGTCCAACCTTCTATGGAGCACATTTTTGTAAGGGTATGCAATAGAAAAACTGTGCAGTGTACTTGTCTGGGAATTGTTATGAAACTAAATGCTGACTGTACTTTTTCTGCATCAAAATCATTCATAGAGGCTGGCCAGGCTCCCAAAGTTTGTTCTGAGATAGATTCGTATAGTCTCTGCCTTGTGAACTATTATCAAGTCCGCATCCCACATAATATGTTCCAGCACTGTCTGAAGCTTTGCTGGTGAAGAGAAAAACATGTTTTGTAAAGAAAAACAGCTGCGCTGCCCTGAAACTACAGCAGGGCACAAAATGGAGTTACTCAAGCAAAATTGAGTGGATGGTCAAATGATGGATAAATCTGAATAGCATCACACTGTGAGTGCAGGTGAGTGGTGTGCTCGTGTTACTGCTTGGAGAAAGGTGTCCCCAGGTGAGTGCTGAGTTTGCAAAGTGACCATGTGAATGTAGGGCAAGAGGATATGTAGTGCCCCCCTGTGAGTGTAGGGTAAGCAGAGTCCCCACATGAGTGCAGGATGAGTGATATGCCCATGTGAGTAATGTGCCAGTTTGAATATGGCATGATCAGTGTGTTCATATTAGTGTGAGGTGAGTGATGTTTGCATGTTACTAATGTGTGAGAGGTATGCCTGTGTTAGTGTGAAGTGAGAGGTATGTCTAATTGAGTAAAGAGGGAGGCTGTGTAAATAATGAGTGAGCAGAATGCCCATGTGAGTGAAGATTGAGAGATTAGCATGTGTGACCATGTGGTGAGAGGTGTAAGTCCAGTATGAGGTGGTGCTTGTATGAGTGCATGGTGAATGTTGAGCGTGTTGGAAAACAGTGGTTGGTGGTGAGTGCAGAGTTTGTAGTTTGCCAGTGTGAGGGCAGTGTGCAGGAGAGGGGTGCTGTTATTTGTGCAGCAGAATGAGTGTGTACATAAGCATTCAGGGTGACACTTGCACCTGTGTGAGTGCAGGTTGAGTGTCATAGGCAAAGTGAATTTAGGTTGAGCAGTGGGAGGGGTCTATCCTTATCAGTGCAGGATGAATGGTGTGCCTGTATGCGTGAAAAGTGAGCAGTGTGCCATTGTGAGTGGAGGGTGAAACAAAATACAGTCAGATGTATTAGCACTGGCAATGCTTCTTTTGAACTGCCTCTGAAGCCTATGGGAATTGTACTGTTAAGGACCCCCTATACTTCAAACTTTTCAAACCCCCAAAAACATCCTTGATCGTGGTCAAGGCCACTAACTAGACCATGAATAATTGATATTGTCATTTGCCCATTGAAATCTATCTGTACCTCAAATAAATGTGTACTCCATCTTTGCAAACTGTGCTGTAAAATGCATCTTTTATCCTCATTGTCTTCAAAAAGTTATATGGAGGGATGGCCCTCCTACTTTTCAAGATGTAATGAGGGCTTCAACATCCCTCACTGTATTAACCTATTGCACTTCAAGCCAAGGATTACAATCCATCAATTAGAAAGTTCATCAATTACCACAGATGTATTTATATTTCCCTTACTACTCATACCATGTCATGAGGACCATTGGTGAATATTAGAAATCAAGTGTAAATTGGAAATGTCAAATGTTCGTGAACCACCACAAGCTTACTCTCCAAGTGTGTTTACCAGATTGACATGAAATTTCTCTGATCAAATTTCTAATGCTCCTATAAGAAGGACGCTCCTGGCATCAACCCTAATTCTATAGATTAGGTACCCACCATCTGTAACAAAGTTAGTGTGTTTCATCGTAGATATCTGCCTTCCTTGCCTTCTTTCCACATTCAAAGGAACAAGATTATGGCCCTCATTATGACATTGGCAGTAAATTCCACTTAATGCCATGCTGACTGCCACCAACATACCGCTGCCGCAGCAGATATCTGTTCACCATATTATGATACACACACACCAATCCATCACTATTCAGCCACAGACACAACTCCGCCACACCAAAGGTCAGTGATAAACTGGCAGTATCCAAACCCACACAATTACGCCAACAGAACAATGCCCATCACATTATGACCCACGAATCACCGCAGAGGACATTCAATGGCGGTAAACCATTAGCAGTACATACTGCTGTGCTCAAAATACACACACACATACAAAACCACATTACATTGGACAATTCAAACTACAAACACCTGACACCCATACACACACCAAACCACACCCACCCACCCACACCACTATAAAACACACACCCACATTACCCACAACCCTTTACGGCTACAAACAATTGCCATGAGACAGACACCACGACCACAGACAAGACCAGAGCCACACACCACCATCATCCATACACCACCCACTCACCTCACAACACACACCCCAACACATCCCCCTACACACCCACACCCACACTACTCACACAACACCCATGGCACCACAACCACACCCCAGATTCTCTGAGGAGGAGCTAAGGGGCATGGTGGAGGAAATCATCCGGGTAGAGCCACAGCTTTTTTGAGCACAGGTGCATTGCTAGGAAGACGGAGTTATGGCAGAGGATTGTGGACAGGGTCAAAGCCATGGGACAGCACCCAAGAACAAGGGATGACACCAGGAAGAGGTGGAACGACCTACGGGGGAAGGTATGTTCCATTGCAGCAAGACACCAATTCACTGTACAGAGGAGTGGTGGTGGACCTCCACCTCCTCCCCCACAACAAACAACATGGGAGGAGCAAGTCTTGGCAATCGTGCATCCTAAGGGCCTGGCCGGAGTAGAAGGATGACTAGGCTCTGGTGAGTCAACTATTTACTACTTTCATCCCCTACCTGCATGCCATTTCAGACCCCCACCCTCACCCTCACTCCCATCACTCTACTCCATCCCACACACCCCACCATCAAAATTCACTCATTCCAATGCCAAGCCCTACATGGACACCACTCACAGGCCTCCATGGACACCTATCACTAAATCATGCACAATAGAGAGAACTAATCATCCCACCATACACCAACGTACACAAGTGAAAGCTGCCCGGGCAAATAGAAACAAGGAGGGAAACCCACCCATGCACAATATGTCACACACAAAACAATAACACTGCATTTACATCCCCACAGGTATCCCAGCCAATGTCAGCAGAGAAGAGGTGCCAGCACTATCCAGTCCCGCCATAAAAGAGACCCACAGTGATGACAGCAACTCTGGTCGCCTGGATATGGATGACTAACCTGGCCCATCAGGGGCCTCTGGCAGTCGGTTACCCAGGTACAATCCCACACCACCACAAAGACTCCCCCTTCAGGAAACACAACCACAGCACCCACCCATCGTACCCATACCTCTTCCCCCAGGCCACGTCAATCAGCAGTGTGTCCACCACTACAGGGACCCCAGGGCACACCTCACACCGAAGACAATCAGGGACCTGGGGTCAGTGGCAGTGGGTACACGGTTCAGGGGACAGAGGCACCTGACAAAGGGAAGCTGGGAGGACTGCTGTGCGCCAGGGGGAGGACAGGCCCAAGGAACCAACCCTCCAGGAGGCCCTCACTTAGATCCTGGGAGCATACCAACATTCCCAGGATATGCTGGGCCAGATCCTGGACAACGTGAGGGAGAACAGGCAGCTGCAGGAGGGACAGTACCAGGGGATCAGGGAGGACTTAAAGGCCATTCACACCACCCTGGTCTCCATTGCGGGGGTGCTGGCAGACATGGCAAACATTAAGAGGGAGACAGTCTTACAAGAGCGAGCCCCTGCCACTAGCCAGACATCTGAACAGCCTTCCACCTCCGCTTCCTCTAGTGAACAGGAGGCCCCCCGCAGGACCAACAGGCCACCAGCCCCCCTTCCCCTGCAGAAGGAGAACCACCCTGCAGATGTTCCCTGCGATCCAGGCAGAAGCCAGACACTATTGCCCAGACTCACGCCAGGAAATGAGACTCTCCTGATTGTCACCCTTGTGTCCCACTCTGTCACCCTGTCCACCTTGAACTGCCATTGCACCCCTTCCTATGTCCCCTTGGACAATGCACCAGTGCTGCAAATAGACTGGAACTATACCCTCGACTTTCCTCCATTATCACCCCAGGCCATTGCACATCCCCCTTTTCTTCTTTGCACTGCAATATACACACTTTGAAAAAATACAGGTATGGAGTATGTCAATTGATTTAATTATGTATTCGTCTAACAAGGTTTAAACATTGGAATTCAACTGTACAGTAATGTTCATATAGGAAAGACGTGTAGTTGGCTGCAGTGAACACACCAGGAGTGATAGTGGGGCACCAACATCTACAGAAAGAGTTGCCAAAGGGTATGTGAGTTGGCATAGAAGTGGGAATTCACAGCCTGCCAGTGACAATGTGAAACAAAAAAATGACAATGAAATGTGAAGTTACACTGTCTTACCTGTGTGTCATTGGAAGTATTTTCCAATCACTGCAGTTCTGTTGTCCTCATCCTCATCTTCTGCCTCCTCATCTTCACTGTCCACAGGGTCCACTGCTGCCATCTCCAGCCTACTCCTCCTGCAGAAACAGCACATGGCGTCTCAAGGCAAGGTTATGCAACAAGTGCAAAAAGAACAAGTGATGGACGGAATGCTGAACAATGTCAAACATTCACCCCCAGTAGAGAGATCTGGACCTAAATCCATTGTTTGTTTTGCTGCCAATGCCATTCCAGTTTGGACCCAGTCATATGCAAATTAGTCTTGACCCTGCTCCCCATGGGAACAGTCCAGCCTGAACTGCCTGGCCAGGTCTTCCCTGGACTGAAAACAAGCATCCAGGGACCGCTTTTGGGATATCACCCCTCCTCAGCCAGGCTAGCTTGAATCCAGTGGCACGGGAAGCACGAGACCCACGTCTGGGCATACCCGTCCACTTAGGGTGACAAATGCAAAAAGAACAAGTGATGGACGAAATGCTGAACAATGTCAAACATTTACACCAGTACAGAGATCTGTGCCTAAATCCATTGTTTTTTTCTGCCCATGCCATTCCAGTTTGGACCCAGCCCAGGTTATGGAACATGCAGCATGCCACAATTATCTGGCTGACCTTCTCGGGTGAGTAGCACAGGGATCCACCTGTCAGATGGAGGCACTGAAACCTGGCCTTCAGGAGGCCAAAGGTACGTTCAATGATCCTCGCCCATGTGCCTCATCGTAATGTTCCTCAGCCCTTGTCCTGGAATTTCTCACAGGGGTCAGTAGCCATGATAGGTTGGGGTAACCAGAGTCACCTGCAAATATTGAGAGACAACATCTAGCCACACACCATCCCTTATGGCCCACACCATACACCAACAACCACCTACTAGCCACACCCTGTGCCTCTGAAGTTGGGCCATCACATTTGGGATGCTGTTATTCCTCAAGATAAAGGCATCATGCTAACCCAGGATACTTAACATTGACATGGGAGATGTACTGGTCCGCCAGGCACACCATCTGGACATTCATGGAATGAAAGCTCTTTCGATTTCTGAATACCTGTTCATTTTGCTGGGGCGACAAATGCAATATGTGTTCCATCAATTGCCCCAATTATGTTGGGGATATGTCCCATTGCAATAAAGTCATCCTTCACTGTGGTGAAATCCTCCACCTGGGGAAAAACAATGTAGCTTCGGATGTGTTTAGTCAGGGCAGACAACACTCTGGTCAGCACTATTGAGAACATTGGCTATGACATTCCTGCTGCCAAGCCCACTTTCACTTGGAAAGAACCAGTTGCCAAGAAATGGAGCACAGATAGGACTTGCATAAGAGGGGGGATCCCAGTGGGTTGATGGATAGCAGATATCAGGTCAGGTTCCAGTTGGGCACACAGCTCTGTGATTGTGGCGCTGTCAAGTCTGTAAGTGAGGATAATGTGCCTGCCCTCCATTGTTGCCAAGTCTACCAGGGGTCTGTACACCGGGGTATGTCTCCATCTCTTATTCATCCACAGCGGTTGCAATCTATGGGGCAAAAGAGTGAGGAGCCAGTCATAAACTGTAGATTGTAGCCATAAAAGTACAATGCATGATGTGAAGTTGAAATGTAAAAGTGGCATTTGTCCTGTATGTACAATTGTGAACTGTGACACAGTTTTAATACAGGGCCTGCCACCCCCCCCCCCCCCCCACCGAAATGGCGTCCGCCTGTCCTGTGTGGAGGGACAGGTGGAAGTGAAGTAATTCCACTGGCGTTGCAGAATGTGGTCAGGAACTGCTGTGCAACACCTCATTGGATAATATTAGGTCCTATGGGTTACAGTGGCCAATGGTGATGTACGCCGGCGGTGACGGTATGCACCGCCGCAGACATCACCGCCATTTTCTATCTGTTCACTCACTTGCTACCTGACCTTCAACAGAAGAGTACCTACACTTCATGTGCTGCTGTGACCATGTCTGAAACCTACTATGGCGCGTGAGACTGGGGAAAGGGCCCCTGCCTTCACCTCAGCAGAGTTGGAGAGACTGGTGGATGGGGTACTACCCCAGTACGGACTGCTGTATGGGCCTCCAGACTAACAGGTGAGTACACCGTGAGCATGATGCATGGGGCATGAATGCATGGAGTGGTCTGTGTGAAGGCCTCGTGTAAGGGGGGGGTTGGTAGATGTCCCCTGAACAGCTTTGGTGCTGGGCTATGTCTGGGCAAATTGGGATGGGAAGGGCTCTGAGGGCCATGAGTGTAACAGGCAGGACGGTCTGACTAATATCTTTCCCTGTGTGTATTTCCTCTGCAGGTCAGGGCCCATCAAAAGAAGGGTATATGGCGTGCCATCGCCAAGGAGGTGCAGACCCTGAGGGTCTACATCAGGCAGAGCACCCAGTGTCAGAAATGGCAGGAGGACCTGAGACGCTGGGCATGGAAAATGGTGGAGGCCCAGCTGTGGATGGCATCCCAACGAGGAAGGAGTGGTCGTCAAACCCTGACCCCTCCGATGGCCTGCATACTAGCAGTGGCCTATGTAGGAAGGTAGCCTCTTTCTAGCCTTGTTACCTCCACTTTTAGCCTGTTTGTGAGCATATGTCAGGGTGTTTTTACTATCTCACTGGGATCCTGCCAGCCAGGGCCCAGTGCTCATAGTGAAAACCCTATGTTGTAAGTGTGTTTGATATGTGTCACTGGGATCCTGCTAGCAGGACCCCAGTGCTAATAAGTTTGTGGCCTATATGTGTTTCCCTGTGTGGTGCCTAACTGTATCACTGAGGCTCTGCTAACAAGAACCTCAGTGTTTATGCTCTCTCTGCTTTTAAAATTGTCACTGGAGGATAGTGACTAATATTACCAATTCTGATTGGCACACTGGAAAATCCCTTATAATTCCCTAGTATATGGTACTGAGGTACCCAGGGTATTGGGGTTCCAGGAGATCCCTATGGGCTGCAGCATTTCTTTTGCCACCCATAGGGAGCTCAGACAATTCTTACACAGGACTTCCACTGCAGCCTGAGTGAAAAAACGTCCACGTTATTTCACAGTCATTTCTCACTGCACATAATTAACTTACAAGTCACCTATATGTCTAACCCTCACTTGGTGAAGGTTGGGTGCCAAGTTACTTAGTGTGTGGGCACCCTGGCACAAGCCAAGGTGCCCCCACATCATTCAGGGCAAATTCCCCGGACTTTGTGAATGCGGGGACACCATTACATGCGTGCACTGCCCATAGGTCACTACCTATGTGTAGCGTCACAATGGTAACTCCGAACATGGCCATGTAGCATGTCTAAGATCATGGAATTGTCAACCCCAATACCATTCTGGTATTGGGGGGACAATTCCATGAACCCCCGGGACTCTAGCACAGAACCCGGGTACTGCCAAACTGGCTTTCCGGGGTTTCCACTGCAGCTGCTGCTGCTGCCAACCCCTCAGGCAGGTTTCCGCCCTCCTGGGGTCTGGGCAGCCCAGGCTGAGGAAGGCAGAAAAAAGGATTTCCTCTGAGAGAGGGTTTTACACCCTCTCCCTTTGGAAATAGGTGTGAAGGGCTGGGGAAGAGTAGCCTCTCCTGCCTCTGGAAATTCTTTGATAGGCACAGATGGTGCCCATCTCTGCATAAGCCAGTCTACACCAGTTCAGGGATCCCTCAGCCCTGCTCTGGCATGAAACTGGACAATGTAAAGGGGAGTGACCACTCCCCTGACCAGTACCTCCCAGGGGAGGTGCCCAGAGCTCCTCCAGTGTGTCCCAGATCTCTGCCATCTTGGATTCAGAGGTGTTGGGGGCACACTGGACTGCTCTGAGTGGCCAGTGCCAGCAGGTGACGTCAGAGACCCCTCCTGATAGGTGCTTACCTCTCTTGGTAGCCAAACCTCCTTTCTTGGTAGCCAAACCTCCTTTTCTGGCTATTTAGGGTCTCTCCTCTCCGCTATTCCTCAGATAACGAATGCAAGAGCTCACCAGAGTTCCTCTGCACTTCCCTCTTCAACTTCTGTCAAGGATCGACTGCTGACTTCTCCAGGACGCCTGCAAAACCGCAACAAAGTAGCAAGACGACTACCAGCAACATTGTAGCGCCTCATCCTGCCGGCTTTCTCAACTGTTTCCTGGTGGCATGCTCTGAGGGCTGTCTGCCTTCACCCTGCACTGGAAGCCAAGAAGAAATTTCCCGTGGGTCAACAGAATCTTCCCCCTTCTAATGCAGGCACCAAAAGACTGCATCACCGGTCCTCTGGGTCCCCTCTCATCCTGACGAGCGTGGTCTCTGGAACACAGGAGCTGGGTCCAAGTGTCTCCCACAGTCAGGTGGCCCTTCTGTCCACATTTGGTGGAGGTAAGTCCTTGCCTCCCCACGCCAGACAGCAAACATGTGTACTTCGTGACTTGCAGCTGCTCCGGCTTTTGTGCACTTCTCCAAGGATTCTTTTGTGCACAGCCTAGTCTGGGTCCCCAGCACTCCGTCCTGCAGTGCTCAACCCGCTGAGTTGCTGGTCCCCAGCAGCACCCAAAAACCTCTACTGCGACCCTTGCAGCTAGCAAGGCTTGTTTGCAGTATTTCTGCGTGGAAACACTTCTGCAACATCCAGCATGCCTTGGGACATCTTCCATCCAAAGGAGAAGTTACTAGCCCTTTCGTTGTTGCAGAAGCTTCGGCTTCTTCCACCCGGAGGTAGCCCTTTTGCACCTTCATACAGGGTTTTCTGGGCTTCTGCCCCCCTGGACACTATCGCGACTCTTGGACTTGTCCTCTTCCTTTCCAGGTCCTCAGGTCCAGGAATCCGTCTTCAGTGTTTTGCTGGTGCTTTTGGTTCTTGCAGAATCCCCCTATCATGACTATTGTGTCTTTCTGGGGTAGTAGGGTAACGTTACTCCTACTTTCTAGGGTCTTGGGGTGGGGGATTTTGGACACCCCTACTGTTTTCTCACAGTCCCAGCAGCCCTCTACAATCTCCCATAGGTCTGGGGTCCATTCGCGATTCGCATTCCACTTTTTGAGTATATGGTTTGTGTTGCCCCTAGACCTATATTTACCTATTGCATCCTATTGTGATTCTACATTGTTTGCACTACTTTTCTTACTGTTGCTTACCTGTTTTGGGTTTGTGTACATATAACTTGTGTATATTGCTTACCTTCTAAGTGAGGGTATTCTCTGAGATACTTTTGGCATATTGTCACTAATATAAAGTACCTTTATTTTTAGTAACTCTGAGTATTGTGTTTTCTTATGATATTGTGCTATATGAAATAAGTGGTATAGTAAGAGCTTTGCATGTCTCCTAGTTCAGCCTAAGCTGCTTTGCCATAGCTACCTTCTATCAGCCTAAGCTGCTACAAAAACCTCTATTCTACTAATAAGGGATAACTGGACCTGGCATAAGGTGTAAGTATCACAAGGTACCAACTATAAGCCAGGCCAGCCTCCTACAGCCTATCTGAAGCTGGATGGGCGCTTGAGGGCATCACAGCAGCCAAAAGGAGGTGAGTACAATGCACCTCATCATTACTACTCATGCCTTGTGGGGTAGTATCCGGGTGGTGGATGTGCGTCCGTGGGTGCCCCTGGGCCAGGCCTGACATTGTAGAGTAGGTCCCATGTTGGGCAGGGTTCTGATTTGATATTCCTCCTACCTAACAAGTAGGCATCCACTACTGGGCAGGGCTGTGTGGCTCCCAGGTATGCTGAAGTTGGCAGGATGCGTCCCTCCTCATGCCCTGGTGACTTGCATTGTTACTGGTAGTGCATTGCAAAGTGCGTAGGGCTGTTCCCTGTGTGAGGGTGCTGTGTACATCAACGGTGGTGTTGGTGCAGCCATTGACCAAGTGTTTCCTTTGTCTCTTCCCCCCCTTTTTTGTCGTCCTGTCCTTATGTGCATTAGCATCATCTGGCAGAGGAGCAGAGGCACCGGTGATAGAGGGAGCTGCATCCCACAGGACTCAGGAGGCAGAGTCCACCGAGGGTGAGGGCACCAGTGGGACGGAGGGTGAGGGGAGCACCATGGTGGAGACTGGATGGGACAGTTCAGACATAGATACCTCCTCTGATGGAAGCTCCCTGGTGGTGGCGGACACCTCTGTGCCCACCCCAGCTACAGGTACAGCTGCCACCCCTGTACCAGCACAGCTCCCCCAGCAGCCCCTAAGTGAGTTGCCCGTGCCCGCTCACCCAGGAAGGTGGGCATCTCCTTAGCCCCAGGCACCTCAAGCCCTGCCCCAGTTAGCCCTGCTGTCCTGAGTGAGGAGGCTATTGACCTCCGAGATCCATCTCTGTTGGGCAGTCAACCATTGTGAATGCCATCCACAGGTTGGCAGCCCAAATGCAACAAACCAATGCATTTCTGGAGGGCATTCACACTGGCTTGGCGCCCAACAGAGATCAATCCAGGCTCTGGCCTCCTCTCTGATGGCAGTCATTGTCCCTGTTTCCACCTTCCAACTTCCTCTACTCAATCCTATTCCCATCAAACCCAGCCTAGCTCAAGCACACACCTGCATGCAATACATCCTCATCCACTACTGCCATCACCACCACACCTAGCAGAACACACACCTCACTGGCAGACACCACCCCAACAGCCATGCACACGTCCCCTCTGTTGTCTCACACTGTGTCTGTACCCCCCTCCAAAGGTACACAAACGCAAGCACTCAGACACCAAACAGCTATCCACCCCACAACAGCATCCAGCCCATGCATCTGCACCCAAACACAGCAGACAAACACCTCCTACAACCAGTCCCTCTTCCTCTACTCCCAAACCTTCTCCCTCTCCCTGCCCCAATGTCCCTATGAAGTTTTTCCTCAGCTACCCAGTCCACGTGCCCAGTAGTGTCCACAGCAACTCGTGGTGAAAAAGGATCCGGGGCACCAGGCAGACTCACAGAAAGGTTGTTTGTAGAAGCCTAATTATTCAGCACCCATTCAGGATACAAACGACCGTTAGCCAGCTCTTCTAGATAAACATAATGAATTTATTAGGGATAGAATAGAAAGACATGTACATGGAGGATGCTCTGTACTAGTGTACTCTCGAGCAGCCTAATACAAGGAAGTAATACACGATCTTTTATAGTATTAAACCACAAACATAATTCAACGTCTTATTGGTTCTTTGTCTTTGACGTATGACTACTTCTCCATTATGGCTGAGGTCGTTTTTCCTATCATACCATATATAGTAACAAAAAGCATAGAAAAGGATTATACACAAGGTGGCCTATGTGCCTAATATCACATGGTCCATCTTGTGACAGAACTTGAGAACATCACGTACTCAGACTGGTACTTTCCAGAAGGGAGATTGCTTCAGCTAGCATGCAATGACGATGATATTTCATGATGGCTGTTCAGAGGGCAAGCCTTGCAACATAATGCGTTCCTAGCAGTAGCGAATTACATTTGTAGGCCTCTTTACTTAATGCTAGGCCTGTGCAGAGATTGTCATTGTGTATCACAGGGGCCACTAGGCATAGCATCCCTAAGAACTGTAAAATGGGATTCTACATTCCGCCCTCTGATACTCAATGACTAATCTAAGGGTCATGGTGTATTGCTCTCATTTATACCTCTTGTTCGTCGCTGTTGTCATCCTTATATCTTTTTCTTTGATAATGTGTGTGTTTCTGGTGACAGTTTTTTTTTTTTTTTTTTTTCAAGAGTAGTGCCAGGAAGGATGGACAAACTGGTATGAGCACACATATCGTTATCAGTGCCACGATCCCTATCGCTTGTACCTCTACCAACCAGGTACCCCAACCCCTGAACCATGCTGCTACTCGATCCAGCATTCCTCCGACTTCTCTCCCATCTCCCACTTTCCCAGCTCCTTCTTCTACCTTTTTTATATCCTCTATTTCCTTTCTTATATTCCCCACGTTGGTGTCCTCTTCCTGCGCACCCCGCCAAGTGTTCTCTTTTCCCCCTTCTGCAATTGTGTTCTATGTGCCATTTTTGGTAGCACGAATGCTAGGTAGCAGGTACCTCGCCAACCTGCTGGCAATTTAAAGAAAAAGCACATGTCCCACATATAATAAATATTCCTTTGGGAGGTGTCAGGCCTATGGACAAGCCTGTTGTGTCATTTCTTTTGTAGTCCAGGCTCAATGTTGTATAGCAAATACTATGTCCCACATCAATTCCGTTTTTACTAGTGTCTGCGTTACCTCTTGAGCATTTGAAACACCATGGTGCCTTTATTTCTGTATCTATGGCCAGGCATGGTATTCGTTGTTCTGAGCCATGATCCCTATCAGTGTAACCCTTCCCTCTTTCTGTTGTAAATGCATTCAATACATTCTCTTCTTCTTTCTTCGGATTCTAATCTCCTACACTTGTTTCTTCTCCTTCTATCTTCTTCCTTCAATTTATTTTACACTCTTTCTACCAATTTTCCTTGTATATCACCTACATAAGGTTCATCTTCCAAACCATAGTCATCCCTTTTTCTCCTCATTTCTCCTTTGTTTATATTTTCTCTTATTCTCTCCTTTTTTCTTTTCCCTGTTCTAATTTTTTTAAAAATTTCCCCCTAACATATTATCTAATATGTTACATACCACGAATTATGTGAGGAGCATTGAAGTGTAATTTCTTTTCTCCTGGCTAGTGGTCGGTAGGTGGGTACATATATAACAATCAGACACATTTGCTAGTTCTTTGTACATTGATACCATTTGCACAAATGTATTGTCCTTATAATCTTCTCCATCTTCTTTCCATTTTGTATATTTCACCCATTTTTTTTTTTATCCTCCACCCTCTCATGTTATTTTGAGATATTGTTGTTCTCACCACCTGTTGTTCTTTCATCTTGGCCATTTTTGGGGATGTAGTGTTCCTGGTCGAGCCATGGAATATGTATGTCGTCTTTATATACTATCAGGATTGTTGTTAGTACTATAGCTGCTACTGGGGTGAGTAATGCTGTGACCACCACGGGCCACTTCTTCTGCTCCTTTTTCTTACGTTGTAATCTTAAAGCCATGTCGCCTTATAGGGTGTGGTCGGATGTGGCTAGCACTTGAAACCAGTTCTATTGGTATGTAACCTTTGGTACTTCCTTATTCCTGTAGGAGTGCCACACGAGTAGTCTATTCCTTCTGTATATTTTCGGGGCGACGTTGAATGCTATTTGACACTTGTAGTTATGCAGAGTATAAAGGGATGAATCCCAGTGTCCAGTTCTAAGGGAGTTGGGTGCGATAGTCCCGAGGGATGGCCCTTTTGTCCTATTTTTGCTATATTCCTAATTGAAAGAGGCACCTCCCAATGGGGCTACAAACCGCACTGATCCTAGTGACCAGCCGCTTCCGTAGGACTGGGATCTGTACCTCTTGGCGCAAATCTTTTTAGCGGACTTTTAGTATTCTGTTCATTTATATCCTGATGTCTTTAATACTTAAGTGGCCTTGCTTGACTCTCCGACTCCTGTGGAGAGTAGCACGAGCAGTTCTGAAAGAATATCCTGGTGTCTTGAGGACCCGCTTGCACCCTACGACTCCTGTGGGGTTGCAGCACGAGCAGTCCAAGAACAATGTTCTGGTGTACCGGGGAACCCGCTTACACTCTCCGACTCCTGTGGGAGTGTAGCACGAGCAGTTCCGTAGTGTTGGCTGGTGGCGCTTGTTGAACGAAGGTTGTACCGCTGTGGTGAAGGTGGCATTACTCTCATCGGCAACTTTGTTGGCGACTGGTCGTCCTTTAGTCCAGCGGCCTTCTTGGTGTGTGAGGTATGGACCCAGGATGTGATGCCCTCACACATGACTGCTGTGGCTGTTGTCAACAGGACTTGGTGTGGTCCCTTCCACCGTGGTTGAAGGCAGTGACATCTGGTGTGGCCTTTACCTACACCCAGTCTCCAGGATGCAGTTGTGTTCCGGTGGTGTACCTTCTTGGTGTAATAGCTGTGGATCCAGGAGGTCATTCCCTCCTACTTTTCAGGAGACCCAAGCCCAATCTCCCTATTGGAGATCATGTCCAGGTAGTGTTGTCCAGCCAGGAAGGACCTGCAGCACCTAATGCTGAAGGTAAGGCAAACTGCTGTCAAAATGTCTTATCAGATAATAACTTCTCAGCACCAGACATGTTCATAGGCCAGTCAAACAGTATCTCAGTCTGTGCTCACTTTGACAACTTTGTCAAGGGTGCCTTTCTTGACCAATAAAGCAAGTGGTAGTGCATCAATCTAGAACCGCTCAGCAGATGCACAAAATCTCATAAAGGGACATATCTGACTGGTTTTATGGGGTAACTAGCACACTCTTAAACTGAAATCAACACTCAAAAAATAAATAACAATTACACTCAGTAACAGTGGAATATTCACACAAACTATTTCACCAAACAAATGGTGAAACAAAGGTCAGGAGAAAACACATGTTACACTGGTATACAGCCAGTATAATTTTTTAACATAGCATTGTATCCTATTATTCTATTTCAACACCCTGAATATCTGCATCAATGCTGGAAGGGTTGGGACTTTGCAGGCATCACCGCCATCAGAAGTCACTTCCCCTTTCTCGTACAAGTGTGATGTTCTGAAATGCTGATGTTCCTTTAAGATATTATATTTATTTTATTTATTTATATTTGGCACCCTCATCATCAGAGGTATATTACTCATAGCTGTATTGCAGTACTACATAGCACATCCTAAGGTAGTAATAACTCTATCCTAATATAGGTATTTTCAATACCCAAAACCAGTTTGGAGAATATTTAGTTGCAATCTACCAACACATGAAGGCAATCCATGTCACTGCGCTCATTAAGATGTACCACGGAAGACTCCCATTAACTATGAAAACATAAAACATAACATAGACAGACGGATACCGAAACCACATCTTCTCGTCCATGTTCTGAAACCTAGGAAAAAACATGTATAAAAAAATACTCCTCCTGCCGCCAATTATATTCACATATATATTATATTAAAATTAACTTCTAACATTCAGCTCTACATTTATTTTACATTTCTACTTGGAATGTCATGGTAACATATCGCAACAATCCGTGGCTTTGCTCTTGGAGTCATGCCCAGAGTCTGTGGTTTTCAGAAATGGGGAAGGTAATCTTAACTGCTACAATTTAATATAGGAACGGGACCTGGCAGTTAAATGCATAAAACACATTTGTGACAAATGTGCTGCATTTTTTCCCATTCATTGCTCTTTTGACACCCTGGTTGCACTCACATGACTTCAACATACTACATGTACTGCAGATGTTTAAACATCCACTTGTGTTATTTTCTTTTAGCCCCTCATTAAGTGAAATCGATCAGTCACTAACTCGTCATGTGTAATCATTATTACTGCACTAATGTGTTTATTTTAAATATCAATACACCTTAGCAGAAGTTTGTTATTACATAATTAACTCACTCTACACCCCAACAACAACCCACATTTTTATATATCTCTTATTTCCTTATATTATTTGCAATTCATCACATTTTAACATTTCTATATCTCTTCTGTCATTGAACATGACTAAATTATTAGTATGTACTCTATAGAGCTACGAAGAAATACACTACCAGGGGTATGGAACTACCGTAAACAAATGCCCAGCACAATTCTTCCAGAATGCTCTCTCATCAGATGCAAATATCTGCAGAAGCTCGAAAGCAAAATTTTGTTATTCCTTGCTTTCAAAATACCTTCACAAACAATGTAACTAGGAAAGAAACATTCTGCTAAACTACCATGATATTGTAGGTGTCATTTCTTTGAAGCATCAATTAGTAAAATGTGCGGATGCATGGTGGTATTTCCAACATTTATATTCATAACATGAAAAATCAATGTAACCTTTTCATCAAAGATACACATTGCCATAGTAGTTCCTGGCATGAACAAAACTACTTTGTGCCAAAACTACTTTGTGCCAATATTCTTCGTATGGAAGAGCAGAATGGTGTCACTACCACTGAAGCCAGTCATAAACAGAGAGACAGAATTCAAATAACAAAAGATCTGTGATAACCAGTTTATGGCAGAATTCTTAAAGAAAATCACAAAGTGCACCAATGGTATCTGTTCCTGCATTAGTGCAGATTTACAGCTTTTATACATGAGCTAGCATTTAATGAGGCGGACCAGGAAATCGAACTCCTAGACAATATTTGTAAACACCATTTTAGCAGGAGGAAAATATGCATGTCTTTTTAGAGGACAAGTAGACTGATGACAAACTGTCCCATGGACAATTTAGACATTTTATAAAATTCCACACTCCTGACAACATATTGTTAACTGCTGCAAATGAATCCTCTGTTCCCTCCAGACTAAATTTGTTCACTGTAAGAATTTTGGCAACCTTTGCATGGGTTAAATATTTTTTAATGTAATCCCTACATAAGAAAGTTCAAATTTGTTGTACATCTGTGGTTCCTAACCTTTTTACTCATGGGGACCACCAGTGAAACATTACTGGAAGCCAGGTACCCCCAAACAATTTGCACAATTTAAATTTCAAACATGAAATCATTCTTTTTATATTGAAAAAATATGCAAAAATCTAAACATTTTATTGGAAATGTTGGTGCTGCATCTTGGCGACCAACTTTTCAATTTTTAACCATAAGTGCCTCTCTTCTCTCCCTATCCTTTTTGTCACATGTAATTAATTTTTATTATAGCATCTCTCATACCAGTGTAGGTGTTTTGGAGCACTTTACAGCACTTTAAAATGAAAGACTGGGAAAAAACAGCTTTCTAATTTGTGCTATGCAGTTGGCATGCAGCTCCTTAATTGCAGTTCATAGCTCACTGTGCTAGATTACTATTATGAACTGTACAGTAACTAAAGAATCTCTGTGACAAAAGCAGTAACCCACTGTGCCATCCACATAAAATACTGTTTTTTTTTTCATGATACACATCCTTTGCAGCCTGCATATTAACCATCTGCACTATCTTTCAGTCAAAAATGCCACTGTCCAAAACTCTCATTCCTCCCCAGCAGGTACATTAATCACTGGAGTTATCTTGACACTTTTAGTTTCGCTGTACAATGCGCTTTGCAGTGCTTTTAAAGCCATTAACAAGTAATAAAGTCTGAATTTTGTGTCTTATTACGTGTGGCAATTTAACAATTAAACTTAAATTTTCTACAGTGTGTAAGCATGTTACAGCCATCCCTTGTCTACTTGCAAACCTTTCCCATACTCAGTCTAGCGCCAAATGATAGTGTAGTAATTGGAGTAGTGGTCACATTTTTCAGGCCAGTGTATCTCCTTCTTACAATCCTCCCACAAATCTCATGGTACAATAATGCTAAACAATGTATCCAGATCCTTCCAAAGCAGCTCTTCCCATGGCTATTATTCTGTTTAACTCTGTACATTTTTATGTACGTCGAGAGACTGTGTCTTGTGATCTCCAGCTGTGTGTTTGTATTGCTGAGCACCTCCTTCCACATCTTGATGTTATGGATTGTGTGATGTGCATACACGGACATATCCCATAGTAAATTGTGTGATCCCTCTCGCCCCTTGCCAATACATTTTTCCATTTCATTTGATATCTGTTCGTACTTCTGTTCATGTTTTCTAATTGCGTTAGCCACTTCATCTTTACCCTGGCTATGGAATAACTGTCTAATTCTTTCACAAGGTCTCTTACGTTTTGCTTTTATTTGTCACTTCCTCTTCCATCAAACGCCATGCCAGGGTGCGGCTTTCACGTTCCGTCTCTGCCTGCTGTTGTAGAGGCAGCTCAGAGTGTTTGGTCCCTGTTGTGGTGCCCTCACGCTGTAGTGTATTTCCGAAATGTCTTCAAACAAAATCGATGTTTTGTTCCTGTGACTGTGCACTTGTCACAGGAAGAGAGCTTGACAAGCCCCTATTATCTCTATTTTTTTTTCTTCATCCTCCAATCTTCCCTGCCCTTGTCAGCCCCCCCACCATGTGGAGGAAACCATTCTTCAGTTCAGTTTATTTATTTATTTATTTTTTTATCCTCCACATACTGGACAACCCCATATTCAAGGGACATCCCACATGCAACTAGCATGTAGGCAGCATTGTAAAGCACCACACATGTCCGCAAAGCCACAGAAACACTACTGTCAGTTTCCTTGCAAATTCAAAGTCTAAGTACAGTAGTGCCTATAGGCCTTCTTTCGCCTCTATTTGGTACGCTGGACTGTCCTTGGGCTATTTTGATGTGTCTCTACTTTGCCTTTACTAAGAGGGTTCCTTGTGACTGTCTTACCCTAGACTTTTGTTACATAACACGAAGACAATTACAATCGTTCCAGAAAACAGTAGGATGTTGGTGTATTTTTTTTCTTTTTACACCGCTCATACCCCATGACACAGAAGGGGTAACAATGGGTATATTCACACACGCAGCCTCTCTTTGCCAGCCGCAATTATTGATTAGTAAAAGCAGGAAGCTAGCCGGTCTGCATCTATGCCACAATTTCAGCCAGCCATGTCCACCTTAGCTCACATAAAGTTTGAAATCAGACAGTACCCAAGGTGCTAGTGACGGCGTCCACACTGGCGTCCTTTGGGGTGAATCAAGAGATGACAGAATAGTCAGGAGGGAAAGATAAAAAAAAATCCTTTCCTGCCCTGGGGCAGGGTGCGGCTGTATGATATTGGAAACTGGACCAGATCCTTGGCCAGTGACACACAGATAATGCAATAGCGGTGAACAAGTCAAGCAACCACATGTGACGGCAGAACCATAGACAATGGTCACAGTACAACTAGCCCTGTGGGGGGATCCTACTCCCACCCCTTGTATCAATATGTAGTGAGTGCAGGGGGGGGTGTTTGTACTGTGTGATGTTTGCAGATTAAATCAGTCAATTGTCATAAAAATCTGTATTATGTCGCCCAGGAGTCCACCCACCTAGTCTTAAATTTTCTAACAATTCTTATCCTAAATCGCAAATGCATGCAGTCAAAATAAATCACGGTACACCTCCTTGTTGTCAACCCTACCTTCATCAATCAAAAACCACTTTCGCACACACACGTATTTATAGCTCAAAAAACACTTTCACACACACACGGATTTATACCTCAAAAACTACTTACACACACACGTAATCAAACCAGCATCTATAGTTTACACGATTTCACATGAGTAGCCGATAGTTCAATATGCCATAAGCATTGTTCAAAGAGCTGCAAAATCACAGGAAACAGAGAACATAACAATTCTTAAACACGACAAACAGAGCCTGCCTGCTCCACTGGAATGAACAACTATCATCCAGTTACTGGAATGAACCACTATCACTCCTATACACATAGACCCTGGAACGGACCACTACCATTCCATTTCACATCTGGGCAACGCCCTTTTAACCTGGGGTTGGCTTGGCACCTACAACACCCTCTCTGGCCAGAGTTATCCGCCCCAGCCCCTCCGGCTGGGGACTGCAAACAGCGACTTGCGCTGTGTTCTGAAGCAACACCGCTAGTTGCCTCTATTCCTCGGACTTCTGTTTTTTAACAGTAACAAGCTACATGAAATACAGGAAGCTATTCTAAGTATACAGCTACAGCGCAGGGAGGAAGGAAATGGTGTAATACAATGGAAGACAACAGAGGAAGAAATGCCCTTGGCATGCCACCGGAGACAGAGAAGAAAAACAATTTCATTACAAAAAGCTGGCTAAGGGGTACGGCAAATAGAAATATTAACCATAAATGCATAACCACTCTATGCAGGAAACATATTAACGAAACACCCCAGTTACCTCCCTGTTTCGCAATATTTACACCGAAAACACAGTAGAGCAAACAGTGAGAGCAGGACCATGAAGCAGCAATAGATACTCACGACAGCTCCAGCCTCCATCGCAGGAGGGGCCCTGTCCAATGGGTCAGCTGTCGCCCCAACTGAAACAGGAGCCGGGCTGAAGGAAGCTGTTCGCTGAACGAGACCGCAATTCTTCCACCAAATGTAGAAGCCTAATTATTCAGCACCCATTCAGGATACAAACGACCGTAACCAGCTCTTCTAGATAAACATAATGAATTTATTAGGGATAGAATAGAAAGACATGTACATGGAGGATGCTCTGTACTAGTGTACACTCGAGCAGCCTAATACAAGGAAGTAATACACGATCTTTTATAGTATTAAACCACAAACATAATTCAACGTCTTATTGGTTCTTTGTCTTTGACGTATGACTACTTCTCCATTATGGCTGAGGTCGTTTTTCCTATCATACCATATATAGTAACAAAAAGCATAGAAAAGGATTTTACACAAGGTGGCCTATGTGCCTAATATCACATGGTCCATCTTGTGACAGAACTTGAGAACATCACGTACTCAGACTGGTACTTTCCAGAAGGGAGATTGCTTCAGCTAGCATGCAATGACGATGATATTTCATGATGGCTGTTCAGAGGGCAAGCCTTGCAACATAATGCGTTCCTAGCAGTAGCGAATTACATTTGTAGGCCTCTTTACTTAATGCTAGGCCTGTGCAGAGATTGTCATTGTGTATCACAGGGGCGACTAGGCATAGCATCCCTAAGAACTGTAAAATGGGATTCCACACCTGCCCCAGGTGCTGGCGGGAAGGGCAAGGAGCCATCCCCAGCTGCTGCCAGGAAGGGCAAGGAGCCATCCCCAGCTGCTGCCATGAAGGGCAAGTGGCCTGCACCAGCAGGCAGGAAGGACAAGGGGCCTGTTGCTGAGACTCAGTTGGAGCCCCCATCACCAACCATGGTGGTGCAGCCGCCCAAGGGTATGGGTAGGAGCTTCCCCCCACCACCAGTAGCAGCAGCACCAGTGGACAGCTGTCTGAGGCTGCAGGGGATGGGCAGGAGCTTCCCCCCACCACCACCAGCAGCAGCACCATCACTGAGCAGCCATCACTGCCGGCGGATGGTCTGTAGTCCTGTGTCCATGGGCTGTTGCGCATCCTGGCCCCTGCAAACCCTGTGGGTATGACACCCACCTGAGAGACTGCGACCTTGCTCTCCTCAAGATCTGCATCACGGGGCTCGATGCCCCCTCCAGAACCAGTGGGTATGGCACCCACTCACCCCATCCTCCCCAGGATGAAGATCACAGGGAACAATGCCCCCTCCAGAACCAGTGGGTATGGCACCCACTCACCCCATCTCCCCAGGGAAGATCACAGGGCACGATGCCCCCTCCAGAACCAGTGGGGATACACCCACTCACTCCATCCTCCCCAGGATGACAGATCATAGGGCACGATGCCCCCTTCAGAACCAGTGGGGAAAACACTCACCCGAGAGACTGTGGCCTTGCACTCCCCAGGACCAAGCAGTGGGCAAATCACCCACTTGAGAGACTGTGGCCTTGCACTTCCCGGAACAGCACACAGGGCATGTTGCCCCCTCCAGGACCAGTGGTGTTGTTCCATCTGCCGGCTGAGGTGCCCCCTGTTCCCTGTCACCCTGAGGGGCCTGCCTATTTTTGAACTGATGCCCCTGCAGTGTTCTCTCCATGTTGTTGCAGGAGACAAGTGGGGACTTGGTGTTTGTCATGTGGCCTTGTGACCCACGCACATTGAGGACTAGGCAGTGTCCCTTCATTTGTACATATGTATATACTTTTAGATTGGATGTACGTATTTTTACTATTGATATATTATTACTCTCATTTTCATCTATTCCTGTTGTCCTTGCATTAATACTGAGAAGTACGGGGTAAATATGTTTTCTTACTGCATCTGATTGTGTGTATGGTGCTGGGGGTGGGAGGGTGTGTGTGTTGCATGTGGGTGTCAGTCTCGTTTTCCTCCCTCCCTCCCCTGTGTGCTAGGCAGCTGTACTCACCGTGGTTGTCTTCACCGTCGTTGGTATTTGTGGTGGAGCAGGACGCAGAAGATGAAAGGAAAAATCTGCAGCTCGGGCTCAATGGTGGCATGGCTCTTCCCTGAGTCTCCAAAGGTGAGTCATTTCCCTTCTTTGCAGTGTTTCCGCCAGGCTTTTGATGCCGTTTGTACTGCCCTTAAAAAGGTGGCGGATTGGATTGTCATTATATGCCTGGCTGTAGGTGGCTACTGCCCTTGTGGCTGTTGTTTCTGCCCTGGCGGTCGGTGTGGTAAAGTGGCTGTCCATCTGAGTTCTCACCGCCATGGTCATAATTTGGCGGTATTTACCTCCAGCCTGTTGGTCTATATGTATAACCTTGTTTTGAGACATAAAAAACTTGCACCCCACCACAGTACACCTTCAGTGATTTCCTTTAGAGTACCACTCCAAAAAAAATGCAAATCTGCTCGCACAGCAATACACTCTTTCATGGGTGTAAACCAGCATTTCCTAAACTTTTAAATGCTGTATTTATCTTGTCACATTTATTGCACTGCAAGGGCAGGGATCAAATGTCAGGCTATGCCTTCTGACAAACTGCTGCTGATTTTTTAACATGGGAATTGGTGTTTACAAGCTCCTGTCACTTTTTAGTTAGAGTAAGAAAAGTAAAGTGAATTATGTGACAGTCTTGCTGGGTTATGGGGATTGCAAAAACAATGGCTGTAGGATCTCTTTTTTTGTAACTCCCAACAAAATGTAAATACCTGTAAATTAACTGTACACATTCAGCAGTTAAGAAAGCAAACATGAAGGACATTCTTTTTTTAACTCTGAAATGTGACAGAAACAAAGAATATAATAGGATTTTAACACGTCAAAGCATTTTACTTCAAGTGATGCACAAATAAGAAATGTTAACTGAGACCCGATTTACACACACTGTCATTTGTGTGCAATTTAGTTTTTGCAAATGTAGTGGCCATTTCAATAGAAACTGTGATGTCTGTAAATGACAGTTCGCTACCACACGATGTTTTAATTACTTTAAAAAGTTGCATGCTTTGTGTCCAATAAAGCTCGGTAGGTCACAAACCTTTGTCATTCTAAAAATTGGCCAATGGTTTTTGAATGTTTGGAAAGCACAAACATTTGGATAGTCACAAAACTATGCAGATGTAGGTCCATAAAGCTGCCCCAGTCACAGATTTCTATGGGTGCTTCAGAAAAACTTAAGTATTCTTGTTTTTAATGTGCATAGACGTTTCCACCTGCAAAGTTGTACTTTATTGAGTTTTGGGTATTCATCCACTTCCAGGAAATCACA
Source organism: Pleurodeles waltl (assembly GCF_031143425.1). Taxonomy (NCBI): domain Eukaryota; kingdom Metazoa; phylum Chordata; class Amphibia; order Caudata; family Salamandridae; genus Pleurodeles; species Pleurodeles waltl. The sequence continues at coordinate 916,337,201 of NC_090447.1, forward strand.
GACCTTTAATGCCTACTACCTAAACCTGGAATGAGATTGACTCATTCATGTTATCCCACATTCTTGCTGTAATAAATGCTTTTCTGAGTGCGAGATTTCTTTTTACAATCCACCCAAATTTATACAAGCATACATTCTTTGTGCACGACACCCAATGTGATCAATTGCACAGCTGAATCACCAAATATCCATAGAGGTGAATTTACAATGAATTGATGTTGAGTAGTGCCACAAGTCTTTTTGCTGCACTGCCCTACGCCAATTCGAAATGGCAGGAATGCACCATATTTCCGAGATACGATGCATTCCTGTCCTTTCAGCCAGCACACAATATGGTGCCTAGTGCCAGCGCAGGCACTCTTGCACCATGGTGTAATGGTGTCTGCATTGTTGGCAGGATTGTTTTCTTCCAGGAAAGGACAACTTCCTTCACAAAAACAATCCATAAGGTATTTCTTTCTTTCCATGTCTGGTGCAGAGAGGAAAAAATGAGGAAAAATAAAGATATTTCTTCTTCTTATGGATCCCTTGGGGGAGGCATACAATTTTGACTCATTCCTAGGTTTACAGGTCCTTGTAAATCTGGAAATGTGTCAAAACCCATGTGGGTTGCATAGGAAAAACCCACTGCAATGCCCCCTGACTTGCACTGTGCTGCTACACCATATCTAGGAAGCCTTTAAACGAGAAGAGACGCTCCAGTGCCACAAGGGGCTTGTAAATAAGTCCCTTAATATTGCTTTGTTAAGTTGGAGTAAGTGTGCGAGATAATTCTGGCGGCATTTGAGATGTTTTAGAATGTGTCTGTTTCTCCGTACCTGAGCATATTTGCGTAAAATGGTAGTGCCCGCGCCGATTATTGTATGCTCGAAGTTTTGTTCCTTTTTTACATGGGCTATAGTCGTGCATACAGAATGAAGAGGTAACCTGGATTTACAAGAAGGGCTGCTACCCCACTATCAGGAAAAAGAAAGTAGCTATAGAATGCTTTAAAATGTTCTTTTCTCCAAGCACTGACATAGGTTTAACAGCTTGTCTACTGCTCCCAGCCATATCGTTGAGTAATGGGTCGGTAACTCATTTACATGTTATGCAGCTGCTTCGGCTATCAAATACGGCTTGCATCAAAATGATCATGACGTTGTCAGCACAAAATGACGTTAATAAATCAGGCATATATATTTTTCTCGCAAGCACACTATGAATATATCAAATTCACTTCTTGATAGAGTACTTTATAAATTCGTATTTTCTGATATCTCGACAGCTGAGATGCAGCTATGGACAAATTTGCTTTTTCCTACTTGTTAGAAAGGCCATCTGTTCAACTGAAAGTACTGGATAAAGGATGCTTGTATTACTGAGCAACATAATCCTTAGTATGAGAGACTTATGCAGAACACATCTCATTTTCAGCTTCTGTTGTGGTTGGCTGATATTTATTGAATATTTTCTTCAAACACACACAGCATCAACATAAATAAAGACAGGCAGCATTCAGCGCCATTTCTGCTCTACGAGTTTTATACAAGTGTGAACGTTTTGTGATTAAAATCTTCGCAATATCGTTAGTTCACATTTTTACCTAAATACAATCCAGGACGGGGTGGTACTTTTTCAGTCGACCTGGGGCAATGAGGGGCAATGAGGAATTGCTGATTTTCAACTTGTGACAGCCTGACACTTTTTCTGCTGGGGATTAAACTTGCTATGGAGCTCAGAACACAATACAAATTATGCACTTTCAGCACTTTACCCCCAGGATCGCGGAGCTGAGAAGTCCACTGCTTACTCAGAAAGGATTGTAGAGTTGGAGTTAGAGTCACAGTATTAAAAACGCATCCAATGCTAAGTACTTTATTATAAACACACAATGCATTTACTGTATATAATAATGATAGGCATTTTAAACAAAACAATATACTGATTTTCATTCAATAAATAAAGCAATCTGCGGGACAGTGTAACTGTTTCCCAAAGCAAGTTAAAGTCCATTGGCCCGTGGACCTTCGATGAAAATATGGGGGAATTGTCCATGGCGGAGGTCTCTCAGTTCATCCTTTTGGTGCAAGGGTTATCACATCCAGTGCCTCAAAATATATGATTGTTCCCTGTCCTTTGGAGACACAGTACCTTTTCGTACTTCATAATAGTTTGCAAGGCCCATCAGCAGTTCATCATTGGTTGGCAACCTTGCTATTCAAGATAATGTGGATCTGACTCATATGCTTCATCTCCCTTGCAAAGTTGAGGTTGAATGCGGTACCTAGTACTTGTACCAGCTTATGCTCAGTCAGGGGAGGGTAGGCAAAATTACCGCCTTTGTCAGAGTGGCTGCTGCACTGCTTGTAGTCTCCTGAGTTCTGCTCTTTGGGTTCTTGGTCAGGCCCATACAGCAGCCCCCCCAGTCAAAATGGCCCAGTGTGGCCATCAACTGCAATCATGAGTTGATTATTGCCTCTTATTTCTAAGTTTTAGCTTCTTGTGGTGGGATCGGCCACTAGCACCTTTTGGATCCTTGAGAGAGTCAGTCAGTTTCATGCACTTACTTGGGATAGCACACAATGTATGTCCAAGATCTTAACCATTGTCATGAGCAATTCCGATTCTCTCTAGTCTACAGTGGCCATCACAGTTTTCCACTTCACCATTTCATTTGCTGCCCTCCCTTTTCTAGGTAAAGTCTTCCTCATGCAGGATACCTCTAATGCCCCCGCTTATAAGTTGGTCAGGTCTTTCCTTCAATGCAGGCTCCAAGGCATCTTTCCTGACAGACTGTTGACAAGGTCTGTGGCAAAACCTCACTGAGAGTAATGTTCTGAACTCACAAGGGTTACACTGTTTCAGGGAAGGAAAATTTTGAAGTGCATTTTGTTAGAAATGGGTCCTTTGCTTGGCAGTCAGGTTACCCCCTGTCCAAGCAAGGACCCTCACTCTAGTCAGGGTAAGTCACACACAATCCAAATTATCCTGTGCCCAATCTCTGGTGGCTTGGCACTGAGCAGTCAGGCATAATTTAGAAGGCAATGTGTAAAGTATTTGTGCAATAAATCATATAATAACACCATATAGCACCACAAAAATACACCACACAGTGTTTAGAAAAATATATAATATTTATCTGGATATTTGCAGGTCAAAACAATCAAAGATGCAATAAGGAAATGTAAAGATATCACTGAAAAGTGATATAAAGTGTCTTAAGTCTTTTAAAAGCAAACAAAGTCTATTTCAAGCACAAAGTACCTGGCTCGCGTGAAAAATCTCTGCAATGGGCTGCAGAGGAGGAGAAGCGGGGAAACAAAGGGGTGTGCATCGATTTCTAGGGCCGCACACGGTCAATGCGCCGTTTAGTCTCCACGCAGGGACGGCTGTGTGTCGATTTCAGGCGCTCGGTCGTGGATCCTCTTCGGGTTGTGGGGTTTTCAGACACCCCGGGGTCTGTGCGTGGAATCCTTGGCTTGAGACACACTCTGTGTCATTCCAGTGGACGGCGCGGGGACATTTTTCCAGCACGGCAGGCGCTGTGTCGATCACTCCTCTGAAGGTCGGGCTGCATCATCCCAGGTCGGCTGTGCGTCGAAATTCCGGCCGTGCCGCAGGTGCCGCTTCAATCTTTTCTTGCGAAGTCGAGGGGCGTTGTTCCGGTTCAGCGTGTGGTGAATTTTTAACCGCGGGACAGGCTGTGCGTCATTTTTGGCAAGCTGTGCAACGAATTTTCGCCGCACAAGGAGTCCAGTTGCAAGAGAGAAGTCTTTTTGGTCCTGAGACTTCAAGGAACAGGAGGCAAGCTCTATCCAAGCCCTTGGAGAGCACTTCTTCACCACAGCCAGGGAGCAGCAAGGCAGCAGGGCAACAGCAAGGCAGCAGTCCTTCAGAGAAAGCAGTCAGGTGAGTCCCTTGGGCAGCCAGGCAGTTCTTCTTGGCAGGATGCAGGTTCTGGTTACAAGTTTCATCTCCAGTAAGTGTCTGAGGTGGTAGGGCAGAGGCCCTGATTTTATACCCAAATGTGCCTTTGAAGTGGGGGAGACTTCAAAGAGTGGCTTGGAAGTGCACCATGTCCCCTTTCAGTTCAATCCTGTCTGCCAGGGTCCCAGTAGTGGGTGTGGCAGTCCTTTGTGTGAGAGCAGGCCCTCCACCCTCCCAGCCCAGGAAGACCCATTAAAAATGCAGATGTATGCAAGTGAGGCTGAGTATCCTGTGTTTGGGGTGTGTCTGAGTGAATGCACAAGGAGCTGTCAACTAAACCCAGCCAGACGTGGATTGTAAGGCACAGAAAGATTTAAGAGCAACGAAATGCTCACTTTCTAAAAGTGGCATTTCTAAAATAATAATATTAAATCCAACTTCCCCAGTCAGCAGGATTTTGTATTGCCATTCTGGCCATACTAAATATGACCTTCCTACTCCTTCCAGATCAGCAGCTACCACTCCAACAATGTATGAGGGCAGCCCCAATGTTAGCTTATGAAGGGAGCAGGCCTCACATTAGTGTAAAAACGAACTTAGGAGTTTACAGTACCAGGACTTGTAAACTACACAGGTACATGTCCTGCCTTTTACCCACACAGCACCCTGCCTAGGGGTTCCTAGGGCACACCTTAGGGGTGACTTATATGTAGAAAAAAAGGGGAGTTTTAGGCTTGGCAAGTACTTTTAAATGCCAAATCGAATTGACAGTGAAACTACACACACACAGGCTTTGCAATGGCAGGCCTGAGACAAGGTTAAGGGGCTACTTAAGTGAGTGGCACAATCAGTGCTGCAGGCACACTAGTAGCATTTAAACTACAAGCCCTGGGCACATATAGTGCCTTCTACTAAGGACTTATAAGTAAATTGAATAGTCCAATTGGGTATGATCCAATGTTACCACGTTTAAAGGGAGAGAGCATATGCACTTTAGCACTGGTTAGCAGTGGTAAAGTGCGCAGAGTCTAAAAACCAGCAAAAACAATTCCAAAAAGTGGAGGGAGGCAGACAAAAAGTTAGGGGTGACCACCCAAGGCTGTCAGGTCTAACACATTTGAAATGTTGTCTCCACTAGGCAAAAGTGTGCATCTTATGGTGATGCTTCCAGGGTGCCTTAACACAATTTTGGAAAGTGCATTGTGTTTACTGTCAGGATGGCAGATGACAGTATCTCCGCCATCCTGATGGTCTACTGTCCATCAAATTTAGATCTAGTCACTAGCCCAGCAGTACATTGAAAGGAACTGCCATCATGAGGGTTCCCTTCAATGTGCAAAATGTTTAGTGGATAGTCTTCATTGATTCTGTTGACCATTCTCCAAAACCTTATCATTTTTTAAGCAGAAACAAACCCTCAAGGTGAGGGTTTGCTTTCTAAAATGAAAAAAAAAAGAATGATCCCCACTGTGAAAAAAGTCGATTATTAGTTGGGGGAGGGGAATGGTAGTCCACCACAAGTAATTTTGTCACAATTCTTTTTTAGGTCCAGGGAAGGAAATACCAAAACAGTTAAAAATTCGACAACACAATAAAAACCCTACTCTAATTTAGAGAAATAGAGAATATTCTAATATAAACAATTAAAGTAAAACAACAAAAATCCAAATAGGGGAATCAAAGGTATGAATTTTCGTTTTTAAATAAAATAAGATCAACAATCACAAAGCGACAACCTTGTGGTAGTGATTGCGTTCGACGCAGTCAAGGGTAAGTTTTCACCTGAAAGCAATGAAGCACCAGTTGAATAAAAGGAATAGGTTGATCCCACTGAGAAGGTTATCATTAACCTTCGGAAAAAGGAGGCAGTGGGCTCGCACATAGAGAAGGGAGTTCAGCTTCAATGAAGCACCAATGGAGTCTGGCATCAAGGTGGATTCTGTGTGAAACTTTAAGTTTAGGTGGGAAAAGCTCTGGCAGAAGTTTCCTTATTATGAAGGTCTTTGGCATTGTTTGGATCCTCATCAATGGCAGCGTTCAAGGAAGAGCAGGATGGAGCAGAACCAGCCCCGATGTTGATGGATGCAAACGTCAAGCGGGGAACGTAGTGGGAACTATGGCAAAAGTCAGGCTACCTGGTAATGCACCCTTAGTTTATCATCTGGTAGGTTAGTCGTGTTCTTTCGACGGTCCTCCAGGGAAAAGTTTGCCAAATGTTTCTAAGTCCCAACCTTTAGGATTATGCAGGGGCAATAGACTGACATCAGCCAAGGGCCCTAGGAACAGCACTCCACGGGTGAGTTTTGTTTTCAACAGAAGCCATCAGCAGAGTCCAGGGCAGGTCCTGTTGACACTGGTCAGCTAGTGTTTTCATAAAAGTGGACTTTTTAGAGCTTCTGTGACCCTGTAGCTTCACAGGAGATCACTTTCTGAACCTTGGGGTCCAGTTCCTTGTCATGGGTACAATTGGAGGTAATTCCAGCCCTTATGGTTCTCCTCACTCACAGGTGTCAATAGCAGGTGCAGTCCTTCTTCTCACTTCCACAGGTCCAGAAGTGTTCTGAAGAAAGTATCCATGGCCACCCTTTTTATGTACAGTGCCAGCCTGTGGGTGGAAAGAAATCCTTTGTCCCCCCCAAACAAGTTCTGGGCAGCTCTTCCTCTCGCATTTGGTTTGAAGCCAGCCTGATTAGAAGGTCAAAATCCAGGTATTTGGCCATCTGCCTGTGACAGGGTGGGCACCCTTTAGCCAGCATGAATGTGCTGGGCCCAGCACCAAGCCATTCTGCTAAAGTAAGAAAGACTTCTCCCCAGACTAAAGCCATGTTTCCACTGTTTGGGGACAATCTATGTCTCACTCCAAGAAAGCCATCAGGTGTCAGGAGGCAGCTGGAGACTATCAGGGAAGCATTTTTATTTTGGGCAGAATACATATAACTTTCTAAAAGTATCTGTTTGTTTATATTATTACGAATTACGACTCCAACTTAACATTTGATTTTTAAATTACTATTTGAAGAAGTCATTTGACCCTTTTCCCTCACCATTCCTAAACTGAATTTAGCATGTATTAAATGTAATAGTTCAAGCCGGTTTTAGTCTCTGGAAGGACCAGCTTTGCCACAGCACAAAATGGGGTTGACCACGCAAAGAGGGTAATTTTCCTCCCAGTGTGTTGGTGGTCATTATTTTTCCTCTCCATCACTACCAGGATTTTCCTGGAGGTGACAGAAAGAAAAAAAAAAGACATTCCACTGTCCACTCTAAATAGGGCAGTCAGTGTCATGTCCTTCTCCTGATGGCCTCTACTTCGACGGGTCAATTGAGGATGTTTTCTCTTGGCAAAACCAATGTGGACTTCATTGAGAGAAAACATAAAGTCCACTCATGCCTAAATGAGGCAGTCGGACAAAGGCTTTGGTTACAGAGTACTCTGTTGTGCTTGCACCAGAGTACCCTGTCTGCCTACATCTAAATTGGGCTGTTGTTTGATCCTGGGATCAGCTGTATTGAAGATATTTAGTAGTTTATGCTTGGTCCAAAGTATTATTGCTCTGCAATGGTGCTACTCTGTTACTGCAGACGTGACCTTGCTACCAGACCTTTCAAATTGCATATACTGTGTCTTAAGTTAGTGGTATGAGATTCATTGGTATCAGTGTGAGCTATATAATCCTGATGAACTGTTGTTTATTTTAAAGTTTAGGAAAATAACATTGAATGTACATCAGAACCAAATAACACACACTCAGGAGAAATTGTCTTTATCATAGAAGGGAGTAAGGATTATATAAAACTGAGGAATATCAATTGTAAATATTTTGTGTATGTCCGAGGCATTGAGATAATTTGGAGGTATATCATTTGATATAAAAATTGTATGATGGTTCAATGCAAAAATAAGGTATTAAAGGTGTCAATCTTGTTTTTAGGTATCTGCCACAAACAAATAAACACCAGGATACAGTAAATTGACAAGTCAAGATGATGATACCCAGTGTCTTTAGTTTCCCTTTTATCTCATTTGTTTTTCTTTGGGTCTACTTCCAAACGTTCTATTCTTATTGGGAATGGTTGACTGTGGACAGGGAGAGTATGGAACAGTTCCCCACTCCTGCTTCATCTGGAATTGTTAGTTGTGCATTCTGACAGTTGTTGAATGACCCCAGAGTCTGATCTGGAGCATGGCAAGGGGGGTTGGTGCTGGATACTTCAAACCTGGAGCACAAAAGATCTTCTCGGTCACTATTGGTCTAGGACCACAAGTTCCAATAGAGAAATTGTGGCATACAGACTAGAAAATTCTACCTCCTCCTTATTTTAAAGGTGCAGAGATTAGTTTGATTTTGCAGAAGTGAGCTCTGAGACTGGTTCTGTGTAGCTCTGCCACTTTTTCTTATTCCATTTAGACATGTATAACATGTGAGGTGTAGACCTCCCAATGAACAATGGTCCAGGAAAAGGGCAGTGGAAACTCTCAAAGCATTATATTTGAACTCTATTTCCTCTCTTCCACACCCAAAATCTCTCCCCCACTGCTAGGGATTCCTGAAATTTCCTAAAGGAAGCCTGAAATCACATCTGCTGTGTAGGTTCCCTATTAGGCAGCACTTGGAGTAATAAATAAAAAAAACTGGATTTCAGTGCGGCTAAGGCCATCTGTGTCATACACACTCCATTCAAATCCAAAGCACATGCTGATAAGTATATGCATGCACCATTCATGTCCCACATGAATGGGTGAAAGACTATGGCTGGATAATGGCAAGCAACTTAAAGAGTGTTGAATGATGCTGGTAGATATCTGTCTCCAGGCAGGTAAGTTAAAAAAGGCTTTCTTGCCACTATAGTTCTTTTCGCTGTGCAGCAAAGTAAGCTGATGGTAGTCTCATTGCATTCCAATTATTCTTATTTTTAATATATTACAGATATTCTAAGGGTCCTGCTGCTAGAAAGCCAAGAAAGAATCACAGTGTAAACACATGAGTTTGATCAGCCTATGAAACTTAAGCAACTGGGTTTAAAAATGAATTACAAAGGGACATGTTTCAGGTCTGAACTGTAACTATAGTCAGAGCACGTCCACCTATTTGACATTTTGTGAAGTGAGGAAAAATCAGTAGAAAATAATTATTGCAGTGTAAGGGACAGGCAGGTTCATCAAGTGAAAAAGCTCAAATGTATAATTCTTTAGGTTGAGAGCAGTAAAGAGCATGTTGTTGGAAAATGGGTTATTGGTAAGAGCAGGTAGGTACCTACACTTAGCAATAGGCCACTAACCTCTACTAAGGTCCAGTTACGTCTCAGTAAATTAAACCCAGCTCAACCCTTTGTAGCTTGGCAACGAGCGTCAAGGCTTAACTTAGGAGACAGAATGTAAAGCATTCAAATAACACAAAACAGTATTTAAATAAAACACAGGAAACAGTTTAAAAATCTAAAACCAATTTATAAAAATAGATTATATTTTTATCTTTAAAATGACACCAAAACGAATAAAATCGGATAAGGGAAACCGGAGATATGAATTTGTAAAGATTTTTTTTTTTTTTAGCACCTAGAAACAAAAAGCGCCAATCGGGTCATCTGGTTGCACCTCGACCGGGGCAAAGTAAAAGTTTAAGGCCGACCGCGATGGAGCCCTGCTTGGCTACAGGCCGCGGGAGGCCTCGGTTAAAAGTTTACCTTCACACTTAGTCTTTTTTTCGAAGATTTTCTTCAGCGGGACGAACCTGCAAGTCCAATCTGACCTCCTGGAGCCGTTCTCCGGATAGGCGATGCTGGAATCCTCGGTGGAGATTTTTACCTTCGGACTTAGTTGTTTTTTCGAGGTGAAAATCCTTCGATCGGGATAAACCTGGATCTTGATCCGACGTCCATGGAGCCCTCCTCGGATACGCTGGCTGGGAGGTCCCGGTCAACTTTTTTCCTTCGGACTTTGTCTTTTTTTCTGAGATTTTCTTCACCAGGACGAACCAGCAAATCAGGCTGGGTCGCGGTTGAGGCAAGCCGGCTAGAGTTGCCGCAGCGGGTCGGTCCCTCTATGGAGCTTTTTTACAAAGGTTGTCCAAACTTCTGGGGCTTCTCCCAGATGTCCTTTTAAGGTTATTTAGGGGTCCACAGCTCACCCCAAGGGTCCAGAAGTTCTGAGATGGTCCTTGGGGGTGCGGACTACAACTCCCAGAATGCACCTGGTGCAAACTCCTTTTTGGCCACTGGACAGTGGTCAGCTGGTCGCTTTCTTCAGGAGTTGGTGCAGGGGACTCTGGATAGCAATTTTTCACCTGTAGCAAACAGGGAGTCCCTCCTTGAACCAGTTGAAGCTAGGCAAAGTCCTTCTTGTGGTGAAGCCCAAGTGTGCAGCTGGTGCCGTCCTTCTGAGTGCAGGTTCCGGGTGCAGGCCAGGGGTCCAGCAGGGCAGTCCTTCTTCTTTGGTTCTTCCTTGTTGGAATCTGATGGGGATCTGAGGTGTGGGTGCAGGTCTGCCAGTTTTATCCTTGCTCCTGGGTGAAAAGCAGGGGGGTCCTGGTTCTCCAATCAGGTGCAGGGTCCTTCCCCCTGCGATGACCACTTCCTGGGAAGTGTGGCAAAAATCAATCCCAGGAGGCAACATTCTCTAAAAATCCATCATGGCTAAATCTGATTTTTGGAGGTTACATCTGGCTGAGCCCACCCACTGGTGTGGCTAAAAATCATAAACACACCCCTCTCCTGCCCTCTTCTAATCTAATCAAGGGGGTACCTAGTTGTCTGGGGTTGCAGGATGTGGGGGTGTTGCTGGTTGCTCCAAATGTCCTTCTCTGCCTTTGAAGACCAGTTTGGGAGCCCTCCCCCTTCCTGCCTCACCATCTGCTGAGGGGAGATTCCTTACCACAGGCAAATTCCTTTGTGTGAAGCCAGGCCACTTCACACCTCATCAAGGCAGCTTGGCCAAGCTGCTAGAGGCTGGCCAATCAGAGCACAGCAGCAAAAACAATGCAGGTCTGAAATTGGCAACTTTTCAGGTAAAGTTTAAAACTCTTTACCTGAACAAGTTATATTAAATCCCACAACTGGAAGTTGTGGGATTTATTACAACAATTAATTTGATACCAAATTCTTGGTATGCATCATTTAAGGACACTTTAAAAATTAAAATAAAGTCTCCCTATTCTAGCCTATGAAGGCCATTTACTACAATGAGGGAAAAATGAATTTGGCTGTTTTTACCTCACCAGGGCTTATAAAACTATTTTTATAAAGTCCCTGCTTATAGTTACATGGCACCCAGCCCTAGGGGCACATAGGGCACACCTTAGGGGTGACTTATATGTAAAAATAAGGTAGTTTAAGACTTTGGAACTACTTTTAATTCCAAAGTCGAATTTGCATATAACTTTAATTTAAAAGCAGCCAGCAAGGTAGGCCTGCCTTTAAAATGACACTGGGCACCTCAGCAGTGCACCTATGGGTGCACTACCTATGCTGTGGTCCCTAAACCTACATGCCCTACCATATACTAGGGACTTATAGGTAGGTTAACTTAGCCAATTATAATTAGCCTAATTTGCATATCCATTTTACACAGAGCCCAGGGCCTGGGACTGGTTAGCAGTACCCAGGGCACCATCAGAGTCAGGAAAACACCAGCAAAAAGTGGAAAATAGGGGCAAAACGTTAGGGGTCCTCTGCAATCAGCCCTGTTTTCTCACACGTCACAAATGCAGTGTCTTTCATATTGCATGTTTTTGGATGTGAAACCAGTACAAGAGATGAAGAATAGAAGATGATCTAGATAAATATCCAGAACCTGCAATAGAAAGAACAGCCACATTTTAAATTAGTTGCAATTTATGAATAGAAGAATAGGAAATCCAACATATAGAGAATTCTGTTCTAGTAAGAATTTGTGATTGGACTAAAATATGAGGACAATTTTGGCCTGATACACAAACTGCACTTTTTTATATGTTTACACTTTTGAATAAGCTTATTACATGTCTATTTTCACAAGCAACATTTGCAGTAATTTACACCTTAGTAATAAGCCCAGCATTACATATGGTCAACCATTGGTACTGCAGCATGATCCCATTGAAAATAATAAAAGGAGGGACTTCAAATAAAACTCCATGGGAAATAATGTTAAATTGAATTACATGATTTACAATAATTAAAAATACATATAAAAAATACACAAATATTAAAACATATATAAATGTAATATATATTCTTATGTATTCTAAATATTTATTTAACCTCTTTTTTAGATTGACGTAATAAACATATATTATTTTTATATTTTCTTAAAATTAATTTATATGATAGCAGTTTTCAGCCCAAAAAAATCCAAAGTTTTTGATTTGGCTATCTACCCATCAGCGACAGCAAACAGCTATGTCCTGGGCATGGGCACCCAGGGACATAGCAGGAGCTGACAATGGGGGGTGGCGGTCCCCAGGGCCATCAGTGGCTCCTTGAGGAGGGCCGTTCAGCCCCATCCAACATAGGCATAGCCCCAGGGAGGTGGTTGTCCCAGGGCCTAATGAGGGTCTGAAACAGACCCCGTCTATTTTTTAGCATTTGCCCCAGCGGGTGGCAGTCCCCGGGCTGTGGGGGTGGCCAGGTCTCCCACATGTTAAAAAAGCACTTTTGCCCCTGGGGTGATGGTACCTGGGGCCCGGGGGGTCCACAGGGACCCCCGCTCATATCACATTATCCACCCTGGGGAGGTGTTGGTCTGTGGGGCTGTGGAAGGGGCCAGGAAACCCCCTATTAAAAACAAAAAAGTTCCACGGGGACTTGCTCCACCTGGGGCCCTATATAAAAACAAGTGTGGGAGCCTACATTTATTTTTTTCCCTTTATTTTTACTGTGGATTAGCGACCCCATCACAAATTCCAGTAAAAAACAAATTTAAATGCTTTTTACCCCTAGGAAGTCCCTTTGGGACCCCACCACCAAAGCTTTTTTTGTCAGACTCTGCTTCAGGCAAGTCCCAAGATGGCTCCCAATAGTTTAAAGGCTTCTTTGTTTAAGTGTTGGCAGCCAATCAGATCTCAGCACGAGATCGGGAGAGGTCTTGAATCCTTTGCGTCCCTAGATATACATATTTGGATTGTCTTTAATTTATCTAAAGCTACTGAACAGATTTACATCAGAACAATAAAAGGTTGCTTTCTGGACCAAGGCCTACCTCTCTGCCAAATTTGGTGTTAATCAGTCCAGTAGTTTTGGGGCTATCACTGTTTAAAATCCTTATGGAAAAATGAATGGGGAAAACGTGTTTTGTGACCCCCCCCCCGCCATTTTCCTCAGCCCCCCCAGATGGATCACAACATAAAAAAACAAAGGTTACAGGGACGTTATAGTTATGTTAAGATACTTGTACAAAACCATAGAAATTCAGCAGTTATAGTTAGAGTTCTTTTAAGTAACAATAACCCGTACCCTAGGGTAACTATAACTCGTGCCTCCTCCATGCACAGTTATCTGATCAATAATTTTACTGCAGATGTTACAGTGACATTATCAATGATGTTATCAAAGATGTCATGAGTGCTGTAAATTGTGAGGTAATTAGCCGTGCATGGCGAAGGCGACAGTTATAGTGAGTTATAGTTACCTCAGGGTACAAGTTATGGTTACTTGAAAGGTGGTTTTGCACAACTAAATTTAGAACATAACAATAACGTTGCTTATTTCCTAACTATAGCGTCCCTGTAACCTTTGTTTTTTTTTGGTGAATTTCCACTTTTTTTAACGTAAATTCATTTATATTATTATATGTTAATCCAACCACCGCCGCACACCAGTATGGCCAGGCCCTGCAGCCAATCTCTTTAACAACCCAACCCCATATTGCATTTGCATGGCCTTTGGCCAGGCACAAGCAAGCCAACCCCTATAATCACCCAACCCTGTGCTGCACACAGCCTTCGACCATGAGCAGTGGATGTTAGCTGCAAGGACTGGCCTGCCAACGGCCACTACAGCCAACACCCATAAACACCCAACCCACACCCTGCTGAACAGGCTGTCTCTCTTTGTGTGAGAATTGGTGTGAGAGGGTGTCCATGGGTGTCTGTCTGGGTTTGAAAGTGGGTTTGTGAGGGTCTGAGTGGTTTGTGAGTGGGTGCATGAGGAACAGAGTGGGTCTGTGAGTGGTTGCATCAGTGTCTGAGTGAGTCTGTGAGTACATATGTCAGTGTCTGAGTGGGTCTGTGAGTGGTGTTCGTGAGGGTGTGAGTGGGTCTGCTAGTGGAATGCGTGAGTGTCTGAGTCAGTCTGTGAGTGGGTGTGTGAAGGTCTAAATGGGTCTGTGAGTGGGTGCATGAGGGTCTGAGTGGGTCAGAGTGGGTGCATATGAGTGGGTGAATGAGGGTCTGAGTGGGTTTGTGAGTGGGTGCATGAGTGTCCGAGTGGGCCTGTGAGTGGGCGTGTGAGGGTCTGAGTTGGTCTGTGAGTAGGTGCGTCAGTGTCTGAGTGTGTTTGTGAGTGGGTGCATCAGTGTCTGAGTGGGTCTGTGAGTGGGTGCATGAGAGTCTGAGTGGATTTTTGAGTGGGTGCATGAGTGTCTGGGCCTGAAAGTGGGTGTGGTAGTCTGAGTGGGTGCATGAGTTCCTGCGTGGAATTTATGAACGGCTGCATGAGTCTCTGAGTGCATGTTTGAGTGAATGAATTAGTGTATGAATGAGTCTGTGAATTGATCAAACTTTTTTTGCTTATTCATGATTATTCTTGAGTAGTCTCAATGAAGAAAAATCACTGTAAACCCATAATTTGACCATCAAACACCCCTATATAACACTCCTGGGGTCAGAGTACCTGCACCCTGACCCCTAATGCTACTTTTCATTTTGTTTTTCAGCCCCAGGGACCGTGTCCTGTTACCTAAAATGGCAGTCAGCAACTTCCTGTTCAGTTTCTGGCAAGCCAATTACAGTGCTTCAATTCATGCTTGCATTTGTGAAAATTCACAAATATTTGTGAATTATTTGTGATCACAGATATACAAACTTGGATTTCCTTTAATATCGCAAAAACTACTGACCAGATTCACACCAAATAGGTGAAAGCGTAATCTGCCTTCCAAAAGATGGCCTGCTGCCAAAGTTGGTGTAATTCTGTCAAGGGGTGTTGGCTGTAGTCATGTCTAATGGGCCTATGGGAATTAACATGGGAAATGCAACTCCCCCCCTTTTTCTCGGCCTCCGCTTGACGGATCACCCCCAGTCTTTCCAAGCACAACAAGAATCACAAAAGCACTTTTTAAAAACATTTTTTTTTTTTTTTTTTTAAACTTTGTGAATATTCATCAACAGGTGCCAAAGTTCTAGGCAAGTTTATGTAAACATAGTCCTAACTATAGCGACTGCCACTAGGTTATATATATATATATATATATATATATATATATATATATATATATATATATACACATATCTCTCACCCATCACCTACTGTTTTATCTTTTACTCATAGATACATTGGCTGTGCCGTTTAACCACCGTACAACACATTAGATGGGAGAGGGGAATTTACATGTACCTAAGTAAAATATATATGCCAATCAGGTGTAAATCAACGTAACCATTTTTATGGGAGTGAGCACCAGCACCTTAGCACTGAGCAACAGTTCACAGAGTCCAAAGGCCAATAAAAAATAATTTCTGATGAAAAATGAAGGTAAGTTGGCGTTAGAAATTGGGTTTCCGGTTGGCAGAGGTATTCACCCTGTCCAAACAAGTACCAAAATCCTAGTCAGGGTACATCAGATACACACCATGAATTAATCTGTGATCACCCTTTGGTAGCTTGGCACAGAGCAGTCAGCTTCAACTTAAGAGGCAATGTCTAAACGTTTTGTGCAACAATTCAAACAGTAAAACACTGAAAGCATCACACAAAAAGACACCTCTCCTGGGTAGAAAATTGGAGCCTATTTTTATGAGTTAAACAAGAACAGCATTAAAAAAATCCAATTAGTAGAAGTTGATTTACAATTTTTTAAACAATATACTTCAACATAGTGCTTATAAGCATAGTCAACCTGTGAGATCTGGTCATGCTAGTCCAGGGTAAATCCAATCCAAGAGTTGAGGCTGAATGCAAAGAGCTTGGGTCAGACACAGTCCCAGAAAAGTCCTGCTGATGTTTTACTTCCTCAGAGTTGAGCCAAGAGTCACATATGTGGGGAAGAAATTCACTAGGTGCAAAAAGAGCAATGACAGCAGTGGTCAGCGGGTGCTAAGAGTCCGTGGGGCGTCACGGTCTGGCAGGCTAGAGTGAGCGGCATGCATGCTGGGCAAAGAGAAGAAACTTGTGGAGGCTCTTTGCAATCATTGTGGTTCCAGTGAGATCGGGCCCATTCACAGTCACAAAGAGCCCAAATGCTGAATTTCAGGTGACACAAAATCACTTTTAAGGGTCCAGGGCTGCAGGGGCCACCTCTTGGGGGGTCAGGATCTGGTTGAAGACAGGTCCAGGAGCTGTAGCAGGTGACTTGGAAGTCTTTTGTACCCAGAGACTGTAAATTAAATGCTCCTAGTGGGCCACAGCACTGATTGTGGCACCCACTTACGTAGCCCCTTAACCATGTCTCAGGTCCGCATTGCAGAGTCTGTGCAGTTTTAAACAACCATATCAACTTGGCAAGTTAAACCTCTTGCAGTCCTAAACCTTACCTTGTTATACATGTGGGTCACCCCTAAGGTAGAGCCCAATATGATCCCCAGTGCAAGGTGCAATGTACTATTAGGTTTTAGATGCTCTGGTAGTGAAAAAAAAACTTTTATTACTGCAAGGCATAGCTCTCTCATAGGATAACATTGGTTTACTTTATTACATATTTTAAATGTAATTCCCAATCAATAAGATATATGTTTGTCAAGTCTGGCTTCTCTGAACTCACATTTTAAAATCTCAACTTCAGTCAGATTTTGGATTGCAGTTCGGAAAATGCCACTTCAGAAAGTTGGCATTGTCTTAATTTAGTCATTTGGTGCCTACTGCCTGTCTGCAATACATACCTGGGCTGTGGTGACAGCTGGGCTTCGGTATTCCCTATAGACAGCCACACATAAAGGGAGCCTAGGTGTGAATGGTGTCATCAACATCCTGATGGGCCATCCTGTGCAGGATGAGTGGGAGGGGCTGGCACACCTGAAAGGGCAGTGTCCAGCCACACACAAAGAGCTGTATACCCCTCTGTAGTAAATCTGGGACCATGGCAGGAAGGGAGGGCTTCTCTGCACTACAAAGACCCTTCTTTGAAGTCTCCCCCACTTCAAAGGTACAACCAGGAATAAGTACTGGCCCCTTGACACCACCAAAGCAGTACACTTCTGTACCTGTGGATACTCTGCCAGGAAGAAGGACTGCTGTGCTGCTGATCTGCTGGATTCCCACTGTTATGCCTTCCCTGCTGTCTTCTGCCCTCCTTGCCTGGGAGTGAGAAGGATTGGACGTGCATCTCTACATCCCCAGAACTAAAGTGACTCCAAGGGCATGCTAGCTTAACTCCTGTTCTGAAGTCTCTGGGACATGAAGACTCCTTTTCCATCTACAAACAGCACCTGATTTTTGCTTGCTGCAAATGGTGCTCTGCCAAGTGGTGCCAATGCAGTCCATGGTACTTGGAAGTGAGTATAAAGTTAAAGTGCATAAAACACGAAAAGAGAGTACTGGGAGTATTGCTATCCCACACCACCTCCCAAGAAAAATCTATATAACCACTAAGGGTGTGGGGTAGTAGGGGTTGAGGGTGGAGCTGGATCAGTGTTCCCTCAATAGGCGGTATCAATTAGATCGCTTTGAAATACGAGACTGAGAAAGCATGAATGGAGAGCGTCTCAGGAAAGAAAAACTGTGTTGTCCTGAGGGGTGGGGGAAGGGGGGAGTTCCCTTACGGACTAGGTGGTCTCACACACATAATCGTGTCTTGCTTCATCATTTGACCACAG
The DNA here is from genome assembly GCF_031143425.1 of Pleurodeles waltl. Taxonomy (NCBI): domain Eukaryota; kingdom Metazoa; phylum Chordata; class Amphibia; order Caudata; family Salamandridae; genus Pleurodeles; species Pleurodeles waltl. Next base: position 916,355,053 of record NC_090447.1, read on the forward strand.
CCCCACTCAAGTAAGATGGTACTACTTGGGCGGACTCAACCTCTTGGTTAAAAGAGCCAGAGGGAGTGTTGAAATTAAACTGGCTGGATAAATTACAGGGATCCAGATGAGGTGGAGATAAAATTACCATACATGTCACAGATCGCTGCTAGTTAAGTTTTAATGGGGGTGCATGTTGGTAAGATTAAGAACAGGGGAGGAGGCTCACTGGAGAATGATGTCTCTTAGAGTCTAAAAAGGAATACGTATGACCAATATGTTTCTGCCCTTTCAAAGTGCTGGTAGGTCAGGGGCATTCGTCAGGGTCTAGGATCCCGGAGCACTAATAATAAGTGAGGTGCTCAAATAGAATCATAAAGAGCCTCCCTGAACAGGTGGTTCATGGTGTGGTAGGACTATAATGGCTGATAAATAAAACCAAAAATTAATAAGGGTGAGAGGTGGCACACCACTGCACACAACACAGCAAACAAAAAGTGAGAATATATGGGAAAAGGTGAAAAGACACTCACACACACATGCACTAATGACTTACCCCGGGGTAGGGGGCTACTAGCCTCTGGTCTGGGTAGTGCCGGGGGAGGGGTATTCCCTTGTATTCACACTCTGAGGAGATGAAGAGTTTAAGGGGGGAAAAAAAAAGGGGAGAAGACCAAGGAAGAAAGGAGGGGGGGAGGGAGGAGAACAAAAAAAGGGGGGGAAGAAAACAAGAGAACCAGGGAAAAGCTGAAAAAATAGGAAAATGAAAAATGAAAAAGAAAAAGAATAAAGAAAAAAGAAAAGAGAAAAGAAAAAAGAAAAAAGAAAAAAGAAGAAGGAAGAGGCAAGAAAGAAGAAAGAAAAGAGAAGAAAAGAAAGGACAGGAAAGGAAGAAGGTCTGGGTAGACAGAGGGGAGGGGTGGTGGATGAAACAATATAAGTCAATTTGAAGAAGAGGAGGTGAAGACAAGAGCTCTTGGCCAGGGAAGTGTCTCTGGGGCTGGATCAAGGAAAAATCCAAAACGCCTTGAAGAAACAAACTTACCACTCCATAGGGATTACCGTGGAGAGTACCTATATGCCGGTGCCAGACCTCTCTGGTATCGAGTGGAGGGCTGGCCCGGTATTTATGGTGATGAGAGACGATAGAGCCAATGAGTGCAGGCCGGCGTCGGCGTGTAATCAAGATTTGATTGAGCAAACGAAGTTCCGGTGTGGCCGGGATAAGGGGACGGCGTGCGTCTGAATGGTGAAAAAAACAGCGTTCCGACCGCGTCCTAAGGTGAGGGTGCGGCCGGGCGCCTGGAGGTGGCGCGCCATGGGAGGTGTGGCGCGCAATGCTGAAGGGGGTTGGAAAAAGAGGGGGGGAGAAGGGAGGGGGGAAAGGGGTGGGAGGCTGGCTGGAGCCTGTGGAGTGAGGGAAGGGGCTAAAGACCCGACCCCCTTCAACCTTCCTTTCCGGAAATTCTCCGGTATTGCTCATCGCACAACACCCGGAGTGCTACACAATGGGACTCTCTCTCCCAGAATCCCCTGGCCATGCCTGGCGCACCGCAACTATGCGACGCGTCACAACTAGGCGCCTGACCGCGCCCTCCACAGAGGACGCAGTCAGGACCTTTACCTTGCACCACCTCTCACGAGTCCGTCCATTTGGACGCGGCCCTCTCGAGCCACGGGATTCTCTTTCCCAGGAGCCCTGCGGCCCGAGCATTGCGCGCAATACCTCCCATGGCGCGTCACCTCCAGGCGCCCGGCCGCGCCCTCCCCTGAGGACACGGTCGGAACAGCGCATTTTTCACCATTCAGACGCACGGCGTCCCCTGATCCTGGCCACACCGGAACCTCATTTGCTCAACCTCTCTGGCCAACAGCTCTTGTCTTCACCTCCTCTTCTTTCACTTGACTTATATCGTTTCATCCACCACCCCTCCCCTCTGTCTACCCAGACCTTCTTCCTTTCCTGTCCTTTCTTCTCTTTTCTTTCTTCTTTCTTGCCTCTTCCTTCTTCTTTTCTCTTTTCTTTTTTTTTTCATTCTTTTTCTTTTTCATTTTCCTATTTTTTCCGCTTTTTCCTGGTTCTCTTGTTTTCTCCCCCCCCCCCTTTTATTGTTCTCCTCCCTCCCCCCTCCCTTCTTCCTTGGTCTTCTCCCCCTTTTTTTTCCCCCTTAAACTCTTCATCTCCTCAGAGTGTGACTACAAGGGAATACCCCTCTCCCAGCGCTACCCAGACCAGAGGCTAGTCGCCCCCTACCCCGGGATAAGTCATTAGTGCATGTGTGTGTGAATGTCTTTTCACCTTTTCCCATATATTCTCACTTTTTGTCTGCTGTGTTGTGTGCAGTGGTGTGCCACCTCTCACCCTAATTAATTTTTGGTTTTATTTATCAGCCATTATAGTCCTACCACACCATGAACCAACTGTTCAGGTAGGCTCTTTATGATTCAATTTGAGCACCTCACTTATTGTTAGTGCTCTGGGATCCTAGACTCTGACGAATGCCCCTGACCTACCAGAACTTTGAGAGGGCAGAAACATGTTGGTCATACGTATTCCTTTTTATACTCTAAGAGACATAATTCTCCAGTGAGCCTCCTCCCCTGTTCTTAATCTTACCAACATGCACCCCCATTAAAACTTAACTAGCAGCGATCTGTGACATGTATGGTAATTTTATCTCCACCTCATCTGGATCCCTGTAATTTATCCAGCAAGTTTAATTTCAGCACTCCCTCTGGTTCTTTTAACCAAGAGGTTGAGTCCACCCAAGTAGTACCATCTTACTTGGGTGGGGCTAGGTGGTCAAATGATGAAGCAAGACACTATTATGTGTGTGAGACCACCTAGTCCGTAAGGGAACTCTCCCTTCCCCCCCAGTACAACACAGTTTTTCTTTCCTGAGACACTCTCCATTCATGCTTTCTCCGTCTCGTATTTCAAAGCGACCGAATTGATACCGCCTATTGAGGGAGCACTGATCCAGCTCCACCCTCAACCCCTACTACCCCACACCCTTAGTGGTTATATAAAGTTAAAGTGCTGCATCTGACAGAACCTGCGCATCAACAAAGCAGTGCTTATCAGAACTGATGCATCGCCTGCTGAGTGATCTGGGTCGAGGCATCACCTCTGTTGCTGGGACCAGACCAGCCCATCATACTCAGAACTGTTGTATTGCCTCTAGAGCTACCGCTTCAAAACCAACACATCACTGCCTCTGCATGGAGAAGATCAACGCATCACCCCTCCAGTGTGAATTAACCCAGTGCATACCATTCGGCACTGCTGCACTCGAAACTGGTACATCGCTCCCAGACTTGACGTGGAGAAATCCAGCCCAACTGTATGGGAATCATCAACGCATCCCTTTCTGCAACAAGGATTTAGGTACTGTTGCTCAGTAGGCCCTGTGTGGGTCGGTAACCAGCCTGTGTTCCATCTCTGGTGACCTGAACTCTTGAATTTGTCCTGGTCCTCTGGGCACTAGTTGCACCTTTATTCTTTAAAAATGTGTTGTTTTGTTTCTGTTGTTTTGGTCATGTTTTGTCATTAAATTAAGATCTAACTAGGTGTAGTAATGATTTGTGTGGTGTTTTCACTCTTTTACTGTTTGAAGTGTTGCACAAATACTTTACATCAAGCCTCTTAAGTTAAGCCTGACTGCTCTGTGGCCAGCTACCAGAGGGTGAGCCCAGGTTAACGTTTAGTGCGTACCTCGCTTACCTGACTAGGGTTGTGGTTCTTGCTTGGACAGGAGGCATACCTCAGCCAACCAGCAACCCAATTTCTAACAACTTTATAATAACTAAATATGCCAATTGTGGATAAGCCAAAATTACTATATTTTAAGCAGAGCACACATGAAATGTAGAACTAGTTAGCAATGACAAAGTGCCCAGTGTTCTTAAGCCATCACAATCAAGGTCGGAAAAAGAGGACGGGGAAGGCAAATACGTTTGAGGATGACCCTGCAGAAAGAGCCAGGTCCAACTGTAGGCAAAACGTCTGGGGAATACTAAATTAAGGCTGACAGTTTTAACAATATATAAAAAGTAATATCAAAAGATGGAATAGGATTGGCTAGGGGAACCACATGAATCATTAAAAGGAAAGGACTCAGAAAGGACCCCTTTGTAAAATAGGCTTAAAATAAAAATTAACAAGCGAGGTCTGTTGAGATCGCCCCATCAGAAATAAGTGAACCACATAAGAACCATACTCCAAATCCCAATCTCTCTCATTCCGATCACCAAGGTGTTATGGGAGACAATATAAAAACACTTCAGAAATATCAAAAAGGGAGAGGATAGCAGACACACTGTAGTGTTGGGGGCCCTAGGCCCTCATGCTGCCAGACTAGGTGACGCAGACACAGTGGTATGGTTCTGTTAACTGTCCCTGTGCACGTGCACCTAGCCCTTTTTATTGGCAGGGTCACCTGACTGGTGACACCTGTATTGAATGGGTGTAGGATGTGTGTGTAAAGCCAACCTTCAGACGAGTGGCTAGTGGAACACTAGAATGTGTCCAACAGGACAGTAAACCATCCTGCCCCAAAACCCTGATGTCATTAGTGATGGCAGGGAAGTACGGTCTCTGTGCTGAGGCGATGAGGAAAACCAGACAGAATAGCGTTCAGCAGGGTTTGTTATTTAAAAAAACTGTCAATTCACGCATTAACATATTCTTCAGTATGTTTAGCCAGAGATGATAAAAGAGAAATGGAACAATAATTGGCATACAGCGGACGGTCCAACGAAGTTTTCTTGAGCAAAGGGATGACAATATCATTTTTCCTGGCCTTTGAGATTCTGCCCAGCACAAGAGGCAGAGGTGATGGTATGAATGCAAGGACATCAAGGTCATGGATATGGCTTTAACAATTTTTGTTGCTATGACATCAGAAGAGATGGAGGTGGTTTATGCCAGGCAATCCTCCTGCATAATCTGGGCAAACGTGGTCCATTGTTCAGGAGAGGTAGAAGTAAAATCAGAGAAGGAGGATTGATGAAGAGCAGGATTAATTAAGTTAGTCATTTTGGCCTGAAAAAATTGGAAAAGCCGAGCAAAAACATTTTGGAAGAGAGATGAGAAATAAAGGATGAATTAGGAAGGGAGAAACCACAGCAAATAGAAAAAGTCCTTTTATAGACCTTTGTGTGGAAGTAATGTTGGGGTCATAGAGTCCAATGGCATTGTGAGCAGCTCTTCTTTTATGAGAACTTAGCATTAGAACAATATGAGAGCTGCCAAAGGTGTTCCACTTTTTTACAATGTCTTTTGGCAATGCTGAGTTCATCAGTATACCATGGCGGCAAAGGTGTGAGCATATGAGAGCGTATACATGTAAAAAGAATATGTTCAAGTGAATCCAAAATCCAAGAATTAAATTAACCAAGGAGCAAACTAACATCTCCTGAAAGTTCAGGTCTAAAGGATTTTAGAACGCATATGACAGAGGATTAGTGAAAAAGACTAACTGACTCACAAATGTTATTTAATTCCTTTGCTTCTGGATTAGTAGGAACATAAGTATGTAATTTGAAGCCCCCAGAATAACTGCTTTCTTAGATTGAGAAAAATGTAACCAAGGAAATTCCAAATAGATTTTTTTCTCTTGGCCTGGGAATCTCTAAACTAGGATGAATGTAAATGGGAAATGGATTAAGTAAGGGCAAGAGGTTCAGGGTCCAAGGTAGTGAGCTCTTCTAATACATGATGGTAATACAAGATTTATAGATGAAGGTAATACCACCAGCAGGAAAGTAGGTACCAATAATAGATGAGGTATCCTGGAAGGATAGTCAAAGCAATTCAGGGAACATAATGGTCTTTTAGCCATGTTTCTTTAACATCCACTATGGTAATGAATTTCAATCTGGGTCACAAATGCCTTGTCCGGTGTGCTGATTTTGTGGTCTGTACCCATTTTTCAGATGCTGCCTTGTTTTTATTGACAACTAGCTAGGCAGTTTGTGTATCTATCCTCAGTTTAAACAATTATCACACAGAGTTGAGTCATGAAGCTTCACGACTTAGTATAGCCCTAACCAAAGGCAGGAACATGTGCCTGTCTCCCCTAAAAGAACATAGACTGAGGAAAAGACTTTGCGAATATTTTAACCTCAAGAAAGAAAGTATAGGCTGGTGTGTAGAGAGCCTGATTCATTCAGCCCGTAATGCCTTACTGATTCCCGCTATTTAATGCACCACTCTGAGGCTTTATTTGACAGAGACTAACAAGATGAATTTGGACTGCTGCCAAGCCCACTCAAATTTATATATGTAAATGACTGAATGAACGACCCAATGACTGCACCACCTGGATGAGAGAAAGCTGCCTCAAGCTTAACTCTTACAAGACAGAGCTCATCATCTTCGGAAATGCCACCTCAGCATGAGATGACTCCTGGTGGCCCATGTCTCTCAGCACCCTGCCTTCACCGACTGATCACGCCGGCAACCTAAGCATTATCCTTGACTCCAAGAGCACGGACTCATGGGGGAAGGGTCCGTGGGAGAGATGCTGTGGGCCAGCAGAGTGAGGCCACTGGGGCCGCACACCACCAGGATATGATCAGCCAAGTCCAGGGGGTCTGTCAGGAGTCCCAGGGCCTGATTGACCATGAGCTAACTAAACTCCAGGAAATCAAGCAGCTGCAGACGGAAATGACCCAACAAATGGAGGGCCATACTTTTAACATGGACACCCTAACAGGGGTGCTGAAAGACATCCATAACACCCTAAGAAGGGCACTTCCCTCACCATTTAGCCAAAGTACAACAGCGGCAGACACAGGATTGGAGGCCCTGCTGGAGGAGCAACCACCCTCGGACACAACTCTCTCTGCAGCAGCTGAACCCCACCTTCCCTAGCAAGTGGAGACATCCATGTAAAAATTCAGGAGGTGCAGCTGGTAATATACCCACCACTACTAGCAAGAAAGTTCATCCTGAATGTCCTCCTTTGTGTGTCACACATTAACTCTGTAGATAAATCCTGAACCCCATTCCATTTCTTATGAGAGGAGTACTCTGGACTTCGGACGTCAAATGGTGTGGCATCTACTCCTATGATTTCATTGACCATGACTGACCCCTTTACTTTTCATTTATGTTCCTTTTTGCCACAAATTTGTTCACCCTTAGCACTGTAATACATTTACCAGTCACAATCCTATTGTCTGTTGTCTTGAATTTCACAATTAGCAATGTAGAAATGTAAGATAATGTGAATATTAAGATGAAAAAACAAGCTACTTGTGGAAGCAGGGATACGTTGCATGTACACAGTGTCCATCTCAGAATTACACCAATTCCACACAAACAAATACATACAAGCGTCTTGTCAAAGAACACATTTTTAAAACTTTGTTCATCTTATAGGCTGTCAATAGTCTGAAACATAGCAAATCATACATGATTAAATCATACTGTGTAAATGATAAAATTTAGAGGTACAGACCTCCAGAACACGGAAGGAACAGGTATATCAGCCATTGTCCTGTAGAATAGGTAAACATGAAATTGGTTGATGTCATCAGCTGGAGCCATATCTCCTACCTCACAAAAGTAATCCAAGAAAATATAATGCAAGACTTAGACTGTCGTAGTTTGGCTCTTGCTCTAGACAAAACTGCTGGTTCACGGATGACAGTACTTATGTTTGCAGGCAACTAAGCCAGTCTTACAAGTCACATCTGTCGTCCCAATCGACCCAGCTCACAAGCAACACCTCACCAAAAACCCAGACAGTAAAAGGTGATTTGTGGCAGCCTTTACGCATGGACTCAAGAATGTGACATCTCAGAAAGTGTTGTGGTTAAACAGAGGTTACTCCTTTCGCACATGAACAGCATGTCTCAATCACACACAAGCAATGAAGGAGATGCAGTAACGTTTTCAATAGGTTTTGTTTATAATACTGCAATCTGCGATAACTTGCATGGGCTACAATGATTAGGATAATGAATAAAGACACAAAATTGTGAACACAAGAGTCATTAGTACAGAGCCCCCCACCATCTTGCAACAACACAAAGTGACATGAGATATCAAATATGTCCTAATACCCTAGCACGCCGAATCTAACCCCTAACCTGAAGATTGCTAGGTGTGATAAACCTAATCTGCAAATGTGGTGTCCATGAGAAGAGCCCCCCAACTCTTGTTACCTTGGAATGAGGTCTCTAGCTCAGACTCTGTAAGGACCGAAGACTGGGTCAGAGTTAAAGCGACTGCCAGCATCGATAGCAGCAATGGCATCTGGTCAGAATCCCTCTGCCTATCTGTCTGTGTGAGATGGATTTATACAGATCTGATCAGACCCCTGACGTAGGTTGTTCCCAAACAATAGATAACAAGTTATGCTTGGGACTGCAATTTATGTGAACAATTCCCTTGAAAGCGCAAAGAGAGAAAGCACCTTAAGTGAATGGCTAGCGTGTGTTTATCTTTGTCGCTTGATATTGACGGCTTAGAGCTATGGCACTGATAACATTAAACTAAAACATTTGCCTAACTATAAACAAGGCAGCCATCTTAAAAGATATAATTAAATAAATGTGCTAAAACAGAGAAAACTAAGTAGGGTAAAAGTCACTGGGTGATGGGGGCATGAGTCTACAAGCCAGAGGGCTAAGCTAACTCCTCCTTCCCATTAAAACAAGATAGGATTCACTACAAGACAGATGGCAGTACAACAGTTTCTGTTTGCAGGGACATTACAGTCCATTGCTTCTGCACCTGGTGGTATGCCACAAATAAATGCCAGTGATGTTCCACAGGTACGTTGACCTAAAATGATGAAAACACATTCACAGCTACATATAGTTCATACAGAAAGAGTGTTTAGCCAATGTGAAGGGAAACTAACATGAATTCAGCCTAGGAATACATATTTCCTGTCCGCATGATAACACACATGGTACAGCAGGGCCACCACATGACAAGGAACAAGTCCAATAAAGTCTTCTAAACCTCCATCCTATCACTGAGCAAGCTGTCTTGGCACAAGTCTTGTGTACCCAAAGTCTGTGACATACATTCCCAGGAACAATCCATGACCATTTCGTATGTCCCAACAGCATCATATATGCCAATGTCGCAACTTGGAAATGCCCCATGTGATGGTGAAGGTACCTGAACAAACACAAAATCAAGCAGTATAAATATGAAACCATACATATGGCATGACTCCCATAGCAAACATCTGGAGAATGGAGTCCATGTTATAAATCTCACACAAACAAAGCAACATCTCCAAAATGTGATTGTGTCAATAGCTTCCTCATCAGACACACTTTGCAAGTATTTGCCAGAGCTTCAGCTTCCTAACATTTCCAACAAATATGTATCATCACAGGAGTTCATTGTGCAGTCAAAGTCATGACATTTCATGACATGCTTAAACCTATGAGAAGTAGCTGTTGATGAGATCTTGTCGCAAGTCAACTGCTTCCGCCTCATCACTATCATCTTCATTTAGCATTTCTGGATTCTCACCCAGTGGCACCTCAGGCTCCCCCTCCTCTGGGATGTAAGGGATATTTCTTTGCAGGGCGATAGTATAAAGCATGCAGCAGCCACACACCATCCTGGGTGAGTAGAGGAGGGCTCCCCAAGTCTTGTACAGACAGTGAAATCTGACCTTAAGGAGCCCACAAGCCTGCTCAGCTGGAGGCCATGTTTTTCCATAGGCCTCATTGAAGTGGACTTCCCCAGACGTAGTTATATTCCTCATCAGTGTTAACAACCAAGGACGGTTGGGACATGCTGAGTCTCCTGTTTTGTAATGAGACGTAAGTGCTACACTGAGTCACACACTTCCTTATTTTAGCCCCTGACATTGCATATACACTATCAGGAAAGATGTGACTTACCAACAAGCAAGGCCCTCTCTGGTTGGGGTTGTGACAACACCTGGGTATGGTGCTGGTCTGCAATAAATAGGAATTATGAGCTAAACCTGGGAACCGGGCACAGATGTTTCAAATGTACAGATCTGACAAGCAGATAACTTGCAATATAGGTACCATCAATGGCTCCCACAATATGCAGGAGACAACCAAATCCATAGAAGTCAACCTTAACATTGGCTAAATCTTCAGGTCTGGAGTACCCGATATATCGGTCAATGTGTTTCATGATTGCTGATAGCATGTCTTTTTAAACAGCACTGAACATAGGATGTGACAGACCACTAGATAGAGACACTGTACACTGAAATTACCCTGTGGCCAGGAACTGTAATATTGCCATAAGTCTCACAATGGCTTGTATACAGGTTGAATTATTGTTTTGAGGCATGAGATCTGGCTCTGAGGACATAGATCTTGGATCGTTTGCCTATTCAAAAAGAACTGCTTGATTGCATCATGTTCTTCCATGGTCTGAAAGTCTGGAAATGGATGGTAAACTGGAGGTTGTCACTTTCGCCCTCGCCGAGGGTACCTACTTATGGAATTAAATGAGTTGGAGCATTTGTCACTGTGTCCAGATCAACATATCTGATGAGTAAGACCAAAGTCATGTGGCAAAACATTACTGATTGGAAATACATTATACCCATTACACATAAAATCTGTCTACTAGTCAAGGTCGAGCTAAGATCCCCATGGTTTTCTAGACGTGTCTGCAACATATATGTGCACATTAGACATAAATCTGCCCCTCTAGTGCCCCTAGATGTTGTAAAGTATGTTCCGACCATGAAACATACTGTCACCAGTGGGGGTACAGTGCACCACAATTATATGGCATCTGTGACCAGCAATAAACGAAAGAAATGATTGTGTAAGGGAATCTACACGTCAAGGCATCTTTACATATGTTGAAATGTTACTACACATTTATAGATGTTGCGACTCATTCAACAGTCACCAAAACTGTAGATGCCTGACCTCATTCATTGGACTTCAGGAAACTCATGCCGCCTTTGGAAGTAGACCGCGGGTGGGTTCATTCAACTTCAGTGGACATAGCCATAGACTAACACTGTTGACTATGACAGTTGCTGTCCAATGGCTGTGGCCATCGATGGTGATGTGGTGTACATGTATGCTGCGGTTTGGAAAATAACTCACTTGCCTACTGACACTGCTGCCATCAACACCTCCAGCATGTCAGCTGCTGTGTGCCGCTTCTAGGAGCAATCATGCCAGGCAAAGCAAGTGAAAGAGCCCCTGCCTTCTCTCATAGGAGCTGATGAGGCTCGTGGAAGAGGTCCTTTTCCTGTACGGACAGACCTATGGCTCACCAGAGGAGCAGGTAACTACCTCATTGACATATTAGACTCTGTTCAACACCATCCTTTCCTTCCTCACAGGCTACAATGTGCCTTTGAGTCCCAGTGAGTTATTTGGTGGTGGTTTGTGGAGCCCTGTACTCTGTGTATTTCAAATGGCCATTGTGTTGTGTGATGTGTGATAAGCCCTGGATCCTCCTCCTGTTGCATTCAAATATCTATGCAAGTAACCTTTACAGCCAAACAATGATATGTCTGATGATGGTAATTGACAGTACATCTATTTGCATTACAGTATGATCTGTGTATGTATACCTCTTGAGACAGTTGAGGATGTTGTTAGCAATGTGTAAAGTCCCACAGATCACTCAGCCCAGATTAGGCATTTGCAAACTGTTGTATGAGAACAATCTAAAACACACTGTGCCCTTCAGAATGCCACACAACCCAGAACTTACATGTAGAATGGCCACAGGATGTGCTGTCATGCATGGAAGTGATGGCAATGTGATGATCATGTACTTTCTGCATGCACAGCCTGCAGAGAGCAAAGCCTGTCACAGCCTTTTCACAGTATGGGGCATAGCTCATGCTGGTGCACAATAACTGTGGCTATACAACTGAGGCACCGGGCCCACTCCCTGTAGACCTGCACATCATTGGATGTGGCTAAAATGAGTCTTCAGAAGCAAGAGTTCGCTTGAATGCTTTCACATGGACTACATTAGGAATGGGGACTGAGGTAACCACATGACCTGGTACTTATTTCCATTGACCCTTATTTCCATTGACCCAATGTGTGTCATTGACCTATGACAAGCTCCTTACTCCCACAGGTCTGTTGTCACCTTTCCAGAAGTCTTGTTTGTACAAGACAGGCCTATTGCATAGGTGACAACAGTGTAGATAGTTGGTTAACTCAGGGGAGATCATGACATGTGAAACACTAGCTTTGTTACAGGCAACCAATCAGACCAAACACACATTGGTATGTTGAATGTCATCTCTGTAGGAGTGCAGCATATGGTAAAAGGTGTTATCTGTGATACCAGTATATACCATACAAACCCATTCAGAAGTGGTATGAGACTCCATTAGGTAGACCACATGTCCACACATCCACAGAGAAGAAGCTGTCAGTGACACCCATGCCAGCCTTTTCATTGTCATCAGGTCTTAGGTTGTAGTCTGTACCATGGAAACTGCCTGTATGGACTATATGCAGCGAGTCAATGTCCCTGTTTGTAAAAGTGTCTGTACAGTCATGCACAAGTATTTTAATCTTCAGAAGGTTACAATGGTGTGTTGTGTTTCATAGTGCCTCACATCACAGTACATGTTGCTTGACTCTGGGCTACATGATGTAAGTTGGCTTGTTTAGTCAGTATAGTCCATTACAACGGTTGTGGATAGTCAGCAGATGTCTCCAAAAGTGTGTATTTATGTCCATATACTTATCACCATATGTGCTTTTTGCATGGTGTGTTGACAATTACAAAAGGTGTTTCCAAAATAGGTGTCAAACAACTAATTACCCTAAAAAAATGCAACGGTGATCTCTTCATTTGTCTTTTACATCCATAAACGTCAATGTCCATCAGAAGCAAGGGATTTGGAGAGCCATGTGCCGGAAGGTGCGGACCCTGGGGGTGTCCATCGCTGGCAGAGTCGCTACTGTTGCAAAAGGTGGGAAGAACTGAGACGCAGGGCCTGAAAAATCGTGGATGTTCAGCGGGGGCTTTCCTCCCAATGGGTGCGGGGTACATACAGGACCCTGACCCTCCTGATGGCCTGCATACAGCCATTGGTCTACCCCAAGCTTGATGGGCATTTGAGAGAAGCACATCAGCTACAAGGGGGCGAGTCCTGGGAAGATTCCTACCTGAGACATTGCTAGGTTGATGTGCTAAAGGCAGACATCTCCCCATGAATAATGGAGATGGCCCATGTGTGATACACAAGATGGGTATGTATGATAGATGGTGCATCCTGATGTGACTTGCCCATTGTCCTAGTGACCAGGGACACAACAGGTTACAGTCCACTACCAATATACTCTCTTAGGCAGACACATTGCTGAATACAGTGGCCAATCATCTCATGTTGTTTTTTTATGTGGGTGTCATATGTATCGAGCAGTCCACTTGTTTTTAGTGTGTTAGCCTCAACATCAAACAACATGAGTATATATATATTACTGTACTCAGCCATGTGTCTGCTCAAGGAGGTATATTGATTCTGTACCCAGCAGGCCACTTGTGTTCACTGTGTCAAGAGAGCTGGTGAGTCACTACTGTCTCTCATGTGGTCATGGCCATCATACATGTGACATAGCATACATTGTCCTTTTTATGCCGTCACTGAGCAATAGTTGCCCTTGGTAAGTAGGGAATGTATATTTACAAGATTTGGGTAACATCACTGTTGGCAACAGTGTTTGTGCCTGCCTACATGTTAACATGTGTACCTTCCACTTTCTGTAGTATTATGTCCACTAATGTTACATACATGATCTACCTTTCTTCATGGGATAATGTCTGATTCCATCACATAAATACATGCCAAAATCTGTTGGGGAATAGTTTTAGATGATGGGTTTACAGTTTATGTGGTACCACAGACAGGAGTGTGTCAACATTGTTTGTTGGGTCACATATACCCTAACCCGGTACTCCATGTCATTTATCATGAACAATTGTAAAACCAACAAAGGACATGATGGGTAGACCAACAGTAATTACTCACAATGTGCATTTATATGCCATTGATGTTGAATCATTTGGATAAGTGCTTTACACATGTTAATTGGTGAAGGTTTATTGCCTGACTGTTCACATGCATCAGGGAGTGACATGCAGAAATGGAATCATATGTGAGTGAGTACACTCAGTGTTCCAATGGAATCTGTGTTTGCATGACAAGCTGGTACAGAGATGTGCTGAGAAACATATTAAAAGCTCTCTTCAGATAATGGAGATTCCCTGAACCACAACGACATTCAATGGACTATTGCCTTCTAGTAATGCAATTTTTGAAGGATGTTCTCAGCAGACAGGAGATTTCCCTAGGCCTAGCTAATTCGATGTCTTTGATATTTGTAGACAAATCTCCCAGACATTTGACCAGATTGTCTCCAGTGTACTTTTCTGTGCAAAATGTGTTATGTAGCAAACCAATATTAGTACAACTTTTATGAGACTATTTAGACTACGGATGTATTGTGAAGTTTCCACTAGTGAGTTTTTACAGTGTGACATGGGTGTTTCCTTGTCACATTCTTCCGGCTATTGTACAACATAGCTGGATTATTTCCCCATCATTTCATCATGATGTGATATTGCATATGTGAACATTTGCTGATTGCAGGACCTTTTGTGGAATCTATGTGATTGAATTTGGCATTGCCATAAGATTTGATGCCAACAGGTTACCAAGGGGTACTCTAAGAGCAAAACCATTCAAGGTGAGAATATCTCCTACTTGATCCATGGGTATTGCGGTTGGACAACTTCACTCATACAATTGAAGTTGTCTGTGATTCTGATTTTCCTGTGGGCAATTGCTTGCGGTTCATTTAGCATGCATGCATGCATGTGGCATTGCAAATAGTGAAGCACCTTTCGAAGGCCTTATGGCTGGGGGTACTGTGCATTATGTTAATGTTTTGTAATCCAAGCTGTTGTTCAAGTGTATTCAGGCACAAGGAATTACCCTCTTTCTATTTGTCATTTAAGCATTATCACAGCCAAGCGGAGGAGGCACGGTCGACATCAGTGGGGTAGCAGCTTGCCACACTACCTCCAGTCATGAAAACATCAGACACGGAGGGACCCAGTGGCCCAGAGGATGAGGGGAGTGCCATGGAGGACACCGGCTCAACATTGTCTTCTTCTGAGTCAAGCTCCAGTAAACCCTCCCTAGTTGTGTCCAAACACTCAGGACCTACACCTGTTCAATGCTTGTCTACCACCCCGAGTTCCATCTCCACCCTCCCTGTTGCTCCCCACCCGGTTTGTCTGGCCCACTCCCCCAAGAGGGTAACTGTGTCCTTTTCTCCAGGCTCCTTACCCCCTGTCCCTGTTACCCCTGCTGCCATGAGTAAGGAGGCTATTTACCTCCTGAGGAGCATCTCTGCGGTCAGAAGCCATTGTGAATGCCTTCCAGGGATTGGCAAGTCAGCTACCAAAGACTAATGCATTCCTGGAAGGCATTCATGGTGTAATTTCTGGCTTACAGAGATCTTTTCAGGGTCTGGCCTCCACACTGATGAGAGCCAGTCATGCCCCAGCTTCTATCCCCCCTCCATCTTCCTCTTCCCAATCCAGCCCCCCTTCACCAACCTACCCAAAGCACACAAACAGATACTCATGCTTCCACCTCAACAGACACACACAGTGCACAAAAGCACCACAAGACATGCACACAAAAAACATCTACCCGTAGACTCGTCAACATTCACAACTGGTCTTGACACCACTACCAGCATCACACACACAACATCAAGCCTACCTACAGACAACACCACAACAGTAACTGACACAGCCACCATATCCATCCTACCTGCAGACACTACCCAGTAGACCCTCAGGTATCTATCATAAGCACCATACCCACAGACACTACAACTACAAACACACTTACATCAACCACATCCACTATACCTGCAGTCACCACATCAGCAGAGACCCACCCACCACGGCATCCCCAAGCACCTCCACCCCCAAGTCCAAGACACAGAAGTGTCCTTACTCACCCACCCAAAAGACATCCACCACACACAAGCATACCTCACATAAGCACGCACCCAAGCCATCCACACCAACAAAGCCTACAACTACTCCCTCAACCTCCAAATCATGTCCCCCTTCTCATGACCATCCCTGTGTTTCCAAAAAACTGCTCCTGTGTGACCTTGGACTTACCCATGTTCTCCCCCTGAACCACACCCACGAGGACCCCAATCAGCTCCCAGTCCATCCCTTCCACCTTCAAGGCCTCCTCCGCCCCCTCTGCAAGTAGCTATTCCCGCCCCTCCAAAAAAGAAGCCCGCCCCTCCCAAGAAGACTAACCCCCACAGCGCAGACCCCCCTCCCAAATCCGATCCCACCCTATAATCCCTGAGGTGCCTGCCCCCTTGGCGCCCCTTCCTATGGATGTTACATGGCAGTCAGGAGTCAAGCTGGGGCACAACACTGCCATTATTGACATTTTTCATGGACTGGCCAATGGGCTTTGGACAATATTACTTTTTATTATTAATAAACCCAACAGTTTGTTTTGTTTTGGGTACAACTTTGTCCTGCAATTCCTTTTCTGGCTTTCTGTTGTCCCTTAGTGACTTTGATTGTGTACCTGCAGTTGTGTGTGTTTGAGCCTGCCTGCTGTTCCAGTTGCTGTTGTCAGCAGTATGTGAGTTTGTGTGCAGTGCTGTTTTCCCCTAGGACAGGGGTACATGTTGTGTGTATATGTATGTGTGTGTGAATGCAATAGTGGTGTAATGTCATTGTGCACTGTTTGGCATAGTAAGTATTTTTTATTGTGATATCCAATGTGAGCATGTATGGTGTTAGACTTCCCCCCCCCCCTATGGCTTATGTATTCATGAGGTGTGTGTCATCTTGAGTTTTGTATGAGCAGACATTGAATGTGTTGTACTGTGCCAGCTATATTTGCATTTGCATGTGCATGTGTCCATTTAGGTGTGTGTCCCTTGCAAATGGTTCCAATAGAGGTATGTCCCATGCAGTAAGAGTTCTGTGTGCTTTGTTGACTTTCCCTTCCCCATTGTTTAGATGTGCATGACAATTGGTTTTGGTATTGGTTGTTTCTGAGAGCCATGTAGGGCCCTTTCCTGTGGAGATGTTGTTTTAGGGTCGTTTTTACAGTCTTATATGTCCCAGTGCAGTCTCTTTCTCTGTGTGTCCCAGATGGCCTCATCCCAAGTGTGTAGGTATAGTTAGTATGCTATTCTTGGTGTATTTTTGCCTCTGTGTTTTTTGCATGCCATTGTGCTGTGATGTGTGTGTCCATTGCAGTAAGGTTTACTGGTGATGTTGTTTGTGTTGCATGCCACATTGATAGGCATGTGTGATGTATGTGTGAGACGTCCCCGGCCAGTGTCAAATGTGGTTGTGTGAGCTGTAATTGCATATCTGCTGTAGGTGTGTTGTTGTTGCTGTGTGTGACAATGTTGTGTAGCCTTCAGTGTCCCTGTTCCTGGGCTGTGTGACTGTGTGTATTTGTGTAGTGTTGCAGTGCAGTGTGAGTGTGCTGGCCAAAGTGTGCATATTGTGTGTGTACGTGTCCGTGTCCGTGTTGATGTATGTCAGTAAGTGTATGTTGTATGAGACATGTGCCTGCTGCCTGTGGCATAACCCCCCCCTACTATGTGTTTGCCGGTGTTACAAACTGTTTTTAAAGATTGATGATAGCAGGTGTGTATATTTACGTTTGAAGGTGCCCACATTGACGTTGATTTTGTGGTCATTCGATGAGCAGCAGCAGCTGCATGATGTTTGTGAATGGCTCCATGGCGGCCCGGATGTGTGAAGCTGCCTGCAGGTGACTGTCTCTCTTGATACTGTCAGTTTCCGCCAGCATGAACATGGTGGTTGGACTGCCACAGTCACATTGGTGGTGGTGTGCAATCTTGTAATTTGTCATGCCCAAACACTCTCTCTGCTGACCTGTTTATGCTTTCTCCACACTGTGGTGGTCTGTGCTGCCTGGCGGTGCCAGCGGACCGCTGGCAGTCTTCTGTTTGTACAACCGCCAATCTCATAATACGGCGGTCCACTCTGCCAGAACGTTGGCGGTCGGACCTTGAGCACCAACATGGCTGTCACAGGACCACCAAACTTTCAATCAGGCCCTTTATGTGAACTGTTACCTGGAACACCATTTAGAGTGCACTTGAGGTAAAAAAAGACATGAGAGTTTGGATTCTGGTGTATTCTGGTCCATTCATTAGCAAAGTTGGGACAACATCGTAAGTTAATGCTTTACGTAATATGCACCATTTTTTAGGCTTAAAATTGGAAGCTGGGTGGCAAATCAGAGGGTTTCCTTGCCCTTCTCTGTTTATTATCCACTATTTATTTTAACAGAAAAAAATATGATCCCATTTTAACAACATAACTGTTCTTTTAGCAAGTTAATGTTTTTTTTACATTTTATTCTCATTTCAGAACTCAGAACTCCCTTATTGTTTTCTGAACTTTTTCTGCAAAGTGCAGAAACAGCTAAAAGCCCTTTTAATAATATTTGTTGTTTCTGTAGTGCTAACAAAGTAACTATTCTCAAGGTCCTGAAGCTCATTAAAGATGTATTAGACCTGGACTTTCAGCATACACATTAGAGATAAAAAACATTTCCTAAAGTAATGAGACAGACAAGTGACAGGTTTGTCTAAATCCACATTGGTTGAATTTCTGAATATCAACGTCAGTAATATAGATCTATCAAAAGACTGAAGCCAAAATATTGACTACCAAAATATTGTCACCCCTATGCCTATAATTAAAATAACAAAAACATTGAATCCAAAATATAGGCTAAAAAATATAGAATGTTCAAAAATATGTAATACAAGTATACAGCTAACAATAACACAGGTTTAAAATTACCATTAGAATCTGCACAAGTTTCAAGAACCAAAATATAGTGTAAACATTTCAATAATATAATTTACACATACTAAATATGTTTAATTTAAATTAATTTTAAATTAAAACATATACTTAAAATCATTCAAACGGATGTTTTTGCAATAATTTTTTTAAAATCTGTATTTAAAATTACAAATGCTAAGAACTTCCAACATGTTTGTTAAAAATATGTAATTTGGAAAATGGGTATGTGAGAGAACAGGGCTGATTGCAGAGGTCCCCTACATTTTTGCCCCCATTTTCCACTTTTTGCTGGTGTTTTCCTGACGCTGATGGTGCCCTGGGTACTGGTAGTATGCAAATTAGGTTAATTATAATTTACTAAATTATTAATTGTTATAATAAATCCCACAACTTCCAGTTGATATAATTTGTTCAGGTAAAAAGTTTTAAACTTTACCTGAAAAGTTGTCAACTTCAGCCCTGCAGTGTTTTTGCTGCTGTGCTCTGATTAGCTTGGCCAGGCTTCCTTGTTGAGGTGTAAAGTGGCCTGGCTCCACACAAAGATATGTGCCTGGGGTAGTGATCTTCCCTCAGGAGATAGTGAAGCAGGAAGGGGGAGGGCTGCCAAACTGGTCTTCAAAGGCAGAGGAGGACATTTGGAGCAACCCTGCAACACCCTCACATACTGTGAACCCAGACAATTAGGTGCCCCCTTGATTAGATTAGGAGAGGCCAGGAGAGGGGTGTGTTTAGGATTTTTAGCCACACCAGTGGGTGGGCTCAGCCAGATGTTACCTCCAAAAATCACTTTCAGCCATGATGGGTTTTTGAGGAATGTTGCTCTCTGGGATTGATTTTTGCCATACTTCCCAGGAAGTAGCCATCACAGGGGGAGGGACCCTGCACCTGATTGGAGAACCAGGACCCCCCTGTTTTTCACCCAGGAGCAGGGATACAACTGGCAGACCTGCACCCACACCTCAAATCCCTATCAGATTCCAACAAGGATGAACTACCGGAGAAGAAGGACTGCCCTGCTCGACCCCTGACCTGCACCTGGACACTGCACTCTGGAGGACTGCACCAGTTTCCTGTGTTTTATTTAATTACTCTTTTGTGATATTTGAATGCTTTATGCTTTGTCTCCTAAGTTAAGCCTTGTTGCTCATTGCCAAGCTACCAAGGGTTGAGCTAGGTTTAATTTACTGAGACATAACTGGACCTAAGTGGAGGTTAGTGGCCCATTGCTATTTGTAGGTACTTACCTGCCCTCACCAATGACCAATTTTCCAACAGTATACAATTATGAAAATCAAAAAACATTTTGAAAAACCTATTTCAAAGTGAAAACACAAATATATTCTCAAATACCTTTATTTTTACAATTGTATAAACATATAATGATGTATTATAAATCTACAACAATATAGAATAATTTGTAAACAATGTTAATAAATGTACATAACTTATTAAGGAGTCAGATTTACTATTCTAACTCCAGCCCAAACAAAATTGGGGAAGTGCATCTCTTTGGGGGTGGGTTTATCATTCTAACTTTAACTACCAATAGAGAAAAGATTGGACTCTTGAGAGATGACTGTTCTCACTCCCAACTACGCAACATTAGGAGAAGTGTTAGACTATATTGAGGGGCAGATTTGCAATTCCCACTCCAGCCTAAGCAACACCTATTTCATACTAAGGAAAGTTTGGAGAACTGATGGACAATGGGGCATGGGGTTAGATTTACTATTGCCACTCCAAACTAATGAACATTAGGGAAAGTGTTGTATTTTGTGGGGGGCAAATTTATTATTCCTACTTCAAACTGAGGAACACTGGGAGAGTGGGAAGTGCAAGACACAGGGGCTTGGCTATCTCTACTATTTCCACTCTGAACAAAGCACTCGGTTGGACTCACGGTGAGGTACCGTTAGTATACCCACACTAAAATAATCTACATAATGGAAAGGGTTGGAATCTGCGGTGTCAGATTCATTGTACTCATTCTAAAGTAGGCAACATTGGGGAAAGTTTAGACCCATTGGTCTATACGGTGCAGATTTACAATCCCCTCTCCAAACTAAGCAGCATTAGGAAAAGTGTTTATGGAGAGGGACTGGCAGGGGGTGAAAATAAACAACATTGTAGAAAATACATGTCTCTGGTGGGACCAAATTTCCTAGTCACTCTCACAACTAATCAACATAACAAATGAAAATTTACTTAGGTCAATATAAAATAAATAACAAGAAATAATAATAAAAATATCAAGAACTTATGATTTACTAAACTCAAAAATATAACTAAAGATAAGTAGTTAAGACAATGTTAAATGTAATATAAATACGTCATTAAGAAATTCAAAAAATTGTACATTAATTTCAATTAACAAAATTCATTAACTCGCAAAGCTTCATGTTCAATTTCTATTAATTTATGAAAACATAATTTTTAAGCCAAAGGGATACAGATGTGATTTTTTTCAAAAACAAATCTTATTATGAATTAATAAATAATAATAAAATCATGTTCAAATATATTTGACAAATGCAACAAAAATTTACCAACAAATATTTGAAACAAAAAATGTAAAATGCACTTAAACACCATAACCCCCTATAACTCCCAACAAACCATGACATAAACAACAAAAAACAATTTTTAGTTAATATTTTAAAAATGTAAAAGCAATATTTTAAAATGCTACTTACCCCAACATCCCCAAAAATATGTGCCATTAAATTAAAAAACTATGGCCCTCGTTACAACATTGGCGGTAAAAGTCACTTACAGCCGTGCAGAAGACCGCCAACACACCGCCGTGGCTGCGGAATTCCGCCACAGCTATTATGACCCACATTTCAGAATCCGCCAAAATTCAGACACCCACACAAGTCCGCCACACCAAAGGTCAGTGATAAAATGCCGAAAACAAAACCTCCACCGTCATGCCAACAGAAATACGCCCACACTATCACGACCCACGAATCCACGCGGCAGTCTTTCAACCGCGGTATTCCATTGGCAGTACACACTGCCGTTCTCAAAATACACACACATTTACAAAACACATCCACATTGGACAATTCGAAATACACACACCTGATACACATACACACACCACTCCCACACACCCATTACAATATAAAACACACACCCACATCACCCACAAACCCCCACGACGAAAAATACCAAAAGAAGGCCAGAGAAAGTCAGCACCAGCAAGAACATCAGCATCCACAGGCACACAACACCATCACCCACAGAACCTCCACGCACCTCCTACAACACACCACTACATATCAGCACACTTATCACCACACACTCCACCCCACACATCACCTACACCACCCCATGGCACGGCAAAGACACCCCGGGTTCTCGGAGGAGAAGCTCAGGGTCATGGTGGAGGAAATTGTCCGGGTAGAGCCACAGCTATTCGGAGCACAGGTGCAGCACACCTCAATTGCAAGGAAGATGGAGCTATGGCGAAGAATCGTGGACAGGGTCAACGCAGTGGGACAGCACCCAAGAAATCAGGATGACCTCAGGAAGAGGTCGAACGACCTATGGGGGAAGGTGCGTTCCATGGTCTGAAGACACCACCAGGCGGTTCAGCGGACTGTCGGCGGACCCCCACCTCCTCACCCACAACTAACAAAATGGGGGGAGCAGGGTCTTGGTGATTCTGCATCCTGAGGGCCTCGCAGGAGTAGGTGGAGGAATGGACTCTGATAAGTCAAATCTTAACTATTACATCCCCCACCCTACCTGCATGCTATCACATACCCCCACCCTCACCGTTACCCCCAGCACCCCAACTCCTCACATATGTCCCAACATCACAACCCACCCATCCCAACATCAAGCCCTGCATGCAACAACAAAGCACGGACACCCATCACTAAAGCATGCTGTTGGAAAATGGGTTATTGGTAGGGCAGGTAGGTACCTACACCTAGCAACAAGCCACTAACATCCACATAGGTACAGTTAGGTCTCAGTAAATTAATCCCAGCTCAACCCTTGGTAGCTTGGCAACGAGCGTCAAGGCTTAACTTAGGAGACAAAGTGTAAAGCATTCAAATATCACAAAACAGTAATTAAATAAAACACAGGAAACAGTTTAAAAATCCAAAACCAATTTATAAAAATAGTTTATATTTTTATCTTTAAAATGACACAAAAACGATTAAAATCGGTTCAGGGGAACCGGAGATATGAATTTTTAAAGAATTATTACTTTTCTAGCGCTTAGAAACAAAAAGCGCCAATCGGGTCATCTGGTTGCACCTCGACCGGGGCAAAGTCAAACTTTCAGGCCGACCGCGATGGAGCCCTGCTCGGCTACAGGTCGCGGGAGGCCTCGGTTAAAAAGTTACCTTCTGACTTAGTCTTTATTTTGAAGTTTTTCTTCACCGGGACGAACCTGCCAGTTGAATCCGACCTCCTGGAGCCCTTGTCCGGATACGCGATGTGGGTTTCCTCGGTGGAGACTTTTACCTTCGGACTTAGTTGTTTTTTCGAGATGAAAATCCTTCGACCGGGGTAAACCTGGATCTTGATCCGACGTCCATGGAGCCCTTCTCGGATACGATGGCTGGGAGGTCCCGGTCAACTTTTTACATTCGGACTTAGGCCCTCATTCTGACCTTGGCGGGCGGCGGAGGCCGCCCGCCAAAGTCCCGCCGTCAGGTTACCGTTCCGCGGTCGAAAGACCGCGGCGGTAATTCTGACTTTCCCGCTGGGCTGGCGGGCGGTCGCCTTCAGACCGCCCGCCAGCCCAGCGGGAAAGAGGCTTCCACGATGAAGCCGGCTCGGAATCGAGCCGGCGGAGTGGAAGCTGTGCGACGGGTGCAGTTGCACCCGTCGCGTATTTCGCAGACAGTGAAATACATTTAGGGGCCCTCTTACGGGGGCCCCTGCAATGCCCATGCCAGTGGCATGGGCACTGCAGGGGCCCCCAGGGGCCCCGCGACCCCCCCTACCGCCATCCGGATCCCGGCGGTCGGACCGCCGGGATCTGGATGGCGGTAGGGGGGGTCGGAATCCCCTCGGCGGCGCAGCAAGCTGCGCCGCCTTGGAGGATTCAATGGGGCGGCGGTACACTGGCGGGAGCCCGCCAGTGGTGCCGGTCCGACCGCGGCTTTACCGCCGCGGTCGGAATCCCCATTGGAGCACCGCCGGCCTGTCGGCGGTGCTCCCGCGGTCCTCCGCCCTGGCGGTCTTTGACCGCCAGGGTCAGAATGACCGCCTTAGTCTCTTTTTTGGATGTTTTTCTTTACCGGGACGAACCACGAAGTCAGGCCGGGTCGCGGTTGAGGCAAGCCGGCTAGAATTATTTTGGGGTCCACAGCTCACCCCAAGGGTCCAGAAGTTCTGTGATGGTCCTTGGGGGGTGCGGACTTCAACTCCAGAATGCACCTGGCGCAAACTCCTTTTTGGCCACTGGACAGTGGTCAGCTGGTCGCTTTCTTCAGGAGTTGGTGCAGGGGACTCTGGTTAGCAATTTTTCACCTGTAGCAAACAGGGAGTCCCTCCTTGAACCAGTTGAAGCCAGGCAAAGTCCTTCTTGTGGTGAAGCCCAAGTGTGCAGCTGGTGCAGTCCTTCTGAGTGCAGGGTCCAGGTGCAGGCCAGGGGTCCAGCAGGGCAGTCCTTCTTCTTCTTTAGTTCCTTTCTTGTTGAATTCTGGAGGGGATCTGAGGTGTGGGTGCAGGTCTGCCAGTTTTATCCTTGCTCCTGGGTGAAAAGCAGGGGGGCCCTGGTTCTCCAATCAGGGACAGGGTCGTCCCCCTGTGATGACCACTTCCTGGGAAGTGTGGCAAAAATCCATCCCAGAAGGCAACAGTCTCTAAAAATCCAACATGGATGAATCTGATTTTTGGAGGTTACATCTGGCTGAGCCCACCCACTGGTGTGGCTAAAAATCATAAACACACCCCTCTCCTGCCCTCTCCTAATCTAATCAAGGGGGCACCTAATTGTCTGGGGTTGCAGGATGTGGGGGTGTTGCTGGGTGCTGCAAATGTCCTTCTCTGCCTTTGAAGACCAGTTTGGCAGCCCTCCCCCTTCCTGCCTCACCATCTGCTGAGGGGAGATTCTCTCCCCCAAGCACATTCCTTTGTGTGAAGCCAGGCCACTTCACACCTAATCAAGGCAGCCTGGCAGAAGCTGCTGCAGGCTGGCCAATCAGAGCACAGCAGCAAAAACAATGCAGAGCTGAAATTGGCAACTTTTTAGGTAAAGTCTAAACTTTTTACCTGGACAAGTTATATTAAATCCAACAACTGGAAGTTGTGGGATTTATTACAACAATCAATTTGATACCAAATTCTTGGTATGTAACATTTAAGGAGACTTTAAAATTTAAAATAAAGTCTGCCCATTCTAGCCTATGAAGGCCATTTACTTCAATGAGGGAAAAACGAATTTGGCTGTTTTTACCTCACCAGGGCTTATAAATCTATTTTTATAAAGTCCCTGCTTATAGTTACATGGCACCCAGCCCTATGGGCACATAGGGCACACCTTAGGGGTGACTTATATGTAAAAATAAGGTAGTTTAAGACTTTGGAAGTACCTTTAATTCCAAAGTCGAATTTGCATATAACTTTAATTTAAAAGCAGCCAGCAAGGCAGGCTTGCTTTTAAAATGACACTGGGCACCTCAGCAGTGCACCTAGGTGTGCACCACCTATGCTGTGGTCCCTAAACCTACATGCCCTACCATATACTAGGGACTTATAGGTAGGTTAACTTAGCCAATTATAATTAGCCTAATTTGCATATCCATTTTACACAGAGCACAGGCCCTGGGACTGGTTAGCAGTACCCAGGGCACCATCAAAGTCAGGAAAACACCAGCAAAAAGAGGAAAATGGGGGCAAAAAGTTATGGGGCCTCTGCAATCAGCCCTGTTTTCTCACACATGCCCACTGCACATACCCATACAACCCCCTAAACCATCATCACACAAGGTCCCACACAGGAATGCAAGCACTGGGGTACACGGTCACCCACCCATTGCACACCATGACACACACAGATGTAATAACCATCCTTTTATACCCCTGCAGGACCCCTACCCAATGTCACTGGACAGGAGGGTCCACACATGTCCACACCGCCAACAGAAGAGGCCCACAGTGATGACAGCACCTCTGTCCAACTGGATCTAGATGACCAGTCCGGCACATCTGGGACCTATGGACAGTCGGTTCCCCTCACCCAGTCACAGGCCACCACAGACCTTCCCCCCTCTGGAAACACCAGCACAGCACCAACCCAGTGGGCCCATACCTCTGTCCCCAGCACACGTCAATCAGCTGTGTTCCACTACAGGGAACCCATGATAACCCACCACCCCAACAATAGGGACCTGGGGGCAGTGGCAGTGGGCACACGGTCCAGGGGACGGAGGCCCAGGAACACAGGGGAACTGGGAGGGCTGCTGTGAGACAGGGGGCAGACAGGCCAAGGGAACCCACTCTCCACGAGGCCCTCTCCTCCATCATGGGAGCCTACCACCACTCCCAGGAGACGATGACAACGGTACTGGCCAAGTTTCAGGAGACCCAGTGCCTGCAGGAGGAACAGTATATGGGCTTCAGGGAGGAACTCAGAACTATCAGCTCCACCCTGGGCACCATCGTAGGGGTGCTGAAGGAAGTTCTCAACACCAGGAGGGACACTGTGGCACTACAAGGGGCCCCTGACACTAGCATGGACGATGAACTGCCCACCACCTCTGCCGGCGCTAGTGGACAGGAGGCACCGCCACAGGACCACCACAC
This sequence comes from Pleurodeles waltl, assembly GCF_031143425.1. Taxonomy (NCBI): domain Eukaryota; kingdom Metazoa; phylum Chordata; class Amphibia; order Caudata; family Salamandridae; genus Pleurodeles; species Pleurodeles waltl. The sequence goes on from NC_090447.1 coordinate 916,381,685, forward strand.
CAGCACTCCACCCCCTGCAGAGGGAGAACCACCCCGCTAACGGTTACTGAGATCCAGGAACAAGACAGAGCACGATGCCAAGACCCCGGCAAGAAATGAGATCACCCTGATTGTCATCCCACTTTGTCAGCCTGTCCATACTTAAACATCCCCAGCTCCACTTCCTATGCCCATTTGGGCAATGCACCTGTGAGACTAATAGACTGGACTCTGCCATGGACATTCCTCCACCATCACCCCTCACCATTTCACTACCCCCTCCAATATTGAGCACTTAAATAAACACACTTAAAGCACAAAACAAGCTGGAGTCTGTCTGTGATTTCGAAATAGTGTATTAGCAATTACAGTGACAAAATGCTCTTTCAATTGTAATGTCAACATACCTATGTCACACAGCTCTAGTCCATGAGGAATCTAAGCAGATGTAACACACTGGGACCCACATCTGTGAAATCGTAAGGGAAAGTGACAACTCAGTGACCATACACTGGGTGAAAACGACAGACAGTAGAGAGGTAGTAGTGTTAAAGTACATGTAGTAGGCAGGTCTGTACTCTTACCTGTGTATCAGTGGAAATATTACTGGTCACTGAGTCCCTGTTGTTCATGCCTTCTTCCTCTGCTTCCTCGTCTTCACTGTCCACAGGCTCCACAGCTGCCACAACACCGCCATCTGGACCATCCTCCTGCAGAAAAAGCACCTGTCATTGCAAAGCCAAGTTGTGAAGCATACAGCAGGCCACAAAGATCTGGCACACCTTTTTTGGGGTGACTAGAATAGAGATCCACCTGTCATATGGAGGCACCTGAACCTGGCCTTCAGGAGGCAGAAGGTCTGCTCGATCACCCTCCTAGTTCACCCATGGGCCTCATTGTAGTGTTCCTCTGCCCTTGTCCTGGGATTCCTCACTGGGGTCAGTAGCCATGACAGGTTGGGGTAACCAGAGTCACCTGCAAATGGTGAGGGACAACTGTTAGACACACACTAACCTGGAGGGATATCCCCAGACCCAGACAACCATTCCCACTGACTTGCTTCCAGGTGCTTTCTGTACACCTGTTCACTCCTGTGGGGGGGGGGGACCAAAGCCACATGGGTCCCATCAATTGCACCTATGATTTTGGGGATGTGTCCCAGGGCATAGAAATCACCTTTCACTGTAAGCAAATCCTCCACCTGAGGGAAAATGATGTAGCTCTGCATGTGTTTCAGAAGGGCAGACAACACTCTGGACAATAAGTTGGAAAACATAGACTGGGTCATCCCTGATGCTATGGCCACTGTTGTTTGAAATGATCCACTTGCAAGGAAATGGAGCACTGACAGCACCTGCACTTGAGGGGATTCCTGTGGGATGGCGGATTGCTGACATCATGTCTGGCTCCAACTGGGTACACAGTTCCTAGATTGTGGCAAGGTCAAGCCTGTATGTGATAATCACATGTCGCTCCTCCATTGTCGACAGGTCCACCAAGGGTCGGTACACCGGAGGATGCCGCCATCTCCTCACATGTCCCAGCGGACGGTGCCTATGAAGGACAACAGCGAGCACAGAGTCAAACAACTGAGAGGTATGTACCCACACTTTACACGGAACACCAATCATACACAAAAGGTGGCCTGTATGTGTATTGAGTCTAGGCCTAGGTATGTGTGACGCAGTTGAAAATGAAGCCATGTGGGCCCCTGAAATGGTGGCTGCCTGACCTCTAAAGTGTGACAATGGGATGTGAGGTAACTGCGCTGGCGTTTTACACCGTCGCAGTAGGCGGTCGAAGACCGCGGCGCAATGCTGCATTGGTTAACATGGGACCCTATGGGTCCCAGGAGCCAATGACGATGTACGCCGGCGGTGTCGGTACGCACCGCCGTGGACGTGACCGCCATTTTCTATCTGTTCAATCACTCGATACCTGATCTTCGACAGGAGAGGACCTACACTGCAAGTGCTGCTGTGACCTCGGTCTGGAAGAGACAATGGCTCGAGTGTCTTGGGAAAGGGCCCCTGCCTTCACATCGGAGGAGTTGGAGAAGCTTGTGGATGGGGTCCTCCCCCAGTACACGCTACTCTACGGTCCTCCAGACAAACAGGAAAGTACACAGGGAGCATGTGGTATGGGCTATGCCTGTGTGGAGAGGGCTGATGTAAGAAGGAAGAGGGGAGAGTGCTGCGTGCATGAAATATGGTGAATGCATGTTCCACATGGCAAGGGTAGAGATGGGCGCCAATCACTTTGATGGTGCAGTTGGTAATAACTACTCTTTTTCCCCTGTACATTTCATGTAGGTCAGCACCCACCAGAAAAAATATATTTGGCATGCCATCGCCAAGGATGTCCAGACCCTGGGAGGCTACCACAGACGGAGCACCCACTGCCGGAAAAGATGGGAGGACATTCGCCGCTGGAGCAAGAAGACGGCAGAGGCTCAGCTGGGGATGGCCTCTCAACGTGGGAGGGGTGCCCTTCGCACCATGACCCCCCTGATATTCATGATCATGGCGGTGGCCTACCCGCAGTTGGATGGGCGCTTGAGGGCATCACAGCAGCCACAAGGGGGTGAGTACACTCTCATTCTGCTGACTTTGTGCGCAGTGGAGGTGTCTGGGTGGGGGAGTTGGGCTGTGGGTTTCCCTAGGCCAGGGCGAGTTCCGTAGGCAAGGCCCCTCCGTAAGGCAGGCCATGTGGCACCCCACCCCACCTCTGTAGAGTGCCAAGTACACCTAGTCATGCCTCTGTGTCATCTATGTGTGCAGATGTCATCCATAGCCTTGTAGGCCATTTCCCAGGAATTGAACCGTGGAGCCCAAGAGCGCGGCGTAGTGCAGGGGGCTTGTGTGTCTTTCGTCTCCGCCAACGGTGGCGGTAATGCATGCACTCAACATGTCTTTCTTCTGTCTTCCCCCCCTTTTTGTGGTCTCCCTGTTCTTATGTGCATTAGCATCATCAGGCGGAGGAGCAGTGGCACCAGAGCATGAGGGAGCTGCATCCCACAGGGCCCTGGAGGGCGATACTACAGAGTCAGAGTTCACCAGTGGGACGGAGGGCAAGGAGAGCTCCACGGCGGGGACAGGAGCTGACACCAGCGACACGGACTCGTCCTCTGATGGGAGCTCCCTTGTGGTGGCGGCAACATCTGTGGCCCCGCATCTACAGGTACAGCCGCCACTCCCCCTACCAGCACCGCCCTCCCAGCAGCCCCTCAGCCTTTGCCCTGTGCACGCTCACCCAGGACGGTGGGCATCACCTTCGCCCCAGACACCTCAGGCCCTGCCCCAGTCACCCCTGCTGCCTTCAGTGAGGAGGCCAATGATCTCCTCAGGTCCCTCACTGTTGGGCAGTCTACCATTTTGAATGCCATCCAGGGTGTAGAGAGGCAGTTGCAACAAACCAATGCATTCCTGGAGGGAATTCATTCTGGTCAGACGGCCCTTCAGCAGCTTTTCAGACTCTGGCCTCAGCACTGATGGCAGGCATTGTTCCCGTCTCTAGCCTACCCCCTCCAACTTCCTCCACCCAGACCCAATCCCCTGTACCTCAGCCTATCCCAAGCACACCTACAGACCAGCATGCACACAAGTCAACACACAAGGGAAGCTCAGGCAAACATAAGCACCACACATCCCACAGGCACTCATGCAAGCATCACACACATGCAGACACACCAATATCCACTGCCTCCACTGTGTTCCCCTCCTCGTCGTCTCCCTCCTCCCTCCCAGTCTCGTCTACACTCACACCTGCATGCACTATCTCTACAGCCACTACGTCCCTCTTCAGCACACCCACCACCACACCCTGCTCATGTGCGTTTACCACCCCCACTACCATTCACACATCCCCAGTGTCCTCTCCCAGTGTGTCTGTGACGCCCCCTCCCTAGATACACAAACACAGGCACACACCCACCCAACAGCCATCCACCTCATGACAGCCTCCAGCACATGCACCTTCAGCCAAAGTCACCAAACATACACCTCCTACGACCACCACCTCTTCCTCCACTACCAAACCCCCTCCAGCTACCCATCCCAGTGTGTCCCAAAAACTTTTCCTGTCCAACCTTGACCTCTTTCCCACACCTTTCCCATCCCGTCCGTCTCATAGGTCCCGAACAAGCACCTCAGCCACAACATCTCCGGGACCAGTGGTGCCTGTAGTCACCGGAATCTGGAGTGCACCGGCCACCAGGGCAGCCAGTGTGGCATGAAGCCACAGCACAGACAGTCTCCCACCTGTGAAGCATCAGAAGTTGTCCAGTTCCCGGCGGCAGAGGGGGAAGACTCCAGCCACCAAAGCCACTCTCAGGGGTCCCGGTGGGAGTGTGGAGTCAGCTGTGACACCTTCCAAGGTGGGGAAGGGCCACAAGAAACCCAGCAAGTCTGGTAAGAGCAGCACGGCGGAGAAGACCGCCATCATCTGCGATGCCCAGGAGACCACCTCCAGCACAAGCCCAGCTGCCCAAGACAGGACCACCAGCACTAGCCCACCTGCCCAGGAGGGGCCCGTCAGCACCAGCCCAGCTGCCCAGGAGACCACCGCCAGCACCATCCCAGCTGCCCAGGAGGCCACCGCCAGCACCAGCTCAGCTGCCCAGGAGGCCACCGCCAGCTGCCCAGGAGGCCACCACCAGCACCAGCCCAGCTGCCCAGGAGGCCACGGCCAGCACCAGCCCCGCTGGGCCATGAAGGACCGCCAGCAGCTGAGACCCTGCAATGGAGACCTCCATCTCAAGTACCGCTGCACAGGGCACCGCCATCTCAAGCACCACTGGCCCATGAGCGGCAAGGGCACTGACGCAACTGAGTCCGTCACGGGGTGAATGATGCACTCTGGGAACCATGCCCCCTCCAGTACCAGTGGAGAAAAGCATCCACTACACCAATCCTTGGCAGGATGAAGCACTCTGGGCACCGAGCCCCCTCCAGAACCAGTGGAATAAAGCATCCACTACACCAATTCTTGGCAGGATGAAGCACTCTGGGCACCAAGCCCCCTCCAGAACCAGTGGATAAAAGCATCCACTACCCCAATCCTTGGCAGGATGAAGCACTCTGGGCACCAAGCCCCTTCCAGAACCATTGGAGAAAAGCATCCACTACCCCAATCCTTGGCAGGATGAAGCACTCTGGGCACCAAGCCCCCTCCAGAACCAGTGGAGAAAAGCATCCACTACCCCAATCCTTGGCAGGATGAAGCACTATGCCCCCTCCAGAACCAGTGGAGACTGTCATCCACTTGTGAGACTGTGGCTTTGCACTCCCCAGGATTGAACAGTGGGCAACCCACCCCCAGTATAGACTTGAGAGACTGGCTTTGCACTCCCCAGGATGGAACAGTGGGCAGCCCACCCACTGTATAGACTTGAGAGACTGTGGCTTTGCACTCCCCAGGATTGAACAGTGGGCATTTGGCCCCTGCGTGGATTTGGCGTAGTGCAGTCAAGCGGCTGAGGTGCCCCCCTTTCCCTCCCCCTGAGGTGCCTGTTTAGTTGCTCTATGATGCCCCTGCAGTGTTCTCTCCATCATTGTCAGGGATCTTGTGCGGGCCTCGCCCCTACCGTGTGGTCCCAGGGTTCCACGGACTTTCTTAGAGCACTACCTGGACTACTATGCTTGGTATATATTATGTACATGGTGTATATATATATTTCTGCCTACTTGCTTTTAATATATTACAATGGTTACACTCATTTTCTATTGTCTTTGCATTCTTCCGGGGGGTTTGAGGGGTGTAACTGTGATGTATTGATATGCATTAGTGTGTGTGTTGTAGTGGGTGAGGGTGGGGGTGTTGCTTGTGAGTGTCCCTGTTTTTTCCCTCCCCCCTCCCCTGAGTCGTACGTGCGGTACTCACCGTGGTCTTCGCCACCGGCGTTCGTGCTCCTGGTAGAGGAGCAGGAAGACTATTGCAGGTAGATTTTGGAGATACAGGTCCATGGCGTCCTCGTTTCTCGTCGGGTGTGTAGAGGTGAGCGCTTTTCCTTCAGGATTCCTGTCTCTGACGTGTTTTTATCTGTGGTGAATCCGCCCCAGAAAAGGTGGCAGATTGGCCTGTCATAATTGTGTGGGCGGTACATTGTCTCCCGCCTGTCTGCTGGCGGTGACCGCCGCGCTGTTTGTTTGTACCGCCGTGGCGGTTGGAGTGTTAAAGTGGTTGTCTTTGTTGGCTTTTTCCGCCACGGTCGTAATTGCTAATTTTTTACTGCCGGCCTGTTGGCGGTCTTACCGCTGCTTTAACACCGTCCGCCAGGGTTGTAATGACCACCTATATATTTTTAAACATGTATTCAAGAATATAAAAATACACATTTTAAGAAATAAAACAAACATTACAAAGTATTAATTTAAAATACTACCAACCCGAAAGGCCTCTAGAATCCAAGAACCTCAAAAACATTATTATTACAAATTCTATTGAAAATATTAAAATACACCCAAATAAAAAAAATAAAAAAAACCTAGGTAAAAGCAACAATAACCAAATAACCCAAACATCACTGATATGAAATTCCTAAGACTGAGAGTTAAGAAATACAATATCAAAGTGATAGATATTTGTAATGTTAATACAATTGTTGCCAAAAGAAAGACAATTGATATTCAAAACTGCAATATAGCAGTACCCAGTGCTTAATTTATAAAAGAAGTGCTGGTGCCAAAAAATCTGCTGAGAAGCCAGCAGCAGATGCAACTAATAGCATGCCAAATACCAAGGCCGGTAGCGTTAAATCCATCTCACCCTTCTTTAATGCACTTTGCCCTTTTATCTCACTCTTGCAGATGACTTTTGTAACATCTTTGCTGCCTTTCTCTTCATCCGTCTTTCTGATTTGTTTGTTTTTCCCTCTCTTGCATTGGAAAATGTATGATATGTAAAAATAAATGAAGGTTTCTAAAAGTAAGTTTTGTGGTCCCCACAATCACCAGTTCAAAATAAGCACTTCTGATGCAGACAAAATAATGATTTCCATATTCAGTATCATAAGTATTTTGGTAATTTGACATTAAGGATCCAAATCATTCACATTAATAGTTACGGGAGAAGGAATCAATTATCCTATTACAGTTAACTGGTTAAATCCCTGGTCTATGTCAGAACCTGTGTGAGATCCAGGGAGTTGTGTCTGATGGATTATTATAGAAGTGGCATAAAATGTCAGTTTTATGGACTAAGTCATTCTTTTGCCTTAGTTAAATTGGATAATAAGTCTGAAGCTAGTATTGATAGACAATTATCTTCCAGAATACAGAATTATATTAAAATAAATATCTCATGTTCCTCTGCAATAGCATTACTTCCGCCAACAAAATTTGGTAAGCATTACACATAATCAGCAGTCTCAGTACTTTAATCAAGCTAATATGTTCTCTCCCCAGTTTTTCCAAGATAATAGAGAATGTTATCTTGTTAACTAAGTGATGGTTTATGAAATGCCTCAGCATTTCATGGAGTGATTTGTTCTATATTAAAATTAAAGGGGTAGTTATTAGGTGACTCAGACAATAGTTTAAACACCATCCCTTTTGTACAGGAGGTACTAGTCAATCCCAAAAATACCATAAATAAATTCATACACCAGTTGCAATTGAGACAGGAATATTCTGCTGCAACACTAGTTTGCAACCAAACCCTGTCTCTGTCAATTTTAAGAAGAAAATAAAAAAAGCTTGAGGTAAAAGAGTAATAATAGTTTGAGGCATAAATGAGTTGGAAGTCCTAATAAAAAAGCAAGAAATTGATAGCAATGTAGATCATTTAACTTCTAAAACAATGTCAGGATTAAAAGTGAGATACACCTGCTAGGAAAACAATAGGAAGCTCAGACAAACCCTTACGCAGGGCTGCCAATGCAGCCTGCGTGAAGTAGTGCACACACTATTTCACAGCCATTTTCACTGCACTTAAGTAATGTATAAGTCACCTATATGTCTAACATTCACTTGCTGAAGGTTAGGTGCAAAGTGTGTGGGTACCCTTGCACTAGCAAAGGTGCCCCCACATAGTTCAGGGCCATTTCTCCAGACTTTGTGAGTGCGGGCACACTATTACACGTGTGCACTACATGTAGGGCAATACTTTTATGTAGCTTCACAATGGTAACTCCAAATATGGCCATGTAACATGTCTAAGATCATAAAATTGTTCCCCCATTCCAAATATGGTATTGGGGAGCCAATCCCATGCATCCTGGGGGCTCCACCATGGACTCCCAGTACTGCAAAATCAGCTCTCTGTGGCTTGCACTGCAGCTACAGTTGCTGCCAGCTCACAGACAGGGTTCTGCCCTCCTGAGGTCTGGGCAGCCCTGGCATCACTTTTTTAGTTTATGGTTTGTGTTGCCCCTAGAGCTATTTTCTCCCTTTGCATTCTATACGATTTCCTACTGTTTCCATTGTTCTATGACTATTTACTTGTCTACTTTTGGTGTCTAGTGTACATATTGTGTATAATACTTACCTCCAGAAGAAGTATTGTCTGTAAGATATTGTTGGTACTATGTCACCCAAATAAATACCTTTATTTTTGGTAACACTGAGTATTGTCTTTACTTGTGTATAAGTACTGTGTAAATATAAGTTGTATTGCATGAGCTTTGCATGTCTCCTAGTTCAGCCTAAGATGCTCTGCTATAGCTACCTCTATCAGCCTAAGCTGCACAACACTACTACATTCACTAACAAGGGATAACTGGACCTGGTGTAAGGTATAAGTACCCAAGGTATCCACTACAAACCAGGCCAGCCTCCTACAATTATGCATTTGTATAAATGCTTAGGAGTTGATCACTTAAATGAAGGAATATGGTTGTGCACTATGTGTGGCAATTTTAATGCAGAGGTATCAAACTCTTCATCTGAGGTGTATAGAAATGAGGATAATGAAAATGTGTGAAATATTCCCAGTTTTAAACTGCCAGTTGAACTTGGCCAGTGTACCCACTTTCCAGGCCTAAACCTTCCCTTTTTATACATCTAAGACACCCCTAAGGTAGGCCCTAGGTAGCCTGATGGGCAGAGGGCAGTGTATGTTGAAGGTGGTACATGTACTGATGTGTTTGACATGTCCTAACAGTGAAATACTGCCAAATTCGGTTTTCACTGTTGCAAGGCATATCTCTCTCATAGGTTAACATGGGGGCTGCCTTTAAATATTACTAAAGTGCAGATTAACTTTGGGAGCAGATATACATCTGGAGTTTGGGGTGTCTGAACTCACAATTTTAAAATACATCTCTTAGTGATGTTGTTTTTTAGATTGTTAGTTTGAAAAGGCCACTTTTAGAAATCTTGCTTAAACCATTCTGTGACTCTGCCTGTTTGTGGATTCCCTGTCTGGTTCAGACTGACATTTGGGCTGTTTGTGAATCTCCTCTAGACAGTGACACAAAGGGAGCTGGAATGTAGCCTGCATATCCTGATGAGCCATCTGGGTTAGAGTAGAAGGAGGAGTGGTCACTTACACCTGAATGGGCTGCACCTGCCCTCACACAATGCAGTCTCCAACCCTCTGGTGTACGTCTTGGGTCTGGCCTAGGCAAGGCAGGATTTTGTGAACAACCGAGACTTTCCTTTGAAGTGTGCCTACTTCAAAGGCAGAGAGGGGTGTAAGTAGTGGACCCAAAACCCCAGACTTTAGATCACTTCTGAAACCAAGAGGAACCTCTGCCAAGAAGATCTGAAGAGACGTGCTGCCCCTGCCTGTGACTGTGCTTTGTTAGGCAGTTGCTGCTTCTGCCTGTGAAAGGGGACAAAGACTGGACTTTCTTGTGTATTTCTGCTTGTGAAGAATCTCCAAGGGATTAAACTGAGCTTGCCTCCTGTTTTGAAGTCTCAGGGCCATCAAAGACTTCCTCTGCCAGCACCTGGACTCTCTGTTGAGACTTATGCCCTGCCAATTGGTGCCCTATACAGTCACTGGGCCCTTGACAGGTGAAGATGGCAGAACAAGAGCTGAAATCCACGCAAAGAACGCGTGCAGGGATATTTTCAATGCACCATTTGGAATGCGGTTGATAAACTATGCCACACCCACTTCGGGGAAAAAATCGGTGCTCCACCTGCTTCGAGGCTGGAAGATTGACGCATCGCGGCTAGAGAAACTACACAACACCCACCTAAGGGTGCTGATAACAACACAAACACACACAGCAAGGTTTTCTGACACCATGTGACCGGATTTCTCACGCATCATTGACGTAGCCAAAGTCATTGTGAACCTGCACGGATCTAAGGTACCCTGTCCTGGAATCAATGCATTGCTCTACTGCGAGGGAGAAAAAGACGCATTGCCTACCCGACCGGAGAAGAAACGATACACAGCCTCACTTGGGAGTAAAGAGTTAACTTCTGACTTTTCTGATGCACGCTCACCCGTGTGGCTTTATTTTTTTATTCAAACCAGGTACTTTGTGTAAAATCAATGTTTCCATTGTATTCTATGGGTTAAGGGCCATATGTAGCAAAGTTTTGCAAGTCGCAAATGGCCCGAATCGCTATTTGCGACCCTGCAAAATCCAAAATGGGATGCAAAAAAACCATTTCCGATGACCAAATAGCAATGCGACCCAGCACCGACTCGCAAAATTTGCGACCTGATTTTGCGACCCTCAATCAGGAAGTCGCAAATTGCGAGTCGCAAACCATATGCAAAAGCCAGTCGCAATTTGCGACTAGTCACAAAAAGTCCATTTTGCACACCAAGATTACCACTGATTCAGAGCAGGTGGTAACCAGAACCAAAGTATGAAAGGAGACCCATAAGGCATCAGGGCTACTCAAAATGGCTGAACTGTACGTGATTGCTTGGAGGAGGAGAGTCCAGGCTGCCCAGCAGAGGAGGATGAGGCAGAGACAGGACAGGATATACCGAACCAGGCAGACACTATTTCAACAAACTGAGGAGTAGATTTATGACAAATATAAACTGAGCAGTGCTGTCATCTTGGAGATTATTGAACTGCTGAAACCTCAGCTGGAATGACAGACAACCAGCAGCGCCATCCCCACACATGCACAAGTACTATGCTCACTGCACCTCTTGGCCTCGGGTAGCTATCAGGGGGTGATTGCAGTGGCAGGTGGGGTATCCCAAAGTGCCCTCTCACTATTCTTCAGACATTTCCTAGATGCCATACTCGCACACATGTCCAGATATATATACCTTCCCAGGAATGAGGCAGAAATGAACAGCAACAAGTTCGACTTCTACAGAATTGCCATCTTCCCCCATGTAGTAGGGTGTGTGGACGGGACACACCTGCAAATCTGGAATATGTGTTCCGCAATAGGAAATGTACCCACTCACTAAACATCCAAGTGGTATGGGATGCCCATAATGTCATTACTGACATTGTAGCTAAATATCCAGGGAGTACACATTACTCATACATATTCAGGCACAGTGGGATACACCAACGCCTAGAACGTGGGAAGTTTGGAGAAGGATATCTATTAGGTATTGGTGACTACACTCTGAAGCCTTACATACAGGTCACTGTGTAACCCTGTGATGCCCTGCTAAATGTGCCTCTTTTGTCAAACAGGTGACAGTGCATATACCCTGAGACCATGGATACTCACCCCATACCTAACACCTGGCAATCAGAACGAGAGGCGATATAACATTGCACATCGGCGGACCAGAACTGTAGTCGAGAGGACCTTTGTCTTGTTAAAGGCAAGATTACGATGTCTCTACAAAAGTGGAGGAACACTCCAGTATGCCACAGAAACAGCATGCAAGATAGTTTCTGCCTGCGCCATCCTACACAACATTGCCACCAGAAGTGGGCTACATCTCACCCCTGAAGACACAGACACGGAGGATGAGGAGCAAAAGCTACCACACCAACAGCCTGGGGATAGAAGCACCGCTAATGAGGGCAGACAGAGACGGAACCACATTGCAACCCAATACTTTGGCAGGTACGTGGCAACCGTGACCACACTCACTAATGTCAGACACACATAGCCCAGTTGTCTAGTCAAACAAACAAAACCTTTTTATTGCTAAAATATAATGTTGTTAGAAATGTGCAGTATGCAACAGTCTGGCATTGGAAACAGTCAAATCAGACACATTATTTTCACGTGCCTCAGTACTAGTACATGTCAGTGGCTCACAGCCTCCTCCGACTGCGGCCACCATTGCTCCCTCCAGGTGGGTCCCCTGAGCCCTGCCGTGCACTGCTACTCCACAGCACACGCGCATCAGTGGCAGACACACTTCTGATTGTTGTGCCCTTCCTCGCTGTCCTGCGGGGTATCCCCTGTGCCCCTTGCAGCCTGTCAGGTCTCCATGATATCAACCGCATGGCTGATGCGACCAAGTCCCTGTGTCACATCACCAGCAAAATGACCCCGTTCTATCTGCAGGCTGACAGTGCGCCTTGACAGGCAGGTTGTGTTTGTTGCCAGGTGCCCAATGGATGCTGCAAGTCTGTCAAAATGGGCTGCAGTGTTGCGCTCCCTGTGCCGTGCCTGTGCCCTGTCAGCCACCAGTTCCCTGACCAATAAGTCAATGGATTGTGTCAGGTTCCCCAGATGGTTGTTCATTGTTTGGAACTGATTGTCCACATTAGCCAGCCCATGGGTCACAGTGGTCTGCAGTCTTGTTAGGTTCCGGTTAATTGACCTCAACTGTCTATTTTGTATGTGCTGACCCTGTACTAAGGATGCCTCAAGTCCCGCAAACTCAACATCTGTGACATCCTCACTGTGTACAGACTGCACTCTGCGGCGGCATCTGTGCACTGCGCCTGCTGATGTCTGTGTGTGCCTCTCCGTAGGCATTGGCCCTGGTGCTACCACTGCTGCCTCCATATCCAGCGCAGGATCGTCCATGGACTCCGGTGGCATTTGCATGGGTGGTGTTGTCCTGCAGTGCCCTGCTGTGTCAGTGGCAGCCTCCTCCTGTGGGTCTGGCCCATGTTCCTCTCCCTGCACCTTTGTGCTGATGGGGAGGCCTTGTGGGAGACCTGAAGGACATATGGGACACACTGTCAGTCTCGCACATCTGTTTTTTGCCTCATAATAAACATTTGCCTATATTTGGACTACTGTACTACATTGCCCATAATGCACTATTCTAGAGGTTGCTAAACTGGAATGGAGCTAGTCTGGAGGTCCCTGCTGCTGTTTACTGAGATTGTGTGTACAGTGCATTTGTGGGTGTCAAAGCATATATTTTGGTACTTACTTTTTGATGTTCCAGGCAGCGAACTGTCCACATCTCCTATGCCCAGTACAGCCTCCGGCTCCAGTGTTGTCTCCACCATGGTTTCCAGTGCTGTAGGTGGTGGAATGGTGGATGGGCCTCTTCCAGTGCTCTGCATCTCCCTCATGCGCTCCGCAACCCTCTCCTTGGTCCTGGAGCGAAGGTCATACCGTCTTTTCCTAATTCCATCCAGGGTGCGGTGGCTTACCCCATTGGCATTTATTTTGTCCTGGATGTCTTGCCATATTTATTTTTTTTGGGTGTCAGGGACACTCATTGCTGCCTTGCCAAAGAGTTGGTCATGGTGCAGGCAGCACTCCTCAGTAAGTACCTCCAACTCCTTGTCAGAGAACTTGATTTTTCTCTTCCTGCCAGCACTGGGTGTCTCCTTCTCCATTGTTGCTGCAGCTCCTCTCACCTGGGTGTAGCTCTGCAGTTTGGGCTGAGTGTGCTCCTCCCTCCTCCCAGTTCTATTCAGTGACTTCCTGGTTCTGATGTCATCACCGAGAGCCACGAAGTGGGTATTCAAACTGTTTTGTTCCACCTGCAGGCAATTTGCGAGTTAGTCGCAATTTGCGACACCGGACCACACCCTTTGCGCAATTTGCGACCTCGCTAAAAACGGAGGTCGCAAAATGCGGTACAACATCTCTGTGACTCACAATTTGGAATGGCGAGTCTTTCTGGCATTTGATTTTGCGAGTCGGAAATAGCGATTCGCATGGAGTCGCTATTTCTGAGTCGCAATTTTTTACCTACCTACATCTGGCCCTTTGTCTTCTTATTCTTTTGAAAATTCATATCTTGACTTGTGAATGTTGGATTTCTGTTGTTTTGGTCTTGTTTGATGTAGCTAAATATTGCCTATTTTTCTAAACCGGTGTGGTATCCATTTTGTAGTGTTATCACTGTGTTACCGTGTGTGTTGGTAGAAATACTTTAGACATTGCCTTTGAGATAAGGCTGACTGCTTGTGCCAAGGGGGTGAGCAGTGAGTATCTTGAGTGTATAACTTAAGTGCCCTGACTAGAGTGAGGGTCCCTGCTTGGACAGAGTCCAAACTGACTACCAACCAGAGACCCCATTTCTAACAGGTGTCATCAAGAGTGCTAGGCCTTCAAAAATAAATAAATCAGAATGATGTGAGAAATCTGTTGTGGATGTTGTGCCCACTGACTGGCATCATAATTGATTTCACTGCAACATAAAAGTCAGGCAAAACACCAATTTTGAATGGAATTTGTAGGGATTGGAGGCTACTGTTGATATTGGAAAAAGCCATATGCATTATGTCCAGAAAAATGGTGTGTAGCTAACCTGGTACAAGAAATCCGTTTGAATGTACCATAAACATTTGAATTTATGATCTCCTCTTTTGTTTCTCTGGTTACAAAGTTCTAGCAATAAGGACTTAAAAAGCCACAATTCAATTCATTATTCTGACAGGCAGCATGGTACAATGAGTGCAGCAACAACAACAAAAAAAAAAAACTGAGATTGTGAAAGTATTATTGTAATTGTAAAATGATCTGGGAGGAACATATATTGGTCTCATTAAAATGTTTATTTAGAGAAGGGAACAGTAAAACCATCTGATGTATTTATTGCATAAGGCACATGATCAAAAAGGAATGTAGTACAGTCTCTAAATTTGAAAACGTTTGGCTACATTAATCAGTAGCCTGGCAGTAGGGTAAGGACAGATACACACATTGACATTGAAGCCAAGTGCAGATTTCTCATGATCAACTCTCCCCTAAAAATACTTCAATAACCATCAGGGAAACGGCCTCAATAAGCTGCAAATTAGCACAAAGCCTAGATTTGACCACATGGCAGGATCAACTGCGATACAGGTAGTGGACAGAGTGCCACAGTTGCATAGCAAAAGTGACCCAACACTATCCTAGACTTGGACTCATACTGGGAGATACATTTAACAGTCACAGGTCTCTGCAGGCTGAGCAGATGGAACCTACATGAAACTCCATTCCCATCTCTTCTATGCATGATAGTACATCATGTTGACAATAGCAATATGGCATGTGTTGTGTATGTGGCAAGTTGAAGGGCAGATTGAGTCAGGACATGCCTTCAAGACAACATTTTAGCAAGCCCAGATGTGGTTTGGAATCTCAGTGGCAACATACACGTAGCTCACTCTACACACACCTCACACATAAAAGATACATACACAGCTTGTGCTTTCATGCAATTACGTGTTGTCTCACATTGACAATATCCATGTGTTAAGAGATGTATGGAGATTGTTGTGATGTCACCTCACCCACTTTTGTGCATCCAGTATAAGGCAGACTAGGGTACACTCAAAACACATACAACAATGTATTAGGACACCGGACCGAACACCGAACACAGATGCATTGCACATTGACTTTCCCACTGATGCCACACCAACTGCACCTCCATCGCCTTGACTGGCACACATGTCCATAATCTAGCCTGTGAGGAGGGAACATATGGTGAAGTACAGAAAAATAAATGTTGAGATGAGGCACCTACCTGCTCCTCTGGTGAATGATAGGGCTGTCCATACTGGGGTTTGACCTCTGTAACCCGCCTCTCCAGCCCCTTCTGGGGAGAAGGCAGGGGCCCTATCACATGCTGGACCTGGCATGATTGCTCCCAGAGGTGGTACACAGCAGCTCAGGTAGTGGATATCTTGCTGGCAGCAGTGTCAGTAGTCAAGTGAGGGATTTTACAGAACATGATGGTCATGTCTGCCACATAGGTGGCCATCATTGGCCCTCGATCACCACTGGCAATGTTAGCATCTGGCTGTGTTTCCCACCATTGCTACCGCCTACCACCGAGACAACTTCCTCCGGTGGTCATGGGTGGTTCCTAATGTCCAGTGGAGTAGGTTAGGCAGCTGCCATTTTAGAGGCCTAAATGTGTTATATGCCCCTGAAAAATGTGTCACAACTCAGAAAAAGTTATTTTTTCAATGATAAGCGCCTGTCTTTTTCTTTCATGCAGCTCCAATTACTCAGACACCATTTTTTGTACATTGTGAGGCACATATGGCCATTTGCTTTGTGCCACAGCCCCCGTAACATAGGTCATTTTAACGTTTGGGACCTCAAGTCACAGTCGGACTAGCAAGATTCATGCACAAATTGTTGATTACCAGATAAATGATGTGTACATATGTGTTGCAAAGCAAGGGGGTAACATGTTTCTTCTTTGTGATTTACAGTTGTGATATGCACTGTCTATCATGCCCTCAACTTACAACATGCCTTGTCACAGTTTGTCATTGACATGCATCATGTATGTTGCAAGGGACACATTAAATGATGGCCAAAATCATTTTTTGTCATACATAGGTACCCAGGGAGGGGGAGGATCAGGCAACCTCCTGTCTATCGTCCAATCTGGACCTTCAGACCATGGAAAAAATGTGACATCATCCAGATCTACCATCTGAATCCATAAACAATCATGGATCCATGTTGTCAGTTGGAGACAGATCTGATGCCTGCCCTTTATCATCAAATGGGAAACTGCCCATTGCACAGGTCATCGCAGTGTTGCACTTCCTGGCCACAGGGTCCTTCCAAAATACAGTGCCCCCATCTGCTGGGAAGTCCCAGCCTACGTTCAGTCTCGTTTTGAAAATTGTACTCTCAGCAATGATGAAAAACCTGGACATCAACATCTGGTTTCCTCAACATGAAGACTTTGCCCATGTGAAGACTGAGTTTTATGGTTTGTCACACATCCTACATGTAGTGGAGCCATTTATGGTACACATGTTGCCTTGGTCCCACCACATGGCTATGAACAAGTGTACCACAACAGAAGAGCTTCCATTCCATCAATGCTCAAGTTGTTTGTTTGGAGGACCTCTGCATTTCACAGGTATTTCAGAGTTGTGACATTGGCAGGTATCTGTTGCTGTTCTGACATATGAGGTGGACATGGATTGATCCAGGTAATGTTAGTCATAGATTGAGGGTGTCTGAGTCCTGTGCCAATGTAGCTTGGACAGTGAGTGAGTGGAATTATGAGCTGCAGAATACCCTGGTTTGATGTGGTGTGTTGGTCCAATTGTCTCATGTGTGTGATCATATGGCCTTGAAATACGTTCTCATCAAAAACAATCCATGCATTCTCCCTTCACATTGTGTAGACAATGATCCAGTATGATCTTTTGTAGCTGTAGATGTGTGTCATCATTGTAGGCCACCTTACCTGTTCCACAACATTGACATAGGTTTGTATCACACCGCCAGATGACTGGTCATTGTAATGGGATGTACCTATGATCAGGGACTGTTGTACTGCCCTCTGTCTGTGTCATGGCGTATGTTATGTTGGCAGACGTGGTTTTGGTATGTGATAAGGCTAAAGCTGGTGACAACATCTACTTATCTTTTGGCCTCTTCTACAGGAAGATGTCTGACAAAGCCCTTTCTTCTTTGGTCTGAGAGTAGGTACCTTGTGATATCTAGCCTGACTCAATATGGTTTGGCCATTATTGGTAATAATTCTAGACATTTCAACAGCCTCTGTGCTGCACAGTGCAATAACATGTTTGATGTGACCAGACACTTGTATCATTGTGCTGCAAGTAATCCTCAGCATGACTCTACCTGAGACATGTTCTGCCTTCCATTACCATCTTGTGTCTTCCTCATGTGCATCACATGGGCTTACATTTCAACATTTCAAAATGTGAAAAAGAAGGTAGCAGGCAATGTTTTAGTGCTAGGTGAGTTTATTGACATGGGTGCAAGAAATATTTGAGAGATGCAACAGAAAAGTATAGTAGAGGAATAAGGCATGGTGGATGTAATCATGTTAGTAGATGCCACAACATTTGAAGTCCAAAGTACAGTGTCCATAGGACATGGACAGTGGTCAAAGAACAGTCAATAGAGTAAATATGTGGCACACAAAGGATTTCCTTCAGGGAGATGTCACTTGCTGGCAGTGCTTGGTGTCATGCCATCCGCACCTCCTGGATCCTTGGCTGAGTGTCCCTTGCTTGCGGGGAGTTCTGCTGCTACAGATGCAAGGGTGTATGAGGCTTGTCCTTCCCTTGACAAGGCTTCCCTTCCAGTGGCTGTAACAGATGTAGACAGGACTGGTGTTGCTTGGCCAAAGGAAGAGGTGAGGTGTTGCTCATGGTCCCTCATCAGGGTACTGCTGATCTCCCTGAACACCCCTCATAGGGAGGCCAGGGTGGAGTTGGTGGCCTCCCACTTTGCCAGAGACTCATGATGGAAGTCCAGCTGCAGCTGCTTTAGCTCCCTGAGTTTGTCACATACCTGGCGCATCATGCTTTGGAATTCTTGTAGGCCCCCAAGACTTGGCTGATGGTGTCCTCGCCAGGACCATCCCCAATAGACTTATGCCACTGGCCCACAACATCCCTCCCACGCACCCTACCGCTACATGCCTGCATCCTTAGCACAGCTTGCCCCATACCAATGATTCCAGGGCCATAATTGTTGGAGGTGTGTTGCTGTGACTCAGGATCCTGGACTGTGGGACACATGATGGGACCATATTAAACACAAGAGTCCCTGACCCACGATAGTGGCCCCTCCAAAGAAAATTTCAATATTTATAAAAAAATGGGCCACCCTATTTCAATTAACTCAAATA
This sequence comes from Pleurodeles waltl, assembly GCF_031143425.1. Lineage (NCBI taxonomy): Eukaryota > Metazoa > Chordata > Amphibia > Caudata > Salamandridae > Pleurodeles > Pleurodeles waltl. The sequence goes on from NC_090447.1 coordinate 916,400,543, forward strand.
TTAAATAAATATATTTCTGTGTTTAAATTAAATTAGATACCTCTCGAGTGATCAGTGAGCATACATGACAATACATTTTGGTAATATTTTTGGGTTGTGACTTACCAGACTCCACACACCCAGGTATTTCTATCAAGCCCTCAGGATGTACGATAGCCAAGACCTTCTCCTCCCAGGATGTGACTTTTAAGGGAGGGCACCATCAGTCTTCTGGACATGCAGCTGATGCCTGGATGGCATGGAATGGACCTTGTCCCTGAGGTCGTTCCACCTCTTCCAATGTCATCCCTTGTGTGAGGGGTGGGGCCTACAGAATTCACTCTTCCGACTATCCTTTGCCACATTTCTGTTTTCCTGGTGATAGTAGTGTGCTGGACTTCTGCTCCAAATAAATGTGGCTCTACTCCTATGATGTCATCCACCATGACTCTTAACTTAACCAGTGAAACAGGGCTTTTTCTGGGGTGACATAGTGGGGATTAAAAAATAAGTGGTGGGAAATAAACAGGTGATGGTGAGTTAATGGGTTTGGGAAGTGCAAATAGATGTGATTGGAAATAGGAGTTGTAGGAAAGTACCATCTTTCTTGGCATGTTACCCCTAATTTCTGCCTGATGTCAGTGTGTTTTTAAGTGTGTCACTGGGATCCTGCTAGTCAGGACCTGAATGCTTACGGTTTATGGCCTGCCTGTCAGTGTGTTTCACTGTTTTCTAAATTGTCACGGGAGCTCTGCTAATCAGAACTCCAGTGCTCATGCACTCTCTGTTCCCACATTTGTGCATACTGACCACTCAGTATGTCACTCCAAATTGGCTTCCTGGACCCCCCTTATAAGTCCCTAGTATATGGTACCTAGGTACCCAGGGCATAGGGGTTCCAGGAGGTCCTTATCGGCTGAAGCATTTCTTTTGTCACCCATAGGGAGCTTATACAAACACTTCTTCAGGACTGCCATTGCAGCCTGAGTGAAATAGTGTAAGCACTATTTCACAGCCATTTTCACTGCACCAGGTCACTTATAAGTCACCTATATGTCTAACCTTCAGACCCTTAAGGCTAGGTGCATAGTACTTGTGTGTGAGGGCACCCCTGCACCAGCAGAGGTGTCCCCACATCATCCAGGCCCATTTTCCTGGACTTAATGAGTGCGGGGACGCCATTATAAGTGTGCACTACATATAGTTAAATATTTTTATGTAGCTTCACAGTGGTAACTCCGAATATGGCCATGTAAGGTGTCTAATAACTGGGAATTGTACCCCAACACTGATTCTGGTATTGGGGGCTAATTCAATGCACCCTGGGGGCTCCACAATGGACCCCCAGTACAGCCATACCAGCCTTCTGAGGTTTCCACTGCAGCCCTAGCTGCTGCTACCTCACTGACAGGCTTCTGCCCTCCTGGAGTTTCAGCAGCTCAATCCTAAGAAGAACAATGTATTTCCATTAGGAGAGGGGTGTTACACCCTCTCCCTTTGGAAACAGGTGTTACATGCATGGGAGGGGTCTCCTCACAGAGCCTCTGGAAGTGCTTGCATAATCCAGTCTGCACTGGTTCAGGGATTCCCAGCCCATGCTCTGGTACGCAACTGGACACAGGAAAGGGGAGTTACCTCTCCCCTGTCCATCACCATCCCAAGGGGGGTGCCCAGAGCTCCTCCAGAGTGTCCTTGGGTTTGCCATATTAGATTCCAAGGTGTTTGGATGCTCTGGGAGCATCTGAGCGGCCAGTGCTAGCAGGTGACATCAGAGACCCATCCTCATAGATCCATACCTGGTTAGGTGACCAATCCCTCTCTGAGGTCTACTTAGGGTCTCTCCTGTGGGTGTTTCCTCAGATTCGGAATGCAAGACTCCAGCAGGACTCCTCTGCATCCTTTGCTTCACCTTCTACCGTGGATAAACCACAGAAGGGCACCAGAAACTCTACAAATTGCGACAAAGTATCCAAAGCAACTACTGCAACTCTGTAACTTCAGCTTCTGTCAGCAACTGCCACAGTTTCCAGGTCGTGCACACTCTGAGGACTGCCTGTCTTCCTCCTGCACCAGAAGAACTGAAGGAAATGGAGACACTTCCCTGCTTCAGCAGGCACTGCAGCAACAAGTGGTTCTCCGGGTTACTCTCCTGATGATCAGCGTGGATCCTGGAATAGAGGTGGTGGACTAAAGTGACCCTGACTGTCCAAAGGTCCAGGTGTCAAATTTGGTGGAGGTAAGAGTTTGCCTTCACGTACCAGACAGTACCCCTGTTCACATTGTGTTTTGCAGCTCCTAGGGCTTCTGTGCACCTCTCAAAGAATTCCTTTGTTCACAGCCTAGCCCAGATCCCCAGCACTCTATTCTGCGATGCTCAGCTCCTTGAGCTGTTCTCCAGTGGCATGGTATTCCTTTGTGTAGCGCTGTAATGACTACCATTTGCAACTCCTTTGTCCCCATGTCTTGGGACTCCTGTGGGTACTGCCTGGTCCTCTGATGGCTCTCTGAAGTATTGAGATCACCCTCTGTCTCCTCCTCCTGAGTTGAGATGCAAGGTCCCTCCTGGGCCGAGGCAGCGCCTTTCCCCACCAAAAGCGTTTCTGGGCAGAATCCAGTAACGAAAACCAGCCTGCATTCATCTACATGACGTGGGACATTTCCTGCACCAAGCAGAACCCCGCAGCTGGTTTCTTTGGTGCATCTCTGACTTTTTCTACCACCTGGAAGTTTCACTATTGCACCTTCATCCGCGTTAGCAGGGGCTCTTATTCTTCCTGGACTCTTCAGCAGTTCTTGGACTTGGTCTCCTCTCTCCACAGGTCTTCCGGTCCGAGAAACCGTCACTGGTGTCTTGCAGTCTTGCTTGGTTTTTGCATTATTCTCTATCACAACTTCTAGTGTCTTCTTAGGAAACTTGCTGTACTGTATTCCTGCTTTCCACGGCTCTGGGGTGGGGTCGTTTACTTAACTTTGGTGTTTACACTACACTTGCCTAGGTGGGAAACCGATATTCGCTTTCCACTATTTTAGTATATGGCTTGTGTTCCCTCTTGGACCATTGTAGCCTATGGTGATTTTTACTGTTTGCACTATTTTATTACTGTTTACTTACCTGATTTTAGTTACTAGTGTATATTTTGTTTATAATACTTACATCCTAAGGGATTATAGCCTCTAAGATATATTTGGAATTGTGTCACTAAAATAAGGGACCTTCCTTTTTTGTAACACTGAGTATTGTCTTTCGTGTTTGAGTACTGTGTGACTACAGTGGTATTGAAAGAGCTTTGCATGTCTCCTAGTTCAGCCTTAGCTGCTCTGCCCATAGCTACCTCTAGACAGCCTGGCTTCTATACACTGACTACATTTCACTAATAAGAGATAACTGGAGCTGGTATAAGGTGTAAGTACCTTAGGTACCCACTACAAACCAGGCCAGCTTCCTACAGAAGGGTGTTGAGGGTGTGGGAAATGTGCTTAGGGAAAGTTGTGGGGGAGCCTAATTTGTGGTTTGGTGATTTCTTGATGTGCTCTGGCTTGGGTGTTTGGCATTGTAGATGCAAAGAATTGTGAAGGGGTATGTTTTATGGTGTGCTTTGCAGGTGTGTCAGGTGTGGCAATGCGTGTCACCTGGGTTGTTTTCAAATCCATCCAATGTGGTATTGTCTAATAATTTGTTGACCACGAACCGCTATGGTTTGGACCGCCATTGGTGGACTGCCATGGGTGTCCGCCACTGCAACTTTTGACTTATAATATATTCAGTGTTTGGTGGATGGGCTGTTGGTACTGGTAGTGGAATCACCTATTTCCCGCACTCAACGGTACTGGCCGTGTGGGTTTTTTTACTTACTTTTTGTAGTCCTGCTGTTGTAACTCATAATATAGTGGTCTGAAAGACTGCCAAAATGGCGGTCTTTTGCGGCTGCCACTATGGCAGTCAAGTGGTCAAACCACCAAACTCGTAATCATGCCTTAAGTACTGTATTTATTATTCTGTATGAAATGTGTATTTGTTTTATTGTGCTCTTATGGTGCTTCAAACTAAAATAAAGTTGTGATTATGAAATGATTAATTTGGAGCTAGGTATAGTCAACTTTTACTTTAAGGTGTTAATGGCAATCGCACATTGGGCTTTTGTACTATCATGATCCAAGTAGATCATTGGGTGGTTTAGCCCAGGAATTATGTTACCTATTAATTTCAGAACAATGTATTTTTGCTCTTAGTCAATTTATGTGATGTGACATCCTGGTGCTCTACACATCAAAGTAAACTGATTTTAAGGAAAAAGAATTTAAAAGAATTTAAAAGCAAGCTTTTTAGTAGATAGTGTTCACTGCATGAAAGTTTACTCCTACAAGTTTGTAGTTAAATCAGCAAGTTCTCAAAACCTCAGTACAATATTGTGAAACAATCAACCAGTTCTAAGGCTTTTTATTTCTGCTGACGAATTGGGGGTATCAAATCTATTATAGTGAAATTGTAGGACTGAAGACTGGAGGATGTTTATGTACACTGCATAATTCTAGGATAAGTGATTTAACATGTTTTATTTATATGCCCAGCCTTGGAAAATCTTTATTGGAAATTACTATGTCTAATGTATATTAACCACAGACTAAAGCCTGCAAATGAAGCCTTCTCAAATACCATCTCCCTAATGTAGACTGTTATCATGTTTTCCATTGTTTAAAATTCTTTTTATCAATGTATTTAATTTATACAATTAACATTTATGGATAGTATGCTAAAATGTGAACATTGTTAATCTCCTTTGAGGTCATGAACAAAGTAAATTAGCATACTGAAATTAAACTGGGCAGGCTGGGCTGCACGATCTTGTATGAGAAGAAGGTTAAACAGTCTGTCCATCTATGGGAAGGGTCTGCCTCATTTTCCATACTGGCTTCTTTGATGCTAAGCCAGTGCTATCAGAAAACACCATGTTTATTTGTCCTTGATTTACTACTAGACAATAAGAAGAGCAATGACTCCTCAAGGACCTCTATTTAGAGAGGATTTGTCTCACGGAGAAAAATACCCCATGAAGTATAGTGAGAAAGATTAGTCAATCCTGAACTATCCATGGACCATTGTCTGTAATTGTTCATTGCTTTATTGCTACATTATGAGCACTGTAGCCCAGGCTTTCTATCCTTCTGTTGGTCATGTGAAATGGAGCAAGTTTAATGGATTAGGGTTCTAAAACCTGTACTCTGTTCTTTAGGCATCTTTCATTTGAGTATACCCTTGAAGGATCTCCTGCTTGGCCTTTGATGGAGACTGAGGAATCTGACAAGAATCCTCTCTGCCTAATTCTTTCAATAGGGATGAATAAAACAACAGTAGCCCATTAGACCTAGCAGCATTCTCGCTTCTTTTTTTCATAGGCTATGGTTTCTTAAAATTATCATAAGTGTAGTTGAGTGCATGATCTTCACCCTATGATGCAGTCCTGGTTATGGCTCTAAACACATTTGCTGGGATTTTGTGAATGAGACTTTTTGAAATAAATTAAACAAATTTAATATTAAGACCTTTTTATTTGTCTAAGCTTATCTGTTGTGTTTTGTCTTCTTTTGCCCGCTTTTAGTGCTGTGTTGTGTTTACCTTCTCAAAGCGCCGGACGCCCCTTTTCTGGGGCAGCTGTGCGCGGTACAAATAAAAATAACATAACATAACATAACATAACAAATGGCCCTTTAGCATTCCTAATGGTTTCAACAGAATTTCTGCAGATAATCAAAGTATTGCTTATCCACCAACTTCAAGATTTCCAAAAGTATATTCCTATTATACAATTTAACATTGCTAGCTTGGTGTAGGTGTTTACCAAGTTGTAGATGTTTGATGTTAATTTATACTTTTTGTACACAAATGAATGCTTGGACTCTTTGTGTCCTATTCAGAAATCATAATTTTGTAGTAAAAGTAACCTTACCACCAAATCTACCTTTTTATGCCCGAGGGGAGTCTATGAAGAGATTACAGTAGAAATGAATGCACCCTTACTCCACTGTGGATTTCTTGACCATGAAGCAGGAGAAATCCACAGTAGTAAATCCCTCGGACTGGGTAGAAAGTGAGCAGTCAAAGGCATGGTATACCTTGTACATTTGGGGACAACTTCAAATGTGTACATTTATAGCGGTTTCCAAACTCCTGTCCCAACCTTTTCCACTCTGAAAAAGCTCATGGATCTACCCAGGCAACAGGGCTGGAATAATTCCACTTTCAGGATGGAAAGTGGAATGGATCACCCGAGCATTTTGGGACAGTAGAAGAAAGTCTTCACCATATAGAAAATGGTGTGCCTGTGCTGGTAGAAAGGGCATTAACCCAGTAGGCTTCTAATCATTGTTGGGGTGAAGGGGTTGTCCCCTATACAGTATTCCGTGTATGGGAAATGGAAAAGGCACATGCCATCCCCAGATGTTTACCTGGAAAGTGGTATGTGGTATACCTTCCAGGCTTACTTCTGGGAATGTTATTGTCATACAGATATCTTAGGGCTTGATTATGATTTTGCCGGTCCGTGGACCAGCATGGCGGTGGCTGTCGGACCACTGTATTACGATGCATGTGATCCCATAATGGAAAGACTGCTGCTGTCCTGCTGGCACCGCCAGGCAGCACAGACCACCGTGATTGCAAGACAGGCCAATGAAACTATCAGAGACAGCATTTTCGCCAGACCCTTACTGATGTTGCCTTCTGCTGACTTGACCGTGAGGGTCCAACCACCACGTTCCAGCAGGTAGAAATGAAGAGTATAAAAAAATAGAAACTCACCAGCAGGCAACATCACACGTCCTGTGCCGCTATGGATCCATTCACACACATCCTGCTGCTGCTCATAGATGGAGCACAACAAGCATGCCACTGTGGATGCACTGACATTAAGAGCATACCCCTACTTATGCCAGTAAACTGAACAACAGATTATTGTGCTGTCATCCCATGATATGGGGGGGTTACGCTAAGTGGGCGATGTACACTTGTCACTGTGTTCTGGGTAAGAGCCATTCACAACGAATGACACATCCACAGACATAAAACAACCCCTTTGGGCAGGTCACTGACACTGCACTGCCACACTCCACAATAACACAGGTCTGCTGAACATTGTGTCACACAACAGCCACACCACATCAACTTACCCATATTCCAACTGACACCCACACATTTATCACGTGCCATGGACTGTCGTCAGATTGAAGACACATATATATATAGATGTGTCATTTAACACAAACACCAGTCCCACAAAACATCCCTGTAATGGACCCACACATATCACCCACATTGCAGCGCAATGGGACACACAATATATTGTGAAACAAATATCTAAAGTTCAAAATCCAAAGAGTACCTCCTCAATAGGTATTGTGGCATCAGGAGCACTCATGGAAGGATGCTGCCCTAGGACACATTTCAGTTTGACCATGCCCTAAAACACCATTTGCACAGGAACTTGCCTTCGTGTATCCCAGGGACTAACAATTGTAGAACCAAGTGACATGCCAATCTGCATAATGTGTAAGTGAAAATCAATGAAGCAAATAAACCAGCAACAGCAATGGCCATACATGTAGATGAAGTAGCTGCAAGGTACACACATCAAAATGGACACATGGTCAGTCAAATGTAAAGGAAGGTAGCACAATTGACCACTTTCCATGTGTGGACAAACAAAACTACAAATGTACAATCCATAACAGGGGGACAATTCTAACACCACACATGCTGACTTCGGACAACCCAAGATGAAATACTTACCATATCAACATAACACAATGCAATGACACCCCATTTGGATTACCACTCATATATCCACACAGGGAATATCTACCCTTGTCCTGGGTGACACCAGCACTGCCAACAAAGTCAGAATTTGCATACACAGCACATGGATCAGCAATCAGTGTGAAAGGCATGCAACTGTAGGCAGATATCAAAAGTTACTCAGGAGCAACAAAAAGATAGAAAAGTAATGGCAGGACAAATGTGTACCCAACAAAACAACAAACGGGGTTTATTAACACCAAATAATGTAGATTAAAGGTCATTGGTCAGTTCACACTAGTCCATGCAGAGTACTCTGCTCAAGCTTGACTCCAATCACTGCCAGGGAACCTCCACAGGATGGGGCATCAAGTTGGCATGCAGGCACCTACGAGATCATGCGTGGATGGGGTGGGGTTGGATTTGGGATGGTTGGGTTTGGGAGAGGGGCTGTTTCTTCAGAGAGGTGCACTTTTTCTTAGGGGAGGGGGATGGGTGCATGCAACGGGCTGGTGTGACAGTGGAGGACCTGGATGCGGAAGAGATGGTTTCTGATGTGGGTTTCGGGTTTGGCAGGGGGGATGAAGGTAACAAGGGAAAGGGCAAGGCCAGAAAATAAACTTTTGTTGGCAAAATGGGTAGGGTCATCAGAAGGGACTGGGGATTTGGAGGTTGAAGGAGTGGTGGTCTTGTCGGTGGGTGTTGATGGTGTGTGCATGTGTGAGGTATGTTTGTGTGGTGTCTCTTGTGTTTGTGAGTATGGGCATTTGCATGTCTTGCATGTCTTGGGGTCCTGGTAGGTGGAGGTACTGGGTGATGTTGGAGTGGCGTATGTGTATGTGTGTGTCTGTTGGAGTGGTGTCTGTGGGTATGGTGGATATTATCGATGTGTCTGTGTGTTTTCGGGTGGTGTCTGTTTGTATGTTGGATGTAGTGGATGTGTGTGTGTGTGTTAGGGTGGTGTCTGGGGATATGGTTGATGTGGTAGATGTGTCTGTGGATGTTGTGGTGGTTGGGGGTATGGTGTCTGAGGGGTGTGGGTCAGTGGGTTATGATGTTTTGTCTGTCTGTATTCTGGGTGTGGTGGCTGTGTCACTGGGTGTTGAGGTGGAGTCTGTGGGTATGGCGGTTGTGTGTGGGTTTGTGGGGTTGGTGGAGATGGCTGTAAAAATCATGGCTGTTGTGGTGTCTGTGGGGGACTGTAGAGTGCTTATATGCTGGTTTGTCTTGTGGTGCTTGTGTCAATGTGTGCTGCTCATGTATGTTGAGGTGGGTGCGTGTCTGTGGTCTTAGGACATGTAGGGGAATAAGGAAGTGGTGGGGAGGATTGTGGGGGGTCTATGGCTACTGTCAGTGAGGGGTCCAGAACCTGAGAAGATCTTGGTAAGCCAGACATGTCACTATGAATGCCTTCCAGGTGTGCATTTGTCTGCTGAAGTTGGCAGGCCAATCCTTGGATGGCATTCTCAATGGCAGTCTTCCCCACAGACATACACCTCAGGAGGTCAATAGCCTCTTCACTCAGGGCAACAGGGGTAACAGGGCCTGGGGCCAGGTGCCACTCCATGTTGGTAGTGTCATGACTGGAGGTACAATGACCGGATGCTTCCTCACTTGGTTCCACCCTGTCTCCTTCTCCTGTCTGGGATGATGCTGCATAAACAAAGAGAAATAGGGTTACTACATTTTCCAGATCACACTTGAACAACAGCTGTGATTAGCAAACATTCTCATGATGTAAAGTAGGCCCCAGCAACAAACACCATATATATGCAAGCCACATGAACTGTTAACAGTTGCCCACAGGTAAATCAGATCCCCAGACAACTCCAACTGCATGGGTAACGTTGTGCAACCCAGAAACCATTGAAAAATTATGAGACTTCATCACCTTCAATGGTTTGCCTCATGTAGCATCCCTCAGTTACCTATTGTCATACAATAGTAGGCTAATGCTAAGTTCATTTCCACAGGTCCCAAACAAGGGCATGCATACATCTGTTTGTCACATACATAATACCACAATATTAAGAAATGATGGTCCAAAATTGTGGGATGTTGCTGACAAAAGTACAGGAGCCTAAAGAAGGGCACATGGAAATACCCATGTCACACTGCAAACAAATCAACAATGCTCACTTCACCATGTATAAAGTGTCATAATGGAGTCATGGAGGTTATACTAATGTTGCTCAGATATACTATATATCTAGCATGCAAATGCACACTGTAGACAAATTGTGAAAAATGTCAGGGAGATAAGTCTCCAAAATCCACAACACAATGAATCAGCCCGCCCCAAGGAAATCACCTCTTGTGTATGGCACCCTTACAATGACTCTGATTGCATCAGTGGTAGTCAATAGTCCTTTGGATGTAGAACTTGTAGAAGCCCCTCAACAAGTTGCCCAATGGGAAGCTGAATCACTTTGTCCATTTTGGTCCTGTAAACCAAGATTTCAGTGGATGGATGGTTGTACACAACCGCATATGATTCCCCACATAACTACAAATCACTCCATTATGCATGTCAATAGTTAGGTAACAAACCTTCTACATTTCACATGTTCAGAAAACTTTGCTGCATAACGCCACATCAATAGCATGGAAATGCACATTGTGGGTAAAACTGTAGTCCTATCTGTCATGCCTATCATTGTTAATGCAGTTGTACATGCCAAATGATACACAACGACGGGTGAGGGCATGTGTGAGCCATCAACGAATGGTGACACACTCCGGTTTGTGGCACCACATGAAATGTAGCCCCATGACATGTGTCCAATTCCAAACAAATATTAGCATGCACACATATGTGAGGGAATACAGAAATCATTCCATGAACACAGGCAGACCCTGCATGAAACATCAATGAAAATTATTTGTCAAAACTGAAAGGGAAACATGTAGGCACAAGGAACGTTGTCAAAAGTGATGTCACACAAATCATGTAAATGGACATTCTCCACTTACCAAGGAACAGTATTGATTTGTAGCTGCCCCGAAAGAACAATGGGCCATATTTATACTCTGTTTGCGCCAGATTTGCGTCGGTTTTTTAATGCAAATTCGACGCAAAACGAACTCCATATTTATACTCTGGCGTCAGACGCGTCTAGCGTCAAAGTTCATGGATTTTGCATCATTTTTTAGCGTGGACACCTTCCTTGCGTTAATGATATGCAAGGTAGGCGTTCCCTACTAAAAAATGACTCTGAGGCATGTGCGTCGTATTTATACTCCCGGGCAAAAATGACGCCCGGGAGTGGGCGGGTCAAAAAAAATGACGTCCAGCGGCATTTGCGTCAAATTTTAACGCCTGCTCAGGGCAGGTGTTAAGGGACATGTGGGCTCGGAAGGAGCCCAGAGGTGCCCTCCCATGCCCCCAGGGACACCCCCTGCCACCCTTGCCCACCCCAGGAGGACACCCAAGGATAGAGGGACCCATCCCAGGGAAGTTAAGGTAAGTTCAGGTAAGTATTTTTTTTTTTTTTTTTTTTGTGGCATAGGGGGGCCTGATTTGTGCCCCCCTACATGCCACTATGCCCAATGACCATGCCCAGGGGACATAAGACAGGAGTCATTTCAATGGGGGTTGGGAGTAAAAAAAAACGGCGCAAATCGGGTTGAGGCGAAAATTTTGCCTCAGCCTGACTTGCCCCATTTTTTGACGCCCAAGCTCCATATTCCCCTACGCCGGCGCTGCCTGGTGTAAGTCATTTTTTTTTACGCACACCAGGCAGCTCCGCCGGCTAACGCCGGCTAACGTCATTGAATAAATACGGCGCCCGCATGGCGCTTCAGAATGGTGTTAGCCGGCGTTAAATTTTTTGACGTACAACTGCGTTGGCGCAGTTGTTTGTCTAAAAGTATAAATATGGCCCAATGTATGTTTTGTCACATGTATGAGGGCCACCTTCATATGACAGGCATTTGTAAGGCAGCCCCACTCATGACACACTGGGAACAAGTGGCCCCTGGGGGGGCAGATGCCAATTTACTCACTCATTTAGTCACACTGAAGAGCATTGGACTGTTGCATAAAAACTATACCCACAACAACAACCAATGTTACTTGATTGATAACTGTACACAGCCGTCTGTTGGCCCTGGAGAGAAAATTGTTTGTGAACTGTACTCGGTTGTGTCCTAGGTCCCTGGGCATCATTACTGTTAGACTTGACGTTGTCTCCCCTGTCTTTTTTGCCTCTGCTTCCTACATTTTGATTGTGTGCTGGACTTTGTTTTTGCTGATTTTGGTACTCTGGACACTTTACCACTGCTGACCAGTGCTAAAGTGTAAGTGCTCCCTGTGCAAATTGTATGTGTAATTGGCTTTTCCATGATTGACATATATGATTTACTAATACTATTAAGTCCCTGGTAAAGATCACTAGAGGTGACCGGGGCTTATAAATCAAATGCTACGAGTGGGCCTGCAGCAGTGGTTGTGCTACCCACATGTGAGTAGCCATGTGAACATGGCTGTGACCTGCCATGGCTGTGTCTGTTTGTCCAGTTTTAAACTGCCAATTCGACCTGACAAGTGTACCCACTCACTAGGCCCAAACCTTCCTTTTTTATACATGTAAGGCACCCCTAAGGTAGGCCCTAGGTAGCCCCCAGTGAGGGTGCAGTATATGTTAAAGGTAGGACATGTGCTGTTTTTTTTTACATGTCCTAACAGTGAAATACTGCCAAATTCAGTTTTCACTGTTTTAAGGCCTGGCTTGCCCATAGGTTGACATGGGGGATGCCTTTAAATAACGTTCAAGTGTAGCTTCCCTTTGGGAGCACATGGAGATGTGGAGTTTGGGGTCTCTGAACATACAATTTAAAAAAACATCTTTTTGTAAAGTTGTTTTTTAAATTGTCAGTTTGTAAATGCCACTTTTAGAAAAGTGGGCATTTTCTTGCTCAAACCATTCTCTGACTCTGCCTGCTTGTGTACTCGTTGTCTGGGTCAGACTGACAGTTGGGTTGTTTTTGAATCTCCACTAGACAGTGACACAAAGGGAGCTGGGGTGTAGCCTGCATATCCTGATGAGCCATCTGGACTAGAGTGGAGGGAGGAGCTGACACTTACACTGAATGGGCTGTACCTGTGCTCATACAATTCAGTTTCCAACCCCCTGTTGTGAGTCAGGATCTTGTGAACAACTGAGATTTTCCTCTGAATTTTGCCAACTTGTGGTGGACCCAAAACCCCAGACTTTCAGATTACTTCTGGACTCAAGGGGAACATCTGCCAAGGAGAAGAGCTGAAGAGCTGGAGGAGGAGTACTGCCCCTGTGACTGTGCTTTGCTGGATTGGCCTCCAGTTGCTGCTTCTGCCTGAAAGAGGACAAAGACTGGACTTGGCGGTATATTCCTACTTTTGAAGTGTCTCCAAGGGCTTGGACGGAGCTTGCCTTCTGTTTTGCAGTCTCAGGGCTATCAAAGACATCCTTTGCCAACACATGGACTCTCTGCTGAGACTCCTACCCTGTCAAGTGTTGCGCCTGAGCCCTTGAAAGGTAAAGCTGGTAGAACCAAAGCGGAAATCCATGCACCAAATGGAAAAATTTGATGCGCCACCTGCAACATGGCTGTAAAAATGACACACCACATACATAGCAGCTGAGAAATCGATACACAACCTGTATCGTGGCTGGGTAATTGAAACACTCGCTTGTGGCTGTTGAAAACTACCCAAAAAACCCACACAGCATGGATTGTTGACATCGTGCGGCTGAATTTTGCACGCAACATCACTAGGCATCAAAATCGACGTGAACCTGCCGGGACCCGGGGTGCCCATCTGGAAATCGACTCATCGCTCTCTTGTGGAGGCAAAAACAACTCATCGCCTACCTGACTGGAAAAGAAAAGATGCACGGCCTCACTTGCGAGTAAAGAGTTGACGCAGTGCTGATTTTTCTGATGCATGCTTGCCCGTGCCTCTTTATTTTTGATGCAAACCTGGTACTTTGTGTAACAACAACGCATCCATTGTTTTCTATGGAGTAAGTCTCTTTATTCTTAAAAATTCATAACTTTACTTGTGTATGTTGTATTTTTTTCTTTCTGGTCTTGTTTGATTAAGGTAAATATTGACTATGGCCCTCATTACGACCGTGGTGGTTGGCGGAGAAGTGGCGGTAAAAAAGTGGAATTATGACCATGGCGGTGAACGCCATGGTCATCCACCACTTCTCTGATCCGACCGCCATGGTGGAGACGACCGCTGGGCTGGAGACTTGGGTCTCCAGCCCGGTGGCCGTCACAAGGCTGTTGTTGTTTAACTGTGAGGAATGAGTTGCGTTTCGTCTGGACCTCCGCTGTGAAGTCAGGGTAGGCAGTGATTTGTGCGTCTTCAAAGTTTCATTGCCCATGATTTCAGAAGCATTGTAGCACTAGGTCTCTGTCGCAATAATTAAGAAGGCAAGCATTCATTGGTCGGGAGGGGCACCTGGGGGAGGCGGCTTACCCGGGATCCTGTGGGTACATTCTATCAAAAAGAATCAAGAAGAATTTGGGGACTTTGTCCTGCAGCACCATATTCATGAGTCACTGTTCCAGGAACAATTCTGTTCTGGGGCCTTCTGCTCTCTCGGGGAATCCCATCAACCAAATATTATTGCGCCTCGATTGTCCCTCTGCGTCTTCCACTCTGCGCTGCAGTGAAGCAATCTGTATGCACAGTTGTTTCATCTGCACTTGTGAGCCTTGGACAGTCAGGAGAATTGACGATAGGGCGGATTTAGTTTCCCCCACTGTGTCTGATCATTTCCTCTGATCCGCTCGGAGCAATTAAACGTCTTGAGCTCCAGCCTCAATTTTGGTCTCCAAGGATGTTTTTGTGTCTAGTATTGCTTCCAATACTTACTCAAACTGCAAGGAGTGACTGTGGAGAGTGGCATCCAATTGTTTCAGAGCGTCTGATGTGCTCTCTGTTGGCTTTGGTTGTGCAAGCAGGGTCTCCATCCCGGTTGCGGCTGATCTTGTGACTTTAGATCTCCAATCTGAACCCTTATGTGTACCACACTGTGTTGGGTTCTCAAAGCGCACGTAGTCACTTTGTTGGCATTGACAGTTTAGGGCCCCAGATGTTGAGGGAGTTTAGTGAGGAGATGATTTAAGAACAGTCCTTAGTGTGAAGCCCCCTATGCACACTCAATGGTCAGCATGTGGTATCACTGGGAGGGCCCTTCTGTGTCGCTGTCTCGGTTATGACCATTTACAAGGCTTTGCTTCTGTGGGATCACTGGTTACCCATGCCGGTCTGGTGCTTGCCCTTTTATTGAGTGCGCCTTAGGTAAGGGGGATCTCGATTATGCGTCCTTGTGGAGCGTGGGATGGGGGCACATCAACTGGGGTATCAAACTACTCATAACTACAGCGACCCTGCACATGGGACTAGCACAGAAGGCACCTTCTGGCTTTATTCTTGCTTGTCCAGCTCTCTGGGTTACCATTAGTGTTGCTCCCACACAGTGCAGCACCCAACTTGAACCCGCAGGAGCCCCCACAGTCTGAGTCCCTCACTCTGGCTGTCCGCACGTTCCAAGAAGTCGCTGAGGCTCCACCGGGTGAGCAGCCACTGTCTGCAACCTGGGGCTCACTGTGTACCAGCTGCGTTCCAAAGTCCCCACATGAAGTGGCAAAGGCTCCGTCACAGGCCCTACACTTAAGATGACTGTTGCAGCGCTGCCCTTCAGTCATGTGACCTAGTGGCCAGGAAAATTCAGTGTCTATTAGCTGGTCCCCGTGAGGTCAGTTGCAGCCCTACCGGACCCATATGTCTCCCGGTCCAGTCTAACCAGCCATCCTTCCTCACCTCTATAATTTTGTTTGTGTTGGGCAGCATCGTTTAAGCAGCAGCCGCTGTCTGTGACCTGGGGCCCGCTGTGTACCAGCCACGTTCAAGAGTCCCCACATGTAGCTGCGGATGCCCTGCCACAAGCCTTGTACACAAAGGTGGGTGGTGCAGCATCCTGCGATTCGGGTACTGCAGCACTGCCCAGTGGTCATATAATCTGGTGGCCAGTTATATTCACTGTCTGTTTGCTGGTCTCTGTGGGGTCAATTATAGTCCTGCTGGGCTTTTGGCTCTCCCAGCCCGGATCCCGATCAGTCAATCCTCCTCACCTCCTCTCTTCTGTTTGTGCTGGGCAGTGCTATCCGGGCAGGCAGTGGGACCTTTGCAGTGTGCTTCTGGCATCAAGCCAGGCAACGCATGAAGCCGCGCTCTGTCCGCATGGTTCCGACTGCTCCCGCAGCCTGCCGTCGGTGCCTCACATTCATATTGGTGCCCTCGCCGACCATCCCAGATTTGTCAATGATATCAGGGGGCCAAAGGATCTACGTTTGTGGAAGCGGGGAAGCCGGTGGAGATAGTTACCAGAGAGTGCCCAGCTGTTTGGTAAGTCACATCTGTCCTGATTGTGGATGTGCAATGTCAGGTGCTACAATCATGAAGTGAGTGACTCATTGTTGCACTTATGTCCCATTCCTAAACAAGAGACTCAGCATATTCAAACCAACCTTGGTTATTGACACTGCTGAGGAATCCAACTACATCGGGGGAGTCGGTTTCAATTAGGCCCATGGAAGAACATGGCAGGCAGTTAAGTGGGCTTTTATGCTCCTGAAGGCCGGATTTCCCTGTCTGGACAAAACTGGTGGATCCCTCCTCTACCCACCTGGAAAGTGTGTCAGATCACTGGAGCATGCTGCATGCTCCAAAACCTCGCCCTGTGGAAGAATATCCCTTACATCCCAGAAGAGGGGGAGCCTGCAGTGCCAGGGGGGTGGAAATCTTGAAATGCCAAATGAAGGTGACAGTAGTGAAGCGGAAGGAGCTGACTTGTGACAAGATCTAATTGACAGCTTCTTCTCAAGAGTGTAAGTATGTCATGTGTTGTCATGAGTTTGGCTGTGCAATGAACTGTAGTTGTGAGAATGTGTGGAGTTGAGTCTTTGAAATAATTAGGGGACTGATACTCAAACAAAAATCAGCCAAAGGCTGTTTGATGAGATTGCTTTTGACACATTCCCACCTTGATGATGCTGATTTGTTTGTGTCAGATTTATTGCAATGTACTTTTTTCCCAGCTGCCTGATATGTGACTTGTGTTTATGCCTATACTCCTTGTCGTGTTCTTTGTTCAGGTACCTTTACCATGACATCTTCATGTGGGCATTTCAGACTTGTGACATTGGCAGGTATGTGATGTTGTTCAGACATGAAAAGTGGACATGGATTGTTCCATGGAATGTAGGTCACAGACTTTGGCTGTAGGAGACCTGCTCCAAGATAGCTTGCACAGTGATAGGATGGAAATTCAGAAGACTCCATTGGACTTCCTGTGTTGACCCTGATGAATCATGTGTGTCATCACATGGTCAGAAAATATATAGCTGTAGGTCACAATCATGTCAGTTACTGTTCACATTGGCTAAACACTCTTTCTGTATGACCTTTATGCAGCTGTTGGTGTGTTTTCTCATTGTAGGACAAATCACTGACATATTTTTTTGTCATAACACCAGATGCATGAGCACTGGATTGTTATGACCCTTTGATCAGAAACTGTAGTACTGTCATCTGTCTGGGCCCTGCATTTTATGATGTTGGATTACTTTGGTGTAGTAGGTGACATGGCTCTAGCTGATGACATCATCCACTTCAATGTGTGATGTTCTACAGGGCAATGCCAGACTATCCCTTCCTTCTATTGTCTGGAGGTCTGTATCTGTCAATATGTTCATGTACTCAGTATGACTCAAACATTTATGATTTGCAGGCCCGTATTTATACTTTTTGACGCTAAACTGCGCTAACGCAGTTTAGCGTCAAAAAAGTTTGCGCCGGTTAACGCCATTCTGAAGCGCCATGCGGGCACCGTATTTATTGAATGGCGTTAGCCGGCGCAAGCAGACCGGCGCTGCCTGGTGTGCGTGGAAAAAAACCATGTACACCAGGCAGCGCCGGCGTTGGGAAAAATGGCGCTAGGGCGTCTTAAAAATGGTGCAAGTCAGGTTGACGCAAAAAATCGCCTCCACCCGATTTGCGCCATTTTTAACGACGCCCAGACGCCATTTACATGACTCCTGTCTTAGTAAAGACAGGAGTCATGCCCCCTTGCCCAATGGCCATGCCCAGGGGACTTATGTCCCCTGGGCATGGTCATTGGGCATTGAGGCATGTAGGGAGGCACAAATCAGGACCCCCTATGCCAAAAATAAATATAAAAATAAAAACATTATACTTACCTGAACTTACCTGAATGTCCCCGGGGTGGGTCCCTCTATCCTTGGGTGTCCTCCTGGGGTGGGCAAGGGTGGCAGGGGGGGTCCCTGGGGGCATGGGAGGGCAGGTGTGGGCTCATTTTGAGCCCACAGGTCCCTTAACGCCTGCCCTGACCCAGGCGCCAAAATCCGGCGCAAATGCGGGGTTTTTTGCCCCGCCCACTCCCGGGCGTCATTTTTGCTCGGGAGTATAAATACGACGCATTTGCGGCGCAGTCATTTTTTTAGACGGGAACGCCTACCTTGCATCTCATTAACGCAAGGAAGGCGTTCACGCAAAAAAATGACGCTCTTTCCTCATACTTTGGCGCTAGACGCGTCTAACGCCAAAGTATAAATATGGCGTTAGTTTTGCGCCCAATTTGCGTCGAAAAAAATGATGCTAATTCGGAGCAAACGGAGTATAAATATGCCCCGCAGTGTTTAAGACATCTTGACAGCCTGTGTTCTGAACAATGTAATACAATTTCTTCTTTGATCAGACGTGTATGTATGTGTTTGTGTGGAATGGTTGTGATCCAGAGCTGGACAGTGTGCACATGCAACATATCCCATCTTGAACAAGTACCTTGGTTCATCATTGTCTGGTTCACATGGTCTGACATATCTACAAGGCAAAATTTGAAATTAGAGACAGCAGACAATGAGTTTTTGACAGGTGTATTTATTTCAGTGCACAAACATAAAATAAAATTGGGGCAGAAATGTGAATAAAAGTGACATGAATTTGTGAACCATGGTGAACAAAATAATTGGAGTAGTTGCCACACCATTGAAAGTCCAAAGTCCATAGTACTCCTCCCATGGGAAATAAAAGGTGGCTCAGGATCAGTCCACAGAGTGAATGTGTGACACACAAAGGAGGACCTTAAGCAAGGGGATTATTGCTGGCAGTGGTGGGTGTCCTGACAGCTGCATCTCCTGGATTCTTTGCTGGACATCCCTGTTTGTGAGTCGGGGAATCAGCTACAACAGTGGTGTCTGTGGCTGGTTGTTCCTTTGGCAGTGCCTTCCATCCTGTAGCCGGTCCCAATAGATATGGGACTGATGTTGTTGACCCAAAGGAAGGGGGAGACTACTTTTGAAAAGCCCTGCTCAGGGTTGTATGAATGTCCCTCAGCACCCCTGTTAGAGAGGCCATGTTTGGATTGTGGGTCTCCATTTGTTTGCACATGTCCCTATACATATCCCTCCTGGTCAACACCTGGCCCATCATGCTTTAGGACTCCTGGTAGACCCCCAAGACATGGTTGATGATGTCCTGGCTGACCACAGCCCAAGTGGCCTTACTCCTCTGGCCCACAGCACCCCTCCACACACACACACAAGCCTTTGCCCTTGGCACAGGGTGCCCTCTCCAATTGATTCCTAGACCCTCAGTGACCAAAGTGTTGAGTTGCACCCCAGAATCCAGGACTGGGGGTACAAGATGGTAGAAACTGAGCTAGGTACACAGGTTGGGAGGGCACATGGTTGCCCATGAAACAGAAGCAACAGGGCTGGGAGGTGACTTTGTGGCCACATTGAGACTCACTATAGCCATCTGCCAAGGTTGCCCAGATGGGCCAGGAGCTTCCTCCACATCCTTAAGTTCAGGAGTATTGTTGTCATTAAGGGCTTCATCCAGGGGGGTAGTGGTAATCTGTTCTTTTGCTTTGGTGTTCCCAGTGGCAGCTCGACCTGTTGATGAAGAACATACATTGTTATTGTTTGAAGTGTGACATCTATCTCCAAAGTTTTTGTCTTATAGTAAGCAGAGACATTCAGCGTTCTTAAGTTGGAGGTTAGCCTATTGTGCCATGTTACCATGGTATTGGAGTATTTGACATCTCATGTGTGAAGCTTGCCTAAACTATTTGACTCAACCAGCTGATGAGATGTGCAGATCAGTTGTACTTTTGATGATGGACTGAAAATGACATCTTACCACCAATGAAGCCAATGGAGTAGAGTGGCAACACATGCCTTTGACCATTTGGAGGCCCAGGTGAGTGGGATGCAGGCAAACACAGGACTTTGTGGTATATGTGACTGGGTCATCATGTGCACAGTGCTGTGTCAATGTGTCTGCTGCTGCTACCAATGTGGTGATGCAGCTTGAGGCCTTATAAATACTTGTTGTACACACTAGGTAAGGTGTAATTCCTGTCCTCAATAGTTTCAGCTTTGGTGAGCAGGTCAAGGTAGAGAAAGGTAGACAGACACGTCTCTGAGTTGAGTCTAATCTGTATTTTGCTTGTTAGTAGGTGAGTACACTTCAATTGAGAGTTAACACATAGGAGAATTTGGGCAGGTGGACAATTGGATGGTGTTTGAAATTGGAGACACAAGGCTTCCTGGGAGTTGCAGTCAGACCACTCCCTCCACCACCCAACACTTGACAATTGGTATCCTCCAAGGTGAGTAAACCTCATTTGAGAGTTCACTAACAGATGCTTTGGGGTAAGTGAATACTGGGCTTGTGGTTGGAGTTAGGGGAATAGGGTTTATTGGGCTTTGCAATCAGGTCACACCCTCTACTTTCCAGCACTTGATAATTGGAATCCTACTAGGTGAGTAAACCTATTAGGTCAAGTGAACAATGGGCAGCTAGTTTTTGGAGTTACAGACACAAGGCTTCCTGGGAGTGCAGTCAGGTCACTCTCTCTTTACACACACTTTACAAATTGTATCCTCCCAGGTGAGTACAATTCAGTTGAAAGTTCCCAAACATGAATATTTAGGAAGTGAACACCGGGCTGGTGTTTGGTGTAACAGACACAAGGCCTCCTTGGAGCTGCAGTCAGGTCACTCTCTCTACTACACACACTTTACAAGTGGTGTCCTCCCAGGTGTGTACACTTCATTTGAGAGCTGGGAAATAGGAGTATTTGGACAAGTGAACAATGGACTGATGTTTGGAGTTACAGACACAAGGCCTCCTGGGAGCTTCAGTCAGGTCACTTTCTCTACTACACATGCAGTACAAATGGTATCCTCCCAGGTGAGTACATTTCAATTGAGAGTTCGCAAACAGGAGTATTTGGGCAAGCAGACACTGGGCTGGTGTTTGGAGTTACAGACACAAGGCATCACTGGAGTTGCAGTTAGGTCACTCTCCCTACCGCACACACTGTACAAACTGTATTCTCCCAGGTGAATACACTTCAATTGAGAGGTGAGAAACAGGAGTATTTGGAGATGTGAACACTGGGCTGGTGTTTGGAGTTACAGATTCCTGGAAGTTGCAGCAGGTCACTCTACTATACATACTATACAAATGGTATCCTCCCAGGTGAGTACACTTCAAGTGAGTGTTCCCCAACAGGAGTATTTGGGCAAGTGCACAATGGGCTGAGGTTTGGAGTTACAGACACAAGGCCTCCTGTGAGTAGCACTTAGGTCAATCTCTCTACTACATACATTAGACAAATATTGGGTATTCCTTATCTGTATGCAGAATGTTTGGCCGTACAATTTCATGTTGAGCAATACCATGAGTTCTGGCATGATGTTTTGATATTGCAAGACTTACAAACAGCATTTGGGCATGTGGCATGTGATGGGCCTTGGTAGCTGTGATGTTGGTTCCAACAAAACAGACAGACAATGTTGACACTCAGATACTCTGGGTACTGAATGTTGATGAGGTCCATGAACAACACAGTGTCAAAAGCTGAGCTGTGAGCATGCAGAACATTGCATTTTTTGTAACAGTTTTTGTGTTGTGACTTACCAGATTCCACTCCCTCAGGTATTAATTTCAAGCCCTTAGAATGCAGGATGGCCAATACCTTCTCCTCCCAGGGAAATATCCATCATGGGCCACAGGGAGGGCCACCACCAGTTTTGTTGGCCTCCAGCTGCAGCTGAGACCAGCGAATGGATGTTAGCCCTGAGGTTGTTCCACATCTTTCTTATGTCCTCCTTTGTGCACAGTGTGGTACTTACAGCATTCACTCAGTTGACAATCCTTTGCCACATTTCTATAGTCCTACTGAGAGGAGTGTGCTGGATTTGGGCTACAAACAATTGTGGCTCTACCCTTATGATTTCATTCACAATGGCTCCCAAATCATCATCCAAAAAACAGGGATTTTGGGAATGGGACAGGATAGAAAATTAAAATGGGTGACAGGGAGTTCCCTACAAAAGAAAAGTGATGTGAGGAGTAGATGCAGAAAAGTCTGTGAAGGGGTTTAAGGGATGGTGAACAAAAGGGGTGTATTATCTTTCTCAACTAATCTCAACTCTTGGGAGCAGTGGAGATGCAAAGGATCATGTTATATAAATGGGGTGTGCTTTATACTGTGCTTTGCAGGTGTGTCCTCTGTGCCAATGTGTGTCACCTATGTTGCTTTTGAATTAATCCAATGTGTACTTGTCTGTTACTTTGGTGAACATGTACTGTGGCGTTCGACCGCCATCAGCTAACTGCTGTGAGGGAACACCCACGGTGACTATGTGCTTGTAATTGCTCGGTGGTTGGCTGCAGTGCTAACGGCCATGGAGGTCAGACCGCCTAGTTACTGAATAGCCACCCTTCCGGCGATCTGCCTTTTTTGCTTGGTGCCAGCAGTTTTACCTGGTTGCATTGCAATATGGCGATCTGGGCATCGCCGGGATAGCGGTCTTTATTAGACTGCTGACATGGGAGTCTGGCGGTCTGACCACCAAACTCGTAATGGGGCCTTAAATATCAACTCCTCTGTATTTGTGTACCTGAAGGCAGCTCCATGTGTTGAGATAGGCCTATCCAATACTCCTTAGTCCTCCTTAGTCTGATCCAGAAAGTCAGTGGATTGTTAGAACAGACGCTCAAAACAGCAAATGCCATTTAAATCCTGATAAAACTACTTTGCTCTATGAGAATTTCCTACTGGCCTCCTTCTCTGGGTGACATGCTTTTGTAGAAGAGATTGGAGCACTTTTTGAACAGGTATACAAAACCATCCGCTTGAGGATATTAGATGGTGATGGGAAGAGACTTAGGCCCATATTTATACTTTTTGACGCTAAACTGCGCTAACGCAGTTTAGCGTCAAAAAGTTTTGCGCCGTCTAACGCCATTCTGAAGCGCCATGCGGGCGCCGTATTTATGGAATGGCGTTAGACGGCGCAATCAGACCGGCGCTGCCTGGTTTGCGTGGGAAAAAACCACGTAGACCAGACAGCGCCGGCGTAGGGGGAAAATGGCGCATGGGCGTCTTAAAATGGGGCAAGTCAGGTTACGTCGAAAAAATCGTCTTAACCCGACTTGCGCCATTTTTTAACGACGCCCATCCCCCATCAACATGACTCCTATCATTGTAAAGATAGGAGTCATGCCCCCTTGCCCAATGGCCATGCCCAGGGGACTTCTGTCCCCTGGGCATGGTCATTGGGCATAGTGGCATGTAGGGGGGCACAAATCAGGCCCCCCTATGCCACAAAATATTATTAAAAAAAAAAAAAAAAACACTTACCTGAACTTACCTGAATGTCCCTGGGGTGGGTCCCTCCAGCCTTGGGTGTCCTCCTGGGGTGGGCAAGGGTGGCAGGGGGGGTCCCTGGGGGCAGGGGAGGGCACTCTGGGCTCATTTTGAGCCCACTTGTCCCTTAACGCCATGCCTGACCCAGGCGTTAAAAAGCGGCGCAAATGCGCCGTTTTTAGCCACGCCCACTCCCGGGCGTCGCTTTTGCCCGGGAGTATAAATACCACGTAAAGGCCTGGGAGTCATTTTTTAGACGGGAACGCCTCCCTTGCATATCATTAACGCAAGGAAGGGGTTCACGCTAAAAAATGACGCACATTCCGGGAACTTTGGCGCTATTCGCCTCTAACGCCATAGTATAAATATGGCGTTAGTTGGCGTTAGTTTTGCGTCGAAATTGCGTCAAAAAAAACGACGCAATTTCGGCGCAAACGGAGTATAAATATGGCCCTGAGGGTCATATGTACGAACACATTTTCCCATTGACCCAGAATGGGAAAAACCCTTTGCTACATCTGGCCCTTACTTTCCACAGTTGTAGGAGGCTGGCCTGGCTTGTAGTGGGTACCAAGGGGTACTTACACTCTGTACCAGGTCCAGTTATCCCTTATTAGTGTAGAAGAGGTGTTTCTAGCAGCTTAGGCTGATAGAAGGTAGCTATAGCAGAACAGCTTAGGCTGAACTAGGAGGCATGCAAAGCTCCTACTTTACTACTGGTGTCATATGCAAAATATCATAAGAAAACACAATACACAGATATACTAAAAATAAAGGTATTTTATTTTTATGACAATATGCCAAAAGTATCTCAGTGAGTAACCTCACTATGAGGATGCCAAATATCCACAAGATATATGTACACAATACCAAAAATATGCAGTAATAGCAAACGGAAGTAATGCAAGCAATGTAAAGTAACAGTAGATTGCAATAGGAGCACATAGGTATAGGGGCAACACAAACCATATACTCCAAAAGTGGAATGCGAACCACGAATGGACACCAAACCTATGTGAGCTTGTAGAGGGTCGCTGGGACTGTAAGAAAACAGTGAGGGTTAGAAAAATAGCCCACCCCAAGATCCTGAAAAGTATGTGTAAAGTGCACCTATATTCCCCAGAGAGCACAGAAGTTGTGATAGGGGAATTCTGCAAGGAAGACCAACACCAGCAATGCAACCAAAGTGGATTTCTGGACGAGAGTACCTGTGGAACAAGGGGACCAAGTCCAAGAGTCGCGACAAAGTCGAGAGTGGGCAGATGCCCAGGAAATGCCAGCTGAGGGTGCAAAGGAGCTGCCACCAGATGGTAGAAGCTGTGGATTCTGCAAGAACGAAGAGGGCTAGAAACTTCCCCTTTGGAGGATGGATGTCCCACGTCGTGAAGAAGCTGCAAAGGTGTTTCCACGCAGAAAGACCGCAAACAAGCCTTGCTAGCTGCAAGGGTCGCGGTTAGGGTTTTTGGATGCTGCTGTGGCCCAGGAGGGACCAGGATGTCGCCACTTGGAAGAGTAGACAGAGGGGGCACCCAGCAAGTCAGGGAGCCCTAACAGAAGCAGGCAGCACCCGCAGAAGTACCGGAACAGGCACTTGGAAGAGGAGTGAACCAGAGCTCACCCGAAGACACAAAAGGGAGTCCCACGACGCCAGAGGACAACTCAGGAGGTTGTGCACTGCAGGTTGGAATGTCGGGGACCCAGGCTTGGCTGTGCACAAAGGAAATCCTGGAAGAGTGCACAGGAGCCGGAGCAGCTGCAGATCACGCAGTACCCAGCAATGCAGCCTAGCGTGGAGAGGCAAGGACTTACCTCCACCAAACTTGGACTGCAGAGTCACTGGACTGTGGGAGTCACTTGGATAGAGTTGCTGAGTTCCAGGGACCACGCTCATCGTGCTGAGAGGAGACCCAGAGGACCGGTGATGCAGTCTTTTGTTGCCTGCGGTTGCAGGGGGAAGATTCCGTCGACCCACAGGAGATTTCTTCAGAGCTTCTGGTGCAAGAAGGAGGCGGGCTACCCCCAGAGCATGCACCACCAGGAAAACAGTTGAGAAGGCGGCAGGATCAGCGATACAAGGTTGCAGTAGTCATCTTTGCTACTTTTTTGTGGTTTTGCAGGCATCCTGAGCAGTCAGCGGTCGATCCTTTGGCAGAAGGTGAAGAGAGAGATGCAGAGGAAATCTGATGAGCCCTTGCATTCGTTATCTAAAGTATTCCCCAAAGCAGAGACCCTAAATAGCCAGAAAAGGAGGTTTGGCTACCTAGGAAGGAGGATAGGCTAGCAACACAGGTAAGAGCCTATCAGAAAGAGTCTCTGACGTCACCTGCTGGCACTGGCCACTCAGAACAGTCCAGTGTGCCAGCAACACCTCTGTTTCCAAGGTGGCAGAGGTCTGGAGCACACTGGAGGAGCTCTGGGCACCTCCCCTAGGAGGTGCACGTCAGGGGAGTGGTCACTCCCCTTTCCTTTGTCCAGTTTCGTGCCAAAGCAGGGCTGGGGGGTCCAGATGGGCACCATCTGTGCCCATCAAAGCATTTCCAGAGGCTGGGGAGGCTACTCCTCCCCAGCCTTCACACCTATTTCCAAAGGGGTAGGGTGTCACACCCTCTCTCACAGGAAATCCTTTGTTCTGAGTTCCTGGGCCAGGGCTGCCTGGACCCCAGGGGGGCAGAAACCTTCTGAGGGGTTGGCAGCAGCAGCAGCAGCTGCAGTGCAAACCCTGGAAAGGCAGTTTGGCAGTACCCGGGTTCTGTGCTAGAGACCCGGGGGATCATGGAATTGTCTCCACAATGCCAGAATGGCATTGGGGTGACAATTCCATGATCTTAGACATGTTACATGGCCAGGTTCGGAGTTACCATTGTGACGCTATACATAGGTAGTGACCTATGTATAGTGCACGCGTGAAATGGTGTCCCCGCACTCACAAAGTCCGGGGAATTCACCCTGAACGATGTGGGGGCACCTTGGCTGGTGCCAGGGTGCCCACACACTAAGTAACTTTGCACCCAACCTTCACCAGGTAAAGGTTAGACATATAGGTGACTTATAAGTTACTTATGTGCAGTGTAAAATGGCTGTGAAATAATGTGGGCATTATTTCACTCAGGCTGCAGTGGCAGGCCTGTGTAAGAATTGTCAGAGCTCCCTATGGGTGTCAAAAGAAATGCTGCAGCCCATAGGGATCTCCTGGAACCCCAATACCCTGGGTACCTCAGTACCATATCCTAGGGAATTATAAGGGTATTCCAGTATGCCAATGTGAATTGGTAAAATTGGTCACTAGCCTGTTAATGACAATTTGTAAAGAAGAGAGAGCATATCCACTGAGGTTCTGGTTAGCAGAGCCTCAGTGAGACAGTTAGGCATCACACAGGGAACACATACATATAGGCCACAAACCTATGAGCACTGGGGTCCTGGCTAGCAGGGTCCCAGTGACACATAACAAACACACTGACAACATACGGTTTTCACTATGAGCACTGGGCCCTGGCTAGCAGGATCTCAGTGAGACAGTGAAAACATCCTGACGTATACTCACAAACAGGCCAAAAGTGGGGGTAACAAGGCTAGAAAGAGGCTACTTTCTCACACAACCCCCCCCCCCAAACGAAGGACAATAAGGCTAACCTTGGCCAGTTGAGACTTTATTGTCTAAGCGGTGATAAGTGGAGAGTAGCTCTGCAATAGACTGGTTACTCCCTTTATCATCCACTATATGGTTACTTCCCTGTGGGGATGTAAACCACCCTGTTTGAAGTTTTTTAGCTAACCAACAATGTGAAGATATATTTTCAGAGTTTCTATCAGTAAGTTTTAGTTTAGAACAGTGGGAATTGTCCACTGGACCTATTTCTAGTGATGAGAATGCCAGGCAGGGATGCTGTCTCAGTAAAGCCATAGCTGGGCAAAAACTTTGTCCATATGGCTGGAAGAGAGAACAGGGATGCTGTTTCTCTTGAGTTGGAGCAGGGCAGGGATGCTGTCCTATGAGCTCCACACTAGGACAGGGCTGCTGTCCTAAGTGTTGTGAGGCAGTGCAGGGTTTCTGCACTAAAGTTTCTCTGGGAGAGTTGGAGGGATGCTCCATGTTAACTAAAATGCTGCTCTTTTTCTCACAAATATTAGTTATCCCACAGAGAGGTACTTCTACCTCAGGGAGTACAGCTATGCCAGCTGATGATTCCCTTGGTGCAGGTGCCACCCCAGGAGAGGTTTCTCCCACCACAGGAATTGTATCCTGAATGGCAGGGTGGTTAGGGGATACTGTGATACCCTTTTTACCTGTTGTTGGAGAGGGATCCTGAGTTTTCAGGCCTTTTTCTCTCCTTTGCTTTTTCATTTCAGTAGAAATGAGAGGGAACAATTCCTCAGGGATACCCAGCATGGCTGCATGGGTATAAAACTCTACCTCAGCCCAACCTGAGGTATTCAGGTCATTACCTAAGAGACAGTCTACAGGTAAGCTAGGTGACACTACCACATGCTTAGGGCTAGTAACTCCACCCCAATTAAGCTGAACTATAGCTAAGGGAAGAAACTTAGGTGGTCATTACGACCCTGGCGGACTGTGTTAAAGCAAGCTGCGGAAATACCTCAAACAGGCCGGCGGACAAAAAAAGGGAATTACGACCCTGGCGGTCACCGCCAACATAGACAGCCACTTTAACACTTCGCCCGCCACGGCGGTACAGACAAACAGCGTGGCGGTCACCGCCAACAGACAGGCGGGAGACAAAGTACCGCCCACACTATTACAACACACCAATCCGCCAACTTTTCCCGGGCGGATTCACCGTGGATAAAAACACAGCGGAAACAGCCTTTGCTATGGGAAAACGCTCACCTCAACACACTCCACGAGGAACGACGACTCCATGGAGCCGGAAATCCAAATACTAGCTGCCCTTGTCTTTCTGCTCCTGTACGAACAACAGCGACGTCGGCGCAGAACATACCGGTGAGTACTGCATCTACGACATGGGGAGGGGGGAGGCAAAAGTTAGGGGGACACCCACCAAGCACCCCCACCCCCACCCTCACATATTACAACATACACACCCATGCAGTCAAAAATATCACATTAACAACCCACAATCCCCCCGGAAGAATGCAAAGACAAAGCGAGATCCGTTCAAATATTGTAATGTGCCAATATACATGTCATATAAAAATATACTGAATCATATCTCGAAATCTGTCATATTTATATATACAATACAAGAAGTAGTGCAGATATGTACACAACAATGTCCGTGCACCAACAGTCCAAAAATGCATGGGCGAGGCCCACCATAGATACCTGACCAAAATCCGAGAGAACACTGCCGGGGCATCAGATAGAAAAACTACAGGCACCTCAGGGGGAAGGGAGGGCACCTCAGCCACATGACTGCAAAGCCAGATCCACGACGGGGCTCCATGCCCATTGATGTATCCTGGGGAGTGCAAAGCCACAGTCTCTCAAGTCTCTACAGTGGGTGGCTTGCCCACTGTGCCATCCTGGGGAGTGCAAAGCCACAGTCTCTCAAGTCTTTACAGTAGGTGGCTTGCCCACTGTGCCATCCTGGGGAGTGCAAAGCCACAGTCTCTCAAGTCTCTACAGTGGGTGGCTTGCCCACTGTGCCATCCTGGGGAGTGCAAAGCCACAGTCTCTCAAGTCTCTACAGTGGGTGGGTTGCCCACTGTCCAATCCTGGGGAGTGCAAAGCCACATTGACGCAAGTAGATGCAGTTCTCAACTGGTACTGGTGGGACTGGTGCCCAGATTGGATGAGTCTCCCCATGAAAGTTCCTGTCCTGTCACTGTCCCAGCTGCACATGGGAGAACGACTATTCATACCCACACAGTCTTTGCCCTGATCAGCGGTCTTCACCATGGCGGTCTTGGACTTGTTCAGCGGTGCTTTGCCATGGCTGGCTATGGACTGTTCAGCGGTCTTCGCCATGGCGGTCTTGCCCTTGTTCAGTGGTGCTTTGCCATGGCTGGCTATGGACCGTTCAGCGGTGCTTTGACATGGAGCTCTTGGCCTTGTTCAGCGGTGCTTTGCCATGGCTGGCTATGGACTGTTCAGCGGTAGCCTGAGATGGCGGTTCAGATACTGACATTGGTGTGTGGCATGACGAACTCCACCCTGGACATTGGTGTGTGGCATGACAAACTCCACACTGGACATTGGGGTGTGGCATGACGAACTCCACACTGGACATTGGGGTGTGGCATGACGTTCCATCATCGCCCAGCGGGGCTGTGGGATCATGGTCCCTCCTGGGCACTGACTCTGGCGGTGGTCTCCTGACCAGTGACGATACTTGGACCCTCCTGGGCAATGACTCTGGCGGTGGTCTCTGGACCAGTAACGAAGGGGCTGGCGGTTGTGTCTGGACCACCGGAAATGATGGCGCACTTCTCTGCTGTGACACTCACAAAAGGCTGGCCAGACTTCCTCTGAACCTTCCCCACCTTCTTTGGAGTTACAGCTGACTCACCAATCGCCTTCGATCCCATTCACTTGTTGTCCCACCAGGAGTCTTGACACGGTCCCGTCGTCCACTCTCCAATTTCGGTGCCTTTACAGGGGGTGGGCTGACAGTGCCTTGGCTCCGGGTCCTACTGCCTGCCCTGGTGGACGGTGCACTCCAAAAACCTGGAACACGCACCACTGGTACTGGAGGCTTTTTGGCTGAGGCGCTACGACGGGACTGATGAACTGGAGGGGGGGTGGGGGCAAACAGGTCAATTTGACAGAGGGACAGTTTCTGACGGACACTGGGATTGGTAGTTGGAGGGGGTCTGGGAGTGGAGGTAGAGGAGGTGGTTGTAGGAGGTGTCACTTTAGGTGTTTTGGGTGCAGGTGCAGGTACTGGAGGCTGTCGTGAGGTGGATGGATGTTGGGTGCGTGATTGCCGGCGTTTGTGTACTTTGAGGGGGCGTCACAGACACACTGGGAGAGGACACAGGGGACGTGTAAATGGCAGTGGAGGTGGTGAGTGCAGGTGAGCGGCTTGTGGTGCTGGGTGTTCTGGTGCGAGTCCTAGTGCCTGTAGATGTGGTGCATGCAGGTGTGTGTGTAGACAAGACTGGGAGGGAGGAGGGAGAAGAGGAGGAGGGGGTCACAGTGGAGACAGTGGATGTTGCTGTGTCTGTATGGGTGTGATGCTTGTGTGAGTGCCTGTGGTGTGTGTGGTGCCTATATTTGCTTGAGCTACTTTTGGGTGTTGACTTGTGTGCCTGCTGGTCTGTAGGTGTGCTTGGGATGGGCTGGGGTACAGTGGATTGGGTCTGGGTGGAGGAGGTTGGAGGGGGGAGGCTGGACACAGGGACAATGGCTGCCATCATTGCTGAAGCCAGAGATTGCAGGGTTCGCTGAAGGACAGCCTGACCAGAATGAATGCCTTCCAGGAATGCATTACTGTGTTTCAACTCTCGTTCTACACCCTGGATGGCATTCACAATGGTAGACTGCCCAACAGTGAGTGACCTGAGGAGGTCAATGGCCTCCTCACTGAGGGCAGCAGGGGTGACTGGGGCAGGGCCTGAGGTGCCTGGGGCGAAGGTGATGCCCACCCTCCTGGGTGAACGTGCACGGGACACACGCTGAGGGGCTGCTGGGAGGGCGGTGCTGGTAGGGGAGGTGGCGGCTGTACCTGTAGAAGTGGGGCACACAGATGGTGCCGTCACCACAGGGGAGCTCCCATTGGCGGACGAGTCCATGTCGCTGGTTGGTGAACTGGTGGCCGACGTGAAGCTCCCCTCGCCCTCCGTCCCACTGGTGAATTCAGAGTCTGTGGTGTGGCCCTCCATGGCCATGTGGGATGCAGCTCCCTCGTGCTCCGGTGCCACTGTACCTCCGCCTGTTGATGCTGATGTACAAAAGGACAGGGAGAGCAGGAAAAGGGGGAGACAGAAGAAAGAGAGTTTTAGTGCATGGCATACCGCTACCGTTGGCGGACAAGACAGACGCAGCAGCCCCATGCATTCCGCCGTGCTCCTGCCCTCTGCACATGCTATTTCTGGGATATGGCCTACATGGCAATGGTGGTAATCTGCCCACATGGATGGCAAAGGGGCAACTATAAATCAACTTGCCTCTGTTTTGAGCTGGAGTAGAGTGCCACATGGCCTACATAACGGAGGGGCCTTGCCTACCTAACTCGCCCTGGCCTAGGGACACCCACAGCCCACCACCCCCACCCAGACACCTCCACTGCACACAAAGTCCATATGATGAGGTAGTACTCACCCCCTTGTGTCTGCTGTGATGTCCTTAAGCGCCCATCCAACTCTGGGTAGGCCACCGCCAGGATCCTGAACATCAGGGGGGTCATGGTGCGACGGGCACCCCTCCCACGTTGGGAGGCCATCCCCAGCTGAGCCTCCGCCGTCTTCTTGCTGCAGCGGCGAATGTCCTCCCATCTCTTACGGCAGTGGGTGCCCCGTCTCTGGTGGGCCCCCAGGGTCCGGACTTCCTTGGCGATGGCACGCCAAATGTCCCTCTTCTGGTGGGCGCTGACCTACATGACATGCACAAGGAAAGAGGACAGTCATTACCTACTGCACCGTCATTGTTATTGGCCCCCTCCCAACTCTATCCCTGTAGCCCATTCATCCCCATGCATAACTGTTCTATGTACTCTGCCCCCTTCCCTCATCCACCCAGCACTCTCCACCCAAGCCTAGCCCATACAACGTGCTCCCTGTGTACTAACCTGTTGGTCTGGAGGACCGTAGAGTAGCGTGTACTGGTGGAGGACCCCATCCACACATTTCTCCAACTCCTGTGCAGTGAAGGCAGGGGCCCTTTCCCCAGACGCAGCAGCCATCGTCGCTTCCAGACCGAGGTCACAGCAGCACTAGCAGTGTAGGTCCTCTCCTGTCGAAGGTCAGGTATCTAGTGATTGACGAGATAGAAAATGGTGGTGACGTCCGCAGCGGTGACGTCCGCGGCGGGGCACATCATCACCACCAGCGCACCTGTTCATTGGCTCCTGGGACCCATAGGGTCCAATGTTAACCAATGCAGCATTGCACCGCGCTCTACGACTGCCTACCACAATGGTGTCCAACGCAAGCGCAGTTACCCCACAATTCCATTGTCCCAGTTTAGAGGTCAGGCAACCGCCATTTCAGGGGCCCACATGGCTTCATTTACTTCTGCGTCACACATACCGAGGCCTACACTCAAAACATTTCCCGGATGGGTTAACAGTCTGTTGTAGTCTTGTGTGTGACTGTGGGTACATACCTGGAGGAATGCTGACAGTTTCTTCGCTGTTGTCCTTCTTAGGCACCGTCAGTTGGGACATATTGGAAGATGGCGGAATCCGCTGGTGTACCGACCGCTGGTGGACCTGTTGACAATGGAAGAGCGACATGTCATCGTGACCTACCGGTTTGACCGTGCCACAATCCAGGAACTATTTACACAGTTGGAGCCAGACCTGATGTCACCAATCCGCCATCCGACTGGAATCCCCCCTGACGTGCAGGTGCTGTCAGTGCTCCATTTCCTTGCAAGTGGGTCTTTTCAGACAACAGTGGCCATGGCATCAGGGATGTCCCAGCCTATGTTTTCCAACGTCTTGTCCAGAGTGTTGTCTGCACTTCTGAAACACGTAAGGAGATACATCATTTTCCCTCAGGTGGAGGATTTGCCTACAGTGAAAGGTGACTTCTATGCCCTTGGACATATCCCCAACATCATAGGTGCCATTGATGGGACCCATGTAGCTCTGGTCCCCCACCGCAGGAATGAACAGGTGTACAGGAACAGGAAGAGTTATCCTTCTATGAATGTCCAGATGGTCTGTTTGGCAGACCAGTACATCTCGCAGGTAAATGCTATGTTCCCTGGCTCAGTTCATGACGCCTCCATCCTGCGGAATAGCAGCATCCCTGATATGATGAGTGAACTCCAGAGGTACCGTGTATGGCTATTGGGGGACTCTGGTTACCCCAACCTGTCCTGGCTATTGACCCCAGTGAGGAATCCCAGGACCAGGGCAGAGGAACGGTACAATGAGGCCCATGGGCGGACTAGGAGGGTGATTGAGCGGACCTTCGGCCTCCTGAAGGCCAGGTTCAGGTGCCTCCATATGACTGGTGGATCCCTATTCTACTCACCGAAGAAGGTGTGCGGCATCATCATCGCCTGCTCCATGCTCCATAACTTGGCATTGCGACGCCAGGTGCCTTTTCTGCAGGAGGATGATCCAGATGACGGTGTTGTTGCAGCGGGGGAGCCTGTGGAGCCTGTGGACAGTGATGAGGATGAAGCTGATGAAGATGAAAACGACAACAGGGAGTCAGTCATACAGCAATATTTTCAGTGAGACACAGGTGAGTACATTTTCATGTTTCACATAATATTAACTTTCACACGTCTACCTCTATCCTGTACCTACATTTCACTCCCTATTTGTTAACTGAGTTGTCCCCTTCCATTTCAGTTTCACTAATGTGGTAACCTACGTGTCAACAGCTTGCACCCTTGAAAGGCTTGTGATGTGTGACATTGGTATGTTGGACTTCCAATAGGTAACCTTTTTTAACACTGTAATTGACAATACAAAGTTCATAATCATTGACTGACTCCAGTTTTATTAGTGTTTCAAGGGTGTTTATTTAAGTGCATAACAATGAATGGGGGTTGTGAAATGGGGATGGGTGATGGTGGAGGAATGTCCATGGCAGAGTCCAGTCTATTAGTCTCACAGGTACATTGCACATCTGGCCATTGGAAGTGGAGCTGGGGCAGTTCCGAATTGGACAGGGTAA
Organism: Pleurodeles waltl; assembly: GCF_031143425.1. Classification (NCBI taxonomy): domain Eukaryota; kingdom Metazoa; phylum Chordata; class Amphibia; order Caudata; family Salamandridae; genus Pleurodeles; species Pleurodeles waltl. The sequence goes on from NC_090447.1 coordinate 916,434,833, forward strand.
CAAAGTGGGACAGTGGGAGGACGATCAGGCTGGTCTTATTTCCTGGTGGGGGTCTTGCCATCTTGCTTTGTCCTGTTCCTGGATCTCAGGGCCCGCTTTCGTGGTGGTTGTCCGTCTGCAGGGGATGGGGTGCTGGTGTGTTGGTCCTGTGGCGGTGCCTCCTGTCCACTAGCGCCGGTGGAGGTGGTGGGCATTTCATAGTTCTGGCTAGTGTCAGGGGCCCCTTGGAGTGCCACGGTGTCCCTCAAGGTCTTTTGAATGTCCGTCAGCACCCATACAATGGTGCCCAGGGCGGAGCCGATGGTCCTGAGCTCCTCCCTGAACCCCAAATACTGTTCTTCCTGCAGATGCAGGGTCTCCTGCAACTTCTCCAATACCGTTGCCATCGTCTTCTGGGAGTGGTGGTATGCTCCCATGCTGGAGGAGAGGGCCTCGTTGAGAGTAGGTTCCCTTGGCCTGTCCTCCCTCTGTCGCACAGCAGCCCTCCCAGTTCCCCTGTGTTCCTGTGCCTCCGTCCCCTGGACCGTGTGGCCACTACCACTGCCCCCAGGTCCCTGTTGTTGTTGGGGTGTTGGGTTACCCTGGGTGCCCTGTAGTGGTGGACACACCACTGATTGACCTGTCCTGGTTAGGGAGGTTTGGGCCCGCTGGGTGGGTGCTGTGCAGGTATTCCCAGAGGGTGGAAGTTCGTTGTTGTGCTGTGGCTGGGCAAGGGGAACCGACTGTCCTGAGGCCAATGATGGCCCGGGCTGGTCATCAAGATCCAGTGGGGCAGAGCTGCTGTCGTCACTGTGGGCTTCTTCTGGGGGTGGAGTGGTGTTGTCTGGACCCTCTGGTGTGGTGACGTTCCTTCGGGTTCCTGCGGGGGTATGAGTACATGATTATTGCATGTGTGTGATTCATGATGTGCAATGTTTGGGTGTGCGTGTACCCCAGGGCAGGCGTTCCTGTGTGGCGGCTTGTGTGGTGATAGTTGGGGGGTGTTGTGGGTCTGTGCAGTGGGCATGCTTTAGTGATGGGTATCCATGCTTAGTTAGGTCATGCAGGTCTTGGGGTTGGGATGGGTGGTTGGTGTCATGGGTAGATAGGTGAGGATTTGGAGTGATAAGGGAGGGTGTGAGGGTGGGGGTGTGTGATAGCATGCAGGTAGGGTGGGGGATGTGATAGTTAAAATTTGACTTACCAGTGTCCGTTCCTCCAACGACTCCTGCGAGGCCCTCAGGATGCAAGATGGACAAGACTTGCTCCTCCCATGTTGTTAGTTGTGGGGGAGGAGGTGGGGGACCGCCGCCAGTCCGCTGTACCGCAATGTGGTTCCTGGATACCGTGGAACCCACCTTCCCCGGTAGGTCGTTCCACCTCTTCCTGATGTCCTCCCTATTTCTTGGATGCTGTCCCACAGCGTTGACCCTGTCCACTATTCGTTGCCATAGCTCCATCTTCCTGGCTATTGATGTGTGCTGTACCTGTGATCCAAATAGCTGTGGCTCTACCCGGATGATTTCCTCGACCATGACCCTGAGCTCCTCCACGGAGAAGCGGTGGTGTCTTTGGCGTGCCGTGGGGTGGTGTGTGTGATGTGTGGGGTGGTGTATGTGTTGATGAGTGTGGTGAGTGTTGTGGTATGTGGTGTTTTGTGCGTGGGTGTTGTGTGGGTGATGGTGTAGTGTGCCTCTGTGTGATGGGGTTCTCTATTCTGTGCTGTCTCTCTCTGGCCTTCTCTCAGAAATTGTGGTCGTAGGGGTTTGTGTGTGATGTGGGTGTGTGTTTTATATTGTGTTGGGTGTGTGGTAGTGGTGTGTGTATGTGTATCAGGTGTGTGTATTTGTAATTGTCCAATGTGGCGGTGTTTTGTGTGTATTTTGAGCGCGGCGGTGTGTACCGCCAATCGAATACCGCGGTTGAAAGACCGCCGCGTGGATTCTTGGGTCGTAATAGCATGGGCGTGTTTCTGTTGGCGTGGAGGTGGAGGATTTGTTTCCGAATGTTTACCGCTGACCTTTGGTGTGGCGGTGTTGTGTGGGTGTCTGAATTTCGGCAGATTCCGAGATGTGTGTCATAATAGGCCATCACCAAAAAACCTCTCTGGTGCTCTGACACCCTCAAAGAATCGAAGAAAACCTGTTGCGCCCTCGAGAAGGCCTGGCGCAAGGACCACACTGCCGACAACATGACCGCCCTCAAAAACGCAACCCGCGAACACCACCACCTGATCCGCGCTGCCAAAAGGAACTTCTTCACCGTCAGACTGGACGAAAACAGCCACAACAGCAGAGAACTTTTTAGCATCGTCAAAGAGTTCTCCAACCCCAACCCCAACCCCAACGCCAACGCCGCCAAGCCCTCACAAGACTTGTGCAACTCCCTCGCCACCTTCTTCCATCGCAAGATCAGCGACCTCCACGACAGCTTCGGACACCAGACCCAACCAAGCATCACCGAACCCACACCCCGACCATCACCGTCAACGACTGGACCCACATCAACACTGAAGAAACCAAAACCACCATGAACTCTATCCACTCTGGCGCCCCATCGGACCCCTGCCCTCACTTCATCTTCATCTTCAATAAAGCAGACGTCATCATCGCCCCCCACCTCCAGGCCATCATCAACTCTTAATTTTCTTCTGCTACCTTCCCCGAATGCTGGAAACACGCCGAAGTCAACGCCCTACTAAAGAAACCTACGGCTGACCCAAGCGACCTGAAAAATTTCCGCCCCATCTCACTCCTCCCCTTCCCCGCCAAGGTAATAGAGAAGACCGTCAACAAACAGCTGACGACCTTCCTGGAAGACAACAACCTGCTCGACCCTTCAAAAACCGGACTCCGAACCAACCACATCACAGAAACCGCCCTCATCTCAGTCACAGACGACATCAGAACTCTGATGGACAACGGTGAAACAGTCGCACTCATCCTCCTCGACCTCTCGGCTGCCTTCGACACGTCTGTCACCGCACCCTAATTACCCGCCTCCGCTCCACCGGGATCCAAGGCCAGGCCCTGGACTGGATCGCCTCCTTCCTCTCAAACCGATCGCAAAGAGTTTACCTCCCACCGTTTCGCTCAGACCCCACCGAAATCATCTGCGGCGTACCTCAAGGCTCATCGCTCAGCCCGACACTCTTCAATGTCTACATGAGCCCCCTCACCGACATCGTACGCAAGCACGACATCATCATCACCTCCTACGCCGACGACACCCAACTTATTCTCTCCCTCACCAAAGACCCCGCCAGCGCCAAGACCAACCTTCAAGAGGGCATGAAGGACGTCGCAGACTGGATGAGGCTTAGCCGCCTAAAGCTGAACTCTGACAAAATGGAAGTCCTCATCCTCGGCAACACCCCGTCCGCTTGGGACGACTCCTGGTGGCCCACGGCCCTCGGCACCGCTCCGACCCCCGCAGACCACGCCCGCAACCTTGGCTTCATCTTGGACCCTCTACTCACCATGACCAAGCAAGTCAACGCCGTGTCCTCCGCCTGCTTCCTCCCCCTCCGCATGCTCCGCAAGATCTTCCGCTGGATCCCCGCCGACAATAGAAAACTGTGACCCACGCCCTTGTCACGAGCCGCCTGGACTACGTCAACACCCTCTATGCTGGGACCACCGCCAAACTCCAAAAACGCCTGCAACGTATTCAAAACACCTCGGCCCGCCTCATCCTCGACGTATCCGCAACAGCCACATCTCCGCACACCTGAGACACCTGCATTGGCTCCCAGTCAGCAAAAGGATCACCTTCCGACTTCTCACCCACGCACACAAAGCCCTCCACAACAAGGGACCGGATTACCTCAATCGTCGCCTCAGCTTCTACGCCCCCACCCGTCTCCTCCGTTCCTCTGGCCTCGCACTTGCTGCCATCCCTCGCATCCGCCGCTCCACGGCGGGTGGGAGGTCCTTCTCCTTCCTGGCAGCCACGACCTGGAACACCCTCCCCACCAGCCTCAGGACCAACCGGGACCACTCCGCATTCCGGAGACTCCTCAAAACCTGGCTTTTCGAGCAGCAGTAACCCCCCCCCCTTCCCCCTAGCGCCTTGAGACCCGCACGGGTGAGTAGCGCGCTTTACAAATGATTTGATTTGATTTGAATAGCTGTGGCGGTCTACCGTGGCCGCGGCGGTGTATTGGCGGTCTTCTGCACGGCGGTAAGCGCCTTATACCGCCAAGGTCGTAATGACCCCCTTAGTGGAGTTATGGACATCAATAATCTTATACTGTTGTCCAATGATGTGTTGTTCAGGAGCCACTAGGTTTTCAGTCACCAAAGTGATACTGGCACCTGTGTCCGTGTAGGCCTGGGCCTCAACACAATTTATTGAAACTGTCTGCCTGTACTTATCCATTGTAAGGGGACAAGCAGCCAGTGTGGCAAGGCCAATGCCACTAGGTGTGACAGAAACTGTCTTGGGACTGACTACCCCAGTTTCTATGATGGACCCATAAGTGAACCCAACTACACCCTTAGTTTGACTGTTACCAGCAGTCCCACCACTATTACCACTACTGCTAGGGGCACTAGAGTTTGATGTATTAGTGGTGGTAGGCTCAGGGGGTTTACCTGGACAGGACTTATCCCCTGGCCTATGGCCATTATTTTTACACACAAAGCACCAAGGCTTTTTAATGTGTGTGTATGTTGTGAAAAAGAAGAAGAATTTGATTTATCCCCACCCCCTGAAGAGTGTTTAGGATTTGAAGAAGGATCTTTGGTTTTATCCTTATCCCCATGCTTATCCTGAGATTTCTCACCATCTTCTTCTTGCCATCCTTGTCACCCCCTGTATGAACTTTTCTGTTCACTCTTGTTCTGACCCATTTGTATGCCTTCTCTCCCAATTCTTGGGAGAGGTCAGATCTGAGTCCACTAGATATTGGTGTAACAAATCAGACACACAGTTATTCAGAATATGCTCTCTCAGGATCAGATTATACAGGCTTTCATAGTCAGAAACTTTACTGCCATGTAACCACCCCTCCAAGGCCTTCAATGAATAGTCAACAAAGTCTACCCAGTCTTGTGAGGACTCTTTTCTGGTTTCTCCGAACTTAATCCTGTATTGTTCAGTGGTTAAGCCAAATCCATCCAAGAGTGCATTCTTCAAAACTGTAAAATTATTGGCACTTTCCTTTACAGTAAGGAGCCTATCCCTACCCTTTACACTGAAAGATAGCCATAGGATATCAGCCTACCTCCTTTGAGGGACCCCCTGTACAACACAGGCCCTCTCAAGTGCAGCAAACCACTTGTTAATGTCATCCCCCTCCTTGTAAGGGGGAACTGTCTTATGCAGATTGCTAGAATCATGCTCTTTCACAGGATTACTATCTGGAATACTGCTGCTGCCACCATGGGGTCTAAACCCCAACCTCTGTCTCTCTTTTTCTAAGTCTAAAGATTCCCTGTCTAGAGCCAGCTGTTGCTGTTTAAGCTTCAGCCTGGACTCTTCCACTCTCAATCTATTGAGTTCCCTTTCTAACAGTCTGTCATCAGGGTGGGTGGGTTGGGCATGCTTTGACACAGAAGAATGAATAGAATGCTCAGAGGGAGATCTGCCCCTAACAGTTTGCACCCTAACAACCTGGCCTGCAGGAATGAAGTCATCCCTACTGTGATGTGAGCTCACATTAGTACCAGCTATGCTAGGTGGTCTGCTAAGGGGCAGGTTGGGAAGGTTACCTTCTAACACTTTGACTGGGGGCTCCCCTGAGTCAAAGTGTGAACTATCTCCTAACTTCTCAATGGAAGTGCCAGCTAAGGCCTTATCATTCTCAATAAGCATGTTAGACAATAATTCTCTAGAGGGATTCTTTTTCACACCTAAACCTCTATCAATGCAGAGACTCCTTAAACCCTTCCAGTTAAGGTGGTCATAAGCTGAGCTGACCAGATCAAGAGAAGTTCCTACATCAGACATGATAGAAAAAGGTTTAGGGACAGATAAAAGATAGAAAAAGTTTCAGGACTTTTTAAGGAAACAGAAAAAAAACTTTTTCAACTTTTTAGAAACGTTTTGAAAGTTTAGGAGTACTTTTCAGCACTTAACAGATAGTGTAAGAGAAGAAAAGCAAAACGTTTTGGTTAGGTGTACATACACTGAACTTGTTTTGTATATTATTCTCTTATGAAAAGTACACAGTGACAAAGTGGTAAGTAGTTGCAAGTACTTATCCCTCTGCTGCACAACCAATGTAGGAGGCTGGCCTGGCTTGTAGTGGGTACCAAGGGGTACTTACACTCTGTACCAGGTCCAGTTATCCCTTATTAGTGTAGAAGAGGTGTTTCTAGCAGCTTAGGCTGATAGAAGGTAGCTATAGCAGAGCAGCTTTGGCTGAACTAGGAGACATGCAAAGCTCCTAATATACCACTGGTGTCATATGCACAATACCATAAGAAAACACAATACACAGATATACTAAAAATAAAGGTACTTTATTTTTATGACAATATGCCAAAAGTATCTCAGTGAGTACCCTCGGTATGAGGATGCCAAATATACACAATACCAAAAATATGCAGTAATAGCAAAAGGAAGTAATGCAAGCAATGTAAAGTTACAGTAGATTGCAATAGGAGCACATAGGTATAGGGGCAACACAAATCATATACTCCAAAAGTGGAATGCGAACCACGAATGGAGGCCAAACCTATGTGAGCTTGTAGAGGGTCTCTGGGACTGTAGGAAAACAGTGAGGGTTAGAAAAATAGCTCACCCCAAGACCCTGAAAAGTAGGTGTAAAGTGCACCTATATTCCCCAGAGAGCACAGAAGAAGTGATAGGGGAATTCTGCAAGGAAGACCAACACCAGCAATGCAACCAAGTGGATTTCCGGACGAGAGTACCTGTGGAACAAGGGGACCAAGTCCAAGAGTCGCAACAAAGTCGAGAGTGGGCAGATGCCCAGGAAATGACAGCTGAGGGTGCAAAGGAGCTGCCACTGGATGGTAGAAGCTGTGGATTCTGCAAGAACGAAGAGGGCTAGAAACTTCCCCTTTGGAGGATGGATATCCCACGTCATGAAGAAGCTTGCAAATGTGTTCCCACACAGAAAGACCGCAAACAAGCCTTGCTAGCTGCAAGAGTCACGGTTAGGGTTTTTGGATGCTTCTGTGGCCCAGGAGAGACCAGGATGTCGCCACTTGGAAGAGGAGACAGAGGGGGCACCCAGCAAGTCAGGTAGCCCTCACAGAAGCAGGCAGCACCCGCAGAAGTACCGGAACAGGCACTTGGAAGAGGAGTGAACCAGAGCTCACCCGAAGACACGAAAGGGAGTCCCACGATGCCGGAGGACAACTCAGGAGGTTGTGCACTGCAGGATAGAATGTCGGGGACCCAGGCTTGGCTGTGCACAAAGGAAATCCTGGAAGAGTGCACAGGAGCCAGAGCAGCTGCAGATCACGCGGTACCCAGCAATGCAGTCTAGCGTGGGGAGGCAAGGACTTACCTCCACCAAACTTGGACTGCAGAGTCACTGGACTGTGGGAGTCACTTGGATAGAGTTGCTGAGTTCCAGGGACCACGCTCGTCGTGCTGAGAGGGGACCCAGAGGACCGGTGATGCAGTCTTTTGTTGCCTGCGGTTGCAGGGGGAAGATTCCGTCGACCCACTGGAGATTTCTTCAGAGCTCCTGGTGCAAGAAGGAGGCAGGCTACCCCCAGAGCATGCACCACCAGGAAAACAGTTGAGAAGGCGTCAGGATCAGCGATACAAGGTTGCAGTAGTCGTCTTTGCTACTTTGTTGCAGTTTTGCAAGCGTCCTGAACAGTCAGCGGTCGATCCTTTGGCAGAAGGTGAAGAGAGAGATGCAGAGGAACTCTGATGAGCCCTTGCATTTGTTATCTAAAGAATTCCCCAAAGCAGAGACCCTAAATAGCCAGAAAAGGAGGTTTGGCTACCTAGGAAGGAGGATAGGCTAGCAACACAGGTAAGAGCCTGTCAGAAAGAGTCTCTGACGTCACCTGTTGGCACTGGCCACTCAGAGCAGTCCAGTGTGCCAGCAACACCTCTGTTTCCAAGGTGGCAGAGGTCTGGAGCACACTGGAGGAGCTCTAGGCACCTCCCCTAGGAGGTGCAGGTCAGGGGAGGGGTCACTCCCCTTTCCTTTGTCCAGTTTGCGCCAGAGCAGGGCTGGGGGATCCCTAAACCGGTGTAGACTGGCTTATGCAGAGATGGGTACCATCTGTGCCCATCAAAGCATTTCCAGAGGCTGGGGGAGGCTACTCCTCTCCAGCCTTCACACCTATTTCCAACGGGAGAGGGTGTCACACCCTCTCTCAGAGGTAATCCTTGTTCTGAGTTCCTGGGCCAGGGCTGCCTGGACCCCAGGGGGGCAGAAACCTGTCTGAGGGGTTGGCAGCAGCAGCAGCTGCAGTGCAAACCCTGAAAAGGCAGTTTGGCGGTACCCGGGTTCTGTGCTAGAGACCCGGGGGATCATGGAATTGTCTCCCCAATGCCAGAATGGCATTGGGGTGACAATTCCATGATCTTAGACATGTTACATGGCCATGTTCGGGGTTACCATTGTGACGCTATACATAGGTATTGACCTATGTATAGTGCACGCGTGAAATGGTGTCCCCGCACTCACAAAGTCCGGGGAATTTGCCCTGAATGATGTGGGGGCACCTTGGCTAGTGACAGGGTGCCCACACACTAAGTAACTTTGCACCCAACCTTCACCAGGTGAAGGTTAGACATATAGATGACTTAGAAGTTACTTATGTGCAGTGTAAAATGGCTGTGAAATAATGTGGGCATTATTTCACTCAGGCTGCAGTGGCATGCCTGTGTAAGAATTGTCAGAGCTCCCTATGGGTGGCAAAAGAAATGCTGCACCCCATAGGGATCTCCTGAAACCCCAATACCCTGGGTACCTCAGTACCATATACTAGGGAATTATAAGGGTGTTCCAGTATGCCAATGTGAATTGGTAAAATTGGTCACTAGCCTGTTAGTGACAATTTGTAAGGAAGAGAGAGCATAACCACTGAGGTTCTGGTTAGCAGAGCCTCAGTGAGACAGTTAGGCATTACACAGGGAACCATACATATAGGCCACACACTTATGAGCACTGGGGTCCTGGCTAGCAGGGTCCCAGTGACACATAACAAACACACTGACAATATAGGGTTTTCACTATGAGCACTGGGCCCTGGCTAGCAGGATCCCAGTGAGACAGTGAAAACACCCTGACATATACTTACAAACAGGCCAAAAGTGGGGGTAACAAGGCTAGAAAGAGGCTACTTTCTCACAACAGTGTTTTCAATATATTTCATTTCAGTCACGTTTGTGTTTGGAAAGTCGTTTCTTCCAAACACAGGCATAAAATGGCTATGGTGCCCCTCGAGGTTGAGGAATACGTCATGAAAATGAGCCAGAAGTAAGCATCCAGCACAGACTGCATGTCATATGATGAGCCTAGTGATGAGCTGGTCTCTTGGAAGGGAAAATGAGGAAAAGCATATATATTGACAAATGCATGTATATAACAGATTAGAAACCAGTCCTTCTATTCCTAATTCATCTTAATTAATAGATGTGGACTATAATGCAGTGGCAACCGGTAATTTTAAGAAGAAGTGGGCGGGAAAGGGGTAGGTTAGACATGCACACATACACCTCACTCGCACCCATTCATTACACATGCGCACTCGCACACCCATTCACAACACTCACTAACAAATACACATATATTCATACACGCACATAGGCATCAAACATTTTTAAAAAACAATTTATTTCAGCAGCTCTTCCAGGGTAGCCTTGAAGGTCCCAGGAGGGTTTGGACTGCTGCCTTCCCTCATTGACTGGTCTAAGTTCAGTTAATGAGGGAAAGCAGCAGTCCCAACTCGTCACAGAGTGGGATGGGGTCAGTGAGACTGTTGACCCCTCCCCACTCTGTGACAAGGTGTCACTGATTGACACCCAGCTCTGGGCACTTCAGGGCTTAAAACTGAAGAGGCCATGTCCAAAGCAATCTGTGATGTTCCCCTTATCATGAGGTGGAGGGCCTTGAGGCACCTTTGCTAGGCTGAAGAGGTAACACCCACGGGCTGTGACTTTTTCAACCCAGCAAAGTTCCATTCAGGCAGCCAGGAGTCTGAACATTTAGCGTATGTCCAACTCCTGGCTGCCTGACTTGAACCAGAAATAGTAACTTTCAGGATCACTTTTGTTCAGCCTGACAGATACTCTTCAGGTCAGGAAAAATGCAGGGGGAGGGCGTGGCCCATCAGCCCATATGGATGGTCCGCTGCTGGATAGATGTGCTTGCTAATAGGTCTGCTGTATATTTTTTATTATAATTACGTGTCTGCTTCAGAGATCTTTGTCTTCTGATTCAAAAGAGCAAATGTCTGTACCATAGCACAGACTATTCATTCCAAAGACATTTATATATAATCTGCAGGTTAGTGTGCTCACACTTAGTAGTATAAGCCCACCAGTAACTGGTCCACTACAGGTTACTTTGTGAGTTCATAGATGAGTAACATGGCTTGTGAAAATCTGTGTTTAGCATGTGTTCATCTGGTGAATTTGTGTGCTGAGATTTTCTTGTGGCCTGGAAATAACATGGTTCCATCCCACATGCATAATTAAGGCCCTGAAAAGATAGAGTTGTACATGTGTGTGTAGGGGGGAGTGTGTGTGTGTGTAAACTAATGCTCATTCTTATGTGTTGATCATCATTTGCACTGCTTGTTCTTAGCTGTTCTTAGCTGTTTCCACTTGAATTCTCTGATACACATTGTGCCTATCTTCACCTTTATTTTTTTCTGAGAATGTATATTTATGTCTTCATTTATAATTTATACGTAAGTAATGTATTCATTTGTGCCACCTTTAGGGCCACACATTTCGCACATATGCATTGTTATATGATGTATAACAGGCTCCCACCTATGCCCAGACATCTCTTAACGTGGCCATAAACATAATTTCACTCAAACTGTAAAAAGAACATAAACATTTTCGGTTTTTAATGTGACAGATGAGGAGATCTATAATTAACCAGCAGCGCATCGGCTCCAAGTCAAGTCAGATAGCTCAGAGTTCTGTTACCTATGTTAGTATATCACATTCTCACCAGGTGTATAACTTACAGTGTTTGCAGATTACCATGTCTACACCACCTGTCTATGAAATCTCAGTATCTGTCATTTGATGTGCCTAAGGTCTTCAGCATGCGACAATGGGAACAAAACTTAAAAGAATGATCTGCCAAATCAAGGGCATTACCAGTCCCTCATAACGGTGAGGAGAAATTCACCACTGTCACATTTTTTCAGCAGTCTCCTGTTAGAAATGGGGTTTCTGGTTGGCAGTCAGTTTGCACTCTGTCCAAGCAGGACTCTAGTTAGTGTGAGGGAGTTAAACTCCTTAGACAGTCCCTGCTTACCCCCTTGGTAGCTTGGCACAAGCAGTCAGGCTTATCTCAAAGGCTCTGTGTAAAGTATCTCAAAGGCACTGTTCAATACAGTGAAAACACTACAAAGGGACTCAACACCAATTAGACAATATTTATCTGAATCAAACAAGACCACAACGACAAAAATCCAACATACACAGGCAAATATATGAATTTTTAAAATAAAAATAGTCTTAATCCATAGAAATCAATGGATGTGTTGTTTTTACACAAAATACCTGGCATGCATCAAAAATAAAGCTGCACAGGGGAGCGTGAATCAGAAAAGTAAGCAATGCGTCAATTCCTGACTCTCAATTGAGTCTGTGTATCGTTTCTTCTACAGTCAGGTAGGCGATGCATCATTTTTCTCTCAAGCAGGAGAGCGATGTGTCGATTTTTGGATGGGCAACCTCAGGTCGGAGCAGGTTCACTGTGGTTTCAATGCCCAGTGATGATGCGTGCGAAATCATGATACACCATGGTGAAGAGCCACGCTGCGTGGGTGATGCGTCTATTTCGACAGCCACACGTGGGTAGTGCATGGATTTTCTATCCGCAATGCAGGTGGTGAGTTGAGTTTTCAGCTGCAAGGCGGGTGCTGTGTTTGATTTCTCTCCTGCTTGGCTCCTGTGCGTGGATTTCAGTCTTGGTTCCACCAGCTTCTTCTTTCAAGGTTCCAGGGACTGGTTTGGGCACTTCTTGGCAGGATAGGAGTCTCAGAAAGAGAGTCAAGATAATGGCAGAGGAAGTCTTTGATGGCCCTGAGACTTCAGAACAGGAAGCAAGCTCAGTCCAAGGCCTTGGAGACACTTCAGAACCAGGAAAACACAGAAAAGTCCAGTCTTTGTCCTCTCTCAGACAGAAGCAGCAATTGCAAGCCAACCATGCAAAGTACACCCACAGGCAAAGGGCCAGCTCTTCTCCTTGGCAGAGGTTCCTCTTGATCCAGAAGCAATTAAAAAGTCTGGGGTTTTGGGTTCACTACTTATACTCAGTTCTGACTTTGAAGTAGGCAAACTTCAAAGTAAAGTCTCTGTTATTGACAAGATCCTGCCATGCCCAGGCCTGGCCCCACACACACACCAGGGGGCTAGAGACTGCACTTTGTGAGGACAGGCACAACACTTTCAGGTATAAGTGTCTGCTCCTCCCTCACCACTGTAGCCCAGGAGACTGATCAGGATATGCAGGTCAATCATCAGCTCCCTTTGGGTCACTGTCTAGTGGGAGTTCACAAACAGCCCAACTCTCAGTCTGACCCAGACTTGGATTCCACAAGCAGGCAAAGGCACAGAATGGTTAAGCAAGAAAATGTCCGCTTTCTAAAAGTGACATTTTCAAACTGACAATCTAAAAACCAACTTTACCAAAAGATGTATTTGTTCAGAGACCCCAAACTCCATATCCCCATCTGCTACTAATGAGAAACAGCAAGATATTTAAAGGCAACCCCGTGGAAAACTGCGAGAGAAATAGGCCTTCCATTAGTGAAAACAAAATTTAGCAGCATTTCACTATCAAGACTTGAAACACACCATTACATGTCCTACCTTTTAAATACACTGCACTCTGTCCATGGGACTACCTAGGGCCTACCTTATGGGTGACTTATATCTAATAAAAGGGAAGGTTTGGGCCTGGCAAGTGGGTACCCTGGCCAGGTCAAATTGTCAGTGCAAAACCACACACAGGCACTGCAGAGGCAGGTCTGAGACATGTTTACAAGTCTACACTTATGGGTGAAACAATCAGTGCTGCAGGCCGAGCAGTAGAATTTGATTTACACACCCTTGGCACCTCTAGTGCACGTTACTAGGGACTTACTAGTAAATCAAATATGCCAATCATGGAAATCCAATCCAACCATAATCACAATTTACACAGGGAGGAAATGCTCCTAAGCACTATTTAGCAGTGCTAAAATGCCCTGAGTCCTAAAGCTAACAAAAACAGGCCAGAATAAATAGGAGGAAGAATGCAGAATGTTTGCGGGTGACCCTGCAAAAAGGGCCAGGTCCAACATCTCCCCTGCTCTAACTTTTAAGACCCTGTTTGACTGAATGGGGCGTGAGCTAGAAATTCACCCGGAAAACAAAAATTACAGTTTATAGACTTTTCCAAAATGCAGGTCCCAGTTGAAAAAATATGGTTATAGCGGACTTTGTCCACAGGACTTAAATTCCTTATTAAACATTGCTTATTAATATAAAATCTGGCTGAGGAGTGGCATGTGGCCAAGGTTGTCTGTTGGTAGCTGCTAGCAGTAGGAAGCATTGATGGTGCACACTGGAGTAGCAAATTACCTTCCTAGTGTTCTCACAAAATACTGGCAATATTTAATTTAATACTCAAAAAGGCGGTGCACCGCAACGAAGAACAATAAAATATATAGTATAAGGAAATGAAACAAAGTCCAATGTTCTAATAGTACAGTCCTTATTTTTAATATTAAATTGCAAGTCCGAAATGTTGATTCCTCACAGTTCCGTAGATAAGATGAGTTAGAATAGAAAGTAATACAATGAACAGACAGCCTTATATTCTTGCAATTCCATAGGCCAGGTAAATGTAGCTCAAGATGGACAGCCAACGCGTTTCGCCCAATAGAGGGGCTTCTTCAGGACTGTAATTTAACCAAAAACACATATATATACTGTATTGTGCTATCCATTGCATAAGAATGTAAATGTCTAGGTAGGTATAAGGGTGCAAATTTCAAAAGTGAAACGCGGAAACGAGAGCTATAAAAGTGATGAACCCGTGTAAAAACCGTTCCATGCCATACACCAGAAAAAATTGTATTGTGAGAAATGTGTGAAGGTTATTAAACTGTAAATTAATTGAAAATAAAAATAGAAATAAAATTGTGATGTGTATATAAAAAATATGTATATACAGTGTTGGTATATATCCAAAAAAGTATTATTGACTGATGTCCCGGGTCTTAAAGGAATCATATCCAATAAACCTAAGGTCACCTATTGTAGAGGTCTAACCCTCAGAGACCATCTATGTCCCAGCTATATTTCTTCTCCAAGTCCCACCACGTGGCTTCCAGCGAAACCTAAGGGTTTTTACATCTGTCACGACTGTAATATTTGCATGTTTGGTCATGACAAAACCAAGGATTTTTGTTATCACAATACGAAGAGTTTCACAATCCACCAGTTTATTAATTGTAATACCAAATTTGTTGTGTACATTTTGGGTTGCGCATGCAATAAGGTCTATGTGGGCAGCACGAAACGTCCCTTAAAGCTTAGAATCCAGGAACATTTACGAGCCATAAGAAAACATGATTTTACATATCCTCTCGCTATGCAAATGATCTTGACCCATTCTAACGATCCAACTATTTGGTTTCACAGCATTGAACATGTTCCCATTCACCCCAGAGGGGGAAATAGAGAAATGATCCTGCGCCAAAAAGAGGTGGCCTGGATCTGCCGCCTTCAAGCGGTGGAACTGGGCCACAATATAGACCATGAGTTCCATTACTTTCTCTAATGTATAAGTCGGGCTCGAATTGTCATGTGTTCTCCTTACTATGATTGTTAATGTGTCACTGGGGGCGGGTAACATCTTTTCATTTGTTTGTAATATACTAATACTATTTCCATCATCTGTTTAACTTATATAATTTTAGATTTGTTCATAATTATATTTTGTTTTGTCATATTGTGAATATTTTGTTACTTTAACTTCATGACTATGATCTGGACCTAAGATCTGGCCGTTTGTTTGCAACATACCCATATTATTTTTATTACTTGTTCAAATAATCTTTTCTGATTTGTTCATAATCATGATGCTATATTGTGAATTTCTTGTTGCTCTACCTCTATGACGAAGATCTAATGTCAAGTTGACCGAAATTGTCATTGTTTGCTTTTTTGTAAGTGTCAACAATTGTTTTATTAATATGTAAATGTTTTCCTTTTATGTGAACTATACGTTTCCGGATTACTTCACTTGTTTGGGCTTACTTGCCTTTCTTCTTCTTTTTCTCACTTCCCCTCTTTTCTTCTCCTTCTTTTTTCCCCCCTATTTACCTTTTCCCCTTTTACTTTTTCCTGATATATTTATTATTTTCACTTGTTATGGTCACCACCTTCTGCTTACTTTTTTAAATATTTTTTTATATTTTTTTATTTATTTTTATTCCTCACTGTTTGACCTATTTAAGTTCCATATAGTACCCAGTCAGTTTAATATAGTTTGTTTTCTATCCGTTTTCTTAATTATTTGACCCTTTCTATATTGTTTTTTGTTTTACATTTTTTCATCACTTTCCTCTTGCCGACTATTAAGAATCATCCCCAACATGGTGGTCGCTTTTCTGTTCCATTTTCATTCGTAGTCTTGACCATTCACCAGCTTCTATTTATGACCTGCCTCAAGATGGCAGTCGTCTTTGTCCTTTTTTTATTTTTATTAGGTTTATTTATGTACTTCCGGATTCCGGGTGCTTACTGTTAGCATACCCGGAACAGAGGCTTTCACTTAAGCAGCTTTCATTTTGGTGGCCGGCATTATACTCGGGCCGGCTCCTTGTGATTTTTGGTGTCTGCTCAATCGCGTTACCGAATGCTCCGAGCACGCGACATGCTGTAATCTGACACGAGCGGTAAGAACTTCTATTTTTCGCTTATTTTAAATTTTGTTCCATATGGATGCTTTTTCACTCTTGCAGTCTCCTGCCAGTTCCCCTTTATTCACAGTTTGAAATATTCTGAACAGGTTTTTCGTTATTCTCTTTTTGGGATTCCCCATTTGGCCAAACATGTTAACTTTGGGTTTTGAATGGTTACGGCTGGTGGTGACACTCTCTCTCCCTCTACCCCCTTTCTCTTTTTACTTTAGAACTGTAGAGCCACATGGTTTGACACACTTTCTTCTTCTTTTATGCAAATACGTGGTGTTTCTGCTTCTTGCCATTTTTGAAGTGCTTACTTCCTATGACAGCTTGCTTACATGAAAGACCTTCCTAGGTTTAAAAAAACTTTTTTTTTTTTAAACAGATTTCACTTATTCCTCCTTTCCCTGGTTTTCGTTTTTCCAGGTTATTATATTGCTCGTTACTATTATTACTGACTGGATACTATTGATGGTACTTTTTTGCTTCACTTTTTCAACCTGAAACTTTGATGCTCCCCCTCTCGGTTGGGGTTTCACTTTTTTGGATATATACCAACACTGTATATACATATTTTTTATATACACATCACAATTTAATTTCTATTTTTATTTTCAATTAATCTACCGTTTAATAACCTTCACACATTTCTCACAATACAATTTTTTCTGGTGTATGGCATGGAACGGTTTTTACACGGGTTCATCACTTTTATTAACGTGTTGGTACACAGCTCTCGTTTCTGCGTTTCACTTTTGAAATTTGCACCCTTATACCTACCTAGACATTTACATTCTTATGAAATGGATAGCACAATATATATATGTGTTTTTGGTTAAATTACAGCCCTGAAGAAGCCCCTCTATTGGGCGAAACGCGTTGGCTGTCCATCTTGAGATACATTTACCTGGCCTATGGAATTGCAAGAATATAAGGCTGTCTGTTCACTTTATTACTTTCTATTCTAACTCATCCAATCTACGGAACTGTGTGGAATCAACATTTCAGACTTGCAATTTAATATTAAAAATAAGGACTGTTCACCTGTACTATTAGAACATTGGACTTTGTTTAATTTCCTTATACTATATATTTTATTGTTCTTCGTTGCAGTGCACCGCCTTTTTGAGTATTTTCCAGTGGGGCCGCCTCAGCCCTGTTTAGTTCCTCTTTGCTTCAGGAACTTTGGTGTAGTTGCACGCTCATTGTAACCTAACATCTATTTTGCATTTCTCACTATTGGGTATTAATAGGGATGGTGCGTTGCTCATGAGCTTGCTGCATCTTTTGTGTATTTGTTTTTGTTAATATTTAATGTAATATTTACAGAAGGGTTTCCCACCTCCCAACAGGCACATGGCATGCACAAGTACACACACATGCAAAGAACACACACATGCACACATGCAAGCACACAAACTACATGTTGCACTCAACATAATATCTTCACTGTTAAGAATTACTTATTGTAAACTCAAAGGAAAATGTGCAGGCTCAAAACAAAAATTGTGGCCTGACTAGTTGTTCATACATGTATTTATAGTGTGGTTGCCTGTTTATTCGTAAGAACAGTTATTGGTTTTGTGACATTACTAGGAATAGAAATTAATGATTAATGTGTCATTTATATTTACTTTCTTTTATGAGAATGCAATTGTTTCATATAGCCTGTCCGATATGAAAGTGCTTGGGTGGTGTTTATAGGTGTGGGTACTTTTCCTCCTACATTTCTTCCTTCTTCTGGTTCATCGTCACTATGTGGATCTAGCTTTTTGTTTATGGCAAGTCAAAGGAGGAAACCTAACGATAACAAGGCTCGACAAGGACTCTGTTTACTTATTTCAGATGCTGTTAACTTGAATATTAGTTGCAGAGAAACGTCATTCTCATTATTTCAATATTATGACCACCAGGCCGGCTTCAAAGAGGTGTGACTGGTGTGGCCGCAGTGGTCACTGACCTGGAGGGAAGGGCATTGACAACTGTGAGGGTGCTGTGTTTAGCAATAACTTACAATTTAAAAGCACCTGTTGCAGCAATAAAAATGTCAAGCTAATTCTTGTGATTAATGTTCCTGCTAGAGAGAGATCGAGTTTTATCTAGTGGCAGTTTTGCCTCACCATAAAATAGTGCAGAGGGTTGATATGCCTGCTGCAAAGAACAGATCTGTATTATGTGTGGGTAGCTGAGTTGATTAGTAAAGTCAATCTTTACCAGCTGTTTAAAAGAAATGAAATGTATTTTAGGAATGGACTATGAAGGCATGAAGGACGGTTTTGCCAGGCAGTAGTGATGGAATCTGAGGAAGAGGTCATGGGGGGTGCCAACAAAAGATTGTTGCATCGGACACTACCAGCGCTAAAGCCAGCCTGGACTACATATACCAACCTCATTAGACAGCCTTCCAAAACACGCCATAACTCACCACTCTAAAACACATACTGGAATTTTGTCACCTCCTTCAAATTGGAAAAAGTAGCATAAATATTTACTGATAAGGGTTTTTGACTGCATTACAGGGGATGCCCTGGAAGTACTGGCTTTACCTGTGTCGGAGTATGGTGTGGGTAAAACTTTGAGCATTCCTTTATGAGAGAATCATATGGATCACAATGCCTTTTCATATGAAGTCAATATGTTTTGTCAAAGCACGGAAAACTAAATGGTAATGAAAACGTTTTAATTTGTCCTGTTTATTTTGACAATTTTCCTTTAGATGATCCATCTTCCTATTCATGGTTGTGAAAAGACTCATTTTACTTTCACTGTCTTTAGACGTCTTGTATTTGAATTATCCTAATCTGCTAATGAAGTGTGTTGATTAGTTTTTACTGCACTTCTTTGAAACAGATGCTCCCATCTTCCTCTCTTTTACCCATACTCTTTCTGCCTGGCTCCATCATGTTCATAATCACTTTCACGCTTTTTGCAGACACTCTATGAGATATTTCTCAGACTCACTCTGGAACTTTCTAAACTTGACAATTAGGACCTCATTATGAATTTGATGGTTAAACGAGCCGACCGCAAAACTCCCCCCAAGCGTATTTCAATGTTCCTGTCGGGCTGACTGGCGGGAAAATTGTATTACGCATTCACCCCGAGCCGACTAGAAGGAACAGTGCTACGAAATTGGTCTTGGCTTCCTTAAGTGAGTGGAGCCAAATACCGAAGCACACCAACTTCATCGGAATGCTCTCTGTCTGAAAATCAGACAGCGTGCATTCCGATGGTGCTGGGCAGGGGAGCCTCTGCACTGCCGAGGCAGTTGGCATGGGCAGTGAAGGGGCCCCCTGTGGCCCCCAGCACTGGCTTTCCACCAGCCTTTCCATGGAAGGGTGACCCCCATAGAAAGGATGGCAGAAAGCAGAAAGCTGAGTTCAGCGCTGCCATGGCATAGTACAACTCAGACTGTAGTCTGCCCATCAGGAACCATGTTCCTGGCAGGGATGGCGGTCCCCTTGTGGATCCTCTCACCAAAGTTATAATGTGGCAGTTGAACCACCTGGAGTATGGTGGTCCGATCATTACCATGAGTGAGGGTGCCCTCCGACCTCCACACTCATAATGAGGCCCCTATTTATATTCTCTGCCTGAAATGTATTCTGATTAGAAACTGTACTGAGTTTCTTAATGCTTTCACATCTCTGATGTACAAACTCTTTGTGAGTTCTTCTAATTGAGTGATAATTATTTTTTCCCTTTACAAAACTGTCCTTTAAATTACGCTAGGGAAATGAATTCTATGGAACACGATTTATGCATTGTTCTGTTTATCATAGATTCTAATATTTTTTATTATAAAATTTGTTTGTTTCAATAATGATAATAAACTGAAAACTGAAAAAAGTAAACTTTCGTCCAACTCTCATCATTGAGTCCTATAGAAAAATGACATTTAAAATGATTGAGGATTGTTAATGTTTTGATTACACACCTCCAACGTCCATTGCCCAGAATACAGCAGTGAGTGAAGATTTTAACATTATTATTCCGAGGCTATGCTCTAACAAAGTTGGTAGCAGAGGGAAGGTTAGGTAATGAGACAAAGATTTAAAAGTGTAGATAAATGACCAAAGCGTGAGTTCCACGATTGATGGAGTGCGGTTTGTGAAGCGTTGCCGAGAGCAAAGAGCAGTTGCAGAGAAGTGAATTCCAAATTCGGGTGTTACTATCAATAGGTATATAAGTAATTGTGATGATAAATCCTATTTGTGAATTGTATATTGATTGAGAAATGCTTGTTTGTTAATGCATTGATTTACATTACTAGTGCGTTTGTGCTTTTGTCAAAGTTAAAGAGGTCATCCAATTAAGAAGTAGTCCAAGTCCCTGGATAGATATAGAGATAAATAAGAGTTGATTTATGGTATTCTTGTATGCTAATGATTTCAAGTACAGGTCCTGAGATGCTGTGTACTGCACAATTGAGATAGGGAAGGTAATACAGGGAGTGCAGAATTATTAGGCAAATGAGTATTTTGACCACATCATCCTCTTTATGCATGTTGTCTTACTCCAAGCTGTATAGGCTCGAAAGCCTACTACCAATTAAGCATATTAGGTGATGTGCATCTCTGTAATGAGAAGGGGTGTGGTCTAATGACATCAACACCCTATATCAGGTGTGCATAATTATTAGGCAACTTCCTTTCCTTTGGCAAAATGGGTCAAAAGAAGGACTTGACAGGCTCAGAAAAGTCAAAAATAGTGAGATATCTTGCAGAGGGATGCAGCACTCTTAAAATTGCAAAGCTTCTGAAGCGTGATCATCGAACAATCAAGCGTTTCATTCAAAATAGTCAACAGGGTCGCAAGAAGCGTGTGGAAAAACCAAGGCGCAAAATAACTGCCCATGAACTGAGAAAAGTCAAGCGTGCAGATGCCACGATGCCATTTGCCACCAGTTTGGCCATATTTCAGAGCTGCAACATCACTGGAGTGCCCAAAAGCACAAGGTGTGCAATACTCAGAGACATGGCCAAGGTAAGAAAGGCTGAAAGACGACCACCACTGAACAAGACACACAAGCTGAAACGTCAAGACTGGGCCAAGAAATATCTCAAGACTGATTTTTCTAAGGTTTTATGGACTGATGAAATGAGAGTGAGTCTTGATGGGCCAGATGGATGGGCCCGTGGCTGGATTGGTAAAGGGCAGAGAGCTCCAGTCCGACTCAGACGCCAGCAAGGTGGAGGTGGAGTACTGGTTTGGGCTGGTATCATCAAAGATGAGCTTGTGGGGCCTTTTCGGGTTGAGGATGGAGTCAAGCTCAACTCCCAGTCCTACTGCCAGTTCCTGGAAGACACCTTCTTCAAGCAGTGGTACAGGAAGAAGTCTGCATCCTTCAAGAAAAACATGATTTTCATGCAGGACAATGCTCCATCACACGCGTCCAAGTACTCCACAGCGTGGCTGGCAAGAAAGGGTATAAAAGAAGGAAATCTAATGACATGGCCTCCTTGTTCACCTGATCTGAACCCCATTGAGAACCTGTGGTCCATCATCAAATGTGAGATTTACAAGGAGGGAAAACAGTACACCTCTCTGAACAGTGTCTGGGAGGCTGTGGTTGCTGCTGCACGCAATGTTGATGGTGAACAGATCAAAACACTGACAGAATCCATGGATGGCAGGCTTTTGAGTGTCCTTGCAAAGAAAGGTGGCTATATTGGTCACTGATTTGTTTTTGTTTTGTTTTTGAATGTCAGAAATGTATATTTGTGAATGTTGAGATGTTATATTGGTTTCACTGGTAATAATAAATAATTGAAATGGGTATATATATTTTTTTTTAAGTTGCCTAATAATTATGCACAGTAATAGTCACCTGCACACACAGATATCCCCCTAACATAGCTAAAACTAAAAACAAACTAAAAACTACTTCCAAAAATATTCAGCTTTGATATTAATGAGTTTTTTGGGTTCATTGAGAACATGGTTGTTGTTCAATAATAAAATTAATCCTCAAAAATACAACTTGCCTAATAATTCTGCACTCCCTGTACATTTGTTGTGACTGTATTAAAATTGAGCAGTGCTGGTGAAGCCTGATATGCAAAGGTGACAATACATTGATTAGGTGACTTCCCGCTGGTTGAGATTCATTATTGTGGGTGTAAAGGTCTATTTGATTGAAAAGTCAGAAGGTGTAAATCATTCATATTCTAGTTGCTGATTAATTTATTGTTTTCTTTGGTAGAAGCAAAGACTGTAATTTTATGTTGCTTAGAGTTGTAGAATTGAAGCATTGTGTGTGAACAAAGAAATCATAAAGGAATGTGACCCTCTGCAAGAAGCGAGTTGTTGCATCATATTGTGCTGCACTGGTATTGGATGATCATATAAATGTCATGCTGAGATTGGTTGAGCTGTGTAGAAAGTTGCACTGTCATTCTCTGGATTCAATTACTGAGGCTTACTGGGATCGAAAGATAGGTTTTCTGAATTTGAGATATACAGAACAGAATCAAAACATTGAAACTTTGTATTCTGTGTATTTGTTGTTTGTTGAATTTGATTTGTAATCATGAAATGTTTTAAAGCTATTAGACATTTTATAAGAGGTGATGTGACAATTGCTGTTTGGGAGGGTGAAGAGGCACCTCCCAAATGTATGCCTGCATATCATATAATTATTGAGGGAGGGTCAAATATATGCGTATGTCTTCTTCTGTGGTGTGAAATCACTGAAAAGGAGGGTCCATTGAGTGATCCTAGATGTGGTTGATTTAGTTTGAGGACTATAGACATATTTTCAGAAGTTCTTTATGAAATTAAGCTACCTCCCTGACCCACACAATTTGAAGCCTTACATGCTTGGAAGAAAATGGAAAAAGACAGCATTGAGATGAGTGCCAAAGATGGACAAAAAGAGCAATGCAAAATTATGCAGATGCAGTTTGGGGTTAACACAAGCAGATATGGAGGAAAAAACACAGTAGAGGAAATTAGATTATGCTCTGCTATTACAAAGGAGAAAAATAAGCAGTCAGAGAAACCTGAGAAACCTAAAAGGAAAACGATTAAAGGGGAATCAGAAATAAAGATTGAACTAAAAACAGATTCTGAAACAGGAGATGAAATTCTGGAGGAACTATTAGCTGGATATCCACCACCAAATGTGGGACGGCAAGCAAATACTGATACAACAATACATAACAATGTAACAGTAGTAACAGCTTCTGTTGATCCAAATGCATATCACTATACTGGACAATTGCAAGCAATGCAACCTGTGGGTACACAACCAGTGTTGACACACACAACAATAGCTCAGCCAGGTCTTCTGTAACTGATTGTGGCACAGCCTGTTTTTCAACAACTGATTTCCAATAATGTGCAAGTTCAAGTAGAACTGCTCAAACTGTGAAACATGAAGGGATTACTGTCCCTGTAATAATGACACCAGCACAAATTACCAGAATGACTAACTCAGCCAGTACTGGCCCAGATTGCTTGTATTTGTATTTTTGCATTTATAAAGCGCATTCCGGCAGTAGCATAGAAGCGCTGAGCAACGGTAGGTAGAGTGACCAAAAGAAGAAAAAAAAGACTACTGAGGAAAGAGCCAGGTTTTTAGATTCTTCCTAAAGGCCAAAAAGTTATATTCCTTCCTAATCGTCATAGGGAGCATATTCCAATGTTTGGCAGCAGCCACTATAAATGCTTTTTCACCCCATCTAGCCTTACAAGTGCGAGGGACATGGACCAGATGGGATCCTGTTGATCTTAGCTGACGGCTCGGCATATTGATCCTTAATGCAGTTCAAATGTCTAACTGGCTTCAGGGAAGAGCTGACATACTGAGGGGATGAAGAATCCATCAATCGTAAAGCAAGGAGATGGTGGTCGGCCCGGTCAAGGGCCCTATTCTTCAGGAAAACAAAATCATCATGACGGGCAAATATCCCGTCCAGCAGGTGACTTGCCCTATGCGTTGGTTTGGTGACTTTTAGTTTACAGTCAAAGTTCGCCATAAGATTCAGGAACTCCTTGATGTCACTCAATACACTACATTTAGAAGTTATAGTTATTGGCTCAATTATGGCTGGCCGATGCTGCAGGAAAGTAGAGTAGGGTCCCGGAGGTCGGTAAACCAACAGTCCCTCGAAAAGCATAATATTTTTCTGACGAATCTTAAAGCAGGCACCCTTGCAAATCTCTGATGTAACATTCCATTGCATAAAAGTTTCAGGATACTTTTAGATGATGGCTCCATTGAAAACATGAACTTCAAGAATGCGAATGCAAATTATTGAATTTGTGAAATCTGTCCACAATTGAGTAAATTCAATAAATTAGAAAACACATGTTTGACAACAATCAATCAATCAATCAATCACAACATTTGTAGAGCGCACTCCGTACCTGTTAGGGTTTCAAGGCGCTGAGAAGGGGGGGGGGGTGCTGTTACTGGTCGAAGAGCCAGGTCTTAAGAAGTCTCCTGAAGGTGAGAAGGTCCTGGGTCTGTCGCAGGGAGGTCGGGAGGGTGTTCCAGGTCTTGGTGGCAAGGTAGGAGAAGGATCTGCCGCCGGAGGTCTTGCGCTGGATGCGGGGGACGATGGCGAGGGCGAGGTTGGCAGAGCGGAGTTGGCAGGTGGGGGCGTAGAAGTTGAGTCTGTTGTTAAGGTAGGCTGGTCCGGCGTTGTGGAGTGCCTTGTGAGCGTGGGTGAGGAGCTTGAAGGTGATCCTCTTGTCCACGGGGAGCCAGTGGAGGTCTCTCAGGTGGTGGGAGATGTGGCAGCGGTGGGGTATGTTGAGGACCAGCCGGGCGGAGGCGTTTTGGATGCATTAGAGGCGACGGATGTCTTTTGCTGGGATGCCTGTGTAGAGTGCGTTGCTGTAGTCTAGTCTGCTGCTGACGAGGGCCTGGGTCACCGTTCTTCTGGTTTCCATCGGGATCCATTTGTAGATTCTACGGAGCATGTGGAGGGTGTTGTAGCAGGAGGAGGAAACTGCGCTGACGTGCTTGGACATGGTGAGGGCGGAGTCGAGGACGAAACCCAGGTTGCGTGCATGGTTGGCTGGCGTTGGCGGGGCTCCCAGCAAGGTGGGCCACCAGGTGTCATCCCAGGCGGAGGGGGTGCGTCCGAGCATGAGGACCTCCGTCTAGTCCGAGTTCAGCTTCAGGCGGCTGTATCTCATCCACTCAGCGATGGACTTCATTCCCTCATGGAGGTTGGCTTTGGCGGTGTGTGGGTCTTTGGTGAGGGAGAGGATGAGCTGGGTGTCGTCGGCGTAAGAGAGAATGTTGAGGTTGTGCTGACGGGCCAGTTGTGCGAGGGGGGCCATGTAGATGTTGACAGCGTAGGGCTCAGTGAGGAGCCTTGGGGTACGCCGCAGATGATGTTGGTGTCTTTGGAGCGGAAGGGTGGCAGGCAGACTCTCTGGGTTCTGCCGGAGAGGAAGGAGGAGATCCAGTTGAGGGCTTTTTCTTGTATCCCGGCTTCGTGGAGGCGTGTTAGCAGGGTGCGATGGCAGACTGTGTCAAAGGCTGCGGAGAGGTCCAGGAGGATGAGGGCTGATGTTTCGCCGTTGTCCATTTGCTGTCTGATGTCGTCTGTGGCGGCAAGGAGTGCAGTCTCGGTGCTGTGGTTGCATCTGAAACCGGACTAGGAGGAGTCCAGGATGGAGTTGTCCTCGAGGTGGTGGGTAAGCTGAGCGTTGACGATCTTCTCGGTGACCTTTGCCGGGAAGGGGAGCAGGGAGATCGGTCGGAAGTTTTTGAGGTCGTTGGGGTCTGCCTTGGGCTTCTTAAGGAGGGCGTGGATTTCGGCGTGCTTCCAGCTTTCCGGGAAAGTTGCAGTTTCGAAGGATAAGTTGATGACCTTTCGAAGTTGGGGGGCGATGGTAGAGTCGGCTTTGGTGTAAACGTGGTGGGGGCATGGGTCTGAAGGGGATCCTGAGTGAATGGAGTTCATGATCTTGCATGTTTCAGTGTCGTCAACGTAGGTCCAGGCGGTCAAGCGGTTGGTGCAGGTGGTGTTTTCGGGGGTGGGGTCTGTCGGAGGCGTGGTGTTGAGGCTGTCGTGGATGTCGGCGATCTTTTGATAGAAAAAGGTGGACAGGGCGTCGCATAGTTCTTGGGATGGTGGCATGTCGTTGAAGTTGGCGCTGGGGTTGGAGAGCTCTTTCACAATGCAGAAGAGTTCTTTGCTGTCGTGTGCGTTGTTGTTCAGGCGTTCTGTGAAGTGGGATCGTTTGGCGAGTCTGATTAGCTGGTGGTGCTTGCGGGTGGGTTCCTTGTGGGCTGAAAGGCTGTCGGGTGTGTGTTCGAGGAGCCATTTCTTCTTAAGTTTCTGGCAGATGCGTTTGGAGGTTAGGAGTTCGTCAGTGAACCAGGCGGCATTTTTTCTTTCTTGGTTGTCGGTGGACCTCTTGAGTGGTGCGAGGGTGTTGGCGCAGTCTTTGATCCACTGACGTAGGTTGAGTGCGGCGGTGTCAGGGTCGGTGGAGTCGGTGGGTGGGTTCTGGGTGAGGGTGCTGGTCAGCTGGTTATCGGTGACTTTGCTCCAGCGGCGGCGTGGTGGTTGTTGGGTGCGGTGGTGCTCGATGTGCTTCTTGAAAGTGAAATGGATGCAGTGGTGGTCGGTCCAGTGGAGTTCGGAGGTGTGGTTAAAGGTGACGTGGTTGCTTGCGGAGAAGATCGGGTCAAGCGTGTGGCCGGCGATAAGGGTGGGTGTGTTGACCAGTTGTCTGAGGCCGAGGTTGGAGAGGTTGTCAATCAGATATGCGGTGTTGGCGTCATTGTTGTTCTCCAAATGGAAGTTGAGGTCTCCAAGGAGGATGTAGTCTGTAGAAGGGAGCGCGTGGGTGCTCGTGAGGTCGGCGATGGAGTTGCTGAAGGGTGCTCATGGTCCTGGGGGTCTGTAAATGAGTGTTCCTCTGAGAGTGGTGTTGGGGTCAGTGTGGATCCGGAAGTGTAGGTGTTCGGCCGTCTTGAGGGTGTCTTCCGTGTGGGTGTGGATTTTGAGGGTGGATTTGTGGGCGATGGCTATTCCTCCTCCGATTCCGTTGGGGCGATCCCTTCTGGTGATCTTGTAGCCGTCCGGGATGGCTATGGCGATGTCAGGTGCTGAGGAGTCGTTCCACCAGGTTTCTGTCAGGAAGGCTATGCCTGGGGCGGTGGTATCGAGCAGGTCCCAGAGCTCGATGGCGTGCTTGCGTGCAGAGCGTGTGTTGAGGAGTATGCAGTGGAGGTGGTTTGTTGCGGTTGTTGCAGGTTTCCTTGTTCTGTCGCAGGTGAAGTTGCAGGCCAGGCAGGAGAATGGTCCCTTGGTGTTCTTTGGGGATGACTGGAAACATGTTGTGGAGCGGCCGGGGTTGAGGACGATGAGCTGGTTGGCCGAGTAGCGGCATCTGGTGGTGCGGGGGTCGTGCAGACCAGGGGGGGTGGCGCTGGGCGCGGTCCAGGCGCAGACGGGCACAGACACGCAGCGCCAGCCATTAAGAAGGAAGAGGGGAGGGAGGAGCAGCTGGGAGGTGGGATGGAGCGGGAGAATAGGGGTGCGAGGGGGGCGGGGCCGCAGGGAGGCAGCGGCAGGGAAAAGTGGCAAGGGGGAGCGCACAAGGGGCGAAAAGTGGTTACAACAGTCTAAAAAGGCACAAATGGAAGCAAAAAAGCACAAAAAAGCTAGGCACAGAATATAGAATACAGTCACAAATTCAGTGAAAACGGCACAATGCACACGAGTCTAGCGACGCTTACCAGAAGCCCACTAGACACAAGGAATGAGGCGCAGAGGATGCCTGCGGGTGGAGGAGGGCCTCGAACACGCTAGCAGCAGCGTGGGCGGGGTTCAGGGACACGGACACAGCAAGGTGGTGCTGCGGACGTGGGGTGCGAGCTCTTGACCGAAATCAGATCAGAGGTCGCTCACCTTCGACGCACAGCGCCAGCCATTAAGAAGGGAGTGGGGAGGGAGGAGCCGCTGGGAGGCGGGAGGCGGGAGGGAGCGGCGAATGGGAGCGTGAGGGGGGCGGGCCGCAGGGAGGCAGCGGCAGGGAAAAGCAGCAAGGGGGAGCGCACAAGGGGCGAAAAGCGGTTACAACAGTCTAAAAAGGCACAAATGGAAGCAAAAAAGCACAAAAAAGCAAGGCACAGAATACAGAATACAGTCACAAATATGGTGAAAATGGCACAATGCACACGAATCTAGAGACGCTTACCAGAAGCCCACTAGACACCAGGGATGAGGCGCAGGGGATGCCTGCGGGTGGAGGAGGGCCTCGAACACGCTAGCAGCAGCATGGGCGGGGGTCAGGGACACGGACACAGCAAGGTGGTGCTGCGGACGTGGGTGTGCGAGCTCTTGACCGAAATCAGGTCAGAGGTCGCTCACCCTCGACGCGCAGCGCCAGCCATTAAGAAGGGAGGGGGAAGGGAGGAGCAGCTGAGGGGGCGGCAGACGGGAGGGAGCGGTGAATGGGGGTGCGAGGGGGGCGGGGCCGCAAGGAGGCAGCGGCAGGGAAAAGCAGCAACGGGGAGCGCACAAGGGGCGAAAAGCGGTTACAACAGTCTAAAAAGGCACAAATGGAAGCAAAAAAGCACAAAAAAGCAAGGCACAGAATACAGAATACAGTCACAACTACGGTGAAAACGGCACAATGCACACAAGTCTAGCGACGCTTATCAGAAGCCCACTAGACACCAGGCATGAGGCGCAGGGGATGCCTGCGGTTGAAGGAGGGCCTCGAACACGCAAGCATCAGCGTGGGCGGGGGTCTGGGACACGGACACAGCAAGGTGGTGCTGCGGACGTGGGGGTGCGAGCTCTTGACTGAAATCAGGTCAGAGGTCGCTCACCCTCGATGCGCAGCGCCAGCCATTAAGAAGGGAGGGGGGAGGGAGGAGCAGCTGGGAGGCGGAAGGGAGTGGCGAATGGGGGCGTGAGGGGGGCTGGCCGCAGGGAGGCAGTGGCAGGGAAAAGCGGCAAGGGGGAGCACAGAAGGGGCGAAAAGCGGTTACAACTGTCTAAAAAGGCACAAATGGAAGCAAAAAAGAACAAAAAAGCAAGGCACAGAATACAGAATACAGTCACAAATACGATGAAAACGGCACAATGCATACGAGTCGAGCGACGCTTACCAGAAGCCCACTAGACACAAGGGATGAGGCGCAGGGGATGCCTGCGGGTGGAGGAGGGCCTCGAACACGCTAGCAGCAGCGTGGGCGGGGTTCAGGGACACGGACACAGCAAGGTGGTGCTGCGGATGTGGCGGTGCGAGCTCTTGACCGAAATCAGGTCAGAGGTCGCTCATCCTCGACGCGCAGGGCCAGCCATTAAGAAGGGAGGGGAGAGGGAGGAGCAGCTGGGAGGCGGGAGGTGGGAGGGAGCGGCGAATGGGGGCGCGAGGGGGGCGGGCCGCAGGGAGGCAGCGGCAGGGAAAATCAGCAAGGGGGAGCACACAAGGGGCGAAAAGCGGTTACAACAGTCTAAAAAGGCACAAATGGAAGCAAAAAAGCACAAAAAAGCAAGGCACAGAATTCAGAATACAGTCACAAATACAGTGAAAACGGCACAATGCACACGAGTCTAGCGACGCTTACCAGAAGCCCACTAGACACCAGGGATGAGGCGCAGGGGATGCCTGTGGGTGGAGGAGGGCCTTGAACACGCTAGCAGCAGCGTGGGTGGGGGTCAGGGACACGGACACAGCAAGGTGGTGCTGCGGACATGGGGGTGCGAGCTCTTGACCGAAATCAGGTCAGTGGTCGCTCACCCTCGACGCGCAGCACCAGCCATTAAGAAGGGAGAGGGGAGGGAGGAGCAGCAGGGAGGTGGGAGGCGGGAGGGAGTGGCGAATGGGGGCGCGAGGGGGGCGGGGCAGCAGGGAGGCAGCGGCAAGGGGGAGCGCACAAAGGGCGAAAAGCGGTTACAACTGTCTAAAAAGGCACAAATGGAAGCAAAAAAGCACAAAAAGCAAGGCACAGAATACAGAATACAGTCACAAAAATGGTGAAAACGGCACAATGCACACGAGTCTAGCGACGCTTACCAGAAGCCCACTAGACACCAGGTATGAGGCACAGGGGATGCCTGCGGGTGGAGGAGGGCCTCGAACACGCTAGCAGCAGCGTGGGGGGGGGTCAGGGACACGGACACAGCAAGGTGGTGCTGCGGATGTGGGTGTGCGAGCTCTTGACCGAAATCAGGTCAGAGGTCGCTCACCTTCGACGCACAGCGCCAGCCATTAAGAAGGGAGGGGGGAGGGAGGAGCAGCTGGGAGGCAGGAGACGGGATGGAGCGGCAAATGGGGGCGTGAGGGGGCGGGCCGCAGGGAAAAGCAGCAGGGAAAAGCAGCAAGGGGGAGCGCACAAGGGGCGAAAAGCGGTTACAACAGTCTAAAAAGGCACAAATGGAAGCAAAAAAGCACAAAAAAGCAAGGCACAGAATACAGAATACAGTCACAACTACGGTGAAAACGGCACAATGCACTCAAGTCTAGCGACGCTTAGCAGAAGCCCACTAGACACCAGAGATGAGGCACAGGGGATGCCTGCGGGTGGAGGAGGGCCTCGAACACGCTAGCATCAGTGTGGGTCAGGGACACGGACACAGCAAGGTGGTGCTGCGGATGTGGCGGTGCGAGCTCTTGACCGAAATCAGGTCAGAGGTCGCTCATCCTCGACGTGCAGCGCCAGCAATTAAGAAGGGAGGGGGAAGGGAGGAGCAGCTGGGAGGCGGGAGGTGGGAGGAAGCGGCGAATGGGGGCGCGAGTCGGGCAGGGCCGCAGGGAGGCAGCGGCAGGGAAAAGCGGCAAGGGGGAGCACACAAGGGGCGAAAAGCGGTTACAACAGTCTAAAAAGGCACAAATGGAAGCAAAAAAGAACAAAAAAGCAAGGCACAGAATACAGAATACAGTCACAAATACGGTGAAAACGGCACAATGCACACGAGTCTAGCGATGCTTACCAGAAGTCCACTAGACACCAGGGATGAGGCGCAGGGGATGCCTGCGGGTGGAGGAGGCCCTCGAACACGCTAGCAGCAGCGTGGGGGGGGGTCAGGGACACGGACACAGCAATGTGGTACTGCGGACGTGGCGGTGCGAGCTCTTGACCGAAATCAGGTCAGAGGTCGCTCACCCTCGACGCGCAGTGCCAGCCATTAAGAAGGGAGGGAGGAGCAGCTGTGAGGCGGGAGGCGTGAGGGAGCGGCGAATGGGGGCACGAGGGGGGCGGGCCGCAGGGAGGCAGCGGCAGGGAAAAGAGGCAAGGGGGAGCGCACAAGGGGCGAAAAGCGGTTACAACTGTCTAAAAAGGCACAAATGGAAGCAAAAAAGCACAAAAGAGCAAGGCACAGAATACAGAATACAGTCACAAATACTGTGAAAACGGCACAATGCACACGAGTCTAGCGACGCTTACCAGAAGCCCACTAGACACCAGGGATGAGGCGCAGGGGATGCCTGCGGGTGGAGGAGGGCCTCGAACACGCTAGCAGCAGCGTGGGCAGGGGTCAGGGACACGGACACAGCAAGGTGGTGCTGCGGACGTGGGGGTGCGAGCTCTTGACTGAAATCAGGTCAGAGGTCGCTCACCCTCGACGCGCAGCGCCAGCCATTAAGAAGGGAGGGGGAGGGAGGAGCAGCTGTGAGGCGGGAGGGAGCGGCGAATGGGGATGCGAGGGGGGCGGGCCGCAGGGAGGCAGCGGTAGGGAAAAGCGGCAAGGGGGAGCGCACAAGGGGCGAAAAGCGGTTACAACTGTCTAAAAAGGCACAAATGGAAGCAAAAAAGCACAAAAAAGCAAGGCACAGAATACAGAATACAGTCACAAATACGGTGAAAACGGCACAATGCACACGAGTCGAGCGACGCTTACCAGAAGCCCACTATACACCAGGGATGAGGCGCAGGGGATGTCTGCGGGTGGAGGAGGGCCTCGAACACGCTAGCAGCAGGGGGGGTCAGGGACACGGACACAGCAAGGTGGTGCTGCGGATGTGGCGGTGCGAGCTCTTGACCGAAATCAGGTCAGAGGTCGCTCATCCTCGACGCGCAGTGCCAGCAATTATGAAGGGAGTAGGAGGGAGGAGCAGCTGGGAGGCGGGAGGTGGGAGGGAGCGGCGAATGGGGGCACGAGGGGGACAGGGCCGCAGGGAGGCAGCGGCAGGGAAAAGAGGCAAGGGGGAGCGCACAAGGGGCGAAAAGCGGTTACAACAGTCTAAAAAGGCACAAATGGAAGCAAAAAAGCACAAAAAAGCAAGGCACAGAATACAGAATACAGTCACAAATACGGTGAAAACGGCACAATGCACACGAGTCTAGCGATGCTTACCAGAAGTCCACTAGACACCAGGGATGAGGCGCAGGGGATGCCTGCAGGTGGAGGAGGGCCTCGAACACGCTAGCAGCAGCGTGGGCGGGGGTCAGGGACACGGACACAGCAATGTGGTGCTGCGGACGTGGCGGTGCGAGCTCTTGACCGAAATCAGGTCAGAGGTCGCTCACCCTCGACACGCAGCGCCAGCCATTAAGAAGGGAGGGAGGAGCAGCTGTGAGGCGGGAGGCGGGAGGGAGCGGCGAATGGGGGCGCGAGGGGGGCGGGCCGCAGGGAGGCAGCGACAGGGAAAAGAGGCAAGGGGGAGCGCACAAGGGGCGAAAAGCGGTTACAACTGTCTAAAAAGGCACAAATGGAAGCAAAAAAGCCCAAAAGAGCAAGGCACAGAATACAGAATACAGTCACAAATACTGTGAAAACGGCACAATGCACACGAGTCTAGCGACGCTTACCAGAAGCCCACTAGACACCAGGGATGAGGCGCAGGGGATGCCTGCGGGTGGAGGAGGGCCTCGAACACGCTAGCAGCAGCGTGGGCGGGGGTCAGGGATAGGGACACAGCAATGTGGTGCTGCGGACGTGGCGGTGCGAGCTCTTGACCGAAATCAGGTCAGAGGTCGCTCACCCTCGACGTGCAGCGCCAGCCATTAAGAAGGGAGCAGGGAGGGAGGAGCAGCTGGGAGGCGGGAGGCGGGAGGGAGCGGCGAATGGGGGCGTGAGGGGGTGGGGCCGCAGGGAGGCAGCGGCAGGGAAAAGCGGCAAGGGGGAGCGCACAAGGGGCGAAAAGCGCTTACAACAGTCTAAAAAGGCACAAATAGAAGCAAAAAAGCACAAAAAAGCAAGGCACAGAATACAGAATACAGTCACAAATACGGTGAAAACGGCACAATGCACACAAGTCTAGCGACGCTTACCAGAAGCCCACTAGACACCAGGGATGAGGTGCAGGGGATGCCTGCGGGCGGAGGAGGGCCTCGAACACGCTAGCAACAGCGTGGGCGGGGGTCAGGGACACGGACACAGCAAGGTGGTGCTGCGGACGTGGGTGTGCGAGCTCTTGACCGAAATCAGAACACCACTGTGTTCTTTCAACAATCACCCGCACACACTCCCTGACGTTCACTCCGCACTGCTATGTGGTGCCATGGATTTCAGGCGACTCGCACACAAGCACTCACACACATTCACTTCTAGCACCCTAATGCGGTGCACTGATATGTGGCTGGTTAAGGTCGCTGTAGTTGCAGACAGCTGAGGCCCAAAATGACCCTCCGTCCAACAACCAATTCCTGTCACCCCCACCCCCATGAGGTGGAGATGAAAGCAACCTTTTCCCCAGATACTAGGCCCCTCTCAGCTGAAGTCATGCTTCTCAGGATCCTGAGGACAAGGTGGTGGAAGAAAGAGATAATGGATGATCAGACAACAGTTAACACATGGCAGTTTGGGCACCAATTGGGAGGTTCAGTTAGAGGGGAGGGACGCTGGGGCCAAACACTAGTCACAGCAGTGTTAGTCAGACACTCCAATATCCCAACAGTTATTAATTCTGTACCTCCTGGGAAGGGGGCACATTTTGGGGCATGGTGACTTGATCCGCCCCAAAAATTCAGGTTGTACACAAAGAGTTACCGGGTCCACTTCTCCTTGGTAGGAGGCAAAACATCTGATGCACGATGACTTGAGTCACACTAGATGATTCCCATCCCACATGCAAAATGCTCTATGCTGTGCCTTTCAGGAATGAGGCACAAGGTCTGGGCCGTGATGACATGAGTTTCCCAAGACAATTCGATCACATACAAAACAAGTTTCAAATGAGGTACGTCCCCGGAATGAGGCACAAGTCTGGTGTGCAATGACTTGAGTTGCACCAGACTATTCTGGATCATCAGGCAAAGAACTCCAATGCTGTACCTCCATGGAATGAATTTCAATACCTGGTGCACTTCAACTTGAGTTGCACCAGATAGTCCAGTCACACACAAAGATGCAATTTCAGCGGTGCCACACAAGGTAGAATGTGGCACTGCCCTGGATGCACCCCCACCTCTGAGGGTTGAAACCTAGGAGTCAGGCACCACACACAATGAGCATGCAGTTGAGTGTTGCATAGGAGAAATGTGACTCTTGACAAAAGTGGGTCATGCAGCGTCTCGCAAACAGTGAACCAGCTCACAACAAACAAGACGTTTAGGTGTAAGGTGTCCCAACGATTAAGGGCCACACTCTGTAAGTATGGGTCGTACCTTGAAGGCTTCGGACCAGGCAATTCTGGTATCCAAGTGCAATACTTATTCTCTTCTCACACTGCTCCTACCAGGTGTAGTCCAGCAGATGATGTAGGTACAGAGGAGGGTACCGCTCTTTAGATGGCACCATTACATGGTGTAGGTCCCTTGCAGGAAGTCTTTCATGATCCTGAGATCCTGAGACCTTCAGACAGAACAGGGGGCAAGCCACCAAGACCTTAAAGAGCACACTTCACAGTGCCACACAGCAGCAGGTAAGATGCAGGCGTGGATCCCTTCCAAGGACAGTAAATACTCCTGTGCACAACAGATTCCTCCGGCAGTACTGGTCCCACGTCCCTTCTAATGTATCTCTGGGTTGCTGAAGTGTGGTGCTTGTAGTTATACTCAAGTGTGCCTTTGAAGTTTGGGGGTTATTCAAAGAGTTACCCTTTGAACCACAGATGTCTCCACTAAATGTCAGGCCTATCTGCCATAGAGCTGTGGAATGCAGATCCTTATTTTTAGTGGTGACATGATCTGGCTGCTAGAGACCACGTGTCAGAACCTCTCCATCTAATCTATCTGGCCAGGCTCTCAAATGACAGAGGTCTGTCATTCCAGTTCCCTACGTTTTATAGCTGTCACTAGGGAATGCACAAATGCTCTTTTCCCCGCTTCCAGTGGAATTAAGCTGAATTAAAAAACACATGCAAAGAGATTTTAGAATATAGAAATACTTTCTAGAAGTGGCAATTCTAGGATATTATTGTGAAAATCACCTTTACCATGGGAAGAGGTTTGCTATTATGAATCCAATGATAGTAAACATCATGAGGCTGCTGCACTACAATCCACTATTGCAGCCAGGATTAATTATAAATTTGCTTCCTTGTTAACCTATGGTCAAAGCAGCTCTCATGAGCGGTGAGAACACACATAGGTATCATGTACTCCCAGGGCTCATGTGCCTGGGGCACGCAAAAGCCTGCAGGGGCAAGCTGTAGACAAGTTTAGGATCACCAAAGAGGTGCAAGGGACCATACAGGACTGCTATGACTGGGTCAGTATATATGAAAACACCAATGTCCAAGTGTGCACACATTGACAAGGTATGCCAGACTAAGTATATATAAAAACACAATTGTGAAAGTGTGAAAATAATGACTAGTGCCACTTCCTGATGGATGCAGAACCGACATGTGCCCTTTCACCCCGTACATTTACAGAGAGAAAGTGCTCAGGGCCCATAGGCCATTCAAATAAAATCAGCAAAATCTAACAAAAAAACAATAAAAAAAGGTTTAGAAACCACTATCTCAGCGTGTCAGGTCTAACAGGGAATCATTTTGTGAAGGGGTCCACCAAGAATGCAAAGAGAAATGAGAATGTTTTTGGGAATGGTGGACTGCTTTAGACTGTGGATCCCCAATGTTTCCTTGGTGGCAAAGCCTTTACTACGGCTGATGCACAGAGATGTGCCTGATCCGATCCCATGGGACAACAAATTCATGAAAGCTTTCCTAGAGCTGAGAGAAAATCTCTCTTGTGCCCCGGTGTTGAAAATTCCTTAGCATGCAAAGAATTTTACATTATTTTGCAGAGAGCAAGAGAGGGCGGTGCTCTCTCAGTGCTTACACAGATGTATGCCATATATCGCTATCACACTTGATCCTATAGTTGCTGCATTGCCTTGTTGTATTAAACCAGTAGTAGCTGTGAGTTGTGAAAGAATAGTGATGGGGCATCCTTTAACTGTTATGTTCCCTCACTCGTTTGAGGTTGTAGTAGGAGACTGGCCCTTTAGGTAGTATGCAAAGATAGGAAACCTGGGGGGGGGGGTCCAGGCAACCACACGTTGGGTAACAGGGGTAAAAACTAGATCACCTAATGCTTTAATTTTTAAGGTAGCTTGATCAAGTAGTTACAACAGTTTTGGAGAAGTGCAAAGCATTTGTTGTACTCACAGTATCAATCATGCAACTAACACATTCGAAGAAATAACTCAAGGCCAATTTATAAACATAATTCGGATATTTATATATTTTTTTTTACTTTTAAAACCAAGATTATCAAAATTGGTTAACAACTTTTTGAGATATGGATTGTTGAAGTTTAATAAAAATAGTCCTTTTGTGCGTAATTACCACCTTAGGAATCAATGAAAGGTCAACTTTAAAAATACACATAAAATCACAGAGTTGCTTTACCAAGTTCTTCTTCTTCAGGTTGGTCGAGCTTGTTGGCAGGCATACTGTGCCAGCTGGAGATGTTTGGGTAGTTCATGGTTCCAGCGAGAGCAATGGTGAAAGGCCCCTGGAGCTGGTGCAGGGCCACTGTGGAGGACCCCTTTAGAAAATGTCTGTGCAGGTAAGTTAAGAGCTGGTTCTTTGGGGTCCCCTTGGAGTGTCATGGTCACAATGGGTGAGGGACCCGTAGGGCACAGTTAGTTCTATTTGCAGGGCACAGGTCGGGCAGAAGCTGATCGCATTGATGCCCTTTGGATCTGAACGTAAGCAACTTCAAGGGTCGCTTGCAGGGCAATGAAGGCACTCTGGAAGAAGGTCTGAGGTGTGAAGTTTCTAAACTGGGGCTTCCTTCTGGTCCTCTTTCAGCCCCAGGCAGGCTGGGTTTCCTGCTGTCTGACGTCAGCTGACCAATAGCCACGGTATTGGTAGGGTTTGACTACTGGAGGGTGCAGTGCCAACAAACTTGGCACACTTGCAGGGTTTGTACTTGTGGTTATTGGTGTTTTGCCAGGTCCAGCTGAAACTAGTGGTTCAGGAGTTAGCAGCTGGTCAGTGAAATGACCCTGACTGTGTTGCTGGTTTCTTCTTTGTTGCAAAGTAGTGCCTTCTTGGGTGATTGGTGAAGCCTGGAGGTCCTCTGGTGTTCTTGAGGTCAGTCTAGTTGTCCAGCAGCTCCGCAGTGGCGATTGTGCGGCGAGTGAGGGCTTGCAAAGGGGAGGCCATCTGCAGCTAGGGGAAGGCCTGGGGGTCGAATTTCAAGAGAGGTACGACCTTTGAAACTCACCAGCAGGGCAGTGCACACTCCTTAGGGATGGAGTGTTAGCACCACCACCTAGGAAGGGCATTGTTCTGAATCCCAGGGAGCAGGAGCTCTCACCTCAGAGGTTCAGACTTGTGTCTGGATGTGGCAGGCTGGTTGGGACTGGCCAGCAAGCATGCCAGGGCAGTTATCCTTTGCAGGGGCACCTCTAAGGTCCAATAATATAAAATTGAATGCTATCAAGTTTCTAATCCTAGTACATTGCTCCTCCAACCTGAAAGCGATGTATTTGATGATTTTGAACGTGACTGTCTTGATGAAACAGATGAATGCACCAAGCCAAAACCTGACATAAAAAATTAACCTTTGATTGAACCTGACTATGTGATATTTGTTGACGGCTCATGTCAAAGAATAAATGATGGTTCCTTGAGAGCAGCTTATACTCTCTGTAAAATTCAAGAAATAATAGAAGCTTCATGGCTTCAGGGAGTTTCCTTAGCACACGCTGAAAAATGAGTTGCTCTTGCTGGAGTTTGCAGTTTAAAGCCCTGATGAGAGTGGCTATATTTACAGATAGACAGTATGGCTTTGGGGTGGTTTGTGACAACATCTGGTTCACTCATAAGAAAGGGTGAACAAATGAGAAGACTATGAGACAATTCCAGCTGAAGGTGCTGATGTCAAATGTGCAGCACTCAGGATCAATAATATTTATATCACTGTTAAAAAATAGATATGCAGACAAAGTGGCACGCAGTTGTGGCCTGTATAGTTAACTGAATATTATCAAATGGATCTCAAGACAACGCTGTCTGTTGTATGATGATGACTATAGCTGACACTTGGGAGGATTTCGAAGTCATGCAAGAAATTATATCTGAAGCAGAACAACAGAGTTGGATCAGAGCAAGACGTGGAGTGTATGAAAATGACATTTGGGTTTCAGTAGATGAAAGAGCAGTGATACTAGATAGTCTGTCATCCCAAATGACAAGATATTTCCATGGACCTTCACATCTAGTTAGGGACAGTAAGCTACGGTCATTTAAACAGAATTGGTTTAATCC
Organism: Pleurodeles waltl; assembly: GCF_031143425.1. Classification (NCBI taxonomy): domain Eukaryota; kingdom Metazoa; phylum Chordata; class Amphibia; order Caudata; family Salamandridae; genus Pleurodeles; species Pleurodeles waltl. The sequence continues at coordinate 916,473,496 of NC_090447.1, forward strand.
CACATCTGGAGCCCATGCAGAACAATTATGTCACAGATAAGTAACATGTCAACAAGTTAATGTTTGGAAAGGAACAACAGTTACAATGAGCCACAAAGGAAAATCATATGGTCCTTTAAACAGGATGCAGATGGACTTTATTGAGATGCCTGTTTGCAACGGACTGAGATATGTCCTGGTTACAGTGTGCAGTTTCTCTAGATGGGTGGAATCCTGTCCAACAAGGAGGAATGACAGCCTCGCTGTAGCCAAACTGGTGTTGAAGGAATTAGTCCTGAGGTATGGTATGCCTATTTCTTTGGAGTCAGATTGACAAAATCACTTCAACAGTGAGTTCATCTAAATGTTGTGTGCAGCATTAAAAATTGAACAGAAAATACACTGCAGTAGTCGACCTAAACCACCTGGAATCATTGAGCAGAACAACAGACAAACATAACCTTTACATACAGATTTGCAAAAGTTTGTACTTCAACTTCACTAAAATGGCCTGGTGCATTACCACTAGTATTGATGAGTATGTGAAATACACCTAATAGAAAGACTGGTTTATCCCCACATGAGACACTTATGGGGAGAGCAAAGAGGTTACCTGTTGTTTCTGGAAATGCAACTGTGAACATACCAGATGACCTGGTACTTGATCATTGCAAAGGACTAGCTTATGTGGTGTGCTCTCTCTCTCAACAGGTTGAAGTTGTCACTGTAAATTCACATCAAGAGCAGTGTCATGATCTTAACCCAGGAGAGTGGGTCCTTGTACAAAAGTACACAAGAAAGTCCTGTCTGGAGCCAAGGTAGAATGGCCCCTATCAAATCATTGTGATCATGAATACAGCTGTCAAGTGTGCTTGACTACCAAATAAATTACATGCCTCTCAAACCCAGAGAACAAGAAATCCCTATGTAGAAACAGTATTCCATGAGCCAGAAGTGAGAACACTGGTGAATGTATCACCACAAGTTGTACAAACTTGAGTACAGAAATTAGGAGTTTGTTATAAGGAGATGAAGATTAGCAGACAGGTGAAGAAGTCCAATGTTGGCACACAGTCGCACTGGAGCTTTTGACATAGAAGTGGAGACACAGAAATGCAAGCTGAAGTGACAGCTGAAATATTCTATTAAGAAGATCTAGGAAAAGGAACAAGTTCTGGGTCGAGAACAACAAAAGACTCAGTGCTAAATGACCAAAAACGTACAGTCGGAAGAAGCTGAAATCAAGTGTGCCAGTTGGATACATCCACCGACAATCGATAAAGGAACAGCATCTAGTGGTGTAAGAGAAAGAGATCAACAAGTACTCAGAAGATCCAAAAGAGCTAGAGAACCCCATTGAAAATATTCAACACCTGAATTGACAAATTATGTGAATCAAGTACTAAACATACCAATCAAAGACTTGATTGATTGGAACAAAGAGTTGCCCCAACCTCCTTGAAATTACTCAAAAGAAATTCAGTTGTGGACTGTTTAAACTACAGACTTTGATAATGGCATTATTAAAAGAAGATAAGAAGAGTACCTAGGCCCGAAGCAGCAGAAGATGAGTAGGGATAATATTTTAGAAGAACACAGAGTAGGGGTAAGAAAGACTTATGAAAATTGCTGTAAATAAAGCTGAAAGAAACAAACACTAAGAAAATAATCAAGAACGTTGCAGACTGAGACAGAAACATTACATTTGTTGCACACATATTGCTTTATAAGATCTGACTTTAGATAAACATGTGTACCTTAACCAGAAATAGATGCAAGATTATTATAGGTATTGTATTTAGACTAATGCTTTTGTTTGTAGTTGCCATATTATTATTAATACATCTTACCCCAGAGACACCAAAATCTGTAGATACATATACTAATACAACATTTAGACTAGGTATTAATGGAGATAAGTTGAAGGTTTCTTTTGTAGATTACATGAAGGAAGATTATTCGACAAATGTTTATTCTAGATTAGTGCAAGAGTATACTAAAGCCATAGACACAAAGGACAGCTATGTATGCACACACAGGCCTTCTTCAGCTAATGAACAAGTAGCTTATCATCGTGTTACCCTTTCCTATGCTATATCATGCAGTATAGTTTATAGGCAGAGATATTCTGAATACTACCACTCTGACTTTGACATAGTTCTTCAATTGAAGAGCATTGCGGAGACAGCTTGGTTTTTACTTTAGACCTTTTCTTTCTGTAAAAATTGTATAACCAAACTTGCTTAATTGATACACTAGAAAAAGCTTTAATTTTAATGTTAAAAGAGAGAAACACACAGTTTGCACAAAATTAATGTAAAAAGGAACATGTCTTAAAGAATGTGAGGAAAAGAGAAGATCAGTTTTGAAAGAAAATGCCTGTCCCAATATTAGATGAGAGACAAAAAGGGAAAGTATGCATGTTTAATGGAAGAATCCATGGGAAAAGACATCAGCAGGGAATAGTAACTGTGAACATGCTTTCAATAGTAGTGGACTAGCTACTAGTACATCTGGATCTTTATTAGTTGAAAAAACTGAATTAGCAGCAATTAGATCAACTGTGCTTTTAAATCGCTATGTCTTAGACATTTTACTTGCAGAAAATGGCGTAAATAGGTCGAGTCTGCAAGATGCTGAAGTTTGAAAATTGTTGCACCTATATCCCATCAAAAAGAATATAGACTGTGCAAAGAATATTTCTGACTTGAAGTTTGATTTAGAACCTTTACAAACCACCAGTAGAGTTCAAAGTTTTACTGAATGAATTTCTTCAACAGGCACCTGGATTTAAGCAGCAGGAGGAGGATTCTTCAAAGCTATCTTAATTCCTACACTAATAGTAGTTTTTTTTTTTCTATCTACTCTAACAATTTACAAGACAATACAAATGTTGGTAATAAAGTAGAAAAGTGGAGAAATTATTAGAAGAATAAAGCAAGATTTTGAATCGAATATGTTGATATAGAAAATAATAGAATAAAGAAAGAGAAAATCTGATAAGAAAAAGGAAAGATTCAGCAGAAGTTGAAATGAACTCTGAGTACATCTGTCAATGTGATTTTGTGATGGATCTAAACCATCAGATGGGAAAATTGGGAAGTGTTTTTAATTAATAATATATTGGGTGCAACATTAAACGTGTAGAAATAACATGTAGGCCTGAAAACAAAAAAGAAATGCAATTAATTTTCCTTTTTCTGCTTTCTTAGCTGCCGAAAAGCACTAGGCAACAATATCTATAGACTTTAGTCAACTAACGCACCATCAAGAACATATGTTACTTGTTTGCCAATGGTGACCTAGGTCAGTGATGTATTATGAATAACTGTTAAATTTGCTTGTAACATTTGGCAATGGCCTACGTAGCAAAGTGTATTCTTTTAACCTTCACATATTCATAGGTTAATTTAATGAATAAAATGTTAAGTTTGAAATCAGAAAATCTATTTCCTTATGAAGAAGTTGGATAGAAAGGGGTGTTTGGGAAGGGAAATGTGAATGTGCAAATATACATTATCCTACCCATGATTTTTTTATCCTCTATTCTGTACAATGGTGTAAACCAGCATCCAGTAGATAGTTTAGTTGCAATGTTAGAACATGATGAATAAAATGCTTTATAGCTTCTTTGTCTGTATGTGAAGGTTAAAAGAATACACTTTGCTACATGGGCCATTTCCAATGTTAGATAAATTAGTCGATGGAAGCTGTCTCATGAAGACAACGAAACCTAATTGGTTAATCAAGTGGTGCAGACAAAGGAAGAAGGTACAAGTTATAATATCCAATTGTTATAAAATATGTGTTCCTTTATTAGTGGGAACCCACAAACTCTCAGAAACTCCTTTACTTTTTGAGCATACTCACTTTATGACTCTCTAAACTTCACAATTAGATTCATCCAAAGACTCTTTGCCTGAAATGTATTTTGCTTTGAAACTCTGCTGAGTTTCTTAATGCTTTCAAATGTCTGATTTACAAACTCTTTATGGGTTCTTCAAATTCATTAATGATTTTTTTTGTTTTACAAAACCATCTTTTAAACTACACTAGGGAAATTATTTATTTGGAACGCGCTTTATGCATTGTTCTGTTTATCATTGATTCGATTGATTATTGAATAATTTTGTTTCTGTCAAAAAAAGAGGAGATAAGAAAAATTTATAATAAATATTTAAACTTTATTCCAACTCTCATCATTCACTCTCATAAAGAAACATAATTTAAAAAGATTTAGGGATGTTAATGTTTAATTTGCAACTCTTCCCTGCTTAATTGCCACAAAGATTCAATGCTTAGGATCTAGTAGTAAGCGTAGATTCTAAAATTATTTATTCAGAGACTCCGCTGTAATAGTAGCATATTTACAACATTTATGGAAGTTATCAGGTAGCACTGGAAATGTTCATGTGTCTTAGGTTTCCAAGAGCGCTCCTCCTACTCTGTGCTTACTCTTGTGAATTTTAACTTAGGTGGATAATCTGTGTAAGTCGTTGAATGTAAGGGAGGCCCTTTTAAGGGTGAGTTATTTTTCACAGCCAATAAATACCAATACTTAATTTGATTTTTTTTTGGGGGGAAGTGTGAATTTACATGCAAAATTGTTGTTTGGCGCACCAAACTATACATGTATTTTCACTCACATTTTACCAAAATACATTTTGGTTTGTTTAACCTGGCAAAATCTGTCAGTGTAAATTGTGAGGTTTGCTGTTTGCCACATAATTCCAGATTCACTCCTTGAATAAACTGCTGAAACCCAAATTTCCCACTATACTCACAATCAGGCCCTAATTTGGAGAAAATGTGGGTTTGCACATTTAACATTTGTTTTAACTGACTGCAGGGAAACAAAGAAAGAAACTGCAACTCAATGAAAACTGAGGGTGTTGCCCTAAAAATTGCACTTTTTGAAGACTTTTACTCAACTCTTTTCTGTGGAATATTTCTACAAGCCTGGAGCATAGATTGACCAATAAAAATACTTCCACTGTGCATATGTGTCTTTTTAAGTGCTCTTTACAATCCTAAAAATCTTAACCATATTCTGTGGCTCACAATGTGGAACTTGGTACCTCATGTACAAAAAGTCCTAATAAGATATTCCAAATTGCATCACAGATTGATTTGTAATTTGCAGTTTTTTATATTAGGAATCTACTAAAGTGGATTAGGTAGAAGCGGGTGCAATTTGCTCCCTGACTACGAACCACTGCTTGCCTCAAATAAAATGATTTTGTCGACATTCATTAAGGAGAAAATGTTCAATAGAGACTCCTTATAATTTGCAAATTATTACCACCAATGTGTGATTGATGGTAAAATATTAATGTTTTGCTACTGGATTTCAGTCACAAAATATACATGAATTATTGAATTGGTATTGGAAAGGGTGTCGTTTACAGACCCCTTTCAATTAGCAATTCTGTATTTTTCCAGAAACCCAAATTGTGATTTGGTAACTTGTTGCTAAATTGCAATTTGGGAATTGTACATTCAATAAAGCCATTATGTTGTTGCAAATGCTCAAATTTGATCTTCGCGACCTTAAAATCATCGTGTACATCAGGCCCTTGATTTCTTCAGTCTCTTTTCATTGGACTTAGGTGCTAACAATCTTTGAGAACGGCACCCTTTGAAAAGGTATATATCAACATGTAATACAAATAATCATACACCTTTTACTAAAAGGAATGTGGAAATTTTGTAAAATGACTCGCAGAATTGAATTTCCAAGGCAGGATGCTATGTTCTGCAGATTTAATTATACCGTCTGGCTCTACCATTTAGCACTTCTGACAATCAAACTGCACCAGTACATATTTATATTCTTCATCCAAGAAGAGAGGAGAAAAAACAATAAACAATTATAATGCTTCAGTAATCATGTTAGCCTGATTAATGTGGTTGTGCAGTTATTTGCAGACAGCTCATTAGCATTGGTACCATGTGCAACTTCCCATCATAAATAATATAAGCATGAGTTATAGGGCATGCAGGATGCAATGTCACCTACCAGAAGTAAACAGCAGAGTTTCCGCCTTTGCGGTTTAGCTTAATTCATATTCATGACACTGATATTGCAAAATGAAGACTACATGTTGCTGACTTAAAGGTCCAAATGCCAGTATTCTGCTTATAAATCAGGAAAGATCTCAAATCTAAATATTGAAATCTATTAAAAAGGCTAAAGATAGAGAAATATAAAAAGGCAATTCTAACATAGCATGAAAAGCCACTCGACATCTGTTTTCTCCTAGCATTTAAACATATGGAATATATGCTGCACTTAAACAGCACTCTTCCAACATATATATCCACGTTTCGATTTATATGTCGATTTTGCTAAGTGCATTTAAGGATGACAATGATATATTTTTCAAGGACAGCTACAACATAACTAAATTCAAATGTTTTTGACTTAGCTTCAGAACTACGTACGTATTTGTGCTTGCTTTTCATGTTTGCATTTTGTAGGTGTTCTTGAAAAATATGGGCCTGATTCTAACTTTGGAGGACGGTGTTAAACCGTCCCAAAAGTGGCGGATATACCACCTACCGTATTACGAGTCCATTATATCCTATGGAACTCGTAATACGGTAGGTGGTATATCCGCCACTTTTGGGACGGTTTAACACCGTCCTCCAAAGTTAGAATCAGGCCCTATATCTGTTGAAAAACCAATTCTGGTAACTGATTTTCATAAAGGCAGAGCAAAGCTTACACGTAGACTATTTTACGTCAGTCTTAATTAAAAAATGAGACGTGAAAGAACACAATAAAACTCACTGACATTGTAAGGAATTGTTAATGCACTATGTAGAGTTCACTCAAACTGATGCCAATACAATCACTGGAATTATGTGATTAACTAGCAAGAATGATTCAAACTTGTACTCATTTTATAGGCAGTTTCCTACGTAAACAACTAGAGCTTTATATAGACTTAGAGAGAGGCACTACCTTCGCATTACCAAATACTACCAACAATCCTCTCCGTTATCACCTGGTGACATTTTAAATATTCTATAGACACCATTGTCTGACATCAGCATGCTGAGACAAGCACCACCACAGCGATATTATTCCTGTATTAGCTAGTGGCCCTGATGGGTGACTGTAAGGAATGTCTTCTCGTGAAGGGTGCTGGGCATCTGGACAATTGCCAGTCATTTTATTGCCAGAAATGTGCATGCAGTTGGTATCAGCCAGGAGAAACCCTGGAGAATCCCCAGGGCTCAGGGGTCCCAAGCACACCAGTCACCCTTCTAATTACTGTTAGAAATTGGTTCTTAGTTGTTGGAGGTATACACCCTGTCCAAGACCCGATCCTAGTCAGGGTAAGTCAGATACACACCCTAAATTAACCTGTGCTCATCCTCTGATAGGCTGGCACAGAGCAGTCAGGCTTAACTTAAGAGTTAGGCGGTCATTCTGACCCTGGCGGTCAAAGACCGCCAGGGCGGAGGACCGCGGGAGCACCGCCGACAGGCCGGCGGTGCTCCAATGGGGATTCCGACCGCGGCGGTAAAGCCGCGGTCCGACCGGCAACACTGGCGGTCTCCCGCCAGTGTACCGCCGCCCCATTGAATCCTCCAAGGCGGCGCAGCTTGCTGCGCCGCCGAGGGGATTCCGACCCCCCCTACCGCCATCCAGATCCCGGCGGTCCGACCGCCGGGAACCGGATGGCGGTAGGGGGGGTCGCGGGGCCCCTGGGGGCCCCTGCAGTGCCCATGCCACTGGCATGGGCATTGCAGGGGCCCCCGTAAGAGGGCCCCTAAATGTATTTCACTGTCTGCTGCGCAGACAGTGAAATACGCGACGGGTGCAACTGCACCCGTCGCACAGCTTCCACTCCGCCGGCTCGATTCCGAGCCGGCTTCATCGTGGAAGCCTCTTTCCCGCTGGGCTGGCGGGCGGCCTGAAGGCGACCGCCCGCCAGCCCAGCGGGAAAGTCAGAATTACCGCCGCGGTCTTTCGACCGCGGAACGGTAACCTGACGGCGGGACTTTGGCGGGCGGCCTCCGCCGCCCGCCAAGGTCAGAATGAGGGCCTTAATGTGTAAAGTGCTTGTGCAGCACTTAATTACAATAACACAATAATGGACAGCACAAAAAGACTCCATTCCCAGTTTAGAAAATTAGAGAATATTTATCTGACTACAAGAAGACCAAAGCAATGGAACTCCAATCAGTAGAAGCTGAGATATTCATTTTTAAAGATTAAACTCAAAATAGTCCGAAGTCACTAGCGGTCTAAAGGGTAATTCAGGTCGCAAGGGACCGTTGCTAATCCAAAGTTCAGGCCGACCGCAATGGAGGGAAGGCAGGCTTCAGAAGCCAGGCAAGGAATGCTAAAACAATGCCTTGAATGGAGCAAGCTTCGAAGTCGAGTAGCAAATACAAAGGCAATGTTACAATATTTTCCACGAGTCTGGTCACTGCATCAACATTGAGCCTTGCAGTTGGATCCCCCATTAGCATTGAACTCCACTGAGATGAATGTGATGTATTGTTGTCACGTGGTAGTGAGCGTCCTCGTTTAGCCCCGCAGCCTGTGGATCTGTAGTCATCGAGCAGCTTCTGCATCATCATCAGAGAAGTGATTTTTCACATGTAATGCTTATGTTTTTGCAGAAAACAGCTGCAGAACCCACGTCTGAGGCACAGGACTGGAGGGGGACACTTCAGGCAGTGATAGGACACAAAGATTGCAGAGTCCAGCAGCACCAGGAGAGTTGCAGGCACTCTTTTATGAACTTGAAACCGCAGGAAAAAGAGAACAGGGGGCAAGCCAACAAACCCCTTGGAGAATCTTGGGTTCATGGCTTTAGAGAACAGGTCCAATCCTTATCACTCCAGGCAAGAAGAAGTAGGCAGCAGGCCAACACAGCAAAGAAATAGCAAATTACCAAATCCTCCTATAGCACAGCACACAGCAAGCAGTAGACAAATCAAAACACTGCAGTTAGCAGAGTGATAGTCCCTCGTGGCAGTACAGCAGTTCTTCTGCCTGGCAGAATGTCCTTGGTTTCAGTAGAGTTCTGATTTGGTGGGGTTTGGGGTTCAGCACTTATACCCAAATGTGCCTTTGAAGTGGGGTAGACTTCAAAGAGGCCTTTGAAGATCAGAAGGCCCCTGCCCTTCCTTCCCTGGCTCAACAAACTGTATAGAGGGCTATGCAATCCTTCGTGTAAAAAGAGGCACAGTGCTATTAAGGTGTAAGTGTTAGCTCCTTCCTCCCATCTAGCCCAGCAAGGCCCATCAGCCTGGTGATGGGCCATCAGGATGCAAATGTCACACCCAAGCTCCCTTTGTGTGTGACTGTCTGGTGGGAATGCACAAAGCCCAGCTGTCATCCAATCGAGACATGTATTCAGAGACAGACAGAGGCACAGAATGCATAAAGTAAAAAAATGCCAACTTTCTACAAGTGTTATTTTCAGACTTACAATTTAAAATCCAATTTAGAGTTGTGATTTTAAATTGTGAATCCAGATACACCATCTCCAAATTTCTATCTTTTCCCAATTGAAAGTTACACTTAAAAGATGCTTCAAGGTAACCCCAATTTTAATCCACTGGAGAGATCGGCCTTGCAGTAGTAAAAAACATATTTAATAGTTTTTACTACAAGGACATGTTAAACTTAAAAGTACATGTCCACCTTTTTAAATCCACTGAACCCTGCCCTTGGGGCTAACCAGAGAATACTTTAGAGGGTGCTTACATGTAATAAAAAGGAAGAGTGGGGCCTGGAAAGCGGGTACTCTTGCCTGGTTGAAATGGCAGTTTAAAAATGCCCAATCAGGCTGTGCAGTGGCTGGCCTGAGACACGTTTACACAGCTACAGTAAAGGTTAAAACAATCAGTGCTGCAGGCCAACTAGTAGCATTTCATTTACAGGCCCTGGGCACATATAGTGCACTTTACTAGGGACTTACAAGTACATTAAGTATGCCAATTTTGGATAAGCTAATATCACCATGATCAGAGTACAGAGCACCTGTACTTTATCATTGGTTAGCAGTGGTAAAGTGCACAGAAGCTTAAAGCCAGGCAAAAATGAAGTCTGAGAAACAGGAGGTCAGAAGGCAAAATATCAGGGGAAACTATGTCAAGGATGCCAGGTCTAATAATTACCTTTCATGGAGGGGTGCAGAATCACCTGATACGCTTATACCAACTCTGTATGCAAGCATGGTACCAATGGGAAATGCAAACACTGTTGGCAAGGGAAAGCCCTCAATCCCTACTTGTGAGGTTTGCATGCACACCTAAGGAATGTTAGCCACAAGTTTAGAAAACTTTTCCCCAACTGAGTTCAGTAAGACAACTTGCTGTGCTGTGTGAAAGGGAGAGGGAAGCTATGCTCCATATTTAACAGTATATGGCAAAATCCAGTCCTTTTCTTGTGCTGGCACATAGGCCCTCATTCTGACCCTGGCGGTCGGCGGAGAGGCGGCGGTCAGACCGCGAACAGACCGGCGGTATTAAAAATGGCATTCTGACCCTGGCGGGAACCGCCAACACAGCCCGCCAACTTAACACTCCGACCGCCACAGCGGTACAAACAAACAGCGCGGCGGTTCCCGCCAACAGCCCGGCGGCAGACAAAGTACCGCCCACCCTATTACGACCCACCAATCTGCCACCTTTTCCGGGGCGGGAGCACCGCCGATAAGAACACGGCGGAAACAGACTACGAACGGGAAAACGCTCACCTCTACGCACTCCACGCGAGATTCCGGCAGTATGGAGCCAGAGTTACAGGTCATCCCCGCACTCCTATTCCTCCTCATATACCAGGAGCACGCCCGGCGGCGCGGAAGACATCGGTGAGTACTGCACCTACGACACAGGGGAGGGAAAAGATTACCGGCACACACCCACCCACCCACACCCACTACAACACACACATCAATGCATTCCCACAGATCACTGTCACAACCCACAAACCACCCCCCTCCGAAATAATGCAAAGACCAAAAGAAGAGATCATAAACGGGCAGATATATTGAAATAAACTATGTACAAAATATATACAGCTACTAAATGTAGTCCAACCACTGTCCGTGGATCACAGGGGTCCTGTGCAAAGGGGCAAGGCCCAGTCCCACGACAAGAACTCCACGGAGAGAACACTGCAGGGGCATCAGAAAGAAAATAGGACAGGCACCTCAGGGGGAAGGGAAGGGGGGGCACCTCAGCCACTTGAGTACACGACGCCAGATCCACGAGGGGACTCCATGACCACTGGCCCATCCTGGGGAGTGCAAAGCCACAGTCCATACAGTCCATACAGTGGGTGGCCTGCCCACTGGGCCATCCTGGGGAGAGCAAAGCCACAGTCCATACAGTCCATACAGTGGGTGGCCTGCCCACTGGGCCATCCTGGGGAGAGCAAAGCCACAGTCCATACAGTCCATACAGTGGGTGGCCTGCCCACTGGGCCATCCTGGGGAGAGCAAAGCCACAGTCCATACAGTCCATACAGTGGGTGGCCGGCCCACTGGGCCATCCTGGGGAGAGCAAAGCCACAGTCCATACAGTCCATACAGTGGGTGGCCTGCCCACTGGGCCATCCTGGGGAGAGCAAAGCCACAGTCCATACAGTCCATACAGTGGGTGGCCTGCCCACTGGGCCATCCTGGGGAGAGCAAAGCCACAGTCCATACAGTCCATAACAGACCCCACTGCCACTGGAGGAGGCAAGTTGGCCAGAGGACATCCTGCAGCCCTGCCCGAGATAGATCCTGCCCTGCCACGTCTGCCAAAGGGCCAGCGGTTCTTGCCCTGAAGGGCCCAGTTCAGCGGTTCTGGAGACGGCGGGGCCCAGTTCAGCGGTTCTTGAGACGGCGGGGCCCAGTTCAGCGGTTCTTGAGACGGCGGGGCCCAGTTCAGCGGTTCTTGAGACGGCGGGGCCCAGTTCAGCTGTTCTTGAGACGGCGGGGCCCAGTTCAGCGGTTCTTGCCTTGAAGGGCCCAGTTCAGCGGTTCTTGAGACGGCGGGGCCCAGTTCAGCGGTTCTTGAGACGGCGGGGCCCAGTTCAGCGGTTCTTGAGACGGCGGGGCCCAGTTCAGCGGTTCTTGAGACGGCGGGGCCCAGTTCAGCGGTTCTTGAGACGGCGGGGCCCAGTTCAGCGGTTCTTGAGACGGCGGGGCCCAGTTCAGCGGTTCTTGCCTTGAAGGGCCCAGTTCAGCGGTTCTTGCCTTGAAGGGCCCAGTTCAGCGGTTCTTGCCTTGAAGGGCCCAGTTCAGCGGTTCTTGAGACGGCGGGCCCAGTTCAGCGGTTCTTGCCTTGAAGGGCCCAGTTCAGCGGTTCTTGAGACGGCGGGGCCCAGTTCAGCGGTTCTTGCCCTGAAGGGCCCAGTTCAGCGGTTCTTGAGACGGCGGGGCCCAGTTCAGCGGTTCTTGAGACGGCGGGGCCCAGTTCAGCGGTTCTTGCCTTGAAGGGCCCAGTTCAGCGGTTCTTGAGACGGCGGGGCCCAGTTCAGCGGTTCTTGAGACGGCGGGGCCCAGTTCAGCGGTTCTTGCCTTGAAGGGCCCAGTTCAGCGGTTCTTGAGACGGCGGGGCCCAGTTCAGCGGTTCTTGAGACGGCGGACGGTCTATGGCCAACTGCTAATTGCCTGGTGGTGCCCTCCTGGGCAGCGGGGATGGTGCTCCTTCACTGCCCACCTGGGCTGTGGGTGGTGGGGCCCTCCTGGCCAGCTGGGCTGGGTCCTCCCTGGGCAGCGGCTATGGGGGTGGTGGGCTCTCCCGGGGCAGCTGTGCCGGTTCCTCCCGGGGCAGCGGCTATGGGGGTTGTGGGCTCCTCCTGGGCAGCAGGCCTGCTGCCTGACCTCTCCAACTTGCTGCCCTTGCCCTCCTTAGTCGTCGGCCTGTGGCCCTTGCCTCCCTTTGGAGCTGTGGCTGGTGACTGTCTCTGGGTGGTGTCCGGGGGGGATGTAGAAGGCGGGCTCCTGCGGCGCCCCTTCCGCCTTCTGCTCCTCTTCCCAGGGGGTGGGCTGGCTGTCCCCTTGCTGCTGGGCGAAGATCCAGACATGCGGGCTGGCGGGCTCCAATACCCCTGCACCCTTGTCAAGGGGGCTGCAGGGCTGGTGGTGGCTGAGGTGCTCTTCTTACCCCGACGAGAAGGAGGGGGGGGCTCAGGGTCAGGAAAGAAGTTAGTAGTGGCGAGGAAGAGCTTCTTGGGACAATGGAGAGTGGTAGGTACAGTGGGAATGGGAGTGGAGGGAGAGGATGTGGTTGTAGGTGAGTCACGTTTGCTGTCTTTGGGTGCAGGTGCAGGAGGGATAGGCTGTCGTGAGGTGGATGGCTGTTGGGTGGGTGGGTGGCTGCGTTTGTGTGGTGTGGAAGAGGGGGTGACAGACACAGTGGGAGAGGACACAGGGGACGTGTAAATGGCAGTGGGGATGGTGACTGCACGTGTGCGGACTGGAGTGGAGGGTGTGCTGGTGATGGAAACACTGGCTGATGGTGAGGTGAATGGAGGTGTGAGTGTAGACGTCACAGGGAGGGAGGAGGGAGACGAGGAGGTGGGGGTCACAGAGGTGGTAGTGACTGTTGGCATGTCTGCATCGGAATGTTGCGTGTGTGAATGTCTGGGTGATCTGTGGTGCTTATGTTTGGATGAGCTTCTCTTGGGTGTTGAGGTGTGTGCAGGCTGGTCTGATGGTGTGGGTGGGACAGGCAGAGGAACAGGAGACTGGGAGGAGGGAGTTAGTAGAGGCAGGCAGGAGACAGGGACAATGGCTGCCGTCAGTGCTAAGGCCAGAGCCTGGAACGATCGCTGATGGGCAGCCTGACCCGAATGAATGCCCTCCAGGTACGCATTGCTGCGATGAACCTCCCTCTCCACCCCCTGGATGGCATTCAAAAGGGTAGTCTGCCCAACAATGAGCGTTCGGAGGAGGTCAATGACCTCCTCACTGAGGGCAGCGGGGGTAACAGGGGCAGGGCCTGAGGTGCCTGGGGTGAAGGAGATGCCCGGCTTCCTGGCAGAGCGGGCACGGGGCGAACGCGGAGGGGCTGCTGGGAGGGCGGAGATGGTGCGCTGGGTGGCGGCTGTACCTGTAATGGCGGGGGGCACGGATGGTGCCACCCCCGCAAGGGAGCCCCCTTCCGAGGACGTGTCCGTGTCGCTGCAGGCTCCAGTCGTCCCCGTCGTGGAGCTCCCCTCGCCCTCCGTCTCACTGGTCCAGTCTGACTCTGTGGCATGGCCCTCCTGGGCCATGTGAGATGCAGCTCCCTCCTGCCCCGATGCCACTTCTCCTCCGCCTGATGATGCTGATGCACACAAGCACAGAAAGACAAACAAAAAGGGGGGGGGAGAGAGAAATAAAGGGATATTGAGTACATGGATCTCCGGTACAGTTAGCGGACAAGACAGACACAGATGCCCCCTGCACTAAGTTGCGCACTTGGGGTCCGCTACGCATTCCGTGGAACATGCCCTACACGCCTAGAGTTGTCAACTGCACCCATGGATGACACGGCCCAGGGATGGCTGTACTGACACACTACTGAGGGTGGTGGCTGGGGACACAGGGGCTTACGGGGGTGCCCAGCCTACAGATATCGCCCTGGCCTAGGGGGACCCACAGCCCTCCTCCCCCACCCAGACACCTCCACTCCACGACAACAGAGTAGATGATGCTTGTACTCACCCCCTTGTGTCTGCTGTGCTGCCCTCACGCGCCCATCCAAATCAGGGTAGGCCACCGCCAGGATCCGGAACATCAGGGGGCTCAGTTGACGGCAGGCACCCCGCCTACGTTGGGAGGCCATCCCCAGCAGAGACTCGGCGGTCTTCTTGGTCCCGCGGCGGATGTCCTCCCACCTCTTGCGGCAGTGGGTGCCCCGTCGATGGTGGACCCCCAGGCCCCGGACTTCCTTGGCGATGGCACGCCAAATCCCGATCTTCTCATGGGCGCGGACCTATGTGACACGTACAGGGAGGGAGAAATACCACGTTCAAGTTACTCAGCATTTTCCTTTCCAGTGGCCCAACGCCCCCCATCCCCGCCAGGCCCCCCGCCAGGCCCCCCGCCATGCCCAACATGCACCCCATCCCCGCCAGGCCCCCCGCCATGCCCAACATGCCCCCCATCCCCGCCAGGCCCCCCGCCAGGCCCCCCGCCAGCCCCAACATGCCCCCCATCCCCGCCAGGCCCCCGCCAGGCCCCCCGCCATGCCCAACATGCCCCCCATCCCCGCCAGGCCCCCCGCCAGGCCCCCCGCCAGGCCCCCCGCCATGCCCAACATGCCCCCCATCCCCGCCAGGCCCCCGCCAGGCCCCCCGCCATGCCCAACATGCCCCCCATCCCCGCCAGGCCCCCCGCCAGGCCCCCCGCCATGCCCAACATGCCCCCCATCCCCGCCAGGCCCCCGCCAGGCCCCCCGCCATGCCCAACATGCCCCCCATCCCCGCCAGGCCCCCCGCCAGGCCCCCCGCCATGCCCAACATGCCCCCCATCCCCGCCAGGCCCCCCGCCATGCCCAACATGCACCCCATCCCCGCCAGGCCCCCCGCCAGGCCCCCCGCCAGCCCCAACATGCACCCCATCCCCGCCAGGCCCCCCTCCAGCCCCAACATGCACCCCATCCCCGCCAGGCCCCCCGCCAGGCCCCCCGCCATGCCCAACATGCCCCCCATCCCGGCCAGGCCCCCCGCCAGGCCCCCCGCCATGCCCAACATGCCCCCCATCCCCGCCAGGCCCCCCGCCATGCCCAACATGCCCCCCATCCCCGCCAGGCCCCCCGCCAGGCCCCCCGCCATGCCCAACATGCCCCCCATCCCCGCCAGGCCCCCCGCCAGGCCCCCCGCCATGCCCAACATGCACCCCATCCCCGCCAGGCCCCCGCCAGACCCCAACATGCCCCCCATCCCCGCCAGGCCCCCAAGCCAGCCAGTGGCCCCAAATCCAGATAGAATTAAACTCACTTGTTGGTCTGGAGGACCGTAGAGTAGCGCATACTGGGGGAGGACCCCATCCACAAGTTTCTCCAACTCCTCTCCAGTGAAGGCAGGGGCCCTTTCCCCAGTCGCAGCAGCCATTGTCCCTTCCAGACCGAGGTCACAGCAACACTTGCAGTATAGGTCCTCTCCTGTGAAAGTTCAAGTCGCAAGTGGATAAGTAGATAGAAAATGGCGGTCACGTCCGCGGCGGTGCGTACTGCGGCGGTGCGTCCCGCCACCGCCGGCGCCCTTCGCCATTGGCTCCTGAAACCCATAGGCTTCAATGTTAACCAATGCGGCTTCGCGCCGCGGTCTTGGCCCGCCGCCCGCCGCGGTGTGCCACGCCAGCGCATTGACCTCACATCCCATTGTCACACTTCACAGGTCAGGCAGCCGCCATTTCCAGGGCCCACATGGCTCAATTTCAACTGCGTCACACAGGCCTAGGCCTTGCATAGCCACTCATACACGCCATTCACTGCATAGAGAATCGTATACTGTGCTAGCTGTGAGTACGTACCTGTGGGTTGCCTGACTGTGTGCTCCATGTTGTCCTTCCTAGGCACCGTCCGCTGGGTTGGGCGAGGAGACGGATGAATCCTCCCGTGTACCGACCGCTGGTGGACCTGTCGACAATGGAAGAACGCCACATTATCCTGACCTACCGTCTTAACCGTGCCACTATCCATGAACTGTGTGCCCGGCTGGAGCCCGACCTGATGTCCCCCATCCGCCAACCCACAGGGATTCCCCCTCTGGTGCAGGTCATGTCAGTACTCCATTTCTTGGCAAGTGGGTCATTTCAGACAACCGTGGGAATTGCTTCTGGGCTGTCTCAGCCCATGTTTTCAAAGGTGTTATCCAGAGTGTTGTCTGCCCTGATGAAATCCGTGAGGAACTACATCATTTTCCCTGAGGTGGGCGAACTGGCTACAGTGAAGGGTGATTTCTACGCCCTTGGACATATTCCCAACGTAATTGGTGCCATTGATGGGACCCATGTGGCTTTGGTTCCCCCAAGAGACAGGGAGCAGGTGTACAGGAACAGAAAAAGTTACCATTCAATGAACATCCAGGTGGTGTGTTTGGCTGACCAGTACATCTCGCATGTAAATGCCAAATTCCCAGGGTCAGTGCATGACGCCTACATCCTCAGGAATAGCAGCATCCCTTACGTGATGGAACAGCTACAGAGACACCGTGTATGGCTAGTGGGGGACTCTGGGTACCCCAACCTGTCGTGGCTACTGACCCCAGTAAGGAATCCCCGGACCAGGGCAGAGGAACGGTACAATGAGGCCCATGGGCGTACTAGGAGGGTGATCGAACGCACCTTTGGCCTCCTAAAGGCCAGGTTTCGCTGCCTGCATATGACCGGTGGATCCCTAATGTACTCACCTAAGAAGGTGTGTCACATCATCGTGGCCTGCTGCATGCTTCACAACCTGGCTTTGCGCCGCCAGGTGCCTTTCCTGCAGGAGGATGGTCGAGACGGTGGTGTTGTGGCAGCGGTGGAACCTGAGGAGAGTGACGAGGAGGAAGACGACGGGGCTGAAACAGACAACAGGGACAGAATCATTGAACAGTACTTCCAATAGGACACAGGTAACATTTCAAAGATAATTTAGTAAAAGTTAACTACTCTGCAGCATCTCTGCTGCCTGTCTATTTGCCCCAGTGTATGATGACTGAGTTTTGGCTTTTCCCTCCCTATTTCAGATCTGGGGTCCCCACTACGAGTCCTGTGCTTCGTTTCCCCATGGACTACAGCTTTGTGGCAGCTGTTTGTTGACTTCACCATGTACAAGGACATATTTGCACTGTCATGTCAATTACAATCTATTGAAATCACAGCCAGACTCCTGATATTTTGGTGCAAAATAGGTGTTTATTGAAGTGCTCAAAATGGGATGGGTGGTTTCAAGTGGGTGGGGGCTATGGTGAAGGAATGTCCATGGCAGAGTCCAGAGTAACAGTCACACAGGTGCATTGTCCAGAGGCCTGTGGAGAGATGGAGCATGGGCAGTTCGAGGATGGACAGGGTGACAATGTGGGACAGTGGGATGACATCAGGTGGTATCCATTGCTGGCGGGGGTCTTGACATCCTACTCTGTCTTGCGAGATCTCAGGGCCCTCTTGCGGGGTGGTTCTTCTCCTGCAGGAGGTGGGGGTCTGGTGGGCTGCTGCTGTGCGGGGGCCTCCTGTCCACTAGCGCCGGCGGAGGTGGATGGCTGTTCTTGGTCCCGGCTAGTGGCAGGGGCCCTTGGGTGTTGTTCAGTGTCCGCCCTGCTGTTTACGAGGTCCTGCAGCAGCCCTACCATGGTAACCAGGGTGGTGTTGATGGCTCGGATGTCCTCCCTGTACCCCCGATAGTGTTCCTCCTGCAGCACCTGGATCTCCTGGAACCGGGCCAGTACCGTCGCCATCGTCTCCTGGGAGCGGTTGTATGCTCCCATGATGGTGGTGAGGACCTCGTGGAGAGTGGGTTCCCTGGGCCTCTCCTCCCCCCCCTGTCGCACAGCTGCCCGCCGAGTTGCCCTGTTTCCCTGGGCCTCTGCCCCCTGGCCGGTGTGCCCACTACCACTGCCCCCAGGTCCCTGTTGTTGTTGGGGTGGTGGGTTATCCTGGGTGCCCTGTAGTGGTAGACACACCGCAGATTGACGCGCCCTGGAGACAGAGGCATGGGCCCGCTGGGTGGGAGCTGTGCTGGTGTTCCCAGAGGGGTTAGGGTCTATAGTGGCCTGTGCCTGTGTGAGGGGAACCGACTGTCCAGAGGTCCCCGATGGTCCGGGCTGGTCATCGGTGTCCAGATCGACAGAGCTGCTGTCATCGCTGACGGCCTCTTGGGTGGGGGGTGTGGATAATTCTGGCCCCTCCGCCGCGGTGTGTTGACGGTCGGGTCCTGCAGGGGTATAGAGGTATGGTTATAGTTTCAATGTGTGGCATATGGGTGTATCTGTGGGTTCCCGTGTCCCCAAGTGCTGGCATTCGTGTGTGGGGGCTTTGGTGAGGGTGGCTTGTGGGGGGGATGTGTATATGCATTGGGCATGCTTTGGTGATGGGTGTCCATGCTTAGTGGACGCATGCAGGCCTAGGTTTTGGGATGTGTGGGTTGTGATGGTGAGACATTGGCGGGGAATAGGTGTGCTGGGGGTGGGGGTGAGGATGGTGGTGGGGGTGAGGATGGTGGTGGGGGTGAGGGTGGGGGTGAGGATGGTGGTGGGGGTGAGGGTGGGGGTGAGGATGGGGGTGGGGGTGAGGGTGGGGTTCGAGGATGGGGGTGAGGGTTGGGGTCTGATTTGGCATGCAGGTGGGGGGGAAGCAGTATTGAAGCTTCAACTTACCAGTATCCATTCCTCCGCCGACTCCTGCGAGGCCGTCAGGATCCAGGATGTTCAAGACTTCCTCCTCCCATGATGTGAATTGTGGGGGTTGAGGTGGGGGTCCTCCGCCAGTCTTCTGCACGGCGATGTTGTGCCTGGATACCATGGAACGCACCTTCCCCCGTAGGTCGTTCCATCGCTTCCTGATGTCTTCCCGATTTCTGGGGTGCTGTCCCACTGCGTTCACCCTGTCGACAATCCTCTGCCATAGCTCCGTCCTCCGGGCAATGCTGGTGTATTGGACCTGTGTGCCGAACAGCTGGGGCTCTACACGAACGATTTCCTCCACATAACCCTGAGTTCTTCGTCTGTGAAGCGGGGTTGTCTTTGGGGTGCCATGGGGTGGTGTGTATGATGTGTGGGGTGGAGTATGTGTATTTAAGTGAGTTGAGTGTGGTGGTGTGTGTTGTTTTGTGTGTGGATAGTGTGTGGGTGATGGTGGTGAGTGGCTGTGGCTGTTATGTTTTGGATGCTGGTGTCTCGCTCTTGCCTTCTTTACGGTTTTGTAAGCGTAGGGGTTTGTGGGTGATGTGGGTGGGTGTTTTATATTGTATTGTGTGTGTGGGAGTGGTGTGTGTATGTGTATCAGGTGTGTGGGATTCAAATCGTCCAATGTGGGTGAGTTTTGTTCGTTGGTGGGTATTCTGACCGCGCCGGTGTGTCCCGCCAATGGAATACCGCGTTTGAATGACCGCCGCGTGGATTCGTGGGTCGTAATGGGATGGGCGTATTTCTGTTGGCGTGGCGGTGGAGGTTTGGTCACCTCCACCTTTCCGCCGACCGCTGGTCTGGCGGTCTGTTGTGGCGGTCGGATTTTCGGAGGTTTGCCTTCTGCGGGTCAGAATGACCGTGGCGGGTTTCCGCGACCGCGGCGGGATTATGGAGGATTTCTGACCGGCGGTAGGCGCCTTTTACCGCCGAGGTCAGAATGACCCCCATAATGTGCTACCTTGCACCAGCACAGGCACCCTTGCGCACTGGAGAAAAGTTCCCTGCATTGCAGGCAGGAATATTTTTGTGCTAGAAGGGGCACTTTCCTGCCCTGTACAAAAACAATCTTCTGAGGCTTTTTATCTTCCTTTGCCACAGAATGCAGCACACGTAGAAAGAGGAAAAACAAGGGGAAATAGTTATATTGTTACAGCTCCCAGGGAAGGCGTAGCATTTTTACGCAGTACAAAATCTACCACTTAAGGTAAATCAGCTAGTGCGCCAAAATCCATGGATGGATATGTGGGAACACACACTCTGCACCCATATAAAATCTTCCTGGCACAGAGTAACACAAGGCAATGGCATGCACTGCATTATTCCAGATTTACCAAGCACAGCAGGGCCACGTAAAGTGTCCTTGAGTTGCTTGGTAAATCTGACTTTAGTGTTATGTTCCCCTTATGTTACTTTACCTGATGTAAGGGCAACACCGCACTATGATTAATTTGGGCCTTAAAACAGGGGGTCATAGGGGTAGCATGCCACTACCTGTTGCTCAGACATCTGAATTATTTTGTCACAATGAGGTGTACTGCATTGTACATCAATGTCAGTAAATCATATTTTAAGGCAAACAGCCTAGTTCTGAGAAAATCAAACAGTGCAACATAATGGGCACAAAGGCACCAGCATTGTGGCAAGGCAGCACATTGTGTGCCAGCACTAGCAAAGGACAGGAATGTTCCATATCATGTAAATATGGTGCATTCCTGCTCTCTCCCTTTTACTCATTACAGAAAAGCAAGGTATTTCGCTGTGTTGTGCGAAAGTCTGATAAATCTGGGTCTAGATTGTTTACTCAGCTTCTGACTAAATAGCAAAACAATTATACTTTGGCCAGAAGCTGCACAAATGCTAAAGAAACATTTTAGCCGGTTGCTGGCTAAATAGTAGACATTATGCATAGTTTTGCAGGTAGCATAGAAGTTGCATAGAAACGTCATTGTTTACCCGACCACTGGTTAAATAGCAGAGATTATGCACTACTTTGCTGTCATCTGTGTTGATGGCAAACGTTTTACCCAGCTGCTCCCTAAACAGTAGAAACTATCCATTATTTGAAGGAGGTTGGGGAACTAGCAGACAAACGTCACTAGTTATCTGGCTGCTACTCATATAAATATATATATATATAAACTAGTGAGCTTCATAAAAAATAAGTCTCCTAAGATTCCCACTAGAGAAAAAGTGGCTAAATGTAGCACAAATACCACCCAAATGTAGCCCAAGTATAACCCAATAACAGAAGTGTGCAAAACACTTAGGACCTCATTTACGAGAAACTGGTGCATCGGAATCGACGCACCAGTTTTCTTCAGCCACCCCTGGTCCCGCTAACGACACCATGGTCTCACTGTATTTATGATACAGCGCTCCATGCCGCGCGTTTCCACAGATTCATCAAAAATTCTGACGAATCTGTGGCATTAAACCGACACATTGCTGGACTATCTTAAAAAAAAGACAACACACTTCTACAACAATGCAAGGGGTGTTCAATGTAAATAAGGCCAGTATCATTTTAATGACTGCCCTGAGCAGGTGTTAAAAAATGGACACTGTGAAGGCGCAGGACGGCACAGTGAAATCTTGTAGATTTCACTGCACCAGTTCTGCGCCGCTTTCAACAGGGGAATGCCTGCCCTGCATACATTAAACCTGGCACAGGTATAATGTGGTGAAAGGCTTTACAAATTTGTCCTATTGCGCCATTTTGTAAATGTGGCACAGTGTAGGGTACTGGTTGCACAGCTGCAGTGTAAAAAAAAAGTGACGCTAGGTCCACCCAAGGGGCTTGTAAATAAGCCCCTTAATTGTTTGTGTTTTTTGCAGTTTTGTACAACACAAACCTGACCGGAAGGTATTGGAGTGCTTTACATGAGCATCAGTTACATTACACAAGACCACGTTCATTTTGGTTTTAGGCATAGGGAGATTCAATGATTTGCCCAAAATCGCAGGATGTTGAGCTGATGTTGAAACTCAAACCTGGTTCTCCCATTGCAAAGAATGCAGCTCTGACTTTAACACCATATCCTCTCCCCTAAGTGTAACAAAAAATCAAGTGAGCAACTGGATAAAAAACATAAAGATAACAAAAAAAATTAAAGTGCTTTGTTGTTATTTGAGAACTCAGAAAATGTGTCCTTATTTTAGTTTTGCCACAGCACTATCATTTCTATGGAATAAGAACCTCTCAGTATTAAAATGTCTAAAGAAAATGCTTCAAGTATTACATTTTTGGGTACATCAAGATGATGTCTGTCGTGCCACACTTTTGTAATAAATATGGGCCCTGATTTATATTTTTTTACGCAAACCTGTGCCATTCCAGAGCACCAGCCAGGTGCCATATTTAAGGAATGGCGCAAGCCAACTCTAAGTCCTGGTTAGCTTCAAAACACATGACGCTAACCTCGTGGGGGAGGCACAGGGGGAGCAAGGCGTTGAGTGTCAAAGGGTGACATTAGAATGGGCAGAGGCATAAACAATGCCTCTAAGCAGACTAGTGGCATTTTCTGACGTTAAAACCCCATGGACATGACTCCTGTCTTAGTTAAGACAGGAGTCATGCCCACCACCCTGATTGTCCTATTGGGCCCAGTGCCATGTAGGGGGGTCCACATTAGGCCCCCCATGGCACTACAGAAAAATACCTTTTTACTTATCTCTACTTAACCATCCTCCGCTGTCCCTTTGGTGTGGGTGGCGGTGTCACTGGGGCTAGGGAAGGGCACCTGTGGGTTCTTTCCAAGGTCTCTGACCATGGAAAAAGGCCACAGGTCCCCTAATGACTGCCCTGACCCAGGCGTTAAACAATGGCCCTAAGCAGGCTCAGTGGCGTTATTTAGGCCCGCCTTCCTCCTGTGCACCATTTTTGCATGGGAGGATGAATGAGGTGCCTGGGTCTTAGAGTAATTTTTGCCCGGGAACGCCTACCTCACATCTCATTGACATAAGGTAGTTTTCTGCAGGCAAAAAAGGACTTTAACTCCAATATTTTGACGCTAGATGGGTCTAGCTTCAAAATATAAATATGGAGTTAAGTTTGTGATGAAATAGCATTAAAAAAATTACGCTATTTCAGCGCAGAGTATAAAAAGTTCCCATAGAATGTTAACAAACGAGCAGTTCATTAAAATACTTTAGAGAGGCAGAGCTCAGGGGCACAGGCATGAATAATTCAGGGCATGGAGTAGGGTACGGAGGTAACAAGTTGACTATGCTGCTAAAATGTCCTCTTTTTCAGTGTAAGTCAATGAGGAAAATCAATTCCTCAGGTTTTTTTTTCAAACTCTCTCTCTTACCAAGTTCAAATTGTTGGCAAGTATGGAATATTGGATCATGCAGGGCAGGAGGAATAGGGCAGGGACATGGAGTCAGAAGACAGAGGCCAGGGGGGAGACGGGCAGGGGCAACAAACTGACGTCACATAGCAAGCCCCAGGGGTTGCAGCCACACAATACATCACACAGGGAAAGTGGGACAGCAGTGCAGCACAACGGACCATGTAACGGAAAAGTAAGAGGACAAGGCATGCACATGGACAACAGAGAGCAGAAGGGAAAGAGGTTAGGGCAACAAGCTAACTATACTGGACAGATAGGAGGGAGACAGATTTGGCAACAAGCAAACTGTTCAGTGCAGGTAGGAAGGGCAGCGGAAGAACAACAGCCACACAGGGCTGTAATAAGGGAGCAGGGGCCTGGACTTGGCAATGGTAGGTAAGGAGGAGGGGTCAAAAGCAGCAAGCTCAGGTGGGGGCAGCACAATGCCAAGCCAGGCCCTGCTTCCACCCCCCATGCATTGTGGTAGACATCTTGCTCAATGTAAAAAAAAAATAACCTAGAAATTCACTAAAAAAACAATGGTTTCAGGAGCATTATAGTTAGGAAATAGAATAAAAAATCCTCATGTCCTAATATAACTATAGCTCGTGTCCTCGCCATGCACTGCTAATTGCCCCAGATATTACACCACTTATGACATCTTGTTTGACATCATTGATAATATCACTGTAACATATGCAGTAAAATAAATGATGAGAAAACCGTCCAGTGTATGAGTTTTAGTTACCTTGGAGAACGAGTTATAGTTACTTGTAATAACTCTAACAGCTGAATTTCTATGGTCTTGTGTGTGTAAAATCTAAATCTAGCTATAACGTCCCTGACACCTTTGCTCTTTAGTGAATATCTAAGGTTTTTTAAATGTTATTTATTTCATCACAATAACGTTCCTGTAACCTTTGTTGTATATATATATAAAATAACGTCCCTGTTATGCATATATGAACAGCGAGAACTCTGGGGGTAGTTCCCAAAGTTTAGGTGGAGAGCAGCTCCAGTATAGAGCACCCTGCAACACCAACAATGTTGCTGGTGTTGTAGGGTGCTCTATACTGGTACTGCTTCCCACATAAGCGTTGCTAGAAAAATGGACATTGGAGGAGAGCAAATCTAGAACTACTCAGAGTTCTTTCTTCCCCTTTGCATAATTTATTTGACACTCTAATCCTGAAAGGATTTAGTTTTTATGTTCTAAACACTTTTTCTGCCCTGAATTCTCATGTAACAATCTCTGCATGCATTCTGGAATCAGAAATTCTGGTTTGGTTCAATTAAACAAGTCAAACTAAACTCCTGAAAAACAATGATTTGTAAAAGCAGAGGGCAGAACTAGATTAATCATGTCACAGTGACATGGTATGATCTGATAACCCTAGTCATAAATGATACAGTATGATGTTTTTAAAATAGAACGAGATTCAGATGGCCAACTATGCAAGTTACCAACTAGATAACTAGATATGATAAAGAGTTTATATTCCAATCTCAGGACAGAAGTAAAAAGTCTATGTGTATTTAACAAAGATAGAATGTATGTACTTAACCAAACATTATTAATTTTTTGGCAGATGCCTCTATAATATGGTTTCTCAAGTAGACATGGGCGGTCATTCTGACCCTGGCGGTCAAAGACCGCCAGGGCGGAGGACCGCGGGAGCACCGCCGACAGGCCGGCGGTGCTCCAATGGGGATTCCGACCGCGGCGGTAAAGCCGCGGTCGGACCAGCACCACTGGCGGGCTCCCGCCAGTGTACCGCCGCCCCATTGAATCCTCCACGGCGGCGCAGCTTGCTGCACCGCCGCGGGGATTCCGACCCCCCCTACCGCCATCCAGATCCCGGCGGTCCGACCGCCGGGATCCGGATGGCGGTAGGGGGGGTCGCGGGGCCCCTGGGGGCCCCTGCAGTGCCCATGCCACTGGCATGGGCATTGCAGGGGCCCCCGTAAGAGGGCCCCTACATGTATTTCACTGTCTGCTGCGCAGACAGTGAAATACGCGACGGGTGCAACTGCACCCGTCGCACAGCTTCCACTCCGCCGGCTCGATTCCGAGCCGGCTTCATCGTGGAAGCCTCTTTCCCGCGGGGCTGGCGGGCGGTCTGAAGGCGACCGCCCGCCAGCCCAGCGGGAAAGTCAGAATTACCGCCCCGGTCTTTCGACCGCGGAACGGTAACCTGACGGCGGGACTTTGGCGGGCGGCCTCCGCCGCCCGCCAAGGTCAGAATGACCGCCATTGTCTCTTTACTGGTAAAGGGCTATTCTTAACTCATAGTTATGAAAATGACACTTTTAGAAAGTTGGCATTTTCTTGTCCTAACTATTTAGTGGCTGTGTCCTGGGTTACATGTCTGCAAACAGTTGCCAGTTGGTCTTTGTGTATCTCTCCCAGGCAGTGTGAGAGAGGGGGACTAAGCTTCCATGGGATAGGCCATCCTGCCAGAATGAGAGAGATGCAGCTGGGTCCTGCCCCAGTTATATCTTAAAGGACCTGGCTATCTGTGGGTGGGGGCTCTAGATGTTTTTGCTTCTTCAGAGCTGACACCAGGAATAAAAATAGGACCATGAAACCCACTCTTCTTTTCACTCCTTGGACTTTTGAGGACACCCACAAGATCTGCCTTGTACTTCAGAAGACTACCCTGCTGTTTGAGACCCGCTTTGTATTTCAGGGGACTGCCCTGCTGATTGAGGACGTCCTTGTTGCTTGATCACAGGACTACAAGAGTGTCTCCAAAGACAAGTTGACTGGCCTCACTTTCTGAGATAAATGGAAGGAAAAAGCTCCAGCTACTTAACCCTGCACCTGGACCCTTTCTGAGGCAAGTCCGGTCCTCCAAGTAGTGCCCACCCATTCCTGGACCCTTGGCAGTGGTGATTAAGGTGCCAAAGCAGGCAAAAACAAAAATGTTGGACTTAGAACATTTTCAGCTAAAAATTGCCCTGAGAACCGAAAGGAAACAGTGACCTATCCATTTGCTGACCTGCCCAAAGTGCATCGCCAGTCGCGCTGATTAGCATTAGCTCCCACTTCATTCTTCTACAAGGAAGCAAATCCTGTTCAGTGGCACCTCACAGAAAGAAATAGCCATTCTTGTGGAGCCCTCGTTGGCTGCAGCCTGCAGCTTCATCCAACTGAAGATTTTCAAATTCCAAAACAATTACAAAGTCAGAACATGGAAGACTTTACCGCCACTTTGTCCTACAGCTTCCTCTGACACACCGATTTTTAAGACGGCTGCCTCACCCAACTAAACTTCTGAGGAATCTGTCCACAGAAATTGTTCCTAATCTGAAGGTAAGCCGAGATGGGGTGCAATCCACCACGTGTATCTGGACCGAGCTCCATCATGGGCAGCCATAACTTTTGACTTTGCCCCAGTCTTGAATGACTATGGCGGTCATTCTGACCCTGGCGGTCAAAGACCGCCAGGGCGGAGGACCGCGGGAGCACTGCCGACAGGCCGGCGGTGCTCCAATGGCGATTCCGACCGCGGCGGTAAAGCCGCGGTCGGACCGGCAACACTGGCGGTCTCCCGCCAGTGTACCGCCGCCCCATTGAATCCTCCAAGGCGGCGCAGCTTGCTGCGCTGCCGAGGGGATTCCGACCCCCCCTACCGCCATCCAGATCCCGGCGGTCCGACCGCCGGGAA
Organism: Pleurodeles waltl; assembly: GCF_031143425.1. Taxonomy (NCBI): domain Eukaryota; kingdom Metazoa; phylum Chordata; class Amphibia; order Caudata; family Salamandridae; genus Pleurodeles; species Pleurodeles waltl. The sequence goes on from NC_090447.1 coordinate 916,500,816, forward strand.
CCGGATGGCGGTAGGGGGGGTCGCGGGGCCCCTGGGGGCCCCTGCAGTGCCCATGCCACTGGCATGGGCATTGCAGGGGCCCCCGTAAGAGGGCCCCTACAAGTATTTCACTGTCTGCTTGGCAGACAGTGAAATACGCGACGGGTGCAACTGCACCCGTCGCACAGCTTCCACTCCGCCGGCTCGATTCCGAGCCGGCTTCATCGTGGAAGCCTCTTTCCCGCTGGGCTGGCGGGCGGCCTGAGGGCGGCCGCCCGCCAGCCCAGCGGGAATGTCAGAATTACCGCTGCGGTCTTTCGACCGCGGAACGGTAACCTGACGGCGGGACTTTGGCGGGCGGCCTCCGCCGCCCGCCAAGGTCAGAATGAGGGCCTATATGTCCGCAGTTGGTGCTTTAATCTGTTCAGTGCTAGTTGTTACTTAAAATGTAAATTTTCATTTTGATGTCAAATACTTTATTATATTATACTCTATTTTTTAAACCAGCATAGTGTTTTCACGGTATTACTGCATACTTTATACATTGCCTCTAAGTTGAGCCTGACTGCTTTTGTGCCACGCAGCGAGAGGTGTAGGCAGAGCTTAATTTAATTACTTTTTGTGGTTCATCCTGCTAGGAATTATGCTTCTTGCTTGAGAAGGGTTCCAAAGAGGAACCACAGGGAGTGACTGGAAAATGAGAAACAGTTGCTTCTAAATGGAAGGGGATTAGAGGGGCTTACAAGGGGCTTCAGAAGGGACAGATAACCACCCTCAAAAGAGTAAGACCATTGTTATTCACAAACTATACTTCTAACATTACCTCACCTAAAAGGGACCCAACATGGTAGTAAATAATCTCCAGCTCAGAACTGAAGTAAGCCCATCACCACCCAACTGCTGGTACTGCAACAATCTTTTTAGGCAGGCACCTGATATAGAACCCAATAGGGCATAATGTTAAAATACATTGTTATTTTGACTTTGTAAATACATATCTATATATGTATCTCTCTCTCTCTCTCTCTCTCTCTCTCAATATATATATATACATGTATATGTATATATATATGTGTGTGAGTGTGTGTGTGTGTGTGTGTGTGTGCAGGTATGTCTATTTTAATAGTTTATTATATGATAAAATAGTTTAATATATTTTTCAAATGAAAAATAACATTTTGAACATTAGTACCTTCAGATTTAACAAGGTTAAATATAAACTGTCGTTGAAAAAATATATTTTAGTTATGTAAATTATGCAAAATAAAAATTAGCACAAAATGCATCCTCACATCTATTTCTGGCATGAGAAAGCACCACTAACAACATCCACTCATGTTGTGTTGTTTGCAGTAAATGTTTGCTGCAAATGGCACGTTTCACAGTAAATCTTTACCATAAATGGTGTATAATTATGCGAAGTGGCATAATGACGTAATTTTGAGAACTACACATAACAAGTGTAATACAAAACTCCAAAATTATGCAAATTACATCAGCATAATTTAAGTTTTTCCTAGGCCTTGTCTTAGTCTGAATTATCAAATCAACCTTATTCATGTTAGGAAGCATCCTAAAACATGGATGTTCGCTCTGTAATCACTCTCAGAAGTTAAGGAGAGCTGTTTTACCTTCCCTTGGGGTCGGGGTGCTTCTAGGTAATTAAACACTTTAAAAATACTAACAGTACATAAAAAAATAAAATAATTACCTATTGATGTTTTTGTTCTAATTTAGTAATGCATTATAACCATAAAAATAACTTCACCTCTTGCACTTAAATTAAATTTCTCAGTTTTCTCAGTGAGTATATACCTTCTGGAGTATTATGGTCAGATTATACTGTGTAAGGTTAACAGCCAACAACTATTTGATAATAATTGATTTTAAAAAACATTATCAAACTTTAGAAGGGCACCGACTCGCAAGGACTGACACAGTTTGTAGAATGATGTTAGATGTTTGTTGATAGAAAAATGTACAGGCAGGAAATTATACTACTAATACTACTACGACTACTACTACCGCTGGTACTACTACTAATAATAAGAAAAACAACAACAGTAAAGAGTTTCAGTTAGAACCGACCAGCGGGAGGCATGCTCACCTTATTATCAGTGGCAATCACTCTGTGTTAGTTGCCATGATTTTTCAAAAGCTCTCACACTAGCGTGCAACCTTAAATTATATAGGCTGTAGAGAGCCACACTGTCATACATGGGCTTTTTTATTTAACTAACACAAAGCCTTTCATGTTCAAATTTTGGCGCCACATAAATTACTGAAATTTTCACCTGGAGATCTGTACATAATCTGGAATTGTACAGTATTATGTAATAGCCTTTGTTAATACAGTAGTTGAAAAGCTGCCTTAAAAGTGGTCTTTTGCATCAGTGGTGCATCACTGATATCATCTCCTGAATATTACTCTAAACTCAGAACATCTAACCTGCAGCCTGTTAATAAATTTTTTTAATAACTGTAACATTTTTAAGTATCTCCATGTTTCCATTTTATTGAACCTCATCATTCTTACTTACATCAACCCTCAGTCAGTGAAATCAAGGTGTAATCATACAACCTCTGACTATGATAACTTTTTCTGTACTTTTTAATACCACAAACACCATCATGTCTTGATATTATTGGAACTCGCTTTGCATATGCAGTGTGATTTGTATAGCTCACAATATTTATTTTGAATTTGGATACCTAAACTCTGGAGACCAACAGTGAAGAAAGGAATGCATGGGAACATATAATTAGAATTTGCTTTATTCAGTACTCAAGCCTTTTTTTTGCAAACAGATGTGAGCCGAAAGATGTCCTTCTGACTTCCTCACAAACCTTAAGACCTTGCCCGACAAATGAAAGTGGGGAATACTGAAAAAAACATGATGAATGCAAAAAGTAACAGTATACAAATCATAATAACCTGGAAAAAGCATTTTTAAAATGATGAATTTATTACATAATTACAACATGTAAGAGAAAAAAAAAAATAATACTTCACCAGGACTAAATTATCCAAAACTTGGCATCGGGTTTAGAATAATAAATGATGATTTATTTTGTGGGCTGATTATGGCCTGTGATACTAACAAACATTTTTACATGATGACAAGAAGTGAAAAACTCCTTAGTGATTCAAGGATGTGGGATTCACTTGATCTGGAATTGACCAAAGAAGCGTGCATCAGTAGATGTGTTTGTCAGGAAAACTCACTTTTCAAATTGCAACTTTTTAGGAGATCAAACTTCTCACAAATTGTTGCTTTGTGAGCAGTGAAGGACCTTTGATCAGGGTATGGTGTAAGAGAAGTTACACTTGCACTGACAAATAATGTTGTTACTGCTACGTTCCTCACTCCTATCCCAGGGCAAAAAACCCTCCCATGTGTTTATTACCTTGCCCACTTCTTCTCCCATCACACCCATCATATGGTTTTCACTCTCCAATAGTGTTATCTTTGAATGGAAAAAGACACACCACTGTCTAAAACCACTTGGTTAAACTTATTTGTGCTGTTACAGAATGCACTGACCTTAAAGTGACCCTTTCAGATTTTTAATGTATTTGAAGAGACTTGATCAACAAGGCCTGTGTTTCATCGTTTGGCATTCCATATTATTTTGTTGCTCTGGTGGCTTTGTTTTTACCTCCCTTGTCCCTCCATCCCAGTCTAACTACTGAGCCTTTGCCAATACTCTTCCCGTTCTACCTACTGCTGGATCCTCTTGGACTGTGTCACCAGATCTTTTGGGTGGACCTATTGTTCCATTTTATGTAATGTCTTTGTGTTTTCCTTGCATAATACCACATTCACTTCAAGGTAGACCAAAATTCCAATTTACTGTGAGGTCTGTGAATTTCATTGGGTAGTACCAATCACTGCTTCCGATTTTAATATATTTTTCAAATGAAAAATAACATTTTGAACATTAGTACCTTCAGATTTAACAAGGTTAGATATAAACTGTCCTTGAAAAAATATATTTTAGTTATGTAAATTATGCAAAATAAAAATTAGCACAAAATGCATCCTCACATCTATTTCTGGCATGAGAAAGCACCACTAACAACATCCACTCATGTTGTGTTGTTTGCAGTAAATGTTTGCTGCAAATGGCACGTTTCACAGTAAATCTTTACCATAAATGGTGTATAATTATGCGAAGTGGCATAATGACGTAATTTTGAGAACTACACATAACAAGTGTAATACAAAACTCCAAAATTATGCAAATTAAATCAGCATAATTTAAGTTTTTCCTAGGCCTTGTCTTAGTCTGAATTATCAAATCAACCTTATTCATGTTAGGAAGCATCCTAAAACATGGATGTTCGCTCTGTAATCACTCTCAGAAGTTAAGGAGAGCTGTTTTACCTTCCCTTGGGGTCGGGGTGCTTCTAGGTAATTAAACACTTTAAAAATACTAACAGTACATAAAAAAATAAAATAATTACCTATTGATGTTTTTGTTCTAATTTAGTAATGCATTATAACCATAAAAATAACTTCACCTCTTGCACTTAAATTAAATTTCTCAGTTTTCTCAGTGAGTATATACCTTCTGGAGTATTATGGTCAGATTATACTGTGTAAGGTTAACAGCCAACAACTATTTGATAATAATTGATTTTAAACAACATTATCAAACTTTAGAAGGGCACCGACTCGCAAGGACTGACACAGTTTGTAGAATGATGTTAGATGTTTGTTGATAGAAAAATGTACAGGCAGGAAATTATACTACTAATACTACTACGACTACTACTACCGCTGGTACTACTACTAATAATAAGAAAAACAACAACAGTAAAGAGTTTCAGTTAGAACCGACCAGCGGGAGGCATGCTCACCTTATTATCAGTGGCAATCACTCTGTGTTAGTTGCCATGATTTTTCAAAAGCTCTCACACTAGCGTGCAACCTTAAATTATATAGGCTGTAGAGAGCCACACTGTCATACATGGGCTTTTTTATTTAACTAACACAAAGCCTTTCATGTTCAAATTTTGGCGCCACATAAATTACTGAAATTTTCACCTGGAGATCTGTACATAATCTGGAATTGTACAGTATTATGTAATAGCCTTTGTTAATACAGTAGTTGAAAAGCTGCCTTAAAAGTGGTCTTTTGCATCAATGGTGCATCACTGATATCATCTCCTGAATATTACTCTAAACTCAGAACATCTAACCTGCAGCCTGTTAATAAATTTTTTTAATAACTGTAACATTTTTAAGTATCTCCATGTTTCCATTTTATTGAACCTCATCATTCTTACTTACATCAACCCTCAGTCAGTGAAATCAAGGTGTAATCATACAACCTCTGACTATGATAACTTTTTCTGTACTTTTTAATACCACAAACACCATCATGTCTTGATATTATTGGAACTCGCTTTGCATATGCAGTGTGATTTGTATAGCTCACAATATTTATTTTGAATTTGGATACCTAAACTCTGGAGACCAACAGTGAAGAAAGGAATGCATGGGAACATATAATTAGAATTTGCTTTATTCAGTACTCAAGCCTTTTTTTTGCAAACAGATGTGAGCCGAAAGATGTCCTTCTGACTTCCTCACAAACCTTAAGACCTTGCCCGACAAATGAAAGTGGGGAATACTGAAAAAAACATGATGAATGCAAAAAGTAACAGTATACAAATCATAATAACCTGGAAAAAGCATTTTTAAAATGATGAATTTATTACATAATTACAACATGTAAGAGAAAAAAAAAAAATAATACTTCACCAGGACTAAATTATCCAAAACTTGGCATCGGGTTTAGAATAATAAATGATGATTTATTTTGTGGGCTGATTATGGCCTGTGATACTAACAAACATTTTTACATGATGACAAGAAGTGAAAAACTCCTTAGTGATTCAAGGATGTGGGATTCACTTGATCTGGAATTGACCAAAGAAGCGTGCATCAGTAGATGTGTTTGTCAGGAAAACTCACTTTTCAAATTGCAACTTTTTAGGAGATCAAACTTCTCACAAATTGTTGCTTTGTGAGCAGTGAAGGACCTTTGATCAGGGTATGGTGTAAGAGAAGTTACACTTGCACTGACAAATAATGTTGTTACTGCTACGTTCCTCACTCCTATCCCAGGGCAAAAAACCCTCCCATGTGTTTATTACCTTGCCCACTTCTTCTCCCATCACACCCATCATATGGTTTTCACTCTCCAATAGTGTTATCTTTGAATGGAAAAAGACACACCACTGGCTAAAACCACTTGGTTAAACTTATTTGTGCTGTTACAGAATGCACTGACCTTAAAGTGACCCTTTCAGATTTTTAATGTATTTGAAGAGACTTGATCAACAAGGCCTGTGTTTCATCGTTTGGCATTCCATATTATTTTGTTGCTCTGGTGGCTTTGTTTTTACCTCCCTTGTCCCTCCATCCCAGTCTAACTACTGAGCCTTTGCCAATACTCTTCCCGTTCTACCTACTGCTGGATCCTCTTGGACTGTGTCACCAGATCTTTTGGGTGGACCTATTGTTCCATTTTATGTAATGTCTTTGTGTTTTCCTTGCATAATACCACATTCACTTCAAGGTAGACCAAAATTCCAATTTACTGTGAGGTCTGTGAATTTCATTGGGTAGTACCATCACTGCTTCCGATTTTGGACCATGGACTCCTTTACAATGGTTTCATTGCTTTTTTCTTGGGTTACGCCATACTCAATTCTTGACGGATCCTGTAAATTAAATAACAATGTTTTCTGCATAGTTACTTGGACTGTACCATCATTACTCATAGGTAGGCCTCATAGATCCATTCCTGCAGTGTCTTTCAATTTGTGTGGTGTTACACAGTTTTCTCTTTTTGGTGGACCCCATAACCCATTTACTCTGGTGTTTGTTTAGTTCCTTGGTTTGCATCATTGCCTGCTTCTGGGTGAAGTCTATACATTCTTATACCATAAAATGTTTCAATTTTTTTCTTTGATTACACTATCTCCACTCCTGTGTAAACACTACAAGTTTGGTCTTTGTTGGTCAGCTATTCTTTGCAAACTCTGTACACCGTTTTACTCTGCTCTCATGTTTACTCAGAGTTACCGTTATATTCATGGAGCTTCTACCCCTCATCCAATCGTCCTTTAGATTACGCTATACATCCATAATCACTTACCACCCACAATCATAATGTAAGCTTCTTACACAAACAGTATGAAAATGTATATAGTAAGCATAGTAAGGGATGTATGGAAAGGAGAAAATGCTAACATGAGTATTTCTTCCACATCTTTCTGCATCACGTCATACTCATGAATAGCCAAAGACTTTTTGCAACATTATCTTGCACTCATCTAAACTTCACACACAGCATAAGAATTCTTTCTCTATGGAGCACTCCATAACATAAACCAAATTCAACAAGCTGAGTGCATACTATGCATAGACATACTGTAGTACTCTTCCCACAATATGTGTATTGTACAGTGCAACATGTATGTAATGTGTGAAAGATATGGAGAAATAAAACACTTCTCATTATTTGCACCTGCCTCAATGAAGTGTTATTTATGCAATTCTAAACTCTCCCTACCATTGTTAGTAGACATGGCTGTGCGCCAAAACAAGGATATTTAGCATAGAACATCAATGTACTATCCATAGAATGCCACCTTGATGCAAACTAAGGTCTGTCTCATGCTCTCATCTTCTTCCCTCTCAAAGGAATGTTATGGACTGTATCCTTAGACAGTCTTATCCTCATTTTTCTACTCAGCACGTACATACTCACTTCTGTAGCTCCTACATTAAAAATGTACAGATGACACAAGAGTTGACTCAAGCAAGGTGCGTTTCTACTTGGTTTACAATGAAAGTCACTTAATGCTTTTTGTGAAAACAGTCATGGAAACATACAATGTATGCACATGTGCATTGTGCTTTTCTGTGTTCACTTGACATGTAAGGGGCACATATTGTAACTTTGCTGCTGAAAGCCCAGCCAACCAAACACTTGTCTTTATATGGGGTTATCTGATTCAATATCTTGTCTCTCTCTTCCCTGATGTCAGCTTCAAATATTAACAGCTATAGTACACAGGATTCTGGTATTGACAAACCATTGAAACATAATGGGGATTAGTAGTAGGGTTTTTGGGTGTACTCCTCCTTAAAGGAGAAAAAAGGGACCTTTCCTTTGAAAAGGCAGGGATACAATCTTCCTTGAAAAGGAAGAAGCTTTATCTGTGACTGCCAAACAAGGGAGAGCGGGTGCACCAGTAGTCCATGTGGAAGTTGAGATTGAGGTTTAAGGTGAAAGTTACCAGAGTTTTGTTTCACAATGAAAAGCAGGTCACAATATAGTCCTAGTGTTCTGGTAAAAGCAAAGAAACAAAACACATTTTCAATAGAACACATTCACTTGAATATCTTTCATACAACCAACACACCCCTTGTATGAGAGGTACACAATATAGCCAGCTACCACATGGACCACAACAGGATTAATCACTAGGAAACAGCACACAAAAGCCTCCTTCACAATACACTAGAGAGATTGCCTTGCATACATCTAACACAGTATATAGCTGCTTATGACAATGTTCACAGCTGCATCTGCAACTACAGCCTAACATTCAGCAGAACATATTGGATATACCTTTTTTCATCCAACCTGGCCTAGATACACCAACTGTAATGATACCAACAGTGCCCACCATCAGAAACAACCACATCCACATCTCTATCCAGCATACAATGGACATACCTGTCTACTATAACTAGAAGATGTAAAAGCAAATGGCAATGACCTCCTGTCTTTATTACCATAACCAGATACCAGTGGCACAATAAATAAAATATAGCCTCCTAGTGGAGAAAATGATATAATACCAGTAACACACCATCACAAATTCAATCAGTCCCCAATCTGCAATGCTTTCCCTTGAAGTATATGTAACTTGGACTGGCACAGACACTATCAAATCAAATTAATATCAGAATGTGTGTTGTAAAAAATAACATTCACACAATAACATAACATTTCAAATGAGAGGAAATATGGATGAATAATTATTTAATGTCCCTCAAGGAAATGTGTTTTCCACTCATGGCTTCAATACTAAATCTAAAAAATATTTAGATTCCGATACAATGCTTTTTCTGTAACTCAGATTGCACATATGCATGATTGTGTAAATGTTGATGTAAACCACAGTGATATTCAGTACAGTACTAGTTATTCCTTCTTGCTCCTGAGCTTCTCCATTTGCTTTGCACTGGGCTCAACTTACCCACCACGTTGCTCTCTGTACAGCAGTTCATGTGATTGATGTCACTTGTACAAACAAATATTCTCCAGAAAATGCTTCTTTGCTTATGGGAGCTCAGCTAGTACTATACACAATTCCTGAAATAAAAAATATGATAAAAATTTAGGGCCAGACTTATGAGATTGTAGTGCAGTGCAGCAAGCCACCTTGCTTTGCTTTATTAGGGAAAGGGCAGGAATGCACCATCTTTAAAAGAATACAGTGCATTCCTACCTTTGTCCATGCACCGGCGCAGTTTTGCCAGCCTAGCGCCACCACAGGCACTCTTGCACCATGGGCACAAAGGGGCACCATCCTGCACAAAAGCACCCCCCTGAGGGATTTTCCTCTTTCTATGTGTGCTGCGTAATGCAGCACACATAAAGAGGAAAAAAAAGGAGAAATAAAGATGTTCGTTATGCCTCACCTGGGAAGGCAAAGCATTTTGCCGCATTCCCAAGTCTACCATTTCTGGTAAATATGGGAATGCATCAATATCTGTAAGTATTGCATGTGATCGCCCCCACAACAAAGAAACAGTCTCTTAGGGAGCATAATATGGACTCTTATCATGATGTGCCCCTTACCTGCATCAGTGTAAAGCAGAGCGCCTGATTTGATGTGCCTGCAGTGTCCAGAGTCATGTGATTTACCTGATATTTCTCTGAGTTAGTGAATCATTTTATATAGCACAGGCCAGAAACAGAATTAAACAAACCATGCTCACTGCTTCCAGCAGTACTTCTGAAAAGCAAGCTCTAATTTCGAGAAATCTAGGGCCTCATTAAAAGTCTGGCAGTTCTGGGACTTCCAGACTCGTGATGACAGTCGGACCGCCGCCAAAGCAGCAGTCCGGCCTCCATATCATGACCGTGATGGAGCTGCCACGGTCTGACCGCCGCCAGCACCAGGTTGCTGCTGGTCGACAGTCTGGTGGTGCCAGTGGTCCTAATCTGCCAAGGCATCACTGCAAGCTGCGCTGCCCTCTCTGCTGGCTTTTGCATGGTGGTTCCACAACCAAGCAAAGGCTGGCGGAGACAGGGTGCCAGGGTCCCCATAGGGGGCTCTGCACTGCCCATGTAGTTGGCACTCGACGCACCGCAACATTGCTGTCGGCTCAATTACGAGCCAGCTTCAATGTTGTGGCCTGTTTCCCAATGGGCCAGTGGGCAGAAATGCTGTTTCATAATGGGGCCAGCGGGCCAAACAACGGAGTGGCAGTTTTCCATCCAAAAGATCAAACTCATTATGAGGGCCCTAGAGTTAAATTCATTACATTTAGAACAGCAGGCAAATTACAGAAAACAGGGGCTGGGCTCTGTTCATGCTTTTATGAGTTGATGTATGAACTTTAGCCAGAACTAGTTGGAAACAGTGAGAGGCAGTCTATGTTCACTGTTTCTGAATTGTCCTTTCTGCATTTCATACGGTGCTATTACGCACAGTATTGGAAACAGGCAACAAAATAGACTTCGGTTTGGGCACCTTATGCACCCAATATACCCGTATGAGGGCTTGCTTCTGCCTTGGCCACCTTAGCTAAGAATAGACTTGAACCCTGGGAACAGAAAGGGATTACTACGAGGAGGGACCTCTTTGCGGAGGGCTCACTCATGACACTCAAGGATTTTACAAACACACATAACCTCCTGGACTCCTTATTCCTCACACATGCCAGTATCCTTAGATATGTGTGCAAGTAGTCAATGGCAGACGGTCTATAGCCACTGGCCCATGAGTTACTTTGGGTGCTGCACACAATGAATCAAGGTTAGCATCTCATGCAGTGGCTATATAGGGGCCTGTGAGTTCACCTTATGATACTACTTACGTCCTTAAGAGAAAAGGGGGAAGCAGGTTTATCCAGATCACTTTCCGACAAGGAATGAGCAAATGTTTTAGAGTACCCCAACAAAGTGTCCCCAATTCAAGATTTAAGATTGTTAATTTTGACATTTTACACAGGACATGCCTAACACCTCACCAAATCAATAAGATAGACCCCATAGCAGTATCAGTCCGCCCCCCCTTGCCGGGTAGAGGAAGTGGATTTACTCCATATGCTATGGGCATGTTCACAACTGTCAGCCTGCTGGACTGGAATAGCGAGAGCTCTAGGTGACTTCACTGGTCAAGCACACTGGGATAATATGGAACACTGTATACCAGAGCTGCTTGTGTGGCCAAGGGGATCCAAAGTCGGGAGGCAGTTCACAAAATTGGTAGAACTATTGGAGAATCGCCTTCTCACTAGAAGATGGAAGTCACCAGTCAAGCTCGAAGAGTGGTGGGAGGAGGTCCAGCGTTGGGGTATTGCGGAAAGTCAGGCCCCTCGATGGGAAGAATACAAAGTGCTGCATAAGTCACCCATCTTCATGGAATGGGAGAGGACTTTAAGGCAAAAGATCCCGACTCCTGAGACAATGCTGACTCACAATAGGGTTATCCATACTGGTCTAATATCAGTACTACACTGAGAGATATGTGTCCCACAGAGGCTCCATGGCAACCTATACAGTATATCTAAACCTAGATGACAATACACTTGCATTTCTAACCCCCTTCCTGTTAGGAGTGGTTAACCCTAGGTGACACAATGAGAGTTCCAGTAATGGTTTGGGATTTGGGTGTGAGGGGTTGATTATATCATAGAGTTTGTTTGCCTTTTTATACTGGCTCAACCGAACGACATACCACAATTATAGCATTTTATATGTACCATTGACTTTAACAGATCATACTGATGTGCTACTGGCCACCTGATATTCTGTAATGTCTACCATTTGAAAGTGCAATAGAGTTTGTGTTTAAAAAAATGAGATAAACAGTGCAACTACCTGCACTAGTTGTCGAAAACATTTCCAGTAAAAGTTTCCATGGAACAGGAGAGGCATTACCAGTTTCTTTTCCGTCCACCCTAGAATTTAAAATTAAGTCCCTCCTGTCCTGTTTAAAGGAGTGATGGCCATTTATTTTACACATCTCAGACATGTTTTTTGAAGTCAGGTTTTCCAAACATTTTTTGCTTTTCTCGTCTGACTAATTTTAAATGCAATTTTTGATACTTTAAGCTGGCATTTTTCTGAAGTCTCTCTCTAGAAATATTAGGAGTTACACTTTGACATTGATCGTAAAATGTATGGGCAAGATGAAATTAATATTTTTATACAAATAGTATGTATGCAGCGTTTTTCTCTCAGTTTCACAAAAATAAATTTGTCTCTGCTTTGTCAGTTGCAGAGAAGTTTAACTTTTATAGAGTAATTTGTCTTATTTGTTACTTAATCTGAATTGGGCACAGATGGCATTCAATAGTGTGTTGCAGTAACTAGAGGTATGTCACTATTCAGGCGTGTCTTCTCTCATAATCGGTATTTTATCAGAAAGTAGAAAGAAATATTTTTATATGTTATCAGCAGTTTAGATGGTGAATTCCAGACTTTCCTATTGCCTTGTAGCATAGTTGGAGGGTGGTGGGGGTGCCTTCCACGTGGCTCTGTGTTTTGCTGCCGGTCTGAGTCATGTTAGGCACCAACTGTTTTTTCTAATTCATGTGATGAAAAGTCCTTTTTGTTTACAATGTACTGAGATTTCCTATTGATTTAACAGAGGACCATTGTTTGGCCTATTGTGATTTGTGCTTGTGTCTCTTTATTTGTTCTTGATCTGGATGAACAAGTGATAACTTTTTAATATTTCTCTTGTTAGTTGAAAAGTTGTCAATTGGCAGGTTGGACGCCCTTCAGTTGCAAGCTACGTGACATTAGTGCTGCTGCACTCCTATTTAAAAGAAAATAAAACTGCCAGCATCAACCTGTTTCCAAAAATACCCTCCAAGAGTAAGCCAACCCAGCCTCTCCAATCCTTCAAACAAATATCACTGAGTAAATTTATGGATCTGGTCCATGCAAGCAGGCCTTCCAACCGCTCTTCTGACCCTCGTCCACCACACATGAAGAACATTATTTTATCTACCTCTGCTACCACACCAGTAAGAAGAATCATCGATCAATTTTAAAGTACAGGACTCTTTCCTGAAGACCTTAAAAAGGCATACATATGCCCATTATTAAAGAAAACAAACCTGGCTCCTTATGACCCTAACAACTGCAGACTGGTTACTAATGGACCTTTCCTGGGCAAACTGTTAGAAAGAGCAGCTTTCACTCAGATGTCACAATTCATTGAAGATAACGCCATACTTTGGGACTACCAAACGGGATTCCACCCTGTGAGAGTCACTGAATCTGCCCTCATCGCCATCTGGGATGATTTTAAGAACACAATAGACCGACAATGGAGTTGCTGCGCTCCTTATCCTGGACCTCTGAGCTGCCTTTGACACAGTTGACCATGACACCCTACTACAAAGACTCTACAAAGCCAGCATAGATGTGACTGCTCTCGACTGGAAACCTCCTATCTTCAAAACAGAAAAAATGTCATCCATACTCTGTCAACATCAGGGCAGTGCACGCTCTACGGGCTACTGGAATGCAAAAATCCAGCACTTCCAAGATAACGTAATTCATGCATTATGCTGATGTGCTGTTGTTTAACCTTTTGCATTGCAGAGTTTAATCCTGAAGACTTATATTCAAGGTGTTTATAAATACTGTTCATTTGCAATGTATTGCTGTAGGCTTTCAGAGTGTGTCAGGGTGTGGTCCCTTTCCAGGGCCTTCTAGAAGCTTCCTCTACAGCATGACTGGGTTTGGTTGTGGTCTGAGCCAAGTCTATATATAAGTGAAACAGCCCAGCTCTATAAACTCACTATTCACAGGTCCCGGTGCAGAGCAACAGCAACTTTCTGAGCTCCTGTTCCAGAGGCCGACTTTGACCATCCAGGCCTTGCCCTTCACTTTGTTGGTGATTCTTGATCAGGGCAGTAAGACGGAGTTCGGGCTGGGCCCCCGATCCTGTTCTCGAAGGCTTCCGAGTTCTTGGGCCTAATTTTCATGATAAATGATTTTACCTTGTGCGTGTGAATGTGCGCTTGGCTTTTTCTGGCATTTGCATGCTAGCATTCAAATCGGCAAGAAGTGCGATTCATTTCTTGTGCTAAATCCATGTTATTCATTGGGTGCTACCATTTCATGGCGTTTACAAGGTAGCATTCAAATCGGCAAGACGTGCAATTCATTTCTTGTGCTTAACTTGTGATATTCATTGTGTGCTACCATTACTTGCCATTCACATGGTGACATTCGAATCGGCAAGACGCGCAATTCATTCTTGTGCTTAACTTGTGATATTCATTGTGCGCTACCATTTCTTGGCATTAACATGGTGGCATTCGAAACGGCAAGACGCGCGATTCATTTCTTGCGCTTAACTCATGATATTCAGTCTGTACTACCATTTCATGGCATTTACATGGTGGTTTTCGAATCGGCAAGACGCGCAATTCATTTCTTGTGCTTAATTCATGATATTCATTGTGCGCTACCATTTCATGGCATTTACAAGGTAGCATTCGAATTGGCAAGACGCACGATTTATTTCTTGTGCTTAATCAATGTTATTCATTGTGTGCTACCATTTCATGGCATTTACAAGGTAGCATTCGTTTCGGCAAGACGCTAAATTAATTTCTTGTGCTTAATCCATGTTATTCATTGTGCGCTACCATTTCATGGTATTTACAAGGTAGCATTCGAATCGGCAAGATGCGCGATTCATTTCTTGTGCTTAACTCATGATATTCATTGTACGCTACCATTTCATGGCATTTACAAGGTAGTATTCGAATCGGCAAGACGCGCGATTCATTTTCTTGCGCTTTATCCATGTTATTCATTGTGCGCTACCATTTCATGGCATTTACAAGGTAGCATTTGAATCGGCAAGACGTGAGATTAATTTCTTTTGCTTAATTCAAGTTATTGATTGTGCGCTACCATTTCATGGCATTTACATGGTGGCATTGGAATCGGCAAGACACACGATTCATTTCTTGTGTTTAACTCATGATATTCATTGTGTGCAACCATTTCATGGTGTTTACATATTCTTGTGGAAATCAGCAATGTACGCAATTCATGTTTCTGCATTTAAAATAAAGTGTTAGAATTCTAGATGTTACATTATATGTGCATAATAAGCCCCTTAATACACCTCCTATGGTGTTCCAGAAAACGTTCAGATTATTTCCTCCTCCTCATGCAAAAAGACTGTGTTTGATTCTGAAGACATAATCCTAGAGGGTGCTTATGTTTCTAGTCAATGTGTAACAATTCATTTAGATGTTTTATTGAGAAGTTGTATTAATCATTCTTAATTTCTTCCCAGGTAACCAGACGTCTTGAGGCCTAGTTAATTAGTCCATCCTTAAGTTATCCATGGTTACAATATGACAATGCTTAGAATCATAGTCTAGTAAAGATTAATCTGATATAATTTTGATATTGTGTGTTTTAACCTTTTGCTTCTTACAGGTCTCCTTCCCAGCTGTTCCCTACCTAATCCTCTTTTCCCCACTTGGACTCTCTTAGACTCTGTGACATTCTATTCAGAGTATTGGAGCTGTCTTGTGGTGGACATGTTGTGAATATGCGCAGACCCCGAGGATCTGGTGACTCTGACATACTCCCCTTTTCTTGTCTACTTCACAGAAGCAGGGGTCCCTTAAGCCCCCATAATCTCACCCATACTTTTCAACATCTACAAGGCAATCATCAATGAATTTTAACATTACCGGCAATGATCAATGAACTTCAACTCACATGCTATAACTATGTAGATGACTCACAAATACTCTTTAAAATGGAATGCCCCAAAAAGCCATGGGAAATTCAGAAAACTTTAATTGCCTCAGAGTGTTTGATCAGTGGATGACATGGAGCCACATCAATCTAAATGCTTCTAAAACAGAAATACTCACATGTGGCGATTGGAAAAATTTTGACCCATTCAGGGCCTGGACTGATGACCTGGGACCATCTCCTAAAGTATCTAAGGAAGTTAGAAACCTTGGAATTATCAGGGAGTCCAAGTTAACAATGAATGCTCAGTTAGACAAATTAGCAAGATCAAGCTTTAGCACCATGAAAACTCTGCAACGCATCTTCTCCCACCTCAAGTTTCCACACAAGGAGTAGGCTACTATCTCTCTTGTACTATCTAAACTGGATGACACCAATGGCCTCTACCATGGATCATCGCTATCTACTATGAAAAAACTACAATACATTCAGAACTCTGCTGCTAGACTACTCTCACATATAAAGCCACACACCCACGTCGCCCCTGCCTTGAGGGCCATACATTGGTACATTGTTAACCTGTTGCCAGAAGATCCACCTTGAAGCTGCTTTGCATCACCCACAAAGCAATTCATGGAACAAGACCACTTTTCATCAGGGATAAAATCACAAAATACATTCAAAAAGGAAACCTCCGCTCAAGTTTGTCACCATTCCTCAAAACACCACCATACAAGAAAAATACATTGGCTGGTACATCTTTCTCTGTTCAAGAGGCTAAACTATGGAATTCATTATGCCCTTATATAAGATCCATGGATAACTATCTCATCTTAAGAAACCACTCAAGATTTGGCTCCTTCCTACACCATATTCAAAAAGCAATGGACTGCATATCCGTGTATATGTAAACATTTGTAATTTTGTTACATTTATACATCTAGATAATGTGTATTTCTTTGTACAAATAGGGATCATAACTATTTTATCCTAAAATATATAAATACTCTTTACGGCTGTTTTCACAAATGTATATTTTACTTATAGTTAAATATATATATGTATGTATGTGTATGTGTAGATGTATGTATAAGTATGTAAACTATGTATATGTGTATGTAAGTATATCTATATGTATATTATTCTACACTTATAATGTTCACATGTCAATCCATAATTCCTATATAAGTTGTTTGATTGGATGCTTAAGTGTCTTTGTTTTCATTTTATCTATCACAGTAGGTGAATATTATCTTAACTGTTTATCTACAAGCATTTCACTATTGAAATTTTGAAGAAAGATACAATAATGTTATTAAAGTACAAAAATAAATTAACTTCATATACTTCAACTTTTAGAAGTCTGTGTTAATGGAACATTACTTAAATCTCAGTACATTATATTCCTTATACTCCCTTACTATGTCGTCATGTATCTATGTATTTATTATTACTTTAGTCCTACTGTACAAGAGGAAAAGAAAAAAAATAGTCTCTCAAAAACTTTACTCTGCCTCAACATCACCCTATACCTCCATCAATCTGTTCTCTATCTCCACTCTGTGACTCATCCCAAACCTCATTCTACTGCTATGATCTCCATAGGAATCCTTGCTAGACTCTTCTCCCCTACCCCTCCCAGCTCACCCTAAACCACAGTTTACTACTATGCTCTCCCAAACAACCCTACTATATACTCCCTTATTTATCTCTTCTTTAACTTAACCCAAACCCCATTTTACTACAATAATCTCTCCAACCCTTTCTACAGACTCTCCACTCCTCCATCTCTCCTTTATTCACCCGAAATCTCATCTTGCTAATATGATCTCTCACTTCTGGATTCTTCCCTCCTCAGTACCTCTATTGTTCTATTCAATCCAACTAACAGACTCACATCATCCACTGAAATTAAATCATACCCGCCTATACTAATCCTGTACTCATATACTAGTCCTCAACTAATTCTTTTGGGTTCTGAAGTAGAATACTACTCACCGAAAATCACTTCAACGCCTCATATGGGGTAGTAAGCACTTTATAAATGCATTTACAATTACAGTTAAGTCCTAGTAATGTAGAATTATTGAGATGAAAAGGTTTGTTGTGTTGTGTTTGAGAGAAAGCACGTGCAAACCTAAATTACATCCAAAGAAAACAATCAAGCATCATTACACCCCTATCTGGACCTTGATTAATAAAAGCAATTCAAGTTTAACATTAAATATTGACTTAATTCTCTGTGTCTAAAAATTAAGGGCCTCATTATGAGTTTGACGGTCAGACGAGACGACCACCAAACTCGCGGGGAGGGCGCCACCATCATACTGGTGGCGTTCCCCCCTAAGCGTATTGCAATGTTCCTGCCGGCCGACAAGCTGGAACATTGTATTACGTGTTCCCGCTAGGCTGACCAGTGAGAATAGTGCTATGATATTGGTCCTGGCTCCCTTAAGGCCAATATCATAGTACACCAGCACCATTATAATGCGCACTGTCTGCAAAGCAGACAATATATATTCCAATGGTGCTGAGCATTCTGATGGAGCTTCACAATGGGGCCCATGCACTGCCTTGGGCATGGTCAATGCAGGGGCCCCTCTGTGGCCCCATGTAGGAAAGTAGCCTCTTTCTAGCTTGGTTACCTCCACTTTTGGCCTGTTTGTTAGTGTGCTTGACTGTGTCTAATCAGGATCCCAGCACAGTAGTTATTCTCTCCCTTAAATTTGGTTAGTATGTATTGTGAACACAGCATTTCATCCACAATTGGCATACTGGTGCCCCCTTATAAGTCCCTAGTATATGGTACCTAGGTATCCAGGGGATTGTGGGTTCCAGGGGATCCCCAAAGGCTTTTGCAGGACTGCCACTGCAGCCTGCATGAAAGGGTGCATGCACCCTTTCACTGCCATTTACACTGCACCAGGGGCCACATGTAGCAAGCTTTCTGCACGGTGCAAACAGCGAATTTAGCTGTTTGCGATGTGCAAAAAGCACATCCCAATGCAGAAACCCCATTTTGCGATTCAATAACCTGGTTACCGAATCGCAAAACGGGTTTGCGACTCACAATTAGGAAGGGGTGTTCCCATCCTAATTGCGAGTCGCAGTGCAATGTAGGATTGGTTTGTGACCGCTAACGCTGTCGCAAACCAATCACATTTTGCAAGCATTTCAAATGGGTGGTAACTCATTTGCAAAAGGGAAGGGATCCCCATGGGACCACTTCCCCATTGTGAATGGCACTGTAAACATTTTTTTAGAGCAGGCAGTGGTTTGGACCACTGCCTGCTCTGAAAAAATCTAACGAAAACGTTTCATTTTTGTAATGCATCACGTTTTCCTTTAAGTGCTTTATTGAAAGGCAGTCACAGACATGGTGGTCTGCTGTCCACAGCAGGCCACCATCCTTGTGAGGGCCGGCTTTCGCAAGGGGGTCACAAATTGTGATCCACCTCATGATTATTCATGAGGTGGACATTTGCGACCCCTTGCGAATCGCAGATGGTGTCAGGGACACCATCCAACATTTGGATTTGTGACTTGCAAATTGCAAGTTGCTCTGACTCGCAATTTGCGGGTCGCAAATCTGAAAGTTGCTACATGTGACCCAAAATTACTTATAAGTCGCCCTATTGCAGGCCCTCCAGTCCTGAGGGTAGGGTACAAAGTACCTGTGTGTGAAGGCACCTCTACATTAGCAGAGGTGCCCCCACAACCTCCAGGACCATTTTCCCAAACTTCATGAGTGTGGTGACACCATTTTACGCGTGTACTGGACATAGATCACTACCTATGGGCAGCTACATAATGGTAACCCTGATCATCGGCATGTTTGGTATAAAACATGTAGAAATCATACCCCCATGCTTTTGTAAGCATTAGTTGTATGATTCCATGCACTCTGGAGGCTCCTTAGAGGAACCCCAGTGTTGCCATTACAGCCTTCTGAGGTTTTCCAGGCAGCCCCATCTGCTACCACCTCACAGACAGGTTTCTGCCCTCCAGTTGCTCGAGCAAATGGAGCCCAGGAAGGCAGAATAAAGCATTTCCTTTGGGAGAGGGGTGTCACACCCTCTCCCTTTGAAAATAAGTGTTACAGGCTTGGGAGGGGTAACTTCTGCAAGCCACTGGAAATGCTTTGAAGGGCACATTTGGTGCCCTCCTTGCATAATCCAGTCTACACCAGTTCATGGACCCACAGTCCCTGCTCTGGAATGAAACTGGACAAAGGAAAGTGGAGTGACCACTCCCCTGTCCATTACCACCCCAGGGGTGGTGCTCAGAGCTCCTCCTGAGGGTCCCAGGGTTTTGCCATCCTGGATTCAAGGTTGGCAGGGAACTCTGGGAGCATCTGAGTGGCCAGTGCCAGCAGGTGACATCAAAGCCCTCCCCTGATAGGTGCTTACCTGGTTAGCTGACCAATCCCACTTTCAGGGCTATTTAGGGTCTCTCTTTTGGGTGGTTCTTTAGATTTGGATTTCAAGACTCCAACAGGAATCCTCTGCATCCTCCACTTCAGCTTCTCACTGAAGAAACTGCATCTGGACCCTTCAGTAACTCTACAAACTGCAACAAAGAAGCAAGACACCTTCTGCAACATTGTATCTTCAGCTCCTGCCAGAAACTGCAACTGTTTCCCAGTTGTGCATCCTCTGAGGACAGCCCATCTTCAGTCTGCACCAGAAGAGCAAAGAAATCATCCTTGGGGTGAAGGAGTCACTCCCGTCCTTAAGCAGGCACCTACTGCAATGACGACCGGCTGCGGGGATCCCCTCTCCTGCTGAGCTGTTTGGATCCTGCATCAAAGGTGGTGGACTGAAATAGTCCCGCAGGTCCTAATGTCCCACTGTCCAACTTTGGTGGAGGTAAGAGCCTGCCTCCCCATGCAAGAAAGTACCCACGTGCACTGCATGTCTTGCAGTTGCGAGGGCTTGTTGCAATCCTTCCACAAAGTTCTTCATGCATCTTGCAGCTCCAACTCCCAGCACTCTATCCTGCGATGCACAGCTTCCTGCGTGGTTCTCTGGCAGTGTGGGAACCTTTGTCACCATGCTGCATGGGCCTCTTTTGCACCTTCTTTGTCTCTGTGCTGTTGGACTCCTGTGTGTGCTGCCTGGCCTTCTGAGGGCCCTCTGAGTTGTGGAGACCCCCTCTGACTCCATCTCCTTGGTAGAGTCCACCTGGTCATTCCTGGTCCCTGGCAGCCCCATCTTCCACTAACTGCAAGCTTTGAATGTGCCAAGGCTTGTTTGCGGACTCCAGTGATGCAAACCAGGCCATAATCATCCATCGGTGGGACATCATTTGCACCAACCAGGAACCCGACTCCATCTTCTTGGGTGCAGTACTGACTGTTCTTCTTCACCAGTGGTTCCTCTTTTATACCTTCATCCGGGTTAGCAGGGGCTCCTGTTCTTCCTGGACTCTTCTGTGCTTCTTTGACTTGGTCCCCTTCTTCCACAGGTCCTCAGGTTCAGGAATCCACTGTTGGTGTCTTGCAGTCTCCTCTGGTTCTTGCATAATCCTTCTTTTTGTTTCTGTGGGTGTTCCGGGAAAGTTATTGTGATTTACTCCTGCTTTCCTGGTCACTGGGGTGGGTTCTAGCACTTACCTTTGGGGTTTTCTAGTACTCCCAGCTCCCCTCTACACACTACACTTGCCTAGGTAGGAGACTGACATTCGCATTCCACTGTCTTAGTATATGATTTGTGCTCCCACTAGGCCCATTTCTAACTGTTGTGATTTTCACTAATTGCACTGTTTTCTCACTGTTTCTTTGCCTATTTCTGCATACTAGTGTATATAATCTGTGTATTACTTACCTCCTAAGGGAGTATAGTCCCTATAGTATTTGTGGCATTTGTGTCACCAAAATAAAGTACCTTTATTTTTGTAACACTGAGTATTTTCTTTCATATCTGTAAGTACTGTGTGACTACAGTGGTATTGCATGAGCTTTACATGTCTCCTAGATCAGCCTTGGTTGCTAATCCACAGCTACCTCTAGAGAGCCTGGCCCATTTGTAATGTCAGCTTGCCGCGAGGTGTGCTGCCATCACAGCCTACCACCAAAGAAGAGGAAAAGTGGGTGAGTACTGCTCCCTAGTCTGATCGGATTTTCTGGGGCAAAGATGCCTCTCCATATTTGATGGAATGATAGTTTGATGAGGACAGTCTCCCCTTTTCAATGAACTTTGTACTCGTGGATCATGAAAGCCACTAGACACCAGGGATTCTCTGTATTTGGGGGTTTGCATACCTGGCATATGGGCTGACCCATAATGCAGCAATTTGTATTGGAAATGTATTGGAAATGGCCCTTTTTGTAGGGTTATCCCCAACCTTTTTGCTTCTGACCTCCTGTATTTGATCCCGTGCTGAATTTTGTTTTTGTTGGCTTTAGGACTATGGGGCCCTTACCACTGCTGACCAGTGCTAAAGTGCAAGTGCTCTCTGTATAAATAATATTGGTGATTGGTTTACCTAGGATTGGCATGGTTGATTTATGAGTAGGTCCCTAGTGAAGTGCCCAGGACCTATAAATCAACTGTTACTAGTGGGTCTCCAGCACTACCCACATGAGTATCCCTGTACTGGGCTGCCATTGCAATGCCTGTGTATGTGGCTTTAAATTACCAGTTCAACCTGGTAAGTGCACCCACTTGCTAGGCCCAAACCTTCAATTTTACTACATGTAAGTTACCTCTGCGTTAGGCCCAGGGCAGCCCCAAAGACAGGGTGCATTGTATTTGAAAGGTAGGACATGCATTGAGGGATTTGCATGTCCTGATAATGAAATGCTGCTAAATTCATTTTTTACTATTGCAAGGCCTATCAGATAACATGGGGTTTGCCTTGAAATATAAGTGCAGTTTCACAGTGGCAGCAGATAGAGATATGGAGACTGGGGCCTCTCAACTCACAATTTAAAAATACATCTTTTGGTGAAGTTGGTTTTTAAATTGTAAGTTTAAAAATTCCACTTTTAGAAAGTGGGCCTTTTCTTGCTTAACCATCCTGTTCATCTGCTTATCTGTAGAATGCACATCTGGGTCAGGGTGACAGTTGGGCTGTTTGTGAACTCACTCTAGGCAGTCATTCAAAAAAAGCTGCGGTGTGACCAGCATATTCTGATGGGTCTTCCTGAGCTATAGTGGTTGGAGAAGCTGACAATTGCACCTGAATAGGGCTGTGCCTGTCCTTACACAAAGCAGTCTCCAACCCCCTGGAGTATATCTGGGGCCATGGCAGGAAAGGCAGGGTCTTCTGCGGTACAAAGACTTTTCTTTGAGGTTGCCTACTTCAAAGGCAGAAAGGGGTATAAGCACTGGACCTCAGACCCCACAGAATTAGAATCCTTCTGGACTGAGGACTGTCTGCCAGGAAGAAGAGCTGGATACTGTAGGAGGGACTGCCACTCTGCCTGCTGCTTTGCTGTGCATGCCTCCTGCTTCTGCCCTAGCACTGAAATGCTACTGGATGGACTTTGCTTTCTACATCCACATTTAAAGGTTCCCCTAAGCCTTGGACCAAGCTTGCTTCCTGTTACGAAGTCTCAGGGACACCAAAGACTTCATCTGCCAGCACCTACTTCCTCTTGCTGAGAGTCCTGACTTGTGAAGTGGTACCAAATCGAGTTCATGGGTCCTTGGGAGTGAGTTCTGGTGTAACCAAGAAAAAACAAGCACATCAACCCTAGAGCAACTTCAGAACTAGTGCTTCTGCCTGTCATGGAGCTGTGGTCACCACTGAATGCAGAAACTGTGGCGGATGCCACAGGCCTGACACTGCCGCAACACCTCTAAAGTCCTGCCACAGTGTGAAACCTGAGTGCGGTGTCACTGACGTCTGTGACACCTGAGTACGCCACAGCACCTGTTGCCCTGTGGGGTGATCACAACACTGTGAAGTCAATGCCTTGCATCTTGACCTGTGAGATTTATCGATCCCGCCAGATCATAAGGAACCAACACCTCCCCACCGACGATGCATCACCTCTCCTGCAACAATATGGAACTGATGCCTCACCTCCCCTGTCTAGAAGTAAGGAACTAATACCTCACCTCCCTGGCAGCAGTAAGGAAACGATGCCCCAGCTGCTCCAGCGACAACTCACCTCACTGACTCAGTGCAAAATCTTTGTTTCTAAGCACTTTACTAAGATTCAGGGGGTCATTCTGAGTTTGGCAGGTGGCGGAGGCCGGCCGCCAAACCCAACCGACCACCTGACCACTGGTGCCATCAGGACACCGCCGGCCCTATTCTGACTTCACCGCACGGCTGCGGGTGGAAACAGTGTTTCCGCCTGCCAGCCATGTGGTGAAGAGGGCTTTAACATTGACACAGCACCTGTCGCGCATTTCACTGCCTGTAATTCGGGCAGTGAAATGCACAACGGGGCTGTGCATGGGGGCCCCTGCACTGCCCATGCCAGGTGGATGGGCAGTGCAGGGGCCCCCAGGGGGCTCACGGCACCCCCATTATGCCGGCTTTTCCACAGCAGTGTGAACCACCATGGAAAGGCTGGCGGAATGGAACTCGGAATCCGGCGGGCAGCGCTGCTTGCAGTGCTGCCCTGGTGGATTACAACCGCCAGGACAGCCAGGCTTGAGGCTGTCTCTAGTCTGGCGGTGTTGGCGGTATTAACACGGCATTTTGGCTGCGGTTCCATTGAAGGAATAGTTGCACCCACAGAGAAAAAAGTGGAGTGGCCCTACAAACACATGTGCTGACCCTGTGGGGAAATAATTGTTATAAATAAATGTTTGTTTTCCCCACGGTAGGCAATCACTACCGTTGTGGAACACAACATTAACCTAATACACCGGACCACTGGAGAGCGGGTTGGACCAAGCAATGGGCAAATTTTTAGTGTCTTTCCTGATACTGCCAGAAACATTGTTTGCAGCAAGAGTAAGTCCAGGCATACAGTCTTGCCGTGCAAAACACCTATATAGCTTGTGTTTTCAAATTAAAAACTGCCCCATTGTTTAGATGGGGGCTACTTTTGATTTTACTAAAATAAATACAGGCCAGACTTACAAATATTGCATTGTGTTTTCATGATTTTTTCATACATACCTGACACAAAATCATTGTTGGGATTTTTCAAAGCAACACAAAGTGCTATCTGTATTGCTTTATAAAAGAAAAAGGTAACCCAGTGTATTGTGCCACCTTGCACTATTTTGCATCAAAGAAGCATACCTTGGGTCATGCATGGACACTCCTGTGCATCCACTCTTCATTTTTGATGCAAATCCATATCTACAAAGACTTGCAGACATAAACCAAAATCTTGTGTCTGCCTGAGGCTGGCATAACAAGGAGAAATATTTTCTTCTTGTTATTTCCTATTTGCATGTGTGCTGCATTCTGTAGGAAAAATGAGTAGAAAAAAAGTCTCAAAGGCTAGCTTGTACAGAGGATGGGTCCCTTTCTTGCACAAACACTATTCGGACCATAATGAAGACACCCTTGCATTATGACAAAAAAGGTGTCTGCAACGAGCGAGGAGGAAGTACACACAGTGCACCAAAATGGAGAGAGCAGACCTGTGATGTTTGTTGGAAGATATGACATAGTTTTGCTCTCTTCAGGTGATTCAGTGCAGCATCTTTGCTCACCTTGTTGCACCACTTGCCCCATGAAGTATGTTCATGTATTACATGTGTCAAGTTGAAGTAATACTTTTGTGCTTTTGTGTGAATGGGGAAGTTCTTTAGAGGCCTTCATCAGATTCCATCCTTCATAAGCTAGGTGTTTTTTTCATTTTTCACTTTGTATGTCACACACATCTCATAGATGCTCACACCCACCCGCTGTTTTCTAAGTATACTTCTCCATTCAATGTAGATGAAAACGTATGAAGTTTGAGGCTTTTAAGGGACCCCCATGAGGCACACCACTCTGCATGTGTCTGGGTGTCTAGTTTTCAGAAATGTGCAGGTTTGGTAGGTTTCCTTAGGAGCCAGCTGAGCTACTGCCTAAAATCCACAACTACCCAAATTGCAAACAAATGTCTGTTTTCAGTGGAAAAACTTGAGGTTTCCATGTTGCCTACCCACACAATCGAGGTAGACTTCGGAGAACACTGGGTGGTAAAGAATTTGTGTCTTCCCACAAAGTTCAGAACTTTCCTCCTCAGAAGCGTGAGGAACTCGTGTTATAGCCTACATATGAGGTTTGCAAGGGCTTCTGGGTAAAATAATCTGGACTCCTCTGGGTGTCTAGTTTTAGAAATTTGCAGCTTTCATAGGCTTCCTTGTGTGGCAGCTGAGCTAGAACCCAAACTCCACAACTTCCCAATGACCACTTGGTGAATAAAAAATGATGTCTACTTTTCAAATGTATATAGCTTTCCAGCATCATCCATGAGTGTCAGACCTTTTCCCATCGCAAACTGGAGGTAAATTAAAAGCACATGCATTAGTAAAAATAGGCTTCCGCATAGAAAAATGCAAAACTGTGGTAAAAAATGTATTTTTGATATTGCTGTACATCTTCCTGAAAGCTTTGAAGATGATGATCTTAGCAGAGCAAACTTCTATTGATACCATTTGTGGGAAAAAAGTGGACTTTTTCCCCACTTTCTCAAAAACACCTACATTTCACTGAAGTTTGGCTATTTTGTTGGTCCCCTCCTGGGGATTCCACAATCCCTGTGCCCCTCGAGGATGGAAAACAGGACACAGAGTTTGACCTTATGTTGAAAAAAACTATGGCGGTTCAAGCACAGAGTATCCCACATATCTAAAAAGTGCTCAGCCCTGGGGTGAAAAGGTTTCAGCAGTTAACTGGGTGACTTTCGTTTTCTTTCGTTCAGAGCTCAGTGTTCTCCTGGTGGGCAGGCCCAGTGACAAACAGTCAGAACTACTGGCTGCTAAAGTGGCACATTCTATGGGCAACTAGATTTGCTGGTTCCTTTATCCTTGACTTGCCTCCTGGTACTCCTTTTCTATTTGTGGTGGCATCTTGTGCAACTCCTCCTCAACCAGCTGGCAGAACAGCCTTCTGCCCATGTTTTCTAGACCCCAGTGCCTCCTGTCTGTCTTGCAGAAAACCTGCGGGAGCAGTGGAATCCATTTTTCTTTCCCAAATGGTCCTTAAGGAGCATACGAGAGCTGGCACCACTCGCCTTAGAGAGATCCAACCTAGTCCTGGTGGCCAGCCTGTGTCTAAGGGCCTGATTACGACATTGGCGGATTGTTTTGTAAGTTCCATAAGATTTAATGGATCTTGTAATATGGCGGACGGGATATCCGTCATATTTGTGATGGAGTATCCCATCCGCCAAGGTCATAACAGGCCCTAAGTCCTTAGTCCATTCTTTTTGGCCATCAGGTGACTTTTCCTTCCAGCTGACATCCTTTCCACCATTGTCACCTCAAGGGTCTAGAGTATTTGCAGCTTTCTTCCCATTGTGCATGTGTTTTTAAGTGGGGTGGAATGTTTTAGGTGCTAGGCATCCCTGGCCAGTCCTTTTAAACAACATAATCCCTGAACCTCTTCCCAACCTTACTGCACTGCATTCTGGGACAATCCAAAATGACAACTTCAAATTTTCTCTGGAAACAACCTCTATGAGGGCCTCAACTCAGCTACTAGCTGACCTTATTACCTAATTCCCAATAAAACTTCAAAGCCTATATTGAATCCAGAGGTCCCACCCACCTCCTTTCATCTACCGGGCCCGGGATGTCTCAGCTCAGGCACAGTGTTACAAGCTAATTATCAGATGGACATTTCTCACACACTCCTTCCTATCCCAGAAAAAGGCAATCACTGATGAGTGATCTTTTTGTGCAGAGTGGTATTTTTTCCTCTGCTGGGGAGCAGGGTATTTAATTTGGCCCAGTAGAAGGGACCAAAGGCAAGAGATCTGATAAAGAGCTTAGCCAGAAAATGAGATGTTTCCTGAAGTCATGTGAGATGTGGATTTAGTGATTTGGGATTGCAGGTTGAACCTCAGTATGTGTGTTTTACCCCAGTTTGGTACTTTGCTGTACAGCTGTAGGCTGAAGTGGAGAGAAACTGTATTGTACAACAGATTTCACCTCTATGTATAATGCAGTGAAAACTCCACCGATTTTCCAGTAAACACTATAGATGTAGATTCATACTTCATGCATGCCCACTCATAGTAGAGGACCTACTGAAGGCCAACACTTATCCTTGAAGAGAGCCTTTCAAGACAGCCTAACTGTGCACAGAGTGCTGTGCACAATGGTAGTCTCATACATACAACTTGCACATGTGAGAACACAAGTGCACACACTTGATCATGTGTAACCACCCAGAGCCCCTAAACCTAGCTGCACAGCAGTGGCTTATCTTAAAAGTTGGACACTAGTGGTAAACACTCTCATTCCAAATATTCTGAATGTACCGTGAGTGTGACTCAGGGAGCAAGACTCACTCACAGTCAAAAAGAAATGGGAAGTCATTTACAAAAAATCCTGATGGACTAAATGGGCAGGGCTCATTTTCTACATTGCTCAAAAACAAAATCACACCCCAGAAGGCATTGGTGCCTCCTAATTTGAATATGGAGGACTTAGGAGGGCAGGGAGATGGTAGCACTATTTTATAAGTGTTAGGTATCTAACTTGTACAACTTTAGGTCCCTTAAGGCACAAGAGTCACCTCTCCGTTCTGGGGGGAAGGCACCCTAATTCTAGCAGGTCATAGGTACATGACCTGGGAAGGCTGATCACAAGTGTTTCAAATGCTTCTAAAAACTCTTAAATGCACCAAGTTCTGATGGTGATTTCTGAAGTTGTTTTGCTGCCTGTATGAAAACAGTAAAATGCACGTGAACATTCATTAAAATACTTTATAGTCTTCGAGAAAGTCAGCAGTGACTCATTACATGTTTTATTGAGAGCCATGGAAATGTTTTAATGACAAAATAAACAATGAGTCATTACAGATATTACTGAAGGTCAATAAAATCCTTTATTAACAGTGAGTTATTACATGTCATAATGCCTGTCACTGTAAGGTGGTACCATCCTCAGTGGTTTAATGGTGTTACATGGTTTTATGATGGCATATTTCTGTTATCACTAATGTGGTGAAACCCTACGATGCCCAAAGCCCTGATTGTGATAGCTAAACCCCCTTGGATGGCGTCTAGCATATGTAGGGGTATTATGGATAAATGGTTCAGGGTCCTGCGAGGGGTGGGTACCATTAGTAGGGTGTTGCTGTAGGTATTTCCATCTGCAATCATGTAATATTTGAAAATTAATGTATAGTATTGAGTACTGTGAGGGTTGTAAAGTACTTTTTCATTTTTATAATAAAAAGCCCTGACTTGGGTGTTGCTTGTTATATGCCTGCGGACTGAGGTATGAGCCAGCACCACTTACCTTGAGTAGGGCTGGCCCTCACTGCCTGGCTCACCTGAGACAGTCAAGTGCATCAATAGATTGCTTGATTATCAGTAGATGAAAAGTTGAAGATTTATTACTTAGTTTCCTACATATATTATATGCAAACATTATTATAAAGGGGCCTAGTCACAAACTGCACTTTGTAGTGCCTGCAGTAGCACTAAATTAGTATTACATAAGTACTACAAAATGCTTTTCACAAACAACGTAGGGATGGCTCAGCCTGTCCTGCTTTTTTCTGTGCAGAGATCTTCTCCCTGACTGCCAGGACTCTGAAAATATAAGTATATATTTTAGTAGTAAATGTGGGAGGGACGGGAGAGGATGGGAGAGTGGCCAGAAAATGGGTAATATTTAAGCCTGACAGGGAAGGGCATAGTGAGAAGTAAGGAGAGGTTAATGAAGGGTCAGAGGAGGTTATAAGAAGGGGCACACACCTACCCACAAAAGAGGAAGACCATAGTGTGGATCAGAATTTACTCATATGATCGGGAGTTGTAGCAGAATAGCCCAGTATTGGCAGGGGGTGGTCAGTTGCTTATAGCCGACTAATAACATTTGCCTTCAGGTTGTGGATAAGCACTAGCTGCTGGACATTTTCCCATGCCCCAAGGAAGGTAGAGCATGATATAGATTGCCTTTTACTGGTCAAGCACAGAGTTGCTATCCGGTGACTATCTGCCCTTGGACCCATTATATTTTTGTGGACCTGGGGTCCAGTTGAATGGGCTTCAGTGAAACTGAGGTGTATGAAAGTGGTTTGCACTGATACACACCTGAAAGATGATTGTCGGCGTGGGAAAGCATGCTGCATGGAGTGGCAGAAGTGTTGAGTGATGAACCTGCTGCTGTGGATTTAGATGGGGAGGCCCAATCCCCTCGATAGGACAGGTGGCGTGCATACAATGTGATGTGGTATTGCATGGCTTGCAGTGCAACACTGCTTTCAACTCAAAGTGATTCTGGCTATTGGTGGTATTAGTGGCAATGGGAACTAACCAGAGAACCAATGGCAAGGAAACCTATGATACTACGGTCCCATTGGGGTAGTAACTGACATGGGGGGAGTTTTAGACACACAAAACTGAATTGTGAAGAATTGCATATTACCTTTAGGGTCAATTGTATGACTATGATTGCAGTTAATGGTACCTTGAACTGTGCTCAACGCTTTGTCATAACATGCATGTTATCATGTTGGCAGCAGCAACTGTGTCACAATGTGCTTTTTATGCTACACGTTTTCCTGGAAATTGAAAATGAAAGAAGAAAAGTAGAAAAAAATGAAGCACACTCCTATTCACAAACTGGATTTCTATGGTTACTACTGTTACAGTGGCCCAGAACAGTAGTAAATGTACACTAGCTCAAAGCTGGAGTGTGTCCAGCACTGCACATGGCCACTTACAGTTACTACACTATACCAACATAGGATACAGGCCCTCATTATGTCCCTGGCGGTCTTCTGACACCAGAAATAAATGTGGCAGTATGACCCCCATCAGGCTGGCTGTAGATACCACCACATTATGACACTGGTGGGTTGCCTACAGCCAACCCGCCACTTCTCCACTCAAACTGCCATGGCGGTATGAGCCGCCGGGCCAGAGATGTCTATCTCCAGCCCGGCAATCGACATAGTACTGCCCATGGCATTATGAGCCAGCCTCCCACCATGGTTTTCATGGCGTTAGCATCGCCACGAAAACCATGGCAGTAGGCCCTACCAGTGACAGGGAATTCCTTCCCTGTCATCGGTAGATGGCTCTCTCCCACACTCACCTGACTTCCCCTCCATCCAAATTCTCCCCCACCCACCCGATCCACAAACTAACCCCCAACCCTCCTTCGATCTACTCACTCACCCCTCATACACGTACACACCACACAACTGACCACACTCCCCACAGCCACACATGCACACATCACCTCCCCACCTCCACTACAGTCACAGCACCCCTTACCCCACACCCCCCTCCCCACGTACATGCTCACAGACACCCACTTGCACCAGGCACACACCCATTCACTTACACTAACATACATGCATTCATTCACACACTGACCTACACACATTCATTCATGCATATTTCCAGACATGCTCACACACATTCCTACACACAATCACACTGACATATAGACGCGCATTCACTTCACCATTCTTACACTAATTCACTCACACGCATACACCCACACAAACAACACACACAGACGCATTCACACACACACTCAGACATTCATGCACACACTCATACACACACATACAACACACCCCAGCCTCCCAACCCCTCACCTGTTGGAAGCCCGAATTACCTTTGGCGAGGAGGTTGTCTGGCAAGAAACAGGAAAGGGCGCTGCTACCGCCAGCAGAACACCGCCAGGCCGTATTACTGGTCATAATACAGTTGGAGGCGTCCTAAAGGTGTGGCAGTGCTGGTGGTATCAGCGCCAGCTTACCACTGCCCACCACCATGAGCACTGCCAGATTTCTGCCCTTATTGTGGCGGAAGTCAGGCAGGGCTCATAATATGTTGGACGACGGTATGTTGGAGGCCGTCACCATGGCAGTAGGCGGCATGTACCACCGACGTTAAAATGAGGGCCATAATGCCGAGGTCGGGACTTTAATTAGAGCCAGATGGGAATATTATGAAAATAAATGATTATATTTTATTTTTTTGAAATTATAAATAATATTTCATAGTTAAAATGATTACAGGTACTTTGAAATATATTTATTTATTAAAAACAAGTTCAGTTATTCTAAAATTAAAAATTATCTATGCTTCAATATTAAATTAAAATGACTTTAAATAATTTCCCCCCCCCTAGTAGTTTCTGATAAATACAATAAAAACAAACTTGATACTTTAGCTGAGAATGTTTATTGATAATAGATATATTAAAAATAATATGTATTCTCTTTGATATAAGTAATATCATTATTATTTATTTAGATATTAAGTCAACTGTGCTGTACCTTATTTTACATGTTCTGCTACATTTAAAATAAATGTTTTAAATTAGTTTACATTAATATTTAACAATAAAATAGCTTCATTATTTTATTTAAGTTTTATATAATTTTAAACTTTCCCCTATATTTTACCATTGGGAGTCCACTGCCAATGAGGGAGAGACCTTAAGCTACATGTGAAAAATGAATGCACTTAGATATTCATGCATTGAAATTAGTCATTATTAATATATATTCAAAAATAATTTGTTTATCTTTATACAATTTCACATTAATTGTAAATAAATGCAAATACATAGATTATTTTCAAAATGATTCTGACTGTTAGCATTTTTATTACACAATACGTGAATGTAAAATGTATACTTTGGGTGGTAAATGCTTATTTATTCAAACTTACAAATAAAATGTATGTTAATCACAAAATTCAAAAATAAAATATTGTTTAATTGAAAGTGCAGTAACACTTTGCATAATGTGTTCCATGTTTACTTGACTCTATACAATTATTTAAAAATTCATATTTTACATAATTGTTTTAATAGATGTTTTATTAAATGCAAAAAACATATATGCTTTTCCCTCTACTTTTTCATAAGGAGATCTCTGCCTTGATTTTGTTAGTCCTATAGAATGAGTGGAAGATCAATATGGTTGTACATTTACTACTAATAGTCAATATTCAGTCACATATGAAGTTTCTACTGTCTCCATCCCCTTTATCTGGGGATGTAGACATGTGAGTCTATACTTTTCTTGCTCTCTTGTCTGTAAAAAAGGCAAAGATGATCAGATTAATTGTGGTGACTTTTCTTGTTCATTATTTCACTTCCATATTTGAAAATGCAATTTGTTCAGAATGGCTGGGCATTCCATATATTACCATTAAAAGTATTGTAAATATATTCTCTTCACCACACTTCTTTAAAGAAATAGATTGACTAATCAACACCTTTGGGCTGTAGCTATAGTGTATGCAAAATTATCAGACTCACTTTAAATTTAAAATATTGAAATAAAGGAATAATGTGTCAATGCTGTTCTTGTATTCACTCCCATTATATAAAAGAAAGAAGCCAGAGCTAAATTGATCACAACATGATAATGGACTATATTCACATAGAGGTGTAATTAGCTAGAGTTTTTTTTGCACTTCTTTTCCGCATATGAAAATGCATATCAGCTACCTTGCCTAATTTTAAAACTCAATTTTCATATAGTTTCTTTGAGCAAATCCATCAAAGAGCCTGCGATACAATCTATGTAAAGATATTTCAGGACACTAAGGCCCATATTTATACTTTTTGACGCACAACTGCGCCAACGCAGTTGTGCGTCAAAAAGTTTACCACCGGCTAACGCCATTCCAACGCGCCATGCGGGCGCCTTATTTATGGAATGACGTTAGCCGGCGCTGCGGACTGGTGTGCGTAAAAAAAAATGACTCACACCAGGCAGCGCCGGCGTATGGGAAAATGGGGGTTGTGCATCAAAAAATGGGGCAAGTCAGGTCTGAGGCAAAATTCAGGCCTCAAACCGGATTTGCGCCATTTTTTTTGATGCCCAACCTCCATTGACATGATTCTTGTCTTAGCGAAGACAGGAGTCATGCCCCCTTGCCCAATGGCCATGCCCAGGGGACTTATCTCCCCTGGGCATGGTCATTGGGCATAGTGGCATGTAGGGGGGGACCAAATCTGGCCCCCCTATGACACTTAAAAAAAACGGAAAAAAATACTTACCCCCAACTTACCTCAACTTCCCTGGGATGGGTCCCTCCATCCTTGGGTGTCCTCCTGGGGTGGACAAGGGTGGCAGGGGGTGTCCCTGGGGGCAGGGAAGGGCACCTCTGGGCTCCTTCCGAGCCCACAGGTCCCTTAATGCCTGCCCTGACCCAGGCGTTAAAAATCGGCACACATCAGGCTGTGCGCCGTTTATTAAAGCCTACCCCCTCCTGTGCGTCAAAATGACGTCAGAGTATAAATATGGGGCACAGGCCTTAAAGTCATTTTTTGGAAGGGAACGCCTACCTTGCATATAATTAACGCAAGGCTGATTCCCCCTTCCAAAAAATGACGCACATGGTGGAATTTTGACACCCGCGGGGTCGGACGTCAAAGAATAAATATGGGGCAGGGTTTGCGCCGATTGTGCGTAAAAAAAATTGACGCAGATTCGGCGCAAACAGAGTATAAATATGCCCCTAAAATCTTTATATCTGCAATGGTACAAAACATACTTCTCTTGAGACAACAGCAATACCAGTGTATATTTTTTAATAAAGTCAGAATAGCTCATCCCTTCCCCATTGCCCATTTGTGGAAAGCTGATGTATTTTTCACACATGAAGATTTTTTTTTTGCCTCAATGCATAAGCCTAAACACATTATCTATGTAGTGGTCCATTTGAGAATAAATGAGTAGGAGTAATTGTAAATGTAGAAAAACACAAAGGGCCTCATAATGAGTTTGGCAGTCCCACCGCGAGACTGCCAAACTCATGGGGAGGACGCCACCACCATGGCGGTGACATCCCCCTGAGTGTTTTACAATGATCCCACCAGGCTGACCGGTGGGAACATTGTAATAGGCGTTCCAGCCAGTCAGTCCGGTAGGAGCAGTGATAACATATAGCACAGAGGGGGGCCTGGAGTGCAGCAGTCTGACTGCCACAGCGAAGCTGGAGGCCCTAGGAATGCCAACCTCGTAATAAGGTCATAAGTGCCTACCAGAGAAGCACAATTATTTTGATAAAAACATGAAGCATTCAAAAATATAGAATGGTAAACACTAACAATAAAATGTATGGTTGACAGTTCCTACCACAGGGTTAGAAAATGGACACAACATGTGTCTTTAACCATACTTGTATTCCTTTTAGGAAACAGCACAATAGGTCTCACTCTGACACTACTCCCAATTCTTCAAAAGGTCCCCAGACTGCCCTTAAAGAAATGAGTTTGTATAGTAAAATGCTGAATTTACTTAATGAATGCGAAAAAAAACATTGGTGATTCATCTTGGGTTGTGGGAACAACATCTGCATTGCCAGAACCCAAAGGTAACGACCTTGAAGCAACATTGCTGCGCCACATGAGACTATAACCCATTGACTGCATGTCAGTCCTCTGCTCAAGTTGTGGCACTGTGATGCAAAATAATGTACAGGCCCCTATTCCTTTTTCACAATTGAACTTGTCAGTGTGTTGTTTTACAATGTGTTTTTCCATGAAAGTACTACTCCTAGATTAACAATCAGTGATTTTGTTTTTGTGGCTGGTTATGTATGGTGCTTGACTTACTTCATGTCTTAGCTGGAGTGATTTAGCACTTTTTGACCTGTTTTGTGGTTGTAGTCACTTTAAAAGTGCAGTTTGTGAATCACAGTGTTCTTACTATTATACAGATGGATGCAAGTCCGTCTTCAAAACCCTTTAAAACCTCTGCTAAACCCTTCCTTACTCCTGCTTAAACCTCTCCCATTTAGTAGTAAGCATGTACTTTTTCCAGCCACTACCTTGGGTGGTCCCTTCATTTACTAATAAATAGTAAACTTACATGTGTGAGGACCTCCCCATAGAAAAGAAAGTACAGTTGGAGTTTTATGCCCTTAGGTTTGTATATAAAATATTGTAATATTTTACCTGAATAGTGACTATGGAAGCGCAAGAGGTGGTTTGAGGGGGAGTCTGTCGCACAAGCTGTTCTGCTCAAAGTAGAAAGTGAAAATGAATGTAGAGGATGTACAAACATTTGAGTGAGAAGAAAGGAAACAGTTAGAGAGTTACTACGCAGGCAAGAGAGGTGATTCAGATGGGAGTCTATCGCCCAAGCTGCTCAAAGGCTGGTAGAAAGAAAGGCATGACATAGATGCACTCTGCCCATTCTTCTCACAATCTGTCTTTGACAAAACTAGAGAAGAATGAAAAGATGACAGGAGAGACTTAGAGAGACCAAAAACAGCAAAAGTGTGGGGAAATGAAATTAAAATTTGAGAAACGAGAAGGACTTAATCCACAAAAGAGGTAGAATATATGAGAAGTAAGATAGTGGAAGGAGAGGGTAAGGAAATATGGGGCTCAGGAGAAGGAGAGACCCTAAACAGTTTATGGGGTCCTGTTCCATGTCTGAAGTTGATTATGCAGAGGAGGGTGACATGGGTGCTCTGGGGGAGACAACTGTTGGCTCAAATTTCTCGTGTTTTTATAAGCATTAGCATGGACATGATTACTGTGATAGAACCAGATCACACAGAAAACAGTATATTTTTTCTACACATTCATGCAGGTTGTCACTTCTAGACACACTTCTGAATGTGATACATCATGGTTAGAGGACCTTCTGTTGCTCAACATAGCCGTACCCAATAAAGGAGCCTGATACCCGAACATCAGTGATGATTGTGGAGAGCACGTTTAGACATTGTATGCACAGGAGGAGGAGACATGGTCTGAAGGAAGCTGGTGCAGTATATGGTGTACACCTATAGGTGAGGCACCCTGTCTGAATACAGGCAACCCTCGGTGATAGTGCAAGTGGTTCCAAATAACCAAAGCTCTCAAAGGGTAGCTGTGGAGAGCAATTGCAATAACCACAAAGTCAGTCAGTGATTTACACACAAGAACCACACCAGTGTTAGAAAAATAATATATAATTTATTACAACACAGGACCTAAACTAACTTTAGTATACCTCCTAACCGGAGATATGAACACACAAAAATATACTTCAAAACAGTTAGGTAAAAGAACAAAATAATATGGGCACATATATGGGGGGCAAACCATATACTAAAAATGGGATGAGAAAGTCACAACTTACCAAGACTAACACCAAAGGAACTTAGGGGCTGGGGAAGTACTAAAACACCAGAGGTAAGTAGCAATGATTCCCCAAGCGCCCAGGTGCAGAGATGTTACCCTGTGTCTATAGGATACCATGAGGAAGTCACGGTTAGAGTTTTTATGTTTCGGACACTTTCAAGGAAAACCATTGGGACAAGGAAGGTTTCAAAGTGCCCTCACCCGTGAATAACCAGAGAAGTACACTAGAGAGCCCAGGTGAATAGGGGCCATTTATGTTGGAACCTCCTGTTGAAGTCAGTGGGGACCCCAGCTGTCTAGCTGCTGTCGTGACCTGTGGAACCCAGGCATGGATTCTGGATAAGGAGGACTTGTTCAGACCATCCAGGGATGTCCAGAGGGTGCAGGAGGGCAATGTCCAACTTTCTTGTAGATGCTTCCCTGCTGGATGGTTGTCATGGACCTGCAGCATCCAGATGACGCAGAAGGATCCCAGGAGTCATCCACTAGCTCCAGCCTTGGCAAATGCAAGAGAAGAGATGCAAGCAGAGTTGCAGAAGGGGGACCAGCAAGGACCAATGGATTCAGCCTTTTAAGGTAAGTCACGACCAGCAATAAGAAGAGCCAGAAGAAATCGATGGAGACCCCAGAAGGATCCACTGGCTGCAGGCTCAGGTGGTTGTGAGTAGGCCTCAGCAGCACAAGGAAGATTGATGCCACATTGCAAGAGGTGCAGGGAGGATATCTGTCTTGGAGCTATGTGATGCTTGAAGCTGGGGCTTCTTACAGGTAGGAGGTCTTTGGACTGAAGAGCCAACAAGTCTTGACAACCAGATGCGGTTCAAAGAGGTTCAATCCAAGCAGCTCCAACAAGGACCACAATCTTTCCAGTTGCAAAGAAGACAGATCAGACCTCTGGAGAGTCACAGAAACACCACCTATGTTACAGAGCCTTGAAGAGTCCGTGAGATAGCAGCATCTACAAACTGGTCATCGCTGTTGAGGTGCCTGTGGATGTAGGGGATTGACACCTTCACTCCAAGAAAGATTCCTTCAGGATGTCCTTGGTGTAGACATAGTCCTTGTGACTCTAGAGGACACACAGCCATACTAGTTGCAGAGTCCTTGCAATACCTGGGGACAAATTTGCAATAGGAGTCCTCCTACCAGTTGTAGTCTTCTCTTGGTTACCGGTTAAGTCCAGCAGCAGAATTTGGTGTCCAGTTCACAGAAGTGTCTTGAACAAGAATCTTGCAGATGGATCTAGGGTCCCACCCTCAGGGGAGCCCTTACCTAACCCAGGAAGGGGTTGGATGACTTCTGCAGTGACCCACTCATAAGGGAGGATCAAATGGCTTCACCACACTTACAAAGCTCAGAAAGTGGAGTCTGGATTTGATACCAAACATGACCAGGTTTAGTGAAGCCATTATGTAGTTGGACATCTTGTGATGATAAGTGTCCACTACATACCTAAAAATGACATCCACACACTTACATGCAGGGGTACCCTCACACTTAGGACCATGCACCTTGCCATTGGGCTGAAGGGCCTAACTTAGAGGTGACTTATAGGGTCACAGTGCAGTGACCATGATACAGGTAAACCTTATGTCTGGGGTGAAAGGTGCATGCATTTTAACCATTAGACACCTAGGGGAATCCAAGATGGGGTGACTTGTGGTGCTGTTACCCAGAATCCTCTGCAAACATCAAAATTTGGCCAAAAAAACACTTTTTCCTCTCATTTCAGTGACAGAAAGTTCTGGAATCTGAGAGGAGCCACACATTGCGTTCCACCCAGCATTCCCTTAAGTCTTCTTATACAAATGGTACCTCACTTGTGTGGGCAGGCCTAGAGCCTGCGACAGGAAATGCCCCAAAACACAACGTGGGCACATCACATTTTCCCAAAGAAAACAGAGCTGTTTTTTGCAAAGTGCCTAGCTGTGGATTTTGGCCTCTAGCTCAGCCGGCACCTAGGGAAGCCTAGCAAACCAGCACATTTCGGAGAACTAGACATCTAGGGGAATCCAAGATGGGGTGACTTGTGGGGCTCTGACCAGGTTCTGTTACCCAGAATCCTTTGCAAACCTCAAAATGTGGCAAAAAAACCCACTTTTTCCTCCGATTTAGGTGACAGAAAATTCTGGAATCTGAGAGGAGCCACACATTTCTTTCTACCAAGCATTCCCCCAAGACTCCCGATAAAAATGGTACTTCACTTGTGTGGGTAGGACTAGCGCCTGCGAAAGGAAATGCCCAAAACACATCGAGGACACATCACATTTTCACAAAGAAATCAGACCTGATTTTTACAAAGTGCCTAGCTGTGGAGTTTGCCCTCTAGCTCAGCCGGCACCTAGGGAAACCTTGCAAACCTGCGCATTTTTTAAAACTAAACACCTAGGGGAATCTAAGAGGGGGTGACTTGTGGGACTCTGAACAGGTTCTGTTATCCAGAATCCTTTGCACACCTCAAAATCTGGCCAAAAAAACACTTTTTCCTCACATTTCGGTAACAGAAAGTTGTGGAATTTGAGAGGAGCCACAAATTCCCTTTCACCCAGTGTTCCCCTAAGTCTCCAGATAAAAATGGTACCTCACTTGTATGGTAGGCCTAGCGCCCATGACAGGAAATGTCCCAAAACACAACGTGGACAAATCACATTTTCACAAAGAAATCAGACCTGATTTTTACAAAGTGCCTAGCTGTGGATTTTGCCCTCTAGCTCAGCCGGCACCTAGGGAAACCTTGCAAACCTGTGCATTTTTGAAAACTAAACACCTAGGGGAATCCAAGAGGGGGTGACTTGTGGGACTCTGAACAGGTTCTGTTACCCAGAATCCTTTGCAAACCTCAAAATGTGGCCAAAAAACACTTTTTCCTCTCATTTCGGTGACAGAAAGTTCTGGCATCTAGGAGGAGCCACACATTTCCTCTACCCAGGGCTCCCCCAGGTCTCCTGATAAAAATGGTACCTCACTTGTGTGGGTAGGCCTAGCGCCCATGACAGGAAATGTCCCAAAACACAGCGTGGACAAATCACATTTTCCTAAAGAAAACAGACCTGTTTTTTGCAAAGTGTCTAGTTGTGGATTTTGGCCTTTAGCTCAGCCAGCACCTAGGGAAATCTAGCAAACCTGCACATTTTTTAAAACTAGACACCCTGGGGAATCCAAGACGGGGTGACTTGTGGGACTCTGACCAGGTTCTGTTACCCAGAATCCTTTGCAAACCTCAAAATGTGGCCAAAAAAACATTTTTTCCTCTCATTTCGGTGACAGAAAGTTCTGGAATCTGGGAGGAGCCACAAATTTCCTCTACCCAGGGCTCCCCCAGGTCTCCTGATAAAAATGGTACCTCACTTGTGTGGGTAGGCCTAGTGCCCGCGACAGGAAATGCCCCAAAACACAACGTGGACATCACATTTTCCCAAAGAAAACAGAGCTGTTTTTTGGAAAGTGCCTAGCTGTGGATTTTGGCCTCTAGCTCAGCCGGCACCTGGGGAAACCTAGCAAACCTGCCCTTTTTCTAAAACTAGAC
The DNA here is from genome assembly GCF_031143425.1 of Pleurodeles waltl. Classification (NCBI taxonomy): domain Eukaryota; kingdom Metazoa; phylum Chordata; class Amphibia; order Caudata; family Salamandridae; genus Pleurodeles; species Pleurodeles waltl. The sequence continues at coordinate 916,541,532 of NC_090447.1, forward strand.
GCCTAGGGGAATCCCAGATGTGGTCACTTGTGGGGCTCTGACCAGGTTCTGTTACCTAGAATCCTTTGCAAACCTAACAATTTGGCCAACAAAACACTTTTTCCACTCATTTCGGTGACAGAAAGTTCTGGAATCTATGAGGAGCCACAAATTTCCTTCCTTCCAGCGCTCCCCCAAGTCTCCTGATAAAAATGGTACCTCACTTGGGTAGGTAGGCCTAGCGCCTGCGACAGGATGTGCCCCAAAACACAACGTGGACAAATCACATTTTCCCAAATCACATTTTCCCAAAGAAAACAGAGCTGTTTTTTGCAAAGTGCCTAGCTGTGGATTGTGGCCTCTAGCTCAGCCGACACCTAGGGAAACCTAGCAACCCGGTGCATTTTCTAAAACTAGACACCTAGGGGAATCTAGGAGGGGTTGACTTGTGGGGCTCTGACCAGGTTCTTTTACCCAGAACCCTTTGCAAACCTCAACATTTGGCCAAAAAACAATTTTTTCGCTCATTTTGGTGACAGAAAGTCCTAGAATCTGAGAGAAGCCACAAATTTCCTTCCACCCAGCGTTTCCCCAAGTCTCCAGATAAAAATGATGCCTCACTTGTGTGGGTGGCCCAGGTGCCTGCAACAGAAAAATGCCAAAAACCTTTAGAGATTGAGGGGATAGCACAGCGACTTGATAAGCACATATTCTTCTTTTATACATCTTTTAAGCTGACTCTGCTCTGGGTACTGACACAAGTGAGGTATCATTGTACTTGGAAGACTAAGGGGAACGCTTGCTGGTATGAAATTTGTGCCTCAACGGTGATCTTACAAAGAAAATTGAGGAAAATATGCTTTTTTAAGCAAATTGTGAGGTTTGCAGAGGAGTCTGGGTAAGAAAATGCTGGGGGATCAAGGCAAGCCACACCTTATTGGACTCCTTGGGGTGACTATTTTTATAACATGTCTTGGTTTGGTAGGTTTTCCTAGATGAAGGCCGAACCTGGGACCAAAAACATAGGTGCCCCCCCAAACACAGATAGATTTGCATTAGATAATTTTGATGTGTCCTGTCCATGTACTTATGTGATGTTCCAAACACTAAAATTGTGAAAAGAAGTGCACATAGGTTATGTTAAAAAGACCCCTCTCTCTCCAATCAAGTTGGTGGCATGCTTCATCATCGGGGTCCCACTGAGACACCTAGCGTGTCACAGTGCGCTGGGCCGCCTGATTACAGCGGAGCAGGTTTTGTCATTTTTACCACACATACTGGTTGGATTTGGCACAATGGGGGTTGATGGTTCAGTGGATCAAATTTTATTAACAAGAAATTTCACAAAAATGAAATGCACTGTTAATAACTGAAAGGCCAAAAAACGGGGCCAATGACTCACAGCATGTGAGCTGTCAAACGATGACAAGGCACCAACCACTTTACAGTCCATTCACACACCTTTCATACATAACATGCACAAGACCATTCACGCTCCCAGCCAGGGGCTCAGCACATTACAACACTCTCATCGACAGACAGCGACACTCAAGGGCCCATCACTTATATACGCCCACATGCCTCATACAGCAACACACCAGCTGATGGGAGGTTGTGGACTGGCGTTTGGCTGACAGTGTGTTGCAGTAGCCAACAGCAAGTCAATATTTACACTTCCAGCCAAGCGCCACTCCACACACAATGGCATCACTTTTTTTGTTTGTTTTAAAAACAAAGAAACCACTAACTGATTAGAAATAATTACAAAACTACAAACACAAAAGCTCTAACTAAGTACATGACAGAAATGCCAACCATGAAACTGAACACATGAAAATATAAAACAGGCAGTTTACACTCATGGTAGTTCCAGGTAATTCTTCTGGGTGTGGTAATTCCTGAAACAACCACCTACACAAAGTCCAGGCTTTGAAGGACAATCTGGGCAGTACATTCTAGTCTCCCTCTGGATACTTCTTCGAGCACAGACTCTACATTCCTTAGCTGGAAAGTCTTTTTTGGGCGTGGGAGGAATGTTGCGATTTTTAAATCTAGCCACATCCTCCACCACTGCTTCTCTAGGAACTCTTGACTGTTCCACCACAATAAGTCTCTCTATCACTGACTCCTGAAATTTCACAAATGTCACCTTTGACTCTGGAGACCTATCCTTAAACACAATAAAAGCATTAAAAGTTGCCAAGTGGAAGAGGTGAATTGCTAACTTCTCATACCAAATGTAAGATTTACGAATAGCAGTATAAGGTTCCAACCTCTGATTGTTGGAAAATGGGTTATTGGTAAGGGCAGGTAGGTACCTACACTGAGCAATAGGCCACTAACCTCCACTAAGGTCCAGTTAGGTCTCAGTAAATTAACCCCAGCTCAACCCTTGGTAGCTTGGCAACGAGGGTCAAGGCTTAACTTAGGAGACAGAGTGTAAAGCATTCAAATATCACAAAACAGTAATTAAATAAAACACAGGAAACAGTTTACAAATCCAAAACCAATTCATAACAATAGATCATATTTTTAACTTTAAAATGACACCAAAAGGAATAAAATCGGATAAGGGGAACCGGAGATATGAATTTTTAAAGAATTATTATTTTTTTAGCGCCTAGAAACAAAAAGCGCCAATCGGGTCATCTGGTTGCACCTCGACCGGGGCAAAGTCAAAGTTTAAGGCCGACCGCGATGGAGCCCTGCTCGGCTACAGGCCATGGGAGGCCTCGGTTAAAAGTTTACCTTCACACTTAGGGGGTGATTCTGATTCTGGCGGGCGGCGGAGGCCGCCCGCCAGAATTCCGCCCCCATTATACCGCTCCGCGGTCAGAAGACCGCGGAGGGTATTATGAGTTTTTCCCTGGGCTGGCGGGCGGTCTCCAAAAGACCGCCCGCCAGCCCAGGGAAAAACTCCCTTCCCACGAGGATGCCGGCTCGTAATCGAGCCGGCGGAGTGGGAAGGTGCGACGGGTGCAGTGGCACCCGTCGCGTATTTCAGTGTCTGCAAGGCAGACACTGAAATACTTTGCGGGGCCCTCTTACGGGGGCCCCTGCCGTGCCCATGCCATTGGCATGGGCACGGCAGGGGCCCCCAGGGGCCCCGCGACCCCCCCTACCGCCATCCTGTTCATGGCGGCTTTCCCGCCATGAACAGGATGGCGGTAGGGGGGGTCAGAATCCTCATGGCGGCGGAGCGCCATGAAGGATTCCCCCGAGCGGGAGCCCGCCGACTTGCCGCTTCTGACCGCGGCTGAACCGCCGCGGTCAGAATGCTCGTGGGAGCACCGCCAGCCTGTTGGCGGTGCTCCCGTGGTCGGTGGCCCTGGCGGCCACCGGCCGCCAGGGTCAGAATGACCCCCTTAGTCTCTTTTTCGAAGATTTTTCTTCAGCGGGACGAACCTGCCAGTCCAATCCGACCTCCTGGAGCCCTTCTTCGGATACGCGATGCGGGAATCCTCGGTGGAGATTTTTACCTTCAGACTTATTCGTTTTTTCGAGGTGAAAATCCTTCGACCGGGGTAAACCTGGATCTTAATCCGACATCCATGGAGTCCTCCTCGGATACGCTGGCTGAGAGGTTCCTGGTCAACTTTTTACCTTTGGACTTAGTCTCTTTTTCAGAGATTTTCTTTACCGGGACGAACCAGCAAATCAGGCCGGGTCCCAGTTGAGGCAAGCCGGCTAGAGTTGCCACGGCGGGTCGGTCCCTCTATGGAGCTTTTTTACAAAAGTTGTCCAAACTTCTCCAAACTTCTGGGGCTTCTCCCAGATGTCCTTTTAAGGTTCTTTTGGGGTCCACAGCTCACCCCAAGGGTCCAGAAGTTCTGAGATGGTCCTTGGGGGGTGCAGACTACAACTCCCATAATGCACCTGGCGCAAACTCCTTTTTGGCCACTGGACAGTGGTCAGCTGGTCGCTTTCTTCAGGAGTTGGTGCAGGGGACTCTGGTTAGCAATTTTTCACCTGTAGCAAACAGGGAGTCCCTCCTTGAACCAGGTGAAGCCAGGCAAAGTCCTTCTTGTGGTGAAGCCCAAGTGTGCAGCTGGTGCAGTCCTTCTGAGTGCAGGTTCCAGGTGCAGGCTAGGGGTCCAGCAGGACAGTCCTTCTTCTTCTGTTGTTCTTCCTTGTTGGATGTGGTAGGGAACTGAGGTGTGGGTGCAGGTCTGCCAGTTTTATCCTTGCTCCTGGGTGAAAAGCAGGGGGGTCCTGGTTCTCCAATCAGGTGCAGGGTCCTTCCCCCTGTGATGACCACTTCCTGGGAAGTGTGGCAAAAAGCAATCCCAGGAGGCAACATTCTCTAAAAATCCATCATGGCTGAATCTGATTTTTGGAGGTTACATCTGGCTGAGCCCACCCACTGGTGTGGCTACAAATCATAAACACACCCCTCTCCTGCCCTCTCCTAATCTAATCAAGGGGGCACCTAGTTGTCTGGGGTTGCAGGATGTGGGGGTGTTGCTGGTTGCTCCAAATGTCCTTCTCTGCCTTTGAAGACCAGTTTGGCAGCCCTCCCCTTCCTGCCTCACCATCTGCTGAGGGGAGATTCCCTCCCACAGGCACATTCCTTTGTGTGAATCCAGGCCACTTCAGACCTCATCAAGGCAGCTTGGCCAAGCTGCTAAAGGCTGGCCAATCAGAGCACAGCTGCAAAAAAATTGCAGGGCTGAAATTGGCAACTTTTCTGGTAAAGTTTAAAACTCTTTACCTGAACAAGTTATATTAAATCCCACAACTGGAAGTTGTGGGATTTATTACAACAATTAATTTGATACCAAACTCTTGGTATGCATCATTTAAGGAGACTTTAAAAATTAAAATAAAGTCTCCCCATTCTAGCCTATGAAGGCCATTTACTACAATGAGGGAAAAACGAATTTGGCTGTTTTTACCTCACCAGGGCTTATAAAACTATTTTTATAAGGTCCCTGCTTATAGTTACATGTCACCCAGCCCTAGGGGCACATAGGGTACACCTTAGGGGTGACTTATATGTAAAAATAAGGTAGTTTAAGACTTTGGAACTACTTTTAATTCCAAAGTCGAATTTGCATATAACTTTAATTTAAAAGCAGCCAGCAAGGCAGGCCTGCCTTTAAAATGACACTGGGCACCTCAGCAGTGCACCTATGGGTGCACTACCTATGCTGTGGTCCCTAAACCTACATGCCCTACCATATACTAGGGACTTATAGGTAGGTTAACTTAGCCAATTATAATTAGCCTAATTTGCATATCCATTTTACACAGAGCACAGGCCCTGGGACTGGTTAGCAGTACCCAGGGCACCATCAGAGTCAGGAAAACACCAGCAAAAAGTGGAAAATGGGGGCAAAAAGTTAGGTGGCCTCTGCAATCAGCCCTGTTTTCTCACACTGATCAACTCTATCTACTCCTCCCTTGTGCTTATTATAATCTAAAATGCACATAGGCCCTCATTACGACCCTGGCGGACGGGGGAGAAGTGGCGGTAAAACCACCAATAGGTTGGTGGAAAAAAAATGGAATTATGACCATGGCAGTTACCGCCATGGTCATCTGCCACTTCTCCACTCCGAACGCCAGGGCGGTGATGACCGTTGGGCTGAAGACTTAGGTCTCCAGCCCGACGGCCATCACCAGACCGCCTGCGGTTTCAGGACCCTGCATACCATCATGGATTTCAGGTGGTTTGGAACCGCCACGAAATCCATGGCGGTAGGCACTATCATTGCCGGGTAATTCCTTCCCTGGCACTGATAGGGGTCTCCCCCATCCCCATCCCCCACCCCCGAGTCCTCCGCCCACTCTCCCACCCCCCGCCACTCCCCAAAGGTGGCAGGACCCTCCTCCCCACCCCCCCTCCCAACATGAACATACAGTACACACACCCCCTCCCCACTCCCACCCCCAACATGCACATACACACACCCCTACACGCACACATATACTACAACAACACATACCCCCACACATACAAACAGACATGCACGCAGACCGACCCGCACACATTTCCTATACACACAACACCCCCCGCATGCATTCACGCACTCACATACCTCCTCTACATACTCAAACGCACACCCCCATGCACGCACACAACACACAACACCCCCCACCCCCCTCCCCTAACGGACAATCAATTTACCTTGTCCGTTGATCCTCTGGGAGGGGACGGGATCCATGGGGGCTGCTCACCCCCAGCTCCCCGTCACCAGAACACTGCCACACCGAATCATGGGACGTGATTCAGTGGGTGTTAGCCTCCACGTACCCGCTGACCGCCAGTATGGCTGCTGGCGGCTCTCTGCCTGAAAAAGGACAGAGGGCTGCCAGCAGTCATAATACGCTGCGCGGAAAACTACCTGCACTGGCAGTCTTCAGCACAGCGGTACCTCGGCGGACTTTAAAAAAGACCGCCGAGGTCAAAATGAGGGACATAGGGTTGTGCACTTCTGCAACCTGGCCCCAAACAGTCACGAGGGTACTCTCATCATGGATGGTACTTAGCATGTAGACATCCCTTTTGTCTGAAAATGTCAAAGCTAGCAGCTCAACATTCCACAAGGCACTGCACTGCCCCTCTCAACTTTTTTACAGACAAGTTCCCTTGGATAGCCTTTACAACGAATTGTGCCACAAGCAACAGTGTCTACTCTAAACAATTCCTTGAACAACTGCACTCCAGTGTAGAAGTTATCTACATACAAATGGTGACTTTGTTAAACAGTCGTCTACCAAGTTCCCGCACAAATTTCTCAGTAGCTCCAAAAGTGGGAGGACAACTAGGGGGTCAATACTAGAATCCCTACCAGTGTAGACCCGGAAACTATTCACATATCCTGTACTACTTTCAGACAGCATATACAATTTAATTCCATATCGTGCCCTCTTGCTAGGAATGTACTTCCTAAAAACCAAACGACCCTTGAAGAGGACAAAGACTAGTCCACAGCTTTTTCTTTGCCTGGAACATAGACCTCTGAAAACTGATCTACAAAATGATCAAGGACAGGCCTAATCTTAAAAAGAAGGTCAGAATCCGGGTGATCTTGTGGCAATGCTAAAGCATTGTCAACAAAATGCAGCATCCTAAGTAAAAGCAAATATCGATTATGGCTCATGTTTGCAGGAAATATAGCAGTTGCCATCAAGGGACTAGTAGAACAATAGGAAGACAGTGACGGCTTCCTTATCAACCCCATCAAAAGAGTCAAACCCAAAAACCTTTTAATCTCCACCAAATTTGTGGGAATCCACTGTGTAGCTCTAGAGTGTGGCCTAAGTGTAGCAGCGTTGTCCCTCAAATACTGCTCCACATACAAATTAGTCTGCTCAATAACCTCTCCCAAAAACATATCATCCATAAATAACTCAAAGAAATTGACAGGCCAAAAGTTCTATGCATTGACTCTACACCCCGGGAGACCAATAAAGGGATGCAACTCTGGCTGCTCCATATTTGGGGCATCCCAGAGTTCAGGTCTTTTAACAGGAAACCTTTCAGCCCCAGGTTGCTGCACTAATGACACATCAGTGTCCTCCTTCACTGCCAGAATCTCTCACTTCCTCCTCTGCCTCAGATGCAGAGTCAGTCTCATAATCATGATCAGACAATGATGCAAAAAGCATACCAACAACCTGCTGAGCTGTCATCCTACAGCTAGCCTTCCTACAAAAAGTAACTGGACAAATGCACCACCAACAACCAGTACTGTGTAAGATAAGTAATAAACAAAGTGTAGCTTTATCACTAAGAGTTATAAACTCAAAAACTATACCGCTCACTTGCGTGAAAAAGCTTGACTCACCAGCAACTACTCTGCACAGACACAGCGATCACCAATGATATTCCACTAAAAAGAAAGAAAGGGAAGCAAATTAGAAATAAGACAACACAAATATCATTGTGCACAAATCTAAGGACAATTTCAAACACAATCCTGCATTTAGTACAGCACCTACAAACATGTCATTCATGCATGGCAACAATACTCCTAACCTAAAACATGCAACTATGCAAACCACAGGTCAACCACTGCCAAAACAGCAAGGAGCCACAGCAAATAAAGCAAAAGCTTTGAACTAGAACAAAAAGGAGAAACATGTTTTATCACAAATGCTGGTTGACAAACATCCCACCATCAAGCATTTAGAAATTGGCGCCTAAGTGGATTCTGCCCCCATAGGTGCAGATGGGCCTACTAAAAAATAGGCCTATCTGCCCCAAGGGGGGGGGGGGGAATACCTTTAGCAGTGGCCAACAGTTCTATGCCCCCCTTGGGGGAGCGACCCTTGCCTAAGGGGGCGCCCCCATACAGAAATACACAAATAACAAAATCCCTGGCGTTCCAGTTGTTTCTGCCCACCTTGGTGGCAGATCAGCCTAAAAATAATAGGGCGATCTGCCCCCAAGGGGTGCAAAAATGGCCATTAAACATATGCCCCCCAAAGGGGAGCGACCCTTGCCCAAGGGGCCACTCCCGACACACAAACAGCACACTCAAAAAAAAAAGAAGAAAATCCCTGGCGCCTAGTGGGCATTCCTGCAGGAATGCTCAAAGAGACATCGGGGGAAAGGAAAACCCTTTCCTTCTCTCCGAGCTCATGTCCCAGGACGTAATAGGTAAGTCCTCGGCACATGAGCACTGTGCCGGTGGACGTAACTATTACGTCCCCGGCACAGAAGGGGTTGATCACCACTGCTTTTCTGCATGCAAATAATTTTGGCTTGAGGTGTTTGATTATCTGAGGTCTTTAAAGTGCAGCTATCCAAGGTCTGCATAATGTGCAAATATCCATCACCTATATTACAGGCTGTTTGCAGGCCTCCATCATATGCTTATGCACAGTACTGAGACTCCTGAAATATGCACATGATAAGAGGACTAAGATGTGACTGATGGACATGTATCACACATGTTTCATAAGATTATCAGAGGTCTACACACTCTTCTAAAATGCATTGAACTCAGTCTACTTTACGCATGCTGTAGCCTCCATAATGAGTGCATATCTGAGGCCTGCAAAACGTGTGTATCTCACGTGCCACCATGACATGAAGCTAAGAGAAAAGAGCAAAGTGCCAGAGGCAGTCTAGGAAAACCATATGAGAAAAAATGAGTATGGAGAGACAAAAGTCCCCTAGGCATGGCCATTGGGCTGGGGGGCATGACTCATGTCTTAACTGAGACATGAGTCATGTCCATGTGGTTTTAACGTAAAGAAATTACACTAGTCTGGACAAAGATTTTTTTTTTGCCTCTGCCCGTACTAACGTCATCCTCTAACCTAAACTTTTTGATGCTGAACTGCATTAGCACAGTTCAGCATCAAAAAGTATAAATCAGGGCCATAGGGTCATACTTATACTCTGCTTGCCCCAGATTTGCGTTTTTTTTTTTTTTACGCAAATCTGCGCAAACTTAACTCCATATTTATATTTTGGAGCTAGACATGTCTAGCGCCAAATTATTGGAGTTAAAGTTGTTTTTTGCTTCCGAAAACTACCTTGCATCAATGAGATGCAAGGTAGGTGTTTCAGGGCAAAAAATTACTCTAAGGCCCTAGCATCTTATTTATCCTCCTGTGCAAAAATCATGCACAGGAGGAGGAGGGCCCTAAATAATGGCACAAAGCCTGCTTAGTGCCATTATTTAATGCCTGGGTATGGGCAGGCGTTGGGGGACCAGTGTTTTTTTTTCCATGGTCAGAGACCATGGAAACAGCCCACAAGTGCCCTTCCCTGCCCCCAGGGACACCCCCACCCACCCGCACCTGGAGGAAACCTAAGGATGGGGGGACCCATCCCAGGTAAGTCCAGGTAAGTATTTAAAAAAAAATGTAAAAGTGCCATGGGAGGCCTAACTTGGGCCCCCCTACATGGCACTGTGCCCATTGGGCTGGGGGGCATGACTCCTGTCTTAACTGAGACAGGAGTCATGGCCATGGGGTTTTAACCTAAAAAAATGATGCTAGTCTGGGCAGATGCACTTTTTTTGCCTCTGCCCGTACTAGCGTCATCCTCTGACGCTAAACCCCCTTTTCTCCCTACGCCTCCTGCACTCGGCTAGCATCCTTTTCTTTGACGCTAGCCAGACCTTACTGCAGGCTTACGTCATTCCATAAATATGATGCCCAGCCGGTGTCTTAATAGGGCGCTAGACGGCTGTGAACTTTTTGACGCTGAACTGCATTAGCGCAGGTCAGCCTTAAATCAGGGCCATAATACCATAAAACTGGTGCCACACTTCCTGTTTCTTTTCAGGACTGAAAAGTAACAACACCGGGACACTGAAAAGAAACAATATTGGAACAATTGAAAAGAAACATGAATCGAAACAAAATCAGAAGAAATATGAAACAAAGCCATTTTAGAATACCTGTGCCACACTTTTTCTTTTCCAGTCTTGCCTTAATAAGGCTCCCATCATCTTGCAGTGTATCCTACCACTAGTTCGGATGTTCACAGTGAAAGGTGGCAAAATGTGCAATAATTAGAAAACGTTATTCAGATATTCCTCTCAAGTCCATTTCAAAACTGATTTAGATGTACTGCCTGTTTTTATTGATCATCTAGCCAAATCATGTCCTTGAAAATGTGGCTGTTTGCTAAGCATATTAAGGGAAGAAAACCCAAATAATCTATAAAGATGTCCTAAAACAACATCCAGATTTCAGCACTTTTACTGCCTCATTGTGCTTTAGAAATGTATCACTTATAGACAGATGCTTCAAAGACCGGTGAAGTCGTATATAATTCTATTCTAGTTTTTATAAATGGAGACTGGGACTGGTGAACAATGTGTTACTAAAAATACGTCCGGGGATGTTGCTCCACCCACCAACTTCTTTGGAAAGTTGTTTAAACCAGTTTCCAATTTTGAGCAATGTACTTTAAACCTCTGAACATTGGTTTACCAAATTATGCAAGAATTATGCAAGAAGTCATTGGGTGCACACCTGGACCACGTGCCGCACATTTAAAAAAAAAATCCCCATGGAAGAATAAAATCTGAATAGAAAATTCAAACTACAATGCATGGTGCACTTTAAAATGTCACTAAAGATCATGACGTACTTTATTCTACTGGTAAGTCAATTAAAAAAACCTCCTTATACACTGTTGTCATTACTGGGGTCCCTGACTGTGAGAGAACAGGGCTGATTGCAGAGGCCCCCTAACTTTTTGTCCCCATTCTCCACTTTTTGCTGGTGTTTTCCTGACTCTGATGGTACCCTGGGTACTGAGAACCAGTCCTAGGGCCGATGCTCTGTGTAAAATCAGTATGCAAATTAGGATAATTACAATTGGCTCAGCCAACCTACCTATAAGTCCCTAGTATATGGTAGGGCATGGGGGTTTAGGGACCCCAGCATAGGTAGTGCTCCCATAGGTGCACTGCTGAGATGCCCATTGTCATTTTAAAGGTAGGCCTGCCTTGCTGGCTGCTTTTAAATTAAAGTTACTTGCAAATTCGACTTTGGAATTAAAAGTAGTTCCAAAGCTTTAAACTACCTTATTTTTACATATAAGTCACCCCTAAGATGTGCCCTATGTGCTACTAGGGCTGGGTGCCCTGTAACTATAAGCAGGGACCTTATAAAAATAGTTTTATAAGCCCTGGTGAGGTAAAACAGCCAAATTTGTTTTTCCCTCATTGTCGTGAATGGCCTCCGTAGGCTAGAATGGGGAGACTTTATTTTAATTTTAAAAATCCCCTTAAGTAACAGATAACAGAGGTTTGGTATCAAATTAATTGTTATAATAAATCCCACAACTTCCAGTTGTGGGATTTAATATAACTTGTTCAGGTAAAGAGTTATAAACTTTACCTGAAAAGTTGCTAACTTCAGCCCTGCAGTGATTTTGCTGCTGTGCTCTGATTGGCCAGCCTCTGGCAGCCTGGCCAGGCTGCCTTGATGAGGTGTGAAGTGGCCTGGCTCAGCACAACGAGATGTGCCTGGGTGAGGAGATTTCCCCTCAGCAGATGGTGAAGCAGGAAGGGGGAGGGCTGCCAAACTGGTCTTCAAAGGCAGAGAAGGACATTTGGAGCAACCCAGCAACACCCTCACATCCTGCAAACCGAGACAATTAGGTACTCCCTTGATTATATTAGGAGACGGCAGGAGAGGGGTGTATTTAGGATTTTTAGCCACACCAGTGGGTGGGCTCAGCCAGATGTAACGTCCAAAAATCACTTTCAGCCATGATGGATTTTTGAGGAAGTTGCTCCCTGGGATTGATTTTTGCCACACTTCCCAGGAAGTGGTCATCACAGGGGGAAGGACCCTGCCCCTGATTAGAGAACCAGGACCCCCCTCTTTTTCACCCAGGAGCAAAGATAAAACTGGCAGACCTGCACCCACACCTCAGATTCCAACATGGAAGAACTACAGGTGAAGAAGGACTGCCCTGCTGTACCCCTGACCTGCACTTGGACACTGCACTCTGGAGGACTGCTCCAGCTGCACACTTGGGCTTCACCACTAAAAGGACTTTACCTGTCTTCTACAGCTTCAAGAAGGGACTCCCTGTTTTCTACAAGTACAAAGACGCTGTCCAGAGTCACCTGCATCAAGTCCAGCAAGCAGAGCATCACTGACCAGCGTCCAGTGGGCATTTGCGGATTCTGACCAGGTGCATCCTGGGAATTGTAGTCCCAACTCCCAAGGAGCAACTCAGTGCTTCTGGAACCTTGGATGAAGTTGTGGAGACGTCAAGGACACAAAAAGGACCTCTGGAAGAAGAGCCAGAAGTTTGGAGACGTTTAGAGCAACTGCATAAGTTAAAGAGGTGCATTGTGGGAGTTGTAGTCCCAAACCCCAAGAGGCACACCAGAGCCTCTGAACCCTTGGCTGGTGCTGTGGACCACTTTCCTGAATCACACACTTCTGAAAGTAAGTGTGAGAGTGTTACCTCATGGGTGGCCTGAACTCTGGACTTTGTTCCTTTCCAGTGTGACCTTTTGTAACCCTTTGAGCGCTAGTTGCTTCTATGTGCTAGAAAGCATTTATTATTTACAAATTCATATCTCTGGTTCCCCTTATCCGATGTTATTCGTTTTGGTGTTATTTTAAAGATAGAAATATAATCTATTCCTATCAACTGATTTTGGATTTTTAAACTGTTTCCTGTGTTTTATTTAATTACTGTTTTGTGATATTTAAATGTTTTACGCTTTGTCTCCTAAGTTAAGCCTTGTGGCTCGTTGCCAAGCTACCAAGGGTTGAGTTAGGTTTAATCTACTGAGACCTGACTGGACCTAAGTGGAGGTTAGTGGCCTGTTGCTAAGTGTAGGTACTTACCTGTCCTTACCAATAACCCATTTTCCAACAATGACCCTGTAACACAACACATTCATACTAGGTTTGGGAAAGGGATACACAGCCTAGTGTTATAATACATTTAGGGCCAGATGTTTAAAAAGTGGAGCTACAAAACATGTAGCTCCACTTCTCAAGCAGCCCTCAGAGCCTCTTTGACCACCACATGTGTGCTCTGTATTTCAAATACGGCACATTATGGCACAGGATAGGAAGCATAGCATCAGAATTTTTGACTGTATTGATGTACTGGTCAGAGTTAGTGCCAACTAACTGGGGGGGAATGCCCATCTTGCATACATTATGCCTGGTGCAGGCATATTGTGGGGCAAGGGGATACAAAGTGGCTGAAAGCATTCATTGTGCCACTTTGTAAATATGGCGCTGCAATTTTGGCCTCATTGGGACACATTAGCGTTCAAAAACAAATATGACACAAATATGGCACAAGGAGGCATTGGGGTTCTCAAATATGCCCTTAGCATGATTTCTGACAAAAGCCATTGAATTTCATCTACTTTGGAAAAAGAGAGATGATTAATTATTTTATTTTTTTACTTATTATGTTAAACTAAAATGTAAACCCATAAAGTCTGATTACAGGTAAGGTGGAGCCGACTTAGCACATGTTTTTATTTATTAATTTTGATAGCCTAACTATGAGTAGCTGGGTTTTTCCACATCTAATTTTCCAGCATGTGGGACAACCTGATCAAAATTTTCCAGCCTGTAATTCCAGTCAGAAAACCTACATGAGCCTTTTGCTGCAGAAGCAGTCAAGCCTCAATCCGTTTTGTGTTTCTTTTCTTCTCACAGCAAGAGCCTCCAATGCTCCTGCAGCTACAAGAAAACTTCACCTTTTCTCCACGACTTCTCTCACTTCCACCCTCACTCGCATCCCAGCCACATGCCCACACATCCAATTATAACATGTGCAGAGCAGCTGGTAAATGTATGCAGTATAACCCAGCGCAATTACAAACTTCTTGACCTTTTAGCACTGGACAACTCGATCCTGCAAGGTAATTCAAGAATCCTTTTCTGCAGCACCAATGGTTATTGTCTTGTTGCAATATTCTTTTAGAGAGTGACCAAGGTAGTATGAGAGTGGGACAGAAATATTGTGTTTTCACAGTCTTCCATTACCTGTTGGAGAGCGACAACAGGACTGGAATGTAAAATTAGCCATAGCAAGAGTAGTAAAAGTTCCACAGTTCAGCAGGCTGCAAACACATTGGGGCCTTAGACGCATGGTTGGGCTATGTTATCCATCCTGCAATGAAAGCAGCCCTTAGCCTTCATCTATAGGAGAGGGCTTCACCAGTGAAAATGCAATATCATAGGATGCAGTCCTTTCCTGTTCTATAATCACCAGAAGTGGTGTGTTTTGGCAGCATCCAGAATGATATGTTGGTGTATATGTACGCATGTCTATATGTCCTATGGCTAAGTAGTGTATTCTCTTTTGTTCCACTGCAGGTACATTTTAAGGCATGAGCAACAATGGCAGTTGCCAGGAGTCCCAAGATTCTAGGGCTGCTTCCTGATGAAATGAATAAAATAGTCAAAAGTATTTTCTTTTTCTTCCACTCTCTCTCTTCCTCCCTTCCTCTTTCTCGTTCTCTAATTTGTCTTTTTATCTCCAGCTCTCTCTGCTCACCACTGCCTCTCTCTACCGTTCACCAACTCACCATTCAGTATCTTTCTACTTATCTCTCTTTCTGAACCTTACTTGTCTCTTGCTGCAACGCCTCTCTTATTGGGTTTCTCCAACTCCTTACGTCTCTAACTCTTTTCCTCCTTGTCGCTTACTCTATCCTCCTGTTGCACTCCGTGGCTCTCTCTTGTTGTCATCACTCTCTTTCTATCTCACTTTTCTCTACTTCATCTCTCTAACTCTAAATTGATTCATCTCATCTCTCTTGACCTCACAAATTGGTAGATCCCGCTTTCTCCCTGTCCCTCCCTCTTTTTTCTGAGACTCTCGCAAACTCATCACTCACGAGGGCTTGATTCAGTGGAACATGAGTAATAAATGTAAGGTTCTTCCAAACACACAGAGCACCCCAAAATATGCCTTGCCTGGGGCTCCAAAAATCCTAAAATGACAATGATTACTTAGGCATTAATTTGCCAGCTCAAAACTTTCAAACTTGCTTCTTTTATGAAAGTGCTTGTGGAATATTTTTGTCTTCTGTGCTGTTGATACAGATATCCTAATTAGAAATTATTAATGAATGTTTATGTGATTTGATTAATAAAAGTTCATAGAGAAATTAATCGTAGAGAAAATAATGTGCACGTTTGAAAATGTGCCCACGGACAATGGCAGCCACTTATGTGAAAATAGTACTAAAAATAACTACAAATGTGTGAAATGATGTAAATGTATAGGAATAATGTAGTAATATGTCATATTGAGATGTATAACCTATGTTTTGCATTAATTTGTAGAATTAACTTAGCTGAAGTAGTGGCCTACTTGCCAGGCCTCATACAGAAGCTGATTTAGTAGAACATGCTGGAGGAAAGCGACATTGCTGACCTGACCCTGAACCACTCCATGTTAAAGTTGCTTAGCTAGTATTTTCTGCAACGGACAGGAGATGATGAAGTCAATTTGATCCAATTATGTGTAGAGTAGGTTAAATGTACTTTCCCAGGACTTGAACAATGAGAGCACTGACTGAAGAGGAACATGCAACATTTTCGATATCTGAAGAGCCGGATGATGAAGACGTCGTACAGTAGACCAATTCATGAACTGACAAAGAAGAAATATTAGAACTCATAGATTTGTAAAATTAATATTATAGGTTAGAGCCATATCTGCTGATTAACAGACCAATTAGGAATTAGGGGGATGGACTGAAAAATTCTAATAAAAAGTCATGACAAGGGGCTAAAACTTCAGATGCGAGGGGAGATTTGCTGATGTCAGGAGACGAGGTTTGAGATTCTTCATTGGGCTCATACTTTTGAGAGCCTGATGCGTTGCTGATCTATTGATGAACTGAAGATGAAGACTGACTTTGTGATCCATTCCGTGGATAGGCAGCTATGACAATGTGACTGATTAACTTGTGCCTTTTCTTCTAGGTACCAACTGCGCTGTTTCATAGTTTTTCTTCTAGCTAGATGTTTTCAGAATTCTTTTTTTTTTTATTGTTTTTGCATGAAGTCCCACATGCTGATGATCATCTGGATTAGGAAGGTTCTTTCCTGGGTGACGCTGACAGTGACAAATGATTGACGGACAGATTGCTGAACTCTGCTATTAATGTTGTTATATCCATTTTTGTTGGCTTATGCTTAAGCTGTTGAACATATGCTTTCTAAAGTTTTGATTAGATTGTGTTACTGGTGGTCACTATGAAACAAATTCTGAGCTGATTGAATAATTTTGAGTTAACCAGATGCATTAGATTTGTAATCAATAGGGAAATAAAAATTGTTAAACGTTTTATCGAGTTGTGGTTACTCATGAAATGATGGTTATAATTGTTTATTGACTAACAGTTCTCTTGGTGGTTCCTGATTCATTACATTGATTATTGATGCCACTGTTCACTACGTGATTAGGATACTCCATGTGATCCAAAAGGTTCATCGGCCTATACGCATCCCCTTGAAAGTTTACTTATTAAGGACCAGGCGGGTTAGCACTGCTGTATGTTTGTATGTGACAAGGGTAGGGATGAGACCCACCAAGAAAATAATGACGTGTCATGCATTTAGATATCTTGGTCTAAGACCGATATTGGATGGGTTATATAACGTGTTTCACAGTAATGTCTCAAGATGCTTTTTATAAATAAATTCCGATCGAGTAATGAAAGAGAGAAGTGAGAAAGGGTGAACAAGAATACCTATGAGAACAGAAAGAAAGGCGAAGTTCACAGGGAGATCACAGATGATATGGGGAGATCGGGGACGGTAAGATAGGCCTACAGCCAGAAAGAAGGTAATTGGGGGAGGAGTCACAGAAGGAGGGTGATAGAGAAGAGGAAGAGAATAAGATTGGTCGAGATGGGAGAGAGTGGCGAGAGAAAGAGAGACGAGGAAGATGCAGAGCGACGAAAAGTAAAGGGGAAAACGTGGAGTAGTAGTTAGCAGAAGAGAGGATGTGAGCAAGACCGAGAAAAACAGAGGAACAAAAAGAGCTTTGAAATGGAAATAACAAAATAGTTTAAAACGACAGGAATCATGTGGCCGTTGATCTACATGTTGTTTTTTTAAACCGAGACCTGTGTGACTAGAACACTGATGTCTATTTCATATCCACGGTATTTCTGTTTTCTCTGAACACCTTTGATTAAAAATCTGAGAATGTAACCACACGATTAATCATTTCAGCAATCAAATCCTGCCTTGTGATACAGAAAATCAATGTATTGTGAAAGCGTTGTTTATGGTGAATACATATTTGTGGGGAAACTTGAGCAGAATACTAAAGTAAGGACATTCTTTACAGTTTATGTTTGCCTTGTGAAATTGACATTACAAAGCCATACGGACAGTCACGCTAATTCCTAATTTATTTCTTCTCTGCCTTTCACAGTGGGGTTGAACTTTGATTAAACTCGTGGGAAAGCAGTTTTGCTGAACTGTTGGGCAATGGAAAATGTACAGCCACCAAGGCGATAATAATAAAAAAAAACACTGCCGTTTGGCATTTAGGGGTCTTGATGACGCAGAAAAGAAGGTTTGACATATATTCATGTATACCGTGTAATCGAAAACACATAATGAAGTGTGATAATGTACGAGGGAAATTGTGCCCTCGGGGTAGTTCGCCATCATTATAAACGAGCTTTATTAATCATGAATTATTAAAATTGTACTAATCCGTCATAATCGCAAATGTATGCCATGATTTCTTGTTTGAAAACTGTTTTGCTTAGCTTAAATTTAGTACAGGCTTTGGCCTAGTTGCTTGGTTTCAAATTCTAACTGCTTGATTCTTTTTTTCTTGAACTAATGAAACAAATATTCTTGCTTGAAGTTGTATTTTTCCAGTAGAAACTGGCTGGTGCACTTATCTCCAAGGTTTCGTGCTAGGCCGGTTACATCCCCTTTGATACAAGGTCAGTCTCTGCAGGTGCGGACAATGGAGGTACAGATAGTAAAATAATTGGCAAACCATGATACAATTTGTGTTCCAAGGCGCCAAGGACAGTGTATGCATAAATGGGCGCTAATAAAAGACAATTTTGATTGGACAATTTGAAGCCAACCTATGAACCCTCCAATGGAAGACCCTACAGAATTTGGAATGTTTCTTACTTAAACCCACCGGACAAAGAGAAGTCAGCCATTTTCCTGGATGCCAGTTTGAAGCCTGATGCCAGACTCCATTTTGGACGATACCCTGATGCCCTTTTCTCTATCTGAGAGAAAGAGACTTTGACAATTCTCACCCTAGAGACTTTAACTTTGATTTGCCCCCGTCTTGCCCATGCAGTAACTTTGCCCTATTCTCCTTGCCGCTGCAAGGAAACTTGCCCTTAACTTTGCCCCTTTGAAATTTGCCCCATGCTGATCAACCGGTACCTGAAGGACGAAGACTTTTCTTGAATGCTGATTGTATTTGGTAAATATGAAAGGATAAATGTATTATGCATTGTGTTTTTCCTTTTAGGTACCAACTGCTATTTTGATAGGATCCTAGCTAGAAGTTTTCCAAATTTGTGTTGACTAAATTCGTTTTGCATGAAGTCCCACATGCCAATGCTAATTAGAGGTTAGTTGAGGTATTCATTCAATGTATCATGAAGAATTGAAATCTTGTTATGCTGACCGAATGTATGCAATTAGTCAAATACAGTTAGTCACATTGGTGATTTGCATTGCTATAACAGAGTGTATCATTATTCAGATTTTGCGTAGATTGCGTTTCTTCCGCCGTTATGGACAGCTAGTAATGTTCATATACATATATCAATTGGTTTTGAGACACATATATATCGTGCTAGCTTTGTTAATATAGGGAAATAAATTCACTAACTTTTAATAAACTGGTGTGGTTATTCATGACTGAAAGGTCATGGTGCGCCGAAATACCAACTGTTATTGATTTCTGATGTATTATATTGATCTATTAATTGAGTATTGATTACCGATTACAACAGTTATTGATTATTGATCTGAGTGACTCGACTATTGAGGATGAGGAGAGCCCGACTCGGTTAAAAGATTCACCGACCTCCAACGTGTCCAGGTACAGGTAATTTATAAGGGCTGGACGCGTTATCAGTCTCCAAGGGTCGCAGCTGTGATCCCTGGTTTGCCCCTAGCGACCCCTGGCACTGCTTTTGCGACCCATGGCCTCAGAGGTGACAAAATGAGGCCTCAAAACACAGGCGCAGCTGATTCTAATAATTGTCGTAGGTTGGGGCTCCACTTTCTTTGTTTTCTGTCAATTTTATTATTACCCACATATTATTCAATGTTGGAGTAATAACAAATACAGTACAATTAGCTTGAATATGGCCCTATCTGGCAGCTAAGGTGAGTAAAAAATGTTTTTAAATGTATGTTGTATGCATGCTTGCGGATGAGTGTGTGTTTATGCAAGAGAGTGTATGTGAATGTGTGGGTGTCAGGGGCAGCTTGCGGGGCTTTGTTTGGGCAGGGAGGTGCAGAGGGATCTGGGGGCGAATTAATAAAAAATACATTTTCAAAAATCACTTACCTGCTTCTCTGCTGCCACCACGCTGCTTGTCTTCTGCACTGCAGGCACAGGCTCCCAGCCTGCCCTGTGGTCACTGGGAGCCTGTGCTGGCTCTCTCCAACCCGGCAACTGTGTTGCTGGGCTGGAGACAGCCTACTGCACATGTATGTTTGACATACATTCGCACTGAGGGGAGTGCACAGTGCACTCCCCTCATCATTGTCATCCCCAATGCCAAGCCAGAACAGACCAGACCAGAACATGGTTTATTATCATTTTGTTTGTTAAAGGTGATTTACAATGGCTGCTGCTGGTGGGGCTGCGACGCTCCTCCACCCTAATGGAGGAGGCGCATCTGATGTGTATGTGTAAGCATGCGTCAGTGAGTCAAAATAAAGGTCAAATGGCGTGACATGTGATGTCACTTTAGCTACCCCAGGCATTTTGTGAATTGACATCACATGCATTTCATTTGGTGCATATATTGTTCTTATCAATTTTCTCTAGACACATATGATGTAGTTTGTCCATTCAACCTTGACATTTCCCACATAGATGTTGCTTTTTGGTTCTCCAGTTTCTGTTTCTGTGAGGCTGTGGACTAGCGGATGACATTCTACTTCAGTTTCAAATGTGCAATAAAATGCCCTTTAAACAATGCCACCAATTGTAGGTTCTGTCATCACCTATCGTGCATCACATTGTACACTGTGCCATAGTTGCACACTATGCATTGTGAACAAACAATTCTCAGAGTGCTGGTGCAAACATAGAGAGCCACAAGTTAACAGGTTTCCTCGCCCAGTGGCCACAAATCTTGTACCATATATTTCACTGGACCAACTTAGGCACCGAATGTCAATGATACATAGTATGGAATTCGCATCATGCGTCTTTAATTGACTATTAGACACTGTCTGCTTCCGTGTTCCCTCTTGCAGGTTTCTGCTTTTTCCCTTTGTGATGTTTTTTTCTGTATTTCTCTTTCCCTTTCTTACCCCTTTGTGTGTGTTTTCTCTCTCTTGTTCTCGGTGTATGTCCGATGAATGGAAATAAGTGCCAGTTCCCAAAATGAGGTGTGGTCTGTCCGACTGGCAACCACTGCCTCAAATTAAGCACTGGGGGCATCATGTCTGCAGTCTATATAGCACCCTTAAATGGAGATAGGCAGAGGAGATTAGACAGACCTCCATTTGCAGCCTACAAGGCCCAGGAAGTGCTGATGTTCAACACTGTCACTGATAAGTTGTGAGCATGAATGGAGATGAATGTCAATGGACATAATAAATAGGTGAATAACCCCCCCAAACACACACACACCCCAGTGAGCAGCAAGAGACTAGGAGGCACAGTCAAGCAGTCTGAAAGTTGAAGTGCCCTTCTCAGGAAGAAAGTTGAAAGTGATACCTCCTCCAGGAGCACCCTACTCTGAAACGAAAGGGGAAAGGTGCAGGTGGAAGAGAAAATGTCTGCTGCAAAAACTCGTGGAGTGCTGGACTGGACTCAGCATAAGATGGGTCATGCAGCGCACCTGTAGCATGAGGGTGGCACAGCAAAGAGATGGCGACTATCACCTACAAGACATCAAAAGCAAAGGATTGCCAAACTGAAGTGACCACATCCTAGACAATGTTGAAAGCCTACAGGCCACAGGGGAGCCCAAGGCACACCTAGTTTGGCAGCAGTGGTTATTCATGGCCCTGGTACCTGGCATAACAGCCCCTGTGCAGCCAAAAGCCGGAAGTCATGGCAAAAACTATAATACTGTAGCACTAGCCGAGGTGGGTGGAAGATCAACTAATTAACAGATGATATGCTTTAAGAAAAGGGGTAAAGAACAGCCCTACTGCATGTGCTTGTTGACAGTTATGTGTTCATCCTTATAAATCATTGAACAATTCTTGGTCAGCACCGGAGGAACATGTGACCTGCAGGGTCTTTCACTCAACTAGGAATCCAGAGCCCACATTGAATTAAGTGTTTTTCACAGCCACTTGTCTGCTGTTTCTTCCTGGGGTGGATTAGCCCCCCAGGAGACTGTTGCCCAGTGAGAAGGGGTCTGTCTGCATCATTGCGCCTAAAAGCGCATTTGGCCATCCATGCTGTGTGGCGCTTTTCTAAGCTGCTTGCTTGCTGTTTTTTTCTGGAGTAGAACTGCATCCCCCGGAGACTGTTGCCCAGGGAGGAGAGGTCTGCTCGCATCTAAAAGAGCTTTTGGCTCTCCACTGTGCTGCAAGCAGGCCCATCTGCACCCCATCCGTGTCTGGCCAAGGCTGAGTTGGGCCAACCCTTTGACGTGGGCTGCATTGGGTATATAAACTACGTACATTACAGATGAGCACTTTCTCCATACATCTTGGGCAACCGCAAAGCAGCTGGACTCTCTGCATTCCCCCACAGACTGACAAGCATAGATACTATACTCAAGCAAGCCACGGGTATTGTCTCAAATGAACTAGCCCTAATTGAGTGCAGATTATCCATGGACAAGGGAGTGGTACAGGAAAGTTAGTTTATGATACTGACTTACCAGCGGATGACCCACGAAGGAAAGAACAGTGAGGATTGATGGAGGGTCACTTACTTCCAGCTGTCTGATTGCTGATAACGGTGTCAAAGCTGCCCAGAATAATCTGCATGTCATTTTGGCACTACCTACTTCAAAAAGAGTCAACCCATCTCCTGAACGAGTTGTCAAACCTAGGAGGATCAGTAGTTGTGCCCCTCAGGCAAAACCACAAAAAAATCAACTGCATACAGGCAATGGGTCAAACTCAACGTTTTAAAGGATTTCATCTACTGAGGAGATATGCAATACATTTTCTGTAATCTTACAGGAGGAACTGATAAAGGAGTGATTGACTGCAATGGAAGCTCAATGAGAAAATCTGTCTTATCTTGATAGACAAAGTGAGATTTTCACAAAGTACATAAATACTTACCTCCTATAAGTGGGATGTATGAGGCATGTGAGGCCTAAACAACATCTCACTGATCCATGTTGCAAAGTAAATATGACAGCATCTTTTCCTAATGTGAATACCTCACTCTGGATGCTTGTACTCATACTAGCCAGATAGTAATGCCCTTATTCTAAATGGATTTACATTGTATTTGTTGTACCACACAAGGATGCACAAGGGCAATCCAATACCTTGAATGACAGTAACCAAGACATGCTAGGGCACCTTGCTGTGCCCTGTCTATATGGATTAATAATAAGTAATGCAACACAGGCCAAAATAGCCAACTTATGTAACTCTGCCCCAGAGAGGCCTCACATGTTGAATTTGAGTGCATCCACACATTAGAGCATTTTTACATACAATTTTGCATAATTGGCAGACCACGGAACCTGTAACAATTATTCTGCTCCCCAGGGGTGGCGAAAATGGGTGATATACTGACAAAAATGATTGTTGCTACCTCTTTCTAACAGTGCTGCATGATGTGGCACACTTAGCAAGAAGTCAATGCTAATGATGATTGATTTTGTCCAGGCATTTATGACGTCATGCACCAAAATAGACCAGACAACAATGCAGTCCCCTTGCACTATGGTGCAAGGGTGACTGTGTCAGTACTAGGCAGCAATTTGGGTACCAGTACATGTAGGGAGCAGCAATTTGTACTATCATGTCAAATTCAACATGTACCTGTCTGCTCTCTTTCACACAGGGTGCTACAATAAGAAGAGTGTCTGTGTTGTGCATAAAATCACCTAGTGAGAGCCACTTACATTGTTGAGAGTATGAAAATGGGTCCATGCATAACTCTAATGTGAGAAAGACCTACAGTTGTCCGGAAGACTCTGACAATGCAACATATTCCTGCAATGTACTGAGAACAAATTGAATATCATGTACTTCCGTAGCAGAATAGTACAGACTCCTGACAAATAAATAACATGCATGTAAAGCGCAATGATTAACTTATTGAAATGTAAAACCTAATATCTAAAAACACTACCTATCCCTAACTAACTTACACTAAGTATCATTAACACTAGCCTATACTACCTTATCTAACACTTACCTTATTGTAACCACTATTGAAACATGGAAAGTTAAACATCAACCTCCCACCCTCTTAATACACATTATATCAGTACAATACAAACATCAACTACATCCTAAATATAAACTACCTTTGCATAGAAGGCTAAAAAAGAAACATTTTTACTACTTATTAATTTTCTATAGTTTTGGGTAGTTATTGTTAGTATTTTTTAGACACAAAAAATTAACTCCCACCCACTTAAAAACCTACCATAATGAAAACTTACTAAAAAAAATACTACATAAAAAATATTACTTGTCTAAAATTAACCTAGACTATTCCTAAACCTACACTAAACCCTCACTATAATTACGACCACTAAAAACAATATAAAATGTATAAAAACAGGGAAAGAGATGTCCAGAATGAGGGTTTAAATCTTGTGATAAAATTTGCTACACTGCCTCCTGGCAAAGATCTCCATGAGCTTCCATGAGCCTCTGCTCCTTTTCAATTTCTTCAATCCTCCAGACCATCCAAGGCATCCTCCTCCCAAGCAACACCTGGGCATTTTCCCATGATGCACCTTCAGTTTTTGGTTGTCCAGTGGTTTACAGCTGTTGACCTCCTGAAGGTCCAGGAGTGGGGTGTAAGGCACTTGCCTGCTCTATAGCACATTGAGATGCTGTAGTGATGGGGCTTTTCTGTACATGTACCAATGTAGGTCCTCCCCAAATGCTATAATATGTGCGGCCCATTCTCCTGAAGCAATTAGCTACCTTTTTTGATGAGTTAGGGAGAAAATTGTACTTCAGATTGGGGCAAGTATAATATGTACATCACATATCACTAAATATAACTAACATTATTTTGCAGTCATTAGTGCCAGTTCATACCTACACCTATTCTTGGTATATGGAAATGTGCAATATATCTTCATTACAAAGTGTCAAAATAGCCCAAGTAAGGTTAGTGTGGGTGTACAAAACATCTATTTAGGCACAAGATAGAACCATACATTTCACTCATATCAGTGATCCCCACTCATTCTGATATCTCAATGGTAAACAATAAACATGACCCAAGCATGTACACTTTTGCTTTTGTTCTTGAATCATGCAAGGGATGTGTGTAATGTGGAAAGGTAAGCAATGGCTGTTTGTGTGACCTTGCACACATTAAATAGTCTTGAGTTACTCATGGCAGCACACATTGCTGACTTGTCTTTTTTCTGTGGCAGGGAGCCATTCCATAAATGGAGTTTAGGTGTCTCACTGCATCAAAACCCTTAAATTGAGGGCTTTGTGGATTTAGCATCCATGCTAGACCGGGAAACATGTCATAATGCATCTAGCCCACAGCTGAACTTAAACCAGAGAAATCTAATTTCACATTTCTGTTACATCATTCTCCCTGTGCTGATACACACAAAGAAAGAGCAAAAATCCTCTCAGGAGTGTGTTCATGCAGGCAGATGTCCTTACCCGTCTAAGAAATATTTTACCTGCAATGCAGGCCCCCATGCACCATGATCAAAGGGTACCTGCATTGGTCACCAGGTAGGCAAAGGTGCCCACCAGTAGGAAATGTCAGGAATGCACTGTATCATGGAATCACTGTGCATTCCTGGCATTTACCTTTCACGCAGTGCAGCAAGGTGGCGTGTTGTGTTGAAAAGCTTGACATAAATGCCACATAGCTTAGGTACTGCCCATGAGGTTCGCATTGATATGCTAGTATGTGGCAGATCTAATACATACATCCTGCTGGCTAAACTTAGGCCAATTATTGTGTGTCCATGCAAAGTGGCCTACTGGGGCTGCATAGGTTTTACAACAATAATATTGCTTAACAGATCCATATATTACTGAGACATGCAGGCTGCCATCCACGGTAAAACTGCTGGGCTACAGCTTAAGTTCTCTGCCATGTGGTCACCTACCCTTACAATGTGCATTAGACATGCTGAGAGCTATTGTTTTGAAGCAATCCTTGGATCGATATATTAGCTCCCCAATGTCCACTCAACCTCCAGGGCATCTGTGTCATTGTGTCGAATTTCCTCTCTAAGTGGTGGGTTTCATGCTCGCTACACCACCGGTTTCAAGCTAGCCTGGTTGATGAGGGGTGTTAATCTGAAACTGGTCCCAGGGTTCTTGTTTTCCAGTCCAGGGAGGACCTGACCTGGCAGTTCAAGCTAGACTTTTCCCATGTGGAGCAGGGTCAAGGCTTATTTACATATGGCTGGGTCCAAACTGGAATTGCGTAGTGAGCAAAATATTAATGGATGAAACCCAGATGTGTGACGGGATTGAAAGTTTGACAATGTTCTGCATTCCGTCAATCATCTTTTTGTGATGAATCTGAGTAATTTATTAGCAGATGATGTGTACCTTCCCATGCATATCATACTGTTAAAACCATTAAGGGTTACACACACTTGTCACAGAGCTACAACCACATAGTCATGACACTTACTTTCCGCATCGCTATCCCTGAAGCTGTCACCTTCGGCTTGCATGAATGCACAATGTCCACCTGCAAAACAAAATGGATAAATTACATTAAAGATAGAGCAACTACACACACTTCCATATCTAAACTATGTGCCAGCAATAAGAAAGACAGGAATGCACTGAAATATGTTAAATATTATGCATTCCTGCCCTTTCACTTTTATTCAGCACAGCAAGGGGTCTTGTTATGCTGCGCTGCATGAAGAATTGATCAATTAGTCCCTTGGGACACACATGCTAACTTTTCTGCATAGACATACCTTATACCTTGTGTAGTGTGGTTACTGACCTGTACTGTGAATCTAGCCATAGGGGCTGATATATCCAGATGTTGTGCACTGTTTGCGTCACATGAATGAGGGAAAACAGCAAAACATTATTTATCCGATTACACATGCAAACACAAACCTTCTTCACTGCTGGATATTGCTAAATAGTAACCCTCATTTGGACAAAGAGATGCTTTCCATTACTCAGTGTCAAGAGTGGTACATCCTGTAACCCAACACAGAAAGAATGCCAGGTGTGCTGCATTGTGTGATAGTTTGATACATCTGCCACCTCGTGTCACTCTGTTCTGCTAACTAAGTTATTTCTGTTACAACATGCTGATGGTAAGTAAATATATACGTACAGGGCCTCCAAACCCAGTTGGTCGAGCACATCAGCTTCACAGGCAATTAAGTCCCCCCAATGATGTTTCAGTTGGGAGATGGATCAATCCTCATTGGCCACCTTGCCCATGTAGCACTGCACCCACTCCCCTCGATCCCTATGATCTTTAGGTCTGTAGCCTTTGCCGTCCCTTCCTCCTGCAGCCAGCATCTATAGCAGGAAGTTCATGACCAGCCAGATAAAACATTTAACTTCTCCCTCTGTGAAATTCTTCCCTCTCCCCTTCCTACATATGGCCACAATGGCACAAGCCTTAGCTATCCTTAATCCACTAAACATACCCCCTAAATGCCTACATAATTCTCATTAACAGCTACCCTAAATTTGCCAAACACCCAACAATGCAAATACAATCACATTTATAAGAACAAGTAGGCACAAAGTACAGAGACAGCCTGGCCTTCCGATCCTCAAGTGTATGTACCACCCAGCTTTGCTGTACTATCAAACTCAATTTAGTGGCATTCCTCTCTGCTCCTCATGTGTTGCACAGGCAGGGATGGCCTTTCCAAAAAAGGAACCCAAAGTCCTCCCTGTAATGTAGCATTTCAGGCATTTCTGCATTCAAAATACAGTCACAGCACATTCAGCGCCCAGTACTGTCTTCCACATGTGTTATGCTACCACCAGCATACCAACATGTAGTACAAACACCCAGTCTGCACACACTGTTCATTACCACAGTCCCTCTGTACTTAACTAGAGTATGTCACTTTTAACACACATTACCAGCATCTCTTTGTACTGCACTAGAGTGTGTCACTTTTAACACACATTACCAGCACACAGATATGTACTATGTGCACGTTGCTCCACATTTCACGCTATGTGTATTGCATCTCTTGTACGGGCACATGCATTCAGCATATGATGTTATCACACATATACTTCCAGATCAACCTGATGTTGGGCAGGGGTGAGTTGAACACACAACAGCAGAACTTTAGAAGAGGTGAGTGTGGCTGTAGGATTTACTCTAAGGATGCAGCGTAAAATGGTAATTTTCATTACTATTGATCACTATACGGTTTGCTGCCACCACCACACTTGCATTCTGTTCCTCCTGGTAAAGGCAGTAGCATTCCAAAACTATGAGGATAGCTCTTTGGGAGACCCTCCTAGTCCAACAAGACCACAGACCATGACACAGATCTATGTCATGGCCCAGACATATTTTCTATGTTCCCCTGTGGGTATATACCAGCATTAGGGATCCAGACAAAAAAGCAGTTGGGCACTCATGGCAGGGGTAAACACCTCTTATGATTTAGAGAGAATTTCTGACCCAAAACCACCACTACACTATATTTCAAATGTTTGTGTATGTCCACAAGTATTTATGCTTGTATTATGACACACATGCTTCACACATTACACATCTCTCTATTCCTGAAGTGAAGTTATGCTTAGCAAATATCTACCTCTAACCTTTCCTTACTTTTCAGATAAATGCTATGCAATTCTACTTCAACAGTTTAGTATGTTTTGTTATGGACCTTTGAGCCTCCTTGCATTTCTCTGCAAAACATGGTAAATGTGTATTGTATCAAGTGTGGACAAACGTGGACCTTATATCAATCTACTGTGAGAAGGTGTTACACATGTGTGTTTTTGTGCATCCCAATACATGCATGATTGCAAATTTAACAAATGACATTTTGACATCAACATCTGAGGCTAGGCCTTTGGCCATGACAGATGTCTCCTGTGATCTATTATGGCACTGCTGGGTCATTTGTCTCAGGAAAGTGCTGCCACTTCGCATGCTAGTCCATATCTGAACACATATCATTTTGAAGATTGCCTCAGGAACTGACATATTTGGAGAATTGTGATCCATCATACACTGATAGCCACACTTAACACACTTTCTTGCAGCAAAACACAGCAAGACAGCTTGCTGTGCTGCACTGCACTTCTAAAGAGAAAGATGACAGGAATGCCTCATAGCTGTCTAGATATGGGTCAATCTTGCCTTTACCCTTTCATGTAGTGCACTGCATCACATTGGCTTGCTGCATTGGTTCTTAGTTTGAGATATGCCCCCATGTTTAGCAACAGCTCAGAAATTCAGATTCATACATGTTGTTGCCTACATCTAGTTGAGAAGATGTGAGTAACAATATATGTACCTTGATATTCACACAAACCCCATACAACGGATGAGTTCAAAAGAATATTTATTGGATGATAAGTTTACAACATGTCTGTCCTTATTACCATCATTTTCATGTAATTATGAAAACAAATCAGCCACTTTTTGGTCCCATCTCACAATACCTGTCATTGTGTGCTCTATATCTGCATTAGTTTCAATGTCCTCTTCTGGTTCATGTGGGATTTCAATCTCATTGTCCCACCACACATTCGTTTTGAGACAGATATTATGTAATATTTCCCACACCAAGATAATCTTGCAGACCTCAGTAAGTGAGTATAGGAGTCTTCCACCTGATTTGTCCAGGCAAAGGAAATGTGACTGAAAGACCCCAAACATTTACTATACAACATTTTTTGTTTTATTTAGAGCAGCACTGATTTTGTTCTGTCCATCCATCTGGGGATTTGTACATGGGGTCTTGAGTAATCAAGTAATCATTATCTGCACTTCCTGGAAATTTAGCAAGTGCATTGATGACCATTCCATGATGGTCCACTATTGCCTAGACCTTTATTGAGTAGTTGTGCTTACGGTTTTGGTAGAAGTGTGATGTTGCTCAAGGGAGCACAAATTGGACAAGTGTGGTGGATAGTGGTGGGGGAAGAGGAGGTACTGGGGTGTGAGTTTTATGATGGTATCCAACACAGATTGGAAAAAGGCAGAAAACTCTCACTGTGAAGTGGCAGCTAATCTGGCCAATGTGATTTGTAAGGACCCTGATATCAACATGTGTAGCACAGTCATCAACTTTACACGTGCTGTGATGGCATTGGTCCTTGCAGTTGCTGGCTGGAGACTTGACACTATTCTTTCCAGCAATATCATTATGGACTCCCTCGTCAGTCTGTAGAACTGTGTGCCCTCCTCCTCCCTGAGGTCAATGAGGGATATGCGCTGCCAGAAAACATGCTCCTTCCTCTTCACTGCCATCGTGGTTGTCTCCTAGCTACTTCAAGTTGCAGTATAATGACCTCCATGGCATAGTCAAGCTTGCCCAAGTGCATTGTGATGGTGAGGAATTTGCACTACAACCACTGCAGCATTTCCTATGACTGGGTTACCGATGCATACCAACTCTGATGCATTTCTGTTGTTGCTTTGCACTGCACTATGATACATGACACAGTGATATATTATTAAATACCACTGTGTTATGTTTGTGTTGGATTTTGCACAGGATTGGCTCGAGTGCCTATATTAAATAATGCATGACACAGCGGTATTCAGCTCAGCATTTACACCACACAATTCTTGGAAATTGACACATTTGTGCTTTTGCATCAATTCTTGAATATGACTTACTGATTGCACCGGCTTTGCATCACACTATGTGATGCAAGGCCTGCATAAACCTTTGATAAATATGCCCATTGGTGCTTACATGTCAACTAACCTAGAGGTTATCATATCCATGTATGTCATGTACAATTAATCCGGTAGGACATCAGACCCTGGGGTTTTAAATCTATCCAATTTGGACATTTCTTTTCTCACCTCTTCAATGGTTAATAGTTCTTTCAATGCTTCCAAGTGTGATGAATATGTGGAATACAATCTTGCCACGTCAACTTTTTTTCCCTAATTCCTGATCCCTATTTCCTCTTGATAAAATGTAGTATAGTAATTTAGGAACATTTAGTTGCTTTGCTTCTGAGTGTGTCAGCCCTATCAGGAATACTGGTGATTGGTGTGCTGTTGATGTAAATTCTAATCAGACACGTTCTGCTTGTCTTCCAGCTGTGTGGGGTATCTGTGGTTTATATTCTAGACAGAGCTATCTGTCAGGCATTTATCTCACAATAGGGGGCATCGACTAGGTCTGTCTGGTCTTTTGAGTAAAAGCGGTAGGTTGGTTGCTTGGCATATTCGCAGCTTCAGATGTTGGTGCAGTGCTTGTAATTCTCAAAAATCCAATTCACACCATGCCAAATCTTCTGGCATTAGGCCAGACAATTCTGAAAGAAGAAACTGCAGTAAGTGTGCAGGACACACTGGAAGAAACAGGGGGAAGTATTTATAAGAAGCATTACGCCACTGTATCTTTGTGGGTCAATCTGACTGTGCAGAATTTCCACAATGCTCTGAAGGATTTCTGTTTCTTCTGAGTTTTCCAGTTGTTTCTGAGAAAGTATTCAATGTCTAAAGGAGTTTAATTTGACTGATCAGCATTTCTTCTTGACCTAGCAAGTTTTTGGATGAGTAAGCATATATAGGCTCTGGAAATGTTATGATATGATACTGTTGGGCTTTGCATGGGCTTTGTATGGAACCATTTCTTGAGATGAGCTGTTTTACTCTTTTCTGTGAATATATTTTCTTGATGTGCCTAACATTCCCTGGATGATACTGAAGAAACTATGGGTGACATGGGGGGTTATTCTAACTTTGGAGGAGGTGTTAATCCGTCCCAAAAGTGACGGAAAAGTGACGGATTTACCACCAGCCGTATTACGAGTCCATTATATCCTATGGAACTCGTAATACAGCTGGTGGTATATCCGTCACTTTACCGTCATTTATGGGACGGATTAACACTCCTCCAAAGTTAGAATAACCCCCATAGTGTCCTGCAGTTTACCTCAGGCCATTATCACATTGTAGACAAGTACATATCTTTGTGTCCTTTTTGGGTAATCAACCGCCACCTCACGGAACACCTGGAAAACAAGAATCTTCTGGACTCCTCCCAAACCAAATTGTGCTCTAACCACAGCACCAAAACCTCCCTGCTCACTGCCATCAGATACATCAGAACCCCCCTGAACCAGGGAGAAAAAGCAGCTCGATCCTCCTTGACCACCCTCAGTGTCTGACACCATATCCCACCACACTCTCATCAAGAGGCTTCATCACATTGGAATCAAAAGGAGATGCCTTCAAATGGATCACCTCCTTCCTCACCAGAAGAACATAGAGAATCTGTCTGCCACAGTTCACCTTGGAACCTAAGAACATCACCTGAGTCATTCCTCAAGGCTTGTCCCTCAGCCCTACATTGTCCAGCACATACATGTCTTGGTGAACATCATCAGAACCCACAGCCTAAATAGCATATCCTATGCAGACAACACCCGACTTATCCTCTCACTTTCAGAAGACCCCTCCATATCAAGGGACAAGTTCTACAGGTGCATGACAAGCATAGCCGACTGTATGAAGCACAACGGTCTAAAACCTTACACCATCAAAACAGAAGCACTGATCTTCGAGAACAACACCTCCCCATGGTCTCCCAAACTAGGACACTCTCAGACTCCCATATATCACACCTGCAAACTTGGCATTATTTTAGACAACAAGCCCACCTTGAAGAATCAGATCAATGCAGTTTCCTCCTCCTTCTTCTTCACTCTTTGCATGCTCCGTAAGATCTTCAGATGGCTCCCCCTCTACACCAGATAAACAGTCACTCAAGGCCTTTTCACCAGTCTACTGGACCATAGAAACACACTTCACGTAGGGATCTCCTCACACCTACTGAAGAGACTGCAGACCCTACAGAACACCGCATCCAGACACCTCCTCAGCACACCCCCACCGCAGGATGCTCCACTGGCTCCACATTTAGATGACATGTCAATTCAAGATGTTGATCCACACCGTCAAAGCCCTCCACAGTCAAGGACAAGCTGACATCAACCACTGCATGAATTTCCACCAGCACCTGAGGCTCTTGCACTCAGCCTCCCTCTCCCTTGTACACACACTCCGCTTATGACAAAGCAGCAGTGGGAGACGCTCCTCCTCCCACCACACCAAAAAGGCCTGGAAAAACCATTCCATGCATCTCAGGACCACAACGATCCCTCAGGAATCCAGGGAAAGACTCAAGACCTAGCTGTTCAACTGAACCCCCCAGAAGCAGCATAGCTTACAGTGCCACGCTTTTCAAATCCTGATTGATTGATTGAATGATAATTTTCCAGAACACACTTTTATTTCTTATCCTCTCTCACATTGCTGTTTCTATTCTATTCTACTAAAGATTATCCAAAGCTAGAAGAGGTTCCAGTCTGCTCCTCTCCTTTATAAGGTTTCACACTTCTTTATCCATTGTAATAGTAGAAGTATTTGCAGTAATAACCTAATTGGGATTGTTTGGCTAAACTGCCAGAGTCAAAGTAATTATAAAACTCTTGCAAGATCTGGCAAACTCTTTCTATCAACACTGCATATTGTCCCCTTTCCTGATACAGATGTTCCCTCATCATGAGTTGTGTTCAGTCATCACTTCCAGTTGCTTTAGAATACTTCTGGGGTGAATATCTTTCCCTAAATGTTTTGTAATGCCAAGTGAAATTCTAATACAGTGACCTCCTATTGCAACTGAGTTAGATGGGCTTTCACTATCAGTTTAGTATTGTCTAATCAACTCTATTTCATCTTTCAATCAATCAACTGATCATGAATTTGTAAAGTGTGGCTTATCATCGTGCAGGGGGAAGGGTATCCAGGTGCTTAGGGTTGTCGCTGTGTGTCCGAGCCAATCCTCACAAAGCCATGGCTTTTTCCTGAAGTCAAGGAGGGTGTGCGAAGGTGGAGATCATTCCAGTTCTTGGCAGTGAGGTAGGAGAAGGAGTGCCCTCTGCTGCAGCAGACTCTTGGGACATTAGCGAGGACAAGAGTTGTCAAATGGAGCTCCCTGGTTGGCTGGTGGAAGGAGAGTCTGCGGTTGATTAGCTTGGGTCCGATGTTATGTTATGGAGGACTATGTATGCAATGGTGAAAACTTTGAATTTGCACCTCTTGGGCACAGACAGCCAGAGTAGACCTCTGAAGTGGGAAGTGATGTTGGTCCTTCTGAGGTATTCTATGATGAGTCTTGGTGCTGTATTCTGGATGGTCTTGAAGCAGGTGAGGAGCTGGACGGGGAGTCCAATGTAGAGGGCGTTACTGTAGTCTACTCTGCTAGTGATGATGGCTTGGATAACTGTTTTTCTGGATTCGATGGGGATCCATTTGAAGATCTTCCATAGCATGTAGAGGTTGTGGAACCTGGAGGAGGTGACTGCATTTATCTGCTGTTTTAAG
Organism: Pleurodeles waltl; assembly: GCF_031143425.1. NCBI lineage: Eukaryota > Metazoa > Chordata > Amphibia > Caudata > Salamandridae > Pleurodeles > Pleurodeles waltl. The sequence goes on from NC_090447.1 coordinate 916,575,874, forward strand.
GTAAGTTTGCTGTCAATGATGATGCCAAGGTTGTGGGTGTGGTCAGTCGGTGTTGTGGGTTGCCCAGGCATGGAGGGCCAGTAGGAGTCATCCCAAGGGGAGGAGTTGCTTCAGAAAATGATCATCTCTGTCTTGTCCATGTTCAGTTTCAAGCAGTTGAATTTCATGCATTCGGTGATGTGTGTCATGGCATTGCTGAGGTTGTGTCTCTGGTGGTGGTGTGGTTTTCCGAAAGGGAAAGCATTAGTTGGTTGTTCAGCGTAAGAGATGATTTTGAGTCCATGGGAATGAACAATCTCTGCCAACGGTGCTATGTAGTTGTTGAAAAGGATGGGGGTTAAGATAGACATATGTTGCTCTTTGGTACTGAGGTTAGTGGTTTCTGCCCCCCTTGAGGGCAGATCGGCCTAACAAAAATAGACCGATCTGCCCCCAAGAGGGGCAGAAATGGCTTAAAATAAAAAAATGTCCCCATGGGAATGACCTTTGCCTAGGGGGTCGCTAACCTTGCGTGAAATTGACACAAAAAAATAAAAACCCCAGGTTTCTAGTGGTTTCTGCCCGCCACTAGGCACCAGGGATTTTTTCTTTGTGCCAATTTCACTCAAGGGGAGCGTCCCTTTAGGCAAGGGTCGCTCCCCTGGGGTGGGCAAATTTATTTTAGGCCATTTCTGCTACCCTTGGAGGCAGATCAGACAATTTCTATTAGGCCGATCTGCCCCCGGGGAGGAGGGGGACAGAAAGCACTTAGGCACCAGGGATTGGTGTGTGTTTATGTGTGTGTTTTGTTCGGAGGGCAGCCCCTTGGGCAAGGGTCACTCCAGATGAGGGGCACATTATTGTTGGCCATATCTGCTTCCCATGGGGGCGGATCGGCCTATTTTTGGAAGGCCCATCTGCCCAAAAGGGGGGCAGAAAGCCCACCAGAGATCAGGGAAGATTTTTTTCCAAAATAAGAGGGTGGGGGTATGGTCATACCCCCACCCTAAATAAATGGGGCCAAAGTTGTTCTGTCCACTTGTGGGCAGATGGGGCAATTACCCTGGATCCACTCCCCAGGCGGGCAGAAAGCATACTAGATGCCAGGGATGGGGTGGTGGCTACCAACCAGTATGGGCCTGGTTATGCCCCCACACCAACTGAAGTGGGTAACATTCTTTCAGCTCTCCCCCGCCCACTAAAACATCTTATTCCACGTGCAAGCAAGATGACATTTTAATATTTTGGGTTTTGGTTTTACATTTGGGCCATGAGAGCTTGACTAACTCTCAAAATCGTCCCACTGGGAATGGTGAGGGCTGCACAATCCACAAGACCTAGAAACATCTGAAAACTAAACATCTGGGTTATTCAGTGTGGTGTGCTTCACATGCACTGCACACTATTTTCTTACCAACAAGGCCCTGCAAACCTCCAACTTTGCTGGAAATCACACATTTTGTCCACATTTTTGTGATGAAACTTTCCAGAATCTTAAATTCCTACCACCCAGCATTGTCTCTTCCATGCCGATAACAATTCTGCTGCACTTGTCAGCATAAAAATGTTTTTTTTCAAAGTTCCCTTTTGGACCCGCTTTGGTTCCCCATCAATTTTGACATGTTTTTGATTCTTCCCTGTCACAGGCACTTGGCCCACCTCCACAAGTGAGGTATAATCTTTACCGGGAGACTGAGGGGAACTTTGGGTGGTAGGAAATTTGTCCGGGTGCAGTGATTCCACACAGAAATGTGGAAAAAATGAGATTTTTTAGCTAAATTTGAAGTTTGCTGAGGATTCTGGGTAAGAAAACATTGGGGGATCCACGCAAGTCACATCTCCCTGGACTCCCTCATGAGCCTAGTTTTCAGAAATGTCTGGGTTTGGTAGGTTTCCCTAGATGGCTGCTGAGGCCAGGACCAAAAACACAGGTCCCCCCGCAAAAACAGGTAGTTTTGTATTTGATAATTTTGATGTGTCCAGATAGGGTTTTGGGGCATTTCCTTTCGCGGGCAATAGGCCTAACCACAGAAGTGAGGTACCATTTTTATCAGGAGACTAGGGGGAATCCTGGGTGGAAGGAAATTTGTGGCTCTTTTCAGATTCCATAATTTTCTGTCACCTAAATATGAGGATTTTTTTGGGGGGGCCAAATTTTGAGGTTTGCAAAGGATTCTGGGTAACAGAACCTGGTGAGAGCCCCACAAGTCGCCACATCTTAGATTCCCCTAGCTGTCTAGTTTTAAAAAATGTGCAGGTTTGGTAGGTTTCCCTAGGTGCCGGCTGAGCTAGAGGCCAAAATCCACAGCTAGGCACGTTGCAAAAAAACAGGTCTGTTTTCTTTGGGAGATTGTGATGTGTCCACATTGTGTTTTGGGGCATCTCCTGTTGCGGGCGCCAGGCTTACCCACACAAGTGAGGTACCATTTTTATCTGGAAACTTATGGGAATGCTAGGTGGAAAGAAATTTGTGGCGCCTCTCAGATTCCAGAACTTTCTGTCACCAAAATGTGAGGAAAAGGTGTTTTTTAGTCAAATTTTGAGGTTTGCAAAGGATTCTGGGTTTTAAAACCTGGCAGGAGCCCCACAAGTCACCCCATCCTGGATTCCCCTAGGTGTCTAGTTTTTAAAAATGTGCAGATTTGGTTGGTTTCCCTAGGTGTCGGCTGAGCTAGAGGCCAAAATCTACAGCTAGGCACCTTGCAAAAAACAGGCTGAGCTAGAGGCCAAAATCCACAAAATCATGGGCGCTAGGCCTACCCTCACAAGTGAGGTACCATTATTATCGGGAGGCTTGGGGAACGCTGGGTAGAGGGAAATTTGTGGCTCCTCTCTAATTCCAGAACTTTCTGTAACTAAAAGTTGAGGAAAAATTTTTTTGGGCCAAAGTGTGAGATTTGCAAAGTATTCTGGGTAACAGTTAGGTTTCCCTAAGCTAGAGGCCAAAATCTACAGCTAGGCACTTTGATTTCAATGTAAAAATATGATGTGCCCATGTTGTGTTTTCTGTCACGAGCATTAGGCCTGACCACGCAAGTGAGGTACCATTTTTATCGGGAGACTTGGGGGAACACAGAATAGCAAAACAAGTGTTATTGCCGCTTGTCTTTCTTTACCTAGGGTTCTTGATTAACCTACAAGCTCTATATATCCCTGCAAACAGAAGAGTTCAGTAGACGTAACAGTATATTGCTTTCAAAACTCTGACATTGCAGGAACAAGTTAGAGAGTAAAACGTTGAGAAAAATGGCTGTTTTTTTACCTCAATTTCCATTTTTTTTTTATTTCAGCTGTTATTTTCTGTAAGAAAATCTTGTAGGACCTACACAAAATACCCCTTGCTGAATTTACAATTTTGTCTAATTTATAGAAATGTTTATTGTTCTGGGATCCAGCATTGGTTTCACACCCATGGTTTCAACTAACTGGTAGGAGGCTGAAAGCACAAAAAATTGGAAAAATGGGGTATGTCTCAGTAAAATGCAAAAATCGTGTTGAAAAATGGGGGTTTCTTATTCAAGTTTGCCTGTTCCTGAAAGCTGGGAGGCTGGTGATTTTAGCACAGCAAGCCCTTTGTTGATGCCATTTTCAGGGAAAAAGAAACAAGCTTTCTTCTGCAGCCCTTTTTCCCATTTATTTGAAAAAATGAAAATTTCACTGTATTGTGGATAATTACTCCTTCAGGGTAACCCACTGGATCTGGGTACCTCTAGAATCCCTAGGATGTTGGAAAAAAGGACGCAAATTTGGCGTGGCTAGCTTATGTGGACAAAAGTTATGAGGGCCTTGGAGCAAACTGCCCCAAATAACCAAAAAATAGCCTGGCACCTGAGGGAAAAGGCCTGGCAGCAAAGGGGTTAAACTTCCCTTTTTCTACATAGAAGCCCCTCCTAAGTAGGCCTTAGGTGACCCATAGGGCAGGGTGCTATGTAAGCAAAAGGCAGTACATGTACTTTTGTGTTTTACATGTCCTGGTAGTGAAAAAACAGAAATGCTTTTTCCACTTCTGTGAGGACAGATCCTCTCATAGACTAGCATTAGAACTGCCCTCATGTACTTTTGAGTGGTAGATTTTGATCTTGAAGGAGTGGCCCTGTCATGATTAGTATGGCCAAAATGGTACTAGAAAATCCTGCTTTCTGGTGAAGTTGGATTTAATATTACTATTTTAGAAATGCCACTCTTAGAAAGTGGGCATTTCTCTGCAATTATTGCCCTCCGTGCCTTACAGTCTGTCTCATCCACATATGGTCAGTGCTGGTTGACGGCTCCCTTGTACATTCCACCCAGACAACTATAAACACAGAACAATCAGTCACATCTGCATTCACCTGCATACTTAATTGGTCTTCCTTGGCAGGAAGGGTGGAGGGGGTCACACTTACTCTAGGAGGCTGGCCCTTGATATAGTGAAGCTAGGCACTCTGTGCATGGGGTCCAGGAAACCACACATTGGTTTACAGATGTAAAAACTAGGGGCCAGATGTAGCAAAGTGTTTGCGCCTCGCAAACGGCGAAAATCGCCGTTTGCGAGGCGCAAAAGCCACTTTGCTATTCAGAAATGCATATTGCGAGTCGGGACCGACTCGCAATATGCATTTCCGACTCGCAAATAGGAAGGGGTGTTCCCTTCCTATTTGCGAGTCTGAGTGGGATGCAATACCATTTGCGACTGCGTACGCGTTCGCAAATCGTATCGCAGTTACCATCCACTTCAAGTGGATGGTAACCCACTCGCAAATTAGAAGGGGTCCCCATGGGACCCCTTCCAGTTTGTGAATGGACCCCAAACATTTTTTTCAGGGCAGGTAGTGGTCCAAGGGACCACTGCCTGCCCTGAAAAAAAACCGAAACTAAAGGTTTCGTTTTTTTTTTTAAGTGCAGCTCGTTTTCCTTTAAGGAAAACGGGCTACACTTCAAAAAAAAAAAACTGCTTTATTTAAAGCAGTCACGAACACGGAGGTCTGCTGACTACAGCAGGCCTCCATGTTTGCGAGTGCCTTGACTCGCTATGGGGCCGCAATTTGCGACCCACCTCATGAATATTCATGAGGTGGGTCATTGCGACCCCATAGCGAGTCGCAGTCGGTGTCTGAGACACCGTACTGCATAACATTTTGCGAGTTGCAAATAGCGAGTCGCTATGACTCGCTATTTGCAACTCGCAAAATGTTTAGTTGCTACATCTGGCCCTAGATAACCTAATGCTCTTATTTATATGGTAGCTTGGTCAAGTAGTTAGGCCAATCATGGAGAAGTGCATAGCATTTGTTGTACTCACAGTATCAATCCTGCCACTCACACCTTCGAAGGAATAAATAAAGACCAATTTATAAAAATACTTCAGATTTTTATATACATTTTAAGATCAATATTATCAAAATTGGTTAAGTACTTTTGGAGATATGAATTTTTGAAGCTTAAAGAAAGTAATCTCTCTGTGCGTAATTACGCACCATAGGAAGCAATGGAAAATAAACTTTAAAAATACATATAAAATTGTACAGTTGAGTTACCAAGTTCTCCTTTTGCAGGTTGGTTGAGGTCGTTGGTGGGCATGCTGTGCCAGCTGGACAAGTTTGGGTAGCTCCTGGTTCCGGCAGGAGAAGCTAGGAAATGTCTCTGGAGATCGTGCAGGGCCACTGCTGTCGATCACTTTGGAAAAGCACTGTACAGGTAAGTTTAGAGGAGGTTCCTTGGGGTCTCGAGGTTGCAAGGGTGAGGGACCCTTAGGGCACAGCAGGTTCTTCGTTGCAGGGCACAGGGCGGACGGGTGCAGAGTGAATAGGTGATCCAGGAGCTGTGTGCAAAGATGGCCTTTGGATCTGGAGGTCAGTCTCTTTAGGGGTTGCTCGCAGGACAATGGGGCACTCTAGTGGGAGGTCCAAGGTGTTCCTGAAGTCACTTTTCTGGGGCTTCCTCCTGGCCCTTTTTCAGCTTCAGGTGGGTTGGTTTTCCTAGTGTCCATTGTCAGCCATACCATTTACCCAGGGTATTGGTATGGTCCGACCACGGGAGAGGGCAGTGCCCCTAAACTTGGCACACATGCAGGCTCTGTCAATGTGGTTGTCAGTGTGTTGTCGGTTCTGGCTGCAGCTTCTGGTTCAGGTGTTAGTGACCGGTCAGTGAAGTGACCCTCACTGGGTTGCTTGCTCTTTGATTGTTGCAGAGTGGTACCTCCACTCTGGAGGGAGTTCTTAGGTAACAGATGAAGCCTGGAGGTCCTCTAGGTTTCTTGAAGTCAGTCCAGTTGTCCAGCAGCTCCTCAGTGGTGATTGTCGGGTCCTGGGTGCAGCACGCAGGGTTTGGCACCTTTTCTTTGTGCAGCAGGTCCACAGATCTCTTGCCTTAGATTGCATTTGTGTTGGTCTTCTTTGTGTCCTTTGAATCTGATTTCTCAGTCTAGGGATGCCACTAAATATTGTATTTATTGGACATTTTAGGGGGAACCTGGTAGTGTCCAATGGGACACTTACCTATGGGTGGCTATGCCCACTATAGTGTTCATTTTCTGTCTGAAGGGTTGATTGGCTATTTTCCTTCCATTTAAGATGGAGGAAAATGAAATGGAGTGCCTACCTCGCATGCAACACCTTAGGGGTGGTGCATGCCACGTGGGGCCACTCCTCCTATCCTTTGTGTGGTTCCCGCCAAAAGTGGGGGTTTGAAAAGGGGCTGACCATCTGCTGTTAGCAGCAGGCCTATGGGTCGAGTTTCAAAGGGGGGGAGCCCTTTGAAGCTCACCATCAGGGAAGTGCACATTGCTGTGGGAGTTGGTGTTAGCTCCTCCACCCAGGAAGGGCATTGTGCTGCAAACAAGAGAGACAGGGCTCTTCCCAAGGTTTGCATATTGGGTGTCTGGAGGTGGAAGGCTGGATAGACCCAGTCAGCAAGTGTGCCAGGGTAGTTAACTATTGCAGGGGGAACCTCTAAGATGACACCTGGGTACATTTAGTGATAAATCCAGAACTGGTACCAGTTTGGATTTATCATTCTGAGTTGTTTGATACCAAACAAACCAGGGTTCAGTGTGGCCATCATGTAGCTGGGAAACTCGTGTTGACGAGTGTCCAGTACATGTATTGAAATGGCTGCTCTGTTCACTCACCATGTCCCAGGTTTGGCAAGGACACAGTGGGGGCATATTGCTCATGCAGCTATGTCCTCACATATACAATGGAGCACCCTGCCTTAGGGCTGTAAGCCTGCCGGAGGGGTGTCTTACCCATAGTAAATGCAGTGTGCCATGTCAGGTTTGTGTTTCAGGTTTGCACCAGGACACTGTACTGGGTACCTAGGCACCCATTTAGCAGGGACTTATAGTTGTAGTTAAGGGTGTTTCCAATTGTGCCAATGCATCACAACAGTTTTAGGGAAAGAGCTCAGGCCCAGGGAACCTGGTTAACAGGGGCCCTGGGCACTACAACTGCAAAACTACATCAAACATCAGGAAAAAAGTGGGGGCTAACCATGTTTAAAAAGAGGCTTTTTCTCACACTTACATTTCAAAGGTAACCCCACACAGGGATCCTGGCAGAGAGGACATGGCTGAAAGGGGAACTTGTGCCCTTCAAAACCAATCTTTGAAGTTTCCCCCACTTCAAAGGCATTTTTGGGTATTTAAACTAGATCTCTGACACCACCAAATCAAATGCTTTGCTGAGAAGGACTGCTGCCCTGCTTGTTGCCTTGCTGCCCTGCTGGTCTCTGCCTCTGCTGGAAGGACTCTGTCTTCCTCCTGAAGTGGTCTCCAAGACTTGAATTGAGCTTGCCTCCTGTTTTTGAAGTCTCAGGTCCGACAAAGACTTCATATCTTCAAGAAACATCTTGTGTGTCGAAAATTGGTGCAACACCTGCAGAAATATATGCAAAGCCTGCATTACTTCTGGGAAATCGCCCCACAACTGACCAGAACGATGCAGCACCGACTTCCTGACAGAGAATTCAATGCAGTGCCTGCCTTGCAAAGGAAAATTTGATGCATCGCCTACCGGATTGATGCAGCGCCTGTTCCTTCTACCAGCACATCAGCGCTGAGATATAGGCCCTCATTATGGACATGGCGGTAAACAATGCACCGCCGGCGGTGGCGGTAAGTACCACCAACAGGCTGGCAGTCCGGACCACCAAATAATGAAGCACATGAGAAACAGCCAGTGTGAAAACCACACACCGCCAGCATAGGAGTGCTGACATTGACCGAAGAGGCTGCCCACAGGCCGACGGAAAGGTCCCACCCTCTCAACAAATAATGAAGCAGAAGACCACCGTCAGTTCCGGGACGGGAACCGTGGCGGAAACAAACCAAATATAAAGGAAACACTCACCATAGGCACACACAACACGCCGAAGCAGACATGGAAAGAGAATTGGAAATCATGCCAGTGCTGCTCCTTGCCATATACCTACACGACCGTGACCACCAACGAAGACAATGATGGTAAGTATCAGAACCTAGTAAACAAGTGAAGAAAGGGAACAGTTACACACCCATACAACACCCCCCCAAACCCTCACACCATCACAAGCCATACACACCAGAACAAGACTTACTGACACGACACAAGGCCAATACAACCTGCCCAAAGCACACATGTGCACACCACGCCTCCACAATGAAATGATGAACCACGTCTCCAGAATGTTTCAACAGCTACACTAGGCACACAAACTGTAATAAATAAACGAAAAATGCAATGTCCAAATAAGGCCATTGGCCAATCCAACTGTAAAAGGCTGAAGGTCCCAAATGGCCCGACCTTGACTCCCACATGTGCACATTTTACTCCACAATAAAGGGACATCAATGGGGCAGCCAGGCACCTCAGGGAACAGGGGCATGGGGTGGCGGGGTGGGGACTTACATCTGAGAGGGGGGTGTGGGCTTACATTTGGGAGGTGGAGTTGGCTTGGGTTTGCTCTTGGAAGGTGGGGGAGTGGGCTTGGACCGGGGGGTGGCAGATGGACCTGGTACGGGGCTTCTTCCTCTCTGGGGAAGGGGCACAGGAATGGGAAGGGAGGACTGGGGTGGAAGTAGTGGACAGGGCAAGGAGGTGGGCACGTTTAGGGATGAGACTGGATGGGCCAGGGGGTTCGAAAAGGTCAACACGGGATAGGAATAGTTTTTTATGGGCAGTTAGGGTGGACATGGAGGAAGGTGTGGGAGTGGAGGAAGAGAGAGTTCTATTAACTGGTGTAGGTGTGCTGGACGTGGATGCGGATGTCTGTGCAGTATGCTGAGGTGTGGTGGATGTATGTTGGGTGGGTGCCTGGGAACATTTGAGTGTTTTGGGAGGAGTGGGGGTGGACACAGTGGGACAAGACAGGCCGCCAGTGTAAATGGATGTTGTCGGAGTGTCTGCAGGTCTGGTGAGTGTGCTGCATGTGTCAGTCAATGTCCTTGTGGTGAGTGCAGGTGTGGTGTCTGGGGTGAATGACTGGATGTCTGATGTTGTGGTGACTGCAAGAATCGGGCCAGCAACACTGACTGAGGGTGCAGTGCTTGTGGATGTGCATGCAAAGGTGACAGACAGAGAGGCAGGAGGGGTGGACACACTAGGGAAAGTGGATGCAGACATGTGTGCCTTTTTATGTTGGCTGTGTGTATATCGGTGGTGGGAAGTGTGGTGCTTGTGTTCTCTGTGTGCTTCTTGTATGTTGATCTGTGTGCATGGCTGTCTGAATGTGTGCTTGGGATGGGTGAAGGGAGTGGGGTGCTGGAAGGGGCAGAGATGGTTGGAGGGGGGAAGGAAAGACCAGGGTCACTGGCTACCGTCAAAGAGGAGGCCAGAGCCTGAAAAGATCTCTGTAGGCCAGACATGGCACTGTGAATGCCTTCCAGGTATGCATTGCATTGCTGCATCTGGGATGCTAGCCGCTAGGTGGCATTCACAATGGTTGTCTGCCCTACAGAAAGGGTCCTCAGGAGGTCAATAGCCTCCATTGTGAGGGCAGCAGGGCTGACAGGGGCACAACCCTAGCATACAACTCTTCTCCCACATGACACAAGGATCTTATGAACTGTCAGACCTGCCCCTAATTATCTCAGTGCCCATGTGGGCAGGACTGCTGGTGGACACCTGTCAGAGTCCCTGGAACTAGACAGCATCCATACTGCAGCATACTCAGACATCCATCAAAGAGGCATGAAATGGTTTTGGTAATCACCCCCTTGTGGCTGCTGTGTAGCTCTCAAGCGCCCAGCCAATTCTGGATATGCCACCGCCAAAATGCGGCACGTTAGGGGGCTCATGGTCCGACGCGCACCCCGTCCTCGTTGGGAGGACTTCCCTAGCTGGGCCTCGCAGGTCTTCCTGGTCCAGTGCCGCAGGTCCTCCCACCGCTTCCTGCAGTCGGTGCTCCACTGGTTGTAGACCCCCAAAGTCCGCACCTGCCTGGCGATGGCCTGCCATTGTGCCCTATTCTGATGGGTGCTGACCTCTATGGGACACACAGAAAAGAAAAACAGAGTTCATGGTCATGTGATACCACTGACTAAACGTTCCCTATGGTACGGACACTTCACAAGATCATTTCACCACCACACACACGGTACTTGCCACACAATCTACGCCTGTGCATGTACATACCGTCAAAAACCAACTAAAAGAGGGGTTTGGAAAAAGGGAGATTTGGATAGAAAAATCCTGGTCCTGTGTATAGAGCTCCCAATACATGTACAAAAACAAGGTATACACAGTTCCACAACGTAAGTATAATCAGGAAAACCACATTGGGTCCTGATCTAAGGAAAAGATCGTAAAAAAGAGAGAAGAAAGAAGAAAGAAAGCCAGGTCCCTGGAAAATTAATTATTTTGGAACAAGAGCCCTCACTCACCAAAGGTGACATGCTTCATCCTCGGGCTTTGCTCCACGTCAGGCCGGCGCTGCAATGCCTGACGGGCCCCTCAAGGGGGGCTCTTTGCCGGAGATCTTTTGAGATATATGCCCGGTTTAGAAAGAATAGGGTATAGGATTGGAAAAATACTATTTAAAAATAACTAGAGGTTAGGCAAATTTTATTAAATAATCCAACCACTGTCATGATTAAAACCAAAGAGCGGGGAGAGAAAAGAACAAGGTCTATGCTCCCCAAAATATTATTCACTTCCTCACTCAATTTGAGGTTAGGAATTGTACGCACAGGATCCCCTGTACGATTCACCAGAAGGTCAACATGTTTCTCGCTATTGATGTCCTATGGATCTAACGCGATTCTTCAGGACCTAAACTACCTAATCCTATGTGTAAATATAACCTATAATAAGGAATATTAGTACAATGCAGGGACCTGAAATGAGAAGAATAACAAACAAAAAGAACAACACATTATTCACATGCACAATATCAACAGCAATGTGCTCTGTGCAAATCCACACATAGGTGAAGTATGCCCACTGTGGATCAACGTGTAAATCAATGTAAAAATAATGATGAAATAAATGCTTACCCTCCTCATACTAGTGGATGGGCCGCATCAGGTAAAGCACCAAGTAACGGAGGTCCTACTGAACTAAATGCGTGAGTTCAATTATCAGATTGTATTTAGGGAGAAAGACAAAAACGGTAATACCGGGAAGTTGAGGGATATAGCGTTTGCCAAACATTCACGTGTCCCATAATCAAATGTAGCAGGATGGTACACATATTATGACTGACCAGGTTTTTAAAGTTCACTTAGCTGAGAAAACATCAAATAAACGTAAAATACGTGGTGTGCTGATTGCAGATGTTGACAGCATATATAAGGAATGTCATAGACACATATATGTATAAGTATATATAACACGTTCAAAAACGCTGTAGCCAAGTATGCAGCGGCGGTGTCTACACACGAGTGTTCGTGTTGGGAAATGCGTGTAAACAACAAAGGACCAAATCAAAGGGTATATAACTGCCTTTTCCCAAAGTAACGTGAAATGATCCTAAGGATTCCCATCTAAACACCCAACAATATTACCATCCACTTACTTGGGACCTGTCCGAAGTTTGCGGCATCACCTGCCCCGTCTCGGTGTTCCTGGAATAGGAAAGAGCACCCGGTAGGCTGGGCTATATATCTTCAAGCCTCAGCATAGAAAGAGGACAGAAATGGCGGCCATCTTGTGTTAGGTCCAGCAGTGGGATAGAAATTAAAGAGGGACTCCATCATGTAAGCCCCAAAAAAAGGAAGAAAGGGGTCGGCCATCTTAGTGTTACAGAAAACCAATTTAAAAGACACAGAACTAAGGCTCAAATATATGTGTCGGAAAAAGAATGGGATTAAGAGGCAAATTGCTCAGACTTAAATAAGCATAAAATCTATGGAAAGAGATGGAATAGCCACAACCAGTAGTGAGTGTACTTAAACCTGGTCAAGAGATTCCTTAATCATGATCGATGCACAAAGTCTGTCCATGGTATGTCATCATTAAGTCCTATAATATGTGTCTTAAGTCGATAGACCCAACGTTGCTCTTTTTCAAAAAGGCGGTTTGTGGATTCTCTTTGGTCTCTGATGGTCTCAAGTATAACCCACCTGAGATCATTAGGGGTGTGATGTAAATCAATGTAATGTTTTGTCAATTTTGTGGAGGACCTCTGACATCTAATAGTACTGCGATGTTCATTTATCCGAATCTTGATCATCCTAGTGGTCATCCCTATGTATCGTAGTTTACACGGGCAAGTGATCATGTAGATACAATTCTTAGTACGGCAATTGGTATGTATCCTTAACTGCCAGGTATAGGGTTCTCCCAAATCTAATTCTTGGGTGGTAGTGGTAAGTGAGCAAACATTACACCCACCACAAGGATGATGTCCCCTGACCCCCAGCCAACGTGTCTTTATCAATTCTCTAGGTTTTGGCACAACAGGTCTGGTATGGACTAGTAAATCTCTAATGTTTTGAGTTCTTTTAAAAGCAAAAAGAGGACGTTCTAGGGATTCTCCCGAACTGTTCAGGATACTCCAGTGTCTCAAAATGACCTTCTTGACACGGTTACTCAGAGGAGTAAAGGTAGTGACACATGTCAGTCTGGTTAGTGGTTCTCGGACATTGGTGGCTAGCAATGTATCCCTTGGGATATTCTTAGTTCTCTTCTTAGCCTGTTTTATAACAGAGTTGGGATAGTTCCGCTCTTTAAGTTTTCGACTCAAAATATCTGCCTGTGTATGAAAATCAGCCAAATCAGAACAGTTACGTCTTGTCCTTAAGAATTGGCCGAATGGAAGATTGTTCCTTAAGGATTTAGGGTGGTGACTGTCGTAGAGCAGGAGACTATTCCTGTCAGTGGGTTTGTGAAAGATGGATGAATGTAGTACTCCATCTGTAAGTATGATCCGTAGATCTAAAAAGGAAACTTCTTTGTCAGAATATTCAGCACTGAAGCGAAGATGCACATCAAGAGTATTAATCCACTGGATGAAGGCTTTAACTTGATCCAGATCTCCTTTCCAAACCACTAGTATGTCGTCAATATAACGACGCCACAGTCTGATGTTGGAAAAGAAGGGTTGAGTAGGAACCAGTATGTTGTTTTGTTCGAAGGTGTACATATACACACAAGCCAGACTCGGTGCAAAAGTGCTGCCCATAGATGTACCTTGTACCTGGTGATATAAGTTATCTTCAAATTGGAAGAAATTTTCTTTAAGGGCCACATGCATACAGGCATCCGCCACCATCACTCACATCCATGCACGTCATCCGCCTACTCACCTGCACCTCTGATCGTCCATATAACTTGGCATACAGGGCTAGGGCTCCATCCACCAGCTTCTCCAGCTCCTCCATGGTGAAGGCTGGGGCCCTTTCCCCTGTGACTCATGCCATTTGAGTAACTAGAGTCAGGACACAGCAGCACAATTAGTGGAGTACTTCCAGGCACGGGATCCGGGAGTCAAGTGAAATTGGGGTGACGACATGGTGTACGCTACACAGCGGTGTGCACCATCACCGCTGGCGGCAATCAAGAGAGGCCCAGGTTCCCCATTGACAACCATGTTAAGCAATGATTGGGTGCACGGTGGTGGACACCGCCTTACGCCATGACAACAACCGCCAGCGGAATGAAGTCACTTCAACTCCTACATAGCTGGATGGCAGTAGGCTGCCATTTTGCTAGCATGATGTAGATATTTCCTGGTTATGGGCCCCATAACCCTAGGCCCTATGAACCCCAGCCCTTAGTCACATGCCCACATGAGTGTTTGTTCCCCAAATCAGTCCAGACGTATCACTGCATACATGTCCTTTCAGTTGTACATCATACATCGCTTGTGTGTGTAACCTACATATTTTACAGCAGTTATTCAAACACAACATGTTTTGCATGTGTATGTGTGTTCTCTCCTCCCCCTAGGTACAGACCCATGCGGCGATGCAGGGCCCCATCTGTGTACCGATCTCTTTTTGATTTGGATACCATAGTGGACCATCACATCATTGTCACCTACAGACTCAATCGTACAAGAATCCATGAGCTATGTGCATTACTGGATCCTTTACTGAGACTGGCTAATCGGAATCAGCATGCCAACCCTACTGAAGTGCAAGTGCTCTCTGTACTCCATTTCTTGGCCACAGGCTAATTTCTCGTGACAGTGGGCATGGGTGCAGAGTTCTCTCAGCCAATGTTTAGCCTCATCCTGTCCAAATTCCTAGATGCATTTGTACCACACCTGCAGACATATGTTAAGTTTCCCCAAAGGGCTGAACTCCCTGCCATCAAGTAGGACTTTTATGCCTGTGCTAACATTCCCCATGTGATAGGTGCCATTCATGGCACCCACATAGCTCTCATCCCTCCAAGAGTAAATGAACAGGTGTACAGAAACAGGAAAAACTTCCACTCACTGAACATACAATTGGTGTGTACTGCAGACCAGTACATTTCAGATGTGAATGCCATGTTTCCAGGATCAGTCCGTGATTCATTTGTCCTGAGAAACAGCAGTGTACCACACAGGATGGATCAACTACAAGGGGACAGTGGATGGCTCAAAGGTGAGTGTGTATGACATTGGATCAGAACACAGATGACAGCCAGGCTGTCTGCAAGTAATGGCAGTTTGATACAGTCCTGTTTCAAACACTACAGCAGGTGATTCTGGCTACCCCAACATGCAATGGCTCCTGACACCTGTGAGGAATCCAAGGACAGATGCAGAGAGGAAATTCAATGAGGCCCTTGGACGTACTAAGAGGGTGATAGAACGCACTATGGCCCATATTTATACTTTTTTTGCGCCGCATTTGTGGCATTTTTTTATGCAAAACCGGCACAAACTTGCAAAATACAATTGTGTTTTGTAAGTTTGTGCCATTTTTGCATCAAAAAGCGGCGCAAATGCGGCGCTAAAAAAGTATAAATATGGGCCTATATGTCTCCTGAAGGCTAGATTCCGTTGCCTCCATCTCTCTGGGGGATCCCTGTGCTATGGCCCTGACAAGGTGTGTAGAATAGTGGTGGCGTGCTGCATGCTGCATAACGTGGCTGTGAGGAAAGCTATCCCCATACTGGAGGAGGAGAGTGCTGTATATCCAGAACAGCTTCCTCTGAGAGGGGATTAGAGTGATGGTGAGGATGATGAGGGCGGAGATGTCCACTCCAGGAACAAGCTGATCCAACTATACTTCCAGTGACTATGAGGTACTGTTCACTGATGATGTTGTCTGCCCTGCATAATGTCTGTCTGACTTATTCATTATGGGGATGGGGGGTCTGTAGTTATTGACACTGTTACCAGAAGAATAAGGTGGCATGTGCCATGGAAACAAACAAGGTGTACATTTATGTCTACTCCAGACAATGTTTTGCGTGTGGTACCATTCCTGCAAAAAAAAGTCCTGATTATGGAAGTGACTGGCAAATGCATTCACATTTACAGTTGATTCAACAATTGGTGAACATGTGTTTTATTTGGTGTCATAAATGCACTGGTGCGCTTCACAGAGATAGGGAGTGAGCTAATGGTGGATGTCCATACTAGGTACATGGGCTCGGCAATTGTTGGCAGTGGGTATAGGTCCATCTGTCGCTTGCAAGTTGCTGTTGATGGGTGAGGATGGTAGCACAGTGGCACATTTTGGAGACAGTCCATATCAGAATCACTTCTTAGTGGAGGCCTTGCTCTTGGCAGGTGTTCCTGTGCCATGTCTGGGCCTGAGGGACTGTTTGAGTGTATGGTGTTGGGTTGCACGGGTAGGGGTGCTGGTCTCCTGTGTGTCCTGTGCCAGTGTCACGAGTCCAGTTACTGCTGCTGATGTTGAGGGCTGGTCTGTGTCCTGGGCAGAGGTAGGGGCTTCCAGGTTTGTGAGGGTCTCAGGCTGGGTTAGGTAGTGGTGCTGCAGCACCTCTGCAATAGTGGCCATGGTGGCATTCAGTTGTTTCCACTGCTCCATGGTCTCTTGATTTTGGGGTATCTGCAGCCTTTGACTCTGTTCCAGGGTGGCCAGGATCTGACCCATCCTATCTTGTGTATGGTGGTATGCTCCCAGGACCTCAGAGATCACCTCTTGGGGTGCAGCATCTATCCTTTGGCCTCCCCCTTGGCCACTGATGCCCTCCCACTAGGCCTAGCCCCCTGTGTCTCCTGCACAGGTCTGGCGGTACCACTTGCACTGGGGCCATCGTCATCCTGTCTTTTAGTAGGTGGGGACTCTGGCCTCTGTACTTGTGTTCCACCAGTCTGTGGCCTGGAGTAACTGGTGTGGGGTCGTTTGGCCAGAGCTGTTGTTGTTGGCTGGGTGGTAGAGTTGTCAGTGGTGTCCTGGGTGGGGCTGCTGGAAGGTGACAGTCCAGGACTGTGTGATGGGCCAGGATATTCCTCACTGTCCACACTTCCCTCTCTAGTGTCCTGAGTGGGGCCTCTGTCTCCATGTGGGACGATGCCACTCCTTGGCCTTTCCGTCAGGGTGGCATGGGTGGGGGTGCCTGTGGGGAGGAATGGACATGTATGTTACATGTACTATTTCAAATAAGGATGCACAACTCTGCCCTCTTTTGTGCTGTTTCTTCCCTTGTTGGGCCATGCAGGGACCTATTGTGGGGTTGCCATTACATTTTGCATGGGATGTGGAGGTGCATTGTGGGTGCAGTGGTGCCATTGTGATTCCTTGCTGGGGTAGGTGGATGTGCACAGGGGGGCGGTTGTGGGCCTGTTGATGGGTTTGTGGGCATGCAGGGTGACTGGATTTAGTGATTGTGGCCTGGGTGGGGTTGTGGTCCTGGTGGTAGTTGGAGGGATGGAGTGGTGCAAGCTTTACAGGCGTGGAAGAGATATGGAGTAATTGTAGATGACTTACCCGAGTCCATTCCTCCAGTGAGTCCAGTGAGGCCCTCAGGGTGCGGGTTGGCTAGTACCTTTTCCTCCCAGTCTGTGTAGTCGGGGGTGTAGGCGGGGGTCCTCCCCCATTTTTCTGTACCACAATTTTGTGCCTGGATGCCATGACCTCACTTTCCTGCGCAGGTCGTTCCAACATTTGCGGATGTCGTCCCTCGTGCATGGATGGTTTCCCACTGCATTGATCTTGTTTACAATCGTCTGCCATAACTCCATCTTCCTGGCAATATATGTCTGCTGGACCTGTGCCCCGAAAATTTGTGGCTCGATCTTCATTATTTCATCCACCATTGTTCTTATCTCCCTATCTGTGAAGCATGGGTGCTTAGGGGTGCCATGGTGTGTGTTGTGGGTGGTATGTTGTGTGGATATTGCTGAGGGTGCTGTTGTGTGGTTGGGTGTGTGACTTGTGTGATGTTGTGTTCAGTGTATGCGTGTTGTGTTGTCAGTCTCAGTTGTCCTATTGGCGATGCAAAGGACAGTGGGGTGTGTATGTGAGTGTTTTATAGTGTTGTGGATCTGTGTCAGGTGTGCGGGTTTCAGACTTGTCAATGTGTGCTTCTCTTGCTGTTGGGTCCCATTACTGGCCATGGCGGTCTGTACCGCCAATGGTCGTTCAACATCCACTATCTGCCGCAGTGATTTGCGGTGGCTGGAGGTTGCAGAATTTTTGGATGTTTCTGTTTTTGGGATCATTATATGGCAGTTTTCTGTTCACTGCCAATGGCAGTATTCTGTTCACCATAGCCACGGCGGGCAACAGTATTTCCCGCCATGTTCATAATGACCACCATAGTGTGCATAGAGTCCAGGGGTTCCCAAAGAGGCTTGACAGAGGCAATAATAGATAATACTGATGCTCTATTTGTGGTAGTGTCGTCGAGCAGTTAGGCCTATCAGAAGGGTAGTGTTAAGCATTTGTTTCACACACATAAGTGAAAACACACACTTAGGCCCTCATTACAACCCTGGCGGTAGGTGTTAAAGCAGCAGTAATACCGCCAATAGGCCGGCGGTAAGAAAAAATTGAATCATAACCATGGTGGAAACCGCCAACATAGACAGCCACTTTAACACTCCGACTGCCACAGCGGTAGAAACAAAATCTGCGGCGCTAACCGCCAACAGACAGGCGGAGGACAAAGTACCGCCCACCGTATAACAACAGGCCTATCCGCCACCTTTTCCAGGGCGGAACCAACACTATCAAAAGCACGGCAGAAACAGTACACAGAAGGGAAACCACTCACCTCTCGACACACAAGGAAGAACCAGGACGCCATGGAGCTCGAGCTGCGCGTCCTGCCAATGCTGGTGTATCTTCTCATATATCAGGAGCACCAACGGCGGCGACAACGACCATGGTGAGTACTGCACCTACAACACAGGGGAGGGGGAGGGAAAAGAGAGTGACACACACACGCAACACGTAATACCCCCACCGGCACACACAACATCATTCACTCAAAGACATGCAGCAACATTAGATATACACCCCTCCACCCCCTGGAAGAACGCAAGGACAAAATTAAATGATTGTAACGATTGTAATCATGAAAAATCAGATAGTGAAAGTTCAAAAATCAGTATATACAAATATGTACACCAACTACACAAGTCTGGATAGTGTACCCATCATTGTCCGTGGACCAGTCGTCCCAAAATACATGGGCGAAGCCCACACAAGATACCTGACTCGAAATGGAGAGAACACTGCAGGGGCATCAGATCGAAATTAAACAGGTACCTCAGGGGGAAGGGGAGGGGGGCACCTCAGCCAGATGAATGAACGACGCCACTGCTCCACGAGGGGGCTCCATGCCCATTGCTGTATCCTGGGGAGTGCAAAGCCACAGTCTCTCAAGTGTTTCCAGTGGGTGGTTTGCCCACTGCTCTATTATGGGGAGTGCAAAGCCACAGTCTCTCAAGTCTTTCCAGTGGGTATGTTGCACACTGCTGTATCCTGGGGCGTGCAAAGCCACAGTCTCTCAAGTCTTTCCAGTGGGTGGTTTGCCCACTGCTCTATCATAGGGAGTGTAAAGTCACAGTCCCTCAAGTCTTTCCAGTGGGTGATTTGCCCACTGCTCTATCCAGGGGAGTACAATGCCACAGTCTCTCAAGTCTCCCATTGGGTGGGTTGCCCACTGCTCCATCCTGGGGAGTGCAAAGCCACAGTCTCTCAAGTGGTTCTGGAGGGGGCATGGTGCCCAGAGTGCTTCATCCTGCCAAGGACTGAGGTAGTGGATGCCTTTCTCCTCTGGTTCTGGAGGGGGCATGGTGCCCAGAGTGCTTCATCCTGCCAAGGAATGAGGCAGTGTATGTGATTCTCCACTGGTTCTGGAGGGGGCATTGTGCCCAGAGTGCTTCATCCTGCCAAGGAATGTGGTAGTGGATGTGATTCTCCACTGGGTCTGGAGGGGGCATGGTGCCAGAGCGCTTCATCCTGCCAAGGACTGAGGAAGTAGATGCCTTTCTCCACTGGTTCTGGAGGGGGCATGGGGCCCAGAGTGCTTCATCCTGCCAAGGACTGAGGTAGTGGATGTGATTCTCCACTGGTTCTGGAGGGGGCATTGTGCCCAGTGTGCTTCATCCTGCCAAGGACTGAGGTAGTGGATGTAATTCTCCACTGGGTCTGGAGGGGGCATGGTGCCCAGAGTTCTTCATCCTGCCAAGGACTGAGGTAGTGGATGTGATTCTCCACTGGTTCTAGAAGGGACATTGTGCCCAGAGTGCTTCCTCCTGCCAAGGACTGAGGTAGTGGATGCCTTTCTCCACTGGTTCTGGAGGGGGCATGGTGCCCAGAATGCTTCATCCTGCCAATGACTGAGGTAGTGGAAGTGATTCTCCTCTGGTTCTGGAGGGGGCAGTGTGCCCAGAGTGCTTCATACTGCCAAGAACTGAGGTAGTGGATGTGAATCTCCACTGGTTCTGGAGGGGGCATGGTGCCCAGAGTGTTCCACATGCGGTGTGGCCGGTCCCGTTACCTCACCTGGGTGTGTGTGCCACGAGATTGCCTAGGAACAGGTAGGATGATACGCCATGGAGGCAGAGACATACCCCACCCTGCTGCGGCTCCGCCTTCTACATGCAGGTGAAAACAGTGATGAGAGTCATGCCTCATGGAAGCTGGGCAGGGTCCAGGAAGTCTCCTCTAGCCTTGGACAGCTGACCACTGGGGATGGTAGCCATGTCAGCGGTGGTGCTACTGTCCGAGCACTTCGATGGGCTGGTGGCGGTGCTTGCGGCGGTGTCTCTGGTGGTGGTGCTGGCGGTGGTGCATGTGTCAGCACCTGTTGAGGGACACAGCAGGATGTCTCCTGCAGCCTCGGACGGCTGCCCACTGAGGAAGATGCTGGGGATTGTTGCTGAGGCTGCAGACGTGCAGGTGGCGGTGCTGGTGGTGGGGCTGGTGGCGGTGCTGGTGGCAGGGCAGATTGTGGTGTTCACCGCCGTACAGGTTGGTGTAGTCGTTGACAGAAGGGGTGACACTAGTCCCTCAGTCGGTGCCACCGTGCCCTGTCCTGACCTGCTCTTCTGCTTTTGTCCCTTCCCCACCTTTGATGGTTCCGCAGGTGTCTTGCCACTGTCCCCTTTTGTTTTGGCAGAGCCCTTGGTGGCTGGTAGGTGCGGCTTCTACCTCCGGGATGTGGGCACCTTCTTCACCTTGGCAGGTGGCGGAATGTCCTTGGCCTTTCAAGGTGGCAGACTGGCAGCCCTGATGGGTGGCGCACTCGATGACCCGCAGTTGCTGGCACCACTGTGCCGGGGGATTTGGTGGCTGAGGTGCTGGGCTGGGACCTGGAAAACCTGGCCCTAGGGGAAAGATGGGGGGGGAGGTGAAGGGAAGAGGTCAAAGTTAGCCAGGAAAAGTTTTTAGGCACATTGGGACGGGAAGATGGAGGGGGTTTGGGAGCGGAGGAAGAGGTAGTGGTTGTAGGAGGTGTATGTATGCTGAATTTGGGTGAAGGTGCATGGGCCGGAGGCTGTTGTGAGGTGGATGGCTATTGGGTGGGCGTGTGCCTGCGTTTGTGTACTTTGGGAGGAGGGCTCACAGACACACTGAGAGAGGACACTCAGAATGTGTGCATGGTAGTGGGGGTCGTGATTGCACGTGAGTGGTGTGTGGTGATGGGCGTGCTGGTGATGGAGGTAGTGGCTGAGGATGTAGTGCATGCAGGTGTGAGTGGATACGAGACAGGGAGGGAGGAGGAGGACGTGGAGGAGGGGACACAGTGGAGGCAGTGGATGTTGCTGTGTCTGCATGGGGATGGTGCTTGTGTGAGTGCTTGTGGGATGTGTGGTGCTTATGTTTGCCATGTCCACTCTTGTGTGTTTATGAGTGTGCATGCTGGTCTGATGGTGTGCTTGGGATAGGCTGCGGTACAGGGGATTGGGTCTGGGTGGAGGAAGTTGGAGGGGGGAGGCTGGAGACAGGGACAATGGCTGCCATCAGTGCTGAGGCCAGAGCCTGAAATGTTCTCTATTGGGCCGCCCGCCCAGAATGAATGCCCTCCAGGTATGCATTTGTTTCTTGCAAATGCCTCCCAATACCCTGGATGGCATTCAAAATGGTAGATTGCCCAACAGTGAGGGATCTCAGGAGGTCAATAGCCTCCTCACTGAGGGCAGCAGGGCTGACTGGGGCAGGGCCTGAGGTGCCTGGTGCGAAGCAGATGTCCACCCTCCTGGGTGAGCGGGCACGGGACACACGCTGAGGGGCTGCTGGGAGGGTGGTGCCGGTAGGGGGTGTGGCGGCTGTACCTGTTGATGCGGTGGGCACAGAGGTGCCCACCACCGCAAGGGAGCTCCCATCAGAGAAGGAGTCGCTGTTGCTGGTGTATGCTCCTGTCCACGTCGTGGAGCTTCCCTCGCCCTCCGTCCCACTGGTGGCTTCAGACTCTGCTGCTTCACCCTCCAGGGCCAAGTGAGTTGCATCTCCCTCCTGCTCCGGTGCCACTGCTCCTCTGCCAGATTATGCCATTGCACGCAAGAAAAAAAGGGGGGGAAAGACAGAAGAAACACATGTTCAGTGCGTGCAACACCACTACCGTTGGCGGACACAACACACAGGGAGCAGGCCTCTGCACTAAGCCATGCACCAACAGTTCCGAGCAAATTCACATGGCCATGGGGGATGAGGCCTATGCCCAATTGCTGCACACCTGGAAGTCACAGGAGCCTGACTTGGTGTAGATGGCTATTACCAGTAGTGGGGTTGGGGTGCCATAGAGCCTGCCTAACAAGGGACCTTGCCTACCAAGTTCACCCTGCCCTAGTGGAACCCACAGCCCACCTCCCCCACCCAGACACCTCGTAATGCGTACAGATTCATCTGAATTAGAGTGTACTCACCCCCTTGTGGCTGCTGTGATGCCCTCAAGTGCCCATCCAACTCCAGATAGGCCTCCGCCAGGATCCGGTACATTAGGGGGATCATGGTGCGACGCGCACCACTTACGCGTTGGGAGGCCATCCCCAGCTGGGCCTCTGCCGTCTTCTTTCTCCAGCGGCGCAGGTCCTCCCATCTTTTCCGGCAGTGGGTGCTCCGTCTATGGTAGACCCCCAGGGTCCAGACGTCCTTGGCGATGGCATGCCAAATACCCTTCTTCTGGTGGGAGCTGACCTAGATGAAAAGTGAAGTACAAAAGGATGTTTATAGCCCGTACATTTCATCTCACGCATTGCCAAACACCTCCCACCCTGGCCCTGCCATACATACACACATATTCCTGAGATGCTGGCCTGTCCCCCTCCCCACCCTCTTCCATTCAAGACACTCCATACACTCATGTGCCATCCACCATGCTCACAGTGTAATCACCTGTTTGTCTGGAGGACCGTACAGTTGCGTGTACTGGGGAAGGACCCCATCTGCCAGTTTCTCCAACTCCTCCGAAGTGAAGGCAGGGGCCCTTTCCCCAGACACTGTAGCCATCGTCGCGTCCAGACACAGGTCACAGCAGCAGCTTGCAGTGTAGATCCTCTCCTGTTGAAGGTCAGGTATCAAATGAGTGAACAGTAAGAAAATGGCAGTCACGTCCACGGCGGTGCGTACCGTCACTGCCGACGTACATCGTTATTGGCTCCTGGGACCCATAGGGCCCAATGTTACACAATGCTGAATTGCGCTGCAGTCTTCGACCGCCCACCGCGACAGTGTACAACGCCAGCACAGTTACCTCATTTCCCCTTGTCCCACCTCACAGGTCAGGCAGCCACCATTTCAGGGGGCCACATGGGATGGAAAAAAACTGTGTCACACCTATCTAGTCCTGGAATACAGACAGATACCGGCACAGCGATTTACCTACGTTTTAGCAAATAACACATTGTGATACCTAAGTGTTGGATGACCCTCCGGTGTACAGACCCCTGGTGGACCTGTTGACAATGGAAGAGAGACACATCATTATCACATACAGACTTGATCGTGCAACAATCATGGAACTGTGTGCCCAGTTGGAGGCAGACCTGATTTCAGCTATCCACCATCCCACAGGAATCCCCCCTCTAGTGCAGGTTCTGCCTGTACTCCATTTCCTGGCCAGTGGGTCTTTTCAAACAACAGTGGCCATGGCATCAGGGATGTCACAGCCAATGTTCTCTAACATGTTGTCCAGAGTGTTATCTGCCCTGCTGAAACACATGTGCAGCTACATCGTTTTCCCTCAAGTGGAGGATTTGCCCACAGTGAAAGGTGACTTCTATGCCCTGGGACATATCCCCAACATCATTCGTGCCATTGATGGTACACATGTGGCATTTGTCCCCCCCGCAGGAATGAACAGGTGTACAGAAACCGGAAAAGCTACCATTCGATGAATGTGCAGATGGTGTGTTTGGCAGACCAGTACATCTCCCATGTGAATGCCAAGTATCCTGGCTCTGTGCATGACACTTACATTTTTAGGAATAGCAGCATCCCATATGTGATGGGCCAACTTCAGAGACACCGTGTGTGGCTAATAGGTGAGGCCAAGGTCCCAACACAGTTGACATAGGTGTCTGGGTATGGGATTGTCCCTAAGGGGTAATGTGTGTCTAACAGTTGTCCCTCGACATTTGCAGGTGACTCTGGTTACCCCAACCTGTCATGGCTACGGAAACCAGTGAGGAATCCCAGGACAAGGGCAGAGGAACACTACAATAAGGCACATGGGCGAACTAGGAGGATTATAGAACGCACCTTCGGCCTCCTGAAGGCCAGATTTCGGTGCCTCCATCTGATAGCGCATCTCTATACTACTCACCGAAGAAGGTGTGCCAGATAATCGTGGCCTGCTGTATGCTGCACAACCTGGCTTTGCGAAGCCCGGTGCCTTTTCTGCAGTAGGATGGGCCAGAGGGTGGTCTTGTGGCAGCTGCGGAGCCTGTGGACAGTGAAGAAGAGGAGGCAGAAGAAGAAGATGTCGACAACCGAAACAACATCATCATGCAATACTTCCAGTGAAACACAGGTAAGGAGATTTAACTGCTTTCCCACATCTCATACTATTGTTGGTGCTAGCATAAGTCTGTTATTTTCACTCAGTGTATGTTATTTTGCATTTCCATTTCACAGATCTGGGTCCCACTTTGTGCCATCTGCTATGTTTACTGCTGCCCTACAACTGTGTTATATTGGTATGTGAACAAGTATATTGACATTGCTATATTCCAGAGGTTTTGCAATTACACATTAGTGAAAGCACAGACAGACTTCCAGATTGTTTTGTGATTCAAGTGTGTTTATTTCTGTGCAAATAAGTGGGCTGGGATGATGGTGGAGGAATGTCCATGGCAGAGTCCAGTCTATTTGTTTCACAGGTGCATTGTCCGATGGGGCATAGGAAGTGGAGCAATGGCAGTTTAAGGTGGACAGGGTGACAAAGTTGGACAGAAGGGTTACATTCAGGGGGGGCTTATTTCCTGGCGGGGGTCTTGGCAATGTTCTCTGTCTTGTTCCTGGGTCTCAGGGACCATTTGTGGGGTGTTTCTCCATCTGCAGGGGGTGGGGTGCTGGTGGCCTGTTGTTCCTGTGGCAGTGCCTCCTGTCCACTAGCGCTGGCGGAAGTGGAGGGCTGTTCATCATCCAGGCTTGTGTCAGGGGCCCGTTGGTGTGCCACTGTGTCCCTCCTGGTGTTGAGAAGGTCTGCCACCACCCCTGAAATGGGGACCAGGGTGGTGTTAATGGACTTCAAGTCCTCCCTGATCCTCAGGTAGTGTTCCTCCTGCAGCCGCTGGGTCTCCTGAACCTTGACGAGTACCGTGCCCATGGTCTCCTGGGAATGGTGGTAAGCTCCAATGATGTTGGAGAGTGCCTCATGGAGAGTGGGTTCCCTGGGCCTGTCCTCCCCCTGTCGCACAGCAGTCCTCCCAGCTTCCCTGTTATCCTGTGCCTCTGTCCCCTGAACTGTGTGCCCACTGCCACTGCCCCCCGGTCCCTGATCGTCCTGTGTTAGTGGAGTTGCCTGGGTACCCTGTATGGTGGACACACTGCTGCTTGACGTGTCCTGGGGACAGAGGGATGGGCCTGCTGGGTGGGTGCTGTGGTGGTGTTGTCTGAGGGGGGGAGGTTCAGTGGTGGTTTGTGACTGTGTCAGGGGAACCTACTGTCCCGAGGTCCCTGATGGGCCGGGTTGGTCATCTTGATCCAGCTGTGCAGAGCTGCTGTTGTCACTGTGGGCCTCTTCAGTGGGGGGACTGGATATGTCTGGCACCTCCTGTCTGGTGACATTGGGTATGGGTCCTGTTGGGGTGTAAAGGCATAGTTATTGCATCTATGTGTGCCATCTAGTGCAATGGGTGAGTTACTCTCTACTCCTGTGCTTGCATTATTGCCGTGGCCCTTGTGTGATTGGTGATTTTGGGGTATGATTGAGTCTCTCTACTGGACATGCTTTGGTGATGGGTTTCCATGCATTGGTGTTACATGCAGGGCTTGGTTTTGAGATGTGTGAGTTGTGTTAGTTTGGTATCTGTGGGTTGTTGGGGTGATGGGTGTGATGGTGGGAGTATGTGATGGCATGCAGGTGGGGTGGGGGGGATGAAGTAGTAAAGATTTGCCTTACCAGAGTCCAGTCCTCCTGCTGCTCCTGCGAGGCCCTCAGGATGCATGATCACCAAGACTTGCTCCACCCATGTTGTTAGTTGTGGGGGAGGAGGTGGGGGTCCTAAGCCAGTCCTCTGTATACCAATCTGGTGTCTGGATACCACAGAACGTACCTTCCCCCATAGGTCGTTCCACCTCTTCCTGATGTCATCCCATGTTCTTGGACGCTGTCCCACTGCGTTGACCCTGTCGACAATTCTCCGCCATAGCTCCATCTTCCTTGCAATGGATGTCTGCTGCATCTGTGATCCGAATAGCTGTGGCTCTACCCGGACGATTTCCTCTCCCATGACCCTGAGCTCCTCCTCAGAGATCCTGGGGTGTCTTTGAGGTGCCATGATGTGGTGTCGGTGATGTGTGAGGTGGTGTCTATTGTGAAGTGTGGGGAGATGTGTTGGTGTGTTTTGTTTAAGGTGCGGGGATATTGTATGAGTGATGGTATTGTGTGTCTGTGGATGCTGGTGTTGTGTTAAGTAGTCTCTCTCTCTGGCCTTCTTTCAGAATTTTGGTTGTAAGGGTTTGTGGGTGATGTGGTTGTGTGCTTTATATTGGATTGGGTGTGTGGTTGTGGTGTGTGTATGTGTGTCAGGTGTGTGTATTTTGAATTGTCCAATATGGTTGTGTTTTGTAAATGTGTGTGTATTTTGAGCGCGGCGGTGTGTACTGCCAATGGAATACCGTGGTTGAAAGACCGCCGCGTTGATTCGTGGGTCATGATAGTGTGGGCGTATTCCTGTTGGCGTGAAGGTGTAGGTTTTGGTATCGCCAGTTTATCACTGACCTTTGGTGTGGGGGACTTGTGTGGGTGTCTGTATTGTGGCGGATTCCGAGCTGTGAGTCGTAATACCTGTAGCGCATTCCGCTGCTGCAACAGTATGTTGGCGGTCTTCTGCACGGCGGAAAGCGGGATTTACCGCCAGTGTTGTAATGAGGGCCTTAATGACTTAACTCCAGAACAAAACGTTTTCATATAGACAAATATCTTTTATTAATTTATTTCTAGAACCACAAGATTCAGTTAGCAGGTAAGTACATTAAATGAAATGTACTTTGCATAGGTAAGTTCAGTACTTTAAATCATATCAACATTACATACAGTTTTCTTTAAAATGCAAAAAGTAAAATTTTCAAATGTTCCTGGGGGAGGAAAATGCAGTACAGATTTGGAGATAAGTAATCGACTTACAGACTCAGTCTCCATGGCATAGGTAGCCCACTGTTAGGGGTTCAAGATAACCCCAAACACACAGCACCAGCAACAAAGGGCCGTTTAGGTGCGGAGGTCAAGCAGGAGCCAAAATAACATGGGTGCCTATGGAGACAGGGGGTACTCCGGTTCCGGTCTGCTTGCAGGTAAGTACACGCATTGTCGGAGGACAGAGCAGGGTGTTTAGAGGAGCACTGGGGGGGGGGGGCAAGTAGGCAACAAACAGGCACCCTCAGCAGCACGGGGCGGCCGGGTGCAGGGTGCAAACTGGGCGTCGGGTTCCCAAATAAACTCAATGGGGGCACCCTGGGGGTCACGTAGGTGCTGCAGGCAAGGTACAGGGGGCCTTCTCTAGCAAGCTACTGACTGGACAGGGAGGAGGGCCACCTGCTGGTCAAAGCCTCACCGATGGTCGGTCTCTCTCGAGTCTGGGGGCTGCAGGTGCAGTGCTTCTCCAGGCTTCTGAAATCTTTGTCTCTGGCAGTTTTGGTCCGGGGGATCCTCGGGATTCCCTCTGCAGGCATCGTCGTGGAGAGGTCAACCCAGGGTGAGCACTTGGTCACCGTCACCAGGAGGTCCTCTCTGGTCAGTTGGGCCACCTGGACTCGGGCTGTGGGCGTCAGGTGCAGAGTGGATAGGACTCACGCTTCTGAAGTGAAGTGGGAGTCCTTAGAAGGGGTTTCTTCTTTTCTTCTTTGGTCAGGGCCGCTGTCCACGGGAGTTCTTGATCCTCTGTGATGCAGGCAGTCCTCTGGAGGTTTTTCAGAGGTTGCTGGACCTGGGGGATGTGTCGCCTTTCTTCTGCAGGTTCTTTGAAGCAGGAGGCAGGCCAGTAGGGCTGTGGCCAAGTCAGTTGTTGTCTCCTTTCCTTCTCTGCTGGGATTTCAGTTAAGCAGACCCTCTTCTTCTTTTGAGGGCATCAGGAATCTAAATCTCTTGGTTCCAGGAGCACTTAAATACAAGATTTAGGGTTTGTTTAGGGTTAGAGGCAGTAGCCAATGGCTACTGTCCCCGAGGGTGGCTACACCCTCCTTGTGCCCATTCCCTCTGGGGAGGGAGTGGCACATTCATATCCCTATTGGTCTTAATCCTCCAAAGCAAGATGGAGGATTTCTCAAGGAGGGGGTCACTTCAGCTCTGGACACCTTAGGGGTTGTCGTGGCTGAGAGGGTGACTCCTCCTTGTTTTTCCTCATTATCCCTATGGACTTGCTGCTAAAAGTGAGGACTTGTCCGGGGGCGGGTATCTCCACTAGCTGGAGTGCCATGGGACACTGTAACACAAGGCCTGAGCCTTTGAGGCTCACCGCCAGGTGTTACAGTTCATGCAGGGGGAGGTGTGAAGCACCTCCACCCAGGGCAGGATTTGTTTCAGACCACAGAGTGCACAAAGGCACTCACACCAAGTTGTCAGAAACTCATCTGGAAGTGGCAGGCTGGCATAGACCAGTCAGTCCTACACTACCAGGCTGGCTGACATACAGGGGGCATCTCAAAGATGCCCTCTCTGTGCATGTTTCAATAAATCCCACACTGGCATCAGTGTGGGTTTATTGTGCTGAGACGTTTGATACCAAACTTCCCAGTATTCAGTGTAGCAATTATGATGCTGTGGAGTTTTTAATGGCGAACTTCCAGACATATACTTAGTATGGCCACCCTGCACTTAAACACTGTAGGGGCATATTGCTCATGAAGCTATGCCCTCACCTGTGGTATAGTGCATCCTGCCTTAGGGCTGTAAGGCCTGCTAGAGGGGTAACTTACTATGCTACAGGCAGTGGTTTGTGGGCATTGCACTCTGAGGGGAGTGCCATGTCGACTTTTTCTTTTCTCCCCACCAGCACACACAAGCTGCAAGGCACTGTGCACGTACTGAGTGAGGGGTCCCTTAGGGTGGCATAATACATGCTGCAGCCCTTAGGGACCTTCCCTGGCCACAGGGCCCTTGGTACCAAGGGTGCCTTTTACAAGGGACTTAACTGTGTGCCAAGGCTGTGCCAATTGGGTAACCAAGGTACAGTTTTTGGGAAAGAATACTGGTGCTGTGGCCTGGTTAGCAGGGTCCCAGCACACTTCCAATTAAAACTGGCATTCACACTAGGCAAAAAGTGAGGGGGTAACCATGCCAACAGTGGCATTTTCCTACAGACATTTTAAAGGGATGTTGCTGCATAGTACTAGGATTTAGTTGTGATATGGAGTATGTTAGAGCTGTCATCCTTGGGGTACTTCCCCATCAAATCTTTTGTCTTCCACTCCTCCTGTTTTACTGATTGATTCTTGTTGGCCTTGGAGCTCTGCACATTTTACTACAGCTAACCAGTGCTAAAGTGCTCCTATTCCCTCCTCTAAATATGGTGAAATTGGCTTACACCAAATTGACACATTTAATTACTAGTAAAGTGATATTCAATGTAACCATGGCCGTTAAGATTAAATGCAACTAGTGGACCTGCAGTATTGATAATACAGGTAAGTCACCCCAAGGGTAGGCCCTCAACGGTCCATAGGGCAGGGTGCTGTGTGTTTAAAAAGTTGGACATGTGCTTTTAAGTTTTACGTGTCCTGTCAATGAAACCCTCCTAAATTTGTTTTTCACTGCTGTGAGGCTTACCTCTCTCATAGGTAACATTGGGTTACCGTTTTACATTTAATAAATGACAACTTGTATCTGGGAGTAGGTATGAAAGTCATGTTTGGTGTCAGAGGCATTGTAATTTAAAACTCTCTTTAATGGTAAAGTTAGATTCTAAGTCACAATTCTGGCATGTAGGAAAGTCATATTTGATGTCTAAAGAATTGTAATTTAAAAACCTCCTTAATGATGAAGTTGATTTTAAGTGACAATTCTGAAAATGCCACTTTTAGAAAGTTGACATTTTCTTGTTCTACCCCTTTGGTACCTGCAGCCTGGTTCCTGACACAAATGGGTATAATTTCAAGTTGGCCTTTGTGCATTCTTCTCAGACAGAAACAACCAATGGTCTGCGTGTTGGCAGGATTGGGCATCTCTAACTTGATAGGAGGTGGAGCTATCACTTACCACACTTGCACTTCAATTGCACTGGCTCAGCTCATACACAAACTACTTCACACTAGCCTTTTGTGCCCCGGACAGACTGGGGCCATGGCAGGAAGGCAGGAAATTCCAAACACCTTGGAGGAGGGAAATTCCAGAAGCTTCTCCCATTTCAAAGCGGGCACCAGGTTTAAATACTTGACCCTAAGATCCATCTCTTCAGTACACACTGAAGGATGCCCTGCTGCCCGGCTGCTTGAGACCTGCTTGCTGAAAAGGAAGGCTGGTCTTGCATCCTTTATCCGAGGTTGAAGTGACTCCAAGGTTCAGCTGATTGACCTCCTGTTCTGCGCTATAGGGACACAAAAAGCTCCACAGGTCAGCTGCACCGGATCTGTCCGGACCTGCAAATGGACCTACAACTGGACATGCCTTAGTCTTTCACCCGGTTTTGCCTGACCAGATAACCGTGAGTTGCGATTTTTGCTTTTAAGTGCTATGCTTACCATAAATCTTTGCAATTGCACATCTCTGGTTCTATCGTTTGGATTTTGTAATTTGGGTGTGAACAAATCTGTAAAATTTTACTTTATTTTTGTAAATTGGTGTGGGTTTTTTCTAGTGTTGTGTTTTTACCCAACTACTATTTGTGTACAGAAGAAAAACTTTATATATTGCATCTAAGTTAATCCTGACTGCTCTTGTGTCAATTTACTGGAGGGTTAAGCACACATTAATTTATTAGCTTTTTGTGATTCACTCTGACAAGCATTGTGGCTGTAGCTATGATTCAGTAGAGTTTCACTGCCCCTCAACTAACAACCCAGTTTCTAACAGAGTAGAAACTAGACAACACTACATCTTCCCTGTCTAGGATATGCTTGAATGTCCTTCTCTAAAAATATGCATGTTTCATGAATTGTGAAAGGAATTCCAGGTCCCTCTTCAGACATTTGAGCATGAGCAGAGTAAGCGTAAGTAAACACTTGGCTTCTCCACCTTTTCTAAATCCTGATTCAATCCTCCTATGAAAGGTGTGTTTCTTGGAAGAAGCCTGCTTGGTCCTTACATCTTTTTAGGTAAAAGAGAATGTAGAATTGTTTAGTGGCATTTTTCATGCTACAAACATTCCAAATTAGGAATTTTAGATGCTAGCTTTGAGGTTTTCAGGACATGTTGATTATTCAAATTGATAATGGGCTACTTATAAAAAAATGCATTTCTTTTTATAGATCAGAATTCTGGGAAAGGTATGGTTTAATTGAACAATATTTTACATATTGGTATGCTATGTTGATGGGATGTTGCCTTCACTGTTTATACTTGGACGTAAAACATGCTTTTGTCTAAGTTTCCTATCCTGCTTTGTGGAGGTCTCTTTTGGAAGAAGGTCTGGCTTCTGCTCTTACAAATGTTAAAGCAACTCCAGAAAAACAATAGCGCTAGAGTGTGCTTTGAAGCCAAGGGAGACACTTTTGAAAATTCTTGGGGCACAAGACAGGGATGTGATCTACCCCCAATTTGAGTAGTAATGATATGAATCCCAATGTTTGTAAGAAGGTAGGTGATGTCCCTTCTGTGAGTGCTAGAGCCACCTCTATCCTTCTTTTAGGTGATGGTGTTGTCCTTATGGGCACAAAGGCAAAGGTCCTCATTATAACATTGGCGGCAAAGGTCCCGTCATGCCAGCGATGGCTGTTGGAAGGCCACCTAGCCTGTGGTGCAGACCGCCATATTACGACCACGGCGGTCAATTCACTGATACAAAGCCAGTTTGCTGACAGTACCGCCACTGAGGAACAGGGTCAACACTGATTTGCATATGGCTGGGTCCAGCCTGGGGTGCCGTGGTGAGCAAAAAAATGATGGATTAAACCCAGATCTTTGTGACTGGGGGTGAATGTTTGATTTGCTCTGCATTCCGTCCATCATCTGTTCTTTTTGCATTTGTTGCCCCAAGACAGAAGGGTATGCCCAGACGTGGGTCCCGTGCTCACTGCGCCACTGGATTCAAGCTAGCCTAGCTGATGAGGGGTGATACCCTGAAACTGGTCCTAGTATGCCTGTTTCCAGTCCAGGGAGGACCTGGCTTGGCAATTCGGGCTGGACTGTTCCCATGATGAACAGGGTCAAGACTGATTTGCATATGGCTGGGTCCAACCCGGGGTGGCGTGGTGAGCAAAAAAATGATGGATTAAACCCAGATCTTTGTGACTGGGGGTGAATGTTTGATTTGCTCTGCATTCCGTCCATCATCTGTTCTTTTTGCATTTGTCGCCCCAAGTGGGAAGGGTATGCCCAGACTTGGGTCCCGTGCTCACTGCGCCACTGGATTCAAGCTAGCCTAGCTGATGAGGGCTGGATTCAAGCTAGCCTAGCTGATGAGGGGTGATACCCTGAAACCGGTCCTAGAATGCTTGTTTCTGGTCCAGGGAGGACCTGGCTTGGCAGTTCGGGCTGGACTGTTCCCATGAGGAACAGGGTCAAGACTGATTTGCATATGGCTGGGTCCAACCTGGGGTGGCGTGGTGAGCAAAAATATGATGGAATAAACCCAGATCTTTGTGACTGGGGGTGAATGTTTGATTTGCTCTGCATTCCGTGCATCATCTGTTCTTTTTGCATTTGTCGCCCCAAGAGGGAAGGGTATGCCCAGACGTGGGTCCCATGCTCACTGCGCCACTGGATTCAAGCTAGCCTAGCTGATGAGGGGTGATACCCTGAAACCGGTCCTAGTATGCTTGTTTCCGGTCCAGGGAGGACCTGGCATGGCAATTCGGGCTGGACTGTTCCTATGAGGAACAGGGTTAAGACTGATTTGCATATGGCTGGGTCCAACCTGGGGTGGCGTGGTGAGCAAAAAAATGATGGATTAAACCCAGATCTTTTTGACTGGGGGTGAATGTTTGATTTGCTTTGCATTCCGTCCATCATCTGTTCTTTTTGCATTTGTCGCCCCAAGTGGGAAGGGTATGCCCAGACGTGGGTCCCGTGCTCACTGCGCCACTGGATTCAAGCTAGCCTAGCTGATGAGGGTTGATACCCTGAAACCATCCTAGTATGCTTGTTTCCGGTCCAGGGAGGACCTGCCTTGGCAGTTCGGGCTGGACTGTTCCCATGAGGAACAGGGTCAAGACTGATTTGCATATGGCTGGGTCCAACCTGGGGTGGCGGGGTGAGCAAAAAAAAAAAATGATGGATTAAACCCAGATCTTTGTGACTGGGGGTGAATGTTTGATTTGCTCTGCATTCCATCTATCATCTGTTCTTTTTGCATTTGTCGCCCCAAGTGGGAAGGGTATGCCCAGGCGTGCGTCCCGTGCTCACTGCGCCACTTGATTCAAGCTAGCCTTGCTGATGAGGGGTGATACCCTGAAACCGGTCCTAGTATGCTTGTTTCTGGTCCAGGGAGGACCTGGCTTGGCAGTTCGGGCTGGACTGTTCCCATGAGGAACAGGGTCAAGACTGATTTGCATATGGCTGGGTCCAACCTGGGGTGGCGTGGTGAGCAAAAAA
This sequence comes from Pleurodeles waltl, assembly GCF_031143425.1. Taxonomy (NCBI): domain Eukaryota; kingdom Metazoa; phylum Chordata; class Amphibia; order Caudata; family Salamandridae; genus Pleurodeles; species Pleurodeles waltl. The sequence goes on from NC_090447.1 coordinate 916,610,016, forward strand.
ATGATGGATTAAATCCAGATCTTTGTGACTGGGGGTGAATGTTTGATTTGCTCTGCATTCCGTCCATTATCTGTTCTTTTTGCATTTGTCACCCCAAGTGGGAAGGGTATGCCCAGACGTGGGTCCCGTGCTCACTGTGCCACTGGATTCAAGCTGGCTTAGCTGATGATGGGCGATACCTTGAAACCGGTCCTAGTATGCTTGTTTCCAGTCCAGGGAGGACCTGGCTTGGCAGTTCGGGCTGGACTGTTCCCATGAGGAACAGGGTCAAGACTGATTTGCATATGGCTGGGTCCAACCTGGGGTGGCGTGGTGAGCCAAAAAATGATGGATAAAACCCAGATCTTTGTGACTGGGGGTGAATGTTTGATTTGCTCTGCATTCTGTCCATCGCAGGCTGGCGGTAACCACTTCACCGCCCACCCTATTACGACGCTGCAGAGTGCCACGATTTCTGGGGCGCGATTCCCACCACCCGGAGCCTGATAGAAGCACCAAGTAGAAAAGGACCCACTCACCTCCAGGGACACAGACGACTCCGCAGAAGCCATGGAACGCCACCTTGAAATCTTTCCAGAGCTCATCCTAGCCTACCTTCTTTTTGTCCACCGATGCCATTGGTGAGTACACCTGCAGAGTACACAAGGGGGGAAGGGGAGAGTGACACTCATACACAACATATAACCCATGCACAGACTCCAACATGCACACACATGCAACACGACACCCGTACCGAGACACACCCACACACAACACACCTCCACACAAACACACACATCACATACACACACCTCAGATCACAACTACACAACCATACCAATAGCACTAACAAGCAGAGACAGACAAACCAATAGATAGACACAACACTACATACAATGCCCAAATACAAGAAAGAACAGTAAATGTGAATGAAAAAGTGCCTTAAAATGCACATTGTACAGCACACGATTCATGGATGGAAACTCACCAGTAAACATAAAGACTCGACAACTGTATGGTAAAGAAACCAACAGGAATCCTGTTGTGTAAATATATATTGAACAAATGCAATGCAAATGTGCAACAAAAAGCACCAAGGCCCATAGGCATTCCAATGTCCAATTTGCATAACTGTGCCTGTCAAAGACCCCACCATGGCTCCTGGAAGTCTAATGGCTTCCACAAGGGAGGTACATCGGGGGGGCAGGCAGGCACCCCAAGGGTCTGGGGGTGGGGTTTGGGTTTGGGAGGGGGTCCATGGCTTTGGCTTGGGAGGGGCCTCCTTTGGCTTTAGTCTGGGAGGGGGTGAGGGTTTCAGCTTTGCTCTGGTTGGAGGGGCAGGAGCTTTGGAGCCATGTTTTGGGAAGGTGTTTTTTTGGGGGACAATGGAATGCTTTTTTAAGGGTGGAGGGGCAGCAGAGGTAGATGTGGGGTCATGGGAGGACTTGGAGGTGGAGGGACTTGGCCTGGGGAGGGAATCATGAAGGCGAGGGGCAACACGGGGTGGGACAGGCTCAGGAGCAGGTCAAGGTGGGAAAGGAAAAGCATCTTAGGAACAAGGGGGATGGATTGTGAAACTGGTTTAGGAATGGAGGTAGAGGGAGTGATAGTAGGACGTGTAGGTGTGCTGTATATGAGTGCAGATGTATGCAGAGTATGTATGTGTGAGGTGGAGGAATGTTGAGTGTCTGAGTGCGGGTGTTTATGTGTTTTGGGAGGAGGGGGAAGAGAGGCTGGGAGAGGACAGACAGATCGTGTGAATGTATGTTGGGGTGGTGCCTGCATGTAAGGTGGGTGTGCTGCATGTGTCAGTGATGGTGGTTGTGGTGAGTGCAGATGTGGTGCATGGGGTGCATGTCTGAGTGTTGGCTGTTGCGGTGACTGAAGGCAAAGTGGTGACAGGAACTGGGAGTGAGGATGCACTACTGGCAGGTGTGAGTGGTGATGTGACTGTAAGGGAGGAAACCCTGGGAGAGACAGGGAGGTAGTCGCTGATGTTGTGTATGCTTTTGTGTATTGAGTGTATGCATGCTTGTGATGTGATTTGTGGTGACTGACTTTGTCTTTGCGTACCTTGTCTGTTGATTTGGGTGAGTGCTTGTCTGTATGTGTGGCTTAGCTGGGAGAGGGCTTGGGGATGGGGCATAGGTGGCAGGAGGGAGGACTGAAGTATTATGGACAATGGCTGATGTCAATGAAGAGGCCAGATCCTGAAATGATCTCTGTAGGTCAATCAATTCACCATGAATGCCCTCCAGGTAGGTATTAGTCCTGTGCATCTGGGATGCCAAGCCCTGGATGGCATTCACAATGGTTGATTGCCCTACATAGATGGACCTCAGGAGGTCAATAGCCTAAGCATTGAGGGTAGCAGGGCCAACTGGGGCAGGGGCAGAGGTGCCTGTTGTGAAGGAGATGCCCACCCTTCTGGGTGAGTGGGCATAGGCAACTGGGAGGGGTGCTACTGGGAGGGCAGTGCTGGCAAGGGGGGTGGTGGACGAGAATGGTGTTCGGATGGTCCAAGAATGTTCCACCACCTCCTGGGAGCTTCCATCGGAGGAGGAATCAGTATCAGTGGTATCTGTTCCAGTCTCCCCCATTGTGCTTCCCTCACCCTCCAAACCTTTGGTCCCCTTGCTTCGGTGCCTTCTGGGTTCCGTGGGCTGAAGCCTCCCCACTCACTGGTGACACTACTCCTTCACCTACTGATGCTAATACACACAAGGATAGGATAGTACAAATAGGAGGGGAGCGGGTGAAAAAGATGGAAGCATGGGGTCAATACCAATCCATATTGCACATTTGTTCATTCCAACAACATGACTCATTGAACTTTCCTGAATGCATTCTCCACAACGTCAATAGAAATTTCCCCACACCCATTGTGCATACACTCTGATATACATACACAATCATCGAACCTCTACAATTACACTCAGGTACTACTCTACACTGTTAGGGCTCTTGTGTACAGGATCATTACTGTGAGAAGTCAGTCCATGAGTGACTTTTGTGCATCAACATAGCTACCTGTGTCACCCATAATGGACATGAATAGATATGTCTTGGAACCAACTTAAGATTCTGTATGTCCATGTAATTTCGTACAATTTGGCACTGTACAAATGCCATGGCAACCTGTTGCACAGCTACTTCTGTTCACATCACAACTGTATCCTACCTACATTAATTCATAGCTACAGTAGACATCCTTAATCCCATGGCCAACACACCCTTTCCAGTCTAAAGCAAACTGTACAGGAAATGTACTCTGTGACTCACCCTCTTGCGGCTGCTGTGTTGCCCTCAAGAACCCATCCAACTCTGGGTAGGCCACTGTCAGTATGCTGGCCATCAGGGGGGTCAGGGTCAGACGGGCACCCCTTCCTCGTTGGGAGGCTGTCCCCAACAGGGCCTCTGCGGTCTTCTGGGCCCAGCGTCTCAGGTCCTCCCACCCCTTCCTGCAATGGGTGCGCTGCTGGATATAGACCTCCAGGGTCCACACTTCCCTGGCAATGGCTTTCTACAAGGGTTTTTTCTGATGGCCGCTGACCTGAATAAAAGACACAGAAGGAAAGGCACCTTAATGTAGACCCAACAACTTACCACATTCATAGGCCTACTAACTGTACACATATCAGCATTGAACACAACTTCACACTTCCATAACATTCCTTGCAGTCATATCCGTAGGTGCACCCTCCACTGGAACATCCTGCATTCACATACCAACACACTTACATACCCATGTATCAACTAAAAAAACATAATTCAACCTACCTGCTGTTCTGGAGCCCCATACAGCTTTGTGTACAGGTGTAGGATCCATCCACAAGTTTCTCCAGTTCTTCCGATCTGAAGGCGGGGGCCCTATCCCCTGTAACACATGCCATTGTGGCTCACAGGAGCACGACACAGCAGCACACTCAGTGAAGGTCTTGATGGCTGGAGAGTCAGGAGTCAAGTAAGATACACTGTAGAAAATGGTGGTCACACCCGCAGCTGTCTCCACCATCCACGGTAATCTTCGCTGGTCCTTGTATGCCATCAAAGTTAATCAATGAGGAGTTACACAACTGTTCCGACCTCCTACCACCATGATGACATACGCCGGCAGAAAGAGCTCGCTGACATCTGTCCCCTGCATGCAGGGGAGGCAGCAGCCATTTTGCACTGAAACTGTCATGACTACATAACTTTATAGCATCACTACTCATTTCCATCATAGATGTGATGAGTTACGCCCTGAGACTGTATAAATTACAATCAGGCAGTATAAACTTGAAGTGTGCACAGATTCAGAAAATGACATCATGAGAGATTGGAAATAAACTTACATATTGATGGTGACTGTAAACTAGCAGTGATAGACCAGCATCTTACTCATGTCATCCATTGAAAATCCCACATGTATGTGCAACTAACATGAGAATTTCAACAGCTCAGTACATTGAAGTCTGTTTTGCATGCAACAAGTGGTAGCAGATGTGATACTGATTCTCCATTTGTGACCCTGCAGTAGGATATATGAACTGTAATCGTTGACACACTTGTGCTGTATGCCATGTGCAGATGCCAACCACTGCCGACCACTGTGGAGGGTAAGGCATGCACCTGTGTACCGGCCCCTGGTTGACTTGGCAACGATAAAAGAACGCCACATTATCTCCCACTATCGACTGAACCGTGCTACAATCAGAGAGCTGTGTACCCAGATGGAGTCTGATCCGATGCAAGCCATTCGACAACCTACAGCCATTCCTCCAACTGTGCAGGTGCTATCCGTCCTCCACTTCTTGCCCACTGGCTCTTTCCACGGGATAGTGGGAATGGCAACAGGCATGTCTCAACCTATGTTCAGCAATGTGTTGAGGAATATCTTGTCCACCTTAGTCAAACATATGGACAGCTACATTCAATTTCCCCATACTGTAGATTTGGCCAGTGTGAAGGCTGGTTTCTATGCAATGGGACATATCCCTCATGTGACTGGGGCCATAGATGACACCCACATTGCATTAATACCATCCAGGGTGGATGAGCAAGTGTACAGGAACCGCAAGAGCTTTCACTCCATTAATGTGCAAATGGTCTGCAGAGCCGGACAGTACATCTCCCAGTGACTTCAAGCCTTCCAGCGTCTGTCCACGATTTGTACATCCTCAGGTATATCAGTGTCTACAAAGAGTGAATATGATGAGTGCATATGTAATTATTGTTACCACAGCCTTCCTACTCAGTCTCTATGTGACATAGTAGATTGTAAATGTTAGTTTACCCTATCCACAGGTGATACAGGTTATCCCAATCCCTCCTGGCCACCGACACCAGTGAGGAATCCATGGACCAGGTTTAAAGAACAGTACAGTGAGGCTCATGGGAGGACAAGAAGGGTGATCGAAAGGAAATTCGGTCTGTTGAAGGAAAGGTTCAGATGTCTGCACATCTTTGGGGGTTACCTGCAGTACTCACCACAGAAGGTGTGCCAGATTGTGGTGGCCTGCTGCATGTTCCACAATCTGGTACTAAAGAGGAATATCCCATTGCTGAAGTTGGTAGGAATAGGGGACAATCCAGTGGCAGAGGAGGGAGGAAATATGAGTGACGACGATGGGGATGAGGAAGATGTCTGCACAAGGCCAGATCTCATCCAGCAGTACTTCAGCTAAGATTCTGGTAGGTACTTCTCTACGTTTAACATGTCACATGTTGGAATTCAGATTGGGTGTACTTCCTTATCCATTCCTGATATGAGTAGGTATTGATCCCATTTGGGTATTAGACAAGTGTATAAAAGAGTGGTCTTGCAAGTAGGTCAACAGTCCCACTGTGATGCTATCTAGTTCATCTGCCTGTGTTGCATATACTTCAGACATCCTATCTACTTCATCACCCAATTGTGATTTCTACATTCTGGTATCACATGTTCATTGGCATAGTTTGCTGCTTCTTGTGACTTCAATTGATGTAAATACTTGGCATCCAAGGGTGTGAGCTGTGTTGTACAACTACAATGAGTGTCTATTACTCAGGTCATTACTGTTAGCTGCAACGATTATCTTGCCTCATAGTACTTGAACAAGGTTGTGGTCATATGTGCAATAGCAATGGATTGTCTATCAATGTGTAAACCTACAGTGTAAATTGTTTAACCATCATGATGTGCAGGTACACTCTGTTGGCAACAGTGAAATTAATATGTTATGTACATTCTGTGCTATCAAATGCAGCTGTACTGTGGATGATGTTTCACTACTCTTCCCTCTTTGCTACCTGAGGACCCATGAATGTGTGGACACTGACTTTTCTGCAGGGAACCGGATGACAGGATGATGCATTCACATGTTCACTATGTTTTAAGACTCAATTTCTGTGACATGTCACACATTTGTTGCACTATTACAATGAGTAAACATAACACTACAACTTGTTTGTAAGTGTATTTATTGCGTACACCAAAGGGCAGATAGGGTGCAAAGCAGTGGGACCATGGTGTTCAATGCCATCAGTCTCTAAGGCCAAGCAGTTGGTAGCACAGGTCCAGTATCCATGCCCTAGCCCACTGTTCCTGTGTTTCTGGCACAGTGTGCTCACTCCCACTTATACCAGGAACTTCATTGTCTTGTGTTGTGGGTGCTGACTCAGGTCCTTGTACAGGTGGGCACAGTATTGATGACGTGGCCTGGCGACACTGTCGTGGGGGCATTGAGTGACAGGTGCTGTGGTGGCAGAGGTTGTGGCGGGCTCTATGGTGTCCTGGGTGAGACTGGTGGAGGTAGACTGTCCAGAGAGCCAGGATGGGCTAGTTATGTCTTCCAGTTCCAGACATCCTGTGTTGCTGTCATCACTGTGGTCTTCATCTGGTGCGGGACTGTCGATACGTGGCACTGGTTGTCTGACAACATTCTCTGTGGCACCTGTAAATGCCAGGGACTATTATCTGCTGTCAGGTTTGTCAGGTTTGTGGCTGTGTTCCCGTGAGTTTGTTTTTGTGTGTCGCAATTGGATGGGCGGATTACCGCAACACTGTTGCCTTTTGGCTGCCGCCAGCAGGGCAGTCTTCGGGAAAGACAGCCAATGTCATAATGAGGACCAAGCATTGCATAAACCTTTGTAAGCATTTTCTGAATACTAGGGCAAATTTACAAAGATAGTGTTCGCTTGATTCATTACTTGCCATACCTGGGATGAGACTTCAACCCCTAGTATTCTGCATTTCTGAGAAGGAGGGGCACAGCTCACCAACATGCTAAAAGAGCAATTAGTCCCCCACGGCACAGGATGCTCGAATCTCTGATGTTGCCGATGAAACGTCATCCCCTAGTATCTCGTACTTCTGAAGAGGAGGAGCATAGCTCATCAACGCACTAAAAGCACTGTTAGTCCACCGCTGGTGGGACACACCTTGGTCCATGCTCGGGTGAAGGCTGGGCCCAGGACAGGCCCATCTGTGCTTGTATGTGCATGGTCGAGGCTGGGCCACCATCTTGGCCTTACAGTAAGAAGAGGACTCTTTTATAAGGTGAAGATTAGTTTCTATCTGGGTGCCCCTCTGTATTGCTTTGACTTATGTTAATTTGGAACGCTGGGAAAAAGGAAGGCCTCAAAGACTTCATAGGGTATGCTTCTTTTCAAAAGGCTATCTAAAAAATCCCCTGATATTAAAACACTGAAAGAAATTAGGAATTTAATTGAAGAGATGAAGCCTATATTTAAACCCACTGTGACACCTCATATCCTGGAAAAAAGGAGAAGCACCTGATGAAGAATTTCATGAAAAAAGGAAAGAAAAAGGAGTTGCCAACAAATCACAGCAACCGCATCCTATTTATTCTCTAAGTTCCCCAAAGGGTGCGTCTCGAGGGTAGTACCACAGAAAGAGTTAACCAACAATCCCTCTAGTGACATCTGTGACATTCAAATCCATTAGTGAGAGACATTTTGCTACATTTGCCTTCTAGGATACCAATCTTCCTCAGGCCATTTCAAAGAGTCAATCAACCTCAAGGGGTAGTGAATAATTAGGATGCAGTAAAAGTTGTTTATGCTATAAAACCAGAAGTGAAGAAACTTAAAGAACAGGTGAAGCTTTTGACAACACAAGTTTCTTCACTGATTCTTCTTTTGCACCTATTTTCCTCCTTTGCACCAACTGCTCCCTCCAATCCTTTTTACCAAAAGCACAGCCAATCAATGGTCCAGGGACAAAATGGTTCCCTCTGTAGACTATTTCTTCCAATTTAGTACTGTTTGTAATAGTTCCGTTTTACAAGGCAACCCACTCCTCTCTTTTGCACCAGCATACCCTGAGAACAGATTATGACCCCTCAACCCATGGCTCCATTTGCAAACATCCAGGCTGTTCTTTCGGCCCTTCCAGCAGAAAGGAGGGGCTTCGGCCCATACATTTGACCAGCACAATTGGCCCCACAAGCAGCAATTTTCCATGCATTTCCTGCTCCAAATCTCATCCTTAAACAGATACAGTCTGAATCTATGCTCCCTAATGATTCAGGGTCCAACAAAAGGGCAATGAGTAGGAAAGTATATGAACATAATGTGGGTCATTCTGACCTCGGCGGTAAAAGGCCCTTACCGCCGGTCAGAAGACCGCCATAACACCGCCGCGGCCGCGGTTAACCGCCACGGTCATTCTGACCCACAACGGCCAAACCTAAAAAAATCCGTCCTCCACTGCAGCCCGCCACATCAGCAGGCAGCGATAAACTGGAGATGACCAAACCTCCACCGTCACGCCAACAGAAATACGCCCATGCCATTACGACCCACGAATCGACACGGCGGTCATTGAAACGCGGTATTCCATTGGCGCTACACACCGCCGCGGTCAGAATACACACACATCACCAAAACACAGCCACATTGGACAATTTGAAATACACACACCTGATACACATACACACACCACTCCCACACAATCAACCAACTATAAAACACACACCCACATCACCCACAAACCCCTGCGACCATAATTACTGAGAGAAGGAGAGAGAGACACAGCAGACAATCCATAGCAAGACACACTGAGGCACACTACACCATCACACACACCACATAGTAGCACAAAGCACCACTCACCAACATACTCCTGATCACATACACCACCCCACACCTCACCCACACCACCCCATGGCACCCCGAAGGCACCCACGCTTTTCGGACCAAGAACTCCGGGTCATGGTGGAGGAAATCCTAAGAGTGGAACCCCAGCTCTTCGGCTCGCAGGTGCAGCACACCAGTATAGCCAGGAAGGCGGAGCTATGGCAGCGGATCGTGCACAGGGTCAACGCGGTGGGACAGCATCCCAGGAATATGGAGGACATCCGCAAAAGATGGAACGACCTACGGGGGAAGGTCCGATCGATGGTCTCCAGGCACAACATCGCGGTCCAGAAGACTGGCGGCGGACCCCCACCCACCCCTCCCGAATTTACATCGTGGGAGCAAGACGTCTTGAACATCCTGCATCCTCAGGGCCTCGCTGGAGTAGCCGGAGGAATGGACTCTGGTAAGTCCAATCTCAACTACTATATCCCCCCCACCCCACCAGCATGCCAACCCACACCCCCACCCTCACCCTCAACCCCCCAGCACACATCCTCCCTGACAATGTCTCACCAGCACAACCCACCCATCCCAACACCAACTCCTGCATGCCAACACAAATCATGGGCACCCATCACCTAAGCATGACCACTGCACTAACCCCCCCCCCACTAACTACCCTCACAACACCTCCCTCAAGGGAATGCCTGCACTGGGGGACAAGGGCACCCATAACACACACGCTATTGCACACACAGAAACAATAACCAAACTCTCTTACCCCATGCAGGACCCGAACGACAACACACCAGCCAGGAGGGTCCAGAAGTGTCCATCCCACCACCGGAACAGGCCCACACTGAGGATAGCAGCTCTGTCGACAGTGAACCTGATGACCAGCCCGGACCATCGGGGACCTCTGGGTAGTCGGTTCCCCTCAGGCAGCCACAGGCCACACCAGACCCGACCCCCTCTGCCAACACCAGCACAGCTCCCACCCAGCGGGCCCATGCCTCTGTCTCTAGGACAGCTCAATCAGCGGTGTGTCTGCCACTACAGGGCACCCAGGCTAACCCAACACCCCAACAACAACAGGGACCTGGGGGCAGTGGTAGCGGGCACACCGTCCAGGGGACAGAGGCCGGGGGAAACCGGGCAGCTCGGAGGGCTGCTGTGCGACAGGGGGGGGAGGAGAGGCCCAGGGAACCCACTCTCCAAGAGGCCCTCACCACCCTCATGGGGGCCTACCACCACTCCCAAGAAACGATGGCGACGGTACTGGCCAGGTTCACTGAGATCCAGGCACAGCAGGAGGAACGCTACATGGGGTTCAGGGAGGAGCTGAGAATCATCGGGACCGCAATGGGGACCATCGTCCTGGCCCTCAACAGGATAGAGGACGCGTTGCGGGACCATGGTGCACCACACAGGGCCCCTGTCACTAGCCCGGACCAGGAACAGCCTACCACCTCCGCCGGCGCTAGTGGACAGGAGGTCCCAACACCTCGACAGCCCCCCAGAACCCCACCTCCTGCTGAAGAACAACCACCCCGTAAGAGGAGCCTGAGACCAAAAAAAAAGACAGAGTAGGATGTCAAGACCCCCGCCAGCAGGACATACCCCCTCAAGTCTTCCCACTGTCCCACATTGCCACCCTGTCCAACCATGAACTGCCTATGCTCCATCCTTCCACAGGCAAAAGGACAATGCACCTGTGAGACTGAGAACTGGACTCTGCCATGAATATTCCTCCACCCCCACCCATCACCCTTAGAATCACATGTACCGATATCTAGCACTGTAAATAAATCACATTTTGCACACAAATCTGTTTTGAGTCATGCTGTATTATTAACAAATGTATTACATATTACTGTTCAATTTCTGTTCTGTCAATTAGTCATGACAACATACCAATGTCAATACGCTGTATTTCATGGGCGAACCAAGCAGAAGTCAGGTACTGAGTCAGACAGCACTGAGAAGGGAAGGGAAAGGCAAAAATTAATGAAAAACATCTGTGGGGAACTACAGAAAGTACAGATGCTGGAGGCTATAAGCAATTGTGAAATGGCATGGGTGATTCTTACCTGTGTGTTACTGGAAATACTGTTGTATCACTCTGTCCCTATTGTCTGTGTCGTCCTCAGAGTCTTCCTCCTCTTCACTCTCCACAGGCTCCACGGCTTCTACAACACCACCATCTGGACCATCCTCCTGCAGGAAAGGCACCTGGCGTCACAAAGCCAGGTTGTGAAGCATACAGCACGCCACAATGATATGGCACACCTTCTTTGGTGAGTACATTAGGGATCCACCTGTCATATGCAGGCACCTAAATCTGGCCTTCAGGAGCCCAAAGGTTTGCTCAATCACCCTCCTAGTACGCCCATGGGCCTCATTGTACCGTTCCTCTGCCCTGGTCCTGGGATTCCTCACTGGGGTCAATAGCCACGGCAGGTTGGGGTAACCAGAGTCACCTATTAGCCACACACGCTGTCTCTGTAGCTGGTCCATCACATAGGGAATGCTGCTATTTCGCATAACATACGCGTCATGCACTGACCCTGGGAACTTGGCATTTACATGGGAGATGTACTGGTCAGCCAAACAGACCACCTGGATATTCATTGAATGGTAATTCTTCCTGTTCCTGTACACCTGTTCATCGTCATTTGGGGGGACTAAAGCCACATGGGTCCCATCAATTGCACCAATGATGTTGGGGATGTGTCCAAGGGCATAGAAATCAGCTTTCACTGTAGGCAAATCACCCTCCTCTGGGAAAATGATGTAGCTCCGCATGAGTTTCATCAGGGCAGACAACACTCTGGATAAGATCTTGGAAAACATAGGCTGAGACATCCCAGATGACATGGCCACTGTTGTCTGGAATGAGCCAGTTGCAAAGAAATGGAGGACAGACAGAACCTGCACTAGAGGGGGAATTCCTGTGGGTTGGCGGAGGGGGGACATCAGGGCTGGCTCCAGCTGGGCACACAGTTCATGGATGGAGGCTCGGTCAAGTCGGTATCGTAGTATTATATGGCGTTCTTCCATTGTCGACAGGTCCACCAGCGGCCGGTACACGCGAGGATTCCTCCTTCTCATCGCTAGTCCCAGCGGACGGTGCCTAGGAAGGAGAATATGGAGTACAGAGTCAATCCACTCACAGGTACGTACAACACAGCTTGCACAGTACAGGTAAATGTATGGTTTGATATGTTTGTATGTGTGCCATTGCAAGGCCTAGGCCTGTGTGACGCATTAGAAATTAAGCCATATGGGCCCTTGAAATGGCCGATGCCTGACCTGTGAAGTGGGACAATGGGATGTGAGGTCACTGCGCTGGCGGGGCATACCGTGGCGGTAGGCGGTCGAAGACCGCTGTGCGAAGACGCATTGGTTAACATTGAAGCCTATGGGTTTCAGGAGCCAATGACGATGTGCGCCGGCGGTCGCGGTACGCACCGCTGCGGTACGCACCGCCGCGGGCGTGACCGCCATTTTCTATCTGCTCAATCATTCGAGACCTGATCATCCACAGGAGAGGACCTATACTGCAAGTGCTGCTGTGAACTCGGTCTGGAAGTGACAATGGCTGCTGCTACTGGTGAAAGGGCCCCCGCCTTCAGTTCAGAAGAGTTGGAGAAGCTCGTGGACGGGGTCCTCCCCCAGTATGCGCTACTCTACGGTCCTCCAGACCAACAGGTGAGTACACTCAGTGCACATTGAATGGGTTATGCCTGTGTGGAGTGGGGGGGATGTAAGTTGGTGGGGTGTGGAGGGAATGAGGAGTGCAACGCACGACAGATGAGAGAATGGGAACCATGGCAAGGTTGGGGAGGGGGGGCATGTACTCCAAACATGCAGATATGTGACGGTTTCTCTTTCCCACCCTGTACATGTCAAACAGGTGAGCGCCCATCAGAAAATCAATATTTGGCGTGCCATCGCCAAGGAAGTCCGGAACTTGGGGGTCTACAACAGACGGGGCACCCACTGCCGCAAGAGGTGGGAGGACATCCGCCGTGGAACGAGGAAGACCGCAGAAACACTGCTGGGGATGGCCTCCCGACCTAGGAGGGGTGCCAGTCGCACCATGACCCCCCTGATGTCCCGGATCCTGGCGGTGGCCTACCCTAATTTGGATGGGCGCTTGAGGACAGCACAGCAGACACAAGGGGGTGAGTATCTGCACATTCTCCTATCTGTATGCGCAGTGGAGGCGTCTGGGTGGGGGAGGAGGGCTGTGGGTGACATTAGGCCAGGGCGCTCTCTGTAGTGTAGTCCTCTCCCTTAGGCATGGCCCTGTGCCCCCGCCCCCCACCTCTGTAGGGTGCCAAGTGCAGCTACCCATGCTCCAGCATCACACATGTGCGCGTCTGTTGTCCCTAGACCTGTTTGCCTAGTCAGAAGTACTGAGTAGTGTACCCCAAGTTCGCGACTTAGTGCACGAGCCACCTGTGTCTGTCCTCTCCGCAAAGGGTATTGCTAAGGCATGCACTCAACTTTGTTTAATTTCTCCCCCCACCCTAAATCTTTGTCTTCTTGTGTTATAGCATCATCAGGCGGAGGAGATTTGGCGTCGGAGCAGGAGGGAGCTGCAGGTCACCAGGCCCCGGTGGGCACTGACACAGACACCGAGGGCACCAGTGATCCGGAGGGCGAGGGGAGCACCACAACGGGGGCCGGTGGAGACACCAGCGACACGGACACGTCCTCGTTTGGGAGCTCCCTAGCGGTGGCGGCACCATCTGTGCCCCCCGCAACAACAGGTACAGCCGCCACCCAGCGCACCAGCACCGCCCTCCCAGCAGCCCCTCAGTCTTCGCTCCGTGGCCGCTCGGCCAGGAAGGCGCGCGTCTCCTTCACCCCAGGCACCTCAGCCCCTGCCTCTGTTACCCCTGCTGCCCTCAGTGCGGAGCTCATTGACCTGGTGAGGACGGTCATTGTTGGGCAGACTACCCTTCTGAATGCCATCCAGGGGGTGGAAAGGGAGGTGCATCGGAGCAATGCCTACCTGGAGGGCATTCATTCGGGTCAGGCTGCCCATCAACGAGCGTTCACTGCTCTGGCCTCAGCACTGACGGCAGCCATTGTCCCTGTCTCCAGTCTCCCTCTTCTATCTGCCTCCACCCTTTCTCTGTCTCCTGTACCTCAACCTATCCCATCCACACCATCAGACCAGCCTGCACACACCTCAACACCCAAGGCCAGCTCATCCAAACATAAGCACCACAGAAAACACAAGCATTCACCCAAGCAACACACAGATGCAGACATATCAACAGTCACTACCACCTCTGTGTCCCCGTCCTCCTCGTCTCCCTCCTCCCTCCCTGTGACGTCTACACTCACACCTGCATGCACCCCAACATCAGCCAGTTCTTCCACCACCAGCAAACCCTCCACTACAGTCCGCACACCTGCAGTCACCACCCCCACTGGCATTTACACGTCCCCTGTGTCCTCTCCCACTGTGTCTGTCACCCCCTCTTCCAAGACACATAAACGCAGGCAGACACCCAAACAACAGCCAACCACCTCACCATAGCCTACGTCCCAGTCACCTGCACCCAAGGACAGCACACCTGGCTCTCATACAACCACATCCTCTTCCTCCACTTCTCTCACCACTACTCCTACCCCTTACCTTGGTCCTAAGAAATATTACATCTCCAATTTTGACCTCTTTCCCTCCCCCGACCCACCCCCTCCAACTGGGAAAAGTCCCAAGGGCACCTCAGCCACCACCAGCCCAACTTCTACTGTGCAAGTGGTGCATGGCATGTGGAGTCCACCCTTTGGCGGCAGTAACACTTCGGTGAGCAGCAAGGGGACAGCCAGCCCCCCCCCCCCAGGCAAGAGGACCCGGAAATTGAAGGGCCGCCGTGAGCGGACAGAGACGGCTGCCCCCAAGGAGGTGACTCTGGCCACTTCACCGGCCACAGCAGCCAGGGGAGGCAAGGGGCCGAGAGCCCCATCTAAGGAGCGGAAGGACAGCAGGGCGGAGAGGACAACCACCAGGAGCGCGGAGCAGGAGGGCCCCACAAGCCCCATCCCGGCTGCAAGGGACGACACCAAAGGGCCCAGGACTCACTCCCCGAAGGGGCCTGACACAGCACGGTCGGAGGGCGAGTGAACAGGGTGTCCAGGCCAGGTCTGACTCCCTTGACATACTGCAAGAGCACCGCTGAACAGGGCCCCGCCGTGAAGACAGGTACCGCTGAACAGGGCCCCGCCGTGAAGACAGGTACCGCTGAAGAGGGCCCCGCCGTGCAGAAGAGCGCCGCTGAACAGGGCCCCGCCGTGAAGACAGGTACCGCTGAAGAGGGCCCTGCCGTGCAGAAGAGCACCGCTGAACAGGGCCCCGCCGTGAAGACAGGTACCGCTGAACAGGGCCCTGCCGTGAAGACAGGTACCGCTGAAGAGGGCCCCGCCGTGCAGAAGAGCGCCGCTGAACAGGGCCCCGCCGTGAAGACAGGTACCGCTGAAGAGGGCCCCGCCGTGCAGAAGAGCACCGCTGAACAGGGCCCCGCCGTGAAGACAGGTACCGTTGAACAGGGCCCCGCCGTGCAGAAGAGCACCGCTGAACAGGGCCCCGCCGTGAAGACAGGCACCGCTGAACAGGGCCCCGCCGTGCAGAAGAGCACCGCTGAACTGGGCCCCGCCGTGAAGACAGGTACCGCTGAACAGGGCCCCGCCGTGAAGACAGGTACCGCTGAACAGGGCCCCGCCGTGCAGAAGAGCACCGCTGAACAGGGCCCCGCCGTCTCAAGCACCGCTCCGCTGGGCCCTTCCTCTCAAGCAGCGCTCCGCTGGGCCCTTCATCTCAAGCACCGCTCCGCTGGGCCATTCATCTCAAGCACCGCTCCGCTGGGCCCTTCATCTCAAGCACCGCTCCGCTGGGCCCTTCATCTCAAGCACCGCTCCGCTGGGCCCTTCCTCTCAGGCACCGCTCCGCTGGGCCCTTCCTGTCAAGCACCGCTCCGCTGGGCCCTTCCTCTCAAGCACCGCTCCGCTGGGCCCTTCATCTCAAGCACCGCTCCGCTGGGCCCTTCATCTCAAGCACCGCTCCGCTGGGCCCTTCATCTCAAGCACCGCTCCGCTGGGCCCTTCCTGTCAAGCACCGCTCCTCTGGGCCCTTCCTCTCAAGCACCGCTCCGCTGGGCCCTTCATCTCAAGCACCGCTCCGCTGGGCCCTTCATCTCAAGCAGCGCTCCGCTGGGCCCTTCCTCTCAGGCACCGCTCCGCTGGGCCCTTCCTGTCAAGCACCGCTCCGCTGGGCCCTTCATCTCAAGCACCGCTCCGCTGGGCCCTTCCTCTCAGGCACCGCTCCGCTGGACATCGCCATGTCATGCACCGCTGCGCTGGGTCCCGCCGTCTCAGGCACTGTTTATAGTTCACTGTGCCCACCATGCCTCCTCCTTGACCAGTGGAGACTGTCATCCACCGGATGGACTGTGGCTTTGCACTCCCAGGATGGTGCAGTGGGCAGCCCACCGACTGTAGAGACATTGAGAGACTGTGGCTTTGCACTCCCCAGGATGGTGCAGTGGGCAGCCCACCCACTGTAGAGACATTGAGAGACTGTGGCTTTGCACTCCCCAGGATGGTGCAGTGGGCAGCCCACCCACTGTAGAGACATTGAGAGACTGTGGCTTTGCACTCCCCAGGATGGTGCAGTGGGCATGGTGGCTCCTCGTGGATCTGGCGTCGTGGACTCATGTGGCTGTGGTGGCCCCCCCTTCCCTTCCCCCTGAGGTGCCTGTAGTTTTAACATCAGATGCCCCTGCAGTGTTCTCTCCAAAGGACTCAGGTCTCGTGTGTGGGCTTTGCCCTTGTTTCGCAGAACATTGGCCCACGGACATGTTAGATTCGTAGGATGTGCAGGACTTGTTACTTCAGTGATACACTGATGTGTATATATTTTTGTTTTTTGTAAATATTTTTCACAGTTGCTCAATTATTTCCAGGTGCTTTTTTTGTACATAAATATTTATTCCAAATTTGGTTGTGTCATTGTATTTTTAAAGGGTGTTTGTGTGGTGTCACTGTGACTTCCTGCTCTGCATTGGTGTGTACATATTGGGGGGGTGGGGGGTCGCATATGTGTATGCCCGTAACCTTTCGTCCTCCCCCCTCCCGTGTGTCGTAGGTGCAGTACTCACCGTTGACCTCTGCGCCGGAGTTTGTACTCGTGGTAGATGAGCAGGTAGACGAGAGCAGGTATGATGTTCAATTCGGGTTCCATGCTGTCCGGATTCCGCGTGGAGTGTCTCGAGGTGAGCGTTTTCCATTGAAAATGTCTGTTTCCGCCGTGTTTTTATCGGCGGGGCTCCCGCCCCGGAAAAGGTGGCGGATTGGTGGGTCGTGATAGGGTGGGCGGTACATTGTCTGCCGCCTGGCTGTTGGCGGTGACCGCCGCGCTGTTTGTTTGTTCCGCCGTGGCGGTCGGAGTGTTAATGCGGCGGGCTGTGTTGGCGGTTCCCGCCAGGGTCAGAATTGCATTTTTTTTACCGCCGGCCTGTTGGCGGGTTGGCCGCCGCTTTATCACCGACCGCCAGGGTTAGAATCACCCCCAATGTGTCTAAACTTCCAGGACAGGGTTATGAAAGGTACAGACTTGCTGACTAATAAGGTGATCCATTGGTTGTGCATCGTCTGCAATTGTTTTTCTGTGGTTCTCTCCTATATTGTAAGAACTTCCTGTCGTTGTGCTCCAGGTGCTGACTTTGTAGAAATCTTATTTGGGGGCATGGCCCACACAACCAAGAAGGAGGACATGTCCTGAAGATGCTCCCGGGTACCCTTTGTCTCCTGTCAAGTCAGTACTTACCCCCTTCCTTCTCCTACCTGACAAGGGCAGCCCTGATTTGCCCTCCGTGCTTTTGAGGGGCCACTTGTTGAGGATGCAGCTAGAGCTGATCTCTGCAGTTCAGCCGAGGCCACATGGTGCTTGAGGTCCTGCGGGCTGCACAGCGACCCAGTAGGAGGCGGCACAACTGGGAACCTGACCCAGACCAAGCAAAGACTCTCACACTCTCCCTGGCTGAAACGATGTGGCATTGGCGATGCCATGGAACTAAAGGGCGCTTCAAGGTGCTAAGCCATGACTGTCTTTGTTGAGGACTGCCTGTGGTCTGCTCTGGACTGGGTCACATACTGGGTACAGGCAGACGCTCAATGTGTGAGCGGACAGGACTGAGATTGGTGCAGCTGGGTGCCCACGTGGTAGTGAAGTCCTGTGAGGCCTTCAATCATCGGTTGTGACATGAAGGTACTGGGAGTGCTTGGTCCTTTTGTATGACACTGTCTCCTAGGAGCCAGCCTTCAGTACCCTCTTCCTCATTGCACACCAAAGCTTCTCTGCCTACCTGTCTCCTTGTGCGATGGCAGGTAAATCGCCCCTGCGATGAGGGGGGGCACTCGTCCTGCATATTTGGGGTGTCCAGAAGACCTCATTTACTCATTCGAAGTCTCCCCTCTAAGGAGTGACCTGTGGACATACTCCATCCCCTGGGAGTCCCGCTTACTCCTTCTTCATGCCTTTCACATCCTACCAGCTGCTTGTGCTGCCCTGTCATGAAGGTAGTTGGGCCAGACGGAGGCGTCTACTCGGATTGCACACTCAGCTATTGAAACCGGGATGTGGGGAGTTAAAACTCTTCAGACCCCCTGGTACACCTGCACTGTGTCGAGATCCCCTGCTGCCCCAAAAAGATAGTGCCTTTGGTGGGACCCAATCATGAAAACTTTCTTGTGATGTACAAATTTGGAGAAAGACAAATTTGCCACTATGACACCCGATCATCACAAAAAGACTGTGGGAGGTGATGCCTCCTCAACAAATGCCATATCTTCTGGAATGCAAAATACCCTTCAGGCTATCCACGCATCTAAAGAGGCCCTGGAATCTAAAGTCGGTGAGGCTGGAGTGTATGTGACACCGCTGAGACAAGACCGCCCCAATGTGGCAGGTCGGGTGACAGAGGTAGAA
This sequence comes from Pleurodeles waltl, assembly GCF_031143425.1. Lineage (NCBI taxonomy): Eukaryota > Metazoa > Chordata > Amphibia > Caudata > Salamandridae > Pleurodeles > Pleurodeles waltl. Next base: position 916,629,064 of record NC_090447.1, read on the forward strand.
GACCGCATATCTACTCTTGAAGACGACTCATTGGCCATTAAATCTGAAATCTCTCCTGTCAATGGTTAAAGTCCTCAAATCTATGGCAGGAGACAATGAAAATCTCAGTGAAACAACTTCCACCTGGTGGGGTTTCTCGAAGGAGTGGAGAACCCACTCTTGATGATCTTCATTGAAACCTAGTTAAGCTCCTGGATGCAGGAGGGTTCTTTGTCACAGTGATTCATGGTGGAGCATGCCCACTGTTCACTGGCACAGAAAGCCCTCCCCTCGGATGTCCCTCACTAATAATATGTGTCCCCAACTTTTGTGACCGAGATGAGATCCTACGCAAGGCACGTACCCAAGGCAAACCCCATTACCAATTGGAGCATATACTGATTTTTCAACACTACACAAAGGAGACCCAATTGCAATGTAAATCCTTTGAGGCAGCGAAACCTCAGGGCCATGTCCATCCATACATGTTTCTTTTCCCAAGCTGGTTGTGGGTGGTACAGGGCTCATGCACTTACTTCTTAAACTCCCCAGGGGCGTCCTGGGAGTGTGCCATGGAGCAATGCTCCCTCCCCAGCCATAACCTTCCAGGAGACCCTCACATTCAGCTGCTCCTTGGTCCGGATCCAACTGGCGCCACAAGTCCAGGAGCAGAAGAGGGGCCCCTGCTTGATCCCCCACATCATCTCACTGTCTGCTTCCATCCCCTGATGACAGTATCAACCCCACAGTCCCAAGACTCATTGGGGAAGAGGACATTGTGCCACCAGAAGGCACAGACCCTTTGACTGCCACACAGTGAAATTCATTGTGCTCCAGATACCCTTATATACACCATTGACCCTGGGTGTCTAACAGTATTCATATCCTTTGCTATTATTTTTTTGTATTGAGGAGGGCATCTATGAATGCTGAGCTACATTTTCAATGATTGTTGGGGACCATTGCTGGGTTACAGATGCTTCTGAGTCTGAGGTGTAGGGAGGGGGTTTTAGGGGGACTGTTGCTGCAGATGTTGCTTGTTTGTTTTGAACATCTTTGTTGATTTTGCTTTTTATTTTGGGTTCTATGCTCTCTGCCACAGGTTGGTGTCCCTGGGGAACCTGCTCATGCCCTGCTGAGGTATTCACCTTTCTTATGCAGACTCCAACCACAATGGCTTACAGTCTCCTCTCTTGGAAAGTAAACAGTCTTTTACACTGAATCAAATGCACCACTGTTCTCTGATTTCTCCTTCGACACCGTCCAGGAGTGGCTTTGTTACAGGAGACCCATCTTATGGGTACTAATTGCCCCTTTCTTGGCAGATTCAGATACAACTGGGTTTTTCATAATGCCTTTACCAGGGAGTCAAGGGGGATGGCGGTCCTCCTCCTCAAACCCTTCCCTCTGGTTTTCACCCAGATAATACAAGACCCCTTAGGTAGATATGTGGGAGTAGTTTGTGAGCTGGAGTTGAGAACTTACAGACTTCTGTATGTTCCTCCCCACCTACAGACACAGACCACATGACCTACTCAGCTGGTCACTGGCTTGCCCTTTGGACCCTGATACTTTGGAGCAACGTTAATGCTGTCACCAACCCCAGGATGCTTGTTTCTGGTCCAGGGAGGACCTGGCCTGGAAGTTCGTGCTGGAATGTTCCCGTGGGGAACAAGGTCAAGACTGATTTGCATATGGCTCGGTCCAAACGGGGGTGACATGGTGAGCAAAAGAACAATGGATTAAACCCGGGTCCGTGACTGTAGGTGAGTGGTTGAAAAGTTTCAGCACTCCGTCCATCATCCTTTTGTGTTGCTAAACCAACACACTTCTAGACATGTCTAGCCCTGTTTCTCATGATCGCTGTGTTCAATCCCACTCTCTGACTAATTGGGTGTTATCTCGCTGCCTTTGTGATGTCTGGAATCCGCAAGTTACAGCGTACTCTCATTCTTAGGCCTCCATCAAGACGATGTTCAGGAGTGATTATATCTTTCTTTCTACTGTGGACATGTCTGCCACTTCAGGCACACTCATGCTCCCTCAGGGTATATCTGACCACTCTCCACAGCTTCTGTGGCTGGGTGCCCCACCCTCGCACGCCCATCCTAAATAGCATTTGAATGCATGGTTCCTAGTAGATGAAGGCCTAGTAGAACATCTATCAGAGGGGATTACCTCATACTTTGAAACCAACACAGGGTCAGTACATAGCCCCGGTACACTATGGACAGCTAGCAAACTGAGAATTTGGGTGTGCGAAAGGCTACCTTAAACAAAGGGACAGAAGTAGGCAACAGAACATTGCAGACTTGGAGTCTTGTATCCCTGCCAATGAGACAGCGATAGCTCAGGCTGCCACTGAATCATTCACCCACCAACTTGACCTAGATAGAACCACCCTGCACGCCACTGCTGACAGGGAACTCCCCGACGTATTTACAAACACGGGGACAAAAAGAGCTCACTCCTGTATCGACTGGCGATGAAGGACATAGTCTCACAGTTTATTCCTGCAGTGAGATATGTGACCGGAACGTGGTCTATGCAGCCTCTGACAGTGCAGCTGCATTTGCCGCTTACTATCAATGCCTCTATGTGCGTATTCCGTGCCCCCTCATTGAGAGTGCACATTCACTCCTTGAGGATATACCTCTCCCTTCACTAACTCCAACCCAGTGAAGGGCCCTGGAGGAACTGGTTAAGGAGGACAAAATCCTTGCCGCCGTCAGGGACCTGAAATCTGGTAAGACTCTAGACCTGGACAGCTTTCCCCTTTAAATCTCCTCGACATTTCAGAATGTCCTTTTCCCTCACCTGCTTGCAGTTTTGCAGCAAAAAGTTTAGCGCTATCTTTCACCATTCAAAAGTGCCAGCCGGGCGTCATATTTATAGAATGGTGCAAGCAACGCTAATCTTAGGCTAGTGTCTATAGAAAGACACTAGCCAGGTGGGGGTGGCATTAGCAAAGGAGGGATTTGTGTGTCAAAAAATGACCCGTGACTGGTTAGAGGCAAAAAAATCTGCCTCTAACCAGGCTAGTGCCATTTCCTGGCACACAACCACCAAACACATGACTCGTGTTTTAGGAAAGACAGTAGTCATGCCCACCACCCCAATGGCCAGCACAGGGGACAAATGTCCCCAGGGCAAGGCCATTGCACCCTGTGATGTGCAGTGAGCCCCAAGTTAGGGCCCCCGATGGCATTTAAAAAAAGAAAACTTAACAATACTTTCCCTACTTACCTGGGATGGGGTACCCCATCCTCTGGTGTCCCTCTGGTGTGGGTGGGGTTGATCCTGGGGTTTGGGGAGGACACCTATTGACCCATTCCATGGTGTTTAACCATGGAAATGGGTCCACAGGTCACCTAAGGCCTGGTCTGACCCAAGCGTTAAATAATGTTGCAAAGCAAGTTTTTCACCATTCTTTAGCCCCTCCTCCCACCCGTGCGTCATTTTAGCACAGGGGGATAAATATGGGGCTATGGGGATAGCACAATTTTTTAGACTGGAACGCCTACCTTGCATCTCATTGATGCAAGTTAGGTGCACACATCCAAAAATGGTGCAAATGCCTATATTTTGATGTTAGACGTGCCTAACATCAAAATATAAATATGGAGTTAAGTTTGCGCTGAATTTGGGTAAAAAAATGTACTCAAATTCAGCGCAAATAGGGTATAAATATGCCTGTACTCTCTCCTCTCTGTATACAATTGATCTTGTGACTTATTTAGAAGTCCTGGGTAATGATACACCTAAAACTGGGGCATTAAAAGTCCAACACTATTATTCACCGACAATACCCTGCTCAGTTTGAAAACACCTTCAGATTTGGAAGTCCTGGTGAACAGCTTCCTAAAGTTTTGTGCCGAAAGGGGTCTGCAACTAAATACTCACAAGACAAAATGTATATCTTTTAATTGTTAGCCAACTAGGAGGTGCAGAATTTGGGCCCAAAACAAGGTGCTAGAACATGTTAAAGACTTCGAATATCTGGGGGGCAAAGTTACTATTAAGTTAGCTTGCTACCTACACAGTTAATAGATGTTGGCATATTCCCAATCTCCCTAGTTTGCAAACTCCGACCTCTGCTTTTTTGCCACAGATTGTGGTCTAAAAAAGAACTGGCACCATGTTGACTTCCTCTTGTGGATCTTATGTGTCCAAACACCTATTGGAAGATCCCTTGTTTAAGATTCATTAGGGAAATGCTTCTTAAGCTAGATCTAGCTGATCTTTTGCATACCCATGATGTTGCTGCCTCCATCCACAGATCTGCTTTCAAAGATAAAATGAAATCCTTTCATTGGGAAGAGAAGATAAGAAAATGCAATCAAGATAGGTGTATAGATGTTTTTTTAGATATCAAATAGGTCCATCTTTCAAGCCTTTTTTAGATAAGATTACTTCTATAGCAAAGCAGCTGTTTTTATGATTTCAAGATGGCACATTACCTATTGATAGTTTCTGTATATGCTGGGGATCAATTTTTTGCAAAACAAAAGGGCCTATGTGGTGGGAGATTTATCAACGAGAATGGTCCTGCACATAATACTCTATATAAATCACAAAAAGTATGGATACACAGTTCCACAGTAGGGATGGAGGATCTGGTCCCAATCTGGAAAAGATCGGTATGTCCCTATGGGTATCCTAAGACAGGAAAAGGAACCCTCACTCACCATTTGGTGACATGCTTCATCATCTGGCTTTGCTCCTCGTCAGGCCGGCACTGCAATGTCTGACGGTCGCCTCAAGCGACCTACCGATCTTTTTTCAGAATTCCAGCAACACATCATTGATACATCAAATATCAGACCTTTGAAGAGATGCACACAACCCTGTCCAAATTGCAATTCTGCATCCAATCATGAATCCATTTAAAGGAGTCGGTAAAACTTTACTAACTCCTAAAATGGCTTTGGTAAATGGCAAAAAAGTTGCAGGAAATGGAGTATTTGTGACTGCTAAAAAGTTTCATACCTGGGACATTGCTCAGGAAAAGACTGGTAATCGGTGCCTCAAACAAAAACAGTTGAAGTTTGCTACACACCAGTCTATGATGAAAATATGAAAAGATTTATGCCTCCTGATTGCCTGAGTAGCAAACTAATTCAATTGAGCTGTGCAGCTGATGAAAAGAAAGTTGAATCTAATTCGGGTGCTCATTCCGCTGCCCGCCAAATTCAAATCGCCACCTGACTGCTGGTGCCGTCAGGACACCGCCGGCCATATTCCCACTTTCCCGCAGGGCCGGCGGGCAGAAACAGTGTTTCCTCCCGCCGGCCCTACGGTGAAGAGGGCCTTCAATTGACGCCGGCTCAGAATCGAGCCGACACCAATGTGGCGGTGCAGTGACTGCAGCAGCACCCGTTGCGCATTTCACTGCCCGTAATTCAGGCAGTGAAATCCGCAACGGGGCTGTGCATGGGGGCCCCTGCACTGCCCATGCCAAGAGCATGGGCAGTGTAGGGGACCCCATGAGGCCAGATTTCCCACTGCAGTGTGAACCGCCATAGAAAGGTTGGCGGAACGGAACTCGTTACCTGGCGGACAGCGCTGCTTGCTGCCCTGGTGGATTACCACCGCCTGGACTGCCAGGCTGGAGGCCATCTCTGGTGTCGGTGGTATAACCCTGGCGTTTCGGCCGCGGTCAGAATGTGGCAGATCAGACCACCACTACCACTGCGGTCCGATGGCCACCCCGAGTCCGGCGGTCTCAAGACCGCCAGACTCAGAATGAGCACCTAAGTCTCCCTGGGAGAGATCGCAAACCATGTTTACTATTAAAGTAGTTCTTGTTCTAAACAACTTTTTTCCACTGTATTATGAAAATAAGATTCTGACGGTGGTAATATGTGACAAGAATGTGCATATTTGCTGTGTGTCGTGATGTGCTCTGTTGTTTTGTGTTTCTGTCTTTTGTGCTGCATCATTGTAGTGTAATTTTGTTTTGTAATACTGTAGTTTTTGTGCTGCATTCTGTCTTAGAATATTTTGTTCTGATGTTTTATGTAATGTTCAATTTTGGTCATATGCTACTTTGTGTTTCTTGTTGTGTTATGTTTTGTTGTTTATTTTAGACGTGCAAACAAACACTGCATTATTTTCAGCCAAAAGCTAGCCATGCATTGAATGTTCCTGAGTCTAGTAACCATTTACTACTTTTGAAGGTTGTAAAATAGCTCTTCTCCAGTTCTTCAAACTGTTAAGATATCAGCCTGTCCAACACTGTAGCATGCTTCCATTGCTCACTTTATGCAATAAGGCTTCACATATAATGCTTAGGTTTTCTAAACATTTTGTAGGGTCTTATGATTAGAATGCTATTTCAGCAGCAACTTACTGCTCTATAATGTGGGGATAGTCAAAGGCTAAGATGTATAATAAACTTGTGTAACCCCTTGCCAGTGTCAATAGCCATCATAAAAAGTAATGTACTGAATTAATTACAAATAATTTAATAATATTTGTTTGTAAACTATTATTACAATTGCATTCATTTTTTCATTCGGAAATGTTTTATATTTAAAAAGTAAAAATACGCTATTTTTATACATTTTGTTAACTATTGTAAATATTTTAGTTTAATTTAACGTTATTATTTATAGGGATTTATTTAATTTTCCTACCTCCGTTATTTTTGTGGTAGAGTGTTGCAGTACCAGTGGTCAGATATGTGAGGTACTTAGCATTGTTATTTTCTTTTTTAGTAATAACTTACAATCAGTTTTTGTGAATAAACACACAGTAGTACAAGTATTCAAAGGTGTAAATTACTCAAAACTGTAAGTTGCCTTTGTTTGTGAACCCAGCCCATTGTGTCCTAAATGTTGCTTATAAAAACATTGCCAAATTGGAATTAATATAGGAAATCTGCAACCGATGAAGCTAAATTCTTGTAGAAGATATTAAGGTTACATTATTTATTTCTCTTGACATTTTTGATATTTCTGTTGATATATTGTTGTTGGCTTGGTATGGGCTTTGTTCAATGATTTAGCAGCCCTTCTGCGCTCCAATTCCATGGGGTTTTCTCTGGTGGCACAGCATTTTAATGGTATGTAAACAATGTTGTTCTCGCTCTGGCTAGCAGCCCACTGTCCAACTGCCATAAGGTCTGTTGTTATACAGGCAAAATCGAGAGAAGAATGACAGAAATCAAGTTTCCACCTAAATTTACTAATCAGCCTGTGCTCCAACGAGGTGTGGCTTCTCCGCCATGGCGGAGGAGTCTTGACCCCCGCCAGCAGCAGCTGCAAACCTTTAACAATGAAATAATAATAAACTATGTTTATTATTGTTTTATTATTAAAGGGTAGGCCTTGGGCCGTTACAGGGATGGAGGGGAAGTGCACAGCACATTCCTTTAGTGTGCATGTGTGTTTGACCAGCTGTCTCAGGCCGGACAAACACATATGTGCACTGGGATCTCTCCAACTGTGTTGCCCGGATGGAGAGAGCAGGCAGACGCTCCCATTCTGCCGTAGAGCACCAAGCCAGGGGGCTCGAGCCAATCTAAACACTGGTTTTATGCTGCCAACAGCATGAAAGCAGTATTTGGATTAGCTGCAAGGCAGGATGGGAGCCTGAAGAGCAGCGCGGGGGGGAATGAAGTAAGCCAGAAGCAACGGTCAAGTGTTCATTGTGATAGAAAGGCCAAAGGCTGCAAAGCCGCAGGGTCAAGCATGCAATGAAGAACTGAGGACTTGATGTGGTGCCCACCCATATTGAGAGAGACCATTGACACTGTCCCACCACTGCACATCTGAAATGTAACAAAATACGTAGTATTTTCTTAACCACATTGTATTTGACTGCACACTCCAATCTATGGCAGTAGAGACAATGTCTAAATAAGGCAGGCATTCTGGCTTGAAATTGTCGTTCTAAGTTGCGATCTATAAGGGACCTTGACCCAGCCATGCAACGCAGGGCAGCAAGTAAAATAGAACAGCGCTATCTCTACTAAGATGGGGTGCTGTCATGCTGTCTCCCTCTGCTGTTGGACTTTAGGTAGCAATGACCCAATGCAGACACTCTTGTGCCACAGCGTGAGTTATTTGAAGTATAGGTTTTGTACCTGAAAGGGGTCACTTCCAGTACAAAAAAACAAGGCTTTAGGGTTTTTCCCACTCTGTATTTGTGCTGCTTAATGCAAAGTGAGAACCCCAAAGAGAAATGAAAATATTCTCCTTCTTGTGCCTGCTTCGAGGAGGCATAGGATTTTGGTGCAAATCCCTGTCTACAATTCTTTATACAAAAGGCATTTGTGTCAACACCCATGAGTGATTGCTTAGACCACGCACCACAAATGGAACTCCCTTTCATGCAAAGTAGTGAAAGGTAGTGCATTGTGCAACTATGTGTTACTTAAACACAGTGCTTTAAATGGAAAAATAGAAGTGCAGGTACTCTGTACCAGAGTACCTGCTTGTTTCTGAGAAGTGCCGGTACTCTCCAATTAAAAGTATTACGTTTTTCGTGAGATATGCCGGTACTCTCCCTCTCAAAATAAAAAGGTGCCGGTACTCAGTACCGCAGAGTACCGGCCCATTTAAAGCACTGCTTAAACAGTTAGTAAATCGCACCTGAAAACGTTGCGTTAAGTTTGTGTTAGAAATGTAGCTCAAACCTATTGCAAAGCATTTGAAAACCTGGGCCCTTTTGGTTGGTTTGCAACTGCCATGTTAATATATTTTAAAACAATGGCTATATTTTCTATTGGTGGTATAAATAGAAAGAAAATGCATTTGAATCCTCAGGTAACGTTTTCGTTGTCATATAGTGCATTTGTCAAACCACATTTCAAATTACACTCAGTTCTTAGTATGTCTCAAAAATAAATTACCTCATCACTATCAATTTCATTACGAACTCTGTCAATGGAATATGCTATTCCCATATTAACGACTGTCTCTTTCTTTATATTTGCCTGAAGCATCAACACTTTACACCCTGTGTTCGAATTGCATTTCTGTTGCTTTCACAATATTAGCATATTTCTATGTGCTGCCTCGTAACAAATCACTTCTACATCGGAAATACTGGCGATGTTCTCGGTTGAACTTCCATAAGCAGAACCTTTAGTGTGACATGAATGTAAAATTGTAAGCAATAAAACTTTTAAATTGAGCTTAAACCCTCTTTGTGTGTGATAATTACAGTTGACATATGGGGTAGCAATGCACATTTTTTAGAGGCTTAATATTGCAGCTTTAATAAATAGTTGTAGGCTCCTGCCTGGGTATTGTTAAATACGTTTTATCAGGTGAACAATTTAAAATATTGAGAGCAATGGTATAAATATTTCAGACTAATTGATTAACTGGTTACTTATTTTTGATGTGTAAATAGGCAGAGTTGGCAAATAGTTTTTTTTTAATTCTACTTCAGGCATTTTCACTCATTTCTTCTTGATTTGCTTTTGCCTGTCCTAGATGAAAAATGGTGGAATGCTGGAATGAGCAATATAATTACCATTAATGTTTAGTCAAACTGCTCGACCTCACAGTCCATGAAAGTATGTCTTGCAGCAGGAGAGCCTACGTGTCGTGCCTGCTTGCGATGTTGGCAGAAAGATCTTGCAGACAGGTGCAGCACAAAGGTTCCCTTGCTGGGATTGTTGTCTTTCATGAGCACTATTTTCTCCATTCAGCAGGGCATCCCTATTTTGTGCCTGGGCAGAGTTTGAGGAGTTGTGCTACGTGGAACTCTACACAGTGGTTAAAAAACTCCTCTGTGTGGAGTTCCATGGGTGGGCAGAGTTTTCCAGTCATGCCTGGTCGCATTGCATTTTACATCAAATGCAATATGGTGTACGTTCTCGCATTCAAACCTCTCGCAAACGGCACCGTGGGGTTCGCATGGGTCCACCCATCTTGTATTACTACTCTGTTCTTGGTGCTGGGCCTGTTTTTGAATCCCTTCCTAATCTTTTAAATCTTCCACCCTCTTAATTAATCTACCCTTCATTTTTATATATTGTATTCTGTGTCTGTCTTTTACATTTTTTTTTTCATTTTGTGTGTGTCTTTTTGTATTTTTATATCCTTTTTTCCTTCCTTCTTATCTTCATCCCTTCCTTCGCATGTTTCTTTTCTTTACCACAGTCAGTGCCACGGCAGAGCAGGGCAGTGACCAGGGGAGTGGTGGCGCCAGGCCTCCTGAACAGCCAGCAGCCACATACCTTGTGTACGGCTGCGCCGCCTAGGGTTGCAGCCCCGGCCAATCTTTTGTGAGGTGGAGGTGGCAGCACCATTTCTGTACATGCAGTGCAACCTCCCCTCCATGCCTGTTACAGGCAGTAGCCTGGCAGTGGGCATCCCCTGCGGGAGAATCGGCTGCATTGAGGGGTGTGCGTAGGTGTGTACGGTGCACCAGCCAAGTCCAGCGCACCACCCAGCAGCTGATTCACCACTGTGGGGATATCCTCAACCGGGAGCAGGCTGTGAGATTCCTGGGCTTGGTGAGTAATAATTATATAATTTGTTGTGTTTGTGTTCTACAATGCTAACTTTGTTTACTGAGTAGCATGCTGCTCACACACACGGAGGTAAGTTACATTTAGTTTACGTTATGAATATTATTAGGTGTTCCAATTTTGAGCTAGGCAGTTGCTCTGCACTAGCTAATTGTATTCATCGGCGCTCACATTGGCTGATTATTTAAGAAGCCATTGCAATGCAGACTACTCTGTCATCCTGTCACCAGCGTGAATTAGTGATATCTGTGGGTTAGCATTCTCTGTGACGTTTATGTAGCTCTTACAGTCCAAAGCAATTTCACATGATGTGAAGTACTAGTACACATCTATGCATTGCGAAAAAGGGAGACTAAGGCCCATATTTAAACTTTTTAACGCACAACTGCGCCAACGCAGTTGTGCGTCAAAAAGTTTACCGCTGGCTAACGCCATTCCAACTCGCCATGCGGGCACCTTATTTATGGAATGACTCACACCAGGCAGCGCCGGCGTATGGGAAAATGGGGGTTGTGCGTCAAAAAATGGGTCAAGTCAGATCTGAGGCAAAATTCAGGCCTCAAACCGGATTTGCGCCATTTTTTTTGACGCCCAACCTCCATTGACATGACTCCTGTCTTAGCAAAGACAGGAGTCATGCCCCCTTGCCCAATGGCCATGCCCAGGGGACTTATGTCCCCTGGGCATGGTCATTGGGCATAGTGGCATGTAGGGGGGCCCAAATCTGGCCCCCCTATGACACTTAAAAAAAACGAAAAATAATGCTTACCCCAACTTACCTCAACTTCCCTGGGATGGGTCCCTCCATCCTTGGGTGTCCTCCCGGGGTGGGCAAGGGTGGCAGGGGGCGTCCCTGGGGGCAGGGGAGGGCACCTCTGGGCTCCTTCCGAGCCCACAGGTCTCTTAATGCCTGCCCTAACCCAGGCGTTAAAAAATGGCGCCCATCAGGCTGTGCGCCGTTTTTTAAGGCCCACCCCCTCCTGTGCGTCAAAATGACGTCAGAGTATAAATATGGGGCACAGGGCTTAAAGTAATTTTTTGGAAGGGAACACCTACCTTGCATATAATTAATGCAAGGCTGGTTCCCCCTTCCAAAAAATGACGCACATGGTGGAATTTTGACGCCCGCGGGGTCGGACGTCAAAGTATAAATATGGGGCAGGGTTTGCGCCGATTGTGCGTCAAAATTTGTGGCACACATTCGGTGCAAACAGAGTATAAATATGCCCCTAAGTTGGTCCATCAAGGGGGTTGAGAAAAAAGAATAGAATCAAAGATCATTCATTGCAATGCATTAGTTCCTAATGTAGTTTTTGTTAATGCAATTTGGAATAGGGATTTTAGGATTAGTACAGCCAACCCAACGATAGTCAATACTACTGCCATAGGCGATCTGATTTAGAAGTACAATGTTACTGAGTTTGCCTGTTATAATAATTTTGTGGAGATTAACTGTACCACTGATCTGTTTTTAAAATCTTCTGTATCTCTTACATCAGCATCCAAGGGCAAGATGAGGGGCAGTGCTGAGGTGGGTTCGGGAAGAGCTGGGAAGGAAGAGGTGCCAACCACCAGAACCACTGCTGAGGAATCTGCTCCCCTCGGTAAGTCCTATTATTTATTATTAGTATTTCCCTAACTTTTACCTCTGTCCACTATTATACTATATTTAATTTTGCCTTATTTACTTTTTTATACTGCCTATTTTTTCAACTCTGTTTAGTTTAATTCATATTATGCCTGAATTATCTGTTTTTCCTTATGTCTTGCTTTGTTTGGGTAGTTGCCTTTTTCCGGTCTGCACTAGTCTGTAGATTTCTTCTGCTTTAGTATAATCTTTCCCTATCCCCTATGTAGCTCGTGGTACTGTAAGGCTAAGAAGTGATTTTGGTACTCCACTTTCTACTGTTAAGATTGCAGGCCCAGGTAAGCTAGTATTTTAAAAAAATAAAGAGAGTGACCAAGGTCACGGGCCACCCTCCAACCCCAATGTTGTGCTGTATAATTAATGTATACAGTATATCAGCAGTTCCCATGACAGTGCAACATGGCTGGAAAGTATGAAGTCCTATTGCATTTGCCAACCAACACCATATGTCTTTCATTGACCATTATTATTCCACCCATTCATTGTGCTTCAATGATTCACAGTCATCATCTTCATAGGCTATAGTTCTGCCCCTCAATTACAAAAGTTTTTGGTTGGCTTTTCTAACATTTTGAACCAACAAAATGCTCAGAGTCACATTTTTACTAGACAATATTTCAGTGCTAACGCAACTGTAGCAATCTATTGCAGTTGCATTTTTTTGATTAAAAAATGAAGGGGAGGCATACCTGGCATCTAAAAAATTTATATATTTTTTTCTAGCCACACAGAGTGCCGCTGGCTCAGGTGCCGCTGCAGCAAGAGATTTGGTTGGCAGGTAGAAGCAGCAGCAGGTCACTCACTAGCTACAAGGGCATTGTTGTGACTCATGATCATGAACCCCCTGCTTTACGAGCTACAGAGGTGGTTGAGTTATGGCTTCTTCTATCTGCAACTCAGCAAAAGCTCACGTAATGTACGCTACAAATACTCACCTTATGAAAACTGGAAAGGACATAAGGTTAAATGAAAGGACTGGGGAAATGAGTGAAAGGTAAGGATGCATGGATTATTGAAAGAGAGGGTGGAAACTGAATGGATGGATTATGAATTGGGAATTTTGGTAAAAGACTGGATGAGAGAGTAAAGGTTAAATCATTGTGGATATGGGTAAATGTAGTAGGAGGAATGAAAGGATGATTGAATAATTGCTTTGATGAATAAAAAAGGCAGCTAATCCGAAGAAGAGCATGCTGCTCACCTATTTCACTTACTTTGTTTCACAGTTATCAAAGCTATGGTTCGAAGTTAATTTTTGTTCTAATCACTTGACTCACTGTATTTGTTAAGCAAGGCAGACATGTATCCCACCCATCATCAGTCATCAACCCCCTCCCTGCCCATGGCATTTCACCACCCATCAAGTGCAGTATGGTTCAATTTGTGACTGCAGTGTAGGTTGTGCAATGTGCGTTGTTTTCAGATAATGCAACATTTACAACGTTTTCAATGCATTGCAAACCGAGCACACAAGATGTGTTTCCCTTCCCCATTCAGTTATCTCTTAGTACTTCACTCATTCATCCTTTCCTAAAATCTTCCATTCCAGCCTACCAAAAAAATGGAAAAATCCATTCCCTTCCCCATTCAGTTATCTCTTAGTACTTCACTCATTCATCCTTTCCTAAAATCTTCCATTCCAGCCTACCCAAAAAATGGAAAAATCCATTCTTGTCAGGTGACACATTTTCATGGTCATGTGCAGTGATTCCAAAATATATTTCATGGTTTCCCATAACAAATTTATTTAGAGCCTGTTCAGATTTTTCCCATTGGACATTTGTCTGTTACACTGACTGAATAAGTGAAAGCTTAGTTAGGCACATGGCAAATCGATGATCAGTGACACCGATACATGCTATAGCTAAAGCTCTACCGACCCGCCTAAGTCCTCAAACATACCGTGCAGTAGAGTAAATCAAGATTCCTTTCCTTACTGCCCGGCAAATGAATTTGTTGGAAATAATTTGTGGTGGTGGGCGAGGACAGTGAGTAAAGTAGGACTAAGTACCTGATTTGATTTCAAGTTTGGAGTAAGGGATACTTTGTGACAAACATGCCAAATACAATCTTAATAGCCCATTCCTTTCCTTGTAATGTAGTGCATCATTGTTCTTATTGTCTATTTATGTCAGACAGGCTGATAATATCCGCATTTCATACGTGACATGTGTGACTTAGTATCTTATTTAATATTATATTATATCTGCCTCTTTGGAGTCAGGGTAGAAAGTGAAGGCATTTGGAGAAAAGCAGAGCCATTACAAAATAAAGATAGATAATTGTCAACTATAGCTGCCCCCGCTGCAGACAGTGGCAAAGTACCAGAAGCACTGGCTAGCATGCCTCCATTAATTTAGCACAACTTGTACTCCACACTTTGTTCATAATGCCTTACAAATACATTTTTTTTGTTCACTCAAAGTGTCTGTTTAGTTACTAGAAAATCTTCTAAAAGAAAAAAATATAATTGCAGATTTCTTAAATATGGTGTTATTCTGCCTTAATTCTTTTCTACCAGTCAATGCTTTTATGTGAGGCATGTGTGGGTAAACAAAAAAAATGGATCTGTGACTCTCCTACCTATAATCATATCAAATTCCAATCCCCCCAGGGGGGCAGAAATGTACTGTTACTGTGCCACCCACTGATAATTTTAAAGAAGTATTTGCACAGAGCATTGTTTACAATTTGTCTTTTTCCTTTTAGTTTTTCTCAATGTAGCTACTCCATCTGGTCAACCAGCACCAGCCAGCAGGCTGGAGAGAGCAGCCCCTCTTCAGTGGCAGACGCTGGAGACTATCCAAGCAGAATACCTGCAGTTGGTAGTCTTGGAAGACGAAAAGGTTTAAGGAGCTGCCTCTGACCCAGGCCCCAGTTCAGCACGCCAGCCCCAACCTCCAGCCTCCAGCCTCCCGGTCATTAAATCACCAGCACCACCACCAGCTGTTAGGGCCCTGACTAGAACTGCTGCCATCCCCTCCCACTCTGAAGGGCATTGCTACAGTGCATCCTGCAGTGGATGAACAGTGTTAAAAAAAAAAAAAAAAAACGAAATTGACAGGGGGGCGCCCGTAGGCAGGGCGACCACCTGTGGGGCCATATTTTTAAATTTCAATGTTGGGGCCCCTTGGGGGGAGCCCGATCGCGTGCGATTGCGCCACCCCAGGGGAATTTTTTTTTAAAACATAAAGATCTATATCAAGCTATATATATATATATATATATATATATATATATATATATATAGATATATCAATCCATGTAGATAGATTTGTCTATCTACATGGATATATCTATAGATTGATCTATATATATAAATAGATCTATATATATATATATATATATATATATATATATATATATATATATATGTAGATAGATATATCTATATACAGATCTCTCTCTCTCTCTATATATATATATATATATATATCAATATATATCAATATATATCACTTTTGTCAGTGTATGTGTGGTTTCCCCGGGGGCTGCAATCGCCCCCCCGGAAAACCAGACCCACATATAAAAGTGATCTATATATATATATATATATATAGATATATATATAGATATATATATATATTTGCCACCAGTTGTATTGCATGTCTTGCAGTTGCAGCTTGCATCTTCAAAGCAGTGCACATACTTCAACTGATGCATTTCAACTGTAGCTTTTAGGCAGCAGTAAAGAAGTCAAGTAAGTCTTGTGATTATGTTTCTGATACAAAAGGATCAGACTTTTGTCTAGTGGCAGTTTTAGTGCCATAAAGAAGCGCAGAAGGTTTATATGACTACTGCAAAGAGCAAATCCGTGTTTTATGTAAATAGCTGAGTACGTTAGTAAAGTCAGCCACTACTTGCGCTATAATACAAATGAAATGTATGTGCGGGGTGGCTATGGAGAGATGAAGAGCACGTTTGCTGGGTGGTAATGAGGAAATCCGAGGAGGAGGACATGGGAGTGGGAGCACCAATAATGACTGATGGACTGGGCGCAGGAGGTGCTAAAGACTGTGACGAATAGTATGTGACAGGGTGTTTGAGTGTCTTGAAAGAACTTGAAGGAAGAAGCGCAGGTAAGGTGGCCTCTACTGTTGCACGTATCACACACACACACCAGCAATTTTGTGACTGTCTATGTAGGCTAGTGTTTTAGAGCAACAGTTTAGCCAATAGCAGAGATGGCATCTTGATGGATGACTGCTGCTGACGTCACTCTGGTTATAGAGGACAGCTCTGACATAGGATCAGACACTGAGACAGCAGATACTGAGAGAGCATCTGAGGGATAGGACAATGACGCAGGATCTGGGAGTGATTTTTCAGTTGGAGGAGTCGCATTGGATAACTCCTTCCAGTAATTTGTGAGGGAGGTGATGAGGGCAGTCCTGTTGTCCCTTCACAAGCACAGTCTGTGCAACAGGGCAATAGTGGGTTAGCCCAACCCAGAGATCAGGTGAATGCGGGGGCAAGCACAGAGAGGGTGCTCTCTTGGGAGCTCCCCAATTTAGTTCAGCCCCGAATTCCACTGCCCAAATTGTATTGTGAAGACATCAAAATTATCTATCACAAAACAAACTGGTTTTGTAAGGTAGGCACCTGTGTTTTTGGTCCTGGGTTCGGCGGCTATATAGGGAAACATACTAAACCCAAACATTTCTGGAAACTAGACATCCGGGGGAGTCCACAGAGGTGCGACTTGTGTGGATTCCCCAAAGTTTTCTTACCCAGAATAGCCTGCAAAGCTGAAATGTTGAATAAAAACTCTATTTTTCTTGCATTTCTGTCACACAAACTACAGGAATATGCTGCGATCCACAAAATTCCTACCACCCAGTGATTCCTCACCTGTCCTGATAAAAACACTACCCCACTTGAGAGCCTATACCTAGTGCCTGTGTAAGGAATGGATCACCCCAGGGTCAACAGTTGCCTCATGTAAGTACCAACATTGACCGTTGTGTGATCTATTCCTGTCGCGGGCACTAGGTACCATTTCCAAAATGTACAGGTTTGGTAGGTTTCCCTAGGTGCAAGCTGAGCTAGAGGCCAAAATCCCCAGCTAGACACTTTACAAAAAAACAGCAATGTTTTCTTTGTGAAAATGTGATATGTCCATATTGTGTTTTGGGGCATTTCCTGTCGCGGGCACTAGGCCTACCCACACAAGTGAGGTATCATTTTTATCGGGAGACTTGGGGGAATGCTGGGTGGAAGGAAATTTGTGAATCCTCTCAGATTCCAGAACTTTCTGTCACCGAAATGTGAGGAAAAAGTGTTTTTTTGGCCACATTTTGAGGTTTGCAAAGGATTCTGGGTAACAGAACCTGATCAGAGCCCCACAAGTCAGCCCATCCTGGATTCCCCTAGGTGTCTAGTTTTCAAAAATGTGAAGGTTTGGTAGGTTTCCCTAGGTGCTGGCTGAGCTAGAGGCCAAAATCCACAGCTAGGTACTTGGCAAAAAACAGCTCTGTTTTCTTTGTGAAAATGTGATATGTCCACGTTGTATTTTGGGGAATTTCCTGTCGCAGGCACTAGGCCTACCCACACAAGTGAGGTATCATTTGTATCGGAAGGCTTGGGGGAACGCTGGGTGGAAGGACATTTGTGGCTCCTCTCAGATTCCAGAACTTTCTGTCACCGAAATATGAGGAAAAAGTGTTTTTTTGGCCACATTTTGAGGTTTGCAAAGGATTCTGGGTAACAGAACCTGATCAGAGCCCCACAAGTCAGCCCATCCTGGATTCCCCTAGGTGTCTAGTTTTCAGAAATGTGCAGGTTTGGTAGGTTTCCCTAGGTGCCAGCTGAGCTAGAGGCCAAAATCCAAAGCTAGGCACTTTGCAAAAAACACATCAGATTTCAATGTAAAAATGTGATGTGTCCATATTGCCTTTCCTGTTGCTAGGATTAGGCCTACCCACGCAAGTGAGGTACCATTTTGTATCGGGAGACTTGGGGGAACACAGAATAGCACAACAAGTTTTGTTGCCCCTTGTCTTTCTCTACATTTTTTCCTTCCAAATGTAAGACAGTGTGTAAAAAAGACTTCTATTTGAGAAATGGCCTGTAATTTACATGCTAGTATCGGCACCCCGGAATTAAGAGATGGGCAAATAACCACAGCTGCTCAATACCTTATCTTATGCCCATTTTGGAAATACAAAGGTTTTCTTGATACCTATTTTTCACTCTTTATATTTCAGCAAATGAATTTCTGTATACCCGGTAGAGAACGAAAACCCATTGCAAGGTGCAGCTCATTTATTGGCTCTGGGTGCCTAGGGATCTTGGTGAACCTACAAGCCCTATATATCCCTGCATCCAGAAGAGTCCAGCACATGTAACAGTATATTGCTTTAAAAAGCTGACATTGCAGGAAAAAGTTACAGAGTAAAACGCTGAGAAAAATGGCTGGTTTTTTTCAGCTCAATTTTAATATTATTTTTTCAGCTGTTATTTTCTTTGGAAAACCTTGTAGGATCTACACAAATTACCCTTTGCTAAATTTAGAATTTTGTCTACTTTTCAGAAACACTTAGCTGTCTGGGATCCAGTGTTGCTTTCACACCCATTCCTGTCACTAACTGGAAGGAGGATAAAAACACCAAAAATAGTAAAAATGAAGTATTTCCCAGTAAAATGCCAAAATTGTGTTGAAAAATGTGGTTTTCTGATTCAACTCTGACTGTTCCTGGAAGCTGTGAAGATGGTGATTTTAGCACCACAACCCCTTTGTTGATGCCATTTTCAGGGTAAAAACCACAAGCCTTCTTCGGCAGCCCTTTTTTCCCATTTAAAAAATAAAATAAAACATTGTAGGTGTATTCTGGCTAATTTCTTAATCTCCTCCAGGGGAACCCAGAAACTCTGGGTACCTTTAGAATTCCTACGATGTTGGGAAAAAAGGAAGCAAATTTGGCGTGGATAGCTTATGTGGACAAAAAGTTATGAAGGCCTAAGCGCGAACTACCCCAAATAGCCAAAAAAGGGCTCAGCACGGGGGGAAGGCCCAGCAGCTAAGAGGTTAATTATTTTTTATTTTTTGGGTGGGAGAGACTTGTTGGGATTAGAGAGGGTGGGAAGGGAGTCGGGACTGGGTTCCACTTTGTATTTTCTTTGGACGTTTTAGGGACGCCATCGTTTGTTTTCGGGAGAGGAGTGTTTTCTGTTGTGGGAGGAAAGTATGGGTTTTCTACCTGTAAAAAATAAAAGGGGCTAATTTATTTTGCTACATTTATGCCTCACATTTTTATTTTGGTGTTTTAGTTTGCACTGCTGTTTTTTAGTGTATCTAAAAAAATGTATTCCATTTACTTATACTCTTGCTGTACTGCCTTCTGTAACTATATTGTCCCCTAGGGGGTGGTCGCCATTTCCTATTTTGCCTACAAAAACCTAGATACACACAAGCAACATCTTATTCAGTAGAAGTTAATTACTAACTAAAAAAGTTCACCTCAAACCATAGTTCTTCTCTTACCTGAAAAGATGAAGTGCTGGCTGATGCCTCAGTCTTCTTAACGCAGGGTTTTTCCAAGGTGGCATCTTATCATAAGGGGGTGATAGTAGGAGAAGCAGGCTAGCTCTCATACAGGGAAGACACAAGGTACCACTCCCACCTATGCAAACTCCAACTGCAGGTTTAATGAAAGAGTTAGCCATCACTGTTATCTAGAAAAATCAGAGAGTTAGTGGGTCATATGTTATATCATAACTTTAGGAAGACTGAGACCAGACTCCTACAATGTCAGTATTTGACAAACAACAAAGAAGACCTGATATCATAATAAAAAATTTGAATATCAACTTCTGCACAATGAGGAGCTAATATTTAATGAAAATTAATCTTAGGAAATTAAGGCCCTGATTTATACTTTTTGGTGCAAAACTGCACTAACGCAGTTTTTCACCAAAAAGTTTAGCACCGGCTTGCACCATTTCTATGCACTAGCCAAGCACCATATTTATAGAATGGTGCAAGCCGGTGCAAAGGGTAGACTAGCGTAAAAAAATATGACATTAGTCGGGTGGGGCTGGCAGTATGGAAGAAAGCAGATTTGCACCAAAAAATGAGGTTAGGCAGGTTAGAGTAAACAAAAATCACTCTAACATGCCTAGAGTCATTTTGTGAAGCTAAAAAACATCCATACCACATGACTTCTGTCTTAGAAAAGACAGGAGTCATGCCCACAACTGCAGTGCCATGTAGGGGGCCCATTTCATTTCCCCAATGGCACTTAAAAAAAGCAAAAAAATACTTACCTGCACTTACCTATACTTACCTGGGATGGGGTCCCCCATCCTCCACTGTCCCTCTGGTGTGGGTGGGAGTGTCCCAGGGGTCTCGGTAGGGCACCTGTGGGCTTATTCAATGGTGTTCCAAAGCATGCTTTGCACCATTTTTTTGACCCCTCCTCCCTCCCGTGCGTGATTTTAGCACGGGGGATAAATATGGCGCTAAAGCCATTGAGTCATTTTTGCACGGGAATGCCTATTTTGCATCTGATTGATACAAAATAGGTTTCCACATCCAAAAAATGACTTTAACTCCATAAATCTGGTGCTAGACGGGTCTTGCTCCAAAGTATAAAATGGAGTTAGTTTTGCACCGAATTTGCGTTAAAATAAATGACGCAAATTCAGCTCAAAACAAGTATAATTATGCCCCTAAATCCTTGAGTCAGGAGAAGTGGGCTCAGAGTCAGGAGTGGTTGGACAAGAGCTTACTCAACACAAGACATAGAAGGTCATGCAGTGAGTTGGTGTCGCTTTCAAAACATCTGTCTCAGCAAGTTTGTGATCAATTTATGGTGTGAAATTAAGTCACACCTCAATAAATCGCACAGCCCTGGGGGAAGAGGATTAGGGTCTTGATATATGGATAGGAAAGGTGTTTGGGGTAAGGAGTGACAAAGACAAACACTACACAAAAGAAACCACAATAATATTCACCAGAGCAGCACCCCATCATCAATCTTTTATAGAAGTAAACAATGAAGGGATAAGTATGAATCAGTTCAGTTAAATGCATTGTGAACAGCCCTTCTGCCCAAGAGAGACCCAAGATAATGTACCTCTAAATGCTATGTCTTCTAGATTAAAAAAAAATACAAATTAAGGATTATTGAAGTTAACCCACACAGTTCTATAAATCATGATTGTTAAAAGGAAAATTAAGTTGTATTGCTAAATTGAGCGGTGCATCTCCATTATTTTTGGAATGTCCGTTACTCTTGGTTGCTTGGCTGAACCTGTCTGGTAGGTAAGCTGGGGTGTTGAGCTTTCACAAAGTTTTGTTCATGCAAGAGAGGAGTAGGAAAAGGCCTGCATATTGAAAAACAGTAACTGTAGGATAGAGTGAAGGAGAAGGCAAAATGAAGATAAGTAAGATTCATAAGAAGTCAGACGTGTTCCAACAAGCTCATAGGAAGAGCAAGAGTATAAAGAAAAGTTTCATGTTTGAGCCAGCAATGCAGAAAATGCATGTTCAGCAGCATTTCCCAAATCAATGCACCTCTCTTAAGTCTATGGAGCTGAGTGAGAACTAGGCCTCAGAGTCTTTGCCATCACCATGGTTTCTCTTTGAAGTCTATAACTGTCTCCTTCTATCTCTTGAGATAGTCCGCCCTGAGTTCTTCCACCTTCCTCCTCCTGATTCTGAGTAACTATGTCCCATTCCCAAATTGAACGAGGTAGACCTTTGTAGTACATTGCAGTTGAAGGACAAATAGAGAAACAGAATTGGAGTATTTTGTATATATTTGCAATTAGTAACTAACTTGACTGTTCTGCTCTCTGAGGAACCATAAAAAAAGTAGTGGACTCTGTATGTAAATTTCACTAAGCTTGAAAGACCAATCACTTTCAGGAAAAAAATGATCACCCATCAGCCCCTAAACATTGCAAATCATCAAAATCTAGTTTGCAAATTTGTTGAACTTCCTCCCTCACTGTCAACAACCACATACATCAGCAATCATCACTCACAATCACTCAATATATCACCGCTCATTGGTGCAGTAGTTACCTCTTCTAATCTAAGCACAGTGGTTGATACAAATTATTATCTCCTCTTTGATGGTAGCAACACATTGGAATTTGGCATTGGCACTGGCAGTCTTTTAATCAATGACCTTCTGGGGCAGTCCTGCTAAGTGATGTAAACAAAAGATAGACAATGGCATGTGAAGGATGCAGGCATTGTCTCCAACATCATAAAGGGAAAGTCTGGGCTTCTTCACTGCACATGGGTCCAACTCCAATCTGACCATATATGTGATTAAAAAATGTTGGGGAGGCATAAATCTAACACAAACATAATGTTCCACTAGCTATTTTTTGGGGGGAAAGAAAGAAGGAAAGAAATAGAATCATCGAGAAATAATTTAAAAGTTCTACAGTGGCACTGGCATACTCAGCCTGGGAAGTAGAGTTCATCCTTAATTTCAGGTGGTCTGCCCTGTAGTTGGTCAGCACACATACTTAATTCTGGCAAATCATCCACTTCCTCCTACTGTGGTGTTTCAGGAATGGTGTAATTAGGTGGCATCAATTGTTTGTTAATCTCTCCATGTTTTGTGACAAGAGACTGGTCCATCCCACTGTAACAACTGCGCCAGCAGAACTGAACACATGTTCAGCAGACACTCTGGCTACAGGACAAGCCAGATACTTTATTGGCAGCCTGCTGAGCTTTGGCCACTGGCACATCTTCCCATACCAATACACACCAATGGGTTTTGAGCCATAGCACCTATTTGGGTCATCCAGATTCTCCTAGAACATCCTCGGAAGTGTCAGTGGTACTGCACTTGCCTGACCTTTTTTGTCTTCACCTCTGTACTGGATTTAAGACCTGCCACTTGGGACCAATCCAGTGCAGAGATTATGTTTGAATCTTCTGATGCTGTTGTTGCCAGTGATCTTGTCGCTGGTGTTCGCTGTTATCCACTGTCTGCCATGACCTTGACTCTGGTATTGTCTATGGCAACAAATCCAATTCAGAGACCTCCGGGTGTGTCACAGCCATTCAGACACTTGCTATTAAATTCCTCCAAAATGTTTGTAGCTGTATGTGATTTCTCCATGACGAACATGGCTACTTTTGCATGCTGCCGAATGCTCTTGAAAGTGGATTCAGGGCCAAGACCTGTAGATAGCTTTTGTTTTATCCCCACAAAAGAGATCCAATGTACAGTGATGCACATGTAATCAGTAGCCTGGCAACTGGTCCACATGCCTCTCATCAGGTGGATAGTGTGGCCAACACTTTGCTTCAAAGCTTGTCCAGCCAATTGCAGCATATCATGATGCAGTGCTGGAACAGTAACTCTGGCAAAATAGGCAGATGGCCACCACAAATTCCATGAAACCTACTGCTTCACAAAAGAAAAAGGGAGGAGGTCCAATGCTAACTTTTTTGCCAGCTTCCAAATGTACAAACATGACATTGGGTGGTTGTGGTCAAAGGTCCGCTCCTGCCTAAACATGCCTGTAATAATAGCCTGGATTGCTTTGCGGGATATCACCCTCTTCTTCCTCACCTTCCACCATGATTTGACCAGTTGTAGCTGATGATTTCTGGCTCTCCTTATCTTCACCACCACAACCACATTCAGCAGTTTTTTTAAAGTGCTCCTCCCACGGAATGTGTGATGTTTATTCACATGAGTCATCTGGCAGCCAGTACCATAACGTAAACCAGGCTTACCTCGATGAACATTCACGTAGCAAATAGAGCATATTGCTATGTTCTCCTCCTGTTTGCTAATTGTAAAAATGTCCCAAACTGGGAAGAAGGGTTTTATTAATGGGCCATTGCCAATGCCTGAAGAGGAACTGGAGGTAAGTGGGTGTGTTGGTTGCCTCTCTGCAGTACATACTTCTACTGAGGTAGTGGTTGGTGCAGGTCTCAGCTGGGGCCTTACAAATATGGGAGCCGGTGGCGCTACCTGTGCCACATTTCACAAACAGGTTGGATAGTAATGTTGGACTCCCCTGTGCCAGCTTCCACAATGACTCTCTCATCAGCATCCTCCTCATCATCATCCCCTTCCATGATCCTAAGGCTTTCCTAAACTTTTTTTCTTTTTTCCCTTGCCTCTCCTGGCATCTCCCGGACTTTGCTGGACCCCACTCCATGTCCCTATTGTCATCACCAGAAGTGGTGCTTGGAGAAGATGGTTGTGTAGTACCCTTCCTTTTTTTTGCTGGAGAACTGGGAGCCATTGATTCTAAAAGAGGAGATTCTAGCTCGGTAGGAAGCTTGACCTCCTGTTCTGCTCCAACTTCAGGAAGATCTACTATTGCTTGTTGAGGCTGCTGTCTACTTTGCTCTGTTTCCTAAAACAATTAGGTACTACTTTGAGAAAAGGGACAAATCCAATTCAACACCACTGCATGGTTGAAGTGGCTGTATCACTGACAGACATGATCTTGGGCTTAGGTTGGCGTTGTGCTGTTGATGAAAAAGGTTACAGTCCGCATGCCACTGGTGGAAGGCTACTTCTCCTTGACCACTTTCTTGGGGCCAACTTTCTTTGGGCCATCTTAAAGCTCTCAGTTAGCAGTGGTGCTAAGCTGCACAAGGAGAAGAGATTGGAAGACTGAAAGCACTGTACAGGCTTTCTCTTTGGCAGCACTGCGGGTGACATGATGTCTCTTCTCTTGTGCACCTAAAAGGAACCAAACAAGAAAAACATGTAGTTAGTGAAACATGGCATTGTTGCAGGATAAAATAGTACAGACAAATGCAATATTAGTGTGGTTGGGCGCTTATCTAAAATATACCAACTTAATCAAACATTGTGAAGTCATACCACACAAAACACCTTAAAATTTTATTTCACATCAGACATCACAGCAAGCAGGTATAGCTCTTCGCTTTATTTCCATCTGTTTTAAAGGAGACACCTGGGGTAGTCAGAGAGAGGTGCATTGGTTAATGGAATAATCCTTAAAAAGCCTATGGCCGCAAAGTGGTCCAGGGAAATGGAGCAATAATTTAAAAAAAGAATTATTCTGCTGATGTCTGTGGAATTATTATAACCTAAAGAAACCAAAGCTGTAGCGCGGTTGTGCTCCTATGGTGGATGTATGTATGTATGAATGGATGAATAGATGGATGAATGGATGGATCAAGGCAAAGTGCAGAATTACATAAATTAAAAGAATAAAACATGCAAAAATTTGAAAACAAAAATTATTAAAATACGAATAAAAAAACAAGAAAATACATTTAAAAACATAAAGTAAAATATGAAAACTAAAATTAAAATAAAAAATAAAATAAAACAATACAATAAAAAAATAATAGAAAATAAAAAGAAATAAACAATTAAAATACAAAATGAAAATAAAATTAAAATAGCAAATACATTTTAAAAAAATATAAACAAATTAAACAAATGACTAACTGTCAATGTTTGTATAGGAGGACAGGAAGAAAAAAACTATTGTAAAGAAAGGGCAAATGAGTCAAAAGATACAGGCCCATATTTATACTTTTTGACGCTAAACTGCGCTAACGCAGTTTAGCGTCAAAAAATTTAGCGCCGTCTAACGCCATTCTGAAGCGCCATGCGGGCGCCGTATTTATGGAATGGCGTTAGCCGGCGCTAGCAGACCGGCGCTGCCTGGTGTGCGTGGAAAAAAACCACGTAGACCAGGCAGCGCCGGCGTAGGGGGAAAATGGCGTTAGGGCGTCTTAAAATGGGGCAAGTCAGGTTGAGGCAAAAAAATCACCTCAACCCGATTTGCGCCATTATTTTCGACGCCCAGACGCCATTTAAATGACTCCTGTCTTAGTAAAGACAGGAGTCATGCCCCCTTGCCCAATGGCCATGCCCAGGGGACTTATGTCCCCTGGGCATGGTCATTGGGCATAGTGGCATGTAGGGGGGCACAAATAAGGCCCCCCTATGCCACCCAAAAAAAATTAAAAAATATAAAAAATTATACTTACCTGAACTTACCTGAATGTCCCTGGGGTGGGTCCCTCCATCCTTGGGTGTCCTCCTGGGGTGGGCAGGGGTGGCAGGGGGGGTCCCTGGGGGCAGGGGAGGGCACCTGTGGGCTCATTTTGAGCCCCAGGCCCCTTAACGCCTACCCTGACCCAGGCGTTAAATAGTGGCGCAAATGCGGGGTTTTTTGACCCGCCAACTCCCGGGCGTGATTTTTGCCCGGGAGTATAAATACGACGCATTTGCGTCGCCGTCATTTTTTTAGACGGGAACGCCTTCCTTGCATCTCATTAACGCAAGGAAGGCGTTCACGCAAAAAAATGACGCTATTTGCCCATACTTTGGCGCTAGACGCGTCTAACGCCAAAGTATAAATATGGCGTTAGTTTTGCGCCGAATTTGCGTCGAAAAAAACGACGCTAATTCGGCGCAAACGGAGTATAAATACGGGCCACAAAGTGCAAAAAAATAAAGGAAAAGAAAGAAAATAATATAAGCAATGTTCATCAGAATCATATTCTTTTAGTATACATATTCTATAATGACCCCCAAGCATGTAAATATACACTGATATCACATCAATCCATGCAAGCTGATGGCAAAGGCACACTGGATGGATTACCAAAATGATGGCCAGCCACATTGTCAAACAACCACAAAAAGAAGCAGGGAGATACGAGGAGCAAAGAACACAGGGAAGCCTATGGTGAAGGGACACTGGCTGCATGCACATAGTGGCTACCAGCCACATGGTCAAACAATAGCAACAGGGAGCAAGGAGAACAAAGAACACATGCAAGCCTATGGCAAAGACACACTGGCTGGATGCACAAAATGGCCACCAGCCACATGGACAAAAAACATCAAGAAGCAAGAAGGCATTGGGAATAAATAAAAAACACATGCTAGTCTACGCAAAAACACACTGGTTGGATGCACAAAATAGCCACAAGCTACATGGTAAAACAACAACAAGGAGCAAAGAGGCATGGGGACAAAGAGCACATGCAAGCCTATGGCAAAAAACACTCGCTGGATTCACAAAATAGCCACCAGCCACATGGTCAAACAACAGCAACAAGGAGCAAAAGGGCATGGGGAGCAAATAACATATGCCCACCTATGGCAAAGGCACACTGGCTGAATGCACAAAATGGCAGCCAGCCACATGGTCAAATAACAACAAGGAGCATGGAGGCATGGAAAACAAAGAATACATGCAAGCCCATGGCAAGGGCACACTGGCTGGATGCACAAAATGGCTGCCAGCTACATGGTCAAACAATAACTAGGATCAAGGAGAACAAAGAGCACCTGCAAAGCTATGGCAAAGGTACACTGGCTGCATGCACAAAATGGCTGCTAGCCTCATGGTCAAACAACAACAAGGAGCAAGGAGTAAAAAGGACACATGCAAGCCTATTACAAAGGCACACTGGCTGGATGCACAAAATGTCTGCCAGCCACATGGTCAAACAACAACAACAAGGAGCAGGGGGAACAATGAACACATGCAATCCTATGACAAAGGCACACTGGCTGGATGCACAAAATGGCCACCAGCCACATGGTCAAACAACAACAAGGAGCAAGGAGGCATGGGGAACAAAGAACACATGGAAACCTATGGCAAAAAGACACTGGATGCATGCACACAATGGCTGCCAGCCACATGGTCAAACAACAACAAGGAGGAAGGAGTAAAAATAACACATGCAAGCCTATGACAAAGGCACACTGGCTGTCTCTTTTTGACTACATTTCAAAGCATCTTGAGTAGAAAATCTACACTAGAATGCGTTTGCACTCGTGAGTGGCTCTGTTTTGGCCACCAATGTGACCGAAAGCAGTGCAAGAATATTGTGATGCTCACTTGCAAGCACCACAAACAAATCTTGTGTGCACGATCAAACACTGCTCCATGCTGAAATGTGGAATTCAGCAACTCCATGCTACTCTGTGTGCCACAAAGTGACCGAAATCTAAAAACTCCGTTGACGGAGTGGAGTTCTGGGACTTCCAGTTCAATTGCTGAAAAAAGGCCACATTTTTGCATGTTTTAAAATTCGGAAAAAAAATTCTCTCAGGCATGATTAATTACATAAAGCCTCATTTAGACTGCGGTGAGTGGAAAGTGGCCTGTCATTAGTCAGGGTGGCACAAGTAATTATCTACACAACCCTGGCAGGACTTCTATTCACCAGATTTAGATATTGCTATGCCTTCAAAGGGACCACTACAAAGGTGGCTTCTGGGAAGGCACCAATACTTTACTAACCTGCTTATTTTCTTTTATATTGATGCTCAGCAGTCTTTTTTTCAGAAACTAACAGAAATATTAGAGTTTCTTTCCGGAAAAAAAAATACTAATGACCCTGACACATCGTGTTTTTTCCTCAGAAGTGGGTGTTATTTTTCAGCTTGGTACTGCCAGAGTTTCTGCACTATATCTAGTGCATGCTGTGATGTGCCTGCACGGGTGGCCGATCCATGTAGAGTACCTGACAGAGGAGTAAGAAGGGTCACATGGGTCAGAAACATGATTGTCTGCCCAGCTCCAAAAACATTTGTGGTGGAGTACTCTGCCTGTCAAACTCTAAATCAGGCCTATAGTGTGGAACATAGATTTCTATTTGAGTACACAAATAACAGGACGGTGTGTTGATTAGTCAAGGCTAAGTGAAGTTGTCATATTACATTATCAAAGATTTTAGAAGCCTCATCCCAATACAAGTTGGAGGCACAAAATCACTTTAAAAAATGGGCAGTTCATTTTGTCTAAGTTAACATTGAAAAAATATGTCTTCTGCCTTATTTATCAAAGGTGATTGAGAAATAAGCAGGGAAATACTTCTGCTTTTGAAGACTTAAGTTCACATGACATCATAGTAATAGTTTAGTCCATCATAGCTAGGAGCAACGTGCCACTGTGACATGTTCATACTGGAACAAACCCCAAAGCTTCTGAGCAGGGACTGTTTGAAGACCCCAAAATGTTACATTATCCTTCATGTAGTTGGGTGATATGCTGTTGGTTTCCCTTAATTAGGTATCCTGTTTCAGGTATCACATCACCCCCCCTCCCCACAATACTAATTTGTCCTTGCTTTTGCCTTTTTGAACTATCTCTATCTAGCTTTTCTGTCCTGCTGCACCTGTATTCTCATCATATGGTCAGCTTATTTATGTTCTCACCATTCTTCATTCATTTGCCTTCTTCTTTACCTACAACTTTCCCTTCTCATACATCTTTGGAACTATGTTCCTGTCTCCCGCAGTTCATTTTTTCCTAGCATCTGCAGAGTGGAATGGAATGGTCATTGTGGCACTGATGCCGCTCCATGATTAAGAGTCGCTGAGTGGCAAAGTGCACTTTGATGCCCTGTTGGTAAATTCTTTAATACTGCTCTTTTTTCTGTGACTAGTTTGTAAAGTGTATTTGGCCAGACATATCACCTACAGTAGAAACAAATGTACTTTTGTTTGTAAATGCATGATAGCTCCACTTCGGGTGTGAATATACTTATACTATATATGGCATGACTGTTGTGAGTATTTGGTGCTAAACTGCTGGATTGCTGTTGCCTTGCTTTTTTTCCAGCTGCTGCACTACACCTTTTTCCTGCAAACTCTGCCTCTCGACTGTATGAAACCTTTGTGCAAAGGCTAAACACAATGTGCTCTATCTCTCCTTTAGCCCTTCTCATCTTAAGGGCAAACTGATAGCTACTTTCCTTGTTAATCTCCCCCTCAGGGAATCCACAGGAAAGGTGGACAGGTTGAAGCCTGACATTTACTTGCAACTTCCCAGGTTGGACCAGTTACGGCCTAGAAGGGGTCTTAGACCAGTGTCTCTGCTCATGTTCACCCAATCCTATCTGTCTTCTAGCTCCATTGAGCTCCACCGCAGTGAAACCTGCTCTTGTGAATAGAAGCTGACCACTCTCAAGGTAAGCAAATTAACGTATAGATTCTTTGTAACAATCTACAATTGTTGAATTTCCGTGTCTTAGAGAATTTCATTCACTCACCACTTTGGAGTTTTTGCTTTCCTGGGGCCTAGGCATCTTTGCTCTTGGTTGAACCTATCTGACGCACTAATGTTAAGTCTTTTACACTCTGATGCATTTATGTCCTTCAGTGGACCTCACTGACCAAATATGTTTTTGACTCTCCTTTGGGCTGTGGCTTGCCCATGTTTGGGTGGACTACAGAGTGATACTATCATTGTGTCTCTGACTCTCCTGAAATTATATCTTCTCTGCTTCTGGAAAGACCCAACATATTCAGCACTGTGTTATAATTGAGTGTCCTTGATCCGTGGTACATCTACTTCAGGGTGGACCCCCTTTGATCCATAACTGTTACATTTCTGATTTTCCACGCTCTGGCATTTCCACATCTGCAAGCATTATTAAATACCAGTAGCATTGTGTCTTTCACTCTCCTTCAGCTGAGTCATCTCCTCTTTTGGTGGACAATATTAACCCAACATTTGTATTGTCTTTATTCTCCTGGGGCCCCAGCATATTAAATTTAGCTGTCCGTGACTCTTCTGAGGCTCTAGTATATTGACTTTTAAGCTGTCTTAACTGATTAATTACTGTGGTGCTTCTGATTCAACTGGTTCTTGGGCACCTCCATCTGTAGCCGGAACCCATTTGAAACATTGCCATGGCATTTTTGTCCCTATTAGAACTTAGAAATGTATACGTCTGGGTCATTATACAGTATTGAAGGTGGGGAGTCTTTGAAACTTCTGGTCCACTGGCATTTCCCCTTCTGGTTTGACTACCTTGACCGACTGTAATGACATCTTGGACTTTTTGATTCTCTATGATATGGGTGAATGACATTAACAAATTATTTTAGTTGCTTCTTATCTTTTTCAGTCACTCCATCTCCACTGTTCCATAGTATTTAAATAGTCCTGTCTCCTACTTTTGGATCTCTATTTCACTTGAGGTCAAAGCATTTTTGTAAATGTATAACACAGACCAAATATTGTGGTAAGAGCTCCAGCTACTGTACAACCAGAAGTAACCCTTCATTAAGACAACATATTCAAGGCTCCCTCTGATTAACATATACAAATAAACTCCCTGTGCAATTAGGAATTTACCTATCAGAACCTCAGGTTGTGATCATCTGCTCATTTGCTAAATAATGTCACAAATATTAATACAACTCTGCATAAAACACCAAATTGCATGTTTGTTGGCTTGTGTTTCTGGAAGCTCATGCCCTCCTGAAACATCTACCAACTGCTCAAACCTCCATATGTCCACCACTGGTGTTATACTAAATACTCTGGGCCATTTTGTCATGAGTTCCTTCTACAAACCTACTTCTTAAATCACATTACCCTCCTCCCCATATAAATTATACACCTCACACTAAAGTGCTTCTTTCCCACCCCAGTTTGCTCAAACCATTTCCAGTCTCTCCAATACCTACCTGTACCTCTAGCCCCCATTCTTTTTAATTAAACTCCTACTGTATCTCCCTTACTCATCTCAGATTCACCTTCCCATCTTTTTTCTCTGAGCCACCTGAACAGCTAACACTCACCCATTGTCCTATTACTTGAAAAGTCCTGGAACTCGTTTCACCCATTCCAACTCCTCCTTCTCACCCTCCCCTCCTACTGTTCATATATAGAATTGGGAAATGAATATACCCCAGTAAGAAGGGAAAGGGGCCTTGCAGTAATTTGCAGAAACATATTAAATACCATCAATTTTGAAGACTTGAAAAAGCATGATTGTGAAGCCATGCTGGCATGCTTCTCTCCTTCCTTCCCCTGGAGTCTCTTGCCTGTTTCTAGTGATATATAAACCAACAAACAACAGAGCTTTCACTGGTCATTTTATTGGTGCTGCCTCAGACATTTCAATACACCATAGAACCTCTGCATTGTGGACAACTCAGCAGCTGACATAACTAAAAAGTACAATATCCAAACAGTATCGCTATAACTGCACAAAAAATCTCCACTTCTATGGGCTAGTGACAGCCCAATGCATGCAAATGGGCACACCATGCATCCAGTTTTCACAGACCATATTCTTATTTCAGCAGCTGCAAATTTCCCTGCAATCTAGTCTGTTCTTTACCTCATCTCCTTCCTTGTAAACATTTAAACAAGGATTGAAATTAAGAGGACAGAAATAACTAAAACTAGAGAGAGACAATGGAAGAAGCTCATCCTCTAAACATTTGATTCCTTCCTCATCCAAACATTCTTTACAATTGAAGAACAGAAGTGGATCAGTTTTGCAAATGTATCAACAAAGGGTTTGTCAAACTAATATCTGGAAAACCTTTTGGTTTGCTCTAAGCCCAGAAAGACATCTCCATTGATGAACAAAACATAGAAAATTGAACCGAATGCTTTACAACACCAATGAAGAACTTAAAGCTCCCAAACTGATAAAACATGCCCGAATATCAAAACATAGCATACAAATCTTGCATTAAAAACACAGAAATAATTTATTTCTCCAGCTGGATCTTCAATGGAAAATGCTGTTTAAAACTACCTAAAATCATTTTGGGATTTGGGGCCAGATGTAGGAACTGTTTTGCATGTCGCAAACTGCGAAAAACGTAGTTTGCGCCATGCAAAACGGCCATCGCGATGCTGATTCACATTTTGCGAGTCAGTACCGACTCGCAAAATGTGAATCCGACTCGCAAATAGGAAGGGGTGTTCCCTTCCTATTTGCGACTCCCACCGCGATGCAGAATTGCTTTGTGACCGCGAAAGTGGTCGCAAAGCAATTCGCAGTTAACACCCACTTGGGACCCCTTCCCCTTTGTGAATGTCGCTAAAAATAATTTTTCAGAGCAGGCAGTGGTCCAATGGACCACTGCCTACTCTGAAAAAATGAAACCAAATGGTTTCATTATTTTTTGTATTGCAACTCATTTCCTTTAAGGAAAACAGGCTGCAATAAAAAATAAAAATAAACTGCTTTATTACAAAAGCAATCACAGACATGGAGGTCTGCTGTCTCCAGCAGGCCACCATCCCTGTGCTGTGAGTGCAGGGACTCGCTATGGGGTCGCAAAATGTGACCCACCTCATTAATATTCATGAGGTGGGTCTTTGCGACCCCATAGCGAGTCACAGAAGGTGTCTGAGACACTTTTCTGCATACAATTTTGCGAGTTGCAAATTGCGAGTTGGTCAGACTCGCAATTTGCAAGTCGCAAAATTTTCTTTTGCTACATCTGGCTCTATGTTATTTTAAGTGCTCACCTACCAACATACAATATAAACAAGTCTCCTTACACTTACTTACTAATCATCTCCTCGTCAAAACCCAAATCCGGCAAGCAAAAAAAAAAGAAAAAACAGTTAGAATGAACAAAGAAAACATATTCAGGCTTTCTTCAAAGAGTTTTTCATAGACAAATTCAAAGAGGTGGTCCGATGAAGTGGGCTACCTGACCAACCAGGAACCAGGATTCAAAATCAACTTACTTTTACTTAACACCTTGTCAATAACTGTGGCAAGAAACATCCTGAACAACAATAGAACCCTTTTTCTTGGATTTCAAGACGTCATTCATCAGATCACTGATCAACCAATAGGTCCTCAAATAATTGGACCATGCCAAATACAGAACTGTCTCCAGCAATAGATTCCTACGAACACTAATTGAAAGACCTATATTTTCCCAGATGTCAGAATTAATTAAAGAGAAACTGACCACCAAAAAGGCTTCCATCCTAGCATGGTCATTGAATGTGCCAAAATCAAATTTGGGATAATTAGTAAATAGCTGTGACAGAAATGGAGTGAGAGCACTAGTGTCTTTGAATCTATCAGCTGCCTTTGGCATTTCCACCAACAACCTCTACTGAGGCTAGCAAACCTTTGCATTCAAGAAAAAATATCCTAGTCTAGATCTTTTCTAATATCAAAGGGAAGCATAGTATCTTCTCACTACCCTTAATCACATAAAGCTGTTTTGTCACACATGTTGCAACTCACATGGGTAGATAATCTCTAACCTCTCTAATCCTGTTCAGCTTGCTGTCTTTTATGATAAGAACTAAAAGGTAGTCAATGAAATCACAAGCTGTGAAGACACAAGAGCCGTATTGTAAGTTTTGGTACAGCCAGATATATTTTACATGAATGGAGATGCATACCACTATGGGTTCTGTTGTTTTTCGGGGAGACCAAACTTGTAGAAACCATTTTCAGCTAAAAGTGTCCCACATGATTAGGCAGCATGTTTATTGTGGAATGTCCAGTGCTCTTGCAGCCAACCATTTGAGACATGGGAGTCCGGCAGCTAGAATATCCGGAGTATATTCCAAAATGGATGGATTTCTGGAACATAAATTTCCATTGTATTTCTGATCACAAATCAGAAAGCAAGTTATTCTTCTGTTTTGTCCCACATACTCAATGGGTCAGTGCAATAGTAATGTTTCTATCTGTTTGGTTACCACCTCCTAAAACATATAAAAGTACTAGTAACAGTTAACAACACACATGTGATGTCAATGGAACTTATCTTTTGGTGCACATAGATGGCCTTCTGTAAAATGTTTTGTCATGTGCCTACTGCTGCAGCACTCCTGGCTTACTCATGAATTCCTGCAGTAAGCTAGAACGATTATTGGGTTACTTCTGGAATTCAAGTATAAACCAGAAGTACTATATGGTAAGTCACACTTACTCAGCAAAATATTTGTGAACTTGGTCCAGAAATGTTGGTAACCTTTGAAGCCACACTCACACAGTGTTAGAAGTAAGTTGCAGGCTGAACCCTGTTGATATAGCTTAATTTGTGAGAAATGGCAGCAGGCTTATGAGGACATCTGGTGTAATAGGTGTCCCATTCCACCTCATTGTTGAGTACATATATGTGGGTACACAACCTAAAACCCACTTATGACCCCTCAAATGAAGTGCAAGTGAGGCTGATTAACACTGTCTCGATTTCTAGTCACTCTGTCATCAGAGGTATTTTTTTCCTTAAAATGTGACACAATTTCTGTTTTGTTACAAGCATCCTTAGAATCACCTTATGCTCTAGATTAAAGCCCTCATTGCAACCTTGGCGGTAAATGCCGCCTACCGCCGTGCTGACGGCCACCAACATACTGCGACCGTGGCGGTATACCGCTATGGGTATTATGACCCAAACAGAGAAATCTGCCACTATACAGACACCCACACAAGTCCGCCAGACCAAAGGTCAGTGATAAACTGGCAGTACCAAAACCCACACCGTTACGCCAACAGGA
Organism: Pleurodeles waltl; assembly: GCF_031143425.1. Taxonomy (NCBI): domain Eukaryota; kingdom Metazoa; phylum Chordata; class Amphibia; order Caudata; family Salamandridae; genus Pleurodeles; species Pleurodeles waltl. The sequence continues at coordinate 916,664,415 of NC_090447.1, forward strand.
ATATGCCCACAGTATCAGAACCGATGAATCACTGCGGCGGTCTTTCAACCGCGGTAAACCATTGGCGGTACACACCGCTGCGCTCATAATACAGACAGACTTACAACATTGGACAATTTAAACTACACACACCTCACACACATACACCTACCACACCCACACCACTATAAAACACACACCCACATTACCAACAACCCTTTCAAGGAAAAAAAAGATAGCAAACAGAGAGAGACAAGCCAGGAGCACCCACTAAATCTGAGCCACAGAATACCATCACCCATCCACCATCCACGCACCTCACAGCAAACACCCCAACACATCACCCCACCCATCCTCACACATACCACTCACACCACCTCAATGGCACCCCAAAGACACCCCAGGTTTTCAGAGAAGGAGCTAAGGGTCATGGTAGAGGAAATCACCCGGGTAAAGCCACAGCTATTCGGATCACAGGTGCAGCAGACGTCCATTGCAAGTAAGATGGAGTTATGGCAGAGAGTCATGGACAGGGTCAACGCCGTGGGACAGCATCTCAGAACAAGGGATGACATCAGGAAGAGGTGGAACGACCTACGGGGGAAAGTGCATTCCGTGGTTGCAAGACACCAGGTAGCCGTACAGAGGACTGGCGGTAGACCCCGACCTCCTCCCCCACAACTAACAACATGGGAGGAGCAAGCCTTGGCAATAATGCATCCTGAGGGCCTCACAGGAGTAGCAGGAGGACTGGACTCTGGTAAGTCAAATCTTTACTACTATATCCCCCACCCTACATGCATGCCATCACAAACTCCTACCCCTACCCTCACCCCTATCACTCCACCAACTCACAGATACTCCACTATCGCAGCCCACCCACCCACCCCAATACCAAGCCCTGCATGCAACACCTATGCATGGACACCCATCACAGACCTGCATGGACACTCATCACTAAAACATGCCCATTAGAGAGAATCACCTAGCCCACAAAATCACCATGCACACAAGGCAAAGCTAACAGGGCTATCACAACCATGCAGGGAAACACACCCATGAACAAGATAGCATATGCAGATACAATAACACTGCATTTACATCCCCACAGGAACCCCACTCAACGTCACCAGAGAGGAGGTGCAACCAACATCTAGTCCCCCCACAGAAGAGGCCCACAGTTATGACAGCAGCTCTGCACACCTGGATCACGATGACCAACCTGGCCCATCAGGTACCTCTGGACAGTCGGGTACCCAGGCACAGTCCCATACCACCACAGAGCCTCCCCCTCAAGAAACACCAGCACAGCACCCACCCATCGGGCCCATACCACTGTCCCCAGGACATGTCAATCAGCAGTGTGTCCACCACTACAGGGACCCCAGGCTACCCCACAAACCCAAGACAATCATGGACCTGGGGTCAGTGGCAGTGGGCACACGGTTCAGGGGACAGAGGCACAGGACAACAGGGAAGCTGGGAGGACTGCTGTACGACAGGGGGAGGACAGGCCCAGGGAACACACTCTCCACGAGGCACTTGCAGGGATCCTGGGAGCATACCACCATTCCCAGGAAACCTTAGGCCAGATACTGGCCAAGTTGCAGGAGACCCAGCGGCAGTGGAGGGACAGTACCTGGGGATCAGGGAGGACCTGAAGGACATCCACACCATCCTGGTCACCATTGCAGGGGTGCTTGCTGACATGGCCAACACCATGAGGGAAGCAGTGGCACACCAATGGGCCCCTGACACAAGTCACACTGAAGAACAGCCCTCCACCTCCGCTGGCGCTAGTGGAGGCCCTGCCACTGGAACAACAGTCCACCAGCACCCACCCCCTGCAGAAGGAAAGCCACCCCGCAAACGGTCCCTGCGATCCAGGCAGAAGCCAGAAAACATTGTAAAGACCCCTGCAGGAAATAAGACTCTCCTGATTGTCACCTTTATGTCGCACTCTGTTACCCTGTGCAGCTTGAACTGCCATTGCTCCCCTTCCTATGCCCCATTGGTCAATGCACCTGTGATACAAACAGACGTGACTCTAACTGGGCATTCCTCCACCATCACCCAAGCCCATTGCACATCCCCCTCAACCTATTAGCACTTAAATAAACACCCTTGGAACAAATACAAGTCTGGAGTCTGTCAAATGATTGAAATATGTATTAGTTCATCAATCTGTAAGCATTGCAATTCAGTTACATATACATTGGTATGACCTGTAGTGGGCAGCAGTAAACACACCAGGAGGCACAGAGATCTGAAAATAGAGATGCCAAAGGGTACTGTAAGTGGCCATAGACATAGGGAAATCATGCAGCCATGTCCAATGTCTAACACAAAACTGCAATATAAAGTGAAGTTACAGAGTCTTACCTGTGTGGCACTGGAGGTATTGCTGTATGAGAGAACATCTGTTGTCCACATCTTCACCCTCTGCCTCCTCTTCCTCACTGTCCACAGGCTCCACCGCTGCCACAAGGCCATCTCCAGGCTCATCCTCCTGCAGAAAAGGCACCTGGCATCTCAAAGCCAGGTTGTGCAACATGCAAAGATGATCTGGCACACCTTCTTGGGTGGGTCCCATAGGGATCCACCAGTTAGATGGAGGCACCTGAACCTGGCCTTCAGGAGGCCAAAGGTTCTTTCAATTATCCGCCTTGTTCGCCCATGTGCCTCATTGTAACGTTCCTCTGCCCTTGTCCTGGCATTCCTCACTGAGGTCAGTAGCCATGAGAGGTTGGGGTAACCAGAGTCACCTGCAAATATCAAGGGATACCTATTAGCCACACACTCACCCTTAGGGACAACCCCATACCCATACACCAATATATACTGGGTGGTGACCTTGGGCTCATCTATTAGCCACACCTGGTGCCTCGGGAGTTGAGCCATCACATATGGGATGCTGCTATTCCTCAAGATAAAGGCGTCATGCACAGAGCATGGATACTTGGCATTCACATGGGAGATGTACTGGTCCGCCAAACACACCATCTGTAGATTCATAGAGTGATAGCTTTTTCTATTCCTAAACACTTGTTCATTTCTTTGGGGGGGGGGGCAAATGCTACATGGGTACCATCAATGGCACCAATAATGCTGGGGATATGTCCTAGGGCAAAAAAGTCAGCCTTCACTGTGGCCAAATCCTCCACCTGAGGGAATACGATGTAGCTGCGCCTGTGTTTGAGCAGGGCAGACAACACTCTGGTCAACACATTGGAGAACACTGGCTGAGACATCCCTGATGCCATGGGCACTGTTGTTTGGACGGAACCACTTGCCAGGAAATGGAGCACTGACAGGACCTGCACTAGAGGGGGGGATACCTGTGGGCTGGCGGATAGCTGAAATCAGGTCTGGCTCCAACTGGGCACACAATTCTTGGATTGTGGCCCGATCAAGTCTGTAGGTTAGGATAATGTGTCTGTCCTCCATTGTCGTCAGGTTCACCAGGGGTCTGTACACTGGAGGCTGTCTCTATCTCATATTCATCCTCAGCGGCTGAAGTCTAGGAAGGAAAACAGTGAGCAGAGGGTCTTATTCACACATCTATTGTAATAATGATGCATATCTTCATTTACCGAACCAGTATGTGAATCCGGGAGTCAGTTGATGTGCCAATGTCTACTGTGACGCAGTTAGGTGCCATGGCCTGTGCTCCCCTGAAATGGCGGCTGCCTGACCTGTGAGGAGGGACAAGTGGAAATGAGGTAATTCCGCTGGTGTTGAGCGCCATTGCGGTCGTCGGTCGATGACCGACGCACAACTTTGTATTGGTTAACATTAGGCCCTATGGGCTCCAGGAGCCAATGGCGATGTACGCCAGCGGTGACGGTACGCACCGCCACGGACGTGACCACCATTTTATATCTGTTCACTCACTTGTTACCTGACCTTCAACAGGAGAGGACCTACACTGCATGTGCTGCTGTGACCTGTGTCTGGAAGCGACAATGGCTCATGTGTCTGGGGAAAGGGTCCCTGTCTTCACTTCAGAGGAGTTGGCGAGACTGGTGGATGGGATCCTACCCCAGTACACTTTACTCTATGGTCTTCCAGATAAACAGGTGAGTACACTGTGAGCATGATGAGTGGGCCATGAATGTATGGAGTGCTGTGTGTGTAAGCCACATGTATGGGGGGGCTGAGGTGTCCTGGGCAGAGTGTTGCATGTATGGTGGTCATTATATGTGCGGAAGGGGATGGGAGGGATATGGTGGGCCATGAGTATGACAGTCCGGACGGCATGACTAATACCTTTTCTGCTGTCTTTTTCCTGCAGGAAAGTGCCTATCAGAAAAAGGGTATTTGGCGTGCCGTCGTCAAGGAGGTGCAGACCATGGGGGTCTTTGACAGACGGAGCACCCACCGCGGCAAATGGTGGGAGGACCTGCGCCGCTGGGCAAGGAAGATGGCGGAGGCCCAGTTGGGGTTGGCCTTCCAACAAGGAATGGGTGCCCCGTCGTACGCTGACCCCACTGATGTTCGCATCCTGGCGGTGGCCTATCCGGTGCTTGAGGGCATCACAGCAGCCACAAGGGGGTGAGTACAAATTCAGAATGATGACTCTGCATGTGTTAAGGTATTACCTGGGTGGGGATGTGGACTTTGGGTGCCCCTAGGCCAGGGCGAACGTGACAGGGTAGGTCCCATTTTGGGCAGGCTCAGAAGTACTCCAACTCCAATGGTGTTAGGTTAGTGGGCATCTCCTACTGGTCAGGGCCCTGTTTGTTTCAGGTGTGCAGATGATGCCGTTATGCTAGGTACCCCATGGGCTGGTGACTATCTTTGTAACTGGCAGTGCATGGCCTAGTGCATAGGGCTTATCCCTGTGTTTTGTGTCCGCCAATGGTAGTGTTGTTGCTGGCATTGACCAAGTATATCCTCTGTTTCTCCTCCCCTTTTTGTTTTGTCACACTGTCCTTGTGTGCATTAGCATCATCTGGGGGAGGAGCAGAGGCACTAGCGACAGAGGGAGCTGCATCCCACATTGGCCTGGAGGCCGAATCCACCGAGGGTGAGGGCACCAGTGGGACTGAGGGCAAGGGGAGCACCACAACGGAGACAGGAGGGGACACTTCAGACAGCGACTCCTCCTTTGATGGAAGTTCCCCGGTGGACCCCTCTGTGCCCACCCCAACAACAGGTACAGCCGCCATCCCCCTACTAGCATCTCCCTCCCAGCAGCCCCTCAGCATGTTTCCTGTGCCCGCTCACCCAGGAGGGAGGCCATCTCCTTCGCTCCAGGCACCTCAGGCCCTGCCCCAGTCAGCCCTGCTGCTCTCAGTGAGGAGACCATTGCCCTCCTGAGATCCCTCACTGTTGGGCAGTAAACCATACTGAATGCCATCCAGGGTGTCAAGAGCATTTGCAACAAACAAATGCATACCTGGAGGGCATTCACTCTGGTGTGGCGGCCCAACAGAGAGCATTTCAGGCTCTGACCTCCGCACTGATGGCAGCCATTGTCCCTGTATCCAGCCTCCCCCTCCAACTTCCTCTACCTAGTTCCAGTCACCTCAACCCCAGCCTATCCCAAGCACAACCTCAGACCAGCATTCACCCAAATCAACACACAGAAGTGGCTCACGCAAACACAGGCACCACACTTCATTTCACAGGCACTCACACAAGCACCATCCCCATGCAGGCACACCAACATCCACTGCCTCTACTGTGTACCCCTCCTCCTTGTCGTCCACCTCCCTCCCAGTAGTGTCTCCACTCACACCTGCATGCACTAAATCCTCATCCACTACCTCCATTACCAGCACTTCCATCACTACACAATCCTCACTGGCAGTCACCATCCCCACATCCATGCACACGTCCCCTGTGTACTCTCCCACTGTGTCGGTGACCCCTCCTCCCAAAGTACACAAACGCAAGCACACACCCACCCAGCAGCCATTCACCTCACAACAGCATCCAGCTCCTGCACCCAAACAAAGCAGACTCACACCTACTACAACTACTCCTCTTCTCTTCCTCCAGTCCCAAACCTTCACCCTCTTCCCGCCCCAGTGTCCCTAAGAAGCTCTTCCTAGCAAACATTGACCTCTTCCCTACCCCTCCCCGTCCTTCACCTCGGGCCAGGGTGGCCAAAACCCAGCCTAGCACCTCAGCCACCAAATCCACGTCTGCTGTGGTGTCTGCAGCTGTCAGAGGTTCAAAGGGGGCACCGTCAGCTCAGCCAGTGTGCCACCTACCCCTGCCAAGGGCAAGAACATTCCGCCACCTGGCAAGGTGAAGAAGGGGACAGCATCCAGCAAGGGGAAGGAGCCACAACCAACAAGCAAGGCCACCTCAAAGACTCCAGCTGGCAGACCCAAGGTGACAAAAACACAAATGAGAGTACGGGGTTCTTATACCGGGGGCAGGTCGATAGTGTAATATTTGTTGCACTAAGCCCCTCGTAATCCTCGACTGGAGGTGGGACAGCAGTGGATTCTAGTGTGTGGGATGAGAAAAGGGGAATTTCCTTTACGGACTAGGTGGTCTCACACACTCAATGGTGTCATGCTTCATCATATGACTACCTAGCCCCACCCAGATAGGGCAATGCCACCTGGGCGGACTCAACCTCTCTGTTAAAAGAACAGGAGGGAGTGCGTAAATCAATTCTGATTCTGGAAAAGGGGATCCAGCTAGACTAAGAAATAAAAAACACCTAAACAGATACCCATATGTGTATTTTAATTGAAGGTTCTGTCTGGTGTGATTAAAAAGAAGGCTGGGACACCAAGTGAGAGCAATGACTCACTGGGTCTCCTATCTAAATGAAAAAGGCCAACATGTTTCTGCCCACAACGAGGAGCTGGAGGGTCTCGGGCATTCATCAGGGCGAAGGATCCCTACTATACATGTTAAGTAATTAATAGTAATCAAGAAATATAATAAATGTCACCCGAACGGGTGGGGGGCCTACCTTGTCAAGGGAATACCTGGGGGGGCCTGAAGGAAAAAAACACGTCAGAACAGTACTGTCGGCGATAAAGTGACTAAGCAAACCACAGCAATCCACAACAAACGTGAAAGAAATCATACAAGGCTCAGTAGTACTGGGTGCATAAGGCATATTACACATAAATAATCATATGGCACGTCATGGCGTGAGGTGTAATAAAAGGAAGAAAGACAAGGGAGAATTTCTTACCCTATCACTAGAGGCTACTAGCCTCTGGTGTCCTGGAGAGGGAGCGTCCCCTTATAGTCAGACTCTAAGGCAGGGTAACCGGAGGAAAGGAAAAATGAAGAAATAAAAATAATAAAAATAATAATAAAAGGGGAGGGGAGGGGATAGGAAAAGCAAGCGGGGGGGGCAAGGAGGGGATAAAGACCCCTACACACCTGAGGACAAGGTCATCAAGTGTCCGACACCCAGTTGAGTGTTCAAACCTAGGAATACTGGTCAAAATGAGAACACACGTTGAAAGAAAGCAGAGAGAAAAAAAGAGAAAGCAAGAGGAGAAGAGAAGAAAAGAGCAGAGCAGAGAAATAAAGAAGGAAAAGGAATAAGAAAGTGCGATAGAGACACCACCATCTGCCAAGGGCAGAAAGGGGTACAAAGCACCAGCCAAGCCACATCAGCCGTCCGAGCCTGCAGCTGAAGGCCTGGTGGCTACCAGCACAACCGCCAGCACAGGCACCTGCACCGTGGCCTGCACCGCCACCTGCACCGCCGCAAGCCGTGCCACAAGCACCGCCGCAAGCACCACTACTGTCAGCAGCAGCAGCCCCAGTGGGCAACCGTCCGAGGCTGCAAGAGAAGGGCTGGAGCCTCCCCCCACCACTGGCAGCACCAGCACCTGCACCGTGGCCAGCACCACCACCTGCACAGTCGCAAGCCCCACCGCAACCCCCGCCACAAGCACTGCCGCAAGCACTGCCACCTGCACCACTACTGTCAGCAGCAGCAGCCCCAGTGGGCAGCTATCCGAGGCTGCAGGAGAAGGGCTGGAGCCTCCCTCCACCACTGGCAGCACCAGCACTTGTACTGCGGCCATCACCACCACCCGCACCGCCACAAGCCCCGCTGCAAGCACTGCCACCTGCACCACTACTGTCAACAGCAGCAGCCCCAGTGGGCAGCCGTCCGAGGCTGCAGGAGAAGGGCTGGAGCCTTCTCCCATTTCTGGCAGCACCACCACCAGCACTGGCACTACCAAGACTGTGCAGCCGTAGCCGCCAGCGGATGGACTGTATCCCTCCCTCCATGGACTATCATGCATCCTGGCCACTGCAAATCTCTGACACCCAGGTGAGGGACTGTGACCTGGCACTCCCCATGTGCAGCATCACTGGGCACAAAGCCCCCTCCAGAACCAGTGGAGAAAGGCATCCACTCACCCTATCCTTGGAAGGATGAAGCACAATGGGAACAAAGCCCCCTCCAGAACCAGTGGAGAAAGGCATCAACTTACTCCTATCCAAGGCAGGATGAAGCACACTGGGTACAAAGCCCCCTCCAGATCCAGTGGAGAAAGGCATCCACTCACCCTATCCTTGGCAGGATGAAGCACACTGGGCACAAACCCCCCTTCAGAACCAGTTGAACATGTCACCCATTTGAGAGACTGTGGCTTTGCACGCCCCAGGACCAAACAGTGGGCAAACCACCCACTTGGGAGACTTGAGAGACTGTGGCTTTGCACTCCCCAGGACCAAACAGTGGGCAGACCACCCACCTGAGAGACTTGAGAGACTGTGGCTTTGCACTCCCCAGGAGCAGTGGTGTAGTACCATCTTCCGGCTGGGGTGTCCCCTGTTCCCCTTCCCCCTGAGGTGACTGTGTGTTTTCGACCTGATGCCCCTGCAGTGTTCTCTCCGTTTTGAGGCAGGAGTCAAGTGTGGGCTTGGCCTATGTGTTATAGCCCAGTGGGCCACAGACTATTTTTGTGTGGACATTGTGCCTCATTTTGTATATAGTGTATATATTGTACATACTGTTTACTTATTTATGAACGTTTCTCTCTAAATTTCAAATATTACACTCATTTAACTCCATTCATTTTGTCCTTGCGTTATTCCACAGGGTTACAGGGTGCATATGTAATGTTGTTGCATGTGTTTGTCTGTATGGTGTTTGGGGTGAGGGTGGGGGTGTTGTGTGTGTGTGTCACTCTCTTTTTCCTACCCCCTCCCCTGTGTACTAGGTGTAGTACTCACCGAGGTCGTCGCCGCCGCCGTTGGTACTCCTGGTAGATGAGAAGATACACCAGCATGGGTAGCACCTGTAGTTCGGGCTCCATGGCGTCCTGGTTCTTCGTTGAGTGTCGAGAGGTGAGTGGCTTACCTTTAAAGTACTGTTTCTGCTGTGCTTTTGATGATGTTAGTACCGCCTCGGAAAAGCTGGCGGATGGGCGGGTTGTAATGGGGTGGGCTGTACATTGTCTTCTGCCTGGCTGTTGGCGGTTACCTCTGCACTGTTTGTTGTTAACACCATGAAGGTCGGAGCGTTAAAGTGGCTATATGTGTTGGCAGTTTCCGCCGTGGTTGAGATTCCATTTTTGTTACTGCCGGCCTGTTGGCGGTATTACCGCTGCTTTAACACCGACCGCCAGGGTTGTAATGAGGGCCTAAGTATTTTCACTTTTTGGGTGATCATGTCTCTGTATTGTAGGCTGCTTGATCAACAAATGCACTAGAATACACAATCTGAGGTGCAGTTAGCTATAGAGCTGAAGTGTTATTGCTACCTTTGATATCACAGTAATGATCCATGTGTGACAATCTATGCATTGTGTTATTTTAAACACTGATACAGTGATTGTAAAGTGGTGCACTGAAAGTTTATGTTAAAGTGCATTCACTGTAGACTACTGATTTTAAGTGCTGTGGCATAGCCCTTAATTTTGATGTGTAACCAATTAAATTGATTTCATGTGATTCCTTATCATGCTAATTAATAGTTTGCACTAAAACGATAATGATTTTCTGAAAGGTAATGTTTTAATGTTACATGCAAATGTCAAAAACGCATACCTGCATTATATCTAATGGAATGTATTAACAAAGTTATTTGTTTTGAATCTTTGTAACATGAACACTGACAGAATTTATAAGTGACATGTTTTGAATGCTATATGTGCCTTGCCAGATATAAATGAATGTGCCATTTTAATTCACTTTAGTTAGCCTACGTTTCCTGTAGAGTATTGTTTGGTCAATCTTGGTAACATGACGTTTCTTTCAGACTTCATCCCTATGAAATGCTAGTTTGGATTGTTTTATCCTTAGTGAGCTTGCAAAAGTAACCTTGAGCCCATTATTTTGAGGAACTATGGAAACAGACTACACACATTTGTTTTTACTTGTACAGATGAGCTAAGATGGATGCCTTTCCCATGTGGGAATCTTTCCTGATGTTTCAAGTAGATGTCATGCAATATACTTTGATTGAACAGTTGAATCTTTAAATTGATGTCATGCAGCTGATGAAACAGATCATCAGTCACTTTGTACTTACATTTACCATCCCCCAGCTGGATTAGAAGCATTCTTCTTACCCTTCCTTTTAGAAGCAGACCCCTTAGACTGTGATAAACACAAACCTCTTTACCCTCACCCTTCTTTTTCAATGCTTTGCTGAGAAATTTTCCCCTGACTGAAGGAGAAGACTCGTGATTGAGCTTCTGAAATGCTGACACCTGCTTTTTGCCACTTTGGTTAGTCACCTTTTGCCCCAGGTGTCATTTTTCCAATTTTTTTTTTGCCCTTTTCCTTTTTATGTTTTGTCCTCATGTGTTTTAGCCCAGCAGATGTTAGTTTGTGACTTGCTGATCTGTAGGGAAATCATTTACCCTAACTAATCAACTGAGATTACACTTACATTTCATTCATGCTTACAAGAATGGAACAACACTTATTTTTCATCCATCAAATAATTATTGTGATGTTTTGCATTGCCTTTTTTCAGTGTTTAGTCTTTTTGATGTGAGTTCGCTTGAATCTTTTCCATCACCTTGGTCAACCAATGATGATTCTGTATCTTTATAATCTTGTTTTGAGAATCATGTATGTAAATTCAACCAAAATCTATCATAAACCCTTTACTTTATTCATGACTAAATTTTGGTTGAATTGGTCATATTGTCATCTTAAATTGTGCTATTGGAAGTTTTGATGCTCTATTTCTCCACTCCTTCATGCTGGGTGACAAGATGTATTGACGTCGTTTAAAGCATAACCTGAAAAATGCTTTGTCAAATCTTGGTAGGAGAGGATGGTTTCTTCCATAAGGGGGAGAGATAGTTAGGTATAGTGTTAGGAACTCCTTCGATCTTGTCTTGGGAATTGCCTACCCTGAAAATGTTTGTCAGATGCTTCGTTCCAAAGATTGATAAAGTTCGAGTATCATTCCTTTGCAGAGGATGCATGAGTATTAATAGGGTCTTTGCATGCATTGCTTTGGCTTAAGATTGTGATGAAGTGTGATGTTGTTAAATATTTTATGGAGCTTCTGAAGTTGTTTGATTGTGGTGCTTTCTGCTAAAAAAGAGAATTGAGAGAACTAAATTACTTCCTGATTCAAATGAAAAGTTTGTTGTGAATTTTTTAAATGTATTGAAAATTAAGTTCTTTAAAGCATTAAAAAGTCTAATGAAAGTAGATGTATTTATCCCAGTTAGAGAGAGAATAGAGACACGACCCGAAGGTACTCCAGGTCATTATGTTGTGTCCGAAAAAGGTTTTAATGCATGTTTGTGGCTTGAACAATAAACATGGTTTCTGAGAAAGAAGAGGCATTAGCATTTCCTCGCTGTGAAACATTGAATTTAAGAATCATTGAGAATCTGAGGCGAGTACTTTGTGAGATCAAATCACCCACGAGACCCACAGAATTCTAATCTCTAAATACCTGGGAACATATGGCTCGAGTAGAATGAAAAAAGCAATATGGACTGTGGCAAAGACAAGATGGGGTAGTCAGCAAAAAGCTTGGAGAAAAGGCATCGTTGAAGGAGCTAGGTTGTATTCATCATTACCAATGAAGAAGGAGAAGGCACTAAACCAAAGCATAAGAAAAAAAAAAAGCAGAACACTCAACAGATACTGAAAAGAACGCTTATGAGATGGGATGATTGTTAGACCTGACAGCCTTAGGATGGTCACCCTCAACTATTTGCCTATCCCTCTCTACTTTTTTGACCGTTTTTATGCTGGTTCTAGGACTCTGAGCAGTTTACCACTGCTAACCCGTGCTGAAATGTATATGCTCTCTCCCTTAAACATGGTAACATTGGTTCAGCCCCAATTGGCATATTTGACTTACTTATAGGTCCCTAGAAAAGTATACTACATGTGCCCAGGGCCTGTAAATGAAACACTACTAGTGGGCCTGCAGCAATGACTGTGCCACCGACAGAAGTAGCCCCTTAACCATGTCTCAGGCCTGCCATTGCAAAGCCTGTGTGTGCAGTCTCTCTGCCACCTCGATTTGGCATTTAAAAATACTTACCAAGCCTTAAACTTGCCTTTTTATACATATAAGTCACCCCTAAGATAGGCTCTGGGTAATCCATATCAGATAATTTTTGAGTAGCAGATTCAGCTTCGGAAAGGGATAACCAGGTCATATTTAGTATAGTCAAAATGGTAATAGAAAATCCTGCTTATTGGTGAGGTTGGCTGTAATATTACTAATTTAGAAATGCCACTTTTAGAAAGTGAGTATTTCTCTGCACTTGAAACCATCTGTGCCTTACAGCCTGGCTCCAATCAACATCTGGGGTGTGCTGGTTGACAGCTCCCTTGTGCATTTCACCCAGACATCCACAAACAGTCGCATCTGCATTCATCTGCATACTGAATGGGTCCTCCTGGGCTGAAAGGGTGAAGGGCCTGACAGTTACATTTCAAAGCCCAGTGGCCTGCCCTCACAAAATGGACTGATAACCCCTCCCCCCAATGGGACCCTGGCAGACAGGACTGGGCTGAAAGGGGAACTTGTACACTTCAAAACCACTTTTTGAAGTTCCCCCCACTTCAAAAGCATGTTTGGGTATGTAAATTGGGTCTCTGACCCCACCAAATCAGACACTTCTGGACCTACACCTGCACCCTGTCAGAGGAGCTGTCTGGCTGCCCAAAGGACTCATCTGGACTGCTTTGGGTGGAAAGGACTGCTGCCCTTCTGTTGGCATGCTACCTTGCTGCCATGCTGGCTTCTGACTCTGCTGGAAGGACTCTCTAAGGGCTTGGATTGAGCTTGCCTCCTGTTTCTGATGTCTCAGGGCCAACAAAGTCTTCACCTCTTCAAGAAATTCCTTGTGCGTCAAAAATCAACGCAACGCCTGCAGAAAATTACGCAAAGCCTGCATTGTGACTGAGAAATCGCCACACAGCCGTCTGGAACGGCGCAGCACCGACTTCCCAACTGGAAATGTGTCACATCTCCTACCGGATTGATGCAGCAACTGTCCCTGCTTCCAGTGCTTCAACGACTTTCTAAGTATCGCCCCTGGCCGTCAAAATATCCCCGCATTGCAGTGAGTAACCAAGACTGCGTGCCGGAAAACGTCACAAACTTATTGCAGCATGAAAAGAAATGACGCATCGTCTGTGCCATGTTGGAAAATTTGATGCAACACCTTATTTTTCACGCATCTCCTCCTCTGCGGTCTCAGTGCATCGTTATTTCTTATGCACACCATGTACTGTGTGGAACAAAGAGACAACTTTTTATTTCTAAGGATTGAGACTCTTTTAAAACTTTTAAAATTGTTATTTTAACTTATGCTTATTGGATCTTTGTCATTTTTACCTCATTTTATTCAGATACGATAAATATTACCTATTTTTCTAAACCTGTTTAGGTGTATTTTTGTGGTGTTTTCACTGTGTTACTGTATGATTCATTGCACAAATACTTGACACACTGCCTTCTAAGTTAGGCCTGACTGCTCAGTGCCAAGCTACCAGGGGGTGGACAGAGGATCATTTGGATTGAGTTGGTACTTACCCTTATTATCATTGTGGTCCTTACTTGGACAAAGGTGTATACCTCTGCAAACTAGAGACACCATTGCTAACAGTGATGATTTTATAAATCAGCTATTGTTAAATAATAGCCTCCATACAATTCTGAACAGATAGTAGTGACAGGTGAAGCAGTGAGAAATGTGATCTTTGAACAGACCCTTTATTAGATAGTGCCACATTCAAATGTAAGCTCAGTAGGACAGACTCCCAACACAATCAGTCATTTCAGAGCTTTACCACAAAGCAGTCAGTGCAGAGTTCTATCATAAATCAGCCAGCACAGAGTTTTAATTTGAATCATTCTTTGAAAAATTCCAGTCCAGATCAGCTTGTACAGAAGTTTACCTCAAATCAAGCAAGAAAGAATTTAAATGCTGCTTTGAAAGAACATAGTTCAGGAATGGCTGTTCAACAGAACCAGATGAATTGCATGAACCCAGGTGCTTTGACAGTTCCAGTGACAATAGGTCCAGTTGTTCCTCTGTATGCTCCAGACATGACTGGGAATAATCTGCACACATTAAATGTCCTGAATTTTCAGTATATTCACAATATCCTGAATACCCCAGTTGTTCTAAATGGTTTTCCATCAAACAGCGCAAAGGGATTTCTGAGCCCAAGTGGTTTAGAGATGGAGAGAATGCATTCTCTTCCGAGACCCTTGACCCCTATATGCGTTTCAGACCTGACTTCACTGACAAGTCAGACAGAATTTACCCCCGGTGCAAGGTTTCCTCAGAGATCCCCACCGTATTTTTTACCCAAATCGGATCAAACCCCATACATTGGCTGTAATACCCCGCATAGGAGGTTTCTCTTTATCACTACTGTTGTGAATACCCCAGATCAAGCAATTGAAAGTCCTCATGAACAGAAGCAATGTTGAATACTCCAATAAGCTTGCAAGGTTTTACTGCTCATCAATTAAATGATTTGCTGAATAATTTGAGTCCTGAGGTGCAACAGAAGGAACAAGTTGCAATGGAAGAGCAGAACACATCCCAGAGGAAGATAGACCATTGGACATACCCATATTGAAATTAAAATTAAATGAGATGATACTGGGAAATGTGGACACAGTTCACTTAGATATTTACAATGAAGATGATCTGCGGTTTGTGTGCAAAGACATTACAAAACGTGCAGTCAAGCTAATGAGAGACTGGCTGAATTAACCCGAAAGATATAATGTGGATTTGGAGAAATCAAAAGCCTTGAAGAATTTAGTGACAAGGATATATTGAACATAAGGCCTCCTGGAATGAGATTGCAGTTTAGAGAATTGATGCTTACATTCAGAAATTGGAAGCTTTAGACAAGTGGGATGGAAGATTGACAAAGAAAAGAGATAAAAAGAAAATGAAAACACATTTGCCTGTGGCAGACAAAAGTCAAGTTGACGGAAATGTGAAAATGCTTCCATGAGAGAAATTCCTGGTTGAAGATATGTTCATGTACCTTGGAGTAGGCGTGACTTCACAAATAATTACCTGAAATTGTGAGAGAAACTAGTAGAGTAGTATATGCAGACAGAATGATTTGCAAAGCTTTCAAAATGCTGTGGGAAGATTTGAAAATATTATTTGACATTGTGGTTCAGAGTGATTTGTAGACTGAATGTAATATTACTGTTGATTGGTGAGACAGTGAACCTCCAAGAGAACCAATGACAAATATGCCATCTGAAGAGGTGTTGAAAATATCAGAAAGTGATTGGCTATTTGAAAAACAAGGTGTTCCTTAAAGATATTAATTGGCCTAGGATTGACAGGACAACTCCATAATCTAAGGAGTTGATATATTTCTAATATGATAGATTGTTCCAGGCTTTCAAGCACTTCAGTCGTACTGAGACTATAGAGGCTAACGATATGGGTCATTTTGTGTTCAGTTTTGTTCAGAGAGTGAAGTCAGGTGTAAATAATATGATTCTGCAGCATTTGATTTGTTGGCAGGACAAACACATTGATAAGATCCTGTGGATACAAAATACTGTAGCAATGAATTGGAATTGAAGCGCAATACCTTCAAAGAATAGTGATGGTGATGCAATTGAAAGCTGCACAGAAAGTTAGTCGGACTCAACAGTTTGCAGGGAATACTGGTGGTGTTCAAGGAGTGCATCAGCAGGGGAGTAAATAATTCTCAGCAGCACGGTAGGGGGTGTGGTGTTCCTGTAGATCAGAGTGGAGTTGTGGATGTTTTGACTTTGAAGAGAACTAGTGTGTGTCACGGATGTGGCCAGTTGTGCCATCAGAGGAGGGATTCTCCCCTTAACGGTGCAACTAATCAGGTACAGAGTAATGGAGTTCTGAAAATGTAAGGCAATAATCAGGTTAAAATGCAGAGGGTTCAGAGACCCTGAATGCAAAATTCAAATCTGTCCCAGAGACAGCAGATATAAGTTCCACAAGTCCTGATGTCCAAACAACAGACAAATGTTTCCTGACAAAATTTAAACCAGGTTACAAATGTAGATTCAATAAGTTGACATCACAGTTTCCTTTAATTAAGTTGCTCCAAAGGAGAGGAGTGCATGATTGGTGCTTCCTTAGATGTGGATCAACGTGGACCAAATGTGGACGGTGCTGTGGATGGTCACCATGTGTCATTTCTAGTAGACACATGTGCCACACACTTTACTATAAGAACAGCAGAAGTACCAAGCCCACCCCTTTCAGGAAAGATAATTCAAATGGAAAGAGTTGCAAATAAACAATTGTCAAACGCAGTAACAGAATCTGTCCTTGTAAAACTAGGTTCCTTTGAGGATGACCATCAAATCATGGTATATTACTCAAGTCCTGTAAATCTGCTTGGACGCAACTTGCTATGCAAGTGAATGATTCTATCAGTTGTACCCCATGTGGTATTGAGATCCATATGAATGATGACGATTCAGCATTAAAGATTATAAACCAAGTCCCGAGTGTTGTATTGTACCCAATGTTGACATGTAATGACTTGCTCGAAGACGCAGTCTGGGACATTTCCGGAAAACAGATAGGACTCATTGAAGGGGTTGAGCCTATCAAGATAGCTGTGAAATTGATTGCTGTGTACCTGAGAATTTCTCCATATAACGTGACACCTGAAACAATTGTAGGTATTATTCCAGTGATCAATTCATTGATGGATCAGGCATTTTGGTTTGGCAGTTGTGGTTTGGCATGGTCCTAGGTCCCACAAGGGTACCCTGAGAGTCCTTCCATCTTTAACCAGATCTTGAAAAGAATCTGGAGTCCCTTAAAATGCCCTACCATTCAGTCTTGCTTCAGTACATTGATGACCTACTAGTGGCATCAAATAGTTAGGAAGCATACAGGAGAGATACATTTGCCCCTTTGAACCACCTAGCTGCAAATAGATATAAGGTTTCCCCGACTAAATTTTCTCTCTTTGGGTTGAGGCTTATCCGACTAGTAGGAATGAAAGTATCACAGCTCCCAAGCTATTACTTAGAGAGCTTCTTATGAGGTTCGGCTTCCAGACTACTCTAGAGTAAGATTTAGGAACACATTTTAACAGTGAAGTCTTGAAATTATTGTATGCAGCATTAACAGTTGAGTAAAGACTATATTGCAATTACAGGCCCTAGGCCTCTGGATTAGTGGAGCAAGTTAATGGAACTTTTAAGTCTAGATTGGTGAAAGTATGTGCCTCCACCACTCTTAAATGGCTTGATGCATTGCCTCTTTTTTTTTCTTCTTTTCTGTCCTCATTCACCTCAGAATCCAAGCCAACTCTATATCTTGACCTTTCACACCTCTCATATGTGGAGATTGCCTATGCAAGGGAGACAGATTCTCTGTCACTCAGCCTTCTCTAGAAAGACCAAGGTGGGTGGAGAGCGGTGTACAATCACTGGACTTCGTCTTTCACCCAAACATGGTCCCTACTGAAACCCTTGCTTCCCCCTCTACTTCACAAGGAGTGTCCACAGTGTCTCCTTTTTCTTTTTTTTGACCCTCCCACAGCTATATCTCTTTTTGACATGTGGAAAGGAACATTAAGCCACTCTGTGTGCAAGGGAGGGAACACTGCCACGATTTTCGACAAATTTTTCTTCTAGTCAGAAGAATAGAGTAAAAAAGCAGGTTCCTCTCTTCTCTATTTCTCACTTCAGATTCCCGTAATTGCTCAAATATGATCAAGGGGAGATGTACCATGAATTCTCGCCTCAATATACTTGAGAGCTTTTTACACACTTCTTCCCAGAAAGAAATGGACAATCCATAAACATGTGGATATTAGCTGCGCTCTGCATTCCACATTTAGCACATTATAACAATTCTCCTTTCTTCATTCTGGAAAGCTTGTCCAGAGAAAAATAAGCTCTGTGTATGGAAATTAGATGATTTTCCTTAACAAAGCAGACTTTACTACGTCAAACAGAGTGCGCATTGACTCTTGGCAGCACTCTTGTACCCATTCCAGATGCACGTTGTCTGCCCAAAGGCCTTCTGCCAACTTAAAATCACTGTCCAACACCTCTAAGATTTCCCAGTACCAAACCAATACCTTCTTCGGACCGGAGGATTCTCTGAGTAATTTACTATCCATGACATTTGCTGATCCCAAATTCACTTGACTGCTCTGTGGCCAGCCTTTCAACTGAATATACTTCAATCTGTACAGGCTCCTCCCTGTTTTGTTCTTTAGTTCTTCCCAGGAGAGTAAGGATCCTTCCCTGAATAGGTCCCCCAAGTATTCTATGCTAGCCTTCCTGATTGGCATGGCTAATACATAATTTAAACACTCCAGAGTGCCTGGCAATTCCCAGATCGGGGCATTTTGACTGTAGTAAATACCCTTTGTTGCTGATCTTGACTGATACCAACTCTTAGCGAGATCTTGCAGTACCTTCAGTTTTACCTCTTTAAAGAATTTTGGCTCTCCAATTGTGTATAAAAAGTGCTTTGCTGTCCCTTTCACAGTGCCTACCATAGCATTAAACATACCACCAATTTCTGTAGAGTCCGGGGAGGTGAAGAGCATCTTCGAGAAATGCCCATGCATAGTAATGGAGATCTGGCAGTGCCAAGCCTCCCTTCTCCCTCCTCCTACGCAGGTTTTTCCAGAAAATCCTAGGGCCCTTATATGCCCATAAGAATGAATGTATAGCTTGTTGAAATGTATCTAAGTACCCTTTGCTCATTTGGAGTGGGATGGCGTTGTGTAAGGAATTGAACTTAGGCAAGATCATCATCTTAAGCAGGCTGACTCTTCCTAATATTGTAAGAGGGAGGTGTACCCACCCTTGCATTAACTTACTGCAATCTCCCAAAAGGTTTCTTTGGTTCAGAGTTGTTCAATATCCTGTGTTATCGTTATACGTAGGTATCTAATTTCACTCTTTCCTTGCCTTTGTTCCTTCTTCTGATTATTTTTGTCTTTCCAGCTTTCACAAAATATCCAGACACTCTGCAAAAGTTCTCTGCTATACCCAATAATGCAGGAAGAGCTGTTGATAGGTCAGCAGTATACACCAAAAGTCATCCGCATATAGAGCTACTTTTTTCTGCCAGCTGTTATACATAAAAGGAGATATTGTGGGATCCTGCTTTATTTTCCTAGCAAAAGATTCTATATACAAATTAAACAGTAGAGGAGATAGGGGACAGCCTTGCCTAGTACCTGTGGGTATCCTAACGGGATTTGTAAGGTTCCCATTCACCAATACCCTTGACGAGGAAGCATGATAAATCGGTGCAGCGCCACTTTCAATAAATCTGCCCTTAACTGTTCCTTCAACTTTTCTCTGTGTGTTAAGAGAAAGTGACGCCCTGGTAGAATATTTTATCTCAATCCAGTGCTTACTGATTCATTTTATGGTTGAAACTGGTGATGGGTGAGTGCGTAGTAACACATATGGGCAAATCTAGAATTTCCCTCACTGAACTATTTGGAATGAGTTATTATTTTGTGCTAATTTTCTTGCCACCTTCATTATGGATACAAGGTACTTTCAACCCCTTAGTTTGGTAAATTACCAAACCAGAATGACGAACCAGGATATCGTCAACAAATAAGCATCTTTAAAAAGGTCACTTGGAATACATTCAATTGCCCAATAAACGTTGACCTCAGTTTCAGTTCAATCACCTTGTCCGGTTATCCACTTGCAATCTCAGAATGGTACACCCTCCACAGTTTACTAATATCAAAAGGACAGGAGGCAAATACACAACCATTTCTGTGCATGACCACGTACTAATCAGTATGTGGGAAAGGAAACGGAAATAGACACATGCAAGACATTGACGGGTCCCACCAGTCAAAAAATATTGAACATACCTTTTGCAAATGATTTGTGAGTCGGGTGAGTATTCAAATGAAAGTAAACACATTGATCTAAATTATCCTGTTGTGCATATGAAAGTGTCTGTGCCTAGGATAAATCTGTGAGATTTCCTTGTGTGATTCTGTGCATATATTTATGTGAGTTTTATTGAAGGCGCCAGTCAAGGTGAAGTTTAAGAAGATTAAAATATAGGTTGCCTCGGTAATGAAGAGAGACGAATACACATGTTCATTCACAGACAATATTAAAACATTAGAGGAATGGAATAGCAGACAGAAGTGAAATAAAGAGATACATGTGGAATGGCTACCTCTCATCAACTGAGACCCCAACATTCCAGAGGGGAAATGGTTTTAGCATTGACTATTAAAGGGGTCTGATAAATGTTATGCTCATTCCCTGTCTGAAATCCTTCCCTTCCAGTTTGATTCCGGTAGGCATCAACTTGCTGAAACTCAAGGAAGCACACATCTTCCAGCTCACATCTTTCAGGGAGAGAACATTGACCATTAGCAGTGCTTAATTTGTGCTTCTTGTTTCTGGTGCTGAGCACCGGCACTTATTTTTGAGGGCCGGGGCTTATTCTTCTGTCTCCAGCATTTGCTGCGAGCAAAAGACACATATGGGAAAGACGGATGAAGGGAAAAACAAAAATGCTTCACAAAGTGAGAAAGTAGAAAGCTGCAAGAGTGAGCTGAAGAGGCAGGGAGTGGCTTTACATGGATTGAAGAGGCCGAAGATGGCTTCAGGATTACGGCGCCTCAGTATTCCGTGTTCACACATTTAATTGCAGCAGCCACGTGTTTAAGAGGAGGGCTTTGAGAACCGGCACCTCTTTATTTACAAATTAGGCACTGATCATTAGCCCATGAACTTGCAGTGTTCTAGTCCTTTCGAGTGAGGCTTCTTTATCCTGTGAACATGGAGGCTAATTCCCCTGGTTGGTTCTATACACCCTGGTGCCAATGATTTTCGTCCCTCAGACAATGGCATGCTCACTCCGACCTTACAACGTTAGGCATCTATGAATCGGAATCACAACATAAAACATTCAGAGATTCTTATATGGTGGTCTAGGGAGATCCTCTTATCTGCCCTGCAATCCTCTCACTGGCATCAACCGCCAAAGCCCTTCCTCTCATTAGTGGATTACTACAGTGCATCTCCCATAGGTGATGTGCATCTCTATGCCATTATTCATGATCACAAGACTTTCAAAATTGACTTACATGTCCACGTACGTGCTATGGATGAGTGCACCTAGGAGCCACCATGCCACTAAGGAGTCTTTTTAAATTTGATCCCTCTACAAGTAGGGTCCAAAACGTTCTGAAACTTTTTCTGCAGAGCTCATTCCCTGTCATATATCCTTCCCATCCAGTTTGATTCTGGAAGGCCTCACCATGCGGAAACTCAAGGAAGCACACATTTGGATGAGAGCACATAGAAACCCCCAAGGCAACGTGGAGTCTTTTAAGTTTAATCCATCTACGTTCCATTAATAGGCTCCTCAGGAACTTTGACCTATTGATGAGTACTGTTGAGAAGAAGCCATTTACTTTGACTAGTAACTAGTTCAAAACTAATGTTTAATATTGATCACAATAGTGTCAGTAAACAAAGAACATTTTAGTCACAAGTTCTTTTTATCATAGGGATTTCCCTGAACTCAAATTTTGGGAGATTTTCTGATCTTTTTTTTACAAACAAAGCCACACAGTCTTAGAATGGTTATCTCCTGTGGGGCCCTGACTTCCTCCCAAAATGCCACCTCTTCACTGGGATTGCTTATTCTTATTTTATACCCCATTCTGAACTTAACATTTTCCCTTGCACCCTCGTAAACACAACAGGATGTATTAGGCTGAAGATCACCTTTCAACTCAGTTAGATTCTAGAAACTGTTCTTCTACCACACCAATGCAAAGGTAACTCAATGTACATTTGGGGTTAATCAGCAACATCAAACCAGGCCTCCCCTGCCACTTCAATTGTCAAGATCTTTGTGGGTGCAATTGCCCCTCAGTTATTTCAGCAAAGAAAGAATATGCCTACTTATTCATACTTATTTGTGGAGTGAATAAATTTTTTTTATCATGGAGCTAGGGTAATTTCCCTTTTTCTGCACTGGCTGAGGCCACCTCGTCTTTCCTCAGAAGCCAGGATTACTTTTTACTGTATGTGCCTCTACATTACTTGACCCTCCCCATGTCTTGCAGCTCACTCTACTCTACTTACCCTGCTCTACCTTTCAGTATTTGACACAAATATTTAGCTACCACATTTTTTCATCTAAGGTTCTATTAGGAGTTATTTTGTACTTTTTTCTTTCACGTTAGCTTATTGCAATGTTGAATATTTTTTTTTATATAACTCAATGTATGTTGTCATACTCCTTTGATGTTCTCTAGCATATCACAACCAAAGCTGCAATGCATTGGAAATCTACTTTTTGAGTCATTGTGGAATAAGTCAGACGTGAGGAAAGACATACCATGAATGAAACTATATGGTAATTAATTTTATTAGGAGTGGGTTGTGAAGTAGCAGATCCTGCATCTCGCATCCCCACACATACATTGTTAAAAACCTACAGGTGGCCATTCAAATTGTGCAGCTTTTTCTTTAGAAAAAACACTAATACATTATACAATCATCAGTGCAACCGTGAGTTTTCCAAAATGGTGGCTACAATAGAGGAAGAAGAGACATATATATAATTGAAACAAATAATAATGTTTTTTAATCTTTCTAGGTATACACCAAACAATGTTTATGATTTGATTATGAAAAAAATGTTCATCACTCTTGGTTTAGATACATTTTCATAGTTAACTTTATTTATTAGTTTTAGCAATTGCTCATGGTACATTTGCAGAATGTTAAACATTTGAAAAGAGCGTATCGTCAGGGACACCTTTTTGTAGAAGAGGTTTTTAGTACATGTACGTGTAAGTTCTGTGGACAGAGCCTTTCAAAATCTTGTAGGTTTTATCACCACATCAATATCTTCCCAACCAAATTAACAGATCTTTCTCTACATATGCATGATCCAAAACATTTACACATTGTCTGCTGAAGTAGAATGCTCTTTTAATGTGTCCATGCCCAGAATATGACTTCAGTGGAAGGTCATTTAGCTGGAATGATCTCTTGAACTCACTGTACCGAAGATCGTTAAATATGTGAAAGTCAGACTTTGTTTTCCACACACACAAAAGATATTCTTCCATGTCTTTAAAGTCACATTATTTTTCTGTCTCAGCAAATCCTTTTTGAAACTTCACAGGTTCAGCAATTATGGCTCCAAGCTTTGTTTCATTTTGACCACCTATAAAAACATGTGCCTTGGTAAGATCCCTGGGCACCGCTGTGTCAAGTTTCTTGTACAGAATATGAAGCAGGATTAAGGGCCACATGTACAAAGTGAATCAGTCCATTTGCGACTAGAAAAATATTTTTGGGGATGTATAAAGCCCAAGCTGCGATTCAGTAAATTGTTACCGAATCGCAATTGGGGTTTTGCGATTCGGTATGAGGAAGGGCATCCCTTCCTCATACCGAATTTAAATGGTATGTGTAATTTTTTGTGTGACCGTGAATGCGTTCGCAAAACAATCGCAGTTGATTCAGGCAGGTCTGAAGTGTGTCAGGACCTTGGATGCATGCTGAAGAGCTTGAGATGCCATCTCTTCTAAACCAGGAGCCAGCTAAGTTTTTTGAGGTGGGGTGATGTGAGTGTAACAAGGGAAATTCAGGTTGAGTCTTGCTGTGGTGATATGGATGGTCTGTAGTCTTTGAAGTAGGTGGGCCTCAATTCCTACATAGAGAATGTTTCCATATTCCAGTCGACTGGTGAAGTGGGGCTTGGTTGACGGTGAGTCTCGTGTTTTGGGGAAGCAGTTTGAAAATCTCACATAAAATTCAAAGGATGATGTGGAAGGAGGATGGCACTGCATTGATTTGGGGCCTCATGGTGAGTTTTTTGTTCAAGATGATATTCTGGGTGTGCTCAGGTGGGGGCAGAGTGGGCCCTAGTTCTGTGGGCCACAAGGAGGTGTCCGAGGGTGAGTTATCACTGCCAAAGATCAAAACTTCCATGTTGTCTGTGTTAAACTTGAGGCAGTTATTCCTTATCCAATTCTTGACTCTAGTCATGCATTGGTGGAAGTTAGTTCTGGTGACGGTGGCGTTTTTGGAGTGGGAGAGGATAAGTTGCATATTGTTGGTGTAGGATATAATATTGAGTATGTGTGATTGGACCACATTGTCTGGGGTGGGATGTCGATGTTGAAGAGGGTGATAAGCCTTGAGGGACTACTCCGATGATTGGTTTGGGGTGAAAGGTGGATTTGTTTTGTCTGTTATGAGGAAGGAGGAGGTTCATCTGAGTGTGGCTGTCATAAAGTCAAGCAATGACCGTGTGGCAGGAGATGGTGTTGAAGATTGCTGAGAGATCAAGGATCATAAGGGCGGCTGTCTCTCCTTTGTTGAAGAGGGCCCGGATGTCATCTTTGGCTGTAATCAGGACTGTCTTGGTGCTGTGTTTGCTGCAGAATCAGGTTTGGGATCGATCCAGGAGGTGAGTGTGTTCCATGTTGATGATGAGTTGTTCTTTGAGTTTGGCCGGGAAATGGAGCAGTGAGTTGGGTCTGTAGTTTGCAAAGTTCATTGGGGTCTGCTGAAGGTTTCCTCAGCAGAAATTCAGCAGAGGTTTGATTTCTCCATGCTTCTAGTCTTCTAGGAGCGATGCAAAAACCAATGATGTGTGTGTAGAGTGGAAAGTTCAAAGCCAATCCTGAATGCTTCTGGTAGAAGATTTGGTGGGGGCATGGGTCGAATGGGGCCCCATAGTAAATTCATTTCATGATGGTGATGATCTCCTGAGTTGTGAGGTGGTTCCAGGTGGTTAGCCTTGGGATGGTAGTGTGTGTGGAGGTATGGGCTTTGGAAAAGTCTTCAGGCTTTAATTGAGGGTTAAAGTTTCTGTAGATTTGGGCAATTTATTTGTGGAAGAAATCAGCAAAGCTGTTGCATAGGTCCTGAGGGAGAGAAATGTTGAATTTCATCATTGTGGGGTTGGTGAATTCAAACTATGCAGAAGAGCTCCTTATTGTTGTTGGGGTTAGCTTTGGCAGCGCGCCTTGTCCTTAGTAAATAAACTTACAAGAGGACGCATATTGGTCGATGAACCTTTTGGATCGCATGGAGTATCCTAGTCAAGTGGAAAACCAATGAATCATCAATAAGCACTTCAATCTACAGCAATAATTAAATATTCCCCTTTCAATAAGAAAATACCATCACTCTCGACAAGGTTAATCATTTTTATTCTGTACTAGTTACAATTGTAATCAAAACCTTTATTCAACTTTATTGTTAATCAAACTTTATTAAACATCATAAACAAACTATTCAGCAAGAATTTTCAATAAGAATGAACAAGCATCAACATAAGTCAGCAAATTCTCTAACATTAGGAATAATTCAGCAATGCAAGTCAGTCTGTCAGCTGTCACCATCAAGTCACCCTTGTCAGCCTACGTAACTCAAATTAGCATCAGCATGTGGGTCTTCATGCGAAAACAATTTAGACAAAAATCATTAATTTGGAAAAATCTATCTAAAGAGAGTAAAATAATTTTAAACAGTGCAGTTGGTACCTAGAAGAAAAAGCACACATTAGTCAGTCATATTTTATAGCTACCTATTTAAGATAGATCAGCAACAAGTCTGTCTTCATCTCCAGGTCATCAGCAAGTATCAGGCTCACAGAAAGCAAGCCCAATTATCAGCACTTCGGACAGCATCTCCCGACGTCATCAACTTTCGTGTCTCTGCTCTGAATTTTCTCCCCTTGTCATGACTTTTTATTAGGGTCTTCAGTCCATCCAACTAATTGCTAATTGGTTAACCGTATCAGAAGTTATGACTGTAACCTATAGTTTTTGTTTACCACATGTTTGCGTCGATTCAAGCTTCAAGTTCCATTAGTTTGATTGGTCCTTCTGTCGATGAGAACATCATCCGGCTCTTCAGGTAACAAAATTGTTGCTCACAGTCTTTCAGTCAGTGCTTTCATTGTTCAAGTCCTGGGAAAGTACGTTTAGCCTACTCTACATATAATTGTATACATTTGTCCTCATCATCTCCTGTCCACTGGTACATTTGCAGAATTTTCTAGCAGAGCTTTGTCTGAACTCTGTACAGTTCAAGGTCCTTTTCTCCAGTTCCAGTCCTTGGCAGCTCATCGCGTCTCCACGTTTAAGCAAGCAAGGCCCAATGAAGATCAGGCCTCCAGTTCGGCTAAGTTAAGAACATGAGTTATCATAGAACATAGGTTATACATTCAAATATGACGTATTAGTACAAATGTTAACATATTTTTCATTATTTAGCATTTTGTGAATACATATGGGGACCACTCCCCGTGGGCACATTTTACTCATACATGTCATTTTCAAATATTAGTTTCTTTTATCAATATTTCACATTAGAATTCATACTCAAATCATTAGAAATTTCTCATATTAGCATATGTGCTCCAACAGCTTCAATGTGTGAAGCTAGAGCTTTTTTATGTCTAGCATAGTTAGAGGTGGTGTAGGTTGAGTGCTGATTTGTAGAGGGTTCTGTCAGCTTGGTCTTTGTTTGTACGCCCCCTTCTCTTGAGGTGCTTGCATTGGAGCTTGGCTGTCCTGAGGTCCTCAGAGTACAGGCAGGCTTGCTTGTTGGATCTTCTGTGCTTATTGTTCTTGATAGGGGCGAAGATGTCAGCACAATCAGTGATTGAGGTGTTGAAGCTGCTGACATCCTAGTTAACGTTGTTGTGGTGTTTGCATGAGTGGAGGTCTTGGATGTTGGTCCATTCGGTCTCTGACGTCTTGTTTCAGCTGCAACGGGCAGCGCTGGGTTGCGTCAGGTGAAGGGTATGGGTGTCATGATGATGAAGTGGACAATTGAATGGTTTGCTGTTAAACATAACCATAACTGCTGAATTTCTATGGTTTTGTGGGAGGAAATTCAGAAACTAACTTTAACGTTCCTGTATATGTTTTCTTGCACGCACATACGTAAATATAAGCAGCAAAGTTGGCCACAGGGCCTGACCTATGCTCAGGCCCGGCAACCAACCCTTCTGCATGCACCCAAACCCAGGTTGCGCATTCGGCAGTGCACAGCATGAGTTCGGTTGCAGTGGGTATTTTGTTTTCAATTTTTCTCTGGATTTGCAGATCCACTACTGGATTCACAAATCCAAGATCCATGAATCAGATGGAAAAATAATAATTTGGCAATTTTTACCAACATGGGGTCCCTGTATCCTGACCCCTTACGTGTTTTTTCATTCTTCTTTTCCCACCCCAAGCCAATGCAAGAAACAAAATGGTGGCCGCAACTTTTTTGTCAGGTTACAGCCAGCCAATCAGGACCTTGCTTTTCCCCCGAATCCGCGGATCCAAATCTGTGAATCTGAATCCTCGGCACTAAATATCTATATTTTTTTAAGCTTTAATATCTCAGACGCTACTGAACAGATTTACACCAAATCATAAAAACCACAATATGTGGACTAAGATCTAGCTTCCTGCCAAATTTGGTGTCTTTCCGTTCAGCAGTTTGGGCTGTAGGAGTGTCTGAAGATCCTATGCAAAAATTAATGAAGAAAACACATTCTGGACCCCCTTTTTTCTCAGCCCCCCGCTTGACAGAGCACCTCAACACATTCAAGAAAGCAACTCAGGTGACGAAAATATAGGTTTTGAAAATGTTTTGAAGATTTGTCAAGTGGCGCCAAAGTTATAGGCAAAACAAAAAATGCTCTATCTATGGAAACTGGGTCCTAACTATAATTTCCTAGTGGGTACGCCACTAGGACTAGGTATATATATGCAGTATCACCATATACATCAATCAGACATGAAGTAGGGTTAAATGCATTGAATTTTTTCTTAAGACAAAGGAAGATTGAAGAGAAAAGACATTCGGAAATGCTTGTGGAGATGGTAAAACTGTGTTTAAACAATAACATCTTTATTTTTGATAGTAATGTATACAAACAAGTGCGAGGAACTGCTGTGGGTATTTCTCTCTCTCCAAGCTACGCTAATTTAACCTTGGGCTGGTGAGAGAGAGAAATAGCATGGCAAGATAAATATTAAGAACATCTGGATAAAGTGGTACTATGGTTACGTTATATAGATGACTTGTTCTTGATCTGGAATGGTACTAAAGGGGAATTTGATGTATATTTAAAAATCTTAAATGAAAATGATTGTGGTTTGAATTTTACATATGACATCAATGACAAACAAATTGATTTTCTAGACATTAGAGTGTATATAGAAAATGATCAGATAAATAGAACTATGTTTAGGAAAGCAACATCTACTAACAGTGTTCTGCATGGGAGCAGTTTTCATCCGAAACCATTGTTAAAAAGTATTCCCTTTGGAGAATTTCTAAGAACTAGACAAAACTGCTCCAATGACAAAGAAATGGAAAAACAATTTAGCAAGGTGCAAAAACGATTTATGCACTGTGGGTATCCAAGAGCAAATATTGATCTTAGTGAGAAAAGGGCTAAGAAGATACCTCAGCAGGACACTCTGATAGATAAAGGTGTGAGAAGAGGAAGTGAGAAGGAGGAAGTGTGTCCTAGTTTAATTCTCACTTTCAGTAAGGAAAGTAAGAACATAGAAACAATATTCAGAAAACATTGGAAAATATTGAGAAATGATCAAGATTTGGTAAAGAGAATAGGCCTCAAACCACAAATAACATATAGAAAGTCACGCTCATTGAGTTGCATATTGGTGAACAGCCATTATGGAGCACCAATAACAAAAAATTGGCTGAAGACTGAGGCAGTGGGCTTCTATAAATGTAATAAATGCAGTGTGCCAGATTGCAAGAAACACAAAAACATACATGGATTATAAAGGGAAGGTCACACATATTTCACAGAGAATTACTTGTGACAGCCAATATGTGGTGTATATGCTTGAGTGTGAATGTGGTTTAAGATATATTGGGAGCACAATATGTCCGCTCAAGAAAAGGAACTTAGAGCACACTAGAGCCATTATGAATCAAGACATGAGTTATACAATGGCAAAACATTTTGCAAGAACACACACAAAAGATTGGAGATCATTAAGGTTTGTGGGATTAGGACAAATGAAAAAGAGTGAGAGGGGGGAGACAGAATCCGAAAGCTCCGACAATTGGAGAGTAGATATATTATTCAGCTCCGTACAAAAATGCCATATGGTTTAAACATGGACGAGGAATTACATGTTCACTTATGATTTATAATGTTTTGAAATATGATAAGGTATACTGTAATGATATTATGTAGGGGCTGAATTTGTAGTTGATATTTATTATGTAAGTGCTAAGGTTAAATGGTGGTAGTGACTGCTTTGGAGTAAGGGTTCATTGATATTCTTGGTGGAATTGATAAAATAAGAAAAATTTGAAACATAATGAAAAATAATGGAAATAAATATTTTGGAAATTAATGAGAATACCATGAGACAAGCAGTAGATTGATAATGTATGATTTTAGTTTAAATATAGATCTAGAACTACATAAAAAGTAGCCCTTGCTCCACTGAGTAAATGATTAACAAGTAATACCTTTAAATGTGTAATAGAATCAGTGAAATATTGAAAAAAACTGCAGAAAATAAAGTAGTGATTAATCAATAGGTAGAAAAGATTGGAGGAATATTGAAAAACAGAAGAAATGAGAGTTATGTGTTTTAAATGGGAGTTTTAATTTGTGTGAACTACTATGTCCAGAATGCATTGTGCATGATGAAGGGATATTGAGTATAAAAAGAAAAAGTAAAAAAGGACTCACTTACCGTGATCAAGACTCCTTGGTGAGTTGAAACACGTTGGTGGTTGTTACTGCAATAAAATACACATTACTTGTACCTCGTGGAGTGCGGTGACATTTCTTGGTATTATACGAATTTCGAGATTGGTCTTCTCTGTCACTGGGCACCGGCAGTGGAGTGCGCCGCCCAGCAACCCTTCGACCACTTTGTTTTACAATATATAGACATCTCTCTCTATATATATATATATATATATTTATATATGAAAAAAAGAAGAGAGAACTCTGGGTAGTTCCCAAGTTTAGGTGGAGAGCAGCTCCAGTAAGGAGCACCTTGCAACACCAGTGACATTCTAGATTTGCTCACCTCAAATGTTGTTTATCTAGCAAAGTTTTTAAGCATCAAGCATTTGAGGTGAGCAAATCTAGAGTGTCGTTGGTGATGCTGGGTGCTCCTTACTGGAGCTGCTCTTCTCCTTAACTTGGGAACTACCCAGAGTTCTCTCTTCTTTTTTTCATGTTTTAGGCATCACTCTAACCTTGAAAGGGATTTGTTTATATATATATATATATATATATATATATATATATATATATATATATATATCCTCAACAAATAGCCACGTTGCAGTCTGCGCGCTCTTGCTGCCGGTGCCAATGTGGGAGTTGGGGGCTGGATTAGCCTCCTCTGCCAAGCGCCAATAAAGTATTCAACAAAATGTAACCATTGCACTCCAAGAAGTCTCATTGCAAGCCTGTTTATTTTGAAAAAGTGTGTGCCTCTACCACCCAACGCATTTCGACCGACAAAGGTAATCGTTGTCCCTTTTCCCTTTCAATTTATACAGTGCTATGTTTATGTTCATTACTGAAGCATTCTGAATAATGTAATTTTACAGAATTTTGCTTATATTTTTAACAACTTAGGCCCATATTTATACTCTATTTGTGCCGGATTTGGGTCATTTTTTTGACGCAAATTCAGTGCAAACTTAACTCCATATTTAGATTTTGATGCTAGCGTCAAAAATATGGAGTTTGCGTCATTTTAAGGATGCATGACACCGCCTTGCGTCTATGAGATGCAAGGTAGGCGTTCCCTTCCAAAACATGACTCAAACAACTTAGCTCCATATTTATCCAACAGGACAAAAATGTCGCACGGGTGGGAGGCGGGCTTGAAAAATTACGCTAAGCCCGATTTGGGTACAAGGAAAAAGAAGATTAGCTACAAACAATGTTTAGCACTATCAAGATAATATACAAAACAAAAAATAATAAAATAAATTCAAAGATAATATTTATTAAATGTGTGTGTACATAAAAACAAGCAAAAATGTCTTAACTTACGCAGGGAAGTTAACAAATATGAACCTAAATCATACATAAATATTAGAAAACAATTCAGTACAAAGGATACAAATAATATACATAAATATACAACCACAATAACTCACAAGGACAAAGTGCCACACGACGAGACAACAGGATTGTGATATCACAACAATTAACATACATAAAACTTTAGACCTCACAAATACATTTAATTACAATTAAATATAAACATTTCTTCTTTCGGCAACAGCTGTAACACAACTCAAAATAATATAATCCTATTATTTCAATCACAATTATCACTCAATCTTGTCTAATAATAATAACCTAAAAGGATTCTAACAAAATTAAGTCATAGGTTCTCCGCACAAACAATAGTAGGAACCAAGCCTACGCACGTTTCGGCGGCAATCCTCTAATTTAGGAGGCCGCCTTCATCAGGGTAGTTCCTTTAGCACTTAACAATACAAGATACAGCAGGCTTCATCAATTCTGTTATCCTTCCCAATAATCAATAACCTGATAAAGAGATACAACAAAGAATACAAGAAATAGTTAAATGAATATAGGCTCTTGAGATACGGTGAACCACCAGTGCTTGCACCCCTGTCAACGCCATCACCAAAAATAAATGTGAAAATTAAAAATAAAAATAGAAAAAATATGTGCTCAAAAAAGCAATACACGCAAAAACCGAGTGACCAACGGGTCCCAACATTCACTTCACTAGGAACATATAACTGAAACCAAGGCGAAGATGTAAATTAATTCCAAAGAGAGATGGAAAACATCAACTTTCTAGTTCCAGTGCAGGTTCACGAATACTCCTTATAAAAAGAAAGAAAACCAGATGCCTGAAAATACCGGTCCCCATTTTTGGAGAAAAAATTAGAACACTCAGTAATCGCAATCAAACATCACTATGTTATAGAAAATATATAATACACATTTATACCGATAAAGGCAATAACGTTCTGCTTCACCAACGATGGTAGGTTTTGCGATAAGGGTTATACCAGGGCATCCTTTCCATAGCTCTTATTAATCATAGCCCTTCCATCTACAAAAGAAGAGGAGAAACGCCACAAGGGAACCCAGTCCAAAGGAATTTTACAACATGATGCAAGAAAAAGCGGTCACAAACTTCAAACGAAGTGAGACCTATACAGCAGTCTCCATCTTAAAATACAGCAATATAGAAGTTTCATAGTGCAACATCACAAAGGTAAATTCAATCTGTTGGCTAGTGCAAACTTTGCAAATATATCACTTGCTGCAAATGCACATCCCCTTCTGCCTTAATATGTCTCGACCGCCAGCCCCGCGTTCTTCCAAACATAACGTGAAACCCTTTCCCTATTTTTAGAGGCACATTACCTTGTAGTTGACAAAAGTCCTCTATTCAAAGATAGCGGCAGCAGCACCAAAGATTATTCCATAGGCACCCTTCCATTTTAAAGGCAGGCATCTCGCCCTCGTTCAAGATAGAGTACCGCGAGGTATCGCGTGTTATCGCGAGATCTCGTTACACAGAGAGAAAAAATCAACTGTCGGCCATATTGAAATGGTCTAATTGCCACAACATAATCATTAAAAGAATACAATTCCCTAGTATCCAAAGCCAAAAAATGTTAACTCAGACAGCTTCACAAAACAAACCCTTATTTTCAAGATATGCTAACTATCTTAACACACATCAAAACATTCTAATCGAGCCCTATTCACTCATATCTCCAATCACTAAAGAACTCCACCTCCATAGACCCTATAAAGGGGAAAAAAAAAAGATCACACCCTCTTGGTTTCAACAATACAAATACTGAAATCCAGAAACTAAAAAATAGACATCAAAATGGCAGTCAAACCAGGACATTTTCCAAAGGAATGTACTCATTTAATCCATTACAATATGTCTCCAAAATAAAGATCCAGAAAACTTCTCGTTTTTTTCTAATTTTTACTCCTTCCTCATCTTGGACATCTTTGATTTTTTCCAAGATCGTCCAAGAAAGGTCATCCAAAGTATGTTTCTCATTCAACCAGTGTTGCACAAGGGGAGCTCCCTCCCTCTTGTTCCAAATATTGGACAGATGTTCTGAGATCCTAACTCTGATCTCACGTCCAGTCTCACCAACATACCCAGCCGGGCAGGGACAGGTTATCAAATATATACAGTCTGACGTTTTACAGTTTGTCATATCCAACAACTTATACTTCTTTCGTTTCCAATCAAGCGAGTCATTTAGAATTGCTTTTGCGCAGGCTTTGCATGTCCCACATTTGTGGTTACCTTTAACTGGGACTTATCCAGTAATGGACGTTTGACAAAAATCTTTATCTTGCGGCAAAGCTGCCTTTACTAGTTTGTTATGAATATTCAGATTTTTCTTAAAAACCAACACATATCTTTCTAAGGGTGCTATAGTTGACCTAGGCAAAGAACAGCTAGATAGAGAAAATTAAACAAGACTGCAAATGTGGCTAATGTTAAAATAATATAACAAAGCTAAATGAAATACATCTAGGTTAAAAATGCCCAGCGGCAGACCTAGTTTGCTAAAAATGGCGACATAACAACACCATTTGTCAAGTGTTGCAATTTAGAGGGACTGGCCTGACTGCAAAGCCCAGTAGGCCCTGCGCCCTATCTCAAACCACCAGCATAATGTTCTCCTGTAAAAAAACTACTGTTTGTTAACTCACAAATGAAGTGTACACACCTGGGCGTGAACAAGCACAGATCATGCACAAAACAGAGACAAGTATTTCTATATAGCTCCATCCTGACTTGCTAAGCAAAGATGAAACTATTGAGGACAGGAATGATACTTTACCCAGTGTCTACAACAAGTATTCATAAGGCCTCAAGATGCAATACCAGATTTGCAGCAGCAGCAGACACATTGACACAGTACTGTGCACATAATGACTCCAGTCACATATACACCAAAGTCCTGGGTCTGCCTACGTCACACTCAACTAGGTCGCAAAATGACGAAGCCATATCTCAACTCGACACTGTGTTTGCTGCACTAATGGCAAGATTTAATTTGCATTCCATCCTCAAAAGTATAACTGATCTGCACAACTCAGCAGCTGCTTGAGTCAAATTGGGTTGGCATGCTTCACACATGTCATGTCAAATTACCCAATACCATGGTTACTTGTCACAAATGGATTAACTACAACTTAACTTTGTCCAAGGTCTCTGCTTACTGTAACACTAAACCATTGATGTCCCAATACAACCAGTAACAATGTATGTTTCACATCAACAAGTGGATTTGCCGCTGGGCACACAGGCCATGAAATAGGCTGCCACAAACCCCCTGGATGAAGCCCGCATCTGGGCAAACTAGTCAGATGGTCATATTGAGTCTCAGTATGCCCACAGCGTCACCTCCCAGACTTGTTGCTTCAACATCACAGGCAACCATTGCCCCCCACACCTGTGTCCCTAGCACAGTGCCCACCAGCTTGTACCCCCCGTCCTGGATCCTGAGGTGCAGCACAACACTTTGGACACTAAGGGTCCAGGAACAAGTTGGAGAGAGCACCCTGTGGCAAGGGCATAGGCCTGTGGGGGTAGGGTGCGTAGGGGATATGCTGTGGACCAGTGGGATGAGGCCACTGGGGCTGCTCTTGGCAGGGACACCATCATTCACATCTTGAGGGTTTATCAGGAGTTCCAAGGCATAATGGGCCAGGTGTTGACTGACCTCTGGTGGTGTCCCTCCCTCTCTGGGAAATCAAGCAGCTATAGAGGGACATGCATAGGGACTTATGGGAACTGATGGAGGCTCAAACTGCCAACATGGCCTCCCTAACAGGGGTGCTGAGGGATATACACACCACCCTGAGCAGAGCTTTTCAACACAAGTCTACTCCTTCCTTTGGCTCATCCACAACAGGCTTATCAAGATTGGTGCCAGCCACTAGAAGGGAGGTCCTGCCAGAGGAACAACAAGCCACAGATACCCCTGCCTCTGTAGCAGCAGATCCCCCGCAAGTGGGGTCATCCAGCAAAGAATGAAGGAGGTGTGTGTGGTAAGAAACCCACCACTGCCAGTAATAACCCTCTTCCTTAAGGACCTTCTTTGTCTGTTACACATTCACTTTGTACTGATCCTGAACCACCTACCATTTCCAATTGAAGGAGTACTCCGGACGTTGGACTTCTAATGGTGTAGCATCTTCTTCAATTATTTCATTCACCATGACTGACCCCTTCACATTTAAAATTTTGTTGAGTCATGTCACATTTATTTCATGTTATTCATGGCTGCAGGATAATTGAACTCTTCACTGACTCATTGTCTACTGATTTTGATTTCATATTTGGCCATGTAGATATGTCAGACCATGAACCAAGATATGTCAGACCATGAACCATACAATGATGATCCAAGGTACTTTTCAAGATGGGATATTTTGCATGTACACAGTTCCCAGCTCAGGATTAGAACCCTCCCACTCAAACACACACATATAAGTGTCTGGTCAAACTAAAAATATTATTACAGTGTTCAGCACATAGACTGTCTGTATTATTGAAAAACATGAAGGATCCCATGCCGCCGGAGAACAACTCAGGAAGCTGTGCATCAAAGGATAGAGTGCTGAGGGCCGGAACTGCTTGGTGCATGAAGAACTTTGTGGAAGGATGCCAACGAGCCTTGCAAATGCAAAACATGCAGTGCAGGGTGGTACTGTCTTGCGTGGGGAGGCAAGGTCTTACCTCCACCAAAGTTGGACAGTAGGACATCAGGACCGTTGTGACCACTTCAGTCTACCACCCATGATGCAGGATCCATGCAACTCGTCAGCAGAGGGGACCCACGCACCTTGTCGTCATTGCAGAGAGATGCCTGCTGAAGCAGGGGAGTGACTACTTCACTCCTAGGGAGAGTCCTTCGTTCTTCTGGTGCAGGCTGAAGACAGGCTGTCCTCTGAGGATGCACAACCAGGAAACAGTTGCAGTTGCTGGCAGGAACTCAAGATACAATGCTGCAGAAGTCGTCTTTGCTTCTTTGTTGCAGTTTGTAGAGTTCCTGGAGCTCCCAGATGCAGATTCTTTGGTGAGAAGGTGAAGTAAAAGATGCAGAATAGATGGCAAAACCCAGGGACCCTCTGGAGGAGCTCTGAGCACCACCCCTGGGGTGGTGATGGACAGGGGAGTCACTCCCCTGTCCATTGTCCAATTTCACGCCAGAGCAGGAACTGAGGGTCCCTGAACCAGTGTAGACTGGATTATGCAAAGAGATCACCAAATGTGCCCTTCAAAGCATTTCCAGTGGCTTGGGGAGGCTGCCTCTCCCAAGCCTGTACCACCAATTTCCAAAGGGAGAGGGTGTAACACCCCTCTCCCAAAGGAATTCCTTTGTTCTGCTTTTCTGGGCTTGAGCTACTCAAGCAACAGGAGGGCAGAAACCCATCTGAGAGGTGGCAGCAGCTGGGGCTACCTGGAAAACCTTAGAAGGCTGGAACAGCACACTAGGGGTTCTCTGAGGAGCCCCCAGAGTGTATGGAATCATACAACCAATGCTTGCAAAAGCATTGGGGTATGATTCCAACATGTTTGATACCAAACATGCCTATGTTCAGAGTTACCATTATGTAGCTGGACATAGGTAGTGACCTATGTCCAGTACGCACGTAAAATTTTGTCCCCGCATTCACGAAGTTGGGGAAAATGGTCCTGGAGGTCGTGAGGGCATCTCTTCTAGTGCTGGGGTGCACTCACACACAGGTACTCTGCACCCTGCCTTCAGGGCTGGAGGGCCTGCAATAGGGGTGACTTAGACCTGGTGCAGTTTAAATGGCAGTGAAAGGGTGCATGCACCTTTTCATGCAGGCTTTGCATGGGCTCCCTATGGGTGGCAAAAGAAATGCTGCAGTCCATAGGGATCCCCTGGAACCTCAATGCCCTGGGTACCTAGGTACCATATACTAAGGACTTAAAAGGGGGCAGCAGTATGCCAATTTAGGGTGAAATACTGGGTTAGCAGTATGCAACAACAGCATTTAGAGAAGAGAGAGCATAATCACTGGGGTCCTGACTAGCAGGATCCCAGTGAAAACAGTTAAGCACACTGACATCAGGCAGAAAATGGGGGTAACCGTGGCAAAAAGAGGTTACTTTCCCACAATGTCTACCAGGTGATAGGGTGCCTGCCTTTTCTCTAGAGGACCTGGAGACGCTTGTAAATGATGTCCATTCCCTGTATGGACAGTTCTATGGCTCACCGGAGGTCAGTTTAGTACCTCATGTGCACAGTTGACTCTGTTCAACACAATCCTTTCCCTCCTCACAGGCTACAATGTCCCCCTGTGTGCCAGTTAGATGTCTTGTGTGCCTGTTGTTACAGTTTGTGTGGCATCAATGGGATGTACATGGTGTCGTTATTGGTGACCTGTACTATATGTTGCGTTTATTAACATTGTGTTGTGTGATTTTTTGGGGGGTCCTAGATCCTCCTAGTTTTGGATGCACATAACTAGGCAAGTAGACTTTACTGCCATCCAATGACATTTCTTTCTTTATGATGGTTGTAAATATTAGACAACATGTATGTGCATGACAGGCATGAGCAATGTCTGCATCGTGTCTGAGTCATTTGAGGAACTTGTAAGCAATGTATAGTGTCACAGATCTTTCTGGTCACATCTGGCCTTGCCAAACTGTTGTCTGGAAAGAATATCATGACTCACTCTGCCCCTCATGTTGCCGCACAAACCACAAGCCACACTGCCCATGGCCACATGATGTACTGCCATGCACGAAAGTGATTGAAATATCAGTGTCATGTAGGTTATGCATGGTCAGCCTGTTGAAACCAGAGCTTGTCAAATTTATCTCCCAGTATGGGACATAGTGCAGGCTGAGGAAGAGTCATGTGGCTATGCAACTGTGACACTGTGCCCACTCCCTGTACACCAGAAGGTCCTGCCATGTGGCCAATAGGATGCTCTACTGCCCAAACATGCCCTGAATGCCTCAGTCCATTGACTAGAGTGGCAATGGTTATAGAGGTATATCCCTGAACTAGTCCATATGTGCATTTTGCATCATTGTCAATGTGTGTCTTTGTATTATGACTGGTCTCTTACTCCCACAGCTCTGTTGTCACCTTCACATGTCATATTTGTCCTCTATAGACTAATTGCACAAATGACACATCATCAGTGCAAACAGTGTGTAGATTCATGAGATTTAGTAGCTTGGTCAAATAGATGACATTGAACAATACATACCTTTGTATGTTGGGTGATATTTCTGTAGTTTAGACACCTATGTCCAAATGAGTGTTCTGTAGTACAGGTACATACCACAGAACACCCCCTGAAGTGACATGAGTCTGCATTTGGTAGGCCACATGTCCACAACTGCACAGGGAAGACACTTTCTGTACCCATCTTGCCAGCCCCTTCATTGTCACTCAAGTGTAAGGATGAAGTCAGTACTATGGAAGTTGCCTGTAGGGATTGTATGCAGTGAGTCAATCTCGAAGTGTGAATGTGTTGGTTCAGTCAGGCCAAAGGAGTTTACCCTTCAGAAGCAACATATGCGTGTACTGTTTCACTGTGGCTCACATCACAGTACATGTTGCTGGACCATGGGCTATGTGATGTTAGTAGGCTTGCTTAGACATTGTAGGCCATGAGCAGAGTAGTGGGTTAGAGTGCAGATGGAAACAAAAGTGTGTATCCATGCCCCTGTAAATATTGGCTTGTGTGCTTTACACCTGTGGTGTGTTGACCAATTGACAATTTTTTGCTTGGCGTTTCTGACGTGTATGATGCAACCATTTGGGCAAAAACCTGATTGTAATTACTTGATTTGTTTCTCGTATCCATACAACTAAACGCTCATCAGAAGAAGTTGATATGGAGAACCATGGCTCAAAGGTGCAGTCCCTGGGGGTCCACAGCCAGCAGAGCGCCCACTGTTGCAAAAGGTAGGATGACCTAAGACGCTGAGCCCGAAGATCACGGAGGTCCAACTGGGGTCTTCTCAACCTGGCCAGGGCGCAAGTCAAACCATGACCCCCCTAATAGCCTACATTCTGGATGTGGCCTACCCAAACCTTGATGGGCATTTGAGGGGAACACAGCAGCCACAAGGGGTTGAGTATAGGGTATATTCCTCCCTGTCACATTGTTAATGTGTTAGGTTCTGACATCTCCCTCTGACAATTAGGGATGAGCCATGTGTGACACAGTAGATGAGTAACTGTTTGTGTAGATATGTAATGTGATGCACACTGATGTACCTTGCCTATTGGCCTAGGGACCTAGAACACAACTGTGTACACTCACAAATACGTTTCTCTCCGGGGACAACACATGGCTGTTTACACTGATTTTTCAAGTCATTTTTGTTATTGTTGTAGGTGTAAATTCTACGCTACAGACCACTACTCCTCATTGTTGCAGCCCAAAGGATAAGAAGTGATGGATCACTGTCTTCAGCCATGTGTCTGCTCAAGTGATTAATCTGAGCCCCAGAGGCCACTTGTCTTCAGTGTGTGATGAGTGTTGGTGCCCCACTATGGTCTGTAATGTGAAGATGGCCATCATAGATGTGACAGAGCATACAATGTTCTTTGGGTATAGGTACAGATCAAAACCTTCCCTTGGTAACAGGGGAATTTCCATTGTCATGATTTCCGTGCCATCACTGTTGCCAACATTCCTTGTGCCCACATGTAAGCATTTGTACCTTTCTCTTTACACAAAATGTGTACACTGCTGTTTCATGCATTGTCTACCTGTGATCATGGGATGATTTCTGTATTCCTACACATAAATGTGCGTGCAAACCTGTGTTTGGAATGGGACATTTTCAATGGGGCTAAATTTCATGTGGTGCCACAGACAGGAGTGTGTCACCATTGATTGTTGGTTGACACATACCCTCACCCACCATAGCATGTCATTTGGCATTTACAACTGCATAAGCAATGAAGGACATGACGGGTAGGACAAGAGTTTTTACACCCAATGTGCATTTCCATGCCATTGATGTGGCATCATGTGGAAAAGTGCATTGCACATGTGTAATGGGTAAGGTTTGTTGCCTGACTGTTGGCATGTATCATGGAGTGACTTGCATGTATGTTGGAGTCATATGTGGGTGGGTACAACCATTCATCCACAGACATCTGGGTTTGGAGGACCAAAATGGAGACAGTGATGTACCTTCCCATTGACAAAACATGTTGAGGGCCTTCTGCTAATACTTGCAAATCTCTGGGCCTCTCTAGCATGCAAAGAACTAATGGTGTCTACTGATGCAATCAGAGTATGTCATTGTAAGGGGTGCTAGATATTAGTGGTAATTTCCCTGGGGCTAGCTGATTCATTGCGTTGCGGATTTGAATGACATATGTCCCTGACATTTTGCAAATTTTGTCTGCAGTGTACATTTCCATGCAAAATTTGTAGCATATCTGTGCAACATTAGTACTACCCCTATGACTCCATTAGGTGTAATTTCAGATGGTGAAGTGTGCATTGTTGATACATTTCCAAGGGTGACCTGACTATTTCCATGTCACCTTTTCCAGGCTACTGTATTATTGTTAGCAACATGGCAGGTTTTCGGTACATAATGTTTTCTAAATGTGTTATTGTGTATTTGACAATGAGATGTCTGCATGACCTCATGTGGGATCTGTGGGAATGAACTTAGCATTGGCCTATTATTGTGTGACAATGGGTAAATGAGGTATGCTCCATAAGGCTGTTAATGCGTCCCTTTATGATAATTTATTACCCATCAGGACTCGTTTTAGGCCAATGAATCTTTTGACCCAGTTGAGAGACACCTTAGGTCGAGATAGCTGATCAATATGTCAATCAATACATCAATAATGTCATCAATATTTATCACGACAATGCATTTCACCTCAGTCAAAGTCATTGATCAATTCAAAGACACTACCATGACCTTTCAGCCATGAATAACCACACCTTGCTGAGTAGAATTGTGTAAGTTTTATTCCCTATTGTTTACAATTCTAATATCAGGTATGTCAATCTCAAAGCCATGAAACATAATAGCATAGTCACGATATGGCAACTTTGGTTAAGATTTCATTAAAGTGAGAATCACAAACATCAGAACACAACA
Source organism: Pleurodeles waltl (assembly GCF_031143425.1). Lineage (NCBI taxonomy): Eukaryota > Metazoa > Chordata > Amphibia > Caudata > Salamandridae > Pleurodeles > Pleurodeles waltl. The sequence goes on from NC_090447.1 coordinate 916,706,010, forward strand.
CGGCGTGAACATAGATCAGAATTAGCAGAGTGTCAATAACGTGTCAGTTCAACAAAGCATAGTCTCGTCGTTTGTCTATTTGCGTCAGTTTAGTGAGCACCTGTCCTAACCACTGATTAGCATTAGCATGTTGGGCTTCATGCAAAACAATTTAGAACACCAATTTGGAAAACATCTAACTATGGTCTCTATCAAAAGTAAGCAGTTGGTACCTAAAATGGAAAAGCAAACAGACAAATCACAATTGCATTGTCATAATTACCCTCCAAGGTTTGAGTCAGCGCACAGGTTCAGTCTTCGTCTTCAGGACATCAGTCAAATCGCCATCAGTCAGAACTCAGCTCCGGGGCAAAAAGGGCACTTTCCTCATCAGGAGGTAAAGTGTAACATTGACAAATCTAAGGGAGAGGATAGTTTTAAGTAAACCACCAAGTCACCAAACAGAGTGACAAAGTTTCTGGATAAAATCAATAGCATTCCCGACCTAATTCCACAATGACTTCCCGTGACATGGGTTTTTATCCCTTTTCCATTATACATTCCCCCAAAATTCTATTGGACATTTGCTATACCCCACTATTTTTAACCTATCAGAAAACACATTAGGTAACCCAACTCTTCACCCCATCTTGTTTTACAAGTCTTTGATTGGTCTTCGTAATTGACATCTTCAGAGGTGGCACGTCCGGTATGATTTAATCTTTCTGTAATTCTTTGCACATCTTTTGGTCAGCAGTTCCATTGTCTTCACCGGTTTGAATGACCTTGTACATAACATTAATCTACACTGTTTCAATTTACTTTTTACATTTATTCTGCAAAGGCCGTGTGAACGGATCTAACATGGTTACATTCGTCTTCCAATTTGAAGAAAAAGAACACGCAGGGTCATGTCCCTTTGTGAGTCAGCATACTGAAAAATAGAAAAATGCATTTAATATGAGAGCCAAGGCAGCTAAGCTTCGGCTCATGCTAACTTAAGGCCTATGAGGATTTCAGTACAGATTCAATAACACAATCATTAGTATAAACTTATTTAAACATAATATAAACATATTGGTCATTATTATTAGTCTACGTATACATTGGTGGCCACTCCCTGTGGTCACAATTCAAGTACACGTCTAAGCAAAATTACTATCATTATAGTTTCTATGCAGCATTATCACACATTGGTTCATAAACATTTCTTGTTAATATAGATTATATAAGCTACACTCTCTCAAGGCAAAGCATTGAAGGTGATGTGGTCTCCTACTTGTTCAGTGGTTACTGTGATTGCAAAACTTCGGCCATGCAATTGTAGTTGTCTAAGATCCTGATTTTCCTGTGGACAACTGTTGATAGTTCAGATGGCATGCATGCAAAAGGAATGGTAATGTAGGAGGCACTTTAATATAGTTTGTTGCTGGGGCCTACTTTACATTATGGTAATTATTGTTCATCACAGCTGTTGTTCAAGTGCAATTGGGAACATGTGGCGACCCTTTTCCTCTTTGTATTTGTAGCATCAGCCCAGGCAAGCAAAGGAGACAGGACACAACCAAGTGGGGAAGCGTCTGGCTATGGTACCTCCAGTCATGACAGCACTGACACAGAGGGGCCCAGTGACCCAGAGGTTGAGGGTAGTGCCACGTAGGAGAAAGGATCAAGGTCATCATCATTGGATTCTATCGCCCGTGGCCACTCCCTAGTGGTGGTAGACCTATCAGGACCTACTCCTTTTTGTCTGCCACCCCTAGCTCTATTGCAACCCCCTCCGTTGCTCCCCATTCAGTTGGCTGTGCCCGCTCACCCAAAAGGCTAGGCATCTCCTTTGGCGCAGGCACCTCTGCCCCACCCCATTACCCCTGCTGCTCTGAGTGAGGAGGCTAATGACTTCCTGATGAGCATCTCTGTGGGGCAGACTGTCCATGGTGCATGGTTGTAACTATGGGAAATGAAGACGTTATGGCTTGTCAACACTAGGGTTGCTTGCCTTTGCTTTACAACATGTGTCATAGCTTGGTATTTTACATCAAAGTAAAACATGTGTATGTCTTCAGTATGTATTTTTGATTAGTGATAAGCAAATTGACATTGCTAAACTATTGTTTGATTGGTGCTTGACTATGCTGTTGTGGATAGGGAACCTGTATCATGTGGCAAAGTCACCTTGTCAAGGTATGGTCAGTGTGATTGCTCAACTTGGTTCTTGATATTGTAGGTGCCAGTTAGCTTGCTTAGCAGGTGTACAACAATGTTTATAATGAGGAACCTACTTCATATTTTGTTGTGACATGAGATTGGAACTTAACTGGCACCACCTGTGGGTGTTTGTGAACAGGATGTAATGAGAGTTATGATTACTGTATGGTGAAAGTGTTATCTTGTAATTGTGATGACCATACCTGACATTTTGTTTTTCAACATCAGCACTGGCAGGCAAAGGATACAGGGCACAGCTGAGTGGGGAAGCTACTGGCCATGGGACCTACAGTCACAACATCACTGACACCGAGGTACCCAATGGGCCGTAGGGCGAGGTGAGTGCCACTGGGAGAGCGGATCTACTACATCTTCTGTGGAATCCTCCTCCAGTGGCCACTCCCTAGTGGTGACAGACCCATCTTGGACCAGTCTATTACCATCTCTGTCCACCACCCCCCATTCTATCACTGCCCTCCCTGTAGCTCCACACTCAGTTGGCCGTGCCCTCCAACTCAAGATGGTGGGCATCTCCTTTGCCGCAGGCACCTCTGCCTCAGCCCCTGTTAGCCCTGCTGCCCTCAGTGAAGAGTCTATTGACCTTCTGTGGTCAATCCGTGTGGGTCAGTTACCCTTGTGAATGCCATCCAGGGGTTATCCAACCAACATCAGCATACCTATGCTTTCCTGGAAGAAATTCATAGTGCCATGTCTGGCACAGAGATCTTTTCAGGCTCTGGCCTGCTCACTGATGGCAGCCAGTCACCCCTCACTTTCCTCCCCCCTCCACCTCCCTATTCCCATTCCAAATCTCCTATTCCCCTATTCCCCTAACTGTCCCAAGCACACAGACACAGCTGCACTCACCCACCTCAACACACACAAGCAGCACACATCGACACCAACACCACAAGACATACTGGCATACAGGCACTCATCATATACCCACAAACACAACATCATCCACACTTCACCAGACAACCCCACCACTCCCACAGACCCACACACACCACCACAACAGCCAGTGAAACATCCACCACACCCATCATACCTGCAGACACTAGCACAACACACACATACACATCCACCACATCCCCCATAGTCACACACACTACCCCTATAACCACAGACACATCCACCACATCCAGAATACCTGCAAACACCATAACAACTGACACATAAACATCCACCACATCCAACATACCTGCAGACACCACCCCAGCAGACACCAAATATCCACATCTAGCATACCCAAAAACATCACCCAAACAGAATCATACACACACATGTACCACCCCATCACCCAGTATCTCCACCTCCAAGCCCCCCAATACACACAAACATCCACAGACACACAGGCAACAGACCCCACCCAAACAGAAGCACACCTCACTCATGCACACACCAAAGACATCTAAACCCGCATACCAGAATCCACTCCCTCAACCTCCAAATCCCCAACCCCTTCTGCAGACTGTCCCCGTGTTCCCAAGGAGAGTTTCCTTTTTGAGCTTGCCCTTTCCCCTGTTACTTCCACCCCCCCTCCCAAACCCAAGGGGCCCAAACTCACATAACAACCCATCCCTTCCATATTGAAGTCCTACCCTGTCACACCTGCCCCCTGCAAACATCCTTACCTCCTCCCCCAAAGATGAAGCCTACCCCTCCAAAGGAAAAGACATCCCTCCCAAACTCAAAACCAAACCCACCCATCACAAATCCGACCACACCCCACCTAAGGAAGATCACTGAGGTGCCTGCTGGCCCTCTTGATACCACTTCCTGTGGAGGTTCCCTGGCAGTGATTGAAAACAAGTGTGGGCATGGTGCTGGTGTCACCCAAGACAGGGGTAGATGTTCCCTGTATTTCTATGTGTTTGTTAATCCAATTAGGGTGTCATTAAATTGTGATCTGTTTGGTATGGTAAGTATTTCATCTTGTGTTGTCCAATGCCAGCAAATATGGTGTTAGACTTGTCCCTCTGATATGGATTATACATTTGTCTCATGTGTGGAAGCTTGAGTTTTGTTTGGGCAGACCTTGAGGGTGTTCAATTGTGCTAGTTTCCTTTACATTTGACTGTACATATGTCCATTTTGCTGGGTGTACCTTACAGCTACTTTATCTAGATGTATGACTGTGCTGTTGCTGTTATATTTGCTATCTTGTCTTGTAATTACAGATTATGCACATAGGCATGTCACTTGGCTCTACTTTGATTTGTCCCTGAGATACTTGAAAGGCCAGTTCCTGTGGAAATGTTGTTTTAGGGGTGTGTACAAAGTTGAATGTGTCCCTAGGCAGCATCCTTCCCTGAGTGCTGATCCCACTATTCATTTTGTGCATGTATTGTTTGCATAGTGAGGTTCGTATATTTGTCTCTCAAACTACTGTGTATCCCATTGTCCTTCTATTGTGTTACAATGTGGGTGATGTGTGGGTCCATTGCAGGGCTGTTTCCTGTGAGGGGTGTTTGTGTTCTGTGACACATCCATATATATGTGAATTCAATCTGTCGACAGTACATGGCATGTGTGCAGTTTGAGGGTGTCAGTTCTATTGGTAGATGTGATGTTGCTGTGTTGTTTCTTTTGTGTGACACAACGTTCTGTACACTTCGCTGTCCCTGTGCCTGAGATGGGCAGATGTGGGTTTTTATGGAGTATTACAGTGTAGTGTGAGTGACCTGCCCAAATGGGACGTTTATTGCCTGCAAATATGACATTCGTTGTGAATGACTCGGACACAATGACATGTATACTTGGTGTCCGTACCATGACCCCCATATCATATGAATGATGGCGCAATGATATGTTCTTGAGATTTGTGACACAGGTAGGTGTGTGTACTTACCGTTGGTTGAGTCCATGGCGGCATGGATTGTGGGCACCTCGATGAGCAGCAGCAGATGCAGGAAGTGTGTGATGGGCTCCATGGTGGCGTAGGACATGTAACGCCACCTGCAGGTGAGTTGCTCCCTTTATACTCTCCATTTCTGCCTGCTGATGTGTGGTGGTTGGTGTAGGAAGCTGGCCTAGAAGCCAGGCTCTCTAGAGGTAGCTGTTGATGAGCAGCTAAAGCTTATCTAGGAGACATGCAAAGCTCATGCAATACCAATGTAGTCACACAGCACTTGTACACATGAAAGAAACCGTACTGTATTACAAAAATATAGGTACTTTATTATGGTAATACAGCACCAAAAATAATATGGAGGCAATATCCCTTAGGAGGTAAGAAATACACAAGTTATATACACTAGTTGTCAGAAATAGGCATAAGAATAGAATAGTTAGAAAACAGTGCAAATCAATGCAAAACACAATATAGAACAGTGACCCCAGGGGGAGCACAAACCATATACTAAAAAAATGGAATGCAAGAGTTGGACCCCCATCTAGGTAAGTGGAGTGTGTAGAGGGGTGCTGGGGGTATCAGGGAAGCACAAAGGGAAATACCACAACACCCCCAGCGACCAGTAAGGTAGGAGTAAATTACTAGAATTTCCCCAAAACACCCACTTAGAAGAAAAGAAGAGAATTGCAAAACCCAGAGATGACTGCAAGAAATTAACAGTGGATTTCTGAAGAGGAAGACCTGTGGAAAGAGGGGACCAAGTTCAAAAGACCCAGCACAATTCTGTGGGGGCAGGAGCCCCTACCCACCATACTGAGGGTGCAGGAGTTGGTCGACAGTAAAGATGGAAAGTCAGCACTGCAGCCCTGGAGTCGGAGTTGAGTTCCTGGAGGATGATGGTGATGTCCCACGCCAGAAGGAGGATTGCATGTCTAGATTTCACCAACAAGCCATGGCACAGGTAAAACTTGCGGTTGGCGGAATGTGGTGCTGCTTGGGACCAGCAACTTTGGAGGAGGGAAAATAAGCGGTCTGACCACCAGCACTGTTAGGCCGTCAACCAACCACTGAACCTCTCACAAGTACAAAGTAACAGTGGTAATCAGCCATGGCGGTCCGACAATGGTAGCCCTAACCAGGGAGTTTCGGGTTCAACAAAGTAAAACACAACACCACATTGGATGGAATTGAAAACAACACAGTTGACGCACATTGCACACCCAACACACCAGCAAAGCACACTATAAAACACATCCATTCACACATCACAATGCTTTGTATTCACAACGCCAAACACCTTAGCCAGAGTGCATCTTCAAAAAAGATAAAACTACACAATTGGCACCCCACCAACTTTCACTAAGAACACATCCCACACCCTCAACACACTCCTATCACATCCACTTGCATCTCAATACTGCATTTACCCCATCACTTGTTTGATTCCCACCACCTATTTTTTATTTTTATTATCACCACCATGTCACCCCACAAATATCCCTGTTTCATTGAAGATGAGTTAAGAGTCATGGTGGATGTAATCATTAGAGTAGAGACATATCTATTTGGAGCCTATAGGATTGTGTCAAAGGACAGTCAACAGTGTGAATGCAGTAGGCCCCACCCTGCTCACAAGGGATGACATCAGGAAAAGGTGGAACAACCTCAGGGGGAAGGTATGTTCAATGGCATCCAGGCACCAGCTGCATGCCCAGAAGACTGGTAGTGGCCCCCTAACTCCTCCTTTACAGCTCACATCCTGGAAGGAGAAGGTCGTGGCCATCCTGCATCCTGAGGGCTTGACAGGAATACCTGGGAGAGTGGAGTCAGATAAGTAACAAATACAAAATATCAGCAGGATTTGTGATGGGTGGGTTTGGTTTTGAGTTTGGGAGGGATGTCTTTTCCTTTGGAGGGGTAGGCTTCATCTTTGGGGGAGGAGGTAAGGATGTTTGCAGGGGGCAGGTGTGACAGGGTAGGACTTCAATATGGAAGGGATGGGTTGTTATGTGAGTTTGGGCCCCTTGGGTTTGGGAGGGGGGGTGGAAGTAACAGGGGAAAGGGCAAGCTCAAAAAGGAAACTCTCCTTTGGAACACGGGGACAGTCTGCAGAAGGGGTTGGGGATTTGGAGGTTGAGGGAGTGGATTCTGGTATGCAGGTTTAGATGTCTTTGGTGTGTGCATGAGTGAGGTGTGCTTCTGTTTGGGTGGGGTCTGTTGCCTGTGAGCCAAAATGATCTAAGACAGATCAAAAGCCAATTACGCATCATGTGAATGGTAATGGCAGCAGACACAATCACATTGCACTGACCACATGATGACAACTATCACATATACAACAAGTTTCTGTCTCTGCAGGCGTAACAGTCAACTAGGTCATAAAATGAGCTCAACCAAATCATGCCCAGCCACTGTATTGCCTGCTCTTCTGGCAATAAATTAGTCTAGAACCATATTTTCAACTGCAAATAAACTCAGACATTCTGAAGCTAATTAACTGAAATGGAATTGATATGTTACCCAAATATCAGGTCAATACAACAGATAGCATGTGTATTTGTCACATAAGGGCAATCTGCAAATACAATGTGTACATGGCATTAGCCAAACGTCACTGTTTACTATTCGAGGTAGATGTCACAATACAACCTTTAACATTGTATATATCACAACAACACGTCTAGCTGCCACTGCAAATACCGAGAGCACTGAAGAGACTGCCACTACCGCAGGGATGTGGTCCTCTGTGAAAACACCACTACTTTACATCTGGACGTGGAGGATGGTTCTGGCCCATCCTGGCAACCTGTGTGTGTCAGACGACACCAGTGAGACTCACAGTCATCACATTGACTCCTCCCAGCCCCGTTGCTTCAATATCTCAGGCAGCCAGTTGCCCTCAAATCTGTGTCCTGAGGACTGCGACAGTCATCTTGTGCCCCAGTCCAAAAATCCTAAGTCACTACAAAATACCTCTGATAATGATGGTCCTGGAACCTGTGGTAGGTGGCAAGCTGTGCCAAGGGTGCAGGCACGTTGGGGTAGGGTGTGTGGGTGGGATGGTGTGGGTCTGCAGCATGAGGCTGCTGGGTATGGTCCTGGCCAGGACACCATCAACCAAGTTTTAGGAGTCTACCAACAATCCCAAGGCATGATGGGCCAGGTACTTGCCCAACTCAGGGGAGTGAAGCAGCTGCAGAGGGACTTTCATCATGATTCTCTGGAAAAGTGGGAGGCCACCAACACTATCCTGTCCTTCCTAACAGGGGTTTTCAGGGAAATCAGTAGTACCCTGATCAGGGACCATGAGCAACACCACACCCTTTTCTTTGGCCAAGCAACTCCAGTTCTTTCAACATCCGTGGCAGCCACTGGAACGGAGTGCCTGTCAGGGGAAGAACCCGCCTTGGACACCCCTGCCTCTGTAGAAGCAGAAGTCCCCTGCAAATGGGGACATCCAACCTAGACTCCAGAAGGTGCTGATGACAAGACTTCAACCACTGCCAGCAAGTGACCACTTCCTGAAGGAACTGTTTTGTGTGCCACAGATTCACTCTGTTGACTGTTCTTTGAACACTTCCATTTTCCATTGTTGTAGGACACTGGGCCTTGGACTTCAAATGTTATGGCATCTACTAATGTGTTTTTATCCACCATGACTGATCCCTTCTCGTTACCTTTTTTGAGTCTCACAATTATGTTCTGAACATATGTAAATTAACACACCAATTACAACAATACTGCCTATTCCCTTTTTTTCTACATTTTGAAAAGTTGGATTGTAAACCCATGTGATGCACTTGAGGAAGAAATAAGATGGTAATGGAAGAAGGGATATGTCTCAGGTAAAGGCATGCTGAGGAGTATTACTAACACAGTGACACAAGTCTCTGGTCACACCAAACATTTTATTGCATAGTACAGCACATAGGCTGTTAAAATGTCTGGAGTGTCATAGCAAAGAATGGCACAACAATCTTCAGTCAGCCTAGATATCACAAAGGTACCTCCCCCAGACCACAGAAGAATGGGCTTTGTCAGATCTTGTCCCATAGAATAGGCTAACAAATTAGAGCATCTTCTCACTAGCTAGAGCCTTATAACATATCAAAACCATGTCTGCAAACTTAGCATACTCTATGGCACAGACAGAGAACAGTACAACAGTCCCTGATTATTGGTCTATCCTATTACAATGCGCAAACATCTGGTGGCATGACACAAACTAATGTCAGTGTTGTGGCACAGACACTGTCCCCTGCAATGAGGAAACACAGCGACAGCTACACAATGTTCATACAGGATCATTGTTAACACAATGTGAAGGGAGAATGTATGGATTGCACTGGATGGCATGTATTGTGCGCACATGATGGAGGAGGCTGGGCCTGGTTTGCAGTGGGTACCTAAGGTACTTACACCTTATACCAGGTTCAGTTATCCCTTATTATTAAAATATAGTCAGTGTATAGAAGCCAGGCTATCGAGAGGTAGCTCTAGTCAGAGCTGCCAAGGCTGAACTAGGAGACATGTAAAGCTCTTGCAATACCACTGTGGTCACACAGTACTCACACATATGAAAGACAATGCTCAGTGTTACCAAAAATAAAGGTACTTTATTTTAGTGACACAATGGCAAAAATATTTTGGAGACTATACTCCCTTAGGAGGTAAGTAAATTATACAATATATACATTAGAAACCAAAAACAGGTAATTAAATAGTCAGAAAATAGTGCAAACAGTGTAAACCACAATAGGTTGCAATAGCCCTAGGGGGAACACAAGCCATATACCAAAATTGTGGAATGTGAAAGTCGGTTTCCCACTCAGGAAAGTGTAGTGTGTAGAGGGGTGCTTGGACTGTAAGAAAACATGAAAGGGAAGTAAAATACCCGACCCCAGAGCCCAGGAAGCAGGAGTAAAACACAGCAAGTTTCCTAACACACACTAGAAGTTGTGATAGAAGATAATGCAGGAATCCAAAAAGACTGCAAGACACCAATGATGGACTCCTGGACCTGAAGACCTGTGGAAGAAGTGGGCCAAGTCCAAGAAGCATTGAAGAGTCCAGGGAGAACAGGAGCCCCTGCTAACGCAGATGAAGGTGCCAAGGAAGACCCACCAGTGAGAAGACAAAGTCAGTATGGCAACAAAGAAGACAGATGCAGGTTCCTGGTTGGTGCAGAAAATGTCTGATGCCGGATGGATGAATGCAGTCTGGTTTGCGTTGCTGGATTCTGCCAACAGGCCTTGGCACAAGCAAAGCTCACGGTTAGCAGAAAATGGCACTGCCCGGCACCAGGAGGGACCTGGTGGCCTTCACCTAGAAGGGGGAGTCAGAGGGGGCTCTCAGGAACTCAGAGAGCCCTCAGAAGACCAGGCAGCGTGCACAGGAGTCCCACAGCACGGAGACAAAGAAGGTGTAAATGGAGGCCTACGCAGCTCGACACAAAGGATTCCCACGCCCCTGGAGAACCACTCAGGAAGCTGTGCATCACAGGATGGAGTGCTGGGGGGCCTAAGCTGTGCTGTGCATGAAGAACTTCTTGGACGGTTGCACACAAGCCTTGGCAACTGCAAGTCATGCGGTGCATTGGGGTACTGTCTTACGTGGGGATGCAAGCTCTTACCTCCACCAACCTTGGACAGCTGGACAATGGGACTGTCAGAGTCACTTTCGCCCACCACCCGTGTCACTGGATCCAGGCCTATCATCTGGAGAGGGGACCCAAGCCACCGGTCGTCGCTGCACAGAGTTGCCTGCTGAAGTAGAGAAGTGATTACGTCACACCACAGGAGATTCCTTTGGTTCTTCTGGTGCAGGCTGAAGACAGGCAATCCTCGGATAATGCACAACTTCAAAACTGTTGCAGTTGCTAGCAGGAGCTGAAGATACAATGTTGCAGAAGTCATCTTAGCTTCTTTGTTGCAGTTTTGTAGAGTTCCTGGAGCAGTCAGCGGTTGATCCGTCAGTAGAAGATGAAGTAAAGGATGCAGAAGATTCCTGCTCGAGTCTTTCAATCCGAATCTGAAGAAACACCCAGAGGAGAGACCCTAAATAGCCACGAGAGGGGGATTGGTCACCTAACCAGGTAAGCACCTATTAGGAGGGGTCTCTGATGTCACCTGCTGGCACTGGCCACTCACATCCTCCCAGAGTGCCCGCCACCTTGGAATCCAAGATGGCAAATCCCAGGGACACTCTGGAGGAGCTCTGGGCACCGCCACTGGTGTGGTGATGGACAAGGGAGTAGTCACTTCCCTTTGCTTTGTCCAGTTTCATGCCAGAGCAGGGACTGGGGTCCCTGAACTGGTGTAGACTGGATTATGCAAGAAGGGCACCATCTGTGCCCTTCAAAGCATTTCCAGAGGCTCTGGGAGGATTCCCCTCCCATGCCTGTAAAACCTACTTTCAAAGGGAGAGGGCGTAACACCCCTCTCCTAAAGGGAATGCATTGATATGCCTTCCTGGGATTGAGTTGCTCAATCCCCAGGAGGGAAGAAGCCTGTCTGTTAGGTGGCAGCAGGCGGGGCTGCAGTGAAAACCTCAGAAGGATGGTATGGCAGTACTGGGGGTCCATGGTGGAGCCCCCAGAGTTCATGGAAATGTGCAACCAATACTGGAATCAGTATTGGGGTACAATTCACATTCGTTAGACACTTTACATGGCCATATTCGGAGTTACCATTGTGAAGCTGTGCATAGGAATTTGCCTATGTACAGTGCACACTTAAAATGGTGTCCCTGCACTTACGAATTCCCAGAAAAAGGTACTGGAGGTTGTGGGGGCACCTCTGCTGGTGCAGGGGTGCCCTCACACACAGGTGCTTTGCACTCAGCCTTCAGGGTCTGAAGGCCTGACATATAGGTGACTTTTAAGTGATCTGGTATAGTGAAAATGGCTGTGAAAAAGTGCATGCACTATTTCACACAGGCTGCAATGGCAGTCCTGTAAAAGCCTCTGTATATAGGTGGCAAAAGAAATGCTGCAGCCCATATGGATCCCCTGGAACCCCAATGCCCTGGGTACCTAGGTACCATACACTAGGGACTTATAATAGAGTTCCAGTATGCCAATTTGGAGTGCAATACTGGGTTATCAGTATGTAAGGACTTACTTGGAAGCAGAGAGAGCAGAAGCACTGGAGTTCTGGTTAGCAGGACTCCAGTGACACAGTGAAGCATACTGACAAAAACTGTAAAACATACTGACATGTAGGCCACAAATCATAAGAACTGGGGTCCTGACTAGCAGGATCTCAGTGACACAGTCAAAACACACTGACAAACAGGACAAAAATGGGGGTAACCATGCTAGAAAGAGGCTACTTTCTTACAGATGATCACACACATGAGACAATTTGACCAACTCACCTCATCAAACAAGTATATCGTGCACTTCAGAATTCCGCCCCCCCTCTATCGAAGTTGCTTTGGCACAGGACTCATACACCTCATATCTGTGACCAACATTACTTAGATCAATCCGTGTCGACTTCATATTTCAGAACAGCAACAGCTACCTGCCTATTTCACAACTCTGAAATATACACATGAGGATGGCATGGTGAAGACACCTGGATACAACACAATAAAAGGAATTTAGGTAGGAAAAAAATACATGTGACCTGAACCTCATATCAAACCTCAGTAGATCCACTCACATTGCGATGAGACTGACACAAACAAAGCAGATTATCAAGGTAGCAACTTTTTAAAGTCTAATTTAGCAAGCAAACCTTGTCTGTATACTTCATAAAATGAGATAACCTGTCTATTGGAAAACAAATACCCATTCTACACATCCTGACCCCTACAGTTTCCCATACAGTCACGGTAATCACATAACATTACACACTTACACTCAAGTGAAGTAGTAGTTGGGGAGATCTCCCCGCAAGTCTTCACCTTCCTCTTCAGCACTGTCATCCTCACTTGGCATTTCAGGATTCTCATCCAGTGGTGCGGCTAGCTTTTTATCATCTGGAATATATGAGATATCTCTCCTCAGGGCAATGTTTTGGAGCATCCAGCAGGCCACAATGATCTTACATACTTATTCAGGTGAGTAGATGAGGGCTCTATCTGTCTTGTCCAGACACCTAAACCAGACCTTCAGGAGCCCAAAAGCCCGCTCCATGACATGCTGTGTTCTTCCATGGGCATTGTTGAAGGAAATTTCCCCTGGCGTAGGTAGGTTCTTTACCGGAGTCAACAACCATGGATGGTTTGGGTATGCAGAGTCCCCTGTAATGGAATGGGACATACGTGCAACTAAGAGCCCCTCTCATCTGAATTTTTGCAGCAGACATTGCATATAAATAAAAATGACATATGTGACTTACCAACAAGTCAGGCCTTCTCTGAGTACAGTTGTGACATCAGCTGTGGAATGGTGATTTCCCTTGGACTGAACCTGGATAACGGGCACAGACCTGTGAAATATAGAGGTCCGCCAGACAAACAACTTGGACATTGATGGAATGGAAGTTCTTCCTGTTATGATAGACTTGTTCAGTGCCATGCAGAGGAAACACGACAACATGCGCACCATCAATGTCTCCCACAATCTGTGGGATATTTGCCAAACCACAGAAGTCAGCCTCACATGGGCGAAATCCTCACACTGAGGAAATCAGATGTAGTTGTCCATGTGTTTTAACATTGCTGAGAGTACATCCTTCAACAAAAGATTGAACATAGGTTGGGACATCCCAGCAGATAGGGGCGCTGTATTTCGGAAGGACCCTATGGCCACAAGTGCAAAACTGCCATGACTTGTGTAATGAGTGGTATGCTATTTGGATGACGAATGTTAGGCATCAGATCTGGCTCCAACTGACGACAGAGATCAATGATTGTTTGCTGATTTAGACAGTAGATCTTGATAATGTGTATTTCTTCCATTACCTGATGGTCTGGGTACCTATGTCGGACAAGTAATGAGTTTAGCCATCACTCAGTTTGTCCCTTGTTACAAACATTTGGCATGTCAATGTCAAACTTTGACAAGGCATGTCATAAGTTGAGGACATGACGCACAGTACATATCACCACTGTCAATTACACAGAATCAACATGTTTCACCCTTGCTTTGCCACATATGTGTACACACCATCTATGTGGGCAGCAATAAATTGTATATTATAATTGCCACTTGGACTGTGACTTTATCCCAAGACTTAAATGACTTTGGGGATTGGGGGCAGTACCACAAAGCAATTTGCCATATGTGCCAGTTAATGTACAAAATGGTATCCAAGTCCAAGGACCAACATTACAGGACAATACATGTACTGATCATTGGTATTAACATTTTTGGAGTTGTGATGCATTTTTGTTTAGCCACATACTGCATTTCATGCCTCTAAAATGGCAACTGCCTGACATATTCCACTGAACATTAGGAACTACCCGCGACACAGTCATAGGCTAACGCTGTTGCCAGTGGTGGTCGCAGACCAATAGCTGTATCCACTGACGTGACCACCATGTTCTGGAAAATCCCTCACTTGACTCCTGATACTGCTGCCAGCAAGTCCTCCAGTACCTGAGCTACTGTTTACCACCTCTGGCAGCAATCATGCCATGTCAAACAGGTGATAGTCCCCATGCTTTCTCCCTGGGGTAGCAAGAGAGGCTAATGGAAGAGGTCCTACCCATGTACGGACAGCTTTATGGTGCACCAGAGGAGCAGGTAAGTAACTCATGTCCACTTTGTTCACTGTACTTAACCATAATTTCCCTCTTCACAGGCGTGCCAGAATGCAAAGTAAAGGCCATGGAGGTGGAGTTGGTGTGGCATCAATGGGAGAGTCAATGCTCATGTAACTGTGATCAGTGCCAGACTTTTATTCTGAAGGCATAGCCTGGATCACTCTGCCCTTCAGGTTGCCACATACAAACCGCATGTCAAATTGCTGTTGGCTACATGATGTACTGTCATGCACAGAAGTGATGGGAATGGAGCTCCATGTAGGTTCTGTCTGCTCAGCCTTCAGACAGTAGGGCCTGTCAAATGTATCTTCTAGTATGGGTCCAAATCTAGGCTTGTGTTAAGTCATTTTGACACTGTGCCCACTCCCTGCATCCCAGTATATCCTGTTGTGTGAACCAATCTAGGCTCTGTGAGAAAATACAGCTTATTGAGGCTCTTGCCCTGATGAGTATGTAAATGGTTTTAGTAGGGAGACAATGATCTGCGCATGATGTGCACTTAGCCTCACTGTCAATGTGTGTCTCTGTCCCCTGACAGGTTTTTCACTCCCACAGCATCAGACAGGTCATATTTGTCCTGTGAAGGCTTAGTGCATTAATGATAGTCCCACATTACAGACAGTGTGATGAATCATGGAAACCTATGATATGTGACTCAATTTTGTGGCCACATAGAAGAAAATGGACAATGCATGCCTTTGTTTGTTGGATGCCATCTCTGTAGAATGGACACATATGTCCAGAAGTATGTTCTATGGCAAAGTAAATGATACACAACCCCACCACCCTAAGGTTGCATAAGTATACATTGTCAGTCCAAATGTCCACACATGGACAGATTAGACACCTTTTATACCCACCATGCCAGTCCCGTCATCGTTACCCATGTGTAATGTTTGTGTTTGTGTTTGTACTCTGTCAGTAGCCTGTGGGAATTGTATGCAGGGAATCATTCTCACAGCATTCATGCTTAAAGAGTGTACCATTCAGAAGCCACAGAGGTGTGATGTGCCCCATGGTTTCTCAGCTCTAAATCAGATTTCTAGAGCATGTCCCACAAGATGTCAGTTGGCCTACCTAGTCAGTGGAGGGCCTGAGCAGGGTTGTGGGTTGGTCTGTGTTTTTGTAGTCATGTCCCTATACTCAGTGGATGATCTGTGGCACACTTGGGAAGTTTGGGCAAAAAAGAATGTTCATATATTTGTGTACTGACATGTATGTGACTCAGCCATTTTGGTTGGAACTCTTGGACATAATTGTTTTGTCTTGTCTTTTGCATCCATGCAGTCCAATGCCCAGCAGAAGAAAGGGAATCGGACATCCATCGCCAAGAAGGTGTGGACACTGGGAGTCCACACCCAGCGGAGCTCCCAATGCAGAAAGAGGTGGGAGGACCTGAGACACTGGGCCCAGAAGACCACAGCAGACCAGCTGGGCATGTCCTCCCAATATAGGCGAGGTGCCCATTGGACCATGACCTCCTTAATGGACTGTATTCTGGTGATGGTGTACCCAGAGCTGGATGCTCGATTGAGGGCAGCACAACAGCCACAAGGGGTGAGTAGGCAACAATTTCCAGCCTGTCCCATTGTCAGGTGATTGAGTGGGATACTGACTGCTCCCCCTGACAACTAGGGATGAGCCACGTATCACACAGTAGATGGGAGATTGTTCGTGTTGACATGTCATGTGTATCACACCGGTGTACCTTGCCTTTTGAACCTGGGATCTGGTACAAACCTGGGGAAATCCTCAAACAACTATCTCTGTAGGGACCACTAATAGCTGTGTACAGTGACTTTTCATGTACTTGTTGTTGTAGTGGGTGTACTTTCTGATCCACAGATCACTTCCCCTGAAAGTCACAGACAAAGGATAAGTGGGTTATGGATCACTGTCTTCTGCCATGTGTCTCTGCATATGTGTATGTAGACATCTGCCACCCAGAATCAAGTTATGTCCAGGGTATGATGTATGCTGGTACCTCACTACAGTCTGCAGATGTGTTTGAGGCTATAACAGATATGACATGGCTTATGATGTTAAAGGTTTGAAGATGTAGCAAACTACTTTTCCTTGGTAAGTGGGGAATGTCCATTGAGTAGAATTACGTCCCATCACTGTTGCCAACATTCCTTGTGCCTACATGTCAACATGTGTCCTTTTCTCTTTAGAAAATACATTTATTCATCAATTTCATGCATGTTCTACCCATGTTGATGAGATGATGTCTGTATTCCCTCACATGTATCTCCATGGAAAACTGATAGTGGAATAGTACATTTACAATGCTGGTTCATGCTGGTTCATTCATGCCATGTCACAGACAGGAGTATGTCAGCATTGTTTATTGTCTGAGAGATACCTTCACGCATCATAGTATGTCATTTGGCATGTGGGACTACAGTAGCAACGAGGGGCATGACAGTTAGGCCCAGATTGTGGAACATCTCTGTGTTTGTCTATGCCCTTGATGTGGCATCTTGTGGAAAGGTGCACTGCACGTTTTTAGTGACTGGGGATTGTTCTGTGGTGTAATGCATCATGGAGTAACTTGCAGTGATGCTGACATCACATGTGTTTGGGTTCAGGCATTCATCCACAGACATATATCAGAGTTGGCATGTCTAAGATATGGATAGTGATGTTGCTTCTCATTGGACAACAGGTTGGGGTCCTTCTATTATTCATTACAAGTTCTGTGTCTCTACAACATGCAAGGTACAGATGTGCACCACAGACGCATTCAGATTATGTCATTGCAATGGGTGTCTGGCAGTAATACTGACTATCTTGGGGCTTCCTGATTAATTGTTGTGTGCATTCTGGAGACATCTCTCCCTGACATATTGGACCAGACGTCAATGTTGTTCCTTCCAATTACATATGTGAGGCCTATCTGAGGGGCATTGAAACTACCTCCTTAACTATATTGGGACAGCTGTCACTTTTTTTTAGAGGTGTACATCGTTGATAAGTGTCCATTGTGACATGGGTTTTACATACACCCTAGATATCCACACCTACACAGCCTCCAACCACTCTCTCAGCCTCCAAATCCCGTCATCCCAGTGTGTCAAATAATCTGTTCCTCTGTGACCTTTGGCCTTACCCCTGTTTCCCCACCAGACCACACCCAGAAGGAACCCACCAAGCTCCAAGTATGTCCCTTCCACCTCAAAGGCCTCCCCTGCCTCGCTGCAAGTAGTCATTCCTTTCCCCATGAAAAAGTCCACACCTCCCAAAAAGAAGCCCACCCCTCCCAAGAAGAAGACTACTTCTCCCCAGCCCAAACTCCCCCAATCCAATCCCCCGATAATCCCTGCGGTGCCTACTTACCCCCTTGATGCCCCTTCCTCTGGAGGTTACACAGCAGTCAGGAGTCAAGTTGGGGCACAGCAGTGTGCCATCATGGACTCGCCACTAGCCTTTGGATAATCATACTTAATACTGTTAATAAACCCAACAATTGTTGGGTACACCTTTGTCCTGCAACTCCTTTTCTAGTTTTCTGTTCTCCCTTAGTGACTTTGGTTGCGTGCCTGCAATCGTGTGTGTGTGTGTGAGCCTGCTTGCTGCTGCAGTTGCTGTTTTTAGCAGTATGTGTGTTTGTGTACAGTGTTGCTGTCCCCCAGAAGAAAGGTATATGTTGAGTGTATAGGTATGTGTGTATACATGCAATGGTGGTGTCATGGTGTTGTGCACTGTTTGGTATGGAATGTATTTTTTTATTATGATGTCCAATGTGTGCATGTATGGTGTTAGAATTGTCCCCTGATCTGGCTTATTTATACATGTGATGTGTGTCATCTTGAGTGTTGTATGTGCAGATATGGAGTGTGTTGAATTGTGCTACCTTTGTTTGCATTTGCATGTGCATGTGTCCATTTAAGTGTGTGTCCCTTGCAGATGGTTCCCGCAAATGGTTTTAAGATCTTTCCCATGCAGTAGGAGTTATAAGGGCTTGGTTAACTTTCCCTTCCCCATTGTTTAGATGTGCATGAATACTGACATTGGTATTGTTTGTCCTGGCGACTCGTGTAGGGCCATTTCCAGTGGAGATGTTGCTTGAGGGTACAGTTCAAAGTGATACATGTCCCAGTGCAGACTCCTTCCCTGTGTGCCCCAGATGGCTCCATCTAAATTGTGTAGGTATAGTTGTTATATTGTTCTTGATTTCTTGGTCTCTGTATTTCATGCATGCCATTGAGCTTCCATTATGCTGCAATGTGTGTGTTCACTGCAGGACTGTTTACTGGTGATGTTGTTTGTGTTGCATGCCACATCGATAGATATGTGTGTTGAATGTGTGGACAGTCCCTGGACAGGATGTAATGTGTGAGCTGTATTTGTATATGTGCTGTAGGTGTGTTGTTTTTGCTGTGTGTGACAATGCTGTGTAGCCTTCAGTGTCCCTGTTCCTTAGCTGTGTGACTGTGTGTATTTGTATAGTGTTGCAGTGTAGTGTGAGTGTGCTGGCCAAAGTGTGTCTTTTGTGTGTGTGTACATGTCCGTTTTGATGTATGTCATTGAGTGTGTGTTGAATTAGATGTGTGGCTGCTTACCTTGACGTGCCCTTCATATGATGTATCTCTGTTGGTGTTGTTTATTTTTACTCCCCCTCAACACCAAGATATTGCTGGTGGTGACTGTAAGAAAAAAGCCATCAAACTACCCACTCTAAATGGGGTGGATAGTCAAATGAATTAGGGCGTGTAACCCCTTGGCGGGAGTGCGTTTTATTCACTCAGCATAAATCTGGGGCAGCACATGACTCAAAATTGGGTGGGAGTTTTCCAGACAGGGTACTCTGTAGCATTTTAACAGAACACTGAGGCTTCCAAACTATGTATCAGGCCTACAGTTTGACATACATATTTTGTACTAAATATTGTTTCAAAGAATATAGCTCTAGATCGACAGATGTTCTATTACTAACTATAATGGGGCGATATTTTTGTAAATAATATTTAGAATACAATGTTTATGTCAGGTAATATTCAGACATCAGTAATCTGGTACCAAACCACTTCATGTTGGACCAACCAGAATGCAACAGACTTGAATTTGACCCTTATTATTTGAATGTTATTGTCACTTTAAATTAGCACATTCTTTTGACTATGCAAATAATAAATTAGAGATGAGCTTCTAAAATGTGTTTGAGATGTTTTAGGTTTTCATTGATTTTGGAGTTGGATAGGCAGGGGAATGGTGCATTCTTGGGGTAGAGGATCTCATATTTATGGAGGTGAATGATGTGCCATTCTTACCCCTTGTTTGGTTTGTGGTTGATGTGATGGTTTATGTTCAGCACCAACAATTATCTAGAAAGTGGTAGTTTTATGAATATCTCTTTAGTAGCAGACTAAGGCCACATCAGTGAGTGAGATGAAAGTTAGGACTCTGGAATCCTAATTAGGTTGTCAATGTTCATTCTTCAAGGATTGTGTAGAAACACTATATGGCCAACTCCCTTTCCTACTTTTGGTATTACAAATGCCTTCCAGATATTTTTTATATTGTCAGATACTGTACTAATGGTCCTCCTGGTCCTCCTCCTTACTGGTAGATCAATATATTTGCATTAGCAAATCATTTCTTGTCTTATAGATGACAACCACATTAGACTAGCATTGTTTGTTACATCTTGTTTAAGTTGGAGCTACCTAGATCACAGTGCACATGTGGGTGCTTGTGGTAGTGTTCCTGGTCCATTGGCAGTACATTGATTAGTGGGAGATGAACAGCCGTGGATTACCTCTTCCCATAACACCCTACGGCGCAGGCTATGGACTTAAATTAATCCTGTAGTAGAGGGCTGGCATGGTTGACCAGCATGATCAGGGCCAAGATTGCTTCAGTATATGGAGGAATATGCATAAATGCATTTTATGAAGAATGTCTGGACTGTGACACAGAAAAGCTAGCTATCACCATGGATATAAAATCATTCTGCAGAAGATCTGTTTAGTTGCAAGTATCAAAAATGGGATACTGTGGCAGCTTGCCCCCCATGTAGAGACATAGATTATCTGAGTAGCTGCACTTTCCAAAATCACTTTCTAGTGTTGACTTCAAGCTTCCACACAAAGGTTTAACTCCCCATATCTATTTGCCTTTGGGTCAGTCACATACTGCACAGCCTCCATTTGTAGGAGGCTGGCCTGGTTTGTAGTGAGTACCTATGGTACTTACACATTATACCAGATTCAGTTATCCCTTATTAGTGAAATGTAGGCAGTGTTCTAGCAGTTTAAGCTGTCTAGAGGTAGCTGTAGCAGAGCAGCTTAGGCTGAACTAGGAGACATGCAAAGATCCTGCAATACCATTATAGTTACACAGTACTTATACACAATAAAAGACAATACTCAGTGTTACCAAAAATAAACATACTTTATTTCAGTAACACAAAGCCAAAAATATCTTAGAGGCAATACTCCTGCTGGAGGTAAGTATTATACACAATATATACACGAGTAACTAAAATCAGGTAAGTAAACAGTCATAGAATCGTGCAAACAGTAGAAAATATAATAGATTGCAATGGGCCTAGGGGCAACACAAACCATATACTAAAATAATGAAATGCAAATCATGAATATCCCCCAGGCAAGTGTAGTGTGTAGAGGGGCGCTGGGAGTGTAGGAAAACACCAAAGGTAAGTAAAGTACCCTACCCCAGAGCCCAGGAAAGTAGGAGTAAAGTACAGCAGGTTTTCTCAGGACGCAATACAAGTAGTGATAAGAGATTTTGCAAGAACCAAGCAAGGCTGCAAGCAACAAATGATTGATTCCTGGACCAGAAGACCTGTGGTGAGAGGAGACCAAGTCCAGAAGTCGAAGAAGAGTCCAGGAAGGACAGGAGCCCCTGACAACCTAGAAGATGGTGCAAAAGTGGATTCTCCTGTAAGAATAAAAGAACAGAAGAGCACCAAAAAAGATGGCTATGGGTTCCTGCTTGGTGCAGGTGATGTCCCACGCCGAGTTGTAGACTGCAGGCTGTTTGAGTAGCTGGATTCCTCCAACAAGCCTTGGTTCAAGCACGTATGGGGTTTGCATCAAAAAGGAGATGCCTGGATACAGGAGGGACCTGGGGGTCTCAACTCAGACCGAGGAGACAGAGGGGACTCTCAGCACTTCAGAGAGCCCTCAGAAGACCAGGCAGCATCCAATGGAGTCCCATTACATGGGACAAAGAAGATGCAAAGTGCGGTTGTCGCAGCACCACACAGGAAGGTCCCATGCCACTGGAGAACAACTCAGGGAGCTCTGCATCAGAGTGCTGGGAAACTGGGCTACGTTGTGCACAAAGGATTCTTGGAAGAAGTGCACAGAAGCCCAAGGAGCTTCAGAAGATGAGGTGCACCGGGGTACTGTTGCAGTACGGGGAGGGAAGCTCTTACCTCCACCAAATTTGAACAGCTGGACCTTCGGACAGTATGGGTCACTTCGTCCACCACCTGTGTTCCAGGGAGCAAGCTCTTCGTCAGGAGAGTCATCATCACAGACGGGAGCCTGCAGAAGCAGAGCAGTGAGTTCGTCATTCCACAGGATATTCCTTCGGTTCTTCTGGTGCAGGGTGAAGACAGACAGTCCTCTGAGCGTGCACACCTTGGAAACTGTTGCGTAATCTGGCTGGAGCTGAAGTTGCAGGCCACTGGAGTCGTCCTGGATACTTTGTTGCAGGAACAGTGGTTCCTGGAGCAGTCTGCAGTTGATCCGAT
Organism: Pleurodeles waltl; assembly: GCF_031143425.1. NCBI lineage: Eukaryota > Metazoa > Chordata > Amphibia > Caudata > Salamandridae > Pleurodeles > Pleurodeles waltl. Next base: position 916,728,500 of record NC_090447.1, read on the forward strand.
GGTCGAAAGCTGAAGCAGCGTATGCAGAGGAGTCCTAGAGGAATCGTGCCTACCGAATATGAGGAAACACCCCGAGGAGAGACCCTTAATAGCCCTGAGAGGGGAGTCTCTGACGTCACCTTCTGGCACCGGCCACATAGAGGTCTCCAGAGGGTCCTCACACTTTGGAATCCAAGATGACTAACACCAGGGACACTCTGGAGGAGCTCTGGGCACCACCCCTGGGGTGGTGATGGACAGGGAAGTGGTCACTCCCCTTCCCTTTGTCCAGTTGCGCACCAGAGCAGAGACTGGGGGTCCCTGAACAGGTGCAGACTGGCTTATGCAAAGAGGGCATTATCTGTACCCTTCAAAGCATTTCCAGAGGCTCTAGGAGGCTACCCCTCCCAAGCCTGTAACACCTATTTCCAAAGGGAGATGGTGTAACACCCTCCTCCCAAAGGAAATGCATTGTTCTGCCTTCCTGGGATTGAGCTGCACAGTCCCCAGAAGGGCAGAAACCTGTCTGTGAGGTGTCAGCAGCTGGGTCTGCAATGGAAACCTCAGAGAGCTGGTTTGGCAGTACTGGGGGTCCATGGTGGAGCCTCAGGGTGCATGGGATTGCCCCCCCAATACCAGATTTGGAATGGGGGGACAATTCCATGATCTTAGACACCTCACATTGCCATATTGGAAGTTACCATTGTGAAGGTACATATATGTATTGACATATCTGTAGTGCACTCGTATAATGGTATCCCCTCACTCATGAAGTCCGGAGAATTGGCCCTGGACAAGTGGGGGCACCTTTGCTAGTGCAAGGGTGCCCTCACACATAGTAACTTTGCACCTAGCCTTCAGTAAATGAAGGTTAGACATACAGGTGACTTATAAGTTACTTAAGTGCACTATTTCACTCAGGCTGCAGTGGCAGCCTAAAGAAAGGTTTGTCTGAACTCCTTATTGTAAGAGGCTGGCCTGGCTTATAGCGGGTACCTTGTGGGTACTTACACCCTGTGCCAGGTCCAGGTATCCCTTATTAGTAGATTAGGGGTGTTCTAGCAGCTTAGGCTGATAGAGGTAGTTATAGCAGAGCAGCTTAGGCTGAACTAGGAGACATGCAAAGCTTCTACTATACCACTTATATCACTTACGACTATATCATAAGAAAACACAATACTCAGAGTTACTAAATATAACGGTACTTTATTTTAGTGACAATATGCCAGTAGTATCTCAGAGGATATACTCCCTTAGGAGGTAAGTAATATACACAAAATATACACACACAAACCAAAATCAGGTAAGTAACAGTTAGAAAAGTAGTGCAAACAATGCAGAACACAATAGGATGCAATAGGGAAAAATAGGCCTAGGGGCAACAAAAAACATATACTCCAAAAGTGGAATGCAAACCATGAATGGACCCCAGGCCTAGTGCAATGTGTAGAGGGTCGCTTTGAGTGTAAGGAAACACTAAGGTTGTCCAAGATACCCCACCCAAAGACCCTGAAAAGTAGGAGTAAAGTTACCCTACTACCCCAGAAAGACAGTAAAGTTGAGATAGGTGATTCTGCAAGGACAACAACTGACTGCAAAACACTGAAGACGGATTCCTGGACCTGAGGACATGCAAAGGAAGGGGACAAAGTCCAAGAGGCACACAAGAGTCCGGGGGGCAGGAGCCCACTAAACCCTGGATGAAGGTGCAAAAGGGCTGTCTGTGGGTGGAAGAAGCCGAAGATTCTGCAACAACGGAAGGTGAAAGGAACTTCTCCTTTGGTCAGAAGATGTCCCATGGTGTGCTGGAGGATGCAGAGTTGTTTCCACACAGAAAGACCACAAACAAGCCTTGCTAGCTGCAAGAGTCACAGTTGAGGATTTTGGGTGCTGCTAGGGCCCAGGAAGACCAGGAGGTCGCCCCTTGGAGGAGGAGACAGAGGGGGTGCTCAGCAGCACAGAGAGCCCATGCAGAAGCAGGCAGCACCCGCAGAAGCACCTGAAGAGGCGTTCAGAATATCTGAGGACGACGGTCAACTCAGAACAACAAAAGAGGGTCCCACAACGTCAGAGTCCAACTCAGCGAAATGTGCAATGCAGGACGGAGTGCTGGGGAGCTGGGATAGGCTGTGCACAAAGGAAGTCTTTCAAAAGAGCACAGAAGCACGAGCAGCTGCAGTTCACGAAGCACACAGGATTACTGTCTGGCGTGGGGAAGCAAGGGCTTACCTCCACCAAATTTAGACAGAAGGGCCACTGGACTGTCGGGGACACTTGGATCCAGCTCCTGTGTTCCAGGGACCATGCTCGTGAAGATGAGAGGGGACCCAGAGGACCGGTGATGCAGAAGTTTGGTGCCTGCGTTGGCAGGGGGAAGATTCCGTCAACCCACAGGAGATTTCTTCTTGGCTTCCAGTGCAGGGTGAAGGCAGACAGCCCTCAGAGCATGCACCACCAGGAAACAGTTGAGAAAGCCGGCAGGATAAGGCGCTACAATCTTGCTGTTAGCCTTCTTGCTACTTTGTTGCGGTTTTGCAGGCGTCCTGGAGCAGTCAGTGGTCGATCCTTGGCAGAAGTCGAAGAGGGAAGTGCAGATGAACTCTGGTGAGCTCTTGCATTCGTTATCTGGTGAGACCCTAAATAGCCCTCAGAGGAGGATTGGCTACAGAGAAAGGTAAGCACCTATCAGTAGGGGTCTCTAACCTCACCTGCTGGCACTGGCCACTCAGACTTGTCCATTGTGCCCTCACACCTCTGCATCCAAGATGGCAGAGGTCTGGGACACACTGGAGGAGCTCTGGGCACCTCCCCTGGGAGGGGCTGGTCAGGGAAGTGGTCAATCCCCTTTCCTTTGTCCAGTTTCGCGCCAGGGCTGGGGGGATCCCTGTACCAGTGTAGACTGGCTTATGCAAGGAGAGCACCATCTGTGCCCTTCAAAGCATTTCCAGAGGCCAGGAGAGGCTACTCCTCCCAGGGGGGAAACATCCTTTTTTACGACTTTTTTATTACGAAAGTCGTGGTTAACGAAAGCGTAACAACGCTTTTTTTAACCACGACTTCGTATTTTTGTGCCCTAATTACGTATGTTCTGAACAACGAACATGCATGGTTAAGGTACAAAGAAGGGAGTTGGCGAAGGTAAGTGGTGGGTTTAGGTTTTGGGGTGGGGGTGGGGGTCAGGGGGTTTTAGGTTTTGGGGTGGGGTTGGGGGGGTGGGGCGTTTTTGGTTTTGGGGAGTGGGTGGGGGGTCAGGGGGTTTTAGGTTTTGGGGTGGGGTTGGGGGGGGTGGGGCGTTTTTGGTTTTGGGGAGGGGGGTCAGGGGGTTTTGGGGTGGGGTTGGGTGGGTGGGGCGTTTTTGGTTTTGGGGAGTGGGTGGGGGGTCAGGGGGTTTTAGGTTTTGGGGTGGGGTTGGGCGGGTGGGGCGTTTTTGGTTTTGGGGAGTGGGTGGGGGGTCAGGGGGTTTTAGGTTTTGGGGTGGGGCGTTTTGGGTTTTGGGGAGTGGGTGGGGGGTAAGGGGGTTTTAGGTTTTAGGGTGGGGTTGGGGGGTGGGGAGTTTTTGGTTTTGGGGAGTGGGTGGGTGGTCAGGGGCTTTTAGGTTTTAGGGTGGGGTTGGGGGGTGGGGCGTTTTTGGTTTTGGGGAGTGGGTGGGGGATCAGCGGGTTTTAGGTTTTGGGGTGGGGTTGGGGGTGTGGGGTGAGGGATGTAGGGTGAATGGTGCCTATTGCTAATGATTTTATCAGGAATGCCTTTACAACAAAATATCGTTGTTAAGGCATTCGTGGTAAAATCATTAGTAGTAAGGACGAGGTCGGTGTTCCGACCTCGTTGTTAAGGTTAGTAGTTGTTTTTAATTCGGTGTTCCGTCATATAATCCTCCCAGGGCCTTCACACCTATTTCCAAAGGGAGAGGGTGTAACACCCTCTCTCAGAGGAAATCCTTTGTTCTGCCTTCCTGGGACCAGGCTGCCCAGGCCCCAGGGGGGCAGAAACCTGTCTGAGGGTTGGCAGCAGCCGTAGCTGCAGAGAAAACCCCAGAAAGTTTGTTTGGCAGTACCCAGGCTCTATGCTGGAGACCCAGGGATGCATGGAATTGTCCCCCCAATACCAGAATGGTATTGGGATGACAATTCCATGATCAAAGACATGTTACATGGCCATGTTCGGAGTTACCATGGTGACGCTACATATAGGTATTGACCTACATGCAGTGAACACGTGTAATGGTGTCCCCGCACTCACAAAGTCCGGGGAAATGGCCCTGCACAATGTGGGGGCACCTTGGCTAGTGCCAGGGTGCCCTCAGACTAAGTAACTTTGCACCTAACCTTCATTAAGTTAGGGTTAGACATATAGGGGACTTATAAGTTACTTAAGTGCAGTGTTAAAAGGCTGTGAAATAACGTGGACGTTATTTCACTCAGGCTGCAGTGGCAGTCCTGTGTAAGAATTGTCTGAGCTCCCTATGGGTGGCAAAAGAAATGCTGCAGCCCATAGGAATCTCCTGGAACCCCAATACCCTGGTTACCTAGGTATCATATACTAGAGAATTATAAGGGTGTTCCAGTGTGCCAATCAGAATTGGTAAAATTAGTCACTAGCCTGCAGTGACAATTTTTAAAGCAGAAAGAGCATAAACACTGAGGTTCTGGTTAGCAGAGCCTCAGTGATACAGTTAGGCACCATACAGGGAACACATACAGGGTATACTTTATGAACACTGGGGTCCTCGCTAGCAGGATCCTAGTGACACAGGCAAAAACAAACATACATACAGTAAAAATGGGGGTAACATGCCAGGCAAGATGGTACTTTCCTACACTTATGGGTGGTAAAAAAAACTTCTTCAGTCCATAAGGATCTCCTGGAACCCCAATGCCCTGGGTACCATTTACTAGGGACTTATAAGAGGGGTCCAGTGTGCCAGTCAGAATTGGAATATGGAGTCACCAAATTATGATGAGAAATTTGGTAAGTAGAGAGAACATAAGCACTGGAGTTCTGGTTAGCAGAACTTCAGTGACACAGTTAAGCATGCTGACAACACACACATAGGGCACAAACTATGAGCATTGGGGTCCTGGCTAGCAGGATCCCAGTGAGGCAAAACACACTGACAAATAGGGTTTTTAACTATGAGCACTGGGGTCCTGGCTAGCATGGATCCCAGTGAGACAGTAAAAACACACTGACAAACACTCACAAGCAGGCCAAAAGCGGGAGTAACCATGCTAGAAAGAGGCTACTTTCTCACTTAACTCCCCCCAAATGAAGGACAATAAGGCTAACCTTGGTCAGCTGAGACTTTATTGTCTAAGTGGTGATAAGTGGGGAGTAGATCTGTAATAGAGAGGTTACTCCCTTTATCATCCAGTGTATGGTTAGTCCCCTGTGGGGATGTAAACTACCCTGTTTGGAGATTTTTACCTAGAAAACAGTGCAAGTGTACATTCTCAAGGGGCATATTTATACTCTGTTTGCACTGAATTAGTGTCATTTTTTTAACTCTAATTCGGTGCAAAACTAACTCCATATTTATACTTTGGTGCTAGACCCATCTAGCACCAAGTTTATGGAGTTAAAGTCATTTTTTGGAAGTGGAGACCTACCTTGCCTTAATGAGATGCAAGGTAGGTGTTCCGGTGCAAAAAATGATTCTATGGCCTTAACGCCATATTTAGGGGCATATTTATACTCTGCGGCATATTTATACTCTGTTTGCACCGAATTAGCGTCATTTATTTACTCTAATTAGGTGCAAAACTTACTCCATATTTATACTTTGGTGCTAGACCCATCTAGCACCAAGGCCCTGATTTATACTTTTTTGCACCGCATTAATGTCATTTTTTGACGCAAAAGTGGTGCAAACTGACAAAATATTGGCCCTTATTTATACTTTTTGCTGCAAAACTGCACTAACTCAGTTTTGCATCAAAAAGTTTAGCACCGGCTTGCACCATTTCTATGCACCAGACGGGCTGCTGTCCTAAGTGTTCAGAGGTAGTGCAGGGCTGCTGAACAAAAGTTTCTGTGGGAGGGCTAAAGGGTTGCTCCAAATTTACTAAAATGTGCAATTTTGCACTTCTGGTTTAGTGGTTCTACAGAGAGGTACGTTTACCTCTAGGAGTCCAGGTGTGGTAGCTGAGGGCTCCCTTAGTACAGGTTCCACCCCAGGAGAAGTTTCTCCCACCACAGGGATGGTATCCTTAGTGGTAGGGTGGGAAAGGGATACTTTGATACCCTTTTTACATGGTGGTGGAAAGGGATCCTGAGATTTCAGGCCTTTTTCTCTCCTTTGCTTTTTCATTACACCTGAAATGAGAGGAACCAATTCCTCAGGGATACCCATCATGGATGCATGGGTCCTAAACTCCACCTCAGCCCAACCTGAGGCTTCTAGGTCATTACCTAGGGGACAGTCTACAGGTAAGCTAGGTGATACCACCACCTGCTTTGGGCCAGTGACTTCACCCTAACTAAGTTGCACTACAGCTAAGAGGAGAGACTGAGTGGAGTTGTTGACATCAGTAACCTGGTGCTTCTTTCCAAGAAGGTGTTGTGCAGGTGACACCAAGTTTTCAGTCACCAACTTGACACTGGCACCTGTGTCCGTGTAGGCCTGGGCCTCAACACCATTTATTACAATTGACTGCTTGTACTTGTCCATGTTAGGGGGACAAGCAGCCAAGGTGGCAAGGCCAATGCCACCAGGTGGGACTCTTAGGAGTGTCTACCCCAGTTTCTATGATGGACCCAAAAGTGAACCCAACCCAACTACACCATTTGTTTGACTATTGCCAGTATTCCCACCACTATTACCACTACTGCTAGGGGCATTAGAGCTTGATGTTTCAGTAGTGGTAGGCTCAGGGGCTTTGCCTGGGCAGGACGTATCCCCTGGCCTTTATCTCTGCATACATAGTACCAGGGCTTTTTATTGTGTGCAGAGTGAGGAGAGGAAGGTGATTTATCCCCGCACCCAGAGGAGGGTTGTGGACCTGACGAAGAATCTTTGTGCTTACTTTTCTCCCCATGCTTATCCTGAGATTTTTCACCATCTTTCTTCTTTTCTTTCTCACCCCCTGCATGAGCTTTTCTGCTCACCCTTGTTCTGACCCATTTGTCTGCCTTCTTTCCCAGGTCTTGGGGAGAGGTCAGATCTGAGTCCACAAGATAATGATGTAACAAGTCAGACACACAACTATTCAATATATGCTCTCTCAAAATCAGATTATACAGACCCTAGTATTTAGACACTTTACTGCCACTTAACCAACCCTCTAAAGCCTTCACTGAACAGTCCACAATGCCAACCCAATCTTGTGAAGCTTCTTTCTTGGTTTCCCTAAACTTGATTCTGTATTGCTATGTAGTTAGGCCAAAACCATCAATAAGTGCATTCTTAAAAATGTTTTAGTAACAGTGAGGAGTCTACCGTCCTTTTGTCAGAGAAGGACAACCAAAGTATAGCAGCCCACTGCTTTTGAGGGATTCTATGAACCTTACAGGCCCTCTAAAGTCCAGAAAACCACTTTTGAATATCATCCCCCACCTTGCATGGGGGAACAATTGTTTGTACGTTTCTGGAGTTAATGTTGTACTCCCTGACCTCATGAGTACTGAATCTTTCAACGCTGCTGCCACCATGGGGAACTAACCCCTACCCCTGCCTTTCTCTTTCTACAGCTAAGGCTTCCCTATCTAGGACCAGCTGTTGCTGTTTCAGCCTCAGTCTAGCCTCTTCCAATCTCAGCTTTCTGAGTTCCCTATCTAGGGAGTTATCCTCAGCATGGGAGATATGAGACCTTTCAGAGACTGAGGTGATGTGAGAATGGGCAGAAGTACATCTCTCCCTAACTGATGTAACCCTAGTGACCTGGCCTCTATGTGTGAAGGGTGCCCTACCTAAGTGAGACCCTTTTCCACTACCAGCTACACTATGTTGTTTGTTAAGGGAAAGATCTGTGGAAGGACCCTACCCTGGATACTCAGGACCCTCTCCTGAATCTACCTGGGTTGGAATATCCCTCTACCTCCCCCTCTGATTGTACCTGACCATCAGGATGCTCCTGTTCATCTTGCAAGAGGAGATTCAAGAGAAATTCCTTGTTAGGGTTCTTCCCAATTCCTAAGCTTCTTCCTCAGACTTTTAAAATTCACATTTTCATAAATGGTTTTAACAACCCTGGGGGTAGCCTCTACGAAAAACATAGTGAAAGAAAATGTTAGGGAGAAGAGTAAAAAGTTAGTTAAGTATTTGACCTAACTTTTTAGAGGAAAAGAAAAACGTTTCAGAACTTTTGAAAACTTTTAGAAAGTTTGAAATAACTTTTTGAAAGAGAAAAACTGACTGATAGGTGTAATTGTATATAGCTCTAAATATTTGAGTACACTTTTCTTGTGAAAAGCACCAGTAACCAAGTGGTAAAGTGTAGGAGGTTGGCCCGGTTTGTAGTGGGCACCTTGGGTACTTACACCTTATACCAGGTCCAGTTAGCCCTTAGTAGTGAAATGTAGTAGTGTTCTAGCAGCTTATGCTGATAGTGGTAGCTATAGCAGAGCAGCTTAGGCTGAACTAGGAGGCAGGCAAAGCTCATGAAATGCCACTTACAGTTACACAGTACTTACACACAAGTAAAGACAATACTCAGTGTTACCAAAAATAAAGGTAGTTTATTTGAGCAACACAGTACCAAAATATCTTAATGGTAATACTCCTTCTGAAGGTAAGTATTATACACAATATATACACTAGACACCAAAATAAGGTAAGTAATTAGACATAGGATAGTTCAAACACTTGGAAATCCTATGGAATGCAATGGGAGAAATCAGGTCTAGGGACAACGCAAACCATATACTAAGAAAGTGGAATGTGAATCACAAATTCCCCCCTAGACAAGTATAGTGTGTGCAAAATCGCTGGGAGAGTAAGAATACAGTAAAGGTAAGTAAATTACCCCACCCGAGCCCAGAAAAGCAGGAGTGAAGGACTGCAAGACTCCTTAGCACACACTACACCTCATGATTGGAATTATTGCAAGAACCAACCAAGTCTGCAAACAACGGACAGTGGATTCCTGGACCTGAAGACCTGCAAAGGAAGGAGACTAAGGGGGTCATTATGACCCTGGCGGTCTTTGACCGCCAGGGCCAAAACGACTGGAGCACCACCAACAGGCTGCGGTGCCTCCTGGCATATTTGGACTGCGGCGGTAGCGCCGCGGTCGCACCGCCGGGGCCAGCGGTATACCGCCATTTTAGCCCCGGCGGTATGCTGCCATTTTAGCCCCGACGGTGATAATCCGCCAGGGCAGCGGCGCTGCCCTGGGGATTATGACTCCCCTACCGCCAACCTGTTTCTGGCGGTTTGCACCGCCAGGAAGAGGCTGGCGGTAAGGGGACTCAGGGGGCCCCTGGGGGCCCCTGCACTGCCCATGCACTTGGCATGGGCAGTGCAGGGGCCCCCAGGCAGAGCCCCGTCGCGCATTGGGCAGTGAAATGTGCGACGGGTGCTACTGCACCCGCTGCACATCAGCATTGCCGCCGGCTCAATTACGAGCCGGCGGCAATGTTGATGTGACTTTTCCTCTGGCCCAGCGGAAATGTCAAAATAGGGAGCCAGCCATACCGCCAGCAATGGCGGTATTTTGGCGCCCGCAACCTTGGCGGTCTGCCATGCAGACCGCCGAGGTTGTAATGACCCCCTAAATCCAGAAGTCGAAAGAAGTTCCAGGAAGGACAGGAGCCCCTTCCAACCCAAAAGAGGGTGCAAAAGAAGAGTCCCTAGTTGGAGAAAGACTGCAGAAATGCACCCTAGGAAGATGCCAGCGGGTTCCTGCGTGACGAGTAGATGTCACATGTCATGAAGTTGGATGCAGGCGAGTTTTGGCACTGGATTCCTCAAACAAGCCTTAGTTCTGGCAAAGTCACTTTTTGCATCAACTAGGCGCTATCTGGACCCAGGAGGGACCTGGGGTCCTCAACTCTGTGTGAAGAGGAAGAGGGGGCTCTCAGCACTTCAGAGAGCCCTCAGAGCACCAGATAGCACTCACAGGAGTCCCAGGTCACAAGGACAAAGGAGGTGCAAAATGCGGTTGCTGCAGCACTACAAAGGAAGGTCCAACACCGCTGTAGAACAACTCAGCAAGTTGAGCATCACAGGATAGAGTGCTGGGGACCTGGGTCAGTCTGTGCACAAAGTCATTTTGCAACTAGTGCGCAAAGGCTTTAGGAGGTAAAGAAGATGTGGTGCACACAAGTACTGTTGTTCTGGGGGAAGGCAAGGTCTTATCTCCTCCAAATTGGGACATCAGGACCACAGGACAGTCTGTGTCGATGGAGTCCACCCTCTGTGTTCCAAAGAGCGTGCTTGTTGCCAGGAGAGGAGTCCAAGAGAACCAGTCATCAACTTAGAATGTGCCTGCGTGAGCAGGAGAGTGTATCTGTCACCCCAAGGGAGATTTCTCCAGTCCTTCTGGTGCAGGGTTAAGACAGGGAGTCCTCAGAGCGTGCACACCGTGGAAACTGTTACACTTGCTGGCTGGAGTTGAAGTTGCAGAAGAAAAGTATCCCTTGTGGATACTTTGTTTCTGTTACAGCGGCTCCTGGAGCAGGCTACCGTTGCTCCGAGGTCTGAGGATGAAATAGTAGTTGCAGGGGATTCCTGCTGGAAACTTGCAAGCAGAGTCTGAAGAGAACCCACAGGAGAGACCGCTATTTAGGAACCTATAAGCAGGTTTCTCTGACGTCAACTGCTGGCACTGGCCACTCAGAGGCCTCCAGAGTGACCCCCCACCTTGCAAAGCAAGATGGCTGAGGTCTGGGACACATTGGAGGAGCTCTGGGCACCCCCTCTAGGGTGGTGATGGACAGGGGAGTGGTCACTCCCATTTCCTTAGTCCAGTTTCACACCAGAGCAGGGACAAGGGGTCTCTGAACCGGTGTAGACTGGCTTATGCAAGGAGGGAACCATCTGTGCCCTTCAAAGCATTTCTAGAGTCTGGGGGAGGCTACCCCTCCCCAGCCTGTTACACCTATTTCCAAACAGAGAGGGTGTAACACTCTCCTCCCAAAGGAAATGCTTTGTTGTGCCTTCCTGGGACTGAGCTGATCAGACCACAGGAGCGCAGAACCCTTTCTGTGAGGTGGCAGCAGATGTAGCTGCATTGCAAGCCTCAGAGAGCTGGTTTGGCAGTACTGGGGGTCCATAGTGGAGCCCCCAAGATGCATGGAATTGGCTCCCCAATACCAGATTTAGAATGGGGGGACACTTCCAAGATCTTAGACACCTTACATGGCCATATTCGGAGTTACCATTGTGAAGCTGCATATAGGTATTGACGTGTATGTAGTGGATGCGTGTAATGGTGTCCCCACAATCACAAATTCCCGGGAAATGGCCCTGAACTATGTGGGGGCATCTTTGCTAGTGCAAGGGTGCCCTCCCAGTTAGTAACTTTGCACCAAACCTTCAGCAAGTGAAGGTTAGACATATAGCTGACTTATAAGTTACTTAAGTGCAGTGAAAATGGCTGTGAAATAACATGAGCGTTATTTCACGCAGGCTTCAGTGGCAGTTCTGTGAAAGGGTCTGTGTGAGCTCATTATGGGTGGCAAAAGAAATGCTGCAGCCCATAAGGATCTCCTAGAACCCCAATGCCCTGGGTACCTAGGTACCACATACAAGGGACTTATAAGGTGGGTCCAGTGTGCCAACTGGAATTGGTAAAATAAGTCACTAGCCCATATTGTCAAATTTAAAAGCAGAGGGAGCATAAGCACTGAGATTCTGATTATCAGAGCCTCAGTGACACAGTTAAGCACTATACAGATACACACATTAGGCCACAAACTATGAGCACTGGGGTCCTGACCAGCAAGATCCCAGTGAGACAGGCAAAAACATGTCAAATGGGGGTAAGATGCCAAGAAAGATTGTACTTTACTGCATAAATCAATTTCACCACCAATGTAGGAGGCTGTCCTGTTTTGTAGTGGGTACATATGATACTTATACCTTATACCAGGTCCAGTTATCCCTTATTAGTGAAATGTAGGCAGTGTTCTAGCAGCTTAGGCTGTCTAGAGGTAGCTGTAGCAGAGCCACTTAGGCTGAACTAGGAGACATGCAAAGCTCCTCCAATACCACTATAGTTACACAGTACTTATACACAATAAAAGACAATACTTAGTGTTACCAAAAATAAAGGTACTTTATTTTAGTGAAACAAGGCCAAAAAAATATCTTAGAGGCAATACTCCTTCTGGAGGTAAGTATTATACACAATATATACACTAGTAACCAAAATTAGGTAAGTAAACAGTAATAGAATAGTGCAAACAGTAGAAAATACAATAGATTGCAATGGGCCTAGGGGCAACACAAACCATATACTAAAATAGTGGAATGAGAAACACAAATTCCCCCCTAGGCAAGTGTAGTGTGCAGAGGTGAGCTTTGAGTGTAGGAAAACACCAAAGGTAAGTAAAGTACCCCACCCCAGAGCCCAGGAAAGCAGGAGTAAAGTACAACAAGTTTCCTCAGGACACACTACAAGTCGTGATAAGAGATTTTGCAAGAACCAAGCAAGACTGCAAGCAACAAAGGATGGATTCCTTGACCTGAAGACCAAGTCCAAAAGTTAAAGAAGAGTCCAGGAAGGTTAGGAGCCCCTGCCATCCTAGAAGATGGTGTAAAAGTGGATTCTCTGGTAAGGAGAAAAGTACAGAAGAGCACCAAAGAAGATGGCTGCAGTTTCCTGCTTGGTGCAGGTGATGCCTCATGTCGATTTGTTGGATTCAGGCTGTTTGCATCGCTTTATCCCGCCAACAAGCCTTGGTTCAAGCAAGTACATGGCTTGCATCAAAAAGGAGCTGCCTGGACCCAGGAGGAACCTGGACTGAAGAGACACAGGGGGCTCTCAGCACTTCAGAGAGCCCTCAGAAGACCATGCCGCACCCATGGGTGTCCCAGAACACAGGGACAAAGAAGATGCAAAGTGCGGTCGTCACAGCACTGCACAGGAAAGTCCCACGCCATTGAAGAACAACTCAGAGAGTTGTGCGTCACAGGATGGAGTGCTGGGTACCTTGTCTACGCTGTGCATGAAGGATTCTTGGAAGAAGTGCACAGAAGCCCAAGGAGCTGCAGAAGACGTGGTGTACCGGGGTACTGTCGCAACACGGGGAGGCAAGCTCTTACCGTCACCAAATTTGGACAGCTTTGTTCAGATACAGACGGAAAAGTCGATGAACCAAAAGAGGAACATAAACAAAAGAGGAATCTTCCCAAGAACTCTCGCTAAAAGGATAACCCTTCCAATGAATGAGATATTGGAGATGGTTTCGTAATCAAATATTTTTTTAACCTCATACTCGGGTTCATCATTCACTAACAGAGGAGGTGGATAGGTGAATTGTCTATAAAAAAGGATCAGGCTTATAGGGCTTCAGTTGTGAGTCGTGAAATGCAGGATGTATTTTCCACATTCGAGGAAAACGAAGGCGGAAGGACACCAGATTGATCTTTTGAAGAATTGGAAAAGGTCCATAATAGCGGTGTGTGAACTTGTTTTGTGACAGAAGGAGGGGTAAAAATCAGGAAGGAAGCCAGACTTTGTCTTGGACTTGATAAGGTGGAGCATTACATCATCTATTATCAGCAATCCTTTTCATCCGGTGTTTAGTAGACAGAAGGTTAGAATGTATAATGTGTTGAATTTTACGTAATCTCTGAGAAAATTAGGTGATTGCAGGAAGTGTAGAGGAGTCTTTTATAATAGCTGGAAAGGACTTGGGATGAAAACCATATTAGCAGAAAAAAGGAGTGACTTTTGAAGCACTATGTACTGTATTATTATATGAAAACTCAGCAGTGGTAAGTATGGAGACCAATTACTCTGAGTAGAATTGCAAAAACAGCGTATATATTGTTCGAGTCCTTGATTCAGGTGTTCCGTTTGCCCATTTGTTTGTGGATGATAACCGGATGAAAATGCTACATCGATGTGTAGGGTTTCACAGAAATACTTGAAAAAATTTGATATGTATTGAGGTTCACGGTCTGAAATAATAACTTGACGGTGACCATGAAGACAAAAAATGTCTTGTATAAGGATTTGACTTAATTCTTTAGATGTGGATAGTTTCTTAAGTGCAGTAAAATGAGCCATCTTAGTAAATGAGTCCACAGTCACCATTATAAATCGATTCCCTGCTGAGGGAGGTAAGGAACACATGAAATCGGTTGATACGGTATGCCAAGGGGCAGGTGGAACGAGTAAAGGTTAAAGCTGTCCTGCAGACTTGGTATGGGGTATTTTTGCTTGAGCACAGATGGAACAAGATGCCACATAACTCTCGGTATCTTTCTTAAGTGTAGGCCACCAGAATGAACAAAGGAGTACTTCCTGTGTGGCTTTGATACCACGATGGCTGGCCACAGGGGAGTCATGACACATTTGTAGTGCTGTCTTAGAAGGAAGGAATAATGCAACTTTATGATAGTAATACTCCTTAACCTTGCGTAGATTTGGATGTAGTTCTTTAATTTCAAGTTCTGAGAGGGTTGAGTACTTTATCAAGCAAAGACAGTCTTGGGCAAATGATTTTATCTGGTTCAATGAGGTGTTGTGAAGGGGGGTTGATACCTTCAAAGTAGCATTGTGACAGGGCATCTGCCAGGATATTTTGAGAACCCGGTATATTGGTGATATAAAAATTGAATTGACTAAAGAAGAAAGCCCAACGGGCTTGGCAACTGTTCTGACATTGAAAGTTTCGCAGACACTGTAAATTGCAATGGTCTGTTCTTACTTCAAATGGTTCCCTAGATCACATAAGGAATTGTCTCCACTCATTACATGCTGTTTCTAGAGCTAGAAGTTCTCGTTCCAAAATAGAGTAATTGTGATCAGATAGCACATGGGACAGATAAAAAATCAGATGTTCTAATCCATTGTCGTTCTGTCTTTGTAATAATGCGGCCCCTATAGCTCTTTGTGAAGCATCAGTGACTATGATAAATTGTTTGATGGTGTCAGGATGCTGTAGTATGGGAGCTTGGATGAAAGCACGTTTTAGGTTTTGGAATGCGATTTCCGCCGCATCTGTCCAAACATAATTGTTCTCTTTTTTAAGAGTTTGTGTGATCTGGCTGTTTTGTTGAGTGAAGTCTGCAATAAATTGGCGATAGAAGTTAGCCAGTCCTAAAAAAAGACTGGGTTTCTTTGTAAGAAGAGGGGGACGGCCAGTCTAGAATGGCCTGAACTTTCACTGGATCCATGGAAATACCGGCTTGACTAATATGACACCCTAAATATTTTGCCTCAGTCTTGTCAAATTCACATTATTCGGGTTTACAGAAAAGTTGGTGTTGCCTGAGTCTGTCTAGAACTTGAAGTATATGCATGGTGTGATGTTCAGGATGCCTGGAATATATTAGGATGTAATCTAGGTATATTACTACGGTTTGATTTAAAAGGTCAGAAAATAAAAAATCCATGAATCTCTGAAAAATAGAGGGGGCATTGGTTAAACCAAAGGGCATTACCCGATATTTGTAATGACCAAAGGGTATACAAAACGCGGTCTTCCATTCATCACCTTACTTTATTCTTTGAAGATGGTAGGCCCCCCTAAGGTCTAACTTTGTAAATATCTGCGCCCCTCTGACTGCTTTCAAAATATCCTTGATTAGAGGTAGCGGATATCTGTCTTTTATGGTAACCTTATTCAATCCACCAAAGTCTATACAGGGAGGCAAATCCATCGTCTTTTTAGGCACGAAGAAGAGGGGTGCCCCAGCGGGGATAGAAGACAACAGTACAATCAGACCACTCTGTATATTGTCTTGCAGATTTTTCTTGAGTATCTTCTTCTCAGGTTCCGTAAGAGAGTACATTCTACCAAAGGGGACAATAGCACCTTGTTCTAGAGGAATGGTACAATCGTATTCTCTATGTGGAGGTAGTACTGGTTTCGTGGGTTTTTGGAACACGTCTACATAATCCAGATAATGACTAGGTACCCCTTGGATAGAGTTTATGGAACAACCTACTTCTGGTACCAATGATAAAATTTTCTTTGGTGATCAATATGTTCCTGAGGCATAACAATGGTCTTTACAAAATTGGGAAGAAAGAGAATTAGTTCTGGTTTCCCAATTGATATAAGGATTATGCTGTGTAAAGCAGGGTATTCCTAGGATTGTTGTATGATTAGGTGAGGAGATCAGATCAAAAGAGACATGTTCCTGATGTTTTCCGAAGCGTAGACATAAGGTAGGAGTAGTTTTGATGACAGGACCAGAAACTAATATAGATCCATCAACTGTATGAACTTGCTCTGGAATGTCATTAGGTATTAGAGGAATCTTTTGTTCCAGAGCCCATGTCTCATCCAGATAGATTCCACTGGCTCCACAGTCTAACAATGCCAACACCCTTTCTTCCTGACCATCTGGGAACTGCAGTGTAATAGGTAAAAGAAAAAGGGCAGTTGCATCTTCCTTGGAAGAACAAATAGAAGTATCTCAGAGAATCCCGTCTCCTCCCTTCTCATAGAGCATGAGAACAGGCGTTTCCCGAAGACTTCACAAGATGGACTGGGCATGTGCGAAGCAAATGGCTAGAAGCTCCACAATAGAGACATAGGCGGTCATTCTGACCACGGCGGGCGGCGGTCACCGCCCACCATGCGGTTACCGTCGAATGACCGCCCCGCGGTCAAAAGACCGCGGCGGCCATTCCAACTTTCCCGCTGGGCCGGCGGGCGACCGCCAAAAGCCGGCCCGCCGGCCCAGCGGGAAAGCCCCTGCAACGAGGAAGCTGGGTCCGAATGGAGCCGGCGGAGTTGCAGGGGTGTGACGGGTGCAGTGGCACCCGTCGCAATTTTCACTGTCTGCTAAGCAGACAGTGAAAATCTGTATGGGGCCCTGTGAGGGGGCCCCACGACACCCGTTCCCGCCATCCTGGTTCTGGCAGTGAAGACCACCAGAAACAGGCTGGCGGGAAGGGGGTCGGAATCCCCGTGGCGGCGCTGCAAGCAGCGCCGCCATGGAGGATTCCCTGGGCCAGGGGAAAACCGGCGGGAAATCGCTGGTTCCCCTTTTCTGACCGCGGCTTTACCGCCGCGGTCAGAATAGCCCAGGAAGCACCGACAGCCTGTTGGCGGTGCTTCCGCTGCCCTCCGCCCTGGCGGTCATGGACCGCCAGGGTCGGAATGACCCCCATAATCCCTTTCTTTGCTATTTTCATGTTCACTAGCAGTTAGAGGACCACAAGCAGTGTCTACTTGCATAGGTTCTCCTTCTGCAGCTTCTCTCAATTCAAGTCGAGACTCTTCAGAACGATGGATGATGGAACGTAGGTTCCCTGCATGAGATGGTCCACGATTCTTTCTCTTTTCCAATTTGTGTTCCTGTAAACAATACTCTATGGAGAGTTCTAAGTCCATTAAACTTTGTAAGTCTTCCACTCTAGTTGAATGTACCAGTTCATCCTTTATCTCTTCTTGAAGAACTCTATGAAAAAGGGTTACAAGAGTATGTTCTCCCAAGAAGTTTCCGCTGCCAGTTGTCTAAAACGTGTAATGTATTGTAGAACATCCTGGGTAACTTGCTGGATATCACATAAGGCTTCCTCAGCAGACGACTCCAGTCCTGGGCATTCAAACATTTGTTTAAAAGCAGCAACAAAAGCTGAATAGTCAGACAACACGGAATCATTGGAAGCTACCAAATGAGTCACCCAGGCTAAAGCAGGATCAGACAGGGCACTAATTAAATATCACACTTTAGTTTTATCTTGCGCAAATTGGGATGGTTGAAATGCAAATTAGACTGTCAGGGCATCAAGGAATTCATGCAACTTGTTGGGATCTCCTGAAAAACGTGGGGTATTAGCTGAAATAGTGGGAACATCTGTCGTTCGGAAAACCAAGGCTTGCCGTAAAGCCGCATTTTCATTTCGTAATTGTTGCAGTTCCTGGGCTTGTTGTTGGATAGTTGTGATTAGCGACTGGTTGGTTTCTGCAGCAGCCGTCGAATATTCTCCATAATGTCTGACGAAATCTGTTTTTTTGGGTGCTGCAATCTGTCACGGTTTCTTCCTCGCTTATGGCTTGGGCCAACTGGAACTGCAGGATGGTCTTGATCCTTGTAGGTCCTGCCTTGACCAAGGGATGGACGGCCCTTTCTGGTAGCCACAGTGCTTCTGACAATGGGAGTCAAAAGGCAGTCCGTGCCCTCCAAAAGGAGTCCCAGAGGAAAAACCTTAAAGGGAAAGAAACCTCTATGACTGGAACTCCCTGGATCAGAGAATAAGCACAAGAAAAACATAAGTCTTCCAATAAAAAGAAAACAATAACTGAAAGAAACTGGAGCAGGCGAGGAAAAATATTGGAGGAAATCAACCAGAGCGTGATCACCACCAAAGGAAGTTTTGCAGCTCAAGGAGAACAAGAATCCCACTCTTTATATACCCTAAAACAGGAAGTGACATACAGGAAGGTAAAAGACGCCATGTTGGATTGGGAAAGGGCTATAGGAGAAAATAAA
Organism: Pleurodeles waltl; assembly: GCF_031143425.1. Taxonomy (NCBI): domain Eukaryota; kingdom Metazoa; phylum Chordata; class Amphibia; order Caudata; family Salamandridae; genus Pleurodeles; species Pleurodeles waltl. The sequence goes on from NC_090447.1 coordinate 916,747,038, forward strand.
TGAATACGTCATCTTAGAAAAGGAGCCTAATACATGCAGGGAAAGGGCCTGCTGGAAAAAAAATAACATGGCTGCTATTACAAAGAACGAAGGAAAGAAGAAAAAAGGAGAAAGAAGAGAAAAGAAGACAGAGAAAAAGAACAGGTAAACACCAGGTAAGTGAGTGGTTGGGGGAGGGCGACCAATTCTAATTTTGAGGGCACACCACGCCCTGACCTCGCCTAGGCCCATTGCCCAATCTACGGCCTCATGCGATTTCAGGCCAGAAAAAGGGACCGCGATAAGCCCTGTGGCCAGAAAAATGAACCGCGGCCCCAACCGCGTCGCAAGCCGATCATCCTGCTCGGACCGCGGCGGACCGCAACGCAACAATTTAATGAGGCTGTGCAGCTCAAGAGGTTATTCTGTTTGTACATCTGATGAGGTTGTGCAGCTCAGTGAGTTTTTCTGTTTGTACCCTTGATGAAACTGTGCAGTTTAAGAGGTTATACTGGTTATACCTTTGATGGGGTATGCATCTCAAGAGGATATTTTGTTTGCACCTCTGACGAGGCTGTGGAACTCAAGAGGTTATACTCGTATTTCTGATGAGGCTGTGCAGCTCACCGTTGATGAGGCTGTGCAGTTCACCAGGTTATACTTGTTCTCTTGATGAAAGAAAAAAACTTGCGCAAACAGAATCAGATCAGCCAGTATGTCCTCTTTTTTGTCCTTGTTCTTAGATCTTTCAGTGGAACTTTTTCTTAAAGAAAAAGTCAGGCTGGCACCAATAGAAAAGTGTTGAAAAAAATGTAAATATATCTGAAAACAACTTTTTGTTTAATTTAACTATACCGGAAAAGAGGCTTTTAAAAAGCAGATGGCAAATTAGTAGCTTGACCCTTGATTTACTGCTTGTTACTCAGTTATTCACTGCTTCAAAACAGGTCATGCCTGTTACATTTTGTACGGAAGCAATTTGGACGTGGGCATTCTGTGAGCAGGGATTCACATAAATGTCCTTCACTTGTACACACTATTGTGTTTTCCTTTTGGAAATACTTGCCATGAAAAAAATAGAGTAGCTCTAATTTGACCTCTTGTATATGATGTTTTATTGAAAAACATTGCATAAACTTGCTTTGGAGCTTTGTCAGTGTTGAATAATCTTACTTAAGGACATTGCAGGTTAAGCTACTGTGTACACTCACCTCTTTTGTCCCTCTTTTGTGTTGCTACAGCACTAGTGACTGGACTAGAGAGTGTTGCTAGTCAACAGGAGGTGCTGAATCAGACTGTCTATGTCATCTATACATAGAAACACCTATACATAGAAACAACTATATACAGAAACAAGGAAGGACTTATATCGAAGTTAAAGCTTGATTAAGTGCAGAGATGGTGGGTAGCACTATGCTAGATAGGGAGGAAGTGAGTGAGCTTTTGGTTTGGGAAGTTGGAGACACTGAAAGTTGCAATGATAGTTGAATATATCACTTGAACATGTGAGGTTTTAATTGAACGTTTCTAACCAACCTAGAGTGCATGCATATATATATATATATATATCTCAATATATGAAGTGCTTGCATATACAAATACATATATTACCTAGTGGTGGTCTTCACTAGGTAGTTATTCTTAGGACCTAGACCCTGATGTATACTTTTTGGTGCAAAACTGCACTAACACAGCTTTGCACCAAACGTTTAGCACCGGCTTGCACCATTTCTGTGCACCAGCCGGGCACCATATTTATGGAATGTTGCAAGCTGGTGCAAAGGGTAGGCTACCGTAAAACAAAATATGTCATTAGTCGCGTCGAGCTGGCAGTATGGAAGAAGGGGGTTTTGCACCACAAATGACTTTAGACAGGTTAGAGTAAAAAAAAAAAAAAGATTCTAACCTGCCTAGAGTCATTTTCTGATGCAAAACAATCCATACCACATAACTCCTGTCTTAGGAAAGACAGGAGTCATGCCCACCACCTCAATGGCCAGCACAGGGGACCAGGATCTTCTGGGCATGGCCATTGCACCCAGTGCCATGTAGGGTTGGTCCATTTCATGGCCCCTAATGTCACTTTAAAAAAATAAATGAAATACTTAACTATACTTACCTTTACTTACCTGGGATGGGTGGGGGTGTCCCGGGGGCCTGGGGACGGTAACTGGGGGCTTCTTCCATGGTGTTTCACCATGGAAATAGGCCCACAGGTCCCCTAACTCCTGCCCTGACCAAAGCTGCCCTGACCAAAGCTTTAAAAAATGGTGCAAAGCAAGCTTTGCACCATCTTTTGACCCCTCCTTCCTCCCGTGCATGATTTTAGCACAGGGGGATAAATATAGCGCTAAGGCCATAGAGTCATTTTTTGCACGGGAATGCCTACTTTGCATCTCATTGACGCAAAGTAGGTTTCCACGTCCACAAAATGACTTTAACTCCATGAATTTGGCGCTAGACGGGTCTAGTGCCAAAGTATAAATATGGAGTTAGTTGTGCACTGAATTTACGTAAAGAAAATGATGCAAATTTGGTGCAAAACAAGTATAAATATGCCCCCTAGTTTCTATATAAAAATAATTTTTTTACTTGTATATATCTTTAGTGTCACGTGACGAATCTTCACAAAACTTTCCCCAAATATTTGCCATTCACATCAGCAGCTGTCTGAAAAGTTTCGGGGAGATCCGTCTGGGGGGGCAAAGTAAAAGGGGGGGGTCACAAAACAAGTTTTCCCCATTAATTTTTCCATAGGGATTTTGAATAGTGATAGCACAGAAATCATTGGATGGAATGGTAAAACATTTGATGAAAAAACTGTGCATGGCAAGGACGTGAGTTATAGTGACCTTAGTTGAGGTAACTCTAACTATAACTGGTGAATTTCTATGGTTTGGTACGTTTAAAATGTGAGCCTAACTTTAATGTCCCTGTAACCTTTTGCTTTTCAAGTGAAAAAAAACCACACATATATATATATATATATATATATATATATATATATATATTTATTTTATATATACAGATATATAAATGGATACATGCATACATATATGTGGAAAGAAAAAGAAATTGAAAAAAAAACATTAAAGCTTACGTATAGTTAGTAAAACTTATTGCCCCTATACAAACCAAGTTTAAACTGCACAGACTTTAAAAATTCTAAAGTTATAGTTAAAACTTTCATTTACAATCTATCCACAATCCTCAAACTATTATAAATATTGGTAGGGGACCTTTAACTACAACTCTATTGTGCACCGTGTGGTGATAAAATATGCCATTTCAGAAGTTATAAGTGTTGTTATAAATGCTATTTTTTTCACATGCAATAAGTGATGATGTAGTATGCAAGGGCATAAACATGCATGGAAAAGGATTACAGTTAATGTGGTATGGTGAGTGGGGTGACAAGGCTGTGTTCGGAGGTGTGTGACATAGTAATTTGAAGGTGGTGCATGAATTATAAATTGAAGTTCTAATTATAACTTAATGTTTGCGCATCTTAACCCCTTAGCTGCTCCCCGCACCCCTCACCAACCAAGTGATGGGCCCTTTTTTGGCTATCGGAGGTAGTTCATGCTTAGGGCTCCATAACTTTATTTCCACATAAGTGATCCACTCCAAATTTGCATCTTTTATTTCCAAAATCATGGGGATTGTAGAGGTTTGTGGATTACTCTGTAGGGGACTGAGAAAATAGTCCAGAATTTAGATTTTTTTTCAGAAAATAGGGAAAAAGTGCTCCAGATAAAGTGTATTTTTAGCCCTCTGAGAATGACATTCTCAAAAGGTTTGTTGTACTAAAGTCAACATCTTCCCAGCTTTCAGGAACATGCAGAGCTGAATCCAGAAACCTAATTTTGTACCACAGTTTTGACATTTTTCTGATAGGTAGCCTATTTTTTGTGTTCTCAACCTACTTACAATTTTTGGTGGAAACCAGCATGCAGCCGATGGGTGATCCAGAAAAGCTATACATTTCTAACAAGTAGGTAATATTCTCAGTTCAGCAAAGGGTCATATGTGTGGATCCAACAAGGTTTTGCTGCAGGAAATAAACAGTTGAAATACAGAACTATTGAAAATGAGTAGGAAAAACCAGGCAATTGTGACAACATTTTCATCTGTAACTTTTTGTCAATTGACAGAAGCAGTATACGATTATGTTTGCTAGACCTTTCTGGTTGCGGGGATATATGGAGCCTCATTTATGAGGCCCTTGCACCCGGTGGGGCAGTGTCCTGCGCCATATTGACAAGGCATTAAGCCACTTTTTATGGCTTAACGCCGCCTTTTAAATATGGCCCTTTTACACACATCACTTTGCGTTAAAGGGGCGTGCAATGGGTGTTGCTGTGGGCGTTTCATCGTGTGAGAAAGTATCCTCTTGCTAACCAGAACTCCAGTGCTTATGCTCTGTCTACTTACCAAATTTGTCACCACATTTTAGTAACTACAGATTCCAATTCTGTTTGGCATGCAGGACTCCCCTTATAAGTCCCTTGCATATGATACCTAGGTACCCAGGGCATTGGGGTTCCAGGAGATCCTTATGGGTTGCAGCATTTCTTTTGCCACCCATAAGGAAATCATACAAACCTTTCATCAGGACTGCCACTGCAGCCAGAGTGAAATAGTGCACACACTATTTCACAGTCATTTTACACTGCACTTAGTAACTTAGAAGTCACCTATATGTCCAACCTTCATTTACTAAAGGCTAGGTGCAAAGTTACTGTGTGTGAGGGCACCCTTGCACTAGCAAAGGTGCCCCCACATTGTCCAGGGACAAATCCCCAGACTTCATGAGTGCGGGGACACCATTATCAGTGTGCACAACACATATGTCAATGTAGCTTCACAATGGTAAATCCGAATATGGCCATGTGAGGTGTCTAAGATCAAGGAATTGACCCCCCCAATACAAATGTGGTATTGGGGGGGCAATCCCATGCACCCTGGGGGCTCCACCATGGACCCCCAGTACTGCCAAACCAGCTCTCTGAGGTTTCCACTGCATCCCCAGCTGCTGCCACCTCACAGACAGGTTTCTCCCCTCCTGGGGATTGAGCAACTCAATCCCAGGAAGGCAGAACCATGCATTTCCTGATGCTACACCCTCTCCCATTGGAAATAGGTGTTACAGGCATGGGAGGTGTATCCTCCTAGATCCTCTGAAAATGCTTTGAAGGGGACAAACAGTGCCCTCCTTGAATATTCCACCAGTTCAGGGACCGCCAGTCCCTGCTCTGGCATAAAACTGGACAAAGGAAAGGGGAGTAACCACTGCCCTGTCCATCACCACCCCAGACGTTAGCCATCCTGGATTCCAAGGTGTGGGGACCCTCTGGAGACCTCTGAGTGGCCAGTGCCAGAAGGTGACGTCAGACTCTGGGTAGGTAGCCAATCCCCCTCTCAGGGCTATTTAGGGTCTCTCCTCTGGGTGTTTCCGCAGATTCGGTTTGCAAGATTCCTCCAGGACTCCTCTGCATCCTCTGCTTCATATTCTGGCTGTCGAATCAACCGCAGACTGCTCCAGGAACTGTTGTAACTGCAACAAAGTATCCAGGACGACTCCTGTAACCTGCAACTTCAGCTCCAGCCAGCATTTGCAACAGTTTACAAGGTGTGCATGCTCTGAGAACTGCCTGTCTTCACCCTGCACCAGGAGAACTGGAGTCACTTCTCTGCTTTTGAAGGCACCTTTCTGTGATGACAACAGGTACTCTGGGACTCCTCTCCTGACGACGAGTGTGCTCCCTGGAACACAGGTGGTGGGCCAAAGTGACCCAGGCTGTCTAACGGTCCAGCTGTCCAAATTTGGTGGGTGAATGTAAGAGCTTGCCTCTCGGTGCTGCGACAGTACCCCTGTGAATTGCATCTTCTGCTGCTCCTTGGGCTTCTGTGCACTTCTTCTAAATGATCGTCATGCACAGCATAGCCCAGGTCCCCAGCACTCCATCCTGCGAAGCACTGCTCTCTGAGTTGTTCTCCGGCAACATTGGACCCTCCAGTGTAGTGCTGCGACAACCGCACTTTGCATCTTCTTTGTCCCCATGTTCTGGGACTCCCATGGCTGCTGCCTGGTCTTTTGAGGGCTCCCTGAAGTGCTGAGAGCTCCCTCTATCTCCTCAGTCTGAGTTGACACAAACCGCGTACTTGCTTGAACAAAGGCATGTTGGCAGAATCCAGCGACGCAAACAGCCGACATCCAACAACTTGATGTGGGACATCTTCTGCACCAAGCAGGAACCTGCAGCCATCTTCTTTGGTGGACTTATGTACTTTTCTTCTAACAGGAGAATCTACATTTGCACCTTCTTCTAGGTTGGCAGGGGCTCCAGTCCTTCCTGGACTCTTCTCAGACTTCTGGACTTAATCTCCTCTCTCCACAGGTCTTCGGGTCTAGGAATCCATCATTTGTTGCTTGCAGTCTTGCCTGGATCTTGCATAATTATTCATCACGACTTGTAGTGTGTTCCAAGGAAACTTGCTGTACTTTACTCCTGATTTCATAGGCTCTGGGGTGGGGTACTTTACACTTGCCTAGGGGGGAATTCGATATTCGTAGTCCACTATTTTAGTGTATGGTTTGTGTTGCCCCTAGGCCCATAGCAATCTTTTATATTTTCTACTGTTTGTACTATTCAATGGCTGTTTACTTACTTGGTTTTGGTTAGTAGTGTATATATTGTGTATAATACTTACCTCCAGAAGGAGTAATGCCTCTAAGATATTTTTTGCCTTGTGCCACTAACATAAAGTACCTTTATTTTAGGTAACACTGAGTATTGTCTTTTATTGTGAATAAGTACTATGTAACTATAGTGGTATTGCAGGAGCTTTTCATGTCTCCTAGTTCAGCCTTGGCTGCTCTGCCCCTTGACAGCCTAAGCTGCTAGAACACCACTGCCTACATTTCACTAATAAGGGATAACTGGACCTGGTATGAGGTGTAAGTACCCACTTCAACCCAGGTCAGCCTCCAACACACCGCAGCACTTATTGCATTTTGATAAATCGTAAACCTGAGGCAGCGCCAAAAACTAACGTCGCCCCATGTGTGACGTTAGCATGGTGCAACAAGGAGAAATACATCTATTTCTCTTCATTTTTGCCTTTTCTATGTGTGCTGCATTCTGCAACATACATAGAAAGAGCAAAATACCATAAATAATTGTTTATGTGCAGGAAGGTGTCCCATCCTGCACATAAACAATCATTATATATAGACAATTTGCATTCTGCAGCACATATAGATGTACACATTATTGATTGTTTATGTGCAAAAAGGGACACCTTCCTGTACATAAACAATCATTCCCTGCAATGCAGGCACCCTTGAACTATGGTGCAAGTGTGTCTGCATTGGCACAGTGCAGCTAACTTTAGCACCAGCCCTTGGGGAAACACATAGGTGTGCGATATGTTTGTAAATACGGCACATCCATACTTTTCTGAAGATATAGAGTTCAGGAGCAGTGATTATTTCTGCATCTCTGAATTTGTGGGTACCTATACTAGCATATGATTTGCATGAGGAGCTTCGACTTCCTTCGTCACGGCACTCCCTCAGGTCTCCCGATAAAAATGGTACCTCACTTGTGAGGGTAGGCCAAGTGCCTGCAATAGTAAACGGCCCAAAGTGCAACATGGACACAGCACATTTTTCCAACAAAAGCTGGACCTTTTTAACAAAGTGGGTAGCTCAGGATTTTAGAACCTGACTCAGCTGAAACCTAGGGAAATCTAGCCAATCTAAACATTTTAAAAATCTAGACACTTAGGGGTAAGCAGGGAGGGCTTGCATGACTTTCACCATGTTTTCTGCACCCAGAATCCCTTGTAAACTTCAAACTTTGACTAAAAAGCAAAATGTCCTCACATTTCAGTTATAGAGAGTTCTGGAATCTGCAGGGAAATACAAACGTCCTTCCACCCAGCATTTCCCCTGGTAGTCTGATAAAAATGGTACCTCACTTGCATGGGAAAGCCAAGTGACTGTGACAGGGAATGACCCAAAATGCAACATGCACACAGCACATTTTTCTGCCGAAATCCGAACCTTTTTCCAAAGTGGGTAGCTCAATATTTTGGACCCTAGCTCAGTCGGCACCTAGGGAAACCTACCCAACTTATACATTTTTGAGAATTAGACACTTAGGGACATGCAGGGTGGCCTGACTTGCATTAATTTCACCAAGCTTTCCTACCCAGAATCCCTTGCAAACCGTAAACTGTGACTAAAAAACACATTTCCTCACATTTATGTGATGGAAAGTTCTGGAATCTCCACAGAGCCACAAAATACCTTCAACCTGGCATTCCCCAGGTCTCTCGATAAAAAGTGGTACCTCATTTGTGTGGGTAGGCCAAGGGCTACTAAGGTGGATGTACTAATTAGTTCTTGGATCAAAACCCAGACATTTGTGAAAATTAGACATCAATGGGAGTCCAGGGAGGAATTGTTCAAGTGGATTCCTCAACTTTTCTTTACCCAGAATGTCCTGCAAATGTGAAACGTTGAATAAAAACACAATTTTTCCTTGCATTTCTGTGATGTAAACTACAGGAATATGCAAAAAACAAGGAGTTCTTAGTAAGTGCCATCTTACGCCACATATATAAATCTGGTACTAGTTAGTTAAAGTTAATCCACCACTCACACTGGATGGTTTTAGCATCTCCAGCAATTCTGGTTTCAAAGCATAAATCGTTATCAAAGCATCTGAATATTGAAATCAAGCCTTCTGAATGTGAGCCATGATGCCTCTTCACGACACCAACTGCTTTCTGGTCCATTAACACTCAATTCATTAAAAATGCATAGCACTTTAATTTTACTGGCCACTGGCCCAATCCCAACTATCAGTGCCCTCACATCAGCTTACTACTGCCAGACAAGTGCCCATCACATTCATACGCCACAGGATGGAATACGTTTGATTACCACCTCCTAGTAACTGGCTCCTTCTTCCTGAACATTACCGGACGCATGTGTAGTGAATCTTCACTAATGGCTCCCATGACAGCCATGTGAGGCTCAGAAAGACATGTCTTTCATGCGCCATCAGTACACTCACTGTGCTAAATCCAACTCCTTCCAGTTTGTGGATGCAAGCTGGGGGTGTCCGAAGATGCCTTGCGCGGCCTATTCCTCAAACTGAGTAAGCATCTCTACATTTGAAACTAAGGCAGACATGCTGTGGAGTTTTCATGTGGTCTCCTAAATAGGACATCACAAACTATGAGGAAGGGTAGTTTTTGGCACACAGGTTAGTCTGTGAGAACGTGGCATATGTCCCATCCACCGTTATGTGCAGTGATGTGACTATAATGCATGTATCATAAGGCAACGTAAACACATTCTAAGTTCTGACGGATGAGTATGGTGAGTAGGCCAAACATTGACCCACATGTGTTATAGTAATTCAGTGCGAGCACAGCACCAATGGGTTTGAATCCATAGGTGTTGATGATGTCATGGCACATGTATCTGTACTATCTTTACTATCTGCCTTCTACCTTTGCAATATACCTGGAAAAGCACACTTACTGTAAGCTTTTCTTACCTGTTCATGTCTTTGTCCACATTAGAGTCCTGACTAATCCTGTATAACTGCCAAGTGAACCTATACTAATGCCTTCCATTCCTAGCTACTTGAAGCTCAAGAAAATGTGTTTTCATGCACCATCAGCGCACTTACTGTGCTAAAAACAACTTATTCCAGTTTGTGGATGCAAGTTGGGGGTGTCCGCATATGCCTTGCGAGGCCTATTTCTCAAACTGAGCGAGCATATCAACAGTTGAAACTAAGGTAGACATGCTGGTGATTGCTGCCTAGGGTCTCTAAAGTAAAAAGCCAAACGAATATCCTCTGGGACTCATTCACTGACACTTCTACTTTTGCTTTGAAAGTGAAGCTACAATTTGAGTTTGCACACTTTCAAAGCAAGTAGAAATGTTAGTGAATATGTTCTACAATTACTGTGATTCTCATTATCAATCAGGGTGGTCCTTGTGTGGCATACAAACATTTCCTGACAGGCACTTTCAAATTCAGCCAAGCCTTTGACAGTGCAGCGTGAGGACTATAATTCACATTAATCATCAAACAGAACACCTACCACATTCTGAAGGCAGATAGAGGTGTCAAGCTGGCAATAAGGAAGTCCATTATTTCCTGGAGTGGATGAATTACATTTCGAAGTAGTGGTCCATGGACATTAGGTATCCATGCACAGCCATTGAAAGTTTTATCCAACGGCAGCTCCACCTGAGTCAATTTCCCAGAAGTTTGCTTTAGTATGATACAACATAAAGCCTGACTGACTAAAGCCTGACTGAGATGGGCACTGGGGACAGTAACAGTGATTTTTCTGCTGCTTTCCATGCTTCAAGCACACTTTAGAACAACAACATGGACAATCCTTTTTGGGTGTTTTAGGATTGCCATCAGCAAAGTGTCACTCCTGCAGCCTTGATACATCCTTCAGAACATATGAAGTTGAGGCTGCTGCTTCTGTAGCAGTAGTGAGGCTTTCAATCACAGACATGAGTCTTTCTGTGGTTGTCTGATGATAAACAAAATGTGCATTGTATGTTCCCATCTGGATCAGGTGGGTGAACAGTTTCTTGTACCAGGAGTGAGTTTTACGACTCGTATTGCATGGTTGAAGAACCTGGATGTTCTTGTCCACTCTGCTGATGTACTTATTGTATCAAGTATACAGGTGGGCTTGTGACAATGTGACCTCCATCTGTGATAGGGGAAGTGATCTCATCATTAATTGTAGTGAACACATACACATAATGCCTATCTGAGAACTTGACTGCGAGCAGTTCGTTGGAATGCAACGTAGTACTCTGGGATTTCTGGAGCTTCTTGCAAACAAGCTCCTGCAGGAATCCTTCGCAGTGACATGAACTGTACCACAGGCTATAGTGCCAGCTTTGTAGAGCTTTGTAGAGCTCACTCAACAGCTCTACTCCTGTATAGAATAGTGCCAGCTTTGTAAAGCTCACTCAACATTTCTACTCCTGTATAGAAATTGTACATGTAAAGGTTATAACCTTTGTGAAGGAGTGGCTGGATAAGCTCCTATACAATCATTCCTGTGATCCCTTCCCTGGGAGGACAATCTACAGGGTTTAGCATGTAGTCCTTGCCCGTATATACTCTGAAGCTGTACACATAGCGGGCGAGCTCTCACACACTATGTACTGCTTGATGCCATAGCAAGATTTTTTGCTCACAATGTACTGCCTAAACCACAGCCACCAATTGTACAGGATTAAGGACTCAATGACTGCTAATTTCTTTCCAGGAGTCTAAATCCCTGGTAACCTGGCAGACAAATGTTCCATGAAAGGCTGAATTTTGAACAACCTGTCCTTGTCCGGATGGTACCGGGGCTATGCAGCAGATTTTTCATTGAAATGCAGAATAGGGTGCAATAGGAAAAAATGATCTCTGCTCATGTAGGGTGCGAAGATGGGGGGGTCACCCAAACCGTGCGAGTCATCAAGTAGAACTACAAGGTGGGTTTCTGCACTAACCACATTTTGACCGTAAAGCCCAATAATCTTCCGCCAGTGGAATACCATACAGTAGATGGGCAAAGATTATATTTGTGTATAGTGTAACAGCGTGAATTGAGTGGCATACAGAGGAACAGCGTAGAGCGGAGTACAGAGAAGTGGTGTAGAGTAGAACAGTTTAGTGTTGAATAGCATAGAGTAGAATATTGTAGAGTGGATTGTTGTAGAGTGAAGTTGTGTAGACTGGAGTAGTATACAGTGGAGTAGGGTAGAGTGATGTAGCATATAGTGAAGTGGCATAGAGTGGAGTGGTGTAGAGTGGAGTAGCATCCAATAGACTAGCATAGAATGGAGTGGCATACAGTGGAATTACATAGAGGGGAGTGGTGTACAGTAGAGTGGCGTAGACTGGAATAGCGTATAATGGAGTAGCAAACAATGCAATGATGTACAGTGAAGTGGTATGGACTGCAGTGGTATACACTAGAATGGGATAGAGTGTAATAGCATACACTGGAGTGACATCCAATGGAATAGCATAGAATGGAGTTGGGTAGAGTGGAGAGGCATACACTGGAGTGGCGTAGAGTGGAGTGTCATACAGTGGAGTGGCAGACAGTGAAATAGCATACAATGGAGTGGCACACAGTGGAATTGGGTAGAGTGGAATAGCATATACTGCAGTGACATAAAGTGAAGTGGCATACAGCAGAGTCACATACACTGAAGAGGCATAGAGTGGAGTTGCATACAATGTAATAGCATGGAGTGGACTGATATAAAGTGTAGTTGTGTACAAAGTAATAGCATAGAGTGGAGTGGCGTAGAGAGGAGTGTTGCACAGTGGATTGGCATAGTGTGTAATACTGTATAGTGGAGTAGCGTATAGTGGAGTGGCATATAGTGGAGTGGTGTAGCCTAGTGTGGCATACAGTGGTGTGGAGCAGAACGTAGTAGCAAAAAGTGGAGTGTTGTCCAATCAAATAGCATAGTATGAAGTGGAATAAAGTGGAGTACCATACACTGAAGTGGCGTAGAGTAGCAAACAATGGAGTGGCATTCTGTGGAATAGCATAGAGTGGAGTGGCATACAGTGAAATGGCATAGAGTGGAAAAGCATATACTGGAGTAGCGGTGTGGAATACAGTAGAGTGCCATACACTGAGGAGGCATGGAGTGGGGTTGCATACAGTGTAAGAGCTCAGAGTGGACTGGCATAGAGTGGAGTTGCGTACAATGTAATAGCATTGAGTGGAGTAGCACAGAGTGGAGTGTTGCACAGTGGAGTGGCGCAGAGTGTAGTACTGAATAGTGTTGTAGCGTTAAGTAGGATATAATGGAGGCGTGTAGAATGGATAGCACACAATTGTATTGGGTAGAGTGTAATTGCATGCAGTGGAGCGGTGTACATTAGAGTCGGGTCCAATCGGATAGCATAGAATGTAGTGGTGAATAGTGGATTGCCATACACTGGAGTGGCTTACACTGGAGTAGCATACAGTGGTGTGGTATACAGTTGAATTGCATACACTGAAGTGTTGTAGAGTTAAGTGCCATGCAATGGAATTGAATAGACGTAAGTGGCATACCCTAGAATGCCATAGACTGTATTAGCATATAGCGGAGTGGCTACAGTGGCGTGGCATACAGTTGAATGTTGAATTTAGTAGCAATGTGGATTATGGTGTGCAGAGTAGCACAAAACAGTGAATTTCCTGCATTGCATTTTTCCAGATTTACCAATCAATGCAGGGCCACACATGGTGTCCTTGCCTTCCTTTGTTAATCTGACTTAAGTATTGCATTGCACATGCGACACCATGAGTGACACAAGTGCACTGCATTCAAACAGCACTGCTAGGCTTCAGTTATATTTTTCATAAAAAATCGAAATCTAACTTTTGAGGGATAAATACTGAAGATTTTTGCTCACAATATATTCATTATAATTGGATTTCTGGCATTCTTTGCCGGTTCTCTTTGTTCTTATTTCATTTATGTCAAGCTCTTCTAGGTGGAGGAATCACATTTTTTAATCTATTAATATCATTCATGTGACATGATTGTGTAAACATTCAATATAAAACAAATAGTACAAAACAAATATTACAAAATACACTGTCCTTATATCAATAATTTTCAAAGTCGATGGCCAGTCTAATGTAGGCTTTCTCAGTTGGTTCATCCTAAAGGTAGTCTGTTTTTTAAATCAGTTGCCTAATGTTCAAATATCTCACATGTAAGGTGAATAGGCAGGTAAACTCAGTGTTTTTAAATCCTTTTTCATTAGTCATGGACTTCTTATTAAAAAAAGTCAAAGCATTTCAGCCTGTTCGCTTCTGCCTCCTCAAGACTGTGTGTTGTCTTCACTTCAAGTGAATAAATATAAAATAACTCTGTATCAACATAGGTCCAATTAAAATTTCAGTGTACATAAGTGCTCTTATTTATAATGCAAATGTGACACACCAAATATATAGTGCAAATAGAAACAATAGAAAAGTCATAGGGTGTCACCCTAACATGCCAGTGAGTGCCACCTGTACAATTAATGAAACATAGTACTTGTGGTTCGGGTATTCAGCCTCTCCTCTTCATGTGGTAGGACCACAAGTTATTAAAGAAACCGCTCTGTATCTTCTCTACCAAATATGAAAAGTATATGGGTAATTCTCGTAACAGCAGGATTAAAAGAGTGTATCGAACAGATGAGCATCGGTGTGGGGAATCAAGCTTTTTCACGTGAAAAAAAGCTTCTAAGCTTTATTGTCTGCTGCCACCGAAACAATATGTATGCCGTGAGTGCCACTGTGTGTCAAGGCATCAAAACAAAACAATTATTTGTCCAATCACTTAGTCGAGAAGCGGGGCTCATTGCAGGATACTCATCCCCATTAGCCATCACAATGAGATCCGCATTGTCAGGAATAAGGCCATGCGCGGTCCAGGTCTCGCCCGAAACTCCACTGCACAACTCTGTGGCTCTTTATGCGTCGTCTGCCCTCTGGCAAAACTCATAGAGCTGCAGGTTCAGGACATCGGTGTACAAGATGCACTTATCAGTGCTATTCTATGAAGGGACTACAATTCCCATGTTTTTAGAGGCAGCAGCCATTTTGGGGTGTGGAAGGCCTATAAAGCTCAGCCACACCCAAGCACGTTGCTCACTATTTTGAAGACTTTGATGCAGCCAGACCTCGTGGGGGTTTCTCTGAAGAAGAGCAGAGTTCCTGCATGGCAGAGTGTCATCCAACTGAAATATCCTTGTTTCCATGGTGCATTAAAAAATGAGTAGGTCGCACTTGTAGCGGTAAGGCCTTGCTGAATCCAAGTTTGGAGGAAGTCGTTACTTCCAAAAGGTAAAGCGCCCCTTAGCATAACGAGCAAAGCGTTTTCAGTTTCTAAAGTACAGCGGCCTTGGCGCAACTATTAAAAGCATTTCAGAGCACAGGTGTAAAGCGCTCTTTGCACAGCAATTCAAGCGCTTCAGTTCACAGATGTGAAGCGCTCTTGGCACGACAATTCAAGCACTTCAGTTCACAGATGTAAATCGATCTTGGCACGACAATTCAAATGCTTCAGTTCATAGATGTAAAGCGTTCTTGGCACAGCAATTCAAGCGCTTCAGTTCACAGATGTAAAGCGCTCCAGGCAAGACAATTCAAGCGCTTCATTTCACAGGTGTAAAGTGCTCTTGGGACGACAATCAAAGCACTTCAATTCACAGGAGTAAAAGGTTCTTGGCACAACAATCAAAGTGATTTAGGCCACTTGAATAAAAGCGCCCCCATAGTATAATGAGCATAGTGCTTTAAGGCAAGACAAGTAAAAGCGTTTCCTGGTATTATAAGTAAAGCCCTTCAAGTTCAATGAATAAAAACATTTCGGTCTTTATAGTTGTGAATATGAAAGTATTTTTGGAGATAAGCAAATCATAGTTTTCATTGTTCTTTGAGAAGCTTAAGATGTAGAAAGCAAATTGAATTCTTTGAGATTATCTAGGTCATGGTCCTAAGGTAACTATAACGCGTGCCCTTACCATCAAACATTTTACTGCATCAATAATTTTACTGCAAATGTTACAGTGATAGTGTCAGTGATAACATAGATGTCATGAGTGATGTAATAGCTGGGTAAGTAGAAATTCATGGTGAGGGCCTGAGTTATAGTAACCTTAGGGCATGAGTGTGGCATTACAGCCAAAGCTGCAGACTTGGCAATTGGGGAACCAGGTTCAAGGTTCGGCATCAGCTCAACATATTGTGATTCTGGGCAAATCACTTAGGCCTCATTATGAGTTTGGCGGTCTGAGAGCCACCATGTTGGTCATGGCTGTCTGACTGCAAAAAGCCTGGCAGAGAAGACTGCCAAACCATGAGTTTGGTGGTGGTGCACACAGAAGACTGCCAAAGCACAGCTGGCGCAGTCAGACCGCTGCGGGCAATTGGAGCCACTGTCAGTCCAGCTGAGACCATGTATTCATTGGACTCATTACGAGGTTGCACACCACCAGCATTTTCGCAGCAGTCAGGCCACCATGGAACACCAGGCAGAAATGAACAGTATAAAAGGAGTCGTTCACCTCCAAGAAGCCATACTCATCCGGAGCTGCCATGGAACCACAACTAGATGTTATCCCGCTGCCCCTGCTCACAAAAAGACAACAGCATCTCTGTTGATGAGGACAAAAACAACCATAAGTACACACGCTCACCTGTTACATATTTAAAATGAATGAAGTTGAACTGAAACATAACATACCATAGAGAGGGGGTGTGAGGGCGATACTCACACTTAACAGTGCAGTGACACACACACTCACACACAGCAACAAATACACCTGCAAATACACAGCACCCACACTGCAGCCAGCACATACACTACACATCAAAAACACAGTTACACACAGCAACACAGCACAGACTCAGCCTCACAAATACACATACAACATATGAACTCGTAACAACAACAACATAACCACACAAATATAAACACATGTCAAACACTCACTTCCGACACACTAGCCAGGGACTTCACACACATGCAACACAATGTACAACCATCGGTGATGAAACACACACAATTACACCATCACACAATCTAGCAATCAATACACATATCACACACACACAGTATACCAAACCTCTCATGCCATGCACAATACACGCAGACTCAAACAGTCTAAACACACAAAGCCACACAGCACTACAACAAACACATATCATCACTAACCCAACACACCACCATGACAACAAGATTTCAGCTATATACACACATCCATCACACAAAACACACCCTATCCTGGGGGATAAAAGCACTGCACACAATCTTACAGACAGCTCAGACAATATTGAAGCATCAAGCAGCACACACACACACACATATATTGGCACATAACCAACCAGCCACTTAAGTAGCCCCTTAACCATGTCTCAGGCCTGCTATTGCAAGGCCTGTGTGTGCAGTTTTACTGCCAATTTGACTTGGCATTTAAAAGTGCTTGCCAAGCCTAAAACTCCCCTTTTTCTGCAATTAATTCAACCCTAAGGTAGGCCCTAGGTAACCCATAGGGCAGGGTGCTGTGTAGATAAAAGGCAGGACATGTACCTGTGCAGTTTACATGTCCTGGTAGTGTAAAACTCCTAAATTCATTTACACTGCTGTGAGGCCTGCTCCTTTCTTAGGCTAACATTAGGGCTACCCTCATATACTGTTTGAGTGGTAGCTTCTGATCTGAAAGGAGTAAAAAGGTCATATTTAGTATGGCCAGAATGGTAATGCAAAATCCTGCTGACTGGTGAAGTTGGATTTAATATTACTATTTCAGAAATGAGCATTTCTCTGCACTTAAATCCTTCTGTGCCTTACAATCCACATATGGCTAGGTTTAGTGACAGCTCCCTTGTGCATTCACTCAGACAATCCCCAAACACAGGATGCTCAGTCACACTTGCATACATCAGCATATTGAATGGGTCTTCCTGGGCTGGGAGGGTGGAAGGCCTGACACTTACATGTCAAAGGACAGTAGCCTGACCTCACACAAAGGACTGCCACACCCCCTACTGGGACCCTGGCAGACAGGATGGAACTGAAAGGGGACCTTGTGCACTTCTATGCTACTCTTTGAAGTCTCCCCCACTTCAAATGCACATTTGGGTATTTAAACAGGGCCTCTGCCTCTACCAACTCTGACACTTCCTGGAGATGAAACCCTGAACCAGAACCTGCAACCTGCCAACAAGAACTGCCTTGCTGCCCAAAGGACTCACCTGACTGCATTCTGAGAAGGACTGCTGCCTTGATGTTGCCCTGCTGCCTTGATGCTCTCTGGCTGTGCTGAGAAGTGCTCTACAAGGGCTTGGATAGAGCTTGCCTTCTGTTCCCTGAAGTCTGCAAGAAGAACCTTTTGCGGTGGAAATCACTGCACAGCCTGCAGAAAATGACGCACAGCCTGCATTGCGGTGAGAAAATCACTGCACACCAAACTGGAACAACGCAGCTCGACTTCACAAGGAGAAGATCGACGCAGCGCCAGCGTAGCAACTGTAAATTTGACGCACCGCCCATTGGTTCAACGCAAAGCCAAGCTGGAACAATGCAGCCCGACCTACTGAGAGGAATCGACGCAGCGCCTGCTGTGCGGTAGAAATTTCCACTCAACGGCCACCAGATCGACGCAGCCCCTGTGACTTCGTCCTGCAAGCGCCGGATTTCAACACATCATCCCCGGGGCGTCTGAAAACCCCAGAACCCAAAGAGGATTCCAGTCTATGCGTCTGAAATCGAGGCAAACCCTGCCCTGTGTGAAAAATCAACATCGCATCCTCTGTGTGTGCCAGAAAAATCGACGCACACCTCCCCGTTTTTCATGCACATCCGCCTCTGCGGTCCTTTGAATAGAATTTGAACGCAAACCAGGTACTTTGTGCTTGCAAGAGACATTTGTTGCTTTTAAGAGACTAAAGACACTTTATTTCAGTTTTACAGTGATATTCCAAAATATATTTATTGCATCTTAACCATTTTGACCTGCATCTTATTAGATAAAATATTATATATTTTTATAAACACTGCGAGGTGTATTTTTGTGGTGCTATACTGTGTTATTGCATGATTTATTGCACAAATACTGGTGAGGATAGGACCTGTATTTGTCCAGCGACATACAATAGCTAAGTGTTCACTACCAAACCACAGTTGAAGGTCAACTTGATTTTTTATCTTTTTCTGCAATTTCATTTT
The DNA here is from genome assembly GCF_031143425.1 of Pleurodeles waltl. NCBI lineage: Eukaryota > Metazoa > Chordata > Amphibia > Caudata > Salamandridae > Pleurodeles > Pleurodeles waltl. Next base: position 916,765,810 of record NC_090447.1, read on the forward strand.
CTACCTGACATTTTTAACTAAATCCTCAATCAGCATGTCTCTGGCTGGGTCTCAAGCAGGAGATGAAGATTTTGACCTAGCCATGCTGGAGACCTATACTGTTACACACCTGAAAGTGTTCTGCAAGGATGTGGGAGTACCCACCTAGGGTGCCTCCAGGAAGGAGGAATTCGAAATGGCGCTGAGGGCTTGGGCAGAAGCCCAATCAGAAGAGGATGTTGAGGAGGAGGGTCAGAGGATGGCCCCTCAGAAGATTTCTTGCCATTCATAGAGGACGTTACCACTGTGATTGTGCCCCCTGCCAAACCAGGGAGCAGTGTCTCTGACCACTGCCTGACCAAAGAGAAGGGACGAGAGAGAATTTCAATTGCAACTGGCAAAGTTAAACATGGAAGCATAGGAAAGTAAAGCTCAAAGAGCATCAGAGGAAAAAAGAGCCTTGACTGCAGCTAAGAGATCCTTGGCTGAAAATAAACTTTTGCTGTCTCATGAACTGAGTTTCAAGGAGCTGGATATCAGTATACATGTAATGCATATGTCTGTAAGTGTGACCACAGTGTATCCACATATGTATGGCAGTCAGAACTATGCAAGCGTCATGGTATGTGATTGTGATTTGTGTTCACTTATGTGCTGTGTGTAGTTGTCTTACATAGCATCACATTTCATGCAACATTGACAGTTCAGGGATTGTTGATGATGACTAATGCTTGCAAATTGTCAACTGTTATACAACAAATGTCTCCATATGTTGATCTTGAGTATATGGAAGACTTGTGTGTGGACTACACATATGTCTGACATGCATACATCTTTGCTACATACTGTGATTGAGACACTCTGCCTACCTTCCTACCATTTCATGTATTGAACACAATAGCCAGTTGACAATCTGAACATTTTGCTTTGTATTATAATTACTTTGTGGTGGACATGCATCCCTAGCTGCATATGTTCTCATCCATTCTGACATGCATTCCATAGACATGTTCGTGCAACGTGTGAGGTCCTGTGTACCCCGTGACAGGATTGGGCACCATGGCAGTGGCAGGTGTGATTGCCATGGATTTATTGTGCATGTTCCATGTCTCACATTGCTTGTCATACAAGGGCTAATCATGGTGGGCATTGTCACCAATGATGTCCCCACCTTGTCACACATGCCCCATGTAGCCATTGCAAATCTCACACTGAGTTGTGTTAGTGGTCTGTTCAAACATTACTGTCTCACCATATTTTGATATCCACTGCCTGATGTGTGGACCCCTTATTAAGACATGTTGTTGTTGTGTGTGATGTGCTGTTGTTATACAGGTTGGCTACGTTGATGTTAATTATATGTAATGGTCCATAAACTGTGTCCTTCAGTTGTCACATTCAAGTGATGGGGCGAATTGTGATGTGTGTGATAGTAGCAGTTCACTCTAACACTTCACATGTGATGTTGCTACATTACTTATCAGATTTGTATTTGTGACATGCTCCCTGAATTGAAGAAACCAAAGCCAGATTGTGTGGATGAGTGAGATGTTTATTGACAAAATCTATAAGGTGAGTTACGTGATGATTATGTGAAGAAGTTCTGCACAATTTATAGTCTGTGGCATATCCCAGCAGCTGTGTTGTGGTCTTCCCCCTAATTTATTTCTCTACCATCGTCTTCCTCCTCCTCAGGCAGGTCATCAACTTGCTCATATAATGGTATGTTCATACTTACACATATGTATGCAGGATGGCACAGGTCAACATGATCTTGCAGACCATTTCTGGGGCATATAGGAGGCTGCCTCCTGTGATGTCCAGGTACCTGAATCTGGGCTTCGGGATGCCAAATTAACTCTCCACAAGGGTCCTTGTCCTGCAATGTCCCTCATTATATGCACTTTCTGCTGCTGTGCTTGGGTTGTGAAATGGGGTCATTATCCATGGCTGTATGCCATAACCCATAGCCGCTGCAAAAGATTACAGGAGTAAATCATTGTGAGGACTTGCAAGATGTAAGTCATGTAGCATGACGGTTGATATTTGGATCTGGTTGTAGCTCATATGTAGCTCTGTTTTTTTGTGAGTTCCTAACCTTATGTGATCTTCCCTCGGCCATAGGTTGTTGGACATGCCAATCTTCTGTATGGGTCAAGGACCTAGAACACTTGATTTGGATTCCACACTGATAGTCATTCTGTATGTACCATGCGTTTTGTAGTGCACTTTTGTATCAGTGTGCTATTAGTAGAGGGGACATGGCACATCCTGACAACACAATGGGTTCAGATGTGGTGGCAATATGGTGGCACTACAGTGCCTTGACATCCCATCCCTTTTGGGATGTGTCATTGCAGATGAGGTGTGACACTTCGGGCCTATGAAATTTGTTAGTGTGAATGCACAACATGTCTCCTATATTGGCTGTTGTGTCCTGCAACATTTCAACAATGCAAGGATGCCCCATGTGTGACATGTTACTTGGCAACCCTTTGCACATGTGTAGCCGAGCACCAACGCTACCTACCCTACACCAGGGCACTTGGCTATCTGCCATGTGGAGATGGGAGTATCTGTGCTGTACGGTACACCGCCCTGGACATCTGCTTTTTGGATGGCCAATTGGCTCTTTCTGTGTGTGCAGCATGCATTTGTGACACATTCATCTGAGTCCATAGCACCGTCTACCTCCTATTTTCAAATTGCATACTGCACCCCTGCGGTGGTATTTTTTGGGGTGGCACTTCCTCTGGTCTTAGGGGACAGAACATGTAAGTCTGCACCTTCATGCTATGTATCTTGTGGTGACAGACCTGCAGCGAGAAACATTGCTCACCCCTTCCACGCTACATGCAGCATAGGAGGGTAGCCAATTTAGCATGTGGCTTACAATAATGTAGAGATGGTCATCTGCCAAGATGTACATACAGTGCAGGCCATGACTATTAATCTTTGGGCTATTAAAGTGTTCCCCTGGTTTTCTAGAATGGCAGCTAATGTTTGTGTCAGTCATGAGGTGTCCAAGGATGTGTATCCCATTGTCACTAGATGATTCACATAACTAGCAGTGTCTCTCCTATCTTCCAAAACAATACTGTGCACTATTACTGTCGACACATGAACAGTACAGGCTATGGGATATAGCTCAGCTACTTAGCAAACGTGTCACTTGGCACAGTGCATGTGAGATCAGTGATGTCTCCTACTGGGTCCCACTTTGATATCTATGATCTGTACTGTCTGACTGTGTCTCTGTCCCATTTTAGGCCCTTTCTTATATCTGGTACAGACATGACGGTGTTGTGAGTCAGTGAGTGTTGCATGTGAGGTTGCACTACAGTGACTGTGGTTCCACTTCTAACACATCTGGCACATAGTATGTGTTGGTGATTGATCTTGTATTCCTATGTGTGTGAGCCACTGCATCAGGCAGTTGTCTCTGTACACTACATGTAAATTAGGTAAGTGTTGATGAGATGCATTAGGTATTGGTGCAAGTAGTGTGGTGTTAGATAATTGTTCTGGCTGTGATTAGCATGACATGACTCGAGACATCTATGCCTATTTGAAAGTTACATGACATGGGCATGGTGTATACCCTTGAGGTGTCTGTGTTATTGTTTGTTTTGTATAGTGTATGTGATTTGTACATAGTGGGTAACCTGAGGCCACTTGTAGTGTTCGGTGTAGTTCTGCTGTTTTCAAAGGGTACATGTCTGCACCTGTCCCTCCTGTGGTGTGCCTGTCAAGTTGTGGGTGTGTTACGTATATGTGGGTGTGCGTATTGGTGTTGTGCACTGATTGTGCTGTACTGTAGCATGTTGCATATGTGTTATCATCTGCACATGTGTGTTACCCTGGTCATATGTTACTGTAGTAGTATATATCTTGTGTGTCCGACAGGGTTTGGGTGTTGTGTGTACATTACTAGATTTGTAGGATTACCCACAAGTAGGCCATTTCCAAATTGTCCATCCTGAAACTGTGCATTTATTGTACTGTGCCAGAATATGTAGATATCATGGACACTCTGAGGATTCTTGGCCAAAATGTTTATGAATAATCTGCTGTGGTCCACTATGCCCTGCAAATTAATGGAATGTGTGCGCTTGCGATTCCAGTATAAGTGCTCTATTGCTGTAGGTGGTACGAGCTGGACATGGGTGCAGTCCATTGCACCGAGCACATGCGGGAAGCCATGGATTTGATAGAACCCCTATTTGTTCTTCTGCTTCTTTTGCTGGGTGTTGGGGAATCTAATGTGGCGGGGTGTCAGGGAGATGATGGCATCTTAGACCATTGGCAGGAATGCACAGAATGCCGGCTATGATACACCAGCAACCAGTGCACCCATTGTTTGGAATGAGCCACTTGCCAGCATGTGCAGGACATCAAGCAGCTTTGTTATAGGTGGTATGTTGTGTGGGGTCTGCAGGCTGGCTGCAATGAGCAGCTCAATGTGGTGCAGCAGGTGTAGTATGGCTTGCCGGTTCAGTCTATAGGTCCTAATGATGTCAAGGTCCCTGAGGACAACAAGGGTTGTCCTGGTTCTGAAGACCCTGTCCTGCCTTCTGCATTGCCTTTCTGGGCTGCGTTGTGGTAGTGGTGATTGCTGGAGTTTGACGCATTAAAAAAATGACGTTAACACCATTATTTTGATGCTAGACGGGAAAGCCTAAAAAGATCTCTGTAGGCCAGCCAGTTCACCATCAATGCCCTCCAGGAACGCATTGCTCTGTTGTATTTGAGTTTCCAGTCCCTGGATTGCATTCACAAGGGTAACTGACCCACAGGGATCGACCTCAGGAGGTCAATAGTCTCCTCACTGAGGGCAGCAGGGCTAACAGGGGCTGAGGTAGAGGTGACTGCAGCAAAGGAGACGCACAACCTCTTGGTTGGCAGGGCACGGCCAACTGAGTGGGGAGTTACAGGGAGGGCGGTCATAGAATGGGGGGTGGTGGACAGAGATGGTAATGGACTGGACCCAGATGGGTCTGTCACCACTCGGGAGTGGCCACTGGAGGAGAATTCCAGAGAAGATGTAGTAGATCCGGTCTCCCCATTGCACTCCCCTTGCCTTCTGGGCCATTGGGTACCTCGGTGTCAGTGGTGTCGGGACTAGAGGTCCCGTGGCCAGTAGCTTCCCCACTCGGCTGTGCCCTGCATCCTTTGCGTGCCGGTGCTGATGCGGAAAAACAAAAAGTCAGGTATGCTCATCACAATCACACGATAACACTTCCACCATACAGTAAACACAACCCTCATTACATCCTGTTCACAAACACCCCCAGGTGGTGCCAGTTAAGTTCCAACATCCTGTCAGAACAAAATATGAAGTAGTTTCCTCAATATAAACGTTGTTGCACACCTGCTAAGCAAGCTAACTGGCACCTACAATACCAAGAATCAAGTTGACAAATCACACTGAGCATACCATGACAAGATGATGTTGCCACACAATACAGGTTCCCTATTTGCAACAACATAGTCAAGCACCAATCAAACAATAGCTGAGGAATGTCAATTTGCTTACCACAAATCAAAAACACATACGCAAGACATACAGATGTTTTATTCTGATGTAAAATACCAAGCTTTAACACATGTTGTAAAGCAAAGGCAGGCAAGCGTAGTGCAGATAAGCCATAACATCTTTATTTCCCATAGTTACAACCATACACCATGGACATATGAAAACCTGTAACAACTCAAATTCCCATTCATCCCAATTTCCGTTAAAGAGTTAGAACAAATGGCACACACACATCCACCAATAGTGATGTATCAAGGATTGAAATTACAATATGAACCAAGTCATCCAGGTCATTGGTCTTCTGTACACAAACTTTATCAGTCAAGTAAGGGCCTTGTAAGCTCATACATATATTCCACACACAATCACAAGATGTCAAAAAGACTGTACCTTACACATGGAATACTATGCTGTGCAGAAAGATGACAATCAGACCTACCTAATCATGCAATTATTCCACCCCATTCTATCACAACTTTGGCACCCCACAGACCTTTAGGACACAATTGGTAAAATTATCCATCAGCCTTTGCTTAATTTTTCAAAGTATGGTTGGGCTAAGGAAATGTTTGTGCACATTTTGCACTTACCTGCTTCTCTGGTGCACCATGGAGCTGTTCATACAGGAGTAGGACCACCTAAACCAGCTTTTCCAGCTCCTAGGGTGAGAAGGCAGGGGTCCTATCACCTGTACGATGTGGAATGATTTCTCCCAGAGACAGTACACAGCAGATTAAGTCATCGGGGTCTTGCTGGTAGCAGTGTCAGGAGTCAAGTGAGAAATTACATTTGAAATGGCGGGCATGTCAACCACGTAAGATACCGTCACCACTGGTGGACATTGCAATTGGCTCAAGACCACGGAAGGCAGCTATGTGTTCCAATGGCAATATCCACTGCTGTAGTATCCGCCTACCACCATGACAACTTCCGTTGGTGGGATTAGGTCATTTCTTAATGTCTAGTACAGTAAGTCAGGCAGCTGCCATTTTTAGGTCATTAGATGGTCGGAACAGTAAAATAAAATGTGTCACAAAGTCAGACACCTATCTACGACATAGTTTTCACTGCTGGCTTTGTTCAACCATGTATTTAAAATCTGATTTAATAGACATGTTGTAATGTTCATGATATGTGAGCAATGTATCATTAGTGGCATATTCTGCACCCTCATGGCAATTTGATCAATGGCATTAGTGTCTATCTAATGTGAAACATGGTAAGAAAGTCATTATCACTGAGACTTTAAGTGACATGCATATTCATTTCCTAGTCACAATCAAGGTAAGGGATGACATTGCAGCAATACGCCATAATTTCCCTAGTTATGTCCAATGTACCATGCTTAACTATTTCAGAGGGCATGTCCAAGCATCATGTGTGACATATGTAGTTTCACACTTACAATGGACACAACAACTGATAGACATACTTTCTTATATTCCATCATCTAGTTACCCTGGAATGAGAAGGGTCAGACAACCTCTAGTGTAACATTAACTGGCAGACCTGCAGAGATGGAGGATCGTCATGTCATCCAGATCTACCACCTGGAAAGCAGACAATCATGGATCTTTGTCATCCGTTGGAGCGAGATCTGATGCCTGCCATTCACCATCCCAATAGCATTCCACCCATTGTACAAGTCATGTCACTGCTGCACTTCCTGGCCACAGGCATCTTTCAAAATACTGCGTCCCTAACTACAGGGATGTCACAGCCAATGTTCAGTTTGGTCTTGACCGATGTCCTGTAGCACTGTTGAAACTCCTGGAGAGCTTCATCCGATTTCCACAACTTGAAGATTTGGCCGATGTGAAGGCTGATTTTTATGCTTTGGTACACATCCCACATGTGGTGGGAGACATTGATGGTAACCATGTCGCATTGATTCTCCCAAATGGCAATGAACAGGTGTATCGGAACAGGAAGAACTTCCACTCCATAAATGTCCAAGTAGTCTGTTTGGTGGATCTCTACATTTTTCAAGTATGTGCAAAATACCCAGGTTTAATTCATGATTTCTTCATCATACGGAACATGCAAAAACAACAGAAGATGGATGGAATGCAGAGCAAAACAAACATTCACCCACAGCGACAGATCTGGGTTTAATCTATCAGTTTTTTTGCTTGCCATGCCATTCCAGTTTGAACGCAGCCGTATGCAAATGCCTTGACCCTGTTTCCCATGAGAAGAGTCCAGCCCGAACTACCAGGCCAGGTCCTCCATGGACCAAAAATAAGCATCCTGGAATCGGTCTCAGGGTTTCACCCTTCATCAATCAGACTAACTTGAATCTGGTGGCATAGCAAGCACGGGACCCACGTCTAGACAGACCCTTCAATCAATCAATCAATCAAAGCGATTTATAAATCGTGCTACTCATCCGCGAGGGTGTCAAGGCGCTGGGGGGGTGGAGGGGGGGGAAAGGGGCTGGGAGGATCACTGTTCGAAAAGCCAGGTTTTGAGGCCCTTCCTGAAAAGAAGTAGGTTTTGGGTCTTGCGGAGGTGGGTTAGGGGGGCGTTCCAGGTTTTGGGTGCAAGGTAGCAGAAGGATCTGCCCCCGGTGGTGGTGTGTTTGTTGCGGGGGACAGAGGCAAGAGAGAGGTCAGCTGAGCGGAGGCTTCGTGTGGGGGTGTGGAAGGTGACTCTTTCGTTGAGGTAGGCAGGGCCTGTGTTGTGGAGTGATTTGTGTGCGAGGATGAGGATCTTGAAGGTGATCCTTTTGTCAATGGGGAGCCAGTGGAGGGATTTGAGGTGTGGAGGGTTGTGTTTGTGTCGGGGGAGGTCGAGGATGAGTCGTGCTGCTGAGTTCTGGATGCGCTGTGGTTTGCGCTTGAGTTTTAGAGTGGTGCCAGCGTAGAGGGCGTTTCCGTAATCAAGTCTGCTGCTGATGAGTGCATGAGTGACAGTTTTTCTGATCTCTGTGGGGATCCATTTGAATGTTTTTTTCAGTATACAGAGTGTGTTGAAGCATGAGGAGGTGAGAGCGTTGATTTGTTGGGTCATCGAGAGGGAGGAGTCTAGGATGATGCTGAGGTTGCATGCATGGTTGGCAGGGGTGGGTGCAGGGCCTAGCGTGGTGGGCCACCATGAGGGGTCCCAGGTGTTTTTGTGTGGGCCAAAGAGGATTATTTTGGTTTTGCTTGAGTTGAGTTTCAGGTGGTTGGCTGTAATCCATGTGGCGGTGTCGATGAGTGCGTTGTGTAGGTTGGATTTGGCAGTGTTGGGGTTGCGGGTGAGGGAGAGGATGAGTTGGGTGTCATCGGCGTATGAGAGGATGGTGATTCCATGGGGTTTGATGATGTTGGCTAGTGGGGTCATGTATATGTTAAAAAGTGTGGGGCTGAGGGAGGAGCCTTGGGGGACTCCGCAGGTGATTTTGGTGGCGGGCGATTGGAAGGGGGGGAGTCGGACTTTTTGGGTTCTGTTGGTGAGGAAGGAGGTGAGCCAGTCCAGGGCTTTGTGCCTTATCCCTGCGTCGTGAAGACGTGTGCTGAGTGTGTGGTGGCAGACAGTGTCAAAGGCTGCAAAGAGGTCCAGGAGTATGAGTGCTACGGTCTCGCCCATGTCGACTCTGGATCTGATTTCGTCGGTGCATGCTAAGAGGGCGGTTTCTGTGCTGTGGTTCTTGCGGAACCCAGATTGGGAGGGGTCGAGTGTGTTGTTTGTCTCGAGGAAGTGGGATAGGCGGGAGTTGACAATTTTTTCCGTAACCTTGTCTGGGAAGGGGAGGAGGGAGATGGGGCGGTAGTTGGAGAGATCGTCTGGGTTGGCTTTGTTTTTTTTGGGGAGTGCAGTGACTTGTGCGTGTTTCCAGAGGTCTGGGAAGGTGACTGTTTCGAAGGAGCTGTTGATTGTGGCTCAGAGTATGGGGCGATGGCGGGGCTGGCTCTGTTGTATATACGGTGGGGGCATGGGTCGGAGGGGGAGCCAGAGTGAATAGAGTTCATAGTGGTTTCAGTTTCTTCGTCGGTGGTGGGGGCCCAGGTGGTGAGTAGGTTGTGTGGTGTGTGTGGTGGGTATGTGTGAGGTGGGTGAGTGGTGTGGGAGGGGGGTGTGTGTGGAGCGAAGCTGTTATGTATGTCTAGAATTTTGCGGTGGAAGTGATTTGAGAGGGAGTCGCAGAGGGTTTGTGTGTGCGTGGGGTCTAGGTTGCTGGCCTTGGGTTTAGAGAGTTCTTTGATGATGGTAAAGAGTTCTGTACTGTTCTGTGAGTTGTTGTCAATGCGTTCTTTGTAGTGTGCTCTTTTGGCGGTGCGTATGAGTTGGTGGTGGGTGCGTGTGGTGGTTTTGAGGGTGGTGAAGTTAGTGGTGGTGGGTTCTTGTCTCCAGATTTTTCTGCTTTGCGGCATTTGCGTTTGGATTCATGGAGTTCAGTGGTGAACCATGGTGCGTTCTTGATGTTTCGGGTAGTGATGTTTTTTCTGAGGGGGCGAGGTTGTCGGCACAGGAGGTGATCCATTCGTTGAGGTTGTGGGCAGCGGTGTTGGGGTCGGTTATGTTGGGGGGGGCTTTGCGTCAGTTGGTTGATTAGGTGTTCCGTGGGTATCTTGTCCCACATGCGGTAGGGGGCGGTGTGATGTTGGTAGTGCTTGGGAGGTTTGTTGTAGGAGAAGTGGATGCATTGGTGATCTGTCCATTGGAGTTTGGTGGTGTGGGTGTAGGTGATGTGTTGGCTAGATGTGAAAATTGTGTCAAGTGTGTGTCCAGCTGAGTGGGTTGGGGCTGTGACTAGTTGTTTGAGTCCTAGGTTTGAAAGGTTGTCTAGGAGGGAAGATGAGTTGTGATCGTGAGGGTTTTATAGGTGGAAGTTGAAGTCACCGAGGAGTAAGTAGTCTGTGGAGGTGAGAGCGTGTGTGCTGATGGTGTCTGCGATGGTGTCGCAGAAAGGGGGCGCGGTCCTGGGGGCCTGTATATGAGTGTGCCTCTGAGGGTGGTGGTGTTGTTGACGTGGATGAGGAAGTGCATGTGTTCTGCGTTGTTGAGGGTGTCGAGGGTGTTGGTGGTGATCTTGATGGTGTCTCTATGAAGGATGGCTATGCCGCCCCCTGGCTTGTTGGGGCGGTCTCTGCGTTGGAGTTTGTAGCCTTCCGGGGTGGCTATGGCTATGTCTGGCTCGGATGTGGGGTTTGTCCAGGTTTCAGTGAGGAAGACGATGTTGGGTGAGTGTGAAGTGATGAGGTCCTAGAGTTCTATGGCATGTTTGTGTAGGGACCGGGTGTTCAGTAGTAGGCAGTAGAGGTGGTTGCGGGTGGTGTGGTTGTTGTGATGTGTGATAGTGTTTGTGTGGATGTTTGTGGTGTTGTTGAGAGTGGGGGTGGCTGTGGCGTGGGGCTTGTGAGGGTTGTGGGGTGTGTTGGTAGGTACGGGGGTTGTTGTGTTGGGGGTGAGGTATTTGGTGTTGTGGTGCCGTGCGTCGGGTGTGGAGCAGGAGAAAAGGCAGGTGTGGCAGGAGAAGGGGCCTTGTGTGCGAGTGGGGGTTGTTTGACAGCAGTTGGGGTGGGCTCCAGGGTTGAGGGAGAGGAGAGAGTGGGGGTGGTAGTATAGTCTGGGGGGCTTTTGGCTGGTGGGACCAGGAGGACTGGTGCTGGGCGCGGCTCGGGCGCAGACGGGCTTGCCTGTGGCGCGCCTCCGGCGCGCCAGCGGCACGGCCGCACAGCAACCGCCATTAAGAGGGGGAGGTAGGAGGGAGGGGTAGTTGGGAGGTGGGAGGCGGGCGGCAAAGGGAGAGCGAGAGGGGGTGGGAGGGCGCGGGGAGTAACCGAGCAGGGGGATTGTACGAGGGTCTTGATGACCCGGCGAGGAGGAGAAACAGTGGGAAAAGGCTGGAAGTACAAGGAGAAATAGAGCAGAAAAGCGGCGGAAGGTAAGAGGTTACGGGGGGGGATGGAGTTAGAAAACAGAGGGAAAGGGGCAGAGGCACAGAGAGTAGAAAGTGGAAAGTATAGTGATCAGAAACAAAGGCACAGAGAGTAGAAATTGGAAAGTGCAGTGATCAGAAACAGAGGCACAGAGAGTAGAAATCGGAAAGTGCAGTGATCAGAAACAGAGGCACAGAGAGTACAAAGCGGAAAGTGCAGTGATCAGAAACAGAGGCTGAGAGAGTAGAAATCGGAAAGGGCAGTGATCAGAAACAGAGGCACAGAGAGTACAAAGCGGAAAATACAGTGTACAGAAACAGGCGGAAGGCGCTGAAATGGAGGCAAAGAGCACTGGGATGGAACTTACCAGCGCTGCTGTGGACCAGGGAAGAGGGCTGGGGCTCCGAACTCGCGATCGGTCGCGTGGGCGGGGATGGGGAGAGGCGTCGCAGCAAGGTGGAGCAGAGGAACAGAGGCAAGTGAGAGGCGCAGTGAGACCCTTCCCACAACAAATGTAAAAACAACAGATGATGGACAAACTGCAGAACAAATCAAACATTCACCCCCACTCACAGATCTGGGTTTAATCCATCAGTTTTTTGGCCATTCCAGTCTGAACCCCACCATATGCAAATCAATCTTAATCCTTTTCCCCCATGGGAACAGACCAGCCCAATCTGCCAGTCCAGGTCCTCCCTGGATCAATAACAAGCAACCTGGTACTGGTTTCTGGATATCACTCTTCATCTTTAAGGCTAGCTTAAATCTGGGAGCATAGCAAGCATGGGACCCACGTCTGGGTATATCCTTCCCACTTGGGGCTACAAATGCAAAAACAACAGATGATGGACGTAATGCAGAGCAAATCAAACATTCACCCCCAGTAAACGGTTCTGGGTTTAATCCATCAGTTTTTTTTGCTTGCCATGCCATTCCAGTTTAGACCCAGCCATATATAAATCAGACTTGACCCTGTTCCCCATGGGAACAGTCCAGCCCGAACTGCCAGGCCAGGACCTCCCTGGACCAGAAACAAGCATCCAGGGACCGGTTTTGCATATGGCTGGGTCCAAACTGGGGTAGCATAGTGAGCAAAAGAATTGATGGATTAAACCCAGATCTGTGACTGGAGGTGAATGTTTGATTAGTTCCACATTCCTCCCAATCATTTGTTTGCTTGCTTTTCTTGCTCTAAGTGCACCGGGTATGCCCATATGTTGGTCCCGGGCTCACTATGCCACTGGATTCAAGCTAGTCAGGCTGATGAAGGGTGATACCCTGAAACCAGTCCTAGGATGCTTGATTCTGGTCCAAGGAGGACCTGGCTTGGCAGTTTGGGCTGGACTGTTCCCATGAGGAACAGGGTCAAGACTGATTTGCATATGGCTGGATCCAAACTGAGGTGGCATAGTGAGGAAAGGAGTTGATGGATTAAACCGAGATTTCGAGCTCGGGGTGAATGTTTGATTGGTTCCACATTCCATCCATCATTTGTGTTTGCTTGCTTTTCTCACCCTAAGTGCACCAGGTACGCCCAGACGTGGGTCATGGGCTCACTATGCTACTGGTTTCAAGCTAGTCTGGCTGATGATGGGTGATACTGTGAAAATGGTCTTGTGATGCTTGTTTTCATCCAGGAAGGACCTAGTTTTGTAGTTTGGGCTGGCCTGTTCCCACATGGAACAGGTTCAAGATTGATTTACACATAGCTGGGTCCATACTTGGGTGGCATAGTGAGCAAAAGAATTGATAGATTAAACCCAGATCTGTGACTGTGGGTGAATGTTTGATTGGTTCCACATTCCGTCCATCATTTGTGTTTGCTTTCTTTTCATCATGCGGAACAGCAATATCCCACTGCTGATGACATGACAGTACACAGAGAGGGTCTGGCTGGCTCGTAGTTCATATATGTAATGTGTGCCAGTATCTTATGTTTGCTGTCAAATAATGTCAAAGATTTATGTTTGCACACATGTAATTATTCCTTACAAGCGATTCTGGCTACCCACATAGTCCCTGGTTGTTGACACCAGTGAGGTACCCCAAGGGAAGTTCACTTCAATAAGGCCCACAGAAGGACAAAACGTGTCCTGGAGCTGACTTTTGGGCTCCTAAATAACAGATTTAATTGCATTGATAATTCTGGTGGAGCCATCCTCTACTCACCTGCCAAAGTGTGTCAAATCATTGTTGCCTGCTGCATGCTCCACAACCTCGCCCTGAGACATTAGATCCCCTATATACCATATGAGGGGGAGCTAGCAGTTCCAGTGAGTGAGAATGCAGAAATGCCAAGTGAGGATGACTGTGATGAGTATGAAGGTGGAGACAGCTGGGCAGATCTCATAAATCAGTACTTCAACTGAGTGTAGGAACGTGTTGTTCTTTTAAATATTTGACTCAGTGGGTAATTGGGGAGCCTAGAAATGTTTGAGAAGGGTTTTTTCGTATGACCACCAGACAGCTCTTTAGTTGCTTAGCAGTAAATTGCTCAGGTGTGCATGCAAGGTTGTACTTTGAGTTGTGCTTATCATGATGATCTCCTTTGTTAATGTTTGTCATACTGCACAATCAGTGTTATTATTGCATTTGTTATTTGGGACATGTCTTTATTGGTCTGCATTACCATTACCTGCCTATACCTTTTCTATTATATTTTTACTTTGCACATTTTTTCAAAATGTCATCCTCATGTGGTCAGTTCTGAATTTTGTCACAGGCAGGTGGGGTTTGCAGGTCTGACATGTAAAGTGAGCATGGATAGATTCAGGTACTGTATGGCATCATGTAGTGGTGTGTGAGTTCCATGCCCAGACTGTCAGGACTGTGGGATGGTAGCATACTGTTCCACACATTGGAACTGTGTTCCATGTTATCTGGGTACAAGAGTGTCATATGTGTGGTCTTATGTCTCTGACACATGTCATCTTGTGCAATCCATAACATCAGCCTTCTCATTGGTTTGATGCTGCTGCTATTTAACTTATATGTGGCTGTCACTGTGTTTCCTCATTGCAGGCCACTGTGCATGTATGTCAAGAATGACATAGGTGAGTAGCATGCTTACAGATACCTGACCATTGTAAGTGGAAGGTTCAATGACTGGGGACAATTGTACTGACCTCTGTCTGTATTATGGGGTATGGTCATTTAGGAGGTATGGTATGGGTGTGTGATAAGGCTTTAACTGATGAATAATTGAACAAATCTGTTTGCCTACGTGTATGGACAATGACTGACATGTCCCTAACTTTATTAGTCTCTGGGGTGTTTGATATTCAAGTCTATGCTGAAGCATTAAATTGTGAAGCTGTACTGCACTGTGTGATTTTTGGCATTTTGTCAACCTATGTGCAGGAAAGTGCAATAAATGGTATTAGGAGTGTGTCCATTTGTATAATTGTAGATATATATGACCGAAATTCAACAGTACATGTGAGATGTGACTTAACAGATGTGGTACATATGTGAATATCATGTATAAGCAACAATTTTCACAGTTAACTGTTCAAAATAGTGGAAAAATTACCCTCAAACATGATATGCGGTTTAGTTGCGTTTATTTACAAGTGCACAGGAAAATGTATTGAATGGGATCAAATCATAAAGTGCAAACAGTGAAGGGTTCAGTCATATTGGATGTAATCATCAGACTAGCTGCTTCAACATTTGAATTCTCAAGTCCAGTGTCCTTGTGCCATTGGAAAATGGAGAGTGGTTGTATATAGTCAACAGAGTGTATCTCTGACACACAAGTGGAACCAATGAATAGAGAATCACTTCCTGGCAGTGGTTGAGGTCTATTCCTCCTTAATGTTTTGGTGGATGCCCACGTTTGCGGGAGGGTTCTTCAGCTACAGGGGTTGGGGTGTGTGAGTGTAGGAAGTTGACGGCGAGTAACTCCGTTTAAGTAAGTCTTCAGACACAAAGTTGTGGGGAGGATAAATGCTCTGTTTAATAATGGGTCCATGGCAGGCACAGACGTACGTACAGGATTGAGACCCAAGCGCCAGTGCCGGCCCGGAGATCTAGAACCTCAGCAAGGTTCCACCCGCTTAACGATAAAAGAACTTAAAAATAATAAAAGTAAACATTGTGCTAGCGTACAATTAAACGTAACATAATAATTATGACAATGTACGCATACACGTATGTACAACATCACATTATACGCTACGCATACACATATGTACAACATCATATTATACGCTACACATACACATATGTACTACAGTGAGGCACATCCTTCCCCTTGTAGAGTCTCCATTCCACTGACTGTCACAGAAGTAAAAGGGGCTGATGTTACATGGCCAATGGAAGGGGTCTGCTGTTGAGGACATAACCTATTCAGGGTAGTATTCATGTCTCTCAGCACCCCTGTTAGGGGGGCCATGTTGGCTTCCCACTTTTGCATGGCTTCCTGGCGGTTGTCCCACTGCAGCTGCTTTATCTCCCCCATCATGGTAAGTACCTGGCCCTTCTCACCTTGGGACTGTTGCTAAGCTCCCAACACTTGGGAAATGGTGTCCTGGCCACTTGTATCCCAAGCAGCCTCAATCTGCTGGCCCACACCATCTCTCCAACGCACCCTACCCCTACCTGCCTGTGCCATTGGCACAGTTTTCCCACTCCCACTGGTGCAGGTCCTTCATTGTCTAGGTTCTCTAGTTGTGATGCTGGTACCTGTGCTAGGGGGCACATGAGGATATTAACTGTCCTTGGGGCACAGGTTTGGGGGTGAATGGTTGCCTGGGATATAGAACCAACAGGGCTGGGAGGAGTCAATGTGGGCAGGGTGAGGCTGACAGTTATAGACTGACCAGGTATCCCAGATGGACCATAGTCGTCCTCATTGTCCTCACATCTAGGGGTGTTCTCCTCACTAAGGGCTTCCTCCTGGGGGGAAGTGGCTGTGTCAGGTGTCCTCTCCATGGTCACAATGGGTAGGTGACCTGTTGAAGAAGTGGAACATACAGTTAGAGATTGTAATGCAACTTGTGGTATCAAACTTTGACAGGGAGATGTGCTTTGAGCCATGTACAGATAGGCTTAGCTTGATCCCCTGATATGACAGTGACACCTGCTTTCACATCTGTGGTACAGCTATATGGGGTACAGAGAATTCCTATTACATACACCCTGCTACAGGATATCAGATTAGGTTTACAATTGGATGTTTATTAATTGACTCATATGTTGTCTACTGTGTAGCTTTATATTGTCCATGTTACCTCCCAGTTAGCAGTAGTTCAGTATTGAGTCACCAGACAGCTGCAGAATGTAGGAGGTGGGCCTGGTTTGCACGGGGTACCTAAGGTCCACCTTATACCAGGTCCAGTTATCCCTTTTTAGTGAAATGTAGACAGTGTCTATTAGCCAGGCTCTCTAGGGGTAGTGTGGATGAGCAGCCAAAGCCTAACTGGGAGACATGCAAAACTCATGCAATACCACTTAGTAACACAGTACTCACACACATGAAAGAAAAAACTCAGTGCTACAAAAAATTAAAGGTACTTTATTTGGGTGGCACAAATACCAAAAATAATATAGAGACTATACTCCCTTAGGGAGTAAGTAATACACACATTATATACACTAGTATGCATAAATAGCTGTAAAAACATTTAGAAAACAGTGCAAATGGTGAAAATCACAATAGTTAGAAATGGGCCTGGGGGAACACAAACCATAAACTAAGAAAGTGGAATGCGAAAGTCGGTTTCCCACCTAGGCAAGTGTACTGTGTAGAGGAGTGCTGGGAGTATTAGAAAACACGGAAGGTAAGTAATAGGACCCAACCCAGAGCCCAGGAAATCAGGAGTAATTCACAGTAACTTTCCTAAAACACACAAGAACACAAGAAAGAAAATTATGCAAGAACCAGAAGAGACTGCAAGACACCAATGATGAATTCCTGGACTTGAAGACCTGTGGAAGAAGGGGACCAAGTCCAAGAAGCACTGAAGACTCCAGGGAGAACAGGAGCCACTGCTAGCCCAGATGAGGATGCAGAAGAAGAACCACCAGTAAACAACAACAGTCAGTACTGCACCTAAGAAGCCGGATGCGGGTTCATGGTTGGTGCAGATGATGTCCCACACTGGAAGCATGATTGCAGTCTAGTTTGCATGGCAGGATTCTGCCTACAAGCCTTGGCACACGCAAAGCTCTCAGCGAGGGGAAATGGCACTGCCAAGGACCAGAAGGGACCTGGTGGTCTCTACCCAGGAAGGCAAGTCAGAGGGGCCTCTCAGCAGCTCATAGAGCTCTCAGAAGACCAGTCAGCATGCACAGGAGTCCCACAGCATGGGGAAAACGAAGATGCAAAAGGAGGCACATACAGCACTACACAAAGGGATCCCATGCTGCCGGAGAACGACTCAGGAAGCTGTGCATCGGAGGAAGGTGCGCTTGGCGCCGGAGCTGTATGGTGCATGAAGAACTGTGTGGAAGGATGACAACAAGCCTTGGCAACTGCAAAACAACTGCAACCTGCAAGGGGGTAGTGTCTTGCTTGGGGAGGCAAGGTCTTACCTCCACCAAAGTTGGACATCAGGACCGTCGGAACCACTTCAGTCCACCACCCGTGTTGCTAGATCCTTGTACTTCACCAGGAGAGGGGAACCATGCCACTGGTCATCGCTGCATGGGGGTGCCTGGTGAATCTGGGAAGTGACTCCTTCACTTCAAGCGAGATTCCTTCTCTCTTCTGGTGCAGGCTGAACACAGGCAGTCCTCGCAGGATGCACAACCTGGAAACAGTTGAAGATGCTGGCAGGAGCTGAAGATACAATGTTGGAGAAGTCGTCTTTGATTTTTTGTTGCATTTTGTAGTGTTCCTGGAAGGTCCAGATGCAGTTTCTTTGGTAAGACGGTGAAGTAAAAGAGGATTCCTGCTGGAGTCTTGCAATCTGAATCTGAAGAACCCCCCAAGAGATAGATCCTAAATAGCCCTGAAAGGGGGATTGGTCAGCTAAACAGGTAAGCACCTATCAAGGGAGGGCTCTGATGTCGCCTAGTGGCACTGGCCAGTCAGATGCTCCCAGAGTGCCCTGCAAACTTGGAATCCAAGATGGCAAAACCCAAGGACCTTCTGGAGGAGCTCTGAGCACTACACCTGGGATGGTGATGGACAGTGGTCACTCACCTTTCCTTTGTCCATTTTCACACCAGAGAAGGGACTGGGGGTCCCTGAACTGGTGTAGACTGGATTATGCAAGGAGGGCACAATCTGTGCCCTTTAAATCATTTCCAGAGGTTCTGGACGCTACCCCTCCCAAGCCTGAAACACCTATTTCCAAAGGGAGAGGGTGTAACACCCCTCTCCCAAAGGAAATCCTTTGTTCTGCCTTCCTGGGCTCGAGCTGTTTGAGCAACAGTAGAACAGAAACCTAGCTGAGAGGTGGCTGCAGCTGGGGCTGCCTGGAAAACCTCAGAAGGCTGCAATGGCAATAACGGGGGTCCTCTATGGAGCCCCCAGAGTGCATGGAATCATACAACCAATGCTTGCAAAAGCCTTGGGGTATGATTCCAACATGTTTACTACCAAACATTGCCATATTCAGAGTTACCATTGTGGATCTGGTATAGTTAGTGACCTATGTCCAGACACGCGTAAAATAGTGTCTCCGCAGTCATGAAGTCTGGGAAAATGGTCCTAGAAGTCGTTGGGGTATCTCTGCTAGTGCAGGGGTGCCCTCACATACAGGTACTCTGCACCCTGCTTTCAGGGCTGGAAGGCCTTCAATAGGGGTGAATTATAAGTGACCTGGTGCAGTGTAAATGGTAGTGAGAGGGTGCATCGACCTTTTCACACAGGCTGCAATGGCAGTCCTCTAGAAGCCATTGCATGGGCTCACTATGGATGGCAAAATAAATGCTGCAGCCCATAGGGATCCCCAGGAATCCCTATGCCCTGGGTACCTGGGTACCATACACTAGGGACTTATAAAGGGGCACCAGTATGCCAATTTTCGATGAAATACTGGGTTACCAGTATGCAGTAACCATAATTTAAGGGAGAAAGCATAACTACTGAGGTCCTGATTAGCAGGACCCCAGTAGACACGGTCAAACACTTTGACAAACAGGCCAAAAGTGGGAGTAACCATGCTAGAAAGAGGATACGTTCCTACACAGAATGTGAAGTGGAAATTGACCTGTACATCAGCTTAGGGTAATCATTCTATCTGGCCATATATATCAGGTTACACTTAGTACAGCACTGCAGACATATGTTTTGCCCCCAGGTGAGTAGCTTGCAATGGGTGATAGGAGGTAAAAGGTCAATTTTAGCATAAGACACAGGTATAGCTGGGTTGGTGGTATTGTACTGACAGATTCCCATGGCGTTGCTTACATTGCCCTAGATTTAAAAAATGTGGATCATTCAGGTGGGTTCAGCTGATTGTGTAGTTGACATGCAGGGCTATTTTTATTATGGTACACTGTTCATGTTTTCTTAATGGTAGGACAGTGCCTGCTGGGAGTTGTAGTGCTGTAAGTCCTTGTACTACCCACCCCATACACAGACACTGTGCCCCCCGGTGAGTTTAGTTGACATGTGATATGCCAGAGAAGGGTATTTGGACAGCTGGACACACGGGTGGTGAGTGTATTGGCTGCCAAGATGTCAAAAGGTGATTAGTGAGCATGCAAGGCAGAACTTTAGGGTGACATTTTCAATAGTGTGACTTACCCAACCCACTCACCTAGGTATTCTTGTCAAGCCATCAGGATGCAGGATATCAAAACCTTTTCCTCCCATGATGTGAACACTGGGGAGGAGATGGGCGCCCATTGCCAGCCTTGTAAACCGCCAGATGGTGACTGGCAGCCTCGAATGTACCTTCCCCCTGAGGTAATTCTTCCTCATCCTGATGTCCGCCCTTGCGTGTTTATAGCTGCCTACAGCATTTACCCTGTCAACTATATTTTGCAGCATCTCCATTTTCCTGGCAATGGAGGTTTGTTGGACTTGTGCTCCAAATAGGTGTGGCTCTACTCTGATGATTTATTCTTCCATGATCCTCAACTCATCATCTGTGAAGTGGGGATGTTGTTGTGGGGACATGGTATTGGTGGACAACTTGATAAGGAAAAAAAGGGTGATGCGGTGTGGGTGCTATATTGTGAGTGGGTGACAGTCGGTGTCGGATGTGTAGGGTACTTATTTATGTGTTATGTATGTTGTGCAAGTGTGGGATGAGTGGTTTTTGAAGTGTGGAGGGATGCCTATTCTATGGTTTTATATTTAAATTTGCGACCTCACTCCTGTTCTGTGTGGCGTTCTGGTTGCAAAAAATTTTGAGGTGTGAAGGAGTGTGTAGTTTGTAGGTATGTTGAGTGTGTGGATGTGTGTAAGGTGTGTGGAATTAAAACTATCCAATGTGGTGTAGTGTATTGCTGTGTAGACCACCGACCGCCGTGGTTCGCACCGCTATTAGTTTACCGTCATGGGAGAACCAATATCATGTTTTGTGGGTCGTAATTGGATCAGAGGATTTTTGACAGGCTGACGGTGCTGGTGGTGGAACCGTCTCTTTCCCACCCTCTAGAGTCCTAGCGTTGTCGGAATTTTGGGCTGGGATTAAGCAGTCCTGCCGGTGTAGTATGTAATACGGCAGTCTGTATGGCTGCCAACATGTCGGCCTTTTGGCAGCCACCATCGTGGCAGTCTGACAGTCTTTCAGGCCACCAAACTCGTAATGAGGCCCTTAATCTCCCCATACTTAAAGCCCAAAAGGAATGTGTCCTTGTGAAGCTCATTTAAAGCACTCCAATACTGTCTGGTCAGGTTTGCACTATACAGAGCATAACATTTAAAGTCCTCATTTATGAGGCCGGTGGCACAGGGTGGCGCAGCAACTGCCTTGCTGTGCTGCCCTGCGTCACTGGGAAAGGGCAGAAATGCACTGTATCTACAAGATACAGCACATTTCTGTCCTCACTCCCTGTGTTGGCACACATATAGCTGCCTAGCAAAAAAGCAGGCATGCTTGCACTGTGGTGCAAGGTTGCCTGAGTTGCAGGATGATTGTTTTTGTCCAGGAAGGGACACTGTCCAGCACAAAAAGAATTACAAGAGGTTTTTTCCTCTTTCTATGTCTGCTGCAGAATGCAGAATGCAGAATGCAGCAGGCATAGAAAGAGGAAAAAATGGGGAGAAATAAATGTATTTCTCTTCGTCGTTTCATTTTTATGCCACCCCTAAGGTGGCGTAGGAATCTGATGTATTCCCAGACTTGTAAATCTGGGAATGCATCAGATTCTTTAGGGTTCCATGGGTGTTTTGTGGGAACACCCCAAGCAACACCCAAGGAATGCCCCTTTCATGCAGTGTTATGCGTAAAAGGGGTCCATATTTACAAGCTCATGAAAAGCTGTGCAAGGTGACTTTGTGTGGCCTTGTAAATATGGGTATACACACGGCACCACCAAAGCATTAACAAATGACGTTGTTGTGCAGTGTGCCGCTAGTGCTTCTTAAATGAGGCCCTAAGTGGAACCACACCTAGTGCAATATCACTTTTCTTGCACCTCTTAACGCCCTCTAATGCTCCCATGTGTGCGCCGTATTTAAAATACGGCGCACCATGGCGGTAGTTAGGGGGATGAGCATCATCATTTTTTATGCTCTTAGCAGGTGGTAAAAATGCTGAAAAAAATGACACATTCAAATATCTTACATTTCTTTACGCCATTTTTGCAGCCCCTCTAGCACCGGAACGCCCCCCTTGCATATATTATGCTTGGCATAGGCATAATGTGAGCAAGGGTTTACAAGGGGTTATAAAGTGGTACAATGCAAGCATTGTGCCACTTTGTAAATATGTTGCAGAGTTTTTGGCCTTCCAATGCCACATTAGCATAAAACAGTGACGCTAATGTCGTGTTGGGATGGCTCTAGGCCCTCATAAATCTGAACCTAAGTGTTTTGTACACCTGTGTCATTGGGCTATACGTGGGCTACATTTGGGTAATATTTGGACTATGTTTGGGCTAATTTTTGCGTGGTAGCTTTCTTGGGAGGCTTATTTATTATGAATCTCTCTTGTCTCCTCATTTACTGCAGTATCCTCAGTAGAAAATTCTTTCAGTTTTCCACTTCGATTCTATCAAGATGGTGGTCAGATGTGCTACACTTTTGGCATAAATTTAGAAATGTTAGCACTGCCGTTGCTCACTAGAACACTGTAGTAAATTGCCGATAATCAGAAAATTAACTGAGAGTCTACTGCTGGTGTTGAAAGTGCATGTTTCAGTCTATATATTTGAATGTTTTAATGAAATAGAAGATGAAGATATTTGAGAACTCACTTAAAATGTGTTCTATTTTTTTCTACAGCATTAACCATCATTTCTGTTACAAAATGAAACCCCTAATTTTGTTCCGTTCTGAATGGAATGTTTTAAGTTCTATCAGTTTGATTCAATCAAGATGGTTTCATGAGTGCCACCGTTTTGTCAAAAAGTAAGGCTGTCAGCTCTCTAGTTGTTCTTAGGAACACTCTGGAAGGCCACAGTATAACCCAAGGAAATCAACCGACAGGCTGCTCCTGTAGGAAGTACAACAGGAATGTATTTTACTCACTTAAAAATTAAAATGTGTCCTAGTTTTAATTTCTACAGCACTAACTATAATTTCTATGACAAAAGAACCTCTCATTGTGTTCCTTTCTAAATTAAATGTTATAAGGTTCACCAGTTTAATTCAATTAAAATGGCTTCAGGTGTGCCACAGATTTGTCATTATAAGACTGATAGCACTCTAGTTGTTCTTTAGAAAACTCTCAGAGGCTGCAGTAGAATACAAGTTAATCAGCTGAAAGGTTGTTCCTTTTGGAAGTACATGTGTTACTGAGAATGTCAGGCTTCATTCTCACATTGCTGAGAAATATAGTGTGAATTTAAAGAAAATATGCTTTCATTTTAGCTTCTGGATTACCTTACAGAACCTCTATGTGAAAATCATGAGAAAACTGTTTTCTCTCAATCATAATTTATGAAATCTCAGCAGAATGATTTTCACAGGGTAAAACCACCTCAGCAACAAATGATTTATATTGTACCTAAAATCTGTTATCACTCTTTATACGTCCTCCCACAAATCCTGCCATTCAATACAATGCATTTAATTGAGTTGCTATCATGTATGTTGGTACCAAGATGGCTGAAGTCTCTTTCATGTTGAAGTGCTGACTGTCAATTAGATCTCACCATGAGATCTGTGCTTAGGCTTAGCCCAGATATGCAAATTTTGTTTTCCCTTTAATATCTCAAAAACTACTGAATGGATTTAAACCAAAAGCCTGCTTTCTGGACCAGGAGCTACCTTCCTGCCAAATGTGGTGTCATTCCATTCAATGGATCGGGCTGCAATCATGACTAATAACATGGGAAACGTGCTTTTATTGACCCTCCTTTTTCTCTGCTCCTGCTTGATGGATCACCCCAAAACTTTCCATGCACAACAAGACCCAACAAGACACTTTTGTCATGAAGATTCATTAAATGGCACCAAAAATATACACAAGTCAAAACAAGCTTTTTGTATGGAATGCACTTCTGGATAAAGCAGTAAAATCTCCTGGAGTGCAACGAGTCAATTGCTTGACAATTGTTTGTTTTGGATATATATATATATATATATATATATATATATATATATATATATATATATATATATACACACATATATATATATATATATATATATATATATATATATATATATTTATATATGTATATGCTTTTTTTAAATTCGTCAAAACGTGTTAGCTGTTTCCAAGTGACAACAAATGTGAAAGAAAGTAGTTTGGAACAATGCTTTTGTGATGGAATTTAGGAATTTATTCTCAGACATATAACATATATATACATATATATATTTTTGTTTTTGTTTTTCACTTTAAAAACAAAGGTTACAGGGACGTTATATTAGGTTCTGAATGTTCTCACACAAAACCAGGAAAGTCCAGCAGTTATAGTTAGAGGGCATGAGTTATAGTTAACTTAGGCTGCAAGTTATAGTTACTTGCTCATATGATTAGCAACTTGAAGGAAGATCCATGAACTCTAGGGGAGGGAGGGTGCATGGCCCCCTCCCCCAGTTTATTTTGTCCCCCAGGGCCCACCTCTATTCATTGGGTGAGGTGGAGCGTGCAGCCCCCTTCCTCCTGCTGATTTCGACCCCAGGGACTCCTTTCTGCTGGTCTTAGCTATCTCTCCTGGGTGCCCTCAATAGGTCAGTGGGGGAGCCTCAAAGCCTCAAGGCCAGCCGGCTCTCTGCCTCCTGTGGGACCTGGCATTGCTATCACAGACAGGGAGCTCCTAACATGGTGCACCTTGTATGTGAGAAAAATAGCTTCTTCTGTTTTTCTGCCTACATGTCTGCTGGTAGGAAAACCGAGGACATCTCCAATCCCTGCAAGGAAGAGCTGTTTGATAGCTCTTGCTTGCTGGGAGCAGAGTTGTGTTTGCTCTAACTTGGCAGGAGCTATCAAAGCTCCCGCCAAGTCAGAGCAAACAGCTGTGTCTAAGGGATAGGCATCCTAGGAAAGCACAGGAGCTGGTCCTGGGCAGTGTCGCCACCCTCCAAAATTGAAAGAACCCGGGAGAGCTGGTAGTCCACAGGGTCGGGGGTCCACAACGGACCCACTATTTTATTTTATTTCAGCCCTAGGGAAGTAGCGGTTCCTGGAGCTGTGGGGGCCACCTAGCCCCCCACTTATAATACAGTCTTAGCCCGATTAAGTGGTGGTCCCTAGGGCATAGGCCTGTGACCCCAGCACCAGAGCTATGGGGTCAAGGTGTCCCTACTCTAGCTCCTTTTCTTTTTATTTCACTCTTTTTCTGGGACTTGGCTAAAGCTGAATCCCAAGATGCCTGCCGACACTTCCTGGTTGAAGTGATGACAGCCAATCAAAGCTCTGCAGCTCTCTGCACATGCTAGTTATTATCCGTGAATTCATTGCAGCTATAGATATACAAATTTGGATTTCTTTACATTTCCAAACAACCACTGAATGGATTTACACCAAATAACAAAAAAGCATAATCTGCATACTGTAAGCTACCCTTCTGCCAAATTTGGTGTATTTCCATCCAGCGGTTCAGAGTGTAGCCATGTTCCAAACTCCTATGAGAATTAACATTGGAAAGACACACATTTTGACCCCCACCTTTTCTTGGCCCCCACTTGATGGATCACCCCAAAACCTTCAGTGTGCAACAATAATGATGGCATACATTTTTGGGGAAATTTCCCGAAGATTCGCCAAATGGTGTCAAAGATAGGCAAGTCAAAAATTGTTTTATCTGTGGAAACATGGTCCTACCCATAACTACCTACTGGGATATATATATATATATATATATATATATATATACATACAAAGAAAGAATCCAGGCACCTTCATCCTTGGTGCCTGGAAAAAACGCACTCCACAGGGTAATGGTACGTGATAGAAAAGTTTAATGGCAATGCGTTTCGATCTCCCAGAGACCAAACCACCCAGTGTAAAGACTTGTGAGACTGTGGCTTTGCACTCCCCAGGATGCAGCAGTGGGCAACCCACCCACTGTAAAGACTTGTGAGATTGTGGCTTTGCACTCCCCAGAATGCAGCAGTGGGCAACCCACCCACTGTAAAGACTTGTGAGACTGTGGCTTTGCACTCCCCAGGATGCAGCAGTGGGCAAACCACCCACTGTAAAGACTTGTGAAACTGTGACTTTGCACTCCCCAGGATACATCAATGGGAATGGAGCCCCCTTAAGGATCTGGCGTTGTGCACTCATCCGGCTGAGGTGCCCCCGTTCCCTTCCCCCTGAGGTGCCTGTTTTATTTCGATCTGATGCCCCTGCAGTGTTCTCCCCGTTTTGGTTGGGTATCTTGTGTGGGCCTCACCCATGCATTTTGGGCCCAGTGGATTTTTATTGATTACAATCGTTCAACTCATTTCCTTTTGTCCTTGCATTCTTCCAGGGGAGGTTGGGAGGTGTAAATGTAATATATCAACATGTACTTGTGTGTGTGTTGTAGTGGGTGAGGGTGGGGGTGGGGGTGTTTTGTATTCCGTGAGTGTGTCACTCTCTTTTCCCTTCCCCCTCCCCTGTGTCGTAGGTGCAGTACTCACCGTGGTCTTCACCGCCGGCATTCGTGCTCCTGGTAGAGGAGTAGGAAGACAATGGCAGGTAGAATAAGGAGTTCCGGCTCCATGGCATCCTGGTTCCTCGTGGGGTGTGTAGTGGTGAGCGTTTCCCCTTCCAAGTCCTGTTTCGGCCTGGTTTTTGTTCGCGGTGAATCCGCCCCGGAAAAGGTGTCTTGTGATACTGTGGGTGGTACATTGTCTTCCGTCTGTCTGTTGGCGGTGACCGCCATGCTGTTTGTTTGTACCGCCGTGGCGGTCGGACTGTTAAAGTGGCTGTCAATGTTGGCGGTTTCCGCCATGGTCGTGATTCAATTTCTTTTACCGCCGGCCTGTTGGCGGTTTTTCTGCCGCTTTAACACTGACCGCCAGGGTTGAAATGAGGGCCTATGTGCCCCATGAATATTTAACATTTCTGTGTATGAAAATAGTGTTATTGTTATGGTTTTAGGTAACTAAACAATAAATAATTGTTGATTTGCACAAATAACATGAAGTATATAGAAGGTATCAGAGGTAAATACATTGCTAGCCCCTTCATGTTTAAGTAACACTTTAGAGTTTTGCTTTCATAATAACCCTAAAAAATTCCATTTGGTATAGATCGATTAACAAAGCCTTCCAATGTAAAATACAAGTGACAAGCAAGTCTCAATTTTTATAAATTATCTCAGTTTTCAACATAAATGAGGGGGCCACATTCAGTGCACTACTTTATCTGTAGTGAGATATGCGTGATTGTAAATATGCAGAGTCACTGATGTAAAAGAGTTTGGAGACAGTGCTCTGAATTTAAATTGTTTTTTTTTAACTCCGGTGCCACAATAACCATTCATAAGGAATGATACAGGTTGCTGAGACTTACATTGGAGGAGAAAACTGTTAGGAATTCTACTTTCACAGGTTTTCTGGTTGAAAAACAACTATGTACAGCATTTTGCAGTAGTCTAAGGGCCTGATTAGGAGTTGGGTGGTGGAACCTCCACAATTCTGATATTGCTGAGGTGAGGCGGCCGTCAAGCTGGCGGCCTCACCATCGCTGTATTACATTTTTTCTACCGGGCTGATGGGCAGAAATGTCATATTAGACATTTCCACCCAGTGGAAACAGTGCAGAAGTATTGTCCTCAGCTCCCTTAGGGAGCTAAGGCCAATGCTGTTGCACACCTCACCTTTGGAATGCGCTCTGTCTAGAATAGCAGACAGTGCACATTTTGAGGGTGCTGGCAAGGGGGCCCCTGCATTGCCCACGGCATGGTCATGGGCAGTGCAGGGGCCCCCACTTTGTCCCCCAACACTGCATTACTGCAAGCCCATGAAAAGGATGGTGGAAAGCATGGCAGTGACAAACTCAGTACCACTGTGGATGACCATGACTTGACTGCCGCCAACCCATTGGGATCCCTGATACTAGCAGAGGTGGTGGTCTCCTGGCGGTCCGACTGCCAGGATCGTAATCCAGGGGTCAGACCGCCAGGATTGCAGTGGCCCTACCGCCACCACGAGTTTTGCGGTCGGTGGACCTCCAAACTTGTAATTAGGCCCTAAGTCTAACTCATGTAATAGAGAAAATGCTTATTTTCCCTTTCTAATTTCAATTGTTTTTTAGTTTCATTGATGATCAACATTAACTGATGGGATAAAGTTATTTTAACATTTTTAACTGTCTTGTATGCAATCACCAAGGTATTTGCCCACTCCCACAAAGCTGAAGGGTCACAAAATCGTGCAGGAATAACATTCAGCCTCAATACAATTCAGATGCAGTTAATTTACTTTCTATCCATCTTAGACAACACTATGGAATCAGTGTAGCTGCCAAGAGTGATGTTAGAATTCTCTTGTCAATGAAACAAAAAAGAGATCTTTCTTTTACTAAGATGTTAAAAATTACATCAATTTCCCAGATAATGTACAGTAAGATTCTATACATTAAGGGCCTTATTTATACTTTTTGGTGCAAAACTGCACTAAGGCAGTTTTGCCCCAAAATGTTTTGCACCGGCTTGCAACATTTTTTAGCACCAGCTGGGCACCATATTTATGGAATGGTGCAAGCCGGTGCAAAGGGTAGGCTAGCTTAAAAAAAATGACGTTAGGCAGTTTTGAGTCAAAATAAATGATTCTTACCAGATTAGCATCATTTTTTGACGCTAAGGGGCATATTTATACTCTGTTTGCACTGAATTAGCGTATTTTTTTTTTACTCTAATTCAGTGCAAAACTAACTCCATATTTATACTTTGGTGCTAAACCCGTCTAGCACCAAATTTATGGAGTTAAAGTCATTTTTTGGAAGTGGAAACCTACCTTGCCTTAATGAGATGCAAGGTAGGCGTTCCTGTGCAAAAAAATGACTCTATGGCCCTAACACCATATTTATACTCCCATGTAAAAATGGTGCAAGGGAGGGAGGAGGGGTCAAAAAATGGGGCAAAGCTTGCTTTGCCCCATTTTTTAAGACCAGGGTCAGGGCAGGCGTTAGGGGACCTGTGGCCCTATTTCCATTGTGGAACACCATGGAATAAGCTCAGAGGTGCCCTCCCTAGGCCCTAGGGGCACCCCCACCCACACTAGAGGGACTGCGAGGATGGGGGACCCCATCCCAGGTAAGTACAGGTAAGTGCATTTTATTTTTGAAAGTGCCATAGTGGGCTCTGAAATGGGCCCCCATACATGGCACAGGGTGCAATGGCCATGCCCAGGGGACCCCTGTCCTCTGTGCTGGCCACTGGGGTGGTGGGCATGACTCCTGCCTTTTCTAAGGCAGGAGTCATGTGGCATGGTAGGTTTAGCACCATAAAACAACACTAATCTGGTTAGAGTCATTTTTTTTTACTCTAACCTGCCTAAAGCCAACTCTAGCCTACCCTGTGCACCGGCTTGCACCATTCCATAAATATGGTGCCCAGCTGGTGCACAGAAATGGTGCAAGCCGGTGCTAAACTTTTTGGTGCAAAACTGAGTTAGTGCAGTTTTGCAGCAAAAAGTATAAATAAGGGCCAATATTTTGTAAGTTTGCGCCACTTTTGCGTCATAAAATGACGTTAATGCGGTGCAAAAAAAGTTTAAATCAGGGCCTTGGTGCTAGATGGGTCTAGCACCAAAGTATAAATATGGAGTTAGTTTTGCACCGAATTAGAGTAAAAAAAATGACACTAATTCGGTGCAAACAGAGTATAAATATGCTGCAGAGTATAAATATGCCCCTAAATATGGCATTAAGGTCATAGGGTCATTTTTTGCACGGGAACGCCTACCTTGCATCTCATTAAGGCAAAGTAGGTCTCCACTTTCAAAAAATGACTTTAACTCCATAGATTTGGTGCTAGAGGGGTCTAGCACCAAAGTATAAATTTGGAGTTAGTTTTGCACCGAATTAGAGTAAAAAAAAATGACACTAATTCGGTGCAAACAGAGTATAAATATGCCCCCAAGATTCGATACATTAAGAGTAAGAGTTGTAAATATGCAGTGAACAAAGGTGAGTAATAGACTGACCATTCATTCACTTGCAACACTTAGGGATAAGACTTGCACTGTAAATAAACTGTAAATAAAGATGTAGGGCCCTGTTCATAAAAGCAGATATAAATGTTGTGAAATATACTCATGTGTATATTTACTACTACATCTAGTTGTAACTTAACAATTCACAACTCCTGGGTGAAAAGTTACTCCTAGGTGAAGACTCATATGTCTTGTTTCCCTGGGCAGCCTCGTACACCAAAATTTACAAGTGTAAATTTACTACTTGTAACTTTTCACATGTAGCAATAGGCCACTACCACCTGAGCATTGGAGATATAAGGAAAAGTAAAAATGTTTATTAAACACAAAAACATTAAAATATGTTAACATAAAATATAAATGTAAATTAATGCATGTATTTATTTTAAATCTAGAACTCATATGTTACAGCACAAACCACAAAATGTCTCATAAATGAAGAATTTTGGAAAATATATGTGTGCAATTGATATGTAATATTTGTAAAAAGATAATTTTTGAAACCCATCTACAGTTACAATGTTTATTTTTGTTTAAATTATTTAAAAATTAACTCAAATATATGTGTTGCAGTAATTTATAGTTTAAAAAGGAATAAGGGGGTCATTCTGACCTCGGCGGTAAAAGGCCCTTACCGCCGGTCAGAAGTCCGCCATTCTACCGCCGCGGCCGCGGTAAACCGCCACGGTCATTCTGACCACCAACTGTGAAACCGCCAAAAACCCGACATCCAAGGAAGGCCGCCTCATCAGCGGGCCACGGAAAACTGGAGATGACCATACCTCCACCGTCACGCCAACACAAACACGCCCATGCCATTCTGACCCACGAATCCACG
Source organism: Pleurodeles waltl (assembly GCF_031143425.1). NCBI lineage: Eukaryota > Metazoa > Chordata > Amphibia > Caudata > Salamandridae > Pleurodeles > Pleurodeles waltl. Next base: position 916,796,694 of record NC_090447.1, read on the forward strand.
CGACGGTCTTTCAACCGCGGTATTCCATTGGCAGTACACACCGCCGCGCTCAAAATACACACACAGCTCCAAAACACAGCCACATTGGACAATTTGAAATACACACACCTGAGACACATACAAACAACACTCCCACACATCCAAGCAACTATAAAACACACACCCACATCACCCACAAACCCCCACTAGTTGGAAATCGGAGAGAAGGCAATAGAGATAGAGATAGAGAGAGCGAGCACAGCAATCGAAAACCCCAACACACACAGGAACCCAACTTCATCACCCACACCACATTTACGCACACATCACCACATATCACCACGCACATCACCACAAACACCACCCCACACCTCATCCACACCACCCCATGGCACCCCAAAGACACCCCAGGTTCTCGGACCAAGAACTCAGGGTCATGGTGGAGGAAATTATAAGGGTTGAGCCCCAGCTCTTCGGCACACAGGTGCAGCACACCACTATAGCAAGGAAGGCTGAGCTATGGCAAAGGATCGTAGACAGGGTCAACGCTGTGGGACAGCATCCCAGAAATCGGGAAGATATCCGAAAGCGATGGAACGACCTACGGGGGAAGGTGCGCTCGATGGTGTCGCAACACAACATCGCTGTGCAGAACACTGGCGGCGGACCCCCACCCACTCCACCCCAATTCACAGCATGGGAGCAAGAGGTAGTAAACATCATGCATCCTGATGGCCTCGCTGGAGTACACGGAGGAATGGACTCTGGTAAGTCGAATCTCAACTACTTCACCCCCCCAACCACCAGCATGCCGACCCCCCCCTCACCCCCAATCACAACCCCCAGCACACAACCTCCCTGCCAATGTCTCACCAGCACAACCCACCCTAAACAACACCAACCCCTGAATGCCAACACAAACCATAGACAGCCACCACCAAAGCATGACCATTGCACATACCCATACACCCCCCCCCACCACCCTCACAACACCTCCCACAAGGGAATGCCAGCACTGGGGGACAAGGGGACTCAAAATGCACGCCATGGCACACACAGAAACAATAACCATACTCCTTTACCCCTGCAGGGCCCGAACGCCAACACACCGCCACGGAGGGTCCAGATTTGTCCATCCCACCCCCAGAACAGGCCCCCAGCGAGGACAGCAGCTCTGTCGACCTAGAACCTGATGACCAGCCCGGACCATCGGGGACCTCTGGACAGTCGGTTCCCCACACACAGACACAGGCCACAGCAGACCCAACCCCCTCTGGGAACACCAGCACAGCTCCCACCCAGCGGGCCCATGCCTCTGTCTCCAGGACGCGTCAAGCAGCGGTGTGTCCGCCACTACAGGGCTCCCAGGCTGACCCAACACCCCAACAACAACAGGGACCTGGGGGCAGTGGTAGTGGGCACACGGTCCAGAGGACAGAGGCCCGGGGAAACAGGGCAACTGGGGGGGCTGCTGTGCGACAGGGGGGGGAGGACAGGCCCAGGGAACCCACTCTCCAAGAGGCCCTCACCACCATCATGAGAGCATACCATCACTCCCAGGAGACGATGGCAACGGTACTGGCCAGGTTCACCGAGATCCAGGCACAGCAGGAGGAACGGTACATGGGTTCAGCAATGAACTCAGGAACATCGCTACCGCTATGGGGACCATAGTCCAGGCCCTCAACCGGATAGAAACCACATTGCGGGACCATGCGGCACCACAAAGGGCCCCTGTCACTAGCCAGGAACAGCCTACCACCTCCGCCGGCGCTAGTGGTCAGGAGGCCCCCACAGAACGACGGCCCACCAGAACCCCACCTCCTGCTGAAGAACAACCACCCCGCAAGAGGAACCTGAGATCTCACAGGAAGACAGAGTAGGATGCCAAGACCCTCGCCAGCATAAGATACCCCCTGATGTCATCCCACTGTCCCACAGTGTCACTCTGTCCAACCTTTAACTGCCCCTGCTCCATCCTTCCACAGGCATATGGACAATGCACCTGTGAAACTGAGAACTGGGCTCTGCCATGGACATAACTCCACCCTCACCCATCACCGTTTTAATATCATGTACCAATATCTAGCACTAAAAATAAATCACTCATTGCACTGAAATCATTCAGGAGTCAGCCTGTATTATTTACAAATGTATAACACATTACTGATCAATAATGTTCTGTTATTTTTGTGATGACAACATACCAATGTCAATAAGCATTAGTCCATGGGCTAACCAAGCAGAAGTCACGCAGTGGGTCATACAGCACTGAAAAGGGAAGGGAAAATCAAACATCAGTTTAAAAGAACTGGGGGGAAATACACAAAGTAAAGATGCAGGGGGCTTTCAGGAAATGTTAAATGGCGTGGGTGATTCTTACCTGTGTGCTACTGAAAATACTGTTGGATAACTCTGCCCCTGTTATCTGTGTCGTCCTCTTCGTCTTCCTCCTCTTCACTCTCCGCAGGCTCCACAGCTGCTTCAACACCACCATCTGGACCATCCTCCTGCAGGAAAGGCACCTGACGTCGCAATGCCAGATTGTGAAGCATACAGCAGGCCACGATGATCTGCCACACCTTCTTTGGTGAGTACATCAGGGATCCCCCTGTCATATGCAGGCACCTAAACCTGGCCTTCAGGAGGCCAAAGGTTCTTTCTATGATCCTCCTAGTTCGCCCATGGGCCTCATTGTACCGTTCCTCTGCCCTGGTCCGGGGATTCCTCACTGGGGTCAATAGCCAAGGCAGGTTGGGATAACCAGAGTCACCAATTAGCCACACACGTTGTCTCTGTAGCTGTTCCATCACATAAGGGATGCTGCTATTACGCATCACATACGCGTCATGCACTGACCCAGGGAACTTGGCATTCACATGGGAGATGTACTGGTCAGCCAAACAGACCACCTGGACGTTCATAGAATGGTAACTTTTCCTGTTTCTGTACACCTGCTCATCGTCTTTTGGGGGTACTAAAGCCACATGGGTCCCATCAATGGCACCAATTATGTTGGGGATATGTCCAAGGGCATAAAAATCACCCTTCACAGTGGCCAAATCAACCTCCTCAGGGAATACAATGTAGCTCCGCATGTGTTTCGTCAGGGCAGACAACACTCTAGACAACATTTTTGAAAACATAGGCTGAGACATTCCAGATGACATGGCCACTGCTGTCTGGAATGAGCCACTTGCCAAAAAATGGAGGACTGACAGAACCTGCACTAGAGGGGGAATTCCTGTGGGTTGGCGGATGGGGGACATCAGGGCTGGCTCCAGCTGGGCACACAGTTCATGTATAGTGGCTCGGTCAAGTCGGTATCGTAGTATGATATGGCGTTCTTCCATTGTCGACAGGTCCACCAGCGGTCGGTACACGCGAGGATTCATCCTTCTCCTCGCAAGTCCCAGCGGACGGTGCCTAGGAAGGACAACATGGAGCACAGAGTCAAGCAAATCACAGGTACGTTCACCACAGCATGCCTAGCACACGATTATCTATGTATTGAAAGGCGTGTATGTGTGGCAATGCAAGGCCTAGGCCTGTGTGACGCAGTACAAATTATGCCATGTGGGCCCTTGAAATGGCGGCTGCCTGACCTGTGAAGTGGGACAATGGGATGTGAGGTCAATGCGCTGGCGTGGCACACCGTGGCGGTAGGCGGTCGAAGACCGCTATACGAAGCCGCATTGGTTAACATTGAAGCCTATGGGTTTCAGGAGCCAATGACGAGGTGCGCCGGCGGTCGCGGTACGCACCGCCGCGGTACGCACCGCCACGGGCGTGACCGCCATTTTCTATCTGCTTAATCACTCGAGACCTGATCATCCACAGGAGAGGACCTATACTGCAAGTGCTGCTGTGACCTCGGTCTGGAAGTGACAATGGCTGCTGCGACTGGGGAAAGGGCCCCTGCCTTCAAGTCTGAGGAGTTGGAGAAACTTGTGGATGGGGTCCTCCCCCAGTATGCGTTACTCTACGGTCCTCCAGACCAACAGGTAAGTACACTGGGTGCACATTGAATGGGCTATGCCTGTGTGGAGTGGGGTGGATGTAAGTTGGTGGGGTGGGGGGCGAATGAGGAGTGCAACGCACGACAGATGAGAGCATGTGCCATATGGCAAGGTTGGGGAGGGGGGGCCAATCACATCTAACATGCAGAAAATTGATGAATTTTTCCTTCCCACCCTGTACATGTCAAATAGGTCAGCGCCCATCAGAAAGTGGACATTTGGCATGCCATCGCCAAGGAAGTCCGGGCCCTGGGGGTCCACGTCAGACGGGGCACCCACTGCCGCAAGAGGTGGGAGGACATCCGCCGCGGGACCAGGAAGACCGCCGAGTCACTGCTGGGGATGGCCTCCCAACCTAGGAGGGGTGCCAGTCGTACCCTGACCCCCCTGATGTCCCGGATCCTGGCGGTGGCCTACCCTGATTTGGATGGGCGCTTGAGGACATTACAGCAGACACAAGGGGGTGAGTATCAGCACATTCTGCTATCTTTCTGCGCAGTGGAGGCGTCTGGGTGGGGGAGGAGGGTTGTGGGTGACATTAGGCCAGGGCGCTTTCTGTAGTGTAGTCCTCTCCTTTAGGCATGGCCCTGTGCTCCCGGCCCCCACCTCTGTAGGGTGACAAATACAGCTATCGATGGTCCAGCATCACACATGTGCGCGTTTGTCGTCTCTAGACCTGTTGACCTAGTCAGAAGTACTGAGTAGTGTACCCCGAATGCGCGGCTTAGTGCATGAGGCTCCTGTGTCTGTCCTCTCCGCCAACGGTGTTGACATTGCATGCACTCAACCTGGTCTTCGTTTTTCTCCCCCCACACTTCTTCTTCATCTTCTTGTGCATGTGTGCATTAGCATCATCAGGCGGAGGAGAATTGGCATCGGAGCACGAGGGAGCTGCAAGTCACAAGGCCCCGGTGGGCCCAGGAACAGACACCGAGGGCACCAGTGATCCGGAGGGCGAGGGGAGCACCACAACGGGGACCGGTGGTGACACCAGCGACACCGACACGTCCTCGGATGGAGCTCCCTAGCGGTGGCGGCAACATCCGGGCCCCCCGCCTCTACAGGTACAGCCGCCACCCAGCGCACCAGCCCCGCCCTCCCAGCAGCCCCTCAGCCTACGCTCCGTGCCCGCTCGCCCAGGAAGGCGGGCGTCTCCTTCACCCCAGGCACCTCAGCACCTGCCCCTGTCACCCCTGCTGCCCTCAGTGAGGAGGTCATTGACCTCCTTCAGACCATCATTGTTGGGCAGACTACCCTTTTGAATGCCATCCAGGGGGTAGAAAGGGAGGTGCATCCGAGCAATGCCTACCTGGAGGGCATTCATTTGGGTCAGGCTGCCCATCAACGATCGTTCAATGCTCTGGCCTCAGCACTGACGGCAGCCATTGTCCCTGTTTCCAGCCTCCCTCTTCTGACTGCCTCCACCCTGTCTCTGTCTCCTGTTCCTCAGCCTATCCCATCCACACCATCAGACCAGCCTGCACACACCTCAACACCCAAGGGCAGCTCATCCAGACACAAGCACCACAGAACCCACAAGCATTCACCCAAGCAACACCCAGATGCAGACATTCCAACAGTCACTACCACCTCTGTGTCCCCCTCCTCCTCGTCTCCCTCCTCCCTCCCTGTGACGTCTACACTCACACCTGCATGCACACCACCATCAGCCAGTGCTTCCATCACCAGCACACCCTCCAGTACAGTCCGCACACGTGCAGTCACCACCCCCACTACCATTTACACGTCCCCTGTGTCCTCTCCCACTGTGTCTGTCACCCCCTCTTCCAAGACATACAAACGCAGGCAGACACCCACCCAACAGCCATCCACCTCACGACAGCCTCCAGCACAAGCACCTGCACCCAAAGACAGCACACCTGACTCTCCTACAACCACATCCTCTTCCTCCACTCCCATCACCACTACTCCTACCCTTTACCTTGGTCCTAAAAAACTTTTCCTCGCTAATCTTAACCTCTTTCCCTCCCCTGACCCACCCCCTCCATCTGCAAAGAGTCCCAAGAGCACCTCAGCCACCACCAGCCCAGCTTCGAGTGTCACTGTGGTGTATGGGTTCTGGAGTCCACCCTTTGCCAGCAGTGACACTTCAATCAGCAGCAAGGGGACAGCCAGCCCCCCCCCCAGGCAAGAGGACCAGGAAACTAAAGGGCCGCCGTGAGAGGACTGACACGGCTGCCCCCAAGGAGCAAAGTTCGCCCACTTCACCAGCCACAACATCGAGGGGAGGCAAGGGCCCGAGAGCCCCATCTAAGGAGCGAAAGGGCAGCAGGGCGGATAAGTCAGCCTGCAGGAGCGCGGAGCAGGAGGGCCCCACAAGCCCCATCCCGGGTGTTAGGGAGGACACCAAAGGGCCCAGGACTCCGTCACAGAAGGGTCCAGCAACAGCATGGTCAGAGGGCGACTGAGCAGGGAGTCCAGGCCAGGTCTGGCTCCCTTGACTTACTGAACGAGCACCGCTGAAGAGGGCCCCGCCGTGCAGAAGAGCACCGCTGAACAGGGCCCCGCCGTGCAGAAGAGCACCGCTGAAGAGGGCCCCGCCGTGCAGAAGAGCACCGCTGAACAGGGCCCCGCCGTGCAGAATAGCACCGCTGAACAGGGCCCCGCCGTGCAGAAGAGCACCGCTGAAGAGGGCCCCGCCGTGCAGAAGAGCACCGCTGAACAGGGCCCCGCCGTGCAGAAGAGCACCGCTGAACAGGGCCCCGCCGTGCAGAAGAGCACCGCTGAACAGGGCCCCGCCGTGCAGAAGAGCACCGCTGAAGAGGGCCCCGCCGTGCAGAAGAGCACCGCTGAACAGGGCCCCGCCGTGCAGAAGAGCACCGCTGAACAGGGCCCCGCCGTGCAGAAGAGCACCGCTGAAGAGGGCCCCGCCGTGCAGAAGAGCACCGCTGAACAGGGCCCCGCCGTGCAGAAGAGCACCGCTGAACAGGGCCACGCCGTGCAGAAGAGCACCGCTGAAGAGGGCCCCGCCGTGCAGAAGAGCACCGCTGAAGAGGGCCACGCCGTGCAGAAGAGCACCGCTGAAGAGGGCCCCGCCGTGCAGAAGAGCACCGCTGAACAGGGCCCCACCGTGCAGAAGAGCACCGCTGAACAGGGCCCCGCCGTGCAGAAGAGCACCGCTGAACAGGGCCCTTCCTGTCAAGCACCTCTCCGCTGGGCCCCGCCGTCTCAAGCACCGCTCCGCTGGGCCCTTCCTGTCAAGCACCGCTCCGCTGGGCACCGCCGTCTCAAGCACCGCTCCGCTGGGCCCTTCCTGTCAAGCACTGCTCCGCTGGGCACCGCCGTCTCAAGCACCGCTCCGCTGGGCCCTTCCTGTCAAGCACCGCTCCGCTGGGCCCTTCCTGCATGTACTGTTAACGGTTCACTGTGCCCACCATGCCTCCTCCTTGACCAGTGGAGACTGTAATCCACCTGATGGACTGTGGCTTTGCACTCCCCAGGATGGAACAGTGGGCAACCCACCAACTGTAGAGACTTGAGAGACTGTGGCTTTGCACTCCCCAGGATGGCACAGTGGGCAACCCACCTACTGTAGAGACTTGAGAGACTGTGGCTTTGCACTCCCCAGGATGGAACAGTGGGCAACCCACCTACTGTAGAGACTTGAGAGACTGTGGCTTTGCACTCCCCAGGATGGAACAGTGGGCAACCCACCTACTGTAGAGACTTGAGAGACTGTGGCTTTGCACTCCCCAGGATGGCACAGTAGGCATGGTGGCCCCTTCGTTGATCTGGCGTCGTGGACTCATGTGGCTGTGGTGCCCCCCCTTCCCTTCCCCCTGAGGTGCCTGTAGTTTTTTCATCAGATGCCCCTGCAGTGTTCTCTCCAAAGGACTCAGGTCTCCTGTGTGGGCTTTGCCCTTGTGTTGTTACACTTTGGCCCACGGACACTTCGATTTTCTTTTGATGTGCAGGACTAATTGCCTCGGTTATCCATTGCAATGTATATAGAATTATTTTGATTTTGATTTTTTGGCTAGTTGACCAATACTTTTCAGAGCCTATTTTGTACATAAATTTTTATTCACAATTTAATTATGTCTTTGCATTTTTCAGGGGGGTTTGGGTGGTGTCACTGTGACTTGTTGCTCTGCATTGGTGTGTACATAGTTTGGGGGGTGGGGGTCGCATATGTGTGTGCCGTAAGCTTTCCTCCTCCCCCCTCCCGTGTGTCGTAGGTGCAGTACTCACCGTTGTCGTCTGCGCTGGCGTTCGTACTCGTGGTAGATGAGCAGGTAGACGAGAGCAGGTAGGATGTTTAATTCGGGTTCCATGCTGTCCTCCTTCCTCGTGGAGTGCGTAGATGTGAGCGTTTTCCCGTTCGTAGTCTGTTTCCGCCGTGTTTTTATCGGCGGGGCTCCCGCCCCGGAAAAGGTGGCGGATTGGTGAGTTATGATACTGTGGGCGGTACATTGTCTGCCGCCTGTCTGTTGCCGGTGACCGCCGCGCTGTTTGTCTGTACCGCCGTGGCGGTCGGAGTGTTAAAGTGGCGGTCTCTGTTGGCGGTTCCCGCCAGGGTAAGAATTCCATTTTTTGGACCGCCAGCCTGTTGGCGGGTTGGCCGCCGCTTTATCACCGACCGCCAGGGTTAGAATCACCCCCTAAATGTTTATGCGGTATTAGATTTTAAATAACTGTATTACCCTTATATAAATATTAATATGATCATTATTTATTAATTACACATATTTTGTCATTTTTTAAAATATTTTTATTTATCTCATATTGTGTGTGTCTCAAACAAAAAGGTAAAAGAAACAGCTCAGCATAGCAGTCCAGTGCAACACAATACCATGTTCATAACACAGATCCATCAAAGCACCAATCAAAGAACCAGGTTAAGAAATAATATACTTGTTACAGTTTGGTCACTGAGTTTACTCAAGGAATTTGTCTATTCATACCACCCTTTCCCACTTCATCTGCAATAAATATTCAACTAGGAAAGAACCCTCCAGTGTATCTTTTCTCTCATTCCCTCCAGAACCACCATCTCAGACCCTTGTGTGGAGCTTCCAGTCAAGGAGACACCCCCAGTCCCAGTCCAGAACTGGGACCACAAAGTGTCTGGAGTATCTATTAACTGATCAGTTATCTCTGCCCACAGTCCCAATTCCCTTTCCGCATATTTATCCCTTTGCACCCTGAGCTGCCATCTTTTCTCAGCTACTGCCTATTCCTGCAGGTTGACCTTCCACCCTCTCAGAGGGAACAGTGGCCAATATGGTCCAGTGTATAGCAATTCATCTCCTGGCCAGGAGTAGGACGCAAACCTAGTGGCGTGAGTCCCAGATGGCAGTGTCCTATTGTTAAGGTCAGCTTTATCCTTGTCACCCCAATGAGCATGCCGACTACATTAACACAGACGTCTTGTAGGTTGGCCAGATCCAAGTCATATGCAAAATCCTTGCAGGCCTGGTATTGCATCATTGGTATCGTTCTGGCTTTCAAGGGAACATTCTATGTATGATGCAGGTGGTACAACTATGTAAGTGTAAACCTAAAACTACTGGCTACATCCTGTGTATATACACACACTTGTGAATTCCCTATCTAACAGCAGCCATGGTAATGCTGTCTCACATTCATTACATGCCATGAGGGGCATGCTACATCTGCTGTCATTCATTGCAACATGAATGCATAATATCAAATCGCTACCATCTACTGATCTAAAATTAATTTGTGCATTTGTGACTCTTTTGTGTTTCTTTGGGAATTCAGTCCATATCTCTTATCCTCTAATTTGTTATTAGCAATAGGGTTTCTATTGGACCAGGGGCTTTGGGTTTGAGTTCTGATTGGCTGTTAGGGCTAGGGGTTAGTTTGGTTGCTAGGGCTAGATTTTCTATTGGACTAAGGGCTTAGAGTTTGAGTTCTGATTGGCTGTTAGGACTAGGGTTGTGATTAGTTGCTGGGGCAAGGGTTTCTATTGGACTAAGGGCAAATAGGGCTAGGGTTGTGATTGGTTAATAGGGCCAGGTATACCATTGGTTCTGAGAAATAGGGCTAGAGTTCTGTTTGGTTAGAGTTGGAGTTCCCATTGACCAATAAGACTCAGGGTGCAGAGGGCAAGAGCAGTTGCCTTTTTGGCCTGTTCAGACTGGATTGGGCCTAGTGCCAGAAGTGCTGGGCCTTTTGCCATTCACCAGCCACCACCTTAACTGATCGATGTCCACAAACATAGTAACACTCTCTCAACAAATTCACACTACTCACTTGCCACAAACAAACCATATCCACATTATATTGTATCAACGACCACTACAAAACCCCACAAACCACACCTATACACCCTTCTACCCCAACTGCCACAGTGTGGCACCTTTATTCTGACACAAAACACCACTCTGTCTTACACCACTAAGAAATCCACACATTACCAAGATAAAAGAAATCCACATTATACCTAACTTGAAAGCATACAGACACACATTCCCTATTCATACAAAACACCATCTCTATCTTCTACTTCCTCTTAACAAATTCTTTCTATCACCACCAAATCTACACTCAGCATTCCATCATATCACCCACCAACACCCTCCTCCTCTTTTCCCTAAAAACATGCAATCAAATAGTGCTAACATTCCACTCCACCACACATATTACCTCTTCCAGTGATAAAATCTAACACAAACACTCGTAAATCTTGTCCATCCCCTCTTACACACCTCATACACTATTTTACAAAATGTATCATCACCCCCTTTTCCATTCAAACTCCATTCACCAACATAACTTTACATACAAATCCTTCTCAGAAAACCACTACATCAATATGTCCTCTCACTACTCCACAAAAACAAAACATAACACACACCAGCATATCATGCTATAATATTTCCTGTCATAATATTTCCTGTCACAAATTAGAAAAATACACCCACTCCCACCCTTATGACTATACTAATAACACACCTCCTAAATCATCTTTGCTCCCAAATTTTCTACCTTCACCAACATCATCGAGAAATACACTAACACGACAACCCTCATTCACTCATCTCTCATCCAGCGCACAAATTCAAGCCTTAAAATATGATCCACATGCTCCACCACCACTCCTAACCCATACACCTTCCACCCTAAACAGACACAAACAAAATAAACAACATACTACTCTTCATAACCTCACATCTCCATGTCTATTACACAACAAAGCTACTCTGCAAAAACAACACAACTGATATTCTCATTCTCAACCACTATCTCCACCACTGACAGACAAAGAGCCAACACAATACCTTCTAATCCTGTTGGACGAGGAATAGGCTATAGAAAAATAACACTATTGTGGTCCTCATACAGTTAATACCAGCACTAATGACACACCAGCTCCAAGTTCAAGTTATACTGCTCACTCTTCTAGAAAAAAAAGTCACACAACCACCAAAACACAATCCCTAAACTATCTACTACTAAATGCTCAATCACTCTCTTAAAACAAGCACCACATCTATGAAATAATCACTGACACACAACCTGACTTAATCTTCTTAACTGAATCATAGTTGGGCGAAGACATGGCTCCAGTGTTACATGAAGCCTTTCCTTCAGGCTATCAAACTATCACACTAAATCATAAAGGCAAAAAAGGAGCTGGACTAGCTGTTATGTTTAAGGAAACAATAAATCTCACCAAAACTGCTGACATTTCCATATAAGGTTTTGAGGCCCTCATCACCTGATGAAACCCTACACCAACTTCCTCCTGTAACGTCCTCCTCCACTACAGACCACCACCTAGCAATACAACATTCCCAGACACATTTCTAGCCACAGTTTCAAGCATTATAACACTACACTTCAACCTATGCATTCTTGGGGACCTAAACATTTGGGAGAATATTTGTTGCAGGGCAGCACAGCAAGTGACCCTGCTGTGCTGTCCTGCCCATAGGGAATGGGCAGAAATGCACTGTATTTGCAAGATACAATGTATTTCTATTCTTTTTCCCTGTGCTGACACATAATTTGCTGCCTAGCACCAAAGCAGGCACCCGTGAACCATGGTGGCAGAAAGCAGCACGCACAGAAAGTGGAAAAAACAAGGAGAAGTAAAATTATTTCTCCACATTGTGCCTGCTCTGGGGAGAAGTACTGTTTTGGCACATTCCCAGGTTTATAGGTCCTTGTAAATCTGAAATGCATGAGTGTTGCATAGTAAAACCCACTGCAATGCCCATGGAACACCCCCTGATGTAGTGTAAGGCAATGCAGCAACTTGCGCTGCTTTGCCTTACACCATGTCTACGAGGCCATAAAAATCAATGCAAAGTGGCTTTGCATGGCCTCATAAATATGGGTCTGTACAATGCGCCACCAGAGCATTAAAAAAGTGACATACCAGTGGCGTAAGAGGCTTGTACATATCCCCACAAATATAATATAATACAAAAACTGTCATCACTGGCCTAGTCACACTGAACCTACATCAGATCATACATGACCCCAGCAAATTGCTGGACACATCCTAGATGTCAACATCTACTGTTCTTTGTGCACTGTTTGTTTTCTGTGGGCACTTGGCAGCCTTGCCACCTTACCTCCTCGCTGCCTCATCTCCCTGCACTGCACCTTTATGCCAGCTGTTACGCCATAGGCAAGAAGCCCATCAAGAACTTGCAGAGAGGGCTATCAAGGTCACGAGTGCAGCAAGTTACCACTCCCCACTGTGGGCCGTCTTTCTTCCCCGCCGCCTCACCCGATTGACACTCCATTTCGGACAAGGAGTCCATCTGGTACCCACAGAGGGGGCTGTGGAGACTGCAGTGGTTGTGGGGGAGCGCAGGTGGCCTGTCCATAGACATCACATTACCTGGCCGCCTAACCACAGATCGAAGGATTGGAGCGGCGTTTTGGCATCTTGGAGCTACGCCACACCATATTGCGCCTCGAGGAGTGAGGAGCGAGGATCACAGCTGGTATTCACGTACACAGTGACCTGCCGCCTTCACTCCCATCGCCTCGCCTTACCACGGTTAAAGATAGTTCTCAGGACCTCACGGAGGCTGTGGGCGATACAACGATGATACAGCGTAGCAAATTGGAGACTTTCAGACCCCCAGTTCTAAGAACTGTGGAGGCCACGAGAGAGGCGTTGGTGGCACGACACTAAAAAGACTGGGGTCCAACGTGCGGAGGCCGACCACTCCCTCCTGCAGCAGGACTCAACCAGCGGTGGCAGTAAAGAAGAACTGGCAATATCAACAGGCCTTTACACAGGTGTCCCATCCATAGGATGGAGCAATAAGGTACTGTTGGTCCCTTTAAATTTTAATTCGGCCTCAATTCCCCGAGGAGGGCCTTATCCTTTTGGGCACAAAAAGAGATTGCAGAGACACTGTGGGTGCCACACAGTACATTTCCCAACTTGAAACAAGTGAAACATTAAGCATTGCACCGTTGAACATAATGACTGCATAAAAATTGAGGTCCGGCTGTCTGGTTTTAGGGAGATCATGTTCTAAAACAAAATCTAATGCCTTGCGCAATAAAGTCACAAATACCTGAGGCCTAAAGTGCCGAAATCAAAATGTTTCCATTGGGATAAAGAAAAGGCCCCCCTTTTTTCTTCAAAGCCAGGCTCTTCTGATCGTAAGGGTTTTTCTTCACCAGGAGAACCCCTCTCCACCTGTCTTTATCACAAGGAATCATCCCCTGCACATGTTTCAGCAGATCTAAACAAGAGCCCATCCTTGTTTCATACATCTTCCTTGATTCTTGAGCCTCCGTCTCTTCATGAAGCTTCTTCACCATCTTCAGCTATAATTCTTCCACCAAATTGCGAAGTGACCAGCTTACCCCCTGCAAAGGAAACCTCATCTCATGAACCTGGCACTGATGCTCCTCTTCCATGTACCAACCTGGAGAATCTTCTCGGGGACATTAGTCTCCTGGATCTAGATTTAGAACATATCCAAAGATATGGATCACACCACAAAGCAAATTCTCCCCCACCATTGCTTTTCCCTTTACCCAAGGAACTACAGATTTTCAGCAGCACACCCTCCAACCATTCCTCTCTTGTTCTCATCTTTCAATAACACCCGACCTGAGTCTAAATATTATTCCTTTAAGCAATAATCCTGATCAAAATACCCTGGTCTCCACTTCGCTCTCAAGCCTAGAGCGTCTCCTATCCTCCATTTTGAACACTTTAGAAAAATTGGTTGGCGGGTCCGATTGTATTCTCGACTCCATAACTGCTATTTTAAAAGAATTTACAACTGGCAACGGAATATATCCTGCTTTCTGCACTCAGTATTGTAATGATCTCTTAGCACGGAATCACACTATCATAAACAGTTAAACACCTGCTGGTATTGACTTTTGCTCCCGGGCTGGAGCACCGCAGGTGGGACAATCCCCCACGAATCCTATGCCAATTGAAAGTCCAGTCAATTCCATTAGATTCATACTAGGAGACTTTAAAACAGAGACAGACTTGGAACCGGTCTGCCAAAATTCCGAGACAATTATGTTTCCAATCTTTAAAGCTCGTTCAAAGGCAAACATCTTAACTAGCACGTCGGATACCCCTAAACAGCCTCCAACACATAAAAGGAAAAAAGTCAAAAGGTCCAAAAAATCAACCCTGAGAAATCTAAAAAAAGGTAAGAGAAAGATACGTTTTTCCAAAGACCACTCTGGCTTACAAGATTCCTTCAACCAGGAGGCCCCAGTTTTACATTCTTACCTCGCACCTTCCGCCTCTTCGTCAATGTACGACCTCCATCCATCTATCAGCAATCCTGAAATGGTCAACCTAATTTCAACTCATGAGCAAACTACTTCTCAATCAACTAGGTCATCCTTGAATCCCCTTGCTCAAACCTTTGAAGCTACCACAGGACTAACACCCGCTCAGACTTGGCTGCAACTTATTAGAAGAGGACAGAATCGCTGGCCTGTGGACATTTTAACATTAGATTTCATGCTTTTATTTGACAATGATCTCTTTTTTAACAGATCTCAATTATTAAAATGTTTCTCTGATATTGAACCTCTTAGAATAATCAAAAGTAAGGACATACATTTGGTCTCTTTGAAGGTTGCAGACTCTGGTCCATTGTCTCGTGTATCGTATCTCTCCAATTTGACTGATAACAAAATATTAAGCAACTTAGGCCCATATTTATACTTTTTGATGCAAAACTGCACCGGCGCAGTTTTGCATCAAAAATATTACCGCCGGCTAACGCCATTTCGGTGCGCCGTGCGGGCATCAAATTTATACTTTGACGCATGGCGGCGCATACCACAGGTGTAAGTCATTTTTTTTTACGCACACCGCAGCGTCAAGTCGTACAGCAAAATGACGTTAACGCGGCGGAAATGACTGTGGGTCGATTTACGACACCGCAAACCAGATATGCGGCACTTTTTGACGCAATAGCATCAAAATTCCCCGCAAACACAGCCATTTCATCAGAGGAGAGCCAAAATGGATCCCAGATGCCTGTACAGACCCCAGGAAGATGACAACAGACCAGGAACCAGCCAGGAGGACCCACACAAGACCAACGAAAGTCTGAAGAAGAAAAGAAAGTGTCGCTTCAGTGCAGAGGAACAGGAAATTCTGGTTAAAGAGGTGACGGAACACCAGCACCAACTGTTTGTCACCTCAAAGTTGCCAATCAGTAGGAGAGAGGCAATATGGCAACAAATTGTTGACAAGATTAACAGTGTGGCAGAAGTACGCAGACAGTCATTCAGTGCAAGAAACGCTGGCATTACTGCAAGCGCAGGACAAAGGAAAAGATGGCCCGGAACAGGAAGGCAGCACTACAGACTGGAGGTGGGAGTCCAGCACACCAGGAGGCCCTGGACCACATGGAGTAGATGGTCGCAGCCGTCATCCCTGAGGAGATCGTCACAGAGATTCAAGGACAGGTCAGCGCAGACTACCAGGAGACAACACACATGCAGGGTAAGTCGCATGGGGAATTAAAATGGACTAATGTCAACTGTAAGCAGGGGGGGGATACCGACCACAAAATGCATGGAAGCCATGATATACATGGAGTGGCATGGGTAAAGGGGTATGGCATGGGGGCATGGCCTGTACAGAGAGAAGCTGGGCACACCAAAACACAACACCAACAACAGTTCCATGGGGGTATGCTGCCATGCCAACGATGTAGCAAAGGTAAAGCCACGCCAGGAGGGAAGGGCACGTCAAACTGACATCCCATCACACGTCAGCCACTATACCCCCTACATTAACTAGGGCCCAATTAACAACCACTAGCCATACCGACAACTGGAATGTAACAGTGACAACAGTTGCCACTACCACCTCCGCTCTGTGTGCAGCTCAAGTAGCCAATGGCAGTAACGTCCCCATGGATCATACACACCTAAATTAGTGGGTTGAGGATGACAACTTTAACAATCCCCTGAAACAAGACAAATGTTCCAGTCCTGTCAATTGTGAATGCCCATAGTTGCCGCAAACATCAGCCAATGTCATCAACATTAGGAGCTACACAGCACTATGATCACACCCATGCTGCATATGCCAGGGTCCATCCTGTGCCTGGGTCACAATGCAACATCCCAATTGTCATACTGCTCAGACAACAGCATTGAGGGGGATGACACATGAAACTGGTCACTGACATACACCTGCACAGTCAGAGGAGGAAATAGGACACTGCTACGACTATCAGGGCAATCCAATCTCCACACATTCCCCTACATCAGCTGTACACATTACCAATGCTAACATCCATATCGTGCCATAACAATGCAATGCATAGAATACGCTACATTTCAACTACATATACGTGGATGTGAAAGATCAGAGACTGGGGCAGGTCCAGATTGTTAAGTGTGCTGCTAGTGCCATCAGAGCACCCACAGCCAGTGATAGGCCTCGCGATTAGAATGGATGTAGACGGAGGGTTGAGTAGGACAAGAAGGTGGCAATTTACTATTTGGCCTAAAACAACACTAGAGGAGATGATGCCGACAAGTCAAATAACTTACCACAATACATGTGACATGCAGGTGGGCCATAGGCCTGGGAGCATGCCCATCTGAAAGACTGGAGCAATGAACAGGAAACAAGATCATAATGTGAAATCATCACAAGGCAGGCATGTCACATTACTAATGCCACAACACAGACACACTAATTGTACCCTATTTCATTGCAGAGGACGATGGATCTCCTGCGGATAGGCCTGTCCAGGACTACCCTGATGAAATGGATGACGAGCTGACAAACATCAGCCACCAGACCCTCCAAGATGTCCTTGGAACCCTCCAGACCCCACCTTCTGTCACAAGGAGGAGATCAGAACAAGCAGCCATCACAGAGGACCCACCCACAACACCAATTGTAAGACCTGCCAGCTCCAATACACCTGAGGACTCAGACAACACAGGCACCAGCTTTGAGAGAACTGTAGTCGGAGTACAGCGGGAGCTGGCCAAGGAGGTGCAGGTGGGGATGCAAACTATGGCAGCCAGCCTAGAGGGGGTGCGTTTGTGCATGATGTCATCTGCAGATCAGGCAGCAGCCATGCAAGCGCTAATATTCATCCTGCAAGGACTAAAACAAACTGTAAAGGAATTCACCACTGCAGTAAGGGAGTTGCCACAACACATTGCACCCCAAACCTTCCACTGCATGCACAAATGCAATCATGATCCCCTCAGGGCCGACCTGGCTGCCTACCATCATGATGTGGCTGCTATTCTTAAGAACCAGCAGATCCTCCTTGCAGCAGTACTGCCCTTAAGATCTTCACAGGTAGCAGCGACCAGGATGTCTGACTCCACGTCTTCTAACACTGAGGTGTGTTTTGCCCCTTCACAACCACCTCCACCAAGGACAGAAAAGGCAACACACACATCAGAAGATGAAGATGTGGAAGAGATCACCTTCACACGGAAAAGTACCCGGAAGCACTAGTCCCTGCCACATGGCCAACTATTACCAAGGTCCAGCGCTTTGTAACATGCCAGTCTTACAACAACTGTACTCAATGACTGTTCTGCAAACCACTGTATATCTTGTCAGCCTGCCCAGTGCTTGTCTCTCACTTACTCATTGGCAAACCCTGTCCCTCTGCACTGTCTGACACATCACTCCAGCATGTCAAATGCATTTTCCTTTAGCACTTGTGTAGGATCACAATGGAAGATGTCACTATCATGGACTCACAATCATGGACAATGTACATATAGCACTACAGCACTTTTCAATAAATAGCACTTACACAACTACTTTGTCTCTGTGTAATGTGACACATCAACCGTGCAGTAGATCACTGAATTGTGCCTCCTGTCATATTACATAGCTTGTCGATACAACTGTCCTGAAATTATGTAGTCTGATAACTATGCACAGTGGCCTGGATTGTGCCATACTCTGCTCTTCCTGAGGGTAATATCTGATGAAAAGAGAAACCATACACCATAATGCTGTGTTGGACAGAATAATGCTTCCTCAAGGGATATCTAAGCCATCAAATAGTGGCAGCAAAATGTTGCCACCATGCAATACTAACACATATGACGGTGCCCACAAATCTAAGCAAACAGTCAACAAACTGCAAGAATGAAGGTGTCTGAGTTTACATCCAAATAAGTAATGATGCTGAACAGTGTCACAAATGATGTCTGTGAGTCATGAACGCGATACTACAAGAGTGCTTACTACCACTCAGCTAATAAGGGTTTCATTGAACATCACACTGCAGTCAGACATAACACAGTGTCCCCAATACCAAATCTGGAAGCACTGTTTGTGACTTTGAAAACATACGTAATGAAAAAAAGACGTTGGGATCCATAGTAACTGTGATTGGTGGTTGCAATGAATGGTGGAATCTTTGCAAGGTAGCTCTGGGGTAGCTGCCAATCTTACAGCTCAGTTGGGATTTGTTCGTAGCATAGGACACAAATGTATTAGAACAGAATTCATGTACACTTATGCCAAAGCCCTGATCAACAAGCATTTTACACATACTGTAAAGGGTTCACTACATATTTATTAAACGGTAATAACAGAAGAGGAAACTCGGGGAAAAGTCTTACCTACCCTAATCTACCCTAACTACTCATTACCCACAACTGTCCCTAACTCACCTAACCTAAACTTACTTATCACATGTAACGAAATGTTCTAAACATCAACCCCCCACACCCCTTTTGAGACGGGAGACATGGAGGACAACAGATACTAACCTAAACACATACTACCCTATCCTAAACAAATATATATTTTTTTGTATTTTTTTTAATACATTTTTTATATATATTTTTTTCTAAACACACAAAAACCCCAACATAGCCCCCCACTCACCCACACACTCAAAAAGAAAAAATGTAAATAATCAGGACCCCCCACCAACACTAACTAAACTAACAGCCTATACTAACCTAACACTAAGCCCCCTAAGCCCACTAAGTATAAGAATAAGAAAAGAGGAGGGAGGGGAGGGAATCATGTCCATCAACAAAGTCTAGAGGTTGGCCCTCCGGAGGGTCCGCTTAATGGACCGCACACGCCTGTTGATATGGCGAACATCCCGCCGCAGGTGACTCATTTTCAGGAGGACACGGTCCATTTTGCGTTGCATGCCCCCAAAAGCAGCAGGGTCAATTGTTGCAGCTGGGGCGGTCTGGGTACGAGCTGAGGACGTGTGTGGCCGTGTATTGTCAATGCCTGTGGGCTGCCCTGAAGGTGGTCCACTGCTAGGGCCTGGAGCACTTGCAGATGTTGTTGGGACAACGGTCCCAGCTGTGGGTGGTGCCACCTGGGTGGTAGTGGTGGTCGTGCTGGTGGTGGCTGTGGTGGGCAAAGTAGGGCCACCCTGTGGGAAAGCCCTCCAGGCTCCGGAGGCACGTTCGGTCCTGTAGCTTCAGCCATCCTTCTGTACCCCGACTGGACCTGGATGGGTATCATATTAGCAGCTGGGAAGACAAAGGAAAAAAATTACATTAGGAACTGCATTGTGTGAAATGGCACAAGAAGTAAATCAGACAGTACATCTACTGTACTTGTAACAACTCCTATCATCATACAAATCATTGAATGTCCCTGAGAATGTACATGGCAGGCCAGCCTACAAAGGTCGTATCACACATAGCACTTCGAAACCCTACAAGATGGGTAACAACTGGCATGATTTTGGCATCAGAGTTCTGCCAGTTGTCAGCTAACAATCATGCTGCACATCCTCCGCCAATGCCAGGGCTCCAAATGTCAGTGTACGGGATGGAAATCTAGGGCCACATGATCTGCAAGTTGTAAATGGACTTGCTAGTATAGTACTCATGTGCTATACCTGAGTGTGTATACTAGGTTCTGACCAAAGATTCACTGATTTACATGTCTGTGTAACATACTTGTATCATCAGTCCTAGGTACACTATTCACAAACCCATGCCTGTGTTTGAGGGTGGGGCGATGGAGAAACAACTAACAATTTCAAACAACATGGACACCCAGGAAGCTTAGGAAAGCTGGACATGTGTTTGGCTCAACACACACACCACAGGTAAGGTGTACATCTACAAATAGGAGAGAGCAAACCCTTGACCAATCCCAGCGCCACACACGTCTTGCAATGCAGACCTTTGTCCACATCATATACTTCCAGTAGGCCATGAAATGCAACAAACACAGAGTTGCAAGAACACCCCTGGACATGATTTACATGCACACCTAGGCCATTGCACTCAAGTGCCACATACTTGTAGCACTACATGTGGAGCTACATGCTGCTAGGAAGTTCAACCTAAAGTTTCATAAGTACATTAGTGAATAGGGAAGCAGAAGTCTGTGGGTAAGCATTTTGCAGCCCCTTTCTGGGAGAATGTGGGTCCGACAGGCAGACTAAATCTGAGATTAGGTCTAATGCGACTCTTATTGATACAAGTGTTATCCACATGACTCAACCCAATTCACATTGCGGGCCTACAGGAATGACCTAGAATCCTTAGATAAGACAATAGGATTAGCATTGGCAAACTCCAAAATGCTGAGATAATGAAATCCCACTCATGGAACAAGACAAATGATGGCACAGCGCATCACACCTTGCTATTTGTTCAACACACAGGAGTCCATCACACATCACCAGCAAACACAACAAATAACAGACATATCAACACTTACTGGAGTTGTTGGGGTCCTCGAATGAAGCCACCTCGCCCACAGTGTAGGGTGCGGGTCTACCTGTAATGCATGGAAGGAAGAAATGTGCTCAAAATCTGTGCACTGACCAACAATTCCAAAGACAAAAACTATGTGTAAGATTACATAAGTAAGCAAAGCCACTCAGACATGATGATACTGCATCCAATATAGCACAGCTAACATGTACATAGCATGGGTCTCCTGTGGCATTTACACACATATCTGCACACATGCAGTGGTCCTAACTATCATGTGTGGCAAACATGCTCCTTCATTAGTGAGCAGACATAATAATGGAGGGTATTCGTCTCATCATGTGCATCCAAGAGAGACATTAAAAGCCTGTTTCCTTGAGGAGTGCATTACCAGTCAAACAGCCACTGTGGCCATGACAAATGTATGACACATAGGTACGATGTACAGAGGGGCAGGGACATTTGTAAGCCCTCATGTTGTTACCGTTTCTTCATTTGATGTGGCCCAGCTATGATAAGTTGCATAATATTTTGAAAATTCTATACCTCACTGGCAAATGTGACCTATATAGACATGATTGGCTCCTAATTTGTGTTGTTGTCTGACACAAAGGCGGCACCAACTTACATTAAGTAAAAGTATTCAGTAAGTTTGCAGAGCACTTGCTTCCTGACAGCTAGCAATTGTGGTCCTTCACATAGTCCATCAATGACCCTGTATGTTTCCAAAGCATTCCGCACACTCAACAACATAGCCAGCAGATATTGTACAAATCGTCTGATGTCACTACAGAGCTTTTAATCGTGCACATTTAAATGATTTGTACTCACCAACAAGGCCACCAATCACTATTCCCAGGTGGTACAGCAGATCTTGCTTCCTGGAGATGAGGTCAGCCCAGCGGTGCTTCAGCTGGTGGACATTCCTCTGGCTCCGATATACGCGCTGCAAGTGATGCAGGACCTTTCCCCACCGGATTCGATGTGCCTCGGTGTGATACCCCTGTATCACCCTCCCCCCTGCCTCAATCATAAGTGGGAGGAAATGGCACACCAGCCATATAAACCCCCCAAGCTCCTCCTCACCCATCTTGCCAAGACTTGGCCTACCCAACATCTTAGCACCGAAAAAGGGGAATAGGGGATAAAGAAGAACAAAGGAGAAAAGGGGGAAAGTAGAATTACAAAAAACTAAACTTAACAATCAAAAGAGCCCAACTATCCCCAAACTAACACTACCCACAACAGACTCCCACAAACAACAAAGACAATACAATACTGGACAATAGTACACAATAAAAACTCAGCCAGTATACAACAACAATTTTAGATATCAAACTAACAAGTAATGGAGCACACAGGAGACAAAAGCACAATTTCACTGGACAAAACTCAGAACACAGCCACACAGTCAAGAAGAATCACAGACTGCAAAGTGAAAGTAAAAGTACCCCCACTGTACATAATCTGTAAACAGGATATCCTATTACATGTTATGCGTCATAATTTTTGACGCATACAGTATGTGCGTCATTTTCTTCAACGCACAGGAGTAAAAATTAGGCCGCATCCATATATTTGGATATAATCTTAACACTTAACCGATTTTAAGGGAATAATGCGTCGTTTTTTGGGGCATGAGCGTCATTTTTTGATGCTTGTGCGTCATTTTTTTACGCGTATGCGTCAAAATTTCAGGGCAGTAACTAGGTTTGGGTAATTTTGCATTTTAATGTAATGTTACATTTGTCACGCAACTGAGATAGGCTGATTGCACCCACTTTGGTGTTGACGGTGTATGGCCACATGTGAGACATCATACTGCTGCGGACCATGATCCGCTACTTCCTTAACAGGATTCTCATGCTTGGCTGACGCACTAGATGGATATATGTGTGGCCTACATATATGTATTGCACAAATTGGGCATGTTTGGCATCAGGAGGGGATAGCAAGGTGACGCACATAAGTACAATACCCCAATGCCTATGGCTCAATGTGTGTGCATTGGCTACTAATGTAGTTGTCGACCCAGTGTGTGTGCATCACAAGATGCATTATTGAAAATATGCTTGTATGAATGTGAAGTCAATGTGTCCAAACCTTAGATGCAAGTCAGTGTGGAAATGAGAGAGGACATGTGCTAGTCATACATGTAGCAACATCTGTTGTGTGCACTTCTAAGATTTTGGGTAACGTAGACACCACAAATGACAAAGCATGCACCGGATAGATGGCAGGCGCTTGTTTATGTCAATGGCCCACAAGTTGCCCATCCCATGTCCTAGAAATTTGGTAACTGCTTCCTAGGCACTTGTTGGTGGACCCACTGTGAATCTGGCACATGTACAGACTAAGTGGGTACCATGTTATTGGCACAGACAGCCAAAGGTGACCCCCAACTGTTATATCACGACACAGTTGTGGTCATATGACTGAGCCACAACTCTCCAGTGGCAGTGGTGGACCAGCAGATAAGGCAGTACATGGCCACATATTTCCAGTGATCAATTGCACAGAGGTGTCTGGTTCATGTGTGTGGTCCAATGTTGATCCTGTATATTTTTAGGGGTGTATGTTATAACAGTTACGTCCAGGTCTCATCATGAGTCAGTGGCAGCTATTCCTGTATCTACAGAGTAACCTTCGGAGATCAATGTGACTAAAGTCGATGATGACATGAGAACCTACATGGGGATGGTCCCACCCTGTCACTGCAGATGTGTTATGAGACTGTCAACAGGGCAACCTTGGTGTGCTGAGTGAGATCATATCTCAGGAGTCATGTTCCGGCAGGTGTCATTACAACATTTGTAAACAGGTTGGCTGTAAAGTTCCCACTGCATCTGGGAACATCATAGCCTCTGTGTTGATTAATCTTGCAGCTATTCACCACGCACATCAATATGTTGTTAATAATGTGATTCAGCGTGTGAACTGTCAGGGTCCTAACATGTGTGGACTTTTCATGCACATTATCAGAGGTAGCTGGTTCTGCTGGAGGCACCATACCCAATCCCTGCATACGGCCATGGCACACTGTCACACTTTGTCGTTCATGCATACATGGGACCCAGACAAGGGATAGGCCATGATTTTGGTATTCAAAGACAATTTTACTAATATGGTACAATTAAAAAGCAGATGATGCTACACAATGTATTTGGGTATGCATTGAGGAAGCTCATGACAAAATACCCCCTGAGGAATGTGAGGTTTGGTAATGCAAGTGTGGTACATATGTAGCCACAAGGAACCTATAGGGTGACACACAGACAGGTGCCAGTCAGGCTGACAGGATGCGGAGTCAACCAGGATCCAGCAATTTCACAAGGTACATACTCAGTGGTCTGACTAAGACTGGTTGGAGGAAGAACAAGACAGTTGACGTGGGAAACTGTGTTTGTCCTGTGTTTTTGAAGGTGACACATAAACCCAAAGGCTGTGTTACACGGCTTTATTACTAGCAATGCATAACAGTGTATTTGACAAAATGGCAACTTCTATGCTGATCCAATCATCGGCAGGGGCAGTGCAAGTTCAAATGGGTGGTGTGCATGGAGGTGATCACAGGTGTGAGCTGCATCAGTTTCTCACAAGTCCTGTAGGTGAGATTCGAGTTCAAATGGCCAACAGTACCTTCACACGGGAAGCAATCTACAGGTGATAACAGGGCTTAGAAACTACAAGCCAGTGTATTAATTGACCTGACGTCCATGCAGTCAGATGTACAATGACAATGGCATAACATAGGAAAGGGTGTAGCACACTGGATTACTATTGTTAGTCTGTGTGTGTAGAGGAGGGAATATCGGGGTACACATACTACCATTCCAGGGACCTCTTCAGACAGGTGGCTTGAGACCTGGAGCATGGGTGTGTCAGGAGTTAGGAAATGGGCTGACATGTACATGGAATGTCATGTGCGCAATGCTTGTCATAGGTATGGCACTTGTGCTGTCTATGTTCTGCTTCTGGGGAACTCTATTCACAGATAGTCCTTGCAAAGATAGGTGCTGTACGACTTACTGCTGTGAAGGGTCTGGTCATACATTCCTGTTACCAATGCAATTGCACATCCACTGCCTTATGTATGAGGCTTTTTTTCCCCTTATTGACTGATGGTGTCTTAATTGTGTGCCATATGCTGCGATGAACCATGTTGCCAACATGTATGTGTGAAATAGGTGTGGTCCTCTGCTATTGCCCTTCAAAGGTGAAATGTACAGGATATATGTCATTTACAATGTGTGTGTATGTGACTGTTGTATGATACGCATCACAATTGCTCAGGAAATTTCTCTGTCCTGATCGGTATATCAGCAATGCTCCATGGGGCTACACTCTTATTCTGATAGTTAGATATAAAGGTGAGCACAAATGATTAGCCATACCATGATATGGTGAATATTATTGGTGTTTATTTACATTAGTTAATACAGTGGTGATGGTGAGTTGTTTTAAAAGAAATTGTTCACAATTTGATGGTGCCTACGCAATCCAGCAGCTGTGTTTTGTTGTTCCCCCTCATGTTGCAGGCCAGCATGCTCCTCTTCCTCCTCTTCAGGCATGTGTGGCTCTGGTTCTAAGAGGGGAATGTTCCTTTGTATGCAAATGTTGTGCAGGTTGGCACATGTTAGAATGATCTTACAGACCATTTCTGGGGAATATAGGAGGCTGCCACCAGTGATGTCGAGGCACCTGAATCTCGACTTGAGGATGCCGAAGGTCCTCTCCACTATGCTGCGTGTCCTCCTATGTGCGTCATTGTAGGCACGCTCTGCTGCAGTGCTTGGGTTGCCAAATGGTGTCATAATCCATGGCTGGATCCCATACCCCTGATCAGCTGAAAAAGAAAATGAATGGGATCATGTTGATGTAGCTTGCTCCATTGATATCACCTTGCATGGCAGCAGTTGTCTTGTGTTGTCTGTGACTCTTTTGTGTTATTGTGTTTCTTCCTAGGCTTGTAGAATGTACCATCTGCATTGTGTTGTTTCCTTGGCTGAACGAGTGTTTGCCTGCTGACCGGTTGTCAGCAGGATGTTTGGGTATTTGCAGTGCAGTGTGCACTCCCTAGCATTGTGACTTGTGATACAGGTATCGCTGTGTCTTCACTGGGGGTAAGATGATAGTTTCCTACACAGATTCATTTTGACAGTGGTGGTAAAACGTTAGCATCTATGTACCCTGGACATGCCATACCTTTAGACTTGGATTAATTTAAACATCAGTGAGACGCTTACATTTTGCAAGGTGACAATTGGCCAAACCTCTTCAAACGTTGTGATCATTGACGTCTTAACATTAGACTGTACACTAATTTCAGATGTGTGACAGGTTCACTGCAGACCCATCAAACATGGCTAGCGATGTCACGACCTCTGTGTGTTCCTGTCCACATGTTGCTGTTGTGGTGTATGTGTTGTGTGTCCCAGAGGGTTGCTGTGCAGTGTGTATATAAGTAAGTTTCAGTACTTACCAACAAGTAGTCCATTGCCATATCGTCCATCCTGGAAGTGTTGATTGATGGTAGAGTGACGGAAGATGAATGAGTCATGGACACTCCCAGGATACTTTGCCACTATGTTGGTGAACAATCCTTGGTGATCGACAATGGCCTGCACATTGATGGAATGTATGTGTTTCCTGTTGCGGTAGAGTTGTTCAGTTGCAGCAGGTGGCACAAGACGTACATGTGTGCAATCGATGGCACCAAGGACGTGTGGGAAGCCACTAAACCCCCTGTTTTGTCTCCTGCTGCTTCTGCAGTGTGTTTGGGAAGCAGATGTGGTGGGGTGTGAGTCCAATGATGGCATCCAGTACTTTGGGCAAGAAGGCAGATAATGATGGCTGTGATATTCCAGCAACCAGGGCGCCAGTGCTTTGAAAGGAGCCACTTGCCAACATATGAAGTACAGCTAGCAGCTTGGTTTCTGTTGGGGTGGTAGGGGGTGTCAGCAAGGTGGGTGGCAACTGTGGCTCTATGTTGCGCAGCAGCTGCTGAATGGCCTGCCAGTTCAACCTGTACCTCTGGATGATGTCATGTTCCCTGAGGCCATGAAGGGTTGTTCTGGTGCGGAATATTCTCTCCTGCCTTCTGCGCTGCCTTTGGGGTCCCTGCTGGTGTTGTGGTAGCTGCTGTTGTTGTTGCTGGGCTCTGCATCTGCGTGCACGCTGGATGAGTAGCACCTCCATGTCTCCCTTTGGCTGCTCTGCTGTTGCTTCTGTGTGTTCTGATGAAATACAGGTGTGTTTGCCCAATTTTAACGCCTGCCCTGACCCATGCATGAATTTTTGATGCAATTCGAGCTGTGAGTTATTTTCCGACTCCGCCTCCCGGCCGTGCGGCATTTTTGCCCGGAAGCATAAATACGACTCATGGCTGTTTAAGTCATTTTTTGGACGGGAACGCCTACCTTGCACATGATTACCGCAAGGCGGTTTCCCGCATAAACAAAAAATGACGCGCAAGGCAGGATTTTGACATCCGCAGGCTCAGGCGTCAAAGTTTAAATATGGAGCAAGTTTTGCGCCGAATGTGCGTCAAATGTTTTGACACACATTCGGCGCAGACGGAGTATAAATATGCCCCTTAGAGTCTTTACAATGTAAAGGTATTGATGTAGTCCCCGTTTTGAGCGAGACAGGTTTAAGGCTAACCAAGCGGGATCTCCAATCTTCCGATGGGGAGTGGAAACCTCTTTCCTCAGGCATCCCTTTGGTTAAACACGACACTAACTCTCACACTTACCAGGATCTAAAACTTCCCCTGGTGGCCTATGGCCGAGGAGTATTATTTAGTGGCCCTCACCGTTTGTCCACCTCCTGACTTAAGCATCAATCCCTACTCTTGGAATTGGTCACCAGCAGTTTTAAGTAGTTCTACCAAAACCACTAGACCAACAGTACTATTAATGTAGCAATGAGCTTACGCTTGTGTCTTGGAATGTGACAAGTGTAAAGTCGAAAGGGGAAAACATTGATTTTTTGAACTCCCTCAATCCTGATATAATTTGTCTTCAAGAAACCTGGTTGATTGGGGAGTTGCAGTTTGAAATTTATTATTCCTTCTGCTGTAAGGCCTCCCCCTCAATGAGGGGTCACGCAAAAGAAGGGGTTGCATGTTTAGGGCCATATTTATACTTTTTTACGCTAAACTGCGCTAATGCAGTTTAGCGTAAAAAAAATTAGCGCCGTCTAACGCCATTCTGAAGCGCCATGCGGGCGCCATATTTATAGAATGGCGTTAGCCGGCGTTAGCCGACCGGCGCTGCCTGGTGTGCGTGAAAAAAAAACACGTACACCAGGCAGCGCCGGCGTAGGGGAAAATGGCGTATGGGCGTCTCAAAATGGGGCAAGTCAGGTTGAGTCCAAAAAATCGCCTTAACCTGATTTGCGCCATTTTTTCACGACGCCCATCCCCCATTAACATGACTCCTGTCTTAGCAAAGACAGGAGTCATGCCCCCTTGCCCAATGGCCATGCCCAGGGGACTTCTGTCCTCTGGGCATGGTCATTGGGCATAGTGGCATGTAGGGGGGCACAAATCAGGCCCCCCTATGCCCCCCCAAAAAAATACTTACCTGAACTTACCTTTTCTTCCCTGGAATGGGTCCCTCCATCCTTGGGTGTCCTCCTGGGGTGGGCAAGGGTGGCAGGGGGTGTCCCTGGGGGCAGGGGAGGGCACCTCTGGGCTCATTCTGAGCCCACAGTTCCCTTAACGCCTGCCCTGACCCAGGCGTTAAAAAGAGGCGCAAATGCGGGGTTTTTTGTCCCGCCCATTTTTTAAGATGGGAATGCCTACCTTGCATCTCATTAACGCAAGGAAGGTGTTCACGCAAAAAAATGACGCTAACTCCATGGACTTTGGCGCTAGACGTGTCTAACGCCAAAGTATAAATATGGAGTTAGTTTTGCGTCGAAATTGCGTAAAAAAAAAACAAGCAATTTCGGCGCAAACGGAGTATAAATATGCCCCTTAGTGTCAAATAGACTGCACTGGCAGCATGAATGCTTTGGGGATCCTAGTCATTTGTTTTTAGCAGTAACTTTACACTGCATTGGAGCTGGAGACACGGTAATCTCCCTCACTTTGATTAACTTTTATGTCCCTCCTGGTGTCCCTTTTAATAATCTCCTATTTAAGGTATTTCTGTACATTAAGGAACTTTGTGACAGGGACCCAGAAACCCAAATCATTATGGTAGAAGACCTAAATTGTAAGATTTCTAACCCGGGGCTGGCATGCTTCTGGGATGAGGAAAAGGAATAAGCATTTTAATTACCGCCTTGCATTTTTCCCCACTAAACAAAGCCTAAAAAGCATGGGATGCTCTTTCTAGAGTACTTGAGGGAGAATATATTGCTAATGGTAGACTCCCATTTGACTCCCCAGCCCATTCGACCCATAAATCGCTTGGGGGTGCTGCAATCCTGTACTATGTGATAATAAACTATCAATCTTTCTCCCTATTAAAGGATTTATTAGTAGTACAGACTACCCTCAGTGATCACAATGTTCTGGTAGCATCTCTTGATCTGAAGGCACAACAGGGCAGTATCCCCAGCTAAAAGTTAAAAACTGTAGAACATATTGGTCCCCGAATAGTTTTAAGGGGCTTAAAGAAATCCTGGAAAGTACCCTGAATGACCTTAGTAGCTGGGTAGGGAATGAAATGGAGAGTTTCACTAGTTTCATGCAACTGGCTGCTTCAATTCCCAGTCAAAGGCCTCAGAATAAATATATAGCAAAACACTGCTCCTTTTTATTAATAAATAGAGAAATGAATGCTCTTATCCACAAACAGGATAGGGATCATACATCTACGAGGCAATCCCAGCTAGATATTCTAAAAAGAAGGAGATTAAGAGCATGTCTAAAAAACGCCACAGATAGATTCTGGGTTGCAATAAGAGAAGCAGCCTCTTCCGGCCATACTAGGTGGTTTTGATCCCTGATTGCCGCGGGGTGTGGTACTAGAACCAGGCTCCTTCCAATATCTATTAGTGAGTTAAGCTGGTCGACTTTCCTATCTGAACTTTATGATTTTAATGGGACTACTATGGAAATCCCACAAACCAGATTTGATTCCCCATACTCATATAAAACCCTAAAAAGAAATTGAGGCTACAATAAGAGGAATGCGTAGTTTCACCGCAATGGGACCAGATGAAATCTCAGTACTGTTAATAAAATGCGACATATCCTCTTGGTACAATAATTTATTTCCAGTGTTCCACTATTGCTATGAAGTTAGGGAAGTCCCTCAGTCTTGGAAGAGTAGCGTTATTGTCCCCTTGAATAAAAAAGGGGATAAAAATTGTCCTAGGAATTACTGCCAGATTGTACTTTTGGATGCAGTCGGAATTTTTTTTGCTAAATTCCTATTGTCACAGATTAATGATTGGGCAGAAAGGTACAAAATTCAGTCAGGCTTTAGGAGAAATTACGGTACAATTGACAACATTTCAGTTTCGCAAGTAATTAATGAAAAATATGTCTCACTGAAAGGGGAGCGGATCAATGCAGCTTCATAGACTTCTCCACAGCATTTGATAAGGTAGACCGTGTTCTGTTATGGAAGAAGCTTCTAAGACTAGGCAAGCCCAGCATCCTCTTTGACCTTGTGGTAGTTCTTCACTCCTTCACCTGGTGCAAAGATTTGCTAGGGGGTGAACAAGGTCTATCTCATGTTATATTAACCAAAAACGGCCTAAAACAAGGATGTATGTTGGCTCCTCTGTTATTTTCCCTGTATCTTTCGGATTTACCAGCACATTTAACTCCATGTAAGGGTTTTGCTCCCAAATTAGGAGGTAGAATGCTATGCTGTCTACTTTATGCAGATGACATAATTATATTAGATTATACCCCAAAGGGGCTTAATAACAGAATAAAAGTCGTTGAGCAGTACACTGAAGTGCACTTTTAAAAAATAAATTGCTCAAAAAGCTAAATCTTGTGCTTTCACTGGAACAAAAAATTAAAATTCAGCAATTGTAACTGGATCTTGGGAGCACAACAGCATGAAAGAGTAACCTCTTACGTATTTCTAGGTAAAATTGCCTGTGGGAACCTCAAAGAAAGAGAGATTATAGAGCATAATCAAAGAAAGGCCCAATGTCAAGCCAATGGTTTGAATACCTGTAGGAGGCTGGACTGGCTTGTAGTGAGTACCAAGGGGTACTTGCACCTTGCACCAGGCCCAGTTATCCCTTATTAGTGTATAGGGTGTCTAGCAGCTTAGACTGATAGATAATGGTAGCTTAGCAGAGCAGCTTAGGCTGAACTAGGAGACGTGTGAAGCTACTACAGTACCACTTAGTGTCATATGCACAATATCATAAGAAAACACAATACACAGTTATACTAAAAATAAAGGTACTTTATTTTTATGACAATATGCCAAAGTATCTTAGAGTGTACCCTCAGTGAGAGGATAGGAAATATACACAAGATATATATACACAATAGCAAAAATATGCAGTATAGTCTTAGAAAACAGTGCAAACAATGTATAGTTGCAATAGGATGCAATGGGGAAACATAGGGATAGGGGCAACACAAACCATATACTCCAAAAGTGGAATGCGAACCACGAATGGACCCCAAACCTATGTGACCTTGTAGAGGGTCGCTGGTACTATTAGAAAATAGTGAGAGTTAGAAAAATAACCCTCCCCAAGACCCTGAAAAGTGGGTGCAAAGTGCACTAAAGTTCCACTAAGGACAAAGAAGTCGTTTTAGAGGAATAATGCAGGAAAGACACAAACCAGCAATGCAACAACTGTGGATTTCCAATCTAGGATACCTGTGGAACAAGGGGACCAAGTCCAAAAGTCACAAGCAAGTCGGAGATGGGCAGATGCCCAGGAAATGCCAGCTGCGGGTGCAAAGAAGCTTCTACTGGACAGAAGAAGCTGAGGTTTCTGCATGAACGAAAAGGGCTAGAGACTTCCCCTTTGGTGGACGGATCCCTCTCGCCTTGGAGAGTCGTGCAGAAGTATTTTTCTGCTGAAAGGACGCCAACAAGCCTTGCTAGTCGCAAATCGTGCGTTTGGCATTTTTGGATGCTGCTGGAGCCCAGGAGGGACCAGGAGGTCGCAAATTGGACCTGAAGAGAGAGGGGACATCGAGCAAGACAAAGAGCCCTCACTAAAGCAGGTAGCACCTGGAAAAGTGCCAGAAACAGGCACTACAAGGATGCGTGAAATGGTGCTCGCCGAAGTTGCACAAAGGAGTCCCACGTCGCCGGAGACCAACTTAGAAAGTCGTGCAATGCAGGTTAGAGTGCCGTGGACCCAGGCTTGGCTGTGCACGAAGGATTTCCGCCGGAAGTGCACAGGGGCCGGAGTAGCTGCAAAGTCGCGGTTCCCAGCAATGCAGCCCAGCGAGGTGAGGCAAGGACTTACCTCCACCAAACTTGGACTGAAGAGTCACTGGACTGTGGGGGTCACTTAGACAGAGTTGCTGGATTCGAGGGACCTCGCTCGTCGTGCTGAGAGGAGACCCAAGGGACCGGTAATGCAGCTTTTTGGTGCCTGCGGTTGCAGGGGGAAGATTCCGTCGACCCACGGGAGATTTCTTCTGAGCTTCTGGTGCAGAGAGGAGGCAGACTACCCCCACAGCATGCACAAGCAGGAAAAGAGTCGAGAAGGCGGCAGGATCAGCGTTACAGAGTTGCAGTAGTCGTCTTTGCTACTATGTTGCAGGTTTGCAGGCTTCCAGCGCGGTCAGCAGTCGATTCCTTATCAGAAGGTGAAGAGAGAGATGCAGAGGAACTCGGCTGAGCTCATGCATTCGTTATCTGAAGTTTCCCCAGAGACAGAGACCCTAAATAGCCAGAAAAGAGGGTTTGGCTACCTAGGAGAGAGGACAGGCTACTAACACCTGAAGGAGCCTATCAGCAGGAGTCTCTGACGTCACCTGGTGGCACTGGCCACTCAGAGCAGTCCAGTGTGCCAGCAGCACCTCTGTTTCCAAGATGGCAGAGGTCTGGAGCACACTGGAGGAGCTCTGGACACCTCCCAGGGGAGGTGCAGGTCAGGGGAGTGGTCACTCCCCTTTCCTTTGTCCAGTTTCGCGCCAGAGCAGGGCTAAGGGGTCCCCTGAACCGGTGTAGACTGGCTTATGCAGAATTGGGCACCTCTGTGCCCAACAAAGCATTTCCAGAGGCTGGGGGAGGCTACTCCTCCCCTGCCTTCACACCATTTTCCAAAGGGAGAGGGTGTCACACCCTCTCTCAGAGGAAGTTCTTTGTTCTGCCATCCTGGGCCAGGCCTGGCTGGACCCCAGGAGGGCAGCTGCCTGTCTGAGGGGTTGGCAGCAGCAGCAGCTGCAGTGAAACCCCAGGAAGGGCAGTTTGGCAGTACCAGGGTCTGTGCTACAGACCACTGGGATCATGGGATTGTGCCAACTATGCCAGGATGGCATAGAGGGGGCAATTCCATGATCATAGACATGTTACATGGCCATATTCGGAGTTACCATTGTGAAGCCACATATAGGTAGTGACCTATATGTAGTGCACGCGTGTAATGGTGTCCCCGCACTCACAAAGTTCAGGGAATTGGCTCTGAACAATGTGGGGGCACCTTGGCTAGTGCCAGGGTGCCCTCACACTAAGTAACTTTGCACCTAACCTTTACCAGGTAAAGGTTAGACATATAGGTGACTTATAAGTTACTTAAGTGCTGTGTAAAATGGCTGTGAAATAACGTGGACGTTATTTCACTCAGGCTGCAGTGGCAGGCCTGTGTAAGAATTGTCAGAGTTCCCTATGGGTGGCAAAAGAAATGCTGCAGCCCATAGGGATCTCCTGGAACCCCAATACCCTGGGTACCTCAGTACCATATACTAGGGAATTATAAGGGTGTTCCAGTAAGCCAATGTAAATTGGTAAAAATGGTCACTAGCCTGTCAGTGACAATTTGGAAAGACATGAGAGAGCATAACCACTGAGGTTCTGGTTAGCAGAGCCTCAGTGAGACAGTTAGGCACCACACAGGGAACATATACATGCACACCTATGAGCACTGGGGCCCTGTGTGACAGGGTCCCAGTGACACATACATATAGGCCACAAACCTATGAGCACTGGGGTCCTGACCAGCAGGATCCCAGTGACACATAACAAACATACTGAAAACATAGTGTTTTCACTATGAGCACTGAGGCCTGGCTATCAGGATCCCAGTGAGACAGTGAAAACAGTGACAAACACCCTGACATACACTCACAAACAGGCCAAAAGTGGGGGTAACAAGGCTAGAAAGAGGCTACCTTCTCACAATACCCTCTATAGGGCAACGGGCAGAAGGCATTTTAAACATCTCTTAAAGGTATATCGGTTAAAGATACCTCCTTCATTACTGTATGGTATTGAACATATTACAGTTTCTAAGTGGATCTTTCTTGATAAACTCGAGGGATGTGTTCTAAGAAATATCTTAACCGTAAACTCTGCCTTCTCTGTACCGTTACTAAGACTTGAGTTGGGCCTGCGTAGCTCTTTTATACAAGGCCTGGCTGTGATAATCCGTTGAATGTTTAATTTGATGACGTGCTGTGACGACTCTTTGCGGTCACTGCTCAAAAAAGAAATACTAGCCGGTCATAAAGTAAAATAAACCATCTGCAGGAACTTTTTATATGCCATGGATCTTTTACAATTAGATCCCTCTGCAATTTTTACTCCCTCTAGCACAGCTTAAATCCATACTCAGAAAGCCACTTGGGCAGTGAGCTTCTGCCAGGATAGTGAGGCCTGTACACATAGACAGAGTTTCGTATAATATCTGATTCTTTAAGGCCAATGATCACACAGCCCTACTTCATCTGGAACTTGCCTCATGGGGTGAGAAGATTTTGGCTCCTGCTGCGACAGGGGCAGCTCCCTCTGAATACATTACAGGCAAAATGGTTTGGCTCTTCCGCCATTTGTAATCTATGCCATAATGGCGTCCACGATTTGAAGCATGTTGTTTTAATCTGTCCGGCCATATTGACTTATTGTCGTAAGTGGTTACGCCCCATCTCTTTCACTTAGATCTGCTACTAATCTCCTTCAAGCCTTATTTATTCTGCCTAATGAAATGTTTTGTGCTAGAATTTTTAACTATTTTAAGTGTTTTTTAACTTTGTATTAAATTAATCAATTTGTTCATCAAAGTTTAATTCATTTGCTATTCTTATATTTCTTTTCTTTGTATATTTATGTTTTACTTTATGTGGATCTCCATTGAAGTTCCGTAACATAATAAACTTAAACTTGAACTTGAATCGTAGATGTCATTTTTGCAAATCGAGAACTAGTTAGCTCTCAAAAGATTACTCCAGTCACACGGTCAGACCACCATTTGGTAGCTTTCCAACATAAAACACCACAAATCAACACACTCAAGACCACCTTACATCCATACACCAAATTTTGGAACTCCTCCCCTTACTGAAGATTTCACAGACAAACTGGCAAATAATTGCACAACCAAAGCAGACACATTGGACTCCTATTTAAAACTAAGGAAACCCACCAGCACCAACCCATTTC
The DNA here is from genome assembly GCF_031143425.1 of Pleurodeles waltl. Classification (NCBI taxonomy): domain Eukaryota; kingdom Metazoa; phylum Chordata; class Amphibia; order Caudata; family Salamandridae; genus Pleurodeles; species Pleurodeles waltl. The sequence goes on from NC_090447.1 coordinate 916,832,401, forward strand.
TAAAACTCCCCTCCAAGAGTACGCTAACCCAGCCTCTGCATTCCTTCAAATAAATATCAGAAAGTGAATTTATGGATCTGGTCAAAGCAAGCAGGTCTTCTGATTGCCCTTCTGACCCTTGTCGACCACACATTTTCAGGAACATTCTTTCATCTATATCGGCTGCCACACCAGTAGGAAGAATAATCAGTAATTATTTAACTACGAGAATCTTTCCAGGAGACCTAAAGAAGTCATCCATACACCCAATATTAAAGAAAACAAACCTGGACCAGCTTGACACCAACAACTACAGATCAATTACAAATGGTCCTTTCTTGGGCAAACTGATAGAAAGAGCAGCATTCGCCCAGATGAAACAATTAATTGAAGACAACTCCATGCTTTCAGACTACCAAAATTGATTCCACCCAAGAAAATGCACAGAACATGCCCTAATCACCATCTAGGATGACCTTAAAAACACAGTAGACTGCAATGGGGTTGCTGCATTACTTCTGTTGGACCTCTCAATTTCTTTTGAGACAGTTGACCATGACACCCTAATACAAAGACTCTACGAAGCTAGCATAGAGGGGAATGCTCTCAACTGAACCATAACCTACCTTCAAAACAGAACAAATGTCATCCAGACTCCCTTTTTCTCATCCAAACCATACATCACAAAAGCAGGGGTCCCTCAAGGCTCAATCAGCTCACCTCTGCTTTTCAACATCTACATGAAGTCCTCACCAGTAATGATCAATGAATTTCATCTCACATGCTACAGCTATGCAGATGACACACATGTGGCGATTGTACACATTATGACCCACTCTGCGCCTGGCCTGACAATCTGGGACCACCTTCTAAAGTATCTAAGTAAGAAACCTTGGAACTACCATTGACTCCAAGTTAAAAATGAATGCCCAAGTGGACAAATTAGCAAGATCGTCTTGATCATCATGAAAACTCTAGGAAACTTCTTCCCCCACTTGGGATTTCCACACAAGGCCCAGACTACAAACTCCCTTGTGCTGTCTAAACCGGATTACACCAATGGTCTCTACCACAGATCATCTCTATCAACTATGAAAAAACTACAACATATTCAGACTAATCCTACATATAAACCCACAAACCCACATCTCCCCTACCTTGAGATCCCTACATTGGCTACTAGTTGCCAGAAGACCCACCTTCAAGCTGCTTTCTATCACCCACAAAGCAATACATGGAACAGGACCACTTTCCATCATGAATAAAATCACCAAATACATTCAACAAAGGAACCTCAGATCATGATTGGCACTTCGCCTCAAAACTCCACCATACAAGTAAAAGACAATAGGTGGTACATCTTTCCCTGTTCAAGCAGCTAAATTATGGAATTGATTACTTCCAAATATAAGATCCACAGATAACTATTTTATCTTCAGAAGCCTACTCAAGAGTTGGCTCTTTCCTACATAAACACCATACTCAAATGAAAATGTACATCATCTCCCTTTGTATGTAAACATTTATAATATGATTATATCTACATATCTAGGTATGCCTATCTTGTACAAATATGTATAACAACTATGTTTATATATATATATATATATATATACACACACACACATACACACACACACACATACATATAGATATATGAGGTCTACTTAACAAAAGTAGATATTATTTATGGTTACATTTACATATATATATATATATATATATATATATATATATATATATATATATATATCTTGTAACAAATTGTTCCTATACCAAAAGGCTGCAGTCACTTGCTTATGCTATCCACAAATTTAATCAGGCAAAAACAAAAAATGGCATTGAATTTCACAATCCCGTCTATTTATTATTCTATGCTTAACATGTTTATAGATCATTGCATAGTTCTATACTTTTTTATAAAAGTTGTTTGATTAGATATTTACGGGCCTCTGCTTTATTTTTTTATCACCATTGGTAAATATAATCGTAACTTTTTTATCTACAAGCACTTCCCTATTAAAATATTGAGGAAAAGATAACATTAAAAACGAGAATAAATTAAAAAACATTGAGTTATAAAAAATACACACATAAATTACCTTCAAGCACTGCAACACTTGAAAGGCTGTGTTTCTACAATACAATTTTAATCTCAATATATTATCTTCCTTTACATATTTACTCTTTCTATGTAGTCATGTATCCTTTCTTTTATTGCTTTACTCCTACTGTAGAAGAAAGTTTTTACTGCCTCCAATACACTACTCTGTCTCACCCTACACCTCTCTCAATCTATCTTCTAGCTCCACTCTCTGACTCACCCCAAACCTTATTCTACTATGATCTCGAAAATAACCCTTTCTAGACTCCACTATCCCCCCCGGCTCACCCTAAAACTCATTTCACTACTATAATCTCCCAAACAACCGTTATAAGTTCTTCTCTTATGTATCTCTCCTTTTACTTATCCCAGACCTCATCTAACCACTATGATTTCCCAGTGAAAACTTTTTAGATTCTTTCCTTTTCTATTGCTCCATTATTCTATTTACACCAACTAATAGACTGACATGCCCATCGCTCAAATTAACTCATATTTCCCTATATTACTCCTTTTGGGTTCCAGGGTAGCCTTCTACTTGCTGAAAATCACTTCAAAGCCCCATCAGGGGTCGTAAGCGATATATAAATACGATTACAATTAAGTTGTCTTTGCACATGCTGCACTTGCTTTACATATGTGAGAAAGCATGCCCTTCCTCTAGCTGCAGAGCTCCTGATATCTGTTTTTGTAGGGAAAGCTCTCAGTACTACAGCCACCAGCGGTCTTTTTCTTTGTGTTAGCTTACACTCTTGATGTACCTATTCTTGAGTCGGATACCATGCTATTACGTTCAGCACATCTTTTTCTAGAAAAGAACATTGAGTTTATTGCTTTCAGCTTGTTGTATGGCACTGACAATCTTGTGCAACATATGTACTATACACGGCGTATTCCAAGAAAAAGGACTCTCTATAACTAATTTAAAATTTAAAGGGCGAAGTTGCTAGCAAAGCCCTATTGGTATTTGTTACCATTCAATCAAAGGCGTATGTTTCATAACATGAAAGGCACAGAACATTTTACTGTACATAAGGGAATTACCTATTGATACAAATATCGTGTTAAGAAAATATTTTACTTAGACTAAAGTACCATTACAGGAAATGCCAGTAAGAAAAGAACATTTTAAATTGATAATTATCCCTAGGAGGCACACTTGGTTTAAGACTTGCATGATTGATTCCTAAGCAGATACAAATTATTGAACTGTGAATAAAAAGGAGGGAAAACACTTATAGGAATTGTTTGTTAATATGCTAGTGGATTTTACTGTACCGGGCTTCCTGAGTCGACAGTATGACTAGCTTTTCAAGCGAAGCCTGCATCCAAATAAAATCAACATCAGCAGAGTTAATAACTCTGGTGAGCTGTTTGGCCATCTATTGCATAATCCCTGTACGAACAATCACAATATGGATTTGCCTTTTTTTGTGAAATGAGAGATGCGCTGACAGCTAAAGTGGCATACTGGTATGTTGCAATCCTACACAGCATAAAGACAGTCTACACTTTGAGGTGGGTAATTATAATGTACATTACGCAGCAATGAGCCTTCTCTCACCCTTTCCTGAAATCTCCCGCTTTGTGAGTCTCAAAAACATTGTTTTAGATGAGATTTAATGCCTGGTGTACTATCCGATTCACAAACTGTGGAAATTGCATACTGATAGGCAATTTTACAAAGATCTCACACAACCCATATCAGCGACTAAGGTTGCTGCTGTACATTGCATGAGTGGGAGATAGCAGTAAAGGACCATGTCTACTAAAATATGACACTGCTCTGCTCTCTTCTTAGCACTGGTGTACAATTTGTCCACCAAGCACCAAGCACATACCTTTGCAACATAGTGCAAAGGTGTCTGCATCATGTCTATTGTAGGTTTTGAACTGGTAGGGTACACTTACAGACAAAATACTATGCCTAGTCAAACTTTAAAATTTTCCCACTGAGGATGTGTACTGTATGGTGCAGAACACATGTAAAGTTTCAAAAGTTTGGAAAGTTAAATGTATTAATCCAAGTTAACACAAATGTCAATGAGGCATTCTTTCTTTACACAAAACTATTGTTAGTAGATAGGGTTTTGAATAAAAAACCATGGAGATTGTAAGGGAATGCCTGTGTACCACTCATGGACCCCCCCATGCAAGTAATGCTTTATGTTTCTTTCAAGCAACTTTCCAAATAAACATTTAACTTCAGTTGACATCACCAAAATGTTAGCACATCTGTCCCTGAGCGTTTTGCACAGTACAATGTAATTTGTGATGTGATCTATATAATGAAAGGTTGCATCCCAAATTTTCCATTTTGAGGATGTCAGAAATAGACGTGCCTTATAAATCTTATTTTGGCAGGACACATTTTGCAAATGCCTTCAAATGCAGAGACATTGGTCTGCAAAGGATAGTAGACAGCCACCCTGGCTTTTGTTTCATCAAAAGAAAGTAGCTTTTTACAATAAAGAGGCAAGTGCTGTTTTTTAAACAAAATATGAATATATATGTTTCTTGGTTTGTAACTCACTAGCTGTAGTGTGCAGTGGCTCAAGGTAACCTACAAAATTCCCAAAGGGGCAGCTTCCCCTTTGAGAAAAAGACACCATCCTAACGTGGGTGTTGCCATTTGCTTAATGGTTTGCAACTGCAATTGCATTCAGGAAAAATTGATATATCTTTATTGTGACTCCCATATAGTAGGGCACCTTTTTCATGCCCCATCCTATTTGCAATTTGTAATGTGCCCCAAACACCTTTCAGTGGACTGAAAAATATTTCTGCCTCATAAAAGGAATTTAGTAAGGGTGGTTTTCAACCCCCTTATTTTATGACAAACAATAGTAATAGTGATTCCAAAGTAACAGATCACAAATTGGGAATTCCTGTTTCATATGTTTGAACAGATACCTTAATGAACTTGTGATTTCGTATATTTCACATTCACAAAATTTAGAACTGCTATTAGGGAGTTTAATATGGATGGCAAATGATGACCTCGCAGATAGGAAATCATGTCATGTCAACTAGGAGAAATAGGAAATACACCTCCACATGGCCTGTAGAGGCATTGAGAGGAGCAACAGAGGCAGTCCTTGAGAAATCCACTTTAGTAAAAAGCAAAACGGATAAATCCACCCCTATCCATGCAACAGATGACAGGCCAGCACCCAGGGAGAGATACAAATAGACTCAGGTTAGTGAAAAGGAATTATTTGCTTAGGAATTTGTGACATGCATAGGTAAAATGCTTAGAACGTCAACAATGACTGTGAGCAAATCACACAAGAAAAATAATCAGGCCCAGCATCCAGGTCAATCATAAATGCAGTTGGGATGACACATCATACCACTGAATACATCTGGAAAGTATGGTAACGTTTCAGGTCCATGATGAGTAGAATGAATGAGACCGGTGGTGCAAAAGGAGATTCGTCTACATAACGACAAGCTTCCTCTTCCTTTTGGAGGTGATGGAGTCAACATTTTGGCTTGAATCACTGACCATTCAGAGAAGTAGACAACTGTGTACCTCCTCCATTAACTAGAGATAAGTGAGGACTCTAACACAACATACACATGAAGGCAAAGTTAGACTAGCAAGTGTTGACCCTCCAACTCAAATAACATTATGGAGGGTCAACTTGCATCACAAGGAGAATTCTGGGCTCAAATATTCAGCCACCGCCATTACTGAATTAAGCTTTTTTCTACTTCTCAGTTTATAGATGTAGTAAAATGTCTCATTTATCATTACAGAATGTAAAAAGTTAGAACCGGAAGCAAATTCATTAACAAATGCAAAAATACAATGTGACCGTAGGAAGTTAAATATCCACGTGAAGGTCTAAAGCCAAATGATCTAATGACATAGGCCCTCATTATGACATTGGTGGTAAGTCCAGCTTACCGCCATGCCGATTGCCGCCAACGTACCGCGACCGCGGCGGTATACTGCTACCCATATTATGACCCATACATAGCAATCCGTCACTAAACAGCCACACACCCAAGTCCGCCAGCCCAAAAGTCAGTGATAAACTGGCGGTAGCAAAACCCACACCGTTACACCAACAGAACTACGCGCACAGCATTATGACCCACGAATAACTGCAGCGGACATTCAACTGTGCTAAACCATTGAAGGTACATACCGCAACGCTCAAAATACACACACACTAACAAAACAACACTACATTGGACAATTCAAACTACACACACCTGACACAAATTCACACACCACACCCACACACCCACACCACTATAAAACACACACACACACACACACTACCCACATCCCGTTAAGACTACCAAAAATTGACACTAGAGAGAGATACAGCAAGTGCACCCACACAACCAGAGGCACAGAACACCATCACCCATACACCATCCACACACCTCACAGCACACACCCTAACACATCACCCCACACACCCTCACACACACCACTCACACTACACACATGGCACCACAACAAAACCCCAGGTTCTCAGAGGAGGAGCTAAGGGTCATGGTGGAGGAAATCATACGGGTAGAGCCACAGCTATTCGGATCACAGGTGCAGCAGAAATCCATCGCTAAGAAGGTGGAGCTATGGCGGAGAATCATGAACAGGGTCAACGCCGTGGGACAACACCCCAGAACAAGGGATGACATCAGGAAGAGGTGGAACGACCTACGGGGGAAGGTATGTTCTGTGGTTGCAAGACACCAGATAGCTGTACAGAGGACTGGTGGTGGACACCCTCCTCTTCCCCCACAACTAACAACATGGGAGGAGCAAGTCTTGGCAATACTGCTTCCTGAGGGCCTGGCAGGAGTAGCAGGAGGACTGGACTCTGGTAAGTCTAATCTATTTTACTATCACCCAACTACCTGCATGCCATCATATACCTCCAATCCCACCCTCACCCTCACCCCCATCACCCCACAACCTCACATACACCCCACCATCACAACCCACGGATCCCAGTACCCAGCACTGCAGGCAACAACAATGCATGGACACCACTCACAGCCCTGCAGGGACACCCATAACCACAGTATGCACACTAGAGAGAATCACCTAGCCCAAAAAATAACTACTCACACAAGACAAAGCTGACAGGGCACTCACAACCATAGAGGCCAACACACCCATGCACAAGATGTCACACACTGAAACAATAATACTGCATTTACATCGCCACAAGTCCCACACCCAATGTCACCGTACAGGAGGTGCCAGCAACAACCAGTCCCCCCACAGAAGAGGCCCACAGTGATGACAGCAGCTCTGCTCGCCTGGATGACCAGCCTGGCCAATCAGGGACCTCTGGACAGTCGTTTACCCAGGCCCAGTCCCATACCACCACAGAGCCTCCCCCCTCAGGAAACACCACCACAGCACCCACCCAGCGGGCCCATACCTCTGTCCCCAGGACCCGTCAATCAGCAGTGCGTCCACCTCTACAGGGACCCCAGGCAATCCCACAAACACAGGATGATCAGGGACCTGGGGTCAGTGGCAGTGGGCACATGGTTCAGGGGACAGAGGCACAGGACAACAGGGAAACTGGGAGGACTGCTGTGTGACAGAGGGAGGACAGGCCCAGGGAACCAACTCTCCACAAGGCACTCACCAACATTCCCAGGAGACGATGGGCCAGATACTGGCCAAGTTGCAGGAGACCCAGCAGCTGCACGGGGGATAATACCAGTGGATCTGGGAGGACCTGAGGGATGTCCACACCACCCTGGTCACCATTGCAGGGGTGCGGGCAGACATGGCCAACACCATGAGGGAGGCAGTGGCACACCAACGGGCCCCTGACAATAGCCACAACGATGAACAGCCCTCCACCTCCGCTGATGCTAGTGGACAGGAGGCCCAGCCACAGGAACAACAGGCCACCAGCATCCCTCCTCCTGCAGAAGGGGAACCACCACGCAAACGGTCCCTGCGATCCAGGCAGAAGCCAGAGAACATTGCTGAAGGAGGCTGGCCTAGTTTGTAGTGGGTACCTTGGGTACTTACACCTTACACCAGGTCTAGGTATCCCTTGTTACTGACTGTAGTAGTATTCTAGCCGCTTAGGCTGATAGAGGTAGCTATAGCAGAGCAGCTTAGGCTGAACTAGGAGACATGCAAAGCTAATGCAATAGCACTTGTAGTTACACAGTACTTATACACAAGTAAAGACAATACTCAGTGTTACCAAAAATAAAGGTATTTATTTGGGGAGAGACAGTACCAAAAATATCTTAGAGGCAATATTCCTATTGGAGGTAAGTATTATACACAATATATACACTAGAAACCACAAATAGACAAGTAAATAGTCATAGAACAATGCAAACAGTAAGAAATCCTTTAGAATGCAATGGGAGAAAATGGGTTTGGGGCAAAACAAACCATATGCTAAAAAAGTGGAATGTGAATCACAAATTCCCCCCTAGACAGGTGTAGTGTGTGCAGAATCACTGGGAGAGTAAGAATACAGTAAAGGTAAGTCAATTACCCCACCCCAAAGCTCAGAAAAGCAGGGGTAAAGTACTGCAAGTTTCCTTAGGACACACTACACCTCATTTTGGGGATTTTGCAGCAGCCAACCAAGTCCGCAAAGACCAATTGCTGGATTATTGGACTTGAAGACCTGCAAAGGAAGGGGACCAAGTCCATAAGTCGAAAGAAGTCCCAGGAGGGGCAAGAAGGACAGGAGCCCTTGCCAACCCAGAAGAGGGTGCAAAAGAAGAGTCCCTGGTTAGTCGAAGACAGCAGAAATGCACCCTAGGAAGACATCAGTGGGTTCCTGCATAATGCAAAAGATTACCCATGGTGTGAAGATCGTTGAAGTCGAGATTTTGTGTCGGAAGTCACCAACAATCCTTGGCTACGACAAAAGTGTGTTTTGCATCAAAATGCCACCTGACAGACCCAGGAGGGACCTGGGGGCCTCAACTTTGTGTGAGGAGGAAGAGGGGCCGCTCAGCACTTTAGAGAGCCCTCAGGATGCCAGCCAGCAACCCCAGGAGTCACAGGATCCAGGTTCAAAGGAAGTGCAAAATGTGGTTGATGCAGCACAACAAAAGAAGGTCCCACGCCACCGGAGAACAACTCAGTGAACTGAGCATCGCAGGATAGAGTACTGGGGAACCGTCGTTCTTGGGAAAGGCAAGGTCATATCTCCTCCAAATTGCAGCAGCAGGACCTCAGGATAGTCTATGTCGATGATGTCCACCCTCTGTGTCCTTAGGAGTACGCTTGTCATTGTGAGAGGAGTCCCAGGGTACCGGTTGTTGTCTTGGAAGGTGCCTGCTTGGAGCAGGGGAGTGACTCTGTCACTCCACAGTAGATTTCTTTGGTTCTTCTGGTGCAGAATGAAGACAGGGAGTCCCCATAGCATGCACACCATGGAAACTGTTGCAGTTGCTGACTTGGAGCTGAGGTTGCTGAAGAAAAGTGTCTCTTGTAGACACTTTGTTGCAGTTACAGCATTCCTTGGAGCAGGCTGCGGTTGATCCGAGGTCAGAAGAGTCTAAAGTTGTTGCAGATGATTCCTGACGGAAACTTGAAAGCAGAATCTGAAGAGAACCTTATCCGGTATGGACCTATCAGGAGGGGTCTCTGACGTCACCTGCTGGCACTGGTCACTCAGAGCCCTCCAAAGTGCCCCCATATCTTGCAAAGCATAATGGCTGAAGTCTGGGACACACTGAAGGAGCTCTGAGCACCACCCCTGGGGTGGTGATGGACAGAGGAGTGGTCAGTCCCCTTTCCTTTGTCCAGTTCCCCACCAAAGCAGGGGACAAGGGGTCCGTGAACCGGTGTAGACTGGTTTATGCAAGGAGGGCAGCATCTGTGCCCTTCAAACCATTCCCAGAGGCTGGGGGAGGCTACCCCTCCACAGCCTCTAACACCTATTTACACCCTGCTCTCAGAGGAAATGCTTTGTTCTGCCTTCCTGGGACTGGGCTGCCCAGACCCCAGGAGGGCAGAACCCTGTATGTAAGGTGGCAGCAGCTGTAGCTGCAGTGCAAGCCTCAGAGAGCTGGTTTGGCAGTACTGGGGGTCTATGGTGGAGCCCCCAGGATGCTTGGAATTGGCTCCCCAATACCAGATTTGGAATCAGGGGAACAATTCCATGATCTTAGACATGTTACATGGAAATTCGGAGTTACCATTGTGAAGCTACATATAGGTAGTGGCCCATATGTAGTGCACACGTGTAATGGTGTCCCCACACTCACAAAGTCGGGGGGGAAATGGCCCTGAGCTATGTGGGGGCTCCTTTGCTAGTGCAAGGGTGCCCTCACACTTAGTAACTTTGCACCTAACTTTCAATGACATATAGGTGGCTTATAAGTTACTTAAGTGCAGTGAAAATGGCTGTGAAATAGTATGTGCACTATTTCACACAGGCTGAAATGGCAGTCCTGTGTAAGGGTTTGTCTGAGCTCCTTATGGGTGGCAAAAGAAATGCTGCACCCCATATGGATTTCCTGGAACTCCAATGCCCTGAGTACCTAGGTACCATGTACTAGGGACTTATAAGGGGGGTCGAGTGTGCCAACTGAAATTGGTAAATGAAATCACTGGCCTACAGTGACAAATTTAAGAGCAGTGAGAGCATAAGCACGGAGGTTCTGGTTAGCAGAGCTTCAGTGACACAGTTAGGCACTAAACAGGCATACACATTAGGCCACAAACTATGAGCACTGGGGCACTGGCTAGCAGGATCCCAGTGAGCAGGCAAAATACACTGATATATAGGTTTTTATCTATGAGCACTGGGGTCCTGGCCAGCAGGATCCCAGTGACACAGTAAAAACACACTGGCGTACACTCACAAACAGGCGAAAAGTGGGGGTAACCGTGCTAGAAAGAGGCTACTTTCCAACACCCCCTGCAGAAGGAGAACCAAAACACAAACGGTCCCTGCAATCCAGCAGAAGACCACCGCCAGGAAATAAGACTCTCCTGATTGTCACGCTTGTGTCCCACTCTGTCACCCTGTCCACCTTGACCTGCCATTGCTCCCCATCCTATGCCCCCTTGGACAATGCACCTGTGATACAAATAGACTGGACTCTATCCTGGACTCTCCTCCACCACCCCCTCCAGCCTATAGCAATACCCCATCCACGTATTAGCACACAAATAAACATCTGTGTAAAAAATACAAGAATTGAGTCTGTCAAGTGATTGAACTATGTATTCGTTTAACAATCTGTAGACATTGCATTTAAACTGTATAGTAATGTATACATAGGTATGACCTGTATTGTGCTGTAGTCAATACAATAGGAGCCAGAGTGGGGCACAGATATCTCTGAATAGACATGTCAAAGGGTACAGTAAGTGGCCATAGTAGTGGGAACATCAGCCTGCCAGTGACAATTTACAACATAAAACTGCAATGGTAGGTGAAGTTAAAGTGTCTTACCTGTGTGTCACTGGAAGTACTGTTGAATGATTGCTGTTCTGTTGTCCACATCCTCATCCTTTGCCTCATCTTCGTCACTGCCCACAGGCTCCACCGCTGCCACACGCCCATCCCCAGCCTCATCCTCCTGCAGAAAAGGCACCTGGCAACGTAATGTAAGGTTGTCAACATGCAACATGCCGCGATGATCTGGCACACCTTCTTGGGTGAGTAGCACAGGGAAACCACCTGTTAGTTGGAGGCACTGAAACCAGGCCTTCAGGAGGCCAAAGGTTCACTCTGTAATTCTTCTTCTTCGCCCATGTGCCTCATTGTAACATTCTTCTGCACTTGTCCTGGAATTCCTCACTGGGGTCAGTAGCCATGAGAGGTTGGGGTAACCGGAGTCACCTGCAAATATCGAGGGATACCTGTTAGCCAGACACTAATCCTTAGGGCCAACCCCACACCTATATACCACATACCCTGGGTGGGGACCATGGGCTCACCTTTTAGCCACACCCGGTGCCCCTGGAGTTGAGCCATCACATATGGGATGCTGCTATTCCTCAGGATAAAGGCATCATGCACAGACCTAGGATACTTTGCATTCGCACAGGAGATATGCCTGGACCGCCAGGCACACTATCTGCACATTCATAGAGTGAAAGCTCTTTCGATTTCTGAACACATGTTCATTTCTCCGGGGGGGACTAAGGCAATATGTGTACCATCTGTTGCCCCAGTAATGTTGGGGATATGTCCCATTGCATAGATATCAGCTTTCACTGTGGCCAATCCTCCACCTGGGTGAAAACAATGTAGCTGCCCTTGTGTTTCATCAGAGCACACAATACTCTGGTCAGCACGTTTGAGAACATTGGCTGTGACATTCCTGCTGCCAAGCCCACTGTCCCTTGGAAGGAGCCAGTTGCCAAGAAAAGGGGCACAGATGTGACTAGCACAAGAGGGGGTATCCCAGTGGGGTAACGGATAGCTGAGATCAGGTCTGACTCTAATTGGGCACACAGCTCTTGGATTGTGGCCCAGTCAAGTCTGTAGGTGAGTATAATGTGCCTGTCCTCCAATGTTGTCAAGTCCACCAGGGGCCTGTACACGGGGATGTCTCCATCTCCTATTCATCCTTAGCAGTTGTAATCTAGGGGCAAAACGATGAGCATCTGGTCAGTTTTCAACATTTCCTAAATGTACAGTGCATTGCATGTTGTGACAGAAACAGTATGTTGATGTTTAGCCCTAAAATGTGCCTATGTGTGCTGTGACGCAGTTAGGTGCAGTGGCCTGCCCCCCCCATCCCCCCGAAATGGCAGATGCCTGTCCTGTGCGGATGGACAGGTGTAAATGAGGTAATGCCACTGACGTTGTGTGCCGTTGCGGGAGGCGGTCGAGTACCGCCGTGCAACTCCTCATTGGTTAACATTGGGCCCTATAGGTTACAGTAGCCAATGGTGATGTATGCCGGCGGTGTCAGCGCCCATCAGAAAAAGGGTATATGCGTGTCATCGCCAAGGACGTGCGAACCATGGGAGTCTACGGCAGGCAGAGCACCCACTTTCACAAACGGTGGGAGGACCTAAGACACTGGGCAAGGAAGACGGCAGAGGCCCAGCTGGGGATGGCCTCCCAACAAGGAAGGGGTGCCTGTCGAACCCTGACCTCCCTGATATTCCACATACTGGCGGTGGCCTATCCGGAGCTGGATCAGCGCTTGAGGGCATCACAGCAGCCACAAGGGGGTGAGTACAGTTCCCAATACACTACTTGTGCATGGTGGGGTGGTCTCTGAGTGGGGGATGTGCGCCTGTTTGTGCCCCTAGACCAGGCCGGACATTGCAGGGTAGGTTCCATGATGGGCAGTGGCTGATGAACTCCACCTCCAAACAAGCTAGTGGGCATCCACTATTGGGCAGGGCTCTGTGGGTCTCAGGTATGCTGCAACTGGTGTTAGGTATTACTGTCCATGGCCTGGTGACTAGCATTGTGACTGGTGGTGCATCGCCTAGTGTCTACACACTAGGCTGTCCCCTGTGTGTTGTGTACGCTAACGGTGGTGGTGTTGCTGGCATTGACCAAGTGTATACTCTCTCTCTTCCCCCTCTTTTTGTTTTGTCACCCTGTCCTCCTGTGCATTAGCATCATATGGCGGAGGAGCAGAGGCACCCGCGATGGAGGGAGCTGCATCCCACAGGGCCTAGGAGGCCGAATCCAGCGATGGTGAGGGCACCAGTGGGACAGAGGGCGAGGGGAGCACCACGGCGGAGACAGGAGGGTACAGTTCTGAAAGTGATACCTCCTCCAATGGAAGCTCCCTAGTGGTGGCTGACAGCCATGTGGCCACCCCAACTACAGGTACAGCCACCACCACCCATAACATCACCGCCCTCCCATCAGCCCCTCAGCGAGTTTCCCGTGCCTGCTCACCCAGGAGGGTGGGCTTCTCCTTCGCCCGAGGCACCTCACGCCCTGCCCCAGTTAGCCCTGCTGCCCTGAGTGAGGAGGCTATTGACCTCCTGCGATGCATCTCTGTTGGGAAGTCAACCATTGTGAATGCCATCCCGGGCCTGGTAGGGCATTTGCAACATACAAATGCATTCCTGGAGGGCAGCCACTCTGGCGTGGCGGCCCAACAGAGATCATTCCAGGCTCTGGCCTCCTCCCTGATGGCAGCTATTGCTCCTTCCTCTAGCCTCCCTCCTCCAACTTCCTCTGCCCAGTCCCATTCCCCTGAACCCCAGCCTATCTCAAGCACACATTCAAACCAGCATGCACCCAAGACAACACACAGGAATGGCTCAGGCAAACACAAGCACCACACATCATCCCACAGGCACTCACACAAACAATATCCATATGCTGACATAACAACATCCACTACCTCAAATGTGCCCCCCTACTCCACGTCATCCACCTCCCTCCTAGTAGCGTCTACACTCACACCTGCATGCACTACATCCACACTCACTGCCTCCATCACCATCACGCCTATCACTACACGCCCTTCACTGGCAGTCACCACCCCCACATCCATACTTCCCCTACGTCCTCTCCCACTATGTTTGTGCCCCCTCCTCCAAAAGTACACAAACGCAAGCACTCAGACACCCAACAGCCATCCACCTCACAACAGCATCCAGCCCATGCACCTGCACCCAAACACATCAGACAGACACCTCCTACAACCACTTCCTCTTCCTCCAATCCCAAACCTTCACCCTTTTCCCGCCCCAGTGTCCCTAAGAAGCTTTTCCTCTCCACCCTTGACCTCTTCCCTACCCCTCCCCCCATCCTTCACGTCGGGCCAGGGTGAGCAAAACCCAGGCCAGCACCTCAGCCACCCAGTCCACGGCCACTAGTTTCGGCAGCTATTACAGGTGTGAGAGGCTCCAAGGAGACACTCATCAGCACTGGCAGTGTGCCTGCACCAACTTCCAAGGGGAAGAGCAAGGATGTACCACCAGCTGCCAAGGGCAAGAAGGCACCACCACACAGCAAGGGCAAAGGGCCTGCCCCTGCAGGCAGGAGGGACAGGAGGCCTGGTGCTGTGACATCTGAGCCCCCAAAACCAACCATGGCGCTTCAGCCATCATAGTCTGCAGGGGAAGGGCTCGAGCCTCCCGCCACCACTGGCAGCACCGACACCAGCACCGGCACTGCCACCACTGTGCAGCCATCGCAGCCGGAGAATGGTCTGTAGTTCCGCCTCATGGAGTGTAATGCATCCTGCCCACTGCAAATCTTGTGGGTCTGACACCCATGTGAGAGACTGTGACCTTGCACTCCCAAAGATCTGCATCACAGGGCACAAGGCCCACTCCAGAACAAGTGGAAGAAGGCATCCACTCACCACTTCCTTTTCCAGGATGAAGCACACTGGGCACAATGCTCCCTCCAGAACCGGTGGAAGAAGCCATCCACTCACCGCATCCTTGCCAGGATGATGCACACTGGGCACAATGCCCCCTCCAGAACCAGTGGAAGAAGCCATCCACTCACTGCATCCTTGCCAAGATGAAGCACACTGGGCACAATGCACCCTCCAGAACCAGTGGAGAAGCCATCCACTCACCCTCTCCTTGCCAGGATGAAGCCACTTCAGAACCAGTGGGCAAACCACTCACTTGTAAGATTGTGGCTTTGCACTCCCCAGGACGAAGCAGTGGCCAAACCACCCACTAGAGGGACCATGGCTTTGCACTCCCCAGGACAAAGCAGTTGGCAAACCACCCACTAGAGAGACTGTGGCTTTGCACTCCCCAGGACCAAGAAGTGGGCAAACCACCCACTAGAGAGACTGTGGTTTTGCACTCCCCAGGACATCGCACAGGGCATGTAGCCCCATCCAGGACCAGTGGCATTGTACCATCTTCCGGCTGAGTGCACCCCCATTCCCGTCCCCTTGAGGTGCCTGTATATTTTCGACCTGATGCCCCTGCAGTGTTCGCTCTGTGTTGATGCAGGAATAAGATGGGCCCTTGGCTTATGTGATGTGGCCCTGTGGCCCACGGACATTATAGACTGGGCAGTGTCCCTCCATTTGTATATCTGTAAATACTGTTTTGAATTGTGAAGACGTTTTTCTGGATTTTTATCTTATTACACTCACTTTAATCACTTCCTTTTGTCCTTGCATTATTCCTGAGGGGTAAGGGGTGGAAGTGTAATGTTGTTGCATCTGTTTGTGTGTATGGTTTTGGGGGTGGGGGTGTTGAGTGTTGCATGTGTGTGTCACTCTCTTTTTCTTTCCCCCTCCCCTGTTTGCTAGGTGGCAGTACTCACCATGGTCATTGTCGCCGGCGTTGATATTCCTGGTGTAGGAGGAGGTTGACCAGCATGGGGAAGTTCTGCAGTTCAGGCTCCAAGGTGTCATGGTTGTTCCCTGCGTCTCCAGAGGTGAGCCTTTAACTTCTAAGATCTGTTTCTGACGTGCTTTTGTTGTCGTTGGTACCGCTCCAGAAAAGGTGGTTGATAGGCCTGTTGTAATTCAGTGGGCGGAACCTTGTCTTCTGCCTGGCTGTTGGCGGTTACCGCTGCGGTGCTTGTTGCTACTGCCGTGGCGGTTGGTGTGTTAAAGTGGCTGTCTGTGTTGACGGTTTCCACTGTGGTCATAATACCATTTTTTTTACCGCCGGCTTGTTGGCGGTATTACCGCCGCTTTATCACCGACCGCCAGGGTTGTAATGAGGGCCCTAATGTTTACAAATCATTTGTAATGTGTTAAGTAGAGATAGCACCAAGTTCCATGGGATGGCATTACATAGAAAAGGCAGCCATAACGTTATTTGCACAGCAAACCAATAAGACTGCTAATTTCAACTTAATTCGAGGTATAATGCTTTAAAAACACACACCTTCAGGCAAGCGAAAACATGTTACTTTGCATGTACAGAGTGCAGCTGAATTTCGATGAATTTCTGAAAAGCAAAATGAAAACAATGCTTGCACAGAACATTTAAACATTCACTTTGTATAATGTGGCTTAGTGTGGCTTCGTTAGGCTAACTGCACCAAACCTATGTTAAGCATTCTTTTCTAGACAAACATTAATCACTCACAATAGCATTAGGTGGCACATACAAACACGAGGGAAAAGTACTCCAGTTTCACATTTGTAGTAGATCTAAAACTGCATCTTGGGAATTGTAGTTATAACAAAGTTCTGATAATGAATGCATTAATGAATGAATGAATGAATGATTTATTTGATGATTACCTAAAATCATTACACGTTTGTTAAAAACATATAGTAAAGTGAAAGCAAATAATAAAATCAATCAATACATGATACGAATAAGAAACAAATATATTTTCCATTTAAGAAACGAGGTGGTTCGGAGCATAACCTTTTCCAAGGGCAGATAGGAAAATTAGTTCAGTTCACTTCCCCAACTCATGGGGAACGGGATAACCGATGTTATTGGGCCGAGTATATGGTCGAGTGCAAGCAAGAATGTTAACATCAATTAATTCATATTGACAAATAAGATAGTAACACTTTTTAGTGCAACAAACTGGATAGCAGTGCATAGACGTTTTCAGATTCTGGTTAGCAAATACGTTTGGTTGATTCTCCTAGAGTAACCAATGTTATGGGCTGGGACTAAATTTACAGAACAGTCAGCTGCTCCTGTGACTAGACAGTGGGCGATAGTTGATCTGTTTTCTCCAGCAACTTGTCCTTAGCAGTGAGTGGGCCTTATGTGTACATTTCCCAAGCTTGTTCATATCCGCCACGATTTCCGAGGTGTATGGAGGTGTAAAGCCTCTTTGGTCATTCGAGTACCCTGGTGTATATGAGCCTGTGATTCCCTTCTGCAATTGCAAGGTCTGCTGCCTATGATGTGTTCAGTTGTTTTCCAGGCCGGGTTCAGTGCTCTGATTGGGAGCTGCACCAGTGATTTTCCATAGTATTTGATTTAAGGGGGAAGACTTGTGCCGCTCCCAGTCAGAGAACTGGTTGTGATACTGAAGTGAGTTAAGCATTCATGTCCCTAAAGTTGCATTATCTCTCCTGCATGTGGTGTTGCCAATGTGGGTGACTGATACAAATGTTCTTTTGCTTATGAAATCCACAATACATTCAATAGTATTGACAAAAGTGAAAGTTTACTGTCCCACAATTATTAACATTGCTGTTTTCTAACAGGCACACCGTTGTATTGAGGGTGAGAAATTAAAGTGCAAGGACATTATCAGTCCGACTTAGAGATTGATGAGCCCAGGACACCCCTACTCAGTACCCAGCAGCAGGAAAACCACCTGTGCCAAGGGTTGTTCGTAGTTCATACAGTATAGCCCTGATAGAAGAGCATTCAACAATGTCAAGAAAGAGTCAGTGCAATGCAGTGTAGGAGAAGGTTCATTGATAGGTAGCATGCTAGGTGTAATCACAGCAACGCCTGGAAATGCAGGAGGCCCAA
The DNA here is from genome assembly GCF_031143425.1 of Pleurodeles waltl. Lineage (NCBI taxonomy): Eukaryota > Metazoa > Chordata > Amphibia > Caudata > Salamandridae > Pleurodeles > Pleurodeles waltl. The sequence continues at coordinate 916,850,829 of NC_090447.1, forward strand.
GACTAGAACATTTCTGAGCTTTGGAATCCTTTATGTTAAATATTGAGGGGCATATTTATACTCCGTTTGCGCCGGAATTGCGTAGTTTTTTTTAACGCAATTTCGATGCAAAACCAACTCCATATTTATACTTTGGCGTTAGACGCGTCTAGCGCCAAAGTCCATGGAGTTTGCGTCATTTTTTAGCGTGGACACCTACTTTGCATTAATGAGATGCATGGTAGGCGTTCACATCTAAAAAATAGACTCCGAGGCATGTGCGTCGGATTTATACTCCCGGGCAAAATTCACGCCCGGGAGTGGGCGGGTCAAAAAAAATGACGTACGGCCGCTTTTGCGCCGTTTTTTAGCGCCTGCAAAAGGCAGGCGTTAAGGGACCTGTGGGCTCTGAAGGAGCCCAGAGGTGCCCTCCCATGCCCCCAGGGACACCCCCTGTCACCCTTGCCCACCCCAGGAGGACACCCAAGGCTGGAGGGACCCATCCCAGTTACATTAAGGTAAGTTCAGGTAAGTGTTTTTTTTTTTTTTTTGTGGCATAGGGGGTCCTGATTTGTGCCCCCCTACATGCCACTATGCCCAATGACCATGCCCAGGAGACAGAAGTCCCCTGGGCATGGCCATTGGGCAAGGGGGCATGACTCCTGTCTTTGCTAAGACAGGAGTAATTTCTATGGGGGTTGGGAGTGAAAAAAAATGGCGCAAATCGGGTTGAGGCGAAAAAATTGCCTCAACCTGACTTGCCCCATTTCTTGACGCCCAAGCTCCATTTTCCCCTACGCCGGCGCTGCCTGGTGTACGTCGTTTTTTTTAACGCACACCAGACGGCGCCGGCTAACGCCATTCAATAAATACGGCGCCCGCATGGCGCTTCAGAATGGCGTTAGCCGGCGCTAATTTTTTTGACGCAAAACTGCGTTGGCAATATTTCCAGCGCATTGTTCATGTGACCACTGCTCCTTAATCATGTGCAGATCAGCAGATTGCTGTGAGGTCAGGGTCAGAAAACGATAGTGAAGCGGCTTCCAGTCTTAGTAGCACATCTGTACAAGAACGACTACAATGATAGAGCAGTAGGATCCATGATGCTGATGGGTCATTTGTTAAGAAGGGACAAAGTCAGACGGGGCCAGTGTAGGGAACAGAAAGCACTGATTTTATTTCTAACATTACAATATGTTTCTATTTCTTTATTCATTACATGTTACCTCTTCACATCCTCGCAATACATGTCAGGCAATGCCTATGTTATGTTTGAATTTTTGCTGCATGCCTGTAAATAAAGAAGTTACATTTGTTAGCAGCAAATCTGTGTCAGTGTGTTGTGGGCTTGTTGTAGTCATGTTGAACGCTTCCTTTAGAAATGTTTGTACTGTAATGTAGTGCTTTTCATCTGCATCCCTAGTTCCATCTTGCCTACACTATAGGTGGTGGGGGGGTAATCATCCGACTACTGTCAGGCAATGTTGGTAGACCATTTTGCGTGGTTATTATTTTTCATGAGGTCTCAAAAATAACTCTAGCAGGATCTGACCTAATCTAAACGCTAATGTAGGTCAGATATATGTTACTTTATTAAATCACAGAAGTACATCATATTCTTTGTCCGCATTGCTCGCTCTGTAAAAACAAATAGCAGGAAAAAGCCTGCATGAAAATTACTGCAAAGCTTGATTATGAAGAAAGCTGTAGAGCTGGCTTTCCTGTACTCCAAAGAATATGTTTTTACCATGTACAATTTTCACCTGCCAAGATTAGAACCAACAGCAATAACATCCATAATATTCTTCACAACCACATCAGCCTGCAAGATGTTGGGAACTCTTGAAAGCTTTTGAAAAACACAACGAGTAGCAATGATTTTTGCTCGTAATCGAATTTGTAAATTCTAGACATTGAAAATCAACATAAAGAAGCTTCTCATTCCACTCTGCATTAGGTTTTCAATCTGTAAACTCTCACGGAGAACTTCTTGAACTCCACAGTAATATATGCATTTGACCACATAATTATGCCTTCAAAGGAGTTCAGTGCATTTTGCTTTATGGTCCTCCACATTTCCCTTTAACCTTATGTAATCTAGCAGATTTTTCAACACAAGTGCAATTTACAAATATGAAATACCACTTATCCTGCTTCTGTAAATCATGTTGTGTAATTTAGACTTATGAATGCTGTTCTTCCCAGGTTTGTTAATATTTGACACAAGCAATGCAGAAATCAAAAATACTGTGCTGCTTTGCTTCACAAGGAGAGAGAAAAAACCTATGTAATAAGATATAGCGCTTTCTTCTCTCCCCCAGTGCTGTCGCCCTTCTGCATGCCACGTACCAATGCACATACCCTTGTTGCATAGAGCAAGAGTGTGTCCTTTCCAGTAAAAACAATAGCCTTCAAGACTTTTCCCACTTTGTATGTGTGCTGTGCAATGCAGCACATATGCCAATTTGAAACAAAATAAGGAAAAATAGCAATGTTTCTCCTTTTTACACCAGCCTCCAGGAGCCCTAAGGTTTTGGCAGAAATCACTAAGTACGAATGTTAGTAGACAAGGTTTTGAAGCAAAACCCATGGCTGGTTGCATAGGAACGCCCATGTACCGCCCATGGAAAGCATCCTTTAGGCAATATTGGGCATAGCAGCAGAGTGAAACTGTGCATTACTTTGGGATACTTTTCAATGCAAACCCTGGTTTGAATTAAATAGTAAATCCCACCCCAAAACTTTGTGCGAGATTTGTTACATATAAGTCATGTTAACCTAACACAAAACGTTATTAAATCTAGGTATATGTGTGCAAAATTCTTCAGCAATCACATCTTTGTTCAAAAAGATCACATGCTGAAGCAGACAGGCGCATGTTTAGAGCGGCAGACATTATAAGTCTGCTATGAAAACATGTTTAATATTGAGATATGCATAGCAACATTTCTCAGTAACACATCCATCTTTGTTTGAAGCGCCGTAAGCGAATGCCCACAAAAATGTAAGGCTGATTTATTTTTTGAATCATTCATTGGGCAGTTTACTACTCTAGGCATTCTCCAATGATGGAATTCTAGATTGGTTTCTGACGCCTGTATCTGTATGGAGATTTTATTATCCCAGCTTGTGCTTTATATCTTATATGGCATGTGTTTGCAGCAGCAGACACTTCCATACCACATTTTATTTTGCATGGCCGTCTAGTATATTTCTGAAATTATCTAAGCGATAGAATTTTACATGCATTCAATAGATGCAGCTATTGAAACATACAAGTGTTCGCTGCTTTACCAAGAATCGAATATTATTATTGTGTTACAACAGAAAAAAATATCTATTTTCTCGACGTAGGCACTCTTGCAGTGTGCAGAAAAAGGGTTGCATGAACTGCTATCACAATTACGCTTTTCGCAAATATATGAAGTGCTTCTAAACTATTAGTTAGGAATCCGCAAATCAAGTCTGACAAATTATACTATCAGTGTTAAACTAAACTGCACGTTTTGCATTTTTAAACACAGTTGAAATTTAAATATTTTTGACCTGATTCCTACAGCCATTGGCACCTGCGGGTCAAGAATGAGATGGGTTAAAGATGAACTTGCACTCATAAATGCCTTTACCTATGTGCAACAATTCCTCATGATGAAGTAATGATGCACACTGAACTGTGTGTTAGAAAAAAAATAAACAAGGAATCCAGATGGAAAGTAATAAATTATCCCAAAAAGTTAAGTTTCGGAAACAAAAAAGCAAACTAGTTGTTGTATCACTCTATTGTCACCACCGACCCCATGGTTGGGTTTGGTGTCTCTTGTCTGTGGGGTCAGATGCCTCCTCAGCCTCAATGCAACTTCTGTAGTGAGCCTATAAGTGCGGCCTTCGGCCTATGTCTGATGGCCAGTGCATCTGTCAGCCATTGTCTCACACTGGGGAGGGTTACAAGAGATCCTCCGTACTTGCACTGGAGGATTCCGTTTTTTTGTCTAATGGGTGAGGCTGACGTGGAATCCCTTCTGCGCCAGCCTCCATTTCCTGTCCTGCCCATCTGTGATGTCAGTGCAACACAGGACGTGCTGACCCCACAGATTCCCCACCAGAGTGGCAGGTGAATGTTCTCTCCCGCTCTGTTCGGGGAATAATGCTGTGAACTGCCTCCCTTGGTTTCAAACGAGGCCTTCCTGACACTGTTTCCTTATTGTGGATCGTTCTGTTAGCGTCAGACCTTAATAAGTAAACTTACAAGGGGACGCAAATAGGACGATTAACCTTTTGATTCGTTTAAGAAGTTATCACCATAGCTCCAGTACATAATCAATAATCAATGCAAAATAATCAATAATCATGAGTAATCAATAAAATGAACAGTCAATGGAGTCAGTAATTATCACGCACCATGACCTTTCAGTCATGGATAACCACACCTTTTAGTCAAATTTTAGTAGGTTTATTTCCCTTATATTAACAATACTAAAGTCATGTAGATTAATCTGAAAATCAAATGAAACACATAGAAGAACATACTGGTTGTCCAAAGCGGCAGAAGAAACACAATCTAATCAAAGCTTGAATCACAACACATTCTAAAGTTACAGTGCAGATCAATAGCTGAATCAGCTGAAAAAAAGATATATGATACATAGAATTCAGCAAGATAACTCGTCAATCATCAGTCCCTGTTTTCGTCTGTCTATTTGAGTGCCCTCATCTAACGTTAGATTAACATCAGCATGTTGGGCTTAATCCAAAATAATTTAGAACACAAATTTAGAAAAACACCTAGCTATGGATTTATCAAAACCGCGCAGTTGATACCTAGAAAGAAAAGGCATAACATTCATAACAGTCACATTTTCGTCATATCTACCTATTCATGGTATGGGTCAGCAAGCAGAATCAGAAAAACCAAAATGAACCCACCTGCTACAAAGGTTCCAACAAGAATCCTAAAAAAGGTAATCAGCGTTGAGCATGAAATACATACACATATACCCAACCTAGACTATTTCAACCTATATGTAAATAATTTTATTATGAATAACTGTTCACAAATAGATATAAATGCAAAGGTGCCCTAAGGACAAAAGACAGAACTCTCTGTCTACCATTATGCATACCCACACATACCACACACATGCCTCACTAAAAAATGAATAAATAGCATGGAAAAATTGCTTAATCAGTGCTTGTAGATATACAAATATTGCACTAGAGAGGGCACAATAGTCCATCATAACTTAGAATGTATGATGAATTGGATATAACCAAATGTCCTCCAATGACCAGAATATATCTCCAGTTCACACTGGTCCTTGAAGAAATATTTTCTTATGATTCCCTCTTGGTGTAATCCTTTGCTGTATAAATTGCAGGCATCTTGTACATCAAGTTTACAATCCCGGACCTTCCAAGCACCTCCTAGTGAAATAGCATGTCGACGTACGATTCGGTGTAATCATTTGCACTGATATATATTTGTGAACAGTTACTTACAACACAATTATTTACATGTTGGTTGAAATAGTCTAGGTTGGATATATGAGTATGTATTTCATGCTCAACGCTTATTATCTTTTTTAAGATTCTTGCTGGAACCTTTGTAGAAGGTGGGTTCATTTTGTTTTTTCCGTTGTTTGCCCTTGTCCCGCTCCTTTTTTGGTCCAGGGTACCCTTCTTTTGCTCCTCAGCAAGCAGAATCAGTCTTTGTCCTCAGGTCATCAAACAATCATCAAAACATCAGGCTCTCAGTCATGGCGTAGGAGCCCAATGACCGAAATCTCAAATCTCTCCTAAAGTCTCTTCTTCTCTCAAAATCTGCATAAGTCTGGAATCTCCTGCTAGTCTGAATAATTATCTCTCGCATAGTTCTATCAAAGTCACCTAAACTAGCCCCTAATTCCCTATTGGTCAGTTAATCATATGTTTATACTCTACCCAATAATATGTCTATACCAAATCTATGAATTCGAATATTTTGCTCCTCACATGAAGTTGATTGGTTCATTTTATGATGTCTACATCATCCGGCTCGTCAAGTAACAATATTGTTGCATCTTCAGCTCCAGTCAGTGTCTTCATTGTTCTCGTCCTGGGAAAGTACTTCTCACACATATTACACACAATTTGTTACACTGCTGGGAACATCATCTCCTCTTAGTTGGTTCTCACAAAAAGCTTCTGTTAAGCACTCCTAACAAGACAATGGACATTTCACAGTTTAGTTCACTCTGTCAGCATGTTTATTAACCACTAAGAAATACAGCTTCTGCATGAGGCCTGGCAAACCTAGGCCAAGCCACTCGCTAAGTTAAGGCCTACAATTAACAAATTAGAGCATACTTCAAAACCCTTAATATGACATATTACTACATTATTCTAATACACATTTAATATTCCATAAGGATTAATCATCAATTAATACATTCTGTGATCACTGGTGGCCATTGTTTGAGGTCACATTTTCAAACGTGTGCATTATTTTTCTCTACGTTATTCATTTTCTACAAAATTCATCATTCAAATTACATAAACACTCATGAATAATTTCTAGTTAAAACATTTGCTTTATCAATCCCTTCTCTGATGACTAAATGTGTCATCACACTAATTACCACCCACAATTTTTAGAATTCTATTTCTTCAAAATGTTGCCTTCTCCTTGAATTTTCCCTGTAAATTCTTTCCCTTTTATTTTCTTCCCTCGTCTGATTATTCTTAAACCTTTTCAATTTAATTCTTTTGCATTGTTGGAAAATGGGTTATTGGTAAGGACAGGTAAGTACCTACACTTAGCAATAGGCCACTAACCTCCACTTAGGTCCAGTTAGGTCTCAGTAAATTAAACCCAGCTCAACCCTTAGTAGCTTTGGAGACAGAGTGTGAAGCATTCAAATATCACAAAACAGTGAATAAATAAAACACAGGAAACAGTTTAAAAATCCCAAACCAGTTTATAAAAATAGATTATATTTTTATCTTTGAAATGACACAAAAACGAATAAAATCAGATAAGGAGAATCGGAGATATGAATTTTTAACCGGGGCAAAGTCAAAGTTTAAGGCCGACCGCAATGGAGCCCGGCTCGGCTACAGCCCGCGGGAGGCCCCGGTCAAAAGTTTACTCTCGAACTTAGTCGTTTTTCTGAAGATTTTCTTCAGCGGGATAAACCTGCCAGTCCAATCCGACCTCCTGGAACTTTTCTCCGGATACGCGTCGCGGGGCCCACAGACCTTCGGACTTAGTTGTTTTTTCGAGGTGAAAATCCTTTGACTGGGGCAAACCTGGATCTTGATCTGACGTCCTTGGAGCCCTCCTTGGATACGCTGGCTGGGAGGTCCTGGTCAACTTTCTACGTTCTGACTTAATCTCTTTTTTGGAGAGTTTCTTCACTGGGACGAACCTGCAAGTCAGGCCGGGTCGCAGTTGAGGCCAGCCGGCTAGAGTTGCTGCGGCAGGTCGGTCACTCTATGGAGCTTTTTTTCAAAAGTTCTCCAAACTTCTCCAAAGTTCTGGATCTTCTTCCAGATGTTCCTTTAAGGTTCTTTTGGGGTCCACAATTCACCCCAAGGTTCCAGAAGCTCGGAGATGATCCTTGGGGGGGTGGACTACAACTCCCAGAATGCACCTGGCACAAACTCCTTTTTGGCCACTGGACAGTGGTCAGCTGGTCGGTTTCTTCAGGAGTTGGTGCAGGGGTCTCTGGTTAGCAATGTTTCACCTGAAGCAAACAGGGAGTCCCTCCTTAAACCAGTTGAAGCCAGGCAAAGTCCTTCTTGTGGGGAAGCCCAAGTGTGCAGCTGGTGCAGTCCTTCTGAGTGCAGGGTCCAGGTGCAGGCCAGTGGTCCAGCAGGGCAGTCCTTCTTCTCCTGTAGTTCTTCCTTGCTGGAATCTGATGGAGATCTGAGGTGTGGGTGCAGGTCTACCAGTTTTATCCCTGCTCCTGGGTGAAAAACAAGGGGGTCCTGGTTCTCCAATCAGGTGCAGGGTCCTTTCCTCTGTGATGACCACTTCCTGGGAAGTGTTGCAAAAATCAATCCCAGGGAGCAACGTTCCTCAAAAATCCATCATGGCTGAAAGTGATTTTTGGAGGTTACATCTGGCTGAGCCCACCCACTGGTGTGGCTAAAAATCCTAAACACTCCCCTCTCCTGCCATCTCCTAATCTATTCAAGGGGGCACCAAACTGTCTGGGTTTGCAGGATGTGGGGGTGTTGCTGGGTTGCTCCAAATGTCCTTCTCTGCCTTTGAAGGCCCGTTTGGCTGCCCTCCCCCTTCCTGCCTCACCATCTGCTGAGGGGAGATCTCCTCCCACAGGCACATCTCTTTGTGTGAAGCCAGGCCACTTCACACCTCATCAAGGCAGCCTGGCCAGGCTGCCAGAGGCTGGCCAGTCAGAGCACAGCAGCAAAAACACTGCAGGGCTGAAATTGGCAACGTTTCAGGTAAAGTTTAAAACTCTTTACCTGAACAAGTTATATTAAATCCCACAACTGGAAGTTGTGGAATTTATTATAACAATTAATTTGATACCAAACTCTTTGTATCTGTTACTTAAGGGGACTTTTAAAATTAAAATAAAGTACCCCCATTTTAGCCTATGGAGGCCATTCACTACAATGAGGGAAAAACAAATTTGGCTGTTTTACCTCGCCAGGGCTTATAAAACTATTTTTATAAGGTCCCTGCCTATAGTTACATGGCACCCAGCCCTAGGGGCACATAGGGCACACCTTATTGGTGACTTATATGTAAAACTAAGGTAGTTTAAGACTTTGGAACTACTTTTAATTCCAAAGTCGAATTTGCATGTAACTTTAATTTAAAAGCAGCCAGCAAGACAGGCCTGCCTTTAAAATGACACTGGGCACCTCAGCAGTGCACCTATGGGGTCACTATCTATGCTGGGGTCCCTAAACCTCCATGCCCTACCATATACTAGGGACTTATAGGTAGGTTAACTTTGCCAATTACAATTAGCCTAATTTGCATATCCACTTTACACAGAGCACTGGCCCTGGGACTGGTTTGCAGTACCCAGTGTACAACCAAGAGTCAGTAACCACCAGTACCTGTCCAAAAAGTGTGGGGGTGACCAGGGCAAAAAGGAGGACTTTCCTACATGCATAATATACATAATCCCCATATCCCAATTAGACAAACCACGATAATTTTTATTCCCTGTAATATCTTCAATAAAACCCCATTTCTAATGTTTCTGAGCCAATTTCCCACTGAAGCAAACCCTTTGCCAACTTTTTCCCAAACACCTGGTTCTTTCAATTCTTTCAAATCAGCACTTGCATTAGTCAGATTAGTAAGTAAGGGCCAGATGTAGCAAAGGTTTTTACCCATTCTTTGTCTATGGGAAAAAGTGTTCGTACATATGGCCCTAAGTCCCTTATCTCTTTACTATTGTCAGGTATACACGAGCAACAATGCCTAGAGTTAATCATTTTACAGACTCTGCCATCCTTCGCTAAAAGAATGTCTAAACAAGGCGATTTTGAAGAGTCATAGCTCTATCCACAGCTAATTCAGTATCTAGCAGGAGTATAGCCGCTGAAAAATTTGTCAGCATGTTATCCACAATAGTAGACAACTTTCAAATCTTAATCGAATTCAAGATGACTCCCACTGAAGGGATCACCGCACCCAATATGTCTCCCACCATCGCAGAAGAGGACTCCCTCCTCTGTCTCTTATAATGTAATTCAGTCACTTTTTGAAACTTTTTCAAATCCTCCATCTGGTAAATCTTTGGGAAAACTATCCCCATATAACATGTCCCATACCCTCCTCTTGGAAGACTGTAATATGCATTTAGTCCACAAATATAATATATCCCTGGAATGGCAGGGACCTGCCCATTCAACATAAATGTCCATTTACTCTGAAACAAAAAAACATGCCTGCATTCACTCGCACCCGCAAATAAAGTGTCAGTGTGCGATTTAGGCCTATATATATTCAATGCTTCCCTACGTGTAGTGCATCTAAAGCTAGTTTCCCTTGCATTTTAATCGCACTATGAGCATAATCATTCTTGTAAGTCCTTTTCTCTAAGTCTTTTTCTAATTTCACCTTTAACACCTTTCTACTATCATCAGTATGATCTAAGAAGCTCTTCTCTAAGGGCGTAAGCAAGCATGTTAAATTATTCTTGTGCCCATTACCTTCGGACTTAGTCGTTTTTTCGAGGTGAAAATCCTTTGACCGGGGCAAACCTGGATCTTGATCTGACGTCCTTGGAGCCCTCCTTGGATACGCTGGCTGGGAGGTCCCGGTCACCTTTCTACGTTCGGACTTAATCTCTTTTTTGGAGAGTTTCTTCACTGGGCCGAACCTGCAAGTCAGGGCCGGGTCGCAGTTGAGGCAAGCCGGCTAGAGTTGCTGCGGCAGGTCAGTCACTCTATGGAGCTTTTTTTCAAAAGTTCTCCAAACTTCTCCAAAGTTCTGGATCTTCTTCCAGATGTTCCTTTAAGGTTCTTTTGGGGTCCACAGTTCACCCCAAGGTTCCAAAAGCTCTGAGATGATGGAAGTTCAAAGAATCCTCGAACTAATACCATGGGCCTGATTACAACTTTGGAGGAGGGTGTCAATCCGTCCCAAATGTGACGGATATCCTGCCCACCGTATTACAAGTTCCATAGGATATAATGGACTCGTAATACGGCGGGTGGTATATCCGTCACATTTGGGACGGACTAACACCCTCCTCCAAAGTTGTAATCAGGCCCTATGTCATTATCCTTAGCTATTTTACTCAAATATCTAATTATGGGAACAAACGAAAACACAAGATCATGATTAGAGTAGAAGTACTGAATATACTCCTGATTAAAAACCCTTGTTAGTAACATACTACAACTTATCCTGTAGGTTAGCGGCAATCAATGATATGTGACTCCTTCCTCGACTGATGAAGGAATCGGCGTACACACAAGACAATTCTTCGCATCGATCATTTCAACATACTCACTCACTATATGATAGAAAACGTTAGAAGAAAGTTCTCCCTGCGCATTAGTATAATCATGCAAATATTTCTCATCTAACTTACAATTCTCTAATGCCGTTAGTGCAGTAGTCGTTTCAGAAGCAGAAGTATGGTTGGCTCATTTCGTATCAAGAACAGACATCCCCACATTCAATACTATAAACAATATCCCGCACATAATTGCCAACCCAATGCTCATATATTTACAGCACCTAGCATCTCTAACCTGCTTATCTAAATCAGCCATGATCTATAAAGAATCAGAAAGCAGAAGTAATTTTAGAAAAACTTGCAGCAAAAATCAAAAATAGACAACTCTTTTTTCAGCAGTTCAGTTTCACTTCCAGGAACCCTTCTCCCTTGTCAAAATCAATTAGCAGCTTGTCTAATTGGGTTTCAAAAAGTCAAATCAGGTTATCAGTGTCTTTTATGGTTACTTTCAACAGTCTCTTTCTCAAAAATATTTCTCTCAGATTATTTCAACGGTACAGTTCATCAATCTTCTTCATTTCACCTCAAACTATTGACGTGGTGTTCCTCAGGGGTCGTCTCTGAGTCCATTACTTTTTAACGTCTATATGCGGCCACTAGCAGGAATAGTTGAGCCATTTGGATTGAACCTGATATCATATGCAGACGATACGCAACTGGTAGTCTCTTTCTCCAATACCCACCCAGACATGGGCACAGCACTAGGTCCTTGCCTGAAAGCAGTTGCAACTTGGATGTCTGAAAGTAAAGTGAAGCTCAACGACGACAAAACTGAAGTTATGTTTTTTGGAAATAAAATGCCCTTGATCAATTCTAGCCTACTGAGAGGGGTGCCTACCCTTCCACCCCCTAAATGTCTTATTAAAACCCTGGGGGTATGGTTGGACCCTCTTCTCTCAATGGCCCAACATGCGAATAGAATAGCAGGAACCGCATTTGCTCTGCTAAGGACCTTGAGGAAGGTTTTAACTGTTCTGCCATTTTCTGTCAGAAGATTGGTTATTCAAGCACTGATAGGTTCTCGGATTGACTATGGCAATGCCTTGTTTATAGGCTCACCGAGATATGTGATTCAAAGATTACAAAGGGTACAAAACGCAGCGGCTCGTCTGCTGTTAAATACTCCTAGACAGCACTCGATACGGACAGGAATCGCTTTCCTACACTGGCTCCCTGTGGCGGAAAGGATTCAGTTCAAGGCCCTTTGTCACATTCATAGATCCATATTTGATAATGGGCCTTAAATGTTGAAAACATTGGCACAGGTCTATATTCCAGCCAGGCCACTTAGATCCTCCTCAGCCAACCTGGCCATAGTCCCAATAGCGAGGAAAGCTAGATGGGGAGGAAGATCACTAGCATACCAAGGTGCTTTGCTTTGGAATAATCTCCCTTTCAAGATGAGATCAAATTCTCAAGAGATGTCTTTTAGGAAGGATCTGAAAACTTGGCTATTTAAAATTTAAATCTCATGTATGAACATAAACAGTATGTCTCCGCCATGGCAGTATAAGCGCTACGAGGCCGTTGGGCAGTTTAGGCGCTATATAAACCATTATAACATAACATAACATATCATAACGTGGATCTTCCCTATCAAAACAAAAAGACATAAACTCTTGTTGCCATTCATTTGTAGTTCCATGTGCCCATCCAGGACCTGCGTATCTTCAACTTACTATTCTCTTTCTCTTCAACTTTTGATCACCATTCAACTCTCCTTCACTTAATTCTTCTTTTCTCGTATTATCTACCTCTTCTTCTATAGTTGGTTTGACAGCTACCTCTTTCCTTTTCTCCAGTTGTGATTTTGGCCACTTATCTCCTTTCCATGAGCCTTCTGTCAATATTCTCTTCAGGACTGAACTTGAACCCTTTTCTTTCTCTGTGGGTTTTTCGCTTGACGGACCTGCAACCGGTTCAGGAGTTGTCAGATCACTTTAACTTTGATCCACCTCAACTCCTTCTTGGTCTGGCAATTGCTCTGTTTGTCTCTCAGAATCGTCTGCTTCTGGGGGAGCCCTCTCTTGACTAGGTTCCCCTGTTGCCTCAGTTGAGATAGGTTCTCCGATACCCTCCTGGAGGGCTCCACCCTCGTCGCTCACAGGAATAACTGAACTGTCTTCAACAAACTCAGATCCGGCCTCAGTTCTTTGTTTTTCTTCCGGTCCTGAGATTTGTCTAGATGGGTCTAGCATCAAAATATAAATATGGAGATAGCGATGGGCTGTTTTAGTGTCAACATCTTTTATGCTAATACGGCTCAAGCAGAGTATAAATATGCCCCGTTGTGTTAGCCCAGTTGACCTGGTACATCATGCTACTTAGCTGAAGAGCTGGGACTCTGCTTGCCAGTTGTAAATAAAGCTGTCTTTTGCAATCCAGGAAAGTGGAGTGGTGTGATCATTCCCTCCCTATTTTATTTGAGAGGTACATATTGCACTATACAATAACACATGTCCAAATATATAAGGACTCAGGGGCATATTTATGACTTCTTGGCGCATTGCTGCGTCAAGACTGATTTTCATTTGGCTGGGTCCAAAGAGGAATGCCATGGCGAGCAAAAAAACTGCTGGAATACTCCAGATCTGTGTCTAGGGTAAATGTCTGATTTGTTCTGCATTCTGTCATTCATCTCTTCTTTTTGTACTTTTAGAAAGTTGGAATTTTCCTGCCTTAGCCATTTAGTACCTGCAGCCTGTCTCTGGGTCACATGACTGAGTGCAGCTGACATTTTTCAATCCAAGAGACCAGAGTGACAGCAAGGAATAGTTAGCTGGCCTCCTGACTAGAGACTCTTGAACAGAAGGCTCATAGTACATTGAACCTAGCACCTGTACTGTGCCATCTATGAGTCCTACCCTGCCAAGGGTGCCACCCTAGTTATTGACCCTCAGACGTGGGCCTGAAGGTGCTATGCCAGTCAATTTGTGGATCCAGCAGAACAGATGCACGTCCTCTGCGGCACAGCAGAACCCTAAGCAGAACCAGCACATCGCTTCTGCTGTGAGGGTTCTCTTAGCACAAGGACACCTCATCAGACTTGCAGCCCACATTGGAACTGGTGCTGTGTGAAGCCTGTTCTGCTCTGGCCCCTGCATCGCAAATCCTTCCTCAATGGCAGCCTCGACGATGCAGGCTTTTGCATTGCAGCATCGCAGCTCCTCGGAACCAATGCAACGCCTTTGCTGCAAAACTATTCCTTGACACCGGACTTCACATTGCAAGCCCTCATCAATGGGATCCTTGATGATGAAGCTGGACCTCGCATCACTGTTACGCAGCTCCTCTAAACCGATGCATCACCTTGCCTGCACAATGAATCCTTTAATGTGAGACCTCACAACACTCTGCAATCAGGATTTATGGTAATCTTGTTCATTGGGCCTAACTGAGTCTCTGTATCTGGCCAGCGCTCCATCACAGTCGTCCTTAATTTGTGGCTTTGTCCTCGTCTGGTACAACCAGATATCCTCAGTGGGTGCTTTATGCTTATAGCTCTATTTTCACCAAAACTTTTAAACTTTCATATCTCCGATTCTGCTGATTGGAATTTTGTCATTTTGGATTTGTTTTATTTATTAAAGTTTATGCTAATATTCTTAGAAATCCCTTTTGTGGTGTGTTGTCATTATATTTTTGTTTGAAATGTAGCACAAAGGCATTACACATTGCCTCCTGTTTTGTGCCAACCTACATGGGTTAATTTGGGATTGCTTGACACTTCACCCTGATAAGGATTGTGGTTTCTGCTAGAGTAGGGTATTACCCTCAACCAGCTACTCAGTTTCTCACAGTTCCTTACCCTCCCTCAAGGATATGCAACATGGTAGATGTGCATTTTTCTCCTCTCAGGGATGTGGTTATCATGTGGTTATCAATGGTGCAGCAGGTGCAGTGGCATTGGAGTCCAGAGGACTAAGGACGGCACTGAACCTTATATGTTGCTAAATATTAAAGGGGGGAGGGGAGCACGCTGCCTTGCATATCAGCACACATTTCTCCCAGATGCATTATGGTGAATGCTATGCATAATAGAAGCCTTATAGTTCTCTCACACTTATCAACGTGTTGCCACTGCTGGCACAGCTAGAGCTAAAGCTGGTGTATCTAGAAACATGTTTCTGGATTTTAGTCCTTCATCAGCAGTGGAAAGTGGATTATTGTCAAGGGCAGGTAAGTACCTACACTTAGCAATAGGCCACTAACCCTCACTAGTTCCAGTTAGGTCTCAATAAAATAATCCCAGCTCAACCCTTGGTAGCATGGCGACAAGTGACCAATTTATAAAAATAGCTTCTATTTTTATATTTAAAATGACACTAAAACGATTAAAATTGGATAAGGGGAACCAGAGGTGTGAATTTTTAAAGAATTAATGTGTTGTAGCACATAGAAACTAAAAGCCCCAATCGGGATATCTGGTTGTACCTCAACCGGATCAAAGTTTAAGGCCGACCGCAATGGAGCACTGCTCAGCTACAGGAAGAGGAAAGCCTCAGTCACAAGTTTACCTTTGGACTTAGGGCCTGAAAAATGTCTAAGTCCCAAGGTAGAATTCCTCACCAAGGTCTCCTGCGATGCAATGCATATCCAAAGAGAACTGGAGGGAGGTCGAATTGGATTGCTGACTTCATCCCCGTGAGAAAGATCTTCAAGAAAAAGACTAAGGGCCTGATTATGACCTTGGCGGAGTGCATTACTCTGTCCCAAATGTGGCAGATATCCCATCCGCCATGTTACAAGTTCCATCGGATATGATGGAACTTGTAACTTAGTACAAATTATTTATTTTCACAAAATATTTATTTCTAATGGTATTCTGGTACCACAAAGCAAAGATTTCAGGTCTCTGGGCAAGTATGAAATGTTCAGCTAATGATAAAAAGGCAATTTTTCAGACTTTCAGACCATGGTGTAAGAGTGCTTGAGTTGTAAGCGGGATTATTTTTGTGCAGGAAGGGGGACCCTTCCCTCATTCTATCTCTGCTGCAGAATGCTGCAAACATAGAAAGAAAAAATATCAAGGAGAAATAAATACATTTCTACTTGTTACAAGTCACCTGGTGAGTTATAGCATTTTGATGCATTCCCAGGTCTATCAGAAATAGTAAATCTAGGAATGCACTATAATCCATGGGTTGATGCATGGGAGCACCCAAGCTCCACCCACAGCAACACCTTCCCAAGGCAGAGTAACGCAATGCAGCGATTTGTGCTGTATTGTGTTACTCTAGATTTATCAAGCCAGGCAAGGCCACACAAGGTGGCCTACCCAGGCTTGATGAATTTAACTTAAAAGTTGAGTTGCTCTTGTCCCCAATTGCGTGGCACAACGGACACACATGTATTTTATAAATATGCACCAAGTTTTTAATTTATAGGAACATATAGGGATCAAAGTAAAAAAAAAAAAATGTTTTATTACATTTTGACATCTGAAACACCACTGCTATAGCAATGGCAAATAAATGATTGATCTATAACAAAATGATGGTTCGAAGCAGGGTAGTTCAGTCATTGTCGCAACATTTCCATTTTTCTGGACACAGAAATAAGAACTTGACTAGGTAAATGTCATTCGAAAGGTGCTTTACCCAGCAGGAAAATCCATTGGAAAGGCCACTCTGCTCATTGGCCCTTCTGTTACCCCTTAGCCCAGTCCACACACTCTACCAGGGCTCCCCAAAAAGTCTCATAAACCTTTGTCCTTCATCGCTTGCCATGGGCCCCAAAAATTATTGAATTTTTGGGGGCATTCCCATACTTGGTACACTAGTTTCTTGAGATTATGCACCACTCCATACCGGTCACCCATTCCTGCACATTTGGGACCACGGCAGCTCCCGTTTTCCAGATCAGGGCCACATTACAGACGTAGAGTGAATAGAATTCCAGAAATTTTCAAGGCCACTGTTGTTGGGTGTATTCTATTGTTGCCCAGATGCCACACTGAACCCTCTGATCCGAGAAGTCCTCGATCTTTGGTCATCCCCTGATTGTGCGTAGTAGTTTACCACTTTGTCGACATCCCGGCACACAAGACCTCTTTCCAATCTACCCATATGAAACAAGCTGGTCCAGGTGAAGTATGCCCAGTACAATTTCTTGAATTGCATCAGCTGGAATACAGCCCATATTGCCACCTCATGGGGGTAGCAGCATGCTGCACTCCAGTCCTTCTCCCATTTACTCCATATTCAGTCAAAAAGGACAAGACTGTTGCATTCCAATGTGGGGCCCCTCCGAGATCAAGCCAAGTAACTCCCTGTAACTTCTTAAGATCTCTGCCAGTTGCAGGTTTTGGAGGAATTGGCTACCTGCCATTTCATATTGTTCTTGCAGTTTGGAAAATGGTATAATTTTACCAGCGTGTCAAACTTCCCCCACCTTCGATATACCCAGTGGATCTGAATGTATGTGCCTTACAATTGCTCTTACCCTGGTCAGGATAATGGAGTCCAAACCAGGTTTTCAAGTGTCACTTAACCCTTCCACCACAGGGCACTAAATGCCCATTTTCTCAAATTTTTACCACCAATGCTGTTGGGGGGAGGGCAATGATGACAGCCCTTTGGCCCCATATAGGCAGCGGGCGTATCCCTCAAGGTCTCTCTCTCTGCAATCTGCCAGCAGCGATAGCAATAGCTATCGCTCCTGCTGCGATGAAAAATCCCAGTCACTGATCATTTGAAGATGGGTAATACGGACATAAGGTGGGAAGCGTAATCCCACTATCTAGGGGTTCCTAAGTCAGAAAAGGTAGGACTATTCTTGGGGTTCCCCATCCCATAACAAGGCTCTAGTCACATTTTGTACGATATTAAAGAAGCCATCTGGAACCTCTAATAAGGTTTTTTTGGAGGGTATACAGTATTTTCAGCTGGTATATAATTTTTTATAAGGCCTATTAGCGACAACGGTAAATTCCCCCATTGACTCATATTCGCTCTGTAATTATCAAGGTCTTTGGTCAGGTTTTCCTGGATAAAGAGCTCCATATCTGTGTATACAAAGATGCCCAAGTATTTGAATCCATTTGGTCCCCATCTAAGGGATAGCCTCAGTCTCCACGCATTCCAGCATGTGATGGGGGAAGGCTACTGATTTAATCCAGTTAATGCAGAGTCCTGTATAAGATATAAGCTCTGCCAAAATCTGTAGGATTCTATGCATGAATTGTTCTGGGATAGCCAAGTATACAGATGTTAAGTGCATAGAGAGATATGACACCCTCCCACCCCGGGTCAGAGTAGTGCATCCCGTCGTATCCATGCAGCCAACGGTTCAACTGCCATCACGAATAGCAAGGGGTACAGTGGGCACCACTGCCCAGGCCAAACTTTATAGAGAATACCCCATTTACCTTTACCCTGGTATAGATTAGCCACATAAAGGCCAGATACCCTGGATCTAAGCCCATCTTCAGCAAAATTGCTCACATGTAAGGCCAGTCTAGGGAGACAATTGCCTTTTTTGGCAATAAGATTGAGAAAAATGGCAGCATAGGCTATTCGATCTCTGTGGATGAGAAACCCTGTAGGAAAGTACCATCTTGCCTGGCATGTTAGCCCCATTTTTACTTGTGTGTATGTTTGTTTTTGCCTGTGTCACTGGGATACTACTAGCCGGGACCCCAGTGCTCATAACTTATGCCCTGTATGTGTTCCCTGTGTAGTGCCTAACTGTATCACTGAGGCTCTGATAACCAGAACCTCAGTGTTTATGCTCTCTCTGCTTTTAAAATTGTCACTGCAGGCTAGTGACTAATTTTACCAATTCTGATTGGCACACTGGAACACACTTATAATTCCCTAGTATATGGTGCCTTGGTACCCAGGGTATTGGGGTTCCAGGAGATCCCTATGGGCTGCAGGATTTCTTTTGCCACCATAGGGAGCTCAGACAATTCTTACACAGGACTGCCACTGTAGCCTGAGTGAAATAACGTCCACGTTATTTCACAGCCATTTTACACTGCACTGAAGTAACTTATAATTCACCTATATGTCTAACCCTCACTTAGTGAAGTTTAAGTGCAAAGTTACTAAGTGTGAGAGCACCCTGGCACTAGCCAAGGTGCCCCCACATTGTTCAGGGTAATTTCCCCAGACTTTATGAGTGCGGGGACACCATAACACGTGTGAACTACATATAGATCAATACCTATGTGTAGCTTCACAATGGGAACTCCGAACATGGTCATGTAACATGTCTACGATCATGGAATTGTCCCCCCAAGCCAAATCTGGTATTGGGGTGCCAATCCCATGCATCCCCTGGGCTCCAGCAATGGCCTCGGGTACTGCCAAACTAGCTCTCTGGGGTTTTCTCTGCAGCTACTGTTGCTGCCAACCCTCAGACAGGTTTCTGCCCTCCTGGGGTCCGGGCAGCCCAGTCCCAGGAAGGCAGAACAAAGTATTTCCTCTGAGAGATGGTGTTACACCCTCTCCTTTGGAAATAGGTGTTAAGGGCTGGGGAGGAGTGGCCTCTCCCAGCATCTGGAAAAACTTTGAGCACTGGAGTCCTGGCTAGCAGGATCCCAGTGACACAGGCAAAAGCAAACATACATACAAGTAAAAATGGGGGTAACATGCCAAGCAAGATGGTACTTTCCTGCAGGGTTTCTCATCCACAGAGATCGAATAGCCTATGCTGCCAGGAAGTTGCAATTCCCCCATAGGCACAATAACCCCTTTTTATTGTCATCTGCCGATGTCCCATACTCTCCTGCAGTCGCCTCTCAGGCTGCACACGCTCTGCCTTATGCTTCTTCCAGGACAAGTTGGGTCGCTGCCAAGTTGATCACTGCCCCAACCCATGACACACCTGGGGTTTTTTGACTGTCCTCTCTGGGCTCCCCAGCTCAAGTTTCCTTGTGGTAGCAGACAGCAAAGGCCTCTCTCTCCCCCTTGTGCTGCTGCTGTTCATGCCACTTTAGTTCAGTTGCAGTATGGGCACCGCCATACTCAAGTGCTCCTGCACATGCCCTTCCGTGCCTCTGGATCACTTTTCTTGGGGCCTCCTCTGAGTCTGGCTAGATCGCCTCTGCCTTCTGAGGTCCCTTGTGAGGTGTTAGAACTTGGGGTTCTGGTTGTCAGAGTATGCACCCTGTACAAGCAGCAACTACCACTCTAGTCAATGCAAGCTCGATAAACACTAACGGATAACCTGTGCTCACCCTCTGGTAGCTTGGTACAGGGCAGTCAGGCTTATCTGAAGAGGCAATTTGAAAAGTATTTGTGCAACACACTCATACAGTGACACAATGAAAAAACACAAGAATACTCAACATAGGGTTAGATAAACAGATCATATTTTTATGAGTAAAACAAGACCAAAATGTCAAAAAATCAATAAACAGAAGTTGAGTTATGAATCGCTAAAGATTAAATCAAAAAGTAGTAGAAGTCAATACTGCATAGAGGTTACTTGAGATCACGCTGTCCCGCTGCCAAAGTACCTTGGAGGGGGAGGCATCTATGTTGAACACTCGACACATGGAGCATAGGAGATGATGTGTCAGTGTCAATCCTGTGAATGCAGGTGATGCTTCAGCTCCAACCTATGCAGTCAATAAATGCCTTGTCAACAAACCCTTCTGCGATGTAAGTGATGCGTCCTTGTGAAGCTGCACACTTGGGGAAGATTTGTCATCAAGCAGTATTGAAAATGGGTGATGCATCATTGTTGAGTCATTCATTTGGGAATGCATCGTCATCGAACAACGCTGAAGATGGGTGATGCGTTGTCCTCGGGTGGGGATGTGCTGGTCCCGATCATCTCACCGGCGTCAATGAGTTGGGTCTGATGGATCAGCACAGCAGAAATCACTTTTCAAGGGCCAAGGACTGGATTGGCCCCACTTTGCAGGGCAAGACTCACAGATAGCAGAGTCATGATGCTGTTGCAGGGTTGAAGGAATTATTTGATGGCCGTGAGACGTTAGAACAGGGCCAAGCCAGCAAGCCCTTGGAGTCCTTCTGGATTGAAGTTAGATGGGCCCAGTCTTTGTTCACAGCAGGGCAGAGATCAGCAAGGCAGCTTAGCAAAGCAGAGAGAAGTCCTTTAGGGCAACATTCCAGCAGAGTGGTAATCCTTATAACACAGCAGACCTAAATCCTGGCAAAGTTCTTCACAGGTCAAAGTAGTGCACCATCTTCGTAGGATCAGAGGCTCAGTACTAATACCCAGTTCTGCCTATGAAGTAAGAGAGACTTCAAAGCAGGCCCTTAAAGTGCACAGGACCGCCTTTCTTCCCAGCCCTGACTGCAGACTATCAGAAGAGGGTATTCATCCTCTTTGTGAGGGACATAGGACACTGCCTATTTAGGTGTAAGTTTCAACTGATCCTCCCTCTTCCTGCCCAGATAGGTTTTTTATCACATGCACCCTTCCAGTGTTAGTGGCTATCTAGAGGAAATGCATAAAGTGTGGCTGTCACCCACCCCAGACATGTATTGGAGAAAACCTGCAAGGCACCCAGACCACTATAAGCAGAGAAATTGCCACTTTCTAGAAGAGGCATTTCTAAAATAGTAATATTAAATACAACTTTAACATTAAAGAGAATTTATCATTACCATTCCAAAGATATGAAACATGATGCAGCTACTCCTTTCTAATCAGGAATTAAAGCTTAAAAGTGTATTAAGGAATTCACAATGCTAGTCTGGGAGAGGAGTTGGCCTCACAGTAGTGAACATTAATTTGGCTTTTTGTCACTACCAGGACATGTAAAGCTTAGAAGTACATGTCCTACATTTTACTTACACAGCACCCCACCCTTAGGGCTGCCTAGGACCTATCTTAAGGGTGACTCATATGTAATAAAGGAGGTGTTTAAGGCTTGACAATGGGATTTAAATGCCAGGTCGACATGGCAGTGGTACACTGCATTTAGGCTGTAATGACAGGCCTGGGACAAGTTTTAAAAGTGCTACTTAGGTAGGTGGCACAATAAGTACATCAGGCCCACTGGTATCATTGAATGCACAGGCCATGGGTATATGGTAAATCACTCTACAAGGAACATAGACATACAATAAATATGCCAATTAATTCTATGCCAATCAAACCATGTGTAGGAAACTGAGCACAAGCACTTTAGCACTGGCAGAGATAAAGTCCACAGAGTGCTAATGCCAACAGAAGTAAAAATCCATCAAGATTTGAGGTAAGAAGGTAAAGGGTTTGGTGGTGACCCTGCAGAGAGGGCCAGGTCCAACACAACCTTCCAGCATACAACCAGTGGCAACTAATCAATACCATGATAGACTTCCCTGTTTAAGTGATAGAACATGGACATGACCCTCTAATGCAGAGGCCTGTGCCAGTTTTACGTCCCTCTAAATTCAGTTTGATCCCTCAGTCTACACTCTCCTGAGCCACTAAACTGACCAATGGGGAACCCTTCTCCTCACCTGTGGACCCCATCTGAGCAGCACCTAACCTTAACTTGCTCATAGATGCATCACAGTAAACAGACAGTAATACCATGGCCAACAAAGTGATGTCACCCATTCCACCCCTTGGATCAGACATCTGTCCCGAACCCAAGGAAAACTCTGCACATAAGGACAGCAATTAACTGAGGCCACTGTCATGTGTCAGGTCCCAGACCTCCCTGGTGTCTCTGACCTCTGAGGTTTCCGAGAGTGGGGGGAAACAGCCCCAGATGTTAGGTGCTCTTTTTCAACTCTCATTCCTACCAGTCCAAGGCTAGTAGCCTGTGACTGCTCACTCAGCCAAGGATCTGTACCCTGAAGCTGAACAGGAGCCATGGGTGAGTCCCTCCTCCCACTACCCCTTCATCTGATTCTCTGTTCCATCCGATTGGGAGTGGTACACTTAAATGTCTGAGCTTTCTGGTCAACCTGGGAAGCCACCTTTCCTAGCTCTTTCATCACCAATGGCAATTCATTTATTATAATACACACAATGGGCATCTTGGGACTAACTGTGACCCTTCTCTTGGTCACATCCCCACCCCACTCCAGGGATACCAGGTCCATGGGATGGAGAAATGCATGCCCCATGGCCTGGGTTACCCTATACTTCTGACCAGTGTACTGCTGTGGCAGTCTTTCCACTACCATGGTCTGGCTGGCCCCCGTGTTCTCAGAGCAGTGACAGGGACCACTTTCACCTTGACCTGGTGGAAGTGACAGTTTCTACCCTCAGGGATCTCCAGTCAACCCTCTGAGTTCAAGCCACACTAAGGGTGATTAGGGCATGATCTACATCCTGCTCCAGGGCACTATCTACCCCTAAGGCCATATTGTAGGGGGGCAAGGGTAAAGAAGTGTATGAGGAGGGAGCGTTGTCATTGGATGACCGTGGAGCACATCCCAATTTCCATAAAAAATTAACGCTTGGGTCAGGGCAGGTGTTAAAATGGGGTAAACACACCAGTACTTAAGGAAAACACACAAAAGCAACATCAGTGCTCCACAAGGAAGACATGGAGGTGCTATTCATCCAGCATGCACGAAGACGCAGAGCACATGGGCAACAGCAGCAGCTTCCACCACACCAGCAGAGACCCCAAGGGCAACGCAGAAGGCAGGAGAGGATATTCCTGACCAGGACAACCCTTCAGGGCCTCAGGGAACTTGACATCATTCAGAGGTACAGACTAAACTGGCAAGCCATACAGCAGCTGCTGAGCCAGATTGAGCCACAGTTGGCAGACAGCTTGCGGACACCCCACATCATTCTACCAGAGAGCAAGCTGCTAGAAGTCCTCCACATGATGTCAAGTGGCTCTTTTCAAACCACTGGTGCCCTGGTTGCTGGGATCTCACAGCCCTCATTATTTTCCTTCCTACCCAAGGTACTGGATGCCATCATCTCCCTCACACCCCGCTGCATCAGCTTCCATAACACACAGCGGAAGCAGCAGGAGACCAAACAGGGCTTCTACCACATCAATGGCTTCACACACATGCTTGGTGCCATTGACTGCACACATGTACGGATTGTGCCACCTGCTACAACCAAGCATCTATACCGCAACAGGAAGCACACACACTCCATCAATGTGCAGGCCATTTTGGGTCACTGGGGATTGATCTCCAACATCATGGCAAAGAATCCTGGGAATGTACATGATTCATTCATCTTCCGCCACTGCACCATCAATCAATACTTCCAAGATGGATGATATGGAAATGGCCTACTTGTTGGAAAGTACAGAAACCTAGTTTTATACACACAGCACAGCAACCCTGTAGGACATACAACACATACACCACTACATGGACACGTGGCCAGGAAGACACTGAGGTTGTGACAATGCTAATCATGTTTGATATCCTGACCCAATGGGATACACACCTATGGACAAATGACAGATGCAAATAACAACAGATGCCACTCCAGAGCTACAAGGGACCAATTTAAAACCACACAGTGACAATGAAAATGGCCTTAACTGGCAGTACAACTTGGAAGATGAATCTTACAATATCACACCAATAACACACCCTTCCAAGCAATATGTACTGTGTAAGGGGTGTGTAATGCGTCTCTCTGTAGGTCAAACACCATGAGACACATAGCATGACGATGATGACTCTAATAAAGGTGACATGGAATTATTGAGACAGTACCAACATCTCACATCACTCCTGGGGTGACATTGCCCGCTAGCAATAAGGAAGTGGACTGTGCAAAGAACACATATTGATGTGACAATATTGCAAAATGCACATTGCTACACATACGGATTGAGACAATTACACAATTACACAACAGATGTACAGGCACATGGACCTTTTGACACTTAAACCTTCACCCCCACAACCAAGTTAGCCAGCTTACCTGGACCAGGTTCAGTAGTGTAGATACACGTTCGCACATGAGCCAACTCTGTGAGGGAACAAAAATAGGTTTGCATAGAACTTGTCACACATGGGATATTTGTGCATTGTCAATTGTGAACACTTCAATGCTGGAAACGTATGGAGATGTGTTGTACATTGTCACCTAGCCAAATTAAAGGGCCTCACTGTTGTTTTTCACGTGCTAGTAGATATGTTGAATTGGATGGGATGTTCAGGCCATATAGTTCAACCGTGTTACCACCACAGTGGAATTGATTCTGTGTGTGGAAGTATCATGCCACCTCCAGTGAAGGCACATGGACACTTCTTTCACATGACATAATGCATGGGAGATACACTATGAACTGCAAGTTTAGAAATACACCGCTGATATCCAGTCAATCAGACAAACACCAGTTTAGATAGATAAACAACCCAATGCTGAAAGAACATCCTAGAAGCCTAGGATCCCACACAATATCACAAACACAGATGAGTCACAGATGACACAAGATAACAACTGCCATGCAAAGTGATAATCAAGGTGCAAGCAACATCCAAATATTTACACTCAGTTTCTCTTTCAGCTGATCAGGGTTATGGGATCAAGCCATGGATCATGACCCCATTTGCCAACCTAAGCACAGCATCAGAGCGTGCCTATAATGATGCACATCGGAGGACACGCTCCATAGTAGAGAGGACATTTGGCATCCTGAATTCAAGATTCACGTGCCTCAACATCACCGGAGGCAGTCACTTATGTTCACCTGAAATGGTCTGCAAGATCATTTTGACCTGGGCCATCCTGCACAACATTTGTGTAAGGAGGAACATTCCCCTCTATGAACCAGACCCACAAATGCCTGAAGAGGAGGAAGAGGAGGATGCTGTTCGTCAACATGAGGGGGACCATCCAAACACTGCAGCACGATTGTGTTGGAGACAACACATTACACAAAACTTATTTTAACTCTATTCACCATCACCACTTTCTTACCATATGTCATTAAACACCTCACTTCATCACTCAATCATGGTCTGGGTAATTATTTATGCATCACATGATCCCTAGGAATCATAATCAGAGTTTAGCCTCATGGAGCATTGCCGAAATACAGATTAGGATACTGAAAAAGCCACATCACATTTGATTGGTATGACTGTACAGCCAACATCACACACAGTGGAAATGACATATGTCCTGTCTATTTCACATGTGAAGGTCAAAATCAGAGGACCTCAGCTATGACACATATCCATGTTGCCAACATGGTTCATTTTAGCACATGACACACAACTAAGACACCATCAGTCATAAGGTAAAAAAAGTGTTTCATACATGAGGCAGTGGATGTGCTATTGCATTGGTAACAGGAATGTATGACCAGACCCTTGACAACAGTGTGTGAAATCAGCTATCTTTGCAAGGAGCATGTGTGACAAGGAGTCCAACTATACTGAAAATAGATAGCACGAGTGCCCCAGGTATGACAAGCATTGCTCACAAGATATGCCCTGCTCAGTCAATCCCAGGTAATAAGTCCTGCCACTGCCATGTCTTCAGTCTCTGCCCACCCTTCTCTAGGGGGCCCTGTAAATGGACTATCTCTACACTGATAACCTTCATCTACATACACCCAGACTCCCATTCTGACTCCTGTGTGCTTCCCTCTTCAGTATGGCATGCCATCATCATAGTTCATGAGTCTGCATGGACTTCAGGTCCGATAATGCACTGCCTGGTGGACGTTCGGACCTGTAATCAGCTGTCCATTGCTTCCCATGTGAAAGGTACAGTTGGCCCTTTGAACTTGATTCTCAACTACAGGACTTGTGAGAGACTGAAGCTGCACACACCTGTAAGCACTTCCATGTAGACTAGCCATTTGAACCTGCACTGCCATTGCTGCTGCCTGGAACTGCTTAGAAGCTGCCATTTTCTGAATATCCTTGTTGTGCATTGCCGTATAAATCACTTGTGTAACTGAGTCCTTGGGGGATTGCGTAATGTTGCAGTCCACAGCACAAATACAGTTTTTAGTTCCCACAGTGTTGTTCCAGCTTGTCCCAGTCAGAGTCTGCTCACTGTGTATTGCTTTGTTCATGTTTGTTCCTGACAGAGCCTGCATCCTGTTAGCCTGACTGGTTCCTGTTTTTGCGTTACCCATAGTGGTTCCCTGTGGCTACATTTGTCTCATAGTTGCTTTCCATGCCTTCTCTTTCCGCTTGGGGTATTGTGTCTGGTAGGTCTACGATGAATCCTCAAATGTATAATATAGTTTTATCAGTTTACTTATCGTATTATGGTCTGGGACATGTGTTCAAATTGCCTAATCCAGCCTCCATCCTTTTTCTGGGTTTCATGTATTCATGAGTGCCAAACAGTGACAGTGTACTCCAGCACAACGAACAAGGTTTGCTAATGTGTATGAAAGGGCAAAACATGTTTGGGCCCTGACGGTTCACATACAGATTCATATTGGCCGCAACCTATTGATGGGGCTTGCGTGGTGACTAGCTGTGCGATTAATCAGCACAGAGGCACTGATGTTCCCTGTTGCAGTGGGAATTTTAGAGCCCACCCTGTGTACAAATGTTGTGAAGAAACCTGTCTGTTTCCTATTACTGATCCATAAAGTTTTTGAGGACACCAAGGTTGCCATGTTGTCAGCCTTATAAAAGTTCTGCAGTGCCATAGCTAGGCTATCCCCATGTGTGTTGTCAATTTATCTATGGCTTTAGGTCAATTCTGCTTTGAAGGATACTCAGTTAATGCATGGAATGGCTCCACAGACTCATGACTAGACCTGCACGTAACTGTGACAACATGAAGGCCAATACTGACACATGGTACACATGTCCACACACTTGAACCGGACACCTTTGTGCAATAAACCAATGGAAATATGTGAACACATGCAGCATGGTCTACTGGTTCTCCACTGCCACAGGAGAAACATAGGTCATTTCTATGACTCAAACTGTGGTGTACCATAACTTTTTTGGATTGGTGTTGGGACTCTGTGTCACAAACACTGTACCTACCTAGCATGTGCCAAATGCCTGACTCATGGGTAGTATACAACAAGTGACCAGGAAGTGGTATCCAACATTCCAGTACATGTGATGGCTTACCCTTGTAACATTGCCATTATCAACTGTCTTCTATCTATCCTGTGCATAGTTTGTCATGGGAGATGTTTTGTCCCCAAAGTCAGGGAATTTCACACAGCAGAAGACGCTACGGGTATGACAAACACATATCCTGACTGATGTACCTCAATAAATGTCATCTGATGGTTATCCACATTTACAACACATGCATACAAGCACATTATGCAAAACACGTCTTGTGACGTTCACACAGAGACACAACAATTGAAATAGCCAATTCACAGACATAAACACACAGGCCATGAGTAAATGTATTAAGTTGCGTAGTCTTGCTAACCTCTATTTACGCACCACCTGCTCAACCTAGGGAATACCAATTTTCATTCCAAATGTTTGGGTTGGTGTTGCGTCAGTTAAGAGTGCTAATCTGGTGCAACAACATGAGTATTATGATCCGCAGTAGTGTGGTCTGCCACATGTGCCCAAACAGTGGAACACACACAGTAGGCCCTAACAGCCTATCTCTGTATAGTTACAGCTTTCACGTACGTTAAAAATGAGAAAAATGACACAAACACAGTTAAAGACAGATATTTTGACGCAAACACGCAAAAAAGACGCATATCCGTCAAAATATGCAGCATATGCGTTGAAAAATGACGCTCACAGGATTATACATCCATTGATCCCTAGCGGGAATTACAACACTGCCACCATGAAATTGGTTATCCATGAAAAATATATTGATCTTTGAATGCGGGGTAATTTTTAAGCATATGCGTAAAAAATATTGACACAAAGCCCGTAAGCGTCTTACAATTTTCACGCATCATAACATAAAAGCACTGCATTTGAGACAGGAAGTAATGTAATAGGATATCCTGTTTATAGAAATGGTACAGTGGGTGTACTTTCACTTTCACTTTGAAGTCTGTGATTCTTCTAGACTGTGTGGCTGTGTTGAGAGTTGTATCTGTCCAAATTGTGCTTTTATCTCCTGTGTGCCATTCAAATTGTCATCTGTTGTGTTTTTAATTGTCTCAGTAAATCAGTGTAAGTGTGTTTTTGTCATTTTCTGTGTATAATTTTGTCTTTGTACTGTTGGGAGTGCATACTGGATATTGTTAGTTGGGGTATTGTTGGGCTGTTTGTGGGTTCTTTATGTTTAATTTTCCTCCCTTCTTTCCCTGTATTTTCCTATTTTCCCTTTCCTATCCCTATTATTTTTGTCATGTTGGGAAGGCCACGTCTGGGAAGAATGGGTGAGGAGGAGCTGGGGGCTTTCATTTGGCTGGTGTGCCACTTCCTCCCCTTGATGTTAGAGGCTGGTGGCAGGGTGATACAGGGGTATCACACAGCGGCGAGGAGGCTC
This sequence comes from Pleurodeles waltl, assembly GCF_031143425.1. Lineage (NCBI taxonomy): Eukaryota > Metazoa > Chordata > Amphibia > Caudata > Salamandridae > Pleurodeles > Pleurodeles waltl. The sequence goes on from NC_090447.1 coordinate 916,880,117, forward strand.
AGGTGGTTCAAGGTGCTGTTCCATCTGAAGAGAGTATTGAACAGCCAGCGCAACGACCACCAACTCAAACATCGCTGGGCTGACTTTGTGGCCAGAGAGCAAGACCTGCTGGACCACCTGGGTGTGGTGATTGGTGGCCCTGTTGGTGAGTACAAATCAGACTAATGTGCACATTTAAATGCTCTGTAGTGACAGTAGCAGATTTGTTGGCATGCTACATACAATGTTTGTGGACATGTGGAATGCAACTTAAAAATACAGTGGCCCTGATTTATACAATATTTGCTACACATTACCGTCATTTGTTGATGCAAAGCTGTACAAACTTACAAAACACAACTTGGTCTTGTAAATTAGTGCTGTTTTGATGTCAATAGATGATGGTAATGCGGCTCAAACATATGTTTTATTCATGGCCTGTGAGTGCACCAGGAATGAGATGTATTTCACTGATAAAGCAAGGAATGAATGCAGTCCCCAATTATTTGGAAAACATGTCTGAACTGTATTCATGGCAATATCACAAAATAAAATGATGGACGGAGTGTTGAAACTTTTCAAACACTCAGCCCCAGTCACAGATCTGTGTTAAATCCATCATTATTTTGCTTGCCACATCACCCCAGTTCGGACCCAGCTATATGCAAATCAGTCTTGACCCTGATCCCAATGGGAGCAGTCCAGTCCAAACTGCCAAGCCAGGTCCTCCCTGGACAGGATTCAAGCATCCTGGGACCGGTTTCACGGTATCACCCTTCATCAGCCAGGCTAGCTTGAATCCAGTGGTGCAGCAAGCAAGGGACCCACGTCTGGGTGTACCCTAGCCACTTAGGGCGCACAAGGCAATATCACAAAATAAAATGATGGATGGAGTGTTGAAACTTTTCAAACACTCAGCCCCAGTCACAGATTTGGGTTAAATCCATTGTTATTTTGCTTGCCACATCACCCCAGTTCTTGGCAGTTTGGGCTGGACTGTTCCCATGAGGAACAGGGTCAAGACTGATTTGCATATGGCTGGGCCCTAACTGGGGTGGCATGGTGAGCAAAAGAACGATGGATTAAACCCAGATCTGTGACTGGGGGTGAGTGTTTGCATTGTTCTGCACTCCGTCCATCATCCTTTTGTGTTGCTAAAGCTGCGCTATGTGGGAAGGGTATGCCCAGACGTGGGTCCCTTGCTCACTGTGCCACTGGATTCAAGCTAGCCTGGCTGATGAAGGGTGATACCCTGAAACTGGTCCCAGGATGCTTGTTTCCGGTCCAGGGAGGACCTGGCTTGGCAGTTCGGGCTGGACTGTTCCCATGAGGAACAAGGTCAAGACTGATTTGCATATGGCTGGGCCCTAACTGGGATGGCATTGTGAGCAAAAGAACGATGGATTAAACCCAGATCTGTGACTGGGGCTGAGTGTTCGCATTGTTCAGCACTCCGTCCATTATCCTTTTGTGTTGCTGAACTGTGCTCATGGCCATACGTACAACGTTCTTCCTAACCTCTGGTAATATCTTAGGCTGATACTTTGACTTGCTTTGTGCAGCATTTAAATTAATTATGGATGGCAAAGTAATGCACACTGGATAATATCTAAATGTTTGGTGCTCCTTTCCATAGCTGTAACATGAAAACATGAAGCAAATGCTACACATTTAAAAAAAAAGAACATCTGGCCCCATGTTCATTGTTCTTGTGTGTTTTAATTTGCCTTGGGCACAATTGCTGGTACAGAGCTGATGCATTTGCCATCTGTGTCACTTTATAGCCAAGCAATTTTCATAAGTTAATGGGTCATCATGGGATGCCTGAACTTTGTGAATATATGGCCACAAATTATTTATTTGCATAATGTTGTGCAAGGGACCCCTGACTGCTTCCATCATACATTTAAAGTGACGAAATAGTTAGCTAGTTTACGTTTGGTACACCCCTGCTTATATAGTGCAGCATATGTACAATTGTTAACTTTTCAGTATGAAGGCTATCACAGACATGGGTGTATGCTAAGATCAGCAGACCAGCATTCCTGTCACTGCTGCCATTCCCAAGATGCATACAAATTGAGACCTACCTCATCAAGATAGCCACAGTAGGACATTTGCTAAACCATGTTTCAATTAGGGAACAGTGTCAGTTTGTTGTATAACCACAAATCACCCAACTTGGCAAATGTAAGATGATGAATGTGGCTAACTGTTTACAATACCTGATATAGGTACACAGGGCCCTGAGTAACACATTTCAGGTGCAATGACTACACATGTGCCCATACATTCTGTCACAGATGATCAAATTAGACACTGTCAGCATATATTTGTTTGTTGTTTTAATTTAGATAAATGGCCAATCCACGTTTAGCGTAACATTGTCATCAAGTAACACACAGGATCCCTGCTATCAAGGTGTAATAGGGGGCATATACGGCTCTAGGTACACTGGCAATGTGGCATATGTAACCTACGTACAACACAGGCCCACATATAATGGACGATAGAAAGCACAATAATTCATGAGCTAAACTCAACCCACATGAGCATCACACAGTAACTGATTGTCCCTTGATGCACAAGCCACAATACCTGAGTGACTGGTATTGCAGTGCACTGGGAATGTGGCTTTTCATGTCTCTCATAACAACAAATGAAGAAATGGAGTACCCTCTATAAATAATTCTGCACAAAATTGAGTAATCATGTTTGTCACCACATGATTGTTAGGGCCAGTGCATGTGTGCATATGTGTGTCTATCACTCACTGGAGTGACAGGGTTAATACATGTTTGCAGTGGTATATCTGTTGGGGTGCCTACATGCCTGAGGCGCTGCTCTATCATATAAAATGTCACACACAGTGAGTTTTTGTTCCAGGTTTTGTACAGTGAGCAGACATTGGGCACATTTCACCCTTCCATGTTTTACAGGTGGACCAGCCCCCTACACAATTGGAGAAGTGGCTCAATTTGCGGACCCAGACATATCCAGTAAGTGTTGACATGTTTGTTCTGTATTGTGTTTTCAGCTGTTGTGTGATTGACTCCTGTGTGTTGGACACATAGCAAGGTATGATGTGCTGATATGTGACTTGACTGGAGTTTAACATTTTGTTCCTTTTTTGAGTTGGACAATCAGTGGCGGAGAGTCATATCTTGGGAATCTGATGCTGCGCTGTAGGCATGGGCAGGTGCACAGGGTGATATTTGTTGCTACATTTATGCCAATGAAAAATTTGGAGGTAGCCATGTTCATGATTTAGTCAACAAGTCATAACATACCCTGAATTACACAGACCAGTGGTGCCGAAGTATTACCTACAGATTTGAGCCTCCCTGTTAACTAATGAACATGTAGATCTGTATGTTTGACTTCCTAGCAACATCTAGCCCCACATGTTGTGCTACGTTTATGTGGCACTTGAGTAGAATGTCATAGGTATGCATGCAGCTCAAGCCCAGATGGCTGCTTGCATCTATGTGCTTGTTTTTGGAAAGGTGTTAGTGAGATCAAATGATGTTGACAATTGTCTGCAATTGGGAACATAAATGTGGGTGTGATTGTCCAATTTTTTAGTCAATCCTAGTTGGCAGCCCTCCTTACCTGTGGTGGACTGACTAAGCCCATGGACAGCTGTCCAAAGCTTCCTGGCTGTCCTTGATGTTTGAAAGTATGAGTTGCATGTCCATCACCCACTGAGGCACAGGGTTAGGATTATGAAAAATGTGTACTTAGGTGTGAGGATCCCAGTGTAGAAGACAGACATGTAATTCCAAAATTCCTTTGTTCCAACCTAGGATACCCCCTCATGATTAGCAACTGCATACCGTCCTGGCAATTCCATTTACAAATCACAGATCTTGTGGGCCTCGATTGTCATCCAGAAGATAGTCATTAGTTGGCCTGTCACATGTGGAGTGCTTGCAGCATTTGTTATGTGACTAATCGCAGAACAATGATGCACAGATCATTTAAGTAGGTACATGCCTTTTTGAACATTGCTGTGCTGTTAAATAGGAGATATGTAGGCTGCGTTGGCATGTAATTCCTCATGGACAATCTATAATCTGTACTGTGATTTGGACTGTTTAAGCTAATTTTGAGGAAGTGTTAGAATATCATCAGTAGATGTATCACACAATGATGTCACTAATGTTTGGCTTTTTCTGTTTTTAAAGCTGCCAACATGAATGACAATCAGATCAGGGAATTCCAGAAGCGGGCGATGTGTTACTGCCACATTCTAGATGTGGAGTCTGGGTTGCACAACATGGCATGGCGTTATCACCATGAGAGAGCCACAGGGTTCTGGAGGCACAACAGCCACCACCACCAGCGAAGCTGCTCCAACGACAGTCGCACAAAGGATGACAACCACTGTTGCAGGCCCTCTACCTGATCAGCTCCTGGCCCACAGACAGCAGCTCCTGTACCTCCCCCTCCAAGCACGGCACCGGCACCGGCACCAGCACAACCATAAATAGGGGCACACAGACACACAGACAACTCCTTCTGCATTGATAGACAATGCAGAATTCCAACAGATGAGACGTGACATGCAACGGATGTTGCGCAGGATGGACAGGCTGCAACAGAGGTGTCCCGCAATAGCAGGAGACTGCGTGGGATAAAGAAGATCCTGCAGAGGGCAAACTTGTGACTTTGTGACCCTCAGCCATGACTCCCTCCCCTCCCTTCTCTTTCCTGGTTCTTATATTTAGTGGGTTTATGGGGCTTAGTGTTAGGTTAGAATAGGCTGTTAGTTTAGTTAGTATAAGTGGGTTGGGGGTGGAGAGGATTATGGCCCTCATTCTGACCCTGGCGGTCGGTGATAAAGAGGTGGCCAACCCGCCAACAGGCCGGCGGTCCAAAATATGCAATTCTGACCCTGGCGGGAACCGCCAACACAGCCCGCCGCATTAACACTCCGCCCGCCACGGCGGAACAAACAAACAGCGCGGCGGTCCCCGCCAACAGCCAGGCGGCAGACAATGTACCGCCCACCCTATCACGACCCACCAATCCGCCACCTTTTCCGGGGCGGGAGCACCGCCGATAAAAACACGGCGGAAACAGACTACGAACGGGAAAACGCTCACCTCCACATACTCCAAGCGAGATTCCGGCAGTATGGAACCCGAGTTGCAGGTCATCCCCGCACTCCTATACCTGCTCCTGTACCAGGAGCACGCCCGGCGGCGCGGAAGACATCGGTGAGTACTGCACCTACGACACAGGGGAGGGAAAAGATTACCGGCACACCCACCCACCCACACCCACTACAACACACACATCAATGCATTCCCACAGATCACTGTCACAACCCACAAACCCCCCCCTCCGAAATAATGCAAAGACCAAAAGAAGAGATCTTAAACGGGCAGATATATTGAAAAATGGACAGCAGTAATCCCAATAAATAAATAAACTATGTACAAAATATATACATCTACTAAATGTAGTCCAACCACTGTCCGTGGACCACAGGGGTCCTGAGCAAAGGGGCAAGGCCCAGTCCCACGACAAGAACTCCACGGAGAGAACACTGCAGGGGCATCAGAAAGAAAAAAGGACAGGCACCTCAGGGGGAAGGGAAGGGGGGGCACCTCAGCCACTTGAGTACACGACGCCAGATCCACGAGGGGACTCCATGACCACTGGCCCATCCTGGGGAGAGCAAAGCCACAGTCCATACAGTCCATACAGTGGGTGGGCTGCCCACTGGTCCATCCTGGGGAGAGCAAAGCCACAGTCCATACAGTCCGTACAGTGGGTGGCCTGCCCACTGGGCCATCCTGGGGAGAGCAAAGCCACAGTCCAAACAGTCCGTACAGTGGGTGGCCTGCCCACTGGGCCATCCTGGGGAGAGCAAAGCCACAGTCCAAACAGTCCGTACAGTGGGTGGCCTGCCCACTGGGCCATCCTGGGGAGAGCAAAGCCACAGTCCAAACAGTCCATACAGTGGGTGGCCTGCCCACTGGGCCATCCTGGGGAGAGCAAAGCCACAGTCCAAACAGTCCATACAGTGGGTGGCCTGCCCACTGGGCCATCCTGGGGAGAGCAAAGCCACAGTCCAAACAGTCCATACAGTGGGTGGCCTGCCCACTGGGCCATCCTGGGGAGTGCAAAGCCACAGTCCAAACAGTCCATACAGTGGGTGGCCTGCCCACTGGGCCATCCTCGGGAGTGCAAAGCCACAGTCCAAACAGTCCATAACAGACTCCACTGCCACTGGAGGAGGCATGTTGGCCAGAGGACATCCTGCAGCCCTGCCCGAGACAGATCCTGCCCTGCCACGTCTGCCAAAGGGCCAGCGGTTCCTGCCTGGAAGGGCCCAGTTCAGCGGTTCTTGCCTTGAAGGGCAAAGTTCAGCGGTTCTTGAGACGGCGGTCCCCAGCGGAGCGGTGCTGGAGACGGCGGGGCCCAGTTCAGCGGTTCTTGCCTTGAAGGGCCCAGTTCAGCGGTTCTTGAGACGGCGGTCCCCAGCGGAGCGGTGCTGGAGACGGCGGGGCCCAGTTCAGCGGTTCTTGAGACGGCGGTCCCCAGCGGAGCGGTGCTGGAGACGGCGGGGCCCAGTTCAGCGGTTCTTGCCTTGAAGGGCCCAGTTCAGCGGTTCTTGAGACGGCGGTCCCCAGCGGAGCGGTGCTGGAGACAGCGGACATTCTATGGCCAACTGCTCATTGCCTGGTGGTGCCCTCCTGGGCAGCGGGGATGGTGCTCCTTCAATGCCCACCTGGGCTGTGGGTGGTGGGGCCCTCCTGGCCAGCTGGGTTGGGTCCTCCCTGGGCAGCGGCTATGGGGGTGGTGGGCTCTCCCGGGGCAGCTGTGCCGGTTCCTCCCGGGGCAGCGGCTATGGGGGTTGCGGGCTCCTCCTGGGCAGCTGTGACGGGTCCTCCATGGGCAGCAGGCCTGCTGCCTGACTTCTCCGCCTTGCTGCCCTTGCCCTCCTTAGTCGGGAGTCTGTGGCCCTTTCCTCCCTTTGGAGCTGTGGCTGTTGACGGTGGCTGGCTAGTGTCCTGGGGGGATATAGAACCCAGGCTCCGGCGGCGGCCCTTCCGCCTTCTGCTCCTCTTCCCAGGGGGTGGGCTGGCTGTCCCCTTGCTGCTGGGCGAAGATCCAGACCTGCGGGCTGGTGGGCTCCAATACCCCTGCACCCTTGTCAAGGGGGCTGCAGGGCTGGTGGTGGCTGAGGTGCTCTTCTTACCCCGACGAGAAGGAGGGGGGGGCTCAGGGTCAGGAAAGAAGGTAGCAGTAGAGAGATAGATTTTCCTGGGACAATGGATAGTGGTAGGTACAGTGGGAATGGGAGTGGAGGGAGAGGATGTGGTTGTAGGCGAGACAACTTTGCTGTCTTTGGGTGCAGGTGCAGGAGCGGGAGGCTGTCGTGAGGTGGATGGCTGTTGGGTGGGTGGGTGGCTGCGTTTGTGTGGTGTGGAAGAGGGGGTGACAGACACAGTGGGAGAGGACACAGGGGACGTGTAAATGGCAGTGGGGGTGGTGACTGCACGTGTGCGGACTGGACTGGAGGGTGTGCTGGTGATGGAAACACTGGCTGATGGTGAGGTGAATGAAGGTGTGAGTGTAGACGTCACAGGGAGGGAGGAGGGAGACGAGGAGGTGGGGGTCACAGAGGTGGTAGTGACTGTTGGCATGTCTGCATCGGAATGTTGCTTGTGTGAATGTCTGCGTGATCTGTGGTGCTTATGTTTGGATGAGCTGCTCTTGGGTGTTGAGGTGTGTGCAGGCTGGTCTGATGGTGTGGGTGGGACAGGCAGAGGAACAGGAGACTGGGAGGAGGGAGTTAGTAGAGGGAGGCAGGAGACAGGGACAATGGCTGCCGTCAGTGCTGAGGCAAGAGCCTGGAACGATCGCTGATGGGCAGCCTGACCCGAATGAATGCCCTCCAGGTACGCATTGCTGCGATGAACCTCCCTCTCCACCCCCTGGATGGCATTCAAAAGGGTAGTCTGCCCAACAATGAGCGTTCGGAGGAGGTCAATGACCTCCTCACTGAGGGCAGCGGGGGTAACAGGGGCAGGGCCTGAGGTGCCTGGGGCGAAGGAGATGCCCGGCTTCCTGGCAGAGCGGGCACGGGGCGAACGCTGAGGGGCTGCTGGGAGGGCGGAGATGGTGCGCTGGGTGGCGGCTGTACCTGTAATGGCGGGGGGCACGGATGGTGCCACCCCCGCAAGGGAGCTCCCTTCCGAGGACGTGTCCGTGTCGCTGCAGGGTCCAGTCGTCCCCGTTGTGGAGCTCCCCTCGCCCTCCGTCTCACTGGTCCAGTCAGACTCTGTGGCATGGCCCTCCTGGGCCATGTGAGATGCCGCTCCCTCCTGCCCCGATGCCACTTCTCCTCCGCCTGATGATGCTGATGCACACAAGCACAGAAAGACAAACAAAAAGGGGGGGGGAGAGAGAAATAAAGAGATTTTGAGTACATGGATCACCGGTACAGTTAGCGGACATGACAGACACAGATGCCCCCTGCACTAAGTTGCGCACTTGGGGTCCCCTACGCATTCCGTGGAACATGCCCTACACGCCTAGAGTTGACAACTGCACCCATGGATGACACGGCCCAGGGATGGCTGTACTGGCACACTACTGAGGGTGGTGGCTGGGGACACAGGGGCTTACGGGGGTGCCCAGCCTACAGATATCGCCCTGGCCTAGGGGGACCCACAGCCCTCCTCCCCCACCCAGACACCTCCACTGCGCGACAACAGAGTAGATAATGCTTGTACTCACCCCCTTGTGTCTGCTGTGCTGCCCTCACGCGCCCATCCAAATCAGGGTAGGCCACCGCCAGGATCCGGAACATCAGGGGGGTCAGTTGACGGCAGGCACCCCGCCTACGTTGGGAGGCCATCCCCAGCAGAGACTCGGCGGTCTTCTTGGTCCCGCGGCGGATGTCCTCCCACCTCTTGCGGCAGTGGGTGCCCCGTCGATGGTGGACCCCAGGGTCCGGACTTCCTTGGCGATGGCACGCCAAATCCCGATCTTCTCATGGGCGCGGACCTATGTGACACGTACAGGGAGGGAGAAATACCACGTTCAAGTTTGTCTGCATTTTCGTTGCCAGTGGCCCAACGCCCCCCATCCCCGCCAGGCCCCGCACCAGGCCCAACATGCCCCGCATCCCCGCCAGGCCCCCCGCCAGGCCCAACATGCCCCCCATCCCCGCCAGGCCCCCCGCCATGCCCCCGCCAGGCCCAACATGCCCCCCATCCCCGCCAGGCCCCCCGCCAGGCCCCCTGCCAGGCACAACATGCCCCCCATCCCCGCCAGGGCCCCCGCCATGCCCCCCGCCAGGCTCAACATGCCCCCCATCCCCGCCAGGCCCCCCGCCAGGCCCAACATGCCCCCCATCCCCGCCAGGCCCCCCGCCAGGCCCCCCGCCAGGCCCAACATGCCCCCCATCCCCGCCAGGCCCCCCGCCATGCCCCCCACCAGGCCCAACATGCCCCCCATCCCCGCCAGGCCCCCCGCCAGGCCCCCAAGCCAGCCAGTGGCCCCAAATCCAAATTGAATTAAACTCACTTGTTGGTCTGGAGGACCGTAGAGTAGCGCATACTGGGGGAGGACCCCATCCACAAGTTTCTCCAACTCTTCTCCAGTGAAGGCAGGGGCCCTTTCCCCAGGCGCAGCAGCCATTGTCCCTTCCAGACCGAGGTCACAGCAACACTTGCAGTATAGGTCCTCTCCTGTGAAAGTTCAAGTCGCAAGTGAATAAGTAGATAGAAAATGGCGGTCACGTCCGCGGCGGTGCGTACCGCGGCGGTGCGTACCGCCACCGCCGGCGCCCTTCGCCATTGGCTCCTGAAACCCATACGCTTCAATGTTAACCAATGCGGCTTCGCGCCGCGGTCTTCGACCGCCGCGGTGTGCCACGCCAGCGCATTGACCTCACATCCCATTGTCACACTTCACAGGTCAGGCAGCCGCCATTTCGAGGGTCCACATGGCTCAATTTCAACTGCGTCACACAGGCCTAGGCCTTGCATAGCCACTCAGACACGCCATTCACTGCATAGAGAATCGTTTACTGTGCAAGCTGTGAGTACGTACCTGTGGGTTGCTTGACTGTGTGCTCCATGTTGTCCTTCCTAGGCACCGTCCGCTGGGTTTGGCGAGGAGACGGATGAATCCTCCCGTGTACAGGCCGCTGGTGGACCTGTCGACAATGGAAGCACGCCACATTATCCTGACCTACCGGCTTGACCGTGCCACTATACATGAACTGTGTGCCCAGCTGGAGCCCGACCTGATGTCCCCCATCCGCCAACCCACAGGGATTCCCCCTCTGGTGCAGGTCCTGTCAGTACTCCACTTCTTGGCAAGTGGGTCATTTCAGACAACAGTGGGAATTGCTTCTGGGATGTCTCAGCCCATGTTTTCGAAGGTGTTATCCAGAGTGTTGTCGGCCCTGATGAAATACATGAGGAGCTACATCCTTTTCCCTGAGGTGGGCGAATTGGCTGCAGTGAAGGGTGATTTCTATGCCCTTGGACATATTCCCAACGTCATTGGTGCCATTGATGGGACCCATGTGGCTTTGGTTCCCCCAAGAGACAGGGAGCAGGTGTGCAGGAACAGAAAAAGTTACCATTCCATGAACATCCAGGTGGTGTGTTTGGCTGACCAGTATATCTCGCATGTAAATGCCAAATTCCCAGGGTCAATGCATGACGCCTACATCCTAAGGAATAGCAGCATCCCTTACGTGATGGAACAGCTAGAGAGACACTGTGTATGGCTATTGGGGGACTCTGGGTACCCCAACCTGTCGTGGCTACTGACCCCAGTAAGGAATCCCCGGACCAGGGCAGAGGAACGGTACAATGAGGCCCATGGGCGTACTAGGAGGGTGATCGAATGCACCTTCGGCCTCCTAAAGGCCAGGTTTCGGTGCCTGCATATGACAGGTGGATCCCTAATGTACTCACCTAAGAAGGTGTGTCACATCATCGTGGCCTGCTGCATGCTTCACAACCTGGCTTTGCGCCGCCAGGTGCCTTTCCTGCAGGAGGATGGTCGAGACGGTGGTGTTGTGGCAGCTGTGGAACCTGTGGAGAGTGACGAGGAGGAAGACGACGGGGCTGAAACAGACAACAGGGACAGAATCATTGAACAGTACTTCCAATAGGACACAGGTAACAATTCAAACATAATTTAGTAAATGTGAACTACTCTCCTGCATCTCTGCTGCCTGTCTATTTGCCCCAGTGTATGATGACTGAGTTGTGGCTTTTCCCTCCCTATTTCAGATCTGGGGTCCCCACTACGAGTCCTGTGCTTCGTTTCCCCATGGACTACAGCTTTGTGGCAGCTGTTTGTTGACTTCACTATGTACAAGGACATATTTGCACTGTCATGTCAATTACAATATTTTGAAATCACAGCCAGACTCCAGATAGTTTTGTGCAAAATAGGTGTTTATTTCAGTGCTCAAAATGGGATGGGTGGTTTCAAGTGGGTGGGGGCTATGGTGAAGGAATGTCCATGGCAGAGTCCAGAGTAACAGTCACACAGGTGCATTGTCCAGAGGCCTGTGGAGAGATGGAGCATGGGCAGTTCAAGGATGGACAGGGTGACAATGTGGGACAGTGGGATGACATCAGGTGGTATCCTTTGCTGGCGGGGGTCTTGACATCCTACTCTGTCTTCTTGCGAGATCTCAGGGCCCTCTTGCGGGGTGGTTCTTCTCCTGCAGGAGGTGGGGGTCTGGTGGGCTGCTGTTGTGCGGGGGCCTCCTGTCCACTAGCGCCGGCGGAGGTGGTTGGCTGTTGTTGGTCCAGGCTAGTGGCAGGGGCCCTTTGTTGTTGTTGAGTGTCCGTCCTGGTGTTGATGAGGTCCTGCAGCAGCCCTACCATGGTAACCAGGGTGGAGGTGAGGGCTCTGATGTCCTCCCTGTACCCCCGATAGTGTTCCTCCTGCAGTACCTGGATCTCCTGGAACCGGGCCAGTACCGTCGCCATCGTCTCCTGGGAGCGGTTGTATGCTCCCATGATGGTGGTGAGGGCCTCGTGGAGAGTGGGTTCCCTGGGCCCGTCCCCCCCCTGTCGCACAGCTGCCCTCCGAGTTGCCCTGTTTCCCTGGGCCTCTGCCCCCTGGCCGGTGTGCCCACTACCACTGCCCCCAGGTCCCTGTTGTTGTTGGGGTGGTGGGTTATCCTGGGTGCCCTGTAGTGTAGACACACCGCAGATTGACGCGCCCTGGAGACAGAGGCATGGGCCCGCTGGGTGGGAGCTGTGCTGGTGTTCCCAGAGGGGTTTGGGTCTGTAGTGGCCTGTGCCTGTGTGAGGGGAACCGACTGTCCAGAGGTCCCCGATGGTACGGGCTGGTCATCAGTGTCCAGGTCGACAGAGCTGCTGTCATCGCTGACGGCCTCTTGGGTGGGGGGTGTGGAGAATTCTGGGCCCTCCGTGGCGGTGTGTTGACGGTCGGGTCCTGCAGGGGTATAGAGGTATGGTTATAGTTTCAATGTGTGACATATGGGTGTATCTGTGGGTTCCCGTGTCCCCAAGTGCTGGCATTCGTGTGTGGGGGCTTTGGTGAGGGTGGCTTGTGGGGGGGATGTGTATATGCATTGGGCATGCTTTGGTGATGGGTGTCCATGCTTAGTGGACGCATGCAGGCCTAGGTTTTGGGATGTGTGGGTTGTGATGGTGAGACATTGGCAGGGAATCGATGTGCTGGGGGTGGGGGTGAGGATGGTGGTGGGGGTGAGGGTGGGGGAGAGGATAGTGGTGGGGGTGAGGGTGGGGGTGAGGATGGGGGTGGGGGTGAGGGTGGGGTTCGAGGATGGGGGTGAGGGTTGGGGTATGATTTGGCATGCAGGTGGGGGGGAAGCAGTAGTGAAGCTTCAACTTACCAGAATCCATTCCTCCGCCGACTCCTGCGAGGCCGTCAGGATGCAGGATGTTCAAGACTTCCTCCTCCCATGTTGTAAATTGTTGGGGTTGAGGTGGGGGTCCTCCGCCAGTCTTCTGCACGGCGATGTTGTGCCTGGATACCATGGAACGCACCTTCCCCCGTAGGTCGTTCCATCGCTTCCTGATGTCTTCCCGATTTCTGGGGTGCTGTCCCACAGCGTTGACCCTGTCGACAATCCTCTGCCATAGCTCCGTCCTCCGGGCAATGCTGGTGTATTGGATCTGTGTGCCGAAGAGCTGGGGCTCTACCCGAACGATTTCCTCCACCATGACCCTGAGTTCTTCGTCTGAGAAGCGGGGGTGTCTTTGGGGTGCCATGGAGTGGTGTGTATGATGGGTGGGGTGGAGTATGTGTAGTTAAGTGTGTTGAGTGTGGTGGTGTGTGTTGTTTTGTGTGTGGATATTGTGTGGGTGATGGTGTAGTGTGCCTCTGTGTGATGGTATTCTGTGATCGCTGATGTGTCTCTCAGTGCTTCTTTTCGGATTTTGGTCGAAGGGGTTTGTGGGTGATGTGGGTGTGTGTTTTATATTGTATTGTGTGTGTGGGAGTGGTGTGTGTATGTGTATCAGGTGTGTGGAATTCAAATCGGCCAATGTGGCTGAGTTTTGTTCGTTTGTGTGTATTCTGACCGCGGCGGTGTGTACCGCCAATGGAAAACCGCGTTTGAAAGACCGCCGCGTGGATTCGTGGGTCGTAATGGCATGGGCGTATTTCTGTTGGCGTGACGGTGGAGGTTTGGTCACCTCCACTTTTCCGCCGACCGCTGGTCTGGCGGTCTGTTGTGGCTGTCGGATTTTCGGAGGTTTGACTGCTGCGGGTCAGAATGACGTGGCGGGTTACCGCGACCGCGGCGGAATTATGGAGGATTTCTGACCGGCGGTAGGCGCCTTTTACCGCCGAGGTCAGAATGACCACCTATATGTTTACATGTGTTTTTTGTGGTTGGGTGGGTGGAGGATGATGTTGGGGTTTATGTGTATAAAAAAAACAAAAAAATAAAATATACATAAAAAAAAATATATATATATATATATTTGTTTAGGATAAGATGGTATGTGTTTAGGTTAGTGTATGTTGTCCTACATGTGTCCCGTCACATAAAGGGGGTGGGGGGTAGATGTTTAGGGGCATATTTATACTCCGTTTGCGCCGAATTTGCGTCGTTTTTTTCGACGCAAATTCGACGCAAAACTAACTCCATATTTATACTTTGGCGTTAGACGCGTCTAGCGCCAAAGTTCATGGAGTTTGCGTCATTTGTTTGCGTGAACACCTTCCTTGCGTTAATGATATGCAAGGGAGGCGTTCCCGTCTTAAAAAATGACTCCCAGGCATGTGCGTGGTATTTATACTCCCGGGCTAAAATGACGCCCGGGAGTGGGCGGGGCAAAAAAACCCGCATTTGCGCCGGATTTTAACGCCTGGGTCAGGGCAGGCGTTAAGGGACCTGTGGGCTCAGAATGAGCCCAGAGGTGCCCTCCCATGCCCCCAGGGACACCCCCTGCCACCCTTGCCCACCCCAGGAGGACACCCAAGGATGGAGGGACCCACCCCAGGGACATTAAGGTAAGTTCAGGTAAGTATTTAAAAATAAAATAAAATTGTGGCATAGGGGGGCCTGATTTGTGCCCCCCTACATGCCACTATGCCCAATGACCATGCCCAGGGGACAGAAGTCCCCTGGGCATGGCCATTGGGCAAGGGGGCATGACTCCTGTCTTTGCTAAGACAGGAGTCATGTTAATGGGGGTTGGGCGTCGTAAAAAAATGGCGCAAATCGGGTTAAGGCGATTTCTTTGCCTCAGCCTGACTTGCCCCATTTTTGGACGCCCAAACGCCATTTTCCCCTACGCTGGCGCTGCCTGGTGTACGTCGTTTTTTTTGACGCACACCAGGCAGCGCCGGTCGGCTAACGGCGGCTAACGCCATTCAATAAATACGGCGCCCGCATGGCGCTTCAGAATGGCGTTAGCCGGCGCTATTTTTTTTGACGCAAAACTGCGTTGGCGCAGTTTTGCGTCAAAAAGTATAAATACGGGCCTTAGAGTGTTTAGTTAAATGTGATAATTAAGTTTAGACTAGGGTAGTTAGGGTCAGTTGTGGGTAATGTGTAGTTAGGATAGGTTAGGTTAGTTAAGGTGTTTCCCCTAGTTTCAATATCCTTTATTACTGTGAAATTATGCTTTAGGTACTCCTTTACTGTATGTGTCATATGCTTGGGGATCAGGGCCTTGGCATGGGTGAACAGTGTCAATTTAGTATTTGCATTTGTGTTCCATCCTGCATCCAAATCCCAATTGAGCTGTCACATTGGCAGCTACACCAAAGCTACTTCTCTATGCATCTGCCATCCATTGCACCCACCACTCAAGGTTACTATGGTTCCCAATGTGTTGTGAAGTTTGGATGTGTTTTTTAATCTGTCATCTTTTGAGATCTGATTTGGAATCTTGGGTACTGTGGTACGTTTGCCTGCAGTCTGATGTTCATGTGAACCCTGATAAGATTAATGGTGGTATAATCTTATGTAGTATTGTATACATAACTCACACCTATCATTTCTTACATTGTACTCCCAGGTTACATATTTGTCCATACACTCATACACATCCATTCCTGCTGTCTGGTGTGTGTGTGTGATGAAAGTTTATAGTCAGATGTCACATACATAAAGATTGTCTTGAAGGGAATTTTGAACACATTGATTTTCTGCTTAAACTTACCTTGAAACTGACTTTTTCAGTCCATCACAGCATTATACTGTTACTTTTCTATTTACTTCAGAAATAAACTTCAGGAAGCGCAGATGATGATACAATCCAGACCCCAGTGCATAGTTATCAGCCCATTATCTTTCAAGGCAGTTGTATTGACATTCTATGGCCATTGACATGTGACATACATCACTAATCTCCTACACAGTTGATGTGTCACATTACACAGAGACAAAGTGGTTGTGTAAGTGCTATTTATTTTAAAGTGCTGTAGTGCAGCATTTAACTAGTCCAGGATTGTGAGTCGATTAGTGTGACGCCTTCTAATGTGATACTACACAGGTGCAATGGGACATGTCATTGGACATGCTGGGGTGAAGTGTCATACAGTGCAGAGGAACATGAATTGCCAATGAGGTAGTGAGAGACATTCACAGAGCATAGTGTCAAGATAAACAGTGGGCTGGAGAACAGTGCATATGAGCAGCTGTTGCAAGACTGGCATGTTAACAAGCACAGGAGCTAGGATATAAGTGCCCATTTGGCATAGACTTGTGCTACCGAGTACTCTTACGGGTGAATGTGATCTGTTCCACGTCTTCATCTTCTGATGTGTGTGTTGTCTCCTCTGCCCTTGGTGGTGGTGGGTTTGAAGGGGCAACACACACTTCAGTGTTTGAAGACGTGGAGTCAGAAATCCCGGTAGCTGCCAATTGTGGGGCTATTAAGGGCAGTACTGCAGCAAGGATGAGCTGCTGGTTCTTACGTATAGCAGCTACATCACTGTGGTAGGCAGCCAGGTCGGCCCTGAGGGGGTCAATATTGCATTTGTGCACGCAGTGAAAGGTTTGGTGCGCAAGGTGTTGTGGCAACTCCCTTACTGCAGTGGTGATTTCCTTTACACTTTGTTGAAGTCCTTGCAGGATAGATGCTCGCGCTTGCATGGCTGCTGCCTGTTCTGCAGATGACATCATGCACGAACGCATTCCCTCAAGGCTGGCTGCCATATTTTGCATCCCCACCTGCACCTCCTTGGCCAGCTCCCGCTGTACCCCAACTACAGTCCTCTCAAAGGTGGTGCCAGTGTCCTCAGAGTCCTCAGCTGGGTTGGAGCTGGCAGGTTGTACAATTGGGGTGGTGGGTGGGTCCTCTATGATGGCTGCTACTTCTGTGCTCCTCCTTGTGACTGAAGGTGGGATCTGGAGGGTTCCAAGGACATCTTGGAGGGTCTGTTGGCTAATGTTTGTCAGCTCATCATCCATGTCATCAGGGTAGTCCAGGAGAGGCATATACCCAGGAGAGCCACCGTCATTTTTTTTCACGCACACCAGGCAGCGCCGGCGGCTAACGCCGGCTAACGTCATTGAATAAATATGGCGCCCGCATGGCGCTTCAGAATGGCGTTAGCCGGCACTAATTTTTTTGACGCAAAACTGCGTTAGTGCAGTTTTGCGTCCAAAAGTATAAATATGGCCCTAAAGGTTTAGTTGGGTTCACTTTTGGGACATAATAGATATTTGGGTAGACAGTCCCAAGACAGTTTCTGTCACACCTGGTGGCATTGGCCTTGCCACCTTGGCTGCTTGTCCCCTTAACATGGATAAGTACAGGCAGTTAATATTAATCAATGGTGTTGAGCCACAGGCCTACAGGGACACAGGTGCTAGTATCACTTTGGTGACTGAAAACTTTGTGTCACCTGCACAACACCTCCTTGGACAGAAGTATCAGGTAACCGATGTCAATAACTCCACTCAGTCTCTCCCCTTAGCTGTAGTTCAACTTAGTTGGGGTGGAGTTACTGGCCCTAAGCAGGTGGTAGTATCACCTAGCTTACCTGTAGATTGTCTCTTAGGGAATGACCTAGAGGCCTTGGGTTGGGTTGAGGTAGAGTTTAATACCCATGCATCCATGCTGGGTATCCCTTAGGAATTGCTTCCTCCAATTTCTGGTGAAATGAAGAAATAAAGGAGAGAAAAAGGCCTGAAATCTCAGAATCCCTATCCACTAACAGATAAAAAGGGTATCAAAGTATCCCTTCCCCACCCTGCCACTAACGATACCATTCCTGTGGTGGGAGAAACCTCTCCTGGGGTGCAACCTGTACCAGTGGAGCCATCAGCTACCACAGCTGGACTCACATAGGTAAAAGAACCTCTCTGTGGAACTACCCATCCAGATGTTCAAAATTGCACATTGTAGTAAATATGGAGCATCCCTCCAGCCCTCCCAGAGAACCTTTTGTGCAGCAGCCGTGCACTGCCCCTAAACACTTAGGACAGCAGCCCTGTCCTGGTGTGGAGCTTATAGGACAGCAGCCCTGCTCTGCTCCAACTCAAGAGAAACAGCAACCCTGTTCTCTCTTACAGCCATATGGACAAAGTTTTTGCCCAGCTACGGCTTTATTGAGACAGCATCCTTGTCTAGCAGTTCCTGCATTTGACATAGGCCCAGTGGACCAATCCCACTGCCCAACTTTAAAACATACTCATAGGAACTCTGAGAATTCACACTCACTCTGTTAGTTAGATACAAATCTTCAAATAAGGTGGTTTACATCCCCACAGGGAAGTAACCATGTAGTGGATGATAATGGGAGTAACCACTCTATTGCAGACCTACTCTCCATTTATCACCACTTAGACAAAAAAGTCTCAACTGGCCAAGGTTAGCCTTATTGTCCTTTGTTTGTGGGGGGGGGTTGTGTGAGAGAGTAGCCTCTTTCTAGCATGATTACCCCCATGTTTGGCCTGCTTGTGAGTGTGTATCAGTGTGTTTTTACTCTGTCACTGGGATCCTGCTAGCCAGGACCCCAGTGCTCATAGATAAACACCTATATGTCAGTGTGTTTTGTCTGCCTCACTGGGATCCTGCTAGCCAGGACCCCAGTGCTCATAGTTTGTGTCCTAATGTGTGTGTTGTCAGTAGTGCTTGACTGTGTCACTGAGGCTCTGCTAACCAGAACCTCAGTACTTATGCTCTCTCTGCTTTTATATTTGTCTCTATAGGTAAGTGACTTCATTTACCAATTTCAATTGGCACACTGGACCACCTTATAAGTCCCTAGTATATGGTACCTATGCACCAAGGGCATTGGGGTTCCAGGAGATCCTTATGGGCTGCAGCATTTCTTTTGCTACCCATAAGGAGCTCTGACAAACCCTTCCACAGGCCTGCCGTTGCAGCCTGCGTGAAATAACGCACACCTTATTTCACAGCCATTTTCACTGCACTTAAGTAACTTATAAGTCACCTATATGTCTAACCTTTACTTACTGAAGGTAAGGTGCAAAGTTACTTAGTGAGAGGGTACCCTTGCACTAGCAAAGGTGCCCCCACATAGTTCAGGGCTATTTCCTGGTACGTTGTGAGTGCGAGGACACCAGTCCACGTGTGCACTATATGTAGGTCAATACCTATATGTAGCTTCACAATGGTATCTCCAAATATGGCCATGTAAGGTGTTTAAGAACATTCCAAATCAGTATTGATAAACCAGCTCTCTCAGGCTTGCACTGCAGCTACAGCGCTGCCACCTCACTGACTGGGTTCTGTCCTCCTGGGGTCTGAGCAGCTCAGTCTCAGGAAGGAAGAACAAAGCATTTCCTTTGGGAGCAGGGTGTTACACCCTCTCCATTTGGAAATAGGTGTTACAGGCTGGGGAGGGGTAGCCTCCCCCATCGTCTGGATATGCTTTGAAGGGCACAGATGGTGCCCTCCTTGTATACGCCAGTCTACACCAGTTCAGGGACCCCTGTCCTCTGCTCTGGCCCAAAACTGGACAGAAGAAAGGGGAGTGACCACTCCCCTGTCCATCACCACCCTAGGGGTGGTACCCAGAGCTAGTCCAGTGTGTCCCAGACTTCAGCCATCTTGCTTTGCAAGGTGTGGGGGCACTCTGGAGGGCTATGAGTGGCCAGTGCTAGCAGGTGATGTCATAGACCCCTTCTGATAGGTCCTTATCTGATAAGGCAGCCAATCCCCTTCTCAGGGCTCTTTAGGGTCTCTCCTGTGGGTTCTCTTCTGATTCTACTTACAAGTTTCCAGCAGGAATCCTCTGCAACTACTACTTCATCCTCTGACCTTGTATCAACCGCAGCAGTATCCACAAGGGATACTTTTCTTCTGCAACTTCAGCTCCAGCTAGCAACTGCAACAGTTTCCATGGTGTACACGCTCTGAGGACTCCCTGTCTTCACCCTGCACCAGAAGGACCGAAGAAATCTCCTGTGGCATGACGGAGTTACTCCCCTGCTCACGCAGGCACCTTCTAAGATGATGACCTGTACCCCTGGACTCCTCTCACAGCAATGAGCAATATTCTAAGGACACAGAGGTTTGACCCCATCCACACAGACTGTCATGAGGTCCTGTTGATGCAGTTTGGAGGAGGTAAGACCTTGCCTTACCTGAGAGCGACAGTACCCCTGTGTAGTGCCTCTTCTTCACCTCCTGAGGCCTCTGTGCACTAGTTACAAATTTCCTTCATGCACAGCCTGGCCCAGGTCCCCAGCACTTTATCCTGTGATGCGCAACTCGTTGAGTTGACCTCCGGCGGAGTGGGACCCTTCTTTGTAGTGCTGCACCAACTGCATTTTGCACCTCCTTTGTCCCCATGTCCTGGGACTCCCGTCGGTGCTGCCTGACATCCTGAGTGCTCTCTGAAGTGCTGAGAGCCCCCTCTTCCTCATCACACAGAGTTGAGGCCACCAGGTTCCTCCTGGGTCCAGCCAGTGCCATTTTGACGCAAAACACAACTTTGTCGTAAGCAAGGCTTGTTGGAGACTTCCAACATGAAATCACGTCTGCATCCATCTTCACGTCATGTAACATCTTCTTTTGCACCCTCTTCTGGGTTGACAGGGCTCCTGTCCTTCCTGGGACTTCTTTCAACTTCTGGACTTGGTCCCCTCTTTTGCAGGTCTTCAGCTCCAGAAATCCAGCAGTTGTTGTTTGCAGACTTGGTTGGTTACTCCAATATTTCAATCACGAGGTGTAGTGTGTCCTAAGGAAACTTGCAGCACTTTACTCCTGCTTTTCTAGGCTCTGGGGTGGGGTAATTTACTTACCTTTACTGTATTCTTACTCTCCCAGTGATTCTGCACACACTACACTTGTCTAGGGGGGAATTTGTGATTCGCATTCCACTTTCTTAGCATATGGTTTGTGTTGCCCCTAGACCTGTTTTCTCCTATTGCATTCTATAGCATTTCCTATTGTTTGTACTATCCTATGTCTAATTACTTGCCTTATTTTGGTGTCTAATGTATATAGTGTGTATAATACTTACCTCCAGAAGGAGTATTGTCTCTAAGATATTTTTGATACTGTGTCACCCAAATAAATACCTTTATTTTTGGTAATACTGAGTATTGCCTTTACTTGTGTATAAGTACTGTGTAACTATACATGGTATTGCACGAGCTTTAAATGTCTCCTAGTTCAGCCTAAGCTGCTCTGCTATAGCTACCTCTATCAGCCTAAGCTGCTAGAACACCACTACTTCACTAATAAGGGATAACTGGACGTGGTATAAGGTGTAAGTAACCAAGGTACCCACTACAAACCAGGCCAGCCTCCTACAATGTTACATACTGTGAGGATTACATGATGTGTTAGGGAGGCCCTATCGTGCAGTACACTCAAAAAAATGATACAATACAATACTTTATTGAGGCACTCAAGGCCATAAAAGTGCAGCAGCCAATAAATAACATTTACACAGATCAGGTCAATATAAAACCAATCACATTTTAAACTAAATAAAAAAAATCTAAAACTTTCACAATAAAAAGCATAGGCTATTAAAAATGAGAAGACATCAGGGTCCTCAAAAGGGAGTGTCCCTGAACTACAACTTTAAATGTCAGCTCATTGAAAAGTAATCTAAACATGTAACATTACCAAGGCTAACATGAGTCCTAAAAACAATTTTTCTTCAGTCCCTACATGCCAGCTCATTTGACATATGCTGGAAACCAAAGTTCTGAATCTGAGCATGGTTAAAAAAAACAGACGCATCATGCACCCTACAGCATTATTAGATAAAAGCAGAGTATAGTACATGCCATAAAAACTGGATGCAACATGCACCTTGCAACATTATTTAAAAAAACTGAGTATTGTGCATGCCATAAACAGACAGAATATTGGGGCTATATCATCCCACCACCAGTTTCGTTGGGCACTAGACCTTGAATAATTAAGTAGAGAAGGCAAAAACAATGGGCTAATCCGTTTTCGTCCTCAAAACTCTTAGTGCTTCAAAGCAGTGCGTAAAACCAAGATTACGACAAACTGGAATTATCCAAATAGGTCTATACTTCCTATAAGCAGAGGAAAAGAAGAAAATATGTGGGCCTCTGTCTCTTCCCCCTGACCACAAGATGGGCATGTGTTGTCAACCATCATCTGCCCCCTGGACACCACGTGCTTGTTACGGAACAAATTGGAAGATTACCATGCCTAAACTGCAAATATAGCTTTCTCACCAGAACTGGCTGAATTTCGTCAAGACAACATTCCAAACAATAAGAGTCCTTGAGAATGGGCCCTTTACAAGTTAGAAAACTTGTAACCGATGTAGCATTTAATAAGTTTGGCTTGTGAAATGGACTGACAGGCCTCTCCCGGGTTGTCCCACATGTTACGCTTTCTCATTTTGTCCAGAGTATCCTTAACATATCTCAACCAGGGTAATCTGCCCTCCCTCCATCCCGGCCTCCCCTGGGCAATCCCTAGAACCTCCTCGAGCACGGACCTATAAGCAATTAACTCTGGAGTTGCCCAGATTATCCACCAGAAGAGTATAGGACTAAGTCCTATATCCCCTATTAAAGCTCTCATACCCAAATCCAAATGGAGGGGCAGCAGGGAGGCACTGTCTGGAAGGCTCAGCCACTGTCTCATAAAGCTATTCTCAATGCTCATAAACTCTGCCAGCAGCTTGTGGGCCCATAGCTCAGTCCCATACATGGCCGCACTTATAGCTTGCATTTTATACATCTCTGTTATGGGGCTAACTGCCTTAAACTGTGACCCCCTGTGCACTTTTGTGAGCCCACCCACAAACTGACCCAACCTCAATCTTCAGTCCATATGTTTGCTGAGTGTAATCCCTAAATATTCAATCCAATGGAACCCCAGTTAAGGTGGGGTTGGATCGCATAGCCCTTGCAGGGTTCAGAATCATAAGTTTTGTCTTATTCCCATTCATATCTAGACCCCTTTGCCTACAAAAAATATTAAAACTATTGAGTACTCATGGAATACCCATAGAGGACTTTGAGAGTAAGAGGGTGTAGTTGGAAAACGTAAGAGCTTGTACCTTAGCGTTTTCTGGCCTAAGGCATCATTATTTGTGATTAATAAGCAATCAACCAAACTGGTAACATGCAAGAAAAATAGAGTATGCGCCAGCACACAGCCCTGCCGAACCCCTTTTGTGATTCAAAAAGGATCTGAGAGTTCTCCCAGTTGGCCACAGCAAGCCTTTGAAAAATGTGACACAGGTATGGGGCAATCCCTAGATTGGCCAGAACAAAGCCAAAGCTTGTCCCTGGGAACCAAATCAAAAGCGGGGCATAGATCAACAAAATTCAAATACAAACTACTGTCCTCTAGGACAACCGATTTCCAATAGAAAAGTTGTAGCCTAAAAATGTGATCAATGGTCGAGGTTACCTTACAAAAGCCTGCTTGTAATGTGCTGAGAACATTTGAATCCTCTATCCAGTCCTGTAACCTCTCAAGTCTCACTCTAGAAATTGTTTTTTGCATGACGTCGATTAGACTAATATGCATGTATATGCTGGATAACAAGGGAGAGCCTTTTTTAAAAATAGGATGATGTCCGCCCCTGCCCATGTATGGAGAAAAAGCATCTCCTCCATAATGGCATAAAACACAATTACTAAGTAAGGACCCCATACTTCAGGTGCTGGGTGAAAAAGGTCCCCTGGAATTTTATCCATTCCTGGTGCCTTCTGTGGGGCAATTGGATTTATAGCCTTCTCAATTTCCTTAAGAGTTATATGATTGAAATCCCCCGACCCTGACTTGACAGCTCCCCCCTGTGTCTGACTGCTTCAATATCTCTTCCCCCACATTCGTCCAGCCCAGTTCTCTCTCTCTACAAGGAACAAAAATGATTGTTTCACATATCTGCAGATATGTTGTTCTCAATCTGGGGACAAGACTCTGGGTGGCCAGCGGCTACTATGCACCCGAATGCTTTAAAATTCTTATTCTTAATAGAAGCAAGCAGAGACTCCCAAGTATCTTGTTCCCACTCTCTTTTGGCACAATGAACAACATGTTTATAGGCTTCTCTGGCTATAAGGATCAAACCACTTTCTTTGGATCTTAAGGCCTTTAAGAGTGAAAGCTTGGCCACTCTACACTGACTATTAAACCAGGAAGAGATGTTTTTCCTCTTAGCCTTGGGTTGTATTTCCGCAACAAATGCATTACTCAGAATACCTACCAACTTCTGATGAACAGCTGCCACTATTGCCCTTTGCCCAGGTTCATCTTCAATTCCAGTAACCTTGCACAAATAATCAAACGCAAATCCTATCGAATTGAACAATACATTGATGGTCCCAGAAGATGCTCCAATTTGCTCCATCAAACTCTCCGTTGATTTGGAGCCAACATGAGTCAATCATCCAACGGGGCAGATAGCATACCCATGTCCTTTTTAAGAGGAAGCATTAGCTCTAGAGAAAGGACATTATGATCACAGTCTTGTCTGGGAAGAACCTCCATATCAACTATGTAGGACCACAACTTTATATCCACCAAAATATAGTTTTTCAAAGAAGTCTGGCCCACATGATTACATTTGTAGGCCCCTTGACGGTATTACTGAGTGCGTCCGTTACAAGCACGTAATGCAAAGTTTAATGTAAGTGCATTCAATTGTTAGCCACTGGAGTCCTCTTTTTAATCGGAGGAATGGATATCCCCAGTATAGCCCAGATTTTATAAGTATATCATATCACTCCACAGCCAAAGCCAATTGACAATTCAAATCACTGGACACTACATGCACCCACTGAGAGTATAGAAAGAAGTTCTTCTAGCTGCTCCTCCACACCTGGCTTACGGCTCCGACTAACCAGTTTTGAATAAACATTAATCAAAAACAATTCTATGCTGGGGGAAAAGTGATTAAAAGGTAAAGAATGTCATCGGAGCAGACTTCCACTGAATTGACCATACAACCCAGGTGAGTAGCAACCCAAATAGTGAGACACCCTGATGGCTTTCCTCACTCCCTCCAACTTCTGCTTTACAGAAAACCACAAATCCTGGGCACTGGAACTCCTGTGTCATCTAGGTTTATTGTAAAAAGTAAATCTCAAACTGTTCTATAAAGGAGCCCCAATTTGGGCAGGCCAGCTTACTTCTCAGGCCTGCAACATTCCTTGATGTCACTTTAATGGGTTTAAGGGCTTGCTCTTGGCTGTCCGGATTGTACTACCTACTGAAGCATTGAGTAGGGCTTGTTCGTGGGTCTGCTTCACAGCCTCAAAGTTCCTTACACAGTTTTTAACGATTCTCCCTGGGCAGACTCAATTTCCATGACCAACTTTTCTCCACCCCCCATTTTGAAATCTATGATTGTATTAGAGGTGGTTTCACTGAGACTGGAGTAGCTAGCTAAACCGACACCGGCAGAGTTAGAAGCCAAAGTAGAAATACCGGGACACATATGTACCCTACTCTGAGAAATAGAGCTCTGCCCACCACTATCCTGGTTTACCTCAGGCAGATCCAGCTACTCTTTCAGCCTTTCCACTTTGACACTATCCGTCGAATGGTGGGCAGAAGGGGAGCTGGTGCCTATTGGTCAATCTACCTCATCCAGAACATCATACCAGTTGGCGGTGGATATCATAAATTTAGAATGGTTTATCCTTGTAGAGGGTGGAAGATTGTTCTTGGGAACTCTACCTTTGTGGGAAGACCTGTAAAAATACCCCAAAGGAAGTTCACAAATTCAAGAACCTATCTCCTGCGCTCTGAGACCAATCGATAAAATATTATGGACCAACCACGGGTCCCTAAAGTTTACTATTACACAATCACGGGTCCGGTCGACAGGACCCGGCCCAATCCAACGGACTCTGGGGGTCATAATAATATTGCTGGCCAGGGCCAATAAAAAATTCCTAATCTTAACTAACTAATGCAGGCATTTGTTGTATAACTCTTACAAGGACTTCTGTTGGCTACCCTTCAATCCGTCACCTCCCTTTCTACTTGTCTTATGGAAATAAGGGTTCTTGCACTATCTATGACTACAGGACTCTTTTCTGAACCAGAAACCATTGGGGGACAGTCTGTAAACATATCCAGCCTCAGTGCATCAATCCCATTCTGAGCCTCTTCCAAACTTTCTGCACTTTCAAAATTAGCCAGACTGGTGGAGACAGGGGGCTGGATGCCAGGGGATGCACTACTTGCCTCTTGGCTTAAGGACAGGCGCCTTTGTATAAGTTCTGTTTCAGAGGCTACCACCCAATGGCCCTTTTTAACATCATCTCTTTTGATGTTGGTTTTAATGCAGGTAGCTGGGACTCCACCTTTCCACATCATTTGCGCTTCCCCATTGCATGTAACTTGACTCACTCCCCAGATGGTAGGGAGCACTAGTTGACATGATTCCAGTCACCTTCTCCTTTCCCTCACAGCAATCGGAATACCCCAAAAAACACCTAAGGAGTGAAGGATGGCAGCACTATGTTAGAAATCATTAAAACGCTTAACACACAGTACCCACAGCACAGATCCATGATGGCAATGGAACAAAAGGAAAGAAAAAAGGGCACCCGGTCTTTGCCCAGGTGCGTCCTATGCACATCATGCGCTGCATGGGGCGAGAGGCAGCATTATGTAGCGTGATGTGAGGCGCCTATCCCTGTCAACAGCTGCTGGCATTTAAGCTGAAGCAGAGGGCCTTGGGACAATGAGTCCCACCAGGGCCGGAAACCAGCATGTCCGGTGAAGCCCTTGCTGCTTGGGGGAGAAGCAGCACAATGTAGTGCGTTATGAGGCACCTCCTTCTGTCAGTAGCTGCGGGCAGTGAGGATGGAGCAGAGGGCCCTGGGACTCCGAGTCCCACCAGGGCAGGAAACCAGCAAGTCTAGCAAAATACTGTCTTGGGTCCAATCTAGTACATTTACTTAACCTTAACCTCAACCCTGGGTAGCTGTGGCTGCAAGCAGTGAGGCTTAGCAAAGGAACAATGGCCCTCATTACAACCCTGGTGGTCGGTGATAAAGCGGCGGTAACACCATCAACAGGCCGGCGGTAAAAAAAATGGAATCATGACCACGGCGGAGACCACCAACACAAACAGTCACTTTAACACACCGGCCGCCATGGCAGTAGCAACAAACACCGGGGCGGTAACCACCAACAGCCAGGCGGAAGACAATGTACTGCCCACAGCATTACAACACGCCTATCCGCCAGCTTTTCCGGGGTGGTACCAACGCCATCAAAAGCATGGCAGAAACATAACACTGAAGGGAAATGACTCATCTCTCGACACTCAAGGAAGAACCATGATGCCCTGGAGCCCGAGCTGCACTTTTTCCCAATGATGGTGTACCTTCTCATACACCAGGAACACAAATGCCGGCGAAGATGACCACGGTGAGTACTGCACCTAGCACACAAGGGAGGGGGGGAGGAAAAGAGAGTGACACACACACACAACATGCAACAGTCCCACCCTCACACCCACCCCCAACATCATACACACAAACAGATGCAACAACATTACATATACACCTCGTAACCATCAGGAATAACGCAAGGTCAAAAGGAATGGATTAAAATGAGTGTAATAGTACGGTTTTAGATAAATACGTCCTTAAACAATAAACCACAATATAACAATATCTACAAAAGGAGGGACAATGCCCGCTCCAAAATGTCCGTGGCCCGCTGGGCCATACCACATAGGTCAAGGCCACACTTGACTCCTGTCTCAAAATGGAGGGAACACTGCAGGGGCATCAGTTTGAAAACACACAGGCACCTCAAGGGGGTGGGGAATGGGGGGGCACCTCAGCCAGAAGATGGTACAACGCAACTGCCCTGGCGGGGGCTCCATGCCCACTGCTTGGTCCTGGAGAGTGCAAAGCCACAGTCTCTCAAGTGGGTGGTTTGCCCACTGTTTGGTCCTGGGGAGTGCAAAGCCACAGTCTCTCTAGTGGGTGGTTTGCCCACTGCTTGGTCCTGGGGAGTGCAAAGCCAGAGTCTCTCAAGTTGGTGGTTTTCCCACTGCTTGGTCCTGGGGAGTGCAAAGCCAGAGTCTCTCAAGTGGGTGGTTTGCCCACTGCTTGGTCCTGGGGAGTGCAAAGCCACAGTCTCTCTAGTGGGTGGTTTGCCCATTGCTTGGTCCTGGGGAGTGCAAAGCCACAGTCTCTCTAGAGGATGCCTTCTTCCACTGGTTCTGGAGGGGGCCTTGTGCCCAGTGTGCTTCATCCAGGCAAGGAGGGGCAGAGTGGATGGCTTCTTCCACTGGTTCGGGAGGGGGCCTTGTGCCCGATGTGCTTCATCCTGGATAGGGCAAGGTCACAGACTTTCATCTCTGTGTCACACCAACATGTGTTGCAGGGGCCAGGACGCACTGCAGCCCATGTAGTCACCACTACACACTGCTCGCCGGCGGTGATGGCTTCTCAGTGGATGCCAGTTGCGCTGCAGGTGGCGGTGCTGCTAGTGGTGGTGGAAGCCTCCAGGCCTTCACCTGCAGCTTCGGGCGGCTGCCCACTGGGGCTGCTGCTGCTGGCAGTGGTGCTGCTGGTGGCGGTGCATGTGGCGGTGCAGGTGGCGGTGCTGGCAGTGGTAGCCTCCAGGCCTTAACCTGCAGCCTCGGATGGCTGAAGTGCCACAGCTGGTGTTGTGTGCCCCTTTCTGCCCTTGGCAGATGGTGGTGCCTCCTTGTTTCTGCCAGCTGGTGTCTTTTTCTTGCCCTTGCTGGCTAGTGGTACCTCCTTCCCCTTGCTGGCTGGTGTCCCCTTCTTGCCCTTGCTAGGTGGCGGACCCTTCTTGGCCTTGGCAGGTGGTGCTGGTACACTGGCTGGGCTGACAGGTGACTCCTTGGAGCCTCTCACACCTGCAGTTGCAGCAGAAACCACAGTGGCCGTGGACTGGGTGGCTGAGGTGCTGGGCTGGGTACTGGCCACCCTGGCCCGAGGTGAAGAACGGGAGGGTAGGGAATAGGTCAATGTTGGCGAGGAAAAGTTTCTTAGGGACACTGGGACGGAAATATGGCAAAGGTTTGGGTGTGGAGGAAGAGGGAGTGGTTTTAGGAGGTGTCAGTCTGCTGTGTTTGGGTGCAGGTGCATGGGCTAGATGCTGTTGTGAGGTGGATGGCTGTTGGGTGTCTGAGTGCTTGCGTTTGTGTACTTTGAGAGGAGGGGGCACAGACACAGTGGGAGAGGACACAAGGGACGTGTGCATGGATATGGGGGTGGTGACTTCCAGTGAGGGGCGTGTAGTGACAGACGTGCTGGTGATGGAGGTAGTGGATGAGGATGTAGTGCATGCCGATGTGAGTGGAGACTCTACTGGGAGGGAGGTGGACGAGGAGGAGGAGTGGGACACAGTTGAGTAAGTGGATGTTGGTGTGTCTGCATGTGAGATGAAGTGTGGTGCTTGTGTTTGCCTGAGCCACTTCTGTGTGTTAATTTGGGTGATTGCTGCTCTGAAGATGTGCTTGGAATAGGCTGGGGTTGAAGGCATTAGGACTGGGTAGAGGAAGTTGGAGGGGGGAGGCTAGAGACAGGGACAATGGCTGCCATCAGTGAGTTCACCAGAGCCTGTAATGCTCTCTGTTGGGCCGCCACGCCAGAGTAAATGCCCTCCAGGTATGCATTTGTTTGTTGCAAATGCCCTGCTACATCCTGGATGGCATTCAGTATGGTTGACTGCCCAACAGAGAGGGATCTCAGGAGGTCAATAGCCTCCTCACTGAGGACAGCAGGGCTGGCTGGGGCAGGGCCTGAGGTGCCTGGGGCGAGGAAGATGCCCACCCTCCTGGATGAGCGGGCTCGGGAAACATGCTGAGGGGCTGCTATGAGGGCGGTGCTGGTACGGGGGGTCCGCCAATGAGCTGCCATCAAAGGAGGTGTCACTGTTGGTACTGTCACCTCCTGTCTCCATCGTGGTGCTCCCCTCGCCCTCCGTCCCACTAGTGCCCTCACCGTCGGTGGATTTAGCCTCCAGGCCCATGTGGGATGCAGCTCCCTCCGTCGCCTCTGCTCCTCCGCCATATGATGCTAATGCGCATAAGGACAGGGTGACAAAACAAAATGGGGGGGAGAGACAGAGGATACACTTGGTCAATGCCAGCAACAACACTACTGTTGGTGTACACAACTCACAACTCACAGGGAACAGGCCTATGCACTAGGCCATGCACTACCAGTTACAATGCTAGTCACCAGCCTATGGGGTACAATCCCTAACGCCATTATCTGCACACCTGAAAGCCACAGGATCCTGCCCAGTAGTAGATGCCCACTAACATCATTGGGGTTGGAGTGCATCTGAGCTTGCCCATCACTGAACATACCCTGCCATGTTCGCCCTGGCCTAGGGGCACCCACAGCCCACATCCCCCACCCAGGTAATACCTTACCGCGTGCAAAGTCATGATTCTGAATCTGTACTCACCCCCTTGTAGCTGCTGTGATGCCTTCAAGCCCCCATCCAACTACGGATAGGCCACTGCCAGGATGCAGAACATCAGGAGGGTCAGGGAACAACGGGCACCCCTTCCTCATTGGGAGGGCAGCCCCAGCTGGGCCTCCTCCGTCTTCCTTGCCCAGCGGCGCAGGTCTTCCCACTGTTTGTGGCAGTGGGTGCTCCGCCTGTCACAGATCCTGAGGATCTGCACCTCCTTGGCGATGGCACGCCAAATACCCTTTTTCTGATGGGTGCTGACCTGCAGACAAAAAACAGCAGAAAATGTATTAGTGATACCGTCCGGACTGTTATACTCATGGCCCAACATATCCCACCACCCCCTTTGCACATGCATTGACCACCGTGCACGCAGCACTCTGCCATGGACCCCTCAGGACCCCCCCCCCCACACGAGGCTTACACACACAGCAATCCATACATTCATGGCCCACGTATCATGCTCACAGTG
The DNA here is from genome assembly GCF_031143425.1 of Pleurodeles waltl. Taxonomy (NCBI): domain Eukaryota; kingdom Metazoa; phylum Chordata; class Amphibia; order Caudata; family Salamandridae; genus Pleurodeles; species Pleurodeles waltl. The sequence goes on from NC_090447.1 coordinate 916,910,936, forward strand.
TACTCACCTGTTTGTCTGGAGGACCATACATTGAAGGGTATTGGGGTAGGACCCCATCCGCCAGTCTCTCCAAATCCTTTCCCCATACACTCGAGCCATTGTCACTTCCAGACACAGGTCACAGCAGCACTTTCAGTGTAGGTCCTCTCCTGTCGAAGATCAGGTAGCAAGTAAGTGCACAGATAGAAAATGGTGGTCACGTCTGCGGCGGTGCGTACCATCACCAATGGCGAACATCTCCATTGGCTCCTGGAACCCATAGGGACGAATGATAACCAATGCGGAGTTGCACGGCGGTCGTACCTCACTTCTACTTGTCCCTCCTCACAGGTCAGGCAGCTGCCATTTCAGGGGGGCACAGGCCATGGCACCTAACTGCGTCACAGCAGACATTGGCACATCAACTGACTTACGAGTTCACATACTGTTTCTGTAAAGCAAAAATTGCATATTAATGTTGAAATACGTGTGAATATGACCTTCTGCTCACTGTTTTTCACCCTAGAGTTCAACCACTTAGGATCAATAGGAGATGGAGACATCCCCCTATGTACAGACCCCTGGTGGACCTGGCAACAATGGAGGACAGGCAAATTATCCTGACCTACAGGCTTGATAGGGCCACAATCCAAGAACGGTGTGGCCAATTGGAGCCAGACCTTATCTCAGCTATCCGCCATCCCACAGGTATCCCCCCTCTAGTGCAGGTCCTGTCAGTGCTCCATTTCCTGGCAAGTGGTTCCTTCCAAGCGACAGTGGCCATGGCATCAGGGATGTCACAGCCTATGTTCTCAAACGTGCTGATCAGAGTGTTGGCTGCCCTGCTGAAACACATGTGCAGCTACATCGTATTCCCCCAGGTGGAGGATTTGGCCACAGTAAATGCTGATTTCTTAGCACTGGGACATATCCCCAACGTCATTGGCGCCATTGATGGTACACATATTGCATTTGTCCCCCCCCCAGAGAAATGAACAAGTGTTCAGAAATAGAAAAAGCTTTCACTCTCTGAATGTGCAGATGGTGTGTTTGGCGGACCAGTACATCTCCCATGTCAATGCCAAGTATCCTGGCTTTGTGCATGATGCCTTTATTTTGAGGAATAGCAGCATCCCATATGTGATGTCTCAACTCCAGCAGCACCGGGTGTGGCTAATAGGTGAGCCCATGGTCCCCACCCAGTTGATGTAGGTATATGGGTGTGGGTTTGGCCCTAAGGGTGAGAGTGTGGCTAACAGGTATCCCTCAATATTTGCAGGTGACTCTAGTTACCCCAACCTCTCATGGCTACTGACCCCAGTGAGGAATGCCAGGACAAGGGCAGAGGAGCGTTACAATGAGGCACATGGGCGAACAAGGAGGATCAATGAGTATACCTTTGGCCTCCTGAAGGCCAGATTCCTGTGCCTCCATCTGACAGGTGGATCCCTGTACTACTCACCAAAGAATTTGTGCCAGATCACTGTTGCATGTTGCACAACCTGGCCTTTCGACGTTAAGTGCCTTTTCTGCAGGAGGAAGAGCCTGAGGAAGGTCGGTGGCAGTGGTGGAGCCTGTGGACAGTGACGAAGAGGAGGCAGAGGAAGAAGATGTGGACATCAGAACTACACTAAGTGAACAGTACTTTCAGTGACACACAGGTAACACACTGTAACTTCACTTTCCATTGCAGTTTTGTGTTGGACATTGAACATGGCAGCCTGATTTCCCTATTTCTATGGCCACTTACTGTACCCTTTGGCATCTCTATTTTCAGATCTCTGTGCCCCATTCTGGCTCCTGGTGTGTTTACTGCTGCCCACTACAGGTCATACCTATGTAAATATTACAATACATTTGAATTGCAATGTTTACAGTTTGTGAAACTAATACATTTGTCAAACAATTGACAGATTCCATATTTGATTTTGTTCCAAGGGTGTTTATTTAGGTGCTAATAAGTGGAGGAGTTTTGCAATGGGCTGGGTTGCTGATGGAGGAAAGTCCAGGGTAGAGTCCAGTCTATTTGTATCACATGTGTATTGTCCAAGGGGGTATAGAACGGGGAGCAATGGCAGTTCAAGGTGGACAGGGTGACAGAGTGGGACACAAGGTGTAGTGTGGTCAGTTTTATGTATCCTTTGAGTGTTAGCTTCAGGCGTTAGGCCTTTGTGCACTTTGCCCTGGATGTATTTTATTCCTTTGCTCGCAGCTTAGAGCCTCTGTGCACTTTGCTCTAAATGCTTTTTATTCAGCTTCGTACTGTTTTTTTTCAAATAGCCAGTTTTACGGTCTTGTTTTATTTTTTATATCACACTGTTTAGCCTACTTCAGCACTGGAGTTCTCAATAACACATTCTTGTTCACTCTGTGCTTCAGTCAAGGATACAGTTTGGTACGTTGCCGATAGACGTGGTAGGAGTTTAGTCTTTGGCATTCTTGCGTAGGGATCACACTGACATGTTAGTTATAAAGACACTTCCTTGTCCTAATAGGGGGAAGAGGGAGATTCTGACCAGGGAACTACAACTAGACGCTGACTGCCTCGTTGCAGATGCTGAACCAGATCACAGGCCTTTGCTCAGGTATGAGGGTTGATGGCTTCCCAGGGAATCTGAAAGGCAAGTTAGAAGCTTAACATGCTGTGCTCGAAATAGAACTAAATGAGAGAGAGTAGAATTTATTAACACCATGATAGCGTTATTCTTATGTTTCACTCTCCTCGTGACTATTTCAATCCTACTGTGTTGTATGGTTCTGGTTATTGCGGCTCACGCCTTAATATCTAAAATGCAGTCGTTTTATTAAAACAATCTATAAAACTCAAACTGCCTTTGTCATTTGTATATGAGATCATACTGTAAATGAGAGAGCTGCTTTGGATCTGAGTGACCACGACTTCCCTGAGAAGTTCCAAAGATGTCATGCGCTCGGCTGCTCTATCATCTCTTCCCCTTGGGAGAGATGAGGCACTGCTAGTTAGCCGGAGCAAAACCGGATTTGGTGTGACAGTGGTCCTTCCGAGTGGGTAAGACTCAGTCCCCCACACCAGGAACAACCCTGCTACCTAGAAATCCAGTAGTCTCATTTAGGATAATGAGAGCCCACGCGACAAAGGGTGACTGTCAGGAGAGTCTTATTTCCTGGCGGTGGTCTTGGCAATGTTCTCTGGCTTCTGCCTGGATCGCAGGGACCATTTACGTGGTGGTTCTCCTTCTGCAGGGGATGGGGTGCTGGTGGCCTGTTGTTCCTGTGGTGGGGCCTCCTGTCCACTAGTGTCGGCGGAGTTGGAGGGCTGTTCTTCGGTGTGGCTAGTGTCAGGGGCCCATTGGTGTGCCACTGACTCCCTCATGGTGTTGGCCATGTTTGCCAGCACCCCTGCAATGGTGACCAGGGTGGTGTGGATGTCCCTCAGGTCTTCCCTGATCCCCAGGTACTGTCCCTCCTGTAGTCGCTGGGTCTCCTGAAACTTGGCCAGTATCTGGCCCATCGTCTCCTGGGAATGGTGGTATGCTCCCAGGATGTTGGTGAGTGCCTTGTGGAGAGTCGGTTCCCTGGGCCTGTCCTCCACCTGTCGCAACGCAGTCCTCCCAGATTCCCTGTTGTCCTGTGCCTCTGTTCCCTGAACCATGTGCCCACTGCCACTGACCCCAGGTCCCTGATCGTCCTGTGTTTGTGGAGTTGCCTGTTGTCCCTGTAGTGGTGGACACACTGCTGATTGACGTGTCCTGGGGGCAGAAGGATGGGCCTGCTGGGTGGGTGCTGTGGTTTAGTTTCCTGAGGGGGGAGGCTCTGTGGTGGGACGGACTGTGCCTGGGTAACCGACTGTCCAGAGGTCCCTGATGGGCCAGGTGGGTCATCGTAATCCAGGCATGCAGAGCTGCTGTCATCACTGTGGGCCTCTTCTGGGGGGGGGGCTGGATGTGGCTGGCATCTCCTCTCCGGTGACGTTGAGTGGGGGTCCTGTGGGGATGTAAATGCAGTGTTATTGTTTCTGCGGGTGCCATCTTGTGCATGGGTATGTTTCCCTCTATGGTTGTTATTAGCAAGGCAGCTTTGGCTTGTGTGAGTTGTGATTGGTTTGGCTAAGTGATTGTCACTAGTGTGCATGCTGTGGTGATGGGTGTCCATGCAGGTCTGTGAGTGGTGACCATGCATTGTTGTTGCATGCAGGGCTTGGTATTGGGATGGGTGGGTTGTGATGGTGGGGTATATGTGAGGTGGTGGGGTGATGGGGGTGTGAGTAGGGGTTGTTGTTTGTGATGGCATGCAGGTAGGGTGGGGGATAAAGTAGTAAAGATTTGGATTACCAGAGTCCAGTCCTCCTGCTACTCATGCCAGGCCCTCAGGATGCATGATCACCAAGACTTGCTCCTCCCATGTTGTTAGTTGTGGGGGAGGAGGTGGGGGTCCACCGCCAGCCCTCTGTACAGCTATCTGGTGTCTTGCAACCACGGAATGCACCTTCCCCTATAGGTCGTTCCACCTCTTCCTGATGTCATCCCCTGTTCTTGGGTGCTGTCCCATGGTGTTGACCCTGTCCACGACTCTCCGCCATAGCTCCATCTTCCTTGCAATAGATGTCTGCTGCACCTGTGATCTGAATAGCTGTGGCTCTAACCGGATGATTTCCTCCACCATGACCCTTAGCTCCCCCTCTGGGAACCTGGGGTGTCTTTGTGCTGCCATCGGTGTAGTGTGACTGGTATGTGTGAGGGTGTGTGGGGTGATGTGTTGGGGTGTGTGCTGTGAGGTGCGTGGATGATGTATGGGTGATGGTGTTTTGTGGCTCAGATTCAGTGGGTGCTCCTGGCTTGTCTCTCTCTCACTTGCCAAAATCTTTGGGTCATAAGGGTTGTGAGTAGTGAGTGTGTGTGTTTTATATTGGTGTGGGTGTGTGGGTGTGCTGTGGGTATGTGTTTCAGGCGTGTGTAGTTTGAATTGTCCAATGTGGTGTTGTTTTGTTGGAGTGTGTGTATTTTGAGCACAGAGGTGTGTACCGCCAATGCTTTACCACGGTACAATGACCGCCACAGTGATTCGTGGGTCATGATGCTGTGGGCGTATTTCTGTTGGCATAACAGTGTGGGTTTTGGTACCGCCAGTTTATCACTGATCTTTGGCAGACTTGTGTGTGTGTCTGTATAGTGGCAGATTTCTATGTATGGGTCATAATACGGGTAGCGGTATACCGCCACGGTCACGGTATGTTGCCAGCAGTCAGCATGGCGGTAAGCGGCACTTACCGCAATGTTGTAATGAGGCCAATGTGTAAAGCATTGAACAGCACCAAAAAATAGAATGAAAAGTCACACCACACAAAAGAAACAAGACAGCAATTAATGAAAAATAATTTGACTTGTATGACTTTTTAGAAATCTTAAGCATTAAAATCCACATGGGGGTTCCAGAGATACAGATTTTAAAAGTGATAAATAACTTTTATATCAACCACAAATAAGCATTGGCACAAAAAATGTTTGGAAACTTGAAAACTTTGTAAAAGTGACTTCAGAAACTCTGGCCCAAGTCAGGCAATCAAGGATGGCAAAACAGAAGTCTTGGGGGCAGAAAGGATTCTTTGGACAGTCACTTAGCCAACAGAGCATTTTTAAGGCAAGATCCAAACTTTACAGGATGACTGCAATGGACATCAATGGAGTGGTCCTTGTGCTGAGGAATGCAAGCAAAATGATGCTCAAAGAATGCTCCAGTTCTGGCTGGGGGTATTTTGGGGGTATTTTTGTGTTGATTTCTTGGTCCACGGGTGAAGTGGGGCAAACTTGGCCACAGAGGTCAGAGTCCCTCAAAGTCCTCTATGTTGCGGTAGCTGGCTAGCCAATGCTGGGCTACTGGTCGGTCTGCACCACATTTGGAGCAAAATCCGTTGGTGGTGCTAGTGTCCTTTGTGTATATCAAATCCAGTCCTGGATAACACTCCAGCGGTCAGCAGACATGGGTGCAGCTTTTGGCTATCTCAGATTTCTCCTCTTTGGTGCCCGGCGACTGTTATAGGCAAATGATCTGCAGTGACTATCAACTTTGCGACTTGGGCAACTTTAGCTCTTGTGACCATGGAGCTGGTTCTAGGAGAGTAGATCAGCTGACTGATCCTTGGAGTCACTGCTGTTGTTGGATGTCAGGAATAGACATTTCCCCGGGCCAGGAGCCATATGCACTGTCTAATCTTTGCTTGCTAAATGTGTAGCAGGTGCAGACCTTCTTAGCATGCAGCCTTTCTTTGTGTAGGTCCAGGTGCAGCTGGGTAGTCCTTCTTTGGTCTTATCACTGATACCTGTGTGATCTGAGGGTCAGGGTGCCATGGGTGCCATATTCACTCCAGAAAAGTGCCCTGAGATGATTAGGTGGTTACTAGCCAATAAGCTACGGGGTTACCTCCTACACAGTGACAACGTTCCTGTGATGTGTGGCATCCGACTATCTCAGAATGACACATTCTTGCCCCTTTCAAAATGAGCTGACCCTTCCACAGTTATCAGGAGCTTGGTATCTCACCCAAGAGGTGGAGCTACCTGTGGGTGACAAGTTCATGGAAGTACTGGTGTGGGGGGGAGTTTTCTCCATCTCGTCTTGTCTCCATGCTGTCTATAGGAACAAAGGACATCCTGCTCAGGGGTGTTGGGCCGGGCAGTCCATCAAAGGTGGCTTCCCTGTTGAAGCTCACCTCTGGGCTAACCCACTGAGTGGCCATCCTGGCAGAGGAGATGACACCTCACTGCTGCTGCACTGCCTTATTTCCTGACCCTGGTAGTCATTCTCACATCTGCCCCCCCAAGCGGTCAGAAAGCTATCTATGAGAGTGTGTTTTTGTGAGGCTGTTGGACCAGCAGAGCACAGAGTGGCAACTTTCTAAGAGTTTCCTACCATTATAAGTGACATTATTTTTTACCTGGCCATCACGTCACATTTAATGCCATGATTTATTTGATACCTTACATTATCCAGTTTGGTATTCCCAGACAAAAGATAACTTGGTTGGGATGCCACCTGGTAACCCGTTGTTAGCGAGTGGGGCTACCAACTTTGCCAACAGCAAAATGACAATTCGGAAGTGTTGCTAATAAGACATATCAAGAAACATATGTCTTAGTTAACAAAATACAGCTCCCTGCCATAGGACTCCATAGGCCTTCCTTAGGGTAGACTTATATATAATGTTAAAAGACAGGGTGGCTCTGCCTTTGCTTTGAATGGCAAAGTCAAACTGGCAATGAAAACACTATCATTCCAGTATGCAGTGGCAGGCTGGGAGGCATATTTTACCTTGTCACACTTAGGCTGGCACAAATAGTGCTGCAGCCCTGAGTGGACACACTGTATTGTATGCCCTGGATACCCAGAGTACCATATATTAGGGACTTATAAGTAAGTCAGGCCTTGCCAATTGGGTGTATCAAATTTGACATGTACTTTGCATTGGGTCGAAGTACTGGTACTGAGGACTGTTTAGCAGGCCTCAGTGCACACTCTGAGTTGAAAAACCAGCAGCATCACTCCAAAATATGCAGGTGAACATGCAAAAAGAGGCATTTCCTTACACATAAATTTTTTCAACTCATGAGAGTAATTTTTTTCATATTCATGATCTTGCTTTGAATGATGTTTGATGGCTGGACTCATTCTGGGCACTTTATGGATGGACCTATGCTTGTTCCAGGCTTCTTTTGAAGAGGGATGGTGCTAGCTCTTGATTTGAGATCTGTCAACACGGTAGCAGATAAACAACAGTAAATATGAAACATGAAGAGATAGGTGTTATCTGGGCCCCAGATAACAAATTCTTACATAAAGCAATTGTTGCTAGGAGGCACAGTTTGGTAGAGACACAGGGGGTGATTCTAACCCCGGCGGTCGGCGGAGAGGCGGCGGTCGGACCGCGAACAGACCGGCGGTCCAAAAAATGGCATTCTGACCGCGGCGGTCACCGCCGCGATCGACCGCCACTTTCCCACTCCGACCGCCACGGCGGTCATGACCGCCGGGCTGGAGTTTGCGCACTCCGGCCCGGCGGTCGACCCAAGACCGCCAACCGCATCATGACCCTGCTTACCGCCGCGGTTTTTGGCGGTCGGGAACCGCCATGCGAACCATGGCGGTAGGCACTATCGGGGCCAGGGAATTCCATCCCTGGCACTGATAGGGGTCTCCCCCACCCCCCACTACCCCCCACGAGTCCACCCTCCACCCCCTGCCACCCCCCAGAGATGTTACAAACCCCCTGCCCCCCCACCCCGACATGCACATACACGCAACCCGACATGCACGCACCCCCAACATGCACATATGCACACCCCCTACACACACACATACACAACGGGGGCACATACCCACACACATACATGCCAACATGCGCACCCGCCGAACTACACACATTGCCCATAGGCACAGCAGCACCCCCCGCCCGCATGCACGCACTCAAACACCCCCTCTACACACCCCCATGCACGCACACATCACACAACACCCCCCCCACCCCCTCCCCTCACGGACGATCAACTTACCTTGCGTTGGTCCTCCGGGAGGCGACGGGAGCCATAGGGACGTGACCGCCAACAGAAGACCGCCAACAGAAGACCGCCACACAGAAATGTGGGTCGTAATTCTGTGGGCGGTGTTCTGCTGGCGTGGCGGTGGAGGTTGACCAGTCTCCACTTTCCCGCCGACCGCCAGTGTGGCTGCTGGCGGTTTTCCGGCGGAACGCTCCCAGCGGTCGGAATACGCGCCGCGGCATACCGCCGCGGTCGGCGGTCTTTACCGCGGCGGTAACTCGGCGGTCTTGCGAAAAGACCGCCAAGGTCAGAATCACCCCCACAGTGTCTCCGGTGTCTCCGGAGCAGATGGGAAGAGGAGATGGGTAAGCAAAGTACTTGGGTAATTCACATGGGAAATTTCAATTCACTCAGCTGCCAACTGACTAAACACACTATTTCACATTATGGTGGTCCCGCGTCATGTGTGTCTCTTTCAGTCACAAGAAGCATTTTTGTCACCCATCCAATTCATACTGGGATTTTTTTGTAACATGGAAATAAGTGGTTTTTTCAAGTAGACTGAAGTCTGTCTCTACAGGGACTTCATTTCTATTCTTGATGGCATTGTCTCTTCATATAAATTTGCAAGGTACAAAAATAAATAAATAAATGAAAGTCTGTGTCGCTGGTTGTACCCAACTTAAATCAGGGTGAAGGTGGCCTGAGGAAGAAGGAGGGTTACCATCATCAATTTAGGAACCAGGAGCAGAGCAGACCAACATGAGGGCCAGGTCGATGAGGGCCAGAAGTAGTAGGACAAGAAGGACTAGGAACAGATAACCCTAAGCAATGAGAACTAGCATAGAAAGATGAGGAGCAAATGGACAAGAAATAATATCACTAGGAGAAGCAGGACCACAATGAGAAGGATCGGAAGGACTAGGGTGAAGTGTTATGTTATGAGGACTCGTAAAGTGCGCTTACCCCTGAGGGGTATCCAGGTGCTGGAATAGGTGAGTAGGTTGATCGAGCTCCTAGTCTTCAGGTCTTCAGTTTGTTGTGGAATTTGAGAAGAGACAATGGAGGTCTGAATGTGTTGTGGAACATCATTCCAGGATTTTGCTGCAAAGTAGGAAAGAGAGCATCCTCCTGAGTTGCTCCTGTAGATGTGGGTTATTTGGCAGAGGTGGAGTGAAGCTGAGGGTAGTTGCTTGGTGGGTTGGTGAAAGTTGAGATGGTGGTTGAGGTAGGTAGTTCTGATGTCATTGAGGGCTTTGCATGAGTGGGTCAGCAGTTTGAATTGGTATCGCTTCTGAAATGGTAGCCAGTGTAGCTCTCTGAGGTGAGGCGTCATGTGTGTGTTAAATGTGATATTGAGAATGAGTTTGTCTGTTGCATTCTTGGTGGTCTGAAGTCTTTGTAAGATTTGATTTTTGTGATGCTAGTGTAGAGAATATTGCTGTAGTCTAGTCTGCTGGTGATGAGGGCCTAGGTCACCATGCGTCTAATGTCATTGGGGAGCTAATGGAATATTTAGCAAAGCATGTTTAGCATGAAGAAGCCGGAGGAAGTGATGGCATTCACTTGTTTGACCGTTGTGAGTCTGTTGTCACTAGGTTCAATTGGAATGGGGATGGCGTGGGCCCCAGGTCTGTTTGCCACTAGGAGGAGTCCCAGAGAGAACACTTTTTGCCAAATGTCAGGTCATCAGTTTTATCTATGTTGAGATTTAGGCAGTTTGTTTCATCCAGTTTGCTATGATAGACAATCGGGTGTTGAAGATGGTCCTGGTGGGTGGTTGTTGTCTGTGAGGGAGAAGATCAGCTGGGTGTTGTCTGAATAGTATTCAATGCTTATTCCATAGGATCTTATGATGTGGGTGAGTGGTGCCATGTAGACATTGAAGAGGACCAGGAAAATCAGGAGCCTGAGGATCAGTGCCAGAAGGAACAAAAAGACCAGGGGTAGGATGAGTAGGAGACCCCAAATAAACTGCACTTGAATAGGTAGAAGGATCTGGGAGGACTAACCAGAGTGAGTGGGAAAACACCCATGTAGACCAGGGGCCCTAGAGGACTGGTACCATGAGAATAAGGAACTGGTGGACCAGGGACAAGACAATCAGGACTAGGAGACTAGTAATAAAAGGAAGGGGGTAAGAAAACCAGTGCCAAGGAGGGACAGAACTACCAGGACTAGGAATTCCTAGATCAGTAAGCACAGGAACAATAGGAAGGAGCAAGATGTCCAAGGCCATTTGGACCAGAGCCAGAAGGTCCTGATGGGTTACACTCAAAATGACCATAAACCTGGATGAGAAGGACTACATGGACCTGAATGACTAACATCAGGGGGACTAGGACCAGAAAGATCAGCTACAGGAAAACCACTTCAATGAGGACCATGGAAGGGGGGCTAGGGCCAGAGGAAAAAGAGAAAAATTAGCCAAGAATGGGCAAAAAAGGCTTGCATGAAGACTTGGAAGAATGGGCTGCAGCAAGTAGATCAGGGGACTAGGTGAGCTATAGAAACCAAGGCCAGTGGGAGCAGCACCAGCACACTGGGTCTAGGAAAACCAGACACAGCAGTACTAGATGTAGGAAGACCAGATCTCCGTGAATTAAGGGGACTAAGACAAAAAGGATTATAAACAGGCAGACTAGATGTACCAGGGAAGCAGGCCCAGGTTGACTTAGGCAGGATTAGGGGAAGGAGGTCAAAAAGGGCCAGAAGCCAGTAAAAGAGGAAGTTTTGTTTCAAGGAATCCTGGGGCATGAGTACCTTGAAATGACAAGGGACCTTGACAGGGAAAGCCAGGACTAGGAAGCAAGAAGGCTGATAGGAAGAGTTTGTGCTCATCTATCAGAAATAGGAATTGTTTGGACAATCAGCAGCAACCAGAACCAGTTAGAGAAGAACCAGGGAGAAGCAAGACAGCTAGGACAGGGAAAGTCAGGACCACAAATTAGGAGAATAAAAAATGTTAGGACCAGAGGACCTGTTTGAACAGGACAATAACTAGGAGGACCAGGGCACAAGGACCAAAAGCCCCAGGAGGACCAGGGCTGGGAGGACCAGAGCAATGAAGACTAGGTGGACAAAAACATTAAGGAGAGTCTTGAGGAGCAGGGTACCAGGGCAAAATATACCAAGTGGATCAGATTCAACCCTGGGATAGTATGGTCAGAGTGAGAAGGACCAGGTGGAAGAAGGCCAACTATGGATCTGGAACCAAAGTGATCAGACTCAGGAGACCCAAAAAACGACAACCCGTGACTAAGCAGATCAGAACAAGAAAAAGTAGAGACAGTGACAGAAAGACCAAAAGGACCAGGAACAAGTCCAAAAAAAAAAGGGTGACCCAAAAAAAGAAGCTATGGATTAAAAAATCCATGTCTATAAGGACCAGGACATAAGAGGTTGAGTGGGACAAGGGGACTAGCATAAGCAGAGCTGAGGTATCAGGACTAGAGTAACATGGTGAGGGGGACAAAATAAAGTCACCAGGGATCAGACCGGGAAGCAAGAGGACCAGCAGAGGAAACCAGGAAGTGCCAGGATGGCCAGAAGACAAGGTTGACGATGACCAGCACAGGAGGAAGAGAAGATGAAAGAACAATTCCAAGAATGCCAAAAATAGGATTTCCTAGGATGGCAAGATTGAGGAGAACTAAGACTCCGAGTACCCAACCTAAAAGACCTAGGATTAAGAGGATAATGGCTAATGGGCACAGAATCACAACATTGACAAGGCCAATGAAAACCAAAACTAGGAGGCCCAGGGCCCAAGGACCACAACCAGGGTGAGGCGGACCATGAGAACTAGGACTAGGAGGAACAGGTCAGAGTGTACTAAGAGGATCAGACCAATGGCTGCCTTATTTCTAAATTCCTCACAACCCTCCAAACCTCTTTTCAGCCTTAAAAATCCACTATCAGTCTTCAAACTCCTTTACCAATAAAGAGTGTCACATACTTGCAAGGGTCTTTTTAAATAATGACAATTAATGCAAGTAACATGTAGGACTAACATGTAGGCCTTAAACAAAAAAAAACATATTTCAAAAGCAAGTGAGAGCTCAAGACTGTCAAAGTTACATGTAATAAGGCCTTGGGCCATCAGCTCCCTATCGCTGCTGCAAGTGCCACCCAGTTGTGTTGTGTCATTCCTTTTTTCCATTGGGTCAGCTTCACCATAATCTTTATCATTCATCTCTGTACTGCTTATTGTTTTGCTTTTTCCTCATTATAGGAGCTCATTGCCTGGCATTGTATTGTTATTTCCTGTTGTTTTCCCCATCACCACTGGTTTTGGTGCTATTTTACCCACTCCTCCCTCCCGCTTCCCACCTCCTATAGGCCCTGCTCACCACCCAGGACCTACTCAATAGAGGACGCTGCATGACCCCATTCAGCAATGCCTTGGGGCAGTTCCCCCTCGATGCTGCTAGTGCCACCCAGCCATGTTGTTTCATTGCTTTTATCCACTGAGTTAGCTTCACCATAATTACTTACTCACATAGCTATCTCTTTACCACTGTTGTTAACACTGTTTAGCCATCCTATCTCTGTACTGCTCTTGTTAGATAGTTATTATTGTAACCTTTATCCTTTATCTCTGTACTGCTTATTGTTTTGATTTTTTCTCATTATTGTAGTTCATTGTCGGTCATTGTATTGTTATTGCCTGCTGTTTTTTTCCCTTCACCACTCATTCTTGCTGCAGATTTACCTGCTCTGCCCTTGCACTTCCTGACTCTTGCAAGCCCCACCCACAGCCTAGGCCCTACTTAATGGCGTTTGCAGCACAACTCCATTGAACAGGGCCTTGGGCCAGGTCCCCCTTGCTGCTGCTCGTGCGGCTGGGCTGTGTTGTTTCATTCCTTTTTTCCACTGGGTCAACTTCACTGTAATTACTTACTCCATTAGCTTTCTCTCTGCCACTATTGTTAGCACTGTTTAGCCACCCTATCGCTGCACTGCTTTTGTTAGATAGTTATTATTGTCACCTTTATCTTTATCCTTTGCTTGTCATTGCATTGTTATTGCCTGCTGTTTTTCCTGCCGCAGCTCATTTTTGTCACCTTTTTACCCAGTTTGCTCTCCCGTTTCACACCTCCTGCAACCCTTTCAGGATCTACCAACACTGCCACCTTGCTCCATGCACAGAAACTGGAAAATGGTATCAGAAGACCAGGGGAACAACACAATTCTAACCTCCCAGACTCAACTTCTGCCACTGGATCACAGAATGTGCCAACACACTCACCCTAGCCAAGCCACCCAAATCGAAAGGACCTGCCAAAAGAGCCAGCTGATAAACCGCAGAACTGAAATCCACCAAATACAGCTAGAAAGTAAGTGGTGCATCGGTAAAGAGAAAGGCAACCATACCATCTTCAAGAAAACACTCAATCAGAACCACCACATTCAGGAAAAAACAAAGAAGAACGTCCTAGCAGACCACATAAAAGCCATCACAAACCACAGCAAGGAGCACTTCACCATCGTGAAGCAGTTCTCCAGTGCAGCAGTCACCAAGAAGGACACCCCTCCTTCCCAAGAACTGTGCGACACCTTGGCAGACGTTTTCCATGGAAGGTTCTCAGCCATCTACAAAAATGTGTTAATGGGTGGAAATAAAAGTGGGGCAAAGCGAATGGAGTGACTTGAAACTAAGACATCTTGCCTTGAAAATGGAGCACTGTTCTACAAGCAGTAAATGCAGATTTCTCAATAAGTGGGTAAAGAAACACTTGCATGGTTGCTGAAACAGCACCCTAGCTGCTTCGTTTTGAACTAGTTGGAGTCTACGTTTTAGACACTTGGGAAGACTCAAGTACAAAGAATTTGCATAATCTAATCTGGAGACAACCAAAGCAATAACAACCTGTTTAAGGGCCTCAAAAGACAAAAGGTTGCAGATCTTTCTGATTTTCCTGAGTTGAAAGAAATATGAAGAACTAACGGCCCCCAATTGGGGTTTTAAAGTCAAATTGGCATCAATCAAGACACCAAGGCTCTTAACTGAATTCTTAGGCGGGGTAGCCCATATATAAAGGCCAAAATGAGGATCTCCAAATATCAAGCTTTTTTTAAATAATGACAATCTCTGTCTTGTCAGAGTTAAGTTTTAATTGATTGTCATTCATCTAGTCAAAATAAATAGCATTGTGTTTTGGAAAGAATTTACACATTCAGGGGAGCCGTCAATGGTAAAGATCAATTGCAAATAGTCAGTATAGTTGTGTACCTTGACACTCTACTTTGATTCAGGGAATGCAACAGGGGGCGTATGTGTAAATGAAAAAGATGGGGGGACAGAGAGGAACCTTGAGGGACACCACACAACAAAATGACCTTAGATAAATAAAAGGAGGAGTTTTTGACTGCAGACGACCAGTCCTTGATTTCGTGTTGTGCCCTGAAGACCTAGGACCTCTACCGGGTCGACCAGAATATTATGGTGGACCGTGTCAAAAGCTGCGGAGTGTGGAAAAAGCACCAATACCTGGGAGATATCCCTGTCCGCGGTCTCACAGCGGTAGTTCATCACCACAAGGATGACTGTCTCGTGGAATGGGCAGGTTGAAATCCCACCTGATGAAGGGGGAAAGCAAGTTTGTCAACTCCAAAAAAGAGCAAATGCATTTGCCAACATGTGCCTCAAGAACCTTAACTAGATAAGGAAACAAATAGAGGTATCATCACCAGCTTTCTTAGTAAAGGGATCACAATAACTTCCTTAAATGAGTTGAGGACCCGGCCACAGTTGAGAGAGAAGTTAAGGATGGCAAGGGCAGGGTTGGGGAAGCGCAAAAAGACAATTTTTCAGAACTTAGGAGATCGCGGTCGTTTGGAGAACCTGATTTTACTTCAATCAAGAGGTCTAAGAGACTAAAAGATGGTCTTTACCAATAGCAGGCAAAACAGTAATTGTGGCAGAATTGTTATGTGACATAGGGAGAGCCATGGCCGGAGATTGAGAAGGGATACTATTTTTAATGTTAGTAATCTTATCAATAAAGAAAGAATTCAAAGCTTTGCACAAATTCTGCGCAGGTGTGATTGTAACAGTTACTTTATCAGGATTGGACAATTTGTTTACAATTTTAAAAATTTCCTTTGACTCGTTGACTGAGTTAGTGATTTTGTTTGAAAATAGGTAGATTTCGCCTGTATAATACGTTTTTGTATTGTTTGAGAAGTGACAAATAATCTGCTTAAACCTTGGACGCATGGTTCCTTTGCCATGTGCGTTCCACCTGTTGTAATTCCAATTCGGCTACCTTCAAATGTGCTTAAAACTATTTTGAGGTGTCATGATGCCTTAATGGCCTAAGGCTTCTAGGAGGGACAAGAGAGTGGCAAGCATTAGTCAACCAATTCAAGATGTCCTCCTCCACACTGTCAAGATCGGCCTTAGTATCAGGCAAATAATTAACCAAGGTGCTGCAAAAAGAGTCGATGTTGACATGAGCTCAGTTCCTAGAGTGTTTAGCATCTATAGGTTGAGGTCTAAGCGAGGTCACATCCATGAGAAGAATTTAATTAAAAGTGGTCTGACCATAAACAAGGCAAAAGATCTAAGAGGAGACTGGAACTTGGTCAAGAGGATGGCCCATGTAGTGAGTAGGTGAGGAAACACGTTGGGTCAGATTTAAACTGCAAAACTTAGAAATGTTTTCCTAACCCAAAGAGAAGAATCTTGACTGAGCTTCTAAAATGCTGATGCCTTCCCTTCTTACCTAGTATTTGCCAACTTTGGTTAGTCAAATTTTGCCCCAGATGTCATTTTTCAAATTATTTTTATCCTCTATTTTCTTTTTACTTTCGTCCTCATGTGCTGTAGCTCAGAATATGCTAATTTGAAACCTGCCAATTTGAAGGGTTTTCCCTTTGTCCTAGCTAGCACGATTAGGTGTATTTTAAATTGCCTTTGTGCTTAAATAAACTGAACAGCACTTGCTTTCAGATCATCGGATAACTCTATTGATGTGTTGTATTGGTATTGTTGAGTGCTTAGTCATTTTGTTGTCAGTTAGATTCTGTATCTTCATAGTTTTGTTTTGAGAATTATCTACATAAATCTTACCATGAGTCCGTAATAAAATCCTTAACTATATTCCTGACTGGAGTTTTTCTTTTATGGCCAATTGGTTTATACTGTCACTTTGAATTGTTGCTTGAGTTGTGATGCCTAACCTTGCTACCCCTTATGCTAGTTGAAAAGACCCATTGACCTTGTTAAAAGCATACCAGGAAAATGCTATACCAGGACATAGTTTAGAAAAGAGGTACTAGGAAATAGGCATAGATAAAGGTACTATGATAGTGTTTGAGGCACCACTTGGTGACGAGGGTAAAGTGAATAGGATATTCATAGAGTAGGAGTTGGAGAAGTAATAGTATAGAGGTAGTGGTAGAAGTACTAGATTATGGGTGTTTAGCTATTAGGGTATAGGCAGAGTAGAGATTCTAGTGTTTAGGGAAGGTGTCAGTGATTAGGGTATTGATAAAGGTGAGTACAGGTTAGAGTAGAGGTATTAAGGTATGAGCATGGGTAAATGCATAAGGTATATGTAGGGGTACTAGAATAGAGGCAGAGGCAGAGTACTAGAATATAGGTAGGGATCAGGACTAAGGGAAGGGACGTGCTATAAGTGTCCATGGGTAGGGATATCGGTGTGAAAAGATAGAGGTAGACGGTTAGTCTAAATATAAGAAATATGGTTGAGGGAGTAGGGGGTTGGGGAAATAAAGAAGGAAGAAGGAAGAACAGAGAAAAGATGGAAGAGAAAAACTAGTCTCCCAATATGGATCTGTGTAAATCTGTCCATGGGGATCTTCTGAACAAAGGGACCTGCATGCAGTTCTATTTGATGGAATGGGGATTTACCAGTATAGATTCTGGGAAATGTTATCCTTGGAATGCCAGGTGTAAACGCCATCCATTTTCAGGGAATGTCAAAGGATAATTTCCACCTCAAAAATCTGAAAAATTAGAGGTTTAGATCTTGAGAAGCAAAACTATTGAAGCAGTATTCCGTTCTGCATCATTAGTGCACCCCTCTCTATTGTTTGTTGGACACATATATGCAATTTTAACAGGGTTTATGGGAAGTCTAATTATTTGCATATATTGCATTGCTTGCTGTTGTATATAAGGAAGAAAGGGACAAGACCACAAGAAACTTTCAGCCTAGCCTCACAAACATTCACTGCATTTTAGTGAAGATATTGCTATTCTGATTCAGAGAGATTGTATTCAGTTAGAATCATACATATCTTCTAAGTAGCAAATACAATAAAAACATTTTCATATTTTGATTGTGTTTCTTTCAGCACGTCATACTCCCAGTGCCAAGATCAAAAATCAAAAGCTACATTATGTAATACTTTGGTATGTGTGCAAAACATCATGTACATTTGTGGATATATGTATGTGCAAACCTATGCTAAGTTTAAAATATACTGTCATTATCCTCAGGCAATTTCCCCACAACTTAGTAATGGTGTTAATTGTTGATTCTTTAAAAAGTGTGATTTCAATTACACTTGGGTGGTGTGTCAATATCATAGGAAGAAACCTACATTTTGCTGCTGCAAAACTTATCTGCTGCCATCATGCATTTAGTAATAATGTGCACAAGTTTACATTAAAATGAAACATATGCTAAATGTACATTTTGTATAAGTAATCATGCTTAAATGATTTAGGCCTGCGAGTAAATCAAAATGGTGATTTAAGTTAGCCTAACTGTTGATGCCATGCAAAATAGAAAATAATACAGTAATAGTTAAAGGTCTGTTCATCACTTTAAATAGTTGTTTGCACAAGATGTTTTTCTTCTGTTTTTTACAGATGTTGCCACTTCAGAATCGTTTTGTTAACTAATGAATAGACACTTGTTAGCATTAGACAACTGATACAAAGGTTCTCATCGGGAGAAGACGAAGCAACAGGAAGAATGATTCATGGGAAGAAATGTTTGGACCACACGAAAACAGTATTGTAGCTTTGCAAGGACAAATGCTTGAAAGTATGTTATGCTCTGATGAGAAAATGGGGGGGTTTGCTTATTCCCAGGAGTGTGCTGATATTCTATTGGTGGATGAAGAGGACAAAAGAAAATAATGTTGCAAAATAGCGTGTTTATATTAGTGTGTGCTGCAAGACTAGATCTCAGGCCTCGGATACCTAGATTTCGGATTCCTTCCCTGACTCTCTGACGGGAGACGGGAGTGTTGCCTTGAGTTTCTGATACATTTTTGCCAAAAGTAGTTGTCTTACTTAGATTTTGCTGAATTGTCTGATGATATCTTTAAGCTGAGCACACTTTCCAGCTTGTAATGCAAAAGCGTTGTGTTTGCATGGTGATTTCTCTATCTCATCAGAACTCTTCACTGGGTTTCTGAACAGACACCTTATTCCCCTCTTTATCTAAAATCAATTTGGATCATGGAGTTTCCTTTCTGGAAAACACTTGTATTATCGCTATGTTGGATTTGATAATAATTAGCATTTTATAATCAAATATTGTCATAGTTGGACTCTTGCTCTAGACATGACTGCTGGCTTAGGGATGACAGCACTTTTGTTTGTAGGCGACTCGGCCAATTCTACAACAAGTCGCAACTATCGGCCCAACATTCCTGGTTCACAAGCAGTACCTCTCCACAAACCCAAACAGTAGAAGGTGATTTGTGGCAGCCTGTACACATGGACTCAAAAGTGTGACACCTCATGGGAGTTGTGGTTAAACGGAGGTTACCCTTTTCTCACATGAGAAACAAGTCTCAGTCACACACAAGCAATGAAGGCAATGCAGTAAAGTTTCATGGGCTGCAATGATTATGACAATGAACAATGCAAAAAAGAGAATTGTAAAAAGGAGAGTCATGAATGCAAAGATCCCCACCATCTTGCAATAAAATGAGGTGTGAAATAGGCCCTTATACCCTAGCATGATAAACCTAATCTGTAACCTAAAGAGAGCTAGGTGTGTTAAACTTAATCTGCCAGTACCATATCCATGAGAAATGCCCCCAACCCTTGTACTTTGGAATGAGGTCTTTAGATCAGACTCGGTGGGAACACGAAGGCTGGGTCTGCATCAAGGTGACGTGTAGCATATATAGCGTTGATGGCATCTGGTAGGAATCCCTCTGATAACCCTGTCTGCATGAGATGTATTTATACAGATCTTGTAGGACCCCTGACTCAGGTAAGTTCCCAAACAATAGATAAAACGGCATGCTTGGGGCTGCAATTATATAAACAATTCCCTGAAAAAGTAGCGTTATGTTACTGTCATTCGTGAGTGGGAAAGTACATGATGTGAATACCTACGTGTACCACTTATCTTTGACGTTGATAGTGATGCCATCACAGAGTGGCACTAATAATGTGATATTAAAACATCTTCCTAACTATAAACATAGCATCCATCTTGGAAGAAATAATTAAATAAATGTGCTAAAACAGAGCAGGCTAAGTAGGTTAAAAGTCACTAGGTGACGGGGGCACAGACTTGCAAGCCAGAAGGCTAAGCTAAACTAATGATTCCCATTAAAACTAAATAGGATCTGCTACAGTATCTATTGATGGATTAAATTCACTTCTAGTGGTGAAATCAAGGATCAATGCTGCAATAGCAGACAGTGCGCATTCCATGGGTGCAGGCGGGGAGGCCTCTGCACGGCCCATAACATGGTTTTGGGCTGCCCTGGGGCCCCACTGTGACCCCACGTACTGCCTTTCAACCAATCTTTTAATGCCAGGGACCCAGCCATGAAAAGGCTGGTGGAAAGGGTGGTCGCGACCAGCACGCCTGTGCCGAACTCGGCACTGCTATGGCTGACCACGACTCTGACCACTGCCAACCTATTAGGATCCCTGATCCCGGCAGAGGTAGCGGTTTCCTGGTGGTCTGACCGCCAGGATCAAAATCTGGGGTTGGAACGCCAGGAGTGCTGCAGTCTGACTGCCATCGCTAGTTTGGCCTTATGTCTTTCTTGACAGATTTTAAAATCTTTAATGATTCATTGATTATGTAGATGATTGCTCCTCATTTCTCTTCACTGATTAACAAAGGTTTATATGACCAGTAGAGGGAGGTATTTAATGATTACACTCGAAGATGGAATGAATTTTGTCATCCTGCAAGCCTTGATCACTTGACTCAGGACAGAGTCCCAAGGGGAGTGTTCAAGAACCATATTGTGCCCTAGATTGTGCATTCCACATTAAGGCCCATATTTATACTTTTTGATGAAAACCTGCATTAGCACAGGTTTGCGTCAAAAAGTCAACCGCTGGGTAGCGCCATTCCAGGTTGCCTGCCAGGCACCATATTTAAGGAATGGCGCAAGCAGGCACTAAGGCCCGGTTAGCGTCAAAATACATGACGCTAACCAGGTAGGGGAGGTGTAGTGAAAACTGGAGTTTGTGCGTGAAAGAGTGGCGCTAATCTGGTTAGAGTCAAAATAATGACTCTAACATAACTAGTACCATTGTTAGACACACAACCCCCATGGACATGACTCCTGTCTAAGTAAAGGCAGGAGTCATGCCCCCTATGGCACTTGAAAAAAATATACTTACCTATACTTACCTAAAATGGGGTCCTCCATCCTCCGCTGTCCCTTTGGTGTGGGTTGGGGTGTCCCAGGGGCCTTGGAAGAGCACCTGTGGACTTATTCCACGGTGTTCCACCATGGACATAGACCCACGGGTCCCCTAAAGCCTGCCCTAACCCAGGCGGTAAATAGGGCTCGCCTCCCTCCTGTGCGTGATTTTTGCATGGGAGGATAGATAAGGTGCTAGGTCCTTAGAGTAATTTTTTGCCCGGGAACACCTACCTTGCATTTCATTGACGCAAGGTAGTTTCTGTAGGCAAAAGATGACTTTAACTCCAATATTTTGGCGCTAGACATGTCTAACGCCAAAATATAAATATGGAGTTAAGTTTGCGCCAGATTTGCGTAAAAAAATGATGCAAATCCGGCACAGAGTATAAATATGGGCCTAAGATTGAAAACTAACAAAGCAATCATAGTAATATGACAGCAACTAAGCCCTAAACTATACTTGTTAAAAACTAGCTTGAAGACTTCTGAGAACCGAATGACATGATCAACCACTGTTGAGTAACTTTCCAAACTTTGGTAGCTTCAATCCTATCAAATATGTAGCCCAGCTGCAATCATCATCTATCTTTCTTTCTGCATGTTTATGTTTTTCCTAGGTTGCTGTATGAAACACCACATAAAAAAATGCATGAATAAATGTATTAGAAAACACAGTGTAGCAAGGCATTTTGCTGTAGTGCATGGCAGGGAGAGAGCAGAAATATGCCATATCTTCTAAGGTATAGCGCACTTCTGCTTACTTCAGGAAGCTTAGCACCAATGCAGGGATCATTGCACCACACTACAAGAGTGCCTGCGTTACAAGGAGAATTGTTTTTGTGCAGGAAGCAATACCTAGCTGCACAAAAACAATTTCTCAAGGCATTTTCATCTCTCTAAGTGTGCTCTAGATTGCAGCACACATAGAAAGATAAAACAATGAGGATTGTGTGAAATTCATGGATAGATACATGTTCCAACCATGGAACACCTCTCAGAATGAAATGTAATTGAAGAGGACCAGGAAAATCAGGAGCCTGAGGATCAGTGCCAGAAGGAACAAAAAGACCAGGGGTAGGATGAGTAGGAGACCCCAAATAAACTGCACTTGAATAGGTAGAAGGATCACCAAGAAGGACACCACTCCTTCCCAAGAACTGTGCGACACCTTGGCAGACGTTTTCCATGGAAGGTTCTCAGCCATCTACAAAAATGTGTTAATGGGTGGAAATAAAAGTGGGGCAAAGCGAATGGAGTGACTTGAAACTAAGACATCTTGCCTTGAAAATGGAGCACTGTTCTACAAGCAGTAAATGCAGATTTCTCAATAAGTGGGTAAAGAAACACTTGCATGGTTGCTGAAACAGCACCCTAGCTGCTTCGTTTTGAACTAGTTGGAGTCTACGTTTTAGACACTTGGGAAGACTCAAGTACAAAGAATTTGCATAATCTAATCTGGAGACAACCAAAGCAATAACAACCTGTTTAAGGGCCTCAAAAGACAAAAGGTTGCAGATCTTTCTGATTTTCCTGAGTTGAAAGAAATATGAAGAACTAACGGCCCCCAATTGGGGTTTTAAAGTCAAATTGGCATCAATCAAGACACCAAGGCTCTTAACTGAATTCTTAGGCGGGGTAGCCCATATATAAAGGCCAAAATGAGGATCTCCAAATATCAAGCTTTTTTAAATAATGACAATCTCTGTCTTGTCAGAGTTAAGTTTTAATTGATTGTCATTCATCTAGTCAAAATAAATAGCATTGTGTTTTGGAAAGAATTTACACATTCAGGGGAGCCGTCAATGGTAAAGATCAATTGCAAATAGTCAGTATAGTTGTGTACCTTGACACTCTACTTTGATTCAGGGAATGCAACAGGGGGCGTATGTGTAAATGAAAAAGATGGGGGGACAGAGAGGAACCTTGAGGGACACCACACAACAAAATGACCTTAGATAAATAAAAGGAGGAGTTTTTGAC
The DNA here is from genome assembly GCF_031143425.1 of Pleurodeles waltl. Taxonomy (NCBI): domain Eukaryota; kingdom Metazoa; phylum Chordata; class Amphibia; order Caudata; family Salamandridae; genus Pleurodeles; species Pleurodeles waltl. The sequence goes on from NC_090447.1 coordinate 916,934,020, forward strand.
TGCAGACGACCAGTCCTTGATTTCGTGTTGTGCCCTGAAGACCTAGGACCTCTACCGGGTCGACCAGAATATTATGGTGGACCGTGTCAAAAGCTGCGGAGTGTGGAAAAAGCACCAATACCTGGGAGATATCCCTGTCCGCGGTCTCACAGCGGTAGTTCATCACCACAAGGATGACTGTCTCGTGGAATGGGCAGGTTGAAATCCCACCTGATGAAGGGGGAAAGCAAGTTTGTCAACTCCAAAAAAGAGCAAATGCATTTGCCAACATGTGCCTCAAGAACCTTAACTAGATAAGGAAACAAATAGAGGTATCATCACCAGCTTTCTTAGTAAAGGGATCACAATAACTTCCTTAAATGAGTTGAGGACCCGGCCACAGTTGAGAGAGAAGTTAAGGATGGCAAGGGCAGGGTTGGGGAAGCGCAAAAAGACAATTTTTCAGAACTTAGGAGATCGCGGTCGTTTGGAGAACCTGATTTTACTTCAATCAAGAGGTCTAAGAGACTAAAAGATGGTCTTTACCAATAGCAGGCAAAACAGTAATTGTGGCAGAATTGTTATGTGACATAGGGAGAGCCATGGCCGGAGATTGAGAAGGGATACTATTTTTAATGTTAGTAATCTTATCAATAAAGAAAGAATTCAAAGCTTTGCACAAATTCTGCGCAGGTGTGATTGTAACAGTTACTTTATCAGGATTGGACAATTTGTTTACAATTTTAAAAATTTCCTTTGACTCGTTGACTGAGTTAGTGATTTTGTTTGAAAATAGGTAGATTTCGCCTGTATAATACGTTTTTGTATTGTTTGAGAAGTGACAAATAATCTGCTTAAACCTTGGACGCATGGTTCCTTTGCCATGTGCGTTCCACCTGTTGTAATTCCAATTCGGCTACCTTCAAATGTGCTTAAAACTATTTTGAGGTGTCATGATGCCTTAATGGCCTAAGGCTTCTAGGAGGGACAAGAGAGTTGCAAGCATTAGTCAACCAATTCAAGATGTCCTCCTCCACACTGTCAAGATCGGCCTTAGTATCAGGCAAATAATTAACCAAGGTGCTGCAAAAAGAGTCGATGTTGACATGAGCTCAGTTCCTAGAGTGTTTAGCATCTATAGGTTGAGGTCTAAGCGAGGTCACATCCATGAGAAGAATTTAATTAAAAGTGGTCTGACCATAAACAAGGCAAAAGATCTAAGAGGAGACTGGAACTTGGTCAAGAGGATGGCCCATGTAGTGAGTAGGTGAGGAAACACGTTGGGTCAGATTTAAACTGCAAAACTTAGAAATGTTTTCCTAACCCAAAGAGAAGAATCTTGACTGAGCTTCTAAAATGCTGATGCCTTCCCTTCTTACCTAGTATTTGCCAACTTTGGTTAGTCAAATTTTGCCCCAGATGTCATTTTTCAAATTATTTTTATCCTCTATTTTCTTTTTTACTTTCGTCCTCATGTGCTGTAGCTCAGAATATGCTAATTTGAAACCTGCCAATTTGAAGGGTTTTCCCTTTGTCCTAGCTAGCACGATTAGGTGTATTTTAAATTGCCTTTGTGCTTAAATAAACTGAACAGCACTTGCTTTCAGATCATCGGATAACTCTATTGATGTGTTGTATTGGTATTGTTGAGTGCTTAGTCATTTTGTTGTCAGTTAGATTCTGTATCTTCATAGTTTTGTTTTGAGAATTATCTACATAAATCTTACCATGAGTCTGTAATAAAATCCTTAACTATATTCCTGACTGGAGTTTTTCTTTTATGGCCAATTGGTTTATACTGTCACTTTGAATTGTTGCTTGAGTTGTGATGCCTAACCTTGCTACCCCTTATGCTAGTTGAAAAGACCCATTGACCTTGTTAAAAGCATTCCAGGAAAATGCTATACCAGGACATAGTTTAGAAAAGAGGTACTAGGAAATAGGCATAGATAAAGGTACTATGATAGTGTTTGAGGCACCACTTGGTGACGAGGGTAAAGTGAATAGGATATTCATAGAGTAGGAGTTGGAGAAGTAATAGTATAGAGGTAGTGGTAGAAGTACTAGATTATGGGTGTTTAGCTATTAGGGTATAGGCAGAGTAGAGATTCTAGTGTTTAGGGAAGGTGTCAGTGATTAGGGTATTGATAAAGGTGAGTACAGGTTAGAGTAGAGGTATTAAGGTATGAGCATGGGTAAATGCATAAGGTATATGTAGGGGTACTAGAATAGAGGCAGAGGCAGAGTACTAGAATATAGGTAGGGATCAGGACTAAGGGAAGGGACGTGCTATAAGTGTCCATGGGTAGGGATATCGGTGTGAAAAGATAGAGGTAGACGGTTAGTCTAAATATAAGAAATATGGTTGAGGGAGTAGGGGGTTGGGGAAATAAAGAAGGAAGAAGGAAGAACAGAGAAAAGATGGAAGAGAAAAACTAGTCTCCCAATATGGATCTGTGTAAATCTGTCCATGGGGATCTTCTGAACAAAGGGACCTGCATGCAGTTCTATTTGATGGAATGGGGATTTACCAGTATAGATTCTGGGAAATGTTATCCTTGGAATGCCAGGTGTAAACGCCATCCATTTTCAGGGAATGTCAAAGGATAATTTCCACCTCAAAAATCTGAAAAATTAGAGGTTTAGATCTTGAGAAGCAAAACTATTGAAGCAGTATTCCGTTCTGCATCATTAGTGCACCCCTCTCTATTGTTTGTTGGACACATATATGCAATTTTAACAGGGTTTATGGGAAGTCTAATTATTTGCATATATTGCATTGCTTGCTGTTGTATATAAGGAAGAAAGGGACAAGACCACAAGAAACTTTCAGCCTAGCCTCACAAACATTCACTGCATTTTAGTGAAGATATTGCTATTCTGATTCAGAGAGATTGTATTCAGTTAGAATCATACATATCTTCTAAGTAGCAAATACAATAAAAACATTTTCATATTTTGATTGTGTTTCTTTCAGCACGTCATACTCCCAGTGCCAAGATCAAAAATCAAAAGCTACATTATGTAATACTTTGGTATGTGTGCAAAACATCATGTACATTTGTAGATATATGTATGAGCAAACCTATGCTAAGTTTAAAATATACTGTCATTATCCTCAGGCAATTTCCCCACAACTTAGTAATGGTGTTAATTGTTGATTCTTTAAAAAGTGTGATTTCAATTACACTTGGGTGGTGTGTCAATATCATAGGAAGAAACCTACATTTTGCTGCTGCAAAACATATCTACTGCCATCATGCATTTAGTAATAATGTGCACAAGTTTACATTAAAATGAAACATATGCTAAATGTACATTTTGTATAAGTAATCATGCTTAAATGATTTAGGCCTGCGAGTAAATCAAAATGGTGATTTAAGTTAGCCTAACTGTTGATGCCATGCAAAATAGAAAATAATACAGTAATAGTTAAAGGTCTGTTCATCACTTTAAATAGTTGTTTGCACAAGATGTTTTTCTTCTGTTTTTTACAGATGTTGCCACTTCAGAATCGTTTTGTTAACTAATGAATAGACACTTGTTAGCATTAGACAACTGATACAAAGGTTCTCATCGGGAGAAGACGAAGCAACAGGAAGAATGATTCATGGGAAGAAATGTTTGGACCACACGAAAACAGTATTGTAGCTTTGCAAGGACAAATGCTTGAAAGTATGTTATGCTCTGATGAGAAAATGGGGGGTTTGCTTATTCCCAGGAGTGTGCTGATATTCTATTGGTGGATGAAGAGGACAAAAGAAAATAATGTTGCAAAATAGCGTGTTTATATTAGTGTGTGCTGCAAGACTAGATCTCAGGCCTCGGATACCTAGATTTCGGATTCCTTCCCTGACTCTCTGACGGGAGACGGGAGTGTTGCCTTGAGTTTCTGATACATTTTTGCCAAAAGTAGTTGTCTTACTTAGATTTTGCTGAATTGTCTGATGATATCTTTAAGCTGAGCACACTTTCCAGCTTGTAATGCAAAAGCGTTGTGTTTGCATGGTGATTTCTCTATCTCATCAGAACTCTTCACTGGGTTTCTGAACAGACACCTTATTCCCCTCTTTATCTAAAATCAATTTGGATCATGGAGTTTCCTTTCTGGAAAACACTTGTATTATCGCTATGTTGGATTTGATAATAATTAGCATTTTATAATCAAATATTGTCATAGTTGGACTCTTGCTCTAGACATGACTGCTGGCTTAGGGATGACAGCACTTTTGTTTGTAGGCGACTCGGCCAATTCTACAACAAGTCGCAACTATCGGCCCAACATTCCTGGTTCACAAGCAGTACCTCTCCACAAACCCAAACAGTAGAAGGTGATTTGTGGCAGCCTGTACACATGGACTCAAAAGTGTGACACCTCATGGGAGTTGTGGTTAAACGGAGGTTACCCTTTTCTCACATGAGAAACAAGTCTCAGTCACACACAAGCAATGAAGGCAATGCAGTAAAGTTTCATGGGCTGCAATGATTATGACAATGAACAATGCAAAAAAGAGAATTGTAAAAAGGAGAGTCATGAATGCAAAGATCCCCACCATCTTGCAATAAAATGAGGTGTGAAATAGGCCCTTATACCCTAGCATGATAAACCTAATCTGTAACCTAAAGAGAGCTAGGTGTGTTAAACTTAATCTGCCAGTACCATATCCATGAGAAATGCCCCCAACCCTTGTATTTTGGAATGAGGTCTTTAGATCAGACTCAGTGGGAACACGAAGGCTGGGTCTGCATCAAGGTGACGTGTAGCATATATAGCGTTGATGGCATCTGGTAGGAATCCCTCTGATAACCCTGTCTGCATGAGATGTATTTATACAGATCTTGTAGGACCCCTGACTCAGGTAAGTTCCCAAACAATAGATAAAACGGCATGCTTGGGGCTGCAATTATATAAACAATTCCCTGAAAAAGTAGCGTTATGTTACTGTCATTCGTGAGTGGGAAAGTACATGATGTGAATACCTACGTGTACCACTTATCTTTGACGTTGATAGTGATGCCATCACAGAGTGGCACTAATAATGTGATATTAAAACATCTTCCTAACTATAAACATAGCATCCATCTTGGAAGAAATAATTAAATAAATGTGCTAAAACAGAGCAGGCTAAGTAGGTTAAAAGTCACTAGGTGACGGGGGCACAGACTTGCAAGCCAGAAGGCTAAGCTAAACTAATGATTCCCATTAAAACTAAATAGGATCTGCTACAGTATCTATTGATGGATTAAATTCACTTCTAGTGGTGAAATCAAGGATCAATGCTGCAATAGCAGACAGTGCGCATTCCATGGGTGCAGGCGGGGAGGCCTCTGCACGGCCCATAACATGGTTTTGGGCTGCCCTGGGGCCCCACTGTGACCCCACGTACTGCCTTTCAACCAATCTTTTAATGCCAGGGACCCAGCCATGAAAAGGCTGGTGGAAAGGGTGGTCGCGACCAGCACGCCTGTGCCGAACTCGGCACTGCTATGGCTGACCACGACTCTGACCACTGCCAACCTATTAGGATCCCTGATCCCGGCAGAGGTAGCGGTTTCCTGGTGGTCTGACCGCCAGGATCAAAATCTGGGGTTGGAACGCCAGGAGTGCTGCAGTCTGACTGCCATCGCTAGTTTGGCCTTATGTCTTTCTTGACAGATTTTAAAATCTTTAATGATTCATTGATTATGTAGATGATTGCTCCTCATTTCTCTTCACTGATTAACAAAGGTTTAAATGACCAGTAGAGGGAGGTATTTAATGATTACACTCGAAGATGGAATGAATTTTGTCATCCTGCAAGCCTTGATCACTTGACTCAGGACAGAGTCCCAAGGGGAGTGTTCAAGAACCATATTGTGCCCTAGATTGTGCATTCCACATTAAGGCCCATATTTATACTTTTTGATGAAAACCTGCATTAGCACAGGTTTGCGTCAAAAAGTCAACCGCTGGGTAGCGCCATTCCAGGTTGCCTGCCAGGCACCATATTTAAGGAATGGCGCAAGCAGGCACTAAGGCCCGGTTAGCGTCAAAATACATGACGCTAACCAGGTAGGGGAGGTGTAGTGAAAACTGGAGTTTGTGCGTGAAAGAGTGGCGCTAATCTGGTTAGAGTCAAAATAATGACTCTAACATAACTAGTACCATTGTTAGACACACAACCCCCATGGACATGACTCCTGTCTAAGTAAAGGCAGGAGTCATGCCCCCTATGGCACTTGAAAAAAATATACTTACCTATACTTACCTAAAATGGGGTCCTCCATCCTCCGCTGTCCCTTTGGTGTGGGTTGGGGTGTCCCAGGGGCCTTGGAAGAGCACCTGTGGACTTATTCCACGGTGTTCCACCATGGACATAGACCCACGGGTCCCCTAAAGCCTGCCCTAACCCAGGCGGTAAATAGGGCTCGCCTCCCTCCCGTGCGTGATTTTTGCATGGGAGGATAGATAAGGTGCTAGGTCCTTAGAGTAATTTTTTGCCCGGGAACACCTACCTTGCATTTCATTGACGCAAGGTAGTTTCTGTAGGCAAAAGATGACTTTAACTCCAATATTTTGGCGCTAGACATGTCTAACGCCAAAATATAAATATGGAGTTAAGTTTGCGCCAGATTTGCGTAAAAAAATGATGCAAATCCGGCACAAACAGAGTATAAATATGGGCCTAAGATTGAAAACTAACAAAGCAATCATAGTAATATGACAGCAACTAAGCCCTAAACTATACTTGTTAAAAACTAGCTTGAAGACTTCTGAGAACCGAATGACATGATCAACCACTGTTGAATAACTTTCCAAACTTTGGTAGCTTCAATCCTATCAAATATGTAGCCCAGCTGCAATCATCATCTATCTTTCTTTCTGCATGTTTATGTTTTTCCTAGGTTGCTGTATGAAACACCACATAAAAAAATGCATGAATAAATGTATTAGAAAACACAGTGTAGCAAGGCATTTTGCTGTAGTGCATGGCAGGGAGAGAGCAGAAATATGCCATATCTTCTAAGGTATAGCGCACTTCTGCTTACTTCAGGAAGCTTAGCACCAATGCAGGGATCATTGCACCACACTACAAGAGTGCCTGCGTTACAAGGAGAATTGTTTTTGTGCAGGAAGCAATACCTAGCTGCACAAAAACAATTTCTCAAGGCATTTTCATCTCTCTAAGTGTGCTCTAGATTGCAGCACACATAGAAAGATAAAACAATGAGGATTGTGTGAAATTCATGGATAGATACATGTTCCAACCATGGAACACCTCTCAGAATGAAATGTAATCCAATGGAAGACGCTGCATTGTGTTACATTTTTCATAAACCCACGCAAAGCAAGCAAATTGCCTCTTGCGTAGCTTTTTCAATATCTACTAGCATTTTGCGTCAGTGGTGCAACCATGACGCAAAATGTTAGAAAATCTGGCCTTAATATTTTTTAATGAGCCCGATATGTCTACAGTTTTATTGACCCATACATTTGTAGATTACCAGTCTATGTTACATAACAAATTGTAAATTAATTTATGCTACTTTTCTGATACACTGCATCTGGAAAAATAACATATAACCGAAAATATCGACATATACTAACTTTACAAATATCTAAAAAGGGTGCTTTTACAAACTCCTGGTTTCTATGTTTGATTACCTAAATTGTAATATGACACACAGAAATAAAATATTCGCATTGGATGCCTTGTTTAACGTCAAACTGGAAAATAATTACAAATTAAAATAATCTTACTTTTCCCTCTTTTTCATAAAATGAATATTAACGTTCTGATATATTTAATATACTAAATAGGACAGCTCCCCTTAGACATACGTTTTTTGCAATTTTCTATGGAGTGTCCTGATTTTTGTTATACATGGAGCAGCTGCGTATGCTATTTATTTTTCTCGAAGTAATGATGAATAGAGATAATGCAGCAATGTCTGTAGTGGATATTCTGAGAATGCATTGAAAAAACCTCATTCCCAAAATAAAAAAGACTATAGATAATCTTCTTTTCATTATCTTTGCCCCATATTAGTAAACAATCTTTTTTTATAAGAGAAGTAGTCTAACCCGCAAGCCTTCAGTTTCACACTTTTACATCTTAAACTTAAAGATGCATATAACTTGTTTCTCTGGAAAGAAAGTGGGGCACTAAAGAATAGGCACAAATTCTGACTTTGAACATTTTCCCAGGAGCATCCCAGTGTGCCGAAAATTAGTTGATAATAAGATCCACAGGGGGCTAATTCCGTGTTTTTATGTACGTATTGGTAAATTACTTTTGATGTTCTTTCAGTGTTGTTTTTAAAACCCGCGAGTAAAATTCAGCACCATTTAGCATTAGACGCCGTATTTAGGCTGCAGGAACTGCTGATCCACAATAGAGCAGAGCATTTTTCATTTGAGAACCCTTAGGCCCATATTTATACTTTTTGACGCAAAACTGCGCTAACGCAGTTTTGCGTCAAAAAAATTAGCGCCGGCTAACGCCATTCTGAAGCACCATGCGGGCGCCGTATTTATTGAATGACGTTAGCCGGCGTTAGCCGCCGGCGCCGTCTGGTGTGCGTTAAAAAAAACGACATACACCAGGCAGCGCCGGCGTAGGGGGATATGGGGCTTGGGCGTCAAGAAATGGGGCAAGTCAGGTTGAGGCAATTTTTTCGCCTCAACCCGATTTGCGCCATATTTTTTTCACTCCCAACCCCCATAGAAATGACTCCTGTCTTAGCAAAGACAGGAGTCATGCCCCCTTGCCCAATGGCCATGCCCAGGGGACTTCTGTCCCCTGGGCATGGTCATTGGGCATATTGGCATGTAGGGGGGCACAAATCAGGCCCCCCTATGCCACAATTTTTTTTTTTTTTTAAACTTACCAGAACTTACCTTAATGTCCCTGGGATGGGTCCCTCCAGCCTTGGGTGTCCTCCTGGGGTGGGCAAGGGTGACAGGGGGGGTCCCTGGGGGCATGGGAGGGCACCTCTGGACTCCTTCAGAGCCCACAGGTCCCTTAACGCCTGCCTTTTGCAGGCGCTAAAAAACATCGCAAAAGCGGCGTATGTCATTTTTTTTGACCCGCCCACTCCCGGGCGTGAATTTTGCCCGGGAGTATAAATCCGACGCACATGCCTCGGAGTCGATTTTTTAGACGGGAACGCCTACCTTGCATATAATTAACGCAAAGTAGGTGTCCACGCTAAAAAATTACGCTAACTCCATGGACTTTGGCGCTAGACGCGTCTAACGCCAAAGTATAAATATGGAGTTAGTTTTGCGTCGGAATTGCGTTAAAAAAAACGACGCAATTCCGGCGCAAACGGAGTATAAATATGCCCCTTAGAGACCACAACTCGCACCTACTTGCGCAAAGCGTTATTTCACACAAAGCAAAATGCAAACACCACAAAAGCTCTGGATAAAGCTAAAAAGGGAGAAAAACCCATATTCGTGTGAAAACAGGATTTGGTTGTGTCAGTTGGTTTTGAGATACGTTGTATCGGGTGACAGCAAAACCACAATCTTTATGCAAAGTGGATTTGACTGGGCATCAGCCACAAAAAATCAACCGAATTTCAGACAAATGGAATCTACCGATAAAGCGCCTCTCGGAACAACTTAGTACAAAGGATGGACATTTGAGAAGTCAATATAAGCAACCACAGAGAGCCAGCAAATAACATAAGAACTTTTAAAACGTAATCTTCTTAAAGTTTGGAATAAGAAGGTGCTTTATTGAGCAACCCGATAGTTGAAGCAGTGCAGTAGTATTGGGCCTTCTTTAAAATCTGTACTCTCCTTTAAGCCACCTGTAGGTAGAACGTTTGTCAAGCAAGCATACATTAAATTGCCTGTTGTACTACATCTTCTGTCATCTTGCTACTTCATTGGAATAAGTGCAGCAGTAATGGAGTTAAACAAATAGCTTTGGGCCCGGATTACAGTTTGACGGACAGGGCACTCATTTGCAATGTTCATGGAGTACCTTGTCCTCCAAACTCTTGGTCTGCCTGCCAACTTATAAGTCGGGAATACAGCCAGGTTTGTGCCAGTGGAGTACAATTAACACCGCTGGGTGGCCAACACCCTGCTGTTATCAACCTAAAGCTATATGAAGCGGTTGGCTACTGGGCCTAAACCCTGGCCAGACCCTGATCCCAACTCCCCACGGGAGAGGCATTGGGCTCAGGGCCCTGTTGGCAGTCAAACCCCACTACATAGGGCCTTTTACTGCAGAACCTAGCCTCTGGAAAGGACCTGCTGCCAATCTCACTGCAGGCAGCAATACCCCACAGCTCACGGCTCTGCAAGCAGTGCTGGGCTCAGTCAATCAACCAATCAATTAATCATTTACAAGGCACAGCAAATCAACAGTGAGGGTTTCAAGGTAACAGGGTTGCTAGCTGCTTTGTGGTGCTCTGTTCAGTCGAACAGCCAGGTAGTAAGTCCTTTCCCGAATTTCCAGAGCAATGAGGTGGGTCTGATGTGCAGGAAAAGGTAATTCCAAGCTTTGGCCACCAAATGTGAGAAGGAACGTCCTCCACTTTTGCGGTTGTCTGTGAGGAAGAGGGAGGAAGATCATTGATGTCTGTTCAGTTGGTGGAAGACCATGTGTTTTTTGATGTTTGCTGGTCCTTCATTATGTAGGGCTTTGTATTCATGGGTCAGTATCTTCAACTGGCATCTCTCCTGGATCGGGAGCCAGTGTATCTTCTTGAGGTGCCATGTGATGTGGGTTCTTCTGGGGAGGTCAAGGATGAGTCTTGCCGCACAGTTTTGTCTTGTCTGTAGTCTCTTCAGGAGGCATGCAGTGATTCCTATGTATGGTGTGTTCCCGTAGTCCATCCTGCTGGTGATAAGGGCCTGAGTGGTGGTCCTTCTGGTGTTGACCGGGAGTCACCTGAAGATCTTGCGGAGCATGTGAGGGGGTGTGGAAGCAGGCATTGGAGACTGCATTAACCTGTTTATTTATAGATAGCTTGCTGACCAAGATGATACAATGGTTGCAGGTGTGGTCTTTTGGGTGGGGGATGGGATGAGTTCAGCAGGGCACCATGTGTTGTTCCATGGTGAGGTGTTGTTCCAAACATAAGTACTTCTGTCTTTTCTGAGTTGAGCTTGAGACAGTTGTCCTTCACCCAGCTAATAACATTTATCATACAACTATGGAAGTTGGCTTTGGTGGTGGAGGGGTCTTCTGCCAACGAGAGGATGAGCTTGGTGCCTTCAGTGTAGGAGATGATATTGAGCCTGTGGCTATGGATAGGCCCTGTGGCCAACTTTAACTGGGTGCCTACGCTCCAAAGGACATCTTCAGTTGTGAGGAGTGAGGGGTTGCCTACAGTGTCTCTCCCCATCCCCCAGAATGTAGCAAAACTCCAGCTGGGCAAAGCCTTTGGCCGTGCACATGTTTGTTTGCTGTAAGGCTTGTAGCCAACCATGCTGCAGATGGCCAAAGCCCCAATGTGCACAGTCTTCAACACATCATGAGAGCTAAGTTTACTGAAGCTGGCAAACCTCCACACTGCCCAACCTGTGACTGAGTGAAGCAGGGTTTTATTTGCATGGTGTCTGGTCCCCAACCAGGCTCTCACCCAACCCTTCATGGATGTCCATCTCCCACAGAGCCCAACCCACATTTTGTGCAAGTGTCACCTGGAGAAGATTGACAGTACCACAGTGCCATGTGGTGATGTTTGAGTAGCGGCTCCAGCACAAGTACTGCTGGGTTGCGCAGTAGTAACGTTGTAACCGTGGCATGTAAAGTATTTTTTTTTTTACATTTTAGCACCTGGAATATTCCTCTTGGTCACCCTCAAGAAGTCAGTGGGGGTCATATTGTCCCTACTATGCCCCTTATACCTTATTTTGTTTTTTACAGATGCATGAAATGGAGATCGATTCCACAAACTCTAGAATGGCAGTCACAACATTTTTTCTGGATTGATTGCAGCCAGCAAATCAGTATGCTCAGTATAGCGGGACCCATCCCTGGTCCTTCGGTACCGAAAAGTCCAAAGGGAAAAAAAGCTCTATTGGTAAGTCATAGGACACTATGCTTTTAATTTTTGGAGCCGCTTTACTCCCATGTGATCAACAATCCAGAATACCTATCTTTTCAACCCCTTCTTGACCACCTTGAATACCAACAAAAACATGAATTTCTCAAAAATGTCCGGACAGATTACAAACAAATAAGAAAAAGCATGCTTTCTAAGTTCGATTTTTTTTTTCTGCATCTTATGTCATCTTGCTACTTCACAGAAATATGTGCAGCAGTAATTGGAGTTTAACAAATAGCTTTGGGCCATGAAGGGTTCGGTGAGGGCCTGGTGGGGGCCAAACCTGGTGTACTTTCAATTAGCTGTTTTTTCCACATCAGAGAGCAAATATTTCTATAGGTTTTAACATGGAAAATCAACATTTTGGACCACCTCTTTCCAAGGCCCGAATGAATATTTACCAAATACCAATAATCATGCTTTGTGGGTAAAGAGCTAACTTGAAAAAAAATCACCCCCTTAACTCTTTCCTGGAAAGTTTGAAGGCAATTCATCAAGCGGGGGCCAAGAAAAAGGGGTGTCCCAAAATGCATTTTTCCATGCAATTTCTCATAGAAATATGGACAATGCTACAGCAAAAATGACTAAACAGAATTACACAACATTTGGCAGAAATTTAGATCTTTGTCCAGAAAGCTTGGTTTCTATGAGTTAGTGTAAATCTGTTCAGTTGTTTTTGAGAAATTATAATTCAAACTTATAGATATGTAGCACTGCAAGATTGCTGCAGGACAGTGATGTTAGAAAGCCATTTTAGGACAAACAAAATGAAAATAACATATAGGTGGTTAGGATAGGGATACCCTGATGCCCTAGACGTAGTGGCACAAGTACTGCAGTGTCTTATTTTTCTTTTTTTTTAAAAGGGTGAATTCATCCATTTTTAATAACATCCCATGGGGTGTACCAAGGCCCAGGGCTCTGCTCATTTTCTTTTTTTGATAATAAATGTAGGGAGAGGCATGCATAAGCTTCAGTCCCCAAGCCAATTTATGGGATCCCGTGGGACTCCACTTAGTCTATGTTTAAAAAAAAACTATTCTGGGAGTCGGGTGCGTCTGTCTTCCAGGCACCCCATCCCCGTGGCCTGATGTAAACACCAAGTCTCAGGAACCCCATTCCTCTGGAAATGAAAGAGTCATCTTTTTTCTCTGTCTGTTAGAGCATAGTCAGGGGACACTGGATTGCTTTGGCCCAACTGGAGGGAAAAGAAGGTTACTCCAAATCAGTGAGAGCACTGATCAGTGAGAGCACATACAACTATGGAATGCTCACACACTGGCACCAAGGTATGGCTGGCTGGGGATTTGACGGGGCTGCAGGGGCCTTTGGTCTTCCCTCCTGTTGCCCTAAACAAGACCCAGAGTTGTGGGTGCCCCAGGTTGGAACAGGGCACCAATAAAATATAAAACAAGTAAACAAAAAAAAAAACAAGTTTGGCACAATTGCTGCACATAAAGTATTTACTGATTCAGACAAGAGAGCTCCATAACTTCTTGTGAGGACTTTGGGGCATATTTATACTCCGTTTGCGCCGAATTTGCGTCGTTTTTTTCGACGCAAATTCAACGCAAAACTAACTCCATATTTATACTTTGGCGTTAGACGTGTCTAGCGCCAAAGTTCATGGAGTTAGCGTCATTTTTTGGCGTGAACACCTCCCTTGCGTTAATGATATGCAAGGGAGGCGTTCCCGTCTTAAAAAATGACTCCGAGGCATGTGCGTGGTATTTATACTCCCGGGCAAAAATGACGCCCGGGAGTGGGCGGGGCAAAAAACCCCGCATTTGCGCCTCTTTTTAACGCCTGGGTCAGGGCAGGCGTTAAGGGACCTGTGGGCTCAGAATGAGCCCAGAGGTGCCCTCCCCTGCCGCCAGAGACACCCCCTGCCACCCTTGCCCACCCCAGGAGGACACCCAAGGATGGAGGGACCCATCCCAGGGAAGAAAAGGTAAGTTGGGGTAAGTATTTTTTTTAATTTTCTCTTTTGGAATAGGGGGGCCTGATTTGTGCCCCCCTACATGCCACTATGTCACTATGCCCAATGACCATGCCCAGGGGACATAAGTCCCCTGGGCATGGCCATTGGGCAAGGGGGCATGACTCCTGTCTTTGCTAAGACAGGAGTCATGTTGATGGGGGATGGGCGTCGAAAAAAAAAGGCGCAAATCGGGTTAAGACGATTTTTTTGCCTCAACCTGACTTGCCCTATTTTTTAGATGCCCATACGCCATTTTCCCCTACGCCGACGCTGCCTGGTGTACGTGGTTTTTTTTCACGCACACCAGGCAGCGCCGGTCGGCTAACGCCGGCTAACGCCATTCTATAAATACGGCGCCCGCATGGCGCTTCAGCCGCCGCTAATTTTTTTGACGCTAAACTGCGTTAGCGCAGATTAGCATCAAAAAGTATAAATACGGGCCTTTATTTATGTTTTCTTCCCTGTGGTGACTAGGGATGGAAGGGGGGCACCACCTACGGTTTATTTTTTGATGTTGTGAGTGGCTGTAAGTAACTCAGTAGCCCCATACTGGAACATTTTAGCAACAGTAAGATTCCGGGGTCATTGAATACATGACTTCAGGACAACTTCCTATGATTTTTAAAGTCCTGGAGGTGTATGCTTTTCAGCTGAAGTGTGGGAATCCCTTGTATTCAGTCATACAGCTGCATCATGTGGCCTGAAGAGTACTAAATGAAGCCTCAAACACATGTTTACGGTTGTTTTGATGAAGCATGTTTTATTTACAATATGTCATGACGATAACTATTAACTAATATTGTAATCTGTGTATTAATAATGAATGCATTGTATTATGGTTTTTGATTTCATTGTGATATGTGGATGATTTACTAAATAAGTAACCTATTGACAAAGCCAATAGGTCTGATTTATATGTATTGATGTGGTGAACCCCTGATTTGGCCAATAGTCATGCCTTTTATATATCAATGGCCTGACCCTTTGACAAAGCCAGTAGGCCTGTCTTATTTAAAATGACACCAGCTTTGTATTGTGATGATGCCTTTAATATAGGTGGGGATGTTGTTATTAAGGGGGTCATTGACTCTAGGGGTCACATGTGATTGGAGGGTATCGCCAAATGTATTTCCATCTATATAATACATAATATTTATTAGTTTGTGTAGCAAATGTACTTTCTCTTTTTACAAAAATGAGCACTAAGTGTACAATATCTCATTGAGTGTTTTGGTTTTGTGCCAGTGAAATGGAATTGCTTGCTCATGCCATTTACCCTGAATAGGCCTGGGACTGTTCTGCTTCAGTACCCCGAGAGTGTCAAGTACTACAATGTGGCATTTGGTTCTGAATAAGGAGACAGTTGTGGACTTAATAGTTGTGATAATATCTTACTCAATGGAAGAACACTCTAGAAATTAATTGACAAAACCATAGGTTAAATTGAGGTTATAGTTAGGTGTGGAAAAAAGACATTAACTTACAATAAGACCTTTGTAATTCAAAGAAAACACCCAAGGTTAAAGGGATGTTATATTTAGGTGATAATGTCAGTCATAGTGTTGCATTTTAAACAAAAAAAAACACTGAGATCTGCCAGTTATAGTTAAATGAGCTAACTATAACTTTTGCCTCCAGCATGCACTGTATATGACCTCACATATTAGATCACTCATGACATTTTCATTGACTTCATTGATGGATATAGTTTTAGTTGTTGTTGGCTCAACATGTGGACCCAGCTCCTCTTAGGTCTCTAGAGAATGGAATGTGCATGCAGTCTCAATTGTTCTACAGGATTTTATCCTTCTATTAGCTGTATTCGTTGCTGGGCATTGCTGATCGTCCTGGAGGCTGAGCTGCTAGAGCTTCTTAGGAATAAATCCATGGTTCAGCATCAATGTTGGAGTGAATGTTGCCACTGCTGTGCCCGTATTTGCTGAATCCTTCACATATACAGGAACAGCAGACACCATTCAATCTGCATGCAAAGTCTGCTTCATACATGTGCGCCTGAGTCGTGCATAATTACACACACTAAAATATCTGAGGGATTGGAAAGGGTAAATAGTCACAGACTCCCGACAAAAGAATGGGCTGTCTAGTTTCTCCAACATTCAGGCATCAGTAGTTCTTGAATTATGACTACCTTGCATCATTACAAAGTAACATGTAAAACAATGTGCACAGTGCCAAAGTTTAGATCATGTTCACTAAACGGGTGCATACATGTGTATGTTGTGCACCCAGTCTTCACTTTACGGGCTGCTATGCAAAACATTTCCAGGTTTTTGTGACACTGATGTGTTCTTGGACGCGTGCAAAGTTGTGATGCTTCTTACTGCTTATTCGTTGTTTCCATGTGTGACACGTTTTACACATTTTGCTGGTCAAAGCATGGAATGTCTGGCATAATGAAATGCATTTTGGTCCAAATATAGCATTCATTGTTAGCTCTGCATAGGTTTCAACCAAGATTTTCAAATTAACTATGCACGTTTATTGCTGTGGTTTTAGAAACTTGAAGATGTCCAGATGGGTTTAAACACTGAACTTGTGCACTGGACGTTTCTTTTGCATATTTTGAATATAATTGCCGTTTACTAATTGAAAAAATGAAACAGAAGCAAATCTCCACAGACACATTCGTCTTGAACCTATACTAACTATGAGGGCACTGTGCCTATTAGCATACTTAAAGTCATCATTCTACATTAACAGCGGCAGTTTTCTGAATAGTGCCAAATAAACTGTGTAACAAGACTTTGAAGTTCAAAGACTAATTCCACAATCACATAGGCTTCATCTTAGAAGCAATCTCAAATCATATTCTTATTTCAAATAGCATATTTCAAAACAGCAGTACAACATTTGCAATATTCCCTGGCTAAAAGCTGCCAAGCGACAAAGGGATTTTGTAACATGCCTTTTTCAGATAGCATCGTCAGCCTTTCATTTAATAAACCTTGGTAGATCAATACACAATATAGCCCTGAAAATATTGCACAGTATTTTACACGTTCTGTCACAAAAATCAAGTAAAATGCCCACAGGATTTATTAAGTTAGCACACATTGTAATTGTTTCTTGTAGTACATTTGAGGTTCTCAAAACTGGTGAAGAAAGGGCCACTTTTTCTTCTTTGTTGTATATAAAATGGTTTGTTTTCTGTGTCGAATACGGAGAAATAATTTGTTTGCTTTGATGACAATTTGTTTTTTTCTAAGTTATATATTCAAGGTCTGCAATAAAAAACTAAATGGGGCTCTAATCACTAAAGTACATTTACTCATGTAGATTTACTCTGATGCACATTCACTATTACGCCTAGGAATAAGTTACTATGTTTTGCTATTCACCATTTATGATTGTAAAGTTAATACTAAGTGTAAAATTGCATGTCTCCACGCCGTCAGTTCTTAGGGTGGCATCTAATACAACATAAGTTACGACTGTAAATGTAACACTAGTAACTTTATAGCTCTATGTTATGTTCCACACACTTGGTGGAGACCTACTCCACAGGGGTGGAGATCTTCACTGTGGCAGAGACCTCCACTCGTAGAAGGGAGATCTAGGTGTAAAAAGGAATAAAGAGAACTACATGCACCTAACCTAAATCTTACATATGGCACTTATTAACTTCCAACTACATTATTACTGTCCTCGCCATAGGTTAGGTTGTTCTCCTGTCCTGTTTGTCATCTTGTGGTCACCAGGAAACACATTACTTTTCAAGGATGGGACTCAACTTTCATATCTTAAGAGGAAGATGAATTTCACTGAGGAATAGACTGTACTTTTCATGAAATCTGTGTCAAACACTACAAAAACCTAAATGTGATACTTCTATTCACTGGCACTGAGGCACAGAAGGCAGCCTTGTGGAAGGAGGTAAGTGAATGCATTGGGGGGAGGAGGGCCACACCACTGAGGACTTAAAATGTAATGGCAATCAAAGAGAAAGCAGGTAAAGAAGGTTTCCAAGATTTTGAATTTTAAAGCTCTTTCTGGAGGGGCACTTTTTCCACCCACTCGGGGAGGCAGATCTCTAAACAGTGCAACTGCAACTTGTATATGTGCTGCCTATTACAGATGTGGTGTCATGAAGTATAAAATCAATGTCCAACTTAAGCAGTCCTTAAATTATAGTCCAAAGCAAATAATAATCAAAATCACCAACTAAATATTAAAGTCACTGCTCTAATCCAAAGGGTGTGTCACAATCAAGTTCCTGGTCACATGCAGAAATTCCTGGGCATCCCTTGGCTCACATTTAGCCACAACAATTTTCTTAGTCTTCACTGCCTGAGATATAACATTGCTGCCACTTCAGGTACCCTATTGAAAAATCAATACACCAGGTTGTGGAGGAAAGACGTAAGTCAGATAAATTGGGAGCTGCAGGGGATTGAGGAGGTGAATGAACCATTATTGCTGCTATCAGGGAGGTCATGAGAGCAAATAAAGCTTGGAAATGTTCAGTTACCCACAGCCTGAGAATCAAACCTCTCCTACTAAGTTCCAGATGTCCCTTGAGATCGATTTCTGACCAAAGTGTTTGGCCTCAAGTTCTTCTTGAGAGTAGTCAATGAAATATGATGTGGGGGAAATATTAAACAGGTGAGGGCCTGCGGTGGTGGGGGCAAAAATCTCCATCAAACGCTGATTTTTTCTGGATAGTTGCTTGGAAGTGAAGAAGAACTCAGAGGAGGGAGTGCAGCTGGAGCCCTACTGGTATGGGGACCGCTGAAGTGAAAGTGGTTGTTGTGAATGGCCAAATAGCTGTGGGGCTTACTCTTAGACACCACTGGGTGGTCTTCGTCGAAGCCAGATGGCGGCCCAATGTCAGTCTTATCATAGTTTGTGGTGTCCACATCTTCTTCACTCTCCACAGTTGTCTCTACATTCTCTGTCTTGAATCTTTTTTTGAAGAAGTCTGTTTTTTACAGGAACACCTACACTCCCTGCTGGTGTTGGCTTCCTCCTTCTTGCTGCAGGTGGAAAGCTGTTGTGAGCACCTTGCAGTTGAGGATTCTTATCTGTGTCTCTGGTCCTGCAATGGTATTTCTTGGCCATCTCCATGTGATGAATAGAGATGAGTGTAAGAACGATAACTACATATGTCCAATATTGTATATCTATTTCAAATACTAATTACCAAGGGATAGTTTATCCCTAAATGCAAAATATGATGACATTTTGTAGACCTTTATTAACTGTAAATATGCTAACTTAGCTTCAAAAATTGCATTAAAAATACAAAAGTAAGAACATATTAAAACCAATTTGATCACATGCTTTTTGACAAATATTGTTATTAATAAGACTATGTGAAAAATGATATCAATATAATCCAACAAACATTTTCCCCATTGTCAAATACTTTTATGGAATGGATCCGAAAATTATCATATGTTTGCTTAAAGTCAGTTAAGTATAAATGTCAGGCCTATATAAACATACTTTCAAATAATGGAAGTGAATTGAAGCTATAGACAATCTCATATGCTGCTGCAGCCATGTTGTGGGTTTGGTTTTCAAAAAAATCAACAGGCTTGAAGAGGAGGTTTTTGTGGTGAAAAGACGTGTCAGATTGACCATAAAATGGCAGCATTAATATACTTGACTTGCTGTTTAATCAGAGAGTTATCTGTCCAATCTTCAGAGCCTTTTTCCCCATGCAGTGGTCTGTCTCTTTTCTTCATGTGGGGTGCAGACCTTTGTATGTGGGAAGGAAACCTCCAATTGTCTAAGGGGGAAAAAGCTTTAGAGGAACACAAGGGGCATTAATTAGAACCTGACAGGATGGATGCTCCATCAAAATATGACAGATGTTCTATTCACTATATTACAAGGGACATAGGCTAAAATGCACTTATAAAACAGCAGACAGAATATCTACCATATTTGTGGTAGATTATGTTATCTGCAAACGTTGTTATTTAGCCAGCTTAAAGGAAAATCTGGACAAAACAATAGCATTTCCACTCACGATAGCGGGCCACAGAGTACAGATGTTAAAATATACTAATGACATGCTTCTTCTAGACCAAACACAGATTGGACTCTCTGGCTAAGTAGTGTGAAGCCAATAATCTACAGATTCATGTCGTAAGGACAAAAATCATGATTACCAGCCGCTAGTTAATAAAAAATGGGGCAAGGGTTTATCCAAGTGAGCAGAATCAAGAAGGGGGCCTTTTATAAGTACTTTGGGTTTTGGATGGACAGCTGAGACTAAACAAGAGCTCATGTATACGCCAGGAAAGCATCATCCAACTCATGGACTGCAAATCTATAAAGGCTGATCCTGGATTCTGACTTATAAACTCTACTCAATGTAACTGCTAGTAAGTTACTACAGACCATAGCCTACGGTGCACTACCATTTAGAGGAAAAATGGTTATGCCAAGACAGGGCTCAAGTAATCTTCTACAGGAAAATGTTCACCCTACCTGAATGTAAAAGGCATGCCAAAGTGTGCCTAGATGTGAACTTGATGTCTCAGCAGCTGATCTTGATCACAACGTCTCTAGCTTACAGTTTTAAAGCTAAGCAAGCAAAGACTGGCACTTTTAAACATATTTTATCAATGGTGGTGAACTAGGCACATTCCAACAGACATCAATATCTGAATAACTCTTCATCTGATCTGGAAGCATAGGACATATGGTTGACCAACCTCCCTGCCAACCAGACAGCGAAGCTACTTTTAAATAAAGCACGTTTCTATATCTATAGATCGAGACATGAAGTCACTGAAGGAGTAGACCCAAGTTAGCTGGGAACTAGTCTTTACCACCCTGCTATACTCCCAATGTATCTTTTTCAACATGAACATCTATCTGATGAAATTAAGATTTTATCTGATCCCACTAAAATCCCACTGGTGTTGCAGAAGTGGGCATTATAAATACAAGCAATGCATGTTGTGTGCCATGGGAGCTGAATCCCTAGTCCACATAGTCTATATTTGTAAACCGCTATTACCCCATAGAAGATTTTAACTGTGACCTTATCAAGCTCATTCAACATTCACAGATACAATGAAGCCCTGCAATGTTGCTGAAAAGATAATCTACTCAGCTATCAGCGCTCTTTCAGAATTTTTTAAAAATCATGACCCTAATCCTGCAAGTGACAGGGGGCACATCCCACATACAATTGACTCTCCTGGCAGCTAACAAAGGGACTTCGCAGGGGTGCTGTCACAAAGTAATTTGAAGTAGCCAGGGATACCTCAAGTTGCATACACTGTAACCTGATGTATCTCATATAGGCCCATTCTAGGAAGGCTGACTGTTGTAGACGAAGGATTGCCAAATTAGACCCAGAAGTGGATATATCCTCTTGCTTCCTGGAGATAGTCCATTAATCTGTGCAAGCAGGCTGAGTATGCTCAATATGTTTTGCCAGACCTATTTACCCAGTGCTGCCCTATCATTCTACAGCACTACTCCTTAACTCCTAAGAACCACTTGTGGACAGCTGATACTGCTCAGGTGTGATACTCCCCGTTATGTAGAAGCACCACAAAAGCCACAGCAGCACCCACCTCCAATAAGCCTTGAGAGCATTTTAGGGTAGACCCAGCATTTTAGCGTAACTGCGCAAAGCATTTTAAAATCACACTATGGCCCTCAATATGAAATTGTAGGTGAGTGATAAAGTGGCGGTAATAACACCCACAGGCTGGCAGGTAATTCCCGCCACATTATGACCATGGTGGTGATAACTTCCATAGACAGCCAATGTACCACAACAACTGCCAGGGCATTAATACCACTGAGCACGGCAGTAGCCCTCAACAGCCAGGCGGAAGACAAAGTACCGCCCACGATATTATGACCTTGCAATCCACTAGGATTTCTGGGACAGTACCAATGCCATCAAAAGCCTAGTGGAAACAGAACACAGAAGATCAAAGACTCACCATCGGAGACACAGGGAAGAACAATGCCGTCATGGAACCGGAACTGCAAGTCTTCCCGATGCTCATCTACGTCATGCTCCACCTGGAATACCAACGCTGATGAAGATGACGATGGTGAGTACAGGCGCCTAGCACATAAGGGAGAGAGGGAGGAAAAGGAGAGTGACATACACGCCCACAACCAGCTGCAGACGAAAAATAATGGCACACAACACAGGGCAGAATAATGCAAGAACAACAAGAATGCAATAATAAGAATATATTGATTGCAAACAGCTACCAAAAGAACCAATTGTATGAAAAATAAATATGTACAAGTGTACACAAAGGGCTGATGCCAAAGTCCAAAGAACTAAGGGCCCACATGGCAAGGCCCAACTCTAATCCTGACCTCATCCGGATAGAACTCTGCAGGGGCATCAGTTTGCAAGTAGGCAGGCACCTCTGTGGGATCGAAGGTGGGGACACCTCAGCCGTATACGGGAACAAATCCACTGGTTCTGGAGGGGGCTCCATTCCCATTTCTCTTTGCTGGGGAGTACAAGGCCACAGTCTCTGGGGTGGGTGACTCTCCTGCTGGTTCTGGAGGGGCTCCATGCCCATTTCTCTTTGCTCGAGAGTACAAGGCCACAGTCTCTGGGATAGGGACTTTCCCACCAGTTCTGGAGGGGGCTCAATGCCCATTTCACTTTGCTGGGGAGTGTAAGGCCACAGTCTCTCAGGTTGGTGACTTGCCCACTGCTTTGGAGGGGGCCCCTTGTACAGCAGTCCCAGAAGGGTACCCTACATTGCTTCCTCTGGTGGTGATGGCTGCACTGTGTCATCTGGAGGTGAGGGTTGCACTGTGTCAGCAAGGAGAAGGTGCCTCCTCTGCAGCCTCTGCTGGAGGTGAGGGCTGCACTGTCTCAGTAGGTGAAGGTGCAGCACCTCAGGAGGAGTAGGCTGCACTGCCTCAGCTGGAGGTGAGGGCTCCGTGACCACTGGTAGAGTTGGTGGTAGTTTCACTCTGCCAGCCTTTGCTGGAGGTGAGTGAAATGTATTTCATTGAAAGAGCTGGTTGACAACAGAAAACCTAATAAAGGCCGCAATTTCCTATAATGTGAGGTATTGTACAGGTGCTCAGTACATTCTAAACATACCTGTTGTCCAGTATGTGTAATGGAACAAGAAAACTTGTACCAACAAAGAATCTTTTATGTCTAAGATGAGAATGGAGCACACATGAGCAAAGTTCTTAAGTTTTCAATTCTATTGATGGATCCTTAAATCTAGAGACTTTATGCAACAAACATAAGTAAAGCAAGATGTGGCATCAATGTAGCAAGTGATAATTACAAAAAAATTATATATGTGTTGTTTCATTAACAAATTGTAATATACAAAATGCAAATATAACACAATTTCATGAAGTAATGTACAAATAATTGTGATAAGACTAATATTATACAAGGCTAGTGTTACACCTAAACTAAACAGTGTTAACTCACACATTGCATGTCTAAATCAATGGTAAAACATTTCATCTTTTTCCTTTTCATCCAAACTAAATCATTGATCTTGAAAATCCAACCCAATTCAGTTGGCAAGATGTTTCATCTTCTGTCTTTCCATCCAAATGAGAAATTTGATCCTAAAATTTAACCAAATTCAGCCTACACGTGTTTCGTCCTCTGAAGGACTTTATCAAGGCTGACAAGACAAATGACACAATCACTTATTGCAACCTGTTTTACCACTGGTTGTTCAATTTGTTGTTAATGCCACATTGCATAAATACCTCAATACAACAAAATCATAATGATACTACGAGTGTCATTCCACAAAATAAAAATATATAGTGATTAATTAAAATATGCCATGATGCCACAACAATCACAAAATTGTAAGTTGAATTTAAAACAGACAATAGCCGTCCTTCTAGGTGACCCCAATTGATGCTGTTACCAGTGCAAACCAAGTATAGGACCAGAAGTGACACAACAGTGAGCCGAAAGAACCCCGTAACCTCATGCAAATCGATAGCAATCGTTTTCAGAATGAGCAAAATGTGAATGGTGCCATAGGAGACCAAAATTAAAGATAGTCAATGATTATCATGCATGTGTGAAAACCCAAGGTATCACACTGACATGAGAGATTTATTAGAATTTTATGTACCTTGTTATTTTTAAGATTGCTAGGTTCAATTCAAATTGGAATTTCCAAATTTCTTGCGAAACCACCACGTGTCTGAAAGACAAAACCATCAAAGTCCCATACCTAATGATTCAATTAAAAACCTATGCTAATTAGTCAATCCAATCATACACCAACCTGTGCTTATTAATCTTCAATGAAGTAAATAATTCGGTTTTTGTTAGGTATTTATGATCATTAAGCAACCTGTATTGCCAAGAAGTAGTCAAAGGTCCAAAATGTATAGTATCTGTAACGAATCAGACAAAGATAAAAGGTGTTTCAGTCGAATTCAATTAAGGAGGTCAGTTCGATAATCTCTCCCCATACAGTATAGTTTAAAGTAACCGATTCGAGCAAAACTGAAAAATAATTTAAAGAATATAGACCCATGAAATCTATGTGTCATTGTTTCCCCAACTAAATGGGTTACCTTTATGACTTGTCCGTCAACGTTCCATTGTATATTCGGGCTCTCGCGTACCGGCATCAAACAGCCGAACGCTTACAAAATCCACCTTTGTATAATCAGTAGTAATAGAGGAAGGACTCATCCTTTACCCCTTCGTTGTAAAAACCGAGCGGTGGTTGCAAAACCATCCGCCATTTTGGAATACCAGATTGGCACCTCAATGAGCGTGCCGACCTGCAAAACGAGACAGACATAAGAGAGCAATTGGCCCTCATCAGGGCCAAATTGGATAGAAATACCAAATTCATACAAAAGTAGTGCTCGAGTATTGGCTCTAAGATCCGATAAGTTACAATGCGGAAGGACAGCACGTCATGGCAGACATAAGTGGCACCTCCCAAAAACCCATAGATGTCATAAAATTGCAGGACCATGCCACAATCTCTACCCATGTCCCGCAAGAATTACTTTAATCCAAAACTTACTCGAAGAATCCAATTTCAGACGGGCCACATTTACAGGTCAAAAACAGAGAGAAAAAAATCATCCGAATTGCGGCGCCATCTTTGAATGGTCGCGTTTGCATTTATAAAGTCAAAGCCTATCGAGTCACTCTAAGAGATTGAAGAAAGGAGCCCCCTAAACAGATAAAGGTCATACAAAATCATTTAGGGATCTATTATGATAGCCCCCTCCATATAGGACTGCCCATTATTGAATACTGATTATACAAATACACTACCCATATGGAATGAGGATGGTTTATTCCAAGTAGTAGCAAAAAAATAAATAAATCCAATGTACGTTATAGACAGTGAAGTTCGTGACCAACATTCACCCAATGTATTTGTGATATGTGAATTAGTGAAACAGTTTAGTACAAGGAAAGCATTTAGTATAGCCACACTTTGCCCAGGTGCATAGATGTTAAAAAGTATATGGTATTGATTTGTTAAATACACTTGGTATCCATTGGATGTTTTCAATGTGTTACATATGCGTAAAATGAAATTAGAGAGTGGTGTGTCATGCAAACAGCATGCCTAAATATATGAGTGACCTCTGTGTTAGGCAATTTGATACATATTATTCACATATATCTTATTAAGGTAGCATGATCTACCTAATGAGACAAGTATGCAAGAACATATACAGTAATAGGAAATAATGCATTTCGTGATCTAAATTCATGCCTAATTTTATGCTCCTCAGCCTAAGTATCCATTTTGCCTCATTTCTTCTAAGTTCAAGTTCCCGATTCCCTCCTCTAGGATGTGTCTGTGTTTGGCTGATACCCATATACTTAAGCCTAGGGATTTCCAATGTAGAGTGTTCCCTACTGACATGCCGTACTATAGGTGATGATGGATCGTTGTTTCTCAAGGCACGTACATGTTCTTGTATCCTTTCCTTAAGGGGTCTGATTGTACTCCCAACATAGAAGGACGGCTATTGTCTGTTTTAAATTCAACTTACAATTTTGTGATTGTTGTGGCATCATGGCATATTTTAATTAATCACTATATATTTTTATTTTGTGGAATGACACCTGTAGTGTCATTATGATTGTTGTATTGAGGTATTTATGCAATGTTGCATTAACAACAAGTTGAACAACCAGTGGTAAAACGGGTTGCAATAAGTGATTGTGTCATTTGTCTTGTCAGACTTGATAAAGTCCTTCAGAGGACGAAACACGTGTCGGCTGAATTTGGTTGAATTTCAAGATCAAATTTCTCATTTGGATGGAAAGACAGAAGATGAAACATCTTGCCAACTGAATTGGGTTGGATTTTCAAGATCAATGATTTAGTTTGGATGAAAAGGAAAAAGATGAAATGTTTTACCATTGATTTAGACATGCAATGTGTGAGTTAACACTGTTTAGTTTAGGTGTAAAACTAGCCTTGTATAATATTAGTTTTATCACAATTATTTGTACATTACTTCATGAAGTTGTGTTATATTTGTATTTTGTATATTAAAATTTGTTAATGAAACAACAAACATATAATTTTTTTGTAATTATCACTTGCTACATTGATGCCACATCTTGCTTTACTTATGTTTGTTGCATAAAGTCTCTAGATGTAAGGACCCATCAATAGAATTGATAACTTATGAACTTTGCTCATGTGTGCTCCATTCTCATCTTAGACATAAACGATTTTTTGCTGGAGGTGAGGGCTGCACTGTGTTAGCAAGTGACGGTGCCTCCTGGGTAGCGTCTGCTGGAGGTGAAAGTTTCACTGTCCCAACAGGTGAAGGTGCCTCCTGGGTAGCCTCTGCAGGAGGAGTAGGCTGCACTTCCTCAGCTGGTGGTGAGGGCCTGTGACCCCTGGTGGTGGCGGTGGTGGTGTCACCCTGACAGCCTCCCCTGGCTTCTTCCCTTTCATGGAAGAAGGTGTTGGATCCTTACCTTTCCTGGCATGGGGTGAGGGCTTCTTCCCCTTCATGGCATGATGTGGGGGCTCCTTAGCCTTCCTGGCAAGAGTTGAGGGTTTCTTTCCCTTCGTGGCAAGAGGTGCGGGCTCCTTTCCCTTCATGGCAGGAGGTATGGGATCCTTAACCTTCCTGGCTGGTGGAGTGGGATCCTTCACTGACTTGCCACCACGGGTAGGTGGTGCCACCATTGTCTGTGTGGACTGTTTGGCTGAGGTGCTGGGCTGGGTCCTTGGGATCCTTCTCTTATAGGCAGGATGGGGGGAGGGAAGAGGTCAAGTTGGGCAAGGAAAAGCTTCTTGGGGACGGTGGGGCAGGATGAGGAAGGAGGGATGGGAGTGGAGGTTGAGGGAGTAGTTGTTGGAGGTGTATGTCTGCTGGACTTAGGTGTACGTGCATGGCAGTGTGCTGATGTGAGGTGGATGGCTTTTAGCTGTGTGAGTTCTTGCGTTTGTGTCCTTTAGGAGGGGGGACAGACAGGGTGGGAGAGGACACAGGTTACGCGTGCATGGATGTTGTGGAGGTGTCTGCTAGTGAGGTGTGTGTTCTGCTTGGGGTGGTGATGGTGGTGGTGGATGTAGATGCATTGCATGCATGTGTGAATGTGGACGTGACTGAGAGGGAGGTGGAGAAGGAGGGGGAGGCAGTGGAGGCAGTGGATGTGTTTTTTTCTGCAACTGTCTGGTGTTTGCATGAGTGCTTGTGGGATGAAGTGTAGTGCCTGTGTTTGACTGTGCCACTCTTGTGTGTTGTCTTGTGTGTATGATCGTTTGTATATGTGCATGGGATGGGTTGGGGTTGAGCAGACTGGGACTGGGAAGTGGTAGTTGGAGGGGGAAAGGTAGGAACAGGGACAATGGCTGCCATCAGAGAGGAGGCCAGAGCCTGAATCAATCTCTGCTGGGCGGCCAATCCACTGTGGATGCCCTCCAGGCATGCATTGCATTGCTGCGTCTGGGATGCCAGCTCCTGAATGGCATTCCTAAAGGTTGACTGCCCTACAGAGATGGATCTCAGGAGGTCCATAGCCTCCTCACTCAGGGCAGCAGGGCTCACTAAGGCAGGGCCTGAGGTGCCTGGGGCGAAGGAGATGCCCACCCTCCTGGGTGAGCAGGCACGGGCAACTCGCTGAGGGGCTACTGGGAGGGCGGTGCTGGTACGGGGTGGTGGCTGTACCTGCAGCTGGGGTGGTCACAGAGGTGTCTGCCACCACCAGGGAGGAAAAGGTGTCAGAATTAGTGTTGTCCCCTCCTGTCTCTGCTGTGGTGCTCCCATTGCCCTCCGTCCCACTGGTTCCCTTGGCGTTAGTGGACTCTGCCTCCTGGGTCCTGTGGGATGCAGCTCCCTGTGTCGTCAGTGCAGATTGCTGCTCCGCCAGATGATGCTAATACACACATGGACAGGATGACAGAAGAAAAAGGGGGGAGAGAAAGGAAACACTAGGTCATTTACTGCACCAACACCACAGTTGGCATACACAGAACCATCACATACAGGGATCAGGATTGAGCACTGTGCATTGGACTGACAGTGATTTGGCTAGATGCCACAGCAAGATGAGGGCCACACACTGCCAACTGCACCCCTCCTGGGAACCACAAAGCCCTGACTGACATGGACTGCTAACAAGCTAAGTTACCTGCATTTGTCATACACCCATTACCCTTGAGGTGGATCACGCTGCAATGCTAGGCCTTGCATTAAGGGGCACCCACTAACTGACACCCACGACCCGGATCCCATGCCACCTACCAATTATTATAGTAAGGCCCACTTTACTCACCTCCTTGTGGCTGCTGTGATGCCCTCAAGTGCCCATCCAGCTCTGGGTAGGCCACTGCCAGTATGTGGGCCATCAGGGAGGTCAGGTTCTGATGGGCACCCCTTCCTCATTGGGAGGCCATCCCCAGCTCGGCCTCTGCTTTCTTCTGTGCCCAGCGTCTCGGGTTCTCCCACCTATTCCGATAGTGGGTGCTCAGCCTGCAAAAGACCCCCAGGGTCTGCACGTCCTTGGCAATGGCACGCCATAATCAATTTTTTGATGGGCGCTGACCCGCAGAGGTAATACAGACTGGAGGACACCATTACACATACAATCCAGCCTGTTACATATATGCCCCACCAACCCTGTTTCCATCACCATTGGCACACACATCGGCAGGTGCACACCATGTACACCCCCACATTACATCTCCCCCGATTACACCATGCTTGCACACACATCTCCATGTATCCTCCCGCATGCATCATGCTCAGTGTGTACTCACTAGTTGTTCTGGAGGCGATACAGCAGTCCGGACTGGGGTAGGACCCCATCCACCAATCGCTCCAACTCCTCTGAAGTGAAAGCAGGGGTCCTTTCCCTAGTCACACGGGCCATGGTAGGTTCCAGACACAGGTCACAATGACACAGTCAGTGTAGGTGTTCTCCTGTTGAAGGTCAGGAAACAAGTGAGGAATCAGATGGAAAATGGTGGTCACGTCTATGGTGATGTACACCGTCACCACCGGTGCTGATCCCCACTAGCCACGTACTCCATGGAGCCCCATTTTATCCAATGAGGAAAAGCATGGAGGTGTAAGACCGCCTTCCGCCACGACACCCAACATCGGCAAAGTTACCTCACTTCCACCTGTCCCTACACAGAGGACAGGCGGTTACCATTTCATGGTGGCAGGCAACAGTCATATCAACCTTAACTGCGTTACAGCCTATTTTAGCATACCTCACCATTCCCACTGTCCCATCACATAAATGCACTATGTACACTGAAGTTGTGGTTCCATTGTTCAGATTGTGACAGCCTACTCACTCTTGTGTCCCTTAGATACCTACCACTGCAGGTGGATAGGAGGAGGAGACAAACCCCTGTGTACAGACCCCTTGTGTACTTGGACACACTGGAGGACAGGCACATTATACTTACCTATAGACTGGACAGGGCCACAATCACAGAGCTATGTACCCAATTGGAGCCTGACCTGATATCTGTTATCTGTCATCCGACTGGGATCCCCCCTCTTGTGCAAGTGCTATCAATACTTCATTTCCTGGCAACTGGTTCTTTCCAAGTGACAGTGGGCTTGGCAGCAGGAATGTCACAGGCAATGTTTTCAATCGTGCTGGCAAGAGTTTTGTCTGCCCTGGTGAAACGCATATGCAGCTACATAGCTTTCCCCCAGGTGGAAGATCTGGCCACTGTGAAGGCTGGATTCTATGTGATGGGACATATCCTCAATATTGTTGGGGCGATTGACGGGACACATATTGCGTTAGTCCCTCCCGCCTGAATGAACATGTGTTCAGGAATCAGAAGAGTTTCCACTCACTGAATGTGCAAATGGTGTGCCTGGAGGACCAGTACATCTCCCACGTCACTGCTAAGTATCCTAGGTCAGTGCAGGACACCTTTGTTCTGCGTATTAGCAGCATCTCACATGTGATGGCCCAACTACAGAGGCACAGGGTGTGGCTAATAGGTGAGCCATGGTCCTCATCTACCTTATGTTAGTGTATGCCTTCAAATGTCATCCCGTAGCATCATGTGAGGGTAAATGTTGTCCCTCAATACTTGTAGGTGACTCTGGTTACCCAAACCTATTGTGGCTTCTGACGCCTGTGAGGAATGCCAGGACAGGGGCTGAGGAACGTTATAATGGGGCACATAGGTGAAGCAGAAGGATTATCGAGAGGACCTTTGGGCTCCTGAAGGCCAGGTTCAGGTGCCTCCATCTGACAGGTAGATCCCTGTGCTACTCACCTGGGAAGGTCTACCAGATATTAGTGGCATGCTGCATGTTGCCCAGCCAGGCCCTCAGATGGCATGTACCTTTTCTGCAGGAGTAGGAGCCTGGAGATGCCCCTGTGGCAGCTGTGGACCCTGAGGACAATGAGGATGAGGAGGCAGAGGATGAGGATGTGGACAACAAAACATCAGTCAAACTTCCAATGGCACACAGGTGAGACAGTGCAACTGACTATTCCTCTATTCCTCTGATTATTGATGTTTTCTGTGCGGCTGTAGCATGATGGCATTATCTCCTTTGCATTTCAACTTACTGTCACCTATGGTTTGTCATTTACCAGAGGTTCGTGATATAACAACTGTGTACTGATGTGATGATGATGATACAGACAGCTACAGGTCAATAGTTCTATGCTCTCACTGTGTTACTGATGGGGAGGCTCTGTGGTGGCCTGTATCTGGGCTGGGTGATTGACTGTCCAGTGGTCCCTGATGGGCCAGGTTGTTGGTCCAGATCCTGAAGTCCAGAGTTACTGTCATCACTGGGGGCATTTTCTGTTGAGGGACTGGATAGTCATTGCACCTCCTCTCCGCTGGGATTGGCTGGGGCACCTTGGGGATGTAAGTGATGGAATATGCTTCATATCTGTGACATATTTTACATCCCTGGCTTCCCCTCTATCGTTGCTGCTGCCCTGCCACCTTTGTTTGTGTATGGTGATGTATTGTGTGATAGTTTCCCTACGCTGTGCATGCTTTGGTGATGGGTGTCCATGCAGGGCTGGGAAGGCTGTCCATGCATTGGTATGGCAAGCAGGATTTGGCATTGTGGTTAGTCATATGTGTAGTGCAGTGTGTGGGATGGAGTGGAGTAATGAAAGTGATGACATACAGGTATGGGGGTGATAAGTAGTAAATATTGACTCACCACTGTCCAGTCCTCCGACTACTCCAGCAAGTCCCTCAGGATGCAGTAATGCCAAGACTTGCTCCTCCCATGCAATGAGCTGTGGGGGAAAAGTTAGGGTCTACGGCCAGTCCTCTGTATGGCAAGCTGGTGCCTTGCTGCCACACAATGTACCTTCCCCCATGGGGACACGGGTGTTGTGTGGTGTGTGTTGGTGAGAGTGTGTTGAGTAATGTGGGGTGTGTGATGGGGTGCGTGAGGGATGTATGAGTGTATGTGGTGTGTCTGTCTAGTTGTCTCTGTGTTGTTTGTGTCAATCTCCTGGCAGTAATTGTTGTTCGTAAAGGGTTGTGGGTAATGTGGGTGTGTGTTTTATGGTGTTGTAGGTATGTGTGGAGGTGTATAAGTGTCAGGTGTGTGTTTGTAGGATTGGCCAATGTAGTGTTGTTTTGTTTGTGGGTGTCCATTCTGAGCACTGCAGTATGTATCACAAAAGGTTTACTGCCATTGAAAGTCCACCGTGGTGATTCGTGGGTCATAATCTGGTGGGTGTTGTTTTGTTGGCGTAACGGTATGGGTCTCGGTACCACTACTTTAGCACTGACCTTTGGGCTACCGGAATTTGTATGTGGCTGTATTCTGTCGGATTGGTGTGTGTGTGTCATAATACGGCGAACAGTTATTCTCCACCGTGGCGGTATGTTGGCAGCCACCACCGTGGCGGTAAGCGAGATTTACCACCAATGTCATAATGAGGGCCTCTGTCTCCTAGGCACTCCAAAAAAGGTGTCTACTCCAACTAGCCCAGTAAGGTTGATCTAGCACTTTAGATCTGCTGTATGGGCATTTTAAAATTGTATTATGATGAGCCTCTTAAAAAGTGGTGACTATGTCCAGTAATTTCAATGCACCATAATAGACACAGCTGGCCCCTTCTCACAATAATTCTAGAAAGCACCTGATATAGCAATTTAGATCTGTTGCACGAGGCACATTAATTTTTAATATTAAATTTTACCTATGGGTATCAGGAGGATGACTGGCTGGAGACCCGATCAAACTGTGCTCTAGCTTAGAGCAAAATCTTAGGTAGCCACAGGGGAACCAGGCAATAACATTTAGAGGGTAGGCTCCACCACCTTTTCTGAAGCACATTGAAGCTAGTTTGCAACCCTAATGGGGCTATTAAATCCTGTATGTTGGATTACACATATCAGCAAGCGTTTTAGCACAACAACAGGCATCAATTGTCAGCTGATGACAACAGTGTTTTAGTATGCCAATAAATAAATACATAAATAAATACAATCCTGGGATAATATGGTGAACGGTCTTTACTTTTGTGCCAGGTTTGTCCTGATGTTTGTGTTATTGTAATGATTTGAAATAATTGTACAATGAAATCCTTTCTATTCTGTTATTATATCATGTTATTGTTAGACTTGGCATCATTGGAATGGTCCCCCCTACATTTTTGTCTCTACTTCTCAGGTTGTGTCTGTGTGCTGGACTACATTTTTGCTGGTTTGTTTGGTCTGGACACTTTACCTTTGCTGACCAGTGCTAAAGTGTAAGTGTTCCCTGTATACATTGTAGGTTTGATGGTGGTGCAGGCGGCCGTGGCTGCGGCGGAGATGCTGCCAGTGCAGGCCGTGGTGTAAGTGACTGTTGGGGTTGATGGAGACACCATACCATCTCCGGCAGCCTTGGATGGCTGATCCTTGGGGAGGATGCTGCAGACTGATGTTGTGGCTGCGGCGGTGCAGGTGGCGGTGCAGGTAGCGGTGCAGGTGGCGGTCGGAGCGGCAGTGCTGACTGGGGTGCATGTGGCTGCCATCCCTGATGATTTGGTGGTCACCAGCCCCTCCCCAGGTGACATCGTGCCCAGAGGTGATGTGCCCTTTGGGTTGTGGCCCTTCCCCATCTTGACAGCAGCTGCAGGGACCTTGTCACTGTCCACTCTGTGTTTGTGCAAGGCCTTGCTGGGTGGGTGGTGTGACTGTCCCCTGCTTGAAGCTGGTCCCTTTTTGAGCTTTGCAGGTGGTGGAATAAGGTGCTCCTTCTTTTCCGTCAGTGGCACACTGGCAGCTCTGACGGGTGCCCCCTTTGACCCTACTGGAGTAGCAGGGACCACAGCGGGTGCAGATTTGGTGGCTGAGGTGCTGGGCTGGGATCTAGACATCCTGGCCCTAGGAGAAGGACTGGGGGGGAGGTGTAGGAAACAGCTCCAGGTTAGCTAGGTAAATCTTTTGGGCCACACTGGGACGGGAAGATGGAAGGGATTTGGGAGTGGAGGAAGAGGTAGTGGTTGTAGCAGGTGTACATCTGCTGAGTTTGGGTGAAGATGTATGGGTTGGAGGCTGTTGTGGTGGTGGATGGCTTGAGTGGGTGTGTGCCGGCGTTTGTGTACTTTGGGAGGAGGGCTCACTGACACACTGGGAGAGGATACAGGGGACGAGTGAATGGTAGTGGGGGTGGTGATTGCACGTGAGCGGTGTGTAGTGATGGGTGTGCTGGTGATGGAGGTAGTGGCTGAGGATGTAGTGCATGCAGGTGTGAGTGGAGACGAGACAGAGAAGGAGGTGGAGACGTGGAGGAGGGGGACACAGTGGAGGCAGTGGATGTTGGTGTGTCTGCATGGGGATGGTGCTTGTGTGAGTGCCTGTGGGATGTGTGGTGCTTATGTTTGCCTGAGCCACTTTTGTGTGTTGATGTGTGTGCATGCTGGTCTGATGGTGTGCTTGGGATAGGCTGAGGTAGAGGGGATTGGGTCTGGGTAGTGGAAGTTGGAGGAGGGAGGCTGGACACAGGGACAATGGCTGCCATCAGTGCTGAGGCCAGAGCCTGAAATGCTCTCTGTTGGGCCGCCACACCAGAATGCCCTCCAGGTATGCATTTGTTTGCTGCAAATGCCTTACAACACCCTGGACAAATTGGTTGACTGCCCATTAGTGAGGGATCTCAGGAGGTCAATAGCCTCCTCACTGAGGGCAGCAGGGCTGATTGGGGCAGAGCCTGAGGTGCACAGGAAACACGATAAGGAGCTGCTGGGAGGGTGGTGCTGGTAGTGGGGTAGCGGCTGTACCTGTTTTTGCGGTGGGCACAGAGGTGCCAGCCACCGCAAGGGAGCTTCCATCAGAGGAGGAGTCACTGTTGCTGGTGTCCCCTCCTGTCCCCGTCGTGGAGCTCCCCTCGCCCTCCGTCCCACTGATGCCCTCACCGTTGGTGGATTCACCCTCCTGGGCCATGTGGGATGCAGCTCCCTGCATCTCCGGTGCCTCTGCTCCTCCACCAGATGATGCTAATGCACAAAAGGACAGGGAGACAAAACAAGAAGGGGGGGAAAGACAGAGAAGACACATGGTCAATGCCAGCAACAACACTACCGTTGGCGGACACAACACACAGGGAGCAGCCCATGCACTAGCAGTTAGTAGGAAAATCACCTGCCCAAGGGGGACTATGCCTAACACCATTTGCTGCACACCTGGAACACACAGGAGGCTGACTAGTGGTAGATGCCCACTACCACTATTGGGGTTGGAGTGCCTCAGAGCCAGCCTAACAAGGGACCTACCCTACCACATTCACCCTGGCCTAGGGGAACCCACAGCCCACATCCCCCACCCAGACACCTCGTAAAGCGCGCAGAGTCAGCTGAATGAGACTGTACTCACCCCCTTGTGGCTGCTGTGATACCCTCAAGCGCCCATCCAACTCTGGATATGCTACCGCCAGGATCCGGAACATCGGGGGTCATGGTGCGACGGGCACCCCTTCCACGTTGGGAGGCCGGCATCTCTTGCGGCAGTGGGTGCTTTGTCTATGATAGACCCCAGGGTCTGCACTTCCTTGGCGATGGCACGCCAAATACCCTCCTTCTGGAGGGCGGTGATCTAGAGGAAATGCATAGGATGAAAGGAAATTACTCTCCCATCCGGTTCGTCATACTCATTGCCCACCAGTTCCCACCCATGCCCTGACACACATACACTCACCATCCTCACATGCAGGCCTCAGCCCCCACCCCCACATGTATCTTCCATCCTCACCACTCCATACATTCATGGCCCACGCATCATGCTCACAGTGTACTCACCTGTTTGTCTGGAGGACCGCAGAGTAGCGTGTACTGAGGGAGGACCCCATCCACCAGTCTCTCCAACTCCTCGGAAGTGAAGGCAGGGGCCCTTTCCCCAGACACTCGAGCCATTGTCGCTTCCATACACAGGTCACAGCCGCACTTGCAGTGTAGGTCCTCTCCTGTTGAAGGTCAGGTATCAAGTGAGTGAACAGATAGAAAATGGCGGTCACGTCCACAGCGGGGTGTACCGTCACTGACGGCGTACATCGTCATTGGCTCCTGGAACCCATAGAGCCCAATGATAACCAATGCTGAATAGTGCGGCGGTCTTCGACCACCTACCACGAAGCTGCACAACGCCAGCTCAGTTACCTCATTTCCCCTTGTCCCTCCTTACAGGTCAGGCAGCTACCATTTCAGGGTGGCACATGGCATGGCACCTAACTGCGTCACAGCACAGTTGGGCTGAAATATGGACAGACAGCACCACACACGGATTTACTCAAGTTACAGCAAAAACCCTTGTGCAACCTATGTGGTACATGACCCTCTGCTCACCATTCTCCTCCATAGGGCACATCCGCTAGGGCAGAGGATGAGATGGCATCATCCTCCAGTGTACAGACCCCTGGTGGACCTGTCGACAATGGAAGACAGACACATCATTATCACCTATAGACATGATTGTGCCACAATCCAAGAACTGTGTGCCCAATTGGAGCCTGACCTGATGTCAGCTATCCGCCATGCCACAGGAATACTCCCTCTAGTGCAGGTCCAGTCAGTGCTCCATTTCCTGGCAAGTGGCTCCTTTCAAACTACAGTGGCCATGGCATCAGGGATGTCTCAGCCTATGTTCTTAAACGTGTTGACCAGAGTGTTGTCTGCCCTGCTGAAACACATGCACAACTACATTGTATTCCCCCAAGTGGAGGATTTGCCCACAGTGAAAGCTGACTTCTATGCCCTGGGAAATATCCCCAACATAATTGGTGCCATTAATGGTACACATGTGGCATTTGTACCCCCCCGCAGAAATAAACAGGTGTACGGAAATCGAAAGAGCTACCATTCTATGAATGTGCAGATTGTGTGTTTGGCGGACCAATACATCTCCCATGTGAATGCCAAGTATCCTGGCTCCGTGCATGACGCTTACATTTTGAGGAATAGCAGCATCCCTTATGTGATGGGCCAACTCCAGAGACATCGTTTGTGGCTAATAGGTGAGCCCAAGGTCCCCACACACTATGAATAGGTGTCTGGGTATGGGGTAATCCCTAAGGGTTAGTGTGTCTAACAGATTTCCCTCAACATTTGCAGGTGACTCTGGTTACCCCAGCCTCTCATGGCTACTGACCCCAGTGAGGAATGCCAGGACAAGGGCAGAGGAATGCTACAATGAGGCACATGGGCGAACTAGATGTATTATTGAGTGGACTTTCGGCCTCCTGAAGGCCAGAATCTATTGCCTCAATCTAACAGGTGGATCCCTATACTTCTCACTGAAGAAGGTGTGCCAGATAATCGTGGCATGCTGCATGTTGCACAACCTGGCTTTGTGACACCAGGTGCCATTTCTGCAGGAGGATGGGCCTGATGATGGTATTGTGGCAGCTGTGGAGCTTGTGGACAGTGAGGAAGAGGAGGTAGAGGAAGAAGATATTGGCAACCGAAAGAACATCATCATGCAGTACTTCCAGTGAGACACAAGTAAGAGACTGACACTGCTCATCGCATATCTGACTACTGTAGGTCATTGTATAAGTCAGCCTCTTAACCTCTGTGTATGGACCCTGACAGTTTACGTTGGCTTTCCATTTCACAGATCTGGGTAATTCATTCTGCCTTCTGCTATGTTTACTGCTGCCCAACAACTATCATACAGTGGTATGTGCAAATGAACATTTACATTGATATTTGTCGAATAAGTTGTAATTATACATTTGTGAATGTACAGACTGACTCCAGAGACTGACTCCAGATTGTTTTGTGATTCAAGGGTGTTTATTTATGGGCTAATGTGTATAGGGGTATGTGGAAGGGGCCGGGGTGATGGTGGAGGAATGTCCAGGATAGAGTCCAGTCTCTTGGTATCATAGGTGCATTGTCCAAGGGGGTATAGGAAGTGGAGCAATGGCAGTTCAAGGTGGACAGGGTGACATAGTGGGACAGAAGGGTGACAATCAGGAGAGTCTTATTTCCTGGCGGCGGTCTTGGCAATGTTCTCTGTCTTCTGCCTGGATCACAGGGACCGTTTGCGGGGTGGTTCTCCTTCTGCAGGAGGGGTGCTGGTGGCCTGTTGGTCCTGTGGCGGGACCTCCTGTCCACTAGCACCGGTGGACGTGGAAGGCTGTTCATCGTTTGGGCTGGAGTCAGGGGCCCAGTGGTATGCCACTGTCTTCCTCATGTTGTTGGCCATGTCTGCCAGCACCCCTGCAATGGTGACGAGGGTGGTGTTAATAGACTTCAAGTCCTCCCTGATCCCCAGGTACTGTCCCTCCTGCAGCCGCTGGGTCTCCTGAATCTTGGCCAGTACCGTGCCCATGGTCTCCTGGGAATGGTGGGTTGCTCCCATTATGTTTGAGAGTGCCTCATGGAGAGTGAGTTCCCTGGGCCTGTCCTCCCCCTGTTGCACAGCAGTCCTCCCAGCTTCCCTGTTATCCTGTGCCTCTGTCCC
The DNA here is from genome assembly GCF_031143425.1 of Pleurodeles waltl. Classification (NCBI taxonomy): domain Eukaryota; kingdom Metazoa; phylum Chordata; class Amphibia; order Caudata; family Salamandridae; genus Pleurodeles; species Pleurodeles waltl. The sequence goes on from NC_090447.1 coordinate 916,972,417, forward strand.
CTGAACCATGTGCCCACTGCCACTGACCCCAGGTCCTGATTGTCCTGTGTCTGTGGGGTGTCCTGGGGTCCCTGTAGTGGTGAACACACTGCTGATTGACATGTCCTGGGGACAGTGGCATGGGCCCGCTCGGTGGGTGCTGTGGTGGTGTTTCCTGAGGGGGGAGGTTCTGTGGTGGTTTGGGACCGTGCCAGTGGAACCGACTGTCCACAGGTCCCTGATGGGCCGGGCTGGTCATCTTGATCCAGACGTGCAGAGCTGCTGTCGTCACTGTGGGCCTCTTCTGTGGGGGGACTGGATATGGCTGGCACCTCCTGTCCGGTGACATTGTGTAGGGGTCCTGTTGGGGTGGAAATGCATTGTTATTGTATCTGTGTGTGCCATCTTGTGCAATGGGTGTGTTTCCTTCTACAACTGTGCTTGCAATATCACCTTGGCCCTTGTGTGAGTAGTGATTGTGTGCCCTAGGTGAGTCTCTCCCTTGGACATGCTTTGGTGATGGGTGTCCATGCAGGTCTGTGATAGGTGTCCGTGCATTGGTGTTGGAATGTGTGGGTTGTGATAGTGGGGTATATGTGAGGTGGTGGAGTGATGGGGGTGAGGGTAGGGGTAGGAGTTAGTGACGGCATACAGTTAGGGTGGGAGATAAAGTAGTAAAGATTTGACTTACCAGAGTCCAGTCCTCCTGGTACTCCTGCGAGGCCCTCAGGATGCAAGATCGCCAAGATGTGCTCCTCCCATGTTGTTAGTTGTTGGGGAGGAGGTGGGGGTCCACCGCCAGTCCTCTGTACGGCTACCTGGTGTCTGGATAACATGGAAGGTACCTTCCCACGCAGGTCATTCCACCTCTTCCTGATGTCAGTGTCGGCAATTCTCCTCCATAGCTCCATCTTCCTAGCAATGGATGTCTGCTGCACCTATGATCCGAATAGCTGTGGCTCTACCTGGATGATTTCCTCCACCATGACCCTGAGCTCCTCCTCTGAAAACCTGGGGTGTCTTTGAGGTGCCATGATGTGGTGTGAGTGATGTGTGAGGTGATGGTTGATGTGATGTGTGGGGTGATGTTTTGGGGTGTGTGGGGTTTTGTGTGTGGATGGTGTGTGAGTGATGGTGTTGTGTGCCTCTGGATGCTGGTGTGGACTTTGCTTTTCTCTCCCTATGCTTCTTTTAACTTTTTAGTTGTAAGGGGTTGTGGGTATTGTGGGTGTGTGTACAATACAGGGCATATGCATATTTAGAAATACCATTATCTTATCAAGAACATAATAACTGAATTGATGGCACCCTACCCCACACAATATTACCAGTAAGGTTAGGTCCTCTAATTAACGATGGTCCTACCTGGCCTTCATTGGCCACTTATACACCACATCCTGCAGTAGCGAATTTAGCAGTAGCTGAGGATTGTTGCTTGTATACTGAGTTAACAGAGACATATGGACGATTAGTACAGTTTGTGATGCAAACATTAAATACAAACTCAGCACGCTCTGCGCCAGCACAACCATCTGCAGTAACGCCAGGTATAAACTCTGCGACTGTATATTCGATCATGGGTAAAGTACCCGCCAAACGAGAGGAAACTCCGTTTTGGTTAGCAAAAAAACATAAATGTGCTGGAAGCAGTATTTCCCCATACGGGACCTCAGGATAAACATAGAATTCTAACGATGTGCTTGCCATTTGGGATGGTCCCTACTGTAGATAACTGCAATACTTGGGGCACGGCATTTGCTGCGCTCTATACAACCGCACACGGTACACCGACACTTGCCAATTTGCCGGAAGTGTTGAAACAAATTCAAGATGAATACGGGGCTACCCTGGCCCTGGACTTGGGGATGCAACTAATGGGCAATTTTGCCACAGTATCCTCAATTATTATAAGTAATCTTAAAGGGGAAGCGTCGCACTAGCAGTGAACATGCGGCACCGTGACATTCCTCAACAGGATCTGGAACGCAAGCTGACTAAGATTATCGCAGAGACCCATTCTAGCATTGGTCGAGATAGTTTAGGGGCCAGACCAACTAAACCACAATTTCAGGGCAAATCTAATAAAGATTTTTCCAAGCAAGCTCCTGAGGGTAATAAGAAACACTGGGATAAAAAACAACAAACTCCTAAAAAAGATACGGAGAATCTCCACTTATGGAGACTCCACAGAACAGATATAATCTCAGAAATAGAGATAACATAAAAATGGCTGATAGATATCAATATACTGATACACGCCAATCTCGTTCCTTTCAGGACTCATCGGAAAAACGAAATGAGAGAGGTGGGCGATCAGAGCGAAGAACAGAGTACGTGAAACCGAGACAGGAATCACAAAGCTCATCAGAGGTTTCTGTTAAAAAGGAAGAGAAACATGCCCAACAAAAACCCCAATGCAAAAAGAAAAAAGTGTCAGCAGTCGCAGTTCAACATTCCACTCAGGATGAGGGTCCTCTTGAAGAACAGGAAGTGGGCTCTAGCACTGCTAGACAGCGCGGCAGAGGTCACAATAGTTTGCCAGAGTCTTCTAGAGCATCTGGAGGTGAAAGCAACTGATGACTTTATACAAGTAGAAACTACGGATATGCGTGTTATAAAGTAACGCTACAGTTAGAAGGAGACATTGAGCGCATAATAGAAGCAATCTTTTGGGATCGCGTAGTGAACATATATGATGTTTTGTTGGCCGAACAAGATTGGGCACCTGAATTTGTCCGTACCTTCCCATATGGCGAATACGTTATTAAACATTCTTTCTCGCCCCTTGTTCCAGAGGAACTCGTTGAATCCTATGCCATTGATTGAGCTTTGGCACAGGCACCCGTGTTATATCGCAATCATGTAGGATGGGTAAAGAATCCCCCTACCATGTAATTCCCATTAAAAATCAACCCCAACCTCAACCTCAGTATCCAATAAAACATGATGCAAAAGCACCTGTGAGGGAAATACTCACACAACTAGAGTACCAGGACTGTTCGCAGCTTGTGTGACAGAAATTCTGCATGAGATTGACCCTGAAGCATTGTCCCATGTAGATGATATCTACCAGGGTGACCCCCTGACCTGGTTCTGGCCAGGAGTCCACTTGGCTCCACCAGCCTGCCTCCGAGCACCTGACCTTGCCATCTGCCGCTAGGAGTAGAAGTTCGAGGCCCTCCACCACCCGCAGGCACCCACCTGTGCCTCATCCCTGGTGCCTAGTGGTAGGAATATCTTGTTGTGCTCTGCTTTGTTGCATTTTGTGTATTTTGTTTTTTTAAATAGTTTTTTCCTTTTCTGAACAGTTTTTATCTGCCACTGTGCCCTTCCTGTATTCCGCTTTGTTTTGCCCTTATTGTGTGCTCTCCCGTCTTCCAGCCGGCTCTCGCCGGTCTCCTGATCCCTGCCGCTGCGTCCCCTGTGGCCCTCCCCCTCGTGCCCCCATTGGCCCTTCCCTCCACCTCCCAGCTGCTCTAGCTTCCCACCTCCCCCTCTTAATGGCAGCTGCTGCACGGAGCCCTGTGTGACCCCCTGACCTGGTTCTGGCCAGGAGTCCACTTGGCTCTGCCATCTTGCCTCCGTGCCCCTGACCCGCCATCTGCGGCTAGGAGTAGAAGTTCGAGGCCCTCCACCACCCCCAGGCACCCGCCTGCGCCTCATCCCTGGTGCCTAGTGGTAGGCATATCTTGTTGCGCACTGCTTTGTTGCATTTCGTGTATTTCGTTTTTTCAAATCGTTTTTTCATTTTCTGAACTGTTTTTATCTGCCCCTGTGCCCTTCCTGTATTCCGCTTTGTTTTTGCCCTTATTGTGTGCTCGCCGGTCTTCCAGCCAGCTCTCACCGGTCTCCTGATCCCTGCCGATGCGTCCCCTGCGTCCCCACCCCCCTCATGCCCCCATTGGCCCTTCCCTCCCGCCTCCCAGCTGCTCCAACCTCCCACCTCCCCTTCTTAATGGCGGCTGCTGTGAGGACGCGCCGCTGGCGCACCGGAGGCATGCCAGAGGCAAGCCCGTCAGCGCCCATCCCGCGCCTGGACCGCGCCCAGCGCCGGTCCCCCTGCCCCTCGCCGCTCCGACCCCCGAGGCAGCATTACTCCTCCACCAAACTCCACGCCCTCAACCCAGAACAGCACCCCACCTGCACCCAGGCCAAGCCTAAGCACACACATGGACCATTCACATGCCACTCATGGCATTTTTCCTGCACTCACACAAACACCAACAACACCAACACGCACCACAACAACTCCAACACGCACCACAACAATTCCAACACGCACCACAACAACACCAACACGCACCACAAAAACAACAACCCCCGCAACCACCTTAACTGCATACTACTAAACACCCGCTCCGTCCGCAAGCCCGCCATCGAGTTCTGGTACCTGATCACAACACACTCCCCTGACATCGCCTTCCTCACGGAAACATGGATGAACTCCTCATCAGAACCAGGCATAGTTTACTACACGGATGGAAGAAGCAGAGACCCGGATCTCGCGTCTGGAGGATGAGGCTGGAGCTCGCCAGTCATCTCGAGAAATGATGGAGAACCAACTTGAGGACACTCAGTGGAAATTGACAGATTTAGAGGATAGAATGAGGAGGAATAATCTGCGCGTCCTGGGTGTACCAGAAGGACTTGAAGGATCAGATATACATAGCTTTATGGTCGCACTTTTTAAGAAAGCTTTTCCGGACTTACACCAGTGGGACTGGGACAAAGAGGTTCAAAGAGCCCATCGATTTCCTTTTAGCAAAATAGGATCAAACTCAGAAGGAGGAAGTGGTAGACCTAGAGCAATATTAATCTCTTTGCTTAATTATCAGGCAAGGCAGGCTATATACGACCGAGCTCGACCCAATGCTAGAAGTAAGGCTAAGGGATGTGAGTTTTTTGTGAGACCAGACTATTGCCATATTACTGTTGAAAAAAGGTGGAGGCTCCGGCAGTTAATTCAGCCACTTCAAAGTAAGGGGGCACAGGTTTTTTTATTAAATCCGGCTAAACTGAAAGTAGTAATGGATAATAGGACTTACTTCTTCACGACAGAGGAGAAAGCAAGGGCTTTTTTGGGTGGACTTAACGGTCCGGTTCCCTAAAATAGATTGTCTGGATTGGGACATAGGGGTGGGGGTAAAGTAGAGAGGGTTAGGAGTTCAGCCCTGAGAAGTCGAGCCGGGGGTAAGAGAGAAGCCTCTTAGGATTAATCCCCCCTTTAGGAAAAAATATATTTTTTTTTTTGGCTGAAACAGGGTTAGATAGAGAGAGATAAAGACAAAGAAAGGGAGAAAAGGTAAAAGAAAAAAAGAAAAAGAAAATCATGCACTGGGTAGGGACGGTCGGAGCGGAAGCTTTACCATCATTAGGGACAGTGAGATCCCATACTTTCCATAAATTGGGTGTAAGGGTAGGGGTAAGGGGTGTAGGGGGGTGGGGGGGGTGGTTGGTAGCAGGGTTGGGGTACAAGGGGTGGGAGGATGGGAGAGGGGGGAGAGGGGTGGCGGGGAGTGGGGGGGCACTAATATAGGCAGAAATGTTCAGAACAATTTAATGAAGACATATCAAAAGAAGAGGATGTATAGGATTCAAAATCAACAAGTTGGTTTCTTTAAGGGAGAAAGTATTGACGTAAGTTTGGTACATCAAACTGAGTGATATGGCAAATAGATTAAGGATTTGTACACTGAATATTTGCGGTCTAAATAGCCCCCAGAAAAGGAAAAGAGTGGCAGCTGGTCTTAAACTAATTAAATCAGATTTATATTGCTTGCAGGAAACACACATTGCATGGAGTAAGCGAGAGCTCATACGAGAGCTTGGGTTGACGCCTCTTGTTTGTACCAGACAGGAGGTTTCGACACGTGGGGTGACGATACTTGCCAGAAATAACAATGTACAAGTTTGTAGATCTCGAGCAAGTAACGATGGGCGGTGGGCTCTCTTAGAATTATCCGTGAATACATTTAAATTTACCCTCTGCACTATATATGGATCAGTTTTGGATGAGGCTGAGCCTATGGATACGTTGAACATGGAACTAGTTGGATGGCCCTTACCAATAATTATTTGTGGCGACTTAAATATTCATTTAGAGGTAGGTAGCAGGAGCATGGGCACCCAGAGTTTATATCAGGGACGAAAGCCTAAAGTATGGAAAGCTCTAAGGAGGTTAGTAAGGGAACATGGGTTGAGAGATGTCTGGGAAAATATTAAAACTGTAGATCCAGGGTATACCTATTACTCGTTCCCACATGCTAAATTGGTAAGGTTGGATTATTTTTTCGTATCACAAAACTTAATCCATGGGGCTGAAATAGAATGCAAACCCAGATTCTTATCAGATCATAATCCATTAATATTGTCCATAACAATTAAGGGTCCATCTAATCCGCGTCGTGTATGGACATTTGATAGGAAATTGTTGGTTGACCCAGGATATATATCCCATATGAAAGAGTGGATTCACCATTTTTTTGATATCAATAGGAATACGGCAGATCCGGGGATGGTATGGGATTCATTTAAAGCTGCAGTGAGAGGTGAAACTCTTAGCTATAGTTTGGGAATACAGAAAATTAGGGGGAAGGAAATTGTAGAACTCCAAGAAAGATTAATAACAAAAGAGAGGGAATTAGCTAGTAAAATTACTAGTAGAGAAGATATTACTCTCACTCAGACCCAAATGGCGATTCTTAAGGCTAAAATAAATGCTTACTTGAATAAAACAGTGGCAGCCGTCTATCAAAGTCACCGATTGGAGTGTTATGAATATGGTGAATCCACAGGAAAAGTCTTAGCTAGACGGGTCAGACAAAAGGCAGTTAAACAGAATGTTTTGAACATAATTGATGGTAATGGGCGGAAATATACAGAGTTAGAAGGAATTCTAGAGGTTTTTAAGGGTTACTATCAGGAGCTGTATAGTGAAGATATAGTGTATTCTGAACAGCTACAAAAAAAGGTTAGTGAATTTCTGGGGGGATTAAAGAGTACAAGGCTTTCTTCTGAGGAACAAATTACATTAGATGCACCAATTCGTATTGATGAGATAATTGAGGCAGTAAGCTCCCTGGCAACAGGGAAAGCTGCTGGACCGGATGCAATACCACTTGAATTTAACAAGACCTTCATGATAGATATTAAAAAGGATATGCATAGCATTTTTTGTATAGCGCAGGCAGGTCAGGCACCCTTATCGTGGGAATGTGCAAGTATTATAGTGCTAAAAAAAAAGGATAAATCAACAGAGTTCCCCAGTTCATATAGACCCATATCTTTGTTAAACGTAGATGGAAAGATTTATGCAAAGATTTTGGACAGTAGATTGGCAAATGTGATAGTCAGGCTGGTTAGAAAACAACAACATGGGTTTATTCCGGGTAGCGATACAATAGATCATATAAGAAGAATAATAGCCATGTTTGATCTTGCAGAACTATATCAAACAAATTTAGGATTATTACTTTTGGATGCCGAGAAGGCATTTGATCGTGTATCGTGGAAGTTTCTATGGGAAGTCATGCGCTGGAAAGGTATAGGGAGTGGATATATCACAGCTATAAAAACTTTATATGTAGCCCCAAAAGCTAGAATTTGCATTGCTGGTTTGGAATCAGATACTATCTTAATCTCTAGGGGGACTAGACAAGGGTGTCCATGTTCCCCCTTGCTCTTTGCTCTATATATTGATTCTTTCTTGCTGAGATTAGAAGAATGCAAAAATATTCAACCTCTATTATATCATGGAGAAACATATAAGGTGTTTGCATATGCTGATGATGTAGCTATAGTGACAAGCAACACGGAGGAAGCTATTAAGGCAATAGAAATAGAGGCAAGAGAGTTCGGAAAATATTCCGGATATAAGCTGAACTCAGATAAAACACAAATAGTATGTTCTGGGCACGTTTCACTAGTAGATAGACGATTGGTATCTGAAGCAGTGTATTTGGGGGTGAAGATTACATCAGTGGTTAATCGGTTGGTGGAAATTAATTTTATCCCATTATTAAATAGAATAAAGAGGGATTTAGACCGAATGCATAATTTGCACTTATCGCTAGAGGGTCGCTGCAATGTATTGAAAATGATGGTTCTGCCAAAAATCCTATATTTATTTCGGGCTATTCCCCTTGAGGTTGATAAAAAATGGCTTAAAAGATTGGAAAAGATGGGGAATAATTTTTTATGGGGATATGCTAAAACGAGAAGGGCAATGAAGTATATGACACTTCCCAAAGATCGAGGCGGGTGGTCAGTCCCTAATTTTACACTGTATTACTACGCCTGTTGTCTTCAACATATGGATGAACTTATAAGGGGAAGTTTTAAGGGTAATGAAGAAGTAAAATCAACCCCTATTTATACTATGATGGCGGGTGGGGAGGCAAGTGGTTGGTTATCAAAATTTGAGGAACCAAGTTACTTTAAAAAAGTAAGATTTAAGCCTTTTTTGTCCGCCTTCAAGGTTTGGGCTCAAATAAAACGGAGTACGGGACTGGGAAAGATTACGGCTTATACACCAGTGAAATTTTCAGCTATCCCAAATCATATCTTTAGGGATCCCATACTAGATTTTTGGCGTTCTAGGGGAATAAATAAAGTCGGAGACTTGTATTGTAAATCCGGTTGTAAATCATTTACGGATCTGCAGTCTCAATTTGGCTTACCTAAGACCCATTTTTTTAAATTTTTGCAAATACGAAACTTTTTACAGTCTCAGAAGTGCGTTACAGTACAGTTGTCGGAGATCCCAGTAGTTGAGGCTGTTAAAAATGGGGCAAAGATTGGCAAGTTATATAAGTTACTTACAGAGTTACAAGTAGATGATATGGCACAACAGAATGAGCAATGGATTGCACGATTTGGGGTGGCTGGAGAGTGGGTGGACCAATCCTTAGCCATGGCTGAGACAACATTTCTATCAGCTAATTTGAAAACCCAGCATTACAAAACACTGATGGACTTATATTATACTCCAGCAAAACTGAAAAAGTGGGGGATATCCTCTGGAAGCTGCAATCGGTGTGGGGAAGTTGAAGCTGAGATAATGCATATGTTTTTTGTATGCCCAATGTTGCAGGGAATATTAAATGAGATAGAGGTATTCCTTAAGAAGATCACGCATTGTAATATTCAGGTTACTGTTATGCTGGTAGTATTGGGAGTCGTGGACTCATCTGAAAGTATGGAACCTGCACTGTATAAAATAAGGCGATTTTTATTTTTGTCCATGGCAATATACCGCTTATGTATTGCTACAGATTGGCTCAAAAAAGAACCCCCCACGTTTGAGAATTGGCGCTCTAGATTACTTACCATCTATAATACTGAATTAAGTCTTTATAAGTTAAAGGGTCATAAGAAGAGACATAGAGGAGAACGAATGTGGGCACCACTGACTAGATGGTTGGAATATCAAGATACAGTTTAAAAAAAAAAAAAAAAAAATGCTAATTGTTTCGATATGTGATATATATAACTGATGTTTTTTTAAAGGTCTTCTTTCTCCCGTTGTTTTGTTTACTTTACTTTCTTCGTACGGATATATTATGTCTTCTTCTTTTTTTTCTCATGTAACCCCCTCCCTCCGACATATAAAGAAATAAAAAAAAATAAAAAAAAAGAACCAGGCATAGCCATAGCCATCCAAGAAGGCTACAAAATCTCCCGTAGAGACTGCATAAACAAGCCAGGAGGAGGCATCGCCATCATACACAAAAACACCATCAAAATCTCCACCAACACCCACGACACCCTAGACAGCGCAGAACACCTACACTTTTTAATTCGCATCAACGCCAACACCACCCTTAAAGGAACCCTCATTTACAGACCACCAGAACCCCGCCCCCCCATTTTGCGACGCCATCCCTGATGCTATCGGTTCCCACGCCCTCACCTCCACAGACTACATACTCCTTGGTGACCTCAACTTTCACCTGGAAAGCACCCACGACCGCTACTCCACAACCCTGCTAGACAACCTCACGAACCTCGGACTCAAGCAACTGGTCACCTCACCCACTCACTCAGCAGGACACACACTTGGGGCAATTTTCACCTCCAGCAACCACATCACCTTTACCCACACCACCGAACTCCACTGGACTGACCACCACTGCGTCCACTTCTCCTTCATTAAACCCCTCACCCACCACCAACAACACACCTCACCCTACCGAATGTGGGACAAGGTCTCCAAAGAACACCTGCTCCACCCCCATCACCAATGACCCCAACATTGCTGCCCACAACTTCACACAATGGCTAACAACTTGCGCAGACTCCCTCACCCTACTGAAAAGAAACAACAACACCCGCACCATCAAGACCGCCCCCTGGTTCACCACAGAACTCCAAGCCTCCAAACGTGAATGCCGCAAAATTGAGAAAGCATGCCGCCAAGAGCCCTCAATGAGCAATTTCTCCACCCTCAAAACTACCATACGCAAACACCACCAACTCATCCGGACCACCAAACGGTCATTCTACAAAGAACGCATAGATAATAACTCACACAACAACAAGTAACTCTTTACCATCGTCAAAGAGCTCACCAAACCCAAATCCAGCACCATTGACCCCCTCACACCCAAAACCTCTGCAACTCCTTCTCCAACTACTTTCACCTCAAAATCATAGAGATACACAGCAGTTTCACAGCATCTGCACCCACCATCACCACCACTGACACCACCGACATGACCGACAGCACAACAGCCCCCACACCAACCAACTACACTCCTGGACCCCAACCAACGACAAAGAAACTGAAAAAAACATGAACTCCATCCACTCAGGATCCCCCACAGACCCCTGCCCCCACCACATATTCAACAAGACCAGCCAAATCATCGTTCCCCAGCTCCGTGCTGTAATCAACAGCTCCTTCGACGCCGCAACCTTCCCAGACACCTGGAAGCACGCCGAAGTCAACACGATCCTCACAAAAATCAAAGCAGACCCAGAAGACCTCACAAACCACCGTCCCATCTCTCTTCTCCCCTTTCCCACCAAGGTCGCTGAGAAATAGTGAACGCCCAACTGTCTCACTTCCTAGAGGAAAACAACGCACTTGACGCCTCCCATTCTGGATTCCGCAAGAACCACAGTGGAATGTGACTGCCCTCATCGCCCGCACAGATGACATCAGAACCAGAGTGGACAAGGGCGAGACCAACGCACTCATCCTTATGGACCTCTCCACAGCTTTCGACACTGTATGCAACCAAATCCTCCACGCACGCCTTTTTGACGCAGGAATCCAACACAAGGCCCTAGACTGGCTCACCTCCTTCCTCCCTGAAAGAACCCAGAAAGTTCGCCTCCCTCCCTTCCAGTCCCCAGCCACCAAGTAATCTGAGGGGTCCCCAAGGATCCTCCCTCATCCCTACCCTCCTCAACATATACATGGTCCCCCTCGTCAACATCCTCTGCCCCCACAGAATCATCATCATCTCGTACGCAGACGACACCCAGCTCATCATCTCCCTCCCCAGGAACACTTCCACCGCCAAGATAAACCTACATGTCGGACTCCTCAACATCGCCAAATGGGTGACAGCAAGCCACCTCAAACTCAACTCCAACAAAACAGAAATCAACATCTTCGGCCCCAACAAGACAGTATGGGATGACTCCTGGTGGCCCACCATCCTCGGACCACCCCCAACACCCTCCACCCACGAGCGCAACCTCAGCATCATCTTAGAATCATCTCTCTCCATGGCCCAGAAAATCAACACCATATCGTCCTCTTGTTTCAACACCCTTCGCATGCTACGGAAGACCTTCAAATGGATTCCCTTAGAAACAAGAAAAACGGTCACGCACGCCCTCATCAGCAGCAGACTGGGCTAAAGCAACGCCCTCTATTCTGGTACCACAGCCAAGCTTCAGCGAAAACTCCAGCAAATCCAGAACGCAGCCGCACGTCTCATCCTCAACCTGCCCTGCCATGAACATCTCCGCTCACCTCAGATCCCTTCACTGGCTGCCCATCAGCAAAAGGATTATCTCCAAAGTCCCTATCCACGCTCACAAATCCCTCCACAACACTGGACCAGCCTACCTTAACGAACGAGTAAACTTCCACACACCTACTCGACTTCTCCGCTCCGCTGACCTCACCCTCTCCACAGTCCCCCGCATCCAACGCACCACCTCCGGTGCCAGATCCTTCTCCCACCTCACCTCCAAGACCTGGAACTACCTTCCCACCAACCTACGCAATACCCAGGACCTCCTAACTTTCAGAAAGCACCTCAAGACATGGCTTTTTGAGCAGTAGTCGGGTGAGTAGTGCACTTAATACATTTTTTGATTGATTGTTTGATTGATCTTACGAATGATGAATTGCTACAACATTTAAGATGGGCAGCCGTCATTGTCGTAGGATTTGCTGAATTTGGCTACAAGTTCAACTTTAAAAAAACAAAAATTGCCTTCCTCAGCGTCCTGTTTCTGGGATATGAGCTGTCAAGTGAAGCAAAGAGCCAAGCGCCACAATTCTTAGAAAAATGCGCACAACTACAACCCCCAAATACAATAAAAAAACTTGAATCTCTATTGGGTTTTCTAAATTTTGGCGGAACTCACATTCCAGATGAATGCCACACGCATAAAACCTTTATAGGATTTGATATGTCCTGATTTTTCAAGTAAATTTTGAACAATTGAGCATACATGCATTCTCAGAGAACTGCAGACAGACATGCTTGCATCACAACATTTACACACAAGGGACAACAAAACACATTTGGTCATCAGAGTAATTGATGGTGCCATCGGTTTCACCTATGTGATATTTAATGAAGATGAAACAGTCCCGATTGCATACAAATCACACTTGTACTCAGCAGCAGAACAACGCTTTGCTCACACTGAGAAAATACTCCCTGCTGTACAGATGGCCGTCATTAAAGAAAGACCTCTAGCCCAGAGTAAACACATAATTGTTGTTTCCCTAAATCCCAGCTGTAGAGACTTTTACAAAAGCCAGCGTTCCAAACACAAAAGCAGTACATCCACGCTGGATACAATGGACCACGTCTTTGACAGCCACTGATGTAGACTACATTTTTGACCCAAAATTACAAACTCAAGAATTTTTGCAGTATGAACTAGAATCCCCAGTTCCAGCAAATACATTGAATTTCGAACAATATCAGGTACACTGATGGCTCTGCACAACCTGCAATTGGCACAAAGCACCAATAGTCTGCTGCTTACGCTGTCGTAAGCGACTATATGGTGGACAATAACTTCTGTCACCTACATGCATTTACACAAACCCTAGGGGATTGCACAGCACAATTGGCAGAGCTAAAAGCTCTGTTGATGGCACTGGAATATACAAATCCTCCACAACCAACGCTGATTGTTTGTGATTCGTACTATTGTGTCCAGTCCTTCAATGAATACCTGCATTACTGCCGCCAGAATGGGTTCAGAGATTCTAAAGGCAACACCATTAAACACAGAGTTCTGTGGGGGAAAAGTAGCAGATCTGAAAGAAATGTTACCAAATGTCTATGTTGTACACACACTTGGACACCAGCGCATCGGAATACACGTTGCTGGGAATACATTGGCTGATGAAGCCGCAAAGTCAGCAGTGGCTGTGACTGCTGTTGCTGCAGTAACTCGTTTGAGTCCAAAACCGGACGCAGATATATGGGCTGCCGTGACAGCTACGGCTGATGGTACGCCCTATCCAAAAGTATTTCCTGACAAATATTCCTTCCAGATGGGATGTATGCTGAACGCTGAGATTAAGATACCAGGCGTAGGGGTACGAGATATTCCCAACAGAGATATAAGATCACAATTAATTAAAGCAGCGCATGAAGGGGTGGCATCTGCCCATGCTGGTGTGGCGGCTACAATTTCAATCTTACAAGCCCTCTATTGGTGGCCAAGCCTCCACAAAGAGACCAAGCAGATATCCTTTGCTGTGACATCTGCCAACAAATCAAAGTTTTCACTGCCAAACGCCCCGAGGACACCCATCTTGATTTCAAATAAACCATTACAATGTGTGTACTTGGTCCACTTGCGGTCCCCTAACAACAGATAGTGCATACAAGTATATATTAGTCGCTGTTGATTCTTGCTCCAGATTTTTATGGGTGTGACCACAATGCTCGGCTGACGCTCGGACTGTTATTAAATATATGCGACTCTTTATCGGTACATATGCGGTTGCGGCTTTCCACACGGACAAGGGCCCTGTTTTCGCCTCAAGGGCATTCAGGAAAGCCATGGCTTCATTGGGGGTCCAACTCCAGTACTTGTCTCCATTTCATACCGAGGGAAATAGTGTCGTGGAGTGATTAAACCATGATTTAAAGCAATCCTTAACAGCCAGGGTCTTAGGTATGAGTCTTTGTTGGCTTAATCACCAGTATGGAGTGTGCCTGTTCAGAACTCAAATGTATGTTCCTGATCTTGATGGTCCTGGCGTGGAGGTGGCAGAAACACCTTTTGACATAAATGAATGAGTCACTGTCTTACACGAATTGCAACAGTTCTGTGATGACAGTTCTTCTATCAGTGCTGCCTCCACAGGAATCAAGAATGTACCTGTAACGCCTATCGGCAGGGTTCCTAGAATCGGGGATCTAGTACATGAAAAGGTCACTGTGAAAAAGGAATTTGGTCCTTCTTATTGAGCACCGGTCCCAGTCTTAGGGATACACGGTACCAGAACTGTAATTCTACCACCGTTGGCAGGTGCCAAAGAAAAACGTTTTGTCTCGACAATGTCAAATTACACCATGTGGCCGATCCTCCACAGCAGACCAAGAGGAACACCCGGTAGTTCCCGAATCCCTCTCACTACTGGTCAAGACGTTCCTCTACAAGTTGTAAGCAGCAACACCTGCCCATTTTACAACCCCCTCCACTAATTTGCACAGAAATAAACACCCCTGAATCACAAAACAATCTGGAGTCAGTCTGTGCTTTCACAAATGTGTATTTGCAATAACTATGGAATATAGCAATGTCAATTGTATTGTCAGCATACTGATGCAACACAGCTCTAGTCCATGATGTAATATAGCAGAGTTCACACAGTGGGACCCACATCTGTTAAATGGAAAGGCAAAGTGACAAGTCAGGGTCCATACACTGGGTGAAAGTGACAGACTTATGATAGGTCTAACAATTGTATGAGATGTGTGAGGCAGTGACATCTTCTTACCTGTGTCTCACTGGAAGTATTGCTGGATAACGTTGTTTCTGTTATCAATATCCTCTTCTTCTGCCTCCTCTTCTTTACTGTCCGCAGGCTCCACAGCTGCCACAATACCTCCTTCTGGGCCATCCTCCTGCAGAAAAGGCACCTGTTGTCACAAAGCCAGGTTGTGCAGAATACAGCAGGCCACGATGATCTGACACACCTTCTTTGGTGAGTAGTAGAGTGAACCACCTGTCATATGGAGGCACCGGAACCTGGACTTCAGGAGGCCGAAGGTTCTTTCTATGATCCTCCTAGTTTGCCCATGTGCCTCATTGTAGCATTCCTCTGCCCTTGTCCTGGGATTTCTCACCGGGGTCAGTAGCCATGACAGGTTGGGGTACCCAGAGTCACCTGCAAATGTCGAGGGACAACTGTTAGATACACACTAACCCTTAGGGACAACCCCAGACCCAGAAAACTATTCACAGGGCATACGGTCCTTGTCCTCACCTATTAGACACACAGTGCCTCTGGAGTTGCCACATCACATAAGAGATGCTGCTATTCCTCAGAATGTAAGCGTAATGCACTGATCCAGGAAACTTGGCATTCACATAGGAGATATACTGGTCGGCCAAACACACTATCTGCACATTCATAGAATGGGAGCTCTTACGGTTTCTGTACACCTGTTCAGTCATGCAGGGGGTACCAAGGCCACATGTGACCCGTCAATGGCACCAATGATGTTGGGGATATGTCCCAGGGCATAGAAGTCACCTTTCACTGTAGTCAAATCCTTCACCTGAGGGAACACGATGTAGCTGCGCATGTGTTTCAGCAGGGCAGACAAAATTCTGGACAACACGTTTGAGAACATTGGCTGGGACATGCCTGATGCAATGACCCACTTGCCAGGAAACGGAGTACTGACAGGACCTGCACTAGAGGAGGGATCCCTGTGGGATGGCGGATTGCTGATATCAGGTCTGGCTCCAACTGGGCACACAGTTCATGGATTGTTGCACGATCAAGTCTGTAGGTGACTATTACGTGTCTCTCTTCCATTGTCGACAGGTCCACCAGCGGTCTGTACACTGGAGGATGCCGCTATCTCATCACCTGCCCCAGCGGACGTGCCCTATGGACGAGAACAGTGATCAGAGAGTCAGCTACACTGAGGTATTACAAAATGTCATTAGCACACATTTGTTAATCCGCAATGTGCCTGTTACTGTGTGTATGCAAGGCCTAGATAGGTGTGACGCAGTTATTAGTAATGCCGTGTGGCCCCCTGAACTGGCGGCTGCCTGACCTGTAAGGTAGGACAAGGGGATATGAGGTAACTGCGCTGGCGTTCTACACTGTCACGGTAGGTGGTCGAAGACCACAGCACAGTTCTGCATTGGTTAACATTGAACCCTATGGGTCCCAGGAGCCAATGACGATGTACGCCGGCGGTGACGGTACGCACCGCCATGGACATGACTGCCATTTTCTGTCTGTTCACTCACTTGATACCTGACCTTCGACAGGAGAGGACCTACACTGCAAGTGCTGCTGTGACCTCAGTCTGGAAGCGACAATGGCTCATGTGTCTGGGGAAAGGGCCCCGTCTTCACTTCGGAGGGGTTGGAGAAGTTAGTGGATGGGGTCCTCCCCCAGTACACGCTACTCTACGGTCTTCCAGACAAACAGGTGAGTACACTGTGAGCATGCTACATGGGCAAAGCCTGTTTGGAGTGGTGTGGATGGAAGATACATGGGGGGGGACTGAGCCCTGCATGAGCGGACGGTGAGTGTATGTGCATCAGGGCAAGGGTGGGAACGTGGGGCAATGACTGTGATGGTCCGGACGGTTAAAGTTTTTCCTTTTCCCCTGTACTATTCCTCTAGGTCAGCGCCCACCAGAAGATGGATATTTGGCGTGCCATCGCCAAGGACGTCCAGACCCTGGAGGTCCACCACAGATGGAACACCCACTGCCAGAAAAGATGGAAGGACATTCGCCGCTGGAACAAGAAAACGGTGGAGGCCCAGCTGGGGAGGGCCTCCCAATGTGGGTGGGGTGCCCGTCAAACCATGACCCCCCTGATGTTCCGGATCCTGGCGGTGGCATATCTGGAGTTGGATGGGCGCTTGAGGGCATCACAGCAGCCACAAGGGGGTGAGTACCGTCACATCCATCTGACTCTGCACGCATTACGAGTTGTCTGGGTGGGGGAGGTGGGCAGTGGGTTACCCTAGGCCAGGGCAAGCTTTGTGGGCAAGGACCCTTTGTGAGGCAGGCTATGTGGCACCCCAACCCCACCAGTGGTAAGAGCCATCTACACCTAGTCAGGCTCCTGTGACTTCCATGTGTGCAGCAATCACGCATAGGCCTTGTACCCCATATGCAGCCTCCCCCCTCCAACTTCCTCCACCCAGACCCAATCCCCTGTACCTCAGCCTATCCCAAGCACACCATCAGACCAGCATGCACACACCTCAACACATAAGGGTGGCTCTGGCAAACATAAGCACCACACATCCCCCAGGCACTCACACAAGCATCATACCCATGCACACATACCAACATCCACTGCCTCCACTGTGTCCCCCTCCTCCACGTCGTCCTCCTCCCTCCCTGTCTCGTCTCCACTCACACCTGCATGCACTACATCTTCAGCCACTACCTCCATCACCAGCACGCCCATCACCACACACTGCTCATGTGCAATCACCACCCCCACTACCATTCACACATCCCCTGTGTCCTCTCCCAGTGTGTCTGTGAGCCCTCCTCCCAAAGTACACAAACGCAGGTACACACCCACCCAACAGCCATCCACCTCACAACAGCCTCCAGCCCATGCACCTTCACCCAAATTCAGCAAATGTACACCTCCTACAACCACTACCTCTGCCTCCACTCCCAAACTCACTCCATCTACCCGTCCCAGTATGTCTAAAAAACTTTTCCTGGCTAACATTGACCTCTTCCCTACACCTCCCCCCCGTCCGTCCCCTAGGGCCTTCCAGATCCCAACCTAGCACCTCAGCCACCTCATCACAGGGCACAGTAGTGCCAGCAACTGCGGGCTATTGGAGTGCGGCAAGCATCAGGGCTGCCAATGTGCCACGGAGCGAGGGCAAGGACATTCCGCCACCTGCAAAAGTAAAAAAGTTGCCCACATCCCAGAGGGAGAAGCCGAAAAGACCTGCCACCAACGGCTCAGAGAAAACGAAAGGGGATAGTGGGAAGACAGCTGCGCCACCATCCAAGGTGGGGAAGGGCCAGAAAATAAAGGGCAGATCAGGAGAGGGCATGGTGGCACTGACAATGGTACCAGTGTCACACCTTCTGTCCACGTCCACGCCAACCTGTACGGTGGAGAAGACCGCCACCCGCACCGCCACCAGCACCGCTGTCATTGACCCCACCACCTGCACCACAGTCATTGAGCCTGCCACCAGCACCGCAGTCACTAAGCCCGTCACCAGCACCGCAGTCACTGAGCCCGCCACCAGCACCGCCGCCACAGAGTCCGCCGCCAGCACCGATGCCACAGAGCCCGCCGCAAGCACCACCGCGACTGACACTGCCGCAAGCACCGCCAGCGGCCCCGTGACATCCTGAGCCAGTGGCACTACCGCAGACATGGCTGTCATCCCCAGTGGTCAGTCGTCCGAGCCTGGTGGTCAGTTCCAGGAGCCTGGGCAGCTTCCATGATTCACCACCTTCAGTGGAGAAAGGCATCCACTACCTCAGTCCTTGGCAGGATGAAGCACTCTGGGCACAAAGCCCCCTCCAGAACCAGTGGAAAAAGGCATCCACTACCTCAGTCCTTGGCATGATGAAGCACTCTGGGCACAATGCCCCCTCCATAACCAGTGGAGTATCACATCCACTACCTCAGTCCTTGGCAGGATGAAGCACTCTGGGCACAAAGCCCCCTCCAGAACCAGTGGAGTATCACATCCACTACCTCAGTCCTTGGCAGGATGAAGCACTCTGGGCACAATGCCCCCTCCAGAACCAGTGGTGAAAGGCATCCACTTGAGAGACTGTGGCTTTGCACTCCCCAGGATAAAGCAGTGGGCAAACCACCCACTGGAGAGACTTGAGAGACTGTGGCTTTGCACTCCCCAGGATAAAGCAGTGGGCAATCCACCCACTGGAAAGACTTGAGAGACTGTGGCTTTGCACTCCCTAGGATAAAGCAGTGGGCAAACCACTCACTGGAAAGACTGTGGCTTTGCACTCCCCAGGATGCAGCAGTGGGCAACCCACCCACTGGAGAGACTTGAGAGACTGTGGCTTTGCACTCCCCAGGATACATCAATGGGCATGGAGCCCCCTCGTGGAGCTGGCGTTGTGCACTCATCCGGCTGAGGTGTCCCCTTTCCCTTCCCCCTGAGGTGCCTGTTTTATTTCGAACTGATGCCCTTGCAGTGTTCTCTCCGTTTGGATCGGGTATCTTGTGTGGGCCTCGCCCATGCATTTTGGGCCCAGTGGTCCACGGACTATGTATGTGCAGTACATGGACTTGAAATCTTGGTGTACATATTTGTTAATAGTGTATATATATTTTTGAATAATGGGTTTCTCCTGATTATAATCGTTCAAATCATTTCCTTTTGTCCTTGCGTTCTTCCGTGGGGGGGGCTTGGGGGGTGTAAATGTAATGTTTCGACATGTATTGGTGTGTGTGTTGTTGTGGGTAAGGGTGGGGGGTGGGGGTGTTGCATGTTGCGTGTCACTTTCTTTTCCCTCCCCCCTCCTTTGTGTCGTAGGTGCAGTACTCACCGTGGTCGCCGCCGCCATCGGTCGTGCTCCTGGTAGAGGAGCAGGAAGACAAGGGCAGGTAGAATTTGGAGTTCCGGCTCCATGGCGTCCTGGTTCCTCGTGGGGTGTGTAGAGGTGAGCGTTTTCCCTTCCAAGTCCTGTTTCCGCTGTTGTTCGCATTGAATCCGCCCCAGAAAAGGTGGCGGATTGGTGTGCCATAATGGTGTGGGCGGTACATTGTCTTCCGCCTGTCTGTTGGCAGTGACCGCCATACTGTTTGTTTGTACCGCCTTGGCGTTCAGAGTGTTAAAGTGGCTGACTATTTTGGTGGTTTCCGCCATGGTCGTGATTCCATTTTTGTTTCCACCGGCCTGTTGGCTGTCTTACCGCTGCTTTACCACCGACCGCCAAGGTTGTAATGAGGGCCTTAGTCTCCAACACCACAGATGATTCTGCCACTCGAGATCCAGAAGTCTCATTAGAATAAGGAGAGCCTACGCGACAAACCCAGAAGTGGAAGTGATGTTATGACATGTATTGATGGGCACATTTTGTAGTAAGTCTTAGGAGCATATTTATACTCCGTTTGCGCCGGAATTGCGTCGTTTTTTTTTACGCAATTCTGACGCAAAACTAACTCCATATTTATACTTTGGCGTTAGACGCGTCTAGCGCCAAAGTCCATGGAGTTTGCGTCCTTTTTTAGCGTGGACACCTACTTTGCGTTAATTATATGCAAGGTAGGCGTTCCCGTCGAAAAAATTAACTCTGCGGCATGTGCGCCGTATTTACACTCCCGGGCAAAATTCACGGCCGGGAGTGGGCGGGTCAAAAAAAATGACGTACGCCCGCTTTTGTGCCGTTTTTTAGCGCCTGGAAAAGGCAGGCGTTAAGGGACCTGTGGGCTCGGAAGGAGCCCAGAGGTGCCCTCCCATGCCCCCAGGGACACCCCCTGTCACCCTTGCCCACCCCAGGAGGACACCCAAGGCTGGAGGGACTCATCCCAGGGACAATAAGGTAAGTTCTGGTAAGTATATATATTTTTTTTTGTGGCATAGGGGGGCCTGATTTGTGCCCCCCTACATGCCACTATGCCCAATGACCATGCCCAGGGGACAGAAGTTAGCGCAGTTTTGCGTCAAAAAGTATAAATATGGGCCTTAGTGTGGTAAAAGTGACTGTACACGTAGCCCCACTATCTTGGAGTAAAATCCAAGTATACATACTGACCAGGAGTTCTCAATCTCCAAGTTCTCATTGCCCAATTCCCATGGTTTATTTGTCTTTCTTGAATCCACCAAGCTCTGGGGAGCCTTGTGCTGCCAGTAAGTTCTGACAAAATGAAATGCAAGACTGTTGTCTGTTCCACTATCACCACAAAAACCGGCCCTTAATACTGGAAGTATCCCTACATCAAGGGAACATTTGGCCCGAAAAGCAAAACAGGCAATTGGGGTGCCATCTGAATTATACAAAGAAACCTGACTACAGACAATTTAGGATACCCCTTTTAGTTACTACACTGAAATCTTATTAAGACATCTTTTCTGAAGTGTAAAGCTGCAGACACATTCAGACTCAATAGTACTAGCACTTTTAGTGACTGTTGAGGTTCCACCTGCAAGGAACAGAAACCCAATGAAAGTGAATCGGTTGTACTTGAATCACTAATCCATGTTTACCCCACAAGACGATGTAGCCTGAACATAATTAAAAATGATGATATATCAACATTGTCAGCTGAGCTTTTTTTCTGCACAAAAATCTCTAGTTCCACCATCAGATTCTGCACTGTTAACTGAGGAGTCAGGTAGAGTCATTGATTATGAGCATATTCTAAAATCTGACCCTCATTTTTATTATCATGAAATACAAGATTTAAATCAATCACAGGAGACAATGTGACCCTACAAAATAAGATTCAAAGGTTAAACCAAAATCAAACAATGTTGCTCACTTGTAACATGTTTCACATTATGAACTGAAATGAAAGTATACTACTTTGAATTAAAAGGTGCAAAATTAGTGTCCTGGGGCTAAAGGCTGAGTAAGTGCTTCTTGGAACCCAGCAGAAACTAACAAAAAAGCTGAGTTTTTAGCTGCAACCAAGGTCTAATTTCAATATTAATCAGTCCTACCTAAAATGCTAGTCCAGCTTGTAAAGTCAAGCAAGCTCTCACTGGTTCTAGTCTATTTGGGACCCATTAGTGAGTTGTACTTAGTAGTTTGTTTCAGATCCAACTCAACAGTTGTATGTCATCAAGGCTCCCCCCACAGTTACCCCTGGTGAGGATTTTGGATTTATTGGTATGGTGCATGTTATTAATGTATGTGGTGAATCTGAACTCCCCATTTATGTGTATCCAAACAGGATGGCACCCAAAACATAATACCTTTCAGAGAGAGAATACATCCTTTGGATCTTGTTTACTGTTTACAGCTACCTCAGTTACTTATTTAAATCTTCAAGATTCACACACAGTTATAGATCAAGTCTTCATTCGTGGAATTTTCATATTACAATGGCCAGTAGTTACACTCATATTTTACCCCAGGTGACAGGCCCTTTCAAGATGTTTGCAATCACCTAAACAACCGAAGGATGTCAAAAATGGGATAGCTGATGTCCCCCACTGAGAAAGGCACTGGATGCATGGTCATCAATAGGAAGCTGGATTCCTAAGTTTTCTGTACTCACCGGGTAGAAATGGAGGAGAAGGCATTGTTTATACTAAATGAGGTGGGGTGAAGTTAAGTAGGAGGTACAGCACAACCTTGCTATCAGAGTCCCAATAAGGATATAGATTTCCAACCAGAGTTGGACACACCTCTAAAATGATGTGGCAAAATATATAAGTATGAGCACAGTTAAAACAAATACTAAGGGGCATATTTATACTCCGTTTGCGCCGGAATTGCATCGTTTTTTTTTACGCAATGCCGACGCAAAACTAACTCCATATTTATACTTTGGCGTTAGACGCGTCTAGCGCCAAAGTCCATGGAGTTAGCGTCATTTTTTAGCGTGGACACCTACTTTGCGTTAATTATATGCAAGGTAGGCGTTCCCATCTAAAAAATCGACTCCGAGGCATGTGCGTCGGATTTATACTCCCGGGCAAAATTCACGCCCAGGAGTGGGCGGGTCAAAAAAAATGACGTACGGCCGCTTTTGCGCCGTTTTTTAGTGCCTGCAAAAGGCAGGCGTTAAGGGACCTGTGGGCTCTGAAGGAGCCCAGAGGTGCCCTCCCATGCCCCCAGGGACCCCCCCTGTCACCCTTGCCCACCCCAGGAGGACACCCAAGGCTGGAGGGACCCATCCCAGGGACATTAAGCTAAGTTCAGGTAAGTGTTTTTTTTTTTTTTTTTTTGTAACATAGGGGGGCCTGATTTGTGCCCCCCTACATGCCACTATGCCCAATGACCATGCCCAGGGGACAGAAGTCCCCTGGGCATGACCATTGGGCAAGGGGGCATGACTCCTGTCTTTGCTAAGACAGGAGTCATTTCTATGGGGGTTGGGAGTGAAAAAAAATGGCGCAAATCGGGTTGAGGCGAAAAAATTGCCTCAACCTGACTTGCCCCATTTCTTGACGCCCAAGCCCCATATCCCCCTACGCCGGCGCTGCCTGGTGTACGTTTTTTTTTTAACGCACACCAGACGGCGCCGGCGGCTAACGTCATTCGATAAATATGGCGCCCGCATGGCGCTTCAGAATGGCGTTAGCCGGCGCAAATTTTTTTGATGCA
Source organism: Pleurodeles waltl (assembly GCF_031143425.1). Taxonomy (NCBI): domain Eukaryota; kingdom Metazoa; phylum Chordata; class Amphibia; order Caudata; family Salamandridae; genus Pleurodeles; species Pleurodeles waltl. The sequence goes on from NC_090447.1 coordinate 916,996,110, forward strand.
AAACTGCGTTAGCGCAGTTTTGCGTCAAAAAGTATAAATATGGGCCTAAACAACTAGAGAAAACTGCTGATACAGCAAAGGGGACAAATCAAATACACAATTAAATAAAATTGCAGTAACACTACAGTGATAAACTAGAGCCCACCATTGCTCATTGTATGTATTGTTCATGGTCAAAAGATCAATGTAAATACCACAAGATTCCTGAAATAAAGCATAAAGATAGCACAACAACCAGATAGACACTAACTTGCTTCTCATGATGTTTGAAAACCTATTTTGCTTCTAATTGGTACCCGATCAGTAATGATTAATCAAAATCCCACCACCACAACCTAATACTTTTCTCTATCAGGTTCATAAGCCTTTTTCACTTGAGGTGTTATTCATCGGAATCATCAAATCTGGTGAGGAAAAGGAGGATGGCCTTCAAGCTTGACTGCAACTAATAGAACATGGGAAGCACTCATCTCCACATTTTGGATGTCAACAGCAGGGTCCTGCCAGTGAAGATTTTCTCTAGGCTTGAGTGGAGCTCCAGCGTAGATGTACTGTTCTTAGCAGTTGCACATCAACCCATTACTAGCACCAGTGCATTTTTCTGGTGTGCACATCCAAATAAGCATATCGTGTCAAACTTTAGTTCCTTAGAGAGTTTTGTGGGAAGGACAGTGCTTGTCCTCATTACAGAATACAGTGTAGAGGCCATGCCTACATGCAACTACTAACATATAAGCATAGGCTCATGTGTAACTGTCAAATCCGGGTACATATTTGATGCCAACAGTACAAAGTACACATATGTCTCAGTCATTCACACATTCTAGGCCTTAACATACACATGGTCCTCAACACACATTGACATACTATATCAATATGATAGAAGAGGTTGGCAACATTTCCTGCATCTAAGTCCATCAATGTAAAACTAACACATTCAAAAAATATCTTTCAAACATGTCATACACCAGTAATTAACATAGAATAAAATACAACCAGGTTACGGAATCACAGTGTACTCAGAATCCCAACCTTAATACTGTCTTGCCACATCAATGATGCTGTAATCAAGGCTTATAAGTACTGATACACCTACGAGTCAAAATCCCATACATACATGTGAATTCCTAAAGCATTGTGTCCAGGTCTGTGGTAGAAAGTTACTAGTATCTACATCAGTTTTTCCCATGTAAAAATGGCCTACATTGCCATACTTATGTGTCAATCTACATTTACCTTGACACCTTGCTCTATGAAAATCATTAGCCATTGGTTGACCACATATTAAATAACTATCCATGTCACATGTTGGAACATTACTACATGTACTAAGCAAATAGCCATGCTAAATTAAGCGAACCATTCCAATGCTGTGCTAATGTCATGTAGGCAAGCCATGACATCGGAAGTGTCAAATGGATAAATGTATGTGTGACTATCAAACATGTCGGCACTGTCACAACCTCTGTAGGGCTGAATATATACAAGATAATCTGATTATAAATTTCTCACTTTGCACATGTAGTGAGTGCAAATAACTTACAGATGTCAAGAGTAATCTACTGCCTGAACATGAAAGTCAGCATGTAAAAGTGTCCAAAGTATCAGGACAGGGTCATCATTTGCAATGAGACATAACACTTGAAGATACATGTGCTAATCAATGCTCAACAGTGTTTAACACATATTGTTTAAAACAGTAAAAAGTGTTTATGAGTATGACAACGACAGTTATACCTCTGTAAGAATGTGCATAATTATTTATTGTTGTATTTTTGTTCTTTCATCTGACCAAGGATATGGGTCGACAGCCATGGGTCATGAACCCACTCACCAATTCCCAGATGGAGGCAGAAAAAGCGAGAAAACACGACACACAAGACAAGGAATGTTGTTGAGAGGACTTTTAGAGGCCTAAAGTCTAGGTTCAGATGCCTGGATATGACAGGGGGAAGACTGTTCTACTCCCATATGGTCTGCAAAATAATCCTCATCTGTGCTATACTGCACAACATCTGTTGAAAAACAAAGGCCCCATGGGACTAAAAACCACTATATGCAGAAGATATGAATGAGGATTAAGACAATGAAAGAGACATCTAGTTCAAATCGTCCAGAAGCGTGATGAGTTTTTCTCTAATTTCTTTAGCTAAACAAATCACCTGATGGTAAAATAGACAGAAATATGTTAACTTATCAACATATCAATACATCTTTAAACTCATTTCATCGTATTGTCTCTATATGAAAGTCATGTAAAAATCACGCAACTCACATCTTTTCAACTAGGACAGGCCTTAACATGTCATAATCATGCTGTCTGAGCTGTTGATCAACATGGAGCCACAACTAAAAAAAACCAATTCAATCAATGCAGCAAGCCAATGTGTTGTAGTGTACTGCATGAAAGGGATAGAGCAGGACTGCCACATGTCTACATATAATGGTACAGTGTAGCAACAAAGTGTGTTTCATATAGTACTCAGTGATTAATGGACATAAATCTCCCCTAATGTCAGTACCTGAGGCAAACCCCTCATTGTAGTTTGTCTCACCAATGTACTAGCATGCACAATGTCAGAACTTTGCAGTAGCAAATATTGTCGCAGATATCGTCACAGATCATGAATGACAGTTGTCATGGGCAAAGGCCTAGTCCCAGGAGTAGATGTTAAAATGTCATATGTAAAGAAGGCATACATGCTTGGGACAAGATCAACTAAACACAACACGTGATAGATGTTGGTGGCAGATTGATGTAAATACCCTATCTTGCCACAGTTGACAAAATACACATTTACCATGCTTTGCACAGCAATGCAAGCAGGCTCCCTTTAACCAAAAACAATAACATGATGAAGTAGATAGCAATGTGTTGCATTGAAACACAGAAATAAGACAAGGACCATGTTTGTCAAACATCACATCAAGACTACAGAGATGGTAAATGTGTAGAGTGTCCATGTCAAAAGTCAAGCATAAATCTATGTGTACATATACAATCTCACTGAATATGGTGCAATGGAGATGCAGGGTATGGAATTACCCCTTCATGTTAAGAGTACGGTACCCCTGTCATGAGGTTAGAACTGCATAGCTGTATGACTCACCAGCTCTGGTATATAGCCAAAGGGTTATAGGGAATATGTAGGCTTGTCATGACTGGCCTGTTTTGAGAATTGCATTCTATTTGGACCAGTATGGCCTCAAAAACACCTGCCCTCATAATATATGTACACTACTGCCTTTGCCAGGATTAAGACAGCTGACATGGGGATGGCAGCATGCTGAGTAGAGAACAGTAGTAGTGTAAATTAGCATTCAACCCTTGTTCACTGCAGTGATGCTTACTGGATCACACACCACTTCAAAAGGTCTGTTGCTGTGTGTTACATTCACCTCTTCACAACAGCAGGTTGTTCAGGAAATTTGGGCATGACAAAAAATGTGCTGAATGCATGTGCCTGTTCAAGACATACACAACACATATTTTGAACTGTAAAGCAGTATGCACATGGGTAATATGAGTGTTCTGGTACTTTGTGCTATACGTGACACTCTAAAAAAGGTCAAAGGTATTGTCAAACTGAAGAGTGGTGTTAAATAATAAGTATTGTCACGCAGGGCTGCAAGTCACCTGTCTGTACTGCACTGTGTGACATGGAAATGGCAGGAATGTGCTGTATTAAAATATTATTGCATATACCTGTTTTTTCCTCTGTGCTGGTGCCATTATGGCTGCCTAGAGCCAACTTAGCCACCCTTACACCATGGTGCAAGGGTGTTAATTGTGCATGCAGGAATGCTTTTGTGCATGTTGGGGCACCTTCAAAGCAAATATAAAATCCTGATATATTCCTTGAATTACATGTGTGACTGAATGCAGCACACATTAAAAGAGAAATTAATGAGTATATTTCCATTTATTACTCCTTGTTTTACCTCTCCTAGAAAGGAGCATCTTTCTCAGGTCTACCTGTTCTGGGTAATCTAGGAATGCATCTAAAGCTGTGGGAGTTGTTTAGGAATACCAATGCAACGCCTGTGGAACGCCTTCCCAGGGCAGAGAGAGAAAGTGCTGTGATTTGCACTGCATTGCTTCACTCCTGATTTATGCCACCACTCAGGACCTCGGAAAGTGGTCTTGTGTGCCTTCATAAATCTCTATTAGGACTTGTGTTGCTATTGCACCACCTAGTCATGTACAATATCAATGTGTTGGAAAGTGGATCGTAGGTAAGTGCAGATAGGTATAGCACTAGGACACAATTCCCCCACTTAGATTCAATCAAACGCTCAATAAATTAATCATGGCTCAACCCTTCGTAGCTTTGCAATGAGCAACAAGGCTTAACTTAGAAGACAAAGGCCCTGGCCGTCTTAGGACAGCCACAGTTGCGGTGGTGGTCAGACAGCCGCCGATGTGGTGGTCCAACAGCCACATTACGACTGCGGTGGTAGCGCCGGGGTCAGTCCGCCAGCACTGACACTTTTCCACCACAGGATGGACTGCCGCTGCGGGTGCCCCTAATCCACCAGGGCAGCGCTGCAAGCAGTGAGAAACTTGGAATGGGGCCCATGGAGAGGCGGCCACGCTGGCAGCAACCCACCCCTTGGGACTAAGGGCGACAGGCTTTTCCATCCGCCAAAGTCATAATCGACCCGCTAGTGTGTAAAGCATTCAAATATGAAATTACAGTAGTTAAATAAAACACAGGAAACACTTTAAAAATCCAAAAATGATTTATAAAAATTGCTTACATTTTTATCTTTAATTTGACACCACAACTATTAAAATTGGATAAGGGGAACCATAGATATGCATTTTTAAAGAATTAGGCCCGTATTTATACTTTTTTTAGCGCCGCATTTGCGCCGCTTTTTGACGCAAAACGGCGCAAACCTACAAAATACAATGGTATTTTGCAAGTTTGCGCCGTTTTTGCGTCAAAAAACGACGCAAATGCAGCGCAAAAAAAGTATAAATACGGGCCTAAATGTTTTTTAGAACGTAGAAACTAAGGGCCAGATTACCTGTAGCTCCACTTTTCTTGTGGCCCCTTGCAACCCCCTACTGTCAGCATGTGTGCACCATATTTAAAATGTGGCGCACCATGGCGCAAGATAGAGTGCAAAAGCGTCAGAATTTCTGATGCCATTTAGGGTTAGCACCACCATTTTGGTGGTAATCCTGAACAGTACATAGGGGTCGATTGAAAACAATGGCATGCCCCTTTTAAAGCCTGCTCTGAGCAGTCATTAAAAATGCCAAAAATAATGATGCAAAGAAAACTTTTAAATTTCTTTCTGCCATTTTTTCAGCCCCCCAACGGGTGAACACTTCCCTAGCGCAGACATAATGTGGTGCAAATTGTTAGTTTGGCACAGGGATTTTGGCCTGGTTGGGCCATGTTAGTGTAAAAAAAATGCTGCTAATGTGGCACAAGGAGGAACTAGGGTATCTTAAATCTGCACCTAAAAGTGCCAATCTGGACTTCTGGTAGCACTCGATCTCGGCAAAGTCAAAATTTGAGGCCAACCATGATGGAGCCCTGCTCAGCTACAGTGAGCAGGATACCTCAGTCAAAGTTTTACCTTTGAACATAGTGTTTTTTACAGGACAAATTTCTCACCGGGATGAATTCGTAGATTCGATCTGTCCTCTTTGGATATGTGTCGCAGGGGACCTCAGTGAAGAACTCTACCTTTGGACTTAGTTAATTTTTCAGAATGAAAATCTTCATTCGGGCTGAGCTTGAAATTGGATCTGACATCCCTGGAGCCCTCCTTGGATACACTGTGCTGGAAACCTCAGTCAACTTTTTATGTTTGGACTATATCACTTTTTTGGAGTTTTTTTTCTCTGACGTTGGACGATCCTCCACAGAAAACTAATTTCAAGTCGACGTTGCTGGATTGCCTTTCCAGAAGCCCCTGCGCTTTTCATCGGCTCAAACCTGCAAGTCAGGCTGGGTCACAGACGACGTAAACCAGCTTGACTCACAAGGTCAGGTTGTCCCTTTATGGAGCATTTTTCCCAAATTCTCCAATCTTCTGGATCTTCTTTCAGAGGGTCTTTGAAGGTCCTTTAGGAGTCCACAACTCACCCCAGGGTTCCAGAAGCTCTGAGTTGCTCCTTTAGGGGCAGGACTTCAATTCCAGGAATACACCTGGCTCAGATCCAAAAATGACCACTGGACAGTGGTCAGCTGGTCGGCTTCTTCAAGTTTTGATGGAGGGGACTCTGGTCAGCTATTTTCTACCTCTACCAAACAGGGAGTCCCTTCTTGACCCCGTTGAAGGCAAGCAAAGTCATTTCTGTGGTGAAGCCCAAGTATGCAGCAGGTGCTGTGCTTCAGAGTGCAGTGTCCAGGTGCAGCAGGTGCAGTCCTTCAGAGAGCAGTGTCCAGGTGAAGGTCAGGGGTCCAGCAGGGCAGTCCTTCTTCTTGTCTTGTTCCTTGCAGGGATCTGAAGTGTGGGTGCAGCTCTGCCATGTTTATCTTTGCTCCTGGGGTGGAAAGCAGGGGGGCAACTGTCCAATTACAAGCAGGCCACCACACTCTTAGATGACCACTTCCTGTGAAGTGTGGCAAAAATCAATCCTAGGGAGCACTGTTCTCCCAAAATTTAAAATGGTAGAAACTCAATCTCAGAGGTTAGGTCTCGTTGAGCCCACTCACTGATGTGGCTTCAATTCCTTAGCATTCCCCTTTCCAGTCCTCTCCTAGTCTAATCAAGAGTGCACCTGGTTGTCTGGGTTTGTAGGAAATTGGGAAGGTCCAGAGCTGCCCAAATGCCCTTCCTTCCTCTGAAGCCCAGTTTGGCTTCTCTCCCCCGTCCTGATTCACCGATTGCTGCATCCCCAATGTACTTCCTTTGTCCTCAGCCCATGCCACTTCACACTTCATCAAGGCAGCCTGGCCAGGGTGCCAGAAGCTGGCAAATCAGAGAAGGGCACTACAGGGCTTAAGTTGGCAACTTTCAGGTAAAGTTCTAAAACTCTTTCCCTGAGTTAGTTACATTAAATTCTACAATGGCAAGTTGATGGATTTATTATAACAATCAGTTTGATACCAAACTTGAAATATCTAGCTCCTTTGGAGACTTTGGGCCAGATGTATCAAACGTTTTTGCATTCACAAACGATGTGAATCGCTGAAATCGGCCTTTGCGAATGCAAAAACACGTTTTGCGATCTATGAAAGGCATTCGCAGGCCAAAAACAAGGAATCGCAAAAATTGTGATTTTTAGCGAAGCTACACGGTTTTGCGTGTCGCAATCTGCGTATCGCAATTTGCGACATGAACAACCGAATCGCTATTTGCATCTCGCAAATTGCGAGCTCGAATAGCGACTCGCAAATACAGATTCGGTATTTGTTGTCGCAAATTGTGATACGCAGATTGCGACACGCAAAACCATGTCGCAATGCAATGCATCAAAAAATCACAAATCGTAGCAGCTGGAAGGGTATCACAGAGTGCCCTCTCTAGATTTTTCAATGCATTTCTAAATGCCATGCTGAGCAGGATACACCAGTACATCAGATTCCCCCAAACCCCACAGGAAATACAGCAGACAAAAATCGATTTCTACCAGATAGCAAAGTTCCCCCATGTCCTAGGTGCCATAGATGGGACACATGTTGCAATCTGTCCACCATCGACCACAGAGTATGTGTACTGCACCGTAAAAACCAACATTCAATGAACATACAGGTGATATGCAATGCCTCCTACATCATAACTGATCTCGTGGCCAGGTACCCAGGGAGCACACATGATTCGTACATCTTTCGCCACAGCGGGATTCACACAAGATTGCTAGCTGGGGAATTTGGTGAAGGATATCTACTAGGTAATTTGCAACTTTACAATGTTGCATTGATTGCAGTGTGACGTCAGATGGCACAGCTACTCATTATACCCTCTGTTCCTTCCCAGAGACAGTGCCTAAGCAGGGCACACCTACATGATGACACCCTACCTAAATCCTGCAACACCAGCAGAGCGGAGATACAATTCAGCACACAGGGTAACCCGCAATGTGGTGGAGCGCCCATTTGGCCTGCTGAAGAATCGCTTCCAGTGCATCCACAAAAGTGGAGGGGCACTACAGTACAGCCCGGACACGACCTGTAGAATAGTGGCCACATGTGCGATCGTGCACAATATAGCTGCCACCAGGGGCATCCCAGTGGAAATATCAGAGCCAGACTCAGATGAGGATGATGATCCCATACCACCCCTACAGCCAGCAGACAGGACCAGTGCAGCAGAGGGCAGGCAAAGTGTGCTGACATCACGCACAACCATTTCAGATGTCAGTAATGACAACACCACCTCACTGACATGTATTCCGGTAGTTAGCACCTTTATTACCTTGACTTCAGGTAACATATGTGTCACTAGGACAAAGCAATATACATCAGGCAGACATGAGCCATTAACAGTGTCACACTATTAGCATCATAGTTTTACTGTATTGCTACATGTGAAGATAGTCCCCTTTAGTCCTCAATGTCACTTCTTACGACCACGCATTCCACTTGAGTGTGCAGTGGTCTCGCTGGCACCTCTTGTATCAGGCTCACAGGCAGTACTGTGCTTGGCACTGCGACGCCTAGGATCCATCATGGGGACTGCAAGACTGCTGAGGCTAAATGACTCCTCAGTATCCCCAACACCCAGTTCGCTGGGTGTAGCACTGCGTGCTGTCAGCATAGAATCCAGAACGTTGGTTATTTGCACCAATCCCTGTGCAACGTCCCAACTGCTATGTGCTGCCTCCACCTGTGCGGCCACAGCACGCCGTGATATCAGGGCAGTTGATGTACCAAGACAATTTACAGATCTGCAAAAGCCATTGAACATTCCAATTAATTGCAGTTCGCGCCTGCGGTGGCTCACACGCTCATGCCTGATCTCAGTACAGAGTTCCTTAATGGCATTTGTCAGTTCCTTGGTGTTATCTGCAGCTGTTTGCTGTCCCTCATGCAGCTTGCAGATGTTTGCATTCAGAGACTCCAACTGCTTGTGCCTCATATTGGCATTGTGTGACTGCAACTGCCTGTGCATTGCCCTCATGTTTTTGCATTGCAGGTGCTGCACTTTGAGCATGGACGCTTCAAGGCCACCAAAGATTGATGGGCCCTCACCTTCATCTGTGTGCTGTGTGCCTGCATCGTGAGGCCTCCTGCGGGGAGTTGAGTGATGCCGGGGCAGGGACTGCTGCCTTCCTGTGGATTTAGCTTCTGGGGGTGGTGTGTGGCCTTCATCCAGCATTTCATCGGAGTCCAGGTTCAAACTGTGGAGAGGTAACACCCTTGCCCTGCTTCTGATTGGTGCTATACACAATGGCTCACTGGTGTTTGAGTCGGACAGTGGCTGTGTTTCTGCTTGTCCCCCACATTGGCACATTCTACTACTGCTGGGCCTGAGCCATCTGCAACGACAATGGGCAGCATGTCATTTATGTATGTATCACCAAATGTTGCACAATGGTAATAAATGTACACTTACATCGTATCACTATGAATTGTGTGTTTTGTTCTTCTGTGTGTCTGTATACTTAATTGCAATCTATGTGCTATTTTCAGCTCAGGGTTGTGGACTACTACTCCCATAAGGCATTGTTGTGCCGCATGTAAGATGTGGAATGGACTACTTATCACAATGCTTTGCACTAATTGCTATTTCCTAAGGGGCATTTGTACATGCACATATGGGGATACACATCATTATTGGACTTACCTTTACTGGTGCTAGGTGTCCCGGAAGTGGCAATGTCAGTGACCCCACAGACAGCTTCTGGAAGGAGTGTGGACTCCACCAGGTCTTCCATGGGGGTGGAGGGTGTCTGGGTGGATGGTCTGCCTCCTGTGCTCCTTGCCTCCTTTAGCCTGCTGGCCACCCTCTCCTTGGCACGGGAACGCATGTCATACCACCTCTTGCGTATCTCTTCCACTGAGCGCTGCGCTACCCCCACTCCGCAGATTTTGGTCTGGATGTCAGCCCAAAGTTTCGGCTTCTCACTCTCCGGTACCTGAAGTAAGTTCTTCCCAAAAAGCCAGTCATGGCTCCTGACCCCCTCCTCAGTGAGCACATCCAATTCTTGCTCACTGAATTTCAGCTTCCTCTTGCTTTCTCCCTTCTCCTTCACATTGCCAACATTGGCCATGTTGGTGTTAGGCCCTGGCTTGCTCTCACACTTGCTCCCTGGGGCTGGTCTGTGACTCTCTGACTGCTCCTGTGGGTGTGTGTAGGAAAGTACCATCTTGCCTGGCATGTTACCCCCATATTTCACTGTAAATATGTTGTTTTGGTCTATGTGTCACTGGGACCCTGCCATGCAGGGCCCCAGTGCTCATAAGTATGTGTCCTGTATGTGTTCCCTGTGTGATGCCTAACTGTCTCACTGAGGCTCTGCTAACCAGAACCTCAGTGGTTATGCTCTCTCTGCTTTCCAAATGTGTCACTAACAGGCTAGTGACTAAATTTTCCAATTCACATTGGCATACTGGTACACCAATAGAATTCCCTAGTATATGGTAGTGAGGTACCCAGGGTATTGGGGTTCCAGGAGATCCCTATGGGATGCAGCATTTCCTTTGCCACCCATAGGGAGCTCTGACAATTCTTACACAGGCCTGCCTAGGCAGCCTGCGTGAAATAACGTCCACGTTATTTCACAGACATTTACCACTGCACTTAAGTAACTTATAAGTCACCTATATGTCTAACCTTCACCTGGTGAAGGTTGGGTGCAAAGTTACTTAGTGTGTGGGCACCCTGGCACTAGCCAAGGTGCCCCCACATAGTTTAGGGCAAATTCCCCGGACTTTGTGAGCTCAGGGACACCATTACACGAGTGCACTACACATAGGTTACTACCTATGTATAGCGTCACAATGGTAACTCCGAACATGGCCATGTAACATGTCTAAGATCATGGAATTGTCACCCAAATGCCATACTGGCATTGGGGGGACAATTCCATGATCCCCCGGGAGTCTAGCACAGTACCCGGGTACTGCTAAACTGCCTTTCCGGGATCTCCTCTGCAGCTGCTGCCAACCCCTCAGACAGGTTTCTGCCATCCTGGGGTCCTGGCAGCCCTGGCCCAGGAAGGCAGAACAAAGGACTTCCTCTGAGAGAGGGTGTAACACCCTCTCCCTTTGAAAATAGGTGTGAGCGCTGGGGAGGAGTAGCCTACCCCAGCCTCTGGAAATGCTTTGATGGGCACAGATGGTGGCCATCTCTGCATAAGCCAGTCTACACCGGTTCAGGGATCCCCCAGCCCTGCTCTGGCGCGAACCTGGACAAAGGAAATGGGAGTGAACACTCCCCTGACCTGCACCTCCCAGGGGAGGTGACCAGAGCTCCTCCAGTGTGTCCCAGACCTCTTCCATCTTGGAAACAGAGGTGTTGGGGGCACACTGGACTGCTCTGAGTGGCCAGTGCCAGCAGGTGACGTCAGAGGCTCCTTCTGATAGGCTCTTACCTCTCTTGGTAGCCAATCCTCCTTCCTTGGTAGCCAAACCTCCTTTTCTGGCTATTTAGGGTCTCTGCTTTGGAGAATTCTTCAGATAACGAATGCAAGAGCTCACCAGAGTTCCTCTGCATCTCCCTCTTCACCTTCTACCAAAGGATCGACCGCTGACTGCTCAGGATGCCTGCAAAACAGCAACAAAGTAGCCAGACGACTACCAGCAACATTGTAGCGCCTCATCCTGCCGGCTTTCTCGACTGTTTCCAGGTGGTGCATGCTCTGGGGGTAGCCTGCCTTCACCCTGCACCAGAAGCTCCAAAGAAATCTCCAGTGGGTCGACGGAATCTTCCCCCTGCTAACGCAGTTTTGTTTGCAGTCTTTCTGCATGGGAGCACCTCTGCAAGCTTCATCGTGACGTGGGACATCCGTCTTCCAAAGGAGAAGTCCCTAGCTCTCTTCTTTCTTGCAGAACTCCAAGCTTCTTCCATCCAGTGGCAGATTCCTTGCACCCTCAGCTGGCATTTCCTGGGCTCCTGCCCACTCTCGACACTGTTGCGACTATTGCACTTGGTCCCCTTGTCTTACAGGTACTCAGGTCCGGAAATCCACTATTGTTGCATTGCTGGTGTTTGTTCTTCCTGCAGAATCCCCCTATCATGACTTCTATGCTCTCGGGGGGTAGTAGGTGTACTTTACACCAACTTTTCAGGGTCTTGGGATGGGCTATTTTTCTAACCCTCACTGTCTTCTTACAGTCCCAGTGACCCTCTACAAGCTCACATAGGTCTGGGGTCCATTTGTGGTTCGCATTCCACTTTTGGAGTATATGGTTTGTGTTGCCCCTATACCTATGTGTCACTTTTGCAATCTATTGTAATTCTACACTGTTTGCATTACTTTTCTTGCTATTACTTACCTAATTTTGGTTTGTGTACATGTATCTTGTGTATATAACTTATCCTCATACTGAGGGTACTCACTGAGATACTTTCGGCATATTGTCATAAAAATAAAGTACCAATATTTTTAGTAACTCTGTGCATTGTGTTTTCTTATGATATTGTGCATATGACACCAGTGGTATAGTAGGAGCTTTAAATGTCTCCTAGTTCAGCCTAAGCTGCTTTGCCATAGCTACCTTCTATCAGTCTAAGCTTCTAGAAACACCTCTTCTACACTAATAAGGGATAACTGGACCTGGCACAAGGTGTAAGTACCTCTGGTACCCACTACAAGCCAGGCCAGCCTCCTACATTGGTTGTGCAGCGGTGGGATAAGTACTTGTAACTACTTACCACTTTGTCATTTTGTACTTTTCATAAGAGAATAATATACAAAACAGTTGAGTGTATGTACTCCTCTTAAACTTTTTACAAAGTTCTGAAAAGTTTCTCTAAAACTTCTAAAAGTTTTCTAAAAGATCGAACACGTTTTTTTTTCTGTTCTTTAAAAAGTCCTGAAGCTTTTTCTTCCTTCTCACTATTTCTAAACCTTTGATTATCATGTGTGTAGAAGATTCTACTCTTAAAATGGTCAATACTACTTATGACAATTTGAATTACAAGAGCCTAAGGAGTCTCTGCTTAGATAGTGGTTTAGTGATAGGAAAAAACCCTGCCAAAGAGTTTCTATTTAACATGCTTATTGTAAATGATGAGTCCCAAGCAGGCACATCAAATGAGAGTTTAATAGAAGGTTCCCAATCTGACTCAGGGGATCTCCTTGAGGGAGGTAGGGAGGGTTCTAAACAGGATCTGCCCCCTAGCAGGACACCCAGTAATGTTGGTAGTAATGGAGGTTCCCATCACAGTAGGGAAGTATTTATTCCTAGAGGCCAAGTTGCTAGGGTCCAGTCAGTTAGGGACAGATCTCCCTCTGTTGTTTCAAACTTGTCCTCTGTGTCCAAGAATTCCCAACCCACCCACCCTGAGGATAACTTGTTAGAAAGGGAACTCAAAAAGTTGAGGGTTGAAGAGACCAGACTGAAGCTTAAACAGCAACAGCTGGCCTTAGATAGGGAATCCCTAGACCTGGAGAAGGAAAGACAGAGATTGGGGTTTGGACCCCATGGTGGCAGCAGCAGTATTCCTGATAGTAATCCTGTTAGAGAGCATAATTCCAGGAATCTGCACAAAATAGTCCCCCCTTACAAGGAGGAGGATGACATCAACAAGTGGTTTGCTGCACTTGAGAGGGCCTGCATGGTACAGGGGGTCCCTCAAAGGCAGTGGGCTGCTATACTGTGGCTATCTTTCATTGGAAAGGGTAGGGATAGGCTCCTTACTGTTAGAGAAAGTGATGCTAACAATTTTGCAGTTTTGAAGGATGCACTCTTGGATGGATTTGGCTTAACCACTGAACAATACAGGATTAACTTCAGAGACATCACAAGACTGGACAGACTTTGTAGACTGTTCAGTGAAGGCCTTGGAGGGGTGGTTACATGGCAGTAGAGTATATGACTATGAAAGCCTGTATAACATTATTCTGAGAGAACATATTCTGAATAACTGTGTGTCTGACTTGTTACACCAATATCTAGTGGACTCAGATCTGACCTCTCCCAAGAATTGGGACAGAAGACAGACAAATGGGTCAGAACAAGAGTGAACAGAAAAGTTCATTCAGGGGGTGTAGGAAAGTACCATCTTGCCTGGCATGTTACCCCCATATTTCACTGTATATATGTTGTTTTAGTGTATGTGTCACTGGGACCCTGCCAGCCAGGGCCCCAGTGCTCATAAGTGTGCCCTGTATGTGTTCCCTGTGTGATGACTAACTGTCTCACTGAGGCTCTGCTAACCAGAACCTCGGTGGTTATGCTCTCTCTTTACTTTCCAAATTGTCACTAACAGGCTAGTGACCAATTTCACCAATTCACATTGGCATACTGGAACACCCTTATAATTCCCTAGTATATGGTACTGAGGTACCCAGGGTATTGGGGTTCCAGGAGATCCCTATGGGCTGCAGCATTTCTTTTGCCACCCATAAGGAGCTCTGACAATTCTTACACAGGCCTGCCACTGCAGCCTGAGTGAAATAATGTCCACGTGATTTCACAGCCATTTACCACTGCACTTAAGTAACTTATAAGTCACCTATATGTCTAACCTTTACCTGGTAAAGGTTGGGTGCTAAGTTACTTAGTGTGTGGGCACCCTGGCACTAGCCAAGGTGCCCCCACATTGTTCAGGGCAAATTCCCCGGACTTTGTGAGTGCGGGGACACCATTACACGCGTGCACTATACATAGGTCACTACCTATGTATAGCGTCACAATGGTAACTCCGAACATGGCCATGTAACATGTCTAAGATCATGGAATTGTCACCCCAATGTATTCTGGCTTTGGGGAGACAATTCCATGATCCCCCGAGTCTCAAGCACAGACCCGGGTACTGCCAAACTAACTTTCCCGGGGTTTCACTGCAGCTGCTGCTGCTGCCAACCCCTCAGACAGGTTTCTGCCCTCCTGGGGTCCAGCCAGGCTTGGCCCAGGAAGGTGGAACAAAGGACTTCCTCAGAGAGAGGGTGTTAAACCCTCTCCCTTTTCAAAAAGGTGTCAGGGCTGGGGAGGAGTAGCCTCCCCCAGCCTCTGGAAATGCTTTGATGGGCACAGATGGTGCCCATCTCTGCATAAGCCAGTCTGCACCGGTTCAGGGATTCCCCAGCCCTGCTCTTGCGTGAAACTGGACAAAGGAAAGGGGAGTGACCACTCCCCTGACATGCACCTCCCAGGGGAGGTGCCCAGAGCTCCTCCAGTGTGCTCCAGACCTCTGCCATCTTGGAAACAGAGGTGCTGCTGGCACACTGGACTGCTCTGAGTGGCCAGTGCCAGCAGGTGACGTCAGAGACTCCTTCTGATAGGCTCTTACCTGTGTTGCTAGCCTATCCTCCTTCCTAGGTAGCCAAACCTCCTTTTCTGGCTATTTAGGGTCTCTGCTTTGGGGAATTCTATAGATAACGAATGCAAGAGCTCATCAGAGTTCCTCTGCATCTCTCTCTTCACCTTCTGCCAAGGAATCGACTGCTGACTGCTCAGGACGCCTGCAAAACCACAACAAAGTAGCAAAGACGACTACTGCAACCTTGTATCGCTGATCCTGCCGCCTTCTCGACTGTTTTCCTGGTGGTGCATGCTGTGGGGGTAGTCTGCCTCCTCTCTGCACTAGAAACTCCGAAGAAATCTCCCGTTGGTCGACTGAATCTTCCCCCTGCAACCGCAGGCAACAAAAGACTGCATCACCGGTCCTCTGGGTCCCCTCTCAGCCTGACGAGCGTGGTCCCTGGAACTCAGCAACTCTGTCCAAGTGACTCCCACAGTCCAGGGACTCTTCAGTCCAAGTTTGGTGGAGGTAAGTCCTTGCCTCCCCACGCTAGACTGCATTGCTGGGTACCGCGTGATTTGTAGCTGCTCCGGCTCCTGTGCACTCTTCCAGGATTTCCTTTGTGCACAACCAAGCCTGGGTCCCCGACACTCTAACCTGCAGTGCACAACCTCCTGAGTTGTCCTCCGGTGTCGTGGGATCTCCTTTTGTGACTTTGGGTGAGCTCCTGTTCACTCCTGTTTGTAGTGCCTGTTCCGGCACTTCTGTGGGTGCTGCCTGCTTCTGTGAGGGCTCCCTATCTTGCTGGGCGCCCCCTCTGTCTCCTACCGCAATTGGCAACATCCTGGTCCCTCCTGGGCCACAGCAGCATCCAAAAACCCTAACCGCAACCCTTGCAGCTAGCAAGGCTTGTTTGTGGTCTTTCTGCATGGAAACACCTCTGCAAGCTTCTTCACGACGTGGGACATCCATCCTCAAAAGGGAAAGTTTCTAGCCCTCTTCGTTCTTGCAGAATCCACAGCTTCTACCATCCGGTGGCAGCTTCTTTGCACCCTCAGCTGGCATTTCCTGGCATCTGCCCAATCCCGACTTTGTCGCGACTCTTGGACTTGGTCCCCTTGTTCCACAGGTACTCTCGTCCGGAAATCCACTTTGGTTGCATTGCTGGTGTTGGTCTTCCTTGCAGAATTCCCCTTTCACGACTTCTGTGCTCTCTGGGGAATATAGGTGCACTTTACACCTACTTTTCAGGGTCTTGGAGTGGGCTATTTTTCTAACCCTCACTGTTTTCTTACAGTCCCAGCGACTCTCACAAGCTCACATAGGTTTGGGGTCCATTCGTGTTTCGCATTCCACTTTTGGAGTATATGGTTTGCGTTGCCCCTATTCCTATGTGCTCCTATTGCAATCTACTGTAACTATACATTGCTTGCATTACTTCCTTTTGCTATTACTGCATATTTTTGGTATTGTGTACATATATCTTGTGTATATTTGCTATCCTCATACTGAGGGTACTCACTGAAATACTTTGGCATATTGTCATAAAAATAAAGTACCTTTATTTTTAGTATATCTGTGTATTGTGTTTTCTTATGATATTGTGCATATGACACCAGTGGTATAGTAGGAGCTTTGCATGTCTCCTAGTTCAGCCTAAGCTTCTCTGCTATAGCTACCTTCTACATGCCTAAGCTGCTAGAAACAACTCTTCTACACTAATAAGGGATAACTGGACCTGGTACAGAGTGTAAGTACCCCTTGGTACCCACTACAAGCCAGGCCAGCCTCCTACATTGGTTGTGCAGCGGTGGGATAAGTACTTGCAACTACTTACCACTTTGTCATTTTGTACTTTTCATAAGAGAAGAATATACAAAACAAGTTCAGTGTATGTACACCTAACCAAAAAGTTTTGCTTTTCTTCTCTTACTCTATTTGCTAAGTGCTGAAAAGTACCTCTAAACTTTCAAAAAAGTTTCTAAAAAGTTGAAAAAGTTTTTTCTGTTTCCTTAAAAAGTTCTGAAACTTTTTCTTTCTTTTTCTGTCCCTTAAACCTTTTTCTATCATGTCTGGTACAGGTCCTACTCTTGATCTGGTCAGCTCTGCTTATGACCACCTTAGCTGGAAAGGTGTAAGGAGTCTCTGCATCGATAGAGGTTTAGGGGTAGGGAAGAATCCCTCTAGAGAATTGTTGATTAACATGCTCATTGAAAATGATATGGCCTTAGCTGGCACATCTGTTGAGAAGTTAGGAGATGGTTAACACTCTGATTCTGGGGCAGCCCCAGCAAGAATGTTAGATGGTATTCTTTCCAACTTGCCCCTTAGCAGACCACCTAGCATAACTTGTACTAATGTGAGCTCTCATCACAGTAGGGATGCCATTCCTGCAGGTCAAGTTGTTAGAGTGCCAACTGTTAGGGACAATTCTCCCTCTGTTCATTCACACCATTCTTTTGTGTCAAAGCATGCCCAACCCACCCACCCTGATGACAGAATGTTAGAAAGGGAGCTCAATAGATTGAGAGTGGAAGAGTCCAGGCTGAAGCTTAAACAGCAACAGCTGGCTCTAGACAGGGAATCTTTAGACTTAGGAAAAGGAAGACAGAGTTTGGGGTTAGGACCCCATGGTGGCAGCAGCAGTATTACAGATAGTAATCCTGTGAAAGAGCATGATTCTAGGAATCTGCATAAGATAGTTCCCCCTTACAAGGAGGGGGATGACATTAACAAGTGGTTTGCTGCACTTGAGAGGGCCTGTGTTGTACAGGGGGTCCCTCAAAGGCAGTGGGCTGCTATCCTATGGCTATCTTTCATTGGAAAGGGTAGGGATAGTCTCCTTACTGTGAAAGAAAGTGATGCCAGTAATTTTACAGTTTTGAAGAATGCACTCTTGGATGGATTTGGCTCAACCACTGAACAATACAGGATTAAGTTCAGAGAAACCAGAAAAGAGTCCTCAGAAGACTGGGTAGACTTTGTTGACTATTCAGTGACGGCCTTGGAGGGGCAGTTACATGGCAGTAAACTTTCTGACTATGAAAGCCTGTATAATCTGACCCTGAGAGAGCATATTCTGAATACATGTGTGTCTGATTTGTTACACCAATATCTAGTGGACTCAGATCTGACCTCTCCCCAAGAATTGGGAAAGAAGGCAGACAAATGGGTCAGAACAAGAGTGAACAGTAAAGTTCATACAGGGGGTGACAAGGATGGCAAGAAGAAGGATGGTAAGTCTTCAGACAAGGGTGGGGACAAATCTAAAAATGAGTCTTCATCAGGCTCACAAAAACACTCTGGTGGGGTGGTGGGTCCAAATCCTCTTCTAATCAAGTAAAGAAACCATGGTGCTATTTATGTAAAGTAAAAGGCCATTGGACAACTGATGCCAGTTGTCGAAAGAAAAGCACCAAGCCTTCCACTACCGCACCCCTACTGCTACACCTAGTGCCCCTAGTAATAGCAGTGGTGGTGGGAGCAAACCTACTAATAGCCAAACCAAGGGAGTAGCTGGGCTCACTTTTGGTAATTTAGTTGGGATTGGTCTTGTTAGGGAGACCACAGAGGCTGTGTTAGTCTCTGAAGGTGCCATTGATTTGGCCACCTTTGTTGCTTGTCCCCTTAATATGGATAAGTACAAGCAACTTCCCCTAATAAATGGTGTTGAGGTTCAGGCCTACAGGGACACAGGTGACAGTGTTACCATGGTAATAGAGAAACTGGTACACCCTGAACAACACCTACTTGGTCACCAGTACCAAGTGACTGATGCTCATTACAACACTCTTCGCCACCCCATGGCTGTTGTAAATCTCAACTGGGGGGGGGGGGGTTACTGGTCCAAAGAAAGTTGTGGTTGCCTCAGATTTACCTTTAGACTGTCTACTAGGGAGTGATTTAGAGACATCAGCTTGGGCAGAAGTGGAGTTGGAGGCTCATGCAGCAATGCTGGGCATTCCTGGGTATATTTTTGCTTTAACCAGGGCTCAGGCCAAAAAGCAAAAAGGACAGGGTGACTTGGATCCTGGAACAATGGACCAAGTGCTCCCTAAAGCTAGGGTTAGTAAAGGTAAATCTCTACCTACTATCCCTCCCTCTATAGATGATTCAACTTCTGAGGAAGAAGAATTTCCCCCCTGTGCAGAACCTTCACCAGAGAAGCTGGAAGCAGACACTGCTGAGCTTTTGGGTGGAGGGGGGCCTGACAGGGAGGAGCTGAGTGTGGCACAGCAAACCTGTCCCACATTAGAGGGTCTAAGACAGCAAGCTGTCAAACAGCAAAAGGGGGATGTCAGTGACTCACATAGAGTTTACTGGGAGGACAACCTCTTGTATACAGAGGCAAGAGACCCTAAACCTGGAGCAGCCAGGAGATTGGTCATTCCCCTGCAATACAGAGAGTTCCTCCTAACTCTAGCCCACAACATTCCCTTGGCTGGACATCTAGGGCAAATTAAAACATGGGAAAGGCTTGTCCCCCTGTTTCATTGGCCTAGGATGTCAGAGGACACAAAATATTTTTGTAAGTCCTGTGTCACCTGTCAAGCCAGTGGCAAGACTGGTGGCACCCCAAAGGCTCCCCTTATTCCACTGCCTGTGGTTGGGGTTCCCTTTGAAAGGGTAGGGGTTGACATAGTTGGCCCCCTTGACCCTCCTACTGCTTCAGGCAATAGGTTTATCTTAGTGTTAGTGTACCATGCCACAAGATATCCTGAAGCAATTCCTCTTAGGACCACTACAGCACCTGCAGTGGCAAAAGCCCTCCTGGGAATCTTTTCCAAGGTGGGTTTCCAAAAAGAGGTGGTATCAGACAGGGGTAGCAACTTTATGTCTGCATACTTAAAGGCCATGTGGAAGGAATGTGGTGTAACATACAAATTCACCACACCTTATCATCCACAAACAAATGGACTGGTTGAGAGGTTTAACAAAACTCTCAAAGGAATGATAATGGGACTCCCTGAAAAACTCAGGAGGAGATAGGATGTCCTGTTACCTTGCCTCCTTTTTGCTTACAGGGAGGTACCACAGAAAGGAGTGGGCTTCAGCCCCTTTGAACTCCTATTTGGGAACCCTGTAAGAGGTCCTCTAACACTTGTAAAGGAGGGTTGGGAACAACCTTTAAAAGCTCCTAAGCAAGACATAGTGGACTATGTACTTGGCCTAAGATCCAGAATGGATGAGTATATGAAAAAGGCCAGTAAAAACCTTCAGGCCAGCCAAGAGCTCCAAAAGCAATGGCATGACCAGAAGGCTGTTCTGATTCAGTACCAACCAGGGCAGAAAGTGTGGGTCTTGGAGCCTGTGGCCCCAAGAGCACTCCAAGCCAAATGGAGTGGACCCCACATTATTGTTGAAAAGAAGGGAGAAGTCACCTACTTAGTTGACTTGGGCACTGCCAGGAGTCCCCTTAGGGTGCTCCATGTCAATTGCCTGCAACCCTACTATGACAGGGCTGATCTCACCCCGCTCATGGCAACAGATGAAGGACAGGAAGAAGAGAGTGACCCTCTCCCTGATCTCTTCTCTTCCACAGAACAAGATGCTCTAGTGGATGGTGTAGTTTTAGCAGATTGTCTTACTGCTGAGCAGAAAGACCACTGCATAAATCTCCTGGGTCAGTTTTCTAAACTCTTTTCTACTGTGTCAGGCACTACTTCTTGGTGTGAGCACACAATTGATACTGGACACAGCATGCCTGTCAAAAGTAAGATCTATAGGCAGCCTGACCATGTCAGGGACTGCATAAAACAAGAGGTTCAGAAAATGCTTGAACTGGGAGTGGTTGAGCACTCTGAAAGTCCATGGGCCTCTCCTGTGGTGCTTGTACCAAAGCCTCACTCTAAAGATGGGAAAAGAGAGATGAGGTTTTGTGTAGATTACAGAGGTCTCAACCAGGTAACTAAAACCGATGCTCACCCTATACCCAGGGCAGATGAGCTTATAGATACACTGGCATCTGCCAAGTATCTAAGCACCTTTGATTTGACTGCAGGGTATTGGGAGATCAAATTATCAGAGGATGCTAAAGCAAAAACTGCATTTTCGACTATTGGAGGGCACTACCAATTCACAGTAATGCCCTTTGGTTTGAAAAATGCACCTGGCACTTTTCAGAGGTTGGTAAATACAGTCCTGCAAGGGTTGGAGGCTTTTAGTGCAGCACATCTATATGATATAGCTGTCTTTAGCTCCACCTGGGATGATCACCTGGTCCACCTATGGAAAGTTTTGGAGGCACTGCAGAAGGCAGGCCTCACTATCAAGGCTTCAAAGTGCCTGATAGGGCAGGGGAAAGTGGTTTATCTGGGACACCTTGTAGGTGGAGAACAGATTGCACCACTTCAGGGGAAAATCCAAACTATTATAGATTGGGTTCCCCCTACAACTCAGACCCAAGTGAGAGCCTTTCAAGGCCTCACAGGGTATTACAGGAGGTTCATAAAGAACTATGGCTCCATAGCAGCCCCTCTTAATGACCTCACATCTAAGAAAATGCCTAAAAAGGTATTGTGGACAGCTAGCTGTCAGAAAGCTTTTGAGGAGCTGAAACAGGCCGTGTGCTCTGCTCCTGTCCTAAAAAGCCCATGTTACTCCAAGAAATTCATTGTTCAAACTGATGCATCTGAAATAGGGGTAGGGGCAGTCTTATCACAACTCAATTCTGAGGGCCAGGTTCAACCTGTTGCTTTTATCAGCAGGAGGTTGACCCCTAGAGAAAAGCGTTGGTCTGCCATAGAGAGGGGGGCATTTGCTGTGGTCTGGACACTGAAGAAGTTAGGCCATACCTGTTTGGCACTCACTTCATTGTTCAGACAGACCACAAACCTCTACTTTGGCTAAAACAAATGAAAGGTGAAAACTCTAAATTGTTGAGGTGGTCCATATCTCTACAGGGAATGGACTATACAGTGGACCATAGACCTGGGAGTACTCACTCCAATGCAGATGAATTCTCCAAATATTTCCACTTAGACAATGAAGACTCATCAGGTCATGGCTAGTCTTATTGTCCTTCGTTTGGGGGGGGGGTTGTGTAGGAAAGTACCATCTTGCCTGGCATGTTACCCCCATATTTCACTGTATATATGTTGTTTTAGTGTATGTGTCACTGGGACCCTGCCAGCCAGGGCCCCAGTGCTCATAAGTGTGCCCTGTATGCGTTCCCTGTGTGATGACTAACTGTCTCACTGAGGCTCTGCTAACCAGAACCTCGGTGGTTATGCTCTCTCTTTGCTTTCCAAATTGTCACTAACAGGCTAGTGACCAATTTCACCAATTCACATTGGCATACTGGAACACCCTTATAATTCCCTAGTATATGGTACTGAGGTACCCAGGGTATTGGGGTTCCAGGAGATCCCTATGGGCTGAAGCATTTATTTTGCCACCCATAGGGAGCTCTGACAATTCTTACACAGGCCTGCCACTGCAGCCTGAGTGAAATAACGTCCACGTTATTTCACAGCCATTTACCACTGCACTTAAGTAACTTATAAGTCACCTATATGTCTAACCTTTACCTGGTAAAGGTTGGGTGCTAAGTTACTTAGTGTGTGGGCATCCTGGCTCTAGCCAAGGTGCCCCCACATTGTTCAGGGCAAATTCCCCGGACTTTGTGAGTGTGGGGACACCATTACACGCGTGCACTATACATAGGTCACTACCTATGTATAGCGTCACAATTGTAACTCCGAACATGGCCATGTAACATGTCTAAGATCATGGAATTGTCACCCCAATGCCATTCTGGCATTGGGGAGACAATTCCATGATCCCCGAGTCTCTAGCACAGACCCGGGTACTGCCAAACTACCTTTCCCGGGGTTTCACTGCTGCTGCTGCTGCTGCCAACCCCTCAGACAGGTTTCTGCCCTCCTGGGGTCCAGCCAGGCTTGGCCCAGGAAGGCAGAACAAAGGACTTCCTCAGAGAGAGGGTTGTTACACCCTCTCCCTTTGGAAAAAGGTGTCAGGGCTGGGGAGGAGTAGCCTCCCCCAGCCTCTGGAAATGCTTTGATGGGCACAGATGGTGCCCATCTCTGCATAAGCCAGTCTGCACCGGTTCAGGGATCCCCCAGCCCTGCTCTGGCGCGAAACTGGACAAAGGAAAGGGGAGTGACCATTCCCCTGACCTGCACCTCCCAGGGGAGTGCCCAGAGCTCCTCCAGTGTAATCCAGACCTCTGCCATCTTGGAAACAGTGGTGCTGCTGGCACACTGGACTGCTCTGAGTGGCCAGTGCCAGCAGGTGACGTCAGAGACTCCTTCTGATAGGCTCTTACCTGTGTTGCTAGCCTATCCTCCTTCCTAGGTAGCCAAACCTCCTTTTCTGGCTATTTAGGGTCTCTGCTTTGGGGAATTCTATAGATAACGAATGCAAGAGCTCAACAGAGTTCCTCTGCATCTCTCTCTTCACCTTCTGCCAAGGAATCGACCGCTGACTGCTCAGGACGCCTGCAAAACCGCAACAAAGTAGCAAAGACGACTACTGCAACCTTGTATCGCTGATCCTGCCGCCTTCTCGACTGTTTTCCTGGTGGTGCATGCTGTGGGGGTAGTCTGCCTCCTCTCTGCACTAGAAGCTCCGAAGAAATCTCCTGTGGGTCGACGGAATCTTCCCCCTGCTACCGAAGGCAACAAAAGACTGCATCACTGGTCCTCTGGGTCCCCTCTCAGCCCAACGAGCGTGGTCCCTGGAACTCAGCAACTCTGTCCAAGTGACTCCCACAGTCCAGTGACTCTTCAGTCCAAGTTTGGTGGAGGTAAGTCCTTGCCTCCCCACGCTAGACTGCATTGCTGGGTACCGCGTGATTTGTAGCTGTTCTGGCTCCTGTGCACTCTCCAGGATTTCCTTTGTGCACAGCCAAGCCTGGGTCCCTGACACTCTAACCTGCAGTGCACAACCTCCTGAGTTGTCCTCCGGCGTCGTGGGATCTCCTTTTGTGACTTCGGGTGAGCTCCAGTTCACTCCTCTTCGTAGTGCCTGTTGTGGCACTTCTGCGGGTGCTGCCTGCTTCTGTGAGGGCTCCCTATCTTGCTGTGCGCCCCCTCTGTCTCCTCACACAATTGGCAACATCCTGGTCCCTCCTGGGCCACAGCAGCATCCAAAAACCCTAACCGTGATCCTTGCAGCTATCAAGGCTTGTTTGCAGTCTTTCTGTGTGGGAACACATCTGCAAGCTTCCTCACGACGTGTGACATCCATCCTCAAAAGGGGAAGTTTCTAGCCCTCTTTTTTCTTGCAGAATCCACAGCTTCTACCATCCAGTGGCAGCTTCTTTGCACCCTCAGCTGGCATTTCCTGGGCATCTGCCCAATCCCGACTTTGTTGCAACTCTTGGACTTGGTCCCCTTGTTCCACAGGTACTCTCGTCCGGAAATCCACTTTGGTTGCATTGCTGGTGTTGGTCTTCCTTGCAGAATTCCAGTATCACGACTTCTGTGCTCTCTGGGGAATATAGGTGCACTTTACACCTACTTTTCAGGGTCTTGGGGTGGGCTATTTTTCTAACCCTCACTGTTTTCTTACAGTCCCAGCGACCCTCTACAAGCTCACATAGGTTTGGGGTCCATTCGTGGTTTGCATTCCACTTTTGGAGTATATGGTTTGTGTTGCCCCTATACCTATATGTTCCTATTGCAATCTATTGTAATTATACACTGTTTGCAATACTTTCTTTTCTTGCTATTACTTACCTAATTTTGGTTTGTGCACATATATCTTGTGTATATAACTTGTACCTTTATTTTTAGTAACTCTGTGTATTGTGTTTTCTTATGATATTGTGCATATGACACCAGTGGTATAGTAGGAGCTTTACATGTCTCCTAGTTCAGCCTAAGCTGCTTTGCCATAGCTACTTTCTATCAGTCTAAGGTGCTAGAAACACCTCTTCTACACTAATAAGGGATAACTGGACCTGGCACAAGGTGTAAGTACCTCTGGTACCCACTACAAGCCAAGCCAGCCTCCTACAGTGTGGTACCTGGAAACAGCATGGGCTGACTCACTTCCTGCTTGTGATGTCAACAGGCTGTGCCGGGTAACCGTTTTCACAATTTGCGATTTTCAAATAACAAATTGCAATTTTGTTTGCGATTCCTTATTTGGACCTCGCAAATTGAATTAGCGATTTTTAAGAAATCACTATTTCCGACTCGCAATTGTGGAACATCACATTTTGCGTACCGGAAATAGCGTTTTCTTAAAATTTGCTATTAGGGACTCACAAAGCGAAATCTTCATACATCTGGCCCTTTATTAATTAAAAACAAAGTCTCGCCATGTTAGCTTATGAAGCCAGTTCACTACAATGAGGGAAAACAAATTTGGCAATTTTTCCATCACCAGGGATTATAAAAGTATTTTTTAAAGTCCCTGCTTATAGTTACATAGCACCCAGCCTTGGTGGCACTTAGGGCACACCTTAGGGGTGACATATGTAAAAATAATGTAGTTTAACACTTTGGAAGTACTTTTAATTCCAAAGTCGAATTTGGGTAACTTTAATTTAAAGGCAGGCCTGCTTTTAAAATGACACTTGGCACCACAGCAGTACACCTAAGGGGGTACTATCTATGCTGGGGTCCCTAACCCTGCATGCCCTTCAATGTACTAGGGACATATAGGTAGGTTGATAGAGCCAATTATAATTAGCCCTCTTTGCATATCCACTTTACGCAGAGCACTGGGATTGGTTAGCAGTACCGAGGGCACAGCCTAGAGTAAGTAACCACCAGTATCTGTCCACAACGTTTGGGGGTGACCAGGTGTAAGGAAATGCCTCCTTGGCATGGTTACCCCCTGACTTTTTGCCTTTGCTGTTGCCAAGTTATGA
This sequence comes from Pleurodeles waltl, assembly GCF_031143425.1. Lineage (NCBI taxonomy): Eukaryota > Metazoa > Chordata > Amphibia > Caudata > Salamandridae > Pleurodeles > Pleurodeles waltl. Next base: position 917,022,274 of record NC_090447.1, read on the forward strand.
TTTGAAAGTGTGCTGAGGTCTGCTAACCAGGCCCGAGCACCAGCGTTCTTTCCTTAAAACTGTACCTTTGTCTCCACAATTGGCACACCCTGGCATCCAGGTAAGTTCCTTGTAACTGGTACCCCTGGTACCAAGGGCCCTGATGCCAGGGAAGGTCTCTAAGGGCTGCAGCATGTCTTATGCCACTCTGGGGACCCTTCACTCAGCACAGACACACTGCTTGCCAGCTTGTGTGTGCTGGTGGGGAGAAAATGACTAAGTTGACATGGCACTCCCCTCAGGGTGCCATGCCAACCTCATACTGCCCGTGGCATAGATAAGTCACCCCTCTAGCAGGCCTTACAGCCCTATGGCAGGGTGCACTATACCATAGGTGAGGGCATAGGTGCATGAGCACTATGACCCTACAGTATCTAAGCAAAACTTTAGACATTGTAAGTGCAGGGTAGCCATAAGAGTATATGGTCTGGGAGTCTGTCATACACGAACTCCACAGCACCATAATGGCTACCCTGAAAACTGGGAAGTTTAGTATCAAACTTCTCAGCACAATAAATGCACACTGATGCCAGTGTACATTTTATTGTGAAATACACCCCAGAGGGCATCTTAGAGATGCTCCCTGAAAACATTCCCGACTTCCAGTGTGGGCTGACTAGTTTTGCCAGCCTGCCACACACCAGACATGTTGCTGGCCACATGGGGAGAGTGCCTTTGTCACTCTGTGGCTGGTAACAAAGCCTGTACTGGGTGGAGGTGCTTCTCACCTCCCCCTGCAGGAGCTGTAACACCTGGCGGTGAGCCTCAAAGGCTCACCCCCTTTGTTACAGCGCCACAGGGCATTCCAGCTAGTGGAGATGCCCGCCCCCTCCGGCCACGGCCCCACTTTTGGCGGCAAGGCCGGAGGAGATAATGAGAAAAACAAGGAGGAGTCACTGGCCAGTCAGGACAACCCCTAAGGTGTCCTGAGCTGAGGTGACTCTGACTTTTAGAAATCCTCCATCTTGCAGATGGAGGATTCCCCCAATAGGATTCGGGATCTGCCCCCCTCCCCTCGGGGAGGAGGCACAAAGATGGTGTAGCCACCCTCAGGGCTAGTAGCCATTGGCTACTAACCCCCAGACCTAAACACACCCCTAAATTGAGTATTTAGGGCCCCCAGAACCTAGGAAGACAGATTCCTACAACCTAAGATGAAGAAGGACTGCTGACCTGAAGCCCTGCAGAGAAGACGGAGACACCAACTGCTTTGGCCCCAGCCCTACCGGCCTGTCTCCCCACTTCAAGAGAAAATGCAACAGCAACGCGCTCCCCAGGGTCCAGCGACCTCTGAAGCCTCAGAGGACTACCCTGCATCTAAAAGGACTAAGAACTCCCGAGGACAGCGGCCCTGTTCCAAAGAAACCAAATCTTGCAACAAAGAAACAACTTTAAAAGGACTCTACGTTTCCCGCCGGAAGCGTGAGACTTTCCACTCTGCACCCGACGCCCCCGGCTCGACCTGCGGAGAAACAACACTACAGGGAGGACCCCCCTGAGCCCCCCCAGCGACGCCTGCAGAGGGAATCCAGAGGCTCCCCCTGACCGCGACTGCCTGCTTCAAAGAACCCGACGCCTGGTAAAGGCACTGCACCTGCAGCCCCCAGGACCTGAAGGATCTGACCTCCAGTGCAGAAGCGACCCCCAGGTGGCCCTCTCCCTTGCCCAGGTGGTGGCTACCCCGAAGAACCCCCCCCCTTGCCTGCCTGCATCGCTGAAGAGACCTCTGGGTCTCCCATTGAAACCTATTGCGAACCCGACGCCTGTTTGCACACTGAACCTGGCCGCCCCTGTGCCGCTGAGGGTGTACTTTCTGTGCTGACTTGTGTCCCACCCGGTGCCCTACAAAACCTTCCTGGTCTGCCCTCCGAAGTCGCGGGTACTTACCTGCTGGCAGACTGGAACCGGGGCACCCCCTTCTCCATTGAAGCCTATGCGTTTTGGGCACCACTTTGACCTCTGCACCTGACAGGCCCTGAGCTGCTGGGGTTGCCCTGAATCCCCAACGGTGAGCTACCTTGGACCCAACTTTGAACCCTGTAAGTGGTTTACTTACCTGCGGAAACTAACAAATACTTACCTCCCCAGGAACTGTTGAAATTTGCACTGTGTCTAATTTTAAAATAGCTTATTGCCATTTTCGCCAAAACTGTACATGCTATTTTGCTGATTCAAAGTTCCTATTATACCTAATTGAAGTACCTTTCATTTGAAGTATTGTTTGTAAATCTTGAACCTTTGGTTCTTAAAATAAACTAAGAAAATATATTTTTCTATATAAAAACCTATTGGCCTGGAATTGTCTTTGAGTGTGTGTTCCTCATTTATTGTCTGTGTGTGTACAACAAATGCTTAACACTACCCTCTGATAAGCCTACTGCTCGACCACACTACCACAAAATAGAGCATTAGAATTATCTCTTTTTGCCACTAGGGGAACCCTTGGACTGTGTGCACACTATTTCTTACTTTGAAATAGTATATACAGAGCCAACTTCCTACACCAGGCAAAAAGGAGGACTTTCCTAAACAATGCTAATCCACTTACAAATATACCCCTATGTATCAGGGACATGAAAGCCTACAAACACCCTGCTTCAGCACCTGGACACTGCCATCTGTCACTCTGACCTGCAAAGTGCGGTCACCCCAGTCCAGGGACTATCGAGAATATTATCCAGCACAAGCCATGCTTCTACTGCTCCTCCAGTGTGCCCCCGGCTTCAGCCATCTTGCTTTGCAAGGTGTGGGGGTACTCTGGAGGCCTCTGAGTGGCCAGTGCCAGCAGGTGACGTCAGAGACCCCTCCTGAAAGGTCCTTAGCTGATAAGGTAGCCAATCCCCCTCTCAGGGCTGTTTAGGGCCTCTCCTGTGGGTTCTCTTCAGATTCTGCTTGCAAGTTTCCTTCAGGAATCCTCTGCAACAATTTCAGACTCTTCTGACCTCAGATCAACCGCAGTCTGTTCCAGGAAACACTGTAACTGCAACAAAGTGTCTACAAGAGACACTTTTCTTCAGCAACCTCAGCTCCAAGTCAGCAACTGCAACAGTTTCCACGGTGTGCATGCTCTGGGGACTCCCTGATTTCACCCTGCACCAGAAGGACCGAAGAAATCTCCAGTGGAGTGAAGGAGTCACTCCCCTGCTCCAAACAGGCACCTTCCAAGACAATGACCGGTACCCTGGGACTCCTCTCACGGCAACGAGTGTGCTCCGAAGGACACAGAGGTGGAAACGATATAGATTGTCCTGAGGTCCTGTTGACACAATTTGGAGGAGGTAAGACCTTGCCTTCCCCAAGAGCGATGGTACCCCTGTGTACTGCATCTTTTTTGCCTCCTTTGGCCTCTGTGCACTCTTTGCAAAATTCCTTTGTGCACAGCCTGGCCCCGGTCCCCAGCACTCCACCCTGCAACGCTCAACTCACTGAGTTGTTCTCAGGTGGTGTGGGACCTTCTTTTGTTGTGCTGCATCAACTGCATTTTGCATCTCCTTTGAACCCGGATCCTACAGCTTCTGGCGGTGCTGGCTGGCATACTGAGGGCTCTCTAAAGTGCTGAAAGCCCCCTCTTCCTCCTTACACAGAGTTTAGGCCCCCAGGTCCCTCCTGGGTCCATCCAGCGCCATTTTGATGCAAAACACACTTTTGTCGTAGCCAAGGCTTTTTGGCGCCTTCCAACACAAAATCTCATCTGCAATGATTTTCATGCTGTGGGACATCTTTGCATCATGCAGGAACCCGCTGGCATCTTCCTAGGGTGCATTTCTGCAGTCTTTGACTAACCGGGACTCTTCTTTTGCACCCTCTTCTAGGTTGGCAGGGGCTCCTGCCCTTCCTGGAACTTCTTTCGACTTCTGGACTTGGTTCCCTTCCTTTGCAGGTCTTCAGATCCAATAATCCAGCAGTTGTTCTTTGCGGATTTGGTTGGCTGCTGCAAAATCCCCAAAACGAGGTGTAGTGTGTCCTAAGGAAACTAACTGTACTTTACTGCTTTTCTGGGCTCTGGGTTGGGGTAATTTACTTACCTTTATTGTATTCTTAATCTCCCAGCGATTCTGCACACACTACACTTGTGTAGGGGGGAATTCGTGCTTAGCATTCCACTTTCTTAGTATATGGTTTGTGTTGCCCCTAGACCCATTTTCTCCCATTGCATTCTATAGGATTTCCTACTGTTTGCATTGTTCTATGACTATTTACTTGTCTCATTTTGGTGTCTAGTGTATAAATTGTGTGTAAAACTTACCTCCAGAAGGGGTATTGTCTCTAGGATATTTTTGGGTACTGTGTCACCCAAATAAATACCTTTATTTTTGGTAACACTGAGGGCCGTATTTATACTCCGTTTGCGCCGAATTTGCGTCGTTTATTTCGACGCAAATTCGACGCTAAACTAACGCCAACTAACGCCATATTTATACTATGGCGTTAGAGGCGAATAGCGCCAAAGTTCCCGGAATGTGCGTCATTTTTTAGCGTGAACCCCTTCCTTGCGTTAATGATATGCAAGGGAGGCGTTCCCGTCTAAAAAATGACTCCCAGGCCTTTACGTGGTATTTATACTCCCGGGCAAAAGAGACGCCCGGGAGTGGGCGTGGCTAAAAACGGCGCATTTGCGCCGCTTTTTAACGCCTGGGTCAGGCATGGCGTTAAGGGACAAGTGGGCTCAAAATGAGCCCAGAGTGCCCTCCCCTGCCCCCAGGGACCCCCCCTGCCACCCTTGCCCACCCCAGGAGGACACCCAAGGCTGGAGGGACCCACCCCAGGGACATTCAGGTAAGTATTTTTTTATTTTTTTTTAATAATTTTTTTGGGCATAGGGGGGCCTGATTTGTGCCCCCCTACATGCCACTATGCCCAATGACCATGCCCAGGGGACAGAAGTCCCCTGGGCATGGCCATTGGGCAAGGGGGCATGACTCCTATCTTTACAATGATAGGAGTCATGTTGATGGGGGATGGGCGTCGAAAATAAATGGCGCAAGTCGGGTTACGACGATTTTTTCGACGTAACCTGACTTGCCCCATTTTAAGACGCCCATGCGCCATTTTCCCCCTACGCCGGCGCTGCCTGGTGTACGTGGTTTTTCTCGCGCACACCAGGCAGCGCCGGTCTGCTTGCGCCGGCTAACGCCATTCAATAAATACGGCGCCCGCATGGCGCTTCAGAATGGCGTTAGCCGGCGCAAAACTTTTTGACGCTAAACTGCGTTAGCGCAGTTTAGCGTCAAAAAGTATAAATATGGGCCTGAGTATTATCTTTACGTGTGTATAAGTACTGTGTAACTATAAGTAGTATTGCAGGAGCTTTGCATGTCTCCTAGTTCAGCCTAAGCTGCTCTGCTATAGCTATCTCTATCAGCCTAAGCTGCTAGAACACTACTACTTCACTAATACTGTATAACTGGACCTGCTATGAGGTGTGAGTACCCAAGGTACCCACTACAAACCAGGCCAGCCTCCTACAGAGGTGTTCTAGAGAGAGTCTGGTTTTGAGCGAATTTTGGTCATGTCGGATTCTGATCTGTTCCTGTCTTGTGATTTTTTGTGCCTTTTTGTATAGTGATGTATAAATATTTGTCTTTGTATTGTTGGGTGTACATCCTTTTTAGGGGTGTTATAAACGAGGGGTAGTCATAGCTTTAATGGGTGTTTCTTTGAAGTGATGCATGTCGGTGAGGGGGGGACAAGGACTTGTCCGGAAGGGTAGGGGTAAAATGTTTCAGAGGGAGACTTTGATAGCCTCCTATTGCTCACTGTCCGTTACCTGACCAGGATGCTGGCCTCTGAGGCTAGAGTCAGCCAGGGATACCCACCCAATGACAGAAAGGACAGGTGGGAGAATGTGTACTGGCATCTAAACAAGTACTTCAGAGTCGATCAGAGCATCAGCCAAATCAAACATCATTGGGCTGACATAGTATTACGGGAGGCTGATCTACTGCTTCATCTAGAGAACGGAGGCCCACTACATATGTATGTATGCATTGTCTGCATCTATAATGTAGCTATAGCAGTTATGCAAAATGTAAACAAATATGGGACATAATTTGAAATGTAGTTTCACATTGCATCATGCAATGTGCAACATGTGCATTGCAATGAATGTATTGACACATTTTAACCTACCTTGAGAAATTTGTGTGCCCCAGAGTGGCTACATTAAGCCAGCCCAAATTAACACAAGCCAATAGTGGGGTTGCCATACCCTGGCACAAGGGGCTGATCAATGTTTTGTGGGTGGTTGTATACAATGAACATTAATTGAATTATGCGTATTTAACATATGTGAATGGCCAAGGAATGTTCCCAAAAATGCCAGCGGGCCCCAGTTGATGGCTAAGCAGAAAATAAATGCTCAATCTCCTTTTATGTGTGCTGCGTTGTGCTGCACACGTACATAAGTTAATGTGGCTCAGACAAATGTAAATGTGCAGGAACGTTGGCCTTACAGGACAAGGCAATGCAAACCTGCTTACAAGACATGCAACCTTGCTCCAAGTGGCAAGGTAGCATGAATTGCCTCTAGTCTCTGTGCACCAGTGCCACAAAAAACTCTGATATCGATTTTTTTATAAAGTCACATATGATGTATATTTGTCCTTTCCCATAATAGCACTACTTTGTTCTGCTCGGGGCCAATGGTGTCACCCATGTGTTATGGTGCCAGACATGATGCTGATCAGCAGTACTAAAAACATCACATGCCTGAGGCATGCTTCAGGCATGCAATGATAGATAACTCTGACCTTCAACATTCAGCCAGTTCAACCTTGCAAGCTGACTAGCTGCATCCCATATTATTACAATGGAAACGTGTGTCAAGAGTGTTGAATATATCTGAAATACTGGTATGACATATGCCCACATTATGACATTGGCGGTGAATCCCACTTACCGCAACGCTGACGGCCGCCAACTTACGGCCGCAGCGGCAGACATTCGTTCACCATATTATGACACTCACACACCAATCCAACAGAATACAGCTACATACACAAATCTACCAGACCAAATGTCTGTGATAAACTGGCGGTATCAAAACCCACACCGTTACGCAAACAGAACAACGTCCACCACATTATGACCCACAAATCACCACAGCAGACATTCAACGGCGGCAAACCATTGGCGGTACACACCGCCGCGCTCCCAATGGACACCCAGATACAACCACATTTGACAATTCAAACAACACACACCTGACACCCATACACACACCACACACCCACACCACTATAAAACACACACCCACATAACCCACAACCCTTTACAAATACAAAGCATTGCCACCAGAGAGACACCAAGATCACTGGCACAACTATACACCACTCACACACTCCACATCACACACCCCAACACATTAGCCAACACACCCTCACCAACCCACCTCACATAACACCCATGGCACCACAAAGGCAGCCCTGTTTCACTGAGGAGGAGCTAACGGTCATGGTGGAGGAAATTGTCAGGGTAGAGCCACAGCTATTTGGAGCACAGGTGCAGCAGATATCAATAGCTGGGAAGATGGAGCTATGGAGGAGAATTGTGGACAGAGTCAACGCTGTGGGACAGCACCCCAGAACTAGGGATGACATCAGGAAGAGGTGGAACAACCTACAGGGGGAGATACGTTCTATAGCAGCAAGACACCAGCTCGCTATTGAGAGGGCTGGTGGTGACCCCCACCTCCTCCCCACAACTCACAGCATGGGAGGAGCAATTCTTGACAATACTGCATCCTGAGGGCCTGGCCAGAGTGGGAGGAGGACTGGACTCTGGTAAGTCAACTCTCTACTATTATCACCCCCCTATCTGCAAGCTATCACATACCCTCACCCTCACTCCCATTATTCCACTACATCCCACACACCCCACCATCACATCTCACTAATCCCAATGCCGAGGCCTACATGCTGTACCAGTTGCGTAGATACCCCTCACAGCCCTGCATGGACACTCTTCACCAAAACATGCACAGCATAGAGAACTAACAATCCCACCATACACTAACATACTCAAGTGAAAGCTGGCAGGGCAAATCCAACCACAGAGGGGAAGCCACGGATGCACAATATGTCAGACACATTAACCATAACACATCATTTACATCCCCACTGGTACCAGAGCTAATGTCAGCGGAGAGGAGGTGCCAGCACTATCCAGTCCCCCAACAGAAGAGGCCTACAGTGATGACAGTAACTCTGGTCTTCAGGATCTGGATGACTTACCTGGCCCATCAGGGACCTCTGAACAGCCGGTTACCCAAGCCCAGTCACACACCACCACAGAGCCTCCCCCATCTGGAACCACCACCACAGCACCACCCAGCGTACCCACACCTCTCTACCCAGGACACGTCAATCAGCAGTGTGTCCACCTCTACAGGGACCCCAGGCCACCACTCGCACACAAGACAATCAGGGACCTAGGGTCGGTGGCAGTGGGCACACGGTTCAGGGGACAGAGGCACAGGCCAGCAGGGACACTGAGAGGATTGCTGTGCGCCAGGGGGAGGACAGGCCCATGGAACTGACTCTCCAGGAGGCTCTCTCCGAGATCCTGCGATGGGCCAGATCCTGGACAACGTGCAAGAGAACAGGCGGCTGCAGGAGAGATAGTACCAGGGGATCATGGAGGACTTGCAGGCCATTAACAACACCCTGATCTCCATAGCAGGGGTGCTGGCAGACATGGCCAACATTAAGAGGGAGGCAGTCTCACACCAGCGGGCCCCTGCCACTAGCCAGACATCTGAACAGCCTTCCACTTCCGTTGCCGCTGGTGGCCAGGAGGCTCCGCCACAGGACTCACAGGCCACCAGCACCCCTCCTCCTGCAGAAGGTTAACCACCCCGCATTCAGTTATCCCTTATAAGTAGATTAGAGGTGTTCTAGCAGCTTAGGCTGATAGAGGTACCTGTAGCAGAGCAGCTTAGGCTGAACTAGGAGACATGCAAAGCTCCTACTATACCACTTATATCACTTAGCACTATATCATAAGACAACACAATACTCAGAGGTTCTAAAAATAAAGGTACTTTATTTTTGTGACAATATGCCAAAAAGTATCTCAGAGGATATACTCCCTTAGGAGGTAAGTAAAATACACAAAATGTACGCACACAAACCAAATCAGGTAAGTAAACAGTTAGAAAGTAGTGCAAATAATGTAGAACACAATAGAATGCAATAGGGAAGAATAGGCCTAGGGGCAACACAAACCATATACTCCAAAAGTGGAATGCGAACCACGAATGGACCCCAGGCCTAGTGTAGTGTGCAGAGGGTCGCTGGGAGTGTAAGAAAACACTAAGGGTGTCCAAGATAATCCACCCCAAGACCCTGAAAAGTAAGAGTAAAGTTACCCTACTACCCCAGAAAGACAGCAAAGTTGAGATAGGGGATTCTGCAAGGACAACAACTGACTGCAAAGCACTGAAGATGGATTCCTGGACCTGAGGACCTGTAAAGGAAGGGGATCAAGTCCAAGAGTCACGCAAGTGTCCAGAGGGGGCAGGAGCCCACTAAACCCTGGATGAAGGTGCAAAAGGGCTGCCTCTGGGTGGAATAAGCTGAAGATTCTGCAACAACGGAAGGTGCCAGGAACTTCTCCTTTGATCAGAAGATGTCCCACAGCGTGCTGGAGGATGCAGAGTTGTTTCCAAACAAAAAGACCACAAACAAGCCTTGCTAGCTGCAAGAGTCGCAGTTGAGGATTTTGGGTGCTACCAGGGCCCAGGAAGGACCAGGAGGTCACCCCTTGGAGGAGGAGACAGAGGGGGGGGGCGCTCAGCAACACAGAGAGCTCATGCAGAAGCAGGCAGCACCCACAGAAGCACCTGAACAGGCACTTAGAAGATCTGAGGATGGCGGTCGACTCAGCACAACAAAAGGGAGACCCACGAAGTCGGAGTCCAACTCAGCAAGTTGGGCAATGCAGGATGGAGTGCTGGGGACCTGGGCTAGGCTGTGCATGAAGGAAGTCTTGCAAGAGTGCACAGAAGTCCTAGCAGCTGCAGTTCATGCAGTATACAGGACTACTGTCTGGCGTGGGGAGGCAAGGACGTCACTCCACCAAATTTGGACAGAAGGGCCACTGGACTGTCAGAAACACTTGGACCCAGCTCCTGTGTTCCAGGGACCACGCTCGTCAGGTTAAAAGGGGACCCAGAGGACCGTTGATGCAGAAGTTTGGTGCCTGCGTTGGCAGAGGGAAGATTCCGTCGACCCACAGGAGATTTCTTCTTGGCTTCCAGTGCAGGGTGAAGGCAGACAGCCCTCAGAGCATGCACCACCAGGAAACAGTCAAGAAAGCCGGCAGGATGAGGCTCTAGTAGTCTTCTTGCTACTTTGTTGCTGTTTTGCAGGCGTCCTGGAGCAGTCAGCGGTCGATCCTTGGCAGAAGTCAAAGAGGGAAGTGCAGAGGAACTCTGGTGAGCTCTTGCATTCATTATCTGCTGAGATACCCACAGGAGAGACCCAAAATAGCCCACAGAGGAGGATTGGCTATAGAGAAAGGTAAGCACCTATCAGGAGGGGTCTCTGACGTCACCTGCTGGCACTGACCACTCAGAGCTGTCCATTGTGCCCTCACACCTCTGAATCCAAGCTGGCAGAGGTCTGGGACACACTGGAGGAGCTCTGGGCACCTCCCCTGGGAGGTGCTGGTCAGGGGAGTGATCACTCCCCTTTCCTTTGTCCAGTTTTGCGCCAGAGCAGGTCTGGGGGGATCCCTGAACAGGTGTAGTCTGGCTTATGCAAGGAGGGCACCATCTGTGCCCTTCAAAGCATTTCCAGAGGTCAGGAGAGGCTACTCCTTTCAGTCCCTTCACACCTATTTCCAAAGGGAGCGGGTGTAACACCCTCTCTCAGAGGAAATCCTTTGTTCTGCCTTCCTGGGACTGGGCTGCCCAGGCCCCAGGGGGGCAGAAACCTTTCTGAGGGGTTGGCAGCAGCGGTAGCTGCAGAGGAAACCCCTGAAAGTTAGTTTGGCAGTACCCGGGCTCTATGCTGGAGACCCGGGAATGCATGGAATTGTCTCCCCAATACCAGAATGGTATGGGGGTGACAATTCCATGATCCTAGACATGTTACATGGCCATGTTTGGAGCTACCATTGTGACACTACATATAGGTATTGACCTATATGTAGTGCACGCGTGCAATGGTGTCCCCGCACTCACAAAGTCCGGGGACTTTGCCCTGAACAATGTGGGGGCACCTTGGCTAGTGCCAGGGTGCCCACACACTAAGGGCCATATGTACGAACACATTTTCCCATAGACACAGAATGGGTAAAACCCTTTAATACATCTGGCCCTAAGTAACTTTGCACCTAACCTTCACGAAGTGAGGGTTAGACATATAGGTGACTTATAAGTTACTTAAGTGCAGTGTAAAATGGCTGTGAAATAATGTGGACGTTATTTCATTCAGGCTGCAGTGGCAGTCCTGTGTAAGAATTGTCTGAGCTCCCTATGGGTGGCAAAAGAAATGCTGCAGCCCATAGGGATCTCCTAGAACCCCAATACCCTGAGTACCTAGGTACCATATACTAGGGAATTATAAGGGCGTTCCAGTGTGCCAATCAGAATTGGTAAAATTAGTCACTAGCCTGCAGTAACAATTTTAAAAGCAAAGAGAGCATAAACACTGAGGTTCTGGTTAGCAGAGCCTCAGTGATACAGTTAGGCACCACACAGGGAACACAGGGCATACTTTATGAGCACTGGGGTCCTGGCTAGCAGGATCCCAGTGATACAGGCAAAAACAAACATACATACAGAAAAAATGGGGGTAACATGCCAGGCAAGATGGTACTTTCCTACAGTCTGTACACGGGGATATGTCTCCATCTCCTATTCATCCACAGTGGTAGGTATCTAAGGGACACAAGAGTGAGGAGGCTGTAACAAACTTAACATTGGAGCCACAACAGGAGTTTGCAATCTGTTAACTAGTAATGGGTCAGTGTGATTTGTCCAGTATGTGCCTATTACTCCTGTGATGCAGCATAAATCCATAGGGATGTCCCCCCCTGAAATGGCATCCGCCTGTCCTGTGTGGAGGGACAGGTGGAAGTGAGGTAATTCCACTGACGTTGTGCGCTGTGGTGGGAGGAGGTCGGGAACCGCCGTGCAACTCCTCATTGGTTAATATTGGACCTTATGGGGTACAGTGGCCAATGGTGGTGAAGGTATGCACCGCTGCGGACGTGACCGCTATTTTGTATCATATTCCTCACTTGCTACCTATTCTTCCATAGGAGAAGACCTACACTGCATGTGCTGCTGAAACCTACCATGGCCCGACAGCCTTCACTTCGGAGGAGTTGGAGAGTCTGGTAGATGGGGTCCTACCCCAGTACGGACTGCTGTATGGGCCTCCAGACCAACAGGTGAGTACACAGCGGGCACGATGCATGTGGCATGAATGCATGGAGTTGTGTGTAGGTAGGCCTCGTGTAAGGGTGGGTGGATGTCTTCTTTGCGGTGTACACACTGTGTGCTGAGCTATGTATGTGCCAATGGTGATGGAAACAGGTATGGTGTGCCATATGTGTAACAGGCAGGACTGCTTGTCTAATGGTGTTTTCCTGTGTGTATTGCCTCTGCAGGTCAGCGCCCATCAAAAGAAGGGTATATGGTGTGCCAACGCCAAGGAGGTGCGGACCCTGTTGTCTATGGCAGGTGGAACACCCACAGTTGGAAAAGGTGTGAGGACCTGAGACGCTGGGCATGGAAGACAGCGGAGGCCCAGCTGGGGATGGCCTCCCAATAAGGAAGGGGTGCCCGTCGAACCCTGACCCCCCTGATGGCCCCCATACTGTCATTGGCCTATCCAGAGCTGGATGGGAGCTTGAGGGCATCACAGCAGCCACAAGGGGGTGAGCACAGTGGATATCATTACAACTTACTGCTGGTGGGGTGATATCTGGGTGGTGGATGTGTATTAGTGGGTGCCCCTATGCCAGGCCTGACATAGCAACATAGGTCCTCTAGTAGCTAGGGTTCTTAAGGGATAATCCTGCCTACTTAGCTTGTATGCATCCACTACTGGTCAGGGCTGCATGATTCCCAGGTGTGCTGCAGTTGGAGGTGTGTACCCCTCCTCATGCCTTGGTGGCTAGCAATATCAGTAGTGGTGCCATGCATAGTGCGTAGGCCTGGTCCCTGTGTGTGAGGGAGCTGTGTACGCCAACGGTGGTGTTGGTGAAGCCATTGACCCAGTGAATCCTTTGTCTCTCTCCCCCAATTTCTTGTTTTGTCATCCTGTCCTTATGTGCATTAGCATCATCTGGTGGAGGAGCAGGGGGACTGGCAAAGGAGGGAGCTGCATCCCACAGGACCCAGGAGGCAGAGTCAACTGATACTGAGGGCACCAGTGTGACAGAGGGCAAGGGGAGCACCACGGCGGAGACTGGAGGGGACAATTCAGACACAGATACTTCCTCCGATGGAAGCTCCCTGGTGGTGGTGGACACTTCTGTGACCACCCCAGCTACAGGTACAGCCGCCACCCCCTGTACCAGCACCACCCTCCCAGCAGCCCTCATCGAGTTGCCCGTGCACGCTCGCCCAGGAGGGTGGGCATCTCCTTCACCCCAGGCACCTCAGGCCCTGCCCCAGTTAGCCCTGCTACCCTTAGTGAGGAGGCTATTGACCTCCTGAGATCCATCTCGGTAGGGCAGTCAACCATTGTGAATGCCATCCAGGGGGCTGGCAGCCCAGATGAAACAATCTATTGCATTCCTGGAAGGCATTCACACTGGATTGGCGGCCCAACAGAGATCAATCCAGGCTCTGGCCTCCTCTCTGATGGCAGCCATTGTCCCTGTTTCTACCATCCCCCCTCCAACTTCCTCTACCCAACCCATCCCAAGCACACAGCCAGATGAGCATGTACACAGGACAACACCCAAGGGTGGCACAGGCATACACAAGCACCGGACTTCATCCCACAAGCACGCAAACACCATCCAGCTGCAGATACTACAAAATCCACTGCCTCCACTGTCTCCCCCTCCTCCCCCACCATCTCCCTCCCAGTCACGTCCACACTCACACCTGCAAGCACTACATCAGCATCTTCTACCAGCATCATCACCACACAAATCAGAACACACACCTCCCTGGCAGACACCTCCACAACTTCCATGCACATATCCCCTGTGTCCTTACCCACTGTATCTGTCCCCCTTCCTAAAGTACCTAAATGCAAGCACTCAGACACCCAACAGCCATCCACCTCACAATAGCATATAACCCATGCACCTGCACACAAATCCAGCAGACAGACACCTCTAAGAACCACTCCTTCATCCTCCACTCCCATCCTTCTCCCTCTTCCCCCCCCCAATGTCCCTAACAAACATTTTCTTTCTACCATTGACCTCTTCCCTACCCCTCCCCCCCATCCTACACGTATGGCCAGGCTATCACAAACCCAGCCAAGTACCTCAGACACACGGTCCACAGGCCCAGTTCCATCCGCACCTACTTATGGTGGAAAGGATTCCAGGCCACAGATACTGAAGGGGAAGGAGCCTGCACCAGCAGGCAAGAAGGGAAAGGAGCTTGCCCCAACAGGCAAGAAGGTGAAGGAGCCTGAACCTGCCACCCGAAAGGGCAAGGAGCCTGCACCAGCAGACAAGAAGGTGAAGGAGCCTGCACCTGCCACCGAAAGGGCAAGGAGCCTGCACCAGCAGGCAAGAAGGACCAGGAGCCTGAACCAGCAGCTGTCACGGGGCCCCACCACCAAGCATGGTTGTGCATCCATCCGAGGGTGCAGGGGATGTGCAGGAGCCTCGCACCACCACCACCAGCAGCAGCAGCACCACAGTCCATCCATCAGAAGGTGCAGGGGATATGCAGGAGCCTCCCACCGCCACCAACACCAGCACCGCCACAGTGCAGCCGTCACTGCCGGCAGACGTTATGTGATCCTGCCTCCATGGACTGCTGTGCGGCTTGTCCACTCCAGAACGAGTGGGCAAGACACCTACTCGAAAGACTGTGGCCCATCACACCCCAGGACCAAGCACAGGGCATGTTGCCCCCTCCAGAACCGGTGGGCAAGGCACCCACTCACAAGACTGTGGCCTTGCACTCCCTATGACCAAGCACAGGGCATGTTGCCCCCTCCAGAACCAGTGGACAAGACACCCACTCGAGATACTGTGGACTTGCACTCCCCAGGACCAAGCACAGGGCATGTTGCCCCCTCCAGAACCAGTGGGCAAGATACCCACTTGAGAGACTGTGGTCTTGCACTCCCCAGGACCAAGCACAGGGCATGTTGCCCCCTCCAGAACCAGTGGTCTTGTTTCCCCCTCCGGCTGAGGTGCCCCCCTCCCCCTGAGGTGCCTGCCTATTTGCCAACAGATGCCCCTGCAGTGTTCTCTCCGTATTGATGCAGGTGACAAGTGGGGCCTTGGACTTTGCCTTGTGGCCACGTGGCCCACTTAAACTGAGGACTGGGCAGTGTCCCTTTTTCTGAACATTTGTAGATATCTGTAACATTGGCTAAGTTATTTTTCTTCTCTGTTAATATTATTACACTCACTTTGGTAAATTTGTTTTGGCCTTGCATTATTCAGCCGATTTAGGGGCATTCACTTGTTTTCTTGTGCATCTGGTTGTGTGTATGGGGTATATGTATGGGGTGTGTGTGGGGCGTGTGTGTGTCACTCTCTTTTTCCTCCCCTCCACCCCTGTGCTAGGTGGCTGTACTCACCATTTTCATCTTCCCCGGCGTTGGTGTTCACTGTGGAGCAGAAAGTAGAATATAATTGGAAATAAATGCAGTTCCGGTTCTATGGCAGCGTGTTTCTTCCCTGTGTCTCCAATGGTGAGCCCTTTCACTTCTGTGCTCTGTTTCTGCCAGGCTTTTGATGTCATTGGTACCGCACCGGAAAAGGTGGCGGTTTGCAGGGTCTTAATATGGTGGGTAGAACTTTGACTTTCACTTGGCTGAAGCCAGCTAACGCAGTGGAGGGTGTTGTTTCCGCCCTGGCGGACGGTGTGGTACATTGTCTGTCTTCCGGAGATCTTTCCGCCATGCTCATAATTTGGCAGTAGTTACCGCTGGCCTGTTGGTGGTATTACTGCCACTTTATCACCGACCGCCAGGGTCATAATGAAGGCCATAGTGTTTAAAATTGAATTTTGACTGTGTATCTGCACTATTTACAATGCAATGTCCGAATCTTTCTTTTCGGGGTGGACATCTCTCATACAACAGGCTTGAGGTGGACAGATTCCGGGACCCAAATTCAACCAGTAAGTGTAATAAGGAACATGGATGTAGATTTTTGACATCAATGTCTGGTCTAAATGATTTGTAACATTGTGATGTGTGTTGGGAGGTACCAATCAACTGCAAACAATTTAGAGTTAGTGTGCAAACACAACAGAACCTGGCCACAGATTCATTTGGAATGAACAAGGAGGCAAGTCATTGTGAATGTAGGGGCACTCTAAGCAGGCTCACAGGATATAAGCATGTTTACATCAGAGGTGATGTTAGCATATCTATAATCATGATGTTTTTGTCACAGGAAGCATCATCTGGTCATAATCTGCAGGTGTTCATTACAAACAAATGTGGTTGTGCCACAAATGGCAGAAACATAAGAAATCATGTTTCAACAGATTAGCAGCAAAGTTAAACGAACATTTGTAATCTTGTCTGGGCAGGTTTATGTCACATATGTCCAATTTTGTGTGTGACACAGATGCTGATGATGTGCATGTGTATTAACACATGTGTGTCAATATGCCACCTATATTCCATTTCTTCATTATACAGCATACTATGTTCATACATGCTGCATTCATTTGACTTCTCCTGAAACACAATTCCAGTATGACTGACCACAGTTGTGACCAAAGACACCTCTTGAGGAACACTGACCATATTTGTGGACACATACCTGTCCCTGTAGCTGTGTGCCAAATCATGTAGGACAGTGTCAGCAGGGTAGCCATCACAATCTAACCATTTTGACTATGATAGATGCTGTGAACTATGTTGTGATAGTTTCTAAATCATGAATTTGGCCCATGAGAGAAAATAATAAAACATGGCAATGTGTTTCTGTAAGGTGTTAGTACATTATCCTACGGGTGTGAAAAACTTCAATTTCTCAATCTAACGTAAGGTATGTCTGTTGTAATCCAGCCTGAGGGATACTTGAGCCTTCCTCACAGTAGGCCATCATCAATATGTGAAATGATGTGACAGAGGAACATTCACACTAATGCCCTGGAGTCTGTAGGTTTATAGGCCTGCTACTCTAGGTAACCAAGGTATTGTCCAAATCATCATCAGAATGACTGACTGATGCACATTGTGTGTATGGATGTACACGTGGCAGGGTTCCAGTCAGATTGTTTTGCAAGTCTTAACTGGATGTCAGTCTGCAGATCACTGCCCAAAAAGTATTTTTTAGCATATTGTGCTATTGTAATTGCTGTAAAACCTATAGGGTGCAAGTAGGCCTCAAAGCATGGATCCAGTCTCATTGGCATGGTATGGCCAGCTGGGCAAAAACACTAGTCTGCACATGGATTGGCAGTGAAATGTGAAGCTCATGCCCTCTATATCCCTTCTGTCCTATAGCTTGGAGGCATTCATACAGTGCAAGGTATATAGTAATGTTGCTGCAGTGTGTAAAAGTTCACATGCGGGAATGCACATATTTGTGGGCTTAGTTAGACTAGCTAGCACCGGCATAGTCAACCTGCATCATATTGCAAGGGTCTCTGCATTTTATGCCACAAGGTTTTTAGATTCTTGTAAATATGAGTACTTCAGAATGCATACCCACACTACTGAGGTGCATTGTCTTCTTTAAAATGCGCAGACAAATGCAGCCCTGGGAGAATTAGTGTACTGAAGCATGTTTGAGTAAAGGTCAACATGGTTTTGCTACAAGTGTGTACCAGAACCTATATTTCAGATTTCAGTGCATTTGCTTGTCTCCAAATTGGTGAAATGCACATCAGTAATGTTTTTTAGGAGATAAATAACTATTCCCTATATATGATTTGGCTGCCTGACACTAAGTAAGTAAAGTCAGCAATGATTGCTGCCTTGCATGGCTCAAAAGTAGTAATGCAATGCGGAGACACATTTCCTGGACTGTCTTACCTTGTCAACTTTCACGTATGTAGATGGACAACATTCAGCCCACTTGCATTATGCAATACCAACACCAAAAGTTTCAATGTATGTACTAAGTGTCCAATTTCAAACAAACACAACATCAGGAGTTTGACTCACTGTTCTGAATTATACAATTATAATCAAATTTCCATTTCAATACTGTGCACCTACACTGACTTAACTCTGGCTCAAGTAGGAGATGGGTTTATACTGAAGCTATGGTGTCCATATTTCTATCTCAAATTTTGGAGTTGGTCTGGAAAGACATATAGGATTGTATAACAATGTCATCCTATTTGTACACACAACATGTACATTTACAGCTTGAGCTAAGAATTCTTAATTTTACCTCACTAGATACCATGACAACTGACCAAGCGAAAACTTTTAAGTTCCAAAAGAATCGCCACCACCACACCAGGCACATCTCAAAGGCCTTTAGGAACATGGGCAAACTTTATGAGAGAGCCAATGCGGTAAGTCCTGGAAGTACCACTGCCAACGTGAGAAAGCAGCATCTGGGGTTTGCAAAAACAGAAGACACTCAAACAACAGTCTACACCAAGGAAATTTGCTGCCCCCCAGCTGCCAGCCACACGGGCCAGGACACCAAGAAGAACCAAGGGATCTATCTTTAAATACTTTAACCTTAGGGAACTTTCAAAACAGGATGGATGGCATACAGCAGGAGCATGCTAGCCTGCACATACCTGTGCTGAATATTCAGGATGCCATGGTGCAGATGTTTGAACTGGTCTGAAATCTCCCTCAGGCCATTACCTTTCCCTTTTTATTATGTTGTTTGTATTTTATAGATATTAGGCAAAGTGTTAGTTAGGGTTTAGTATAGATATTTTATTAAGTAGTTGTTTTCAAATCTGTTTTGATAGTTTTAGATTTTAAAGTGGGTGGGGGTGTTGATGTTTAGTGTATATATATATATATATATATATATATATATTTATTTCCACACCAACTTGACACTTCTGTCAACGACGCGGCACTCACAGGATTTCACAAAATCTTAATTTAATGATCAAGACCGTGAAGGTCAAAACGCGTTGGTGTTTGTCTGTCTGGTATCACTTTCATTAAATGAAGATTTTGTGAAATCCTGTGAGTGCCGCATCTTTGACAGAAGTGTCTAGTTGGTGTGGAAATAAATTAAGGGAAAGGTCCTTCCCTGGTGCAGGCACCGACATTAAGGAAGCGCGCCTTAATCGGACCTTTTTGGGACTAATATATATATATATATATATATATATATATATATATATATATATATATATATATACACACAAACATAAATATATATATATATAAATATATATATAGATATGTATTTATATATTGTTAGCTTTACATGTATAGTTAGTATATGTTTAGGTGTGGCTACTGTTTGTATTGTACCAATTCAATGGGTATTAACGTGGGTATGGGGGTTGATGTTTAACTTGTCATTTCTGTATAGTGCTTATGATGGTTTAAGATAAGTTAAGATAGTTTAGTCTAGTGTTAAGGTCAAGTAATGTAGGCTAGGTAGCTGGAGATGGGTTAAGATGTGTAAGGTAGTGTTAAGGTTATTTAGTGAAGGCTAGGTAGTTGTAGGCTGTTTAGATAGATTAGATGTAATTACATTTTTTTCTATTTTCACAAGTTCTTCTTCATTTCATAATTAAGAATTTGTATCTATGAATACATCGAGCTGAGTACATGGTGTAGCCATTGACCTGCAGTCTTTGAAGGTATATGGTGCTTTTTCCGAGGCCTATGGACAAGTGCTAGTCTACCTCATTTTTGAGTCAAATATGGACCCTTTACCATTTTTTAGGTGCTGCAAGTGTGCTCCTTTTGGTTGTTTTTACACACAGTACTACACAGATTGACTTTTACCTTTGTGCTCTGTGTTAAAGTGATATGGAAGGTGTAGTTGGGTTGGTTTTGTCACTATAAATTACAAATCCCTGGCTGCACTGGGACAAACACTATTGACTACTACTGCACACACCCTGGAACCACTGAGCACATGGGGCATAGTTGTTGGCAGGTTACAAAATATGAATGTGTCCACACCTGCCTGGAGAACCTCCATCACCACTGCCATTGACTACTTGCTAAGTGTTGCACTTTTTGCAGCTCACTTTCGTTAAGTACTTTCAAAGTTTCATGTCCATAATTTTCCCATGTCCTCTTCCCCTGGGGAGGCGTTGCATTGTTTATGTTTCCATGGTTTGGCTCTTATGCAAATATATGTGTGTGCAATGTCCAATAGATGCATTCTGTGGTTGCACTCACACTCAACATATATAAGGCCTCTCAGGGGCAGAGGGACACTTTTACCATATTTATCACAGTGTAGCGTTATTCACCATTCAAGGTATATGATGATGTTAGTTTTTGAGGCATATGGGCATGGGTATCTGACTATTATTACTGCATCCATGCAAATTTATGTACTGTATAATCTCTTCAACTTGAGTTTTAAGGTTATCATATTAGGGTGATCACTTTGTCATGTTCACTGAGAGAGATATATGTGAATGTGTGTGGAATCGTGTTGTGTCATCGCATGTCTCACACATCCCACTTTACCTGGTAAGTATTTGTGTGTTTATAGTTTCTTGCTGTGTTTCATTCAAGTAACTGCAGCTTATTGTCACACTCCTACATTCCATTAGGAGACAACACATTCCAAATTTTGCCATTTAAGCGGATGTACTCTTTGTAGATGCATACCCAAAGATATCATGTGCAAGTGACTTTAGCTCACTCTTCTTGAGATGGAAAGAAGAGGGTTAACACACAACTTCCACCATTGTATATATAGGCCCTCATTCTGACCTTGGCGGGCGGCGGAGGCCGCCCGCCAAAGTCCCGCCGTCAGGTTACCGTTCCGCGGTCGAAAGACCGCGGCGGTAATTCTGACTTTCCCGCTGGGCTGGCGGGCGGTCGCCTTCAGACCGCCAGCCAGCCCAGCGGGAAAGAGGCTTCCACGATGAAGCCGGCTCGGAATCGAGCCGGCGGAGTGGAAGCTGTGCGACGGGTGCAGTTGCACCCGTCGCGTATTTCACTGTCTGCGCAGCAGACAGTGAAATACATGTAGGGGCCCTCTTACGGGGGCCCCTGCAATGCCCATGCCAGTGGCATGGGCACTGCAGGGGCCCCCAGGGGCCCCGCGACCCCCCCTACCGCCATCCGGATCTCGGCGGTCCGACCGCCGGGATCTGGATGGCGGTAGGGGGGGTCGGAATCCCCGCGGCGGTGCAGCAAGCTGCGCCGCCGCGGAGGATTCAATGGGGCCGCGGTACACTGGCGGGACCCCGCCAGTGGTGCCGGTCCGACCGCGGCTTTACCGCCGCGGTCGGAATCCCCATTGGAGCACCGCCGGCCTGTCGGCGGTGCTCCCGCGGTCCTCCGCCCTGGCGGTCAAAGACCGCCAGGGTCAGAATGAGGGCCATAGTCTTTTCAGCCAAACACATACAATACTCTTTGTGGTTTTGGACAAATTGTTGTTTACAAGGTATTATTATACAAGAGTGTAGGTCCTGCCTATTGTTTATTGGGAGTATAAATGTTGTATTTTGGGTGAATGCCAATACTTCTTGAAAGCTTCGACGGCCAGACAGGGTCCATTTGGAAGACATGGCAGGTGACATGTTGAGATGAAGAGTATTTTGGTGAGAAGACACAGATTGCCATTAATGAAGGTAGGTGTCACCGGGTATGTCAGTGATGACACGAAGGCAGTGGGATATGAGTTCAGGTGAGTTTTATTTATTCTGTTGATTCTAGCGTGACATTTCATTTACATATGCTGTACTGTTCCCTCTTTGTCTGTCCTCCACTGGATTTCAAGTGTCCTTCCCTTTTCTCTTTCTATCAGGGCTCCCAGGAGGCACATGTGGGAAAGAACAAGATAAAGCATTGGTAAGTTCCATTCCTTTATTTCCCTGTTCTTTGATTTACTACTCTTTCCTATTTCCCATCTCTGTTGTCTGAAGGGTTTTCCTCTCCTTCTTCTCTAGTACTTTCCTGTTCTTTGTCATCTATTTAGTTCTTATCTGTAGTTCGTTGCTGGCTCCTGGGTTGTCTTTCTCTCTGTTCACAACTTCCTGTTGTACTGTTTTATTTATTTTTCTTGACCCTTTTGGGTTATCCTTCCTCTCTATCTTTTAACCTCTTGGGTCTTTCTCTCTCTCCCTCTTTGACCCCTTTTGGCTTTCTCTCATAAGTTCTTCTGTTTGTTGGTTTCCTTTCTACTCTCCTGTTGTCTCTTTAGCGTTGTCCTCGTTTGTTCTCTCCTACCTCCCCCCCTGATTTCCCCTTCATTTCCTTCCCGCTCCCCTCTTATTTCCTTCACGCTCCTCCTCCCAACCACCCTTGTTTTTCCCTAAGCCACTCTATGGACGCACCTGGGTGTGCCACACTTCTCCTGAAGCGTGGCTGGAAGCTTCGCGCTGCGCCTCCTGTGCCGCTGTCAGTGTTGCGGATACCTCCAGGGCACTTTCCGTCTGGTTCCCGCCTTTGTTCGCATCCTGGCTCTTTAGCGGTTGCCGTGTCTGCCGCCCGTCTTCTTTCCTCCACACTCCTGCTTCTTCCGCTCTTTTCTCTCTCTCCGCCGTCTGTGTTCTTTCCTTTTCTGTGCTCTCGGTCGCGCAAGCTGGTCGCCGCTGCCCCTTTAATCCCGGAAGTCCAAGGGGACTGGTTGCTCCGTCCTCCAGTTCTGGGTTGGAGGCGGCAGTGACAGCACATGCTGCCTTCACGGACGGGCCGGCAGCGCCGGCCCATCACAGTAGGGTTATTTGAAAGTCCACAGTTGAATAAAATCAACTTGCGCACAAAGAGTACAGTAGTGGGTAACAATGGAGGTGGCATTATTGTAAACATAGGACCACTAGAAAACTGGCCAGGAGGCACAGACAAATGTCATCTGGTAGTTTGCCAGTGGAAACTGGGGAACTCCACATCTTCTTCCTCTGATGGGTGTTGTGCCTTCCCTGCAGCTGGTGGTGTTTTATATGGGAGGAATGTGAGGAACACACAAATCAGAGGCAGAAGATGTGGCTCCCTGTTCCCACCAGTATTTGTCTGTGCCAGTAAGACAAAAATCTAATTCCTGACAGGGTTCTGGTGGCTTGCCAACAAAGCAAAGGCTTTGCAATTAGGGTCACCCATTGTTATGTAGGAGTCCAACTTGAGCTCCATAGTTTCCATGATGTTGTGGATGTCCCCCTGCTGTGTGGCTAATTCACTGGTGTCAGAAGCAGGGGGCTGATGCTCCTTTTGCATCATGAAACCAGCAACATCAGATAGGGACGCTTTAATCAAATGGAGCCAGGTATACCCTCATGAGGAAACAAACAGCTACGGACTCCTTCAAGGTGTGTCTGTAATGGCTTCCATCCTTAAGGACACCTCATCAGCCATTAGCTCCTATTGAAATTCAACTTGGCAGTCCTTGGAGTCCTCAGCTGGGAATTCACAGCTAGATGGGGCCTGTCCTATGGATGGGGGTTCCTCTGGAGGCCCTGAAATTTTGTCTTTCCTTGCTCAAAAATGGAGGAGATGAATCAGTAGAATTAAGGAGTTGAAAGGTATCATCATCCATGGGGGACGGGACGGTGTCCTATACAGGTTGGTCATCAAGGACTGGCTGCTCTATAGGAGGTGTTGTTTGTCGCACTGGAAAGAGATAGGAATTTGTCAATAATGACCCAAGATAGATGTAGCCATAAGTGATTATGGTGACATTCTGACAGAATCTTTTGAATTTAATGTACAAATGGATACATGGAACATGTGTTCCTAGATTTAGATGAATCCCTGTTAGACTATTTTAGCCTTTTACATGGTAATACCTTAACATTGTTCACACTATCTCAGTATGAACATGGAGGACTACTTGTTTAATGAAGCACAATGCGATGGAGCTCGACAGCTTGCTGGACTCCACGCATCAAAAAGTGAGTGCAGGTAAGGGGCCCATTTTACACTGTTTTTCTGGTTTGTGCCTGCACTGATATTACATTTGCTTCTTTACAACACTGCTGAAACCATTTCACCATGTCACCAGTATAGGAAGGTACCATCTTCTGTGGCATTTCACCCCCATTTTTACCTGTATGTCAGTATGTTTTTGCCTGTCTCACTAGGATCCTGCTGGTCAGGACCCCACTGCTCATAGTTTATGGCCTAATGTATGTGTCTGTTTAGTGCTTGACTGTGTCACTGAGGCTCTGCTAACCAGAATCTCAGTGCTTATGCTCTCTCTGCTTTTAAATTTGTCACCGTAGGCTAGTGACTTAATTTACCAA
Organism: Pleurodeles waltl; assembly: GCF_031143425.1. Lineage (NCBI taxonomy): Eukaryota > Metazoa > Chordata > Amphibia > Caudata > Salamandridae > Pleurodeles > Pleurodeles waltl. The sequence continues at coordinate 917,046,797 of NC_090447.1, forward strand.
TTTCAATTGGCACACTGGACCCCCCTTATAAGTCCCCAGTATATGGTGCCTAGGTACCCAGGGCATTGGGGTTCCAGGAGATCCATATGGGCTGCGCCATTTCTTTTGCCACCCAAAAGGAGCTCAGACAAACCCTTGCACAGGCCTGCCATTGCAGCCTGCGTGAAATAACGCACACATTATTTCACAGCCATTTTCACTGCACTTAAGTAACTTATAAGTCGCCTATATGTCTAACCTTCACTTGCTGAAGGTTAGGTGCAAAATTACTGAGTGTGAGGGCACCCTTGCAGTAGCAAGGGTGCCCCCACATAGTTCAGGGCCATTTCCCCAGACTTTGTGAGTGCGGGGATGCCATTACATGCGTGCACTACATATAGGCCAATACCTAGATGTAGCTTCACCACGGTAACTCCAAACTTGGCCACGTAACATGTCTAAGATCATTTGGTATTGGGGGGCCAATTCCATACATCCTGGGGGCTCCACAATGGACCCCCTGTACTGCCAAACCAGCTCTCCGAGGCTTGCACTGCATCTACAGCTGCTGCCACCTCACAGACAGGGTTAGCCCTCTTGGGGTCTAGGTAGCCCAGTCCCAGGAAGGCAGAACAAAGCATTTCCTCTGAGAGCAGGGTGTTACACCCTCTCCCTTTGGAAATAGGTGTTACAGGCTGGGGAGGGGTAGCCTCCCCCAGCCTCTGGAAATGCTTTGAAGGGCACAGATGGTGCCCTCCTTGTATAAGCCATTCTACACCAGTTCAGGGACCCCTTATCCCGTGCTCTGATACAAAATTGGACTAACGAAAGGGTAGTGATCACTCCCCTGTCCATCACCATCCTAGGGGTGGTTCCCAGAGCTCCTCCAGTGTGTCCCAGACTTCAGCCATCTTGCTTTGCAAGGTGTGGGGGCACTCTGGAGTCCTATGAGTGGCCAGTGCCAGCAGATGATATCAGAGACCCATCCTGATAGGTCCATACCTGGTAAGGTAGCCAATCCCCATCTCAGGGCTATTTCGGGTCTCTCCTGTGGGTTCGCTTAAGATTCTGCTTCCAAATTTCCTTCACGAATCCTCTGCAACTACTTTAGCATCTTCTGACCTAGGATCAACCGCAGCCTGCTCCAAGAAATGCTGTAACTGCAACAAAGTATCAACAAGAGATAGGGGGTCATTACAACATTGGCGGCAAAAGCCGCTTACCGTCGTGCAGAAGACCGCCCACACACCGCCGCGGCAGCGGAATTCCGCCACGGTCATTATGACCCAAAGGCTGGAATCCGCCAAAATCCAGACACCCACACAAGTCTGCCACACCAAAGGTCAGTGATAAACTGGCGATAAGAAATCCTCCACCGTCACCCCAACAGGAATACGCCCACATTATCACGACCCACGAATCCACGCGGCGGTCTTTCAACCGCAATATTCCATTGGCGGTACACATACACACACCACTCCCACACACCCAATACAATATAAAACACACACCCACATCACCCACAAACCCCTACGAAAACAATTGCGACTGAAGGCCACAGACAGACACCACCATCTAAAACGAGCATCCACAGGCACTCAACACCATCACCCACATAACATCCACGCACCTCACACAACACACCACTAAATATCACCCCTCACAACACACACAACCCCACACATCACTCACACCACCCCATGGCACGGCAAAGACACCCCAGGTTCTCTGAGGAGGAGCTCAGGGTCATGGTGGAGGAAATCATCCGGGTAGAGCCACAGCTATTCGGATCACAGGTGCAGCACACCTCCATAGCCAGGAAGATGGAGCTATGGTGAAGAATCGTGGACAGGGTCAACGCAGTGGGACAGCACCCAAGAAATAGGGATGACATCGGGAAGAGGTGGAACGACCTACGGGGGAAGGTGCATTCCGTGGTCTCAAGACACCACATCGCGGTACAGAGGACTGGCGGCTGACCCCCACCTCCTCCCCCACAACTAACAACATGGGAGTAGCAGGTCTTGGGTATTCTGCATCCTGAGGGCCTCGCAAGAGTAGCTGGAGGAATGGACTCTGGTAACGCAAATCTTTACTACTATATCCCCCACCCTACCTGCATGCCATCACATACCCCCACCCTCGCCCTCACCCCCATCACTCCTACTCCTCACAAATGTCTCAATATCACAAACAACCCATCCCAACACCAAGCCCTGCATGCAACACCAAAGCATTGACACCCATCACCAAAGCATGGCCACTGCACATACCCATACACCCCACTAACCCATCATTACACAAGGTCCTACACAGGAATGCAAGCACTGGGGTACACGGTCACCCACCCATTGCACACCATGGCACACACAGATGCAATAATCATGCTTTTACAGCCCTGCTGGACCCCTACCCAACATTACTGGACGGGAGGGTCCAGAGATGTCCACTCCACCCACAGAAGAGGCCCACAGTAATGACAACAGCTCTGTCCAACTGGATCTAGATGACCAGCCCGGCCCATCTGGGACCTCGGGACAGCCGGTTCCCCTCACACTGGCACAGGCCACTACAGAGCTTCCCCCCTCTGGAAACACCAGCACAGCACCCACCCAGCGGGCACATACCTCTGTCCCCAGGACAAGTCAAGCAGCATTGTGTCCACCACTACAGGGAACCCAGGCTAACCCACCACTCCAACAACACCAGGGACCTGGGGGCAGTGGCAGTGAGCACACGGTTCGGGGGACAGAGGCACAGAAAACAGGGGAACTGGGAGGGCTGCTGTGCAACAGGGGGAGGACAGGTCCAGGGAACCCACTCTCCACGAGGCCCTCTCCAACATCATGGGAGCCTACCATCATTCCCGGAAGACGATGGCAACGGTACTGGCCAAGTTTGAGGAGACCCAGCGACTTCAGGAGGAACAGTATTTGGGCTTCAGGGAGGAACTCAAATCCATCAATTCCACCCTGGGCACCATTGTAGGGGTGCTGAGGGAACTCCTCAACACCAGGAGAGACACTGTGGCACAACAAGGGGCCCCTGACACTAGCCTGGACGATGAACTGCTCACCACCTCCACCGGTGCTAGTGGACAGGAGGCACCGCCACAGGACCACCACACCAGCACCTCACCCCCTGCAGAGGGAGAACCACCCCGCAAACGGTCCCTGAGATCCAGGACAAAGGCAGAGAACGATGCCAAGACCCCCGCCAAGAAATGAGACCACCCTGATTGTCATCCATTTGTCCCACCTTGTCACCCTGTCCATCCTTAAACTGCCCCAGCTCCACTTCCTATGCCCCTTTGGACAATGCACCTGTGAGACTAATAGACTGGACTCTGCCATGAACATTCCTCTACCATCACCCCAGCCCATTTTACAACCCCCTCCAATATTGAGCACTTAAATAAAGTCCCTTAAAGCACAACACAATCTGGAGTCTGTCTGTGATTTCGAAATAGTGTATTAGCAATTACAGTGCCAAAATGCTCTTTCAAATGTAATGTCAACATACCTATGTCACACAGCTCTAGTCCATGAGGAAACAAAGCAGATGTCACACAGTGGGACCCACATCTGTGAAATTGTAAGGGTGAAAATGACAGACAGTAGAGAGGTAGTAGATTTAAATTAAATGTAGCAGGCAGGTTTGTCTTCTTACCTGTGTCTCACTGGAAGTATTGCAGGATCACCGTGTTCCTGTGGTCGATGTCCTCTTCTTCTGCTTCCTCGTCTTCACTGTCCACAGGGTCCACAGCTGCCACAACACCTCCATCTGGACCATCCTCCTGCAGAAAAGGCACCTGTCGTCGCAAAGCTAAGTTGCGAAGCATACAGCAGGCCACGATGATATGGCACACCTTCTTTGGTGAGTAGAATAGGGAACCACCTGTCATATGGAGGCACCTGAACCTGGCCTTCAGGAGGCCGAAGGTCCTCTATATAATCCTACTAGTTCGCCCATGGGCCTCATTGTAGCGTTCCTCTGCCCTTGACCTGGGATTCCTCACTGGGGTCAGTAGCCATGACAGGTTGGGGTAACCAGAGTCACCTGAAAAAGGCGAGGGACAACTGTTAGACACACACTAACCTGTAGGGATATCCCCAGACCCAGACAACTATTCCCACTGACTTGCTTCCAGGTGCTCACCTAATAGCCACACACGGTGCCTCTGGAGTTGACCCATCACATAAGGGATGCTGCTATTTGGCAGGATGTAAGCGTCATGCACTGAGCCAGGGAATTTTGCATTAACATGGGAGATGCACTGGTCTGCCAAACACACCATCTGCACATTTATCGAATGGTAACTCTTCCGGTTTCTGTACACCTGTTCATTCCTGCGGGGGGACCAAGCCCACATGTGTCCCATCAATGGCACCTATGATGTTGGGGATATGTCCCAGGGCATAGAAATCACCTTTCACTGTAGGCAGATCCTCCACCTGAGGGAAAACGATGTAGCTCCGCATGTGTTTCAGCAGGGCAGACAACACTCTGGACAAGACGTTGGAAAACATAGGCTGGGACATCCCTGATGCTATGGCCACTGTTGTTTGAAAAGACCCACTTGCAAGGAAATGGAGTACTGACAGCACCTGCACTTGAGGGGGGATTCCTGTGGGATGGTAGATAGCTGACATCAGGTCTGGCTCCAACTGGGCACACAGTTCCTGGATTGTGGCACGATCAAGCCTGTAGGTGATGATCACACGTCTTTCCTCCATTGTCGATAGGTCCACCAGCGGTCTGTACACAGGAGGATGCTGCCATCTCCTCACATGCCCCAGCGGACAGTGCCTATGGAGGTGAACAACTCTGAGCTACGGAAACACAGCTTACTCTGAAAATATTCATAAATCGAAATTTGTCTGAATGAGTGTTTAGGCAAGTCCTAGGTATGTGTGATGCAGTCAAAAATAAAACCATGTGGGCCCCTGAAATGGCGGCTGCCTGACCTGTAAGGTGGGACAAGGGGATATGAGGTAACTGTGCTGGCGTTGTACACCTTCGCGGTAGGCGGTCGAAGACCGCGGTGCAATTCTGCATTGGTTAACATTGGACCCTATGGGTCCCAGGAGCCAATGACGATCTACGCCGGCGGTGACGGTGCGCACCGCCGCGGACATGACCGCCATTTTCTGTCTGTTCAATCACTCGATACCTGATCTTCGACAGGAGAGGACCTACACTGCAGGTACTGCTGTGACCTCAGTCTGGAAGAGATAATGTCTCGTGTGTCTGGGGAAAGGGCCCCTGCCTTCAGCACGGAGGAGCTGGAGAAACTCGTGGATGGGGTCCTCCCCCCAGTACACGCTACTCTGCGGTCCTCCAAACAAACAGGTAAGTACACTATGAGCATGCTGTATGGGCAATGCCTGTGTGGAGTGGGGTGGATGAAAAATAGGGGGGGTGAGAATGAGGCGTGCATGAAATGCCGGTGAGTGCATGTGCCACATGGCAAGGGTAGGGATGCGGGCCAATGACTGTGCAGTTGGTAATAACTTCTCTTTTTCCCCTGTACAATTCCTGTAGGTCAGCGCCCAACAGAAGAAGGATATTTGGTGTGCCATCGCCAAGGACGTCCGGACCCTGGGGGTCTATCACAGACGGAACACCCACTGCCGGAAAAGATGGGAGGACATTCGCCGCTGGAGCAAGAAGACGGCGGAGGCCCAGCTGGGGATGGCCTCCCAACATGGGAGGGGTGCCCGTCGCACCATGACCCCCCTGATGTTCAAGATCCTGGCGGTGGCATACCCGGAGTTGGATGGGCGCTTGAGGGCATCACAGCAGCAACAAGGGGGTGAGTACACTCTCATTCTGCTGATTCAGCGTGCATTGTAGGTGTCTGGGTGGGGGAGGTGGGCTGTGGGTTCCCCTAGGCCAGGGCGAGTTTAGTAGGCAAGGTCCCTTCTTCAGGCAGGCCCTGTGGCACCCCACCCCACCTGTGTACAGTTCCAACTACACCTAGTCAGGCTCCTGTGACATCCATGTGTGCAGAAATCGTCCATAGCCTTGTAAGCCATGTCCCAGGGATTGAATGGTGGACCCCAAGTGCGAGGCGTAGTGCAGGGGGCTTCTGTGTCTGCCGTGTCCACCAACTGTAGCGGAATTGCATGCACTGAACATGTCTTTCTTCTGTCTTCCCCCCACCTTTTTGTGGTCTCCCGGTGCTTGTGTGCATTAGCATCATCAGGCGGAGGAGCAGTGGCACCGGAGCAGGAGGGAGCTGCATCCCACATGGACCTAGAGGGCGACACTACGGACTCCGAATTCACCAGTGGGACGGAGGGCGAGGGGAGCTCCACGCCGGGGACAGGAGCTGACACCAGCGATATGGACTCCTCCTCTGATGGGAGCTCCCTTGCGGTGGCGGCCCCATCTGTGCCCCCCGCATCAACAGGGACAGCCACCACCCCCCCTACCAGCACCGCCCTCCCAGCAGCCCCTCAGCCATTGCCGTGTGCCCGCTCAGCCAGGAGGGTGGGCATCTCTTTCGCCCCAGGCACCTCAGCCCCTGCCCCTGTCAGCCCTGCTGCCCTCAGTGAGGGGGCCATTGACCTCCTCCGATCCCTCACTGTTGGGCAGTCTACCATTCTGAATGCCATCCAGGGTGTAGAGAGGCAGTTGCAACAGACCAATGCATACCTGGAGGGCATTCATTCTGGTCAGGCAGCCCAACAGCAAGCTTTTCAGACTCTGGCCTCAGCACTGATGGCGGCCATTGTCCCTGTGTCCAGCATCCCCCCTCCAACTTCCTCCACCCAGCCCCAATCCCCAGTACCTCAGCCTATCCCAAGCACACCATCAGACCAGCATGCACACACCTCAACACACAAGGGTAGCTTTGGAAAACATAAGCACCACACATCCCACAGGCACTCACACAAACATACCCATGCACACATACCAACATCCACTGCCTCCACTGTGTCCCCCTCCTCCTCATCTCCCTCCTCCCTCCCTGTCACGTCTCCACTCACACCTGCATGCACTATATCTTCAGCCACTACGTCCATCACCAGCACGCCCATCACCGCTCAGGTGCACTCACCACCCCCACTACCATTCACACATCCCCTGTGTCCTCTACCAGTGTGTCTGTGAGCCCACCTCCCAAACTACACAAACGCAGTCACACACCCATCCAACAGGCATCCACCTCTCGACAGCCTATAGCCCATGCACCTTCACCCAAAGTCAGTAAATGAACACCTCCTACAACCACTACCTCTTCCTCCACTCCCAAACCCCCTCCATCTACCCATCCCAGTCTCTCTAAGAAACTTTTCCAGTCAAACCTTGACCTCTTCCCCTCACCTCCCCCTCCCCTTCCGTCCCTTAGGGCACACCTTTCCAGGTCCCAACCCAGCACCTCAGCCACCACATCACCGGGAACAGTGGTGCCAGCAGTAACCGGCTTCTGGAGTGCGCCAAGCAGCAGGGCAGCCAGTGTGCCAAGGAGCCAGGCCACGGACAGTCCCCACCTCAGAAACATAAGAAGTTGGCCACAGCCCAGAGGGAGAAGGGAAAAACACATGCCATCAGGGGCTCTCCCAGGACTGCAGTTAGGAGTCGCAAGACAGCTGCACCACCATCCAAGGTGGGGAAGGGGCAGAGAAAGAAAGGGAAGTCGCCGCCAACCTGCATGGCGGACAAGAACGCCACCCGGACAAGAACGCCACCAGCACCGCTTCCCAGGACTCTGCCGCCACCAGCACCGCTGCCCAGGACACCACTGCCAAGGACACCGCCGCCACCAGCACCGCTGCCCAGGACACCACCGCCCCCAGCACCGCTGCCCAGGACACCGCTGCCAGCAGCACGCTCACTGAGCCACACACCAGCACCGCAGGCCAATGAGCACCGCAAGTACCGCCTCTCTTGAGGCCGCCGCAAGCACCGCCAGTGGCCACTCCACATCATGTACCAGTGGCACCACTGCAGACATGGCTGCCATCCCCAGTGGTCAGTCTTATGAAGCTGGTGGTCAGTTCCAGAGGCCTGGACAGCTTCCATGTAGGCCCACCGTCAGTGGAGTGTCACATCCACTACCTGAGTCCTTGGCAGGATGAAGCACTCTGGGCACAAAGTCCTGTTTCCGCCGTGTTTTTGTTCGCGTTGAATCCGCCCCGGATAAGGTAGCGGATTGGCCTCTCATGATACTGTGAGCGGTACATTGACTTCCGCCTGTCTGTTGGCGGTGTCCGCCACTCTGTTTGTTTGTACCACCGTGGCGGTCGGAGTGTTAAAGTGGCTGTCTATGTTGGCGGTTTCCGCCACGGTCGTGATTCCATTTTTTTACCGCCGACCCATTCACAGTTTTACTGCCGCTTTAACACCGACCGCCAGGGTTGTAATGAGGGCCATAATGTCTCCCCATTCAGAGACACTGCCAGTTCAATATGCTCTGCCATACCTACAAGGCACTACACTACCCAGGCCCCACATAACTCACACATCATCTTTACTTCCATCAAACAATCATGGACCCCTGCTATGCATCACTTCCAGTAACCCCAACCTTACATGGCAGTGAACATCTGTAAAAGCCTCACCAGGCACTTTAGGACAGCAGTGTGCAAAATGGTTTAGTAGTAATGACTATATACCTGGCTTCTCAGGAGATCCTACTTGGAGAGCCGGCACCTCAGATGCCCTCAAGGATGAGAAGTTTGAACTCTGGCAAAGCACACTACTTTAAATTACATTACACTTTTGGCTGTGCAGCCCCAAGACAAGCACACTTGCTTCATGGTGCAAGGGAGCCAACATTGGCACTGACATATCTGCACAGTTTCCAAGATCCATGCAGGATGTGCTGTTCCAGTCTCAGTTTTATGATTTATATAGTGGGACTTGTAGCTTGAGTCTATCATTTTGTAGATTAGACTACAAGTTCCAGGATTTATTGGTCAACTTGGACCGGTCTAACACATCACAAGTAGATCAGAGAAACCTGGCAGGGCTGGACATAAATATATGTAACTGGGCAAATAATTCACTCTTACGTGATGTATGAGTTATTATGTAAGACATTCCTGCCCTTTCTGTACACAGGTCAGCTCAGCACAGAACAGCAACGTGTCTTGCTGCACTGCGCTGCATGACAGTTTTAACCATATGGTCCTTTGTTTTCTCTTACCCTGTAGTTCTTACTTGTCATTAAATGCAATACTGCCCTGTCTAGAAACTCATGCCACCAACTCTGTTGGGATGAGTAATGCCACCTGCTTCTCTCCTATAGGTCAATGCCCTCCTAGAATTCAAATCCTCCTCTGGTCCCCATTCTGTCCTAAGATTCTTGGCCAGTTTCTCTTTGGTTCTGTGCTTATAGTCATGCCACCTCTTCTTCAGCCCCAGCACCTTCCTTTTTATTCACCTTATACTGTTGACTTTATTCAGTATGGATTGCCAAATGGCTTTCTTCTTCCCTAATGACAATTTGGAGGAGACAAAGAGAAGACATTCATTTTTTATCACCTCAGCTTTTAATATTTGGTTCTCCTCCTCACTAAAACTGGTCTTCCTCTTTCTCCTCCACTGGTGTGCTATCTGGTCACCTTGGCTGGGGTAGATGCCCTCCTGACTAGTGAATGGTGTTCCCTCCATTTAAAAAAAATATTTTTTGGTCTGCTGTTCTGTATGTTGAATTGCGTCTTTCTTTTACACCTGGCACGCTACGCACTCCTAAGTGACGCATTGCTGCTTTGTGGCACCTACAAGAGCTTTACGATACACAAATCAGATTTGCATCTTGTTGGTGCCTGTTGCCTTATGCCACATTGCTACATTTGTTTTGAAGATGGGTTGACATTTTCAACACACCTTCTGAGATTGTGGTATGGTGGTCCATTTCATAAGTAGGGCACATCCATGTCTCAAGTAATCTTCCACATATCATCAGGGTATGAAAACATGAGGCAGTGATGATGTACGCTTTGGCGGTCATGTCAAGTTTGCCTCCTGTTTTCTGAAGTCTCCTGTACTGAAAGGGGACCTTGTGCACTTCAAAACCCCTCTTTGAAGTCTCCCCCACTTCAAAGGCATTTTTGGGTATATAAACTTGGTCTCTGACCCCACCAACTGAGACACTTCTGGACCTGAACCTGCAAACTGTCAAGAGGAACTGCCTGCAGGCCCAAAGGACTCATCTAGACTGATTTGCTGAGAAGGACTGCTGCCCTGCTACCTTGCTGCCCTCTGACTTTGTTAAGAAGTGCTCTCCAAGGGCTTGGATTGAGCTTGCCTCCTATTTTCTGAAGTCTCAGGGCCAAAATACTTAAATTCTTCAAGGAACTCATTGTGTGCTGAAAATCGACACACGCAGCCCAACATTCCGAGTGAAGATTCAACACAGCGCCTGCCTTGTGACTGGAAATTCGATGCACAGCCTTACCGGATTGACGCAGAGCCGAACCTGCACAACGCAGCCCGACTCCCTGAGTGAAGAACTGACGCAGTGCCTGAGGTGCAACAGAAAATTCAATGCATCGCTATACCGCAGCAACGCAACGCCTGTGACTTCGTCCAGCATGCCCAGGATTTCCATGCATCATCCCTGGGCATCAAAAAGATCACCACATTACAGTGAGGAACCAAGATTGTGCACCGGAAATCTGCGAAAAGCCCCTTGCCGTTTGGAAATAAACAACACAAATTCTGTGCTGCGCCTGAAATTCCGATGCACACCCTATTTTTCCACCATCTCCTCCTCTGCGGTCTCCATGTGTGTTATTTTTTACACAAACCAGGTACTTTGTGCAAACAAGAGACAACTGTTGATTTCTAAGATTTAAAACAATCTTGCAAAAGTGATATCTCAACTTGTGCTTATTGAATCTTTGTCGTTTTGACCTGAATTTAACCAGATAAATATCACATATTTTTTAAACCTGTGTGGTGTATTAGTGTGGTGTTTTTACTGTTTTACTATATAATTTATTTCACAAATACTTTACACATTGCCTTCTTAGTTAAGGCTGACTACTCAGTGCCAAGTTACCAGAGGGTGGGCACAGGATAATTTAGACTTTGCGTGGCTTACCCTGACTACGATTGTGGTCCCTATTTGAACAAAGGTGAATACCTCTGCAAACTAGAGACCCCATTTCTAACAAGGGATTATGCATGTGTTGAAGCGGATTGAACTTAGGAAATATCTTTGCAGAAATCTGCAGATGAGGTTGTGGGCTTCCGAGGTGTACAGTGTCAGTCTGAGTGACTGGGTCCTTGGATTCAAGATGGAGGCGATCCATCTGAGTTCTTGTCCTTGTTTTGTGGGCATTGGATGAGGATTGAATGGGAGACCGAATCAAATGCTGTGGAAAGGTCCTGGAGGATTTGGGTTGCCGTTTCTATGCTGTGGCTGGGTCTGAAACCTGACTGACTGGTGTTGAGGAGTTGTTGGTTGTTAAAAGGGAGGCCTCTGATGGTGGTAGTAGAAAGCTCTGTCTGTAGTTGGAGAGCATTGAAGGATCTGCTGCAGCATTTAGAATGGATGTGAGCATGGTGCTGATGGGCTGCAGTCCTATGGAGTGGGCGTGGTGGTACAGGGGTTCTATGCGGCCCCTGAGTAGATGGACTTCATGGTGGCTGCAGTTTCTTCTAAGGTGATAATGGACCATGAGCCTATCATTCTTTTTTGGATATGATAAGGAGGCATCGGTCCAGCTGTGGGTTTAACTTGCAATAAATGGTGGTGATTTTGTTGCTGAAGAATTGAGAGAGATTTTTGCTGAGGTCTTGCAAATGGTGATTGTATTGGGTACAGCTGCTACTGAGGTGAAATGCTTCACATTGGTGCAGATCATTTGGTGCTGGTGTCTCAGGGTGGATTTGAACATACCGCAGTCTGTATCATCCCAGTGTATTCTCCATTTGTGCTCCAGTTGTTTGCAGTGTAATTTCCTCAGGCTGAGTTCCTTTGTGTACCTACTGGCCTGGAACTGGATCTTGTTGTATTGCTGTGTTTGAGGCGGGCCAGGGAGTTGGATCCATTTGTTGAAATTCTTGATGGCTTTAGGAAAACTGTTGCTGTGTTTGGGTCGGTAGGGGGTGAGAATAGTGTTCCAATTATTGCCAGTGATTCTGTTCTGTTTTTGACAGGCTGATCTGGTGGTTGTGTGAGTGCGTTCTACCGGGATGGGGATGCTGAACTTGACATGGGCACTTTCTGTCCAGGATACTTGTGTGTGCTTGTCGACTGTGATGTTTTCAATGGTGGTGTTAATAGGGCCCCTGAGGTGTCTGGAGATGTGGGTAGGTCCCTTCAGTTTTTTGGGTGAGGACCAGGCTTCTAAGGTTTTCAATGAATGCTTCTGAGTTGCATGGCCAATTGGAAGTTCAGGTCTCCGAGTAGGGGGTAATTGCTATCATCAAGGGTAAGAGGTGCTACGTAGTCTGTGTTGGTGAAGTGGTGTGTGGTCTTATTGGTCCACAGATGATAGTGATGCTTAGGCTGAAGCTGGCTGTCATGTGGAGCTTGAACAACAGGTGTTTATTTTGGAAGATTACATGTCTTTGGAGGTGGTGCAGCTGATGGTGTTCTTGTGAATAATGGTGGTTCAGCCACTGTGCTTGTGAAGTCTGTCTTGCCTGGCTATCTTGAGCAACAGGAAGATTGCTTTGGTGATGTCAGGTGTTGATGCAAGGTTTAACCAGCCTTCAATGAGGAAAAGTAAGTTTGGGTTATGGTCTTGCAACAGGTCCCAGATGTTGGTAGTATATTTGGTCAGTGAGTAGGACTTGAGGCACATGTATGTGAGTGCAGAATGTTATATGGGTGGTTGCAGGTCTGTGTGAGAGAGTGGGGTGTTGCTGTGGTGTGAGTGCTGTAAGTGTAGGTAAGTGCAAAACAACTTGCAGGAAGTGCAGTAGAATCCTTCATTAGCATTGTGTGGTGCAGCAAGGCAGAAGCAGGTGCAGTGGTGGCTGGGGTTGAGGACACAGAGGATTGCAGTGGGTAGTGGCAGGAGGGTGGGGGACCAGGGATCCCTAGTTCTAGACATAGTCTATGCATGGACAGGCACAGACATGCATGCAACTGGTGTGCCAGCAACATGTCTGCAATTTGGCTGCCATTTAGTAGAGCATGGGTCGGGGCTGCTGCCGTAGGTGCACAGCAGCATTCATTTTTGATTATGGGCCTGAGTTAGATTTTAAAAGATGAGCTACTATGTCACAACAGTAATGGGTATTCCAAGCGCTGAAATTTAAACCTCATTTGATCCTATGAGATTTAGATTTTGGCGGACAAGCCATATAAATCAAGCCCTATGTCATTTTCCCCTGCACCCTCTGTCTGCAATAGGTGCACAGCAGCTTTCATTTTTAAGGATTATTCAATTTTCCCCTGCACCCCCTGCCTGCCATGGGAGAAAAACAGCATTTATTCTTTTAATTTTAAGGATTATTCTGTTTTCCCTTGCAATCTCTGCCTGCTATAAGGGGACATCAACATTATTGTTTTTAGTGTTATTCCATTTTCCCCTGCAATCCCTGCCTGCCATAGGTGCACACCAGCATTCATTTTTTAAAGACTATTCCAATTTCCCTGCATCCCCCTGCCTGCCACAGGTCCACATAGACCGAACAGTTACATCTTTAATGTACATCTGGACTGAAAATGTTTGTCATGTTGAGGATTGGAATGGATACACTATTGTTGTTAATTATTTGGGATAACCTCAAACAATTATTTTGCTTTCACTATGAATAATTCAAAATGCCATATTTCAATAAATATTTTTCTTGTTTGTTGGCTTTTAGGTGCACAAGAGATATCACCCACAGCACTGCCAAACAGAAGGCAGTCAAAAAGTAACGTGCCCAAAGCATGTAATTCCACTTGTGCAGCTAATTGCTAACTGACAGAACTTGATGATGACCCCAAAGAATGGTGCTGCCAAAAAAGTGGCCAGTAAGGAGGAGAAGAAACAGATTACCACCACTGGCCTGCTGTCCTCCTCCTTTTTTAGGTAACTTTGTGTTCCTACCATATCGTCCTCCAGGCAGCAATCTGGGAGTACCACTCCTGCATTAATGACAGCACCACCCTAGTCCATGTCTCTGCAATCATGGCAATGAGCAGTGAGTCTCAATTGGAGCTGCCTTATCCCCAAACTATCACCCAGTCATCGCAGGAAATTGAGCAAAGTGGACAACAGGAGCTGTAACTAGCAATAGTAGGAGCTGAACAGGAGGTTGAGCTTCCTCCTGAGCAAAATGTACCTCTTGGTGATCCATAGACTTCCTGATTTCTAGCAAGAAAAAAGAAAGGGTACACCACCATGGTCTCCAAGCCCCCTTCTGATGTTCTGGACATGGCTTGAACCTCAGCTGAGTCTGAGACCTGCCACGAGAGACAAGGGAAAAGGAAAGTTCTTTAGAATTATGGAAGGGAATGAGAAGGATGGGCCAGTCATTATCATGGAAGCTGGCTCGCAGGGCACTGATAGTACCCCTCCTAATCAAACTGCTCAGAGGGATGTGGTACTGGTTCCACTACGACCACCAGCTTCCAAATTTGTAAGGCCAGCACTGGAATCTGCATCAACCACTACCTCAGTCAAAGTACACACTGCAGAGAGGCAATTGTGGACACACCCAACTATCTCTAGTTCTTTGGGCATTAGCAGTGGCTCCAGTGGTACACTAAAAAATGTGTCTCCCCGGTTTGGGACTTCTTTATGATTAGCAAGCAGGAGGATAACATTGCAGTATACTCCATTAGCCATACAAGTGTTTGTTGAGGTAAGCCTGCTTCACTCTATGGTACTGGAGGCCAAACAAACCATATGAAAACAATCATGCAATTCTGTAGTAGGAGGACCTTAAAAATTGCTGCAGGTGGTGGTGATGATGAGAGAGAGGAATCAGCTCCAATCGTGGTGGAAGGTGATGTGTGAGAAAACAGGGCTGATTGCAGAGGCCCCATAACTTTTTGCCCCCATTTTCCTCTTTTTGCTGGTGTTTTCCTGACTTTGATGGTGCCCTGGCTACTGCTAACCAGTCCCAGGGCCTGTGCTCTGTGTAAAATGGATATGCAAATTAGGCTAATTATAATTGGCTAAGTTAACCTACCTATAAGTCCCTAGTATATGGTAGGGCATGTAGGTTTAGGGACCACAGCATAGGTGGTGCACACCTAGGTGCACTGCTGAGGTGCCCAGTGTCATTTTAAAAGCAAGCCTGCCTTGCTGGCTGCTTTTAAATTAAAGTTATATGCAAATTCGACTTTGGAATTAAAGGTACTTCCAAAGTCTTAAACGACCTTATTTTTACATATAAGTCACCCCTAAGGTGTGCCCTATGTGCCCCTAGGGCTGGGTGCCGTGTAACTATAAGCAGAGAATTTATAAAAATAGATTTATAAGCCCTGGTGAGGTAAAAACAGCCAAATTCGTTTTTCCCTCATTGAAGTAAATGGCCTTCATAGGCTAGAATGGGCCGACTTTATTTTAAATTTTAAAGTCTCCTTAAATGTTACATACCAAGAATTTGGTATCAAATTAATTGTTGCAATAAATCCCACAACTTCCAGTTGTTGGATTTAATATAACTTGTTCAGGTAAAAAGTTTAGACTTTACCTAAAAAGTTGCCAATTTCAGCTCTGCATTGTTTTTGCTGCTGTGCTCTGATTGGCCAGCCTGCAGCAGCTTCTGCCAGGCTGCCTTGATGAGGTGTGAAGTGGCCAGGCTTCACACAAAGGAATGTACTTGGGGGAGAGAATCTCCCCTCAGCAGATGGTGAGGCAGGAAGGGGGAGGGCTGCCAAACTGGTCTTCAAAGGCAGAGAAGGACATTTGCAGCACCCAGCAACACCCCCACATCCTGCAACCCCAGACAATTAGGTGCCCCCTTGATTAGATTAGGAGAGGGCAGGAGAGGGGTGTGTTTATGATTTTTAGCCACACCAGTGGGTGGGCTCAGCCAGATGTAACCTCCAAAAATCAGATTCATCCATGTTGGATTTTTAGAGACTGTTGCCTTCTGGGATGGATTTTTGCCACACTTCCCAGGAAGTGGTCATCACAGGGGGACGACCCTGTCCCTGATTGGGGAACCAGGGCCCCCCTGCTTTTCACCCAGGAGCAAGGATAAAACTGGCAGACCTGCACCCACACCTCAGATCCCCACCAAATTTCAAGAAGAAAGAACTTAAGGAGAAGAAGGACTGCCCTGCTGGACCCCTGGCCTGCACCTGGACCCTGCACTCAGAAGGACTGCACCAGCTGCACACTTGGGCTTCACCACAAGAAGGACTTTGCCTGGCTTCAACTGGTTCAAGGAGGGACTCCCTGTTTGCTACAGGTGAAAAATTGCTAAACCAGAGTCCCCTGCACCAACTCCTGAAGAAAGCGACCAGCTGACCACTGTCCAGTGGCCAAAAAGGAGTTTGCGCCAGGTGCATTATGGGAGTTGAAGTCCGCACCCCCCAAGGACCATCACAGAACTTCTGGACCCTTGGGGTGAGCTGTGGACCCCAAAAGAACCTCAAAAGAACATCTGGGTGAAGCCCCAGAAGTTTGGAAAAGATTTGAGAATTTTTGGAAAAAAACCCAGAGAGGGAACGACCCGCCGCGGAAATTCTAGCCGGCTTGCCTCAACCGCGACCCGGCCTGACTTCGTGGTTCGTCCCGGTAAAGAAAAACATCCAAAAAAGAGACTAAGTCCGAACGTAAAAAGTTGAGCGGGACCTCCCAGCCATCGTATCCGAGAAGGGCTCCATGGACGTCGGATCAAGATCCAGGTTTACCCCGGTCGAAGGATTTTCATCTCGAAAAAACGACTAAGTCCGAAGGTAAAAGTCTCCACCGAGGAAACCCACATCGCGTATCCGGACAAGGGCTCCAGGAGGTCGGATTCAACTGGCAGGTTCGTCCTGGTGAAGAAAAACTTCAAAATAAAGACTAAGTCAGAAGGTAACTTTTTAACCGAGGCCTCCCGCGACCTGTAGCCGAGCAGGGCTCCATCGCGGTCGGCCTGAAAGTTTGACTTTGCCCCGGTCGAGGTGCAACCAGATGACCCGATTGGCGCTTTTTGTTTCTAAGCGCTAGAAAAGTAATAATTCTCTAAAAATTCATATCTCCGGTTCCCCTGAACCGATTTTAATCGTTTTTGTGTCATTTTAAAGATAAAAATATAAACTATTTTTATAAATTGTTTTTGGATTTTTAAACTGTTTCCTGTGTTTTATTTAATTACTGTTTTGTGATATTTGAATGCTTTACACTTTGTCTCCTAAGTTAAGCCTTGACGCTCGTTGCCAAGCTACCAAGGGTTGAGCTGGGATTAATTTACTGAGACCTAACTGTACCTATGTGGAGGTTAGTGGCTTGTTGCTAGGTGTAGGTACCTACCTGCCCTACCAATAACCCATTTTCCAACAGGGAGGAAGAGGATGACAGTTTTACACAAAGCAGCCATGTCCCCAGCAGTGTGCCAGCATCACCTGAATCAGCAACCTCAAAATGGTACACGACTCAGATGGAAACACCATTGCATACACTGACTACCCCTAGATGTACATTGAGTCTACCACCTCCTGGTTCTGTCCCGAAAACACCTGTGGCAGAGGGAAAAAAAGAAAAAAATCCAAGCTACTATTACAGGCATGTATAGGCTAGAGGGGACTATGAACCAACCATCAAATGGCATGTGTGTGTAATGGGAAGCTGGATAAAATGTTAGTGCTGGACCTTCTCCCTTTTTAATTTGTGGAAGGAGTGGGATTTTTGTAAGTTGTGGCGGGCATCTGCCCAAATTGGAAAGTTCCCAGCCAGACCTGTTTTGAGAGAGTTGCTGTTCCAGTGCTCCATAACAATGTCTGCATTTGTTTGGACAAGCTTTACAACAGAGTGCTGTTCACACTATCCACTTGATGACAGATATATAGAACAGCTGTCAAGCAACTGATTACATGTGTGTCTCTGCACAGTATATCTCTTTTGCAGGGGTTACAACACAGCTATCTAAAGATCTAAGCACTGAAGACATTAACAGCAAGGTGTTTGAATGGCTGTTTCCCAGAGGTATCAGAATTTGATTTGTTGCCACGGACAATGACAAATATATTCAATGCTATGTCAGATGGTGGATATTTCAGGGTCCTGTGTTTAGTGCATTGCATCAACCTGATTGTGCAGGACTTTCTAAAAAAAGAAGACCTAGCCAGCAACACACTGGTGACCGGCAGAAGAATTTGCACTCATTTCAGCTATTCTTTTGAAGTCTAGAAGCAGTTGAGGATCACCCAGTTTGCTAACAGAGAACCAGTTAATTCCCTCATACAGGAGGTGCTAACACGTTGGAACTCTGTCTACTACATGTTGCAATGTCTATTTGAGTAGTACAGACTGATCACCAACTGTGTCCTTCAAAGAAAAGGGGATGCAACTGCAGTGTCATAATTTCATTCCCAGGAGCCCTTCTCAGAGTGCTGCATCTCATCCAGTGACTAATAAATAGGAAAGCATATCCAACTTATTTAGCAAAGTTAAAGCCCAGACCCACTGTAAAGATAAATCACCATTGTGCATTTCAAAAGCTCTAACACCGGGCCAAGAACCAACACCTGTGTCGATGGCATTGAACTCTGATCCCTCTATCTCATGTAATAACCACTGCTTACCACTTCAAGGCCTTTCTGTCAATTCTATTTTACATTGTATTTCGTATACCCAGGTTCACGAAGGAGAGGGACACTCCATTACTCAAATGGACAATTCTTTATCTTCAATTGCTGACTTGCCCCATTGCATTTGTGAATTAAGGTCTGAAATAGCAGCTCTTAAGAGCATGATTAGTGACCTTGTGGGTATTGTAAGGTGTCTTGTTAACGAAAGGGAGGGGAAGTGTTGGGAAGGCACTTTTGTGTATTCAAAGATTAATGTTCAAGCTAGCACTATTACTGACCATCATCTTCCTCCCCAAAACATCCTGTTGTGCACACAGGTTCTACTGCTGCTGATATGAATATAAGGGCTGCAGATAGAGTCACAACAGAAGGGCACTATAGGCCGATGGGTGTGCCTCCCAAAATTGCCTCTTACTGTACCTCAAATGGAAGTTTTAGCACTCTGGGTCTAATATCTAGGAGTGTCCAGCATTCTCATTGGCCATATGAAGATAAAACCAACATTTCTGCTTCATGTAAAATTTTCATGATTAACGTGTCCAAGCTTGCTATTCAGGAGGGGTTGGAGGGGGAAGCCTCACTGGTATAACCATGGAGATGGACAAATGGAGCCCAGTCAAATGTCAAGTGCTACTTCATTTTGAAAGTTTTCACATGGGGAATGAGCAAGAAGGACAGTATGATGAGCCAAGCTATCCTGTTGTTGTATCTGCTACAGGACTAGATCAAATAGGTTTTACAAAGGTGCACCGGTGTGAATGGAGATGCTCATGAGTTGGTTGAGAGCTTAATTCTTCACTTGGCTGTTAATCTAAGATTGCAAAGAGAGATTGTGTCCTCCAAAACTACATCTGTACCGCAATACTTGAACCACTGTACAAAAAATACCGGCCACTTTCATTCCTTTTTCAGAAAGGGATGTTTCATTCTATAAGACATTGATTGTTAAGCAAGCTAGAGATCTGAAAGAAGAATGGCTGGAAAGTTGAAGACCCGAGTTGGCATTCTGGCATGCAGCCTTCAACTTCCAGAGAGGGCAGTGTTGTTGTCTCACAGCAGCCAACACCAGCAAGAACAACATCTGCAACAACAACACCAATAATAGAAGAATCAGACATGAACTCTGCAATGGCTTGGTTTCAAGTGGCAGGGCTTAAGTCAAACCTAGAGGCAAAGGCAAAAGAGGTCAAGCGAAGGGCAGCTTCAATTCCCATTCCGAGGATGATCCAAGACTCTCTGGATGACTCCAAAGATATCTACATGAATCAAAACCAATTGGTCCTTTGGTATAGGAAGATGCACAAATGCCAAAGCTTAGCAGGCTCTCGATAAAGTATCTGGCTTGTCTGGTTGCCAGTGAGTCTGCTCAGTGTGTGTTAGGTGCAGCTGGGACATTTGCACAGTCAGAAGGGCCAGTTTCTTGCCTCACAAAAGAGGGGGATTGACCATGATTAAAATTGAGCCAATACTTCATACCTCAAGATTACATTGTTTTTGAAACAGCACTGGACAAGGATGAGGGCAATTGGTCAGACTCAAGAGAATTAGCTGACCAACGTCTGGGTGAACCACCTGAGTTTGAGGTCAAACTCTACTTCCCTGACTGAGTAGGCCACAAGTAGCTTTCATATTATTGTTGAGTTGTTTTGCCAAAAAATGGATATAGCTAGAGGAATATTACATATTTGGTGTCTGAATTATGCGGCCCTCACCATTTATTCAAATGTATGCCCAGATGGGAGTTGGACTAGTGTGCACAAAAGAAGCCTCCCTATTCTCTTAAAGAACTTGAACACAATGCCTGCCACCAACACACCCATATTCTTCTTTTATCATTCTCTAGCTGGACTGGCCCACTGAAGAACAATCATTTATAAGACTATAATTGTGTTGCCTTCATGAGAAAAAGAGAAGATACAACAATAGACAATTGTGTACACTGCTTAGATTGGAACAGGTATTGCACCAATGAGTGACTTCCTTGAGTGAGAATGAGTAGTGATGATGATTGATTGTAGTGGCACAGGCAGGCAATGAGGGTGTTGTTCAACTAATATTTATAAACTTGATTTTGACAATTTGTAATGTTTGGGTGCTGGTGGGTGATTCTGCCTGAAAGTGATTGTTGGATCTTTCTTTCAAACTTAGTTTAATTTACTTTCAAGGTCCACTCTATGCTGTACTTTCTTCAGGTTGCTTAGAGACCAGTCAGTTTAGTTAACAAATCAATCTAGACAAAAATGCTTAATTTTTTTTGTTTTTTTTGTTCATCTACCAGAGTGAACTACAGTTCTATCTCGCTCAATCTCATTTGGGTGACGAAGACTAGGACTCAGGAGTCAGGAGTCGGGCGGAGTCTGGATTCCGAATCAGACAGACTCAGTTGTGACTGCCTCAACATCCAGATGAAAGAGGTTACTTATTTCAAGTTCAAAGAGAAACCAACATGAGTCAAAGATGGCCTACTCACCCTGTGGGCTTCACTAGTGAGAGATGTGTTAATTTGGGAAATGCTGAGTAGTGTGTGTCAGAGGCTGGCTTGGTTTGTAGTGGGTCCATTGGGTGCTTAAACCTTATACCAGGTCCAGTTATCCCTTATTAGTGAAGTAGTAGTGTTCTAGCAGCTTAGGCTTCCTTATAGAGGTAGCTATAGCAGAGCAGCTTAGGTTGAACTAGGAGACATGCAAAGCTCATGCAATACCACTTATAGTTACACAGTACTTATACACAAGTAAAGACAATACTCATTGTTACGAAACATAAAGGTAGTTTATTTGGGTGGCACAGTACCAAAAATATCTTAGAGACAATACTCCTTCTGGAGGTAAGTATTATACACAATATATACACTAGACACCAAAATAAGGCCAGTAATTAGACATAGGAGGGTGCAAACTACAGGAAATAATATAGACTGCAATGGGAGAAAATAGGACTTGGGCAACTCAAACCATATAATAAGAAAGTGGAATGCGAATCACAAATTCCCCCCTAGACAGGTTTAGTGTATGCAGAACCACTGGGAGAGTAAGAATACAGGAAAGGTAAGTAAATTACCCCTCCTCAGAGCCCAGAAAAGCAGGAGTAAAGTAATGCAAGTTTCCTTAGGACACACTACACCTCGTGATTGGAATATTGCAGTAAACAACCAAGTCTGCAAACAACAACTGCTGGATTCCTGGACCTGAAGACCTGCAAAAGAAGGAGACTAAGCCCAGAAGTCGAAAGAAGTTCCAGGAAGGACAGGAGCCCCTGCCAACCCAGAAGAGGGTTCAAAAGAATAGTCCCCAGTTGGAAGAAGACTGCAAAAATACACCCTAGGAAGATTCCAGAGGGTTGCTGCATGATTCAAAAGATATCCCACAACGTGAAGATTGATGCAGATGTGGTTTTGTGTTGGAAGTCACTAACAAGCCTTGGTTACGACAAATGTGCGTTTTGTGTCACAATAACGCTTGCTGGGCCCAGGAGAGACATGGGGTCCTCAACTCTGTGTGAGGAGGAAAAGTCTGATCTCAACACTTTCGAGAGCCCTCAGGATGCCAGGCAGCACCCAAGGAGCCCCAGGACAGGGGGACAAAGGAGGTGCAAAATTAGGTTGGTGCAGCACTACAATGAAGGGTCCCACAAGGTCAAATCAGCGAGTTGAGCGTCATAGGATAGAGTGATGGGGACCTGGGCCAGGCTGTGCATGATGGAATTTTGCAAATAGTGCACAGAGGCCTCAGGAGGTGAAGAAGACGCAGTACACAGGGGTACTGTTGTTCTCAGGGAATGCAAGGTCTTACCTCCTCCGAATTGCGTCAGCAGGACCTCAGGACATTCTGTGTCAATGGGGTCCACCTCTGGGTCCTTAGGAGCACTCTTGTCGCTGTAAGAGGAGTCCAAGGGTACCAGTCGTCGTCTTAGAAGGTGCCTGTATGAGCAGGGGAGTGACTCTGACACCCCACGGGAGAGTTCTTTGGTCCTTCTGGTGCAGGATAAAGACAGGGAGTCCTCAGAGCATGCACACTGTGGAAACTATTGTAGTTGCTGGTTGGAGCTGAAGTTGCAGATGAAAAGTATCCTTTGTGGATACTTTGTTGCTGTTACAGCGGTTCCAGGAGCAGGCTGCGGTTGATCCGAGGTCAGAGGATGAAGTAGTAGTTGCAGAGGATTCCTGCTGGAAACTTGCAAGTAGAATCTGAATAGAACCCACAGGAGAGACCCTAAATAGCCCTGAGAAGGGGATTGGCTACCTTATCAGGTAGGGACCTATCAGGAGGGGTCTCTGACATCACCTGCTGGCACTGGCCACTCAGAGCCCTCCAGAGTGCCCCCACACCTTCCAAAGCAAGGTGGCTGAAGTCTGGGACACACTGGAGGAGCTCTGGGCACCACCCCTAGGGTGGTGATGGACAGGGGAGTGGTCACTTCCCTTTACTTTGTCCAGTTTCATGCCAGAGCAGGGGACAAGGGGTCCCTGAACCTGTGTAGACTGACGTATGCAAGGAGGGCACCATCTGTGCCCTTCAAAGCATTTCCAGAGGCTGAGGGAGGCTACCCCTCCCCAGCCTCTAACACCTATTTCCAAAGGGAGAGGGTGTAACACCCTGCTCTCAGAGGAAATGCTTTGTTCTGCCTTCTTGGGCTTGAGCTGCTCAGACCCCAGGAGGGCAGAACCCTGTCTGTGTGGTAGCATCAGCTGTCTCTGCAGTGCAGGCCTCAGAGTGCTGGTTTGCAGTACTGGGGATCCATATTGGAGCCCCCAGGATGCATGGAATTGGCTCCCCAGTACCAGATTTGGAATGGGGGGACAATTCCATGATCTTAGACACCTTACATGGCCATTTTCAGAGTTACAATTGTGAAGCTACATATAGGTATTGACCTATATGTGTAGTGCACACGTGTAATGGCGTCCCCGCACTGACAAAGTCCAGGGAAATGGCCTTGAACTATGTGGAGACACCTTTGCTAGTGCAAGGTTGCCCTCACACTTAGTAACTTTGCACCTAACCATCAGCAAGTGAAGGTTAGACATATAGGTGACTTATAAGTCCTTAAGTGCAGTGAAAATGGCTGTGAAATATCATGGTAGTCATTACAACCCTGGCGGTCAGTGTTAAAGCGACGGTAATACCGCAAACAGGCCGGCAGACAAAAAAAGGGAATCATGACCCTGGCGGATACCGCCAACAAAGACAGCCACTTTAACACACCGCCCGCCACGGCGGTACAGACAAGCAGCGCGGCGGTTAACGCCAACAGACAGGCGTGAGACAATGTACCGCCCACACTATTACAACCCGCCAATCCGCCACCTTTTCCGGGGCAGATGCACCGCGGATAAAAACACAGCGGAAACAGCTTTTGCTATGGGAAAACGCTCACCTCAACACATCCCACGAGGAAGGAGGACACCATGGAGCCCGAATTACAAATCCTACCTGCCCTTGTCTTTCTGCTCCTTTACGACCAACAGCTACGTAGGCGCAAAAGATACCGGTGAGTACTGCACCTACGATACGGGGGAGGGGGAGGCAAAAGTTAAGGGGACACCCACCAAACACCCCCACCCCCACCCTTGCATATCACAACATACACACCAATGCAGTCACAAAAATCACAGTAACAACCCACCATCCCCCCGGAAGAATGCAAAGACAAAGCGAAAATCGGGCAAACATTGTAATGTGCCAATATACATGTCATACAAAAATATACAGATATACATATCTCAAAATCACTCTTATCTACACATACAATCCAAGAAGTAGTGCAGATATGTACACAACAATGTCCGTGGACCAACAGTCCAAAAAAGCATGGGCGAGGCCCACAATAGATACCTGACAAAAATCGGAGAGAACACTGCCGGGGCATCAGATAGAAACACTACAGGCACCTCAGGGGGGAGGTAAGGGGGGCACCTCAGCCAGATGAATGCGAAGCCAGATCCACGACGGGGCTCCATGCCCATTGATGTATCCTGGGGAGTGCAAAGCCACAGTCTCTCAAGTCACTACAGTGGGTGGTTTTCCCACTGTGCCATCCTGGGGAGTGCAAAGCCACAGTCTCTCAAGTCACTACAGTGGGTGGTTGTCCCACTGTGCTATCCTGGGGAGTGCAAAGCCACAGTCTCTCAAGTTACTACAGTGGGTGGTTTTCCCACTGTGCCATCCTGGGGAGTGCAAAGCCACAGTCTCTCAAGTAGATGCCGGTCTCCACTGGTTCTGGAGGGGGACTGGTGCCCAGACTGGATGAGTCTCCACGTGAAATTACCTATCCTGTCACTGTCCCAGCTGCACATGGGATAAGGATGCCTGATGTCGAGGTCCATTCATTCCTAGACGGTGCATGCCCTGTTCAGCGGTGCTTTGACATGGCGTTTCAGGACTGTTCAGCGGTGCTTTGCCATGGCGGTCTTTGCCCTGTTCAGCGGTGCTTTGACATGGCGTTTCAGGACTGTTCAGCGGTGCTTTGCCATGGCGGTCTTTGCCCTTTTCAGCGGTGCTTTGCCATGGCAGTCTTTGCCCTGTTCAGCGGTGCTTTGACATGGCGTTTCAGGACTGTTCAGCAGTGCTTTGACATGGCGGTCTTTGCCATGTTCAGCGGTGCTTTGCCATGGCGGTATTTGCCCTGTTCAGCGGTGCTTTGCCATGGCGGTCCTTGCCCTGTTCAGCGGTGCTTTGACATTGCATTTCAGGACTGTTCAGTGGTGCTTTGACATGGCGGTCTTTGCCCTGTTTAGCGGTGCTTTGCCATGGCGGTCTTTGCCCTGTTCAGTGGTGCTTTGCCATGGCGGTTCAGGACTGTTCAGCGGTGCTTTGCCATGGTGGTTCTGTTACGGACATTGGTGTGTGGCATGACGATCTCTACACTGGGAATTGGTGTGTGGCATGATGATCTCTACAATGGGCATTGGTGTGTGGCATGACGTTCCATCATTGCCCAGCGGGGCTGTGGCATCCTGGGCCCTCCTGGGCAATGACTCCGGCGGTGGTATCCTGACCTGTGATGATACTTGTGCCCTCCTGGGCTGTGACTCTGGTGGTGGTCTCTGGACCAGTGACGATACTTGTGCCCTCCTGGTCTGTGACTCTGGCAGTGGTCTCTGGACCAGTGACGACGGTGCTGGTGGTTGTGTCTGGACCGCCGGATATGATGGCGCACTTCTCCGCCGTGACACTCACAACAGGCTGGGCAGACTTCCTCTGGACCTTCCCCACCTTTGTTGGAGCTACAGCTGACTCACCAATCGCCTTCGATCCCATGTCACTTGTTGTCCCACCAGGAGTCTTAAGACGGTCCCGTCGTCCACTCTCCATTTTCAGAGCCATTACAGGGGGTGGGCTGCCACTGCCTTGGCTCTGGGTCCTACTGCCTGCCCTGGTGGCCGGTGCACTCAAAAAACCTGGAACACGCACCACTGGTACTGGAGGCTTTTTGGCTGAGGCGCTACGACGGGACTGATGAATTGGAGGGGGGGTGGGGGCAAAAAGGTCAATTTGACAGAGGGACAGTTTCTGACGAACACTGGGATGGGTAGCTGGAGGGGGTCTGGGAGTGGAGGAAGAGGAGGTGGTTGTAGGAGGTGTCACTTTAGGTGTTTTGGGTGCAGGTGTAGGTACTGGAGGCTGTCGTGAGGTGGATGGATGTTGGGTGAGTGATTGCCGGCGTTTGGGTACTTTGGGAGGGGGCATCACAGACACATTGGGAGAGGACACAGGGGACGTGTAAATGGCAGTGGAGGTGGTGAGTGCAGGTGAGCGGCTTGTGGTGCTGGGTGTCCTGGTGCGAGTCCTAGTGCCTGTAGATGTGGTGCATGCAGGTGTGTGTGTAGATGAGACTAGGAGGGAGGAGGGAGAAGAGGAGGAGAGGGACACAGTGGAGACAGTGGATGTTGCTGTGTCTGTATGTGGGTGAGGCTTGCGTGAGTGCCAGTGGTGTGTGTGGTGCCTATGTTTGCTTGAGCTACTTGTGTGTGTTGACTTGTGTGCATGCTGGTATGTAGGTGTGCTTGGGATGGGCTGGGGTACAGGAGATTGGGTGTGGGTGGAGGAAGTTGGAGGGGGGAGGCTAGACACAGGGACAATGGCTGCCATCAGTGCTGAGGCCAGAGATTGCAGGGTTCGCTGAAGGACAGCCTGACCAGAATGAATGCCCTCCAGGAATGCATTACCGTGTTGCAACTCCCTTTCTACACCATGGATGGCATTCACAATGGTAGACTGCCCAACAGTGAGTGACCTGTGGAGGTCAATGGCCTCCTCACTGAGGGGAGCAGGTGTGACTGGGGCAGGGCCTGAGGTGCCTGGGGCGAAGGTGATGCCCACCCTCCTGGGTGAGCGGGCACGGGGCGAACGCTGAGGGGCTGCTGGGAGGGCGGTGCTGGTAGGGGGGGTGGCGGCTGTACCTGTAGAAGTGGGGCGGACAGGTGGTGCCGCCACCACAGGGGAGCTCCCATCAGCGGACCAGTCCGTGTCGCAGGTTGGTGATCCGGTGGCCGACGTGAAGCTCCCCTCGCCCTCCGTCCCACTGGTGCATTCAGAGTCTGTGGTGTAGCCCTCCATGGCCATGTGGGATGCAGCTCCCTCGTGCTCCGGTCCCACTGTACCTCCGCCTGATGATGCTGATGTACAAAAGGACAGGGAGAGCAGGAAAAGGGGGGTAGACAGAACAAAGAGAGTGTTAGTGCATGGCATGCCACTACCGTTGGCGGACAAGACAGACGCAGCAGCCCCCTGCATTACGCCGTTCTCCTGACCTCTGCACATGCAATTTCTGGGACATGACCTACATGGCAATGGTGGGAATCTGCGCACATGGATGCCACAGGGGCAACTATACCTCAACTTGGCACTCAGCTGAGGTGGGGTTGAGTGCCACATGGCCTACATAACGGAGGGGCCTTGCCTACCTAACTCGCCCTGGCCAAGGGACACCCACAGCCCACCTCCCCCACCCAGACCCCTCCACTGCACGCAAAGTCCGCTGAATGAGGTTGTACTCACCCCCTTGTGTCTGCTGTGATGTCCTCAAGTGCCCATCCAACTCCGGGTAGGCCACCGCCAGGATCCGGAACATCAGGGGGGTCATGGTGCGACGGGCACCCCTCCCACGTTGGGAGGCCATCCCCAGCTGAGCCTCCACCGTCTTCTTGCTGCAGCGGCGAATGTCCTCCCATCTCTTACGGCAGTGGGTGCCCCGTCTCTTGTGGGCCCCCAGGGTCCGGCCCTCCTTGGCGATGGCATGCCAAATGTCCCTCTTCTGGTGGGCGCTGACCTACATGACATGCACAAGGAAAGAGGAACAGTCATTACCAACTGCACCGTCAATGTGAGTGGCCCCCTCCCTACTCTGGCCATGTGGCCCATTCATTCCCATGCATAACTGTTCTTTGTACTCTGCTCCCTTCCCTCTTCCACCCAGCCGTCTCCACCCAGGCCTAGCCCATACAACGTGCTCCCTGTGTACTAACCTGTTGGTCTGGAGGACCGTAGAGTAGCGTGTACTGGGGGAGGACCCCATCCACAAGTTTCTCCCACTCCTGTGCAGTGAAGGCAGGGGCCCTTTCCCCAGACGCAGCTGCCATCGTCGCTTCCAGACCGAGGTCACAGCAGCACTAGCAGTGTAGGTCCTCTCCTGTCAAAGGTCAGGTATCTAGTGAGTGAACAGATAGAAAATGGCGGTGACGTCCGCAGCGGTGCGCATCATCACCGCCGGCGCACCTGTTCATTGGCTCCTGGGACCCATAGGGTCCAGTGTTAATCAATGCAGCATTGCGCTGCGGTCTACGACCGCCTACCGCGACGGTGTGCAACGCCAGCGCAGTTACCCCACAATCCCATTGTCCCAGTTTAGAGGTCAGGCAGCCGCCATTTCAGGGGCCCACATGGCTTCATTTACTACTGCGTCACGCATAGCTAGGCCTATATTCAACACACATACAGGAAGGCTTTTTTGTCTGGTGTAGTCTTGTGTGTAACTGTGGGTACATACCTGGAGGAATAGTGTCTGGTTCTTCGATGTTGTCCTTCTTAGGCACCGTCAGCTGGGACATATGAGAAGATGGCGGAATCCTCCGGTGTACCGACCGCTGGTGGACCTGTTGACAATGGAAGAAAGACATATCATCGTCACCTACCGGTTTGACCGTGCCACAATCCAGGAACTATGTTCCCAGTTGGAGCCAGACCTGATGTCACCAATCCGCCATCCGACTGGAATCCCCCCTGACGTGCAGGTGCTGTCCGTGCTCCATTTCCTTGCAAGTGGGTCATTTCAGACCACAGTGGCCATGGCATCAGGGATGTCCCAGCCTATGTTTTCCAACGTGCTGTCCAAAGTGTTGTCTGCCCTGCTGAAACACGTAAGGAGATACATCGTTTTCCCTGAGGTTGAGGATTTGCCTACAGTGAAAGGTGACTTCTATGCCCTTGGACATATCCCCAACGTCATAGGTGCCTTTGATGGGGCCCATGTAGCTCTGGTCCCACCCGCAGGAGTGAACAGGTGTACAGAAACCGGAAGAGTTATCATTCCATGAATGTCCAGATGGTCTGTTTGGCAGACCAGTACATCTCGCAGTTAAATGCAATGTTCCCTGGCTCTGTGCATGACGCCTACATCCTGCGGAATAGCAGCATCCCTCATATGATGGGTCAACTCCAGAGGCACTGTGTATGGCTATTGGGGGACTCTGGTTACCCAAACCTTTTGTGGCTATTGACCCCAGTGAGGAATCCTAGGACCAGGGCAGAGGAACGGTACAATGATGCCCATGGGTGGACTAAAAGGGTAATCGAACGCACCTTCGGCCTTCTTAAGGCCAGGTTCAGGTGCCTCCATATGACAGGTGGATCCCTATTCTACTCACCGAAGAAGGTGTGCGACATCATCATCGCCTGCTCCATGCTCCATAATTTGGCATTGCGACGCCAGGTGCCTTTTCTGCAGGAGGATGATCCAGATGACGGTGTTGTGGCAGCTGTGGAGCCTGTGGAGCCAGTGGACAGTGATGAGGATGAAGCTGAGGATGAAGAAAACGACAACAGGGAGTCAGTCATACAGCAATATTTTCAGTGACACACAGGTGAGAACATTTTCAGGTTTAACATTACATTAACTTTCCCACGTCTACCTCTATGCTGTACCTACATTTCACTCACTATTTGTTAATTGAGTTGTACCCTTCCATTTCAGTTTCACAAGTGTGGTAACCTACGTGTCAACTGCTTGCATCCTTCAAGGACTTGTGATGTGTGACATTGGTATGTTAGCCTTACAATGGGTAACCCATTATGACACTGTAATTGATAATACAAAGTTCCAAATCATAGACTGACTGAATAATTTTTTGGCTTTCAAGGGTGTTTATTTAAGTGCTAAAGAAATCAAGGAAGGTTGTAAAATGGCAATGGGTGATGGTGGAGGAATGTCCATGGCAGAGTCCAGTCTATTCGTCTCACAGGTGCACTGCCCATCTGGGCATTGGAAGTGGAGCTGGGGCAGTTCCAATCTGGACAGGGTGACAAAGTGGGACAGTGGGGGGACCATCAGGGTGGTCTTATTTCCTGGTGGGGGTCTTGCCATCTTGCTCTGTACTGTTCCTGGATCTCAGGGGACCGCTTGCGTGGTGGTTGTCCGTCTGCAGGGGATGGGGTGCTGGTGTGGTGGTCCTGTGGCGGGGCATCCTGTCCACTAGCGCCGGCGGAGGTGGTGGGCAGTTCGTCGTCCTGGCTAGTGGCAGGGGCCCCTTGGAGTGCCACGCTGTCCCTCAAGGTCTTTTGAATGTCCGTCAGCACCCCTACGATGGTGCCCAGGGTGAAGCTGATGGTCCTGGGCTCCTCCCTGAACCCCAAATACAGTTCGTCCTGCAGACGCAGGGTCTCCTGCAACTTGTCCAGGACCGTGGCCATCGTCTCCTGGGAGTGGTGGTATGCTCCCATGATGGAGGATAGGGCCTCGTGGAGAGTTCGTTCCCTTGGCCTGTCCTCCCTCCCTCCCAGTTCCCCGGTGTTCCTGTGCCTCCGTCCCCTGGACCGTGTGCCCACTACCACTGCCCCCAGGTCCCTGTTGTTGTTGGGGTGGTGGGTTAGCCTGGGTGCCCTGTAGTGGTGGACACACCGCTGATTGACCTGTCCTGGGTAGGGAGGTTTGGGCCCGCTGGGTGGATGCTGTGCTGGTGTTACCAGAGGGTGTAAGCTCGGTTGTGGCTGGGCAAGGGGAACCGACTGTCCTGAGGCCCACAATGGTCCGGACTGGTCATCAGGAACCAGTGGGGCAGAGCTGCTGTCATCACTGTGGGCCTCTTCTGAGGGTGGAGTGGTGTTGTCGGGACCCTCTGGTGTGGTGAAGTTCCTTCGGGTTCCTGCAGGGGTATAAGCACATGATTATTGCATCTGTGTGTGTAATGGTGTGCAATGGTTGGGTGTGCGTGATCCCCGGTGAAGGCATTCCTGTGTGGGGGATTGTGTGGTGATGGTTGGGGGGGTGTTCTGGGTATGTGCAGTGGGCATGCTTTAGTGAGGGGTGTCCATGCTTAGTTGTGTCATGCAGGGCTTGGTGTTGGGATGGGTGCTTGGTGTCATGGGTAGATTGGTGAGGATTTGGGGGTGATAGGGGAGGGTGTGACGGTGGGGATGTGTGATAGCATGCAGGTTGGGTGGGGTATGTGATAGTTAAGATTTGACTTACCAGTGTCCCATCCTCCACTGACTCCTGCGACGTCCTCAGGATGCAAGATGGTCAGGACTTGCTCCTCCCATGTTGTTAGTTGTGGGGGAGGAGGTGGGGGTCCGCCGCCAGTCCGCTGCACTGCGATGTTGTGCCTGGAGACCGTTGAACGCACCTTCCCTGTAGGTCGTTCCACCTCTTCCTGATGTCCTCCCTATTTCTTGGGTGCCGTCCCACGGCGTTGACCCTGTTCACTATTCTTTGCCATAGCTCCATCTTCCTGGCTATTGATGTGTGCTCTACCTGTGAGCCAAACAGCTGTGGCTCTACCCGTACGATTTCCTCCACCATGACCCTGAGCTCCTCCTCGGAGAAGCGGGGGTGTCTTTGGCGTGACATGGTGTGTTATGTGTGATGTGTGGGGTGGTGTATGTGTTGATGAGTGTGGTGAGTGTAGTGGTGTATGGTGTTTTGTGCGTGGATGTTGTGTGGGTGATGGTGTTGTGTGCCTCTGTGTGATGGGGTTGTCAATAGCTGTGCTATCTCTCTGGCCTTCTCTCAGAATTTCTGGTTGTAGGGGTTTGTGTGTGATGTGGGTGTGTGTTTTATATTGTGTTGGGTGTGTGGGAGTGGTGTGTGTATGTGTATCAGGTGTGTGTATTTTGAATTGTCCAATGTGGCAGTGTTTTGTATATGTGTGTGTATTTTGAGCGCAGCGGTATGTACCGCCAATGGAATACCGCGGTTGAAAGACCGGATTCGTGGGTCGTAATAGCATGGGCGTGTTTCTGTTTGCGTGGAGGTGGAGGTTTTGTGTCCGCCAGTTTATCGCTGACCTTTGGTGTGGCGGAGTTGTGTGGGTGTCTGAATTTCGGCGGATTCCGTGTTGTGTGTCATAAGAGCCGCGGCGGTGTATTGGCGGTCTTCTGCACGGCGGTAAGCGCCTTATACCGCCAATGTTGTAATGACCCCCCATGTGTGTTATTTCATGCAGGCTGCAATGGCAGGCCTGTGTAAGGGTTTGTCTGAGGTCCTTCTTGGTGGCAACATAAATGCTGTAGCCCATATGGATCACCTGGAACCCCAATGCCCTGGGTACCTAGGTACTATATACTAGGGACTGATAAGGGGGGTTCAGTGTGCCAATTGAAATTGGTAAATGAAGTCCCTGGCCTACAGTGCCAAATTTAAAAAAAGAGAGCGCATAAGCACTGAGGTCCTGATTAGCAGAGCCTCAGTGACACAGTCAAGCACTATACAGACACACACATTAGGCCATAAACTATGAGCACTGGGGTCCTGAACAGCAGGATCCCAGTGAGACAGACAAAAACATACTGACATACAGGTAAAAATGGGGGTAACATGTCAAGTAAGATGGTACTTTCCTACAGTGTGCTGCCTCAAATGACTCCTCTAATGATGAAGTGGTTGTGGTCAGGGGGTTGTAACTGGAGGCAGACATGTGATGTCACATTATAGGTACACTCGGCTAAATGTTATAACAGTTATGAGATTGATCAACCATGTACATGCAGCTTCTTATCTGAGATTGGCTGGTACATTTGTTCTCACTTCTCAGTGAATCTTACTCTCTTTCAGGGTCCACTCCTCCTGAAGCTTACCTTCTCCTGAATGCTACATTACTGACATTAACTGCTTTACAATCCACAGGCCACTTGTCTTCTGCATGAAAAAGATGAAAGCTCCATAACACTTCTGCCTACCTTATCGGACCGGTTCAGCCAGACACCCAAGATGGGATTCCAAGAAAATGCAGATGTACTGCCCAATATGGCATTTATACAATATAATTTTTCTTTTAACAATCATGTTTTTTTAGAACTGTGTGAGTTCACTCCTCTCCTCCATAAGTTGTATTTTTCATACTCAGATTACAGACCATGTAGATATATAATAGAATAGCAAGGGTCTCTAGGGCTGAAGGATGGTTTGCAATGTATTTAATTGTGCCATTCCTTCATTTCCTCCCATAACAGATTTGATGATGATGTGCTGCTTGTAGGAGGCTGGCCATCTATGTAGTGTACAAAACGTTGTACACTGTGCAGAGGGTCTGGGCAACCACACGTTGGTTTACAGAGGTAAAAACTAGACCACCTAATGCTCAAATTTGTATGCTAGCTTGGTTGACTAGTTAGGTTAATCTTGGCAAAGTGCAAAGCATGTGTTGTACTCACAGTATCAATAAATGAAAATACACACTCAAAAGAATAACTCGAGACCAATTTACAAAAATACTTCAGATTTTTATAAAATTTTTAGGACCAAGATATTCAAAATCCAGTTAAGTACTTTTTAAGTTATTAATTTTCAAAGTTTAGAAAATGTCTCAGTTCTGTGTGTAGTTATGCACCATAGGAAACAATGGAAAAAAATCAGGCAATATGTTTACTAATGTCTCCTCTTGGTTTTAGGTTGAGGTCGTTGTGGGCCCTGTGGAGCAGCTGGAGAAGTTCGTGCAGCTCACGGTTTTTACAGGACCACCTGCAGAAAGTCTTTGTGGGTGGTGCAAGGCCACTACAGGGGACAACTTCGAAAAGCACTGCACAGGTGGACTTCAAGGTGAGTCCAGTGGGTCCTCTTGAAGTGTCAAGGTTGCAAAGGGTAGGGACCCTTAGCCCACAGCTGGATCTTTGGTGCAGAGCACAGGGTAGCCAGATACAGAGCGAATTGGTGAGCCAAGAGCAGTGCACAAAGGTGCCATAAGAAGCAGAAGGTAGGTCACTTTGAGGGTTGCTTGCAGGTCAGTAGGGACACTCTGGTGGGAGGTCCTTTTGTTTTCAGAAGTAGCTTCTGGCCTTTTATAGTCCAGAGTGGAATGTCCTTCTAGGTGTCCGACGTTGGGGATCCAGTACTCCTGGATATTGCACAGTTCAGCCACTGGTGGATGCAGTGGCACCAAACTTTGCACACTTGAAGTGTTAGACCTCCGGTTCTGCCAGGAGAAATTTGGTCTGGCTGTGCCATCTGTTTCCTTGGTCAGCAGCCTGTCAGTGAACTAAACTTCACCAGCTTTTGGGTCTTTGATGAAAAAGGGTGATGCCTTCACCCTGAACTGAGATCTTCAGCAATTCCTTGAAGAGTGGAGATCCTCTGGGGGTTTTGAGAGTCTGTCCGATGTCCGAGCAACCCCTTAGCAGTGACTGTCCATTCATGGGTGCAGCAGGCAGAGTTTTGTGCCATTTTCTTGATGGAGCAGAACTTTAGTTCTCGAGCCTTCAGTCTTCTTTGTTGCTGATCTACTTGTGTCCTTGGAATCTGAATCTCTGGTCGGGGGTGACAATAGTGGGTGTATTGGGGAGTACCTAGTAGTGACCAATGAGTCATCTACCCTAAGGTGGCTACACCCAGTATGTGACCACTTCCTGTGGGCAGAGGTTACTTCCCTATCCATGATCGGCTATTTTCCTGCCATGCAAGATGGAGGAAAATTAAATAGAGGGGTCACCTCGAGTGCAACACCTTAGTGGTGGTTCAAGCTGGTGATGGCCACTCCTCCTGTGCTTGTGTGTTTTCCTCCCATTGCTCCCACCAAAAGTGGGGATTTGCAATAGGGGTGGCCATCTGCTGCTAGCAGTATGCCTGGGGGGGTGAGTTTCAAAGGCGGTAAGCCCTTTGAAGCCCACTAGCAGGGCAGTGCACATTCCTGAGGATGCAAGTGTGACATCTCCACCCAGGAAGGGCTTTGTTCTGGGACCCAGAGAGCAGGAGCTCTCACCCCAGGGTTCCAGAATCTTGTCTGGTTGTGGCAGGCTGGTTGTGACCGGTCCGCAACTATGCGAGTGTTAGTTAGCATTGCAGGGGACACCTCTAAAGTGGCCCTTGTGTACATTTTGCAATAAATCCAATACTGGTACCAGATTGGACTTAACATTTTGATTTGTTTGATACCAAACAACCCACGGTTCAAAGTAGCCATCATATAGCTGTGAAAGTCGTACTAACCAGTGTCCAGCACATGCATTTAACATGGCTGCTCTGTTCACTTACTATGGTGGTCATTATGAACATGGCGGGAAAGACCATCGACGAACAGAATCCCGCTGGTGGCGGCGAATGGAAACCCGCCATATAATGATTGAAAAACCCAACCCTGACAAAAAATCCCAGACCACCACTCCCCGCCAGGACCCTGTTGGCGGGAATCCCAGCCCACCCCACCCCGCCACCGCCAAGCACACCCACATCCCGCCCTCCAAATAATGTTGCACAAATCACCTCGGCGGACAGTGGAGGCTGGATGACCATTGTCGGCTGTGACCGCCACGGGCGGCAAGTGGACTCAACAGCAACAAGTGCACACATTGGCTAGGCCTATCACTCACACACCTGACACACATCCAGAACCCCATAAAACACCCCCAGACATACCCCACAATCCCTTGCAATGAAACCAGGACCAGAAGACGGAGAGCACCAGAGCCACACAGCGAACGCCAGCATACAGGACACACATAGCGACCCACACAGGAGCACCCATACCCCATCCCCAGTCCCAACGCCATACACCACCCTCACCATTTCCCCCCAAAAACATCCACGCTTCACCGAAAGGGAGCTAAGGACCATGGTGGACGAGATCCTGAAGGTGGAGCCACAAATATTCGGGTCCGAGGTGCAGCACACACCCATTGCGCGGAAATTGGAGCTGTGGCAGACCATTGTCAACAGTGTGAATGCAGTGGGACACCATCCACGCACCAGGGATGACATCCGCAAGAGATGGAACGACCTGCGGGGGAAGGTCCGTGGCATGGCATCTAGGCACCACATCGCAGTGCAGAAGACTGGGGGAGGACCGCCACCAACACCACCCGACTACACCGACTGAGAGGAGAAGGTACTCGCCATCCTGCACCCAGAGGGACTCACTGGACTCACTGGAGGAATGGACTCCGGTAAGGCATCTACAATTACCCCATATACAACACATCTGCAATGCATGCACCACCCCACCCCACCCACACCCACCTCGACCCATACCCTACCCAGCCATTACCCTCCACATCCACCACCCTGCATTACCCACAACTCACTACCAGGCCCACATCACTCCCGCTGCGCAAAGCCACCCACCCTTGCACGTACCCACAATGGAATAATACCCCCCACCACAATGCAACCCCACCACTGCCACTAAATGAAATGTCCACCTCACAAAGGCACCCTGGAAGGCCACTGAAAGTCACACCAGCACACAATTGCACAGTTCTGTACACCTCAAACCCTCAGGCATATGTAACAGACATGTCTATGTCCCCCAACAGGCACCATCACCCATGCAACCCTAATGGAGGGGCCAAGGAGTGCCACAGCACTCCAGTGAGACAGAGGCACATCACAAGACCTTGGCGAAGGACCCCTGGACACTGATGAGCAGGCAGGCCCCTCACACAGCCCTGGAGGCTCACCATGCAGCAGCCCCACCCAGGAAACCACTGTCACCCCTAACACCCAGTCAAGACCAGCAGGCCAGGGGAGGCGTACCCACACCAGTGTACCCAGGGCACAGACAGGTGGAGCACAGCTACAGAGACTATAGTCTCCCACTCCCAACATGCAGGAAGGTGAGGGCCCCAGTACAAGTGGCACATCAAGACCTGCGCAGGAGACACATGCACAGGGGGCTAGGGCAAGTTCAAGTGCCCCAGTGGGTTAGGGGCTAGGGCACCAGATGGATGCAGCAGCCCAGGACGTCATTGCAGAGGTATTGGGGGCCTACCAAGATACCCAAGACAGGTTGGCACAGATTGTGTCCACCCTGGAGCAAAGTCAGAGGATGCAGCAGCAACAACACCAACAGGCCATGGAGCAGTGGAAAGAGCACAATGCCACAATGGCCACCACTGCTGGAGCACTGCTGCAGTTGGTCAACAAACAGTCAGAGACCCACACCGGACAAGAGGCCCTCACAACAGCTCTGCTGGACAACCAGCAACAGATAACCCAAGCAGCAGAAACAGCACAGGAAATACCCTCCCAGGAATCACAAGGGCCAACCATGCCACCCCAAGAAGCTCCACAACAGGCGCCCAAACGTACTCTCAGGCCAAGATATGACACTGGAAACCCAGCTAAGAACAAGCCCCACTCCAACAATTGACACTGCTACTACTGCAAAGCAACCATCCCGCCCATTCACCAACAACGCTTAGCTGAGGGCAAATTGAAGTACTATACTACAAAAAGGACCCACATATGACTTTCAACAGGGCTGCCTTCAAGTCGGTTTTGAGGACACCCAACCCTTAGGACTTCCATCACTGTATATAGCACAATTCACTGTATTCGACCAGTAAAACACATTTCTCACCTGTAACACTGTCCCCTGTCTTCAATGTTGAACAAAATGGAGTATGGATGCAACTGGCAGAGAACAACTTTATTGTCAAATTGTGCTTGGTGGTGGTAATGTGTGTTTCAAATTAGGCAAGGAGGGAATGCATATATTGTATGTCAGTACCATGCAGAAGAGGTCCATGTCTCGCCTATCATGACCAATCCCCTCTATATGACATGGCACACTGACAGTATCAGTCACTAACCACAATTACAGGCTTAAGTCCCAGACAGTTATTGGAAGTAGAGATATATCAGTTGGTTCCTGGAATTGACATCTTTCCCTTCCTCATCCTCTCCATCACTCTCCTCACCTCTCTGAGGTAGCTGATCAGGACCTATAGCACCTTCCACCTCCAAAAGGGGGGATAGAATGTCTCACTGCCACGTTGTGCAGCATGCAGCAGGCCACCACCATTCTACACACCTTATCAGGCCCATAGGCCAGGGAACCCCCAGAGATATGTAGACACCAGAATCTAGCCTTCAGGAGACCTATAGTACGCTCTATCACACTCCTAGAATGTCCATGGGCCTCATTGTATTTCCTCTCTGCATCCATCCTGGGATTCCTCACTGGTGTCAGGAGCCAACGCAAGTTTGGATAGCCAGAATCACCTAGAAAAAGGGTCAATACAGAGTCGCCATTGTAATGTCCCTTAGTCAGACAGGCAGGTTTTCTGCAATGTGTCAGTTAGTGACAGGCAAACGTACCTATGATCCACCCTCTGTCCTCTTGTAGTTGTTTCATCTTCTGTGGCACACTACTGTTCCTCAAAGCAAATGAATCATGGACTGAACCCGGAAACATGGCTTTCACATGGGAAATGTACTGGTCTGCAGTACATACCAATTGGGTTTTAATGGAGTGAAAGTTCTTCCTGTTTCTGTACACCTGTTCACTCACTCTTGGGGGGATGATAGCTATGTAGGTGCCATTGATGGCACCTATCAGATGGGGAATGTTTGCAAAGGCATAGAAGTCAGACGTGATGGCAGGGAGGTCAGCACTTTGGGGGAATCGCACATAGGATTGCAGATGTTGTACAAATGCATTCAGAAATCTTGTCAGTACCTGGCTCAACACTGGCTGTGAGAAACCACCACCCATGCCCACTGTCACTTGAAATGAGCCTGTGGCCAGGAAATTGAGTGCGGAGAGCACGTGCACCTCAGTTGGAATGGCATGCTGATTACAATTTCCGGGAGTCAGTGCAGGATCCAGTAATGCACATAGGTCCTGAATAGTCGCACGTGTGAGTCTGTAAGTGATAATGATCTGACGCTCCACCATGGTCCCCATATCCACAAGTGGTCTGTACACCGATGGTGCCCTTCCTCGCCACAAGGGTCGGTACCTATGAGGGGTTACAAAAAGGAGTGATGTGCACACATACATCGGCATATTTGCTCAATACATGTAGTGCATTGTTCATAGTAGTGTCTGCACAATAACTGAAACCTGACAGATGTAAATGTACATCACTTGGAGGGAACAGAGTAAATCATGTGTGCTACTATACACCATGGATAGAGGCCTAGGTGCTTCATGTGGCTAGTAGGCCCTGCATTGTGAGAAGTATGAATTTCAAGATGCGCAGGTGATGGCAAAATGTCTGCCCCCTGTAGTTCTGCCCCTTTGTTGTGGAAGTGGCCTAATACCGCTGTTCGCACCCTCACTGGCTAACATGGACGCCAATGGGGAATCCTGGCGTATCATAATCTCTGCCGGCGGTGACGGTGCATACCGCCGCAGAACGTACATGTGTTCGTCGTCGTTTGATCACTTGACTCCCTGATCTCGTGCGGACAGGTACTCCACTCTGTGTACTGCTGTCGCCTGCCTCTGGCTATGGATGTTCCACATGGTGCACGGGAAAGTGCCCCGGCCTTCACCCAGGAAGAACTGGAGAAACTAGTGGAAGGAGTCCTGCCCCTGTACGACAGACTCTACGAACGGCCAGAGGTACAGGTGGGAGGACCTGCGGCGCTGGGCGCGAAAGATCACTGAGGCCAAACTGGGAAAGTCCTCCCAACATGGAAGGGGTGCCCGTCGGGCACTGACCCCCCTCATGCGTTGGATCCTGGTGGTGGAGTACCCAGATCTGGATGGGCGCTTGAAGGCTGCACAGCAGTCACAAGGGGGTGAGTACTCACAGACCATACTTCAGTCTGGAAGGATGAGTGTGTGTGCGATAGGGCTCATGGTACTTAGAGGCAGGGAATTTGACTGGTGTCCATCTACTGTATGTTCCCCAAAGGGTGTAGGGATGTCCCTGTCAGGTTTCACCTACCTCAGCTCCAGTACTATTTCAGGGGATGGGTGTAGGTCAGTATTCTGCTCAGTAGTCAGGGGCATGGCCATGGGCATAGTGCACGGTGCTGCCTGTTGGGTGTGTCTGCTGGGTGGGTGTATGGCGGTCATTCCAACCCTGGCGGTCGGTGATAAAGCGGTGGCCAACCCGCCAACAGGCAGGCGGTCCAAAAAATGGAATTCTGACCCTGGCGGGAACCGCCAACACAGCCCGCCACTTTAACACTCCGACCGCCACGGCGGGACAGACAAACAGCGCGGCGGTCACCACCAACAGGCAGGCGGCAGACAATGTACCGCCCACCCTATCACAACTCACCAATCTGCCACCTTTTCCATGGCGGGAGCCCCGCCGATAAAAACACGGCGGAAACAGACTACGAACAGGAAAACGCTCACCTCTACACACTCCACGAGGAAGGAGGACAGCATGGAACCCGAATTAAACATCCTACCAGCTATTGTCTACCTGCTCATCTACCAGGAGTACGAACGCCGGCGCAGACGACACCGGTGAGTACTGCACCTACGACACAGGGGAGGGGGGAGGAGGAAAGCTTACGGGCACACACATACGCCATACACCCACCCCCCCACCCCAAATACCTACACCCCAATGCAGAGCAACAAGTCAGAGTGACACCCCACAAACCCACCGGGATAATGAAAAGACACAAATAAAATGATCTTTAAAATAGATGTATAATATAGCTCCATTGAAGTTATGGGAAATATGCAATATGAAAGATACAAAATAAGGAATGAACATAGTTTAAAATATATACATAGGCAATAAGTCCTGCCCATTCTGTCAAAGTTCCATAGTCCGTGGGCCAATGTGCACAAACACATGGGCAAAGCCCACACGAGACCAGATACCATTGGAGAGAACACTGCTGGGGCATCAGATGATAAAACAACAGGCACCTCAGGGGGAAGGGAAGGGGGGGCACGTCAGCCACATGAGTCCACGACGCCAGATCCACGAGGGGCCTCCATGCCCACTGTGCCATCCTGGGGAGTGCAAAGCCACAGTCTCACAAGTCTCTACAGTGGGTGGCTTGCCCACTGTGCCAACCTGGGGAGTGCAAAGCCACAGTCTCACAAGTCTCTACAGTGGGTGGCTTGCCCACTGTGCCATCCTGGGGAGTGCAAAGCCACAGTCTCACAAGTCTCTACAGTGGGTGGCTTGCCCACTGTGCCATCCTGGGGAGTGCAAAGCCACAGTCTCACAAGTCTCTACAGTGGGTGGCTTGCCCACTGTGCCATCCTGGGGAGTGCAAAGCCACAGTCTCACAAGTCTCTACAGTGTGTGGCTTGCCCACTGTTCCATCCTGGGAAGTGCCAAGCCACACTCCATCAGATGGATTACTGACTCCACTGTCAATGGAGGAGGCATGGTGCCCAGAGTGCTTCGTGAAGCCCTGCTCGACACAGAACCGGCACTGTCAATGGGCCAGCGGTGCTTGAGACGGCGTTGCCCAGCGGAGCGGTGCTTGACAGGAAGAGCCCAGCGGAGCGGTGCTTGAAACGGCGGTGGCCAGCGGAGCGGTGCTTGACAGGAAGGGCCCAGCGGAGCGGTGCTTGAGATGAAGGGCCCAGCGGAGCGGTGCTTGAGACGGCGTTGGCCAGCGGAGCGGTGCTTGAGATGAAGGGCCCAGCGGAGCGGTGCTTGACAGGAAGGGCCCAGCGGAGCGGTGCTTGAGACGGCGTTGGCCAGCGGAGCGGTGCTTGACAGGAAGGGCCCAGCGAAGCGGTGCTTGAGACGGCGTTGGCCACCGGAGCGGTGCTTGAGATGAAGGGCCCAGCGGAGCGGTGCTTGAGATGAAGGGCCCAGCGGAGCGGTGCTTGAGATGAAGGGCCCAGCGGAGCAATGCTTGACAGAAAGGGCCCAGCGGAGCGGTGCTTGACAGGAAGGGCCCAGCGGAGCGGTGCTTGAGACGGCAGAGGCCACCGGAGCGGTGCTTGAGAGGAAGGGCCCAGCGGAGCGGTGCTTGACAGGAAGGGCCCAGCGGAGCGGTGCTTGAGATGAAGGGCACAGCAGAGCGGTTCTTCTCACGGCGGGCCCCTGTTCAGCGGTGCTTCTCACGGCAGGCCCCTGTTCAGCAGTGCTTCTCACGGCGGGCCCCTGTTCAGCAGTGCTTCTCACAGCGGGCCCCTGTTCAGAGGTGCTTCTCACGGCAGGGCCTTGTTCAGCGGTGCTTCTCACGGCGGGCCCCTGTTCAGCGGTGCTTCTCACGGCGGGCCCCTGTTCAGCGGTGCTTCTCACGGCGGGGCCCTGTTCAGCGGTGCTTCTCACGGCGGGCCCCTGTTCAGCTGTGCTTCTCACGGCGGGCCCCTGTTCAGCGGTGCTTCTCACGGCGGGGCCTTGTTCAGCGGTTCTTGTCACGGCGGGCCCCTGTTCAGCGGTGCTTCTCACGGCGGGCCCCTGTTCAGCGGTGCTTCTCACGGCGGGCCCCTGTTCAGCGGTGCTTCTCACGGCGGGCCGCTGTTCAGCGGTGCTTCTCACGGCGGGGCTTAGTTCAGCGGTGCTTGTCCTGTGTTTCTAGGGAGCCAGACCTGGCCAAGACTTCCCGCTCAGTCGCCATCCGACCTTGCGGTCGCGGGGCCCTCCTGTGATGGAGTCTTGGGCCCGTGGGTGTCGTCCGTCACTACCGGAATGGGGCTGGTGGGGCCCTCCTGGGCAGCTCGCCTGCTGCCTGACTTCTCCGCCCTGCTGCCCTTGCCCTCCTTCGCTGAAGCTCTGTGGCCCTTTCCTCCCTTTGATGATGTGGCAGGTGACAGGGCAAGGCTACTGTCCTTGGTGGCAGCCGTCTCAGGCTTGTCGTGCCGGCCCTTATTTTTTTTGTCCTCTTCCCATGGGGTGGGCTGGCTGTTCCCTTGCTGCTGACCGATGTTCCTGCCCTAGGAGCTGGTGGACTCCAATAGCCCTGCACTATGGTCATAGTAGAGGCAGGGCTGGTGGTGGCTGAGGTGCTTTTTTTAGTCTTACCAGATGGAGGGGGTGGGTCAGTGATTGGAACGAGGTCAAGGTTGGAAAGGAAAAGCACTTTGGAAGGACAGGGACGGGTAGGTGTAGTGGGTATGGGAGTGGAGGAAGAGGATGTGGTTGTAGGAGAGTCAAGTGTGCTGTCTTTGGGTGCAGGTGCCTGTGACGGAGGCTGTCGTGAGGTGGATGGCTGTTGGGTAGGTGGCTGCCTGCGTTTGTGTGGTTTGGAAGAGGGGGTGACAGACACACTGGGAGAGGACACAGGGGACGTGTAAATGGCAGTGGGGGTGGTGACTGCACGTGTGCGGACTGTAATGGAGGGTGTGCTGGTGATGGAAGTACTGGCTGATGGTGGTGTGCATGCAGGTGTGAGTGGAGACGTCACAGGGAGGGAGGAGGGAGATGAGGAGGTGGGGGACACAGAGGTGGTAGTGACTGTTGGCATGTCTGCATCTGGATGTTGCTTGGGTGAATGCTAGTGGGATCTGTGGTGCTTATGTCTGGATGAGCTGCCCTTGGGTGTAGAGGTGTATGCAGGCTGGTCTGATTGTGTGGATGGGATAGGCAGAGGAACAGGAGACTGGGACTGGGTGGAGGGAGTCAGAAGAGGGAGGCTGGAGACAGGGACAATGGCTGCCGTCAGTGCTGAGGCCAGAGCGTTGAACAATCGCTGATGGGCAGCCTGACCCGAATGAATGCCCTCCAGGTATGCATTGCTCCGATGCACCTCCCTTTCTACACCCTGGATGGCATTCAAAAGGGTAGACTGCCCAACAATGAGCGTCCTGAGGAGGTCAATGACCTCCTCACTGAGGGCAGCAGGGGTAACTGGGGCAGGGCCTGAGGTGCCTGGGGCGAAGGAGATGCCCGCCTTCCTGGGCGAGCGGGCACGGAGCGAAGGCTGAGGGGCTGCTGGGAGGGCAGCGCTGGTGCGCTGGGT
Source organism: Pleurodeles waltl (assembly GCF_031143425.1). Taxonomy (NCBI): domain Eukaryota; kingdom Metazoa; phylum Chordata; class Amphibia; order Caudata; family Salamandridae; genus Pleurodeles; species Pleurodeles waltl. The sequence continues at coordinate 917,090,694 of NC_090447.1, forward strand.
GGCGGCTGTACCTGTTGTGGCGGTGGGCACGGATGTTGCCGCCACCGCAAGGGAGCTCCCTTCGGAGGACGTGTCGGTGTCGCTGACGTCTCCACGGGTCCCCGTTGTGGAGCTCCACTCACCCTCCGTCTCACTGGTGTACTCAGAGTCTGTTGCATGGCCCTCCGGGGCCATGTGAGATGCAGCTCCCTCGTGCGCCGATGCCACTTCTCCTCCACCTGATGATGCTAATGCACACATGAACAGGAAGACAAAGAAAATGGGGGGGGGAGAAATGAAGACAGGTTGAGTGCATGCATTGGCAACACCGTTGTCAGAGAGGACAGACACCGGAGCCCCCTGCACTAGGCCGCGCAATCGGGGTACACTACTCAGTTATTGTGACTAGGCCTACAGGTCTATGGACGACAAATGCCGACATGGGTGAGGCCGGACCATGGATAGCTGTACTTGGCACCCTACAGAGGTGGGGGGCGGGGGCACAGGGCCATGCCTAACAGAGGGGCCTACCCTACAGAATGCGCCCTGGCCTAGAGATAGCCACAGCCCTCCTCCCCCACCCAGACACCTTCACTGCGCGCAAAGATAGCAGAATGTGCTGATACTCACCCCCTTGTGTCTGCTGTGATGTCCTCACGCGCCCATCCAAATCGGGGTACGCCACCGTCAGGATCCGGGACATCAGGGGGGTCAATTGGCGGCTGGCACCCCTCCTACGTTGGGAGGCCATCCCCAGCAGAGACTCGGCGGTCTTTCTGGTCCCGTGGCGGATGTCCTCCCACCTCTTCCGGCAGTGGGTGCCCCGTCTGTTGTGGACCCCCAGGGCCCGGACGTCCTTGGCGATGGCACGCCAAATGTCGATCTTCTGATGGGCGCTGACCTATGTGACATGTACAGGGTGGTAAAGGAAATCTCACTACTTTTCTGCCTGGTCAATGTGAGTGGCCCCCCCCTCCCCAACCTTGGCATGTGGCACATGCTCTCATCTTTCGTGCGTTGCACTCCTCATTCGCTCACCTCCCCACCATCTTACATACACCCCACTCAACACAGGCATAGTCCATTCAACGTGCACCCTGTGTACTAACCTGTTGGTCTGGAGGACCGTAGAGTAGCGCATACTGGGGGAGGACCCCATCAACAAGTTTCTCCAATTCTTCAGAAGTGAAGGCAGGGGCCCTTTCCCCAGTCGCAGCAGCCATTGTATCTCCCAGACCGAGGTCAGAGCAGCACTTGCAGTATAGGTCCTCTCCTGTGGATGATCAGGTCTCGAGTGATTAATCAGATAGAAAATGGCGGTCACGCCCGCGGCGGTGCGTACCTCCGCGGTGCGTACCGCGACCGTCGGCGCACATCGTCATTGGCTACTGAAACCCATAGGCTTCAATGTTAACCAATGCGGCTTAGCACCGCGGTCTTCGACCGCCTACCGCCACGGTGTGCCATGCCAGCGCATTGACCTCACATCCCACTGTCACACTTCACAGGTCAGGCAGCCGCCATTTCAAGGGCCCACATGGCATAATTTCTACTGCGTCACACAGGCCTAGGCCTTGCATTGCCACTCATACACACCTTTCAATGCATAGCGATTCGTGTACTGTGCAAGCTGTGTGAACGAACCTGTGGGTTGCTTGACTCTGTGCTCCATGTTGTTCTTCCTAGGCACCATCCGCTGGGACTTGCGAGGAGAAGGATGAATCCTCCCGTGTACCGACCGCTGGTGGACCTGTCGACAATGGAAGAACGACATATCATACTTACATACAGGCTTGACAGAGCAACTATACATGAACTATGTGCCCAGCTGGAGCCAGACCTGATGTCCCCCATCCCCCAACCCACAGGGATTCCCCCTCTGGTGCAGGTTCTGTCAGTACTCCATTTTTTGGCAAGTGGGTCTTTTCAGACAACAGTGGCCATGTCATCTGGGATGTCTCAACCTATGTTTTCAAAGGTTTTGTCCAGAGTGTTGTCTTCCCTGATGAAATACATGCGAAGCTACATTATTTTCCCTGAGGTGGGCGATTTGGCTACAGTGAAGGGTGATTTCTATGCCCTTGGACATATCCCCAACATCATTGGTGCCATTGATGGGACCCATGTGGCTTTGGTTCCCCCCAAAGAAAGTGAGCAGGTGTAAAGAAACAGAAAAAGTTATCATTCGATGAATGTCCAGGTGGTCTGTTTGGCTGACCAGTACATCTCCAATGTAAATGCCAAGTTCCCTGGGTCAGTGCATGACGCGTACATCATGCGAAATAGCAGCATCCCTTATGTGATGGAACAGCTATAGAGACACCGTGTGTGGCTAATCGGTGACTCTGGTTACCCCAACCTGTCGTGGCTACTGACCCCAGTGAGGAATCTCCGGACCAGGGCAGAGGAACGGTACAATGAGGCCCATGGGCGAGCTAGGAGGATCATAGAAAGGACCTTCGGGGTCCTGAAGGCCAGGTTTAGGTGCCTGCATATGACAGGGGGATCCCTAATGTACTCACCAAAGAAGGTGTGCCATATCATCGTGGCCTGCTGTATGCTTCACAATCTTGCTTTGCGACGCCAGGTGCCTTTTCTGCAGGAGGATGGTCCAGATGGTGGTGTTGTAGCAGCTGTGGAGCCTGTGGAGAGTGAAGAGGAGGAAGACGACGGGGACGACACGGACAACAGGGATACAGTCATACAACAATATTTTCAGTAGCACACAGGTAAGAATCACCCACGCCATATTACATTTACTTTAGGCCTCATGCGTCTCTACTGTCTGTGTTTCCCCCCAGTTCCTGTTAACTGATTTGTGATTTTCCCTTCCCTTTTCAGAGCTGTATGACCCACTGCGTGACTTCGGCTTTGTTTGCCCATGGACTAAAGCTTATTGAAATTGGTATGTTGTCATCACAAAATAACTGGACATTATTGCACCGTTATGTGTAATACATTTGTTAAGAATACAAGCAGACTCCTGTTATTTTAAGTGCAAGAAGTGATTTATTTTAAGTGCTACATATAGGTACATGATTGTAAAACGGTGATGGGTGGGGGTGGAGTAATGTCCATGGCAGAGTCCAGTTCTCAGACGCACAGGTGCATTGTCCATATGCCTGTGGAAGGATGGAGCAGGGGCAGTTAAAGGTTGGACAGGGTGACAATGTGGGACAGTGGGATGACATCAGGGGGTATCTTATGCTGGCGGGGGTCTTGCAATCCTACTCTGTCTTCTTGTGAGATCTCAGGTTCCGCTTGCGGGGTGGTTCTTCTTCTGCAGGAGGTGGGGTCCTGGTGGCCTGTTGTTGTGTGGGGGCCTCCTGACCACTAGCGCCGGCGGAGGTGGTAGGCTGTTCCTGGCCTGGGCTAGTGACAGGGGCCCTTTGGGGTGCCACATGGTCCCGCAATGTGGTGACTATTTGGTTAAGGGCCACGACGATGGTCCCCATTGCGGAACCGATGTTCCTCAGTTCCTCTCTGAACCCCATGTACCGTTCCTCCTGCAGTGCCTGGATCTCCTGGAACCTGTCCAGTACCGTCGCCATCGTCTCCTGGGAGTGGTGGTAAGCTCCCATGATGGAGGAGAGGGCCTCTTGAAGAGTCGGTTCCCTGGGCCTGTCCCCCCCCTGTCGCACAGCAGCCCTCCCAGTTCCCCTGTGTTCCTGGGCCTCTGTCCCCTGGACGGTGTGCCCACTACCACTGCCCCCAGGTCCCTGTTGTTGTTGGGGTGGTGGGTCAACCTGGGTGCCCTGTAGTGGTGGACACACCGCTGATTGACGTGTCCTGGAGACAGAGGCATGGGCCCGGTGGGTGGGAGCTGTGCTGGTGTTCCCAGAGGGGGTTGGGTCTGGTGTTGCCTGTGGCTGTCCGTGGGGAACCGACTGTCCAGAGGTCCCCGATGGGCCGGGCAGGTCATCTGGGTCCAGGGAGACAGAGCTGCTGTCATCGCTGGGGGCCTCTTCTGGGGGTGGGATGGACATCTCTGTACCCTCCGTGGCGGTGTGGTGGCGTTCGGGTCCTGCAGGGGTATAAAGGTATGGTTATTGCTTCTGTGTGTGGCATTTCGTGTGATGGGGGGGTGTCCGTGTACCCAAGTGCAGGCATTCCCTTGTGGGGGCTTTTGTGAGGGTGGCTTGTGGGGGTGATGTGTGTGTGCAGTGGGCATGCTTTGGTGATGGGTGTCCATGCTTTGTGGTCGCATGCAGGGCTTGGTGTTGGGATGGGTGGGTTGTGATGGTGAGCCATTTGCAAGGAGTTGGTGTGATGGGGTGGGGGTATTTGCTGGCATGCAGGTGGGGTGGGGGTGGGAAGCAGTAGTGAAGATTTGACTTACCAGAGTCCATTCCTCCGCCTACTCCTGCGAGGCCCTCAGGATGCAGGATGTGCAAGACTTCCTCCTCCCATGCTGTGAACTCTGGGGGAGTAGGTGGGGGTCCGCCGCCAGTCTTCTGCACAGCAATGTTGTACCTTGATACCATGGAACGCACCTTCCCCCGTAGGTCGTTCCAGCGCTTCCTTATGTCATCCCGATTGTGTGGATGCTGTCCCACCGCGTTGACCCTGTCCACTATCCTTTGCCATAGCTCCATCTTCCTGGCAATTGTGGTATGCTGCACCTGTGCCCCGAAGAGCTGGGGCTCTACACAGACTATTTCCTCCACCATGACCCTGAGTTCTGCGTCACTGAACCTGGGGTGTCTTTGGGGTGCCATGGGGTGGTGTGGATGAGGTGTGGGGTGGCGTTTGTGGTGATGAGTGTGGTGCATGTGGTGGTGTGTGGTGTTTGGTGCGTGGATTCTGTGTGGGTGATGGTGTTGTGCGCCTCTGTGCTATAGGATTGTCTATTCTGTGCTCTCTCTCTAGCCTTCGTCATTAATTTTGGGTCGTAGGGGTTTGTGGGTGATGTGGGTGTGTGTTTTATATTGTGTTGGGTGTGTGGGAGTGGTGTCAGTATGAGTATCAGGTGTGTGTGTTTCAAAATGACCAATGTGGCTGAGTTTTGTATGTGTGTGTGTATTTTGACCGTGGCGGTGTGTACCGCCAATGGAATACCGCGTTTGAAAGACCGCCGCGTGGATTCGTGTGTCGTGATAGTGTGGGCGTATTTCTGTTGCCGTGACGGTGGAGGTTTGGTCATCGCCATTTTTTCGCTGACCTTTGGTATGGCGGACATTTGTGGATGTCGGGTTTTTGGCGGTTTGCCAGTTGCAGGTCAGAATGACCGTGGCGGTTTACCGCGGCCGCGGCGGTGTTATGGCGGTCTTCTGACCGGCGGTAAGCGCCTTTTACCGCCGAGGTCAGAATGACCCCCTATGTCTGTCCATTGCGTATCAGCATTCAGCTATTTACAAGTGTCTCTACTGTTTTGTCTCCCCATCCCTGTTCTCTTTTGTTGGTTTGGTACAGCATCAACATCAGGCGAGGGAGCTGAGGCATCGGCAATTGGGGAGGCAGGGGCCCACGGATCCTCAGAGGCAGAGACAATGGACTCCCAGGGGACCAGTGGGTGAGAGGGCGAGGGGACTTGCACGGGGAGGCTACTACCACAGGAGGTAGTGACTCTGAGACCTCCTCTGATGGGGGTCCTCCGGCGGACCCTAGTGGACACACCACTACTGTGATCTTCCGCCACCCCCCATGCCATCACCGCCCTCCCTTCTGCTCCCCACCGAGTTGCCCGTGACCGCCCACCCAGAAAGGTGGGCATCTCCTTCGCCCTAGACACCTCCTCCCCTGCCCCAGTCAGCCCTGCTGCCCCCACAGAGGAGGCTATTGACCTCCTGAGAATCATCTCTGTAGGGCAGACAACATTGTCAATGCCATCCAGGGTCTGGCATCAGAGGTGCAGCAGACCAATGCCTATCTGGATGGCATTCATGGTGCCGTGTCTGCCCTACAGAGATCTTTTTATGCTCTGGCCTCCTCTTGGACGGCAGCCAGTTTCCCTGGCCATTCCGTTCCCCCCTCCAACCTCCTCTACCCCTTCCAGCACCCCACTCCCTTCACCTGTCCAAAGCACACAATCAGACCCGCTTACCGGCACATCAACACACAAGAAGCACACTTCAAAACACAAGCACCACACCTCCCACCACAAGCATTCACACAGCCAACAGATACCTGCACACACAACAACGTCCACTTTCCCCAGTGTGTCCACCTCTTCCGCCTCCCTGTCTGTCCTCTCTACATCCACACCCTCATGCACTGCACCTTCACTCACTGTTACTGCTCCTCTTCCTGCACTCACCACGATAGCAGACAGCCATACATGCACCCCATACACCACACCAGCACTCACCACCTCTACTGTAGTTGACACATGCAGCACACTCACCAGACTTGCAGACACCCACCCAACATTCATCCACACTAGCTGTCTGTCTTCTCCCGCTGTGTCCACCCCCCACCTCCCAAAACACAAAAACGCACCAAGACACCCACCCATCAGACATCCACCACACCACAGCATACTGAGCAGTCACCTGCACCCACTACACATACACCTACACCCCATACATCAACTCCCTCTGCCTCCACTCTCACGCCCTCATCCACGCCCACCCCAATTTGCACCCAAGAAACTTTTCCTCTCCCGTGCAGACCTCTTCCAACCCATTGGCCCACCCCATCTTGTCCCCAAACGTGCCCACCTCCTTCCCCTTTCCGCTCCTTCCATATCAAAGCCCACCCTGGTCAAGCCTTCTCATTCCTGTGCCCCTTCCCCGGTGAAGAAGAAGGCCTGCTCAGAGCCTCGGCCATCCAGCTCCACCCGAGCCTAACAGCCTCCACCCCCTTCAAAGGAGAAGCCCACCCCCTCCAACCTCCTCACTCAAGTCAAAGTCCTAACCCCGTAGAAAATCCCCACCCCCCCTTCCGTGAGGTGTCTGGATCCCCATATGGTGCCCCATTCTGTGGAGTACCCAGCACTTGTGGGAGTCAGATGTGGCCAAGGACAATGTGAATTTTATGGACTGGCCATTGGCCCTGTTGGCACTGTTTAGCTCAGTGAGCTACTAATTAAAGTTTCTGTGTGGCCTGTGTTTGGGCTGCACGCAGTTCCACCCTGGTGTTTGTTTTAATTTTTTATGGGTGTGGGGCTATTGTATGTACTATGGTCAAGTTGCAGTGGCCTTCGGTCAGGTATGTACCTCTTGGTGTGGGGTGTATGACTTGTGCTGCTGGGAAGGGTTGCAGGGGCGTTGCAGAGTGGGTGGGTATGTAACTGTGCCTTTCCTCCCTTGTGTCGTAGGTTGCAGTACTTACCATCATCGTCTTCGTCGGCGGTCTCGGTCATGTAGGTATATGGCAAGGAGCAAGGCTGGCATGTTCAGCAGCTCTCTGTCCATGGCTGCCGCTGCACGTTTTGTGGAACTCCGGTTTCATGGACATCAAAGACTTCATCTACCAGTGCCTTCTGCTGACTTGATAAGTGGTGCCACATCCAGTCCCTTGGCCCCTAGACGTGGAAGCTGGTAACCTGTGGGGAAGATCCACGCACTGCTGTGTGCACATCAGAAAAATCAATACAACGCTTGTTCCGCGGCTGAAAATTTGACACAGTGCCTGTCTTGCAGGTGTAGAATCAACACACCACCTATTCTCTTTTCCGAAGCATACTCGCCTGTGCGGCTTTAGTTTTGATGCATACCAGGTACTCTGTGCTCAAACAACGCATCCATTGATTTCTATGGGCTAAGGCTCTTTTAAAAATTTATATCTTTGCTGTGTATGTTGGATTTTTGTTGTTTTGGTCGTATTTAATTTAGATAAATATTGTCTATTTTTTAAAACTAGTGTGGAGTCCTTTTGTAGTGTTTTCACTGTGTTACTGTGTGTGTTTATACAAATACTTTATAAAATGCCTCTCAGATAAGCCTGACTGTTTGTGCCAAGCTACCAAGGGGGTGAGAAGGGGTTATCTGAGCTGCATAACTCCATTACCCTGACTAGAGTGAGGGTCCCTACTTGGACAGGGTGTAAACTGATGCCAACTAGAGACCCTATTTCTAACAGTCTGGCTGCAACATTCTGCATGGTCTGAAGTCTCTGTAGGAGATGCACGGATATTCCTACGTACAGGGCATTGCCGTAGTCCAGTCAGCTGGTGATGAGGGCCAGTGTCATAATGCGTCTCATGTGTAGAGAAGATCTTGAGTAGCATGGTAAAGTGGAGAAGCAGGTGAAGGAGACATCGTTGATCTGTTATTTCATGGTGAAGCTGATGTCAATGATGATTCTGAGTTTTTCTGGCGTGGTCTGAGGGAGTAAGTGTGGGTGCTAGGTCTGATGGCCACCGGAGTCATTCCATGTGTTGCTGCTGTTGCCAAAGATCTGTACTTCCACCTTGTCTGTGTTCAGTTGCAGGCAGTTGTTCTTCACCCAATAAGCAATGCTTGTCATTTGTGGAAGCTGGTTGTGGTGGTGGAGCTGTTGTCAGTGAGTGAGAGGATGAGTTGGGTTTTGTCTGCATAGGAAATTATGTTGAGACTGTAGGATCTGGTGATGTTGGCCAGTAGGGTCATATATATGCATTGAAGAGCATGGGGCCTTGGAATGAGACTGAGGGATACAGCAAGTGGGTTCAGAGATGAAAGGTGGGAGGTAGATCTCCTGGGTTCTTCCAGTGAGGAAGGTGGTGATCCATTTGAGCGTGCCCCCTTGGATGCCGGTGTGGTGGTATCTTTCGATCAGCATGTGGTGTGATACGGTGTTAAAGGCTGTTGAGAGGTTAAGGAAGATCAAAGCTGCTATTTCTCATTGGTTGAGGAGGGTTCGGATGTCATCAGTGGCTGCGATCAGGGCAGCCTTGTTGCTGTGATTGCTGCAGATGCCAGATTGGGAGGCATTGAGAAGTTGGTTCTGCTCCAGGTATTTCATCAGTTGCTTGTTTGTAATCTTTTTCAGTACCTTCGCTGGGAATGGCAGCAGGGAGATTGGTCAGTAGTTTTTGGGTTTGCTGCGGTCGGCGGTGTTTTTTTTGAGTAGTGGTCTGATTTGGTTCGGCATGTTTCAAGGCATCGGGAAATGTTGCAGTGTTTATAGAGGTGTTGAACAGGGTGGTGAGTCCTGGCCGATCCTTTTATTTCCAAGGTTGAAGATGTAGTGTGGGCATGGTTCTGTAGGAGCTCCAGAGTGGACATTTTTCATGGTGGAGGTGATATCCTGGGTGGAAAGGATTTTCCAGGTGGTCAGTATGTGGTTCATGTCAAATACGTTGGTGGCATATCTGTCAAGAAGTCTTTAGGTGTCGATTGTGGTTCAAAGTTTCGGTATATGGTTGCAATCTTGTCATGGAAGAAGTGGGCAAAGTTGTCACACAGCTCCTGTGAGGCTGTGATGCTGTTTCTGCTGTTCTGCTGTCAGCCAGGTTGGAGAATTCCTTACAATGTTCAAAAGTTTCTTGGTGTTGTTGGCACTGGTTTCGATACATGTGGCAAGGGCCGTCTTCATTGTTGCCCTGAGCAGGTGGTGGTTCAGGTTGAGGGAGTTCTTGAAGGCGGCTCTGTTGGATGTGTCCTTGCTGGCGTGCCATGTACTCTGCATCTATTTACTGGCTTGTTTCATTGTTCTTAGTTCTTTGGTGTACCAGCTTGCATTTTTTGAGAGTTTTCTCTGGGTGTTCCTCTTGATGGGGACAATGCAGTGGGTGCAATTGCTGATCCATACATTGATGTTTTTCACTCCCTGTTCGAGGTTGGTGGCGGTAGCAGGGTTGGAGAGGTTGAGGGTGTCCACCCAACTGGTGTCTGAGATTTTTTTCCACCTCTGATGGGGGCGCTAATCATCTTGCAGTTGAGGTGTGGGGGCTAGACATGCTGAAGTGGATGATGGAGTGATCAGTCCATGTGAGTTCTGTGACATAGCAGTATTTGACGTGGTTGCTGGAAGTGAAAATGGGGTCCAATCATGTCCTGCAGTGTGTGTAGGGTCATGGACAATCTGGGTCAGTCCAAGGCTGCTCATATTATCCAGAGATGTGAAGTGTTGTTGTCGTTGGGGTCGTCGATGTGGAAATCTAGGTCACCAAGGAAGATGCAGCCCTTGGAGTCTAAGGCTAGGGTTGCAATGCAGTCTGCGATGGTGTTGTATAAGCTGGAGAATGGGCCTGGGAGTCAGTATGCAAGGATGCCTCTGAGGGTTGTTTTGTCATCCATGTGGAGCTTGAAGTTGAGATGTTCCATGGTGGTGGTGATGTTGTCTGTGTGGTGGTGCACTGCATAGTCTATTTGTGAATGATGGCTGTTCCTCCTCCCAGCTTGTTGGTGCAGCCCTGATGAGTGATTTTATATCTGTTGAGGATCGCTATGGCAATGTCTGGGGTGGATGTGGAGTTGAGCCAGGTCTCAGTGAGGAAGACAATGTTGGGTGCGAGGGTGGTGTTGAGGTCCCATAATTCAGTGGAATGCTTGCATAGTGAGCGTGTGTTGAGAAGGGTGCATGGTGTTTTTGTTCAGGTGGTGTCTGTGGTGTGTTCACGAGGGGGCTGGTCAGTGGGCTGGTGTGTGCCACAGCAGATGAAATGGCAGTGGGTGCAGGTAAAGGGTCCTAAGGTGTAGCGTGAGTCAGCGTGGTGGCAGTGTTTGTTGTGACATCTGAGATCCAGGGTGTAGAGCTTCGGGATGGGAGGTCCAAGAGTTGTGCCGGTGGGCCTGGTCCAGGCACAGCCAGGTGCAAATGGGCCTGCCTTTGGCACATCTTCGGCATGTACTAACAGTCACTTACAAAATAATGAATCTATTGATGCACAGAATTCCAATAATCAAATGTTAATGCTGGAGTTGCAGCACTGCCAGCAGACGCTAGATCGTATTTTCAGATCACACACTAAGGTATACCTTGTTTATTTAACATTAGGCACAAGGTGTGCATAAGTGTGCTTTTGAATTTCACAGACTACAGTAAATAAAGGATGGTACATCAGAATGACACTGGGTGCTAATACCAAGGCTTTGGTATGTGCAACAAATAATACAATGTCTCAATGTTCAAAAGTTGTCTTGTTTTCTGATTTTCAGCATCATATAAACAAATCTTTGGTTGATATGTGTTCTGTAATGCACTAACCTTAAGGATGGTACTTAACCATGCTTTCTTTCATTTATTTTGTGGATTTTCAAGTGAGAAGATGTCCGCAGTGTTGGATATTTTTAGGATATCCGTGCAGCGTTGCAGGGATAGTGGTTACTGTGTTTTTGGATTTGTAGGGGAGATGATGTCCCCAGTGGCAGAGATTCCCTGGAGAACCGCAAAGCAGAAGATGCTCGGCCAGGTTGTGGAGACGTTCAGGTGAGCAGGAATGCTGAAGAGGATACGTCCTCTTCAACCAGTGAGTAAGCAAGCTCCACCCCGTGGTTTGAATGCAGTATGATTACTGTTTCCAAATCCTGATGTCAGCCTAAATATTCCAATAGACAAGTGCCTAGGAGTCAGCCCAAATATCTTGATAGCCATGTGCCTATGAATCAGCCCAAATAACCCCATAATCATCTGCCTATGAGTCAGCTCAAATATCCCTATAGTTAGGTGCCTATGTCAGCACAAATATCACCATAGTCATGATGAGTTGACCTGAAGGCCATTGGGGATGTTACTGTTTGTACTTTGGTGTATCATGAATTGTTGGCCTAGGGCCCGGGGTATAATTACCATGCCAAGAACATTGCAAGCCTTCAGGGCAATAAGGCCCATGCACAGCCAGGGAGACAATTAGATGTGTGCTTAATCCCTCAAGACCCCCACACACAATGTACAGGAGAAGAGAGAACACAAGGAGGTTAGGGTCATGACCATAGGCATACCCACCAGTGGTCAATATAGTTACAGAGGGCAGTTTGACAAGGGTATAACTAACTGGTATACACTTTGATAAGTGGTTGGGTGCTGCAAAAGTTAACATCCTCAAGCAATAAGACAGACCTAGTCTGTGTTGTTTCCACTCAGGTAGCAGGGTATTATTTGCATATAAGCAAAGTAAGTAACCTTGTAAATACATATATGGCAAGGACTTCAGAATCAGATAGAGAATGTCTAGGGGGAAAGTCAATGTACAATATGTGTCAAGAATATAGGCTATAACCTTTTCACAGAAGTGAAATTGGCAAGAAGTAGTTCCCCACGTAGCTGTGAGTCAAGCGGACCATAAAAATGTTCATGTCTGACCCACCAGGATGAAGCGATGAAGCTTGGTCAAGGTAGACATCAGTCTACCACTGGACTACATCAGGACTGGCTTTACAGCTTCTATAAAATCAATAACATGATTTAAAGATAGAACTATAAAATGCAGAAATAGGTTGTTACAATAATGTTAACCACTCCTACTTACCTAATGTCCCTTTGTCCTTTTATTATTAGGTGCTTCCTTCAGATGAATCCAATATGTGCTATAACTAGGAAACAGAACTGAGAACCGTTAATTCATAGAACTCAAACCGGAAAAAATGGTCTGTTCATAAAACCATGACAAGCAATACCAATAAATCTTTCTTGTCCTTTTTTGAATAGGGAAAAACTTAAGATGGTTGATTTCACCAACTCGTTAATAAAGTAGCTAAGGATGTCATGCGCATGGGTGAGAAGGAAGTGGAAGACTGAAGGAATGCCGATGGGAGCAGCACGAGTTGCCAATACTGATGCCACAGGTAAGGGCAGGTGAGTATGGGGAAAGATGCATAACAACGAGCGAGTGTCCTGATGCAGTGCTCAGCCATAAAGGCTACACGTTCCACTCCTTAAAGGGACCACACAGACAGGTGTGCTGCACAGCCTGCTCAGTATCTCTGACAGTACATCCCTCAAGAGCTTCCCCACAGGTTTGAGTTTATCAGGATATCAATGATGAAAAAAACATAACAAAAGACAGGGGGCGTGTACATGACACAGAGGCTCCCAGGTGTGATCCTCAGGCCCAAATCCCTTCGAATTAATCAAATAAAACAGTCTATGACGTACACGTTTGGAGTCCAGGATTGCCTCTTCGTCAAATACTGGTTCATTATCCACCATAATAACTGGAGGTTTTTAGGAAGAACCATTCCAGAGGCAACTGGTTTTAACAAAGAAATATGGGAAAAATAGGGTGTACTCAAATTTGTGGAGGTAAATCCAGTTTCATGGTGACATCATTGATCCTCATGCTAATCAGATATGGGCCTATGTATTGTGATATGAATTTTGGTGGCCCCTTCAGTTATAGGGTGTTGCGTTGAGAGCCATACTGCTGGAAACTCAGTAGTATGGGCAGATGAAAGCAATAGAAAATGGTGATGCAGACCATAATTACATTGAAAGGGGGTTACTTGGAAGAGCTATATTGTATATTATTATAGGCAAATTCTGCAGCCCAATTCATTTTGTCTCAATATGTAGTATCACTTATTATTTGGCACCTAAAATATTTCTCTAAAGTAGTCTGCCGGCTTGCAATTGGATACCAAAATTATAGGCAGTAAAGAATTGGATCCAGTGTAGCTGTCTTATAGATAGAGCCTTAGCAAACTTCAGGAATTTGAGATTTTGGTGATCAGTGATGACAGTGACATTATGCAAAGCGCCCATCAAATAATGCGGCCCTTCCTCAAAGGCCTTCTTAATGGCAAGGAGCTCCTTGTCACCTACAGAATAATTCACTTTTGCTGGACTAACTTTGTGAGAGAAATATGAGCTAATGGGTGAAGTTGACCTTTTTCCTTGTTTCTCTTTGATAAGACCCCACCAACTGCCACCTGAGAAGCATCTGCCTCCACAATAAGTGATATGTTAAGTGTAAGCATGTTTTAGAATGGGAGCATTGATAAAAGCCTTTTTTAAACCCTGGAAAGCCTGTTCTGCTTACTCGGTCCATTTAAAGACTACTCCTTTTTTTAACAACTGTGTTATGGGGGATAACAACATGGAAAAATGATCCAGTAAAAGTTAGCAAACCCAAGAAAACTATGTATCTCTTTTACAGTTTTAGGAGATTTCCATTGCACAATAGCTGCAACCTTCTGCAGGTCCATACTAACCCCAAGAGAGAATATACCCCAAATAGGACACTTCAGAAGTATGAAACTCACATCTCTCCAGTTTAACAAAGAGCTCATTGCCTTGTAACTGTTGAAACACACCTCTAACATGTTTCTTGTGTTTTGTTATGTATGTGGAGTATATGAAAGATGTCAGCAGGATAAGCCACCACACACACATCCAAAATAATTCTCAACACTTTATGAAGAACTGAACATACAACCCAAACCTAGTATGAAATGCTGTTTTCCACTCATAACTCTGACTATAACAGGAACATTGCTATGATGTTTGTACATTTAAAATGTGAGTCTAACTATAACGTCCCTGCAACCTTTGGTTTTCTAAGGGAATTTCTATGTTTTTAAAAATTATTTTCCCTAAATATAATATCTATATCTATCTATCTATCTATCTATCTATCTATCTATCTATCTATCTATCTATCTATCTATCTATCTATCTATCTCTCTATCTCTCTAGCTCTCTCTCTATATATATATATAAAAACAATGTTTTCATAAATGTGCATCTCTTGGTATACATAGTTTTGACAATTCATCAACCAAATACGAAATATACTTTTAAATCAAGGTCCATCTCCTTCTAAGTCAACGTTCGTCACTTCATTAAATTATGTATTGAATAATATGTGTTACTCCCGAATTTTCCACAATATAGTCAGTTCATCAAACCTTGAGAAACAATACTAATAAATCTTTCTTGCCCTTTTCTGAATAGGAAAAAACTGAAGATAGCTGACTTAACCAATACACCAAGAAAGAAAACAATTACATCAGTCGCTGTAAACTGTGTCCCAGTCATTACAACCCTAGCGGTCGGTGATAAAGCGGCGGTAACACCGCCAACAGGCTGGCGGTGAAAAAAATGGGATCACGACCACGGCGGAAACTGCAAACACAGACAGCCACTTTAACACACCGACCGCCACGGCGATAGCAACAAACACCGCAGCGGTAACCGCCAACAGACAGGCGAAAGACAATGTACCATCCACCACATCACAACCCGCCTATCCGCCAGCTTTTCCGGGGTGGTACCAACACCATCAAAAGCATGGTGGAAACAGTCTTTGCAAGGGAAACCACCCACCTCTCGACACTCAATGAAGAACCAAGACGCCATGGAGCCCGAACTACAGGTCTTGCCGATGCTGGTCTACCTTCTCATCTTCCAGGAACATCAAAGACGGCGGCGACGACAATGATGAGTACTGCACCTAGTACACAGGGGAGGGGGGAGAAAAAAGAGAGTGACACACACATGCAACACGCAACACCCCCACCCCCACCCACACCCTCAACACCATACACACCAACAGATCCAACTACATTGCAAATACACCCCATTACCTCCTGGAAGAACGCAAGGACCAAAGGAATTGAGTCAAATTAGTGATATTTTAGAAAAAGGCAGATATACTATAGATTTTGAAAAACAGTATTTACACAAATGCACAATAAGTATAGAAGTTCGTACATTGTCCATTCACAAATTTCCATGGGCCACTGGGCCAAGCCTACACATGACTCCTGCCTCAATACGGAGAGAACACTGCAGGGGCATCAGGTCGTAAACACACAGGCACCTCAGGGGGATGGGGACAAGGAGGCACCTCAGCTGGAAGTTGGGACCATACCCACAGCGATGTCCTGGGGGGTGCAAGGCCACAGTCTCTCAAGTGGGTGGTTTGCCCACTGCTTGGTCTTGGGGAGTGCAAAGCCACAGTCTCTCAAGTCTCTCAAGTGGGTGGTTTGCCCACTGCTTGGTCCTGGGGAGTGTAAAGCCACAGTCTCTCTAGTGCCTTTCTCCACTGGTTCTGGAGGGGGCTTGGTGCCCAGAGTGCTTCATCCTGCCAAGGTTAGAGTGAGTGGATGTGTAGGAGGCTGGCCTGGTTTGTAGTGGTACCAAGGGGTACTTACACTCTGCACCAGGTCCAGTTATCCCTTATTAGTGTAGAAGAGGTGTCTAACAGCTTAGGCTGATAGAAAAGGTAGCTTAGCAGAGCAGCTTAGGCTGAACTAGGAGACGTGTAAAGCTCCTACTATACCACTGGTGTCATATGCACAATATCATAAGAAAACACAATACACAGATATACTAAAAATAAAGGTACTTTATTTTTATGACAATATGCCAGAAGTATCTCAGTGAGTACCCTCAGTATGAGGATAGCAAATATACACAAGATATATATAAACAATACCAAAAATATGCAGTAATAGCAATAGAAAGCAATGCAAGCAATGTACAGTCACAATAGATTGCAATGAGAGCACATAGGTATAGGGGCAACACAAACCATATACTCCAAAAGTGGAATGCGAATAACGTATGGACCCCAAACCTATGTGAGCTTGTAGAGGGTCACTGGGACTGTAAGAAAACAGTGAGGGTTAGAAAAGTAGCCCACCCCAAGACCCTGAAAAGTAGGTGTAAAGTGCACCTAAGTTCCCCAGAGAGCACAGAAATCGTGATAGGGGAATTCTGCAAGGAAGACCAACACCAGCAATGCAACAACAATGGATTTCCAGATGAGAGTACCTGTGGAACAAGGGGACCAAGTCCAAGAGTCACACTCAAGTCGTGAGTGGGCAGATGCCCAAGAAATGCCAGCTGAGGGTGCAAAGAAGCTGCCACCGGATGGTAGAAGCTGTGGATTCTGCAAGAACGAAGAGGATTAGGAACTTCCTCTTGGGAAGATGCATGTCCCACGTCGTGAAGAAGCTTGCAGAGGTGTTCCCACGCAGAAAGACCGCAAACAAGCCTTGCTAGCTGCAAAGGTTGCGGTTAGGGTTTTTGGATGCTGCTGTGGCCCAGGAGGGACCAGGATGTCGCCAATTGCGTGAGGAGACAGAGGGGGTGCCCAGCAAGACAAGGGGCCCTCACAGAAGCAGGCAGCACCCGTAGAAGTGCCGGAAGAGGCACTACAAAGAAGAGTGAACCGGAGCTCACCCGAAGTCACAAAAGAAGGTCCCACGACGCCAGAGGACAACTCAGGAGGTGTTGCACTGCAGGTTAGAGTGTCGGGGACCCAGGGTTGGCTGTGCACAGAGGAAATCCTGGAAGAGTGCACAGGAGCCGGAGCAGCTGCAAATCACGCGGTACCCAGCAATGCAGTCTAGCGTGGGGAGGCAAGGACTTACCTCCACCAACCTTAGACTGAAGAGTCACGGGACTGTGGGAGTCACTTGGACAGAGTTGCTGAGTTCCAGGGACCACGCTCGTCGTGCTGAGAGGGGACCCAGAGGACCGGTGATGCAGTCTTTTGGTGCCTGCGGTTGCAGGGGGAAGATTCCGTCGACCCACGGGAGATTTCTTCAGAGCTTCTAGTGCAGAGAGGAGGCAGACTACCCCCACAGCATGCACCACCAGGAAAGCAGACGAGAAGGCAGCTGGATCAGCGATACAAGGTTGCAGTAGTTGTCTTTGCTACTTTGTTGCGGTTTTGCAGGCGTCCAGAGCAGTCAGCGGTTGATTCCTTGGCAGAAGGTGAAGAGAGAGATGCAGAGGAACTCTGATGAGCTCTTGCATTCGTTATCTAAAGAATTCCCCAAAGCAGAGACCCTAAATAGCCAGAAAAGGAGGTTTGGCTACATAGGAAGGAGGATAGGCTAGCAACACAGGTAAGAGCCTATCAGAATGAGTCTCTGACGTCACCTGCTGGCCCTGGCCACTCAGAGCAGTCCAGTGTGCCAGCAGCACCTCTGTTTCCAAGATGGCAGAGGTCTGGAGCACACTGGAGGAGCTCTGGGCACCTCCCAGGGGAGGTGCAGGTCAGGGGAGTGGTCACTCCCCTTTCCTTTGTCAAGTTTCGCGCCAGAGCAGGGCTGGGGGATCCCTAAACCGGTGTAGAGTGGCTTATGCAGAGATGGGCACCATCTGTGCCCATCAAAGCATTTCCAGAGGCTGGGGGAGGCTACTCCTCCCCAGCCCTGGCACCTTTTTCCAAAGGGAGAGGGTGTAACACCCTCTCTCTGAGGAAGTCCTTTGTTCTGCCTTCCTGGGCCAAGCCTGGCTGGACCCCAGGAGGGCAGAAACCTATATAAGGGGTTAGCAGCAGCAGCAGCTGTAGTGAAACCCCGGGAAAGGTAGTTTGGCAGTACCCGGGTCTGTGCTAGAGACTCGGGGCATCATGGAATTGTCTCCCCAATGCCATTGGGGTGACAATTCCATGATCTTAGACATGTTACATGGCCATGTTAGGAGTTACCATTGTGACGCTATACATAGGTGGTGACCTATGTATAGTGCACGCGTGTAATGGTGTCCCCGCACTCACAAAGTCCGGGGAATTTGCCCTGAACAATATGGGGGCACCTTGGCTGGTGCCAGGGTGCCCACACATTAAGTAACTTAGCACCCAACCTTTACCAGGTAAAGGTTAGACATATAGGTGACTTATAAGTTACTTAAGTGCAGTGGTATATGGCTGTGAAATAACGTGGACGTTATTTCACTCAGGCTGCAGTGGCAGGCCTGTGTAAGAATTGTCAGAGCTCCCTATGGGTGGCAAAAGAAATGCTGCAGCCCATAGGGATCTCCTGGAACCCCAATAGCCTGGGTACCTCAGTACCATATACTAGGGAATTATAAGGGTGTTCCAGTATGCCAATGTGAATTGGTGAAATTGGTCACTAGCCTGCTACTGACAATTTGGAAAGCAAAGAGAGAGCATAACCACTGAGGTTCTGGTTAGCAGAGCCTCAGTGAGACAGTTTGTCATCACACAGGGAACACATACAGGGCACACTTGACCCAAGGGTAGGTCGCTCCCCCTACCGCTGCAGCTCCTCCAAGTTCCCGAGTTCCTGTGTTCCTGAGACCCACCTGACTGTAAGTACCCCCCTCCTCCCAGCCCCTCGCCCTGCCCCGCACCACTCACCTTCTCTCCTGCTCCTGCTTCTTTTCCTCCTCTCTGTCTCTTCCTCCTCGCTCCCCCTCTGCAATCTTCTTCTGTGTTCTTCTGTTCTTCCCTTCTGTTCTTCTGTTCTTCCCTTCTGTTCTTCTGTGTTCTTCCGGTCTTCTGTGTTCTTCTTCTCTGTTCTTCTCTGTGCTTCTGTGTTCTTCTTCTCTGTGCTTCTGTGTTCTTCTTCTCGGTTCTTCTGTGTTCTTCTGTGTTCTTCTGTGTTCTTCTGTGTTCTTCTCTGTTCTTCTGCTCTTCCGATCTTCTGTTCTTCTGTCTTCTGCTCTTCCGGTCTTCTGTTCTTCTGTTCTTCTGTTCTTCTGTCTTCTGTTCTTCTGTCTTCTGTTCTCCTGTCTTTGGCTCTTCTACCTCCTCCGTCTTCTTCCCCCGAGCCTGCCCTCCTGCTCCTTCCTCATCCCCCTCCCTCACTCGCCTCCCCCTCTCTCACCCCTAGCTAACCCGTTCGCTATCTACCTCCCTCACTCCTCCTATCTTCCTATCTCTCTAGCTCCCTATCTTACTATCTAACTCCCCCACTCTCCACCTCCTCCTACCTACCTGTCTATCTATCTATTTCCCTATCTATCGACTTCTCTATCTATTTTCTCTATCTATTTCTCTATCTCTCCCCCCCTCCCGCCACCCCCTCTACTACCTATCTCCCTATCCTCTCACTCTACCTCTCTCCCTCACCCACCTCTACAACCCCCCCTCCCCTATCTTCACAACCCTACTCCTATCTCTCTCCCTAATCTCCAAACCTCCTAACACTCACCCTCTTCCACCCTAAACCCCCTCCCCCAGCTCCTCTCACTCTACCTGTCCCCCCCCTCCCTCGCGCTTTCCCGCCGCGACCTCCTGCACGCCCCCCAGCTCCCATTCGCCCCCAGCTGACCCCTCCCCCCCCCTCCTACCTCTTATGGCGGCCGCTGCGCGACAGTGGTAGCGACCCTTGACCCAAGGGTAGGTCGCTCCCCCTGCCGCTGCAGCTCCTCCAAGTTCCCGAGTTCCTGTGTTCCTGAGACCCACCTAACTGTAAGTACCCCCCTCCTCCCAGCCCCTCGCCCTGCCCCGCGCCACTCACCTTCTCTCCTGCTCCTGCTTCTTTTCCTCCTCTCTGTCTCTTCCTCCTCGCTCCCCCTCTGCAATCTTCTTCTGTGTTCTTCTGTCCTTCCCTTCTGTTCTTCTGTTCTTCCCTTCTGTTCTTCTGTGTTCTTCCGGTCTTCTGTGTTCTTCTTCTCTGTTCTTCTCTGTGCTTCTGTGTTCTTCTTCTCTGTGCTTCTGTGTTCTTCTTCTCGGTTCTTCTGTGTTCTTCTGTGTTCTTCTGTGTTCTTCTGTGTTCTTCTCTGTTCTTCTGCTCTTCCGATCTTCTGTTCTTCTGTCTTCTGCTCTTCCGGTCTTCTGTTCTTCTGTTCTTCTGTTCTTCTGTCTTCTGTTCTTCTGTCTTCTGTTCTCCTGTCTTCGGCTCTTCTTCCTCCTCCGTCTTCTTCCCCCGAGCCTGCCCTCCTGCTCCTTCCTCATCCCCCTCCCTCACTCGCCTCCCCCTCTCTCACCCCTAGCTAACCCGTTCGCTATCTACCTCCCTCACTCCTCCTATCTTCCTATCTCTCTAGCTCCCTATCTCACTATCTAACTCCCCCACTCTCCACCTCCTCCTACCTACCTATCTGTCTATCTATCTATTTCCCTATCTATCGACTTCTCTATCTATTTTCTCTATCTATTTCTCTATCTCTCCCCCCCTCCCGCCACCCCCTCTACTACCTATCTCCCTATCCTCTCACTCTACCTCTCTCCCTCACCCACCTCTACAACCCCCCCTCCCCTATCTTCACAACCCTACTCCTATCTCTCTCCCTAATCTCCAAACCTCCTAACACTCACCCTCCTCCCCCCTAAACCCCCTCCCCCAGCTCCTCTCACTCTACCTGTCCCCCCCCCTCCCTCGCGCTTTCCCGCCGCGACCTCCTGCACGCCCCCGCCCCCCAGCTCCCATTCGCCCCCAGCTGACCCCTCCCCCCCTCCTACCTCTTATGGCGGCCGCTGCGCGACAGTGGTAGCGACCCTTGACCCAAGGGTAGGTCGCTCCCCCTGCCGCTGCAGCTCCTCCAAGTTCCCGAGTTCCTGTGTTCCTGAGACCCACCTAACTGTAAGTACCCCCCTCCTCCCAGCCCCTCGCCCTGCCCCGCGCCACTCACCTTCTCTCCTGCTCCTGCTTCTTTTCCTCCTCTCTGTCTCTTCCTCCTCGCTCCCCCTCTGCAATCTTCTTCTGTGTTCTTCTGTCCTTCCCTTCTGTTCTTCTGTTCTTCCCTTCTGTTCTTCTGTGTTCTTCCGGTCTTCTGTGTTCTTCTTCTCTGTTCTTCTCTGTGCTTCTGTGTTCTTCTTCTCTGTGCTTCTGTGTTCTTCTTCTCGGTTCTTCTGTGTTCTTCTGTGTTCTTCTGTGTTCTTCTGTGTTCTTCTGTGTTCTTCTGTGTTCTTCTCTGTTCTTCTGCTCTTCCGATCTTCTGTTCTTCTGTCTTCTGCTCTTCCGGTCTTCTGTTCTTCTGTTCTTCTGTTCTTCTGTCTTCTGTTCTTCTGTCTTCTGTTCTCCTGTCTTCGGCTCTTCTACCTCCTCCGTCTTCTTCCCCCGAGCCTGCCCTCCTGCTCCTTCCTCATCCCCCTCCCTCACTCGCCTCCCCCTCTCTCACCCCTAGCTAACCCGTTCGCTATCTACCTCCCTCACTCCTCCTATCTTCCTATCTCTCTAGCTCCCTATCTCACTATCTAACTCCCCCACTCTCCACCTCCTCCTACCTACCTATCTGTCTATCTATCTATTTCCCTATCTATCGACTTCTCTATCTATTTTCTCTATCTATTTCTCTATCTCTCCCCCCCTCCCGCCACCCCCTCTACTACCTATCTCCCTATCCTCTCACTCTACCTCTCTCCCTCACCCACCTCTACAACCCCCCCTCCCCTATCTTCACAACCCTACTCCTATCTCTCTCCCTAATCTCCAAACCTCCTAACACTCACCCTCCTCCACCCTAAACCCCCTCCCCCAGCTCCTCTCACTCTACCTGTCCCCCCCCCTCCCTCGCGCTTTCCCGCCGCGACCTCCTGCACGCCCCCGCCCCCCAGCTCCCATTCGCCCCCAGCTGACCCCTCCCCCCCCCTCCTACCTCTTATGGCGCCCGTCCGCGCCTGACCCGCGCCCAGCGCCACGACCCCTGGTCCCCAGCTCCCCCAAGCCCCGCTGATCCGCTACGACCCCACCACCCTCCACGCCCTCAACCCAGGGCGCTCCAAAACCTGCTTCCTAGCTCACCCCAAACGCACCCATGGACCCTTCGCCTGCAACTCCTGCAAACGCATCTTCCACCACGCAACTACCACGACCACAAGCCCACGCGCCATCAACCACCTCAAGTGCATCCTGGTCAACGCTCGTTCCGTCCACAAGCACGCCGTTGAACTTTGGGACCTCCTGGACTCCACAGCCCCGGACGTCGCCTTCATCACGGAGACATGGATGAACGCCTCCTCTGCTCCAGACATCGCTACCGCCATCCCCGAAGGCTACAAGATCTCCAGAAAAGACCGCACCAACCAAGTAGGAGGAGGTGTCGCCATCATCTTCAAAGACTCCATCAGCGTCACCACCTCCACCGAAGACCCCCCTCGCCGCTGAACACCTGCATTTTCAGATTCGCACCGACTCAAGGACCACCCTCAGAGGATCCCTCGTCTACCGTCCTCCCGGACCTCGCGCCTCTTTCAGCGACGCCATCGCCGACTTCATCTCCCCGCACGCCCTCGCCTCACCGGACTACATCCTCCTAGGCGACCTCAACTTCCATCTGGAACAAAACAACGACCCCAACACCACCACCCTGCTCGACAACCTCGCCAACCTCGGCCTCAAACAACTGGTGAACACCGCCACCCACATCGCCGGCCACACGCTCGACCCTATCTTCTCCGCCAGCAAACACGTCTTCTTCAGCCACACCTCTGCCCTACACTGGACCGACCACAGCTGCGTCCACTTCACATTCCGACGCGAGACCTCCCACCTCCGCACTCAACCCATCCCTCGTCGACAGTGGAACAAGATCCCTGAAGAGCAACTCTTCTCCGCTCTCGCCGCCAACCAACCCACCCTCACCACCGACCCCAACGACGCAGCTCTCAACCTCACAAACTGGATCTCCAACTGCGCTGACAACCTTGCTCCCCTCAAACGCACGCATCGACAGACCAACACCAAAAAACCTCTCTGGTTCTCTGACACCCTCAAAGAATCAAAGAAAACTTGTCGTGCCCTTGAGAAGGCCTGGCGCAAGGACCACACCGCTGACAACATGACCGCCCTCAAGAACGCTACACGCGAACACCACCACCTGATCCGCACTGCCAAAAGGAACTTTTTCACCGACAGACTAGACAAAAACAGCCACAACAGCAGAGAACTCTTCAGCATCGTCAAAGAGTTCTCCAACCCCAGCGCCAGCGCCAACGCCGTCACGCCCTCACAGGATTTGTGCGAATCCCTCGCCACTTTCTTCCATCGCAAGATCAGCGACCTCCACGACAGCTTCGGACACCAGACCCAACCATACACCACTGAACCCGCTTCCCCGGACATCACCCTCAACAACTGGACCCACATCAACACGGAAGAAACCAAATCCATCATGAACTCTATCCACTCCGGCGCCCCTTCGGACCCCTGCCCGCACTTCATCTTTAACAAAGCCGACGACATCATCGCCCCGCACCTCCAGACCGTCATCAACTCTTCTTTTTCTTCTGCTACCTTCCCCGAATGCTGGAAGCACGCTGAAGTCAACGCCCTACTAAAGAAACCTACGGCTGACCCAAGCGACCTGAAAAACTTCCGCCCCATCTCTCTTCTACCTTTCCCAGCCAAGGTAATAGAAAAGACCGTCAACAAACAGCTGACCACCTTCCTGGAAGACAACAACCTGCTCGACCCTTCACAAACCGGATTCCGAACCAACCACAGCACGGAAACCGCCCTCATCTCAGTCACAGACGACATCAGAACCCTGATGGACAACGGTGAAACAGTCGCCCTCATTCTCCTCGACCTCTCGGCTGCCTTTGACACCGTCTGTCACCGCACCCTAATCACCCGCCTACGCTCCACCGGGATCCAAGGCCAGGCCCTGGACTGGATCGCCTCCTTCCTCGCTAACCGCTCCCAAAGAGTTTACCTCCCTCCGTTTCGCTCAGAACCCACCAAGATCATCTGCGGCGTACCTCAAGGCTCATCGCTCAGCCCGACACTCTTCAATGTCTACATGAGCCCCCTCGCCGACATCGTACGCAAGCACGACATCATCATCACCTCCTACGCCGACGACACCCAACTTGTACTCCCCCTCACCAAGGACCCCGCCAGCGCCAAGACCAACCTACAAGAGGGTATGAAGGACGTCGCAGATTGGATGAGGCTCAGCCGCCTAAAGCTGAACTCTGAAAAAACGGAAGTCCTCATCCTCGGCAACACCCCGTCCGCCTGGGACGACTCCTGGTGGCCCACGGCCCTCGGCACCGCACCGACCCCCGCAGACCACGCCCGCAACCTCGGCTTCATCTTGGACCCTCTTCTCACCATGACCAAGCAAGTCAACGCCGTGTCCTCCGCCTGCTTCCTCACTCTCCGCATGCTCCGCAAGATCTTCCGCTGGATCCCCGCCGACACCAGAAAAACCGTGACCCACGCCCTTGTCACGAGTCGCCTGGACTACGGCAATACCCTCTACGCCGGGACCACCGCCAAACTCCAAAACCGCCTGCAACGCATCCAAAATGCCTCGGCCCACCTCATCCTCGACGTACCCCGCAACAGCCACATCTCCGCACACCTGAGACACCTGCATTGGCTCCCAGTCAGCAAAAGGATCACCTTCCGTCTTCTCACCCACGCACACAAAGCCCTCCACAACAAGGGACCGGAATACCTCAACAGATGCCTCAGCTTCTACGTCCCCACCCGCCCCCTCCGCTCCGCTGGCCTCGCACTTGCTGCCGTCCCTCGCACCCGCCGCTCCACGGCGGGTGGGAGATCTTTCTCCTTCCTGGCGGCCAAGACCTGGAACTCCCTCCCCACCAGCCTCAGGACCACCCAGGACCACTCCGCTTTCCGGAGACTCCTAAAGACTTGGCTGTTCGAGCAGCGATAACCCCCCCTTTCCCCCCTAGCGCCTTGAGACCCGCACGGGTGAGTAGCGCGCTTTATAAATGTTAATGATTTGATTTGACTTATGAGCCCTGGGGCCCTGGCTGGCAGGGTCCCAGTGACACATACAACTAAAACAACATATATACAGTGAAATATGGGGGTAACATGCCAGGCAAGATGGTACTTTCCTACACAACCCCCCCCTCCCCAAACGAAGGACAATAAGACTAGCCATGACCTGATGAGTCTTCATTTTCTAAGTGGAAATATCTGGAGAGTCCATCTGCATTGGAGTGGGTACTCCCAGGTCTATGTTCCACTGTATAGTCCATTCCCTGTAGAGATATGGACCACCTCAACAATTTAGGGTTTTCACCTTTCATTTGTTTTTGCCAAAGTAGAGGTTTGTGGTCTGTCTGAACAATGAAGTGAGTGCCAAACAGGTATGGCCTCAACTTCTTCAGTGCCCAGACCACAGCAAATGCCTCCCTCTCTATGGTAGACCAACGCTTTTCTCCGGGGTCAACCTCCTGCTGATGAAAGCAACAGGTTGATCCTGGCCCTTAGAATTGAGTTGTGATAAGACTGCCCCTACCCCTAATTCAGATGCATCAGTTTGAACAATTAATTTCTTGGAGTAACATGGGCTTTTTAGGACAGGTGCAGAGCACATGGCCTGTTTCAGCTCCTCAAAAGCTTTCTGACAGGTAGCTGTCCATAATACCTTTTTAGGCATTTTCTTAGATGTGAGGTCATTAAGAGGGGCTGCTATGGAGCCATAGTTCTTTATGAACCTCCTGTATTACCCAGTGAGGCCTAAGAAGGCTCTCACCTGGGTCTGAGTTGTAGAGGGAACCCAATCTATAATAGTTTGGATGTTCCCCTGAAGTGGTGCAATCTGTTCTTCACCTACAAGGTGTCCCAGATAAACCACTTTCCCTTGCCCTATCTGGCACTTTGAAGCCTTGATAGTGAGGCCTGCCTTTTGCAGGGCCTCCAAAACTTTCCACAGGTGGACCAGGTGATCATCCCAGGTGGAGCTAAAGACAGCTATATCATCTAGATATGCTGTACTAAAAGCCTCCAACCCTTGCAGGACTGTATTCACAACCTCTGAAAAGTGGCAGGTGCATTTTTCAAACCAAAGGGCATTACTGTGAATTGGTAGTGCCCTCCAATAGTAGAAAATGCAGTTTTTGCTTTAGCATCATCTGATAACTTGATCTGCCAATACCCTGCAGACAAATCAAAGGTGCTTAGATACTTGGCAGATGGCAGTGTATCTATTAGCTCATCTGCCCTGGGTATAGGGTGAGCATCAGTTTTAGTTACCTGGTTGAGACCTCTGTAATCTACACAAAATCTCATTTCCTTCTTTCCATCTTTGGAATGAGGTTTTGGTACAAGTACCACAGGAGAGGCCCATGGACTTTCAGAGTGCTCAACCACCCCTAGTTCAAGCATTTTCTGAACCTCTTGTTTTATGCAGTCCCTGACATGGTCAGGCTGCCTATAGATTTTACTTTTGACAGGCAAGCTGTCTCCAGTATCAATTGTGTGTTCACACCAAGAAGTGGTGCCTGGCACAGTAGAAAAGAGTTCAGAAAACTGACCCAGGAGATTTATGCAGTGGTCTTTCTGCTCAGCAGTAAGACAATCTGCCAAAACTACACCTTCCACTAGAGCATCTTGTTCTGTGGAAGAGAAGAGATCAGGGAGAGGGTCACTCTCTTCTTCCTGTCCTTCATCTGTTGCCATGAGCAGGGTGAGATCAGCCCTGTAATAGTAGGGTTTCAGGCGATTGACATGGAGCACCCTAAGGGGACTCCTGGCAGTGCCTAAGTCAACCAAGTAGGTGACTTTTCCCTTTTTCTCAACAATAATGTGGCGACCACTCCATTTGTCTTGGAGTGCTCTTGGGGCCACAGGGTCCAAGACCCACACCTTCTGTCCTGGTTGGTACTGAATCAGAACAGCCTTCTGGTCATGCCATTGCTTTTGGAGCTCTTGGCTGGCCTGAAGGTTTTTGCTGGCCTTTTTCATATACTCAGCCATTCTGGATCTTAGGCCAAGTACATAGTCCACTATGTCTTGCTTTGGAACTTTTAAAGGTTGTTCCCAACCCTCCTTTACCTGTGTTAGAGGACCTCTTACAGGGTGCCCAAATAGGAGTTCAAAGGGGCTGAAGCCCACTCCTTTCTGGGGTACCTCCCTGTAAGCAAAAAGGAGGCAAGGTAACAGGACATCCCATCTCCTCCTGAGTTTTTCAGGGAGTCCCATTATCATTCCTTTGAGAGTTTTGTTAAATCTCTCAACCAGTCCATTTGTTTGTGGATGATAGGGTGTGGTGAATTTGTATGTTACACCACATTCCTTCCACATGGCCTTTAAGTAAGCAGACATAAAGTTGCTACCCCTGCCTGATACCACCTCTTTTGGGAAGCCCACCCTGGAAAAGATTCCCAGGAGGGCCTTTGCCACTGCAGGAGCTGTAGTGGTCCTTAGAGGAATTGCTTCGGGATATCTGGTGGCATGGTCCACTACCACCAAAATAAACCTATTGCCTGAAGCAGTAGGAGGGTCAAGGGGGCCAACTATGTCAACCCCCCTTTCAAAGGGGACCCCAACCACAGGTAGTGGAATAAGGGGAGCCTTTGGAGTGCCATCTGTTTTGCCACTGGCTTGACAGGTTTCACAGGACTTACAAAATTCCTTTGTGTCCTCTGACATTCTAGGCCAATGAAACAGGGGGACAAGCCTGTCCCAAGTTTCATCTGCCCTAAATGTCTAGCCAAGGGAATGTCGTGGGCTAGAGTTATGAGGAACTCTCTGTATTGCAAGGGAATAACCAATCTCCTGGTAGCTCCAGGTTTTGGGTCCCTTGCCTCTGTATACAAGAGGTTATCCTCCCAGTAAACTCTGTGAGAGTCACTGACATCCCCATTTTGCTGTTTGACAGCTTGCTGTCTTAGACTCTCTAGTGTGGGACAGGTCTGCTGTGCCACACTCAGCTTCTCCCTGGCAGGCTCCCCTCCACCCAAAAGCTCAACAGTGTCTGCTTTCAGCTCCTCTGGTGAAGGTTCTGCACAGGGTGGAAATTCTTCTTCCTCAGAAGTTGAATCCACTGTAGAGGGAGGGATAGTAGGTAGTGTTTTACCTTTACTAACCCTAACTTTAGGGAACACTTGGTCCATTGTTCCAGGATCCAAGTCACCCTGTCCGTTTTGCTTTTTGGCCTGAGCCCTTGTCAAAGCAAAAATATGCCCAGGAATGCCCAGCATTGCTGCATGAGCCTCCAACTCCACTTCTGCCCAAGCTGATGTCTCTAAATCGTTCCCTAGTAGACAGTCTACAGGTAAATCTGAGGCAACCACAACTTTCTTTGGACCAGTAACCCCCACCCAG
Source organism: Pleurodeles waltl (assembly GCF_031143425.1). Classification (NCBI taxonomy): domain Eukaryota; kingdom Metazoa; phylum Chordata; class Amphibia; order Caudata; family Salamandridae; genus Pleurodeles; species Pleurodeles waltl. The sequence continues at coordinate 917,119,214 of NC_090447.1, forward strand.
TTGAGATTCACAACAGCCATGGGGTGGCTAAGAGTGTTGTTATGAGCATCAGTCACTTGGTACTGGTGACCAAGTAGGTGTTGTTCAGGGTGGACCAGTTTCTCTATTACCATGGTAACACTGGCACCTGTGTCCCTGGAGGCCTGAACCTCAACACCATTTATTAGGGGAAGTTGATTGTTCTTATCCATATTAAGGGGACAAGCAACCAAGGTAGCCAAATCAATGGCACCTTCAGAGACTAATACAGCCTCTGTGGTCTCCCTAACAAGACCAACCCCAACTAAATTACCAAAAGTGATCCCAGCTACTCCCTTGGATTGGCTATTAGTAGGTTTGCTCCCACCACCACTGCTATTACTAGGGGCACTAGGTGTAGCAGTAGGGGTTGTGGTAGTGGGAGGCTTAGTGCTTTTCTTTGGACAACTGGCATCAGTTGTCCAATGGCCTTTTACTTTACATAAATAGCACCATGGTTTCTTTACTTGATTAGAAGAGGATTTGGGCCCACCACCCCCACCAGAGTGTTTTCGTGGGCCTGATGAAGACTCATTTTTAGATTTGTCCCCACCCTTGTCTGAAGACTTACCATCCTTCTTCTTGCCATCCTTGTCACCCCCTGTATGAACTTTTCTGTTCACTCTTGTTCTGACACATTTGTCTGCCTTCTTTCCCAATTCTTGGGGAGAAGTCAGATCTGAGTCCACTAGATATTGGTGCAACAAATCAGACACACAGTTATTAAGAATACGCTCTCTCAGGATTAAGTTATACAGGCTTTCATAGTCAGAAACTTTACTGCCATGTAACCACCCCTCCAAGGCCTTCACTGAATGGTCAACAAAGTCTACCCAGTCTTGTGAAGACTCCTTTTTGGTTTCTCTGAACTTGATCCTGTACTGTTCAGTGGTTAAGCCATAACCATCTAGGAGTGCGTTCTTTAAAACTGTAAAATTATTGGCATCACTTTCCTTCACAGTAAGGAGCCTATCCCTACCCTTTCCACTGAAAGATAGCCATATGATAGCAGCCCACTGCCTTTGAGGGACCCCCTGTACAGGCCCTCTCAAGTGCAGCAAACCATTTGTTAATGTCATCCCCCTCCTTATAAGGGGGAACTATCTTGTGCAGATTCCTAGAATCATGCTCTTTCACAGGATTACTATCTGTAATACTGCTGCTGCCACCATGGGGTCCAAACCCCAACCTCTGCCTTTCTTTTTCTAAGTCAAATGCTTCCCTGTCTAGATCCAGCTGTTGCTTTTTAAGCTTCAGCCTGGACTCTTCCACTCTCAATCTATTGAGTTCCCTTTGTAACACTCTGTCATCAGGGTGGGTGGGTTGGGCATGCTTAGAATCAGAAGAATGGTGTGAATGAACAGAGGGAGACCTGCCCCTAACAGATGGCACTCTAACAACCTGGCCTAAAGGAGTGATATTCCTACTGTGATGAGAGCTCACATTAGTACCAGCCATGCTAGGTGGCCTGCTAAGGGGCAGGTTGGGAAGATTCTCATATAACACTTTGGCTGGGGCTACCCCAGAATCAGAGTGTGAACCATCAGCTAATCTGTCACCTGATGTGCCAGCTAAGGCCTTATCATTTACTATGAGCATATTAACTAACAATTCTCTAGAGGGATTCTTCCCTACCCCTAAACCTCTATCAATGCAGAGACTCCTTACACCTTTCCAGTTAAGGTGGTCATAAGCTGTGCTGGCCAGATCCAGAGTTTGACCTGTACCAGACATGATAGAAAAGAGTTTAAGGGACAGAAAAAGAAAGAAAAAGTTTCAGAACTTTTTAAGGAACAGAAAAAAACTTTTTCAACTTTTAAGAAACTTTTTGAAAGTTTTTAGAGGTACTTTTCAGCACTTAGCAATAGAGTAAGAGAAGAAAAGCAAAACTTTTTGGTTAGGTGTACATACACTGAACTTGTTTTGTATATTTTTCTCTTATGAAAAGTACAAAATGACAAAGTGGTAAGTAGTTGCAAGTACTTATCCCACCGCTGCACAACCAATGTAGGAGGCTGGCCTGGTTTGTAGTGGTACCAAGGGGTACTTACACTCTGCACCAGGTCCAGTTATCCCTTATTAGTGCAGAAGAGGTGTCTAGCAGCTTAGGCTGATAGAAAAGGTAGCTTAGCAGAGCAGCTTAGGCTGAACTAGGAGACGTGTAAAGCTCCTACTATACCACTGGTGTCATATGCACAATATCATAAGAAAACACAATACACAGATGTACTAAAAATAAAGGTACTTTATTTTTATGACAATATGCCAGAAGTATCTCAGTGAGTACCCTCAGTATGAGGATAGCAAATATACACAAGATATATGTACACAATACCAAAAATATGCAGCAATAGCAATAGAAAGCAATGCAAGCAATGTACAGTCACAATAGATTGCAATGAGAGCACATAGGTATAGGGGCAACACAAACCATATACTCCAAAAGTGGAATGCGAATAACGTATGGACCCCAAACCTATGTGAGCTTGTAGAGGGTCGCTGGGACTGTAAGAAAACAGTGAGGGTTAGAAAAGTAGCCCACCCCAAGACCCTGAAAAGTAGGTGTGAAGTGCACCTAAGTTCCCCAGAGAACACAGAAGTCGTGATAGGGGAATTCTGCAAGGAAGACCAACACCAGCAATGTAACAACAATGGATTTCCAGATGAGAGTACCTGTGGAACAAGGGGACCAAGTCCAAGAGTCACACTCAAGTCGTGAGTGGGCAGATGCCCAAGAAATGCCAGCTGAGGGTGCAAAGAAGCTGCCACCGGATGGTAGAAGCTGTGGATTCTGCAAGAACGAAGAGGATTAGGAAATTCCCCTTTGGAGGATGGATGTCCCACGTCGTGAAGAAGCTTGCAGAGGTGTTCCCACGCAGAAAGACCGCAAACAAGACTTGCTAGCTGCAAGGGTTGCGATTAGGGTTTTTGGATGCTGCTGTGGCCCAGGAGGGACCAGGATGTCGCCAATTGTGTGAGGAGACAGAGGAGGCACCCAGCAAGAAAAGGAGCCCTCACAGAAGCAGGCAGCACCCGCAGAAGTGCCGGAACCGGCACTACGAAGAAGAGTGAGCTGGAGCTCACCCGAAGTCACAAAAGAAGGTCCCACGACACCAGAGGAAAACTCAGGAGGTCGTGCACTGCAGGTTAGAGTGTCGGGGACCCAGGATTGGCTGTGCACAGAGGAAATCCTGGAAGAGTGCACAGGAGCCGGAGCAGCTGCAAATCACATGGTACCCAGCAATGCAGTCTAGCATGGGGAGGCAAGGACTTACCTCCACCAAACTTGGACTGAAGAGTCACTGGAATGTGGGAGTCACTTGGACAGAGTTGCTTAGTTCCAGGGACCATGCTCGTCGTGCTGAGAGAGGACCCAGAAGATCGGTGATGCAGTCTTTTGGTGCCTGCGGTTGCAGGGGGAAGATTCAGTTGACCCACAGGAGATTTCTTTGGAGCTTCTAGTGCAGAGAGGAGGCAGACTACCCCCACAGCATGCACCACCAGGAAAGCAGACGAGAAGGCGGCTGGATCAACAATACAAGGTTGCAGTAGTCGTCTTTGCTAATTTGTTGCGGTTTTGCAGGCGTCCAGAGCAGTCAGCGGTCGATTCCTTGGCAGAAGGTGAAGAGAGAGATGCAGAGGAACTCTGATGAGCTCTTGCATTCGTTATCTAAAGAATTCCCCAAAGCAGAGACCCTAAATTGCCAGAAAAGGAGGTTTGGCTACTTAGGAAGGAGGATAGGCTAGCAACACAGGTAAGAGCCTATCAGAAGGAGTCTCTGATGTCACCTGCTGTCCCTGGCCACTCAGAGCAGTCCAGTGTGCCAGCAGTACCTCTGTTTCCAAGATGGCAGAGGTCTGGAGCACACTGGAGGAGCTCTGGGCATCTCCCAGGGGAGGTGCAGGTCAGGGGAGTGGTCACTCCCCTTTCCTTTGTCCAGTTTCATGCCAGAGCAGGGCTGGGGGATCCTTGAACCGGTGTAGACTGGCTTATGCAGAGATGGGCTCCATCTGTGCCCATCAAAGCATTTCCAGAGGCTGGGGGAGGCTACTCCTCCGCAGCCCTGACACCTTTTTCCAAAGGGAGAGGGTGTAACACCCTCTCTCGGAGGAAGTCCTTTGTTCTGCCCTCCTGGGCCAAGCCTGGCTGGACCCCAGGAGGGCAGAAACCTGTCTGAGGGGTTGGCTGCAGCAGGAGCTGCAGTGAAACCCCGGGAAAGGTAGTTTGGCAGTACCCGGGTCTGTGATAGAGACTCGGGGGATCATGGAATTGTCTCCCCAATGCCAGAATGGCATTGGGGTGACAATTCCATGATCTTAGACATGTTACATGGCCATGTTCGGAGTTACCATTGTGACGCTATACTTAGGTGGTGACCTATGTATAGTGCGCGCGTGTAATGGTGTCCCCGCACTCACAAAGTCTGGGGAATTTGACCTGAACAATGTGGGGGCACCTTGGCTAGTGCCAGGGTGCCCACACACTTAGGGCCAGATGTAGGAAGGAAGCAATTTGCGAGTTGCAAATTGCGAGTCCTTCCGACTCGCAATTTGCAACTCGCAAATTGCTATGCAGTACGGTGTCTCAGACACCGACTGCAACTCGCTATGGGGTCGCAATGACCCACCTCATGAATATTCATGAGGTGGGTCGCAAATTGCGGCCCCATAGCGAGTATAGGCACTCGCTAACATGGAGGCCTGCTGTAGTCAGCAGGCCTCCATGTTAGCGACCTGCTTTTAAATAAAGCATTTTTTTTTTTTTAAATGTAGCCCGTTTTCCCTAAGGGAAAACGAGCTGCATTTAAAAAAAATCCGAAACCTTTTGGTTCGTTTTTTTCAGGGCAGGGAGTGGTCCCTTGGACCACTCCCTGCCCTAAAAAAATATTTTTGGGTCCAGTCTCAAACTGGAAGGGGTCCCATGGGGACCCCTTCCAATTTGCGAGTGGGTTACCATCCACTTGAAGTGGATGGTAACTGCGACTCCATTTGCGACCGCGTACGCGGTCGCAAATGGAGTTGCATACCACTGTGACTCGCAAATAGGAAGGGAACACCCCTTCCTATTTGCGATTCGGAAATGCATTTTGCGAGTCGGTAACGACTCGCAAAATGCATTTCTGCATAGGAAACACGCATTTGCGAGTCGCAAACGGCAGATTTTGCCGTTTGCGACTCGCAAAGTGTTTCCTACATCTGGCCCTAAGTAACTTAGCACCCAACCTTTACCAGGTAAAGGTTAGACATATAGGTGACTTATAAGTTACTTAAGTGCAGTGGTAAATGGCTGTGAAATAACGTGGACGTTATTTCACTCAGGCTGCAGTGGCAGGCCTGTGTAAGAATTGTCAGAGCTCCCTATGGGTGGCAAAAGAAATGCTGCAGCCCATAGGGATCTACTGGAACCCCAATACCCTGGGTACCTCAGTACCATATACTAGGGAATTATAAGGGTGTTCCAGTATGCCAATGTGAATTGGTGAAACTGGTCACTAGCCTGCTAGTGACAATTTGGAAAGCAAAGAGATAGCATAACCACTGAGGTTCTGGTTAGCAGAGCCTCAGTGAGACAGTTAGTCGTCACACAGGGATCACATACAGGGCACACTTATGAGCACTGGGGCCCTGGCTGGCAGGGTCCCAGTGACACATACAACTAAAACAACATATATACAGTGAAATATGGGGGTAACATGCCAGGCAAGATGGTACTTTCCTACAGGATGCATCTCTCCACTTGTTCTGGAGGGGGCTTGGTACCCAGAGTGCTTCATCCTGCCAAGCATAGAGTGAGTGGATGCATCTCTCTACTGGTTCTGAAGGGGGCATGATGCTCAGTGAGGCAGTACTTCGGGTGAGCCAGTACACAGTTGCCCACCTGGGTGTCTGGGGTACGAGATTTGCAGGGAACAGGTAGCATGGAGGCAGGCCTAGACTCCATCCTGCGGCGGCTAAGGCTGCTAAGTGGTGGTAGTTCTGGTGCAGGTGGGGGTGCTGCCAGTAGTTGTGGGCGGCTACAGCCCCTCTTCTGCAGCCTCGGATGGCCACCCACTGGGGCTGCTGGTGCTGGTAGTGGTGCTGCTGTCAGCGGTGCAGGTGGCGGTGCTTGCGCCGGGGCTGCTGGCGGTGCTGGCCGTGGTGCAAGTGCCGGTGCTGGCAGTGGTGAAGGGAGGCTCCAGCCCTTCTCCTTCAGCCTAAGATGGCTGCCCACTGGGGATGCTCCTGCTGACAGTAGTGGTGGCAGCGGCGGTGCAGGTGGCGGTGCTTGCGGCGGGGCTGCTGGCGGTGCTGCACGCAGTGCAGGTGGCGGTGCTGGTGGTTCTGCTGGTGGGCACCAGGGCTTCACCTGCATCCTCCATCTGCTGAAGTGCTTTGCCTTCGGTTATCTGCCCCTTGCTCACCTTGGCTGATGCTGTTTTGCCCTTGGCCCTGTCAGCTGGAGGTTTGGAGGAGGCCTTTCTGGGTGGGTCGTGATCCTTGTCCCTGCTGCATCCTGGCCCCTTCTTCACCTTGGCAGGTGGCGGTATGGTTTGGTCCTTTGCAGTGCTTGGTGGTACACTGGCTTTCCTGACGGGTGCCCCCTTTGAGCCTCTTTGAGCTGCAGGTGCCACATTGAACGGCGACTTGGTGTCTGAGGTGCTGGGCTGGGTTCTGGACACCCTGGCCCGAGGGGAATGACGGGGGGGGGTAGGGAACAGGTCAATGTTAGCTAGGAAAAGTTTTTTAGACACACGGGGTGGGAAGAGGGAGAGGGTTTGGGAGTGGAGGAAGAGGGGGTGATTGTAGGAGGTGTCTGTCTGCAGAGTTTGGGTTAAGGTGGATGGACTGGATGCTTTTGTGAGGTGGATGGCTGTTGGGTGGGTGGGTGCTTGCGTTTGTGTACTTTGGGAGGAGGGGTCACAGACAGACTGGAAGAGGACAGAGGGAATGTGTGTATGGTTGTAGGGGTGATGACTGCTCGTGAGGGGTGTGTTGTGATGGGGTGCTGGTGATTGAGGTAGTGGATGAGGATGTAGTACATGCAGGTGTGAGTGGAGATGATACTGGGAGGGAGGTGGAAGACGAGGTGGAGGGAGACACAGTGGAGGCAATGAATGTTGGTGAATCTGCATGGGGATGGTGCTTGTGTGAGTGCCTGTGGGATGATATGTGGTGCTTGTGTTTGCCTGAACCACTCCTGTGTGTTGTGTTGTGTGCATGCTGGTCTGAAGATGTGCTTGGCTTGAGGGGATTGGGACTAGGTAGAGGAAGTTGGAGGGGGGAGGCTAGACACAGGGACAATGGCTGCCATCAGTGCTGAGGCCAGAGCCTGAAATGCTCTCTGTTGGGCTGCCACACCAGAGTGAATGCCCTCCAGATATGCATTTGTTTGTTGCAAATGCCTCTCGACACGCTGGATGGCATTCTGAAGGGTTGACTGCCCAACTGTGAGGGATCTCAGGAGGTCAATAGCCTCCTCAATAAGGGCAGCAGGGCTGACTGGGGCAAGGCCTGAGGTGCCTGGTGCGAAGGAGATGCCCACCTTCCTGGGTGAGCGGGCACGGGAAACACGCTGAGAGGCTGCTGGGAGGGCAGTGGTGGTAGGGGGGTGACGGCTGTACCTGTTGTTGGGGTGGGCACAGAGGTGTCTGCCACTGTCAGGGAGCTTCCCTCAGAAGAGTAGTCACTGTCTGTGGTCTCCCCTCCTGTCCCCGTCGTGGTGCTCCCCTCGCCCTCCGAACCACTGGTGCCCTCACCCTCTGTGGATTCGGCCTCCAGGCCCATGTCAGATGCATCTCCCTCCGTCGCCGGTGCCTCTGCTCCTCCGCCAGATGATGCTTATGTACATAAGGACAGGATGACAAAACAAAAAGGGTGGGGAAGAGACAGAGGATACACTTGGTCAATGCCAGCAACACCACTACCATTGGCGTACACAACACACAGGGAGCAGCTCTATGCACTAGGCCATGCCCAACCAGTTACTAAGATAGTCACCAGCCCCTGGGGTACAATGCCATCAGCTGCACCCCAGAAACCCCAAGGACCCAGCCCATTAGTAGATGCCCACTGCCCACCCAGGTAACTCTTCACACACGCATAGCAGGATTCAGATTCAGTACTCACCCCCTTGTGGCTTCTGTGATGCCTTCAAGTGCCCATCCAACTCCGGATAGGCCACTGCCAGGATGAGGAACATCAGGGAGGTCATGGTGCGATGGGCACCCCTTCCTCATTGGGAGGCCAGCCCCAGCTGGGCCTCCGCCATCTTCTTTGTCCAGCAGCGAAGGTCCTCCTACCTCTTGCGGCAGTGGGTGCTCCGCCTGTCAAAGAGCTCCAGGGTCCGCAACTCCTTGGCGATGGCACACCAAATACCCATTTTCTGGTGGGCGCTGACCTGGGGGGAAAATACAGCAGAAAAGGAAATTAGCCACCCGTCCGGACCATCACACTCATTGCCCACCAGATTCCACCCATCCCCTGATGCACATACATTGACAACCTTACATGCTGCACTCTGTCCAGGACCCCTCAGCCCCCCCTAAATGTGGCTTACACACACAGCACTCCAGACATTCCTGGCCCACGCATCATGCTCACAGTGTACTCACCTGTTTGTCTGGAGGACTGTAGAGTAATGTGTACTGGGGAAAGACCCCATCCACCAGTTTCTCCAACACCTCCGCAGTGCAGGCAGGGGCCCTTTCCCCAGACACTTGAGCCATTGTCGCTTCCAGACACAGGTCACAGCAGCACTTGCAGTGTAGGTCCTCTCCTGTTGATGGCCAAGTAGCAATTGAGTGGATAGATAGAAAATGGCGGTCACGTCCGCGGCGGTGTGTACCGTCACCATTGGCTCCTGGAACCCATAGTGCCCAATGATATCCAATGCAAAGTTGAGTGGAGGTTAGCGACCGCCTACCTCGACGGCACACAACGCCAGCGCAATTACCTAATTTCCACTTGTCACTCCTCACAGGTCAGGCATCTGCCATTTCAGGGGGCCACAGGGCATGGCACCTAACTGCGTCACAGCAGACATTGGCACGGCAACTGATTTTCGGATTCACATTTTGTTTCTGTAAAGTAAAATCAACAGCATTAGTGCAATAGATGTGGAAACGTGACCCTCTGCTCACCGTTCTCTTCCACAGACTCCAACCGCTGAGGCTGAATATGAGATGGCGGCATCCTCCTGCGTACAGACCTCTGGTGGACCTTGCAACAATGGAGGACAGACACATTATCATTACCTACAGACTTGATCATGCCACAATCCAGGAACCGTGTGCCAAATTGGAGCCAGACCTGATCTCGGCTATCCGGCAGCCCACTGGTATCCGCCCTCTAGTGCAAGTCCTGTCAGTGCTCCATTTCCTGGTAAGTGGTTCCTTCCAAACAACAGTGGCCATCATGGCATTCGGGATGTCTCAGGCAATGTTCTCTAACGTGTTGACGAGAGTGTTGTCAGCCCTGCTGAAACACATGCGCAGCTACATTGTGTTACCCCAGGTGGAGGATTTGGTCACAGTGAAAGCTGACTTTTATGCCCTGGGACATATCCCCAACATCATAGGCCCCCCCCGGAGAAATGAGCAAGTTTTCAGGAATAGAAAAATCTATCACTCTATGAATGTGCAGATGGTGTGTTTGGCGGACCAGTACATCTCACATGTGAATGCCTAATACCCTGGCTCTGTGCATGACACTTTTATCTTGAGGAATAGCAGCATTCCATATGTGATGGCCCAACTCCAGAGACACCGGGTGTGACTAATAGGTGAGCTCAAGTTCCCCACCAAGTATATATTGGTGTATGGGTATGGGGTTGTCCCAAAGGGTGAGTGTTTGTCTAACAGGTATCCCTCGATATTTCCAGGTGACTCAGGTTACCCCAACCTCTCATGGCTACTGACCCCAGTGAGGAATGCCAGGACAAGGGCGGAGGAACGTTACAATGAGGCACATGGGCGTACAAGGAGGATTATAGAACGGACCTTCGGCCTCCTGAAGGTCAGGTTCCGGTGCCTCCATCTGACAGGTGGATCCCTGTACTACTCACCCAAGAAGGTGTGCCAGATCATCGTTGCATGTTGCATGTTGCCTGTTGCATGTTGCACAACCTGGCGTTGAGACGCCAGGTGCCTTTGCTGCAGGAGGATGTGCCTGGAGATGGTCTTGTGGCAGCAGAGGAGCCTGTGGACAGTAAGGAAGAGGAGGCAGAGGAAGAAGATGTTGACAACCGGAGCAACATCATTCAGCAATACTTCCAGTGACACGCAGGTAAGACATTGTAAGTTCAAATTACATTTCAGTTAACTGTTGGACATTGTACACAACAGCATCTTACCCTATGTCTCTGGCCACTGACTTTACACTTTGCCATCTCTATTTTCAGATCCCTGTGCCCCACTCTGGCTCCTGCTATGTGTACTGCTGCCCACTGCAGGTCATGCCAATGTATATGTAACTAGACATATGGATTGAAATGTTTACAGCTTGTTAACCTAATACATGTTGCAATCAATCGACTGACTCAGTACTTGTATTTGATACAAGGGTGTCTATTTCAGTGCTCATAAGTAGAGGGGGGTGTGAAATGGGAAGGGGTGATGGTGGAGGAAGGTCCAGTTTTAGTCCAGTCTCTTGGTATCACAGGTGCATTGTCCAAGGGGGCATAGGAAGGGGAGTAATGGCAGTTCAAAGTGGACAGGGTGGCATAGTGGGACCGAAGGGTGACAATCAGGAGAGTCTTATTTCCAGGCGGGGGTCTTGGCAATGTTCTCTGCCTTCTGCCTGGATCGCAGGGACCATTTGTGGGGTGGTACTCCTTCTGCAGGGGGTGGGGTGCTGGTGGCCTGTTGGTCCTATGGCAGTGCCTCCTGTCCAATAGCGCCGGCAGAGTTGGAAGGCTGTTCATCTGTGTGGCTAGTATCAGGGGCCAGTTGTTGTGCCGCTGCCTCCCTCATGGTCTTGGCCATGTCAGCCAGCACCCCTACAATGGTGACCAGGATGGTGTAGATGTTTGTTAGGTCATCCCTGATCCCTAGGTACTGTCTCTCATACAGCCACTGGGTCTCTTGCAGCTTGGCCAGCATCTGGCCCATGGTCTCCTGGGAATGGTGGTATGCTCCCAGGATGTTGGAGAGTGCCTCGTGGAGAGTGGGTTCCCTGGGCCTGTCCTCCCCCTGTCGCACAACAGTCCTCCCAGCTTCCCTGTTGTCCTGTGTCTCTGTCCCCTGAACCGTGTGCCCACTGCCACTGACTCCAGGACCCTGATCATCCTGTGTTTGTGGGGTTGCCTGGGGTCCCTGTAGTGGTGGACACACTGCTGATTGACATGTCCTGGGGACAGTGGCATGGGCCCGCTGGGTGGGTGCTGTGCTGGTGTTTCCTGAGGGGGGAGGCTCTGTTGTGGTTTGGGACTGTGGCAAGGGAACCGACTGTCCAGAGGTCCCTGAAGGGCCAGGTTAGTCATCCTGATCCAGGCATGCAGAGCTGCTGTCATCACTGTGGGCCTCTTCTGGGGGGGTACTGGATGTAGCTGGCACCTCCTCTCTGGTGACTTTGAGAAGGGGTCCTGTGGGGATGCAAATGCAGTGTTAGTGTGTCTGCGTGTGCCATCTTGTGCATGGGTGTGTTACCCTGTTTGGTTGTGATTTCCCTGTCAGCTTTGCCTTGTGTGTGTGGCGATTTTGTGGGCTGGGTGAGTCTCTCTACTGGTCTTGCTGTGATGATGGGTGTCCATGCTGGTCTGTGATGGGGGTCCATGCATTAGTGTTACATACAGGGCTTGCTATTGGGGTGGGTGGGTTGTGATAGTGGAGTATGTGTGAGTTGGTGGAGTGATGGGGGTGAGGGTAGGGGTAGGAGTTTGTGATGTCATGCAGGTAGGGTGGGGAATATGGTAGTAAAGATTTGACTTACCAGAGTCCAGTGCTCCTCCTACTCTTGTGAGGCCCTCCGGATTCATGATCGCCAAGACTTGCTCTTCCCATGTTGTTAGTTGTGTGGGAGGAGGTGGGGGTCGATGCCAGTCCTCTGTACAGCTACCTGGTGTCTAGCAACCACGGAACGCACCTTCCCCCGTAGGTCGTTCCACCTCTTCCTGATGTCATACCTTGTTCTTGGGTGCTGTCCCACGGCGTTGACCCTGTCCACGACTCTCCTCCATAGCTTCATCCTCCTAGCAATGGACGTCTGCTGCATCTGTGATCCGAATAGCTGTGGCTCTGCCCGAATGATTACCTCCACCATGACCCTTAGCTCTCCCTCTGAAAACCTGGGGTGTCTTTGGGGTGACATGAATGTGGTGTGAGTGGTATGTGTGAGGGTGTGTGGGGTGATGTGTTGGGGTGATGTGTTGGGGGTTATGCTGTGATGTGCGTGGATGGTGTATGGGTGATGGCGTTTTGTGCCTCTGATTGAGTGGGTGTTCCTGCCTTGTGTCTCTCTCTGTTCGCAATATTTGTTTTTGTTGTAAAAGGTTGTGGGTATTGTGGTTGTGTGTTTTATAGTGGTGTGGGTGTGTGGGTGTGGTGTGTGTCTGTGTTTGAGGTGTGTGTAGTTTGAATTGTCCAATGTGGTGGTGTCTTGTAAGTGTGTGTGTATTTTGAGCGCGGTGGTGTGTACCGCCAATGGTTTACCGCGACTGAAAGACCGCCGCAGTGATTTGTGGGTTGTGATACTGTGGGCGTATTCTTGTTGACGTAACAGTGTGGGTTTTTTTACCACCAGTTTATCACTGGCCTTTGGTGTGGCGAAATTCTATGGGTGTCTATATAGTGCCAGATTTCTCTGTGTGGGTCATAATACCTGTAGCGAATTACCGCCGCAGTCACAGTATGTTGGCGGCCGTCAGCACGGCGGCAGGCGGCATTTACTGCCAGGTTTGTAATGAGGGTCTAGGGGCCAGATGTAGCATTTTCTGATTTTGCGAATCGGAAATTGCGAGTCGGTGCGACTCGCAATTTCCGATTTGCAAAATCAGATGCAGAACGGTGTCTCAGACACTGTCTGTGAGTCGCTATGGGGTCGCAAAGAACGACCTCATTAATATTAATGAGGTGGGTCGCATTTTGCGACCCCATAGCGAGTCCCTGCACTCACAGAGATGGTGGCCTGCTGAAGACAGCAGACCTCCATGTCTGTGACTGCTTTTTAAATAAAGCAGTTTTTTTATTTTATTTTGCAGCCCGTTTTCCTTAAAGGAAAACGAGTTGCAAAATAAAAAAATAACGACCCCTTCCTTTTTGCAAATGGGTTACCACCAGTGGTGCATTCGCGGTCACAAAGCAATTTAGCATAGCGAAGCGAGTCGCAAATAGGAACGGGACACGCCTTCCTATTTGGGAGTCGCATTCACAATTTACGAGTCTGTATGTGAATTAGCATCGCAAACGGCATTTTGTATGGCGCAAACTGTGATTTTCGCAGTTTGCACCATGCAAAATGCATGCTACATCTGGCCCTATGTTACTTAAATTTGAGCAATTCCTGCTTAATGCGATGTTCCTCATTTTTATGTTTTGCAAGTCAGGAGCAGGAATCCAGAGAAAGCAGGAAGCCTGATGATCCCAACGCCATCAGAAGTACCCGCTGAATCCAGCAAAAGCTGAGGATGGCACACTCATGGCTATAAGGAAGCAGAAGACTGAAGCATGCCAAAGGTAGTAGCAAGAGACACCAATGTCACAGGTAAGGGCAGGTGAGTAGGTGGGGAGACACACAACAACAAGAGAGCATCCCGGTACAGTACTCAGCATTAAAGGCTATGCACTCCACCTCTTAAAGGGACAACACAGCTAGGCATGCCGCACAACCTGCGCTGCACAACTTACAGCATGTGACTGTTCATTTTCTGAAAAATACAGCACTAAAGCAGTGCAAAGACAAAAGGTGGATTGTGAGTGGTATGCAACAAACAAACTACCTATTATTATTTTACAAAGAAAACCACACCCTCTCTACCTACAATAGGCACATCTGTCTCCCCAAACAAATACATTTCACCTCAATATCCCAAGCACCAATGTCCACAAGTAAGCTCAAAGTCCTTCCCTCACCTGCCTTTCCCAATGCCTACCCTCTCCATCCACAAAAAAGTCCCTTCCACCAAAATAGGTGTATTAAGAAAAGGGTTTAGATGGTATGTAGGTGGGTGTGAAAGTGTGCCACCTCTCTAGCCCGTTCAAATCTGTGCTAGCACATATAGGGCACAGAGGAGAAAGTGATCTGTTGTTGATGAAGATGAGGGGGTGGCAGCAGTAGTGGATACCAGCTGCTGGCTGTTCAGCCGAAAGTGTGGTTGAAGTGGAGGTGGGCAAAATGTTTTGGGCATTGAGACGATGATGGTGGTTGGGATATCTGCCTCACTTAAGACATACAATATGCTTAATTTGTCAATATGCAAACAATGTTACTTAATTCTTGTCCCTGCCACTGCAGTGATTCCTCCCTTTACAACGGGCTGGGCCTCCTCCATTGCACTCCCGCCTACCTCGTAGCTGGCACTGGGTCCAACATTTGTGGTCTGTGTGGCTAAAAAAATACCCATTTTAGTTACCTGATTTGTCACCTAAGCAGTTATTATTTTGAATTAAGTACAACAACAATACCTCACTACAGCTTAGTTAGAACTGTTGTATCTGCTGTCACTGTCACTTTGGGAGGTGTGTTGGCTGAACATAATAAAAAAGCTAGGTAGTCAAATCAACCAAATACTTTTTTCTCCTAATAGAGTGACAGAGTTATGATGCAAGAGAAGTGCAATAAATGAGTGGAATGGTCAATGAAGGACATATGGTCTTGGTTGGCAAATGCAATGGGATCTTATTCATGTCCTTCAATGTTGCACTGTCATGGATATTACTGGTATACTGTATAAATGATAAGACAAAATATGGAGACCATGATCACGGACACTCCATATTTATGACTGTTTCAGTAGGAAAGCCTTCCCAATAATCATGTGTGGTGAATATTAGCTTACTTGAGTCTGCAATCTTATTCAAAGTACTACAAATGTATTCTCTTTGCCTTGCAGTGCAACAAGACATATAACAGAGGTGAGAGAGAAGGCTTGCTAAAAGACCATAAGAAAGCTACAGAGAGGAGACAGTCAGCTACAGAAATAGGAAATAAAGCAAAAAAGGGTAAATCAGGGACAACAAACAATTGATACAGATTTTGAAAAAATTAGACAGTACAAAAAAACACAAGGCCAAATTATTTTATTAGAGGGGACAGGTAAATGTTAGGGAAATAATAATAAACAGGACTTACTGTGGCCAGCAGAACCATCTGCTACGGTGCTGGTGGTTCTACCCTCAGCAGCACTCGTGTTGGCAGCCCCTTCACCCTGCACTGATGCCTCCCTGCCCTTTGGTGATGATATAAGAAATAAAGATGATTTTAAAAAAAATTGGTACAGTTTCTCTCTAAAAAATATTTTGAAAAGGCAAATGTAGTACCATTGTACTTTCTAAATTAGATAGCCTATGGCCCTATTCCTAATTTCCTAAACCTAAACTACATTTTGAACCACTATGTACTAATGCATTGCAACCAATGATCTTTGCTTCTCCATCCCTTTGATGGGCTAAATCAGTCTCCCTTTGTAATGCACACTACACATCAGGGAGGTTGGGACTGGATGAGCTACATGAAAAAAGGAATTAAGAATGCTAACTCCCTGATATACTATTTTAAAAGTGGCTGGACAGATGAGTCTGCATCACTTATTAAATAATTATCCTAAGCGAGTACTGAGAAGGTAGCGTTGAGCACCTGGCTAGCTCAAGCTGGATCAGTTATTATTTGTAAAGTAAACTTACCTTTGAGTATGCGCAGCATTCTATTAAAAAAATGATATAATTTTTACAAAACACAAGATAACTCGTCAGCACAGACAACAGGAGAGCAAGTGGTAATCCAACAAGGGAGCTGCGTAGGAACTCCAGTCATGCTCCATGGCTGAATCTCCAGATTACACAGA
The DNA here is from genome assembly GCF_031143425.1 of Pleurodeles waltl. Taxonomy (NCBI): domain Eukaryota; kingdom Metazoa; phylum Chordata; class Amphibia; order Caudata; family Salamandridae; genus Pleurodeles; species Pleurodeles waltl. The sequence continues at coordinate 917,135,208 of NC_090447.1, forward strand.
GGGGAGCAGTGCGAGGAGGAGACAGAGGTGCTGTGATGCAGACCAGGGAGGGAGGCGGCATCGCCGGACAGTGGTGAAGGACGTATTATGCTGCAGGCCCTTGAGTACGAAAGAGGATGCTGCGGATCGGACCTCGCGTTTTGGCTGACAAGCTGCAGGCTCGCGCGGGAGAAGGAGAGGAGCAATTATTAGAAGCACAGTGGGGGGAATATCGGTTCAGTGTGGGGGGGCAGATGTAAAATATCTCTCTGCGGAGTACAACAGAAGAGCCAGAGAAACCAAACGCCTTCTTAGGGAGACTAGACAGTGTCCAGCCATTTTTGAAGGTACTGCTGACACTTCACAGACTGCTGGGGGGCATACTATGAGGATTAGTATAGTTACTACAAAAGGGTAAAGCTGAAAATAATTCTGATATTCTCTCAATTCCAATGGGAGGGAGGTTTCCCCTCCTGGTAGCTTCTGACCCCCCCCCCCCAAGCAGAGTCAAGTGCCATTAAGTGCCTCTGCAGAACACAGGCAGTTACAATATTGGAAAAAGAAGAATTACTACCACCAACTGCAAAGACATATAAAGACGTATTAGTGAACTAAGAAAGGCGCTGGCACTAAGATACCCCCTCCCACTAGCAGGAGTGATACTAGGCCTTCCTGTTAGGCTGACAGACGCTTAGGGTGGTCATGGAGGTGGCCTGTGTGGACACAGGTGTGGAATGTGCCCTCTTGTGTCTTGACACTATGGAAGGGGAATACAGGGCGCTGCACTCACCCGACGATGAGAAGATTCCCACAGGATTTTCAGAGCAAGGGCCGCTCCACAGTAAAAACTGCTAAAGTGGCACGTAATGTCAGGGGTAAGCATCCAACGCACCGTGATAAAATGGCAAACATCAATTTAGGTGCAAGAGGGTCCGGCCAGACGGTCCACTGCCCCTGCCTCAGGTTCCTCTCTGGTTTTCAGCTTGACTCCTCCGATACAGACATCGCAAAATATCTGCCACAGCACTACATATGAAGTGGAGTGTACTGGGTTAGCAATTGGGAAGCAAGGAGAGTGTGACTCTGGGAACCTGGATAAAGCTGAGAACTCTAGGCAAGAACTTGCTCAGTTAGAGCAACTAACCGGCCTAGTACACAATAGCAGCTGTAGCCAAGAGGCTGGCATGGACCGTATGCACCTATATCCATTATTTAGTGGTAGGGGTGGTAAGAAGTCTAAAGAAGCCCCCAAGGGGTCTCAGGTAAATAGCCACAATTGAATATCTTCTGAAGACAACCTCCTGTCTAATGTCCAGCATTGTTCAGATTCCCCTATTCTCGGGGGGGAATCGACTGTCTCCCCAATAACCATTTGGAGAACGGGGCTTTACAGCAGGAGGTAAGAAACTGAGCAGCTACATCGCAGAACAAGCAGGGGAGTCCTCAGGCAGGTTCTCAATCCCAGGATGAAAGAGTAAAAGGAGGGATTGGCAACCCAACAGAAAGCCTGCTCCTTCAAATACTGAATGAACTAAAAACCTTAAAAATATCACAAGAAGAAGCAAACCAGACGACTGAAGTCCAGTTAAATTTGATGTAATATCATGCAGCAACTAAACACTCGTATTAAGGAGGTGGAGAAACGAGTTTCAGATCTGGAAGACGGGCAAACCCACTTGGAGCCATCAATCTCCAAATGCCAAGCAGATTTATTGGACTTGCAGATCTGGATGGACGACACAGAAAACCACTCACACAGATCTAATCTAAGGTTTACGGGGATTCCAGAAGGATGTGAAAGGGGACAAACTGTTATGAACTTAATCACAGACCTCATCACACAGTACATTCTCCTAGAGTCAGTTGACAGAAACCGAGATCTCTCTATTATGTGAGCTCATCAAGTGCCTGCAGTGCAACCTCGTAAACTAAAATATCCTCAAACAAACCTGGCGATTTTCATATCAAAGAATACATTCTTTCTCAGGAAATCAAAAACACAGCATATAAGATCCTCTGCGACTACACTTTTAAAAATATGTTCAGATATGCCTGCCTTAGCCGCACGGAGAAGGCGGGAGCTGAAGGAAATGATACCCGAATTTCAAAGAGCAGGAGCCACGGCAAGACTTGTACAGCAGTCAAAACCCAAAGTGTTTTTTAAGGGGCAGTCAAATATATTACGAACAGTTGATGCAGCCAAAATCTATTTTGCATTTAATGTGAAATGTAGAGGGGATGGGCTGAGGGGGGGAATAAGCAGCAAGGGTGATGAATTGCACAGAAGTTCGGGATAACACACCTATCGCACAGTGCACCATACGTAATCTATTGTTAACTCCTTTCTGCTGGTCCAGGTGATTAGGGTGCCATGTCAAGGTACCTTATTGGGATTAGGGAGATTATAGGGTGTGGGGGGTTTGAGTAGGGTAACGGACAGGCAGTAGTGTTGGGGGTGGGAGGTGGTCACTGATTGCCCAAACAAGAGGGCCCCAGGTGTAGGCCACTAAGGGAGAGGGAGGGTATTCAAGTGTGACAGTGTGGAGGGGCGGCAGGGGAGCTGGATGCTGGGGGAAGGAGGAAAATGAGATCCTAATGAGGAGTGGAGGAATCAAATTTTGGGGAAATAGGCAAGAAAAAATAGTCAACTGGTGTAAAAGAATTGGGAGCGGGGTTATGCTGGATTGTTGGAGGGGAACTCAGGAGATTATAAGAATGGCAAAACAGGGTGGCTTGAGGAGAGGATTCAGTAGGCTTGTATTTTTTCAGTATGATAAACTGATCGAATGGCGGAGCTAGATTTCACACTACGGGCCAGATGTAGCAAACATTTTGCATGGCGCAAACAGCGAATTTCCCTGTTTGCGGCATGCAAAACGCACATCGCGATGCTCATTCCCATTTTGTGAGTCGGTAACCTGTTTACCGACTTGCAAAATGGGAATGCGACTCTTAAATAGGAAGGGTTGTTCCCCTTCCTATTTGCGATTCGCATTGAGATGTAGAATTGCTTTGTGACCACGAACGCGGTCGCAAAGCAATTCGCAGTTAGGACCCATTTCAAATGGGTTCTAACCCATTCACAAAAGGGAAGGGGTCCCCATGGGACCCCCTCCCCTTTGTGAATGGCCCTGAAAATATTTTTTCAGAGCAGGCAGTGGTCCTATGTACCACTGCCTGCTCTGAAAAAATGAAACACAAACGTTTCATTTTTTCGTTTGTGTTGCAACTCGTTTTCCTTTAAGGAAAACGGGCTGCAGTAAAAAAAGACAAAGATGAGGAAGATCCAAATTCATATAGCCCAATCACACTATTAAACACTGATTATAAAATCATCATGTAGCTTCTAGCTAATCGCCTTAACGCAGTAGTCACCACTTTGGTTCATCAAGACCAAAATGAGTTTATTGCCTTACGACAACTCACAACTAATACGCACTTTTTGGCTAAGGCAGTAGACTACTTTGCTATTAATAACGTCCCTGCTGTTATTCTCTTATTGGATGCAGAAAAAGCTCTCAACTTGATGGTATGGGATACTCTGTTTGTGATACTATATAGATTTGGGGTTGGTTCAAAAGATGTATCAAAATACAGAAGCTGACTTAATAATCAGTTCTGCAACTCTGGGTAAACTACAAGTTCACTGGGGCACCCGGCAGGGTTGCCCCCGTCACCTATCCTGTTTGGTTATTTATTTATTGAACCTTTAGCCATCGCCAAAATGATTTGATCCATCCTCCAACTAAGCAGATGGGGAAGACTACATTGTACGCAGATGATATTATTTTGTTTCTTGATGATAACAGAAGCGCCAAGAAGAAGGTTTTTGAAATATTTGCTCAGTTTGAACAAATAGGGGGGTATAAGGAGAAAATATACTGTGTGGCTGCACTTCCAATAGACTTCTTCCTGAATTGGTGCCCTGCGTGAACCCGCCGCCCAAGAGATATCTGGGGGTTAGATTCTCATTTAAAATAGAATACCTTTACAATCTCATCTTTGCTCCTCTGCTCCTTAAAACTCATGAGTTACTAGTTGGGTGGGGGTCACTTCCTATAGTATCATAGGGAGAGTCACCCTGGTTAAAATGGCAATTTTGCTGTTGTTTAACTTCTTGTTCTCAGCCATTCTATTTGTGTTAACATCCCCTTTTTTTGGAAACTGGATTAATTATTTACATCATTTATTTGACACAATAAAACCGCATGAATTACACTAAGCACTTAATATACAGATCTGGAAAAGGGAGGCCTAGCACTTACTAATACGGAAGACTATTATTTTGCATTTTCTGCTCAATATATGGCAAAATTCATACCTGCATTACTCCAGGGCAGTCTATTCCTGCAAGATTTTCGTGAATCAATCTGCAGGGAATATATTATAAGGGATCCCATATTATTGGTGAAATCCCCAAAGAAAGTACGTTATAAGATCTTGAGGTGGTTCTTTAAAAAGTGGTCAGGCTTTTTTCAATGATATGCAATCCCATATGTAAACTTCTTGACTCTTCTGTCAGAATTTACAATGAGGTACGGCTCTAGGCTTAATTCAGAGATAATCAGGAAATGAGAATATGCCGGATTCAGGAAAATTGGAGATTTTTTAGCCGGTGATAGATGGGAAACGCTTCTGAATATAGGGTTTGCTGTGCAAGGTGATTTTCTGCTTATGGGGTCCTACAGTTGCATGCTTATGAGCCTCATTGATCTGGGTTATGGACAGATTTGCGATACTCAGAAGATAGTGAAAGAACTGATAGACCCCTCTGGGGATAGACAAACGGGTGAATGGAGAAGGCTACTTATGGAGTTGAAAACCCCTAATCTTCTGGCAAAAGCCACCAGTAAATGGGAATGAGACGAAGGGCTAAAATTAGCAAAGGATATCTGTGAGACAATTAATGGATTAAACTTTGGGCTACTGAGAGGAGCAAATTGGCACAGAATGCTGGTTTTTAGGAAATGGCTGTTCTATCATACTCTGCAATTTTTAGCCCAGATTAATCCCACCTGTCTTAATCACTGTTTTCGCTCTCAAGCAGAGGGTATAGCAAACTAGACACGTGATAGGCAAATGCTGGCTTATCCAAGAGTTCTGGGGCAAGGTATTTACATTGTTAAAAATAGCCTTACAGATTGAAATAGACGCTAGCATGTGGTTACTGGTTTTGGGCTCTGACCCTGGGGCAAAACTTTCACCTAGATGGGCAAACTTAGTCAATATTGCCACGGTGGTGGCTAGATCCATCTTATTACAAAAGTAGCGCACTACTCAGATTCTCACTGTTGAAGAATGGCTAAATAAAAAGGAACAAGTAAGGAATCAGGAATGGAAGTGTGCGAGGAGGTCAGGTGGGCTCAAGAGATTCTTTAAAATTCGGGGTACATTTTTCGAGACCACTGACACCAGCCCAGCCTAGGGTGGAGCAAGGATTTGGTCATCCCTATCTGAGGGTACTAGAGAGGATGCTTATGATATTGAATTTGATGTTAATATTTTGCTGAGCTCAGTTTGTAATAGAAATTGGATAGTTATGATGTCAGCATGAAGGGGAGGTGGCGCTGAACCCAAAAAAACAACACAACCACCTCCATCTCAGTAAAAAGGGGAGAGGCTGCATCCCTGAACAGTGCTGATTCCCACAAGGTGTGCTTGTGGCGCTGGTGCCACAGCTGCCTTCTTCTGCCATGAGACCAGGGGAAAGAAGTAGGACAAGCAAAAGCAGAAGGAAGTGGAACTGGAGGAGGAGAATAGTTACACCAGGAGAGATAAAACAAATAAAAAGTCACAAAAAAGTAAATAAAAACATAAAATACAAACACAGAATGACAATAAGTAAACAAGGGGTGGATGTGTGAGTAGAACATCAGATAGGGAAGATTGAGAGAGATTCAGAAAAAAGTCCCAGCAGAATGTAGAGAAGCAGAAAGTAGGTAAAACAAAATGGGTGAGCCCATGCGCAGCGTGTGGTGTGGCTCATGCTGAATTTCAGTGTGAAATGCGCTACCAGTGTGAAAAAAACGCATGAAGCGAGGGGGGAAGCATTCTTCTACCTGTTTGCAGATTTTTTTTGTAACAGAGGAATTCCACAGAGCAAAGCTCTGTGAGTTCTGTCCAGGCCTATCCGTAGGCACCCTCTTCAGGACACTTTCTGGACCTGCAGAAGATCAGAAGTGGACTGGACCAGCTCCCTCTCATACCCAGGAAAAAGAAGTGGACTTTAAGGGCCAGTTGACTTGCTTCCTTTATTTGCTACAGGGAGACAAGAAGCTTCAAGGTGCTTTTTCCTAGAAGTACCTAGGTTGCATGTGGCAACTGGACTTGGACTGGATTCTGCTATTGGCCTCTGCCTGATAATCTAACTGCCTCCCCTGAGGTCCTGCTTAAGAAGTGTACTCCTGTGGCTGTATGGCACCACAAGAAAATGTAGAATCTTTTGAAAACTTTTCTCCCTGATCAGTGGTACCTAGAAATGTTTTTAAACGTTCTGACTTTCACCAGGACCGATCTTGTTGTATCTGTCCCAGGTCACCTCGTGGTCAGCCTGTAATTGCATATTGATACCGGTCTACCATGACCATTGACTATAACTGGTTGTTCACTCTTTCATTGGTGCTAGTTCTACTTTAAAATTTAAAAAATCATATCTCCGATTAACCTTAATTAATTTTTGTCATTTTGCTATCATTTTGTGGATTCGGTATCACTTTATTTTAATAATTCAGTTTGCGATTTTTATTGTTTTCATTTTGAATTTATTACTGTTTTGGTATTTTTAAGAAATTGAGTTCCTGGTTGAGGGCGTTGAAACCTTTCTCATGCAGCAACCTCAATTATTTTCAGGGAGAAGTCACAAACAAGCCCTAAATTAACCTGTACCCTGCCCTTAGGTAACCTGGCACAGAGCAGTCAGGCTCAACTCAGAGACAAAGTGCAACATTTTTGTGCAACACATCAGACAGTAAGCCAGTGAATGCACCACACAACAAAAGAGTCCCAGAGTTAGAAAAATAGAGGTATTGTTGATAGATAAAACAAGACAAAAACTAAAAATATCCAGTCAGGAGAACTGGAGATATTCAATTCAAGATTTCAGTTAAGATAGCACCAAAAAGCATAAGCATCCAACACCAAAAGCAACAGCAACCAGACTGTGGATATCTGGTTATGCCGGACTGGGACAAAATCACAAGTTCAGGCCGACTGTGATGGAGTGATGTAGGACGCTGGCCTGGTGTGTGGTGGGTACCTATGGTATTTAAACCTTATACCAGGTCCAGTTATCCCTTATTAGTGTAATGTAGGCAATGTCTAGCAGCCAGGCTCTCTCGAGGTAGCAGTGAATGAGCAGCCAAGTATTATCTGGAAGACAGGTAAAGCTCATGCAACACCACTGTAGTCACACAGTACTCACATGCATGAAATAAAATATTCTGTGTTACAAAAGTAAAGGTACTTTATTTTGGTGAGACAAATACCATAGAGTCTATGGGCCAGATGTATCTAGCTCCCGGTTTGCATTTCTTAAATAGCAAATTTTAAGAAATCATTATTTAAGAAATGCAAAATGGGATGTGTCAAAATTGCGAGTCGGTAATAGCGATTTCTTAAAGTTCGCAAATGCAATTTGAGAGTTGCAAATACCAAATCGCAAAAAAATAGCGAATCGGTATTTGAAAATCACACATTGCGAAAACAGCAAACTGGAACAGCCTGATGACATCAAACCAGGAAGTGAGTCAGCCCATGCTGTTTCAAGGAGCTGCACCTACAGGAGCAGTCAGAGAGACACAGCCCAGCACCAGGGAGGCAGTCTTGAAAGCCAGCCAAGACCAAACAACAACATGGCCACTGATAGGAATGTGAAGGAGAAAGGTGACAGGAAGCGCAAGCTCAAATTTAGTGAGCAGGAATTGGAGGTGCTCACTGAGGAGGTGGTCAGGAACCACAAAAAACTTTTTGTGAAGAACTCACTCCAGATACCTGAAAGTGAGAAGAGGAAACTGTGGTCAGACATCCAGACCAAAATATGCGCAGTGGGCGTTGCACAACGCTCCATGGAGGTGATACGCAAGCATTGGTACAACTTGTGTTCCCGTGCAAAAGAGAGGGTAGCCAGCAGGCTAAAGAAGGCAAGGATCACCGAAGGAGGACTACCCACCCAGACACCGTCGACACCAGTGGAAGACATGGTGGAGTCCACACTGATTCCTGAATCTGTCAGTGGTGTCACTGACATTGACACCTCAGGGACACCCAGCATCAGCAAAGCTGAGGGCAGTAATGATGTGTTTTCCCATATGTGGATGTACAAATGTCCCCTAGAAAATAGCTATTAGCACGATGCAGTGTGATTAGTAGTCCATACGACATCTTACATACAACGCAACAATGTCTTATGGGAGTGGTAGTCCACACCCCTAAAGGCAAACTACCACATAAATAGCAAGATAGTGTAAAACCAAACAGAGAAACAACACAAAAGACTCTTAGTGACACTATGGCAGTGTACATTTAATACTATTATGCATCTATTTGTGAAATAATTAGAAATGACATGCTGCACATTGTCATTGTAAATGTTCCGGCCCCTGACGCAGCAGAAGGTGGAAATATGGGGGATAGCGAAACACAGCCATAGTCCGACTCAAACACCAGTGAGTCCTTCATTATTGCACCAACAAGACGCAGGGCAAGAGTGTTATCTCTCCCAGAGTACAACCTGGACTCTGATGAAATGCCGGATGAACCCTCAGAGGTTAGAATCACAGTAAGACAGCAGTCCCTGCCCTAGCATCAGTCCACTCCACTCAGGAGGCGTCACAAAGCAGGCATAAAGTGCATTGATGAAGGAGAGGGCCCATCACTCTTTGGTGGCCTTGAAGCTTCCATGCTGAAAGTGCAGCACCTGCAATGTAAACACATGAGTTCAATGCACAGGCAGTTGGTGTCTCACAATGACAACATGGGAGTAATGCACAAGCAGTTGGAGTCTCTTAATAAAAACATGTGCAATCTGCATGAGGGATAGCAAACAGCAGCAGAAAACACAAAGGAGATGACAAATGCCATTGGGGAACTCTGCACTGTGATTCAGCCTGAGCATGTCACCAATTCATGGGCAGGTTCGATGGGTTATGCAGATCAGTCAATTGTCTCGCTTCCTCAACTGCCTTGATATCACAACGTACTGTGGGCATACAAGTGGAGATGGCACATTTTAGTTGGGATGTTGCACAAGGATTGGTGCAAGTAACCAATGTTTTGGAGACAATGCAGACAGCACGGAGTGCTACAAACAGCGAACTGGGTGGAGGGGATAGTGAGGGGTTCTCTAGCCTCAGCAGTCTCACAGCCCCTGTGATGGATAATAGGCATCTCAGTACCAGACACAGTACTATCTTTGAACCCGCTACAAGAGGTGCCACTGAGGCCACTGAGCACTCAAATGGAGTGCGTGGATGTAGGAAGTAATGTTGAGGGGTACAGGGGACTAATTTAACATGTAGGAAAACAGTTATACTATGATGCTAATAGTGTTACACTGTTACTCGCACCTGTTTATGTATAGTGCATAGCTATGTCCTAATCACACATATATTACTTGAAGTCAAGGCAATAAAGATGTTACCTACAGCAATACAAATAATAGACGTAGTATTGTCATTACTTACATCAGAAATGGTTGCACATGATGTCAGCACGTTTTTGTCTGCCCACTGCTGCACTGCTTCTGTCTACTAGGTGAAGGGGTGGCAAGGGATCATCACCCTCATCTGAGTCCGGCTCGGTGGGTTCCACAGGTATGCCCCTCATTGTAGCAATGTTGTGCAACATAGCACATGTAGCCACGATTTTGCATGTTGTTTCAGGGCTGTATTGTAGTGCACCACCACTCTTGTGGATGCATCTGAAGCGGCTCTTCAGCAGGCCAAAGGTCCTCTCTACAATGCTGCTGGTTGTCCAGTGAGCAGCATTATACCTCCTTTCTGCTGGGGTTGCAGGACTCAGGTAGGTCTTCAGTATGAATGACCACACAGTGTAGGCACTGACTCCCGGAATGACATGAGAGTAAAATGAGTACTTGTTATACGTTATGTCACATTTACATCAATGCAACATTGTCAACTATTACATTACCCAGTAGATATCCTTCGCCAAACTCCCCACCTAATAGTCTTGTGTAAATTCCACTGTGCCGTGTGCTACCTTGATATCTGGCCACAAGATCAGTTATAATGTTGTAGGCATTGCTAATTGTATGTTCATAGAATGTGAATTTTTATGGTTCTGATAAAGATACTCTGTGGCAGATGGTGGACAGGTAGCTACATGTGGGAATCGGGCAATCTTGTAGAAATACAATTTTGTCGGTAGTAATTGCTGTGGGGTATTGGGAAATCTTATGCGCTGTTGAATTTTGCACAGCATGGCATTGAGAAATGCATTGAAAAATCATGAGAGGGCACTCTGGGAGACTCGGCCAGCTGCTGCTATAACCCCTTGATAGCTCTCTGAGGCTAATAGGTGGAGGGAGCATAATACCTGCACAAGGGTGGGTATACTATTGTTCCTGTGTGTGGTGTGCTGCAATATGGGTTGTAGATCAGCTATCAGGTCAAGTATTATGGCTGAGCTTAACCTGAACTTCTCATATATCCTCTCCTCTGTTTGTTCAAAAAGGGTTATGCACACTCTGAAAATGCGCTACTGTCTCCTCCTTCCTCTCCTCATACCTGCCAGGATCCTCATCCTCCTCGCCATCATGTAGAGTGCGGCCATTTTGGAAAAGGGGATGAGTCATTCTGGGCCTCTTTGTATATATATATATATATATACACGTTGCACCTGGTTACCACCTGATTTCACTTTGTGGTAAATTGAATGTGCAAAAGGCCATTTCGCGAATAATCGCTATTTGCAAATTTTTTATGCATAGTATTGCGAGACGGAATTTGCGTGTCACAATCTGCGTATCTCAAATAGCGTCATAATTTTGCGGATCGCTATCTGCGATTTGCAAATCTAGGTCACAATTTGTGTTATGCAGATTGCGATTCGCAAAATCATGTCGCTATTTGCAATACGCAAATTGCGACACACAAATTCATTGGAAATTGGTCCTGGACAACGTGGAGGCATCTTTTGTAGTGCAAGGGTGCCCTCACACACAGTAACTTTGCACCTAGCCTTCAGTAACTGAAGGTTAGAAATTTAGGTGAGTTATAAAATACCTGGTGCAGTGAAAATGGCTGTGAAATAGTGTGTGCACTAAGTCACTCAGGTTGCAGTGGCAGTCCTGAAGGAGTGTTTGTATGAGCTCCTTATGGGTGGCAAAATAAATGCTGCAGCCTATAAGGATCTCCTGGAACCCCAATGCCCTGGTTACCTAGGTACCATATACTAGGGTTTATAAGGGATGTCCAGTGTGCCAATCTGGATTGGAATATGGAGTCACTAGACTATAGTGTCAAATTTGGAAACAGAGAGAGCATAAGCACGTTAGCTCTGGTTAGCACAACTCCAGTGACACAGTCAAGCATACTGATAATACAGTAAAACACAGTGACATATAGGCCACAAACTATGAGCACTGGGGTCCTGACTAGCAGTATCCCAGTGAGACAATAAAAACACACAGACAAACAAGCCAAAAATGGGGGTAACCATGCTAGAAGAAAGCCACCTCCCTACAGGATGGTGCTCAGACCTCCTCCTGAGGGTCGCTGGGTTTTGCCATCTTGGATTCAAGGTTGGCAGGGAACTCTGGGAGCATCTGAGTGGCCAGTGCCAGCAGGTGACGTCAGTGACCCCTCCTGATAGGTGCATACCTGGTTAGGTAGGCAATCCCCCTCTCAGGGCTATTTAGGGTATCTCCTCTGGGTGCTTCCTCAGATTCAGTTTGCAAGACTCCACCAGGACTCCTCTACATTCTCTGCTTCAGCTTCTGACTGTCAGATCAACTGCAGACTGCTCCAGGAACAGTTTAAATGCAACAAAGTATCCAATAAGGCTATTGTGGCCCTGCAACTGCAGCTTCAGGCCAGAAACTGCAACAGTTTCCAGGTTGTGCACACTCTGAGGACTGCCTGTCTTCATCCTGCACCAGAAGGACTGAAAGAATCTCCCGTTGAGTAACAGAATCACTTCCTTGCTTCAGCAGCACCTCTCTGCAATGACAGCTGGTACTCTGGGACTCCTCTCCTGTCGACGAGCATAATCCCTGCAACACATGTGGAAGACTGAAGTGATCCTAAGCGTCCAAAGGTCCAGCTGTCCAAATTTGGTGGAGGTAAGGGCTTGCCTCCCCGTGCCAAGCAGTACCCCTGTGCACCACATTTTCTGCAACTCCTTGGGCTTCTGTGCACTTCCTCCAAAACTCCTTAGTGCATAGCGTAGCCCACGTCCCCAGCACTCTATCCTGTGATGCTCAGCTCCCTGAGTTGTTCTCCGGTGGCATGGGACCCCTTTCTGTAGTGTTGCAATGACCGCATTTTCCAACTCCTTTGTCTCCATGTTCTGGGACTCCTGTGGGTGCTGCATGGTCTTCTGAAGGCTCTCTAAAGTGCTGAGAGACCCCTCTGTCTCCTCAGTCTGAGTTGAGACACCCATGTCCCTCCTGAGCTCAGGTAGCACCTTTTCCCGCCATCTGCGACATTTGCGTAAGCCAAGGCTTGTTGGCAGAATCCAACGACGAAAAGCAGCCTGCATCCAACAACTTGACATAGGACATCTCTTGCACCAAGCAGGTACCTGTCTTCTTTGGTGCAATTCAGACTTCTTCTAACCAGAGAATCCACTTTTGCTTCTTCATCCGGGTTAGCAGGGGCTCCTCTTCTTCCTGGACTCTTCATCGACTTCTAGACTTGGTCTCCTCTCTCCACAGGTCTTGAGGTCCAGGAATCCATTGTTGGTGTCTTGCAGTCTTGCTTGGTTTTTGCATAATCCTTTACCACGACTTCTTGTGTGTTCTGAGGAAACATGCTGTACTTTACTCCTGTTTTCCTGGGCTCTGGGGTGGGGTACTTTACTTACCTTTGAGTTTTCCTACACTCCCAATGCACCTCTACTCACTACACCTGCCTAGGGGGGAAAAAGACATTTGCATTCCACTATTTTAGTGTATGGTTTGTGTTCCCTCGAGGCCCATTGCAACCTATTGTGTTTTTCATTGTTTGCACTATTCTATGACTGTGTACTTACCTGATTTTGGTTACTAGTGTATATATTGTATATAATACTTACCTCCAGAAGGAGTATTGCCTCTAAGATATTTTTGGCTGTGTGTCACTAAAATAAACTACCTTTATTTTTGGTAGCACTGAGAACTGTCTTTCTTGTGCATAAGTACTGTGTGACTATTGTGGTATTGAAAGATCTGTGCATGCCTCCTAGTTCAGCCTTGGCTGCTCTGCTGCAGCTACCTCTAGACAGCCTAAGCTACTAGACATTGCCTTCATTTCACTAAGGTGGATCACTGAACCTGGTATAATGTGTAAGTACCTCTGGTACCCACTACAAGCCAGACCAGCTTCTCATACACCTCTGGGGTGGTGATGGACAGGGGAGTTATCACTCTCCTTTCCTTTGCCCAGTTTCATGCCAGAACAGGGACTGGGGGTCCCTGAACCAGTGTAGACTGGTTTATGCAAGGAGGGCACCAAATGTGCCCTTCAAAACATTTCCAGTGGCTTGGGAGGCTACCCCTCCCAAACCTGTAATACCTATTTCCAAAGGGAGAGGGTGTAACACCCCTATCCCAAAGGAAATCCTTTGTTCTGCCTTCCTGGGCTCGAACTTTTCAAGCAACAGGAGGGCAGAAAGATGCCCGTGAGGTGGCAGCAACTGGGGCTGTCTGGAAAACCTCAGAAGGCTGAAATGGAAATAGTGGGGGTCCTCTAAGGAGCCCCCAGAATACATGGAATCATACAACCAATGCTTGCAAAAGCCTTGTGGTATAATTCTAACATGTTTGATACCAAACAGGCCTATGCTCAGAGGTATAATTATGTAGCTGGACATAGGTAGTGAGTTATGTCCAGTACACTTGTAAAATGGCATCCCCGCACTCACAAAGTCCGTGAAAATGGCCCTGGATGTTGTGGGGGCACCGCTGCTAGTGCAGGGGTGTCCTCACACACAAGTACTTTGCACCCTGCCCTCAGGGCTGAAGGGCCTGCTATAGGGGTGACTTATAAGTGACCTGGTGCAATGAAAATGGCAGTGAAAGGGTGCTTCTACCTTTTCACGCAGGCTGCAATGGCATCCTGCAGAAGCCCTTGCAGGCTCCCAATGTGTGGCAAACTATTTGCTGCAGCCCATAGGGTTCCCCTGGAACCTCAATGCCCAGGGTACCTATGTACCATATACTAGGGACTTACAAGAGGGCACCAGTATGTCAATTTTTGGTGAAATACAGAGTTTTGGGAGAGAGAGCATAATCACTGGGGTCCTGATTAGCAGGATACCAGTAAACACAGTCAAGTACACTGACTTCAGGCAGAAAAAGGGGGTACCAATGCCAAGAAAGAGGCCAGCTTAAGTGACCCAGTTAGGCCTACTGAACGAAGGGCCAGATGTATGAAAAAAGCCTTTTGCAAATCGGAAATAGTGATTTTTAAGAAATCGCTATTTCTGATTCGTAAAATACAATGTATCATATTTGCGATTCGGTAATAGCGATTTCTTAAAAATCGCAAATGCTATTACCGAATAGCAAATTGCGATACCGGCCCCCATTCGCATCTATGGGCATATTGGCCCATATTTGCGAATATTTTGCCTGTCCCAAATTGCAAATTCCTAATTGGAATTCGCAATTTTGGGAAATGCAAAGTCCTGGGTGCTGGGGGCCTAAGGTCCCCTCTGCTGCACCCCAAAAAAAAAATTGACAACATGTAAGGTGCACACATGCCAAAAGGGCATGTGTGCTGTACATGTAAATTTAAAAAATGCATTTTAAATGCATTTTTAAAATTTGCACATGGTTACCACCAAGTTCAACTTGGTGGTAATAGCGATTCCTTAATGCCCATTTCGCATTAAGGAATTGCTTCATACATTTGCTTTAGAAATCGCAAATAAGGATTCCTTATTTGCGATTTCTTATTTAGAGAGTCACAATTTGCGACTCTCTAAACAGGGTTGCAATTTTAAGGAATCACTATTTTAGCGATTCTTTAAAATTGCATTCAGAATGCCTTTGATACATTCTGAAAGGGCTTTTTGCATTCGCAAACGGGCAGTTGCACCGTTTGCGAATAAGCTTTCATACATCTGGCCCAAAGTACCTTAAATCCTGGTTTGTGGAGTGTTGAGAGGATCTGCTTTGAAGATGCGTAATACAGCTGAAGTGCTGTGTTGGTTATGCAGCAAGACTCCGGAATATGAAGTCTCGCATTGTTGAGCATTCCATCAATGAGGGCTTGCGATGTGAAATGATGCATTGCACTGTCAGGGAGATATGTTGGTTTTGAGGAGCTGCGAGGCTGTGATTTGGAGTCTGACATTGTTATGAGGGCCTTCACTGATGATATGTCAGTAGTGGCGCTTCTGAAGTAGCAACTGCAATGTGACACCTGCCTTTGCAATGATTCTGATCCGCGCAGCAGTAGCAATGCTTGTGTTGTGCTCTGGGTTTGTGGTACAACAGACGAGATGGATCTGTTTCACTGGATCCACAGAGGTTGGCAGAGCACCATAGTCCCACTTCCAAGGGTTAAGGACTGGGGTGGCAACAGTTGGCTGTGCAGACTCACTTAGGACAGAGTCTAGGTGCTAGGTTGTTGAAAGTCTATTGTGTCTCTGGGGCTTCAGAATAGGAGCCTAGAAAAGCAGCCCTTGGAGTCACTTTGGGGTTTTGAGTTCAACAAATGCAGGTCCGGTCTTTCTCATCCAGAAGAAGCACAACACGGCAGCAGTCTAGCTAGGCAGTAGTTCAGCAGTGCAGCAGTCCAGCAGAGTGACACTTGTTCAGCAATACCGCAGTCCCTCTTCCTAGTGAGAGAGAAGCTTCTAACGGTTTCCCTATGAAGTCCCCAGACCTCCTGCTTTTCCTGCCCTGGCTCCAGACAAATTACAGGGGTATGCAGTCATGTGGGACACAACCTATTCAAGTGTAAGTAGGGCTGGGTCCAGCTTTGCCATCCCGTCCAACCAGTGATGGCTCATCAAAGCATACCTAAGTGTTTTATTGTGTGTGGTTGTATAGGAGGAATACACAAGGCCCAACCCTCAGCTACACTCAGTCATGTGACCCAGGACAGGCTACAGGTACTAAATGGCTAACGGTGGAAAATATTATGCACTTTAGGTGCGAAAGACACTACATGGGCCCTGCCTACTCAGAGTGATGGGAGACCTTCCCTCAGTGATGGAGGTCAAAGGGCATACGTTCTCCCTGAGCTAACCTGCAACAGAACAATATTGGATATCCCTCATCTAACAAAACGTCCAGTACACCTGGTCATGGGTTGCCACTCAGAAGGATTCAATTCTTTTATGTATAATTCTCACCCAGTCTTGAAGTAGCATGTTTCATCATTGGGTTTACCCCAGTTCCTAAAAGCCAGGGTGCACTCCATCGTTTTCCAGGGAGCACTATAGATGTTGTGGTGATCGGGCAAAACTAAAAGTAATAAAAATGCCTCACCCACACCCAGGTATCCCTTTATTAGAACAGTGGATGGTTATAAATTAAAATCACTAACAATGGCCAATAAACAATATTATTGGTCCTATGACCCTTTCAATGTCAACATGTGTTTGCCCTAATCTATGGCCAAATAAAGGTCCGGCATTCATCAGGACAGGTACAGTGTGCTCAGGGTGAATTATTTGATGCTATAGCACAGTGCCATTGACAACAGCTAAGAAAATTAACTGTGGTTTATTAATGCCCGCAGCAGTAGTATTCAGAAAATATTCATCACACTCTAAGCATTGATTAATGACCCCATCATAAGCATTACATGGTGTACTACCACAAAGTATATTCACTCTACATAGTGTTGGTGAAGCTGAGCATTTGTTTTTGTTTTTTGACAATGCTATCTTTCAATAATATCAATATAATTATAGAAACATTTGTGTTTGACTCTCCACAACATATAGGGCCTCATTTTGAAAAAATGATGCAATGCTGCAGCAGCGTTGCCTAAAATTTTTGAATGCTGTGTAACCACAGATCCTAACGCCATGCTTACACAATATCTAGAAAATGTCACTACATGGCATTAGGATCTAGGCAGAGTCAAAAGAAATGATGCTAGCATGTGTGCCGTGTCGTAATCCTAGCTGACATTAGTGCTGCAAAGGTGATGCTAGCCTGATTAGTTGCATGTAATCTGATGCTATCCAGCTTAGTGTCACCTTTGTGCCTAAAAGAGTCAGAAAAAAACTCCCCAAGATACCCCAACAACCCCAGTACCAGCCAAAATGTCCAGACAGACTCCCAGGAGAAGAGGAAGAGGAGGTGCAGATTCAGAGAAGAGGGAAACAACATTTTAATCCGTAAGGGGACAAAGCATCAACAACAGCTATTAGTCATCTCAAAATTGCTGTTAGGGAAGCAAAAAGCTGTATGACAGTCCATAGTGGACAAAGAGGACAGAGTGGCAGAGGTGAAGAGGACAGTCATCGACTGAAAGAAGCACTGGCATGACTGCAGATACCGAACAATTAAGAAACTGGCCAGCAACCCCAGGAGGAGTTAGATGACCTGGTGGAGATGGTGGCAGCTGTCATCCCTGAGGAGTTGTTGACCGAAGTCCAAGGACACAACAGTACAGCATATACATATGCACAACTGGGTCTGACTAGGCAATGCATACGGCACGCCTGGGAAGGGATGGCAGAGAAAACCCATTGGTGATGACAACCTACATGTTATGTGGACCGGGGGAGCATGTGGCATATGCCAGGAAGGAGAATGATACAGCAATGTCTCATGGTGCCACATGTACAATTTGGAGGAGGTCAAAAAGGGATTTGACAAAGGGATACCGATAAACACCTAACAACCACAAATCATTGCAAGCATGGAGGAACTTAGGCTGGATAGGGATTCACATGTAGGGACTTGCCACCAATCACTACACCACTGCAATGTGGGTGAGGCCCAAACAATTGCTGTCTGTAAAAATACAAGTAGTAGTAGTCCCACTGGATGTGGAAATACATGATCGACCCGTCGTAGCCATGTGAGAATGAATGTGTGAGTTGGGTAGGATCACCGTGTGCCACTTACCTATGTACCTGGACTTAAAAGTGACAAATTTGAGGAGGTTTGAACACATACAGTGCTATGAGACTGAGACATATGATGTGTGACTCTCTGCAGATCATAAATTCACTTCAGGATGTTATGGGGGAATATAAGTGAGCCAAATTACACAGTGGTACAGAATCCCATTCCCTCAGAGCTGGCACACAATGCCTGCGAGAACAATCCCTTTTTGATCTAATAAAAGCCCGCATCAATATCCATGGCCAACATGTGTCTGACACATGACTGTCTAACACAGGGCCCCATGTATGAGGAAATGATGAAATGTGATATTGCAAACCAGTTCACTGTGCTGCATCATTTAGAAAGTGCATGGAAATGTGGCAGTCATCAAAATGCAACACATACCTGTAGTTTCCTCCTTGATGGTGTGCTGCCTGCTTCCTAGTGCCAACACAGGTACCCTTGCACCATGGTGTAGGGGTGCCTACATTGGAGGGAAGAGTGCTCATGTGCTGAAAGGGACATGTTCTTGAACTTGAACAATCATGAATGCCGAATTCCACTTACTATGTGTGCTGCTGAATGCTGCAAACATTGAAATATGATAAAATGTGGACCATCATGTCTATTCTCTGTGTTGCACCACTGCAAAGCCATCCCTAAGGTCGGATAGGAATCTGATGCATTTCCAAATATCCAATTCTCAGAATGTGTCACATTCCTATGGATTCAATGGGTGTTGGGGGTACACCTCCGGCAACACACAAAGAACTCACCTTGTATACAGTATAATGAGTGAAAGGGGTACACAATTACAGGGAAATAACAAGCAATACAAGTTGGTGTGGTCTTGTGAATTATGAACCTGCACACTGTACCACTGGATCATCAACATCAATGAAACTCCAGCTGTGCAGTGTGTTGATAGGGCCTTTGAAAATAGACATTCAAAGTGCTCACTTGGAAACGTAGGCCCTGATTTATACTTTTGGTGCAAAAAACATGAGCAAATGCCCAGCCCAAGTGCACCAGCGATGTTTCCAAAAAGCCAGGGGAAATAAAAAATGTCTTGGAGTCCATGGAGTGGAATCAGGACTCCCTCATTGCCACCTTGCGTGCCCTTTACAGTGATGTTGCTGACCATGCATGTCCTCCTTGCTGCTATGCTGCCTCATTCCCACAGATGAGAGCTGCCATGGACACAACATCCACATCTTCAGTCCCTGATGTGTGTGTGACTCCCTCTCCTTCAGCACCTACCCCAGTCACTGGAGGCACTGTTGTGTAGTCATTTTAGCTATGGTTTTATACAGGTATTTTAGCAAACCAGGCCTGCTGCTGTGCACTTTGACCTAGATATATTTTACTTCGGCTTTGTTAAACATTAGCCACATTTGCAGTCTTGTTTTATTTTCTCTGTCTAGCTGTTCTTCGCCTAGGTCAGCACTGAATTCTTAAACAAGACATTTCTTTCACCCTGTGCTTTTCTCAAGGCTGCAGTAAGATAGGTTGCCGGTAAAAGTGGTACGCTTTGTCTCCAATGTTCACAGAAACATACACACTCTTACATGGGGATCCTTTCTTGGAACATCAGATGTTTTATTATAAAAACACTACTTTGATACATGTACGTCAGAGGGAGATTCCAGCCAGATTACCAAAACTGTATGCTGATTGCTTCGCTGCAGCTGCTTATGTAGACTACAGGCCTCTTGCTCAGGTATAAGGGATGATGTCTTCCCAGGGGAAACCTGAAAGGCAGAATTAGAGCTTAACATGCTGTGCTCTAACATAGCTTATGTAGGAACTATCCCTACAAACCTTAGTGACAGTATGGTAGCATTATTCTTGTGTTTTACTCGCCTTGCCTCAATTTTTATCTTATTGTGCTTCATCGTCCTAGTTATTGCAATACATGCTTTATTATCTAAGATGTAGTTAGTTAAAAAAAAACTTATTGAACTTTACTCTGCCTCTGATTGTCCTTGCGTATGTGAGACTGATGTAACTGAGAGAAACTTATGAGACCTGAGTGACCACAATTCCCCTGAGGAGTCATGTATGTCATGCGCGCGATTGTCCCAGTCATCCCTGCTCTTGGGTGGAGATGAGGCTCTGCTAGTTAGCCAGAACAAACCCGGATTAGGCCGACAGATGTCACATGGTGCGGGATCAGACTCAGTCCCCGCAGTACAAGTGATTCTGCCATCCGAATCAAGTAGTCTCATTAGGATAATGACATCCTATGTGACATGGCGCCGCCAATGTTTGTCAGGCACTAATTTTCGGGTCCTCCTGAGTATCTCTGTCTCGCTACCTGCCAGGACACCTCAGTGCTATATACTGAGACCTCTGTGCTATTGAGAAATGTTTTCCTCCTCAGCTAAGAAGTGAGTACCTAACTCACGCTGTAGGTTGTTCAAGCTTGAACCCTAAAAGGATAATCCCCATTTGGTGTGCTTATCTCTGAACAAAATTTACCATTCACCATGGCAAACCCACAGCAAGTAGCAATTGCAGTCAATATGCAACCGCCCCTCACTTCACATTTATTGGCACATGGCCTAACGGCCCAGGGGGGTCCAGTCACATTTGTTGTTGAAGCTCATGCAGCATACAGAAAGGAAATGTTCTATTCTTGGGTCACATTTCCAGCAGTTGATCGGAACACAAGTACATTTCACCACTATGCACCTGCAAATACACCTGCACAATATAGAGCTTATGCATACTTACAGATACCTCTATCTTATCAAGACCATAATAATTGGCTTGATGGCACCCTACCACACACAATACTACATGTTAGGCTAGGTACTCATAGCAATGATGGTCCTACCTGGCCTTTATTGGCCACATTTACACCGCACCCTGGTGCAGCAACCTTGACGGTGGCTGAGGTTTGCCGCTTATATACTGAGGTTACAGCAATATACAGACTATTAAGACAGTTTGTAATGTAAATATTAAACATAAACCCAGAATGTGCTGCCCCGGTGCATCCACATGTAGCAACACCAGGCATTAATTCTGCGACTGAACATTCGATCATGGGTAAGGTTCCTACCAAACGGGAAGAGATTCCGTTTTGGTTAGCTCAAAAATAATTGCACTGGAAGCAGTATTTCCCCCTACGGGACCTCATGATAAGCATAGAATATTAACTGTGTGCTTGCCATTTGGGATGGTTCCCACAGTAGATAACTGTAATACTTGGGGCACGGTATTAACCATGGTCTAAACTACCGCACACAGTACCCCGACACCTGCCAATCTTCCGGAAGTGGTAAAACAAATTCAAGACGAATTCGGGGCTGCCACGGCCCTGGACTTGGGGATGCAACTTATGGGCAAATTTGCCACTGAAATTCAATTACATTAAGTAACCTTAAAGGGGAAGCAGTTGCAGTAGCAGTACGTATGCAGCTCCAGGATGTTCCTGTACAGGATCAAGAACGTGAGCTGCCAAAGATTATTGCAGAGACCTCTTCTAGTATTGGTCGAGATAGTCTGGGGCCAGACCCACGAAACCACAGTTTCAGGGTAAATCTAATAAAGATTCTACCAAGCAAGCACCTGAGGGTTCTAAAAAAACTGTGGATAAAATACAACAAACACCTAAAAAACAAAGGGGAGAATTTCTGCATTCGGAGACCCCTCAGAATAGATATAATTCAGAAATAGAGATAATATATAAAAGACTGACAGATATCAATATACTGATACACGCCAATCTCGTTCCTTTCAGAACTCACCGGAAGAACGCAGTGAGAGAGGTGGGCAGTCAGAGCAGAGTACTGAGTACGTAAAACCAAGACAGGAATCACAACGCTCAACAAAACTTTCTATTAAAAAAGAAGAGAAACTTCCCTGACAAAAACCCCAATTTAAAAAGAAAAAAGTGGCAGCAGTTGCGATTCGTTATGCCACTCAAGAAGAAGGCTTTATTCAAGAAGAAGACATGGGCACGAGCTGTGCTAGACAGCGCAGCAGAGGTCACAATAGTTTGCCAGAATTTTCAAGAGCATCAGGAGGTGAAAGCAACTGATGACTTCTTACAAGTAGAAAATGCAGACGTGCGTTTCTCCAAGCCTGACAGGGTGTACAAAGTAACAATAGAGTTAGAAGGAGACATTGAATGAACAATGGACACAATCGTCTGGGACCGATTTATGATATTTTACTGGCCGAAAAGTATTAGCCTCCTGAATTTGTCCATACTTGCCCATACGGGGAAGAGACTATCAAACCTTTCTTGCATCCGAGCTCGTAGAATCCTACGCCATTGATTGGGCATTGGCGCAGGAACCCTTGTTATATTGCAACCACGTAGGGTGGGATAAAGATTCCCCCTATCATGTACTTCCAATTAAGAATCAACCCCAACCTCAACCCCAATACCCAATAAAACATAATGCTAAAGCACAGGTGAGGGAAATCCTCACACAACTAGAGTACCTGGGCGTAATTGAACCCTGTGTCTCACCAATGAATAATCCCTTATTCCCTGTAGCTAAACCGGACCAGTCATACAGAAGAGTCTTAGACTACAGACACTTAAATAGTCATACACGCACATATACAATACAAAACTCTCATAGCACAGCACTTAAGCTCAACAAATACAAAACAACATTAGAGATTTCCAATGGCTTCTTCTGCCAAAATATAGCACCTGAGAGTAGAGACCTAACAAGTTTTAGTACACTAGGCTCCCAAAACAAATTCTGTTGTTTATCACAGGGGTACAAGAACAGCCCAGGACTGTTCACAGCTCGTGTAACTTCAATATTGCACGACATTAACCCTGAAGCATTGTTCTATGTAGATGATACCTACCTTATAGATGATGAATTACTGCAACATCTAAGACGGGTAGCCCCAATTGTTGTAGGATTTGCCGAATTTGGTTATAAATTCAATAAAAAAAAAAATAGCCTTCCTTAGTGTCATGTTTCTGGGATACTAATTATCAAGTGAAGAAAAGAGCCTAGCGCCACAATTCTTAGAAAAGTTTGCACAGTTACAACCTCCAAATACCATTAAAAAACTCCAATCGTTATTGGGTTTTCAAAATTTTGTCAGAGCCTACATTCCAGATTATGGATCATGCATCAAACTCTTATATGACTTGATACGTCCTGACTTTTCCAGTAAATTCTGGACAGTCGAACACACACTCATCCTCAGAGCATTGCAACAAGACATGCTTGCAGCACAACACTTTACACAAGGGACAATGAAAAACATCTGGTCATCAGAGTAATTGCTGGTACCATTGGTTTCACCTATGTAATATTCTATGATAATGAGACAGTCCCGATTGCATACAAATCACATTTGCATTCAACAGCAGAACAACGTTTTGCTCCCACTGAGAAAATTTGCACTGCTGTTCAAATGGCTGTCATTAAAGAAAGACCATTAGCCCAGGGGAAATGTATTATTGACGTATCTCCAATCCCAGCCCTTGAGGCTGTTACCAAAGCCAGCGTTCCAAGCGCTAAAGCATTACATCCACGTTGGATCCAAAGGGCAACGTTTCTGACAGACACTGATGTTGACTATATTTTTGACCCAAAGTTACAAACTCAAGAATTTTTGCAATATGAAATAGAATACCCAGTTCCGGCAACTACACGACCAATTGTTCAGTACCAAAGAGTAATGTACACCGGTGGCTCAGCACAGCCTGCTATAAGCACAAAGCATCAATACTCCTCTGTGTGCGCAGTCGTAAGCGGCTATATGGAGGATAGTAAATTCTATCCACAGCATACCTATGTGCAAACCCTAGGGGATTGAACTACACAACTAGCAGAGTTAAGGGCTATGGTGATGGCACTAGAACATACGGATCCTGACCAGCTATCACTGATTGTCTGTGATTCATACTATTCATAGTATTGTGTCCAGTCCTTCAATGAATATCTGCCTTATTGACACCAGAATAGGTTCAGAGATTCCAAAGGTAACACCATCAAACACAGACTTCTGTGGGGGAAATTAGCGGATATGAAGGAAACGCTACCAAATGTCCATGTTGTGCATGCACTTGGAAACCAGGGCATTGGAATTCATGGCGCTGGGAATACACTGGCTGATGAAGCAGCAGAATCAGCAGTAGCTACGGCCTCTGTTGCTGCAGTAACTCATTCTAGGACAAAACCGTACGATGACATATGGGCTGCCGTGACAGCCACGGCTGAAGGCACGCCCTTGCGAAAAGCATATCCTACTAAATATTCCTACCGGATTTCAGACTTGTTTTCCGCCATAGAAATAATACCAGGTGTAGGTAATCATGAGATTCTCAACAAAGATCAAAGACGCATAAGCGCATGAGGGAGTTTCTTCTGCCCATGATGGTGTGGTGGCTACAATATCATTGTTGCAAGCTCGCTTTTGATGGCCAGGTCTATACAACCAGACCAAGCAGTATGTCCTTTGTTGTGATATCTGACAAAAAATTAAGATCCACTGCAAAATGCCCATCACAGACACCACTCTTAATTTCTAACAAACCTTTACATTGTGTGCACCAGGACCATTGCGATCCTTTGGCACCTGACAGTGCACACAAATGAATTCTAGTCGCTGCTGACTCCTGCTCCAGACTTCTATGGGTTTGGCCACAATGCTCGGCTGACGTTCGGACTGTTATTAAAGATTTGCAAGTTTTTATCAGGACAAAAGCAGTTGTGACTTTCCACCCAGACCAGGGCTCTGCTTTCGCCTCAAGGGCATGCAGGGACGCAATGGCTTAGTTAGGGGTACAACTCCATTACTCGTCTCCATTTCATCCTGAGGTAAATAGTGCCGTGGAGTGACAAAACTGAGATTTAAAGCAATCCTTATGTGCCAGAGTATTAGGTACGGGTCATGGTTGGCTTGGTCACTAGTATGGAGTCCAGAGAGCACTTAATAATCTGCCTAGATGATCCCCGGGGGGTCATACTTTATACGAGTGCCTGTTTGGAACTCAAATGAATGTTCCTGATTGCTAGAAATTGGGTCTTTGGTTGGCAGTCAGGTTATACCCTGTCCAAGCAAGGACCCTCACTCTAGTCAGGGTAAGTCACATACAATCCAAATTATCCTGTGCCCACCCTCCGGTCGCTTAACTTAGAAGGCAATGTGTAAAGTATTTGTGCAATAAATCATGCAATAACACCATATAACACCACAAAAATACACTACACAGTGTTTAGAAAAATATAGAATACTTTTCTGGTTAAATGTAGGTCAAAAAGATCAAGATTTGATAAGTACATGTTGAAATATCGCTTAAGAGAATGATAAAAAGAGTCTTAAGTTCTTAAAAAGCAATAAGTGTCTCTTGCAAGCACAAAGTACCTGGTTTGCGTCTAAATTATCTGCAAGGGGCTACAGAGGAGGATATTCGTGGAAAACGGGGAGGTGTGCATCGGTTTCTCTGGTCGCACACAGACGATGCGTCAATATTTTTCCACCAAACAGGGCCTTGCTTTGAATTCCGGCGCAAAGGCTTGGATCCTTTTTTGGTTGCTCGGTATTTGGATGCCCCGAGGATGATGTGGAGAAATTCTGGGCGTGCAGGAGGAAGTCACAGGAGCTGCATCGATCCGGTGGGCGATGCGGGGAAATTTTTATCGCACGGCAGGCACTGCATTAATTCTTCTAGCAGGAAGTCAGGCTGTGTCGTTCAGGCTCGGCTATGCGTCGATCCAGTGGACCGTGTGTCAAAGTTTCAGTCGCAATACTGGTGCTGCGTTGATCTCCTCTTGGTAAGCCAGGCTGCATCGTTCGGGTTTGGCGTGTGGTGATCCTCTCACTGCGATGCAAGCTGTGTGTAGTTTCTGGCAGGCTGTGCATCGAATTTTCTCCACACAAGGAGTTCTCTGCGAGATGAAGTCTTTTTGGCCCTGAGACTTCAAGGAACAGGAGGCAAGCTCTATCCAAGCCCTTGGACAGCACTTCTCAGCAGAGCCAGAAGCCAGCAAAGGTGCAGGGCAACAGCAGGGCAGAAGTCCTTTGCAGAAAAGCAGTCAGGTGAGTCCTTTGGGCAGCCAGGCAGTTCCTCTTGGCAGGTTACAGGTTCTGGTTCAGAGTTTCTTCACCAGTGGTATCTTATCCAGCAGTATCTGAGTTGGTAGGGTCAGAGGCCCTGTTTAAATACCCAAATGTGCCTTTGAAGTGGGGAAGACTTCAAAGAGTGGCTTAGAAGTGCACCAGGTCCCCTTTAAGTTCCATCCTGTCTGCCAGGGTCCCAGTAGAGGGTTTGGCAGTCCATTGTGTGAGGGCAGGCCACTGTCCTTTCAAATGTAAGTGTCAGGCTCGCCACCCTCCCAGCCCAGGAAGACCCATTCAGTATGCTGCTGTGTGCAAGTGTGACTGAGCATCCTGTGTTTGTGGTTGTCTGAGTGAAATGAAAAACGGAGCTGTAAACTAACCTATCCAGACATGGACTGTAAGGCACAGAAGGATTTAAGTGCAGAGAAATGCTCACTTTCTAAAAGTGGCATTTCTAAAATAGTACTATTAAGTCCAACTTCACCAATCAGCAGGATTTTGAATTACCATTCTGCCATACTAAATATGACCTTGTTACTCCTTTCTGATCAGAATCTACCACTCAAACAGTAGATGAGGGTAGCCCTAATGTTAGCCTATGAAAGAAGCAGACATATAAACTACACAGGTACATGTCCTGCCTTTTATCTACATAGCACCCTGCCCTATTAGTTACCTAGGGCCTACCTTAGGGTTGACTTATATGTAAAAAAGGAGAGTTTAAGGCTTGGCAAGCACTTTCAAATGACAAGTCGAATTAGCAGTGAAACTGCACACACAGGCCTTGCAATTGCAGGCCTGATGCATGGTTAAGGGGCTACTTATGTGTGTGGCACAATCAGTGCTGCAGGCCCAGTAGTAGCATTTAATCTACAGGCCCTGGGCACATGTATTGCACTTTACTGGGGACTTACAAGTAGATTAAATAAGCCAATTGTGTAGGAACCACTGTCACCATGTTTTCCGGGAAAGAGCATATGCATTTTAGCACTAGTTAGCAGTGGTAAAGTGTGCAGAGTCCTAAAACCAGCAAAAGCGGTGTCCAAAAAGTGGAGGGAGGCAGGCAAAAAGTTAGGGGTGACCACCCTAAGGCTGTCAGGTCTAACCATGATCTTTATGGTCCTGGGGTGGAGGCGGCAGAAACACCCTTTGACATAAATGAATGCATCACTGTCTTGCAGGAATTACAACAGTTCCGGGACGTCAGCGCTTCTGCCAATGCTGCCTCCTTAGGAATTAAGGATGTACTGGCTGGATTCCAAAGGTTGGGGATCTAGTACGTGAAAAAGTTGCAGTGAAAAGGGAGTTCGGTCCTTCTTATCGTGCACCGGTTCCAGTCCTGGAGATAAACTGTACCAGAACTGTTATTCTACCACCGCTGCCTGGTTCTAAAGAAAACCGCTTTGTCTCTATCGACAATGTCAAGTTACACCATGTGGCCGATCCTGCACAGCATACCAAGAGGAACAACCAGTAGTACCTAAATCCCTCTCACTACTGGTCAAGATGTCCCTCTACAAGTTTTAAACAGGAACGCTGATACCTCACCAACCTTGGGAAGGGTAGAAAATGATCTTTCATTGGTTCCACTAGCATCCTTTACAACAAGCAACACAGAACATGATGATCAATCATTCTCAAATTCTACACAAATGGATGGCATTGTCTATTACAAACCACCGCGGGAGACCACTGTTAGTTTTCCTCTTCAAAATACGGCTCCAGTTTTTGCACGAGCTTCTTCTGGATACTTTGCCGACATCACTGACACTTTCTCGGACTCATCTTCCTCTTCTGCATCTGAACTGTCAAAAATGCGTAAGCTGATAATTTGGCTCAAAACCAATTACTTTATTCTCCCATGGAACTATCTGTGGCTTTTCTTGACTATATTAACTTTCTTCCTTTTGTAGGAGGCTGGTCTGATTTGTAGTGGGTACCCTAGGTACTTACACCTTATACCAGGTCCAGTTATCCCTTATTAGTGAAATGTAGGCAGTGTTCTAGCAGCTTAGGCTGTCTAGGGATAGCTGTAGCAGAGCAGCCAAGGCTGAACTAGGAGACATGTAAAGCTCTTGCAAAACTGCTATACTTACACAATACCGATACACAATAAAAGACAATGCTCAGTGTTATTTTAGTGACACAATGCCAAAAATACCTTAGAGGCAATACTCCTTCTGGAGGTAAGTATGATACACAATATATACTATAGTAACCAAAATCAGATAAGTAAACAGTCATAGAATAGTGCGAACAGCAGACAAATTCAATAGATTGCAATGGGCCAAGGGGCAACACAAACAATATTCTAAAATAATGGAATGGAAATGTCAAATTCCCCCAATGGCAAGTGTAGTGTGTAGAGGGGCACTGAGAGTGTAGGAAAATACCAAAGATAAGTAAAGTACCCCAACCCAGAGCCCAAGAAAGCAGGAGTAAAGTACAGGAAGTTTCCTCAGAACACACTACAAGTTGTGATGAAGAATTATGCAAGAACCAAGCAGGACTGCAAGCACAAAATGGTGGATTCCTGGACCTGAAGACCTGTGGAGAGAAGAGACCAAGTCCAGAAGTCGAAGAAGAGTCCAGGAAGGACAGGAGCCCCTGAAGACCTAGAAGAAGGTGGAAAAGTGGATTCTCTGGTTAGAAGAAAAGTACAGAAGTGCACCAAAGAAGGTGGTTGCAGGTTCCTGCATGGTCCAAGAGATGTCCCACGTCGAGTTGTTGGATGCAGGATGTTAGCGTTGCTGGATTCAGCCAACAGGCCTTGGTTTAACCAAATACACGGTTTGCATCAAAGAGGAGCTGCCTGGACCCAGGAGGGAACTGCGGGTCTCAAAGGAAGAAACAGAGGGAGGTCTCAGCACTTCAGGGAGCCCGAGGAAAACCAGGCAGCTCCCACAGGAGTCTAAGAACACAGGGACAAAGGAGATGCAAAGTTCAGTCTTCACAGCACTATACTGGAGGATCACACGCCATGTGCATCACAGGATGGAGTGCTGGTGACCTGGGCTACGCTGTACATGAAGATCTTTTGGAAGAAGTGCATAGAAGCCCAATGAGCTGCAGAAGACGAAGAGCACAGGGGTAATGCTGCAGCACGGGGAGGCACCCTCTTACCTCCATCAAAGTTGGGCAGCTGGACCTTTGGACAGTCTGGGTCACTTTGGTTCATCTCCTGATGACAAGGGTGTCATCAGGAGAGGAGTCCCAGTCTACCTGTTGTCATTGCAGATGGGGGCCTGATGAAGCAGGGAAGTAGGGAAGCAGGGAAGTGAATCTGTCACTCCACAGGAGATTCCTTTGGTACTTCTGGTGCAGGGTGAAGACAGGCAGTCCTCCGAGCATGCACACCTTGTAAACTGTTGCAAATGCTGGCTGGAGCTGAAGTTGCAGGTCACAGGAGTTGTCTGGGATACTTTGTTGCAGTTACAGCGGTTCCTGGAGCAGTCTGCGGTTGATCCGACGATCAGAAGCTGAAGCAAAGGATACAGAGGAGTCTTGGAGGAATCTTGCAAACCAAATCTGTGGAAACACACAGAGGAGAGACCCTAAATAGCCCTGAAAGGAGGATTGGCTACCTACCCAGGCATGCACCTATAAGGAGGGATCTCTGACATCACCTGCTGGCACTGGCCACACAGAGGTCTCCAGAGTGTCCCCACACCTTGGAATCCATGATGGCTAACACCAGGGTCAATGTGGAGGAGCTCTGGGCACCACCGCTGGTGTGGTGAGGGATAGGGGAGTGGTCACTCCAGAGCAGGGACTAGGGGTCCCTGAACCGGTGTAGACTGGATTATGCAAGGAGGAAACCGTTTTTGCCCTTCAAAGCATTTCTAGAGGCTCTGGGGGGATACCCTCCCATGCCTGTAACACCTATTTCCAAAGGGAGAGGGTGTAACACCTCTCTCCTAAATTAAATGCATTGTTCTGCCTTCCTGGGATTGAGCTGCTCAATCCCCAGGAGGGCAGAAACCTGCCTGTGAGGTGGCAGCAGCTGGGGCTGTAGTGGAGACCTCAGAGAGCTGCTTTGGCAGTACTGGGGGTCCATGGTGGAGCCCCCAGGGTGCATGGGATTGGCCCCCCATACCACATTTGGATTGGGGGATCAATTCCATGATCTTAGACACCGCACATAGCCATAGGTGGAGTTACCATTGTGAAGCTACATATATGTATTGACATATATGTAGTGCACGCTTATAATGGTGTCCCAGCACTCACGAAGTCCGGGGATTTGGCCCTGGACAATGTGGGGGCATCTTTGCTAGTGCAAGGGTACCCTCACCCACATTAACTTTGCACCTATGCTTCAGTAAATGAAGGTTAGACATATAGGTGACTTATAAGTTACTTAGTGCAGTGACAAATGGCTGTAAAATAGTGTGTGCACTATTTCACTCTGGTTGCAGTGGCAGTATTGAAGAAAGGTTTGTATGGCAAAAGAAATGCTGCAGCCCATGAGGATCTCCTGGAACCCCAATGCCCTAGGTACCTAGGTACCATATACTAGGGACTTATAAGGGGGGGTCCAGTGTGCCAATCAGAATTGGAATCTGGAGTCATTGAACTATAGTGACAAATTTGGTAAGTAGAGAGAGCATAAGCACTGGAGTTCTGTTTAGCAGAACTTCAGTGACCCAGTCAAGCATACTGACAACACACATAGGCCACAAACTATGAGCACTGGGGTCCTGGCTAGAAGGATCCCAGTTAGACAGGCAAACCACATTGACAAATAGGGTTTTAAACTATGAGCACTAGGATCCTGGGTAGCAGGATCCCAGTGAGACAGTAAAAACACACTGACAAACACTCACAACCACGCCTAAAATGGAGGTTACCATGCTAGAAAGAGGTTACTTTCTCACAACTTTGGATTGGCTTTGTTATTATTTTCTTTCTACTAATACATGGTCATTACCTTACTGAACGATCAACAGTGGGACTGGTGTATGAGGTCCTAAAACCCCATTTTTCTACTCACAAGGTCTGCAGACCTTTGTCTTACATGAACATTTCCGCTATACCAATTCCTGATGGGATTTGTTAGAAATGGGGTCTCTAGTTTTCCAGTCGGTTTGCACACTCTCCAAGTAGGGACCCTCACTCTAATCAGGATAAGGGAGATACCCGCTCAGCTAACCCCTGCTCACCCCCTTGGTAGCTTGGCACGAGCAGTCAGGCTTTTCTTAGAAGCAATGTGTAAAGCATTTGCACAAAACACAGTAATAAGTGAAAACACTACAAAAGGACACCACACCAGTTTTTAAAAAATAGCCAATATTTATCTGTGAAAAACAAGAAATAAAATGATATAAATCCAACATACAGTGTTAAAAATATGAATTTTCCAAGATTTTCTCAAAAATACACTTCCTTGAAGTCAATAGCTCCACCTGGGGCTATCACGGCGTCGTGATCAACAAAACCAACAATTCAGGCCGGCTGCGGCGCCGCAGGCCAGCTACAGTGTCGGTACGACCCGCAAACAGTACCTTGGATTTGTAAGGTGTTGTGATCCTCACAGTGAGCTCCAGAGACTGGTGTCACTGACGTTGCAGTGTCGGTTCCAGAGTCGGTGCAGGAGTCATCAGGCCCTTAAAGTCACATGTGTTGCAGATCGAATTCCAGTCTAATGAAGTCAGGAGGGCTGGCGTGGATGGTGTCGGGGCTGCAGTGCGAAGCGGGACGATGCGACGTGCGGTGCCAACAGGTCACGGCGCAGGCAGTCGCTCGGTGACAGCGTCTAGCGGCATCAGTGAGACCAGGGCTGTGGGGTGAAGTGGGACAGTGCAATGTGCAGTGTCCACAGGTCACGGTGCAGGCGGAAGCAGTGTTGCGGAAGTGCTTTTGTCGGTAGGCCCAAGCTAGCGGTGCGGGATGGTGCTTTGTGATCCTCACCAGCAGTGTCCACAGGCCATGGTGCAGGAAGGTATGCCTGGTGACGACACTGGAGTCGATGGTGCTGGAGTTGGTGGACCGGGGCTGCAGTTCGGGACAGGATGGTGCTTCATGCTCCCCACGAGCGGTGCCCATAGACCACAGTGCAGGCAGTGGCGCCGGAGTCAGCAGGAGCGGCATAGTCGGGGAGGCCCAGGCTGTGGTGTGAGCAGGCGATGCTGAAGACCGCGACCACAGGTCGCGGTGCGAGCAGCGGCTCAGTGAAGTCATCTGATGATGGCTTCGGTGAGACCAGGGTCATGGTGCGAAGCGGGGCAATGTGACTCCATGCAGCATTGCCAGGTCACAGTGCAGGCCAGTGGCTTTGTTGGTGGCGTTGCAGTGGTTTTTCTTCTTATACAACACAGAACACACAGTTCCCAGTGCTATAGGTCGAGGAAACTGAAGACTTTGGTGTCCTGAGACTTCCAGCAGAAGGCAAGCTCTACTCCAAGCTCTTGGAGAACTTTCAGAAGCAGGACACAGAGTAAAGTTCAACCTTTGCACTCTTTTAAGGCAGCAAAGAAACACAGCAAAGGGACAGTACTCATTCAGCTCTTCAGCTCTTCTCCTTGACAGAGGTTCCTCTAGATTCCAGAAAGATTCTAAAAGTCTGGCGTTTTGGGTCATCTTCTAATACTCTGTTCTACCTTTGAAGTTGGCAAACTTCAAAGCAAAGTATCAAGTGTTTGCAAGATTCTTCCTTGTCCAGGCCAGGCCATAGACACACACCAGGTGGTTGGAGACTACATTGTGTGAGGGCAGGCCCAGTCCTTTCAGGTGTGAATGACCACTCCTCCCCCCTTTCTAGCTCAGATGGCTCAACAGGATATGCAAGCTACACCCCCACCCCCTTTTGTGTCACTGTCTAGAAAGGTGCAAAACAGCCCAACTGTCAACCTGACCCAGACAGACAATCCACAAACAGCAGAGTAACAGAATGGTTTAAGCAAAAAAAAGTCTACTTTCTAAAAGTGGCATTTTCAACAGAAAATTTAAAAAACAACTTTACTAAAAGATGTATTTTTAAATTGTGAGTTCAGCGACCCTAAACTCCACCTTTTTTCTGCTCTCTAATGGATTCTGCGCTTTAAGGATATTTAAAGGCAGCCCCCATGTTAACCTATGAGAGGGATAAGCCTTGCACAGTGAAAACCGAATTTGGCACTATTTCACTACTAGGACATATAAAACACACTAGCATATGTCCTACCTTAAACATACACTGCACCCTGCTCCTAGGGCTACCTAGATCCTACCTATCTTAGGGGTGCCTGACATGTAGTAAAAGGGAAGGTTTAGGCCTGGCAAGTGGGTACACTTGCGCAGTCGAATTGCCAGTTTAAAACTGCACACACAGACACTGAAGTGGCAGGTCTGAGCCATGTATACAAGGCTATTAATGTGGGTGGCACAACCAGTGCTGCAGGCCCACTAATAGCATTTGATTTATAGGCCCTGGGCACCTCTAGTGACCTTTACTAGGGACTTACCAGTACATCAAATATGCCAGTCATGGATAAACCAATCACCTGTACAATTTACACAGAGAGCATATGCTTTTAGCAGTGGTAAAGTGCCCAGAGTCCTAAAGCCAACACAAACTGGTCAGAAAAATTAGGAGGAAGGAGGCAAAAAGACTGGGGATGACCCTTCAAAAAGGGGCAGGTGCAACAGGATTGTTTGGGATAAAGTCACATTTGATATATATGGCCTGACTGAGGTCATTCAAATACCATATGTGTTTAAACTTTCTATGACTGATGTAATAATACCTCTGTTGTTTCTTATGACTGGGATGTGAAAACAGTTGATTCCATGATCACTGAGTTGCAGTACTTTACTGTATTTGAAAGTGAGGATGTTTATCAATCCAAAGAAAATTATGGAGATATGTTCTGCTATGATTATTATGTACACCATTTCATTCAGAGAGCAAGTACCCCCAAAACCTTTTTTAACTACACACAATGGGGACATTGTCCAACTCCTCCACAAGGAAGTTCTAAAGATATTCTGGAAAATGTACATAGTTTTCTGGGCACAATGTTAAAAATGCTGAGTCATATTATTTTAAATTGCCTTTTATTGAAAATGTGTATTTATCATTGACAGATACAAAGTTAATTTATTCGGATTTCTTTGCTTCCCGGTTGGTTATAGAAGGCTATGAATATTGGTTGAAGTCGATTGACTTAAAAAGTGTGTGGGGAACAAAAAATTGGCAAATAAGGGGAAAGGAAGCATTATTTAGAACATGCCTGATTCCTGTTAAAATTATATTTTTAAATGAAACTGTACAACAAACAACTTGTTTAGGCTTAGCAAAAATGTATGATTTAAATAGGCCTAGTATACCTGCCCCTGAAAAATTTTACAAATAGCAAAAACGTATCAATGCATCAGAAGATCAGCTCAATAAATGGGTCCAAAATGGCACATTTAATGCTTCACTTTCACGTCCTGGTAGGTGGTTATTGTGGCCAATAGATACCAATGGGTGTTATAAATGTCTTGTAAACTCCAGAGAGGTTTTTAGAACAAGTAGGCCTGACCCTTGCTATATGTCATCTGAACACGTGGTATAGTAACAACATACAGTATAGGGAGACTATGCCAGCAATGGTTGAAGATTTCCTCACTAGATGCTGTTAAAGATCCATGGCCCCAGAAAACAATGCTTAAAGTGCTTCTTATATGCAGTCTATAGTGAAATTTGGAAGCTTTCCCAACAAGAAGCTTCTGCCGGTTAAGGCATTTAGATCAGGAAAATTTACAGAAGGCATTAGCTGTTGAGGAGAATGGGATTAATACCTGGCCCGACCAAATATACACCTTAAACAATATTCTTTCCTCTGCAATAGACACAGTAGAGATCGACATGTCCTCTTTACACCATGGACAGAGTCAACTAAGATCCATTGTGCAGTTAGGTTGGACACTACAAACACTGAAAGCAGGTTGCGTTCACTGGCAACACGTTAGCTCAAGGGACATATTTTCTCCATTTAATTTAACCCGACAACAAGAACTAATGGCTAAAAAGGAAAAAAGGAAGCAACTTATGTCATGTTAAATATTGAACAATTGGAAAAGTTGTCTTTTACTGAGGTTGAAATACCATTTGCTGAATGGTTAATACATCGGGCCATCAATCTGCCTATTTCAACACTTGAATTCACATCCTGCTTAAAACACATTACTGTGGGCAGAAATGAGAGGCTAGGAGATAGTTAGATACACAAGGTGTGGTAGCTACCTTTCTCGTACAAATGTCTCAGTGGCAAGAAAGATGTCTTTCTTAGCGGTAGTGAATGCAAGACTTCTGTCAGCCATTCAATGGTTTGTAAACAGCTGTCCTTGTACGGGGTGTATAATGCTTCAGCAGCGAACTTGGCTTGTTATCTGAGGGAGTCCTAGTCCCCTTGATTAGATCTGCGTTCCAGGTGCTCTCGAAAGGCAGCTATGTGCTTCTTAATAGTGAGAGCTGTTGTTGGATGCGAGCCAGAATAGTTCATGTCGTTTTGGTATCCAAAATTGTTACATGCTGCGGGAATGTACTTTTTCCTCCTACACGACAGAGGGAAGTAGCTGAGATTTGGCCCCATATCGCTACTTCCAAAGTGAATTTTGACAAGTTGAGCAGACTCAAGGCTTCATTGTTTCAAAAACATGTGGCACTCAAATTGGAACCTGAGACCAATGCACTTTAGGTTTCAAAGTCATCCGCAGAGATACGTCCCTATAAGCACTAACTTTCTGAGACACTTTGGTGAACTCATATGTCGGATATTTAACACATCCAGTACTACTGGAATTTGCTCATTTCTTTAAGGCTATTGGTTCTGGTTTCATTCACAACTCTTCCTCTATGTTTAGCTTAATACCTTCATCCATACACTCAATATTTTCCAGTATTTTCAGGGAATTTCCGATAACTTTGGCTGCAATAGGTGGCATTTTGCTATTGCTACTTTTTCTGTGCAATGGCTGTCCCGTTACAACAAGGAGGACTGAAAGTGCTTCTACCAGCGCAGCTGTGTCATGAATGCATGATGCAGTACTTTGGAGCACCACTCCTGGAGCGACTGGAGTGTGAATGGTCTCTGTCATTCAGACTGGTTTTGCATTGTGTGCAGCCCGTGTTTTGGTGCCTCTGGTGCCCCTGAAAGTTTGTCTTTCTACGCAGCGTTTGCTTTCATTGGACGCTAATCTGTTGATGTTCTCGCTGAGGGCTCGTTACCAGACATGCACGTTGAGGGTGCGTTTGCTACGGGAAGTGGTTTATGAGTTGCCCTTTGTGGATCATGCAGCTCTACACTCACTGTTGTGCACACCATGGAATGCTACTGCCTTGACTGCAGCTCAGGCTTTGGAACACAAATGCACCTTGGTTTTCCTTGGCAAGGAACTTCCTACTTTACCACCTGCTGAAGTGGAAGATTTCTTATCCTCAATTATCCCGGATTCAAATTGGCGACTTTAAAACTGACTCTGACTTTTGAAATTCGGCTTCTCTATGCCACATTTAATATTTTAAATTGTCCTTTTCATACCTGCTCAAGTGTCTTTTAACTTGTCATCATTGACATTCCCATATAAATATGCTTTAAGATGAATTTTAGTAGCTTTTATATATTAAGTTAGGCTTTGAACCACCTTTAAACCGGCAAGGGAAGGGTGTTGTGTAGCCTTTTTAGTTATAGTTTTATACACGTATTTTAGCAAACTAGGCCTTCTGCTGTGCACTTTAACCTAGATATAATTTACTTAGCTTTGTTATATTATTTTAACATTAGCCACATTTGCTGTCTTGTTTTATTTTCTCTATCTAGCTGTTCCTCTCCTAGGTCAGCATTGCGTTCTTAAACAAGACATTTCTTTCACTCTGTGCTTTTCTCAAGGCTGCAGTAAGGTAGGTTGCTGGCAAAAGTGGTACGCTTTGTCTCCAATGTTCACAGAAATATACACACTCTTACATGAGGATCCTTTCTTGGAACATAAGATGTTTTATTATAAAAACACTACTTTGATCCATGTACGTCAGAGGGAGATTCAAGCCAGATTACAACAACTGTATGCTGATTGCTTCGCTGCTGCTGCTTATGTAGACTACAGGCCTCTTGCTCAGGTATGAGGGATGATGCCTTCCCAGGGGGAACCTGAAAGCTTAACATGCTGTGGTCTAACATAGCTTAGGTAGGAACTATTCCTACAAACCTTAGTGACAGTATGGTAGCGTTATTCTTGTGTTTTACTCTCCTTGTCACAATTTTAATCTTATTGTGCTTCATCGTCCTAGTTATTGCAATACATGCTTTATTCTCTAAGATGCAGTTACTTCAATAAACCCTTATTGATCTTTATTCCGCCTCTGATTGTTCTTGCATACGTTAGACTAATGTAACTGAGAGAAATGCATGGGATCTGAGTGACCAAGATTCACCTGAGTAGTCATGTATGTCATGCACCCAGATGACACAATCATCCTTGCCCTTGGGTGGAGATGAGGAGCTGCTAGTTAGCCGGAACAAACCCAGATTAGGCCGACAGGTGTCACATGGGGCGGGATCAGAGTCAGTCCCCGCAGGACAAGTGATTGTCCTGCCCAAATCAAGTAGTCTCATTAGGATAATGAGAACCTATGCAACAGTACCATATACATCAGAGGATGAAAATGTGGAAGGAACATCTTTCACCAGGAACTCACCCAGTAGCTTTTCTCTGTCGTACATAGTGCCTTTCTCCTTTGCTCTGTGCCAAAGATCATGCCAGTGTCAAAACACCTGTCATCGTCCTCTGTTGGAATCATCCACTGTTGACCTCTCACGTATGTGAACTGTCATTGTGGCCAATATTTCCCAATGGCAATATGGTCCTCCTCCTCACTAAAGCACTCCTCTTCAACACATGTCCTATGACATGTTCAACCCCATGGACTCTGTCTGGACATCCACTGCCCCTATACACCTTTTGGGGCTGTTGTCCCTTGAACTGGTCCTGTCTACCTACAAAATATGTGCACAAGTAAATAAAATCACTTAGTCAAACCTTTCATCGTACGTGTATTTGAGTCATGACTAAGTTGAACATGGTGCATTGCGTGAGGCAAGTACACTGACTACTTACCAAAGGGATATGTGTGGATTGCAGTCCAAGACAAACCCCCAATATACTTTGGGAATATAATAATTACGTTGATAAACATGTATTGCAACAGGTATAATGCAGTCATTGTGACAGCTTATGTAACTCATACCACAAGTGGCTGGTCTGTGCACGGATATTATCAACAATTCAACATTGATCTGACAACCAAGCTATGCAAGTTTAAGTCTGAGGGGGGAGGCAAAAGTGTGTGAGTAACAAAGCCATGAGTTAGGGTAATGGCAAAAACAACAACATTCCACAAATGCAGTTACCATGAATTCCCACCACCGAGCAAATGCACAGGAATACCTGTTTTGGGATGTGTATCACTTAACATCCAGATCAGCACTTACAATCATCAATGCTGTTTGTAGAGGACTAATAGGATCCCGTTGCCAACGTGCCACTGACTTCCTGTAGGCAATACACCTTGTCACATATATCAAAATACAGCTTGCTAAGCGAAAAACATGTCTCTAACCCAACCTGTGCAGACATGCTAAATCCTAGTCAGAAACTGTGATGGAGACCATAAGGTGGGGAACAACAAATTGAATAAGACTAAGGTGGTCATTCCAACCTCGGCGGTAAAAGACGCTTACCTCCGTTCAGAAGACCGCCATAACACCGCCACGGTCGCGGTACACCGCCACGGTCATTCTGACCCACAACAGGCAAACCGCCAAAATACAGACATCCACAAAAGTCCGCCACACCAAAGGCCAGCGAGAAACTGGCGATGACCAAACCTCCACCGTCACGCCATCAGAAAAACGCCCATGCCATTACGACCCACGAATCCACGCGGCGGTCTTTCAACCGTGGTATTCCATTGGCGGTACACACCGCCGCGCTCAAAATACACACACACTTACAAAACACAGCCACATTGGACAAATCGAAAAACATACACCTGATCCACAGACACACACCACTCCCACACACCCAATACAACATAAAACACACACCCACATCACCCACAAACCCCCACCCTCGAGATTCGTGAACACGCACTGAGAAAAGAGAACCGAGCACCCAGACGCGCAATTCACTGTCACCCTGCAATATTACCACGCACTTCAAACAACACACCAATACACAGCACCACACTTAGCACCACACAATCCACCCCACACATCACCCACACCACCCCATGGCACTGCAAAGACACCCCAGGTTTACTGACGATGAACTCAGGGTCATGGTGGAGGAAATTGTACGGGTAGAGCCACAGCTCTTCGGGACACAGGTGCAGCACACCACCATTGCCAGGAAGATGGAGCTATGGAGCAGAATAGTCGACAGGGTCAACGCTGTGGGACAGCACCCAAGAAATAGGGACGACATCAGGAAGCGGTGGAACAGCCTACGGGGGAAGGTGCGTTCCATGGTATCCAGGCACAACATCGCGGTGCAGAAGACTGGCGGCGGACCCCCACCTCCTCTCCCAGAATTTACAACATGGGAGGAGCAGGTCTTGGCGATCGCAGGAGTAGGCGGAGGAATGGACTCTGGTAAGTCTAATCTTAACTACTTCATCCCCCCACCCCACCAGCATGCCAACTCATACCCCCACCCTCACCCCTATCACACCTACTCCTTGCAAATGTCTCACCATCACAACCTACCCATCCCAACACCAAGCCCTGCATGCGACCACAAAGCAGGGACACCCATCACCTAAGCATGCCCACTGCACACCCCTCCTCCCCCAAACCACAGTCACAAAAGCCTCCACAAGGGAATGGCAGCACTGGGGTACACGGGCACCCACCCATTGCACGCTATGGCACACACAGAAGCAATAACCATACCTTTATACCCCTGCAGGACCCGAGCGCCACGTCACCGCACAGGAGGGTCCACAAATGTCCACTCCACCCCCAGAAGAGGCCCACAGTGATGACAGCAGCTCTGTCTCCCTGGATCTAGATGACCATCCCGGCACATCGGGGACCTCTGGACAGTCGGTTCCCCTCAGACAGCCACAGCCCACAGCAGACCTTCCCCCCACTGGGAACACCAGCACAGCACCCACCCAGCGGGCACATACCTCTGTCCCCAGGACACGTCAATCAGCGGTGTGTCCACCAGTACAGGGAACCCAGGTTAACCAACCACCCCAACAACAACAGGGACCTGGGGACAGTGGTAGTGGGCACACGGTCCAGGGGACAGAGGCCCAGGGAAAGAGGGGAACTGGGAGGGCTGCTGTGCGACAGGGGGGGGACAGGCCCAGGGAACCCACTCTCCACTAGGCCCTCTCCTCCATCATGGGAGCATACCACCACTCCCAGGTGACGATGTCCACGGTCCTGGCCAGGTTTCAGGAGATCCAGCTTCTGCAGGAGCAACAGTATATGGGGTTCAGGGAGGAACTAAGAAACATCTGTTCTGCCATGGGCACCATCGTAGTGGCACTGAATCAGGTAGTCACCACATTGCGGGACACTCTGGCACCACAAAGGGCCCCTGTCACTAGCATGGACCAAGAACTGCCTACCACCTCCGCCGGCACTAGTGGACAGGAGGCCCCGACACAAGACCTTCAGGCCACCAGAACCCCACCTCCTGTAGAAGGAGAACCACCCCGCAAGCGGGCCCTGAGATCCAGGAAGAAGACAGAGTAAGATGCCAAGACCCCCGCCACGAAAGGATACCTCCCTGATTGTCATCCCACTGTCCCACATTGACACCCTGTCCAACTTTAAACTGCCCCTGCTCCACTTTCCACAGGCATTTGGACATTGCACCTGTGATACTGATAGTCTGGACTCTGCCATGGACAATCCTCCACCATCACCACTCACCGATTTGCAACCACCCACCAATTTAGAGCACTGTAATAAACACACTTATTGCACAAAACAATCAGGAGTCTGGCTGTTATTTGGAACAAATGTATTAGATATGGCCGTGCCAAAATGCTTATTTTCATTGTGATGCCAACATACCAATGTCACACAGCTGTAGTCCATGGGGAAACAAAGCAGATGTCACGCAGTGGGGCCCACAGCTCTGAAATCTGAAGGGAAAGTCACAACCCAGTTACCATACACTGGGGGAAAAGGACAGACAATAGAGAGGTAGTAGGGGTTAAGTAAATGTTATATGCCGGGGGGATTCTTACCTGTGTGTCATTGGAAATACTGCAGTATTACTGTGTTCCTGTTGTCTATGTCGTCCTCTTCGCCTTCCTCCTCTTCACTCTCCACAGGCTCCACAGCTGCTACAACACCACCATCTGGACCATCCTCCTGCAGAAAAGGCACCTGGCGTCGCAAAGCCAGGTTGTGAAGCATACAGCAGGCCACGATGATCTGGAACACCTTCTTTGGTGAGTACATTAGGGATCCACCTGTCATATGGAGGCACCTAAACCTGGCCTTTAGGAGGCCGAAGGTCCGCTCTATCACCCTCCTAGTATGTCCATGGGCCTCATTGTACCGTTCCTCTGCCCTTGTCCGGGGATTCCTCACTGGAGTCAGTAGCCATGACAGGTTGGGGTAACCAGAGTCACCAATTAGCCACACACGGTGCCTATGGAGTTGATCCATCAAGTAAGGGAGGCTGCTATTCCGCATGATGTACGCATCATGCACTGAGCCAGGGAACTTGGCATTAACATGGGAGATGTATTGGTCAGCCAAACAGACCATCTGGACATTCATGGAATGATAACTCTTCCTGTTCCTGTACACCTGTTCACTCCTGCTGGGGGGGACCAAAGCAACATGGGTCCCATCAATGGCACCAATGATGTTGGGAATATGTCCAAGGGCATAGAAATCACCTTTCACTGTAGCCAAATCCCCCACCTCAGGGAAGACGATGTAGCTCCGCATGTGTTTGAGCAGGGCAGACAACACTCTGGACAACACCTTGCAAAACATGGGCTGGGACATCCCTGATGCAATGGCCACAGTTGTTTGAAATGACCCACTTGCTAAGAAATGAAGTACTGACAGAACCTGCACTAGAGGGGGGATCCCTGTGGGTTGGCGGATAGGTGACATCAGGTCTGGCTCCAGCTGGGCACACAGTTCCTGTATAGTGGATCGGTCAAGCCTGTATGTCAGTATGACATGTCTTTCCTCCATTGTCCACAGGTCCACCAGCGGTCTGTACACTGGAAGATTCCTCCATCTCCTTGCATGTCCCAGTGGACGGTGCCTATGAAGGACAACAGCGAGCACAGAGTCAATCAAACCACAGGTACGTTCCCACAGCTTGCACATAACA
Organism: Pleurodeles waltl; assembly: GCF_031143425.1. Classification (NCBI taxonomy): domain Eukaryota; kingdom Metazoa; phylum Chordata; class Amphibia; order Caudata; family Salamandridae; genus Pleurodeles; species Pleurodeles waltl. The sequence goes on from NC_090447.1 coordinate 917,177,815, forward strand.
CAAATCCCTATGCATTGTATGGCTTGTATGAGTGTCGATGCAAGGCCTAGGTATGTGTGTCGCAGTACAAATTCAGCCATGTGGGCCCTTGAAATGGCAGCTGCCTGACCTGTGAAGTGCGACAATGGGATGTGAAGTCAATGCGCTGGCGTGGGACACCGTGGCGGTAGGCGGTCGAAGACCGCGGCGCAAAGCAGCATTGGTTAACATTGAACCCTATGGGTTTCAGGAGCCAATGACGATGCGCGCCGGCGGTCGTGGTACGCACCGCCCGGCTACGCACCGCCGCGGGCGTAACCGCCATTTTCTATCAGCTTAATCACTCGATACCTGATCTTCCACAGGAGAGGACCTACACTGCAAGTGCTGCTGTGACCTCGGTCTGGAAGAGACAATGGCTCATGCGACTGGGGAAAGGGCCCCTGCCTTCACTGCGGAGGAGTTGGAGAAACTTGTGGATGGGGTCCTCCCCCAGTATGCGCTACTCTACGGTCCTCCAGACCAACAGGTAAGTACACTGGGACCATGCTTTGTGGGCTATACCAGTGTTGAGTGGGGTAGATGAAAGATGGTGGGGAGGGGAGCGATAGAGGCATGCATCAAATGACAGATGGGAGCATGTTCCACAGGGCAAGGGTGGGGATGGGGGGCCACTCACATGGAGCATGCAGAAGGTGATGATTATACTTCTCTCCCTGTACATGTCACATAGGTCAGCGCCCACCAGAAAATCGACATTTGGCGTGCCATCGCCAAGGACGCCCGGACCCTGGGGGTCCACAACAGACGAGGCACCCACTGCCGGAAGAGATGGGAGGACATCCGCCGCTGGAAGAGGAAGACGGCGGAGACTCGGCTGTGGATGGCCTCCCAACGTGGGAGGGGTGCCAGTCGGACTTTGACCCCCCTGATGTCCCGGATCCTGGCGGTGGCCTACCCCGATTTGGATGGGCGCGTGAGGACATCACAGCAGACACAAGGGGGTGAGTACACTCTCATTCTGTTGACTTTGCGCGCAGTGGAGGTGTCTGGGTGCGGGAGGAGGGCTGTGGGTATCCCTAGGCCAGGGCGATTTCTGTAGGCTAGGCCCCTCCGTAAGGCATGGCCCTGTGCCCCCGCCCCCCACCTCTGTAGGGTGCCAAGTACAGGTATCCATGGCCTTGTGTCATCTATGTGTGCAGTTGTCGTCCATAGGCTTGTAGGCCCTGTCCCACGGATTGCATAGTGGACCCCAAGTGCGCGGCGTAGTGCAGGGGGCTTCTGTGTCTGTCCTCTCCGCCAACGGTGTCGCCAATGCATGGACTCAACATGTCTTTATTTCTCCCCCCCACTTTTTTGTGGTCTTCCTGTTCATGTGTGCATTAGCATCATCAGGCGGAGGAGAAGTGGCATCGGAGCACGAGGGAGCTGCATCCCACATGGCCCTGGAGGGTCATGCAACGAAGTCCGAATATACCAGTGGGATGGAGGGCGAGGGGAGCTCCACAGCGGGGACTCGTGCTGATGTCAGTGACAGCGACTCGTCCTCTGAAGGGAGCTCCCTTGTGGTGGCGGCAACATCCGTGCCCCCTGCAACAACAGGTACAGCCGCCACCCAGCGCACCAGCACCGCCCTCCCACCAGCCCCTCAGCGTTTGCCCCGTGCCCGCTCACCCAGGAAGGTGGGCATCTCCTTCGCCCCAGGCACCTCAGGTCCTGCCCCTGTCACCCCTGCTGCCCTCAGTGAGGAGGTCATTGACCTCCTGAGGACTATGATTGTTGGGCAGTCTACCCTTTTGAATGCCATCCAGGGTGTAGAAAGGGAGGTGCACCAGAGTAATGCATACCTGGAGGGCATTCATTCTGGTCAGGTTGCCCATCAGCGATCGTTCAACGCTCTGGCCTCAGCACTGACGGCAACCATTGTCCCTGTCTCTAGCCTCCCCCCTCCAACTTCCTCCACCCAGACCCAATCCCCTGTACCTCTGCCTATCCCAGACACACCATCAGACCAGCCTGCACACACCTCAACACCCAAGGGGAGCTCAGCCAAAAATAAGCACCACACATCACACAAGCATTCACACAAGCAACATCCACATGCAGACATAACAACACCCACTGCCTCCACTGTGTCCCCCTCCTCGTCTCCCTCCTCCCTCCCTGTCACGTCTCCACTCACACTTGCATGCACAACATCTTCAGCCACTACGTCCATCACCAGCATACCCACCAGAACACTCCGCACACGTGCAGTCACCACCCCCACTACCATTTACATGTCCCCTGTGTCCTCTCCCAGAGTGTCTGTCACCCCCTCTTCCAAACTACACAAACGCAGGCAGCCACCCACCCAACAGCCATCCAGCTCACAACAGCCTCCAGCCCAAGCACCTGCACCCAAAGACACCAGACTTCACACTCCTACAATCACATCCTCTTCCTCCACTCCCATACCCACTACACCTACCCGTCCCTCTCTTTCGAAATTGCTTTTCCTTGCCAACCTTAACCTCTTTCCAACAACTCCCCCACCCCGTCCATCTCATAAGACTCCAATCAGCACCTCAGCCACCACAAAACCGGGACCTATAAAGACTGTTTGCCATGGAATGTTGAGTCCCCCACCCTCAAGGGCAGGCAGTTCAGCTAGGAGCCAAGGCACGGCCAGCCCACCCCCGGAAAAGCATCCGGAGATTGCCAGTGCCCGGCGCGAGAGGCCAAAGACACCAGGGACCAGAATCCATACCATGGCTCCGGCAGGAAGTGGGGTGCCACCTGGCACACCGCCGAAGGTGGGAAAGGGCCACAGGCAAACAGGGAAGGGTGGGAAGGGCAGCGCGCCCGACAAGTCCGGCAGCAGGCCAGCTGCCCAGGAGGGCCCCACCAGCCCCATCCCAGGTGTGCAGGAGGACACCCACAGGCCCGGTACTGCAGCCCAGGAGGGCCCCGCAAGCCACGTCCCAGGTGTGCAGGAGGACACCCACAGGCCCGGTACTGTAGCCCAGGAGGGCCCCGCAAGCCAACAGACAGATAGGCAGGAAGGCCCCGCCAGCCACATGTCAGGTGGCGAGTGACATCCATGCCATGGCCGGATCCGCTGACCTGGACACTCATCTCAAGCACCGCTGACCTGGACACCGCCGTCTCAAGCACCGCTGAACTGGGCACCGCCGTCTCAAGCAGCGCTGATCTGGGCACCGCCGTCTCAAGCAGTGCTGAACTGGGCCCTTCATCTCAAGCACCGCTGAACTGGGCACCGCCGTCTCAAGCACCGCTGAACTGGGCACCGCCGCATCAAGCACCGCTGAACTGGGCATCGCTGTCTCAAGCACCGCTGAACAGGGCACCGCCGTCTCAAGCACCGCTGAACTAGGCACCGCCGTCTCAAGCACCGCTGAACTGGGCACCGCCGTCTCAAGCACCGCTGAACTGGATAACGCCGTCTCAAGCACCGCTGGCCCATTGGCAGAAGGGGCAGGCCCTCATCTGTGTCGGGCAGGGCTGCACGAAGCACTCTGGGCCCCAGTCCCCCTCCAGAACCAGTGGAGACTGTCATCCACTTGTGAGACTGTGGCTTTGCACTCCCCAGGATGGCTACCTACCCAGGCATGCACCTATAAGGAGGGATCTCTGACATCACCTGCTGGCACTGGCCACACAGAGGTCTCCAGAGTGTCCCTACACCTTGGAATCCATGATGGCTAACACCAGGGTCAATGTGGAGGAGCTCTGGGCACCACCGCTGGTGTGGTGAGGGACAGGGGAGTGGTCACTCCAGAGCAGGGACTAGGGGTCCCTGAACCGGTGTAGACTGGATTATGCAAGGAGGAAACCGTTTTTGCCCTTCAAAGCATTTCTAGAGGCTCTGGGGGGATACCCTCCCATGCCTGTAACACCTATTTCCAAAGGGAGAGGGTGTAACACCTCTCTCCTAAATTAAATGCATTGTTCTGCCTTCCTGGGATTGAGCTGCTCAATCCCCAGGAGGGCAGAAACCTGCCTGTGAGGTGGCAGCAGCTGGGGCTGTAGTGGAGACCTCAGAGAGCTGCTTTGGCAGTACTGGGGGTCCATGGTGGAGCCCCCAGGGTGCATGGGATTGGCCCCCCATACCACATTTGGATTGGGGGATCAATTCCATGATCTTAGACACCGCACATAGCCATAGGTGGAGTTACCATTGTGAAGCTACATATATGTATTGACATATATGTAGTGCACGCTTATAATGGTGTCCCAGCACTCACGAAGTCCGGGGATTTGGCCCTGGACAATGTGGGGGCATCTTTGCTAGTGCAAGGGTACCCTCACCCACATTAACTTTGCACCTATGCTTCAGTAAATGAAGGTTAGACATATAGGTGACTTATAAGTTACTTAGTGCAGTGACAAATGGCTGTAAAAATAGTGTGTGCACTATTTCACTCTGGTTGCAGTGGCAGTATTGAAGAAAGGTTTGAATGGCAAAAGAAATGCTGCAGCCCATGAGGATCTCCTGGAACCCCAATGCCCTAGGTACCTAGGTACCATATACTAGGGACTTATAAGGGGGGGTCCAGTGTGCCAATCAGAATTGGAATCTGGAGTCATTGAACTATAGTGACAAATTTGGTAAGTAGAGAGAGCATAAGCACTGGAGTTCTGTTTAGCAGAACTTCAGTGACCCAGTCAAGCATACTGACAACACACATAGGCCACAAACTATGAGCACTGGGGTCCTGGCTAGAAGGATCCCAGTTAGACAGGCAAACCACATTGACAAATAGGGTTTTAAACTATGAGCACTAGGATCCTGGGTAGCAGGATCCCAGTGAGACAGTAAAAACACACTGACAAACACTCACAACCACGCCTAAAATGGAGGTTACCATGCTAGAAAGAGGTTACTTTCTCACACCTTTGGATTGGCTTTGTTATTATTTTCTTTCTACTAATACATGGTCATTACCTTACTGAACGATCAACAGTGGGACTGGTGTATGAGGTCCTAAAACCCCATTTTTCTACTCACAAGGTCTGCAGACCTTTGTCTTACATGAACATTTCCGCTATACCAATTCCTGATGGGATTTGTTAGAAATGGGGTCTCTAGTTTTCCAGTCGGTTTGCACACTCTCCAAGTAGGGACCCTCACTCTAATCAGGATAAGGGAGATACCCGCTCAGCTAACCCCTGCTCACCCCCTTGGTAGCTTGGCACGAGCAGTCAGGCTTTTCTTAGAAGCAATGTGTAAAGCATTTGCACAAAACACAGTAATAAGTGAAAACACTACAAAAGGACACCACACCAGTTTTTAAAAAATAGCCAATATTTATCTGTGAAAAACAAGAAATAAAATGATATAAATCCAACATACAGTGTTAAAAATATGAATTTTCCAAGATTTTCTCAAAAATACACTTCCTTGAAGTCAATAGCTCCACCTGGGGCTATCACGGCGTCGTGATCAACAAAACCAACAATTCAGGCCGGCTGCGGCGCCGCAAGCCAGCTACAGTGTCGGGACGACCCGCAAACAGTACCTTGGATTTGTAAGGTGTTGTGATCCTCACAGTGAGCTCCAGAGACTGGTGTCACTGACGTTGCAGTGTCGGTTCCAGAGTCGGTGCAGGAGTCATCAGGCCCTTAAAGTCACATGTGTTGCAGATCGAATTCCAGTCTAATGAAGTCAGGAGGGCTGGCGTGGATGGTGTCGGGGCTGCAGTGCGAAGCGGGACGATGCGACGTGCGGTGCCAACAGGTCACGGCGCAGGCAGTCGCTCAGTGACAGCGTCTAGCGGCATCAGTAAGACCAGGGCTGTGGGGTGAAGTGGGACAGTGCAATGTGCAGTGTCCACAGGTCACGGTGCAGGCGGAAGCAGTGTTGCGGAAGTGCTTTTGTCGGTAGGCCCAAGCTAGCGGTGCGGGATGGTGCTTTGTGATCCTCACCAGCAGTGTCCACAGGCCATGGTGCAGGAAGGTATGCCTGGTGACGACACTGGAGTCGATGGTGCTGGAGTTGGTGGACCGGGGCTGCAGTTCGGGACAGGATGGTGCTTCATGCTCCCCACGAGCGGTGCCCATAGACCACAGTGCAGGCAGTGGCGCCGGAGTCAGCAGGAGCGGCATAGTCGGGGAGGCCCAGGCTGTGGTGTGAGCAGGCGATGCTGAAGACCGCGCCCACAGGTCGCGGTGCGAGCAGCGGCTCAGTGAAGTCATCTGATGATGGCTTCGGTGAGACCAGGGTCATGGTGCGAAGCGGGGCAATGTGACTCCATGCAGCATTGCCAGGTCACAGTGCAGGCCAGTGGCTTTGTTGGTGGCGTTGCAGTGGTTTTTCTTCTTATACAACACAGAACACACAGTTCCCAGTGCTATAGGTCGAGGAAACTGAAGACTTTGGTGTCCTGAGACTTCCAGCAGAAGGCAAGCTCTACTCCAAGCTCTTGGAGAACTTTCAGAAGCAGGACACAGAGTAAAGTTCAACCTTTGCACTCTTTTAAGGCAGCAAAGAAACACAGCAAAGGGACAGTACTCATTCAGCTCTTCTGCTCTTCTCCTTGACAGAGGTTCCTCTAGATTCCAGAAAGATTCTAAAAGTCTGGCGTTTTGGGTCATCTTCTAATACTCTGTTCTACCTTTGAAGTTGGCAAACTTCAAAGCAAAGTATCAAGTGTTTGCAAGATTCTTCCTTGTCCAGGCCAGGCCATAGACACACACCAGGTGGTTGGAGACTACATTGTGTGAGGGCAGGCCCAGTCCTTTCAGGTGTGAATGACCACTCCTCCCCCCTTTCTAGCTCAGATGGCTCAACAGGATATGCAAGCTACACCCCCACCCCCTTTTGTGTCACTGTCTAGAAAGGTGCAAAACAGCCCAACTGTCAACCTGACCCAGACAGACAATCCACAAACAGCAGAGTAACAGAATGGTTTAAGCAAAAAAAAGTCTACTTTCTAAAAGTGGCATTTTCAACAGAAAATTTAAAAAACAACTTTACTAAAAGATGTATTTTTAAATTGTGAGTTCAGCGACCCTAAACTCCACCTTTTTTCTGCTCTCTAATGGATTCTGCGCTTTAAGGATATTTAAAGGCAGCCCCCATGTTAACCTATGAGAGGGATAAGCCTTGCACAGTGAAAACCGAATTTGGCACTATTTCACTACTAGGACATATAAAACACACTAGCATATGTCCTACCTTAAACATACACTGCACCCTGCTCCTAGGGCTACCTAGATCCTACCTATCTTAGGGGTGCCTGACATGTAGTAAAAGGGAAGGTTTAGGCCTGGCAAGTGGGTACACTTGCGCAGTCGAATTGCCAGTTTAAAACTGCACACACAGACACTGAAGTGGCAGGTCTGAGCCATGTATACAAGGCTATTAATGTAGGTGGCACAACCAGTGCTGCAGGCCCACTAATAGCATTTGATTTATAGGCCCTGGGCACCTCTAGTGACCTTTACTAGGGACTTACCAGTACATCAAATATGCCAGTCATGGATAAACCAATCACCTGTACAATTTACACAGAGAGCATATGCTTTTAGCAGTGGTAAAGTGCCCAGAGTCCTAAAGCCAACACAAACTGGTCAGAAAAATTAGGAGGAAGGAGGCAAAAAGACTGGGGATGACCCTTCAAAAAGGGGCAGGTGCAACAGGATTGTTTGGGATAAAGTCACATTTGATATATATGGCCTGACTGAGGTCATTCAAATACCATATGTGTTTAAACTTTCTATGACTGATGTAATAATACCTCTGTTGTTTGTTATGACTGGGATGTGAAAACAGTTGATTCCATGATCACTGTGTTGCAGTACTTTACTGCATTTGAAAGTGAGGATGTTTATCAATCCAAAGAAAATTATGGAGATATGTTCTGCTATGATTATTATGTACACCATTTCATTCAGAGAGCAAGTACCCCCAAAACCTTTTTTAACTACACACAATGGGGACATTGTCCAACTCCTCCACAAGGAAGTTCTAAAGATATTCTGGAAAATGTACATAGTTTTCTGGGCACAATGTTAAAAATGCTGAGTCATGGTATTTTAAATTGCCTTTTATTGAAAATGTGTATTTATCATTGACAGATACAAAGTTAATTTATTCGGATTTCTTTGCTTCCCGGTTGGTTATAGAAGGCTATGAATATTGGTTGAAGTCGATTGACTTAAAAAGTGTGTGGGGAACAAAAAATTGGCAAATAAGGGGAAAGGAAGCATTATTTAGAACATGCCTGATTCCTGTTAAAATTATATTTTTAAATGAAACTGTACAACAAACAACTTGTTTAGGCTTAGCAAAAATGTATGATTTAAATAGGCCTAGTATACCTGCCCCTGAAAATTTTTACAAATAGCAAAAACGTATCAATGCATCAGAAGATCAGATCAATAAATGGGTCCAAAATGGCACATTTAATGCTTCACTTTCACGTCCTGGTAGGTGGTTATTGTGGCCAATAGATACCAATGGGTGTTATAAATGTCTTGTAAACTCCAGAGGGGTTTTTAGAACAAGTAGGCCTGACCCTTGCTATATGTCATCTGAACACGTGGTATAGTAACAACATACAGTATAGGGAGACTATGCCAGCAATGGTTGAAGATTTCCTCACTAGATGCTGTTAAAGATCCATGGCCCCAGAAAAAAATGCTTAAAGTGCTTCTTAGATGCAGTCTATAGTGAAATTTGGAAGCTTTCCCAACAAGAAGCTTCTGCCGGTTAAGGCATTTAGATCAGGAAAATTTACAGAAGGCATTAGCTGTTGAGGAGAATGGGATTAATACCTGGCCCGACCAAATATACAACTTAAACAACATTCTTTCCTCTGCAATAGACACAGTAGAGAGCGACATGTCCTCTTTACACCATGGACAGAGTCAACTAAGATCCATTGTGCAGTTAGGTTGGACACTACAAACACTGAAAGCAGGTTGCGTTCACTGGCAACACGTTAGCTCAAGGGACATATTTTCTCCATTTAATTTAACCCGACAACAAGAACTAATGGCTAAAAAGGAAAAAAGGAAGCAACTTATGTCATGTTAAATATTGAACAATTGGAAAAGTTGTCTTTTACTGAGGTTGAAATACCATTTGCTGAATGGTTAATACATCAGGCCATCAATCTGCCTATTTCAACACTTGAATTCACATCCTGCTTAAAACACATTACTGTGGGCAGAAATGAGAGGCTAGGAGATAGTTAGATACACAAGGTGTGGTAGCTACCTTTCTCGTACAAATGTCTCAGTGGCAAGAAAGATGTCTTTCTTAGCGGTAGTGAATGCAAGACTTCTGTCAGCCATTCAATGGTTTGTAAACAGCTGTCCTTGTACGGGGTGTATAATGCTTCAGCAGCGAACTTGGCTTGTTATCTGAGGGAGTCCTAGTCCCCTTGATTAGATCTGCATTCCAGGTGCTCTCGAAAGGCAGCTATGTGCTTCTTAATAGTGAGAGCTGTTGTTGGATGCGAGCCAGAATAGTTCATGTCGTTTTGGTATCCAAAATTGTTACATGCTGCGGGAATGTACTTTTTCCTCCTACACGACAGAGGGAAGTAGCTGAGATTTGGCCCCATATCGCTACTTCCAAAGTGAATTTTGACAAGTTGAGCAGACTCAAGGCTTCATTGTTTCAAAAACATGTGGCACTCAAATTGGAACCTGAGACCTATGCACTTTAGGTTTCAAAGTCATCCGCAGAGATACGTCCCTATAAGCACTAACTTTCTGAGACACTTTGGTGAACTCATATGTCGGATATTTAACACATCCAGTACTACTGGAATTTGCTCATTTCTTTAAGGCTATTGGTTCTGGTTTCATTCACAACTCTTCCTCTATGTTTAGCTTAATACCTTCATCCATACACTCAATATTTTCCAGTATTTTCAGGGAATTTCCGATAACTTTGGCTGCAATAGGTGGCATTTTGCTATTGCTACTTTTTCTGTGCAATGGCTGTCCCGTTACAACAAGGAGGACTGAAAGTGCTTCTACCAGCGCAGCTGTGTCATGAATGCATGATGCAGTACTTTGGAGCACCACTCCTGGAGCGACTGGAGTGTGAATGGTCTCTGTCATTCAGACTGGTTTTGCATTGTGTGCAGCCCGTGTTTTGGTGCCTCTGGTGCCCCTGAAAGTTTGTCTTTCTACGCAGCGTTTGCTTTCATTGGACGCTAATCTGTTGATGTTCTCGCTGAGGGCTCGTTACCAGATATGCACGTTGAGGGTGCGTTTGCTACGGGAAGTGGTTTATGAGTTGCCCTTTGTGGATCATGCAGCTCTACACTCACTGTTGTGCACACCATGGAATGCTACTGCCTTGACTGCAGCTCAGGCTTTGGAACACAAATGCACCTTGGTTTTCCTTGGCAAGGAACTTCCTACTTTACCACCTGCTGAAGTGGAAGATTTCTTATCTTCAATTATCCCGGATTCAAATTGGCGACTTTAAAACTGACTCTGACTTTTGAAATTCGGCTTCTCTATGCCACATTTAATATTTTAAATTGTCCTTTTCATACCTGCTCAAGTGTCTTTTAACTTGTCATCATTGACATTCCCATATAAATATGCTTTAAGATGAATTTTAGTAGCTTTTATATATTAAGTTAGGCTTTGAACCACCTTTAAACCGGCAAGGGAAGGGTGTTGTGTAGCCTTTTTAGTTATAGTTTTATACACGTATTTTAGCAAACTAGGCCTTCTGCTGTGCACTTTAACCTAGATATAATTTACTTAGCTTTGTTATATTATTTTAACATTAGCCACATTTGCTGTCTTGTTTTATTTTCTCTATCTAGCTGTTCCTCTCCTAGGTCAGCATTGCGTTCTTAAACAAGACATTTCTTTCACTCTGTGCTTTTCTCAAGGCTGCAGTAAGGTAGGTTGCTGGCAAAAGTGGTACGCTTTGTCTCCAATGTTCACAGAAATATACACACTCTTACATGAGGATCCTTTCTTGGAACATAAGATGTTTTATTATAAAAACACTACTTTGATCCATGTACGTCAGAGGGAGATTCAAGCCAGATTACAACAACTGTATGCTGATTGCTTCGCTGCTGCTGCTTATGTAGACTACAGGCCTCTTGCTCAGGTATGAGGGATGATGCCTTCCCAGGGGGAACCTGAAAGCTTAACATGCTGTGGTCTAACATAGCTTAGGTAGGAACTATTCCTACAAACCTTAGTGACAGTATGGTAGCGTTATTCTTGTGTTTTACTCTCCTTGTCACAATTTTAATCTTATTGTGCTTCATCGTCCTAGTTATTGCAATACATGCTTTATTCTCTAAGATGCAGTTACTTCAATAAACCCTTATTGATCTTTATTCCGCCTCTGATTGTTCTTGCATACGTTAGACTAATGTAACTGAGAGAAATGCATGGGATCTGAGTGACCAAGATTCACCTGAGTAGTCATGTATGTCATGCACCCAGATGACACAATCATCCTTGCCCTTGGGTGGAGATGAGGAGCTGCTAGTTAGCCGGAACAAACCCAGATTAGGCCGACAGGTGTCACATGGGGCGGGATCAGAGTCAGTCCCCGCAGGACAAGTGATTGTCCTGCCCAAATCAAGTAGTCTCATTAGGATAATGAGAACCTATGCAACAGTACCATATACATCAGAGGATGAAAATGTGGAAGGAACATCTTTCACCAGGAACTCACCCAGTAGCTTTTCTCTGTCGTACATAGTGCCTTTCTCCTTTGCTCTGTGCCAAAGATCATGCCAGTGTCAAAACACCTGTCATCGTCCTCTGTTGGAATCATCCACTGTTGACCTCTCACGTATGTGAACTGTCATTGTGGCCAATATTTCCCAATGGCAATATGGTCCTCCTCCTCACTAAAGCACTCCTCTTCAACACATGTCCTATGACATGTTCAACCCCATGGACTCTGTCTGGACATCCACTGCCCCTATACACCTTTTGGGGCTGTTGTCCCTTGAACTGGTCCTGTCTACCTACAAAATATGTGCACAAGTAAATAAAATCACTTAGTCAAACCTTTCATCGTACGTGTATTTGAGTCATGACTAAGTTGAACATGGTGCATTGCGTGAGGCAAGTACACTGACTACTTACCAAAGGGATATGTGTGGATTGCAGTCCAAGACAAACCCCCAATATACTTTGGGAATATAATAATTACGTTGATAAACATGTATTGCAACAGGTATAATGCAGTCATTGTGACAGCTTATGTAACTCATACCACAAGTGGCTGGTCTGTGCACGGATATTATCAACAATTCAACATTGATCTGACAACCAAGCTATGCAAGTTTAAGTCTGAGGGGGGAGGCAAAAGTGTGTGAGTAACAAAGCCATGAGTTAGGGTAATGGCAAAAACAACAACATTCCACAAATGCAGTTACCATGAATTCCCACCACCGAGCAAATGCACAGGAATACCTGTTTTGGGATGTGTATCACTTAACATCCAGATCAGCACTTACAATCATCAATGCTGTTTGTAGAGGACTAATAGGATCCCGTTGCCAACGTGCCACTGACTTCCTGTAGGCAATACACCTTGTCACATATATCAAAATACAGCTTGCTAAGCGAAAAACATGTCTCTAACCCAACCTGTGCAGACATGCTAAATCCTAGTCAGAAACTGTGATGGAGACCATAAGGTGGGGAACAACAAATTGAATAAGACTAAGGTGGTCATTCCAACCTCGGCGGTAAAAGACGCTTACCTCCGTTCAGAAGACCGCCATAACACCGCCACGGTCGCGGTACACCGCCACGGTCATTCTGACCCACAACAGGCAAACCGCCAAAATACAGACATCCACAAAAGTCCGCCACACCAAAGGCCAGCGAGAAACTGGCGATGACCAAACCTCCACCGTCACGCCATCAGAAAAACGCCCATGCCATTACGACCCACGAATCCACGCGGCGGTCTTTCAACCGTGGTATTCCATTGGCGGTACACACCGCCGCGCTCAAAATACACACACACTTACAAAACACAGCCACATTGGACAAATCGAAAAACATACACCTGATCCACAGACACACACCACTCCCACACACCCAATACAACATAAAACACACACCCACATCACCCACAAACCCCCACCCTCGAGATTCGTGAACACGCACTGAGAAAAGAGAACCGAGCACCCAGACGCGCAATTCACTGTCACCCTGCAATATTACCACGCACTTCAAACAACACACCAATACACAGCACCACACTTAGCACCACACAATCCACCCCACACATCACCCACACCACCCCATGGCACTGCAAAGACACCCCAGGTTTACTGACGATGAACTCAGGGTCATGGTGGAGGAAATTGTACGGGTAGAGCCACAGCTCTTCGGGACACAGGTGCAGCACACCACCATTGCCAGGAAGATGGAGCTATGGAGCAGAATAGTCGACAGGGTCAACGCTGTGGGACAGCACCCAAGAAATAGGGACGACATCAGGAAGCGGTGGAACAGCCTACGGGGGAAGGTGCGTTCCATGGTATCCAGGCACAACATCGCGGTGCAGAAGACTGGCGGCGGACCCCCACCTCCTCTCCCAGAATTTACAACATGGGAGGAGCAGGTCTTGGCGATCGCAGGAGTAGGCGGAGGAATGGACTCTGGTAAGTCTAATCTTAACTACTTCATCCCCCCACCCCACCAGCATGCCAACTCATACCCCCACCCTCACCCCTATCACACCTACTCCTTGCAAATGTCTCACCATCACAACCTACCCATCCCAACACCAAGCCCTGCATGCGACCACAAAGCAGGGACACCCATCACCTAAGCATGCCCACTGCACACCCCTCCTCCCCCAAACCACAGTCACAAAAGCCTCCACAAGGGAATGGCAGCACTGGGGTACACGGGCACCCACCCATTGCACGCTATGGCACACACAGAAGCAATAACCATACCTTTATACCCCTGCAGGACCCGAGCGCCACGTCACCGCACAGGAGGGTCCACAAATGTCCACTCCACCCCCAGAAGAGGCCCACAGTGATGACAGCAGCTCTGTCTCCCTGGATCTAGATGACCATCCCGGCACATCGGGGACCTCTGGACAGTCGGTTCCCCTCAGACAGCCACAGCCCACAGCAGACCTTCCCCCCACTGGGAACACCAGCACAGCACCCACCCAGCGGGCACATACCTCTGTCCCCAGGACACGTCAATCAGCGGTGTGTCCACCAGTACAGGGAACCCAGGTTAACCAACCACCCCAACAACAACAGGGACCTGGGGACAGTGGTAGTGGGCACACGGTCCAGGGGACAGAGGCCCAGGGAAAGAGGGGAACTGGGAGGGCTGCTGTGCGACAGGGGGGGGACAGGCCCAGGGAACCCACTCTCCACTAGGCCCTCTCCTCCATCATGGGAGCATACCACCACTCCCAGGTGACGATGTCCACGGTCCTGGCCAGGTTTCAGGAGATCCAGCTTCTGCAGGAGCAACAGTATATGGGGTTCAGGGAGGAACTAAGAAACATCTGTTCTGCCATGGGCACCATCGTAGTGGCACTGAATCAGGTAGTCACCACATTGCGGGACACTCTGGCACCACAAAGGGCCCCTGTCACTAGCATGGACCAAGAACTGCCTACCACCTCCGCCGGCACTAGTGGACAGGAGGCCCCGACACAAGACCTTCAGGCCACCAGAACCCCACCTCCTGTAGAAGGAGAACCACCCCGCAAGCGGGCCCTGAGATCCAGGAAGAAGACAGAGTAAGATGCCAAGACCCCCGCCACGAAAGGATACCTCCCTGATTGTCATCCCACTGTCCCACATTGACACCCTGTCCAACTTTAAACTGCCCCTGCTCCACTTTCCACAGGCATTTGGACATTGCACCTGTGATACTGATAGTCTGGACTCTGCCATGGACAATCCTCCACCATCACCACTCACCGATTTGCAACCACCCACCAATTTAGAGCACTGTAATAAACACACTTATTGCACAAAACAATCAGGAGTCTGGCTGTTATTTGGAACAAATGTATTAGATATGGCCGTGCCAAAATGCTTATTTTCATTGTGATGCCAACATACCAATGTCACACAGCTGTAGTCCATGGGGAAACAAAGCAGATGTCACGCAGTGGGGCCCACAGCTCTGAAATCTGAAGGGAAAGTCACAACCCAGTTACCATACACTGGGGGAAAAGGACAGACAATAGAGAGGTAGTAGGGGTTAAGTAAATGTTATATGCCGGGGGGATTCTTACCTGTGTGTCATTGGAAATACTGCAGTATTACTGTGTTCCTGTTGTCTATGTCGTCCTCTTCGCCTTCCTCCTCTTCACTCTCCACAGGCTCCACAGCTGCTACAACACCACCATCTGGACCATCCTCCTGCAGAAAAGGCACCTGGCGTCGCAAAGCCAGGTTGTGAAGCATACAGCAGGCCACGATGATCTGGAACACCTTCTTTGGTGAGTACATTAGGGATCCACCTGTCATATGGAGGCACCTAAACCTGGCCTTTAGGAGGCCGAAGGTCCGCTCTATCACCCTCCTAGTATGTCCATGGGCCTCATTGTACCGTTCCTCTGCCCTTGTCCGGGGATTCCTCACTGGAGTCAGTAGCCATGACAGGTTGGGGTAACCAGAGTCACCAATTAGCCACACACGGTGCCTATGGAGTTGATCCATCAAGTAAGGGAGGCTGCTATTCCGCATGATGTACGCATCATGCACTGAGCCAGGGAACTTGGCATTAACATGGGAGATGTATTGGTCAGCCAAACAGACCATCTGGACATTCATGGAATGATAACTCTTCCTGTTCCTGTACACCTGTTCACTCCTGCTGGGGGGGACCAAAGCAACATGGGTCCCATCAATGGCACCAATGATGTTGGGAATATGTCCAAGGGCATAGAAATCACCTTTCACTGTAGCCAAATCCCCCACCTCAGGGAAGACGATGTAGCTCCGCATGTGTTTGAGCAGGGCAGACAACACTCTGGACAACACCTTGCAAAACATGGGCTGGGACATCCCTGATGCAATGGCCACAGTTGTTTGAAATGACCCACTTGCTAAGAAATGAAGTACTGACAGAACCTGCACTAGAGGGGGGATCCCTGTGGGTTGGCGGATAGGTGACATCAGGTCTGGCTCCAGCTGGGCACACAGTTCCTGTATAGTGGATCGGTCAAGCCTGTATGTCAGTATGACATGTCTTTCCTCCATTGTCCACAGGTCCACCAGCGGTCTGTACACTGGAAGATTCCTCCATCTCCTTGCATGTCCCAGTGGACGGTGCCTATGAAGGACAACAGCGAGCACAGAGTCAATCAAACCACAGGTACGTTCCCACAGCTTGCACATAACACAAATCCCTATGCATTGTATGGCTTGTATGAGTGTCGATGCAAGGCCTAGGTATGTGTGTCGCAGTACAAATTCAGCCATGTGGGCCCTTGAAATGGCAGCTGCCTGACCTGTGAAGTGCGACAATGGGATGTGAAGTCAATGCGCTGGCGTGGGACACCGTGGCGGTAGGCGGTCGAAGACCGCGGCGCAAAGCAGCATTGGTTAACATTGAACCCTATGGGTTTCAGGAGCCAATGACGATGCGCGCCGGCGGTCGTGGTACGCACCGCCCGGCTACGCACCGCCGCGGGCGTAACCGCCATTTTCTATCAGCTTAATCACTCGATACCTGATCTTCCACAGGAGAGGACCTACACTGCAAGTGCTGCTGTGACCTCGGTCTGGAAGAGACAATGGCTCATGCGACTGGGGAAAGGGCCCCTGCCTTCACTGCGGAGGAGTTGGAGAAACTTGTGGATGGGGTCCTCCCCCAGTATGCGCTACTCTACGGTCCTCCAGACCAACAGGTAAGTACACTGGGACCATGCTTTGTGGGCTATACCAGTGTTGAGTGGGGTAGATGAAAGATGGTGGGGAGGGGAGCGATAGAGGCATGCATCAAATGACAGATGGGAGCATGTTCCACAGGGCAAGGGTGGGGATGGGGGGCCACTCACATGGAGCATGCAGAAGGTGATGATTATACTTCTCTCCCTGTACATGTCACATAGGTCAGCGCCCACCAGAAAATCGACATTTGGCGTGCCATCGCCAAGGACGCCCGGACCCTGGGGGTCCACAACAGACGAGGCACCCACTGCCGGAAGAGATGGGAGGACATCCGCCGCTGGAAGAGGAAGACGGCGGAGACTCGGCTGTGGATGGCCTCCCAACGTGGGAGGGGTGCCAGTCGGACTTTGACCCCCCTGATGTCCCGGATCCTGGCGGTGGCCTACCCCGATTTGGATGGGCGCGTGAGGACATCACAGCAGACACAAGGGGGTGAGTACACTCTCATTCTGTTGACTTTGCGCGCAGTGGAGGTGTCTGGGTGCGGGAGGAGGGCTGTGGGTATCCCTAGGCCAGGGCGATTTCTGTAGGCTAGGCCCCTCCGTAAGGCATGGCCCTGTGCCCCCGCCCCCCACCTCTGTAGGGTGCCAAGTACAGGTATCCATGGCCTTGTGTCATCTATGTGTGCAGTTGTCGTCCATAGGCTTGTAGGCCCTGTCCCACGGATTGCATAGTGGACCCCAAGTGCGCGGCGTAGTGCAGGGGGCTTCTGTGTCTGTCCTCTCCGCCAACGGTGTCGCCAATGCATGGACTCAACATGTCTTTATTTCTCCCCCCCACTTTTTTGTGGTCTTCCTGTTCATGTGTGCATTAGCATCATCAGGCGGAGGAGAAGTGGCATCGGAGCACGAGGGAGCTGCATCCCACATGGCCCTGGAGGGTCATGCAACGGATTCCGAATATACCAGTGGGACGGAGGGCGAGGGGAGCTCCACAGCGGGGACTCGTGCTGATGTCAGTGACAGCGACTCGTCCTCTGAAGGGAGCTCCCTTGTGGTGGCGGCAACATCCGTGCCCCCTGCAACAACAGGTACAGCCGCCACCCAGCGCACCAGCACCGCCCTCCCACCAGCCCCTCAGCGTTTGCCCCGTGCCCGCTCACCCAGGAAGGTGGGCATCTCCTTCGCCCCAGGCACCTCAGGTCCTGCCCCTGTCACCCCTGCTGCCCTCAGTGAGGAGGTCATTGACCTCCTGAGGACTATGATTGTTGGGCAGTCTACCCTTTTGAATGCCATCCAGGGTGTAGAAAGGGAGGTGCACCAGAGTAATGCATACCTGGAGGGCATTCATTCTGGTCAGGTTGCCCATCAGCGATCGTTCAACGCTCTGGCCTCAGCACTGACGGCAACCATTGTCCCTGTCTCTAGCCTCCCCCCTCCAACTTCCTCCACCCAGACCCAATCCCCTGTACCTCTGCCTATCCCAGACACACCATCAGACCAGCCTGCACACACCTCAACACCCAAGGGGAGCTCAGCCAAAAATAAGCACCACACATCACACAAGCATTCACACAAGCAACATCCACATGCAGACATAACAACACCCACTGCCTCCACTGTGTCCCCCTCCTCCTCGTCTCCCTCCTCCCTCCCTGTCACGTCTCCACTCACACTTGCATGCACAACATCTTCAGCCACTACGTCCATCACCAGCATACCCACCAGAACACTCCGCACACGTGCAGTCACCACCCCCACTACCATTTACATGTCCCCTGTGTCCTCTCCCAGAGTGTCTGTCACCCCCTCTTCCAAACTACACAAACGCAGGCAGCCACCCACCCAACAGCCATCCAGCTCACAACAGCCTCCAGCCCAAGCACCTGCACCCAAAGACACCAGACTTCACACTCCTACAACCACATCCTCTTCCTCCACTCCCATACCCACTACACCTACCCGTCCCTCTCTTTCGAAATTGCTTTTCCTTGCCAACCTTAACCTCTTTCCAACAACTCCCCCACCCCGTC
Source organism: Pleurodeles waltl (assembly GCF_031143425.1). NCBI lineage: Eukaryota > Metazoa > Chordata > Amphibia > Caudata > Salamandridae > Pleurodeles > Pleurodeles waltl. Next base: position 917,196,676 of record NC_090447.1, read on the forward strand.
CATCTCATAAGACTCCAATCAGCACCTCAGCCACCACAAAACCGGGACCTTTAAAGACTGTTTGCCATGGAATGTTGAGTCCCCCACCCTCAAGGGCAGGCAGTTCAGCTAGGAGCCAAGGCACGGCCAGCCCACCCCCGGAAAAGCATCCGGAGATTGCCAGTGCCCGACGCGAGAGGCCAAAGACACCAGGGACCAGAATCCATACCATGGCTCCGGCAGGAAGTGGGGTGCCACCTGGCACACCGCCAAAGGTGGGAAAGGGCCACAGGCAAACAGGGAAGGGTGGGAAGGGCAGCGCGCCCGACAAGTCCGGCAGCAGGCCAGCTGCCCAGGAGGGCCCCACCAGCCCCATCCCAGGTGTGCAGGAGGACACCCACAGGCCCGGTACTGCAGCCCAGGAGGGCCCCGCAAGCCACGTCCCAGGTGTGCAGGAGGACACCCACAGGCCCGGTACTGTAGCCCAGGAGGGCCCCGCAAGCCAACAGACAGATAGGCAGGAAGGCCCCACCAGCCACATGTCAGGTGGCGAGTGACATCCATGCCATGGCCGGATCCGCTGACCTGGACACTCATCTCAAGCACCGCTGACCTGGACACCGCCGTCTCAAGCACCGCTGAACTGGGCACCGCCGTCTCAAGCAGCGCTGATCTGGGCACCGCCGTCTCAAGCAGTGCTGAACTGGGCCCTTCATCTCAAGCACCGCTGAACTGGGCACCGCCGTCTCAAGCACCGCTGAACTGGGCACCGCCGCATCAAGCACCGCTGAACTGGGCATCGCTGTCTCAAGCACCGCTGAACAGGGCACCGCCGTCTCAAGCACCGCTGAACTAGGCACCGCCGTCTCAAGCACCGCTGAACTGGGCACCGCCGTCTCAAGCACAGCTGAACTGGATAACGCCGTCTCAAGCACCGCTGGCCCATTGGCAGAAGGGGCAGGCCCTCATCTGTGTCGGGCAGGGCTGCACGAAGCACTCTGGGCCCCAGTCCCCCTCCAGAACCAGTGGAGACTGTCATCCACTTGTGAGACTGTGGCTTTGCACTCCCCAGGATGGCACAGTGGGCAACCCACCCACTGCAGAGACTTGAGAGACTGTGGCTTTGCACTCCCCAGGATGGAACAGTGGGCAAACCACCCACTGCAGAGACTTGAAAGACTGTGGCTTTGCACTCCCCAGGATGGAACAGTGGGCAAACCACCCACTGCAGAGACCTGAGAGACTGTGGCTTTGCACTCCCCAGGATGGAACAGTGGGCAAACCACCCACTGTAGAGACTTGAGAGACTGTGGCTTTGCACTCCCCAGGATGGAACAGTGGGCATGGAGGCCCCTTGTGGATCTGGCGTCGTGGACTCATCTGGCTGAGGTGCCCCCCCTTCCCTTCCCCCTGAGGTGCCTGTAGTTTTGCTATCTGATGCCCCTGCAGTGTTCTCTCCGTTGGTGTCAGGTATCCTGTGTGGGCTTTGCCCATGTGATTTGGGCCCAGTGGTCCACGGACAATGCCTGCAAAAATGATCAGACTTTTAATATTTATGTATATAATAGTTTTAGATGTGTGATATATTTAAAAGCCAGTGATACAATATATTCGACAGTTGATGATCATTTCCTTTTGTCTTTGCATTCTTCCGGGGGGTTTGGGGGTGTAACTGTGATGTATTGCTATGCATTGATGTGTGTGTTGTAGTGGGTGAGGGTGGGGGTGGGTGTGTCGCGTATGTGTGTCCCCGTAATTTTTTTCCTCCCCCCTCCCCTGTGTCGTAGGTGCAGTACTCACTGTTGTCTTCTGCGCCGGCGTTCGTGCTCCTGGTAGAGGAGCAGGAAGACAATAGCTGGGAGGATGTTGAGTTCGGGTTCCATGCTGTCCAGATTCCTCGTGGGGTGTATGGAGGTGAGCGTTTTCTGTTCAAAATGGCTGTTTCTGCCGTGTTTTTATCGGCGGGCTACCGCCCCGGAAAAGGTGGCGGATTGGTGGGTTGTGATAGGGTGGCCGGTACTTTGTCTCCCGCCTGTCTGTTGGCGGTGACCGCCGCGCTGTTTGTTTGTCCCGCCGTTGCGGTCGGAGTGTTGAAGTGGCGGTCTCTGTTGGCGGTTTCCGCCAGGGTCGGAATTCCATTTTTTTTACCGCCAGCCTGTTGGCGGGTTGGCCGCCGCTTTAACACCGACCGCCAGGGTTGGAATGACCCCCTAATAATCTTAAACTAAACCTACCTAACCTAACTATCGTATCCTAACCTAACCTACTCTACCTTATCCTGTTCCATCGATGTAGGAGGCTGTCCGGGTTTGTAGTGGGTACCTTGGGTACTTACACCTTATACCAGGTCCAATTATCCCTTATTAGTGAAATATAGTAATGCTTTAGCAGCTTAGGCTGATAGAGGTAGCTATAGCAGAGCAGAGCAGCTTAGGCTGAACTAGGAGACATGCAAAGCTCCTGCAATAACACTTATAGCTCCACAGAACTTATACACAAGACAATAGTCAGTGTTACCAAAAATAAAGGTAGTTTATTTGGGTGACACAGTACAAAAATATCTTAGAGGCAATACACCTTCTGGAGGTACGTATTAAAAACAATATATACACTAGACACCAAAATAAGGCAAGTAATTAGACATAGGATAGTGCAAACAATAGGAAATGCTATAGAATGCAATGGGAGAAAATAGGTCTAGGGGCAACACAAGCTATATACTAAGAAAGTGGAATGTGAATCACAAATTCCCCTCCTAGACAAGTGTAGTGTGTGCAGAATCGCTGGGAGAGTAAGAATACAGTAAAAGTAAGTAAATTACCCCACCCCAGAGCCCAGAAAAGCAGGAGTAAAGTACTACAAGTTTCCTTAGGACACACTACACCTCGTGATTTGGATTATTGCAAGAACCAACCAAGTCTGCAAACAACAAACAGTTGATTGCTGGACCTGAAGACCTGCAAAGGAAGGAGAGCAAGTCCAGAAGTTGAAAGAAGTTCCATGAAGGACAGGAGCCCCTGCCAACCCAGAAGAGGGTGCAAAAGAAGAGTCCCTTGTTGGACGAAGACTGCAGAAATGCACCCTAGGAAGTTGCCAACGGGTTCCTGCATGATGCAAACGATGTCCCACGTCGTGAAGTTAAATGCAGGTGAGTTTTGGCACTGGATTCCTCCAACTAGCCTTGGTTCCGGCAAAGTCTTTTTTGCATCAAATAGACGCTACCTGGACCCAGGAGGGACATGGGGCCTTACCTCTGTGTGAGGAGGAAGAGGGGGCTACCGGCACTGCAGAGGGTCCTCAGAGCACCAGATAGCACCCACAGAGGTCCCAGGACTCAGGGACAAAGGAGGTGCAAAATGCTGTTGGTGCAGCACTACAAAGGAAGGTCCTACACCGCCGGAGAACAACTCAGAGAGTTGAGTGTCACAGGATAGAGTGCTGGGGACCTGGGCCAGGGTGTGCATGAAGGAATTTTGCAATTAGTGCACAGAGGCCTCAGGAGGTGAAGAAGATGCTTTTAACAGGTGTACTGTCGTTCTGGGGGAAGGCAAGGTCTTACCTCCTTCAAACTGTGACAGTAGGACCTCAGGACAGACTGTGTTGATGGGATTCACCCTCTGTGGTCCAAGGAGCACGCTCGTCGCCAGGAGAGGAGTCCAAGAGATCCAGTCGTCGACTTAGAAGGTTCCTGCGTGAGCAGGGGATTGACTCCGTCACCCCACAGGAGATTTCTTCGGTCCATCTGGTGCAGGGTAAAGACAGGGAGTCCTCAGAGCGTGCACACTGTGGAAACTGTTGCAGTTGCTGGATGGAGCTGAAGTTGCAGAAGAAAAGTATCCCTTGTGGATACTTTATTCCTGTTACAGCGGTTCCTGAAGCAAGCTGCGGTTGATCCAAGGTCAGCAGATGAAGTAGTAGTTGCAGAGGATTCCTGCTGGAATCTTGCAAGTAGAATCTGAAGAGAACCCACAGGAGAGACCCTAAATAGCCCTGAGTGGGGGATTGGCTACCTTATCAGGTAAGGACCTATCTGGAGGGGTCTCTGACGTCACCTGTGGGTACTGGCCACTCAGAGCTCTCCAGAGTGCCCCCACACCTTGCAAAGCAAGATGGCTGAAGTCTGGGACACACTGGAGGAGCTCTGGGCACAATCCCTATGGTGGGATGGACAGGGGAGTGGTCACACCCCTTTCCTTTGTCCAGTTTTGCACCACAGCAGGGGACAAGGGGTCCCTGAACCGATGTAGACTGGCTAATGGAAGAGGGCTTTATCTGTGCCTTTCAAAGCATTTCCAGAGGCTGGGGGAGGCTACCCCGCCCCAGCCTGTTGCACCCACTTCCAAAGGGAGAGCGTGTAACACCCTGCTCCCAAGGGAAATGTTTTGTTCTGCATTCCTGGGACTGAGCTGCTCAGATCCCAGGAGGGCAGAACCCTGTCTGTGAGGTGGCAGCAGCCGTAGCTGTAGTGCAAGTTGCAGGGAGCTGGTTTGGTAGTACTGGGTGTCCATAGTGGAGCCACCAGGATGCATGGAATTGGCTCCCCAATGCCAAATTTGGAATGGGGGGACAATTCCATAATCTTAGACACCTTACATGGCCACATTCGGAGTTACCATTGACCTATGTGTAGCGCATGCGTATTATGGCATCCCGCACTCACAAAGTCTCTGGAAATGGCTCTGAACTATGTGGGGGCACTTTTGCTAGTGCAACGGTGCCCTCACACTTAGTAAATTTGCACCTAACCTTCAGCAAGTGAAGGTTAGACATATATGTGACTTATAAGTTATTTAAGTGCAGTGAAAATGGCTGTGAAATACTGTGTGCACTATTTCATGCAGGCTGCAATGGCAGGCCTGTGGAAGGGTTTGTCTGAACTCCTTATGGGTGGCAAAAGAAATGCTGCAGCCCATAAGGCTCTCCTGGAATCCCAATGCCCTGGCTACCTAGGTACCATGTACTAGGGACTTATAAGGGGGGTCCAGTGTGCCAATTGAAATTGGTAAATGAAGTCACTAGTCTACAGTGACAAATTTAAAAGCAGAGCAAGCATAAGCACTGAGGTTCTGATTAGTAGAGCCTTAGTGACACAGTCAAACACTATACACACCACACATATTAGGCCATAAACTATGAGCACTAGGGTCCTGACCAGCAGGATCCCAGTGAGACAGGCAAAAACATAATGACATATAGGTTAAAATGGTGGTAACATGTCAAGAAAGATGGTGCTTTCCTACAATTGACAACTAACTTACATTATCTTAACTTATCCTATACATTTAATGCCACATGCCAAACATCAACCCCCACATCCCTCAAAATACATCTGTAGACAAGGACAACAGCAACTACATCTATACAGAAACTAACTAAACATCTAGGCCTAAGAAAATATATACTTTTTGTAGTTTTTCTAAAAAAAACTTTCAGGGCATTTTTCCATTAATAGCACGCACCTAAAACATTACCCCACCCTCCCAAAACCACCCAAAATCTTAAAACGCCACCCCTAATAAAAACCACTATCCTACAACTACACTAACTTACATAACACTAACTATATAAAAAGCCCAACAATAAAAACAACGGGAAGGGAGGTAAGTCTAAATTGGGCCAGACAGCTCCCTAGGGTTTGCAGACAGCTGCCTTGATTGCAAGGAACATCCCCACCATTCTCTCCTGTTTATGTTCCAGGCTGGGCAAATGGAGTTTTATGTCTGCCACCTCCTAGTGCAAGTCCCGGTCAAAATCAGTCCACTGGGCCGCTGGTTGGGGCTTTGTTAGGGAAGTCAGTGATGTGGTGGAGGTTGATGGACCTGCCCCTGCAGGCCCACACTGTCGTTGGCCCGATCCTTCCCATGGTGGTGATGGGTGGAGCTGTCTGGTGCACTTGTCAGTGCCCCTTGGAAGAAGGCTCTTTATGACCCCAACACATGTTCCCTCTCACACATCCTGCCCACCTTGTGCAAGGTTTTCTTCACCTGGCCGATGTGGTTGTAGCAGTTTTTGGGTTTGTCAAATGCCCGCCTCTGGGATGGGTTTATTTTCATGAGTAAACAGTAAGAATACATGTCAGACAAAGGGATATGTTGCAAATGAACATTAAGCATTTCATGTATACACAATCTGCATTCATCACATGATGCACATCACTTATCAGAAGAACATCTGGAAGAGCAAAGTGAACAAACATTTGATCAATATCCATCTTCTCCAACACAATAGCAATGCCCCATATTAAGACATCTATTAATTACCATGTCTTCATTGACTATGGTTATGTAACATGTCATATTGTGACCATGGCATGGCACACCCATCATGTTTCATTGCTCATCAATGTCCCTCCTGCATACATCATTGACCTTGGAACCATTGTCATTTAGCAAAGTCATTGTGGATTGGATTGTGAGTTAGATGGCATGTATCATAACATTATAGGCCTGATATGGCAAGGACACATATCTGGACACATTGCTACATGGAATCCACATGTGACAAGTATCATATGTGAATACGAAGCATGGATAGTCCAGTCACATCACACAGAGATTAATGAAAGTACTCCCATATCCACTCATGTCATTACATGGTGGGCCGTGCCATGAGTCCTAGCATACTCCCAGAGTAACTGCATGGGTCCCACTATGCAGTCAATTGCCTGTACATACGTGTCCAAAATTCATGTTACCTTGCTGCACCCCAGCACTCAGCACAGCCATTTGATCTGTGGGTGCATGCATGCCCTACATCGCATCTGTACAGGGATCATGGAACAGCTATGGCAAATGCAGATCACTGTATGAACCTGTTTGCATTACATACTGCAGACTATCAGGGCCAGCACTATCTGAAGATGATTTGGGAATTGGTATGGTATTTTACACTGTTATATGGACATCCCTCTAGTCTAACACACATTTCCAGATCACTGAGGCTGACAGGTGATAGCAATGTCGATACATATAAACTAAAGTATGTGGCATCACTACTCATGAGTGGGCAAGTCAACAGCAATTCCAAATGTGTTATGTTCACCATGTCCTACTCATTATAGGACCCATTTCACACTGTTCTCAGTGCTGGGAATACATGATTTACTGTGGTGTTCCTATGGCACATACAGCAGAAACATGTTTTGTGAACACCACATGGCCAGCCTGCATAAATGTGTATAACCCTGTACCTCTGGCACATGTTCTTACAGTCAGAATTGTCCTTTGACTCATGCACCATGGACCTCATTTAATAGGCCATAGACTCATACTGCACCACTGGAGCATCATTTCTATAGATGCTCCTGTAGTGCAGTGTGGCAGCCCACACTTAAAGGGCCATGCCAAGCCACTGTGCATATCTTTTAATGGCCTTGTAAATATGGCTCCCTGTCACACAAAAAACTGCATGATAGGGGCATTCCACGGTTGTTGCTGTAGGAGTTTCCACACAACACCCATAGAATGTTATTGAATCTGACACATTCCCAGATTTACCAAGTCTGGGAATGCGTCATATTGCTGTGCAAACTCTGAGGTTGCATAGAATTAAGGCAACGGGAAGACATTTCTTTCTTTTTCTTCTTTTCTACCCCATTCTATGTGTGATGCAGAATTCAGCACACAGGGAAAGAGGTAGACACCTCTTGTGATAGTTTCTGTGCAGAGAAGTGTCCATTCATGCACAAAAAAAATCATCCCCACAACGCAGGCATCCTTGTACCATGGTGGAAAAGTGTCTGCATTGGCACTAGGCCCCAATTTGTGTGCCAATACAGGGGGAAGGATTAAAAATGCACTGTATCTCACAGATACGCAGTAGTTCTGCCACTTGCCGGTGATGCTGGACGGCACTGCAAGACACCTTCTGCACTGGCCTGCACCACAGGATTTGTAAATAGGCCCCCATGTGTGGGCTAACCAGACATATCAGACATTGGTTGCACGATGAGTGACACCAGCCTATTTGTACATTTGAACAGCTATTCTCAGGTATGCAGAGCCCTGTCATATTCACTCATGAGTCCCCTACCACAGATGTTCACAGATCCTGGCACTGTGGTTATTTTCCTTTGCCCATACGCGCATATTGGTAGGCACTCAGCAATAACAATTGGAGCCTCCTTGACATTAGTCAGATGAAAATGCTCATCCAGGGGTGAGCCTTGCCTCACTGTCCTTAAACATGCATAGTGTGAGAGAACATGGCTGAGTGCAGAGGCCCCGAACGTTTTGCCCCCATTTTCCACGTTTTGCTGGTGTTTTCCTGAATCTGATGGTGCCCTGGGTACTGCTAACCAGTCCCAGGACCTGTGCTCTGTGTAAAATCAGTATGCAAATTAGGCTAATTATAATTGGCTAAGTCAACCTACCTATAAGTCCCTAGTATGGTAGGACATGTAGGTTTAGGGACCCCAGCATAGGTAGTGCACCATAGGTGCACTACTGAGGTGCCCAGTGTCACTTTAAAGGCAGGCCTGCCTTGCTGGCTGCTTTTAAACTAAAGTTATATGCAAAATCGACTTTGGAATTAAAAGTCATTCCAAAGTCTTAAACTACCTTATTTTTACATATAAGTCAGCCCTACGGTGTGCCCTATGTGCCCTTAGGGCTGGGTGCCATGTAACTATAAGCGAGGACCTTTTAAAAATAGTTTTAAAAGCCCTGGTGAGGTAAAACAGCCAAATTTGTTTTCCCTCATTGTAGTGAATGGCCTCCATATGCTAGCATGGGGAGACTTTATTTTAATTTTAAAAGTCCCCTTAAGTAATAGATACCAGAAGTTTGGTATCATATTAATTGTTATAATAAATCCCACAATTTCCAGTTGTTGGTTTTAATATAACTTGTTCCGGTAAAGAGTTTTAAACTTTACCTGAAAAGTTGCCAACTTCAGCCCTGCAGTGCTTTTGCTGCTGTGCTCTAATTGGCCAGCCTCTGGAATCCTGGCCAGGCTGCCTTGATGAGGAGTGAAGTGACCTGGCTCCACAGAAAGAGATGTGCCTGTGGGAGGAGATCTCCCCTCAGCAGATGGTGAAGCAGGAAGGGGGAGGGTTGCCAAGCTGGTCTTCAAAGGCAGAGAAAGACATTTGGTGCAACTCAGCAACACCCTCACATCCTGCAAACCCAGACAATTAGGTGCCCCCTTGATTAGATTAGAAGGCAGGAGAGGGGTATGTGTTAGGATGTTTAGCCACACCAGTGGGTGGGCTCAGCCAGATGCAACCTCCAAAAATCACTTTCAGCCATGATGGATTTTTGAGGAATGTTGCTCCCTGGGATTGATTTTTGCCACACTTCCCAGGAAGTGGTCATCACAGGGGGAAGGACCCTGCCCCTGATGGGAGAACCAGGACCCCCCTGTTTTTCACCCAGGAGCAAGGATAAAACTGGCAGACCTGCACCCACACCTCAGTTCCCTACCAGATCCCTACCAGGAAGAACTACAGAAGAAGAAGGACTGCCCTGCTGGACCCCTGGCATGCATATCAACCCTGCACTCTGAAGGACTGCACCAGCTGCACACTTGGGCTTCACCACAAGAAGGACTTTGCCTGGCTTCAACTGGTTCAAGGAGGGACTCCCTGTTTGCTACAGGAGAAAAAATGCTAACCAGAGTCCCCTGCACCAACTACTGAAGAAACCAACCAGCTGACCATTGCCCAGTGGCCAAAAAAGGAGTTTGCACCAGGTGCATTCTGGGAGTTGTAGACCACACCCTCAAGCAGCATCTCAGAGCTTCTGGAATCTTGGGGTGAGCTGTGGACCCTAAAAGAACCTTAAAAGAACATCTGGAAGAAGATCCAGAATTTTGGTGAACTTTTGAGAAATTTTGGAAAAAAACTCCATAGATGGACCGACCCGCCACGGCAACTCTGGCCGGCTTGCCTCAACCGCGACCCGGTCTGACTTGCAGGTTCGTCCCGGTGAAGAAAATCTCCAAAAAAGAGACTAAGTCAGAACGTAGGAAGTTTACAGGTACCTCCCAGCCAGCGTATCTGAGGAGGGCTCCAAGGACGTCAGATCAAGATCCAGGTTGGCCCCGGTCAAAGGATTTTCACCTCGAAAAAACGACTAAGTCCGAAGGTAAAAATCTCCAACGAGGGCTCCCGCGACGTGCATCCGAGGAAGAGTTCTAGGAGATAGGATTGGACTGGCAGGTTCTTCCTGCTGAAGAAAATCTTCAGAAAAATGACTAAGTCCTAAGGTAAACTTTTGACCGAGGCCTCCCGCGGGCTGTAACCGAGCCGGGCTCCATCGTGGTCGGCCTTAAACTTTGACTTTGCCCCGGTCGAGGTGCGACCAGATGACCAGATTGGCACTTTTTGTTTCTAGGCGCTAGAAAACAATAATTCTTTAAAAATTCATATCTCCTGTTCCCCTTATCCGATTTTATTCATTTTTGTGTCATATTAAAGATAAAACATACTCTATTTGTCAAAATAGATTATGGATTTTTAAACTGTGTCCTGTGCTTTATTTAATTACTGTTTTGTGATATTTGAATGCTTTACACTCTGTCTCCTAAGTTAAGCCTTGTCACTCGTTGCCAAGCTACGAAGGGTTGAGCTGGGTTTAATTTACTGAGACCTAACTGGACCTAAGTGGAGGTTAGTGGCCTATTGCTAAGTGTAGCTGCTTACCTGCCCTTACCAATAACCCATTTTCCAGCACATAGCATATAGAGTTTGACTTTGTATATGTTTCACTTTGTAGATGGCCTTTCACACAGCATACACTATCACACACAATTCTTGCACTAGCCATTACATATACAGGATGACACTCACTCGTAGCATTGGGGTCATAGAAGCTGTCCACCTTTCCTCTGGTGTATGGCTTGGGTCCACCTGCAAGAAATGACATGAGACATAACAATATGAATGTTGAACAATGTACACTGTTGTCAAATATTGCATATTACAAATGACTTGCAAATAGCAGTTAAAGCCTAATGGGTCTGACAACACAATTAGGCCAGTGAACATGTTTCAATGTCATACATTGGTAGGCCAAGCTGACATATATACATATATGATGTACCTTACATATGTGTCACAGGTACAGTGCTTAAGGCTTTCAAATGAGTTACTAGCCCAAGATTTTTCAAGGAAAGCTGAGTGTAATGGCATTCAACACCTACATGGCTGATTGGATATACGCCATGACTCCCAATACACCTGCCTCCCTCTTATCATCACATGTCCATGACTATGCAACATACAAAAGTAGTTAGGCATCCTTGTCTCCTCATTTGTCCGACATCCTTAGATGCCATTGCTGCATGGCCAAAGACAATGCACATACAGGCTTTCTCCATTCCTAAACCACTACATTTATTTTTCTGGTACAGACGTGTGTGTGGCATATTCATGTGTTTGGCATTCCACATTTTATGACAATGTACAGAGTCACATACATCCTGCCTCAACAACATGCAATATGATCCAATGAAGTGTTTCAAAATGAGATCCCTGATGCCAGGGATATCGCACAGGGGAATACATGCTGACGTGTGCCCTGACTGCCAGCCATGTTTTGGAAATGTGCACACATCCTCAGGCGGCTGTCCACAGCACATGAACTGACAGTGCACTGCGGTGCTAACGTGAAAGTACCCAACAGGTATGCTATGGACACTTCTCATTGTGGGTACAGGACCATCCAGTATTCTGATACTTTTGTGTCAAGCGTTGTCTTTGACATCTCTTATTTGAGGTGTGATGGCATGTGAGATCTGACATGTGTCATCCACTGACACAATGGGCCACAGTTATTAGGACAAATGTCCTGCACCACCGGAGCAACATGTCTGGTGACTCTCTGTGGCACAGTGTGCCAGGCCCTCAGCCCAAGGCTGGTAATGCACCAGAGACATATGTCACCTCAGGGGGAGTGTCACAGTGGTCCAATGTGAATGAAATATCACATTTATCCATGTGTTTAAACTTCCTATGTTTGCTGCTGTGTACAACGCACATAGACAATGGACATTACCATTGATGATTGTGTATGGGCAGGAGGTTGTCCCTTTCTGCACATGTACACTTATCCCTGGCAAACAATGTACCCTTGCACCATGACACAAAGGTGTCTGCATTGGTGATCATCAGCATTATGGGGGGTGACAAAGGGCACAGGGACAGAAATGTGCCTTATATCATGATAACAGTGCATTGCTGCAATTGTTAGTGATGTTGTTTGGTGCAGCAACACGACTTGCTGCCCTGCCCTTTGTCCTAAATTAGTAAAGGAGGCTCTATGTGCACAAGAACTCTAAATGCAAATGCAATACAGCGATCCCTCACAAAGATTGTGTAGTTACCAACAGTTCCACTAACCTTGAGATTAGGGTAGTCCATGTGGTCACGCTCTCGTGCCACGATGTCTGGCCACCAATGCTTTAACTGGCAGGCCGTCCGCCTCACTTCGGACATCTACTGGATGTGGAAGCGGACCTTCCCTTGAGCAGCTTCTGTGCCACCGTCCTGTAGCCTTGTATCACTCGGGTGCTCATGACCAGTATGTTAGGGAGGTAGTGCCTGACCAGCCATACAAACACCCCCAACTCCTCCGCACTCATACCATGGGCCCTTCTCTTCCCCAACATGTCCCCACCCAAGCCCAAAATGACCCTAATAACTGAAATAAAACACCAAACTACCTCAAAGTGCCCCAACAGACTAAACTATCCGAAGGACAAACACTGGACAATCAACACTTAAAACAACACAATAGACAAATAGACAGGACAAAACAGATGTCAAGGACACAGCAGAGACAGAAGAAAGCACAAAAAACTCCTCCACCAACACTCTTCAACCCAGCTCCAAAAACACACAACCTCTCCCAAGCACAGACTGTGGGGGTCATTCTGACCCTGGCGGCCGGTGACCGCCAGGGTCACCGACCACGGGAGCACCGCCAACAGGCTGGCGGTGCTCCCGAGGGCATTCTGACCGCGGCGGTTCAGCCGCGGTCAGAAAGGGTAAACCGGCGGTCTCCCGCCGGTTTACCACTGCCCTACAGAATCCTCCATGGTTGCGGAGCGCGCTCCGCAGCCATGGGGATTCTGACACCCCCTACCGCCATCCTGTTCCTGGCGGGTCTCCCGCCAGGAACAGGATGGCGGTAGGGGGTGCCGCGGGGCCCCCGTAAGAGGGCCCCGCAAAGTATTTCAGTGTCTGCAAAGCAGACACTGAAATACGCGACGGGTGCAACTGCACCCGTCGCACCCCTGCAACTACGCCGGCTCAATTCTGAGCCGGCGTCCCCGTTGCAGGGGCATTTCCTCTGGGCCGGCGGGCGCTCTTTTGGAGAGCGCCCGCCGGCCCAGAGGAAATGTCTGAATGGCCGGTGCGGTCATTTGGCGGCGGTACCTTGGTGGACGGCCTCTGCCGTCCGCCAAGGTCATAATCAGGGCCTGTGAGTGTAAGAGAAAGTGAAAATAACTTTGCAGTCCCTGGTTTGCAGCATGGCTGACCCATTGTATCACTTCTTGGGCTGATGCAGCATGTTTTCGGACAATGCATCACATTTTTTGATACTCAAAGCCTAAGTGTGGATTTTGGAGGACACATGACGAAGTACCATGAGGAAGTTCTGGCGGGAGCACAAAGAGGCCACATTTCCTATGCTTCGTAGACAGTACACTAAACATTCAGGGTTGGTCCATGTGCCAGCTATGTGTACCTGAGTCCATTGCTTAGTATACCCCATGGATGCTATGGACTAGCCCAGGAAATTGGGCTGCACACCTATATTTAGGACAGGGCAGACATCGGCCAATATGTGCTGAATTCTAAAATGCAGAGAGCAGGCTGTCATGCAATGGGGGGGCAGTGTCAGGTACATGCAAGTGTTGTGATAGTTAGGCCCTGATTTATACTTTTTTTGCAAAGCATCGCTGTCATTTATTGATGCAAAAGTGCCGCAAACTTACAAAATACTTTTATATTTCGTAAGTTTGCACTGCTTTTGCGTCAAAAAACTATGGTAATGCGGCGCAAAAAAAGTATAAATCAGGGCCTTAGTACACACATGTAAATGTATATGGAATGGTGCAATTTGCTCATGTGCCCCACATTCAGGTGCCTCCCATCAGGGACCACACTGCCAGTTTGCCACCGGATTTTGTCTAGGTACCTTTCACCACATTTGACATACAGCGGACAGTCAAAACTTCCCTGCCCTATTATCTACTAGGGACTTATAGGTAGTTTGATTCAACCTTGCCCTATTATCTAATAGGGACTTGGAGATATTTGGATTCAACCTTGCCCTATTATCTACCAGGGACCTACAGGAGTCTGTCTTTGGCAATTGTGCTTGTGCCGATGTAGCATATTCCTTTTATTCAGAGTAGTTGCCTTAAGCCTGGTTAGCAGACCCAGGGTCATTCAACATAATTTTCAGTGACTCCAAATTTGTAGTATATGCAAACTGCAGGATCTTTTCACACTGTGACTGGGCAGGTAATTTGGCTAAACACTGGCTGTGATGCTATCTGTTACCTTACATAGGTACACTCTTTCCTGTTATTACTCCCTTCTGACATTGTGTGAGTCACTCACACATGTACCACACACATGACTAGCTTTTGTAACCACAACAATGTCGATGCTATTGATGTGAAATTCTGTGCTTGCTCCCCAGCTTCCCCATACTCATCACCCAGCTTTTCCTGCTCCTCATTGTCTTTGGGTTGTGTGACATTATGGCCTGCACATGTGTACTTAATATGCAGCACAGTTGTATTGGTTTAGTTCCTATTGGCTTCGTCAGCTGCACAGTGAGTTTGGGAGGTTTGGGGGAATGGTCTTTACAGCTAATGGTCCCACATGAATATACAAGACATTCTATGTTCTGATGTACTCAAACCTATTGCAAACAGTATGATACATCCAATGAAATTAATTGGCATTCATGCAAGATGATCACTGATTTGTCAGACACAGTGATACACAAAGATATGTATTGTTTTCTTTACAAAAGATGTGGATGTTGTAAGTTGTCAGTAGTGTTATGAATCTTTCACCCATTCATTTTACACATATCTCACACTGATCCACTGCTGCAGTTCCTGACAACCAGTTACAGACCTTGGCATAGTGTTGATCTGATGCATAACATAGTGATTCCTTTCTATCTGTTTTCCTTCTGGAATAACAGTTCAAAGGCAGAAATAATGTTTTTTCAGTTGAACCTGTTTAATTTGGCAGGCAAGGCAAACATTACACACCACACTTTTCATACCTCAATGCATTGTGCCTAGCATCTAGAGCATGACAACAGTGTTCAAACTATATTGACGACTCTTGGGGTCTACTCATGGTTTCATAGATGTTGTTTATTTTGGAAATGAGAGTATGACAAACACTCTAAGACACATGTTGTATATGATTGTCGTTTAACATATTTTGCAGTTAAGACTTACTCCTCATTGTTGTGTAGTCATTTTAGTTGTGGCACAAAATCCAGTAGTCTCATTCAAATAATGAGAGCCTACGCGTCAACATGTTTTCACAAAAAGAAATGGTGCACACTGTGGGCATGTCGTGGTGCACCAGCAGAAATGTTCTGTATGTCTGGATGATTTTGGATCTCATTGTCTTCTCATGGAGCTTCTTGCTCCTCATCCCAGGGGACACTGCTTTCTCCACAGTGAAAGAGGCCACTCTCCTTTCCTTTGTCCAGTTTCTTGCCAGAGCAGGGACTGGGGGGTCCCTGAACCAGTGTAGACTGGTTTATGCAAGGAGGGCACCAAATGTGCCCTTCAAAGCATTTCCAGTGGCTTGGCGAGGCTACCCCTCCCAAGTCTGTAACACCTATTTCCAAAGAGAAAGGGTGTAACACCCCTCTCCCAAAGGAAATCCTTTGTTCTGCCTTCCTGGGCTTCAGCTTCTCAAGCAACAAAAGGGCAGAAACCTGTCTGGGAGGTGGCAGCAGCTTGGGCTGCCTTGAAACCCTCAGAAGGCTGAAATGGCAATACTAGGGGTCCTCTAATGAGCCCACAGAGTGCATGGAATCATACAACCAATGCTTGCAAAAGCCTTGGGGTATGATTCCAATATGTTTGGTACCAAACATGCCTATGTTCGGAGTTACCATTATATAGCTGGACATAGGTAATGACCTATGTCTAGTACACGCGTAAAATCCGTACCTGCACTCACAAAGTCCAGGATAATGGTCCTGGAGTTCTTGGGGGAACCTCTGCTATTGCAGGGGTGCCCTCACACACAGGTACTTTGCACCCTGCCATCAGGGCTGGAGAGGCTGCTATAGTGGTGACTTATAAGTGACCTGGTGCAGTGAAAATGGTAGTGAAAGGGTGCTTGCACCTTGTCATGCAGGCTGAAATGGCTGTTGTGCAGCAGCATTTGCATGGGCTCCCTATGGGTGGCAAAATATATGCTGCTGCCTATAGGGATCCCCTGGAACCCGAATGCCCTGGGTACCATGTACTTGGGACTTATAAAGGGGTACCAGTATGCCAATTGTGGGTGAAATACTGTGTTAACAGTAACCAACAACAAATTTAAGGGAGAGAGCATAACTACTGAGGTCCTCGTTAGCAGGATCCCAGTAGACACAGTCAAACACACTGACAAACAGGTCAAAAGTGCGGGTAACCAAGCAAAAAAGAGGCTACTTTCCTACAGTTATGTTTGTAAGTTGTCCATATTTACAATGCCACGAAAAGCCACGCAAATTGGCTTTGCATGGCCTTGTAAATATGGACTGGCACACTGTGCCAGCTGAGCTTCCGTGAAATGCTGCTCTGGTGGCGCAGAGTTGCACTGAGGCCCCTAGTCCCTGATGTATGGGCCATGACACAGCTGATGTCCCATGTGTGTTGCATGTGACCACCCACCAGTATAGATGTTACACCTCCCTTGCAAAGAGATATAGAGCAGATTTTGTGTCTGCCATGAATGACCGTGTGCCTTTACATTGTACAACGTGTGCAATAGCTTGAGATGTCTTCACCTGTATGTCAGGATAATATTCATTAGATATGTGTCTGGAAGCATGGTGAAGTAGGCCTCATTGTGCAGTCCCTATCTGTGCGGGCAGACAGTTGTCTGTGTATTGTGTCCCCATATCTATTTGTATTGTGTTCATTAGTTACTTGCTGTTTTCATACCTACAAGCAGGCCATTTCCATATTGTCCATCCTGAAATCTCTGGTTGATGATGGATTGGCAGAAAATATAAGCATCGTGGACACTGCCCAGATATTTGGCCAGCCCAATGATGCACAACCAGGATTGTCCACAATGGCACGGACATTCAACAAGTGGGCGTGTTTCCTGTTGCGTTGAGTGTTCAATTGCAATGGGAGGTACAAGATACATATTGGTGCAGTCCGTGGCTTTGAGCGCATGGGGAAACCCAGCAATGGCATAAAAGCCCTGTTCAATTTGCTACTACAGTTGCTCGGTGTTGGGAATGAAGACAGGGATGACTGTGATACTCTGCCCACTCATGCGGCAGTGGGCTGTAAGGATCCAGGCACAAGCAGATGAAGCACAGCCAGGAGCTTGGTAAGCGTCTGGATTGTGATGACCCTCTCAACCCTACCTGCAGTTGGGGTGCTGTCACGTGGAGCAGTTGTATGATGGATTCCCTGCACAGCCAGTAGAAGGCGATAACCTCCTCCTCCCTGAGGGCAGTCAGGGATGACTGCTGGCGGTAGATGCACTATTTTCTCTTGCGGTGCTTCTGTGGTGTGGTAAGTAGTGTTGTGGTGGTGCTGGTTGATGTGGTGGTGATAGTGGGGGTTGTGGTGGTCTCTTTGGTGCCCCAGTAGATCCATTGTGTACTCCAGGTTGCAAGAGTGTTTTGGATGTGTTCTCCCTGAATACCTTTGCCTGAGTCACTTTAACATTTAACACCTGGTCTGACCAGGCTTTAAAATGTTGACATTAGACAGAGTTAGCATGACTCTTCCTAGACGCTCATAATTTTTCAGAAGGCTTGTAGATAACATGCTAGGGGGCAGCATCATATTTTAAGAAGGAACTCCTACCTTCCATATCATTGTTGGTATCTGATGTAGCAAGATCTGGCACTGTTAAAAATGACACTCGGAAGGGAAACGTTACACTATTGGCCTCTAGCATCACTTTGTAAATCTAGAGTTATTATAGCGCCGCCACAGCATCAGAAAAAATGAAAGTACAGGGACTTTAAATCCTTGTAAATGAGGCCCATAATCTTTTAAAGATACTCGAATAAATGGAATAACATAGCTGCATAGTAAAGGAATGCTCAGTTCAAACAATGACCAAATATCTGATATTTGTAGTTTATCTTAAACCTTAGGAGGAAAATCACCATGCCAACCAAGCTCAAAAGAATAAAGTGTGAGAATACCAACAGGTCAGAATCTGTCTTTTAGCTGAGGATTTGCATTCGTTACACTTTGTTGATCCTTGAAGGAAATGAAGCAGGAAGAAAGAACAAATAAAATCCCTGTTTTTGAGGAAATCAGGTACAAAGCATAATATACAGCACAGAAACCTTTATGTTTTAAAAATTATCTCATGCCATTTATATCATTTGATGAATTTTATACTGTAGAATACTAATTCTTAACTGTTTAAACATGACATAATCTCAAGAATACCTTGCGAAAATGTCAGTCGAATAGTTATCTTCAGAGAAACTGTTTTAATGTTTATAATGTAGAAATAAATGCTTGGCTTTGACCGCTTTCCATACCATAAATGTCAATATTATTAGTGCTTAGGTGCATATTTATTAAAGACTTGTGTCGCCCCTGCTCCACACAGTGGTGAGTAAGAGGGATGCAACTCTTAAGTTACACATAGCAAGGGAGGCAAGGCCATCTTCTGTGCCTGGCTTAATAAATCTAGAGTAACTCAATGCAGTGCAAATCACTGCGTTGCATTACTCTGCCCTGGGAAGTCGTTCCAATGGTGGAGCGCGGGTGTTCCCATGCATCCACCCTTGGATTTTGCAGCATTCTCAGATTTACCATAATTTGTAGACCTGGGAATATGTCAAAATTCTGCGCCTTCCCAGCTGAGATGAAATGAGGAAAATAATCTTTATTTCTCATCGCTACTTCCTCTTTCTATATGCAGCACACATAGATAGAAGACAATGTCTCTCAGAATTGTTTTTGCGCAGATAATAAGGTCATTCCAATGTTATCCTAAGGGAGGGATAGACCTTGCTATGCTGAAAAACGACTTTGGGAGTTTTTCACCACCAGGACATGTAAAGCTTCAACGTACATGTCCTGAATTCTAAATACATTGCATCCTGCCCTTTGGGCTTTTCAGACCCTTCTTAGGGTGACTAAGATGCATAAAAATGAAATGTTTGGGACTGGCAAAAGGGGTATTTTACCAGGTCAACGTGGCAGTGCAAAACTGAACAGACAGGTTCTGCAATGGCAGGACTGAGACATGGTTAATGGGTTTATTAAGTGCGTAGCACAATCAGTGCTGCAGACCCATATGTAGCATTTAGGCCCATATTTATACTTTTTGACGCAAAACTGCGCTAACGCAGTTTTGCGTAAAAAAAATTAGCGACGGCTAACGCCATTCTGAAGCGCAATGCGGACGCCGTATTTATCGAATGACGTTAGCCGGCGTTAGCCGCCGGCGCCGTCTGGTGTGCGTTAAAAAAAACGACGTACACCAGGCAGCGCCGGCGTAGGGGGATATGGGGCTTGGGCGTCAAGAAATGGGGCAAGTCAGGTTGAGGCAATTTTTTCGCCTCAACCCGATTTACGCCATTTTTTTTCACTCCCAACCCCCATAGAAATGACTCCTGTCTTAGCAAAGACAGGAGTCATGCCCCCTTGCCCAATGGCCATGCCCAGGGGACTTGTGTCCCCTGGGCATGGTCATTGGGCATAGTGGCATGTAGGGGGGCACAAAACAATTTTTGACCCGCCCACTCCCGGGCGTGAATTTTGCCCGGGAGTATAAATCCGACGCACATGCCTCGGAGTCGATTTTTTAGACGGGAACGCCTACCTTGCATATAATTAACGCAAAGTAGGTGTCCACACTAAAAAATTACGCTAACTCCATGGACTTTGGCGCTAGACGCATCTAACGCCAAAGTATGAATATGGAGTTAGTTTTGCGTCGGAATTGCGTCAAAAAAAACGATGCAATTCCAGCGCAAACGGAGTATAAATATGCCCCTTAATTTACAAACCCTGTGCACAGGTGCTGCACTTTACTTTGGACATCTAAGTAAATTAAATATGCCAATTGGGGATAAGCCAGTGTTACCATATTTGGCACTGGGTAGAGGTGTTAAAGTGCAGAATGTACTAAAGCCAGCAAAAACGAGGTCAGAAAAGTGGAGGAGGTAGGCAAAACGTTGGAGGGAAAGACCATTCTAAGGCTGACAGGTCTAACAAGAAGCCACTAATCAAATAGTACAGACAAATGTGGAAAGTTCCCATGAGTGTTCTGCTGGTCTATATCACCAGTAAACTGGACTACGGCAATGCACTCTTTGTCAGTCTCACCTCTTAGCTAACAAAGAGATGGCAGGTCATCTAATACACAGTAGCCAGACTCACGCCAAGACTGACACATTTTTCCTCACATCACAAGGACCTCCTTTGGCTCCCCATCCACAAACATGCACTTTCAAGACCCTCATACAGACGTACAAAGCAGTAGAGCAGTAGAACTAGAATTTCTGCATGAGCTTCCACATCCCAACCTGAAACATGTGCTTAGGCTGCCCTCTCCCTTCCCTCTCATCCAAAGAGTCAGAGCTGGTGGGCAAGCTTTCTCGTACTAGCTCCAAAAGCCTGTAGATGCTTTCCCCGGCACCTAAGAGTTACCATGTTAGTCCTTGAATTCCTCAAGAATCCATTGACCTGGCTCTTCAATTAGACCCTTGTCCAAACCAATATAGCTCATTTTTCCAGCGCCTGCATATCTGCCTGAGTGAGATGTGTGCTACACAAATACACATGACGTAACATTACACAACAGAATGTAACTTAACATATATAACATACCTAGCATGACGTACACAACTAACATAACAAAACCTACTACGAAACATAAAGTTATGTAACATACAAAACATAATGTAAATGAACCTAATATATATACTATAACTTAATGTACATAACATAGCATTTTATGTATATCTTTTTATTAACATTTAAAAAAAATGTAAGATGGTCAGTAATCTGCATTCTTATGTTGCCACGTCTGACCTTAACAAGTAAACTTAAAAGGGGACGAGATTAGATTGATGAACCTTTTGACTCGCAATTAAGATGTTCCCACCATAGATCCAATACAGGCAGATCAATAATCAATGACCAATCAATAACATCAATAATCAATGATAATCAATACCATTAATAATCAATGGTGCCAGTAATTGTCACACATCATCAAAATCAAATGATACACATACAGAAACATCACTGGCTGTCCAAAGCAGTGAAAGAAACACAATCTAATCAATGCTTGAACTACTACACATTCTAAAGTTACAGTGCAAATCAAGAACAAGAATAATTGCACAAACTATATCACATACATTTAGATTCAGTAAAGAAATACATCAAATGTTACTTCCTGTAACAAATTCTCATTAGTGAGGATCCTTATCTAACATCAGATTAGCATCAGCATGTATGGTTTCATGCAAAACAATTTAGTAAACACAAATTTAGAAAACATCTAACCATGGCTCTATCAAAACAGTGTGGTTGGTAGATAGAAAGAAAAAGCAAACATACATTGCAAGTCACATTTGTTAATTTGAATACCTTTCCTCAAATCGATCGGCAAGCTAAGATAGTCTTCGTCATCAGGACATCAGTTCGGTGAGCAAGGCATCAGGATTCAGCATCTAAGTTCAGAAAACACAAAGGCGGTCATTACAACATTGGCGGTAAAAGCCACATACCGCTGTGCAGAAGACCGCCAACACACCGCCGCGGCCGTGGAATTCCACCACAGCTATTATGACCCACATTTCGGAATCCCCCAAAATTCAGACACCCACACAAGTCCGCCACACCAAAGGTCAGTGATAAACTGGCGAAAACAAAACCTCCACTGTCACGCCAACAGAAATACGCCCACACTATCACGATACACGAATCCATGCGGCGGTCTTTAAACCGCGGTATTCCATTGGCGGTACACACCGCTGCGCTCAAAATACACACACTCTTACAAAACACTACCACATTGGACAATTTGAAATACACACACCTCATACACATACACACACCACTCCCACACACCCAATACAATATAAAACACACACCCACATCACCCACAAACTCCTACGACCACAATTTACGGAGAGAAGGCCAGAGAGAGAGCACCAGCAAGAACAACAGCATCTACAGTCACACAACACCATCACCCACAGAACTTCCACGCACCTCACACAACACACCACTACATATCAGCACACATATCACCACACACTCCACCCCACACATCACCTACACCACCCCATGGCACGGCAAAGACACCCCAGGTTCTCGGAGGAGGAGCTCAGGGTCATGGTGGAGTAAATCGTCCGGGTAGAGCCACAGCTATTCGGAGCACAGGTGCAGCACACCTCCATTGCAAGGAAGATGGAGCTATGGCGAAGAATAGTGGACAGGGTCAACGCAGTGGGACAGCACCCAAGAAATCGGGAGGACATCAGGAAGAGGTGGAACGACCTACGGGGGAAGATGCGTTCTGTGGTCTCAAGACACCACCTAGCAGTTCAGCAGACTGGCGGCGGACCCCCACCTCCTCCCCCACAACTAACAACATGGGAGGAGCAGGTCTTGGACATTCTGCATCCTGAGGGCCTCGCAGGAGTAGGTGGAGGAATGGACTCCGGTAAGTCAAATCTTAAATATTACAACCCCCACCCTACCTGCATGCTATCACATACCCCCAACCTCACCCTCACCCCCAGCACAACAACTCCTCACATATGCCCCAATATCACAAACCACCAAGCCCTGCTTGCAACAACAAAGCATGGACACCCATCACTAAAGCATGCCCACTGCACATACCCATAAAACCCCCTAATCCATCATCATACAAGGTCTCACACAGAAATGCAAGCACTGGGGTACACGGTCTCCCACCCAGTGCACACCATGACACACACAGATGTAATAACCATCCTTTTATACCCCTGCAGGACCCCTACCCAAC
This sequence comes from Pleurodeles waltl, assembly GCF_031143425.1. Classification (NCBI taxonomy): domain Eukaryota; kingdom Metazoa; phylum Chordata; class Amphibia; order Caudata; family Salamandridae; genus Pleurodeles; species Pleurodeles waltl. The sequence goes on from NC_090447.1 coordinate 917,219,861, forward strand.
GTCACCGGACAGGAGGGTCCACACATGTCCACACCACCAACAGAAGAGGCCCACAGTGATGACAGCACCTCTGTCCAACTGGATCTAGATGACCAGCTCGGCCCATCGGAGACCTCGGGACAGTCGGTTCCCATCACCCAGTCACAGGCCACTACAGACCTTCCACCCTCTGGAAACACCAGCACAGCACCCACCCAGTGGGCCCATACCTCCGTCCCCAGGACATGTCAATCAGCTGTGTGTCCACCACTACAGGGAACCCAGGATAACCCACCACCCCAACAACAACAGGGACCTGGGGGCAGTGGTAGTGGGCACACAGTCCAGGGGACGGAGGCCCAGGAACACAGGGGAACTAGGAGGGCTGCTGTGCGACAGGGGCGGACAGGCCAAGGGAACCCACTCTCCACAAGGCCCTCTCCTCCATCATGGGAGCCTACCACCAATCCCAGGAGACGATGGCAATGGTAATGGCCAAGTTTCAGGAGACCCAGCGCCTGCAGGAGGAATAGTATATGGGCTTCAGGGAGGAACTCAGAACCATCAGCTCCACCCTGGGCACCATCGTAGGGGTGCTGAAGGAACTTGTGAACACCAGGAGGGACACTGTGGCACTACAAGGGGCCCCTGACACTACAATGGATGATGAACTGCCCACCACCTCTGCCGGCGCTAGTGGACAGGAGGCACCGCCACAGGACCACCACACCAGCACCCCACCCCCTGCAGAGGGAGAACTACCCCGCAAACGGTCCCTGAGATCCAGGACAAAGACAGAGCATGATGCCAAGACCCCCACCAAGAAATGAGACCACCCTGATTGTCATCCTACTGTCCCACTTTGTCACCCTGTCCATACTGAAACTGCCCCAGCTCCACTTCCTATGCCCATATGGGCAATGCACCTGTGAGACTAATAGACTGGACTCTGCCATGGACATTCCTCCGCCATCACCCCTCACCATTTCACTACCCCTCCAATATTGAGCACTTAAATAAACACACTTAAAGCACAAAACAATCTAGAGTCTGTCTGTGATTTCGAAATAGTGTATTAGCAATTACAGTGACAAAATGTTGTTTCAAGTTGAATGTTGAATGTCAACAAACCTATGTCACACAGCTCTAGTCCATGAGGAATCTAAGCAGATCTCACACAGTGGGACCCACATCTGTGAAATCGTAAGGAAAAGTGACAACTCAGTGACCATACACTGGGTGAAAACGACACACAGTAGAGAGGTAGTAGTGTTAAATTACATGTAGTAGGCAGCTCTGTATTCTTACCTGTGTCTCACTGGAAATATTGCTGAATCACTGAGTCCCTGTTGAGCATGTCTTCTTCCCCTCCTTCCTCGTCTTCACTGTCCACAGGCTCCACAGCTGCAACAACACCACCATCTGGACCATCCTCCTGCAGAAAAGGCACCTGTCCTCGCAAAGCCAAGTTATGAAGCATACAGCATGCCACGATGATCTGGCACACCTTCTTGGTGAGTAGAATAGGGATCCACCTGTCATATGGAGGCACCTGAACCTGGCCTTCAGGAGGCCGAAGGTCCGCTCGATCACCCTCCTAGTTCACCCATGGGCCTCATTGTAGCGTTCCTCTGTCCTTGTCCTGGGATTCCTCACTGGGGTCAGTAGCCATGACAGGTTGGGGTAACCAGAGTCACCTGCAAATGGTGAGGGACAACTGTTAGATAAGCACTAACCTGGAGGGATATCCCCAGACCCAGACAAACCATTCCCACTGACTTGCTTCCAGGTGCTCACCTAATAGCCACACACGGTGCCTCTGGAGTTGACCCATCACATAAGGGATGCTGCTATTCAGCAGGATGTAGGCGTGTATGCACTGAGCCAGGGAACTTGGCATTCACATGGGAGATGTACTGGTCTGTCAAACATACCATCTGTACATTCATAGAATGATAACTCTTCCGGTTTCTGTACACCTGTTCACTCCTGTGGGGGGGACCAAAGCCACATGTGTCCCATCAATGTCACCTATGATGTTGGGGATGTGTCCCAGGGCATAAAAATCACCTTTCACTGTAGGCAAATCCTCCACCTGAGGGAAAACAATGTAGCTCCGCATGTGTTTCAGCAGGGCAGACAACACTCTGGACAATACGTTGGAAAACATAGGCTGGGACATCCCTGATGCAATGGCCACTGTTGTCTGAAAGGAACCACATGCACCTGCACTTGAGGGGGGATTCGTGTGGGATGGCGGATTGCTGACATAAGGTCTGGCTCCAACTGGGTACACAGTTCCTGGATTATGGCTCGGGCAAGCCTGTAGGTGATAATCAAATGTCGCTCCTCCATTGTCGACAGGTCCACCAACGGTCGGTACACCGGAGGATGCCGCTATCTCCTCACATGTCCCAGCAGACGGTGCCTATGAAGGACAACAGCGATCACAGAGTCAAACAACTCAGAGGTACGTACCCACAGTTTACAAAGAACACCTATCATACACAAAAGGTGGCCTGTCTGTGTGTTGAGTCTAGGCCTAGGTATGAGTGACGCAGTTGGAAATGAAGCCATGTGGGCCCCTGAAATGGCGGCTGCCTGACCTGTAAAGTAGGACAATGGGATGTGAGGTAACTGCGCTGGCGTTGTACACCGTCGCGGTGGGCGGTCAAAGACCACGGCGCAATGCTGCATTGGTTAACATTGGACCCTATGGGTCCCAGGAGCCAATGGCGATGTACACCGGCGGTGACGGTACGCACCGCTGCGGACGTGACCGCCATTTTCTATCACTTCAATCACTCGATACCTGATCTTCGACAGGAGAGGACCTACACTACAAGTGCTGCTGTGACCTCGGTCTGGAAGAGACAATGGCTTGAGTGTCTGGGGAAAGGACCCCTGCCTTCTCATTGGAGGAGTTGGAGAAACTCGTGGATGGGGTCCTCCCCCTGTACACGCTACTCTACGGTCCTCCAGACAAACAGGTAAGTACACTGGGAGCATGCTGCATGGGCTATGCCTGTGTAGAGAGGGCTGGATGTAAGAAGGAAAGGGGGAGAGTGCTGCGTGCATGAAAGACAGTGAATGCATGTGTCACATGGCAAGGGTAGGGATGGGGGCCAATCACTTCGACGGTGCAGTTGGTAATAACTTCTCTTTTTCCCCTGTACATTTCATGTAGGTCAGCGCCCACCAGAAGAAAGATATTTGGCGTGCCATTGCCAAGGACGTCCGGACCCTGGGGGTCTACCACAGACGGAGCACCCACTGCCAGAAAAGATGGGAGGACATTCGCCGCTGGAGCAAGAAGACGGCAGAGGCTCAGCTGGGGATGGCCTCCCAACGTGGGAGGGGTGCCCGTCGCACCATGACCCCCCTGATGTTCAGGATCCTGGCGGTGGCCTACCCGGAGTTGGATGGGCACTTGAGGGCATCACAGCAGACACAAGGGGGTGAGTACACTCTTATTCTGCTGACTTTGCGCGCAGTAGAGGTGTCTGGGTGGGGTAGAAGGGCTGTGGGTTTCCCTAGGCCAGGGTGAGTTCCGTAGGCAAGGCCCCTCCGTATGTCAGGCCATGTGGCACCCCAGCCCACCTCTGTAGAGTGCCAAGTACAGGTAGTCATGCCCCTGTGTCATCTATGCGTGCAGAGGTCGCCCATAGCCTTGTAGGCCATTTCCCAGAAATTGAACAGTGGAGCCCAAGTGCGTGGCGTAGTGCAGGGGGCTTCTGTGTCTGTCGTGTCCGCCAACGGTAGCGGTAATGCATGCACTCAACATGTCTTTCTTCTGTCTTCCCCCCCCTTTTTGTGGTTTCCCTGTTCTTGTGTGCATTAGCATCATCAGGCGGAGGAACAGTGGCAACAGAGCATGAGGGAGCTGCATCCCACATGGCCCTGGAGGGCAACACTATGGAGTCTGAATTCACCAGTGGGACGGAGGGCGAGGGGAGCTCCACGGCGGGGACAGGAGCTGACACCAGCGACACTGACTTGTCCTCTGATGGGTGCTCCCTTGTGGTGGCGGCAACATCTGTGCCCCCGCATCTACAGGTACAGCCGCCACCCCCCCTACCAGCACCGCCCTCCCAGCAGCCCCTCAGCCATTGCCCCATGCCCGCTTACCCAGGAGCGTGGGCATCACCTTCTCTCCAGGCACCTCAGGCCCTGCCCCAGTCACCCCTGCTGCCCTCAGTGAGGAGGCCATTGACCTCCTCAGGTCCCTCACTGTTGGGCAGTCTACCATTTTGAATGCCATCCAGGGTGTAGAGAGGCAGTTGCAACAAACCAATGCATTCCTGGAGGGCATTCATTCTGGTCAGACGGCCCTTCACCGAGCTTTTCAGACTCTGACCTTAGCACTGATGGTAGCCATTGTCCCCGTCTCTAGCCTCCCCCCTCAAACTTCCTCAACCCTGACCCAATCCCCTGTACCTCAGCCTATCCCAAGCACACCTACAGACCAACTTGCACACACCTCAACACACAAGGGAAGCTCAGGCAAACATAAGCACCACACATCACACAGGCCCTCATGCAAGCATCACACACATGCAGACACACCAACATCCACTGCCTCCACTGTGTCCCCCTCCTACTTGTCTCCCTCCTCCCTCCCAGTCTCGTCTACATCCACACCTGCATGCAGTACCTCTACAGCCACTACGTCCCTCTCCAGCACACCCACCACCACACCCCGCTCATGTGCAATCACCACCCCCACTACCATTCACACGTCCCCTCTGTCCTCTCCCAGTGTGTCTGTGACGCCCCCTCCCAAGATACACAAACGCAGGCACACACCCACCCAACAGCCACCCACCTCACGACAGCCTCCAGCGCATGCACCTTCACCCAAAGTCACCAAACGTACACCTACAACCACCACCTCTTCCTCCACTCCGAAACCCCCTCCAGCTACCCGTCCCAGTGTCTCCCAAAAACTTTTCCTGTCCACCCTTGATCTCTTTCCCACACCTCCCCCACCCCGTCCGTCTCATAGGTCCCGAACTAGCACCTCAGCCACAACATCTCCAGGACCAGTGGTGCCTGTAGTCACCGGAATCTGGAGTGCACCGGCCACCTGGGCAGCCAGTGTGGCACAGAGCCACAGCACAGACAGTCCCCCACCTCTGAAGCATCAGAAGTTGGCCAGTGCCCGGCTGGAGAGGGGGAAGACTCCAGCCACCAAAGCCGCTCCCAGGGGTCCCGTTGGGAGTGTGGAGTCAGCTGTGACACCTTGCAAGGTGGGGAAGGGCCACAAGAAACCCGGCAAGTCTGGGAAGAGCTGCATGGCGGAGAAGACCGCCATCATCCCAGCTGCCCAGGAGGCCACCGCCAGCACCAGCCCAGCTGCCCAGGAGGCCACCGCCAGCACAAGCCCAGCTGCCCAGGAAGCCAGCACCAGCCCAGCTGCCCAGGAGGCCACCGCCAGCACCAGCCTAGCTGCCCAGAAGGCCACCTCCAGCACAAGCCCAGCTGGGCCATGAAGGACCGCCAGCAAAGGGCCCGTTGGGCCATGAAGGACCACCAGCACCAGCCCCGCTGGGCCATGAAGGACCGCCAGCAGCTGAGACCCTGCAATGGAGACAGCCATCTGAGGCACCGTTGAACAGGGCACCGCCATCTGAAGCACCGCTGAACAGGGCACCTCCATCTCAAACACCGCTGAACAGGGCACCGCCATCTGAAGCACCACTGAACAGGGCACCGCCATCTGAAGCACCGCTGAACAGGGCACCGCCATCTCAAGCACTGCTAGCCCATGAGCGGCAGGGGCACTGACGCAACTAGTCCGTCACCGGGTGAATGATGCACTCTGGGCACCATGCCCCCTCCAGAACCAGTGGAGACTGACATCCACTACCTTTGTCCTTAACAGGATGAAGCACTCTGGGCACAAAGCCCCCTCTAGAACCAGTGGAGAAAGGCATCCACTACCTTAGTCCTTGGCAGGATGAAGCACTCTGGGCACCGTGCCCCCTCCAGAACCAGTGGAGACTGACATCCACTACCTCTGTCCTTAACAGGATGAAGCACACTGGGCACCATGCCCCCTCCAGAACCAGTGGAGACTGCCATCCACTACCTCTGTCCTTAACAGGATGAAGCACTCTGGGCACCATGCCCCCTCCAGAACCAGTGGAGACTGTCATCCACTTGTGAGACTGTGGCTTTGCACTCCCCAGGATTGAACAGTGGGCAACTCACCCACTGTAGAGACTTGAGAGACTGTGGCTTTGCACTCTCCAGGATGGAACAGTGGGCAACCCACCCACTGTAGAGACTTGAGAGACTGTGGCTTTGCACTCCCCAGGATTGAACAGTGGGCAAACCACCCACTGTAGAGACTTGAGAGACTGTGGCTTTGCACTCCCCTGGATGGAACAGTGGGCCTCGTGGATTTGGCGTTGTGCACTCAAGCGGCTGAGGTGCCCCCCTTTCCCTCCCCCTGAAGTGCCTGTTTTCTTGCTCTCTGACGCCCCTGCAGTGTTCTCTCCGTCATGGTTGGGGATCTTGTGTGGGCCTCGCCCATACCGTGTGGTCCCAGTGTTCCACGGACTATCTTAGTGCACTACCTGGACTACTATGCTTGGTATATATTTTGTACATGGTGTATATATATATTTCTGCCTACTTGTTTTTAATATATTACAATGGTTAAACAAATTTTCTATTGTCTTTGCATTCTTCTGGGGGTTTGGGGGGTGTTACTGTGATATATAGATTTGCATTTGTGTGTGTTGTAGTGGGTGAGGGTGGGGGTATTGCATGTGTCCCTGTTTTTTCCCTCCCCCCTCCCCTGTGTCGTAGGTGAAGTACTCACCGTGGTCTTCGCCGCCGGCGTTCGTGCTCCTGGTAGAGGAGCAGGTAGACTATCGCAGGGAGAATTTGGAGTTCCGGATCCATGGTGTCCTCGTTCCTCGTGGGGTGTGTAGAGGTGAGCGTTTTCCCTTCGAAATTCCTGTTTCCGCCGTATTTTAATCCACGGTGAATCTGCCCCGGAAAAGGTGGGGGATTGGTAGGTTGTGATACTGTGGGAGGTACATTGTCTCCCACCTGTCTGTTGGCGGTGACCGCCGTGCTGTTTGTTTGTACCGCCGTGGCGGTCAGAGTGTTAAAGTGGCTGTCTTTGTTGGCGGTTTCCGCCATGGTCGTAATTGCAATTTTTTTACCGCCGGCCTGTTGGCGGTTTTACCGCCGCTTTAACACCATCCGCCAGGGTTGTAATGACCACCAAAGTCTTTAACCCCTTCGCTGCCAGGCCTTTTCCCCTCCTGTGCCAGGCCTTTTTTTGGCTATTTGGGGCAGTTCGCGCTTAGGCCCTCATAACTTTTTCTCCACATAAGCTACCCATGCCAAATTTGCGTCCTTTTTTTCCCAACATCATAGGGATTCTAGAAGTACCCAGACTTTGTGGTTCCCCTGAAGGAGACCAAGAAATTAGCATTGCTGCATTGGTTAACATTGGACCCTATGGGTCCCAGGAGCCAATGAAAAGGTGCGCCGGCGGTGATGATGCGCACTGCCGCGGACGTCACCGCCGCGGACGTCACCGCCATTTTCTATCTGTTCAATCACTAGATACCTGACCTTCGACAGGAGAGGACCTACACTGCAAGTGCTGCTGTGACCTCGGTCTGGAAGCGACGATGGCTGCTGCGTCTGGGGAAAGGGCCCCTGCCTTCACTGCACAGGAGTTGGAGAAACTGGTAGACGGGGTCCTCCCCCAGTACACGCTACTCTACGGTCCTCCAGACCAACAGGTTAGTACACAGGGAGCACGTTGTATGGGCTAGGCCTGGGTGGAGCGGGCTGGTTGGAAGAGGGAAGGGGGCAGAGTTCATAGAACATTAATGCATGGGAATGAATGGGCCACATGGCCAGAGTAGGGAGGGGGCCACTCACAACGACGGTGCAGTTGGTAATGACTGTTCCTCTTTCCTTCTGCATGTCATGCAGGTCAGCGCCCACCAGAAGAGGGTCATTTGGCGTGCCATCGCCAAGGAGGTCCGGACCCTGGGGGCCCACCAGAGACGGGGCACCCACTGTCGTAAGAGATGGGAGGACATTCGCCGCTGCAGCAAGAAGACGGCGGAGGCTCAGCTGGGGATGGCCTCCCAACGTGGGAGGGGTGCCCGTCGCACCATGACCCCCCTGTGAGTTGGATGGGTGCTTGAGGGCCTCACAGCAGACACAAGGGGGTGAGTACAACCTCATTCTGCGGACTTTGCGCGCAGTAGAGGGGTCTGGGTGGGGGAGGTGGGCTGTGGGTGTCCCTAGGCCAGGGCGAGTTCGGTAGGCAAGGCCCCTCCGTAATGTAGCCCATGTGGCACTCTACCCCACCTCAGCAGAGTGCCAAGTCGAGGTATAGTTGCCCCTGTGGCATCCATGTGCGCAGTTGTCCACCATTGCCATGTAGGCCATATCTGAGAAATTGCATGTGCAGAGGGCAGGAGCACGGCGTAATGCAGGGGGCTGCTGTGTCTGTCTTGTCCGCCAACGGTAGCGGTATGCCATGCACTAAAACTCTCTTTCTACTGTCTCCCCCATTTTTCTGCTCTCCCTGTCCTTTTGTACATCAGCATCATCAGGCGGAGGTACAGTGGCACCGGAGCACGAGGGAGCTGCATCCCACAAGGCCATGGAGGGCCACACCACGGACTCAGAATGCACCAGTGGGACGGAGGGCGAGAGGAGCTTCACGTCGGCCACCGGATCACCAAGCAGCGACACAGACTCGTCCGCCGATGGGGGCTCCCTTGTGGTGGCGGCACCATCTGTGCGCCCCACTTCTACAGGTACAGCCGCCACCTCCCCTACCAGCACCGCCCTCCCAGCAGCCCCTCAGCATTCGCCCCGTGCCCGCTCACCCAGGAGGGTGGGCATCACCTTCGCCCCAGGTACCTCAGGCCCTGACCCAGTCACCCCTGCTGCCCTCAGTGAGGAGGCATTGACCTCCTCAGGTCACTCACTGTTGGGCAGTCTACTATTGTGAATGCCATCCAGGGTGTAGAACGAGAGTTGCAACACGGTAATGCATTCCTGGAGGGCATTCATTCTGGTCAGGCTGTCCTTCAGCGAACCCTGCAATCTCTGGCCTCAGCACTGATGGCAGCCATTGTCCCTGTGTCTAGCCTCCCCCTCCAACCTTCTCCACCCAGACCCAATCTCCTGTACCCCAGCCCATCCCAAGCACACCTACAGACCAGCATGCACACAAGTCAGCACACACAGGAAGCTCAAGCAAACATAGGCACCACACAACCCACAGGCACTCACGCAAGCCTCACCCATGTACAAACACAGCAACATCCACTGCCTCCACTGTGTCCCCCTCCTCCTCTTCTCCCTCCTCCCTCCCAGTCTCGTCTACACACACACCTGCATGCACCACATCTACAGGCACCATGAATCACACAAGGATACCCAGCACCACAAGCTGCTCACCTGTACTCACCACCTCCACTCCCATTTACACGTCCCCTGTGTCCTCTCCCAATGTGTCTGTGACGCCCCCTCCCAAAGTACACAAACGCCGGCAATCACTCACCCAACATCCATCCACCTCACGACAGCCTCCAGTACCTGCACCTGCACCCAAAACACCTAAAGTGACACCTCTGACAACCACCTCCTCTTCCTCCACTCCCAGTCCCCCTCCAACTACCCATCCCAGTGTTCGTCAGAAACTGTCCCTCTGTAAAGTTGACCTTTTTGCCCCCACGCCCCCCCCTCCAATTCATCAGTCCCGTCGTAGCACCTCAGCCAAAAAGCCTCCAATACCAGTGGTGCCTGTTCAAGGTTTGTGGAGTGCACCGGCCACCAGGGCAGGCAGTATGACCCAGAGCCAAGGCACTGGCAGCCCACCCCCTGTAAAGGCTCTAAAATTGGAGAGTGGATGACGGGACCGTGTGAAGACTCCTGGTGGGACAACAACTCACATGGGTTCCAAGGGGATTGGAGAGTCAGCTGTGACTCCACCAAAGTTGGGGAAGGGCCAGAGGAAGTCTGCCCAGCCTGTTGTGAGTGTTACGGCGGAGAAGTGCGCCATCATTTCCGGCGGTCGAGACACAACCGCCAGCACCGTCGTCACTGGTCCAGAGACCACCGCCATAGTCACAGCCCAGGAGGGCCCAAGTATTGTCACTGGTCCAGAGACCACTGCCAGAATCACAGCCCAGGAGGGCCCAAGTATCGTCACTGGTCCAGAGACCACCGCCAGAGTCACAGCCCAGGAGGGCCCAAGTATCGTCACTGATCCAGAGACCACCGCCGGAGTGATTGCCCAGGAGGGCCCAAGTATCTTCACTGGTCCAGAGACCACCGCCAGAGTCATTGCCGGGGAGGGCACAAGTATCGTCACTGGTCCAGAGACCACCGCCGGAGTCATTGCCCAGGAGGGCCCAAGTATCGTCACTGGTCAGGAGACTACGGCCGGAGTCACAGCCCAGGAGGGCCCAAGTATCGTCACTGGTCCAGAGACCACCGCCGGAGTCACAGCCCAGGAGGGCCCAAGTATCGTCACTGGTCAGGAGACCACCGCCGGAGTCATTGCCCAGGAGGGCCCAAGTATTGTCACTGGTCCAGAGACCACTGCCGGAGTCACAGTCCAGGAGGGCCCAAGTATCGTCACTGGTCAGGAGACCACCGCCGGAGTCACAGCCCAGGAGGGCCCAAGTATCGTCACTGGTCCAGAGACCACCACCACAGTCATTGCCCAGGAGGGCCCAAGCATCGTCACTGGTCTGGAGACCACCGCCACCGCCGGAGTCATTGCCCAGGAGGGCCCCGGCTGCCACAGCCTAGGTAGGCTATGATGGAACGTCATGCCACACACCAATACCCAGTGTAGGGAACGTCATGCCACACACCAATGCCCAGTCTAGGGAACGTCATGCCACACACCAATGTCCGTACCAGAACCACCATGTCAAAGCACCGCTGAACAGTCCAGAGACCGCCAAGGCAAAGCACCGCTGAACAGGGCAACGACCACCATGGCAAAGCACCGCTGAACAGTCCAGATCAGCCATGGCAAAGCACCGCTGAACAGGGCAACGACCCCCATGGCAAAGCACCGCTGAACAGGGCAAAGACCGCCATGGTGAAGACCGCTGAACAGGGCAAGCACCGGGTAGGAATGAATAGACCGCCACATCAGGCATCGTTATCCCATGTGCAGCTGGGACAGTGACAGGACAGGTACTTTCACGGGGAGACTCATCCAGTCTGGGCACCAGTCCCCCTCCAGAACCAGTGGAGACCTGCATCTACTTGAGAGACTGTGGCTTTGCACTCCCCAGGATGGCACAGTGGGCAAGCCACCCACTGTAGAGACTTGAGAGACTGTGGCTTTGCACTCCCCAGAATACATCAATGGGCATGGAGCCCCATCGTGGATCTGGCTTTGCAGTCATACGGCTGAGGTGCCCCCCCTTCCCTTCCCCCTGAGGTGCCTGTAGTATTTCTATCTGATGCCCCGGCAGTGTTCTCTCCGATTGTGGTCAGGTATCCTTTGCGAGCCTCGCCCATGCATTTTTGGACTGTTGGTGCACGGACATTGTTATGTACATATCTGCACTACTTCTCGTAATGTATATATTTATGACTGATTTTCATATATATATCTCTGTATATTTTTGTATGACATGTATTATGCCACATTACAATGTTTGACCGAATTTCGCTTTGTCTTTTCATTCTTCCGGGGGGGTTGTGGGTTGTTACTGTGATTTTTGTGAATGCATTGGTGTGTATGTTGTATTATGCGAGGTTGGGGGTGGGGGTGTTTGGTGGGTGCCCCCCTAACTTTTGCCTCCCCCTCCCCCATGTTGTAGGTGCAGTACTCACCATTGTCTTCGGCGTCTACGTAGATGTTGGTCGTAGAGGAGCAGAAACACAAGGGCAGGGAGTGTTTGGAGTTCCGGGTCCATGGAGTCCTCGTTCCTCGTGGGATGTGTTCAGGTGAGTATTTTCCCATTGCAAAAGCTGTTTCTGCCGTGTTTTTATCCACGGTGAATCCACCACCGGAAAAGGTGGCGAAATGGCGGGTTGTAATACTATGGGCGGTACATTGGGTTCCGCCTGTCTGTTGGCGGTGACCGCCGCGCTGCTTGTCTGTACCGCCGTGGCGGGCGGTGTGTCAAAGTGGCTGTCTTTTTTGGCGGTTTCCGCCAGGGTGATAATCCCATTTTTTTATCAGCCGCACTGTTTGCGGTAATATCGCAGCTTTAACACCGTCCGCCAGGGTTGTAATGACCCCCTGAGTGATCAGTGACTTCCTTGTGAGTCAGCTTCTGCAATGGTCTTGAAATGACTGAAAAACTGGGAATCCATTGGCGATAGTAACCTTTCATCCCTTGAAACACCCTGACATCTCTCTGTGTGGTCGGGGGATTCATCTGCAATATGGTTGTAAACCTTTTTCTGGATATATTTCTTTATCCCTTCTCAATCTGGTTACCCAAGTATTTCACTTCTTTCTGGCAGGATTGCAATTTCAGCGAAGACACTTTATGACCATTCTTTCCCAAATGGTTCAGTGAGACAATTGTGCCATACTTGCTCTCGTCCTTTGTTTTGGACGCAATCAGCAAGTCATCAATGTACTGTACCAAGGTCGATTGGAAAGGCAATTCCAATGATTCCAAGTTCTTTTTCAAGATCTGATTGAATATGGAAGGTGACTCTGAAAATCCTTGAGGAATTCTGCTCCAACAATAAACTTGGTCCAAAAATGTGAAACAAAAGAGAATTTGGCTGTCCTCATGAGGAGGCACAGAAAAGATGGCTTGTGACAAATCAATGACAGTGAACCACTCAGCATCACATGGAATCTGAAACATTATCACAGCTTGATTTGGCATCACAGGACAACATTTGACCACAATGTCATTTAAGTTTCTCATATCTTGGACAATTCGAATTTTCCCACAGGGCTTTTGCAAACCCATTACAAGTGATTTACATGGGCTGCTCAACACTTCCTTCAGAACCGCTTGTTTCACAAAGTCTGCAATTATTTGGGCGACCTTCATAAGGACATCTTGTGGCATGTGGAACTGGGGAATTTGAGGAAAAACTGCATTCAGCTTCGCAGTAACTTTAACTAGCTCAACTCACTTTAATAGACCTATCTCTTTTCCTGTCATATCCCACACCTTCTCCTAAGCCGTTCCCTGTAAATCAGGATGAAGCTCCGTCACTGTGAACATTGGGGAAAAAATCAATCAGAGGGTATTCCTCATTTGCAGTCTCACACTCTATCTCTGGGGCTTGGTCATCTTCATCATCACTATTCGTCTGAATCTCAATCCCATCATTTGAACAAGTAATTGAGCATTTTGTTTGACCCAGTATGGATACTGAATTTATATTGCAGACTATGAATTTATGCAATCCCTGGAAGTTGCCAATTTTAACCTGAACTGGGTCTGTAATCAGGTTGGGCAAATACTGATTCGTTACCTCTACAATCTGAACTGTTTTACCTGAAAGGGGCAAGTTTGGAACTTCTGCACTTCTCACTGTAGAGCATGTAGCTCCCGTGTCAACTAAGAATGAAACTCTGTGACCCATGACTTTTCCCTTCACATAGGGACCTCTTTGATCTGCTTCTAAGGAAGTTGCAAGCACACATGGCTCCTCATCTGAACTTTCGTTCACCCAATCATTGTTTATTCCATTCTCACTGTGTAATGGGAATTGGTGCATTGTGTTTTTACTTTGGTTAAGCCTCTGACCTGTGACCTGTTGAGAAAGCATCATTTGCTGCTGTTCCATTGGGGCTTGAGGTATTTGAATTTGCTGTCTAGGTACCATGGAAACCTGCTGCTGCACTGGCTGCGACTGTGTCATTTGAAGATGTGGCAATTTTACCTGCTGCTTTGGTTGAAAATTCTGCACTTTCCTCCACCATCATCGGACACTCCCGTTTCCAATGTCCGACGGCTCTGCAAACATGGCAAGGCAACGATTTCTTCATTCCCTGCACATCATTCTGAACCAATACAGTACCTTAATCTGGACTTCGACTCACATTACCTCCTCGACCTCTCATCTGTGGCTGAAATACTATTGCCCGTATTTATAATTTTTGACGCTAAACTGCGCTAACGCAGTTTACCGTCAAAAAATTCTGCGCCGGCTAACGCCATTCTGAAGCGCCATGCGGGCGCCGTATTTATTGAATGGCGTTAGCCGGCGCAAGCAGACCGGCGCTGCCTGGTGTGCGTGGAAAAAAAACACGTACACCAGGCAGCGCCGGCGTTGGGAAAAATGGCGTTAGGGCGTCTTAAAATGGCGCAAGTCAGGTTGACGCTAAAAAATCGTCTTAACCCGATTTGCACCATTTTAAACGACGCCCAGACGCCATTTACATGACTCCTGTCTTAGTAAAGACAGGAGTCATGCCCCCTTGCCCAATGGCCATGCCCAGGGGACTTATGTCCCCTGGGCATGGTCATTGGGCATTGTGGCATGTAGGGGGGCACAAATCAGGCCCCCCTATGCCAAAAAAAAAAATAACAAAAAAAAAATGTATACTTACCTGAACTTACCTGAATGGCCCTGGGGTGGGTCCCTCCATCCTTGGGTGTCCTCCTGGGGTGGGCAAGGGTGGCAGGGGGGGTCCCTGGGGGCATGGGAGGGCACCTGTGGGCTCATTTTGAGCCCACAGGCCCCTTAACGCCTACCCTGACCCAGGCGTTAAAAAGTGGCGCAAATGCGGGGTTTTTTGACCCGACCACTCCCGGGCGTGATTTTTGCCCGGGAGTATAAATACGACGCATTTGCGTCGCCGTCATTTTTTTAGACGGGAACGCCTTCCTTGCATCTCATTAACGCAAGGAAGGCGTTCACGCAAAAAAATGACGCTATTTGCCCATACTTTGGCGCTAGACGCGTCTAACGCCAAAGTATAAATATGGCGTTCGTTTTGCGCCGAATTTGCGTCGAAAAAAACGACGCACATTCGGCGCAAACGGAGTATAAATATGCCCCTATGTTTCCCTGCTGCTGGTGTGGCAGCTGTTGTAGGAAATTTCC
This sequence comes from Pleurodeles waltl, assembly GCF_031143425.1. Lineage (NCBI taxonomy): Eukaryota > Metazoa > Chordata > Amphibia > Caudata > Salamandridae > Pleurodeles > Pleurodeles waltl. Next base: position 917,234,891 of record NC_090447.1, read on the forward strand.
CTCATGCCTATCGGTGCAGCTTTAATCTGCATCACCACCGCCTTTTCATTCAGCTTTCTCTGCTTCAATTGAATTTCATCGGTACAATACTTGGCATACTGCAACATCTCATCAATCGGCTTTGTTTGCCAGCAGATCAAATGACTCTTAATCTTCTGGCTAATTTCAGGTCTCAATCCTCCCACAAATCTGAACACAAAATTAATCATGTCCTACTTTTTCAATTGTCTCTGTACCACTGTAATGCTTGAACGCCTGTAGCAACCTCTCATAATACGCATGTATCAGCTCCTTTGTCTCTGGAGCTGTCCTGTCAATTCTCTGCCAATCAATGTTTTTGGGCGAAATTCTCGCTTTCAAAAAATCAATAACCTTAAAGTAATATTTCATTACTTCTGGAGATGGTGCACCTGTATTTTAATCTTTCTCTGGTACGCTTGTTGGCCAATCTATACTCTTTTACACTCTAGCCACAGATCAGCTGGGACCACTATCTCTAGTAAGGTGTTCAAGTCATCCCACAGGCACTTTGCAAGTTTCACAAACCTGTCTGTCTGCTGATACCGCCCCACTGGTTTCTCTCTCAACTTTGAATAATCATTTGTGAACGACAGAATGTCATTTCTGCTCCAAGGAAATGAACAAAATTCCATCCTGTAATCTCTCTCATTGGTAAAATTATCACTGGATCTTGTTCTTGCTGCACATTTGCAGTCAGCTCCACAGAATCCCCTTTTTTCTTATCTCTTTTCTTTACCCATCTGCCTTTCCACTTGTCTAATGCTCCCCAGGTCTGGGCACGTTGAAGTAATTCCCTAAGGTGTGCCTTCATTCCGGCAGATCTCATGGTTTCAAAATCTTCAGCCTCAAAGTCTAGTCGGTAACTCCTTTTCAAACGCTTTGTTTTCTCTATCTCTATGCTGTACTTCTCTGCCAGGTCTGCTAGCTCCCGATGAACATTACTCACTTCCTTTGTAATCTTCGGGCATAGGTATCTCAATTCCGCTACTGTGCAAGAATCTAACCTGTTCACACCTAAAGTTCCCTCAATGAGCTCACTCACTTCCATGCTTAGCCTAGCATAGTTCAAACACTCCTCTCCCTTAGGTGCACTCTGCGGGGTATTCAGCATGTCTAACCATTCAGTCAACTGCTGAGCTGTTAAACCTTGCGATGAAATATTGCTGGCCTGTACCAGTAGCACCTGCTTTGAAACTGTATTCGGGGTCTGCGGTGTCAGCAATTTTAAGCTCTGGCTAATGTTTGACCCTATCGTAGTATCTGAAAGTGTCCCAAATGAACTAAGGTCCAGCAGTGTTTTCGATTCGTCAAAAGTCTGTCCCACAGGAGAGGCTACTCGAGTATTTTTGTTAGGTCCTCCCCCAATACATTCTGTGACATGACACCCTGCTCACATACACCAGGTGTCTTCTGTGCAAATAAGGGTACGGCCAGAGCAACAGTAATAGGCAGAGATATAGCATCTGGGGTTGGTCTTGTACTTAAGCTCTGTGGAAGAGTAACTCCCATGTTCTGATTCCTCATTGAAGACATATCTAAACATGTCCCTGTTACTGGAGTAAATGTCGGCATTACTTGTGGCTGCACTTGGTGCAGTAAAAGTGGAGTTGGTTCTGTCTGAACCAACATCGGTCTCAGGAAAACCTGTTCCGTAGGCACCATTAGGTTTAGTCATTTCTATAAGGGGTACATCAGGGTAAATTCTCTGAACCTGTGGCGGTTGCACCTGATTTTGTACTACTGGAGTAGAAGGCACATTGAGACTACCCTGCATAGGACTCTGTGTCAGGCCAGTATCAACTTGCACCGGACTCAATGTTCCGTTAACCTGTGTCGGAGCTGAAGGATTAGCACTGGTGTTCGGATCACTCTCATGTGCAGCATATGATGGTGTATGATTTCTCAATAACTGTAAAATAAATTCATCATCATCTGATTCTTCCTCCACTGGTAAAGACTTCCTAGGGTCCCTATTTTTGGACGGGCTTCTGTTAATCTTTCTAGTATCTTTCCTTCCTTCTTCCTCACTGTCCCGCGTAATCGTAGTAAACAACTTAATTCCATGCAAAGTCTAATTTCTCCAAATATTCTGAAAACTGTCCCACCTAGCCTCTGTTAATGTCTTTTCTGTCTTTTCTGCCTTTCTCATTCTCCTCTCGAATCTCTGTTGCTGTTGCTGTCTGGCTACTAGCTCCCAGATCGCTAATGCCTCAAACTGTGCTGGTCTCGGTAGAGGCTTTGATTCATATAACATCATCCTCAAATGCTCCAAAACCTTCAATTTGAATGTTCCATTTATAGGAAATGCTAAGTTCCTATCCTTCTCTGTCACTTTGCACCATTGCTTTAGCCAAAGAAATGACGTGACACACTTCTCTTCCATTACAATGTAAGCTGGTGTACCTTCTGGCGGTGTAGGCTTGCCTATACTTGTTGTAATGTAAGTATATCCCCTTAAGGCACTCTTTAAAGCTTTGAAAAATGTCATCTTTTCGACCTTTTTGTTATTCAAAATCAAATCAGGAAGTGACTTTTAATCCCAGAATTCTCTTCACCCACTTTCTCAACCAATTGTCTCTCACGGATGGCTGCCAATCCGTGGGTAACCCTTCTTACTAACCGACTTATCCCAGTGCAGCTCCAAATGACGTCACACTCAGATGTACTGCGGCTGACAAAGTCTTGGGCTTGTTCACCCAACTTCGATTCACACAAACTAATACAAAAACTATGAGCGCTAAACCCAAAATCAAAAACCAAATCTGCTGGTTTACTACAGGAAAGGTAACACAATCGCTTCAGAAACTTTACAGATTTTTCACTGACAGCTGTTGCTCTCACAGCTACTCTTTCTTTCTCGGTTTCCCAGATTTGCAAGTGAAATGCAACTCGCAAAGTTTACTCTCAACTGATCATTGGGTCTGTCCTGGTCCATATAGGACTGTCCAGATCTCAGTTGAAATTCTCTTTAACTCACCTTGACTCACACTCTGACTTGTCAACCACACTCTGACTTGTCAACCACGCCCGATCGACCTATTAAACCAGACAAATTACAACATAAAGCCAAGTGTTTCATATACTTTTCAATATACTCCGGAGTCTTAGACCATGCAGGGTCCGTACATCAACAGCCATGTGGACAATTTTTTAGCACAAAGCGCCACACATATGTGAAGTTCGACGACCTCCCTATTCTCACTCTGTGGAGTATGCACACTCCTACACCTTCATTTGGAGTACGCAAACTCCCTAAACCTTCACAAACTTCACAATTCACCTGCAATTTGCATAACCTGTGCAAGCGCAAAACCCTATTTCATTCACACTATCACTAGAACGCTGAGAACATCCTCAACCAACCATTGGCAGGCTCCAAGATTCTGGGAAAGTCATTTCCGGACTTAAGGGAACATTTTCTCTCCAATTAACATCATTAAAAAATAAAATCCAAATTTCAGTAATAATGAACTCTCAAAGGACCAAATCATCAAGCTACTACCATCTCTGGGAACACCTATGACAGGCACTTAGGGAGACAAACCATCAAGCTGTCACTATCTCTGTGAATACCTGTTATACTGTACCAGACATCTGTGATGGGCTCTTAAGGAGACAAACTATCCGTCTCTGCTAACATCTCTGTCAGCGTGTCTGAACTTAATAAGTAAACTTACAAGGGGACGCGAATAGGTCGATGAACCTTTTGACTTGCAATTAAAATGTTCCCGCCATAGATCCAATAAAGGCAGATCAATAATTAATGACCAATCAATAATCAATGATAACCAATACCATTAGTAGTAAGTAATTGTCACACACTATGACCTTTCAGTCATGAATAACCACACCTTTTAGTAAAAGTATTTATTTCCCAATACTAACAATGAAAATGACACATATGATAATCTCAAATTCAAATGATACACATACAGAAACATCACTGGCTGTCAAAAGCAGCGAAATAAATGCAATCTAATCAAAGCTTGAAATACCACACATTCTAAAGTTACAGTGCAAATCAATATTAAGAAGAATTGCGCAAACAATATCACATACATTTAGATTCAGTAAATAAATATATCAAACATTACTCCCTATAGCAAATTCTCAGTCGTGAGGATCCTTATCTAACATCAGATTAGCATCAGCATGTTGGGCTTCATGCAAAACAATTTAGTAAACACAAATTTAGAAAACATCTAACTATGACTCTATCAAAACAATGCGGTTGGTACCTAGAAAGTAAAAGCAAACATATACTGCAAGTCACATTTGGTAATTTGCATACATCTCCTCAAATCAATCGGCAAGCTAAGATAATCTTCGTCATCAGGACATCAGTTCGATCAGCAAGGCATCAGGATTCAGCATCAAAAGTTCGGAAAACGCGAAGTCTTTAATCATTAAAGTTAAGCATGTCTCTTGTCAAGACGCTCAAGAAAGGCGCAATGGGCTAATGGCAGTTTCTTCTCAGTATAGTCTGGCTAAATTACATTTCCTAAAACTACTTCTCAAATCCTTATTGGTCAAGGGATAGCATGTTCACACTTTGTCCAATAAAACTAAAACTTCAAATCTATAATTTCTATTAGAACTCCGTTCACATGTCGCTGATTGGCTTCTCCTGTAATGTCCTCGTCATCCAGCTCATCAGGTAATAATATTATTGCAGCTTATAGTCCAGTCAGTGTCTCTATTGTTCTTCTCCTGAGAAAGTCAGTCTTACACACATTACATTCATAATGTTACTTTTAGCAAGAACAGCATCTTCTAGCCAGCGGTTCTCATGATAAAGACTTTTATCTACGAGCACATTTGGGCAGTACAGTGGAAAATCACAATTTAATTCTCTAAGCAAACATTTTATTAATCGGTTTAGAAATACAGCTTTACATGAGGCCGGGCAACTAGGCCAAGACCTTCGCTAAGTTAAGACCCTCAATTAATAAACAAATACATAGGCCCTCATTACAACCCTGGAGGTCAAAGACCGCCAGGGCTGTTTTGGAGGTTGCACCGCCAACAGGCTGGCAGTGCAATCTCAGGTATTACGACCGCGGCGGAAGCGCCGCAGTCGTACTACCGGGACCGGCGGTTTTCCACCACTTTGGTCCCGGCGGATTCAATCCTCCAGGGCAGCGCTGCTTGCAGCACTGCCGAGGGCATTACGAGTCCCCCTCCCACCAGCCTTTTCATGGAGGTAGGAACCGCCATGAAAAGGCTGGCAGAAAGGGGAGTCGCAGGGCCCCTGGCACAGCCCCATGAAGCTTTTCACTGTCTGCATAGCAGATAGTGAAAAGCCGTCACACTGCTGCAACACCGCCGGCTCCATTTGGAGCCGGCTCCCATGTTGCGGCCATCATCCCCACCGGCTCCGCAGGGATGTCGTAATGGCCACCGTGGGAGTGTGGCCGCATTGGCGGCTGCGCAGCAGTTGCCACTTGGCAGGCGGCGGTTGCCACCCGCCAAAGTTGTAATGAGGGCCATAGTGTGTTAGAAATGGGGTCTTTGGTTGGCAGTCAGGTTATCCCCTGTCCAAGCAAGGACCATCACTCTAGTCAGGGTAAGTCACACACAATCCAAATTATCCTGTGCCCACTCTCTGGTAGCTTGGCACTGAGCAGTCAGGCTTAACTTAGAAGGCAATGTGTAAAGTATTTGTGCAAAAAAGCACGGAATAACCCAGTATAACACCACAAAGATACACCCCACAGTGTTTAGAAAAATATATAATATTTATCTGGTTAAATGCAGGTCAAAACGATTAAGATGCAATAAGTATATCTTGAGATATCACAGTAAAAATGATATAAAGTGTCTTGTTGCTGCCCGCCAAGGTTGAACCGCCGGGCAGCCGCCAATGCGGCCAAACTCCTGAGGGGTCTATTATGAGATCCCCGCTGGGCCGGCAGCCGGAAACCTGGTTTCCGCCCGCCGACCCAGCGGGGATCTCGGCCGCAACATGGGAGCCGGCTCCAAATGGAGCCGGTGGTGTTGCGGCTGTGCGACGGGTGCAGTTGCACCCGTCGCGCTTTTCACTGTCTGCATAGCCAGTGGCATGGGCAGTGCAGGGGCCCCCAGGGGCCCCACGACTCCCCTTTCTGCCAGCCTTTTCATGGTGGTTCTTACCGCCATGAAAAGGTGTGGGAGGGGGACTCGTAATCCCCTGGGCAGCGCTGCCCTGGGGGATTTAAATCGCTGGGACCAATGTCCGTAATGCCCCTGGAAGCACCGCAAGCCTGTTGGCGGTGCTTCCTCCGCAGGGTTGTAATGACCCCCTTAGTCTCTTAAAAGCAATAAATGTCTCTTGCAAGCACAAAGTACCTGGTTTGCGCTCAAAATCTCCGCAAAGAACCATAGAGGAGGAGATGCGTGGAAAACAGGGAGGTGTGCGTCGATTTCTCAGGCTGCCACACTGACACGTCGTTTATTTTTCATGCAGGGAAGGCTTTGCGTCGATTTACGGCACTTGGTCTTGGATCCTCTTCAGGTTGTGGGGTTTTTGGACACCCCGGAGATGATGCGTTGAAATCTGACACTGACAGGACAAAGTCACAGGGGCTGCATTGATCCGGTGGGCGTTGCGTGGAAATAAATGGAATAACATAACTGCGTAGAAGTTAATTGCATTTTTAAAAGAATGCTCAGTTCAAACAATGAACAAATGTTTGATATTTGCAGTTTAACTTAAATCTTACAAGGAAAATCACCATGCCTGCCGAGTTACAAAAGAGTAAAATTTGAGAAGACCAACAGGTCAGAATCTGTCTTTTAGCTGGGGATTTGCATTTGTTATAAATTGTTGATCCTTAAAAGAAATGAAACAGGAAGAAAGAACAAATACAATCCCCGTTTTTGTGGACATCAGGTACAAAGTATAAAATGTAGTAAAGTTTCCCCTACCTTAATATTTAAAAAATTCTCATTTGATGAATTTTTATACTATCAAATACTAATTCTTAACTGTGCAAACTGATATAGTCATAAGTGTATGTCGTATAATTATCTTCAGAGAGGCTGATCTCATGTTTATGATATACAAATAAATGCTCGTATCTGGCTGCTTTCCATACCATAAAGTCAATATTATTAGTGCCTGGGTGCATATTTATTAAAGACTTGTTTCCCCTTTGCACCACACAATGGCGTGCAAGAGGGACACAGCCATTAAGTTAGATTTACCAAGTCAGGCAAGGCCACCTTGCCTGGCCTTTCCTGGCTTGATAAATCTAGAGTAATGCAATGCAGTGCAAATCGCTGCGCTGCGTTTCTTTACCCTGGGAAGTCTTCCATTGGTGGAGCGTGGGTGCCCCCATGCATCCATCCTTGGATTTGCTACATTCTCAGATTTACCATTACGTGTACACCTGGGAACATGTCAAACTTCCACGCCTCACCCGGTGAGGCAAAAAAAGGAGGAATATCTTCATTTTTCATTGCTACTTCCTCTTTCTATGTGCAGCACATATAGAGAGGAAAATGTCTCTCAGAACTGTTTTTGAGTAGGAAGATGTAATGAGATAATTCCAATGTTAACCTAAGAGAAAGTTAGGCCTTGCTGTGGTGAAAAATTACTTCAGGAGTTTTACACTACCAGGACATGTAAAACATAAACGTGCATGTCCTGGGTTCTAAATACATTGCACCGAGCCCTCTGGGCTTTTGGAAGCCTTCTCAGGGTGACTAAGATGGATAAAAAATGAAAGGTTTGGGCCTGGCAAAAGCAATATTTTGCCAGGTCGATGTGGCAGTGCAAAATTGCACACACAGGTTCTGCAATGGCAGGCCTGAGATATGGTTCAAGGGCTATTTAAGTGGGTGGCACAATCATTGCTGCAGGACCACAAGTAGCATTTAATTTACAGTCCCTGAGCACAGGTGCTGTACTTTACTATGGACTTATAAGTAAATTAAATATTACAAGTGGAGATAGGCCACTGTTACCATATTTAGTGGAGAGGGGACAAGCACTTTAGCACTGGTTAGAAGAGTGAAAGGAGAGAGAAGACTAAAGTCAGTAAAAACGAGGTCAGAAAAGTGGAGGGGGAAGGCAAAAACTTGGGGGGAAGACCACAGTAAGGCTGTCAGGTCTAACAGGAAGCCTCTAATCAAGGAGTATGAACACATGTGAAAAGTTCCCAGGAGTGCTTTCCTGGTCTATATCTCCAGTAAACTGGACTACAGCAATGCACTCTCTGTCGGTTTCACCTCTTAGCTAACAAAAAACTGTAGATCATCTCAAAGACAGAAGCCAGACTCACGCCAAGACTACCATAATTTATCTCACATCACCAGGACCTCACTTTTAAAACGTATTGCACATGGGGGTCCATGCAACATGACCGGAGCCATTTGTGTCAGATTGCTGGGAACAGCTCCGTCACAATGCTGTGATAACACCACATTTTTAGCATTTGTGTTTCTAAGCACTATATTCAAGTTTAATCTTTGAAAATTCAGCAATGTGCTTGTGTATGTTGTATTTTTGTCATTTTATTTTTTGTTTTAGTCAGATAAATACTGGCCATTTTTCTTAAATTGTGTTGAGTGCTTTTGTGGTGTTTTCACTGTGTTACTACAAATACTTTACTTATTGCCTTTAAGATAAGCCTGACTGCTTGTGCCAAGCTACCAAGGGGGTGAACATGGGCTATCCTAGGTGTGTACCTCTCTTACCCTGACAAGAGTGAGGGACCCTGCTTGGATAGAAGGCAAACTGACTGCAAACCAGGGGCCCCATTTCTAACAGATATATATACCTTACCATTGTGATAGGGATGACTGTCACAGAGTCGGGGAAGCGAGGCGTCGCTGGATCTGGTACGGTGTCGGTTCTGGTGCTGCGGACCACTGGAGCGGAGGCATCGGTGTGAAGCATCAGGACCTTGCTGCAGAGCAGTGGAGATGAGGTGGCATTTGTGCGAATTGTTTGTTCCTTATGCTCCAGCAGGCTCGATGTCCAGCAGGTCAAGATGTGGTGGGGCAACCTCAGGGCATCTTGGTCACGCCACGGGTTGCAGGTGCCAAGGCAGAGTCGGGTGTCACGGAATTTGGTGACATGACACTCTGGACTCACAAACTCATAGGACGTCAGTGAGGCTGTGGCGGGGTCAGGCCCGTGATGTCTGTCAGGGTCGTTGCACTCCTGTGGAGACCATGGCTTCGGTTACAGGCAGCATCGCAGAGTCAGGCAGCGGCGTCAGTTTGGGCATTGTCTGATATTGGTGCACTTGGTTTTTCTTGATTTTCAACCAGTTTTCACTTCCAGGGGCCCAGAAACTGGAATAGGCTCCACGTGGCGAGTTAGGGTCCAGAGAAACCGAACCCAGAGGTTGGTAGGTGAAGTCTTTGATGTCCTTGAGACTTCTTAACAAGAAGCAAGCTCAGTCCAAGCCCTTGGAGAAGCATTACAAGCACAATACACAGCGAAGCCCAGTCTTTGTCCTCTTTAAGGCAGAAATGGCAACTGCAGGCCAACCCAACAAAGCACACACAGCAAAGGGCAGTACTCCTCCTCCTGGTCTTTAACTCTTCTCCTTGACCGAGGTTCCTCTTGATCCAGAAGTGTTCTAAAAGTCTGGGGTTTTGGGTCCACTACTTATACCCATTTCTGCATTTGAAGTAGGCAAACTTCAAAGTTAAGTCCCTTTTGTTGACAAGATCCTGCCTTGCAGAGGCCTGGACCCAGACATACATCAGGGGGTCAGAGGCTGCATTGTGTGAGGACAGGCACAGCCCTTTCAGGTGCAGGTATCCTCCCTCTCCATTCTAGCCCAGGAGACTCATCAGGATGTGCAGGACACCTCACAGCTCCCTTTGTGTCACTGTTTAGAAGAAATTTACAAACAACCCAACTTTCAGTCTGACCCAGACGTGATTTCCACAGGCAGGCAGAGGCACAGAATGGTTAAGCAAGAAAATGCCCATTTTCTAAATGTGGCATTTTCAAACAGACAATCTAAAAACCAACTCTACCAAAAGGTGTATTTTTAAATTGTGAGTGCAGAGACCCCAAACTCCTTCTCTCTATCTGCTCCCAATAAGAAACTGCACTATTTTAAGGTAATCCCTATGTTAACCTAAGTGAGAGACAGGCCTTGCAATAGTGAAAACAAAGCTAGCAATATTTCAGTATCAGTTCATGTAAACCATACCAGTACATGTCCTACCTTTTAAATAAATACACTGCACCCTGCCCATGGGGCTACATACAGACCACGTTATGGGTGACTTACATGTAGCAAAAGGGAAGCTTTGGGTCTAGCAAGGGGGCCTGGGCCATGTTTACAGGGCTACTCATGTGGGTGGCACAATCAGTGCTGCAGGCCCACAAGTAGCATTTGATTTACAGGCCATGGGCACCTCTAGTGCACTTTACTAGGGACTTACTAGTAAACCAAATATGCCAATTATCGAAAAATCAATCACCAATAAAATTTACACAGAGAGCACTTGCACCTTAGCACTGGGCAGCAGTGGTAAAAGTGCCAGAGTACCAAATCCAGCAAAAATGAAGTCCAACACACAGTTAAAAATACAGAAAGCAGAGTCAAAAAGATAGGGGAAACTACGCCAAGGATGCCAGGTCTAACAACATGCATCATGATAATAGATAACATAACATAGATTTCCTTTTTAGGCCACAGCATATTGCAATTGACGCTCAACACTCCTAGACTCAATTATTGCCTCAAACCCAAGAGATCCATTCTTGATATGGGTTGTTTTACATGTGGCTGGTTTGACTCTGAATATATAATAGAACTGATATATTTCCCAACCTTTAGAAAGGTCTAATGCAACTGCACTTTGCAACCCCCACTCAAGATACAGAAAAATGTCCCACTAATCTAGATGTGAACTGGGGGTGGAAAGTGAGCAAAATCAGGAAATGAGTAGACAACCAAACTATTGACTCCATCTTCTAATTGAGATTTTTTTGACAATGAGGATCAGCAAATCACTTCTAATCAGCTCTATAGTCAGTCTTGGCTTGCAGCAAATGGAGTAGGTATTGGCCTGTACTGAAGAAACGTTAGATGGGAGGGTTGTAACTAATGGGACTGTATGATTTCAGGGAAAATTGAGGATAAAAGTCAAATGAGTAAAATACTGGAGAGAAGCTCAAGTATGAGTTTGGTTAATTGTTATACTATTTGGTAGCCCAAAAAAAAACATGGTTCCTGTTGATCTATTGTATATAATCCAGAAAATAATCTAGGGACTCATTAAGGTGATCTCTTTGACCATCTTTCTGTGGGAAATGACTAGTAGACTTGAAGTTGATTGTCCACAACCTATTAAGTAAAGTATTCCAAAACATGAGAATAAACTGAGTATCTCTCTCATGATAATCTCTGAAGTTAATCCATGCATTTATACCATTTCTTTCAAAAACGTCATGCTTAGTTGATGTACTGTTAGCAATTTGTGCTAAAGTATGAAGCAAACCTATTGAGTAAAGTAGTCCAACACAATTAAAACATCAGTGTTTTCCTTTGAAGGAGGAAGATCAGTGGTGAGATTCATAGATATATTTTAATGGTCCATTCAGTAGTGTTTATTGGACCTAAAGGGAGGTTGCAGATGACAGAATTTCTTCTGTACAGAAACACTGTTTGACATTTCAGCTCACAGTTGGGCCCAGATTTAGGCCAAAGTGGTGCAGCGCGGTGCCAAAAATAGCAGTGCCACGCTGCGCCACTTGTATATGTAGGGGTGCGCTGTATTTAGAGGAATACAGCGCACCCATGTGTTTCCACCTGCACTGGGGCTGAATTAATCTGCCTAGCACCAACACTGGCATCCTTGCACCATAATTCAAGAGTGTCTGCATTGAGGAGATAGAGTGTTTATTTGCAGCAAGGTGTCCCTTCCCGCACATAAACAATTTATAATGGCAATTTGGCACTTCTCTGTGAGCTGCAAAATGCAGCACACATAGAAGTACCAATGTGTCATTGTGAATGACTGTTTATGTCAAAGAAGGCACGCCTTCCTGCACGTAAACAATCATCCATGGTATTATGCATCTTCTATGTGTGCTGCACAATGCCTACACAACCCTGTCATATCCTTTAGTGAAGCTGATGCTCATCATGTTCCAGCAGGTGAAATGGTTGTTCTTCTACTGCAGGACCTAAGGCTAGCCACCACTGTGTTCATTTCTAAGGAAAGCAAACATCCAGAAGTGTGTGCCTCCTATAGGTCAATCTTATTACTGAATGATGAGGCCAGAATTCTGGCTAATGTACTAGAAACATGGCTTAAAAGGGTGATCCTCATGTTGATTCCCCCAGATCAAAATGGATTTATGCCTAATAGGGTGACCGAGCACAATCTCCGCCGCCCTCCTTATTATCCTAAAAATACTAACCAATTTCACAGCTATCCTGACCACGCTCAAAGTTGAGTAGGGAATGCACCTAGGAGATCTAGAAGGAGGAGGAGTGGGAGGAGTCCCTCAGAAGTCCCAGAGTATTTGGCATTAGGGCAGGGTTTTCTGCTTATACAACTTCAGATGCTGCACAAAGCGTATTATTCCCAAACAGTATTGCACAGGATGGGGAAGGGCACCTCGCAAACTTGTGCCAGGAGTATGGACAGGGGAGCACCCTTTTCCGTATGGTATGGGAGTGCCCTGGACTGCAAAGTTTTGGGGTGGGCTGGCACACTGTGGCACACTGTGTAATTCGAGTCACAGGTATTCCATTAGTCATGATGACACAATGAATTATGTAGGACATATGGAGGGACAACAATATCAAAGCCTCCAAAACCATGGATTTCACTAGTGATTATAATGGTGAAATGGAATATAGCCCACAGATGTGGGGGGAAAGTGTGCCAGAAATGACCGACTGAGAAACGGAAATGGACTGGGGTATTTTGGTGAAGAGAGTAGTGTTTGAGGGTTAGGGATGTCCAAAGAAATGGGACACAATTTGGTTGGCCTGGTGAAAGTACAGAAGTCTCTGAAAGGTAAAGGGATGGATAGGGACAAATTAATGACAAGAGTCATTATACTTGAGATTGGTGGCACATTGTTTTGACTGTTTTGTTTTTCAGTATAAAACCAATAAAAATAATTAAAAAAAATATACTTCTTAGTGTATTTTCAGATCCTGGGAGAAAACTAAAAAGTCATCAGGCTAGATAATAGCAGAAGTGTCGATACTATTGCTAAATATATAATTCACTAAACGTTGAAAGGCAGTGGGATCATTGCACAAGCTAAAGGGCGTGACTTAATACTCAAAATGAACTTACCCAGTATTAATGGCTATTTCCTATTTGTCACCTGCTTTAATTCTGATGCAATTGTACGCTCTCTTAAATGCAGTTTAGTGAAAATCTTGGCAATGCAGACTTGTTCTAGCAAAACTGAAATCAATTGCTATGAGTAATCATTGTTGACTGTGATGTTAATCAATTCCCAGTAGGCCACATGTGGCATCAACTCTTCATTGAATTTCAAGACTAAGATTATAGGATCCCTTGCAGATGATGTAGAATGCCTAATCAATCATTCTACTAAATTTTCCTCAATATAGGTTTTAAGTGTTCATTTTCTTTAATAAACAAAGTACATATAGAACCATGTAGAATCATAGTGTTTAGAACACATCCTATGGTACAATCAAATTCCTTATGAGGAGGTAGGGAATCCATGTCTTTTCACTAAACACACTCATTACAAGTTATAAAGTCTCTTCACACATTTCCTCTGATGTATGTCAATTGTGTGCTATGTATTACTTTAATTGGTTCAGTGGTTTCTTTTTTCACTTTGGAGTATCATGCTGACAAGCCACTTGAGGATCCATAAAATCACCTGCCACTCATGATTGTAGTAATGACCAGCTCTCCATTTGACCAAAATGTATGGCTAAAAGTTACTTTGAGGAAAAAATACACTCCACTTTCAGCACATTTGTAACTGGGAATCAGTATATGTTGGTCTGCAACTTAAGGTACAGTGTTCTTGTTTCCCTGCAACCAACAGCATTCCCTCTTAAAGAGTCCTCTGTTCCTTAAATATATACATAAACCATTTTTCTTTTCTGTTTTTTTTTTCTCTATGGACAATGGTTTATGAAAGTATCCAGTCTGTATGGGTTTTTAGAAGTAGTTTGTAGTTTGTAGTTTGTACCTGATCAGTCAGAGCTGGTGGAACCATTAAACCCCAGTTTCTACATGTTTCAGCAGTTCATTCTTTTTTATGGTGACAACTGGAAGCACTTAATCAAGTAATGCATTTGGGGTAGTTGGTCTAATGGCTAGCACTAAAAGATCATTTGGAAGCCTGGCAAACTCTCAGGATTTGTGCCAACCTACCCCACTGCAAAGAGCGTTGCACTGCTCATGTGTGAGTGATCATGAATAGCAGTTCTAAACTGTTGAGGGGAGGGGAGTGAGTTTAATCGAGAGAAGAAACAGCTGGAGTGTTGTCATATCATGAACTGCATATATCCTGTTCTAAAGAGGATTCACAATAGCTGTAGCAAATTGTTTCTACTCATTTAATGTCCCTGGATATTCTGTTTTTTGGCTACTGAATTTCAGAGCTTTACTATGACTGAGACTCACCACTGGATTCTCACTCACAGTAAATTCTATGGAAATGGATAGAGAGTGCTAAATGCCATTGTCGGCCCTTAAAGATAAGGTCCTCTGCTGCACAGCTATGGTGAGCATATGTGTAAATGTGTATGTGCTGTACATGTAGATCTACTGTTTTGCAGAACCCAGTATCTACACACAGGTCACCTGTCACAGAAGGGACCCTTCAAGTATTGGTGCTGGCCTTGTGAAGGCCACCTAATGAGTGGGCATTCATTATGTAGGTCTGCAGTACTTACTGAAAGTTTCTGGTAATTATCTGAATTATAAGTTATTGAAGAGATTTGCACCAATGTAGTTTTACTCCACTTAGGCCTTCAGGGTCCAGTGTGGTACCAATCTTAGGGTAAACATGCATTCCATGTGTAGATCCATGGTCACTTTCATGTAGATCCATGGTAAATTTCAGATATTTCACCATATTTTCCTGGCTCAGTATACATTAAATTTCCAGCTATTTGTCCCCCATATTGGGCCAAGTTAAGTATTCTGTTGGCCAGCAGGAGCATCACAGACTTCAGCACATAATAGATCCATTATTAGAATGGAAAGGTCCTTTGCAGGATGATGGACATGTGCCCTTGCACTGAATGTACCAGCCACAATGGTATCTGTGTCCCTGGTGCTGACTGTTGTTGTCATGGGCAAACACTGATGGTGTGTGGGAGTCATAAAATAGGCCTGTCTCAAAGACTTCAGTCTTGTTGGTCTGGCAGGGGCACACAAAGCACAACCTTTATAGTAGTGAAAGTCTACTGCCTTTGCTAGGAGTTTTGTTGCACAAGTGTGGTAGTGGTCACACAATGTGTAGTGATCAGTAGGAGTAAACAGGTATTTTACTTGTGTCACTAGACTGAGGCTTAGTGCTTACTCACAAAACATTCAGCTGATGTGTGCTTAACTCACCCTTGCCCTACATCAGGTTAGTGGATAGTGTTATTAAGCAAGTTTGTTGCTTCATGCATGTGCTGGGTGTATTTATGCTTATGAATGGAAGAATACATTGAAGAATCTTGATTCCATTTGCAGAGATCCAGGGCTAACTGAAGAAACATTAGGAGGTAGAGGAATTCCCCCAGAAGGATTTGTGCATTGTTGCATTCCTGTGAGCTTAGTAGAACACACACACTAGAGGTGGATGAGCCAGGCTCCTTAGTACACGTCAAAGGTTGAGTTTTGGTTCTGAGAGAGGTCATTAGAAAAGAGCCTGAGCACATCTCAGGAAGGTCATAGGCTATTAAGATAATCATGACTAGTATGGATAGTGCCGTGGGGAAAAATATGGATGCACATATTAATGTGGCAGACATCCATGTATGAAGGCCTGTGTTATGGGGCTATCAAATTTGGAGTCACTACGGCTGTGACATGTTGCTTTATAGAAGAAGGGCAAGACGGAGGAGTGGTCATTTCAAAATGAAGTAAATTCCCGAGCAAAACGTCAACGGCTCAGTCCCTAAATCACATTTGGTGTACGGAAATGATCTGCAATAAGGGCTGTATGAGGAGAAGCTCTGCAAGACTTCTGCCTGTGACCAGGACTGGAGGTTAAGGCTTGCCACTCCCAGCTCGGTGAGGGGCTATCACTCAGGGAAATCCAAGAACACCTGAACCTGGAACCTGGAACACCAGTGCCAGCTTGCTTAAAGAGACCACTGTCCCCTGTGATAAACAAGAGAGCGCTTGGAGGGACCGAGGTTCAGTGGGGGATCTTGTCAAGTGGATCCTTTTTGCGAGCTGTGCAGGGACTGCTGCTGCACTGATTGGGCTGTCACCCATGTGCAGATTTCAGTTGGTGAAACCGTGTGTCAGAGGGGGGCTGCTGTGAAGTTAGCCATGGTTGCAGCAATCAGGCCATAGCCCATGTGTGAAGTGAAGTTGGTTACCCCATATGCTAGAGGGGTCTGCTGTGAAGATTCCTACTATGCTGTTCAAGCTGTAGCCCATGTGTGGAGTAAAGTTGTGACCCTGTATGCCCAAGGGGAATGTCTTGAAGAAGAAATTACTGCTGTGCTGATCAGGCCACAACCCATGTGCAGAGTAAGTTTGGTGACCCTATATTCCAGAAGGGTCCTCCATGAAGAAAAGGATATAGGGGGTCATTCCAACCCTGGTGGTCGGTGTAAAAGCGGCGGCCAACCCGCAAACAGGCAGGCGGCCAAAAAAATGGAATTCCGACCCTGGCGGGAACCGCCAACACAGCCCGCCACTTTAACACTCCGACTGCTACGGCGGTACAGACAAGCAGCGCGGCGGTCACCGCCAACAGACAGGCGGCAGACAATGTACCGCCCACCCTATCACAACTCACCAATCCGCCACCTTTTCCGGGGTGGGAGCCCCCCCGATAAAAACACGGCGGAAACAGACTTCGAACGGGAAAACGCTCACCTCTACACACTCCACGAGGAATCTGGACAGCATGGAACCCGAACTACACATCCTACCAGCTATTGTCTACCTGCTCCTCTACCAGGAGCGCGAACGCCGGCGCAGAAGACAACAGTGAGTACTGCACCTACGACACAGGGGAGGGTGGAGGCAAAAAATTACGGGGACACACATACGCCACACACCCACCCCCACCCTCACCCACTACAACACACACATCAATGCAGAGCAACAAGTCAGAGTGACACCCCCCAACCCCCCGGAAGAATGCAAAGACAAAATAAAATGATCATTAAAAATGAAGTATATTATAGCATAATTGAAGTTAAGTGAAATATGAAATATATAAATAAAATATATTACATCATGAACAATATATACATAGGTCAAATGTCCGGGCCATATTGGCTATCATCCATTGTTTGTGGGCCAATGGGCCTAAACACATGGGCAAAGCCCACACACGAGACCCGATTCCATTGGAGAGAACACTGCAGGGGCATCAGATAGTAAAACTACAGGCACCTCAGGGGGAAGGGAAGGGGGGCACCTCAGCCAGTTGAGTCCACGACGCCAGATCCACGAGGGGCCTCCATGCCCACTGTACCATCCTGGGGAGTGCAAAGCCACAGTCTCACAAGTCTCTACAGTGGGTGGGTTGCCCACTGTACCATCCTGGGGAGTGCAAAGCAACAGTCTCTCAAGTCTCTACAGTGGGTGGCTTGCCCACTGATCCATCCTGGGGAGTGCAAAGCCACAGTTTATCAAGTGGATTACAGACTCCACTGGTTCTGGAGGAGGCATGGTGCCCAGAGTGCTTCGTGAAGCCCTGGCCGACACAGATCCGGCCCTGCCAATGGGCCAGCGGTGCTTGAGATGAAGGGCCCAGCGGAGCGGTGCTTGACAGGAAGGGCCCAGCGGAGCGGTGCTTGAGATGAAGGGCCCAGCGGAGCGGTGCTTGAGATGAAGGGCCCAGTGGAGCGGTGCTTGAGATGAAGGGCACAGCGGAGCGGTGCTTGAGATGAAGGGCCCAGCGGAGCGGTGCTTGACAGGAAGGGCCCTGTTCAGCGGTGCTTGTCACGGTGGGGCCCTGTTCAGCGGTGCTTGACAGGAAGGGCCCTGTTCAGCGGTGCTTGTCGCGGTCGGGGCCCTGTTCAGCGGTGCTTGTCACGGCGGGGCCCTGTTCAGCGGTGCTTGTCACGGCGGGGCCCTGTTCAGCGGTGCTTGTCACGGCGGGGCCCTGTTCAGCCGTGCTTGACAGGAAGGGCCCTGTTCAGCGGTGCTTGTCACGGCGGGGCCCTGTTCAGCGGTGCTTGTCACGGCGGGCCCTGTTCAGCCGTGCTTGACAAGAAGGACCCTGTTCAGCGGTGCTTGTCACGGCGGGGCCCTGTTCAGCGGTGTTTGTCACGGCGGGGCCCTGTTCAGCGGTGCTTGTCACGGCGGGCCCTGTTCAGTGGTGCTTGTCACGGCGGGGCCCTGTTCAGCGGTGCTTGTCACCAGATCGGCCCAATATTTTCTGCTCAGTCGCCATCCGACCTTTTGCTTGCGGGGCCCTCCTGTGCTGGAGTCCTGGGCCTGTGGGTGTCCTCCTTCACACCGAAATGGGGCTGGAGGGGCCCTCCTGGGCAGCTCGCCTGCTGCCGGAAATGTCCGCCCTGCTGCCCTTGCCCTCCTTCGCCGATTCTCTGGGGCCCTTGCCTCCCTTTGTGGATGTGCCAGGAGACGGTGCCAGGGTAGTGCCTTTGGGGCTGCCGTCTCTGGCCACTCGCGCCGGCCCTTCCCTTTTTTAGTTTTTTTCCCAGGGGGTGGGCTGGCTGTCCCCTTGCTGCTGGCCGATGTTGCTGCCCTAGAAGCTGGTGGACTCCAATAGCCCTGGACTATGGTCCTTGTAGGTGCAGGGCTTGTGGTGGCTGAGGTGCTGTTTGGACTCTTACGAGATGGCGGGGGTGGGTCAGTTGATGCAAAGAGGTTAATTTTGGAGAGGAAAAACTTTTTAGGAGCAGTGGGAAGGGTAGGTGCAGTGGGTATGGGAGTGGAGGAAAAGGATGTGGTTGTAGGAGAGTCAAGTGTGCTGTCTTTGGGTGCAGGTGCTTGTGACAGAGGCTGTCGTGAGGTGGACGGCTGTTGGGTGGGTGGCTGCCTGCGTTTGTGTGGTTTGGAAGAGGGGGTGACAGACACACTGGGAGAGGACACAGGGGACGTGTAAATGGCAGTGGGGGTGGTGACTGCACGTGTGCGGAGTGTTCTGGTGGGTGTGCTGGTGATGGACATACTGGCTGATGGTGGTGTGCATGCAGGTGTGAGTGGAGACGTCACAGGGAGGGAGGAGGGAGACGAGGAGGAGGGGGACACAGAGGAGGCAGTGGCTGTTGGCATGTCTGCATGTGGATGTTGCATGTGTGAATGCTTGTGTGATCTGTGGTGCTTATGTCTGGATGAGCTGCCCTTGGGTGTGTGCAGGCTGGTCTGTAGGTGTGGCTGGGATAGGCTGAGGAACAGGGGAGTGGGACTGGGATGAGGAAATTGGAGGGGGGAGGCAGGAGACAGGGACAATGGCTGCCGTCAGTGCTGAGGCCAGAGCGTTGAACGATCGCTGATGGGCAGCCTGACCCGAATGAATGCCCTCCAGGTATGCATTGCTCCGGTGCACCTCCCTTTCTACACCCTGGATGGCATTCAAAAGGGTAGACTGCCCAACAATGAGCGTCTGGAGGAGGTCAATGATCTCCTCACTGAGGGCAGCAGGGGAAACTGGGGCAGGGCCTAAGGTGCCTGGGGAGAAGGAGATGCCCGCCTTCCTGGCCGAGCGGGCACGGGGCGAACGCTGAGGGGTTGCTTGGAGGGCGGAGCTGGTGCGCAGGGTGGCGGCTGTACCTGTTGTAGCGGTGGGCACGGATGTTGCCGCCACCACAAGGGAGCTCCCTTCAGAGGACGTGTCTGTGTCGCTGACGTCTCCACGGGTCCCCGTTGTGGAGCTCCCCTCGCCCTCCGTCTCACTGGTGAACTCGGAGTCGGTTGCATGGCCCTCCGGGGCCATGTGAGATGCAGCTCCCTCGTACTCCGATGCCACTTCTCCTCCGCCTGATGATGCTAATGCACACATGAACAGGAAGACCACAAAAAACGGGGGGGGGGGGAGAAAAAATGACATGTTGAGTGCATGCATTGGCGACACCGTTGACGGAGAGGACAGACACAGAAGCCCCCTGCACTACGCCGCACACTCGGTGTACACTACTCAATTATTGTGACTTGGCCTACAAGCCTATGGACGACAACTGCACACATGGGTGACCCAGGGCCATGGATAGCTGTACTTAGCACCCTACAGAGGTGGGGGGCACAGGGCCATGCCTTACGGAGGGGCCCAGCCTACAGAAATCGCCCTGGCCTAGAGATACCCACAGCCCTCCTCCCCCACCCAGAGACCTCCACTGTGCGCTAACATAGCAGAATGTGCTGGTACTCACCCCCTTGTGTCTGCTGTGATGTCCTCACGTGCCCATCCAAATCGGGGTAGGCCACCGCCAGGATCCGGGATATCAGGGGGTCAATTGACGGGAGCCACCCCTCCTACGTTGGGAGGACATCCCCAGCAGAGCCTCCGCGGTCTTCCTGCTCCTGTGGCGGATGTCCTCCCACCTCTTGCGGCAGTGGGTGCCCCGTCTGTTGTGGACCCCCAGGGTCCGGACGTCCTTGGCGATGGCACGCCAAATGTCGATCTTCTGATGGGCGCTGACCTATGTGACATGGACAGGGTGGGAAAATAAATATCATCATTTTCTGCATGGTCGATGTGAGTGGCCCCCCCTCACCAACCTTGCCATATGGCACATGCTCATCTGTCGTGCTATGCATGCCTCATTCGCTCCCCTCCCCACTATCTTACATCCACCCCACTCAACACAGGCATTGCCCACAAAGCATGGTCCCAGTGTACTTACCTGTTGGTCTGGAGGACCGTAGAATAGCGCATACTGGGCGAGGACCCCATCAACAAGTTTCTCCAATTCCTCAGATGTGAAGGCAGGGGCCCTTTCCGCAGTCGCAGCAGCCATTGTATCTTCCAGACTGAGGTCACAGCAGCACTTGCAGTATAGGTCCTCTCCTGTGGATGATCAGGTCTCGAGTGATTAAGCAGATAGAAGATGGCAGTCACGCCCGCGGCGGTGCGTACCGCGGCGGTGCGTACCGCGACCGCCGGCGCACATCGTCATTGGCTTCTGAGACCCGTAGGGTTCAATGTTGACCAATGCTGCTTTGCGCTGCGGTCTTCGACCGCCTACCGCCACGGTGTGCCACGCCAGCGCATTGACCTCACATCCCATTGTCATACTTCACAGGTCAGGCAGCCGCCATTTCAAGGGCCCACATGGCTTAATTTCTACTGCGTCACACAGGCCTTGCATTGCCACTCATACAAGCCATTCAATGCATAGCGAATCGTGTTCTGTGCAAGCTGTGGTTACGTACCTGTGGGTTGCTTGACTCTGTGCTCCATGTTGTCCTTCCTAGGCACCGTCTGCTGGGACTTGCAAGGAGATGGAGGAATGTTCCTGTGTACAGACCGCTGGTGGACCTGTCGACAATAGAAGAAAGACATGTCATACTGACATACAGACTTGACCGAGCCACTATACAGGAACTGTGTGCCCAGCTGGAGCCAGACCTGATGTCCCCCATTCGCCAACCCACAGGGATTCCCTCTCTGGTGCAGGCTCTTACAGTACTCCATTTTTTGGCAAGTGGATCATTCCAAACACCAGTGGCCATATCATCAGGGATGTCTCAGCCTATGTTTTCTAAGGTTTTGTCCAGAGTGTTGTCTGCCCTGATGAAATACATGCGGAGCTACATTGTTTTCCCTGAGGTGGGTGATTTGGCTACAGTGAAGGGTGATTTCTATGCCCTTGGCCATATCCCCAACATCATTGGTGCCATTGATGGGACCCATGTGGCTTTGGTTCCCCCCAGTGAAAGTGAGCAGGTGTATAGGAACAGAAAAAGTTATCATTCGATGAATGTCCAGGTGGTCTGTTTGGCTGACCAGTACATCTCCCATGTAAATGGCAAGTTCCCTGGGTCAGTGCATGACGCGTACATCATGCGAAATAGCAGCATCCATTACGTGATGGAACAGCTGCAGAGACACCATGTGTGGCTAATTGGTGACTCTGGTTACCCCAACCTGTTGTGGCTACTGACCCCAGTGAGGAATCCCAGGACAAGGGCAGAGGAACGGTACAATGAGGCCCATGGGCGTACTAGGAGGGTGATCGAGCGGACCTTCGGCCTCCTGAAGGCCAGGTTTAGGTGCCTGCATATGACAGGTGGATCCCTAATGTACTCACCAAAGAAGGTGTGCCATATCATCGTGGCCTGCTGTATGCTTCACAACATGGCTTTGCGACGCCAGGTGCCTTTCCTGCAGGAGGATGGTCCAGATGGTGGTGTTGTAGCAGCTGTGAGCCTGTGGAGAGTGAAGAGGAAGAAGACGACGGGGACGACACAGACAACAGGGACACAGTGATACAACAGTATTTTCAGTAGCACACAGGTACGAATCAGCCCCGCCATTGTACATTTACTCAAAGTCTCCTGCCTCTCTACTGTCTGTGTTTCCCCCCAGTTCCTGTTAACTGAGTTGTGGCTTTCCCTTCCGTTTTCAGAGCTGTGGGCCCCACTGCGTGACCTCTGCTTTGTTTGCCCATGGACTACAGCTGTGTGACAGTGGTATGTTGTCATCACAATGTAACTGAACATTTTGGCACCGTTATGTCTAATACATTTGTTCAAAATACAAGCAGACTCCAGATTTTTTAAGTGCAATAAGTGATTTTATTAAAGTGCTAAATTTAGGGACATGATTGTAAAACGGTGATGGGTGATGGTGGAGTAATCTCCATGGCAGAGTCCAGTTTTCAGTCTCACAGGTGCATTGTCCATATGCCTGTGGAAGGATGGAGCAGGGGCAGTTTAAGTTTGGACAGGGTGACAATGTGGGACAGTGGGATGACATCAGGGGGTATCGTTTGCTGGCGGGGGTCTTGGCATCCTACTCTGTCTTCTTGTGAGATCTCAGGTACCGCTTGCGTGGTGGTTCTTCTTCTGCAGGAGGTGGGGTTCTGGTGGCCTGTCGTTGTGTGGGGGCCTCCTGTCCACTAGCGCCGGCGGAGGTGGTAGGCTGTTCCTGGTCCATGCTAGTGACAGGGGCCCTTTGTGGTGCCACATGGTCCCGCAATGTGGTGACTATCTGGTTAAGGGCCACGACGATGGTCCCCATTGCAGAACTAATGTTTCTCAGTTCCTCTCTGAAACCCATGTACCGTTCCTCCTGCAGTACCTGGATCTCCTGGAACCTGGCCAGTACCGTAGCCGTCGTCTCCTGGGAGTGGTGGTATGCTCCCATGATGGAGGAGAGGGCCTCTTGGGGAGTCAGTTCCCTGGGCCTGTCCCCCCGCTGTCGCACAGCAGCCCTCCCAGTTCCCCTGTTTCCCCGGGCCTCTGTCCCCTGGACCGTGTCCCCACTACCACTGCCCCCAGGTCCCTGTTGTTGTTGGGGTGGTGGGTCAACCTGGGTGCCCTGTAGTGGTGGACACACCGCTGATTGACGTGTCCTGGAGACAGAGGCATGGGCCCGCTGGGTGGGAGCTGTGCTGGTGTTCCCAGAGGGGGTTAGGTCTGCTGTAGCCTGTGGCTGTCTGTGGGGAACCGACTGTCCC
This sequence comes from Pleurodeles waltl, assembly GCF_031143425.1. NCBI lineage: Eukaryota > Metazoa > Chordata > Amphibia > Caudata > Salamandridae > Pleurodeles > Pleurodeles waltl. Next base: position 917,258,650 of record NC_090447.1, read on the forward strand.
GAGGTCCCCGATGGGCCGGGCTGGTCATCTGGGTCCAGGGAGACAGAGCTGCTGTCATCACTGGGGGCCTCTTCTGGGGGTGGGATGGACATCTCTGGACCCTCCTGGGCGGTGTGGTGGCGTTCGGGTCCTGCAGGGGTATGAGAGTATGGTTATTGCTTCTGTGTGTGCCATTTCGTGTAATGGGTGGGTGGCCGTGTACCCCAGTGCTGGCTTTCCCTTGTGGGGGCTTTTGTGACGGTGGCTTGTGGGGGAGATGGGTATGTGCAGTGGGCATGCTTTGGTGATGGGTGTCCATGCTTTGGGGAGGCATGCAGGGCTAGGTTTTGGGATGGGTGGGTTGTGATGGTGAGCCATTTGCAAGGAGTTGGTGTGATGGGGGTGGGGGTGAGGGTGGGGGTATGATTTTGCATGCAGGTGGGGTGGGGGGAATGAAGTAGTGAAGATTTGACTTACCAGAGTCCATTCCTCCGCCTACTCCTGCGAGGCCCTCAGGATGCAGGATGTGCAAGACTTCCTCCTCCCATGCTGTGAATTCTGGGGGAGTAGGTGGGGGTCCTCCGCCAGTCCGCTGTACCGCGATGTTGTGCCTTGATACCATGGAACGCACCTTCCACGTAGGTCGTTCCACCGCTTCCTGATGTCGTCCCGATTTCGTGGATGCTGTCCCACAGCGTTGACCCTGTCGACTATTCTTTGCCATAGCTCCATCTTCCTGGCAATGGTGGTGTGCTGCACCTGTGCCCCGAAGAGCTGGGGCTCTACCCGAACTATTTCCTCCACCATGACCCTGAGTTCGGCGTCAGAGAACCTGGGGTGTCTTTGGGGTGCCATGGGGTGGTGTGGATGAGGTGAGGGGTGGTGTATGTGTTGTAGAGTGTGGTGAGTGTGGTGGTGTATGGTGTTTTGTGCGTGGATATCGTGTGGGTGATGTTGTGATTTGCCTCTGTGTGATGGTCTACTCTATGCTGTGCTGTCTCTCTCTGTCCTTCAGTCGCAATTGTGGTCGTAAGGGTTTGCGGGTGATGTGGGTGTGTATTTTATATTTAATTGGGTGTGTGGGAGTGGTGTGTGTATGTGTCTCAGGTGTGTGTATTTTGAATTGTCCAATGTGGTAGTGTTTTGTAAAGGTGTGTGTATTTTGACCGCGGCGGTGTGTACCACCAATGGAATACCGCGGTTGAAAGACCGCTGCGGGGATTTGTGGGTCGGAATTGCATGGGCGTATTTCTGTTGGCGTGACGGTGGAGGTTTGGTCATCGCCAGTTTTTCACTGGCCGTTGCTGTGGCGGACTTTTGTTGATGTCGGGTTTTTGGAGGTTTGCCAGTTGTGGGTCCGAATGACCGTGGCGGTTTACCGCGACCGCGGCAGTGTTATGGCGGTCTTCTGACCGGCAGTAAGCGCCTTTTACCGCCGAGGTCAGAATGACCCCCATAGTCTGGTTCAGGTGTTGTTGACAGGTGGAGATGCCGTGGTGACCTGTGCATGCCTGAGCCCTGAATAAGGATCAGATCCCAAGCGAGTGTCTCCCACATCTATGGGAAGGATCATAAGGAACTAATGGCACACTGGAGGAAGTGCCATAGACATCTAGCTGCTGCTCCTGCGGAGCCTTGAGTTCTAATCACTGTGAGAAGCCCATGCAGTCCTCCACAATATCTGAGAGAGAAACGCTCCTGGGGACTCAGGTAGTGCCACCCATGCAAGAGTGGGTAAGACTGAATGCATGGCCAAAACGGCTTGAGGAATTTGTTCTACCGCATAGAGCTTCAAGTGCTGGAACTCTTTTGAGAGTGGGGCACTTCGGACTGGATTACTAGTAGGGCTGAATGTCACCTATAGTGAGTGGGGAATAACCACTACCGTTAATGAGAGAAGATAGTGACTTAGGGACCTGCCTATCTAACACTAGCGCCCCGAACTCAGGAGACTGTGTATTGGTGGTCTAGGACATATTTCACTTGGTGTTAGTATATAAACAAGCCTTTTTTTAAATAAACATAACATATTTAACTGGACAATCATTTATTTCTGCTATTGAATGTATTTTGAGTTGTGAGCATGAGAGTGAGTCTGTGTTCGCCTTTCTGTATCTTCTTCCTCCAGAGAAGCCTTAGACTGCTTAACCAAGTGTACTACTGAGAGTCAAGTGCTGAAGTGGTAGTTGGCCTAGTTACTCAGGACCCATAGTAAGTTAGGACCTGTGACATCAGGAGTAAAATACCTCAATCCCCACAGGTGGTGGCATACGCCTCTGCTTGCCCCGTGGGCCTCCTAAAGGGGTTTGACAGCCATAACAGCATTTAACCAAGTTCATGGGAAAGGAAGAGGTGGGGAGGAAAACTGCATCAGTTAATTAAATGTTCACACTGTACCCAGCTGTGTCAGTTGGGGCAGAGCTCCAACTCCTAGGGAATGATTTTAAACAGAGCATTTGAAGGCATAACTTAACTATTATAAATAATTAATTCCCTGTCAACCTACGCCTGACCCAGGACCTCCAGACCTTCAGGAAGTGCCTCAAGACCTGGCTCTTTGATCAGTAGCACCCCTCCCCCCCCCCAGCACCTTGAGACCCTTCCGGTTGAGTAGCGCACTTAACAAATTACTCAGTGATTGATTGATTGAACTGACAAAGGCAAACACACTGTTACATATAACAGATGAACGATAGCCCAGATCCCATTGGACTTGCTTTAAATATGATAGATGTTAGAAATTGGTTTTCTGGTTGGCAGAGGTATGCACCCTCCCCAAGAAGGAGCCACAATCCTAATCAGGGTAAGTCACAAACATACCCTAGGTTGACCTGTGCTGATCCTCCGGTAGCTTGTCACAGAGCAGTCAAGCTTCACTTATGGCAATGTGTAAACATTTGTGCAATACTTCAAACAGTACAACAGAGAAAATACGGCACAAAAATAATCGACAGCATGTTTGAAAAATAGAGGTTAATTTAATAAACAAAACAAGACCAAACTAACAATATTCAATATATAGAATTGAGATATGATTTTTTTTAAAGGTTTAAATGCAATACAGGTCTTAGTGGACTGAGTTAAAAACCAAAATCTCAGGCCAATCTAAATGTAGCAAGGGTCAGATACAGTTCCAGGTATGTTCAGCTGACATTTTACCTTCTAAAGAATTGACCCAAGTGTCCCGTTCGCAGGGAAGAAGTTCTCCAGGAGCATGGACAGCACAATAGTTGGGGGTTTGCAGGCGCTAAGAGTCATGCTGGCCACCCCGAACGGGCTGGCTTGAGCTTTGCATTTGAAAGCGGTGATATTTGCTGTCCAAAGAAATCAACTTGCAGCAGCTCATGCTGATTCTTTGGACAATGGACATGGTTCAGGTGCAAGAGAGCCTGTTTAAAGCCACGAAGAGCCCAAAAGCTTGTTTTCAGGAGCCAACAATTTGTTTCAAGTGCACAGGGCTAGGGAGGTGCCTTTTGGGGGTCAGATGCTGGTTGAAGAAGGATCCAAGAGCTGTGGAATAGGGTAGGAAGTCTTTGTGTTCCTGGGACTTCAGAAAACAGGAGGCAAACCAGCAAGCCCTTGGAGTTACTTTGGTTCTGGGATGGGAAGATGTAGGTCCAGTCCTTCTCTCTCCCAGGCAAGAGGGCAGCAGGCAGCAGGCAGCAGGCAGCAGGTCATCTCAGCAAAGCAGGAGTCCAGAAGAGTAGCAGTCCTTGTAGCAGCGCAGCCGTCTTTCTTACTGGCACAGCATCCAGGGGCCAGAAGTATATTGAATTGGTGGTGTCGGAGGTCTAGTACTTATACCTAGTTGGTGTGTGGGAGACTTCAAAGAAAGTACAAACAGGTCCTCCCTTCCCGCCCTGGCTCCAGACTCACGACAGGGGAATATGCAGCCCTTTGTGTGACAGGACACTGCCCATGCAGGTGTGTCAGCCCCTCCCTCCCATCCTTCCCAGGATGGCCCATCAGGATGTGGATGGCCCAGCAGTCACACCTAAGCTCCCTTTGTGTGTGGCTGTCCAGAGGAATGCACAAGCCCAGATGTCACCGCACCCTAGATGTGTATTGGAGACAGGCATTAGGCACCAAATAGTTAAAGTAAGAAAATACCAACTTTCTATAAGTGGCTGCAATAAAAACGTTCCTGGAGGAATTATTCATACACAAATATTCTTATTAGATCATAATGATCACAAGAATCAACTACAAAGAATGGAGACATATGTCTATAAAGACGTACTGAAACACAGAACTGTATTACAATCAAAACATATGCAGACAGTATAGCTCAATAAAAGACCATAGATAAATCAGCAGCTCAATCAATACAGTCAGCCCTGTAATGAACCTATAAAACTGACATTCAAAATTAAATCCATGGATCCTGGAGAGGTGTTAACTTGTCTTGACACAGACAATCTGTTAGTCCATAGTCCAGAATATTGTTTCCTTCTTTCTATATATTGTGATAATGAGTGGTGAATATTTTTGTTAATGTTTTGTGCACCTTCTTGATAGTTTTTGATTGGTTGTGTTTGTGTTTAAGTTGAAATGTTGTTTTCTTTACCTTGCTTTGTTTGAAGTTAAGTTAGATGTTTTATGTTGGCTGCTTCATAAGATGATCTAAATGTCGGAACAAGAGGCATTTTCTTATAGCAATGATTATATTTGCAAGGTAGCAAGTGGCCTGTCTTTATTAGGCAAATAGAGGGTATTGAACCACAGCACACAACAAGACTCCACCTCAGCCAGCCTTGAAAAATTGTGCAAAAGATTGGTGAGAACTGAACTTCATGAAAAGGTCTTAACTGACTGCCTCAATGCTAATATTATACCAGTAGGTCTCCAAATACGTAATACCCTGATAATTTTCGTGGACGATGAGGAATTTAAAACTGGATTCAGATATGTATCCAATAAATGTTCATATAGTTGGATGGTTTTAAGTTATGATACTGCTCTGAGACACATAGAATATATTAAAAAGAAATTGCAGAATTAGAAAAAAGATTCCTGGAAGATCAGACTGTAACCAATGCCAAGAAGACCTTACAAAGTTTAGAAGCTACCATCTCTGTTTTTTAGAAAACTAATATCCCAAAGAAAACTCATAAATTACAAAAAGATGTTAGGGGATATAGCAAGGAATGAACCTATGCTAACTTGAATACATATTTCTACCAGTACTTTAAATCCAGGTGGATTTTAAAGACAATTCATTCATTTTTCCGACACCACCAGTGACTCAGATAGTGGCAATTCTGCTTCAGGTGCAAGCGGGATTGGCTTTGGAGCTAAACCATCAACCTCCAAACAGTCTTTTTTACCACGAGGCCAGAAACCTCAATGGGGCAGAGTAAGAACTATTAGACAAGGATGGTTCAGGAATCTGTGCATACCAGGCTTCAGGCAGGACACGAACCAAATTACGAGTGGTGAACATTACGGTCACCAATCCAAACCTGGAGGAGGTCTTGATTTTTAATTTGCCTGCCTATCATTTGAGTTCTAAAGAAATTGAAGTAGTAAGTGCTGGTCTCTCATTTATACGAACATGTAGAAATGATCCGTTTGTTACCCAAACTGTACTGTAGAGGACATTGAGGTTGAAATATTTCCTTGCTAATACACCTAGTGTTGGCCCAAGTGGTCTACCAAGCTTTCATTGACCATCCACATACTTACCACCTTCTAATAGTATGCCTAAGGAAATGTTAACTTTTGAGAATGTAGTTTTGGCTGAAGAAGAAATATTATTCAAACAATCCAAATATGTGCAATACAATTTCTCCAAAGCTCAGAATGAAGCATTGACCTTACTGGCTAGTCAAAGGGTTGTCATAATTAAACCTGCAGATAAGAGATATCCTCATCATCACCATCATCAAATAACGTTATTCATTATTATTTTTTGCAAATTCATATAAATATACAATACAATAAATATACCAAAATACATTAAAACAGATAATAATCCATGCGTGACAGGAGGCTAACACATTTTCAAATGCCTAAAGCAGAAATAAAAACATGAATACTACATAATGGCCTAAGATAAAATGCCAAGTGCAAGGTTAAACTACCTCACCAGGGCATCCAGTAAACCTGTGAAAAGTAAACAAACTAGAAGAGTAGAAACTTGCCTTAAAAACTAGCACCAAAAACCAGGACACATAGCAACACAGATTTGCGTTGATTAAAGCTGTAAACATAAAAACCCAGGTCTAAAACCCCAAGGGCAATCAGAGAGGCCTAATGTACCTATGGCGCAGACAAGCGGACCTGGGACAGATAAGCACAACATGCATTGTATAACACACTGATACATTATCACAGGTACAGGGGGGCCGATTAGATGGTTTATACCAAACACCACCTGGAAACAAAAACTGATGAAAAGTAAAACGTGTAAAATAAGTCAAAAGATGCTTAATAAGAGATAGTTAATTTCCAAAAGTATATAAGGTTCAATTCCCTCTACTGATTTGATCATTACATGTGATCTCATGGACTGCTTAGTCAAAGCTAGACTCTCGATCTGCTTCCATCCTAAGGAAAAAGGGTGGCTTTACCGACACAATGTCTTTTTTTTAATTGCCTCAGACTCCGAGAAAAGGCCCAGGCTTCCTAAAATAGTAAAGGTCGATTTTATATAGTAAAGCCATGGAATCAGAAGTGCATAATCCAGGGATAATCAGTCCAGGAGGATTAATCTATTTAGTTCTATCTCCTCCTTATACCAAACTGAACACTAGAGTAATAGGGGACGCACACAAATAAAATCAGTAATAAATCTCAAACGTAATTCCTGACGCTCAATTGCCCCAGCGGTGCTCTAACTTACCCCTAACAGACCCTCGGAAGCACATTTCCCATGACCTGAATATTTTTAATAGTATCGTAACCCCAGATTCTGCTTTGGAAGGTTGCTATGGGAATACATTTGGCCTTAAATACATCCGATATACATCCAGCATGATTTTCCGAGTCCTATAACCAAGACGATCTGCAAAATCACTTAGGCCTGTAATAGCTCTCTTTAGAGACCCTACATATTTTTTTAGCAGCGGTTGTCAACTAAGCTTTGAGTTTAATAGAATTCTCAAAGAAGAGAAACTTTCCAGCTTCTTGTTCGAGGACTGACCACCATAAAATGTTGTTTTAAAAAATATGTGGATAGGTCCATATTATCCATAAAAGTAATGAATAAATCTAAAACCTGCTGAAGACTTCTGTCTGTTCTAGCGGTTAAACCTGCATCGTTGACATATAAAAGCACAGGAATTGGCCTACCATCAACTCAGGAACATCTAACCCATTAGTGGAAAGTATCCTCTCCAAACAAATAATATGCATAATAAATAAAAACGAAGCAAGGATACAACCCTGATGCACACCTCTTTTTAAGAAAAAGGGCTAGGAGCACTCACCGTTGGCACCATATCTAACCACCCCTTTCAGATCTATGTGAAGGTCTCTCAAAAAATTAACAAGAACTGGTGCAACCACCATGGACACCTGCTCAGCCCAAAGATTCTCAGGATTAACCTTATCAAAGGCTGAGCTAAGGTCCATGAAGGCCACATGTATTAAACCTTTTCTAGCCACAGTATATTTAGAGATTACAAGGTACACATTTAAATTTTGCTCGAAAGTGCCACTTCTAAACCCATATTGATGGTCAAACAGAATAATGTTCTGATTGGCCCAGGCATTTAGGGCCTCATTACAACATTGGTGGTAAAAGCCGCTTACCGCCGTGCAGAAGACCGCCAACAAACCGCTGCGGCTGCGGAATTCCGCCACAGCTATTATGACCCACATCTCGGAATCCGCCGAAACTCAGACACACACACAAGTCCGCCACACCAAAGGTCAGTGATAAACTGGCTTAAACAAAACCGACACCGTCACGCCAACAGAAACACGCCCATGCTATCACAACCCACGAATCCACGCGGCGGTCTTTCAACTGCAGTATTCCATTGGCGGTACACACCGCCGCGCTCAAAATTCACACACATCTCCAAAACACCGCCACATTGGACCATTCAAAATACACACACCTGATACACATACAAACACCACTCCCACACACCAAGCACAATATAAAACACACACCCACAAACCCCTACGACCAAAAATTAGAGACGAAGGCGACAGAGAGATAGCACAGCAATAGGCAACCCCACCACACAGAGGCACACAACACCATCACCCACACAACATCCACGCACAAAATACCACACACCACTACACATCACCACACTCATCACCACATACACCCCACACACATCACCTACACCACCCCATGGCACGCCAGAGACACCCCAGGTTTTCGGAGGAGGAGCTCAGGGTCATGCTGGAGGAAATCGTACGGGTAGAGCCACAGCTATTTGGATCACAGGTGCAGCACACCTCTATAGCTAGGAAGATGGAGCTATGGCGGAGAATCGTCGACAGGGTCAACGCAGTCGGACAGCACCCAAGAAATTGGGAGGACATCAGGAAGAGGTGGAACTACCTACGGGGGAAGGTGCGTTCAGTGGTCTCCAGGCACAACATCGCGATTCAGCGGACTGGCGGCGGACCCCCACCTCCTCCCCCACAACTAACTACATGGGAGGAGCAGGTCTTGACCATTATGCATCCAGAGGGCCTCGGAGGAGTCGGTGGAGGAATGGACACTGGTAAGTCTAATCTTAACTATATCTCCCACCCTATCTGCATGCTATCACACACCCCCACCCTCACCCCCCCTTATCACTCCAACTCCTCATTAATGTACTAATAACACAAACCACACATCCCAACACCAAGCCCTGCATGACACAACAAAGCATGGACACCCATCACTAAAGCATGCCCACTGCACATACCCATATCACCCCCCCAACCATCATCACACAAGCCCCCACACAGGAATGCTAGCACAGGGGTACACGCTCACCCACCTATTGCACACCATGACACACACAGATGCAATAACCATGCTTTTACACCCCTGCAGGACCACTACCTAACGTCACCAGACAGGAGGGTCCAGACATCTCCACCCCACCCACAGAAGAGGCCCACAGTGATGACAGCACCTCTGGCCAACTGGATCCAGATGACCAGCCCGGACCATCGTGGGCCTCGGGACAGTCGGTTCCCCTCGCACAGGCACAGCCCAGCACTGACCTTCCACCCTCTGGTAACACCAGCACAGCACCCACCCAGCGGGCCCATACCTCTGTACCCAGGACACGTCAATCACTTGTGTGTCCACCACTACAGGGAACCCAGGATAACCCACCACCCCAACAACAACAGGGACCTGGGGGCAGTGGCAGTGGGCACATGGTCCAGGGGACGGAGGCACAGGAACACAGGGGAACTGGGAGGGCTGCTGTGCGACAGGGGGCGGACAGACCCAGGGAACCCACTCTCCACGAGGCACTCTCCTCCATCATGGGAGCCTACCACCACTCCCAGGAGACAATGGCTACGGTCCTGGCCAAGTTTCAGGAGACCCAGCGCATGCAGGACGAACAGTATTTGGGGTTCAGGGAGGAGTTCAGAACCGTCAGCTCTGCCCTGGGCACCATCGTAGGGGTGCTGAAGGACATACAGAAGACCATGAGGGACACCGTGGCACTCCAAGGGGCCCCTGACACTAGTCTGGACGATGAACTGCCCACCACCTCCGCCGGCGCTAGTGGACAGGACGCCCCGCCACAGGACAATACGTTAGAAAACAGGCTGGGACATCCCTGATGCCATGGCCACTGTTGTCTGAAATGACCCACTTGCTAGGAAATGGAGTACTGACAACACCTGCACTTGAGGGGGGATACCTGTGGGATGGCGGATTGGTGACATCAGATCTGGCTCCAACTGGGTACACAGTTCCTGGATTGTGGCACGGTCAAACTTGCAGGTGATGATTAAATGTCGCTCCTCCATTGTCAACAGGTCCACCAGCGGTTGGTACACCGGAGGATTCCGCCATCTCCTCACATGTCCCAGCTGAAAGTGCCTAGGAAGGACAACAGCGACCACAGAGTCAACCAATTCTGAGGTATGTAGCCACAGCTACACAGAACACAATACAAAATACACAAATCTTCCTGTATGTGTGTTGATTCAAGGCCTAGGTATGTGTGACACAGTTGTAAATGAAGCCATGGGGGCCCCTGAAATGGCGGCTGCCTGACCTCTAAAGTGGGACAATGGGATGTGAGGTAACTGCGCTGGCATTGTACACCGTCGCGGTAGGCGGTCGAAGACCGCAGCGCAATGCTGCATTGGTTAACATTGGACCCTATGGGTCCCAGGAGCCAATGACGAAGTGCGCCGGCGAATACACCAGTGGGACGGAGGGCGAGGGAAGCTTCATGGCGGTCAGCGGATCAGCAAACAGCGACACGGACTCGTCCTCCGATGGGAGCTCCCTTGTGGTGGTTGGCACCATCTGTGCCCCCCACTTCTACAGGTACAGCCGCCACCCCCCCTACCAGCACCGCCCTCCCAGCAGCCCCTCAGCCTTTGCCCCGTGCCCGCTCATCCAGGAGGGTGGGCAACATCTTTGCCCCAGGCACCTCAGCTCCTGTCACCCCTGCTGCCCTCAGTGAGGAGGCCATTGACCTCCTCAGGTCACTCACTGTTGTGCAGTCTACCAGTGTGAATGCCATCCAGGGTGTAGAAAGGGAGTTGCAACACGCCAATGCATTCCTGGAGGGAATTCATTCTGGTCAGGCTGCCCATTATCGAACCCTGCAATCTCTGGCCTCAGCACTGTTGGCAGCCATTGTCCCTGTGTCTAGCCCCCTCCCTCCAACTTCCTCCACCCAGACCCAATCCCCTGTACCTCAACCTATCCCAAGCACACCATCAGACCAGCCTGCACACACTTCAACACACAAGGGCAGCTCAGGCAAACATAGGCACCACACATCCCACAGGCACTCACACAAGCATCACCCACATACAGACACAGCAACATCCACTGCCTCCACTGTGTCCCCCTCCTCGTCATCTCCCTCCTCCCTCCCAGTGTCGTCTACACTCTCACCTGCATGCACTACCACAACAGCCACTAGGACTCGCACCAGAACACCCAGCACCACACCCCGCTCACCTGCACTCACCACCCCCACTACCATTTACACGTCCCCTGTGTCCTCTCCCAGTGTGTCTGTGACGCCCCCTCCCAAAGTACACAAACGTGGGCACACACACACCCAACATCCATCCACCTCACGACAGCCTCCAAAACATGCACCTGCACCCAAATCACCAAAAGTTACACCTCCTACAACCACCTCCTCTTCCTCCACTCCCAGACCCTCTCCAGCTACCCATCCCAGTGTTCGTCAGAAACTTTTCCTGAGCAACCTTGACCTCTGTCCCATCACCACCCCCTCCAATTCATAGGTCCCGTAGGAGCACCTCAGCCAAAAAGATTCAGGTACCAGTGGTGCCTGTTCGAGGTATGTGGAGTGCACCGGGCACCAGGGCAGCCAGTGTGACACGGAGCCAAAGCACTGCCAGTCCACCCCCTGTGAAGCACCAGAAGTTGGACAGTGCCCGACGGGGGAGGGGGAAGAGACTTGCCGGCAAAGCCGCCCACAAGGGTCCCGGGAGGAGTGTCGAGTCAGCTGTGACTCCTCCAAAGGTGGTGAAGGGGCAGAAGAAGTCTCCAAAGTCTGCGAAGAGCAGCACAGCGGAGAAGGCCGCCATCCTCCCCGCTGTCCAAGACGCCACCGCCAGCCCCATCGTCACTGGTCAGGAGACCACCGCCGGAGTTAGTGCCTAGGAGGGCAGCACTATCGTCACTGGTCAGGAGACCACCGCCGGAGTCAGTGCCCAGGAGGGCAACACTATCGTCACTGGTCAGGAGACCACCGCCGGAGTCAGTGCCCAGGAGGGCAGCACTATCGTCACTGGTCAGGAGACCACCGCCAGAGTCAGTGCCCAGGAGGGCTGCACTATCGTCACTGGTCAGAAGACCACCGCCGGAGTCAGTGCCCAGGAGGGCCCCGGCAGCCACAGCCCCGCTGGGCAATGAGGGACCGCCATGGCACACACCGCTGCACAGGTCAGAGACAGCAAAGTCAAGCACCTCTGAACAGGGCAAGCACCGCTGAACAGGGCAAAGACCGCCATGGACAGCACCGCTGAACAGGGCAAGCACCGCTGAACAGGGCAAAGACCGCCATGGCAAGCACCGCTGAACAGGTCAGAGACAGCAAAGTCAAGCACCGCTGAACAGGGCAAATACCGCCATGGCAAGCACCACTGAACAGGACAAGCACCGCTGAACAGGGCAAAGACCGCCATGGACAGCACCACTGAACAGGGCAAGCACCGCTGAACAGGGCAAAGACCGCCATGGCAAGCACCGCTGAACAGGTCAGAGACAGCAAAGTCAAGCACCGCTGAACAGGGCAAAGACCGCCATGGCAAGCACCGCTGAACAGGGCAATCACTGCTGAACAGGGCAAAGACCGCCAAGGCAAGCACCGCTGAACAGGGCAAAGACCGCCATGGCAAGCACCGCTGAACAGGGCAAAGACCGCTGAACAAGGCAAGCACCGCTGAACAGGGCAAAGACCGCTATGGCAAGCACCGCTGAACAGGACAAGCACCGCCAACTCAAGCACCGCTAGCCCATGAGCGGCAGGGGCAGTGACGCAACAGGGACCGTCACGGGGTGAGTGATGCACTCTGGGCACCAGTCCCCCTCCAGAACCAGTGGAGACATGCATCCACTCCATCTATCCTGCACAGGATGAAGCACTCTGGGCACCAGTCCCCCTCCAGAACCAGTGGAGACTGTTTTCCACTTGAGAGACTGTGGCTTTGCACTCCCCAGGATGGTACAGTGGGCAACCCACCCACTGTAGAGACTTGAGAGACTGTGGCTTTGCACTCCCCAGGATGGTACAGTGGGCAACCCACCCACTGTAGAGACTTGTAAGACTGTGGCATTGCACTCCCCAGGATGGTACAGTGGGCAACCCACCCACTGTAGAGACTTGAGAGACTGTGGCTTTGCACTCCCCAGGATGGTACAGTGGGCAAACCACCCACTGTAGAGACTTGTGAGACTGTGGCTTTCCACTCTCCAGGATGGTACAGTGGGCAAACCACCCACTGTAGAGACTTGTGAAACTGTGGCTTTGCACTCCCCAGGATACATCAATGGGCATGGAGCCCCGTCATGGATCTGGCGTGGTGCAGTCATCCGGCGGAGGTGCCCCCCCTTCCCTTCCCCCTGAGGTGTCTGTTGTATTTCTATCTGATGCCCCTGCAGTGTTCTCTCCGTTCCAGGACAGGTATCGTGTGTGGGCCTCGCCCATGCATTTTGGGCCCAGTGGTCCACGGATATTGAAATGTGCATACCTGTACTACTAATTGTGATGTATATATTTGGAATGTGCATATATTGATGTATATATGAGCTTACTGTTTTTTGATACATTACAATGGTTGAACTCATTTCCTTTGGTCTTAGCATTCTTCCGGGGGGGTTGGGGGTTGTTACTGTGATGTTCAGAAATGCATTGGTGTGTGTGTTGTAGTGGGTGAGGGTCAGTTTGGGGGTGGGGGTGTTGCATGTGTGTGTCCTTGACTTTTGCCCCCCCTTCCCCATGTCGTAGGTGCAGTACTCACCGTTGTCTTCAGCGCCGCCGTTGCTGATGTTCGTAGAGGAGCAGGAAGACAAGCGCAGGGAGTATTTGGAGTTTCGGCTCCATGGAGCCCTCCTTCCTCATGGAGTTTGTTCAGGTGAGCGTTTTCCCATTGAAATGTCTGTTTCCGCCGTGTTTTTATCCACGGTGAATCCGCCCCGGAAAAGGTGGCGGATTGGCCTGTTGTAATACTGTGGGCGGTACTTTGTCTTCTGCCTGTCTGTTGGCGGTGACCGCCACGCTGCTTGTCTGTACCGCCGTGGCGGTCGGAGTGTTAAAGTGGCTGTCTATGTTAGCGGTTTCCGCCACGGTCATAATTCCCTTTTTTTTTCCGCCGACCTGTTTGCAGTATTACCGCCGCTTTAACACCGTCCGCCAGGGTTGTAATGACCCCCTTAATCTCTCTAGAATGATACTCTCTATTACCTTAACTTATATGTCCACAAGAGGGATTGCCCTATAGCATGCTGGGTCATTTCAGCTTCCTGGAAGTGGAAGTATCATTGCCCAGGATAAAAGCGATTATGACCAGGAAATACTAAGACAGTTGCAAAAGCCTTTGAATTATAAACACTCAATAAAGACCTGACTTCTGTAATCATCAAAGAAATATTGAATGTAATCAACTTAGGTTTAAGTGGAGGGTGGGTAGAGGGTGGTTGAGTAAAAGAAAACATGAGCATTTGAACAAAGATGACTATACCATACCAGCTTTTTACACTTTGCCCAAAATACACAAATACGTTCATAAACCTCCTGGTAGACCTATTGTGGCAGGGTGTAGTTCGGTTTTACAAACTTTAGCTGAGTATGTTGACTCTTTATTAAACCTTTTGTTCTGCTTACAAGGTTGTATACAAGAGACAGTTTGGCAGTGATCACCCAGACAGAAGGCATGCTGTTCGATGCTGAGCAGGACACCCTTGCCACAATGGACATTGAAAGTTTGTACAGTAATATTCCTCAACTAGAAACTCTGGAGTTAATTGAAGGAGTAATTGAATCTTGACATAGACCTCCTAATGTACCCACTGACCTTGTTAAGCAATTTAGTGCGTCACGTAGCCCGCATCATTGTTCTGCTGCCTGCCTGCCTCTGAGGGACTCTCTGTCCCAGGGAACCTTGCTGCCACCAGGGCGGCGGACCCAGAAACGCGAGTGCTTCCTAGTGCGTCGAATAGCCCCACATCGTTGTTGTAAGGCCTGGCTCCCTCTGAGGGACAACCTGTCCCAGGGAACCTTGCTGCCACTGGGGAGCAGACCCAGGAACGTGAGTGCTTCGTAGCGTGTTGCGTAGCTCCGCATTGTTGTTGTGCTGCCTGCCTGCCTCTGAGGGACTCTCTGTCCCAGGGAACCTTGCTACCACCGGGGGGCGGACCCAGGAACGTGAGCGCTTCTTAGCGCGTCGCATAGCCCCGCATCGTTGTTGTGCTGCCTGCCTCTGAGGGACTCTCTGTCCCAGGTAACCTTGGTGCCACTGGGGGGCGGGCCCAAAAGGACTCACGTAGCCCTGCATCGCCGGACCCACGTGCTACGCCCGGGCAAAGCATCTGCCTGAGACCACCTGAGGCCGGGCTGGGTCACCCATCTTGGCTCCGAGATAGGAACTGCTGAAGGAACTTGTTGTTGCTGGGCATTATTTAATTTGTGTGGCAGTCCATTTGTGTATGAAATGGGGAAGCAAAAGGCAAAAGGAAGTCCTGCCGCGGGCTCCGCTCAAACTAAAATCCCGAACCTCCTTCAAATACCACATACCCTTTCCAATTGTGTATCCAACGAAATAGATACCTTGATAGAAGAGGTTGAATCTATGTTAAATAAAAAGGAGAAGAATCCACGGAAGGGGTTGAAAAACAGTACTCTTACTCCTTTTTTGACAGCTAGACTCCCTAGCAAGGGAAGTACTCCAACAAACAGAGATCTCTTGCCAGTACCAGTATCTCAGGTTGAAAGTATGAATGTAAAGCCCTTGGGAACTAGCTTAGCCCACTGAAATTTAAAATGTCCTAGGTTTGGTCCATGATTGTCCATGATATTCCCTGTACTAATCACTTTTTGCCGCTAGAACCACAGGACCAAGCCTATGACCAAGGATGTTCCTCCTCAAGCTTGCGACCCTCAATTCAACATCCTCCTACAGCTCCTTCCGAGGAGGAATTGGTTTCTCTTGTTATTGGCCTAAAAGATGAAGTAAGAGAACTGAAGTCATTTTTGGTGAAAGTACTACATACTCTTTGGTCCACCAGTCCGAGGAGGGATACTACTCTTATTTATGAGGATGAGGTGGCTATTAGCAATACCCGCACCTCTTTATTACAAGAAACTGTGATGAATGAAAGTGTTTTTTGTCCCTCTAAGAGGTATGCACATGTCTCTAGAGCTCCTTGGGTTAAGCCGTCTATACTATTGTGTCTTAGGGGTCACTCTGGAGCTCCATCTGGGCATCGACCCTGTGTAAAGTTGGAGTGGGATTCGACTATTGTGCAAAACTTTTGTAAACATTTTGATAATGTTCATCCAATTTATATGTGCAAGGTACCCCCCCCTTGCCCCCTAATACACGGTTATGACACACCAGACAATGTGGTTCTACTATCCACTCAGATATAATATCGCCCAAACGTTTCAGCGAGAAGTCAAATCAAATCAAATCAAATCATTAACATTTATAAAGATCGCTTCTCACCCGTGTGGGTCTCAAGGCGCTAGGGGGAAGGGGGTTACTGCTGCTCGAAGAGCCAGGTCTTGAGGAGTCTCCGGAATGCGGAGTGGTCCTGGGTGGTCCTGAGCCTGGTGGGGAGGGTGTTCCAGGTCTTGGCTGCCAGGTAGGAGAAAGACCTCCCACCCGCCGTGGAGCGGCGGATGCGAAGAACGGCAGCGAGCGCGAGGCCGGTGGAACGGAGGAGACGGGTGGGGGCGTAGAAGCTGCGGCGTCGGTTGAGGTATTCAGGTCCCTTGTCGTGGAGGGCTTTGTGTGCGTGGGTGAGAAGTCGGAAGGTGATCCTTTTGCTGACTGGGAGCCAATGCAGGTGTCTCAGGTGTGCGGAGATGTGGCTGTTGTGGGGTACGTCGAGGATGAGGCGGGCGGAGGCGTTTTGGATATGTTGCAGACGTTTTTGGAGTTTTGCGGTGGTCCCAGCATAAAGGGTGTTGCCGTAGTCCAGGCGGCTAGTGACTAGGGCGTGGGTCACGGTTTTTCTGGTGTCAGTGGGGATCCAGCGGAAGATCTTGCAGAGCATGCGGAGGGTGAGGAAGCAGGAGGAGGACACGGCGTTGACTTGTTTGGTCATGGTGAGAAGAGGATCCAAGATGAGCCGAGGTTGCGGGCGTGGTCTGAGGGGGTCGGTGCGGTGCCAAGGGCCGTGGGCCACCAGGAGTCGTCCCATGCGGTCGGGGTGTTGCCGAGGATGAGGACTTCCGTTTTGTCTGAGTTCAGTTTTAGACGGCTGAGCCTCATCCAATCTGCGACGTCCTTCATGCCGTCTTGTAGGTTGGTCTTAGCGCTGGCAGGGTCCTTGGTGAGGGAAAGTATAAGTTGAGTGTCGTCGGCATTGGAGGTGATGATGATGTTGTGCTTGCGTACGATGTCGGCGAGGGGGCTCATGTAGACATTGAAGAGTGTCGGGCTGAGCGAGGAGCCTTGAGGGACGCCGCAGATAATCTCGGTGGGGTCTGAGCGAAAAGGTGGGAGGTAGACTCTTTGAGAGTGGTTGGACAGGAAGGAGGCGATCCAGTCCAGGGCCTGGCCTTGGATCCCGGTGGAGCGGAGGCGGGTTATTAGGGTGCGGTGACAGACGGTGTCGAAGGCAGCCAAGAGGTCGAGGAGGATGAGGGCGACTGTTTCACTGTTGTCCATCAGGGTTCTGATGTCGTTTGTGACTGAGATGAGGGCGGTTTCAGTGCTGTGGTAGGTTCGGAATCCGGATTGTGAAGGGTCGAGAAGGTTGTTGTCTTCCAGGAAGTTGGTAAGCTGTTTGTTGACGGTCTTCTCTATTACCTTGGCAGGGAAGGGGAGGAGCGAGATGGGGCGGAAGTTCTTCAGGTCGTTTGGGTCAGCCGTGGGTTTCTTTAGTAGGGCGTTGACTTCGGCATGTTTCCAGCTTTCGGGGAAGGTAGCAGATGAAAATGAGGAGTTGATGATGGTCTGGAGGAGCAGGGCGATGATGTTGTCGGCTTTATTGAAGATGAAGTGAGGGCAGGGGTCCGAGGGGGCGCCGGAGTGGATCGAGTTCATGGTGGTTTTGGTCTCTTCAGTAATGATGTGAGTCCAGGCGTTGAGGGTGATGGCAGGGGGTGTGGGTTCGGTGTTGCTTGGCTGGGTCTGGTGTCCGAAGCTGTCGTGGAGGTCGGTGATCTTGCGATGGAAGAAGGTGGTGAGGGAGTTGCACAGGTCTTGTGAGGGCGTGATGGCGTTGGCGTTGGGGTTGGAGAACTCTTTAACGATGCTGAAGAGTTCTCTGCTGTTGTGGCTGTTTTTGTCCAGTCTGTCGGTGAAGAAATTCCTTTTGGCTGTGCGGATCAGGTGGTGGTGTTCGCGGGACGCATTCTTGAGGGCGGTCATGTTGTCAGCGGTGTGGTCCTTGCGCCAGGCTTTCTCGAGGGCGCGACAGGTTTTCTTCGATTCCTTAAGGGTGTCAGAGAACCAGAGAGGTTTTTTGGTGTTGGCCTGTCGATGCGTGCGTCTGAGGGGAGCAAGGTTGTATGCGCAGTTGTTGATCCAGTTCGTGAGGCTGAGGGCTGCGTCGTTGGGGTCGGTGGTGAGGGTAGGTTGGTTGACGGTGAGCGCGGAGAAGAGCTGTTCTTCGGGGATTTTGTTCCACTGTCGACGAGGGATGGGTTGAGTGCGGAGGTGGCGGGTCTCGCGTCGGAATGTAAAGTGGACACAGCTGTGGTCGGTCCAGTGTAGAGCGGAGGCGTGGCTGAAGGAGACGTGTTTGCTGGCGGAGAAGATGGGGTCAAGCGTGTGTCCTGCGATGTGGGTGGGGGTGTTCACCAGTTGCTTGAGGCCGAGGTTGGTGAGGTTGTCGAGCAGGGCGGTGGTGTTGGGGTCGTTGTTGTGTTCCAGATGGAAGTTGAGGTCACCTAGGAGGATGTAGTCCAGCGAGTCGAGGGCGTGCGGGGAGACGAAGTCGGTGATGGAGTCGCTGAAAGGGGTGCGCGGTCCGGGGGGCGGTAGATGAGGGATCCTCTGAGGGTGGTCCTGGGGTCGGTGCGAATCTGGAAATGCAGGTGTTCTGCGGCGAGGGGGGTGTCTTCGGTGGAGGTGGTGACGCTGATGGAGTCTTTGAAGACGATGGCGATTCCTCCTCCTACTTGGTTGGTGCGGTCTTTCCTGGAAATCTTGTAGCCTTCGGGGATGGCTATGGCGATATCTGGGGCCGAAGAGGCGTTCATCCAGGTTTCTGTGATGAAGGTGACGTCCGGGGCTGTGGAGTCCAGGAGGTCCCAGAGTTCAACGGCGTGCTTGTGGACGGATTGAGCGTTGACCAGGATGCATTTGAGGTGGTTGATGGCGCGTGGGATGGTGGTCATGGTAGTTGCGTGGTGGAAGATCCGTTTGCAGGAGTGGCAGGCGAAAGGTCCATGGGTACATTTTGGGTTAGCTTGGAAGCAGGTGTTGGAGCGTCCTGGGTTGAGGGCGTGGAGGGTGGTGGGGTCGTAGAGGAGCAGAGGGGTTTGGGAGTGGTGAGGACCAGGGGTCATGGCGCTGGGCGCGGGCCAGGCGCGGACGGGCGCAGACGGGCTTGCCTCTGGCGCGCCAGCGGCACGCCCGCTGCGTGGTCGCGCAGCGGCTGCCATAAGAGGGAGGAGGGGGGGATGGGTCAACTGGGGGCGAATGGGAGCTGGGGGGCGGGGCGTGCAGGAGGTGGTGGCGGGAAAGCGGAGGGAGGGGGGACAGGTAGAGGGGAGAAGAGCTGGGGTGGGGGGGGAGTCAGGACATTGGGATTTCATAAAGTTAACGTTATCTAGCCCAAGGTTATCTATCTATGGAAGCACAGAATACCATGCAAAATAGATCAAACATCTGCCTTAAAAGCAGTTGGCCTGTGAATAGTTCCTTGGTGAAGAAAACCCCACTCACTTCGAATCTTAGGGCACTCAACGAGGGACCTGGGCCCTTAGCTCGTCTCAAAGAGATGCCTTGTGTGGCCCACATGAAGGAATATGATTGCCCAATTGAGATGTCCAATTTATGTGAGTTGAAACAAAAAGATGATGCTTCGGATATTGATTGACTGCTTTCTTCCACAGTGCATCGGGACGCTAACACACCCTCTTTTAATGTCATACCTCAGCCACTTGGCAATTCAGATTTAGAACCTCTTTTACCAAGGAGCTTGGTTCATTGATTAATGTTAATATGGCAAAACCAAAATCCATAGAGAGTCCTGTAAAGATAGGTACCTTTGAGCACCCTCAGGATTTTGAGACTTTATAGTTGCAGTTTATAACATGGAATGTGGCCGGAATTCGTAACAAACTAGATGATGATGATTGGTGGAATATATAGATAAATTTAACTTTTGCTTGTTCCAGGGAAACCTGGGCAACCTCAAATGTTTACAGGCAAGGGTATTGCTCCTTTTGTAAGGAAGCTAAACCGTCACCCGCTGGTAGAGCAGCGGAGGGCCTTATCACCTGGATAAGAATCTCTGAGGTGGGCAATATTAAGGAAATCTATGTGGACTCGCCCGATATACTGGCAATATCTATACAGTCTAAGCAAGGTCTATCGTTGTTGTGTATCAATGTCTATAACCAGATCATCCTAACCAAATGTCTATAACTATTCAGATGTTGAACGCCCTGGGTTGGATCGCCTTTAGTCGCATTACATTATTGTAGCCGGTGATTTTAATGAGTCTTTTAAGCCTAATTTAGCCTTTTCTGAGATAACTCAGTTAGAAGATTTAATATGGAATATTCCTCCTTATTCGACCCAGATGAAACAGCCTAAAATTAGCAACAGGGCCCTTCTGGTTATTGATCTAACTCATGGCCTTCACCTAGGAAATGAACATTTTCCTTCTGACAATCCTGCTAAACCATGTTTTTTAGAGGGTCGTAAAGTAGTATACTTGATTTTGTACTTATTGATGTGAGGATATGGCACCTTATTAAAGATGTTAAGGTGGGTAATCACTATAATAGTGATCATGCCCCTCTCTTGGTAACATATGACAGGCAGTCTTTTACCAGGATAGGTGCTCAATTTAATCATGAAGCCGCCGTCGCTTCAGAGGTGTCCTCCAATAAGCGTTCTATGAAATGGGATTTTTTTAGAAATTCTCATAAACTATGGAAAAAAATGTGTGCTTTAGTATTAACACATCAGTTATCTGATGGCTTTTGTTTATATACCCGAATGAGGTTATAACCCTGCATACAGATCTTTTTTCTGCCCTTAAAGAGCTATTCTTCAAAACCATCAGGAAGAATAAACATCTGGGAGCAGGCCCTCATCATAGGTGGCTTGGTAAGGTATGTAGAGAGGCCAAGAGCAGTCTCATAAAAGCAATAACATTAAAAGATAGATCTAAGATAACTTACGGAAGGTGCAAGTATGCATCTGCACTGAAGATTAGTAAAAACCATTGGGAAAAGATATCATGGCAGGATTTGTTGCTGGCTGCTAAGGACAGAGACCCCAAACGTTTCTGGTCCTTGGTGACCAGAAATGGATGCAATGAGTATCTTAGACCTGATTGCCATATTCCCCCTGAAATCTGGATTAGCTATTTCACTGAGTTGTACAGTCACCAGCCTTCTCTTTCCATTGTTAGTGATAGCAAACCAACAAATGTTCCTTCCCCTGCAGTTAGCTTCACTCTCTTTACTTTAAAGGAAACTGAGACTGCTATTAGGGCAGAAAATCAGGAAATGTGCCTGGGTTAGATGGTATACCCTCGGATATGTTTAAATCAGATCTGGATTATTGGGGTCCCTATGTTGACAGGGTGTCAAATAATGCTTTGGTAAGCGGCATTTACCCCAGACCTGGAAGGGAGCAATTATTGTTCCAATATACAAAAAAGGGAGAGGTGTGTCTTTATTATAGACCAATCAGCCTCCTGCATAACTTACAAAAGATTTTCTGCTATCAGGTATTGAGTAGGCTTAAAGAATGGATTGAAGAAAACCAAGCACTCAGTCAGTTACAGGCGGGCTTCAGGCAGAGAATAAGCACAGTCGACCAGGTCTTTCGCTTCCTCGCGATCAAATGGAAGATGGTGGACATGGACGCAGGGAAACTCTTTGTTGAGTTTGTAGATCTTAAGTCCGCTTTTGATCTTGTCCCACGTTGTAAACTGTGGGAGGTCATGAGCAGAGTCAGAGTGCCGGGTCCCATATTAAATTTAATTAAAGATCTGTATTCCGAGAGCCAGAATTCGATGGGGACAAAAGGGGAGCTTACGACTGAGATTCCAATATGCAGAGGGGTGAGACAGGGGTGTGTGTTGGCCACTACACTCTTCCTATTGTTTATCAATGCATGCACTCCTTACTTATTGGATTGTGACAATGATGGACCCAAAATAGGTGGGGCGAAGACCCTGTGTTTGTTGTTTGCAGACAACACTTTGCTATTATCTCATACTGCTTTTTGGCTTTCTAATTTGCTATTGAAGTTCACGGTTTTTGTAAAGACCACGGATTGAAAATTAAAGCATCTAAAACCAAGTACATGGTATTTAGGGATACAAAACATAAAATGAAGAAACAGAGGGGCAAGCTCTACAAAGAGTTACTGACTTTGATTATCTGGGAATCAAATTGGAGGCTTCACATAAATGGTAGGCCCATTTATCAAAGTCGTTTATGAGCTTGAAACAAAAGTCGGGGGTATTTTGAGATATGCTGCCAGATCCCCAGGTTTGCCATCACTTTTGCGATGAAAATATATAAAGTCGCAGCGAGAGCGGGAGTCCTATATGACGCAGAGCTATGGGGACATTGTAATCTGGAGGATTTAGAAAGAGCTGAATTTTTTTAAATAAAAACGTTATTAAAAGTACCTGCAAGTTCACCCACATTGCCCATCCAGATGGATGGAAATGTTTCTTCTATTGCGCATACAGCTGCTTTAAGGCCATTAATGTATTGGTTTAGGATTTGGTCCTCGGATATTTGCAGCCCATTTCGAGCTTGGCTGAGTGTCCTGATGAGTACGCATGCCACTAAAAAAGTCAGGTGGTGCAATCATGTTGAAAAAACTTTTACTAAACTTGGGTTGGGAGCTTACTGGACAGATCCCTCTCACCTCCCCAAAAACGCTATGCAGGTTGTAAAGGATGTGTACTGGTTAAATTTACAAGTAGATAAATTAGCTGAAGTGCCTTCGTTTAGTATGACAAATAGTTTTTTATCGTTTAAATGCCATTATGAGTTTGAGCATTACATGGATTTGATGTTATCTCCTTTAGCACGTGCACTTTATATCAGATTTAGAATAGGGTCGCTCCCTCTACGCACTTTTACTTGCAGATGTACGAAATCTGATAGTCATTCTAACTTATGCCCAATGTGATGTGGAATTGCTGAATGCACTGCTCATGTCCTTTTCCATTGCCCAGCGTATTCTAAGCAGAGGGCACGTTGGATTATACCATTTTGCAGATCCATGGGATTTAGGAATTGGTTATTAGCCCTAAGGATTTGTAAAAACAAATCCCAATGTGACTGTGGCATGCATATTAACTACATTTTTGGAGGCTATCTGGCATATTAGACACAAATCTCTGAATTGTAATCTATAATAATGCTTTGTATTTGTTGTACAGGGAACTGCACTTTGATAGTTAATACATTTACGTGTAATTTATGAATATCAGCATACAAATGAGAACAGGAGTTGTGTTGTCCTTTAGAAGTTATGGTTTACAATTGGGTTATAATTCGCTATTTTATTTATTTGATATTGTATTTTATCTCTTTTAGTCAAAGGATATCATGCTATCCTTTTTTACCATATTTACTTAAGTGTTTTGTAAATTTGCTTTTATGGTATATTTTTTTACCGAAATAAAGCTGAATTGAATTGAATTGAAGCAATGTGCACAAATTGCATTAGAACATAACTACTTTATATTTAATGGAGAGTTCTTTGCCCCAATTCAAGGGAGTAGGATTGGGATCCATTTTTGCTCCTAACAATGAAAATCTGTAAGTGGTCACATTTGAGGAAAAGATTGTCTTTAGTGATTCCAATCCCTTTGCTAATAATATAAAAAAATAGCTTTGATACATCAATGACATTTTTTTCATTTGGTAGGGACTATGGCTGAAGTATCACAGTTTCGTGAATGGGTCAACAATTAAGAAGTTAATCTGCTATTTACCCTGGAACATGATACCCAATCAATTTCTAGGATTAAAAAATCACAGAGGATGAGGGGGAATTGTATTTAATCTTGCATACCAAACTGACTGCTAGAAATATCCTACTGAAGAACAGTATTCACCATTCCAGATATTTGCATGACAATCTTCAGTTTCAGCACTTTTTCGGAATCAGACTACATTGTACCAGAAAGGATGATTATTCCCCCCAAGGCTGAGATTATTTTGTCTTAATTGGTGACCAGAGGCTACCCATATAGACTAGTGAAAAGATTGCTCAAATGTGCTTGGTACTGCAATCGAGAGGTGCTACTACAGGTGAAAGAAAGGCCCACCTAGACCTGTATGAGCTGTGTCACAACTTTGGGCATAGATTCTAATAGGATTAAAAAAAACATTATAAAAAAATCGACATTTGTTGACTGCATTGCAAATACATTTGGATAAGCCACTCTTTGCTTTCAAAAGAGTCAGGAATCTAAAAGATTATTTGATACGGTTATATGTTGCAATAGAAACAGAGGGCCATATGTACGAACAAATGTTCCCATTGACACAGAATGGGAAAAACCCTTTGATACATCTGGCCCTAAGACACTAAGGCCCTCATTATGACATTGGTGACAAATGCTGCTTACTGCCAAGCTGACGGTCGCCAGCATACCGCAGCGGTGGTGGATATCCATTTTCCATATTATGACACACACACACCAATCTGACAGAATACTGCCACACACACAAATCAGTCAGCCCAAAGGTCGGTGCTGAAGTGACGGTACCAACACCCATACCATTACGCAAACAAAACAACGCCCACCACATTGTGTAGGAAAGTACCATCTTGCCTGCCATGTTACCCCCATTTTAACATGTATGTCAGTTTGCTTTTGCCTGTCTCGCTGGGATCCTGCTAGCCAGGACCCCAGTGCTCATAGTTTGTGGGCTGAATGTGTGTACCTGTGTAGTGACTAACTGTGTCTCTGAGGCTCTGCTAACCAGAACATCAGTGCTTATGCTCTCTCTGCCTTTAAAATTGTCACTATAGGCTAGTAACAATTTTCACCCATTCTAATTGGCACACTGGAACACCCTTATAATTCCCTGGTATATGGTACCTAGGTACCCAGGGTATTGGGGTTCCAGGAGATCCCTATGGGCTGCAGCATTTCTTTTGCCACCCATAGGGAGCTCAGACAAATCTTGCACAGGACTGCCACTGCACCTGAGTGAAATAACGCACATGTTATTTCACACCCATTTTACAATGCACTTAAGTAACTTTTAAGTCACTTATGTGTCTAACCGTCACTTAGTGAAGGTTAGGTGCAAAGTTACTAGGTGTGAGGACACCCTTGCACTAGCAGAGGTGCTCCCACATAGTTCAGGGCAATTTCCCCAGACTTTGGGAGAGGGGGACACCATTACACGTGTGCACTACATATTGGTCAATACCTATATGTAGCTTCACAATGGTAACTCCAAATATGGCCATGTAATATGTCGAAGATCATGGAATTGTCCCCCCATGGCAAATCTGGTATTGGGGTGCCAATCCCATGCATACCCGGGGCTCCACTATGGACCCCGGGTACTGCCAAACCAGCTTTCTGGGGATTTCTCTGCAGCTTCCGCTGTTGCCACCCCACAGACAGGGTTCTGCCCATACTTGCATAAGCCAGTCTACACCAGTTCAGGGAACCCCAGACCATGCTCTGGTGTGAAACTGGACAAAGGAAAGGGGCGTGACCACTCCCCTGTCCATCACCACCCCAGGGGTGGTGCCCAGATCGCCAGTGTGTCCCAGACCTCTGCCATCTTGGATCCCGAGGTGTTAGGGCACAATGGAGGCCTCTGAGTGGCCAGTGCCAGCAGGTGACGTCAGAGACCCCTCCTGATAGGTGCTTACCTCACTAGGTGGCCAATCCTCCTCTGAGGGCTATTTAGGGTTTCTCCTGCGGGCTTTTCCTCAGATAACAACTTGCAAGAATTCACCAGAGTTCCTCTGCATCTCCCTCTTCAATTTCTGCCAAGGATCGACCGCTTACTGCTCCAGGACGCC
Source organism: Pleurodeles waltl (assembly GCF_031143425.1). NCBI lineage: Eukaryota > Metazoa > Chordata > Amphibia > Caudata > Salamandridae > Pleurodeles > Pleurodeles waltl. The sequence goes on from NC_090447.1 coordinate 917,284,705, forward strand.
TGCAAAACTGCAACAAAGTAGCAAGAAGACTACCAGTAATATTGTAGCGCCTAATCCTGCCGGCTTTCTTGACTGTTTCCTGGTGGTGCATGCTCTGAGGGCTGTCTGCCTTCACCCTGCACTGGAAGCCATGAAGAAATCTCCTGTGGGTTGACGGAATCCTACCCTTGCTCCAGCAGGCACCAATACTCTGGGACCCCTCTCATCCTGAAGAGCGTGGTCCCTGGAACACAGTTGGTGGGCCCAAGTGACCATGACTGTCCAGTGGTCCAACTGTCCAAATTTGGATGAGGTAAGTCCTTGCCTCCCCTCTCCAGGCAGTAATCCTGTGCATTGCATGAACTGCAGCTGCTAGGACTTCTGTGCACCTGTGCAAGGAATCCTTCATGCACAGCCTAGCCCAAGTCCCCAGCACTCCGTCCTGCATTGCTCAACTTGCTGAGTTGACCTCCGGCTTCGTGGGACCCTCTTTTGTAGTGTTGAGACAACTGCCATGCTAAGTCTTCTTGAACCTGTGTTCAAGGACTTCTGTGGGTGCTGCCTTCTTGTGCATGGGCTCTCTGTGTTGCTGAGGACCCCCTCTGTCTCCTCTCCCAAAAGGCGATATCCTGGTCCTTCCTGGGCCCTGGCAGCACCCTTTTTCTTCAACTGCAACCTTTGCAGCTAGCAAGGCTTGTTTGTGGTCCTTCTCCAAGGAAACAATGCTCCATCCTCCAGCACTCAATGGAACATCTTTTGCACAAAGGAGAAGTTCCTAGCACCTTTCATTGTTGGAGAATATTCAGCTTCTTCCGTCCGCAGGCAGCCATTTTGCACCTTCATTCGGGGTTTAGTGGGCTCCTATCCCCCCAGACACTTTTGTGACTCTTGGACTTGGTCCCTTTCCTTTGCAGGTCCTCAGGTCCAGGAATCCATCTTCAGCACTTTGCAGTCTGTTGTGGTCTTTGCATAATCCTCTACCACGAGTTTAGTGTGTTTCTGGGGAAGTAGTAGCACTTTACTCCTACTTTTCAGGGTCTTGGGGTGGGGTATCTTGGAAACCCTTTTCTTACACTCCCAGTGACCCTCTACACACTACACTAGCCTAGGGGTCCATTCGTGGTTCGCATTCCACTTTCTTAGTATATGGTTTGTGTTGCCCCTAGGCCTATTGCATCCTCTTGTATTCTACAGTGTTTGCACTACTTTCTAACTGTTTTACTTACCTGATTTTGGTTTGTGTGTATATTTTGTGTATTTTACTTACCTCCTAAGGGAGTATATCCTCTGAGATATTTTGGGCACCTTGTCACTAAAATAAAGTACCTTTATTTTTAGTAACTCTGAGTATTGTGTTTCTTATGATATAGTACCTATATGATATAAGTGGTATAGTAGGAGCTTTGCATGTCTCCTAGTTCAGCCTAAGCTGGTCTGCTATAGCTACCTCTATCAGCCTAAGCCCCTAGAACACTACTAATCTACTAATAAGGGATATCTGGACCTGGCACAAGGTGTAAGTACCATCAGATACCCACTATAAGCCAGGCCAGCCTCCTACACATTATGACACATGAATCACCACAGCAGACATTCAATGGTGGTAAACCATTGGCTGTACATACAGCAGCGCTCAGAATGCCCACAAACAAAACAACACTACATTGGCCAATACTAAAAACACACACCTGACATTCTTACACACAGCACACCCACACACCAACAACACTATAAAAAAACACCTCCACATTACCCACAACCCTGTAAGCAAGTACTGGCATTACTGCATCATGAGGGACTCGCTGGAGTAGTCGGAGGACTGGACACTGGTAAGTCAACATTTACTACCTATCATCCCCCATACCTGCATGCCACCTCACACCCTCACCCTCAATCCTATCACTCCACTCCATCCCACGCACTGCACCTACACATATGACTAACCCCAATCCAACCCCTGCATGCTATACCAATGCATGGACAGCCCTTGCAGCCATGCATGGACACCCATCACCAAAGCATGCACTGCATAGGAAAAGTAACAATCCCACAATACATCACCATACACAAACAAAAGGTGGCAGGGCAACAGCAACCATAGAGGGGAAGCCAGGGATGTACATGTTCTGCTTTTCTTCTCTTATCTTATGACCGAGCTTACAAAATGTCTCTGGAATGCACTTCTTAGTTTAAAGAAGACATTTATTACCATTATTTCTTCACCACGAGGTTCCTGAAAGACGAAATTAGTAGGTTGGAAGCATACGTTCAAAAGTAGTCCCAGCAATGAAGCAAAATATATCAAAGTACTTCTCAGTTGCAATGTACACAGCAAATACATGTGATTATATTATAGCATAACTTCAAAGCAAAGCATAAATGTCAAAATTGCATCACCGTAGGGCCTATCACTCCGCTTCATCTTTCTGAGCTGCAAGTTGATGACTCCGGGTCAACTGTGAGAAAGAGATTTTCTACCCAAACGGGAGACAGGCAACTGACGTCCATTCCTGTCTGAAGTCAAGATATTTCTCCCCTCGCTGTTGCCCAGGGCCATTGTTCCAAAAACATGCCCCCTCCTCTCAAACTCGGGAAAACTAAGCAAGCCTTTGGAGACTGGCCAGATCTCCTAGACCCCTCCTCTTCCCAAGGCTGAGCAGAAAGGAAAACACCAGATGTACTCTCTCTTATCAACTAGGGTTTGGTGTGAATTCAATTTGAAACACACAGCTTGGTCTATCATGTGGAAAAACACAGCTTGGAAAAACACAGCTCATCTGCAATGGCTCAACTGCCATGTCTAACTCTACGTTAAAGCCAATAGGCAGCTAACCTAAATACCAAATGTAATGTTTAACTCCACGTTAAAGCCAATAGGCAGCTAACCTAAATACCAAGGCCCATATTTATACTTTTTGACGCTAAACTGCGCTAACGCAGTTTAGCGTCAAAAAATTTAGTGCCGTCTAACGCCATTCTGAAGCGCCATGCGGGCGCCGTATTTATGGAATGGCGTTAGCCGGCGCTAGCAGACCGGCGCTGCCTGGTGTGCGTGGAAAAAAACCACGTAGACCAGGCAGCGCCGGCGTAGGGGGAAAATGGCGTTAGGGCGTCTTAAAATGGGGCAAGTCAGGTTGAGGCAAAAAAATCGCCTCAACCCGATTTGCGCCATTTTTTTCGACGCCCAGACGCCATTTAAATGACTCCTGTCTTAGTAAAGACAGGAGTCATGCCCCCTTGCCCAATGACCATGCCCAGGGGACTTATGTCCCCTGGGCATGGTCATTGGGCATAGTGGCATGTAGGGGGGCACAAATAAAGCCCCCCTATGCCACCCAAAAAAATAAAAAAAAATACAAAATTATACTTACCTGAACTTACCTGAATGTCCCTGGGATGGGTCCCTCCATCCTTGGGTGTCCTCCTGGGGTGGGCAAGGGTGGCAGGGGGGGTCCCTGGGGGCATGGGAGGGCACCTGTGGGCTCATTTTGAGCCCACAGCCCCCTTAACGCCTACCCTGACCCAGGCGTTAAAAAGTGGCGCAAATGCGGGGTTTTTTGACCCGCCCACTCCCGGGCGTGATTTTTGCCCGGGAGTATAAATACGACGCATTTGCGTCGCCGTCATTTTTTTAGACGGGAACGCCTTCCTTGCATCTCATTAACGCAAGGAAGGCGTTCACGCAAAAAAATTACGCTATTTGCCCATACTTTGGCGCTAGACGTGTCTAACGCCAAAGTATAAATATGGCGTTAGTTTTGCGCCGAATTTGCGTCGAAAAAAACGACGCTAATTCGGCGCAAACGGAGTATAAATACGGGCCCAAATGTAATGTCTAATGCCATGTTAAAGCCAATAGGCAGCTAAACTGAATACAACATGTAGGTGGTCATTCCAACCCTGGCGGTCGGTGTTAAACCTGCGGCCAAACCGCAAACAGGCTGGCGGGGTAAAAAATGGAATTCCGACCCTGGCGGAAACCGCCAACAGAGACCGCCACATTACCAAACCGCCCGCCACGGCGGCACAAACAAACAGCGTGGTGGTCACCGCCAACAGACAGGCGGGAGACAATGTACCGCCCACTGTATCACAACCTACCAATCCACCACCTTTTCCGGGGCGGTAGTTCCGCCGATAAAAACACGGCGGAAACAGCCATTTCGAAGGGAAAACGCCCACCTCCATATACCCCACGAGGAATCAGGACAGTATGGAACCCGAACTCCACATACTCCCAGCGATAGTGTTCCTACTCCTCTACCAGGAGCACAAACGCCGGCGCAGAAGACAACGGTGAGTACTGCACCTACGACACAGGGGAGGGGGGAGAAGAACATATTACGGGTACACACATACGCGACACACTACAACACACACATCAATGCATAGCAACACATCAGAGTGACACCCCCCAAACCCCCCGGAAGAATGCAAAGACAAAAGGAAATGATTCTAAACATTGGAATATATTGTATAACTGGCTTAAAAATATATCTACACATCAAAAAATCTGATATACATAAATGTACAAGTCCGAGCATTGTAGCATGCATTGTCCGTGGACCACTGGGCCCAAATCACATGGGCAAAGCCCACACAAGATACCTGACTCTAACGGAGAGAACACTGCAGGGGCATCAGATAGCAAAACTACAGGCACCTCAGGGGGAAGGGAAGGGGGGCACCTCAGCCAGATGAGTGAACGACGCCAGATCCACGAGGGGCCTCCATGGCCACTGTTCAATCCTGGGGAGTGCAAAGCCACAGTCTCACAAGTCTCTGCAGTGGGTGGTTTGCCCACTGGACCATCCTGGGGAGTGCAAAGCCACAGTCTCACAAGTCTCTGCAGTGGGTGGTTTGCCCACTGGACCATCCTGGGCAGTGCAAAGCCACAGTCTCATAAGTCTCTGCAGTGGGTGGTTTGCCCACTGGACCATCCTGGGGAGTGCAAAGCCACAGTCTCACAAGTGGATAACAGTCTCCACTGGTTCTGGAGGGGGCTTTGTGCCCAGAGTGCTTCGAGGAGCCCTGCCCAACACAGATGCGGGCCAGCCCCTGCTGCTCATGGGGCAGCGGTGCTTGAGACGGCGGTGCCCAGTTCAGCGGTGCTTGAGACGGCGGTGCCCAGTTCAGCGGTGCTTGAGATGAAGGGCCCAGTTCAGCGGTGCTTGAGACGGCGGTGCCCAGTTCAGCGGTGCTTGAGACGGCGGTGCCCAGTTCAGTGGTGCTTGAGATGAAGGGCCCAGTTCAGCGGTGCTTGAGACGGCGGTGCCCAGTTCACCGGTGCTTGAGACGGCGGTGCCCAGTTCAGCGGTGCTTGAGACGGCGGTGCCCAGTTCACCGGTGCTTGAGACGGCGGTGCCCAGTTCAGCGGTGCTGGAGACGGCGGTGCCCAGTGCAACGGTGCTTGAGATGAAGGGCCCAGTTCAGCGGTGCTTTAGACAGTGGTGCCGAGTTCAGCGGTGCTTGAGATGAAGGGCCCAGTGCAGCGGTACTTGAGACGGCGGTGCCCAGTTCAGCGGTGCTTGAGATGAAGGGCCCAGTTCAGTGGTGCTTGAGATGAAGGGCCCAGTTCAGCAGTGCTTGAGACGGCAGTGCCCAGTGCAGCGGATCTGGCCATGGCGTGGAGGTCATTTGCCACCTGTCCTGTGGCTGGCGGAGCCTTTCTGCCCATCTGTCCTGTGGCTGGCGGGGCCCTCCTGGGCTGCAGTGCCGGGCCTGTTGGTGGCCTCCTGCCCACCTGGGACAGAGCTGGCGGGGCCCTCCTGCCCACCTGGGATGGGTCTGTCGGGGCCCTCCTGGCCAGCTGGGCTGATGGCGGTGTTGTCGGGCGTGCTGCCCTTCCCAGCCTTCCCTGAATGCCTGTGTCCCTTCCCCACCTTGGGCGGGGTGCCAGCTGTCTCCACACTTCCTGCCGGAGCCATGGTAGGAGTTTTAGTCCCTGCTGTTTTCACCCTCTCGCGCCGGCCACTGCCTATCTTTGGATGTTTCTACGGGGGTGGGCTGCCCGTGCCTTGGCTCTGTACTGAACTTGCTGCCCTGGAGGGTGGGGGACTCCACAGTCCATGGCAGACTGTCATGACAGGGCCCGGTTTTCTCATGGCTGAGGTGCTGACTATAGTCCTATGACATGGACGGGGTGGGGGAGTTGGTGGAAAGAGGTTGAGTTTGGACAGGAAAAACTTCTTAGGAGCAGTGGGACGGGTAGGTGTAGTGGGTATGGGAGTGGAGGAAGAGGTTGTGGTTGTAGGAGTATGAAGTCTGGTGTCTTTGGGTGCAGGTGCTTTGGCTGGAGGCTGTTGTGAGGTGGATGGCTGTTGGGCGGGTGGCTGCCTGCGTTTGTGTATCTTGGAAGAGGGGGTCACAGACACACTGGGAGAGGACACAGGGGACATGTAAATTGTAGTGGGGGTGGTGACTGCATGTGTGCGGGGGGTTCTGGTGTGTGTGCTGGTGATGGACGTAGTGGCTGAAGATGTTGTGCATGCAGGTGTGAGTGGAGACGTGACAGGGAGGTAGGAGGGAGACGAGGAGGAGGGGGACACAGTGGAGGCAGTGGGTGATCTGTGGTGCTTATGTCTGCCTGAACTTCCCTTGGGTGTTGAGGTGTGTGCAGGCTGGTCTGATGGTGTGTCAGGGATAGGCAGAGGTACAGGTGATAGGGTCTGGGTGGAGGAAGTTGGAGGGGGGAGGCTTGAGACAGGGACAATGGCTGCCATCAGTGCTGAGGCCAGAGTGTTGAACGATCGCTGTAGGGCAGCCTGACCAGAATGAATGCCCTCCAGGTATGCATTACTCTGGTGCACCTCTCTTTCTACACCCTGGATGGCATTCAAAATGGTAGACTGCCCAACAGTGAGCGTCCTCAGGAGCTCAATGACTTCCTCACTGAGGGCAGCAGGGTGACTGAGGCAGGGCCTGAGGTGCCTGGGGCGAAGGAGATGCCCACCATCCTGGGTGAGCGGGCACGGGGCAAACGCTGAGGGGCTGCTGGGAGGGCAGTGCTAGTGCGGTGGGTGGCGGCTGTACCTGTTGTTGCTGGGGGCACAGATGTTGCCGCCACCACAAGGGAGCTCCCTTCAGAGGACGAGTCCATGTCGCTGATGTCTGCCCGAGTCCCCGCTGTAGAGCTCCCCTCGCCCTCCGTCCCACTGGTGAATTCGGAGTCCGTTGCATGGCCCTCCATGGCCATGTGGGATGCAGCTCCCTCGTGCTCCGATGCCACTTCTCCTCTGCCTGATGATGCTAATGCACACATGAACAGGAAGACCACAAAAAAGGGGGGGGGGGGAAAAGAAAGACATGTTGAGTGCATGCATTGGCGACACCGTTGGCGGATAGGACAGACACAGAAGCCCCCTGCACTACACCGCGCACTTGGGGTCGACTACTCAATCCGTGGAACATGGCCTGCAAGCCTATGGACGACATCTGCACACATAGATGACACAGGGCCTTGATTAGCTGTACTTGGCACCCTACAGAGGTGGGGGGCGGGGGCACAGGGCCATGCCTTACGGAGTGGCCTAGCCTACAGATATTGCCCTGGCCTAGGGATAGCCACAGCGCTCCTCCCCCACCCAGACACCTCCACTGCGCCCAAAGTCAACAGAATGAGAGTGTACTCACCCCCTTGTGTCTGCTGTGATGTCCTCACGTGCCCATCCAAATCGGCGTAGGCCACCGCCAGGATCCGGGACATCAGGGGGGTCAAAGTCCGACTGGCACCCCTCCCACATTGGGAGGCCATCCCCAGCTGAGCCTCCGCCGTCTTCCTGCTCCAGCGTCGGATGTCCTCCCATCTCTTCCGGCAGTGGGTGCCCTGTCTCTGGTGGACCCCCAGGGTCTGGACGTCCTTGGCGATGGCACACCAAATATCGATCTTCTGGTGGGTGCTGACCTATGTGAAATGTACAGGGGGGGAAAAATAGTCATCACCATCTGCATGCTCAATGTGAGTGGCCCCCCATCCCTACCCTTGCCATGTGGCACATGCTCTCACCGTCGTTTGATGCATGCCTCAATCGCTCCCCTCCCCACCATCATTCATCCACCCCACTCAACACAGGCATTGCCCACAAAGCATGGTCCCAGTGTTCTTACCTGTTGGTCTGGAGGACCGTAGAGTAGCGCATACTGGGGGAGGACCCCATCCACAAGTTTCTCCAATTCCTGAGCAGTGAAGGCAGGGGCCCTTTCCCCAGTCGCATGAGCCATTGTCTCTTCCAGACCGAGGTCACAGCAGCACTTGCAGTGTAGGTCCTCTCCTGTCGAAGATCAGGTATCGAGTGATTAAGCTGATAGAAAATGGCAGTCACGTCCGCGGCAGTGCGTACCGCGGCGGTGCGTACCGCGACCGCCGGCGCACATCTCCATTGGCTCCTGAGACCCATAGGGTTCAATGTTAATCAATGGTGCTTAGCGCCGCGGTCTTCGACCGCCTACCGCCACGGTGTGCCACGCCACCGCATTTACCTCACATCCCATTGTCGCACTTCACAGGTTAGGCAGCCGCCATTTCAGGGGCCCACATGGCTTTCTTTCTACTGCGTCACACATACCTAGGCCTTGCATCAACACTCATACAAGCCATTCAATGCATTGGGAATCGTGTTATGTGCAAGCTGTGGTTACGTACCTGTGGGTTGATTGACTCTGTGCTCGCTGTTGTCCTTCATAGGCACCGTCCGCTGGGACATGCGAGGAGATGGAGGAATCTTTCCGTGTACAGACCGCTGGTGGACCTGTCGACAATGGAGGAAAGACATGTCATACTGACATACAGGCTTGACCGAGCCACTATCCATGAACTGTGCGCCCAGCTGGAGCCAGACCTGATGTCACCAATCCGCCAACCCACAGGGATCCCCCCTCTAGTGCAGGTGCTGTCAGTGCACCATTTCTTTGCAAGTGGGTCATTTCAAACAACAGTGGCCATATCATCAGGGATGTCTCAGCCTATGTTTTCCAAGGTGTTGTCCAGAGTGTTGTCTGCCCTGCGGAAACACATGCGCAGCTACATCGTTTTCCCTTAGGTGGGGGATTTGCCTACAGTGAAAGGTGACTTCTATGCCCTTGGACATATCCCCAACATCATAGGTGCCATTGATGGGACACATGTGGCTTTGGTAACCCCCAGCAGGAGTGAACAGCTGTACAGAAACAGGAAGAGTTATCATTCGATGAATGTACAGATGGTGTGTTTGGCAGACCAGTACATCTCCCATGTGAATGCCAAGTTCCCTGGCTCAGTGCATGACGCGTACATCATGCGGAATAGCAGCATCCCTTACGTGATGGGTCAACTCCAGAGGCACCGTGTGTGGCTAATTGGTGACTCTGGTTACCCCAACCTGTCATGGCTACTGACCCCAGTGAGGAATCCCAGGACAAGGGCAGAGGAACGCTACAATGAGGCACATGGGCATACTAGGAGGGTGATCGAGCGGACCTTCGGCCTCCTGAAGGCCAGGTTTCGGTGCCTCCATACGACAGGTGGTTCTCTCTACTACTCACCAAAGAAGGTGTGCCAGATCATTGTGGCCTGCTGTATGCTTCACAACCTGGCTTTGCGACGCCAGGTGCCTTTTCTGCAGGAGGATGGTCCAGATGGTGGTATTGTAGCAGCTGTGGAGCCTGTGGAGAGTGAAGACGAGGAAGCCGAAGAGGACGACATAGACAACAGGAACACAGTAATACAGGAGTATTTTCAGTGACACACAGGTAAGAATCCACACCGGCATATTACATATACTTAACCACTACTACGTCTCTACTGTCTGTCCTTTTCCCCCAGTGTATGGTAACTGAGTTGTAACTTTCCCTTCCGATTTCAGAGATGTGGGCCCCACTGCGTGACATCTGCTTTGTTTCCCCATGGACTACAGCTGTGTGACAGTGGTATGTTTGCATCACAATGTAAATATGCATTTTGGCACAGTAATCTCTAATACATTTGTACTAAATCAGAGCCAGACTCCAGAATGCTTTGTGCAATGACTGTGTTTATTTCTGTGCTCTATATTGGTGGGTGGTTGCAAATCGGTGAGGGGTGATGGTGGAGGATTGTCCATGGCAGAGTCCAGACTAGTATTATCACAGGTGCATTGTCCAAATGGCTGTGGGAAGTGGAGCAGGGGCAGTTTAAGGATGTACAGGGTGACAATGTGGGTCAGTGGGATGACAATCAGGGAGGTATCCTTTGCTGGCGGGGGTCTTGGCATCTTACTCGGTCTTCTTCCTGGATCTCAGGGCCCGCTTGCGGGGTGGTTCTCCTTCTGCAGGGGGTGGGGTGCTGGTGGCCTGTTGGTCCTGTGGCGGGGCCTCCTGTCCACTAGCACCGGCAGAGGTGGTAGGCAGTTCTTGGTCCATGCTAGTGTCAGGGGCCCTTTGTGGTGCCACAGTGTCCCGGAATGTGGTGACTACCTGATTCAGAGCCCCTACAATGGTGCCCAGGGCGGAACTGATGGTTCGTAGTTCCTCCCTGAACCCCAAATACTGTTCCTCCTGCAGGAGCTGGATCTCCTGAAACCTGGCCAGGACCGTCGCCATCGTCTCCTGGGAATGATGGTAGGCTCCCATGATGGAGGAGAGGGCCTCGTGGAGAGTGGATTCCCTGGGCCTGCCCCCCCCTGTCGCACAGCAGCCCTCCAAGTTCCCCTGTTTCCCTGGGCCTCTGTCCCCTGGACCGTGTGCCCACTACCACTGCCCCCAGGTCCCTGTTGTTGTTGGGGTGGTGGGTTAACCTGGGTGCCCTGTAGTGGTGGACACACCGCTGATTGACGTGTCCTGGGGACAGAGGTATGGGCCCGCTGGGTGGGTGCTGTGCTGGTGTTCCCAGAGGGGGGAAGGTCTGCTGTGGCCTGTGGCTGTCTGAGGGGAACCGACTGTCCCGAGGTCCCCGATGGGCCGGGCTGGTCATCTAGATCCAGGTCGACAGAGGTGCTGTCATCACTGTGGGCCTCTTCTGGGGGTGGAGTGGACATTTGTGGACCCTCGTGCGCGGTGACGTGGCGTTCGGGTCCTGCAGGGGTATAAATGGATGGTTATTGCATCTGTGTGTGCCATAGAGTGCAATGGGTGGGTGCCCGTGTACCCCAGTGCTGGCATTCCTGTGTGGGGGCTTTTGTGACGGTGGTTTGGGGGGGGGATGGGGATGTTCAGTGGGCATGCTTTGGTGATGGGTGTCCATGCTTTGTGGTCGCATGCAGGGCTTGGGGTTGGGATGGGTGGGTTGTGATGGTGAGACATTTGCAAGGAGTAGGTGTGATGGGGGTGAGAGTGAGGGTGGGGGTATGAGTTGGCATGCTGGTGGGGTGGGGGGATGAAGTAGTGAAGATGAGACTTACCAGAGTCCATTCCTCCAGATACTCCGCCGAGGCCCTCAGGATGCAGGATCGCCAAGACCTGCTCCTCCCATGTTGTAAATTCTGGGGGAGGAGGTGGGGGTCCGCCGCCAGTCCGCTGCACCGCGATGTTGTGCCTGGATACCATTGAACGCACCTTCCCCCGTAGGTCGTTCCACCGCTTCCTGATGTTGTCCCTATTTCTTGGGTGCTGTCCCACTGCATTTACCCTGTCGACTATTCTGCTCCATAGCTCCATCTTCCTGGCAATGGAGGTGTGCTGCACCTGTGTTCCGAAGAGCTGTGGCTCTACCCGTGCGATTTCCTCCACCATGACCCTGAGTTCATCCTCAGAAAACCTGGGGTGTCTTTGCGGTGCCATGGGGTGGTGTGGGTAATGTGTGGGGTGGATTGTGTGGTGCTAAGTGTGGTGATGTGTATTGGTGTGTTGTGTGAAGTGCGTGGTAATAATGCTGGGTGAAAGTAAAATGCGCGTCTGGGTGCTCGGATCTCTATTTCTCTGTGCGTGGTCCCGATTCTGGAGGAGTGGGAGTTTGAGGGTGATGTGGGTGTGTGTTTTATATTGTCTTGGGTGTGTGGGAGTGGTGTTTGTATGTGTATCAGGTGTGTGTATTTTGATTTGTCCAATGTGGTTGTATTTTGTAACTGTGTGTGTATTTTGAGCACGGCGGTGTGTACCGCCAATAGAATACCGCGGTTGAAAGACCGCCGCGTGGATTCGTGTGTCGTGATAGTGTGGGCGTATTTCTGTTGGCGTGACGGTGGAGGTTTGGTCATCGCCAGTTTCTCGCTGCCCTTTGGTGTGGCGGACTTTTGTGGATGTCTGTATTTTGGCGGTTTGACTGTTGTGGGTCAGAATGACCGTGGCGGTTTACCGCGGCTGTGGCGGTATGTTGGAGGTCTTCTGACAGCGGTAAGCTGATATTACCGCCAAGGTTGGAATGACCCCCGTAATGTGCTACTGGTGAACATTGAGCAACTAATATGCGCATAGGTGAAACACAAAGTCATTGGTCAAACACAATTAATAGCATCACAGTACAATATCTCATACACATGAAGCATAATACATCACTTACATCCCCACAGGTACCAGCCAATGTCAGTGGAGAGGAGGTGCCACGACTATCCAATCCCCCAAAAGAAGATGCCCCCAGGGATGACAGTAACTCTTGACTTCTGGATCTGAATGACCTACCTGGCCCATCAGGGAATACTGGACAGTCGGTCACCCAATCCCACTTACAGACCACCACAGAGCCTCCCTCATCAGGATCCAACACCACAGCACCCATCCCGCATACCCACACCTCTGTCCCCAGGACATGTCAATTAGCAGTGGGCTCACCTGTACAGGGACCCCAGGCCACATCTCACCCCTAAGAAAATCAGGGACCTGGGGTCAGTGGCAGTGGACACATCGTTCAGGGGACAGAGGCACAGGCCAACAGGGACACTGGAATGACTGCTGTGCCCCAGGGGGAGGACAGGAACAGGGAACCGACTCTCCAGGAGGCCCTCTCTGAGACCCTGGGAGCATACCAACATTCCCAGGTCACGATGGATCGGATCCTAGACAACGTGCAGGGGAACAGGTGGCTGCATGAGGGAGAGTATCAGGGGATCAGGGAGGACATGCAGGCCATCACTACCACCATGATCTCCATAGCAAAGGGTGCTGGCAGACATGGCCAACATCATGAGGGAGGCATCAGCACACCAGTGGGCCCCACCACTAGCCAGTCCATCGACCGGCCCTCCACTTTTGCTGCCGGTAGTGAGTACGAGGCCCCGCCAGCAGACCCACAGGCCTCCAGCATCCCTCCCGCTCCAGAAGGTGAACCATCCCACAAACATTCCCTGTGACTAGACAGAAGCTAGAGGCACTTGCCAAGACCACCACCAGGAAATGAAACTCTCCTGATTGTCCCCCTTGTGTCCCACCCTGTCACCTTATCCACTTTGAACTGCCGTTGCTCCCCTTCTTATGGCCACTTGGACACTGGACCTGTGCTACAAACAGAGTGGACCAATACCCTGGACTTTCCTCTATCATCACCCCATTCCATTGCACTTTCCCCTCAATTTCTTAGCACTGCAATAAACACCCTTGGACACAACTCAATTACTTGTATGTCATGTGTTGAAAATGTGTATTCATGGAAACAGTTTCATCCATTGCAAATGTACTGTATATTGTGAGAGCATAGAATTAATGACCTGTAGCTGGCTGTAGTCAGCACATCAGTACACAGTTGTTATATCAACAACATCTGACAAATGACAAACCATAGGTGACAGTAAGTAGAGGTAAAAGGGAGTGAATGCCATCATGCCACAGCGACACTGTATATACCAACAGTCATAGAAATCTGCACCGTCTCACCTGTGTGTCATTGGAAGTACTGATGGATAACTGATGTTCTGTTGTTCTCATCCTCATCCTCAGCCTCTTCATCCTCATTGTCAGCAGGGTCTACTGCTTCCACAGGGGCATCTCCAGTCTCCTCCTCCTGCAGAAAAGGTACATGGTGTCTGATGGCCAGGTTGTGCAGCGTGCAGCATGCCACTACTATCTGCCAGACCTTCTTGGGTGATTAGCACAGAGATCCACCTGTCAGATGGAGGCACCTGAACCTGGTCTTCAGGAGGCCAAAGGTCCTCTCGATGATCCGTCTGGTTCGCTCATGTGCCTCATTATAACGGTCTTCAGCCCTTGTCCTGGCATTCCTCACAGGGGTCTGCAGCCATGATAGTTTTGGGTAGCCAGAGTCACCTGCAAGTATTGAGGGACAACATTTACCCACACACAATCCTATGTGGTTGACACCAGAGGCATACACTAAATACAGTGGGTGGGGACCAAGGCTCACCTATTAGCCACACCCTGTGCCTCTGCAGTTGGGCTATCCAATTTAGGATGCTGCATCATGCACCAACCTAGGATACTTAGCATTGACGTGGGAGATATACTGGTCTGCTAGGCACACCATATGCACATTCATTGAGTGGAAACTCTTACGATTCCTGAACACCTGTTCATTCTGGCAGAGGGGACAAACCCAATATGTGTCCCGTCAATCACACCAATAATATTGAGGATATGTCCCATTGCATAGAATCTGGCCTTCACAGTGGCCAAATCTTCCACCTGGGGGAAAACTAGGTAGCTGCTCATGTGTTTTACCAGGGCAGACAAAACTGTTGCCAGCATGATTGAAAACATTGGCTGTGACATTCCTGCTGCCAAGCCCACTGTCACTTGGAAAGAACCAGTTGCCAGAAAAAGGAGCACTGATAGAACTTGCACAAGAGGGGGGATCCCAGTGGGATGACGGATAGTTGATAATAGGTCAGGCTTCAACTGGGAACACAGCTGTGTGATAGTGGCCCTGTCCAGTCTATAGGTGAGTATTATATTCCTCTCCTCCCAAGTTCACCAGGGGTCTGTACAGGGAGGTATGTCTCCACCTCCTCTTCATCCGCAACGGTAGGTATCTAAGGGACACAAGAGTGAGTAGGGTGTCACAATTGGAACAACAAAACCACAACAGCAGTCCACATGGTGCACCTATGTACTGGGATAATGTAAATGGTGAAGAATGTGGGAATCTAATGTGTGACGCAGTAATTGTCGTTAGGCCTGTTCCCCCTCTCCCCCCCCGAAATGGCGACTGCCTGTCCTGTATGGAGGGACAGGTGGAAGTGAGGTAATTCCACTGAAGTTGGGCGTCGTGGCGGAATGAGGTCTTGCACCACCGTGCAATTCCTCACTGGATAATATGGGGCTCTATGGAGTGGAGTGGCCAAGGCGGATCTACGCTGACAGTGATGGTGTACACCGCCGCAGATGTGACCACCATCTTCTATCTTATTCCTCATTTGGGGCCATATTTATACTTTTTGACCCAAAACTGCGCCAACGCAGTTTTGCGCCAAAAAAATTAGCGCCGGCTAACGCCATTCTGAAGCACCATGCGGGCGCCGTATTTATTCAATGACGTTAGCCGGCGTTAGCCGCCGGTGCTGTCTGGTGTGCGTTAAAAAAAACGACATACACCAGGCAGCGCCGGCGTAGGGGGAAAATGGAGTATGGGCGTCCACAAATGGTGCAAGTCAGGCTGAGGTAAAAAAATCGCCTCAACCCGATTTGCGCCATTTTTTTACGACTCCCAACCCCCATAGAAATGACTCCTGTCTTAGCAAAGACAGGAGTCATGCCCCCTTGCCCAATGGCCATGCCCAGGGGACTTCTGTCCCCTGGGCATGGTCATTGGGCATAGTGGCATGTAGGGAGGCACAAATCAGGCCCCCCTATGCCACAAAAAAAATTAAAAAAAAATACTTACCTGAACTTACCTTAATGTCCCTGGGGTGGGTCCCTCCATCCTTGGGTGTCCTCCTGGGGTGGGCAAGTGTGGCAGGGGGTGTCCTTGGGGGCAGGGGAGGGCACCTCTGGGCTCATTCTGAGCCCACAGGTCCCTTAACGCCTGCCCTGACCCAGGCGCTAAAATCCGGCGCTAATGCGGGTTTTTTAGACCCGCCCACTCCCGGGCGTCATTTTTGTCCGGGAGTATAAATACGACGCATATGCATCAGAGTCATTTTTTAAGACGGGAACACCTACCTTGCATATCATTAACGCAAGGAAGGTGTTCACGCAAAAAAATGACGCTAACTCCATGAACTTTGGCGCTAGACGCGTCTAACCCCAAAGTATAAATATGGAGTTAGTTTTGCGTCGAATTTGCGTCGAAAAAAACGACGCAAATTCGGCGCAAACAGAGTATAATTATGCCCCTTGATTCCATACCTTCAACAGGAGAACACCTACACTGCGTGTGCTGCTGTGACCTGTGTCTGGGACTTACCATGGCTCGTGTGACCAGGGAAAGGGCCCCAGCCTTCACCTTGGAGGAGTAAGGGCGACTGGTGGATGGGGTCCTACCCAAGTACGGACAGCTGTATGGGCCTCCAGACCAACAGGTGAGTGCATTTTGGGCACGATGCATGTGGGAAGGATGCATGGAAGTGTGTGTGCAAGCATTGTGTGAGGGGCATTGGGGGGTGGGGGGAATGTCTACTGGCAGTACACATGTTGTGCGCTGGGCTATGTGTGTGCCAATGGGGATGGAAACGGGTATGGTGAGCCATTTGTGTGACAGGCTGGACTGTTTTTCTAATGGTGGTCTCCTGTCTGTATTGCCTCTGCAGGTCAGCACCCATCAAAAGAAGGGAATATGGTGTGCCATCACCAAGGACGTGTATGGCAGGCGGAGCATCCACTGTCACAAACAGTAGGAGGACCCGAGACGCTGGGCACAGAAGACCTCGGAGGCCCAGCTGGGGATGGCTTCCCAATGAGGAAGGGGTGCCTGTCGGACCCTGACCCCCCTGATGGCCTGCATACTGGTGGTGGCCTACCCTGAGCTGTATGGGCGCTTGAGGGAATCACAGCAGCCACAAGGGTGTGAGCACAGTTGGTATCAATACATATTTTGGCTGGTGGGGTGGTATCTGGGTGGTGGATGTGTGTTAGTGGGTGCCCCTAAGGCCGGGTCAGACATTGCTGCTTGGGTTAACCGAAGGGTAATGGGTGTATGGAAAAGTAGAGGTAACCCAGCTTGTTAGCAGTCCATTTCAGCCAGGGCATCGCGGGTCCCAGGAGTGCTGCAGTTGGCGGTGTGTGTTCCTCAGCTTGCCTTAGTGACTAGCCATATCACTGGCAAGCCAATGCATGGTGCTTAAGCCTGTTCCCTGTGTGTGGCGGTGATGTGCATGCCAATAGTAGTGTTGGTGCAGTCATTGACCCAGTGTATCCTTTGTCATCCTGTCCTTGTGTGCATTAGCATCACCTGGCGGAGGAGCAGGGGCACCAACGACAAAGGGAGCTGCATCCTACCGGACCCAGGAGACAGAGTCCACTGGCGCCGAGGGAACCAGTGGGACAGAGGGCGAGGGGAGCACCACAGTGGAGGTTGGAGGAGACAACGCAGACTCAGATACCTCCTCCGATGGAAGCTCCCTGGTGGTGGCGGACACCTCTGTGACCACCCCAGCTGCAGGTACAGCCGCCACCCCTTACCAACACC
This sequence comes from Pleurodeles waltl, assembly GCF_031143425.1. NCBI lineage: Eukaryota > Metazoa > Chordata > Amphibia > Caudata > Salamandridae > Pleurodeles > Pleurodeles waltl. The sequence goes on from NC_090447.1 coordinate 917,302,145, forward strand.
GCCCTCCCAGTAGCCCCTCAGCGAGTTGCCCATGTCTGCTCACCCAGGAGGGTGGGCATCTCCTTCGCCCCAGGTACCTCAGGACCTGCCCCAGTCAGCCCTGCTGCCCTGAGTGAGGAGGCTATTGACCTCCTGAGATCCATCTCTGTAGGCCAGTCAACCACTGTGAATGCCATCCAGGGGCTGGCATCCCAGATGCAGCAATGCAATTCATTTCTGGAGGGCATTCACAGTGGCTTGGCGGTCCAACAGAGATCGATTGAGGCTCTGGTCTCCTCTCTGATGGCAGCCATTGTCCCTGTTTCTACCGTCACCCCTCCAACTACCACTTCCCAGTCCCATTCTCCTCAGCCCCAAACCATCTCAGGCACACATACAGATGAGCATGCACACAAGACAACACCCAAAAGTGGCTCAGGGAAACACAAGTACCACACCTCGTCCCACAAGCACTCATGCAAACACCATACAGTTGCAGACACAACAACATCCACTGCCTCCACTGTCTCCCCCTCCTCCTCCTCCACCTCCCTCCCAGTCACGTCCACACTCACACCTGCATGCACTACATCAATATCCACTACCAGTATCACCACACCAAGCAGCACACACACCTCACTAGCAGACACCTCCACAACATCCATCTACTTGTCCCCTGTGTCCTCTTCCTCTGTGTCTGTCCCCTCTTCCTAAATGACACAAACGCAAGCACTCAGGCACCCAACAGCCATCCACCTCACACACGCACACTGCCCATGCACCTGCACCTAAGTCCAGCAGACGTACCCCTCCAGAAACCACTCCCTCAACCTCCACTCCCATCCCTCCTCCTGCCCCACTGTCCCTAAGAAGCTTTTCCTTGCCCAACTTGATGTCATCCCTTTGCCCGTCCTGCCCATAGAACCAGGGTGCCAACCAGCCAGCCCAGCACATCAGCCAAACAGTACACAGGGACAGTGGAGGCACCTCCTAGTTGTGGAGGCAGGACTGTGAGGGATTCCACTCTAACAGCCAAAAGGAGAAGGAGCCCACAATACCTACAGCCAGGAAGGGGAAGGTGCCTGCACCTCCTGCCATGGAGTGAATGAAGCCCTCAACTCCATCAGAGTCTGGGAGGGAGAAACCACCACCACCACTGCCACCATCTGTGGTCATGGAACCCTCACCCCCAGCAGAGGCAGGCCAGGAGGCACCATCACCTGTTGCCACAGAGCAGCCTTCAACACCAGCTGGGGCAGTGCAGCTATTACCACCAGCAAAGTATATGTAGGCCACTCTCCAGAGACTGCTGCACCAGGAGCCCCCTCCAGAACCAGTGGGCATGTTCCCCTGATCAGAGTCTTTGACCTTGCACTCCCCAGCACAGAGAAATGTGCATGGAACCCCCTCCAGAGCCAGTGGGCATATTCCCCTGCTCAATGACTGTGACCTTGCACCCCCCAGCACAGAGAAATGGGCATGGAGCCCCCTCCAGAACCAGTGGGCATGTTCCCTAGCTCGGTGACTGTGGCCTTGCACTCCCCAGCACAGAGAAATGGGCATGGAGCCCCGTCCAGAACTCATGGGCATGTTCCCCAGCTCATAGACTGTGAACTTGCATTCCCCAGAAAAGACAAATGGGCATGGAGCACCCTCCAGAACCAGTGGGCATGCTCCCCAGCTCAGAAATTGTGACATTGCACTACTCAGCACAGAGAAATGGGCCTGGAGCCCCCTCCAAAACTAGTGGGGAAGTTCCCGTATTCGGCTGAGGTGCCCCCCCACCCTCCAAAGGTGCCTGCCCACTTGCAAAACGATGCCCCTGCAGTGTTCTCTCCAGATGATGTCAGGATACAAGTTGGGCCTTGGACTGTGCTCTCTGGCCTTGTGTGCCTTATGACTTTGGACTGGGCATTGGCCCTTTGTGAACATTTGTATATATTTGGTTTGTGTGGTGGGTTTTGCTATGCTAATACATTTTCTGTACATTTGTACTCTGGTCCTTGTGTTATTCTGCAGTGCGTCGAGTGCCATTGGTTTACATCTGCAGCTGGTTGTGTGTATGTTGTGTGTCTTTTGGGTGTGTGTTGTGCGTGTGTGGGTGTCACTCTAGTTTTCCTTACTCCCTCCCTTGTGTGCTAGGTGGTTGTACTCACCATCATCGTCTTCGCCGCCGTTGGTGTCCCAGGTGGAGCATAACATAGAAGATCATTGGGAAGACTTGCACTTTGGGTTCCATGGCGGCATTGTTTCTCCATGTGTCTCCGATGGTGAGTCATTTCTCTTCTGAGCTCTGTTTCTGCCAGGCTTTTGATAGTGTTGGTACCGCCCCGGAAAAGGTGGCAGATTTGTGTGTCTTAATATGGTGGGCGGTACTTTGTCTTCCGCCTGGCAGTTGTTGGCTACCTCCGTGGTGAGTGTTATTTCCACTCTGGCGGTTGGTGTGGTACATTGGCTGTCTATGGGAATTATCACCACCATGGTTATAATTTTGTGGTACTTACGGCCATCCTGTTGGCAGTATTACTATCATTTTATCACTCACCTCCAGGGTCGTAATGAGGGCCTAAGTAATGTATGGGGTCTGGCCCCTAGGTGGGGTCACTATCGCTGTGGTAATTTCAGGGAGGCAAACTGTTCCAGCAACTGGTAACAGTCATCCTTATGTTCTGGGGTCAGGGTGGTAGAGAGGTTGACGCCCTCCACTGACCCATTGTGTTCCTGTGCTAAGAGGAGGTGAAGGAGAGGTTCACTCTCCTTTTCCACTCCCTCCTCTGTCACAAGGAGCATGCTTACTTCAGACCTCTCGAAGAAAGGCTTGAGTCAGTTTACATGGAGCACCCTTTAGGGGCTTCTAGGGGTCTGGACATCCACAAGTAGGTGGTCTGCCCCTTTCGCTCCTTGATTCTGTATGGGCCAGTCCAGCAGTCCTGGAGAGCCTGTGGCTCTACTGGTTCCATGACCCATACTTTCTGGGCATTTTGAAATTACACCAGAGTGAACTTTTGGTCATACCAGAGCTTCATCAATTCTTGGCTAGCCTCAAGATTGCTCTTTGCCTTTTTCCAGAAGCAATGTATCTGGTTGCGGACATCCAGCATGTGGCTGACCACATCCCAGGGGGTTTCCTAGGAGCTTTCTCCCATCCTAACGGGATGGCCATAAAGGAGTTCAAAGGGTCTGAACCCCATTCCTTTCTGTACACCTCAGTACAGGCAAAGAGAAGGCAGGGCAAGAGAATATCCTACTTATGCCCCATGGGCTCAGGCAGGCCCATATTTATGCTCTTCAAGGTCTTGTTAAATCTCCCCTAAAGACCATTGTTTTGAGGTGATAGGATGTAGTGAACTTGTAAGTTACACCACACTAATTCCACATGTGCCTCAAGTACACGAACATGAAGTTAGTGCCTATGTCAGACACTACCGCATTTGGGAACTCCATATGGGTAAAGATCCCCATCAGAACACCAGCCACCATGGGTGCAGTTTCTAACCTCAGATGGTTTGCCTCTGAGTAGCAGGTGGCATGATCTACCAAGACCAGGGCAAACCTGTTACGTAAGGCTGTCTTGGGGTCTATGGGTCCAATGCTGTCAATGCCCACCCTTTCAAAGGGGCTGCCAGTAATGGGTAGTGTGGCCAGGGGAGCTTTGTGCTTTTTCTCTGTCTACCCACTGACCTCAGTGAGGCAGTACATGCAGAATGCACCTGAGGCTGTCTTCATTCTGAGCCAATAGAAGTGGGACACAAGCCTGGCAAAGGACTTGTCTTGCCCCAGTTGATCTGCCAGGGATACGTTATGAGCCAAACACACTAGGAATGCTCTGTAACATTAATGGGCCACCATCATATGGGATGGCCTAGTACCAGAAGCCTTAGACTCGTGATAGAAGAGATCATTTTCCCAGTAGATTAGGTGATACTCAGAGGCTTTTACAGCTGCAGGGCTGAGGCATGGCACCTGAAGCCTTTACGAGTGGGACATTCTTTCTGAGCTTGGTAGAATTCCTCCCTGGTGGGCCCACCCTCAGCTTGCTAGCTAGCAAGCTCAGGTAGGTCACCTAGGGTGGCAATGTCATTTTCAGTTGGCTTGGGGGTTCCCTCCTCAGGGACCCTTCTATCCTCCAGAGAGGGAAATTTAGGGACTGGTTGCCCACACTCCGTGCCCCTCTCCCTTGCAGCTGTCTAGACCAATGTTCCAGGCTCCAAACACCCTTCACTCCCTTCCCAAGCAGCCATGGATTGTGTGGTTATAGAGACCCACTCAGGCAATTCCAACATTTCCAAGTGAGACCTGAGCTCTACCACCTTCATGGCAGTGTGCTCCAGGTTGTTGTCTACAAACAATTAAGAGGCATGGGAGGGCGCATAGCAGGTTTCAGAGTACCCAAACCCCCCTTCACTGAAAGTCTCTCACGATTGTTGGTAATTGATGGAATGTGTTCTGGAGGACCTGCTCTGCAGACACTGGTTGACACTTAACAGTTGTTCTGCTGGTTCCTGTGTCTCATGGAGCCTCCGCACGTTGCCCATAAATAGTGACCCACTGCCTATACTTTGAAGCATTGAATGGCATGTGGGATTTTGCCACCATTTCTCTATCCCCTATGTAAACTAGGGTCCCCTCTGTCCGTCACACAAAACTGAGACTACCTCCTCCTCAAGTGCTACACTCGCCAACCCAGGTGTCTGCCCACTAGTGGGGGGCTGTGCTCTCTTGTGATATTTGGAGTAACCATTGGAGTTCCCATACTTTTAACACTCGGTACATTGGGGTACAAAGCTCCCTGTCTTGTGATTAAAGAATCCCTTCTTCTTAGGATCAGACTGGGACTGGTTACCACTACTGCCTTGGGAATTATTTTGTGGGCCTTTTGAGAACTCCTTATTTATTTGAAAGTTTCCCTTCTCCTCTTTCTTCTGTTGGGAAACCTGGCCACTTTTCTGGGTGTACCCCCCATACACCTTTTTGGAAAAGCTAGTGCAACTCCACATGTCTGCCTTCTCAGCAAGCTTCCTAGGGCAAGTCAGCTTACTGTCAACCAGGTGCTTGTGCAAGTCTGTAAAACAGATTCTGAGAATGTGCTCTCTCATTATTAAATTGTACAACCCAACATAAACATTAACTATTTAATGCCTTCCTGGGGTATTCAACAAAACCTACCCAGGATTGGTTGGGGAACTTGTGGCTATTTTAGAATCCTTAACCTTGGCAATATTTCTCAGGGGTCAGCACAAATTTGGCAAGTAAAACTTTTTCATGGGAGTTTACTTAGTTCTGTTCCAACCTCTAATGTCAGAATTGTGTCCCTCCCAAGTGTGGGCATGTATCTCCAAAGCTACCCCCACCCCAGTGCTCATCAGGAACCCTGTGAACCTTCAGTGCAACTTCATAGCAGCAAACCGTTTATCAAGGTAATCTCCAACCACATGATTAGGCACCAAATCCTTGGGTATTCAAACCCTTTTGTCTTCAACAGGTACTGCATGTATGATGTCACCATTTCTGAACTCTGGTTGCCTTGCCCTCTGTTTCAGCTCTTTCAGGCTCCTCTCAAGAGCCAACCTCTCCAAAGCAAGCCTCATTTCTCTCTCCTCCTTCCTCCCTGCTAGTTCGTCTAGGGAGAGGCCACAGGAAGAGACATTACTATGTACACTTAAGGAAGCTCCAATTATAGGGTAATTTCTTCTCCCTCTGGTACAGGGGGATTCCCCTGAAGGGCCCCCCTCAGTGCCGTCCATCTCATCATCCTCTCCTGGTATCAAATCAAAAACAGCACAAGCTTCTGACCAGACCTTAAGTTCCTTTTGCAGCTCCACCTTCCTGGAAGCACTCTTTGTAGGATGCTCACCCCCTTGCAGAAGTCCTTGGACTGGGCCACAGTATAACCCTCCAGGTTGGTCAGCTCTAATTCCAATTCTGCAGGTGCAGATGCAGATTCTCCAGTTAGAGACATGATTTAGGAAAAACAAATGATGCCAATCAGGGGGAATTACAAATTCAAAATGGTACTGGATGTGCATGGGTAGTGTACAACAGATGGCATATTAACAGGCAATGATGCTTCGCTGCATTGCCCCAGCAATGTGTCAAAAATAGTAATGATGCGTAGAAATGCAGTACAATGCAATGGACGTGCCATATTTACAATATTGGGCACCATTGTGCAAAGACCCATGTGTGTCAAAAATTCAGACGCATCTGTGGAAACTTTCCTGTAATGAATCAGCCTCAAAAGTGGCACTTCCCTGAAGTTGGCCTCACAACGGATGCAACTTCAGAGATGGGTCAAAAGTTAGAGGTGCTGAGCCAGTTTTAATTGGCACAAGTAGCTCGTTTTTTCCCATTTAATGAGGCAAGAAAAGTCCGGTTGGGAGTTTACAACTGCTAGTAGCTGGACCCGTTGAATTGCAAATGCTTGTTGTATTTATCGTGTCTCTTTTCAGGCGTGTTGTAATATCTTTTCAAGGTATCGGTGTGATTTACAGAACCAATATGACCAGTTCAATTGGCACCTCCTAATGCCTGTGGAGCCTGGTGTTTTTAAACTGTTCTTTTTTAATGCTTAGCAGAACACCTTGCTTTTCTAACTTGGCCATTTTATTGTTCATTGATGTCGCTGTGACAGTAAGACGTCCACCTGAAGTATTATTTTTTTATTTCAATCCAGCGTTTCAAAAGTTTTCGAGGCTTCCTTTTTGTGTCAGTGGCTTTTCAAAAAACAATTTCTTCCTCTCGGACATCGTGCCAGGCATTTGGGAGCAGCTGCACGTTTGTTGCCAGATAAGAGCATCACTTTTGGTATGTATGACAGATTGCCTCACTGGCAGCTCTGAGTTCCCTGGGATCAGATGACAGTATTCTTGATCTGGGGATTGGCCGATAGCTTTGTGCAATATGCCCATCTTCTTCACTGGTACTTTATTTCATTGAGGTAAGACTTGTTACCAAAAAGTGAACCTAATCTATTTTCTCTTTTTCTTCTCTTATTACAGTTGTGTTGTTCAGACTAATTTTAGCCATCTGATATATCACTGCCACACTGTCTTTGAAATAGTTAATGTAGGACAATTTCTCAAATGTACAGATTCAAATTTTGTCTTTGATCCATCTATTTTCATAGGATCGCAATATTCACTCGACAACTGATAAAAAAGAGTGCTTTTCTGTATAGTTAGTTAAGGATCGTGGTCAGCCATATTGTTAGTGGCCAGTACATATTACAAATGTTCGACAACTGTTTCATCCGATGATTAATTGATTTAAAATCAAAACCCACTCAGACACCTTTCTGCATGTGTATCATCACTTTCCATTTGATAATAAGTCATGTATTTAACATAATGTATTTCCTAACACAACGTACATACAGCATCTTTTTAGTGAAGGAGGCAATTCAATAGGATAATTGATGTACCTAAATATTAGAACGAGGCAAGCATATTACAGACCAGAAAGCTAAATCTGCCCTAAGTTCATATTATAAGAGGCATTTTATATTCTCTACAAAAAGCGTAGGGCCATATTTATACTTTTTGACGCAAAACTGCACCGCCGCAGTTTTGCGTAATTTTTTTTACCGCCGGCTAACGCCATTTCGTAGCACCGTGCGGGCGTCAAATTTATTCTTTGACGCACGGCGGTGCAATCAACAGGTGGGAGTCATTTTTTTTTACGCACATCGCGGCGTCAAGTCGGAAAGGAAAATGACGTTAACGCAGCGTAAATGACTGTGGGTCGATTTATGACACTGCAAACCGGATATGCGCCGTTTTTTTTTACGCAATAGTGTCAAAAATACCTGCCAACACTGCCATTTCAGCAGAGGAGAGCCAAAATGGATCCCAGATGCCACTACAGACCCCAGGAAGATGACAACAGACCAGGAACCAGCCAGGACGATCCATACAAGAACCAGGACATATATATAAAAAAAAGAAAGTGTCGCTTCAGTGCAGAGGAGCAGGAAATCCTGGTTAAAGAGGTGACGGAACACCAGCACCAATTGTTTATCACCTTTAAGTTGCCAATCAGTAGGAGAGAGGCCATATGGCAACAAGTTGTTGACAAGATCAACAGTGTGGCAGAAGTACGCAGGACAGTCACCGTGTGTAAGAAATGCTGGTATGACTGCAAACGTAGGACAAAGGAAAAAATGTCCAGGAACAGGAAGGCAGCACTGCAGACTGCAGATGGGAGTCCAGCACACCAGGAGGCCCTGGACCACATGGAGGAGATGGTTGCAGCCGTCATCCCGGAGGAGATCGTCACAGGGATTCAAGGACAGGACAGCGCAGACTACCACGAGACAACACACATGCAGGGTAAGTCGCATGGGGAATTAAAATGCAATAATGTCAACTGTGAGCAGGGGTGGGAAATACCTACTACACATTGCCTGTAAGTCATCATATACATGGAGTGGCATGGGTAAAGGGGTACTGCAGGGGGCCATGGCCGGCACAAACAGAAGCTGGGGCACAACATTACACCACACCAACAACAGTCCCATGGGGGCATCCTGTCATGCCAACAATGGAGCAAAGGGAAAGCCTCGAAAGGAGGGAAGGCCACTACGTCAAACTTACATCCTGGCACTCGTCAGCCAACATATCTCCTACATTAACTAGGGCCCTATCAGCAATCCTCTAGCCAAAACAGCAACTGCAATGTAACTGCAACAACAGTTGACACTACCACCTCTGATCTCTGTGCAGCTATAGTAGCCAATGGCAGTAACCTCCCCATGGAAAATACATACCTAAATTAGGGGGTGAGGATGACATCTGCAACAATCTCCTGAAACAAGACAAAGCCCCCAGTACACTCAAATGTCAATGCCCATAGTTGCCGCAAACATCAGCCAATGTAAACAGCAATAGGAGCGACACAGCACTAAGGACACACCCATGCTGCATATGTCAGGGTCCATCCTGTGCCTGGCAAACAAGGCAACATCACAAAAGTCATACTGCTCAGACAACAGCATTGAGGAGGGGACACATGGAACTGGTCACTGAAATACACCTGCACAGTCAGATGGGGAAATAGGACACTGATACGATTATCAGGGCAATCCAATGTAACACACATTACCCAACATCAGCAGGACACATTAACAATATCAACATCCATATCACATCATAACATTGCCATGCATAGGATATGCTACATGTCAATTACATTTAAGTCAATGTGAACAATCAGGGATTGGGGCAGGTCCTGAGAGGCAATTGTGCTGCCAGGACCATCAGAACACCCACAGCCAGTGAAAGGTCTCACCATGAGAATGGATATACACGGAGGGTCGAGTAGGACAAAAAGGTGGCTATTCTCTATTTGGTATAAAGCAACACCTAGAGGCAAGTAGGCAGACAAGTCTGATAACTCAATATCATACATGTGACACACAGGTGTGCCATAGGCCTATAACAATGCCCATATGAAGGACAGCAAATACCAATACCAAACAAGATCACAAAGTGAATTCATCAAAAGGCAGGCATGTTACGTCAAAATTGTCACAACACAGACACACTAATTGTACCTTGTTTCATTGCAGAGGAAGACGGATCTCCTGCCGATATACCTGTCCCAGATTTCCCTGACAACATGGATGACGAGCCCATAAACATTTCCCAGGATACCATCCAAAAGGTCCCAGAAACCCTCCAGACCCCACCTTCAGTCACAAGGAGGAGCACAGAACAAGCAGCCATCACAGAAGACCCACCCACCACCCCAATTGCAAGACCTGCCAGCTCCTATACAGCTGAGGACTCTGACGACACTGGCACCAGCTTTGAAAGAACTGTAGTTGAAGTACAGCGGGAGCTGGCCAAGGAGGTGCGGGTGGGGACGCAAACTATGGCAGCCAGCCTTGAGGGGGTGCGCTCGTGCATGATGTCATCTGCAGATCAGGCAGCAGCTATGCAAGCCCTAACATCCATACTGCAAGGACTACAAGACACTGTCAAAGAATTCACCACTGCAGTAAGGGAGTTGCCACAACACCTCGCACCCCAAACTTTCCACTCATGCACGAATGCAATCATGACTCCCTCAGGGCCGACCTGGCTGCCTACCATCGTGATGTGGCTGCTATTCTCAAAAACCAGCAGGTCCTCCTTGCTGCAGTACTGCCCTTAAGAACTTTACACGGAGCAGCCACCGGGATGTCTGACTCCACGTCTTCTAACACTGAGGTGTGTGTTGCCCCTTCACAACCAACAACAACAAGGACGAAGCAGGCAACACACACATCAGAAGATGAAGACATGGAACAGATCACATTCACAAGGAAGAGTACCCGGAAGCACTAGTCCCTGCACCATGGCCTACTTCGACCAAGGTCCTACGTTTTGTCAAATGCCAGTCTCACTACAACTATACTCAATGACTGTTCTGCTAATCACTGTATAACTTGTCAGCATTGCCAGTGAATGTCTCTCTCCTACTAATTGGCAAATCCTGTCCCTCTGCACTGTCGGTAACATCACCCCAGCATGTCAGGAGCATTATCCACACCCCTTCTGTAGGATCACCATGTAAGATTTCACTAGAACGGACTCAGCAAACATGGACAATGTACATATTGCACTACAGCACCTATCAATAAATAGCACTTGCACACCTAATATGTCTCTGTGTAATTTGACACATCAACTGTGCAGTAGATAACACAAAAGTGCCTGTGTGACAACCATGTAGCTTGTCAATACAACTGTCCTGACATCATGTAGTCAGATACATCTGTGCAGTGGCCAGGATTGCATCATAGCCTGCCCATCCTGAGGAGAATAACTGATAAAGGGAGAAACCACACACAATCATGCTGTGTTGGACAGAATAATGCTTCATCAAGATAAATCAAAGTCAACTAATGGTGGCTGATAAATGTTGTCACCATGCAATACTAATACTTTGAATTATGCAGTCTAATCTAAGTAAACACAACCAAACACAGCATCAATCAACCTTTCTGAGTAAACTTCCATATAGGTAATCATGCTGATTTTTTGCACACATGATCTATGTCAGTAATGTAGACAAGAAGACAAGAGTGTTAACAACACCTCATCTTCAAAGATGTCCCTGAACATCACACTGCAGTCCGACCTAAAAAATTCCCCACAATACCAAGTCTGGAAGCACACTTTGTGATGTAGAAAACATACTCATCAACACAAATCCTTTGTGATCCCTGTAAACTCCAAATGGTGGTTCTATCAAATGGTGGATACTTACCAAGTTAGCACAGGGTTAGCTGCCATTTTAAACCTCTTTTTTCTTTGGTTTGTAGCATAGGACACAAATGTCATAGAACAACAATCACCTACACTGATGGCAAGGCCATGATCAAGTACCAGTTAACACATACTGCAAAGGGTTAACAATATATTTATTCACAAGTAATCACACCAGAGGCAACTAAGGGAAAAGTCATACCTACACTAATCTAACCTGACTACTCATTACCCACAACTGTCCCTAACTAACCTAAGCTAAACTTACTCTACACATATAACGAATCGATCTAAACATCAACCCCCCACCCACCATTATGAGACAGGACACATGCAGGACAACACATACTAACCTACACACATACTATACTATCCTAAACAATCATATATTTTTTTGTACATTTTTTCTTTTAATTTTTAATTTTTATTTTATTTTATTTTTCTAAACACACAGGAACCCCAACATTGACAACACACACACTTAATAATGAAAAGTAAAAAGAATAAGGACCCCCCACCCTGATCCCTAACACTAACTAAGCTAACAACCTATACTAACCTAACACTAATCCCCCAAGCCCACTAATCATGATAAAAAGGAAAGAGGATGGAGGGGAGGGATTAATGTAAATTGACCATATCAGTCCTAGAAGTTGGCCCTCCGGAGGGTCCGCCTGATGGACCTGACCCACTTCTTGTTGTAGGCCACATCCTGGCTCAGCTTGTCCACCTTTCTTATAAATTTGTCCATTTTGCGTTCCAAAGCCTGGAATGCCGCAGGGTCAATTGGAGGTGCTGCTGCTGTCTGGGTCCTGGCAGAGGTGCTCTGTGTGGGTGTTGAGCCTAGCCCACTAGACTGTCCTGCAGCTCTCATCATGCTGGGTCCTGGTTGTGCTGCAGAGGCAGGGACAACTGTCCCCGCCGTGGCTGGGGCCACTTGGGAGAACCGGTGGTTGTGGTGTGGTGGCTGTAGTGGGCAACGTTTGGCCACCCTGTGGTGAAGCCCACCATGCTCCCGAGGCCCGATCCGCCTGGTATTTTCGGGCCATCCGTCGGAACCCCGACTGCACCTGCAGGATGTGTCAGTACCTCATGGCCCGCCTCTCAAATTCATGCCTCTGTGCGGTACTCATGTTTGCAGCTGTGAAGAGAAAGCACAAGTGGTCAATCGGAAATTACATTTACTGTAGTTGTAACAGCTCATATCACCATATAGATCATTGAAAGTCTCAGAGGAAGTACATGGGAAGCCTGCATACAAAGGTCATCTCACACATAGCATATACAATAATCTACATGATTGGTAACATCAGCCAAAACTTGTCATCATGAAAATTACAAATGCAGCCAACAATCATGCTGCACCTCCTCCGCCTATTGCCTGGACTACATATGTCAGTGTATGTGATAACAATCACAAACCTCAAGATCTGCAATTTGTAATGGGATTCGCTAGTACAGAACTCATGTGCCATAACCGAGTGTGTACACTAGGTTCAAAACAAAGTTTCAAATGGTCACAAGTATGTGTAACATACTGGTTGCTTCAGTCCTAGGTACCCTATATCCAAACACATGCCTGTCTTTGAGGGGGGGTGGGAAGAACAACCAACAATCCCAAAATAGATGCACACCCAGGAGTGTATAGAAAGCTCAACATGTTTTTGCCTCAATACACACACCACCAGTGAAGGGCTATCAACAAATTGGAGTCAGCTAAACCTTGTCCTATCCAAGGTCCACATATGTCAAAATGTACTGACCTAGGCCAACATCACATACTTCCAGTGAGGCATATTTTTCTACAGACACAGAGGAGCAAGAACACCCATGATCATGAATAGCATGCACACCTAGGCCGTTGCACTCTAGTCCCACACACTTCTAGTACAACTTGTGGAAGTACATGCTCCCGGAAGATCCAAACTACAGTGTACTCAGTACATCGGTTACTAGGGAAGCAGCAGATTTCAGACAAGCCATTTGCAGAAGCTATCTGGGAGAATGTCAGTCTGACATGCAGACTCAGTCCGAGACGAGTCCCAGTGCAACTCTTACATTAACTAGTGTATTCCACATGACTCACCCCATTTCCCATAGCGGGCCCTACAGGAATGGCCTACAGACCCAAATTCAGACAAATGGATAAGCATAGGTCAACACAAAATGAAGTGATAACGGAAATCCCACTAATGGAACAAGACTAATGATTGGGCAGCGCATCAAACCTTGCAATGTGTTCAACACACAGTAGTCCATCACGCATCACCAGCAAACACAAAACATACCACACATACAACACTCACTGTAGGTGTCGCGGTCCTCAAAATGAGCCACCTCTCCCACTGTGTACGGTGCAGGTCCACCTGTAAAGCATGGAAGGAAGAATATACTCAGAATCCGTGCACTGACAAACAATTGCAAATACAAACACAATGTGATAATATGACATGAGCAATGAAACACTTTCACACATGCTCATACTGCATGGAATTATTCATGCGCAACATTTACATTGGATGAGTCTCCTGCTACAGTTACACACAGTTCTACACACATGCAGTGGCCCGGACTGTCATGTGGTGGCAAAGATGCACCTCCATTAGTATACAGCAACAATATAGGTGTGCATTCATCTCATCATGTGCATCCAAGAGAGACATCCAAAAGCTGGTTACTTGAGGACTGCCTGACCTGTCAAACAGCCTATGTGGTCATGACACATATGTGACAGATAGGTACATGGTACAGAGGGCCAGGTACTTTGGCAATACCTCATGTTGTTACAGTTTCATACATTGATGTGTCCAAACAATGGTGATTGGCACCAAACATAGATGTTTGTACCCTAGTCCATACCTTTGGACTGCCATCCCTATTCTGATTTGGGTACAAGTGACAATAAATACCTGTCTAATATGTTAGCTGAGGGCACCTGAGTCCTTTACAAATATGGTTCATGCTCAGATCTGGCATGTAACAATTAAATGTGAAGGAGCACATTTATCACGACAAGGCATGGCACTTCCGTGAACATTTTCCCTACACACCAACCAGACACACATGTGACATATGTGTGGGCCACATTGCTAACTTCAATTGACATGAAGGCAGCACTCATTTTCAGCATCATGTAGGGTTTACAAATGTCAGTCTAGCTATAGCGTCAACATATGTAGGTATGATGTTTCTACATCCATACTTCACTGGCTATTGTGACCTGTAGAGTCCTGATTGCGTCATTAATGTGTCGCTTGTCTGACACAAAGGCGGCACTACATTACATTCTGCTACAAGCAACCTGTATGTGTTGAAAACATGAGCTACCTGACTGCTAGCATTTGTCATCCTTCACATAGTGCATCAATTACCCTGTATGTTTCCCTACCATTACACACAGTCAGCTACTTATCTGGCAGATTGGGTAACAATCATCACATGTCACAACACAGCTTTAAATTGTGCACATTTACATGATCTGTACTCACCAACATGGCCACCAATCCTGATTCCCAGGTGGTCCAGCAGATCTTGCTCCCTGGAGATCAGATCAGCCCAGCGGTGCTTCAATTGATGGTCATTCAGTTGGCTACCATATAGACGCACCAAGTGATGGCGCACCTTCCCCCACCGGACTTTTCGGGCCTCCGTGTGATACCCCTGTATCACCCTACCCCCAGCCTCCAGCATAAGTGGGAGGAAATGGCAAACAAGCCATATAAACACCCCCAATTCCTCCTCACCCATCCTGGAAAGCCGTGGCCTACCAGACATTTCAGCACTGAAAAAGGGGAAAAAGTAGTAGAAAAAAGGAAAAGGGGGAAATGGGGAAAGTTATAGTGGGGAAATACAAAGAAAACTTAACAAAAAGAAGAGCCCAACTATCCCCTATATCACAGTACCCACAACAGACTCCCACAGACAATATATACAACACTGGACTTGACAAATATATACAACACAGACTCAGACAGTATTCTACAACAAGATAATGATGACAAAAGAACAAGTGAGATGGCACACTGGACACAAAAGCACTAATACACTGGACAACACTTTGCACACAGTCTAGAATAATCAGAGACTGCAAAGTGAAAGTGAAAGTACACCCACTGTACAGATTCTGTAAACAGGATATCCTATTACATCACATCCTGCATAAAATGGCCACTGTTTTTTTCCATTATGCGTCATATTTTCACGCATACAGCTTGTGCGTCATATTTTTTGACGCACAGGAGTGCAAATAATGCAGAGTCAAAATATTTTTCATAATTGGGATATAATAATTGTTTGAGGCATATTTTACAGTTCGAGAGGTGAAAATTAAGCCGCAGCAAATTATTTTGACTCAGCATTATCTGCACTCCTGTGCGCCAAAAAATATGACGCACAAGCTGTATGCGTGGAAATATGACGCATAATGGAAAAAAACGGCGGCCATGTTATGCAGGATATTATGATATCTATTTATGAAATATATTTTTGACTCTGCATTATCTGCACTCCTGTGCGTCAAAAATTATGACGCACAAGCTGTATGCGTGAAAATATGACGCATTATGACAAATATGTATTTCATTGGTCCAAATGAGAAAATAATTTTGGCATGACCAAATGGTGCTAAGTGATAAACTTTGGGGTTAGCTGTAGCAAATGTCCCTTATAGGATGTATAGAAGGTATTCACAGTGCAATAGTAATGATTGGCCAGAATGGATATTACTCATAATTGTGCACATATGTAGGTAATTTTTGATTGCTAATTTCAAAATGTGAAAGAGATACCAGGATGTATTCCTTAGCAAAATTGTGTCCACATGTATCAAGCTATTCCAAATTGCATAAAGGCCAATTAGGTAGTGCAATTGTCGCCTAAACCTTTTTTGGGGGTAACCATGTCCCAATTACGAGTTAATGTATCTAAAATGTGTTTCACTATTGACATGTAGGGCACACATGCGCCTTATGCATGTGTGTGCTTCACCTGTGCATAAAAAATGTATATTTGGGGTGCAGCAGAGGGGGACTTAAGCCCCCAGCACCCTGGGGTTTGCTGTTCCTGACTTGCAACTTTATCCAAGGTTTTCCCAAATTCAGTAATGCAAAACCATTGGCAGCAGGCCCAGGGAAGCAAATTGGGTATGATTCCCTGTTTGCTAATCTGTAATCCCATTTGCCCATTTGACGTTTGCCCTATTGATTCTTTGGAGTATTCTGACATACCAATTAGCATTGATTTAATAGCAAATTCTCTACGTTCCTTATGTCATGATAGCAAATAGGTTGTTGATGTATGTGGCCCTTTATGCATTACCTGGTTTAGTGGCATGTTTCATTCTTCCTGCTAGGTTACAACTGGGACACTACTGTGATAGGCTGCTTGTAACCATTTTGTTGATTGGATGGTACATGTACATGTGTGTGCTCCATATTTGATCCAGTATCAACTGTTAAGGTGTATGTTGTCACTGTAACGTCCACGTCTCCTCATGAGTTAGTGGCAGCTAATCGTGTATCTAATGAGTATCGTTTGTAGCTAAATGTGAGAAAAGTCATTGAGGACATGGTAACCTACACGTGGATGGTCCCACCCTGTCACTGAAGACGTGTAATGCGACTTTCAACTGGGCAACCTTGGTTTGCTGAGTGAGAGAATGTCTCAGGTGTCTGGATCCGGCATGTGTCATTGCAACATTTGTACTCAAGTTGGCCTCTGTGGATGGCAATGTATCAGGAAACATCATAGCCTCTGTGCAGAAGTAAATGGCTGGTATTCAGCACACACGACTCATCTCTATTATTTGAACAATGTAACTCAGCGTGTGAACTGTCTGGGTCCTCATATGTGTTGACTTTTCATGCACATTATCTAGGGTTGCTGGTTCAGCTGGAGGCCACGTACACCGTCAAACGCTATGGTCCAGGTACACTGTCACACTTTGTAGTTTAGGCATTAATGAGGCCCAGACAACGGAAGGGCCATGATTTAGCTATTCAATGGCACTGTCACAAATATGATACAAATAACAGTCAGATGATGCTATACTATGTATTTGAGTATACATTGATGAGGCAAATGAAAAATTAGTCTCTGAGGTGAAAGAGGTTTTGTACAGCACGTGTGGTCCATAGGTGGACCCCAGGTATCTTTAGGGTGACCCACAGACAGGTGCCAGTCAGGCTGACAGGATGCTGGGTCAATCAGGAGCCAGCTCTTTCACAAATTACATGATCAGTGGTCTGACCAGGACTGGTCAGAGGGAGGAGTAGACAGTTGACATGTCACACTGTGTATGTCCTGTGTTGTCTTGAAGGTGACATATGAACCCTGATAAAGTGTTACACGGCAACATTAGTAGCAATGCTTAGTGATGTAATTGCCCAAATGCCAACATCTATGCTGTAGGAGGCATCAGCAGGGACGGGACATGTACATTTGGGTGGTGTGCATGGAGGGGATCACTGGTGTGGCCTCCATCAGCGGCTCACTAGTCCTGTCGGATGAGATTTGCTGAAAATTAGCCTACAGTACCTTTCACACGAGAATCAATCTACAGGTGATACCAGGCCTTAAAAACTCCAAGCCAGTGTATTATATGAGCTGAGTTCCATGCAGTGAGATGGTACTATGACAATGGTAGGCATAGGAAAGGGTGTGGCACACTGGATGACTCTTGTGAGTGTGTGTGTGTAGATGAGGGAATCTCAGTGTACACATATCAGCATTCCAGGGACCTCTTCAGACAGGTGGGGTGTGACCAGCCGCATGTGTATGTAATGTTTTTAGAAAAGGGCTGACATGTAGATGGGTAGTGATGTGCTGGATGCTTGTCATATGTGTGGCACTTGTGCTGTGTATGTTCTGCTTATGTGTAACTCCAGTGACAGATAGTCATTGCAAAGATTGTAAGTAGTTGGAATTACTGCTGCCAAGAGTCTGGTAATACATTCCTGTTCCTGAAGCATAAGCATGTCAACTGCCTGATGTATGAGGCCTGTTTTCCCCTAGTTGAGTGATGGCGTTTTAGTTGTGTGCCATCTGCTGCGATGAACCATGTTTCCTGCATGTATGTGTGTCATATGTGTGGTCCTCAGCTATTGCCCTTCAAAGGTGAACTGTACAGAATGTCAGTCATTTACATTGTATGTGTATGTGACCATTGTATGATGGGCATTACATTTGTTGTGTGTTTTTCTGTGTCCTGATTGTTATATCATTATTGCTCCACAAGACAACATTCTTCTTCTGATATTTAAAGCTAAGGGTGGGCAGAAATTAATAGGCCAAACCATGATGTGGTGTTTGTTATCAGTGTTTATTTACAATAGTGCATTAAGTGGTGATGGTGATAATTATGAAAAGAAATTATTTACAATCTGTTGGCGCCTACGCACTCCAGCAGCCGAGTTTGGTTGTTCCCCCTCCTGTTGCAGGCCAGCATCCTCCTCTTCCTCGTCTTCAGGCATGTATGGGTCTGGTTCGAGGAGGGGAATGTTCCTTTTGACACAAATGTTGTGCAATATTGCACATGTTAGTATGATCCTACAGACCATCTCGGGGGAATATAGTAGGCTACCACCAGTGATGTTGAGGCAGCGGAACCTTGACTTGAGGATGCCGAAGGTCCGCTCGACAATGCTGCGTGTCCTCTTATGGGCGTCGTTGTATGCCCACTCTGCAGCAGTACTCGGGTTCCCAAATGGTGTCAATAGCCATGGCTGGATGCCATACCCCTGATCAGCTGAAAGAAAAAAAACTATGGGATCATGTTGATGTAGCTTGCATTATTGAAAAAAACGTTCATGGCAGTAGTTGTCTTCTGTTGTCTGTGACTCTTTTGTGTACTGATGAGACATCCTATACTTGTAGGCTATACCATCTGCATTGTGTTTTAACCTTGGCTGAGCACGTGTTTGTCTGCTAACAGTTTGTCATCAGTATGTTTTGTGATTTTCAGTGCAGTGTGCCCTCCCTAACATTGTGACTTGTGATACAGGTGTCCTTGTGTCTTCACTTGGGGTGAGTAGATAGTTCAATGTAGAGTTTAATTTATAAGTGTTGTTAGCACGTTCATATGAAAGTACCCTGGACATCCCATACCTTTAGACTTAGGCAGTGTATTAATGTAAAGGTCATTGTGACACTTACAATTTGCAAGGTGACATTTCGGCTACCACACTCATTAATGTCTTCACATTAGGCTGTACAGTAAATTCCAATGTGTGACAGGTTCAATGGTGACTTACGAAACATGGCTAGTGATGTCAGGGCCTCAGTGTGTTCCTGTCTAGATGGTGCTGTTGTGGTGAATGTGTTGTGTGTTCTAGAGGGTTGCTGTGCAGTGTGTGAATAAGTAGGTTTTAGTGCTTACCAACAAGTAGTCCATTGCCATACCGTCCATCCTGGAAGTGTTGGTTGATGGTGCAGTGATGGAAGATGAATGAGTCATGGACACTCCCAGGATATTTAGCCACAATGTTTGTGAACATTCCTTGGTGATCAACTATGGCCTGCACGTTGATTGAATGTGTGTGCTTCCTGTTGCGGTAGAGGTGTTCAGTTGCAGCAGGTGGCACAAGGCGTACATGTGTGCAGTCGATTGCACCAAGGACGTGTGGGAAGCCACTGATTGCGTAGAATCCCTGTTTAGTTTCCTGCTGCTTCTGCAGTGTGTTAGGGAAGCAGATGTGGCGGGTGTCAGGCGAATTATGGCATCCAGTACTTTTGGCAGAAATGCAGAGAATGATGGTTGTGATATTCCGCCAACCAGGGCACCAGTTGTTTGAAATGAGCCACTTGCCAGCATGTGAAGTACGGCAAGCAGCTTTGTTTCTGTTGGTATGGTGCGGGGTGTCAGCAAAGTGGGGGCCAACTGCTGTTCAATGTTTCGCAGCAGCTGCTGAATGGCCTGCCAGTTCAACCGGTACCTCTGTATGATGTCGTGTTCCCTGAGGCCCTGAAGGGTTGTTCTTGGGCGGAATATCCTCTCCTGCCTTCTGCGCTGCCTTTGGGGTCCCTGCTGGTGTTGTGGTAGCTGCTGATGTTGCTGCTGGGCTCTGCATCTGCGTGCACGCTGGATAAGAATCACCTCCATGGCTCCCTGTTGCTGCTCTGCTACTCTGCTGCTCTGCTGTTTGTTCTGTGTGTTCTCATTAAATACAGGTGTGTTTGCCCCATTTTAACGCCTGCCCTGACCCAGGCGTTAAATTTTGACGCAAATCGGGCTGTGCGTCATTTTCTGGCTCTGCCTCCCGGCCGTGCGTCATTTTTGCCCGGAAGCATAAATACGACGCACGGCCGCTTGCGTCGTTTTTTGGACGGGAACGCCTAACCTGTATATCATTAATGCAGGGCGGGTTGCCGCATCCAAGAAATGACGCACACAGCGGAATTTTGTCATCCGCGGGCTCGGGCGTCAGAGTTTAAATATGGGGCAAGGTTTGCGCTGATTGTGCGTCAAATTTTTTGACGCACAATTGCCGCAAACGGTGTATAAATATGCCCCGTAGTGCCTTATTTACAAGAAAGTGGTGCATGTGATCAATGCATCAGTTTTCTTGTGCCTCCATTCACCACCCTAACGACACCATGGTAGCGCTGCATTTACAATGCAGTGCTCCATGGCGCACAGTGTCCACAGCTGTGTCAGAAATTCTGATGCAGTTGTGGCGCTAAACCTTAGCATTGCTGAGCTAACGTCAAAGATTTTGACACTAGTCTAGTAATGCTAGGGGGGCCCATTGTAAACAGCACAGCGTCACTTTAATGACTACCCTGAGCAGGCGTTAAAAAAAATTACACTGTGAAGGTGCAGAATGGCACAGTGAAAGCTTGTAGATTTCACTGCGCCACTTCTGCAGGCCTTTTTGCGGAGGGACGCCTACCTTGCATATATTATACCTTGCGCAGGTATAATGGAGTGCAAGGCTTTACAAACTGGAGCAGTGGTTCCATCGTGGCAGTTTGTAAATGCGGCGCTGTGTAAGGGACTATTTGCGCCACCGTAGCTTAAAAATAAATGATGTTACAGCGGCTCAAGGGACTTGTAAATGAGCCCCCAAATGTGTCTTTAGTCATCAAACTATTACAACAAAATATAATAAAGCTAAAACAACTGCAAACATATGTAAGACAAAAATAGATGTTTTAATTGCAAGATCAGTCAATCAATCAGTAGATCTGTAGAACACTACTTGTCACCCGTGAGGGTATCCAGGCTCTGCCAGGGTCCAGTAGATTAGCCGGACAGCCAGGTCTTCAGGGACTTACAGAACTCTGGAAGTGTTGGGGAAGTCCGTAGATGAAAGTGTAGCTTGTTCCATGTCTTTGCTGCTAGATTGAAGAATGAGCAACCTCTGCATCTGCTACATCAGATGAGGGGGGTGAGGGTTACTGAAAGGGATGATATGCGGAGGAGTCTGGTGGGCTGATAGAAGTTCAGTAAGTGGGTAAGCAGTTGTGTAGGGCCTTGTATGCATGGGTCAGGAGCTTGAACTATCATCTTTTCTGTAAAGATAGCCAGTGGAGTTCCCTGAGGTAAGGGCTGATGTGGGTTCATCTAGGAAGATCCAGGACGAGCCTGGCTTCAGCATTCTGCATGGTCTGTAGTTTTCAGATGAGCTACAATCCCTGCGGTGTAGAGCGTTTGCCATAGTCCAGTCAGCTGCAGATGAGGGCCTGGATGATGGTGCATATTGAGCTTTTGGGTAGACATTTGAACATCTTATGAAGCATAGAGAGGATGAAGAAGCAGGAAATGACGCAGTTGACCTGAGTCTTCATGGTGAGCTTATTGTCCAGAATGATTCCTAGTTTCATAGCTTAGTCAGTGGCATAGCATTAGGTCCAAGTTCTGAGGGCCACCAGTATGTGTCCCATCGGGAGCATTTGTTTCTGAACAGCAGTACCTCTGTCTTTTCAGTGTTGAGCTTCAGGCAGTTAACCTTCATCCAGATGGTGAGGTCAGTGTCATGAAGTTGTGGAAGTTGGTCTTGGTGTTAGTGGTGCCTTCAGAGAATGAGTTGTGTTTCATGGGATATGAGGTTGAGTCTGTGGATTTTAGGTTGTGCAGCCTTGTGATGAGTGTTTGGTGGAAAACCATATCGAAGGCTGTTGTGAGGTCTAGAAGGATCAGAGCCACAGTCTCTCTGTGGGTGAGTAGGGATCAGATGTCGAGGGCGATGAGGGCTGTCTAGGTGCCATGGCTGCAGCAAGATAATGACAATGACATAACAACATTATTCTGTTCACAATATTTATGTCGCCCCATCTATTGACTTGCCATAACCACAAACATTCTATGAAATCAGGTCTAATCATTCACCAGCAGAAATATTTCAAACACATTAGCTCTGGCAGTTTGCATCTTGCGTTGCAACTCAAACACACGAGTAACACACTTGGGGCCAGATATACGACCATTTCATTTTGCAAGTCTCAAATTGCGATTCATTGCAAATCGCAATTACAGACTCTCAAAATGAAATGTACAAATGTGTCTCAGACACATTTAGCGATTCCTAATGGAGTTGCAAATGACCTACCTCATTAATATTCATGTGGTAGGTCACAATTTGTGATCCCATTGGGAATGGCTGCACTCACAGGGATGGTGGCCTGCTGGGTACAGCAGACCACCACGTCTGTGACTGCTTTTTAAATGTAGCAGCTTTTTAAAAATGGAAAATGGAATGCATTTCTAACAAAAAAAAATTAAGTTTTCTTTTCTTTTTTTCAGATTAGGCAGTGGTCCGCGGTACCACTGCCTGCTCTGAAAAAATATTTTAGCTTCCATTCATGAAGGGGAAGGGGCTCCCTGGGGACCCATTCCCATTTGCGAATGGGTTGATATTGGTGTTAACTGCAACTGTTTTGCAACCGCATTCACTTTTACAAAACAATCATATACACCACTGAAAATCGCAATTAGGAATGGATGCTCTCGGAACGCACCTTCCTAATTGCGAGTCACAATCCCTATTTTGCTAGTCAGTAACTGCGTACCGACTCACAAAATAGGAATGGTACATTTTACCTGGTCATTTTGTGTTTGCTAATGGCGATTTTTGTCCTTTGTGACCACAAAAAGGTATCATACATCTGGCCCTAAAAATTAAGATTCTGACAATTATCCCAGAAAGGGAGATAGGGAGAGTGGAATTAAAACCTGAATTTGTCTGGAAATCCCCATTATGTCAGTATATTGATCCAGGTGATTTTATTTTGTGAAGTAATACAAGAACAACTTAAAATATTGTTACATCAAACTTTAAGAATGTTACAGATTCATATGATTTCGAAGTTTATGTCACATGTGATGCCTTGTAAGGGGCTAACCTATGCTACGAACTGGGAACGTTTTGTTTTATAAGGCACGCTTTTCTAAACAAAGGGTCATTCATATACACTTTTTGAAGTAATAACAGTTTTGTTTGTTTTTATATCTGTTTGTTTGGCCTAACCTGGCATAACATCAACAAAATAAACTTAAAGGCATGAAAATCAAACCATAATAAATCACCAAAAGTGAGGTATATAAGTACCAAGTACCAAGTTTGTATTACTACTGTAGTGTCAAGAAACGCCTAAGATCTACGCTTTCTGCAAACATTTCAAGGTCAGGTATATTGAGTTGGACTGTGCAGCTGTGGATACCTTTCAAAGGACTTTTATCACAAAATTCAGTAGCTTAATTAAAGGTTCCTGTTTGGTTGTTCTGAAACAAGTTTCTAAGTATTGCTCTCTTCAGTCTTGTAATCCAGAGGAAACACCCATGTCACGAAGCTAAGCCTGTTGATCTACATTATCTAAGCAGCAATGACGTTCTTTTTTGCTACCACTAACTTAGACTACATTAAAATAGTATGAAGCTAAATTACACATCTAGGCCTCAAATAATTAAAGATTGTTGTTGGTATCATTGGCACCACCAGATCACCCTCTGCTTTAAGGCCATAATCATTGCTGCTAATGAAATCACTCTTTTATTTACTTCACTTTCTTATTCAGACAAGTGGATTGCCTGTTTCTTGAGAATTTGTTTCACTTTATAAATTGTTTCTCACAAGTTAAGGCATATTATGCAATAGTCTCCTCAAGAAGTGTAAAGCAGCTACACTCGTTGATTATTGCTATCACTGTGTGCAAAAAAGGCAGTAGGTTTGCGTTAGTGTGCTTTAGGCGTATAGAATATCACAAGGGCTCCTTATCCTCTGTCGTCTGCCATTTCCACAGAGATGGGTCACAGCCATGACTTAAATATAGCATGGGGTATAGATATTTCAATGCTGAGAGACAGAGTACCTGGTCACACTCAATAATATTCAATGGGTTTTTGACTTGCTCGTGATTGTTCACTACAGCGCGTGACAGAAGTGTTGGGGAACCCCAATAGCAATGGGGGTATTGACAATCCTCCATAATGATCACTAAGGTGCCTCGATCCCAGTTTCACTTGTATTCTTTCAGACTTTTAGTTCGGAGTATACAACTCAAAAGTGATGTTAACTGCATTGTCAAATTATTTTACTATTTGACCACTTAAACTGTAAAGTGGTTTATATGCCATTACAACATGCAAGAACCTCAGGAGGATATCTCTAATTTGTGTTTGATTATTAAATTGGTACAGAGGTTTGTAGGAAAGGAACTTTTTGAATAATCATCCCTGTCACGTTTTTTGTGACTGATGCTACTGTTTTTTGACTGTAGTGCACAGGGCTCTGTTGTCCAGGCCCCAGTTCATGCACTTTGACCCCCTGTGGTTCCCAGGGCCCTGCAGGACAAGAAGACTGTTCTTTTGCCGGTCCTGGAAAAGAAAGCAGTGGTCACCTACTTGGTGGCCCTAGACAACTCTACAGAGTGATTAATGTTAACCACTTGAAACCCTGACATGACAAGGCTTACCTAACTATGCTCATGGTGATAGACAGTGGAGGTGAAGAGAAAAGTGAGCACTTGTCAGACCTTCTGTCAAGTAATGCCAAAGATGGCTCAGTGGAGGGAGTTGTGTTCTCCTCCACTCTAACTGAACACCATGCCATCCCAATTTGAATCCAGCCATATGCAACTTAGTCTTGACCCTGCTACCTATGGGAACAGACCAGCCTAATCTGCCAGGCCAGTTCCTCCATGGACCGGAAACAAACATCCTGGATCAGGTTTCCGGTTATCACCCCTGTGAGAGAACAGGGCTGATTGCAGAGGCTCCCTAACTTTTTGCCCCCATTTTCCACTTTTTGCTACTGTTTTCCTGACTCTGATGGTGCCCTTGGTACTGCTAACCAGTCCCTGGGCCTGTGCTCTGTGTAAAATCAGTATGCAAATTAGGCCAATTATAATTGGCTAAGTCAACCTACCTATACGTACCTAGTATACAGTAAGGCATGTAGGTGTAGGGACCCCAGCATAGGTAGTGCACCCATAGATGCACTGCTGAGGTGCCCAGTGTCATTTTAAAGGCAGGCCTGCCTTGCTGGCTGCTTTTAAATTAAAGTTACATGCAAATTCGACTTTTGAATTAAAAGTAGTTCCAAAGTCTTAAACTACCTTATTTTTACATATAAGTCACCCCGAAGCGGTGCCCTATGTGCCCCTAGGGCTGGGTACCATGTAACTATAAGCAGGGACTTTATTAAAATAGTTTTATAAGCCCTGGTGAGGTAAAACACCCAAATTCCTTTTTCCCTCATTGTAGTGAATGGCCTCCATAGGCTAGAATGGGGAGACTTTATTTTAATTTTTTTAATCCTCTTAAGTAACAGATACCAGAAGTTTGGTATCAAATTAATTGGTATAATAAATCCCACAACTTTCAGTTGTGGGATTTAATATAACTTGTTCAGGTAAAGAGTTTTAAACTTTACCTGAAAAGTTGCCAACGTCAGCCCTGGAGTGTTTGTGCTGGTGTGCTCTAATTGGCCAGTCTCTGGCAGCCTGGCCAGGCTGCCTTGATGAGGTGTGAAGTGGCCTGGCTCCACACAAAGAGATGTGCCTGGGGGAGGAGATCTCCCCTAAACAGATGGAGAAGCAGGAAGGGGGGGTTGCCAAACTGGTCTTCAAAGGCAGAGAAGGACATTTGGAGCAACCCAGTAAAACCTTGACATCCTGCAAACCCAGACAATTAGGTGCCCCCTTGATTAGATTAGGAGAGGGCAGGAGAGGGGTGTGTTTAGGATTTTTAGCCACACCAGTGGGTGGGCTCAGCCAGATGTAACCTCCAAAAATCACTTTCAGCCGTGATGGATGTTGGAGAAATGTTGCTCCCTAGGAATGATTTTTGCCACACTTCCCAGGAAGTGGTCATCACAGGGGGAAAGACCCTGCCCCTGATTGGAGAACCAAGATCCCCCTGTTTGTCACCCAGGAGCAGGGATAAAACTAGCAGACCTGCACACACACCTCAGATCCCTATCAGATTCCAACAAGGAAGAACTACAGGAGAAGAAGGACTTCCCTGCTGGACCCCTGACCTGCACCTGGACACTGCACTCTGGAGGACTGCACCAGCTGCACACTTGGGCTTCACCACTAAAAGGACTTTACCTGTCTTCTACTACCTCAAGAAGGGACTCCCTGTTTGCTACAGGTACAAAGGAGCTGCCCAGAGTCCCCTGCATCAAGTCCTGCAAGCAGAGCCCAGCTGACCAGCGTCCAGTGGCCATTTGAGGATTCTGACCAGGTGCATTCTGGGAATTGTAGTCCCAACTCCCAAGGAGCAACTCAGAGCTTCTGTAACCTTGGATCAAGTTGTGGACTCTTCAAGGACACAAAAAGGACCTCTGGAAGAAGATCTAGAAGGTTGGAGACGTTTGGAGCAACTCCATATGTTGAAGAGGTGCATTGTGGGAGTTGTAGTCCAGGACCCCAAGGGGCACACCAGAGCCTCTGAACCCTTGGCTGGTGCTGTGGACCACTTTCCTGAATCAAACACTTATACAAGTAAGTGTGACAGTGTTACCTCGTGGGCGGCCTGAATTCTGGGCTTTGTTCCTTTCCAGTGTGACCTTTTTTTTTAACCCTTTGAGCACTAGTTGCTTCTATGCACTAGAAAGCAATAATTTTTTGAAAATTCATATCTCCGGTTCCCCTTATCTGATTTTATTAGTTTTGGTGTCATTTTAAAGATAAAAATACAATCTATTATACGGCCGATGAAAAGTGTCTCTATTGAGCGCAGGCTCATTTGCTTCAGATAGCTAGAGCCTGTTTCAAGAGATTTTGGGGGTCATTCCGACCCTGGCGGTCATGGACGGCCAGGGCCGGGGACGGAGGAAGCACTGCCAACAGGCTGGTGGTGCTTCAGGGGCAATTCTGACCGCGGCGGTAAAGCCGCTGTCAGAAAAGGGAAACCGGCGGTTTCTCGCCGGTTTTCCCCTGCCCCAGGGAATCCTCCACAGCGGCGCTGCAAGCAGCGCCACCATGGGGATTCCGACCCCCTTCCGCCAGCCTGTTCCTGGCGGTTTACACCGCCAGGAAGAGGCTGGCGGGAACGGGTGTCGTGGGGCCCCCTAACAGGGCCCCATTAAGATTTTCAGTGTCTGCAAAGCAGACACTGAAAATCTCGACGGGTGCCACTGCACCCATCGCACACTAGCAACTCCGCCGGCTCCATTCTGAGCCGGCTTCATTGTTGCTGGGGCTTTCCCGCTGGGCGGGCGGGCGGCCTTTTGGCGGTCGCCCACCTGCCCAGCGGGAAAGTCAAAATGACCGCCGCAGTCATTTGACCGCGGTACGGTCTTTTGGTGGTCTCCGCCCGGCGGGCAGCGCCCGCCGCCCGCTAGGGTCAGAATGACCCCCTTTGTGTCCTGTGCGCATGTTTGTGCAAGATAATGGCGGTGAGCCCAGTTGCTTCGTTTACACAGTGTTAGCGATGGGACAGATCCAGGTTTAACGCTGCGTGACCGCGAGGGCAGCAGTGTTAGGATCTGTTGGATAGTCCTGTAGGAGGGCAGCTTGGCTGCTCGCTTTCACTGCCAGAAACAGGAATGTCACAGGAAAGACTCCTGAAATCAGCACACAGCGGCCTGGCCTCCTAATTCACAATCCTGGAGCTTGACATCCTTAGGTCTCACGGACCCTCGTCAGTCTGGCTCACTGGGTTTCATAAAGGGTGTTCAATGTGTTCTCCCTGGTCCTTCTCATATTGCAACAGAGCATTAAACTCAATCTAGCAACCGCCCAGCACTGTAGACTGCTCAGTGGTGCCGTTGCAGTGCACAATCATATGGACCTTTCTCTTTGCGTACCTCCAAGAATCTTTTATTCTTCTTTAAAAGGAGCACTCATTTTTCTATTTCAGAACCCAGCGTTCACATACACCTCTTTGGCAATCATTTTGCACACTTGTGACCTGTGGGCTGAAATGCATTAAGTTTAGCATCCTGTGACTTTTACTTGACGTCTTGAGTATATCATCCACATTTATGGTGCCTCCGTATTCTTGTATCAAAACGCCTTAACTGGAATTAAAACTGGGCCTATCCGCCCCTTGTTTCTGGACAATTCGACTATTTTATATCTTCAGAAAACTGGGAAAGAGTGCACAGTGAATTAAACCCTTCAGAGGTTCTCTTCAAGTAGCCTCATTTCCTCAACAGGGTAAAAATAAAGAAGAAGAAAATGGCACAGCAGAATTCTGACAAGCAACGCTGCCCAGCTCTAATGATGCTGCCTGCCTCGGCGAGCTTCCACCCCATACACCCGGAAAACCCCTGGGATCCTTAAAACCAGGTCGGGACTGCCAGTTGGAGTTTGTCCAGCTTGTGGTAAAAACATGGGAGCAGGAGCCACGGACTGCATTGATTGACACTGATTGGAGAAGTTGGACTCCAAGCCCGGATTGGGACTACATCCCCCAGGCTCTTCCTTTACCACTGGGGCCTCATATTGTAGCTTACCTCATGCCGCTCGGGACGTTGATCGGAGAAGTTGGAATCCAAGCCCGGGGTGGGACTACATCCCCCAGGCTCCTCCTTTACCACTGGGACCTCATATTGCAGCGCACCTCATGCCGCGCGGACACTGATCGGAGAAGTTGGACTACAAGTCCAGGGTGGAACTACATCTCACAGGCTCCTCCTTTACCACTGGGGCCTCATATTGCAGCGCACCTCACGCTGGGCGGGACGTGCGCGGGCGTGCACCCGGGCGAAGACCAGGCCAAGGCGGGCCCGTCTTTGCCCTTCATCGCCCGGAAGAGGCTGGGCTGGGCGAACCCCTGTGGAAAACTGCAAGTAAGGAGGAATTACAAACCTTGTTCATTTAGTGGGTGGAATGGGGAAAAGAAAAGCTATTGACATCTCTGCTCCCCGGAGTAAAAATCAGGTCAAGTAATCAAGCGAGTTCTGGGCCCTTTGCAGATTTGAACTTCATGCTATCGATCAGCTATTTGAAGAGGTCGAGGCTATTTTACAAAGTAACTCCCATTCTTCCTGCACTAGTAGTGGAGTGTCCATGGAAAAGAAAATACCAGCCATGTTTACTAAGAGCAAAAATTAGAGGACACAAGTTAATTGCACCCGTGTTGATCCTGCTAAGGAAAAGGAACCTCATGACCTAGGGGGGACTTCCACTTACACTCCTCTGATACTATCTGGGGGAGTACCAGGAACTCCTGTATGCCAGAAGGATGCTAAATCTACAGGGGCTGAAACTTTTACTATTCTAGTAAGCCAAGGTGGTACCTAACATTTTGTGCGTAAATCGATTCAAGCCTCTGGCAGAGGACGAGGATTTGCCTATATGCTCAACACATCCCGTTCCGGGAGTTGTTGTGGATGCTAATACCTTAAATTCTGCTCCCTCTCTTCCTGTTTCCCCTCCAGAGGGCTTGCATTCATCATGTAAATCGATTGATTTGACTCCTGTACTACAGAAAATTGACGAGATAAAGTCTATGATGCTACTGTTAATGGGACTTATGAAAGAGAATATATTGCAGAGTAATAGTTGCAGGTG
Organism: Pleurodeles waltl; assembly: GCF_031143425.1. Taxonomy (NCBI): domain Eukaryota; kingdom Metazoa; phylum Chordata; class Amphibia; order Caudata; family Salamandridae; genus Pleurodeles; species Pleurodeles waltl. The sequence continues at coordinate 917,332,333 of NC_090447.1, forward strand.
CCAGCAACTATGTCAGGAGAAAAGGGCTGGTGGGAGTACTGTTATGTTAAGGCCCACACTAGGAATTGATAACTTCCCTCAGGTGATAGCTTTGCCCCCGCCCGTAGACATTCCTTCTACATCTAGTATTGGGTTAAAAAAACGTATAACACATGCAAGTGGTGAGCGGAAGCATGATGACCAAGGCCTCATGTCTAGGCATCATCGGGGCTCTCCTATTCATACTTCTGCACAGCCTTGTGCTATCAGTGAAGGGTCTAGGAGTGAGGGCATCCAGCCACTTCCTTATGGGATGGCTAATTCTCCCATTCCTCTTGCTCATCACACCCAAGCTCAGACCATAACTAAATCCCAGCAGTATCAGAGGTTTGGTTGGGGATATAAAGGCTGTACAATATATATGATTGATGTACCTAGGTTATTGCCAGGTGCCTTTGAGGATGAAGAGTCCTTGACCAACAAAACCATTCATTGGCTACAAACCCAACGCAAATGTCTTTCAGTTAGTTGCTCTGATATTTCTATGGTGGAAAGGCATTGCGCTGTGGGTTCAAGTTATGACTACATTTCTGTCTTTTTCTCCAACAGGGCCTTGGTGGAGTAATTAATAGATTTTGAAGCACATACACATTATCTAAAACCTCTGGAAGGGACTGGTATTACTCTTGCTATTCAGCCCCCTGACTCTGGTTTTAAGAATAATTCCACTTCTATTTTTACAAGTAAATTTGAAATCCCCGTCTATACCCATAGTGACCGGATGACTAAAACCTCTGGGGCTACTTTATGGGATTCCACACCCTGAGGGTAATGTTATCCCCTCTGTTGATTCTGAGTCGACTAAAACTAAGTTATTGTTAATGTCATGGAACTTAGCGGGATTGGGTAAGAAATTGGGAGATACAGAGTGGACTACTTATATCAGTAGTCAGGATGTTTGTTTATTTCAAGAAACTTGGGCTGAGGAACAGATTTATATTCAAGGGTTTACTTCGTTTTGCATTCCCGATCAACCACCAGAAAACGGTTTGGGTCGTGCTAAAGGAGGATTATTATTACTATTAAATAAGAAGCTATATTGTGACTACTCGCTACTAAAAATAGATTCAGTGGATTTAATGGGAGTCCAACTTACATTTCGCCAGGACTTAAAGATTATTATAATTAATGTTTTATGCCCGTTCAGTAACTCAGGGCTCAGAGTCCCAGACATTAAGGGGGTCATTCTGACCTCAGCGGCAAAAGGCGCTTACCGCCGGTCAGAAGACCACCATAACACCGCCGCGGCCACGGTAAACCGCCAGGGTCATTCTGACCCGCAACTGGCAAACCGCCAAAAACCCGACATCCACAAAAGTCCGCCACACCAAAGGTCAGCGCAAAAATGGCGATGAACAAACCTCCACCGTCACGCCAACAGAAATACGCCCATACCATTCCGACCCACAAATCCACGCGGCGGTCTTTCAAACGCGGTATTCCATTGGCGGTACACACCGCTGTGGTCAAAATACACACACACATAGAAAACTCAGCCACATTGGTCAGTTTGAAACACGCACACCTGATACACATACTAACACCACTCCCACACACCCAACACAATATAAAACACACACCCACATCACCCACAAGCCCCTACGACCCGAAATTATTGACGAAGGCTAGAGAGCGAGCATAGAATAGACAATCCCACAACACAGAGGCACACAACACCATCACCCACACAGAATCCATGCACCAAACACCACACACCACCACACGCACCACACTCATCACCACAAACGCCACCCCACACCTCATCCACACCACCCCATGGCACCCCAAAGACACCCCAGGTTCAGTGACGCCGAACTCAGGGTCATGGTGGAGGAAATAGTCCGTGTAGAGCCCCAGCTTTTCGGGGCACCGGTGCAGCACACCACAATTGCCAGGAAGATGGAGCTATGGCAAAGGATAGTGGACAGGGTCAACGCGGTGGGACAGCATCCACGCAATCGGGAGGACATAAGGAAGAGATGGAACGACCTGCGGGGGAAGGTACGTTCCATGGTATCAAGGCACAACATTGCGGTGCAGAAGACTGGCGGCGGACCCCCACCTACTCCCCCTGAATTTACCGCATGGGAGGAGGTAGTCTTGCACATCCTGCATCCTGAGGGCCTCGCAGGAGTAGGCGGAGGAATGGACTCTGGTAAGTCAAATCTTCACTACTGCTTCCCACCCCCACCCCACCTGCATGCCAAATCATACCCCCACCCTCACCCCCATCACACCAACACCTAGCAAGAGGCTCACCATCACAACCCACCCATCCCAACACCAAGCCCTGCATGCGACCACAAAGCATGGACACCCATCACCAAAGCATGCCCACTGCACACACACATCACCCCCACAAGCCACCCTCACAAAAGCCCCCACAAGGAAATGCCTGCACTTGGGTACACGGACACCCACCCATCACACGAAATGCCACACACAGAAGCAATAACCATACCTTTATACCCCTGCAGGACCCGAACGCCACCACACCGCCACAGAGGGTCCAGAGATGTCTATCCCACCCCCAGAAGAGACCCCCAGCGATGACAGCAGCTCTGTCTCCCTGGAGCCAGATGACCAGCCCGGCCCATCGGGGACCTCTGGACAGTCGGTTCCCCACAGACAGCCACAGGCTACACCAGACCCAACCCCCTCTGGGAACACCAGCACAGCTCCCACCCAGCGGGCCCATGCCTCTGTCTCCAGGACACATAAATCAGCGGTGTGTCCACCACTACAGGGCACCCAGGTTGACCCACCACCCCAACAACAACAGGGACCTGGGGGCAGTGGTAGTGGGCACACGGTCCAGGGGACAGAGGCCCAGGAACACAGGGGAACTGGGAGGGCTGCTGTGCGACAGGGGGGGGACAGGCCCGGGGAACCGACTCTCCAAGAGGCCCTCTCCTCCATCATGGGAGCATACCACCGCTCCCAGGAGACGATGGCGACGGTACTGGCCCGGTTCCAGGAGATCCAGGAACTGCAGGAGGAACGGTACATGGGGTTCAGGGAGGAACTGAGGAACATCGGTTCCGCAATGGGGACCATCGTTGTGGCCCTTACCCAGATCGTCACCACATTGCGGGACCATGTGGCACCCCAAAGGGCCCCTGTCACTAGCCCAGGAACAGCCTACCACCTCCGCCGGCGCTAGTGGAAAGGAGGCCCCCACACAACGACAGGCCACCAGAACCCCACCTCCTGCAGAAGAAGAACCACCCCACAAGCGGAACCTGAGATCTCACAAGACGACAGAGTAGGATTGCAAGGCCCCTGCCAGCCTAAGATACCCCCTGATGTCATCCCACTGTCCCACATTGTCACCCTGTCCAACCTTGAACTGCCCCTGCTCCATCCTTCCCCAGGCATATGGACAATGCACCTGTGCGACTGAACTGGACTCTGCCATGGACATTACTCCACCCACACCCATCACCGTTTACCAATCATGTACCTATATGTAGCACTTAAAATAAATCACTTATTGCACTTAAAATAACAGGAGTCTGCTTGTATTCTTAACAAATGTATTACACATAACGGTGCAATAATGTCCAGTTACTTTGTGATGACAACATACCAATTTCAATAAGCTTTAGTCCATGGGCAAACAAAGCTGAAGTCAGGCAGTGGGTCATACAGCTCTGAAAAGGGAAGGGAAAGTCACAAATCAGTTAACAGGAACTGGGGGGAAACACAAACAGTGGAGACGCATGAGGCCTTAAGTAAATGTAAAATGGCGTGGGTGATTCTTACCTGTGTGCTACTGAAAATATTGTTGTATGACTGTATCCCTGTTGTCCGTGTCGTCCCCGTCGTCTTCCTCCTCTTAACTCTCCACAGGCTCCACAGCTGCTACAACACCACCATCTGGACCATCCTCCTGCAGAAAAGGCACCTGGCATCGCAAAGCAAGATTGTGAAGCATACAGCAGGCCACGATGATATGGCACACCTTCTTTGGTGAGTACATTAGGGATCCCCCTGTCATATGCAGGCACCTAAACCTGGCCTTCAGGACCCCGAAGGTCCTTTCTATGATCCTCCTACTTCGCCCATGGGCCTCATTGTACCGTTCCTCTGCCCTGGTCCGGGGATTCCTCACTGGGGTCAGTAGCCACGACAGGTTGGGGTAACCAGAGTCACCAATTAGCCACACACGGTGTCTCTGTAGCTGTTCCATCACATAAGGGATGCTGCTATTTCGCATGACATACGCGTCATGCACTGACCCAGGGAACTTGGCATTTACATGGGAGATGTACTGGTCAGCCAAACAGACCACCTGGACATTCATCGAATGATAACTTTTTCTGTTTCTGTACACCTGCTCACTTTCTTTGGGGGGAACCAAAGCCACATGGGTCCCATCAATGGCACCAATGATGTTGGGGATATGTCCAAGGGCATAGAAATCACCCTTCACTGTAGCCAATTCGCCCACCTCAGGGAAAATAATGTAGCTCCGCATGTATTTCATCAGGGCAGACAACACTCTGGACAAAACCTTAGAAAACATAGGCTGAGACATCCCCGATGATATGGCCTCTGTTGTCTGAAAAGACCCACTTGCCAAAAAATGGAGTACTGACAGAACCTGCACCAGAGGGGGAATCCCTGTGGGTTGGCGGATGGGGGACATCAGTCCTGGCTTCAGCTGGGCACATAGTTCATGTATAGTTGCTCTGTCAAGCCTGTATGTAAGTATGATATGTCATTCTTCCATTGTCGACAGGTCCACCAGCGGTCGGTACACGGGAGGATTCATCCTTCTCCTCGCAAGTCCCAGCGGACGGTGCCTTGGAAGGACAACATGGAGCACAGAGTCAAGCAACCCACAGGTACGTAACCACAGCTTGCACAGAACACGAATCGCTATGCATTGAAAGGCTTGTACGAGTGGCAATGCAATGCCTAGGCCTGTGTGACGCAGTAGAAATCATGCTATGTGGGCCCTTGAAATGGCGGCTGCATGTCCTGTGAAGTGTGACAGTGGGATGTGAGGTCACTGCGCTGGCGTGGCACACCGTGGCGGTTAGCGGTAGGCGGTCGAAGACGGCGGCGCAAAGCAGCATTGGTTAACATTGAACCCTATGGGTCTCAGGAGCCAATGACGATGTGCGCCGGGGGTCGCGGTACGCACCGCCGCGGTACGCACCGCCGCAGGCGTGACCGCCATTTTCTATCTGATTAATCACTCGAGACCTGATCATCCACAGGAGAGGACCTATACTGCAAGTGCTGCTGTGACCTCGGTCTGGGAGATACAATGGCTGCTGCGACTGGGGAAAGGGACCCTGCCTTCACTTCCGAAGAATTGGAGAGACTTGTTGATGGGGTCCTCCCCCAGTATGCGCTACTCTACGGTCCTCCAGACCAACAGGTTAGTACACAGGGTGCACGTTGAATGGGCTATGCCTGTGTTGAGTGGGGTGTATGTAAGATGGTGGGGAGGGGAGCGAATGAGGAGTGCAACGCACGAAAGATAAGACCATGTGCCACATGGCAAGGTTGGGGAGGGGGGGCCACTTACATTGACCAGGCAGAAAACTGATGCGATTTCCTTTACCACCCTGTACATGTCACATAGGTCAGCGCCCATCAGAAGATCGACATTTGGCGTGCCATCGCCAAGGACGTCCGGGCCCTGGGGGTCCACAACAGATGGGGCACCCACTGCCGAAAGAGGTGGGAGGACATCCGCCGCGGGACCAGAAAGACCGCCGAGTCTCTGCTGGGGATGGCCTCCCAACGTAGGAGGGGTGCCAGCCGCCAATTGACCCCCCTGATGTCCCGGATCCTGGCGGTGGCCTACCCCGATTTGGATGGGCGCGTGAGGACATCACAGCAGACACAAGGGGGTGAGTATCAGCACATTCTGCTATCTTTGCGTGCAGTGAAGGTGTCTGGGTGGGGGAGGAGGGCTGTGGCTATCTCCAGGCCAGGGCGCATTCTGTAGGCTAGGCCCCTCCGTTAGACACGGCCCTGTGCCCCCGCCCCCCACCTCTGTAGGGTGCCAAGTACAGCTATCCATGGTCCGGCCTCACCCATGTGTGCATTTGTCGTCCATAGACCTGTAGGCCTAGTCATAATAACTGAGTAGTGCACCCCGATTGCGCGGCCTAGTTCAGGGGGCTTCTGTGTCTGTCCTCTCCGACAACGGTGTTGCCAATGCATGCGCTCAACCTGTCTTCATTTCTCCCCCCCCCCCATTTTCTTTGTCTTCCTGTTCATGTGTGCATTAGCATCATCAGGCGGAGGAGAAGTGGCATCGGCGCACGAGGGAGCTGCATCTCACTTGGCCCCGGAGGGCCATACAACAGACTCCGAGTACACCAGTGAGACAGAGGGCGAGTGGAGCTCCACAACGGGGACCTGTGGAGACGTCAGCGACACCGACACGTCCTCGGAAGGGAGCTCCCTAGCGGTGGCGGCAACATCCGTGCCCACCACCACAACAGGTAAAGCCGCCACCCAGCTCACCAGCCCCGCCCTCCCAGCAGCCCCTCAGCCTTCGCTCCGTGCCCGCTCGCCCAGGAAGGCGGGCATCTCCTTCGCCCCAGGCACCTCAGGCCCTGCCCCAGTTACCCCTGCTGCCCTCAGTGAGGAGGTCATTGACCTCCTCAGGACACTCATTGTTGGGCCGTCTACCCTTTTGAATGCCATCCAGGGTGTAGAAAGGGAGGTGCATCGGAGCAATGCATACCTGGAGGGCATTCATTCGGGTCAGGCTACCCATCAGCGATCGTTCAACGCTCTGGCCTCAGCACTGACGGCAGCCATTGTCCCTGTCTCCAGCCTCCCTCTTCTGACTCCCTCCACCCAGTCCCAGTCTCCTGTTCCTCTGCCTATCCCATCCACACCATCAGACCAGCCTGCACACACCTCTACACCCAAGGGCAGCTCATCCAGACATAAGCACCACAGATCCCACAAGCATTCACCCAAGCAACATCCAGATGCAGACATGCCAACAGTCACTACCACCTCTGTGTCCCCCACCTCCTCATCTCCCTCCTCCCTCCCTGTGACGTCTCCAGTCACACCTGCATGCACACCACCATCAGCCAGTACTTCCATCACCAGCACACCCTCCATTACAGTCCGCACACGTGCAGTCACCACCCCCACTGCCATTTACACGTCCCCTGTGTCCTCTCCCAGTGTGTCTGTCACCCACTCTTCCAAAGCACACAAACGCAGGCAGCCACCCACCCAACAGCCATCCACCTCACGACAGCCTCCGTCACAAGCACCTGCACCCAAAGACAGCACACTTGACTCTCCTACAACCACATCCTCTTCCTCCACTCCCATACCCACTACACCTACCCGTCCCTGTCCTTCCCAAGTCGTTTTCCTTTCCAACCTTGAGCTCGTTCCAATCACTGACCCACCCCCTCCATCTGGTAAGAGTAAAAAAAGCACCTCAGCCACCACCAGCCCAGCATCTACTGTGACCATAGTGCAGGACTATTGGAGTCCACCAGCTCCTAGGGCAGGAACATCGGCCAGCAGCAAGGGGACAGCCAGCCCACCCCCTGGGAAGAGGACAAAAAAAAAAAGGTCCAGCGCGACAAGACTGAGACGGCTGCCACCAAGGACAGTAGCATTGCCCCGTCACCTGCCACATCATCCAAGGGAGGCAAGGGCCACAGAGCTTCAGCGAAGGAGGGCAAGGGCAGCAGGGCGGAGAAGTCAGGCAGCAGGCGAGCTGCCCAGGAGGGCCCCACCAGCCCCATTCCGGTTATGACGGATGACACCCACGGGCCCAGGACTCCATCACAAGAGGGCCCTGCAACCGCAAGGTCGGATGGCGACTGAGCGGGAAGTCTTGCCCAGGTCTGGCTCCCTAGACACACAGGACAAGCACCGCTGAACAGGGCCCCGCCGGGAGGAGCACCACTGAACAGGGCCCCGCCGGGAGGAGCACCACTGAACAGGGGCCCGCCGGGACAAGAACCGCTGAACAGGGGCCCGCCGGGAGGAGCACCGCTGAACAGGGGCCCGCCGGGAGGAGCACCGCTGAACAGGGACCCGCCGGGACAAGAACTGCTGAACAGGGGCCCGCCGGGACAAGAACCGCTGAACAGGGGCCCGCCGGGACAAGAACCGCTGAACAGGGCCCCGCCGGGAGGAGCACCGCTGAACAGGGGCCCGCCGGGACAAGAACCGCTGAACAGGGGCCCACCGGGACAAGAATCGCTGAACAGGGGCCCGCCGGGAGGAGCACCGCTGAACAGGGGCCCGCCGGGACAAGAACCGCTCTGCTGGGCCCTTCCTGTCAAGCACCGCTCCGCTGGGCCCCGCCGTCTCAAGCACCGCTCCGCTGGGCCCTTCCTGTCACGAAGCACTCTGGGCACCATGCCTCCTCCATTAACAGTGGAGTCGGTAATCCATCTGATGGACTGTGGCTTTGCACTTCCCAGGATGGAACAGTGGGCAAGCCACCCACTGTAGAGACTTGAGAGACTGTGGCTTTGCACTCCCCAGGATGGCACAGTGGGCAAGCCACCCACTGTTGAGACTTATGAGACTGTGGCTTTGCACTCCCAGGATGTAACAGTGGGCAAGCCACCCACTGTAGAGACTTGTGAGACTGTAGCTTTGCACTCCCCAGGATGGGACAGTGGGCATTGAGGCCCCTCGTGGATCTGGCGTCAAGGACTCATGTGGCTGAGGTGCCCCCCCTTCCCTTCCCCCTGAGGTGCCTGTAGTTTTATCATCTGATGCCCCAGCAGTGTTCTCTCCAATGGTATCTGGTCTCCTGTGTGGGCTTTGCCCATGTGTTTGTGCACATTGGTCCACGGACTATGGAACTTTGATGGAATGTGCAGGACTTATTGCCTATGTATATATTGTTGACTATGTTCATTCCTTATTTTTGTATCTTTCATATAGCATATTTCCCATACCTTTAATGGAGCTATTTATACATATATTTTATAGATCATTTTAATTGTGTCTTTGCATTATTCCTGTGGGTTTGGGGGGTGTCACTCTGACTTTTTTCTCGGCATTGGGGTGTAGGTATTTGTGGTGGGGGGTGGGTGTATGGCGCATGTGTGTGCCCGTAAGCTTTCCTCCTCCCCCCTCCCCTGTGTCGTAGGTGCAGTACTCACCGTTGTCGTCTGCGCCGGCGTTCGTACTCCTGGTAGATGAGCAGGTAGACAATAGCTGGTAGGATGTTTAATTCGGTTCCATGCTGTCCTCCTTCTTCGTGGAGTGTGTATAGGTGAGCGTTTTCCCGTTCGTAGTCTGTTTCCGCCGTGTTTTTATCGGCGGGGCTCCCGCCCCAGAAAAGGTGGCGGATTGGTGAGTTGTGATAGGGTGGGCGGTACATTGTCTGCCGCCTGCCTGTTGGCGGTGACCGCCGCGCTGTTTGTCTGTCCCGCTGTGGCGGTCGGAGTGTTAAAGTGGCGGGCTGTGTTGGCTGTTCCCGCCAGGGTCAGAATTCCTTTTTTTTGACCGCCTGCCTGTTGGCGGGTTGGCCGCCGCTTTATCACCGCCCGCCAGGGTCAGAATGACCCCCTAAGTCATTTGGCTGAATTTATGTATTCCATACCTCCATCAACCATGGTAGTAATAGGAGGTGACTTGAATTGCACTTTTGAACCATTTATTTTGAACAGCGGGTTAACTGATGAAGAAGATGAACTGTGGGGAATTCCGCAACAAACGAAAACTAGTTTATGTATCCGATTCCGTGTGGCCTCCCAGTTGGCCACACTGTGCTTAAAATATGTACTTAGGGCCTGTAATGGAGGAATGTCCTCAGATTTGGACATGCTGCCGACATTTAAGAGAGGCACTTCTTCTAGTGTCATTGATTATTTTTCAGTGGATGTTAGATTGTGGCCAATGTTAAAAGATATGAAGGTAGATGCTAGTTGCGAGAGCGACCACAATCCCTTACTCCTCACCTTGAGTGGAGATGAATTTAGGAGGTCCTCACATGTTCAATCTACAGTGGTCCCTACTCCCTTGTTGAGTAACAATCACAGTAGAGTCTGTTGGCCGAAGGTAATGTCTAATCCTTATTTGTTATCTGGGCTCTACAAAGCTTTTATTGACAAGATAATGGATCATGAAGATTATGAAGCAAGTAGTATCCCTATTCTTAATATTCATGAGTTACTTTTAAACAAGCTGCAGAGTATCTTCTACAAAAATATTTCACCTAAATCTTTATTTTCAAATACAATAGCTACTAATGCATGATTCAATATGAACTGTGCAAAGGCTAAGCTGGTGCTAAAAACTCGAATTATGGATGGCTCTTTGGGGGAAGTTCGATCTACTAGATGCACATATAAAAAAGTAATAATGCAGGCAAAAAAGTTATGGGAAGATGCTGCTTGGCAGGATCTGCTCATTGCAGTTGAATCAAAAAATAATAGGTTATTCTGGGAACTAGTAACCAAAAGACAAAGAGGGAATAGGATCAACTTTAGGAATCATATACAACCTGAGATTTGAGAGACTCATTTCTCCCAACTCTGTGCTGCTCCCCCTGATTCTCGAAATAGCAGCATGTGCGATCCTCCTCTCTTACCCTCAACTATTTATAGTGACAGTGTTCATCAATTTGGCCAGGACACCCTAACACCTATACTATACTATTAACTTTTCTTTGGAGGAGACTTTAAATGTAATTACATTTTTTAAATCAGGCAAGGCTCCAGGACCTGATAAGATCCCTGGAGATTTAAATAAATTGGAACAGACGATTTGGTCCTGGTATATAAATCTGCTTTCTAGCAAAATCGCTGCAGGGGGTGCAATTCCGGGTACTTGGAAAGGTGCAGAAATCATTCCAATATACAAAAAAGGGAATGCTAATTTGCCTGTTAACTATAGACCTATCAGTCAAATTGATAATTTGCAAAAATATTTTGCTAAACAACTTTTGGATAGACTCATGAAATATGTATATGACAACCAGGTTCTTTCTTACTTGCAGGCGGGTTTCCGCCTAAAAATCAGTACAATAGGCCAGGTATTTAGATTGGTGCTTCTGTATTGGAAGTATGTAGTCCTCGTCCTCGCCAAACAACCCTTACATGTTGTGTTTGTGGATTTACGATCAGCTTTTGATCTGGTCCAGAGGAAGAAGTTATGGGAGGTACTATTTAGGTTAAAAATCCCATATAATAAAGTAGATCTCCTGAGGTGGCTACATGAGAACACTTATGCACAGGTGAGGGGGGTGTCCAACGTGAATTGACAGATAAAATGCCCACCCATAGGGGTGTACGCCAAGGCTGTGTCTTGGCCCCATTATTGTTCACTCTCTTTATCAATGAGGTAGTTCCTTTATTGCTCTCTTGCCAGAATGATGCCCCAACACTGAACTCCCAAAAGAATGTCGACAAAACCAGGTTAATGGTGTTTGATCTAGGATCTCATGGCAGATGTAATATTAGCCTAGATAGGTCTACATTTACAAGGGTTAACTCTATTGATTACTTAGGTGTGAGGATTTCAAGTAATATGCTCTGGGAGGAACAGATTGGGAAGAGCGTGGGGCTTCTCCAAAATAGGGTAACCGCTATTCTGCGCTTTTATAAAATTTCTGTATTTAAAGCTGTCTCTCCTGCTATTAAAATTTATCTGGCTTAAGCCCAGGGAGATCCTGCATATGGTGCTGAAATATGGTGATTTTCTGATTGCAGAATATTAGCCATAGGAGAAAACAATTTTGCTAGGGCCTTAATTTCTTGTCCGAGGAGTACTCCGTAAAAAACATTGTTTCTGGACCTGGGGTTTAAACGTGTAATGGATTTGATTATACTAAGACTGTTATTATATTGGGTGAGGATTTGGACGGTTCCCAAACTTGACATATACAGAGATTCTTTTAGTGACCTCCTGAAGAGACCTAATGCGACTACCATTCCATGGGTTAAACATGTGTCTAAATGGTTTTACATTTTAGGACTGACATGCTTTCGGGAAAATCCTCATGGTCTGTAAAAATCACACAGCTCCATTTTGAAAACAACGTATTGGTCCTATGTAAGAACTGAGCTAACTCGTAGTAATTTCGAGGGTTGTTTGACTACTTCTTTCATGGATTTTAAGCTGATTCCCCATTTTTAACCATACCTGGATCTTATACCTGATCTACGTGGGAAGGTGTTGTATGCACGTTTCCGTTTTGGGAACCTTCCATTGTAATCTCTGACTAGCAAATGGGGACCTGCTCCCATATCTGATCTGTGCCCTGCATGTCTCAGTAGCCCAGAAACCGAGAAGCACTTCTTGTTTTTTTGTCCTGATTATTCTACTCCACAAACAAAATGGATTTGCACTATTTGTCGTGCATTGGGTGTGACTCATTACTGGATAGCATTGAGGATTTTAAGGAGTGACACATCCAAACCTCTGATTGTCGCAGTTAGCAAGTTCCTTGTGGCTACGTGGCTTATACGTAGCAGTTTTCTAAATAGCAGCTCCTCATGAATTATTTTCATGTGTACAGTATCTTAGAAATTTTACTTATTTGATTAAATTTAAAATTTTGTAATTATATATACTCATTTTATCCTGTTTTCTTAATTCATTTTTGATTGTATTATTAGATGCTTTGATGGTCATGTAACCGAATAAAGCTTGTGTGATGATGATGAATCTATTTTTATGAATTGATTTTGGATTTTTAAACTGTTTCCTGTGTTTTATTTAATTACTGTTTTGTGATATTTGAATGCTTTACGTTTTGTCTCCCAAGTTAAGTCTTGTCGCTCGTTGCCAAGCTACCAAGGGTTGAGCTAGGTTTAATTTACTGAGACCTAACTGGACCTAAGTGGAGGTTAGTGGCCTATTTCTAAGTGTAGGTACTTACCTGCCATTACCAATAACCCATTTTCCAACAACCCCTCATTAGCTTGAATCCAGTGGCACAGTGAGCACAGGACCCTTGTCTGGGCATATCTTTCCCCCTTAGGATAACAAAAGCAAACAGAACAGAAGAGGGAAAGAATGCTGAACAATGCAAACATTCACCCCAGCCACAGATCTGGGTTTAATCCATTTTATTTGCTCGTCACCCCAGTTTTGACCCAACCACATGCAAATCAGTCTTGACCCTGCTCCCTATGGGAACAGTCTAGCCCGAACTGCCAGGCCAGGACCTCCATGGACTAGAAACAAGCATCTTGGGACCGGTTTCAGGGTATCACCCCTCATCAGCCAGGCTAGCTTGAAACCAACGGCACAGTGAGAACTGGACAAATGTCTGGGCATACCCTTCCCACATTGGGTGACAAAAGCAAAAAGAACAGAAACATTCATCCCCAGTCACAGATTTAGTTTTACTCCATTGTTTTTGTGCTCACCATGCCACCCCCAGTTTGGACCCAATTTGATCAATCTCTCTGAGTATCTTGTCATCCTCCTTTAAGTGTTTAGCAAAAATCAAAGCATCATTTTAAAAAACAAGAACCCCATTGACTTTCTCTAACAGTTGTTGCATAATGCGCTGAAAGACAGAGGCAGCAGATGCCAGCCCACATGGTATCCTGCAGAATTGAAATGTACCAAAGGTGAGTTGAATGCTGTGTAGTGGTATGATGTTTCTTCTAACTTCACCTGATGGTATGCTGCAGACAGGTCAATTTTAGAGAACCAATATGATCACAAAATATGGGTAGGTGTCCACCCAAATTTTCTTGTTAAGGCTCCGTAGATAAATGCACAAGTGCATGTCTACATTACGTTTGCGAGCCACCACGAAGGATGAAAACCAGAGACTAGACTCAATATGCTGAATGACCCCTTTTTTAAAAAAGACTAGTAAGCTCTCGATTGAGGGCCTCTCTCAGACTGAAAGGTACATACCTAATTTTGTGTTTGACATAGCTTCCTCTTTTATTTTTATCTTAAGTTTAAATCCTAGTATTTTGCCCAGACCCTTTCAGAAAACGGTAGGGAACTCGTCTTCCATGGAAACCCACATGGGTACATTTTTAATAACAAGCACCTGCTCCTTAGCCCCTGGCTTAAGCATCAAAACGAGTAACTCCTGGTGGAACAAAACCAAAATATTGAGTCCACTTAAGGCACATAAATCTTGCATTGAATTGTTTGCCCCTCAAACCCCAGAACATCCTCAATAAAACCCTCCAGGACAATTCTCCTTCCTTCATATGACTCTGGAGCTCTATCGAGAGGAATCAGCTCCCTGTTTTCCCATATTTTGTGAAATAAATCAGACATGATCATTGGGATGTGTGCTCCTGAGTCAACTAACAGATGTAACCTCTTATCACTCACCAACATATGGATCTACACAATCATTCGGGTCCCCACTGACAATATTTTCATCAGTAACTACCACAATCATGTCCTGAAGTTCCTTCATTATATGTTGTTCTTCTAGCACATCATCCTCAGTCACACTCTTCACTTTGGGCATCTTATATTGACCACTAGATTGACTGCTTTGGCAGTCTTTCACAAAATGTCCAACATAGCTGCATTTACGACAAGATACATTTTTTGCAGGGCAACCTTTGCCATCCCTGGTGTTTGGTAGGTTTCCACATCGAAAACAGATGCTGGTGCATTTGAAGAAACCTTCTGAGTTCTTGTCATCTTTATGCACTACTTGACTGCTAGGTACTGTGTTAAAATGCTCCTTAACATTTGGAGAGTTATTACATTATTTTAAAGAAATTTGAGTTAGCTTGACACTTTTAGCCACCTTAATGACCTCATCTAAGGATGGATTTCCCATAGTGAGCAGCTATGTTTAATCTGTCTATCCAAGCATTGGCCAATGAACTGATCTCTGATTAGGTGGTCTGTAAACTCCTCAAATTGGCACTGAGAACATAGGGCCTCCTTCACAAGAAATGACGCATCTCTGCTGCAATGCATCAAAATTAATAGCACTGCAGTAGGACAGATTCTAATGCCATGCTTGGACTGTATTTACAAAATGGTGCACCATGGTGTTAGGATCATGTCTGTTTAAAAAAATGATGCTAGGATGGGGTGTGGCTAGTGGAGCCAAGATGATGGACGTGCTCTAAAGAGGCTCCGTCCCATCACTCCATTATCCCCTAATATCAGGGTCCCAGTCTGTCATCTGAATTCTGGAATAAATTGATACTGAACTGGAGGATTAGTGGGCTTACCTGATGCGGAGAGGTCTTGCCCGTAACTCATCTGTGCAGTGATCCTGAAGTTGGCAACCTATCAAGGATGGGCCTTTGCTGCTGCAATAACGCAGTAACACCAATGACCACCCGGGAGTCACTTACCTTATTGCTGGAGCAGCCCTGGGCAGCGTGAAGACATAAGCAGCCTCTACGGCCATCGGAGGAGTACCACGAGTAACAGAAAGGTTGCTGGACAGAGCCTGACCCAAGACCACTCCTGAGGAGCCAACTGCTGGAGGCTGAGGTGCGGAGGCCATGCAGGTGAGGGGAGGGACTGGGAAGCCTGATAAGGCTGCACTTTCCAAGGCCGCACTATAAACACATTGCTGTGGACTGCCAAGGGAGAGGAGTTTGCCCCAAGGCCTCCCCCAGCACACTGCAGGTGTCCACGGGCCCCGTCTTGGTCAGCTTGGGAGATCTTTAACCTCGGGCCCGAGTAAATGCAAACAGAAGAGAGGCTGCAGCAACCTCCCTGGGCTACTATAACTGACTGCATAAGAGGCATGAGGTGAGATGGGCTCGCACAAAGTGAAATGACTGTTCAGATCATTACATCACCTGCTTTAAAACTATGCTCACCCTCCCCCCGAAAGACTCATAAGACCAACCCGAAAAGGAAGACATAGCTGAGCTGGCAGACACCCACAAGACCTGTAGCAGACCTAGTTTCTCCCCCCTCCACGAATTACTACTCGCGGCTCCACTCAGCCCCAGCACCTTATTAACCTATTAGGCGTAGTCACAGCCAGTTAATTAGTCCACTGAACCTTGCAAGCCAAAATGTGGACCAGGGCTACTCGTAATGCAGTGGGTGTACTGTTCTGTGATACTGACAAGCCGGCTACACCACCACTAATACCCACTCAAAAACACACGAGGCATAGCAGAAGGACATGTCTGCCAACAGATACACTCAAGACTAGCAGTGGACCTGGTTTCTCCTTCCTTGTCTATCTAATGATCAAGCCCACATTCAGTTTCATTTTCTTATTAAAGTATTGGAACTAGTTGCCATCCGTTAATCACTTCACTGACCTCATGCAAACTTACTTAGATAGGGGCTGCCCTTGCTGCGGGGAGCTCAGTGGACTGTGACACCAATAAGCGGGCTCCATCACTAACACCCACTAACACCCATCTAAGAGAGCCAAGTAACTGGGTCCATCACAATGGTACGCCTACGGTCAACAAACCAACACACATCTGTGTGTTCTCGGACTCCCTCCCCTGTTTACTTCAGTGGCGAAGAATCCACGGGATAAAGCTAACTGTCCCCCTACCCCTGATGCAAAGTTGGATGCCATTTTGTCCACTATTGAACAGTCCAGAAAAATTTGCAAGGCTAAGATAGGCACTATAGCGACGGATCTTAACCTGCTGCATGCCAACCATAGGAAACTGGTGGACAAAGTTGAGGCAACTGAACACACTCTTACAGAGCTGCAACCAAAAAGCTCAAAGAATGGAATTCTCACTCTAGACCCTGACGGAGTGGGTACAAACACTAGAAAAGCGTGCCGAAGATGCAGAGGGAAGATCCCCGGAGAAATAATGTTAGACTTGTGGGCCTACCGAACGGCATCAAAGGCAGCGACCCAGTGAGATACATCGAGACTTGGCTCCTGCAGATCCTACCCCTGCAGGCTCTCTCATAACACTTCTCAATCGAAAGGTCCCACCAAGTCCAGCCGTGCAGACATCCCACTGGCACGTCTCCTCACCCAATGGTGATCTGCATCCTACATATCTCTGTGTTACAAGAAACAAAACAACTCACTGAAATTAGAGTCGAAAACGCTCAAATTATGGTGTTTCTGGACTACACCACTGCTGTTCAAAGGTAACGTTACTCCTTTCTGGCAGTGAACACCATCTTTGCAAATTAGACATATGCTACTCACTACTACTTGTAGTAGCAGACATCAATGCACACTGTTTCCATTGCCCAGAAGATGTGTGAAACTGGCCTTCATTCTGTCCGCTTGAAATTCCTCAATAACGGGAAACGTTCCCCAGCCCGAAGAGGCTGGTGACTCAGGAAAAAGCCTTTAACACAACCCTGTTGGCTGTTGGAAGTTTTTCCAGGCTGGAGCAAAATTTTGCAGAACGTCGTGGATTTCTGGAACATGCTGCTGCCCTCACGGATACTGTTAGAAACTCCAGCCCAGATGTGGACAATGCTCACTCTTCTAGCAGGGAAAGTTCCACCACCACTTGGCCTTATTAACCGAAGGCGGCTGCCCCACTGGCTGTAACCCCAAAAACAGCTGACAGCATCATTCAATAGACTCAGCTGGCTGTTCTCAAATCAAGTGCCACAAACAGCACTGGATGTCGGATATATATCTACCTGTATCATCCGCCCAATCACTATGTTTCCTGCATGTCTGATGCTGATCTCTAAAGACTGCCCTAAGAAGGTCACCTACCAACATGCACATGCATCAACATTACTGTGGTCGACTAGCTCTGAACTCCCCATGCCCACATGGATGTCCAATGCCATACATACACCCATGTCGATCCGGAGCAGAAGGGTGACCCTCAGAAATAAAATCAGGCAGTCTCCTCTTTATCATAAGAAACCCCCCCTTAACTTGCCCTAATGTATGGTTTGGGCAGGCACATGTTTCTGTGCACTGCTTTCTTTATATTCGAAATGTTGTTACAAGAAACACTGTTTGTGTGAAATCATCCCAATTGTTGTTCCTCAGGTGATCCAAGACTATTCCCTTCGTTATTGCCCTAACTTGACCCAACCTCAGCTTTGCATCGCCAGCATTGCAGACAAACGGTCTCAGGCTTATTGGCAACACCACACATGACACAAGTTAAACTACTGTCCTGGAATGTGTGCGGTATCCAAACGCCTGTCCAGCATTATGCCATCTATTCCTACCTCCAGTGCCAATCTATACAAATCACCCATTCTCAGTGTCCCATTTAACAGTCCCAGAAGCCACCAGGCTCCAACGGCACTGGTGCAGCCAAGTATATTAAACAAGCTACTCCTCCTATGCCAGAGGGGGCTTAGTTTGGATTCGCACTGGGGTCCTCTTTACAATGAATTAGAGGCTTGCAGACCCTGAAGGTCGTTATGTATTTGTAGAGTGAATGGGTAAATGGTAGATGCATTCTCCTTGGTAGCATCTATGCTCCAAACACTGATCAAGCCTCCTTTCTATGCCGGCTCTCTGAGTCACCATCACACTAGAGTTGGATCCCTTGGGTAAACACTGTAATAGCATGCTTGTTACTACCCTGGACTGCTCATTAACCCCACTACCTCATACTGCAGCCTCCTGTAATGCACATTCCCTTACAAGCTGGCTACAGAATCGGAACCTCCTAGATATATGGCACTTTCAACACACCACATCTAGGGTATATTTATTTTTACAGGCCCTCATGGCCTAAACGTGTGAATAGATAGATTTATTTGCAACACAGATCTCATCCAAGTCATAACAGATACTGACTATCTCAGCCACACCCATTCAGATCACAACCACCAATAGGTGCACCTAAACTGGGACACAGAGCCTCCACCCATTCCCAACTGGCCCTTATACCCCTTGCCATTTGAAGACCCAGCATTCTTCACCTTGGTGTGCCAAATGATCAATGAATACTTTGACCATAACAGTAACACAACTGACACATGCTCCATGTAATGGGCTTTAAGGCCACTCTGCATAGTCACTGCTTAGGCCTGATTTGGAACATTTGTAGACAGTGAGATAGAGAGATACTCACTACAGAAAATCTTTTGCACCTCCAAAATGAAGCTATGCGATATCAGAGCACCCAACAGCTATCAGAGTCTGAAGAGCACACACAGCGCTACTAGAAAGGGTGCATTGTTTGAATTATGCGGCTCAGTCTGACACAACACATGCCGCGACAGACAGGGACTGGCTTTTACTCACCTGGTTAATATGACAGGATCACCCTCATCGACCCTTTTCTGCACTGCAAATGGCCATGGGCACTCTGCTCTACGTGCAGTGGGAAATACACGACAAACACGTTTGCCACTACACTACCCTGTACCACTCAAACACGATAGCCACTCCTGATGATATAGACTCTTTCCTCAACACGCTACCTCTCCCCACCATAATGCCAGACCAGTGGGCAGAACTTGATAAAGCCATCACTTTACAAGAAACCAAGGAGCCAATCTGCGCTCTTACAACCTGGAGAACCCCTGGGACAGATGGACTCTCGACTGAATTTTATAAAGCATATGCCTTATCTCTAGCTCCTTGACTGTTAACATTATGGCCCTCATTATGACATTGGCGTTAAGTGCTGCTTACCACCATGCTGACTGCCGCCAACATACCGCTATGGGTATTATGACCCACACATAGAAATCCGCCACTATACAGACACACACATAAGTCAGCAAGCCCAAAGGTCAGTGATAAACTGGCGGTACCAAAACCCATACCATTACGCCAACAGAAATACGCCCACAGCATCATGACCCACGAATCACCGCAGCGGTCATTCAACCGCGGTAAACCATTGGCGGTACAGACCGCTGCACTCAAAATACCCACACACAGACAAAACTGCACCACCTTGGACAATTCAAACTACACACACCTGACACCCATTCACACACACCCACACCACTATAAAACACACACCCACACTACCCACAACCCTTTACGACCCAAAGAATTTGATAACTGAGAGAGAGAGACAAGCCAGGAGCACCCACTGAATCTGAGCCACAAAACACCATCACTCATACTCCATCCACGCACCTCACAACACACACCCCAACACATCACCCCACACACCCTCACACACACCATTCACGCTACACCCATGGCACCACAACAACACCCCAGATTCTCTGAGGAGGAACTAAGGGTCATGGTGGAGGAAATCATCAGGGTAGAGCCACAGCTATTCGGATCACAGGTGCAGCAGACATTCTTTGCCAGGAAGATGGAGCTATGGCAGAGAGTCGTGGACGGGGTCAACACAGTGGAACAGCACCCCAGAACAAGGAATGACATCAGGAAGAGGTGGAACGACCTACTGGGGACGTTGCGTTCCATGGTTGCAAGACACCAGATATCTGTACAGAGGACTGGCAGTGGACCCCCACCTACTGGTGATCATGCATCCTGAGGGCCTGGCAGGAGTAGCAGGAGGACTGGACTCTGGTAAGTCAAATCTTTACTACCTTACTACTTTATCCCACCCCACCTGCATGCCATCACAAACTCCTACCACTACCTTCACCCCCATCACCTCACCACCTCACATATACCCCAACATCACAACCCACCCATCCCAATACCAAGCCATGCATGCAACACCAATGCATGGACCCCCATCACAGACCTGCATGGACACCCATCACCACAGCATGCACATTAGTGACAATCACTTAGCCAACCAAATCGCAACTCACATAAGCCAAAGCTGCCTGGTAATAACAACCATAGAGGGAAACATACCCATGCACAAGATGGCACACGCAGAAACAATAACACTGCATTTACATCCCCACAGGACCCCGACACAACGTCACCAGAGAGGAGGTGCCAGAACATTCAGTCCCCCACGAGAAGAGGCCCACTGTGATGACAGCAGCTCTGCACGCCTGGATCAGGATGATCAACCTGGCCCATCAGGGACCTCTGGACATTGGGTGACCCAGCCACAGTCCCAAATCACCACAGAGCCTCCGTCCTCAGGAAACACCAGCACAGCACCCACCCAGCTGGCCCATCCCCCTGTCCACCACTACAGGGACCCCAGGCAACACCACAAACTCATGACAATCAAGGACCTGGGGTCAGTGACAGTGGGCACATGGTTCAGGGGACAGAGGCACAGGACAACAGAGAAGCTGGGAGGACTGCTGTGCGACAGGGGGAGGACAGGCCAAGGGAACTGGTTCTCCATGAGGCACTCACCAACATCCTGGGAGCATACCACCATTCCCAGGAGTCCATGGGCCAGATACTGGCCAAGTTGCAGGAGACCCAGTGGCTGCAGGAGGGACAGTACCTGGGGATCAGGGAGGACCTGAGAGACATCCACACCACCCTGGTCACCATTGCAGGGGTGCTGGCAGACATGGGCAACACCATGAGGTAGGCAGTGGCACACCAATGGGCCCCAGACACTAGCCACACCGAAAAACAACCCTCCACTTTCCTCTGACGCTATTGGACAGGAGGCCCCACCACTGGAACAACAGGCCACCAGCACCCCACCCCCTGCAGAAGGAGACTCACCATGCAAAAGGTCCCTGCGATCCAGGCAGAAGTCAGAGAACATTGCCAAGACCCCCGCCAGGAAATAGGTCTCACCTGATTGTCACCCTTGTGTCCCACTCTGTCACCCTGTCCACCTTGAACTGACAATGCTCCACTTCCTATGCCCCCTTGGACAATGCACCTGTGATACTAATAGACTGGACTCTATCTTGGACATTTCTCCACCATGCAGCCATTGCAATACCCCCTACACATATTATCAAAGAAATAAACACCCTTGGAACAAATTCAAGTATGGGTCTGTTAATTGATTGAAATATGTATTACTTAAACAAGCTGTAAACATTGCAAATCAAATGTTCAGTTATATTTACATAGGTATGACCTGTACTAGGCAGCAGTAAACACACCAGGAGCCAGAGTGGGGCACAAATATCTGAAAACAGAGTTGCCAAAGAGTACAGTAAGGGTCATATGTACAAACACTTTTTCCCATAGACACAGAATGGGTAAAAACCTTTGCTACATCTGGTCCTAAGTAGCCATAGAAATAGGGAAATCAGGCTGCCATGTACAATGTCCAACACAAAACTACAATGGAAGGTGGAATTACAGTGTCTTACCTGTGTGTCACTGGAAGTACTGTTTATTATTGTAGTTCTGTTGTCCACATCTTCTTCCTCTGTCTCTTCTTTGTCACTGTCCACAGGCTCCACCGCTGCCACACAACCACCCCCAGGCACATCCTCCTGCAGAAAAGGCACCTGGTGTCTCAAGGCTAGGTTGTGCAACATGCAACGATGATCTGGCACACCTTCTTGGGTGAGAAGTACAGAGATACACCTGTCAGATGTGGGCACCGAAATCTGGCCTTCAGGAGGCCAATGGTTGGCGCTCAATGATCCTCCTTGTTTGCCCATGTGCCTCATTGTAACGTTCCTCTGCCCTTGTCCTGGCATTCCTTACTAGAGTCAGTAGCCATGAGAGGTTGGGGTAACCAGAGTCACCTGTAAATATCGACGGATACCTGTTAGCCCCACACTCACCCTTAGGGACAGACCCACACCCATATACCTATATCAACTGGGTGGGGACCATGGGTTCACCTATTAGCCACACCTAGTGCCTCTGGAGTTGAGCCATCACATATGGGATGCTGCTATTCCTCAAGATAAAGGCAACACGCACAGAGCCAGGATACTTTGCATTGACATGGGAGACGTACTGGTCCGCCAAACACACCATCTGCACATTCAGAGAGTTAAAGCCCTTTCGATTTCTGAACACCTGTTCATTTCTTGGGGGGGGGGGTACAAAGGCAATATGTGTAACATCAATAGCACCAATGATGTTGGGGATATGTCCCAGTGCATAGAAGTCAGCCTTCACTGTGGCCAAATCCTCCACCTGGGGGAATACAATGTAGCTGCGCATGTGTTTCAGCAGGGCAGACAACACTCTGGTCAGCACGTCTGAGAACATAGGCTGTGACATCCCTGATGCTATGGCCACAGTTGCTTGCAAGGAACCACTTGCTAAGAAATGGAGCACTGACAGGACCTGCACTAGAGGGGGGATACCTGTGGGGTGGCGGATAGCTGAAATCAGGTCTGGCTCCAATTGGGCACACAGCTCTTGGATTGTGACCCTATCAAGTCTAAAGGTTAGGATAATGTGCCTGTTCTCCATTGTCGCCAGGTTTACCAGGGGTCTGTACATGGGGGATGTCTCCATCTCCTATTCATACTCAGTGGTTGAACTCTAAAGTAAAAAAACGGTGAGCAGAATGTCAAATTCAAACATGTACTCAGATTAATATGCAATTTATGTTTTACAGAAACAGTATGTGAACTTGTAAGTCAGTTGGTATGCCTATGTCTGCTGTGATGCAGTTAGGTGCCATGGCCTGTGCCCCCCTAAAATGGCGGCTGCCTGACCTGTGAAGAGGGACAAGTGGAAATTCAGCTGGCGTTGTGTCACGACTTACGTGCTGCTTTAACCTGGAGTCGGCAGAACGAGTGGCGTGGATCTTGGTCTTGAATGTTCGGCCTTGGCCCAGGTAGGGGCGACTCTTTCTGGTAGCCACGGTGCTGCAGGCAATGGGTACGCCAAGAGCAGGCTGTGTCCCTCAGAAGTAGTGCCAGAGGGAAAAAAAACCCTGAAAGGGGAAAAAACCTCCAAAAAGATAGGTTCCTGCAAGAGAAACAAAATGAACAGGTAAAAGCTAGAGCAAAATACAGGAAAATACACTGGAACCGACGAGAACGAGCACAGGAATACAAGGAAGCAGGAGCGAAGACACCATCCAAACAGAAAGTGTTGCAGTGCAAGTACAGAAAGAATCACAGCCCTTAAATACCAACAAACAGGAAGCGACCAACAGGAAGTACAAGGACACCATCTTAGATAGGGAAAAACAAATAGAACAGAATGGACTAGGAGCCATAGAGAGTAGGGAACAAGGAATGCTGGGAAGAGACGGGTAATATGGGAAAGGGAGAAAAACATAAAGGAAGGCACAACAAGCTGACAAAAAAAAGAAGAAGAAAAGAACTGGTGAGTGGGGGGTCAGACCTGCCTGTGAGCGTGGTGCGCTAAAGAAGAACGAGGCCCCATGCCCAATTTGGGGCCTCGTAAGATGCAGAGCAGGCTGGGGACACGGTGGGTCTTGGGACCGCGTGCCGCTGCCTGAGCTGAATGTTCGCCTCGTGCTGCGCGCAGCGGCGCAACAGTAGGTCCCCCCCCCCGAAGGTCCAGGTTTGTGCGGAAACAAGCGGTGAAAATGGTGAATCAGAAGAGGTGCGTGAACAGAAGATGCATCTTCCCACGAGCATTCACTGAGAGGGTAACCCTTCCAATGAATCAAATACTGAAGACGTTTGTGAAAGATACAAGAGTCACAAATCTCTTGTACCTCATATTCAGGTACATCATCCACTAACACAGGAGGAGGACAAGGAAACTGATGAGAGTAAGGATCAGGTACATAGGGTTTGAGCTGGGAAACATGAAAGACCGGATGAATCCTCCAGGTACGAGGCAAGTGAAGACGGACAGTGACAGGATTAATCAGCTGAAGGATACTGAAAGGACCATAGTAACAACGTGTGAACTTATTCTGAGAAAGGCGTAAAGGCAAAAATTTTGACGAAAGCCAGACTTTATCCTGAAGGTGATATTCTGGAACATCCCTACGCTTCTTGTCTGCTATTCTCTTCATGTATCTCTTGGTGTTCAACAGGTTAGATCGAATCAATCTATGGATCTGTATAAGTCGTCTGGAAAATGAAGCAACAGCAGGAAGAGAAGAGGTAGACTGAGGAGTAGTAGGAAAAGAGGTAGGATGATAGCCATAAGAACAGAAAAAAGGTGTGACCTTGGAGGCACTATGGGCAGTGTTATTGTAAGAGAATTCAGCGATAGGAAGGTAAGTGTTCCAGTTGCTCTGGTAGAATTACAAAAGCAGCAAAGGTACTGCTCCAATCCTTGGTTGAGACACTCAGGCCCTCATTCTGACCCTGGCGGATACAATCCGCCAGGGCCAACGGGCGCGGGAGCACCGCCGACAGGCCGGCGGTGCCCCTAAGGGCATTCTGACCGCGGCGCTAATGCCGCGGTCAGACAGGGAAAACTGGCGGTCTCCCGCCAGTTTCCCGCTGCCCTGTGGAATCCTCCATGGCGGCGCAGCATGCTGCGCCGCCATGGGGATTCCGACCCCCTTCCCGCCGGCCTGGCTCTGGCGGTTCTTACCGCCAGAACCTGGCCGGCGGGATCGGGCGTCTTGGGGCCCCTGGGGGCCCCTGCAGTGCCCATGCCCATGGCATGGGCACTGCAGGGGCCCCCTAACATGGCCCAACTAGGCTTTTCAGTGTCTGCGATGCAGACACTGAAAAGCGCGACGGGTGCTGCTGCACCCGTCGCACGCCTTCCACTCCGCCGGCTCGATTCCGAGCCGGCTTCCTTGTGGAAGGCGCTTTCCCGCTGGGCCGGCGGGCGATCTGAATCAGATCGCCCGCCGGCCCAGCGGGAAAGTCAGAATACCCCTCGCGGTCTATTGACCGCGGGGCGGTATTCAGGCGGCTTCCGACGGGCGGGCGGCAAGCGCCGCCCGCCTAGGTCGGAATGACCACCTCAGTCTGTCCATTGGTTTGAGGGTGGAAACCCAATGATAGTGCTATATTGATATTCAGTGTCCTACAAAAATGTTTCCAAAACCTGGAGATGTACTGAGGTCCCCTGTCAGATACAATGCTGTGTGGAAGTCCATGGAGACGGAAAATATGATGGATAAATATCTGACTTAGTTCTTGGGAAGTAGGTAATTTTTTCAGGGCAGTGAAGTGAGCCATTTAGTAAAGAAATCTATGGTGACCATGATAACCTGCATTCCTGCTGATGGAGGTAGTGAACACATGAAATCAGTAGAAATGGTATGCCAGGGAGCCGGTGGAACAGGTAATGGTTGTAGTAAACCTGCAGGTCTGGTACAGGGGATCTTTACTTGAGCACATATGGGACAAGCCTGAACGTATCTTTTGACATCCGATTTCCAGGTAGGCCACCAGAAAGATCACAAGAGTAGTTCTTCTGTGGCCTTGATGCCTCTATGACCAGCAACTGGCGAATCATGGCACATTTGTAGTGCCTTTTCTCTTACTCCATTAGTAGGGAGGAACAACAGGTTCTTATAATAATAATACCCTTGCAGTTTACATATTAGGGGGTTTAGTTTCTTTAATTCTTGATCAGACAGGTTGGAATATTCCAGTTGTACATCATTCAGGAAAGACTGAGCTACTCCGATGATTTTACTGGGCTCAAGTGGATACTGTGATGGGGTAGGAGTACAATCTGGATAACGGCGAGACAGTGCATCGGCCAAAATGTTTTGGGATCCAGGAATATAGGTGACATAAAAGTCATACTGACTGAAGAAAAAGGCCCAACGAGCCTGACAACTGTTCTGGCATAAAAAATTACGTAAACATTGTATATTACGATGGTCTGTTCTCACCTCGAAGGGCTCTTTGGAACACATAAGAAACTGTCTCCATTCTAGGCAGGCTGTTTTCAGAGCTAATAACTCCCTTTCTAGTACTGAGTAATGTTGTTCCGACGCAGAGAGTACATGGGACCAATAGAAAACAGGATGTTCAAGACCGTCATCTTCTTGTTGGAGTAAGGCAGCTCCGATGGCTCTTTCGGAAGCATCAGTAACAACACTAAATTGTTTGTTGGTATCTGGGTGACTCAATATCGGTGCTTGAGTGAAAGCCTTTTTTAGACTCTGAAAAGCTATTTCAGCCGCCCTTGTCCAGACAAAGCCTTTCTTTAAATTCTCCTTTTTTAATGTTTGAGTTATGTGGCTGGTTTGTTCTGCAAAGTCTAAGATAAACTGCCGATAAAAATTAGCTAATCCTAGAAAACATTGCGTTTCCTTAATAGAGGAAGGAGAAGGCCAGTCTAGGATGGCTTGTACCTTTTCCTGATCCATTGCTATTCCAGTGGGCTAAGGTGATATCCCAAATATTTGACTTCGGTCTTGTCAAACTCACACTTTCCTGGTTTACAGGACAGTTGATGATGCCGGAGTCTTTGAAGGACTTGTTTCACGTGAGAGGAATGAAGTTCAGGACGTCTAGAATAAATAAGGATGTCTTCTAAGTAGATGACGACCATATGGTTCAAGAGATCAGAGAACACAGAGTCCATAAATCTTTGGAAAATGAAGGGGGCATTAGTGAGACCAAAAGGCATAACTGTACTCATAATGACCAAAAAGGGTCCGGAAAGCAGTCTTCCACTTGTCTCCTTCTTTAATACGCAAAAGGTGGTAGGCTGCACGAAGATCCAGTTTGGTGAATCGTTGAGCCCCTCTGACTGCCTCTAGTATATCCTTGATGAGGGGCAAAGGATAATGGTCTTTTATAGTTATCTTATTTAGACCTCGAAAATCCAGACAGGGACGAAGATCCTTCGTTTTCTTGGGCACAAAAAAGAGGGGAGCCCCTCCCGGAGAGGACGATGGTACAATAAGACCGCTATGTAAGTTTTCTTGCAGATACTCCTTTAGAACTTCCCTTTCAGGTTCCGTGAGTGACTACATCCTCCCAAAGGGAACGATAGCTCCAGGTTTCAAGGGAATAGCACAATCGTAATCTCAATGTGGGGGTAACACAGGTCTGGATGGTTTTTGGAACACATCTTGAAATTCTAGATAGTGATCGGGGACTCCTTGGACTGTCTTGATGGAACATCCGGTAGTAATTTCTGTAGGCATCAACCTCTTGGGTGAGCAATATGTGTGTGAAGCAAAGCAGTTCTCATGACAAAACTGTGAGGACAAGGAAATAGTCTGGGTTTCCCAATTTACATAAGGGTTATGTCTTATAAACCACGGAATTCCTAAAATGATAGTATGATTGGTGGATGATATTAGATCAAATGAGATGTGTTCTTGGTGGTTTCCAAATTGTAAACTCAGTGTCAGGGTGGTAGTATCAACTGGATCAGAGGATATTAAGGACCCATCCACTGTGTGAACTTGTTCTGGGATTTCTTTGGGTCGTGTTGCTATTTGTTGAGTCATGGGCCAAGTCTTATCCATATATATGCCACTAGCACCACAATCAAGTAAAGCCATTGTTCTTTCTTGACGGCCGTCCAGTAACTTTAAAGTTACAGGTAAAATAAACAAAGTTGTGGCATTGTCCTTGAATGAACTGATGGAAGGTATAGCAGATGATCCCGTTCCCTCCCTTCTTACAGAGGACGGGAAGTGGCTTTTCCCAATGGCCTTTGAGGACGAACGCAGGTACGAAGCATGTGGCCGGCAGCACCACAGTACAGGCACAATCCTTTCTTACGTCTGTCTTCCTGCTCACTAATGGAAAGTGGGCCTCGAGTGGGATCCACCTGCATAGGTTCACCTTCTGTGTCTCTGGCGGGAGGACGAGGTTCCTCGGGACGATGCAAAAAGACACGTGAAGTGCTTGGCTGGGAAGAACCTCTACTCTTTCTCTTCTCCATACGTCGTTCTTGGAGACGGTATTCGATGGAAAGAGTTTGATCCATCAGACCAAGAAGATCTTCAACTTGGGTGGAGTGCACTAACTCATCTTTAATCTCTTCTTTAAGTCCTCTACGGAATAAAGCCACCAGAGTTCGTTCCACCCAGGTGGTCTCAGCCGCTAGCTGTCGAAAGCGGGTAATATATTGGAGGACATCTTGTGAGCCTTGTTGGATGTCACATAAGGCTTCTTCCACAGAGGGCTCCAATCCTGGATGACTAAACATCTGTTTAAACTGATTCACGAAGGCGGGATAGTCTGACAATACTGGGTCATTGGATGATACCATCAGGGTTGCCTAGGCCAAGGCAGGACCGGATAACGCACTGATAAGATATCCCACCTTTGTCTTGTCGTGGGAGAATTGGGTAGGTCGGAAGGCAAAATACACAGTTAATGCATCGAGGAACTCTCGCAGTTTAGTTGGTTCACCGGAGAAATTAGGAGTAGAGGTGGAGACGGCCGTAACATCTGCACTGCAGAAATCCAAAGCCTGTCGTAAAGCAGCATTCTCATTGCGTAATTGTTGCAGTTCCTGAGCCTGTTGCTGAATGGTTGCCAGAAGAGATTGATCAGGATCTGCAGCAGCTGCCACAGTATCATCCATGGTGTTAGACGATGTCGGGAGAATTGGGCGCTGCAATCTGTCACGATTTACGTGCTGCTTTAATCTGGAGTCCGCCGAACGAGTGGCGTGGATCTTGGTCTTGAATGCTCGGCCTTGGCCCAGGTAGGGGTGACTCTTTCTGGTAGCCACGGTGCTGCAGGCAATGGGTACGCCAAAAGCAGGCTGTGTCCCTCAGAAGTAGTGCCAGAGGGAAAAAATCCTGAAAGGGAAAAATACCTCCAAAAAGATAGGTTCCTGCAACAGGAACAAAATGAAAAGGTAACAGCAGGAGCAAAATAAAGGAAAATACACTGGAGCCGTCATGAACGAGCACAGAAATACAAGGAAGCAGGAGCGAAGACACCATTCAAACAGAAAGTGTTGCAGCGCAAGGCGAGAAAGAATCACAGCCCTTAAATACCAACAAACAGGAAGCGACCAACAGGAAGTACAAGGACACCATCTTAGATAGGGAAAAACACATAGAACAGAATGGGCTAGGAGCCATAGAGAGTAGGGAACAAGGAATGCTGGGAAGAGAAGGGTAATATGGGAAAGGGAGAAAAACATAAAGGAAGGCACAACAAGCTGACAAAAAAAAGAAGAAGAAGAAAAGAACAGGTGAGTGGGGGCTCAGACCTGCCTGTGAGCGCGGTGCGCTAAAGAAGAACGAGGCCCCATGCCCAATTTGGGGCCTCGTAAGGTGCAGAGCTGGCTGGGGACACAGTGTGTCTTGGGACCGCTTGCCGTGGCCCGAGCCGAAGGTTCGGCTCGTGTCGTGCGCAGCGGCACGACAGGTTGTGCACGTTGTAGTCGCCTGTTGACGACCGCCGTGCAACACCGCATTGGTTATCATTGGGGCCTACGGGTTCCAGGAGCCAATGGCAAAGAACGCTGGCGGTGACGGTATGAACCGTTGCGGACGTGACTGCCATTTTCTATCTGTTCACTCACTTGCTACCTGACTTTCAAAAGGAGAGGACTTACACTGCAAGTGCTGCTGTGACCTGTGTCTGGAAGCGACCATGGCTCGAGTGTCTGGGGAAAGGGCCCCTGCGTTCATTTCGGAGGAGTTGGAGAGACTGGTGGATGGGGTCCTACCCCAGTACCCTTTACTTTATGGTCCTCTAGACCAACATGTGAGTACACTGTGAGCATGATACGTGGGGCATGAATGTATGGAGTGCTGTGTGTGTAAGCCTCATGTAGGGGGGGCTGAGGGGTCCTGGGCAGAGTGTTGCATGTATGGTGGTCATGTCGGGGCGGAAAGGGATGGGAGGAATATGGTGGGCTATGAGCATGACATTCCAGACGGTATGACTAATACCTTTTCTGCTGTATTTTTCCTGAGGTCAGCGCCCATCAGAAAAAGGGTATTTGGCGTGCCATCGCCAAGAAGGTGCGGACCCTGGGGGTCTTTGACAGGCGGAGCACCCACTGTCGCAAACGGTGGGAGGAACTGCGCTGCTGGGCAAGGAAGATGGCGGAGGCCCAGCTGGGGCTGGCCTCCCAACGAGGAAGGGGTGCCCGTCGTACCCTGACCCCCCTGAAGTTCTGCATCCTGGCGGTGGCCTATCCGGAGTTGGATGGGCGCTTGAAGGCATGACAGCAGCCACAAGGGGGTGAGTACAGATTCTGATTCTTGACTTTGCACGCATTAAGGTGTTACCTGGGTGGGGGATGTGGGCTGTGGTTAATCCTAGGCCAGGGCGAACATGGCAGGGTAGGTTCCTTGATGGGCAAGCTCAGATGCACTCCAACCACAGTAATGTTGGTGGGCATCTACTACTGGGCAGGGTCCTGTGGGTTTCAGGTGTGCAGCTAATGGCGTTAGGCATTGTACCCCATGGGCTGGTGACTAGCATTGTAACTGGTAGTGCATGGCCTAGTGCATAGGGCCATTCCCTGTGAGTTGTGTATGCCAACGGTAGTGTTGTTGCTGGCATTGACCAAGTGTATCCTCTGTCTCTCCCCCCTTTTCTTTTGTCACCCTTTTTTTGTGTGCATTAGCATCATGTGGCAGAGGAGCAGAGGCACCGGTGACGGAGGGAGCTGCATCCCACATGGGCCTGGAGGCCGAATCCACAGATGGTGAGGGCGCCAGTGGGACAGAGGGCGAGGGGAGCACCACGACGGAGACAGGAAGGGACGTTACCGACAGCGACTCCTCCTCCGAGGCTCCCTGGCAGTGGCGGACACCTCTGTGCCCACTCCAAATACAGGTACATCTGCCACCCCCATACCAGCACCGCCCACGCAACAGCCTCTCAGCGTGTTTCCCATGCCTGCTCACCCAGGAGGGTCAGCATCTCCTTCTCCCCAGGTACCTCAGGCCCTGCTCAGTCAGACCTGCTGCCCTCAGTGAGGAGGCTATTGACCTCCTGAGATCCCTCTCTGTTGGGCAGTCAACCATACTGAAGGCCATCCAGGGTCTAGCAGGGTATTTGCAACAAACAAATGCATACCTGGAGGGCATTCACTCTAGCGTGGTGGCCCAAAAGAGAACATTCCAGGCCAACTCACTGATGGCAGCCATTGTCCCTGTCTCTCGCCTCTCCCCTCCAACTTCTTATGCCAAGTCCCAATCCCCACAACCCCAGCCTATCCAAGCACACCTTCAGACCAGCATTCACCCAAATCAACACACAGAAGTGGATCAGGCAAACACAAGCACCACACATCATCCCAAAGGCATTCACACAAGCACAATCCCCATGCAGACACACCAACATCCTTTGCCTCCACTGTGTCCCCCTCCTCCTCCTCATCCACATCCCTCCACAGTGTCTCCACTCATACCTGCATGCACAACATCCTCATCCATTACCTCCATCCTAACACGCCCCTCACTGGCAGTCACCACCCCCACATCCATGCACATGTCCCATCGTCAGGATGAGAGGGGTCCCAGAGTACTGGTGATGCTGAAGTTTGGTGCCTGCTGGAGCAGGGGGAAGATTCAGTCGACCCATGCAAGATTTCTTTGTGGCTTCCAGTGCAGGATGAAGGAAGGCAGCCCCCAAAGCATGCACCACCAGGAAACAGTTGAGAAAGCCGGCAGGATTAGGCGCTACAATGTCGCTGTTAGTCTTCTCACTACTTTGTTGCAGTTTTGTAGGTGTCCTGGAGCAGGCAGCGGTCGATCCTTGGCAGAAGTCGAAGAGAGAGGTGCAGAGGCACTCTGGTGAATTCTTGCAAGTCGTTATCTGAGGAAAAGCCCACAGGAGAGACCCTAAGTAGCCCTCAGAGGAAGATTGGCCACCTAGTCAGGTAAGCACCTATCAGGATGGGTCTCTGACGTCATCTGCTGGCACTGGCCACTCAGAGGTCTCCATTGTGCCCTCACACCTCTGGATTCAAGATGGCAGAGGACTCACTGGAGGAGCTCTGGGCACCACCCCTGGGGTGGTGATGGACAGGGGAGTGGTCACTCCCCTTTCCTTTGTCCAGTTTCACGCCAGAGCAGGGACTGGGGGTTCCCTGAACAGGTGTAGACTGGCTTATGCAAGGAGGGCACCATCGGTGCCCTTCAAAGCATTTCGAGAGGCTGGGGGAGGCTACTCCTCTCCAGCCCTTAACACCTATTCCCAAAGGAAGAGGGTGTAACACCCTCTTTCAGAGGAAATTCTTTGTTATGTCTTCCTGGGACTGGGCTGCCCAGACCCCAGGAGGGCAGAACCCTGTCTGTGGGTTGGCAGCAGCGGTAGAAAACCCCAGAGAGCTGTTTTGGCAGTACCCGGGGTCCATGATGGAGTCCCGGGAATGCATGGGATTGGCACCCCAATACCATATTTGGCATGGGGGGACAATTCCATGATCCTAGACATGTTACATGGCCATATTCGGAGTTACCATTGTGAAGCTACATATAGGTATTGACCTATATGTAGTGCACATGTATAATGGTGTTCCTGCATCCACAAAGTCCGGGGAAATTGCCCTGGACTATATGGGGGACCTTGGCTAGTGCCAGGGTGCCCTAACACTTAGTAACTTTGCACCTAACCTTCACTAAGTGAAGGTTAGACAAATAGGTGACTTATAAGTTACTTAAGTGCAGTGTAAAATGGCTGTAAAATAACATGTGCATTATTTCACTCAGGCTGCAGCAACAGTCCTGTGTAAGATTTGTCTGAGCTCCCTATGGGTGGCAAAAGAAATGCAGCAGCCCATAGGGATCTCCTGGAACCCCATTACCCTGGGTACCTAGGTACCATATACTAGGTAATTATAAGGGTGTTCCAGTGTGCCAATTAGAACTGGTGAAAAATGGTCACTAGCCTATATTGACAACTTTAAAGACAGAGAAAGCATAAGCACTGAGGTTCTGGTTAGGATAGCCGCAGTGACACATTTAGGCACTACTCAGGGATCCACATACAGGCCACAAATGATCACTGGGGTCCTGGCTAGCAGGGTCCCAGTGAGACATATAATCCACACTGACAAATAGGGTTTTCACCATCAGCACTGGGGTCCTGGCTAGCAGCATCGCAGTGAGACAGTAAAAACACCCTGACATATGCTCACAAACAGGCCAAAAGTGGGGGCAACAATGTAAGAAAGAGGCTAACTTCCTACATCTATGTGTTATGGACCCGTGGGCCACGGACATTTTGGAGTGGGCACTTTCCCTCCTTTTGTATATATTGTACATACTGTTTATTGTTTAAGGACGTATTTATCTAAAACTATACTATTACACTCATTTTAATCCATTCCTTTTGTCCTTGCGTTATTCCTGAGGTTTACGGGGTGTATATGTAATGTTGTTGCTTCTGTTTGTGTGTATGGTGTTGGGGAGGGTTTGGGGTGGGGGTGTTGTGTGTTGTGTGTGTGTGTCACTCTCTTTTTCCTCCCCCCTCCCTTGTGTGCTAGGTGCAGTACTCACTGTGGTCATCTTCGCTGGAGTTCATGTTCCTGATGTATGAGAAGGTACACCAGCATTGGAAAAAAGTGCAACTTGGGCTCCATGGTGTCGTGGTTCTTCCTTGAGTGTCGAGAGGTGAGTTGTTTTTCTTCGGTCTACTATTTACGCCGTGCTTTTGGTGCCGTTGGTACTGCCCCGGAAAAGGTGGTGGATAGGCCCGTTGTAATGCTGTGGGCAGTACATGGTCTTTCGCCTGGCTGTTGGCGGTTACCGCTGCGGTGTTTGTTGCTACCGCTGTGGCGGTCAGCATGTTAAAGTGGCTGTATGTGTTGGCGGTTTCCGCTGTGGTCATGATTCCATTTTTTTTTTTACCACTGGCCTGTTGGCGGTGTTACCGCCGCTTTATCACCGACCACCAGGCTTGTAATGAGGGCCTATTGAGGAAGGCCTTTTAGCCTTGTGACTCCCAAAGACCCTCAGCAATGCTTTTCTAATTTCCTGCTGAAGCCACATTAGGTCCATGAGTATCCACTCATACTGATCACTGGCATTGTTAAATTCAGATTAGAAGATATGAGCTAAAGTCATAGCGAAATGCCTAACACCTCTGGTCCCAACCCTAATACACACAGACCAAAAAAGGTGTGTCCTGACATGAACAACACCCCTTCATTTACATTGTCTCTTCAGACTCCTTGAATACTCCCCAGCCTTATGGCCCCAAGTGGGATGTTTCGTGCTAGACCTAGACAAGGCGTTAGTTTCAATAGAATGGCCTGTCCTGTTTCAAGTCCTAGCTTGGTTTGGACTGGGACCGACTTCCTTTAAATGATACAACCATGTCTGCTGATACGTGTCGCCTACTGCTGCTTCCACAGATACTTATATCTCACTAAGGCAGCAGTCCCTTATGCCCCAGCCATCGCTCTATTGGAAACACAACGGCGGCACCACACCACAACAGCAGCTGAACTTACAGCTTGGCAACCCGCGGGTGATTACACATTGGGAGACCTCTATGATGATGGGAAACTCCCCCAATAGAAAGCCCTCATGGAGGGTATTGGTCAGCCTCCTGGGGGTTCCTTCCTTTACCACTCTCTTATTGAAGCGGTAGGGCAGAAATGGGGTGACCTGAGCTAGGTCCCGCTCATCTCACCATATAATATTTACATGTTTCTTGTGGGGGTAGACACTTAGGGCCAGATCTACAAGAAAGTGGCACCAGCGCAGTGTTGTGCCAAAAATAGAAGTGCTGTGCTAGTTTTGAAATGCATATCATAAGAATACGGAGCACCTCTGCATTTCCCCCTGGGCCAGCACTAAATTAAGCAGTATGCGGCAACTCAGGCATCCTTGCACCATAGTACAAGGGTGTCTGCGTTGAAGAGAGTGATTGTTTATGAGCAGGAAGGTATTCCTTCCTGCACATAAACAATCTACTATGGCAATTTGGCACTTATATGTATGCTTCAGGATGTAGTTCACATAGAAGTACCAAATTGTCATTTTTGAATGATTGTTTATGTGCAGGAAGGGAAGCCTTCCTGTACATAAGCAACCATTCATGGCCTTTTGCTCTTTCTATGTGTGTTGCAGAACGCATTGTTACTTCCAGCGAAGCGTGTGTGAATGCTTATTCCTCCTGCAAAGAACCTCTGGCTACTATTCCATCTACAGGAAGTGCCAATTGTGCATGTATTTATTTGCCATTTTTGCAGTCATAAGGTTCTTTTGAAGGTCCGCCATTAGACATTCCATGATTTGCCCTGAAGAAAGTGGCTTTTGAAGCACAGTTCTGTCTACCGAAACGTGTGTCGGCACATAGGTGTCTTATGACACTATTACATCCATCTGATGAAACATTTAAGGGGATGATGTTTTCAACTATATAAGTGGATCAACTCTTTGGATTTAAAAATGAATTGAGAAATAAGTGAATCAAAGTAATCAAATACCGATTGCAGAACAACAACACAGACAAAAATATTACAGTGTTATTCTAGTTTGATTCATTATATGGGAAGTATTATTTATATCACTAATGTATGGTGAAAGAACTTGGATCATCAATACACATTCTGCTACTTAAGATACAAAAACGAAGAATATATACATATGTCTATGTCTTGTTTTCCCCCAAGATTCCTACAAGATCAGATCAATTCTTTAAACCCTACGATTTTAAAAGTTCCTTTTGAGATGATTTATTAATTTAGTATGTAAAGTGCAGTCATATTATTTGTTCTTTATGTTGTTGTTTTTTTAATGTTGGTTTGTTTTGTGGTTTTGACTTCATTTTACCTTTCTTTATAGCTTTTTTGATTTTAAGATCAGGGTTCATGGATGATCTTGTGGTCTGGATATTGGCTCTTTATGAATGTGAGTGATTGTAGTGTTTTGTTCTTACAGACCTTCATCTATATTTATTAGCTTAATATAATTTATCTTTCTATTTAGGTTGATTGTATATAAGATATATTTTGATATATGTTCACAATAAATATACATATTTGTGTTGTATATTTTGAGCATTTGTGTTCCTTATGGTTTCCAGAATATGTTATATGAATCTAGTTACGAGATATGTATACCCACATATATAATTATTTGTTTAGGAGAGGTTTGTCATTTTCTTTAGATGTGCATGTAAAACTGCCATTCTTTCTGAATGGGGCAACTGTACATACTGGGGAGGTGGGAATGGATATGTGACCTGCAATGTAGCCACACAAATACACATGCACTGTTAGGTCTGACTGCGAAACACTTGTGTCACAGCTGGAAAGGGATGGCAGAGAACAGCCCATTGGGAGACTACAGCCTACATGTCATGTGGACCTGAGGGATGATGTAGTACGTGCCAGGAGGTAGTATGATGCAACATTGTGCAAAGGTGTCACTTGTAAAATTTAGAAGATGTCAAACTTGACAAGGGATAACAATAACCACTTAGCCATCACAAAATACAAGAGTTGTGAAAGCACCAAGGCTGAAGTGGGTGGTCCTTGTGATGTGAGCATCATATTTAGGTACTTAGCACAATTTACAGCACTAGTATCATGTGGGGTGATGCCAGGCCCATAGCTTCCAACAACAAAACAACATGTAGCACCATTGTACATGGTAATAAATAATTCATGTGTCATAGGCATGTGAGAATGAATGTATGATCTAGGTAACATCACTGTGTGACACTACCCTGTGTACCCGGATCCAAAAGTGGGTGATCATAGAAGGCATGTACACATACAATGGTGTGGGCCTGATTCACATGAAGTGTGACACTCTGCAGATAAACAACTCTGAGTGTGATGACATGGGGGAATGTCAGTGAATGTCATCTACCCGGTGCTTGTGAGAACTATGGAGAGATACTGCCATCACTCACTGAAATACTGTGAAATCTAACATTAATACCCATGCCTAGCAGGTGGTTGATAAATCACTGTTGAACTGAAAGTGCTACATATGAAACCTTGAATGTCAACCTGATTATTCATGTTAAATTTAACAGAGATCACTATTAACATTTCTCTGTCTCATTGCAGAGGATGAACCCATACCTCCCTGGCCAGCTGACTGTAATGGACTTTACCAATGATGTGGATGATCAGCTGCAAACTATTAACACAGACACCCTCCAGCAAATCCTAGGTACCAGCCAAACACCACCACCGGTCACAGGGAGGCTTGACAGCTTTGCGTTGTCGCTAGATGATCTACATAACACCCAACAGATACCACCTGCTAGACAACCCAGAGCCCTGGACTCCCAGAACCCACAAATAACTTTTCCACAGACTGCAGTAGGAGTCAAACAGGAGCTGGCAGATCACATGTGGGTGGGGATGGAGACCATGGTAGGCACCCTGGAGGCAGTTCATAGGTTTCTCAGTCCAAATAAGTACAACTCGTTCACCATACGAGGCACCTACTCTTGTCTTCATGGACTCCAGCAGTCCCTGGCTGACATCGCTGTTGTCATGAGGATAAGGCATGAGCAAATGTCCTGCCAAAGTGGCACCAGTGAGGTTGCCAACCAGCTGGGGGCAATCAGAAAAATCTTGGAGTCTATGGAGCTGAAGCAGGACTCCCTTTTTGCCACCATGGGTGCCTATAATTGTGACATTGTTGCTATGTTGCAAAAGCCGTAGATCCTCCTTGCTGCTGTGCTGCCTTATGTGTTGCCACTGATGAAAGCTGCTGTGGACACAGGATCCACATCTTCAGCTCCTGAAGTGTGTGTGCTTCACTCTACTTCAACAACTATAACAACCCTGTTATGGGAAGGACTGCATACATCAGAGAAAGAAGATGTGGACTGCATATCTTTTTTCCGGAAAAGTACTTGGTAATATTTATCTGTGGCACATACCCACTTTCTCCTTTGACCTATGCTTAACAACATGCCAGTGTCAAAACAACTGGCACTGTCCTCATTTAGATTCTCCCTCTGTTGACCTCACTCATTTGTGGACTGTTATAGTGACCAGTCTCCCCTAATGGCAATGTGGTCTTCCTCCTCACTGAAGTACTGTTCTCCTACACATGTCCCATGAAATGTTCTCCCCAATGACTCTGTCTGGACATTCACTGGCTTGTAACATCTGTTGGGGCTGTTGTCTCATGAATTGTCCCTCTGAACAACATATCATTTTTCACTTGTAAATAAATTCACTAACTACAGCCTGTGTGTTGTATGTGTGCCTGAGGCAGGACTAATTTGAAAATGTTGCATTGTGTGATGCAAATACACTGACTACTTGCCAAAGGAACATGTGTGGCTTGGAGCCAGAGACAAAGCCACACAGACAGAGTGAACCATATTTCTGAAACCTGACATATATATATCGACTAGCAAGCAGTTACTGAGGCTCTCAAGCATGAAGTGCAACAGGTATAATGCAGTCATTATGAAAGCTGATCTAACTCACACCACAGATGGCTGGCTTAATCATGTGCAGGGACAAGCACCTGATACAAGCGTAAATGTGTAAATGGGGAGGCATTTGTGTGTGAGATAAACAGTCCTTGGATTAGGGTGAGTAGAATAATAACAATATCCCACCAATGCATGTCCCATGACTTACCTACACCGAGCAACTATATATGAATACCAGTGTTGGCTTGTGTATCCATTCACATCCAGATTATCACATACACTGCTCTACAATGTTTGTTGAAAGCTCGTGTGTTTCAATGGCCAACCTGACAGGTACCTGTCCATAGGGAGATCCCTTAGTCACACAGGTAGCCAAAAACTGCTAGCAAAGAAAAAGGCGTGTACCTAACATTGCCTGAGCAGACATGGTAACTCCTGCCTGGTAATTCATGATGGAGACTCATATGTAGTAAACAACAAAATGTAATACAACGTTCAATATATATAACTAACACTACCTAACCTACAAAATCCTAACCTCCACTAGCTTATACTGAAAGCTACCTGCAACTACCTTAACTTAATCTAACTTACTCTATATATTTAAAACCACATAATAAACATCACCCCCACCGCCTAAAAACACATCTGCAAAGAAAACAGTAACTACATTTATACATTTTTTTTGTATTTTTCACATCTACCCCACACCCACTAAAACCTCCTAGTAAAACCAAACCCCTAAAAATGTACTCACCCCTACTAAAAACTGCAATCTACTAAAACTATCTTATACTTCAATAACTTACCTAAACTAAGCTATCTAAAACACCTACCATACCAACAACTATGTACAAGGGGAAAAGAAGAAATGATCCTTGTGGCTCATCCTGTCTCTTAGCATGTCCGGACTGCCTGAGTTATCTCTTATTGCAGGATGAGCATATTGTTCATCTTATGATCCAGGGTGGCAACACATGATTTTAGCTCTGAGATCCCCTATCGCATGTCCTGCTTAAAGTCTTGTGTGAGTCCTTGGGTTGTAGGTCGGGAGACAGGTTGCTTTGTGTGGCTCCTGGTGGAAGTGAATAGTCACACTCCTGCAGACCCACCATTTCTTCTCCCTGAGCCTTGCTGGTGGTAGGCCTTTCCAGCATTGGTACACCCTGTGGGAATGCTCCCCACGTCTTCAATGCCTTCTTCTTCTCAGCGATTTTTGCCATTTTTCTACATGTCTTGTAGACCTTGTAGACCTTACAAATGTGCTGGAAACAATCTTCCCATTTCTGGTGATGCTTTTTTTGTTCCGTTGTCATGTTCACTGTTATATCATAAAGAAAAGATGCCATACAAAGGGTAACTTTGTAAATGATCATCAACCATGATACGAAATTCCTATCTTCAAACATTACATGTTGCAGTTTCCATATCCCAAATATATCTTGGATGTCAAATTGATCACACATCTGCATATTATCTATCATCTCCTACGTTACTATGTTCAAAGTACCAAGGCTAAGAAAATGTTGCATACTTGTAATGCACCATCTTGAAACATCTAGGCATGACCATGTCAGCACTGTGCATGCTTAGAAACAATGCTGTTTTGTGATCATGATATGGAACACAGTTCATGTTGTATTGATCATAAGTGTCCCTTCTGCATCCTGCTTTTCCCTTGATTCCATTGGCATTAGCCAAAGTAGGATGAGCAAGAACTGCAAATTACATTTATAGTGTCACAACATTGGGTGCCTGATATGGCAAGGACACATATCTGGACATATTGCTGTACAGAAATTACATGTGCCAGGTATCATATGTAAGAAGGGAGAGTGGATAGATCACTCACATCACACAGGGATGTTTGAAACAACTCCTATATGAACTCCTGTTAGTACATGGTGGGCTTTGCCACTACTTTTTACATACTCCCAAAGTAACTGCATGATTCCTAATATGCAGCCCATTGCCTTTACATATGTGCCAGATATTCATGTCACCTTGCCGCACACCAGCACTCAGAATAACCATTTGATGGGTGTCTGCATGCATGCTCTACTTCTCATATGCACAGATATCTTGGAATGTCAATGGATAATGCTGTTCATAGTATGATCCTGTTTGCAGTACATTTTGGAGACTATCATGGCCAGAAGTATCTGAGGATAGATTGGGTGGCATTGTGAGAGTGCATGGATTACTAGGATCATACTAGGCATAGGCACCATTCACTTTGTTTGTGTAATGGCACACCTTAGAATAGTAGCCCCATGTGCCCAATATGTATTGGCACCTGATTACATTGCTTGAGATAGCCCCTTGGATGCTGCATGCTTGCCATGGAATGGGGTCAGGACACCCACATCCAAAACAGCGCAGCCTTCTGCAAATCTGTTCCTTATCCCAAGGTGCAGACAGCAGGTTATCAGGCAACTTGGGGGGCTTATAGTCTCCTGTGTAGGCAAACACTGGGATAACTTGAACACACATGTACAGGGATGTATGGATGGGGCCATATGCCCTCGTTCTCCCCTCCAATGGGCCTACATTCTGGGACGCACTGCCAGTGCACCTCAGGGTATTGACTTTGCCTCTAGCCCCACATCTTACATATAGGCCCTCATTACAACATTGGCGGTAAAAGCCGCTTACCGCCGTGCAGAAGACCGCCAACACACTGCCGCGGCCACGTAACTCCGCCACAGCTATTATGACCCACAGCACGGAATACTTGTTCGACATATTTGATATAACGGCGTGACACAAGAAGAAATCAGCCATTCTTCTTAGCCATTCTTAGCCATTCTTTGGAAGCCATTACCGAGCCATTCCTCCTTGCCACTTTGATGCCATTACTCTCTATTCCTTGCTACTCTGAGAGACTTTGGCCTCATTACAACATTGGCAGTAAATCCCGCTTACCGCCGTGCAGAAGACCGCCAACACACCGCCGCGGGCCGAGGAATTCCGTCACAGCTAGTACAACCCACAGCTCAGAATCCGCCAAAATCTAGACACCCACACAAGTCCGCCACACCAAAGGTCAGTGATAAACTGGCGAAAACAAAACCTTCACCGTCACTTCAACAGAAATACGCCCACACTATCACGACACACGAATCCATGCGGAGGTCTTTCGACTGCGGTATTCCATTGGCGGTGCACACCGCCGCGCTCAAAATGCACACACACATACAAAACACTACCACATTGGACAATTCGAAACACACACACCTGATACACATACACACACCACTCCCGCACACTCAATACAATATAAAACACACACCCACATCACCCACAAACCCCTATGACCAAAAATCCCGAACAAAGGCCAGAGAGAGACACCACAAACACCTACCAAGCATCCAAAGGCACACAATACCATCACCCACAGAACTTCCACGCACCTCACACAGCACACCACTAAATATCATCCCACCTATCTCTACACACACCACCCCACACATCACCCACACCACCCCATGGCACAGCAAAGACACCCCAGGTTCTCGGAGGAGGAGCTCAGGGTCATGGTGGAGGAAATTGTCCAGGTAG
Source organism: Pleurodeles waltl (assembly GCF_031143425.1). Lineage (NCBI taxonomy): Eukaryota > Metazoa > Chordata > Amphibia > Caudata > Salamandridae > Pleurodeles > Pleurodeles waltl. The sequence continues at coordinate 917,374,792 of NC_090447.1, forward strand.
AGCCACAGCTATTCGGATCACAGGTGCAGCACACCTCCATTGCTAGGAAGATGGAGCTATGGCGAAGAATTGTGGACGGGGTCAACGCAGTGGGACAGCACCCAAGAAATCGGGATGACATCAGGAAGAGGTGGAATGACCTACGGGGGAAGGTGTGTTCTGTGGCCTCAAGACACCACCTTGCGCTTCAGCGGACTGGCGGCGGACCCCCACCTCCTCCCCCACAACTAACAACATGGGAGACGCAGGTCTAGATGATTCTGCATCCTGAGGCCCTAGCATGAGTAGATGGAGGAATGGACTCTGGTAAGTCAAATCTTAACTATTACATCACCCAGCCTGCCTGCATGCCATCACATACCCCCACCCTCACCCCCATCACTCCTACTCCTCACAAATGTTCCACTATCACAACCCACTCATCCCAACACCAAGCCCTGCAAGCAACAACAAAGCATGGACACCCATCACCAAAGCATGGCCACTGCACATACCCATACACCCCCCTAAACCATCATCACACAAGGTCCTGCACAGGAATGCAAGCACTGGGGTACACGGACACCCACCCATTCCACACCATGGCACACACAGATGTAATAAACATCCGTTTATACCCCTGCAGGACCCCTACCCAACGTCACCGGACAGGAGGGTCCACACATGTCCACAACAGCAACAGAAGAGGCCCACAGTGATGACAGCAGCTCTGTCCAACTGGATCTAGATGACCAGCCCGGCCCATCGGGACCTCTGGACAGTTGGTTCCCCTCACACAGTCACAGGCCACCACAGAGCTTCCCCCCCTCTGGAAACACGAGCACAGCAACCCACCCAGCGGGCCCATACCTCTGTCCCCAGGACACATCAATCAGCAGTGTGTCCACCACTACAGGGAACCCAGGATAACCCACCACCCCAACAACAACACGGACCTGGAGGCAGTTGTAGTGGGCACACGGTCCAGGGGACGGAGGCCCAGGAACACAGGGGAACTGGGAGGGCTGCTGTGCGACAGGGGGAGGGCAGGCCCAGGGAACCCACTCTCCACGAGGCCCTCTCCTCCATCATGGGAGCCTACCACCACTCCCAGGAGACGATGGCAACGGTACTGGCCAAGTTTCAGGAGACCCAGCGCCTGCAGGAGGAACAGTATTTGGGCTTCAGGGAGGAACTCAGAGCCATCAATTCCATCCTGGGCACCATCGTAGGGGTGCTGAAAGAAGTACTCAACACCAGGAGGGACACTGTGGCACAACAAGGGGCCCCTGACACTAGAATGGACGATGAACTGCCCACCACCTCCGCTGGCGCTAGTGGACAGGAGGCACCGCCACAGGACCACCACACCAGCACCCCACCCCCTGCAGAGGGAGAACAACCCCGCAAACGGTCCCTGAGATCCGGGACAAAGACAGAGAACGATGCCAAGACCCCCGCCAAGAAATGAGACCACCCTGAATGTCATCCTTCTGTCCCACTTTGTCACCCTGTCCATCCTTAAACTGCCCCAGCTCCACTTCCTATGCCCATTTGGGCAATGCACCTGTGAGACTAATGGACTGGACTCTGCCATGGACATTCCTCCACCATCAACCCTTACCATTTTGCAACCCCCTCCAATATTGAGCACTTAAATAAACACCCTTGAAGCACAAAACAATCTGGAGTCAGTCTGTCATTTCGGAATAGTGTATTAGCAATTACTGTGACAAAATGCACTTTCAATTGTGATGTCAACATACCTATGTCACACAGCTCTAGTCCATGAGGAATCAAAGCAGATGTCACACAGTGGGACCCTCATCTGTGAAATCGTAAGGGAAAGTGACAACTCAGTGACCATACACTGGGTGAAAACGACAGACAGTAGAAAGGTAGTAGTGTTAAAGTACATTTGGTAGGCAGGTTTGTATTCTTACCTGTGTCTCACTGGAAATATTGCAGGATCACGAGTTCCTGTTGTCTATGTCCTCTTCTTCTGCTTCCTCGTCTTCACTGTCCACAGGCTCCACAGCTGCAACAACACCACCATCTGGACCATCCTCCTGCAGAAAAGGCACCTGTCGTCGCAAAGCTAAGTTGTGAAGCATACCGCAGGCCACGATGATCTGGCACACCTTCTTTGGTGAGTAGAATAGGGATCCACCTGTCATATGGAGGCACCTGAACCTGGACTTCACGAGGCCAAAGGTCCGCTCAATTATCCGCCTTGTTCACCCATGGGCCTCATTGTAGCGTTCCTCTGCCCTTGTCCTGGGATTCCTCACTGGGGTCAGTAGCCGTGACAGGTTGGGGTAACCAGAGTCACCTGCAAATGGCGAGAGACAACTGTTAGGCACACACTAACCTGTAGGGATATCCCCAGACCCAGACAACCATTCCCACTGACTTCCTTCCAGGCGGTCACCTAATAGTCACACACAGTGCCTCTGGAGTTGACCCATCACATAAGGGATGCTGCTATTCCGCAGGATGTAAGCGCCATGCACTGAGCCAGGGAACTTGGCATTCACATGGGAGATGTACTGGTCTCCCAAACACACCATCTGCACATTCATCGAATGATAACTCTTTTGGTTTCTGTACACCTGTTCACTCCTACGGGGGGAGGGGACCAAAGCCACATGTGTCCCATCAATGGCACCTATGATGTTGGGGATATGTCCCAGGGCATATAAGTCTCCTTTCACTGTAGGCAAATCCTCCACCTGAGGGAAAACGATGTAGCTCTGTATGTGTTTCAGCAGGGCAGACAACACTCTGGACAACACGTTGGAAAACATAGGCTGGGACATCCCTGATGCAATGGCCACTGTTGTTTGAAATGACCCACTTGCAAGGAAATGGAGTACTGACAGCACCTGCACTTGAGGGGGGATTCCTGTGGGATGGTGGATAGCTGACATCAGGTCTGGCTCCAGCTGGGTACACGGTTCCTGGATTGTGGCATGATCAAGCCTGTAGGTGATGGTCACATGTCTTTCCTCCATTGTCGACAGGTCCACCAGCGGTCTGTACACCGGAGGATACCGCCATCTCCTCACTTGTCCCAGCGGATGGTGCCTATGTAGGACAACAGAGAGCACAGAGTCCAACAACTCAGAGGTACTTAAACACAGCTTACACCGAACACGAATCATAATCTGATATTTGGCCTGTATGTGTGTTGAGGCTAGGCCTAGGTATGTGTGACGCAGTTAAAAATGAAGCCATGTGGGCCCCTGAAATGGCGGCTGCCTGACCTGTAAAGTGGGACAATGGGATGTGAGGTAACTGCGCTGGCATTGTACCACGTCGCGGTAGGCGGTCGAAGACCGCGGCGCAATCCTGCATTGGTTAACATTGGACCCTATGGGTCCCAGGAGCCAATGACGATGTACGCCGGTGGTGACGGTATGCACCGCCGCGGACGTGACTGCCATTTTCTCTCTGTTCAATCACTCAATACCTGATCTTTGACAGGAGAGGACCTACACTGCAAGTGCTGCTGTGACCTTCGTCTGGAAGAGACAATGTCTCGTGCGACTGGGGAAAGGGCCCCTGCCCTCACATCGGAGAAGTTGGAGAAACTCGTGGATGGGGTCCTTCCCCAGTACGCGCTACTCTACGGTCCTCCAGACAAACAGGTAAATATACTGGGAGCATGCTGTATGGGCAATGCCTGTGTGGAGTGGGGTGGATGAAAGATGGGGGGGGGGAGATTGAGGCGTGCATGAAACGACGGTGAGTGCATGTGCATCTTGGCAAGGGTAGGAATGGGGGCCAATGACTGTGACGGTGCATTTGGTAATAACTTTTCTTTTCCCCCTGCACAATTCATGTAGGTCAGCGCCCACCAGAAAAAAGATATTTGGCGTGCCATCGCCAAGGACGTCCGGACCCTGGGGGTCTACCGCAGACGGAGCACCCACTGCCATAAAAGATGGGAGGACATTCGCCGTTGGAGCAAGAAGACGGCGGAGGCCCAGCTGGGGATGGCCTCCCAACGTGGGAGGGGTGCCCGTCGCACCATGACCCCCCTGATGTTCAGGATCTTGGCCGTGGAGTACCCGGAGTTGGATGGGTGCTTGGGGCATCACAGCAGCCACAAGGGGGTGAGTGGAGGTGTCTGGGTGGGGAGGTGGGCTGTGGGTTTCCCAAGGCAAGGGCGAGTTTAGGAGGCAAGGTCCCCTTGTGCTGGCAGAGCCTGTGGCACCCCACCCCACGTGTGTACAGTGCGAAGTACACCTAGTCAGGCTCCTGTGAAATCGATGTGCCGAGATGTCGTCCATAGCCTTGTAGGCCATGTCCCAGGGATTGAACAGTGGAGGCCAAATGCGCGGCGTAGTGCAGGGGGCTTCTGTGTCTGTCGTGTCCGCCAACGGTAGCGGTAATGCATGCACTCAACATGTCTTTCTTCTGTCATCCCCCCCTTTTTGTGGTCTCCCTGTTCTTGTGTGCATTAGCATCATCAGGCGGAGGAGCAGTGGCAACAGAGCAGGAGGGAGCTGCATCCCACATGGCCCTGGAGGGCGAGACAACGGAGTCGGAGTACACCAGTGGGATGGAGGGCGAGGCGAGCTCCATGGCGGGGACAGGAGCTGACACCAGTGACACAGACTCGTCCTCTGATGGGAGCTCCCTTGTGGTGGTGGCTACAGGTACAGCCACCACCCCCCCACCAGCACTGCCCTCCCAGCAGCCCCTCAGCCTTTGCCCCGTGCCTGCTACCCAGGAGGGTGGCCATCACCTTCGCCCCAGGCACCTGACGCCCTGCCCCAGTCAACGCTGCTGCCCTCAGTGAGGAGGCCATTGACCACCTCATATCCCTCACTGATGGGCAGTCTACCATTTTGAATGCCATCCAGGGTGTAGAAAGGCAGTTGCAACAAACAAATGCATTCTTGGAGGGCATTCATTCTGGTCAAGTGTCCCTTCAGCAAGGTTTTCAGACTCTGGCCTCAGCACTGATGGCAGCCATTGTCCCTGTCTCCAGCCTCCTCCCTCCAACTTCCTCCACCCAGACCCAATCCCCTCTACCTCAGCCTATCCCAAGCACACCTTCAGACCAGACACCTCATGTGAGAAAACAGGGCTGATTGCAGAGGCCCCATAACTTTTTGCCCCCATTTTCCTCTTTTTGCTGGTGTTTTCCTGACTTTGATGGTGCCCTGGGTACTGCTAACCAGTCCCAGGGCCTGTGCTCTGTGTAAAATGGATATGCAAATTAGGCTAATTATAATTGGCTAAGTTAACCTACCTATAAGTCCCTAGTATATGGTAGGGCATGTAGGTTTAGGGACCACAGCATAGGTGGTGCACACCTAGGTGCACTGCTGAGGTGCCCAGTGTCATTTTAAAAGCAAGCCTGCCTTGCTGGCTGCTTTTAAATTAAAGTTATATGCAAATTCGACTTTGGAATTAAAGGTACTTCCAAAGTCTTAAACTACCTTATTTTTACATATAAGTCACCCCTAAGGTGTGCCCTATGTGCCCCTAGGGCTGGGTGCCATGTAACTATAAGCAGGGACTTTATAAAAATAGATTTATAAGCCCTGGTGAGGTAAAAACAGCCACATTCGTTTTCCCCTCATTGAAGTAAATGGCCTTCATAGGCTAGAATGGGCAGACTTTTTTTTAAATTTTAAAGTCTCCTTAAATGTTACATACCAAGAATTTGGTATCAAATTAATTGTTGTAATAAATCCCACAACTTCCTGTTGTGGGATTTAATATAACTTGTTCAGGTAAAAAGTTTAGACTTTACCTAAAAAGTTGCCAATTTCAGCTCTGCATTGTTTTTGCTGCTGTGCTCTGATTGGCCAGCCTGCAGCAGCTTCTGCCAGGCTGCCTTGATGAGGTGTGAAGTGGCCTGGCTTCACACAAAGGAATGTGCTTGGGGGAGAGAATCTCCCCTCAGCAGATGGTGAGGCAGGAAGGGGGAGGGCGGCCAAACTGGTCTTCAAAGGCAGAGAAGGACATTTGGAGCACCCAGCAACACCCCACATCCTGCAACCCCAGACAATTAGGTGCCCCCTTGATTAGATTAGGAGAGGGCAGGAGAGGGGTGTGTTTATGATTTTTAGCCACACCAGTGGGTGGGCTCAGCCAGATGTAACCTCCAAAAATCAGATTCATCCATGTTGGATTTTTAGAGACTGTTGCCTTCTGGGATGGATTTTTGCCACACTTCCCAGGAAGTGGTCATCACAGGGGGACGACCCTGTCCCTGATTGGAGAACCAGGACCCCCCTGCTTTTCACCCAGGAGCAAGGATAAAACTGGCAGACCTGCACCCACACCTCAGATCCCCTCCAGAATTCAACAAGAAAGGAACTAAAGAAGAAGAAGGACTGCCCTGCTGGACCCCTGGCCTGCACCTGGACCCTGCACTCAGAAGGACTGCACCAGCTGCACACTTGGGCTTCACCACAAGAAGGACTTTGCCTGGCTTCAACTGGTTCAAGGAGGGACTCCCTGTTTGCTACAGGTGAAAAATTGCTAAACCAGAGTCCCCTGCACCAACTCCTGAAGAAAGCGACCAGCTGACCACTGTCCAGTGGCCAAAAAGGAGTTTGCGCCAGGTGCATTCTGGGAGTTGAAGTCCGCACCCCCCAAGGACCATCACAGAACTTCTGGACCCTTGGGGTGAGCTGTGGACCCCAAAAGAACCTTAAAAGAACATCTGGGTGAAGCCCCAGAAGTTTGGAAAAGATTTGAGAATTTTTGGAAAAAAGCTCCAGAGAGGGACCGACCCGCCGCGGAAATTCTAGCCGGCTTGCCTCAACCGCGACCCGGCCTGACTTCGTGGTTCGTCCCGGTAAAGAAAAACATCCAAAAAAGAGACTAAGTCCGAAGGTAAAAAGTTGACCGGGACCTCCCAGCCATCGTATCCGAGAAGGGCTCCATGGACGTCGGATCAAGATCCAGGTTTACCCCGGTCGAAGGATTTTCATCTCGAAAAAACGACTAAGTCCGAAGGTAAAAGTCTCCACCGAGGAAACCCACATCGCGTATCCGGACAAGGGCTCCAGGAGGTCGGATTCAACTGGCAGGTTTGTCCCGGTGAAGAAAAACTTCAAAATAAAGACTAAGTCAGAAGGTAACTTTTTAACCGAGGCCTCCCGCGACTTGTAGCCGAGCAGGGCTCCATCGCGGTCGGCCTTAAACTTTGACTTTGCCCCGGTCCTGGTGCAACCAGATGACCCGATTGGCGCTTTTTGTTTCTAAGCGCTAGAAAAATAATAATACTTTAAAAATTCATATCTCCGGTTCCCCTGAACCAATTTTATTCGTTTTTGTGTCATTTTAAAGATAAAAATATAAACTATTTTTATAAATTGGTTTTGGATTTTTAAACTGTTTCCTGTGTTTTATTTAATTACTGTTTTGTGATATTTGAATGCTTTACACTTTGTCTCCTAAGTTAAGCCTTGACGCTCGTTTCCGAGCTACCAAGGGTTGAGCTGGGATTAATTTACTGAGACCTAACTGTACCTAATTGGAGGTTAGTGGCTTGTTGCTAGGTGTAGGTACCTACCGGCCCTTACCAATAACCCATTTTCCAACATAATTGGAAGCAGCAACGGGATCCTGTACTTGTGTTCAATATCACGTTACAGTTTTAGGTAAAACAAATTAAAAATCCTTTAAATTGTCCTAGTGCAAAAATTGTTTTTAATTTTTAATTTGGATTAATTTCAATTATTGAATTTTTGTAATTTTTCTAAATTCTTGTTTCCAATTTTTGCAAAAAGTTTTTGTTGACACAAAACTAGGGAACCATGGAGCTTGATCTGGCTAGCCTACCCACAATGACAGTAGTCCAGCTTAGGGGGTTGTGTATTGAAAGAGGGTTGCCTGCAACCACTGATCTCAGGAAGCAAATCCTGATCACATCCCTGACAGCATGGGCTGAGGCCCAAGAGGTAGAGTCAGAAGAAGCTCCAGAGGAGGGAGAAAGAAGGGAGGATGCTAGCTCTAACCACTCAGGGGAGGGAAGGCATGTGAGCCTTAGTGAGGATGAGGAAGAACGGTCCTCAGTAAATACAGTCACTAGGGGCAGATCCAAAGCTAGTGGTGGGAAGGGGGTCCTTTCAGGAGGAGAGAACCCATCCATCAGAGAAAGAGAGCTGGAGGCCCAGCTAGCATACATAGCTTTGGAAGCAGAGAAGCTGGCCCTAGAAAAGAAAAAGTGGGCAAACAAAGAGATGGAGGCAGCAATAAAGAAGCTGAGGTGTCCATGGGTGGGGGAGTTTGCCCCAGGTTACCCAAGGGGGTATTTCCTGCTTATGTAGAGGGGGATGACATAGATAAGTGGCTGGGGGCCTTTGAGAGGGCACTCCAAATGAGAAGGGTTAGGCCTCAATACTGGGGTTCCCTTTTGTGGGAGTTGGTCCCCAACTCAGGGAGGGATAGGCTTCTGACCTTAAGGGGGGAGGAGGCAGATTCATACCCTAGTATGAAGAGGTGCTTAGCCAAGAAGTTTGGTCTGACCCCAGAGCAATATAGAATGAAGTTCAGGGACACCCAGAAGGTCAGTACCCAGTCTTGGGTTGACTTTGTGGACATTTCACTAAAGGCACTAGAGGGCTGGATTATTGGTAACAAAGTAGATACTTATGATGGGTTATACAATCTGATCATGAGAGAGCACATCTTGACCAATTGTACCCAAGAAAGGTTACGCCAGCATCTAGTGGACTCTAAGCAGACCAACCCTAGAGAGCTAGGGGAGGCAGCTGATGAGTGGTTGAGAACCAGGGTGGTTGTCAAGTCCCAGGGGGGAGACTCCAAGAAGGGGGGGACAGGTCCCCAAAAACCTAAGGAGGGAGGTGGTAAGCCCACCACAGAGACTCCCTCTGTACCCCAGAACTATAAGAAGGAGGAGAGTAAATCCCACTCTGACCAGCAGAGACAGTTAGACCCAGGGTTAAAAAAGCTCTTGGACAGTAGGGCTTGCTTTGACTGTCAGCAGACAGGTCACTTCAGAGGAGATGCAGCCTGTCCAAAGAAGGTGGTTAGCACTGGGCTGTCCAGTGTAGCCATAGAGGAGGATTCCTCAGATGATGAAGTCCTCCTAGCATTCAGCTGGGAGACAGGACCAGATGGTAAGCTGGTGATCCCTGAGGGTGGGAGTAGGCACTTCCACCACATTCAAGTGAATGGGATCCCTACCACTGGCCTGAGAGACACCTGTGCCAGTCACACTATAGTGAGTGACCGGTTAGTGACCCCAGACATGTATGTCCCAGGAAAGACAAAGAAAGTCAGGATAGCCACAGGGGAGGTCACCTCCAAACCTGTAGCCATAGTGCCCCTAGAGAGGGAGGGTATCCTTGACTGGATTAGGGTGGTAGTCAGTGCTGACCTTCCCCTAGATTGTATCCTAGGCAATGACCTCCCAGAGGTGAGTCTGGTCACAGATGGGGTGGTCGCCCAGGGCGCCCCCCCAACCCAAAGTCCTGGGGAGTCAGTCCCTACAGTTAGGAGACAGGGTTCCCCAAGAAAAGGAAAGAAGAAAAGGAAGGGTAGGCTACTCTTAAAGAGAGTTCCAGGGAGCCAAGGGCCTTCTGCCCCAGTAAGGGGGGAGCCCAGAGTTGGCACTGGTGAGGCCTCACCTGACCTCAAGGAAGTACTGAGTAGTCAGGCAGCTGTCCAGATGCAAGGTGTTGCCCCTGCACTGACAGAAGGGAGAGTGGAAGGAGGGTGTCTGCCACAGGAGGTGGTAGCCCCCCACTCTAGACAGCAAGAGGGGTGCCAGGACCCCAAAGATGCCCCTAAAGCAGGTCAGCCACCTGTCAGTGGAGAGCTTAGGGTGTGGTTCTGGGTACTGACAGCTGTCAGTAGCCTCTGCTGGGTGCTAGCCTTCCTGGCAGCACTGTACTTGGCCTGGGAGGCAGACCCCAGGGCCAATAGCAAAGTAGGCCCCCTGACCCTATTGGTCATGGTGGGGTTGCTCAAGTGTTGGGTGACCTCTTTGGGTAAGCTAGGTGTTGCCCTAGCAAAGTTTGGAGTAGGGGAGGTGGGCACCTCACTACCCAAGTTGGCAGAGAGAAAGGAGGAAGACCCCCTAGAGGGAAGTTTCAGTTTGAGTTGGGTCCTTTTACTGTTGGGATGGCTTCACTACCCATAGGGAGTGACCCTGACAGGAGGAGATAAGGCAGAGTAGGCCCTGCAAAGGGACAGCCAGTTTTCTTCACTGTCTTCCTCGCCTAACAAGCCAGGAAGACTCTCCCAGGGTTGGGCTGAGTCTCCTGGGTGTGTGGGCTGGGGGGGGGGTTGTGTGAGAAAACAGGGCTGATTGCAGAGGCCCCATAACTTTTTGCCCCCATTTTCCTCTTTTTGCTGGTGTTTTCCTGACTTTGATGGTGCCCTGGGTACTGCTAACCAGTCCCAGGGCCTGTGCTCTGTGTAAAATGGATATGCAAATTAGGCTATTTATAATTGGCTAAGTTAACCTACCTATAAGTCCCTAGTATATGGTAGGGCATGTAGGTTTAGGGACCACAGCATAGGTGGTGCACACCTAGGTGCACTGCTGAGGTACCCAGTGTCATTTTAAAAGCAAGTCTGCCTTGCTGGCTGCTTTTAAATTAAAGTTATATGCAAATTCGACTTTGGAATTAAAGGTACTTCCAAAGTCTTAAACTACCTTATTTTTACATATAAGTCACCCCTAAGGTGTGCCCTATGTGCCCCTAGGGCTGGGTGCCATGTAACTATAAGCAGGGACTTTATAAAAATATATTTATAAGCCCTGGTGAGGTAAAAACAGCCAAATTCGTTTTTCCCTCATTGAAGTAAATGGCCTTCATAGGCTAGAATGGGCAGGCTTTATTTTAAATTTTAAAGTCTCCTTAAATGTTACATACCAAGAATTTGGTATCAAATTAATTGTTGTAATTAATCCCACAACTTCCAGTTGTGGGATTTAATATAACTTGTTCAGGTAAAAAGTTTAGACTTTACCTAAAAAGTTGCCAATTTCAGCTCTGCATTGTTTTTGCTGCTGTGCTCTGATTGGCCAGCCTGCAGCAGCTTCTGCCAGGCTGCCTTGATGAGGTGTGAAGTGGCCTGGCTTCACACAAAGGAATGTGCTTGGGGGAGAGAATCTCCCCTCAGCAGATGGTGAGGCAGGAAGGGGGAGGGCGGCCAAACTGGTCTTCAAAGGCAGAGAAGGACATTTGGAGCACCCAGCAACACCCCCACATCCTGCAACCCCAGACAATTAGGTGCCCCCTTGATTAGATTAGGAGAGGGCAGGAGAGGGGTGTGTTTATGATTTTTAGCCACACCAGTGGGTGGGCTCAGCCAGATGTAACCTCCAAAAATCAGATTCATCCATGTTGGATTTTTAGAGACTGTTGCCTTCTGGGATGGATTTTTGCCACACTTCCCAGGAAGTGGTCATCACAGGGGGACGACCCTGTCCCTGATTGGAGAACCAGGACCCCCCTGCTTTTCACCCAGGAGCAAGGATAAAACTGGCAGACCTGCACCCACACCCCAGATCCCCTCCAGAATTCAACAAGAAAGGAACTAAAGAAGAAAAAGGACTGCCCTGCTGGACCCCTGGCCTGCACCTGGACCCTGCACTCAGAAGGACTGCACCAGCTGCACACTTGGGCTTCACCACAAGAAGGACTTTGCCTGGCTTCAACTGGTTCAAGGAGGGACTCCCTGTTTGCTACAGGTGAAAAATTGCTTATCCAGAGTCCCCTGCACCAACTCCTGAAGAAAGCGACCAGCTGACCACTGTCCAGTGGCCAAAAAGGAGTTTGCGCCAGGTGCATTCTGGGAGTTGAAGTCCGCACCCCCAAGGACCATCACAGAACTTCTGGACCCTTGGGGTGAGCTGTGGACCCCAAAAGAACCTTAAAAGAACATCTGGGTGAAGCCCCAGAAGTTTGGAAAAGATTTGAGAATTTTTGGAAAAAAGCTCCAGAGAGGGACCGACCCGCCGCGGAAATTCTAGCCGGCTTGCCTCAACCGCGACCCGGCCTGACTTCGTGGTTCGTCCCGGTAAAGAAAAACATCCAAAAAAGAGACTAAGTCCGAAGGTAAAAAGTTGACCGGGACCTCCCAGCCATCGTATCCGAGAAGGGCTCCATGGACGTCGGATCAAGATCCAGGTTTACCCCGGTCGAAGGATTTTCATCTCGAAAAAACGACTAAGTCCGAAGGTAAAAGTCTCCACCGAGGAAACCCACATCGCGTATCCGGACAAGGGCTCCAGGAGGTCGGATTCAACTGGCAGGTTTGTCCCGGTGAAGAAAAACTTCAAAATAAAGACTAAGTCAGAAGGTAACTTTTTAACCGAGGCCTCCCGCGACTTGTAGCCGAGCAGGGCTCCATCGCGGTCGGCCTGAAACTTTGACTTTGCCCTGGTCCTGGTGCAACCAGATGACCCGATTGGCGCTTTTTGTTTCTAAGCGCTAGAAAAATAATAATACTTTAAAAATTCATATCTCCGGTTCCCCTGAACCAATTTTATTCGTTTTTGTGTCATTTTAAAGATAAAAATATAAACTATTTTTATAAATTGGTGTTGGATTTTTAAACTGTTTCCTGTGTTTTATTTAATTACTGTTTTGTGATATTTGAATGCTTTACACTTTGTCTCCTAAGTTAAGCCTTGACGCTCGTTGCCAAGCTACCAAGGGTTGAGCTGGGATTAATTTACTGAGACCTAACTGTACCTAATTGGAGGTTAGTGGCTTGTTGCTAGGTGTAGGTACCTACCTGCCCTTACCAATAACCCATTTTCCAACACCTCAACACACAAGGGAAGCTCAGGCAAACATAAGCACCACACATCCCACAGGCACTCACGCAAGCATCACACACATGCAGACACACCAACATCCACTGCCTTCACTGTATTCCCCCTCCTCCGCGTCTCCCTCCTCCCACCCAGTTTCGTCTCCACTCACACCTGCATGCACTACATCTACAGCCACTACTGCCATCACCAGCACACACGGCACCACACCCCGCTCACGTGCAATCACCACCCCCACTGCCATTCACACTTCCCCTGTGTCCTCTCCCAGTGTGTCTGTGATGCCACCTCCCAAGACACACAAATGCAGGCACAGACCCACCCAACAGCCATCCACCTCATGACAGCCTCCAGCGGATGCACCTTCACCCAAATTCACGAAACCAACACCTCCTACAACCACAACCTCTTCCTCCACTCCCAAATCCCCTCCAGCTACCCGTCCCAGTGTTTCCCAAAAATGTTTCCTGTCCAACCTTGACCTCTTTCCCACACCTCCCCCACCCCATCCTCCTCCTAGGGCCCAACTCTCCAGGTCCCAACCTAGCACCTCAGCCACAACATCTCCGGGACCAGTGGTGCCTGTAGTCACCGGAATCTGGAGTGCTCCGGCCACCAGGGCAGCCAGTGTGGCACGGAGCCACAGCACGGACAGTCCCCCACCTGTGAAGCATCTAAAGTTGGCCAGTGCCCAGCGGGAGAGGGTGAAGTCTCCAGCCACCAAAGCCGCTCCCAGAGGTACAGGTGGGAGTGTGGAGTCAGCTGCGACACCTTTCAAGGTGATGAAGGGCAGCAAGAAAGTCAGCAGGTCTGGGAAGAGCAGCACGGCGAAGAAGACCGCCATCATCCCCGCTGCCCAGGAGCCCACCACCAGCACCTTCCCTGCTGCCCAAGAGGCCACCGCCAGCACCTGCCCTGCTGCCCAGGAGCCCACCGCCAGCACCTGCCCTGCTGCCCAAGAGGCCACCGCCAGCCCAGCTGGGCCAGAGAGGACCGCCGGCACCAGCCCCGCTGGGCCAGACAGGACCGCCAGCACCAGCCCAGCAGGGCCAGAGAGGACCGCCAGCACCAGCCCCGCTGGGCCAGACAGGACCGCCAGCACCAGCCCAGCAGGGCCAGAGAGGACCGCCAGCACCAGCCCCGCTGGGCCAGACAGGACCGCCAGCACCAGCCGCTCTGGGCCAGAGAGGACCGCCAGCACCAGCCCCGCTGGGCCAGACAGGACCGCCAGCACCAGCCCCGCTGGGACAGACAGGACCGCTAGCAACTGAGTCACTGCAAAGGACACCGCCGCCACAAGCACCGCAGAACAGGGCACCATCGCCACAAGCACCGCTGAACAGGGCACCGCCGCCACAAGCACCTCTGGCCCATGAGCGCCAAGGGCACTGACGCTACTGAGTCCGTCACGAGCAGGATGAAGCACTCTGGGCACATTGCCCCCTCCAGAACCAGTGGAGATTGACATCCACTACCTCATTCCTTAGCAGGATGAAGCACTCTGGGCACCATGCCCCCTCCACAACCAGTGGAGATTCACATCCACTACCTCAGTCCTTAGCAGGATGAAGCACTCTGTGCACCATGGCCCCTCCAGAACCAGTGGAGATTGACATCCACTACCTCAGTCCTTAGCAGGATGAAGCACTCTGGGCACCATGCCCCCTCCAGAACCAGTGGAGACTGTCATCCACTTGAGAGACTGTGGCTTTGCACTCCCCAGGATTGAACAGTGGGCAACACACTCACTGTAGAGACTTGAGAGACTGTGGCTTTGCACTCCCCAGGATGGAACAGTGGGCAACCCACCGACTGTAGAGACTTGTGAGACTGTGGCTTTGCACTCCCCAGGATGGAACAGTGGGCAACCCACCCACTGTAGAGACTTGTGAGACTGTGGCTTTGCACTCCCCAGGATGGAACAATGGGCATGCGGCCCTCTTGTGGATTTGGCGTCGTGCACTCAACCGGCTGAGGTGCCCCCCCTTTCCCTCCCCCTGAGGTGCCTGTTTTCTTGCTCTCTGATGTCCCTGCAGTGTTCTCTCTGTCATGGTTGGGGATCTTGTGTGGGCCTCTCCCATACCGTGTGGGCCCAGTGTTCCACGGACTTCATTGGAGCACTTGGACTATTAAGCTTGGTGTATATTTTGTTTATAGTGTATATATATTTTTGCGTACTTGATTTTAATATATTACAATGTTTACACTCATTTTCTTTTGTCTTTGCATTCTTCCGGGGGGGTTGGGGGTGTAACTAAAATGTATCATGCTGTATTAGTGTGTATGTTGTCGTGGGTGAGGGTAGGGGTGGGGGTGTTGCGTGTGTGTGTCCCTGTTTTTTCCCTCCCCCCTCCCCTCTGTCGTAGGTGCAGTACTCACCGTTGTCTTCGCCGCCGGCGTTCGTGCTCCTGGTAGAGGAGCAAGAAGATAAGGGCTGGCAGGATCTACAGCTCTGGTTCCATGGCGTCCGGATTCCTCGTGGGGTATGTAGAGGTGAGCGTTTTCCCTTTGAAGTCCTGTTTCCGCTGTGTTTTTGTCTGCTGTGAATCCGCCCCGGAAAAGGTAGCGGATTGGTAGATTGTGATACTGTGGGTGGTACTTTTCCTCTGCCTGTCTGTTGGCGGTGACCACTGTGCTGTTTGAGTGTTAAAGTGGCTGTCTTTGTTGGCGGTTTCCGCCACGGTCGTAATTGCAATTTGTTTACCGCCGGCCTGTTGGCGGTCTTACCGCCGCTTTAACACCGTCTGCCAGGGTTGTAATGACCACCATAGTGTTCAGTCCAAATCAGAGTGAGGTTTATATTGGCATGTGTCCATGCATTCCTGCCCTAGAGGGCAGCACCTTCAGGAATTTCCAGGGACCGCTGGGGATTACAAAGTGTGTACAAAAGGACATTGTGCACCTGCAGTACTTATACCACACAGAACTTGCTGTGAATCGCGTGGTACTTCAGGTGCCATTTCCAAATAGGGTAGCATGTGAAGGTGGTCTGACTAGTCCCTTTCACATCATTTGTGTTGCACATGATTTTAACTCATGCTGAAGATGCAATGGGAGACCACCATGCATGCCTTTGCGTGACCTCTGACATACTTAAGAAAGCAAGGCATAGCGTATATCACACTCCTGCTACACTCTGCATCAAGGTGGTGTTGCTTGTGCACAGCAGTGGGTGTTCACATACAATACCCATGTAGTTTGAAATTGTGACAGGAAATGAGACTCATGTGGACCAGGCTCACTCCCAAACTTGTCAGACATCCACAGTAGACCCTAAACAAGGATGTGTAAATTGATGGAATCTTGGCATTTCTGTTTCCATGTGTCCTGCATTCTGTTGCTCACATTGGCCATGTATGACTATGCCATTGGATGGTTCATGTGCATGAAAGTGTTGACTGAATTGTGATCAACATTTACAGCAGATTGTTGGAGTTATGACCCTTTTCTACAGCCCTCTGTTGGCATCCACATGTTTATAGTGGTGTAGGAAAGTACCATCTTGCCTGGCATGTTACCCACATTTTTACTTGTGTGTCAGTTTGTTTTTGCCTGTCTCACTGGGATCCTGTTAGCCAGGACCCCAGTGCTCATAGTTGTGGCCTGAATGTGTGTTCCCTGTGTAGTGCCTAACTGTGTCACTGAGGCTCTGCTAATCAGAACCTCAATGCTTATGCTCTCTCTGCCTTTAAAATGGTCACTGCAGGCTAGTGACCATTTTCACCAATTCTATTTGGCATACTGGAACACCCTTATAATTCCCTAGTATATGGTTCCTAGGTACCCAGGGTATTGGGGTTCCAGGATATCCCTATGGGCTGCAGCATTTATTTTGCCACCGAGAGGGAGCTCAGACCAATATTACACAGGACTGCCACTGCAGCCTGAGTGAAATAACGTCCATGTTATTTCACAGCCATTTTACACTGCACTTAAGTAACTTATAAGTCACATATATGCCTTACCCTCACTTAGTGAAGGTTAGGTGCAAAGTTACTAAGTGTGAGGGTACCTTGGCACTAGCCAAGGTGTCCCCACATAGTTCAGGGCAATTTTCCCAAACTTTGTGAGTGCAGGGACAGCATTACACGTGTGTGCTACATATAGGTTAATACCTGTATGTAGCTTCACAATGGTAACTCCGAATATGGCCATGTAACATGTCTAAGATCAGGGGATTGTCCCCCCATGCCAAAACTGGTATTGGGGTGCCAATCCCATGTATCCCTGGGGCTCCAGCATGGACCCCGGGTACTGCCATACCAGCTCTCTGGGGTTTTCACTGCAGTTACCGCAGCTGCCAACCCACAGAAAGGCTTCTGCCCTCCTGGCGTCTGGGCAGCCCAGTCCCAGGAAGGCAGAACAAAGGATTTCCTCCAAGAGAGGGTGTTACACCCTCTCCCTTTGGAAATAGGTGTTAAGGGCCTGAGAGGAGTAGCCCTCCTGGCCTCTGGAAATGGTTTGAAGGGCTCAGATGGCACCCTCCTTGCATAAACCAGTCTACACCGGTTCAGGGAACCCCCAGACCTGCTCTGGCGTGAAACTGGACAAAGGAAGGGGGAAGGGGGAGTGACACTCCCCTGTCCATCACCACCCCAGGATTGGTGCTCAGAGCTCCTCCAGTGTGTCCCAGACCTCTGCCATCTTGAATCCAGAGGTGTGATGGCACAATGGAGGCCTCTGAGTGGCTAGTGCCAGCAGGTGACGTCAGAGACCTCTCCTGATAGGTGCTTACCTGACTAGGTGGCCAATCCTCCTCTGAGGGCTATTTAGGGTCTCTCCTGTGGGCTTCTCATCAGGTACCGAATGCAAGAGCTCACCAGAGTTCTTCTGCATCTCCCTCTTGAACTTCTGCCAAGAATCGACCACTGACTGCTCCAGGACGCCTGCAAAACTGAAAATAAAGTAGCAAGAAGACTACCAGTGACATTGTAGCGCCTAATCCTGCCGGCTTTCTCAACTGTTTCCTGGTGGTGCATGTTCCGGGGGCTGTCTGCCTTCACCCTGCACTGGAAGTCAAGAAGAAATCTCCCGGAGGTCGACGGAATCTTTCTCCTGCTTCACCGGTCCTCTGGGTCCCGTCTCATTGTGGCAAGCTTGGTCCCTGGAACACAGGAGATGGATCCAAGTGACCCAGATAGTCCAGTGGTCCATCTGTCCAAACTTGGCGGAGGTAAGTCCTTACCTCCCCTCGTCAGACAGTAATCCTGTGTACTGCGTGAACTGCAGCTGCTAGGGCTTCTGTGCACTTTTACAAGGAATCATTCGTGCACAGCATTGCCCAGGTCCCAAGCACTCTGTCCTGCATTGCTTAACTCGCTGAGTTGACCACTGGCTTTGTGGGACCCTCCTTTGTAGTGTTGAGACGACTGCTGTGCTCAGTTTTCTTGAACCTGTGTTCAAGTACTTCTGCGGGTGCCGCTTTCTTCTGCATGGGCTCTATGTGCTGCTGAAGGCCCCCTCAGTCTCCTCTTCCAACTGGCCATCTCCTGGTCCTTCCTGGGCCCGGGAGCACCCATTTTCCTCAACTGCAACCTTTGCAGCTTGCAAGGCTTGTTTGCGGTCCGTCTGCAAGGAAACAACTCTGCATCTGCCAGCATTCCGTGGTACATCTTCTGTGAAAAGGAGAAGTTCCTGGCATCTTCCGTTGTAGAATCTTTAGCTTCTTCCACCCGGAGGCAGCAATTTTGCACCTTCATCCGGGGTTTAGTGGGCTCCTGCCCCCCCTGGATACTTTTGTGACTCTTGGACTGGGTCCCTTTCCTTTACAGGTCGTCAGGTCCAGGAATCCGTCTTCAGTGGTTTGCAGTCAGTTGTGGTCTTTGCAGAATCTCCTATCACGACTTTAGTGTGTTTCTGGGGAAGTAGGGTCACTTTACTCCTACTTTTCGGGGTCTTGGGGTGGGGTATCGCAGCGACCTTCTACACACTACACTAGGCCAGGGGTCCCTAAGTGGTTCAAATTCCACTTTCTTAGTATATGGTTTGTGTTACCCCTAGGCCTATTGCATCCTACTGTATTCTACAGTGTTTGCACTACTTTTCTAACTGTTTACTTACCTGATTTTGGTTTGTGTGTATATTTTGTGTATTTTACATACCTCCTAAGGGAGTCTATCCTCTGAGATATTTCTGACACATTGTCACTAAAATAAAGTACCTTTATTTTTAGTAACTCTGAGTATTGTGATTCTTATGAGATAGTGCTATATGATATAAGTGGTATGGTAGAAGCTTTGCATGTCTCCTAGTTCAGCCTAAGCTGCTCTGCTATAGCTACCTCTATCAGCCTAAGCTGCTAGAGCACTACTAATCTACCAATAAGGGATAACTGGACCTGGCACAAGGTGTAAGTACCATCAGGTCCCCACTATAAGCCAGACCAGCCTCCTACAAGTGGTTTTCCACATTGCCCATGGGGGTTGTCCAGCACTGATGCACAAACAAAGTACCTGCGATACACCCATCACACTGAGTAACACTTGTGAGCTTTTTGGTGTGCATTCAGTTACCCCATAGCTATGAGTACAGGAGGATCCACACGACTGGACTTTGAATCGCCTCATGGATATTGTTGAGAGGCTTGTACCAGCAGATGGGCCAAGAGAGGGGTAACATCAATATCATTAGCCTCTAGTACCTAGGCTCACATCTGTATGACTTGCCATCCTAGGATGCCTTGTGGTTGCAGTATACCCACCAGGCACTGCCGAACCTTGTGTTTTTCAACCACTCTCAGTGTAATTGACATGCAGTTGAGAAACTGGATCCCTACATTTGCTATGTATGTGTGGTGGCATTTCTGACCTATGTGCAAACTAACAGTTAACAATGAGCTTTCAGAAAACCACACCATAATATGTTGTAGTACATATACATCAACTGTATGGGCTTGTGTTTTAGTATGTGTTGCAGCTCCTTCTCTGTACCCACAGGCTTACCCTTGATTTTGGGTATCACAGATGCAGCTTGTCTAGACACAACTAATCAGGTGTAGTCCAATCATATATGTGTTTGACATTGCCATCCATCCCAATATGTGTCTGAAATGTGTGATTACTTGAAGTTGGGTAATGGCAATGCATTCAGACATGATGTTCACCTACGAAGTGTCAGCCACATCCAACAACATATCTTGGGATGCATCAGTGCCTGGCACCACGGTGGGTGAACCTTCCTATTTGTGATTTGTACTGGGCAATGGTTTCATACTCAGATTCTTGGTGTAGTGTCATCACATTTGTACTAAGACTGTAATCATGAAAGAGTAGCCATTGTTTGTATCTGAATGCACCACCAACATGGTTCCATAGGTACACAAATTCATTTAGTCATAAACTTGTGACATTGTGAAAGTCATTCACACATGTGTGAAAAAACATTGTAGTATATGGTACTTCAGCCATGTCACTACTACCGAAAGTACATTTTGAGCGTGCTCCTCGCCTTCCTCATCCTCATCATCTAGTCTTTCCTGCTCGTCACTGTCATCGGGCCAATGGACATTTGTAGAGTAATTGACCCCCAAACATATCCAGACTCCTGATGTAGTACTTTCGTACTCTGGAAGTTCTCTACAATAGACCAGGTCCTGTTTAGGGCATGTTTGTGGCTTTGCTGAGCTTCCGTATTGGTGTGTTTATGAGGATTAATCACCCACAGCTGCAGACAATATCCTTTGTCAGCTGCACAGTGAGTTGGTGTGGATTTGGTAACTAGTCATGACAGATGATGACCCTAGATCAATATTCAAATTCTTCTCTGTCCTGATTGACTCATACACTTTGCCAACAGTATGAGATGTGCTATGACATTGTTTGGCATACATGCAAGATGATTTATGATTTGATTGTCACTGTGCTATACATACAGGTGTACTGCCCTCTGTGATACACTTAATATTTGTCAGACGTGTGAGTGTAAATGTGGGGAATGTAGAGAGTTGTCACCATTAAGAAGAGTCATTTTGCTATTGGGTAGTGACATCTCTCACAGTGATCTATTATCTTGTTTTATGACTATTATTTTCATACATGAGCATCAAGTATGGACCTAAAGCATTACATGGAGATTTGGATGGGTTTATTTTTCTTTTGTTCCAAAACATATTTGGCTGATAAGTGTGTTTTTACTTCAATATGATAGTTCGACAGGCAATTCAAACATTACACAGTACACATTTTGAAGATTAGTACATTATATCTGGCACTCTGATTATCATGACAGTATTCACACTTGATTGACAACTGTTGTAGCCTACTTATAGTTTCCGGGATGTGGATGAGTTGTGTTTTACTGTAACTGTAACATAAACTCCAAGACATATCTTACACTTGATTATTTATTGTGATGTGGAAGCACGATCATACATTCACAGACATGTCACCTTCTGAAGAAATTCTGCACAATGTATGCAAGCACCTGCAGCTGAGTTTTGGATATCTCCATCATGAGGTGGCTCCACCTCCTCTGGTGTTTCACCTTCACCCCAGGGGAAATTTGTGAGCACACATATGTTGTGCACAATCGCATAGACAACACTATTTTCGCAGACTGGGGAGGGAGAGAAGATCACAATCTACCCCCAGATACATCCAGGAAGCAGAACAGAGCCTTGAAGAGGCCAAAGGTACACTCCACAACATTACATGCCCTGATGTGGGCCTGGTTATAGGCCTTCTCTGGATCCATCTGGAAGTTTGCATATGGAGTCATTACCCATTGCTGCATCCAATATCCTTCGTCAGCTGAAATGGAAAAAAAGAGACAGTGTCAATGTTTATGATAACTGTATTGGCTAAAGTCCTGCCCATGTGTAATGTGTGTAGTTCTATTGTCATGCACTTCTCCAAGTTATGAGCACATGATGTGTCCATCATGCTGGTGTACTGAAGTTCTACAAGGGGTGGTTCAATCAATCTGTGTGATGTCAAATGCAGGGCATTAGCAGATACATCATACAATTCTAAATCCTGACTATCATATTTATGTGGCTGATGTTGGTGGTGGTTCTTGACCACTGCTCTAGTCCATTTGATCTTATGTGCTCATACTACATATGTGGAGAGACAGAATGTGGAGGGGAATATTTTTGGAGGTCCTCCATAGGTAGTTTGTAACATACATGACATGGCTTACACAGACAGACGCATGATCCACAGATGTTGGTGTTGGCTGACAGTTCATTGGCACAGGCGTTTGAGTGTACAATATTGTCCAGGGCAGTTGACATAATTCGACACATTATGCACTCACACATACCATTTGAGTTACATGGTGTCACAAATGCCATTGCCCAATTCACAACTGCTTGTCACAATGGGGGAACATTGTGCACGTGTGACAGCATTGCACCCAATATGTGCACACAACACATGGATCCTGAAGATTTTGAAGTGGTCCTCTACAGTTCAGCTTCACAACTTCCCGCACTGCAGAACATCTCTGGGAAGAGAAATTAGTGCACAATATTTATGGCATCCTGCACTTTGAGATTCCTTCCAAACAGACTTGCACACAGTTTGTTTGGCAGGTACACATTCATACTTGCATCAAGGGGGTTAGGGGTACTTCATTGTGCAGGATTGTATTTGTGTATGCAGAAGCACCTTCTAGCCAAGGCTGCTGCCTCAAAGGCATGGTGAGTGATGGATGTGTGCTGCATTACACATCACACACAGGGCATGGGAGTGATTAATGATTACTATTTATTTGGACAGTTACACATCACCTGCATATCAGTTGTGATTTGTCACATTGTACCTAGTTCCTCGTGTGTGACCCATGACACACCTGATGGACCATAGGAGTTGCCTGAGGAACCCCCACAATGGACATGGATTACCTCCCTTGTACACAGTGATAGTAGCCATAATGCCTGCCTGTCATGCATTGCTCTATGCCGTTCCATCAAGAAACATCTGTAAAACAGTTTTTTAACTGTATTCACATGTATGGCTGATGGGTTTGCATTACATCTGTAACATGATGCATAGTGCATGCTTATGGCATAGCCCTCATGCTGAAATCCCTATCTATGTTGGCCGACCATGAAATGTGTATTGTGTCACCCATTTCAGATAGTTAGTGAGTCTGTGATGTTCCTGAGTTTTTCTTACCTACAAGTAGGCCATTTCCATATTGTCCATCCTGGCTTTGCTGGCTCATGATTGAGTGCCAAAATATGTATGCATAATGCACACTGCTGGGGTATTTTGTCAGCGCATTTGTAAATAACCCACAATGGTCATCAATGGCCTGGACAATGATTGAGTGTGTATGTTTCCTGTTGCGGTAGAGATGGGCAGTTGCAACAGGAGGAACCAATTGCACGTGTGAAGTCCATGGCACTCAGCACATGTTGGAACTCAGCAATGGCATAAAATTGTTTGATCTCTTGCTTCCGTTACTGGGGTTTGGGGAAGAGGATGTTATGAGGTGTCAGATGGATGATAGCATCCAGGACAGAGGGTAGGAATGAGGAGAATGATGGCTGAGAGATTCTGGCCACTGGGGCTGCTGTTGTCTGGAAGGGCCCTGAGGCCAGCATGTGAACTACATCCAGGAGATTTGCCCGTGGAGGGATGTTGGTAACCCTGTCCACTGTAGTCTGCAGTTTTGGCACAATTAGATGTAGCAGCTGTACTATGGACTCCCTCCTCAATTGGAAATGGATAATTATGTCTTCCTCCCTGAGTCCAATTAGCTATGTATGCTTTCGATGGATGTGCTCCCTTCTCCTGCGGTCTGACCAGGAGTTATTTGTTTGACACATTGGAGACTGCATGACTTTTCAAAATGGATAATCATTTTCCATAAACATTGTAAATATGACTGTGTCAGTCCTGCATGATTTTTTAAGAGGGAACACCTTGCATATCATTTTCATTGTCTGATGCAGCTGGATCAGACCCTATGAAAATATGACACACAAGGGAGTAAAGTGATGCTAGAGGTCTTTAGTGTCACTTTGTAGCTATGGAGCTATTATTGCTCCGCTGCTGCATCAAAAAAAGTATGCATCAGCGGTGCAAGCTCCTTCTAAATGAGGCCCATAGTTTCCTTCGAATGCTAATATGTGTCAAAATGTTCATTCTGCATGTGTGTTCTCTTGGAGAACTTATGTCGCAGAACTACTAGGCTGGGTTGTATGTCAAACCTCACTGCCAATTTATTTGACCACTTCATGGTATTCATCTAATTCTAGTTCTGGTAGATGTTTAAATACCTCCCTCCCTTCCTTCATAGCCCAGAGAGTGTAATAGTAAACATTTTTTTCTTTCTGGTCAAGAACACGATGTATCTATTGCCCGCAGACACATTTCAAAAGGGTGGTACCATTGCTTTCAAGCAATGTGAGGTTTACCAGGAGAAGTTAAAAAGGGTAAGGAAGATTTACAGGCTGCATGGCAATAACTGAACATTTCACAGATCTTTAAATATTTAAAAATGGAATGCAGAAAATACAGTAATAAAATCCTTTAAAATTTACAATTACAAGTCAAATATAATTTAAAAAAGTGTTTGCATATTTAAAGAAGAGCAGGGAAAAAATACAATAAGTCCCTCAAGTGCAATAAGTTGAAAGAGCAATGTCAATAAAAAATATTAAGGGCCATATTTATACTTTTTGACGCACAACTGCGCCAACGCAGTTGTGCGTCAAAAATGTTAACGCCGGCTAACGCCATTCCAAAGCGCCATGCGGGCGCCTTATTTATGGAATGACGTTAGCCGGCGGAGCTGACTGGTGTGCATCAAAAAAAATGACACACACCAGGCAGCGCCGGCGTAGGGGAAAATGGAGTTTGGGCGTCAAAAAATGGGGCAAGTCGGAATGAGGCAAAAAATCTGCCTCAACCCGATTAGCGCCATTTTTTTTTACTCCCACCCTCCATTGACATGACTCCTGTCTTAGGAAAGACAGGAGTCATGCCCCCTTGCCCAATGTCCCCTGGGAATGGTCATTGGGCATAGTGGCATGTAGGGGGGCACAAATCAGGCCCCCCTATGCCACAATAAAATAAAAATAAAAAATACTTACCTGAACTTACCTTAAATTCCCTGGGATGGGTCCCTCCATCCTTGGGCGTCCTCCTGGGGTGGGCAAGGGTGGCAGGGGGTGTCCCTGGGGGCATGGGAGGGCACCTCTGGGCTCCTTCCGAGCCCACAGGTCCCTTAACGCCTGCCCTGACCAGGCATTAAGAAATGACGCAAAAGCGGCTGGACGTCATTTTTTTTGACCCGCCCTCTCCCGTGCGCCATTTTTGCACGGGAGTTTAAATAAGGCGCACATGCCTTGGAGTCATTTTTAGACGGGAACGCCTACCTTGCATATCATTAACGCAAGGTAGGTGTCCACGCTAAAAAATTATGCAAACTCCAAGATCTTTGGCGCTAGACGGGTCTAACGCCAAAGTATAAATATGGAGTTAGCTTTGCGTCGGATTTGTGTAAAAAAAATGACGCAATTCCGGCGCAAACAGAGTATAAATATGCCCCTAAGTAACTGGTGTGCATGTCACTGACATACACTAATATTATTCTGTGAAGAGATCCACACTACTGCGTTGGAACTCTGTCAAACCTCTACTGGTTTGTGTCACTGTAGCTCACTATCCCAGGTGTGTGTATTAGATATATGTGAAGAATCCACTTGAAATACACATTTCAGTAACACCAAGCACCTCTAGACCATTGACTGTAAGATGAGTGAAATTGACATGGTGACCAAAGAAAGCATCATTCCCTGCCTCACCTGGATGGGTGACTTACATTAAAGCATTACACCTGAGGTCTGCAGAACTGTGTGGGTTCAATACAGTGGCTTCAACGTGCCGCCAAATTACGACAAGTTGAAGCCACTTGAACCAAACAACGTTCACGGTAAAGTTAAACTGCATTTATTCCACATGAAATACGCATCTTCTTGAAGCCATCGCTGTCACCTCATTAGGACACACTCCAACTGACAGTGGAACATCTTCAACATGGGTTTGAGCGGTGAAACACTTACATAAACATTCTAGATATCATACAATTTTACAAATGAGATAAGGCAACAGTTTGTTTTTAGTTTTAGCTATGTTAGGGGGATATCTGTGTGTGCAGGTGACTATTACTGTGCATAATTATTAGGCAACTTAACAAAAAACAAATATATACCCATTTCAATTATTTATTATTACCAGTGAAACCAATATAACATCTCAACATTCACAAATATACATGTCTGACATTCAAAAACAAAACAAAAACAAATCAGTGACCAATATAGCCACCTTTCTTTGCAAGGACACTCAAAAGCCTGCCATCCATGGATTCTGTCAGTGTTTTGATCTGTTCACCATCAACATTGCGTGCAGCAGCAACCACAGCCTCCCAGACACTGTTCAGAGAGGTGTACTGTTTTCCTTCCTTGTAAATCTCACATTTGATGATGGACCACAGGTTCTCAATGGGGTTCAGATCAGGTGAACAAGGAGACAATGTCATTAGATTTCCTTCTTTTATACCCTTTCTTGCCAGCCACGCTGTGGAGTACTTGGACGCATGTGATGGAGCATTGTCCTGCATGAAAATCATGTTTTTCTTGAAGGATGCAGACTTCTTCCTGTACCACTGCTTGAAGAAGGTGTCTACCAGGAACTGGCAGTAGGACTGGGAGTTGAGCTTGACTCCATCCTCAACCCGAAAAGGCCCCACAAGCTCATCTTTGATGATACCAGCCCAAACCAGTACTCCATCTCCACCTTGCTGGCGTCTGAGTCGGACTGGAGCTCTCTGCCCTTTACCAATCCAGCCACGGGCCCATCCATCTGGCCCATCAAGACTCACTCTCATTTCATCAGTCCATAAAACTTTAGAAAATCAGTCTTGAGATATTTCTTGGCCCAGTCTTGACGTTTCAGCTTGTGTGTCTTGTTCAGTGGTGGTCGTCTTTCAGCCTTTCTTACCTTGGCCATGTCTCTGAGTATTGCACACCTTGTGCTTTTGGGCACTCCAGTGATGTTGCAGCTCTGAAATATGGCCAAACTGGTGGCAAGTGGCATTGTGGCAGTTGCACGCTTGACTTTTCTCAGTTCATGGGCAGTTATTTTGCGCCTTGGTTTTTCCACACGCTTCTTGCGACCCTGTTGACTATTTTGAATGAAACGCTTGATTGTTCGATGATCACGCTTCAGAAGCTTTGCAATTTTAAGAGTGCTGCATCCCTCTGCAAGATATCTCACTATTTTTGACTTTTCTGAGCCTGTCAAGTCCTTCTTTTGACCCATTTTGCCAAAGGAAAGGAAGTTGCCTAATAATTATGCACACCTGATATAGGGTGGTGATGTCATTAGACCACACCCCTTCTCATTACAGAGATGCACATCACCTAATATGCTTAATTGGTAGTAGGCTTTCGAGCCTATACAGCTTGGAGTAAGACAACATGCATAAAGAGGATGAGGTGGTCAAAATACTCATTTGCCTAATAATTCTGCACTCCCTGTATATGTATATGTATATGTATATGTATATGTATATATATATATATGTATATGTATGTGTATGTGTATATATATATATATATATGTATGCACTTTAAAATCAAAAGAATACAAGGACGTTATAGTTAGGCTCACATTTTCACATTTTAAACGTACAAAACCATAGATATTCACCAGCTATAGTTAGTTTTACCTCAAATAACTATAACTCATGAACTAAGGTAACTATATCTCATGCCCCCACCATGCAAAGTTATCTGATCAATGATTTTATTGCAGATGTTACAGTGACATTATAAATGATGTTATCAAAGATGTCAAAAGTGCCATAATTTGTGGGGTAATTAGCAGTGCATGGCAAGGGCGAGTTATAGATACTTGAGGTAACTATAAGTATAACTGGTGAATTTCCACGTTTTCATATGTTTAAAATGTGAGCCTAACTATAATGTCCCTGTAACCTTTGTTTTTTTAGGTGAATTTCTATGTTTTTTTTCATTCTATTTCCTAACTATAAAGCCCCTGTAATCTTGGTTTTTTTCTTTGAATTTCTATTTTATAACAGATAGTAATTTCCGTTGAACTGCACTGTGGCAAGGCCCTGAGGCCAACTCCCTATAAGCAGCCAACCTTGCACTGTGCACAGCCTTTGCCCGTGCGCAGTGCAAGGTTGCCTGTAGGACCTGGGCTGCAGCCAGAACATGAGGCCAACCCTCCTAACTACCAAACCCCACGCTGTGAACGGCCCTTTGGCTGTGCGCAGCGGGAGTTGGCTGTTGCCCCTCTGGGCGTGATTCCACGCATTTTTACGTAACAGAAGTTAAGGAAATTTGCTCAAGCTTGGTCTTGGCACATTTGTACCATGTCATTTGTTTACAAATATCAATATAAGCTTAGCATGGGAAGACTTAGGGCCCTGAGGGTCTGATTAGATCTCAGCAGAAGGGTTACTCTGTCACAATGATGGATATCCTCTCCGCCGAAATCTAAATCCCATTTCATATCTGCCGGGTTCTAAATCAGACCCTTAGGGCCTTATTCCGATCTTTGTGGATGGGATACTCCATCACAAATGTGATGGATATCCCATGTGCCATATTACAAGTCCCATTATATCCAATAGAACTTGTAAAATGACGGGCAGGATATGCGTCACGTTTGTGATGGAGTACCCCATCTGCCAAGGTCATAATAAGGCTCTTAGGGGGTCATTGAGACCTCGGCGGTTTTTTCGCAAGACCGCCGAGGTACTGCCGTGCTGAAGACCGCCACCAGTGGTGGCGGTGTTCCGTGCCACGTATTATGACCGCTGGCAGGCCGCCGTCCTTTTTCGTACGGAAAGCCGGCAGCATCCATACTGGCGGACGGCGGGAAAGTGGAGGTTGCTTAACCTTCACCGCCACGTCAACAGAACACCGCCCACTGAATCACGTCCCATGATTTGGTGCGGCGGTGTTCTGATGACGGTGTTCTGGTGGCAGAGCTGCCCCCATGGATCCCGTCCCCTCCAGGAGGATCAACGGAGAAGGTAAGTTGATTGTCTGTTAGGGAAGGGGGTGGGGGGCTGTTGTGTGTTGTGTGCGCGCATGGGTGGTGCGTGTGAAAGTGTAGAGGGGGTGAGTGAGTGAGTGAGTGTTTGCGTGCAGGGGTGCTATGTGTATGGGAAATGTGTGCGGGTCGGACGTTGTGCATCTCTGTATGTGTGCACGTATGTGTTGTCGTGATGTATGTGTGCGTGTAGGGGTGTGTATATGTGCATGTTCGGGGTGGGAGTGGGGAGGGGGTTGTGCCAACTTTGGGGGGTTGCAGGGGGGTGTGGGGTGTGGGGGGAGGATTAATGGAGGGTAGTGGGGGTGGGGGAGACCCCTATCAGTGCCAGGGAAGTTATTCCCTGGCACTGATAATGCCTACCGCATGGATCTCATGGCGGTTCCCCACCGCCCGAGATCCATGGCGGTATGCAGGGTCCTGATACCATCGGCGGTCTAGTGACGACAGACCGCAATCTCCAGCCCAGCGGTCTTCACCGCCATGGTGGTCGGAATGGTGAAGTGGCGGATGACCGTCATAATTCCATTTTATTTTTCCGCCGGCCTGTTTGCAGCCTTACCGCCGCTTTACCACCAACCGCCAGGGTCGTAATGACTCCCTTAGGGGGTCATTCCAACTCTGGCGGTCGGTGTTAAAGCGGCGGCCAACCCGCAAACAGGCAGGCGGGCAAAAAAATGGAATTCCGACCCTGGCGGGAACCGCCAACACAGCCCGCCACTTTAACACTCCGACCGCCACGGCGGTACAGACAAGCAGCGCGGCGGTCACCGCCAACAGACAGGCGGCAGACAATGTACCGCCCACCCTATCACAACTCACCAATCCGCCACCTTTTCCAGGGCGGGAGCCCCGCCGATAAAAACACGGAGGAAACAGACTACGAACGGGAAAACGCTCACCTCTACACACTCCACGAGGAATCTGGACAGCATGGAACCAGAACTACACATCCTATCAGCTATTGTCTACCTGCTCCTCTACCAGGAGCACGAACGCCGGCGCAGAAGACAACGGTGAGTACTGCACCTACGACACACGGGAGGGGGGAGGAGAAAAGATTACGGGCACACACATACACGACACACACCCCCCCCAACTACCTACACACCAATGCAGAGCAACAACTCAGAGTGACACCCCCCCAAACCCCCCAGAAGAATGCAAAGACAAAATAATAAGTAATTGTAATACAAATATATTGTAAGGCAAAGTAAATAAGTAAGACAAACATCCCATAACTATATACACATATGTATATTGTCCCGTCAGAATTGGCTTTCTGTCATTGTACGTGGGCCAATGGTCCTCAACACATGGGCAAAGCCCACACATGAGACCCGAATCCATTGGAGAGAACACTGCAGGGGCATCAGACAGGAAAACTACATGCACCTCAGGGGGAAGCGAAGGGGGGCCACCTCAGCCACATGAGTCCACGACGCCAGATCCACGAGGGGCCTCCACGGCCAATGTTCAATCCTGGGGAGTGCAAAGGCACAGTCTCTCAAGCCTCTAAAGTGGGTGGGTTGCCCACTGTGCCATCCTGGGGAGTGCAAAGCCACAGTCTCTCAAGTCTCTACAGTGGGTGGGTTGCCCACTGTGCCATCCTGGGGAGTGCAAAGCCACAGTCTCTTAAGTCTCTACAGTGGGTGGCTTGCCCACTGTGCCATCCTGGGGAGTGCAAAGCCACAGTCTCACAAGTGGATGACAGACTCCAGCGGTACTGGAGGACTCTTGGTGCCCAGAGTGTATCGTTCAGCCCTGTCCGACACTGATCCGGGCCTGCCCCTTCTGCCAATGTGTCAGCGGTGCTTGAGATGAAGGCCCCAGCAGAGCGGTGCTTGAGA
This sequence comes from Pleurodeles waltl, assembly GCF_031143425.1. Taxonomy (NCBI): domain Eukaryota; kingdom Metazoa; phylum Chordata; class Amphibia; order Caudata; family Salamandridae; genus Pleurodeles; species Pleurodeles waltl. The sequence goes on from NC_090447.1 coordinate 917,405,448, forward strand.
TGAAGGGCCCAGCGGAGCGGTGCTTGAGATGAAGGGCCAAGCGGAGCGGTGCTTGAGATGAAGGGCCAAGCGGAGCAAGGCAGAGACGGCGGTGCCCAGCGGAGCGGTGCTTGAGATGAAGGGCCAAGCGGAGCAAGGCAGAGACGGCGGTGCCCAGCGGAGCGGTGCTTGAGATGAAGGGCCAAGCGGAGCGGTGCAGAGACGGCGGTGCCCAGCGGAGCGGTGCTTGAGATGAAGGGCCCAGCGGAGCGGTGCTTGAGATGAAGGGCCCAGCGGAGCGGTGCTTGAGATGAAGGGCCAAGCGGAGCGGTGCTTGAGATGAAGGGCCAAGCGGAGCGGTGCAGAGACGGCGGTGCCCAGCGGAGTGGTGCTTGAGATGAAGGGCCCAGCGGAGTGGTGCTTGAGATGAAGGGCCCAGCGGAGCGGTGCTTGAGATGAAGGGCCCAGCGGAGCGGTGCTTGAGATGAAGGGCCAAGCGGAGCGGTGCTTGAGATGAAGGGCCAAGCGGAGCGGTGCAGAGACGGCGGTGCCCAGCGGAGCAGTGCTTGAGATGAAGGGCCAAGCGGAGCAGTGCAGAGACGGCGGTGCCCAGCGGAGCGGTGCTTGAGATGAAGGGCCCAGCGGAGCGGTGCTTGAGATGAAGGGCCAAGCGGAGCGGTGCAGAGACGGCGGTGCCCAGCGGAGCGGTGCTTGAGATGAAGGGCCAAGCGGAGCAGTGCAGAGACAGGCGGTGCCCAGCGGAGCGGTGCTTGAGATGAAGGGCCCAGATAAGCGGTGCTTGAGATGAAGGGCCAAGCGGAGCGGTGCAGAGACGGCGGTGCCCAGCGGAGCGGTGCTTGAGATGACGGGCCAAGCGGAGCGGTGCAGAGACGGCAGTGCCCAGCGGAGCGGTGCTTGAGATGAAGGGCCCAGCGGAGCGGTGCTTGAGATGAAGGGCCCAGAGGAGCGGTGCTTGAGATGAAGGGCCAAGCGAAGCGCTGCTTGAAATGAAGGGCCAAGCGGAGCGGTGCAGAGACGGCGGTGCCCAGCAGAGCGGTGCTTGAGATGAAGGGCCCAGCGGAGCGGTGCTTGAGATGAAGGGCCCAGCGGAGTGGTGCTTGAGATGAAGGGCCAAGCGGAGCGGTGCAGAGACGGCGGTGCCCAGCGGAGCGGTGCTTGAGATGAAGGGCCCAGCTGTCAAAGCCCAGCTCACCTGAGTCCTTGTTCAGTTCTGATGGAGGTTGAAGACAATCCGACCCCACCCTGAAACTGCTTGTTCCAGCACACTAGTTTTTAAAACAGTGCACTAAGAACAGAAGCTCAAGGGAAGGGGGGAAGCGGATAAAATAAAATAAAGAGACAACACCGTTCTTGCGTTTCCACTGTTGAAGTGCTGCACAAATCTGCGGCCCTCTCTGACTTCTGTAGAAACTGGTGCCTAATGAAACATAAACAAAGAACAGATAAGTACAACCTATTCCTAACTGGGTTCCTGACTATCCCTTTATTTATTAGAAATTTTCTTCTAAAAGTACCTCTTGGATCCTGGTCTCTAGTTTCCAGGTTTGGAATGTGTTACTGCTCTGGGATGTGCTTTCTATTACTCTAAAGCTTCTAAAACATTAAACAAATACCGTTATCAGAATTACTAATATCAAACATTCATCTTAATATAACTAAAGCCTAAATTCCCAATAGCAGACTCACTTTTCCCATATTTCCAGAATCTTTTATAAAACAAATACTGTACTTTTACGTCAAAATACAGCATGTAATTTGTGCAAGTACTTGATTTACTGTTTGCCTTGCTGTTAATGGTTTCCACGGTTCGATTCTTAAAAGTTCCATAAAAAATGTTTGCTTCACAAAGTTCCGCAAAGTATTCTTGTAACAAAGAGTTTGAATCACAATGTTCGTGGAAGGTATCTTGTTTCCAGAAATTGTTGTCAAAGTTCTTTCAGGTAATACAAGTTTTGCACTTACTTGTTGCTGGCAAGAGATACTTATCAGTCTAACCTTGTCTTTTTTCTCTTTTGCATGTTGCTTGTAGGAGAGAGGCTGAGGCAAGGAGGAACCGGAAACCGGAAGAAGGAAGAACCAGCAGCTGCACCCATTGAAGCCAATGAAAGTCTGTAGAGAGCAGGAGTGCCAGCGCCGAGGGATCTGTCCTCAGGTAAGCGGGAGGTAGACGAGCACAAGCACTGGGTGAGGCTCGGGGGCTGCCTTTTATAGACAGGGCTGGGTGTGGTCCTCACATGCTGCACATGTTCTTGAAAGGTGTGCAGAGTTTCAGTTATTATGCAAATGAGTTAAATTAACACATGGCCTAGAGAGGAGTGTTTTAAAGAAGCCTTGGTAAAAGCAAGGCCCAATGTGTAAACAAAACAGCACATTAAACAACATACACAGAAGCCTAGGGGGGGGGGAGGTGAGATAACAAGAAAGGATTTCAATAGTAAGTTTAAAAGGGAGCTATTACAGAACCCACTAGTGCAGTGAGAGGGGACATGCTCTTTGCTGTGCACAAACCCTAACACCAGCGGAGCGGTGCTTGAGATGAAGGGCCCAGCGGAGCGGTGCTTGAGATGAAGGGCCAAGCGGAGCGGTGCAGAGACGGCGGTGCCCAGCGGAGCGGTGCTTGAGATGACGGGCCAAGCGGAGCGGTGCAGAGACGGCGGTGCCCAGCGGAGCGGTGCTTGAGATGAAGGGCCCAGTGGAGCGGTGCTTGAGATGAAGGGCCCAGCGGAGCGGTGCTTGAGATGAAGGGCCCAGCGGAGCGGTGCTTGAGATGAAGGGCCCAGCAGAGCGATACTTGAGATGAAGGGCCCAGCGGAGCGGTGCTTGAGATGAAGGGCCAAGCGGAGTGATGCAGAGACAGCGGTGCCCTGTTCAGCAGTGCCTGTCTTGAAGGGCCCTGTTCAGCGGTTCTTGAGACGGCGGTGCCCTGTTCAGCGGTGCCTGTCTTGAAGGGCCCTGTTCAGCGGTGCTTGACACGGCGGTGCCCTGTTCAGCGGTGCTTGTCTTGAAGGGCCCTGTTCAGCTGTGCCTGTCTTGAAGGGGCCTGTTCAGCGGTTCTTGACACGACGGTGCCCTGTTCAGCGGTGCTTGTCTTGAAGGGGCCTGTTCAGCGGTGCCTGTCTTGAAGGGCCCTGTTCAGCGGTTCTTGACACGGCTGTGCCCTGTTCAGCGGTGCTTGTCTTGAAGGGCCCTGTTCAGCGGTGCCTGTCTTGAAGGGCCCTGTTCAGCGGTGCTTGACACGGCGGTGCCCTGTTCAGCGGTGCCTGTCTTGAAGGGCCCTGTTCAGCGGTTCTTGACACGGCGGTGCCCTGTTCAGCGGTGCTTGTCTTGAAGGGCCCTGTTCAGCGGTGCCTGTCTTGAAGGGCCCTGTTCAGCGGTTCTTGACACGGCAGTGCCCTGTTCAGCGGTGCCTGTCTTGAAGGGCCCTGCTCAGCGGTGCTTGACACGGCTGTGCCCTGTTCAGCGGTGCTTGTCTTGAAGGGCCCTGTTCAGCGGTGCCTGTCTTGAAGGGCCCTGTTCAGCGGTTCTTGACACGGCGTTGCCCTGTTCAGCGGTGCCTGTCTTGAAGGGCCCTGTTCAGCGGTGCTTGACACGGCGGTGCCCTGTTCAGCGGTGCCTGTCTTGAAGGGCCCTGTTCAGCAGTTCTTGACACGGCAGTGCCCTCTTCAGCGGTGCTTGTCTTGAAGGGCCCTGTTCAGCGGTGCCTTTCTTGAAGGGCCCTGTTCAGCGGTTCTTGACACGGCGGTGCCCTGTTCAGCGGTGCTTGTCTTGAAGGGCCCTGTTCAGCGGTGCTTCACATGTGTCTCCAGGGCACCAGATCCGGCCAATAGATGGTGTTCACTCACCATCCGACTTCTCGCTTGCTGGGCCCTCCTGTGCTGGTGGCCCGTGCCCGTGGGTGTCCTCCTTCACCCCCGGAATGGGGCTGGTGGGGCCCTCCTGGGCAGCTCGCCTGCTGCTGGACTTGTCGGCCGTGCTGCCCTTGCCATCCTTGCCTGATCCTCTGTGACCCTTGCCTCCCTTTGGAGATGTGCCAGGTGGCACCCCACTCCCTGACGGTGCCAGGGTGGTGCCTGTGGAGGCTGCCGTCTCTGTTTTCTCACGCCGGCCCATGGCTTTTTTTGTTTTTTTCCCAGGGGGTGGGCTGGCTGTCCCTTTGCTGCTGGCCGATGTGGCTGCCCTCGAAGGTGGGGGACTCCAATATCCCTGGACTATGGTCCTTGTAGGTCCAGGGGTTGTGGTGGCTGAGGTGCAGATTGGACTTTTACGAGATGGAGGGGGTGGGTCAGGTGATGGAAAGAGGTTAATTTTGGAGAGGAAAAACTTTTTGGGAGCAATGGGAAGGGTAGGTGCAGTGGGTATGGGAGTGGAGGAAGAGGATGTGGCTTGTAGGAGAGTCAAGTGTGCTGTCTATGGGTGCAGGTGCTTGTGACGGAGGCTGTCGTGAGGTGGATGGCTGTTGGGTGGGTGGCTGCGTGCGTTTGTGTGGTTTGGAAGAGGGTGTGACAGACACACTGGGAGAGGACACAGGGGACGTGTAAATGGCAGTGGGGGTGGTGACTGCACATGTGCGGAGTGTTCTGGTGGGTGTGCTAGTGATGGTCGTAGTGGCTGATGAAGTGGTGCATGCAAGTGTGAGTTGGGACGTCACAGGGAGGGAGGAGGGAGACGAGGAGGAGGGGGACACAGAGGAAGCAGTGGCTGTTGGCATGTCTGCATGTGGATGTTGCTTGTGTGAATGCTTCTGTGATGTGTGGTGCTTATGTTTGGATGAGCTGACCTTGGGTGTTGAGGTGTGTGCAGGCTGGTCTGTAGGTGTGTCTGGGATAGGCAGAGGAACAGGGGAGTGGGACTGGGTGGAGGGAGTTGGAGGAGGGAGGCAGGAGACAGGGACAATGGCTGCCGTCAGTGCTGAGGCCAGAGCGTTGAACGATCGCTGATGGGCAGCCTGACCCAAATGAATGCCCTCCAGGTATGCATTGCTCCGATGCACCTCCCTTTCCACCCCCTGGATGGCATTCAAAAGGGTAGACTGCCCAACAATGAGCGTCCGGAGGAGGTCGATGACCTCCTCACTGAGGGCAGCAGGGGTAACTGGGGCAGGGCCTGAGGTGCCTGGGGCGAAGGAGATGCCCGCCTTGTTGTGCGGGCGGGCACGGGGCGAACGCTGAGGGGCTGCTGGGAGGGCGGAGCTGGTGCCCTGGGTGGCGGCTGTACCTGTTGTTGCGGTGGGCACGGATGTTGCCGCCACCACAAGGGAGCTCCCTTCCGAGGACGTGTCGGTGTCGCTGATGTCTCCACGCGTCCCCGTTGTGGAGCCCCCCTCGCCCTCCGTCCCACTGGTCAAATCAGAGTCCGTTGCATGGCCCTCCGGGGCCATGTGAGATGCAGCTCCCTCGTGCTCCAATTCCACTTCTCCTCCGCCAGATGATGCTAATGCACACATGAACAGGAAGAGCAGACAAAAAAAGGGGGGGGGAGAATAAAGACATGTTGAGTGCATGCATTGGCAACACAGTTGGCGGAGAGGACAGACACAGAAGCCCCCTGCACTACGCCGCGCACTTGGGGTACACTACTCAATCAGTGGGACATGGCCTACAAGCCTATGGACGACAACTGCACACATAGGTGACACAGGGCCATGGATAGCTGTACTTGGCACCCTACAGAGGTGGGGGGCGGGGGCACAGGGCCATGCCTTATGGAGGGGCCTAGCCTACAGAAATCGCCCTGGCCTAGGGATACCCACAGCCCTCCTCCCCCACCCAGACACCTCCACTTTGCGCATAGTCAGCAGAATGAGAGTGTACTCACCCCCTTGTGTCTGCTGTGATGTCCTCACGCGCCCATCCAAATCTGGGTAGGCCACCGCCAGGATCCGAGACATCAGGGGGGTCAATTGACGCGTGGCACCCCTCCTACGTTGGGAGGCCATCCCCAGCAGAGCCTCCACGGTCTTTCTGCTCCCGCGGCGGATGTCCTCCCACCTCTTCCGGCAGTGGGTGCCCCGTCTGTTGTGGACCCCCAGGGTCCGGACGTCCTTGGCGATGGCACGCCAAATGTCGACTTTCTGATGGGCGCTGACCTATGTGACACGTACAGGGAGAGAAAATACAATATCAGAATTTTCTGCATGCTCGATGTGAGTGTACCCCCATCCCCACACTTGCCATGTGGCACATGCTCTCATCTGTCGTTTGATGCATGCCTCATACGCTCCCCTCCCCACCATCGTTCATTCACCCCACTCAACCCAGGCATTGCCCACAAAGCATGGTCCCAGTGTACTTACCTGTTGGTCTGGAGGACCGTAGAGTAGCGCATACTGGGGGAGGACCCCATCAACAAGTTTCTCCAATTCCTCAGATGTGAAGGCAGGGGCCCTTTCCCCAGTCGCAGCAGCCATTGTCTCTTCCAGACCGAGGTCACAGCAGCACTTGCAGTATAGGTCCTCTCCTGTGGATGATCAGGTCTCGAGTGATTAAGCAGATAGAAAATGGCGGTCACGCCCGCGGCGGTGCGTACTGCGGCGGTGCGTACCGCGACCACCGGCGCACATCGTCATTGGCTCCTGAGACCCATAGGGTTCAATGTTAACCAATGCTGCTTTGCGCCGCAGTCTTCGACCGCCACGGTGTGCCATGCCAGCGCATTGACTTCACATCCCATTGTCACACTTCACAGGTCAGGCAGCCGCCATTTCAAGGGCCCACATGGCTTAATTTCTACTGCGTCACACAGGCCTAGGCATTGCATTGCCACTCATACAAGTCATTCAATGCATAGCGAATCGTGTTCTGTGCAAGCCGTGGTTACGTACCTGTGGGTTGCTTGACTTTGTGCTCCATGTTGTCCTTCCTAGGCACCGTCCGCTGGGACATGCGAGGAGATGGAGGAATGTTCCCGTGTACAGACCGCTGGTGGACCTGTCGACAATGGAAGAAAGACATGTCATACTGACATACAGACTTGACCGAGCCACTATACAGGAACTGTGTGCCCAGCTGGAGCCAGACCTGATGTCCCCCATTCGCCAACCCACAGGGATTCCCCCTCTGGTGCAGGTTCTGTCAGTACTCCATTTTTTGGCAAGTGGATCATTCCAAACACCAGTGGCCATATCATCAGGGATGTCTCAGCCTATGTTTTCTAAGGTTTTGTCCAGAGTGTTGTCTGCCCTCCTGAAACACATGCACAGCTACATCATGTTCCCTTAGGTGGAGGATTTGCCGATAGTGAAAGGTAACTTCTATGCCCTGGGACATATCCCCAACATCATAGGTGCCATTGATGGGACACATGTGGCCTTGGTACCCCCCGCAGGAGTAAACAGGTGTACAGAAACCGGAAGAGCTACCATTCGATGAATGTGCAGATGGTGTGTTTGGCCGACCAGTACATCTCCCATGTGAATGCCAAATTTCCTGCATCAGTGCATGACGCTTACATTCTGAGGAATACTAGCATCCCTTATGTGATGGGGCAACTCCAGAGGCACCGTGTGTGACTAATAGGTGAGGACAAGGACCCTATACAGTGTGAATAGTTGTCTGGGTATGGGGTTGTCCCTACGGGTTAGTGTGTGTCTAACAGTTGTCCCTCGATATTTGCAGGTGACTCTGGTTACCCCAACCTGTCATGGCTACTGACCCCAGTGATAAATCTCAGGACAAGGGCAGAGGAATGCTACAATGACGCACATGGGCAAACTAGGAGGGTGATTGAACGGACCTTCAGCCTCCTGAAGGCCAGGTTCCGGTGCCTCCATATGACAGGTGGTTCTCTCTACTACTCACCAAAGAAGGTGTGCCAGATCATCGTGGCCTGCTGTATGCTGTACAACCTGGTATTGCGACGGCAGGTGCCTTTTCTGCAGGAGTATGGTCCAGCTGGTGGTCTTGTGGCAGCTGTGGAGCCTGTGGACAGTGAAGAAGAGGAGGCAGAAGAAGAGGATATTGACAACAGAAGCAACATTATCCAGCAATACTTCCAGTGAGACACAGGTAAGAAGATGTCACGGCCTCCCACATCTCATACTATTGTTGGAGCTAGCAGAAATCTGTCATTTTCACTCAGTGTATGGACCCTGACTTGTCACTTTGCCTTTCCATTTAACAGATGTGGGTCCCACTTAGTGCCCTCTGCTATATTTCCTCCAGCCCTACAGCTATGTTTCATCGGTATGTGAACAATTAAATTGACATTTCTATATTCCATAGTTATTGCAATTACACATTTGTGAAAGCACAGACTGACTCCAGATTGTTTTGTGATTGAAGTGTGTTTATTTCTGTGCAAATAAGTGGAGGGGGTTGTAAAATGGGCAGGGGGATGGTGGAGGAATGTCCATGGCAGAGTCCAGTCTATTTGTTTCACAGGTGCATTATCCAAAGGGGCATAGGAAGTGGAGCAAGGGCAGTTGATGGATGGACAGGGTGATAAAGTGGGACAGAAGGGTGACATTCAGGGGGGTCTCATTTCCTGGCGGGGGTCTTGGCAATGTTCTCTGTCTTGTTTCTGGATCTCAGGGACCATTTGCGGGGTGGCTCACCATCTGCAGGGAGTGGGGTGCTGGTGTCGTGTTCCTGTGGCGGTGCCTCCTGTCCACTGGTACCGGTGGAGGTGGAGGGCTGGTCATCATCCAGGCTAGTGTAAGGGGCCCCTTGTTGTGCCACAGTGTCCCTCCTGGTGTTGACAAGGTCTTGCAGCACCCCTGCAATTGTGACCAGGGTGGTGTTAATGGACTTCAGTTCCTCCCTGATCCCCAGATAGTGTTCCTCCTGCAGCCGCTGGGTATCCTGAAACTTGGCCAGTACCATTGCCATTGTCTCCTTGGAATGATGGTAAGCTCCCATGATGTTGGAGAGGGCCTCGTGGAGAGAGTGGGCACCGCAGTCCTCCCAGTTCCCCTGTTTTTCTGTTCCTCTGTCCCCTGAAGCGTGTGCCCACATCCACTGCCCCCAGGTCCCTGATTGTCTTGAGTTGGTGGGTTTGCCTGGGTTCCCTGTAGTGGTGAACACACTTCTGATTGATGTGACCTGGGGACAGAGGCATATGCCGGCTGGGTGGCTGCTGTGGTGGTGTTTCCTGAGGGGGGAGGCTCTGTGGTGGCTTGTGCCAGTGTCAGGGGAACCGACTGTCCCGTGATCCCTGATGGGCCGGGCTGGTCATCTTGATCCAGTTGTGCAGAGCTGCTGTCATCACTGTGGGTCTCTTCTGTGGGGGGACTGGATATGTCTGGTAACTCCTGTCCGGTGACGTTGGGTAGTGGTCCTGCAGGGGTGTAAAGGCATGGTTATTGCATCTGTGTGTGCCATTGTGTGCAATGGGTGAGGGACCCTGTACTCCAGTGCTTGCATTCTTGTCTAGGTCCTTGTGTGATAATTGGTTTGGGGTCAGTGTGGGTCTCTGTGGTGGACATGCTTGGGTGATGGCTGTCCATGCATTGGTGTTACATGCAGGGCTTGGTTTTGGGATGTGTGGGTTGTGTTGGTGGGGTATCTGTGGGGTGATGGGTGTGAGGGTAAGGGTGGGAGTATGTGATGGCATGCAGATGGGGTGGGGGGATAAGGTATTAAAGATTTGCCTTACCAGAGTCCTGTCCTCCTCCTACTCCTGCGAGGCCCTCAGGATGAAGTATTGCCAAGACTTGATCCTCCCATGTTGTTAGTTGTGGGGGAGGAGGTGGGGGTCCACAACCAGTCCTCTGTACAGGAGTCTGGTGTCTGGAGACCACGGCATGCACCTTCCCCAGTAGGTCGTTCCACCTCTTCCGGATGTCATCCCTAGTTCTTGGATGCTGTCCCACTGCGTTTACCCTGTCAACAATTCTGCACCATAGCTCTATCTTCCTAGCAATGGAGGTGTTCTGCACCTATGATCCAAATAGCTGTGGCTCTACCCGGACGATTTCCTCCACCATGACCCTGAGCTCCTCCTCAGAGAACCTGGGTTGTCGTTGAGGTGCCATGATGTGGTCTGGGTGATGTGTGAGATGGTGTATGTTGTGATGTGTGAGGGGATGTGTTGTGTGTTGTTTGAGGTGCGTGGATGTTGTGTGAGTGATGATGTTGTGTCTGTGGATGCAGGTGTTGTTTCTGGTGGTGTCTCTCTCTGGATTGGTATCAGAATTCTGGTAGTAAGGGTTTGTGGGTGATGTGGGTGTATGTTTTATATTGGATTTGGTGTGTGGGTGTGGTGTGTGTATGTGTATCAGGTGTGTGTATTTCGATTTGTCCAATGTGGTTGTGTTTTGTAAATGTGTGTGTATTTTGAGCGCGGCGGTGTGTACCGCCAATGGCATACCCCGGTTGAAAGACCGCCGCGTGGATTCGTGGATCGTGATAGTGTGGGCGTATTCCTGTTGGCGTGACGGTGGAGGTTTATTATCGCCAGTTTATCACTGACCTTTGGTGTGGCGGACTTGTGTGGGTGTCTGGATTATGGGGGATTCCGAGCTGTGGGTCGTAATAGCTGTAGCGGAATTCCGCCGCCGCAGCAGTGTGTTGGCGGTCTTCTGCACGGCGGTAAGCGGGATTTAACGCAAGGGTTGTAGTGAGGGCCATAATCTGTCATGAGGGTAGAACATGCTGAAAATGTGTGCAAATGCATATTGAGACATGTATTCTTCATTATAATGCTTCAAATAATAAAGTGTGTGGCAATGCCACACCTGGAAATTACCATTACTTCATTATCAAAAATTAGGCGGGTAATTTTACTGCATTGGGATACTTGACAGACTCATGATGATCCCCATTGCTTATTATTACTTTGGATTAAAGAGATTTTTGATCCTATTTGGATATCATTTTTATTTTCTCATGGCAACTCTGCCTTCAGACTTTGCTAAAAAATGATGGCTCATAGAATGGAATCAGTTGTGGCTACACCAGGTCCAACTTGTCTGCCCAGACAATTGATGATTTTGAGGCTGACCAAGCTATTGAGTTGTGTACAGAAATCTACAGACATAAACCAGTTTGACACAGTAAAATCTGCTGACAACCACATTCCTTCCACAAGCAGTCTCAACTCAACTGATTTCCTAGCAGTTGAATTTCTCAACCCCACCAACGCCACTGCACCTGAATATATCAAGGCCACATGGAAGACAAGCCTCATCGCCCAAACAATCTTAGGAGAAAGCCCAATCTTTGAACGCTGGGGTATCAGTATTGTCACGCACTGCAAGGTTGGCTACCCATCTCCCCTGCTAACAACGGGTCACACCCTTGAATCAGGCCCCCAATGCAGGAAAACACGATCCATACTTAGAAGCGCACAGGGCTGCTCACTTGTGTCCTCAAATACCTTCACTACTGCTAGGGGAGACTCTCGGCCTCAAAAACTCCTCACCTCAGCCAATTTATCTCTAAACAACAATGATCCAAGGTGGATTTCAAAAACAATCAACAACTGCAATAGGCAAGGGTGACAAACCTCAGACACAAAGCTGGGCTCTGCATCATCAAAGGAGATCCTCTACATGTGTTCTTGGAATGTAATCAGCCTCCTTTCTAAAGCTTTGGATCCTGACTTTATCCAATACATCAGCACTTTGAACATTATACTAATGCAGGAAACTTGGCTGGATGAACCATTCCACTTGCAGCGCTATATGTGCTTCATCACCCCTGCATCCAGGAAGGTTAAGTATGAACACCCACAAGGTGGCCTAGCCACTTCTGTCTCTTTAGCATTATCGATCAGAGCCACTCCACTCCACCTGCTCCTCTAGCAGTATTGTGTCAATTGCCGCCACGGCGAGTGCCTCCACAGCAGAGATAGTTCTTGTAAATACCTATCTTCATCCCAAACTTAAATTCAGTGACGCTAATAACTTTGTGGCTCTGCTTGAGAACTACATAAGTAGCAGCGTCATAGCCGACTGGGCTGACATCATCATCTCAGGCGATTTCAATTTGCACCTATGAGGATCCTCAACAGAAGAAACCTCAATTGCCCTCTCCAGCACTTGGGACCTTCCTACACAAGGGCCCAACAAATACAGCCGTCCCACTAAGACCAGCAGGACCTTGCTCAATGGCTTAGAATTGTTACAGCTAAGAGCCCTTAACGGCAGATTTACTGAGGACTCGCCTCCAGCAGCATCATACTTTTCTACCACAGCCTCCACCACAATTGTCTACACGTTTGTCACCCTCCCACTATTCAAACAAATAGCCTCCTACCATCTAGGCAACAGGAGTTACAAATGTGGCAATCAAACATTGATCATGTCACCAAAGCAGCAATGGATCATGCACTTGAATTGGAAACATATAACAACAGCGAAGTGAAGAAATGAGAACAATTTACAACCAGGCTTAGTGCAACGTTTGCGGAGCCAATCACGAACTGGCGAATGTTACCTCCTTCAGCTGTAACTCACTTGGCTCAAGTGCACAGGATAGCACTATGTGAGGCAAAGAGAAAAATTTACTGCATAGGGCGTCTCCAAGGCAGCCCGGGAAACCCAGACCTTCAGATAATCCTAAGGCACCACAAACAGTTACTAAATAAGCTAAAATGGTCAATCAATAGTAACCGCTTTGAAGACTTGTGGGTCAGGCTACATTCAGATGCACAGAGAAACAACAGCGCACGTTTCCGGAGTACAATATGCATCCTCACACGTCCACACCATGGTGACATTACATTGCATATACCAGAAGCTGTCAGGGCCAAACACCATGGAGACCATTTCAACAGCCTGACATCACTTAGCATGACCACATAAAGCATGACTTCACCAGGAACTCTTCTTTCACACATGCCCTTATTAAAGTCTCCACACACGTTACTCACTGACTCGGTTACTATAAAAAATCAGATAGCCAAGGGCAGGAGAGAAGGCGCCCCGGAACCAAATGGACTTCCACCTCCATTCTTTAAGCACAGCAGACCCTTCTGACAAAAGATTTTCAAACCTCTCTACCTGGAAATAGGTCTGAAAGGAACGATCCCACAGTCCTGGAAGGGGTCCATAATTTCCCCCATCTGTAGAACTGGGGACAGGTCGTTCCCCGATAGCTACTGTCTGATTTCCTTAATTGACAATGATGCAAAGTACTTTGCAGGTCTGTTATTGGACTATCTGCTTGCATTGTCTACTGAAAAGGGAATAATCCCCATGACCCAAACAGGATTCTCCAAACATACCAGCACCATCACGAACATCATGGCTATTTCCCCTCTAACCGACTAAGCAATAACACTGAAACGTCAGCTCCGTCTATGCTTTGTTGACTTCAATGCTGCATTTGACCATGTGGACAGAAATCTGCAGTGGAAGAAGCTTGAAACCTGGGGCTTCCACATCTACTTCTATGCCTGATAATAGCCCTTCATTCGGACACATGGGTCCAGATAAAACTAGGTACAGGCATTCGTCTTTCAAGGCAGATCCCCACTACCAAGAGTCTGAAACAGGGTTGTGTTTTGGCCCCACACACTGTTCAATCTACACTTAGCAGATTTAGCGTGTTCACTCGCCCTCACTAACTCGCACCCCCCAAAATTGGGAACCTGGAACTACCATGCCTCATGTATGCCGACAACCTCATACTGATCAGCCATATGGAAATATACCTTCAGAGACTATTAAACGCCACTCAACACTACTCAGCCACTAATGCCTTGACAGTAAATCATGGTAAGACATGGACACTGTCAATTAGGTCAAAGGCCCTCTCGAGAACTTGGTTTTGGGGGAAGACACGACTTGCTCAAACAGACAAGTACAAATACCTTGGAGTCGCTATTGACAAATCGGTGAACTTCGTGTATAATGGGAAAAAGCCTAGCCATAGTTATATTGCTATAAAGACTAAAACTTATCTGAATGGGCCTTCTTACACCCCCCTATTAAAAGTGCTAAAAGCCAAGCTCCTGCCCAAATAACATACAGGAGCGAATTACAAAGAGGCAGGGATTTAGATATCTTAAACCACGCAGTAAGCAAAGTTTATCGGATGATCTTTAACATCCCCAGATTCACCTCCCCTGCCCAATTGAGACTGGAGTTTGGTCTACTGAACCAACCCCTGGCTCAACATGTTGCCTACATAAACTTCTGGAGCAATACCCGTGATGCCTCCCTGGGCACTCTTAACTACAATATGTGTCAAGAGCTTGAACATAAGAACACCTCCCTGTTCAGAATCCACTTAGATGGTTCACTTAGGAAGACTGGGCTCATCGATCTTTGAAGGAGCCCAATCCCACACAACGCCTTCAAGAAAGTAGATGGGAAACTGATTAGGCGTCAGTCACTACTGGAGGACAAAGCATTCTTCTCACAGGGTCTCATGCATGGATGACTTTGCACACTTACACGTCTTTGGCACCACAGTCATACCTAGGCCATGGTTTCTTGAGACGAAAAAAGGATCGATTCTTAAAGTATCGACTTGGACTCTTACCATTTGCTTTAAATGCGGCCCCCGGGCTGAGAGATCTAACCAACTCTACCTGCCGCCTGTGTGGTGAGGACACGGAAGACCTCCTGTATGTCCTCTGCTCATGTAACAATCTTGCACTAGAACGAAAAGCCCTACTAAAGAACAAATTTAATTAAAGAGGCATACGGACACAGACAAGCAGTGATGGTGTGCTTTGCCCCTGGGAACCTGCAACTGAACAGCGCTTTGGTGAAGTTTCTATTGCAGGTGACACAAAGGCAAGCTTTAATAAGCCATTCACAGGAGGATAATTCACAGCCCAATGCCTGACAACATACTTTAATGCATTAAGCGAACCTCTACTCTGACTGAAGCAAGCAAAATTTTAAGCAGCAAACTTTTATTATGTTTAAAACAAGCTCCCATGGAGCACATATCGAAATGACTGGACAATGCGCTCAATCCTCAGATGATGATTTAGCAACATCACAAATGTATTTTTAAAAGTGTTTGCTTTTTCTACACTTTTGTTATGGTTTTAAGTGACTAAACAATAAATAGTATTACTTAATTACTTACTTATATGTTGGTTTGTGGTCTGCAATGTAATTCAGCCAGACCTAGAAGAAGGTACATTTATGTTACTATTATCAGTAAAAATATAGGTCCAGCTACTAGTATCTTTCTCTTGCTGTTTATTCATTGATATTTTGTTTAGGGTGCCCGTACGAAGCTGCTTAGTGTTGCAACTGCCTTTGAGGTTAGACGTTTATTCAATTCACATTTTTGAGAACATTTTCATTTTTTTATATGCTGATCCCTACCACCCAAGGTAAAATTACAGACCCATGATTCTATCAGTAGCCTATGTTCTTCAGATTTTGCCACTGCAATAAGCAGTGTTCCTTTGTCCCTAATTAAGCACTAGTGATCTGATGCAGGCTGCAAATATTAATTGTGCCTTCAGATATTAGATCGTAGCCAAAATCCCCTTTGCAGAAATAATTCCACTCTTTATCAAAATATTTCCCTTCAGTGATTTCTAGATTGAATAATATTGTACTAACTATTGTAAGTAAAATACCCATGCTAGCTAAAGTTTCAGCCATCTCTTCAACTAAAAATGACCAGGTTGGTGCTATTGCAACCAATGTCAGTGGTGATGTGATTGAACCAATTAAATCTTTCCTTTCAATGGTCTTTGCACACCTCTGTGCCAAAGATTTAGAAAGTTTAAACACATATTTCCCTGTGGTGTCTTTGTGTGCATAGAAATTATTTGGACTTTTCACAAACAGCATTTTGTAGTAAGTTTAGTAGTTCTACAATAGTACCAGGAACATACTATTAAATACTATCCACATCCCTATGTGCAGGGATCTACTCCCCTGCTTGCCTGTCTTTTCTGTGCGTATTTATCTGCCCTGAACGGGTAGAAAAGGTGAGAAGCTAAAGGAGAATTAAGGAGAGGTTTAAGTAGAGTTAGGGTTGGGGTTTAAGGAGGGACATGCTCCCACCCAAAAAAGAGAAAGCCTATTGCTAATCACAGACTGCCTGTCTAAAGTTACTACAGACAAAAATGACCCAATATAGTCCTAACTGTACTCTAGCTCTGAGCTGGAGTATGTCCAGCTCAGACATAGCCAACTATTGGTACTACAACACCCTCCCACTGAAAATAATGGAGGTAGGGATGTACAATAAAATCTCATATGAAGTAATTAAATTATTTTAACATTTGTAATTGTGCATAAATAAAACACAATTATTTTATTTCTAAGATATTGTATACATGTGCTTTAATTTTAATGTAATAATAATATTACTAGCTTTAATTAATTCTGAAAATCAATTTTAATAATTTATGATACATAATGTTTTTACTCTAGGTGGGATTTCTTTTTAATTTAAACTTCCGAAAAATAATTTTATTTGAAATAAACACAGTCAAAGCCTGTAATTTTTTTTCAATTTAAAATTAAAGTAATACTTTAGCATTTTTATATTGCTCTACATTTAAACTTCCGAAAAATAATTTTATTTGAAATAAACACAGTCAAAGCCTGTAATTTTTTTTCAATTTAAAATTAAAGTAATACTTTAGCATTTTTATATTGCTCTACATTTAAAATAAATACATACAATCATTTAACATTAATATTGAGCATAACATTTTCATTATTTTTCATAAGTTTAATAATCTTTTATGGTGTTCTACAGAGATCTGCAGTCTGTGCCAAGTATGTGAAATACCAAATACGGCCATAAAGTCACTACCAGGAATAACATATCCATTGTATTTGATATTTTTAGTGTTTCTCTCACATTCAGAAGGTGGGTACACTCATAAATGGTGAATATCGAAAAGTACTTAAGTTAATCAAAAGGCTAATAGGAAATTTGTGAATAGGCCCAATTCTCTTTTTTGGCACACACGGGGCTGCATATTGGTGCATACCCTACATCAGAACATAACACAGAGTGAACATAGATTAAGTTTAGCAAAGTGTCGATATTGCGTCAGTTCAACAAAGCATAGTCTCTGTTGTTTGTCTATTTGCGTCAGTTTTTGTGAACACCTGTCCTAACCACTAATTAGCATTGGCATGTTGGGCTTCATGCAAAACAATTTAGAACACCAATTTAGAAAACATCTAGCTAAGGTCTCTATCAAAACAAGCAGTTGGTACCTAGAAAGGAAAAGCAAACAGACAAATTACAATTGCATTGTCATAATTACCCTCCAAAGATTAGGTCAGCGCACCGGTTCAGTCTTCGTCTTCAGGACATCAGTCAAATCGCCATCAGTCAGAACTCAGCTCTTGGGAATTAAAGGGCACTTCCCTCTTAAGGAGGAAAGTGTAAATGGGCAGTCTATGGGTGAGGATGGTTTTAATAAACTCAAGTCACCAATCAGAGTGACAACGTTTCTGGATAAAATCAGTAGCATTCCCTAACTCGCTCTCTTGACCTATCTGTGACATGGGTTTTTATCCCTTTTTCGTAGTACATTCCCCCAAAATTCTGTTGGACACTTGCTGTACCCCACTATCTTTAACCTATTAAATTTGACATTAGGTAATCCCAATCTTTACCCCATATTGGTTTACAAGTCTTTGATTGGTCTTCGTGATTGACGTCTTCAGAGGTGGCACATCCGGTGTTACTTCATCCCTTTGTAATTCTTTGTACATCTTTTGGTCAGCAGTTCCTTTGTCGTTCCCGGTTTGAATGACCTTGTACATTACATTAATCTACACTGTTTCAATATATTACAACATTTATTCCAGGGGCATAGAGAATGCGCCTGAGAACGGATTTAACATGGTTACATTCGTCTTCCAAATTGAAGAAAAAGAACACGCGGGGTCATGGCCCCTTGTGAGTCAGCACACTAAAGGATAAAAAATGCATTCCCTGTGACTCGCAAATTGCAAGTATCAATTTGGTATGCAGAAAGGTGTCTCAGACACCTTCTGCAACTCGCAATGGGGTCGCAAAGACCCACCTCATTAATATTAATGAGGTGGGTCGCAGTTTGCGACCCCATTGAGAGCATGGGCACTCACGGGGATGGTGGCCTGCTGGAGACAGCAGACCACCATGTCCGTGACTGCTTTTTAATAAAGCAGTTTTTTTTTTCTAAGTGCAGCCCGTTTTCCTTAAAGGAAAACGATCTGCACTTTGAAAAAAAAAAAGAAACCTTTTGTTTCGGATTTTTTCAGGGCAGGTAGTGGTCCATGGGGACCCCTTCCCGTTTGCGACTGGGTTACCATCCACTTCAAGTGGATGGTAACTGCGATTCCATTTGCGACCGATGGAATTGAATCGCATTGCGAGTCGCAAATAGGAACGGAACACCCCTTCCTATTTGCGAGTCGGAAATGCATTTTGCAAGTCGGATCCGACTCGCAAAATGCATTTCTGCATACCGGTGAGGCTTTTGCGCCTCGCAAAGGGCGTTTTTCGCCGTTTGCGACTCGCAAACGCTTTGCTACATCTGGCCCTAAGTGAGTTATGCCCAAACTGATCCAAATTTTTCTGACACACTAAACTGCCTTAAAGCCACATTTTATTAAGATAGTGTCCTACCGTCATTCTTCATCACATTTATCACTGTGGATACTATCTTACCTCTACTTACTTTTGCCAATGTCTCCCTCACTTCGGGCATCTTCCCAGATGCTCTCAAGAAAAGCCAGATCCTCCCTCTCCTAAAGAAATCCATACTAGACCCTGCTGACATTGCCATCCACTGGCCTATCATTTACATACCATTTATTGGCATGATCATTGAAAAATCACTTGGTGTTCCACGCCAGGACCACATCAATGCCAACCATATCCTGCATGACTACAAGTGTCACTTTGGATCACTCTGGAGTATGGCAATGTAGAAAATGCCATCTTTACCACAGATGACGATAACCCCAGCCATCTGATATCTGTGGGCCACTCAGCTGCTTCAACACAGTTGACCATCTCACCTTCATGTGCACCCTGGAGTCTAGGTATGGGATTCATCTGCTTTTACAACCATCACCAGTTCGTTCACATGAGCAAATCTAAGTCACAAAAAATCCCTATCATTTGTGGAGTGAGGGCTCACTACTGTCACCTGCCACCTTCAACCTATACAAGTAGTCACTTAGTGCTCTACTCACAGGTACCATTTTTATTGGGAAAAGAGCAGGACCACATTATGGTAGGAAGGTATAACATTTGCTATGACCTATTAAATGTTCCTATATTTCTGTCTTCCTATTTGAAGTCAGTCGGCATAAAAACAATTTTTAGAACCGTCCTCAGAATTATCATCTGTCATTATGGGTAATGCAGAATTTAAATTGGGTCAAATGACATCCTAACAGCTCACATTCTTGCTGACATTTCACAGATAAATATTGTGTATTCACCCCAATCTGTATTCATTAGAGTTTTAATTGCCAGGTAAAACATGGTCAGTACACTGGTAAAAATATTGTAAACCACAGTTTGATTGTTGGCTCTGGGTATTATAGGTTTTTGAATAAACTAGAAACATTATATATCTGCTTAGTTTAGTGCATTGCAAGTAGTTTTACACAGTTGAAGTGGTAGTGAAACTGCACACACAGGCCCTGCAATGGAAGGTCTGAGACATGGTTGAGGGGCTACTTATCTGGGTGGCACAATATCATCTGCAGGGCCAGTAGTAGCATTTAATTTACAGGCTCTGGGCACATGTAGTGCACTTTACTGGGGACTTGCAGATAAATTAAATAGGCCAATTGAATATGAGCCAATGTCATCATGGTTTAGTGAGAGAGCACATGTACTTTAGCACTGGAAAGTCTAAAAAACATGATCAAAAAAAGGAGGAGGAGGAAGGCAAAAAGTTTGGAGTGACACCTCAGAGTGGGTTATTTTCCAACACTTTGCTTCAGCAGAAAGCCAGAACCTGTTTTGTTTTTTTGCTTGGATGTCCGTCTCTATTTCAGCAAGGATCCAGATTTTGTTTCTATTGTTCTACAATCAAGGAGTCATGTTTTTAAAACTTTTCCTGCGGTAAGAAAAATTGAAACAGGTTCACGCAAGAGAAATATCGATAATATCTGGCTACTTGCAGGGCCACAACATAATATATCATTGTCCAATGCAAAAAAAACACCCAAAAACATTTTATTATATTACCCCATTTGTAATAGATATATGTACTTAATGTCATCAAAGACTAAACCCACACAATCACCTTCTATCTTACTCAGCATTTCCTGTATGTAATAAATCTGAAAGATTTCAAAGATGTCCATAGAAAGGCATATAGTAAAGTCCATCTTTCTGCTGCCTCACTCCATACTAGGTCATCCCATACCAAATCGCTGCCAGCCTATTACAGATCTAAGTGAAGCACTTCACTCATCGTAATTCTTCTCCTGGAGCGAGGTGTCTGGATGTCTCTTGGATTAACTTTCTTTACAAATAGATTCTACACTTGTATCATTTTTCAAGGTGGTTTTTATTGTAAAAGACAGCATTTGTTCTACTTTGCTTTCCAAGGCCCTGATTTTTTACTTTTGGGGGAAAAACTGCACTAACACAGTTTTGCACTAAAATGTTTAGCACCGGCTTGCACCATTTCTGTACACCATGCGAGCACCATATTTATAGAATGGTGCAAGCCGGTACATAGGGTGGGCTAGTGTAAAAAAAAATGACGTTAGTCGGGTGGGGCTGGCGGTATGGAAGGAGGGGGTTTTGCACCAAAAAATGACGTTCGTTAGGTTAGAGTCAAAAGAAATGACTCTAACATGCCTGGAGTAATTTTCTGATGCAAAACCATCCACACCACATGACTCCTGTCTTAGAAAAGACAGGAGTCCTGCCCACTACCCCAATGGCCAGCACAGGGGACCAGGGTTCCCTGGGCATTGCCATTGCACCCTGTTACATGTGTGGGGGCCCCCATGGCACTTTAAAAAAAATACTTACAGTACTTACCTGTACTTGCCTGTACTTACCTGGGATTGGGTCCCCCATCCTCCGAAGTTCCTATGGTGTGGGTGGGGGTGTCCCTGGGGCCTGGGGAGGACACCTGTGAGCTTATTCCGTGGTGCTTCACCATGGATTTAGACCCATAGGTCCCCTAACGCCTGTCCTGACCCAGGCATTACCAAATGGGGCAAAGCAAGCTTTGCACCATTTTTTGACCCCTCCTCCCTCCTGTGCACCATTTTTGCATAAACATAAGGTGTGCCTCATCCATCAGCCCCTTTGAGTCTTCTGTCCATTAATCCATTAATCATTGGTGTCTTGTTTGAGCTTACACTAGGTACAAAGAGGTGAGTTAGTGATGAAGCCAAAAGAGTGTGTTAGTTCTGCCCGGGGAGCCACATAGATATTAAATAAAGTGGGGCTGAGCGATGAGCCCTGAGGAACCCAGCAGGGCAAAAGGTAAGCAGGGGATCTAAAATCTCCACAGCTTACCGTGGACCACCTGTTAGAGAGAAAGGATTCAATAAGCTTCAGGGCTTGATCCCTAATGCCTACCTGATGTAGGCGTTCAAGCATAATGTGGGGAGCAATGGTGTCAAATGCTGCAGATAGGTCCAACAGGACATCAACCAGCCAACGGATAGCATCTGAAGAGGAGATGAGGGCAGATTCCGTACTATGAAGTTTACGGAATCCATGTTGAGAAAGATCAAACCCCTCTGAGTCCGACAAAAAGCTGACCAATTCTCTGTTAATGTATTTTTCAAACATTTTGGCCAGAAAAGGGAGCAAGGCTATGGGGCGAAGATTGGTCAAATCATTGTGTTTCCCCATTTCCTTCTTCTTTAGGGGAATAATGCTAGTTTCTTTCCAGGCAGAAGGATAAATACTGGAAGTGAGGACCTCCTGAAATATGGGGACCAGCGCAGTTGCCACCAACTCCGGAACCAATTGCAAAATAGCCGGAGGGCAGGGATCTAGCGGAGAACCAGATTTACATTCCTGAAGCAGCTTGCAAATTATGGGGGTCATTACAACATTGGCGGTAAAAGCCGCTTACCGCCGTGCAGAAGACCGCTAACACACCGCCGCGGCCGCGGAATTCCGCCACAGCTATTACGACCCACATCTCGAAATCTGACAAAATTCAGACACTCACACAAGTCCGCCACACCAAAAGTCAGTGATAAACTGGCAAAAACAAAACCTCCACCGTCACACCAACAGAAATACGCCCATGCTATCACGACCCACTAATCCACGCGGCGGTCTTTCAACCACGGTATTCCATTGCCGGTACACACTGCCGCGCTCAAAATACACACACATCTCCAAAACACCACCACATTGGACAATTCGAAATACACACACCTGATACACATACACACACCACTCCCACACACCCAATACAATATAAAACACACACCCACATCACCCACAAACCCCTACGACCAAAAATGTAGACGAAGGCCAGAGAGACAGCACAGCATAGACAACCCTACCATATAGAGGCACACAACACCATCACCCACAATACTTCCACGCACAAAACACCACACACCACTACATATCACCACACTTATCACCACATACACCACCCCACACATCACCTACACCACCCCATGGTACGGCAAAGACACCCCAGGTTCTCGGAGGAGGAGCTCAGGGTCATGGTGGAGGAAATCGTATGGGTAGAGCCACAGCTATTAGGATCACAGGTGCAGCACACCTCCATAGCTAGGAAGATGGAGCTATGGCGAAGAATAGTCAACAGGGTCAACGCAGTGGGACAGCACCCAAGAAATCGGGACGACATCAGGAAGAGGTGGAACGACCTACGGGGGAAGGTGCGTTCCGTTGTCTCCAGGCACAACATTGCGGTACAGCGGACTGGCGGCGGACCCCCACCTCCTCCCCCACAACTAACAACATGGGAGGAGCTGGTCTTGACTATTATGCATCCTGAGGGCCTCGGAGGAGTCGGTGGAGGAATGGACTCTGGTAAGTCAAATCTTAACTATCATATCCCCCACCCTACCTCCATGCTATCACAGACCCCCACCCTCACCCCCTCCCCTATCACTCCAACTCCTCACATATGTACTACTAACTCAAACCACCCATCCCAACACCAAGCCCTGCATGACACAACAAAGCATGGACACCCCTCACTAAAGCATGCCCACTGCACATACCCATAACACCCCCCTCAACCATCATCACACAAGCCCCCACACAGGAATGCTAGCACTGGGGTACACGCTCACCCACCCATTGCACACCATGACACACACAGATGCAATAATCATGCTTTTACACCCCTGCAGGACCACTACCCAACGTCACCAGACAGGAGGGTCCAGACATCTCTACCCCACCCACAGAAGAGGCCCACAGTGATGACAGCAGCTCTGTCGAACTGGATCCAGATGACCAGCCCGGACCATCGTGGGCCTCGGGACAGTCGGTTCCCAACACCCAGTCACAGGTCCCCACAGACCTTCCACCCTCTGGTAACACCAGCACAGCACCCAGCCAGCGGGCCGATACCTCCGTACCCAGGACACGTCAATCAGCTGTGTGTCCACCACTACAGGGAACCCAGGATAACCGACCACCCCAACAACAACAGGGACCTGGGGGCAGTGGCAGTGGGCACACGGTCCAGGGGACGTAGGCCCAGGAACAGAGGGGAACTGGGAGGGCTGCTGTGTGACAGTGGGCGGACAGGCCTAGGGAACCCACTCTCCACGAGGCCCTCTCCTCCATCATAGGAACATACCACCACTCCCAGGAGACGATGGCAACGGTCCTGGCCAAGTTTCAGGAGACCCAGCGCCTGCAGGAGGAACAGTATTTGGGGTTCAGGGAGGAACTCAGAACCATCAGCACCGCCCTGGGCACCATGGTAGGGGTGCTGAAGGAGATACTTAACACCAGGAGGGACACTGTGGCACTCCAAGGGGCCCCTGACACTAGCATGGACGATGAACTGTCCACCACCTCCGCCGGCGCTAGTGGACAGGAGGCACCGCCACAGGACCACCACACCAGCACCCCACCCCCTGCAGACGGAGAACCACCCTGCAAGCGGTCCCTGAGATCCAGGAACAAGACAGAGCACGATGCCAAGACCCCT
The DNA here is from genome assembly GCF_031143425.1 of Pleurodeles waltl. NCBI lineage: Eukaryota > Metazoa > Chordata > Amphibia > Caudata > Salamandridae > Pleurodeles > Pleurodeles waltl. The sequence continues at coordinate 917,429,466 of NC_090447.1, forward strand.
GCCAAGAAATGAGACCACCGTGATTGTTATCCCACTGTCCCACTTTGTAACGCTGTCCATATTGGAACTGCCCCAGTTCCACTTTCTATGCCTATATGGGCAGTGCACCTGTGAGACTAATAGACTGGACTCTGCCATGGACATTCCTCCACCATCACCCCTCACCATTTTACCGCCCCCCTCCAATATTTAGCACTTTAATAAACACCCTTGAAGCACAAAACAATCTGGAGTCAGTCTGTGATTTTGAAAATGTGTATTAGCAATGACAGTGACAAAATCCGTTCTCAAATGTAATGTCAACATACCTATGTCACATATCTCAAGTCCATGAGGAATGTAAGCAGATGACACATGTTGGTAACCACACCTGTGAAACCGTAATGGAAATGTACAACTCAGTTAACATATACTGGTTGAAATCGACAAACAGGATAGAGGTAGAAGTGTGAAAGTACTTGTAGTATGCAGGAATGTGTTCTCACCTGTGTGTCACTGGAAATATTGCTGGATAACTGAGTCCCTGTTGTCAATGTCTTCTTCCTCTGCTTCCTCCTCATCACTGTCCACAGGAGCCACAGCTGCCACAACACCATCATCTGGACCATCCTCCTGCAGAAAAGGCACCTGTCGTCGCAAAGCCAGATTGTGAAGCATACAGCAGGCCATGATGATCTGGCACACCTTCCTTGGTGAGCAGAATAGGGAACCACCTGTCATATGCAGACACCTGAACCTGGCCTTTAGGAGGCCGAAGGTCCGCTCAATCACCCTCCTAGTTCGCCCATGGGCCTCATTGTAGCGTTCCTCTGCCCTTGTCCTGGGATTCCTCACTGGGGTCAGTAGCCATGACAGGTTGGGGTAACCAGAGTCACCTAATAGCCACACACGGTGACTCTGGAGTTGACCCATCACATAAGGGATGCTGCTATTCCGCAGGATGTAGGCGTCAGGCACAGAGCCAGGGAACATAGCATTTACCTGGGAGATGTACTGGTCTGCCAAACATACCATCTGTGCATACATCGAATGATAACTCTTCTGGTTCCTGTACACCTGTTCACTCCTGTGGAGGGGGAACAGAGCTACATGGGTCCCATCAATGGCACCTATGATGTTGGGGATATGTCCAAGGGCATAGAAGTCACCTTTAACTGTAGCCAAACTTCCACCTGAGGGAAAACGATGTAGCTCCGCATGTGTTTCAGAAGGGCAGACAACACTCTGGACAACATGTTGGAAAACATAGGCTGGGACATCCCTGATGCCATGGCCACTGTAGTTTGAAATGACCCACTTGCAAGGAAATGGAGCACTGATAGCACCTGCACTTGAGGGGGGAAACCTGTGGGATGGTGGATTGCTGACATCAGGTCTGGCTCCAAATGGGTACACAGTTCTTGGATTGTGGCACGGTCAAACCTGTAGGTGATGATCAAATGTCGCTCCTCCATTGTCAACAGGTCCACCAGCGGTCGGTACACCGGAGGATTCCGCCATCTCCTCACATGTCCCAGCGGACGGTGCCTAGGAAGGACAACAGCGACCACAGAGTCAAACAACTCAGAGGTATGTACCCACAGTCTACATAGAACACCATTCATACACAGAATCTGGCCTGTATTTGTGTAGTGCGACAAGGCCTAGGTCTGTGTGACGCAGTTGTGAATCAGGCCATGTGGGCCCCTGAAATGGCAGCTGCCTGACCTCTAAAGTGGGACAATGGGATGTGAGGTAACTGCGCTGGCGTTCTACACCGTCGCGGTAGGCGGTCGGAGACCGCAGCGCAATGCTGCATTGGTTAACATTGGACCCTATGGGTCCCAGGAGCCAATGACGATGTACGCCGGCGGTGATGGTACGCACCGCTGCGGACGTGACCGCCGCGGACGTGACCGCCATTTTCTAGCTGCTCAAACACTTGATACCTGATCTTCAACAGGAGAGGACCTACACTGCAAGTGCTGCTGTGACCTCGGTCTGGAAGAGACAATGGCTTGTGCGTCTGGGGAAAGGGCCCCTGCCTTCACTGCAGAGGAGTTGGAGAAGCTCGTGGACGGGGTCCTCCCCCAGTACACACTACTCTACGGTCCTCCAGACCAACAGGTAAGTACACAGGGAGTACATTGTATGGGATATGCCTGTGTGGAGAGGGCTGGTTGTAAGAAGGAAGGGGGCACAGTTCTGCGTGCATGAAGGACTGTGAATGCAAGTGCCACATGGCAAGGCTAGGGATATGGGCCACTCACCTTGGCGGTGCAGTTGGTAATGACTTCTCTTCTTCCCCTGTACATTTCATGTAGGTCAGCGCCCACCAGAAGAAGGACATTTGGCGTGCCATTGCCAAGGACGTCTGGACCCTGGGGGTCCACCACAGACGGAGCACCCACTGCCGGAAAAGATGGGAGGACATTTGCCGCTGGAGCAAGAAGACAGCGGAGGCTCAGATGGGGATGGCCTCCCAACGTGGGAGGGGTGCCCGTCGAACCATGACCCCCCTGATGTTCCGGATCCTGGTGGTGGCCTACCCTGAGTTGGATGGGCGCTTGAGGGCCTCACAGCAGACACAAGGGGGTGAGTACAACAACACTCAGCGGACTTTGCGCGCAGTGAAGGTATCTGGGTGGGGGAGGAGGGCTGTGGGTTTCCCTAGGCCAGGGCGAGTTCCGTAGGCTAGGCCCCTCCGTAATGCAGGCCATGTGGCACCCCACCCCACCTCTGTAGAGTGCCAAGTACAGGTATTCATGCCCCTGTGTCATCTATGTGTGCAGATGTCGACTATAGCCATGTAGGATATATCCCAGGAATTGCATCTGTAGAGCCCAACAGCGCGGCGTAGTGCAGGGGGCTTCTGTGTCTGTATTGTCCGCCAACGGTAGTCGTAAACCATGCACTCAACCTGTCTTTCTTCTGTCGTTCCCCCCCCTTTTTGTGGTCTCCCTGTTCTTGTGTGCATCAGCATCATCAGGCGGAGGTACAGTGGCACCGCAGCACGAGGGAGCTGCATCCCACATGGCCATGGAGGGCCACACCACGGACTCGGAATACACCAGTGGGACGGAGGGCGAGGGGAGCTTCACGGTGGTCACAGGATCAGCAACCAGCGACACGGACTCGTCCTCCAATGGGAGCTCCCTTGTGGTGGCGGCATAATCTGTGCCCCCCACATCTGCAGGTACAGCCGCCACCCCCCCCTACCAGCACTGCCCTCCCAGCAGCCCCTCAGCCTTCGCCCTGTACCCGCTCACCCAGGAGGGTGGGCATCACCTTCGCCCCAGGCACCTCAGCCCCTGCCCCTGTCACCTCTGCTGCCCTCAATGAGGAGGCCATTGACCTCCTCAGGTCACTCACTGTTGGGCAGTCTACCATTTTGAATGCCATCCAGGGTATAGAAAGGGAATTGCAACACACAAATGCATTGCTGGAGGGCATTCATTCTGGTCAGGCTGCCCTTCATCGAACCCTGCAAACTCTGGCATCAGCACTGATGGCAGCCATTGTTCCTGTCTCTAGCCTCCCCCCTCCAACTTCTTCCACCCAGACCCAATCCCCTGTACCCCAGACTATCCCAAGCACACCATCAGACCAGCATGCACACACATCAACACACAAGGGAAGCTCAGGCAAACAGAAGCACCACACATCCACCCCTCCTCCAAATCATAGGTCCCGTACTAGCACCTCAGCCAAAAAATCTCTGGGACCAGTGGTGCCTGTTGTTGCAGGTATGTGGAGTGCACCGGCCACCAGGACAGCCAGTGTGACACTGAGCCACAGCACAGCCAGTCCCCCCCGTGAAGCACCAGAAGTTGGACAGTGCCCAGCGGGAGAGGGTGAAGACTCCAGCCAGCAAAGCCGCTCACAAGGGTCACGGGGGGAGTTCGACTCAGCTGTGACTCCTCCCAAGGTGGGGAAGGGGCAGAAGAAATCACCAAAGTCTGTGAGGAGCAGCACGGCGGAGAAGACCGCCATCATCCCCGCTGCCCAGGAGGCCACCGCCAGCCAAATTGTCACTGGCCAGGAGGCCACCACCAGAGTCAGTGCCCAGGAGGGCAGCCCCATCGTCACTGGCCAGGAGGCCACTGCCAGAGTCAGTGCCCAGGAGGGCAGCCCGATCGTCACTGGCCAGGAGTCCACCGCCAGAGTCTGTGCCCAGGAGGACAACCTGATCGTCACTGGCCAGGAGGCCACCGCCAGAGTCTGTGCCCAGGAGGGCAGCCTGATCGTCACTGGCCAGGAGGCCACCGCCGGAGTCTGTGCCCAGGAGGCCACCGGCAGCCACAGCCCAGCTGCCCAGGAGGGCCCCCGGCAGCCACAGCCCAGCTACCCAATGAAGGACCGTCAGCCCCAGCCCAGCTGGGCAATGAAGGACCGCCATGGCAAGTTCCGCTGAACAGGGCAAGCACCGCTGAACAGGTCAGAAACTGCAAACTCAAGAACCGCTGAACAGGGCAAAGACCGCCATGGCAAGCACCGCTGAACAGGGCAAGCACCGCTGAACAGGGCAAAGACCGCCATGCAAGCACCGCTGAACAGGGCAAAGACCGCCATGGCAAACACCGCTGAACCGGGCAAGCACCACTGAACAGGTCAGAAACTGCAAACTCAAGCACCGCTGAACAGGGCAAAGACCGCCATGGCAAGCACCACTGAACAGGGCAAGCACCGCTGAACAGGTCAGAAACTGCAAACTGAAGCACCGCTGAACAGGGCAAAGACCGCCATGGCAAGCACCGCTACCCCATGGGCGGCAGGGGCAGTGACGCAACTGGGACCATCACGGGGTGAGTGATGCACTCTGGGCACCAGTCCCCCTCCAGAACCAGTGGAGACATGCATCCACTCCATCTTTCCTTAACAGGATGAAGCACTCTGGGCACCAGTCCCCCTCCAGAACCAGTGGAGACATGCATCCACTCCGTCTATCCTTAACAGAATGAAGCACTCTGGGCACCAGTCCCCCTCCAGAACCAGTGGAGACATGCATCCACTCCGTCTGTCCTTCACAGGATGAAGCACTCTGGGCACCAGTCCCCTCCAGAACCAGTGGAGACATGCATCCACTACCTCTGTCCTTCACAGGATGAAGCACTCTGGGCACCAGTCCCCCTCCAGAACCAGTGGAGACTGTTATGCACTTGAGAGACTGTGGCTTTGCACTCCCCAGGATGGTACAGTGGGCATACCACCCACTGTAGAGACTTGAGAGACTGTGGCTTTGCACTCCCCAGGATGGTACAGTGGGCAAACCACCCACTGTAGAGACTTGAGAGACTGTGGCTTTGCACTCCCCAGGATGGTACAGTGGGCAACCCACCCACTGTAGAGACTTGAGAGACTGTGGCTTTTCACTCCCCAGGATGGTACAGTGGGCAAGCCACCCACTGCAGAGACTTGAGAGACTGTGGCTTTGCACTCCCCAGGATACATCAATGGGCATGGAGCCCCCTCGTGGATCTGGCGTGGTGCACTCATCCGGCTGAGGTGCCCCCCCTTCCCTTCCCCCTGAGGTGCCTGTTGTATTTCTATCTGATGCCCCGGCAGTGTTCTCTCCGTTTTGATCAGGTATCTGGTGTGGGCCTCACCCATGTATTTTGGGCCCAGTGGTCCACGGACAATGAATGGTGCATTACCTGCACTACTAAGCGTGATGTATATTTTGTTGAATGTGTATATATATCTGTATATATTTGGTTACTGTATTTTGATATATTACAATGGTTGAACTCATTTCCTTTTGTCTTTGCATTCTTCCGGGGGGGTTGGGGGTTGTTACTGTAATGTTTGGATATGCATTGGTGTGTGTGTTGTAGTGGGTGAGGGTCGGGTGGGGGTGGGGGTGTTGCGTGTGTGTGTCCCTGACTTTTGCCTCCCCCTCCCCTATGTCGTAGGTGCAGTACTCACCGTTGTCTTCGCCGCTGGCGTTGATTATGGTCGTATAGGAGCAGGAAGACTATCGCAGGGAGAATTTGGAGTTCCGGTTCCATCGTGTCGTCGTTCCTGGTGGAGTGTGTAGAGGTGAGCGTTTTCCCTTTGAAATGGTTGTTTCCACTGTGTTTTTATCCGCGGTGAATCCGCCCCGGAAAAGGTGGCGGATTGGTAGGTTGTGATACTGTGGGCGGTACATTGTCTCCCGCCTGTCTGTTCGCGGTGACCGCCGTGCTGTTTGTCTGTACCGCCGTGGCGGTCGGATTGTTAAAGTGGCTGTCTTTGTTGAAGGTTTCTGCCACAGTCATAATTCTCATTTTTTTTACCTCCGGCCTGTTGGCGGTCTTACCGCCGCTTTAACACCGTCCGCCAGGGTTGTAATGACCCCCTATGTCTTGGGATGGCGTGTTAAATTTAGAGAGTAACTACCATTATCAGGCGTAGCGCTAGGTGAGGTGGAGGAAAGCAATACCGAAATGTCGGTGAGAGGGGAGTGCCCCTGAGTCTTATCTGAAATAAAGCTAGAGTAAATATTTAAAATTTTACTTTCAAAGAACTTTGCTATTTTGTTGCAGTGATCTTGAGAGTGCTCCAGCTTAGTCGTACAGGGGGGGGGGTAGTAAGAGCATTAATAACTCTGAATAACTCTCTAGGAGAATTAGTAGCTTTCCTAATTTTTAGCGTGAAGTAGTCTGCTTTAGCTCTGAAACAAGCCTCCGTGTAGTTATTTAAGGCTAATTTTAAATGAGATTTCTCGCTGGCTCCAGAATTGAGTTTCCAGCGACGCTCCTGCTGTCTATATTTCCTCTGGAGTGCTTTAAGGTCCTGGGAAAACCAAGGTTGGCTGGATTTTTTGCCTATGCGTGGTACATAAGCCTTCAGAGGGGCTAATGGGTCAATTGCCAGAGTAATTCCCTGATTAAAGCCAGCCAGTGGTGGTAAAACAGACAATTTAGGATCCTTCCAACTGAGTTTTAATGCCGTTTCCAGGGATTTGGCCTTGATGGTTTTCCATTGTCTTAATGGTCTATTTGGGGGGGGGTGTAAAGGAGGAAACTGTTTCTCAGTGAACTTAAAAGTCAAAAGTGAATGGTCCGTCCAATTTAGCGGGGCAGTAATAAGCTTTAAATCTTCCTCAGGACAAGTAAAAATCCCGTTGAGGGTATGACCAGCTATATGAGTAGCCGGACCTTCCTTTAGAACCCAATCTAAAGAGGCCATGAGATTGAGAAATTCGGTAACCAACGGACACAAGGGGGTGAGTACAACAACACTCAGCGGACTTTGCGCGCAGTGAAGGTATCTGGGTGGGGGAGGAGGGCTGTGGGTTTCCCTAGGCCAGGGCGAGTTCCGTAGGCTAGGCCCCTCCGTAATGCAGGCCATGTGGCACCCCACCCCACCTCTGTAGAGTGCCAAGTACAGGTATTCATGCCCCTGTGTCATCTATGTGTGCAGATGTCGACTATAGCCATGTAGGATATATCCCAGGAATTGCATCTGTAGAGCCCAACAGCGCGGCGTAGTGCAGGGGGCTTCTGTGTCTGTATTGTCCGCCAACGGTAGTCGTAAACCATGCACTCAACCTGTCTTTCTTCTGTCGTTCCCCCCCCTTTTTGTGGTCTCCCTGTTCTTGTGTGCATCAGCATCATCAGGCGGAGGTACAGTGGCACCGCAGCACGAGGGAGCTGCATCCCACATGGCCATGGAGGGCCACACCACGGACTCGGAATACACCAGTGGGACGGAGGGCGAGGGGAGCTTCACGGTGGTCACAGGATCAGCAACCAGCGACACGGACTCGTCCTCCAATGGGAGCTCCCTTGTGGTGGCGGCATAATCTGTGCCCCCCACATCTGCAGGTACAGCCGCAACCCCCCTACCAGCACTGCCCTCCCAGCAGCCCCTCAGCCTTCGCCCTGTACCCGCTCACCCAGGAGGGTGGGCATCACCTTCGCCCCAGGCACCTCAGCCCCTGCCCCTGTCACCTCTGCTGCCCTCAATGAGGAGGCCATTGACCTCCTCAGGTCACTCACTGTTGGGCAGTCTACCATTTTGAATGCCATCCAGGGTATAGAAAGGGAATTGCAACACACAAATGCATTGCTGGAGGGCATTCATTCTGGTCAGGCTGCCCTTCATCGAACCCTGCAAACTCTGGCATCAGCACTGATGGCAGCCATTGTCCCTGTCTCTAGCCTCCCCCCTCCAACTTCTTCCACCCAGACCCAATCCCCTGTACCCCAGCCTATCCCAAGCACACCATCAGACCAGCATGCACACACATCAACACACAAGGGAAGCTCTGGCAAACAGAAGCACCACACATCCACCCCTCCTCCAAATCATAGGTCCCGTACTAGCACCTCAGCCCAAAAATCTCTGGGACCAGTGGTGCCTGTTGTTACAGGTATGTGGAGTGCACCGGCCACCAGGACAGCCAGTGTGACACTGAGCCACAGCACAGCCAGTCCCCCCCGTGAAGCACCAGAAGTTGGACAGTGCCCAGCGGGAGAGGGTGAAGACTCCAGCCAGCAAAGCCGCTCACAAGGGTCACGGGGGGAGTTCGACTCGGCTGTGACTCCTCCCAAGGTGGGGAAGGGGCAGAAGAAATCACCAAAGTCTGGGAGGAGCAGCACGGCGGAGAAGACCGCCATCATCCCCGCTGCCCAGGAGGCCACCGCCAGCCAAATTGTCACTGGCCAGGAGGCCACCACCAGAGTCAGTGCCCAGGAGGGCAGCCCCATCGTCACTGGCCAGGAGGCCACTGCCAGAGTCAGTGCACAGGAGGGCAGCCCAATCGTCACTGGCCAGGAGGCCACCGCCAGAGTCACTGCCCAGGAGGGCAGCCCGATCGTCACTGGCCAGGAGTCCACCGCCAGAGTCTGTGCCCAGGAGGACAACCTGATCGTCACTGGCCAGGAGGCCACCGCCAGAGTCTGTGCCCAGGAGGGCAGCCTGATCGTCACTGGCCAGGAGGCCACCGCCAGAGTCTGTGCCCAGGAGGCCACCGGCAGCCACAGCCCAGCTGCCCAGGAGGGCCCCCGGCAGCCACAGCCCAGCTACCCAATGAAGGACCGTCAGCCCCAGCCCAGCTGGGCAATGAAGGACCGCCATGGCAAGTTCCGCTGAACAGGGCAAGCACCGCTGAACAGGTCAGAAACTGCAAACTCAAGCACCGCTGAACAGGGCAAAGACCGCCATGGCAAGCACCGCTGAACAGGGCAAGCACCGCTGAACAGGGCAAAGACCGCCATGCAAGCACCGCTGAACAGGGCAAAGACCGCCATGGCAAACACCGCTGAACCGGGCAAGCACCACTGAACAGGTCAGAAACTGCAAACTCAAGAACCGCTGAACAGGGCAAAGACCGCCATGGCAAGCACCGCTGAACAGGGCAAGCACCGCTGAACAGGGCAAAGACCGCCATGGCAAGCACCGCTGAACAGGGCAAGCACCGCTGAACAGGTCAGAAACTGCAAACTGAAGCACCGCTGAACAGGGCAAAGACCGCCATGGCAAGCACCGCTACCCCATGGGCGGCAGGGGCAGTGACGCAACTGGGACCATCACGGGGTGAGTGATGCACTCTGGGCACCAGTCCCCCTCCAGAACCAGTGGAGACATGCATCCACTCCATCTTTCCTTAACAGGATGAAGCACTCTGGGCACCAGTCCCCCTCCAGAACCAGTGGAGACATGCATCCACTCCGTCTATCCTTAACAGAATGAAGCACTCTGGGCACCAGTCCCCCTCCAGAACCAGTGGAGACATGCATCCACTCCGTCTGTCCTTCACAGGATGAAGCACTCTGGGCACCAGTCCCCTCCAGAACCAGTGGAGACATGCATCCACTACCTCTGTCCTTCACAGGATGAAGCACTCTGGGCACCAGTCCCCCTCCAGAACCAGTGGAGACTGTTATGCACTTGAGAGACTGTGGCTTTGCACTCCCCAGGATGGTACAGTGGGCATACCACCCACTGTAGAGACTTGAGAGACTGTGGCTTTGCACTCCCCAGGATGGTACAGTGGGCAAACCACCCACTGTAGAGACTTGAGAGACTGTGGCTTTGCACTCCCCAGGATGGTACAGTGGGCAACCCACCCACTGTAGAGACTTGAGAGACTGTGGCTTTTCACTCCCCAGGATGGTACAGTGGGCAAGCCACCCACTGCAGAGACTTGAGAGACTGTGGCTTTGCACTCCCCAGGATACATCAATGGGCATGGAGCCCCCTCGTGGATCTGGCGTGGTGCACTCATCCGGCTGAGGTGCCCCCCCTTCCCTTCCCCCTGAGGTGCCTGTTGTATTTCTATCTGATGCCCCGGCAGTGTTCTCTCCATTTTGATCAGGTATCTGGTGTGGGCCTCACCCATGCATTTTGGGCCCAGTGGTCCACGGACAATGAATGGTGCATTACCTGCACTACTAAGCGTGATGTATATTTTGTTGAATGTGTATATATATCTGTATATATTTGGTTACTGTATTTTGATATATTACAATGGTTGAACTCATTTCCTTTTGTCTTTGCATTCTTCCGGGGGGGTTGGGGGTTGTTACTGTAATGTTTGGATATGCATTGGTGTGTGTGTTGTAGTGGGTGAGGGTCGGGTGGGGGTGGGGGTGTTGCGTGTGTGTGTCCCTGACTTTTGCCTCCCCCTCCCCTATGTCGTAGGTGCAGTACTCACCGTTGTCTTCGCCGCTGGCGTTGATTATGGTCGTATAGGAGCAGGAAGACTATCGCAGGGAGAATTTGGAGTTCCGGTTCCATCGTGTCGTCGTTCCTGGTGGAGTGTGTAGAGGTGAGCGTTTTCCCTTTGAAATGGTTGTTTCCACCGTGTTTTTATCCGCGGTGAATTCGCCCCGGAAAAGGTGGCGGATTCGTAGGTTGTGATACTGTGGGCGGTACATTGTCTCCCGCCTGTCTGTTCGCGGTGACCGCCGTGCTGTTTGTCTGTACCGCCGTGGCGGTCGGATTGTTAAAGTGGCTGTCTTTGTTGAAGGTTTCTGCCACAGTCATAATTCTCATTTTTTTTACCTCCGGCCTGTTGGCGGTCTTACCGCCGCTTTAACACCGTCCGCCAGGGTTGTAATGACCCCCTATGTCTTGGGATGGCGTGTTAAATTTAGAGAGTAACTACCATTATCAGGCGTAGCGCTAGGTGAGGTGGAGGAAAGCAATACCGAAATGTCGGTGAGAGGGGAGTGCCCCTGAGTCTTATCTGAAATAAAGCTAGAGTAAATATTTAAAATTTTACTTTCAAAGAACTTTGCTATTTTGTTGCAGTGATCTTGAGAGTTCTCCAGCTTAGTCGTACGGGGTGGGGGGGTAGTAAGAGCATTAATAACTCTGAATAACTCTCTAGGAGAATTAGTAGCTTTCCTAATTTTTAGCGTGAAGTAGTCTGCTTTAGCTCTGAAACAAGCCTCCGTGTAGTTATTTAAGGCTAATTTTAAATGAGATTTCTCGCTGGCTCCAGAATTGAGTTTCCAGCGACACTCCTGCTTTCTATATTTCCTCTGGAGTGCTTTAAGGTCCTGGGAAAACCAAGGTTGGCTGGATTTTTTGCCTATGCGTGGTACATAAGCCTTCAGAGGGGCTAATGGGTCAATTGCCAGAGTAATTCCCTCATTAAAGCCAGCCAGTGGTGGTAAAACAGACAATTTAGGATCCTTGCAACTGAGTTTTAATGCCGTTTCCAGGGATTTGGCCTTGATGGTTTTCCATTGTCTTAATGGTCTATTTGGGGGGGGTGTATAGGAGGAAACTGTTTCTCAGTGAACGTAAAAGTCAAAAGTGAATGGTCCGTCCAATTTAGCGGGGCAGTAATAAGCTTTAAATCTTCCTCAGGACAAGTAAAAATCCCGTTGAGGGTATGACCAGCTATATGAGTAGCCGGACCTTCCTTTAGAACCCAATCTAAAGAGGCCATGAGATTGAGAAATTCGGTAACCAACGGGTTACCCCTGTCATCAAAATGAATGTTGAAATCTCCTAGTATGATTGCTTTTGGGGCCATAACAAAAGGTTCCCGCAAATCAATGCATTCCAAAAAGGAACTTAGGGAGGGGACCAGGAGGACGGTAAATTAAGAGGCCTTCGGAAATTACGGAATTGCCGTAGAGAAGTTTAAAAACCATTGTTTCACATACATCTGAAGTGGTGCTCTTAACCGTCCAGGTGCAGGTGAGGTCCGATCTACAGATAATGGCCAACCCCCCTCCTCTGCCCGTTGTCCTGTCTGACCTATGATAAGAATATCCTGCGGGAGAAGCCTCAATAAAATCAGGGTCCGAGTCAGGCCTAGCCCAAGTTTCCGTTATGAAAAGGCAGTCCATATTAAGGGAGGAAATAAGTTCCCTGATTTCGAATTTGTGCTTGTAAAGGGATCTGGCGTTGATAAGAGCAAAAGACCCCATATCTCTAAAGCCCCCTGTACGCCTACCTTTGGCATAGTCCAACTTACTTCCAACTGCCCTCAAACCTCTGTGCTCCTCCACTGTTAGGGGCCTCGCCGGGGTCCATGCACAGCGTGCACATTTCCAGGGGGGCAGAGTGACCCGGCATAAACGTGTGAGGACAGGGACTGCCTGCCAAACTGCAAATGTCTGGATAGGCGAGCAGGCCTTCTTTAGTCGAGGATATAGGGTTCCTGGCCCTCTGGCCCGTCCTGGCGCGGACGTGCACAGACGGGCGCAGACGGGCTTGCCTTTGGCGCGCCAGCGGCGCACCCGCTGCGCGTCCGTGTTGCTGCTCCCATTAAATCCCCCAGTAAAACAACTAGACTGCTACCCAACAGGAAGCGGCCCTGCCGGTAGACAGGAAGTGGGCTCTAACAGGCCCAAACTTCCTGCAAGGTTCACCAGCCAAGATGGACCCCCGGCTAAAAATTAAGCTAAAACTCAAGTGAAGACAGCCCCCCACAACCACTGCGCAAAGCGCTAGTGCGAAAATGAGAAGGTGCCTGTAGCAGCAGAAAAATGGGCAAAACGGGGTGAGGATTCAAAACTGCTTTACAATGTTAAATATTCTATGCGCTAAAAATCACTCCGTATTAAAAATAATGTATCTACAAAAGGTAAAATATTTAAAAGGAAAATACACAGCACGCGCTCACCTTAATCGGTGCGGCCGTGTTGCTGCTCCCATTAAATCCCCCAGTAAAACAACTAGACCGCTACCCAACAAGAAGCGGCCCTGCCGGTAGACAGGTAGTGGGCTCTAAAAGGCCCAAACTTCCTGCAAGGTTCACCAGCCAAGATGGAACCCCGGCTAAAAATTAAGCTAAAAATCAAGTGAAGACAGCCCCCCACAACCACTGCTCAAAGCGCTAATGCGAAAATTAGAAGGTGCATCTAGCAGCTGAAAAACAGGCAAAACGGGGTAAGGATGCAAAACTGCTTTACAATGTTAAATATTCTATGCGCTAAAAATTATCACTCCGTATTAAAAATAATGTATTTAAAAAAGGTAAAATATTTAAAAGGAAAATAGACAGCACGTGCTCACCTTAATCGGTGCGGCTGTGTTGCTGCTCCCATTAAATCCCCCAGTAAAACAACTAGACCGCTACCCAACAGGAAGCTGCCCTGCCGGTAGACAGGAAGTGGGCTCTAACAGGCCCAAACTTCCTGCAAGGTTCGCCAGCCAAGATGGACCCACGGCTAAAAATTAAGCTAAAAATCAAGTGAAGACAACCCCCCACAACCACTGTGCAAAGCACTAATGCGAAAATTAGAAGGTGCCTGTAGCAGCAGAAAAACGGGCAAAACGGGGTAAGGATTCAAAACTGCTTTACAATGTTAAATATTCTATGCGCTAAAAATGATCACTCCGTATATGATTTTTTTTACAATTGTACAGCATCATACAATAATTGTCGGCAGTTTCATGATGTTCAAGTAAGTTTTCAAATAATTATGTAAAACATGATTTTATACAGTTCTGCAGATCTGAGCTGTTAGAGTAAAAGAAACTCTTTTCCTACTACCAGCAAAAATGTAATGTGCTGTTAAAAATGCAACAATACATTTTACAATGTATAACCTTGATTAAAGCTCTCAGTTGCTAACTTTTTATTTTAACAGTCAAAACCACATTTCTAAAATAAAGTCAATCCTATACACATTTACCATTGAATGTGCCGGATTTTATTTCCCATAGTGCTTATACAATTGTGACATATTAGGATGCCCTGATTAATTTAGCTGCAATTCTGAACGAAAGGCAATTCATATTTATAGCTGTCATAAGTAGTTCCCACCTTTCTTCATATCTCTTGCTGAAACGTGAGTATGAGTTCTTTCAAGAAAGCCCAACAAGTGATCCAGGAAAGAAGGGTAATTAATAAATCCCAAGCTTCCAGATCATACTTGCATTTGACTAGCCATTACACTACATTCCTCTTTTGAGCTTCCAGTTGAGGCCCATACTTTAGGATCCAACAGCCACATGGGATCCTGAGCAGCAGATAGGGTGATTGGAGGAAGATAATTCAGATAACTCTTAGTGGGAGTTATTAGGATGGCCCAGGGTAGACTGTGGAGATAGAGAGGACAGCACAATGGAAAGACAGACCTATAATTCTGGTTTTAACTTGTTAAAGTGAATCTGGGATAGATTATGGGATTCATTTTACCTATGTAGATAAATGGTACTACTGAAAGCTCTCTCTTGATTGTATAGTTTCTCTATATTTTAGCAATCAGGCAGGACATGGTAACAATGGGTCATGCAGGTGATTTCTCAGGTCAATTGTCTTTAAGGGGGAAAGCAGCCATGCTTGATTAAGGGATGAGGGGTGTTTCTGACCAATTTTAATGGAATAAAGCCGCACTAGTTATTCACATGTGGTTTCTTGTGGATAAATGCACATAGACCTTTGGATAGAGCTCTAGTGTTATTTAGGCCTTGGTGCCTACCTCTAATTTGTGGAAGTCCTTTGCAGTCTGGAGAGTGGAGTTAGAGAGTGTTTCATGGAGCTCCTGGAAGGATTCCAACAATTTCCCTAGTATTGTCCTGCATAACATTTACCTTTATGGGCTAACCCTTAACACAGGGGAGGCAAAAAAGAGGGGGATGTCAGGTTTTCAAACTGCTGGATTGCATTAAAAATCATATTCATGTTGTGATATTTAGTGACATTTAGCATTTTAACCACATTTGAGACTTTCTTTTAATCCTAGAAACTCCCAAACCCTGAATTCAACAAAAGACTCTCTCCTTTATTTTCCAGACTTAAAGTGTCTTCTGCTTTGCTGTGGCTCAACAAAAAAAAGTTATCAGGCAACAGGGTGGACTGAATGGTGTTAGTGAAATAGAAGGATGGTAACCTGTCAGGGAGGAGGATCTGTGGGCTTATAAGCATCAGACAAACTGGTAGGAAATGACTGGTGTGCCAAAGAAGGGAGAAAGCAAAAAAACAAATGGGCCAGGAATGGGAATTGAACAGATCCAGGAGCAGTAGGCCAATAAGAAGTTATGGGTATGTAACTAATTGGACAGTGGAATAGACAGAGCTCCAAGCAGTGCTTTTGTCTGCTTGTGGCCATAGATGAGCGGGTAGCTGATCAGGATCATTAGGGCTAGAATTTTAACTTTAAACCCTATATACAGAGAAGTGTAGGAGGGTGAACCTGTGGGATGAGTTTGATTGCAGATGGTGGCATCTATCATTCTCTTGGTGTGAGGATCTCTATGCATTGTGCGTCCTTGTTTCTGGTACTAGAGGTATAATGCAGCCCATTTCACCTGGTGTAAATTGATAGGGTGGTAGGGGTCATTTGTCTGGGATCATCTGGGATCACACAATTTAAACTCCTATCTACTCCAATTGAGGCAAAGTTCACAGTCCACACCGATGCAGTTCATGATGACTGTTGTATTCTTTATTTTTACAACACTTTCTTTCCAATAGCTTTACTTTCCGATCTTTACTTTAATGTACTAAATAATTGCTTCAATGTACTAACTAATTAATGTCATTCATACTAAACTTCACCCTACTCTAAAATTGAATTACGTTACAATTTATAGTTAATACATTGAGTAAACCTAACACCAATCCCAAACTAAAGTAACAAATGTAAAATGTTAATTTTTTATTATTATCTATAAGAAATAGTCATTCTACCTCTAGGTCCATTATCACTCAAATACATTTTTAAAAGGTACGTTATTGCAATTTAAGTGTCAGCCCTAACTTGAAGATTAACTCCATTTCAATATTTAAATTAATTAAATTATTTTATATTTTGTAACATTGATAAGTAACCTAAATAAAAATAAATTACTGTAATAGCTATAGACCTCATTTTAATCCTAACACCTTATCGTATGTTTTGTTAAATATATAAAAATGAAATGTAACCCTTCTTTAATATTACCAGCCATCCGATCTGTGAAACATGCTGATTTGTTTTAAATTAGATGTCTGTAAACTAAATATTTACATTATCACTAATCCTAATCTTCTAAGCACGTGAACTGCTTTAATTTGGTGGACAAACCATTCATGTCAACTGCAATACCTCAGGAGTGTGAAGGATGTGACTAGTTTGTACACCCCACTAAAGCAAAAACTCCTTTGGGTGCCGACATCAGAAGGAATTTTTTTGTCAAAAGAAAACTCTTAGCACAAGTTAAACATTTTTTGATCCACAAAGAGAGATCCCCCCACAAGACACCAGGGCTACCCTGAGGTGAGCCACCATGATAAGGTAAAAAAATGAACACTCTTTCTTCCTCCCTGAGGAGGTGGTGGTTTTAAGGGTTGGAAAGCTCACTGGACTACGGGGATTGATATGCAAGAAAAGAAAAGGTAACGCTAGAATCAGGTCATGCCACCATCCTGGCACAGCATTCTTTTTTGCCCTTCAGGGGGTAGATTGAGAGAGAGCTTTTGATTCCAAAACTGGAGGCTTTAGTGAAGTGGGCGGTTTTGGTGAATAGTGGATAATTACCACTGTGGTGTATTGAAGCCACAACTGCCATTGCTTGTGAATAACAGCCTTCAGTGAAAGCCTATGCTCATATTCAAGAAGCAGTGGAGGCCCAATCTGTTAATTCTGGGGCTTGCCCGCCCATTTAAAGTTAGGCAAAATATCAGGTTTCCATTAGCAGATGATCAGCAAGATCCGCATGTGGAAAACTTTGACTGAAAGTCCAAGTACCATGGATCCATCAGTGACTGCATGTCAGAAGGCACACCCTATTTAGAGTAGTCTTTCAGATGCACATTTTTCTTATTTGGACTGTCAGGGAAACTTTGACAGTCCTGAGCATGAAACAATGGAAACCACTGTCCACACATTGTGAATAAATAAGTGAATGAGAACATTTATAATGTGCAACAGCTGCCCTAAAGGGCATCCCTGTGCTTAAGTCAGGCAAGGCAGGGTGACTCAGAGATGATTGAGGCAAATTAAAAAGTCAAGTGCATAGTTGCTTACTTAATTGGGTCTCATGCAAGGTATGACACAATGCAGAAGGAAAATATTTCAGGTTCTACCTGAGAGACACGCTAAAAGAAACACCACCCTCTTTTAACTAGTGTGAGGTCTTTAACAGGCACATGTTGTACAATCTCAGTATTGTGAATTATGTTATCACTAAGGTATGTGAGCCCAGTATTGTACAACACTCTATGGGCCATCACCAATGACTTGAAAAACATTCTTTTGAATTAGATTTCAGTTGTCTATTTCATCCAGTCAACCACATTGGTTAGGCATCCTTTAAATATCTTTTGAGTAGTGATAGATTTGTCCCTGGTATGAAAAATAAACTGTGTATCATCTACATATGAGGCAACAATAATGCCATATGATTCATTGATGGAAGTTGGAGGGGCCATATACACCTTAAACAAAGTTGGACTAAGGGAAGAGCCCTGGGGAACCCCATTTTTAAGTTATTCTTTTTCCCAGGAGAAGGAAATAGAGACACCATGTGTCCTCTATTATTAAGGAAGGGTTGTAACTATCTAAGAACCATACTAGATATATCTACATCCACTAGCTGCCGAAGAAGTATTTTAGGGGACACTGTATTAAATTACACCAACAAGTCTAATAATATCAAAGTAGTGCTCATTCCTCGGTCTAAAGTGATTTTAATGAATTTCGCCTACTTCAAACAGTGCAGATTTGAAGCTGTCTTTAGGTCTGAAACCAGACTGAGAGGGATGGAGGAGACCATGATGTTCGAAATAGTCTGATAGTTGTTTGTTAATCAGTTTCTCCAATATCTTTGGAGGAGCCGCAAGAAATGAGAGGGACTTAAAGTTGGAAACAATAGCAGAATCTCAGGAATGCTTTTTCTTAACTGGGACCATGTGTGTCTGCGTCCATTCGTTAGGGACAAAGGCAGTGTCCAATGATCAATTAAATGTTGCATTGAGAAGAGGGTTTATGATGTCTACAACTATTGCGAAAATTGAGGGCAGCCAAGGAGTACAAAGGGACACAAATGTGCAAATGATGGCGGCCTTTGCTGATTCCTCTAACATTATATGGTTAAAATAGGATAAAAGCAACGGTTTGCCAGTGAGGTAGATTGACTACCCAACTCCCAGCTTATGAGGTCCGCCCTAGGGCCTGTAAATTCTAAATGTTCTTTTGTTCAATTGTCTCTTATAATAGAATGGAAAGCTTTTCACAGAGTTCCAAAAGAACGAATGATTGTTGTGTTACAGGCCTGAGGAGAGTGAAGCAACTTAACAAATTAGAAATAATTTGTGTTTGGCATTAATAGTAGATTTGATTTTCTGTGGGAAGAGGTCATCTTCGGCTGCTTTAAAGAATTTGTTGTATGATTTTAAAGATTGTTGCTTTATGAGGGAAACATATCCCCTTCTCCACCTTCTTTGTTAGGCTTTACATAACTGTTTTTCTTTCATGTAAATATAGGCAAAAACCAAGCAGCTGAACGGGAAAGGCATGGAAGCTATAAATTTTGAATCAAAGGAAAAAATTATCAATGGTGGTTGTCAGCCATAAATATACTTTTTCCATATCTTCCTCCATTGATCCCTTCAATGATAGAGTAGTAGCTAACAACATCTTAATAAGATTATCTTCCATGATCTAATTCCATAGTCTAATCATTTTGCCATCTACCTTTGATTTTGTGGAACTAAGGCCTGAATTTAAGAAAAGTGGTGCTGCATCCAATGCAGCGCCACTTTTCTTGCACCCCCCACACCGCCACCATGTTTGGGCCGTATTTTATATATGGCGCACCATGGTGCAGGGTAAGAGCAATAGTGTCAATATTTTTGATGCTATTGATGTACTTTGCAGGACTAGCACCAAAATGTTGGCGCTAATCCTGCAGAGTACATAGGGGCCCATTGAACACAATGGTATGCCCCCTTTTAATGCCTGCTCTGTGCAGGTGTTAAAAATAGCTGCTAAAAATGGTGCGGATTCCACTGCACCATTATTACAGTCCCATTGGGGAACGCCCCCCTTGCAGACATTATGCCTGGTGCAGGCATCATGTGGCACAAAGGATTACAAAGTTGTGCAGTGAATGCATTGTGCCAGTTTGTAAATATGGTGCAGCAAATTTTGCCTCTTTGGGCCACATTAGCATCATAAAAAATTACGCTAATGTCGCGCAAGGAGGCGCTAGGCCCTCTTAAATCATTCTGCAGCTCACACAGAAGTGCCAAATAACCATTAGTGATTGTTTATGTGCGGTAAGGGACACCTTCCAGGCACATAAACAATCACACCCCTCAAAGCAGACTTCCATGCACGAAGCTAAATTTAGCACCAGCGCAGGGGTGTGCCATATTCACTTAAATACAGCGCATCCCTGCATTGTGAAAATGACAGAGCGCGGTGCTGCCAATTTTAGTGCAACGTTAAGCCCCATCATCTTCCCATAAATATGGGACTAATTCTTTTTAAGTTTAAGTCCCAGGGTGTTTCAAGTAAACTTGGGCTAGACTATCACTATTATAATCAACATGCAGGTTAAGGTTTCCTATAAAAAAAAAAATAGAATAGTTTATACAAAAAGGTACAATAGCAATCCATATAGCTAAAGCACAATCTCCATCACAGCTATAGGGCTGATAGATGAGAACTGCTCCAGAGAAGGAAAAGTTAGAAGGTATTTCAATACTGAATCCTAGCCTGTCAGTTCCTCCCAAATTGCTTACTTTAAAAGTGATGCATTGAAAGGAAGAGTAAAATATGATAGCTACGCTACCACTTTGCCACTTTGCTCTGTGCTGGTGTTTTATAGAGTGCCATGGCTGAAGCAATGTGTTTGTTAAAAGACTTAGGCGGTCATTACAACATTGGCAGTAAAAGCAGTTTACCGCCGTGCAGAAGACCGCCAACACACCGCCACGGCCGCGGAATTCCGCCACAGCTATTATGACCCACATCTCGGAATCCGACAAAATTCAGACACCCACACAAGTCCGCCACACCAAAGGTCAGTGATAAACTGGTGAAAAAAAAACCTCCACCGTCACGCCAACAGAAATACGCCCACACTATCACGACACACAAATCCACGCGGAGGTCTTTCAACCGCGGTATTCCATTGGCAGTACACACCGCCGCGCTCAAAATACACACACATGTCCAAAACACCACCACATTGGACAATTCGAAATACACACACCTGATACACATTCACACACCACTCCCACACACCTAATACAATATAAAACACACACCCACATCACCCACAAACCCCTACGACCACAATTACAGTGAGAAGGCCAGAGAGAGACACCGCCATCAACAAACTAGCATCCACAGGCACACAACACCATCACCCACACAACTTCCACGCACAAAACACCACACACCACTACATATCACCACACTTATCACCACACACACCACCCCACACATCACCTACACCACCCCATGGCACGGCAAAGACACCCCAGGTTCTCGGAGGAGGAGCTCAGGGTCATGGTGGAGGAAATCGTCCGGGTAGAGCCACAGCTATTTGGATCCCAGGTGCAGCACACCTCAATTGCAAGGAAGATGGAGCTATGGCGAAGAATAGTCAACAGGGTCAAAGCAGTGGGACCACACCCAAGAAATCGGGAGGACATCAGGAAGAGGTGGAACGACCTACGGGGGAAGGTGCGTTCTGTGGTCTCAAGACACCACCAGGCGCTTCAGCGGACTGGCGGCGGACCCCCACCTCCTCCCCCACAACTAACAACATGGGAGGAGCAGGTCTTGCCGATTCTGCATCCTGAGGGCCTTGCAGGAGTCGGTGGAGGAATGGACTCTGGTAAGTCAAATCTTAACTATTACATCCCCCACCCTACCTGCATGCTATCACATACCCACACCGTCGCCCCCACCCCTATCAGTCCAACTCCTCACAAATGTACCAATATCACATACCACACATCCCAACACCAAGCCCTGCATGCAACAACAACGCATGGACACCCATCACTAAAGCATGCCCATTGTACATACCCATACACCCCCCTAAACCATCATTACACAAGCTCACACACAGGAATGCCAGCACTGGGGTACACGGTCACCCACCCATTGCACACCATGACACACACATATGCAATAATCATGCCTTTCCACCCCTGCAGGACCACTACCCAACGTCACTAGACAGGAGGGTCCAGACATATCCACTCCACCCACAGAAGAGGCCCACAGTGATGACAGCACCTCTGTCCACCAGGATCTAGATGACCAGCCCGGACCATTGAGGGCCTCGGGACAGTCGGTTCCCCTCACATAGGCACAGGCCACCACAGACCTTCCCCCTTCAGGAAACACCAGCACAGCACCCACCCAGCGGGCCCATACCTCCGTCCCCAGGACACGTCAATCAGCTGTGTGTCCACCACTACAGGGAACCCAGGATAACCCACCACCCCAAAAACAACAGGGACCTGGGGGCAGTGGCAGTGGGTACACGGTCCAGGGAACGGAGGCACAGGAACACAGGGGAACTGGGAGGGCTGCTGTGCGACAGAGGGCGGACAGGCCAAGGGAACCCACTCTCCACGAGGCCCTCTCCTCCATCATGGGAGCCTACCACCACTCCCAGGAAACAATGGCAACAGTACTAGCCAAGTTTCAGGAGACCCAGCGGATGCAGGAGGAACAGTATTTGGGGTTCAGGGAGGAACTCACAACCATCAGCTCCGCCCTGGGCACCATCGTAGGGGTGCTGAAGGAAATACTCAACACCAGGAGGGACACTGTGGCACTACAAGGGGCCCCTGACACTAGCATGGACGATGAACTGCCCACCACCTCCGCCGGCGCTAGTGGACAGGAGGCACCGCCACAGGACCACCACACCAGCACCCCACCCCCTGCAGACGGAGAACCACCCTGCAAACGGTCTCTGAGATCCAGGAACAAGACAGAGCACAATGCCAAGACCCCCGCCAAGAAATGAGACCACCCTGATTGTCATCCCACTGTCCCACTTTGTCACCCTGTCCATATTGAAACTGCCCCAGCTCCACTTCCTATGCCCATATGGGCAATGCACCTGTGAGACTAATACAGTAGACTGGACTCTGCCATGGACACTCCTCCGCCATCACCCCTCACCATTTAACTTCCCCCTCCAATATTTTGTATTTAAATAAACACACCTAAAGCACCAACACATCTGGAGTCTCTCTGTGATTTACCGAAATAGTGTATTTGCAATTACAGTGACAAAATGTTCTTGAAATAGTAATGTCAACATACCTATGTCACACAGCTCTAGTCCATGAGGAATCTAAGCAGATGACACACGTTGGGACCCACACCTGTGAAACCGTAAGGGAAAGTGACAACTCAGTGACCATACAATGGATAGAGGTAGAAGTGTAAAAGTACATGTAGTAGGCAGTAATGTATTCTCACCTGTGTTTCACTGGAAATATTGCTGGATCACTGAGTCCCTGTTCTGCATGTCTTCTTCCTCTGCTTCCTCCTCATCACTGTCCACAGGCTCCACAGCTGCCACAACACCGCCATCTGGACCATCCTCCTGCAGAAAAGGCACCTGTCGTCGCAAAGCCAAGTTGTGAAGCATACAGCAGGCCACGATGATCTGGCACACCTTCTTTGGTGAGTAGAATAGGGATCCACCTGTCATATGCAGACACCTGAACCTGGCCTTCAGTAGGCCGAAGGTCCGCTCGATCACCCTCCTAGTTTGCCCATGGGCCTCATTGTAGAGTTCCTCTGCCCTTGTCCTGGGATTCCTCACTGGGGTCAGTAGCCAGGACAGGTTGGGGTAACCAGAGTCACCTAATAGCCACACACGGTGCCTGTGGAGTTGACCCATCACATAAGGGATGCTGCTATTGCACAGGATGTAGGCGTCATGCACTGAGCCAGGGAACATGGCATTCACATGGGAGATGTACTGGTCTGCCAAACATACCATCTGTACATTCATCGAATGATAACTCTTCCGGTTCCTGTACACCTGTTCACTCCTGTGGGGGGGGACCAAAGCCACATTGGTCCCATCAATAGAACCTATGATGTTGGGGATATGTCCAAGGGCATAGAAGTCACCTTTCACTGTGGGCAAATCCTCCACCTGAGGGAAAACGATGTAGCTCCGCATGTGTTTCAGCAGGGCAGACAACACTCTGGACAACACGTTGGAAAACATAGGCTGGGACATCCCTGATGCCATGGCCACAGTTGTTTTAAATGACCCACTTGCAAGGAAATGGAGCACTGATAGCACCTGCACTTGAGGGGGGATTCCTGTGGGATGGCGGATTGCTGACATCAGGTCTGGCTCCAACTGGGTACACAGTTCCTGGATTGTGGCACGGTCAAACCTGTAGGTGATAATCAAATTTCTTTCCTCCATTGTCGACAGGTCCACCAGCGGTCGGTACACCGGAGGATTCCACCATCTCCTCTCATGTCCCAGCGGACGGTGCCTATGAAGGACAACAGCGAGCACAGTCAAACAACTCAGAGGTATGTATCCACTGTCTACACAGAACACCAATCATACACTAAATGTGGCCTGCGTGTGTGTTGAGACTAGGCCTAGGTATGTGTGATGCAGTTGGTAATTAAGCCATGTGGGCCCCTGAAATGGCAGCTGCCTGACCTGTAAAGTGGGAGAATGGGATGTGAGGTAACTGCGCTGGCGTTGTACACCGTCACGGTAGGTGGTCGAGGACCGCGGCGCAATGCTGCATTGGTTAACATTGGACCCTATGGGTCCCAGGAGCCAATGACGATGTACGCCGGCGGTGATGGTACGCACCGCTGTGGACGTGACCGCCATTTTCTATCTGTATAATCACTTGATACCTGATCTTCTACAGGAGAGGACCTACACTGCAAGTGCTGCTGTGACCTCGGTCTGGAAGAGACAATGGCTCGTGCGTCTGGGGAAAGGGCCCCTGCCTTCACATCGGAGGAGTTGGAGAAGCTCATCGATGGGTTCCTCCCCCAGTACACGCTACTCTACGGTCCTCCAGACCAACAGGTAAGTACACAGGGAGTATGTTGTATGGGCTATGCCTGTGTGGAGAGGGCTGGTTGTAAGAAGGAAGGGGGCAGAGTTCTGCGTGCATGAAAGACGGTGGGTGCATGTGCCACATGGCAAGGGTAGGGATGGGGGCCACTCACTTTGACTGCGCAGTTAGTAATGACTTCTCTTCTTCTCCTGTACATTTCATGTAGGTCAGCGCCCACCAGAAGAAGTATATTTGGCGTGCCATCGCCAAGGACGTCCGGACCCTGGGGGTCCACCACAGACGGTGCACCCACTGCTGGAAAAGATGGGAGGACATTCGCCGCCGGAGCTTGAAGTCGGTCGAGGCTCAGTTGGGGACGGCCTCCCAACGTGGGAGGGGTGCCTGTCGAACCATGACCCCCCTGATGTTCCAGATGCTGGCGGTGGCCTACCCAGAGTTGGATGGGCGCTTGAGGGCATCACAGCAGACACAAGGGGGTGAGTACACTCTCATTCTGCTGACTTTGCGCGCAGTGGAGGTGTCTGGGTGGGGGAGGAGGGCTGTGGGTTTCCCTAGGCCAGGGTGAGTTCCGTAGGCTAGGCCCCTCTGTAAGGCATGGCCCTGTGGCCCCCACCCCACCTCTGTAGAGTGCCAAGTACAGCTATTCATGCACCTGTGTCATCTATGTGTGCAGATGTCGTCCATAGCCTTGTAGGCCATTTCCCATGAATTGTACTGTAGAGCCGAACAGCATGACGTAGTGCAGGGGGCTTCTGTGTCTGTCTTGTCCACCAACGGTAGCGGTAATCCATGCACTCAACATGTCTTCCTTCTGTCCCCCCCCCTTTTTTGTGGTCTCCCTGTTCTTCTGTGCATTAGCATCATCAGGCGGAGGAGCAGTGGCACCGGAGCACGAGGGAGCTGCATCCCACATGGCCATGGAGGGCCACACTACGGACTCAGAATACACCAGTGGGAAGGAGGGCGAGGGGAGCACCACGGCGGGGACAGGAGCTGAAACCAGCGACACGGACTCGTCCTCCGATGGGAGCTCCCAACATCTGTGCCCCCCGCATCTACAGGTACTGCCGCCACCCCCCCTACCAGAACCGCCCTCCCAGCAGCCCCTCAACCTTCGCCCGTGCCCGTTCACCCAGGAGGGTGGGCATCACCTTTGCCCCAGGCACCTCAGCCCCTGCCCCAGTCACCCCTGCTGCCCTCAGTGAGGAGGCCATTGACCTCCTCAGGTCCCTCACTGTTGGGCAGTCTACCATTTTGAATGTCATCCAGGGTGTAGAAAGGCAGTTGCAACAAACCAATGCATTCCTGGAGGGCATTCATTCTGTTCAGGCGGCCCTTCACTGAGCCTTTCAAACTCTGGCCTTAGCATAGATGGCAGCCATTGTCCCTGTGTCTAGCCTCCCCACTCCAACTTCCTCCACCCAGACCCAATCCCCTGTACCTCTGCCTATCCCAAGCACACCATCAGACCAGCCTGCACACACCTCACCACACAAGGGAAGCTCAGGCAAACATAAGCACCACACATCCCACAGGCACTCACGCAAGCATCACACACATACAGACACACCAACATCCACTGTGTCCCCCTCCTCGTCGTCTCCCTCCTCCCTTCCAGTCTCGTCTACACTCACACCTGCATGCACTACCTCTACAGCCACTACGTCCCGCACCAGCACACCCACCAGCACACCCCACTCACGTGCAGTCACCACCCCCACTACCATACACACGTCCCCTGTGTCCTCTCCCGTTGTGTCTGTGACGCCCCCTCCAAAGATACACAAACGCAGGCACACACCCACCCAACAGCCATCCACCTCATGACAGCCTCCAGCGCATGCACCTGCACCCAAAGCCACAAAACGTACACCTCCTACAACTACTACCTCTTCCTCCACTCCCAAACCCCCTCCAGCTACCCGTCCCAGTGTGTCCAAACAACTTTTCCTGTCCAGCCTTAACCTATTTCCCACCCCCCGTCCAACTCCTAGGTCCCGAACTTGCACTTCAGCCACAAAATCTCCGGGACCAGTGGTGCTTATGGTCACAGGTATGTGGAGTGCACCGGCCACCAGGACAGCCAGTGTGGCACGGAGCCACAGCACAGCCAGTCCCCCCGTGAAGCACCAGAAGTTGGCCATTGCCCGCGGGAGAGGGGGAAGACTCCAGCCACCCAAGCCGCTCCCAGGGGTCCCGTGGGAGTGTGGAATCAGCTGTGACTCCTCCCAAGGTGGGGAAGGGCCACAAGAAACCGGGCAAGTCTGGGAGGAGCAGCACGGTGGACAAGACCGCCATCATCCCCGCTGCCCAGGAGGGCCCCGCCAGCCCCATCCTCGCTGCACAGGAGGCCACCGTCAGCCCCATCCTCGCTGCACAGGAGGCCACCGCCAGCCCCATCCTCGCTTCCCAGGTGGCCTGCAAGCCAGAGCCCAGCTGCCCAGGAGGCCAGCGCCAGCCCCATCCTCGCTGCACAGGTGGCCAGCGCCAGCCCCATCCTCGCTGCACAGGAGGCTACCGCCAGCCCCATCCTCGCTGCATAGGAGGCCAGCGCCAGCCCCATCCTCGCTGCCCAGGAGGGCCCCGCCAGCCAGAGCCCAGCTGCCCAGGAGGGCCCCGCCAGCCTCAGCCCAGCTGCTCTGGAGGGCCCCGCCAGCCAGAGCCCAGCTGCCCAGGAGGGCCTCGCCAGCCACAACCCAGTTGCCCAATGAAGGACCGCCAGCCCTAGCCCAGCTGGGCAATGAAGGGCCGTCAACTCAAGGACCGCTGAACAGGGCACCGCCAACTCAAGCACCGCTGAACAGGGCACCGCCAACTCAGGCACCGCTAAACAGGGCACCGCCAACTCAAGCACCGCTGAACAGAGCACCGCCAACTCAGGCACCGCTGAACAGGGCACTGCCAACTCGAGCACCGCTGAACAGGGCACCGCTAACTCAAGCACCGCTGAACAGGGCACCGCCAACTCAAGCACTACTAGCCCATGAGCAGCAGGGGCACCGACACAACTGGGACCGTCACGGGGTGCGTGATGCACTCTGGGCACCAGTCCCCCTCCAGAACCAGTGGAGACATGCATCCACTACCTCTGTCCTTCACAGGATGAAGCACTCTGGGCACCAAGCCCCCTCCAGAACCAGTGGAGACATGCATCCACTACTTCTGTCCTTCACAGTATGAAGCACTCTGGGCACCAAGCCCCCTCCAGAACGAGTGGAGACCTGCATCCACTACCTCTGTCCTTCACAGGAGGAAGCACTCTGGGCACCAAGCCCCCTCCAGAACCAGTGGAGACTGTTCTCCACTTGAGAGACTGTGGCTTTGCACTCCCCAGGATGAAGCAGTGGGCAAACCACCCACTGTAGAGACTTGAGAGACTGTGGCTTTGCACTCCCCAGGATTGAACAGTGGGCAAACCACCCACTGTAGAGACTTGAGAGACTGTGGCTTTGCACTCCCCAGGATTGAACAGTGGGCAAACCACCCACTGTAGAGACTTGAGAGACTGTGGCTTTGCACTCCCCAGGATACATCAATGGCCATGGAGCCCCCTCTTGGATTTGGCGTCGTGCACTCATCCGGCTGAGGTGCCTCCCCTTCCCTTCCCCCTGAGGTGCCTGTTGTATTTCGATCTGATGCTCCTGCAGTGTTCTCTCCGTTTTGATCTGGTATCGTTTGTGGGCCTCGCCCATGCATTTTGGGCCCAGTGGTCCACGGACTATAAATGGTGCAACACCTGGACTCATTTTCTCGGTGTATATTTTGTAAATAGTGTTTATATGTATATTTTTGCATACTGCATTTTGATATATTACAATGGTTACACTCATTTCCTTTTGTCTTTGCATTCTTCCGGGGGTGTTGGGGGGTGTTACTATGATGTATAGATAGGTATTAGTGTGTGTGTTGTAGTGGGTGAGGGTGGGGGAGGGGGTGTGCCTGTGTGTGTCCCTGTTTTTTGCCTCCCCCCTCCCCTGTGTCGTAGGTGCAGTACTCACCGTGGTCTTCGCCTCCGGCGTTGGTGATCCTGCTACAGGAGCAGGAAGACTATTTCGGGAAGGATTTGGAGTTCCGGGTCCATGGTGTTGTCGTTCCTCGTGGAGTGTGTAGAGGTGAGCGTTTTCCCTTTGAAATTCCTGTTTCCGCTGTGTTTTTATCCGCGGTGAATCCACGCCGGCAAAGGTGGCGGATTGGTAGGTTGTGATACTGTGGGCGGTACACTGTCTTCCGCCTGTCTGTTGGCGGTTACCACTGCGGTGTTTGTTTGTACCGCCGTGGCGGTCGGAATGTTAAAGTGGCTGTCTTTGTTGGCGGTTTCCGCCACGGTCGTAATTGCTAATTTTTTACCGCCAGCCTGTTGACGGTCTTACAGCCGCTTTAACACCGACCGCCAGGGTTATAATGACCACCTTAGTGATCCATGTTTTGTAGAGAACATTAACTTCACCTCGCCATCAGATAACCGATTAAACATATCAAGAGCATATTTAGGTAATGAGCACACATTGATAAAACATGCTGCTAATTCAGCTGGGTGACCTCCATGGTTA
The DNA here is from genome assembly GCF_031143425.1 of Pleurodeles waltl. NCBI lineage: Eukaryota > Metazoa > Chordata > Amphibia > Caudata > Salamandridae > Pleurodeles > Pleurodeles waltl. Next base: position 917,458,428 of record NC_090447.1, read on the forward strand.
TTTTGCGAATTTGGCAGCTTGAGACTATGGCCCTCATTACGAACATGGCCGGTTGGTCCGCCATGCCGGCATTGGCAGCTGAATCCGCCAGCTGGCATGGCAGGCCAACCCATGATATTCAGAACAGGGTGGCTCACCGCCAGGCTTCCGCCGGTAATGTTCTCATTTCCACCAGCCTTTTCCTGGCGGGTTATCCCGCCAGGGAGAGGCTGGCGGAGGCGGTGCCCCTGCATTGCATGGGCAGTGCAGGGGCCCTGGTGCAGAGCCCCGTCGCGCAGGTCACTGCCCGATTTTCAGGCAGTGATCTGCGCGTCGGGTGCAACTGCACCTGCCGCACAGAGGCATTGACGGCGGCTCCACATGGAGCCGTCGTCAATGTCCAGGCCGGGCCTTTCTGTGGGCCGGCAGACGGAAACAATGTTTCCGCCTGCCGGCCCGCAGAAATGTTCATATTTTGGTCAGCGGGGTTCCGGGGTCGCTGGCGGTCAGTGTTTTGACCGCCAGCATGAACACGGCGATTGTTACCGCCGTGTTCATAATGACCCCTATATTCTTTAGCAAAAGAATCCATTTTAAGAAAACTTCTAGTGCATTAGGGAAGATGATTTTTTTATTTTACAGAAATAAACACAGCACTGGGGTTCTCCATGCGTGGCTAAACCAGCATATCAGTTTTGTCAAGTAGCCTTCTGCCGCACTGGCTTTGGCTGAAGGCCTTACAGATCATCCACCATACCCTACTTGACACTCTTAGGGGCATATTTACAAGGAGCTTGCACCCCCGTAACATCATTGATTATGATGCTTCGGTGGCCCAGTCATTACTCCATATTTACAAGGTAACTCATCTAGGCCAATTGGTCATTTTTCGTAGGCTAGCATCGGAATTTACCAGAGCCTGAACCGGATGTGTCACAAACGGTTTAATATATACAAGGTAGATGTTCCATCATAACTCCCAACATAAAACTGACTCAGTGATATTTACGAGTTTAATGAAAAGTGACACATCTTCAGTGAGCACTGAGCGGAGCCTGAAATGCATCAAAATTTCTGTGCATCAGCAACCCAGTCAAAAGAAATGATGCATTCACACTGGTATATAAACAGGTATATAAACAGAACGTATCCAGTGCACGCTATGGAGGTGCTAATATTTCAACTGGAAGTAGAAAGGAGACCACTACTTCCACCACGTAGGCAGCACAGGAGAAGGGAGCATGTTCAATACCAAAAGACTACTCTTATGGACCTCATGGAGGAGGAGGTCATCACCTTACTACAGGCTCATATGGTTCCTGAGCCAGATTGAACCAAGGCAGCAGGCAACATCTGAGAGGTCCACTAACATCCCTACACAGGTCAAGCTGATGGTGGTCCTCCACATGCTGGCATCTGGGTCATTCCAGACCACCACAGCCAAACTGGCAGGAATCTCCCAGACCTCTTTTTTGGCAATCCTACTCTCCGTCTTGGATGCCATCATCAGCCTGACACCTCGGTACATCGTGTTTCCAAAGACACAGTAACAACAACCTGACACAAAGCAAGGCTTCTATGCCATAGCTGGCTTTCAGCATGTCTTGGGGGCTAGGGATTGCATGTATGTGCAACTGGTACCTTCTACTGCAACATCACACCTGTACTGCAATAGGAATACTGTGTTGGATCAATGTGAGCAATGTGAGCAAGGAAGGGCTTCCATGGCTGTTGTCTGTGTGTCCACATGTAGCTCCAATGGTTCCTGATGTCATGTATCCCACAACAAGTAAATTGTGAAATCTGTGAATTGGAGTGTCATGTGCCCCATGAAGGTGTGGGATGTAATGTATCCCGCACGAGGTACAATGTGAAATCTATCCAATCATTGCCCTCCCCAGGTCATGGGTCACATGGAAAAATTACTTAAGTCACCCAACACACTCTAGCAACCTATGTGTGGTGCAGTCTATGGAACTCAGACATAGACAGTCAGGCTTCCAAGGGTTCATGTGGTGCAGGAAGATGGCCCCTCATGCACAAAGTAAACCTCGCATAAAATGCAGCCACACAATCCCCATCTTGCAATTGTGCCTACTTCGGGGCTACACAGCCAATTGTGTGCCAGTGCTGCTTGAAAACTCAGAACTGTGCTATAAGGCCTCAACTATGTTCTGTACTGTCCTTTCTCAGAGAGGCAGTGCAGTGCTAATAATTGACTTGCTGAACTGCACAGTGCCACATTTCTTTGTATCTGGGCCCTTGTCTCCTGTCCACATAGCTGCCCCAATGCACTGCAACATGTAAACAATGATGTTCCACATTAAAATGTACTTATAAATCTATCATTGACAGTAGCTACTGAACATCAGTGACTACTACTGTAACATTTGGATCTGTGTGAATGAATGGGACATATCATCTGCACTGGGTATCTGATGTAAAATAATACAAATTGTAGGACAGAAGACCCAATGTGAGTTCCACACCAACACACTAGAGAAATGTGAGATAAGTGTCTCCTTACTAGGTTACCTACTCTCTCTATCAGGTGACTCATTATTTTCAGGCTATTGTTTACAATGTTTTTGGTATACAGCCACCATGACAGATGAAAACAATGCGTTGGTACACCTGTTCTGGTGGTAAATTGTCCAAAGGAAAACCATATGAAATCAGCAATGTGCAAGTCACAAACTCTAAAACAACATAGTCGAATATGGTATTCAACAATCATCAACTTAGATTATAATGCAAATCGGATAAGGCCCCATAGTATACTCGGGATAACAGTCTCAGCATTCCTTTGACACAGCAATGATGACAGAATGATTGCAAGTAGGCACATAATCCACATCAATTTACAGTATGATACACATGTGTGAACATCAATTATTGTGTACAGGTCTGTGGTAGACAGATATCAGTTACAACATCAGTGTGCTCTACATAGAGATACCCCACACTGCATTTCCAGGTGTCAATCCTAGTGTACCATGAGATATTGGCTGAGGAAAAGCAGCAGTTGAAGGCTGACAATAAATCATATAATCATCCAGTGAACCTGTGTAGAATGTACCACATGTACTCACCAAATTTCACTTTCTAAAGGAAGTGAACAATACAAAGGCTCCATCAATTGGCAGATAGTGCAGCAACAACATCAGTGGTTCCACAGGAACACATGTGTATGTGAGTGTGAAACAGGTCAGTTCTGGTAGAGCCTATCTATAGATGGCAAAAAACAAAACAATTTGTGAGCAGCATGCTGTCACTTACAGTGGTAATGGACCTACAAATCACCTATCACACTAAGCTACTGCCCACATGTGTTTGTCATATTGTGGCACTTTCAAACGTAGCACGGCATGAACATGTTTCGATGACACAGAGAACAGAAATAGACATGTGGAATTAAATGTGCTCATTTAAATGTAATCAGTAGTGCCAATACTAGTAGAAATATGTATGTCGTTCAGTATACATAACAGGCAAATACTTGAATGTGGGTTGATCAGTCACAATGATCATTGAGTGACTTTTCTTTCTTTGACTTTTCAGCTGACCAGGATATGGTCTGAAGCCATGGGTCATGACCCCATTTGCACATCTCCTGACAGAGGGCACCCACAACAATGCACTGGGCAAGTCCAGGGGTATAGTAGAGCGGGGGTACTGACGTCTTACTTCTGATGCTTGGACATGTGCAGGGGAGATCACTATACTAACTCCCATGCTCTGCAAATGATCCTAGTGTGTTGTATATTGCACAATATCTGTGTGTGAACAAATGTCCCCTAGGACATGGGCCATGAGGACCAGTAAGCACTAGATGAGGATGAAACTGAAGATGAGAACAGAGGGGAAAATGTAGCCAAAATTGTGGGTAACTGGCAAAGAAACATCATTGTGCAGAACTTTAAAAGTGAAGTAGCTTCATCAACACACATCTATTTTTTGTTTGAAAGAGTGTTAAATGTGAATAAATGAATGAACACTTCCTATGTATACGCAATTTCAGTTCACAGTCACTGTATACATTAAAACACTCACATCTCATCCACTAGAACTAGGCCCATCTCAAAGGTATGTAGATAGGTGTTACACTCACCTCAGGACAACACATGTGCTTTGGGAAGATAAACACCAAACAAAGATAGCAATGTGGAACAGTCTGCACATGTAGTGAGTATGTGTGCTGCTGCAGTGTCCTGCCTATCAGACATCCTACCACAATCAAAATGGAGTGTAAATGTAAACAGTGTGCAATTACTAAGTGTGTGTGTTGTACATCTTCACATTTTTTACTACCTTACACTAGTGGAGGCCAGTATAGTATCTTATAGTCCTATGACTATGAACAGAGACCCATATGTTGTGCATGGGCATGCAGTACAACCCAGATAGTTTCCACATGCTAGATCAACATTTGCAAGCACATAGCAAAATCAGTGTGGTATCTCACATAACACATATACATGTTGAGGCCTTACCTGTGTGGGTGCTGGATTGGCTACCTAGGCCCAATGCAGGCACACTTGCCCCACTAGGCCAGGATGCAACTGTTACCTGCAGGAATAGATGTGGCCATGTTTGTGTGTCTTACTCTGAAACAAACAATGTTGTGAATCCTCCAGCTCAATCTATGTGTGCTAATTACAACAGGACACAAAGAAAATCAAAAAGTAAAATAGGTGTCAAGGTATAACTATTTGTGATATCACTCCTTCCAAGGTAGCATACACTGAAGTGTTCCAGAATAGAGTGGCATAATCTGCCAATAAATGCACATATGATCATCTGATGTTTATGCCTATCCACATTTTAAGTTAAGCCCTCTCTGTTGTCAAATAATGTGATGCATTGAATTCCTACTTGGAAGTCATCACACTTGTTTGGGCTACTCAAGCTGGCCTGGTGATGATCAAAATATAGGCTAACCTTTTGGCAAAAACTCTTCTGCAGGTGTATTGTGCATGTGCCACACATATTGTACCAGGCACCAAGCCCAGACAGCAGATGTGTGGTTACCACAGCATTATATGGTGATCATTGGGCATTTTAGTCTGTAAATGATGTCTTGCACATACTAAAAGGTACAATCCTGGCCTAGTCCCATACCTTCCACATCTAAGCAGTCGATCTGTGAGCTGGATGCCACATACACTTTAGACTAGCAGAAGCAGCCAGTGTATGTCACTCCCTGAGGGTGCATTGCTTCTGTAACACATCCTATGTCAGGAATGCAGATAGATAGTACGATCTTTAGGTTTGGGCATAATCATGTATGACAATGTGTATTACATTAGCATAGGACTGCAAAATCTGTTAAATCAAAAAGCCTACTACGCAGCTACCTACATTCAGCCAAGCATAATACAAACTGTAATACATAGTGATAATGTCAAGGTCTCAACAATTCAAAATATCTCTATGTATTTCACTGAAATACATTGCCTGTCCTAATATCTGCACCATGAATGCAATGGGTCACACATATGTGCACTGTTAACATACACATGCAGCATATCCCAAGTCTTCAAGCATGTCAGCAAATAAAATGTAACAAATAAAAAGTGATCCCTGGAAGTGTTTACCTGCATTGCACAATTTACTACACTGTACCACAAACAATAAGCTAGTTGCATCAATCAAAGGACATGCATTGGTCTTTTATGTGATGCATTGCACCCGGAGCATCAGTTTGAATCCACACATCAATGCAAATGCATCAGAAACAATGCATTGGGCTTTGGCATGCGTTGTGCATATATCACAAATTGCCTATTTCCGTACCACTGTGGCAGAAATGGCAACACATTTATAGAAAACATGTTGCTTCTACTCAGGAAATGAGTCAATGCCTCTGCCATGCTGCAAACCAGGAAGTGTGAAGTTACTTTCAATTTCACTTACAGTCTTTTTGTCTATGCTGGCCGGTGGAGGTGTTTAGTATATGTTCTGTTGACTGCTTGTGATTTTTGGCCTTGTGGCTGTCGGTGCTGTCCCTGTTATATTGATATATTGTTATATGAATATTGTATTTGTATTTTGTATTGTTGTGTCCATTGTATTGTTGGAAGGGTTAGTTTTAGTTTAGTTGCAGCCAAGGGTAGGTATTTCACATAGGGATATGCAAGGGAAGGACAGAGTGAAGAATCTGTCTGGGGAGGATTGTGGGAGCTGCTGTGGCTGTTAGCCCACTATCTCCCCAACATGATCTCAATGGGGGGTAGGGTGAGCCAAGGTTACCCTACCTGAAAAAGAAGGTAACAGTGGAAGAAGGTTCAGTTCCACATGAGCTGTGTGTTTGGAGTCCAACGCACTGCCCACAAACTCAAGCACAGATGGGCGGATGTGGTGAGCCGGGAGGCAGATATGATAGATCATCTTGGATTGGAAGTTGGTGAGCCTGTTGGTAAGTACGTATATTCCATAAGCTTGTAGCTGTGTGTCTCTTTCAAAAATCTGTTATTGCTTTTTCAACTGAAAGTATCAAATATGTTTTTGGGGTAGTATACCATTATACAGGCTAAGTTGAGAAGGCCCCAATAAAAGTGATACCTTGCAAACTGCGGTCTGTCAAATTATTGTGTTCATAGAGCCATCAAAGCCAGGCACTCTTCCACTTTGTAGCAAGGAAGGATGATTGGGTACATTGTCTGCACTCTGTGCACCTGAGTCATGATTTGTCTGATATTATCCGTAAACATTGCAACATGGCATACATATGTTCATCATTAAGCCATGTCAACTTTGCCATATGCTACATGTTCAACATGCAGACTCAGAGAGCAATGTACCATAACAAAAGATTTACAAAAGGACAGTGTCCTGGATGATTCTAGGACATGGCATTGTCTGAGCATTGATGTGACACATCACTGCTCGGGCACTACCTGTCCCAGAAATCTCCAGGACAAGGTATGAGTGAAAGGAGGTGGCCCTGATGTCTTGCTGGGCTATAAGGCGCATTATACCTGCTGGCTGCGCAGAACGTGCCTGGGCAAAGCCTGGGTCAAGGGTGGTCCCAGCTTTATCAATCAGTGGCCAGAGGAGGCCAGGTTGGTCCCCCCTCATGGATTTGTGCCCCCTGTCCCTTAGTTAAGCTGTTGCTCTATCACGGGAGGTGCAAGATATGCGCAGACTTCAAGGGGATCTATCATACTTTTCCTTTCAAGCCTGTTTGACAAAAAAAGGAACCTTGAAGAAGTCTATGGAATGGATAAAAAGCATTGGCTATGGGAAAGTGATGATGATATTTTAAAGAAGAAGAATATGAATTAAAGAGAAGAAAGTTGATAGTACCAATGGACTAAGGAGTGGTCTTTTTCTTGATGTGGCTAAAGTGAAAACGTGTTCCCGATGAAGATTATTTATTTTTTGGATATTGTTCAAATACCAAATTAGAAAGTGGTGCTAGGCTAATTATTCTTTATAGAGCAATGAACCATGTTTTTGTCTTGTAGGTGGACCTGCACCATACATCATTGCTGAAGTGGATACCTTCAGGGATCCCAGTGCTGCCAGTGAGTGTCACCTGAATGTTTTCTGTGCTCTGTCAGGATTGTGTGTGGTCTATGATATTGGTTGCATTGAGATGTTTAAGGGTTATCATCATTCACAAGAAAACAATTTTCCGTACATGTTAAATTACAAATGAAGTAGGAAATATGTGCATGTGCAATAAATAGGGACAAATGTCATTGTGCATGTGTTGTCAATATGTGCAGGCCCACGAGATAGATGGCTCAGAATCCGTTGTGGAAATATTTGTCCAGCAATGGTGTTGATGCTTATGGCAAATGTACCTCCACCAGCCACAAGACCAAAAGATGGTCTTAAGTTCTCATGTTTCCCACCCATTCTATGGACAGAGAGTAACAAATATTTTCTAAAATTATGGGATTGAAAAGTTGCATGAGATAGACTGAGATTTGCAAGACACAGTATGTTTGCCCAAGTTCATACTTGATCAGGAAACAGAGTGGTTAGGTTGTAACACCTATCTCAGACAACATTACTAACAGTCAACAATACATGTTTATGCGAAACTATACAGGGTGAACATATTTTCAAATGTAATAGTTCTCCCATTGTGTGTTCCATCACACTATGTCCATACATGTAGAATAGTTTTATCATCACTATCACAATTGGTACAATGTGAAGGATTGAAGGAATGTTCAGACATTCATGGGATTTAAGCAGCAAAATGTGTTTGGATCCATACATGTACCAGTAGCTAGGGGTCTAGCTCTTTTGTGGAATCCAATAAACATGTGTGACCATGTGAGCAGGGTAGGGATAACAAAACAAGATTTCTTACTAAGATAGATGCTGCATATTTATTTGTGAGGTGGCAAAGTCAAAAGGTGACATTTAATAGAGCAATACCAGTGGCCTAGTGACATATCCCTCTGTGTTGCTGCGAGTGTGTATGTAAATTGTCCATAACAATCATTTACTTGGGTTTACCACTGTTAGAAATGGGGCCTCTAGTTGGCAGAGGTATACACCTGTTTCCAAGTAGGGACCACAATCCTATTCAGGGTAAGTCACACACAATCCAAATTATCCTGTGCCCACTCCCTGGTAGCTTGACATTGAGCAGTCAGGCTTAATTTAGAAGGCATTGTGTAAAGTATTTGTGCAATAAATCATGCACTAACACCGTGCAAAACACCACAAAAATGCACCACCCAGCTTTAGAAAAATATGAGATATTTATCTGAATAAATTAAGGTACAAAATGATCAAGATTTGATAATCACCAATGGAAATATCACTTTTGTAATGATAAGAAGAGTCTTTAGTTCTTAAAACCAACTATTGCCTCTTTCAAGCACAAAGTACCTGGTTTGCGTCAAAATTACACGCACAAAGACAGCAGAGGAGGAGATGCATGGAAAAAGGTAGGTGTGCATCAAATTTCCGGATGCACACAGACAATGCATTGATTCTTTTCCATGCAGCAAAGGCTTTGCGTCGAATTCCGAAGCGCAGACTTTGAATACTCTTTGTGATGCAGGGTCTTTTGACACCCAGGTATGATGCATGGAAATCCTGGGCATGCTTGATGAAGTCACAGGTGCTGCGCTGATCCGGTGGACTAAGCATCAGAGTTTCTGTCGCACAGCAGGTGCTACATCGATTCCTCATGCAGGAAGTTGGGCTGTGTGTAAACGTTCCGGTCACAATGTTGGCGCTACATCGATCTCCACTCCTGGAGCTGGGCTGCGTCTTTTGGTTCGGCGATATAGTGATTTTCTCACTGCTGGGCAGGCTGTGCGTCGATTCCAGCAGACTGTGCATCGATTTTCACCGCAGAAGGTGTTTGTTTGCAGAGATAAAGTCTTTTTGGCCCTGAGACTTCAGGAACAGGAGGCAAGCTCAATCCAAGCCCTAGGAGAACACTTCTCAGCAGAGCCAGAGGCCAGCAAGGCAACAGGGCAACAGCAACGCAGCAGTCCTTCACAGCAAAGCAGTCCAGGTGAGTTCTTTGGGCAGCCAGGCAGCTTCTCTTGGCAGGTTGCAGGATCTGGTGCAGAGTCCCTTTCCCAAGAAGTGTCTAAGTTGATAGGGTAAGGGACCCAGTTTATATGCCCAAAAGTGCCTTTGAAGTGGGCGAGACTTCAAAGGGTGGTTTTGAAGTGCACAAGATCCCCTTTCAGTACAACCCTGTGTGCTGGGTCCCAGTAGGGGGTTTGGCAGTCTTTTGTGTGAGGGAAAACTACTGTCCTTTGAAATGTAAGTGTCAGGCCCTCATTCCTTCTAGCCCAGGAAGACCCATTTAGTATCAGATGTGTGTAGGAGTGACTGAGCATCCTGTGTTTGTTGTTGTCTGAGAAAAATGCACAAGGGAGCTGTCAACCAGCTCAGACGTGGACTGTAGACAGCCTGCAAATACAGAAGGATTTTAAGTGCAGAGAAATGCTCACTTTCAAAAAGTGGCATTTCTAAAGTAGTAATATAAAATACAACCTCACCAGTCAGCAAGATTCTTTATTGCCATTCTGGCCCTACTAAATATGACCTGTTTACCCCTTTCTGATCAGAACCTACCACTCAAGCAGCATATGAGGGTAGCCCTAATGTTGGCCAATGAAAGGAGCAGGCCTCACAGCAGTGGAAAACGAATTTCACTACCAGGACATATAATGCACACAGGTGTATGTCCTGCCTTTTACTTTCATAGCACCCACAGGTCTTGTAATAGCAGGTCTGAGACATGGTTAAGGGGCTACTTATGTGGGTGGCACAATTGGCCCACTAATAGCATTTAATCTACAGGCCCTGCAGTGCACTTTGCTAGGGACTTACAAATAAATTAAATTGGGTATGAGCCTATGTCACCATGTTTTAAGGGAGAGAGCATATGCACGTTAGCACTGGCTAGCAGTGGTAAAGTGCACAGAGTCCTAAAACCAGCAAAAACAGTTTCAAAAAGTAGAGGGAGGTGGGCAAAAAGTTGAGGTGACCCCCCTAAGGCTGTCAGGTCTACCAACCACTTAACCCACATTTATCATGATATATGGCAACTGTCATCAAGCATCATGGGTTCCTGAGCATCCCTCAGAGTACTGTATACAAGTGCCATGTGAGATGATATGACCGAAGAACATTTTGCATGAGCCATGGTTGTCTTAAGGATGTAGGGGAGAAACTCTATGTGAACATGGCTTTAGACGGTTCAACTTCGATCTGCCTGTCTGATGTGCATTGCTAGTGTTGTTGTCCACATGGCAATGTATGGATATTTTGTCTGGCAGGTCCAGACAGGATGTGTGGATTTCTACCTCAGAGCAGACAGATTAGGTATGACTAGATGAGGCATATGTCACCAGTCCACAAATGGTAATGCGGTTAAATGCCTGACTAATGCCCTAATGTGCCCAATGTCCTGTATTCGACACATGATCATACCTATGTAGTGTTTTGTCAACAAAAAAACAATGTGTAAAGGACCACATGCCTGTTTGTACTGTGTTGTCAGCATATAGCCTATAACACAGACCACCTACGTGTGGTGGTATCCATACTACCTCCCAAAAAGCTGTCAACCTTGTTTCATTTTGGCAAATACCTGCAAGATAGTGCACAAAATTATTATACATATGTGATCTGCAGTATGCATGTACACACTCATCACATGGATATGTTTTGAGGTAATGTATATCAAGGTAATATTCTCTAATTACATGTATGGACAGACACTAGGATATGTAAACGGACACATGGTATTTCTTGAAGTTCATTACATGAGCTAAGTAATAGGGTTCCAGGTATTTCCCTGAGTCAATATTGGAGAAGGGTTCAACAGGTTTGTTTAGTTGGAGATAGCTACCCATCCTCCATCTATGTTTCAAATACCTGGCACAGAGTCAGACTATGCTGCAATGTGTGACCTTGTGTATTTGTCATATCAGTTACGCAATGCTGAGGCACACTACCTGTACTTGCTAGACATTACTCATTTCACTTAGGTTATTGACCATAGAATATACCCTCCTGCATGCTTTATAACAAACCCCAGGAGTACATAGGTGGACAATGTGTACCATTCCATGTACACAACATCATAGTTCCTAATCAGTTGTAGTATTATTATGGGTATACATTTATTAGGGCAGACACTGCCATTTCACATACCTACAATGCCAACGACTGAGTACTTTTGCATTGTTACATTAGGAGAAGTATATGTTTCTTATAATGGTGGATCATTTTTCGATCAATACCTTTTTGGGCTGGACATGCTACATGTGATGATTTCTGTCACTTAACCCTATTATTGATGACAACATGTACCAGTACAGCTTTGTCTGATACAAATTTCCGTCCTCTCCAACAGACAAAATGACGGTTGACCAGGAAAAAGCCTATGCTATAAGGTTAGAGAGATATTTGCACAACAGGCACGTTGCCCAGGCCTACCAGTGCATAGTATGGATGTACAGTGAAGAGACATCAGCTGGGACCTGGAAGACTGGACCTCAGGGCCAAGAAGGGCTGGACGAGGCAAACACCTGCCAGGATACCAGTGTGCCCTGTGGTGGTAGATCAGTCACATTTCTGGGCACCTCTACAGCTCAGCTGGCACAAGCACCAAAGCCTGTGACCACAACCCCAGGACAGCCATCAGAATTTGAGAAACAGGCCCTTAAAGATCTTTCAGACCTCAAACTATGTGTAGCTGGTATTGAACTACAAGTAGCCATTGTATTGCAGATGGTGCAGACATTGCAACAGTCGATGGATAGCACTGCCTTACAGATTCAGCCCTCACTTGGACATTTAGCCCTTCCCCTGTTTTTTTATATCTTGCTTTTATGAGTAGTATTTTAGCATAGGTTAGGATAGGTTGCAGCATACTGATAGGTTAGTTTAGTTTTAGTAAATGTAACATTGTATTAGTGACTTTTTGTTAGGTGGGACATGGGTGGGTAGGTTATTAAGTGGGTGAGGGTTTAATGTTTAGTATATGCTTATTTAGAAACAAAATACAAAAAATATACATTTGTTAAGCTATCAATGTTTAGGTGGTTTGGGTATAGGTGTAGGTCATGCTGGTATCGTGTAAATATGTGTATTATGGAGGGTTGATGTTAAACATGCCTGGTTGTGGTATAGATATAGACTAGTGTACGTTAAGGATAGGTAGGTTAAGATTGATTTGAGATAATGTAGTGTAGGATAGTTAGCATAGGTTAGTTTAGTCACAGTTTAGATAGTATAAGTTAGTTAGTGTACTGTAGTTAGTTTTAGATATTAAGAGCTTTATAATGATCATAATAATAAATATTTTCCACTTATAGGACTACTTAATGATTAACTGTCTAGGAGTTGTCATATATGCTTAGGTTGTGTTAAGCACATGCTAGTGGATTTCCAGGCAGAGTTTGTATACATGTGTAACTAGGTGAAACACCTATGGAGAAGATCTTGTCAAGTTTGGAATGCAGTCACTTAAGGGATCTTCAAACATGATTGCAAACTGTGAGTAGCACTCTTGCTGTGGATGGATACACAGCCCAAAACAGGTATTCACCTACTGTTGCACTATGTGTGTAAGTTATGCTTTATTTGTTGTATGGATGGTTATGTCAAACCATTGTGACTAAACAATGATGTATTGGGTCACACACTGATGCCAGCAACTTACACACTCTCCCTTGCATACTTTTACTGTCACACTAGTGTTGTTTGCTGGCTACTATCCATGAAAGTGGCCTCCACCTGAGTAAAAATGTCATTCAGCCTTGCCATTGACTGATTGCTAATTGCTGCAATTCATGCATGTGACCTTAGGTAACTACTTGAGATGTACATAGGATTCACATTAACTATTTCCCTTTGGCCTGAGCAGATTTTTCCACTGGTCTATGAAACACAATTCCTTTTATATAGTAGGTAGTGTCTTTAGGGTCAGCACATCCACCATGGTCTACTTAGTCCAAACAGCAACAGACATACAAAATGTAGGTTAAAGATAGTGCTTTTATTTACATCTTTGTAAATATGAAGGATCACAGTAGCAGTTATTGCAGCAACAACCCCAACATTGTTTGAGAGCTAAAGGATGTCCAGACAGAGCCCATGGGAGATACCTAACATATGACATGTTGAGCAGAGGAGTATTCCAGTGATGAGGAGATCCAAATTGCCATTAGAGAAGGGAGACCACATTGACAGTCCACAAATCAATAAGCGCAACAGATGGGCAAACACAAAGTGTACAGTGCCAGAGGACAAGGGTGATGGCATGTTACTCAACACGGGTCAAATAGGAAACTGGTCAAGAGCCACCAACAATGTTACTGGGAAGTGCTTCCACCTGAAGGTGGGAAAAGCCACTTATTCCTCCTCCGATGTGTGGCGAGCCTCTCCTGAGGGTGCTGGTATTTGTGGAGGAGGCATCTCAGGCACATATCAAAGGCCAAAGATGTGGCTCCCGTTGCCCCAGCAGCATTTACCTGTGCCAACAAGGAAGGCAGCACAGTGCTGAGAAGGGCATGCTGGCTTGTCAGCACAGCAACAACTTCACAGTGGAACTCATGCATTGGTGTATTGAAGGACTCCTGCTTCTGCTCCATAGATGGACGGATGGTTTGAATAGCCCCCAGCTGGGTCACATTGCCAGGGCTGTTGTTGTTGCCTCTACCTCATGACAACAGTGATGTCAGCCAGGGACTGTACCAATCACTGGAGCAGAGTGTATGTGCCTCTAATTACATCACAGGTGTTCTTATTGGGACCAAGGTTCCTACAGACTCCATATAGGGTGACCGCAATGGTCTCCATCCCAGCCTGAACTTCATTCAACATCTGTACTGGACTCCTACCGCTTTCCATTAAAATACAATCTGCGGGTCCTCTGAGTCCGGAGCTGGCCTGGGACTTGCGGATGAGTAGGTCGGGTTGTGGGTGATTCCTCTGTTAACTCGATGATACTGTAGTCTAGGATTTGCTGAAATGTGTCTTCGTCCATGGAGTAGCAGGATGGCAGCAGCTTGGTCATTCTGAACAGGCAGCTAGTCTGAAGGAGTTGTTTCTCCCTCTGCAATCAAATAGATCTATGTCAATGTGGATCAATGCTTGATGTTGCCATACAGTACTTATCCTCATCCACTTTCTTCTGAACACTGATGTGTAGTCCCTATGTGACTTGTATCTACTGAGGGGAAGTGGTACTGAAGTTGCCTTTCAGATGACAGTACCTGTGCATTGTTCCCATGCCACTGTGTGACAAGGGTGTTTGTTTGTGTCATACCACACACGGTAACACATTTACACAGTTTGCTGGCCTACCCTGCCAGTGCAGATATGTTGAGGTAAGGTCCACATCGAGCTTCGAGATTGGCACTTCTTTTTATGACGGCTATGCCTAATGTTTTTTTCATGTATTTACAGCACTGCTGTGCACATTGCACCAACATTGCCCCAAGTCATCAGGGTGCCAAGCATTCCCTGTTGCCACTACTCAGCCCACAGCTCCTGTGAAGTTGAACTGTGTTTGTTGATGTATTCAATTTGACCCTGCCATCAGCCTTGCACACGCTAGCAGTGTGATTTGTTGTGCTGTCTGGCATGCACATTGTGCATTTACATGTGCGAGGTTAATAGTGGTTATGCATTCACACTACTCTACACAGCAAGCAACCTGCTACGCTGCAGGAATGTATAGGTGCATGTACATACCATGGGTGTGCTATCTGTTAAAACAGTGGCCAGTGTGTGCTAACTCTGAGATATATACACAGCCAAACTAAGTAGATAGCTGCCACTGACGCTCACACTTTTTCATCACTGCCTGAGTTGGTTATCTGCTGAGTATCACACAATGTTAGACTCAACCCTGCTCACTTGAACATGTACATGACTCCTCCGGCAATCTTCATTTAGGCTCAGTGGCTCCACTCACTGTTATACACAGATGGAAGCCTGATCATACATTGACACGCATGTGACGCCAAAGCCTAGAATTGCATTTACCACTACCAATTGCCTAACATGGCTGCCTGTATTTGTGAGCTATGTATCATGCCGGACACACACATGCAAGTAATTTTGATAATGCATGACATACGCCTACCCCGGATTGCCTCACAACTTTCCCCATACTTCTCAGCCTCAAACTGTCACAGGTACCTGCCTGTAATTATGGGAACCTATCTCATCCTGTTACTTCTGAATTCCCTGTTTGTCATCCTCTTGCTTTGACATATGTAGCCTGGTATGAGATGTCTTCTTCCATCTCCCTGCTGACATGTGCTACATCTTTCCCCTGGTGGATTTCACATGTGGAATTTAGTACACCTATGCCCTCTTCTATGTCATCCCTTCCCAGCTGCAACAGATGTGTGACACTATCAAAACATTGCAGTGCATGTGTATAGCTCAGGCTACCTTGCAATACACACGCCATTTCTCAACTCCTTTGTATGCACTGTGGCCTCATTTAAACACAATGCCAGTTCAATGTGCTCAGCCACAACTAAATTGAACAGCACTACCGTAGCCCACCAATCTCACACACCATCTATCGTTTGACAAAACATAAATCTTCCTATTTTATGCATCAATTGCATCACCCGAGATTTTTACTTACAAGGAGTTAGGGTGTTGGCTACCATGGCAAACTACACCTGCCTGTGTGCTTACACCACACATATCAGTGCAGCTGTGTGCAATGTACTTTAATGCTAGGGACTAAGGGGCATATTCACAAGCAACTTGTGCCGCCAATGCAACACTTATTTTGACACTCAAGCTGCACAGAGGGAAGACCCATATCTATGAAGCCACACAAAGGCTATTTGCATGCCCTTGATTGTCCTCATAGAAAGGTAGCAAGGCAAGTCAGGGAAGATGTCTGCATTGTCTTACTCTGCATCACGGGGGCTTCCATGGGCATTGTGGTGAGTTTTCCCAAATTTACAAGGACAGGTAAACCTAGAAATGTGTCAAAAGCATACATCTCCAAAGGACAGGCATAAGAAGATGAAATATCTTTATTTCTCCCCCCTTTTGCCTCTTTCCATGTGTGCTGCATTCTGCTGTACAGATAGGAAGAAGAAAATGCCTCTCATGGATATTTTTTGTACAGGAAGGTGTGCCTTCCTGTGCAAAGTCAATCGTGCATGCAACACAGGCACCCTTACAATATGGTGCAAGTGTACCTGTGTTAACACTCATGATGCAAGGGGGCATGCATTATCCAAGTCAGAGTGGTCAGAATTTCAGTGTCCTAACATGTTGTGGTGTTCCAGTCCAGATCTTTTGCTGGGTGTTCTGGGACTTGTAGTCTTGGACATTGAAGATATGCATTGCCCAACAACTCACAAGATCCAACGGTGAAGCAGGACTGGTGCAGTCCATCACACATGGACTGAAGACCCATAAGGGATGAGGCCTGACTGCGCAGCATGTGAGTGTTTTTTTATTACATTTCTATGATGTGTGACTGGACATGTGATCATTTCCATCACTTTCCCTTACGCTCAGTGCAGTGCAGTGCAGAACTGTAGCATTCTGCGCTGCTGAGCCGGACATATTTGGTGATATTCTCCCTTGATGCCACTTACCCTGTGTGTCTTGTTGGTCCCCATAGGCTGCACTGTCATATCCTTCCACCAACTTGGCTGGTATGACTGATGCCACCTGCTCATCCCAGGATGTCAGCACCTCCCAGACCTCAGGTCATCCTCCTCCTCCGTTCTGCATAGCTGCCTTCAAGTTGCTGGCCAGTTTCTCCTTCGTCCTGCGCTTGTAGTTGTGGTAGCGCTTATTGCAGTCTGTCACTGTCATTTTGACTTTCCCTACACTGTTGATTTTTTCCACTATGGATTTACATATGGCCTCTTTCTTCGCTAATGGCAATTTTGAGGTGACAAAGAGTTGATGATCATGCTTTGTCACCTTAGTAATGAGTGTTTTAATTCCCCTCCTCCCCACTAAAATTACACTTACTCTTCAAATGGGACTCTGCCTGGACATCCCGGCTGGTGCTGGGGTTGTTGGGAGTTTTGCCCTGCATGCTGCTGCCTGCTCCATCTTTTCCTTTCTACATATGGAAAAAGGTTATTTTTAAGCATGTTACTTTTTTAGGTATTTCTGAAATATTATGCACTCAAAAGTGATGCATGGCTAAATTGCCTTGCTCTATGTGCCCCAAATCAGCCATGCATCACTTCTGCAGCAGATGCTTCAGTTTTCCCTACAACATCCTTCCCATGGATGCATCATTTCTTTTACGCACCATAGCATATTACACCATGGTGCACCATCTTGTATATACAACACATCCATCATCCATGGCGTAGGGAAATGTACGTTTTTCTGACACATCTCTGCATGAGCTCAGCAATGCATCAGATCTTGTAAATATGCCCCTAAATGTCAAGCTAAACATTTTAACTAAAGTAACACTCTAGCCTATCCACTACATTATTTCCTGTTGCATTAAATCACACCTAAGTTCAATTCAAAAGCAACCATTGACTTTGATCATGCTTTATTGATTGTAAGGTGCTTTTTGATTTACAATGTTGTAAATCTCCTGTTCCCATTTTTCAAATTTGATCATTTTTGTTCTATTAGGTTTCTTAAACTTTGTCTGTCTTACTACATTGTTTTAGGGTGCTCATTCTTTGGATTTCTGTCTTTAATGTTGTTTCGTTGGTGTTACTTACACACTGTAAGTGTGTTTCCCATGAAAAAGCACACTATTTTTACCATGGCTGGTAGAGATTCAGTAAGGTTTGGTCATGAATACTGTGCTTTAATCTACAAAGATGATGCATTGTTAAGTTTGTGCGGTACCCTGTCTCAAAACATCAATTCCAAATCTTACATACATTCTAGCATAACGCTGCAAAGTGAAATTGTTCCTGGGTTTATTCACAAGGTCTGAGTGGTCCAATCATGAATCAATCAGTAGTGACACCAGGCTGGAGACAATGGGTTATCTCTGTATTTCAGACATAATGAAACATACCTTCCTTCGATGTTTGAACGAGGCAGCATTGGCACATCACTGATGCACTCATTTGTTTGCTTGGTGCAATAAAGCATGTTAAGCATTCTGCACTCCTCAAAATGTTCGCACAATTTAACATCATTATTTGTATGAGGCATGCACACCAATTCAAGTCATCCCATTTTTCCACACCTTTCATGCATTTATATAAACCTGGCTGTTCCACATGTACCATCTGATCAAAATGAAATATTGGCCACCACGTAGGTCAGTATGCAGCCTTTCTTGTTATCTTGTTCCCAGTAGCAAATGGTGTTAAGCCAAACAAATATATCTTTGGGTAGGGCAGCTAATCACAAGATCCATACCTATGCATCTAATGTATATTTGAACTTCACCCTGTTCCATCCTAGCCACAGTGTCACAATGATACGTCTCTTTCCTTGTTTTTTTCTGGAGATAACAGCTGAAATGAAAGTTACAAACGCATCAATTAAAGTTATTTTACATATAGCTTAGAATTAATTCAAGTTTGACTGTTTATTTAACCTTCCACGTCAAAAGGAAATGCATTTTTGGTGGCTGCTACCACCCGGAGAAGTATGATTTTAAAGGACAGGGGTGCTGTTTTTCGCAAAACCACACGTTTAGTGAATGCAAGCGTGTAATGTATGAAACCCATTTGGGGGCTGGCAAAGCCGTCCTGACATATAACACGGGTTTTGTGAACCATTTTGAATACAATTAGGAGGTGGTGTGAAATCGACCACTTACCCAATTTCGAGTCACAATGAACCCTACCAATGGTTTGTGAGCGCAACTACAGTCGCACACCATTGATCAGTGTCTGACACCTGTCCTTGCAGGCCTCCATCTCTGTGTTTGCAGGTGATCACAGTAGGTCACAAGTAGAAACCTACCTGATATTCACTAGGCAGGTTATACAGCAACTATCTACAACTGTAGATTTTGGGAAGATGCCTCCTTAGTACATAGGTTGCATCACAAGTTAAAAGCAGGGCGCAAAAATGTCGGAGCATAATTTGCTAACACTTTTTATGGCATGTCCTTTAGTACATTGCACCCAAAAATCTCTCGCTCTGCTAAGAATCTCTCAGACTTGTCTGGCAGATTTAGTTCAGCCCACTAAACACACCTTTCTCATTCCTCTTCTGAAATAAAGTCTGAGTTAAACCAATCAAATGGCAATGCTTATCTCTTATCACAATAAACAAAATAACATATAGTTACATTTTCTTTCATTAACTACAATTCTCCCAAAAGTTGTTAATTTATCGGTTGCTGAACAACATAGGGTTCTGTCGTGTCGCAGGCGTGCAGGCATTGACGTCACGGACACAGGTTGCGGGTGAGTAACGTGCTTTATTATACGTCCCACTCCGAGACTCTTCAACTAAACTTTCCTGCATCCCCACCACTTTTATAAACCCCCTTACGTCATGCTTGGTGCGCTCTAACTTGCGCCTCCTAGCAGGGGGGAACAGTCTACAACCCCTTTTGCTCGAGAGAAGTGGGCTTGCCCACTTCCTGCAAAAACACTACATTCCTCCCCAACGGGGGAAACAACACGAACAAACAAAATACTACAGTCAGATGAGGTGAGGCTGAAAACTTCACGGCCTGCAACAGTGCAGGTTGGGATGGCCTTGGCCCTGGTCACCGGTGTCAGGATCAGTCACATGCAAAGTCTGCATAGCGCCGGGATGGATCTGGGTTGTCCCTCAACATGTATCGTCCACTCCCAGACCTCCCTGATGAAGGTACCTGGTTAGGGCTCTCGCTGGGTGCCCTTGTTCTCGGGGATGGCTCTTCCGCTTGTACCGACGCTGGACTAGCCACTTGTTCCTCAGTAGTAGGTCTCTCTCTATCGCTTGCAGTCTCCTGGTATACGGGGTCTGTTTCTGAATCTGTCCAGGCGTCAGTCACGACCATGCTGCCTCTTCTGTCATTGCGGGATGTGGAAGGAGGCAGACATTTGAACTGTGCCACATTGTGGGTTACAGTCTCTGGCCCCCGGCGGGCTTTCACCATGGTGCCCTTCACGGCAATCACTGTCCACGGGTGTGCCTCGAAGGGCAGGCTGAACTTGCCTCCGGGGTGATGGTTTTTGACCAGGACAGCATTGCCCACTTGCACCTGGACTGCTCGGGCTCTCCATCTCCTGGAGACATAGGCGTTGGTAAGGCTCTCCTTGCTGCAGATCGGTTTGGTGGGGGTGGTTGTGTTGCCCACGAGGGTTGATGTGGGATGGCATCTGTTATTATCCTTCCGAAACAGAGTTGGCTGGGAGTCACCCCAGTGGTGGTGTGGGGAGTGACCCTGTACTCTTGTAGAAACGCATAGATGGCACTTTCTAAGTTCCTGTATTCCGCCGTGGCAATGCGGACTACTTTATTTAATGTTTTGATGAACCGCTCCACCTCTCCGTTCGCTTGTGGCCATCGGGGTGTGACTCGCCGATGTTTGGTGTTGGTGGAAGCCAGGAAGTCTGCCCACTGTCGGCTGTTGAAGGTGGGCCCGTTGTCCGAAGAACCCATGGGTGGCCATTAGCTTCTCAAACTTTGGGATGACCGTGTGTGCAGACATGGAATGTACCAGCTCAACCTCGGGGTATCAGGAGTAGTCGTCGACTACCACCACCATGTACGACCCGTTGGGAAGGCTTCTGAAGTCCACGGTCACCCTTTGCCACAGGGCCGAGGGCTCTTCTTCAGCGATGACCGGTGCCAGAGGATCCGGGGAGCCACCGGCTTGGCAGACAAGGCACCCCTTGACAGCGTCTTCTACCAGCTGATCTAGTCCTGGAAACCACACCTTGTTCCGGAGCCATGTCTTAGATTTGACGATGCCCTGGTGGGCTCCATGGGCAAGGGATACGACTCGGGCCGTCAAGCTGGACGGTTTTAGCAGGCGGAACCCTCTCAGCAGGCAGCCATCCTCGCTTACCGAGAGCTCGTGCCTTACGATGAACAAAGCGTGGAGATTGGCTAGAGCATCCTGCGTACAGAAGACGTCTGGGCACTGGAGTGGTCGCCAATCCCCCGACCGGGTGGCTGTTATGGCGATTTTTAGGCGTTCGTACTGGTTGGTGGCAGCTACTAACTTCACTGAGTGGTATGGGCAATGGTCTGGCTTGGTCTACCATGAACCATACGTACTCCTCCGTCTCTTGGGCCTCTGCCACTTCTCGAGCGGTGGCCAGGTGGGTATGGCCTGACAGAAAATCTGTGTGATTCTTTGTGCCTGGCTGATATCCAATAGTAAAGTCAAACTCTTGGAGTTGCAATATACACTTGTCAATCCTGAGGGGAGGTTTTGAGGATGACCCCTTGAAGAGAGGCAGCAGTGGCTTGTGGTCGGTCACTACTGAAAACGGCTTGCTGTACAGGTATAGGTGGAAGTGGTGACACCCCAAGTGGATGGCAATGGCCTCTCGCACAATTTTGGAGTACCTCTGTTCCATTGGCGTGAGTGTGCGGCTGGTGAAAGCGATGGGAGCTCATTCTCTGCTGTCTTGCTTCTGTGCTAGGACAGCTCCTAGGCCCGTGGGGCTGGCATTGACGACCAGCTGTGACTCACATCGAGGGTTGAAGAACGCCAGCGTGGTGTCAGCGGAGAGTGCATCTTTGGTGGCTTGGAAGGCATGTTCTTGTTCCTCTCCCCACACCCATTGGTGGTCAGCTTGTGTGAGCCATCGTAGAGGGCCAGTGATGTCCACCAGGTTCTTCATGAACCGGCCACAGTATGTGACCATGCCTAGGAAACTTCGGACCCCCGAAACTGAAGTGGGAGCCGGGACTTCTTGGATGTCCCTGACTTTGTGTGCGTCAGGTCCGATGCCGTGTTCGGAGAACCGGTATCCGAAGAAACAGATCTCCTTCTTCAAGAAATCACATTTTTCTCGGTGGAGCGTCAGTTCCTGCTTCTGCAGTCTCACAAATACAGCCCGCAGCCTCTTCATGTGTTCATCCAGGGTAGGGGCGTCTACCAGGATGTCATCACTCACGTTGAGGAGCCCTGGAAGTCCTTGCTGGACTCCTTTTACAAAGTGTTGAAAAACTTCTGCCGCACTGGAGATGCCAAAGTTGAGCCGTTTGTACCGCCAGAGGCCAGTGTGTGTGGAGAATGTGGTTATTGGTTGAGATTAGGGGTGTAGCATGATTTGATGATACCCTGATATGAGGTCCATTTTAGAGAACCATCAGGATCCGGCTAGTTCACTGAGTATGTTGTCTATGGTTGGAGTCAGGTGTCTTTCTCTTTTGATCACCGGGTTCAGCATGCGCATGTCCACGCAAATATGGATGGATTCTGGCTGCTTGGGTTTCCGCGCCACCACAATCGGAGATACCCACGGGGTAGGGCCTGAGACCCGTTCAATGATGCCCTCCCACTCCAGGAGTTGGAGCTCACGCTCTACTTTTTGGCGGAGGTGGAACGCCACTCGCTGATGCCTGAGGGCCGTGGGGCGACTGATTCGTCTATGTGAACCCGGAGCGGAGGTCCTTTCAGGAATCCAATGCCCTCAAAAAGGGAGCTGAACTCTTCTACCAGGTCTCGGAGCACGTTAGCATGGATGCTGAACACGAAATGCACTAGGTCGATGTCTGGGCAGTCTGGCAGCCAAGCAGAAACCCAGCACCCTCCTTGGACATGTAGATCTTCGTGGCCTTGCTGGTGTCACCATGGGTGACCGCTGCCGGTAACACCCCAGATATTTCTAGAGGTTGGGTGTTGCCGAATGCAAATACTTGCACACCTGTGGGTCTGAGCGGCAGCAGCAGCTTGGGTAGCTTCTGTTACTCATCCATGGCCATCAGGTTTATGGAGGCGCCGATGTCCACTAGTGCCGATACGGGGAGTCCTTGGATGAGAATTTGGCAAGTGGGAAGCCACTGGTTCCCGACAGTGTGCACTACGTGGGCTATCTGATGTCCTTGTCCGAGTCTGGACCTGGGGGGGTCTCAATATTTTTTACTGATTTTTTTGTTGTTAGAGTTGTAGTTTTGGGCGTAGACCGGCAGACTTTTGCAAAGTGGTTGGATTTTCTGCATGCGCTGCATGTTTTTCCCTAGGCTGGGCAGGTGGTGGGGTGTGGTGCCGGACCGCTGCACAACTTGCAGGGCTTGCCTTTCAGCCTTCCTTTGTAGCCCTCGACTCTCGCTTGCGGTACGTTCGCCTTCACCGTGTTGGCCGCCTCCATTTTTACTTGGGCTGGTGGTGCTTGCTCCATGTGCACTGCATGAGCTCGCAACAGTTTTTGGGATCATCCGAGGGTGAGGATGTCTCTCATTGGCATGTTCGGTTGTTGCAGGACACGCTCCCGGAGCTTCGATGACAAGCACCCTTGGATGAACTGTGCCTGGATTTTGTCCTCCTCGTCAGGCAGTGTGCAGGTGCTGGCTAGCTCCTTCAGCCTTGCATAGAAGACGTCAACTGACTCGTCTGCTGTCTGGCGAGCCTGGCACAGTAGAAACCGCTTGTAATCCGGGTTCGCATATGGCTCAAAGTGCGCAGTGATTGCACCTTTCAGGGTGTCATACGTGTGCGGCTTTGCCTCTGTTACTGACTTGAAGACTTTGTGGATGTCTGCCCCTCTGAGGTAAAGGAGGTGGGGTCTCCGTCGTTCTGCCTGGACGTCTAGAGCCTCGAAGTAGGTTTCGAGATGCTCCACCCAGACTTTCCACCTCGCGACCTGGGTGGGAGGGCGCCTGTGGTGGTGAAGGGCTCCAAAGGAGGTATACTGGCCATGGCAGAGGGTGTAGGGCATGGTGATGCGCTGTATGAAAAAGTCTGGGGTCCCCGGTTACCTCACTATTTCACTGGCCTGAGATTGTCTTCTCCTCCACTACCTTCCCGCAATTTTGGGTCAGGAAACTCTCTTGGTGTAGCTCAGGAGGATCGTGGTGTGGGGAGCTAGGGCTGCAGAAGGGGGAGCGTGCCTGGTGCAGGGCTCAGTGCCTAAGGTGGGGGTCCAGTCGTGGTCCAGAGTGTGGTTGGTCTCACCTGCTGCACTATATATATATATTTTTTTTTTTCGTTGGTTGCCGCTGGTGGAGGGCGTGGCTGCGTGTAGCAAAAACCTCCTCACTTTGTGGTTTTCTGCTGGCGGTGGAGGCCGTGGTAATGGCGGGAACGCCCTCTGGGGGACACACGAACTGAAGAGTGGGGCAGTGGCAGCATGCAGAAAGCCTCCTCACCTTGTGGTTTGCTGCCAGCGGTGGAGGGCATGGTAATGGCAGGAAGGCCCTCTGGGGAACACACGCGCTAAAAAGTGGGGCAGCGACGTTAGCTACTGCCTTGGAATAACGAGCTGCTGGCAGGATGGTTGCGGCTGAGTTGCCGTGCACGCTGGTGTCTTCCACGGTGTTCTGCTGCCGGAAGGAGCCGTCTCGGAGTTCGGCAGGCCAGGCCTTTGAAGTTACTGCGGCAGGCTGAGGGTGGGAGGGGTGTGCCTCTGCACGCGTCGGGCCCGTAGGGAGATGGCGCGGCACAGAGCTGGAGTGGTGCCACGCGCTGGGGTGCAGGCACTACCTGGGGAAGGTAGGCCCACCTCGTCGCCACAAATGTCATGTCGCAAGCGTGCGCCCATTGAATACACGAACACAGGTTGCGGGTGAGTAACGTGCTTTATTATACGTACCACTCCGAGTCTCTTCAACTAAACTTTCCCGCGTCCCCACCACTTTTATAAACCCCCTTACATCATGCCTGGTGTGCTCTAACTTGCGCCTCCTTGCAGGGGGGAACAGTCTACAACCCCTTTTGCCCAGAGAAGGGGTCTCACCTACTACCTGCGACAACACTACACGTTCTTGTTTTCCTCTTCCAAATCTATTTTTAAAATAACTAGACATGTGTGATGAAATATTTAACATGTAAGAAAAAAGCAAGTATATTATTTTAAGATCCGTTCCATATTGGTGACATTTGTGACAATGGTTTTCTGTGAAACCTTTCCATTTCAGCCATTCACACCAGCAAAGTAAATATGTGACCATTGCAGTTTAGAAAGCATTGTTTGCAGCATGTTTATTTTGTGACCTGCAATAGACTAAGGCCCATCTTTATACTTATTTAGCGCCGCATTTGCGTAATTTTTTTTACGCAAAAGCAGCGCAAACTTACAAAATACTATTGTATTTAGTACGTTTGCGCTGCATTTGCGTCAAAAAGCGGCACAATTGCGGCGCTAAAAAAGTTTAAATGTGGGCCTAAATTTATATTTCAGTGTTTGTGGAAAAACAACTATAAAACTTTCCTTCGTATCTGCAGTGCAGGGTTTAATGCAAGTATTTTTTCTTCACTTCAAGATGCAGTTTCTAAGCATCTGGGGCCATATTTATACTTTTTGACGCAAAACTGCACCAACGCAGTTTAGCGCCAAAAAAATTAGCGCCGGCTAACGCCATTCTGAAGCGCCATGCGGGCGCCGTATTTATTGAATGACGTTAGCCGGCGTTAGCCGCCGGCGCTGTCTGGTGTGCGTTAAAAAAAACGACGTACACCAGGCAGCGCCGGCGTAGGGGAAGATGGAGCTTGGGCGTCAAGAAAATGGGGCAAGTCAGGTTGAGGCAATTTTTGCGCCTCAACCCGATTTGCGCCATTTTTTTTTCACTCCCAACCCCCATAGAAATGACTCCTGTCTTAGCAAAGACAGGAGTCATGCCCCCTTGCCCAATGGCCATGCCCAGGGGACTTCTGTCCCCTGGGCATGGTCATTGGGCATAGTGGCATGTAGGGGGGCACAAATCAGGCCCCCCTATGCCACAAAAAAAATTAACAAAAAATACTTACCTGAACTTACCTTAATGTCCCTGGGGTGGGTCCCTCCATCCTTGGGTGTCCTCCTGGAGTGGGCAAGGGTGGCAGGGGGTGTCACTGGGGGCAGGGGAGGGCACCTCTGGGCTCATTCTGAGCCCACAGGTCCCTTAACACCTGCCCTGACCCAGGCGTTAAAATCCGGCGCTAATGCGGTTTTTTAGACCCGCCCACTCACGGGAGTATAAATACGACGCATATGCATCGGAGTCATTTTTTAAGACGGGAACGCCTACCTTGCATATCATTAACGCAAGGAAGGTGTTCACGCAAAAAAATGACGCTAACTCCATGAACTTTGGCGCTAGACGCGTCTAACGCCAAAGTATAAATATGGAGTTAGTTTTGCGTCAAATTTGCGTCGAAAAAAACGACGCAAATTCGGCGCAAACGGAGTATAAATATGCCCCCTGGTATCAATAGCACAAGCATAAGTACAACACAAATCGCCGTAGATAAGCACGAAAAGAGAAGGGCTGACCTGGGCAATGACAAAAACCATAAGGAAAGCGGCAACGGAACAGAAGAGCAAATAGGAGTGTCAACATTCATACACGGGAACAAGCCGCTGGCCCCGTCGCAACTGTGGCATATTTATACATACAATCCCAACAAACATTTGCAATGCAACGGGTCTTGCATTAGGTCAAGTTAGAGGTATTAATTAATGTTGTAAACTCCTAACCGGACTTTTCTTGCCACGTTAATTGAAAAAAAAAACGAGAGAGATCGAAATAAAGAGAAAAAAATTGTCTAGAAACCATACAGAAAACATGGAACCGCATATGTTTCCGGTAGTTTACAGGTGCTCTGGACGAGGGCTAAACACCAGAAAAGGCACGATGTATGCATGCCTTTCACGAATGAAAACAAGCAGATTTTAAAAGGCAAGCCTACGAACCAATGAAAGTGACTGACGTAAAATGGGCATGGTAAAGTTCCCCCTAGAGCAGAGGTCTCCAAACTTCTTAATGCCGCACCCCCCCAGTTGAAAAATAAAAATCACTGGGCCCCCCTTCAGAATGTTTCACAAATATTTTATAAAGATGGCAAAGTTTAAATATGTCTAGATATATTTAAACATTACAGTTAAGTAATGTTGCCATTTTAAAAATACAATAACATGTTTCTGCTTAAAACAAAACACTGTTATCTGTGAAATGCTTCTTTTGGCCAGAGCCTGGCGCCCCCCCTGGGATCACTTGAGGACCCCCTGGGGGGCTCGCCCCCCAGTTTGAAGACCCCTGCCCTAGAGAGAGATTAGAAGGGGGAGGAGCGCGTTGTGCTTGCCCCTAAAACCTATCC
The DNA here is from genome assembly GCF_031143425.1 of Pleurodeles waltl. Taxonomy (NCBI): domain Eukaryota; kingdom Metazoa; phylum Chordata; class Amphibia; order Caudata; family Salamandridae; genus Pleurodeles; species Pleurodeles waltl. The sequence goes on from NC_090447.1 coordinate 917,486,035, forward strand.
GAATCTTGCGAAATCTATAAATACATTGACTCTTGCAAGTGAGCTTCTCTTAAATGCCAGCATGTTCTTTTTTGTATAACAAAGAGCTTATACATTGGGTCACACAATTTAAGCATAATTTCCTGTTTTTATTTTGAGTGTGATAATATTTGCAATAAAAAAGGTTTGTAAAAATGCATAAACGTATGTACTGGAGCGCTGCCTATAAAGCCCTAGGATGCACTTAATGGGAAAACATGTATTTGGTGGCTTGGAGGTACTATTACTATTCATCAAGTTTACTCAATTGTGCGGCTTGTTTGAGTGCATAGTAAGGAGTCTTTTTTACCTCGCTAACAGCTACATGTAGTGTGGTATAATTAATTTGGGCATATTCCTCCTCTTAATTGTAGAAGCTGGAACCTCTGATTGAATTTCTTCTGCCACTTGTCTCTGCTTCATATTATACTGTTTATTGTGTGACCCGAAGCTAGGCCTGATGTCAGGCAGCCTGTTTGTTTTTCAGATGCTCCGTCTGGCGACAAGCTCTCTTAGTTAATTCATTGTGACTGATGTGTTTTACTCCAGTCACAGTCCATTACATTATCTCCAAAAGGGATTACTATCAGTGTGCTGCACTCTCGGGCTGAATATATGCTGCAAACACTTTGTTTGCTGAATCTTCTTTTTGCGAGGACTTAGATAAAGGTTACAGAGTTCTGAAAATGCACGGAAAGGCAAGCTGGAGAAATAGAATTAAACCTTTTTTCAAACTGTTGTTTCGCCAATATAAGAAAAGCCTGTACTGCTAAAAAGGCAGACAGTACCGTTGGTGAGGTGCCCATAAAGTGCTGTAACAGTCCAGCTGACAGCAGCGGAGTAGCATGAATTCCATGGGTAATAATGCATGCAAAAAATGTAGTCCCCTTGCCATTTAGATGGGTAATAAAAGACAATTATAATTGAAATGAAGTGGGTCCATATAACACCTGGTCCCCAGTACCACTGCAACTGCTGCACTATTGATAGGTATTCCCCTGGCTGACAGATTATCAAAAGTGGACTGTCTCCTGTTTTTGTTGTTAACTTGAGGCCTGCTTGTTCATCAGAATCCTGCACATTAACTGAAACACTCTTTCATCTGACAAAACTCAAAATAAATCCAGCCCTACACTTTGCTCCCAAGTGTGGGCAGGGATTTCCTTGGCAGGTGATAAAAACACAGTAGACGTTAAAAATCAAACCACTGGCTCAGACCCTTTAAAATGCATTTGGCCATGGGCATTTAAAATAAGTGGGGAAGGATAAGACAGAGACAATTAATGTACATGCATAAGGCCATTACCAGAGTACCACTACTAATATTTAGGTTTCTTATGTGAGAAAAGATGATCTATGTCTTTGGTCAGTCACAATTCTAAGTATCTTGAAAATTGAATAGAATAATATCTATGTATTGCTTATTGCTCGTCATGCGCAAGGCTCTGTACTATACCATAGTAGTGTTATCACGGGGTGGTGAACCGCTAGCCCTGTGCCTATGTGTTACCCAGTGGTTCACTCCAGCCTGAATTGGAGATCCGATAAAAACAGTGTGGTGCATGGCTAAGTAAGTCATGGCTGGCCGCAGGCAGCAACAAGTGTCTGTGTGCTTTACTGCCATCTCAGCTGGCCCACATAGCCCGGGCCTGCACAAAGGAGGCAGCCCTAAATCAGCACATTGGTGACAAAGTGGGTGTGAGGACCCTGCTTGCCCTGTGCACAAAGGTTAGTATGTAGCTGCATCGTGCCCCGTGGTCGCGCTACAGTAAGAACAAGGTATACAACCCATGTGGGCCTGATCGGCCGACTACAGCATGGGCACTTGCGCAATTCTGCAGCAGACTATGCTGCCTACTGCCAGAGGGTGCCAACCAGTGAAAACCTCAATGTTCACATGGAGCAGTGCCATGGTGTTTGTCAACACTGCCACAGGTGGGTGTTTCAGTCATCTGCACACAGTGTGTCATGCATACAAAGAGAAAGAGAGAGTGAAGGAGTCACACTAAGCCACAAGTATTCAACAGTGCACTGCATGCAAACACTGTACCCCTTGCCACCTGCCACCAGCATTGTAGGGAAAGTAAAAGAAGTCTCGGTCTGGCAACTGTCCCAGCTTCTGATGGGACAGTACTCGTGCTGTGAGCGGAAAGCACATAAGAGAAAGATCACAACCTCAACCATACCAAAAGCGCAACCATCTCAGTCATTGAACCATTTACCATTGATGGGGCACCGTCCTGTTATATTTAGGTAGGAAAGACATTCATAAAATATACAAAATGTTGATGGAGGAAACGCTGAAATTATACACCATCCTGTAACGAACCCTCAACAGCCATTTTGAACCAATGGCGAACATAGACTACGAGAGATTTGTATTTCACCAAGCCCACCAGAAACCAGAAAAGTCTTTGGACACATTCCACTGTAGAATAATAGAGCTGGTCCACACCTGTGGTTTCTCAGATGAAGAAGAGATACCCGGACAAGTGATACAGGGGTGCTCAACCACAAAGATATAAAAGGCAATCCTCCAAGAACTAGGCAAATCGCTACAGAGCATTCTGACCTTAGGGACGTCGAAGGAACTGTCGAAAGTCAGGGCCTCTCACATGAAAGCTGATCTTTGTAGCCCAAACAAAACTGAAGAGGTCAATGTTGTGCGGGCCCGCTCAAACACACCAGCTCAGAAAGGACCTTTGGACAAATGCAAAGAGTGTGGATACTATGGGGACCTCTCCACAGACTTGACGACTGCCCAGCGAAGGGTCAGCATTGTGCCGCATTTGAGAAATGGAACCATTTTGCGAAAGTTTGTCGAGCCTCGAAGCCTAGGGCCTCAAAAGAAGTTGTCCAAGTGGTCTCCGATGGTTCAGAGGACATGGATGAAGATGCGGATGACTATGGGGTTCACACCGTCTTTGCCGTCGGATCTATGCCCCAGGCTTGTCGTCCTCGCCCAATGTGTCAAATCAAGATAGGAAGCCAACAGCTCACCCAGCCATCACTACAGCAGCATCCATTGAACTTATGTCAGAGGATGCCTTTTGGTCCCTTAACAAACCCTCCCTGCTGACCAAAGTGAAAATCTGAGTGATCGTGTATGGACAGGCAAAACTAATACCACTGTTATGGTGTTTTCACATATCGATATCCCATGGAAGCATCAAGACCCAAACGTCAGTCAATGTATTCAAAGGAGGGACAGGTATGCTGAACAGCAGGCACGCAACAGAGGTGCTAGGATTGATATCATTTGCTTTGAGGGTGCAAGAAAAGAAAATAGCAGAACTTCTAGAGGAATATGAAGACGTTTTCAAAGGCTTTTGGTGTCTCAAAGGAAGTGAAGTCAAACTCGATATTGATCTGTCAATCCAACTGATTGTCCTGAGACACAGTTACATATCCTTTCATGTCAGACCCAAAGTTGAAAAGAAACTGACCAAACTGGAAAAAGCTGGTATTACTGAGAAGGTATTAATACAAAAAACAAAAGGTGGTAAATGCCATAAGTTCGCACATCCAATAAAATGTGTAGATTTAAGTTCTGAGATAGAGTCCTGTATTACTGGGTGCCAACCTGGTATAAAACCCAACCACCAGGAGTGTTAGAGATACTGACCATAGTAGTCAGTAGTAACATTTATCAATAAGAACCAGGGCACACCTAAAAGTAGTCCGGCATAGTTCATCCAAGTGGAAAACAAATGTACGTCCAAAACCAAGTAGTTGGTGAAGAACTTTTTTATTTTTGTCAAGAAGAAAGTGGTCCAAAATACAGCTTACAGCCGACACTTGTTTCGTCACATTGACTTTATCAGGTCTAATGTTTTATAGATCATCTGGAAAGGTGTCAAATAGTACAGGACAAAAGTATGTGTTCGGTAGCTGTGTATATCAGATATTGAGCCGTCTAGAGCAATGAAAATCCCTAAGCGGTAGATGCGGTCAAAATGGTTTCAAGTGTAGATCATTTGGGTATGATAAATATGAGGTGAACCGGACGCCACTAGGCACGCTCGACGATTTACCAGTGATTTATGGCTTAACGTCGCCTTTACCCAAATGATCTACACTTGAAAACATTTTGACCGCATCTACCTATGATTCCAAAGTATTCCACCAAAGGACGAAGATCAATCACTGCACCAGCACAATGCGGAGAACTTGTCTTAGTCTGATTCAACCAGGAGACTGGGTTTCCCTTAAAGATAGACATCGGGGGAGTATGTTTTGGCGGCCATTTGAGCAGAGACCCTGAAGGTCAATCAAAAGACGAGGTACACTACTAATCGCCTTTCAAGGGGATGAAACTGTTGTTGGAGTGTAACTTTTATAATTAGTATTAACATGAAATGCTTGCAAAATAATGTATAATGAAGCCGCATAGAGAATGTGTTAGAATAATACTAATGCACACGTTTGAAATGTGCCCACAGGGAGTGGCCACTAATGTATAGGATGATTAATGAAAATGACTAATAATGACTTAACAATGTACTAATGTATGATTTTGTATTAGCATTAAGAGTTATGTATTAAGGTTTTGCTTATATAATCACTAGGCCTTAGTTAGCCAGGGTCTGGGCCTAGCTGCCTGGTCTCATATTAAACTATGTTTTTCTAACGTGCAATGTGCTGTCTTCCTAAAGGACACGATGAGGTACTTTTCCAGAAGCTAGAGATATGTGTGTAGCTGTAGTAAATTCTTTCTCATGGGACCCGACTTGCTCAAGGAAACATTCTGACGAATGCAACAGTGTAATCCACAACAGGTGCAAGGTCGCCTGGACTAGGAGAAGACAATGGAACTACTGAGTGGAGCGACAAGTGTAACTTTTCTTACCTGACATTCTACCCGATGACGACGTCAATCACAGGAGCCAATAAACTGTGTTAGGTGAAAATTCTAGTAAGGTGTGTGATGGATCATTGGACAGAGATAGTGATGCACCAAATATTGCCCAATGGGAAATTAGAGACTTGTTCGACATATTTGATATAACGGCGTGACACAAGAAGAAATCAGCCATTCTTCTTAGCCATTCTTAGCCATTCTTTGAAAGCCGTTACCGAGCCATTCCTCCTTGCCACTTTGATGCCATTACTCGCTATTCCTTGCTACTCTGAGAGACTTTGGCCCTCATTACAACATTGGCAGTAAATCCCGCTTACCGCCGTGCAGAAGACCGCCAACACACCGCCGCGGGCCGAGGAATTCCGTCACAGCTAGTAGAACCCACAGCTCAGAATCTGCCAAAATCTAGACACCCACACAAGTCCGCCACACCAAAGGTCAGTGATAAACTGGCGATAACAAAACCTCCAGTGTCACGCCAACAGGAATACGCCCACACTATCACGACCCACGAATCCACGCGGAGGTCTTTCAACCGCGGTATTCCATTGGCGGTACACACCGCTGTGCTCAAAATACACACACATTTACAAAACACAACCACATTGGACACATCGAAATACACACACCTGATACACATACACACACCACTCCCACACACCCAATATAATATAAAACATACACCCACATTTCCCCCAAACCCTTACTACCAACAATTTAGAAGAAGGCCAGAGAGACAGCAAAGCACAGACAACACCAGCATACAGAGGCACACAACACCATCACCCATACACATCCACGCACAAAACACCACACACCCCTAAACATCCCCCCACACATCACAACACACACCACTTCACACATCACCCACACCACCCCATGGCACTGCAAAGACACCCCAGGTTTTCTGACGATGAGCTCAGGGTCATGGTGGAGGAAATCATCTGGGTAGAGCCACAGCTAATCGGATCACAGGTGCAGCACACCACCATAGCTAGGAAGATGGAGCTATGGCGCAGAATCGTGGACAGGGTCAACGCAGTGGGACAGCACCCAAGAACACGGGATGACATCAGGAAGAGGTGGAACAACCTACGGGGGAAGGTGCAGTCCGTGGTCTCAAGACACCACATTGCGGTTCAGAGGACTAGCGGCGGACCCCCACCTCTTCCCCCACAACTAACAACATGGGAGGAGCAGGCTTTGGATATACTGCATCCTGAGGGCCTTGCAGGAGTAGCTAGAGGAATGGACTCTGGTAAGGCAAAGCTTTAACTACTTCATCCCCACCCTACCTGCATGTTATCACATACCCCCACCCTCGCCCTCACCCTATCACTCAAACTCCTCACATATGCCCAACTATCACAAACCACACATCCCAACACCAAGCTCTGCATGCAACAACAAAGCATGGACATCCATCACCAATGCATGTCCACTACACATACCCACACAGACCCCTAAACAATTAGCACACAAGGTCCTACACAGGAATGCAAGCACTGGGGTACAGGGTCACCCACCCGTTGCACACCATTGCACACACAGATGCAATAATCATGCCTTTACACCCCTGCAGGACCCCTACCCTATGTCACCAGACAGGAGGTTGCAGACATGTCTACTCCACCCACAGAAGAAGCCCACAGTGATGACAGCAGCTCTGTCCAACTGGATCTAGATGACCAGCCAGGTCCATCTGGGACCTCAGTACAGTCAGTTCCCCTGACACAGTCACAGGCCACCACAGAGCCTCCCCCTTCAGGAAACACCAGCACAGCACCCATCCAGCAGGCCCATACCTCTGTCCCAAGGACACGTCAGTCAGCAGTGTGTCCACCACTACAGGGAACCCAGGCTAACCTACCACCCCAAGAACAGCAGGGACCTGGGGGCAGTGGTAGTGGGCACACGGTTCAGGGGGAAGAGGCCCAGGAAAACTGGGGAACTGGGAGGGCTGCTGTGCGACAGGGGGAGGACAGGCCCAGGGAACCCACTCTCCACGAGGCACTCTCCAACATCATGTGAGCCTACCATCATTCCCAGGAGACGATGGCAACGGTACTGGCCAAGTTTCAGGAGACCCAGCGGCTGCAGGAGGAACAGGATTTGGGGTTCAGGGAGGAACTCAAATCAATCAATACCACCCTGGGCACCATTGTAGGGGTGCTGAAGTACCTCGTAAACACCAGGAGGGACACTGTGGCACAACAAGGGGCCCCTGACTCTAGCCTGGACGATGAACTGCCCACCACCTCCGCCGGCGCTAGTGGACAGGAGGCACCGCCACAGGACCACAACACCAGCACCCCACCCCCTGCAGATGGAGAACCACCCCGCAAGTGGTCCCTGAGATCCAGGACAAAGACACAGAACAATGCCAAGACCGCTGCCAAGAAATGAGACCACCCTGAATGTCATCCTTCTGTCCCACTTTGTCACTCTGTCCATCCGTAACCTGCCCTAGCTCCACTTCCTATGCCCCTTTGGACAATGCACCTGTGAGACTAATAGACTGGACTCTGCCATGGACATTCCTCCACCATCACCCCTGACCATTTTACAACCCCCTCCACTATTTAGCACTTAAACAAACACCCTTAGATCACAAAACAATCTGGAGTCAGTCTGTGCTTTCACAAATGTGTATTTGCAATAACTGAGGGAAATAGCAATGTACATTGTATTGTGAACATACCTATGTCACACAGCTCTAGTCCATGAGGTAACATAGCAGAGGGCACACAGTGGGACCCACATCTGTGAAATCGAAAGGGAAAGTGACAAACCAGGGTCCATACACTGGGTGAAAGTGACAGACAGATGGGAGGTCGAACAATTTTATCAGATGTAGGAGGTAGTGATGTTTTCTTACCTGTGTCTCACTGGAAGTATTGATGGATCACGGTGTTTCTGTTGTCTATGTCCTCTTCTTCTGCCTCATCTTCTTCACTGTCCACTCCACAGCTGCCACAACACCTCCTTCTGGACCATCCTCCTGCAGAAAAAGGCACCTGTCGTCGCAAAGGCAAGTTGTGCAGCATACAGCAGGCCACGATGATCTGGCACATCTTTGGTGAGTAGTACAGGGAACCACCTGTCATATGGAGGCACCTGAACCTGGCCTTCAGGAGGCCGAAGGTCCTCTCTATAACCCTCCTAGTTTGCCCATGTGCCTCATTGTTGCGTTCCTCTGCCCTTGTCCTGGGACTCCTCACTGGGGTCAGTAGCCATGACAGGTTGGGATAGCCAGAGTCACCTGCAAATGTCGAGGGACAACAGTTAGACACACACTAACTCTTAGGGACAACCCCAGACAACTATTCACACTGTATAGGGTCCATGTCCTCACCTAATAGCCACACACGGTGCCTCTGGAGTTGCCCCATCACATAAGGGATGCTGCTATTCCTCAGAATGTAAGCGGCATGCACTGAGCCAGGAAATTTGGCGTTCACATGGGAGATGTACTGGTCAGCCAAACACACCATCTGCACATTCATTGAATGGTAACACTTCCGGTTTCTGTACACCTGTTCACTCCTGCAGGGGGTACCAAGGCCACATGTATCCCATCAATGGCAGCTATGATGTTGGGGATATGTCCCAGGGCAGAGAAGTCACCTTTCACTGCAGGCAAATCCTCCACCTGAGGGAAAACGATGTAGCTGCACGTGTGTTTCAGCAGGGCAGACAACACTCTGGACAACACGTTAGAGAACATTGGCTGGGACATGCCTGATGCAATAGCCACTGTTGTTTGAAAGGACACACTTGCAGGGAAATGGAGTACTGACAGGACCTGTACTAGAGGGGCGATTCCTGTGTGGATAGCTGACATCAGGTCTGGCTCCAACTGGGCACACAGTTCATGGATTGTGGCACGATCAAGTCTGTAGGTGACTATTACATGTCGCTCTTCCATTGTCGACAGGTCCACCAGCAGTCTGCACACCGGAGGATGCCGCCATCTCACCTGCCCCAGCGGACGTGCTCTATGGATGAGAACAGCGATCAGAGGGTCAGCCAACACTAAGGTACGAAATAAACAACTTTATTGCACACATTTGTCAATCCGCTATGTGCCTGTCTTAGTGTGTATGCAAGGCCTAGATATGTGTGACGCATTTAAAATTAATGCCATGTGGGCCCCTGAAATGGCGGCTACCTGACCAGTAATGTGGGACAAGAGGATATGAGGTAACTGTGCTGGCGTTGCATACCGTCACGGTAGGCGGTCGAAGACCGCGGCGCAATCCTGCAGTGGTTTTAACATTGGACCCTATGGGTCCCGGGAGCCAATGACGATGAACGCACCGCCGCGGACGTGACTGCCATTTTCTGTCTGTTCACTCACTTGATACCTGATCTTCGACAGGAGGGGACCTATACTGCAAGTGCTGCTGTGACCTCAGTCTGGAAGCGACAATGGCTCAAGTGTCTGGGAAAAGGGCCCCTGCCTTCACATCGGAGGAGTTGGAGAAACTAGTTGATGGTGTCCTCCTCCAGTACACGCTACTCTACGGTCCTCCAGACAAACAGGTGAGTACACTGTGAGCATGCTGTATGGGCAATGCCTATTTGGAGTGGTGTGGATGGGAGATAGGGGGGAGAATGAGGCGTGCATGAAACAACGGTGAGTGTATGTGCGTCAGGGCAAAGGTGGGAACGTGGGCCAATGACTGTGACGGTCTGGGCGGTTATTGTTTTTCCTTTTCCCCTGTACTATTCCTGTAGGTCAGTGCCCACCAGAAGAAGGATATTTGGTGTGCCATCGCCAAGGACGTCCGGGCCCTCGGGGTCCACCACAGACAGAGCACCCACTGCTGGAAAATATGGGAGGACATTCGCCGCTGGAGCAAGAAGACGGCGGAGGCCCAGCTGGGGATGGCCTCCCAACGTGGGAGGGGTGCCCGTCACACCATGACCCCCCTGATGTTCTGGATCCTGGCGGTGGCGTATCCAGAGTTAGATGGGCACTTAAGGGCATCACAGTAGCCACAAGGGGGTGAGTACACTCACATCCATCTGATTCAGCGCACATTGGAGGTGTCTGGGTGGGGGAGGTGGGCTGTGGGTTCCCCTAGGCTAGGGTGAGCCTTGTAGGCAAGGACCCTTTGTGAGGCAGGCTCAGTGGCACCCCATCCCAGCCAGTGGTAAGAGCCATCTACAACTAGTCAGGCTCCTGTGACTTCCATGTGTGCAGCAATCGGGCATAGGCCTTGTACCCCATGTCCCTGTTATCAATTAGGGAACTCAAAGTGCATGGCGTAGTGCAGATGGCTGCTGTGTCTGTATTATCTGCCAACGGTAGCGGTATTGCATGCACTGAACATGTCTTTCTGCTATCTTTCCCCCCTCTTTGTGGTCTCCCTGTTCTTGTGTGCATTAGCATCATCAGGCGGAGGAGCTGTGCCACCGGAGAAGGAGGGAGCTGCATCCCACATGGCCCTGGAGGGCGAGTCTACGGACTCAGAATTCACCAGTGGGGCAGAGGGCGAGGGGAGCTCCATGGCGGGGACAGGAGCTGAGACCAGCGACACCGACTCCTCCTCTGATGGGACATCCCTTGCGGTGGCGGGCCCCTCTGTGCCCGCCGCATCTACAGGTACAGCCACCACCCCCCTACCAGCACCGCCCTCCCAGCAGCACCTCAGCGTGTGCCCTGTGCCCGCTCACTCAGAAGGGTGGGCATCTCCTTTGCCCCAGGCACCTCAGCCCCTGCCCCAGTCAGCCCAGCTGCCCTCAGTGAGGAAGCCATTGACCTCCTCAGATCCCTCACTGTTGGGCAGTCTGCCACTCTGAATGCTATCCAGGGTGTAGAGAGTCAGTTGCAACAGATAAATGCATACCTGGAGGGCATTCATTCTGGTCAGGCAGCCCAACAGCAAGCTTTTCAGACTCTGGCCTCAGCACTGATGGCAGCCATTGTCCCTGTGTCCGGCCTCCCCCCTCCAACTTCCTCCAACCAGACCCAATCCCCAGTACCTCAGCCTATCCCAAGCACACCATCAGACCAGCATGCACACACCTCAACAAACAAGGGTAGCTCTGGCAAACATAAGCACCACACATCCCACAGGCACTCACACAAGCATCATACCCATGCACACATACCAACATCCACTGCCTCCACTGTGTCCCACTCCTCCACGTCTCCCTCCTCCCTCCCTGTCACATCTCCACTCACACCTGCATGCACTACATCTTCAGCCACTACCTCCATCACCAGCACGCCCATCACCACACACCGCTCACGTGCACTCACCACCCCCACTACCATTCACACATCCCCTGTGTCCTCTCCCAGTGTGTCTGTGAGCCCTCCTCCCAAAGTACTCAAACGCAGTCACACACCCACCCAACAGCCATCCACCTCATGACATCCTCCAGCCTATGCATCTTCACCCAAAGTCAGCAAACGAACACCTCCTACAACCACTAACTCTTCCTCCACTCCCAAACCCCTCCATCTACCCGTCCCAGTGTGTCTAAAAAACTTTTCCTGTCAAACCTTGACCTCTTCCCTTCACCTCCCCCACCCCTTCCGTCCCCTAGGGCCCGCCTTTCCAGGTCCCAACCGAGCATCTCAGCTACCACATCACCGGGAACAGTGGTGCCAGAAGTAACCGGCTTCTGGAGTGTGCCAAGCAGGAGGGCAGCCAGGGTCCCAAGGAGCGAGGCCAAGGACATTCCCCCACCTCCAAAACAAAAGAAGTTGCCCACAGCCCGGAGGGAGAAGGCAAAAACACCTGCCACTAAGGGCTCAGGCAAGACAATAGTTGGGAGTGGCAAGACAGCTGTGCCACCATCCAAGGTGGGGAAAGGCTAGAGAAAGAAAGGGAAGTCGCCGCCAACCTGCACGGTGGACAAGACCGCCACCAGCACTGCCACAAGCACCGCCGCCACAGGCACCGCCGGCAGTACCCAGGATACTGTGCCCTTCACCTGCACCGCAGACACTGTGTCCTTCAGCAGCAGAAAGCTCAGTGAGGCCGCCACCAGCACCGCCGCTCAGGCCACCGCCACCAGCAGCAAGCTCAGTGAGCCCGCCACCAGCACACCGCCGCCAGCAGCATGCTCAGTGAGACCTCCACCAGCACGGCCGCTCAGGACACCGCCGCCAGAAGCACGCTCAATGTGCTACCCACCAGCACTGCCGCTCAGGACACTGCCACCAGCAGCAAGCTCAGTGAGCCCCCCACCAGCACCGCCGCTCAGGACACCGCCACCATCAGCAAGCTCAGTGAGCCCTCCAACAGCACCGCCGCTAAGGACACCACAGCAAGCTCAGTGAGCCCCCCACCAGCACCGCCGCTCAGGACACCACCGCCAGCAGCACGCTCAGTGAGCCACCCACCAGCACCGCTGCCCAATGCGCACCGCAAGCACCGCCGCTACTGAGCCCGCCACCAGCAGCCACGCCACATCCTGTGCCAGTGGCACCACCGCAGACATGGCTGCCATCCCCAGTGGTCATTCGTACGAGGCTGGTGGTCAGTTCCAGGGGCCTGGACAGCTTCCATGTTGCCCCACCATCAGTGGAGTGTCAGATCCACTACCTGAGTACTTGGCAGGATGAAGCACTCTGGGCACAAAGCCCCCTCCAGAACCAGTGGAGTATCACATCCACTACCTCTTTCCTTGGCAGGATGAAGCACTCTGGGCACAAAGCCCCCTCCAGAACTAGTGGAGTAGCACATCCACTACCTCTGTCCTTGGCAGGATGAAGCACTCTGGGCACAATGCCCCCTCCAGAACCAGTGGAGATTCACATCCACTACCTGAGCCCTTGGCAGGATGAAGCACTCTGGGCACAAAGCCCCCTCCAGAACCAGTGGAGTATCACATCCACTACCTCTGTCCTTGGCAGGATGAAGCACTCTGGGCACAAAGCCCCCTCCAGAACCAGTGGAGAAAGGCATCCACTACCTCAGTCCTTGGCAGGATGAAGCACTCTGGGCACAAAGCACCCTCCAGAACCAGTGGAGACTGTTATCCACTTGAGAGACTGTGGCATTTGCACTCCCCAGGATAAAGCAGTGGGCAAACCACCCACTGGAGAGACATGATAGACTGTGGCTTTGCACTCCCCAGGATAAAGCAGTGGGCAAACCACCCACTGGAGAGACTTGAGAGACTGTGGCTTTGCACTCCCCAGGATAAAGCAGTTGACAAACCACCCACTGGAGAGATTTGAGAGACTGTGGGTTTGCACTCCCCAGGATAAAGCAGTGGGCAAACCACCCACTGGAGAGACTTGAGAGACTGTGGCTTTGCACTCCCCAGGATAAAGCAGTTGGCAAACCACCCACTGGAGAGACTTGAGAGACTGTGGCTTTGCACTCCCCAGGATACATCAATGGGCATGGAGCCTCCTCGTGGAGCTGGAGTTGTGCACTCATCCGGCAGATGTGCCACCCCTTCCCCCAAGGTGCCTGTTTTATTTTGATCTGATGCCCCTGCAGTGTTCTCTCGGTTTGGATCGGGTATTGAGTGTGGGCCTCGCCCATGCATTTTGGGCCCAGTGGTCCACGGACTATGTAGGTGCAGTACATGGACTTGAAGTCTTGGTGTACATAATTGTCAATAGTGTATATATATTTTTGAGTAATGGATTTTTCATGATTACAATAGTTCAACTCCTTTCCTTTTGTCCTTGCGTTCTTCCAGGGGGTGTTGGGAGGGGAAATGTAACGTTTCAGCATGTATTAGTGTGTGTGTTGTGGGTGTGGGTGGGGGCATTACGTGTGTGTGTCACTCTCTTTTCCCTCCTCCCTCCCCTGTGTCATAGGTGCAGTACTAACCGTGGTCGTCGCCGCCGTCGGTCGTGCTCCTGGTAGAGGAGCGGGAAGACTATTGCAGGGAGAATATGGAGTTCCGGCTCCATGGTGTCCTGGTCCCTCATGGGGTGTGTAGAGGTGAGAGTTTTCCCTTCCAAGTCCTGTTTCCGCTGTGTTTTTGTTTGTGTTGAATCCGCCCCGGAAAAGGTGGCGGATTGACCTCTCATAATGGTGTGGGCGGTACATAGTCTTCCGCCTGTCTGTTGGCGGTGACCGCCACGCTGTTTGCTTGTACTGCCATGGCGGTCGGAGTGTTAAAGTGGCTGTCTATGTTGGCGGTTTCGCCGCGGTCATAAATCCATTTTTTTTAACCGCCGCTTTAACACCGACTGCCAGGGTTGCAATAAGGGCCTTTGTCTTTAGCTGTTTGAACCTTAAACCATCCTCATCTTCTTCCTTGCCCAATACTTACTTCTCCTCATTATGATGGAAGAGTTCCTTTTTGCTATGCCTTGCTGAGACTTAGCTGTTTTATCCTGGCTGATGGCGAATCGACTGATGTCCTGAGGACGAAGACTGACACTGTATGCTGACCCATTTGGAAGGGTAACTATATGATGATATATTGTAATTGTCTGTTTGCCTTTTCTTTTTAAGTACCAACTGCTCTTTTGATAGAGTCCATAGTTAGATGTTTTCTAAACTCATGTTGCTAAATTGTTTTGCATGAACCCCAACATGCTGATGTAATGAGAGGGTAGTTAAGGAGTTCACTACAATCGGATGCAAATAGACAAATGACTGAATTCTTGCTTTGTTGAATAACATGTTAATGATACTCTGCTAAAGTTGATTCATGTTAATGTTGTGCTTTGTGCTAATGTTCATGATCTATGATCTTATAAAGTCTTACTTGAGTTGCCATATTGTAATGGTTTTGATGTGCTTACTCATATTGAGACTAATAAATGTGCTATTAGAGTGTAACTAATAGGGAATAAATATCCTAACTCTTACTAGATTTGCATGGTTATTCATGGCTGACAGGTCATTGGTGTGTTTGATTTTTATTAAATGTCATTGATTAGTTTGATTTATTGGCTATTGTGAATATTGATGAAGGTATTGTTCTATTGATAGCAATGCTAAACAGATATCTCATTCTTGGAAGTCCCCAAATGTGGTCAAAAGATTCATTGGCCTAAAACGAGTCGCCGTGTGAGTTAAATTATCAAGGTTGGGACGCGTTGTCAGTTCTGGTAGCAGGGGATGGTTCGGCCCTCTGGGGTCCTAGGACGAGGGACCATTGTTTGAAAATTGTTTTTGGAATAATGCAAATTGGAGAGATGATGTGCCCCTAATTCCCAAATGACATTCCCGGAATTTCGGAGTGTAGGGTTTTGCGCTTGCACAGCTTATGCATACCGCAGGTGAATTGTGAGGTTTGTGAGAATTTTAAGCCAGGTAATGTTTTAGTAGGAGTGTGTGTACTCCGCAGTATGAGAGTAGAGAAGTTGGAGAACTTCATGTGAGTGTGGCGCTTTGTGCTCAAAAATTGTCCACATGGTTGTTGGTGATGTACGGACCCTGCGTGGTCTAAGACTCTGGAGTATATTGAGAAGTGTGTGAGACACTTGGTTTATGTTGTAATTTGCGTGGTTTAATAGGTCAATCGGGTGTGGTTGACGAGTCGAGTTTGAGTCAATGTGAGTGAATGAAAACTTCGATGGAGATTTGGCGAGTTCTAAAGTGCACTAGAACAAACCATTGACAAGTCAAGAGTAGAATTTGTGGGTCAAATTTTGCTTGCGAGTGCGGGACCTGAGAAGGAGAGAGTAGCGGCCGAGGCTTAAAGCAAAATCTCTGTAAAGTTCTGAAGCTATTGTGTTACTCTTCCCTGTAGTAAACCGGCAAATTTGAGTTTTTGTTAGTGCTCACAATATATTGCATTCGTTTTGTGTGAATTGAGAGTGAAGGAGACAAGCCGCAAGGCTTTGTCAGCCGCAGTGTGTGTGAGTGTGACGTCATTGGAGCTGCGCTGGGATAGGTCGGTTAGTAAGAAGGGTCGCGCACGGATTGGCAGCCGTCCATGAGAGGCAATTGGTTGAGAAGGTAGGCGAAGAGAATTCTGGGAATTAAAGTCACTTCCTGATTCGATTGTTAACAAAATAAAAGGACACAAAATAAAGTTTTTCAAGGCTTTAAAGAACGCTTTGAGGGGAGATGTGTACATTACCGTGAGTGTAGGGGAGCCTACACCGCCAGAGGATACACCGGCTTATGCCGTGATGGAGGAGAGGGGAGTCGTGCCATGTCTTTGGCTAAAGCAGTGGTGCAAAATGACAGAGAAAGACGGGTGTTTAGCGTTTCCGGAGCACGGAACATTCAATATAATGATTTTAGAGAATTTGCGGTAGGCGTTAAATGAGCAAAAGCCACCTCCGAGGCCAGCACAGTTTGAGGCATTAGCAATATGGGAACTGATGGCAATACGACATCGGCAACAAAAGTTTGGGAGGAGAATGAGGAAAGCAGAAAAGACACTAGCGGAGGCCAGGTGGGATGCGAGCACAGGATGTGGAGAAGGGAAATAATAGATGGAGTTAGGATGTTCCCAGCAATAACTCAAGGAAGTGAAGCGCAAGGGTGTAAAGCCACCTTTAAAACGGATAAGGGCTCTAGCAAAGGGAAAGAGACTAAGAAGTCCTGGACAGATGCAGATGACTCAGATGATGTTGAGTTCCTCAATCAGTTGTTACATGATCGACCACCACCATATGCCATAGATGACAATAGATCAAGTACTATTGCAGGTCCTGTAACTTCGACTCAGAATCAGGGGACAACAAACCAGGTACAGGTAAACACTGTTGCAACACCAGTTCCGATACAGAATAGTGTCAGTGTGTCTACCGCTCCAGAGATGCAGACACAGTTACAGCCACCACCGGTTCAGATGCTCTACCCTGATGTCCCAGTACTAGAGACTACTACGAGTTTGATGGTGCCGTCAGATCCGGCATATACGAGACCAAAGCTGATACAAACTGAGTCAACTCCACTTTTACTGCCACAGGCACAGAAACAATTGATACCGAATTGCACTTCGGTCGCAGGCAGCCACAACACCAATAATGAATCAGAATATGGGAGCTAATGCTCCAGAAGGTTTGGGAAGCAGGCAGACACCAGCTGCCATATCACTACCTATTACAGTTGGTCCACCAGTACCATTGTATGCACAGGCAAAGCCTAGCGTGTGTGATCAGGGAATAATGACCCAAGAGATTACAAGAGGGGGGGTTCATAGGTAGCTCTCAAGGGATGAGTCCAGTGGAACAGACAGTAGAGAGATCTAGGTCCCTGTTAGACTTCAGTCTGACTGGGATTCCCCCAGATACCATGAGACAATCAGGTTTGGGACTGCTGACTCCGCAGATCACAAGTGCGAATGTGACGCAAACACCAATGATGCAGGCTGGAAATATCTTGTTGCAAGGGTTAACTGCGCAACAATTGAATGAATGGTTAGACAAATGAAATTCACCACAGACTACTCCTGTGACAGCAGAGCAGTCAGAAAGAGGAGAGTACCTGGATTTTATGAGGTTGGGCATGGAAGCAGCTGAGCTGGTCGAAGGAAGCATGGGAGTGAATAGGCTAGAATCATAAACTGAAGCAGAATTGAGGTATTTGTGCCCAAAGATAACTAAGGAAGTGAGCAAGGTGAACCAGAGGTTAGCGAACCTGGCAGACAAATATGACATAGACCTGGACAACACAAAACAACTGAAAAGGAGTTATAGGTTAGACTTCGAGCCTAAGGATTTTGATCACATGCGGTCTACTGGGATGAAGGCACACCTTAAAGAAATACTACAGGGTGCACAATTTTGGGGAGCCTTAGACAAGTGGGAAGGCAGATGGGCGAAGAAGAGAGATAAAATGAAAAGTGACTGCTCGGAACAGCAGCAGGCGAAAGCTGTGGCAGATACTGGTACAATAAAGATGTTACCCATGAGAGAAACAGCTGGAGGGGTTCTTGTGCATGCACCATGGTCTAGAGGTGACATTCTGTCATTCACAAATTAGTTTCCCAGGCTGAGGGAGAAGCCGATAGAGTGGTATCAGCAGACGGACAGGTTTGTGAAGCTGCGAAGTGTCTTTGGGAAAACCTGAATACACTCTTTGAGATCATAGTCCCAGCTGATGTGTGGCTCGAATGCAAGAGAAGTGTGGATTGCCCAACCGCAGAACTAGCAAGGGACAGAGCCACAGGAGCACCGTCTCCTGATGTAATGAGGTACTACTATAAGGTGATTGAATTTTTGAAACAGAAGGTGTCACTGCAAAATATTGATTGGCAAAAGATTGATCGAACGGCACAGGAGGCCAAAGAGTCGATACATGCCTACTATGAGAGGTTGTTGAAGGCGTTCAATACACACAAGAAACACGTGAGGAAGTCGTGTTTGGTGCCTCGTTGGAAGGGGCCATATCAAGTAATACTGACGACTACCACTGCTGTGAAGTGTGCGGGAATTCCAAACTGGATTCATGCCAGTCATACAAAAAAGGTGACGTGTCCAGCTAATGAGGAAATTAAGCTGTGAAAGTAACAACAGCAGATAAGGAAGTCTCAGGGCCGGAGAGTAATGAAAGGGGAAGTAAGACAAAAGGAGAGCCCGTTGAGGATGGTTTGGTCACTCCAATAACAAACGAGAGCCAGAGGGGTGGCGGTGAGCCTATCTCAACTGAGGCGCCAGGAGGTCCGACCCAGAGAGAGTTCCTCCCAGAAGCTGACGGATGCGGTATTGATGTAGACCCCTTGACACACCCAGAAGGTGAAGGAGTTGAGGCAGAAGAGAATCAGAGTGTCCAGACTCCTCCTGAGCAAATTGCAGGTCCGTCAAGAGAAAACACCATAGAGTCAGAGGAGGGCAACGAGTTGCCACAAGGAAGAGCAAAGACCAGAGAGACACTGAGAGGAGATAAGTGGACAGAATCGCAAGTGACAAAAGGAAAGTTGGTTGTTGACGATACAATAGAAAAAGAGGTTGATACAACAAGGAAAGAAGACCAGTGTGAAGGAGAATTGCAAGGTGACCGCAATTTGAAAAGAAAGAGAATAGCGAACAGAAGGTACGCAGGTCCTGAATGGGCACATGCAACGTCAGCTAAGTGGCAAAAAGAGTTCTTGACGTTCTGTTTTGATCGAGAAGTTCCCGATCAGTACTTTGGTAACTGAGTCTGGCCAGATGAAGAGACTGTGCTGATGTGAAAATTGAATTAAAGAAAACTGAGAAAAGAGACTGATAAATTACCGGATGTGACACTGTTAACCTGAATTGACTTTTGAGAACTGGTTTTGACAAGCCGATAACCTGAATTGAAAAGGATCCTGGGAGTAAATGAGAAAGCTGTAAATACTTGCTAAAGGAAGACTTTGCTTAGCTTTGCTGAAAAGAAAAATCATCATAACAAGTTTCAACCATCCTCTGTTAGTTGTTGTTTGAACTGATATTACTTCACTTTCTGATTCTTTACAGATCATGGCTAACTCTAGAGATGATAATCGAGGAAGTAGGCGTTGTAAATGCTTGAGTATTGTCTTGGGTGTCGTGTGTGTGATATTCATCATAGTTCTGATCGTGGGAATGCCATTGGTGGATAAGAGTGAGACTAACAATGCTACAATTCCTGAGACCACCACTACACTAACAGCTTGCGGGAGGTTTGAGCAAGATACAAAGTATTTGCATGAGGGAACTAACGTAAAAGGGGAACTATCTACTAATATTTTCCATCGCTTGATGAGTGAGTATGTTGATACTATGGATGTGAAAGCTTTTTCTGTGTGTACACAGATTCCTGTTTCAGTGCAAGATGGAGTTACTTATCATAGTTTGCCTTTAACCTATGGGATAAGCTGTAGTCTATTACTAACACGATTCTATAACCAAGAAGAGATTCAGGCCCATATTTATACTTTTTGACGCTAAACTGCGCTAACGCAGTTTAGCGTTAAAAAATTTAGCGCCGTCTAACGCCATTCTGAAGCGCCATGCGGGCGCCGTATTTATGGAATGGCGTTAGCCGGCGCTAGCAGACCGGCGCTGCCTGGTGTGCGTGGAAAAAAACCACGTAGACCAGGCACCGCCGGCGTAGGGGGAAAATGGCGTTAGGGCGTCTTAAAATGGGGCAAGTCAGGTTGAGGCAAAAAAATCGCCTCAACCCGATTTGCGCCATTTTTTTCGACGCCCAGACGCCATTTAAATGACTCCTGTCTTAGTAAAGACAGGAGTCATGCCCCCTTGCCCAATGGCCATGCCCAGGGAACTTATGTCCCCTGGGCATGGTCATTGGGCATAGTGGCATGTAGGGGGGCACAAATAAGGCCCCCCTATGCCACCAAAAATTTTTTAAAAAAAATAAAAATTATACTTACCTGAACTTACCTGAATGTCCCTGGGATGGGTCCCTCCATCCTTGGGTGTCCTCCTGGGGTGGGCAAGGGTGGCAGGGGGGGTCCCTGGGGGCATGGGAGGGCACCTGTGGGCTCATTTTGAGCCCACAGGCCCCTCAACGCCTACCCTGACCCAGGCGTTAAAAAGTGGCGCAAATGCGGGGTTTTTTGACCCAACCACTCCCGGGCGTGATTTTTGCCCGGGAGTATAAATACGACGCATTTGCGTCGCTGTCATTTTTTTAGACGGGAACGCCTTCCTTGCATCTCATTAACGCAAGGAAGGCGTTCACGCAAAAAAATGATGCTATTTGCCCATACTTTGGCGCTAGACGCGTCTAACGCCAAAGTATAAATATGGCGTTAGTTTTGCGCTGAATTTGCGTCGAAAAAAACGACGCTAATTCGGCGCAAACGGAGTATAAATACGGGCCTCAGTACTTTTATTCAAACCATGATCTTGTGTTTTCTTATGTGCCTATCATAGAAAATTTTAATAGTGTAGCTAAATACTATAGCATAATACTAGTTAAGGGGCTCTTTGAAGCAACATTAACAATTAGTACATCTTATGCACACCACAATAACTTGACATGTTTGCTCACACCTGTAGAGAAAAGCTTTTTAGATCACACGGAAGATAGAAGAAGGGCTTTGAAGGGGAAATTGGAAAAAGGCTTGCAGCAGCGATCTTTTATTAGTAGTGAGAGTTATAGTGCAGTTAGGGAACAGGGGAAAGACTGACACTGTATGCTGACCCATTTGGAGGGGTAACTATATGATGATACATTGTAGTTGTCTGTTTGTCTTTTCTTTCTAAGTACCAACTGCTCTTTTGATAGAGGCCATAGTTAGATGTTTTCTAAATTCATGTTGCTAAATTGTTTTGCATGAAGACCAACATACTGATGCTAATTAGAGGTTAGTTAAGGAGTTCACTATAATCGGATGCAAATAGACAAATGACTGAATTCTTGCTTTGTTGAATAAGGTGTTAATGATACTCTGCTAAAGTTGATTCATGTTAACCTTGTGCTTTGTGCTAATGTTCATGATCTATGCTCTGATAAAGTCTTACTCAAGTTGCAATATTGTAGTGGTTCTGATGTGCTTACTGATATTGAGACTAATAAATATGCTATTAGAGTGTAACTAACAGGGAATAAATATCCTAACTCTTACTAGATTTGTGTGGTTATTCATGGCTGACAGGTCATTGGAGTGTTTGATTTTTATTAAATGTTATTGATTAGTTTGATTTATTAGTTATTGTGAATATTGATGAAGTTATTGTTCTATTGATTGCAATGTTAAACAGATATCTCGTTCTGGGAAGTCCCCAAACGTGGTCCAAAGATTCTTTGGCCTAAAACGAGTCCCTGTGTGAGTTAAATTATCAAGGTTGGGACGCGTTATTACTGTCACAAGGAATGTGTCATTCTTCAGGAAGATGATAGGTGACCCAGAAAACAACTCAAATCCTAATGAAGATGAGGGCTCTTCATTTGAGAACTCTAGCTGGACAAACTCACCAGAACCATCAAGGCCAAGAAATGTGCTACTATTCCAACCTTCCCTGGATACCCGCCAGTGTCTTTTAGTCCGGATCGAGAGACTGACAGACTGACGTGACTCAGTTGGAGATAGAGGGCAGCCTCAGCCATACAGATAGCCGTGATGCCCACCCCAGATACTACCCATCCCAAGTCAAAAAGGAAGATCATCCTGGAGTCATTCTGAAGTCATCTGATTACTTCAGCTGGGCTATTCATGTAATTATCTGGGGAAGTCATCCCAAGCCATCCTGAAGGATGCCTATACGGTGAAATATTTAAATGAGATAACTCTAGAGTCATCACGGAAACTACTCCAGGATGGATTCTTGATAACTTCAGTGAAAAACATGTGATGATCATTTACTGCTGTAGGATGACCCCAGGATGATTTCTGGATAAGGCTGGATTACTCAAGGATGGGTTCCTGATTGCTTCAGTGAAAAACATGTCATGATCATTTATTATTGTAGGATGATTTCAGGATTCGGCTGGATTAGTCCAGGATGATCCTAGGAGTATTCCAGGATGGGGCTGTATTATTACAGAATGATGTTGTGACAACATAAAAATGAGGCTGCATTACTCCAGGGTGGCACCAGGATAACTTTAAAATTAGGCCAAATGATGACTTCATGATGGAGATGCATTACCCCCAAGATAGCATCGGACTGTATTACTCCATGATAATTTCAAGATGGGGATGTATTACTGTACGACAGTGGTTCTCAACCGTTTGACTTCTGTGGAACCCCCACTACTTGAACTCGTGGAACCAACAGCATTATTTCTGGAATCTGTCCCCCTCCGACCCCAATGAGTCATCACTGGAAACCAGGGTCCCCAGCTAAGCATTTCCGATTTAAACCGCAAAATAATACACAACAAATACAGAAACAGGCATTTACTAAACAAACACACAAATGATGAAACTTTATTTAATTCACAAATAAACAAAATCAACATTTTATTAGGAATGTTGGTGCTTTCCCAAATCAATTTAGGTCACTCATCGACCATACTATACTATACTATATTCTATTTGATGCACTTTCAATGCTCCCACAAATAAATTTGAGGATTTACAGTTGTACATTTTGCTTCTTTATTTAAATACATTTTATTAGTCTGTTAATATTATTTAATTTTTTTAAAGTAGTCGCACACCCCCTGAGTAAGATTCTCCCCCCAGACCACAGGTTAAGAACCACTGCTCTAAGATGATCTCTAATATAAATGGGTAAACTTTGTCTGACATACCGTGGAAGTTAAGAATTCCATATATTTTTTTAATTTTGTCTCCAGAGCGGTTCATGGCTACAAAAAAATACAAGTAACTGCTTCATGGGCTGTCCCCAAATAAAAATAAAAAAAGAGTGGATTCATAGTCTGAACAGGAGAAAACCACAAAAACTGCTCAATGGAGGCATGCTCTGCCTATTGTAACTCTAAATGGGTACCTAGCATCCAATCAGAAGGGTCTAACCCAAGAGAAGTATTAGGATTGGCTGAAAGCAGAAATTCAGAATTAATGTAAGAAAAGGATGTAGTTAGTCTCTTCTGATTGACTTTTAGGAAGACATTCACCCTAGCACTGGCCTTGCTCACCAGTTACAGATTGTGATTGGCGGAATGGGCACGCTTACCCTCAGCATTACATGGATCACTATGGGATATTTTTAGCTGTTCACTAAGTTATGCGTGCACAGAAAACAGAAGAAGAAACACGAAAAGGCAACTTCACTTGGAAACAGAAAATGTACCTAGCCTTACCTGTGAGGACTTCAAGATACTTTTAGGTTACTACAGGGCAATTTCACAATTACTACTTTGAGTGTTTTGTGCTCTACATAATTGCACAGGTGTGTTAGCTATTACACAAACTGGAGAATCACTAATATTTCACTTCTTTTAATCTTGTCTCACCTCGATTATTTCATTTTGATCTTTGTCACTCCAATAAAGTAATTTTGTTAACAGAAGATGTACAACAATCACTGTAAGGGTTAGCGCCATTAGTGCAGGAGTGGTGTTGAGTGAGTAATTGTGCATGCATGAGACTGTAGGTTGTGATGTGAAAAAAAAAAAAAAAGCTGCGAGTGGCTTGGTAATTCTATGTGAGGCAAATACGGTTACGCAGAGCTATGGTTGAGATGTGATTGAGTGGCTCATGTGAATGATTACATTGGTGAATGATAGTTGAGATGGGTGAATGGTGTGAGCAAGTTAGACACTGCTTGAGTGGATTCAGCTTATTGTTGCTGTGAGCAAAGCATGTGATTGTGGCTTGTGTTGCTGGTGTGAGTGACTGGTGTTTCTGACTAGCCGAGAATGAATGATGCATGTAGCTGAAGGCAAGTGGTTCTTCTGATGAGGTGGTAGCATCAGAGCAGTAAAGTGAGAGAAGTGAGTGGCTACTGGAGAAGTGTGTAGTGAAAGTGGTTTTGTCAAGGGATACGAACATCATAGTGTGGTGAGTGGTTAAAGGTAGTGGCTGAGATGAGATAGTTGTTGGGGTCGTTACTGTGTGTTGGGTGATAGTCTAAATGATTGGTGCTGAAAGAAAGTGCTGTTGCAACTGCCTGAAGTGAATGGCATGAGTGACTGGTGTAGGAAGTGGTGCCGGAAGCATGTGTCATAGTGGTGTTCTAAAAGGATAAATGGTGTTAGGTGCAACATAATGTGTGTTGTGAGGGGTCAGTGAAAGGGTGATGGAGGAAGGTGCTTATGCATCTTGTATGTGATTAGTGCCTCAAACTCGTGTAGTTAGATGATGGGGAGTCAATGGTGTAAATCAGTGCTGAGAGTGGGTTATCAGTTCTGCTGATGTTCCTGTGTAGTATTCAAAGTGATTGAATGGTGCTTTGTGAGGATGTTATGTTGGGATAAGCGATTAGTGTTGTGAGACAGTTATATGAGTAGTGTTATAAGTGAGTGGAATGTGCTGCTGGCATGTGGATGACAGCTTTGCTGCACACAGCTAAATTACGTTAGGGGTGAATGCTTTGAACAGGTGGTTGCATGTACAGTTATAATGGAGGGTTGTTGTAAAAGACTGATAATATCAATTTTGCAAGAGGTAGGCGCTGTGTGGGAACACAATCTTGCCTAGTTGTGCTACATGAAACAGGATTTTTTAAATTTCAGGACAGGGCAAGACCACATGAGATCCCACCCGACCTGTCACAATTCTTAGCCCAGCTGTGACCATTGCAAAGCAGTAAGCTTTATCCTATGATCATTGCACTCACAGATCAAGCCTAGATTACAATGGGCAAACACGTTCTCAGGTGAAGGAGTATGGAAGAACTGTGGATAAGGAAGGAAGGAAACCATCAAGTATAGGTGAGAAGGAAAAACAGATAAAAAGGGAGAGTGCAAGGAGAAGAGATTGGAGGGTGAGCCAAAAGAGAGAAAATGAGAAGAGAAAAGCAAACTGGGGAATGCAGAGACTGGAGTTGAAGAAAGTAACATGATGAGAATGAAAAGTGGAATGAGGGGAAAGGAAAGGGGGTAAGGAAAAGGAAGGAAATGGGAACTATAAAGGAGAGCATTAATGGGGACAGAAAGGACAGTGGAAAGGAAAGATTGAAAAGTGAAAAGCAGTTAGTGACTGATTGCATGGGAGAGTGAAGTTTAGAATGGGTTGGAGAGTGAGAGGCTGCTGCTCATTGCTGGTGTGAGTAAAAAGGATATGATTGTGGCTATAGTTGCTGAAGAGAGGTGTAGATGACTGGTGTTAACAGATGAGAATGAATGATTCATATAGCTGGAGAGCGGTTCAATTAAAAGGTGTTAAGTGGGAGGAGAGGTGTAATGACTTAGTAGTTAAGCAGCAGAGATGAATGGCTACTGGACATGCATGTAGTGAAAAGGGTTTGTGAATGGTCAAGGAACACAGATGTCTAAGTAAGGTTGTGAGCGGTGAAGTCAGTGGTTGAGAAGAGAGGTAACTGAGTGGACAAATTATTGTGTTCGTGTGATAGGGGGAGTGTTTGGTGCTGAAAGCAAGTACTGTTGCAACTGCCCAAAGGCAAATGATTGACCGGTGTAGTAAGTGCTGCTGCAAGTGTGTGTCACAGTGGTGTTCTAAAGGGATGACTGGTATTGCATGTGACTGAATGTGCGTTGAGAGGTGTCAGTGTCTGGGTAATGGAGGCAAGTGACACTGCATCTTGTGTGTTTAATGTCTCAACTGGTGAAAGATGTGAGTCAATGGTGTAAATATTTAGTTCTGTGAGTGGGTTATCAGTTTTTGCTGTGTAGCGCTGCAAGTGGCTGTGTGGTGCTTTGTGAGGGCGCTATGGTGAATGAGTGAGATGAGCAAATATTGTTGTGATACACATAGGAGTGGTGTTAAAAGTGAGTGGAAGGTACTGCTAGACTGGACAGATGAGCCTTGTTGGTCAAGGCTAAGTGTGAAGTTTGTGGGGTAAATGCCTTGAACAAGTGGTAGCGTGAATGAGTTATAATGAAAGTTGTTGTAGAAGATTGATAAGTGAATTGCGTAAGAAAGTAGCTTTGCAAGGAATGCATATGAGTGGAAGGATAAAAAATGCTACCTAGTTCTGCATGTAGGGAAACTATGGTGTATGCGCAATTGGGTTCTGAACTGTACTGAGTGCTGAATAGTAAATGGTGTGGGAGAGTTGTAATGAGTAGGTTGTAAGTCAATGTAGGTGGTATCACCAATTAAATGGTGAGTGAACAGTGTCATGAGTGAACAAATGTTGATCTAGTGGTGTGTGCACACAAATTAATTTTCCTTCAGAGCCAGGGACTAATATGGCATTGTGGGCTTTTGGAGAAGAAAAATATTTCTGCTGTTAGACAATTGTTTTGCATTCATATGTGCCTGTCAAGCTGCCTAACCATGTTTGGCAAAAAACATGATAAAACAAATACAGTGACAAACCCAAAACGCTGGGGATTATTGCAAGACCTTTTGGCTTTGCCATTGCTTGTTTCGGCAGGAGAGTCACGAACAAACAGTTCTGGTGAAAACAATAATGCACAAAATTGTGTGCTAATCTACTAGGCCTGGATTCCAATCTACAAACACTTTATAAAGGTGAAAGAGTAAGGAAAAAGAGTGGTGATAAAGGAAAGAAGGAGACAGGTGGAAACCATGAAACTTATGTGCAAGAAGGAAAAACATAAAAGGAAGAGTGATGAAGGAGGAGAGGTCTGAAGGCAAAGGTAGATATGGCAAACAAAGAATGTGACGAGAACTAGGGAAAGCAGAGATTGGGAAAGCAGATTAGAGAGGAACATAAGAATGAAAAGAGGAGAAAGGCAAGGGAAGAAGAGCAGACCGAGGAGCATGTGAAATTAGAGCGGAAGGGAAATACTGTAAGGTGAACAACATTAGCAAAGCCAATAGGTTTCACCTAGACAAGAGCTATTGGCTTTGGCAATGTGTTTTGCCATGTTGTACACCAGTGTGGTTGCTGGTCAGCATGGCTAAAAGTTAGCGGCGCGGAGTGTCAGAGTGGAGTTGGGAAGTAGAGTGTCATAGAGTAGATTTGTTGGAATGTCATAAAGTAGAGTAGGAGGAATAGAGTGGCGTAGAGGGGAGTAGAGTTTAGTGGCAGAGTGTCATGGAGTGGGGTGAAGTGGAATGAGGATGGGGTAGATTGGAGTAGAGTGGGGTGGACTGAAATGGGGTGATGGGGATGGGATCAGGGTAGAATTGAGTGGGGTGGATTATATTAGGGTGAGTGGTTTAGAATTGAGCGATAGGGCTCGGTGGGGTGAATAAGGTTGGACTGGAGCGAATTAAATTGGACTGGAGCGAATTAGATTGAGAGGACTGGATTGGAGTGAGGTGGATAGGACTGGAGTGGGTTGGACTGAGTGGCTTGGGGTGGGGTACATGATTTGGAGTGGGGCGGGCTGGATGGATTAGAGTGGGATGGAATGGATTGGGATAGAGTGGGTGGATTGGAGTAGAGTGTGGTAGATTGGAGTGGGGTGGGGTTGACTGGAGTGAGGTAGGTTGGATTGGGGCATGGTGGGCTGCAGTTGGATGGATTTGATTGAGTAAGGTGGAATGTGTTGGATTGGGGTGGACTGCATTGAAGTGGATTAGAGTGCACTGGGGTGGATGGCTTGGGGTGGGGTGGACTGAACTGGGATGGGGTAGATTGGAGTGGACTGGAGTAGGCTGACTGGATTGGAGTGCAGTGGACTGGGATGAGGTGGGGTAGATTAGGGTACAGTGGGTTGGACTGGACTGGACTGGAGCGGATTGGACTGGAATGGGGTGGGGTGGGGTGGACTAGAAGGTATGGATTGGAGTGGGGCGAGTTGGATTGGGGATGAGTGGGGTGGATTGCACTGAGGTGGGGTGAATTGGATTGGCGTGATGTGGAATGGAGTTGGGTGGACTGGAGAGGGGTGGATCTGTTTTGGGTGGAGTAGATTGGAGTGCGGTGGATTGGATTGAGTGTGCTGGATTGGGGTGGGGTAGATTAGACTGGAGTGGGGTGGGATGGATTAATGCGGACTGGAGTGGGGTAGATTAAAGTGGATAGTATTGGACTGGGACGGACTGTGGGTGGATTTGATTTGAGTGAGGGGAATTGGGTAGCAGTGGACTTGATTGGAATGGGTTGTTTGGATTGGAGTAGGGTGGGGTGAATTGGACTGGAGTCCAAGTCTTGTGCTTGCAGGGCACTAGAAGTTAAAAAGAACAAAATAGTACCTTGATCACGTCAGGAGCAGCAGACGTGCACTGATTAAGTTGAGTTAATCAGTGCTTGGTCCCTGTGCCACAAAGAGGAATGGAAATGATGCCAGGCCTGAAGTGAACGAATTACAAGGCTGTAAAGGAGAGTGCCACACAGGCCAACAAATTGTAAGCGAAAGGCTGGCTTCAAGCACTTTACTGTACACAAGAGTGTCTTGCAAGCGAGACGCATGTGCTAGCGCATGCACTCGCAGGCTAGACCCTAAAAATTAAATGGGGATATTATGCTGAAACAGAGACAAAGAGGAAACACAGAAATAGGGCAGAGTGAAGAGAAGGAGTGAGGTGAGATGGGGAGGAAGAAAAAGCTACCACCTCTTTCAAAATAAAATCAGTCAATCCAATTCAGACAGGTTTCAACATGCACTCTTGAACTAATAAAGCACAAAATGCAGCTGAGTCTGCACCGCTGTTGCTGAGATGTGACCATACACTCTACTACACTCCTTAAGGAATTCTCACATTCGCAACACTGTCTAGGGTTTCCACGTGACAGGTTTAAAGATATCGAGGATTATCTAAAGCCGGTATTTTTAGCCTTTACCTGTACATTCTTTACATACTTTAACAAAAAATATAATTAGAAAGCACTTTTAAAAGGGTTATAACACTGAGCTAAAGATCCTTGGCTAATAAAAGTAGTAAAAGAGAGCAGACCGGATACAATTTACAATGCACAATTTTTTTAAAGTCCTATGTAGCATCACATCTGAGTCTTTGCAGACTGATAAAAAAAAAAGAAACAACTGATATTTTACTGTTGGCGTTGGAAAAGGGGCAAATTTAGCAGTGTCCCAAAGAAACCCCCACCTTCATGTACACTAAGTCACAGCTTATTTCCATTCCTCTACGAAGAAAGCCACAATTTTTAAATCGCGCAGAGGAGAGATGGGACCCTGTGTTCACCTCTCTCACATAAAGCACATTTTGGCGCCGCACACACAAAGAATGGCGGGCTCCCGGCTTTGAAACAAAGCGAGGCAGTTACGCGAATTCAAAGTGCGAGGAGGCGGCAAAAATCACACCTGCTTCCCTTTTCGCCTCCTCCCCCTGTACCAACATCCAAAAATACCGACAAAACAGAGCAATGGTTTCTTCTCTCCCTCCCTAGTGAGCTCAGCCCGAATCTGCACAGTGTCCGTGCAGCAGAACTTCTCTTCACTCCTCCGTCACACTGCTTCAAGCCCTGCTTGTTACCACTCGGCTTCCGATTCCGCTCCAAGACGATAATGTAGGAATGTGAGGAATAGAAAACGGACTGCATACACATACGGTGTAACTTGGCGGCCATCAAGCATTGGCAATCGCAAACAGTGTCCTTTTACCCCATGGAATGTAAAGGTGGGCCATCCAACAAGTTAACACAGAGAGCTGAATTACGTGTTGGCTCAGGCTCTAAGGTCCCATGCATGATCAGATTCTTGAATATTTGGCATGCCAGCATGCATATATGCTAGTACACCCAATTCAGGTGGGAGGCTCCCGAATTTTGAAGCCAAAAATGCCTTTGTTTTGGCCGTCTCCCGGCAGAAATTGCCTCGCCCCGAATGGAAGTTAAATGGGGGGAAATACATTCGCACGTTTTTTATTTTTCAAAAATCTCCCATTTTCACTTCTAAAATATCGGCATGTATGAGCATGTAAAAAAGATCATGTTATAATAAAATAAGGTGTCTTCAGAATGCAAGACAATATATTTTTTTTTTAACATGCTGAAGCGTCTCACCTTAGTAAAACAGAATACTTGCTATCTATTAAAATCGCATATTATTCAAGCATGAACTGAGAAACATTCCTGCCGGCTCTGATGATATTTCTTTTACTAAACTAAGAGGCATGTCAAAGTTCATGTGCCCTATGTGGCTCGTTTCTTATAATAGCTGGGGTAACATTAAAGACTATTAAATGAAACATGAGATGTTTTTCTACAGCACACATAAGGAACTCACATATTGGAAAGTGAAAAGTATGCAATACTGATCAAACAGGAGCTTCTCAGATATAAAGAATTTGCCTAGGATCACACAGTTTGAGCGGTAAGGAAAGCTAGGATTGTTCTCAGAATTTCAAATTTCAAACTTTGAAATTCAGCCACTAGGTAGGTGTCTCTTTCTTTTTTTTAATTTCTTTCTTTTTTACTTTGTTTAATAAATGGGTACTAAAAACTCAAAATGGCAATAAAGGAATTATCAAACTCCCTAACAGAGACAGGTAAATTTAAGCACAATCATTTACTTTTTTCAAATGCAACACACCTATAGCCTACTGTCATGTATAAAGTACTTCTATAACCAGGCTGAGCCAGCATAGGTAGTCATATTGACCTTGTCTATTCCTAACTGTGAAAAGGGAATCTATAAAGGCCCTCCCCACACTGCAGATTCCGTTATCCCAATCTACTATGCTCTATAGTGTCCTTACAGGTAACGGACATTTCTAATATATATCCTCTTTGGTGTGTCCAAATATCTCTGGATCAAGAAGTGTAAGTCAAAACAAAAGGAGTAGACCTGGACCAAGTTATTACAGTACACATAGCCAAGTTTCCCAGGTATGTGTGATGTGCTGTTTCAGTACAGGTTTTTTCTTTGAATCCTTTTAGTTGTAGTCCTGTTTATTCCATTTTAAAATGGGACTGTATGTCCCAGAATTAAAAGAAAACCTAGATTCGATTAGCACATCATGCTTAGACTTGGAAACCTTGCATCTATTCCTTCATGGCAGGCACAGGATCCCTGTCCCATCAAATGGCTACCCTCCTTTTAGCCAGGAGGCAGCTATAGCCATAAACCTGTTAACGCTTTCAGTGGCACCATTCTAATGACCTAATATTGTCACCAGCAGTGAAGGGTTCATCTGGCAAGCTTCCATCTCAGATAGTATTTCAAACGTTCTGAAACTATTTTGAAAGTAGAATAGAAGATTATAAATAGCATGTTTCAAAATTGCGTTAATGAAAAGCAACCTAACTGAAATGCACATCTGTTGAACGTGCATAGATTCGGCATATACTTTGTATTCATAGCTCTGTGCACCAAAATGGAGAAACTTTACCTTCTGTGAAGGAGGGCAAAGATTCCCAACTATGCCTGAGTTCACATAGACAAAGTTTAAATCACTTGCGTCGTGAACACTAGACTGTTTTCCAGCTGCAGGTTATCCCACTATGTGTCATTTTGAGGTATACGACTGGACAGGGATGGTGGTAATGCAGGACCTGGGGTATGTGATTTTAACTTTGGGGAAGGTGGATGGGCTTAGCTATAGTGGCTTTGCTGGGGGGGGGAGGGTAGATGGGTCAGGCTCTGATAAGAGGACATGCCAGTGGTAGGCTCACTAACTGGGGGCAGCTGGCAAGTGACATCAGTTCACCAGTGAAGCTCATAGTAGAAATATTTTTTGATTCCTCAAAAGGAAAAAATATTTTTTGATTCCTCAAACTTTAAAATAAGAAGTGAAGTTGACAGTTAATAGGTGAAGGTTACTACATAGCACAGAACAAAAAGCATTATATGCCTTTTCATGCCACATGCCACCTAAATCTAATGACCCTGCAGATGCTCAATGTACATCTTTATTGATAATACATCTTGCTAATTTAACACAGGGTGCTTGCTTTTATCCATTATAAAATCAATTTAAAAGTAAAAAAGAAGTCAATAAAAATGTTAACTTGTGACTCACCTTTCTAAAGTTCTCCAAGAACATTGTATGCTTATCTGCATGTAAAAGGAAATTTGTGAAATTGCTAAATGGTGTTCATTGTTCACTAATCAACAAATAGTTGTGAAATTAAGAATAAAGCTTAATGTTTCTAACAAAAATAAAACCAAAACAGAGAAATGCTCTTGAAGTAATGAGTAAGTCCTACTCAAATCACCAGGGCCAGTTTAATCCTCTTGGTGCCTATGAAGTAATCAGACAGTCATCTTTAAATCATCCTCAAATCATCAGAAACAACTCATCTTGAGAAGTAATCAAGTGCTAATCCTCTGATCATCAGGAACAATCACATCTTGTGGAGTCATCAGATACTCATTCTTAAATCATCCTGAAGTCATCAAGCAAATTCACACTTTGTGAAGTCATCATATACTCATTTTCAAGTCATCCACAAGTCATCAGGCTCATGTTTCTAAACTCTGCTGATGACTTCAAGAGCTTGATGATGTCTGATGATGTGAAAATGACTTCTACAGTAGTTGGATGATCATCCAATGACTCTGGAATGGCTTCTAAAGTAATCCTGTTTGACCTGGGCAGGCCCAGTCCTCGAAGCTGGCAGGTTTTCTGACATGAACTTTATGAAGACATAGCAAGAGTCTACAACCAACGATATCCCAGTGTGAACTTTACTGACTGCTGTGCATTGTTTTGTTTATTGAAGTTGGGAAGGAATTAACTATTACCGTGTGGTTTATTGCCGTCTCAGTCGGTCCGCATGGCCCAATCCTGCGCAAGGTAGGATCCCCGACATCAGCACAAGCGCATACTTAAAATTAAATACAAATTTCAGGTTTTTAGTACTGAAACGAGTCTCGAATATGTTAGAAAAGAAGCCCAGGAGCAGGAAAACTTTAACCGTAATATACCTTTTTATTGATTTTGATAGGCACAGTACAATCTCAGTGGGGAAAGTAGTCGCCATTTTAAATGCAGCATGTCACTAAGCGTTCATCGTGTGGGGCTCGGCGTTGACATATATTTCAAGTTCTGCAGCCCCGCAACACTATTAATCACAAGCTCAGTCAGACAATATACTATACCGTGGGGTGTAGGATCACACCGCCCTGTGTGTCTTTGCGGCTCCACATACTTTACGTTTCTCATTGCTCCATAAAAGGACTTCTATTGTCTTCTCTCATTGAGATTTCCTGATAATGTCAAATCAATAGAAAAGAAAAAAACGCACTGCTTCCTTCACTCCGACTCTTCGTATCAGTGGTATCAGGCTCAGAGGTAACAGTTGTCTGCGCAATATTGTTTTAATCACTGTTTTAATCTTCTTTAAATGACTATGACACGGCACTCGCTGATATCCCCCCCCAAGATATATTAACTCTGGGGCTGTGCCAAATGAAAGTGCCATCTTGCAAGCTTGATGCAATTAACTGAACTTTTTCGCCTCCTCATCTCGATGCTCGGGAGAGCCAGCGATGCTCCCTGATTATGTTCGCCATCACACAGACATCATTAAAAGACGTGGCTTGCACACCGAGATGAGTCTTCAGACTCATTTATTATACTTGCCTGGCAGAGGTGTGCACACAGAAGGTCAGAGACAACGCTGCGACGACAAAGTGAGCTAAATGAATATGTTCCACAAGAGACTTTCAGTTTTTTAGCGACATAATTTCATTTGTTTTTTCTTCGTTAGTGACTGCTTTGAATAAAGTTGTGTGGGGAACTTTATCTTAGGAATACTGATGACAAAGCCATATGCACATTAATAAATAGTAGAACAGCATGTTTGCTTTAACTAGTCTAGGATGACGTACTATTTAACTTTTCTGTGTTATCCTCTATTAAAAAAGCAAACCTTTCTTTTCAGGCCATGGCTGATGGCGCAGAAAAGTCACCCATGGGGTGAAATGTCATATGTGGGCTGCATTGTATATGTACACCACCCAAATATAGGGCATATGTATGGCTGCAGGCAGCATCTCTGTGCTGTGGCCGGGGAGGACTTTAAGGCTACTGCAGTGACACATGGCAAAGAAAGGTGCCTTTGACATCTAGGAAGCCCTATTTTTTATATTAGCTAAGCCACCCCAAAAGCCTGCCTTACAAGACTAAAGGGTGTGGTATATTGTATTGTATTGTATTGTATTGTAATCGTATTTATATAGCGCTTACTACCCCTGACGAGGCGTCAAAGCGCTTTTCGATGAGTAGCACGCTACTCCGGAACCCAACAAGAATTAGTGATGGATTAGTATCATTTAATAATGAGTACAGTTTTAGTATTATTATGAGTTAATTTGAGCAGCGGATATGAGAGTTTGTTAGTTAGATTGACACGAGTAATGGAGGGGTGGAGGAGGAAAGAAATCCAGAAGTGTTAATTGGGAGTATATCCTTCATTTACTCAATCCAAAGGCTTGGGATGAGTAAAGGGGGGCGGAGGGGGGAAGAGTATGTGGATGGGTTAGGGAGAGCATAGTAGCAGGGTGAGATGAATGCAGGAGAATTTAGTAGGGTTGTGTGGGAGGTCACAGAGGTAGAGTGAGGTTTGGTGAGTTAGATGTGGAGGTGGAGGGAAGAGCTTAGGCAGAGATATTTAGGAGATGAAAGTGGTTGAAGGGATTTGGGATGAGTCAGAGTGAGAATGGAGGATAGTTTGATAGAGACATGACATAAGAGTGATGAAAAATGAGAGCAGAAATTCATAGATATCTAGTATAACAACCCAAAAACCAGGAGCCATGCAATGATCCACAAACATGCCAAGCACAGAAACAACATATACACATACATACATATATATATATATATATATATATATATATATATATATATATTTACACACATGAATACACACATATATGCACATACAATGCATAATTAGAATTATGGGTAAAAAATACATAGACAGGTTTAAAAGAGTGTGTGTGTATTGGGGGCCTTGGGGACCAGGTATATGGTCCGCGTTATCCCATGAAGCCCTGTCTCAGTGTAGGAGGGGCGACGAATAGGAACGAAAGACTGGGTCATAATGGACTCCTGTAAGTGACTGGTGATAATTATACTCCTCCCCTTTCTGATTATCAGTTGACAGAGGCAAGAGTCACTCTAGTTTATTTGTAGAGAAGCATCATGTCTTGTAACTAGGTCCTGAAGAAGCGTCGCTGGAACCTGTGGGACCTCATAGACGCGAAACATGTCGACCCATTGTTGAGGTGGGTCTTGTAATACCTTGACTTCCTCGTTATGTATAATACAGTCTGAGAGTTGTCGAGCATTATATCGACTCTACCCTCCTGTTTACCGTTTTAATCTTGTCCAAGACCCCACATTAATAAAAGGTAACTTTGAGTAGGGTTCTTGAGCCAATTTTAATTTTTCCATCTTAGTTTTTGCTCTCTCTTTCTCCTTACATATATATATATATATATATATATATATATATGTATATATATATATATTTACACACATGAATACACACATATATGCACATACAATGCATAATTAGAATTATGGGTAAAAAATACTTAGACAGGTTTAAAAGAGTGTGTGTGTATTGGGGGCCTTGGGGACCAGGTATATGGTCCGCGTTATCCCATGAAGCCCTGTCTCAGTGTAGGAGGGGCGACGAATAGGAACGAAAGACTGGGTCATAATGGACTCCTGTAAGTGACTGGTGATAATTATACTCCTCCCCTTTCTGATTATCAGTTGACAGAGGCAAGAGTCACTCTAGTTTATTTGTAGAGAAGCATCATGTCTTGTAACTAGGTCCTGAAGAAGCGTCGCTGGATCCTGTGGGACCTCATAGACGCGAAACATGTCGACCCATTGTTGAGGTGGGTCTTGTAATACCTTGACTTCCTCGTTATGTATAATACAGTCTGAGAGTTGTCGAGCATTATATCGACTCTACCCTCCTGTTTACCGTTTTAATCTTGTCCAAGACCCCACATTAATAAAAGGTAACTTTGAGTAGGGTTCTTGAGCCAATTTTAATTTTTCCATCTTAGTTTTTGCTCTCTCTTTCTCCTTTCCCCTTCACCGATTTGTGGGAAAGGCTGGCATCATCTAAAAGATCTCCGGCAAAGAGCCCCCCGAAAGGGTGGTGCCCGCCAGACATTGCAGCGCCAGTCTGGCAAGGAGCTGGTCCAATGATGAAGCATGACACCTAACTAGGTGTGTGAGGACTCTTGCTCCTACTTAATGGGATCCTTTTTGACTCTCCCTGTCATTTCCTTGCTTTCTAGGAACAGTGTATCACATTATAAATAACCGTTATTGGAGGACATACACTGGACCTCATAACCCTCCGAATCCCCTTATTTTTTGATATAGTTGGTTTTCTTTTGTCATGTCTAGTTTTTCTGAGTGGTATTAGGACATCAAAAGCTTCCTGTAGCCACTCATAAAGTTTTGGTACAGAATTGATTGTATCTAGATCTGTGTTTGCTGTTAGTTGTGTTTCTAAGTGATCCAAATTGAGTTTGCTCCATGGTCGAAAGGTGTATGTATGTAAGTGGTTGTGGGGTGTGTTGATTTGTGGAGTTGTCTGTCGGAAAGTTATCAGATGGTGGACTGACCAGGTGGTTGGTGTGATGCTATGAATAGTAATGAGTTCGGGCTTAGCAAAAATGACATCTAGGATGTGACCAGCGATGTGTGTGGGATTGTGTACAATCTGATGTAGGTTCAATGCGAGTAGGCCAGTGGTGATAGCTTTTGGATGGGGCATATTGGGTTTGTCAAACCAAATGTTTAGATCCCCAAGAATGCATAGATTGGAGTACAGTGTAATAAGGTTTGAGACTGTGTCAAGAAAAGCATCTGGGAAAGTGGAGTTGTTAGGTGGAGGTCTGTAAAGGAGGAGAAAGTTACAGGAGGAAGTTGGAGTAGAGTGGCATCTGGTAAGGAGGGCTTCACAACCTTGTATGGAGATGTTGTCTGTTTTACTGAGGTTTATTGCCTGTTTGAATATAATAGCTAGTCCACCTCCTCTCTTGCCTATACGGTTTTGTGTGATGGTTTGATAGCCCGGAGGAAGGGCTTCGTGCAACACTGGTGCCATGTCATCTCCCAACCAGGATTCCGTAATGAATAGTAAGTCAGGTTGTGTGTCTGTGAGCAGGTCGTAGATGTGGTGCTTGTTTTTTTAGAGTGATCGAGCATTTATGAGCTGGCAGTTTAGATAGGGTGTGCTAGTGGTAGTGTTGTTTTGTTTAGTAGAAGGGTAAGTAGTATAATGTGAGCTTGAAGCAGGAGTGTTGCTAGTTGTGATAACTGTTTGAGGCTCACAATAGTCTTGCTTTTCAACATAGTGTTCCTCTTCCAGCAGGTTAAGGAGGCATTTTGTTGGGTATGTGTGTGTGGGTGGTGAACTTGGTGGCTGAGAGAGCCATGAGGAGTGTAGTGTTTTGTGTAGGGTAGTTTTATTATGTAACAAACAAGGGGATGCGAGGTTGATATGAGTGGCATGTTTTTTATTTTGTTTGCGTTTGTTTAGTGTGGATGGAGTATGGGTTAGGGGTGGTGGAGGAGCATGTGGATCATGATGTAAGGCCCTAAATTGTGCAATGGAGGAGAGGCGAGTGAAAGAAGGTTGCTGGGATAGGGTGCTTGTGGTAGGTGTTTGTGAAGAGTGGGGGGGTAGGGGTGGAGATAGGATGGAATTTGTATCCTTTGTGTAGTCCTGGGGGTGGGAGTGGGTATGACGATGAGTGTAATGTAAGTTTGTGTTGCTTTGATGTGCTGATGTTTGTGGTCGGTATTGTTTTTGTGGAAGAATGAGAGGGGCTATTTGTGTAGTTGTTTTTGGTGAGGGATTTGTATGTGAGTTAGTGCTGCTAAGTGGAATTTGAGTGTTAGATGGGGTGTTGATGTGTTTTGGAGATTAATGTATGAGGTGTGTAAGAGGTGATGGGTGTGTGTGAGGGAAATAAGTATTAGTTGAGATGACCGGAAGGGGTAATATGTGTGGTGGAGTGAAATGTGGGGATTGTATGGTTGTGTGTAATTGGTGAGGAGAGGGGAAGAGTGTTTGTAGATGATGTGTTTGAAGGCAGGGTTTGGACATTGTTATGAAGACAGGCGGTCTGTGTGGAGCGAACAGTGGATAGTGTTGTTGGTTAGTATGAGCAGAGAGTGTGTATCTGGGAGACTGAAACTGAGAGAATTGTATGTTGTAGTTTTGTATTGTGTGGGTGGTGGCAGGTAGTGTTAGTGGGAGGGGACAGAGTAGTGTTTGCTGTGAGAATGAAGGTGTTTGACTGTAGTAGTTGTGGGGAGTATGTGTATATGTGTTGTATGTAGGGTATTGTGTTGGGTGGTGGAGCAATGCAATATGTCTGTGGTCAGTTTGTGATGCATGAGTTGGATATCTTTGCAGATAACGCGTTTGCATGTTGAGGGATCTGTTGAAGTAGAAACCATTCCTGGGGAAATAAGAATTGGGCAGCATTTCTGGCCATAGTCCCTAGTCCCTAGTCCCTACCTGTCCCGAACAGTCCCAAACAGACAGCTGCCCTTGTCCTCTCCGCTCTTTGCCTCGACGCCCGGGCTCAGACGCCCTGAATCCTGGCCTTTTATAGCCCTAACGGCCAATAAGAAGCTGGTCCTAACCCTAGCCAATCCTATTTTAAACCCTGATTTAGCCAACAAATGGAAGACCCAGCCCTATTCACCAGTCACAGCCCTATTCCTGACCACCAATCACAGACCCCAGCCCTAAAACCAACAACCAATCAGAATCCTAGCCCTATCCACCAATCACAGCCCTAGAACCAACAGCCAATCGGAATCCTAACCCTATCCACCAATCACAGC
This sequence comes from Pleurodeles waltl, assembly GCF_031143425.1. Classification (NCBI taxonomy): domain Eukaryota; kingdom Metazoa; phylum Chordata; class Amphibia; order Caudata; family Salamandridae; genus Pleurodeles; species Pleurodeles waltl. The sequence goes on from NC_090447.1 coordinate 917,524,976, forward strand.
CCTAGAACCAACAGCCAATCGGAATCCTAGCCCTATCCACCAATCACAGCCCTAGAACCAACAGCCAATCGGAATCCTAGCCCTATCCACCAATCACAGCCCTAGAACCAACAGCCAATCGGAATCCTAGACCTATCCCCCAATCACAGCCCTAGAACCAACAGCCAATCGGAATCCTAGCCCTATCCACCAATCACAGCCCTAGAACCAACAGCCAATCGGAATCCTAGCCCTATCCACCAATCACAGCCCTAGAACCAACAGCCAATCAGAATCCTAGCCCTATCCACCAATCACAGCCCTAGAACCAACAGCCAATCAGAATCCTAGCCCTATCCACCAATCACAGCCCTAGAACCAACAGCCAATCAGAATCCTAACCCTATCCACCAATCACAGCCCTAGAACCAACAGCCAATCAGAATCCTTACCCTATCCACCAATCACAGCCCTAGAACCAACAGCCAATCAAAATCCTAGCCCTATCCACCAATCATAACTGCATCCCTGGAGCTAGCAACCAATGAAACACCATCTCCCAAAAACCAATCACAACAGCATATGCAACAACCACTAGGAACCTACATAAGGAGCTAGTGAACTAAACTCCAGTCCCTGTGGCCTGGGGGAAGGCTACTGCTGCTCTATTCAGTATCTCCTTGGATACAGATAGGCTGAATCCACACTTCCAAGCTAGCAGAGTCTACTTTCCAGGTAAGGGGGAGATTGTTTAACAGACAAACACTGTAATAGTTCTGGGCGCCCACTCTAAAATCTGGCTTTTTTAAGGCAAAAATACAGGGGGGCAGACAGCTTTTAAGCACAATTTAAATCACACAAACAGATTAAAAACAGTCTCCTAATACCACACTCTGAAAGATGTATGTAGCCTTTTTACTAAGAATAGGGGTGAAAAAAAGGGGGGCAGAGGGGGAAAGGGGGGGGGGAGCCACAAACTAGCAAGGGAATTCACACAGTCACGGCAAAAACGATTTTTAAACAAACACCACTTTAAAGGAGGCCAGGCTGCCTGAAAACACAGAGAGTCCACATTAAAACAAACACTTTTTGAACAATTTATACTATTTAACTAGAAAATATCTTTGGGCTCCTTTCCTAGGTCTTTTTGCAATCCTTGAACACTGGGCTGTATCAGGACACAGGGGAGATGCACAGAGGAACACAAAATGGAGGTGCCTGTCTTTTGGCCTTCCCTCCACAAACATAAGGAGCCAGAGCAGGTGGGGGTGGGGGGGGGTCTCAGGTGCAGCAGAGACTCAGGGAGCCAATCAGCTAAGTCCAGTCCCTGTGGCCTGGGGGAAGGCTACTGCTGCTCTATTCAGTAATAATATATATACAGTATAATGCAATATAATGCATTTAAGTTGGACATAATTTACTTTGTTAAAATTTATGCCTGTGAGAAACTCGTATATTTTCCTTGGTGGAAATTCCACAAAATGCCAAAAAGCCATATGAAATTAAATGCAAGTATGTGAAATGCAACTTTCTGTATTTTGCACTTTTTAGTGTAAAGTGCACCCTCCTTCTGCAAAAAGGCAAAATCGCACCTTTTTTAAAAAGACAAATATTTGTATTGCAAGAATTTTTAAAAACATAGTAGCAGGAGAGATGAACAATACAAGATGTAAAGACATCCAATCAAAAAATAAAGACAAACATTCAACCTACATGCCACAAGGGAAACAAAGAAAATAAAGTCAAATTGTACCAGCATTCTATAGATGACTCCCATTAATCTGATACCAGTCCCAGAAAAACCCTACAACAAGTAAACCTATCCATTATTCAAATAGCGAGAGACACTATCCGCTTCTATGCTGTTATCCCACTTCCTGCAAGTCCACCCTGTCCCAAAGACTAGCCCACATCCTTCTCCATTTCACCCTCCCCTTCTTGCCCTTAGGGAAACATATGGCCCTTTCTAAACTAGGTAATGGGAAAAGCCTTGAAAACCAATGTTGCTTCATGGCGGGTGGAACTTATCCAACCATGTTGATGAAATACAAAGCCTTGCTAAAAAAAGAAATTGTTGGAAAGACCAGGGGACCAAATTGTTATGGACTCCCAGAAGGACCAGCTGGGGGGGGTCAGGCTGAAGTTATACCTAATGCCCTTGCCAAAAATGTTAAGACCCCCTTAATAAGGGAAGCAAGCATGGGGCAAACATAGAACAAATGATCTTGATCAGCTGCCTTTCCCACAGCATGGGCAGCAAACATCAGCCTGACCTCCCCATTTAGCGTTCTTACCGGAGGTATAGTAAAGATCGAAAATTGTTTTAAAATGTTGGGCTTGTAGTCTGGCCTAGCACAAAACCACACATGATAATTCCAGTTACTCAAAAAAGGAACAGTCAGTGGATCCAAGTCTTTCATTCCATCTCCCCTTTTATTTTTCCAAATCATCTCCAGCAAGAGAATTTAAGCCCCCATGGATCCGACTAATTGAGCACTCACTCCCATGTTCCAAGAAATTAACCAGCTTGATTTCAGAGAAGCCACTCGCATGCCCTCTCTAACCCCCTTTCATGTACACAAAATCCTGAATCTGTAGGTATTTAAAAAAATACCTATGCGTCAGTTCAAACCTCAACCGAGCTCCTCAAAGGAAACTTAACTATCATTGGCAAAACAGTCGCCCAATTTGTAACCCCAGTGTTTTCCCAGGTGAGTGGTAAAGGCTTTGTATATATCTGGTAATGCATTTTCGAGCATACTGTTGCAAAGCTATTACTTGTACAGAGCACACATTTGTCATTGGAATGGAAAAATATTCACACTGGCAAGCAGCTTTATTGAAAAAAACATAACTGCAGGAGGCTGGCTTGGTGTGTAGTGGGTACCTATGGTACTTACACCTTATAATAGGTACAGTTATATCTTATTAGTTAAATGTAGGCAGTGTCTAGAAGCTAGGCTCTCTAGAGGTAGCTGTGGATGACCAGCCAAGGCTTATCTAGGAGACATGCAATGCTCATGCAATACCACTGTAGTCACACAGTACTTACACACATGAAAGAAAATACTCAGCGTTAGAAAAATAAAGGTAGTTTGTTTTGGTGACACAAATACCAAAAATACCATAGAGGCTATACTCCCTTAGGAGGTAAGTAAAACACAAATTATGTACACTAGCAAGCAGAAATAGGCATAAAACAGTTAGAAAACAGTGCAATTAGTGAAAATCACAATAGTTCGAAATGGGCCTGGCGGAGCACAAACCATATATTAAGAAGGTGGAATGCGAAAGTCGGTGTCCCACCTAGGCAAGTGTAGTGAGTAGAGGGGAGCTGGGAGTACTAGAAAACCCCAAAGGTAAGTACTAGAACTCACCCCAGTGACCAGGAAAACAGGTGTAAATCACAGTAAGTTTCCTAGAACACACACAGAAACGAGAAGAAGGATAACACAAGAACCAGAACAGATTACAAGACACCAACAGTGGGTTCCTGGACAAGAGGACCTGTGGAAGAAGGGGACCAAGTCCAAGAAGCACAAGAAAGCCTGGAAGAACAGGAGCCCTTGCTAACCCGGATGAAGGTGCAAAAGGAGAACCACCGGTGAAGAAGAAAAGTCAGCACTGCACCCAAGAAGATGAAGTCAGGTTCCTGGAGGATACAAGTGATGCCCCACGCTGAAGGGAGAATTGCAGTCTGGTGAGCGTCACTGGAGTTCACCAGTAAGCCCTGGCACATGCATATGTCGCGGTTAGCAAAAAATGCCACTGCCTGGGACCAGGAAGGACCAGGTGGACTCTACCTGGGAAGGGTAGTCAGAGGGGGTTCTCAGCAAAGGCTCCCAAGCCATCGGAGAACCACTCAGGAAGCTGTGCATCGCAAAAAAGAGTGCTGGGGCCCGGGGCTACAAGCTGCATGAAGGACTTGGAGAAAGGATGCGAACAAGCATTGGCAGCTGCAAAACACGCAGTCCATGGGGGTACTGTCTTGCGTGGGGAGGCAGGCTCTTATCTCCACCAAAAGTTGAACAGTTGGACGAGAGGATGGCCAGAACCACTTCAGTCAACCACCCGTGATGCAGAATCCACACAGCTCTGCAGGGGAGATGATCCACGCAGCCGGTCGTTGTTGCAGGTGGTAACTGCTAAAGCAGGGGAGTGACTCCTTCACCGAGCTGAAGAGGGGCTGTCCTCAGAGAATGCACAACTGGGAAACAATTGCAGTTGCTGGCAGGAGCCGTGGATACAATGTTGAAGAAGGCGTCTTGCTTCTTTGTTGAAGTTTGAAGAGTTCCTGGAGCATCCAGATGCAGTTTCTTCAGTGAGAAGTCAAAGTGGATGATGCAGAGGATACCTGCTGGAGTCTTGCAATCCGAATCTGAAGAACCACCCAAAGGAGAGACCCTAAATAGCCATGAAAGGGGGATTGGTCACCTAACCAGGTAAGCACCTCTAAACGGAGGGCTGTGACATCACCAGCTGGCACTGGCCACTCAGATGCTCCCAGAGATCCCTGCCAACCTTGAATCCAAGATGGCAAAACACAGGGACCCTGTGGAAGAGGTCTGAGCACCACCCCTGGGGTGGTGATGGACAGGGGAGTGGTCACTTCCCTTTCCTTTGTCCAGTTTCATGCCAGAGCAGGGACTTGGGGTCCCTGAACCGGTGTAGACTGGTTTATGCAAGGAGGGCACCAAATGTGCCCTTTAAAGCATTGCCAGTGGCTTGGGGAGGCTACCCCTCCCAAGCCTGTAACACCTATTACCAAAGGGGGAGGGTGTAACACCCCTCTCCCAAAGGAAATCCTTTGTTCTGCCTTCCTGGGCGTGAGTTTTTCAAGCAACAGGAGGGCAGAAACCTGTCTGTGAGGTGGCAGCAGCTGGGGCTGCCTGGAACACGACAGAAGGCTGAAATGGCAATACCAGGGTTCCTCTAAGGAGCCCCCACGGTGCATGGAATCATACAACCAATGCTTGCAAAAGCCTTGAAGTATGATTCCAACATGTTTGATACCAAACATGCCTTTGTTCGAAGTTACCGTTATGTAGCTGAACATAGGTATGTCCAGGACACATGTAAAATTGCTTTCCCACACTCACAAAGCCTGGGAAAATGGTCCTGGAGGTCATAGGGGGCACCTATGCTAGTGCAGGGGTGCCCTCACACACAAGTACTTTGTACCCTGCCCTCAGGGCTGGAGGGCCTGCTATAGGGGTGACTTGTAAGTGACCTGGTGCAGTGTAATGGCAGTGAAAGGGTGCTTGCATCTTTTCACGCAGGCTGCACTGGCAGTCCTGCAGAAGCCTTTGCATGGTTCCCTATGGGTGGCAAAATAAATATATGTTGCAGCCCATAGGGATCCCCTGGAAACCCAATGCTCTGGGTACCTAGGTACCATATACTAGGGACTTATAAGGGGGCACCAGTATGCCAATTGTTGGTGAAATACTATGTTAACAGTAGCCAGCAACCAAATTTAATGGAGAGAGAGCATAATCCCTGGGGTCCTGCTTAGCAGGATCCCAGTGAACACAGTCAAGCACACTGACATCAGGCAGGAAATGGGGGTAACTATGCTAAGGAAGAGGGTACTTTCCTACAATAGCGCACAAACAATAACAAGAAAATCAGGAAACGTTTATCATTTGTCCATCAGCAAATGAAATGTCTTGATTTGTTTTGATCGTATTGAAATATTAGTCCCAAATTCAAGAAAAGTGTTGCTGCATTATATGCAGCAGCACTTTTCCTGCACTCCTTAGGCCCCCTCTAACGCCACCATGTGTGCGCCGTATTAAACATACTGAGCACCATGGCGTGGTTTATGGACAATAGCATCATAATTTGTGATGCTATTGTAGTACATTACAGGATTAGCGCCAAAATGTTTGCAGTTAATCCTGCAAGGTACATAAGGGCCCATTAAGAATAATACGTGTCCCCCTTTGACGCCTGTTCTGTGCAGGCATTAAAAATACCTGCTAAAAATGGCACAGTGGAACCTCATAGATTCCACTGCGCCCTTTTTGCGCCCCCCCACCCACACAGGTGAACACCCTCCTTCCATACATTATGCCTGGTGCAGGCATAATGTGGTGCAAGGGGTTACAAAGTAGCACAATGCATGCATTGTGCCACAATTTAAATTTGATGCAGTGAATTTGGCCTAGTTGAGCCACATTAACATGATAAAAATAATGGTAATGTGGTGCAAGGAGATGCTAGGCCTTCTTAAATCTGGGCCTTTGTTCTCGTCACACTTCTGAATTACAAAGAAATTGCTCCATATTTGCTTTCTTAACTAATGATATTTTTTTTTGCAACGTTTATTTTAGTCTCAAAAGTCAGCACACAATGGAAGTATACAAGGATACCTGACAAATAGGAATTGGAACAGAAGCAAAAGAATACTCAGGATATTAGTGCCTTCATTAACAATAAAAGATCAAAGACATAGGAGGAGTGCGAGGATAGATAAAGAAGGAAAGAAAGAGATGCATACATTTCGGGTCTCTCGTCCATATCTTCCTTCAACCACAATAATCCTCTTACGTTCTCAGTGCACAACAATACGTCATTACCACAGTAGCAAAGCAGAACTTTGTGGCAATCCCCCCCAGAGGAGCTTGTCAGTTGTGTTACAGGAGGCTTGTAGAATTAAAATATGGACAGGGTGGATCTAAAAAAATAGTTTTGGGAGTATGCAGAATGCAGGGAATAAGGGTGACCAGCAGTCCAGGAAGTGCAGGGAAATGCTTAAATGCTAGGCCTGATGGCGATCATCTCCAAGTGCTAAGCGAAACTCACCCCACATCAAATCCATTGCTACTACATAATATTTTAATTGATAGACAGATTCAGTCTATCTCATTCTCCAATAATTTTTTTTAAGTCCTATCTTTTATCTAGGAAGTTTCAGATTCAGGCGTTTATGTGCCTTTTTCTCCAAGCATCTCACCTTTGGAAGTGGAAGAATGGCTATCCTGGGATGTACCGGGCCTGACTGTTGCAAGTGAGGTTAATGCTTCAAGATGGACAACGTACCCCCAGTGAACAGAGATGCTGCTTATGTTTAAGTGAAGGAGCATACACTCTCCACCTCAGAATGAATATGATTGCGCAATTGATTTACTTTCCGGGGCTCCAGTATAACATGGATGACATTACCAACTGACCATGAAGGATGATGACGTTCTCAGAGAATATCCCAAAAGAAAGGATTTATTAGAAATCTAATGGGATTATTGACTCCGATGAGTTGGGCTAAAGATTGCTTTGAAATCACTACCCTATCACTCTTGGGGTAGAGCTTTGGATGGAATAACATCTGCGAAGATCTTCCCCAAAATGTCAGAGGAGCCTTTCATAATATTAGAATTAAGTGGGCAGAAGAGTGCAAATCAGCAGTTAATACACATGTCAACAATTATACATATATGGTCAAGCCACCTTCCATCATTTTGGTAATTATATTTTTCAAGAATTATTGGTTGCCTTCATCATGGTATGCCATCCTGTTATGTTCTGAGAATGGGCCACAGCTTAGAAAGCAAGTGCAAGTTTCCTAGATCATCTTCTTTGAGTTCCACATCTTGGAATAAAATATTAGAATGGAACCCCAAGGTACAGTTTGTGCTAGAATAGCCTCACCCTCGAAATGTAAAGTACATTCTGAAATCTGTGGGTTTGGCAACTTTTACCTTTTTTTTTTTAATAAGATTTTTCCATTGTTATTCGTTCCATCATTATCCTGAAAAAGTAAAATATTGTCTGTGGGGTGGAGAGCAGGAAAAAGCCCCTTCAATTTTGAAAAAAAGACTTTCTAACTGCCTCTTTCTTCGACATCACAGCATTCCATTAGCTTTAAATTTGGAAGCAGATGCATATTCATTCTCTTTAGGTGCCCTGCTATCTCAAATGGGAAAGAAGGCAGAAACTCTACATCATTCAGGTTATTGCTTTTGTACTTTGTGTGACACAGAATGGAATTATAGAAAATACATCGCAGAATTCGTAGTCATCAAAAAGTCCACTAATCATTGACCACACAATTAAAGCATTATTTGGAGGGAGAGTATGATTATTTTACAGATGTAGCATAGGAATCTATTGTATTTAACATTGACAAACTCTGTCATCGGTAGCCATGTACATTGGCTCTTCTTTTCGTAATACAACTAACATGTCACCTATTTTCCAGGCCTTCATCGAGGGGAAATGATTGTCTTGCCAAGCATATAATCCTTCACCATTGTACCAGATCATGCCTTGTAACCTTTACTGAAGTAACTGACAGGGGCTCACCAATCCATTGAAAGTGCACAATGGTTAAAGCAGGAATAAAATAGGCAGTCAAATAGGGGTTTACTCTTCAAGAACAATGCATTGTGCCTGTAATGTATGAATTTACAAGGTCAAGTTCTACATTGGTTTTGTGACCCTCCTGCGACTAGATACCCAGACAACAAAATAATCTAAAGATTCTGTTATCTGTACAATTTAGTGTCCAGGTTTGAAACAAGCTGTAAAGTTATAAGCCAACTTGTGTTCCATTTCTGCACAAGCAAAAGTCTCACAATCTAAAAACCAAATAGCTTCAAGTACAACCAGCACCTTAACAATGGTGGTCCATTATTTTTATGGATTGTATTGTAGAAATGCTGATTTTTTCCTTCTCATAAAATAGTCAAAATGGGATTCATTTCACTGTCATTCTTCTCGCACTGTAACTACAGCTACTTGTTTAATAGTATAATGCCATTTCCCTTTTATGCAGGGTAAAAGGGATTATTATTCATTAATAATTTGGGTGGTCCCCTGAGTAGCCTGTTTAAAAAAAAAAAAAATCTGCAATGTTGATTAGTTTATCTCATTTACTTCATTATTTCAGTCTCGTGGTTCTACCACACACCATGTTGAGAGCTTGGTTTTCTACTGCTCTTGACCCATAAAATGTGCCATTACTATGATGTGCGCCAAAAATTCCTTTCACTGCCTGTAGTAACATCCCTCTTTTACTGCCCAATTTAATTTAAAACTCATATTTTTCCACTTTCTCTCCCTCTTCTTGGAAAATCCACTGTGTTTAAGAACATCAATTAACAGTAAATGCTTAGTGAAGGCAAAAGAAGATTACTAGTATAATACTGATGCCCATTGTCATGTTGCTCCATGCTATTGTCTTCGAAATGGGATATGAATGACACTTCTCTTGTTTCTCGACACTGTTTGCTAGGGATGTAGCTTTGGGGGTAGGGGTTTGGAGTGTTACATTGTTCTAATAAATCTATTCTCTAGTAAACAGTTGGGTATAGGTGCTTTCAGTCTGGTATGGTGACGTGGATGTTGGATTTCACCGATGAGTTTTACATGAATAAACAGACAAAAATGTACACACACTCTCTTTCTATCCACTCTATTTTGAAGTTCTTAATACTGCTGGATATTTTACAACATAGTGTCTTTTAAGCTACCCTAACAATCCACATTGTTATCCCTTCCCACTGCCCCTTAAGTTCCCTCATGCTCTGCTTCATAATTCATGTATTTCACCATGACATGCCAGTGTGATTTTTGGGAAATTTGTAGCTCACCCCGCCTCAATGTTACTGGCCAAGCTACACCTCTGCTGTTTGCGGCTCCACAGACTACAAGTCCCAGGAGTTGCCACGAAGAAGGAGGTAGAGGAGAAAAGCCCTGGATACAGTGCTGTAAAGCACAAGCTGCATTCCCACTGCAAGGGATGCACAAGGGACACACCCGGGCTAAGGGCAGGCCCATCTTTGGACCTTCATCATCAGGATGAGGCATGTCAGGGCCACCCCCCTTGGTTCTCCCACCTTGGACATGAGCATTTAAGGTAGAACAGCTCCTTTTGATCTATCACCATGGGTAAAAGGAAAGCCTCTTCCCTCAAAGGACAGAAGGACACTGTAGTTGTTACTGCGTCCTCAATTACCAGCTACTATACTCAGGGGCTGCTCCTCTATTAGGGTGGAGGAGTGTCGCCCCCGCCATCAGTAGCAGCTGCAAAACCTTTAAAAGAAAACAATAATAAACTTTGTTTATTATTGTTTTCTTTTAAAGGCTTTTAAAGGGGCGGGCCATGGGGGTGACGAGCAGTGAGGGGGAGTGCTGAGCACTCCCCCTCAGAGGGCATGTGTGTTTTTGCCGGCTGTCTTGGGCTGGCCAAACAAACATGTGCAGTAGACTCTGTCCAGCCCAGCAACACAGTCGCTGGTCTGGAGAGAGTCTGAAAGGCTCACAGTCTGCCTGGGAGCATCCAGGCGGGGTGTTCCCAGACAATCCTTGAGCCTGTGCTTGCAGCGACAAAGACGGAGGAGTGGAGTGTTTTTTTAATTATTTTTTATTTTATTTTAATTTCCCCTGGCCCCCTCCCTTGTGCACTGCCCCCCCCCACTTCTGCTTGCGCGAGTCGCTCCTGATCATACTAGCTTTATGGGGGCGATCAACTTGTAAATCGGTTTTGCGGAGGAGAGGAGTAATGCAGTACACCATCTCTTCAAGGATGTACCGGCCCTGACTGTGGCCAGTGAGGTTAATGCTCCAATCATGGTAAACCGTCTAGTGCTGGAAGTGGTCCCTTTCTTTCAAATCGAGAAGGTGTGACTATTAATCCAACCAAAGCGAGCACCAAAAATCCTTGCTTTTATTCATAGTTATTAACAAACTGATAGCATTAAAGTCATTGCTGGCTCTCAGTCTACTTTAAGTCTAAAGCTTGGCTAAAAGAATAATGAAAGAGGGCAGGCACTTTCAAACCAAAAGACACCAGGAGGCCTAATAATGGAGTAATACTGCTGTCTCAAAAAAGATGTAATAGCCTTGAAAGTACCCATGAAGAGAGCAAGGTTATCCACTGCCATCTAATTGTACACCCTATGTAAATATTTTAAAGGAAATTCCATGGTTAGCCGTCAGTAAGAGAGAAGGATGTCTGGATCTCATACAGACGATGGTTCTTTCTTTAAAGCAAAACCCAGGTTGGCCTGATGATCTGATTAGAGGAATACTTTCAGTGATAACTTTCAGTGAGGAGGAGTGTTTGAGTTGGTCTTGAACCAAAACGCTTTGTTGGATTGAGTTGTTATAAATGGTGGTAGGAAATGTATTACTTCGTTACCAAGCTATAATCCCAGGAACAATAATGGCCCATATTTTTTTGATTTTTTATAATCCACTCATAGGAAACACTAGAGGGCATATATTTATAATGCCCTAGCGGCACTGTGCGCCACATTACCGTCATTATTTTTTACGTTCATGTGGCCCAACGAGGCCAAACTATCCACAACGTATTTACAGAGTGGCACAATGTATTCATTGTGCCACCCTGTAACCCTTTGTGCTACATTATGCCTGAGCCAGACATAATGTATGCAAAGAGGCTGTTTCCCCGTTAGGAGAGCTGAAAAAATTGCCATTTTTTACTGCACTTTTAACGCCTGCTCAAGAGAAGGCGTTAAAAGGGGGCTTCCATTCTTTAGAATAGGGCCCTATGTACTCTGCAGGATGAGATCTAATATTTTGGCGCTACTCCTGCAGAGTACATGCATAGCGTCATGAGAAATGATGCTATTGCCACTTAACTTGCACCATGGTGTGCCGTATTTGAAATACAGCACACACATGGTGGAGGTAGGGGGTGCTATGGTGCGCAGGGAAAGCCGCACTGCTCTGGTTGTAGCGCCACTTTCAATAAATCTGCCTCTAGGTTGCTTTTTCTCAGAGGTCGGATCTAGACAAGGGTGGTACAATTAATTGTGTATGTGATATTGATACAAGTTATCGAATCATCCCCCTTGCTAAAAAATAGGACAATGATTGGTTTAATTTCTTTGATAGTACTGAAGCCCATCACACTCGAACATGTTTCTGATATCAGGGCAGAGTCTAGAGTGTGTAGATTTCACACCTCGTTCGTTGTACATGTTTCTGATACCGGGGAGAGTTTAGAGAGCGTAGAGATCCGACTACTCATACGGATTACTATCAATAAGAGGAGGCATTTTTTTCATGAGGGCCTGAGATGTTTGTCGTGGAATGCAGCAGGAGTTCATGAGTTTGCTTTAAATTGACTACTGCTGAGTGGCTAAGGTTTTTAAATGGTTTTGATATAATCTGTTTACCAGGGACTTAGATGAGGAATGATTTTTTTATTGATGGCTTTCATTCTTATTGCAATCCGCCAACTCCCTCCTCTGCTGGCAGGTCAAAGGGCGGTCTGACAGTCCTTATTTCTGTCAAACTCTCCCGTTTAGGGTTGAGGGTTCTTTGCTGCACCGCCTCGTTCCAATTAATGCTTCTATCTTTTTCAGGGGTCTTTTGATGTAATGATCATTAATTTTATTGCTATAATTTTGATCAGTCGTCTACTGATGCAATAGACCGGCTGGATGGATATTTTTCAAGTTACACATTAACAAACAGCCGAATGTGCTTAAACATTTGGGCTGGTGAGTTTAATACCCTCACATGTACGTTTAGTGGGTAGCCCGTCTGCGGACTAGAAGACGCAAATAGCAAGGAGTGTACTAAATTTAAACATACTCCTTATGGGGACGCACTAAATAGGCTGCTCGTTGAAAACAATATGATTTTTTGCAAGCGACAATGCCCCAGAAAATGGCTCCGAGGTACCAACTTACACTGGCATGGGTCACTGTAGTACTATTGATTTTATTTTGTTTTCCAAAGAAGTTTGCTCTCTACCACTGATTTTTAAATAATTACAAACTGGTCCTGTGACCGTATTCTCCTATCTCTGTGCATAAATGTAGTTTAGTGGGGTACCGAAAGCAAGATAACTGAGAGTGGAGCTATTGATTACTATTAACAAGGCTTTGCGAATTAAATGGGATACCATTGATTTGATTACGTTTCTTGAAAACTTGATATTAAATAATAAGTAAGCTCTAGCTGACTGTTTGTCAAAAGAGGTCTCTCCAACCTCTATAGTAAATAGCTTTATAGTGGTAAACTGTGGTAAAACCAGTTCTTCTCCATTGAAGACTAATTTAAGCCTGCTCCGCTGCCCATGAACAACTCAAATTCAAATCTTCCCCAATAAAAAAATGAGAGTATTAACCTAGCCTTCTGGTCTTGATATCCAAAAAAGAGTAAATCAGAAGAACAATGTGGGAAGCTTTGGAAGCCGCATGAAGGGCTAGACATAGTACATTCTTTTGGGAAACTGTGACCTTTTCCACTGAAATTATGCCCCCATGGATGAGTGTCTAATTCCAGAGGATTTATGGGTGTCTCCCTTTTTGAGCTCTATGAAGTAAGCACTCATATATCTCTCGTATATCATCAGGAGAGGGAGATAACCAATAGAGGTATCAAGTAAATTGTATTAACGATAAAAAAAAACTCCCCAGGGTAGATTCCAGGCTCACGTGGTGCCCGAAGGACATTTGTAAAGAAAACATTGACTTTTGGGCCCCTATAATCACAAATGTGATTTGTGCAGCAATTGCTGGTCCATTCATTTAATACTGGAACTAGGCACTCATGCTACCCATTTTTAAGAAGGGGAACATGCATCAGCAAAGCTGTTGCCATTCAGTATCTTTACTGTATTCTACCACAAAGTTCCTGGGTCGGGTTCTTCTTTCCAGACTTGAGGATTCGGCAGAGAAAAATAATATTGTATCAGACGCCCAAATCGATTTTAGGCCAGGTATTGGAACTGTGGAGCAATGCTTAAGACATGTTCTTCCTGATACAAAAGTATGTCCAAGCAAGATGAGGTGCCTTATACAGTATGGCCCTCTCCTGTGTGTTTGATACTGTAAATCGCTCCAAATTATGTTTATGATGGGAATTATGGTGGTTAAGAACTCACTAGTAATTTGCTTGTGGCACTTACATTGAGACATTTCTGTTAGAATTCAATACGGTCCAAATGGGGACTGATCCTCACTTATTAGATGTGATTGGGTGGTGCTTGAGGGCTGTATCCTGGCCTCTTTTTCATTTTTAGTTTACAGTAATGTTCTGGATAGTTACTTACTCTGAAATGGGAAGGATAGGAGAACAATGGGGATTTGCTCCATCCCTACTTTATTATTTGTGGACGGTGCAGTTCTAATAGCGAGTACTGTTAATGGACTGCACATTTTGATTGGATGCTTTCTCTGCTTTTATTGGTGATCTAGATTTGAAGATAAATTATACTGAGTTTTCTACTATGATTTGTGAAATTAAAAAAATTAAAACTAAAATTCACTTAGTCATAGGGGTTTCACTTGTTAAAGTGGGACATTTTTAATTACTTAGGGATTCCCTATGACTCTGGCCATGGTTGGGGTTTCCTACTGACTTCAATATCGGAACAATTCTCTAGGGTGGTGGAAGCACTTTCTCGCATGCATCAAAACTGGGACATAAGCTTATAAGAGAGTTATTACATCTCTATAAGTCTAAATATATCCTTGTGGGCCTTTATGAGGCAGGCATGTGGGGCTACTCTTATTCTGAAGTACTTCAAAAGGTAAAAAATAGCTTCCTACATAGATTCTTTGCTATCCCTCATGGCACCCCTACCCATATTTTCCATACTGAGGTCGGCTTCAGTTATCTGGAGTACATGATAAGCCTTGCTCCATTGATATTAAGGCTAAAGATTTGGCAAACCCCAGAGGCTGGCTTTTCAAGATTAAATTTAAAAGACTGCTTGGCCCTTGATAATATGGTGAATATCCAGTGCTTTGCTTATGTTAAAGGTGGATTCATGAGACTGGATGTACCAGAGTTGTTTTGCAATCTGGAGTCAATTGAGGTAAATGCTAAAGCCATGGACGTCATTTAAGGGTCACCAGGGGTCACAGCCGCAGCCCCTCCCTTACTCTTTGTGATCTCTGGCACTGTTTTCCCTCCCCTATCCTCAGAGGTGGCAAAATCAATTCCAAGAAGACAGGGGCAGAGCTCACCTCATTTTTAGCTACAGCGCATAATTGTAGATTAATCAATAATAATGTAAGAAAAAAATGGAGAATCAGGTAAGTAAAACATGTTAAAATGTATGTTGTTGCCCGTGAGAGTGTGTTTGTGTGATAGAGGGAGTCTTTATGTGCAAACATGTGTGTATGTCAGCAGGTGTGTGTGAGGGAAAGTGGCAGTCAGTAATAGGAGTGGTAAGACATTAGATTAAATGTCAGCAGGTATGTGTGAGTCAGGGTGAGTAATGATCATGGAGTGAGGGTAAGAGTGAGTGGAAGGGTCCTGCCCAGTTCGTGTTCACTTTGGCGTGTGTAGGCTTCCCAGATGGGTCTGCCTTGTGAATGCTATGCGCCTACTATTCTTCCATGTTCAGTGCCCTCTTCTCTTTGTACTAAGCTCCAACCCCTGCTCAATGTAGGTGTATTCTGGGACTGCCTGCTGTCTTCTCTATGCTCCCAACTGGCATAGAAATGCTTCCCCTGCCCTTTGCATACTGCTATCTCAGAGTTGATAGCTAAGGTCTCCTTACTGTGAACTGCTGATGCATACATCTGAAAAGTGCAGTACTCCTGGCGAGGAGTACCCATACCTTCACAATAAAGTAAAAGTGAACTACCTAACAGTCTCCATGATTATGGGGTGAGTGGCATGCCTGTGGGGGGATCGGGTGAGCATTATGCCTGTATGAATGTAGGCTGAGTGCTGTGCCTGGGAGAGAGTGGAGTGAGTGTTATGTGAGTGTAGGGTAAGCCCTGTGTGAGATGGAATATAACAAGAGTGTATCGTCTCCTGTGTGAGAATAAGGCAAACAGTTTGTCTGCTTTGTGTGAGGATAAGACAGTCACTATCCCTATATGAGTGTCAGGAGAGGGTTGTGTCTGTCTGAATATTGTGTCTGTGCGGGGATAGTGTGAGCTTAATGTGAGTGAGTATAGCGTGAGCTTTGTGTCTAATGTCTGTGAGTGCAGAATGAGTGTAGGCTCAGCAATGTGCCTGTGTGATTTTAGTCTGAGCAGTGTGCATTTTATCAGCGCATGGCAAGTGACACACTGGCTTTTATGAGCTAAGACGAGAAACAGAGGTAGTAAAAAATGCAGGCCCATATTTATACTTTTTTAGCACCGCATTTGCGTCATTTTCTGACGCAGAAGCAGCGCAAACTTCCAAATTACAATTGTATTTTGTAAGTTTGCGCCACTTTTGCGTCAAAAAGTGACGCAAATGCAGCGCTAAAAAAGTATAAATATGGGCAGCAGTTTTTTCCATGCCTTCTTTTACATGACTTGTTACATGCAATTGCTAGTACGTTGTGCTTTTAATTTGTAACCACCATAATTGTACTTATATACCTATGTACTATATATGTATATGCAATGTAGAAAGGCATGAGGCCGGTGAGGCAAGAAAGCCATCTTTTACATCAAGAGATCCAATACACCAACTCTAATAGAGCTTGGTGTCATGTTTTGTAGGGGTGGGCTGAACTTGTGGAGTTTTACTCCCAGGAGTTACCTAAAAACTCAGTGAGATTCCGCTGATTTCCATGAGTGGCAGAATTCCCATCTGCCGTACACACTTGTGTGTAAAAAAACAGTTGTTACTGCCAGTGCTGCGAGAAATGGTACAAATGTAGCAACTGTCTGGAGTTGATGAACAAGACAAGAGGAGAAAGACGTGAAAGCAGCAGATATCCATGCAAATACCAAAGTCACAACAAAAATGCGTCATACCGAGAGGGAGTGAGTCAAGAAAGAAGGTGGAACTATTTAATAAAAAGCTACACATTTTGAAAATAATGACGCCACTCTGTCCCTGACCCCCCCACTCATTGACTTTGCCTCACATGCGTGGGTAGAAGGGCAGAAAGGCTCCATCACTCCCAGACACAGTGGCAGTAGTATACTCCCTCATGATGACACTGCTGGCAGTGGTTTCAAAGGGAGTGTCTATGGGGGCCAGGGAGGGACATTAGACCAGGAATGCTTTGCACAGCCACCAACCATCACTAGTTTTGAATGCAGCTGTCTAGAGCAGAAGGCACAACTTTGCACAGGAGATGCCCTGATGTCTGCCCAAATTTACCACTATTTAGAAGCTCTATATACATACTGGTAGCATAAGCAACAGCTAAGCTTGTGTGTGTGGGTGAGGAGAGTAAGTGTGTGAGTGAGTGGGCACATGCATGTTTTTGACTGCGTGTCTTTGCGTACGTGCACTGGCATGGGCATGTAAGACTGTGTGTGGGCAAGTGCACGGGCGGGTGTCTGTGGTAGTGCTCTCTTAACAACATAGTTTTCCCAGTTACAGAGTAGTTACCTTGAAATGAATAAGAAAAAGCAAAGTGGATAAATTCTAATTACTACACAATACATGTCTGAGTGCACAGCCCTAGTTGGTCTTAAGTGGGTTAGCACCCACACATACCATATCAAATCTCTCAGCACTCCTTAAGCTTGTTTGAGGTGAGTGTACACTATGGGGGTCATTCTGAGCTTGGCGGGCGGCAGGAGCCGCCCGCCAAGCGGGAACCGCCAGAATACCGCTGCGCGGTCAAAAGACCGCCGCGGTTATTCTGAGTTTCCCGCTGGGCTGGCGGGCGACCGCCAGAAGGCCGCCCGCCAGCCCAGCGGGAAACCCGCTTCCATAAGGATGCCGGCTCCGAATGGAGCCGGCGGAGTGGAAGGGGTGCGACGGGTGCAGTTGCACCCGTCACGGTTTTCAGTGTCTGCTTGGCAGACACTGAAAATCTTGGTGGGGCCCTGTTCGAGGGCCCCTGCAGTGCCCATGCCATTGGCATGGGCACTGCAGGGGCCCCCAGGGGCCCCACAACACCCGTTACCGCCAGCCAGGTTCTGGCGGAAAAAAAAAACCGCCAGAACCAGGCTGGCGGTAAGGGGGTCGGAATCCCCATGGCAGCGCCGCCATGGAGGATTCCCTTGGGCAGCGGGAAACCGGTGGGACACCGCCGGTTTCCCGTTTCTGACCGCGGCTGTACTGCCGCGGTCAGAATGCCCATCGGAGCACCGCCAGCCTGTTGGCGGTGCTCCCGCGGTCGTTGGCCCTGGCGGTCCATGACCGCCAGGGTCAGAATGACCCCCTATATCTCTTCCGTGCACACAGATTCAGCTCGTCTGTGGTAGGTTATTCAAAAAGCCATATATTATATCCAGATGTGTGAAGAAACTCAGCTCATCTGTATCAAATCAGCACACATTATATCCTGCCGGTGTGCACACATTCACGGGCCTGTGGTAATTAGGTCCTAATTATAATGTGTCAGTGAAAACTCTTTTGGCTGGTCTCTGCTTGGTAAGCACAAACCCTGCTGTACTACTACACACAATAACTTGACTGCATGCATACCCTCAGCCGGTGGTACACATCATACCCATTATTTGCACTGCATACCCCCATCTGTGCTTTGCATGTGCGTGTTGTGTGCACAACTCTAGCTGCACAGCAATACATCTCCCCGTTAGTTTTCACACTCCCAGCTACAGGCTGATTGGCTGCCTAGACAGAGTGCACACCTGCAGCTGTGCCTAGCTAAACTGCAAAGACAGTATGATCACCAACAGTTGTGTTAGGTACATATTTTCGAGTGCACACATCTCAAGCTGATCTCCGATTGCTCACCCTCAGCATAATTGTACATGTACTCGTTTGCACGCCCTCAGCAGGATTGTATTTATGTACACCCTCCCAGCTGGACACCACTGGGTCTCACTGGCAGCTTGCGCACATCCAGAAGTGCTGAGCTCGGTTTACCTGCCTATGTGTGCACATCAGATTGCACACCAACAGCTGTGGCGCTTGGCTGCTCTGTCATTTGCATACCCTCAGCATGATTCTACTTGTGTACACACTTCCAGCTGGGCATCATTGGGTCTCACTGACAGTTTGCACACCTCTAGCAGTGTGGACCTCGGTTTACCTATCTATGTGTACACAGATTGCACACCCACACCTGTATAGTGTTTGGCTGCTGTGTCAGCAAGCACACCCCCAGCTAGGCTGCGCAGTGCTTGCCCACATTTGACTAGCTCCTGGCTAACCTACATCAGTGAACTACTGCTTTTCTACTGTTGGTAAGCAGTGCACAATCTCAGCTGCATTCTTGTAGGCTTGCTTCTCAGGGTGCACTGAGCACTTTCGGTTAGTCTGCTCTAGATATGCCTATCATTACAATGCCTGTAAATGTCTGGACGGTGTGAGTGTGTCAGTTTGCTGTTAATGTGTCGTTCCCGGAGGAGACGGAGGCACTAGAGTTTGCACTATGAGGTACCCGACAAAGCAACAGCGATGCCCGGGACCAAACTTGGGAATCTGCCGGACTGGAACTATTCCTCTGAGCCGGAGAAAAACGTCACGTGGGATTCATTCCTCTGCACCCCTTCAGACTCTGATGACTTTATGCAACATCTCTGCAGGGAGTATTTACACCATAAAGAGTATGAAATGGTTTTGATCGCTGGATATATTATCATCTTCATTGTGGCTTTGACAGGATACATATTGGGTGAGTATTAAATAGAGCAAAGTTCTATTTCAGATGACTGATGACATCATGGATGCACTTGCAAGACAATTTAATTCTAATGTCGTAAAATCAATATGCTGAAATGTAAAGCACCCTTTTAGATTGTTTGGGATGCCTGAATTTCCCAGTACAAACAAAAGCTGTATTCCTTTATCATATTAACAATTGCATGTTCACACACTCATGGGCAGCTGCACAGAGGTAAATGTGCCACCACAAGAGGAGTTTGAAAAGTTCTCACACCTCAGCTGGGCAGTGCCTTGCTTCCACTGCCCCCAGCTCATCTAAGATAGCTTTTCAGTATAGCTGAGGGTGGGCGGCGCCGGTAAACTCTGCCATGAATTGGCAAGGGGGCAAAACTTCTCAAACTCCAGTGAAAGAGCGGAGTTTACTACCCAGCCCTAGTGTTTTGTGATCTAAAGCAGTTATGATTGTAGTGCCTTGTGATGGGATCCTTATGGTTCCTGATGGACTCCGTAGAATTGTGACAAAAGTGTTCTGGTCTGGTGAACAGTCGAGGCTCGCAGAGGTTATGAGGGTTGGGCGGCGTGCGGTGGGGGTGGATATTATTAATATGAAAATAATATTTAAAAACAACTTATCTGAGCGCTGCGCCGCTGCTCCTCAGCCATTTTAGTTATAGCTCCATGCACGTTATTTTAACATACTAGGCCTGCCGCTGTGCACTTTAACCTAGATGTATTTTATTCAGCTTTGCTTTATTTTTGTTACAATAGCCACTTTTACGGTCTTGTTTTATTTCTCTATCTAACAGTTCTTGGGTAGGCCAGCACTCTGTTCTCAAACAAGTCATTCTTGCTCACTCTGTGCTTCTTCCAAGGCTGCAGCAAGATAGGTTGCCGGTGAACGTGGTATAAGTTTAGTCTCTGACATTCGTAGAAAGTACACATCCTTACGTAGGGACATTTTCTCAGAACATCAGCTGTTTAATTATAAAAACACGTCCCTGTCCCTTACACGTGAGAGGGAGATTCCAGCCAGAGAACCACTGCTGTATGCTGATTGCTGAATGCTTCGCCACAGCTGCTAATGCAAACTTCAGGCCTTTGCTCAGGTATGGGGGAATGATGTCTTCCCAGGGGAACCTGAAGGACTGAATTAGAGCTTAACACGCTGTGCTCGATTATAGCCTAGGTAGGAATTAGTCTATTGACTGTAGTGACAATATGGTAGTGTTATTTCTAAGCTTTACTCTCCTTGTCACAATTTTAATCTTATCATGCTGTATCGTCCTGGTTATTGCAGCCTACGCTTTGTTATCTAAAATGAAGTCGCTTCATTAAAAGCAATACTGAAACATATACTGCCTCTGTTTGTCATTGTATGCATGAGACTAATGTAACTGAGAGAAATGAATGAGACCTGAGTGACAATGGCCTCCCTGAGAAACCAGTTATGTCATGCACTCGGCTGCCCAATCATCCCTGCACTGGGGTAGATATGAGGCACTGCTGGTTAGGATGGAGCAAAACCCGGATTGGAGCGACAGGTGTCACCTGCAGTGGGTCAGATTCAGTCTCCCACACCGCAGGCAATTCTGCCACTCGAAATCCAGTAGTCTACTGAATAGTAGAATAATGAGAGCCTATGCAACATGGCGCCACCAACATTTGGTTAAGTTCTAATTTTCAGGTCCTCCTGAGTATCTCTGTCTCATCATATACAAAGACACCTCAGTACTATATACGGAGACGTCCGTAGTATTGAGGATTTTCTCCTCAGCTAAGTATGACACCCTTTCTGACGCTGGAGGTTGTTCAAGCTTGAACTCTAAAAGGAAAGTCCCTATTTGGCGAAACCGCAACAGGTAGCAATTGCAGTCAATATGAGACAACCTCTGACTGCACACTTACTGGCAAATGGCCTAACAGCCCAGGGGGGTCCAGTCACATTTGTGGTGGACGCCCTTTCAACTTATAGAACAGAACTTTTAAATTCTTGGGTCACATTTCCAGCAGCTGATGGGAACACAAACACATTTCATCACTATACACTTGCAAGCGTACCTGAACAATACAGAGTATCTGCATATTTAGAAATACCTTTATCTTAACAAGAACATAATTGTTGGCTAGATGGTGTCCTACCCCACACGATATTACCAGTTAGGTTAGGTCCTTTAAGTAATGATGGTCCTACCTGGCCTTTATTGGCCACTTATACACACATATTTGAAAACGAAGATGTTTATCAATCTAAAGAGAATTATGGGGATATGTTTTTCTATAATTATTATGGGCACCATTTCATCCACAGAACAAGCAGCCCAAAGACTCTTTTCAATTATACACAATGGGAACATTGTTCGACTCCACCACAAGGGAGTTCCAAAACGTATTCTGAAAAGTTTACATATTTTTCTGGGCACAATGTTAAAAATTCTGAGTCGTATTATTTTAAATTACCACCTACAGAAAACATACGCATATTATTGGCAAATACGAAATTTATATATTCAGATTCCTTTGTTTCCCTGTTGACTATAGAAGGCTATGAATATTGGCTGAAGTCGATTGACTTAAAAAGTGTGTGGGGAACTAGACATTGGCAAATACGGGGGGCGGAAGCTTTATTTAGAGTCTGCCTGATACCTGTTCAAATTCGATTGTTAAATCAAACTGTACAAGTTGTTTAGGCTTAGCTAAGATTAATGAATTGAACATGCCCAGTATACTTGCCCCTGCAAAATTTTACAAATGGCAAAAATATATAAATGCACTGAAGATCAGTTTGATGAATGGGTCCAGAATGGCACATTTACTGTTAAACTGACACGTCCTGGCGGGTGGGTATTGTGGCCAATAGATACCAATGGGTGTCACAAATGTTTTATCAACTCCTCTGGGGGTTTTAGAACTAGTTGGCCGGACCCTCGCTATATATCGTCCGAACATGCGGGTATAGTAACAACATACAGTGTAGGCAAACTATGCCAGCAATGGTTAAGAACTTCCTCACTAGACACGGTTAGAGAACACCTCAGTCTCCTGCCTAATAACACCGACTTACAGGACTTCCTGTTAGGCCCCAGAAAACAACGCAGAAAAAGCTTCTTATATGAAGTATATTATGAAATCTGGAAGCTTTCACATCAAGAACCTGCTGCCCGGTTAAGGCAAATAGACCAGGAGAATTTAAAAATGGCATTAGCTGTAGTAGATTATGTGATTAATACCTTTTCCGACTGGATATACACCTTAAACAACATTGTTTCTTCTGCAATAAACATTATACAAACGGATATGTCTTCATTACATCATGGGCAGAGTCAACTAAGGTCCATTATGCAGTTGGGTTGGACACTTCAAACACTGAAGGCGGGTCGCGTTCCCTGGCAACATGTCAGCGAAAGGGAAATATTTTTTTCTTTTATTTTAACGCAACAACAACAAATAATGGCTAAGAAAGAAGTGACTTATGTCATGCTAAACATCGAAAAATTTGAAAAGTTGTCTTTTACTGTGGCTGAAATACCATCTGCTGAGTGGTTAATACACAGGGTCATTAATCTGCCTATTTCCACACTACAATTCACCTCCTGTTTAAAACACATGTCCTCCTCAATAGTGAAGACTGTTGTGGGATATGATCCGGAATAGTTTATGCTGTTTTGGTCTCTAAGATTGTAATATGCTGCAGGAACCTTCTTTTCCCTCCTACTAAAATGAAAGAGGTAGCGGACATTTGGCCACTTATTGCTACTTCTAATGTGAATTTTGACAAGTTGAGCAGACTCAAGTCTTTATTGTTTCAAAAACATGTGTCTCTTACATCTGCATGCGAGACCTACGCACTTCAGGTGGCAAGGTCATCAGCAGAGATACAGTCCCTTTTAAGTACCAACTTTCTGAGACACTTTGGTGAACTCATGGGAGGGATATTTAATGCATCCAGTACTACTGGAATCGCAAATTTCTTTAAGGTTGTTGGTTCTGGTTTCGTTCACACCTTCTCCTCCATATTCGGTTTAATACCATCAGCCATCCACTCAATATTCTCCAGCATTTTCGGGGGATTTCCAATAACTTTGGTTATATTAGTTGGCGTTTTGCTGTTTGTTTATGCGCAATGGCTGTCCCGCTGCAACAAGGAGGAATGAAAGCTCTCCCATCAGCGCAGCTGTGTCATAAACGCATGATGCAGTATTTTGAAGCAACACTCCTAGAGCAATTGGAGTGTGACTGGTACCTGTCATTCAGACCGGTTTTACATTGCGTGCAGCCCGTGTTTCGGTACATCTGATCCTCTTTCGAACATGTACTGGAAGTTTGTCTTTTTACACAGCGCTTGCTTTCATTGGACGCTGATCTGTTGATGTTCTCCCTGAGGGCTCATTATGAGACATGCGCATTGAGGGTGCGTTTGCTACAGGAAGCTACTTATGAGTTGCCCTTCCTGGAGGATTTGGCTCTTAACTCATCATTGGGCAACCTACAGAATGCCGCCTTGGCTGAGTTTCAGGCTATGGAACACGACTGCTCCTCTGTCCTTCTCGGCGATGCCTTTACAACTTTAACACCGGTCGAAGTGGAAGATTTCCTGTCCTCCTTTGTCCTGGAATCGATTGGAAATTCTAAAAATAACTTTGACTCTTGAAATTTAGTCCCTTTTATGCCACAAGTTAACAGTTTTAAATTGTCCTTTATACGCTCACGTGTCCTTTTAACTTGTCGTTATTGAAATTGTAACAAGTATATCTTAGGTTGAGCTTAGTAGCTTTCATGTATATTTAGGTTTTGAACCACCTTCAACAGACAAGGGGAGGGTGTTGTGTAGCCATTTTAGTTATAGCTCCATGCACGTTATGTTAACATACTAGGCCTGCCGCTGTGCACTTTAACCTAGATAGATTTTATTCAGCTTCGCATTAGTTTTATTACAATAGCCACTTTTATGGTCTTGTTTTATTTCTCTCTATCCAACTGTTTTTGCCTAGGCCAGCACTCTGTTCTCAAACAAGACATTCTTGCTCACTCTGTGCTTCTTCCAAGGCTGCAGCAAGATAGGTTGCGGTGAACGTGGTACAAGCTTAGTCTCTGACATTCATAGAAAATACATATCCTTACGAAGGGACATTTTCTCAGAACATCAGCTGTTTTATTATAAAAACACTTCCCTGTCCCTTACACGTTAGAGGGAGATTTCAGCCAGAGAACCACGACTGTATGCTGATTGCTGAATGCTTCGCTACAACTGCTAATGCAGACTTCAGGCCTTTGCTCAGGTATGGGGGATGATGTCTTCCCAGGGGAACCTGAAGGGCAGAATTAGAGCTTAACACACTGTGCTTGATTACAGCCTAGGTAGGAATTAGTCCATTGACTGTAGTGACAATATGGTAGCATTATTTCTATGCTTTACTATCCTCGTCACAATTTTAATCTTGTCATGCTGTATTGTCCTGGTTATTGCAGCCCACGCTTTGTTATCTAAGATGAAGTCGCTTCATTAAAAGCATTACTGAAACGTAAACTGCCTCTGTTTGTAATTGTATGTATGAGACTAATGTAACTAAGAGAAACGGATGAGACCTGAGTGACCACGGCTTCCCTGAGAAACCAGATATGTCATGCACTCGGCTGCCCAATCATCCCTGCCCTTGGGTAGATATGAGGCACTGCTAGATAGCCAGAGCAAAACCCGGATTGGAGGGACAGGTGTCACCTGCAGTGGGTTAGGCTCAGTCTCCCACACTGCAAGCGATTCTGCCACTCAAAATCCAGTAGTCTCATTAGAATAACAAAAGCCTACACGACATATCAATAGAATGGGAACTAAACTGAGATAAGTAGTTGGTGCTCTTCTGCGTGAGCATAGATCCTCTGTATCTAAACCAGTAGCAGCTCCCAAACCGATATATGAGAGGCAAAAGCTGTGGGAACAGCACTGTATGGGGCTGAGCCTTGGGAGTTCTCAGGTGTCAATTAACTAACTAAGCTGGATCATAAGTTTATTAGAAATCTAGTTCAATTACCAGCCAGCACTCTGCTCCTACCCTTGAAACTAGATATGGGTTGGAAATCTATTGGCAATAAGGCCAGCCTTCAACCATTGCTATATTGGAGAAGATCATTGACTATGTGTGACCTTGACCAGTATGCCATTGCATTTAGGGAGGTATTTAGAAGCAATATTCTGAACAAGGTACAATGGTTGCTTACTACCTTAGGACAGCAGGGCGCTTGGGACTCTAATCTGCAATAATGAGTCCCCTCAAAGGCCCATCTGAGGAGATGTTGTTGGTCCTGGGTTTTTAGAAGGATTTCGCCCTCTATCATGCTGATTTTAGGACTTTAAGTCCGATAGTGCTTTGGAACCCTATCTAGACATCCTTTCGAAACCTAGAGACAGGAAGCTATATATTAATTTTAGAATTGGTTCCCTCCCCTTGAGGTCCTTTATGACTAGCTGGGCATCAAATGCTGTTTCACCTCTAAGCCTCAGCTGTAAGCTAGTCAAGGAATCTATTGGTCATGTTTTCTTTGCTTGCAGGGCATACGAAGGCCTGCACACAAAATGGATAAAACCAGTAGCTAGGGGCTTAGGGACGTGCAATAGTGCAAACACTCTAAGAATCCAGTGATCGGACCCTAGCCCTCTGTATGCCTGTGCAGTGATAAAGTTAGTTGGAAATATATGGTTTCTTAGGGCCAAGGTTTTCAATCAATGGGAAGGGAATGTGTGATAGTGCTGTCCCTTTGCTGAAGGAGGAGGGTCTGCAACTAAGAGTATTGTTTTTATTTGTGCGCTTCACTCTGAAATTGTTATCTTTGCTTACTCTTAAAAAGTTTTATGATGGAGTTGGTTGCCATATTGATAATTTCATCCTCTTGTGATAAGAAGTCATCGCTTTATTATATTTTGGCCTAGAAGCCCTGCACTGACTATGCAGAATTTTTGGCTTAAGTTGTGAAATGTTGTAATCGATCTCCTTATTTATCACGTAAAGTGCTTGCTGTTTTCTTCTCTAGTACAGTATTTGGGACTGCTTATTGAATGAATTAGCCAGTTTTGCATGAATTTATAACTTTTAACTGATATCTTCGATCTAGGTGTATGGTGTTTGAGTCCTCTGTGTGCAGATCTCATGTTTTGAGACCTGGTCACAATGGAATTTTTTATTTGTATGGATTTCAATATAGTTTTTTTAATTGTTTTTATGTAGATGAACTGTGGGTACTTCTATTGTGTGTATGTGCAGTGCTTTTATGACACTGCTGAAGCTCATGTTGAGTTGTTTTGAAGTAATGTCTTTTGTTCAGCTTGCTACTGCTTAGTAAGCCATGTGCCCTAAGGTACCCCTTGCGGGGTGAGTTTTGCGCAATACAGTTTGTCTTAACATAACATAAGATATCAATTTACCTTGAAAAAACAAAAGACAAGATGTGTTTGTCAAAAAAGGAACAGTTTGTTTAATTAAACATTATAACCGGGAGACAGTTACAAGACCGGGGTCTGAGGACTGTATCAAATTACATGGCTTGTGCATGGTATTTTATGCATTCCTTTTGAGGTGAAAAATGTGAACAGTTGTTATGGGGTCATAAATAAGGTCCTGATAACAAATGCACGTGGTCCTTGACCCTGCTTGGACTCCTCAAGCAGGGTGTCCAGATGTCCAACCTGAGGGGCACATGATTGCTGTGTGTTACTGTGTGCGCTGTGTTCTGATTAGCTTTGTGTTCCTAACATCATGCAGCATCTGACTATAAGGTGTTTGGAAATGTGTGCACCACTCAGGCCATGTGTGTTTTATAGGGGCCAATCTCCTGGGACCATTGTGGTGTTGCTGCCTATCTGTGATATGAATTTCCTGTTTGCACGTCTGTCTGTCGGCTATGTGCTGCCTCACCTGTGAACAGTCGCATCCTATCTGTGATCTAAATTTCCTGTTTACATTTTTGTCTGTTTGTTATGTGCTGCCCCACCTGTGAACATTGTCAGTTAGTGATCTCAAAGCCTGCCTGACCATGTATGTTGGGGTTGAAAGAGATTTTATGTCAGGTGGATTAGCTAATAGTGATGTGATTTCATTGGTATATGTGATTGTCATGGTGCACATCAACAACAACTTTCCCAATATTCACATATCATTTATGAGTACTCAGACTAGGGAGGATGCTACAGTGATCAACCTGAGCTCATGGATTTGTATAGTACTACTGAACGTGTTCTTTTACCAATGCAGCAAAAGTGATGTATTACAGAACTTTGGGACACCTTTAACAATTATAGTTTGAATGTTTTGTGATCTTAACTGGTATTGAAAAAGTGTATTTTTATGTGAATGACACTGACCAAGTAAATTACATAGCACACAGTGCGCCATCATCCATTATGACTAAGTAGTTTTGTTTATTGGCATGCAAGTTATATTGTATTTTTCCTAAAAGAAAATTGATTCTTTTATAGTCTCTTCACTTCACATTTAAGTCCTTATGTAAATATAATGGTGTGCTGATTTCATTGGTTGGGTGTAAACTGCTTTATGCAGCCCTTAGGCTGCCTCAACATGCTGAGAAGAGGAGAAGAAAGGATGGATCGGGTCAGATGGAATGAGGGAGGAGCTTTGTACTATGTTTGTGCCACACAGGTTGGTGGAACGTAGTTTAAAAATGATAACAAAACATAGGTGTTGGTTGGCTGAGCAGGACACTAGGAACATAAGATATGAGACAGGAGCACCAAAGAGGGTGTGACATAGCAGCCAGAGTTGCTGACTGGGCAAATCACTTAACCCCTTAGTTGCTGGGCCTCCCCCGCGCCCCCAGTGCTGTTCCCTTTTTGGGTATTTGGGGTAGTTCGCTCTCAGGCCTTCATAACATTTTGTCCACATACGCTATCCATGCCAAATTTGCGTCCTTTTTTCCAACATCCTAGAAATTCTAAAAGTACCCAGAATTTGTGGGTTCCCCTAGAGGAGACCAAGAAATTAACCAAAATACAGCTAAAATTCTGTTTTTTTCAGAAAAATGGGAAACAAGAGCTGCAGAAGAAAGAATGTGTTTTTCCCTGAAAATGGCATCAACAAAGGGTTTGTGGTGCTAAAATCACCATCTTCCCAGCTTTCAGAAACAGGCAGACTTGAATCAGAAAACCACATTTTCCAACACAATTTTGGCATTTTACTGGGACATACTCCATTTTGTACTATTTTTGTGCGTTCAGCCTCCTTCCAGTTAGTGACAGAAATGGGTATGAAACCAGTGCTGGATCCCAGACAGCTAAACATTTCTGAAAAGTAGACAACATTCTGAATTCAGCAAGGGGTCATTTGTGTGGATCCTTCAAGGTTTCTCCACAGAACGTAACAGCTAAAATAAAAAAAATATTGAGATTGGGGTGAATAAAGAGCCATTTCTGTCCACGTTTTCTTCTATAACTTTTTCGAGCTATGGATGACTTTTAAAAGCAATATATTGTTACGTCTATTGGGTTCCTCTGGTTGTGGGGACATATAGGGCTTGTAGGTTCATCAAAAACCCTAGGTAGCCAGAGCCAATAAATGAGCTGCACCTTACAATGGGTTTTTATTTTATACCGGGTATACAACAATTCATTTAGGTATCAAGGAAACCTTTGTATTTCCAAAATGGGCACAAGATAAGGTGTTGAGAAGGAGTGGTTATGTGCACATCTCAGAACTCCGGGGTCCCTAAACTAGCATGTGAATTCCAAGGCATTTCTCAAATAGACTTCTTTTTACACACTGTCTTACATTTGGAAGGAAAAAATGTAGAGAAAGACACGGAACAATAACACTTGTTCTTCTATTCTGTGTTCCCCAATGTCTCCAAATAAAAATGATACCTCACTGTGTGGTAGGCCTACTGCCCGCGACAGGAAATGCAACATAGACACATCACAGTTTTACATTGAAAACTGATGTGTTTTTTGGAAAAGTGCAGAGTTGTGGATTCTGGCCTCTATCTCAGCCGGCACCTAGAAAAACTTACCAAACCTGTGCATTTTTTAAAACGAGACACCTAGGGGAATCCAGGACGGGGTGACTTGTGGGGCTCTTACCAGGTTCTGTTACCCAGAATCCTTTACAAACCTCAAGATTTGGCAAAATAAATACTTTTTGCTCACATTTCGGTGATAGAAAGTTCTGTAATCTGAGAGGAGCCACAAATTCCCTTCCACCCAGCATTCCTCCAAGTCTCCTGATAAAAATGGTACCTCACTTTTGTGGGTTGGCCTAGTACCCCTGTCAGGAATGGATCACACAACGGTCAATGTTAGTCCTTACATTAGGTCAACTGTTGACCCTGGGGTGATCCATTCCTGATGCAGGCACAAGGTACAGGCACTCAAATGGGGTAGTGTTTTTATCACGACAGGTGGGGAAACACTGAGTGGTAGGAATTTTGTGGAACCCAGCATATTCCTGTATTTTGTGTGATAGAAATGTAAGAAAAAACAGAGTTTTTATTCAACATTTCACCTTTGCACGGTATTCTGGGTAAGAAAGCATTGGGGAATCCACACAAGTCACACCTTAGTGGACTTCCCGGGCTGTCTAGTTTCCAGAAATGTCTGGGTTTGGTAGGTTTCCATACATGGCCGGCAAGCCCAGGACCAAAAAACAGGTGCCTGCCTTACAAAAGAAGGTTATTTTGTGATAGATAATTTTGATGTCTCCACAGTACGATTTGGGTGGTGGAATTTGGGGCTGAACTAAATTGGGGAGCTCCCAAGAGAGCACTCTCTGTGCTTGCCGCCACATGCACCTGCTTTATGGGTTTGGCTAACCTGCTATTGTCCCATTGCACAGACTTTGCTTGTGAAGGGACAGCAGGACTGTCCTCATCACCTCCCTCAGAATCACTGGAAAATAAGTTGTCGGAAAAATCACTCCCAGAGTCTGTGCCATTGTGCTATCCCTCAGATGCTGTCTCAGTATCTGCTGTCTCAGTCACTGATCCTATGGCAGAGCTGTCCTCTGTAACCCGAGTTAGGGTTTGAGCAGCAGTCATCCAAAGAGATGCCATCTCTGCTATTGGCTAAACTCTCGCTCTAAAACACTAGCCTACGTAGACATTCACAAAATTGCTGGTGGGTGTGTGTGGGATGCATGCAACAGTAAAGGTCAGTCACCTTACCTTTGCTTCCTCCCTCAATCAGCACGTTCTTTCAAGACACTCAAAAAAACAAAAAAAGACACACTATTACTTCACTTTGTCACATATCAATCGTCACCCCCCAGGGTTAAACTTACTCTTTTAAAAGAAAAATGCCCTTTGGGGCGCCCATTTTCAGAGGGGGCTGACCTCCCGAAGTGAAATCCCTGGTGTCTAGTGGGGTTTCATGACCCTCAAGGGCCAGGAAACCATTTCAAGAAGGCCTTGTTTAAAAGGGGAGACTCCCCCCTTTCGAACAAGGCCTTCCTCAATAGTAGGGAGGCCCGTTCAGGCCCATTTTCCTCACCAGAGCAGGAAGCGGCCTTACATCCACTTCCAGCTCCAGCAGGGAAAACAGATTGTAGATGTCAGTGGCGCGCTGACATCACAAAGGGGCGGGTGGGGGTCAGGGTAGACACAGAACTCTTCCATGCCTCCTGAGGGTGTTTTATCACTGGAGGATTTTTCAACCACCTCCCGGTGTCGGTCACTGGTCATGACACTCACCAGGGAGGTAGTGCGGGTGTCGGCCACTGGCCGACACCTGCACTGAAGAGGTGGATCTCCCTGTGTCTAAAATTTATGGATGCGTCCTTGTGTAATTGTTATAAATGGGGTCTTTGGTTGGCAGTCAGGTTACCCCCTGTCCAGGCAAGGACCCTCACTCTAGTAAGGGTAAGTCACACACAATCCAAATTATCCTGTGCCCACCCTCTGGTAGTTTGTCACTGACCAGTCAGGCTTCACTTAGAAGGCAATGTGTAAAGTATTTTTGCAATAAATCATGCAATAACAGAGTAGAACACCACAAAAATGCACACACAGTGTTTAGAAAAATATATAATATTTATCTGGCAAGATGCAAGTCAAAACAATTAAGATGCAATAAGTATATTTTGAAATATCACTGTAAAAGTGATATAAAAGCAACAAGTGTCTCTTGCAAGCACAAAGTACCGCTAGGAACTGCATAGGAGGAGATGTGTGGAAAACAGGGAGGTGTGCTTCGATTTCACGGGCCACACAGGCGATGCATCGTTATTTTTCACGCAGGGAAGGCTTTGCGTCGATTTCCGGCACTCGGTCTTGGATCCTCTTTGGGTTGCGGGGTTTTAGGACGCCCCGGGACGATGCATTGAAATCCAGCACTGGCAGGATGAAGTCACAGGGGCTGCATTGATCCGGTAGGTGTTGCGTGGAAATTTCTACCACACGGCAGGCGATGCATCGATTCCTTTCGGGAAGTCGGGCTGCATCATTCCGGCTCAGCTTTGTGTCGATCCAGTGGGCTGTGCATCGCATTTCCAGTCACCACACTGGTGCTGTGTCGATCTTCTCCTTGCGAAGTGGAGCTGCATCGTTCAAGTTCGGCATGCAGTGATTTCCTCACCACAATGCAGGCTGTGTGTCGTTTATGGCAGGCAGTGTGTTGAATTTCGCCACACCAGGAGTTCTTCTTGCAGGAATGAACTCCTTTAGGTCCTGAGACTTCAAGGAACAGGAGGCAAGCACCATCCAAGCCCTTGGAGAGTACTTCTCAACACAGCCTGAAAGCAGCAAGGCAGCAGGGCAACAGCAAGGCAGCAGTCCTTCTTAGAAAAGAAGTCAGGTGAGTCCTTTGAGCATCCAGGGAGTTCTTCTTGGCAGGTTGCAGGTTCTGGTTCAGCTTCTCCTCCAGGAAGTGTCTGTATGAAGTAGAGTGTCTACCTCAGAAGAGTCTAAGTTGGTAGGGTCAGAGACCCTGCTTAAATACCCAAATGTGCCTTTGAAGTGGGAGAGACTTCACAGAGTGGATTAGAAGTGCACAAGGTCCCCTTTCATTTCCATGCTGTCTGCCAGGGTCCCAGTGGTGGTTGTGGCAGTCCTTTGTGTGAGTGCAGGATACTGTCCTTTGACATGTAAGTGTCAGGCCCTCCACCCTCCCAGGCCAGGAAGACCCATTCAAAATGCAGATGTGTGCAAGTGTGATTGAGCATCCTGTGTTTGGGGTTGTCTGAGTGAATGCACAAGGGAGCTGTCAACTAAACCTAGCTAGACGTGGATTGGAAGGCACAGAAGGATTTAACTGTAGAGAAATGCTCACTTTCTAAAAGTAGCATTTCTAAAATAGTAATATAAAATCCAACTCCACCATTAAGCAGTATTTTGTATCACCATTCTGACCATACTAAATATGACCTGGCTACTCCTTTCAGATCAGGATCTACCACTCAAACAGTATATGAGGGTAGCCTTAATGCTATCCTATGAAAAAAACAGGCCTCACAGCAGTGTAAAAACAAATGTAGGAGTTTTACACTATCAGGACGTATAAACTGCACATGTTCATGTCCTGCCTTTTACCTACAGAGCATCCTGCCTTATGGGCTACGTAAGGTCTAGCTTATGGGTGACTTATATGTAGAAAAAGGGGAGTTTAAGGCCTGGTAATTAATTTTAAATACCAAGTCGAAGTGGCAGTGAAACCGCACACACAGGAACTGCAGTGGCAGGCCTGAGACATGGTTAGGGGGCTACTTATGGGGGTGGCACAACCAGTAGCATTTAATTTACAGACCCTGGGTACATGTAGTGCACTTGACTAGGGACTTACACGTAAATTAAATAACCCAATTGGGTATGAGAACAATGTCACCATGTTTTAAGGAGATAGCATATGCCCTTTAGCACTGATTAGCCGTGGTAAAGTGCGAAGAGTCCTAAAGCCAGCACAAATGAGGTCAGAAAAAGAGAAGGAGGAAGTCCAAAAGTTTGGGGATGACCCTGCAGAAAGGCCAAGTTGAGTTTATGCTATAAAATACAGCAAAAAAGTCTGTAGCTGTGAGTTAATCAATGTAAGAATGAGTGACAATTTGTAAGATTGAGTGCAAGAGAGGGAGAAAGAATTAATGCAAGTGAGTGTGTATGATTAAGAAAAATGAGGAGGTGAAAATGAGTGTGAGTTAGTGAATGTACGTTAGCATGATGGAGAATGTGGTGTTATGCTTGTGAGTATTGCTATTTGGTATGCTGGAGGCAGTTATTAACAGACAGTGACCTGACATACTAAAGATAACGCTCAATATAAGAGGCATACATGTCAAAAGTCTGTCACAAGCATACTGGAAGACATTTTTGGTATGGGACATGGCAAAATGCTAGTTCTAGCACTTTGGAGGTGAGTCTTTGCATAAACAATGATGGCTGTGGCACATAGGAGGGGGACAACAGAGGTAAATTTGGATATGAGGGTCACCCATGGTACATGGATAACATTAATAGCACAATTCCAGGACTGGCATATTATATGTACTTTGTGGCTTAAGGGGACATGCCAGACCTATAAGGGAGCACTCATGGCAAAATGCCACCCCTGGCACAATAGCAGTTATTTCCGGCTTATAGGGGCACCCATAGAAAAGTTTGAAAACAGGGTGGTGAAGTCATGTGGAATGTCTGGTTTCATTGGCTTGGCACATTCATAGCCCACAGCGTTTTAGCATATTTCAATGAAAAGATTGCTTTAAAATGCACTGCTTGGCCCATTTGTTTAAAATGTTCTTGTTGGGAGAAACCTTTATCCCTGATTGCATTAAAAAAAGCTGTGGTTCATATAATTTGCTCAGTAAAATTTTGGGTATGTATTGTATTATACCCTGCCACTTTCAAAGGATATGTCAGCACCTTACTATATGTGGATACAAAAAACACAACAGTGTTGAATTTATACATTATTGACACTAGTATAATGTAACTTCAGTGACGTCAATCATTGTGATATCATCCGGGTTAAGGTCAAGTCCATCCCCTCTGAGGAAGATTCATGGTCAAAAGTCATAAAGTACCTCATTACGAGGCCGGCAGTCTTAAGACCAGCCGCCTCGCGGTGGCAGTCAGGATCACCGCTGCTGTGGCGGTCTGACTTCCACATTTAGACCCTGGTGGTCAAAATGCTAGGGTTCTGTCATCTCTGCTGGGATTGGTGCTCCCGAGAGGTTGACGGCAGGTGGAGGTCGGATTCTGCACTGCTGATTACGACCTGGTTCTCCGCTAGCCGTTTCGGTGGGGTTTCACCGCCATAAAAGGGCTGGTGGAGAAAAGTTGCAGGGGGCCTCAGGGGTACCCTGCACTGCCCAGGCTCTTGGCATGGGCAGTGCAGGGCTACCCCTGTCCAGCACCAATGCAATGTCCACTGTCTGCTGTGAAGACAGTGGGCATTACAAGGGTGCTGGTGCACCCTGAGGTGGCAGCATTGCAGCTGGCTCGATTACCAGCCGGAGACAATGCTGCTGCCTTTTTCCCACTAAGCTGACGTGCAGAAACCTCGATTTCTGCCCATCAGCCTAGCAGGAAACACCTATTAGGCATCGTGGGGTGGTCGCCACTACGACGGCAGCCAGCCTGTGGGAGTTTGGCAGACGGGCTATCCCGTCCACCAGACTCATAATAAGGCCCATAATGTCACTTCCTTTGATATCAATAAGGTCAAAGGGCATGTGATGTCACTTTTGCTATCCCTGGCATTTTGGTGAATCGACGGCCATTGTTAAAGCCTGACTTAGGTCCTTATTTTATGAGAATCATCATATGGAATGTCACACCAAGGGCCATATTTATACTTTTTGATGCAAAACTGCGCTAACGCAGTTTTGCGCCAAAAAAATTTGCGCCGGCTAACGCCATTCTGAAGCGCCATGCGGGCGCCGTATTTATTGAATGGCGTTAGCCGGCGTTAGCCGGCGTTAGCCGACCGGCGCTGCCAGGTGTGCGTGAAAAAAAACGACGTACACCAGGCAGCGCCGGCGTAGGGGGAAAATGGCGTTTGGGCGTCCCAAAATGGGGCAAGTCAGGCTGAGGCAAAAAAATCGTCTTAACCCGATTTGCGCCATTTTTTTGGGGCGCCCAGGCGCCATTAACATGACTCCTGTCTTAGCAAAGACAGGAGTCATGCCCCCTTGCCCAATGGCCATGCCCAGGGGACTTCTGTCCCCTGGGCATGGTCATTGGGCATAGTGGCATGTAGGGGGGCACAAATCAGGCCCCCCTATGCCACAATTTTTTTTTACAAAAATACTTACCACAACTTACCTTTTTATTCCCTGGGATGGGTCCCTCCTTCCTTTGGTGTCCTCCTGGGGTGGGCAAGGGTGGCAGGGGGTGTCCCTGGGGGCAGGGGAGGGCACCTCTGGGCTCATTCTGAGCCCACAGGTCCCTTAATGCCTGCCCTGACCCAGGCGTTAAAAAGAGGCGCAAATGCGGGGTTTTTAGTCCCGCCCACTCCCGGGCGTCATTTTTGCCCGGGAGTATAAATACGACGCATATGCATCGCAGTCATTTTTTAAGACAGGAACGCCTACCTTGCATATCATTAACGCAAGGAAGGTGTTCACGCAAAAAAATGACGCTAACTCCATGAACTTTGGCGCTAGACGCGTCTGACGCCAAAGTATAAATATGGAGTTAGTTTTGCGTCGAATTTGCGTCGAAAAAAACAACGCAAATTCGGCGCAAACGGAGTATAAATATGCCCCCAAGGTTTTCTACAAATAAATGGTTGTTAACTATTTTGCACTGCTTCTTACATATACTGTTGGACCTGGCTCTTTTTGCAGGGTTATCCCCAAACTATTTGCCTTCTTCCTCCTATTTTTTCAGATCTGTTTTGTTGGCTTTAGGACTCTAGGCACTGTACCACTGCTAACCAGTGCTAATGTGCATATGTTCCCTGTCTGAATTGTACTGGTGATTTGTTTTTCCATGATTGGCATATTTAATTCACTAGTAAGTTCCTCGTTTAGTGCACAAGGTGGGCCCAGGACCTGTAAATCAAAAGCTCCTAGTAGGCCTGCCGCACTGATTGTGCCACAGACATGAAGAT
The DNA here is from genome assembly GCF_031143425.1 of Pleurodeles waltl. Taxonomy (NCBI): domain Eukaryota; kingdom Metazoa; phylum Chordata; class Amphibia; order Caudata; family Salamandridae; genus Pleurodeles; species Pleurodeles waltl. The sequence goes on from NC_090447.1 coordinate 917,561,460, forward strand.
CCCTGCAAACATGTCTCAGGCCTGCCATTGCAGTGTCTGTGTGTGCAGTTTTAAACTGCCATGTCGACCTGGCAAGTGGATCCACTTACCAGGCCCAAACCTTCCCTTTTATTACCTGTAAGTCACACCTAAGGTAGGCCTAAGGCAGCCCCAGAGGCAGGGTGCAGTATATTTAAAGGTAAGACATGTACTGGTGTTTTTTTACATGTCCTGATAGTGAAATACTGCAAATTTTTCACTATTATAAGACCTATCTCTCCCATAGGGTAACATGGGGAGTGCTTGAAATATATTTTAAGTGTCATTTCTCATTGATAGCAGATAGAGATGTGGAGTTTGAAGTCTCTGAACTTACAATTTAAAAATACATCTTTTGGTGAAGTTTGTTTTTGAATTTCAAGTTTGAAAATGCCACTTTTAGAAAGAGGCAAAAAGAACAAATGATGGACGGAATGCTGAACAATGCAAACATTCACACCCCTGTCACAAAGATCTGGGTTTAATCCTTCATGTTTTTGCTCACCAAACCACCCCATTTTGGACCCAGCCATATGCAAATCAGTCGTGACCCTGTTCCTCATGGAAACTGTCCAGCCGGAACTGCCAAGCCAGGTCCTCCCTGGAATGGAAACAAGCATCCTAGGACCGGTTTCAGAGTATCACCCTTCATCAGCTAGGCTAGTTTGAATCCAGTGGGGCTGTGAGCATGGGACCAACGTCTGGGCATATCCTTCCCACTTGGGGCGACAAATGCAAAAAGAACAGATGATGGACGGATTGCTAAACAATGCAAACATTCACCCCTAGTGACAAAGATCTGGGTTTAATCTGTCATTTTCTTACTTAACCATTCTGTGCCTCTGACTTTCTGCTGAATATGTGTCTCGGTCAGGATGACAGTTGGGGTGTTTGTGCATTCACTCCAAACAGTCACACAAAGGGAGCTAAGGTGTGCCCTTCATATTCGACTGGCTCAATACAAGGCTGGTGGGTCTTCCTGAGCTAAAGTGGTGGAAAGAGCTGACACTTGCATCTGGATAGGGCTGTGATTATCCTCACACAAAGTAGTCTCCAGCCCCGTGGAGTGTGTCTGGGGCCAGGGCAAGAAAATGTAGGTTCTTGTGAATTACAAAGGCTTCTATTTGAAGTTTGCCTACTTCAAAGACAGAAATGAGTATAAGTACTGGACCTCTGACACCACATAGTTAGAATCCTTTGGCCTAAGGACATTCTACCAGGAAGAAGAGCTGGATGCTGTAGGAGGAACTGCCACTTTGCCTGCTGCTTTGTTTTGCTGGTCTGCTACTTGCTGCTTCTGTCCTGGGAGTGAAAGGATTGGACTTTGCTTTCAACATCCTGCTTTCAAAGGTTCTCCAAGGGCTTGGACTGAGCTTGCCTCCTGTTAAGAAGCCTCAAAGACAACAAAGGCTTCACCTACCAGTGCCAGGGCTCTCCTGCAGAGAGTTCAAGCTTGCCAGGTGGTGCCAAATCCAGTTCCTGGGCCCTGGGAGTGAGTTCTGGTGCAACAAGGATGAAACTAGTGCATTGACTCACAGAATGACTTCAGAACCGATGCCACTCTCTAACCCTGCACCACTGTTTGCTCCAGAGCCATGGTCTCCGCTGAGTGCAGCAACTGCAATTGACAACGCAGGCCCACCACAGCACCTTTGAAGTCCCACCACAGCATGAGTCCACAGTTCTATGTCACTGATGTCGGTAGCACCTACCTCTGACTCTGCCACAGCACCCATGGACCCATGATGTGATCGCGACACCACAAGGTTGAAGCCTCATGTGGTTTGCCTTGCTGGATTAATCGACCTCGGCTTGTCATTAGGAACCGCCGCCTCGCCGCTAATGCCTCATTACCTCCTCAGCAGAACAGTAAGTAACCAACTTACCTCCCGTGCCTAGCTGTAAGGAACCAATGCCACACCTCCCCAGTGATAGTGAGGATCGATGCTGCACTGGCTCCAGCGATGTCTCACCTCCCTGACTCTGTGCAATGTCTTTGTTTCCTCATTGTTTTCCAAGGTACTGTAACCAGGGTCTACATGAAGACCAAGCACCCTCATAGGTGGCGCGGAACTGTTGGAAGTGACTCAGTTGAGCTGTTGGGATAGCCCCAGTTGGAGCTATTGCGTTTCTAAGGACTATACTATATTTAATATTTGAAAATTCTCATCTACACTTGTGTATGTAGGATATTTGTTGTTTTGGTCTTGTTGTACTCTGATAAATATTGACTGTTTTTCTAAAATGGTGTGGAGTACTTTTGTGGTGTTTTTACTGTGTTGCTGTGTGTGTGTACAAACACTTTACATATTGCCTCTGATATAAGCCTAACTGCTTGAGCCAAGCTACCAAGGGGGTGAGCAGAGGTTATCTTAGCTGTGTGACTTCCTTACAGTGACTAGAATGAGGGTCCCTTCTTGGACACAGTGCAAACCACCGCCAACTACAGGCCCCATTTCTAACATATACACGAATATTATCTTACTTTTACACAAAATTTGCAATATAGATTATATTTAACAAGTTTATGCTTAGGTACATTACATTTCTTTCTAGCATTCCAGCAACAGGGTGTGAGGTTTTGACCCTCCAGTATTGGTCCTGTGATAATCTGTCCCCTCAAAGCAATACCAATGTTATGCTCTTTTGCACATATTGTAGATTTTGGCACTTACACATTTTAGTACACATTTTCAGAGGTGCCAACATTATGAGCTATAAGTTGGGTATGCACCGAAGCTCATCTAGAGTTTTCAGAGTAGTAACTAGGGCCCGTATTTATACTTTTTTTAGCGCCGCATTTGCGCCGCTTTTTGACGCAAAACGGCGCAAACCTACAAAATACAATGGCATTTTGCAAGTTTGCGCCGTTTTTGCGTCAAAAAACGACGCAAATGTGGCGCAAAAAAAGTATAAATACGGGCCTAGGTATATAAGATATTCATTATTAGTAAGGAAAAGATATGTGGACATATTTACAAGCCCCATGTGCTGAGGGTGCGTCACTTTGTTTGATACTCCTGCAGTCCAGAGTGCAGACTCATATCTACAAGGTCACACAAAGCTGTTTTGCGTGACTTTTCATGGCCTCGTAGATATAGAGAAAGGCAAAGCAGCGCACGTCACTGCGTTGCCTCACTCTGCCTCACACTGCATCAGGGGGGAATTCCATGAGTCAGTTTTCCCACACAACAACCATGGGTTTTAATGCATTCCCAGATTTACAAGGCTGGAGCTAGCGTTATTAGTTATCAGTGTATGAAAATGAAATAAATATTTTAGTGGAATATGTTTTTAAAACTTAATTTAGGGCTGGAAAGGCATTGGATAATTAAAAATGCTGGCCTTTGTTTGCATTTCATGGCTTTTTTACAAAAAGTGTATCTATTCTGGGGTAATATTTGATGACATAGGAGGATGTGTGTTGCTGTGCAGATTTATGGCTCAAGTAATTTTCATGTTTTGCATTGCTGAATTAATGTTGGTCACTTTTCTTCAGTGGTACCACCACTCCTTATGGCTAATTTGTGTGTGTGTGTCATCATCCACCATTTTTCTTTGTTCTCCATTCAGTGTGGCCAGGGCCATTTTCTGTCCATAGGCTTGCATGTGTTCTTTGTTGTCCATGCCTTTTTGTTGTCAGTTGTTGTTTGACCATGCGGCTGGCGGCCATTTTGTCCATCCAGCCAGTGTCCCTTTACCATTCGCTTGCTTGTATCCTTAGTTTGCCATTCCTCATTGCTCCTTGTTGCTGTTTGACCATGTGGCTGGCTGGCAGTCATTTTGTACATGCAGCGGGTGTGACTTTATCATAGGCTTAGATGTGTCCTTTGTTTGCTATGCCACCTTGCTCCTTGTTGTTGTTTGACCATGTTGCTGGCTGCAAGTTTGTCCATCGAGCCAGTGTCCCTTTACCATAGGCTTGCATGTGTCGTTTGTTTGCCATGCCTCCTTACTTTGGTGCTCCGAACTCTTCTGCTTGTGCATCTTAGTGCTACTACCAACCTAAAGCTCAAGTTAGCCCCAAAGAAAGTTTCTCCCAAAAAAGTGGCCAATGAGAAGAAGCAGCTTTCCATCAGTGGCGTGCCACCTGCAACCTTTTTCAGGAGACATGTGCCTGCCACACCGGCCTCTCGGGAGGAACCTGAGAGCAGCACTCCTGCATCAACAGCACTACCCCAATCTAAGCCCAAGACCATGTCTGTCAGTGAGGCAGCCGCTGCATTCATGGGGACTCTGACGTAGAATTGGATTTGTCTCTTTTGAAAAGCAGTACCAAATCATTTCAGGAAACAGAGCAAACGGACTGCAGCTGTAGCCAGCAATAGTTGATCTTCCTAAAGTTGGAGCAGAACAGGAGGTCAAGCTTTCTGTCAAGCAAAAACCTCCTCTTAGAATCAAGGACTCCCAGATCTCCAGCATGAAAAAGGAAGGGTACTTTTCCACCATCTTCACCAAGCGCCACTTTTGATGACGATGATAGGGACATTGAGTAGACCCCGGCAGAGTCTGGTAGATGCCAGGCAAGGCAAGGGAAAAGAAAAGTTCCAGAGAGACTTAGAATCATGGAAAGGGATGATTAGGATGATGACAATGAATCTGCCATTGTGGAAGCTGGCACAGAAGAGTCTGACATTACTATCCAACCTGCCTCGAGCGATGTGGCACAAGCAGCACCCCTAGCACCCATATTTGTGAGGCCCCAGCAGAGACCTGCACCAACCCATACCTCAGAAGTATAAACTACAGAGAGGTAATCTTCCCTCACCTCCAGTTTTTCTTCAGGCATTTGCAGTGGCACAATAAGAAGGTACTCCTCCCCTTTTTTGAACTTTTTTACAATTAGCCAAAAGAAGGAGAACATTGCAATATGCTCAGTTTGCCAGAAAAAATATCATGCAATCCGGTGGGAGGAGCACCTTAAAAACATGGCTGAACGTTGTTACAGTGGTGAAGGTGAGGAGAGCCAGGAAACATCAGCTACAACTGGTCAAATCACAGTGGAAGGTGAGGAAGAATAGGGTGACATCATGCTCATGCAGAGCAGTCCTCTCCCCAGCAGTGCGTCAGAATCCCCCACCTCAGCAACCTTACAATGGCAGAAGACTCAGAGTTAGATGGATACACAACGGCGTACGGTGACTGCACCATGAAGCACATTGAATCTACCACCACCAACATCTCAAATGCCACCCACATCAGTGCCCCTCAAAAGGAGAAAATCCAAGCTACTATTACAGGCATATTTAGGCAAGAGGGGCCCTACGACCGCAGCCATCAAATGGCACATTTGTACAATGGGAAGATGGCAAAAATGTTAGTGCTGGATCGCCTCCCTTTTTCTTTTGTGGAAGGAGTGGAATTCTTTGAGTTTGTGGCAGCCATCTGCCCAAAATGGAAGGTTCCAAGTCAGACAAATTTTGCCAGAGTTGCAGTTCCAGTGCTGCATCAAGATGTTCTGCACTTGGTTTGACAAGCTTTGCAGCAAAGTGTTGTCACACTATCCACCTGATGACAGACATGTGGACCAATTGTCAGGTGATTGATTACATGTGAATCACTGCACATTGGATCTCTTTTTTGGGGGTAAAGCAAAAGCTATCTACAGGTCGTGGCTCTGAAGAAACTTTTAAGAGCGTTCAGCGGCATGCAACAGGAGCCATGTTTGCCATAGAGAAATCACACAGCTGCAAACATCTAGGAGGAATTTAATAGCAAGGTTTCTAAATGGCTGTGACCCAGAGGTCTTTGAATTGGATTTGTTGCCACAGACAATAGCAGTATCATAGTCATAGCCATGGCAGAGGGTGACTATTTCAGGTAACTGTGTTTGGAGCACTGCATCAACCTGGTTGTGCTAGACTTTCTTAAAAAAGAAGACATAGCAGCATAATGACACCTGCAAACACATCTGCACTCATTTTCATTTCAGCCATTCTTTTAAAGCCCATAAACAGTTGTTGATTATTCAGAGTGGTAACAGAGAACCAGTTAAAGCCCTGATACAGGAGGTGCCAACCCACTGGTAGTCAACCTATTATATGTTGCAACATCTGTTTGAGGACTAAAACAGATCAATGGCTATGTCATTCAAAGAGGAGGGGAAGTAGTTGGGAAAGCTATGACCATGGATATGGACAAATGGGGCCTACTTATATGCCTGACACACATTCTGCTCCCCTTTGAGCGTTTCACATTGGAAGTTAGCAAGGAATGGCCAAACGATCCCATAATGGCATCTGCTACAGGAGCAGCTAAGGTTCGCATTTGAGAGTGCAAATGAAAACCCAGAAGCTCATGCGTTTGTTAAGAGGCTAAACTATTGCTTGACTTGTAATGCAAGGCTGCAAAATTATATTATCTCCTCCAAAGGGTACATCTGTGCCACCCTACTTGATCTACACTACAAAAAAAATCTTCCCACTTTCAATCCTTTTTCTGAAGGGCATGTTACACAATACAGGAGGTGGATTGTTGAGCAAACAGGATAACTGCATTAAAATAGCTGGAAGTTAAAGCCCCACTCCACAGTTCTGGGATGCCATTTTCAACTTCCAGAGAGGTCAGTCTTGTTGACTCACATCCGACAACCCTGCCAACAAGAAAACCGGCGACAACAGCAACAGAAGAATTAGACTCAACCTCTGGATTTGCTTGGTTTCAGGTGGCAGGTTTTAAGTCCAGCGCAGGTGCAAAGGCAAATGTTTTGAGCAAGTAGCAGCACCAATGACCATTCAGAGGATGTTCCAGAAGTATCTGGATCACCCAAAAGAGGTGTATGGGAACCAAACCCCAGTGGTATATTGATATAGAAAGATGCGCCAATAGCCAATGCATAGTTGGCTGGTAAAAAAGATTCTGGCTTGTCCTGTAGTCAGCATGTCTGCTGAACGTGTGTTCAGTGCAGCTGGTGCAGTTGCTATAGTGAGAATGACCAATCTCATGCCTCATAATGTGGAGAGATTAACCATGATCAAAATGAGCCAGCATTTTATACTATCCGATTACACCTTTCCCAAAATACCACAGTAGGAGGAGGAGGAGGCCAGAATCAGGTGTGTTAGCTGACCAACTTCTGGGTGAACCACCAGAGAATAAGGACGAACTGTACTACCTGGACTGAGTATGCCAGTGCCAGCATAAAACATTTAAATTATTTTTCGTTTACCTTTTTTTTTTTTTTCTTTCTTTGAAAAAACAAAACGCAGTGGAATATTATGTTTGTGGTGGTTTTATGCTGCCCCATAATTTTATAGTCACGTATAAGCCTGGATTGGAGTTGGACCCATGTATAGTGAAGAAGCCCCCAGATACCATTCAGGACATTGGAGACAATGTCTGACTCTCTTACATGCCATTGCCTATCCCATTTGTTTCACTTGACCTAGCAGGGCTACCCTAGAAGATCATTTATCAAAAGACTGGTATAAAAAAATTAAAGTAGAATAACACCAGATGAAAAAATCAGTGGTATCATGTTATTTTAATTTTAAAGGCTTTTCTAGTAACTGAATAGGGGCACATAGTGGAAAAATGAAAAGGAATTACCTCTCATTTAGAAGTAAGGCGTTATGCACTATGCAGTACTAGTTGTTGTGCCAAATTATTGGAGGCATGCTAGCCAGCGCTTCAAGTACTTTGCTATTGCCTGCAGCTGGGGCAGCGGTAGCTGGCAATTATTGGTCTTTAATTACAGTGGCCCTGCTATTCCCCAAATCCCTTTTACTTAGTTCTACCCTGACTCCAAAGAGGCAGATGAATAAATATTAGATACATTACACATGTGATGTATAAAATGTAGAAATATATCCTGTCTGCTGTAAGAAGATGGTTGGGAAAACAATGTACTGCACTACAGGGAAATGAATGGGCTATATAGATTGTATTTGGAATGCTCGTCACAGAGTATAACTTGCACCAGACTTGAAATCAAATCGTTCACCTACTAGTCCCACTTTACTCTCTGGCCTCGTCCACAATTACAAAATCTTCTCAACAAATTCATTCACTGGGTAGTAAGGAAAGGAAACTTGACTTAAGGCAGAGGGATTAGGCAGGTAGGTAAAAAAATAGAGGGGCTTCACTGATCATTCATTGATCATGTGCCTAAGCTTTTGCTTATTCAGTTACTGTAAAGCGAAAGTCTCAAGAAAGAAATCTGAACAGGCGTAAAATCATTTTTTATGGGAATACTGCACTGCACTTTTTCAGTCATGGGTTGAGAAATGCCAAGGGCAGGGAGAGGGTTGATGAATGATGATGGGCTACATATCTGCTTCATTTAACAAATACGGTGAGCCAAGGGATTAGAAGGCACATTAAAACATCCCCCACTTGTAAACATAGTTTTGATAAACATAAATGATAAAACACAAAGTAAGCGAAGTAGGTGAGCAGCATGCCCCTCTACAGAAAAGCTCTCTTCTCTATTAATACAATCAATTATTCAGTCATCCTTTCCTTCATCCAACTATATTCACCCATGATTTCAGCTTTACTTTCTTGCATCCAAAATTCACAATCCTTTATCCATCCATTAAGTACCCACTGTCCTACCTTTCTTTCAATCATGCTTTCACCTATCCATCCATTTTCCCAATACTCACCCACACATCCTTTTTCATCCACCAATGCATCCTTTTGTTTAACTCCTTTCACCCATCCTTTCTTTTAACCTTCTGTTCCTTCCCATTTCCATCAAGCCATCATTTTTAGCGTACGTTATGTGTGCTTTTGCTGAGTTGCAGATAGAAGAGGCCATACTACCCCAACCGCAGCTGTAGCTGTAATGTGGGGTGTTCAAGAATTATATCACAACAACTCCCTTGTAGCTAGTGAGTAATAGTAATTGGCAATTAGCAAGCAATGTGCCCATTCCTGCTGCTGTGTCTCCTCCTGCTCCATCTGCTCCTGCAGCAGTGAAACTTGAGCCTACTCCATTGGTCGGTGTGGCTAGGAAAAAAACAGTCTACACTTTTAATATGTGAGTTACACCTCACCTTCTGAATTATTTTCATCAAACAAATCCAACCACAATACATCAATACAGTTCAGTTAGTACTGCAGTACCTTCTATCAAAAATATCAGTCTGGGCATTTTGTTGGAATGTTAGAAAAGCCAGGAAGTTAAGCCAACCAAAAGCTTTGCATAATGGAGGAGCAGAGCTAGAGCCTTTGATTATGATGACTCAGTAACATTGAAGCTCAAAGACACAGTGGAATACAAAAGGTCAATTAAAGACAGAAAAAAGATAATACAATGAATTAAAAATTGGATAGGGGAGTTGAAAAAAAAACTTGAAGGCAATGTAAAAAAAAGTAAACAAGGCAAAATAAAAAATAGAATAATAGTAGGGAGGGGTAAAAGTTAGGGAAATAGTAATAATTTAAAATAATAGGACTTACTAGGATGAGCAGAGCCATCAGCATCGGCGCTGGTGGTCGGCACCTCTCCAGCTCCTGCCAGACCTGCTGTAGTGCCCCTCTTCTTGCCCTTGGGTGCTGATGTAAGAAAGAAGATAAAAAATATACATTAGTGGTACCGTTAATCTCCCCAAGATTATTATATAATAGGCAAATGCAATAACATTGAGATTGAACCAGATCACCTATTGTACTCGTATGATTGACTATCATTGAGCAGGCTATACTTCTAAATCCCTAATCCAAATTTTCCTCAACAAAAACAACATTTGGATCTAATGCATTGCAATGAATGATCTTTGATTCTATTCTCATTTTGCAAACCCCTTGATGGACTAACTCAGTCTCCCTTTTGAGTAATGCATAGATGCACACTCGCATCACTGTGAAAATGCTTGGGACTGTACGAACTACATAGATAAAAGCCACAGAGAATGCTAATTCATTGATATCACTAATTCACTGTGGAGGCTGGCAGACAGAGGACTCTGTGTTTCAATGGCTTCTTAAATATTCAGCCAAGCAACTGCCAACAAGTGCGATGATGTATTGCCGAGCACCTGCCAAGCTCCAACTGGATCACATAATAAATAATATTCTTAATACAAACTAAACATAACTTACCTCTCAGTGAAAGCCCCAAGCTATTCAGAAAAAAAGTTAGCATTGTAGAACACAAGCACTCTAATATAATACTCACCAAGTCCTGGAATCTCAATGCCTAGAAGGTCGAGCAGGTCCTGCTTGCAATCAATTATATTCACCCAGCGGTGCGTCAGCTGCTGCGTGGTGCGCCAGACCTGGGTGCTGGCCCTGACACTCCGGTGCACCCTATTCCAAAATAGCTGATGCTCATGAAGGGGTTAAATGCTTCCAGGCCAGCCCCCTGCTGCAAGAATAGAGGTGCTACACATAAAATACCAATGCTGTCACCTCTTCCTCCGAAAAGAGTGTCTGGGGCTGCACCCCTTGGCGCCGCCGCCGCCACCGCCCACACGGTAAGTGGCTGCTTGCTGTCTGGGGAGACCTGGCCCTGCCACTCCCCTGGTTGCAGTCTCATCTGCCATGGTGCTGGGTGAAAAAGTATGGGGGTTATTTGCAAGGAACTGACACATCAGCTCCAACGCGCCAGTTTCCTTGCATCTCCGCGCCTCCCTAACAACATCATGGTCGCTCTGTTTTTACAATACAGCTCACCATGGTGCGTGTTAGGACAATAGCGTCACAATATTTGTAATTATTGTGGCACGTTGTGGGACTAGTGCCAAAAATGTTGGCGCTAGTCCTGCAAAGCACAGGACAGCCCATGGGCTAATGCACTAGCATCACTTGTAAATTTCAATGCACCATTTTTTTGGCCTTTCTGCGGAGGAACACCCCCTAGCATACATTATACCTGGCGCAGTATAATGTGGCACAAGGGGTTACAAAGTGTTGCAATCTTGCATTACACCACTTTATAAATATGGAACAGGGTGGGAGACTGCTTAGTGCTAGAGGCTTGTAAATATGCCTCTAAGAATTTAGAGAGAAAAAACAAAGAAAAGGGAAAAAATAAAGGAAAAAAAACAAAAAGGAAAAAAAAGTGCAAAACAAAATAAAAAAATTTAAAAATACAGGGGCAGGAAAGAGACACTAAAAAATAAATAAAAATGAGGGGTAGAATAATCAGGAGTGGGGAGGATTATAAATATAAATTGTGGTTTGAAAAAACAGGCCTTGCACCATAAACAGAGTGAAAAACAAGATGGCCACGCCCAATGGAACCGGGTGGTGCCATTCACGCTAGATTTTGAACGCAAGTACGTACTTTGAGTTTGATGTCAAACACAACGTGAACGGGCGCAATGGAGAACTCCATCCACTCGCTGAACTTAGCGTAGTGCAGCTGAGTGTTTTTTGCCACTTCACGGAGTTCAGCATAGCACGAGTCTGCAAACTCTGCCGAGGCCTGGAAGGGACACCCTGACTCCTTAGCGCTGGTGCTGGAGTCCCAGAGCAACCCCGCCCCAGGGCAAAAAAGCATTTTTGTAAAAGTTTTTGCCACAAAGTTGCCGTTGATCCTCAAATTAGCAGCAAACATTTAAAAAAAAACAAGCACAGGCTCTCCGAGTGGGCTAGGTCCCAGAGCATTTTGAAGCAAAGGGGGGGACGCACGGGAACGTTCTCCTGAGGCAGTTTGATGTTCCAGGGACTGTCACCTCCCTGGGGTTTATTCACAATTTCATGCAGGGGGGGCATGTGGTCTCCTGCAGACCACCAAACTCCCTGAAGCAATGATTTAATTGTAAGCAGGGACCTCCCTGGGACTATAATCAAACAAGATGCAGGGGATCATCCACCCCCCCCCCCAGCAGCTCCGGGGCCACCACCCCGCTGGGGCTTTAAACAAATACAGTGCAGGGGAGCCACACAGCTGATAGCAGCCCCGGTTACTTCCACCTTCCTGGGGCTACAGTAAAAGAATGAAGGGGGCCTGTTGTGGAACCCTGAGCTCTGGGGACCACCACCTCACCCAGGGCTAGATTATGTTGGAGAGGGGCCGCGCGTCCCCCCTCATGAAGCCAATGATGTCCCTGGAACAGCCACCCCCAAGACTAGCTCCTGCTATGTCCCATGGTACCCACAACTTTAACAGCTCTAGCCACGTCTGAGCAAATACTTCACTTTCTGCAAGTGAGAACTGTCAAACAGCTCTCATTCGCATAAAGTGACATTTTCATCTGATTCCCTGCATGCACATGTACATGTAGGGAAAGAGATGAAAACACTGCTCCCTCAAGCAGGGAGCTGCTATTTAGAGCAGCTTCCTGCTTGTGGGAGCAATGGCGGCTCCGGCAGGATGAGGGGAGCCCACTAGGAGCGTGGGGGCCTTGAGGCTCCCCTCCGGTCCTGTCACTCTCCCTCTCTCCTCTCTCTTCCATCCCAAAGTGGGATGGAAGAGAAAGAGAGAGAAAAAGATTGTCATTGGAATGGTCCCGTAATACAGTGACTTCAAAGAGACAGACTAACAAGGTGTTTGGTAAGAATTTGTAGTTACATTTGGATGCAGAGTAGAACAGAGTCACTTGTGGCCTAATGGTCAAGGGTGGTCTTGTGCTGTCACTCAGTAGGCTGAATGTTCAAATCCTAGTATCGCTTAGCAGTGTCTCTGTTTATTTTCTAGTGTTTTCACTTTTAAACATTTCGCGTGATGGAACATTGAAGTCTTTTTTCACAAAAAATCTGTGGGTTAAATGTCATAGCTAGGGCCACTGGAACTATGTGATTGTGTGGCAACGGCAACTTTCGCATATTTATAGATTTGCTGCATTTGCCACATATATCATCATCTGCAGCATAATCTGCAGATTTTTTCAGAAGAAACAAATTTGTTTCAAGCTCAAATGGTTCAAAAGTTACTAGAAATGCAGCAACACGTGCTTTCACGCCATAGAAAGCCCTTTGCAAAGCTGGACTGGTCATGTTTTTGTTCCTTATTGCTATAATGTGATGTTAAACTGGTACTAATGAGGCACAACTAATGCTCAGACAGTGCAACCAAGTTTACAAATGTTCAAATGATGAAGTCATATCAATTCAAATTGTGCTGTATTATGCAGCATAATTTGCCTTTTCTTGCTACATAATTTACTCAACTCTGCCGCATAATTATGCCCTCTCCTGCCACATAATTCTAGTTGCCCTGGTCATAGCTAAGTCTGGACACTGCACAGTAAGGAGTCACCACTGGCCTAGTGGTTAAGGCCTCACACATGCACACTAAATGTTAACGGTTCTAGTGTAGGTGAGTCTGTGGTAATTTCCTGCTTTAGTTTCTTTTCAACTATAAATGGTTAAGTTACATAATGAATGGTGATCTCACTTCATTTAATTGACAAAAAGTACGAAAACATGTGTCCTAAAATAACTATAACTCCCACCCTCGCCATACACTTCTAATTATCCCAGATATTACAGCACTCATAATAACTTGTATAACATCAATAAAAATATCAATAAAACATTAGCAGTCAAATTATTGAAGAGAAAACTGTGCATAGTGAGGGTGTGAGTTATAGTTACCTTAGGGCATGAATTATAGTTACTTGAAATAACTTTAACTATAAGTGCTGAATTTCAATGGTTTTGTGCGAGTAAATTCAGAACCTAACTATAATGTCCCTGTAACCTATGTTTTTTTCAGTGAATTTCTATGTTTTTTTTTTATTCTGTTACCTAACTATAACGCCCCTGTAACCTTTGCTTTTTTTCAGTGCATATCTTGCTTCAGTCTGAGCCCAAACACAGCAGACCTTGCTTTGTGGGGTCGCGGACCCCATACATAAATAATTGTTCCTCTACCCAAAGACAGAAGTCCTTAAAGGGTTATAATTAATCCACTTTATTTAATCTGGCAACACAAATAGACACCCGACCCATTTCAGAAATTGTTGTTTCCTTGATCACAGGTATTCCACATTGTCCATACCTTCATATTCACATGATTCAATACATAACATAAAACATAAACGATGGGCTCTGCAAGCTTCCGTCTTCGTACAGAATTATGGTGGCCATCTTTAAATGTTTTTCAAGTTGTTTAAATAAATTATTATCTCTGTATACATTGTAACTAATTGATCTTAAATTCGGATTACATGAATTAATATGAATTAATAAGATGTTTAGGTTGTACAACAATTCAAAAATTCAATCCTCATCATTAGTGAGTTGTTCCAATTTTTATCATGTTAATATATTTACAACCATCCACATAACATCTCGTCCTTCTTATTATTACCTTTCATTTACCATCAACAAGATTATTTGTCACAGAATATTCTATGTACACAGTGGTAACTTCCTCACCCATTTTGCATAACTCAGATCATACCCCAGAGGGTTTATAACAATATTTAGTTGTCACAATGGATTTCCTTACAAATACTATAACACATTTAATTTGTCTACTTGATCCTCTACTATAAATACTTGGGGCTCCATACATCTCATTACCCTATTGGGATATATTTCATTTCCTTAATACTCTACAACTCCCACCAAGAGTTATAAAGGATATAGTAGCTCCTTTGCTTCTCATCTTTTTCTATCCACTGGTGCAGTCATTTACAAGGTCCATCGAATTTTAATACATCCACCTAAAAAAACATTAAAACACAATCAGCTAGACAACAAATAAAAGACCAATTCTCAAAAGCATGTGATTCTTATTATTCTAACGACAGATACTAGCTTACCAGATGAATGGTTAATTCATCATCCTTATTTAATCCTATGGGATGCATGGTATTCAAACCAATAATCAGTTGAGATTCCAACTTTCTTAAGTTCAAGGGTTCTATTACCCCCTCTCTCATTTAGTACAATCCTGTCCAAAACAAAACAGTTTAATTTATTGCTGTTCTGCTCATGGTATTGTTTAAAATGCCTTGCTACTGGATATGATTTATCATCATTCTTATATAGCCCTGATATGCTCCAATATTCTTTTCCTAGCTGAATGGATAATACTACCCACATACAATTTATTGCAGGGACATTTCAAGGCATATATACAATAATCAGAGAGGGCGATGGAATGTCTTACTTCCATGTCTGCATTCTTCCTACTTGGAGGTGCCACAAAAGAGAGTAGGGTTTCCCCCTTTAAAATTTTATTGCACATCCTGTTAGGGGTCTATTTAGTCATGCAAGGGAAGGTTGGTAGAGGCCTCTCAAAGAGCCCAAAAAAAACACTGTGGTTTACATAATTGGCCTTTGTTCTAGGATGGCTGCATATATAAAAAAAAAAGCCAGCAAAAACCTACAAGCGGGTCAGGCGCTCCAGAAGCACTGGTATGACCAAAAAGCTGCTATGGTGGAGTTCCAACCAGGACAGAAAGATAAATGGCCCAGACCTTACCCCATAACCTTGGTATTTGCAAGAATCCCAAAACGATAATACAAGTCAACTGGATAAAGCACTATTTTGATAGAGCGTGTGGTAAATAATTTAAAATACCTCTGAATTTGCCTTTTAAGTTAAATAAATAATAAAAAAAGAAAAGAGACGGGGTCCGAGATGTAGAGAATAATCAGGATTTATTCAATAACTCGAGTTAAGGGAGAGCTCCTTCACCAAGCGGGTTAGGGAGTAGTCTGTCTTACTTCGCGCAGCATAGAGCTTTTATACATTTTTCTACTACATGCAAACAAATGGCAGAGGTTCAATCATTTTCCATTAGTTAGGTATAAAAACATTTGTATGCCTCAGGGGAGAGGAGTGGGAGATTGCTTACAAACAAAAATGTGCAAACAGCTGAAGCGTATAATAGTGTGTAGTAAATGGCAGGTATGACCTTGTTCCAATTGCAGGTTATTCAGTGGAAATTAGTTTTTCTCAAAATTGGCTTAACCGCAGGTATGTGGCCGGTCTGGTATTCGGCCTTAGGCATATTACACAATGTAGCTGCTTTCAAGCTGCATCTTTTTCTGCCTATATCCTCTGCGACGGGGTGTTTAAACACTCACAAAATGGATGCCATATTCAATATGGTTATCCTGATATCAAATGAACAGTGGTTGCACGAAGGGTGAGAAACTATTTTTCCACATTCCCTCCTTGCACCAGAGTGCAACCATTGTCCTCTATTTCGATGGCCATAAGATCATCAATATGGTCTTGGAGCATAATCTTAACATTTTCTTTTTTCTGGATGTGTGGTTTAGGAATGCACATGGTAGCACACAATCCACAGAGTGGCGGGCCACACTGGATGCACAGGCAGCATCCCATTAATGTAAACAATGCTATGCCAATAGCAGAAATCAATTTCCAGCCCCATGTGGAGACTAGTCCCCAAAACCATCCTGACCAGGTCCAGTTGCCAGGATCCTGGTGTAAGCTGGACGCAATTTTGTGCAATCTAGAAATAGCCTCATAGACAGAGGGGGCATTATCAGGTATGAAAACACAGCAGCTCGACCCGATGATTTTACATGCTCCGCCCCTCTCTGCTAGTATGACATCAAGAACAAGACGATTTTGAAGCGCTACCATTCTGATAGTGGATTGTTCCTGTGTCAAATTTCCCAGAGCAGCTATAGTCTGATTTACAACTGCTTCTACTGTTCAAGTAAGCCTACGGATAACCTTACTATTCTGAATCGGTCCAATAAAGAAGAAGAAACCTCTATTGAAGTCCGTATACTGTTCCAGGGTAGTCTCTGTTTGGTCTATCCCCGAAGTATCTATAGATCTCTTATGCCTCTCATTAGGGAGTAGGCGATCCTTATGATACATCGGCGGGGCAAGGAAAACGGGAGGCAATAGGAAAGATATATAGCATCTTCCTCCCCATCCGAGGGGAAGACGTATATAGGCTATCTCTCCACAGACAAAATATGTATGTCTAGACGCTGGAAACGTTGATTGGCCTTTATCCTCGAAACTCACAGTAATATTACATTCACTGTGTCCTACCTGGATTATACCAGTCTTCTGGACACACAGCTGTCCTTTCATTTTGGAAACAGATATGGAGGTTGGTCCCGCCTTTCTTTTTAGGCTTGGTATTTACTAATTTGGAAGACCAATATTCCTGTTTATACTCTTCACTTTCGAATATAGTCCCCTTAGCCTGTGGTATTCCATTATCGTCGGGATAACAGACTTGATTAAGGACGGTATTCATATCTCCCCATGGCCACCCATTCTTACATATCCGAACATCTCCTTCAGGGCATGCGGAATTGGAAGTATTGTACGCTGTTATTAAGGCAAACCAAGCCTCACAGGTACCATTATATGAAAATGGAAAAGGTACCAGTGGCATCCCTCTGTCATTCTGATGAGGGGGAATCTGTCCGCATATCCAGCAATCGGTAGTATTGGCAACCTGGTGAGTATAGTGCAACATCCGTACAAAGGAGTTATTTTGCATAGCTAATCTGTGGGCCCATTCATGAGGCGTAAGATCATAATAGGTGTGTTCTTGTGTACTGTTGGGTGAGAATATAGGGAGTTGACTAGATGGAAAAATTTAATGTAAAACCCAACCTAAACACATTGCTGCTGCCAGAAACAACATTAACACCATTATACAAAAATTTCTTTCCGCACACATTTTCTTTCTGTATTTGTCTCTCAACATATTCTGCTTCACTGTCTCCGTCGTCATTTTTGTCAGGTATACTTCTCAGAGCCCCTGCCGTTTCACCAACAAGTAGAGCTTGTTTGGACTTAATTGACCAGGGCTCGAGTAGATGACCTGAGTTTAGATCTATAAGTCTGCTGGAGACTTTCTTCTGTGGGTAATGTCAATTGTTCTGCGTTCTGTTGTGTCTGAAGTGGCGATGTCTGTCCACTTTTTTCCTTGCGAAAATGTTTCTTACAGTGACTGGCATGGAGCCATCCCTTACGGCCTTCGACTTTTACAGCTGTCCTGGTAACCAGTAGAACGAGCTTCGGTTCCTTCCATCGAGGCTCAAGAGGTGTTGTTCGATCAAAATTGCGAATATAAACCCAATCGCCTGGTTTGATCTGGTGCTCTTTGGGCTCAGTATTATCAGGAAATGCGGCTGCAACCTGTGAACGACAAAATTGAAGTGCAGACATCAAGGAAGCCAGGTAATCAGTCAGTACAGGTATTTCAATATCTGTTATAGACTTAGCTCGAGGTATCCCCCATATGTTAGGTGGTCTTCCAAAAACTATCTCGTATGGTGCTAATCCTATCCTGGAATGGGGAACCATTCTCATATAGAACAGTGCTACAGGTAAAGCAGTTATCCAATCAATTTTCTTATCTGCACATATTTTTGACAATTTGTTTTTTAAAATCTGGTTATGTCGCTCAACCAGGCCTGCTGCCTGTGGATGACGCACACAGTGAAATTTCCACTGGTATCCCAACAGGAGCGATATCTTTTTCATTAATTCAGACGAGAATGGTTGACCATTATCAGAATATATAACTCGGGGCAGACGGAACCTAGGAAAATACTCCTTAATCAATTGTTTAGCTGTAGTGCTGGCAGTATAGTCAGGTACAGGATAAGCTTTGGTCCATCGTGTTAATGTACATACTACTACGAGTACATACTTCTGTCCTCTGCACCTTTCCATTTGTATATAGTCCATCTGTAAAACTTCAAAAGGATGTTCAGGAGGATGAAATCCTCCTGGCCCTACTGTTGTGCCTTTTCCAATATTATACTGACAACATATCATACATGTTTGGACTCTTTGTTTGGCTGCTGCCCTAAGATGTTTATTGTCCCATATATGTTGTATTGCGTCTAGCAAAGCTTTTTCCCCAAGATGGGCTGGTCCATGTATTGTATCTATAATAATCTGCACCATGGCATTGGGAAGATACCAGACTGCTTTATGTGGTGTCATCCATCCTTGATCAGTTAGTATCCCTCCTTCCTCTTTCCATTTTTCTTTTTCCTCATTTGTGGCGTGACTCTGTATGTCTTGGATGTCCATAGTTATATCTCGTGTGACCTGCATATGCATAAATTCCGGACCGTGATGCAGCGTACTCTCTACGTCTTTCTGTGTCATGTCGTGAGCTGTTTGATCTGCTAATGCAATTCCTAATATAACATGATCTGTCCCCTTTGTGTGTGCTTTGCATTTTATTATAGCTATTTGTTCTGGTAGATGTATATCATCTAACAATTGTGTTATCAAGTCTGCATGTTGTATTTTTGATCCATGCGATGTCATGAATCCTCTTTCTCTCCATAATGTTCCAAAATTGTGTACTACTCCAAGGGCGTACTGTGAATCAGTATAAATATTTATTTTTTTTCCTTTACCCAATCGACAGGCCCTGCTCAATGCTATCAACTCGGCCGCTTGTGCTGAGAGAATGGGTATCTGTTTGCTTTCTAAAATTTGAGTATTTGTGGTAACAGCATAGGCGGCCCTTATCTCCCCCTTTTCTGTTCTTTTACAGGAACCATCCACGTAAATATTTTCTTCTGCATCTGGTAATGGAGTGTCTTTTAAATCTGTTCGTGGTTTTGTCACTTGTTCAATCACTTCCATACAATCATGTACCTCATCTATGTTCTCGTGAATGGGTAAAAGTGTGGCAGGGTTCAGGGTATTGCATCTTAAGATCTGTATGTGAGGTTGAAAAAGTGTCAGTTCATACCCTGACAGTCTTGCTATTGTTAGATGTTGTGTCTGTTAAGTAATAGTTCTACTGCATGGGGGACTCGTACTATCAAAGGGTGTCCCAATACTATAGCATCGCTTTGTCTAATAGCTTGAGCTGTTGCTGCTACAGCCTTCAGGCATGCGGGAAGAGCTTGTGCTACAGGATCTAAGGTGGATGAAAAATATCCACATGGTCTTTGTTTTCCAGCTTGCTCTTGTGTCAGGACCGATAGAGCAGTCCCATTCTTTTCAGTGACGAATAATGTAAAATCTTTATGATAATCAGGGGTGGCCAACACCGGGGCCTGACACATCGCCTCTTTCAATGTTTTGAAAGCGAGCGTGTGTTCCTCTGTCCATGTAAGCTGGGGTGATGTGCTGGCTTCTAATGTTGTCAATTTTACAAGTGGTTTTGATATTAGTGCAAATTGGGGTATCCATTGTCTGCAGTAGGATGTTAGTCCTATGAATTCGCGTACCTGTCTCTGTGTTTTTGGCTGTGGTATATTTTGTATCAATTGTATTCTCTCCTTTGTTAGCTGACTTCCCTCCTTTGACAGTAAGTGCCCTAAGTAGGTCACTTGCTGTTGACAGAATTGCAATTTCTTTGGCGACACTTTATGGCCATTTTCAGCCAAGAATGTTAATACCAATAATGAAGCTTCGACACATGACTGTTCAGATCTGGCCGTAATGAGTATATCATCGACATATTGCAGAAGGGCTGTTTGATCAGGCATTTGTATAGTGTCTAGCTGTCTTTTTAGGGCTTGGCTATAGATGCTCGGGCTGTCAGTAAATCCTTGAGGAGCTCGGGTAAACTGGAAACTCCTTCCGGATAATGAGAACCCAAACAAATATTGAATGTCTTCATGTATTGGTACACTGAAAAACGTGTTTTTGAGATCGATAACGGTAAAATGTGTGGCTTCACAATCAATTGTTGTTAAAAGGGTAGATATGTCTGGTACAACAGGATGTTGTGCCACAACACATTTATTTAATTCCCGTAAGTCTACCACAAGTCTATAGTTGGTATTTTCTCCTTGTTGTACTTTCTTTGCCACAGGTAATACGGGTGAATTATTTGATGGTACTTCGATCACCACCCCACTAGTGATGAGGTCCTCTATAATGGAAGTAAGGTCTTTCTCAGCTTGTGGCGGCATTTTATATTGCCGGAGTCGTGGTAGTATGGCTCCCTCCTTTAAAATGATCTTGTGGGGCGTAATGACCATCCGCCCGACTGATGTGGGACTGGTGGCCCACAACTCGGCTGGGAGGTGGGCCAATCGAGGATCTAAATCTCTGACTGTATAATGGCCCTTGAAGTCTCGAAGGAACAGACGCACATACTGGGGGAGCACACTATTATGGCTCCTAATTCTTTCAATTGTTTTATTCCTAATAGATTCTCAGGGCAAGCATCAGTCAAGAGAAGATCTGTTGTAGTGGTAAGGGGGCCAATTTGTAAGGGTAGTGGCTCTGATGTATTACTTGTAATGGGTTGACCAGAGAAACCCAGTGAAATATTTTTATTCCCAGAGAGTGGAGATTGCGGAAGCTCGTTATGATCTATCTTCGTCTTACTTGCCCCTGTATCCAATAGGAATTTCTGAGACACTTTGGTGAACTCATGGGAGGGATATTTAATGCATCCAGTACTACTGGAATCGCAAATTTCTTTAAGGTTGTTGGTTCTGGTTTCGTTCACACCTTCTCCTCCATATTCGGTTTAATACCATCAGCCATCCACTCAATATTCTCCAGCATTTTCGGGGGATTTCCAATAACTTTGGTTATATTAGTTGGCGTTTTGCTGTTTGTTTATGCGCAATGGCTGTCCCGCTGCAACAAGGAGGAATGAAAGCGCTCCCATCAGCGCAGCTGTGTCATAAACGCATGATGCAGTATTTTGAAGCAACACTCCTAGAGCAATTGGAGTGTGACTGGTACCTGTCATTCAGACCGGTTTTACATTGCGTGCAGCCCGTGTTTCGGTACATCTGGTCCTCTTTCGAACATGTACTGGAAGTTTGTCTTTTTACACAGCGCTTGCTTTCATTGGACGCTGATCTGTTGATGTTCTCCCTGAGGGCTCATTATGAGACATGCGCGTTGAGGGTGCGTTTGCTACAGGAAGCTACTTATGAGTTGCCCTTCCTGGAGGATTTGGCTCTTAACTACAGAATGCCGCCTTGGCTGAGTTTCAGGCTATGGAACACGACTGCTCCTCTGTCCTTCTCGGCGATGCCTTTACAACTTTAACACCGGTCGAAGTGGAAGATTTCCTGTCCTCCTTTGTCCTGGAATCGATTGGAAATTCTAAAAATAACTTTGACTCTTGAAATTTAGTCCCTTTTATGCCACAAGTTAACAGTTTTAAATTGTCCTTTATACGCTCATGTGTCCTTTTAACTTGTCGTTATTGAAATTGTAACAAGTATATCTTAGGTTGAGCTTAGTAGCTTTCATGTATATTTAGGTTTTGAACCACCTTCAACAGACAAGGGGAGGGTGTTGTGTAGCCATTTTAGTTATAGCTCCATGCACGTTATGTTAACATACTAGCCCTGCCGCTGTGCACTTTAACCTAGATAGATTTTATTCAGCTTCGCATTAGTTTTGTTACAATAGCCACTTTTATGGTCTTGTTTTATTTCTCTCTATCCAACTGTTTTTGCCTAGGCCAGCACTCTGTTCTCAAACAAGACATTCTTGCTCACTCTGTGCTTCTTCCAAGGCTGCAGCAAGATAGGTTGCGGTGAACGTGGTACAAGCTTAGTCTCTGACATTCATAGAAAATACATATCCTTACGAAGGGACATTTTCTCAGAACATCAGCTGTTTTATTATAAAAACACTTCCCTGTCCCTTACACGTTAGAGGGAGATTTCAGCCAGAGAACCACGACTGTATGCTGATTGCTGAATGCTTCGCTACAACTGCTAATGCAGACTTCAGGCCTTTGCTCAGGTATGGGGGATGATGTCTTCCCAGGGGAACCTGAAGGGCAGAATTAGAGCTTAACACACTGTGCTTGATTACAGCCTAGGTAGGAATTAGTCCATTGACTGTAGTGACAATATGGTAGCATTATTTCTATGCTTTACTATCCTCATCACAATTTTAATCTTGTCATGCTGTATTGTCCTGGTTATTGCAGCCCACGCTTTGTTATCTAAGATGAAGTCGCTTCATTAAAAGCATTACTGAAACGTAAACTGCCTCTGTTTGTAATTGTATGTATGAGACTAATGTAACTAAGAGAAACGGATGAGACCTGAGTGACCACGGCTTCCCTGAGAAACCAGATGTGTCATGCACTCGGCTGCCCAATCATCCCTGCCCTTGGGTAGATATGAGGCACTGCTAGATAGCCAGAGCAAAACCCGGATTGGAGGGACAGGTGTCACCTGCAATGGGTTAGGCTCAGTCTCCCACACTGCAAGCGATTCTGCCACTCAAAATCCAGTAGTCTCATTAGAATAACAAAAGCCTACACAACACATCAATAGAATGGGAACTAAACTGAGATAAGTAGTTGGTGCTCTTCTGCGTGAGCATAGATCCTCTGTATCTAAACCAGTAGCAGCTCCCAAACCGATATATGAGAGGCAAAAGCTGTGGGAACAGCACTGTATGGGGCTGAGCCTTGGGAGTTCTCAGGTGTCAATTAACTAACTAAGCTGGATCATAAGTTTATTAGAAATCTAGTTCAATTACCAGCCAGCACTCTGCTCCTACCCTTGAAACTAGATATGGGTTGGAAATCTATTGGCAATAAGGCCAGCCTTCAACCATTGCTATATTGGAGAAGATCATTGACTACGTGTGACCTTGACCAGTATGCCATTGCATTTAGGGAGGTATTTAGAAGCAATATTCTGAACAAGGTACAATGGTTGCTTACTACCTTAGGACAGCAGGGCGCTTGGGACTCTAATCTGCAATAATGAGTCCCCTCAAAGGCCCATCTGAGGAGATGTTGTTGGTCCTGGGTTTTTAGAAGGATTTAGCCCTCTATCATGCTGATTTTTGGACTTTAAGTCCGATAGTGCTTTGGAACCCTATCTAGACATCCTTTCGAAACCTAGAGACAGGAAGCTATATATTAATTTTAGAATTGGTTCCCTCCCCTTGAGGTCCTTTATGACTAGCTGGGCATCAAATGCTGTTTCACCTCTAAGCCTCAGCTGTAAGCTAGTCAAGGAATCTATTGGTCATGTTTTCTTTGCTTGCAGGGCATACGAAGGCCTGCACACAAAATGGATAAAACCAGTAGCTAGGGGCTTAGGGACGTGCAATAGTGCAAACACTCTAGGGACGTGCAATAGTGCAAACACTCTAAGAATCCAGTGATCGGACCCTAGCCCTCTGTATGCCTGTGCAGTGATAAAGTTAGTTGGAAATATATGGTTTATTAGGGCCAAGGTTTTCAATCAATGGGAAGGGAATGTGTGATAGTGCTGTCCCTTTGCTGAAGGAGGAGGGTCTGCAAATAAGAGTATTGTTTTTATTTTTGCGCTTCACTCTGAAATTGTTATCTTTGCTTACTCTTAAAAAGTTTTATGATGGAGTTGGTTGCCATATTGATAATTTCATCCTCTTGTGATAAGAAGTCATCGCTTTATTATATTTTGGCCTAGAAGCCCTGCACTGACTATGCAGAATTTTTGGCTTAAGTTGTGAAATGTTGTAATCGATCTCCTTATTTATCACGTAAAGTGCTTGCTGTTTTCTTCTCTAGTACAGTATTTGGGACTGCTTATTGAATGAATTAGCCAGTTTTGCATGAATTTATAACTTTTAACTGATATCTTCGATCTAGGTGTATGGTGTTTGAGTCCTCTGTGTGCAGATCTCATGTTTTGAGACCTGGTCACAATGGAATTTTTTATTTGTATGGATTTCAATATAGTTTTTTTAATTGTTTTTATGTAGATGAACTGTGGGTACTTCTATTGTGTGTATGTGCAGTGCTTTTATGACACTGCTGAAGCTCATGTTGAGTTGTTTTAAAGTAATGTCTTTTGTTCAGCTTGCTACTGCTTAGTAAGCCATGTGCCCTAAGGTACCCCTTGCGGGGTGAGTTTTGCGCAATACAGTTTGTCTTAACATAACATAAGATATCAATTTACCTTGAAAAAACAAAAGACAAGATGTGTTTGTCAAAAAAGGAACAGTTTGTTTAATTAAACATTATAACCGGGAGACAGTTACAAGACCGGGGTCTGAGGACTGTATCAAATTACATGGCTTGTGCATGGTATTTTATGCATTCCTTTTGAGGTGAAAAATGTGAACAGTTGTTATGGGGTCATAAATAAGGTCCTGATAACAAATGCACGTGGTCCTTGACCCTGCTTGGACTCCTCAAGCAGGGTGTCCAGATGTCCAACCTGAGGGGCACATGATTGCTGTGTGTTACTGTGTGCGCTGTGTTCTGATTAGCTTTGTGTTCCTAACATCATGCAGCATCTGACTATAAGGTGTTTGGAAATGTGTGCACCACTCAGGCCATGTGTGTTTTATAGGGGCCAATCTCCTGGGACCATTGTGGTGTTGCTGCCTATCTGTGATATGAATTTCCTGTTTGCACGTCTGTCTGTCGGCTATGTGCTGCCTCACCTGTGAACAGTCGCTTCCTATCTGTGATCTAAATTTCCTGTTTACATTTTTGTCTGTTTGTTATGTGCTGCCCCACCTGTGAACATTGTCAGTCAGTGATCTCAAAGCCTGCCTGACCATGTATGTTGGGGTTGAAAGAGATTTTATGTCAGGTGGATTAGCTAATAGTGATGTGATTTCATTGGTATATGTGATTGTCATGGTGCACATCAACAACAACTTTCCCAATATTCACATATCATTTATGAGTACTCAGACTAGGGAGGATGCTACAGTGATCAACCTGAGCTCATGGATTTGTATAGTACTACTGAACGTGTTCTTTTACCAATGCAGCAAAAGTGATGTATTACAGAACTTTGGGACACCTTTAACAATTATAGTTTGAATGTTTTGTGATCTTAACTGGTATTGAAAAAGTGTATTTTTATGTGAATGACACTGACCAAGTAAATTACATAGCACACAGTGCGCCATCATCCATTATGACTAAGTAGTTTTGTTTATTGGCATGCAAGTTATATTGTATTTTTCCTAAAAGAAAATTGATTCTTTTATAGTCTCTTCACTTCACAATTTAGTCCTTATGTAAATATAATGGTGTGCTGATTTCATTGGTTGGGTGTAAGCTGCTTTATGCAGCCCTTAGGCTGCCTCAACATGCTGAGAAGAGGAGAAGAAAGGATGGATCGGGTCAGATGGAATGAGGGAGGAGCTTTGTACTATGTTTGTGCCACACAGGTTGGTGGAACGTAGTTTAAAAATGATAACAAAACATAGGTGTTGGTTGGCTGAGCAGGACACTAGGAACATAAGATATGAGACAGGAGCACCAAAGAGGGTGTGACATAGCAGCCAGAGTTGCTGACTGGGCAAATCACTTAACCCCTTAGTTGCTGGGCCTCCCCCCCGCCCCCAGTGCTGTTCCCTTTTTGGGTATTTGGGGTAGTTCGCTCTCAGGCCTTCATAACATTTTGTCCACATACGCTATCCATGCCAAATTTGCGTCCTTTTTTCCAACATCCTAGAAATTCTAAAAGTACCCAGAATTTGTGGGTTCCCCTAGAGGAGACCAAGAAATTAACCAAAATACAGCTAAAATTCAGTTTTTTTCAGAAAAATGGGAAACAAGAGCTGCAGAAGAAAGAATGTGTTTTTCCCTGAAAATGGCATCAACAAAGGGTTTGTGGTGCTAAAATCACCATCTTCCCAGCTTTCAGAAACAGGCAGACTTGAATCAGAAAACCACATTTTCCAACACAATTTTGACATTTTACTGGGACATACCCCATTTTGTACTATTTGTGTGCGTTCAGCCTCCTTCCAGTTAGTGACAGAAATGGGTATGAAACCAGTGCTGGATCCCAGACAGCTAAACATTTCTGAAAAGTAGACAACATTCTGAATTCAGCAAGGGGTCATTTGTGTGGATCCTTCAAGGTTTCTCCACAGAACGTAACAGCTAAAATGAAAAAAATATTGAGATTGGGGTGAATAAAGAGCCATTTCTGTCCACGTTTTCTTCTATAACTTTTTCGAGCTATGGCTGACTTTTAAAAGCAATATATTGTTACGTCTGTTGGGTTCCTCTGGTTGTGGGGACATATAGGGCTTGTAGGTTCATCAAAAACCCTAGGTAGCCAGAGCCAATAAATGAGCTGCACCTTACAATGGGTTTTTATTTTATACCGGGTATACAACAATTCATTTAGGTATCAAGGAAACCTTTGTATTTCCAAAATGGGCACAAGATAAGGTGTTGAGAAGGAGTGGTTATGTGCACATCTCAGAACTCCGGGGTCCCTAAACTAGCATGTGAATTCCAAGGCATTTCTCAAATAGACTTCTTTTTACACACTGTCTTACATTTGGAAGGAAAAAATGTAGAGAAAGACACGGAACAATAACACTTGTTCTTCTATTCTGTGTTCCCCAATGTCTCCAAATAAAAATGATACCTCACTGTGTGGTAGGCCTACTGCCCGCGACAGGAAACGCAACATAGACACATCACAGTTTTACATTGAAAACTGATGTGTTTTTTGGAAAAGTGCAGAGTTGTGGATTCTGGCCTCTATCTCAGCCGGCACCTAGAAAAACTTACCAAACCTGTGCATTTTTTAAAACGAGACACCTAGGGGAATCCAGGACGGGGTGACTTGTGGGGCTCTTACCAGGTTCTGTTACCCAGAATCCTTTACAAACCTCAAGATTTGGCAAAATAAATACTTTTCGCTCACATTTCGGTGATAGAAAGTTCTGTAATCTGAGAGGAGCCACAAATTCCCTTCCACCCAGCATTCCTCCAAGTCTCCTGATAAAAATGGTACCTCACTTTTGTGGGTAGGCCTAGTGCCCCTGTCAGGAATGGATCACACGACGGTCAATGTTAGTCCTTACATTAGGTCAACTGTTGACCCTGGGGTGATCCATTCCTGATGCAGGCACTAGGTACAGGCACTCAAATGGGGTAGTGTTTTTATCACGACAGGTGGGGAAACACTGAGGGGTAGGAATTTTGTGGAACCCAGCATATTCCTGTATTTTGTGTGATAGAAATGTAAGAAAAAACAGAGTTTTTATTCAACATTTCACCTTTGCACGGTATTCTGGGTAAGAAAGCATTGGGGAATCCACACAAGTCACACCTTAGTGGACTTCCCGGGCTGTCTAGTTTCCAGAAATGTCTGGGTTTGGTAGGTTTCCATACATGGCCGGCAAGCCCAGGACCAAAAAACAGGTGCCTGCCTTACAAAAGAAGGTTATTTTGTGATAGATAATTTTGATGTCTCCACAGTACGATTTGGGTGGTGGAATTTGGGGCTGAACTAAATTGGGGAGCTCCCAAGAGAGCACTCTCTGTGCTTGCCGCCACATGCACCTGCTTTATGGGTTTGGCTAACCTGCTATTGTCCCATTGCACAGACTTTGCTTGTGAAGGGACAGCAGGACTGTCCTCATCACCTCCCTCAGAATCACTGGAAAATAAGTTGTCGGAAAAATCACTCCCAGAGTCTGTGCCATTGTGCTATCCCTCAGATGCTGTCTCAGTATCTGCTGTCTCAGTCACTGATCCTATGGCAGAGCTGTCCTCTGTAACCCGAGTTAGGGTTTGAGCAGCAGTCATCCAAAGAGATGCCATCTCTGCTATTGGCTAAACTCTCGCTCTAAAACACTAGCCTACGTAGACATTCACAAAATTGCTGGTGGGTGTGTGTGGGATGCATGCAACAGTAAAGGTCAGTCACCTTACCTTTGCTTCCTCCCTCAATCAGCACGTTCTTTCAAGACACTCAAAAAAACAAAAAAAGACACACTATTACTTCACTTTGTCATATATCAATCGTCACCCCCCAGGGTTAAACTTACTCTTTTAAAAGAAAAATGCCCTTTGGGGCGCCCATTTTCAGAGGGGGCTGACCTCCCGAAGTGAAATCCCTGGTGTCTAGTGGGGTTTCTTGACCCTCAAGGGCCAGGAAACCATTTCAAGAAGGCCTTGTTTAAAAGGGGAGACTCCCCCCTTTCGAACAAGGCCTTCCTCAATGGTAGGGAGGCCCGTTCAGGCCCATTTTCCTCACCAGAGCAGGAAGCGGCCTTACATCCACTTCCAGCTCCAGCAGGGAAAACAGATTGTAGATGTCAGTGGCGCGCTGACATCACAAAGGGGCGGGTGGGGGTCAGGGTAGACACAGAACTCTTCCATGCCTCCTGAGGGTGTTTTATCACTGGAGGATTTTTCAACCACCTCCCGGTGTCGGCCACTGGTCATGACACTCACCAGGGAGGTAGTGCGGGTGTCGGCCACTGGCCGACACCTGCACTGAAGAGGTGGATCTCCCTGTGTCTAAAATTTATGGATGCGTCCTTGTGTAATTGTTATAAATGGGGTCTTTGGTTGGCAGTCAGGTTACCCCCTGTCCAGGCAAGGACCCTCACTCTAGTAAGGGTAAGTCACACACAATCCAAATTATCCTGTGCCCTCCCTCTGGTAGTTTGTCACTGACCAGTCAGGCTTCACTTAGAAGGCAATGTGTAAAGTATTTTTGCAATAAATCATGCAATAACAGAGTAGAACACCACAAAAATGCACACACAGTGTTTAGAAAAATATATAATATTTATCTGGCAAGATGCAAGTCAAAACAATTAAGATGCAATAAGTATATTTTGAAATATCACTGTAAAAGTTATATAAAAGCAACAAGTGTCTCTTGCAAGCACAAAGTACCGCTAGGAACTGCAGAGGAGGAGATGTGTGGAAAACAGGGAGGTGTGCTTCGATTTCACGGGCCACACAGGCGATGCATCGTTATTTTTCACGCAGGGAAGGCTTTGCGTCGATTTCCGGCACTCGGTCTTGGATCCTCTTTGGGTTGCGGGGTTTTAGGATGCCCCGGGACGATGCATTGAAATCCAGCACTGGCAGGATGAATTCACAGGGGCTGCATTGATCCGGTAGGTGTTGCGTGGAAATTTCTACCACACGGCAGGCAATGCATCGATTCCTTTCGGGAAGTCGGGCTGCATCATTCCGGCTCAGCTTTGTGTCGATCCAGTGGGCTGTGCATCGCATTTCCAGTCACCACACTGGTGCTGTGTCGATCTTCTCCTTGCGAAGTGGAGCTGCATCGTTCAAGTTCGGCATGCAGTGATTTCCTCACCACAATGCAGGCTGTGTGTCGTTTATGGCAGGCAGTGTGTTGAATTTCGCCACACCAGGAGTTCTTCTTGCAGGAATGAACTCCTTTAGGTCCTGAGACTTCAAGGAACAGGAGGCAAGCACCATCCAAGCCCTTGGAGAGTACTTCTCAACACAGCCAGAAAGCAGCAAGGCAGCAGGGCAACAGCAAGGCAGCAGTCCTTCTTAGAAAAGAAGTCAGGTGAGTCCTTTGAGCATCCAGGGAGTTCTTCTTGGCAGGTTGCAGGTTCTGGTTCAGCTTCTCCTCCAGGAAGTGTCTGTATGAAGTAGAGTGTCTACCTCAGAAGAGTCTAAGTTGGTAGGGTCAGAGACCCTGCTTAAATACCCAAATGTGCCTTTGAAGTGGGAGAGACTTCACAGAGTGGATTAGAAGTGCACAAGGTCCCCTTTCATTTCCATGCTGTCTGCCAGGGTCCCAGTGGTGGTTGTGGCAGTCCTTTGTGTGAGTGCAGGATACTGTCCTTTGACATGTAAGTGTCAGGCCCTCCACCCTCCCAGGCCAGGAAGACCCATTCAAAATGCAGATGTGTGCAAGTGTGATTGAGCATCCTGTGTTTGGGGTTGTCTGAGTGAATGCACAAGGGAGCTGTCAATTAAACCTAGCTAGACGTGGATTGGAAGGCACAGAAGGATTTAACTGTAGAGAAATGCTCACTTTCTAAAAGTAGCATTTCTAAAATAGTAATATAAAATCCAACTCCACCATTAAGCAGTATTTTGTATCACCATTCTGACCATACTAAATATGACCTGGCTACTCCTTTCAGATCAGGATCTACCACTCAAACAGTATATGATGGTAGCCTTAATACTATCCTATGAAAAAAACAGGCCTCACAGCAGTGTAAAAACAAATGTAGGAGTTTTACACTATCAGGACGTATAAACTGCACATGTTCATGTCCTGCCTTTTACCTACAGAGCATCCTGCCTTATGGGCTACGTAAGGTCTAGCTTATGGGTGACTTATATGTAGAAAAAGGGGAGTTTAAGGCCTGGTAATTAATTTTAAATACCAAGTCGAAGTGGCAGTGAAACCGCACACACAGGAACTGCAGTGGCAGGCCTGAGACATGGTTAGGGGGCTACTTATGGGGGTGGCACAACCAGTAGCATTTAATTTACAGACCCTGGGTACATGTAGTGCACTTGACTAGGGACTTACACGTAAATTAAATAACCCAATTGGGTATGAGAACAATGTCACCATGTTTTAAATTAAGGAGATAGCATATGCCCTTTAGCACTGATTAGCCGTGGTAAAGTGCGAAGAGTCCTAAAGCCAGCACAAATGAGGTCAGAAAAAGAGAAGGAGGAAGTCCAAAAGTTTGGGGATGACCCTGCAGAAAGGCCAAGTTGAGTTTATGCTATAAAATACAGCAAAAAAGTCTGTAGCTGTGAGTTAATCAATGTAAGAATGAGTGACAATTTGTAAGATTGAGTGCAAGAGAGGGAGAAAGAATTAATGCAAGTGAGTGTGTATGATTAAGAAAAATGAGGAGGTGAAAATGAGTGTGAGTTAGTGAATGTACGTTAGCATGATGGAGAATGTGGTGTTATGCTTGTGAGTATTGCTATTTGGTATGCTGGAGGCAGTTATTAACAGACAGTGACCTGACATACTAAAGATAACGCTCAATATAAGAGGCATACATGTCAAAAGTCTGTCACAAGCATACTGGAAGACATTTTTGGTATGGGACATGGCAAAATGCTAGTTCTAGCACTTTGGAGGTGAGTCTTTGCATAAACAATGATGGCTGTGGCACATAGGAGGGGGACAAACAGGGAAAAATACTGGCTCTATCACACCAGAGGTAAATTTGGATATGAGGGTCACCCATGGTACATGGATAACATTAATAGCACAATTCCAGGACTGGCATATTATATGTACTTTGTGGCTTAAGGGGACATGCCAGACCTATAAGGGAGCACTCATGGCAAAATGCCACCCCTGGCACAATAGCAGTTATTTCCGGCTTATAGGGGCACCCATAGAAAAGTTTGAAAACAGGGTGGTGAAGTCATGTGGAATGTCTGGTTTCATTGGCTTGGCACATTCATAGCCCACAGCGTTTTAGCATATTTCAATGAAAAGATTGCTTTAAAATGCACTCCTTGGCCCATTTGTTTAAAATGTTCTTGTTGGGAGAAACCTTTATCCCTGATTGCATTAAAAAAAGCTGTGGTTCATATACTTTGCTCAGTAAAATTTAGGGTATGTATTGTATTATACCCTGCCACTTTCAAAGGTTATGTCAGCACCTTACTATATGTGGATACAAAAAACACAACAGTGTTGAATTCATACATTATTGACACTAGTATAATGTAACTTCAGTGACGTCAATCATTGTAATATCATCCGGGTTAAGGTCAAGTCCATCCCCTCTGAGGAAGATTCATGGTCAAAAGTCATAAAGTACCTCATTACGAGGCCGGCAGTCTTAAGACCAGCCGCTTCGCGGTGGCAGTCAGGATCACCGCTTCTGTGGCGGTCTGACTTCCACATTAAGACCCTGGTGGTCAAAATGCTAGGGTTCTGTCATCTCTGCTGGGATTGGTGCTCCCGAGAGGTTGACGGCAGGTGGAGGTCGGATTCTGCACTGCTGATTACGACCTGGTTCTCCGCTAGCCGTTTCGGTGGGGTTTCACCGCCGTAAAAGGGCTGGTGGAGAAAAGTTGCAGGGGGCCTCAGGGGTACCCTGCACTGCCCAGGCTCTTGGCATGGGCAGTGCAGGGCTACCCCTGTCCAGCACCAATGCAATGTCCACTGTCTGCTGTGCAGACAGTGGGCATTGCAAGGGTGCTGGTGCACCCTGAGGTGGCAGCATTGCAGCTGGCTCGATTACGAGCCGGAGACAATGCTGCTGCCTTTTTCCCACTAAGCTGACGTGCAGAAACCTCGATTTCTGCCCATCAGCCTAGCAGGAAACACCTATTAGGCATCGTGGGGTGGTCGCCACTACGACGGCAGCCAGCCTGTTGGGAGTTTGGCAGACGGGCTATCCCGTCCACCAGACTCATAATAAGGCCCATAATGTCACTTCCTTTGATATCAATAAGGTCAAAGGGCATGTGATGTCACTTTTGCTATCCCTGGCATTTTGGTGAATCGACGGCCATTGTTAAAGCCTGACTTAGGTCCTTATTTTATGAGAATCATCATATGGAATGTCACACCAAGGGCCATATTTATACTTTTTGACGCAAAACTGCGCTAACGCAGTTTTGCGGCAAAAAAATTTGCGCCGGCTAACGCCATTCTGAAGCGCCATGCGGGCGCCGTATTTATTGAATGGCGTTAGCCGGCGTTAGCCGACCGGCGCTGCCAGGTGTGCGTGAAAAAAAACGACGTACACCAGGCAGCGCCGGCGTAGGGGGAAAATGGCGTTTGGGCGTCCCAAAATGGGGCAAGTCAGGCTGAGGCA
Source organism: Pleurodeles waltl (assembly GCF_031143425.1). Lineage (NCBI taxonomy): Eukaryota > Metazoa > Chordata > Amphibia > Caudata > Salamandridae > Pleurodeles > Pleurodeles waltl. Next base: position 917,594,821 of record NC_090447.1, read on the forward strand.
AAAAAATCGCCTTAACCCGATTTGCGCCATTTTTTTTGGGCGCCCAGACGCCATTAACATGACTCCTGTCTTAGCAAAGACAGGAGTCATGCCCCCTTGCCCAATGGCCATGCCCAGGGGACTTCTGTCCCCTGGGCATGGTCATTGGGCATAGTGGCATGTAGGGGGGCACAAATCAGGCCCCCCTATGCCACAAAAAAAAATTACAAAAATACTTAACACAACTTACCTTTTTATTCCCTAGGATGGGTCCCTCCTTCCTTGGGTGTCCTCCTGGGGTGGGCAAGGGTGGCAGGGGGTGTCCCTGGGGGGCAGGGGAGGGCACCTCTGGGCTCATTCTGAGCCCACAGGTCCCTTAACGCCTGCCCTGACCCAGGCGTTAAAAAGAGGCGCAAATGCGGGGTTTTTAGTCCCGCCCACTCCCGGGCGTCATTTTTGCCCGGGAGTATAAATACGACGCATATGCATCGCAGTCATTTTTTAAGACGGGAACGCCTACCTTGCATATCATTAACGCAAGGAAGGTGTTCACGCAAAAAAATGACGCTAACTCCATGAACTTTGGCGCTAGACGCGTCTGACGCCAAAGTATAAATATGGAGTTAGTTTTGCGTCGAATTTGCGTCGAAAAAAACGACGCAAATTCGGCGCAAACGGAGTATAAATATGCCCCCAAGGTTTTCTACAAATAAATGGTTGTTAACTATTTTGCACTGCTTCTTACATATACTGTTGGACCTGGCTCTTTTTGCAGGGTTATCCCCAAACTATTTGCCTTCTTCCTCCTATTTTTTCAGATCTGTTTTGTTGGCTTTAGGACTCTAGGCACTGTACCACTGCTAACCAGTGCTAATGTGCATATGTTCCCTGTCTGAATTGTACTGGTGATTTGTTTTTCCATGATTGGCATATTTAATTCACTAGTAAGTTCCTCGTTTAGTGCACAAGGTGGGCCCAGGACCTGTAAATCAAAAGCTCCTAGTAAGCCTGCCGCACTGATTGTGCCACCGACATGAAGATCCCTGCAAACATGTCTCAGGCCTGCCATTGCAGTGTCTGTGTGTGCAGTTTTAAACTGCCATGTCGACCTGGCAAGTGCATCCACTTACCAGGCCCAAACCTTCCCTTTTATTACCTGTAAGTCACACCTAAGGTAGGCCTAAGGCAGCCCCAGAGGCAGGGTGCAGTATATTTAAAGGTAAGACATGTACTGGTGTTTTTTTACATGTCCTGATAGTGAAATACTGCTAATTTCATTTTTCACTATTATAAGACCTATCTCTCCCATAGGGTAACATGGGGAGTGCTTGAAATATATTTTAAGTGTAATTTCTCATTGATAGCAGATAGAGATATGGAGTTTGCAGTCTCTGAACTTACAATTTAAAAATACATCTTTTGGTGAAGTTTGTTTTTGAATTTCAAGTTTGAAAATGCCACTTTTAGAAAGAGGCAAAAAGAACAGATGATGGACGGAATGCTGAACAATGCAAACATTCACCCCCCTGTCACAAAGATCTGGGTTTAATCCTTCATGTTTTTGCTCACCAAACCACCCCAATTTGGACCCAGCCATATGCAAATCAGTCGTGACCCTGTTCCTCATGGAAACTGTCCAGCCGGAACTGCCAAGCCAGGTCCTCCCTGGAATGGAAACAAGCATCCTAGGACCGGTTTCAGAGTATCACCCTTCATCAGCTAGGCTAGTTTGAATCCAGTGGGGCTGTGAGCATGGGACCCACGTCTGGGCATATCCTTCCCACTTGGGGCGACAAATGCAAAAAGAACAGATGATGGACGGAATGCTAAACAATGCAAACATTCACCCCTAGTGACAAAGATCTGGGTTTAATCCGTCATTTTCTTACTTAACCATTCTGTGCCTCTGACTTTCTGCTGAATATGTGTCTCGGTCAGGATGACAGTTGGGGTGTTTGTGCATTCACTCCAAACAGTCACACAAAGGGAGCTAAGGTGTGCCCTTCATATTCGACTGGCTCAATACAAGGCTGATGGGTCTTCCTGAGCTAAAGTGGTGGAAAGAGCTGACACTTGCATCTGGATAGGGCTGTGATTATCCTCACACAAAGTAGTCTCCAGCCCCGTGAAGTGTGTCTGGGGCCAGGGCAAGAAAATGTAGGTTCTTGTGAACTACAAAGGCTTCTATTTGAAGTTTGCCTACTTCAAAGACAGAAATGAGTATAAGTACTGGACCTCTGACACCACATAGTTAGAATCCTTTGGCCTAAGGACATTCTACCAGGAAGAAGAGCTGGATGCTGTAGGAGGAACTGCCACTTTGCCTGCTGCTTTGTTTTGCTGGTCTGCTACTTGCTGCTTCTGTCCTGGGAGTGAAAGGATTGGACTTTGCTTTCAACATCCTGCTTTCAAAGGTTCTCCAAGGGCTTGGACTGAGCTTGCCTCCTGTTAAGAAGCCTCAAAGACAACAAAGGCTTCACCTACCAGTGCCAGGGCTCTCCTGCAGAGAGTCCAAGCTTGCCAGGTGGTGCCAAATCCAGTTCCTGGGCCCTGGGAGTGAGTTCTGGTGCAACAAGGATGAAACTAGTGCATTGACTCACAGAATGACTTCAGAACCGATGCCACTCTCTAACCCTGCACCACTGTTTGCTCCAGAGCCATGGTCTCCGCTGAGTGCAGCAACTGCAATTGACAACGCAGGCCCACCACAGCACCTTTGAAGTCCCACCACAGCATGAGTCCACAGTTCTATGTCACTGATGTTGGTAGCACCTACCTCTGACTCTGCCACAGCACCCATGGACCCATGATGTGATCGCGACACCACAAGGTTGAAGCCTCATGTGGTTTGCCTTGCTGGATTAATCGACCTCGGCTTGTCATTAGGAACCGCCGCCTCGCTGCTAATGCCGCATTACCTCCTCAGCAGAACCGTAAGTAACCAACTTACCTCCCGTGCCTAGCTGTAAGGAACCAATGCCACACCTCCCCAGTGATAGTGAGGATCGATGCTGAATCGGCACCAGCGATGTCTCACCTCCCTGACTCTGTGCAATGTCTTTGTTTCCTCATTGTTTTCCAAGGTACTGTAACCAGGGTCTACATGAAGACCAAGCACCCTCATAGGTGGTGCGGAACTGTTGGAAGTGACTCCGTTGAGCTGTTGGGATAGCCCCAGTTGGAGCTATCGCGTTTCTAAGGACTATACTATATTTAATATTTGAAAATTCTCATCTACACTTGTGTATGTAGGATATTTGTTGTTTTGGTCTTGTTGTACTCTGATAAATATTGACTGTTTTTCTAAAATGGTGTGGAGTACTTTTGTGGTGTTTTTACTGTGTTGCTGTGTGTGTGTACAAACACTTTACATATTGCCTCTGATATAAGCCTAACTGCTTGAGCCAAGCTACCAAGGGGGTGAGCAGAGGTTATCTTAGCTGTGTGACTTCCTTACAGTGACTAGAATGAGGGTCCCTTCTTGGACACAGTGCAAACCACCGCCAACTACAGGCCCCATTTCTAACATATACACAAATATTATCTTACTTTTACACAAAATTTGCAATATAGATTATATTTAACAAGTTTATGCTTAGGTACATTACATTTCTTTCTAGCATTCCAGCAACAGGGTGTGAGGTTTTGACCCTCCAGTATTGGTCCTGTGATAATCTGTCCCCTCAAAGCAATACCAATGTTATGCTCTTTTGCACATATTGTAGATTTTGGCACTTACACATTTAAGTACACATTTTCAGAGGTGCCAACATTATGAGCTATAAGTTGGGTATGCACCGAAGCTCATCTAGAGTTTTCAGAGTAGTAACTAGGGCCCGTATTTATACTTTTTTTAGCGCCGCATTTGCGCCGCTGTTTGACGCAAAACGGCGCAAACCTACAAAATACAATGGCATTTTGCAAGTTTGCGCCGTTTTTGCATCAAAAAACGACGCAAATGCGGCGCAAAAAAAGTATAAATACGGGCCTAGGTATATAAGATATTCATTATTAGTAAGGAAAAGATATGTGGACATATTTACAAGCCCCATATGCTGAGGGTGCGTCACTTTGTTTGATACTCCTGCAGTCCAGAGTGCAGACTCATATCTACAAGGTCACACAAAGCTGTTTTGCGTGACTTTTCATGGCCTCGTAGATATAGAGAAAGGCAAAGCAGCGCACGTCACTGCGTTGCCTCACTCTGCCTCACACTGCATCAGGGGGGAATTCCATGAGTCAGTTTTACCACACAACAACCATGGGTTTTAATGCATTCCCAGATTTACAAGGCTGGAGCTAGCGTTATTAGTTATCAGTGTATGAAAATGAAATAAATATTTTAGTGGAATATGTTTTTAAAACTTAATTTAGGGCTGGAAAGGCATTGGATAATTAAAAATGCTGGCATTTGTTTGCATTTCATGGCTTTTTTACAAAAAGTGTATCTATTCTGGGGTAATATTTGATGACATAGGAGGATGTGTGTTGCTGTGCAGATTTATGGCTCAAGTAATTTTCATGTTTTGCATTGCTGAATTAATGTTGGTCACTTTTCTTCAGTGGTACCACCACTCCTTATGGCTAATTTGTGTGTGTGTGTCATCATCCACCATTTTTCTTTGTTCTCCATTCAGTGTGGCCAGGGCCATTTTCTGTCCATAGGCTTGCATGTGTTCTTTGTTGTCCATGCCTTTTTGTTGTCAGTTGTTGTTTGACCATGCGGCTGGCGGCCATTTTGTCCATCCAGCCAGTGTCCCTTTACCATTCGCTTGCTTGTATCCTTAGTTTGCCATTCCTCATTGCTCCTTGTTGCTGTTTGACCATGTGGCTGGCTGGCAGTCATTTTGTACATGCAGCGGGTGTGACTTTATCATAGGCTTAGATGTGTCCTTTGTTTGCTATGCCACCTTGCTCCTTGTTGTTGTTTGACCATGTTGCTGGCTGCAAGTTTGTCCATCGAGCCAGTGTCGATTTACCATAGGCTTGCATGTGTCCTTTGTTTGCCATGCCTCCTTACTTTGGTGCTCCGAACTCTTCTGCTTGTGCATCTTAGTGCTACTACCAACCTAAAGCTCAAGTTAGCCCCAAAGAAAGTTTCTCCCAAAAAAGTGGCCAGTGAGAAGAAGCAGCTTTCCATCAGTGGCGTGCCATCCGCAACCTTTTTCAGGAGACATGTGCCTGCCACACCGGCCTCTCGGGAGGAACCTGAGAGCAGCACTCCTGCATCAACAGCACTACCCCAATCTAAGCCCAAGACCATGTCTGTCAGTGAGGCAGCCGCTGCATTCATGGGGACTCTGACGTAGAATTGGATTTGTCTCTTTTGAAAAGCAGTACCAAATCATTTCAGGAAACAGAGCAAACGGACTGCAGCTGTAGCCAGCAATAGTTGATCTTCCTAAAGTTGGAGCAGAACAGGAGGTCAAGCTTTCTGTCAAGCAAAAACCTCCTCTTAGAATCAAGGACTCCCAGATCTCCAGCATGAAAAAGGAAGGGTACTTTTCCACCATCTTCACCAAGCGCCACTTTTGATGACGATGATAGGGACATTGAGTAGACCCTGGCAGAGTCTGGTAGATGCCAGGCAAGGCAAGGGAAAAGAAAAGTTCCAGAGAGACTTAGAATCATGGAAAGGGATGATTAGGATGATGACAATGAATCTGCCATTGTGGAAGCTGGCACAGAAGAGTCTGACATTACTATCCAACCTGCCTCGAGCGATGTGGCACAAGCAGCACCCCTAGCACCCATATTTGTGAGGCCCCAGCAGAGACCTGCACCAACCCATACCTCAGAAGTATAAACTACAGAGAGGTAATCTTCCCTCACCTCCAGTTTTTCTTCAGGCATTTGCAGTGGCACAATAAGAAGGTACTCCTCCCCTTTTTTGAACTTTTTTACAATTAGCCAAAAGAAGGAGAACATTGCAATATGCTCAGTTTGCCAGAAAAAATATCATGCAATCCGGTGGGAGGAGCACCTTAAAAACATGGCTGAACGTTGTTACAGTGGTGAAGGTGAGGAGAGCCAGGAAACATCAGCTACAACTGGTCAAATCACAGTGGAAGGTGAGGAAGAATAGGGTGACATCATGCTCATGCAGAGCAGTCCTCTCCCCAGCAGTGCGTCAGAATCCCCCACCTCAGCAACCTTACAATGGCAGAAGACTCAGAGTTAGATGGATACACAACGGCGTACGGTGACTGCACCATGAAGCACATTGAATCTACCACCACCAACATCTCAAATGCCACCCACATCAGTGCCCCTCAAAAGGAGAAAATCCAAGCTACTATTACAGGCATATTTAGGCAAGAGGGGCCCTACGACCGCAGCCATCAAATGGCACATTTGTACAATGGGAAGATGGCAAAAATGTTAGTGCTGGATCGCCTCCCTTTTTCTTTTGTGGAAGGAGTGGAATTCTTTGAGTTTGTGGCAGCCATCTGCCCAAAATGGAAGGTTCCAAGTCAGACAAATTTTGCCAGAGTTGCAGTTCCAGTGCTGCATCAAGATGCTCTGCACTTGGTTTGACAAGCTTTGCAGCAAAGTGTTGTCACACTATCCACCTGATGACAGACATGTGGACCAATTGTCAGGTGATTGATTACATGTGAATCACTGCACATTGGATCTCTTTTTTGGGGGTAAAGCAAAAGCTATCTACAGGTCGTGGCTCTGAAGAAACTTTTAAGAGCGTTCAGCGGCATGCAACAGGAGCCATGTTTGCCATAGAGAAATCACACAGCTGCAAACATCTAGGAGGAATTTAATAGCAAGGTTTCTAAATGGCTGTGACCCAGAGGTCTTTGAATTGGATTTGTTGCCACAGACAATAGCAGTATCATAGTCATAGCCATGGCAGAGGGTGACTATTTCAGGTAACTGTGTTTGGAGCAGAGCATCAACCTGGTTGTGCTAGACTTTCTTAAAAAAGAAGACATAGCAGCATAATGACACCTGCAAACACATCTGCACTCATTTTCATTTCAGCCATTCTTTTAAAGCCCATAAACAGTTGTTGATTATTCAGAGTGGTAACAGAGAACCAGTTAAAGCCCTGATACAGGAGGTGCCAACCCACTGGTAGTCAACCTATTATATGTTGCAACATCTGTTTGAGGACTAAAACAGATCAATGGCTATGTCATTCAAAGAGGAGGGGAAGTAGTTGGGAAAGCTATGACCATGGATACGGACAAATGGGGCCTACTTATATGCCTGACACACATTCTGCTCCCCTTTGAGCGTTTCACATTGGAAGTTAGCAAGGAATGGCCAAACGATCCCATAATGGCATCTGCTACAGGAGCAGCTAAGGTTCGCATTTGAGAGTGCAAATGAAAACCCAGAAGCTCATGCGTTTGTTAAGAGGCTAAACTATTGCTTGACTTGTAATGCAAGGCTGCAAAATTATATTATCTCCTCCAAAGGGTACATCTGTGCCACCCTACTTGATCTACACTATAAAAAAAATCTTCCCACTTTCAATCCTTTTTCTGAAGGGCATGTTACACAATACAGGAGGTGGATTGTTGAGCAAACAGGATAACTGCATTAAAATAGCTGGAAGTTAAAGCCCCACTCCACAGTTCTGGGATGCCATTTTCAACTTCCAGAGAGGTCAGTCTTGTTGTCTCACATCCGACAACCCTGCCAACAAGAAAACCGGCGACAACAGCAACAGAAGAATTAGACTCAACCTCTGGATTTGCTTGGTTTCAGGTGGCAGGTTTTAAGTCCAGTGCAGGTGCAAAGGCAAATGTTTTGAGCAAGTAGCAGCACCAATGACCATTCAGAGGATGTTCCAGAAGTATCTGGATCACCCAAAAGAGGTGTATGGGAACCAAACCCCAGTGGTATATTGATATAGAAAGATGCGCCAATAGCCAATGCATAGTTGGCTGGTAAAAAAGATTCTGGCTTGTCCTGTAGTCAGCATGTCTGCTGAACGTGTGTTCAGTGCAGCTGGTGCAGTTGCTATAGTGAGAATGACCAATCTCATGCCTCATAATGTGGAGAGATTAACCATGATCAAAATGAGCCAGCATTTTATACTACCCGATTACACCTTTCCCAAAATACCACAGTAGGAGGAGGAGGAGGCCAGAATCAGGTGTGTTAGCTGACCAACTTCTGGGTGAACCACCAGAGAATAAGGACGAACTGTACTACCTGGACTGAGTATGCCAGTGCCAGCATAAAACATTTAAATTATTTTTCGTTTATCTTTTTTTTTTTTTCTTTCTTTGAAAAAACAAAACGCAGTGGAATATTATGTTTGTGGTGGTTTTATGCTGCCCCATAATTTTATAGTCACGTATAAGCCTGGATTGGAGTTGGACCCATGTATAGTGAAGAAGCCCCCAGATACCATTCAGGACATTGGAGACAATGTCTGACTCTCTTACATGCCATTGCCTATCCCATTTGTTTCACTTGACCTAGCAGGGCTACCCTAGAAGATCATTTATCAAAAGACTGGTATAAAAAAATTAAAGTAGAATAACACCAGATGAAAAAATCAGTGGCATCATGTTATTTTAATTTTAAAGGCTTTTCTAGTAACTGAATAGGGGCACATAGTGGAAAAATGAAAAGGAATTACCTCTCATTTAGAAGTAAGGCGTTATGCACTATGCAGTACTAGTTGTTGTGCCAAATTATTGGAGGCATGCTAGCCAGCGCTTCAAGTACTTTGCTATTGCCTGCAGCTGGGGCAGCGGTAGCTGGCAATTATTGGTCTTTAATTACAGTGGCCCTGCTATTCCCCAAATCCCTTTTACTTAGTTCTACCCTGACTCCAAAGAGGCAGATGAATAAATATTAGATACATCACACATGTGATGTATAAAATGTAGAAATATATCCTGTCTGCTGTAAGAAGATGGTTGGGAAAACAATGTACTGCACTACAGGGAAATGAATGGGCTATATAGATTGTATTTGGAATGCTCGTCACAGAGTATAACTTGCACCAGACTTGAAATCAAATCGTTCACCTACTAGTCCCACTTTATTCTCTGGCCTCGTCCACAATTACAAAATCTTCTCAACAAATTCATTCACTGGGTAGTAAGGAAAGGAAACTTGACTTAAGGCAGAGGGATTAGGCAGGTAGGTAAAAAAATAGAGGGGCTTCACTGATCATTCATTGATCATGTGCCTAAGCTTTTGCTTATTCAATTACTGTAAAGCGAAAGTCTCAAGAAAGAAATCTGAACAGGCGTAAAATCATTTTTTATGGGAATACTGCACTGCACTTTTTCAGTCATGGGTTGAGAAATGCCAAGGGCAGGGAGAGGGTTGATGAATGATGATGGGCTACATATCTGCTTCATTTAACAAATACGGTGAGCCAAGGGATTAGAAGGCACATTAAAACATCCCCCACTTGTAAACATAGTTTTGATAAACATAAATGATAAAACACAAAGTAAGCGAAGTAGGTGAGCAGCATGCCCCTCTACAGAAAAGCTCTCTTCTCTATTAATACAATCAATTATTCAGTCATCCTTTCCTTCATCCAACTATATTCACCCATGATTTCAGCTTTACTTTCTTGCATCCAAAATTCACAATCCTTTATCCATCCATTAAGTACCCACTGTCCTACCTTTCTTTCAATCATGCTTTCACCTATCCATCCATTTTCCCAATACTCACCCACACATCCTTTTTCATCCACCAATGCATCCTTTTGTTTAACTCCTTTCACCCATCCTTTCTTTTAACCTTCTGTTCTTTCCCATTTCCATCAAGCCATCATTTTTAGCGTATGTTATGTGTGCTTTTGCTGAGTTGCAGATAGAAGAGGCCATACTACCCCAACCGCAGCTGTAGCTGTAATGTGGGGTGTTCAAGAATTATATCACAACAACTCCCTTGTAGCTAGTGAGTAATAGTAATTGGCAATTAGCAAGCAATGTGCCCATTCCTGCTGCTGTGTCTCCTCCTGCTCCATCTGCTCCTGCAGCAGTGAAACTTGAGCCTACTCCATTGGTCGGTGTGGCTAGGAAAAAAACAGTCTACAATTTTAATATGTGAGTTACACCTCACCTTCTGAATTATTTTCATCAAACAAATCCAACCGCAATACATCAATACAGTTCAGTTAGTACTGCAGTACCTTCTATCAAAAATATCAGTCTGGGCATTTTGTTGGAATGTTAGAAAAGCCAGGAAGTTAAGCCAACCAAAAGCTTTGCATAATGGAGGAGCAGAGCTAGAGCCTTTGATTATGATGACTCAGTAACATTGAAGCTCAAAGACACAGTGGAATACAAAAGGTCAATTAACGACAGAAAAAAGATAATACAATGAATTAAAAATTGGATAGGGGAGTTGAAAAAAAAACTTGAAGGCAATGTAAAAAAAAGTAAACAAGGCAAAATAAAAAATAGAATAATAGTAGGGAGGGGTAAAAGTTAGGGAAATAGTAATAATTTAAAATAATAGGACTTACTAGGATGAGCAGAGCCATCAGCATCGGCGCTGGTGGTCGGCACCTCTCCAGCTCCTGCCAGACCTGCTGTAGTGCCCCTCTTCTTGCCCTTGGGTGCTGATGTAAGAAAGAAGATAAAAAATATACATTAGTGGTACCGTTAATCTCCCCAAGATTATTATATAATAGGCAAATGCAATAACATTGAGATTGAACCAGATCACCTATTGTACTCGTATGATTGACTATCATTGAGCAGGCTATACTTCTAAATCCCTAATCCAAATTTTCCTCAACAAAAACAACATTTGGATCTAATGCATTGCAATGAATGATCTTTGATTCTATTCTCATTTTGCAAACCCCTTGATGGACTAACTCAGTCTCCCTTTTGAGTAATGCATAGATGCACACTCGCATCACTGTGAAAATGCTTGGGACTGTACGAACTACATAGATAAAAGCCACAGAGAATGCTAATTCATTGATATCACTAATTCACCGTGGAGGCTGGCAGACAGAGGACTCTGTGTTTCAATGGCTTCTTAAATATTCAGCCAAGCAACTGCCAACAAGTGCGATGATGTATTGCCGAGCACCTGCCAAGCTCCAACTGGATCACATAATAAATAATATTCTTAATACAAACTAAACATAACTTACCTCTCAGTGAAAGCCCCAAGCTATTCAGAAAAAAAGTTAGCATTGTAGAACACAAGCACTCTAATATAATACTCACCAAGTCCTGGAATCTCAATGCCTAGAAGGTCGAGCAGGTCCTGCTTGCAATCAATTATATTCACCCAGCGGTGCGTCAGCTGCTGCGTGGTGCGCCAGACCTGGGTGCTGGCCCTGACACTCCGGTGCACCCTATTCCAAAATAGCTGATGCTCATGAAGGGGTTAAATGCTTCCAGGCCAGCCCCCTGCTGCAAGAATAGAGGTGCTACACATAAAATACCAATGCTGTCACCTCTTCCTCCGAAAAGAGTGTCTGGGGCTGCACCCCTTGGCGCCGCCGCCGCCACCGCCCACACGGTAAGTGGCTGCTTGCTGTCTGGGGAGACCTGGCCCTGCCACTCCCCTGGTTGCAGTCTCATCTGCCATGGTGCTGGGTGAAAAAGTATGGGGGTTATTTGCAAGGAACTGACACATCAGCTCCAACGCGCCAGTTTCCTTGCATCTCCGCGCCTCCCTAACAACATCATGGTCGCTCTGTTTTTACAATACAGCTCACCATGGTGCGTGTTAGGACAATAGCGTCACAATATTTGTAATTATTGTGGCACGTTGTGGGACTAGTGCCAAAAATGTTGGCGCTAGTCCTGCAAAGCACAGGACAGCCCATGGGCTAATGCACTAGCATCACTTGTAAATTTCAATGCACCATTTTTTTGGCCTTTCTGCGGAGGAACACCCCCTAGCATACATTATACCTGGCGCAGTATAATGTGGCACAAGGGGTTACAAAGTGTTGCAATCTTGCATTACACCACTTTATAAATATGGAACAGGGTGGGAGACTGCTTAGTGCTAGAGGCTTGTAAATATGCCTCTAAGAATTTAGAGAGAAAAAACAAAGAAAAGCGAAAAAATAAAGGAAAAAAAACAAAAAGGAAAAAAAAGTGCAAAACAAAATAAAAAAATTTAAAAATACAGGGGCAGGAAAGAGACACAAAAAAATAAATAAAAATGAGGGGTAGAATAATCAGGAGTGGGGAGGATTATAAATATAAATTGTGGTTTGAAAAAACAGGCCTTGCACCATAAACAGAGTGAAAAACAAGATGGCCACGCCCAATGGAACCGGGTGGTGCCATTCACGCTAGATTTTGAACGCAAGTACGTACTTTGAGTTTGATGTCAAACACAACTTGAACGGGCGCAATGGAGAACTCCATCCACTCGCTGAACTTAGCGTAGTGCAGCTGAGTGTTTTTTGCCACTTCACGGAGTTCAGCATAGCACGAGTCTGCAAACTCTGCCGAGGCCTGGAAGGGACACCCTGACTCCTTAGCGCTGGTGCTGGAGTCCCAGAGCAACCCCGCCCCAGGGCAAAAAAGCATTTTTGTAAAAGTTTTTGCCACAAAGTTGCCGTTGATCCTCAAATTAGCAGCAAACATTTAAAAAAAAACAAGCACAGGCTCTCCGAGTGGGCGAGGTCCCAGAGCATTTTGAAGCAAAGGGGGAGACGCACGGGAACGTTCTCCTGAGGCAGTTTGATGTTCCAGGGACTGTCACCTCCCTGGGGTTTATTCACAATTTCATGCAGGGGGGGCATGTGGTCTCCTGCAGCCCCGGAGACCACCAAACTCCCTGAAGCAATGATTTAATTGTAAGCAGGGACCTCCCTGGGACTATAATCAAACAAGATGCAGGGGATCATCCACCCCCCCCCCAGCAGCTCCGGGGCCACCACCCCGCTGGGGCTTTAAACAAATACAGTGCAGGGGAGCCACACAGCTGATAGCAGCCCCGGTTACTTCCACCTTCCTGGGGCTACAGTAAAAGAATGAAGGGGGCCTGTTGTGGAACCCTGAGCTCTGGGGACCACCACCTCACCCAGGGCTAGATTATGTTGGAGAGGGGCCGCGCCCCCCCCCTCATGAAGCCAATGATGTCCCTGGAACAGCCACCCCCAAGACTAGCTCCTGCTATGTCCCATGGTACCCACAACTTTAACAGCTCTAGCCACGTCTGAGCAAATACTTCACTTTCTGCAAGTGAGAACTGTCAAACAGCTCTCATTCGCATAAAGTGACATTTTCATCTGATTCCCTGCATGCACATGTACATGTAGGGAAAGAGATGAAAACACTGCTCCCTCAAGCAGGGAGCTGCTATTTAGAGCAGCTTCCTGCTTGTGGGAGCAATGGCGGCTCCGGCAGGATGAGGGGAGCCCACTAGGAGCGTGGGGGCCTTGAGGCTCCCCTCCGGTCCTGTCACTCTCCCTCTCTCCTCTCTCTTCCATGGGATGGAAGAGAAAGAGAGAGAAAAAGATTGTCATTGGAATGGTCCCGTAATACAGTGACTTCAAAGAGACAGACTAACAAGGTGTTTGGTAAGAATTTGTAGTTACATTTGGATGCAGAGTAGAACAGAGTCACTTGTGGCCTAATGGTCAAGGATGGTCTCGTGCTGTCACTCAGTAGGCTGAATGTTCAAATCCTAGTATCGCTTAGCAGTGTCTCTGTTTATTTTCTAGTGTTTTCACTTTTAAACATTTCAAGCGATGGAACATTGAAGTCTTTTTTCACAAAAAATCTGTGGGTTAAATGTCATAGCTAGGGCCACTGGAATTATGTGATTGTGTGGCAACGGCAACTTTCGCATATTTATAGATTTGCTGCATTTGCCACATATATCATCATCTGCAGCATAATCTGCAGAATTTTTCAGAAGAAACAAATTTGTTTCAAGCTCAAATGGTTCAAAAGTTACTAGAAATGCAGCAACACGTGCTTTCACGCCATAGAAAGCCCTTTGCAAAGCTGGACTGGTCATGTTTTTGTTCCTTATTGCTATAATGTGATGTTAAACTGGTACTAATGAGGCACAACTAATGCTCAGACAGTGCAACCAAGTTTACAAATGTTCAAATGATGAAGTCATATCAATTCAAATTGTGCTGTATTATGCAGCATAATTTGCCTTTTCTTGCTACATAATTTACTCAACTCTGCCGCATAATTATGCCCTCTCCTGCCACATAATTCTAGTTGCCCTGGTCATAGCTAAGTCTGGACACTGCACAGTAAGGAGTCACCACTGGCCTAGTGGTTAAGGCCTCACACATGCACACTAAATGTTAACGGTTCTAGTGTAGGTGAGTCTGTGGTAATTTCCTGCTTTAGTTTCTTTTCAACTATAAATGGTTAAGTTACATAATGAATGGTGATCTCACTTCATTTAATTGACAAAAAGTACGAAAACATGTGTCCTTAAATAACTATAACTCCCACCCTCGCCATACACTTCTAATTATCCCAGATATTACAGCACTCATAATAACTTGTATAACATCAATAAAAATATCAATAAAACATTAGCAGTCAAATTATTGAAGAGAAAACTGTGCATAGTGAGGGTGTGAGTTATAGTTACCTTAGGGCATGAATTATAGTTACTTGAAATAACTTTAACTATAAGTGCTGAATTTCAATGGTTTTGTGCGAGTAAATTCAGAACCTAACTATAATGTCCCTGTAACCTATGTTTTTTTCAGTGAATTTCTATGTTTTTTTTTAATTCTGTTACCTAACTATAACGCCCCTGTAACCTTTGCTTTTTTTCAGTGCATATCTTGCTTCAGTCTGAGCCCAAACACAGCAGACCTTGCTTTGTGGGGTCGCGGACCCCATACATAAATAATTGTTCCTCTACCCAAAGACAGAAGTCCTTAAAGGGTTATAATTAATCCACGTTATTTAATCTGGCAAAAAAAATAGACACCCGACCCATTTCAGAAATTGTTGTTTCCTTGATCACAGGTATTCCACATTGTCCATACCTTCATATTCACATGATTCAATACATAACATAAAACATAAACGATGGGCTCTGCAAGCTTCCGTCTTCGTACAGAATTATGGTGGCCATCTTTAAATGTTTTTCAAGTTGTTTAAATAAATTATTATCTCTGTATACATTGTAACTAATTGATCTTAAATTCGGATTACATGAATTAATATGAATTAATATGATGTTTAGGTTGTACAACAATTCAAAAATTCAATCCTCATCATTAGTGAGTTGTTCCAATTTTTATCATGTTAATATATTTACAACCATCCACATAACATCTCGTCCTTCTTATTATTACCTTTCATTTACCATCAACAAGATTATTTGTCACAGAATATTCTATGTACACAGTGGTAACTTCCTCACCCATTTTGCATAACTCAGATCATACCCCAGAGGGTTTATAACAATATTTAGTTGTCACAATGGATTTCCTTTAAATACTATAACACATTTAATTTGTCTACTTGATCCTCTACTATAAATACTTGGGGCTCCATACATCTCATTACCCTATTGGGATATATTTCATTTCCTTAATACTCTACAACTCCCACCAAGAGTTATAAAGGATATAGTAGCTCCTTTGCTTCTCATCTTTTTCAATCCACTGGTGCAGTCATTTACAAGGTCCATCGAATTTTAATACATCCACCTAAAAAAACATTAAAACACAATCAGCTAGACAACAAATAAAAGACCAATTCTCAAAAGCATGTGATTCTTATTATTCTAACGACAGATACTAGCTTACCAGATGAATGGTTAATTCATCATCCTTATTTAATCCTATGGGATGCATGGTATTCAAACCAATAATCAGTTGAGATTCCAACTTTCTTAAGTTCAAGGGTTCTATTACCCCCTCTCTCATTTAGTACAATCCTGTCCAAAACAAAACAGTTTAATTTATTGCTGTTCTGCTCATGGTATTGTTTAAAATGCCTTGATACTGGATATGATTTATCATCATTCTTATATAGCCCTGATATGCTCCAATATTCTTTTCCTAGCTGAATGGATAATACTACACACATACAATTTATTGCAGGGACATTTCAAGGCATATATACAATAATCAGAGAGGGCGATGGAATGTCTTACTTCCATGTCTGCATTCTTCCTACTTGGAGGTGCCACAAAAGAGAGTAGGGTTTCCCCCTTTAAAATTTTATTGCACATCCTGTTAGGGGTCTATTTAGTCATGCAAGGGAAGGTTGGGAGAGGCCTCTCAAAGAGCCCAAAAAAGACACTGTGGTTTACATAATTGGCCTTTGTTCTAGGATGGCTGCATATATAAAAAAAAAAGCCAGCAAAAACCTACAAGCGGGTCAGGCGCTCCAGAAGCACTGGTATGACCAAAAAGCTGCTATGGTGGAGTTCCAACCAGGACAGAAAGATAAATGGCCCAGACCTTACCCCATAACCTTGGTATTTGCAAGAATCCCAAAACGATAATACAAGTCAACTGGATAAAGCCCTATTTTGATAGAGCTTGTGGTAAATAATTTAAAATACCTCTGAATTTGCCTTTTAAGTTAAATAAATAATAAAAAAAGGAAAGAGACGGGGTCCGAGATGTAGAGAATAATCAGGATTTATTCAATAACTCGAGTTAAGGGAGAGCTCCTTCACCAAGCGGGTTAGGGAGTAGTCTGTCTTACTTCGCGCAGCATAGAGCTTTTATACATTTTTCTACTACATGCAAACAAATGGCAGAGGTTCAATCATTTTCCATTAGTTAGGTATAAAAACATTTGTATGCCTCAGGGGAGAGGAGTGGGAGATTGCTTACAAACAAAAATGTGCAAACAGCTGAAGCGTATAATAGTGTGTAGTAAATGGCAGGTATGACCTTGTTCCAATTGCAGGTTATTCCGTGGAAATTAGTTTTTCTCAAAATTGGCTTAACCGCAGGTATGTGGCCGGTCTGGTATTCGGCCTTAGGCATATTACACAATGTAGCTGCTTTCAAGCTGCATCTTTTTCTGCCTATATCCTCTGCGACGGGGTGTTTAAACACTCACAAAATGGATGCCATATTCAATATGGTTATCCTGATATCAAATGAACAGTGGTTGCACGAAGGGTGAGAAACTATTTTTCCACATTCCCTCCTTGCACCAGAGTGCAACCATTGTCCTCTATTTCGATGGCCATAAGATCATCAATATGGTCTTGGAGCATAATCTTAACATTTTCTTTTTTCTGGATGTGTGGTTTAGGAATGCACATGGTAGCACACAATCCACAGAGTGGCGGGCCACACTGGATGCACAGGCAGCATCCCATTAATGTAAACAATGCTATGCCAATAGCAGAAATCAATTTCCAGCCCCATGTGGAGACTAGTCCCCAAAACCATCCTGACCAGGTCCAGTTGCCAGGATCCTGGTGTAAGCTGGACGCAATTTTGTGCAATCTAGAAATAGCCTCATAGACAGAGGGGGCATTATCAGGTATGAAAACACAGCAGCTCGACCCGATGATTTTACATGCTCCGCCCCTCTCTGCTAGTATGACATCAAGAACAAGACGATTTTGAAGCGCTACCATTCTGATAGCGGATTGTTCCTGTGTCAAATTTCCCAGAGCAGCTATAGTCTGATTTACAACTGCTTCTACTGTTCAAGTAAGCTTACGGATAACCTTACTATTCTGAATCGGTCCAATAAAGAAGAAGAAACCTCTATTGAAGTCCGTATACTGTTCCAGGGTAGTCTCTGTTTGGTCTATCCCCGAAGTATCTATAGATCTCTTATGCCTCTCATTAGGGAGTAGGCGATCCTTATGATACATCGGCGGGGCAAGGAAAACGGGAGGCAATAGGAAAGATATATAGCATCTTCCTCCCCATCCGAGGGGAAGACGTATATAGGCTATCTCTCCACAGACAAAATATGTATGTCTAGACGCTGGAAACGTTGATTGGCCTTTATCCTCGAAACTCACAGTAATATTACATTCACTGTGTCCTACCTGGATTATACCAGTCTTCTGGACACACAGCTGTCCTTTCATTTTGGAAACAGATATGGAGGTTGGTCCCGCCTTTCTTTTTAGGCTTGGTATTTACTAATTTGGAAGACCAATATTCCTGTTTATACTCTTCACTTTCGAATATAGTCCCCTTAGCCTGTGGTATTCCATTATCGTCGGGATAACAGACTTGATTAAGGACGGTATTCATATCTCCCCATGGCCACACATTCTTACATATCCGAACATCTCCTTCAGGGCATGCGGAATTGGAAGTATTGTACGCTGTTATTAAGGCAAACCAAGCCTCACAGGTACCATTATATGAAAATGGAAAAGGTACCAGTGGCATCCCTCCGTCATTCTGATGAGGGGGAATCTGTCCGCATATCCAGCAATCGGTAGTATTGGCAACCTGGTGAGTATAGTGCAACATCCGTACAAAGGAGTTATTTTGCATAGCTAATCTGTGGGCCCGTTCATGAGGCGTAAGATCATAATAGGTGTGTTCTTGTGTACTGTTGGGTGAGAATATAGGGAGTTGACTAGATGGAAAAATTTAATGTAAAACCCAACCTAAACACATTGCTGCTGCCAGAAACAACATTAACACCATTATACAAAAATTTCTTTCCGCACACATTTTCTTTCTGTATTTGTCTCTCAACATCTTCTGCTTCACTGTCTCCGTCGTCATTTTTGTCAGGTATACTTCTCAGAGCCCCTGCCATTTCACCAACAAGTAGAGCTTGTTTGGACTTAATTGACCAGGGCTCGAGTAGATGACCTGAGTTTAGATCTATAAGTCTGCTGGAGACTTTCTGCTGTGGGTAATGTCAATAGTTCTGCGTTCTGTTGTGTCTGAAGTGGCGATGTCTGTCCACTTTTTTCCTTGGGAAAATGTTTCTTACAGTGACTGGCATGGAGCCATCCCTTACGGCCTTCGACTTTTACAGCTGTCCTGGTAACCAGTAGAACGAGCTTCGGTTCCTTCCATCGAGGCTCAAGAGGTGTTGTTCGATCAAAATTGCGAATATAAACCCAATCGCCTGGTTTGATCTGGTGCTCTTTGGGCTCAGTATTATCAGGAAATGCGGCTGCAACCTGTGAACGACAAAATTGAAGTGCAGACATCAAGGAAGCCAGGTAATCAGTCAGTACAGGTATTTCAATATCTGTTATAGACTTAGCTCGAGGTATCCCCCATATGTTAGGTGGTCTTCCAAAAACTATCTCGTATGGTGCTAATCCTATCCTGGAATGGGGAACCATTCTCATATAGAACAGTGCTACAGGTAAAGCAGTTATCCAATCAATTTTCTTATCTGCACATATTTTTGACAATTTGTTTTTTTAAATCTGGTTATGTCGCTCAACCAGGCCTGCTGCCTGTGGATGACACACACAGTGAAATTTCCACTGGTATCCCAACAGGAGCGATATCTTTTTCATTAATTCAGACGAGAATGGTTGACCATTATCAGAATATATAACTCGGGGCAGACGGAACCTAGGAAAATACTCCTTAATCAATTGTTTAGCTGTAGTGCTGGCAGTATAGTCAGGTACAGGATAAGCTTTGGTCCATCGTGTTAATGTACATACTACTACGAGTACATACTTCTGTCCTCTGCACCTTTCCATTTGTATATAGTCCATCTGTAAAACTTCAAAAGGATGTTCAGGAGGATGAAATCCTCCTGCCCCTACTGTTGTGCCTTTTCCAATATTATACTGACAACATATCATACATGTTTGGACTCTTTGTTTGGCTGCTGCCCTAAGATGTTTATTGTCCCATATATGTTGTATTGCGTCTAGCAAAGCTTTTTCCCCAAGATGGGCTGGTCCATGTATTGTATCTATAATAATCTGCACCATGGCATTGGGAAGATACCAGACTGCTTTATGTGGTGTCATCCATCCTTGATCAGTTAGTATCCCTCCTTCCTCTTTCCATTTTTCTTTTTCCTCATTTGTGGCGTGACTCTGTCTGTCTTGGATGTCCATAGTTATATCTCGTGTGACCTGCATATGCATAAATTCCGGACCGTGATGCAGCGTACTCTCTACGTCTTTCTGTGTCATGTCGTGAGCTGTTTGATCTGCTAATGCATTTCCTAATATAACATGATCTGTCCCCTTTGTGTGTGCTTTGCATTTTATTATAGCTATTTGTTCTGGTAGATGTATATCATCTAACAATTGTGTTATCAAGTCTGCATGTTGTATTTTTGATCCATGCGATGTCATGAATCCTCTTTCTCTCCATAATGTTCCAAAATTGTGTACTACTCCAAGGGCGTACTGTGAATCAGTATAAATATTAATTTTTTTTCCTTTACCCAATCGACAGGCCCTGCTCAATGCTATCAACTCGGCCGCTTGTGCTGAGAGAATGGGTATCTGTTTGCTTTCTAAAATTTGAGTATTTGTGGTAACAGCATAGGCGGCCCTTATCTCCCCCTTTTCTGTTCTTTTACAGGAACCATCCACGTAAATATTTTCTTCTGCATCTGGTAATGGAGTGTCTTTTAAATCTGTTCGTGGTTTTGTCACTTGTTCAATCACTTCCATACAATCATGTACTATGTTCTTGTGAATGGGTAAAAGTGTGGCAGGGTTCAGGGTATTGCATCTTAAGATCTGTATGTGAGGTTGAAAAAGTGTCAGTTCATACCCTGACAGTCTTGCTATTGTTAGATGTTGTGTCTGTTAAGTAATAGTTCTACTGCATGGGGGACTCGTACTATCAAAGGGTGTCCCAATACTATAGCATCGCTTTGTCTAATAGCTTGAGCTGTTGCTGCTACAGCCTTCAGGCATGCGGGAAGAGCTTGTGCTACAGGATCTAAGGTGGATGAAAAATATCCACATGGTCTTTGTTTTCCAGCTTGCTCTTGTGTCAGGACCGATAGAGCAGTCCCATTCTTTTCAGTGACGAATAATGTAAAATCTTTATGATAATCAGGGGTGGCCAACACCGGGGCCTGACACATCGCCTCTTTCAATGTTTTGAAAGCGAGCGTGTGTTCCTCTGTCCATGGAAGCTGGGGTGATGTGCTGGCTTCTAATGTTGTCAATTTTACAAGTGGTTTTGATATTAGTGCAAATTGGGGTATCCATTGTCTGCAGTAGGATGTTAGTCCTATGAATTCGCGTACCTGTCTCTGTGTTTTTGGCTGTGGTATATTTTGTATCAATTGTATTCTCTCCTTTGTTAGCTGACTTCCCTCCTTTGACAGTAAGTGCCCTAAGTAGGTCACTTGCTGTTGACAGAATTGCAATTTCTTTGGCGACACTTTATGGCCATTTTCAGCCAAGAATGTTAATACCAATAATGAAGCTTCGACACATGACTGTTCAGATCTGGCCGTAATGAGTATATCATCGACATATTGCAGAAGGGCTGTTTGATCAGGCATTTGTATAGTGTCTAGCTGTCTTTTTAGGGCTTGGCTATAGATGCTCGGGCTGTCAGTAAATCCTTGAGGAGCTCGGGTAAACTGGAAACTCCTTCCGGATAATGAGAACCCAAACAAATATTGAATGTCTTCATGTATTGGTACACTGAAAAACGTGTTTTTGAGATCGATAACGGTAAAATGTGTGGCTTCACAATCAATTGTTGTTAAAAGGGTAGATATGTCTGGTACGACAGGATGTTGTGCCACAACACATTTATTTAATTCCCGTAAGTCTACCACAAGTCTATAGTTGGTATTTTCTCCTTGTTGTACTTTCTTTGCCACAGGTAATACGGGTGAATTATTTGATGGTACTTCGATCACCACCCCACTAGTGATGAGGTGCTCTATAATGGAAGTAAGGTCTTTCTCAGCTTGTGGAGGCATTTTATATTGCCGGAGTCGTGGTAGTATGGCTCCCTCCTTTAAAATGATCTTGTGGGGCGTAATGACCATCCGCCCGACTGATGTGGGACTGGTGGCCCACAACTCGGCTGGGAGGTGGGCCAATCGAGGATCTAAATCTCTGACTGTATAATGGCCCTTGAAGTCTCGAAGGAACAGACGCACATACTGGGGGGAGCACACTATTATGGCTCCTAATTCTTTCAATTGTTTTATTCCTAATAGATTCTCAGGGCAAGCATCAGTGAAGAGAAGATATGTTGTAGTGGTAAGGGGGCCAATTTGTAAGGGTAGTGGCTCTGATGTATTACTTGTAATGGGTTGACCAGAGAAACCCAGTGAAATATTTTTATTCCCAGAGAGTGGAGATTGCGGAAGCTCGTTATGATCTATCTTCGTCTTACTTGCCCCTGTATCCAATAGGAATTTCTGAGACACTTTGGTGAACTCATGGGAGGGATATTTAATGCATCCAGTACTACTGGAATCGCAAATTTCTTTAAGGTTGTTGGTTCTGGTTTCGTTCACACCTTCTCCTCCATATTCGGTTTAATACCATCAGCCATCCACTCAATATTCTCCAGCATTTTCGGGGGATTTCCAATAACTTTGGTTATATTAGTTGGCGTTTTGCTGTTTGTTTATGCGCAATGGCTGTCCCGCTGCAACAAGGAGGAATGAAAGCGCTCCCATCAGCGCAGCTGTGTCATAAACGCATGATGCAGTATTTTGAAGCAACACTCCTAGAGCAATTGGAGTGTGACTGGTACCTATCATTCAGACCGGTTTTACATTGCGTGCAGCCCGTGTTTCGGTACATCTGGTCCTCTTTCGAACATGTACTGGAAGTTTGTCTTTTTACACAGCGCTTGCTTTCATTGGACGCTGATCTGTTGATGTTCTCCCTGAGGGCTCATTATGAGACATGCGTGTTGAGGGTGCGTTTGCTACAGGAAGCTACTTATGAGTTGCCCTTCCTGGAGGATTTGGCTCTTAACTCATCATTGGGCAACCTACAGAATGCCGCCTTGGCTGATTTTCAGGCTATGGAACACGACTGCTCCTCTGTCCTTCTCGGCGATGCCTTTACAACTTTAACACCGGTCGAAGTGGAAGATTTCCTGTCCTCCTTTGTCCTGGAATCGATTGGAAATTCTAAAAATAACTTTGACTCTTGAAATTTAGTCCCTTTTATGCCACAAGTTAACAGTTTTAAATTGTCCTTTATACGCTCACGTGTCCTTTTAACTTGTCGTTATTGAAATTGTAACAAGTATATCTTAGGTTGAGCTTAGTAGCTTTCATGTATATTTAGGTTTTGAACCACCTTCAACAGACAAGGAGAGGGTGTTGTGTAGCCATTTTAGTTATAGCTCCATGCACGTTATGTTAACATACTAGGCGTGCCGCTGTGCACTTTAACCTAGATAGATTTTATTCAGCTTCGCATTAGTTTTGTTACAATAGCCACTTTTATGGTCTTGTTTTATTTCTCTCTATCCAACTGTTTTTGCCTAGGCCAGCACTCTGTTCTCAAACAAGACATTCTTGCTCACTCTGTGCTTCTTCCAAGGCTGCAGCAAGATAGGTTGCGGTGAACGTGGTACAAGCTTAGTCTCTGACATTCATAGAAAATACATATCCTTACGAAGGGACATTTTCTCAGAACATCAGCTGTTTTATTATAAAAACACTTCCCTGTCCCTTACACGTTAGAGGGAGATTTCAGCCAGAGAACCACGACTGTATGCTGATTGCTGAATGCTTCGCTACAACTGCTAATGCAGACTTCAGGCCTTTGCTCAGGTATGGGGGATGATGTCTTCCCAGGGGAACCTGAAGGGCAGAATTAGAGCTTAACACACTGTGCTTGATTACAGCCTAGGTAGGAATTAGTCCATTGACTGTAGTGACAATATGGTAGCATTATTTCTATGCTTTACTATCCTCGTCACAATTTTAATCTTGTCATGCTGTATTGTCCTGGTTATTGCAGCCCACGCTTTGTTATCTAAGATGAAGTCGCTTCATTAAAAGCATTACTGAAACGTAAACTGCCTCTGTTTGTAATTGTATGTATGAGACTAATGTAACTAAGAGAAACGGATGAGACCTGAGTGACCACGGCTTCCCTGAGAAACCAGATATGTCATGCACTCGGCTGCCCAATCATCCCTGCCCTTGGGTAGATATGAGGCACTGCTAGATAGCCAGAGCAAAACCCGGATTGGAGGGACAGGTGTCACCTGCAGTGGGTTAGGCTCAGTCTCCCACACTGCAAGCGATTCTGCCACTCAAAATCCAGTAGTCTCATTAGAATAACAAAAGCCTACACGACACATCAATAGAATGGGAACTAAACTGAGATAAGTAGTTGGTGCTCTTCTGCGTGAGCATAGATCCTCTGTATCTAAACCAGTAGCAGCTCCCAAACCGATATATGAGAGGCAAAAGCTGTGGGAACAGCACTGTATGGGGCTGAGCCTTGGGAGTTCTCAGGTGTCAATTAACTAACTAAGCTGGATCATAAGTTTATTAGAAATCTAGTTCAATTACCAGCCAGCACTCTGCTCCTACCCTTGAAACTAGATATGGGTTGGAAATCTATTGGCAATAAGGCCAGCCTTCAACCATTGCTATATTGGAGAAGATCATTGACTACGTGTGACCTTGACCAGTATGCCATTGCATTTAGGGAGGTATTCAGAAGCAATATTCTGAACAAGGTACAATGGTTGCTTACTACCTTAGGACAGCAGGGCGCTTGGGACTCTAATCTGCAATAATGAGTCCCCTCAAAGGCCCATCTGAGGAGATGTTGTTGGTCCTGGGTTTTTAGAAGGATTTAGCCCTCTATCATGCTGATTTTTGGACTTTAAGTCCGATAGTGCTTTGGAACCCTATCTAGACATCCTTTCGAAACCTAGAGACAGGAAGCTATATATTAATTTTAGAATTGGTTCTCTCCCCTTGAGGTCCTTTATGACTAGCTGGGCATCAAATGCTGTTTCACCTCTAAGCCTCAGCTGTAAGCTAGTCAAGGAATCTATTGGTCATGTTTTCTTTGCTTGCAGGGCATACGAAGGCCTGCACACAAAATGGATAAAACCAGTAGCTAGGGGCTTAGGGACGTGCAATAGTGCAAACACTCTAAGAATCCAGTGATCGGACCCTAGCCCTCTGTATGCCTGTGCAGTGATAAAGTTAGTTGGAAATATATGGTTTATTAGGGCCAAGGTTTTCAATCAATGGGAAGGGAATGTGTGATAGTGCTGTCCCTTTGCTGAAGGAGGAGGGTCTGCAACTAAGAGTATTGTTTTTATTTTTGCGCTTCACTCTGAAATTGTTATCTTTGCTTACTCTTAAAAAGTTTTATGATGGAGTTGGTTGCCATATTGATAATTTCATCCTCTTGTGATAAGAAGTCATTGCTTTATTATATTTTGGCCTAGAAGCCCTGCACTGACTATGCAGAATTTTTGGCTTAAGTTGTGAAATGTTGTAATTGATCTCCTTATTTATCACGTAAAGTGCTTGCTGTTTTCTTCTCTAGTACAGTATTTGGGACTGCTTATTGAATGAATTAGCCAGTTTTGCATGAATTTATAACTTTTAACTGATATCTTCGATCTAGGTGTATGGTGTTTGAGTCCTCTGTGTGCAGATCTCATGTTTTGAGACCTGGTCACAATGGAATTTTTTATTTGTATGGATTTCAATATAGTTTTTTTAATTGTTTTTATGTAGATGAACTGTGGGTACTTCTATTGTGTGTATGTGCAGTGCTTTTATGACACTGCTGAAGCTCATGTTGAGTTGTTTTAAAGTAATGTCTTTTGTTCAGCTTGCTACTGCTTAGTAAGCCATGTGCCCTATGGTACCCCTTGCGGGGTGAGTTTTGCGCAATACAGTTTGTCTTAACATAACATAAGATATCAATTTACCTTGAAAAAACAAAAGACAAGATGTGTTTGTCAAAAAAGGAACAGTTTGTTTAATTAAACATTATAACCGGGAGACAGTTACAAGACCGGGGTCTGAGGACTGTATCAAATTACATGGCTTGTGCATGGTATTTTATGCATTCCTTTTGAGGTGAAAAATGTGAACAGTTGTTATGGGGTCATAAATAAGGCCCTGATAACAAATGCACGTGGTCCTTGACCCTGCTTGGACTCCTCAAGCAGGGTGTCCAGATGTCCAACCTGAGGGGCACATGATTGCTGTGTGTTACTGTGTGCGCTGTGTTCTGATTAGCTTTGTGTTCCTAACATCATGCAGCATCTGACTATAAGGTGTTTGGAAATGTGTGCACCACTCAGGCCATGTGTGTTTTATAGGGGCCAATCTCCTGGGACCATTGTGGTGTTGCTGCCTATCTGTGATATGAATTTCCTGTTTGCACGTCTGTCTGTCGGCTATGTGCTGCCTCACCTGTGAACAGTCGCTTCCTATCTGTGATCTAAATTTCCTGTTTACATTTTTGTCTGTTTGTTATGTGCTGCCCCACCTGTGAACATTGTCAGTCAGTGATCTCAAAGCCTGCCTGACCATGTATGTTGGGGTTGAAAGAGATTTTATGTCAGGTGGATTAGCTAATAGTGATGTGATTTCATTGGTATATGTGATTGTCATGGTGCACATCAACAACAACTTTCCCAATATTCACATATCATTTATGAGTACTCAGACTAGGGAGGATGCTACAGTGATCAACCTGAGCTCATGGATTTGTATAGTACTACTGAACGTGTTCTTTTACCAATGCAGCAAAAGTGATGTATTACAGAACTTTGGGACACCTTTAACAATTATAGTTTGAATGTTTTGTGATCTTAACTGGTATTGAAAAAGTGTATTTTTATGTGAATGACACTGACCAAGTAAATTACATAACACACAGTGCGCCATCATCCATTATGACTAAGTAGTTTTGTTTATTGGCATGCAAGTTATATTGTATTTTTCCTAAAAGAAAATTGATTCTTTTATAGTCTCTTCACTTCACATTTAAGTCCTTATGTAAATATAATGGTGTGCTGATTTCATTGGTTGGGTGTAAACTGCTTTATGCAGCCCTTAGGCTGCCTCAACATGCTGAGAAGAGGAGAAGAAAGGATGGATCGGGTCAGATGGAATGAGGGAGGAGCTTTGTACTATGTTTGTGCCACACAGGTTGGTGGAACGTAGTTTAAAAATGATAACAAAACATAGGTGTTGGTTGGCTGAGCAGGACACTAGGAACATAAGATATGAGACAGGAGCACCAAAGAGGGTGTGACATAGCAGCCAGAGTTGCTGACTGGGCAAATCACTTAACCCCTTAGTTGCTGGGCCTCCCCCCCACCCCCAGTGCTGTTCCCTTTTTGGGTATTTGGGGTAGTTCGCTCTCAGGCCTTCATAACATTTTGTCCACATACGCTATCCATGCCAAATTTGCGTCCTTTTTTCTAACATCCTAGAAATTCTAAAAGTACCCAGAATTTGTGGGTTCCCCTAGAGGAGACCAAGAAATTAACCAAAATACAGCTAAAATTCAGTTTTTTTCAGAAAAATGGGAAACAAGAGCTGCAGAAGAAAGAATGTGTTTTTCCCTGAAAATGGCATCAACAAAGGGTTTGTGGTGCTAAAATCACCATCTTCCCAGCTTTCAGAAACAGGCAGACTTGAATCAGAAAACCACATTTTCCAACACAATTTTGGCATTTTACTGGGACATACCCCATTTTGTACTATTTTTGTGCGTTCAGCCTCCTTCCAGTTAGTGACAGAAATGGGTATGAAACCAGTGCTGGATCCCAGACAGCTAAACATTTCTGAAAAGTAGACAACTTTCTGAATTCAGCAAGGGGTCATTTGTGTGGATCCTTCAAGGTTTCTCCACAGAACGTAACAGCTAAAATAAAAAAAATATTGAGATTGGGGTGAATAAAGAGCCATTTCTGTCCACGTTTTCTTCTATAACTTTTTCGAGCTATGGCTGACTTTTAAAAGCAATATATTGTTACGTCTGTTGGGTTCCTCTGGTTGTGGGGACATATAGGGCTTGTAGGTTCATCAAAAACCCTAGGTAGCCAGAGCCAATAAATGAGCTGCACCTTACAATGGGTTTTTATTTTATACCGGGTATACAACAATTCATTTAGGTATCAAGGAAACCTTTGTATTTCCAAAATGGGCACAAGATAAGGTGTTGAGAAGGAGTGGTTATGTGCACATCTCAGAACTCCGGGGTCCCTAAACTAGCATGTGAATTCCAAGGCATTTCTCAAATAGACTTCTTTTTACACACTGTCTTACATTTGGAAGGAAAAAATGTAGAGAAAGACACGGAACAATAACACTTGTTCTTCTATTCTGTGTTCCCCAATGTCTCCAAATAAAAATGATACCTCACTGTGTGGTAGGCCTACTGCCCGTGACAGGAAACGCAACATAGACACATCACAGTTTTACATTGAAAACTGATGTGTTTTTTGGAAAAGTGCAGAGTTGTGGATTCTGGCCTCTGTCTCAGCCGGCACCTAGAAAAACTTACCAAACCTGTGCATTTTTTAAAACGAGACACCTAGGGGAATCCAGGACGGGGTGACTTGTGGGGCTCTTACCAGGTTCTGTTACCCAGAATCCTTTACAAACCTCAAGATTTGGCAAAATAAATACTTTTCGCTCACATTTCGGTGATAGAAAGTTCT
Source organism: Pleurodeles waltl (assembly GCF_031143425.1). NCBI lineage: Eukaryota > Metazoa > Chordata > Amphibia > Caudata > Salamandridae > Pleurodeles > Pleurodeles waltl. The sequence continues at coordinate 917,623,316 of NC_090447.1, forward strand.
GTAATCTGAGAGGAGCCACAAATTCCCTTCCACCCAGCATTCCTCCAAGTCTCCTGATAAAAATGGTACCTCACTTTTGTGGGTAGGCCTAGTGCCCCTGTCAGGAATGGATCACACGACGGTCAATGTTAGTCCTTACATTAGGTCAACTGTTGACCCTAGGGTGATCCATTCCTGATGCAGGCACTAGGTACAGGCACTCAAATGGGGTAGTGTTTTTATCACGACAGGTGGGGAAACACTGAGTGGTAGGAATTTTGTGGAACCCAGCATATTCCTGTATTTTGTGTGATAGAAATGTAAGAAAAAACAGAGTTTTTATTCAACATTTCACCTTTGCACGGTATTCTGGGTAAGAAAGCATTGGGGAATCCACACAAGTCACACCTTAGTGGACTTCCCGGGCTGTCTAGTTTCCAGAAATGTCTGGGTTTGGTAGGTTTCCATACATGGCCGGCAAGCCCAGGACCAAAAAACAGGTGCCTGCCTTACAAAAGAAGGTTATTTTGTGATAGATAATTTTGATGTCTCCACAGTACGATTTGGGTGGTGGAATTTGGGGCTGAACTAAATTGGGGAGCTACCAAGAGAGCACTCTCTGTGCTTGCCGCCACATGCACCTGCTTTATGGGTTTGGCTAACCTGTTATTGTCCCATTGCACAGACTTTGCTGGTGAAGGGACAGCAGGACTGTCCTCATCACCTCCCTCAGAATCACTGGAAAATAAGTTGTCGGAAAAATCACTCCCAGAGTCTGTGCCATTGTGCTATCCCTCAGATGCTGTCTCAGTATCTGCTGTCTCAGTCACTGATCCTATGGCAGAGCTGTCCTCTGTAACCCGAGTTAGGGTTTGAGCAGCAGTCATCCAAAGAGATGCCATCTCTGCTATTGGCTAAACTCTCGCTCTAAAACACTAGCCTACGTAGACATTCACAAAATTGCTGGTGGGTGTGTGTGGGATGCATGCAACAGTAAAGGTCAGTCACCTTACCTTTGCTTCCTCCCTCAATCAGCACGTTCTTTCAAGACACTCAAAAAAACAAAAAAAGACACACTATTACTTCACTTTGTCACATATCAATCGTCACCCCCCAGGGTTAAACTTACTCTTTTAAAAGAAAAATGCCCTTTGGGGCGCCCATTTTCAGAGGGGGCTGACCTCCCGAAGTGAAATCCCTGGTGTCTAGTGGGGTTTCATGACCCTCAAGGGCCAGGAAACCATTTCAAGAAGGCCTTGTTTAAAAGGGGAGACTCCCCCCTTTCGAACAAGGCCTTCCTCAATGGTAGGGAGGCACGTTCAGGCCCATTTTCCTCACCAGAGCAGGAAGCGGCCTTACATCCACTTCCAGCTCCAGCAGGGAAAACAGATTGTAGATGTCAGTGGCGCGCTGACATCACAAAGGGGCGGGTGGGGGTCAGGGTAGACACAGAACTCTTCCATGCCTCCTGAGGGTGTTTTATCACTGGAGGATTTTTCAACCACCTCCCGGTGTCGGCCACTGGTCATGACACTCACCAGGGAGGTAGTGCGGGTGTCGGCCACTGGCCGACACCTGCACTGAAGAGGTGGATCTCCCTGTGTCTAAAATTTATGGATGCGTCCTTGTGTAATTGTTATAAATGGGGTCTTTGGTTGGCAGTCAGGTTACCCCCTGTCCAGGCAAGGACCCTCACTCTAGTAAGGGTAAGTCACACACAATCCAAATTATCCTGTGCCCACCCTCTGGTAGTTTGTCACTGACCAGTCAGGCTTCACTTAGAAGGCAATGTGTAAAGTATTTTTGCAATAAATCATGCAATAACAGAGTAGAACACCACAAAAATGCACACACAGTGTTTAGAAAAATATATAATATTTATCTGGCAAGATGCAAGTCAAAACAATTAAGATGCAATAAGTATATTTTGAAATATCACTGTAAAAGTGATATAAAAGCAACAAGTGTCTCTTGCAAGCACAAAGTACCGCTAGGAACTGCAGAGGAGGAGATGTGTGGAAAACAAGGAGGTGTGCTTCGATTTCACGGGCCACACAGGCGATGCATCGTTATTTTTCACGCAGGGAAGGCTTTGCGTCGATTTCCGGCACTCGGTCTTGGATCCTCTTTGGGTTGCGGGGTTTTAGGACGCCCCGGGACAATGCATTGAAATCCAGCACTGGCAGGATGAAGTCACAGGGGCTGCATTGATCCGGTAGGTGTTGCGTGGAAATTTCTACCACACGGCAGGCGATGCATCGATTCCTTTCGGGAAGTCGGGCTGCATCATTCCGGCTCAGCTTTGTGTCAATCCAGTGGGCTGTGCATCGCATTTCCAGTAACCACACTGGTGCTGTGTCGATCTTCTCCTTGCGAAGTGGAGCTGCATCGTTCAAGTTCGGCATGCAGTGATTTCCTCACCACAATGCAGGCTGTGTCGTTTATGGCAGGCAGTGTGTTGAATTTCGCCACACCAGGAGTTCTTCTTGCAGGAATGAACTCCTTTAGGTCCTGAGACTTCAAGGAACAGGAGGCAAGCACCATCCAAGCCCTTGGAGAGTACTTCTCAACACAGCCAGAAAGCAGCAAGGCAGCAGGGCAACAGCAAGGCAGCAGTCCTTCTTAGAAAAGAAGTCAGGTGAGTCCTTTGAGCATCCAGGGAGTTCTTCTTGGCAGGTTGCAGGTTCTGGTTCAGCTTCTCCTCCAGGAAGTGTCTGTATGAAGTAGAGTGTCTACCTCAGAAGAGTCTAAGTTGGTAGGGTCAGAGACCCTGCTTAAATACCCAAATGTGCCTTTGAAGTGGGAGAGACTTCACAGAGTGGATTAGAAGTGCACAAGGTCCCCTTTCATTTCCATGCTGTCTGCCAGGGTCCCAGTGGGGGTTGTGGCAGTCCTTTGTGTGAGTGCAGGATACTGTCCTTTGACATGTAAGTGTCAAGCCCTCCACCCTCCCAGGCCAGGAAGACCCATTCAAAATGCAGATGTGTGCAAGTGTGATTGAGCATCCTGTGTTTGGGGTTGTCTGAGTGAATGCACAAGGGAGCTGTCAACTAAACCTAGCTAGACGTGGATTGGAAGGCACAGAAGGATTTAACTGTAGAGAAATGCTCACTTTCTAAAAGTAGCATTTCTAAAATAGTAATATAAAATCCAACTCCACCATTAAGCAGTATTTTGTATCACCATTCTGACCATACTAAATATGACCTGGCTACTCCTTTCAGATCAGGATCTACCACTCAAACAGTATATGAGGGTAGCCTTAATGCTATCCTATGAATAAAACAGGCCTCACAGCAGTGTAAAAACAAATGTAGGAGTTTTACACTATCAGGACGTATAAACTGCACATGTTCATGTCCTGCCTTTTACCTACAGAGCATCCTGCCTTATGGGCTACGTAAGGTCTAGCTTATGGGTGACTTATATGTAGAAAAAGGGGAGTTTAAGGCCTGGTAATTAATTTTAAATACCAAGTCGAAGTGGCAGTGAAACCGCACACACAGGAACTGCAGTGGCAGGCCTGAGACATGGTTAGGGGGCTACTTATGGGGGTGGCACAACCAGTAGCATTTAATTTACAGACCCTGGGTACATGTAGTGCACTTGACTAGGGACTTACACGTAAATTAAATAACCCAATTGGGTATGAGAACAATGTCACCATGTTTTAAGGAGATAGCATATGCCCTTTAGCACTGATTAGCCGTGGTAAAGTGCGAAGAGTCCTAAAGCCAGCACAAATGAGGTCAGAAAAAGAGAAGGAGGAAGTCCAAAAGTTTGGGGATGACCCTGCAGAAAGGCCAAGTTGAGTTTATGCTATAAAATACAGCAAAAAAGTCTGTAGCTGTGAGTTAATCAATGTAAGAATGAGTGACAATTTGTAAGATTGAGTGCAAGAGAGGGAGAAAGAATTAATGCAAGTGAGTGTGTATGATTAAGAAAAATGAGGAGGTGAAAATGAGTGTGAGTTAGTGAATGTACGTTAGCATGATGGAGAATGTGGTGTTATGCTTGTGAGTATTGCTATTTGGTATGCTGGAGGCAGTTATTAACAGACAGTGACCTGACATACTAAAGATAACGCTCAATATAAGAGGCATACATGTCAAAAGTCTGTCACAAGCATACTGGAAGACATTTTTGGTATGGGACATGGCAAAATGCTAGTTCTAGCACTTTGGAGGTGAGTCTTTGCATAAACAATGATGGCTGTGGCACATAGGAGGGGGACAAACAGGGAAAAATACTGGCTCTATCACACCAGAGGTAAATTTGGATATGAGGGTCACCCATGGTACATGGATAAGATTAATAGCACAATTCCAGGACTGGCATATTATATGTACTTTGTGGCTTAAGGGGACATGCCAGACCTATAAGGGAGCACTCATGGCAAAATGCCACCCCTGGCACAATAGCAGTTATTTCCGGCTTATAGGGGCACCCATAGAAAAGTTTGAAAACAGGGTGGTGAAGTCATGTGGAATGTCTGGTTTCATTGGCTTGGCACATTCATAGCCCACAGCGTTTTAGCATATTTCAATGAAAAGATTGCTTTAAAATGCACTCCTTGGCCCATTTGTTTAAAATGTTCTTGTTGGGAGAAACCTTTATCCATGATTGCATTAAAAAAAGCTGTGGTTCATATACTTTGCTCAGTAAAATTTAGGGTATGTATTGTATTATACCCTGCCACTTTCAAAGGTTATGTCAGCACCTTACTATATGTGGATACAAAAAACACAACAGTGTTGAATTCATACATTATTGACACTAGTATAATGTAACTTCAGTGACGTCAATCATTGTAATATCATCCGGGTTAAGGTCAAGTCCATCCCCTCTGAGGAAGATTCATGGTCAAAAGTCATAAAGTACCTCATTACGAGGCCGGCAGTCTTAAGACCGGCCGCTTCGCGGTGGCAGTCAGGATCACCGCTTCTGTGGCGGTCTGACTTCCACATTAAGACCCTGGTGGTCAAAATGCTAGGGTTCTGTCATCTCTGCTGGGATTGGTGCTCCCGAGAGGTTGACGGCAGGTGGAGGTCGGATTCTGCACTGCTGATTACGACCTGGTTCTCCGCTAGCCGTTTCGGTGGGGTTTCACCGCCATAAAAGGGCTGGTGGAGAAAAGTTGCAGGGGGCCTCAGGGGTACCCTGCACTGCCCAGGCTCTTGGCATGGGCAGTGCAGGGCTACCCCTGTCCAGCACCAATGCAATGTCCACTGTCTGCTGTGCAGACAGTGGGCATTGCAAGGGTGCTGGTGCACCCTGAGGTGGCAGCATTGCAGCTGGCTCGATTACGAGCCGGAGACAATGCTGCTGCCTTTTTCCCCCTAAGCTGACGTGCAGAAACCTCGATTTCTGCCCATCAGCCTAGCAGGAAACACCTATTAGGCATCGTGGGGTGGTCGCCACTACGACGGCAGCCAGCCTGTTGGGAGTTTGGCAGACGGGCTATCCCGTCCACCAGACTCATAATAAGGCCCATAATGTCACTTCCTTTGATATCAATAAGGTCAAAGGGCATGTGATGTCACTTTTGCTATCCCTGGCATTTTGGTGAATCGACGGCCATTGTTAAAGCCTGACTTAGGTCCTTATTTTATGAGAATCATCATATGGAATGTCACACCAAGGGCCATATTTATACTTTTTGACGCAAAACTGCGCTAACGCAGTTTTGCGCCAAATAAATTAGCGCCGGCTAACGCCATTCTGAAGCGCCATGCGGGCGCCGTATTTATTGAATGGCGTTAGCCGGCGTTAGCCGACCGGCGCTGCCAGGTGTGCGTGAAAAAAAACGACGTACACCAGGCAGCGCCGGCGTAGGGGGAAAATGGCATTTGGGCGTCCCAAAATGGGGCAAGTCAGGCTGAGGCAAAAAAATCGTCTTAACCCGATTTGCGCCATTTTTTTTGGGTGCCCAGACGCCATTAACATGACTCCTGTCTTAGCAAAGACAGGAGTCATGCCCCCTTGCCCAATGGCCATGCCCTGGGGACTTCTGTCCCCTGGGCATGGTCATTGGGCATAGTGGCATGTAGGGGGGCACAAATCAGGCCCCCCTATGCCACCAAAAAAATTTACAAAAATACTTACCACAACTTACCTTTTCTTCCCTGGGATGGGTCCCTCCTTCCTTGGGTGTCCTCCTGGGGTGGGCAAGGGTGGCAGGGGGTGTCCCTGGGGGCAGGGGAGGGCACCTCTGGGCTCATTCTGAGCCCACAGGTCCCTTAACGCCTGCCCTGACCCAGGCGTTAAAAAGAGGCGCAAATGCGGGGTTTTTAGTCCCGCCCACTCCCGGGCGTCATTTTTGCCCGGGAGTATAAATACGACGCATATGCATCGCAGTCATTTTTTAAGACGGGAACGCCTACCTTGCATATCATTAACGCAAGGAAGGTATTCACGGAAAAAAATGACGCTAACTCCATGAACTTTGGCGCTAGACGCGTCTGACGCCAAAGTATAAATATGGAGTTAGTTTTGCGTCGAATTTGCGTCGAAAAAAACAACGCAAATTCAGCGCAAACGGAGTATAAATATGCCCCCAAGGTTTTCTACAAATAAATGGTTGTTAACTATTTTGCACTGCTTCTTACATATACTGTTGGACCTGGCTCTTTTTGCAGGGTTATCCCCAAACTATTTGCCTTCTTCCTCCTATTTTTTCAGATCTGTTTTGTTGGCTTTAGGACTCTAGGCACTGTACCACTGCTAACCAGTGCTAATGTGCATATGTTCCCTGTCTGAATTGTACTGGTGATTTGTTTTTCCATGATTGGCATATTTAATTCACTAGTAAGTTCCTCGTTTAGTGCACAAGGTGGGCCCAGGACCTGTAAATCAAAAGCTCCTAGTAAGCCTGCCGCACTGATTGTGCCACCGACATGAAGATCCCTGCAAACATGTCTCAGGCCTGCCATTGCAGTGTCTGTGTGTGCAGTTTTAAACTGCCATGTCGACCTGGCAAGTGCATCCACTTACCAGGCCCAAACCTTCCCTTTTATTACCTGTAAGTCACACCTAAGGTAGGCCTAAGGCAGCCCCAGAGGCAGGGTGCAGTATATTTAAAGGTAAGACATGTACTGGTGTTTTTTTACATGTCCTGATAGTGAAATACTGCTAATTTCATTTTTCACTATTATAAGACCTATCTCTCCCATAGGGTAACATGGGGAGTGCTTGAAATATATTTTAAGTGTAATTTCTCATTGATAGCAGATAGAGATATGGAGTTTGAAGTCTCTGAACTTACAATTTAAAAATACATCTTTTGGTGAAGTTTGTTTTTGAATTTCAAGTTTGAAAATGCCACTTTTAGAAAGAGGCAAAAAGAACAGATGATGGACGGAATGCTGAACAATGCAAACATTCACCCCCCTGTCACAAAGATCTGGGTTTAATCCTTCATGTTTTTGCTCACCAAACCACCCCAATTTGGACCCAGCCATATGCAAATCAGTCGTGACCCTGTTCCTCATGGAAACTGTCCAGCCGGAACTGCCAAGCCAGGTCCTCCCTGGAATGGAAACAAGCATCCTAGGACCGGTTTCAGAGTATCACCCTTCATCAGCTAGGCTAGTTTGAATCCAGTGGGGCTGTGAGCATGGGACCCACGTCTGGGCATATCCTTCCCACTTGGGGCGACAAATGCAAAAAGAACAGATGATGGACGGAATGCTAAACAATGCAAACATTCACCCCTAGTGACAAAGATCTGGGTTTAATCCGTCATTTTCTTACTTAACCATTCTGTGCCTCTGACTTTCTGCTGAATATGTGTCTCGGTCAGGATGACAGTTGGGGTGTTTGTGCATTCACTCCAAACAGTCACACAAATGGAGCTAAGGTGTGCCCTTCATATTCGACTGGCTCAATACAAGGCTGATGGGTCTTCCTGAGCTAAAGTGGTGGAAAGAGCTGACACTTGCATCTGGATAGGGCTGTGATTATCCTCACACAAAGTAGTCTCCAGCCCCGTGGAGTGTGTCTGGGGCCAGGGCAAGAAAATGTAGGTTCTTGTGAACTACAAAGGCTTCTATTTGAAGTTTGCCTACTTCAAAGACAGAAATGAGTATAAGTACTGGACCTCTGACACCACATAGTTAGAATCCTTTGGCCTAAGGACATTCTACCAGGAAGAAGAGCTGGATGCTGTAGGAGGAACTGCCACTTTGCCTGCTGCTTTGTTTTGCTGGTCTGCTACTTGCTGCTTCTGTCCTGGGAGTGAAAGGATTGGACTTTGCTTTCAACATCCTGCTTTCAAAGGTTCACCAAGGGCTTGGACTGAGCTTGCCTCCTGTTACGAAGCCTTAAAGACAACAAAGGCTTCACCTACCAGTGCCAGGGCTCTCCTGCAGAGAGTCCAAGCTTGCCAGGTGGTGCCAAATCCAGTTCCTGGGCCCTGGGAGTGAGTTCTGGTGCAACAAGGATGAAACTAGTGCATTGACTCACAGAATGACTTCAGAACCGATGCCACTCTCTAACCCTGCACCACTCTTTGCTCCAGAGCCATGGTCTCCGCTGAGTGCAGCAACTGCAATTGACAACGCAGGCCCACCACAGCACCTTTGAAGTCCCACCACAGCATGAGTCCACAGTTCTATGTCACTGATGTCGGTAGCTCCTACCTCTGACTCTGCCACAGCACCCATGGACCCATGATGTGATCGCGACACCACAAGGTTGAAGCCTCATGTGGTTTGCCTTGCTGGATTAATCGACCTCGGCTTGTCATTAGGAACCGCCGCCTCGCCGCTAATGCCGCATTACCTCCTCAGCAGAACAGTAAGTAACCAACTTACCTCCCCTGCCTAGCTGTAAGGAACCAATGCCACACCTCCCCAGTGATAGTGAGGATCGATGCTGCACTGGCTCCAGCGATGTCTCACCTCCCTGACTCTGTGCAATGTCTTTGTTTCCTCATTGTTTTCCAAGGTACTGTAACCAGGGTCTACATGAAGACCAAGCACCCTCATAGGTGGCGCGGAACTGTTGGAAGTGACTCCGTTGAGCTGTTGGGATAGCCCCAGTTGGAGCTATTGCGTTTCTAAGGACTATACTATATTTAATATTTGAAAATTCTCATCTACACTTGTGTATGTAGGATATTTGTTGTTTTGGTCTTGTTGTACTCTGATAAATATTGACTGTTTTTCTAAAATGGTGTGGAGTACTTTTGTGGTGTTTTTACTGTGTTGCTGTGTGTGTGTACAAACACTTTACATATTGCCTCTGATATAAGCCTAACTGCTTGAGCCAAGCTACCAAGGGGGTGAGCAGAGGTTATCTTAGCTGTGTGACTTCCTTACAGTGACTAGAATGAGGGTCCCTTCTTGGACACAGTGCAAACCACAGCCAACTACAGGCCCCATTTCTAACATATTCACGAATATTATCTTACTTTTACACAAAATTTGCAATATAGATTATATTTAACAAGTTTATGCTTAGGTACATTACATTTCTTTCTAGCATTCCAGCAACAGGGTGTGAGGTTTTGACCCTCCAGTATTGGTCCTGTGATAATCTGTCCCCTCAAAGCAATACCAATGTTATGCTCTTTTGCACATATTGTAGATTTTTGCACTTACACATTTTAGTACACATTTTCAGAGGTGGCAACATTATGAGCTATAAGTTGGGTATGCACCAAAGCTCATCTAGAGTTTTCAGAGTAGTAACTAGGGCCCGTATTTATACTTTTTTTAGCACCGCATTTGCGCCGCTTTTTGACGCAAAACGGCGCAAACCTACAAAATACAATGGCATTTTGCAAGTTTGCTCCGTTTTTGCGTCAAAAAACGACGCAAAAGCGGCGCAAAAAAAGTATAAATACGGGCCTAGGTATATAAGATATTCATTATTAGTAAGGAAAAGATATGTGGACATATTTACAAGCCCCATGTGCTGAGGGTGCGTCACTTTGTTTGATACTCCTGCAGTCCAGAGTGCAGACTCATATCTACAAGGTCACACAAAGCTGTTTTGCGTGACTTTTCATGGCCTCGAAGATATAGAGAAAGGCAAAGCAGCGCACGTCACTGCGTTGCCTCACTCTGCCTCACACTGCATCAGGGGGGAATTCCATGAGTCAGTTTTCCCACACAACAACCATGGGTTTTAATGCATTCCCAGATTTACAAGGCTGGAGCTAGCGTTATTAGTTATCAGTGTATGAAAATGAAATAAATATTTTAGTGGAATATGTTTTTAAAACTTAATTTAGGGCTGGAAAGGCATTGGATAATTAAAAATGCTGGCATTTGTTTGCATTTCATGGCTTTTTTACAAAAAGTGTATCTATTCTGGGGTAATATTTGATGACATAGGAGGATGTGTGTTGCTGTGCAGATTTATGGCTCAAGTAATTTTCATGTTTTGCATTGCTGAATTAATGTTGGTCACTTTTCTTCAGTGGTACCACCACTCCTTATGGCTAATTTGTGTGTGTGTGTCATCATCCACCATTTTTCTTTGTTCTCCATTCAGTGTGGCCAGGGCCATTTTCTGTCCATCGGCTTGCATGTGTTCTTTGTTGTCCATGCCTTTTTGTTGTCAGTTGTTGTTTGACCATGCGGCTGGCGGCCATTTTGTCCATCCAGCCAGTGTCCCTTTACCATTCGCTTGCTTGTATCCTTAGTTTGCCATTCCTCATTGCTCCTTGTTGCTGTTTGACCATGTGGCTGGCTGGCAGTCATTTTGTACATGCAGCGGGTGTGACTTTATCATAGGCTTAGATGTGTCCTTTGTTTGCTATGCCACCTTGCTCCTTGTTGTTGTTTGACCATGTTGCTGGCTGCAAGTTTGTCCATCGAGCCAGTGTCCCTTTACCATAGGCTTGCATGTGTCGTTTGTTTGCCATGCCACCTTACTTTGGTGCTCCGAACTCTTCTGCTTGTGCATCTTAGTGCTACTACCAAACTAAAGCTCAAGTTAGCCCCAAAGAAAGTTTCTCCCAAAAAAGTGGCCAGTGAGAAGAAGCAGCTTTCCATCAGTGGCGTGCCATCCGCAACCTTTTTCAGGAGACATGTGCCTGCCACACCGGCCTCTCGGGAGGAACCAGAGAGCAGCACTCCTGCATCAACAGCACTACACCAATCTAAGCCCAAGACCATGTCTGTCAGTGAGGCAGCCGCTGCATTCATGGGGACTCTGACGTAGAATTGGATTTGTCTCTTTTGAAAAGCAGTACCAAATCATTTCAGGAAACAGAGCAAACGGACTGCAGCTGTAGCCAGCAATAGTTGATCTTCCTAAAGTTGGAGCAGAACAGGAGGTCAAGCTTTCTGTCAAGCAAAAACCTCCTCTTAGAATCAAGGACTCCCAGATCTCCAGCATGAAAAAGGAAGGGTACTTTTCCACCATCTTCACCAAGCGCCACTTTTGATGACGATGATAGGGACATTGAGTAGACCCGGGCAGAGTCTGGTAGATGCCAGGCAAGGCAAGGGAAAAGAAAAGTTCCAGAGATACTTAGAATCGTGGAAAGGGATGATTAGGATGATGACAATGAATCTGCCATTGTGGAAGCTGGCACAGAAGAGTCTGACATTACTATCCAACCTGCCTCGAGCGATGTGGCACAAGCAGCACCCCTAGCACCCATATTTGTGAGGCCCCAGCAGAGACCTGCACCAACCCATACCTCAGAAGTATAAACTACAGAGAGGTAATCTTCCCTCACCTCCAGATTTTCTTCAGGCATTTGCAGTGGCACAATAAGAAGGTACTCCTCCCCTTTTTTGAACTTTTTTACAATTAGCCAAAAGAAGGAGAACATTGCAATATGCTCAGTTTGCCAGAAAAAATATCATGCAATCCGGTGGGAGGAGCACCTTAAAAACATGGCTGAACGTTGTTACAGTGGTGAAGGTGAGGAGAGCCAGGAAACATCAGCTACAACTGGTCAAATCACAGTGCAAGGTGAGGAAGAATAGGGTGACATCATGCTCATGCAGAGCAGTCCTCTCCCCAGCAGTGCGTCAGAATCCCCCACCTCAGCAACCTTTTAATGGCAGAAGACTCAGAGTTAGATGGATACACAACGGCGTACGGTGACTGCACCATGAAGCACATTGAATCTACCACCACCAACATCTCAAATGCCACCCACATCAGTGCCCCTCAAAAGGAGAAAATCCTAGCTACTATTACAGGCATATTTAGGCAAGAGGGGCCCTACGACCGCAGCCATCAAATGGCACATTTGTACAATGGGAAGATGGCAAAAATGTTAGTGCTGGATCGCCTCCCTTTTTCTTTTGTGGAAGGAGTGGAATTCTTTGAGTTTGTGGCAGCCATCTGCCCAAAATGGAAGGTTCCAAGTCAGACAAATTTTGCCAGAGTTGCAGTTCCAGTGCTGCATCAATATGTTCTGCACTTGGTTTGACAAGCTTTGCAGCAAAGTGTTGTCACACTATCCACCTGATGACAGACATGTGGACCAATTGTCAGGTGATTGATTACATGTGAATCACTGCACATTGGATCTCTTTTTTGGGGGTAAAGCAAAAGCTATCTACAGGTCGTGGCTCTGAAGAAACTTTTAAGAGCGTTCAGCGGCATGCAACAGGAGCCATGTTTGCCATAGAGAAATCACACAGCTGCAAACATCTAGGAGGAATTTAATAGCAAGGTTTCTAAATGGCTGTGACCCAGAGGTCTTTGAATTGGATTTGTTGCCACAGACAATAGCAGTATCATAGTCATAGCCATGGCAGAGGGTGACTATTTCAGGTAACTGTGTTTGGAGCACTGCATCAACCTGGTTGTGCTAGACTTTCTTAAAAAAGAAGACATAGCAGCATAATGACACCTGCAAACACATCTGCACTCATTTTCATTTCAGCCATTCTTTTAAAGCCCATAAACAGTTGTTGATTATTCAGAGTGGTAACAGAGAACCAGTTAAAGCCCTGATACAGGAGGTGCCAACCCACTGGTAGTCAACCTATTATATGTTGCAACATCTGTTTGAGGACTAAAACAGATCAATGGCTATGTCATTCAAAGAGGAGGGGAAGTAGTTGGGAAAGCTATGACCATGGATACGGACAAATGGGGCCTACTTATATGCCTGACACACATTCTGCTCCCCTTTGAGCGTTTCACATTGGAAGTTAGCAAGGAATGGCTAAACGATCCCATAATGGCATCTGCTACAGGAGCAGCTAAGGTTCGCATTTGAGAGTGCAAATGAAAACCCAGAAGCTCATGCGTTTGTTAAGAGGCTAAACTATTGCTTGACTTGTAATGCAAGGCTGCAAAATTATATTATCTCCTCCAAAGGGTACATCTGTGCCACCCTACTTGATCTACACTACAAAAAAAATCTTCCCACTTTCAATCCTTTTTCTGAAGGGCATGTTACACAATACAGGAGGTGGATTGTTGAGCAAACAGGATAACTGCATTAAAATAGCTGGAAGTTAAAGCCCCACTCCACAGTTCTGGGATGCCATTTTCAACTTCCAGAGAGGTCAGTCTTGTTGTCTCACATCCGACAACCCTGCCAACAAGAAAACCGGCGACAACAGCAACAGAAGAATTAGACTCAACCTCTGGATTTGCTTGGTTTCAGGTGGCAGGTTTTAAGTCCAGTGCAGGTGCAAAGGCAAATGTTTTGAGCAAGTAGCAGCACCAATGACCATTCAGAGGATGTTCCAGAAGTATCTGGATCACCCAAAAGAGGTGTATGGGAACCAAACCCCAGTGGTATATTGATATAGAAAGATGCGCCAATAGCCAATGCATAGTTGGCTGGTAAAAAAGATTCTGGCTTGTCCTGTAGTCAGCATGTCTGCTGAACGTGTGTTCAGTGCAGCTGGTGAAGTTGCTATAGTGAGAATGACCAATCTCATGCCTCATAATGTGGAGAGATTAACCATGATCAAAATGAGCCAGCATTTTATACTACCCGATTACACCTTTCCCAAAATACCACAGTAGGAGGAGGAGGAGGCCAGAATCAGGTGTGTTAGCTGACCAACTTCTGGGTGAACCACCAGAGAATAAGGACAAACTGTACTACCTGGACTGAGTATGCCAGTGCCAGCATAAAACATTTAAATTATTTTTCGTTTATCTTTTTTTTTTTTTCTTTCTTTGAAAAAACAAAACGCAGTGGAATATTATGTTTGTGGTGGTTTTATGCTGCCCCATAATTTTATAGTCACGTATAAGCCTGGATTGGAGTTGGACCCATGTATAGTGAAGAAGCCCCCAGATACCATTCAGGACATTGGAGACAATGTCTGACTCTCTTACATGCCATTGCCTATCCCATTTGTTTCACTTGACCTAGCAGGGCTACCCTAGAAGATCATTTATCAAAAGACTGGTATAAAAAAATTAAAGTAGAATAACACCAGATGAAAAAATCAGTGGCATCATGTTATTTTAATTTTAAAGGCTTTTCTAGTAACTGAATAGGGGCACATAGTGGAAAAATGAAAAGGAATTACCTCTCATTTAGAAGTAAGGCGTTATGCACTATGCAGTACTAGTTGTTGTGCCAAATTATTGGAGGCATGCTAGCCAGCGCTTCAAGTACTTTGCTATTGCCTGCAGCTGGGGCAGCGGTAGCTGGCAATTATTGGTCTTTAATTACAGTGGCCCTGCTATTCCCCAAATCCCTTTTACTTAGTTCTACCCTGACTCCAAAGAGGCAGATGAATAAATATTAGATACATCACACATGTGATGTATAAAATGTAGAAATATATCCTGTCTGCTGTAAGAAGATGGTTGGGAAAACAATGTACTGCACTACAGGGAAATGAATGGGCTATATAGATTGTATTTGGAATGCTCGTCACAGAGTATAACTTGCACCAGACTTGAAATCAAATCGTTCACCTACTAGTCCCACTTTACTCTCTGGCCTCGTCCACAATTACAAAATCTTCTCAACAAATTTATTCACTGGGTAGTAAGGAAAGGAAACTTGACTTAAGGCAGAGGGATTAGGCAGGTAGGTAAAAAAATAGAGGGGCTTCACTGATCATTCATTGATCATGTGCCTAAGCTTTTGCTTATTCAGTTACTGTAAAGCGAAAGTCTCAAGAAAGAAATCTGAACAGGCGTAAAATCATTTTTTATGGGAATACTGCACTGCACTTTTTCAGTCATGGGTTGAGAAATGCCAAGGGCAGGGAGAGGGTTGATGAATGATGATGGGCTACATATCTGCTTCATTTAACAAATACGGTGAGCCAAGGGATTAGAAGGCACATTAAAACATCCCCCACTTGTAAACATAGTTTTGATAAACATAAATGATAAAACACAAAGTAAGCGAAGTAGGTGAGCAGCATGCCCCTCTACAGAAAAGCTCTCTTCTCTATTAATACAATCAATTATTCAGTCATCCTTTCCTTCATCCAACTATATTCACCCATGATTTCAGCTTTACTTTCTTGCATCCAAAATTCACAATCCTTTATCCATCCATTAAGTACCCACTGTCCTACCTTTCTTTCAATCATGCTTTCACCTATCCATCCATTTTCCCAATACTCACCCACACATCCTTTTTCATCCACCAATGCATCCTTTTGTTTAACTCCTTTCACCCATCCTTTCTTTTAACCTTCTGTTCTTTCCCATTTCCATCAAGCCATCATTTTTAGCGTATGTTATGTGTGCTTTTGCTGAGTTGCAGATAGAAGAGGCCATACTACCCCAACCGCAGCTGTAGCTGTAATGTGGGGTGTTCAAGAATTATATCACAACAACTCCCTTGTAGCTAGTGAGTAATAGTAATTGGCAATTAGCAAGCAATGTGCCCATTCCTGCTGCTGTGTCTCCTCCTGCTCCATCTGCTCCTGCAGCAGTGAAACTTGAGCCTACTCCATTGGTCGGTGTGGCTAGGAAAAAAACAGTCTACAATTTTAATATGTGAGTTACACCTCACCTTCTGAATTATTTTCATCAAACAAATCCAACCGCAATACATCAATACATTTCAGTTAGTACTGCAGTACCTTCTATCAAAAATATCAGTCTGGGCATTTTGTTGGAATGTTAGAAAAGCCAGGAAGTTAAGCCAACCAAAAGCTTTGCATAATGGAGGAGCAGAGCTAGAGCCTTTGATTATGATGACTCAGTAACATTGAAGCTCAAAGACACAGTGGAATACAAAAGGTCAATTAAAGACAGAAAAAGGATAATACAATGAATTAAAAATTGGATAGGGGAGTTGAAAAAAAAACTTGAAGGCAATGTAAAAAAAAGTAAACAAGGCAAAATAAAAAATAGAATAATAGTAGGGAGGGGTAAAAGTTAGGGAAATAGTAATAATTTAAAATAATAGGACTTACTAGGATGAGCAGAGCCATCAGCATCGGCGCTGGTGGTCGGCACCTCTCCAGCTCCTGCCAGACCTGCTGTAGTGCCCCTCTTCTTGCCCTTGGGTGCTGATGTAAGAAAGAAGATAAAAAATATACATTAGTGGTACCGTTAATCTCCCCAAGATTATTATATAATAGGCAAATGCAATAACATTGAGATTGAACCAGATCACCTATTGTACTCGTATGATTGACTGTCATTGAGCAGGCTATACTTCTAAATCCCTAATCCAAATTTTCCTCAACAAAAACAACATTTGGATCTAATGCATTGCAATGAATGATCTTTGATTCTATTCTCATTTTGCAAACCCCTTGATGGACTAACTCAGTCTCCCTTTTGAGTAATGCATAGATGCACACTCGCATCACTGTGAAAATGCTTGGGACTGTACGAACTACATAGATAAAAGCCACAGAGAATGCTAATTCATTGATATCACTAATTCACCGTGGAGGCTGGCAGACAGAGGACTCTGTGTTTCAATGGCTTCTTAAATATTCAGCCAAGCAACTGCCAACAAGTGCGATGATGTATTGCCGAGCACCTGCCAAGCTCCAACTGGATCACATAATAAATAATATTCTTAATACAAACTAAACATAACTTACCTCTCAGTGAAAGCCCCAAGCTATTCAGAAACAAAGTTAGCATTGTAGAACACAAGCACTGTAATATAATACTCACCAAGTCCTGGAATCTCAATGCCTAGAAGGTCGAGCAGGTCCTGCTTGCAATCAATTATATTCACCCAGCGGTGCGTCAGCTGCTGCGTGGTGCGCCAGACATGGGTGCTGGCCCTGACACTCCGGTGCACCCTATTCCTAAATAGCTGATGCTCATGAAGGGGTTAAATGCTTCCAGGCCAGCCCCCTGCTGCAAGAATAGAGGTGCTACACATAAAATACCAATGCTGTCACCTCTTCCTCCGAAAAGAGTGTCTGGGGCTGCACCCCTTGGCGCCGCCGCCGCCACCGCCCACACGGTAAGTGGCTGCTTGCTGTCTGGGGAGACCTGGCCCTGCCACTCCCCTGGTTGCAGTCTCATCTGCCATGGTGCTGGGTGAAAAAGTATGGGGGTTATTTGCAAGGAACTGACAAATCAGCTCCAACGCGCCAGTTTCCTTGCATCTCCGCGCCTCCCTAACAACATCATGGTCGCTCTGTTTTTACAATACAGCTCACCATGGTGCGTGTTAGGACAATAGCGTCACAATATTTGTAATTATTGTGGCACGTTGTGGGACTAGTGCCAAAAATGTTGGCGCTAGTCCTGCAAAGCACAGGACAGCCCATGGGCTAATGCACTAGCATCACTTGTAAATTTCAATGCACCATTTTTTTGGCCTTTCTGCGGAGGAACACCCCCTAGCATACATTATACCTGGCGCAGTATAATGTGGCACAAGGGGTTACAAAGTGTTGCAATCTTGCATTACACCACTTTATAAATATGGAACAGGGTGGGAGACTGCTTAGTGCTAGAGGCTTGTAAATATGCCTCTAAGAATTTAGAGAGAAAAAACAAAGAAAAGGGAAAAAATAAAGGAAAAAAAACAAAAAGGAAAAAAAGTGCAAAACAAAATAAAAAAAATAAAAAATACAGGGGCAGGAAAGAGACACTAAAAAATAAATAAAAATGAGGGGTAGAATAATCAGGAGTGGGGAGGATTATAAATATAAATTGTGGTTTGAAAAAACAGGCCTTGCACCATAAACAGAGTGAAAAACAAGATGGCCACGCCCAATGGAACCGGGTGGTGCCATTCACGCTAGATTTTGAACGCAAGTACGTACTTTGAGTTTGATGTCAAACACAACGTGAACGGGCGCAATGGAGAACTCCATCCACTCGCTGAACTTAGCGTAGTGCAGCTGAGTGTTTTTTGCCACTTCACGGAGTTCAGCATAGCACGAGTCTGCAAACTCTGCCGAGGCCTGGAAGGGACACCCTGACTCCTTAGCGCTGGTGCTGGAGTCCCAGAGCAACCCCGCCCCAGGGCAAAAAAGCATTTTTGTAAAAGTTTTTGCCACAAAGTTGCCGTTGATCCTCAAATTAGCAGCAAACATTTAAAAAAAAACAAGCACAGGCTCTCCGAGTGGGCTAGGTCCCAGAGCATTTTGAAGCAAAGGGGGGGACGCACGGGAACGTTCTCCTGAGGCAGTTTGATGTTCCAGGGACTGTCACCTCCCTGGGGTTTATTCACAATTTCATGCAGGGGGGGGCATGTGGTCTCCTGCAGCCCCGGAGACCACCAAACTCCCTGAAGCAATGATTTAATTGTAAGCAGGGACCTCCCTGGGACTATAATCAAACAAGATGCAGGGGATCATCCACCCCCCCCCCCAGCAGCTCCGGGGCCACCACCCCGCTGGGGCTTTAAACAAATACAGTGCAGGGGAGCCACACAGCTGATAGCAGCCCCGGTTACTTCCACCTTCCTGGGGCTACAGTAAAAGAATGAAGGGGGCCTGTTGTGGAACCCTGAGCTCTGGGGAACACCACCTCACCCAGGGCTAGATTATGTTGGAGAGGGGCCGCGCGTCCCCCCTCATGAAGCCAATGATGTCCCTGGAACAGCCACCCCCAAGACTAGCTCCTGCTATGTCCCATGGTACCCACAACTTTAACAGCTCTAGCCACGTCCGAGCAAATACTTCACTTTCTGCAAGTGAGAAATGTCAAACAGCTCTCATTCGCATAAAGTGACATTTTCATCTGATTCCCTGCATGCACATGTACATGTAGGGAAAGAGATGAAAACACTGCTCCCTCAAGCAGGGAGCTGCTATTTAGAGCAGCTTCCTGCTTGTGGGAGCAATGGCGGCTCCGGCAGGATGAGGGGAGCCCACTAGGAGCGTGGGGGCCTTGAGGCTCCCCTCCGGTCCTGTCACTCTCCCTCTCTCCTCTCTCTTCCATCCCAAAGTGGGATGGAAGAGAAAGAGAGAGAAAAAGATTGTCATTGGAATGGTCCCGTAATACAGTGACTTCAAAGAGACAGACTAACAAGGTGTTTGGTAAGAATTTGTAGTTACATTTGGATGCAGAGTAGAACAGAGTCACTTGTGGCCTAATGGTCAAGGGTGGTCTTGTGCTGTCACTCAGTAGGCTGAATGTTCAAATCCTAGTATCGCTTAGCAGTGTCTCTGTTTATTTTCTAGTGTTTTCACTTTTAAACATTTCAAGTGATGGAACATTGAAGTCTTTTTTCACAAAAAATCTGTGGGTTAAATGTCATAGCTAGGGCCACTGGAACTATGTGATTGTGTGGCAACGGCAACTTTCGCATATTTATAGATTTGCTGCATTTGCCACATATATCATCATCTGCAGCATAATCTGCAGATTTTTTCAGAAGAAACAAATTTGTTTCAAGCTCAAATGGTTCAAAAGTTACTAGAAATGCAGCAACACGTGCTTTCACGCCATAGAAAGCCCTTTGCAAAGCTGGACTGGTCATGTTTTTGTTCCTTATTGCTATAATGTGATGTTAAACTGGTACTAATGAGGCACAACTAATGCTCAGACAGTGCAACCAAGTTCACAAATGTTCAAATGATGAAGTCATATCAATTCAAATTGTGCTGTATTATGCAGCATAATTTGCCTTTTCTTGCTACATAATTTACTCAACTCTGCCGCATAATTATGCCCTCTCCTGCCACATAATTCTAGTTGCCCTGGTCATAGCTAAGTCTGGACACTGCACAGTAAGGAGTCACCACTGGCCTAGTGGTTAAGGCCTCACACATGCACACTAAATGTTAACGGTTCTAGTGTAGGTGAGTCTGTGGTAATTTCCTGCTTTAGTTTCTTTTCAACTATAAATGGTTAAGTTACATAATGAATGGTGATCTCACTTCATTTAATTGACAAAAAGTACGAAAACATGTGTCCTAAAATAACTATAACTCCCACCCTCGCCATACACTTCTAATTATCCCAGATATTACAGCACTCATAATAACTTGTATAACATCAATAAAAATATCAATAAAACATTAGCAGTCAAATTATTGAAGAGAAAACTATGCATAGTGAGGGTGTGAGTTATAGTTACCTTAGGGCATGAATTATAGTTACTTGAAATAACTTTATCTATAAGTGCTGAATTTCAATGGTTTTGTGCGAGTAAATTCAGAACCTAACTATAATGTCTCTGTAACCTATGTTTTTTTCAGTGAATTTCTATGTTTTTTTTTTATTCTGTTACCTAACTATAACGCCCCTGTAACCTTTGCTTTTTTTCAGTGCATATCTTGCTTCAGTCTGAGCCCAAACACAGCAGACCTTGCTTTGTGGGGTCGCGGACCCCATACATAAATAATTGTTCCTCTACCCAAAGACAGAAGTCCTTAAAGGGTTATAATTAATCCACTTTATTTAATCTGGCAACAAAAATAGACACCCGACCCATTTCAGAAATTGTTGTTTCCTTGATCACAGGTATTCCACATTGTCCATACCTTCATATTCACATGATTCAATACATAACATAAAACATAAACGATGGGCTCTGCAAGCTTCCGTCTTCGTACAGAATTATGGTGGCCATCTTTAAATGTTTTTCAAGTTGTTTAAATAAATTATTATCTCTGTATACATTGTAACTAATTGATCTTAAATTCGGATTACATGAATTAATATGAATTAATATGATGTTTAGGTTGTACAACAATTCAAAAATTCAATCCTCATCATTAGTGAGTTGTTCCAATTTTTATCATGTTAATATATTTACAACCATCCACATAACATCTCGTCCTTCTTATTATTACCTTTCATTTACCATCAACAAGATTATTTGTCACAGAATATTCTATGTACACAGTGGTAACTTCCTCACCCATTTTGCATAACTCAGATCATACCCCAGAGGGTTTATAACAATATTTAGTTGTCACAATGGATTTCCTTACAAATACTATAACACATTTAATTTGTCTACTTGATCCTCTACTATAAATACTTGGGGCTCCATACATCTCATTACCCTATTGGGATATATTTCATTTCCTTAATACTCTACAACTCCCACCAAGAGTTATAAAGGATATAGTAGCTCCTTTGCTTCTCATCTTTTTCAATCCACTGGTGCAGTCATTTACAAGGTCCATCGAATTTTAATACATCCACCTAAAAAAACATTAAAACACAATCAGCTAGACAACAAATAAAAGACCAATTCTCAAAAGCATGTGATTCTTATTATTCTAATGACAGATACTAGCTTACAGATGAATGGTTAATTCATCATCCTTATTTAATCCTATGGGATGCATGGTATTCAAACCAATAATCAGTTGAGATTCCAACTTTCTTAAGTTCAAGGGTTCTATTACCCCCTCTCTCATTTAGTACAATCCTGTCCAAAACAAAACAGTTTAATTGATTGCTGTTCTGCTCATGGTATTGTTTAAAATGCCTTGCTACTGGATATGATTTATCATCATTCTTATATAGCCCTGATATGCTCCAATATTCTTTTCCTAGCTGAATGGCTAATACTACCCACATACAATTTATTGCAGGGACATTTCAAGGCATATATACAATAATCAGAGAGGGCGATGGAATGTCTTACTTCCATGTCTGCATTCTTCCTACTTGGAGGTGCCACAAAAGAGAGTAGGGTTTCCCCCTTTAAAATGTTATTGCACATCCTGTTAGGGGTCTATTTAGTCATGCAAGGGAAGGTTGGGAGAGGCCTCTCAAAGAGCCCAAAAAAGACACTGTGGTTTACATAATTGGCCTTTGTTCTAGGATGGCTGCATATATAAAAAAAAAAGCCAGCAAAAACCTACAAGCGGGTCAGGCGCTCCAGAAGCACTGGTATGACCAAAAAGCTGCTATGGTGGAGTTCCAACCAGGACAGAAAGATAAATGGCCCAGACCTTACCCCATAACCTTGGTATTTGCAAGAATCCCAAAACGATAATACAAGTCAACTGGATAAAGCCCTATTTTGATAGAGCTTGTGGTAAATAATTTAAAATACCTCTGAATTTGCCTTTTAAGTTAAATAAATAATAAAAAAAGGAAAGAGACGGGGTCCGAGATGTAGAGAATAATCATGATTTATTCAATAACTCGAGTTAAGGGAGAGCTCCTTCACCAAGCGGGTTAGGGAGTAGTCTGTCTTACTTCGCGCAGCATAGAGCTTTTATACATTTTTCTACTACATGCAAACAAATGGCAGAGGTTCAATCATTTTCCATTAGTTAGGTATAAAAACATTTGTATGCCTCAGGGGAGAGGAGTGGGAGATTGCTTACAAACAAAAATGTGCAAACAGCTGAAGCGTATAATAGTGTGTAGTAAATGGCAGGTATGACTTTGTTCCAATTGCAGGTTATTCCGTGGAAATTAGTTTTTCTCAAAATTGGCTTAACCGCAGGTATGTGGCCGGTCTGGTATTCGGCCTTAGGCATATTACAAAATGTAGCTGCTTTCAAGCTGCATCTTTTTCTGCCTATATCCTCTGCGACGGGGTGTTTAAACACTCACAAAATGGATGCCATATTCAATATGGTTATCCTGATATCAAATGAACAGTGGTTGCACGAAGGGTGAGAAACTATTTTTCCACATTCCCTCCTTGCACCAGAGTGCAACCATTGTCCTCTATTTCGATGGCCATAAGATCATCAATATGGTCTTGGAGCATAATCTTAACATTTTCTTTTTTCTGGATGTGTGGTTTAGGAATGCACATGGTAGCACACAATCCACAGAGTGGCGGGCCACACTGGATGCACAGGCAGCATCCCATTAATGTAAACAATGCTATGCCAATAGCAGAAATCAATTTCCAGCCCCATGTGGAGACTAGTCCCCAAAACCATCCTGACCAGGTCCAGTTGCCAGGATCCTGGTGTAAGCTGGACGCAATTTTGTGCAATCTAGAAATAGCCTCATAGACAGAGGGGGCATTATCAGGTATGAAAACACAGCAGCTCGACCCGATGATTTTACATGCTCCGCCCCTCTCTGCTAGTATGACATCAAGAACAAGACGATTTTGAAGCGCTACCATTCTGATAGCGGATTGTTCCTGTGTCAAATTTCCCAGAGCAGCTATAGTCTGATTTACAACTGCTTCTACTGTTCAAGTAAGCCTACGGATAACCTTACTATTCTGAATCGGTCCAATAAAGAAGAAGAAACCTCTATTGAAGTCCGTATACTGTTCCAGGGTAGTCTCTGTTTGGTCTATCCCCGAAGTATCTATAGATCTCTTATGCCTCTCATTAGGGAGTAGGCGATCCTTATGATACATCGGCGGGGCAAGGAAAACGGGAGGCAATAGGAAAGATATATAGCATCTTCCTCCCCATCCGAGGGGAAGACGTATATAGGCTATCTCTCCACAGACAAAATATGTATGTCTAGACGCTGGAAACGTTGATTGGCCTTTATCCTCGAAACTCACAGTAATATTACATTCACTGTGTCCTACCTGGATTATACCAGTCTTCTGGACACACAGCTGTCCTTTCATTTTGGAAACAGATATGGAGGTTGGTCCGCCTTTCTTTTTAGGCTTGGTATTTACTAATTTGGAAGACCAATATTCCTGTTTATACTCTTCACTTTCGAATATAGTCCCCTTAGCCTGTGGTATTCCATTATCGTCGGGATAACAGACTTGATTAAGGACGGTATTCATATCTCCCCATGGCCACCCATTCTTACATATCCGAACATCTCCTTCAGGGCATGCGGAATTGGAAGTATTGTACGCTGTTATTAAGGCAAACCAAGCCTCACAGGTACCATTATATGAAAATGGAAAAGGTACCTGTGGCATCCCTCCGTCATTCTGATGAGGGGGAATCTGTCCGCATATCCAGCAATCGGTAGTATTGGCAACCTGATGAGTATAGTGCAACATCCGTACAAAGGAGTTATTTTGCATAGCTAATCTGTGGGCCCGTTCATGAGGCGTAAGATCATAATAGGTGTGTTCTTGTGTACTGTTGGGTGAGAATATAGGGAGTTGACTAGATGGAAAAATTTAATGTAAAACCCAACCTAAACACATTGCTGCTGCCAGAAACAGCATTAACACCATTATACAAAAATGTCTTTCCGCACACATTTTCTTTCTGTATTTGTCTCTCAACATCTTCTGCTTCACTGTCTCCGTCGTCAGTTTTGTCAGGTATACTTCTCAGAGCCCCTGCCGTTTCACCAACAAGTAGAGCTTGTTTGGACTTAATTGACCAGGGCTCGAGTAGATGACCTGAGTTTAGATCTATAAGTCTGCTGGAGACTTTCTTGGTAATGTCAATTGTTCTGCGTTCTGTTGTGTCTGAAGTGGCGATGTCTGTCCACTTTTTTCCTTGGGAAAATGTTTCTTACAGTGACTGGCATGGAGCCATCCCTTACGGCCTTCGACTTTTACAGCTGTCCTGGTAACCAGTAGAACGAGCTTCAGTTCCTTCCATCGAGGCTCAAGAGGTGTTGTTCGATCAAAATTGCGAATATAAACCCAATCGCCTGGTTTGATCTGGTGCTCTTTGGGCTCAGTATTATCAGGAAATGCGGCTGCAACCTGTGAACGACAAAATTGAAGTGCAGACATCAAGGAAGCCAGGTAATCAGTCAGTACAGGTATTTCAATATCTGTTATAGACTTAGCTCGAGGTATCCCCCATATGTTAGGTGGTCTTCCAAAAACTATCTCGTATGGTGCTAATCCTATCCTGGAATGGGGAACCATTCTCATATAGAACAGTGCTACAGGTAAAGCAGTTATCCAATCAATTTTCTTATCTGCACATATTTTTGACAATTTGTTTTTTAAAATCTGGTTATGTCGCTCAACCAGGCCTGCTGCCTGTGGATGACGCACACAGTGAAATTTCCACTGGTATCCCAACAGGAGCAATATCTTTTTCATTAATTCAGACGAGAATGGTTGACCATTATCAGAATATATAACTCGGGGCAGACGGAACCTAGGAAAATACTCCTTAATCAATTGTTTAGCTGTAGTGCTGGCAGTATAGTCAGGTACAGGATAAGCTTTGGTCCATCGTGTTAATGTACATACTACTACGAGTACATACTTCTGTCCTCTGCACCTTTCCATTTGTATATAGTCCATCTGTAAAACTTCAAAAGGATGTTCAGGAGGATGAAATCCTCCTGCCCCTACTGTTGTGCCTTTTCCAATATTATACTGACAACATATCATACATGTTTGGACTCTTTGTTTGGCTGCTGCCCTAAGATGTTTATTGTCCCATATATGTTGTATTGCGTCTAGCAAAGCTTTTTCCCCAAGATGGGCTAGTCCATGTATTGTATCTATAATAATCTGCACCATGGCATTGGGAAGATACCAGACTGCTTTATGTGGTGTCATCAATCCTTGATCAGTTAGTATCCCTCCTTCCTCTTTCCATTTTTCTTTTTCCTCATTTGTGGCGTGACTCTGTATGTCTTGGATGTCCATAGTTATATCTCGTGTGACCTGCATATGCATAAATTCCGGACCGTGATGCAGCGTACTCTCTACGTCTTTCTGTGTCATGTCGTGAGCTGTTTGATCTGCTAATGCATTTCCTAATATAACATGATCTGTCCCCTTTGTGTGTGCTTTGCATTTTATTATAGCTATTTGTTCTGGTAGATGTATATCATCTAACAATTGTGTTATCAAGTCTGCATGTTGTATTTTTGATCCATGCGATGTCATGAATCCTCTTTCTCTCCATAATGTTCCAAAATTGTGTACTACTCCAAAGGCGTACTGTGAATCAGTATAAATATATTTTTTTTTTCCTTTACCCAATCGACAGGCCCTGCTCAATGCTATCAACTCGGCCGCTTGTGCTGAGAGAATGGGTATCTGTTTGCTTTCTAAAATTTGAGTATTTGTGGTAACAGCATAGGCGGCCCTTATCTCCCCCTTTTCTGTTCTTTTACAGGAACCATCCACGTAAATATTTTCTTCTGCATCTGGTAATGGAGTGTCTTTTAAATATGTTCGTGGTTTTGTCACTTGTTCAATCACTTCCATACAATCATGTACCTCATCTATGTTCTTGTGAATGGGTAAAAGTGTGGCAGGGTTCAGGGTATTGCATCTTAAGATCTGTATGTGAGGTTGAAAAAGTGTCAGTTCATACCCTGACAGTCTTGCTATTGTTAGATGTTGTGTCTGTTAAGTAATAGTTCTACTGCATGGGGGACTCGTACTATCAAAGGGTGTCCCAATACTATAGCATCGCTTTGTCTAATAGCTTGAGCTGTTGCTGCTACAGCCTTCAGGCATGCGGGAAGAGCTTGTGCTACAGGATCTAAGGTGGATGAAAAATATCCACATGGTCTTTGTTTTCCAGCTTGCTCTTGTGTCAGGACCGATAGAGCAGTCCCATTCTTTTCAGTGACGAATAATGTAAAATCTTTATGATAATCAGGGGTGGCCAACACCGGGGCCTGACACATCGCCTCTTTCAATGTTTTGAAAGCGAGCGTGTGTTCCTCTGTCCATGGAAGCTGGGGTGATGTGCTGGCTTCTAATGTTGTCAATTTTACAAGTGGTTTTGATATTAGTGCAAATTGGGGTATCCATTGTCTGCAGTAGGATGTTAGTCCTATGAATTCGCGTACCTGTCTCTGTGTTTTTGGCTGTGGTATATTTTGTATCAATTGTATTCTCTCCTTTGTTAGCTGACTTCCCTCCTTTGACAGTAAGTGCCTTAAGTAGGTCACTTGCTGTTGACAGAATTGCAATTTCTTTGGCGACACTTTATGGCCATTTTCAGCCAAGAATGTTAATACCAATAATGAAGCTTCGACACATGACTGTTTAGATCTGGCCGTAATGAGTATATCATCGACATATTGCAGAAGGGCTGTTTGATCAGGCATTTGTATAGTGTCTAGCTGTCTTTTTAGGGCTTGGCTATAGATGCTCGGGCTGTCAGTAAATCCTTGAGGAGCTCGGGTAAACTGGAAACTCCTTCCGGATAATGAGAACCCAAACAAATATTGAATGTCTTCATGTATTGGTACACTGAAAAACGTGTTTTTGAGATCGATAACGGTAAAATGTGTGGCTTCACAATCAATTGTTGTTAAAAGGGTAGATATGTCTGGTACGACAGGATGTTGTGCCACAACACATTTATTTAATTCCCGTAAGTCTACCACAAGTCTATAGTTGGTATTTTCTCCTTGTTGTACTTTCTTTGCCACAGGTAATACGGGTGAATTCACGGTATTTGATGGTACTTCGATCACCACCCCACTAGTGATGAGGTCCTCTATAATGGAAGTAAGGTCTTTCTCAGCTTGTGGAGGCATTTTATATTGCCGGAGTCGTGGTAGTATGGCTCCCTCCTTTAAAATGATCTTGTGGGGCGTAATGACCATCCGCCCGACTGATGTGGGACTGGTGGCCCACAACTCGGCTGGGAGGTGGGCCAATCGAGGATCTAAATCTCTGACTGTATAATGGCCCTTGAAGTCTCGAAGGAACAGACGCACATACTGGGGGGAGCACACTATTATGGCTCCTAATTCTTTCAATTGTTTTATTCCTAATAGATTCTCAGGGCAAGCATCAGTCAAGAGAAGATCTGTTGTAGTGGTAAGGGGGCCAATTTGTAAGGGTAGTGGCTCTGATGTATTACTTGTAATGGGTTGACCAGAGAAACCCAGTGAAATATTTTTATTCCCAGAGAGTGGAGATTGCGGAAGCTCGTTATGATCTATCTTCGTCTTACTTGCCCCTGTATCCAATAGGAATTTCTTGTCTTGTCCCAGAAGGTGAACGTCTACATATAGACCAGTTTGGTCCACAGGTATAGGAATAAGGGGCAATTTATCCTCAACCCCCCCTGGGCAGCCTCATAAAAAACTGGGAAAATCGGCATATCCAGTATTTTCATCAGATATGTACATTTGCGTTGTATTTGGTATTCCCTGATTCTGTTCTTGGGGCGTTCCTTCTTGAGGTCTGTACTGATCTCGAGGAACATGTATTCTGGGTGTAGTTTTCCCAGTGGCCACATTATGTTTTAGAACTGGGCACGTAACGTTCCCTTGTAAATCTTTAACATAATGTCCTGGTTTTTTACAATAGTTACAAACACCTTTAGAATTATTACCCTTTCTTTGTACCTGAGGTTGTGGCCCTGATTTGGGCATCACTGTTTGTGCCACTAGTGCTCTCAACTTAGTCTCTTTTACCCTAACCTTTTCGCTTTCTTCTTCCCCCCTTATCCTGTTTTGGTGGTATTGTAATATTCGTAGGACTTGGGAGGGACTTTGTGCTTGCCAGGAGCTCTCTACCTTCTGATCTCTTTCCCTTAACTTCGGGAGGCTGTTTTCCACCAATTTGGATACAAAAAGATGTGCATATGAATCACTTTCTAATTTAAGACCGCTATTGGCAGTAAAACATTTCTCTAATCTCGTATAATAATCCCCTATATCTTCACCTGGCTTTTGTTTACAGGCGGAGATAGCATCCCAATCCTCTTTCCTTGTGGTAAGAAGTTGGGGCAACACTTTAAGAATGAGGGTCGGTGCTAATTTCACATCATCTGGTATGTCGGCTCCAGCTGTCCTGGTGTTGTCATTTGTCTCTAAGGCGGCCCAATTCAAATTAGCGTTATCCACTAACCAGTCTTGTCCCCTTAATTTCTCATAAATACTTGGGGGCAGCAAATTTTTTAGTATAATTGTTAGATCTGTTAAGGTATATATTCCCATAGTAAGGACGTCTGTAAGTTCCTTAAAAAACCCAACAGGATCCTTAGAATGCGGTGGTACCATTTCTTTCATTTTCATTATTTCTAATTTAGTAAGAGGTGTAGACACAAAAACGTTCTGCAATTCATTTGCGGTGTTTACTCTAGGATGGACCTCTCTGAGAGGGTATTGTCGATACTTTTCTTTCTCCCCGTAATCAGTATGGCGGGCCCGAAGGAGTGTCCTAGCCACTTCATCATGATATTCCTGTCGTGCATCTAAAAATATGTTAAGGAAGTGTGCAGGATCTTGCAAGAAGGCCAAGGAGGTACATTTGGATAACAAGTTTTCAAGGGCTGATTGATGGGGTCTGAAAACTCTATTCAGTGTCATCAAGTGTTGTGTGATGTACAGACTTGCTAACCTACGCTGGATGAGGGGTAAACTAGAGTATAACTGGGCTATAATGTCCGAATTATAAATCTTCGGTTGTGAAGTCCATAGGGTAGCAGTACGGACCAGTTCTTGTTCCTCGGCTGTCAATGGCGGTTCTTGTTCAAAGAACCAGTCTAGAGCTTCCTCAGTTTCCTCATATAATTCTACACTACTGGGAGGTTCTGGGAACGCGAGTAGGGAAGCAAACCTATCCCCTAGGGGTGGTACGCATCGTACAGGGTGCTGTTTACTGATTTTCCTCTCGGGAGTTACTGTTCCTTCTTTAAATTTATGTCTATGTTCCCTCATGAGATCTAATAATTTGTTTAATTTGGAATCCACTCCTTCTCCCTTATCCCCCCCTTCCTCTTCCTCCGCCACCTCTTCCATTAAATCTTCTAATTTTGCCGGATTTCTTTATCTCTTAAATTGGAAGTATCGGGCAAATAGATATAACATGAAGGTATATATATACATTTGTTGTTTTCTGTTTCTTCCTTTCAAGACATCTTGGTAGGGGGTAGAGTTGCCCCCTCTTAACATGAATTCTAGCATACCATTGATATTATTTTGTACAGCGGGATCTTTTCTATTTTTTTCCAAATGGCAACTAGTCTTTTTCCCTCGTCCCCTAAGGCGGGGTGTATCAAGGATAAGGGATCGTGTGGACACTGTCCTTCTGGTTCTCCCCCTTCCGCTTCGTCCTTCTTATCCTTTTCTGCTATAGAGAGAAATCTCGCGGCTTCGGAGAGATCCTCGACAGTTGCAGGAGAAACCACTGGTGGTAGATTATGTACGGGTAAGAGTGGTCGTGTATTGGTAGAATATGGGGGTGGCACATCTAATAAGTCTATAAGCGCCGAATCATCAGGGGGCATAGGTGCACTGGGAAGGAGAGGATTCTTTTTTGATTTATCGGGGCAGAAATTTTCACAACTTGTCAGTACGGGGTATAAACCTGTAACATTTCCTTGACTTTCCCTTATCATCTGCTCGAGAACTACCTCCTTTCCTTTCTCTTGTAGTTCCTCCTGTCTATTTTTTCCTGACATTCTCTGGGCTTTCTCAACTTTTCCTTGCGCTCTCTCTTGCCTCCGTTGGGCTTCTTTCCTCCACCATTCTATGGCCTCTAACTGGCCCTGTCTTGCTTTTCTCCTGAACAACTGTTCCTCTACTTTGAGGACATTCTCTATATCAAAAGTCCCCGTACTTGGCCATTTAAATCGTTCCGCTAATTGACTAGTATATTCTACCCATAGGTCCAAAAATACAATGGCCTATCAAAAACAAAATTTATAGGCAGTCAGACCATGTCAGAGAAAGCATCTAAGTTGAAGGCAACAAGATGCTGGATTTGGTTGTCATAGATCCTTCTAAGAGCCCCTGGTCTAGCCCAGTAATTTTAGTCCCCAAACCTCATTTCAAGGGAGAGAAAAAGGAAATTGGTTTCTGTTTAGACTCTAGGGGCCTCAATTCTGGATTACAAAACTGATGCACACCCAATTCCAAGATCTGATGAGCTCATGGACAGATTAGAGGCAGTCAAATACCTGAGTACTCTTCATCTTACATCTGGGTATTAGAGGTTTGGCCTTACCCCTGGAGCAAAATAAAGATCAGCATTCTCTACCCAAAGTGGACACCACCATGTCACTGTAATGCACTTTGGATTAAAGAATGCCCCTGCCACCTTCTAGAACTTGGTGAACGAAGTCCTAGGTGTGTTTGAATCCTTTAGTGCAACTTATCTAGATAATATTGCTGTCTACAGCTCCACCTGACAGGATCACCCGATTCTCCTGGGAAAGGTCCTTGAGATTCTGCGAAAGGCAGGCCCCACTGGAGTGGATATCTTGGCTGGCAGGCAGTGGTGCACTGGGCTGGGAGTTTGGACCTGCAAAGGTTACAGAGGAAATGTAATATAAAAGTAGCTTGTGCATTTAATGTGTCTTTGCCTACAAAAGGGCCAACCTAAAAACTAGAAGGTGTGAGATTGACTGATTAGGCCTTTGTGTTATTTCCATTGTCTTACCAATGAAGCCTGATTTACACAGAATACAACTCCAGTGCTGACCTTGTAGAGATGTCCTGAAATGCCAGATTTGTAGATTACATTTGGCAACCTTTGAACCCAACTCAGTGGTGAGTGGATTGGAGTACTGGACATCTAGCAGGCTGCAATACATTGGATACAAAGTGGTTCATAATGCACATGAAACTGTAATTGGTTGTCATAGGGAAAGTGAAATGTAACATGTATGTGGCTAATAATTCTATTCAGCATGCTACAGCGTATGGGAAATGTCCGGAACAACAACTCCAGAACAATAATTACATTGTTAATGCAAGCAAAACCACACTTACATTAACAACTACTCCCTTATTCCCTGCCTTAACCTTGCATATGCTTAACAATGCACATGTGTGGTGAGGACAGAGAAAAAGGGAGAGTGCATCTGGAGAGGACGTGGTCAGATAAGTGGGGCAGGGGTGGGGGTGGGGGTGGATTAAGGGCTTGGGGCAGTGGTGGAGGGATGCCGGGGTAGTTTGTTTTAGGGGCAGGGGTGGGGGATAGGGGTAGTTCTAATTTTTAGGGGTGGGGATCGGGACAGTTCTGTTTTTAAGGGTGGGGTGGTGGATCAGAGTAGTTTGTTTTTTGGAGTGGGGGATCAGGATAGTTAGGTTTTCGAGGGTGGGGGTCGGGATAGTTTGGTTTTTGGGGTAGGGGATCGGGGTAGTTAGGTTTTTGGGGGTGGTGGGGTCGGGGTACTTTTGTTTTTGGGGGTGGGGTGTCGGGTAGTTTGGTTTTTGGGGGCAGGGTGGGGGGTTGGGGTAGTAATATTTTTGGCAGAGGGGGTGGGATTGTTTTGTTTTTGGGGGTGGGGGCAGGGAGATGAGGGTAGTTTGTTTTTTGTGGGGAAAGGATCGGGGTAGTTAGGTTTTTGAGGATGTAGGGTCAGGGTAGATTTGTTTTTGGGGCGGGATGGGGTTGGGGTAGTATTATTTTTGGGGGTGGGGTTGGGGTAGTTTTGCTTTTGAGGGTGGGGTAGTTTTGTTTTTGGGGTGGGGTGGTGGATTGGGGTAGCTTGGTTTTCGGGGGTGGGGGGTCAAGGTACTTTTTTGGGGTGGGTGGGGGGGTTGTGGTAGTTTGTTTTTGGGGATGGGGAATCGGGGTAACTTTGTTTTAGGAGGTGGGGTTGGGGGGATTCGGAGTATCTAGGTTTTCGGGGGTGGGGTGTCGGGGTACTTTTGTTTTTAGGGGTGCGGGGTGGGGGGATTGGGGCAGTTTGTTTTTTGGGGGTCGGGATCGGGGTAGTTTTGTTTTAGAGGTGGGGGTTGGGGTAGTTTTAGTATTAGGAGTATTAGGGGTGGGGTACTTCTGGGCCCTAGGGCAGGTGGGGGGTTGCATGCTAAAACTACGCATGCCGTTCCCACACATGCCTTTACTAGGCATGCTTTTACAATGAAAAATCATTGTAAAGGCATGTGTGGTAAAGGAATTCGTAGTAACAACACGGTCATTGTTCCGATCGCGTTGTTCAGGCATGCGTGGTTCCAGCATTCGTTGTTCCATCAAACATCCACAGCAATAAATAATGTTTCCATTTCCATCAATTCAATGTAGCTATAAATGTCGAGACGGGGCCACTCACCTGAAAAGCAGGATGTCTGCAGGGACGATGGTATGTCCCCCGACCTCCTGGAACACCTCTTGGCATTTCCTGGTGGACACAGAAACCCCGGCAGGTGTCCCAAAAGGAAAGGGGGATTGGAAGAGAAAGAGACAAAACACTGCCACGTGTTGCCGGTCCAGCCAGGCACCATGTATCTTCGGGGGGCAGGTCGTTGTTGACAGAGTGATAGTAGAGTTAGTGCACTCAACTTCCTTGAAATTGAATCTCTCTTTCTGATATGGGCACGGGAGCGTTAGAAGAACACCGGGATGCTCCAGCACTTTTCTTGGATAATAATAACTATTGGCACAATTACTAACACTGCATTACCAAAAACCCAAACTGAGTACCATAACAATAAGTACTGTGACACTAGGGCTGGCTTCACAGAGATTCACTGTTGTACACTACAATTAGAACTGTGGTTGCACTTATTATGCACAAGAAATACAAACAAGGGCATTAATTATATCACATATAACTTTCCTCCATGCATAGGGTTAAACTAAAAGGAACAAAAACAATCCAAGAAATACAAATGTCCACTCTGGGCTTAAACAGTTAGGGTAGCACAGTTTGGTTTGGTTTCACTGTGTGTGTGAAAAACCCTTTAAAAGCAAATTCCTCAAACCTGAAACACAGGCGAATGGCACAATTTAAATCTAAGAGTTATGCTATTAGAGAAAGAAAAGACACGTAAATGCTCTTTTAAAATTACACTGTCACTTTTTGTAGTACTTGAGCTCAAGCCGATTTCCTAAAGCACATTTAGGCAAGTAACTACAATAATAATGTAGAATGTTCAGAAATGAATTTGTCTCTTCAAGCTAAGCACTTTGCCAAAATATGAGGTCTGAAATACACCAGCTGTTCTAGGAAAGCGCGGTGCTCAAAGAACAAACTCCATGGAGAATACTAGTCACTTAGCTGCAGTCTTTTCCGAAGTGCTGGAGGAATTCCTGGTGTTAGCTGGTACAGGAATGAAGAAAAGAATTGACTCAAAAGTCCTGAATATGAGGATGACAGCAGGGGCTGGACTGCCAAATCAGATGCTGAGATAACGAAGCAAAACAAAGCCAAGCAGGGAGGCATGCTTCACTCTGCTATTTATAGCCAATCAGGAAAGCAGTTGAGTTTCCACATATGGATGAGTCACCACACCCAATTAGAAGCACATGTCTACACCACACCCAATTAGAAGCACATGTCTACACCTGCTCACATTAGCAAACAAGCATTGGTAAAACAAGCATTGATAAAACCAGTTGTGTAATACAGCACATTATGTTTACTTAGAAACATGAAGGTTTAACCAAGAACAGAGACATGATTTAACCCTAATCCCTGGGGATGCTGACAGATAACGCAGTAGGCACCTTGGGGATTCCTGACAATGAACAGGTCTCAACATGGTTGAGATACACAAGAAGTGATGTTTTAACCAATAACATGACATGGTGACTGTCAAATGCACTAGTTTTTCAAATGTGTGTACAAATGGAAGTAACGGATGGTGGAACAACATTACATTCCACTATTGTTTTTCAGATCCAAAAACAGCATCATGGTAGTTGTAGTCATCTATTGACACCAGAGACAATACTTGTTCGAAAAGTAAGTTACACATATCAGTTTTAATTACTATATTGGAGATAAACACATGCTTGCAACTTGTACACACATATGGATGTGATGTAACTAGGAGAACCTGCCACTTAGAAACACCTTATTTGCCTGTGAAAATGGATGTCATCTTGGACCTGTGTTTGTAAGCACAGCAACATACATTGATAGACAGTAATTGGCAAAGCCCAAGCAAGGGATGATCTTTGGGGCACTACACACAATCTGACAACACATATTGTACTATGTTAGAAGGAGAGCTACAACCATGCTGCTAGTAATTTGTATGACACAACATATTTCATTTAGTCATAATTAGCTATATCTGTGTTGCTAAGGTTGTTGCAGCATTGTAAACATCTCACTTAAGGGCAGGATTCCATTAGTGATTAAGGAGACATACATAGGCTTGACGTACCAGTCTGCACTCCACCAGGGATTCCAGTCAAGCCTTCAGGATGGAGGATTTGCAAGACCTTCTCCTCCCAGGGAACAAGTTGTAATGGAGGGAAAGGAGAACCACAACCAGTCCTCTGGGCCTCCTCCAAGTAACACTTGGAGGCCAGTGAATAAACTTTCCTGCCCAGGTTGTTCCACCTCTTCCTAATCTCCTCCTGTGTGTGTAGGTTGTTAGCTACAACATTTGCTCTGTCAACTATTCTGGACCACATTTGCTTTTTATGGGAAATGGTAGTATGTTGGTCGTTTGATTTAAACAACTGTGGCTCTACTCCAATGATTTCTTCCACCATGACAGACAACGCTCCCTTAGAAAAACAGGGATTTCTCCTCCCTGCTATAGTGCAATATTGAGAAATCTCAAACTAGTGCCCAAAAAGATGAGGGAAAATCAACTAAACATGGTTTAAAAAATGCAGAGGGAGAGTAACACAGTAAAAACCTGTTTCCCATATGGCAATTCTTGCATCTAAATGGTCTTCTGCAGTGTGATGGCAAAGGATGATTGTCTGAAATGGAGTGTGTTTTATAGTGTGTTTTGTAGGTTTTCACCATTGTCCAATATACAACAGGTGTGGGCTTCTGGCATCGGACAAATGGCCACAACCATAGTACTCTACTGACGGGGTCCCGCAACAGACTTCTACCGTCATTGGCCTGTCACTGTCACACTGCCAGCACAACTGTGTGATCTAAATAGGCTTGGCAGGATGCTGCTGCCAATACGGCGATGGAGTGCTAATCATTGGAATTCGAGTCCACCTCATTGTCTGTTGGATGTAGCTTGCCCAATGGAGCACACTCTGTTGTGGCGGTCTTTGACTTAGCTGTAATACATCTAAATACAGCAGGTGGGAGACCGCCAATGTGACAGGCTTTTCAGGCCTACCGCCAATGTGGCTTGGTGGTAATTCCACCAAGATCTAAATCAGGCCCTTAATAAATAGATCAGCCAGCTTTGTTCCATGTGCAGTGTGGCTAAAGTGAGTTTGGTCATTGTCATTAGTATCCACCATGGCACACACCTTTTTAGGAGGAAAATGGCATAACCTGAAGATGAAGTCACCTCCCCACAGTATGGAACATACCTTCCCTTTAATACAATGAATCCTTTCCAAATTGTGTTCGAGTTGGACTAGTACAATAATAATGTTTGATGCCAGTATGTTGTTATACAGATTAACAATTACAAAATTAAGATTGTACACTCCTTCTCAAACAATGATCAAATTTTAGGATGAATCAGACCCAATCTTAAGTGAGAGAGAAGGCAAAGTATTTGATGTGATAATAGCCAATCTGCCTTCAAATAGACTTGTGCTAGAAGGAACTGTGGGCTGGTGGAATGCCTTGAAGCCATTAATATGGATAGGTTAAATTGCCCAAGTCTCCTGGTGAGAGAGAAATTGGAAATCCTATCAAAACGAAATCCAAGAGGTTGATGACAAGGTTGAGTATAGGCCTGCCACCTTAAAAAATGGAAACTTACATGATGGAAAAGCTCCTGGGTTCTCAGGCAGAGGAGCTAATTGGGTTTGACAGTCAATACAGGGAAAAGGGGGAGAGCAGAGACAGCTGTGGAACTCATCTTCACAAAGTTAGTTAGCCCACGGGTAATGGACATGCAATCAAACAGGGGGTGAAATGGTTATACATTATGAGTGAAGGATAAAAGGCAAGGGACCGGGCAGGACCAACCTTGGTGACTGTATCAGGTCAATAGAAATATCCCAGTGGAAGGATTATTACTTGTTGGTGGGATGTGAGTGGGAACCTGGATCTAATTATGGGCAGAATTAGTTACACCAAGTAAAGAGATGTAAAAGACATAACATAGTCAGCAGGGAACAGTTTACTACCCTTAACAATCCATCCAACCCTTCTTACCATTTTCAGGTCCTTAAAAAGGGCAATAGTTAAGCCAGTTTTGCTGCCCACCGAGTAAATGGCTTTATTTTTTAGACTTTCCCAGGATTCAGATTCAGGTTGGGGGAGAACTGATACATTTCCCAAAATGAAAAATGTATGGAGTGGCCTTAGCGGGAAGGTCCAACACTGGGGACGGGCCTACTCTTGTTGGCGCACGAGGAAAGGTATTGGGGATGTTGGGTTGCACAGTAGAAGAGGGGACTAGGAGAGGCAGATTGGTGAGTGGAGCAGTGACTGGAGGAGCTGCAGTAATAGGCTCAGGCGGCGAAACGCTAGATTAATTACTGCAGCACAGTGTATGGGTGTGGGAAGGGGTGATAGTTAGAGTAGCATGTATGTTGGATTTTCAGTAGGAGCGTAAAGATTCTAAGCATCTAGCCAAAGCATTTTCAACTACAGATAACTTAGAGGACAATGAGTCTAAATATGATTTCATGAGGTCACCCAAAGATTGTACAGCTGTAAGTATACCTTTAATGTTTAATGTCCTCTGGGTTTGTTAGGGATGTCACAGGGCTGGATTTACTCTTTTTGTTAATTGGTCTGCTAGACCTCGTCACAAGTCCTGTGTCAACCTAGGCACTGTAATACACTGTTTTCATAGAGGAAGCTGGCAGTTTCTTGCACGTCACAAGGGGATGGGAAGGAGGGTCTGCAGGAGAGTTGGGGGATATTTCCTCAGTCATGTTCTGGATACACCGATTATTAGCTGAACATGTAGCCATAATTTTGACCATGTCAAACTTAAAAATGGTGAACAAAGAGACAGGGCCCAGCCCAGCCACTTCGGGCCATGGAGGGGAGCGGACTGGTCTACTGTTGTCCTGGTCTTTGCCCAGGCAAAACGCACAGTATTGTCCTGCGCATGTCTCATGTTGTGGGCAAAGTCCAGCAATGAAGGGCGTGTCCTCAGCTTGTGGGCCCCTCCTTGCATGCAAAGAAGCCTGGGGGTGTAGTTCCACCCAAGCCAGGGCCTCCAATAGCGTTGTGGACAGTGTGGGCAGGGGAAACCACTTTTGAAACAGAACAAAAGTGCAAAGTGCAGCACTTTAGAGTGTCACCACCTGCTGGGCTGTTCCTTGTGTGCTAGGGATACTGGGAGAAGTAGTTCCACTCCACCCAGGTTCTTCAATAAAGTTGCGGGCGACGTGGGCAAGGTAAATCACTTTTGAAATTAAACAATTGGAATCACAAACCACTGACCTGCTACTTCTAATTGAAAAGAGGTGATACCTGATTTGTAAAAAAACTCCTTTAGAGCAAATTTGATAATTTTGCCAGGCGACTTTGGTGGGACCAGGCAGTGGTCCCAGGGACCACTGCTTGCTCCCCATGATGTCCTCACAACTCAACTTATTTCTTCAAGCAGCAAATCTTCTTTTATGGAACATGGGTGCTTTAAAAGAAAGGTTTCCCTGTTGAGAATATAAGCACATGGTCTGCTGATTTTGGGAACTGAAATGCACATGTCTGTAGCCAGTCACAGAGGGTCGAAATTCAAACCTGTCTGATTAATAGTCCGGCTGTTCTGTGACCCTTGTGACTCGAGAGTTTGTGAGGCAATATATTTGTACTTATGTTGCATCACAAACTCAGAAACAGGTCATAAAAAGTCAGTGTACAATGTGCAACCACTTTTTATTAGATGTATCTTCATATACCATTCCCCATAACCCATCTCTATGTCCCCCCTCTCTTTAGCCCTC
Organism: Pleurodeles waltl; assembly: GCF_031143425.1. Lineage (NCBI taxonomy): Eukaryota > Metazoa > Chordata > Amphibia > Caudata > Salamandridae > Pleurodeles > Pleurodeles waltl. Next base: position 917,662,194 of record NC_090447.1, read on the forward strand.
ATGTTTTTCCATAAACTCAATAATGCACTTTGGCCCTCATTACAACCCTGGCAGTCGGTGGTAAAGTGGCGGTAAAACCGCCAACAGGCCGGCGGTAAAATAAATGGAATCACGACCGTGGCGGACACCGCCAACATAGACAGCCATTTTAACACTCTGACCACCACAGCGGTACAAACAAACACTGCGGCGGTAACTGCCAACAGACAGGCGGAAGACAAGGTTCTGCCCACTGTATTACAACAGTCCAATTCGCCACCTTTTCCGGGGCGGATTCACCGCGAACAAAAACGCAGCGGAAACAGGACTTGGAAGGGAAAATGCTCACCTCTACACACCCCACCAGCAACCAGGACGCCATGGAACCCGAGCTCCAGATACTCCCAGCCTTTGTCTTCCTGCTCCTCTACGAGGAACATCAAAGACAGTGACGAAGACCACGGTGAGTACTGCACCTACGACACAGGGGAGGGAGGAGGGAAAAAAGAGTGACACACATACACAACACGCAACAATCCCACCCCCACCCTCACCCACTACAGCACACACACAAGTACATGTTGATTCATTACATTAACAACCCCCCTCTGGAAGAATGCAAGGACAAAAGGAAATGAGTTGAACGTTTGTAATCTATTAAAATACAGTAATCAAATATATATATATATATATATTTACACTATAAACAAATATATACACCAAGAATACAAGTCCAAGGTATTCCACAATTAAAGTCCGTGGACCACTGGGCCCAAAATGCATGGGCGAGGCCCACACAAGATACCCGATCAAAACGGAGAGAACACTGCTGGGGCATCAGATAGAAATACAGCAGGCACCTCAGGGGGAAGGTGGGGCACCTCAGCTGGATGAGTGCACAACGCCAGATCCACAAGGGGGCTCCATGCCCACTGCTCTATCCTGGGGAGTGCAAAGCCACAGTCTCACAAGTCTTTACAGTGGGTGGTTTGCCCACTGCTCTATCCTGGGGAGTACAAAGCCACAGTCTCACAAGTCTTTACAGTGGGTGGTTTGCCCACTGCTGTATCCTGAGGAGTGCCAAGCCACAGTCTCTCAAGTGGATGCCTTTCTCCACTGGTTCTGGAGGGGGCTTTGTGCCCAGAGTGCTTCATCCTGCCAAGGACTGAGGTAGTGGATGCTGATCTCCACTGGTTCTGGAGGGGGCTTTGTGCCTAGAGTGATTCATCCTGCTCGTGGCGGCCTCAGTAGCGTCGGAGGCTTTGGCGCTCATTGGCCTGCGGTGCTGGTGGCAGCGGTGTCCTTGGCAGCGGTGCTTGTGGAAGCGGTGTCCTTGCCAGCGGTGCTTGTGGTTGCGTTGTCCTGTTCAGCGGTGCTGGTGGCTGCGGTGTCCTTGGCAGCGGTGCTTGTGGCAGCGGTGTCCTTGCCAGCGGTGCTTGTGGTTGCGGTGTCCTGTTCAGTGGTGCTGGTGGCGGACTTGTCCGCCGTGCAGGTTTTCGGCGACTTGCCTGTTTTTCTGTGCCCCTTCCCCACCTTGGATGGTGGCGCAGCTGTCTTCCCACTCCCAACTGTACTCCTGGGAGAGGCTTTGGTGGTAGATGTTTTGCCTCTCTCCCACCGGGCAGTGGCCAACTGTTTTGCTTTTGAGGTGGGGGACTGTCCGTGGTCTGGCTCCTTGCCACACTGGCTGCCTTGCTGACTGGAGCACTCCAGAAGCTAGTTACTACTGGCACCACTGTTCCCGCAGATGTTGTGGCTGAGGTGCTGGGTTGGGACCTGGAAAGGCGGACCCTAGGGGACTGAAGGGGTGGGAGAGGTGAGGGGAAGAGGTCAAGGTTGGACAGGAAAAGTTTTTGGGACACACTGGGACGGGTAGATGGAGGGGGTTTGGGAGTGGAGGAAGGACCTTTGGCCTCCTGAAGGCCAGGTTCAGGTGTGCTCCTGCATGCCATCACAAACCCCCACCAGTACCTTCACCCCATCACTCTACCACCTCACATACACCCCACCATCACAACCCACCCATCCCAATACCAAGCCCTGCACATAACACCAATGCACGGACCCCCATCACAAACCTGCATGGACACACATCACTAAAGCATGCACACTAGAGACAATCACCTAGCCCACCAAATAACTACTCACACAAGTCAAAGCTGCCAGGGCAATCACAATCATAGAGGGCAACCCGCCCATGCAAAAGATGTCACACGCAGAAACAATAACACTGCATTTACATCCCCACAGGTACCCCTCCCTACGTCACCGGAGAGGAGGTGCCAGCAACATCCAGTCCCCCGACAGAAGAGGCCCACAGTGATGACAGCAGCTCTGGACGCCAGGATCAGGATGACCAACCTATCCCATCAGGGACCTCCGGACAGTCGGTTACCCAGGAACAGTCCTATACCACCACAGAGACTCCCCCCTCAGGAAACACCAGTAGAGCACCCACCCAGCGGGTCCATACCTCTGTCCCCAGGACATGTCAATCAGCAGTGTGTCCACCACTACAGGGACCCCAGGACACCCCGCAAAGACAGGACAGTCAGGGACCTGGGGTCAGTGGCAGTGGGCACAGGGTTGAGGGGACAGAGGCACAGGACAACAGGGAAGCTGGGGGAACTACTGTGCAACAGGGGGAGGACAGGCCCAGGGAACCGACTCTCCACGAGGCACTTGCAGGCATCCTGGGAGCATACCACCATTCCCAGGAGATGATGGGCCAGATACTGGACAAGTTGCAGGAGACCCAGCGGCTGCAGGAGGGACAGTACTTGGGGATCAGGGAGGACCTGAAGGACATAAACACCACCCTGGTCACCATTGCAGGGGTGCTGGCAGACATGGCCAACACCATGAGGGAGGCAGTGGCACACCACTGCGCTCCTGACACTAGCCACACCGATGATCAGCCCTCCACCTCCGCTGCCGCTAGTGGACAAGAGGCCCCGCCACAGGACCAACAGGCCACCAGCACCCCTCTCCCTGCAGAAGGAGAACCTCCCCGCAAACGGTCTCTGCGATCCAGGCAGAAGCCAGAGAATATTACCAAGACCCCCACCAGAAAATAAGACTCTCCTGATTGTCATCCTTGTGTCCCACTCTGTCACCCTGTCCACCTTGAACTGCCATTGCTCTCCTTCCTATGCCCCCTTGGACAATGCACCTGTGATACAAATAGACTGGACTCTATCCTGGACTTTCCTCCACCATCACCCGAGCCCATTTCACATACCCCTCTACTTATTGGCACTTCAATAAACTAGCAGCCATTAACCAAGTGTATCCTTTGTCTCTTCCCCCCCTTTTTGTTTTGTCACCCTGTCCTTCTGTGCCTTAGCATCATCTGGCGGAGGAGCAGATAGCGACAGAGGGAGCTGCATCCCACAGGGCCCTGGAGGCCAAATCCACCAACGGTGAGGGCTCCAGTGGGACGCAGGGTGAGGAGAGCACCACGGTGGATACAGGAGGGGACAGTTTGGACAGGGATACCTCCTCCGATGGAAGCTCCCTGGTGGTGGCAGACACCCTGTGGCCACCCCAACTACAGGTACAGCTGCCACCCCCCACACCAGCACCGCCCTCCCAGCAGCCCCTCAGCGTGTTTCCTGTGCCTGCTCACCCAGGAGGGTGGGCATCTCCTTCACCCCAGGCACTTCAGGCCCTTCCCCAGTTAGCCCTGCTTCCCTGGGTGAGGAAGTTATTGACCTCCTGCGATCCATCTCTGTTGGGCAGTCAACCATTGTGAATGCCATCCATGGGCTAGCAGCCCATTTGCAACAAACAAATGCATTCCTGGAGGGCATTCACTCTGGCGTGGTGGCCCAACAGAGATCAATCCAGGCTCTGGCCTCCTCTCTGATAGCAGCCATTGTCCCTGTTTCTAGCCTCCTCCTCCAACTTCCTCTACCCAGTCCCATTCCCCGCAACCCCAACCTATCCCAAGCACACAGGCAGATCAGCATGCACACAGGACAACACACAGGAGTGGCTCAGGCAAAAACAAGCAACACACATCATCCCACAGGCACTCACACAAACACCATCCAGAAGCAGACATATCAATGTCCACTGCCTCCACTGTGACCCGTCCTCCTCATCCTCCACCTCCCTCCCAGTAGCGTCTACACTCACACCTGCATGCACTACATCCTCATCCACTACCTCCATCACCAGCATGCCTATCACTACCCGCCCCTCACTGGCAGTTACCACCCCCACATCCATGCACATGCCCCCTGTGTCCTCTCCCACTGTGTCTGCCCCCTTTCTCCTAAAGTACATAAATGCAAGCACTCAGACACCCAACAGCCATCCACCTCACAACACAACAGCATCCAGCCCATGCACCTGCATCCAAACACAGCACAGACACTTCCTACAACCATTTCATCTTCCTCCACTCCCAATCCTTCACCCTCTTCCCTCCACAATGTCCTTAAGAAGCTTTTCCTCACCACCATTGACCTCTTCCCTCCTCCTCCCCCCACAATCCTTCACGTCGGGCCAGGGTGGTCAGAACCCAGGTGAGCACCTCAGCCACCCAGTCAAGGCCACAGTAGTTTCGACAGCTACTGCAGGTGGGAGAGGATCCTGGGAACCAGCCAGCAGCACTGAAAGTGTGCCTGACCAGGTGCATCAAGGAAGGGCAAGGAGGCACCACCAGCAGTGTCTAGGAAGGGCAAGGAGGCACCACCAGCTTCAAAAGTGAAGGGAAGGAGGCACCAGCAGCTGCAAAAGGGAAGGGCAAGGGGCCTGCACCTGCAGGCAGGAAGGACAGGAGACCTTGTGCTGGGACTCATTCGGAGCCCCCACCACCAACCATGTCGGTTTAGCTGTCCGAGGCTGCAGGGGATGGGCTGGAGTCTCCCCCCACCACTGCCAGCACTGCCACCAGCACTGCCACCAGCACCGCCACCAGCACCACTGCCAGCAGCAGCAGCCCCAGTGGGCATCCGTCTGAGGCTGCAGGGGATGTGCTGGAGCCTCCCCCCACCAGTGCCAGCACCACCACCAGCTCCACTGCCAGCAGCAGAAGCCCCAGTGGGCAGCCGTCCGAGGCTGCAGGGAATGGGCTGGAGCGTCCCCCCACCACTGCCACAAGCACCGCCACCAGCACCACTGCGAGCAGCAGCAGCCCCAGTGGGCAGCCATCTTAGGCTGCAGGGGAAGGGCTGGAGCCTCCGCCCACCACTGCCAGCCCTGTCACCGCCGCCGGGCAGTGTGTAGTCCTGCCTCCATGGGCTGCAGATTGTCCTGGATCCTGCAAATCCTGTAAGTGTGACACCCAGGTGAGAGACTGCGACCTTGCTCTCTCCAAGATCTGCATCACAGGGCACAATGCCCCCTCCAGAACCAGTGGAAGAAGCCATCCACTCACCCCATCCTTCCCTGGATGAAGCACACTGGGCACAAGGCCCCCTTCAGAACCAGTGGAAGAAGCCATCTACTCACTCCATCCTTCCCAGGATGAAGCACACTGGGCGCAAGGCCCCCTCCAGAACCAGTGGAAGAAGCCATCCACTCACTCCATCCTTCCCAGGATGAAGCACACTGGCCACAAGGCCCCCTCCAGAGCCAGTGGAAGAAGCCATTCACTCACCTCATCCTTCCCAGGATGAAGCACAATGGGCACAAGGCCCCTCCAAAACCAGTGGAGAAGCCATCCACTTGAGAGACTGTGGTTTGCACTCCCCAGGACCAAGCAGTGGGCAAACCACCCACTTGAGAGACTGTGGCCTTGCACTCCCCAGGATCCAGGATCAGGCAGTGGGCAAACCACCCACTAGAGAGACTATGGCCTTGCACTCCCCAGGACCAAGCAGTGGGCAAACCACCCACTTGAGAGACTGTGGCCTTGCACTCCCCAGGACCAAGCACAGGTCATGTTGCCCCCCTCCAGGACCAGTGGCGTTGTACCATCTTCTGGCTAAGGTGCCCCCCCATTCCCCATCCCCCTGAGGTGCCTCTGTATTTTCAACCTGATGCCCCTGCAGTGTTCTCTGTGTTGTGAGCTGGGGCCTTGGCCTATGTGTTGTGGCCCTGTGGCCCACGGACATTGAGGAGTGGGCATTGTCCCTCCATTTGTAAATATGTATGTACGTTTGTAAATTGATGCACTTATTCATGTTCTTTAATCGTATTACACTCACTTTCCTGAGGGGTATGGGGTTGATATGTAATGTTACTGCATCTGGTTGTGTGTAAGGTGCTGGGGGTGGGGGTGTTGCATGCGTGTGTCACACACGTTTTCCTCCCCCCTTCCTTGTGTGCTAGGCGACAGTACTCACCATGGTCGTCTTCGCCGAAGTTGATGTTCGTAATGCAGGTAAAGGTAGACAAGCATGGGAAAAATTTGCAACTCGGCTCAATGGCTTCTTGGTTGTTCCTTGAGTCTCCAGAGGTGAGTCCTTTGACTTCTGTGTTCTGCTTCCGAAGTGCTTTTGATGTTGTTGGTACAGCCCTGGAAAAGGTGGCGGATAGGAGTGTCATAATAGTGTGGGCGGTACATTGTCTTCCGTCTGGCTGTTGGCGGTACCGCCATTGTGCTTGTTGCTACCGCCGTGGCAGTCGGTGTGTTAAAGTGGTTGTCTGTCTGAGCGGCTTCCGCCGTGGTCATAATTCCATTTTTGTTATCCCCGTCCTGTTGGCGGTATTACTGCCGTTTTATCACCGACCACTAGGGTTGCAATGAGGGCCTTAATTTGGTATTTGAGGCTCACAAACTATACTTGTACACCTAGTTTAAGACAGTTGTTTCATACATCTTGTAATATCAGACAGTTGCTATAAACAAAACACAGACCACACCATTTGTCCAGGGGCCCTTCAAACTACTATGAAAACTTCCAGACTGGTTTTAAATATGTGTTCCATTGATTCATATTTTTGCTTATTGATACGTACTACAAATACATCTTGTGAAACTACGAAAACTTCCCTTGAAATATATTTATCACTAGATTGACATTTATTCACTTATACATTTAAGACCAAAAGAGAATTTCCATACAATTTATCGCTGTTAGACCTGTCAGCCTCAGGGTGGTCTTCTTCCAACTTTTTACTTTCCTCACCCATTTTTTCTGACCTTGTTTTTGTTGACCTTAGGACTCTGAGAACTTTACCACTGGTAACCAGTGCTAAAGTGCATGTGTTCTCCTCTGTAAACCTGGTAATATTTGCTTATACCCAATTGGCATATTTAATTTGCTTATAAGTAAAGTGATACTATATTTACCCAGGGCCTATAAATTAAACACTGCTATCAGGCCTGCAGCACTGATTGTGCTTTCCACTTAAGTAGCCCTTTAAACATGCCTCAGACCTCACATTGCAGAGCATGTGTGCAGTTTTAACTGCTATTTTGACCTGGAAAAATAAACCTTTGGCAGACCCAAACCTTACCTTTTTATACATATGTCACCCCTAGAGTAGGCATTTGACAGCCCAGAGGGCAGGGTGCACTTATTTAAAAAATAAGGCATGTACTTTTAAGTTTAACATGTACTGGTAGTGAAAACCTCTTTAATTCATTTTTCACTACTGCAAGACCCATCTCTCCCATAAAATAACATTGGATTTACTTTATCACATTTTATAAGTACAATTTAAAAGTGGGAAGATATTGAGTGCATGTTTAGTGTCTTTGCAATTAGCCCTATTTATTGGTGAAGTTGGGTTTTTTATTACAATTTTTTTCTGCCCTATAGGCCTGATTTAGATCCTAGTGAAGGAAATCCTTTGTTACAAATGTGACGGCTAACCCATCTTGTGTATTAGGATATATTGGGATCGTAATATTGGATATCCATCACGTTTGTGACAGAGTAACACCCTCTGTCAGGATCTAAATGAGGCCCTTAGTCTTTTCTGCCTATAGCCCGTCCTAGGTCACATGACCGGGTATAACTGACAGTTAGACTTTGTGATTTACACCCAGACTGTCACACTATAGAGGGCTTACATTTGCCTGAGTGGGCCATTTGCTGGCAAGATGGGGAGTGTAGCTTAGAACAGCCCCACTTACATTTGAATAGCCTGTGCGCTGCCTTCATACAAAGGGCCTAACAACGCTGTCACTTCAGCTAGCTGGGAGGCAGGGCAACGGAGGCAGAACATTCAATGCACCTCAAAGCGTCTGTCTAGATGCTCCCACCTTCCAGAACCAGAGTATGCAAGAAGGACCTTGGGCACCAACTCTTCAGTACACTTCTGAACCTGTGGACACTCTGCCAGGAAGAAGGACTTCTGTGCTACTATAAGAATTGCTACTCTGCTGGACTCCTGCTCTAAAGGGACTGCTACCCTGCATTGCTGACCTGCTTCCATCTTTCTGAGGAAAAATAACTGGACCTGCAACTTCATCTTGAACCCAGCACCCCACAGTGTCTCAAAGGGCTAGTCTGCTGGCCTCTTGGTCTGAGCCTGAGGAACATAGAAGTCTCTCCAAACAGCTTCTATACCCAGCTGTAGTGGGTTTGAGACCCAAAAGTGGTGCATCTCAGGTCCTAGACCAATGGTGTGGCTCACAGGCTGTTCAAATGAAGCTTTTGGGCTCTTTGCAACAGCGATTGGGCTTGTTCGCACCAGAACCTCACCACCTGCACCAAAATTCCGTACAAGCCACTGCTAGGCCCTCTCTTTGCACAGCAAGCATTGATCACCTATTGAGGACGGCCACCACGAATCACCAGCCTGCCTGTGCATGATGACAGGCCTGCACTTTGCACCATGCTGACCACCACCCTCAACACTCTCCTTGCACTTCCCTATTCTCTCCAACTCGTACGGGACTCTTGGCGTAAAACTTTAAAATGTAAATCTTCAGTAGAACTAATCTGGGACCATGTCCAACACATGCTCCATCACGGTCGGCCTGAGTTTTTGATTTTGACCCAGTGCGGTGCGACTAATTAGACATGGTTGGCACTTTATGTTTTTTAGTCATTACATTGCAATTAATTCTTTACAAATTCATAGCTCTAGTACTATTGAATGTATTTTTGTCATTTTAGTTTTGTTTTATATGTTTGCTCTGTATTTCTAAGTTGGTGTGGGATCCTTTTTGTTTTCTGTTTTCACTGTCATCCTTAGTGAAGTGTTAATTTGGGGCTCGCTTGTGCCTTATCCTGACAAGAATTTTTGCAACTACTTGACCAGGGCTCACACCCCATTCAACCAACAGCCCAATTTCTTACAATCACTATTAAATTTCATGATGCTTTCCAGCACGTCATCTAGAATTACATAATTTCTTTCAATTACCAAGTTCAGTTATTCTTCACAAACAACACAAAAAGTTTTTTTTTCAAGTATGACCTCACGCATTAGATGCATCAGTAGGTAGCAAAGATAGTCTAAACCTGACAAGTACAGAGGCACTGAGTTTTATCTGGCATCTTCGGGCTCCGTGATAACTTTCCTCTCAGGTGGTAAACGTAACACCTGCACTGACTGCACAGGGAGATTGAAAGGGATTGAATAAGCTCCAGAGCACAGGGAAAAATTATTTTCTCTCATTGGCAGGTCAGATTCCCCTAACTCGAGTCTCAGTGATCTAGATGAGGACTTACACTCCTCTGCATCAGGGACCAGCTCAAGTAGCGTCTGTCAGATTAGGTACTACAGCTAGCCAACTGAAGCAATGTAAAAAAAGAGAAAGAGGGGAACCTAGCTAGGATGGTCGAAGTTGAAAAAGATCTCAATGCTTCCCTTGCCATGAAATTGGACCATTGTGCTACCCAGCAAATTTAGCCTGATGACCAAACTCAGCCAATGACCTCATCTACTCTGGTGGGAAATCATGTGATCACTGAGGGGAGATCAGAAGAGCCCATGCTAGGGCTTATCTATAATTCCATAAAACATCTTCAGGAAGAAACTTTCAATGAGAGCCGCAGGGCCTGGCTAGCCACAAAGAAGCTATAAAGTGCCATCTGGAAGGTTAATAAAACCTGTGCGGAAATTTGGTGATAGGATTTCCAGGCTGATGCCCATAAATCCCAAGGGATGAATATACTCTGGAAGATAGAAGACTTTGACAATAGGAAGCAAAGGAATTATCTAAGATGTTTGGAGCTTGCATACTATGTAGAACATTAGCACCTTCATATTCAACATCCTCAAGGGGGCCTTCCCTGAATTGACAACATGGAGCTGGGACCTTGAGGTTCACCATGTTCATTGCTTTCTGCTGATGCTTAGAAAACAACATGATGAGCGAGCGGACAATCCTAGAACCATCCTGGTGTATGTTAGGAGCTTTTTGTTTAGGGAAGTAATCTTTACAAAGGCTCACCTGGATTCTAAACAGAACGATAATGGTCATATCTTTTTTGTATTGCCCAATTTGTGTGATGCCACAGTGAAAAGGCGATGGTGGTTCAGACAACTCGTTAATCTATTCGAAGACCTCGGAGGGGAGCATATCTGATGAATCCAGCCTGGCTGCACATCAACTATAAGGGCAAGACTCAGACATTCACCTCAGTGGTTAAGACTAAGGAATACCCAAATGCACTCTGTCCTGGGACTTGAGAGATTTCTTATTTGGGAGGGTTGTATGGGTCAGTGATGATCTACCTATGTATTTGGTTTGCCTTTACATATTAATGAGATTTAGAATTAGGGTTCTCTATAGGGGATAATATGTGCTAATTATGGTTGTAAGTTTGCCATTAGAGCTGAGTGTTGTATTTTGCTTGTATACCTCTCTCTCTGTAGATGTATACTTTTCTTTTTCCTTCTCTCTTCACTTCCTGGTGTTCACTTCTAAGAGCTGGTTTGGTGGTAGCCAGGTGGAGTGTGTGGAGATCATAATAGGTGACCATCAATCAGGCCATGGGTGGCCTGATTTCTTCATGGTTTTGGTGGGGAATTGGGTTCTGTGGAAGTCTGGAGGTGGTAAAAGGAGAGGTGGGGTGGTCTGGGTTTGGATTGGAGGATTCAGGAGGAAGGTTGAGGGTGGGGGTGGGTCAACCCAGGAGGGGAAGCAAGAGATACAGATATCTTGTACCAGTAGGAGCTACTGGGGTTCATTTGTTAATAGGAACAATACCTCTTTGACTGTTATGTTTGTTTTTGAATAGGCATGAGTGAGCTCTGGATTGCAACTGTGAATATCTGGTAGTTGAATGACAGTTGTAAAAGAGGAAAAGTGGCACAAGATCTTAAAGTACTGTGGGCTTTCATACATTGCCTACAAGAGGCACATATAGAGAGGGCAAGGAGGCACCTTTTAGAATCTACAGGCAACCTCTTGGTAGGGTATATGGCCCAAGGTACTAGGACTTGGGAGGTGGCCATTATTGCATGAAGAAATACATGTAGTTTTAATCAGACAATGGCTGATAAATTTTGTTGGTGGGTGATCACTGAGCGTCACTATCCCAGGGAAGTATTTAACTAGTGTTCATTGTACAGAGCAGTCATGGATGACCCACACAGTCTTTGATTGGCTGGATATTGAACTGGTACTCTGGCCTACCCCTATCATAATTTGTGGGGATTTTAACATCAATATAGTGGTAGGCTACACAATGCTGGTGGTGACTCCTACTTTGGTCGGAAGCCCAAGATTTTCAAATCTTTGCTCTTTCTGGGGGAGAACCATGGGCTAGCTAACGCTTGGCACATGATCAAAATGGCTGACCCCAGCTTCACTTTCTTTTCTGCCCCACATATGTCACATACCCATTTAGACTATTTCTTTATCTCCTGCAGCTTGCTCGGATGGAGCAACATTGAAAAATTCACCTGGGTTATATCTGACTACAACCTTCTGGTCTTAGAGATCCCAGTGACAGGTCTGGGAAGGAATAGACAGAATTGGTCTTTTGAGCGGGCACTGCTTAGCGATAAAGATTACATTCACCTCATAAGCAATTGGATCCCATAACTTATGGAGCATAACAGAATGAGTGCTTCACCTGGGGCAGTCAGGGATGCATTTAACGCAAGCATGAGGGGGAGACACTGAGTATTAGCCTGAGCCAGAAAAAAACTAAGAAGTCCTGCTTGATGGAGCTGAATAGACTACTCAGAAAAGCAGAAAAGCTTGCGGTGGAGGTGGTGGATAGGGCAAAACATAGGGTTGCACTAGCCAAGGCTATAATTAATGATATGTCAGTAAAGAAGGTGGCAGATAAATATATTGCCTGGAAGCAGGAGTGTTATGAGTATGGCGAATGTGTGGGCCACTTTCTAGCTGTCCGCATCAGACAAAAGGTAATGCAAGTTGGGATACCTGAAGTGAAGGAAAAATCTGGATGGCTGGTTACTTACCCAGAGTGAATACGAGAGGTCTTTCAGGTGTACTATTAGAAGCTCTACAGAAAACAAGAGGGACGGGATGATGAGGATATAAATAATTATCTGGAGACTATTCCAGTAAAGAAATTGCGCTCTGAAGACTGAGGCCCTCTTTATGACTTCGGCAGTCTTTTCCTAAGACCACTGAAGCCACGGGCGCCGTAGGACTGCTGGCGGTCTTCTGAACACCATATTACGAGTACTGAAGGACTTCTACCACAATTTAGGCAGAAATTCTCTAGTAGTCGTGCTGGCGGTCGGAGATGCAGAGGCAGTTTCACCGCCGGCCCCGACCCGCCAAAATGACTCCGCCAGCGTGCCAATGGGGTGAATGCAGTGAGTGCGTGTGTGAGTGGGGATGTTGTGCATGTGTGCATGTATGTGTGTATGGATTTGGGAGGTGTTGCATGTGTGTGAGCATGAGTGTAAGAGTGTTGTGAGTGTGAGTGAGTGAGTGTTGCTTGTGCATGTCTGTGGGTATGTGCGTTTATGGGGGTGGGAGTCACCATAGTGCTTGCTTTTGCTGATGACATTGCGATGGTCACACCAAGTCCCGTGGCATAACTGAGGGAGATTGAAAGGGAGATCCAGATAGGTGGAAGATTTTACGGATATTCTCTGAATGAGAATAACACCCAAGTTGTAATTATTAACAGATATATACAATGCAAGTACCCTCAGGTAGTTGAGAAAGCCATGCATCTAGGGGTTGATATGGTAACAGAGGTAGACCAAATTGTTGAAACTAAGTTGGCCCTGGTTATAGGGAAAACAAAGACAGATTTCTGTAGAGTGGATAACCTACACCTCACCATAGTTGGGCTTAGTAACATGGCAAAAATCATATTTCTACCCAAGATATTATTTCTGTTTAGGGCTATTCCTCTGGAGTTTATTAGTTGGTGGTTCAATGTTATTGACAACACAGTGACTAGATTTATCTGGACATACTCCAAAACCAGAAAATGCCTTAAATATATAATACTTCCTAGAGATGGGGAGGGCTGGGCTGTCCAAGATGTAAGCTTTATTATTGGGCAGCGGCACTCCAATGTATGGGTCCATTGATTGAGAAACATGCAGACCAATGGTCGGGTGGGGAGATTCCAGCAATCTTTGAATTACTGCTGGGAGAAGAAGCTAGGGACTGTCTCTTGCGACAGGTGGAGCCTAGTTACTTCAAAAGGGTCCATTTATAAGACCCTTCAGGGTGCCTTTAAGATTTAGACAGCACTCGGAAAGAAGTTAGTGTTAGGGCAGTTGCATTTTTATACTCCGCTACAGAAAAATCCTACACTCCCTAATATTTTTTGGGATCTTCACGTACTCAGTTGGGAGGTTTGGCATTAAAGCAGCTAAGCAACTTTTTTTTCTTGTGATGGAATAATCTCTTTTGCAGAATTACAGAGTAGCTTCAAAATCACACAAAAGGAGTTTTTCAAATATCTGAAAATCTGGGACTTTCTTTCTAAGACAGGATGTGGTACATGGGAGTTTGTAAAAGTGGAATTGGTGGACTTGTTGTAGGGGGGAGCATTGGATGATCAGCCAGATCTATGGTTTATTGAAAGCCCTCTCTCAAGATGATCTTAAGAGGCAGTAGGAAAAGTGGCAAAAGAAGCTAGGGTCCTCAGTTGGCTTCTTTCTGAAATCCCTCAAATTAGGTTGCAGTCTACTACTCTCAGCTAGTTTACAGGCACATTGCAACAAAACTATTTTTTATCTATATTATACGCCATGAAAGACTGCCAAATTGAGAGGGGGGGGATAATCAGGAGCCACCTGTCCATGCCTTGAGCATTCAGGGGTAGATCTTATACATTAAGGGGCATATTTATACTCTGTTTGCGCCGGAATTGCGTCGTTTTTTTAAATGCAAATCCGACGCAAAGCTAACTCCATATTTATACTTTGGCGTTAGACCCGTCTAGCGCCAAAGATCTTGGAGTTTGCGTCATTTTTTTGCGTGGACACCTACCTTGCGTTAATGATATGCAAGGTAGGCGTTCCCGTCTAAAAAATGACTCCAAGGCATGTGCGCCTTATTTAAACTCCTGTGCAAAAATGACGCACGGGAGTGGTCGGGTAAAAAAAAATGACGTCCAGCCGCTTTTGCGTCATTTTTTAACTCCTGGTCAGGGTAGGCGTTAAGGGACCTGTGGGCTCGGAAGGAGCCCAGAGGTGCCCTCCCATGCCCCCAGGGACACCCCCTGCCACCCTTGCCCACCCCAGGAGGACGCCCAAGGATTGAGGGACCCATCCCAGGGAACTTAAGGTAAGTTCAGGTAAGTATTTTTTTTTTTTTTTGTGGCATAGGGGGGCCTGATTTGTGCCCCCTTACATGCCACTATGCCCAATGACCATGCCCAGGGGACATAAGTCCCCTGGGCATGGCCATTGGGCAAGGGGGCATGACTCCTGTCTGTGCTAAGACAGGAGTCATTTCAATGGGGGTTGGGAGTAAAAAAAAATGGCGCAAATCGGGTTGAGGCTAATATTTTGCCTCAGACCTGACTTGCCCCATTTTTGGACGCCCAAGCTCCATTTTCCCCTACGCCGGCGCTGCCTGGTGTGGGTCATTTTTTTTGACGCACACCAGTCAGCTGCGCCGGCTAACGTCATTCCATAAATAAGGCGCCCGCATGGCGCTTTGGAATGGCGTTAGCCGGCGTTAAAATTTTTGACGCGCAACTGCGTTGGCGCAGTTGTGCGTCAAAATGTATAAATATGGCCCTTATTTTGTAGTTGCCCTACTCTTGAACAGTTCCAAAACAAGCTAACCAATTTCTTTGATTCCATGTTAAGGGTTAATATTACTTTAACCCTTCGGCTTATCCTTCTGGGTGTGCACAGAAAATGTGGCCATCTCAGCTATTTGTGTTTGTTTCCATGGCTGTAGTGCACCTGTGCATCACAAGAGCTTGGCTTGACCACTTTCCCTGTCTTTTCACCAGTGGTTTGCTCATCTTCAAGCCAGTATCTTGAGCCTTTTTAAGTTGGTGGCTTATATGCTCTATGGTGTTGTTGGGAGCGGAGGGTAATTTTTTTTGGAAGACTTCCTATTTCTTACATGTTTACTTGGGGGTGGTTGTTCTCTCTGATAGCAAAAAGCCAATTTTAATTCTCTGTGTAAGGCTCCCTCTTGTTAGTTATATGTATTGTTATCTTATGAGTATTGTCTAGTGTCTTTTGTTTTAACCAGAGATGGCCAGATTGCTCGTCTATGGGCCGAGTTTATATACCTAAATTCAGGTACTTCAGAAATTATAGCTAAACTTTACTTCACTGCATTTTTTTGGATTACCCATGTGAAAAAATGAGCTACAACATGGAAGTATAATTGTTGACAATGAGGGTTGCACTAAAGCACTTTACAGACTATGTTAGAGGTAGCAGCTTTTCACAGGGGAGCTCGACTCATCCAGGAGGATATATATGGGTATTATAATATATGTACTATATAGGGTATGCTCTTTTTTTTAATTGGCCTAAATGTACTGTATATTGTTGTATCAATTGGATTGAGTTTTTTTGGTTCTTTGAGCCCGCAATTCCTTTTTGTATGAATTGGGGTTCTTGCTGCAAATCTCAATATTTCTGATTTCTCCTCCTGTATTTGTATTCATGTAAAATTTGCAACAAAAATATTTTTTGAAAATATATATATATATTAACTTACTCACAAAGAAAACAGATTTTGTTAGCATGCTAAAACAAGTAATCCAAATAGTTTGTACAATTTAGAGTCCTTTATTTCTTTCTTCAATGATCCTTTGTGCCTATTTCTTCACTATACCTCCTCTAGGCAACATTTGCCGTGCCAGGCTTTGTTGCCTTGACTTCTTCAGATTTAGAAAACATGTCTCAGATTAACGTTTTAACTCAACTCATTGGTAACTGGCCTGGGATTATTCCTCTACCCAACTGTAAGAAAATTGTTCAAGGAACATCCACCACCTAGTGATACCTCAAAATGTATGGTCACAGTCTACAGGAGATATTGTATTACATACAGTTTCAAGTGTGTATCACAAGTTAAAAATTCTTAAAGTACAGTAAATTTATTATGCATAAGGATAATAACAACTGTGAAGTTAGTAGGCCTCGGCAGAAAACTCAGCTCCGCTCATGGAGTTTTCAGAATTCTGGCACTTTTCACCTGGATTTTGAGGTGAAAGGATCACTCTCTGTGTTTCCTGGACATACATTTGGATTTTAGGACTTTGGCCCTCATTACAACCTTGGCGGGTGGCGGAGGCCGCCTGCCAAGGTGGAACCGTCAAGCGGCCGCAAACCCGCCGGCTGCATTACAACATCCCCGCTGGGCTGGCGGGCGGAAACAGAGTTTCCGCCCGCCAGCCCAGTGGGGATGTTGGGCGTAACATTGCAGCCGGCTCCTAATGGAGCCGGCGGTGTTGCGGCCATGCGATGGGTGCAGCTGCACCCATCGCGCTTTTCAGCAGACAGTGAAAAGCAGGGTGGGGCTGTGCCTGGGGGCCCCTGCACTGCCCATTTCAAGGGCATGGGCAGTTCAGGGGCCCCCAGGGGCCCCATGACTCCCCTTCCCGCCAGCCTTTCCATTGCGGTCTCTACCGCCATGGACAGGCTGGCGGGAAGGGGCGTCATAATCAAAATATGGTGATTTGGACCGCCAGCCTATTGGCAGTACGATCGTCAAAACAGCCCTGGCAGTCTTTGACCGCCAGGGATGTAATGAGGGCCTTTTTTTTGTGATACCACAAGTAAGTTCAAAAAGCTATTGTATAAGGGTGTTGTTTGTTTGCTTAAACATGCTTCAGTAGTTCTTTGTTCTTTAATTTGATTTTTAAATTTTATAGTGGTAGGTGGCAGAGTTTAAGTAAGGGCATAGTAATTTATTATGCATTTCATTGATTTTTCATCATTTACAAAGGACAATTGTTGCACCGCTCAGTACCTTTTCTCCACATTTGCTATATTTGCAATATTCATTTATTTCACTATGTGGCCTATACTTCCAAAGGGCCATCTAGCCAGTAGGACCAGTACTAGTAGTCATCAGTGCATTAAATAAATGTTTCAGTTGTACATGTTTTCTAAACTTCATATAGGGCAAGGATAGAATTGGATTCAATGAAAAATATTGGCTAGTGTTTACATTTCATTTTTTTTAAGAGTGTATGTGTTGAGGGGTAATATTTGATGGCATAGGAGGATGTGTGTTGTTGTGCTGTATAGCTCAGTTAATGTTTGCATTGCTGAATCAATGTAAGAGTTTCCTTCACTGTTACCACCATCCCTCCTTTTTCTGGCCAGTGTGTGTGTGTGTTTGTCATTGTTCACCATTTGCCTTTGCTCTCCATGCCGCGGGGCCATTTTGTGTAGTCTGTGTCCATAGACTTGAATGTGTCCTTTGATCTCCATGCCTCTTGTTAGTAGTTGCTGTTTGACCACATAGCTAGCAGCCATTTTGAGCATCCTGCCAGTGTTTCTTTGCCATAGGTTGCATGCGTTCTTTGTTTCCCATGCCTACTAGCTCCTTGTTGTTGTTTGAACATGTGGCTGGTAGCCATTTTGTTCATCCAGCTAGTGTGCCTTTGCCATAGGCTTCTATGTTCTTTGTTCCCCAGGCCTCCTTGCTCCTTGTTGTTTGACCATGTGGCTGGCAGCCATTTCATGCTCCCAGCCAGTGTACCTTTGCCATAGGCTTGCATGTGTTCTTTGTTCTCCATGCATCCTTGCTCTTTGCTGTTGTTTGACCATGTAGCTGGCAGTAGGCCTGGGTGGAGTTCATGGAGTCAGACTCTGCAGAATTCTGTGGAGTTGATTAAAAACTCTGCTGAGTCCTGAATGCTCCCGATCTTGGAAGCGCTAAGCAGGGTTGGGCCTGCACTGCACATGGGACATGCTGGTGGACAAGAGGCCTGAAATAGCAGCTTTCACTGCCTACAACTCTCGCCTGAATTCAGGCCAGGGCCAATGGCAGTGAAAGCTGCCATTTCAGTCCTTGTTTGTGTACCAATGTGTACAAACAATGAAAAAAGTAAATAGGAGACAAGGACTTACCTGGGTCCTTGTCGTCCTTCCCCAGCAGCTTGGCACTCTCTCTGCCTCCCTCTGCCCCTTGCTGCACTGCTGGCAGAGGGACGCCTGGCCCTCTCATTCCGTCGGTGGTGCACACTGCAGCTCAGTTATGGCTACACAGCTCAAGCATAGACTGTCTTTGCTTGCACTGTGGAGCCCATAACTGGCCAGCAGTGCATACGGGGTGACCTCCGCTCTGCTGGCGGGACTAGAGGAGTTTTTGGCTAGCTCTGCGCTCCAAATGGACTGCCAAAAAACTCTGTCAGCTCTGCCTGCGGACTGGAGCTACCAACCCACCCCTAGCTGGCAGACATTTTCTGCATACAGCCTGTGTTTTTTTCACATAAGCTTGCAGGTGTCCTTTGTTCCACATGCCTACTTGCTCACTGTTGTTGATGTTTGACCATGTGGCTGGTGGCCATTTTGAGCATCTAGCAAGTGTGCCTTTGCAACAGGCTTCCATGGATTCATGAGACACCAGTTTAATATTGATATGCTTGGGGATCATTGTAGTATATGTATACTAAAAGAATATGATTCTGATGAACAGCGCTTATGTTATTTCTTTTTCTTGCATTTTTTATTTGGCGCCTCCTTTCCTCACAATAGATTTCTTTCTTCGTGTTCTCCTATGCAAACATTGGCAATTATTGATCATTTATTTAAGTTTATATTTTAAGTTTTTACTTGATTTTTAATTTATTTTTTTGTTTTAATTTTTAACTTTTAATTGTATTTTTTAAATATAGTTTCTTTTGACACCAGTTTGATATTGATATGCTTGGGTATCATTGTAATATATGTATACTAAAAGAATATGATTCTGATGAACAGTGCTTATGTTACTTCCTTCTTTTTCTTGCATTTTTTATTTGGTGCCTCCTTTCCTCACAATAGGTTTCTTTCTCCTGGTCCTCCCACAACATTGGCAATTAGTGATCATTTGTTTAAGTTTATATTTTAAGTTTTTACTTTGATTTAGATGTTTTTTTTTTTTAATTTTGAATTTTATTTTTTAAATGTAGTTATTTATTATTATTATTTTTATTTTTATTTTAGATTTTTGTGTTTTATTACTTTTTTCTCTTAATTTATTTAATTCTGCTTTTTACCTTGATCCATCCATCCACCATAGGTGCACACCTGCACAACAGCATTCAGTTTCTTTAGATGTATAATATTTCCACTTCCTCCTCAACATACTGGCTGTTGTATACTGCAGACACATCAGCAACAGAATTAATTTTTCATTTCTCTTGGAGCACCTTGTCACCATAGTTTTTAAAGTATTATTCCATTTCCCCATGCACATCTCTCTAACTACCACAGGTGTCTCCTTTAAAACTGAGTGAGATTGACTGATTTGAAATTACATTTTATGGTGTTTCAATGTGGTTTGACTTTACAGTGTTTGATTAAATTGGTATTCACTACATAAGTAACCAACCACACTAATATTGCATTTGTCCGTACTATTTATTTAACATGCAATTATGCCATGTTTTTCTTGCTTGGTTGCTTTTAAGAGTACAAGAGAAGGGATGTCACATCACCCGCAGTACTGCGAAAAAGAAGGCCTGTAAAGTGATTTCAGTTCTCCAATCTCTTCCGCTTGTGCAGCTTAGTGTTACTGCCAACTGAGAGCTTTAAGGTGGCCCCAAAGCAAGTTTCTCTCAAGGAAGGGGTCAGTGAGAAGAAGCAGTTTCCACCAGGGGCGTGCCGAATACAACCTTTTTTGTGAGACGTGTGTCTCCCACACTGGCCTCGGGGAGAAACCTGGCAGCAGCACTCCTGCACCAACAGCACCACCTCAAACTAAGCCTAAGACCATGTCTGTCTGTTAGGCAGCCACTGCAATCCTGTTGATCCTGACGAGCAGTGATACTGAATTTGATTTATCCCTTTTGTAAAATAGTACCCAATTGGATCAGGAAACAGAGCAAAGTGGACAGCAGCCACAGCCAGCGATGGTAGATCTTCGTGAAGTTGAAGCAAAATAGGTCGAACTTCCTACTGAGCAAGAACCTCCTCTTATAGACTAAATGACTCTCTGATCTCTAGCAAGAAAAAGGAAGGGTACTACTCCGCCATCTTCTTTAAGCCCCTCGTCTGATGACAATGTTAGGGACATGAAGTGGACCATGGCAGAGTCCGGTAGACTACAGGAGAGGCAAGAGAAAAGAAAAGTTCCTGAAAGCCTTAGAATCATGGAAAAGGAGGATGAGGAGGATACCGACGATGGACCAGTCACTGTGGAAGCTAGCACAGAGGAGTCCAGCATTGCTATTCAACCTGCGCTGAGGGATGTGGCACAGGTAGCACTGCCAGCTCCCAAATTTGTAAAGCCCAGCTGAGACCTTGACCAAACTCTCGAAGTACGCACAGCAGAGAGACAATCGATGACACACCCAACTAGCTTTAGTTCTTGTTTAGGCATTGGCAGTGGCCCACTAAGAAAGTACTCCTCCTCAGTTTTGGGTCTTTTTTTACACTTAACAAACAGGGGAGAACACTGCAATATGCTCAATCTGCCATGTGAATCTCTGTTGGGGTAAGCATGGTACATATTATGGTACTGGAGGCCAAAAGCCCATATAAAAAAACATCATGCAATCTGGTGAGAGGAGCACCCTAAAAACTTGCTGGACATTGTTATGGTAGTGAAGGTGAGGAGTCTGGAAACATGTGACACAACTGGTCAAATCGCGGGTGGAGGTGAGGAAGAAGATGGTGACATCCTCATGCAAAGCAGCCCTGTCCCCATCAGTGCACCAGAATCACGCACCTCATCGACCCCACAATGGCACAGGAAGATTCATATTCAGGTGGAGGAACTACGGCATAACATAAATGCTCCATGAAGCACATTGAGGTATCTACCTGGCAACAAAGTTAGTGCTGGACCTCCTTTCTTTCTCTTCTGTGGAAGGAGTGGGATTCTTAGAACTTGTAGCGGATATCTGCCCAAAATGGAAGGTTCCAAGTTAGACCTATTTTGCCAGAGTTGCTGTTCCAGCGCTGCATCATGAGGTGCTGCAATTGGTTGAACAACAGTTGTCCACACTATCCACCTGATGACAGACATGTAGACCAGTTGTTAGGCTATTGATTACATGTGCATCAGTGTACAGTGGATCTTTTTTGCGGGAGTAAATCAAAAGCCATCTACAGGTCTTTGCTCTGAAGACATTTTTTAAGAGCACTCAGTGGCATGCAATCACATACAACTGCAAACATCTTGGAAGTGATTAGTAGCAAGGTGTCTGAATGGCTGTGACCCAGAGGTCTTCGAATTGGATTTGTTACCATGGATAACGGCAGTAACATAGTCAAGGCCATGGCAGACCGTTATTACAGGGTCTGGTGTTTGGGGCACTGCATCAAGAGTTTCTCAATAAAGAAGACATAGTCAGCAACATACTAACCACCTGCAAAAGATTCTGCACTCATTCTGGCCCTTCTTTTAAAGCCTGGAAGCAGTTGCAGATTATTCAGCATTCTAACAGAGTGCCAGTTAAAGTTCTGATTGATGAGGTGCTAACATATTGCAACGTCTGTTTGAGCAGTACAGTCAGATTTTTGCAAATGCAACAGGACTGGCTAAAGAAAGTGTCTGAAAAGCTTGTACTCAGCGGTGTGAATGAAAACCCAGAAGCTCATGCCTTAGTTGAGAACTTAAGCTATTGCTTGACTTTGTATGGAAGGCTGTAGATGACATTATCTCATCCGAAGAGTACACCTGTGCCACCCTACTTGTTCAGCGCTAAAAAAAAATCTTCCCACTTTCACTGCTTTTTCTGAAGGGGATGTTTAAAAATACAAAAGGTGGATTATTGAGCCAGCCAAAGACCTGGAAGAACAGGTTGAACTCAGCGCTCAGTTCTTAGGTGCATTCTTCAACTTCCAGAGAGGGCAGTCTTGTCTCACAGCAGCCATCACCAGCAACAAGAACACTGGCAACAACAGCAACAGAAAAATCAGACCCATCCTCTACATTTGCTTCATTTCAAATGGCATGTCTGAAGTCTAATTCAGAGGCAAACGCAAAATAGGCTGAACAAGTGGCAGCACCAATGACACTTCAGAGGCTGTTCCAGGATTATATGGATGACCCAAAAGAGATGTAGGTGGATCAAAACCCAGTGGCTTATTGGTATGGGAAGATGTACCAATGGCCATAGCTCAGCAAGCTGGCAATAAGGTATCTGGCTTGTCCTGGACCCAGTGTGTTTGCTGAGCACCTGTTCAGTGCATATGGCACAGTTGTTACAGTGAGAAGGACCAGTCTCTCACCTTAAAATGTGGAGGGATTGACCATGATCAAAATGAACCAACATTTTTTTTAATAACCAATTTGTTCGTTTTTTTAAGACAGAATAATAAAACATTACTTGTTACTTCATCTCCTGTGCACCTGGCCTCCCCCTTCTTTCATTGTAAATGAGTTTTATTTAATATGTATGTAACACCTACACAGTGTTCTTTACAGCGAATCCACTGCGTCTGGTCCTTGACCACCAGTCCATTTAGATCAAACTTTGTCATATTTCTGGGGGCATCCTCTTGCCTCATACACAAGCCACTCTATCTGGGCGCACCAGTCCACTCCCTGCCTCCACTGTGCTACTGAGGGAGGGTTACTCACCAGCCAGGATTTTGCAATATCCCTTTTAGCAACCATCAGTGCTGTGCCGGTCAATTGTTGTCAGCTCGGGCGACCCCCACTTCCTCCATCACTCCCAATAAAACCATGATTGGAGACAACTCCAGCGTCTGCCCCACCAACTGAGCTAGCGTTGACACTAACTGCGGCCAGTAATGCACAATGAGGGGGCACGACCATACCATGTGAAAGAAGTCCGATGGTGACCTACCTCAGCATCCACATGCGGGTGAGAGTCTGAGCTCTGTGTGATGCATACACTCTGGGGTGAGATACGCACAGTGCAGATAATATATTTGAACAAGCCACAATTTGGCAGATATAACAAGCACTTGCAGTGCCATTAAGGCATCCCTCCAGTCCTCCTCCTCCGGTGGTCCCACCCAGGCCTCCCATTTAGCTCTCAGGGTATAAAGAGCTGCTGAGGCATTCAACACAATCAAACAATAATTTTGGGAAGTCCCTCCCCTACCCAAAACCCCCAGCAGTACTTTTGCTTCCACAGGACTAAATTCTGGAAAGGAACTAGCTTGGGGTATATGGGAGCTCAATGCATGCCTTAGCTGCAGGTATTTGTGAAATTGCGTTCGTAACACCCTGCATTCTTGTAGGAGCTCCTAAAAGGACTGAATATACTCCCCAGTCCATACATCACCCAGCACAGATATGCCTATTGCATCCCATTGAGAGAGGCCCTCCAGAGCACTCACCTCCCTTAACCAGGTCCCTCCCCATACCAGAACTTAGAGAGTTAATTTGTTCTACCACCCAGTGTGACGCTGTGCCCCTCTCCACCCCCAAATACCATCCTTGTAACTTTGGAATGTCTTGCGTGATCGGGTCTATTGAACCAATATTTTATGCCACTTGATTACACCATTCCCAAAACACCACAGGAGGAGGAGGAGGAGGAGGAGATGGAGGAGGATTGGTCAGAATGAAGTGTGTTAGCTGACCAACTTCTGGGTGAACCACCTGAGTTTGAGAATGAACTCTACTTCCTGGATTGAGTACGTCAGTGTCACCATAGAACCTTTTAATTATTCCTCATTGAACTTCTTTCTTTCTTTGCAAAAAAAGTAGCTAGTGGAATATTATGTTTGTGTGGGATTTATGCTGCCCCACCATTTTTTTGTCATATATATGGCTGGATTGGAGTTGGACCTGTGTGCACTGAAGAAGCCTTCACATTCCCTTTAGGACAGTGGAGACAGTGACTGTTTCTCTCACATGCCATTACCTATCCTTTTTTGCATCACCTAGCAGGGCTACTCCAAAAAAATAATTGATTAAAAGACTGCCAGTGCCAATTCCAAATTCCAATGTTTTGTAGCATCAAAGAGGAGATACAATTATGTTTCTACCACTGTGCTTGGATTAGAAGAGGTAACTACTTACTATAACACCAATGAGTGATGATATATTGAGTGTATTTTAGGAATGATTGACATATCTGGTGGCAGACAGTGAAGAAGGGAGTTCAACAAATTTGCAAACTTGATTTCAATGATTTGCAATGTTTGGGGGCTGATGGATGATCATTTTGTCCTGAAAGTAATTGGCCTTTTAATATTAACAAATTTACCTGCAGGGTTCACTCCTTTTTTCTGGTTCTTCAGAGAGCAGACCAATCACTTTATCTACCAAACACAAATCCACACAAAACTCTCCAATTCTGTTTCTCTATTTGTTCTTCAGCAGCAGTACACTACACAGGTTTACCTCACTTGGTTTAGGACCGGGAAAGAGATACTCAGAATCATGAGCAGGAGGATGAACGGAATCAGGGCGGGACTACCTCAACAGGTAGAAGGGAAAAGTTATCGACTTCAAAGAGAAACCATGATGATGAAGAAGACTCTGAGGCCTAGTACTCACTCAGCTCTTTAGACTGGACATATGCCTGTTGATTTGCGTAATGCTGCTGAGTGTGTTCTTGCTGCATTACTGGCTCAAAAGTAAAAATGCGCTTTAGGTTCTTGCTCTGCCTTTATGTCTTTTTGGTACACTCCTGACTCCTCAAGAAGGTTACCTTGCTTCCTACTTTCCTTCTCCTTTACTCAAAATACAGTTACTGTTTTTCCATATGCAGCCTTCTCCTAGTTCTCTCCTGCAGAAAAAAAACTTGGTGAAAGCTTAACACTCCAGTTTACCTACCAGACAGATTCAGCCAGGCTCCCAAGATTGACGGACATTCTGAGAAGAATGGAGATGCACCACCCAATTTGGCAATACAGTATAATTTTTCTCTTAACAATCATAATTTTCAATACTGGGTGGGTTAGCTTCAGTTGTCCATAATTAGTATTTTTTTTTTACTTAGAAGACAGAACATTTAGAGATATACTATTGTGGGTCTCTCTAGGGTGGAAGGACTGTTTGCATTGCATTTAAACTGAACTGTGTCATATTCATCCCTTCATTTAATTCCACAACAGATTGATAATGGTGTGCTGCTCAGGAACCCCAATAAATACTGTGGTTGTTTCTTTTGTGTAGTGTTTGTCTTTGTCACACCTTTCCCCAAATCCCCTTTCCCATCCATTCATTGAGCCCTTAATGCTGTTACCCGGGGCTGTGTGATTTTTATTGAGGTGTGACTTAATTTTACACCATAAGTGGATCACACTTGCTGGGGAGGATGTGTGGAAAGCGACACCAGCTCACTGCATGGCCACTGCCTTCTATTGCCTCAGCAATATTCCACTCCAACACCATTTACCCACCCATATATCATTCGTCAACATCATCATTCAGGCCTCGTGTTGTGTGCTGCGTAAACTCTTAACCTTGCCCAACCACTCCTGACTCCAAGCCCACTTTGCCTGACTCGAGAATTTCATTTCCTAGGTTTATTTTTCATTAAATACTAGCTCCCCTAGTTCAGAAGACGTTGCTATTGCTAGTATTTATTATCATATTAGGTCTTCTTCGTTGTGTGTCACATACTGTCATTGTGGTAGTCTGGTCTCAGTATTTCTAAAGTTATGATATAATATATAACCCACAAACTCTCTATTTTCTTTTATTCTAGTTGACAGTGATGTTTATCCCTCAGATTAATCCTGCAGTTGGAGTTTGCACAAGTGGGAGTGGCACCTTGTACTTTTCCTGTTAGTGCGCTAGCCTGCTACTACTACTGCTACCACCACCTTAAAATAAGATGCCAAATTGGAAAAATCCTGCAGTAAGAACACTGAGGAAGCAGCCCTCGCTTCAGCTATTTCGGTAAGAGAATAACTATGGATTGAAGTGAACTGTGGTTTAGTTATTAATTAACTTCTGTTGACAAAGATGTTGTTTATGTCCATTTAGGGTTTTGTAGGCAAAAATGTAAATGACCCCCTAGTGGTCAATATAATTACAGAGGGCAGTAAAGCAAGGGTATAAGTAACCAACACACACTTTTTAGCAGATTTATAAAACAGGGTACACTAAAAGACAGCAATGCAAACTATAATACCAAAATACAGATTGGAGGTATAAATGAAGTGAAATAAATTACCCCCCCCCCTTTTTTATAAATAGAAAACCCACTCACAACAGACCCACCCCTCTCCCCAAACAAATCTCCCCACCCCAAACCAAAGTCCACAGAAAGTTCACAACTAAAGTCCAAAGAAAAAGTCCAAAGTGCAATAAAACCTGGTCCCAACTCCCTTTCCCACCCTCTCCACCCACAGCAAGTGTCCCTCCCACCCAAAAATTTTTTTTTTAAAAAAGGGTCAAAAGAGAGCACTCTCCACTTGGGTCTAAAGGTCATCAAGGCTTGCCTCAATGTGTGACACCCGGCGATCAAGGCGCATGAAGTTTTGCAGGCTGGAAATTGCAGCCCGAGAGTTAAGAGGCGGTAGTGGTGGGACGTGAACGGGCTGATGCCAGCTGGTGGCAGTGCTGATGGTGCCGCTCGGTGACACTGCGGCTGGTTGAGGGAGCTCAGACTGGAAGGCATGTTGACAGCTGACTTGGCCTCATCTTCCTCCTCCTGAAGAGCCACCAGCCTCTGATATTCAGTGTGGATGGCCTTCAGCCTCTCTCGAGTAAGAGCCAGGCTGCTATCTCCGGGTGCATAAGAAGGTGTCCATCAGGAGTAGCTATAGCAAGAAAGAAAAAGGAAAATAACAAATTATCGACAGTACTCTCTGCAAACAATTGTTCAACAAGTAGAGTGGCACAGTAGCAGTAAGTTGCTGGTCCCCTGGGGCCATTGGAATTTTATGTGGCTGATTATGAGTCACATGGTCATTTTTTTGCCCACACATGCATGACTGTAGATGATGAATGTCAAAAAGGTAACATTTTAACTGGCATGAATCCATTCTGGAAGCCATAAAATATTAATCACATTTGCCTTTGTATTTTGCATTTGTGCAATGTGTTAAACCAAATAGGCATCAAGTCTCTAGGAATCAGGTCATAAGTAAAAATGACAAAAGCAGAAAGGCGCAAGGAAACCAAGTAGGCCAGCCAACCATTATGCTGCCACAAACAGCCAAGTTTTTGTCAGCCTCTGGAGAATCATACATGTCAGTTCCTCTGATGAAAGCAAGAAGCTTAAAAGTGGCGCATGCCAAAATGAATTTTTCCAACAGTTTTGGGTGGCTAGGATAGAACTTTGGAAAGTACAAAGGACTAAAGTACTTAGAGGTTACAGAGTGGACACTGGCAGGGAAGGGAAGCACACCTTGTTTTAAGTTCGCAATGCAATGACTCCTTTGTAAATGCTGCAATACCTGAAGCAGATGCACATTGCACAAACAACACTATTGTACTGCTAAATTGAACCACATTGCAGTTACATCATTTTAGCATGGGTGACTAATGGGGAGGGAGGTATGATGATGGGTGGAAGGATATATATCTGCCTTGCATAAGAACTACAGTGAGTAGACAGAAAATACCACACACTTTGAACCAAACCTTTGATAACCATGCAAACCAAGCGAAGTAGGTGAACAGGCACATCCCTCGCCAGAGAAGCTTCCTTGTTTCTTGATGCAAGCAATTATTCATTCTTCTTTTCATTAATCTATTCACCCTTTGATACCCACCATTTAAGCTTTACACTCTCTCGTCCAGTCTTCCACTATTCCAGTCCAGCCATCCATATATGTCCAACCATATACTCACCTATCCAGTATCCACCCTTTCAACCCCCTTTCACCTATCCATCATTTACCCCTACATCGTTCATTACCATCCACCCATCCCCACCTGAGCACCCTTTTACCATCCACCCTTCATCAGCTGAGGCATCCTTTCATGCCTTTCATCCATCCTTTCATCCACCTATGCATCTCCTATCACTCACCTACCTATACTTTCCCTTCACCCACCCTCACATCCTTACACTAATATACCATTTCACCCATTCTTTCTTTTAGCCCTCCATCCTTTGTTTGCTTTTCACCAAGCCATCATTTGCAGCATCTTTTCATCATGACCCTTTGTCTGCTGATTTGCAGTGAGAAAGGCCATTAAGAACTCAACTCCAGCTCTAACTGCTTGCCCTTGAATTGAGTATACTAGCAATTGTCAATGAGCAAGAGTAATATGATGACTTATCAACACCCCTCCCTTCTGCTGCCTGTTCTTGTCTGCTGCGTCTGGCACACTGGTGATGCCGCTGGCCCCTGCACTGCTGGTCAATGCAACTTGAAAAAACATTACACATTTTAGATTTCAACAAAGTCCAACTGCAATAGAGCACCACAGTTATATCTTTTCTATCATTTACTTTAGGAATTATGTTAGAAATCCAGGTAGACAAATCAAACATCAATGTTTCATAATGGAGGGGCAGAGCTAAGTCACTGAAATGCAATAAAGGAATGGAATATTTTGGTCAATCCATGGAGACCTTTGTTGGATGTCTCGGTTGGAAAATGCAATGAGCATGAGCAAGGCAAAGAAAACCACCACAAACATGCATAGAAAAGCTGACTTGGGCATGTAATCTTGTGGTTAGAGTACCTGTCCTTAACATCTTAGCATTAGAGTACCAGTCTGCAAAATATAGAATGGGAGAAGGAGAAGCTAAGCTTAGTAACAAAGCAGAAGAAAGCTACATACTAGTATAGACAGGGAGAAGTCAGGTACAGAAACATGAAAAATTGATAAATGCAGTGATAACAAGATTTAAACAAAGCTACAATAGAACAAATATAAGTACATAAAAAGTAGACAGGCACAGTAAAAATAAAAGAAAAAATATTCGAAATGAGGAGAGGTGAAAGTTAGAAAAATAATAATGATATACCAAGAAGACTTACTGGGGCCAGCAGATCTGCCAGCTTTCGCACTGATGGTGGCACTTGCACCCTTCTGGAATTGCTTCAGATGATGCCCTCTTCTTTCCCTTGGGTGCTGAGGTAAGAAATAAGGAAGAAAAAAACATAAATTAGTGATCCAGTTAATCTCCCAAAAAATATTTTGACAGGCAGAGACAAACAAAGCAACATTGTCCTTTTCCAAATCAGATCTCCATAGACTTGACTCGAGTTAACTTCCTTATTCCTAAACCTAAGTCCTACTCCAAATATACTAAACCTAACTACATACCACTACCAATGCATTCATCTTGTAATAAATGATCTTTGCTTCTCAGCCATCTTTGATGGGGCAACTCAGCCTCCATTTTTTTCAGTGCGTAGATGTATTCTATGATACTACACATCACCAGAAGATTGTGACTGGGAGGGACTGCATAAGCTACATAAAGAAAGGCACAGTTAATGGAATGCTAACTCACTGATATTACTTATTACTACTGCAACTATCTTATTCTGGTGACAGGAGGAGTCTCAGTCTGCATGGCTTCTTAAATAATCAGTCTAAACTCACTCCGACGAGTACAGTTAGGAAGCACTGACTGAGCACCTGGCTAACTCAAACTGGATCACATAATATTCATCATAAAATAAACTCAATTTACCTTTGAGAGTCAGCATTGCTATTAGTAAAAAATGTGATTGTGGAATGCACACAGCAAATAAATAACCATTTACTCACTGACCTCTGGCGCCTCAACACCCACCAGGTTGAGCAGGTCCTGCTCGAGGTCCAGTATGTCCACACATTGGTGTGTCAACTGCTGCTGGGTGTGTTGGACACCAGTGTGCCAATGAACCAACTGGTGTACCCTCCCCCACAGCAGTTGACGCTCCCAACCGGCGTAACTGCTCCCAGGTTTGCTGCCAGCTGCCAACATTGTGGGGAGGTGGTACTACACAAAAACACAGGTGTTGCCTCCTCTGATTAGGTAAAAATATGGTAGGGATGTACGTCTTGGTGATTCCGACATCCGCAAGGCAAGCGGATAGTAGCAGCACCAGCGTCACCACTCCCTCTGCCGCCCTGCTCTGCCATGGTACTGGGATGAAAAAAGAAAGAGGAAGAAATAGAAGGAAGGATGAAAGAAAAAATATAAAGAAGTGAAGGGAAAAGCAAAAAAAGAAAGTATTCAAAAAGTCACAAAAAACACACAAAAAATTACAAAAATGTAAACTACATAAATACAAAGACACACACTGATGAAATAAAGGAAACTGAGGGGTGGATAATTTAGAAAAGGTAGAATTGCTTAGATTTAAGGAGGATTAAAATTAGACCCAGCACATGCACAGAGAGACAAAATGGCCGTGCCCATGCAAGCTGTGTGGTGCTGTTTGCGTGATATTTTGAACATAAGAATGTGCATTATGTTCCTGAGCATGAAAAACGCAGAATGAATGGATGCACTGAGCGATTCTTTCCACTCACGGAATTCCGCAGAGCTCACAGAGTTTTTTAACCGCTTCGGAAAAGTCCAGGTATTGGAACTCTGCGAGCTCCGCCCACACATAGAAGTTAGGTACTTGGCAAAGATGTTGAACAAAATGCTGTTAGTAATATAAGGGTGTCCACAAAAAAATAGATCTAGGTCAGATAATAGCAAACCTTAAATTCATCCTTTGCATGAGTCATAGACTTCTAAATTCTTGTCAATGATGTCTGATGAAGGCACTCTTCTAACCTAATTAAAATTATGTTAACATATCACAAGTCAGGGCACCCAAACTAAGTCCAATATTACAATGTGACCAATATCCAACAACTGTCATCATTACGTCCTTAACTGCCTAGGAAGAGTGGAGTTCCTGTCCATAATTGATATGAAGCCATGTGAAAATATATAGCAGCACTAAATTTGAAATACCATCTCCTATTAGTTGAATGTGAAATGTCTTCTAAATATTGTGTCAGAACAGAACATGTTTTACATGTCCTGATAGTAAAAAAAAAACTAAATTCATGTTTCACTACTGTCAGACCTACCTGTTTCATAGGATATCCTTGGGTTGTCTTATTACGTTTAATAAGTGCTAACTTTGTTTAACAACTATGAAATTGTAATTAGAAATTCTCTTTAATGGTAGAGTTGGCTTTTAAATTACAATTTTTGAAAATGCCATTTTTAGAAAGTGGGCAGTTTCCTGCCCTCTGCCATTTGGTGACTGCGGCCTCCCCTGGGTCACAACACTGGTTAAGTGAACAGTTAGGGCTTTGTGAATTCATCCAACACAGTCAGGGACTATGTGTGCCTGAAAGGCAATCTGCTGGCAGGATGGAGGGTGCGGAGCTGGGCACAGTCCCACTTACAACTGAATAAGCTGTGTTTTGCCTTCACACAAATGGCTCGCCCCCACTACATTGTCTCTGAAGATAGTTTTGAGCTAGGATAGGCGAATCAGGAAAATCTAACAACTTCAAAGAGATACCTCTAGAAACGTCTATCACATCAAAGAAGGAATCAGGTATAACAAAAAGGGCCCTCAGACCAACTCTTCAGTTCACTTTCTGGATGTATGGCATGACCAAGAGAACTGCCTGCTGTTGTGGCCTGCTGTGTATTCCACAAGACTGCTCTGCTGCACCTGGAAGGACGGCATTGATGCCTGGAGCCTATTTTGAACTCCCAGAGGCCTATCCTGCGTCTTGAGTCCTGCTTCTTCTCTTGAACCCAGGACTACCAGAATTACTCCAGGTGCAAGTTTGCTGGTCCCTGTTCAGAGCCACTGAGACATAACAGGCTACAACTATCTTGAATTTGCACTTGGACCCAGCAGGAGTGAGTCTTAACCCCACAATGGTGCCCCCCCAAAACCTGGATCCTTGGTGATAGTACTAAAAGTGCCCGGAAAGCCAAAATCCAAAACTGGGACTTTGAAAATGTTGGCTAATAACTGCTCTGAGCACTGAGGGAAGACCACAACCAACCTGCTGGCCAATACACCCAAGGTGCATCGCTGGTTAGCCTATTATGCTCTTCTTCCCAACTGCAAATTTTATTCAGCAGTCCTTTGCCAACGGAGTATCTGGTCTCCTGGAACTATCATTGGCTAGAGCCTCCTGCCTCGTTCCGCTGGATATTTTCGACTTCCATAAAAGTCTAAACATAGATATCTTCACTGTGACTTCATCCAATGGCTCACCGGAAAAGACACACCTTCCTCAGACATCATCTGCAACCTTGCCCCACTGAACATTACCTTCTCAGAACATTTTTCTTGAAAATGATTCTACATCTGAAGGGAAGCGCAGACTGGGACCAATCCACTTCTTCTATACCACCCAAGCTCCATCGTGTTTGGCCATTTATTTTACTTTGACCTGGTGTGAGAAAGTAGCCTCTTTCTAGCATGGTTACCCCATATTTGGCCTGTTTGTCAGTCTGTTAGACTGTGTCACTGGGATCCTCCTAGCCAGGACCCCAGTGCTTATGGTTTGTGGCCTGCTAGTCAGTATGTTTCACTGTTTTTGAAAGTATGCTTGACAATGTCACTGGAGTCCTGCTAACCAGGTCCCCAGTGCTTATGCTCTCTCTGTTTCTAAATTGTTCACTTCATACTGGTAACCCAGTATTTCACTCCAAATTGGCATACTGGTGCCCGCTTATAAGTCCCTAGTATATGGTACCTAGGTACCCAGGGCATTGGGGTTCCAGGAGATCCCTATGGGCTGCAACATTACTTTTGCCACCCATAGGGAGCCCATGCAAAAGCTTCTGCAGGACTGCCATTGAAGTCTGTGAAAAATGGTGCATGCACCCTTTTGCAGATATTTTCACTATACCAGGTCACTTATAAGTCACCCATATGTCAGGCCTTCCAACCCTGAAGAGTGGGTTCAAAGTACCTGTGTGTGAGGGCACCCCTGCACTAGCAGAGGTGCCCACACGTCGTTCAGGACCATTTTCCCAGACTTTGTGAGTGCGGGGATGCCATTTTATGTGTGCACTGGACATAGGTCAATACCTATGTCCAGCTTCATAATGGTAACCCCAACTATGGCCATGTAAGGTGTCTAACAACTGGGAATTGTACCCCAATACTGATTTTAGTATTAGTTACACAATCCCATGCACTCTGGGGGCTCCACAGTGGACACCCAGTACTGCCATACCAGCCTTCTGAGGATTTCCAGGCAGCCCCAGCTGCTGCCACCTCACAGACAGGTTTTTTCCCTCCTGTTGCTTGAGCAGCTCAAGCCCAGGAAGGCAGAACAAAGTATTTCCTTTGGGAGAGGGGTGTTACAAATAAGTCTTAAAGGCGTGGCAGGGGTAGCATCCCAGAGCCTCTGGAAATGCTTTGAAGGGCACAGATGGTGCCCTTCTTGCATAATCCAGCCTACAGTGATTCAGGGACCTCCAGTCCCTGCTCTTGTGTGAAACTAGACAAAGGTAAGGGGGGTGACCACTCCCTGTCCATCACTACCCCAGAGGTGGTGCCCAGAGCTCCTCCAAAGTGTCCCTGGGGTTTGCCATCTTGGATTCCAAGGTGGTGGGGCACTCTGAGAGCATCTGAGTGGCCTGTGCCAGTAGGTGATGTCAGAGCCCTCCCCTGATAGGTGCTTACCTGGTTAGGTGACCAATCCCCCTTTCTTGGCTATTTAGGGTCTCTCCTCTGGGTGTTTCTTCAAATTCAGATTGCAAGACTCCAGAAGGAATCCTCCGCATCCTTTGCTTCATCTTCTACCTCCTGAACCACATCTGAATCCTCCAGGATCTCTACAAACCGCAACAAAGAAGTAAAGATGACTTCTGCAACATTGTAACTTCAGCTTCTTCCAGAACCTGCAACAGTTTCCGGATCGTGCATCCACCGAGGACTGCCTGTTTCAGCCTGTACCAGAAGAACAAAAGGAATCTCCAATGGAGTGATGGAGCAACTTCCCTGCTTCAGCAGGGACCACTCTGCGTGTTGTGGGTCCCCTCTCCAGAGGACGAGCGTGGATTCAGTATCACGGGTGCTGGACTAAAAAGTTATCCCAACAGTCCCAAGGTCCGGCTGTCCAACTTTAGTGGTGGTAATAGCTTTCCTCCCCACATAAGACAGTACCACCGTGCACCATGGGACTTGCAGTTGCCAAGGCTTGTGTGCGAACTTCCAAGAAGTTCTTCGTGCACAGCACAGCTTAGGCCCCCAGCACTCCATCCTGCAATGCACAGCTTCCTGAGTGGTACTCGGGCGGTGTGTGGGATCCCTTTGTGTCATGCTGAGTGGTCTTCTGAGGGCTCTGAGTTTCTGAGAGCCCCCTCTGCCTCTTCCTCCTTGGTAGAGTCCTCCAGGTCCCCCCTGGTTCCGGGCAGCACCATCTTTCACCAACCACGATTTCTGAGTGTGTAAAGGCTTGTTGACAGAATCCTGCGACGCAAACCAGACTGAAATCATCCATCCGGCGTGGGACATCTTCTGCACCAACCAGGAACCCATAACTGACTTTGGGGGTCATTCTGACCCCGGCGGTGATGGACCGCCGGGGCCAGGGTTGGCGGGAGCACCGCCAACAGGCTGGCGGTGCCCCGCAGGGCATTCTGACCGCGGCGGTTTGGCCGCGGTCAGAAGAGGAAAACCGGCGGTCTCCCGCCGAGCTGCGCCGCCATGGGGATTCTGACACCCCATACCGCCATCCTGTTCCTGGCGGCTCTGCCGCCAGGAACAGGATAGCGGTATGGGGTGTCGTGGGGCCCCTGGGGGCCCCTGCTGTGCCAAGGCCAATGGCATGGGCACTGCAGGGGCCCCCGTAAGAGGGCTCCACTTTGAATTTCACTGTCTGCATTGCAGACAGTGAAATTCGCGACGGGTGCAACTGCACCCGTCGCACCTTCCCACTCCGCCGGCTCCATTCAGAGCCGGCGTCCTCGTGGGAAGGTTGTTTTCCACTGGGCTGGCGGTGGCCTTTTGGCGGTCGCCCGCCAGCCCAGTGGAAAACCCAGAATCACCGCAGCGGTCTTACGACCGCGGTGCGGTATTCTGGAGGGGGGAACTCTGGTGGGCGGCCTCCGCCGCCCACCAGAGTTAGAATCACCCCCTTTGTCTTCTCACCGGTGGTTTTTCTTTTGCATCTTCATCTGGGTTAGCAGGGGCTACTGTTCTCCCTGGACTCTTCAGTGCTTATTGGATATGATCCCCTTTTTCCACATGTCTTCAGGTCCATGAATCCATTGTTGGTGTCTTGCATTCTCTTCTGGTTCTTGCATAATCTTCAATCACGACTTCTTGTGTGTTTCAGGAAACTTACTGTGATTTACTCCTGTTTTCCTGGGCTCTGGGGTCAGTTATTCTACTTACCTTTGGTATATTCTTACACTCCCAGTGCCCCTCTACACACTACACTTGCCTAGGTGGGAAACCGACTTTCGCATTCCACTATTTCAGTATATGGTTTGTGTTCCCCCAGGCCCATTGCAACCTATTGTGATTTTCACTATTTGCACTGTTTTCTGACTATGTACTTACCTGTTTTTGGTTACTAGTGTATATATTGTGTATATTACCTACCTACCAAGGGAGTATAGTCTCTAAGGTATTTTTGGCAATTGAATCACCATTGTAACACTGAATATTTTCTTTCATGTGTGTGAATACTGTGTGACTACAGTGACATTGCAAGAGCTTTGCATGTCTCCTAGTTCAGCCTTGGCTGCTCTGCTACAGCTACCTCTAGACAGCCTGGCTTCTAGACAATGACTACATTTCACTAATAAGGGATAACTGGACCTGGTGTAAGGTGTAAGTACCTCTGGTACCCACTACAAACCAGGCCAGCCCCCTACACCTGATCTTGTGCGACTAGTTATCTGTGATTGGCACTTTGATCCTTTACACTGTATTTTTTACTGATACCTTTAAAATTCACACTTCCAGTTCTACTTAATTTTGTTGTTTATAGGTCAAATAATTTATTAAAACACACTCTGTTTTTTCTCATGTTTTCACTTTATTGATGTTTCTGTGCTTAAATACCTTAAACATTGCTTCTAGGTTAAGCCTGTTTTTGTGCCAATCTACCCACGGTTGAGCACAGGTTAATTTAAGGACTCTTTGTGGTTCACTCTGCCAGTGATTGCAGCTGTTGCTTCAGGTCAAGCCAACAGCCCGATTTCCCACCGCTGCCACCATTATCATCTGTGAATCATGCTGTTAGCTACAATAAAAATTCATGAGTGTCCCCTTAGTTACTATAGACAAGATAATGGAGGGAGGTCACTCAGATGGTGTGAATATTGGGAGAGCACAATGCTATAAATATTTGATATTCAGTCCCAACCGTGATAAGTCACATTAACTAGAGGTCTTAAGTAGATGGGCGATATGTCAATCTAGAGGGCCTCCTGGATGGCACCCCTTAACCCTAGTAGCATTATATGCCCCAACAGTAATCAAGTAGGGTTTGTGGATGCCCTCATCCTAGAGCTCTTCCAGGATCCACCATACATCAAACCCCGAACTCGTGGGGGATATACACTTTGTGCTAGATTAGCAGCTTAATCACTCTCATCCTCCTTTACCTACAGTACCCAGCATACGTACCACACAACACTTTACTAATTAGTGCACAAACATGCAAGTACTTGACATATGGTGCTTGACCCACCCACATGATCGCGAATATTGGTACTACTCCCAAGTTCATGATTTACATACCAGGATTGATCTCTTCCTCTGCACAGATTGCCTCTGCCACTTAATGGTCTGCTCAGGTAATCTCTCTCTCTCTCTATCACT
This sequence comes from Pleurodeles waltl, assembly GCF_031143425.1. Lineage (NCBI taxonomy): Eukaryota > Metazoa > Chordata > Amphibia > Caudata > Salamandridae > Pleurodeles > Pleurodeles waltl. Next base: position 917,699,265 of record NC_090447.1, read on the forward strand.
GCCCTTTGTTACTAACCCTAATATTGGGAAAACAAAACCCTGTCATACCCACCAGGCACCTCCAGACCGAATCACTTCGAGACCCTTCTTTCCGTGAAGCTCTGTCAAAATGCCTGGCCTACTTTGAAGAGAAAACAGTTCTGCTTCTTCCTGTACCCTGGAATGGGATGCCTATAAAGTAAGGATCCGTGGGCACTGTGTGGCGTCCTCTATGGGTGTCCAACACTGTCTTACCGGAATTAAATGTGATCTCCTTTTGATAAAAAACCTAGGTCGCTGCCTGCACAGCATCATCTACCCGATTGCACCAACTACGCAAATGACACTATGAAGTAAGCCGACTCATCTTTGAGTCACCATGACTACTGAAAACAGATGACCCTACAACATTCCCAGGGACACCGATCCAGCAGACTACTAGCATGGCTATTCCTTGAAGAAAAACACAGTGCCCCTATTGCGGTGCTTCGCCTTTGTGACAGTACCCATGTCACCTCCCAACTGGCTATTAATGACACCTTTTGCTCTTACTACAAGGAATTATACACAAAGCCTGATCCACCAACCCATACCTGCATATCTGGGTTCTTGACTGGGACATCCATTCCCAGGCTCTCTGCTTCACAACAGGATACTCCTGAGGAATCCCTACAACTGGAAGGGATCTGTGTCAATGTCTCCCAGGTTACCCAAAAGGACCCCTGGCACAGACGGCCTGCTGATCGAGTATTATGTCACTCTTTCAACCTCCCACTTCACCCAGCACCTTTTAGAGATGTTTAAAGAGGCCAGCAACATAGGTCGGCTACCGGACTCTTTTCGCGAGGCCCTGATTGTGGTTCTCCCCAAACCAGGCCGTGACCTGTTGGATGTCAAGTCATGTGCCCCCTTTCATTGCTGAACCTACACTCTAAAATACTGGGTATGGTCTTGGTGAACCGATTGCTCTCTGTTATTCACCCACTTGTGCACACTGATCAATCCAGTTTCATACCAAGGCTCAGCACCTTCCTCAATATGTCGGCTATGGAGGCTCATTCGTAACACCCCCCTGGATGCCCTGGATTGTTGGACATCAAAAAAGCCTTTAATACTTTAGGATGGGAAATTCTCATTTCAGCTCTCACTACTATAGGGTTTGGGGCTGAGTTTCTGAAATGGGTGCACAACCTGTATGCAAATCTGAGAGCCAGGGAGAGGACCGGCAAGGTAATATCGGAGGGCTTTGTTATTCAATGGGGTACCCACTGGGGCTACCTACTGTCAACGCTTATTTTTGCATTGGCCAAGACCTCTTGCTTGCCATCTACATGACGTGGCACAGGCGTGAGGTGTTTCTGAATTAGACACCCAGCATATCATATCACTTTATGTGGACAATGCCCTGGTCTACCTCTGGGGTGCCGGGTCTGCCCTCCCCAACCTTGTGCAATTATTATCTGTATTTGGAGATGCATCGGGTCTACAGATGAATTGGCCCAAGTCGTGTTTGTTCCCTCTAGCACCGCACCCGCTACCTTACAGGGTTGAAATGGAGAATATGCATCTTCAGTGGAGCTATGACTCCTTTCAATATCTGGGGGTTTGCATCTATCATAGTGAGAAACATACAGGAATGCAACCTCGCTTGGGCAGTCGCTAATATCCACTGGTCCCCGCACTTCTGGCGGTCGCTACCCTTGTACCCACTTGGCCATGTTGCTGTGTCTAAGATGTTGATACTACCCGACTGCTGAATTTCTTTTTTGCATTGTTCAATGACCTCCTACTCAAGCTCATACAGAGCGAGGGCCGCCGCCATGTGGCCTTGAACAAACTTCAAAGACCGCTGATGGATTGAGGAGTGGGATCTCCCAACTTTGAACTTTATTATGCAGCAGTGCAATTGCAGTGGCCATTGACCCAGTTATGTTCTACCACTTGCCCGGATTTACCACCAGTCTGGGTAGTGCTGGAAGATGTGGCTGACCGATTTGTCTGGCCAACCCCGACGAGTGTCATCCCAGATGAGGGACAGATTTGTTCACCCCGGAGGTTCCTGCCTTCTGTACTCACCAGAAATTGTTTTACGAGAACTACCAAATCTGTGAGGGGCAATACGGGCCACTGATAGAGACCTCTGGTGGGACTCAGGTATTATCCATATGTGGGATCTCTACATGGAAGGGACATTTATGACATTACAGAGACATACAATACACCACCTGGACAATTCCTTACCTTTTATGCTCTGCAACATGTACTGCAAAATTCCTGGGTGTTGCAGATATGGAACCTCCCATATCCCATATGTGACATGCTATGCTCTCAGCTGTTGGCACACAAAAGGCCTTTACCACGCTTTACACAGCATTACACGTGACCACCTAATCCTATGGTAAGAGCATGCGCCAAATGGAATGCAGTGCTGCAGTGACCACTAACAGATGAAGATTTAGCTAGGGTGCTCCAGCTGGTGTAAGGATTGCCCTGAAACCCTAGGTTCAAATTCACACAATTTCACACAATTGAATTATGTTTGTCAGGCCTATTTAGAACCCTAAGAATTTAAACAAATGTTTCTGCTACTTTCTCCTTGCTGCCCCCACTGTAAACTGCAACTGGAAGGATACTATCATATGGTATGGGACTGCTAAATACTGCAGCCAAACTAGCACAAAGTAACCAAGATTGTGATGAAACTGACAGCTCATGCCCTTCTCCCCACACCTTCTTCATGCCTGCTAGACCTATGTCCCCACAAGAAAGTGATAAGCACCTCCACAGATTAATTGATCTTGCCTTTGTCCTTTTAAACTTTGTCTGGCCATTACCTGAAAATCGCCTGTCTCCCTAGACCTCCGCCAATGGATTTGTGACTTGCTGACATGGAACTGTGCAGAAGACCGTTGTCTTCAGTGGCTTTGTATGCACGGCATCCTACGATCCGGGGTGAATCCTGGGAAACTTTCTTCCTGAATGTGAAAGCTAAAAATGACACTCACCCCCCCCCCCCACACTCCCCTGCACTACCCCAAGACACACAAATTTTGATTTAGGATGCTGAAGTCATAACCCATTTAGCCTCCATAGCGCATCACCCCCTACATTCTCCAAACATCCTCTTTGGATGCCCCTCTTTCACCTTTCCCTGTGTCATGACTTGAAATGCGATACAGGTAACCTCATGAGCAAGCTGTTTTAGTTAAGTTGTTTTAACTGCTTTTATAGTGCCTATTGCTGATATCCTTGTATTTGATCTAGTATTCACGTTCAAAATTTGCTGAGTGAATATGTCTCCACTCTCTGCGCAGAAACCGATAACAAACACTTGTTTAAAAAAAAAATAGAGATCTTAAGTATGTCTCCAATCAATATGTATATATGAGATATAGAGCATTAATCCCATCTTCTTGAAATACTCAAGTCCATAAAAAACCTCTTGTGTTTGAGTTCTGCAGCATATGTCATTCACACATCCATATAGATGTGGGATTAGTAACACATATCCATAATTAATCTTCTTCATCTGAGCTCACATTTGTTAACAATATTTGTGTTTAATATACATGACATCGTATAGCACTATCAAGTACTAGCATGAATCGCCATTCAATCACCCGAGAAGTTTTACAATTTATGATCTGTGTTCATGCCACATTCCACCGACTTTAGTCTCCAGATCCAGTATGCTTTAGTCCTACTTAGTAAAAAGTTCCTATTCCCACTTCTAGGACATACAGGTATATGTTGAATCTCAAGAAACCAGACATTAATATCACTACAGCTGGTGTGCCAATTAATGTGATGTTGTGCTTTTGGATACTGAAACATCATTCTGTCTAATTGCTCTTATTTGCTCCACTATCCTGTCTCTCAAGGCTTTGATCATACTGCCAATAAATGTTATTCCACATTTGCATTTAATTGCATAAAGGACATATTTAGGGTAACACATTATGGCCCTCATTATGACATTGGCGGTAAAAGCCGCTTACCGCCGTGCATAAGACCGCCACCACACCGCCATGGCCGCGGAATTCCGCACAGCTATTATGACCCACAGTTCGGAATCCGCCAAAATTCAAACACCCACACAAGTCCGCCACACCAAAGGTCAGTGATAAACTGGTGAAAACAAAACCTCCACTGTCACGCCAACAGAAATACGCCCACACTATCACGACCCACAAATCCACGTGACGGTCTTTCAACCGCGGTATTCCATTGGCGGTACACACCGCCGCGCTCAAAATACACACACATCTCCAAAACACAGCCATATTGGACAATTCGAAATACACACACCTGATACACATACACACACCACTCCCACACACTCAATACAATATAAAACACACACCCACATCACCCACAAACCCTTACGACCACAAATCACGAACGAAAGCCAGAGAGAGACACCAACATCAACAACACTAACATCCACAGGCACACAACACCATCACCCACATAACTTCCACGCACCTCACACAACACCCCACTACATATCAGCACACTTATCACCCCACACATCACCTATACCACCCCATGGCATGGCAAAGACACCCCAGGTTCTCGGAGGAGGAGCTCAGGGTCTTGGTGGAGGAAATCGTCCGGGTAGAGCCACAGCTATTCGGAGCACAGGTGCAGCACACCTCCATTGCAAGGAAGATGGAGCTATGGCGAAGAATAGTTGACAGGGTCAACGCAGTGGGACAACACCCAAGAAATCGGGAGGGCATCAGGAAGAGGTGGAATGACCTATGGGGGAAGGTGCGTTCCGTGTTCTCCAGACACCACCTGGCGGTTCAGCGGACTGGCGGCGGACCCCCACCTCCTCCCCCACAACTAACAACATGGGAGGAGCAGGTCTTGGCGATTCTGCATCCTGAGGGCCTCGCAGGAGTAGGTGGAGGAATGGACTCTGGTGAGTCAAAGCTTTACTACTACATCCCCCACCCTACCTGCATGCCAGCACATACCCCCACCCTCACACTCACCCCCATCACTCCTACTCCTCACAAATGTCCCACTATCACAACCCACCCATCCCAAAACCAAGCCCTGCATGCAACACCAAAGCATGGACACCCATCACTAAAGCATGCCCACTGCACATACCCATACACCCCCCTAAACCATCATCACACAATTTCACACACAGGAATGCTAGCACTGGGGTACACGGTCACCCACCCATTGCACACCTTGACACACACAGATGCAATAATCATGCTTTTATACCCCTGCAGGACCCCTACCCAACGTCACCGGACAGGAGGGTCCACACATGTCCACACCACCAACAGAAGAGGCCCACAGTGATGACAGCACCTCTGTCGAACTGCATCTAGATGACCAGCCCGGCCCATCGGGGACCTTGGGACAGTTGGTTCCCCACACCCAGTCACAGGCCACTACACAGCTTCCCCCCTCTGGAAACACCAGCACAGCACCCACTCAGCGGGCCCATACCTCCGTCCCCAGGACACGTCAATCAGCAGTTTGTCCACCACTACAGGGAACCCAGGCTAACCCACCACCCAACAACAACAGGGACCTGGGGGCAGTGGGCACATGGTCCAGGGGAAGGAGGCCCAGGAACACAGGAGAACTGGGAGAGCTGCTGTGCGACAGGGAGTGGACAGGCCCAGGGAACCCATTCTCCACGAGGCCCTCTCCTCCATCATGGGAGCCTACCACCACTCCCAGGAGACGATGGCAACGGTATTGGCCAAGTTTCAGAAGACCCAGCGCCTGCAGGAGGAACAGTATATGGGCTTCAGGGAGGAACTCAGAACCACCAATTCCACCCTGGGCACCATTGTAGGGGTGCTGAAGGAAGTACTCAACACCAGGAGGGACACTGTGACACAACAAGGGGCCCCTGGCACTAGCCTGGACGATGATCTGCCCACCACCTCCGCCGGCGCTAGTGGACAGGAGGATCCCCACAGGACCACCACACCAGCACCCCACCCCCTGCAGATGGAGAACCACCTCGCAAGCGGTCCCTGAGATCCAGGACAAAGACAGAGAACGATGCCAAGACCCCCACCAAGAAATGAGACCACCCTGATAGTCATCCTACAGTCCCACTTTGTCACCCTGTCTATCCTCAAACTGCCCTAGCTCCACTTCCTATGCCCATTTGGGCAATGCACCTGTGAGACTAATAGACTGGACTCTGCCATGGACATTCCTCTGCCATCACCCCTCACTATTTTACAACCCGCTCCAATATTGAGCACTGAAATAAACACCCTTAAAGCACAAAAAAATCTGGAGTCTGTCTGTGATTTCGGAATACTGTATTAGCAATAACTGTGGCAAAAAGCTTTTTCTTTGGTAATGGCAACATACCTATGTCACACAGCTCTAGTCCATGAGGAATCAAAACAGTGGGACTCACATCTGTGAAATCGTAAGGGAAAGTGACAACTCAGTGACCATAAACTGGGTGAAAACGACAGACAGTAGAGAGGTAGTAGTGTTTAAGTACATGTAGTAGGCAGGTTTGTATTCTTACCTGTGTGTCACTGGAAATATTGCTGGATCACTGAGTCCCTGTTGTCCATGTCTTCTTCCTCTGCCTCCTCGTCTTCACTGTCCACAGGCTCCACAGTTGCAACAACACCGCCATCTGGACCATCCTCCTGCAGAAAGGGCACCTGTCGTCGCAAAGCCAAGTTGTGAAGCATACAGCAGGCCACGATGATCTGGCACACCTTCTTTGGTGAGTAGAATAGGGAACCACCTGTCATATGGAGGCACCTGAACCTGGCCTTCAGGAGGCCGAAGGTCCGCTCGATCACCCTCCTAGTTCGCCCATGGGCCTCATTGTAGCGTTCCTCTGCCCTTGTCCTGGGATTCCTCACTGGGGTCAGTAGCCATGACAGGTTGGGGTAACCAGAGTCACCTGCAAATGGCGAGGGACAACTGTTAGACACACACTAACCTGGATGGATATCCCCAGACCCAGACAACCATTCCCACTGACTAGCTTCCAGGTGCTCACCTAATAGCCACACACGGTGCCTCTGGAGTTGACCCATCACATAAGGGATGTCGCTATTCTGCAGGATGTAAGCGTCATGCACTGAGCAAGGGAACATGGCATTCACATGGGAGATGTACTGGTTGGCCAAACATACCATCTGTACATTCATCGAATGATAACTCTTCCGGTTTCTGTACACCTGTTCACTCCTGTGGGGGGGGTACCAAAGCCACATGTGTCCCATCAATGGCACCTATGATGTTGGGGATATGTCCCAGGGCAAATAAATCACCTTTCACTGTAGGCAAATCATCCACCTGAAGGAAAACGATGTAGCTCCGCATGAGTTTTAGCAGGGCAGACAACACTCTGGACAACACGTTGGAAAACATAGGAAGGGACATCCCTGATGCTATGGCCACTGTTATTTGAAATGACCCACTTGCAAGGAAATGGAGCACTGACAGCACCTGCACTTGAGGAGGGATTCCTGTGGGATGGCGGATAGCTGACATCAGGTCTGGCTCCAAATAGGTACACAGTACCTGGGTTGTGGCACGGTCAAGCCTGTATGTAATTATCACATGTCTTTCCTCCATTGTCAACAGGTCCCCCAATGGTCAGTACACCGGAGGATGTCGCCATCTCCTCACATGTCCCAGCGGATGGTGCCTATGAAGGACAACAGCAAGCACAGAATCAAACAACTCAGAGTTACGTACCCACAGCTTACACAGAACACCATTCATACTCAAAAAGTGGCCTGTATGTGTGTTGAGTCTAGGCCTAGGTATGTGTGACGCTGTTGAAAATGAAGCCATGTGGGCCCCTGAAATGGCGGCTGCCTGACCTGTAAAGTGGGACAATGGGATGTGAAGTAACTGCGCTGGCGTTGTACACCGTCGCGGTAGGCGGTCAAACACCGCGGCGCAATGCTGCATTGGTTAACATTGGACCCTATGGGTCCCAGGAGCCAATGACGATGTACGCCGGCGGTGACGGTACACACCACCGCGGACGTGACCACCATTTTCTATCTGTTCAATTACTCGATACCTGATCTTCGACAGGAGAGGACCTACACTGCAAGTGCTGCTATGACCTCGGTCTGGAAGAGACAATGGTTCGAGTGTCTGGGGAAAGGGCCCCTGCCTTCACATCGGAGGAGTTGGAGAAACTCGTGGACGGGGTCCTCCCCCAGTACACGCTACTCTACGGTCTTCCAGACAAACAGGTAAGTACACTGGGAGCATGATGTATGGGCTATGCCTGTGTGGAGAGGGGTGGATGTAAGAAGGAAGGGGGGAGAGTGGGGTGTGCATGAAACGATGGTGAGTGCATGTGCATCGTGGCAAGGTTAGGGATGGGGGCCAATCACTTTGACGGTGCAGTTGGTAATAACTTTCTCTTCCCCCTGTACAAATCATGTAGGTCATATTCGGCGTGCCATCGCCAAGGACTTCCGGACCCTGGGGGTCTACCACAGATGGAGCACCCACTGCCGGAAAAGATGGGAGGACATTTGCCGCTGGAGCAAGAAGTCGGCGGAGGCTCAGCTGGGGATGGCCTCCCAACGTGGGAGGGGTGCCCGTCGCACCATGACCCCCCTGATGTTCAGGATCCTGGCGGTGGCGTACCCGGAGTTCGATGGGTGCTTGAGGGCATCACAGAAGCCACAAGGGGGTGAGTACACTCGCATTCTGCTGACTTTGCGCGTAGTGGAGGGGTCTGGGTGGGGGAGGCGGGCTGCGGGTTTCCCTAGTCCAGGGCGAGTTCCGTAGGCAAGGTCCCTCCGTAAGGCAGGCCATGTGGCACCCCACCTCACCTCTGTAGAGTGACAACTACACCTAGTCATGCCCCTGTGTCATCTATTTGTTGAGATGTCGTCCATAGCCTAGTAGGCCATTTCCCAGGAATTGAACAGTGGAGCCCAAGAGCGCGGCGCAGTGCAGGGGGCTTCTGTGTCTGTCGTGTCCGCCAACGGTAGCGGTGATGCATGCACTCAACATGTCTTTCTTCTGTCGTCCCCCCCCTTTTTGTGGTCTCCCTGTTCTTGTGTGCATTAGCATCATCAGGCAGAGGGGCAGTGGCACTGGAGCACCAGGGGGCTGCATCCCACATGGCCATGGAGGGCCACACTATGGAATCGGACTTCACCAGTGGGAGGGAGGGCGAGGGGAGCTCCACGGCGGGGACAGGAGCTGAGACCAGTGACACGGACTCATCCTCTGATGGGAGCTCCCTTGTGGTGGCAGCAACATCTGTGCCACCCCCATCTACAGGTACAGACGCCACCCCCCCTTCCAGCACCGCCCTCCCAGCAGCCCCTCAGCCTTTGCCCCGTGCCCGCTCACCTGGGAGGGTGGGCATCACCTCCGCCCCAGGCACCACATGCCCTGCCCTAGTCACCCCTGCTGCCCTTAGTGAGGAGGCCATTGACCTCCTCAGGTCCCTCACAGTTGGGCAGTCTACCATTTTGAATGCCATCCAGGGTGTAGAAAGGCAGTTGCAACAAACCAATGCATTCTTGGAGGGCATTCATTCTGGTTAGGTGGCCCTTCAGTGAGCTTTTCAGACTCTGGCCTCAACACTGATGGCAGCCATTGTCCCTGTGTCTAGCCTCCCCCCTCCAACTTCCTCCACCCTGACCCAATCCCCTGTACCTCAGCCTATCCCAAGCACACCTACAGACCAGCATGCACACACGTCAACACACAAGGGAAGCTCAGGCAAACATAAGCACCACACATCCCACAGGCACTCACGCAAGCATCACACACATGCAGACACACCAACATCCACTGCCTACACTGTGTCCCCTTCCTCCTCATCTCCCTTCTCCCTCCCTGTCTCGTCTACACTCACACCTGCTAGCACTACCTCTACAGCCACTACGTCCCTCTCCAGCACACCCCGCTCACGTGCAGTCACCACCCCACTACCATTCACATGTCCCCTGTGTCCTCTCCCAGTGTGTCTGTGACGCCCCCTCCAAAGATACACAAACGCAGGCACACACCCACCCAACAGCCATCCACCTCAGGACAGCCTCCAGCGCATGCACCTTCACCCAAAGTCAGCAAACGAACACCTCCTACAACCACAACCTCTTCCTCCACTCCCAAACCCCCTCCAGCTACCCGTCCCAGTGTGTCAAAAAAACTTTTCCTGTCCAACCTTGACCTCTTTCCCACACCTCCCCCACCCCGTCCGTCTCATAGGTCCCGAACTAGCACCTCAGCCACAACATCTCTGGGACCAGTGGTGCCTGTTGTCACCGGAATCTGGAGTGCACCGGCCACCAGGGCAGCCAGTGTGGCATGGAGCCACAGCACAGACAGTCCCCCACCTGTGAAGCATCAGAAGTTGGCCAGTGCCCAGCGGGAGAGGGGGAAGACTCCAGCCACCAACGCTGCTCCCAGGGTTCCCGGTGGGAGTGTGGAGTCAGCTGTGACACCTTCCAAGGTGGGGAAGGGCCACAAGAAACCCGGCAAGTCTGGGAAGATTAGCACAGCGCAGAAGACCGCCATCATCCCCGCTGCCCAAGAGGCCACCGCCAGCACCAGCCCAGCTGCCCAGGAGGCCACCGCCAGCACCAGCCCAGCTGCCCAGGAGGCCACCGCCAGCACAAGCCCCGCTGGGCATTGGAGGACCGCCAGCAAAAGCCACGCTGCGCCATGAAGGTCCGCCAGAAGCTGAGTCCCTGCAATCTAGACCGCCGTCTCAAGCACCGCTGAACAGGGCACCGCCACCTAAAGCACCAATGAACAGGGCACCGCCGTCTCAAGCACTGCTGAACAGGGCACCGCTGAACAGGGCACTGCCGTCTCAAGCACCGCTGACCAGGGCACCGCCGCCTCAAGCACCGCTGAACAGGGCACCGCCGTCTCAAGCACCGCTGAACAGGGCACCGCCGCCTCAAGCACCGCTGAACAGGGCACCGCCGCCTCATGCACCGCTGAACAGGGCACCACCGTCTCAAGCACCGCTGAACAGGGCACCGCCGCCTCAAGCACCGCTGGCCCATGAGCGCCAAGGGCACTGACGCTACTGAGTCCGTCACGGGCAGAATGAAGCACTCTGGGCACCATGCCCCCTCCAGAACCAATGGAGAGATCCATCAACTACCTCTGTCCTTAGCAGGATGAAGCACCCTGGGCACCATGCCCCCTCCAGAACCAGTGGAGAGATCCATCCACTACCTCTGTCCTTAGCAGGATGAAGCACTCTGGGCACCATGTCCCCTCCAGAACCACTGGAGACTGTTATCCACTTGAGAGACAGTGGCTTTGCACTCCCCAGAATGGAACAGTGGCCAAGCCACCCACTGTAGAGACTTGAGAGACTGTGGCTTTGCACTCCCCAGGATGGAACAGTGGGCAACCCACCCACAGTATAGACTTGAGAGACTGTGGCTTTGCACTCCCCAGGATTGAGCAGTGGGCATGTGGCCCCCTCGTGGATTTGGCGTCGTGCACTCAACCGGCTGAGGTGCCCCCCCTTTCCCTCCCCCTGAGGTGCCTGTTTAGTTGCTCTCTGATGCCCCTGCAGTGTTCTCTCTGTCATGGTCGGGGATCTTGTGTGGGCCTCGCCCATACTGTGTGGGCCCAGTGTTCCACGGAATGAATTGGAGCACTACCTGGCCTACTATGCTTGGTATATATTTTGTAAATGGTGTATATATATATTTTTGCCTATTTGATTTTAATATATTACATTGGTTACACTCATTTTCTATTGTCTTTGCATTCTTCCAGGGGAGTTGGGGGGTGTAACTGTGATGTATTAATATGCATTAGTGTGTGTGTTGTAGTGGGTGAGGGTAGGGGTGGGGGTGTTGCGTGTGTGTGTCACGGTTTTTTCTCTCCCCCTCCCCTGTGTCGTAGGTGCAGTACTCACCGTGGTCTTCTCCGCCGGCATTCGTGCTCCTGGTAGAGGAACAGGAAGACTATCGCAGGTAGAATTTGGAGTTCCGGGTCCATGGTGTCCTCGTTCCTCGTGAGGTGAGCGTTTTCCCTTCGGAATTCCTGTTTCCGCCGTGTTTTTATCCGCAGTGAATCCGCCCCGGAAAAGGTGGCAGATTGGTGGGTTGTAGTAGTGTGGGCGGTACATTGTCTCCTGCCTGTCTGTTGGCAGTGACCGCCACGCTGTTTGTTTGTACAGCCGTGGCGGTCGGAGTGTTAAAGTGGCTGTCTTTGTTGGCGGTTTCCGCCACGGTCGTAATTGCTAATTTTTTACCGCCGGCCTGTTGGCGGTCTTACCGCCGCTTTAACACTATCCGCCAGGGTTGTAATGATCACCTATATGAGTATTAATCTTATATTTGATATTGATATTATATTGGAAAACCGTCTTATTGCCATCTGCATATGTACATTCACTGCAGTTTCTACATTTGCAAAAACATTTTACTCTGTTGCATGAGCCAAATATCTGTCATCTGAATTGGGAGAAAGCTATTGTTCTTAGTGTTAACCCCAGTTGAAACTTAGTAATGGGGTTCTTAGTAGAACATTTGGCTGTTTGTGCATCATTTGTAAGAATGCCCCAGTGTCTGTTTGATATCCTGCTAAGTTTCCATGTATCCTGATTAGTAAAGATCCTTTACAATTATGTTCTTACCACACATGAACCCATATGTGATTTTTGGTTCTTTTACCACATTTACCATTACCATACATTGTAACTCTAGTGAAGGTGTGTGTGTGTGTTTTGGTTTAGGTGTGTGTAGGGCTATGGGGGAAAGGTTTTTATAGCTTAGTGATGGGTAGGGGCATTGGGTTGTTTTAGGGTTTAGGGGTAGGTACGGCTATTGGATGATAAGGCTATTGTTAGGTTTTAGCAGTGGGTTAAGGTACTGGGTTTTAAGGATGTTTTTAGTGTTTAGGGATGGGTAGGGCTATAGACTGGTAAGGAAATTTTAGGGGTTTAGTGATGGTAAGGGAATAGTGTGGAAGGATATTTCTAGGGTTTGGGATGGATAGTGGCATTGGTGGCCAGTGAATCTTTAGAGTTTATGGTTTGGTTGTGGCATAGGGTGTATTTTTACAGCTTAGGAGTGGATAGTGATATATGATGGTAATAGCATTTTTAGGGCTTAGTTGTAAGTAAAGGCATACGGTGGTAAGGGTACTCTATAAAGGGGATTGAGAGGTTTCCTAAGTAAAAAAGATATATATATATTTAAGAAAAAGAAACTGAGGTAGTTTGGGGGCTCAATTTACTGTAAAAGATTTCAACTAATGTTGTTGGATCTAAGGGGTTGTGGTGGGTAGAGGTATAGGATGGTAAGGGTATTTTTGAGGGTTTTGATTGGGTAACGGCATAGATGGTAAGGGATTTAATTGGTTTAGCTTTACGGGTGGGTAGGGGCATGGAGTGTTAAGGTTATTTTTACAGGATTGTTTTACAGTTTAAAAGGGCGTTTCCTCCCCATTAAAAATCCATTCATGTATTAAAAATAAATCCATTCATTTAATAAAAATACTAATCAACTGTACATGAATCAAATGTTACACAGAGGAAGACAGTGGGACAGAAACAATGAAAACAAAAATACAATGTCTAATACAGATGTAAATCAATTCCTCATCAAAATTTAAACCTCTAGGGCTCCTGACCTGTAAGTCTATGGTGAGTTGGGATCCCCCTGTTTCATCCTGTGCGGTCACCCTTTCTGGGATTGTGTGTGACCTGTTTTACAGCATAAAATGTTAATTTGGTTCGCTCCCCAGAACGTTTCTCCTGAAAATGCATTGCTACCAGGCACTTAGATTCACAATGATCAACAGTTCTCAGGTGTTCCTGTACTCTTTTCTTGACTGTACAAACAGTACTGCCCACATATTTGAGAAGACAGGGGCATTCTAAAATGTAAATTACAAATTAGGAACTGCATGTAAGAAATGTCCTAATGCTGAGGGTGTGTCCTGTAATGGTCTCATACTTCCTCCTATGGTGGCTGTTATTACAGGGTTTGCAACGTCCACAAGGAAAGAAGCCTTTAAGTCTATGGTCTTTAATACCCTTTGAGAGAGTAATGTCACTGTGGACAAGTGTGTCCCTCTGGAAAAGTGATGTGAGGTCTGTCGCTAATCTTTTTGCCAATGATAGAGTCACATTTTAAAATATCCCTATGTTTGGATCGAATGTGTCTAATTCTGTTGGAACTGCTTTTATATGTGAGTATAATTCTCTTGGTAGACTCCTCCTGTGTGGACTGCTTCTTTTCAACAAGGATACTCTACCTGTCAACCTCTTTCCAATGTTTTATGGCTTTCTGAAGGACCCAAAGCAGATAACCCATTTTCTTAATCTAGAGACCAAAGTTTTCTGTTCTTCCAGAACGGTTTCTTCAGTGCTCCAATTTCTCCTAGCCCTCAGAAGATCCACGTAAGGAATGTTTCATTTGATATTATCATGGTGACTACTGAGGGCATGGAAAAGACTGTTGCCAACTGTGGATTTCCTGTACAGATGTATCCGAATCTCCCCACCCACTACCTCGACCAATACATCAAGGTACTCATTCCTGTTATTACTAATGATGTGAGTGAAACCAAATTGAGGGAATTGTTTTTAAATTTCTTGATAAACTCCTTGGCAGTGGTTTTAGAACCTTTCTATATAATAAACAGATGGTCAACGAACCTTAGCCACAAAATCACAGTAACAAGATTAACCTAGAGGGTACCCTCCCCGAAGACCTGTTTCTCCCACCAGTCAAGGAACAATTTTACAATACTGGGGCAAGACAGGTCTCTATCACAGCCCTGAGGACTTGTCTGTAGAGGGTTCCATTAAACAAAAAGATATTATTGTTAAGACAATGCTTCATCATTTCCTCAATTATAATGGTATGGTCCAAATTCGTGTTGGGTCTGGCTCTTAAGAAGTGGCTATAGGCTGCTATCCCTGTCTTGTGGTTGATGATGATGTAAAGAGAGATGAGATCAAGTGTCATGAGGAGGATATCAGATTTCCATGGGATACTTATTATTTTGACCAAAATATCTTCAGTATCTTTTACATATGAAGGTAGATTCATGGCAAACTCCCACAATACAACGTCAACATATTTTGATACCTTTTCAGAGACATTATTCCTTGTGGATATAATGGATCTCCGCAGAGGATTGATAGGATCTTTTGTGGACCTTTGGAAGAAGGTAAAAGGTAGGAAGTTTGGGCAACTCCTTCCTGAGAAAGCAGTACTCCTTCCAGTCTAAGAGACCCCTGTCCCTCCAACCCACTAATTTGTCCCACAACTCAGTGATACTTTTGGCATAGGTATGCTTGTCCACTACTTCATAGAACTTCTTACTATTCCAACTGTCACATGGCCTCCTTAATGGAGGTTTCCCCATTCATTAACACTATATTACCACCCTTATCAGCTGGACGAATTATGATACTTTCATCCCTAGCAATGGAATCGATAACTTCAAATTGTTCAGGAGAGATGGGTTTTTCCTTATCAAACATTTACGATCTTTAATAACCACATCATGAAATGCATCTGTTATCATGTGGCATGTTTCGATGAAAAGCAGAAGGAGGCTTGAAACCACTAGGGAAGGAGTCATCATTGGATACCTCTAAGCAGTCCGAAGCATCATATTCATCAGTCACAGTATTCAACTTCCTTACATCAGATTCTAACTCATGTAATGTATCTAACAGGTCAGCATCCTCAATGGTAAGAGCACTAGACACTTGATCATTGTCAGAAGAACAGGTCTTGTTCCCGCATCTGATCCTGGACTGATGCCATGCTTCCATTTTCTAATGAATTTAAATAAATGCATTGTTGTATTAACATAATCAAACCTGTGCAAGGGGCAGAAGGATTAACCTAAACACAGTAGATGTTTGTCAGAAGCCTGTTTGAAAGATTGACAATTCACTTATTTGCCAATTCCTTATCCATTAGGCTTCCTTTGATGGGCTTACTCCAGCATTAACCATTGGCCCTCTGAGAATTTCCTCCAGTTTCTCTGTTTTCTCTGCCGGATCCTCTCCATCCTCTGCCGGCTCCTCTTCATCCTCTTCCTCTGCCTCTGTTCCATACTGAGGACCCCCTGCCCTTGTTTTGTGGGGTTGTTACTCCCAAGCTATCTAATGACTTCTCCACAGGAGTCTGTATTGGTCCAAAAAAGTAGTTGACTTGAAGCTGCCTTTACACACAAACACATATATATATCTCCATATGTCATTATGCATTCTATATGATGATGATGCATTTGTGTATATTTTGTACAGTTTATATATAAAGTAGTATACAGTCCTGTCTATGCTAAATAAATACAACAGATTCTAGGTAATTTTTTATTGTAATTCTTAAATTTGGTAAATGGTATTTTTATAATTAATCTTGGCAGATATATGTTGACATACAGCTCAATAACTACTTAGATTGAGTTTCATAGACTTTTTTATATTATTTTGGATTTAAAGCTGTCATTCATTTATAAAACAACATAGTGGTTAAGAAGTAGAACCACAATCATTGCATGTGCAAGTTCATGTCTCGCTAGGAATCTCTTTGGTAACAGAATTTGTGGTTGTGGATTATTCTTGAAACTAAGGGACAATGTTTTTGGCAAAGGATGATTTTGTAAAAATGGACAGATATAAGTGTAGACATAGAATAATTAATTATTCTGACCAAGTATTCAAGACCCTAGATTTATATTTTCATTCCCAAAGACATCATGATTAAAATAGCACTATAGTTAAAATGTTGAACTGATGTCCTAGATTTTTGCGAGTTCAAGCCCAGCCTATTCCAAATATAAACGTAAGTTTTTATTTTTTGAGTTCGACTAAAGAACCTAATTAGAGTTTAATTTTAAGGGTGTTTTCCTGTAAAGTACCTTAGTAATTAATTGATTTATGATTTATTATATTAGAATGCGAGGTCGTGAATTGCTTATGTAACAAATGACCTTTGATATCTCATGGTCGTTTAAAAAAAATATATATATATAGTGAGCAGGCAAGAGCAGCTTGAAGTAATTTAAAAGGGAAGCAATTAGCATGGAGAGGAGGACCGTGGACAAGATGTGTATACTTTCTTTCGTCATAATGCCAGATGAGAAGCTGGAAAAATGCAATATATTGTGAGTGTTCAATGAGTGCCGACGTTCCTGTCGTTCCTGACGTTCCTGTTGTGTCTTAAAGACTGCAAAATTTACAATTTCTGATTCCGGTATCATGGGGTTTTAAGGAGTAGAAGTGACCCCAGCGCCAACATCAACGACATCCCACTCTCTCAAGAACTGTGCAACTCACTGGCCACCTTCTTCCACCGGAAGATCACCGACATCCACAACAGCTTCAACACCACGTCCACCCCGACCATGCCAGACCCCACCTCCGGGAACACCACCCGTACCAACCGCCTGACCTCATGGACCAACATCAACGATGATGAAACACGCAAGATCATGAACTCCGTCCACTCAGGATCACCGTCAGACCCATGCCCGCACCATGTATACAACAAAGCCGATGCAACCATCGCACCCCATCTACGGAAGGTCATCAACATCTCCTTCGAAACAGTGACTTTCCCGGAAAGCTGGAAGCACGCCGAAATCAACGCCCTCCTCAAGTAGCCCAAGGCCGACCCCAAGGACCTCAAGAACTTCCGGCCCATCTCCCTACTCCCGTTCCCGGCGAAGGTCATCGAGAAAATCATCAACACGCAACTTCCCAGTCCGGATTCAGACGAAACCACCTCACCGAGACCGCCCTCCTCGCCGCCACAGACGACATCCGACACCAACTCGACAACGGCGAAACATCTGCCCTCATCGTTCTGGACCTGTCAGCCGCCTTCGACACGGTCTGCCACTGCACTCTGAAAACACGCCTCCATGAAGCCGGTATCCAAGAAAAGGCCCTCGACTGGACAACATCCTTCCTCTCCGGCAGAACCCAGAGAGTCCGCCTCACCCGTACCGATCCGAAGCCACCGACATCATCTGCGGAGCACCCCAGGGCTCCTCCCTCAGCCCTACGCTGTTCAATATCTACATGGCCCCTCTCGCACAAGTGGCCCGCCAACACAACCTCAACATCATCTCCTACGCCGATGACACCCAACTCATCCTCTCCCTAGCCAAGGACCCGCACACCGCCAAAACCAACCTCCACGAGGGAATGAAGGCCGTCGCCGACTGGATGAGAAGCAGCCTTCTGAAGCTGAACTCGGACAAGACGGAGGTCCTCATCCTCAGGCCCACCCCCTCTGCCTGGGACGACTCATGGTGGCCAACCTCGCTGGTAACCCCACTGACACCAACCAACCACACACACAATCTTGGATTAGTCCTCGAATCCTCCATTTCCATGTCTAAGCAGGTCAACACTATCTCCTCCTCCTGCTACAACACCTTCCGCATGCTCTGCAGGATCTACAAGTGGATTCCGACCGAAACAAGAACAGTGACACAGGCATTCGTTAGCAGCAGGCTAGACTACAGCAACGCACTCTGCGCAGGCATCCCGACCAAGCACCTGCAACGCCTACAACGCATCCAAAACGCCTCCGCCCGACTAATCACAACGTGCCCCTCCGCAGCCACATCACCCCCCACCTGAGAGACCATCACTGGCTCTCCGTCGACAAGAGGATCACCTTCAAGCTCCTCACCCATGCACACAAAGCACTCCACAACGCCGGACCAGCCTACCTGAACAACAGACTCAGCTTCTACACCACCACCCGACAGCTCTGCTCCGCAAACCTAGCCCTCGCCGTCGTTCCCCACATCCAACGTAAGACCTCCGGTGGCAGATCCTTCTCCTACCTCGCGCCAAGACCTGGAACACCCTTCTGACCAGCCTACATCAAACCCAAGACCTGCTTACCTTCAGAAGACACCTCAAGAGGTGGCTCTTCGAGCAATAGCAGCACCCCCCCCCCCCCAGCTTTATAAATACAATGATTGATTGATTGGTGAAGCAGTGTATGACCTTTTCCAATGGTTTCGTCAAAATTGAAAGAATGCTGCAAAGCAGAACACAGTAGTTTAAATTGACAAGTAAGACATGCGTGTACTTGGTCAGCACTAGCAGTCTTGTAGTTTTTCTAAGACCATATGTTAAAGCATAATTTTTGCTGTTTCAGATTTGAGTGTTATGCTTAAATCACTTATGGGTATGCGTCATTTCTTTTGATGCACTGGCAGTGCAAGAATGACTCAATATCTATTAAGTGACACTAGAGGCCTGTGACGTCACTTTGTAGCTCTCTGCTTCATTTTCAACACAGAGTTGGATCTGGCTGCATCAGATAACGACAATGATACGCAAGCTAAGCGTATCACCTTTAAAAAATGACGCAGGACTGATGCAACCATATTTACAACTTTTTTGGGAAAATGACACACCCTTTGCAAAAGTCTGCAATGCATCAATAAATTGACACTTGGTCAGACCAGGCTTAAAAATGACATATTGGCAGAGCTACATATGGAGAACATACCAAAATTAGCCTGGTAAGCTCTAGAGCAGCCTGGACCTACTTCTCCTTCAGGTTGGAGCACCAAGAAGACCACCACAACCACCACCATCACCACCACAACCTACTCCATCACAACCACAATCACCAACACCCGCACCACAGAGGTAGTGCAGCTGCTACACGTTGTTGCGCCCAGACTGCAGGCAATGGATGACAGGGTTACTAATATCCCACCTCAGACCAAGCTCCTGGCTGTGCTGCACATGCTGGCCTCTGGGTTCTTCCAGACCACTGAAGACAGAGTAGCAGGACTTTCACAGCCAACATTCTCAGCATTCCTCCATTCTGTCTTGGATGCCATTATCTGACTCACACCCTGCCATTTCCTGCTCATCTACACCAAGTAACTGCAGCAGGAAGTCAAACAAGGTGTCTATGTCATTGCTGGTTTTCCTCATGTGCTTGGTGCCATGGACTGCCCACATGTGCAACTTGTTCCTGCTGCTGCATCTGCCCTTCTATACCGCAACAGGAAACACACACTCCATCAACGTACAGGAGATTGTTGACCATCGTGGGTTGATCCTAAATGTGGTGTCCAAGTACCCTAGCAGTGTTCATATGCCTTCATATTCTGGCAGTCCATCATTAACCAACGGTTCCAGGATGGACAATATGGAAATGGCCTACCTGTAGGTAAGTAAACAGCAATTACCTAATACACACAATAACAAATAGACATGGTGGACATGATACACAGATCACTGTCTGTCTACACAGAGAGGAACGGCAGGATGAGGGCTGTTACACAGATATGTTCCATGCATCACTTCATATATGGAATGCAAATCACCCTGACATACATGTGAATACATCTTAAGTCAGTTTTGCAGACACATCATGATAGAAAGGTACACAGCCATGCATGCCAGGTAGGACATTTGCTCAAAATCTCTGTGTGCAAGGAAGTTGTGCCATGTCCATAGAGGGTGTTCATATGCAACACACATGGGCCATCAGCCGTGTTATGGCTCAGACACAAGGGGCTAGGTGTAAGCTGACATACTATGGCCCATCAGCAGGTGATAGGTAACTGGTCAAATGTATAATATTATGCAATATCAACCTCATCTTACATATGTGATGTGTAATGCTGCACACATTCATTACTCACCATGCTGCTCAGGCAGCAGCCTTGACTGAAAGGTGATCCTGCACACACAAATACCATCCTGAAAGCAAAGAAGAACCCCTCCAACTCCTGATGCAAGTGTGAATGTGTACTCACTAGGCAACGTGTGTGTAAGTCTAATTGGTAGGAACCAGAAAGTGCAGTAGGCCCAAATATTGTGTACCAGTTCCCCTTCTTAGAGACATTGTACAGTGCAGGAAGTTGTGTAGCTGGACTGGCCGATGACCACTCACAAATCAACATGATCCATGTGTTGTGTGCACAATTTGGGCAAACAATGTCACACATGTAAACAATGTTCCCCCACCGTGACATGCAACCATGGATGGGGTAACAGCAGTTGTGGCACCATGTCACTCAGTTGGTATGTGGGAGTGCATACTGTGTGGATGACATCATGTCAGCTTTCCTGGACAATACTGGTCAATAAAACACCTGGGCCAATATGATGTAGTTAAACACTAATATCTGGGGATGACCATGGGTCCATGCATGTGTCTGTGTCAGCCATGTCCAGTATGTTAACACCTACAAAAGTGATTCACATCCACATTCTGTCTCCCCACACATGTAGTGTGCAAACATAACATTGAGGGAACTAGAGCAATTGGAAATGATCTCCAACAAAATATGCATATGTAAAATGGCAGTCTGGAGGTGGATTGCAAGATTTATCTGCTCATTCACGGCATTTGAGATCACATAGATTAATTGAACAGGCCACTGTAAATGTCATGACACATGCATGATTCGCACATCATGTGATCATAACTGGGAGAAGAACATGACAGTACCACAACACATTACACACATGGGCAGGAGTTTATCAAATACATATTGCATAAAGTCTGACAGTGTCTCTTTTCTCTCATTTCAGCTGACCAAGGATATGGGATCCAGCCATGGGTGATGAGCCCATATGTCAACCCACACACTGAACCAGAGAAGGTCTAGAGCCTGGCACACATTCACACACATAATATGGTGGAGCTGGCCTTCGGCCTTATCAAAGGCCTGGTTTTGCTGCCTGGATGTTTCTGGGGGTAGACTGTCACATCCACCCCCCACCCCCCTGGTATGTGCCATACTGCACAATATATCTGTGCACACTAATGTTCTCTGGAATGAACAACTGGAGGACCCAAGGTAAGAGGAGGTTGAACAAGCACATGATGGTGAAATATAAAGCACAGCTGTTGGTGCACGTAGGTGCGCACACATTCTACAGAATTTCTTTACATAAGTACGTGCCAGTGAATGCATGATAGTGCATTAACATGTAAATAAAAGATTCAGTGCAACATATGTTTTAGAGTTTAAGTCCAAATCAAAAACAACTCACCCACATTTAGGAAACCATAAGTAGGCCACAGCAGTCGGCAATCAAGTGTGAACACTGTCATGGTCCCCAAAGTACTAGACACAATGCACTGATCAATGAAATGTGTGGTGTGTAATGATTGCATTTGCTGTTGAAGAAACATGTTGAAATGAAAACACATATCAACCAAATATGGGAAACGTCCTTGACAACACATACTTAAGGATGCAGACGTTTCCCATGTAAATGTAACCATGCTTGCCTGAACAACGCATGGCTTTTTCCGTGCCATAACCACACATGTGCTGAATTATGCATATGTGTGGTGAAGTCACAGAAAAACGCATGCTTTGTTCGGGAGAGGACACAGTGAGGTAAGTGGAGCTGGGGCAGGGGTGGGGGTGGATTAAGGGATTGGGGCGTGTGGAGGGTCAGGCGGCTATTTGTTTTTAAGAGGCAGGAGGGGGTTTGGGTATTTTCTTTAGGGGCTAAGGGTGGGGGGGTCGGTCAATTTTTTTTTAGGGGCAGTAGTGGGGAATTGGGTATTTTTTTTTATTTAGGGCTTAGGGTGGGGTAGTATATTTTTAAAGAGGTGGGGAAGCTTTAAGGAAGGGCAGGAGGAGGGAAGAGAAAAGAGAAGGAAGGATTGGGAGATGACGTAGTGAGGTAAGTGGGGTTGGGGCAGGGTTGGTGGGTAGTTTTTAGCATTAGGATGTATTTAGGGCTTAGGGTGGGTGTGGATGTCGGGGTACTTTAGTTTTAGGGGCTGGGTTGGGGGCAGATTAATTGTTTTAGGGCTCATCGGAGTAATTTAGTTTTTAGTGGTGGGGTGGGGCAGTAAAGTTTTATTTTTAGAGTTTTGGGTGGGTGGGGGGTCGGAGTAGTTTACTTATTAGGAAAAGGTTTTAGGGGTAAGGGTGGGTGGGAATGTTGAGGTAGTTTAGTTTTTAGGGGTGGGGAGTCAGAGTAGTTTCTGTTTTTGGGCTCAGGACGTGTAGTTTACTTTTTAGGGGTGAGGTTGGGGTCAGTATAGGTTTTTTTTTAGGTCTCAGGGCGGGTGGAGGTGTTGGGGTAGTTTTGTTTTATGGGACAGTGGTGGGTGGGTTGGGGTAGCTTTTTTAGGGTTCAGGGTGGGTGGGGGTAGGGGTACTTTAGTTTATAGGGGCAGGGTAGTTATGTTAGTATATTTTTTTTAGGGCTCAGGGTGGGTGGGGGCGTTGCATGGCAGATCCACGTATGCCGTTTCTCATGCGTTTCCACACATGACTTTACTAGGCATGCTTTAACAATGAAATTTGTTGTAAAGGCATGCGTGGAAGTGACACAGTAGTAGTTCTAACCACATTGTTAAGGCATGCGTTGTTCCGGCATGCATGGTTCCGTCATACAACCACCAAATATTTGTTGGAAAAAATGAAAACAGGCAAAACAGAACTCCATATAATGAATTCAGTCCAAACTTTATGCATAGGTAGTAAAATAGTAGTCATAACCACCAACAGTACATCATTGTGTGCGATATGTGACAAGTCAATGGCTGCATTGCAAATCCACATGTGACAACTCACCACAGCAACCTCAGTTGCCCTCACATGTATGCCAAATAATAATTTTATCACAGAGACTAGTGTACCTGTATGTGTAGCCCAGTGAGTCAAATCAGTAATCTTGCAAGTGTGCCAAACAATGTCATAGCACGTCTCATACTGTTAGCAACTGTATGAGTCAATCAAGACAGACACCTATTTGTATGTGGATGTGGGGCCACCAGCTGTCAGGACTATTGACCCAATCCACTCATACTCACTGTGCATCTGACAAAGGATATAGGGGGTCATTACGACCCCAGCAGTCAGCGATAAAGCCAACCTGCCAATGTACCACTCCGACTGCCATATCTATCTCCAACCCGGCGGCCGCCATTGTGCCATCTGCGGTATTATTACCCTGCCTACCACTATGGTTTTCATGGCGTTCGTAATGCCACGAAAACCATGGCAGTAGGCCATATCAGTGACAGGGAATTCCTTCCCTGTCACTGATAGGGGTCTCACCCCTACCTCTCCAGTTAAACCCCCTCACCTCTCCAGTTACTACTCCACTCCTCCCCCTCTACATCCACGCCCCCTTCACACACACACACGCTTATACACACACTCATTCACACATACATGCATTCATACATCCAATCACACACATCCAAACATACACGCAGACACGCATTCACATTTCACAACATACACACACTCACACGTCCGTATATGCACACACGCATTCAACACTCAACACACACCCACATTCACGTACACATATATATTCACACACCCCCCACACACACACACAACACCAACACACCCCTCCCCACTCGACTTACCTGGATCCAGGCGGTCCCCCGGCAGGAGATGGGACGGGGTGCTGCTATCGCCAGCAGAACACCGTCAGGCCGTATTAATTGTCATAACATGGTTGGTGGCTGTCTACTGGCGTGGCCCTGCTGGTGGTAGCAGTGCCACCTTACCGCCATCCGCCGATATGGCCACAGCCAGATTTCCACCATTCTTGTTGTTGAAATCTGGCTGTGGTCATAATATTGTGGATGGCTGGTAGCCGCGGCGACGGTCTTTTGGCAGCCGTCGCAGCGGCGGTAGGTGGTTTTTACCACCAATGTTATAATGAGGGCCATAGTCTGCAGCTGTGGGTGAGTACCCATCACAAACACACTCAAACAGAAGGCCAGCAGAGCCACACTAATGTCCTTCACAGGACCAGGTACAAAGTGGAGGGTACTCACAGACTACACAAGTGCTACTTCTGGAGTCAGGATAAGTGTGGGGGGATCAATCACTGAGCTTGACAGCAATGGGTATGGAACTAATACTAGTGTGCTGCATATTGCAGAATATATGTCCATTGGCAAAAATCCCATGCGCAAATGACAATTAGGAGTGTGAATAACAGAACAGTAAGGATGAGGAAGATGAGGAGCAAGGTCTAAATGTCCCAACTGTAGCAGCAATATGGCTGATGTACCACATACTAGAGAATCTGTGTTTCACCTGAGTGAATGACTTTCACAATGTCACAAGTTTAATACAAAATTCAGCATTGTATACATGTAAACCAAGACATATACGCACACCCATTGTGTAGCTATACCTGCCCAGTCACAGCGTGGGAAAGTCCTCCTGTTAGCATGGTCATCCCAATACCTATGACTGATACTGGTTTTTACTAACACTGACTGTACCCTGTGTTTCCTAACCCAGCCCAGTGAGTATATAATGGGGCAGGGAAGGCACAGCAGAATTCCTGCACTGGATTGTGCACTGCTGTGTTGCCTGCCATCCCTGGCTGAAGGCAGCCCTGCCTTGCAGACTGTCTTGAAAAAGTTAAATGTGTGCCAAATCTACATTTTGAAAAATGACTGTCACAATAGTAGGCTTCATAAATAGAAGTGGAAAGAAGACATAAGACTCCCTTTCCTGTAAACAAAAACACAGGCTGCTAGTGGCCTTACCTAGAATGGCAAGTCGTACAGATATGAGTCTAGGTACCACAGGCTGATGAAGCTGATGTCACTCCTCACATGGACCACCTGGTGCCACAAGCTTCTAAAAAATATCCATGAGGCCACGCAAAGTCCAGCTGTGTGGCCCATCATGGACTCACGGAGTAACAGAATGCACCCCAAGAGGCTCACAAGTGCCACTCAGTGTAATGGGTGAATTGCAGCGACATTGTTGGGGCATCAGTGTTGGGCAACCCAAATGGATGCCCTTGATGAGCAATGTAAAAGGTTGACATCAACATGGGATTGTATACCACTGTCCACTCAACACCTACATGCACACAAGTAACATCCATGTCTCCGTCCAACATGGCCAATGTGAGCTACATAATGCCGTATATATTGAAAATGATGAGCTAAGGACATATCAATTGATGCATCCATGTTCATACTCTACTGGGGATGTCTGGCAGGTTTGGGAGTGTGCCGTGTCCACGTAACTCCTACTAGGTGTCACAGTATTACAGCACATGGGTATTGCATTTGCACACCTACTGATATGCACATGCAACACTATTCTGATGCAGAGGGTAGTAACAGTGTGATGTACTCTGCCTTGCTGTCCTAAGTATGTCAGAGACCATTCAAAAGCATGCATGATATCAGAAAAGTGCAGCATGAGGGACAATCATAGGCTCCACAAATCATGTGAAATGGACTAGTCAGGGCACCTTCACATGCTACTCCAGCTAGAAATGGCACCTTAAGTACAACAGTAACAACAACAAGTTCTGTGTGGTTTAAGTCCTGCAGGTGCACAATGGCACTTTGCAGGTACTTTGTGGCCCCTTGTGGTCCATGGCAATGCCTGAATGGGCTGCATATGTATGTGCAGACCTTCATGACCCAGCTGTGGTGTAGGACAACTCACAGTGGTTTTGGCATCAACAGAGGGTGCACCCTCTTGTGCAGCGGTGTGTGATCATCTACCAAGTAGAGCCCCAGTACGATTAGGACTGTATGCTGTAAGAAAGATGTGAGGCTGGGGGCAAAGTCATTCTACAAAGGTGCCCTGGCAGTGTATCCCCTGATGATAGCTCCCTGGAGAGTGGAACAAGGGCATGTGGCACCATCCATACATAAATTCATGTGTGTCCAGGCTATCAAAACACTTGCCTGCTCAAGAGAATGTACCCCCCCAAGTTGATTGACAACATGCTGTCTGCACATTGTGACCCAGCACAGATTTGTAGATATCTGCGCAGGCCTATAAGTTGGTATGCTCACCCCATTCAAGGGCAGTTTAGGGCATCCCCGGGGGTATAATAAGCACAGAAATCAGGTACCAATGCATAGTTGGCACATGGGTCAACCATTACAAGGGTTTGCCATTACACAAACATAGGAATTGATCCCTATGAATAGTCTGCCTCTAGTAATGCATGCACTGTCACATATGTAAATTCCCAACACACAAATTGGATACATAGGAAGACGGGAACCAGGTAAACCCAACTATTCACAGGCAACACAGCAATCCCTATTACTTCTTACATGCATTCCGCATCACACTATACATAAATACACGTTTTCCTCATTGCATCAAAAACATGACGCATGAAGGCAAATGCATGGTTTTTCAGTCATCGCGTCAGGCAAAAATTATGCTTCATACCCTATGTGTCAAAATTCCCTTATTGTGCTTTGACCTGCCTTCTATAAAATCCACACTTTGGCCTGAAGCATAAAAAATGACAGAAAATGTGACGGATACACACAGGAAGTGATGCAATGGATTAGCCATGCTGCAATCAAGGAAGTTTCAAGTTACTTTCACTTTCTCTTCAACTCACAGTCCTTGTGTCTGTGCTGGTGGAGAGAGCTGTGCTGTTTGAGGAGTCTGTTGTGCTGCCTGTTGACCTTGTTCTGTCCTTCTTATCACAATTGTTCTTTGTAATAGTTTTTTGTATTGTAATGTACTGTGCATTGTTGGGTGTTTGTCTATGGGTTTATAGTTCTTTAGGGTAGCTGGAGGTATTTTTTGGTAATATTTGGGCTGTCAATCATGTGTTTGGGGTGGGACATGTCAGAAGGGAAGAGGGAAAGGCATGAGTGTCCAGGAGCTAGGAGTTCTCCCTTGGCTGGTGAAACACTATCTGCCGAACATGATGGCCATGGGATAATGTGTGATCCAGGGATACATAACGGAGGCACGCAATATGCATTGGGAGAATGTCTGTTACAACATGCAGCTGATCTTCCCGGTAGAGTGGACTACACAGCAGATCAAACACTGTTGGACAGACATCATCAGCAGGGAACAGGACCTACTTGAATAAGTTGGCATTGAAGTTAGTTAAACTATTGGTAAGTACACATACCCCGTCATTGCTTCTTTGGAATGCACTTGAGTTAGGATGCCTAATGGCACACGGCATCTTTATCTTTTTTCAGACTCAGGGCTGGCCACAAGGTGTGTTGCTACACTGCCCTGCATCCATAAAAATTACAGCAATGAGCCGTATCTATGACATGTGGCACATTGCTGTCCTTGTCCCCTGCTCTGCCTCACAATTTGCTGCTGGCCACAAACCGAGGCATACTTGTGCCATGGTACAAGGGTGCATGGTTTACAGGGAAGATTGTTTGGGTGCATGAAAAAACACCTTCCTGCACATACCCAATCAGGGATGCAGTTTTCCTTTGTATATGCATACTATAGGATGAAGCATACATACTAAGAGGATAAAAGTGGAGAAATAATGTAATTACTTTCATTTCACCACTCTGACTTCACCTTTGAGGTGTCTTAGGTATCTCATGCACTCCCCGCATTGTGAATATGGGCTGGCAGACTATGCCATTGAAACTTCCATAAAATGATACTCCAGTGTTGCAGTTGCAGCTTGGCCTTGTATATGAGGCCCATAGTGTCAGTGGTCCATATATGTCAGTGCACAAATGCAATCACACCACAAGACAGATTTATCATCGTCAAAGCATGATACAGATGCTTTGGATAACTGGCCTGTCATGTGCCCACACTGAACAGTGGGCCTAGCATACATGGGGGATAGTTTCTCTGTTACGACCACAGAGCATATGCAAACAGATGTGCTGTGTGCAACCTAAAGAACTGTGCCCCTTTACAATACATGGCCTGCTGCCAGGAGATTTGACAACTAGTGCTTCGCTCATGTATGTGCTTTTGCAGGAGCTGTCCTATTCTGTGACATTCCAGTTGATTATGTCTCATGTACATTATTCATGATGTATGTTACTCTGCACATAGTTCTGACTTGTGAACTGTCATACATCTGAATACATCTCACACGTGTTTCTGAATCCAATTTATTGAGGTTTGTGGATGGCAAATTAATGTATGTTTGGTGAATATATCTATGAAGCAATAACAGATACTAATGTCTGTCAATGAGGGGGAACGGATGTCTGACTAATGAGGTATGTAGTATAGCCCCCCACATGTGATGAAAAATGTAAGGCAGAGGCATATCTAGTCCTGCCTGAGTGTTTTTTGAGAGTCATTTAGGTGCAGAGTGCCATGATACATGACACACAGGTAGCCGTGCAGAATCTTGGAGTAGTGAGTCAAATGAAATAATTCAGCAATGTGCCCAAGTACATGTTAGCCTGTCCTAACAATGTCAAGTTTTGAGCCTTGTCAATTGAGCCATTTTAGTTGTCACAACAAGAAGGGTTTAATGTCCATTTGCAGGTCATGGGTAATGTTCACTATTTGATCACAGTGTTTTGTGGTCCAACTTTCAAAGTGCTATGTTGCATGTTATGTTTTGCAGGTCGACCAGCGCTTTACACCATTGGAGAGGCTGCTGTCATCCTATATTTCTAATGGGTAGTGCAAGGATTGTGTGTGACGTTGGATGTTTTGTGCAATGACATGGTCGCTTTGCATTTTTTAAAATAAAAAAGCAGATGTCCCATATGCATCTGGACAGGAAGGTAAAGGTTGTGTTCTGGATGTTCATTTGCTTCTGATTAATGTCAAGGAGGGTGTGATTGCTATCAATGAGAGGCCACATGGTTGGTAGTATGACCAAAGTGCAATGACCAAAGTGCCAAGATCTATAAACATATGTGGTGGTAGATTGATAGTTGAACACGGCAGGGGATGTAGAACTTAATAAATGCATTTCAGATACACAGATGTGCTGTTGTTGCTCACAGTGCAAACCATGTCCTATGTGTATAGCTCGCCCACACTGGGGGATGTAGTTTGTACATCATGTTCCTGCTGGGGGTGCTACAAGAGCATCTCGAAAAATTATGATCTCCCAAGACTGTTAGATTTATCAAAAAGGTCCTATGTGTTGCAGGGCAGAGGCCAAACATCCACACTTGGCACTGCAGTTGAAGTGACCACTCATGTGGTGTGATACCTTATGCTCTATGCTGAATGGATCGACATTCCTATCCCCTGTCATCCTCATAGTCATGGCAATGTGCAGAGGAATGTCTGCACAGCATTGTCATGCAACATGGCAAAGACCAATACATCCTCAGATCACGCTGGCCATCATAGCCTTCAAAATGTACTGCAAACAGGATCATACTGGAAACACAATTAGCTATTGCCATCCTAAGATCCCTGTGCAGATGAGAATTTGGGCATGCATGCACACACATTAAATGATTGTTCTAAGTGCTGGTGTGCAGGAAGCTTACATGTGTATTGGACATGTTTGTACAGGTCTGTGTAGTGGGGCATATGCAGTTACTTTGGTAGTAAGCAACAAGTCATGGCACAGCACACCATGTACTAACAGGAGTTAACTAAGAAGTTGTTCTATGCATCTGTGTGTGATGTGAGTGTGCTATCCCCCCATTGTCACATATAATACCTGGCACATGTTGATCTTATGTAGCAATGTGTCCAGGCATGTGTCTTTGGAATATCAGACACACAATGTTGTGACACAATACATGTAGTTTGCAGTCCTTTGTAAACTGATGCCAATGGTATCAAGGGTATTGCAGGATGCAGAAGGGACACTAATGGTCAATACAACATGAAGATTGTGACTCCATTGGTCACAAAACAGCATTGTTCCTAAGCATATCCAATGCTGAAATTGTCATGCCTAGATGTTATGCGATGGTGCATTTCTAATATGCAACATTAGTTTAGCCTTGGTCCTTTGTCCATGGTAAATTGTGTGATGATGGACATTGCGCAGACCCATGAGACTTTGACCTTCAAGATGCATTTGTGACATGTAAAGTGCAACACCAGAAGACTGAAGAGAGTATTTGTGTGGCATGGTTGACGTACAGTTACCAAGTTGACCTTTGTATGACATGTTTTTTTAATGTCTACATAGTGAACTTGACCCAGCCCAGAAGAAACTCGACCTGAGGGCTGGTCAGCACAAACACATATACCAGATACGTAAGGCCTATATACAAATGGGGAAATCCTACAACCGTGAGAAGGCATCAAGATCCTAGAAGGCATTTCTCCAAGGTGCTCCAACACTGGGACAAGCGACTACCACAGGGCTCATAGTGCAGACAAGGCTGGGTCTGCAGGACCTTCCAAATCCACCACCACTCATATCACAATATCCCATTCTCAACCACAAGCAGTTGAACATGTGTTTGAGCAGGATATGCATACAGAACTGGCCAATTTAAAATCAAGAGTGACACACTAGAGCACAAACTGTTGAGCATGCACATCCTGCTCCCTGGAATAAAGCATGCAGTGCAGGGACACTGAGGGGCATGATGAGACCAATGAACCCTGTCTTCCCTTGTCCTTGTAGATAGTTGTTTGTATTGTAGGTTTCATTAGATATTTTAGTGTAGGTAAGTTGGTATAGTGTAGGTTATTGTTGTTTTTTTGTAGTTTATATTGGGGGTGGGTCAAATTTTAGGTATTGTTTTTTATTTAGGAGTTTTTGGGGAGGGAGGTTGATGTGTAACATGTGTGATTTTGATAACAATTGAAAAAAAAAAAAAAAAAAATCCATAAAACAATCAAAACAAATATATATTTATGTAGGCATGGTGGTTAGTTAGTTTACGTACTGCTGTAGTTAATGTTGTCCTTGTCTGCAGATGTGTTTTAAGGGGGGCAGGGGAGGTTGTTGTTTATCATGTGACATTAAATGTATAGGATAAGTTAGGTTAAGTTAAGCTAGGCATAGCTATTAAGTATGATTAGTTGGTGGAGGTTAGGATAGGATAGTTCGAATAAGTAGCTTAGGTATTTTTAGTGACAGATATTTTACGTTTAATAAATGTTGTTGTTGGCTACATATGAGTCTCCATCTTGATTTACTGTCAATTAATCAATCAATCAATCAATGCTCATAAAGTGCGGCTACTTACCCATGAGGGTCTCAAGGCGCTGGAGGTAGGGGAGAGGAAGAGAGGAGAAGGGAAAACACACTAGGGGAAAACAGAGGGTGATAGAAGAAAAAGGCAAAAAATGCAAAAGTGAAAGAGCAACAGAGAGAAGAAAACAAAAGAAAAGGCAAATGATGGAGAGAAAGGCAGAAAATGCAAAAGTGAATGCGCGACAGAGAGAAGAAAAGGAAAATACTTTCTTGTTGTGGCCACTAGATCACCAGGGATGAGGCGCAGGGACGAGCCTGCAGGTGGAGGAGGGCCTCGAACTGAGAGTCAGGAGACTCTCAGTTCATCCCAGGCAAGAGGCAGAGGCAGCAGCAGAAGCAGCCAGAGTTGCTGGGGAGGGCAGCAGACACTGACTAGGAGTGCATTAAGAAGGGGAGGGGGGCGGGGAGAACATTCAGCTGGGAGGCAGGAGGGTGGGAAAGGTGTTTCACAGAGTGGGAGAGGATGAGGGGAGAAGGGAAAACGCACTAGGGAAAAACGAGGGGTGGTAGGAAAAAAAGGCAGAAAATGCAAAAGTGAAAGAACAACAGAGTGAAGAGAAGAAAAGAAAAGGCAAATTATAAAAAAGAAAGGCAGACAATGCAGGAGTGAAAGAGCGACAGAGAGAATAAAAGAAAAGGAAAATACATACTTCTGATGGTCACTAGACCACCAGGGATGAGGCGCAGGGATGAGCCTGTGGGTGGAGGAGGGCCTTGAACTGAGAGTCAGGAGACTCTCAGTTTGTCCCAGGCAAGAGGCAGGGGCAGCAGCAGCCAGATGAGCTGGGGAGGGCAGCAGACACCGACTAGGAGGTCAGTGCACCTGCCCTCTCACAACGCTGTGGCCGCCATTAAGAAGGGGAGGGGGCGGGGAGAACATTCAGCTGGGAGGCAGGAGGGTGGGAAAGGTGCTTCACAGAGGGGTAGAGGATGCGGGGAGAAGGGAAAACGCACTAGGGAAAAACAAGGTGTGGTAGGAGAAAAAGGCAAAAAATGCAAAAGTGAAAGAGCGACAGAGAGAAGAGAAGAGAAGAAAAGAAAAGGCATATGATAAAAAAGAAAGGTAGAAAATGCAAGAGTGAAAGAGCGACTGAGAGAAGAAAAGAAAAGGAAAATACTTACTTGTGATGGCCACTAGACCACCAGGGATGAGGTGCAGGGACGAACCTGCGGGTAGAGGAGGGCTCGAACTGAGAGTCAGGAGACTCTCAGTTCGTCCCAGGCTAGAGGCAGAGGCAGCAGCAACAGCCAAAAGGAGCTGGAGAGGGCAGCAAACACCAACTAGGAAGTCACTACAGCTGCCTTCTCACAGAGCTGCGGCTGGCATTAAGTAGGGGAGGGGCAGGGGGAGCAGTCAGCTGGGCGGCGGTAGGGTGGGAAAGGTGCTTCGCAGGGGGGGGCAGAGGAACAGAGGAGAAAGGAAAAAGCACTAGGGAAAAACAAGGGGTGATAGAAGAAAAGGCAGAAAATGCAAAAGTGAAAGAGCGCAGAGAGAAGAAAAGGAAAGGCAAATGATAGGCAGAAAATGCAGGAGTGAAGGAGTGACAAAGAGAAGTTTACTTGTAATGGCCTCTAGACCACCAGGGATAAGGCGCAGGGACGAGCCTGTGGGTGGAGGAGGGCCTTGAACTGAGAGTCAGTAGACTCTCAGTTCGTCCCAGGCAAGAGGCAGATGTAGCAGCAGTCAGAGGAGCTGGGGAGGGTAGCAGACACCTACCAGGAGATCAGTACTGTATATGTGGTAACATGTTTGGTCAAGTATTGTTCAGTACATTCCTTTGGCTTTGATAGCAGTATTTTGCTACATGTGTGACCAGGTGTATTCCCTATGAGCAGGTACATGTCAGGTTGGGCATGGAATCACATGAGTTATCTACAAACATTGTTGAGCAGTGCATGTGAAAATCTGGTTGTGAATGGATACCCATCCAGGCGCAGGTATTCATATACAGTTGATCTGTGTAGGGAAGTCATGGCACATGCATTGGTGGGATCTTGTGGGTCTTGCATGCACCCTGATTCAAGGAGGTTTTGTTCATACACTGATGCATGCCTCTCACACTTGCATAATTTTGTTGTGACAGCAAAGTTTTTGTTTGCTACTATTCAGGGGTAGACCAGACACTTGTGGTGTGAAGTACATCATCTTTAAGAATGACTGTATGATACCTGTTGCACTACATGGTTGGGGGCCTCAGGAACTGCTTGCTAGTCAACATAGATGTCATGTTCATCAAATATGTTTCACTTAGTCTATATGGCTTTGTCTCTGGCTCCATTACACACATGTCCTTTGGTGAGTAGTCAATATATTTTCTTCAGATAATTCAACATTTTCCAAATGGCCGTGCTTCAGATACACATACAACACACAGGTTTTAGTTAATGTTTTTATTTACATCTGCAAAAGTGATATGATGTATATTTGATAAGACAACAACCATAACAGATGTATCAAGCCATTGGATGTCCAGACAGAGTCCATGGGGGAAAATGTAATGGGACATATGTAGGAGAGGAATGCTACACTGAGTAGGAGGACCACATTCCCATTAGGGAAGATTGCCCATGATGACAGTCCACAGATGTGAGAGGTCAACAGAGGGAGACTCAAATTGAGGACAGTGAAATGTATTTGGACACTAGCATTATCTTAAGCACAGGACAAAGGATAAAGGGGTTTGGGCCACAGGGAACTGCTACCAGGCTGCTTTTCTGTTGAAAGGTATGCATTCCATATCAACCTTCTCTGACGTATGCTGTGCCTCCCGGGACAGGGGTATTGTAGTTGTTGAAGTAGAGGGAGGCACACACACATTAGGACAGGAGATGTGGATCCAGTGTCCACAGTAGCTCGCATCTGTGGCAACACATAAGGCAGCACTGCAGCAAGGAGGAAAAGATGGTTTTATAATATAGCAGCAATGTCACGGTGGTAGGCACCCAATCTGACAAGGAGGAAGTCCTGCTTCTGCTCCATGGACCGCAAGACATTTTGTATTGCCCCCAGCCTGTTAGCAACCTTGCTGGTGCCACTTTGGCAGGGCATTTGTTCATGACTCTGTAGGGGGCTCGTCTGGCTTATAGTGGGTACCTTGTGGTACTTACACCTTGTGCCAGGTCCAGTTATCCCTTATTAGTAGATAAGAGGTGTTCTAGCAGCTTAGGCTGATAGAGGTAGCTATGGCAGAGCAGCTTAGGCTAAACTAGGAGACATGCAAAGCTCCTACTATACCACTTATATCACTTAGCACTATATCATAAGAAAACACAAATAATAAAGGTACTTTATTTTAGTGACAATATGCCAAAAGTATCTCAGAGGATATATTCCCTTAGGAGGTAAGTAATATACACAAAATATACACACACAACCAAAATCAGGTAGGTAAACTGTTAGAAAAGTAGTGCAAACACTGTAGAACACAATAGAATGCAATAGGAGACAATAGGCCTAGGGGCAACACAAACCATATACTCCAAAAGTGGAACGCGAACCATGAATGGACCCCAGGCATAGTGTAGTGTGTAGAGGGTCACTGGGAGTGTAGGAAAACACTAAGGGGCATATTTATACTCTGTTTGCGCCGGAATTGCGTCGTTTTTTTTTACGCAATTCCGACGCAAAACTATCTCCATATTTATACTTTGGCGTTAGACGCGTCTAGCGCCAAAGTTCATGGAGTTTGCGTCATTTTTTAGCGTGGACACCTACTTTGCGTTAATGATATGCAAGGTAGGCGTTCCCGTTTAAAAAATTTACTCCGAGGCATGTGCGCCGTATTTACACTCCAGGGCAAAATTCACGCCCGGGCGTGGGCGGGTCACAAAAAATTACGTACGGCCGCTTTTGCGACGTTTTTTAGCGCCTGGACAAGGCAGGCGTTAAGGGACCTGTGGGCTCGGAAGGTGCCCAGAGGTGCCCTCCCATGCCCCCAGGGACACCTCCTGTCACCCTTGCCCACCCCAGGAGGACACCCAAGGCTGGAGGGACCCATCCAGGGACATTACGGTAAGTTCCAGTAAGTATTTTTTTATATTTTTTTGTGGCATAGGGGGGCCTGATTTGTGCCCCCCTACATGCCACTATGCCCAATGACCATGCCCAGGGGACAGAAGTCCCCTGGGCATGGCCCTTGGGCAAGGGGGCATGACTCCTGTCTTTGCTAAGACAGGAGTCATTTCTATGGGGGTTGGGAGTCGAAAAAAATGGCGCAAATCGGGTTGAGGCGAAAAATTTGCCTCAGCCTGACTTGCCCCATTTTTTGGCGCCCAAACTCCATATCCCCCTACGCCGGTGCTGCCTGGTGTACGTCGTTTTTTTCCACGCACACCAGGCAGCGCCGGCGGCTAACGACGGCTAACGTCATTGATTAAATACGGCGCCCGCATGGTGCTTCAGAATGGCGTTAGCCGTCGCTAATTTTTTTGACGCAAAACTGCGTTAGCGCAGTTTTGCGTCAAAAAGTATAAATATGGCCCTAAGGGTGTCCAGGATACCCCACCCCAAGACCCTGAAAAGTAGGAGTAAAGTTACCCTACTTCCTCAGAAAGACAGTAAAGTCTAAAGTTGAGATAGGGGATTCTGCAAGAACAACATCTGACTGCAAAGCACTGAAGACAGATTCCTGGACCTGAGGACCTGTAAAGGAAGGGGACCAAGTCCCAGAGTCAAGCAAGTGTCCAGGTGGGCAGGAGCCCACTAAACCCCGGATGAAGGTGCAAAAGGGCTGCCTCTGGGTGGAAGAAGCCAAAGATTCTGCAACAACGGAAGGTGCCAGGAACTTCTCCTTTGGTCAGAAGATGTTCCATGGCATGCTAGAGGATGCAGAGTTGTTTCCATGCAGAAAGACCACAAACAAGCCTTGCTAGCTGCAAGAGTTACGGTTAAAGATTTTGGGTGCTGCCAGGGCCCAGGAAGGACCAGAAGTTCGCCCCTTGGAGGAAGAGACAGAGAGGGCACTCAGCAACACGGAGAGCCCATGCAGAAGCAGACAGCACCCGCAAAAGCACCTGAACAGGCGTGCAGAAGATCTGAGCACAATGGTTGACTCAGCACAACAAAAGAGGGTCCCACGAAGTCGGAGTGCAACTCAGCAAGTTGAGCAATGCAGGACGGAGTGCCGGGGACCTGGGCTAGGATGTGCATGAAGGAAGTCTTGCAAAAGTGCACAGAAGCCATAGCAGCTGCAGTTCACGCAGTATACAGGATTACTGTCTGGCGTGGGGAGGCAAGGACTTACCTCAACCAAATTGGGACAGAAGGGCCACTGGACTGTTGGGGACACTTGGATTCAGTTCCTGTGTTCCAAGGACCATGCTCGTCAAGATGAGAGGGGACCCAGAGGACCGGTGATGCAGAAGTTTGGTGCCTGTGTTGGCAGGGGGGGACGATTCCGTCAACCCACTGGAGATTTCTTCTTGGCTTCCAGTACAGGGTGAAGGCAGACAGCCCTCAGAGCATGCACCACCGGGAAACAGTCGAGAAAGCCGGCAGGATGAGGCGCTACAATGTTGCTGGTAGTCTTCTGGAGCAGTCAGCGGTCGATCCTTGGCAGAAGTGGAAGAGGGGAGTGCAGAGGAACTCTGGTGGGCTCTTGCATTCGTTATCTGGTGAGATACTCACAGGAGAGACCCTAAATAGCCCTCAGAGGAGGATTGGCTACAGAGAAAGGTAAGCACCTATCAGGAGGGGTCTCTGACGTCACCTGCTGGCACTGGCCACTCAGAGTTGTCCATTGTTGCCTCACACCTCTGCATCCAAGATGGCAGAGGTCTGGGACACACTGGAGGAGCTCTGGGCACCTCCCCTGGGAGGTGCTGGTCAGGGGAGTGGTCAATCCCCTTTCCTTTGTCAAGTTTCGCGCCAGAGCAGGGCTGGGGGATCCCTGAACCGGTGTAGACTGGCTTATGCAAGGAAGGCACCATCTGTGCCCTTCAAAGCATT
Source organism: Pleurodeles waltl (assembly GCF_031143425.1). NCBI lineage: Eukaryota > Metazoa > Chordata > Amphibia > Caudata > Salamandridae > Pleurodeles > Pleurodeles waltl. The sequence goes on from NC_090447.1 coordinate 917,737,064, forward strand.
TCCAGAGGCCAGGAGAGGCTACTCCTCCCAGGTCCTTCACACCTATTTCCAAAGGGAGAGGGTGTAACACCCTCTCTCAGAGGAAATCCTTTGTTCCGCCTTCCTGGGACTGGGCTGCCTCTGAAAGTTAATTTGGCAGTACCCAGGATCTATGCTGGAGACCCGGGGATGAATGGAATTGTCCCCCCAATACTAGAATGGTATTGGGGTGACAATTCCATGATCCTATACATGTTACATTTCCATGTTCGGAGTTACCATGGTGACGCTACATATAGGTATTGACCTATATGTAGTGCACGGGTGTAATGGCTAGTGCCAGGGTGCCCTCACACTGAGTAACTTTGCACCTAACCTTCACTAAGTGAGGGTTAGACATATAGATGACTTATAAGTTACTTAGGTGCAGTGTAAAATGGCTGTGAAATAACGTGGACGTTATTTCACTCAGGCTGCAGTGGCAGTCCTGTGTAAGAATTGTCTGAGCTGCCTATGGGTGGCAAAATAAATACTGCAGCCCATGGGGATCTCCTGGAACCCCAATACCCTGGGTACCTAGGTACCATATACTAGGGAATTATAAGGGTGTTCCAGTGTGCCAATCAGAATTGGTAAAATTAGTCACTAGCCTGCAGTGACTATTTTAAAAGCAGAGAGAGCATAAACACTGAGGTTCTGGTTAGCAGAGCCTCAGTGATACAGTTATACACTGTGAGAAAGTAGCCTCTTTCTAGCCTTGTTACCCCCACTTTTGGCCTGTTGGTGAGTATATGTCAGGGTGTTTTCACTGTCTCACTGGGATCCTGCTAGCCAGGGCCCAGTGCTCATAGTGAAAACCCTATGTTGTCAGTATGTTTGTTATGTGTTACTGGGACCCTGCTAGCCAGGACCCCAGTGCTCATAAGTTTGTGGCCTATATGTATGTGTTCCCTGTGTGATGCCTAACTGTCTCACCGAGGCTCTGCTAACCAGAACCTCAGTGGTTATGCTCTCTCTGCTTTCCAAATTGTCACTAACAGGCTAGTGACCAATTTCACCAATTCACATTGGCATACTGGTACACCCATATAATTCCCTAGTATATGGTACTGAGGTACCCAGGGTATTGGGGTTCCAGGAGATCCCTATGGGCTGCAGCATTTATTTTGCCACCCATAGGGAGATCTGACAATTCTTACACAGGCCTGCCAGTGCAGCCTGAGTGAAATAACGTCTACGTTATTTCACAGCCATTTACCACTGCACTTAAGTAACTTATAAGTCACCTATATGTCTAACCTTCACCTGGTGAAGGTTGGGTGTAAAGTTACTTAGTGTGTGGGCACCCTGGCACTAGCCAAGGTGCCCTCACATTGTTCAGGGCAAATTCCCCGGACTTTGTGAGTGCGGGGACACCATTACACGCGTGCACTATACATAGGTCACTACCTATGTATAGCGTAACAATGGTAACTCTGAACATGGCCATGTAACATGTCTAAGATCATGGAATTGTCACACCAATGCCATTCTGGCATTGGGGAGACAATTACATGATCCCCCGGGTCTCTAGCACAGAACCCGGGTCTCTGCTTTGGGGAATTCTTCAGATAACTAATGCAAGAGCTCACCAGAGTACCTCTGCATCTCCCTCTTCACCTTCTGCCAAAGGATCGACTGCTGACTGGTCAGGACGCCTGCAAAACCGCAACAAAGTAGCAAAGACGACTACTAGCAACCTTGTATCGCTCATCCTGCCGGCTTTCTCGACTGTGTCCAGGTGGTGCATGCTCTGGGGGTAGCCTGCCTCCTTTCTGCACCAGAAGCTCTGAAGAAATCTCCTATGGGTCGACGGAATCTTCCCCCTGCAACCGCAGGCAACAAAAGACTTCATCACCGGTCCTCTGGGTCCCCTCTCAGCACGACGAGCGTGGTCCCTGGAACTCAGCAACTCTGTCCAAGTGACTCCCACAGTCCAGTGACTCTTCAGTCCAAGTTTGGTGGAGGTAAGTCCTTGCCTCCCCACGCTAGACTGCATTGCTGGGTACCGCGTGATTTGCAGCTGCTCCGGCTCCTCTGCACTCTTCCAGGATTTCCTTCGTGCACACCCAAGCCTGGGTCCCCGACACTCTAACCTGCAGTGCACAACCTTCTGAGTTGTCCTCCGGCGTCGTGGGACTCCCTTTTGTGACTTTGGGTGGACTCTGGTTCACTTTTCTTCTAAGTGCCTGTTCCTGTACTTCTGTGGGTGCTGCCTGCTTCTGTGAGGGCTTCCTGACTTGCTGGGCGCCCCCTCTGTCTCCTCATCCAAGTGGCGACATCCTGGTCCCTCCTGGGCCACAGCAGCATCCAAAAACCCTAGCAAGGCTTGTTTGAGGTCTTTCTGCGTGGGAACACCTCTGCAAGCTTCTTCACGACGTGGGACATCCATCCTCCAAAGGGGAAGTTCCTAGTCCTCTTCGTTCTTGCAAAACACCAAGCTTCTTCCATCCAGTGGCAGCTTCCTTGCACCCTCAGCTGGCATTTCCTGGGCTCCTGCCCACTCTCGACACTGTCGCAACTCTTGGACTTGGTCCCCTTGTCTTACAGGTACTCAGGTCTGGAAATCCACTGTTGTTGAATTCCTGTTGTTGGTTTTTCTTGCAGAATCCCCCTATCACGACTTCTGTGCTCTCTGGGGGTTGTAGGTGCACTTTACACCTACCTTACAGGGTCTTGGGGTGGGCTATTTTTCTAACCCTCACTGTTTTCTTACAGTCCCAGCGACCCTCTACAAGCTCACATAGGTTTGGGGTCCATTCGTGGTTCGCATTCCACTTTTGGAGTATATGGTTTGTGTTGCCCCTCTACCTATGTGCTCCTATTGCAATCTGTAACTTTACACTGCTTGCATTACTTCCTTTTGCTATTACTGCATAATTTTGGTATTGTGTACATATATCTTGTGTATATTTCTCATCCTCATACTGAGGGTACCCACTGAGATACTTTTGGCATATTGTCATAAAAATAAAGTACCTTTATTTTTAGTATATCTGTGTATTGTGTTTTCTTATAATATTGTGCATATGACACCAGTGGTATAGTAGGAGCTTTACATGTCTCCTAGTTCAGCCTAAGCTGCTTTGCCATAGCTACCTTCTATCAGCCTAAGCTGCTAGAAACACCTCTTCTACACTAATAAGGGATAACTGGACCTGGCACAAGGTGTAACAAGGTGTAACTACCTCTGGTACCCGCTACAAACCAGGCCAGCCTCCTACAGCCACCACACAGGAAACACATACAGGGCACACTTTATGAGCACTGAGGTCATGGCTAGCAGGATCCCAATGACACAGAAACAAACATATATACAGTTAAAATGGGGGTAACATGCCAGGCAAGATGGTACTTTCCTACAGCTTCTGCCTCATGACACCAACAATGTCAGTCTGGGACTGCTGGAGAAGAGAGAAGGTGCCTCTTGTGGCAGCCGTATTGTCAGTATTGTCATTATTTGTACTGAGGCACCAACTGACTGTCTCCAGGATGTCCCCTATAATCTCCATCCCCACCCTCACCTGATCTGCCTGTGCTGGACTCCTACCACAGTCTTTTGGAATGGAAGTTCTGGGTTGTGGGAGTTCAGGACTCTTGGTGGGCCGGCATGTGGTGTATGTTGGATATTGGGCAGATCATCTGGAGACCCTGCAATGCTCTCAAGCCTCCCCGTGACCGGAGATGGTGCCTGTATGTTGCTGTCAGGGAGACCAGATCCTTGGGGTCTGCGCACGTTCCCAACACGTCCACCACAAGACAGCTCCAAAACTCTGATAGAAATATAACAGAGCCTAAGAGAGTCCAAGTGGGGAAAAGGGGATTAGGAAGGGAACAGCTGGGAAGGAGACCTCTAGGAAGCAAAAGGTTAAACAACACAATATCAAGATATAGGGGGTCATTACAACCCTGGCGGTCAAAGACCGCCAGGGCTGTTTTGGCGATTGCACCGCCAACAGGCTGGCGGTGTAATCTTGTGTATTTTGACCCCTGGGCACCGGTTTCCCAACACATTTGCCCCGGCGGTGATAATCCGCCAGGGCAGCGCTGCTTGCAGCGCTGCCCAGGGGATTACGAGTCCCCGACCACCAGCCAGTTCAAACCGCCAGGAAAAGGCTGGCGGTACGGGGAGTCACGGGGCCCCTGGGGGCCCCTGCACTGTCCATGCCACTGGCATGGGCAGTGCAGGGGCCCCCTGACAGGGCCCCATTCAGCTTTTCACTGTCTGCATAGCAGACAGTGAAAAGTGTGACGGGTGCAACTGCACCCGTCGCAGGGCCGCAACACCGCCGGCTCCATTTTGGAGCCAGCTCCTGTGTTGCGGCAGAGATCCCCGCTGGGCCGGCGGGCGGAAACCAAGTTTCCTCCCGCCGGCCCAGCAGGGATCTCAAAATGACCGCGGCGGGAATGCGGCCTCATTGGCGGCCGCCCGGCGGTCACATCAATGAGGGCCATAATCACATTCAGGTTCATAAAAACTCTCTGTTGAATCTAGGGTTCAATGATACTCAGAACATGAAATAACACTCTGTTGAATCTAGAGTTCAATGATACTCGGAACATGAAATAACACTCTGTTGAATCTAGAGTTCAATGATACTCAGGACATGAAATAACACTCTGTTGAATCTAGGGTTCAATGATATTCGGAACATGAAATAACACTTAGACTGAAGAAACATGAATGGCCTAGAACTAGACTCTACCTAGGCCTCAAGAAATCTTGGTATCTGGAATGAATCAAGAATGGGTTAATCCAATGTTTCATATGAGCTTTTCATGAAATATCACATACAGTCTAGAAATACAAGAACCGTCTAGAATACTGTTTCAGAACAAACACTGCATTTTTAACATTAGGACAAGACAATCTGAACCATTCCCTGGAAAACAATTGGAATTGTACTAGGGACTTAATATGCACAAAGAACGGCACATTTTGAATTTATCATCTTCACAGGAAATCCATAGGCTCAGGATAAATGTGTGCACTTCAGGAAACACTACACATCAAAGTTTTAATTGCCATGAAATGATCGCGCACTCTGTAAGTGATCTGAACATCAAGGTTTTAAATGCGGGAATGAATCGCGCACACTGCCGATTCCAACAAGATTGTGCAAATGCCATGAAATGATCGCGCACTCTGTAAGCAATCTAAACATCAAGGTTTAAATGCGGGAAATGAATCACGCTCACTGCCGATTCCGACAAGAATATATAAATGCCATAAAATGATCACGCACTCTGTAAGCGATCTGAACATCAAGGTTTAAATGCGGGAAATGAATTGCGCACTCTGCCGATTCCAACAAGAATATCCAAATGCCATGAAATGATTACGCACTCTGTAAGCGATCTGAATATCAAGGTTTAAATGCTGGAATGAATCGCGCACACTGCCGATTCCAACACGAATATGCAAATGCCATGAAATGATCGCGCACTCTGTAAGCGATCTTAACATCAAGGTTTAAATGCGGAAATGAATTGTGCACACTGCCGATTCCAACAACAATATGCAAATGCCATGAAATTATCGCACACTCTGTAAGCGATCTGAACATCAAGGTTGAAATGCAGGAATAAATCGCGCACACTGCCGATCTCAACAAGAATATGCAAATGCCATGAAATGATCGCACAAGCCTTTGCTAATCCGAACACCAAGATCTGAATCAGAGCAATGATTTGCGTACTCTGAAAGTTTTACAAGTAGGCCCCAAAACTCAAGAGTCTCTTAGAACGGGGTAGGGGGCCCAGCCCGACCTCCGTCTTACTACCCTGCTCAAGGATCGCCAAAAGAATGCGGGGCAGGCCTGGAACGCCAAGGTAGGCCTCCGGAACAGGAGCTCAGGAAAATGCTGCTGTTCTGCACCGGGACCTCTGAATAGTGAGCACGTGGAGCTGGGCTGGCTCCCTTTTTTAGAGTCTGGCCCAGCCCACAAACCACACCCAGTCATGCTGCAGCGAAAGCTTCTACAAGGTCCTAGAAAGGGACCAAATCCGGATACACTCGGTAAGCCTGCAGCAATACCTTGCAAATAAACATTATTTGCATACATCATTAATAGTGGTTTCAAGGTAAAACTCTGCATATAAACACAATGCATGAATTATGCTTTTGCATGAAAACTGGGTTTTTGCATTTTAGTCACCCGTAGAGCGTGCACTGCCCTGATGTTGACAGTTGCCTAGGATTTGCTGGAGGTGTCAGGATTGATGGTGTGCAGCTGGCTATCCAGATCATAAGAAAAGTCAAGGAAAGTCAGCTGGCCAGGAGGTATGGGTTAATACTCTGCAATGAGAGAGAGAGATATGTTGATAGTGATTTCTGCTGGATGTTGACAGGAGTAATTAGGTTGACATTGAAGGTTTCAGATGTAGTACTTTCTGCCCCTCATTTATGACTGTCTGTCGGCACACTGCAGAGCTGGAGTATAATTTCTTTTGACACTCCAGTGGTTCTGTGTCCCGGCCCATATTTGCAAGGTCATGCAAAGCCACCTTGCGCAGCTTTTTGTGATTCTGTAAATATGGACACCTTTCTCACATGACTCTGTATGTAAGATGCGCTCTATAGGTGTTGCTGTGGGTGTTCCCAGAGAACACCCATGGAATCCAAAGCAATCTGACACATTCCCAGATTTAAAAGTCTGGGAATGCATCCGATTCCTACACCACCTCAGGAGCATCAACCGAAATTGCAATCAGCTGACCTGGCATGCAGGGTGAGTGTGCACAGGTGTCAGGTGCCACGGAAGGGACCGCAAAAACTCCTTGCAATTAATCAATTAGAGGGTTGGGGGAATGTAAGAGATGCACACCACAGGAACCTGTGTTCAAACAATAATGATTGTGGGCATGGTGGGCTGCTACTACCGCTGTACAATGTAGGGGCTGACTGTGCATGTCCAAACGACATTTGGTTTGAATGGGGAGACTGTGCATACTGGGGGATGGAAATAGACATGTGTACTGCATTGTAGCTACACAAATACACATGCACGGCTAGATCTGACTTTGCAATGCTTGTGGCACACCTCAGAAGGGATGGCAGTAAATTGCCCACTGGGGGATAACAACCTACATGTCATGCGAACTTTGGGAACATGTACCACATGCCAGGAGGGAGTTTGATGCAACATTGTCTCATGGTGCCACATTTAAAAGATGTAGGATGTCAAAGAGGGACTTGACAAGAGATACCAAGAACAACATAGCCATCACAAAGTACAGAACTGATTGAAAAACCCAGGCTGAAGTGTGTGGGCCCAATGATTTGGGAATCATATGTAGGTACTTGCCACTATTCACACCACGACTACCAGGTGGGGTGAGGCCACATCAAAAGCTATGTGTAATATAGCAGCGTGTAGCAACATTTTATGTGGGCACACATATTCCAGCTGTCTTTGGCATGTGAGAAGTTAGGTATGATCTGGGTAGGATCAAAGGTGGGTTATCAGAGGAGGCAAGTACACATATATTGGGGTGGGTTTCTGTCATACAAAATGTTATAATCTGAAGATCAACAACTTTGATCGTGATCAAATTTAGGGAATGTTAGTGAGCTTTAACTGCCTGTTCTTGTGAGAACAATGCAGACATGCTGTCGTTTGTAACAGAAATACTGTGAAAGTCTGCTTCAATACCCATGCCTAAGAGGTTCACTACACATTATTGTTGCACTGAGGGCCTTATATGTGAGGAAATGATGCAACGTGGCACAGCAAAGCATCTTGCTTTTTGATGCTGCGTCATTTTAAATTGCAGAAATGTGTCGTATTTACAGAAATACAACCCGTCCCTGCACTTCCCCCAGTGCATTGCCACTGCCGGCATGATTGAATGGGGCAAAGGGGGACACCTTCCTGCACAAAAACAATAATTGAAGGCGCATACATCTTTCAATGTATGCTGCAGAATGCAGCACACACAGAAGGTGGGAAAAACTGGGAGAAAACTGTAAATTCTCCCCATTGTGACACTTCAGGTGCCATAGGGTGCTATAGACATGTCTCTTGTCATGTCCCTAGGTGTGGATACCACCCAGGCCTGCAACTGGCCCCCTTCTCAGATGAGTTATCTGTCCTGTGACACAGCCATTCCATTCTGTAATTTAAAATTCTAGATTAGTGTGCATAGGCCCAAGTGATACTGAGTAGCTAAATGGTGCAAGGTGTCCTGCATTGTAACAGTCATGTTGTGCAAGGTAGCAATGTGCATGCTTGGAGTATAATTCCAGTCTATGTTTTTGCGGTGTATTGTGGAAGTTGTAGTTGTGGTGTGTTCTGTTGTACATTGCACTGCAAGTGCCAGAATACAGAGTACAATAAACGTAGATTGATGCTGCAGTTCACAAAATGAAGAGAGTGAGGCGATGGTTCTGGTCAGTGTGTATTACATGTCTTTGCTGTTTAACCATGAGTGTCCCAGCATGCTACAGTTTGGCCTCCAGACAGGGGTTTTTAGGACTGGGACCTAACTGCCTGCACCTCATGACATTTCCTAGTTGCACATTGACCCTTGCTGCGACTTACCCTGTGGTTCATATTATTCATCATATGTCACACTGTCACGTCCTGGGACTCCTGCCACCAACTCATCAAGGATGATGGCTGTCACCATGTCCTCTAACTCAAACAGCTGCTCTTGGGGCGCAGGACTTCTGCCTCCGGGCTGCAATGCTGCCTTCCGATCGCTCGCCAGCTTCTCCTTTGTTCTGCGCTTGGAGTCATGCCAGCACTTCATACAGTCAATGACTGTCCTCTTGACTTCTGCCACACTGTTAACTTTGTCCACAATGGATTGCCATGTGGCCTCTTCCCTCCTTAATGGCAATTTTGAGGTGGTGAAGAGCTGGTGTTGGTGCTTCGTCACCTCAGTGATCAGGATTCTATTCTTCTCCTCACTGAACTTGCACTTAATGGTCCCCTTCTCCTGGGAGTTTGTCTGGACATCCTGGCTGGTACTGAGGTTGTAGGGGTTGCCCTGGGGTCTCTGGTGTTTTGAGTTCTCCATGTTTGCTTCGGAGTGTCTCCTGTTGTGTTTGAAATGCTGCATTTTCTGACTTTTATTTGCTTGTGGTGTGCAATAATGAAGCTAGGACAGCTTGCGTCAAATTACGTGCCGCTATTCAGCCTAGGGTCACTTTTGCAGCATTATTGTCATTTTTTGCTGCAACATGTAATTTATTTCAAGGATCCTAAAGCCATGGTGCGCAGTTTTGTAAATACGGCACTATCATGGCATTAGCATCTGTTGTACCACAGCTGTAATTTTTTTATGCACCGCCGCGCTGGGGCAGCAGTGCATAATTTCTTGTAAATTAAGTCAAGAGTTCCGTGAAGGTGACTTGTAAACAGCACTGGTATATTCAATACATATTTGCTTTGTTCGGCAGGTAAGAATGTGGAAGATACAAAGTTTAATTCAGTAGAAATTATACATGAAAGATCATTATTATTTTCAGATTTCCTCCACTGAGAGGTGATTTTAAAACAAACGCATGTCAATGGCAAAAGTTAATTGCAACTTATTCTGTTTGAAAGACTATGAGAAGGAGGCCTTAAGACAGAAAGGGGCATATTTAAGAGCCCCTAGAGCCATCCTAATGTCACATTAGCGTAATTTTTTATGCTAATGTGGTGTTAGATGGACAAAAACGCCGCCCATATTTACAAAGTCCACTCTGTAACCCTTTGCACTAAATTATGCCTGCGCCAATTACGAGGGAGAAATAAGAGCAGTTATAAAAGAGTGCAAGAGGGGGAAAGCGCCAGGACCGGATGGTATTCCTGCTAAGACATTGGGTGACTCTATAGTTCCGTTAATTCTTCAATTGTTTTCAGAGATTTTTGAGGAAGGAGTCCCACTGCCTGCTTCTTGGTATGAGGCAACCATTTCTCTTATTCTAAAACCAGGAAAATCCCCATTGAGATGTGAGTCCTATCGCCCAATATCATTGTTAAATAGCGACTATGAGCTGTATGCTAAGATATTGGCAAATAGGTTAAGTGGGGTGATGACTGATTTTATCCATCCGGACCAGAAAGGTTTTATTCGGAATAGATTCTTGTACGAACAAACGTTTAACTTAATTGGTGCTATTGATTTAGCTACTACATACCGAGAACCTTTGGCCGTTATAGCTCTTGATGTGATGAAGGCATTCAACAGAGTCAACTGGAATTATTTATTTGAATACGGTCCTTGAACACTACAACTTGGGTACAAAATTTTGGCGAGCAATCCAACAGATCTACCAGGCGCAATTGGCACGGGTCCTGGTAAATGGGGAGCTAACTGACTCCTTTAGGGTCACTAGGGGTACTAGACAGGGTTGGCCCCTTTCTCCCCTGTTGTTTGATTTGTATATAGCGCCCTTGGCTAGAAGGACTCGGAAAGATTCTAGAATTTCCCCCTCTAGTAGTAAGGGGTGGGTCAAGAAAGTTGCTCTGTTTGCCGATGATCTGTTAGGCTATAACTCCAATTTATCTACAGCATTACCCACTTTATTAGATATCACGGAGGAATTTAGAAAGATCTCCAGTTATCACATTAACCCCGCAAAAACGGAGACAATGGTATGGAATTTGAATGCCGACAATTGGTGTACTACCAATTCAATTAGGTATTTAGGGATATTAATTGTGCAGGATCTGGAACGAATACCAGCGGTCAACATGAGGTCTGTTATAACAGACTGTAGTAAGCTAATGCTAGGCTGGCTACACCTCCCTCTCACAATCATTGGGAGGGTCAATTTGGTCAAAATGATAATCATGCCTAAGTTGAACTTTATTTGCAATTCTATCCCACTACAAATGGACAAAAAACTTTTGGCCATCCTTTAACAGAAAATAAACTCCTTTATCTGGGCGCAAAAGGGTCCCAGGATCGCATGGAAGAAATTGTGCAAAAGAAAAAAGAAGGGGGCCTTACTCTTCCTGACATTTATTACTGTGCATGGGTGTTTCATTTTAAGAATGTTAGAATGTTATTCTTCTCCCCGGTTCACTCAGCGATCGGAGAGATGTTTAGCTCTATGGCAGCTACATAAAAAGGCGCAGCAAAATACTTTCTATATAAGTTTAGTGATCTTAAATTCTTCAAGAAAGTAAGATTGGAAATACTGCAGGACGCAGCGTAAGCTTGGTTCAAGTTGCGGCAAGTGGCAAAAATAGACCATTATAGTCAATGGGCTCCGGTTTGGGACTCCCCGGGACCCCCGAGTGCTTAACAGATGTATTGGCTTTGCCTAAAAAAACAGGCAGGGATTGAATTTTGGGGGGACTTAGTCAGGGATGGTTTTCTATTATCTTGAGAAGAACTCACAGAGCGGACAGGAGGGAATCTTTCAAGACTGAAGTACATTTAACTAAGGAATTAGGCACGTAGGGCCTTAGTTAGTCTGGGGTCTGTAAATGAGTTAGAGGATGATTTAATTAAGAATCATTGGAGATTAAAGAAGGTTTTAAGTTGGTATTGGAGTACCTTGGATACCCTGGATGGAGACTTTAAGTTGCCTGTCTCCCTTTGGGTGGGAGAGATGTCCCCGGATCAAGTACAAGCATGGTGGGGATCATCTATGCGAATGGTATTTAAGGCAATTAAACCAGTATCTCTAAGGCGGAATCACCTATTTACGTTGCATAGGTTTTTTTTCTCCCCTGGTAAAATATCTAAGATGAGAGGGGGTGAGGAAGTTCATTGTGCTAAATGTGGCTTACCGAGTGCGTACGACATTCTTTTTTTTTTAGAATGTCCAGCGGTATATTGTTTTTGGGGAAAAGTTTGTAAAACGATCTCTAGTATTGTAAAGCAACACATTTCACTGTCTATTCCTTTAGTTATTTTTTGTGTATGGGAGGAGGGGGAAGTAAGCAGTAGAGCAGTAAAGACAGTGCTGTTTTATGCAATACTCTTGGCTAGGAGGGAAATCTGTCGGAAATGGGTACCTGTGTCTTCCCCTTCATATATAGACTGGCTTGATTCCTTGGTCGCTATATCAGAATTGGACATAAAGGCGAATAAATCAAATAAAGAGAAGAAAGCAAAAATATGGTCACGGTTGTTGGAAGGGAGGGTCACGGGAGAGTAATATAAGATAGGAGTTTATGTCCTATGATTAGGGGCTTGATCACTCTTTTACCTTGGATGCAGACCCTGTGTCAAGATTTAAGTGAGAGAGATTCAAGTTCCCTGGCATTAGTCATCTCCATGTACGAGAGGTTCTGGTTAAGGGGTATGGAGTTGATTAGGAGCCAGAGGTGTATGAGGACACAAAAGAAAAAGAAAAAAAAGAAAAATAAATGGATGCCTTCTTTTTAATACAAATGCTTTGTCAACTAGACACTTGACAACATTATTCTGGTTTTCCAAAGCTCTTGATTTTTACTGTTTTCATGCTTCTTATAATATTACTTACTACTCTTCTATGAAAACTTCTGATGAAGTTCTTTAGGGTTTTTTTCCTACATTTATTTCATTAGGGTTTTTTTGGTGGTATTATCTTTCTGAAAGAATATTATGATTTTTTGTTAGATGTGGAGACATTTTACATTCCACTTACACCTGTACAAAGTTTCATGATGTTGTTAATCTTTAAGAAATATTTGATACTGTTACTGGATTTATATTTTCGTTTACCATTGTTTTCTTTATCTGGGCCTGCTCCATGTTTGGAGAGTTCTTTGTGGTATTGTTTTATCTTCTTTCTCTTGTGCTCCATTGTTGGCATCTTGAACTGACTGGAAATTCTAAAGAAATTATATTAAAGACATAGGGGGTCATTCTGACCCTGGCGGTCATGGACCGCCAGGTCCAACGACCGCGGAAGCACCGCCAACAGGCTGGCGGTGCTTCCGGGGGCATTCTGACCGCAGCGGTAAAGCTGCGGTCAGAAAAGGGAAGACGGCGGTTTCCCGCTGGCTTCCCGCTGCCCCAGGGAATCCTCCACGGCGGCGCTGCAAGCAGCGCCGCCATGGGGATTCCGACCCCCTTCCCGCCAGCCTGGTTCTGGCGGTTTTCACCGCCAGAACCTGGCTGGCGGGAACGGGTGTCGTGGAGCCCCTGGGGGGCCCTGCAGTGCCCATGCCACTGGCATGGGCAGTGCAGGGGCCCCCCTAACAGGGCCCCACATAGATTTTCAGTGTCTGCGTGGCAGACACTGAAAATCGCGACGGGTGCAACTGCACCCGTCGCACCCCTTCCACTCCGCCGGCTCCATTCGGAGCCGGCATCCTCGTGGAAGGGGGTTTCCCGCTGGGTGGGCGGCCTTCTGGCGGTCGCCCGCCAGCCCAGCGGGAAACTCAGAATGACCGCCGTGGTCTTTTGACCGCGGTACGGTCTTCTGGCGGTTCCCGCCAGGCCGGCGGCATCCGCCGCCGGCGGGGGTCAGAATGACCCCCATAATTTCTGCATTTTAAAGATTACTTACTAATAAAGTAAATGTAGGCTTTGTGGTACTACATTTCAGCATGTTGCACATTTTCTGTGGTACAGTTTTATCAAACACTTCCTATCTCACACTACCCTGTCACAACAGTCTCCCTAAGTCACAACTCGATGTGGGGGCAGCTTTGCTAGTGCAAGGGTGCCTCACACACAGGAAATGTGCATCTAGCCTTCAGTAAATGAAGGTTAGACATATAGGTGACTTATAAGTTACCTGGTGCAGAGAAAAATGGCTGTGAAATAGTGCGTGTACTATTTCACTCAGGCTGCATTGACAGTCCTGATGAAAGGTTTGTATGAGCTTCTTATGAATGGTAAAAGAAATGCTGCAGCCCATACGGATCTCCTGGCACCCCAATGCCCTGGGTACCTAGGTACCATATAATAGGGACTTATAAGGGGGGTACAGTGTGCCAATCAGAATTGGAATATGGGCCCTCATTACAACCCTGGTGGTAAATCCCGCTTACCGCCGTGTAGAAGATTGGCAACACACCGCTGCGGCAGCGGAATTCCGCTACAGCTATCACGACCCACAGCTCGGAATCCGCCATAATTCAGACACCCACACAAGACCGCCACACCAAAGGTTAGTGATGAACTAGCGGTAACAAAACCTACACCGTCACGCCAACAGGAATACACCCACACTATCACGACCCACAAATCCACGTGGCCTTAAACCGCAGTATTCCATTGGCCGTACACACCGCCGTGCTCAAAATACACACACATTTACAAAACGCAACCACATTGGACAATTCGAAATACACACACCTGATACACATACACACACCACACCCACACCCCAATCCAATATAAAGCACACACCCACATCACCCACAAACCCTAACTACCAGAAATTGAAAGCAGCCCAGAGAGAAACACTACCTTACACAACAGCAGCATCCACAGACACACAACATCATCACTCACACAACATCCACGCACCTCAAATAACACACAACACATCCCCTCACACTTCACAACACACACCACCTCACACTTAACCCACACCACATCATTGCACCTCAACGATACTCCAGGTTCTCTGAGGAGGAGCTCAGGGTCATGGTGGAGGAAATCGTCCGGGTAGAGCCACAGCTATTCAGATCACAGGTGCAGCACACCTCATTTACTAGGAAGATGGAGCTATGGCGAAGAATCGTCAACAGGGTCAATGCAATGGGCCAGCATCCAAGAACACGGGATGACATCCGGAAGAGGTGGAACGGCCTACGGGGGAAGGTGCGTTCCGTGGTCTCTAGACACCAGATTGCTGTACAGAGGACTGGCGGTGGACCCCCATCTCCTCTCCCAAAATTAACAACATGGGAGGAGCAAGTCTTGGCAATACTGCATCCTGAGGGTCTCGCAGGAGTAGGAGGAGGACTGGACTCTGGTAAGGCAAATCTTTACTACCTTATACCCACCTGCATGCCATCACATACTCCCACCCTTACCCTCACACCCATCACCCCAACAACCCACAGATACCCCACCAACACAACCCACACATCCCAAAACCAAGCCCTGCATGTAACACCAATGCATGGACACCCATCACCCAAGAATGTCCACTACAGATACCCACACAGAACCCAAACCAATTATCACACAAGGACCTAGACAAGAATGCAAGCACTGGAGTACAGGGGCACTCACCCATTGCACATGATGGCGCACACAGATGCAATAATCATGCCTTTACACCCCTGGAGGACCTCTACCCAATGTCACAGGACAGGGGGTCTAGACATAACCAGTCCCCCCACAGAAGAGACCCACAGTGATGACAGCAGCTCTGCACAACTGGATCAAGATGACCAGCCCGGCCCATCAGGGACCTCGGGACAGTCGGTTCCCCTGACACTGGCACAAGCCACCACAGATCCTCCCCCCTCAGGAAACACCAGCACAGCACCCACCCAGCGGGCCCATCCCTCTGTCCCCAGGACTCGTCAATCCGCAGTGTGTCCACCACTACAGGGAACCCAGGCAAACCCACCAACCCAAGACAATCAGGGACCTGGGGGCAGTGGCAGTGGGCACACGGTTCAGGGGACAGAGGAACTGGAAAACAGGGGAACTGGGTGGACTGCTGTGCGACAGGGGGAAGACAGGCCCAGGGAACACCCTCTCCACGAGACCCTCTCCAACATCATGGGAGCGTACCATCATTCCCAGGAGACGATGGCAACGGTACTAGCCAAGTTTCAGGAGACCCAGCGGCTACAGGAGGAACACTATCTGGGAATCAGGGAGGAACTGAAGTCCATGAACACCACCCTGGTCACCATTGCAGGGGTGCTGCAAGACCTTGTCAACACCAGGAGGGACACTGTGGTACAACAAGGAGCCCCTGACACTAGCCTGGATGATGAACAGCCCTCCACCTCTGCCGGCGCTAGTGGACAGGAAGCACCGCCACAGGAACACAACACCAGCACCCCACCCCCTGCAGATGGAGAGCCACCCTGCAAACGGTCCCAGAGATCCAGGAACAAGACAGAAAACATTGCCAAGACCCCCACCAGGAAATGAGACCCCCCTGAATGTCACCCTTCTGTCCCACTTTGTCACCCTGTCCATCCATCAACTACCCTTTCTCCACTTCCTATGACCCTTTGGACAATGCACGTGTGAAACAGATAGACTAGACTCTGCCATGGACATTCCTCCACCATCACCCCTGCCCATTTTACAACCCCCTACACTTATTTGCATAGAAATAAACACACTTCAATCACAAAACAATCTGGAGTCAGCCCGTGCTTTCACAAATCTGTAATTGCAATAACTATGGAATATAGCAATATCAATTTAATTGTTCACATACCGATGAAACACAGCTGTAGGGCTGGAGGAAATATAGCAGAGGTTACAAAGTGGGACCCACATCTTTTAAATGGAAAGGCAAAGAGACAAGTCAGGGTCCATACACTGAGTGAAAATGACACACTAATGCTAGCTCCAACAATAGTATGAGATGTGTGAGGCAGTGACATCTTACCTGTGTCTCACTGGAAATATTGCTGGATAACTGAGTCCCTGTTGTCAATGTCTTCTTCCTCTGCTCCCTCCTCATCACTGTCCACAGGCTCCACAACTGCCACAAGACCACCAGCTGGACCATCCTCCTGCAGAAAAGGTACCAGCCGTCACAAAGCTAGGTTGTGCAGCATACAGCAGGCCATGATGATCTGGCACACCTTCTTTGGTGAGTAGTAGAGAAAACCACCTGTCATATGGAGGCACCGGAACCTGGCCTTCCGGAGGCCGAACGTCCGTTCAATCACCCTCCTAGTTCACCTATGTGCCTCATTGTAGCGTTCCTCTGCCCTTGTCCTGGGATTTCTCACTGGGGTCAGTAGCCATGACAGGTTAGGGTAACCAGAGTCACCTGCAAATGTCGAGGGACAACTGTTAGACAGACACTAACCCATAGGGACAACCCCAGACCCAGGCAACTATTCACACTGTATAGGGGCCTTGTCTCACCTATTAGCCACACACACAGGTGCCTCTGGAGTTGCCCCATCAAATAAGGGATGCTACTATTCCTCAGAATGTAAGCGTCATGCACTGAGCCAGGAAATTTGGGATTCACATGGGAGATGTACTGGTCGGCCAAACACACCATCTGCACATTCATCGAATGGTAGCTCTTCCGGTTTCTGTACACCTGTTCACTC
This sequence comes from Pleurodeles waltl, assembly GCF_031143425.1. Lineage (NCBI taxonomy): Eukaryota > Metazoa > Chordata > Amphibia > Caudata > Salamandridae > Pleurodeles > Pleurodeles waltl. The sequence goes on from NC_090447.1 coordinate 917,754,238, forward strand.
CTACAGGGGGGGTACCAAGGCCACATGTGTCTCATCAATGGCACCTATGATGTTGGGGATACGTCCCAGGACATAGAAGTCACCTTTCATTGTGGGCAAATCCTCCACCTGAGGGAACACGATGTAGCTGCACATGTGTTTCAGCAGGGCAGACAACACTCTGGACAACACGTTAGAGAACATTGGCTGGGACATCCCTGATGTAATGGCCACTGTTGTTTGAAAGGAACCACTTGCCAGGAAATGGAGTACTGACAGGACCTGCACCAGAGGGGGTATCCCTGTGGGAGGATGGATAGCTGACATCAGGTCTGGCTCCAACTGGGCACACAGTTCATGGATAGGTGACTACTACGTATCTCTCTTCCAATGTCGACAGGTCCACCAGCGGTCTGTACACCGGAGAATGCCGCCATCTCATCACCTGCCCCAGCGTACGTGCTCTATGGAGATGAACAGCGAGCAGAGAGTCAGCCAACACTGAGGTATCACAAAATATCATTTGCACACATTTATTAATCCGCAATGTGCCTGTTACTGTGTGTATGCAAGTCCTACATTGGTGTGACGCAGTTAAAATTAATACCATGTGGCCCCCTGAAATGGCGGCTGCCTGACCTGTAAAGTGGGACAAGGGGATATGAGGTAACTGCGCTGGCGTTGTACACCGTCGCGGTAGGCGGTCGAAGACAGCGGCACAATTCTGCATTGATTAACATTGGACTCTATGGGTCTCAGGAGCCAATGGCGATGTACGCCGGTGGTGACAGTACGCACCGCCACAGACGTGACCGCCATTTTCTGTCTGTTCCCTCACTTGATACCTGACCTTCAACATGAGAGGACCTACACTGCTATTGCTGCTGTGACCTCAGTCTGGAAGCGACCATGGCTCATGTGTCTGGGGAAAGGCACCCCTTCCTTCGCTTCAGAGGAGTTGGAGAAACTAGTGGATGGGGTCCTCCCCCAGTACACACCACTGTACGGTCCTCCAGACAAACAGGTGAGTACAATGTGAGAATGCTGAATGGGCAATGCCTGTTTGGAGTGGTGTGGATGGAAAAAAAATGGGGGGGGGACGGAGGCCGGCATGTGCGGTCAGTGAGTGTATGTGCGTCAGGGCAAGGGTGGGAACGTGGGCCAAAGAGGATGACGGTGCGGATGGGTAAAGAATTTCCTTTTCCCCTGTACTATTCCTCTAGGTCAGCGCCCACCAGAAGAAGGATATTTGGGGTGCCATCGCCAAGGATGTCCGGACCCTGGGGGTCCACCACAGACAGAGCACCCACTGCTGGAAAAGATGGGAGGACCTTCGCCACTGGAGCAAGAAGACAGCGGAGGCCCAGCTGGGGATGGCCTTCCAACGTGGGAGGGGTGCCCGTCCCACCATGACCCCCCTGATGTTCCGAATCCTGGCGGTTGCGTATCCGGAGTTGGATGGGCGCTTGTGGGCATCACAGCAGCCACAAGGGGGTGAGTACACTATCATTCTGCTGACTTTGCGTGCATTACAAGGTGTCTGGGCGGGGGAGGTGGGCAGTCGGTTCCCCTAGGCCAGGGCGAGCTTTGTAGGCAAGGACCCTTGTGAGGCAGGCTCTGTGACGCCCCAACCCCTAATGGGGTTGGGGCGCCTATGTGAGACTCTTCACATAGTCAGGCTCCTGGACTTCCAGGTGTGCAGCAGTCGGGCTTAGGCCTTGTACCCCATGGGCATGTGATAAATCTAGGAACTATAACTGCATGGGGTAGTGCAGAGGCTGCTGTGTCTGTGGTGTCCGGCAAAGGTAGTGGTGTTGCATGCGCTGAACATGTCTTTCTTCTGTCTTTCCCCACCCTTTTTGTGGTCTCCCTGTTCTTGTGTGCAATAGCATCATCAGGCGGAGGAGCAGTGGCACCGGAGCAGGAGGGAGCTGCATCCCACTTGGCCCTCGAAGGCGAAACAACGGAGTCCGAAGCCACCAGTGGGACGGGGGGTGAGGGGAGCTCCACAGCGGGGACAGGAACACACAGCAGTGACAGCGACTCCTCCTCTGATGGGAGCTCCCTTGCGGTGGCGGGCCCCTCTGTGCCCCCGCATCAACAGGTACAGCCGCCAGCACCGCCCTCCCATTGCTGCCCCTCAGCATGTGTCCGTGCCCGCTCACACAGGAGTGTGGGCATCTCCTTCACCCCAGGCACCTCAGGCCCTGCCCCAGTCAGCCCTGCTGCCCTCAGTGAGGAGGCTATTGACCTTCTGCGATCCCTCACTGTTGGGCAGTCTACCATTCTGAATGCCATCCAGGGTGTTGAGAGGCATTTGCAACAAACAAATACATATCTGGAGGGCATTCATTCTGGGCAGGAAGCCCAACAGAGAGCATTTCAGGCTCTGGCCTCAGCACTGATGGCAGCCATTGTCCCTGTGTCCAGCCTCCCCCCTCCAACTTCCTCCACCCAGACCCAATCTCCTGCACCTCAGCCTATCCCAAGCACACCATCAGACCAGCATGCACACACCTCAACACACAAGGGTGGCTCAGGCAAACATAAGCACCACACATCCCACAGGCACTCACACAAGCATCATACCCATGCACACATACCAACATCCACTGCCTCCACTGTTTCCCCCTCCTCCACGTCTCCCTCCTCCCTCCCAGTCTCGTCCCCACTCACACCTGCATGCACTACATCCTCAGCCACTACCTCCATCACCAGCACGCCCATCACCACACACCGCTCACGTGCACTCACCACCCCCACTACCATGCACACATCCCCAGTGTCGTCTTATAGTGTGTCTGTGAGCCCTCCTCCCAAAGTACACAAACGCAGGCACACACCCACCCAACAGCCATCCACCTCACAACAGCCTCCAGCCCATGCAGCTTCACCCAAATTCAGCAGACATACACCTCCTACAACCACTACCTCTACCTCCACTCCCAAACCCCCACCATCTACCCGTTGCAGTGTGTCTAAAAAAAATTCCTGGCTAATATTGACCTCTTCCCTACACTTCCCCCCCGTCCTTCCCCTAGGGCCAGGCTTTCCAGGTCCCAGTCCAGCACCTCAGCCACCACATCCCCAGGCACAGTGGTGCTAGCATCTGCGGGGTCATGGAGTGCGCCAACCATCGGGGCTGCCAGTGTGCCACGGAGCGAGGGCAAGGACATTCCGCCACCTGCCAAGGTAAAAAAGGTGCCCACATCCCAGAGGGAGAAGCCAAAAAAACGAAAGGGGATAGTGGCAAGACAGCTGCACCACCATTAAAGGTGGGGAAGGGCCAGAAACTGAAAGGCAGGTCAGGAGAGGGCATGGTGGCACCGACTGAGGGACCAGTGTCACACCTTCTGTCCACGTCGACGCCAACCTGTATGGCGGAGAAGACCGCCACCTGCAACGCCACCTGCACCACCACCTGCATCGCCACAGAGCCGGCCGCCAGCATTGCTGCCACAGAGCATGCCTCAAGCACCGCTGCCACAGAGCCCGCCGCAAGCACCGCTGCCAGAGAGTCCACCGCCAGCACCGCTGCCACAGAGCCCGCCGCCAGCACCGCTGCCACAGAGCTCGCCGTCAGCACCGCTGCCACAGAGCCCGCCGCAAGCACCACTGCCACAGAGCCCGCTGCCAGCACCGCTGCCAGAGAGCTCGCAGCCAGCACCGCCGCCACAGAGCCCGCCGCAAGCACTGCTGCCACAGAACCCACAGCCAGCATCGCCGCCACAGAGCCCGCCGCAAGCACTGCTGCCACAGAGCCTGCCGCAAGCACTGCCGCAACTGACACCGCCGCAAGCACCGCCAGCGGCCCCGCAACATCCTGAGCCAGTGGCACCACCGCAGACATGGCGGCCATCCCCAGTGGTCAGTCGTCCGAGGCTGGTAGTGAGTTCCAGGAGCCTGGCCAGCTTCCATGAAGCATAACTGTCATCACAGTTGTCACCTGCATATGGAATGCAAAGCCGCAGCAGTGTGGGGTTTATCTCTGCCTCCATGGCGTATCAACCTACCTGTACCTCGGCAATCTCGTGGCACACACACCCAGGCGAGTGTATTGTTGCGGCCACAATGCATGTGGAGCACTCTGGGCACAAAGCTCCCTCCAGAACCAGTGGAGTATCACATCCACTACCTCAGTCCTTGGCAGGATGAAGCACTCTGTGAACAAAGCCCCTTCCAGAACCAGTGGAGTATCACATCCACTACCTCTGTCCTTGGCAGGATGAAGCACTCTGGGCACAAAGCCCCCTCCAGAAGCAGTGGAGTATCACATCCACTACCTCAGTCCTTGGCAGGATGAAGCACTCTGGGCACAAAGCCCCCCTCCAGAACCAGTGGAGACTGTTATCTACTTGAGAGACTGTGGTTTTGCACTCCCCAGGATAAAGCAGTAGGCAAACCACCCACTGGAGAGACTTGAGAGACTGTGGCTTTGTACTCCCTAGGATAAAGCAGTGGGCAAACCACCCACTGGAGAGACTTGAGAGACTGTGGCTTTGCACTCTCCAGGATAAAGCAGTGGGCAAACCACCCACTGGAGAGACTTGAGAGACTGTGGCTTTGCACTCCCCAGGATACATCAATGGGCATGGAGCCCCCTCGTGAAGCAGTGGCGTCTTGCGTTCATCAGGCAGAGGTTCCCCCCTCCCCCTGAGGTGCCTGTATATTTTCTATGTGATGCCCCTCCAGTGTTCTCTCCATTTGGAGTCAGGTATCTAGTGTGGGCCTCGCCCATGCATTTTGGGCCCAGTGGTCCATGGACAATGATTACTGTACTATCCGGACTTGTGTAGTTGGTGTACATAATTATATATACTGGATTTTGAGTTTTGACGGATGGATTTTTTTTTTAATTACAATCGTTACAATCATTTACTTTTGTCCTTGCGTTATTCAAGGGGGGTTGGGTGGGTGTATATGTAATGTTGCAGCATGTGTTTGTGTGTATGGTGTTGTGGGTGATGGTGGGGGTGGGGGTGTTGCGTGTTACATGTGTGTGTCACTCTCTTTTCCCTGCCCCCTCCCCTGTGTTGTAGGTGCAGTACTCACCGTGGTTGTCACCGCCGTCGTTGGAGCTCCTGATAGAGGAGCAGGAAGACCATCGCCGGCAGGATCTGCAGTTCGGGCTCCATGGCGTCCTGGTTCCTCGTGGGGTGTGGAGAGGTGACTGTTTCGCCGTGTTTTTATTCGCGTTGGTTCCGCCCCGGAAAAGGTGGCGGATAGCAGTGTTGTGATAGGGTGGGCAGTACATTGTCTTCCGCCTGTCTGTTGGCAGTGTCCGCCCCGCTGTTTGTTTGAACCGCCGTGGCGGTCGGAGTGTGAAAGTGGCTGTCTATGTTGGCGGTTTCCACCATGGTCGTAATCCCATTTTTTTTTTCACCGGCCTGTTTGCGGTATTACCGCCGCTTTAACACCGACCGCCAGGGTTGTAATGAGGGCCCATGGAGTCAATAAACTATAGTGCCAAAGTTAGTACTCAGAGAGATCATAAGCACTGGAGTTCCGGTTGGCAGAACTCCAGTGACACAGTCAAGCTTACTGACAACACATATAGGCCACAAAATATGAGCACTGGTGTCCTGGCGAGCAGGATCCCAGTGAAATAGGCAAAACACACTGACAAACAGGCAGAAATTGGGGGTAACATGCCAAGAAAGATGATACTTTCCTGCAGTGCTCACCCTCTGGTAGGTTGGCACAGAGCAGTCCGGCTTAACTTAAGAGGCAAATTGTAAAGTATTTGTGCAACACTAACACAGGGAAAAACACCTCACCGGGTTGGAAAAATACAGAATATTTATCTGAGTATGACAAAACAACAAAAATCCAAACAGTAGAAGTCGAGATATGATTTTTTAAATATTAAATATAAAAACAGTGCTTAGACGTCACCAGTGGTCAAAAGGCTACTTGAAGTCTTGAGGGATCAGTGCAAATTCAAAATTCAGGCTAACCACTATGGAGGGCAGGCAGGCTACAGAACCCATGCAGGGCTCGCTGAAACAGTAACTGGGATCGAGCAAGAGTCTACATCAAGGAACAGATGCAGAGACAATGCGTTGATATTTGCATGCAGTTGAGTCACTGTGTCATCGTTGAGCCTCGCAGGTGGGTCCTGTGTCAGCATTGAACTCCATTGAGTTGGATGTGATTCATTGCTGTGATAGTGAAGGATCTGCTGTCAGACAGCCTCTGCATCGAAGGAGCAATGCATCCGTTTTTCACATGTATACGGGTCAATTTATCAGTTGTTGATATAAATCAATCAATCAATTATTTGTTGAGCACGCTACTCACCCAGAAGGGTCTCAAGGGGCTGGGGGGTGCTACTCCAAGAGCCAGGTCTTTAGGCGCTTCCTGAAGGTCAGGAGGTCTTGGGTCTTACGTAGGTTGGTGGGGAGTGAGTTCCAGATTTTGGCTGCGAGGTGAGAGAAGGATCTGCCGCCAGTTGTGGTGCAGTGAATGCGAGGGACTGTTGCGAGGGCGAGGTTGGCGGAGCGGAGCTGGCGTGTCGGGATGTGGAAGTTGAGTCGATCATTGAGGTAGGCCGGTTCAGTGTGGTAAACAGCTGCAGGACCCACTTCTGAGGCCTGGGACTCAAGAGGGGCACCTCAGGCAAGGGTAGGACTCACAAATGGCAGAGTACAGCAGCACCAGGAGAGTTGTAGGCAGTCTTTTATGACCCTAAGACTGTAGAAGACCAGGGGGCAAGTCAACAAGCCTTGGGGAATCTTGGGTTCAAGGATGTAGAGAACATGTCCAGTTCTTCTCACTCCAAGCAAGAAGCAACAGACCAACACAGCAAAGCAAGTAGCACAGTGGCAGTCTCTCCTACAGCACAGCACTCAGTAAGCAGTACCTCCTGGAAGCACAGCAGTCATTCCTTTCAGAATGTCCTTGGTTCTAGTAGAGTTCTGATTTGGTGGTGTTTGGGTTACAGTACTTCTACCCAGCTGGACCTTTGAAGTCGGGGAGACTTCCAAAGGACTTTAAAGTGTTCAAGGCTACTACCCTTACTTCCCTGGCTGCAAACAATATACAAGGGGTTATGCACCCCTTTATGTGTGGGAGAGGCACAGCCCTGTTCAGGTGTGTCAGCCTCTCCCTCCCATCTACACCAGGAAGACCCATTAGCCTGGTGATGGGCCCCCAGGATGCAAATGTGACACTGAAACTCCCTTTGTGTGTGACTGTCTAGAGGGAATGCACAAAGCCCAGTGTAGGAGGCTGGCCTAGTTTGTAGTGGGTACCTTGGGTACTTACACCTTTCACTAGGTCCAATTATCCCTTGTTAGTGAATGTAGTAGTGGTCTAGCAGCTTAGGCTCATAGAGGTAGCTATAGCAGAGCAGCTTAGGCTGAACTAGGAGACATGCAAAGCTCACGCAATACCACTTATAGTTACACAGTACTTATACACAAGTAAAGACAATACTTAGGCGGTCATGCGGTTACCGCCGAATGACCGCCCCGCGGTCAGAAGACCGCGGTGGCCATTCCAACTTTCCCGCTGGGCCGGCGGGCGACCGCCAAAAGGCCGCCCGCAGGCCCAGCGGGAAAGCCCCTGCAACGAGGAAGCCGGCTCCGAATGGAGCCGGCGGAGTTGCAGGGGTGCGATGGGTGCAGTGGCAAGACAGTGAAAATCTGTATGGGGCCCTGTTAGGGGGCCCCTGCACTGCCCATGCCAGTGGCATGGGCAGTGCAGGGGCCCCCAGGGGCCCCACGACACCCGCTCCCGCCATCCTAGTTCTGGCGGTGAAAACCGTCAGAAACAGGCTGGCGGGAAGGGGGTCGGAATCCCCATGGCGGCGCTGCAAGCAGCGCCGCCATGGAGGATTCCCTGTGCCAGGGGAAAACCGGCGGGAAAACCGGCGAGAAAACGCTGGTTCCCCTTTTCTGACCGCGGCTTTACCGCCGCGGTCAGAATAGCCCAGGAAGCACCGCCATCCTGTTGGCGGTGCTTCGGCTGCCCTCCGCCCTGGCGGTCAGAGACCGCCAGGGTTGGAATGAGGGCCTTAGTGTTACCAAAAATAAAAGTATCTATTTGGGTGACACAGTACCAAAAATATCTTAGAAACAATACTCCTTCTGGAGGTAAGTATTATACACAATATGTACACTAGACACCACAATTAGACAAGTAAATAGTCATAGAACAATGCAAACAGTAGGAAATCCTATAGAGTGCAATGGGAGAAAATAGGTCTAGGGGCAACACAAACCATATACTAAAAAAGTGGAATGTGAATCACAATTTCCCCCCTAGACAAGTGTAGTGTGTGCAGAATTGCTGGGAGAGTAAGAATATAGTAAAGGTAAGTAAATTGCCTCAGAGCCCAGAAAAGCAGGATTAAAGTACTGCAACTTTCCTTAGGACGCACTACACCTCGTTTTTGGGATTTTGCAGCAGCCAACCAAGTCTGCAAAGAGGAACTGCTGGATTATTGGACCTGAAGACCTGCAAAGGAAGGGGACCAAGTCCAGAAGTCGAAAGAAGTTCCAGTAAGGACAGGAGCCCCTGCCAACACAGAAGAGGGTACAAAAGAAGTCCCTGGTTAGTTGAAGACTGCAGAAATGCACCTTAGGAAGATGCCAGCAGGTTCCTGCATGATGCAAAAGATGTCCCACGGTATGAAGATCATTGAGGATGAGACTTTCTGTTGGAATGCACCAACAAGCCTTGGCTACGGCAAAAGAGTGTTTTCATCAAAATGCCACTGGATGGACCCAGGAGGGACCTGGGGGCCTCAACTCTGTGTGAGGAGGAAGAGGGGGCTCTCAGCACTTTAGAGAGCCCTCAGGATGCCATCCAGCACCCCCAGAAGCCACAGGATCCAGGTTCAAAGGAGGTGCAAAACAGAGTTGATGCAGCACAACAAAAGAAGGTCCCACGCCGCCGGAGAACAACTCAGCAAGTTGAGCATCACAGGGTGGAGTGCAGGGGACCTGGGCCAGGTTGTGCACAAAGAAATTCTGCAAAGAGTACACAGAGGCCTCAGGAGGCGAAGAAGATACAAAACACAGGGTACCGTCGTTCTCAGGGAAGGCAAGGCCTTACCTCCTCCGAATTGTGTCAGCAGGACCTCAGGACAGTCTATGTCCATGCTCGTCACCATGACGGGAGTCCCAGGGTACCGGTCGTCACCCTGGAAGGTGCCTACTTGGAGCAGGGGAGTGACTCCATCACTCCACTGGAGATTTCTTTGGTCCTTCTGGTGCAGGATAAAGACAGGGAGTCCCCAGAACATGCACACTGTGGAAACTGTTGCAGTTGCTGACTTGGAGCTGAGTTTGCTGAAGAAAAGTGCCTCTTGTAGACACTTTGTTGCAGTTACAGTGTTTCTTGGAGCAGGCTGCGGTTGATCCGAGGTCAGAGGATGCTGTTGTTGTTGCAAAGGATTCCTGAAGGAAACTTGCAAGCAGAAACTGAAGAGAACCCACAGGAGAGACCCTAAGTAGCCCTGAGAGGGGAATTGGCTACCTTGACAGTAAAGGCTTCACCAACAAGTTCTGAGTCTGCATGCTGTGGATTCTAGCTTGCCAGAGGGTGCCATTCCAGTTCCTGGGCCACTGGAAGTGAAATTCTGGTGAAAAAACTGTCAAGTGGCGCAGGACGATCCCGTGTGACTTAACAAAGGATGCTACTGCCTGGAACTGCGATGCCGCATGCCCCGAGGCCGTGGACCTAGAAGAGTGCAAGGGCCCCGACGACCCTGGAGGCCTCGCCTCGCTGCACCTGCTGATCCCGCCTGACTTCACTGACTTTGAAGTGTCGTAAGTCCGACGACTGCGTCATCCGACACCATCGCAGCACCTGTGGCCCTGTGACATTATCGCAACCCTGTGACATCACCCCGCAGCATTGTGACTTCGCCAGACTTCGTGCCTGCCGGAACCAAGAGCCCTACTTCGCAACCGACGCCACTCATCCCTCCACTGTGTTGTAGTAAGAACCCAACGCTGCTGCGCGATGCCACTGCCCTTCTGTCCTGTAGCACCGGAACTGATGCCGCATGGGATCCAGCGACGCCGCTCTCCCCAGCCCCGTGCACAAGCAGGTTATCTACTTGTTTGCTAAGTTACTGTACCTGGGGGGTCATACTAGTCCGTAAGCGGTGCCAATTGGCATCGCATTGTAGGAAACTACTCCATCACAACGCCGCTTAATACGAACTTGCAGCATTTGTGCCTCTAGGCACTATTTTTGTGCTTTTAAGTGCTAAGTTCATATTTTTTAACTGTATATTGTGGATTTTTATTGTATTTGTGCTTCTTTGTTCAGAAAAAATAATAACTATTTTTCTAAACCTGTGTTGTGTCATTTTGTAGTGGTTCACTCCATTGCTGTGTGTGTTAGTATAAATACTTAACACATTAGGGGTCATTCCGACCCTGGCGGTCATAGACCGCCAGGGCCGGGGACCGCGGATGCACCGCCAACAGGCTCGCGGTGCATCCAGGCCAATTCTGACCGCGGCGGTAAAGCCGCGGTCAGAAAAGGGAAACCGGCGTTTTCCCGCCGGTTTTCCGCTGGCCTGAGGAATCCTCCATGGCGGCGCTGCAGGCAGCGCCGCCATGGGGATTCCGACCCCCTTCCTGCCAGCCTGGTTCTGGCGGTTTTGACCGCCAGAACCTTGCTGGCGGGAACGGGTGTCGTGGGGCCCCCTAACAGGGCCCCACAAAGATTTTCAGTGTCTGCATAGCAGACACTGAAAATCGCGACGGGTGTAACTGCAGCCGTCCCACCCTTTCCACTCCGCCGGCTCCATTCGGAGCCGGCATCCTCGTGGAAGGGGGTTTCCCGCTGAGCGAGCGGGCGGGTGGCCTTCTGGCGGTCGCCCGCCAGCCAAGCGGGAAACTCAGAATGACCGCCGCGGTCTTTCGACCGCGGTACGGTCTTCTGGCGGTTCCCGCCATGCCGCCGGCGGGGGTCAGAATGACCCCCATTGTCTCTGAAGTTAAGACTGTCTGCTCATGCCAAGCTACCAAGGGGGGAAGGGGAGGTTAACTGAGTGTGATTCTCCTTTACCCTGACTAGAGTGAGGGTCCTTCCCTGGACAGGGGGTAACCTGTCTGCTAACCAAAGACCCCATTTCTAACATTGGTGATCAGCAGTGAGGATTTGAATTTTTATTTATACTTGACATAGAGTGATTAAGTGTACACTACTATTTCCAGTGCAGACTATTGCATGACCACATGCAGCTTGTTTTTGCTTTTGCTCTTTTTGGACTCTTTTTTCTACTTCCATATTTTTGATGATCTTGTGATTGACTCTTGATCTTCTCTTTGGGAACTCTTTTTCTGCCATGAAACTTTGCACTTGTTTACCATCACATCTCAATCTGGAGATGCACTACCTGGAGCTGTTTTTGAGTTAAAGAAGCTGGAGAGATATACAGTTGTTCAACTGAAGCAGTTCGGTAAAGACCTTGCCAGTCCCATTAGGAACGCCGCCAAGAAAGAGGAGCTGCAAAAGGTATTGAGTGACAGCCGATGATGCTGGGGGGCACATGGAGGAGGAGGCTGTGGATGGGAAGGTGCTGGTTACAAACAATGAGGTAGTGGAGTTACCTGTTCTGTCGGGGGGAGGGTTTCCAAAGCGGGTAGTGTAGGAGGTTGGCCTGGCTTATAGTGGGTACCAATGGTACTTACACCTTGTGTCAGGTCCAGTTATCCCTTATTAGTAGAGTAGTAGTGTTCTAGCAGCTTAGGCTGATAGAGGTAGCTATAGCAGAGCAGCCAAGGCTGAACTAGGAGACATGCAAAAGTCAAGCAATACCACTTATAACACATAGGTACTACATCACAAGAAAGACAATACTCAGTGTTACTAAAAATAAAGGTACTTTATTTTAGTGACAATGTGCCAAAAATATCTCAGAGGATATACTCCCTTAGGAGGTAAGTAAAATACACAAAATATACACAGCAAACCAACTCAGGTAAGTAAAACAGTCAGAAAGTAGTGCAAACACTGTAGAATACAATAGGATGCAATAGGCCTAGGGGCAACACAAACCATATACTAAGAAAGTTGAATGTGAACCACGAATGGACCCCTAGGCTAGTGTAGTGTGTAGAGGGTCGCTGGGAGTGTAACTAAAAAAACTAAGGGTGTCACAGATACCCCACCCCAAGACCCTGGAAAGTAGGAGTAAAGTACTACTATTTCCCAAGAAACACACTAACATCGTGATAAAGGACTTTGCAAGGACTACTACAGACTGAAAAACACTGAAGATGGATTCCTGGACCTGAAGACCTGCAAAGGAAGGGGAACAAGTCCAAGAGTCGCTAAAGTGTCCGGGGGGGCAGGAGCCCTGAGAGGCAATTTATGTAATCTCAACAAGATGAACAAAGTCCTCACCCCATGAGGAAGGTTCCAGGACATGTATTGGCTGATATTGTTTAAAGGTTGCTGTTTTAGTAAGAGTGTCCAGTCTCCTCTTTGGACAACAGGCACCTAAGTCCAAAGAGAAGCTTTTAGACCAAATCACTTCTTTAAAAAAAAAAAAAATCAAAACAAGAGGCAGCAACAATGGATTCAGGCCTGGATCAAGCTCCAACAATTGCATAGCCAGATTGTAGTTTCTGAAAAACTTAGATATTTATTTTCATCTGCCAATGGATTCTATATAAGCTAAATTTCTTAGAGTGAATTTCCTACTATGAGCAAGGCTATAAACACTCTTGACCACCGCAGCTAGACCCAGTACAAAAGTGTTCTTAATTCCAAATTCAAGCATGAGAGCAGCCACAGAGGCTGAGTTCTTACAGTGGGCTAGGCGTCTTAGAATCTGCCCTTCTATTCTGTGGAGCAAATTCCATTTAGAAATCTCTGTACGTTTCAAAGCGTAGAAGAGTGTGGCCGGAAATGACGGCAGCCAACTGCATTAAAAAAGGCCATTAAAACTTGTGCTTGATATAGAGCCCTAGTAGCATTGTTACGCATGTGGTCTGGTCACTGAGAGAACAGGATAACATTTTCCCCAAAAAGCAATAAGATTTTACCCTCTCTAACTTATGTTGTCCCATGGACCAGGAAAAATTGATTTTCTTAACCATTTTTTTCCCTACGAAACATACTACTTGCAACTTCAATATATTAATCTGCAAATGGTGTTGTAGGGAATAATGATTTAACGCAGGGAGACGCTGATTTAAACCTTTCGGAGCGTGGTCAATCACTACTAAATCATCCAAGTATAAAAGGCAGGAGATTGAATGACCTCCAGTTTTGGGAGCAAAACCATATGCGTTCTGCTAGGAACAGGGCAAATCAAAGCTGTATAAAGAGAATAACAGTGGTGCCAATAAGCAACCTTGCTTCAAACCATTTCTTGTGGGGAATTCAGACGACAGACTCTGTACCCCTCCTAACACTTTGCACCAGATGTCAGAGAGAAAAGTTCAGAAAACTGGCCTAGGAGGTTCTTTCAATCCTCCTTTTGTTCTTCCGAAAGGCAATCTGCATGAACAACTCCTTCCATTAAGCTATTACTGCAGTGTTGGAGAAGAGATCAGGGAGAGGGTCACTCACTTCTTCCTGTCCCTCATCAGTGGCGATGAGTAGGGTTAAGTCATCCCTATCGTAGTAGGGTTTTAGACGATTCAACAGAAGTACTCTTAGAGGACTTCTGGGAGTGCTTAGGTCCACTAAATAAGTGACGTTACCCTTTCTCTCCACTATCAGATGTGGGCCACTCCATTTGTCCTGGAGTGCTCTGGGTCCCACAGGCTCCAGTACCCACACCTTCTGTCCTAGGTGGTACTCCTCCCAGACAGCCTTCTGGCAATGCCATTGTTTTTGCAACTCTTGGCTTGCCTGAATGTTTTTGGTGGCCTTTTTCATGTACTAGGCCATTCTAGATCTTAGGCCAAGTACATAATCCACTATATCCTGTTTTGGGGGCCTAAAGGGTTGATCCCACCCCTCCTTCACAAGTGCTAGTGGACCCCTAACAGGGTGACCAACAAGGAGTTCAAATGGGCTGTAGCCCACTCCCTTCTGGGGTACCTCCATGTAGGCAAAAGGGAGGCATGGTAATAGGACGTCCCATCTCCTTCTGAGCTTTTCAGATAGTCCCATTATCATACCTTTGAGAGTTTTGTTAAATCTCCCAACCAACCCATTTTTCAATTGATGGTAAGGTGTGGTGAATGTATAAGTTACACCACACTCTTTCCACATTGCTTACAAGTATGCAGACATGAAGTTACTACCCCTGTCTGATACTACCGCTTTTGGAAAGCCCACCCTGGAAAATATACCCAGGAGGTGTTAGAGGCTGGCCTGGTTTGTAGGAGACGCAAAAGACAATTCTTATTAGGGTTCTTCCCTGCATCTAAGCTCCGATCTGAGCAAAGCCCCTTGAGTTCTTTGAAGGTCATGCCCTCATAGGGAGTACCTATGACCTCTGAGATAGACCCAGCAGTAGACATAGTGTAGTGAGTGTTAGAGAAGTGTAAGTAGAAAGAAAATACCTACACTACCTAACCCCTAGTCACTTAAAAAGGATAGTAAGAGACTAGTGGCCATATGTACGAATACTTTTTCCCATAGACACAGAATGGGTAAAAACCTTTGCTGCATCTGGCCCTAGATCCTGTACTAGGTATGTGTATGGATATCTCTAGGAATAGAGCATACTTTCCTGTGGAAAGCAATGGTGACGGAGTGATAAGGCAATCGCAATTATTTATCCCACCGCTGCACCACCAATGTAGGAGGCTAGCCTGATTTGTAGTAGGTACAATAGGTACTTAGACATTATACCAGGTCCAGTTATCCCTTATTAGTCAAATGTAATCAGTGTCTAGAAGCCAGGCTGTCTAGAGGTTGCTGTAGGCAGAGCAGCCAAGGCTGAACTAGGAGACATGCAGAGCTTTGCAATACCATTGTAGTCACTCAATACTTACAAACATAAAAGACAATACGCAGTGTTACAAAAATAAAGGTACTTTATTTTAGTCACAAAATGCCAAAAATACTTTGTAGGCAATACTCCCTTAGAAAGTAAGTACATTACAAAATATATATACTAGTAACCAGAAACAGGTAAGTACACAGTAGGAAAACAGTGCAAATAGTGGAAAACACCACAGGTTGCAATTGGACTGGGGGAACACAAACCATATACTAAAATAGTGGAATGCGAAAGTGGCTTTCCCACCTAGGCAAGTGTAGTGTGTAGAGAGGCTCTGGGAGTGTATGAAAAAACCAAAGGTAAGTAAAATACCCCACCCCAGAGCCCAGGAAAGGAGGACTAAAACACAGCAAGTTTTCCAAAACATATTAGAAGTCGTGATAGAAGATAATGCAAGAACCAGAAGAGCCTGCTAAACACCAATGATGGATTCCTTGACCTGAAGACCTGTGGAAGAAGGGGACCAAGTCAAGAAGCATTTAAGAGTCCAGGGAGAACAGGAGCCACTGCTAACCTGGATGAAGGTGCAAAAGTGGAACCAACGGTGAGAAGACAAGGTCAGTATTGCACCAAGGAAGACAAATGTGGGTTCCTGGTTAGCGCAGAAAACGTCCCACGCTGGATGGCTGAATGCTGGTTTGCATCACTGGATTCCACCAATAAGCCTTGGCACCCGCAAAGCTTTGGGTTAGCAGAACATGGCACTGCCAGGACCAGGAGAGACCGGGTAGCCTCTACCCAGGAGGAAGAGACAGAGGGGGCTCTCAGCAGCTCAGAGAGCCCTCCGAAGACCAGGCAGCATGAACAGTAGTTCCACAGCACAGGGACAAAGGAGGTACAAATGGAGGTCATCGCTGCACTACACAAAGGGATCCCACACCACTGGAGAACAATTCAGGGAGCTGAGCATCACATGATGAAGTGCTGGGGAACTGGGCTAGGCAGTGCACAAAGGAATTCTTGGAAAAAGGCACAGAAGCCCTAGGAGGTGCAAAACACATGGTGTGCAGGGGTACTGTCTGGCATGGGCAGGCAAGCTCTTAACTCTGCCAAATTTGGACAGCTTGACCTATGGACAGTCAGGGACACTTAAGTCTACCACCTGTGTTCCAGGATCCATCCTTGTTGTCAGGAGAGGGGACTCAGAGCACTGGTCATCATAGCAGAGAGGTGCCTGCTGAAGCAGGGAAGTGATTCCGTCACTCCACAGGAGATTCCTTCAATTCTTCTGGTGCAAACTGAAGACAGGCAGTCCTCTGAGGATGCATGACCTGGAAACTGTTGCAGTTTCGGACAGGAGCTGAAGTTACAGAGTTGCAGTAGTCACCTTGGATACTTTGTTGCATGTTGTAGAGTTCCTGGAGCAGTTCTGCAGTAGAAGGTGAAGTAAAGGATGCAGAGGACTTCTGCTGGAGTCTTGCAATCCGAATCTGAAGAAACACCCAGAGGAGAGACCCTAAATAGCCCTGAGAGGGGATTGGTTACCTAACCAGGTAAGCACCTATCAGGAGGGGTCTCTGATGTCATCTGCTGGTACTGGCCACTCAGATGCTCCCAGAGGTCGCTGACCATTCTGAAAACAAGATGCAGAGCCCAGGGACACTCTAGAGGAGCTCTGGGCTCCACCCCTGGGGTGGTGATGGATATGGGAGTGGTCACTCCCCTTTTCTTTGTCCAGTTTCGTGCCAGAGCAGGGACTGGGGGTCCTTGAACCAGAGTAGACTGGATTATGCAAGGAGGGCACCATATGTACCCTGCAAAGCATTTCCAGAGGCTCTGGGAGGATACCCCTCCCATGCCTGTAACACCTATTTCCAAAGGGAGAGGGTGTAACAACCCTCTCCTAAAGGAAATGCATTGTTCTGCCTTCCTGAGATTGAGCTGCTCAAGCCCCAGGAGGACAGAATCCTGTCTGTGTGGTGGCAGCAGCTGGGACTGCACTGAAAACCTCAGAAGACTGGTATGACAGTACTGGGGGCCATGGTGGACCCCCAGTGTGCATGTGATTGTGCAAACAATACTGGAATCAGTATTGGGGTACAATTCCCAGTTGTTGGACACCTTACATGGCCATATTCGGAGTTACCATTGTGAAGCTACATATATGTATTGACCTATATGTAGTGCACACTTATAATGCCATCCCCGTACTCACGAAGTCTGGGAAAATGGCCTTGAGGACGTGGGGGCACCTCTGCTAGTGCAGGGGTGCCCTCACACACAGGTACTTTGCACCTAGCCTCCAGGGTCTGAAGGGTAGACATATAGGTGACTTATAAGTGTCCTGGTGCAGTGAAAATGGCTGTGAAATAGTGGTTACACTATTTCACTCAGGCTGCATGGCATTCCTGAAGAAGTGTTTGTATGAGTTCCTTATGGGTGGCAAAAGAAATGCTGCAGCCTATAAGGATCTCCTGAAATCCCAATGCCCTGGGTACCTAGGTACCATATACTAGGGACTTATAAGGGGGGTCCAGTATACCAGTTTGGAGGGGAATAATGGGTTACCAGTATGTAAGTACAAATTTGGAACCAGAGAGAGCATAAGCACTGGAGTTCTGATTAGCAGGACTCCAGTGACAGTTAAGCGTACTGACAAGAACAGTGAAACAAACTGACAACTAGGCCACAACCTCTGAGCACTAGGGTCCTGACTAGCAGGATTCCAAGGACACAGTAAAGACACACTGACAAACACTGACACACAGGCCAAAAATGGGGATAACCATCATACAAAGAGTCTCACATAACCCCCCCAAACGAATGACAATAAGGCTAACCTTGGCCAGTTGAGACTTTATTGTCTAAGTGGTGATAAGTGGAGAGTAGCTCTGCAATAGAATGGTTACTCCCTTTATCATCCACTGTATAGTTACTTCCCTGTGGGGAGGCGAACCATCCTGTTTGGAGATTTTTAGCTAGAAAACAGTGCAAGTGAGTACGCTGGGATTCTCTATTTGTAAGATCTATGGGGTTTAAGGTGGAGAAGTGTGACTGTCCACTGAGCCTATGTCAAGACAGGGCTGCTGTCCTAAGGATGAGAATGCTAGAGAGGGTTGCTATCTCAGGAAGGCTATAGCTAGGCAAAAAGTTTGTCCATATGACTGAAAGAGAGAACCGGGTTGCTGTTTTCTTTGGATTGGAGTAGGGCAGGGCTGCTGTCCTATAGGTTCCACACATGGACAGGGGTGCTGTCCTATGTAATTAGAGGTAGTGCAGGTCTGCTGCACTAAAGTTTCTCTGGGAGGGCTGGAGGGTTGCCCTAAATTTACAAAAAAAGTGCAGTTTTGCTTGTCTGTTTTAGTGGTTCCACAGAGAGGGACTTTTACCTCTGGGAGTTCAGCTGTGGTAGCTGTGGGCCCCCTTGGTACAGGTTCCACCCCAGGAGAGATCTCTCACACCACAGGAATGGTACACTTAGTGGCAGGGTGGGGAAGGGATACTTTGATACCATTTTTACCTGTTGGGTGAGGAGGATCCAGAGGCTTCAGGGCTCCTTCTCTTCTTTACTTTTTCATTTCACTTGAAAATAGAGGAAGGAATTCCTCAGAGATACCCAGCATGGATGCATGGGTCCTAAACTCTATCTCAGTCCAACCTGAGGCATCTAGGTCATTACCTAAGAGTCTGTCTACAGGTAAGCTAGGTGGTACCACCACCTGCTTAGGGCCAGTAACTCCACCCCAACTCAGTTGCACTGCAGCTAAAGGGAGAGGCTGAGTGGAGTTATTGACATCAGTATACTGGTACTTCTGTCCAAGGAGGTGTTGTGCAGATGACACCAGGTTTTCAGTCACCAAAGTGATACTGGCACCTGTGTCCCTGTAGGCCTGGGCCTCAACACCATTTATTACAATTGACTGCTTGTACTTGTCCATGTTAAGAGGACAAGCAGCCAAGGTGGCAAAACCAATGCCACCAGGTGTGACAGAAACTGTCTTGGGGGTTTCTACACCTACCCCAGTTTCTATAATGGACCCAAAAGGGACCCCAAAATACACCTTTTGTTTGACTATTGCTAGTAGTCCCACCACTATTACTACTACTGTTAGGGTCACTAGAGTTTGAAGTGGATATATTAGTGGTGGGTTCAGGGGCTTTACCTGGCCAGGACTTATCCCCTGGCCTAAGGCCTTTACCTCTGTATACATAGCACCAGGGCTTTTTATTGTGTGTAGAGTGAGAAGAAGAGGAAGATGATTTATTCCCACCCCCAGGGGAGGGTTGTGGACCTGAAGAATGATCTTTATGTTTATTTTTCTCCCCATGCTTATCCTGAGATTTTTCACCATCTTTCTTCATTTCTTTGTCACCCCCTGTACGAGCTTTTCTGCTCACCCTTGTTCTGACCAATGTGTCTGCCTTCGTACCCAATTCTTGGGGAAAGGTCAGATCTGAGTCCACAAGATATTGGTGTAACAAATCAGACAGACAACTATTCAGTATATGCTCTCTCAAAATCAGATGATACAGACCCTGGTAATCAGACACTTTACTGCCACGTAACCAACCTTCTAAATCTTTGACAGAACAGTCCACAAAGTCAACCCAATATTGTGAGGATTCTTTCTTGGTTTCCCTGAACTTAATTCTGTATTGCTCTGTGGTGAGCCCAAAACCATCAATAAGAACATTTTTGAGAATGTTGTAATTGTCTGAGTCCTCCTTCCTGACAGTGAGAAGTCTATTCTTTCCCTTGCCAGAAAAGGACAACACCAGAACAGCAGCCCACTGCATCTGAGGGACCCTCTGAACTTTACAGGCCCTCTCAAGTACAGCAGACCACTTGTAGATGTTATCCCCCTCCTTGTAAGGGGGAACAATTTTGTGCAGATTTCTGGAATCAAAAATATTCTCTCTAACGCCATAATTCTCGAAACTGCTGCTGCTGGCACCATGGGGAACTAACCCCAACCCCTGCCCCTCTCTCTCTCCACAGCTAAGGCCTCCCTATCTAGGGCTAGCTGTTGCTGCTGCAACCTCATCATGGTCTCCGCCAGTCTCAGTTTCATGAGCTCCCTACCTATGGAGTCATCATATGGAGTAGAATTGTGGGACCCCTCGGAAACTGAGGTGACATGAGGGTGGGCAGAGGTAGATCTTTCCCTAACCTTAGTAACCATAGTGACCTGACCTCTAGGTGTGACGGGAGCCCTCACAGACTGGCAACTCCTCCCACTGCCAACTACACTAGATGGTTTGCTGGGGGAAGATCTTTTGAAGAGCCCTCCCCTGAATCTTTAGGCTGATCCCCTGATTCTAAATGGTTACAATCTCCCTCCTCCTCCTCCTGGTTACCAGACTGCTCCTGGTCATCCTAAAGAAGGAGACACAAAGGAAAATTCTTATTAGGGTTCTTTCCTACATCTAAGCTCCTCTCTGAGAAAAGCTCCTTGAGTTCTTTGAAGGACTTTGAGTTAGGCCCAGCAGTAGACATAGTGTAGTGAGTGTTAGAGTAGTGTAAGTAGAAAGAAAAGACCTACTCTACCTAACCCATAGTCTCTTAAAAAGAATATTAAGAGACTAGATCCCATACTAGGTATGTGTATGTATAGCTCTAGGTATAGAGCATACTTTCCTGTGGAAAGCAATGGTGACAGATTGATAAGGCAATCGCAAGTACTTATCCCACCACTGCACCACCAATGTAGGAGGCTAGCCTAGTTTGTAGTGGGTACCAAAGGTACTTACACCTTATACCAGGTCCAGTCATCCCTTATTAGTGAAATGTAATCAGTGTCTAGAAGCCAGGCTGTCTTGGTGTAGCTGTAGCTGAGTAGCCAAGGCTTACCTAGGCGACATGCAACACTCATGCAAAACCACTGTAGTCACACAGTACTTAGACACATGAAAGAAAATACTCAGTGTAACAAAAATAAAGGTACTTTATTTTGGTGACACAATTGCCAAAAATACCTTAGAGACTATACTCCCTTAGGAGGTAAGTAATATACACAGTATACACACTAGAATGCAGTAATAGCTGTAAAACAGATAGAAAACAGTGCAAATAGTAAAAATCACAATAAATAACAATGAGCCTAGGGGAACACAAACCATATACCAAAATAGTGGAATGTGAAAGTTGGTTTCTGACCTCAGCAAGTGTAGTGTGCAGAGGGGTGCTGGGAGTATAAGAAAAAAAACAAAGGTAAGTAATAGAACCCACCCCAGAGCCCAGGAAAGCAGGAGTAAATCAAAGTAAGTTTCTTAGAACACACAAGAACATATGACAGAAGATTATGCAAGAACCGGAAGAGACTGCAAGACGCCAACAATGGATTCATGGACCTGAATACCTATGGAAGAAGGGGACCAAGGTATATTCTAAAGACATTTTTCTCTCTCTTGTTTCAATTACAAAGTATTTATACACTTAAAAATCTGAAAAGCTTCTGTATCATAGAAATTAGATTTTTTTTTTTTTTTATAATAATAAAGAATAAACAGTTTTCTAAATATACTCAACATAAGACATGAAAAGACAGCCAAACTTGGATCACACATAAAGACTCAAGACAATTCACATAACACAACAGATAAGACAAAATTGCAACAGACAAATAATATTTACATCATATATCAGAACTGTAATATTTACAAAATCATACATATAATATCAAATTCAAAAAAACAGTTTTTCAAGTAACCCTTAAACAGTCTGTATCTAAGTCTTCTTTTGCCGTAGTATCAACTTGTTTTACTTTTCATAGTCCTTAAATTGTCCTTCAGTCATCAATATCTTTTTGTCACGACTCACGTGCTGCTTGCGTCTGGAATTTGCAGATCTGGTGGCGTGGATCTTCAATGTTCGACTTTGGCCCAAAAAGGGGCGACTCTTTCTGGTAGCCACGGTGCTGTAGGCAATGGAGACGCCAAGAACAGACCGTGCCCTTCAGAAAATAGCGCCAGAGGGAAAAAAACCCTTAGGAAAAGGGGAAAAACCTCCAAACAGGAAGATTCCTGGAAAAAACAAGAACAAACAAACAGGAATCCAAAAGGAGCAAAGGTCAGGAAACACAGAATGCTGAAATCCAGAACCAAAAGGGGAGGAAATCAGGAGCGAAGACACTAACTGAGCAGAAAGTGTTGCAGCGCAAGGAAATGAAGAAAACACAGCCCTTATATACCAAAAGACAGGAAGTGACCCACAGGAAGTAAAAGGACACCATATTAGACAGGGAGAGGTACATAGAACAAAACAGAATAGAAACCATAGAGAATAGGGAACAATGAATGCTGGGAAGAGAAAGGTAACCTGGGAAGGGAAGAAGACATAAAAAAAGTACAACAAAAAGACCCCAGAAAGAAGAAAAGAAAGAGGACAAGAAGGAAGAAAGAAGAACAGGTAAGGGGGGTCAGGAGACCCCAGCAAGGCGGTGGAAAACGATAGAGCGAGGCCCCATGCAATGCCTGGGGCCTCGAAAAGTGCATGAAAGGCTGGGGGCGCGCCGCATTTTAGAAACGCGCTGTGCGGCCCCAGCCGAACGCCCGGCTTGTGCCGAACATTCGGCTCGCGCCGCACCACGCGGCGCGACACTTTTATCGCAATGTGTTTCCATACATTTCCAAACAGATATATATGAAGAAATTCTTTTATTATTTCAGCTTGAACATTGTTGGCTGCTGAATTTGAATGAAAACCTTCTAAGCC
This sequence comes from Pleurodeles waltl, assembly GCF_031143425.1. Lineage (NCBI taxonomy): Eukaryota > Metazoa > Chordata > Amphibia > Caudata > Salamandridae > Pleurodeles > Pleurodeles waltl. Next base: position 917,776,803 of record NC_090447.1, read on the forward strand.
AGCCTTGGTATTCCTTGCTGACGCGCGTTTTGGTGGATCCCACCCAATGCTGATATTTTAAGCCTCCTTCCTCAGGGCTGCACACAATCGTGCACCAATAGGCTGGAATAATATGTACAACAAATAAATATTATCCAATAAATCCTATTTCACATTAAATATTATTCTTGACCATGTCTTACTCACATTTTCAAACACAAATGTACCTGCCAGCAGGAGCACCGGGCAGGCCGGTTCTGCCTACTTAATACTCTTCAATGTAGGAGGCTGGCCTGGTTTGTAGTGGGTACCTAAGATACTTACAATTTATACCAGGTCCAGTTAACCCTTATTAGTGAAATGTAGTCAGTGTCTAGAAGCCAGGCTCTCTAGGGGTAGTGTGGATGAGCAGCCAAGGCCTAACTAGGAGACATTCAAAGCACATGTAATACCACTGTAGTCACACAATACTCACACACATGAAAGAAAATAGTCAGTGTTGCAAAAATAAAGGTACTTTATTTTGGTGACACAAATGCCAAAAATACCTTAGAGACTATACCTTAGGAGGTAAGTAATATACACAGTATATACACTAGAATGCAGTAATAGCTGTAAAAACAGTTAGAAAACAGTGCAAATAGTGAAAATCCCAATAGTTAGAAATGGGCCTGGGGGAACACAAACCATATACTAAAATAGTGGAATGCGAAATTCGGTTTCCCACCTAGGTAAGTGTAGTGTAGTGCTGGGAAAGAAAACACCAAAGGTAAGTAATAGAACTCACCTCAGAGCCCAGGAAAACAGGAGTAAATAACAATAACTTTCCTTGAACACACGAGAAGACATGATTGAAGATTTAGCGAGAACCATAAGAGACTGCAAGACACCATGATTGATTCCAGGACCTGAAGACCTGTCAAAGAAGGGGACCAAGTTCAAGAAGCACTGAAGAGTCCAAGGAGAACAGGAGCCCCTGCTAACCCGGATTAAGGTCCAAATGATGAACCACAGGTGAAGAAAGACAGTCACTACTGCACCCAAGAAGATGAATGCGGGTTCCTGGTTGGTGCAGATGATATCCCATGCCAGATGGATTATTACAGTCTGGTTTGCTTAGCTGGATTCAGCCAAAAGGCATTGGTAAATGCAAGGCTTGCGCTTAGCAGAAAATAGGGCTGCTGGAACTGGGAGGGACCTGGTGGCCTCTACCAAGGAAAGGGAGACAGAATGGGCTCTCAGCAACTCAGAGAGCCCTCAGAAGACCAGGCAGCGCACTCATGAGTCCCACAGCATGGGGACAAAGAAGGTGCAAATGGAGGCCCATGCAGCACTACACAAAGGGATCCCACGCCAATGGAGAACCACTCCGGAAGCTGTCCATCACAGGAACGAGTGCTGGGTGCCGGAGCAGTGCTGTGCACGAAGAACTGCATGGAAGGTCGTACACAAGGCTTGGTAACTGCAAACCACGCAGTGCACGGGGGTACTGTCTTGCGTGGAGTGGAAAGCTCTTATCTCCACCAAAGTTGGACAGCTGAGGACCGTTGGGACCACTTCAGTCCACCACCCGTGTTGCTGGATCCACCCACTTCATCAGGAGTGGGGACCCACGCCACCTGTCGTCGCTGCAGAGGGGTGCCTGCTGAAGCAGGGAAGGGACTCCTTCATTTCAAGGGAGATTCCTTCGTTCTTCTGGTGCAGGCTGAAGACAGGCAGTCCTTGGAGGATGCATGACCTGGAAACTGTTGCAGCTGCTGGCAGGAGCTGAAGATGCCTTGTTGCAGAAGTTGTCTTTGCTTCTTTGTTGCAGTTTGTAGAGTTCCTGAAGGGTCCAGATGCAGTTTCGTCGGTAGAACGTTAAGTAAAGGATTCAGAGGATTCCGGCTGGAGTCTTGCAATCCGAATCTGAGGAAACACCCAAAGGAGAGACCCTAAATAGTCGTGAAAGGGGGATTGGTCAGCTACACAGGTAAGCACCTATCAGCAGAGGGCTCTGACATCACCTGCTAGCACTGGCCACTCAGATGCTCCCATAGTGCCCCACCACCTTGGAATCCAAGATGGCAAAACCCAGGGACACTCTGGATGAGCTCTGGGCACCACACCTGGGGTGGTGATGTACAGGGGAGTGGTCACTCCCCTTTCCTTTGTCCAGTTTCACACCAGAGCAGAGACTGGGAGTCCCTGAACTGGTGTAGACTGGATTATGCTGGAGGGCACCATCTGTGCCCTTCAAAGCATTTCCAGAGGCTCTGGGAGGCTACCTCTCCCATGCATGTAACACCTATTTCCAAAGGGAGAGGGTGTAACACCCCTCTTCCAAAGGAAATGCTTTGTTCTACCTTCCTGGGCTCAAGCTGCTTGAGCAACAGGAGGGCACAAACCTGTCTGTGAGGTGGCAGCAGCTGGGGCTGCCTGGAAAACCTCAGAAGGCTGATATAGCAGTACTGGGGGTCCACTGTGGAGCCCCAAGAGTGCATGGAATTATACAACCAATGCTAGAATCAGTATTGGGGTATATTTCAAAGATGTTAGACACCTTACATAACCATATTCGAACGGGGTGCCTTCACACACAGATACTTTGCACCTAGCCCGCAGGGTTGAAAGGACTGACATATAGGTGGCTTATAAGTGACCTGGTAGAGTGTAAATGGCAGTGCATGCACCATTTCACGCAGGCTGAAATGGCAGTCCTGCAGAAGCCTTTGCATGGGCTCCCTATGGGTGGCAAAAGCAATGCTGCAACCCATGGGTATCCCCTAGAACCCAAATGCCCTGGTTCCTTAAGTACCATATACTAGGGGCTTATAAGGGTAACCAGTATGGAAATTTGGGATGAAATACTAGGTTACCAGTATGCAGTGAGAAAATTGAGAGGAGAGAAAGCATGAGCACTGTGGTCCTGGTTAGCAGGATCCCAGTAACACAGTCAAACACGCTGACATCAGGCAGAAATTGGGGGTAGCATGCCAAAAAGAGGGTACATTCCTATAGTGCTCAGTCTCAGGGTTTGGCAAGTGCAGTGCTTGGGTTGGAGTTGGTTCTAGGTGGGTGGGACCCAGCTGAGCTGACCCTTGTCTCACTATGGGACAGTGTGATGGTCCAGAGAATCCTCATGCCTGAAAACACTAAGAAGTACAGGCAGTGGGTGCCCATTAATGGACAGAGGATGGAGGCTCTCAAAGACACAGGAGCCAGTGTGACTACAGTGAAGAGTCACTTGGTGTCTGAAGAGCAGATAGATCCCCGTGTACTTCACCAAGTAGTGGCAGTAGACAACTCAGAGTGCCTTTGTAGAGTGGCGCAGGTTCCCTTTAAATGGGGGAGTGGTCTCAGGGTCCTGGAAAGTAGCTGTGAGTCCTACCATGCTTGTGGATTGTTTGCTTGGCAATGCCCTGGAGGATTCCCCTTGGAAGGAGGTGGAACACAGGTCAAACATAGTGATGTTGGGTCTGCCTGGGTGGGTATGCGTATCTACCTGGTCAATGGCAGTCTGTCAGGGTGGTCAGAAGCCCTGGAGCCAGAAACATTGGCCGAGGGAACCACCAAAAGGAGGAAGGGCAAGGGGCACAGGAAACCAGGTCTAGAATTTCCCACGGTCAAGGAGGAGGCAGAGGGTGATGCCCCAGAGCCTACAGGGGAACAGTTGGCTGGGCTGGGGAGGTCCCTGACCTGTCACAGTTGCAGCAGGAAGGGAGACCCACCAGAGAAGCCTTCTGTGAGGCACAGAAAACATGTCCTACTTCAGTGGGTTTGTGGCAGCAGGCTGCAGAAAAAGCGGCTGGCAAGGAGCCAGGATCTCACCTAAACTATTGGGAGGACAGCCTCCTGAATGTGAGCCTAAGGTTGCTGAGCCTGGGTCAGCCTCTGTGCTTGTGGTTCCCCAGTGCCTCAGAGGCTTCCTACTTGGTCTGGCTCATGACATGCCTTGAGCTGGACATCTGGGGTAAGACAAGACCTTTGACAAACTTGTCACCCACTTTTACTGGCACCAGATGCACAGGCACTCAGATGTACATTGTAGGTCTTGGCCAACATTTCAGACAAGAGTGGGGGGAAATGCAAGGCTCCCCTCTATCCTTTTCCAGTGGTTAGTACCCCCATTGAAAGGGTCAGTATTGAGATTGTGGGGCCTCTGGATCCTAAGACAGCCATGAGCAACAAGTTTAACCTGGTCTTGGTGAACCATGCCAACCAGTGCCCAGAAGCCATTTCGCTGAGGTCAATCACCTCCCCGGTGTGGGGCATGCATTGATGGGGGGTTTTACCCTCATGGGTGCTCCCCAAGGAAGTGGTATCTGATGGGGTACCAACTTCATATCTACCTATATGATGTCTCTGGCGGGAGTGCGGGGTAACATAAAGTTCACCACTGCTTACCACCCTCAAAGCAATGGTCGGGTTGAACGGTTCAAATGCACCTTAATAGGCATGATTATAAGCCTGCCAGAGCCCTTGAGGTGTAAGTGGGACGTCCTCCTACCATGCCTTCTGTTCGACTACAGGGAGGTACCTCACAAAGGGCTTGGCTTTAGTCCTTTTGAGTTACTGTATGGTCACCATGTCAGGGGACCTTTGAGCCTGGTGAAGGAGGGCTTAGAGAAAGCCCCCAACAAATCTCCCCAGGATGTATTCAGTTACATGCTGGCTTTCAGAAACCAGACTGCCCGCTTCAGAGCTCTTGCACAAGAGAACCTATAAGCAAGCCAGGAAGACATAAAACGGTGGTATGACCAGAATGCCACTCTGTTCGAGTTTCAACCTGGACAAAAAGTGTGGGTGATGGTGCCAGTGGAGGCTAGGGCGCTCCAAGACAAGTGGACTGGGCCATTTGAGGTGGTGGAGCGCTAGAGCAAAGTCACCTACCTAGTGGACTTGTGAACTCCCAGGAACTCCTTGAGGGTCCTGGACGTCAACTGCCTCAAGCCACACTTTGAGAGGACTGAACTGTCCATGCTTCTAGCAACAAATGATGGGGTGGAGGAAGAGAGTGAGCCTCTTCCTGACCTGTCTGCTGGAGAGAATGATGCATCTGTGGAGGGAGTGGACCTCTCCCCTTTCCTGACCACAGAACAACAGAGGGACGGTCATCAGGCATTGGGTCAGTTTGCCTCTTTGTTCTCCTTGATCCCAGGGTTCACACACTTGTGTACACATGATGTGGACAATGGGGACAGTCCACCTGTTTTACAGAAGGTTTACAGGGTGACTGATAAGGTCAGGACTAGCATCAAGGATGAAGTATCCAAGATGTTGGCCCTATTGGTAATTGAGTTTTTTAGCAGTCCTTGGGCCAGCCCTGTGTTCTTGGTCCCAAAATCTGCTGCTCCTGGTACCACACCAGAACTGTGTTTCTGTGTGGACTACCAGGGTCTAAATGCAGTCACACTAAGACTGACGCACACCCCATCCCCCGAGCTGATGAGCTCATTGATCGGTTGGGAGCTGCCAAATACCTGAGAACCTTTGACTTGACGACGGGTATTGGCAGATTGCCTTAACTGAGGGAGCCAAGAAGAGGTCACAGTTATCACAGCTAAATGAAGAGGGCCTAGATCAACCTGTAGCTTTTATTAGCAGGAGGTTACGTACCAGGGAACGTAGGTGGAGTGCAATAGAGCGTGAAGCTTTTGTTGTGCTCTGGGCGCTGAAGAATCTAAGACCCTACTTGTTTGGGACTCACTTCTGGGTTCAGACTGACCACAGGCCCCTTAGATGGTTAATGCAGATGAGGAGTGAGAATCCAAAACTGTTGAGGTGGTCTATTTCCCTACAGGGGATGGACTTTATGGTGGAACACTGCCTTGGCAGAGAACACGCCAATGCTGATGGTCTGTCCAGATTCTTTTGCCTTAATGATGAGAACTCCCATGAGATTGAGTAGTTGCTCCCCACTTTCAGCTAGGGGGGACACGTGTTGGACTTGGCATCCTTGGCGTGGTCTCCCCAAACTTTTTGTCTCTGTTTCCCAGGTTGTTGATGTGTGCTGGACTCCTGTACAAAATGTATGTATAATCTATGAGTGACATTTTCGGTTTATTAATAAGTCCCTAGTAGAGTGCACTAGAGGTGCCCAGGGCCTGTAATTCAAATGCTACTAGTGGGCCTGCAGCACTAGTTTTACCACCCATATTAGTAGCCCTGTAAACATGGCTCAGACCTGCCCCTGCAGTATCTGTGTGTACAGCTTTAAACTGTCAATTTGACTTGGAAAGTGTACTAACTTGCCAGGCCTAAACCTTCCCTAACCTACCGCTAAGGTAGGCCCTAGGTGGCCCCATGGGCAGGGTGCAGTGTATGTTAAAGGTGAGACATGTCCTGACAGTGAAATACTGCCAAAATTGGTTTTTACTGTTGAAAGGCCTATCTCTCTCATAGGTTAACATGGGGACTGCATGTAAACGTTATTAAAGTGCAGATTCCATTTGAGAGCAGATAGAAATATGGAGTTTAGGGTCTCTGAGCTCACAATTTGAAATACATCTTTTAGTGAAGTTGGTTTTTGGATTGTGAGTTTGAAAATGCCTCTTTTTGAAAGTAGACATTTTCTTGCTTAAACGATTCTGTGACTCTGGCTGGTTATGGATTCCCTGTCTGGGTCAGTTTAACAGATGGGATGTTTGCACCCCTCCTGTAAACAGTGACACAAAGGGAGCTGGGGTGTAGCCTTCATATCCTGATGACCCATCTGTGCTAGGAGAGGAGGGAGGAGTGGTCACTCACACCTGAAAGGGCTGTGCCTGCTCTCATAAAATGCAGTCTCCAAACCCCTGGTGTGTGTCTGGGGCCTGACCAGGACAAGAAAGGATCTTACAAACACTTGACACCTTGCTTTGAAGTTTGCCAACTTCGAAGGCAGAAAGAGGTATAAGTATTGGACCCAAAACCCCAGACTTTAGACTACCTCAAAGATTCAAGAGGAACCTCTGCCTGAAGAAGAGCTGAAGAGTAGAGGAGAAGGTCTGCCCTGGCCTGTGACTGCGCTATGTTGGGCTATCCTACAGTTGCTGCTTCTGCCTGTGCAAGGGAAAAGAGACTGGACTTTGTTGCATTCCTCCTAGAGAGGTAACTCCAAGAGCTTGGAGTAGAGCTTGTCTCCTGTTTTGAAGCCTGAGGGACAGCAACAGATTCACTAAACAGTTCTAAACCTACGTGCTGTGGACTCTAGCTTGCAAGAGAGTGCCATTCCAGTTCCTTGGCCCCTGGAAGTGAAATTCTGGTGAAAAACCTGTCCAACAATGCCGGAAATCGCTGTGTGACTTTGCAAATGGAGCCGCTGCCCGGAACCGCAATGCTGCCTGCCCCAAGGCCGTGGACCTCGCAGAGTGTAAGGGCCCTGATGACCCTGTAGGCTTCACATTGCTAGAGCAGGTGATCCAGCCCAGCTTTGCTGACTTCAGAGTGTTGTAAGTCTGCCGACGTGGCATCTGGCGCCATTGCAGCACCTGCGACTCTATGAAGTCACTGCAGTAAGGACCCGACGCCGAAGCGCAATGCCTCTGCCCTTCTGCCCTGTAGCACCCGAACCAATGCTACATTGGATCCAACAACACCGCTCTCCCCGGCCTGTGATCAGCCTGTTTTCTACTTGTTTGATAACGTACTGTCCCTGTGGGGTCAAACGACTCAGTAAACGGCGCCATTGGCGTTGCACTGTAGGAAACGACTCCATCATGACACCACTTAACACCAACTTGCAGCATTTGCTCCTCTAAGCACTCTTTTTGTGCTTTTAAGTGCTAAATTATTCTTTTAAACTGTATATTGTGAATTTTTGTCGTATTTGTTTGTTTGTTTGTTTAGACAAAATAATGACTATTTTTCTAAAACTGTGTTGTGTCATTTTGCAGTGGTTCACTGCATTACTGTGTGTGTTGGTTTAAATACTTAACATATTGTCTCTGAAGTTAAGCCTTCCTGCTCGTGCCAAGCTACCAAGAGGGAGAGCGGGGATTAACTGAGTGTGATTCTCCTTGACCTTGACCGGAGTGAGGGTCCTTGCTTGGACAGGGGGTAACCTGATTGCCAACCAAAGACCCAATTTCTAACAATCTCTAAGTAATAGCTCATCAGAGACCACCTGCTTAGTCTAGAAAGCCTTTGTGAGCTAGTATTTCCTGTCCTACATGAGTCTATGAACAGTAAGGTCTCTGATAACATTTCTGAACAGAGTAAACAGTATGTTTTTAAAAGGCCTCACACAAACATTAACTTCAGTGCTACTGCATTTACCTGAGGGAAGATGATAGATAATAAAGTTTGATATAAATCTGAAAATTATTAATACAAATCTATGGACTGTTTTAGCTCATTTGTATTGGAACATTCCCAATATCCACAAATACGGGCTATAGTGGTTGTAGGCTAGGTATCAAAGAGGTTACTGAGTAAGTCACATCTTCACAGTTTTCTCTTCTGAGAGTATCTTATTTGAAGGTACACTAAGGGGCACATTTATACTTGTTTTGCACCAAATTTGAATAATTTTTCTTATGCAAATTCGGTGCAAAACTAACTCCATATTTATACTTTGGCGCTAGACCCGTCTAGCACCACATTTATGGAGTTAAAGTCATTTTTTGGGACATGGAAAGCTATTTTGTGTCAATGAGATGCAAGGTAGGCGTTCCCGTGCAAAAACTGACTCTATGGCCTCGGCGGCATATTTAATCCCTGTGCTAAAATTATGCACAGGGGGAGGAGGGGTCAAATAATGGTGCAAAGGCTTGCATAGTGATTATACGTTTAGGGAGCCCTGCTTTTCTCTTGACCCCTCCCTGATCGATCATCTGCAACTTTCCAGGAAGGTGCTAGGAGGGATGAACTTTTATTTGGAACATTTCTTGAGGGTTTGTCAAATGGTGCCAAAGTTATTAGCAAACCAAAAAAAAACGCTCTTTCTGTGGAAAAGCAGACCTAGCTATACCTAGCGGTGACCGCCACCAGATCGGGACCCAAAGAAACAAGTGGCATGGCTCCAGTAAGGTAGCATTTCTTTATTTTATAAAATCATCAGCATATAGAATAGTGAATGGCCAACGTGGTCCGGCTATTGCTGGCATCGGTGTCATACAGCATATGTGGATAGAACGTCCTTTTTGATTGGACCACCACTATAGTCACACTGTGTAAATTGAAAACAAATGGTATCTGGGTCCCAAACATACACAATTAATTTCTGCCTTTCAATTAACCACCTTTTTTACTTTTTTTTCATATGTATTGCCGCACTATTGTGAAACATTCTAAATGAAGGAGCTTCTTCAACACCATTCAAGACATTTCACCGCTTCATGGTTCAATAAATAACATTAACAGGGTCTTAGTGATTTATTTGGCATTATTCTCAAGCCCTCGGTTGCACCTGACCACCTTCTTTGATCTTACATTTCTCGGCAAAGGAACTATTAACATTTCAATCTATTCTAGAACATATATGCATACACGGTTCCCCTGGCATTTGAACTTCTATTTGAATAGGATCTTTTTCAGACATGAAACATGTAGCTCAAATAAAATAAAAGACTGATCCCGGTAAAAATACAGATGCAATTGTACAAGCAGAGCAAGTTACCTTTCCAGTGTATCTTCTTTTTTTAAATTTTTGAGCACTTTGAAATATTACTCCTTCACCATTTACCGGTAAAGTCCCCTTAATATAATATTGCCACATCCTTTAAAAACCGCTCACTATCATTGTTAAAACATTAGCAAGAGTCATCAGTACAAAGTTAACCTACCCTAGACATCCTGTTCCTATTCTGAATAAAAAACAACTTGTACTGATGAGAGTTTGACATCATTAGCCATAAAAATATAAATTATAAGATATCTGTTTTTATTTTTTGGCAGCTACACTTATATTCTTCGATACGTTCATTGTACAACATCAATTATCAGTACTTTGTCTCAAGTGGAAGTCACTCCTTGATCACTTACTCCTAAAATGTCAACAATACTGCTCTCGCCATGGACTAAATGCCAATCCTTCAAAATGTAACTAAAGTGCTACCGACATTCAGGGGCATATTTATACTCCGTTTGCGCCGAATTTGCGTCGGTTTTTTTGACGCAAATTCGACGCAAAACTAACTCCATATTTATACTTTGGCGTTAGACCCGTCTAGCGCCAAAGTTCATGGAGTTAGTGTCATTTTTTTGCGTGAACACCTTCCTTGCGTTAATGATATGCAAGGTAGGCGTTCCCGTCTTAAAAAATGACTCAGATGCATATGCGTCGTATTTATTCTCCCGGGCAAAAATGACGCCCGGGAGTGGGCGCGTCTAAAAAACCTGCATTAGCGCCGGATTTTAGCGCCTGGGTCAGGGCAGGCGTTAAGGGACCTGTGGGCTCAGAATGAGTCCAGAGGTGCCCTCCCCTGCCCCCAGGGACACCCCCTGCCACCCTTGCCCACCCCAGGAGGACACCCAAGGATGGAGGGACCCACCCCAGGGACATTAAGTTAAGTTCAGGTAAGTATTTTTTTTTTTTTTTTTGTGGCATAGGGGGGCCTGATTTGTGCCCCCCTACATGCCACTATGCCCAATGACCATGCCCAGGGGACAGAAGTCACCTGGGCATGGCCATTGGGCAAGGGGGCATGACTCCTGTCTGTACCAACCACATGTGGGAAAATCTATACCCCTTCATGAATACATTGGCCCATATTTATACTTTTTGACGCTAAACTGCGCTAACGCAGTTTAGCGTCAAAAAATTTAGCGCCGTCTAACGCCATTCTGAAGCGCCATGCGGGCGCCGTATTTAAAACCACGTAGACCAGGCAGCGCCGGCGTTGGGAAAAAATTACGTTAGGGCATCTTAAAATGGGGCAAGTCAGGTTGAGGCAAAAAAATCGCCTCAACCCGATTTGCGCCATTTTTTTACGACGCCCAGACGCCATTTCATGACTCCTGTCTTAGTAAAGACAGGAGTCATGCCCCATTGCCCAATGGCCATGCCCAGGGGACTTGTGTCCCCTGGGCATGGTCATTGGGCATAGTGGCATGTAGGGGGGCACAAATAAGGCCCCCCTATGCCACCCAAAAAAAAGTAAAAATAAAAAAAAAAATACTTACCTGAACTTACCTGAATGTCCCTGGGGTGGGTCCCTCCATCCTTGGGTGTCCTCCTGGGGTGGGCAGGGGTGGCAGGGGGGGTCCCTGGGGGCAGGGGAGGGCACCTGTGGGCTCATTTTGAGCCCACGGGCCCCTTAACGCCTACCCTGACCCAGGCGTTAAATAGTGGCGCAAATGCGGGGTTTTTTGACCCGCCAACTCCCGGGCGTGATTTTTGCCCGGGAGTATAAATACGCCGTCATTTTTTTAGACGGGAACGCCTTCCTTGCATCTCATTAACGCAAGGAAGGCGTTCACGCAAAAAAATGACGCTATTTGCCAATACTTTGGCGCTAGACGCGTCTAACGCCAAAGTATAAATATGGCGTTAGTTTTGCGCCGAATTTGCGTCGAAAAAAACGACGCAAATTCGGCGCAAACGGAGTATAAATACGGGCCATTGTTTTTCTACCCAAGCAATAGTTCTTTAGAGTAGCTCTCAGAAAATAGATTAAAAAGTAACTAATGGATTTATTGAGTGTCAGTAAATTAGTATCAGATATGGGGAACGAGGCCTGGACGACATGCTCACATTCAGAGAAACTTTAAAGATGCCTCCAACTAAATCCCCTTATCTTGCCACATGGTTGATGTGTAAAAGCTAGTATCTTTTTGAGACACTGTCTTCTGGTATTCGCTCACAATAGGCAGAGAGCCAGGTCTCCATAATCAGCACCAAATCGAAGTTCTCATATGTAACGACTGTGTTGAACACATTTCTGCTTTTAACTGCTGATCCCACATTACTGATATAAGTGAAACAAGTGTTTATTTGTACTAAAGTCAGAGGTTGCATTTTTAAAAGCAATATCATTAAGTAGGTTTTCATTTGTGAGCTGGGATTTGTATTTCTTATTCATTGAGTAGTTGCTCGAGAAAAGAGCTAAAAGTGACCAGAGTCAAAAAGTTTGTTGGGTTCAAATCATGTGATTGCAGTGCAACTGACTGGTAGCTGTTTTGAAGTGTGGGCCAGCAATGACTTTTCAGTGGCATGTGTATGATGTGGATCCATTTGAAGGCACTCTGCTAGTGAAGCAGTAGGTGATGTCACTGGTCCCACCAAGGGTAAGGCAGAGCAGACATCAACAGTGAGCAAATTATATCAATTGCCAAAAGATCAAACAATAAGATAAAATGTAATTTAGATAAGAGGTCAGGCATCCCCAATGAAGTAAAGGAAAGTAATTAAAAAAACGAAATATGTTGAAAATAAAAATGAGTCAAGGGGTCCCAGGCCCCTCAGGGACAGAATGACAACATTATAAAAATAGTCTGTGGAATTGGCCCAATGGCATCTGCCAGACCTCAATATTGGAATATCCTGCATGCATGCATTTGCTCTATTTTAAGGCCCTCAGTAAATGGGATCAAGAAGTACTGTCATTGGACCCAAACCACAGCCAGGTAGGCCAGGGCAAATAGTGGACTAATAAAGCAAAGGTCAAAATGTATACTAAGAAAATGAAATCTAGGTAAAGGAGGTCAACTAATCTCTATGGATGCAGGGAAAGCAAGTAGCCAAATAATATATAGTTAACATAAAAATGGGTCAAAGCCTAACCACCTCTCAAGGAGTGTATGAAGACATACAATATTGCCTGTGAAATTGTATTAATTATGCATGCCATATCAGTTTGAGAATCTACTGCACTTGATTATGTGTTACCTAGGATGTTTGTTGCAAAGTGTTGTACAGGACAATGTACAACGATGACAAGCAACTTATGCTTTTGAAATTACAAAAACCATAGATTGGAAACCTTTTTTGGCAGTTTTTCTATACCTCTGGGACTCCTTTGCTTCCGGCTGGCTCAAATGTGATATTGATCCTATGCTGGTAGGATCATAGATAAAATTGGCATTACAGGGGTTGGTCCTTGTTTGATAATAACAGTACATATTCTTAAATCTCCTGCTTCTACAAGAAGAGTTGGGGGATGTTTCAAAAAGTGATTTTGAAGCTGCACTTACAAGCCCTACTGAAGTTCTTGCAATAGTTCTCGAAAACATATTATTTTAGGACCTGCCCGTGTGCACAGCTGTATAATTTGGTCTGCAAATACTCTGCAATCTCTAATTCTGGCCATGAACCTATCCTTATTGGCTGTATATCACAAGAAAAAGGATTGTCTAATAGAAATATTGTGTCCTAATTAACATTTACAAAAATATTGTCCCAGTGAGTGTAGCTTTTCGCTTAACTGTTATGGAGATATTCAAGTCATTGGAATTTAGGACACAATATTTCCATCAAATGAAAGTTTGATTTATAATATTCTAGTACCATATCTCTTAGACCTGGCCCTTTTTGCAGGGTCAACCCCAATATTTTTGTCTCCTTCCTCTGATTTTTTCTGACCTTTGTTTGTTGACTATAGGACTCTGGGCACTTTACCACTGCTAAACAGTGCTAAAGTGCATATGCTCTCTGTGTAAACTGTAAGGGGGATTGGTTTATCCATGATTGGCATATTTGATTCACTGGTAAGTCCCTAGTACAGTGCACTGGAGGTGTCCAGGTACTGTAAATCAAATGCTATTAGTGGGCCTGCAGCACTGATTGTGCCACCCACATAAGTAGCCCTGTAAACATGGCCCAGACATGCCACTGAAGTGTCTTCGTGTGGTGTTTAAAGTGCCAATAAGACCTGGCAAGTGTACCCACTTACCAGGCCCAAACCTTCCCTTTTTGTACATGTAAGACACCCCTAACAAAGGCCCTAGGTAGTCCCACGGGCAGGGTGCAGTGTATGTTGAAGGTGGGACATGTACTGATGTGTTGTATATGTCCTGACAGTGAAATGCTGCCAGATTCAGTTTCCACTGTTGCAAGGCCTATCCCTCTCATATGTTAACATGGGGACTGCCTTTAAGTATCTTTTGAGTGTAGGTTTCCTTTGGGAGCCGGTAGAAATGTGGAGTTTGGTGTCTCTGACCTCACAATTTAAAATGCATAGTTTGGTAAAGTTGGTTTTTAAATTGCCGGTTTTAAAATACCACTTTTAGAAAGTGGGCATTTTGTTGCTTAAACCATTCTGTGACTCTGCCTGCTTGTGCATTCCCTGTCTGGGTCAGACTGACCTTTGGGCTGTTTGTGAATCCCCTCTAGACAGTGACACAAAGGGAGCTAGGGTGTAGCCTGCATATCCTGCTGGGCCATCTGAGCTAGAGTGGAGGGAGGAGTGGTCACTTACACCTCAATGGGCTATGCCTGCCCTCATACAATGCAGTCCCTAACCCCCTGGTGTGCATTAGTGGTATAAGCAGTGGACCCAAAACCCCAGACTTTAGATTTCTTCAAGATCACTTCTGGATTCAAGATGAACCTCTGCCACGGAGAAGAGCTGAAGAGCTGAGGAGAAGTACTGACCCTGCCTGTGACTGTGCTTTGTGGGCTATCCCACAGTTGCTGCTTCTACCTGTGAAAGGGGACAAATACTGCACTTTGTTTTGCATTCCTGCTTGAGAAGGATTTCCAAGGGCTTGAACTGCGCTTGCCTTCTGTTTTGAAGTCTCAGGGCCATCAGAGACTTCCTCTGCCAGCACCTAGATTCTCTGCTGAGACTCCTGCCTTGCCAAGTGGTACCCTATCCAGACCCTAGGCCCTTGAGAGGTGAAGTTGGCAGAATAAGGACTGAAATCCACAGCACACCGTGTGGAGAACTTTCTGACACACCACCTGCAACGCGGCTGAAAAACGACACACCTCCTGCTTCGTGGCAAAGATAGATGCTCCACCTGCATCAAGGCTGGGAGATCGACGCATCGCAACTGGAGAAATGATGCAACACCCGCTTCTGACTGCTGATAATGATGCAAACCCCATGCAGTGCGGTTTTCCAACACTGTGTGACCGGATTTCACACTCGTCGTCGCTGGGCGGCAAAGTCATCATGAACCTGCATGGATTCGAGGTACCCCATCCAGAAGTCGATGCATCACTTTCTTGTGAGAGAGAAAAATTGTGCATTGCCGACCCAACCGGAGAAGAAAACAACACACGGCCTCACTTGCAAATAAGGAATCGATGCAATGGGGCCCTTTCCAATGCACACTCGCCAATGCAGCTTTTAGGCAAACCAGGTATTTTGTGTAAAATCAATGTTTCCTTTTCTATGGAGTAAGACTCTTATTTTTTTTTAAATTCATATTTTGACTTGTGTACGTTGGATGTTTCTCATTTTGGTCTTGTTTGATTTAGGTAAATATTACCTATTTTTCTAAACTGTTGTGGTGTCCATTTTGTAGTGTTTTCACTGTATTACTGTGTGTTGGTACAACTACTTTACACATTGCGTCTGAGATAAGCCTGACTACTTGTGCCAAGCTGCCAAGAGGGTAAACAGGGGTTATCTAAGTGTGTTTCTCCATTGCCCTGACTAGAGTGAGGGTCCCTGCTTGGACAGAGTGCAAACTGACTGCCAACCAGAGACCCCATTTCTAACAATCACCTTATTCAAGAAGAGGACCTGGCAAATCTGGGAACATATCAGATAATCATTGTGCTGGTTAGTGAATGCTAAACTTTAGTTAAAATAAAAAAATGTGTCTGTGTCTTGGAATTTACTGCCTCCTAACCACTTGGGTGCTGAGGACGTCCTAAAGACATCCTCAGCCACAGTGCTTTGGTAATAAGGACAGCTCCAGGCTGCCCTGGACACCCAACTATGTTGGGAGCTCTGGTGTTTCTCCCTAGGGCCTCTCTCATGACATGTCTCTGTTTGGAGTGGCAGCAGAAGCTCTTCTGTTGCCTTCCCTGACTCCCCCCCAGGAAATCTGATGATGTCCGCTCAACACACGATGTGCCAACATAATCAGATGGTGTTGGGGACATGCTGGAAGCCATTTGCTTCTAACCCATTCAGGAGAGCAGACTCTTCGCAGGTATGTCCTTCTCTGTGGGTAGGGGGGCAGACAGATACAGAGTAAAGGAGGAAAGGAACAATTATTTCTGTTCCCACGGTGTATTTGAAGTAGATTCCTGCACTACGGTCATGAGTGGGGCAGTGATCGTGGAGCTGGAATCTGAACTATTAGACTGCAAGGGTTTTGCTTTTTGTTCAGGGTGTGGCCCCTTGAGCAAGGGTTGCTCCCCTTGGGGGGAAATTTTATTTCCATCTTTCGCCCCCAAATGGGTTGTTCTGCAATTTATTTCTCATCTGCCCTCCAGGTGTGATCAAAGCCCCAAGATACCAGGGAATTATTTTGTCGATTATGGTAAGTAAACCCTAGGGTTGCTCCCCTTGGCAGATAATTTGTTTTAGTAGGTTGCAGTAGATCTTACCTTTGTGGTGGGTGGAGCCCACTAGACACCAGTAATTATATTTAACCTCTTAAGCAATGGTCCCTTACCTTGGCCAGTATTTTTTTTTTTTTTTTTATTGTGGGCAGATAGGCCGCTTTTATGCTGATCTGCACTCGGGGGGTGAAGCCTCCCACTAGATACTAGGGTAGAAGAATGGCTCCACTTGAGGACCTTTGTTTTATTTATTTTTGGTGCACCCTCCCCCCTACGGCTGTATCAGCTATGTCCTCTGTTTAGGGGGGCGAAAACCACTGAACACCAGGGACTATGCTTTAAAAGGGAGTGACCCTTGAGGACTATCTACATTTTTTACTCTGTCCCACCCCAAAGCAGATTTGGTGTTTTTAGGCCTCTGCGGGGTGTTTGAAACCCTCTATACACCAAGGATTTTATATGGGAGAATCCCCATGTCAAGGGTCGCTCTCCTTGGGCCATATTTGTTTTGCATCCCACCTTCCCTCTTAAGGGCAGATTTTATTTTTGGTAACACTTGAGTCATCAGAGAATTAGGTTATATATGTGGTGGGGAACCTTCTTCGGGGGTAAGGTTTGCTTCCATCTAGTGGTGTCTTTTTTGCCTTTGTCAGACCTTTTTTCCAGGGAATGTCAGTGTCTTTTGATATTTTATAATTTGTATTTTTTTGTTTTTGTTTTTTTTGTTTTTTCTTACTGTAAAGCCAATCATTTTCCTTGTCTTGGTGGTCAATCCTGTATGTGGGTGCAGCTTTGGCAGGTCTGTAGTTTGTAGAGCTGTGGTTGTAAGCAACTCATTTTGTAATCTTTTCATCTAATGTGCATCCTTGGCCTGTATGTATAATTTGTTCAATTGCTGTACTAAGGTATGAATCTTTACCTTTTTGTGTGATTCTGTTTCAAAGTAACACATTGATTTGTGCACGTTCTGGAAGAACCTTCTGAGGATGAAGTCACTATCAGTGTGGAATAAGTGCTTCTTTTACAGGAATACACTGATATGCCAATAGTGCAGCAAGAGGAATCTGGCTTCCACTCTGGGGCTGTAAAGGTTCCCATTGGAAGTGCTTAACTCTGGGTTGCCCCAAACATGGTACAGCCTGTGTTATCTGTCTTTAGTACTGTTGCAGGGTGTTGAGTCAATACTGAAATCTTTTTGCCTACAAATATCTTTCATTTGTTAATGGACAATGTATTTTTAGATAAGATAATTTGCCAGACTAATTTTTATACTGACCAGTATTAGCGGCACAACAGTGGAAGACGAAAGCCCCACTTTAGAGCTGGATCAGTTGAAGTTCTGGGGTTTAACTTTTTTTAATGGGAAGCAGTTGCTGTTGTCAGATTGGTCTAGTAATCCCTTGACAGCAACTGGTACATGTCATGCAGCTATGAGTTGTGATCATTATTTACCTTTGCTTCGGAGGCCACATTTTGCTGATAATTTTTCAGCATTGCCGCAGGATCACCCTGATTGTGACTGTCTCTTTAAGGGTCAGTCTGCCCTTGATCATTTTGTAGATTGTATTTCAAAGATCTATGTTCCAAGGGAAGAAATAGCTGTGGATGGGTCTTTGATCCTGTTCAATAGCCTTTTTGTTTTTAGGCAGTGCATTCCTAGCAAGAGGGCATGTTATGGAACTAAGATGTATGTGCTGTCAGTAGTACTGCATGTCTCTGTTATTTCAGGGTGTTCACTGATAGGGATTATTCTATTGAACCCTGTTTTTTCTGTCAAATTTTGGTGTCAGTGAGAAAATTGTGTGGGAATTTGGTAGAGGACAGTTTAATAAAGACCACCATTTATATGTGAATGCCTTCTCCATTGTTGTGGAATTGTTCAAGGAATTGTTCAAAGTGGACAACAATCTTCAGAGGGGACAGTGTGATGGACTTCTAGTTGTGAAATTTTCAGGCAGGAGCGGTGCCACCATGCTGACAACAATTCATAATGAAACTACTTCATCTGTGACAGTTTGAGGTCAGGTGGCTTACATGCGCAAACCTATGTCCATTTTAGACTACAATAAGCACATGAGAGGCGTAGATAGAGTAGATCAAATGTTTAAGCCTTATAGTGCTGTTGGTAAGTCATGTATTTGGTATAAGAGGTTGGCTATTCATTTGCTTCATTCATCAACCTTTACTGCTTTTATTATATTCAAGGATAATTCTCCACATTCAAATGTGACTATTATTCCATTTTAGACTACTATAAGCACATAAGAGGTGTAGATAGAGTAGATCAAATGTTTAAGCCTTATAGTGCTGTTGGTAAGTAATGTATTTGGTATAAGAGGTTGGCTATTCATTTGCTTCATTCATCAACCTTTACTGCTTTTATTATATTCACGGATAATTCTCCACATTCAAATGTGACTATTATTCAGTTTCAGCAGTTTGTGAAATGCAGCCATGTTGTAAATGAGCAGGCAAGTGTTCCTGGAGTTGAAGTGGTGGAGGATGTGGCTAGCATGAAAGATCAACACTTTCCTGAATACATTCTTCCAACACCCAAAAAATACTTTCATTGTTGGATATGTGGAGTCTGTGTCCGAAGAGGAGTATGAAAGGAGTCATATGCACTGCATGAGTGTCCTTATAATCCTGGGCTATGTATGCCCACCTGTTTTAAATTGTGCCATATATAACACAAGTATTGGGAGCAACCATGACAGTTAAAGGAATTGGACTTTGGTCTGTATTGCTATATATTTTCTATTTCAATACCTGATTGACAGTTTATGTTTAGTTGCCCCCGTTGTGTATGCAAATAGTACATCTTTTTTGTCTTCCAATAGGTGGTTGGTTCTTTCTATTTGAAAGAAAATAGCTGCCTTTGGTTGGATGCTTTATTGTTTCCTGTCTGTGTATGGTGTGTGTAATCTGCTCATTGTGAAAGTGTTTTAGAAATGAAATTGGTGTAGAGCTTCATGATGATGTCTGAGTGGTGTGTGTGGCTGGTGGTATGTGTGGACTGGTGTTTGGGTGCCATTGCATATGTGATGACAAGCTGCAAGTCACTACAAACACACACACACACACACACACACACACCCTGCCACTGAAACATCAGTCAATGCATTCCATTAGCTTCCTGGCAGTGTGATTGTTGTCTAAACTGGCATCTGGCTGGCAGTGTCTGCAGTTGGCTTTCAGCTCTTGGTGTGTTTGAGAAGACATTTGACTGGCAGAGTGTGTAGTGACTTGGGGCTAGTCACTACACACACATTGCCAGCCAAACACTAGTCCACACACTGTCAGCTGCCAGGCAGTGTGATTCCTGTCTCAGTCCTGTGGGCATATGAAAGTTATGGTTACCTGAATAGTGCTGTTTGTTGATGTAAGTGTTGTAATGTGGCGGGTCCTGGTTAGCAGTGTCAATGGTTTTGTGTGTAACGCATGAAAGTTGTGCTGTTGGCCTGTAAAGGGAAAGGTGCATAGTTGTGAGCTGTGAGTCATTGGTTCAGTATTCTGAATTTTAATTATATTAACAATGATTTTCATTTTAGTGAAATCTTTTGTTAATGAATTTATTTTTCACTCACCCTCATGCCAATCCACCTAGTATGTTTGTGAACTTGAGGAGTAGATGGTTGTGCAGTAATATTTGCCTTTTCTGTCTTTCTCTACCAGGGTGTATATTGTCTCTATGGAAAATCTAACAATTCTAGATATTTTTGTAAACTAGACACCACGAGGACTCAAGGGTGGTGAGTGAATCCCTCAAATATCTCCTGATTAAAATAGTCCCTCACCTTTGTGTGTGAGCCTGATGCCTGCAAAAAGACAAGCTCCAAGCCTCAATTTGACAAAATCAACAAAAGGAGGAGCTACAGGTTTTGGAATAAAGCCAGCGGCCCCCCCAGGAAAAACTTCCAAACCCAGGCAATTCAGAAAACTAGACACCCAGAGAAATACGGGGTGGTGTACCTCTCTTGGATTCCACAATGTTGTATTACCCACAACGCCCTGAAAACCTCAACATATGACTAAAATCACACATTTCCCTTGATTTCTGTGAGGTATTGTTCCAGAATCAGAGCAAATCCACAAAAGTCGTACCACCCAGAATTTCCTCATATCATGAAAATGCTGCCCCACCTGTGTGGCTGGGCCTAGTGGCCATGACAGGAATGGATCAAACTAGCATCAATGGAAGTACTTGCAAAGGAACACTCATTGAACTTGGTTTGATCTGCTCCTGTCATGGGCAATAGGCCCAGTCACACAAGCCGGGGCAATGCTTTTATTGGGAAAAGTGGTGGGACACTGGATGGAAGGACTTTTATGGATTCCTGCTGATGCCAGAAGTTTATGTTACAGAAATGAAAGGAAAATCTGCAATATTAGGTACAGTTTATGGTTTGTAATGGTTTCAGGGTAGGAAAACCTGATGGGAGCCACACAAGTCATCCCACATTGAATTTTCCTGTAGGAGGCTGGCCCTTTATGTAGTGTCCAAAACTAGGCATACCGTGCAGAAGGTACAGGTAACCACACGTTGGTTTGCAGAGATAAACCTAGACCACCCAATGCTCTAATTTTTATGGTAGCTTGGTTGAGCATTTAGGCTTATCTAGAAGTGCAGAATATTTGCTGTACACAGTATGAATAAATGAGACCACCCACTCAAAAGAATAACTTGAGTCCAATTTACAAAAACACATCATATTTTTATAAAAACTTTAAAACCAAGACCATCAAAATTGGATATGTTTTTTCAAGCTTATGAATTATTGAATATTTAATCTTTTTGTGCGTAATTGGAGAAAATACGTTAAAAATGCATATAAAATCAGACAGTGCATTTTCCAATGTCTCCTTTTGCCGGTATGTTGAGGTTATTGGTAGGCACTATGGACCAGCTGGAGAGGTTGTGGCAACACGCGATTTTGGCTGGAGCAGCTGCAGAAAGTCATTGGAGTTGGTGCCAGGCCACTGCAGGGGGGGTCGGGTCACTTGAAAAAACTCTGCACGGGTGTACTTAAAGGTAAGGGCGGTGGGTCCCCTTAGGGTGTCGAGGTCACAAGGGGTGGGGGACATTTAGGGCACAGTAGGATCTTCAATGCAGGGCACAGGGTGGCAGTATGCAGAGCAACTCAGTGAGCCAGGAGCTGTGCTCAAAGGTGCCCCTGGAAGCAGAAGGTAGGTCACTTTGAGGGTCACTTGCAGGTCAGCAGGGGTACTCTTGTGGGAGGTCCTGGTGGTTACTGAAGTCCCTTGACTGGGTATTCCTCCAAGTCCTTTTACAATCCAGAATGGACTGTTATTTTTGATGTCCTACATGAGGTGACCAGTACTTAGGGCTATTGCACAGTTTGACCACTGTAAGGTGAAGTGCGACCACCACATTTGGCACACCTGCAGGGTTTGTCCTCACATTCTGTTTGGTGGAGTTTGGTCTGGCTGCGGTGTCTGGTTCCTTGGTCAGCAGTCGGTCAGTGAAGTGGCCTTCACTGGGACTTTGGTTCCTTGTTGCAGTAGAGTAATGCCTTCACTCTGGAGGGAGAACTTTGGCAATTTTTGAAGATTAGAGGTCCTCTGGGGATTTATAGAGTCTGTCCAACTTCCAAGCAACCCCTCAGCGGCGATTGTCGAGTCCTGGGTGCAGCAGTCAGGGTTTGGCGCTTTTTCTTGGTGCAGCAGGACTTCAGTTCTCGAGCCATGGGTCTTCTTTGTTGCTGGTCTTCTTTTGTCTGTGGAATCTAATTTCTTGGTGTAGGGATGTCTGCTAAATACTGTATTTAGCAGGCATTTTAGGGGCCTTAGTAGTGACCAATGGGTCATCTACCTTAGGGTGGCAACACCCATCAAATTACCACCTTTCTGTGGGCAGAGGTCACTTCCCTACACCTGTTTGGCTATTTTCCTTCCATACAAGATGGAGGAGAATGAAATGAAAGGGCCATCTCGCATACAACCCCTTAGGGGTGGTGCATGCTGGGGATGACCACTCCTCCCATCATTTGTGTGGGTTCCCACCATCACTCCCTCCTAAAGTGAGTGTTTGCAATGGAGGTGGTCATCTACTAGTAGTAGCAGGCTTGGGGTATGAGTTTCAAGGGCAGTAAGCCATTTGAAGCTCACTAACAGCGCAGTGCACATTCCAGAGGGAGGTGGTGTTTGCACCCCCACCCAGGAAGAGCTTTATTCTGGGACCTAGAGAGCAGGATCTCTCACCCCAGGGTTCTAGAATCTTGTTTGGTGGTGGCAGGCTGGTTGTGACCGGCAAGCAACAATGCCAGGGTAGTTAGCTTTTGCAGGGGGCACCTCTAAGCTGACTCCTGGGTACATTTTAGGGTAAAAATAATACTGGTACCAGTTTGGATTTATCATTCTGAGTTGTTTGATACCAAACAATCCAGGATTCAGAGTAGATATCATGTAGCTGTGAAACTCATACTGACCAATGTCCAGCACATGTATTAAAAATGGCTGCTCTGTTCATTCACTATATCCACGGTTGGCAAGGACTCAGTAGGGGCATATTGCTCATTCATCTATTCCCACACATACAATATAGTGCACCCTGCCTTAGGGTTAGTATGCCTGCCAAAGGGATGACTTACCTATAGCGCATGCACTGTATAGTGGACAGGGCACACAGACTGTGTGCCATGTCGAGTTTGTTTTTTAGGATTGCATCAGAACACTCATCCTGCAGTGGTGGTGATGGGTGCTTCTGGATGCATGGCCCTAGAGGGTGGCACAATCTGTGGAGCTGCCCCGAGGGGCCTACCCTTAGTACCCCATGACCTTGGTACCAAAGTACCATTTACTAGAGACTTCTAGTGGCAGCAACAGGTATTGCCAGTTGTGCCAATGCATCACAACAGTTTTAAGGAAAGAGATCCGGCCCAGGGAACCTGGTTAGCAGGGGACCTGGGGACTAACAACTTTGAGATGACATCAAATACCTGGCAAAAAGTGGAGGCTAACCATGACAAAAGAGGCCTTTTCTTACATTCCCAAAGTATCTAGCTTTCCAAAATGTGCAGTTTTGCTAGGTTTCCCGAAGTGCCAGCTAAGATCCGGTCCAAAATCCACAGGTCGGCAAATTGCAAATAAGGTCAGTTTTCAAAGGGAAAATATTATGCGCCCATGTTGTGTTTTTTGGGCTTTTCCTGTCACGGCCACTAGCCCTACCCATACAGGTTTGGTACCGTTTTTATCTGGAGACTTGGGAGAATGGTAAGTGGTAAGAAATGTGTTGCTTCCCACAGGTGCCATTGCTTTCTATCACTGACATTTGAGAAATTTTATAAGTCAATGTTTGAGGTTTGCAAGAGCTTCTGGGTATGAAAACCTGGTAGGAGCTATGCACTTCACCACACCCTGGATTCCCCTGTGTGTCTAGTTTTCAAAAAGATGCTTGTCTGCTGGGTATTCCTAGGCACCGGCTGAGCCAGGGCCCAAAATCCAGAGCTAGCCACAATACAAATATAAGGTCAATTTTCAGTTGAAAAATGTGATGTGCCAATGTTGCGTTTCAGGCCCTTCATTATCACAGGCACAAGGCCTACCCACAAAAGTGTGGTACTTTTTTATTGAAAGACTTAGGGGAACACAGAATAGTAGAACAATAGTTATTACCAATTGTATTTCTCTACATTTGAGTCTTCTAAATGTAAGCCAGTGTGTAAGAAAGAAGACTTTTCGAGAAGTGCCCTATAATTCACATGCTAACATGCATACTGAAGTCAGAGATGTGCAAAAAAACACCAATTATAAACTCAAAAGTTTGTGCCCATTTTGTAAATACATAGGGGCATATTTATACTTCATTTGCGCCGAATTTGCGTCGTTTTTTTCGACGCAAATTCGACGCAAAACTAACCTCATATTTATACTTTGGCGTTAGACGCGTCTAGCGCCAAAGTTCATGGAGTTAGCGTCATTTTTTTGCGTGAACACCTTCCTTGTGTTAATGATATGCAAGGTAGGCGTTCCCGTCTTAAAAAATGACTCCGATGCTATTGCGTCGGATTTATACTCCCGGGCAAAAATGACACCCGGGAGTGGGCGGGACTAAAAAACCCGCATTTGCGCCGGATTTTAGCGCCTGGGTCAGGGCAGGCGTTAAGGGACCTGTGGGCTCAGAATGAGCCCAGAGGTGCCCTCCCAAGCCCCCAGGGACACCCCCTGCCACCCTTGCCCACCCAAGGAGGACACCCAAGGCTGGAGGGACCCATCCCAGGGAAGAAAAGGTAAGTTGTGGTAAGTTTAAAAAAAAAAAAAAAATTGTGGCATAGGGGGGCCTGATTTGTGCCCCCCTACATGCCACTATGCCCAATGACCATGCCCAGGGGACAGAAGTCCCCTGGGCATGGCCATTGGGCAAGGGGGCATGACTCCTGTCTTTGCTAAGACAGGAGTCATGTTAATGACGTCTGGGTGCCAAAAAAAAATGGCGCAAATCGGGTTAAGACGATTTTTTTGCCTCAGCCTGACTTGCCCCATTTTTGGACGCCCAAACGCCATTTTTCCCTACGCCGGCGCTGCCTGGTGTACGTGGTTTTTTTTCACGCACACCAGGCAGCGCTGGTCGACTAACGCCGGCTAACGCCATTCAATAAATACGGCGCCCGCATGGCGCTTCAGAATGGCGTTAGCCGGCGCTAATTTTTTTGGCGCAAAACTGCGTTAGCGCAGTTTTGCGTCAAAAAGTATAAATATGGCCCATAGGTTTTCTTGATACCTTTTTATCCTTTCATATTTTATCATATGAATCACTCTATACCCAGTACAAAATAAAAAAGCCATTGCAAGGTGCAGTTCAGTTACTGGCTCTAGGTACCTCGAGTTCTTGGAAAACCCACAAAGCAATATATATAGCCACAACCAGAAGTGTGTACCAGATGTAATGGTATATTGTTTTAATAAATAGGCCATCATGACGAGAAGTTACAAATGAAAATGTTGTCACAGATGAATGTTGTTTTCCTGCTAATTTTCATTTTTTTTTTATTCAACAATTAGTTTCTCCGGGAAAACCTTGAGACAGTTACACAAATGACCCCTTGCTGAATTTGACATTTTGTCTACTTTTCAGGAATATTTAGCACTCCAGGATCACCCATGGTTTTCACAGCGCTTTCCACCAAAATCTGGAAGTAGGTTGAAAGCACAAAAATTTGGAAAAATTGACTACCTCTTTGAAAAACATTTTGTTGAAGACATTTTAGGAAAAAATGTGCACTTTTTCCAAAAAACTCAAAATATATATATATATATATATATTTATATATATATATTGCCCTATTTTGCCAGTCCTCTCCTGGGGAATCCATAACTCTGGGTACCCTTAGAATCCTCACGATGTTGGAAAAATGGAGACACAAATTTGGCATGGGTACCTTGTTAGACCTGACAGCTTTAAGGTGGTCTTCACCCAACGTTTTGTCTGCCTCCCTCCCTCCGTTTTTCTGAACTCATTTTTGCTGGTTTTAGGACTCTGCACACTTTACCACTGCTGACTAGTGCTAAAGTGCTTGTGCTCTCTCCCCGTAACATGGTAATATTGGTTCCCACCAAATTTGCATATTTACTGTACTTGTAAGTCCCTAGTAAAGTGTACTATATGTGCCTGTAATTTAAATGCTACTAGTGGGCCTGCAGCACTGATTGTGTCACCCACATGAGTAGCCCCTAAACCATGTCTCAGGCCTGCCAATGCAGGGCCTGTGTGTGCAGTTTCACTGCCACTTCCACTTCCACTTGGCATTCAAACCACCTTGCCAAGCCTTAAACTCCACTTTTAATACATGAGTCACCCCAAGGTAGACCCTAGGTAGACCATAGGGCAGCGTACCATGTACATAGAAGGCAGGACATGTAGTTTTAAGTTTTACATGTCCTTGTAATGAAAAACTCCCAAAGTCATTTTTCATTACTGTGAGGCCTACCTCTCTCATAGGCCATCATTTGGAATTCTTTAATACACTTTTAAGCTATAATTCATGATCAGAAAAGAGTGGCTACATCATATTTCATGTCTCTGACACCCTAAAAACAATCACTTCTTTCTCTGAGACTGAACCTCTGTAAGAAGAACCACTGTGCTGCTCAAAGGACTTAAGTGGACTGCTTTTCTGGAAGGACTATTTTTCTCCTTGTTGCCCTGATGCTTGCTGCTCTCTGACCATGCTGGAAGGACTCTGCCTTCCCTCCAAAGTCATCTCCAAGGGCTTGCTGTCTTGCCCTATGTTCTTCTGCAGCCCCAGGAACATAAAAGAGTGACTACAACTCTCCTGGTGCTGCTAGACTCTGCTTTCTGTCAGTCTCATCCTTGACTAAGATTCCCCTCCAAGCTCTGGGCCTCAAAGGTGGGTTCTGCAGCTGATTTCAGTGAATACTGATGCATCGCCTCAAGTATGGGAGAAATTCTGCTGCATCGCTCCTTTGACACCCATGCAGGGGATGTTAGATAGAGGATTAACAAACTGTGCAGCCCGACAATGACGCTCGCTGAGGCTCGACACATCCTGTTCACTTGAACAGAGTTTGCTGCCAATGCAGTGACCCAACTGCGTAGATGCTTTGCTCCAGACAATGTACAGTATCAGCAGACCCTGAGTAGGTTCTGTAGCCAGACCACCCTCCATCACAGTCAGCCTGAACTTGGATTTGCTTCAGGCCTTGGTGAACTCAAGTAAATTTTTTATCACTAGTGACTGCTAAGCACTATTTTTAATGTAATCTTTAAATTCATATCTCAATTTCTGCTGGCTGAATGTTTGTCATTTTGGTCTTGTTTTAGTCTGATAAATATTCTCTTTTTTTCTAGCATGGTGTGGAGTATTTCTGTGGTGTTTTCACTGTTATTGTACGAGGTACTGCACAAATACTTCATACATTGCCTTGTAGGTTAAGCCTACCTGCTCTGTGCCAAGTTACCTGAGGGTGAGCTCAGGATAATTTAGGTTGTGTTGTGACTTACCCTGCCTAAGATTGTGGTCCCTACTTGGATAGGGTGCATACCTCTTCCAACTGGAAACCCAATTTCTAAGATTCCTAATTTGGGGGAAAAAGTTATTCAAGCCTAAGTGTGAACTATCCCAAATAGACAAAAAAGTCTCAGTAGTGGGAGGGCGTGTCTGCAAAAAGGTTAACCAGACTGGCTTTTAATCTCAGCTGGAGAGCAAGGTTAACACTTCTCTGCCTTTAGCGTAAAAGGCAAATCTGGAGCAGAACACCTCACTTTTAGTTTTGTGGATTTTCCACCAGTATTTGACAGTATCAACTCTAACACCATGGAAGAATCCCTCTGACTGTGATATTCCCTTCTTGATGTTGAGAACTATTGTGACCTGTAACTGAACACTTGGGAATGTACTTAGTACACGGTCTACCTTTAACTAGGTACAAAAGGCACAATCAGGGGCAGTGCAATATATCACAGATAAAGTACTGTCTCCAAGGCAGCTGAAAATTTGCAGCTGCCCTGGGAACAGTGCATTAGTGAAAGGAGCAGTAACTGATGAAGAAGATGCTTCTTTCACAGTGCAGCTGACAATGAGCCTCCTTTATATTGTGGTACAGGGACCCCCCTCACAGCAGGTAAAATCATCAACTCTTTGTGATGCAAGTTGATTCATCTTTGAAGGACTTTTGCCTCTGTACCAGCATCCATAATTTATTGTGGAGGCAAAAAAAAAGTATTTCTCTGATTTGCATTGTGCCATGACCTCATGCAAAAGAGGGAATGCCCCCTTGCCACCTAAGCATTGCACCTGTGCCGCATGTGCCTCTAAGCAATCTATTTTGATGTTGTGTCTGCAGCCCCTTCTATATTTCTAAAGTACGCTGGGGGTGCAGGAAGTGAGTTACACAGATGTTGCACCAGAGGGGCAGTTTAGGTGATACTCCCCCTGATTTGTATAAAGATGGTCCTTGAATCTCGGTTACTCTACAGACTGGGACTAATTCGGGGCAAGATCAAGGTTGTTTATTGTTACAATTTCTTGTTTATCTCTATTCATATGAAATGGGGCAAATGCTCAGCCAGTAAGGTACTATTCACCTACGATGTTTACTGTTTTGCAGACTATGGCCCTCATTCTGACCTTGGCGGGCGGCGGAGGCCGCCCGCCAAAGTCCCGCCGTCAGGTTACCGTTCCGCGGTCGAAAGACCGCGGCGGTAATTCTGACTTTCCCGCTGGGCTGGCGGGCGGTCTCCTTCAGACCGCCAGCCAGCCCAGCGGGAAAGAGGCTTCCACGATGAAGCCGGCTCGGAATCGAGCCGGCGGAGTGGAAGCTGTGCGACGGGTGCAGTTGCACCCGTCGCGTATTTCACTGTCTGCGCAGCAGACAGTGAAATACATTTAGGGGCCCTCTTACGGGGGCCCCTGCAATGCCCATGCCAGTGGCATGGGCACTGCAGGGGCCCCCAGGGGCCCCGCGACCCCCCCTACCGCCATCCGGATCTCGGCGGTCCGACCGCCGGGATCTGGATGGCGGTAGGGGGGGTCAGAATCCCCGCGGCGGTGCAGCAAGCTGCGCCGCCGCGGAGGATTCAATGGGGCCGCGGTACACTGGCGGGACCCCGCCAGTGGTGCCGGTCCGACCGCGGCTTTACCGCCGCGGTCGGAATCCCCATTGGAGCACCGCCGGCTTGTCGGCGGTGCTCCCGCGGTCCTCCGCCCTGGCGGTCAAAGACCGCCAGGGTCAGAATGAGGGCCTATATGTGGATCACATAGAAGTCATTTCGGACACCATTCTCTTATGGTTCCTGAAATCACTGAAGGAACTTCTTTGCTATTCTAGCACTAATAATTTAAAGATAAACACCTCTAAAACAAGAATTAGGATCTTTGGCTTTAGACAATATTATTTCTCATTGAGAATAAGAAACATAGGCCAGATTTAAGAGAGCCTAGCACCTCCTTGCGCCACATTAATGTCATTTGTTTTAAGCTGATGTGGCCCAATTTGTCCAAAATTACCACGCCAGATTTACAAAGTGGTGCAGTGCATGCATTGCGCCACTTTGTAACCCCTTGCACCACATTATGCCTGCGCCAGGCAGAATGTATGCAAGGGGGATATTCCTCCATTAGGGGGGGGGAACGTAAAAATTACACAAAGAAATATAAAAGATTTATTTGAGCCATTTTTTTCAGCATTTTTAACGCCTGCCCAGAGCAGGCATTGAAAGGGGGCACACAATTGGTTACAATGGGCTCCTATGTACTGTTCAGGGTTAGCGCCATCATTTTAGCTCTAACCTTTTACAGTATATCAATAGCATAAAAAATTCTGAAGCTATTGCCCTCTACCCTGCGCCATGGTGCTCTGTATTTTAAATACGGTGCACACATGGTTGAGGTAGGAGGGCTCTAAGGGGAGCACGGAAAGTGGAGCTGCACTGGGTGAAGTGCCACTTTTTTTAAATCTGCCCCTTAGAGTGGGTAGTCGTCTAATGTGTTTATCCCTGCATGAGCTTTGATAGATTTGAAATCACATCATAGTTTTAACATTTGGTACTGTTACAGTGCAATCCTGCAATCCTCAATGTGCAAACTAATCTTAACCAAGTTAATCTCGGGAATAGCAGATCATGTATCTACGAGTGCATTCTAACATTTGTTTGACGTCTCACTGTGTAGCTTGTTGAGTAGATGATTCTATATTCCTAGGGCAACTCTTCAGGACAAACTCCTGACTTTAATTTTGATTGCCTGCAATCATTTTGCTTTTGAGGGCTATGTTCATAATGTGCATGTTGAAAGTGAGAGCTACCCCACGGGATGGGTTGAAAGTATCAATTTGGGCTACCAGTGAGACTTCTGGGACTTCTGGGAAGTTCAACGTCTCTGATTACCTCCTAAGCAGCCTTCACCGTCAGTGGTTGCATTAAGTAAAGTGCCCCTTGAAATTAATGGCTTCTTAAGAATTCGGTTTTTTACTTTCACCTGCATTCTTTGGCTGCTCGAAGTAGCCAAAATCTCTCGGTGAAAGTCCCAGGAGTGTCAGATCTAGAAGTATGGATTCCTTTGTAATTTATGATTTCTTAGTGACCTTTAAGTGGGCAACTCATAATTGGGTGGATGTTTGCCACCCTTGGAGATACACCTGTGTTTGGTAACTTGTGAATGGGCATCACGATTTGAGTCCCAACATGCAGAGGAAATAGATTAGAGGATAAGAGTGCTACCCAGTGATTTAATTGCAGAATCACCAAACTCTAAAAGAGAGTGCTTGGAATCCACAGAAGACTGAGTAATGGAGAATAAGAAAGTTACATTGTTAGCCACCACAGGAAGGCAGCTTTCAGTTTGCAGTGCCCTTCTGGTTCACTAGAGACAGTGCACATATGAATATAATTTCATTAAACACAAAGCTAATTGAATGGTAACAATTTGAAGTTGTATTGACTTTCAACTATGTTATGTTCTTCCACCTAATTCTGCAACCCTCACATAGGACATGTTTCCCTGTTTTTGGCTTACTCCTTGAATCCTTTATTTTTGCTGTTTCTTGTTCATGACTGCTTGGAGCATGACAATCAGCTGCTGATCCTAGGTATCCAATACCTGGACATTCCAGTATGCAGTGTGATGCCTGCTTTCTTGATCTCATTGAAAACTTGTGGCTACTGTTGGGGAACAAGTCTCAAAATATTTTCTATTTGATATACCAACTACTTGCTGAAATCTGCATCCCTCTCTTGTACTCATTTAGCCTTTGCTTCTTATATCATCAATATGGTTGTGCCCCTACTGAATTGGCATGGTGGACAAAAGAACAGTGGGTTGAAATGCTACCCTGAGCGATTTCCAGTGGTTAGACTTTTGCGGGCATCCCAGCCAGTGCCTTTTGAGTGTGTGATGTAATGGTCTAAGTTGCAGGGTATGCCCTGACATGAGTCCTGTGCTCACCACTGAAATCAAGCAACACCCAACTGAGGAGCCCCAATCATGGTGAAACTGGTCATGGGTTGTTTGTGTGCAGTTTAAGGTGGAACTGGCCTTGCAGGTTGGGCTGGACTATTCCTATTGGAGCATGGTCAAGAATAATTTGCATTTAGATGGGTCTAATTTTAGGTGGGTGGTGGGCAAAAATGGATGGGTAGGAATACTACCCCATGGTTAGACTTTTTGCAAGCATTCCTTCAATACCTTTTGTGTGTCTCATCCAATCTAAGCATAAGTGTGTGGGATAATTACAGTATCCCAGGATTTGCTAATACTGATCTGCAACAGTAAGCACGTGTGTGCCTTCTGTCTTCTCTCGTCTTTACTATTTTCGCCGTCTTTCTCTATTGAGATATTTCGTTGTCAGTACCCCCAGAGAAAGTCTAGGACGATTGAGACTTTCACCAGATTTGTATCCTCAGTCAAATCTCGACAGTGACGAAAATCCGTTTCTTTTCTTTAACCAATTATAATGAGGCCTTAGTGGATTAATAATGCACTGGTATCCAGTGATCATCTTTTGATTACTAGGCTGTTGTTACATCTTACACATACAAAATCGTTGCTGCCGAGTGGATCCGTGTAGTTTGTGACATCTTCAGTCAATCATTACATTTTAACTAATAGCAGCTCATATCAGCATTTTTGAGACCATTTTTACGAAGTCAGAAAAAGATTGCAAGTACCTAAACGAGGTATGCTTTCATAAAAAAATGTTAAGACCAGCAACGGGTGCTAGAATTCACATAATGCTAGCTAGCAATTATAAATCGTCAGCAACACTAATTTAGAGAATATGAATAGTTTTGTTTCTCGCTCATCCATATTTAGCAATAATACAGGGGCTGGACTACCTGTTTAAATATATATTTCTATAGTTGAGGAAAATGCCTACTTTTCTGTTCTTTGAAGAGGATCAGGTATGGGGGGGGGGGAATCAAATATTCCATTATCATATGGAATATAAAAAGAGATGTGGCAAAGGCTTTGTAGGAAGTGTGGTGTATCCTCTACAGCCTACACAAACACTGACACAAACCCCTCACTTTTTTGGTGAAGAAAGATGAACACCAGAAAATTGACTGTTCTGTAGTGGTATGTTTAAAAAAATGGTTGAACTTTAAAAGTGTGCCTTTAATGTCTAATTTATAAAAATGAGAAAAACTAAAACAGAACAGCCACTTCCATAAAAGGTAATCACTTGGAAAAAAACAGATTTAATTGAAAAAAGAACAGCTCCTGTCACAAGTATTATAATTCCAGCATTGTACAATTGATGGCCCAGTAGGATCACTTTTTAAGATTCGAATTGTCTGTGCTTTAGGCCATTCTAGAATTAGTGTACAAATTACCAGTATTATATCAGCCGTCCATCATTCCTTTTAAATGCGCTCGAGACCACATGAGCTTGAAACATAATCATCTGCTAACTCCATGGGATGCATGCCAGTATTCACAGTGGCAGATTAGAGTAAGAGGAACAAGGACTCTCTTGAAAAATGAACAGCACTAATCGGACTACTGTCTGAGTAAACCTACAGAGCTCTAGGACTGACCTGAAATCTCCAGATAGACACCCACAGGGGCTGAGGGTCTTCAGTCTAAAAGATCATTTCCCGGCAAAATACTCAAATTGGCTTTTGGAAGGTATAACAGGGACACAATGATAATGGAAAGTGACCATGAAAACAATATAATTAGTTTTCTCACGTTCTGAGGTAAAGATATGGAGTCATTACAATGGAAAATTGCTCCTTCATCTAATGTAAAACAAATCGAGAAATCATCACCCTAAGGGTGAAAATTGATTTGCCATTCGAAAACATTAATGTCGGTGATGATTGTGTAGCACATACCTCTTTGAACGATAAGGATTCTGAACGCTGTCAGGTTCTTGAACTTTCCGTAATTTGATATTTCTGAATGGGTTGCACTCATATGTATTAACCCTGCTTTATTTACAACAGTGTCTGCGAAGTGTTACCTTATTTCATCATTACTGGGGAGTTATGTGTTCGTACTCCTCTGGGTGTGTTACGCATTGTGGTGTCTTTCTTGTAAATAAGGGTATGTCATTCTTAATTGTGCAAATATCTATTGTTTTCATCACAGCTTGGCGCCAGATTTACTAACATTTTGCGCTGGGTTTACATCACAAATGCGACGCAAACCAGAACATTTTTTTTTACTTAACCAGTGCAAGCTTGTTTACCCTTGAAAATGACTAAAAATAAGGCAAAGTAGAGTGAAGCACGTGTTTGCGTTACTTGGCATCATGTAGGCGACCAAGCATGCTTTTTGACACAAAACCCCAGCCACTAAAAATCTGACAGGGTTAACAACATTTGAAGCAGACATTAACAGAAGAAATGTGAAGTGAAAAAAAACATCAAGTAGAGAAGCAAGTTAGAGACAAGGAACTTTCTACCTTTGCAGCTGTGTTACGGAAGCAATTGAAAGGTTTAAAATGCCCTAATGTATAAGCGGTACATATGCAGCCTTAATTTAAGTGGAAAGGTAAAACCACTTAAAAAAAATATCTGTAAGTACTGTTGCTATGATTTAAACTTGCATGTCAAACATATGCTTGTGATAATTGTATAGCTTGAAGCCTATAGAAAAGGAAGGAGAGAGCTGTACAAGGTTAAATGTGATTTTAGGTGTCTTGCTGTAATGCCATTAGTGCATGTGGGTCTTCTGTAAAGTTGTTCTGCAGGCAGAGTTACCGTGCGCATCATTACTGTGTACCTCAAAATAGAAGAGCATGGAGTTAGCA
The DNA here is from genome assembly GCF_031143425.1 of Pleurodeles waltl. NCBI lineage: Eukaryota > Metazoa > Chordata > Amphibia > Caudata > Salamandridae > Pleurodeles > Pleurodeles waltl. The sequence continues at coordinate 917,810,878 of NC_090447.1, forward strand.
CATCCACTGATAGTGCCAATGTGTAGGAAATCCAGAATTTACCATTCTTCAATACACTGCTTTACAAGTGTGCAGGAGCACTGGCGCAGTTATCAAGACACAGGCAGAACAGGGACACTTTAGAACTCTTGTGAAAGGAGACTTCCCACGCCACCTGAACAAATGACAGAGATTTTGAAAGCAGAAAATGGAGAAAGAAGTACAGCACCATCCAATGTCATCTGCTGCATCCATTCAGTGTCATCTTACACATTTTAGGGGCCCTGGGGAAGATATAATTTAGGGGCCTTAAGACAGAACAAATTTGGCTTGTATTACCCGTTCCATGCTAATTCAAACTCTTATGATGACTAATATTTCTAAACACCATCTTAAACTTGAGCATGGCTTTGGGCATCAAGATGGTGGTCACACTCTGAGAGTGCTCTGGACCCCTCTGTCATCTGCCGCCATTGACCACCTCCACAATTGAGTTTCTCCGGGCTCCCCTTTCTCTGCTGGTGACTGCTGCAAAACCTGGGGCTGCAGCTGTTTGTCACTCAGGATACCCATTGGGTGAGGCGTGAGCTGTGAGTTTTGCTAGCGCAGATGCTTCAATAAAAATTATTAATGAGTGTTTATGTATTTTAAATAATAAGGTTATGTAGAAAATGTAATATTGTAGAAAAATAATGCACGCTTTTGAAAATGTGATCACGAAGAATTGTCACCAATGTTAACAAAATGTATTAAACAATGATTAATACTTATGAAATATTAAATATATGGTAGACTAACGCAGTAATATGTCTCATTTAGGGTTATGAATTTAGCTTTAGCTTTATTAATTGTAGGGCTTAACTTAGCGAGTGTCTTGGCCTATTTTGCCGGGCCTCATGTAAAAGCTGTATTTCTTAGCGTTTAATAAAAATGCTGACTATGAGAATTAAACTGTGAAATGTCTATTGTATTGTTAAAATATGCTCATAATGAAAACTTTTTGTGTGAACTGACTATTAGGCGATGATGTGCTTGCTAATGCAACATTTTATGTGTAATGTGTGTGAGACTGACTTTCCCAGGACAAAGAACAATGAAGATACTGACTAGAGTGGAAGCTGCAACAACATTGGTACCTGACAAGCCAGATGATGAGAACATCGTAAGATGAACCAGTCAACAATATGAGAAGGGAGAAATATTAGAATTCATAGGTTTGGTATAGTAGTTTTATTGGACAGAGTGTGAACACACGATTAACTGACTAATAGGGAATTAGAAGATAGTTTAGTTGACTTTAATTTAACAACGCTTATTCTGAGAGAGGAGCGTCATTCTGGTATTCTGAGAGAAGACAGACATTGCCCCTATTCTTCCTGACTGAAAGGTTATTATCTTCTTGTGCGTCTTTACTAGAGACATGCTTAACTTTGATACTTAATGACTTTGCCCATATTTTCTTGACAGAGAGCCTGATGCCTTGCTGATCGACTGATGTCCTGAGGATCAAGACGGATTCTGCTTTGTTGATCCATACTGAGGATAGGTGTATCCTGAAATGTGATTATTATGCATATTTGCTTTTCCTTTCTAGGTACCAACTTGCACTGTTTTGTCTATGGCTCTATCAAGTTAGATGCTTTTCCAAATTTGTATTACTAAATTGTTTTGCATGAAGCCTAACCTGCTCATGCTAATTTGATGTTAGTTAAGGATCCTGACTTATGACAATAGGGACTAATGCTTGGTGGATTTCTCTGCTCAACTTAATGTACTTCATCATGTTGAAGCAGCTGACTTTGCTATTTACTTGCACTGTATCTTTAGAATGTGTCTTAGTTCAAGCTTTGATTAGATTGCGATTCTTCTGTCGCTTTGGACAACCAGTGTTGTTTCTGTATGTGTTTCATCTGATTTTGAGATTAATCTACATGACCTTAGCATTGTTAATATAGGGAAATACACATTCTAAACTTTTACTAAAGTTGTGGTTAATCATGTACTTAAGGTCATGGTGCGTGACAATTACTGACTTCATTGATTATGAATGTTATTGATTACTAATGATTATTGATTATTGTGTATTGAGTATTGATTATGTACTTGAGCTATAGTAAGAACTTCTTAATTGCGAGTCAAAAGCTTCATCAACCTATTTGCGTCCCCTTGTAAGTTTACTTAGTAAGGTTAGGCGCGGTAACAGTTATGGTAGCAGACTGATGATTAGTCTCCTTAAGAGCTTGCCATAGAAGTCCGGTACAGAGTGATATCAGAGACGGAAAGAGATTGATGGTTTGATGGTACTTGGGAGCCTACCATAGACGTGCAGTACACAGTAATAGGTGTTCCCAAAGATGGTAGAAGCTTGAGTTGGTTCTTTTCAAGTTCATTATTATTGAGATTTGGATTTTGTTTTTCAAATGATGATAATTGGAAAGAAAATGGTGTTCCCTTACGCCCAGAAATGACTTTCCCAGATCCTGGATCCTGCTAATGGTTGTTTGAGGATGTTCCCGGCATTCTAGTGATAGAGTGAGTGAAATAGGTTGCGCTTCAACAGCTTATGCAAATCGCAGCTAAATTGTGAGGTTTGTGAGAATTTTAGGGAGTTTGCATACTCCATATGAAGTTGTAGTAAGAGTATGCGTACTCTGCAGTATGAGAGTAGGGAAGTCATCAAACTTCATATGTATGTGGCGCTTTGTGCTAAATAATTGTCCACATGGTTGTTGATGTACAGACCCTGCGTGGTCTAAGACTCCAGAGTATATTGAAAAGTGTATGAGACACTTGCTTTATATTGTAATCTGTGTGGTTTAGTAGGTTGATCGAGTGTGGTCAACAAGTCAGTGTGTGAGTTGACGTGGGCGAAAGAAAATTTCGACTGAGATTTGGTGAGTCCTATGTGCACCAGGACAGACCCAAATTTGCGGGTCGAGTTTTAGTTGCAAATCTGGGAGACCAAGAAAGAAGGAGTAGCTATATGTGCGGGAAGAGCCATTAGTGAAAAATCTGTAAGGTTTCTGAAGTGACTGTGTTACCTTTCCTGTAGTAAGCTAGCAGATGTGGTTTTTGTTTTTTGTTTTTTGATTAGTGCTCACAATATTTTGCATTAGTTTTGTGTGAATTAAAGTTTAGGAGGATGAGCCGCAAGACTTTGTCAGCTGCAGTATGTGTTAGTGTGACGTCATTGGAGCCGCGCTGGGATAGGTCAGTTAGTGAGAAGGGTCGCGCACGGATTGGAAGCCGTCCGTGAGAGGCAATTGGTTGAGAACGTGGGTGAAAGGAATCTTGGGATTAAAAATCACTTCCTGAATTAATTTTGAATAAACAAAAGCAGAAAAGATGAAGTTTTCCAAAGCATTGAAAAGTGCCCTAAGGGGGGATACGTATATTAGAGAGAGTATAGGTGAGGCTACACCGCCGGAAGGTACACCGGCTTGTATTGTATTGAAAGAGAGAGGTGTCGCGCCATGTCTTTGTTTGAATCAATGGTGCAAATTGACAGAGAAAGATGGGAAGTTAGGGCCAGATGTAGCAAAGGGTTTTACCCATTCTGTGTCTATGGGAAAATGTGTTCGTACATATTGCCCTTAGTGTTTCCTACAAATGGGACGTACAAGTTGAGGGTTTTGGAGCATTTATGGATGGACCTATATGAATAGAAGCCCCTTCCGAGACCAGCACAGTTTGAGGCATTAGTGATTTGGGAGCTAGTAGCGAGACAACAACAGCAATTGAAATTTGAGAGGAGGATGAGAAAGGCAGAAAAGACTCTAGTGAAGGCTAGATGAGATTGCGTTCAGAAGGTATGGAGAACTGAGACTTTGCAAAGGATTAAGGGCCAGATGCAGGAAACGATTAGCGAGTCGCAAACAGCAAAAATTGCCAATTGCGACTCGCTAATCGCATTTCCCAAAGCAGAAATGCATATTGCGAGTCGGGACCGACTCGCAATATGCATTTCAGAATCGCAAATAGGAAGGGGTGTTCCCTTCCTATTTGCGATTCGGAGTGGCATGCAATACCATTTGCGACCACATATGCGGTCGCAAATGGTATCGCAGTTACCATCCACTTCAAGTGGATAGTAACCCACTCGCAAATTGGAAGGGGTCCCCATGTGACACCTTCCCCTTTGCGAATGGACCCAAAACCATTTTTCCAGGGCAGGTAGTGGTCCAAGGGACCACTACCTGCCCTGAAAAAATACCGAAACTAAAGGTTTCGTTTTTTTTTTTAAGTGCAGCTCGTTTTCCTTTAAGGAAAACGGACTACACTTAAAAAAAAAAAACTGCTTTATTGATAAAGCAGTCACGAACATGAAGATCTGCTGACGACAGCAGGCCTCCATGTTTGCGAGTGCCTAGACTCGCTATGGGGCCACAATTTGCGACCCACCTCATTAATATTAATGAGGTGGGTCATTGTGACCCCATAGCGACTCGCAGACGGTGTCTGAGACACCGTTCTGCATACCAATTTGCGAGTTGAAAATTGCGAGTCGCAGGGACTCGCAATTTGCAAGTCGCAAATTGGCATTTTCCTACATCTGGCCCTAAGTTATTTCCGGTAATTACGCAGGAGAATGAGAAGGAAGGAAAGAAACCTAATAGGAAAACTAGTAAAAGTCCATCCGAAAGTAAAGGGTCTAGAAAGTCTTCAGCAGTAGAGGATAGAGGAGGATTCAGACGATGAAGAGTTTATTACACAGTTGTTGAGAGATCGACCACCACCGTATACAGTACATGAGAGTGGTCCGAGTACTAGTGTTGATCCGACAGCCCCGACACAGGTTAGTGGGACAGCGAGTTTGGTGCAGGTTAATGCTAACCTGAAACAGAATGCGGTGCAAAATGGTCTTAATGTACCTACTAGTCCTGTAGTGCAGACTCAGATGCAACTGCCACAGGTGCAGAGAATTTATCCTGATGTGCCCATTATGGAAATGACTTCAAACTTAGTGGTGCCCCCGGAGCAGGTCTTCCCGAGACCAATACTGGTTCAGACTGAGCCAACTCCAATTTTGTTGACCTAAGCGCAGCTGCAGGTAATGCCAAGATTTACGCCAGTGACAGGGACACAGTCTGATATGACTCCGATGATGAATCAGAATATAGGAGTTACTCTCCCACAGAGTGTAGGTGCCAGATCTGCCCCGGATGCTATATCGCTACCTATTCCTGTTGGTCCAGCTGTACCATTATTTGCACAGAAGAAACTGACTGTAAGTGAAAAGGGAGCAATGTCTCAGAACCTAATGAGGGTAGGACATAATGATCATGTTCTGGTAGTCTCTCCTGTGGGTCGTGACTTTTAACAGATTCAGATCAGTGATAGACCTTAGTCCATTTGTAGCACTTCCAGATGCTGTGACAGGGCCAAATGTTAGCCAGAACTTGAAGTTATTGACACCGCAGACTCCGAATGCAGTTGCACAGTAGGTGCCATTAGTCCAAGCAAGAAACATTTCGTTACTAGGACTGACAGCTCAGCAATGAACTGAATGGTTAGACAAGCTGAATACCCCACAGAGTGCCCCTAAAGCATAGGAGTATATGAATTGTGTCAGGCTAAGCATAGAAGCGGGTGAACTCATTGAGGGAACGATGGGGGTGAATAGGTTAGAATCCTACACAAAGGCAGAATTGAGGTACCTGTGCCCAAAGATTAAGAGAAAAGTGAGCAAGGTGCATCCGAGATTAGCAGACTTTCCAGAGAAATACAGCATAGAGATAGAGAAAATGAGGCATTTGAAGATGAGTTACAGATTAGATTTTGAAGTGAAAGATTTTGAGCATATGAGATTGGCCAGAATTAAGGCACACCTTAAAGAATTGCTGCAGAGTGCTCAGACCTGGAGAGCATTAGACAAATGGGAATATAGATGGGTAAAGAAAAGAGACAAGAGAAAAAGGGATTCTTTAGAGCTGACTGAAGATGTGCAGCAGGATAAAGATCCAGTAAAGATTTTACCAATGAGAGAGATTCCAGGGGGGAATTTTGATCATGTCCCTTGGAGCAGAAGTGACATTCTATACTTTACAAATGATTATCCAAAATTGAGAGAAAAGCCAGTAGAGCGGTATCAGCAGGCAGACAGAATAGTGAAACTTGTGAAGTGCTTTTGGGAAGAGTTGAACACATTACTAGAGATAGTGGTTCCAGCTGACTTGTGTATCGAGTGTAAAAGGAGTACAGACTGGCCAACAAGTGAACCAGAGGAGGATAAGAATATAGGTGCACCGTCTCCAGAAGTAATGAAATATTACTATAAGGTGATTGAGTTTCTGAAATCAAGACATTCACTCAAGAATATTGATTGGCAGAGAATTGACAGGACAGCTCAGGAAGCAAAAGAGTCGATACATGCGTATTGTGAGAGATTGTTGCAAGCATTCAAGCATTGCAATGGTACAGAGACAATTGAGGCGAAAAACATGCTACGTTTTGTGTTCAGATTTAGCAAGACTATTAAGAGTCATTTGATTTGCTGGCAAGCAAAGCAGATTGATGAGGTGTTGCAGTATGCAAAATACTGTAGTGATCAGATTGAATTGAAGCAGAAAAAGTTGAAAGAGAAAGCGATGGTGATGCAGGTTAAAGCAGCCCAAACAGGAGTGCAAGGGAATTTTTCACAGCAGTTACCACAGCAGGGAAATATGATGTTTGAGGAAATGCAGGGAAATGTGATGTTTGAGCCTCAGATGAGATGAAGAGGTCATTGAGGTAATATGATTCGTGGTCCAGACTTGAATACTGTAGTGGTTCAGAATGATGTGCATGGAATGAAGAAGCTATTGCCATGTCACATTTGTGGAGCCATGGGACATTGGAAACGGGAGTGTCCGATGATGGTGCAGGAAGGTGTTGTTCAGCAGAGTAATAACATCAGTTAATTCCAGAATGTGAGAGGGCCGAGAGTGAGAGGTCCCAATCCAAATTTTCAGGATAATGTGAATCAATTGCAACATTTTAAGCCTTTGCAGGAGGTGCAAATGCCCCGTGCCCAAGTGTCACAGTTGCAGCCGATGCAGCAGCAGGTTCCCATGGTACCTAGACAGCAAATTCAGATACCTCAAACCCCGATGGAGCAGCAACAGATGATGCTTTCTCCACAGGTCCGAGACAAAACAGAAACAGTAACACAGTAGACCAATTTCCATTGCACAGTGAGAATGGAATAAATGATGAGTGGACGAGTGATAGTTCAGATGAGGAGCCATGTGTGCTTGCGACTTCTTTGGAAGTGACTAGAGAGGACCCTATGTGAAGGAAAAGGTTATGGGTCACAGAGTTTCATTCTTGGTGGACACAGGAGCTACACACTCTACAGTGAGAAGTGCAGAGGTTCCGAATTTACCCCTTTCAGGAAGAACAGTTCAGGTTGTGGGGGTAGCAAACCAGTATCTGACAATCCCAATTACAGGTCCAGTTCAAGTCGAGATTAGCAATTGTCAGGGATTGCATAAATTTGAAGTCTGCAATTCAAGTCTGGTATCCCCACTGGGAAGAGACTTGATGTGTTAAACAAAGTGTTTGATTACTTTCTCAAATGACGGAATTGAAATTCAGACAAATAGTGATGATGAAGAAGATCAAACCCCAAAAATAGAGTGTGAAACTCCAAATGAGGAGTACCCTTTGATTGAGTTTTTACGGATGTTTACACTGGAAGAGCTCCATCCTGATTTGCAGGGAACAGCAAAAGAGAAGTGTAGGAAAATGCCACTGTTGGCATGGTTACCCCCTAACTTTTTGCCTTTTGTTGATGCCAGCTTTGATTGAAAGTGTGCTGGGTCCCTGCTAACCAGGCCCCAGCACCAGTGTTCTTTCCCTAAAACTGTACCTTTGTCTCCACAATTGGCACAGCCCTGGCACACAGGTAAGTCCCTTGTAAAAGGTACCCCTGGTACAAAAGGCCTTGTGGCCAGGAAAGGTCTCTAAGGGCTGCAGTATGTATTATGCCACCCTGGGGACCCCTCACTCAGCACATGCACACCGCCTCACAGTTTGTGTATGCTGGTGGAAAGAAAAAGACTAAATCGACATGGCACTCCCCTCAGAGTGCCATGCCCACAACCCACTGCCTGTGGCATAGGTAAGTCACCCCTCTAGCAGGCCTTACAGCCCTAAGGCAGGGTGCACTATACTACAGGTGAGGGCATAGCTGCATGATCACTATGCCCCTACAGTTTCTAAGCCAATTCTTAGACATTGTAAGTGCAGGGCAGCCATAAAGAGTATATGGTCTGAGAGTTTGTCAAACACGAACTCCACAGTTCCATAATGGCTACACTAAATGCTAGGAAGTTTGGTATCAAACTTCTCAGCACAATAAATCCACACTGATGTCAGTGAGGGATTAATTGAGACATGCGCACAGAGGGAATCTTACAGATGCCCCCTACTGCCAGCCCAACTGATAATGATAGGCTGACCGGTCTCAGCCAGCCTGAAACTTCCAGACTGCTTTCTGGCCAAATGGGGTGAGTGACTTTGTGCACTCTGTGACCAGGAACAAAGCCTGTCCTGGGAGGAGGTGCTTCACACCTCCCCCCTGCAGGAACGGTAACACCTGGCTGTGAGCCTCAAAGTCTCAAGCCTGGTGTTACAACACCCCAGGGCACTCCAGCTAGTGGAGATGCCATCCCCCAGACTCAGCCCCCACTTTTGGCGGCAAGTCCGGGGAGATAATGAGAAAAACAAGGAGGAGTCACTCCCTCAGCAAGGTCCAACCCTAAGGTGACCAGAGCTGGTGTGACCCCCTCCTTAGAAAATCCTCCATCTTTCTTTGGAGGATTTAACCCAATAGGAAAAGGGATGTGTCCCCCTCCCCAAAGGGAGGAGGCACAAGGAGGGTGTAGCCACCCTCAGGGACACTAGCCATTGGCTACTGCCCTCCAGCCCTAAACACCCCCCTAAATCTAGTACTTAGGGGTGACCCTGAACCCAGGGAATCAGATTCCTGATGACTTAACAAGAAGAAGGACTTCTGACTTGAAAGTATGGCAGAGAAGAAGGAGACGACAACTGCTTTGGTCCCAGTTCTACCAGCCTGTCTCCTGATTCAAAAAACCTGCAACAGCGATGCATCCGTGTTGGCCCAGCGACCTCTGCCAACTCAGAGGACTGCCCTGCAACTGCAAAGGACCAAGGGCCAGATGCTGCCGTGCTAAGGAAAGGATGCTGTGGCGTTGAAAGAGTAGTAGGCCCCGGGCGGGTTACACATGATCTTGTGTGCACACACATCTGCACCCATGTGAGGGCTGCGTGGGGAGCATTCCTGGCATGCGCAGCCCAAGAACTGCACTTAGATAAGCCTGGTGCAAAAAGGGACTATGCATAGTGGGTGGTGACCTGGAGTAGGTCTCATGAGATGGGTGTACAAATGAGGGATAGCCAGTGTGTTTACTGCCTTTTCACTGTAGGGACACTATATTAAATGCCAGTGTCAGTGTGCTCACTGTATTTGCATTGTGGAGACACCTCCATTAAATGCAATGGGAAAGGATGGCCTGGGGAGCAACTCCAGTCCTCTGGGGTTCACCTAGACCAGAGTCACACCAAGGTACACAGTAACCTTTAACAAAAGAATAATGCAGTAGGTTGCAAGAGCATAGTTGTACAACTTATGGGTCATCCAGGGATGTCATCTTTCTCTGACCCAGCTCAGGATTAGGGCCAATTACTGCTCTGTCCAGCTGCTTGAGCAGGGCCTTGCATGAATTAGCCAGCTGTCATTCCATGCCAGGAGAAGGCTGGAGAGGCCCTGGGGGGAATGTCAGGGAGGAGGGGCAGAGACTTCCAGAGCACATGTGACCACTAACTACTGGATGAGGCCATTTTGAGCTATCCCAGAAGACTGTGCAGGAAGGGGGGACAGGGGCAAGGATGTGATGTGGAACATCTGGATAGGCCAGAGGTGCAGACTTGCTGGACACTTCATCCCCCAACTTAAAAGGTCCTGCAAAGAGGAGAGCTCTCTTTTTTGGCAGTGCAGTCTCCCCAATGCAGTTTGTGTCCCCACCAAAGGTAGGCTGGGACAAAAGAATGGTAACCCCCCAAGGGTTCCAACATTAGGGGAAGCACAAGCTTGTTTGGGCTTTTGTTCTGGCTTGGGGGACTGCACCTTGTAGAGATGTAGGATAGTATTATGCAATGTTTATCAACAGTAATGTGAATGTTAACCAAAAATAATCCAAAAGTAATCTAATCTTTAAATTGCTTAAACATGTTCCTTGTTGATGCTAATTTGAGTAATGAGACTGACAGCCACCTCTTTGCAGGTTAGATGTACCTAATTGCAGGTTTAGGTGTGCTCATCCTACATTACAGTCAAATGTTGCCTTGAGATACCAGGGATTGTTTTGCTAGGTGGGTTGTGGGATCATATTTCCCCTCGGGGAGAAATGAGAGATTACACAATGGCATCCAAGAGTAATTCCATCATTTTGTGTATATTTGTAAATTGTTGCATAGTATTGAGCAGTGTGTGTGTGGGTGTAACGAATGTACTTTTACTTCATCAGAAAAAGCGGAGACTGGACAATGATTTACTGAGTGTCATGTTTGTGTGCTCGTGAATGGGGATAACTAGCCCACACGACCACCCTTGAGTAAGCCTTGAACTGCTCTGCAACACTATCAAATGAGAGTCAGGCGCTACAATGGGGTGTTTGGTTCCCACTGTTGGTCGCGTGCAGACACTTTACTTGTGCAAGCCACACAACTAATGACCCACCTTACAAAAACGGCCATGTGGTGGACAACTATGTTGGTGTTAAGGAAAAGGTGTAGGTGCCAAGCACTGACAAACACTGGCACAAATTAAGCACTGTTAAGTGCCCTCCTCAAGTAATTATCACAATTCTTCCCAGGGTAAACCACAAGAGTAATTAACGAAAAAACTGAGTTTAACCTCCTGTAGCTGTGGCACAGAGCAGACAGACTTAACTTAGAGGGAAAGTGCAAAGTAATTATGCAGTACTAAAATGGAAATAAAATCAAAACACATCAGAAGGAAAATCCCAAACCAACTGAGGAAAAATAGAGACTATTTTAAAAATAAAATTACACCAAAATATCAAACATCTAGGCCTGGGTGAAAATGTAATGATGCCAGAGTAATCAGAGTAATTTTAACAATTACTCATTTGCCATGAAGTTACCAAAATTATGCAATTCTGCCAGCTTGAGTAATTAAGAGTAATTTGTGTCAAAAATTGTACAGCAGGAGCACATCTACAACCAACTAGGAGAGCGAGTGGCTGCTGGCTACTGGCTACTGCTGTTTGGGTCATGTAGCATTTACTGCCATGTTGTTAGTGTAGATGCATCCTCGGCCCATTGTTTAAATAAGGGTGTATTTTGCACTAAGAAAATAATATCAAATGCTTTGTTACACTTCTCACGTAATTACTTATAATTATAAGTAATTTTGTGGTATTTATGAGTAATTATGCTAAAGAGAATAATGCCAATTACATCCACCCCTTACAAAAAGCAATAAGGGATACCCAAGATGTTAATTTTTAAAGTTTAGATAACAAATAGTGTCTAAAATCATTAAGGGCCATCTACGGTCATCTGATTGCAGTTTATCAGTATCTAAGTGTGGGTTAAGACATATAGAGATTGGCATGCCAATCAGATACAGAAACCATGTTCGGCCTGGGCAGAAGTTTTACCTTCAGACTTAGGAGCATTTGTACATGCGACTTTCTCTGCTGGTGCATCACTTTTTTTGATGCGCTGGTGGTGCAGGGCCATATCTACAAGACCACACAAAGCAGCAAAGTACCTTTGTTTAGCTGCTTTGTTGGTTGGTCCTGGTGCTTCTGAGGTCTTTGGACCAAAATGCTTCCAAGTCCCAGGGATGATGCAGGGAGTACAAAAGGATCTGCAACTTTGGGAACCACACTTGGGGTCAAGACTCTACTACAGCAGAGGCCAACAGCAGGATCCAGGGCATGTCTAGTAGGCTCGTGGAGTTTTGGAATTCAGGCACTCTGCATGCAACATTTGTTTTTGGAGCTCACACCACAAAATTCTCTGGACACCCACAAGCATGCCTTAGATTTGGCACCAACCTGCATGGCTTATGGCCGCAACGGTGCCAATATAGTGCCGCTTGCAATAGCACCTCAAGTAGATTCTCTACTCGAGAAGCAGCTAAATCTACTCAAAGAAGTTTTTGAGTGGATGTTCTTTTCCAACGGACCACTCAAGTTGTTTTTTAATGTGAGAAGCCTTTTTATTTTATTTTTTACAACTTTATTTTCCAACAGGAAAGAAATGCCACAGAGACTCCAACTTCCTGTTCCTGTCCAGCAGGGTTCTCCCAGTGTTTTGTCCATCTGCTGGTTACTTTTCATTTGAATTTAAAGGTGGAAGTATCACTCTTTGTCTGCTGGTCTTATACCTTTGGATTTAAGGACTCTGTTTTTGTGATATCACACAAGTACACTCAAAAACTACTGTTTAAGGGTGTTGTTTGTTAGAAAGGGCAAGCACCAGTATTTCCTTCTACTTTTATTCTATTTTGAAATTATATTGTGGTGGGTGGCCTGGATTTGAAGTAGGGGTCTAGTTATTTAATTGCATTTCATTTTTCACCTTTTGTATAAGAAACATATTGCACAGTGCAGTACCTTTCTCTTTGTTGCTTACATTAGCTGTATTCATTTATTTTGTTGAGTGGCCTACTCTTCTAATGGGCCATCCAGTCAGTAGGCCGAGTACTAGTCATCAGGGCATGAAATAAATATGTCTGTAGAATATATTTTTTTAAACGTCATTAGGGGAAGGGATGCCATTGGATTAAATTAAAAATGTTGGCTATTGTTTGTATCTCTTGTTTTTTTCTGATAAAGTATACATGTGCAGTAATATTTGATGCCTTAGCAGGATTAATGTTGTTGTGAAATTTTTGTAGCTCAGTTAAGTTTCATGTTTTGCATTGTTGAATTACTGGTAGTATTTTCGTCAGTGTTACCATGCCTCTGTCAGGAATAAGGCTGTGCGCGGTCCAGGTCCTGCTGCGTATTTGTGGCGCTTCATGCGCACCACTTGTCATCCCCTCTTGTTCTAAAAGTGGTCATCAGAGTTGTTTGCCCTATGGTAAAGCTCATGTAGCTGCAGGGTCAAGACATTGGTGGACAAGATGCACTCATCAGTGCTATTCTATGACAAGACTACAATTCCCATGTTTTTAGAGGCAGCAGCCATCTTGGGGTGTGGCAGGCCTATAAAGCCCAGCCACACCCAAGCACACTGCTCACTATTTTGAAGACTTCGATGCAGTCAGACTTTGTGGTAGTTCCTCTGAAGAAGAGCAGATTTCCTGCATTGCAGACTGACAGCAAATCGGAGTTTCCTTGTTTCCATGGTGAATTCAGAAATTAGTAGGTCCTACTCGTAGCGGTGAGGTCTTCATGAGTCCAATCTTGAAGGGAGTTGTTACTTCTAAAGGTAAAGCGCCCCTTAGCACAACAAGCAAAGCGTTTTCAGTTTTAAGAGTAAAGCAGCCATGGCGCGTCAATCAAAGCGCTTCAGAGCAAAGAAGTAAAGCGTCCCTTAGCACAACGAGCAAAGCGCTTCAGTCCACATGAGTAAAGCTCCCTTGGTACGGCAATCAAAGTGCTTCAGTCCACATGAGTAAAGCGCCCTTGGCACAACAATCAAAGTGATTCAGGCCACATGAGTAAAGCGCCCCCTTCGCATAACGAGCGTAGCACTTCAGACAAGACAAGTAAAAGGGCTTTCTGGCATAAGAAACAAAGTGCTTCATGTATAATAATCAAAGCCCTTCATGAACAATAAACAAAGCACTTCTGCCCAACTAATAAATCGCTTCAATTTCAATGAGTAAAACTTTCAGGTCTATAGTTGTAAATGTGAAAGCATTTTTGGAGATAAGCCAATTGTAGTTTCATTGTTTTTTGGAAAGCATAATATGTGAGATACATATTTAAGTCTTTGAGAATTTCTAGGCTGTGATGAAACGTTTATGTTATGAATGCATAGTTGTTACAGGATTGATATTCAGAGTATGACCATAGTCCAAAGCTCTTGCCACCTCTTGGTTCAGAGGTTGTAGTTTGTTCTTGTTCCATGAATCAAAGAAGGGGCTTCGCCCTCACTTCAAAATGGGTCTCAATCTGATATCACTGAGACGCTTATAGTCAATAGTCTATTGATAAGTTATACTGCTATGAATGAGTAAATGCCTCCTTTTGTGGCCCATTTGTGTGTGTGTTTTTCATCAGCCACCTATTGTCTTTGTTCTCTATGTCTTGTGACCAGGGACCATTTTGTGTAGTCTGTGGCCAGTATGCTTGCATGTATCTTTTGTTCTCCATGCCTCCATGCTCACTGTTTTTGTTTGACCATGTGGCTGGTGGTCATTTTGTGCATTTAGCCACAGTGCTTTTGCTATAGGCTTGCATGTGTTATTTGATCCCCATGCCTCCTTGCTCACTGTTGTTGTTTGACCATGTGGCTGGTGGACATTCTGTACATCCAGCCAGTGTGCTTTTGCCATAGGCTTGCATGTGTTCTTTGTTCCCCATTCCTCCTTGCTCTCTGCTGTTTTTAGTACCATGTTGTCAGCAGCCAATTTGTGAATCTAGCCAATGTGTCTTTGCCGTAGACTTGCATGTGTTCTTTGTTCCCATGCTTCCTTGCTCGCTGTTGTTGTTTAACCATGCGGCTGGCAGCCATTTTGTTTATCCAGCCAGCATGCTTTTGCCATAGGCTTGCATAGGTTCTTTGTTTCCCATGCCTCCTCACTCGCTGTTGTCATTTAAACATGTGGCTGGCGGCCATTTTGTGCATTCAGGCAGTATGCTTTTGTCATAGGTTTGCATGTGTTCTTTGTCTCCATGCCTTCTTGCTTGCTATTGTTGTTTCACCATATAGCTGATTCCCATTTTGTGTACCCAGACTGTGGCCCTCATTCTGACCCTGGCGGTCTTTGACCGCCAGGGCGGAGGACCGCGGGAGCACCGCCGACAAGCCGGCGGTGCTCCAATGGGGATTCCGACCGCGGCGGTAAAGCCGCGGTCGGACCGGCACCACTGGCGGGGTCCCGCCAGTGTACCGCGGCCCCATTGAATCCTCCGCGGCGGCGCAGCTTGCTGCACCGCCGCGGGGATTCCGACCCCCCCTACCGCCATCCAGATCCCGGCGGTCGGACCGCCGAGATCCGGATGGCGGTAGGGGGGGTCGCGGGGCCCCTGGGGGCCCCTGCAGTGCTCATGCCACTGGCATGGGCATTGCAGGGGCCCCCGTAAGAGGGCCCCTACATGTATTTCACTGTCTGCTGCGCAGACAGTGAAATACGCGACGGGTGCAACTGCACCCGTCGCACAGCTTCCACTCCGCCGGCTCGATTCCGAGCCGGCTTCATCGTGGAAGCCTCTTTCCCGCTGGGCTGGCTGGCGGTCTGAAGGAGACCGCCCGCCAGCCCAGCGGGAAAGTCAGAATTACCGCCGCGGTCTTTCGACCGCGGAACGGTAACTTGACGGCGGACTTTGGCGGGCGGCCTCCGCCGCCCGCCAAGGTCAGAATGAGGGCCTGTGTGTTTTTGCCATAGGCTTGCATGTGGTCTTTGTTCTCCATACCAACTTGCTTGTTGACCATGCGTCTGATGGCCATGTTTTGCTATCAGCCAGTGTGCTTTTGCCATAAACTTGCATGGCTGCAATATCAGTTTAATAATATGTTTGAGGATCTTTGTAGTATGTATATTATGAATATAAATATGATGCATTTTGCTTCACAGTAGCTTTCAAATACTCCCATACAAACAGCAATTATTTTATTTTTATTTTTTTATTTCATAATTTAATGTAATTCTTTTTATTTCAATTTTGTATTTTTTTTCTATTCTTTTTTTTTGTTTCACCTTGATCTATCCATCTACCATAGGTGCACTGCCGCACAGCAGCATTCATTTTTTTAGGTATAATTCAATTTCTTCTTCAACACTCTGCCAGCCGTAGAGTAGGTGCACATCAGCATTATTCAGTTTTTTAATGATTATTCCATTTCTCCTCTGACCACCTTGCCTGCCGCAGTCACAAACTATCCTTCATTTATTTAGGAATTATTCCTTTTACCCAAACACCTCCCTGACAACAACATGTGTTTCCTTTAGAATAGATGCACATGAAGCGAAGAGCTATATCTGTGTGTTGTGTTATCCTGCTTGGAAACAAAATTTTATGGTATGATTTGACTTTAAAATGTTTGGTTAATTTGTTATTTATTACCTAAGTAACCAACAGCACTCAATTATATTGTCTTTTTCTGTACTAATTCAGACTGCAACAATGGCACATTTCACTACATTTTTTTCTTGCTTTTTTGCCTTTAGGTGTACAAGAGATGGAGAGACATCACCCCTGTGCTGCCCAACAGACGTCTTGTACAAAAAACATGTGACGTCAGTCCTTCAATCTCTTCTGCTTGTGCAGATTTGTACCACTGCCAGTTAAGAGCTTTAAGATGGTCCCAGAGAAAATTACTGCCAAGAAAGTGGCTAGTGAGAAGAATCAGTTTTCCACCACCGGCATTCTGACCACAACATTTTTCAGGAGATGTGCCTGCTGCACTGGCCTCCGGGAAGGGACCTGGGAGCAGCACTCCTGCATCAACAGCACCACCCCAAACTAAGCCCAAGCTCATGTCTGTCAGTGAGGCAGCCATTGCAATCATGGCAATGCTGACAAGCAGTGATCTTGAATTGGATTTGGCCCTTTCACAAAGTAGTACCCAAATGTTTCAGGAAATAGAGCAAAGTAGACACCAGCCAGCAATAGTAGATCTTCTTGTAGTTGGAGCAAATAGGAGGTTGAGCTTCTTGTCGAGCAAGAACCTCCTCTTTTAGAATCATTGTCTCCCAGGTCTCTCCAAGCATCACTTCTGATAATGATAGGAACATTAAGTGGGCCCCCGGAGAGGCAAGGGAAACAGAAAATTATTAAAAGCCTTAGAATCATGGAAGGGGATGATGAGGAGAATGGTGATGATGAGATAGACACTGTGGAAGCTGGCACAGAGGAGTCCGGCATTACTCCTCTTATTCAACCTGCTCAGAGGAATGAGGCACCATATTTGTAAAACCCCAGCAGAGACCTGCACCAACCCCTACCTTAGTAGAAGTATGCACTGCAATCAACAACACACCCACCTACCTTCAATTCTTCTTCAGGGATTGGCCCACTAAGAAAGTACTCCTCTCCAGTTTGGCACTTTTTCATGCTGAGAAAAACACAGGAGAACCTTGCAATATGCTGCATTTGCCACACAAGTATTTGTGGAGGTAAGCCTTGTTTACATTATCGGAGTGGTGGCCAAATGACCCATGTGAAAAAACATCATGCAATCTAGTGGGAGGAGCTCCTTAAAAAATTGCTGAATTTGGTTGTAGTGGTGAAGGTGACTGGAGCCAGGAAACATCAGCTACATGTCCAATCATGAGAGATGATGAGGAAGATGAGGGTGACATCCTTATGTAAATCAGGCCTGTGCCCAGCAGTGCACCAGAATCACCCACCTCAGCGACCTCACAATGGCACAAAAAGACTCAGAGTTAGATGAGGACACCATGGCATGCAACGACCACTGTTCTAGAGCTACATCACAATGTGCTGCAATTGGTTGGAAAAGCTTTGCAGCAAAGTGTTCTTCACACTTTCTACCTGATAATAGACATGTGAATATGTTGTCATGCGACTGATTACATGTGCATCACTGCACACTGGATCTCTTTGTGCTGATTGAGGTCATGCCACCTCAACAAATGAACTTCATTCTTCCCTAATGGATACTATTGGTCCTCTCCAGGTTATGGCTCCTGAAACAGCACCAGGGCCAGATAGTATTCCGGGGGATTTTTTCACTTTGAACTTTTAGTCTGAGGGCCTTACATAAATCAATTGACTAACAAAATAGTCCCTTGAGGAGCTATCCCAGAATCGTGGAGGAATGCGGAAATCATAGCTGTTTATAAGAAGGTAGATAGAGGAACACTGAATAACTACCGGCCAATAATCAAAAAGTAATTTGCTGACAGGTTCTAGCAAAGATACAAAACTATATCATAGATGCTTCAATCCTGTCTCCTCTGCAGGTGGGGTTGCAGGTGAAAGTGAGCACTGTTGATCAAATTGGTTTGGCCTGATAGTGACTAAATTTGTGTGTTTGAAAAGGGACCATCTTTATTTGGCCTTTGTGGACCTCAGGGCTGCCTTTAACTTAGTTCAGAGGCAGCACCTGTGGTCTACTTTGGTTTCAATGGGTCTGGATAAGAAATTGTTGGACATACTTAATAGACTTCACAACAACGCCACTTCCCAAGTCATAAAGGGAGCGAATGGATCCCTGACAGAACATATCCCTGTGCAGCGTGGAGTGCGGCAAGGATGCATACTTGCATCAACACTCTTCTTGCTGTACATCAATGGAGTGAGTGCACCCATGATTCCCCAAGGCTGCTGAATTTCTTATTCCTGCCCTGATCTTTTTGGATGATGCCCTTTTGTTTTCTAGAGCTCCATCTGGGTTGAATAACCTTCGGAATACATTTTCAGACAATCTGTGATTCATGTGGGTTAGAGATAAACACTTCTAAAACATATAGACCAAAGTTTACTATGGAAGGGGGATCAATGCAGATAGCTGATAAAATCGACTACCTTGGAATCAACAAGAGCAGATCTTGGAGGTCACAAATTGAAAAGCGTGAGCTGGTACATTTTGAATCTCCTATTCTTAAAAGAGTCAAAGGAAGCACAACTAAATCCATATAGCCAGTTTTGGAGGTATTCCGGGCAAAAGCCCAGGGTGCAGCGCTATACGGGTACGAGGTCTGGGGGGCTTGCAAAGGAAAGAGGCTTGGACACCAAAGAAAATAATTTTATTACATCACTTTTTAACCTGCCACAGGGTACCCCAGCTATGCCTCGACGTTTTTGATGTAGGAATCAAAAGGGAGGGAGACTTGGCGATGCTAAGACCATATTGCGGTTGACTGATGAGTGCCTCCATTACAGATTGGCAGCTGAGAAACTCTTGAGCCTGAGTAAAGTTAATTACAACTCCCTTGAATAAATTATGGTGTCATTCCAGTGATTTAAGTTCTGGTGATTATTGGCACAACCCAGGGCTAATTAACTCTGAATCTAAGGGCTGGCTGAAATCTGTCTATTGGGAGAGGAATGTTAATCCATTCCACTGCTAATACTGGGAGCCTGGTGGAGTACATCTTAAGTCACAAGCCTGTTCCTGCTAAGGAGGAATACATAGATATATATATCCTCCTATTTCTCTCACTTTATACATTAAATATAAACTGAGAGCGTTACTGATAAATAATGTCACATGCAACTAGAAAACTCAACCAGCCAACTGCACAGGATATGGGTTTTATAACGGTGACCGAGAGGACACTGACTATATGCTTTTTTTCTGTCCTGCACATCGCAGACCAAGGCAGCCATGGCTAAAACCCCTGTGCAACTACATAAGATTTAAGGCAATTTAGGGAGGAATATAGAATTCTACATATTGACACCCCTCACTTGTGGTTTGGGGAGTTAGGCCCATATTTATACTTTTTTAGTGCTGCATTTGCGTCATTTTTTGGCACAAAAGTGGCGTAAACTTACAAAATACAATTATATTTTGTACGTTTGTGCCACTTTTGCGTAAACAAAATGACACAAATGCGGCGCTAAAAAAGTATAAATTTGAACCTTAGTCCTTATCTTTATTCTGTATGGTTATGCAAAAAAAGGGAAGAATGATGTTTTATTTGTGTGTACCTTTTTACATTGTGAGTTAGAGCCTCTTAGCTCCTCCATTTCAGATGACTGTAGAAAGGTAATTTGCAAACCCCTTCATTTGTTTTCGCAAGTCTAAATTAAGGTTTCTAGATAACACTCCTAACTGGTTTGATGCTTTACACTTCATTTTTAATATGACTAATTGGTCTGTGAATTTTTACGTGTCTTCAGCAATTTTTCAAATTTTAATACTTTTTTGTACACATCTACAATTTTAACTTATGTAGCTATTTGATGTGTTTTATGGGCTGTGCCCAAAATAAACTTTGAACTATTAGTCAACAAACACAGCTGCAAACATCTTGGACAAAATTTAACAGCAAGGAGTCTGAATGGCCATGACCCTCAGGTCTCAGAAATAGATTTGTTGCCAAGGACAATGGCAGTTATATATTCAAGGCCATGACAGATGGTGGATATTTCAGGGACAAGTGTTTGGCACATTCTATCAATCTGGCTGTTCAAGAGTTTTGCAAAAAAGAAGACATAGGGTGTCATTACGACCTCTGTGGTCTTTTCGCAAAACCGCTGAGGGACCGCCGTGTGGAAGACCGCCTGTGCAGGCAGTTTGCCGCTCGGCGTATTATGACTGTTGGCTGCTCTCCGTCGTTATTCCGACAGAGAGTCGCCAACAGTCATACTTGCAGGCGGCAGGGAAGTGGAGGTTGCTCCACCGCCACACCAACAGAACACCGCCCAGCGAATCACGTCCTGTGATTCGCCGTGGTGGTGTTCTGTTGGTGCTGTGGTGTCGGCGGAGCTGCCCCCATGGCTCCCGTGCCCTCCCGGCGGATCGACGGACCAGGTAAGTCGATCGTCCGTTAGGGGAGGGGGCGGGCGGTGTTGTGTGTTGTGTGCGTGCATGGGAGTGTGCGTGTGTGTGTGTAGAGGGAGTGTGAGGGTGCATGTATGCTTGCAGGAGTGTTGGGAATGAGTGTGTGTATGTCTGTGGGTATGGCTGTATGGATGTGTGCATGTATGTTTGAATGTGGGTGTGTGTGTCTGACTGTGTGTGTGGATGTAGGCATGTATGTCAGGGTGTGTGTGTGTGTGTTGGTGATGCCTGCATGCGTGTCAGGTGTGTGTGAGTAATGTTATGTTGGGGGTCGGGTGGGGAGGGGGGCCCTGCCACTTTGGGGGGTGGCAGGGGTGGTGGGGGGTGTAGGGGGTGTAGGGGAGGGAGTCGGGGTGGGGGTGGGTGGTGGGGGGTATCCCTATCAGTGCCAGGGAAGGGATTCCCTGGCACTGATAGTGCTTACCGCCATGGATTTCATGGCGGTTGAAACTGCTGGAAATCCACGGCGGTAAGCGGGGTCCAAATACCGCCAGTGGTATACTGACGGCTGCCGGGCTGGAGAACCAGGTCTCCAGCCCGGCAGTCGTCTCCGCCCTGGCGGGCGGGACGGAGAACCGGCGGATGACCATGGCAGTAACCGCCATGGTCATAATTCACCAAGGTAAGACCGCCAGCCTGTTGGTGGTCTTACCGCCGGTTCTCCGCCATCCGCCAGGGTTGTAATGACCCCCATAGTCAGCAACATACTGACCACCTGCAAAAGAATCTGCAATCATTTCAGCCATTCTTTTAAAGCCCGGAAGCAGTTGTGGATTAATCAGCTTGCTAATAGAGCACCAGTTAAAGCCTAGATGCAGGATGTACCAACACGTTAGAACTTGAATATTACATGCTGCAATGTCTGTTTCAACAGTACAGACATACCAAAGAAGAGGGGAAGCAACTGAGAAAGCTATGACCATGGATGCTGGCAAATGGAGCCTAGTTAAATGCCTGACACAGATGCTACTCCATTTTGAGGTTTTCATGTGGAAAGTTAGCAAGGAGGACAGTACGATAGGCCAAGATAGCCAGTTGTTACATTTCCTACAGGGCCAGATAAAGAAGGTGTCTGAAAGGTTCTCAGTCACAGGCGTGAACAAAAACCCAGAACTGTATGCCTTGATTGAGAGTTTAATCCTTCATTTACCTTGTAATGCAAGGCTGCAAAATGATATATCATCCAAAGAGTACATCTGTGCCACAGTACTTGATCCCCCCAAAAATCTGCCCACTTGTATTCCTTTTTCTGAAGGGGATGTTTCAAAATACAAGAGATGGATTGTTGAGCAAGCTGGACACCTGGAAGGTAAATGGCTGGAACTTGGAGTCCCACTCCACAGTTCTGGGTTGCCTCTTTCAACTTCCAGTGAGAGCAGTCTTGTCTCACAGCAGCAACAACAGCAACAAAAGAATCTGACCCAACCTCTGCATTGGCTTGGTTTCAATTGGCAGCTCTTACATCAAGCACAGAGGCAAAGGCAAAAGAGGATGAGAAAATTGCAACACCAATGACCATTCAGAGGACGTCCCAGAAGTATCTTCATGACTCAAAAGAGGTCGATTTGGATTAAAACCCATTGGAGTATTTGTATGGGAAGCTGCACCCATGGCCAGAGCTCAGCAGGCTGGCAATAAAGTATCTGGCTTGTCCTGTAGCCAGTGTGTCTACTGAGCATGTGGTTAGTGCAGCTGGCACAGTTGTCACAGAGAGAAGAACCAGTTTCTTACCTCAAAACCTGGAGAGATTGAAAATGATGAAATTGAACCAACTTTTCATAGAACATGATTACACCATTCCTAAAACAGCATAGAAGCAGGGCAAGGACGATTTGTCAGAATCAAATGTATTAGCTCTCCAACTTCTAGGCGGACCATCTGAGTTTGTTAATGAACTCTACTTCATTAACTGAGTGTGCCAGTGCCACCATTGACCTTTTCAATTATTGTTGTACGTCTTTCTGTGCACAGAAAATATAGCTAATAGAACAGAATGTTTGTGTCTGATTTATGCTGCCCCACCATTTTTTGTCACATGTATGGCCAAATTGGAGTTGAACCAGTGTGCACTCAGGAAGTATCCACAATTCCTTCAGAACATTAGGGACAGTGCCTGTTTCCCTCGCATGCCTACCCTTTCTTTGCATCACTTAGCAGAAGATTATTGATTTACAAGACGGCCAATACCAAATTCAAATGTGCTGCTTGCATCAAAGATACAATTGTGTATCTATCACTGTGCTTGGGTTGGAAGAGGTAACTGCAACTACTGCACCAATGAGTGAGAGTTTGTGAATGATGATTTACAACTGCACCAGCTGCACTGAACACACGCTGAGCATTGATGATTTATATGTGGCAGACAGCACGGAAGGGTGTTCAACTCATAGTAAGCTTGATTTCGATGAATTACAATGTTTGGTTAGGAGATCATTTTTCCTGAAGACGATTGGTAGGACGCTGAACCTGAGGGGGAGGCCCTGGAGCCTACAGGGGAACAGGTGGCTGAACCCTGTGGTTTTGGTCCCAAAGGCTGCTACTCCTGGTGCCAGCCCAGAACTCCGGTTCTGCGTGGACTTCTGGGGCCTCAATACAGTCACTAAGACTGACGCACACCCCATCACCCGAGCTGATGAGCTCATTGACCAGTTGGGAGCTGCCAAGTACCTAAGTACATTTGACATTACCTCTGGGTACAGGCAGATTGCCTTAACTGAGGGGCGCAAGGAGAGGTCTGCATTTTCTATCCCAGATGGGCACTTTCAGGTTAAGGTGATGCCATTTGGGATGAAAAATGCCCCTGCCACCTTCCAGAGGTTGGTCAACCAGGTGTTGGCTGGGCTGGATGAGTTCAGTGCCGCCTACCTGGATGACATTGCTGTCTTCAGTTCCACAAGGGAGGAACACTTTGAACACCTCTGTAAAGGGTTGGAGGCCCTGGAAAAGGCAGGACTTTCTATTAACGCAAGCAAGTGCCAAATAGGGCAAGGGTTCAGTGGTGTACTTGAGACACCAAGTGGGGAGTGTCCAGGTGGCACTCTTACAGCCAAAGATTGATACCATTCTGGCTTTGGGTGCCTACCAAGACCCAGACTGAGGTTAGAGCCTTCTTAGGTCTCACAGGATACTAGTTGAGGTTTGTCAAGGTGTATATGGCACAATTGTTGCTCCCTTGACTGAATTGACATCCAAAAAGCAGCACAGAAGGGAAATCTGGACTGAGTCTTGCCAGAAGGCTTCTGATGCCCTGAAGGCTGCCATGTGCACAGCACCTGTGCTGAAGGCACCCAACTACTCCAAGGAGTTTGTTGTGCAGAGAGATGCCTCAGAGCATGGTATTGGAGAAGTACTCTCACAGTTTAATGGAGAGGGCCTAGATCAACCCGTAGCCTTCATTAGCAGGGGGTTACTTCACAGGGAAGGTAGGTGGAGTGCCATAGAACGTGAAGCTTTTGCTGTGGTCTGGGCGCTGAAGAAGCTAAGACCCTACTTGTTTGGGACTCACTTCCGGGTTCAGACCGACCACAGGCCCCTCAGATGGTTAATGCAGATGAGGGGTGGGAATCAAAAACTGTTGAGGTAGTCCATTTCCCTACATGGGATGGACTTTACGGTAGAACACTGCCCTGGCACAGAACACGCCAATGCTGATGGTATGTCCAGGTTCTTCCACCTTACTGATGAGAGCTCCTATGAGGTTGGGTAGTTGCTCCACATTTTCAGCTGGGTGGGGGGACACATGTTAGACTTTTCATCCTTGGCGTGGTTTCCCCTAACTTTTTGCCTCTATTTCCCAGGTTGTTGATGTGTGCTGGACATTTGTTTTGCTGTTTTTGTTACTCTAGGCACTTTACCACTGCTGTCCAGTGCTAAAGTGCAAGTGCTCCTGTACAAAATGTGTATGTAATTGGTTATCCATGATTGGCATATTTGATTTCCTAGTAAGACCCTAGTGAAGTGCACTAGAGGTGCCCAGGGCCTGTAAATCAAATGCTACTGATAGGCCTGCAGCACTGTTTGTGCCACCCACAGTGTCTGTGTATGCAGTTTTGAACTGCCAATTTGACTTGGCAAGTGGACCCACTTGCTAGGCCTAAAGCTTCCCTTTTCTTACATGTAAGACACCCCTACGGTAGGCCCTAGGTAGCCCCAAGGGCAGGGTGCAGTGTATGGTTAAGGCAGGACATATGGTAATGTGTTTTATATGTCCTGACAGTGAAATATTGCTAAATTCGTTTTTCACTGTTGCAAGGCCTTTCCCTCTCATAGGTTAACATGAGGGCTACCTTTAAATATGATTAAAGTATAGATTCCCTTTCGGAGCGGATGGACATGTTGAGTTTGGGGTCTCTGAACTCGCAATTTAAAAATACATATTTTAGTAAAGTTGGTTTTAAGATTGTGTGTTTGAAAATGCCACTTTTAGAAAGTGAGCATTTTCTTGCTAATACCATTTCTGTGACTCTGCCTGTTTGTGGATTCCCTGTCTGAGTCAGTTTGACAGTTGGGCTGGTAGCACCACACACTAGACAGTGACACAAAGGGAGCTGGGGTGTAGTCTGCATTTCCTGATGAGCCATCTTTGCTATGAGGGAGGGGAGGAGTGGTCACTCACACTTGAAAGGGCTGTGCCTGCCCTCACACAATGCAGTCTCCAACCCCCTGGTGAGTGTCTGGGGCCAGG
This sequence comes from Pleurodeles waltl, assembly GCF_031143425.1. Classification (NCBI taxonomy): domain Eukaryota; kingdom Metazoa; phylum Chordata; class Amphibia; order Caudata; family Salamandridae; genus Pleurodeles; species Pleurodeles waltl. Next base: position 917,836,229 of record NC_090447.1, read on the forward strand.
CCTGGGCAAGGCAGGATTTCACAATCAAAAGAGACTTTGCTTTGAGGTAGGGCTACTTCAAAGGAGAAAATAGATATAAGAAGGGCACCCAAAACCACAGACTTTAGAACAGTTCTGGAAACCAAGATGAACCTCTGCCTGGAGAAGAGCTGAGGAAGAAGAGCTGCCCTGACTGTGACTGTTCTTTGTGGAGCTATCCTGCGGTTGCTGCTTCTGCTAGAGTGATAGGGCAAAAACTAGACTTTTTGTGCCTTCCATCTTGAGAAGAACTCTCGAAGCGCTTGGTTTAGAGTCTGCCTCCTGTTGTTTGAAGTCTCAGGGACTGCAAAGACTTCTCTTTGCCAGCACCTGGAGTCTCTGGAACGATTCCTACTCTGCCAAGTGGTGCCCATCCAGTTTCTGGGACCCTGAAAGGAGAAGCTGGCAGCCTACGAGGAAGAAATCAACTCACCAACCACCGTGCGGGGAAAAGATCGATGTGACTCTGATCTGTAGCTGGAAAATCACTGCGCCGCCAGCTTTGCAGTTGAAAATCAACGCGACCCAAATATCGACACCCGGGGCTAGAAAACAACGCACAGCATCGCTGACGGAGGCTGGTGAGATTGCAACCCGCTCTGCGTGGTTTTCGAATCATCGTGGGGCTGGATTTGCGACGCAAACACTGCTGGGCATGTAAAAACAACGCAAGACCTGCCCAGACCCGGGAGTGCTGACCGGATCGACACATCGCTGCCCTGCGGAAAGAAGAAACATGGCACGCCGAACCAACGAAAGGAGAAATGATGCAAGGTCTCGCTCGTGAGTGAAATTGATGCATTGCAAGCCATTTTTGACACACACTCGCCCGAGCGGGGGCTATTTTTGACGTGCCCAAGGTACATTTTCACGCTAACAGTGTTAGTGTGTATTTAAAATTAAATGAAGACTCTTTTTGCATTTTCAGTGATAACTTGACTTGTGTATTCTGGATTTTTTTCGTTTTGGTCTTATTTTGTTTGGATAAATATTTCCTATTTTTCTAAACCTGTGTGGTGTCATTTTGTAGTGTTTTCATTAAGTTACTGTGTGTGTTGGTACAAATACTTTACACCTAGCACTCTGACGTTAAGCCTACTGCTCATGCCAAGCTACCAAGGGGGTAAGCAGGGGTTAGCTGAGGGTGATTCTCTTTTACCCTGACTAGAGTGAGGCTCCTTGCTTGGACATGGGGTAACCTGACTGCCAACCAAAGACCCCATTTCTAAAATTGGTGCTCAGTGGTTGGGATTGGACTTGTATTTGTACTTGACATACAGTGATTAAGTGTACACTAGTGTTTTGAGTGTAGACCACTATGTGACCACATACTATTTGTCTTGTGATTTTAGATTTTTCTGTTTTGATTGGATTTTTCCCTACATCCGTATTTGTGGTGATCTTTGATTGACTTCTGAACTTCATTTGGGAACTTGTTTTCTGCCTTTTGGAACTTTGCACTTTTGTTGACTTTTCATCCTGTCCCAATCTGGAGATGCATCAGTTGGAGCTGCTTTTGACATGGAGAAATTGGAAAGCTATTCCAAGGCTCAGTTAAAGCAGTTCTGTAAAGGTTTTGACTGTCCCATTAAGAGCTCATCCAAGGAGGAGGAACTGAAAAAGACGCTGAGGGCCTGGGTGACAGGCAAGAGCACTGAAGGGCACACAGAGGAGAAGGAGGATGTGGAGGAGGAAGAGCATTCCATACGCAATGGTATTGTTGTAGGGCCTGTTATACCTAGGGAGAGGGTCTCCAGGGCAGGTAGAAGTGTCTCATCTAAGGGTGTGACCCCTGAAGAATTGCAGGACAGACAGGCAGAGAGGGAGAACCAGGGGGAGTTGGAGAAAATGAGGATGGCCATTGAGGAGAAAAAGTTGTTGTTGGCTCATGAACTCAGCTTGAAGGAGCTGCATCAGAGAAGCCAGTCTAGTAGGGATGGTGGCAGCAACATCACAGTGAGGCCTGAAAGGAGGGTGCACATTCCTAAAGATCTTGTGAAGGATTATAAAAGGGAAGATAACATATACTTGTGGTTTAAGGGGTATGAGTCTGCTCTCCATATGAATCTGGGCCCTAAAGCTCATTGCGGGGCGGGTCTGTGGAAGCACTTTGAGGTAGAGGGGAGGGATACACTGGCAGCCTTCGGGGAAGCTCAGAATCTCACCTACATTATCATGAAGGATGCCCTACTCACAAGGTATGGTCTCACCACTTGGGTGAATAAGGATAAGTTTAGTTCCTACAAGAAGAAGGGATCCCAAACATGGTTGGAATGTGTAGATTCTTATTGCAGGTCACTGGATGGTTGAGTGAAGGGCAGTAAGGTAACTACATATGAGGGGCCTAACAATCTGATTGCTTGGGAGCACTTGTACAGTTTATGTTTTTCAGAGCTGCGGCAGCATCTGATTGACAGCAAGCTGTCTGATGCCAAGAAGCTTGCACAGGAAGCGGACCGCTGGGAGAGAACCAGGGTCCAGAAGTGGTAAGGAGAGACCATGCCAAGGGTGGGCAGGGTCCCTCTCAGAAGAAAGGCGGGGGTAAGGGTGAACAGGGGGAGTTCTCTAAAGGGCCCCAAACTGATTCTGAGGGTAAGGATTCCCAACCCCCAGTGAGAACAAACCATTGTTCTCCAAAGGGAAGCCAGTGGCAGGAGGTCACCCACATAAGTGCTAGGCATGTGACCAGGTGGGTCATGTGAGGGAGGACCCCAAATTCCCCAAACGTACACCAGCACCCACTGGTGCGCCATCCCAGGGTTTGACCAGTGTAGCACTTGGAGAGGAGTTGGTTCCAGGTGGGTGGGAGCCCGCTGAGATGACCCTTGTCTCACTAGGGGACAGTGAGATGGTCCAGAAAACCCTCGTGCCTGAGAACACTAAGAAGTACAGGCAGTGGGTGACCATCAATGGACAAAGGGTGGAGGCTCTTAAAGACACAGGAGCCAGTGTGACTACATTGAATAGTCAGCTGGTCTTTGAAAAGCAGATTGATCCCCGGGTACTTCATCAAGTAGTTGCAGTGGACAACTCAGAGCACCTGTGCAGAGTGGCGCAGGTTCCCTTTGAATGAGGGGGCGTGCCAGGTTCTTTGAAGGTAGGTGTGAGTCCAACCAAGCCTGTTGATTGTTTGCTAGGCAATGATTTGGAGGATTCCCTTTGGAAGGAGGTGGAACACAGGTCTCACTTGGAGATGTTGGGTCTGCCTTGGTGGGAATGCGTGTCTACCCAGTCAATGGCAGCCCGTCAGGGTAGTCAAGAGCCCCTGGAGCCTGAAATAGTGGCCCAGGGGAACGCCAAGATAAAGAAGGGCAGGGGGTGTGGGAAACTGGCCCCAGACGTTCCCACAATCCGGGAGGAGGCAGAGCCTTAAGGTGACGCCCCGGAACCTACAGGGGAACAGGTGGCTGAACTGGGTGAGGTCCCTGAGCTGTGGCAGTGGCAGCAGGAAGGGGGGGGCACCAGGGAAGCATTCTGTGCAGCACAGAGGACATGCTCTATGCTGGAGGGTTTGCGGCAGCAGGCTGCAGACCAGGCGGCTGGCAAGGAGCCAGGCTCACACCTGATTCATTGGGAGGATGACCTCCCGTATAGTGAGCCTAACGTTCCTGAGCCAGGTCAGCCCGTGTGCTGGTGGTACTCCAGTGCTTCAGGGCCTTCCTACTGGGGTTGGCTCATGATGTGTCTTCAGCAGGACATTTGGGGCAGGACAAGACCTTTGAGAGGCTTGTCGCCCACCTTTACTGTCTCCTAATGTGCAGGCACTCAGATGCACATTGCAAGTCTTGCCAGACTTGTCAGTCAAGTGGCAAGAGTGGGGGGGGAATGTAAGGCTCCCCTCCAATTTTTACCTGTTGTCAGTACTCCCTTTGAGAGGGTAGGCATTGACATTGTGGGGTCTTTGGATCCCAAGACAGCCATGGGCAACAGGTTTATCCTGGTCTTGGTGGACCATGCCACCGGTACCCAGAACCATTCCTTTGAGATCAATCACTTCCCCTGTGGTGGGTTGTGCTTTGATGGGGGGGTTTTACCCACACGGGGTTCCCCAAGTCAGTGTTATCTCATAGGGCTACCAACTTCATATCCACATATATCAAGTCTCTGTGGAAGGAGTGTGGGGTAACCTACGAGTTAACCACCCCTTACCACCCCCAGAGTAATGGGCTAATTGAGAGATTCAACCGCACCTTGAAAGGCATGATCATGGGCCTTTCAGAGCCCTTGAGACAGAAGTGGGACATCCTTTTGCCATGCCTAGTGTTCGCCTTCAGGCAGGTGCCTCAAAAGGGACCTGGGTTTAATCCCTTTGAGCTGATTTATGGCCACCCTGTGAGGAGATCTTTAAGTCTGGTCAAGGAGGCTTTGGAAAAAGCTCCTAGTAAACCCCCCCAGGATGTATTTAATTACATGCTGGTTTGAGAAACCAGACGGCCCGCTTCAGGACTTTCGCACAGGAGAACCTGGAAGCAAGCCAGGAGGACATGAAACGCTGATATGACCAGAATGTCACTCTGGTCGAGTTTCAACCTGGACAGAAAGGGTGGGTGATGGCACCAGTGGAGCCTAGGGTGCTCCAGGACAAGTGGACTGGGCCATTTGAAGTGGTGGAGCGCAAGAGTGAAGTCATCTACCTTGTGGACTTGCGATCTCCAAGGAATCCTTTAAGGGTCCTGCATGTCAACCACCTCAAGCCGCACTTTGAGCAGACTGAACTGTCCATGCTCCTTGTGACAGATGATGAGGTGGAGGAGGAGAGTGAGCCTCTTCCTGACCTCCTGTCTGCAGGAGAGAAAGATGGGTCTGTCGAAGGAGTGATCCTCTCCCCCTCCCTGACTGAAAAGCAGCAGAGTGACTGTCACCACATGTTGGGACAGGGCGCCTCACTGTTTTCCCTGATCCCAGGTGTCACACACTTGTGCATATATGATGTGGACACTGGGGACAGTCCACCCATTAAACAGAAGGTTTACAGGGTGACTGACAGGGTCAGGGCTTGCATTAAGGATGAAGTATCCAAAATGCTAACCATTGGGGGTTATTGAGCACAACAGCAGTCCTTGGGCCAGCCCTGTGGTATTGGTCCCAAAGGCTGCTGCACCTGGTGCTGCTTCAGAACTCAGGTTCTGTGTGGACTATCGGGGACTCAATGTAGTCAGCAAGTCTGATGCACACCCCATCCCCCAAGCTGATGAGCTCATTGACCGGTTAGGAGTTGCCAAGTACCTAAGTACTTTTGATCTAACCTCTGGGTACTGGCAGATTGCCTTAACTGAGGGGGCCAAGGAGAGGTCTGCATTTTCTACCCCAGATAGGCACTTTCAGTTTAAGGTGATGCCATTTGGGATGAAAAATGCCCCTGCAACCTTTCAGAGGTTGGTCAACCAGGTGTTGGCTGTGCTGGATGAGTTCAGTGTTGCCTACCTTGATGACATTGCTATCATCAGTTCCCCATGGGAGGAACACTTTGACCACGTCTGTAAAGTGTTGGAGGCCCTGCAAAAGGCAGGACTCACTATTAATGCAAGCAAGTGCTGAATAGGGCAGGGTTCAGTGGTGCACTTGGGACACCAGGTGGGGAGTGGCCAGGTGGCACCCCTACAGCCAAATATTGATACCATTCTGGCATGGGAGCCTCCCAAGACCCAGACTGAGGTGAGAGCCTTCTTAGGTCTCACAGGATGCTATAGGAGGTTTGTCAAGTGGTATGGCACAATTGTTGCCCCATTGACTGAATTGACATCCAAAAATCAGCCCAGAAAGGTGATCTGGACTGAGTCTTGCCAGACAGCTTTTGATGCCCTGATGGCTGCCATGTGCACAGCACCTGTACTGAAGGCCCCTGACTACTCCAAGGAGTTTGTTGTGCAAACATACGCCTCAGAGCATGGTATTGGAGCAGTACTCACACAGCTTAATAAAGAGGACCTAGATCAACCTGTAGCCTTCATTAGCAGGAGGTTACTTCCCAGGGAAGGTAGGTGGAGTGCCATGGAACGTGAAGCTTTTGCTGTGGTCTAGGTGCTGAAGAAGCTAAGACCCTACTTGTTTCGGACTCACTTCTGGGTTCAGACCGACCACAGGCCCCTCAGATGGTTAATGCAGATAACGGCTTAGAATCCAAAACTGTTGAGGTGGTCCATTTCCCTACATGGGATGGACTTTACACTGTAACACCGCCCTGGCACAGAACACACCAATGCTGATGGTCTGACCAGGTTCTTCTGCCTTAGTGATGAGACTTCCCATGAGGTTGGGTAGTTGCTCCTCACTTTGAGCTGGGGGGACACGTGTTAGACTTTTCATCCTTGGCGTGGTTTCCCCTAACTTTTTGTCTCTGTTTCCCAGGTTGTTGATGTGTGCTGGACTCTGTTTTTGCTGTTTTTGTTACTCTGGGCACTTTACCACTGCTATCCTGTGCTAAAGTGCAAGTGCTCCTGTACAAAATGTGTATGTAATTGGTTATCCATGATTGGAATATTTGATTTACTAGTATGTCCCTAGTGAAGTGTACTAGAGATGCCCAGGGTCTGTAAATCAAATGCTACTGGTGGGCCTGCAGCACAGGTTGTGCCACCCACATTAGTAGCCCCGTAAACCTGGCTCAGACCTGCCACTGCTGTGTATGTGTGTGCAGTTTTAAACTGCTAATTGACTTGGCAAGTGTACCCACTTGCCAGTCCTAAACCATATCTTTTCTTACATGTAAGACACCCCTAAGTTAGGCCCTAGGTAGCCCCATGGGCAGGGTGCAGTGTATGTTTAAGGTAGGACACATAATAATGTGTTTTACATGTCATGACAGTGAAATACTGCTAAATTTGGTTTTCACTGTGGCAAGGCCTATCTGACTCATAGGTTAACATGGGAGGGGATACCTTTAAAACTGATTAAAGCTTAGATTCCCTTTGGGAGCAGATAGACATGTGGAGTTTGGGGTCTCTGAACTCACAATTTTGAAATACACCTTTTAGTAAAGTTGGTTTTAAGATTGCGATTTGAAAATGCCACGTTTAGAAAGTGTGCATTTTCTTGCTTAAACCGTTTCTGTAACTCTGACTGTTTGTGGATTCCCTGTCTGGGTCAGTTTGACAGTTGGGCTGTTTGCACCTCTCTGTAAACAGTGACACAAAGGGAGGCAGGGTGTGTCCTGCATTTTCTGATGAGCATCTGTGCTAGGAGGAAGAGGAGGAGTGGTCACTTACACCTGAAAGCGCTGTGCCTGCCCTCACACAATGCAGTCCCCAACCCCATGGTCCGTGTCTGGGGCCTTGTCTGGGCAAGGCAGGACTTCACAAACAAGAGAGACTTTGCTTTGAAGTAAGCCTACTTCAAAGGGCAAAATGGGTATAAGAAGGGCACCCAAAACCACAGACTTTAGTTGACTTCTGGACATCAAGATGAACATCTGCCTGGAGAAGAGCTGAATAGCTGAGGAGGAGTGCTGCCCTGCCTGAAAATGTGCTTTGTGGAGCCATCCTGCAGTTGCTGCTTCTGCCTGTGCAAGAGGACAAAGACTGGACTTTGTGTGCCTTCTTACTTGTGAAGAAATCTCCAAGGGCTTGAAATAGAGCTTGCCTCCTGTTGTTGAAGTCTCAGAGACAGCAAAGACTTCTCTCTGCCAGCACCTGCAGCCTCTGCTGAGACTCCTACCCTGCCAATTGGTGCCCATCCAGTTCCTGGGACCCTGGAAGGAGAAGCTGGCAGAACAAGAGTAAGAAAATCCACGCACAGACTGCCGTGCGGGAAACAATTTGGCACGCCTTCCGAGACACGGTTGAAAAATGAGGCGCCGCCGGATTTGAATCAGAAATTGATGCTCCTCCGGCATTGTGGCTGGAAAATCGATGAATGGAGCTGGAAGAATGACACTCACTGACGGAGGCTGTTAACATCGCAACCCACATTGCACGGTTTTGCTGAGACCGTGCGGCAGGATTTTTTACGCCAACCTTGCTGGGCAAGGAAAAATTATGCAAAGCCTGCCCGGACCTGAGTGCTGTCTCGACCGACGCATCGCTCCCCTGTGGGGAGGAAAAACGATGCACGCCAGCCCGACCGGAGAAGGAGAAATAGATGCACAGCTTACCTTTTTTGACGCACACTTGCCCGTGCGGGTTATTTTGATGTGACCCAGGTACATTTTCACGTTCAGCGTTAGCATTTTGTTTAAAATTACATGAAGACTCTTTTTGCTTTTTAATCAATAACTTGACTTGTGTATGTTGGATGTTTGTTGTTGTGGTCTTGTTATGTTTAGATAAATATCTTCTATTTTTCTAAACCTGTGTTGTGTCATTTTGTAGTGTTTTCATTGAGTTACTGTATGTGTTGGTACAAATACTTCACACCTAGCACTCTGAAGTTAAGCCTGCTTGCTTGTACCAAGCTACCAAGGGGGTGAGCTGGGGTTAGCTGAGGGTTATTCTCCTTTATCCTGATTAGAGTAAGGGTCCTTGCTTGGACAGGGGGCAACCTGACTGCCAACCAAAGACCCCATTTCTAACAACAATCATATGTTTTCAAACTGGGTGGGTTCAATTCCCTCCTCCGTTTTTTCAAACCTAAGATGCAGAACATTTAGATATCTAGGCCCATATTTATACTTTTTGACGCAAAACTGCGCTAACTCAGTTTTGCGTCAAAAAAATGAGCGTAGGCTAACGCCATTCTGAAGCACCATGCGGGCGGCGTATTTATCGAATGACGTTAGCCGGCGTTAGCCGCCGGCGCCGTCTGGTGTGCGTTAAAAAAAACGACATACACCAGGCAGCGCCGGCGTAGGGGGATATGGGGCTTGGGCGTCAAGAAATGGGGCAAGTCAGGTTGAGGCAATTTTTTCGCCTCAACCCGATTTGCGCCATTTTCTTTCACTCCCAACCCCCATAGAAATGACTCCTGTCTTAGCAAAGACAGGAGTCATGCCCCCTTGCCCAATGGCCATGCCCAGCGGACTTCTGTCCCCTGGGCATGGTCATTGGGCATAGTGGCATGTAGGGGGGCACAAATCAGGCCTCCCTATGCCACAAAAAAAAATAAAAAAAAACACTTACCTGAACTTACCTTAATGTCCCTGGGATGGGTCCCTCCAGCCTTGGGTGTCCTCCTGGGGTGGGCAAGGGTGACAGGGGGTGTCCCTGGGGGCATGGGAGGGCACCTCTGGGCTCCTTCAGAGCCCACAGGTCCCTTAACGCCTGCCTTTTGCAGGTGCTAAAAAACGGCGCAAAAGCGGCCGTATGTCATTTTTTTGGACCCGCCCACTCCCGGGCGTGAATTTTGCCCGGGAGTATAAATCCGACACACATGCCTCGGAGTCGATTTTTTAGACGGAAACGCCTACCTTGCATGTAATTAACGCAAAGTAGGTGTCCACGCTAAAAAATTACGCTAACTCCATGGACTTTGGCGCTAGACGCGTCTAACGCCAAAGTATAAATATGGAGTTAGTTTTGCGTCGGAATTGCGTTAAAAAAAACGACGCAATACCGGCGCAAACGGAGTATAAATATGCCCCCTAATAACTCAGATCTCTGGGACAGAAGGGATGTTTGCAATGCATTTAATTGGACTGTGTCAGGCTTATTCCTTCATTCCCTTCTACAATAGATTGATGATGATGTGCTGCTCATCATCCTGATGAATATTCTTGTTTTGTTTGTCTTTGTCACACCTTTCCCCAGATCCCCTTTTGCATCTATTCATCAAACCCTCACCCTCTTCCCCCGGCTGTGTAGTTTTGTTTAGGTGTCTTAATTTACATCAAATAGATCACACACTTGGCGGGACAGATGTGATTAAATGCAATACCAACTCACTGCAGCATCTTCTATTACCTGAGCAGTAGGCCACACCAGCCCAATATATCCAACTACACATACGAACATCATTCCTCAATGTTAAAATCATCATTTAGGCCTTTGTTATTATTGGAAATGGTCCTCCCTACAGGGTCACCCCCAAACATTTTGCCTTTGTCCTCCTACATTTTGCTGTATTTGTGCTTGTTGGCCTTGGGGCTCTGTGCACTTTACTACTGCTAACCAGTGCTAAAATGCTTGTGCTCTCTCCCTAAAACAGATTGATTGGCAATGACCTGATTGGAATATATTTAATTTACATGTCACGTCCCTGATAGACTGGTATATCATATACCCAGGAACTGTAAATTAAATGGTACCAGTGGACCTGCAGAACGTATTTTCTACTAGAAAATCGCAGCCATCCACGACAGCTTCAACACCTCACCTCCGCCAGACCCCACCCCCAACAACTCCTCCCACGCCGACCACATCACCTGGACACAAGTAGACGACGCCGAAACCCTAAAGACCATGAACTCCATCCACTCAGGATCTCCCTCTGACCCCTGCCCACATCACGTTTTCAACAAAGCCGACGTCACCATCGCCCCCAAACTCCGCAAGATCATCAACCTTTCCTTCAACACCGCTACCTTCCCGGACAGCTGGAAGCACGCAGAAATCCAACCCCTCCTCAAGAAACCTAAGGCTGACCTCAACGATCTCAAAAACTTCCGACCGATCTCCCTCCTCCCTTTCCCAGCGAAAGTCATCGAGAAGATCGTCAACGCACAGCTCGCCCACTACCTAGAAGACAACTCCATCCTAGATCCCTCCCAATCCGGCTTCAGACGAAACCACAGCACAGAGACTGCACTCCTCGCCGCCACAGATGACATCAGACTACAAATGGACAACGGCGAAACCTCAGCCCTGATCCTCTTAGACCTATCAGCCGCCTTCGATACAGTCTGCCACCGCACCCTACTAACCCGTTTACACGAAGCCGGCATCCAAGACAAAGCCCTCAACTGGATCTCCTCCTTTCTCTCCGGCAGAACCCAGAGGGTCCGACTCTCACCTTTCCACTCCAAAGCCACCAACCTCATCTGCAGCGTCCCCCAAGGCTCCTCACTGAGCACAACGCTGTTCAACGTCTACATGGCCCCCCTCGCACAACTGGCCCGCCAGCACAACCTCAGCATCCTCTCCTACGCCGATGACACCCAGCTCGTCCTTTCCCTGACCAAAGATCCTCTCACCGCCAAAGCCAACCTTCACGAGGGACTGAAATCCATCGCCGAGTGGATGAGCAACAGCTGCCTGAAACTTAACTCCGACAAGACAGAAGTCCTCATCCTCGGGCGCACCCCCTCGGCCTGGAACGACTCGTGGTGGCCCACCGCCCTGGGCCCCCCACCCACCCCAGCCAGCCACGCACAAAATCTCGGCTTCACCCTCGACTCCGCCCTCACCATGTCCAAACAAGTCAACGCAGTCTCATCCTCCTGTTTTAACACCCTCCGAATGCTCCGCAGGATCTTCAAGTGGATTCCAACAGGAACCAGAAAGACAGTGACCCAAGCCCTCGTCAGTAGCAGACTCGACTACGGCAATGCACTCTACACAGGCATCCCAACAAAAGACATCAAACGACTCCAACGCATCCAGAACGCATCCGCCCGCCTGATCCTCGACATACCCCGCCGATGTCACATCTCCCCTCACCTGAAGGACCTCCATTGGCTCCCCGTGGACAAGAGGATCACCTTTAAACTCCTCACCCACGCACAGAAGGCACTACACGACACCGGACCTACCTACCTGAACACCAGACTCAACTTCTACGTTCCCTCACGTCAACTACGATCTGCCAACCTTGCCCTCGCCATCGTCCCCCTTCCGTCCAGCGCAAGATCTCTGGCGGCAGATCCTTTTCCTACTTCGCCGTCAAGACCTGGAACTCACTCCGACCTCACTACGCCAGACCCAGGACCTCCTCACTTTCAGGAGACTCCTCAAGACATGGCTCTTCGAACGATAGCTGCAGCCCCCCCCCTAGCGCCTCGAAACCCTAACGGGTACATAGCGCGCTTTATAAATTTATTGATTGATTGATTGTGCCACCCACTTAAGTAGCACCTTAAGACTTTTCCTAGGCCTGCCTTTGCAGCCTGAAGCCAGAGTCCCACTGCCATGTCGGTTGGCCTTTAAAACCCATTGCAAAGCCTTAAATATTCATTATATATAAGTCACCCCCAAGGTAGGCCCTAGGTATTCTTTTGGCAGGGTACTGTGTAATTAAAAGATGGGCATGTACTTTTTATTATTATATGTCCTAATCGTAAAAAACTCCTAAATTAGTTTTCTCACTACTGAGAGGCATACCGTTCCCATAGGGTAACATTGGGGATGCCTTATTAAAATGTATAACTTTTAATTCTTAAACAAGAGGGGTAGATAAATCATGTTTGGAAACTATGAACATGTAATGATAAACCCTATTTAATGGTAGAGTCAGATATATACCTTTACAAATTTGAAAAATGCCACTATTAGAAAGTTGGCGTTTTCTTGACCTCAGCTCTCTGTGCCTGCGGCCTGCCTTAGTTCAAATAACTGGGTGTAACTGACAGTTGAGACTTTGTGAATTCACCCCAGACTGTCACACAGTAGGGGATTAACTAGGACCTGAATGAGCCATTAAGTGACTTGATTGGGGCAGAGCTAAGCACAGTCCCACTTGCAACTGAATAGGCTGAGCTCTGCTACCACACAATAGGCTTAACGATCCTGTATTGTCAGTGAAGCCTGCTAGAAGCCAGGACAGAGGAGGCAGGAAATTCCTGGAGCTTCAGAGAACCCTTCTGGAAACTTCTCCCAACTTCTAGGAGCAGAGCCCCAGGGTACAAAAATAGGGCTCTCAGACCTGCTCCTCTGTTCACTACTGAACCCTTGGGGGGACTCTCAGAGGACTACCTGCTGCTAGGACCTACTGTAGGATGTACCAGACTGCTGCTGTAGCTGGAATGACTGCTTTGCTGCATGGAGAATGTTTGGAACTTTCAGAGGCCAGCCCTTCTGTAGAGCCCTACATCCCCACCTGCACCCAGGACTTCAGAAGTGACTCCAACGGCTAGTTAGCTGGTCTCTTGTTATGAGCTATGGGGACATAACAGGCTCCCATCATCTTAAACCTCTACCTGGACTCAGCCTGAGTGAGTTTTGACCTCCCAAGGAGTCTCTATCCATTCCTGGACCCTTGGTTGTGGTGATAAAGGTGATCAGGTGGCCCTTTTCCAAAATTTTGGACTTGCTATTTTGAACCTTAAACTTTAAGATTTCAGAACTCTGGTTCAACTAATTGATTTTGATGGTTTAGTGTCAAATACTTTATTAAAATATTCTTTATTTACCTAGGTTGGTTTAGAATTTTTAGTGTGTTGTGTTTTCACTGAATACCTGTTTGTGTGCTGCATAAATACTTTACACATTGCCTCTAAGTTTAGCCTGACTGCTTTTTGCGCCAAGCTACCCAGGGATAAGCACAGGTAAAATAAGTGTCTTTTTGTGGTCCACCCTGCAAGGGATTGTGACAGTTGATTGACCAGGGTTCATACATCAATCAACCAACAATGCAATTTCCCACAGTTATGCATAAATAAAAAAATAATCTTGTCAACTACAGAGTACAGGTTTTGAGTACACTTTTCCTGACTTGAGGATTTTGTCTTTGGTTTTCATAAAATTCCATGCTCACCATTGCTCAGAATAATTTGTTATTGCTAGTTTTAGTTATAATATGTGGTATTATTTGATGGCATGGTGGTAGTAGTCTGTCCTCAATTCTTCTAAAGCTATAGTATAATTGTATACGTATAACCCACTAACTCTGTGTTTTTCTTTCAATTTAGTTGCCTGTGATGGATATTCATTTTGATAAATCCTACAGTTGGACATCTCCTAGGTGGGTGTGGGACCTGCCTTCCCTGTTAGCGCATTATCAATACCATAAAGATGGTACCTTGGGAAAACCTCCAGGAAAGTGTTGGTAGATTGACACAGGGAGCAACCACCATCCATCACTTCATCTGTAAAGGTAAGAGATCTATGGGGTGAAGTGAACTAGCTTAATCAGTACATAACTAGCTTTTACTGCAGATGAGATATGTAATTGTTTATCTAGGTTTCTGTAGGCAATGTAAGGAATACAGCAGACCCTCCTAACTGTCAAACAGTTTTTGAAATACATGAAAAATACAGACTGCACAAAAAGGCATCAGTGCAAAGTTAAAATAAAACACAAAATTCTTCAGACAAAAAGTAGATCAGAAAGTTTTTCCCTTTACCAAAATATCAAACCAAGCCCCCCTCTCCACCCACAACAGGCCCACCCCTAACAGAATTTTTTTCCCACCCCCAACCAATGTCCAAAATAAATATAAATGTCCAAATGTCAAAAAAACTAATATATCCTGTTTTAATTCCCACTTCCTCACCCACAACAAAACCTTCTCCCACCAAAATCAATTTTTTTTAAAAAAGGGGTAGAAGAGTGAAATCTCAAGGAGGGTCCTAAGGTGTTGCATGTGAGTCTTGAGGCAGGCCTTCTTAAGAACCAAGGGGCATATTTATACTTGTTTTGCACCTAATATGCGTCATTTTTTTGATGCAAATTCAATGCAAATCTAACTCCATATTTATACTTTGGCGCTAGACACGTCTAGCACCAAATTTATGGAGTCAGAGTGATTTTTTGGACATAGAAACCTAGTTTGCGTCAATGAGATGCAAAGTAGGTGTTTCTGTGCAAAAAATGACTCTATGGCCTTAGCGCCATATTTATTCCCACGTGCTAAAATCACACACGGGAGGAAGGAGGGGTAAAAAAATGGTGCAAAGCTTGCTTTGCACCATTTGTTAATGCCTGGTTCAGGGCAGGCGTTAGGGGACCTGTGGGCCTATTTCCATGGTGGAACTCCATGGAATAAGCCCACAGGTGCCCTCCCTAAGCCCCAGGGACACGCCCAGCCATACCAGAGAGACTGCAGAGGATGGGGGACCCCATCCCAGGTAAGAATAGGTAAGTACAGGTAAGGTTTTTTTTTTTAAGTGCCATTGGGGGCCGTGAAATGCCCCCCCTACATGGCACTAGGTGCAATGGCCATGCCCAGGGGACCCTGGTCCCCTGTGCTAGCAATTGGGGTGGTGGGCAGGACTTCTGTCTTTTCTAAGACAGAAGTCATGTGGTATGTGTGGTTTTGCGTCAGAAAATGACTCTAGGCAGGTTAGAGTGATTTTATTTTTTACTCTAACCTGCCTAACGTCATTTTTTGGTGCAAAACCCCCTTTTTCCATACTGCCAGCCCCACCCGCCTAAAGTCATTCATTTTGACGCTAGCCTACCATTTGCACCGGCTTGCACCATTCCATAAATATGGTGCCCGGCTGGTGCACAGAAATGGTGCAACCCGGTGCTAAACTTTTTGGTGCAAAACTGCATTAGTGCAGTTTTGCATCAAAAAGTATTAATCAGGGCCCAAGTGGGCCAGTTCGGCAGCACATGGCAATGGAGTATCTGGTCTCACGGAGGGGTGACAGTGGTGGTATGGGTGGCCTGGAGGCTGGAGGCTCAGGCAGTTTGCTGGCAGAACTCGGGCCAGGAGCAGGGTCATGTGCCTTGCCCTTCTCATCCAACGGCCATTGGTACCTGGCCCTGGTGGCCTCCAACCCCTGCAGTCAGAGTTGAGCCACTATCTCCTGCCGGATCGGTGATGGTGAAAGACCAGCAGGAGCTATATCAAGTAAGAAAACAAATAAAGACAAATTGTAAAGAATGCTCTGTGCAAACACTTGTTTTAAATTATATAGTGGCACATTATAAGTATATTGCTGGACCCCTAGAGCCACAATTTTTAATGTGATTAGGAAAGTCACAGGGATATGATAATACCAACACATGCCTCACATAAGAGCACTGACTGAGTAAAAGACGGCAGCATAATATATGAAAAATAACAGAGTGATTTTTATTTTCTTCTAAAGGATTTCCTAACAAAAGTAAACCACACAGAACCTTTGTGTGGAAAAAAGAAATATAACTCTCATTAATGAGTGAGGCATCATCCTCTATTGAGTACTAGTATTCTATTCGGGTTGTGCTAAATGACAGGAGGAATGCTAGCTAGCTCATCGGTACAAGTTTGCTACTGTCTGCAGCTAGGAGAAGATGCAATCGACAAAAAAGTATCTTTGATTCCAATGCTCTTCTCCAAATACCTTTAAATTTTACTGACTCCAAAAAGGTAGATCAATAATACATCACACACGTCATTATAACATGTGGATAATAGATATCCTGTTTGCTGTATGTAGACCTTGGGAAAAAAAGGTGCACTGTATTACAGGAAAAGGAACAGGATATATGTATAGATTTTATTGGACTCATTCATCTCACCTGCAAAACACAAAACCACAGACACTTAATCCCACTTTACTTCCTGGCCTCACCCTCAACAAAAATTATTTCAATCAAACACATTCGCTTGGCAGTAAGGGAAGGAAACTTAACTTAGGCCTGATTATGAGGTTGGCAGTCTTGAGACTGCCAAACTTGCGCTGGGAATAAGACTACCGCACTCCTGGTGGTCTAAACCCCAGTTTATGATACTGGCAGTCAGACTGCCAGGACACAGTCACCTCCAGCGGGATGCTCAGTTTGGCACCACCATGCTGATCATTATTTCCCGTTCCATGATCCTTTTCATGGTGGGGTCCCTGACATGAAAAGGCTAGCAGAAAGTCAGTGGGGGCCCATGCACTGCCCATGACCACTGCAGACAGTGAACATTTCGTTGAATGCTGATGCACCCTACTCACTACAGCAATGCCGCTGGCTCTATTACGAAACTGAGGTTCCACCCTCTGACCCAGTGGAGGAGGCTGCCACACTGGTGGCAAGCTACCCGTCAGAACTTCAGCAGACTGGCTTTTTCGTCTGCCAAAGTCATAATGAGGCCCTATGTCATGACAAGTTGCTAGACCCCTAAAGGAAGCCAAGGGGCTTTTTGGACAGTTCTCTGGCTCCACAAAAATATCTGCATGTTTATTTTGGATGTGGCCCTTACTCCAAGTGCCAGCCCAGATCCAACAGAGTTGTTAGGCGAGCTTAGGAGAGCAGCTGTAGGTGACCTATAACCTAATCCACTAGCTTGGCATGAAGACTCAACCTGAGGTGATACCATATCCAGATCCAAGTCCAGGACCGCCGTAGCTTCTTGGGTTATACCCAAAACTGGCCCCAAGTCCTTTTTCACTTCTCTACAGCCACCATTCGAAAACTAAGACAAAATAGTAGAGTGAGACTTGAGGAGGGACAACTGGGATTGTGGTTCATATGCCGAATAGTTTTTAAAAATGTGGAACAACAAAGGGAAGCACCAACTGAGCTGGTTGAAGAAACTAGACGACTTGAGCCTGAACACCTGGGAAACATCTTATTATGTATTTCTGCATCTTACTGCGTCTTATTGAAGCGTCCTAATTGAAGAATAATTGCAAAAGGGAATGGGAGACTCCTGCACCAACCAAGGACAAAGTCTTAATATGGTAGGTTGGGTTGGTTAAGAAAGGAACAGCTGAGACTGGTCCAAATCGTGTTGTAAATCGTGCTCACAGATCAACACCCAACCTAGGGGGACCAACTCCGTGACAACCGGACTCAGCCCAATCCAATATTGTTGCGGACAACTGTGAAACAAAAGTCATAACATCATAAAAGAGACATAAAAATATCAAGGCAGCATGATGGTATCAGCAGAAAAGAAAAACATATCAGGAGAGTGGGCGCACAACCCCTCACCGACACGCAAACCGTACCAGACATTAGCTGGCCCCTTCCGCATTCCAGACAAGAGAACCACTGCTTTACACTTACCCACACAATCCTTCAAATTCCTTCATCGGAATTTGGAACTATCTATCCTATGCGTCATATCCTTGATAGGCCTTGATAGGCCTATCCATTGCTTTAGAAGGCAATGAGACCCCCACACACACTCTATTTAACTGCACTGTGAGAGTGCGGGAGGGGTGTACAGGGCAACAGATCACAAATTGTGAATTGTACACAGTGGAGATGGCAATGATGGTGGTTATGGCCATAATGGTGGTGATGGTGGCAAAAAGTCTCTGGCAGCAGGCGAACTCAGCAAAATCTGCAGGCACAGATGCATGTACAGGCGCAGGGTGCAGGTGCGCCGCCAGTATTCCTGCCGGTGTCACTGGCCAGGCTGGTGTCCCTGGCTCTCCTGACTTCAGCACTCCCAACTCCCTGCACAATCCCTGGACCGGTTGCACCAACAGCCGCCATCAACCTCCAATGTGCTACTCTTACCACGTAGGTTCTCATTATCCTAATGAGACTACTAGATCTTGGCGGCAGAATCACTTGTATTGTGAGAGACTGAGTCTGAAACCACACCAGGTGACACCTGTCGTCCTAATCTGGTTTTGTTCCAGCTAACTAGCAGTGCCTTATCTCCACCCAAGAGCAGAGATGATTGGGCAACCAAGCGCATGACACAAATGACTCCTCAGGGAAATCGTGGTCACTCAGATCTCATCCATTTCTCTCAGTTACATTAGTCTCACATATGTAAGGATCAGAGTCAGAGTATAGTTCAATAAAGTTTTATTCAAGTAACTGCATCTTAGATAATAAAGCATGTATTGCAATTACTAGGATGATGAAGCACAACAAGATTAAAATGGTGACAAGGAGAGTGAAACATAAATATAACGCTGCCATCTTGTCACTAAGATCGTTAGGAAGAGTTCCTACCTAGGCTATGTTAGAGCACAGCATGTTAAGCTCTAATTCTGCCCTTCAGGTTCCCCTGGGAAGACATCATCCTTCATACCTGAGCAAGCAGCCTGTAGTCTACATAAGCAGCTGCAGCGAAGCACTCCGGAATCAGCATACAGTCGTGGTCATCTGGCTGGAATCTCCCTCTAATGTACATAGGTCAAAGTAGTGTTTTTATAATAAAACAGCTGATGTTCCAAGAAAGGATCTGCACATAAGAGTGTGCATGCTTCTGTGAAGATTGGAGACAAAGCGTACCACTTTTGCTGGCAACCTATCTCAATACAGCCTTGAGAAAGCACAGAGTGAAAGAAATGTCTTGTTTAAGAACGCAGTGCTGATCTAGGCAAAGAACAGCCAGATAGAGAAAAATAAAACAAGCCTGCAAATGTGGTTATTGTTAAAATAATATAACAAAGCTAAATAAAATATATCTAGGTAAAAGTGCACAGCGGCAGGTCTAGTTTGCTAAAATAACATGTATAAACGTATAGCTAAAATGGCTACACAACCTAAGGCATATATATGGGAATGTCAATAATGACAAGTTAAAAACACTTGAACATGTATTAAAAGCACAATTTAAAATGTTAATTGTGTTGTCATATATATGGGAATGTCAAAAGTGACAAGTTAAAGACACTTGAGCATGGATTAAAAGAACAATTTAACATTTTTATTGTGGCATCAGGAAAAAGACAAATTTCAAAATTCAGAGTCATTTTTAAAATCGCCAATTGGATCCAGGATAATTGAAGATAGGAAATCTTCCACTTCGGCAGGTGGTAAATTAGGAAGTTCATTGTCAAGGAAAACCAAGGAGCATTTGTGTTACAAAGCATGAGCTCCAGCCAAGGCAGCAGCATTCCATGGTGAGCTCAACAATGAGTCTAGAGCTGCAGGATCCATGAAGGGTAACTCATAAACAGCTTCCCGTAGCAAACACACCCTCAACGCGCATGTCTGGTAATGAACACTCAGTGAGAACATCAACAGATCAGTGTCCAATGAAAGCAAGTGCTGCGTAGAAAGACAAACTTTCAGTGCACGTTCAAAAGTGCACCAAAGGCATCGAAAAGTGGGCTGCACACAATGCAAAACTGGTCTGAATGAAGGAGACCAGCCACACTCCAATTGCTCCAAGAGTGATGCTCCAAAGTACTGCATCATTCGTTCACGGCACAGCTTTGCTGGTGGAAGCGCTTTCAGTCCTCCTTGTTGCAGTGGGACAACCATTGCCCAGAAAAAGTAGCAATAGGAAAATGCCACACATTATAGACAAAGTTATTCGAAATCCCCCGAAAATACTAGAGAATATTGAGTGGATGGCTGAAGATATTGAGCCAAATATAGAGGAAAAGGTGTGAATGAAACCAGGACCAACAGCCTTAAAGAAATTTGCGATTCCAGTAGTACTGGATGCATTAAATATCCGTCCAACGAGTTCACCAAAGTGTCTTGGAAAGTTAGTACTTAAAAGGGACTGTATATCTGCCGATGACCACGCAACATGAAGCACATAGGTCTCGCTTGCAGATGTAAGTGCCACATGTTTTTGAAACAATAAAGCCTTGAGTCTGTTCAACTTGTCAAAATTCACATTTGAAGTAGCGATGTGGGGCCAAATCTCAGCTACTTCCCTCTTTCGTGTAGGAGGAAAAAGCACATTCCTGCAGCATATCACAATTTTGAAGACCGAAACGACATAAACTATTCTGGCTCGCATCCCACAACAGCTCTCATTATTGAGGAGGACGCAGCTGCCATTCGAGAGCACATGGAACACAGGTCTAATCAAAGGGACAGGCACTCCCTTCAGCTAACAAGCCAAGTTTGCTGCTGAAGCGTTACATGCTCTGTGCAAGGACAGCTGTTTACAAACCATCAAATGGCTGACCGAAGTCTCGCATTCGCTACTGCTAAGAAAGGCCTCTTTCATGCCACTGAAACATTTGTACGAGAAGGGCAGCTCCCATACCTCATGGATGTATTTATCTCCAAGACTTTCATATCTGCCCACTGGAATGTGTTTTAAGCAGTAAGTGAATTGAAGCGTTGAAATAGGCAGATTAATGACCCCATGTATTAACCACTCAGCAGATGGTATTTCAGCCACAGTAAAAGGCAACTTTTCTAATTTCTCAATGTTTAACATGACATAAGTCACTTCTTTTTAGCCATTAGTTGTTGATGTTGCATAAAATTAAATGTGGAAAATATGTCCCTTGCTCTAATGTGTTGCCAGGGAACGCAACCTGCCTCCAGTGTTTGTAGTTTTCAACCGAACTGCAGAATTGATGTTAGTTCACTCTGTCCATGGTGTAAAGAGAACATGTCGCTCTGTACTATGTCTATGGCAGAAGAAACAATGTTGCTTAATGTGTATATTCGGTCGGACATGGTATTAATCCTGTTAGCTACCACAGCTAATGCCTTTTTTAAGTTTTCCTGTCTATTTGTCTTAACCAGGCAGCAGCCTCTAGTTGAGAAAGCTTCCATTTCATTATAGACTGCATATAAGAAGCGCTTTCTCTGTTGTTTTCTGGGGCCTAACAGGAAATACTGTAAATCAGCATTATTAGACTGGAGACTGAGGTGTTCTCTAACAGCATCCAGTGAAGAACTCTTCAAACATTTCTGGCATGGTTTCCCTACACTGTATGTTGTTACTATACCTGCATGTTCAGATGACACATAGCAAGGGTCAGGCCTACTTGTTCTAAAACCCCCTGTGGAATTTAAAAAACATTTATGACACCCATTGGTATCCATTGGCCCCAATAACCACCCAGCAGGATGTGAAAGTGAAGCATTAAATGTACCTTTCTAGACCCATTCATCGAGCTGATCGTCAGTTGCATTTATACATTTTGCCATTTGTAAAACTTTGCAGGGGCAGGAATACTGGGAGCATTCAAAATACTTATTTTTTGCTAAGCATAAACAACTTGTCTGTTGTACAGTTTCATTAAAAAATATAATTTGAACAGATATCAGGCACGCTCTGAATAGAGCTTCCTTTCCCCTTATTTGCCACTTTTTTGTTCCACACACACTTTTAAAGTCAAATGACTTCAACCAATATTCATAGCCTTCTATAGCCAACTGGGAAACAAAGGAATATGAATAAATGAATTTTGTATCTGTCAATAATATATGTAAATTTTTCATAAATGGCAATCATATGACTCAGCATTTTTAACATTGTGCCCAGAAAAATATGCACATTTTTCAGAGTATGTTTTAGAACTCCATTGTGGTGGAGTTGGACAATGTTACCATTGTGTGTAATTAAAAATAGTCTTTGAGGTACTTGCTCTGTGAATAAAATGGTGTCCATAATAATTATAGCAAAACCTGTCACCATACTTCTCTTTGGATTGCTAAACATTGTTACTTTCGACTACAGTAGAAAACTGTAACTCAGTCATAATAGAATCAACTGTTTTCACATCCGAGTCTTAAGAAACAACTCCTGGTATTATTAAATCGTTCATAGAAAGTTTAAACACATATGGTATTTGAATGACCTCCGTTGAGCCGTAAATATCAAATGTGACTTTATCCCAAACAATCCCATCAGGAATTGGTATAGCAGAAATGTACATGAAAGACAAGTCTTTGCGGACCATGTGAGAAGAAAAACAGGGTTTTAGGACCTCATCCACCAATTCAATTGTTGGTCATTCAGGAAGGTAAGGACCATGTATTAACAGAAAGAAAGTAATCACAATGCCAATCCAAAGGAGGAAAGCTAATACAATCAAAGAAAGGCACAGATAGTTCCATGGGAAAATAAAATAATTTGTTTTAAGCCAATTTATCAGCTTCTGTGTTTTTGGTAGTTCAAATGTAGAAGAGGCATATGAGCCTTAAAAGGTGTCATTGATGTCGGCAAAGTATACAGAAGCAGTCTGGGTAAAAATTAGAGCCATATTTGAAGGAGAACTGATAGGGGTCTCCCACAGTGGTTCACTGTAAATGACGCAATCATTTGTGTAGAAGTCGAGTCAAATCGATCAGCAATGTCTGTGTTACAAGTTACAACTGATGCTAGTGGAACTAATGAAAGATAAATTTCCACCCTCCCAAAGATTGGAGACGTGTCAGCATTGCTGCTCAAAACTTTTAGAAGGTCATCTTGACCAGCAGTGAGAGGTATTCAGGTACAACTGGTTGTTCCTCTTGGTCTGTTGTGCAGGATCGGCCACATAGTGTAACTTGACATTGTCGATGGAGACAAAGCGTTTTTCTTTAGAACCAGGCAGCGGTGTTAGACTGACAGTCCTGTAACAGTGTAGTCCCAGGGCTTAGAACAGTGCATGATAGGAAGGACCAAACTCCTTTTTCACAGCAACTTTTTCATGTACCAGATCTTAAACCTTTGGAATCCAGCTGGTAGATGTTATCGGTACATCCTTAATTCCTACAGAGGCAGCATTAACAGAAGCGATGTCATCATGAAACTGTTGTTATTCTTGCAAGACAGTGACACATTCATTTATGTCAAAGGTTGTTTCTGCTGCCTCCACCCCAGGACCATCAAGATCTGGAACATATATTTGAGTTCCAGACAGGCACTCGTTTGAAGTACGACCCCCCAGGGACCTTCTAGGCAAATTGTTGAGTGCTCTCTAGGCTCCATACAGGTGGTTAAACCAGCTATGACCCGTACCTAATACTCTGACTGTTAAGGATTGCTTTAAATATCAGTTTCATCGCTCCATGACACTAATTCCCTTGAGATGAAATGGAGACGAGTAATGGAGCTAGATCCCTAGCAAAGCCATGGAGACCCTGAATGCTCTTGAGGTGAAATCAGTGCCCTGGTCCGAGTGGAAAACCGCAACTGCATATGTGCCGATAAAGACTTGCAAATCTTTAATAACAGTCAGAGCATCATCCGAGCATTGTGATCACACCCATAGAAATCTGGAGCAGGAGTCACCAGCGGCGAAGATGTATTTGTATGCACAGTCCGGTGTTAGGGGACTACAATGGTCCAAGTACACACATTGTAATGGTTTGTTAGAAATTAGGAGGGGTTCTGCAGTGAGCGTTTTACGGTGGACCCCTTAATTTGTTGGCAGATATCACAACAAAGGACATACTGCTTGGTCTGTTTGTATAGACCTGGCCACCAACAACGAGCCTGCAATAATGATATTGTAGCTGCCACGCCAGCATGGGCGGATGGAACCCCCTCATGCGCCTGTTATTTTTACTTCTGCGTCTTAGAAGCCTCCCATTCGGAAGGAATATTTAGCAGGAAATGCTTTTGGTAAAGGCGTGCCTTCAGCCGTGACTTTCACAGCAGCCCATATGTCATCATCCAGTTTCATTCTAGAACGAGTTAATGCAGCAACATATGCCGTAACTACTGTTGATTTGGCTGCTTCATCAGCCAATGTATTTCCAGTGTTAACGCGTCCTTTTATGTTAATTTATTACACATTAGGACTCATTTTAGGCCAATGAATCTTGTGACCCAGTGGTGAGACACCGTAGGACGAGATAACTGATGAATATGTCACGCAATATATCGATAATGTCATCAATATTTACCACTACAATGCACTTTACTTTGGATAAAGACATTAATCAAATTGTCGAGGCAACCATGACCTTTCAGCCATGAATAACCACACCTGTTGATAGAATTTTATGAATTTTATTCCCTTTTGATTACAATCTACGAGCAGATGAATTAATCTCAATACCAGGAAGCAGAAGAGCATAGTCACAATATGGCAACTGTGATAAGATTTCATTAATGCAAGAATCACAAACATAAAAACATAACATGGCGTGAACATAGATGAGAATACAGCAAATATCATATATGTCTTAGTTCAGCAAAGTGTAACGTCAGTCATTTGTCTATTTGCGTCAGTCAGAGTGAATTTCCTATCCTGAGTGCTAATTAGCATCAGCATGTTGGGCTTCATGCAAAACAATTTGGAACATCAATTTAGAAAACATCTAGCTAGGGTCTCTAACAAAAGAGCAGTTGGTATCTAGAAAGGAAAAGCAAACAGACAAATTACAAATTGCATTGTCATAATTACCCTCCAAGGATTAGTTCAGCATACAGGATCAGTCTTCGTCTTCAGGTCATCAGTCAAACGCCATTAGTCTAAACTCGTCTACAGGTCAGGGAACACTTTCCCCATAAGGAGGAGAAGTGTAAAGGGCAGTCTACGGGTGAGGATGATTTTATTAAGTCTCAAAGTCACTGATCAGAGTGACAACTTTCTGGATGCAATCAATAGCATTCCCTACCTAATTCTAACGTCCCTTCTGTGACATGGGTTTTTATCCCTTTTTTGTAATACCTTCCCCCAAGATTCTATTGGACATTCTCTATACCCCACTATCTTTAACCTATCAAATTATACATTAAGTAATCCCAATTGTCACCCCACGATAATTTAAAACACTTTGATTGGTCTTCATAATTGACGTCTTCGGAGGTGGCACATCCAGGGGGTTTCTTCACCACTTGGCACGTTTTCTCGGGTCATGAGTTCCTTTGTCCGTGGTCTAACGTCCTTGTACATTACATTAATCTACATTTGTTTCAACTTCGTGTATAAACTCATACTAAAGCCGCTAGCATGCGGATGAGAACAGAATTTGTATTTGATACATGAAATAAAGAAAATAACATTTGCAGGGTCATGGCCCTTTGCGAGTCAGCACACTGGAAAACAAGAAAAATGCTTTAATTTGAGAGCTTAGGCAGCTAAATCCACAGCTCACGCTAACGTAAGGCCTATAGGATTTTCAATGCAATATTGTAAATTCTTAATATAAGCTTGATTAGTTATAATGCAAACAATCATTACTCATAATTGTCATTAGTTCGTGTACACAATGGTAGCTGCACGTTATCATAGTTATAATTCAAATGCACGTTAAGCAAATTACTAATTATTTTTGATTTCTATGCAGCATCGTTAAGCATTAATATAAGCATTACACTTCTAATATATGTAATATTCAAACTACACTCTCTCCGTCACTCCTCTGATGACGCTTGTCATCACACAAACCTTGCCCTTTAACCTTTTGTTAATTTTTCACCTTGCGCATAATGCGCATTTCTACATCTTGTCCTTTACGTGAACTATCCCAAATTTAATTGAACATTTTCTCTCTTTCACTTTCTTCGTTTTTTCTGGTCCTTTTGGTCCAATTTTTCTTAATTTTATCATTAATTTTGCATGCTCCCCACAATCCTAATAGACGGATCGGAACAATTAATACACCCATGAGTATTTTTGCAAGCACCCCATTCCAAATGTTGGTAAACCAGCTCCCTACTCTGGCAATTCCTTTTCCAAGTTTCTCCCAGACCCCAAGTTCTTTCAAATCTTTCAAATCTGTACTATCTCTAGTAAGGTTAGTAAGCATACCTCTAATCTTTTTACTATTGTCCGGAATGAATGAGCAACAATGGCGCTCGTTAAGCATGTTACAGACCCCTCCACTTTTTGCTAAAAGAATGTCTAAAGCAACCTGATTTTGAAGACTCATAACTCTTTCTGCAGCAAGTTCAGTATCCATCAGCAGTATAGCTCCTGTAGAGTTTGTCAGCATGTTGTCCACAATAGTAGACAAATTTGGGATTTTCATAGAATTCAAGATAACCCCTACTGAAGGGATTATAGCTCCAAATATGTCACCAATGACAGCAGCCACTGATTCTCGTTTTTGTCTAGGATGTTGTAATTCAGACATTTTAGGTATTTGTTTTAAGTCATCAATCTGGTAAATCTTTGGGAAAACTATTCCTAAATAACATGTCCCTTACCATCCCTTAGGAAGACGGTAATAAGCATTGAGTCCTCAAATATAATAGATCCCTAGGATCGCTGGATCCTGTCCATTCAATATAAATGTCCATTTACTCTGAAACAGAAACACATGTCTGCATTCACTCGTTCCCACAAACAAATTGTCTTGCTCAGATTTCGGTCTATATATACAAAGCCTACCTACATGTAATGCATCTATAGCTAGTTTGCCTTGTGTTTTGATTGCAGTGTAAGCGTAATCATTTGCATATGTGCATTTTTCTAATCCTTTTTCTAATCTTTCCTTCAATGCTTTATGTCTATCATCAGTGTGGTCTAAAAAGCTTTTCTCTACAGGTGATAGTAAACAGGTCAAGTTATTGCGATGTGCATAGGCAGAATCCTCTAACTAGTTTTATATCACGTTCTTTAGCTAATTTATTCAAGAATTCAATCACAGGCATAAAAGAGAACACAACATCCAGATTTGAATAAAAGTATTGCAAATGCTCATGATTATAGAACCTTGTTAGTAGCAAGCTGCAGCTAATCCAGTAAGTTAGAGGGAGGCTATGATAAGTAACTCCCTCCTGCACAGATGAAGGAATCTTGGGCCCATATTTATACTTTTTGACGCTAAACTGCGCTAACGCAGTATAGCGTCAAAAAATTTAGCGCCGTCTAACGCCATTCTGAAGCGCCATGCGGGCGCCGTATTTATGGAATGGCGTTAGCCGGCGCTAGCAGACCGGCGCTGCCTGGTGTGCGTGGAAAAAAACCACGTAGACCAGGCAGCGCCAGCGTAGGGGGAAAATGGCGTTAGGGCGTCTTAAAATGGGGCAAGTCAGGTTGAGGCAAAAAAATCGCCTCAACCCAATTTGCGCCATTTTTTTCGAGGCCCAGACGCCATTTAAATGACTCCTGTCTTAGTAAAGACAGGAGTCATGCCCCCTTGCCCAATGGCCATGCCCAGGGGACTTATGTCCCCTGGGCATGGTCATTGGGCATAGTGGCATGTAGGGGGGCACAAATAAGGCCCCCCTATGCCACAAAAAAAAATTAAAAATATAAAAAATAATACTTACCTGAACTTACCTGAATGTCCCTGGGGTGGGTCCCTCCATCCTTGGGTGTCCTCCTGGGGTGGGCAGGGGTGGCAGGGGGGGTCCCTGGGGGCAGGGGAGGGCACCTGTGGGCTCATTTTGAGCCCACAGGCCCCTTAACGCCTACCCTGACCCAGGCGTTAAATAGTGGCGCAAATGCAGGGTTTTTTGACCCGCCAACTCCCGGGCGTGATTTTTGCCCGGGAGTATAAATACGACGCATTTGCGTCGCCGTCATTTTTTTAGACGGGAACGCCTTCCTTGCATCTCATTAACGCAAGGAAGGCGTTCACGCCAAAAAATTACGCTATTGGCCCATACTTTGGCGCTAGACGCGTCTAACGCCAAAGTATAAATATGGCGTTAGTTTTGCGCCGAATTTGCGTCGAAAAAAACGACGCTAATTCGGCGCAAACGGAGTATAAATACGGGCCTTAGTGCACACATAACAGTCTTTCGTATCCATAGTCTCTACATACTCATTCAGCAAGCGATAGAAGACATTAGTAGAAAGTTCCCCTTTTGAATTAGTTCCCTTATGCAAGTGTCTTGCATCCTGATCAAATCTTTCCCACGGTGTTAGTGTTGTAGTTTCAGGTTTTGAAGTAGCATTAATAGTCTTTTTCTCCAACCACGGCATTCCCACAATCACACCCACAATTATTATTGCACACACAATACCTATTATAAGGCTCAACCAACCACACACTTTACTTCCCTTGTTACTACCTCAATTATAAGCCATGTCTGTATAGAAACAAATAGCAAAATAACAATCAACTAGAGGATGATCTAGAAATAATGTTTTTTTTCTTGCTCTTTGCTTGTATTTACATCGTCTTCACTCACTCCAGGACCCCCTTTGTCAAATCAAGTTAGCAGCTTGTCGCAATCAGGTTAGCAGCTCGTCACAATTAGGTTTCTCGAAGTCAATCCGGTTCTAATGTCACAATCGGTAATTTTAAAGTCTCTCTTTCAGTTTTTCAGATTCTCAATTTTAACCAAGCCTTTCTTTGGATCAGTTCAGGTACTGTAGTACTGTCCTGGCACTCCTCGGTCAAAACAGAACGCTAGGAATTCTTGTTGCCACTCAGATGTTGTAGCATACGCCCATTCAGAACCTGTATATCTTCTATTCGCGACTCTCTTTCTTTTCAGTCTTCGTTCACCTTGCTGTTCTCCTTCACTTAGGTCTTCCACTCGAGATGTATTGTTTTCCTCTATTATGGTGTCTCTCGGTACGTCTCTTATCCTTAAGAGTGGTTTCTCTGGCCAGTTATCACCTTTATGCGCCTTCTTTTGATGTGTCTTATCAGGACCCTGGACAGCACCCTCCTCTTGTACTATGGTGTTTTCGCTTGATGGACCTGCAATTGGCTCAGGAGACTTTGGCACTCCCTGATTTCTCTCTACTATTTCTCCTTCTTCTTCTTCTTCTTGGTCTGTACCGGGTTCGAGTTCTATCCCGTATCTATCTACTTCTGGGAGAATCTCTCCTTGATTTAGTTCTTCTGCTGCCCCTACTGAGATAGGCTCTCTGTCACCTCTCTCGAACTCATTGACTGTTTGAGGGACGAGGCTGTTCTCAGTGGACTCTCCAGCAGTCTCAGTTTCTCCTTGACTGTTTTCTGGCCCTGAGATTCCTCCTCCTGAAGCTGTTGTGCCGGAAACTTCAAGTTCCTCTTCAATAGGACACTTTACCTTTTTTGTGTGACTGGCATGTATCCAATTTGGAACTCCGGCACACTTTATAGCAGTGGTGGTCGTCTTTATTACGTGATATGGTCCTTTCCAACGTGGTTCCAGACACGATTTTCGCACGTGCTTCTTGCCAACCACCCAGTCACCGGCTTGTAGAGAGTGGCCTGGATCACCAATCGGTGGCAATGTGTTAGCTTCCACCTGGTGAGAGAAAGAGCGAATCACATCAGCCAAACCTTTGCAGTAGTCCAACACCATGTCATCTGTGATATTCACCAGAGCATTCGCAGGTACTCCTGGCACCATCATAGCTCTACCCATGAGGATTTCATGGGGGGATAGTCCAGTTTTCTTGTCTAGGGTGTTTCTCATTGTCATCAGCACTAAGGGCAATGCATCTGGCCATTTCATACCAGTAGCTGCGCACATGTTTGCCCTTCTTCACTTTAGAGTACCGTTCATTTGCTCCACTAGTCCTGATGCTTCTGGGCGGTAGCTACAATACAGCTTCTGTTCGATGTCGAGTGCAGCACACAGGAGTTTATTCACCCCATTGTCGAAGTGTCTGCCCCTATCTGATTCTATAGAGACCGGAACCCGAACCTTGGTATCAGTTCCCTAAGTAATAGTTTTGCAACTGTGAGGCTGTCATTCCTACGTGTGGGGTAGGCTTCAATCCAGTGACTGAAAACACACACAATCACCAGCACATACTTCAATCCCCCACAAACAGGCATTTCAATGAAGTCCATCTGCATCTTGCTGAATGGACCGCCAGCTCTCCCAATGTGGCTCAAAGTTACCACTGTCCCTTTTCCCGCATTTATCTGTTGACAGATGATGCCTCTGTGACAAATGACTTCAGCAGCATGTCTGAATTTTGGATTGAACCAATCGATTTTAAATGACCTGATAATTTCATCCCTCCCAAGGTGAGCCTGTCTGTGATACAATCTGGCAAACTGGGATAGAAGGCTGTTTGGTAGGACTAATTTCCCTTCCTCTGAGACTCCCAAATCGTCAGCTCTTTGTACACATTGCATTCTTTGCCAGCAGTGTTTTTCTTCCTTGCTTGCACGACTTTGTAATGTCTTTAACTCATCTAATGTGTCAACCACCCGTAATGCAAGGTTCAAACATGGGTCATTCTCAGTTTGCGGTAACAATTCCCATTGCTCCTTGAACGATATACAGTTCAATGCACAAAACCTAGTGACATGATCTGCATAACCGTTTCCCATGGATACGAAGTCTTGTGATCTAACATGAGCACTGCATTTCACCACGGCAATTTCAAGAGGTAACTAAATCGCATGTACCAAATTCTTTATTTGTTCACCGTTTTTCACAGGGGAACCAGAAGAGGTCATAAAACCTTTCTGAGACCAAAGTTGGCCAAAATCGTGTACAATTCCAAATACGTATCTGCTGTCAGTATAGATAGTAACTCTCAAGTTTACTGCTGCATGGCATGCTTTGGTGAGGGCAATTAATTCTGCCACTTGAGCAGAGAACACTTTCTCAAGCTAGGAGGCTTCGATGATACCAGCTATGATACATACCGCATAACCAGCTCTCAGTATTCCAACGGAATCTCTTAAACAGGACCCATCAACAAACATGATACAATCATTCTCTTTCAATTGTGTGTCCTGTATGTCTGCACGTGGTTTGGTAGATAATTCGGTTACCTCAAGAGAGTCATGTTCAAAATCTTCTTCATTGTTGATTTCAGTGTTTTCAATAGGAAGTAAAGTTGCCGG
Organism: Pleurodeles waltl; assembly: GCF_031143425.1. Lineage (NCBI taxonomy): Eukaryota > Metazoa > Chordata > Amphibia > Caudata > Salamandridae > Pleurodeles > Pleurodeles waltl. The sequence continues at coordinate 917,867,279 of NC_090447.1, forward strand.
GTTCAATATAGTGCACCGTTTAAGCGAAACATTTGGTGACCCCAGTATGATTGTCTCATACCTAGTGAGACATGCGTTTGCCATGTGCAGAGTTTTAGTTCGAGTTAACAGAATTTCAACTGAATGCAGAACCATTACTGTTAGGGGGTATCCCATGACTATGCCTTCACATTGCAGAAGGCTCTGACCAACTGCTGCAACTGCGCGCAAACAACCCGGTAAGGCTGCTACGACGGGGTCCAAGGTAGCCGAAAAATATGCTACAGGGTGATTTGCACCTCCATGGACCTGTGTTAAGACAGACAAAGAACATGCATCACGTTCATAACAGAACCACAAAAAAGGTTTTGTATAATCAGGCATTCCTAAAGCTGGTGCTTTGCACATGCATTCTCTCAACTCCATAAATGACTCAAGCTCTTCTTTGGATAAGGCTATGGGATATGGCTCATCCTTGATCTCTTTGCCTTTCAGTTTTATTAAAGGTTTTGAGATTATTGAAATTGGGTATCCACAGGCAACAGTAGCCCACCATTCCCAAAAACATCCTGACATCTCTTTTTGTCGTTGGAGGGTTCATTTGTAAAATGGCTGTTATTCTTTCTTTTGATATTCTCCTGGACCCTTTTTCAATGAGGTGCCCTAGATATTTCACCTCTTTCTGACAGTATTGCAGTTTCTTAGGCGACACCTTGTGTCTGTTCTTTCCCAAATGATTTAGTAAGGCAATGGTATCATGTTTGCAGCTGTCCCTTGTCTTAGATGCAATCAGCAAATCGTCAATGTACTGCACAAGGGCTGAATTAAAAGGCAGTACCAGAGGCTCCAAATCCTTTTTCAATATCTGATTGAAGATGGACGGTGATTCAGAAAACCCTTGAGGAATTCTGCACCTACTGTACACCTTATCCAGGAATTTGAAACTGAACAAAAATTGACTATCCTCATGAAGAGGTATTGAAAAGAAGGCTTGTGACAAGTCTACAACAGTAAACCATTCAGTATCACAGGGAACCTGGAGCATGATTACTGCTGGGTTGGGCACCACAGGGCAACATTCCACCACAATTTCGTTTATTTTTCTCAGGTCCTGCACAATCCGAACTTTCCACAAGGTTTCTTTAAACTCATTATGGGAGAGTTACACGGACTGCTCAAAACTTCTTTCAGGACTCCCTGTCTGAGAAAATCTGCAATTATTTGTGACACTTCAATGAGAACGTCTAGGGTCATGTGGTACTGTGGCACTTGAGGGAACACCGCATTTGGCTTTATCTGGACTTTAACAGGTTCCACTCCTTTTATTAGCCCTACTTCCTTTCCAGTCAGGTCCCACACTCTCTCTGTTACCGTACCCTGCAGCTCAACAGGTAGCTCAATCAAGGTAAGCATCGGGAACAGGGTAATCAAAGGATAATCCTCATTTGCTGTCCCTGTGTCTTCTTCTGAGAATTGTCCCTCATCACCCTCATCATCACTATTTGTTTGTACTTCGATCCCATCGTTGGAACAGGTAATTGAACACTTTGTCTTGCACAGTAAGTCCCTTCCCAGTAGGGATACCGGACTCGAGTCGCAAACTACAAACCTATGTAGCCCCTGGAAGTTGCCAATCTCGACCTGCACTGGGTCTGTAATCGGGTTTGTCAGATACTGGTTTGCAACTCCAACCACTCTTATAGTACGCCCTGAAAGCGGCAATTTTGGAAACTCTACCCTCCTGACTGTAGATCGTGTAGCTCCAGTATCAACCAAAAATGAGACCTTATAGCCCATAACCTTTCCTTATACATATGTTCCCCTCTGATCCACCTCTAGAGATGCTGCAAGTCTGCACTCTTCACTGTCTGAACTATCGTCTGACCATTCCCCATTCATGCCATTTTCACCTCGTAATGGAAACTGTTGTACTGTATTATTTTGACTCATTACCTGACCTGTGACCAGCTGAGGAAGCATCACCTGTTGCTGTCCCATCGGAGCCATTGGTAGATGCATTTGCTGTCTAGGTACCACAGAAGTCTGCTGTTGCACTGACTGCATTTGTACTGACTGAAATTGCGGCATTTGCATCTGCTGCATGGGCTATACTCCTTGCATTTGTACCAGATTGTTCTGAAAATTCGCTTTTTGATGTCTCATTTTCGGACCCCGTATATTTTGTAATGTACCAACATTAGCACCTTGCTGAACAGCACCATCTTGTACCATCTTGCACCATATTCGGGCACTCCCGTTTCCAATGCCCCACGCCCCCGCACGCGTGACATGGTGATATCCTTTTCTCCCCTTGCACGTCGTTTTGTACCACAACAGTATTCAAGTCTGGACCGCGATTTACAAACCCTCGGCCTGGACCTCTCGTCTGTGCCTGAAACACACCATTCATTTGCAGTTGTTGCTGTATCATCTGTTGAACTCCGTTTCCCTGTATTCCTGCCTGTGCAGCCCTTATCTGCATCACCATCACTTTCTTTTTCAGCTTTTTCTGTTTTAGCTCAATCTCATCACTACAGTATTTTGCATACTGCAACACTTCATCAATCAGCTTTGCTTGCCAACAAATCAAATGATTTTTAATCATTTGGCTAACTTCTGGTCTCAACCCTTCGACAAACCTAAATACAAGATGATTCATGTCCTTCGGTTCAATTGTCTCAGTACCGCTGTAATTTTTAAATGCCTTTAACAACCTTTCATAGTAAGCATGTATTGATTCTTTAACCTCTGAGAGGTCCGGTCGATTTTCTGCCAGTCGGTCACTTTCGGCGACACCTTTTGTTTCAAGAATTCAATCACCTTATGATAATACTTCATCAACTCTTCAGAGGGTGCCCCTGTCACCTTATCCCTTGCCGGTTCCTTTGTCGGCCAATCTACTCCTCTCGTACACTCAAGCCACAAATCAGGCAGAACAATTATCTCAAACAAGGTATTCAAGTCTTCCCAGAGACACTTTGCAAGTTTCACAAACCTATCTGTTTGTTGATACCATTCGATCGGTTTCTCTCTCAATCTGGGATAATCATTGGTAAAGGATAGGATGTCTCCCCTGGACCACAGTACATGGACTAAGACACCACCAACTGTCTCTCTCATGGGTAATATTTTTACTGACTCCACATCAGGGGAAGCCTTAGCTTGGTTAGACACTGGACTGTCACTCTTTTCCTTATCTCTTTTCTTTGCCCACCTGCCTTCCCCTTTTTCCAGTGCACCCCAGATTGGCACACTTTGCAACAACTCTTTCAAATGTGCCTTCATCCCTGCAGACCTCATGTGCTCAAAATCTTTAGAGTCGAAGTCTAATCTGTAACTTCTTTTCAGGTGTTTAGTGTTTCCAATGTCTATATTGTATTTATCTGCCAAGTTTGCTAACTTCTGATGTACCTTGCCTACCTCTTTGGTAATCTTAGGGCACAGGAATCTTAATTCTGCTTCCGTGTAGGACTCCAATCTGTTCACTCCCATTGTACCTTCTACTAACTCAGCAGCTTCTGTGCCTAGTCTTACAAGGTTTAAGTACTCCTCTTGCTTTTCTTTTTCTGGGTTGACTGGAATTACTGCAGCCTTTTGTGAAGTGTAAGTTTTTTCTAGCCATTCATTTAACTGTTGAACTGTGAAACCTTGCAGTGAAATGTTCCCTGCATGCATCATCAGGGAACGTGAAGTGTTCATACTCATTGTCTGGGGAGTTGAAACCCCTAGCCCTGCTTGACGCATTGCTTCTATGGGTGCTCCGACTGGGCTGAGGTCCATTAAGGACCTCAGCTGTTCAATTGCTTCCTCTCCTGGGGCCATTATCTGGGGAGTTTCCATGGACCCTCCTCTTATCACTTCTTGAGTCATTACTCCGTGATCACATATGCCAGTTTTGCCCTGTGCATACAATGGTACTGGTGGACCGACAGTAATTGGCAACTCTATGGCAGCAGGTGTCTATCCTGAACCCAGACTCCGTGGAGCAGCAACTCCATAGGTCTGTTCCAATGTACCCGGGACAGGTACTAATGGTGGTCCAGCTACTGGGTTGTGCCCCGGTATCAGCTGTGGTTGTGGCTGGGACAGTAATTTTGGAGTTGACTCAATCTGCACTAACTTTGGTTTTGTATATATCGGGTCTGGCGGCACTATCAGATTTGTAGTAGTCTCAAGTACTGGGACGTCTGGATAGATTCTCTGTATCTGTGGTGGAGGTTGCAACTGTATCGGTATGTCTGGAGCAGTGGGTACACTGACACCATTCTGTATTGGAGCCGTATCACTAGTCTGTGCCGTATCAGCAACTCCCTTTTCCTGCGTCTGGTTCCCAGGATCCGTGCTAGTGCTTGGAACATTATCGCTCACCGTATAAGGCGGTGGACGGCCATGCAATAACCTGTCCATAAACTCCTCATCATCTGAATCATCTTCCTCTACCCAAGGTCTTTTATTTTCTTTAGATTTGTCTGAGTCTTTATCTGTCTCTCAAAAAGCTTTCTTTCCCTGTGTTTCTTCTCCCTGTGTTATCGCTGGAAATAGTTTTAGCCCATCAACAATTCCCCTTCTCCACATTTTATTCTCGTTATCCCATCTAGCCTCAGCATAGGATTTTTCTGCCCTTCTCAGCCTTCTATGGAACCTTTCTTGTCTATGTTTGAGAGCCATCAGATCCCAAATTGCTAAAGCCTCATATTGAGCTGGTCTCGGAGGTGGTTTCTGTATACTTAACATCCACCTTAAATTCTCCAACACCTTGGGATTGAATGTTCCATGCTCTGGAAATGTTAAACATCCCTCCTTCTCTGTTAGTTTGCACCACTGTTTCATCCATAAACAAGGCGCTACACTCTTTTCTTCCATAACCATGTAAGCCGAAGTACCCTCGGGTGGTGTGGGCTCCCCATTGGTTGCAAAAATATATGTGTCTCCCTTCAGAGCACTCTTAAATGCTTTTAAAAAATTCATTTTGCGATTTTCTTTTGTTTTGTATTTAATCAGGAGTGGCTTAGGGCCAGATGTATCAAGCGATTTTGCATTCGCAAACGTAGCGAATCGCAAAATTCGGCCGTTTGCGAATGCAAAAATGCCTTTCAGAATGTATGAAAGGCATTCGCTTTGCAATTTTAAGGAATCGCTAAAATAGCGATTCCTTAAAATTGCGACCCCATTTAGAGAATCGCAAATTGCGATTCTCTAAATAGGAAATCGCAAATAAGGAATCCTTATTTGCGATTTCTTAAGCACATGTATCAAGCATTTCCTAAATGGGATTTGGGCATTTAGGAAATGCAATTACCACCAACAAAAGTTTAGTGGTAACCATGTGCAAATTTTAAAAATGCATTTTAAATGCATTTTTAAAATTGACATGTAGCGCACACATGCCCTTAAGGCATGTGTGTGCTTCACATGTTCGTAAAAATATTTTTGGGGTGCAGCAGAGGGGGCCTTAGGCCCCCAGCACCCTGGGATTTGCATTTCCTAAATTGCAAATTCCTAACTGGAATTCACAATTTAGGAAATGCAAAACCATTCGCAGCAGGCCCATAGGTGCAAATGGAGTTGGATTCTCTATTTGCGATTCGGTAATAGCATTTGCGAATTTTAAGAAATCGCTATTACCGAATCGCAAAAATCATACATACCATTTTGCATTTCTTAAATAGCGATTTCTTAAAATTTGCTATTTAAGAAATGCAATTTGTTTTTTTGATACATCTGGCCCTTAGTTCCCAGGACACCCTTCACCTACCTTTCTCAACCTATTGCCTCTCACGGACGGCAGCAAATCCACGCGCAACCCCTCTTGACAACTGACCTATCTCAGCGCGGCACCACTGACATCACACTCACACGTACTGCAGCTGACAAAGTCTTGCGGCTTGTCCGCTCCTCACTGAACCCACTCAATCTAATGCAAATTATTGCGAGCACCTTAAATGACAACACAAATCTGTCGGTTTACTACAGGAAGGGTAACACATTTGCTTCAGAACTTTTCAGAGATTTCACTTGAAGCTTCAGCCGATACTTTCTCTTTATCAGCTCCCACATACGCAAGTAGAATTCGACCCGCAAATTCTACTCTCGACTTGCCAATGGCTCGTCCTAGTGCACTTTAGAACTTACCAAATCTCCATCGAAGGTTTCACACATACGTTTCAATTCAAACTTGACCTGTCAACTACGCTCGATTGACCTATTCAACCGCACAGATTACAACATAAACCCAAGTGTCTCCTACACTTGTCAACATACTCCGGAGTCTTAGATCACGACACGTCCGTACATAAACAACCAACCACGTGGATAATTTTTGAGCACCAAGCGCCACACTCACATGAAGTACGCCGACTTCCCTACTCTCATACTGTGGAGTACGCCCACTCCTACTAAACAACACATACTTGGCCTGAATACACACAAATTTCATAACCACCTGCAAAAAGGCATAAGCTAAGCAAGCGCAAAAACCCTAAACCACATACATTATGGCGCCGAGAACATTACCAACTCACTTAGGCAGGCTCCGAGATCCCTGGAAAGTCATGGTGAACTTAGAAACCCATCATACCTCCAATTTGCATTATCACAGAAAAACAAATTAAACAATGATTCTCCGTCCTAGGGCCCCCAAGGGCCAAACCGTTCTCTGTTACCAGAACTGTTAACGCGTCCTTTTATGTTAACTTATAACACATTAGGACTCGTTTTAGGCCAATGAATCTTGTGACCCAGTGGTGAGACACCGTAGGACGAGATAACTGATCAATATGTCAAGCAATATATCGATAATGTCATCAATATTTACCACTACAATGCACTTTACTTTGGATAAAGACATTAATCAAATTGTCGACACAACCATGACCTTTCAGCCATGAATAACCACACCTGTTGATAGAATTTTATGAATTTTATTCCCTATTGATTACAATCTACGAGCAGATTAATTAATCTCAATACCAGGAAGCAGAAGAACATAGTCACAATATGGCAACTGTGATAATATTTCATTAATGCAAGAATCACAAACATAAGAACATAACACAGCGTGAACATAGATCAGAATACAGCAAATATCATATATGTCTTAGTTCAGCAAAGCGTAACGTCAGTCATTTGTCTATTTGCATCAGTCAGAGTGAATTTCCTATCCTAACCACTAATTAGCATCAGCATGTTGGGCTTCATGCAAAACAATTTGGAACATCAATTTAGAAAACATCTAGCTAGTGTCTCTAACAAAAGAGCAGTTGGTACCTAGAAAGGAAAAGCAAACAGACAAATTACAAATTGCATTGTCATAATTACCCTCCAAGGATTAGTTAAGCATACAGGATCAGTCTTCGTCTTCAGGACATCAGTCAAACGCCATCAGTCTAAACTTGTCTAAAGGACAGGGAACACTTTCCCCATAAGGAGGAGAAGTGTAAAGGGCAGTCTACGGGTGAGGATGATTTTATTAAGTCTCAAAGTCACTGATCAGAGTGACAAAGTTTCTGGATACAATCGATAGCATTCCCTACCTAATTCTAACGTCCCTTCTGTGACATGGGTTTTTATCCCTTTTTCGTAATACCTTCCCCCAAGATTCTATTGGACATTCTCTATACCCCACTATCTTTAACCTCTTAAATTATACATTAGGTAATCCCAATTGTCACCCCACGATAATTTATAACACTTTGATTGGTCTTCATAATTGACGTCTTCGGAGATGTCACATCCGGGGGGTTTCTTCACAACTTGGCATGTTTTCTCGGGTCATGAGTTCCTTTGTCCATGGTCTAACGTCCTTGTACATTACATTAATCTATATTTGTTTCAATTTCGTATATAAACTCATACTAAAGCAGCTAGCATGCAGATGAGAACAGAATTTGTATTTGATACATAAAATAAAGAAAAGAACATTTGCAGGGTCATGGCCCTTTGCGAGTCAGCACACTGGAAAACAAGAAAAATGCTTTAATATGAGATCTTAGGCAGCTAAATCCACAGCTCGCGCTAATTTAAGGCCTATGGGATTTTCAATGCAATATCGTAAATTCTTAATATAAGCTTTATTAGTTATAATGCAAACAATCATTACTCATAATTGTCATTAGTTCGTGTACACAATGGTAGCTGCACGTTATCATAGTTATAATTCAAATGCATGTTAAGCAAATTACTAATTATTGTTGTTTTCTATGCAGCATCGTTAAGCATTACTATAAGCATTACACTTCTAATATATGTAATATTCAAACTACACTCTCTCACCAGTATTCCAATACGCTAGTGTCCAAGTGTATGTACAACATGGACATTTGGTATAGTTTCCTTCAGATCTGCTACTTTCCCCCACAGAAGTCTGTGTTTGATGGTGTTACCTTTGGAATCTCTGAACGCATTCTGGCGCCAGTAATGCAGATATTCATTGAAGGCCTGGACACAATAGTATGACTCACAGACAATCAGTGTTGGCTGTTCAGGATCCGTATGTTCCTGTACCCTCACCAGAGCCTTTAGATCTGCCAGGTGTTTGGTGCAATCCCCTAGTGTTTGGTGAAAGTATTTTGTGGATAGAACTTACTACCCTCCATTTAGCCGCTTACGACTGCGCAAGCTGCAGTGTATTGATGCTTTGTGCCTATTGCAGATTGTGCTGAGCCTTCAGACTACATGACTCTTTGGTATTGATCAATAGGCAATGTGTTTTCCAGAACTGGGTATTCTAGTTCATACTGCAAAAATTCTTGTTTTTGGAATTTTGGGTCAAAGATATAGGCCCTCATTCCGACCCTGGCGGTTTCAAACCGCCAGGGTGGAGGGCAGAGGAAGCAACGGCAACAGGCTGGCGGTGCTTCCCGGGCCATTCTGAGGAAACAGCGGTTTCCTGCCGGTTTTCCCCTGGCCCAGGGAATCCTCAATGGAGGCGCTGCTTCCAGCGCCACCATGGGGATTCCGACCCCCTTCCCGCCAGCCTGTTCCTGGCGGTGTAAAGGCTGGCGGGAACGGGAGTCGTGGGGCCCCTGGGGGCCCCTGCACTGCCCATGCCACTGGCATGGGCAGTGCAGGGGCCCCCTAACACGGCCCCATGAAGATTTTCAGTGTCTGCTTTGCAGACACTGAAACTCGCGACGGGTGCCACTGCACCCGTCGCACCCCTGCAAATCCGCCGGCTCCATTCGGAGCCGGCTTCCTCTTTGCAGGGGCTTTCCCGCTGGGCCGGCGGGCGATCTTTTGGAGATCGCCCGACGGCCCAGCGGGAAAGTTGTAAAGACCCCTGCGGTCATTTGACCGCGGTGCGGTCTTTTGGCGGTTCGCCGGGCGGCGCCCGCCGCCCGCCTGGGTCGGAGTGACCCCCATAGTCTACATCAGTGCCTGTCAGAGACGTTGCCCATTGGATCCAACGTGGATGTAATGCTTTAGTGTTTGGAACACTGGCGTTAGTAACAGCCTCAAGGGCTTGAATTAGAAATATGACAATAATGCATTTCCCCTGGGCTAGTGGCCTTTCTTTAATGACTGCCATCTGAACAGCAGTGAGAATTTTCTCAGTGGGAGCAAAACGTTGTTTTGCCGTTGAATACAGATGTGATTTATATGCAGTGCGGACTGTCTCACCCTCATTGAATGTTACATAGGTGAAACTAATGGCATCAGCTATTTCTCTGATGACCAGATGTTTTTCTACTGTCCCTTGTGTATAAGTGTTGTGCTGCAAGCATGTCTGTTTGCAAAGCTCTGAGAATGCATGTGTGTTTGACTATCCAAAATTTACTGGAAAAGTCAGGACGTATTAATTTATGCATGATGCGTAATCTGGAATGTAAATTCTGCCACAATTTAGGAAACCCAATAGGGATTAGAGTTTTTTTAATGGAATTTGGAGGTTGTAACTGTGCGCATTTTCTCAAGAATTGTGGCGCTAGGCTCTTTCCTTCACTTGATAATTCGTACCCAAAAAGAGGATGCTAAGGAAAGTTATTTTCTTTTTTTAAAAAATTGAATTGATAGCCAAATTCGGCAAATCCCACAACAATGCTGGCTACCCGTCTTAGATGCTGCAGTAATTCATCATCCGTAAGGTAGATGTCATCTTCATAGGACAACGCTTCGTGGTCAATGTAGGGCAATATTGAAGTTACACAAGCTGTGAACAGTCCTGCACTGTTCTTCCCTGTGGTAAACAACAGAATTTTTTCTGGGAACCTAGTGCACTGAAACTTGTTAAGTCTCAACTCTCAGGCACTTTATTTTGGCATTTGAAAGATCCAGTGTTGTTTTGTACTTTTTGCGCACTATGTTGTTTATAAGTGCTATGATGTGTGAGTTTTGTATAACATATGTGCGTGTATGACTGTTTAAATGTCTACAGTCTAAGACTATTCTGTATGAATGGTCCGGTTTAGCTACAGGTAATAAAGGATTATTCATTAGAGAGACACAGGGTTCGATTACGCCCTGGTACTCTAGTTGTGTGAGGATTTCCCTCACAGGTGCTTTATCATAATGTTTTATTGGGTATTGGGTTTGAGGTTGTGGTTAATTTTTAATTGGAATTACATGATAGGGGGAATCTTTATCCCACCCTATGTGGTTGCGATATAACGCGGGTGCCTGAGCCAATGCCCAATCAACGGCATAGGATTCTGCGAGCTCATTGGGAACAAGAGGCAGAAAGAAGGTTTGATAACCTCTTCCCCATATGGGCAAGTATGGACAAATTCAGGTGGACAATCCTTTTTGGCCAGTAGAATATCATACATTTTTACAAGACTGTCCCAAAAGATTGCATCAATTGTGTTTTTAATGTCTCCTTCTAACTGTAACGTTACTTTGTATACCCTGTCAGGTGTGGACACACATATGTCCACAGTTTCAACTTGTAAGAACTCATCTGTTGCTTTCACCTCCAGATGCTCTTGAAGATTCCGGCGAACTAGTGTGACCTCTGGTGCCCTGTCTAGCAGACCTAGCGCCCACGTCTTGTTCTTCAATAGCGCCCTCTTCTTGAGTGCATGATGAATCACAACTGCTGCCACTTTTTTCTTTTTAAATTGTGTTTTGTGTTGGGGAAGTTTCTCTTCTTTTTTAACGGAAACTTCTGTAGATTGTTGTGATTCCTGTCTTGGTTTCACAAACACAGTTCTTCACTCTGACCGCCCACCTCTCTCACTTCGTTTTTCCAGTGAGTCCTGAAAGGCACCAGATTGGCGTGTATCAGTATATTGATATCTCTCAGATGTCTTAATATTATCTCTATTTCTGAGATTATATCTATTCTGTGGGGTCTCCGTACGCGGAGAGTCTCACATTTCTTTTTTAGGTCTTTGTTGTTTTTCATCCCAGCATTTTTTAGAACCCTCAGGTGCTTGCTTGGTAGAATCTTTATTAAATTTACCCTGAAATTGTGCTTTTATGGGTCTGCCCCCACAGACTATCTCAACCAATACTAGTGTAGGTCTCTGCGATAATCTTTGGCAGCTCACGTTCTTAATCCTGTAGAGGAGCATGCTAGTGCAATTGCTTCCCCTTTAAGGTTACTTAATATGATTGAAGATACAGTGGCAAAATTGCCCATGAGTTGCATCCCAAAGTCCAGGGCCCGGGCAGCCCCATATACATCTTGAATTTGTTTAACACTTCCAGTAAGATTGGCAAGTAGAGGTGTACCGTGTGCGGTAGTATAGAGCGTGGCAAATACCGTGCCCCAAGTGTTGCAGTTATCTACTGTGGGAATCATCCCAAATGACAAGCACGTAGTTAATATTCTATGCTTATCCTAGGGTCATGTATGGGGAAATACAGCTTCCAGTGCATTTATTTTTTGAGCTAACCAAAAGGGAATCTCTTCTCGTTTGGCGGGTACTTTACCCATGATCGAATGTACAGTCACAGGATTAATGCCCGGCGTTACTGCATGTGGTTTGTAGTTAATGTTTGCATTAAAAACTGTACTAATCATCTATATATTTCCGTAAGCTCAGCATATACGCAGCAGACTTCAACTACCGTCAAGGTTGCTGCTTCAGGGTGCGGGTTATATGTGGCCAATAAAGGCCAGATAGGGCCATCATTACTTAGAGGACCTAACCTAACATGTAGAATTGTATGTGGTAGGACATCATCAAGCCAATTATTATGCTCTTGATAAGATAGAGGTATTTCTAGATATGCATATACTCCATATTGTGCAGTTATGTTTGCAGGTGTATAGTGATGAAATGTATTTGTGCTCCCATCAGCTGCTGGAAATGTGACCCAAAAATTGAACATTTCTGCTCTATAGGCCGGGTGAGCCTCAACAAATGTAACAGGACCTCCCTGGGCCATTAAGCCATGTGTCAATAAATGTGCAGTAAAGGGTGGTCGCATATTGACTGCAATTGCTACCCATTGCTGGTTTGCCATGATGAATGGTAAATTTCGTTCAGAGATGAGCACACCAAATGGGGATTATCCTTTTAGGGTTTAAGCTTGAACAACCTACAGCGTTAGTTAGGTACTCCCTACTTAGCTAAGGAGGAACATCCTCAATACCACGGACATCTCCGTAAATATTACTGAGGTGTCTTTGCATGTAGTGAGATAGAGATACTCAGAAGGACCCGAAAATTAGTGCCTGACCAAATGTTGGTGGTGCCATGTCACATAGATTCTCATTATCCTAATGAGACTCCTGGATCTGGGTGGCAGAATCTGTGATGCTGCGAGGACCTGCGGCGCCTCACTTGCAGACCGCAGTCAGATTGGCGGTCTTGGACGTCCGTTTCTGCCGCAGGCTGTGTTTTGAGCCGCATTTCTGGCCACTGCCTATTTTTTGGTGCACAGCGCGACTGGTACATCTTTCTTTGGGTGCTGCTTCACGCTACACCCACCTTTAGCCCTTATAATCTCTCTTACCTGTTCTTTCTTCCTTTTTTTTTCTTGTTTTCTCTTTCTTTTTTCTCTTAGCCATCTTTTCTTCGTCCCAGGAGTCTGTGTTTCCTTCCTTGCATGCTTTGTTTCCTCTTTTACACCGTGACTATTTTTTCCATTCACTCAAATGTGGCTTTTCCCAATTCAAGATGGTGTCTTCAAAACTTCTGGCATGTCACTTCCTGTTTGCCAGTATATAAGCACAGTTGGTCTTCTGTTCCTTGTGTTGCAAACACTTCCGTTCTGGTGGTGCTCGTCCCTCCTGTATCCGGTGATTTCTTGGACTTCTCCTGTTTTTTCTTGTCTGCAGTTTTTGCTGTTTCCAGTTCATATTACGCTTCTCTTTTTTCTTACCTCTTTTTCAGGAGTTCCTTGCTTCTGAGGTTTTTCCCAGGATTGGGTTTTTTCCTCTGGGACTCCTTCTGAAGGTCACTGTCTTCCTGCTGTTACTCTATCAGATGCACCGTGGCTACTGGAAACGGTCACCCTTACCTTGGCCAGAATCAGCAACAGACCAGGTGGTGCCGCAAGATTGACAGACAATTGTGGTAAAAAAGCTTTCAGATTGTGACAGAATCACTTGTACTGCCGGAGACTGAGTCTGAACCCATACCTATACCAAGTGACTCCTGTTGGCCTAATCCGGGTTTTGTATCGGCTAACTAGCAGCTCTTCATCTCCACCCAAGAGCAGGGATGATTGGGCAACCGTGCGCAAGACACAAATGACTTCTCAGGGAAATCGTGGCCACTCATTTCTCATCCGTTTCTCTCAGTTACATTAGTCTCACATATGCAAGGACAATCAGAGGCAGAGTATATTTCAATAAGTTTTTATTGAAGTAACTGCATCTTAGATAATAAAGCATGTGTTGCTATAACTATAACTATAACGATGAAGCACAACAAGATTAAAATAGTGACAAGGACAGTGAAACATAAAAATAATGGTACCATATTGTCACTAAGATCGCTAAGAATAGTTCCTACCTAGGCTATGTTAGAGCACAGCATGTTAAGCTCTAATTCTGCCCTTCAGGTTCCCCTGGGAATACATCATCCCTCATAAATGAACAAGAGGCCTGTAGTCTACATAAGCAGCTGTAGCGAAGCACTCAGCAAGCAGCATACAGTAGTGGTCATCTGGCTGGAATCTCCCTCTAACGTACATGGGTCCAAGTAGTGTTTTTATAATAAAACAGTTGATGTTCCAAAAAAGGACCCCCAAGTAAGAGTGTGTATGATTCTGTGAGCATTGAAGACAAAGCATACCACTTTTGCTTGCAACCTATCTCACTACAGCCTTCAGAAAGCACAGAGGGAAATAAATGTCTTGACCTAGGCAAGGAACAGCTAGCTAGAGAAAAATAAAACAAGACCGCAAATGTGGCTATTGTTTAATTATATAATGAAGCTGAATAAAATATATCTAGGTTAAAGTGCACAGCGACAGGCCTAGTTTGCTAAAATAAAGTTTATAAAACTATAGCTAAAATGGCTACACAACACTGATTCTTGTGCTCCTCCTCGCCTGCGCTTCTACTTTCTGTCAGGGCAACCAACACTGGATGGGGTGGGAAAGCTGATGTTCCATTAAAAATACCACTTTGGGCATCTTGTTGGTTGACAATGTTATAAAAGCAAGTAGTAAAGCCATGATGATATGATGATGACTGAAAGTCATTTGAAGCTAAATGAAGGGAGAGAATAAATTGGTCAATGAAGGACTCAAAAGCCCTCATTATGACTTTTGTGGTCTTTCATGAAGACCTCCAAAGCCACAGTTGCCATAAGACTGCCAGTGCTGGCGGTCTTCCTCCCACCATATCACAGATACTGCTGGATTTCTGCCACACTTTGGGTGAAAATCCAGCAGTAGTTGTGCTCGCGAGTGGAGGTGCCTGGGTAGTTCCACCACATACCCACCCCATTCCGCTAGTAGGACACCGCCCGCCGTATTATGCCCAATAATATGGCTTGGCATTGTCCTCATGGCAGGGTGCTGCCCTTTCCTTTTCCCTGCCGGACTACCTCATCCCCGGACCAGGTAAGTTGATCGTCTAACAGGGGAGGGGATGGGAGGGTATTGTGTGTGCATGTGTGACTGTATGCATGAATGTGTGCATGCGTGGTTGTATGCATGTCTGAATGTAGAAGTGAGTGTGTGTATGCATGTAAGTGTATATGCATGTGTGTATATGAGTATGAGTGTTGTGGTAAATGTGTGTTTATCTATGTGTAGGTATGCATGTTTGGATGGGTGTGAGTGTGCATGTTTGGATGGGTGTGAGTATGCATGGTTGAATGCATATATGAGTGCTGAGGTGAATGCCAGTATGGATGCATGTGAGTGAATGCATGTATGTAAGTGTAGATGATTGAGTGTATGTGTGGTGCATGTTGGTGTCTATGTACATGTGAATGATGTGGGGGGTGGGGGAGGGGACGCTGGGGTCTGGAGGGGTGTGGGGGGTGCTGTGTCTGGAGGGGAGAGGGATGGAGGTTGGGAGGAGGGGTGCTGTGTCTGGGGCAGGGGGATGCTGTGTCTGGAGGGAGGAAGGGGGAGGGGGGCACTGTGTCTTAAGGGGTGGGGGTGCTGTGTCTGGAGGGGGAGGGTGGTAGGGTGTGGGGAGAGGAGGAGCTGTGTCAGGAGGGGGGTGGGATGGTGCTGGGATTGCTAGGCGGGGTGGGGGAGTCATCCACCGGTGAAAGGGATGAAGAAATTCCCTGTCACCAGTATCCTTTCTGGCAGGTTTTTCGTGGCGGTGCTACTGCCGTGGAAACCCTGGTGGAAAGGTGGCTCCTAATACTGCCGGCGGTCTTCTGTGGAGATCCAGGTCAGAGATACTCATCTCTGGCCCAGTTGCTCTGACTGCCCTGGCAATATGAGTGGAGATGTGGCGGGGTGGCACCGCCAGCCTGTTAGTAGTGAAACCGCCACCTTTACCGCGTGTCATATTGAGGGCCATAGTTTTGGTTTTCAAATGTAACTTTCCTACCATGCTGCACTGTTATCCATACTGCTGGGATATTGAATAATATCATGAATACACTATGACACAGCATTGGGTTGGGTCACCATAACTGAGGTCAATCTCTACTCATTGGAGCATGAGCAAGAAATAGAAAACCTCCTCAACAAACAAGCATAGAAAAGCTTGCTTATGTCTGCAAACTCTGCAATCTTCACATTAGAGTATCTAATATGTTGTTTTGGTCTTAAAGTAACAGTCCACAGGGTATATAATTTAGGGGAGAGGGATGGCTTAATCACCAAGTAGAAGAAAGCTTAAGCTACAGATTAGTACAGAGAGGAGGAAGTCAGCTACAGAAACAGGAAATGTAGCTAAAAAGGATAGACAAGGGAAGGGTAACAAGGATAAAAATTAAATGGAGCAAAGACAATTTGAAAAAAGTCAAACTATAAGAGAAAGGAGGAAAAATTATTGTAATGTGCAAAGGTAGAAGTTATAGAAATAAATAATATTAACAAAATATTACTGAGGCCATCAGAGCCATCAACCATGGCTGAGGCTTCGGTGGTGGCGGTGGTGCCTCCACCCACTGTTGCACTTGTGGTGGCACCCTCCTTGGCCTGAGCCTCTGATGCCCTCTTCTTGCCCTTGGGTGCTGATGTAATAAAAAAAGAAGATAACAAATATATATGTGGTACAGTTAATCTCCTAGAAAATATTTTGACAGGAAAAGGCAAACACAGTAACATATTGACGTTGTACTTTTCTAAATCAGGTGGGAATAAAAAAAAGACAGAAAAGAGAAGGAATAGACTGGAAGAAATAAGGAAGTTAAGGGAAAACAAAAAATAAAAAAATGTTACAGAAAATAAAACACAAAAACAACACAATAATGAAATAAATGTAAAACAGTGGAGGATAAGTAGGATAAAGTGAGGATTTCTAAGATATAGAATAGATTAAAAAGTAGGCCCAGCACAATGACTAGAATGGGAAAAATAAAATGGCCTTGTCATGCAACTGCGTAGTGCCGTTCATGCTTGCTTTGCAATGTGGAGCTTGCTGCTTGCACCAATCAGCACAAGTGGGCTGCCGAGCACAACTCTTCCCATTCACAGAGTTATGCAGAGTTCACAGAAATTTTTTGGTCACTCTGTGGAATTCCACATAGTAGAACTCTACATGCTCTGCCCACTCCTAATGTTCAGTTGGCACTGGTCAGTTGGGCAATTGCAAAAAAGGTCTCTGTAAGCTTGATGTGCCCATGTAGCTTGAATAGGAGATCAGACTTATGACCCTTGGGGTACACTACTTTCGTCTTGGGTATAAGAGAGAGCAGGTCCAAACGTCCATGACTCTTCATACATCATAGACAGTGCATTTGGACCTCTTCTGAGTCCTCCACAGGACCAGTAAAACTCTGCTGAGGAGAGTATTTGAGATGCCATATTATGTACCTGCTTGTAAGTGAACTTGACACCTGTCCCACCAGTGGGGTGTCGGTTCCCAGGTGTGGCAATCACTTACCTGAACCTCAAGATGGTTCCAATGGAGCAACTATATTCCTCAGATCCCAGTGAGAACTGACAGGATAGCAATGAAGGACACACTGCATCCTGGAAGTTCCTAAGGGGAAGATGGGTGGGATGAGAAAGAGAGAAATACTAAGACTTCTGCAATTTCGGATTTTCCTGCTTCTTGATACTGCTGGATTCAAGAAAGTTTGGATTCAGGATTCTGGGTTCAGGATACAAGCTGCCAGGACTGTTCAAGAGTATGTTCAGGATACATGGATTGTGCAAGGAAACACACTTAATAAAATATAGCACATAGGTTCTGGCAAGAATCAGACATCAATTCAACATAACAACAGTATACATAAAGTATCTCTTGAAGTCCGGTTCATAAATAACTCAGGGTTGTCAGCACAAGAACAACTGCTGTAGTAATGTAACTGTAGACAATATTCAGAAGCTAGGCAGCTTCAGTAACCTTAAGGGCATTCAAGGTTTCAAGTTGCAAAATGTCCTTCTTCAATATTCAAGTATTGAGCAACTAGATGTATTGCAGTACACAAATTGCCAAATGTCTCTTTCCAAGCTCAAGCATGAAGCAACTAGTTGTATTGCATTTCAAAAACCCTAAGCTGCCAACTGCCTAAAGCAAAATCCAGAGTGGAGCAGCTATTACAGGAAATACATCTTTCCTGTTATTTACCATTTAACTAAGTGCTTGTCCAAGGTTTGTTCCAGTAAAAACTAAAATTAGTTTGAAGCGCTGCATATTGAAATTCTGAGTAATAAGAAAATGTGTTTTTACTTTATTTAATTGTCTCTTGCCTTTTTCTGTGCTGAGGGCATGATGTGAGGGTGCAAGCGAAGCACTGATTTCTAAAGCGCTTTTTTTTACAGTTACTGTAGTAGCAGAATACAGAGCTTTGGAATAGATTGGAATCTGAAGGTCAGGACACAGAAAGAATGCTACTGAGAAGGGAGGAATCCAGCTGACGAAGATTCAGTGTCCAGGTAAGTACTGCTGCCGGTCCAATGAGGCTAAACGGCGGCTGCAGTTGGCTGGGAGCTTTTACAGCTGTTCAGGACCAGGTGCAGAAGAGCACATGTAGGGCGGCAATGGCTCATTCACATTGAAAGCCAGTGATACATCTGCTTGATTATTGCTGGTTTACACGTAAGAGTCAGTTTAAGAATTGGGCACATGTTTGACAGTTGGCATGTGGCACTGCACCTGCTGAATATGGCCAGAAACAACAATGGTGCATGTCACATTACTTTTGCATTATGAAAAACAAGCATTGCTCAGTGACCCAAAAATAAAAAAAACATTGCTCTTGGCTCTGCATTCCTTTCATCACATGACTGTTAAAATCATGATTCTATGGTAGGAATACAAAGCCATACCATCAGCACACAAGGCTATTATGATGACCAAACGTGTAACATGTATAATATGGGTGTTATTCTGGGAGTGCATTGGTGAGGCTGGTACTACTCAGTGTGAGGTGCAAGACACCAGGGGTAACTCTACCCACATTTACACTATTTCCTGTGTGACCTGCAGCAAATAATCTCACTGTGTCTCTCTCTCTGCCTAAATCCAAGATGGTGAAACCCTTCTCCCCTCATGCTGAGCCTCTGTGCCCACCTCAGAGGTGTAGCCAGGGAAATGATCAACAACACCTCTGTGATCGACTCAAACCAGTTATTGGGCACCCCAATGTAATTAAAGCTCAGTTGAATGGGAGAACAAAGTAGGGGCCTGTGCAGGTATCACCTGGCATCTTCATTTGATTGGAAATGTCCCTTTTTAGCCCATTAAATTCCTGAGTGCTGTCCAAATGGTCATCAGCCAGAGGAACATAAACACCACCCCACATCTAAGCCTTTGTTTTCTGCTCTGGTTAGCACTTTTCACCACACCTTGCTCAGGGTTAATCACTCATGGGCTGCATCTGCAGTCTAATGCAAATTAGCCTCCAGAGATTTAGGCATGGTGAACGTAAGGTTCTAAGGGTCCCTTTTCCATTATATTTACAAAAAACAACAGTGAACTAATCTTTCAATTATTATCATGCCAGAGAATGAAATTTCTAGGTGCTTCATTATTAAATTTAATATTGCAGCCCACTGTTTTCCCATGGAACAACTAGTGAACATAACTTTGCGGGCTTTTTAAATGTAAGAACATGTTTATCATTAAGTTTCTACAAGTCCTACTTTTAAATATCAGGCACCTTGTTTTATGTGCAGTAAGGCTGACTTAATGGTCACTTATTAATATTTAAAAGGAAAATTCACATGTGTCAAAAAGGTTTATTTTAACAATTAAAGTTGCAGTTTAAAAGCTGCTGTTGTCAGGATACAGCAGTAGGCCTGGAGCCATATTTTACACTGTCATTGTAGTGGAGGGCACAATGGGTGCTGCAGTACGCTAGTGACTTTAAAATTGGAGTGCAAGAGTATGTTTTATATACTAGGGACTTATACCTACGTTAATAATGCCAACTACGGTATACCAATTTCATCATGGTGAAAGGAGGAAAACAGGCACTGATTAACAGGGGTAAAATACACTACAGTGCATTTTACCCCTGTTAATCAGTGCCTGTTGCCTGTACAGTGCCTGTAGAGTTCGACAGTCAGCAAAAACAGATAGGCAAAAAATCTGTAGGTACACCTCAAAAATGGTGGTCATTTCCTAAATCTTTGTATTAACCATAGGTTTGCAGCTACATACTTTGTTGGAAGAGTCTGTAACTCCTTGATGTTTTAGGATTAAAGGGCAGGGCCATGCTTTTTGTTGATAATAGGCACCACATCCAGGGAATTTGTGTGGGAAAAGGCACCACTTCACTCTTTCTCCACGAAATCACCTCTTTTGATTTTAAACTTAAATTCTTAAGTTATACACAAATGACCTAAGTATAACTTGCACTCCTAAAGATTTCATATGTCATCAGTTAAGTATTATGTGATTTTATAAGTAGTGTGTCATAGAGGTGCAATTTTGGCTGTGAGCAATGGGGGCTTGGCTCTCACCCCTTCTGGCAGCCAACCTACAGTAGTGCAGAGTGGAAGTGTACTATGTGGGTTTAGCTGCAAGGCCGGGCCTTCGAGCAGGTCCTTTGCCCAACTCCTAGCTGGCAGCAACCCCCTACCAGCAAACAATGGCCCACAGATCCCTACCCCACCTTAGTATGTTTAAGAAAATATTCCAAGCCTGCAGAACTCCTGCACGGGCGCAGCTTAATCTCTCACAAGAATCCCATAGGACTGTGACAAGTGAAAAAATACACATTTGTTATAAGTATATATTTTTTAATGTGATTTCTAGGATGGGTTCCTCTGGACCCTTCCACAATGACTAGGGATTCAGCATATCCTTGCCCTCCCCCCATTATGTTTTTTTTATATTGCTTTTTAGGACTTGTGTATCAAGTCACTGAGTCCTGTAATGGCAACTGCACACCCACCTCTAATTTCATATTGCACCTTGCTCCAGGGATGCGGTTCCCATGGCCATGAATGGACCCAGGAGGGGTTTGGTCCCCCCTCCCTTGTTCTTACATTTGTGCTCCATTGGATGAGATCCCAGGGTCTTTGATGAGCCTCGGGGAGTTGGCATCCTCCTCTTTCATTTTGTGCCAGGCCATGGAGGATGGGGTCACTGAGGCTGTGAACATTAGAAGGATGAGGCCACATGACCACTTACCTTATTGCTACATTTGAGCCCCGGAGGATTGTGAATGGGGGCACCAATACATTTTCTGAGCAGGCAGTGGTCCCAGGGACCACTGCTTGCTTTGAAAAAATGAAGAAAAGGAAACCTATCATTATTTTGTTTGTAATGCATCCTGTTTTGTTTAAGGAAAATGGAAAATTATTACAAAAAGAAATAACGGCTTTACTTAAAAAGTAGGCACAGACATGGTGGTCTGCTGTCCCCAGCAGGACACCATCCCTGTGAGTGTGGCTATTCCCAATGGGGTCGCAAATTGCAACCTACCTTATCAATATTAATGAGGAAGGTAATTTGCGGATCCCATTGGGAATGTCTGAGACACATTTGTACATTTCATTTTGTGAGCCTCTAATTGCTATTCGCAATGAATCACAGTTAGAGACTTGCAAAATGAAATGGTCCTACATCTGGCCCTGAGTGCCTTATTCAGAGTTTGGCAGACAGGTTACTTCGGTTATTCTGTCTGCCGTATTTATTACAAATTCCATAGGATATAATGGAAATGCAATACATCAGAGTGAATATCTGCACATTTTTTAGAGTAACCACATCTGCTGAACTCTGAATCACACTGTAAGTCTGCCTGTTCCTTTAATAGTTACCTGCAACATTTTCTTCTGTTGTAGCCAGTAAATCAGCCCGCTCAATACTGTGAGAGCCTGACTCTCCCAAGAGCAAGTTGTCCCAAGGGCAAAAATGCTCCCTTGGCCAATCAGAATACTCTATTTTCCAAACTGAGTTTGAATAACTCTCATGAGAGGCCCTCAAATCCAACCATTCAAATATACAAATATATTTGAGCCTTAATTTCTCTAAATTACCTAACACATTTTCACCAAATCACAAACAGCACACTTTCTCGACCAAGAGCTAGCCTCCTGTCAGATTTTGTGTAATTCATCCTGCAGGTTTTATGGCAGCACCACATTAAAAATGCTATGCAAATTATGTGGAAATTTGTTTTGGGACCACCTTTTTTCTCAGTTCCCACTTGATAGATCATCTCAAAACTTACCAGGGTGAATATTTTTGGTACAATTGTGTGACTATTTGTCAAACGTTGCAAAAGTAGGCAAACCAAATATATATATATATATATATATATATATATATATATATATATACATATTCCTCTGTAGAAAGAGAACCCCCTGTAAAAAATAAACCTTGAAGCCCAAATCTGAAGATTTGCCAAGCAATTTAATTCAATATTATAAGTGCCAACATGTTTGTCCTCCAAAACAAATACAAGAGCAACCCAGAATGTCCACGTGAACCTGGCTATAATTATTGCAAAATACAAATCTATGTGAAACTCATTTACAATCAATTTAAATATTATAGCAGAAAACTCTTGCTACTGGTTAACTCATGTAAAAAATTCTTAAATGAAGATGAAAATCATCTGCCTAGAATCTTTAAAAAAAACTCCACTGAATCCAGCACCAAACCATACATGAAAAACGTGTTTTTAATGCTTTGAAAGCTGCATTTGCATATAATGGTGAATACTTTTTTGAAGCATATCAGGGGGTCACACTCTGCACCGCGAATCAGCCGCCGTTAAAAAGGGAAGGTGGGAGGGAGGAGCAGCTGGGAGGCAAGAGGGAGTGGCAAATGGAGGCAAGAGGGGGGCGGGCCACAGGGGACGCAGCGGCAGGGACGGGAAACCGGCAAGAGCCAGAAAAAAGGTCAACAAAGCAAAATCAGGAAAAAAGGCAAAACGGGTGGAAACTAAGCAAATCAGACACAGCAAATGGGCACAAAATGAGCACAACAGTACAGGGAAAACAGAATACAAGACAGTTTGCAAAATACAATATGCATAAGATACTCCTACCACTAGACACCAGGGATGGAGGGCCTCGAACTCTCTTCAAAGCAAGGGCGGGGTCTGGGGCAAGGAGGCAGGCTGGTGGAGCTGCTCGCCGTGTCGAGTGACTACTGGCCTTAAGGATATGTCTACCGATGCAATAAACTAAGATGTTCAGGATCTTATTTTAACACTTAGGTTAGAGAGGCCATGAGGCAAGAGTAACTCACCATGATTGACTGCTGAACAATTATAACCGATGTTCAGACACATATCAATGTTTGTGCACATGTGTACCCATGTGTGAGGGTGTAACTGGAAGTTTTGCTTAGAAGATGCATTTTTTACTACGGCATTAGCATGGAGCAAAAATTATCCATATCAGGAGAGAGGAAAGTTAACTATCCTAAGAGAAGAAGGTTCAGACCAATAAAAGAGCAGTATTCTATCTTATGTTTCGTTTAATAATGTCCATGTTTAATAGGAAATGAAGAAGGTGAAATGAGGATTATTTTCTAACATAGGCAAGCTATGTTTGCTTCTGTAGAAAATCAGGATGTTGCCTCTTCTACAGAGACCTGAAAAATACAAGTGTCCCCCCATCTTCTTCCTTCCTCCTTGTGGTTAACAGACTAAGGTGGTCATTATGAGTTTGGAGGTCCCGCTCCGCCATGCCGGCGGTGGTGGTAACACCGCCAACAGCGGGGCAGAGCAAGACTGCCAAATCATGACCTCGGTGGTGAATTGGCTGCAAAGCCAACAGTTTACCACCTGTACTTGCCATCTTCGGCCCGGCGGTCCACCTTATACTACTGACGGTATTATGAGTCTCCTTTCCGCCAGGGATTTCCTGGCAGCAACCTGCCAGGAAATATCTGGCTAAAAGAATACTGGTGACAGGAAATAACATTCCTGTTGCCAGTATGTGACTCTTCCACCCCTGAAAAAGTCGCAGAGCCCCCCTCCCACCCCCGAACCCTGCAGACACCACACTCCACTGCCCCAAACCCCGTACTTGCCCCACCCCATCTGCGCATGCACACACCACACACATGCTCACACATCCACGCACACATATTCACACACATTCATGCGTCCACGACACCCGCATCCCCCGCTGACACCCATTCACACAGATACATGCAAACACACACACACATAAACACCCTCCCCTCCATTCACTTAAACCCTCATTCATGCACATAACACTCAACACCCACCCTACCCTCCCTCCCCGTCGGATGATCACTTTACCTGCTCGCTGTGGTCGTCCGGGAGGGAACAGGTCCATGGGCCCTGCTTCGCCAGGACCACCCCATCATCACAACACTTCAACACCGATTACAAACTTGTAATACAGCGGGCGGTGTTGTGATGACGTGGCGGTGCCAGCGGAGCAACCTCCACTAGACCGCCGGCCGCCAGTATGGCTGCTGGTGGCTCTCCGCCCAATTTATGGTGGAGAGCTGCCAGGAGTCATAATATGGCGGTCATATGGTGAGCGTAACTTCGGCAGTTAACTGTTTTGATTGCCAAAGTCATAATAAGGGCCTTAGACATCTCAGTTTGAGGGCTGATTAAATCAGGAAAGATTCATCCAGGGGATTTTGTCTGTACTGATAGTTTATGTTAACTGTGAATGAGTAGCATAACATATTTCAATGGTTCACAAAGATCAGATAGACAGGCCAAATGAGTATGACTCTGGTCAGGAAATATCTGTCATACCTACAACAAGTGTGTGATGTAAAAAAATAACAACATGGCAACAGATAGGTAACAGAATCTGCTAACTAAAATAATCCCAGAACATAATCATAAACAAATAATCATTATTTCTTAACCAATTTGGAAAGAAATGAAGTGAGGCAAATATGTGCCTAAAGCAGGGCCATCATGCTCTACAATAAGGTGTTCTGATAATGCTCTTAAATTAGATTAGTTCACATGGATCACAAAGGTGTATTTGATAGTAGAGCATAAATTGTAGTAGCCACAGCACAAGGCATCTCTTTACACGCCCCAGCCATTTGTCCTCTCCACAAACTGGAGCATGAAAGTATTGGAATATGTCATGAGTGTTACATCAAAGCCTACTGTTTTCAGCAAATGTAGGTGAAAATTGTGTTCTGCAAAATACCATTTGATTCATTTTTCAGATATTTCTTAGGAGCAGAAGCATTTGAGTTCCACGCTGGGGTAATTTCACCGACTTGCTGCAATTCAGGGCAGGTATTATGCACAATAAACTTCAAAGATTAACAGGAACCACTGAGCTATTATGTTAGATTTTTCATAATGTGCTTCACTGACGCATGATTGTTCCACCTTGTTTCATGTTTGTCAGCTAGGTAAGGAGTTAAACGATCTTCTGAACTAGCCACACAGACTTCAAACTAACCTAAAAATCAAGGCACACCTACAAACTTAAACATATTGCACACACTCGGGACCTGCCCTCTTCTGAATAGCTTAATGTTTAATGGCAGCAGATGTGGGTCATGCCAAATGTGTAAGTGGGTGTTGGCCTCCTAAGAAAATATTTGAGCACTAGTACTTATTTTTTTTACACATTAGGCACTGACACTGGGGGTAAAGATATATGTATTTGTGAGTGGGCTTGCCAGTGACATAATACATGTTTCCTTAGCCTTCCACTTTTGACCCTGTCTCTTAATTTCATCGTATGCCTTCTGGATGTGTTTATACATCAATTTGCAAGAGTAAACAGTGATTTTTCCTCTGTTTTCCTAATGTGGATCAATTAATTTGGTAGAGTCCTGAGAATTAAGAGAAACTACTCTTTTTTTGTCATTATGGGTCTTCATTTTTTGTGTTCTCATGTGGAAGCATTTCATTCACTTTTAGGAAGTTGTGATGTGGCAGCACCTTTCTAATTTACCTCATTAACTAATTTCTCATTGTTTCCTTTTTTCATATGTTTACAGCACAGTGGTTCTATCATGACAGATACGTAAGCGAAGAATCTACATTCTAGATAAGTGAATGCAGGAACTCTAAGCAGATGTGCTGTTTCCCATGTCAACTATCTGGTACGAGTGTAAGGCTGTACTAGCGTAAGAATGTATCTTGGACTAGCTCTTGCCAGAAATTAGCAAGTGATCAGAAGAACTTAGGGTCATATTTATACTCCGTTTGCGCCGATTGTGCGTCAAATAATTTGACGCACAATCAGCACAAACGTTGCCCCGTATTTAAACTTTGACACCCGAGCCCGCGGACGACAAAATTCCGCCGTGTGCGTCATTTTTTGGATGCGGCAACCCGCCCTGCGTTAATGATATGCAGGGTAGGCGTTCCCGTCCAAAAAATGACGCAAACGGCCGTGCGTCGTATTTATGCTTTCAGGCAAAAATTATGCACGGCCGGGAGGCGGAGCCAGAAAATGACGCACAGCCCGATTTGCCTCAAAATTTAACGCCTGGGTCAGGGCAGGCGTTAAAATGGGGCAAACACACCTGTATTTAATCAGAACACACAGAACAAACAGCAGAGCAGCAGAGCAGCAGAGCAGCAAAAGCGAGACATGGGGGTGATTCTTATCCAGCGTGCACGCAGACGCAGAGCCCAGCAGCAACAACAGCAGCTACAACAACACCAGCAGGGACCCCAAAGGCAGCGCAGAAGGCAGGAGAGGATATTCCGCCCAAGGCCTCAGGGAACACAACATCATACAGAGGTACCGGTTGAACTGGCAGGTCATTCAGCAGCTGCTGAGAAACATTGAACAGCAGTTGGCCCCCACTTTGGTGACACCCCACACCATACCAACAGAAACAAAGCTGCTTGCCGTACTTCACATGCTGGCAAGTGGCTCATTTCAAACAACTGGTGCCCTGGTTGGCGGAATATCACAACCATCATTCTCCGCATTTCTGCCCAAAGTACTGGATGCCATAATTCGCCTGACACCTGCCACATCTGCTTCCCTAACACACTGCAGAAGCAGCAGGAAACTGAACAGGGGTTCTACGCAATCAGTGGCTTCCCACACGTCCTTGGTGCAATCGACTGCACACATGTACGCCTTGTGCCACCTGCTGCAACTGAACACCTCTACCGCAACAGGAAGCACACACATTCAATCAACGTGTAGGCCATAGTCGATCACCAAGGAATGTTCACCAACATCGTGGCTAAATATCCTGGGAGTGTCCATGACTCATTCATCTTCCGTCACTCTACCATCAACCAACACTTCCAGGATGGACGGTATGGCAATGGACTACTTGTTGGTAAGTACAAAAACCTACTTATTTACACACTGCACAGCAACCCTCTAGGACACACAACACATACACCACAACAGCAACATCTAGACAGGAACACACTGAGGTCCTGACATCACTAGCCATGTTTCTTAAGTCACCATTGAACCTGTCACACATCGGAATTTACTGTACAGCCTAATGTGAAGACATTAATGAGTGTGGTAGCCGAAATGTCACCTTGCAAATTGTAAGTGTCACAATGACCTTTACATTAATACACTGCCTAAGTCTAAAGGTATGGGATGTCCAGGGTACTTTCATATGAATGTGCTAACAACACTTATAAATTAAACTCTACATTGAACTATCTACTCACCCCAAGTGAAGACACAAGGACACCTGTATCACAAGTCACAATGTTAGGGAGGGCACACTGCACTGAAAATCACAAAACATACTGATGACAAACTGTTAGCAGACAAACACGTGCTCAGCCAAGGAAAAAACACAATGAAGATGGTATAGCCTACAAGTATAGGATGTCACATTAGTACACTAAATAGTCACAGACAACACAAGACAACTACTGCTATTGAAGGTCTTTTCAATAGTGCAAGCTACATCAACATGATCCCATTCTTTTTCTCTTTCAGCTGATCAGGGGTATGGCATCCAGCCATTGCTAATTACACCATTTGGCAACCCGACTACTGCTGCAGAGCGGGCATACAACGACGCCCATAAGAGGACACGCAGCATTGTCTAGCGGACCTTCGGCATCCTCAAGTCAAGGTTCCGCTGCCTCGACATCACTGGTGGTAGCCTACTATATTCCCCCGAGATGGTCTGTAGGATCATCCTCACATGTGCATATTGCACAACATTTGTGTGAAAAGGAACATTCCCCTCCTCGAACCAGACCCATAAATGCCTGAAGACGAGGAAGAGGAGGATGCTGCCCTGCAACAGGAGGGGGAACAACCAAACATGGCTGCTGGAGTGCGTCGGCGCCAACACATTGTGAACAATTTCTTTTCATAATTATCACCATCACCACTTAATGAACTATTGTAAATAAACACTGATAACAAACACCACATCATGGTCTGGCCTATTCATTTCTGCACACTTTTAGCTCTAAATATCAGAAGAACAATGTTGTCTCATGGAGCAATAATGATATAACAATCAGGACACAGAAAAACACACAACAAATGTAATGCCTATCATACAACGGTAACATACACACACAATGTAAATGACTGACATCCTGTACAGTCCACCTTTGAAGGGCAATAGCTGAGGACCACACCTATTACACACATACATGTAGGAAACATGGTTCATCGCAGCAAATGGCACACAACTAAAACACCATCACTCAACTAGGGGAAAACTGGCCTCATACATCAGGCAGTTGACATGCTTTTGCTTCAGGAACAGGAATGTATTACCAGACTCTTGGCAGCAGTAATTCCAACTACTTACAATCTTTGCAATGACTATCTGTCACTAGAGTTACACATAAGCAGAACATACACAGCACAAGTGCCAAACATATGACAAGCATCCAGCACATCACATCCCATCTACAATGTCAGCCCTTTTCTAAAAACCTTACACACCCTAGCAGCTGGTCACACCCCACCTGTCTGAAGAGGTCCCTGGAATGCTGATAGGTGTACCCTGAGATTCCCTCATCTACATACACACACTCACAAGAGTAAGCCAGTGTGCCACACCCTTTCCTATGCCTACCATTGTCATAGTACCATCTCACTGCATGGAACTCAGCTCATATATTACACTGGCTTGGAGTTTTTAAGGCCTGGTATCACCTGTAGATTGATTCTCGTGTGAAAGGTACTGTAGGCCATTTTTAAGCAAATCTCATCTGACAGGACTTGTGAGACACTGATGGAGGCCACACCAGTGATCCCCTCCATGCACCCCACCCAAATTTACATGCCCCGTCCCTGCTGATGCCTCCTACAGCATAGATGTAGACATTTGGGCAATCACACCATTAAGCATTGCTACTAATGTTGCTGTGTAACACTTTATCAGGGTTCATGTGTCACCTTCAAGACAACACAGGACATACACAGTGTGACATGTCAACTGTCTACTCCTCCCTCTGACCAGTCCTAGTCAGATGACTGATCATGTAATTTGTGAAAGAGCTGGCTCCTGATTGACCCAGCATCCTATCAGCCTGACTGGCACCTGTCCGTGGGTCACCCTAAAGATACCCGGTGTCCACCTATGGACCACACTTGCTGTCCAAAACCTCTCGTACCTCAGAGGCTAATTTGTCATTTGCCTCATCAATGTATACTCAAATACATTGTATTGCATCATCTGACTGTTATTTGTATCATATTTTTGACAGTGCCCTTGAATAGCTAAATCATGGCCCTTCCGTTGTCTGGGCCTCATTAATGCCTAAACTACAAAGTGTGACAGTGGACCTGGCCCATAGCGTTTGATGGTGTACGTGGCCTCCAGCAGAACCAGCAACCTCAGATAGTGTCCATGAAAAGTCAACACATATGAGGACCCTGACAGGTCACACGCTGAGTAACATTGTTCAAATAATAGAGATGAGTCGTGTGTGCTGAATACAAGCCATTTACTTCTGCACTGAGGCTATGATGTTTCCTGATGCATTTCCATCCACAGAGGCCAACTTCAGTACAAATGTTGCAATGACACATGCCGGATCCAGACACCTGAGACATTCTCTCACTCAGCACACCACGGTTGCCCAGTTGAAAGTCTCATTACACGTCTTCAGTGACAGGGTGGGACCATCCACGTGTAGGTTACCATGTCCTCAATGACTTTTGTCACATTTAGCTACAAACGATACTCATTAGATACACGATTAGCTGCCAATAACTCATGATGAAACGTTCACGTTACAGTGACAACA
The DNA here is from genome assembly GCF_031143425.1 of Pleurodeles waltl. Taxonomy (NCBI): domain Eukaryota; kingdom Metazoa; phylum Chordata; class Amphibia; order Caudata; family Salamandridae; genus Pleurodeles; species Pleurodeles waltl. The sequence goes on from NC_090447.1 coordinate 917,897,386, forward strand.
TACACCTTAACACTTGATACTGGATCAACATTGGACCACACACATGTACATGTACCATCCAATCAACAAAATGTTTGCAAGCAGCCTATCACAGTGGTGTCCCAGTTGTAACCTAGCAGGAAGAATGAAACATGCCACTAAACCAGGTAATGCATAAAGGGCCACATACATCAACAAGCTATTTGCTAACATGACAGAAGGAACGTTGAGATTTTGCTATTAAATCAATGCTAAATGGTATGTCAGAATTCTCCAAAGAATCAATAGGGCAAACGTCAAATGGGCAAATGGGATTACAGATTAGCAAACAGAGAATCATACTCAATTTGCTTCCATGGGCCTGCTGCCAATGGTTTAGCATTACTGAATTTGGGAAAACCTTGGATAAAGTTGCAAGTCAGGAACAGCAAAGCCCAGGGTGCTGGGGGCCTAAGTCCCCCTCTGCTGCACCACAAATATAATTTTTTTATGCACATGTGAAGCACACACATGCATAAGGCGCATGTGTGCCCTACATGTCAATAGTGAAACACATTTTAGATACATTAACTCGTAATTAGGACATGGTTACCCCCAAAAAAGGTTTAGGCGACAATTGCATTACCTAATTGGCCTTTATGCAATTTGGAATAGCTTGATACATGTGCTCACAATTTTGCTAAGGAATACATCCAGGTATCTCTTTCATATTTAGAAATGTACAATCAGCAATTACCTACATATGTGCACAATTATGAGTAATATCCATTCTGGCCAATCATTACTATTGCACTGTGAATACCTTCTATACATCCTATAAGGGACATTTGCTATAGCTAACCCCAAAGTTTATCACTTAGCACCATTTGGTCATGCAAAATTACATTACTCATTTGGACAAAGGAAATACATATTTGTCATAATGTGTCATATTTTCACGCATACAGCTTGTGCGTCAATATTTTTGACGCACAGGAGTGCAAATAATGCAGAGTAATTTTTTTTTTCATAAATAGATATCATATTTGGCTGCGGCTTAATTTTCACCTCTAGAACTGTAAATATGGCGCAAACAAATAGTAATTACCAAATATGAAAAATATTTTGACTCTGCATTATCTGCACTACTGTGCGTCAAAAAATATGACTCACAACCTGTATGCGTGAAAATATGACGCATAATGGGAAAAAAAGGCAGCCATTTTATGCAGGATGTGATGTAATAGGATATCCTGTTCGCAGATTCTGTACAGTGGGTGTACTTTCACTTTCACTTTGCAGTCTCTGATTATTCTAGACTGTGTGGCTGTGTGCAAAGGGTTGTCCTGTGTAATAGTGCTTTAGTGTCCAGTGTGCCATCTCACTTGTTGTTTTGTCATCATTATCTTGTTGTAGAATACTGTCTGAGTCTGTGTTGTATAAATTTGTCCAGTCCAGTGTTGTATATATTGTCTGTGGGAGTCTGTTGTGGGTACTGTGATATAGGGGATAGTTGGGCTCTTCTATTTGTTAATTTTTCTTTGTATTTCCTCACTCTAACTTTCCCCATTTCCCCCTTTCCTTTTTTTCTACTACTTTTTCAACATTTTCAGTGCTTTAATGTCTGGTAGGCCACGGCTTTCCAGGATGGGTAAGGAGGAATTGGGGGGGTTTATATGGCTTTTTTGCCATTTCCTCCCACTTATGCTGGAGGCTGGGGGTAGGGCGATACAGGGGTATCACACGGAGGCCCAAAAAGTCCGGTGGGGGAAGGTGCGCCATCACTTGGTGCGTCTGTATGGGAGCCAACGGAATGACCATCAATTGAAACACCGCTGGGCTGACCTGATCTCCAGGGAGCAATATCTGCTGGACCACCTGGGAATCAGGATTGGTGTCCATGTTGGTGAGTACAGATCATGTAAATGTGCACAATTTAAAGCTGTGTAGTGACATGTGATGATTGTTACCCAATCTGCCAGATAAGTAGCTGACTGTGTGTAATGCTAGGGAAACATACAGGGTAATTGATGCACTATGTGAAGGATGACAAATGCTAGCAGTCAGGCAGCTCAGGTTTTCCACACATACAGGTTGCTTGTAGCAGAATGTAATGTAGCGCCGCCTTTGTGTCAGATAAGCAACACATTAATGACGCAATCAGGACTCTACAGGTCACAATTGCCAGTGAAGTATGGATGTAGTAACATCATACCTACATATGTTGACGCTATAGCTAGACTGACATTTGAAACCCTACATGATGCTGAAAAGGAGTGCTGCCTTCACGTCAATTGAAGTTAGCAATGTGGCCCACACATATGTCACATGTGTGTCTGGTTAGTGAGTAGGGAACGTGTTCACGGAAGTGCCATGCCTGTTCGTGATAAATGTGCTCCTTCACATTTTATTGATACATGCCAGATCTGAGCATGAACCATATTTGTAAAGGACTCAGGTGCCCTCAGCTAACATATTAGACAGGTATTTATTGTCACTTGTGCCAAAATCAGAATAGGGATGGCAGTCCAAAGGTATGGACTAGGGTACAAACATCTATGTTTGGTGCCAATCACCATTGTTTGGACACATCAATTTAGAAAACTGTAACAACATGAGGTATTGCCAAAGTACCTGGCCCTCTGTACCATGTACCTATCTGTCACAAATGTGTCATGACCACATAGGCTGTTTGACAGGTCATGCAGTCTTCAAGTAAACAGCTTTTGGATGTCTCTCTTGGATGCACATGATGAGATGAATGCACACCTATATTGTTGCTGCATACTAATGGAGGTGCATGTTTGCACCACATGACAGTCCGGGCTACTGCATGTGTGTAGAAGTGTGTGTAACTGTAGCAGGAGACCCATCCTATGTAAATATTGCACATGAATTATTCCATGCAGTATGAGCATGTGTGAAAGTGTTTCATTTCTCATGTCATATTATTACATTGTGTTTGTATTTGAAATTGTTTGTCAGTGCACGGATTCTGAGTATATTCTTCCTTCCATGCTTTACAGGTGGACCTGCACCGTACACAGTGGGAGAGGTGGCTCATTTTGGGGACCCCGACACCTACAGTGAGTGTTGCATGTGTGGTATGTTTTGTGTTTGCTGGTGATGTGTGATGGACTACAGTGTGTTGAACACATTGCAAGGTTTGATGCGCTGCCCAATCATTAGTCTTGTTCCATTAGTGGGATTTCAGTTATCACTTCATTTTGAGTTGACCTATGCTTATCCATTTGTCTGATCTTGGGTCTGTAGGCCATTCCTGTAGGGCCCGCTATGGGAAATGGGGTGAGTCATGTAGAATACACTAGTTAATGTAAGAGTTGCACTGGGACTCGTCTCGGACTGAGTCTGCATGTCAGACTGACATTCTCCCAGATAGCTTCTGCAAATGGCTTGTCTGAAATCTGCTGCTTCCCTAGTAACCGATGTACTGAGTACACTGTAGGTTGGATCTTCCGGGTGCATGTACTTCCACAAGTTGTACTAGAAGTGTGTGGGACTAGAGTGCAACGGCCTAGGTGTGCATGCTATTCATGATCATGGGTGTTCTTGCTCCTCTGTGTCTGTAGATAAATATGCCTCACTGGAAGTATGTGATGTTGGCCTAGGTCAGTACATTTTGACATGTGTGGACCTTGGATAGGACAAGGTTTAGCTGACTCCAATTTGTTGATAGCCCTTACTGGTGGTGTGTGTGTGGAGGCAAAAACATGTTGAGCTTTCTATACACTCCTGGGTGAGCATCTATTTTGGGATTGTTGGTTGTTCTTCCCACCCCCCCTCAAAGACAGGCATGGGTTTGTGAATAGGGTACCTAGGACTGGAGCAACCAGTATGTTACACATACTTGTGACCATTTGAAAGTTTGTTTTGAACCTAGTGTACACACTCAGTTATGGCACATGAGTTCTATACTAGCAAATCCCATTACAAATTGCAGATCTTGAGGTTTGTGATTGTTATCACATTCACTGACATGTGTAGTCCAGGCAATAGGCGGAGGAGGTGCAGCATGATTGTTAGCTGCAACTGTAAGTATTTTGATGACAAGTTATTGGCAGTTGTTACCCATCATGTAGATTATTGTATATGCTATGTGTGAGATGACCTTTGTATGCAGGCTTCCCATGTACTTCCTCTGAGACTTTCAATGATCTATATGGTGATATGAGCTGTTACAAGTACAGTAAATGTATTGTCAGATTGACCACTTGTGCTATTCCACACAATGCAGTTCCTATGGTAAATAGTTGCCCTTTGTCTTCACAGCTGCAAACATGAGTGCCGCACAGAGGCATGAATTTGAGAGGTGGGCCATGAGGTACCAACACATCCTGCAAGTGCAGTCGGGGTTCTGACGGATGGCCCGTAAATACCAGTCGGATCGGGCCTCCGGAGCATGGTGGGCTTCACCACAGGGTGGCCCAACGTTGCCCACTACAGCCACCACCACCACAACCACCGGTTCTCCCCAAGTGGCCACAGCGGGGACAGTTGTCCCTGCCTCTGCAGCACAACCAGGACCCAGCATTATGACAGCTGCAGGACAGTCCAGTGGGCTAGGCTCAACACCCACACAGAGCACCTCTGCCGGGACCCAAACAGCAGCAGCACCTCCAATTGATCCTGCGGCATTCCAGGCTTTGGAACGCAAAATGGAAAAATTTATGAGGAAGGTGGACAAGCTGAGCCAGGATGTGGCCTACATCAAGAAGCGGGTCAGGTCTATCAGGCGGACCCTCCGGAGGGCCAACCTCTAGGACTGATATGGTCAATGTACATAATTCCCTCCCCTCCCTCCTCTTTCCTTGTTATCATGATTAGTGGGCTTGGGGGATTAGTGTTAGGTTAATATAGGTTCTTAGCTTAGTTAGTGTTAGGGAGGAGGGTGGGAGTCCTGATTCTTTCTACTTTTCATTATTAAGTGTGTGGGTGGGTGGGTGGGGGTCAATGTTGGGGTTCCTGTGTGTTTAAAAAAAAAATAAAAAAAAAAAAAATATATAATAAAATTAAAAAAAATAACAAAAAAATATATGAATGTTTAGGATAGTATAGTATGTGTGTAGGTTAGTATGTGTTGTCCTGCATGTGTCCTGTCTCATAATGGTGGGTGGGGGGGTTGATGTTTAGATCGATTTGTTATATGTGTAGAGTAAGTTTAGCTTAGGTTAGTTAGGGACAGTTGTGGGTAATGAGTAGTCAGGTTAGATTAGTGTAGGTATGACGTTTCCCTTAGTTGCCTCTGGTGTGATTACTTATGAATAAATATATAGATAACCCTTTGCATTATGTGTTAACTGCTACTTGATCATGGCCTTGCCATCAGTGTAGGTGATTGTTGTTCTTTGACATTTGTGTTCTATGCTACAAACCAAAAAAAACTGAGGTATAAAATGGCAGCTACCCCTCTGCTACCTTGGTAAGTATCCACCATTTGTTAGAACCACCAATTGGAGTTTACATGGATCACAAAGGATTTGTGTCGATGAGTATGTTTTCTACGTCACAAAGTGTGCTTCCAGACTTGGTATTGTGGGGAATTTTTTAGGTCGGACTGCAGTGTGATGTTCAGGGACATCTTTGAAGATGAGGTTTTGTTAACACTCTTGTCTTCTTGGCTTCATAACTGACATTGATAATTTGTGCTAAAATTCAGCATGATTACCTATTTGGATGTTTACTCAGAAAGGTTGATTGATGCTGTGTTTTGTAGTGTTTGCTTAGATTAGACTGCATAATTCAATGTGTTAGTATTGCATGGTGACAACATTTATCAGCCACCATTAGTTGACTTTGATTTCTCTTGATGAAGCATTATTCTGTCCAACACAGCATGATTGTGTGTGGTTTCTCAACTCATCAGTTATTCTCCTCAGGATGGGCAGGCTATGATGCAATCCTGGCCACTGCACAGATGTATCTGACTACATGATGTCAGGATAGTTGTATTGACAAGCTACATGGTTGTCACACAGGCACATTTATGTTATCTACTGCACAGTTGATGTGTCAAATTACACAGAGACATATTTGGTGTGCAAGTGCAATTTATTGATAGGTGCTGTAGTGCAATATGTACATTGTCCATGTTTGCTGAGTCCGTTCTAGTTCAATCTTACATGGTGATCCTACAGAAGGGGTGTGGATAATGCTCCTGACATGCTGGGGTGATGTTACAGTGCAGAGGGACAGGATTTGCCGATTAGTAGGGGAGAGACATTCACTGGCAATGCTGACAAGTTATACAGTGGTTAGCAGAACAGTCATTGAGTATAGTTGTAGTGAGACTGGCATTTGACAAAACGTACGACCTTGGTCAAAGTAGGCCACGGTGCAGGGACTAGTGCTTCCGGTTACTCTTCCTTGTGAATTTGATCTGTTCCATGTCTTCTTCTTCTGATGTGTGTGTTGCCTGCTTCGTCCTTGTTGTTGTTGGTTGTGAAGGGGCAACACACACCTCAGTGTTAGAAGACGTGGAGTCAGACATCCCGGTGGCTGCTCCCTGTGAAGTTCTTAAGGGCAGTACTGCAGCAAGGAGGGTCTGTTGGTTTTTGAGAATAGCAGCCACATCACGATGGTAGGCAGCCAGGTCGGCCCTGAGGGAGTCATGATTGCATTCGTGCATGCAGTGGAAAGTTTGGGGTGCGAGGTGTTGTGGCAACTCCCTTACTGCAGTGGTGAATTCCTTTACAGTTTCTTGTAGTCCTTGCAGTATGGATGTTAGGGCTTGCATAGCTGCTGCCTGATCTGCAGATGACATCATGCACAAGCGCACCCCCTCAAGGCTGGCTGACATAGTTTGCATCCCCACCCGCACCTCCTTGGCCAGCTCCCGCTGTACTCCAACTACAGTTCTTTCAAAGCTGGTGCCAGTGTCGTCAGAGTCCTCAGCTGTATAGGAGCTGGCAGGTCTTACAATTGGGGTGGTGGGTGGTTCTTCTGTGATGGCTGCTTGTTCTGTGCTCCTCCTTGTGACTGAAGGTGGGGTCTGGAGGGTTTCTAGGACCTTTTGGATGGTCTCCTGGGGAATGTTTATGGGCTCGTCATCCATGGCATCAGGGAAATCTGGGACAGGCATATCGGTGGGTGATCAATCTTCCTCTGCAATGAAACAGGGTACAATTAGTGTGCCTGTGTTGTGACAATTTTGACGTAACGTGTCTGCCTTTTGATGAATTCACTTTGTGATCTTGTTTGGTATTGGTATCTGCTGTCCTTCAGATGGGCATTGTTATAGGCCTATGGCCCACCTGTGTGTCACATGTATGATATTGAGTTATCAGACTTGTCTGCCTAATCGCCTCTAGGTGTTGCTTTATACCAAATAGAGAATAGCCACCTTTTTGTCCTACTCGACCCTCCGTGTATATCCATTCTTATGGTGAGACCTTTCAGTGGCTGTGGGTGTTCTGATGGTCCTGGCAGCACAATTGAATCTCAGGACCTGCCCCAATCCCTGATCGTTCACATTGACTTAAATGTAATTGACATGTAGCATATCCTATGCATGGCAATGTTATGATGTGATATGGATGTTGATATTGTTAATGTGTCCTGCTGATGATTGGTAATGTGTGTTACATTGGATTGCCCTGATTATCTTATCAGTGTCCTATTCGTCCTCTGACTGTGCAGGTGTATTCCAGTGACCAGTTCCATGTGTCCCCTCCTCAATGCTGTTGTCTGAGCAGTATGTCTTTTGGGATGTTGCCTTGTTTGCCAGGCATGGGAAGGACCCTGACTAATGCAGCATGGGTGTGTCCTTAGTGCTGTGTCACTCCTATTGTTGTTTACATTGTCTGATGTTTGTGACACCTATGGGCATTGACATTTGCATGTACTGGGGCCTTTGTCTTGTTTCAGGCGATTGTTGCAGATGTCATCCTCACCCACTAATTTAGGTATGTATGTTCCATGGGGAGGTTACTGCCATTGGCTACTTGAGCTGCACACAGATCAGAGGTGGTAGTGTCAACTGTTGTGGCAGTTACATTGCAGTTGTTGGTTTGGCTAGAGGATTGCTAATAGGGCCCTAGTTAATGTAGGAGATATGTTGGCTGACGTGTGCCAGGATGTAAGTTTGACGTAGTGGCCTTCCCTCCTATCAAGGCTTTCCCTTTGCTCCATTGTTGGCATGACAGCATGCCCCCAAAGGACTGTTGTTGGTGTAGTGTAATGTTGTGCCCCAGCTTCTGTCTGTGCAGGCCATGCCCCCCTGCCGTGTCCCTTTACCCATGCCACTCCATGTATATGATGACGTACATACAATGTGTAGTAGGTATTTCCCCCTTTGCTTACAGTCAACATTATTGTATTTTAATTCCCCATGCGACTTACCCTGCATGTGCGTTGTCTCCTGGTAGTCTGCGCTGTCCTGTCCTTGAATCCCTGTGACGATCTCCTCAGGGATGACGGCTGCGACCATCTCCTCCATGTGGTCCAGGGCCTCCTGGTGTGCTGACTCCCACCTCCAGTCTGCAGTGCTGCCTTCCTGTTCCTGGCCATTTTTTCCTTTGTCCTACGTTTGCAGTCATGCCAGCGTTTCTTACACTCGGTGACTGTCCTGCGTACTTCAGCCACACTGTTGATCTTGTCAACAATTTGTTGCCATATGTCCTCTCTCCTACTGATTGGCAACTTTGAGGTGATAAACAGTTGGTGCTGGTGTTCCGTCACCTCTTTAACCAGGATTTCCTGCTCCTCTGCACTGACGCAACACTTTCTTTTCTTTCTATAAATGTCCTGGTGCTTGAATGGATCGTCCTGGCTGGTTCCTGGTCTGCTGTCATCTTCCTGGGGTCTGTAATGGCATCTGGGATCCATTTTGGCTCTCCTCTGCTGAAATGGCAGTGTTCGCGGGTATTTTTGACGCTATTGTGTCAAAAAAACTGCGCATATCCGGGTTGCGGTGTCGTAAATCGACCCACAGTCATTTCCGCCGCGTTAACGTTGTTTTCCTTTACGACTTGACGGCGTGATGTGCATCAAAAATAATGACTCCCACCTGTTGATTGCGCCGCCGTGCGTCAAAGTATAAATTTGAAGCACGCACGGCGCTACGAAATGCCATTAGCCGGCGGTAATTTTTTGGGCGCAAAACTGCAGCGGCGCAGTTTTGCGTCAAAAAGAATAAATATGGCCCTTAGAATGTGATTCTGCAATGTACTAGCAGTCAGTGTAGAGATTTAAAACTTGAAAAGATTGTAAGTCCTCTGGAACTTTAAGGACCAATCTCGAAGCTGCATGCTGCCCTGACTGCAGTTGAGGTAAAAGGTGTTTGGGAAATCCTAAGTAAAGGAGATTTCCATAGTCCAAGAGCAGTGGTATGACAGCGTGCATAATAGTCTATCAAGCAGTAAGTGAGAGCAAGTCTAAGACCCTGATTACAAGTTTAGGTACTATTTATCACAATAAATAATGATACCATGGGGGACATTATTTTTCGGTTGCGATATATAACATCTATCGGAAGTTGGTGAGGACTAACATGTAGATTTTGGGGTTTTAACACACATAAACCTGTATGTTTGGCTTACAAACTGTATGCTTTTCCCATGTTACATTTCAGGAGGCTTGACCTGCTGAAACCTAACCAAGGTTGTAGTATTTAATGCCTATGATAATTATTAGATAAGTTAATTACCAATAATTACCTTCCACCTCGTAAGTCTGACCCGTAAACAGTGGTTTACACTCAGATCAGAATATATCCACCAACTCATAATCAGGGCCTAAGACCTTTTTTAGTGATTTGAGGAGCCCAAAGCAGGTGACATTGTGATCCACTTTAATGCAAATACTTATCCATTTTGACTTAGATGGGGGCATGGCTGATGTCTTGTGTATACCAGATTTCATTGTTCACCAGCTGACTTAGCCAAAAACCAGGAGCTCCATTGTGCATTCACCAGACTATAGCAACCAGGATCTATTTTAAGTTGATTTGGGTCTTGGCTATTTTGTTGCAATTAGTTGGGTTGTAGTCATTTTGTTACCAATTAATTGAGTGTGTTTCCGTAGGATAAGATGAAAAAGCTAAGAGAAAGAGAACCAGTTCCTCCATTAGAATTATATAAATAACACTGTGTTCTATTCAAAAGAAAAGAGTACATCCAAATTAGAACAAATTTGTGGTGGCCCAGGTTGTAGACCTTTTGAAGCAAAATAGAGTGATTATCAAAAGCCACAGAGAAGTCTAGCAGAATAAGAGGCACTGACCCCCCGCATCCAACATAGCTTGAATTTGTTCTGTGCTGACTAAGAGAAGTTTCAGTGCTATGCTTTGGTCTGAAATATGTTTGTGTATCATTCAGAGGAGTTCACTTCTAAGGAGTTACAAAGTTGAGAATTGGCTACCTCTGGCAGGCTGAGAGTACCACAGAAGTCTCTGTTGTGGAGATCAGTGAGAATTGAAAAAAGTTGGGTCACAGAGTGAGAATGGAAAATTATCCAAAAAGAAGATGGGAATGCAAAAGATTACAATAGAAAGTTGACATGATTGTCCTCTATTTTACTGTGCAAAATTTGCAAGGTTCTCGCTGAGCTCATGACAGTGACTCATGTTGGCAAGCTGCTGGCTGTAGTTTAGATTTTATTATAGCAAAGATTTCTTTAGATAATCGTGATGCATTAGCATTTTTATCTGGCATGAGGGAGGTTCTTCCTTGAATGATGAGTTTATGATATTGTTTGACTGCCTGATAATAGAGTTTTTGTAACAGGAGTATATCTTTTCCTCCAAACATTCAAGTACCAAGAGGAGGTGGAGATGTTAAATGTTGAGGGATAGCTTTTAATCGGTGATCCTATTTGAAGGGTTGAGGTAATCCAGGCATTACACTTGGTTGCCTTCTCAAATATGGAATCTGAGATAGTAGGGGTAGCTGTTGAAGGCTGTGAATAAAAGAAGGGGTGTTCAATTTAGAGCAGGATCAGAATCATGTCTTAGTAAAGGATTGCAAGGCTGGCATTTTTTAAGATGTGGGGAGCTAGTGCTTCCACCAAGGAGTCTGAGGCATTAGTAGAGTGACCTGGGTGCAGATATATAAAAGATCCTGAAAACTTCCAGAACAAATTAATTTTATGTAAAAGACGTGCCAACAAATTTGAGATGTCAGCTAAGTTAGTGATCGAGCATAGGTGAAAGAGATATCTTATTGGAAGCCCTCTACCTTCCTGGTGAGCCCTGTTCTGGAAGGATATGGAATAAATGTCAGGGATAGACAGGGCAATGTGTACGAAGGAGTGTTCTGAAATTCCAAGTTTCAGTAGTAGGTCTGCAACAGTCTTCTAAGAAATATTAAAGCCCCAAAAGTCCAACATGTCTTGGGTAGAAGCAGATGTTGATTAGATAGCAACAGCGGGAGGCACCAGGTGAGCCATTTGGCTTGTCATCTGTGGGGTGGGGTACCATGATATTTCTATATGCAGCATTTTCCAGGGTGCATGTACTTTAGGTTATAGTTACCTCAACGTGATTTGCTTTTACTCTGTCTGGCTTTTTTGGGGAAAAATGCTGTTGACCCATCTTGGGTGTTCTCGATCTTAGAGCTGCTAGACCCAGGGAACCTTGTTCAATAGTCACTAAAAAAAGAACCGAGTGTCCTTATAAAGTGCTATTCTTTATGTCCTCCCCAGTGTTCCTGTACTCCTCTACCTCCTGCTTCTTTGTGACAGGATGGGATCTATGCTTTGGGAACGAAGAGATATTGGTTGTGCCTTGTGTTTGTTGTCACTGATGGAAAAAATTTAAATAACAATACCTCGGACTACATCCATTGTTCTCCCAACCAACCTTTGTATTATGAGGTATTGCAAGCAGACCTAATTTGCTATTTATTATTTTAATTTCTTCATGGGCATGGTTGAGCACACCTATTGTTCTCAGGTTTGGGCCATCATCTTGTTCTGGGCCTGGAGGTCTCTGATCCAGCAGATGCAGATATGTATGAAGGAACCAGTGCTGTACTGCCCCGCCTACTCCTACCTTTTCAGATTCATCCAAGTTTATGTTAACAATTTCTGCAATGCCGTTTGTATGATGAGTGTTGGTGAATACTGATATACTCCTACTCATGCTGTGATACTAGTTCTTCCAGTCAACCACCTAGGCTGTGGACACTGTTGCATCATAGCCCAGTGATATGAGGCCCTGTATCTTCAAATCAGTGTTTTTGGATGTGTGTGTGTGTGGGTGTGTGTGTGTGAGAGAGAGAGAGAAAGATATCTTCTGTGGTTATGGTGGTCTTTAATTCTTCAAGTAACAGGACATATGGCTGAATAATCAGCCTCCTACATCATCCAAAAGCAAGTGCTGCTTTTAACTGTACTTTTTGACCTCTATATTATCATCTCCATTTGCTGGCTGCAAACATTGGATGTCACTGTTTGTGGTGGAGATAGCCTGTGTTTCATCTCAGTTATCTTCTGCTGCAGAGCTTGCACTCAGTACCGTTTTAGCATGACGACCTCTCCTCAATCCTGCTGGTGGTGTGTCAATGCCTCCTGCTGAAGTGTAATTATGGAATTCTCTATCAAGTATGCTATTCTGGTGCTGGATTCTCCACTTCAATAATGGCATCTGCATTTGGGGCTAAGTTGATCTCAGGAACACTATGGCCCTCATTACGACCTCAAGATCTGACCGCCGGGCGGCCGCCAATGCAGCCACACTCCCGCCACGGTCATTTTGAGATCCCCGCCGGCCCAGCGGGGAGCGCGGCCGCAACACAGGAGCCGGCGGTGTTGTGGCTGTGCGACGGGTGCAGTTGCACCCGTCGCGCTTTTCACTGTAAAGCTGCATGGCCCCACGACTCCCCATACCGCCAGCCTTTTCCTGGTGGTTCAAACTGCCAGGAAAAGGCTGGCGGTAGGGGGACTCGTAATCCCCTGGGCAGCGCTGCCCTGGCGGATTAAAACCGCCGGGACCGAAGTGGCAGTAAACCGCCGGTCCCAGCGGTGCGACCGTGGCGCTTTCGCCACGGTCGTAATACTAGGGATTTCAACGCCAGCCTGCTGGTGGTGAAATCCGCCACACAACCCTGGCGGTCCAAGACCACCAGGGTTGTAATGAGGGCCTATGTTTTTAATGATAAAACATTCTGGTACTGATTCTTGTAGTACCAGTCTCTGGACTGCCGAATAAATGATACTGGAGGTAGATTAGATGAAGATGCTATCATTTTACTCCAAGGACATTCAGCATTGAAATTTTACAGATTATTTACATCTTTTAAAACACCCCAGCACCCACTGTTAAAAGAGAAATGGGCTTCTTATTTCTCTGTGAAAAAAACTCACTCCAACTAATGAGGACTCCTGGTCACAAATAGGCTCAAACCTATTGCAATACAAATTGATTTCTTCTCTAACCCAAACCAACTTCTTTGCTGCACACCTCTTATATTGGACTCCCACAAAACTATTTTACCTCAAACTAACAAACTTGAACTCGTGTTGGTCATGTGCCACCTCATCGGGTGATGAAGATTGCATGTTCTTCTCCACCCATTACCTACACTCTTACTGGTGGGACATCTTCTCACAATTACAGAACATCTTTAAACCCCCCATACCAGTGTTCTTCCCGCTGATCATAGTTTGCCGACATTATGCTAAACCTCTAATAGATCTTCCTGACTCGGATATTCACCTACTTGATCTGTTACTCACTATCGCAACTAAAGTGATCCTAATTGACTGAAAACCTAGCAACAATGTCTCATACCATAACTAGTGTGCCTGGGTAACTTATTTAAGAAGAAAGAATATAAACCAGTCTGCGATCAAAGGGTTCCCCACATCGTCCCAATATATATGGGAATCGCTTGACCATTTTTGCCTTGACCCTCTTAGTTAATGGGAAATCCAACACTATGAATTTGTCACCCTTTTTGTTTCCTTTTTCTGATTTGACATATTTTCAACCGAACATTATTTTCTTTACTACTCAATTATACAACCAAATGACTCACCCTTCCTCCTCACTCTACCCCCCTATTTCCCTGCTCCCTCCACAGTGGGCTACCATAGTCAGTCTATTACATGTATTCCACATACCCTGGGATCTAGGTCCCCAGTAAACATATAATAAATATGACTCCACATCTGATAGTGATCATCTCGCCATTATATGATGTTTAATTCTTAGATATGTGTTCCCTGTGTGGTCTTTATCTGTTTCACAAGTATATCCCCATACTATCATCGCTTGTAAACTGATGATTATGCTGCTGGATAAACAATATAAAATGCACGTATATGTCTCGTGATACAATATCTTACCCTTTTTGATGATACGTCAGCCACCACTCTTTTCTGTATTCTCCCATTATGTATTATTCCCTTTTCCCTTGTTAAGAAATTTTATAAAAATATATTGAACGATAAAAAATAAACCTATCATTGTCAGTAATCATGCTGCTGGGGCTGCGAGGAGGAGGTGCTGTGCCAGGGCCATCAATTAGAAAGGTGCTGGTCAGCTGCTAAGTATCACACCATAGTGAAATGATAATATTGCTGGGAGCAGTTAGGCCACAGCTATTGGTATTCTAGTCCTGACTATTTTTTTAATGATGCAGTAAAAGGGTGCCGTTGTAGCCAATTTTTTATATCTGGTGAAACATGCTTTCCGTTCCAGTTATTTCTTTGTTCTGATTGTCCATGCACTATAAACAGAAAATTAATATTTTTAAGACAAGGTCGATTAGCTGAGAGGATTCGTTATCCAGTACCACAAGATTTACTCGAAGTATGTCAAGGTACAAAACACATATGTTAAACTACCAGTATCCTAACTTAAAGCCTTTCAGCTTATAGCGTTCAGTAAAAATGAAGTGCAAATGGTCATCTCACACAACCACAAAGGGCATATTACAAACCTGCACCAAGAGTGCAGATCTCCCCATAGAGCAGAGACTGAAAAGTATATTACATATCCAGGATGAAAAAGTATTTCTGCGGTTTATTTCTAGAGAGCGCTGTGTGGTTCCTGTCTACAGGGATTCCTGTTTTTGATATCCAGTTAACGTGACTCAGTTTTACTAGGATGTGTGGCTGCTTCAAGCCTTAAGCTTTCCTTTTCAAATCTTTTCATAGATATTACAGATAAGTGGTTCTTCTGAGGAGAACCAGAGATCCTACTTCCATACTTGATGCTACTAAAAGAAATTAAAGGGCTGCTAGTCGGAGTGATCCTGCGAATAAAAGTCGTATGTCGCCATTGGCTGCACATGTTGCCATACTTATTTTTTATTACATGCTGTAGTTCCCTGTGCTTGATTGAACATTCACGGAGAACATAGCCGGGATGCCACCTTCATGGAATCTGTGAGATGCGGTCACAATTGAAAATCCCCAAGCGAATAGTTGTTTAATTGGCTAGTTCAGTCGTATATTAACTGCCTCCATCGTGCATTGTTGATTCATCCATTTATTCAGTCCTTAATTATTACTGCACAATCACTGTCTTTGCATTTCCTCAATTTCTACTTGTAAAGTATTTGTTTAATAAATCTTCGGACTATGGAGATCAATAAACGCTCACTATGTATATGAGGAAATGGCGTTTTAATTCTATATACAGTCTGGGAAACAGCGTGGATGCTTGGATAGAATATCTGCATGACGAAAAACACGCCCCTCATGTTCCTTTTAAAGGTCCAGAATATTTGTGCCACTATTTAGAATTCCTGAAAGTACCACGTTTTATCCAGATGAGAGCTCAGATAGAAGGATGAAAATACACAATATCACCAGCATTTTTTTTTATCTATGATTGAAGTTATATGTTTGTAGTGTGGTTGACATATGCTATTCGAATTGGAATTTCCAATGCATACATACTGTTCAACGATGATATATTGTTCATTCGTCCTTTGTATATTCATATACATTATATGACCTACGTTGTATTGCTTTCAACAATTTATGTAGCAGAAGAATGTCACCTAAAATGTGGACGGTATAGTGCAAAGTTTCCTCTAACATCCTAGATGGTACATATTTTATATATTATGACATCGAATCAAATTTGACCTGCCATCCCATTTGCAAGAATAGTTTGCAGAAACTGAGACAAGGCTTGCTTGTAGAGGTTGCTATACAATTGAGGGCTCTAAACGGATGTACCATAGAAATATCTATTGTGAAAATACAGCTCTGAGGCTAAAGCTGCCATCAGAGTTTGATATAAAATAGGGGACAGAGATGAGAATATTTATGATATATGACAACCTTTGAAGACCATTGTCAAAATGATTTCAGTCCAGATACTAAAATGCCAAAAACTCAACTTTTAGCATAAAGTTTTACTCTGCAATACATTAAAGAGGTTGTCACAGATATATTTTGACTTCTACATCTTAAAAGGGCCTCAGAATATTTATTTTTTTACCATAGTGCTCCTTTGGTGGAAAAGAGAAAAATAAAACGGAGAAACTTCAGAAAAAGGTCAGTTTGACACATCCTTTTTTGCAGATATTCTTACCGCAGCTTTTGGAATAATGTGCATTGTAGATGTCACTTATGCAAGATCGTCCTCTGTTGTGTTCCTTCCCCTTTGAACTTTAAAAGGCAACTTGCTCTGGTCACCCCAGCCCTTTGGGTTGAGTGAAATTAGTTTGCACTACATGTCAATTGCCACAGTCACTAAAACACACAGAAGAGGCTGAGGGAAGACACAGCTCTGAGCTCATCATGTGCAGTGTAAGTGCACAGTTACCTTTAAGAGCATGCATGCTGTTTGATACCTAAACGAGTATGTGCTTGTTAATCAGTCTATCAATGCGTCAGTTGTGCGTGGCTTTTCCTGTGGGAACACCTACCTAGCATACATTACACCTATGCAGGTATAATGTAATGCAAGGCTTTACAATCTGATGCATTGGGCCCAATGCGTCACTTTGTAAATGTGGAGCAGTGTAGAGCACTGCCTGCACCACCATTGTTTAAAAAAATTGATGCAACGGTGGCGCAAAGACATTGTAAATGAGGCCCAAAAGGCCTAAACAGTAGTCTAATGACAGATCATGGAATTCAAACCAGTGTTTACTGATTGAGTGTTTAGAGGGGTGCATCTGGGGGTTTTGCAACCATTTTGAGGCTTTAGCTGCATGGCGTTGGGAGGGACAATTGTATTTGGGGCCTTTCTATTATTTATTGGTGCATGAAGTGAAAATAGTCAAAATTTGTCAAATCGAGGTTTACAGCTTATCCAGATGAAGCTAGAGGAGGCTAAACAAAGCGCATCATACATTGGGTAACTAATGCTTTTTGGCCTGGTCCTCCTCCTCCCTTATCCCATTCCTTGTTCCAATGGATCCAGGGAGGCTGTATTTTGGCACACTGGGAGCACATTTGATGACTGTGTTCACCTTTGTAATTGAGCCGGCTTGCAGAAGAAGTGTGTGTGTACTGTTGAATACATGCAAAAATTAACCAGAACCTTCAGCTATGTTTTGGGTGTCAGAGGCTGCACTATTCTAGTGCAGTCTCCAATACATTTAGGGGCATATTTATATTCCGTTATACTGCGTTTTTTTCGACGCAAATTCGGTGCAAAACTAACGCCATATTTATAATTTGGCGTTAGACGCGTCTAGCGCCAAAGTATGAGGAATGAGCGTCATTTTTTTGCGTGAACGCCTTCCTTGCGTTAATGAGATGCAAGGTAGGCGTTCCCGTCTAAAAAAATGACTGCGACGCAAATGCGTCGTATTTATACTCCCGGGCAAAAATCACGCCCGGGAGTGGGCGGGGCAAAAAACCCCGCATTTGCGCCTCTTTTTAACGCCTGGGTCAGGGCAGGCGTTAAGGGACCTGTGGGCTCAAAATGAGCCCACAGCTGCCCTCCCATGCCCCCAGGGACCCCCCTGCCACCCTTGCCCACCCCAGGAGGACACCCAAGGATGGAGGGACCCATCCCAGGGACATTCAGGTAAGTTCAGGTAAGTATAATTTTTTTTTTTTTATATTTTTTTGGGCATAGGGGGGCCTGATTTGTGCCCCCCTACATGCCACAATGCCCAATGACCATGCCCAGGGGACATAAGTCCCCTGGGCATGGCCATTGGGCAAGGGGGCATGACTCCTGTCTTTACTAAGACAGGAGTCATGTAAATGGCGTCTGGGCGTCGTTAAAAATGGCGCAAATCGGGTTAAGACGTTTTTTTTGCCTCAACCTGACTTGCCCCATTTTAAGACGCCCTAACGCCATTTTTCCCTACGCCGGCGCTGCCTGGTGTACGTGGTTTTTTTCCGCGCACACCAGGCAGCGCCGGTCTGCTAGCGCCAGCTAACGCCATTCAATAAATACGGCGCCCGCATGGCGCTTCAGAATGGCGTTAGCCGGCGCTAATTTTTTTGGCGCTAAACTGCGTTAGCGCAGTTTTGCGTCAAAAAGTATAAATACGGGCCTTAATTCTCAATTTTATACTCACAGAGTTGTGCCATTGTAGTCAAATTCAAAAAAGGAATGGCCAGAGCAGAAAAGCACTAATTAAAGCAGAGGAGCATTAATTAAAGCCCCTGTGCAGCTGTTGTGGTCAATTTAGCTGCAATGAAGTAAGCCAATAGCATACAAAAGCGAAAGTTAAAAAGTAAACAAAGAGCTGAGGCAAGGTCTTGGTAGCATTTCCAGTACCTGTTTTAATAAATGTTACCGACCCTCAGGCTTTCTGCTCAAATGTGGGAGCTTGAGCAAGTAAGAAGGGTGTGTAATGACAATCAGTGCCTGAAATTGGATGAAAAATCCACTTGGAGGGGAGAGGGGGTCAAGTAGTCAGACGCCGCAATATCCTAGAAGTAAACAATATTCAATGCAGCTTCAGATCTAATTATTAATCAGTTTTATATGAACATTATGGCACAGGTTCAAACAAATTAAAAATAGAGATGGGTAGAACACTATGGCAGAAAAGCAGTACTTCAGTTCCTTGAAGTTCCATCCAGGATCAGGCTATCAGAATTAGCAATATCCTACAAATAAGCATTGTGAAGTGTAGTCTCAAATACACTGATACATTACAGTCTCAAATAGAATTATACCTCAATTCCTTCCTGCATTTGTTGCCTAACTGTCAGTTAAAATATTGGACTCTGCTTTTTAAAATCCAAAACTCCATTTACTTTTTTAATTGCTTTATTTTAAAACTATTATTATCACCCTTAAGGAAAACTTGAGCAGATATTTTGCAGACTCTATTTAAAGATTTTCTGTTTCAAATTCTTGCAGAAGCCCATTTATGCTAGCATTGAGGTCTTTGCAGTAGATTACACATTCCTCCAATTACTTATGAGGACATATTAGTTTCTATTCCTTCTTCAAGACCTTACTATTATTCCCTGGAAGATACCATTTTACAAATTATGTTATGTTAATTTATGGTATGTCACATGTATTTCCAAAGCTGACTATCAAGCTTGAGGTTATCCTGGTGCTGAGCAGATGTCTGTGCCTAGCTCTGCCTATAATAGGTTGGTTGACTGAAAAGCTAAATCCTAAGCTTCTTTCAGAATTCAAGAAGAGAGGAGGAGCCTCTGAAGGGAAGTGTTGAGGCTGTACCATGCTTTAGGAGCAATGTAGGAAAAGGCCATTCCTCCTGATCTGGTTCTGTCTGTACATGGGATGTGCGCATTAAGAGTCCAGCAGAGCAGAGGAGTCTGGGTAGTTGGTGGAAGGAGATGCCACTGCTCAGGTAGGTGGGGCTGAGGTGTGTAGTGTCTTTAATGTGTGTGCAAGGAATTTGAAGTGAGTACGTTTGTGTATAGGGAGCCAATGTAGTTACCTGAAAAGTAGTCTGATGTGAGTTCTGCATCGGAGGTTTAGGATGAGTCTGGCTTCTGAGCTATGGATGGTTTCTAGTCTTCTAGTCAGTTCCTTGGTGGGCCCAGTGTAGAAGTTGTTCCCATAATCGAATAAGCTGGTGACTAGGGCGGGAGTGGCAGTTTTTCTACAGTTGCTTGGGAGCCATTTGAAGATCTTCTTCACCATCTACAGGGTATGGAATCAGGATACAGTGACAGCATTGACCTGAGGAGCCATGTCCATTTTTCTGGTGATGATTATTCTGAGGTTCCTGGTGTGGATTCTGGGTGTGGGTCTAAGTTTGTCCAGCCACTAGTTGGAGACCTATAGTGAGGTGTTCTTTCTGAAGATCACTACTTCTGCCTTGTTGGTGTTGAGCTTGAAACGTTGGCTTTCCTCCAGTATCTGACTTTGGTCACATAGGCAATGAACTTGTTTCTTGGGTTGGGAGACTTGTCTGAGAGGAAGAGTATGAGTTACATGTTATATGTGTTAGAGAGGTTTTTGATGTCATATCTGCAGATCACTTTGGCCAGACGGATCATGCATGCGTTGAGGAGGAAGGGGATAAACAATGAACATTGAGTCACTCTTCAGATGAGTTAATAGGCTTTGAAGGACTAAGGTGCCAGACTGACAGCTTGTGTTCTATCTATTAAGAAGGAGCAGGCCCGGCAGAGAGTGGGTCAGCTGATGGCAATCCTATGCAGTCCCTGATGAAGTTGGAGTTTGAGACTGTAAGAAATGCTGCAGAGTGGTCTAGCTAAATTGAAGGCTGCTGTGTATCCTGTCTCAAGGATCATGCAGATGTTGTCTGTGGCAGTGGTGAGTGCTGTTTCTGTCATTGGGCCTGAATCCAAACCTAAATCTTGGCTTCTGTGGTTGGGCCTCAATCCGGACTGTGTGGTGTTAAGGAGTTGGTGGTTGCTGAGGTGGTTGGAGAAACTCTAGTTGATTAATTTCTCCAAGACCTTTGCTGGGTATGGTAAGAGGAAGATGGGACTGTAGTTGTAAAGCATGGGTGGGTCAGTTGATGGCTACTTGAGGAGGGTCATAACAGTGGCAAGTTTCTAGGTGTTCAAGTGTATGACTGAGTTGATGGAGGCATTGAGGATGGATGTTAGCATTTCTGTTATTGATTGGATTCCTTGGAGAAGACGCAGTTGGTTGTAAGGGTCACAAGGAGCCCCGTGTGGATAATCTTTACGGTAACAGCATTTTCGATAGTGGTGACATCAGGCCTGTTTAAAATGGGGTCTCTAGTTGGCAGTCGGTTTGTGCCTCATCCAAGTAGGGACCCTCACTGTAGTCAGGATAAGGGAGATATCCCCTGCTCACCCCTTTGGTAGCTTGGCACAAGCAGTCAGGTGTCACGGTGTCGGTGCAGATGGAACTCCGGGCTGATGAATTCAGGAGCGCTGACGTGGATGGCACTGGGGGTTCTGGGCTGAAGCTGGACTATGCAATGTGCAGTGCAGGCAGCGGCTTGGTGTCGGCCTCCAGCAGTGTCGGAGAGACCAGGGCTGTGGTGTGAAGCAGGGCAGTGCGACGTGCAGTGTCACCAGGTCACCATGCAGGGAGCTGCCTCGTCATTGCTGAAGCGCTGTCGTCAGTAGGCCCAAGCAGGCAGTGCGGGACAGGACGGTGCTTCGTGTGGCATCCACAGGCTACGGTGCAGACAGGGTTGTCTGTTGACGACACTGGAGTCAATGGTGCTGGCATCGGCTCTGAGCAGGCATTAAGAGGGGGCATACCATTGTTTACAATGGGACTCAGTATGCTTTGTAGGATTAGCGTCAAAAGTTTGACGCTTATCCAGGAAAGCTCCAAGCTAGCCTTAAAAATGATGATGCTAGTTCCCTAACTACCGCCATGGTGCGCCGTATCTTAGATAAGGCACACACATGTTGGCGTTAGGGGGTGCTAAGGGGCGCAAGACAAGAAAAGTGGCGCTGCACTCAGTGCAGCGCCACGTTTGTTAAATCTGGCCTTATGTATCCTTAGATAATTCTTATTATTCCTCATGCCACATTTCTTGGAATTAAAAAGACAGAAATTGTTAAAAATGCAGCAGATCTTTCTCTTAACCTTGGATAAAGGCCCTCAATATTTCACAAGTAACTTTAAAGATGTTACTCCATGCTGAGACCAGGGTTCTATTTGGGGTGTTTACAAAATTGCTGTCTACTTAAAAGGGCTTTCATCATTGTTTTCATAATTTACAGTTAGCAAAGATATTGCATTTATGGCTGACTATAGCTTCTTCTCAAGTGTCCAAGTAATACTATTGTTGACCACCATCCCCATCAAGCTAAACCGATCAGTAACATTCAATAACAGACTTCACAATAAATGGTGGACATCTTGGACATCTTTCAGGACCACCACTCTTGTTACAACACTTCAAGGCCTATTTGTAATGACCTGTAGGAGTAAGGGCAATTTACTTTATTATGTTGACAATTAGCACCATAACAATTAACCACAACAGATCCTTAACTCTATAACTGAACCTTTCATTACAAAACATGTAAAGTCCTTCTATGGCATTTTTGTTCACTTTAAGCCCATGATTTGAGGAATGCCATTGTAATGCATACTGAAGATATGTTGCACCTCTGAGAGTCATTAAAATGAAGAGTTTGAGCAAGCAAGAAAGAAAGCTCCTTCATATTTAACTTCCTTCAAGTAGTTAAGTAATTTTACTCAGCTGTTGAATATTAGAAAATATATTCACTTCAGACTCCAGAAGAAGCATTAAAAGATGATGAAGGGCAACTAGGGGCATATTTAGAAAAAGTTAATGCAACACAGTGCAGCAAGTAACGCTGTTGTGCTGGGTTGCATCAACCAGAGAGAGCAGAACTGCTATTTAGAAATGGCATAGTATGCTTTCTCCCTGTGGTGGCACAGTTTTGGCTACCATTCACCAACACAGACATGCCTCCACCGTAGTACAAGGGTATCTGCATTGTAATCAGCATAGCATTTGCGCACAGAGAATGTGCTTTAAGGCAATTCCCTATTTGCATGTGCTTTGCAGAATGCAGCACACATGCAAAATGGAAGAAATGAGAAAACATTAAAATGTTTCTCTAGGTATGACTGCCTCAGGGAGGTGCAGGATTTTGTTGATAATTCCAGTTCACAGCTCTTTGAAGATGGAGATTTGTGGTGTTAGACCTGTCAGCCTTAAGGTGGCCTTCCCCAAACCTTTTGCCTCACCTCCTCCATTTTTCCTGAACTTATGTTTGTTGACCTTAGAACTCTTGCACTTTACCACGGCTAACCAGTGCTAAAGGACTTATGCTCACCCCTCTCAAAACTGGTTACATTCACTTATACCCAAATTAGCATACTTAATTTACTTATAAGTCCATTGTACAGTTTTGTATGTCCTGGTAGTAAAACACTCCTAAATTTGTTTTTGATTACTGCAATGCCTACTCCTCCAATAGGATAACATTTGAGATTCCTTATTACATTTATTAAGGTGTAGTTTCCAATTTGTAGCTTGTAGCCTTCTCATGTTTGGTATCTGTGGAATTGTAAAGCTAAACCCTCTAAAGGGAAAGTCAGATTTTTCATTGCAATTTTTAAAATGCCACTTTTAAAAACGAAAAAGAACAGATGATGCTGAACAATGCAAACATTCACCCCAGTTACAAAGATCAAGGTTTAATCCATTGTATTTTTGCCCACCATGCCACCATAGTTTGGAGCCAGCCATATGCAAATCAGTGTTGACCTTCTTCAAAGGTTGGACCTGGTTTGGCAGTTCAGGCTGAACTGTTCCCATGGAGAACAGGGTCAAGATTGATTTGCATGTGGATTGGACTAAACTGGGCTGGCCTGATAGGCAAAACCACAATGGATTAAACCCAGATGTTTGTGTCTAGGGGTGAATGTTTGCATTGTTTAGCATTTTTCTATCACCTGTTCTTTTTACTTTTGTAAAGTAGGCATTTTCTTGTCCTTTACCCTTTTGTGCCTATAGCCTGCCTTGGGTCTCATGACTGGGTGTGACTGACAGTTAGACTTTATGAGGTTCCCCCAGACAATCACACTCTAGATGGCTTATGTGTGCCTGAATGGGCCATCTGCTGGCAGAATGGTTGTCAGAGGTGAGCACAGCCCCACTTGCAACTGGAAAACCTGTGCTCTGCCCTCACAAAAAGGGCCTAAAAACCACACATTCTCACTGCAGCCAACCTGGAGCCAGTGAAGGTGAATCAGGAAATTCCATGCACTTCAATGTGACTGTTTAGAAGCTTCTCCTACCTATCAGAACCAGGGCACTAGGGTACAAAAGAAGGACCTGAGACACCAACTCTTCAGTACTCTTCCATACCTGTGGATACACAGCCAGGAAGGGCTGCTGTGCTGCTGGAAGTACTGGCAATCTGCTGGACTGCTGCTCTGAAGGACTGCTGCCTTGCTGGAATGCTGCCTTATTGCCCTGCTGCTCTGCTGCCTTCTGTCTCACAAGGGCTAGTTTGTTGGACTTCAGTTCAGAGTCACAGGGGCACAAAATTCTTCCTCCATCTTGAACCTACACCTGGACCTCAGTTTGTCCTGACACTTCAAGTGGTTCTGCTCCTTCCTGGACCCATGGATGTGGTGCTAAAAATGCCCAAATAGAAAAAGTCCAAAGGTGGGGACATGTTTGGCTAAAGACTGCTCTGAAAATCAGGGGACTGGGACCAACCTGCTTATCTGTCTGCCAGAGGTGCATCGCCGGTTGGATTGGTTTCTCGGCTTGTTCTACTACATTCTTCTACGTAGCAGTAAATCCTTTTCGGCCATCCTTCGCCCAAGGTGTATCCAACCTTGTGGAACTGTATTTGGCTACAGACCTCTGCCTCATCCCACTAGACATTTTTGACTTCAATTTCAGAGACTAAGTCCAAACATAGTACCTCCACTGTTGATCCCCTCCTCTCGCCCCTTGTGAGATAGGAATTTTAATTCTAGAGGTAATTAGAGCACTGGGAGCAATGAAGAGGAATAAGGCTCCAGGCATGGTGCAGGTGGACCTCTATTGTGAGGCACCCTTTTATAGGGCTAAAATCCTCACTAAGGTGTTCAACGTACTGCTCGAGGGGAACACAGTGCCGTAGTCTTGGCGCTCTGCCTCCATAGTTTTGATTTATAAGAAGAGCGACCGAGGATGCCCTGTCGCCTTTGACTCAGTGGACAGGGTTAAACTATGGAGATCACTCTTAAGCTTAAGGGTCGATACATCCCTGGTGAAAGGCATAGCAGCACTGCATATGGACAACGTGGCCAGAGTGAGGTATGGGATGGGTGGGGAGTGTACAGGTCCCTTCCAGGTGCAAAGGGGCATTCGGCAAGGCTGCTTTCTGGCACCGCTACTCTTAGCCTCTTTTTGAATGATTTGACTCAATTCCTCTTAGGGGAGCAGCTAGATGTCCCTCTTGTTGCAGGCAGGACAATGTAGTTCTTATGTCACACACTGAAAATGCGGCCCATAGTGTCCTTGTCTGCTTTGTGAACTATTGTGAGGAAAAATCATTAACTATTAACTGCATCAAGACTATGGGGATGACTTTGTGGCCCTCTCCTAGTCTGAGGAGGAAGCTAACGATTAACCATGCCCCTGTTAAGGTTACCAAGCACTTTAAATATTTAGGGGTGCGGTTCTATGAGAACTTAAGCTGGGACTGCCAAGTTCTAAAGGCAGTCATAGCCCTCAAACAAGAGGCTGGGGCAATACTGAGATTTAAATATAAGGCTGGAGGCCGTAGTGACAGTATTATCCTGGAGGTATATGTTCAAAAAGCAGTTGCAGCAGCACTCTATGGAGGGGAACTCTGGGAATATACAAATATTAGAGTGCTGCAGGTCGCCAAGAATAATTTTTGGAGAACCTTATTGGGGGTAGGGATGGGAACCCCTTTGAAAGCTTTCTCTGCAGAACTAAATTTGACACCGATTTTGGAACTAGCAGCCCTAAGGCCAATATTGCATTTGGTGAGGTTAGTGTGCAACCCTAGGGAGGCAGTGTACTTAGAAAACCTGGAAGCAGTCACCACGTATGGTGGACCTGGGGGGTGTTCCTGGGGAGCCCATGTTAAAAAGACTCTAGGGAACCTTTGGTTGGAGGACCTATGGGTGGATCAGGGTAAAGTTACCAAGGATACAGTGGACCTGGTAAAAGATCGATACAGGGAATGCAATAAGATGAGGGTGTACCACAAACTCAGGCCTGATTCTATTACACACAATTATTTTAACAATGTTTACGATCTAGCTCCCCAGGCTTCTTTGGATATGCTGTAACCTGAATTGAAGCAGACTCTCTATATGAAATACAGGCTGGGAGTGCTGCCCCAAGAGGCTACTTGGTCCGCACTCGTAGGCTGGTCGGCAGGTTTGGAGTTTTGTGACCGCACCCCTGTGGGGGTGGATAATGTGGCTCACTTCACCCTGGCCTGCAAGAAATTTGATGAGGCTAGGCGTCTGTGGCTCCTCCCTCTTTTTAAGTCTAGTGGAGCAAATTGCATTAAAACTGCACTTGCATTTTGCGCATGGTCAGGCAATGTGAGTGAACATAACTTGATTGCTTCATATATATGGACCACTTGGCCAAGGCTAAGGGGATTGCCAACTAAATTAGGTGTGGCTGGCTTATAAAACACCACAAGACCTAACAGGGCCCTAGGCACTAGTGGTGAGATGGAACAATGGCTCCCCCCATGCTAACGTCAGGTTTCCTCTTTCCTCCAAAAGGGTCTGCAGCCATGTGAGTTATTGTAGCTAATATAAACTGTTCTGAGCATGGGTACTTTGTCCCTGGGCTCCACCCCCGAGTAGAGGGTAGGTATTGATGAAGGGCTGCCCCTCTCCTAAGATGTGTATGGGGGTGTAGCTGTTTCTAATTAAATATTTATAGTTAATTGTTTGGGGATATGTGATTTTTCTCATTCTTGTTAATGAATCTGTCAGAGGAGAGTGACTGCTGCTTTAATACTTTTAAATTATGATTGTGCTTTTTCATGAATTTTCTGTCTCTTTTTATGTGCACCATTTTGTACTATTGTAAGGATATTTGCTGATACAATTTAATAATAAAGGACCAACAAAGAATTGTCTTTTACTAGACTTCGTGTTCTTAATGTCAGAAAAACACAAAAATGTTGAAATGTGTCAATAAATGCAACATTGCAGTGAGATTGTCAATAAACCACAGTGTATAAATATGAAAAGTCAACCATTAGTTTGCAATTAATAGTTAATGGCCAAATGTTAGATAAGTGACAACATTTAGTTGTCTACTCCAACTTTATAGTTTAACAAGTGGGTACTCTGTCAAAACATGGGGGATAGCACTTCTGCCATGTTGTCAAATGCTATAGGTTATAATGTACTTAAAATACGGAGGATGGGGGATCCACTGTGTTTGAGACAGAGTATACTGTCTGCCAAATGATAAATAATGACTTAGATCTTAGTGGTTGTATACTTGTGTCACCGATCAAAATCTGCTGAAGGTACTGCATTTTTATCTGCTCATTAAAATGCAAATTCAGAGACTATCTTTCCTTTTTTCTCTATTTTGCTATTGCAATAACTTTCTCTGTGCACACCATTTTAACACCGGCAACAAACTGATGACACTCAACTCATCCCTAAACCTCTAAAAATAAAATAATATTTGACACTAAGGGGGCATACATTGATGGCTGTCTGGATGATGAAGACCCAAGAAATATAAGATTAAATAGTGATCCTGCGGGGTTTCAGGGCATTCAACCCCTTGACTGGAAGACAGGGATAAAAACGCCAACTCTGCAATGGCGGAAACATCACATTTTCTGTAGCTTTCTCATACCATCGGGACAGCCTGCTATGTATGCTATTCGGTCTATAGGACCCCGGTTACTTGCATACTGCTGGAAAAAAGTGAAATCCTGCAAACGTTGTAGGCACCCATATACAATCCATGTGGAAATTACTGAGTTTCAATTAATAATAAACAGCAGTTAGTTTAACCAAACATTTCGACTCCTTTCGTGTAATCTGGCGGGGGTACCTGAAAAAATAAGCATTTGCTACATTTGAACGCTACCATAGATGGTTGATAAGACATCTGCGCTACAGGAAACTTTTTTGTAGATGAATATTTAATAAATAGCTCAAACTGTGACTCATAAATAGACATGAAAAAGAGCATAGTGCAATCCTTTCATCCGTACAAATAGAATTATCCACACTGCACAAACACTCTCAATGTTGAAGGTTTGATATTCAAAAATTCAAATATGGCTAGGGTAACTCTTTCCTACTTTTTTAAATATAGATCCCAGCCATTTAACATTATAATTCAATATTAATCTCCATATTCAATTTGATAAATATAATAATAAAAAGAGAAAAGACTATACGGATCTTCATAATAGGAGACATCAATGCTAAAGTATCTAATAGGGCCCTGCATGCTTAAAGGAATATAGAGGAAGAGGAAGTATAGAATATCTCTAAAAATGTCAAAACAGACACGTGTAGATTATAAGAACAGCTGACAGCTCGGGGTGCTATAATTTTAAATTGAAGAGTAGATGTAATAGCAAATATGACTAGACAAGGGTTTTTTGACACATCAATAACTGGCTACATTATTACTCCCAATGTTTCAAACAACGTGGTTCCCAAATTAATTATTGTAAATACAATGCATAGTGACTGCTCCACACTTCAAACCACACTAGAACGCCACTGCAAACCATTTCACATTAGTCTCTGGAAATTGGATCTGGTGAGATAGTCGCCCATCTGCCTACATTGGAAACCATGCAGTAAAATAATAATTAATGAAATGGTTGCACTTTATGTAGATTCACCTGAGGTTTCTAGAAGCAATTCAATTCATGCATTTTAGTCCCATATAAACATGCTAATGAAGCATATAAAGGGTCATGGTAAAACAAAATATCAGACAATAGAAACCTGTAAAGTATCAAATGGAATCACAACTATCAACTGAAATTATCCTGCACACTTTCAATCAAATGTTGTAAAATGAATGAAGTCAATTAAATCTAAGAAAAAAACAAAACAGAAATCACATTGTACAGATGAAAATACAATTCATTTTAAACTGCAGGATCTCCACCAATTTGCACATGAGAACATTCAAAAAATTTTGGCAGACTGTAACAATATATTGCAGATCGAAAACCAATATCTCGAAAAATACTTTGCCCCTAACACCTGGGCAGCCTACACCTCTGTGTTATTAAATTTAGGAATTTGGGTTATTACTTGTGCAGGATGTGAGGCATGCACAAATAATAGATCCACAATCACCCCATCTATTCTGTTTCTGGTTCAGTACCGATTTCCTGTTACTCAGCAGTCTAGTTCATCCAGTCCTCTGTTTAGGATGAGACTGGTGCGGACGCGAAGTGCTTGCTCATAGACATTTTACTTACACTGTGAAATGCTGCTGTTTTGCACTGCTGCTTTCATCTGTTTTTAACTTGCATTCATTTGACATTTATGTCGCTTTTTACCTCTGTTTCTCTTCTCTCTGGTCCACCTTGACTTGTGTTGCTTGAGTGGAGAGAGCCTGCTGTGACTTAATTTCCAATTTCAAAGGCAAGCCAGTCTGTGCTTGTCCACGCCGGTTCATAGCAAGAAGCCAGCACCCTTGCTCATCTTTAACCAGAACACAGACCTCAGGCTTGCTTCTCTTCTTCGAAGGACTTTGCAAACGTGTCAGCACATATCCAGATTGCACAAGTAATTTGTGCTGCTCCGCTTTTTCACCTCTGTTAGAAGGGCCCGTTACATATATTAAATGCAATTTTCAATGTCTCTATGAGAGACCTGGGTCCTAGTGAGCAGCTTCTACAGCTGCTGTCAGTAATTGAGGATTTCCCTCTAATATTACCCCTTTTGCAGACTTTTGTCGTTTCTCTTCTGCTCCCACGCCTTCTTCCACTTCCTCACAGATTGTGGGGTCTTTTATAATATTAAGTCTCTTCTTAAACATGCGGTCGAAGTCTGGGACATGTTGTCTCCACTTTCACCTGACATTGGTTTTCTCACCAAAACCTGGCTGAACTCTACCACCGTACCAGCCATACTGCTAGCTCTCCCAGACAACTACTGACTCCTGAGACTAGACAGGTTAGGTGGGGGAATTTCCCTAATTTTTAAAGACACCATTAAAGTCATGTTTATTGATAATTTACATGCAGATTGGACAGTTACACACGTCTTTATAATTGAAATCTCTCCTGAGGACTGCTGCAGGGGCCCCTAGAGTATCATCCTCTGGGGCCCAAAAAAAGATTTTAGCCAGCATCTTATGGAAGACATTGCTCTCCACGTTCTTGCATCCAAACATCTCCTCCTATTGGGTGATTTCAACTTTCACAGAGAGGATTCCGCCAATTCTGAAGTAGTTCAACTTACTTCAGACTCAACCTCATTAGGTCTTCTACAATAAGTGATATGTCACACTCATTTGGCTGGCCACACTTTAGACGTCATACTTACAAATTCCCCTACTCTGTAATGTGATGCCCCTCAGCCTGTTCCCTGGACTTAACACTTCCTAATAGGTTTTTGAGTCAACACGCCGATTAGTACACAAAGCTCTAACAAAGTACAATGCTGCCATCATGAGGGCTTTTAATAAGATCATTCTTATAAAACCTTGCTCTAATACCAACCATGGTACACATGCACCCTGGTATACATCGGAACCGCTCTCTGAAAAAGGTCAGTGCAAAAAGCTGGAGAGATGCTGGCAGCATTTTAATAAATTTGCTGACAGAGAAGGATATGGAGTAACCTTAACAAATGATCATCGTAACATAAAAAAGTCCGCAAGGCACATACAGTATTTCTTTTCAAATTAATAATGCAGACAATTATTCTAAAGGTCTGTTTAAATTGGTAATTTCCTTCTTGAATCCTCAAGCCTGCTCTCAGGAGATTGTACGATCGCAAGCTCTCTGTAATTCTCCTGCAAATCATTTTGAAGGTAAAATAATCCCCAAAATAACTGAGCCAGATTGCGATCATTTTAATTCCTCTTTCTCACCCACCTTTTAAAGTCCCACCTCAAGCAATTTCAAGACACTCTCGCCAGACTCAGTTCAGAAGGCATTGACAACAGCCCAATCATGGTCCCCATCAGATATGTACCCATCCTGGATTACGGCATTGTTATCTTTTCAGTTTGCCCTGGCAATTCACTCATTATATAACATATCCATTACTACTAGGAAATTTCCTTCTACTTGGAAAGCAGCTCTGGTCACCCCTATTAAAAAACAATTTGTCACCTACAGACCTTGCTAACTACTGTCCCATTTCTCTTCTCCCTCTTTTAAGCAAGTTGCTAGAAGGTCACATCAACATCCAACTCAGGGAACATCTTGAATTTAACAAGCTGTTGGTTCTGTCTCAGTTGGGTATTAGACCTATGCATAGTACGGAGACCACATTGATTGCTATGACTAACATAATTAGATGTTCATTAGACAAAAACATCCTGTCATTGCTATTGCTGTTGGACCTTTCAGCAGATGTTAATATGGTTTCACATCTTAGATTGCTGCAAAGACTCCAGGAGGTTGGAATCTGTGGTACGGCACTAGCTTGGTGCAAGGACTTCTTAACGCAGCACTCCCAGGCAAACAATCTGGGATCTTATAAATCATACACCTGGAAACTCAACAAGGGCATACCTCAGTGTACTTGTCTGAGCCCTATACTTTTTAACATCTATGTGGCCCTATTGCTACCCTTCTAAAAAATAAGGCATTCAACTATTGTCATATGCTGATGATACGCAGCTAATCATTCCCTTTGATGAGGACTTGATGCTAAAGTGTGTTTCTCAGAAGGTATGACAGGCATTGCAGCTTGGATGACAGATAAATGTTTCCAGCTAAATGCCAACAAAACATAAACTATGCTGTTTGGCAATTGCAATAAGTGTGGACATCTGACTGGTGGCCCTCTAAACTTGGCCATGCTCCAAATCCCAAGCGGGTTGTAAAAAATATTGGTGTTCGCCCCGATCAAGCAGTTACTATGAAAGAACAGGTCGCTTCTACCACCAGCACCTGCTTTCATATGGTTCATCTGTTACAAAGAGATTTTCCCCTCTTTCCACAAGAAGTGAGGAAAACATTAGTCCAAGCTTTGGTCATCAGCTGCCTGGACTATTGCAATGCTCTACTGGCTTCTTTAAACAAGACTGATCTATATAAATTGCAAGTCATTCAAAACACGGCAGCCCGTTTTATTAACCGCTTCTGTGCCGGGGATGTAACGGTTACGTCCACTGGCACAATGCTCCTGTGCCGAGGACGTAACCATTAGGTCCTCGGTATGGAGCACAGAGGGAGCGCTAGCACTCCCTCCGTGTGCTTAGGCAGGAATGGAAGGGGAAGCCTTTCCCCTTCTGACCCCCCTCCCAACCCCCCCCTGTGATGTCTGATGACATCAGTGCGCTTTCGGGTGCTGACCTCATCAGAGGCCACTTCCCCATCTCGCTGAAAGCTCAGCTTCCAGCATGATCAAAAGAGAAATGTAAAGTATTTCTCTTCCGAACAGGTGATGGGAGCCTGAGAGGCTTCAAAGGGAAGGAAAGGAATTTCCTTCCTTTTGAAGTCTCTCAGAGCATTTCAGAAGCCGGATCGTGAAGCGATACGGCTTCTGAAATGCCCAATAGACACCAGGGATTTATTCTAAAAAGGAAACTGGCATAAGGGGAGCAACCCCTAGGGCAAGGGTCGCTCCCCGGGGGGCAATTTGTATCAAGGCCTTTTCTGCAGATCGGCTTTTTGTTATTAGGCCAATGTGCCCCCGGGGGGGGGGGGCAGAAACTTCTAGGCGCCAGGGATCATTCGTTTTTTTTTTTAGAGGTGGAGAGTGACCCCCTAGGCAAGGGTCGCTCCCCTAGGGGGGAAATTATATTTAGGCCATTTCTGCCTATTTGTATGAGGCCAGTCTTCCCCAAAGGGGGGCAGAAACCACTAGACGCCAGGGAGTTTTTTTTTTATGGCGAATTCATGGAAGGGGAGCGACCCCTTAGGCAAGGGTCGCTCCACAGGGGGAAGGGGAATTTATTTTAGGCCATTAGGCTGACCTGCCCCCTCGGGGGGGCAGAAACCTCTAGGCACCAGGGATCTTTTTTTTGTTTTGTTTTGTTTTTTAGAGCAAGGGCCGCTCCCCTGGGGGCAAATTGTATTCAGACCATTTCTGTCCCCCTTGGGGGCAGATTGGCTGATTTTTGTTAGGCCAATCTGCCCCCAGGGGAGGCAGAAACCACTAGGCACCGTTGACTTTTTTTTTTCCAATTTCACGCAAAGGAGGAATTTATTTTAGGCCATTTCTGCCCTCCCCAGGCGCAGATCGGCCTACTATTATTAGGCTGATTTGCCCCCAGGGGGGCAGAAACCTCTAGATGCCAGGGATAATTTATTTTTGTTTTTTAGAGGTGGAGAGTGACCCCTAAGGCACGAGTTGCTCCCCTGGGGGGGCAAATTTATTTTATGCCATTTCTGCTCCCTTTGGGGGCAGATCGGCATATTTCTATTAGGCCCATCTGCCCCCGGAGCGGCAGAAACCACTTAGGCACCAGGAATTGGTGTGTGTGGATGTGTGTGTTTTCTTTAGAGGGGCAGCCCCTTGGGTAAGGGTCACTCCCCATGGGGGCACATTAGTGTTGACCATATCTTCCCCCCTTGGGCCAAATTTGTTCTGCCCACCAGTGGGCAGATGGGGCAATTACCCCTGATCCACACCCCCAGGGGCAGAAAGTCTACTAGATGCCAGGGAATAAAAAATAAAAAAATTGTGGGGTGGTGGCTACCAACCAGTATGGGCCTGGTTATGCCTCCACCCCAACTGAAGGGGGTAGCAGTCTTTCAGCTCTCCCTTGCACACTAAACATCTTATCCCACGGCAAACAAAAGGACATTTGATTATTTTGGGTTTTGGTTTTACATTTGGGCCAAGAGAGCTTGGCAAACTTTCAAAATCGTCCCACTTGGAATGGTGAGAGATGCACTTTATGGACTTTGCGAAGCTGCCATATAGAAAAATCCACAAGACCTAGACACATCTGAAAACTAAACATCTGGGTGATTCCAGGGTGGTGTGTTTCACCATTTTCTTATCCACAATGCCCTGCAAACCTCAAAATTCCTACCACCCAGAATTGTCTCATCTATACCGATAAAAAATCTTTTTTTCAAACTGCCCTTTTGGACCTGCTTTGGTTCTTCCTTAATTTCAACATGTTTTTGGCTCTTCCCTGTCACAAGCACTTGGCCTATCTACACAAATGAGGTATCATTTTAACTGAGAGACTGAGGGGAACATTGGGCGGTACAAAATTTCTCCCGGTGCAGTGATCCCACACAGAAATGTGGGAATAATGTGATTTTGTAGCTACATTTGAGGTTTGCTGAGGATTCTGGGTAAGAAAACATTGGGGGATCCTTGCAAGACACACCTCCCTGGACTCCCTCAGGTGCTTATTTTTCAGAAATGTCTGTGTTTGGTAGGTTTTCCTCGATGGCTGCTGAGCCCAGGACCAAAAATGCAGGTGCCCCCACCACAAAAACAGGTAGTTTTGTATTTGATTATTTTGATGTGTCTAGATAGTGTTTTGGGCCATTTCCTTTCGCAGGCAGTAGGCCTACCCAGAAAAGTGAGGTACCATTTTTATCGTGAGACTTGGGGGAACGCTGGGTGGAAATACATTTGTGGCTCCTCTCAGATTCCAGAACTTTCTGTCACCGAAATGAGAGGAAAAAGTGTTTTTTTGGCCATATTCTGAGGTTTGCAAAGGATTCTGGGTAACAGAACCTGGTGAGAGCCCCACAAGACACCCCATCATGGATTCCCCTAGGTGTCTAGTTTTTAAAGCTGCACAAGTTTGCTAGGTTTCCCTAGGTGCCGGCTGAGCTATAGGCCAAAATTCACAGCTAGGCACTTTGCAAAAAACAGCTCTATTTTCTTTGTGAAAATGTGATGTGTCCACGTTGCGTTTTGGGGCATCTCTTGTCGCGGGCGCTAGGCCTACCCCCACAAGTGAGGTACCATTTTTATTGGGAGACTTCAGGGAACACTAGGTGGAAGGAAATTTGTGGCTCCTCTCAGATTCCAGAACTTTCTATCACCAAAATGAGAGGAACAAGTGTTTTTGCCACATTTTGAGGTTTGCAAAGGATTCTGGGTAACAGAACCTAGTCAGAGCCCCACAAGTCACCCCATCTTGGATTCTCCTATGTGTCTACTTTTCAAAACTGCACAGGTTTGCTAGGTTTCCCTAGGTGCCGGCGGAGCTAGAGGCCAAAATCCACAGCTAGGCACTTTGCAAAAAACAGCTCTGTTTTCTTTGTGAAAATGTGATGTGTCCACGTTGTGTTTTGGGGCATTTCCTGTCGCGCCACTAGGCCTACCCCCACAAGTGAGGTACCATTTTTATCGGAAGGCTTGGGGGAACGCTGGTTTGAAGGAAATTTTTGACTCCTCTCAGATTCCAGAACTTTCTGTCAACGAAATGAGAGGAAACATGGCTACATTTTGAGGTTTGCAGAGGATTCTGGGTAACAGAACCTGGTCAGAGCCCCACAAGTCACCCCATCTTGGATTCCCCTAGGTGTCTAGTTTTAAAAAATGTGCAGGTTTGCTAGGTTTCCCTAGGTGCCGGCTGAGCTATAGGCCAAAATCCACAGCTAGGCACTTTGCAAAGAACATGTCAGATTTCAATGTAAAATTTGTGTTTCCTGTTGCAAGAATTAGGCCTACCCATGCAAGTGAGGTACCATTTTTATCAGGAGACTTGGGGAAACACAGAACAGCAAAGCAAGTATTATTGCCCCTGGTCTTACTCTACCTTTTTTCCTTCCAAATGTAAGACAGTGCAAAAAAAAAGACATTTATTTGAAAAATGCCCTGTAATTCACATGCCAGTATGGGCACCCCGGTATTTAGAGATGTACAAATGATCACTGCTTCTCAACACCTTATCTTGTGGCCATTTTGGAAATACAAAGGTTTTCTTGATATCTATTTTTCACTTTTTATATTTCGGCAAATGAATTGCTGTATAGAATGAAAATCCATTGCAAGGTGCAGCTCATTTATTGGCTCTGGATACCTAGGGTTCTTGATGAACCTACAAGCCCTATTTATCCCCACAACCAGAGGAGTCCAGCTGACGTAACGTTATATTGCTTTCAAAAATATGACATCGCAGGAAAAAGTTACAGAGTAAACCGTGGAGAAAAATGTCTGTTTTTTTACCTCAATTTCAATATTTTTTAATTTCAGCTGTTATTTTCTGTAGGAAACACTTGTAGGATCTTCACAAATGACCCCTTGCTGAATTCAGAATTTTGGCTACTTTTCAGAAATGTTTAGCTTTTCTGTCACTAACTGGATGGAGGCTGAAAGCACAAAAATAGTAAAAATTGGGTATGTCCCAGTAAAATGTCAAAATTGTGTTGAAAAATTGGGTTTTCGAATTCAAGTCTGCCTGTTCCTGAAAGCTGGAAAGATGGTGATTTTACCACTGCAAACCCTTTGTTGATGTCATTTTCAGGGGAAAAATGTCAAGCCTTATTCTGCAGCCCTTTTTTCCCATTTGTTTAAAAACAAAATAGATTTTTGCTGTATTTTGGCTAATTTCTTGGTCTCCTTCAGGGGAACCCACAAAGTCTGTGTACCTCTAGAATCCCTAGGATGTTGAAAAAAAAAGGACGCAAATTTGGCATGGGTAGCTTATGTGGAGAAAACGTTATGAGGGCCTAAGCGTGAACCGCCCCAAATAGCCAAAAAAAGGCGTGACACAGGAGGGAAAACGGCCTGGCAGCGAAGGGGTTAACAATCTTCCTTCCAGGACGGCATCTGCCTCGCTTCTGCATTGACTGCTGATTTGTAAAAGAATCATTTTTAAGGTATGTTGCCTAATATACACATTCTTGCTTGGAAGAGGCCCGAGCTGACTTTTTGAAAAGCTTGTCCATTGTAGCCCAAGCAGATCTTTAAGATCCAGTGATAAAGCTTTGCTCGCAGTACCACAGATCAGTAAGTCGCATGCAAGAGGTAGATCCTTCTCTTACCTTGCACCCCAGCTTTGGAATGAACTCCCACTTCAAGCTGAGCAGTCTAAAACCTATTCATGGGAGGTGGTGTGGGTGAGTAATCACCTTTCAATACCGTGCAAAATAACACTCTTGTCATTGCATTTCTTTGAAAAAGGAAAAGTACCTTTATCACACACTTTGTAATCACATTTGACTCTTAAAGAGTCATGACACCCCACAGAGAAAGTACCCCTCGTCCTATGCCAAATAGAACATCCCAAGATACGGTGTATATGTTAGCTTTGTCTAGGGGGCCACACATTAAAAACACCATTATTTCACTATAATCAATAATTATATGTAAATGCAATCATTGATATCAATAAGACATTTCAACATTGATCAAAAAACACTGTCAGCATAGATGATTAGTAAAACATTGAAAATAAACTTCACAAGTGTCTGAGTCATTTTTATACACCTTTGGGCCACTTATAATTCAGCCATAGAACCATCCCCTAGAAGGCACTGCACTCCTAACTGAAGTGCAAAAGAGGTAGCCCTTGGAAGTGTCTGAAAATGAAATTCTCTCGAGGTCAGGTTCCCTGATTCAGGTTCCCTGAATGTGTTAAATTTAAACATTTAGTCAGGGGGGCTGCTGCACTCTCTGCAGTCTCCACAACATCAATGGTGATGCACCTGTTTGAGTTGAGGCCACCACAAAGCACCATTTTTAAATCAAAACAAACCTTGCAGGGTATTATGAGGTGCTTGATTGAGAAGCCATTAGTAATGTATTAGAGGCTCCAGTCATGTTCTTTCCCGTAGTGCACCCTTTGCTGTGTGCCTTTTTCCTTTCTTTAGGTGTGTGCCTGGTCTTGTTTTTGGTCCCACCTGGCGCTTCCGACTTCACAATTGTTGGGGCCTGGGGAGCTGAAAGAAGTACATTTCAGAACCGGATGTGGTAAGAAGTCTAAAAATGTCTCCCACTTCGAAACAAAAAGACCAACTTATCAGTACACTCCTCGAACTGAAGAAGAAGGATTGTCCTACTGCCAGATGACTGTCCTGCTGCTTGAGGCCTACCCTGTTTTTTGAGAAGGAAGACTGGATCTGCTCCCTTCATCCCAGGCCTAGTGACTCCAAAGATCAGTTGGCTGACCCTTCTGTTCTGAGCTCTGTGAACACAACAAGCTTCAGAGGTGCCCCTGCCACTTCCCAACATCCCTGCTGCGTTGGTCCTTTTTTAATCTGAAGCTTGGCCCACCTGAGTACTGCTGGACTTTGCTAGAGTGAGTCCCTGATACCCAAGATGTGCCTCTCTAGGTCCAGGACCCTTGGCAGAGTTCAGACAGAACTCCTCCTTGCCTAACTGAAAGTTCTACCATATCCACCGTTAAGCAAGAGGAAGCCCCATAAAGTCTCCCTGCACAGATAAAAGCTTCATTAGAACTGACGCTCAGTGACACAAAGCCCTATATACCTCACCACGCAGCTGAAAGCTTCATCAGAACTGACACTTAGGAATGCAAAACCCCACAGATCCTTGCCACAGGGCTAACAATGCATCAGAACCAATGCAGAGCACCACACAGTCCTCCCTAATCCCGCCGCATAGCTCCATTGGAACTGACACGAAAACTTGCAAAGCAACGCCAAGCAGGCTACACACCAAAGACACAAACTTCAGTGGGCCAAACTTGGTCCTGTCCTGTACTCCATCATGGTAGGTACGAACTTGAGACTTTGGGCCAGATGTATCACAATATTTTGCACTCGCAAACGGTGAAATCGGCCGTTTGCGAGTGCAAAATTGTGGTCTGCAATGCATCAAAGGCATTCGCAGACCACAAAATGAAAATCGCAAAAATTGCGATTTTCTGAGTTGCGACCTGGATTTTGCGAATCGCAATTTGCGATTCGCAAAGTCCAGGTCACAAGGCAATTCTGCAAAAAATCGCAAATTGCGATTTTTCGCAGAATGGTATTTTGCACATGCAAAATACCATTGTCTGCAACCAGGTGGTAACCTGGTGCAAAATTTAAAAATGCAGTAAAATTGCATTTTTAAATTTAATCTGTAAAGCACACATGCCCTTTTGGCTTGTGTGTACTTTACATGGTAAAACAAAAAAAAATTGGGGTGTAGGAGAGGGGGCCTTAGGCCCTCAGCACCCTGGCCTTTTGCATTTCCCAAATTGCGATTTCTGGTTCAAAAATCGCAATTTAGGAAATGCAAAAAATTTGCAGCTATGGGCCAACAGGCCCATAGCTGCGAATGGGGCCAGTATCGCAATTTGCGATTCGGTAATTGCATTTGCAATTTTTAAGAAATCGCAATTACCGAATCGCAAATGTGATACATGGCCCTTTGCGAGTCGGTAATTGCGATTTCTTAAAAAACGCAATTACCGAATCGCAATGGGCCAGAATCATACATCTGTCCCTTTGTCTTTGTTCTGTGTGACCAGATACCCTCAGTTGGTGCTTTGAACATTTGGTGCTACTTTCATCTGAACCTTTAAAATTCAGGGGCAGATTTATGGAAAGTGGCGCTGCACAGAGTGCATCACCAGTTTCCTTGCCCCCCCTTAGTTCCCACCTACTGCCACCATGTGTGTTCCGTATTTAAAATGCGGCACACCATGCCGCAGGGTAGAGGGCAATATTGCCATTTTATGTGATGCTATTAATGTACTTTGCAGGAGTAGCACCAACATGTTGCCACTACTCCTGCAAAGTACATAGGGGCCCATTCTAGGTAAAGGTATGCCCTCTTTTAACACCTGCTCTGAGCAGGCATTAAAAGTTAAAAACTTTGCATACATTATGCAAGCATTGCACCACTTTGTAATTATGGAAAATGGAAAACACCACTTCAACTCCACATTTGTGCTTAAATAAATGCTGCAAATGTGTTGGAAGGTAGTGCTAGGGGCTCAAAAATATGCCCCTCAGTATGTTCTGTGCTACTAATTGAATGTTTGTTGTTTTGGTCTCAAAGTACTTATTAAAATATACTCTATTTTTCTAAATTGGTTTGCGTTTTTTCTTGTGTTTTAAGCACAGCCTCATTTAAAAACTTTTGTGGT
Source organism: Pleurodeles waltl (assembly GCF_031143425.1). Classification (NCBI taxonomy): domain Eukaryota; kingdom Metazoa; phylum Chordata; class Amphibia; order Caudata; family Salamandridae; genus Pleurodeles; species Pleurodeles waltl. The sequence continues at coordinate 917,937,348 of NC_090447.1, forward strand.
TCACCCTCACAAGGACTGTTGTAGCTTGAAAAGGGTTTCACGCCCTTAACCAATACTCTACTATCTCACACACAAGATACATACAACAATCCCAATCTAATAGATAGCTCTATTTAAATCCTTCAATTGAAAAAGAATACCTCCTCCAGTTGCCAAATTATTGGGTATATTAATAGAGCAAGATATTCACCAGAGATTGGCCGAGATAGGATCCTGGTAATTGTCCTAAAGTGGGATGTAGGACTTTGGGCTGTATTTCTCATCCCATTATTTATAAACTACTGTGAGACTGGTACTATCAAGACTTCATGGGCAGCGAGTATTAGCAAATATACTTTGTAAGGTGCCTCCATAGAAAAGGCTGCAACAAAACGCTGGCAACTATTTGTAAATGTTCCTCTTGGAAAAAGTTTATTTTGTAATTTTTCAAGACATTCATTAGAGATTTGCTGTTGTGGGTCTATGAGAAAAATACTATCACCTTGGAGTAATCTAGTTGTAGACCTAATCATTTGATAGCAGATAATATATATGGTTACAACTGTTTACAAATCGGTAGTGTAAAGAGTCAAACTGTATACTCAACATTTATTTAATTCTCAACAGCCTCTGAACTTGAGGACAGACCAATGCTGAGGCAAAAATTGCTGGCATTAGGTATCCCAAATGACCTATTGAGACTGATTTTTTCTTTATACACATGAAAGTGGTGCACACTTTTGTTGAGGGCAACCAAGGTTTACCATCACTGATTAGGACACACAACAATATTTTGAAACAGAGTTATTATCCCCCCCCTTTTTTTGTCCTTATAACTGTATGATTGGTTATCACAATTTAGGAATGCAATGAACATTTCAGCAAAATAAGAATCCAAGCCAGATTCCACTGTATGCCGATGATGTGGTTCTGTTTGACTTAACACTAATAGGCCTTCAATGTGATTTGATGGACTTGAATACCTATGCTCTAAAGCATTTTTTGATAGATCAATATCTCCAAAGCAAAGATTTTAAACATTATGAGAAAGAAACAAAGTATAGTGTACAGTTGGTCCTTGGGACAAAAAAAAAACTTGAGGCAGTAAAAAATTACACATATGTGCATAATTTTTTTGAGCTATTTGAGTAACAAATTTTACTCTGCATGACTAAGCTGTTAGGCCCTGGCTCGCGCTAATGCCTTTCAATACTTACATATGTCACTGGGAGAAGACATTTTAATCATCTATGAAATGGCTATTAAGTAAAAATACCTCTCAATTTAAACTATGCACTAGAATATATTCCAAACTTAAAATGCTCTTCTTTAAATGTTTATGAAGGGAAGATTCTATGCAAATTAGAACTTGGGCTCTCTGGTATCTATTTCCAAGCACTTTCTAAGGTCATCCGAGTGGGATACTGTTTACTAAATTCTTCTGATGGACTCCTTTGATCCCTTTTGTATGAGGAGTTCAGAACCCTCAAAACTCAGACCTACTCCTTACCCAAATAACCATACAAGGATATTAGGCATCATTCCGGACAACAACTTAACCATGACAACTCAGGTCAACTCAGTCTCCTCTTCTTGCTTCTTCATCATGCACATTCTTTGTAAGACATTCAAATGGCTATCCCAAAGCTCAAGACGCACCACCACCCAGATCCTTATCTCCAGCCAACTGAACTACGGCAACGTTCTCTATGCAGGGATCACAGCTCACTTCCTCTGATGACTACAGAATGCTGCAGCCAGACTCGTGTTCGCTCTCCTCAGACAAACCCACATCACTCTCTCCCTTAGAGAACTCCACTGGCTCCCTGTACAAGGCCCTACACATCTGTGGACCTGCCCACTTCAACCACCACCTTAACTTCCATCAGCCGACCAGACACCTCCCCTTCACTTCCCTTTCTCTAACCCTCACCCCTGCATCCAACAAGGCTGAATGTGGAGGTCGCTTCTTCTCCTACCTAACATTGAAGATATGGAACAAGATACCCCTCAATCTCTGGACTTACCCATTTCTTCTAGAGTTCCAAAAGTCCCTGAAGACCTGGCTATTTGGCTAATCAACTGGACCCTGAGAGTGACTGGATATCCTCACAGGTGGCATGAAGCTCTTCACAAATGTACTGATTGGTTGATTGATTGATTGAGGAGCTGGTAAGGAGCCTTTGTAAGCAAATGATTTTTACTGTGAATGTAAAATGTAATTAGACTATTTCAGGTGGTATATTTATTTGCATAGAATATGGATCCCAGGACATATGCAATTATTCATGAAAACACAAGGTGCGCAGCTGAGCTACAATCTAGATGTAAACTTTGTGGAAAACTAAAAATGAATAAAACATGTCTTGTAAATGCACCAAACATTCAAGCCCTTCCTTATCTTTCATTTATTTTATTGGAAATAAAGTAATGCATTTAATAATGAACCTGAAAGTAGGAAATCTTCCTCTCAAATTCTTGATAGGGAGATGGGTAGGACACTCATTTAACTACTTCAAATCTAGTATCTGTCAGGGAGGAAAGAATGATACGTTTTACATTTTGCAAGTGTGTCTAGCACTATCTGATTACATAAGGTAGTATTGAGATCCAAAATGTTTTCAATATAAGATTACTTTGTATAATGAATAGTTTATTCTTATATTGAATCCCCCGAAGGAGAAAGTATGTTAAAATATTTCACATTTTGTAAAGTGTTTTCAAACTATCTTTAATATGCACATTTTAATGCAATGCATTCTCAACAGGTTTTGCTTTTCTATTTATTAATTGAACTCAGATCTAAATAAATTAAAGAAACTTGAATGACTACTTGCTTTAACAGGAAAGAGGATACACAAGGCATCTTGACAACTGATACATCAACATGAATATGTTTTAAGTCATTAAAATGTAACACATAGAGATTAGGAAGACTTTCAAAGAAGGACAGGTTATAGTTGGTCATGATAAAATCGCAAACCAATTGATTATATCATGGCACCCCTCAATGTCATACTAAGCACCTAAGATATTGTGCTATCTGCCTCTAGGACACAAAAGTATATAATTTGATGTAGAAGTCTGTGGAACAGCATCCTGAACCAAACCACCAATGTCTGAGGAACACTATACCCTGCTCACAATCATGTTGCAGGGAATGGAAATGGACCAACAAGAAAAACCCTCGATAAGAAAATCAGGGAACACAGTGCTTCACCTGAACATCATGACCAGCGACAGGCATCAAAGGCAGACACTGTTGAACTGACAGGAGAACCTCCACAGAGATAGCCGGATACCACAGTAACACAAGGCACTTCCAATGCCTCTACACTTCCTCATTCATGGGAATCATTTCCTAAGATAGGTTGATGTTGAGCACTCACGTAAGGTCTACCTGTGTGAGGAAGCATTTGTTCACTAAACACAGTATGAATTAATAAAAATGTGCTGAGCATAGACAAACAAGTCATGTTTTGTTTATTTCTGATTGACATTGTTCTCAAAGACGGCAGACTGGCATGGGCTCAATATTGTAACTTTTCCCCAAGCACCATCTGCTTGCATACAATGTCACATTCATTCACAATGCTTTACTGTTTGTGTAACTTGTTTGTTTTGAATACCCCTGGATAATATTAGATTATAGAGAGTTGAATAAATATCTATGTGGTGGGCTAGTGCTTAGGTGGTAAGGGTGTATGACGAATTTAAAGCTTGTATTTTGGTTTATTGATAATGTATTTATTTTCTCACACCACAGTTATTATTCAGTTTTTATGCTTTTCAATGAGATGAGGTCATATATAAACTCAAGTTCCGAAGTGAACTAAAATATTTTCGGTTTTACTAGGGCTGCTGTCCAATTTCTTACTGATTTTGCTGCATAAATGGGACTTAGCATTTATCTGACTTTGTGACTAATATGTAGAGTTTTGAAATGATGGCTTTTATTGCAATTGATTTTCATGTAACCCTGCAATTTCTGTTATAATAATTTAGTACTGTACCTTGTTAACCACTTCGCTGCCAGGCCTTTTCCCCCTCAGGTGCCAGGCCTTTTTTGGGGCTATTTGGGGCAGGGCGCACTTAGGCCCTCATATCTTTTTGTCTACATAAGCTACACACACCAAATTTCCGTCCTTTTTTTCAACCATCTTAGGGATTCTAGCGGTACCCAGACTTTGTGGGTTCCCCTAAAGGAGACCAAGAAATTTGCTAAAATACTGTGAAAATTTCATTTTTTTCAAACAAATAGGAAAAAAGGGCTGCAGATGAACGCTTGTGGTTGTTTCCCTGAAAATGGCATCAACAGAGGGTTTGCGGTGCTAAAATCACCAGCTTTCCAGCTTTCAGGAACAGGCAGACTTGAATCAGAAACCCCAAGTTTTCCACACATTTTTGGCATTTTACTGGGAGATACCCCATTTTTACAATTTTTTGTGCTTTCAGCCTCCTTCCAGTCAGTGACAGAAATGGGTGTGAAACCAATGCTGGATCCCAGGAACCTAAACATTTCTGAAAAGAAGACAAAATACTGAATTTAGCAATGGGTAATTTGTGTAGATCTTACAAGGGTTTCCTACAGAAAATAACAACTGAAATAAAAACAAATATTGAAATTGAGGTAAAAAACAGCTATCTTTCTCTACATTTTACTCTGTAACTTTTTCCTGCAATGTCAGATTTTTGAAAGCAATATACTGCTATGTCTGCTGGACTCTTCTGGATGCGGGGCTATATATAGGGCTTCTAGATTCATCAAGAACCCTAGGTACCCAGAGCCAATAAATGAGCTGCACCTTACAATGGGTTTTCATTCTATACCAAGTATATAGCAATTCATTTGCTGAAATATAAAAAGTGAACAATATTAATCAAGAAAATCTTTATATTTCCGAAATTGGCACAAGATAAGGTGTTGAGGAGCAGTGGTTATTTGCACATCTCTGAATTCCGGGGTGCCCATATTAGCATGTGAATTACAAGGCCTTTTTTTCAAATAGACGTCTTTCTTACACCCTGCCTTATATTTGGAAGGAAAAAATGTAGAGAAAGGCAAGGGGCAATAACACTTGTTTTGCTATTCTATGTTCCCCCATGTTTCTCGATAAAAATGTTACCTCAGTTGTGTGGGTACGCCTAGCGCCTGCAACAGGAAATGACCCAAAACACAACGTGGACACATCACATTTTCCCAAAGTAAACAGAGGTGTTTTTTGTAAAGTGCCCACCTGTGGATTTTGGCCTCTAGCTCAGCCAACACCTAGGGAAACCTACCAAACCTGAGCATTTTTTTAAACTAGAGACCTAGGGAAATCCAAGATGGGGTGTCTTGTGGGGCTCTCACCAGGTTCTGTTACTTAGAATCCTTTGCAAACCTCATAATTCGGCTAAAAAAACACCTTTTCCTCACATTTCGGTGACAGAAAGTTGTGGAATTTGAGAGGGGCCACAAATTTTCTTTCACCCAGCATTCCCCCAAGTCTTCTGATAAAAATGATACCTAACTTGTGTGGTTAGGCCTACTGCCCGTGACAGGAAATGCCCCAAAACACAACGTGGACACATCATATTTTTCCAAAGAAAACAGAGGTGTTTTTTGCAAAGTGCCGACATGTGGATTTTGGCCTCTAGCTCAGTCTGCATCTAGGGAAACCCACCAAACCTGTGCATTGTTTAAAACTAGAGACCAAGGGGAATCCAAGATGGGGTGACTTGTGGGGCCCTCACCAGGTTCTGTTACCCAGAATCGTTTACAAACCTCAACATTTGGCTAAAAAAACACTTTTTCCTCACATTTTGATGACAGAAAGTTCTGGAATCTCAGAGGAGCCACAAATTTCCTTTCACCCAGCGTTCCCCAAAGTCTCACAATAAAAGTGATACCTCACTTATGTGGGTAGGCCTAGTGCCCGCAACAGGAAATGCCCCAAAACACAACATGGACACATCACATTTTCCCAAAGAAAACAGAGGTGTTTTTTTGCAAAGTTCCTACCTGTGGATTTTGGCCTCTAGCTCAGCCAGCACCTAGGGAAACCTACCAGACCTGTGCATTTTTTTAAACTATAGACCTAGGGGAATCCAAGATGGGGTGACTTGTGGGGCTCTCACTAACTTATGTTACCATAATCCTTTGCAAACCTCAAAATTTGGCTAAAAAAACACTTTTTCCTCTCATTTCGGTGACAGAAAGTTCTGGACTCTGAGAGGAGCCACAAACTTCCTTCCACCCAGCGTTCCCTCAAGTCTCCCGATAAGAATGGTACCTCACTTGTGTGGGTAGGCCTTGTGCTCACAACATGAAATGCCACAAAACACTATCTGGACACATCAAAATTATCAAATACAAAACTACCTGTTTTTGCGGGAGCCCCTGCGTTTTTGGTCCTGTGCTCAGCAGCCATCTAGGGAAACCTACCAAACTGAGACATTTCTGAAAACTAGAACCCGAGGGAGTCCAGGGAGGTGTGACTTGCATGGATCCCCCAATGTTTTCTTACCCAGAATCCTCAGCAAACCTCAAATTTAGCTAAAGAATCACATTTTTCCCACATTTCTCTGTGGGATCACCGCACCGGGACATAGTTCCTACCACCCAACGTTCCTCTCAGTCTCACGGTAAAAATGATACCTCACTTGTGTAGGTGGGCCAAGTGCTTGTAACAGGGAAGAGCCAAAAACATGTTTAAATTGAGGTGGGACCAAAGTGGGTCCAAAAGTCAAGATAAGTGCAGCAGAATTTTTATCGGTATAGATGAGACAATACTGGGTGATAGGAATTTTGTGGATTCCGGCAGATTCCAGAATGTTCCATCACAAAAATGGGGAAACAATGTGTGATTTCCAGCAAAGTTAGAGGTTTGCAGGGCATTGTGGGTAAGAAAATGGTGCGGGCTGCATGTGAAGCACACCACCTTTAACTCACTCAGATGTTTCATTTTCAGATGTGTCTAGGTCTAGTGGATTTTCCTACATGGCAGCGTAATGTCCCAAAGTCCAAAAAGTGCAGCCCTCACCATTCCAAGTGGGACGATTTTAAGAGTTAGCCAAGCTCTCATGGCCCAAATGTAAAACCAAAACCCCCAAATAAGCAAATGTCCACTTGCTTGCCGTGGGATAAGATGTATGTGGGGGGGAGCTGAAAGACTGTTAACCCCTTCAGTTGGGGTGGGGGCATAACCATGCCCATACCAGTTGGTAGCCACCACCACACTATTTATTTTTAATTCCCTGGTATTTAGTAGACTTTCTGCCCCCCGTGTGGATTGGGGGTAAATACCCTATCTGCCCACTGGTGGGCAGAACAACTTTAGCCCCATTTATTTGGGGTGGGGGTATGGACATCCCCCCTCATATTTTGAAAAAATTCTTCCCTGGTCTCTGGTGGGCTTTCTGCCCCCCTTGGGGGCAGATGAGCCTTCCAAAAATAGGTTAGTGGTTAGTGGTTTCTGTTCCTCTTTTGGGGGAGATCGGCCTAATAAAAATAGGCCAACCTGACCCCAAGGGGGGCAGAAATGGCCTAAAATAAATGTTCTCCCCAGTGAAATGACTCTTCTCTAAGAGGTCACTCCCCTTGCATGAAATTGACACAAAAAAATAAAAATCCCTGGTGTCTAGTGGTTCCTGCCCCCCTTGGAGGCAGGTTGGCCTAATAAAAATAGGACGATCTGCCCACCTTGAGGGCAGAAATGGCCTAAAGATAATTTTGCCCCCAGGGGAGCAACCCTTGCCTAAGGGGTCGCTCCCCAGATATAATAAAAAACACAAAAATAAAACCCTGGTGTCTAGAGGTTTCTGCCCCCCGAGGGCACATCAGCCTAATTACAATAGGCCTATCAGCCCCCGAGGGGGGCAGAAATGGCCTAAAACAAATTTGCCCGCCCAGGGGAGCGACCTTTGCCTAAGGGGTCGCTCCCACATGTGAAACTGACAAAAAAAAATCCCTGGTGTCTAGTGGTTTCTGCCCCCCTTGGGGGCAGATTGGCCTAATAAAAATAGACCGACCTGCCCCCAAGGGGGGGCAGAAATGGCGTAAAGATAATTTTGCACCCAGGGGGTCGCTCCCCACATATAAAATAAATAAATCCAAATAAAAAAAGAATCCCTGGTGTCTAGGGGTTTCTGCCTATAATAGGCCGATCTGCCCCCAGGGAGGGCAGAAATAGCCTAAAAATAAATTGACCCCCTGGGGAGCGGCCCTTGCCAAAGGGGCCGCTCTCCTTATTTCATAAACATAAAAAACAAAATTCCCTGGTTTCTGGTGGCATGTCTGCAGCCCATGCTCAGAGAAACATGAAAGGAGAGGAAAGACCTTTCCTCTCCTTTCATGCCTCTCTGACCCCTCCATGTGATCAGAGGAGAAATGCTTTTGCATTTCACCTCTGATCGGCCTTCCAGCGCGGAGGGGAAGGCCTCTGATGAGGTCAGCGCGCATTAGCTCACTGACGTCATCAGACGCCATGGGGGAGGTTAAGGGGGGGTGGGGTGGAAGGCGAATTGATCCCCCTTCCATCCCTGTCCAGGGGAGGGGGGTGCTTGGCCATCGGGGGGAGCGCTAATGCTCCCCCTGTGGGCCCATAGCAGGACAAGCTGGTCTCGTTCTCGGCACTGGGCAACCGTTGCCAAGGGCGAGACCAGCTCATCCTGGGCACCCTAGGGGTTAAATTTTGTAATAAACATTCATAATATTTCGAAGTCAGCCCTGGAACTCACTTATTGTCAGTCTTTTCTTAATTGATTGTATTCCTAATTGATTGTATTCCTTGATATGCTGATTTGTACCTTATCTTGGGACACATTACTTCATTAGGTTGAGGTTAACATTGCCCCCGATCTACCTAACCAGTGGACATGCTCTTAATGTGTAAGGTTTTAGGTGTACAGCTTGCCCACATGTGAAACCATTCAAATCTCAGCAGCCAAGCCAAAAAAAAATATGTAAATTCCACTTGGATATAGAAAGAGACCTAGAAGGAAAATGACGGGGTTGACAATTGGGTTATGGTGGCAAATTACTAGAATGGCAATGGGTCTCTTTGGAGTTAGGGAACATGCATTTTCTGATTTCATATATATATTAATGCTAACACTAAAATAGGTGGGAAAGAACATTGTCTTTTGAAAAAAGTGCTTTTCTCTGCACATTTGTTCTCAGAGGACTGATGAGCACAGCTTTATCATTGTCTCTCTCATCACATTAGGTCTTCCTCCTCCAATAAATGAAACATTTCATCTGATAGCGACATTCAGCAGGATTCAGTATAAGACAACAATGTAGAACATTTTCTCTACAGAATATATACATGTTCCAAATCTCAAAAGCAATCAAAAGAACCTTGATTTCCATGGTGTGCTTAATTGTATTCTTTGTACGTTTGCAAAGCGCTCCAAACCTGTTGTAATCTCTGTTTGGGCTTCTAACCACGCCCATGTTCTGTCAGCCACTTTCATTGGTTCGTGTTTTTGCCTTTTAAAATCCGCTTGCTTTCATTAGTGAAAGGCATTCATATGTCATGCCTTTTCTGGTGTTTAGCCCTCCTCGAACGCACTGACCATCTAGTGAAAACATACGAGTCTCAGTGTTTTCCGTATGGTTTCTGGACTACTTTTTCTCTTTATTTCACAGCGCGATTGCACAAGTTCTTTTTTCCAATTAATGTGGCAAGAAAAGTCCCATTAGGAGTGAACAACGCTAACAGCTCTAACTGAATGAAATGCGAGACCTGTTGCATTGAAAATGCATGTTTTCTGTGGTGTTGATGAGCCATGGATGGGCATCAGCAGTCAAGGGCATGAAAGGCCTCATTTATGAGGGCCGTGGAACAGGGCAATGCAGCAAGTGCACCACTGGGAAAGGCCAGAAATGAGCTGCATCTACAAGACATAACACATTTCTGTCCTCTCCCCCTGTGCTGGTGCACAAATTGCTGCCTGGCGCCAATCCAGACACCCTTGCTCCATGTTGCAAGAATGTCTGCGTTGCGGGGATGATTGTTTTTGTGCAGGAAGGGACACCCTCTAGCACAAAAGCAATCACAGGAGGTGTTTTCATCTTTCAATGTGTGCTGCAAAATACAGCACACATAGAAAAATGAGAAATGGGGAGAAATAAAGATACTCCTCCCTGTTCCGTCACTCTTACCAGCCCTGAAGTGGCGTAGGAATCTGACACATTCTCAGACTTGTAAATCTGTGAATGCCTCACATTCCTTTGTGTTCAATGGGTGTTACGTGGGAACACCTCAAGCAACACCCATGGATACTCTTATTTACAAGGCCATGAAAAGCCATGCAAGGTGGCTTTGCGTGGCCTTGTAAATATGGACTGGTACACTGCACCACTGAAGCATCAAAAAATATTATGCTCCAGAGGCGCAGTGTGCCACTAGTGTGTCGTAAATGAGGCCATTTGTGTATCCAGATTCACCTGCAAGGATATTAAAATATGTTATCAACACATTGTAACAACAATACTTATTGAGAAAGACAATAATTGCGGTCTGGGATAATGGAATACAAAGTGCCAATATATATATGGGATTGAGGTGCATTTCTCACATCTTGCCTAATGTGTTTGAGAGGTTTGCAAGGCAATTGTTTCTGTGCAAAATGTAACCATGTACCTGCTATTGATATACTTTGGTCACGCTGGCAATGCATGTTATATCGAGGACTGCTGTCGTTTATTAAATCATATGAAAATACAGGGAATCTTGAGTACTCATATGAATGTTGGACCGGCATTAAAGATCACCTATACAATTACACCATCAGTAATTTTACTACTTCAATGTGCCTCTGTTCTGTTCTTGAGCAGCGTTAGCTGGATGTGAGTGACTCAATGGGACGAACATAATTTAATGTTGACAGGTGTCAATATAGAAGTTGATAGCACTGATAATGTCTATCTATAGGAAAAAGTTCATGACACCAGACCTGTATGAATAGAGCATCAATTACCTGGTTTAGTATTTGGGTTAAGGTGGTTGGAGAGATATATGCATTCATGCTGCTAGCCACCTGTGACCTAGAAATTTAAACCTGCTAACAACTTCACACTGATGGAAAATGTTATTCCCATATAATTGCAAAGTTGTATGCACCCATATAAGAGGGACAGTATGGATGTGAAGCTTTTTTTTTATTGAGGAGGTCACCATTAGCATACTTTGACACAACATACAACAATAAAGCAAGAGACATGAACAGTGTATCATTATGTCCTTACAATGAAGCACTTGCCACTTCAAAATTGTTTGCCACATGTCTCTTAAAGCCTGTTTCACCTGACCCTTGTTGCAGGGTCATATCCAAACGTTTTGCCTCCTTCCTCCTATTTTTCCTGACAAATCTTTGTTAGCTTTAGGGCTGTGGGCACTTTACCACTGCTAACCAGTGCTAAAGTGCATATGCTCTCAGTATAAATTGTACTAGTGATTGGTTTATACATGATTGCCATATTTGGTTTACTAGCATGTCCCTAGTAAAGTGCACTAGAGGTGCCCAGGGCCTGTGAATCAAATGCTACCAGAGGGACTGCAGCACTGATTGTACCACCCACATGAGTAGTCCTGTAAACATGGTCCCAACCTGCCACTGCAGTGTCTGTGTGTGCAGTTTTAAACTGCCAATTTGACTCAGCCAGTGTACCCACTTGCCAGGCCCAAACCTTCTCTTTTTGCACATGTAAGGTACCCCTAAGGAGGGCCCTAGGTAGCACCATGAGCAGAGTGAAGTGTATGTTAAAGGCGGGACATGTACTGATGTGGTTTACATGTCCTAACAGTGAAATACTGCCAAATGTGGTTTTCACTGGTGCAAGACCTATATGTCTCGTAGGTTGACAATGGGGCTGCATTTAAATAACTTTTAAGTGCAGTTTGCCCTTGGGAGCAGAGGAAGATTTGGTGTTTGGTGTCTCTGAACTCACTATTTAAAAATACATCTTTTGGTAAAGTTGTTTTTTAGATTGTCAGTTTGAAAATGCCACTTTTAGAAAGTGGGCATTTTCTTGTTTAAACCATTCAGTGACTCTGCCTGCTTGTGTATTCCCTGTCTGGGTCTGGCTGACAATTGGGCTGTTGTGAATTCCCTCTAGACAGTGACACAAAGGGAGCTGTGGTGTAGCCTGATATCCTAATGGGCCATCTGGGCTAGATTGGAGGGGGGGAGCTCACACTTACACCTGAATGGGCTGTGCCTGCCCTCACACAATGTTGTCTCCAACTTGCTGAAATGAGTCTGGGGCCAGGCCTGGGCAAGACAGGATCTTGTGAACAACAGAGACGTTCCTTTGTAGTTTGTCAACTTCAAAGGCAGAAAGGGGTATAGGTAGTGGAGCCAAAACCCCAGACTTTTAGATTACTTCAAGGATTTAAGAGGGACCTCTGCCAACAGAAGAGCTAAAGAGCAGAGGAGAAGTGTTGCCCCTGCCTGTGACTGTGGTTTGTTGGGCTATCCTGCAGTTGCTGCTTATGCCTGTGAAAGACTGGTCTTTGTTGTGTATCCGTGGTTGAGAGGTATTTCCCAGGGCTTGGACTGAGCTTACCTCCTGTTTGTTTCTGAAGCCTCAAGGACAGCAAAGGATTACCTAACTAGTCTCTGAGTGCAGGCATAATGATGCGCAAGGGATTACAAAGTGGTTCAGTGCATGCTTTGTGCTACTTTGTAAATGTGGCACAAGGAAAAGGCTGCATTAGTGCCACCTTAGCATCAAACGATGATGCTAAGGCAGTGGTAATGTGGTGCAAGGGGCTCTTAGAATTGCCTCTAAGACTAGGACAAATAGGCTAGTACGAAAAGCTCTATATCTTGCTTCTAGAATCAAGCAATCTGCCGGTGCTTCCTGAAGGCTAGGGTAGAGAGAAAAAAACAGGTCACCAAATAGTGGTTGTGATAAATTACTACATAAGCACCTATGAATGATCTATTTTCAGTAGAGTGAGGTTGCTATTTTGTTTTGAGTGCTAGGTTCTAACACTATTTCTGAGGCAAAAAGTATGTTTGCTGTGCGTCTAGTAAAGATAGTCACCACTGAGAGGAGTTACTGCTCTGGTACCAGGAAGTCAGGTTCAGTCTTCTAATCTATTTTTAAAGGTGAAACATCTTATAGGGCCAATCGTTCCCAACAGGACTCAAATAAACAGGCCAGGTTGCCTAGTGTTGGGTTGGCAACTAGAAAATATTCATTGTATCCACCACTGGAAGTTAAGAAAAAGAGAAAGAAATGCTGCACTGCCCAGCATAGACATGTCCTTCTATTTAGATTAAGGTTAGGGCCCCCACTGACCCATGCATATGTTGCTTACCTTGAGTTTCTAAGAAAAGTCAACAAATATTAATGAGCCACTGAAATGAGTCTTCAGACCACCAGCGGTTTAGACTACATGAAACAATTCCATCCACAACTTTTTGCTATTTAAAGTCTATCTCAAAAAAGAGTCAACATATTTTCTAATGTCTATCAAATGAAAAATGTTGCAGTGCACAAAGAGTTTATGAAGTGTTTTACAAACACGATCAGCCTTCATTTGAAAGAAACTCTTTGCCAACTTCTCTTGATTAATTTGAATATTCTTCAATTTGTTTCATTTCATTTCGAGGTGATTCCTCTCTGGAAATACAGAAGCAATTTCGGTGAAAGTAAAACCTTCAACATATTCTATATAGCTAATATGAAATGAACGCACCATTGGCATCCAATCTGATGCATTTGAAAAGCTGTTAGCTGTTTTTGTGTCAACACATGCTTTCCGCTTTTGTCACTACACATCCTTTCCCTCTGCCGATGAAATGTTCTTTAAGCATATGCAGTTATTAACATAACAGCATGTTGCTATGATAACCTCAAAAAACCTTGCCTATTTAGTGACACGTTTTAGAATAAACATACAAACTGAACTTTCTGAACAGAATCCTTCTGAATTACTTGCTCAAACCGTCTAGCTAATTCTGATTTGACATATCTTTTTCAACTGTATAGCAAGATAAAGGAGGCCAGATGGCTCCCGCAGAAACATGAGCGCTGAAATAGCTATGCACGATGTAAGAAGAGTAAGTAGAATATATTATGTTCATGAACCATACTCGTTGTTTACTTAAACCTGAGAAGATAAAGAACGACTGTAAGTGACGTTAAGGACAAGCATCCTGGTGCTTGCAGAATCAGTTACATCCATACAGTCCTGTCGAATGGGAAGCACATCTAGCTGTTCAATGCTGACACTGTAGTTTTCATTGTAGAGATTAGTGTGCGTACATGCAGGTCGCAAATAACAGGTTTGTGATCTGCCTGTAATTTTGCAATGCGGCCTACATACTATTAGGTCGTATTGTGATATTTCCATTTTCAGGGGCTTGTAAAGCTGCATGCCCAATAAGCACTATCCCCGCCTTTGCTATCCTAGTAAAGATTTCTTTAAAGTAGCACATGTACACTAAAAAGACTGGTGATGTTTTAAAAATGTTTCCAATTTCTAAAGATGTAGGGGTGTAAGGGCGGGGGAGAAGACCACTGACTAATTTACCAAAGGAGAAGCTGTACCCAGCGGGACAGCTTCTCCTTTGTAAATCAATTGCAGTCCAGCTCTGGGTCTGCTAAATGATCAATTATTTCTGACAACAATCGTGGTCACAAACCACTGACTCATAATTTTCCAACTCAGAAATAGAAGTGTAGATATCCCTGTCATGTTCCTCTACTATCTGTGATGGGGAAAGTGTGGCAAATGGCAAGGCCTTTTCTGTGTTGGTAGATTTCTAAAGCTCCTAAATGGACAGTTGAACATCGTTAAAACTTCTCTTTGTAGAAGCAAACCATGTGTGTTTTTGAACTGCCAGCTTTGCTACCACAAAAGGGCTTTGTTTATAAGACCCATTGTTCATTGGACTGGATCACATAGAATATAGCCTTAGAACCCGCCGTAGCGGGCTCTACCGGCTATTAAAGGCCCGCTCCCCGCGTTAAATGCCCGAGCCGAAGGCGAGGGCATTTAACAAGGGAGAGGGACTTTAATAGCCGGTAGAGCCCGCTACGGCGGGTTCTAAGGCTATTAGAACATTCTGTCACTCAGGGCAGAATGTCCTATTAAAATCCCCTCGGGCTCCATGAGGCTTTGTTCACAGCTTCTGCTGTGAACAAAGCGAACATTGGAATGTTGGCGATGCGGGCTTTTACCGGCCAGTAAAAGCCCGCAGCACTCCATTGTTTTCAATGGAGCCCCCAGCATTCCAATGTTCTAATCTTACTTAAATCACATTCTCAATTTCAGAAAGCTTTAACTACACATTGATGTCTAGTTTGGGTTACTAGATGTATGTGTAGGAGAACCAGAACAGGCGTCCAGCTATCTGGCAAACATCATTAGTAGACAAATATGCTGCATTGCTATTTTGGGTCCTTCCTATGTATAGTTTAGTTTACTTATCTTAATTTTAGTTTATTTTAGCTTATTTCAGTTAAGTTTAGTTTATATGAAATTGTTTGAACTGACATTTACATTATTCAGTCCTTCAGCCCTAGTCGAGCAAATGTATACATGAAAATTGATCTTGAAAAACATACTTGCATAGTATGAATATTACATGAAAAACTTACAAACAAACATATACATGTAGGCAAGTGGAAATACGGATGGTGACACCCTCCTAACAATCCACACACCTAGTGAGCATTGAGCCCTAAGACTAAGATACACTTATATAGCCTTAGAACCCGCCGTGGCGGGCTCTACCGGCTATTAAAGGCCCGCTCCCCGCGTTAAATGCCCGAGCTGAAGGCGAGGGCATTTAACAAGGGAGAGGGACTTTAATAGCCGGTAGAGCCCGCTACGGCGGGTTCTAAGGCTATTAGAACATTCTGCCACACAGGGCAGAATGTTCTATTAAAAAAAATAATAAATCACGGAGCCCGAGGGGATTTAAATCCCCTCGGGCTCTGTGAGGCTTTGTTCACAGCTGTTGCTGTGAACAAAGCGAACATTGGAATGTTGGCGCTGCGGGCTTTTACCGGCCAGTAAAAGCCTGCAGCACTCCATTGTTTTCAATGGAGCCTCCAGCATTCCAATGTTCTAATATATCTTAAACACAGTACAAAAGGGTGTAAGTATTGAAAGGCAGGCCTATTGGCTTTTTCATAGTGTCAGCCATAAAAACAGAAACATATCAAACACCAAAGAAACTCACTTAAAACTGCTGGGAATGGTACCACCCAACATTAAAATCATTTAGGACATGTAATGACTCACTGTAGCCTGTTGATAATAAATAGAGCACTCATAGAAACCTGAACATGACATAACACATGACATAAAAAGTATGCTTGTTAATGAAGCATCATGAGTTCATTATTTTATGAATATGAGTTTTTTTCACTTTCAACATGCTGCAAACACAGCCTTCAAAACCACCCAGAGAGATACCCCAATCCCAGAGCCCTTGCACAAAAACTCAAGCTCTGTCTTTGAAACTGTCTATAAACTCTCCTGGGGAGTCATCAATGTAACCTATAGGAAACGTATGCTGACTTAAAAAAAATTGTAATGGGACTTCTGTAGGGACTGGCACACCCTTAGCAGCTCTACAAACTTTTACAAATGTGTTGGCGGTGCTCCTACCCTCTATTTTACAAATAGGTACAAGTAGGTATCTATAAATAGCCATGGTGACACCCTACTAACAGTCCACATCCCTAGCGAGCCCTAAACATTAAGACCATGATACACCCCCACATATAATAGACTCACTTTAAGAAGGTAGTTATCAAATGTCGGGTCTACTCGCTTTGGACTTGCTATGTCAGGGCGTCACAACATTTATTAAAGCTTTAACCTAGCATAGCAAACCAAAATAACACTACTGAAACTGCTAGGGGTGGTACCACTTTACAGTGAAATTCATTAGAAAATGTAAAGACTCCCTGTTAACCTGGCAATAATCAATGGATCACTCCAATGACTTTCGTTAAAACATGTAGTCCTGTCAATTTTGTCACTATCAATAACGCATTACACTGTCAATAAAGCATTTTTTCTTCCACTTCCTACATGCTGCGGATGCACCCTTAAGATACACTTTTTATGTATTTTTAAATGGTTGCCCTTGTTGCACTTGGGGTACTCACAGCACCTATTTTTGTTAGGGACTTCAAGCAGAGCCACAGATCTCCTGAGCATCCTGCCCGCTACCCACATGCACGGCAAAGCTGTGTGCCACACTGGAACTGCCCTCCTTCCCTGCTCCCCATTTGCTTACTGCAAGCGGGAGTAGGAACAAAGCAATCCTCCCACATACGGTCAGCATGGGTAGAAAACGTGATGCTGGGATCTTGTCTCCAACAGGCACAGGCATGGGAGGGGCTACCAGCCTAATCTTTGCACTTTTTGTTAACTCCAGTGAGTTGAAGGCCCCTGATGCCAGACCCCCTAAGTCTGTTTTGTAGTGTCCATTGGTCCTTTTCCTGGGGGTTGAAAAACCCTGGGTAGAGGTGCACTAATCACACTCTGACTCGGCTGGACTTGGTTGGTCCCCCTGAAATACCAAACATCTTCCAGTATCTCCCCCTGGGAGTCAAAGTGTGCCCACCCTGCTCCTTTTGTGCCTTTTTATTTTTTTTCAGGAGTGTTGTGATGGCTTCCAAAATGTATTCTCTATGCTGTTGCTGGCCAATCTGACTACACCCACGCAACTCAAATGGCCAAACAGAGGGGAACAGTAGGTAATGTGTTGGACTTCAGAGGAGTTACATATACTGTTGTAACTCAAAAACACTTTTCTCCAAAAACACAATTAAATACCTAATTACATAAAACCATTTTAACACATTTAAAATAAAAAATATATAAATAGAATGATTAAAATTATAATAGGAATTCAAACTAAGGGCCTCATTACAAGTTTGACAGTCAGTGGACCGCCATGGAGGTGTTGGCTGTCCGACCGCTGTCCGGTTGGCGGTCGGAACGTCGTATTGTGGGGCCTATGGAGCAAAGACCGCTGCGGCATCATCAGCACTGCCAGGCAGAGCAGACCTCTGCGGTCACGAGGCAGCACAAACAGGCCGGTGGAGACAGTGTTTCCGCCAGACACAATATGAGTGTGCACACCCCTGATGTTACAGTGGAGGTCCAACTAAAACGTCTTAGCGGGTGGAAACAGGAAGTGTAAAGGGACACCATCACCTGCAGGCAGCTTTACACATGCAGTGCCACCATGAAGCCCATCACACATTTCCTGCCGCTGTTGCTGATCATCAAAGGTGCACAAAATCCCCACTGCCGTTGATGCAACCAACTGTAAGTACACACACCTACCTGTGTCATATATTTCAACAAAAGATCGCATTGCTGTCATCCACATTAAATGGGGGTCACACTACATGGATGAAGTACACTTGTCATTGTTTCCAGGGGTGAAAATATACACAAAGAAGGATACATTCACAGTCACCAAACGTCCCCTTTGGGTAGGTCACTCAAACTGCACCGGAACACTACAGAAAAACATATGTCTGCTCATCTCAGGTTCAGCAAAAGTGAAGTGTACACAACACTGTGTCACACAACACCAACAACACACCCAAATCACCTCTACAAGTGCAACTCACACACTCACATTGCACACATTCAACACACATATGTATGGATGTGGCATGGAATACAAACACCACTCCTATTAAACAGCCCTGCAATAGACATACACATCCTACACATCACCCACATTGCAACACAATGGAAGGAAAATTAGATGCACAATAGACAGAGAGACAAATATACAAAGCTCATTATGCAAACAATACCTACCCAATGGGGATGGGGGCATCAGATGCACTCAGGGAAAGAGGCTGCACCGGGACACATATCACTTTGTACATGCCCCTTCATCAACATTTGCACAGGAATTAGCCCTTCAGGTACTTCTGAGACAAATAATACTAGCGTCAAGTGACATGCCCATCTGTACAATTGGGAAGTACAAGTCAACATAGCAAATGCAACTCCAACTGCATGGGACATACATCTTCATGCAGTAGCTGCAAGTTACACACAGCTAAATTGGCACATGCACATCAAATGCGAACAGAGGCAGCAAAATGTAATACTCTCCATGTCTGAACAAACAAAACTCAAGTTGCCACATATTAGATGAATCCATAATCCATATCAGGGGACATGTCTAACACCATACATGCTCACATTGGACAACACAAGATGAAATACTCACCATACCAAATAGAACACAATACAATGACACCACAATTGCATAAGCACCCACATATTCATACAGTCACCATCTACCCACAAAGTCAGATACTGCAAACAACAGCAAATGGATCAGCAAGCAGGCTGAAACACAATGGTAGGCAGGCAATGCAAGCTACTCAGGAACAACATAAAGATAGAAAAGGAATTGCAGGACAAATGTTTACCCCCAACAAAACAATGGTTTGGATGTTTTTTAACCAAACTGGAAAAGTCCACGGCCATTACATATGGAAATGTCTAGGCACATCACTGTCCACTCATCTGACTCCTTGATTGCCAGGGAATCTCCACAGGAAGGGGCATCAAGTATGCAGGCAGGCACTTCAGTGATCATCCTGGGCGGGAGGGTCAGATGTGTGATGGGTGGGGTTTAGACCTGACAGCCTTAGGGTGGTCATCCCCAACTTTTTGCCTGCTTCCTTCCACTTTTCTGACACTGTTTCTGCTGGTTTTAGGATTCTGCACACTTTATCACTGCTAACCAGTGCTAATGTGCATATGTTCTCTCCTTTAAACATTGTAACATTGGTTCGTCCCCAATTGGCATATTTGTTTTACTTATATGTCTCTAGGAATAGTGCGCTACTTGTTCTCAGGGCCTGTAAATTAAATGCTACTTTGTCCTGCAGCACTGATTGTGCCATCCACAGAAGTAGCCCCTGAAATAATTTCTCAGGCATGCCATTGCAAGGTCTGTGTGTGCAGTTTCACTGCCACTTTGACTTGCCATTTAAAAGTACTTAAAAGTACTTGCCAAGCCTCGAACTCCCCTTTCTCTACATATAATTCACCACTAAGGAAGTCCCTAGGTAACCTATAGGGATGGGTGCTACATAGGTAAAATGCAGGACATGTACATATGTGTTATATATGTCCTGGTAATGAAAAACTCATAAATTTGTTTTCCACTACTGTGAGGCCTGCTCATTTCATAGACTAGCATTAGGACTGCCCTCATATACTTTTTGAGTTGTAGACTCTGATCTGAAATGGGTAACCAGGTCATATGTAGTGTGGCAGAATGGTAATAGAAAATCCTGCGTATTGGCGAGGTTGGATTTTATATCACTATTGTAGAAATGCCACTTTTAGAAAGTGAGCATTTCTCTGCACTTAAAACCATCTGTGCCCCACAGCCTGTCTCCAATCAATGTCTGGTCTGTGCTGGTTGACAGCTCTTTTGTGCATTTCACCCAGACAACAACAAACACAGGACACTCAGTTACATCTGCATTCATTTGCATACTGATTGGGTCTTCTTGGGCTTGAAGGTGGATTGCCTGACTCATTTCAAAGACCAGTGGCCTGCCCTCACACAAAGGACTGATAACCCCCCCACAGGGACCTTGGTAGACAGTACTAGGCTGAAAGGGGGTACTTGTGCACTTCAAAACCACTCTTTGAAGTCTCCCCCACTTCAAAGGCATTTTGGGGTATATAAACTGGGTCTCTGTCCCCAACAACTCAGACACTTCTGGATCTACTCCTGAACTTCATCAGAGGAGCTGCCTGGCTGCTTGAAGGACTCATCTGGGCTGCTTTGATGAGAAGAACTGCTGCCCTGCTGTTGCCCTGCTGGCCTCTGACTTTGCTGGAAGGACCCTGCCTTACCCAAGAGTGCTCTCCAAGGCCTTGGATTGAGCTCGCCTGCTGTGTCTGAAGTCTCAGGACCAACAAAGACTTCACCTCTTCAAGAAACTCCTTGTGTGTTGAAAATTGCGGAAACACCTGCAGAAATCACCACAAAACTTGCATCGCGACTGAGAAATATCCACACAGCCGACTAGAATGACTCAGCACCGACTTACCGATTGGAAATTTGATGCAGCACCTTCCTTGCGATGGAAAATTTGACACATTGCATACCTGATTGATGCAGCGCCTTCTCTTTCTTCCAGCGCATCAAGGATTTTCAACGCATCATCCCTGGGCGTCCAAATATTCCCTCATTGCAGTGAGGAACCTATCCCTCGTGCCAGCAAATTACACAAACTCTTCCAACATGGAAAGAAATGATGCATCATCTGTGCCGTGCCGAAAAATGTGACGCAACACCTTATTTTTCCATGCATCTACTCCTCTGCAGTCTCTGAGCACCATTATTTTTGAAGAATTGCAGGTACTATGTGTAACAAAGAAACAACTGTTTATTTCTAAGGATTAAGACTCTTTTAACCCTTTTAAAAGTGATATTTCAACTTGTGCTTATTGGATCTTTGTTGTTCTGACCTTATTTTATTCAGATTAATATGTAAACTTGTGTGGTATATTTTTGTGGCGTTTTCACTGTGTTACTGTATGATGTATTGCACAAGTACTTTACACATTGCCTTCTAAGTTAAGCCTGACTGCTCAGTGCCAAGCTACCAGAGAGTTGGCACAGGATAATTTGGATTGTGTTGTGACTTACCCTGACTAGGATTGTGGTCCCTAATTGGGCAATGGTGTATTCCTCTGCCAACTAGAGACCCCATTTCTAACAGTGGGTTTGCATTTGGGAGGGCTGGACTGCTTCTTAGGAAGGGTGGGCTTCTTTGGGGGAGGAGTATGGGTGCTTGCAGGGGGGCAGGTGTGACAGGGGAGTACTTGGAGGTAGAAGGGATTGGTTGAGAGGTGGGTGGGGACCTCTTGGGTTTGGGATGGGGTGGAGGGAACAGGGCAAATGGTAAGGTCAAACAAAAACACTTTTTTGGTAACACAGGGACAGTCAGCAGAAGAAGGTGGGGATTAGGAGGTAGAGGCAGTTGTCTGCTGTGTCAGTGTGCATGTGTGAGGTACGCTTATGTGTGGGTGGTGTATGTTGGTGTGGGCGTTTGCGTGTCTTGGGTGCTGGGAGGTAGAGGTGCTGGGTGATGTGGGAGCAGGAGATGTGTGTGAGTCTTTTGAGGTGGTGTCTGTTGGTATGCTTGCAATAGAGGATTTCTGTGTGTGTGTTTGGATGGTGTATGCTGGATGGTGGGCGTGTCACTGACTGTTGTGGTGGTGCCTGTGTGTATGCTTGATGTGCTGTGTAGTACAGTGCAGAAGGTGGGTGTGCTTGGGGAAGTGGTGGCTGATGTGTGCATTGGTGTTTGCTGAGTGCTTGGGTGCCGATGAGTTTTGTGGTGTTTGTGTTTATGTGCCCTCTCTTGTGTGTTGAGGTGGGTCTGTGCAGATCAGTCAGTGTTATTGGGCTAGGTAGAAGAAAGAGGGATTTGTATTGGGAAGAGTAAGGTGGAGGGGGGCGGAAGGTGGAGGGTGACTGGTTGTCATCAGTGTGGAGGCCAGAGCCTAAAAAGATCTCTGAGGCCAGACATTACATGCCTTCCAGGAATGCATTTGTCTGCTGCACTTAGGTGAACAACCCCTGGATGGCATTCATAATGGCTTTCTGACCCACAGAGATACTCCTCAGGATGTTAGTAGTCTCCAGGGGTAGCAGGGGCTGGGACGGAGGTGCTTGCGGCAAAGAAGACACTCACCCTCTTTGTTCAGCAGGCATGGCCAACTGGGTGTGGAGAGACAGGGGGGGTGGAGATAGAACCGGAAGGGAACAAAGATGGTACAGGGGTACGTACTGATGGGTCCACCACCACTAGGGAGTGGCCACTGGAGGAAGAATCCAATGATGACGAAGATGTTGATCCGGTCTCCCCCGGGCACTGCTCTCACCCTCTGGGCCACTGGGTCTCTCTGTGTCAGTGGTGTCTTGACTCGAGGTCCCATGGCTGGATGCTTCCCCACTTGGCTGTTCCCTGTCTCCTTTGCTTTCCTTGGCTGATGCTTCAAATACAAAGAAGAATAGGGCCATCGCATGACCATGACCACACTTGAACAGCAGTTGTGATTCACAAACATTACCATGATGTCAAGTAGGTCTCAGAAAAAAAACTCCACCTAAGTGGCCCATACATGTACCATACCATATGCATGCTAATTATCCGAACAGTTGGCCATAGGAAAATCAGGATCTCACAAAAATACAGTTGTATGGCTGAAGTTGTGCAATCACTGTAACCATAAACCAAGTAGGAGACCTCATCACCTTCAATGCTTTGCCTCATTTAGCATACATCACTTATCTGGTGTCATACAATAACAGGCCAATGCCAACTCCATTCCCACATATCCGACACAACGTCATCCACACATCCATTTGTCATGTACACAATGACACAACAATAACAAATGATGCTCCCAGAAATGCCATTGTGCTGACAACAGCACAAAAGCCTGGAGATGATGATATGGAAATAGTTCCACAATGCACACTTCACCAAGTGATATGTGTACCCAATGCATTCATAGGGATAGTACTTACGGTTCTCAGATATGCCACACACTTGGCATGGAAATGTACACTGTAGACAAAAAGGTGCAAAATGTCAGGGAGATATATCTCTAAAATCCACAACACAATGATTCAGCAAGTTCTAAGGAAATCACCACTAATGTCTGGCACCCCTTACAATGGCATACTCTGAGTACATCAGTAGATGTCATTATTCCTGAGAGAGTGTAGCTTATATAATCTATATTGACATGAAATGTTTATAAACTAATGTATAATGATGCTGCATAGAAAATGTATTAACATGTTTTGCTAAAACGTGCACTTGAAATGTGACCATGGGGAGTGGCCGCAAATGTATACGGGGACTAATGAAACTGACTAATAATGGTGAAATGTTTTATTAAATTGTGATCTTACAAAAAGGTGCAAAATGTCAGGGAGATATGTCTAAAAAATCCACAGCACAATGATTCAGCAAGTTCTAAGGAAATCACCACTAATGTCTGGCACCCCATACAATGGAATACTCTGAGTACATCAGTAGATGCCATTAGTCCCTTGGATGTGGGAGGGGCCCAGAGATTTGCAAGTACTTGTCGAAGGCCCTCAACATTTTGCCAATTTGGAAGCCACATCATTATCTCCATTTTGGTCATGCAAACCCAGATGTCTATGGACTAATGATTGTACCCAAACACATGTTTCCAACATAACTGCAAATCACTTCATGATGCATGCCAACAGTCGGGTTATAAACCTTCCCCATTTCACATGTGTAAAGCACCTAGCTACATGATTCTACATCGATGGCATGGAAATGCACATTCTGGGTAAGAATTCTAGGCCTACCCGTCATGTCCTTCACTGGGACAACAGTTGTACATGCCAAATGACATGCTGTGATGGGTGACGGTACGTGTCAGTCAATAATCAATGGTGCCACACTGCTGTCTGTGACACAACATGAAAAGTCCCCCCGTTGTAAATGTCCTATTCCACACACAGGTTGGCATGCACACATATGTGAGAGAGAATAGAGAGTAACCCCTCAACAAACATTTTTCTAAAGAGAAAGCAGCACATGCTAACATGTAAGAACAGGGAATGTTGGCAACATTAATGGCACATAAATCATGCCAATGGACATTCCCCACTTACCAAGGGAAAGTATTGATCTGTAGCTGCACCCTAAAAAATGTAGGTACTGTCACATGTATGATGGCCATCTTCACATTAGTGAGGCACCAGCACCCATCATACGTTGAAGACAAGTATCTCTTCAGTGGCAGAGGCTAATATACTCATTTTACCACACACATGGCTGAGGACAGTGATCCATCACTACCATTCTTTTGACCTGTAACACTGAAGACTAGTGGGTTGTTGCATAGCAATAACACCGACTACAACAACAAACAGTACCTGTTTGCTCACTATGCACAGCCATATGCTGTCGCTGGAGAGCAAATGTTTTGTGGATTGTACATAGTTATGTCCTAGGTCCCTGGGCCAATAGGCAAGGCACATCAGTATGCAACACATGACATGTTTACACAAACAATCACTCATCTACTGTGTTATACATGGCACATCCATAAGCATCTGGGGGAGCTGTCAGAACCTAACACATTCAATTGGCAATGTGACAGGCAGGAATATGCCCTGTATGCACCCCCTTGTGGCTCATGTGCTGTCATCAAATGCCCATCAAGGTCTGGGTAGGCCACCACCAGAATGTGGGCCATTAGGGGGGTCATGGTCTAATGGGCACCCTACCCACGTTGGGAGGACATCCCCAGCTGGACCTCAGAGACCTACCGGGCCCAGCGTCTCAGGTCCTCCCAATTCTTCCAACAGGTGGCGCTCCGCCGGCTGTGGACCCCTAGGGTCTGCACCATCTTGGTGATGACTTTCCATAGTTCCTTTTTCTGATAGGTGTTGACTTGTATGAATGCAAAAGACAAATCAAGAGATTACAATCACACGTTTTGTCACAAATGGTTGAGTCACATTTAGGTCAGACACGCCAAGCTAGAACGTTTCAATTTGTTAACACTTCACAAGAGTGAAACAAACAAGCCCATAATTTCAGGGACATGAATACAGATATGTGTATTTGCATCTTCAGACTAACCCACTATCCTGCTCATGGCCTACAATGGCAAAGCAAGCTTACTGATATCAAGTAGCCCCTGCTCCAGCAACCTGTACTGTGACATGAGCTGTTATTAAACACACCACACCTATGTGGCTTCTGAATGGTAAACTCTTTAGGCCTGAATGGGCCAACACATTAACTCTCTGTTAGAATGATTGCATGCTGTCCTTACAGACAACTGCCTGAGTACAAACTCAAAATTACACATGATTAATAATGAAGGGACTGGCATGGTGGGTACAGAAAGTGTCTTCCTTGTCCATGTGTAGACATGTGGAATACCAATTGCAGACTCATGCCACTTCGGGGGTGGGTTCTGTGGTATATGCCTGTACCACACAGCAGTCCTTTGGACATATGTGTCTATCCTACAGAGATGGCATCCAACATACAGAGGTATGCATTGTACAGTTTCTGCTACGTGACCAAACTACTGAGTCACATTTCATGGCCTCTCCAAGAATCACCACACTGTCTGCACTGTGGGACTGTCATTTATGCAATAAGGATGTGCAGGACAATTATGACCTGTGTGATAGTGACAACAGAGCTGTGGGAGTAAGGGACCAGTCATGAGTCTAGGACACACATTGACAGTGATGCTAAATGCACATATAGACGATATGAATGATTTATGTCTGTAACCATTCCTAATCTAGGTAAAGGAATGAAGCATTCATCACAGGTTTTGCACTAGAGCATCACATTGGTCACATGCAAGGATCTGCTGAGGTGAAGGTTGTGGGCACAGTGCCATAGTTGCATAGACATAGTGGCAATCATACAGTCTGGACTAGGTCCCAAGGTTCAAAGGTGATCAAAGAGTAAAACACGTGGACGAAAGAAAATAAATAATTGTTTATAGTAGATGATAAATCTAAACATCAATACTACTGTTTTACGTATGATATATGAGTGTATTAAATTTTTCTTCTTTGTTTTTTGATATATGAAATGTTTATATTGTAGACTGTTGTGAATGGTGTTATTTGTTATGTATAAATCTCAAGTCTTGAGCTTTGTCTGTGTGTGACCTTTGTCTTTTTTCTTTTTCCATGTCCGGTGCTAATTCTTTTGTAGGTATTGTATATTTTTAGGAATAAATGTTGTTCATTTTGTATTTGTATTTGATTATATACTAGTACATTCTTTGGGTCATTTGATGTTCTGATTGGTTGTTTGAATTACCTGTTGAGAGAAGGTTTTTTTTTGTTTTGAATAGACTTTATTCCCTAATTCTCTCTCTTTATTGTTTGGATATAGGGATCCCCTTATTTTTGTCTCTTTGAAGGAAGTCCTCTCAGCAACATTGAAACACTTGACAGCTACATCCTGTTTCCCTAAAGTGAGGATTTAGCCTTTGTGAAACAGACTTTTATGGTTTTGCATGCATCCCACATGTGGTGGGAACATTGATGGTGCACATGTTGGCTTGGTGCCACTACTGGCCAATGAACAAGTTTATCGTAACAGGAAAAACTTCCAATCCAACAACGTGCAAGTTGCCTGTTTGGCAGATCTCTACTTTTCTCATGTCTGTCCCCGTTATCTGGGTTCAGCCTATGATTCCTTCATAATGCAGAACAGCTGAAGTCACAACTGTACCCTGAGAGGGCCTGGCTGGTTGGTAAGTCACATCTGTCCTGATTGTGTGTGTCCAATGTCAGGTGCTACAGTCAGTAAATGAGTGACTCATTGTTGCACATATGTCCCATTCCTTAACAGGAGACTCCGCATATCTGAACTGCTCTTGGTTGTTGACGCCATTAAGGAATCCAACTACACCAGGGAAAGTCAGCTTCATTGAGGCCATGGAAGAACACTGCTGGTAGTAGAGCTGGCTTTTGGGCTTCTGAAGGCCTCATTTAGGTGTCTGGACAGGGCTGGTGGTGCCCCCCTCTACTTACCCAAAAAATTGTTTCAGATCACTCTGGAATGCTGCATTCCCCACAGCATTGCCCTTTGGAGGAATATCCCAAAGGAGGGAGAGTCTGCAGTGCCACTGGGTGAGACTCTTGAAATGCCAAGTGAGGATGACAGTGGTGAAGAGGAAACAGCTGACTTTGGGAAGATCTCATCCACAGCTACCTTTCATGAGTGTAAGTATGTCATGTGATGTAATGACAATGATCGTACAATGAACTGTAGTTGTGAAAATGTGTGGAGTTGAGTGTTTTAGAAACAACTAGGGAGATGATACTCTGCAATATTCAACCTAAAGCTGCTTGATGAGTTAGCTTTTGACATCTCCCCACCTTAATGATGTTGCTTTGTTTGTGTCAGTTTTCTGGTAATGTAATTTCATTTCCAAATGTTTGCTATGTGATTTGTGTAATAGGTATGTTTTCAAGCCTTGTTTTGTCTTTGTCCAGGTACCTTCACCATGACATCCTCATGTGGGCATTTCGGATTTATGACATTGGTAGGTATCTGATGTTTGCAGCAACCAGGCTGGGAGGTGTTGATGTGGCCACAGTCAGACTCACTGTTGGTGTCACCATGTTGCCCAAATGGGCCAGAACTGTCTTCCACATCCAGACATCAAGAAGTGTCTTCTTCAGTGAGGGCTTCATCAAAGGGGGAGTGGTAGTCTCTTCTGTGGCTTCTGTGTGCTTATTGGCAGGTTGACCTGTTGATGTGAAGAAAGAGTGAGCCAAATAATAATGTGTATTCTGGCTTGTAACTGACTTCTCACCCAAATTTCAAGACGCCACATCGGGGTGCACTACAACAATGTAGGCATCATCTTTGCTCATCACGTGTTTGCAGAGATCTGGCCCCTCTCTTTCATCAGAGCTCTCTAACGTAATTTAATTCTGGGTTGACAAGGGTCAGTGGAACTACAAAAGTCTGATAAGCGACTCTTCTGATTCCCAGTCCTCAACACTCTCATGGGGCATGTCTATGGGTGCATCATCAGTGAAGGTGCTGATACCATCTTTGGGTTTTTTAACACCTCCAGAGGAAATCAGAGTCCAGGATCCTATCTTCTGTTTTCAGTCATCTTTCATCATATACTGCGGTTTCAGTTGTACCTCTACTCAGCCTGGCATCAACTTGGAGTCCTTCATAGACCTTGATTTTTGGATTTTGTCCCCAGGGGAGCGACTGGACACATCGCTGGAAGGGAGCAGATGGAATCATCTAAGGATACTCCCCCCACCCTCCAGTGATGCATTTTTAAAGTTTATCATTCAATAATATTAATGAAGAAATAAACATTAACAAACGTATTTGTTTTGCATCATTAATGTGAATAGTAATGTATGACACCAATGACTTTCATTTATCTAGATATCACCAAACTTTATTGGTTTATGATTCACTCAAAGCCATGTTAAATTGCTCTAGCTGTACTGACTTAAACAGAAATAATTTGTCAGTCTAAATAGCCCTTAGTGTTTCCAAACAAATGTATGCATTTTCAATTATCTTAACAGTATAAATCATTTATCTATGACTTTTTTTTGGAAACAGGGGTTTAAGTCTTATGTTTTTCATTTTTTATCTTCGACAATAAAGTGTGGCCTAAAAAAATCCTTTAATTTTTTTTTTTTTGCCATGAACAATTATGCAATATGTGCGTAAACTGGCAACGATGTGTCTATAAATACATATGTTCCCTTGGTATAGATGGAAAGCCAGATTAACTTGATTGTGGAAGGCACATCAACACATTTTGGCCCTCATTTCAACCTTGTTGGGCGGCAACTGCCGCCTGCCAAGTTGAAACCGCTGGGCGGCCGCCAATGCAGCCGCACTCCTGCGGGGCCTATTTGGAGATCCCCGCTGATTTCCGCCCGCCGGCCCAGTGGGGATCTCAGCCGCAACACGGGAGCCGGCTCAAAATGGAGCCATCGGTGTTGTGGCTGTGCAACGGGTGCAGGTGCAGATCCGTTCGGTTAACTCTTATGCTAGATTCCACACTCTTGTGGCACCAATAATTCTAGGATGTTGGTGGTGATAGGTGATAGGGCAAGGAACATTTTGGACTAAACAAAAGTGCAAAGGTTGGATGTTTCTGCTACATGCATGATTTTGAAGTGGTCAAAATGAAGGCCACTATGTTTTAAGCTTATTTTGTGTTGAAGTTGGAAAGAGAAAAGCCAAGGAGAAAGTTGGTGTTGGCTGAGCAGGGGTTAAATGGAAGTTTGCTCATGATTGATGAGTTTGTCAATTGAGGTGTGAAGTGAAGGACCATATAGCGTGGTGGGTTAGTGGTGCTACAACTTTGCCTTGTGTGAGATGTGAGAAACAGTTTTTGTCTTTTAGCAATTCGAATGGCCTATAATAAACACCTACATGCCGGTACTGGTGCAACCAGTGCCAGACAAAAGGGAGCAGGAGGTGGGTACGTCTGTAGAAAGTAGTGAAGGAGAGCCCATAGGTACAACAAAGATAACAGATAGGAATATATCTCTAAGCAGCTTACATTGATGACAAAGAGCGGTCGAGGTTGGGGAATGAGGGGTTATATACGCTATTGCAATATATAAAAAAATAAACAGAGGAATATTAAAAGGAAAAGGCCCATGAAAAGAAGGTTGAGGATAGATCGGTTTAAGAAATAAGGAACAGTCCTGCGACTGGGCATGAAGTGGGCATCCCCAAGAGAGGGAGTCCGGCTCAAAGATGACCCAGAGTAGTAGATATAGAAGATACACAGTTAATAAAGATGAAGAGTTACTCCCAAAGAGTCATAAGAAAGGAAAATAAGGAAAATAAGGAAGTTACTAGCACCAAAAGGAAGGTAATTAGGGGAAATTTTAGGGGGAAGAAGATTAGAACAACAGGAGAAGGGTGGCCCCTGACAACTATCTAGGGATCACGGAAACAAGAGGAAGTTGGAGTTCTATAATGGAAGTGAGAGTTTGTGGGTATACCTGGAACCCTGGGGAAAGTAGATTGGGAGGAAGCGACGGAGGGAGCTTAAGCTCTTGAATCGCTCGTGCCTATTAGAAGTTATGGGTAAATGTCCCAGCCTATGCAGGATTGGGTCAGAGGATATAAGGCAAATAGGATTTACAACAAATCTTATGGGGAACGAGGTGACAAAGGCCCTTTTCTATTCAGGATGCGTAGACATTTGATTTTGAGGACAGAGAAGGAATTAGAGAAGGAGGGCATAACACTGGTTCAAGTGAAGGAATTAGAGAATGCAGAGAGAAATTATAGAGCCCTCACCTGCCAGGCAGGGCTGCTACCAGATCAGGTGCAATATAGGCTAGTATGTCTTAAAAATCTAAGAACATTCATGTGGACTGGAGCAAGGGCAGGTTATGTGTGATAATAGCAGCCGATCCTAAAAGCATAATGTTGAGGAATCATTTAGCGGGGGAGTTGAATGAGTTGGACTAGGGATTAACCACTTCACACAGCCTTCAGGTTTCTTCCTGAAACCTAGGAGGATATAAGAATCATTTAAAACAGGATTCATTTAAAGTGAATCTGGAAATGTATATATAGTGTATTTCCAGGAACCTTGAGTTTGCGAAGAACCTGGACTACTAGATGGCTTTTGAGGCTCTTTAAGGATGCCACCTGTTCAGGCCCAGGATGACCCTCAGGTGGCCTAAATACTTTGTAATTGACTAGAATAGCCTGCAGATTTACAAAGATAAAAACAAAACGTTGCTGGCTATTAGCAGGTCAGGTAGACCTTTGCAATGATATTGGAGGGTCAAAGCAGCTCACTATAATTAATGTATATATCCAGCCGAGTATGACAGCTGATTATAATACCCAGCTGGGTCTATTTCAGGAAGATTTGGATGCAACATGTATAAATAAAACAGAGCAGTTGTATTGATCTTAGAAGATTTTAATCATCAATTGGTAATAAACGACACAAAGAGCTGTTGGCCACTGCACATGTACCACAAGCTATTTTCCCTAGATCATAGGTTCCGGCATGGGATAGAGCCTTAGTAAGAATTTAAGGCTCTCTAGGATTGTTTTGCCTCAATGGACGTACAAACACAGACCGCCCGGCAAAGCAGACCTTTCGGATAGGGAACCAGGCTTGCCCCATTGATTATGCTTTCAGAAACGTTTGGCATTTCAAGAAAGTGGCAGGATTAAAAGTTCTGCACCTATATGGTAGTGATCACTGGTCCTTACAGTTAACACTCAAGGCAGGGAATAAAGAGTTAAGAGACAGAGTGGTTGCACTGCAAGTGGAATACCCACAACGGATAACTACCCGTATGACAGAGAATAGCTTGTAGTGAATCCTAGTTCATTTGTAATGGGATAACAGGAGTTAGCTTAGCCTCTGGCTTGCAGACTCATGCCCCCGTCACCTAGTGACTTTTAACCTACTTAGTTTGCTCTGTCTTAGCCCATTTAATTATTTAATTCTTCTAAGATGGCTGCCTTGTTTATAAGTTACGCCACTTGTTATGAGTTACATTATCAGTGTCACTGCGCTAAGGCATCAAGATCAAGCAACAAAGACAAACAAACAGTAGGTGTTTACACTTAGGGAATTTCTCGCTCTATACTTTTGAGGGATTGTTTATATTAATTGCCGTCTCAAGCATGTCTGTTATCTATTGTTTGGGAACACACCTACGTCAGGGGTCCTTGTAGATCTGTATAAATACACCGTACTTTAGACAGATAATCAGAGGGATTCTGACCAGAGGGCATCGCCACCATCACTGATATCGATGCTGCACATCGTCTTGACGCTGACCCAGTCTTCGTGTCCCTGTGGAGTCTGAGATAGAGACCTCATTCCAAGGTAACGAGGGTTGGGGGCTCCTCTCATGGACATGGCATTGGTAGATTAGGTTTAGCAAACCCAGCTCTCCTGTAGGTAGGAGGTTAGTCCTTTCACATTAGGGTTTTAGGGCATATTACATTTCGTATGTCTTTCATATGCATCACAAGATGGTGGGGGTCTTTGCAATAATGACTCTCGTCTTCACAATTCTGTTTCTTGCATTATTCATTATCCTAATCATTGCAGCCCATGCAATTTATCGCAAATTGCAGTTATGTTAAATGAAAACTATTGAAACTTTACTGCATCTTTATCATTGCCTATGTTTGTATGAGACATGATATATCTGTGAGAAAGGGGTAGTCTCCGTTTGACCACGACACTCCCTGAGATGTCTTATTCTCGAGTCCATGCATAAAGGCTGCCACAAATCACCTTTTACTATTGTGTTTCTGGTGAGGTGCTGCTAGTGAGCTGGTAAGGTTGGGACAACAGTTGCGACTTGTTGTAGGAAAGGCGTAGGCGCCTACAAGCAAAAGTACTTTCATCCTTTAAACAGCAGTCGCCCAGAGCAAGGGTCCAAACTATGACATGGTGCCACCAACGATAGTGTTTAGGCACAAATTTATACGGAGACGTCCGTGGTCTTTGGGAAAAATCCTCCTCAGCTGAAAAGGTAACACCTGATTCAGCTGTAGGTTGTTCATGCTCGAACTCATGAAAGGGCTTGTACGCCCCAGTTTGGTGTTCCGTTTCTCGAAACAAAATGGCTGCTGCCATAGACATTCCTGAAAATGCTAGACAAGCATGAACACAGCATTTATTAATGCATGGCCTTACAGATGAGGGCGGGATGTTACTTTTATAATAGAAGCTAATGAAGCATACCAAACAGAAATATTTTACTGTTGGGTCACCTTTCCTGAGGTCGACCAAAGAACACATACGTTCTACACATATGAAATTGCGAAAGTCCCTCAACGGTACCGAGCATACCAGTATCATGAAATATCGATCACATACCAAGAGCATAAGAACTGGTTTGAAGGCTCCCTACCACATGTACTACAAAGAGTGAGGTTAGGTCCATTAAGTAATGACGGACCAACATGGCCTATGTTTGCCACATACACACATCACCCAGGCATACAAAATATGCCGATAGCAGATCTGCAGGATTTATATAATGAATTGGTGACATTATATAGACGATTAGTTCAGTTCGTAATGCGAACATTGAACACAACACCAGCGCGTCCAGCGCCCCCAGCACCTGTTGGTTATCAATTGGCTACTGGGATTAATCCACAAACAGTGCATACTAATATGGGTAAAGTACCAGCGGAACGGGAAAAAATACCGTTCTGGTTTGGCCAGAAAACTAATCAGCTGGAACCTGTGTTTCCCCATACGGGACCACAGGAAAAACAGAGACTGCTCACTATGTGCTTGCCTTTTGGAACGGTTCCCTTGGTGGATGACTGTGCCACATGGGGTACAGTCTTCGCTGCCATATATACTACCACACATGGTACCCCGACACTTGCCAATTTACCGGAAGTGCTAGAACAAATACAAAATGAGCATGGAGCTGCACCAGCCCTGGATTTGGGAATGAAATGAATGCAGAACTTTGACACAGTTTCCTCAATAATACTCAGTAATATTAAAGGGGAAGCAGTAGCACTGGCAATTCTCCAGAGTCTCCAGGAAACTCCACACCAGGAACATGAGCGACAGCTACCGAAAATAATTTCCGCCACCTATACTAGTATAGGACGAGATAGTTTGGGAGCCAAACCAAAGAAATTGTAACTACAAAGTACCGCCCATAAGGAGGGTACAAAGCAGGCACAAGAGGGCTCTAAGAAGCGCTGGGACAAACACAAATATTTCAAAGAAAGAAGAAATAAGAGAGCTGATTCTCCACACCAGAGAACCCCGAAAGGAGATATTGGTGGTCATTACAATCCTGGCGGTCGGTGTTAAAGCGGCGGTAAGACCGCCAACAGGCCAGCGGTAAAAAAAAATGGAATTACGACCGTGGTGGAAACCGCCGACAAAGACAGACACTTTAACACTCCGACTGCCACGGCGGTACAAACAAACAGAACAGCGGTAACCGCCAACAGACAGGCGGGAGACAATGTACCGCCCACAGTATCACAACCTACCAATCCTCCACCTTTTCCGGGGCGGATTCACCGCGAGCAAAAACACGGCGGAAACTGGACTTCGAAGGGAAAACGCTCACCTCTACACACCCCAGATGGAACCAGGATGCCATGGAACCAGAGGTTCACATTTTTCCAGCCTTTATCTTCTTGCTCCTCTACCAGGAGCACGAAAGCCGGTGGCAAAGACCACGGTGAGTACTGCACCTACGACACGGGGGGAGGGAAAAAACAGGGACACACACACGCAGCACGCAAAACCCCCACCGCCACCCTCACCCACGACAACACACACACTAATACAGCATGATACATTACAGTTACACCCCCTAACCCCCCCGGATGAATGCAAAGACAAAAGGAAATGAGTGTAACCATTGTAATCTATTCGGTGTCCTGTTCAGCGGTGCTTGTGGCGGTGGTGTCCTGTTCAGCGGTGTTTATGGCGGCGGTGTCCTTGGCAGCGGTGCTTGTTGCAGCGGTGTCTTTGGCAGTGACTCAGCTGCTGGCGGTCCTGTCTGGGCCTGCGGGGCTGCTGCTGGCGGTCCTGTCTGGTCCTGCGGGGCTGCTGCTGGCGGTCCTGTCTGCCCTTGCGGGGCTGCTGCTGGCGGTCCTGTCTGGGCCTGTGGGGCTGCTGCTGGCAGTCCTGTCTGGGCCTGCGGGGCTGCTGCTGGTAGTCCTGTCTGGGCCAGCGGGGCTGGCGGTCGCCTCCTGGGCAGCGGGACTGATGGCGGTCGCCTCCTGGGCAGCTGGACTGATGGTGGCCGCCTCCTGGGCAGCAGGACTGATGACGGTCGCCTCCTGGGCAGCGGGGCTGATGGCAGTCGCCTCCTGGGCAGCGGGGCTAATGGGGGTCGCCTCCTGGGCAGCGGGACTGATGGCGGTTGCCTCCTGGGCAGTGGGGCTGATGGCGGTCGCCTCCTGGGCAGCGGGGCTGATGGCGGTCTTCTCCGCTGTGCTGATCTTCCCAGACTTGCCGGGTTTCTTGTGCCCCTTCCCCACCTTGGAAGGTGTCGCAGCTGACTCCACACTCCCACCTGTACCCCTGGGAGCGGCTTTGGTGGCTGGTGTCTTCCCCCTCTCCCGCCGGGCACTGGCCAACTTTTGATGCTTGACAGGAGGGGGACTGTCTGTGCTGTGGCCCCTTGCCACACTGGCTGCCCTGCTGCCTGGTGCACTCCAGAATCCGGTGACTACTGGCACCACTGATCCCGCCGATGTCATGGCTGAGGTGCTAGGTTGGGACCTGGAGAGTCGGCCCTAGGAGACTGACGGGGTGGGGGAGGTGAGGGAAAGAGGTCAAGGGTGGACAGGAAAAATTTCTTGGGAACACTGGGACGGGTAGCTGGAGGGGGATTGGGAGTGAAGGAAGAGGTTGTGGTTGTAGGAGGTGTACGTTTGGTGACTTTGGGTGAATGTGCATGTGCTGGAGGCTGGGTGTGTGCCTGCATTTGTGTACCTTGGGAGGTGGCGTCACAGGCACACTGGGAGAGGACACAGGGGATGTGTGAATGGTAATGGGGGTGGTGACTGCACGTGAGCAGGGTGTGGTGGTGGGTGTGCTGGTGATGGAAGTAGTGGCTGTAGATGTGGTGCATGCAGGTGTGAGTGGAGACGAGACTGGGAGGGAGGAGGGAGACGAGGAGGAGGGGGACACAGTGGAGGCAGTGGATGTTGCTATGTCTGCATGTGTGTGATGTTTGCGTGAGTGCCTGTGGGATGTTTGGTGCTTATGTTTGCCTGAGCTTCCTTTGTGTGTTGAGGTGTGTGCATGCTGGTCTGATGGTGTGCTTGGGGTAGGCTGAGGTACAGAAGTGTGGGTCTGGGTGGAAGAAGTTGGAGGGGGAGGGTAGAGACAGGGACAATGGCTGCCATCAGTGCTGAGGCCAGAGTCTGAAAAGCTCTAAAAGGGCTGCCTGACCAGAATGAATGCCCTCCAGGAATGCATTGGTTTGTTGTAACTGCCTCTCTACACCCTGGATGGCATTCAAAATGGTAGACTGCCCAACAGTGAGGGACCTGAGGAGGTCAATGGCCTCCTCACTGAGGGCAGCAGGGGTGACTGGGGCAGGGCCTGAGGTGCCTTGGGCGAAGGAGATGCCCACCCTCCTGGGTGAGCGGGCACAGGGCAAAGGCTGAGGGGCTGCTGGGAGGGCGGTGCTGGTAGGGTGGTTGGTGGCTGTACCTGTAGATGCGGGGGGCACAGATGGGCCCGCCACCACAAGGGAGCTCCCATCAGAGGACGAGTATTTATCACTGGTGTCAGCTCCTGTTCCCGCCATGGAGCTCCCCTCGCCCTCCGTCCCACTGGTGAAATCAAACTCCATAGTGTCACCCTCCAGGGCCATGTGGGATGCAGCTCCCTCCTGCTCCGGTGCCACTGCTCCTCCGCCTGATGATGCTAATGCACACAAGAACAGGGAGACCACAAAAAGGGGGGGACAACAGAAGAAAGACATGTTGAGTGCATACTTTACCACTACCGTTGGCGGACACGACAGACCCAGAAGCCCATTGCACTATGCCGTGCACTTGGGGTCCACTATTCAATCCCTGGAACATGGGCTACAAGGCTATGGCTGACATCTGCACACATGGATGCCACAGGAGCCTGACAGGGTGTAGTTGGCACTGTACACAGGTGGGGTGGGGTGACACAGGGTCTGCCTGAAAAAGGGGACCTAACTAGCACACTCGCCCTGGCCTAGGGAAACCCACAGCCCACCTCCCCCACCCAGACACCTCCACTGCGCGCTGAATCAGCAGAATGAGAGTGTACTCACCCCCTTGTTGCTGCTGTGATGCCCTCAAGCGCCCATCCAACTCCGGGTATGCCACCGCCAGGATCCTGAACATCATGGGGGTCATGGTGCGATGGGCACCCCCTCCCACATTGGGAGGCCATACCCAGCTGGGCATCCACCGTCTTCTTGCTCCAGCGGCGAATGTCCTCCCATCTCTTACGGCAGTGGGTGCTCCGTCTGTGATAGACCCCCAGGGTCCGGATGTCCTTGGCGATGGCACGCCAAATATCCTTCTTCTGGTGGGTGCTGACCTACAGGAATTGTACAGGGGAAAAAGAGAAGTTATTACCAACTGCACCGTCACAGTCATTGGCCCGCATCCCTACCTTTGCCATGTGGCACATGCACTCACGGTCGTTTCATGCATGCCTCATTCTCACCCCCCCCTATCTTTCATCCACCCCACTCCACACAGGCATAGCCCATACAGCATTCTCCAAGTGTACTTACCTGTTTATCTGAAGGACCGTAAAGTAGCTTGTACTGGGGGAGGACCCCATCCATGAGTTTCTCCAACTCCTCCGAGGTGAAGGCAGGGGCCCTTTCCCCAGACACACGAGCCATTGTCTCTTCCAGACTGAGGTCACAGCAGCACTTGCAGTGTAGGTCTTCTCCTGTCGAAGATCAGGTATTGGGTGATTAAACAGAGAGAAAATGGCGGTCACGTCCGCAACGGTGTGTTCCGTCACCGCCGGCGTACATCGTCATTGGCTCCTGGGACCCATAGGGTCCAATGTTAACCAATGCAGAATTGCGCCACGGTCTTCGACAGCCTACCGCGACGGTGTACAACGCCAGCGCAGTTACCTCATATCCCATTGTCCCACTTTACAGGTCAGGCAGCTGCCATTTCAGGGGCCCACATGGATTTATTTTTAACTGCGTCACACATGACTAGGACTTGCCTCAACACTCATACATGCAAATTTCGGATTATGAATCATGTTCTGTGTAAGCTGTGTGTACGTACCTCTGAGTTGGTTGACTCTGTGCTCGCTGATATCCTTCATAGGCACCGTCCGCTGGGACATGTGAGGAGATGGCGGCTTCCTCTGGTGTACAGACCCCTGGTGGACCTGTCGACAATGGAGAAAAGACATGTAATCATCACCTACAGGCTTGATCGTGCCACAATCCTGGAACTATGTGTCTAGTTGGAGCCAGACCTGATGTCAGCTATCCGCCATCTCACAGGAATCCCCCCTCAATTGCAGGTGCTTTCAGTACTCCATTTCCTTTCAAGTGGGTCATTTCAAACAACAGTGGTCATAGCATCAGGGATGTCCCAGCCTATGTTTTCCAACGTGTTGTCCAGAGTGTTGTCTGCCCTGCTGAAACACATGCGGAGCTACATCGTTTTCCCTCAGGTGGAGGCTTTGCCTACAGTGAAAGGTGACTTCTATGCCCTGGAACATATCCCCAACATCATAGGTGCCATTGATGGGACACATGTGGCCTTGGTCCCCCACCCGCAGGAGTGAACAGGTGTACAGAAACCGGAAGAGTTATCATTCCTTGAATGTGCAGATGGTGTGTTTGGCAGACCAGTACATCTCCCATGTTAATGCCAAATTCCCTGGCTCAGTGCATGATGCTTACATCCTGCGGAATAGCAGCATCCCTTATGTGATGGGTCAACTCCAGAGGCAACGTGTGTGGCTATTAGGTGAGCACCTGGAAGCAAGTCAGTGGGAATAGTTGTCTGGGTCTGGGGATATCCCTACAGGTTAGTGTGTGTCTAACAGTTGTCCCTCGCCTTTTTCAGGTGACTCTGGTTACCCCAACCTGTCATGGCTACTGACCCCAGTGAGGAATCCCAGGACAAGGGCAGAGGAACGCTACAATGAGGCCCATGGGCGAACTAGTAGGATTATATAGAGGACCTTCGGCCTCCTGAAGGCCAGGTTCAGGTGCCTCCATATGACACGTGGTTCCCTATTCTACTCACCAAAGAAGGTGTGCCATATCATCGTGGCCTGCTGTATGCTTCGCAACTTAGCTTTGCGACGACAGGTGCCTTTTCTGCAGGAGGATGGTCCAGATGGAGGTGTTGTGGCAGCTGTGGAGCCTGTGGACAGTGAAGACGAGGAAGCAGAAGAAGAGGACATCGACAACAGGAACACGGTTATCCTTCAATACTTCCAGTGAGACACAGGTAAGAAGACAAACCTGCCTACTACATGTAATTTAACACTACTACCTCTCTACAGTCTGTCCTTTTCACCCAGTGTATGGTCACTGAGTTGTCCCTTCCCTTACGATTTCACAGATGTGGGTCCCACTGTGTGACATCTGCTTTGTTTCCTCATGGACTAGAGCTGTGTGACATAGGTATGTTGACATTACAATTGAAAGAACATTTTGTCACTGTAATTGCTAATACACTATTTCAAAATCACAGACAGACTCCAGATTGTTTTGTGCTTTAAGGGTGTTTATTTAAGTGATCAATATTGGAGGGTGCTGTAAAATGGGGAGGGGAGATGGTGGAGGAATGTCCATGGCAGAGTCCCGTCTAGTAGTCTCACAGGTGCATTGCCCAAAGGGGTATAGCAAGTGGGGCTGGGGCAGTTGATGGATGGACAGGGTGACAAGGTGGGACAAAAGGATGACATTCAGGGCGGTCTCATTTCTTGGCAGGGGTCTTGGCATCATTCTCTGTCTTTGTCATGGATCTCAGGGACCGTTTGCGGGGTGGTTCTCCATCTGCAGGGGGTGGGGTGCTGGTGTGGTGGTCCTGTGGTGGTGCCTCCTGTCCACTAGCGCTTGTAGAGGTGGTGGGCAGTTCATTGTCCAGGCTAGTGTCAGGGGCCCCTTGTTGTGCTGCAGTGTCCCTCCTGGTGTTGAGGACTTCCTTCAGCACCCCTACAATGGTGCCCAGGGTGGAATTGATGGATCTGAGTTCCGCCCTGAAGCCCAAATACTGTTCTTCCTGCAGCCGCTGGGTCTCCTGAAACTTGGCCAGTACCGTTGCCATCGTCTCCTGGGAATGATGGTACGCTCCCTTGATGTTGGAGAGTGCCTCGTGGATAGTGGGTTCCCTGGCCCTGTCCTCCCCCGGTCGCACAGCAGCCCTTGCAGTTCCCCTGTGTTCCTGGGCCTCTGTCCCCTGAACGGTGTGCCCACTGCCACAGGTCCCTGTTGTTGTTGGGGTGGTGGGTTAGCCTGGGTTCCCTGTAGTGGTAGACACACTGCTGATTGACGTGTCCTGGGGACAGAGGTATGGGCCCGCTGGGTGGGTGGGGTGCTGTTGTTTACAGAGGGGGGAAGCTCTGTGGTGGCCTGTGACTGTGTGAGGGGAACCGACTGTCCCGAGGTCCCAGATGGGCCAGGCTGGTCATCTAGATCCAGTTGGACAGAGCTGCTGTCATCACTGTGGGCCTCTTCTGTTGGTGGTGTGGACATGTGTCGACCCTCCTGTGCGGTGACGTTGGGTAGGGGTCCTGCAGGTGTGTAAAAGCATGATTATTGCATCTGTGTATACCATGGTGTGCAATGGGTGGGTGACCGTGTACCCCAGTGCTTGCATTCCTGTGTGGGACCTTGTGTGATGATGGTTTAGGGGGGTGTATGGATATGTGCCGTGGCCATGCATTGGTGATGGGTGTCCATGCTTTGTTGTTGCATGCAGGGCTTGGTGTTGGGATGTGTGGTTTGTGATAGTGGGACATGTGTGAGGAGTTGGAGTGATGGGGGTGAGGGTGAGGGTGGGGGTATGTAATAGCATGCATTGTAGGGTGGGGGAGAAGGTAGTGAAGGTTTGACTTACCAGAGTCCATTTCTCCAGCTACTCCTTCGAGGCCCTCAGGATGCAGAATCACCAAGACTTGCTCCTCCCATGTTGTTAGTTGTGGGGGAGGAGGTGGAGATCCGCCGCCAGTCCTCTGTACCGCAAGGTGGTGTCTGGATACCACGGAATGCACCGTCCCCCATAGGTCGTTACACCTCTTCCTGATGTCATCCCTATTTCTTGGGTGCTGTCCCGTTGCATTGACCCTGTCCACTATTCTGTGCCAAAGTTCCATCTTCCTAGCTATGGAGGTGTGCTGCACCTGTGATCCGAATAGCTGTGGCTCTACCCGGATGATTTCCTTCACCATGACCCTGAGCTCCTCCTCAGAGAACCTAAGGTGTCTTTGCCGTGCCACGGGGTGGTGTGGGTGATGTGTGGGGTGGTGTGTGTTGTGATATGTGGGGTGATATTTAGTGGTGTGTTGTGTGGGGTGCGTGGATGTTATGTGGGTGATGGTATTGTGTGCCTGTGGATGCTTGGTTGTAGATTGTAGTGTCTCTCTGTGGCCTTCTTCTAAATTTTTGGTAGTAAGGGTTTGTGGGTAATGTAGGTGTTTGTTTTATATTGTATTGGGTGTATGGGAGTGGTGCGTGTATGTGTATCAGGTGTGTGTATTTAGAATTGGCCAATGTGGATGTGTTTTGTAAATGTGTGCGTATTTTGAGCTCATCGGTGTGTACCGCCAATGGAATACCGTGGTTGAAAGACCGCTGCATGGATTTGTGTGTCGTGATAGTGTGGGCGTATTCCTGTTTGCGTGATGGTGGAGGTTTTGTTTTCGCCAGTCTATCACTGACCTTTGGTGTGGCGGACTTGTGTGGGTGTCAGAATTTTGGCAGATTCCGAGCTGTGGGTCATAACGGCCGTGGCGGAATTCCGCGGTCGCGGCAGTGTGTTGGCGATCTTCTGCACGTCGGTAAGTGGCTTTACCGACAATGTTGTAATGACCCCCATAATCTCAGAAATAGGGAAAACATTAAAACTCCAGACAGATTTACTGATTCACGTCCCTCTTGTTCCTTTCAGGATGCACCGGATAGACGTATAGGGGGCCGTCAAGATCGACGTCCTGAATATGTGAAAGAAAAGAAAGACACACAACAGTCTACCATTAAAAAAGAAGCAAAGACTCCTCAGCAAAAGCCACAGTCTAAAAAGAAGACTGGTAGCTAAAAATGCCAGTATACTTGAGAACACTGTTGAGGAACAAGACGTGGGCAGTGACTCTGCTAGTCAGCGTGGCAGAGGTCACCAGAGTCTGAAAGATCATCTGGATGCGACAGCAACTAGTGATTACATCGCAGTTGAAACAGTGGATGGCCGCGTTCCCTCCCCCAGATAGGGTTTATGATTTAAAAATTCAGATACAGGGAGACGTGGAGCGCACTATTAGTGTGATATTTTGGGATGAACTTACTAGTGATATCCTATTAGCCGAAAGAGACTGGCCACCTGAATACGTCCGAAAGCTCCCACATCGGGAAGATGTCATTTTGCCTTCTTTCTCCGATCTTGTTCCGGAAGCAGACAAAGAAGCCTATGCTTCTGAATGGGCTTTAGCGCAGGCACCTGCGTTATATTGCAATCATGTAGGTTGGGACAAGGAGTCTCCTTGTCATGTTATTCCCGTTAGGTCTACACCCAACCGCAGCCACAATATCCAGTTAATCATGAGGCAAAAGCTCCGGTGAGAAAGATCCTCACCCAACTTGAGTAGCAGGGAGTGATTGAGCCCTGTACATCTGCAATGAATAATCCGTTATTCCCCGTTGCAAAGCAGGACTATTCATATAGAATAGTTATTGATTATAGACACTTAAATAGTCATACACGCACATATACTATACAAAGCACGGCACTAATAAACAATATAGTGCGTAAAAAATATAAAACAACATTAGACATATCTAATGGATTCTTCTGCCAGAATTTAGCACATGAAAGTCAGGACCTGAGTGCATTCTCATTTGGCTCTCAGAAACGCTCTTGTTGTTTAACTCAAGGCTATAAAAATAACCCAGGACTATTTTCAGCCCATGTAACATCAATATTACATGATATTGATTCCGAGGCGTTATCCTACGTGGATGACATATATCTCACAGACGACATCCTCGACATTCATCTTGCAAGGGTCGGTCGGATCATTTTGGGATTTGCAGACATCGGTTACAAATTCAGTTTTAAGAAAAGCAAGATAGCCTTTCTTAGCGTATTATTCCTGGGCTATGTGCTATCAAACGAGGCAACAAGCCTGGCCCCGCACTTTCTAGAAAAATTTGCTCAACTGCACCCACCTAACACACTTAAGAAACTACAGTCATTACTAGGTTTCTTTAACTTTGGCAGAACATACAGTCCAGATTATGCACAACAGATCAAGCCACTTTATGACTTGGTTCAGCCCAATTTTTCTAGCACACACTGGACGGTTGAACACACCCGCATCTTTAGCAGAATGCAACAGGACCTGCTAGAAGCTAAACACTTGCACACGCGTGACAATAAAACAAATTTGGTCATCAGAATAATTGCTGGTGCCATTGGATTTACTCATGTCACCTTCAATGAGGATGACACGGTACCCATAACATATAAATCACATTTATACTCCAATGCTGAACAGCGTTTTGCACCCACAGAAAAGATTCTGACAGCAGTTCAGATGGCCGTCATAAAAGAGAGGCTACTTGCCCAGGGGAAACGTATTATTGTTGTCTCCCCGGTGCCGGCCTTAAAGGCTGTCACCAAAGCAAGCGTTCCTAACGCTAAAGCATTACATCCACATTGGATTCAATGGCCAACGTCTCTGATCGCCACTGATGTTGATTATATATATGATCCAAAACTTCAGACACAAGAGTTTCTCCAGTATGACCAAGAGTACCCCGCTCCTCTAAATATCTTGCCACTAGACAACTACCATACTGTCATATACACTGATGGTTCAGCACAACCAGCTGTAGGTACTAAACATCAATACTCGGCAGCTTGCGCAGCCGTGAGCGGAGTGATGGAAGATGGAGTCTTCCGCCCTCACAATACCTACATGCAGACCTTAGGGGACTGCACAGCCCAGTTGGCTGAGCTTAAAGCTCTTTTACTAGCGCTCGAACATACTGAGCCAGGATGCCGGACTTTCA
Organism: Pleurodeles waltl; assembly: GCF_031143425.1. NCBI lineage: Eukaryota > Metazoa > Chordata > Amphibia > Caudata > Salamandridae > Pleurodeles > Pleurodeles waltl. Next base: position 917,981,667 of record NC_090447.1, read on the forward strand.
TAGTCTGTGACTCTTATTACTGCGTCCAGTCATACAATGACTATCTCAATCATTGGAAACTGAACGGGTTTAGAGATTCTAAGGGGAACACCATTAAACACAAAATATTGTGGGGGAGGGTTGGCTAATCTTAAGGATAAGCTACTGTGTGTCCATGTAGTACATACATTGGGACACCAACGTGTAGGAGTACACGTTACTGGCAATACATTGGCTGATGAAGCAGCCAAAGCAGCAGTAGGTACGGCTTCTGTGGCTGCAGTGACTCGTTCACAGACGAGATTGGATAATGAAATATTGACTGCCGTTAAAGCCTCGGCTGCAGGCAAGCCCCTTCTGAAAGGATACCCTACAAACTATACTTACCATATCAATGCGCAGAATGCTGCTTACACAACAATTCATGGGGTTGGAGATCGAGTGATCCCCAATGAAGACCAGAGATTAGATCTAATTAAAACAGTGCATGAGGGTGTCACTTCTGCACATGCTGGTATATCGGCCACGATAACACTCCTCCAGAAACGCTTCAGGTGGCCTGGTCTACGCAGACGAACAAAGCAGTATGTCCTTTGCTGTGACATTTGCCAGCAGATAAAGGGCTCTAATATCAAACACCCACCGAAGACATCCCCCTTAGTGTCCAACAGGCCACTACAGTGTGTGTACCTGGACCATTGTGGTCCCGTACAGCCTGATGGTGCATACAAATAAATGTTAGTCGCTTTAGATTCTTGTTCTAGATTCCTTTTGGTATGGCCACATCGGTCAGCTGACGCCTGGACTGTTATAAAAGACGTGCTGATCTTTATTGGTAAATATGCGGTTGCAGCATTCCATTTGGACCAGGGCCCTGCATTTGCCTCTACGGCTTTCAGGGACACCATGGGGACGATGGGTGTTTAACTCCATTACTCCTCACCATACCATCCCGAGGGAAATTCGGTTGTGGAGAGGGGCAATCGCGATCTAAAGCAGTCCTTAACAGCTCGAGTATTAGGTTCAGGCTGCAGTTGGTTACATCACCTATATCTGGTCCAGAGAGCACTGAATAATCTGCCAAGACGGTCCTTGGGGGGACGCACTCCATATGAGGTTCTCTTTGGGATACCTATGTATGTCCCAAATCTTGATGATCCTGGTATGGTGGCAGCAGAAACACCATTTGACATAAATGAACGTCTCACTGTTTTACAGGAGCTTCAGCAATTTTGTGATGATAAATCATCTGCAAATGCTGCCACCTTAGGAATAAGGGATTTAGCGAAAAACTTAAACTGGCTGGATTCCTAAAGTTGGGGATCTGGTTTGTGAGAAGATCACAGTGAAGAAAGAGTCTGTTCCATCATACAGAGCACCTGTAAGGGTCTTGAGAATTCAAGTCACCAGTACTGTCATCTTACCACCACTGTCTGGTTCTAAAACAAACCAGATTCATCTCCATTGATGACATCAAACAACCCCATGTGGCCGATCCTTCACAGTAGACCAAGAGGTCCCTTGGGTGGTTCCCAATCCCCTCTCACTACCCAACAGGACATACATCTACATAGTAGGATGAACATCACTACTACAGACTATGCAACAATGTCTAATGCTGTTCCAGACACATTCTCGACCATGGTGAGGGCAGAAAATGAACTCTTGCTAGTTCCTGTCACTACTTCAGTGACCACCCCGGTTCAAGATCTAGCTGTTTTTTACACAAACACATCACAGACTAACAATATTGTCTACCAAGAGCCCCCAGGTGAAGTGGATCAAAGTACAGATGGTGCACCAGCTCCCGTGTTTGCAGAGACTGCCTCCGGCTATTTCATTGACATTGATGATTTTTCTTCAGATTCATCCACTACTGTGATTGACACTGTTTCAAAAAGAAGTAAGCTGTATCAATGGCTTGAAAAGAACTATTTGAAATACCCATGGAACTATTTATGGTTCTGATTGACACTTTTTGCATTATTTTTATGGATTGGTTTTTGCTTATAAATGATCATTCCTAATCGCTCCTCTGTGGAGCCTGTTGATGAAGTTTTAACTCCATATCATTCTTCACATAAGGTCCGAAGAGATTTGTCCCCTGTAAATATTGCAGCAAAACCGATTTCTGATGGTATTGTGTGGGACAAAGTTCCATTCGATATATACGGGCCTACTGAAATTATTCAAATAACACACGTGTTTAAAATGTAAATGTCTGATGTAATTACACCTGATGTTGTCTCTGATGATTGGGAAGTCCAAACAGTTGATTCCATGCTAACTGAAACTAAGGACTATTCCGCTTTTTAAAGTGATGATGTATATGAATATACAATGAATTGTGGGGAAATGTTCTGCTATAACAATTGGGGACATTACTACCTACACCGTGCCACTAGATACAGGCCAGTATTAAACTACACACAGTGGGACTACTGTTCTACACCACCGGTGGGAAGCTCAAAGTACTATAGTGATAAATTTACATACTTTTCTGGGCATGACACAAGAAAAGCAGAGTCGTATTATTTCAAAATACCTCCGGCACAAATTAGGAACATTTTGCTAACTGATACAAAAATGATTTATTCAGATCCCTTTGTTTCCCGGCTCGCAGTTGAAGGTTACGAATACTGGAAGAGCACTATTGATTTGAAAAGTGTATGGGGAACACAAGATTGGTAGACACAGGGTAGGGAGGCTTTATTTCGAGCATGCCTGATTCCTGTGCAAATGATTTTCTTAAATGACACTGTTCAGCAGACATCCTGTCTGGGGTTAGCAAAATTTAAAGACTTAAACACGCCCAGTATCCCCACTCTGGCAAGGTTTAAAGATTGGCAATACTTCCTTAATATCACTGAGGACAAGCTAGATGCAATGGTCAAGGCTGGTACCTACAATTCTTCACTTTCCAATCCCGGCAGGTGGTTAAAATGGCCTACTGACACTAATGAGTGTCAAGAATGTTTTTTTAACTCTTCAGGGTTTTTTTCAATTAACAGGCCAGACCCTCGCTTTGTATCAGGTCAACATACAGGTGTAGTTACGACATACAGTGTGGGTACGCTGTGCCAGCAATGGGTACAGACCAACACGTTAGCCGCAGTTAAGAAACACCTGAACACTCTTTCTGAAGATGTAGACTTGCAGGATTTTCTACTGGGTCCTAGGAAAAAGCACTCGAAAAGGTTTTTCTATGCTATGTACAATGACATTTGGAAACATTCCCAGATTGAGGCTGCTGCGCGTTTAAGACAATTGGATAAAGAAAATTTGGAAAAGCCATTAGCTGTTGTCGACAACGGCATGAATACACTGTCCAACAGGATTTATTCACTATAGTATATAGTGTTGTCTGCTATTGATATCACTCAGACAGACTTGTCCCGGTTATATCATGGGCAAACACAGCTACGTTCCATCATGCAGCTAGGTTCGACATTACAGACACTGAAAAGTGGCCGCATTCCATGGAAGTATATAAATGGGAGTGAATTCTTCACTGCTTTTCATTTTTCCAAGGAACAACAGACAATGGCTAAAAGGGAGGCTTTGCGTAGAAAAGTTAAATAAGCTGCCCTTTAAGGTAGCAGAGGGTCCTTCAACTATCTGGCGCTTACATGGCATAATTAATTTACCGATTTCAACCTTTCGTTTCTCGAGCTGCCTGAAACATCTTGCAGTAGGAAGGTACGAGCAACTAGGAGATAGCTATATTAAGGAAGAGTGGGAGTTGCCCTTTGACTCTCAATGTCTGAACGGCGAAACAGAGGTCTTTCTTAGCGGAAGCGAATGTGAGATTGCTGTTCGCCATTCCATGATATGCAAGCAGGTGTCTCTTCACGGTCTTTGCAATGCGGGGGTCGCAAATTTGGCCTGTTTGCTGCAGGGTACTCCCGTCCCTTTGATTCACCCCATGTACTTTCCAGTGGAAGTTATGTGGTACTGAACGATCAAAGCTGTTGCGGCATGCGACCAGGAATTGCCTACGCAATCTCGGTCTCGAAGGTCGTTACGTGTTGTGGACATGTTTTGGTTCCCCCCACACGAGAGATGAAAGTATCTGACATGTGGCCCCACATAGATACCATTAATTGGAACTATGACAAGCTGAGAATGCTAATGGCGCTATTGTTTCAAAATCAGGTTGCCTCGACATCCGCAAAGGAGACATATGCTCTCCAGATTGCGAGATCATCAGCCGAGATACAATCCCTATTAAATACCAACTTCCCCAAGCACTTTGGAGAACTGGTATCCATAATATTCAATGCTTCAAGCACCACTGGGATTGTTCATTTCTTTAAGGCTATTTTCCAGACTGTCTTCGGAGTCATCCCATCAGCCATCCATTCGCTCTTTTCAAGTGTGTTTGGTGGCTTTCCAATTATCTTGGCTTTGATTGGCGGACTACTACTGCTATTTCTTCTGATTCGCAGTGGTTGTTTCTTTCCAGCAACGCAGAGCAATGGAGCCACTCCCAACAACTCCACTGTGCCGTGAGCGCTTTGTTCGAACCTTCGGTGCACCCTTTCTGGTGGAATTGGAACATGACTGGTCGTTGTCATTTCGGCCCCTTCTCTGGTGCGTACAACCAGTATTCTGCTGCATTTGGTGCCTCTTTGAACATCTGCCCATGGTCTGTCTTGCTGTTTCACCGACATCTCCATTGGACCACGAACTGCTGATGTCCCCTATGAGGATTCATACACAGTCATGCCCCTTGAGACTGAGGTTGCTCTGCGAGGCCACCTCTGAGCCTTCCGTTTTGAGACATACCGTGGATGACGACGCTGCAATGGATAACGTTACACCAGGAAATACTGCTCACTACTGCTCTGTGGATCCGTTTGTCCGCCCAGCACTCGATTTAACATCAGATGATGTTGACTCGTTTTTTAGGTCCTTGGTTGGTGACTTCGATGACACTCTTCAAGATCATGCGTACAGCAAATAATTTGATGAATTGACTTGCCATTCCCAGATTCGTTTTTAATATCTTTTTAACACATTTTAAGGATTTTTTAGCTTGTTTTTATGCTTTTAGCTTTTTAGTTCAGAACAATTTTAACGTTTGGGTTCCTGTACCTTCGTCACACCTGTAACGGCAATGGGGAGGGTGTAGTGAATCCTAGTTAATTTTTAGTGGGATAACAGGAGTTAGCTTAGCCTCTGGCTTGCAGACTCTTGCCCCCGTCGCCTAGTGACTTTTAACCTACTTAGCTTGCTCTGTCTCAGCCCATTTAATTATTTAGTTCTTCTAAGATGGCTGCCTTTTTTATAAGTTAGGCCACTTGTTATGAGTTACATTATCAGTGTCACCGCGCTAAGGCGTCAAGATCAAGCAACAAAGACAAACAAACAGTAGGTGTTCACACTTAGGGATTTACTCTCGCAATACTTTTGAGGGATTGTTTATATTAATTGCCGTCCCAAGCATTTCTGTTATCTATTGTTTGGGAACACACCTACGTCAGGGGTCCTTGTAGATCTGCATAAATACATCGTACTTTAGACAGATAATCAGAGGGATTCCGACCAGAGGGCATCGCCACCATCACTAGTATTGATGCTGCACGTTGTCTTGACGCTGACCCAGTCTTCATGTCCCTGCGGAGTCTGAGATAGAGACCTCATTCCAAGGTAACGAGGGTTGGGGGCTCCGCTCATGGACATGGCATTGGCAGATTAGGTTTAGCAAACCCAGCTCTCCTGTAGGTAGGAGGTTAGGCCTTTCACATAAGGGTATTAGGGCATATTACATCTCGTATGTCTTTTCTATGCATCGCAAGATGGTGGGGGTCTTTGTAATAATGACTCTCGTCTTCACAATTCTGTTTCTTGCATTATTCATTATCCTAATCATTGCAGCCCATGCAACTTATCACAAATTGCAGTTATGGTAAATAAAAACTATTGAAACTTTACTGCATCTTTGTCATTGCCTGTGTTTGTAAGAGACATGATACATCTGTGAGAAAGGGGTAATCTCTGTTTAACCACAAAACTCCCTGAGATGTTTTATTGTCGAGTCCATGTGTAAAGGCTGAAATCACCTTTTACTATTGTGTTTCTGGTGAGGTGCTGCTAGTGATCCGGTAACGTTGGGACAACAGGTGCGACTTGTTGTAGGAAAGGCGTAGTCGCCTACAAGCAAAAGTACTGTCATCCATTAACCAGCAGTCTTGCCCAGAGCAAGGGTCCAAACTACGACAAGCTTAAAAGTACTTAATGGTCTGATGATAAATTATAGGGGCCTTAACGTGACTGAAGATTCTAATGATGTATTTATGGGTTATGAAAGGGTGATTAAACAAGTACTAGATTGCTTGAAAGTAAAATTAAAAATAATGCATTTGAACAAAGCCCAGGGACAAGTTAGAAAGGGCTAAATAAATACATGGTATAATCAAGTCTGTAGAATCCAGAAGTTGAAGGTGTGGAAGTTGGAAATCAAATTTAGGAAAAGGCGCATAAGGGGGTTCAAACAAAAGCTCTGCAGAGCCAAGCAAGACTATAAAAATATCCTGAGTAAAAACGAAATGGGAAAACTTAAATAGGAATTGGGAAGTTATGTTAGACGTGATAGGAACCCGCAGTATTAGGAGGTTCTGGCAGTTGATGAGGAAGGGGAAAGCCTCTGGGAATATGTGATGTTTGGTTGGAGAAGATGATTGGAATAAGTACTTGAGCATTTTATATTTAGGGAAAGATACTGAATTAGACCAGGAAAATAAAATTGAGGTAGGTAGAGTTAAAAGGGCATATTTTTCCCTCAAAAGATCAAAGAAGTAATCACAGTGCTTAGGCTAACTAAAGCAGCTGGCCCAGACGACCTTCCAGCGATAATAATAAAAAATAATGTTGATTGGTGGGTAAGACTTTTTTATATTACCTTATAAAACATTTTTGAGTCTGGGTGTTTCTCTCAGAGCTGGAAGGGTGCAATAATTAGGCCAATTTATAGGAAGGATGATCCGACCCAACCAAAAAACTATTGTCTAATCAGCTTATTGGACCTGGGTGAAAAAAAAATTGCAAAGCTACTGGTGGGCCAAATGAAGTCCTGGGTAGTGTTAAATAACTTGATTCAGTAGAGCAAGGTGGCTTCAAAGAAGGTCACTCTACACTAGGCCACTGCATTAGTCTTTGGGCTCAGGCAAAAACATCAATAGAGGTACGAGGGCGTTTATTTAGTTGTTTTGTGGATTTTCAAGCCGCTTTTGATCTGGTAGATGGGAAATTGTTATATGTTGAGGTGGCTCAGGGTCAATTCTGAACTACATTTTCTCCTCCAGGGACTACAACAGCAGAATTGGGCCCCAGTGATTTTAGAAACTGGTGGGTTGCTATCAAAGAATATCCCTATAAAGAAAAGTCTGTGACAAGGGTGTGTTTTGGTCCCACTATTATTTGCAATATTTTTGTCCGACTTCCACAACATAGTAAAAAGCTTACAGTAAATTTGGATAAAACCAAAATAATGGTGTTGGGAAAAAGGAAGAGGGCTTCTTCTTGTATCTGGGAGGAGACAATGGTTGATAAATATAAATATTTAGGTATATGGTTTGACTCGGAATGAAGATGGAAAGAGCATATTGAGTCACTAAAATCCATAGCATTAACATTAGTTTGGGGATTAAAGTTTAGTCAGAAGTATGGATGACCGTCTCTTCGTCCGGTACTTCTGCCTTTAATGCAATGGTGTGTCCTCAATTTCATTACAAAAGGGGAAGTTTTAACACTTGCTGAGAAGTTGAATTGCGATGTGGAAGAGAGTAAATGTGTGAAACGTTTGCTTACGCTTCTCCCCGCAAGTATGATTCAGGCTATAAAGTCCTCCCCAGATGTCACCTTCCTGACCGAGAACTGGATGAACCCCTCCTCAGTGCCTGACATTGCCATAGCCATCTCGGACGGCTACAAGTTCACCCGCAGTGACTGCTCCAACAAACCAGGAGAAGGCATCGCCATCATCCACAAGAACACCCTCAGGATCATGACCAACACTGAAGACACCCTCAGCACCGCCAAACTCCTACACTTCCAAATCCACATTGACCCAAACACCACCCTCTGAGGGATCCTCGTCTACAGGCCCCCCGACCCATGACAGGAGTTCAGCGACTCCATTACCGAAATCATCAGCACGTATGCTCTCGCACCCAATGACTACCTACTCCTCGGAGACTTAAACTTCCACCTCGAGAACACCAATGACAACAACACCGCCACCCTGCTCGACAACCTCTCCAACCTCAAACTCACACAGCTCGTCAGGACGCCAACCCACTCCGCAGGACACATACCCGACCCTATTTTCTCCGCCAGCAATCACAACTCTTTCAGCCACACCACCGAACTCCACTGAAAAGACCACTGTTGCATCCATTTCTCCTTCAAGAAACCCACAACACACCACCACCTAAAACAGATCCCCCACTACAGTTGGAACAAGGTCACCAAAGACAAACTTATCGCGACCCTCTACCAGAACCCACCCATCGACACCACTGACACTGATGCGGCTGCCCGCAACTTCAGGCAATGGTCCAACACCTGTGCCAATACTCTTGCCCAATCAAGAATCCCTCTAATAGACACACCGACAGAAAGGCCTTCTGGTTTACCACCAATCTCCACAAATCTAAGCAAAGATGCCAAAGACTCCAAAGAAGGTGGCTACAATATCAGACTCTAGACAACCACACAGCCTTCGAAAACGACATCCGCAAATTCCACTAACTAATCCGAGCCGCCAAAAGAACTGCCTTCATAGACTGAATCAACAACAGCGCACACAGCCAAAAGGAGCTTTACAATGTTGTGAAGGAACTCTCCAACCTCAGCTCCAAAGTAAACAACATCGCTCCATCCCAAGACCTCTCTGACTCCCTAGCCTCCTACTTCCATCGCAAGATTGAAGACATTCACAACAGCTTCAGCACCCAGACCCACCTGACAACCACCAACACCACAGATTCACCTCCAATGAACCTCCTGCTCTCCTGGACCCCCGTCAACGACAACAACACCATCAAAATAATGAACACCATCCACTCCGGCTCTCCATCTGACCGCTGCCCTCACCACATCCTCAACAAAGCAAGCTCATTCATCGCACCCCAACTACGGATGATCATCAACAGCTCCATCAAGTTCGCCACCTTCCCGGAGAGCTAGAAACACACTATCAACACCCTCCTCAAAAAATCCAAGGCGGACCCAAAGGACCTCAAGAAAGTCCGGCCTATCTCCCTGCTCCCCTTCCCGGCAAAAGTACTTGAGAAGGCCGTCAACAGAAAACTAACCCGCTTCCTAGAGGGGAACCGTACCCTGGACCCTTCCCAATATGGATTCCGCAGAAACCACAGCACCAAAACTGCCTCATTGCCCCCACCAATGACATCAGAACCATACTGGACAGCAGCAAAACTTCAGCCCTCATCCTCCTTAACCTCTTAGCCGCGTTCGACACCATCTGCCACCACACCCTACGCTCGTGCCTCAGCAATGCTGGAATCTGTGACAGAGCCCTAGACTGGGTCACCGGCAAAACCCAGAGAGTTTGACTCCTCTCATTCTGCTCGGAGGCCGCAGAAATCATCTGCGGCGTACCCCATGGTTCGTACCTCAGCCGACCCTCTTCAAAATCTACATGGCCCAACTCACTAACATCGCCCGATCCCACAACCTCAACATCATCTCATACGCTCACAACATCCAGCTGATCCTCTCCCTCACCAAGTCCTACCTCCACGAAGGAATGAAGGCCATCGCTGAATGGGTAAAGAGCAGCTGCCTCAAACTCAATTCCGACAAGACAGAAGTACTCACCTTCAGCTCCACCCCCTGCGCATGGGATGACTCCTGGTGGCCTGCAACTCTTTGGAACCACTCCGACTCCCACTGGCCACGAACGCAACCTAGGATTCATCTTGGACCCCTCACTATCCATGACCCAGCAAGTCAATGCCATCCCCTCCTCTTGCTTCAGCACCCTTCGCATGCTCCGAAAGATCTATAAATGGATACACACCGAAACCAGAAGAACAGTCACCCAAGCCCTCGTAGGCAGCAAACTGGACTACGGCAATGCCCTCTACGCAGGAACCACAAGCAAACTCCAGAAGAGGCTGCAATGCATCCAGAACGCCTCCGCACGCCTCATCCTGGACATCCCCTCCCACTGCCACATCACAGATCACCTGAAAAACCTGTACTGGCTCACAGTCAACAGGAAAATCACCTTCAAACTGCTCACCCACGCTCACAAAGCACTACAAAACACCAGACCTGAATACCTCAATAGACGACTCTCCTTCTACACCCCGACCCGGCATCTCCGCTCCACCGACTTCGCTCTCGCAACCATCCCACGTGTCTGCAGAACTACAACCGGCGGTAGATCATTCTTGCACCTCGCCGCCAAAACGTGGAACACTCTTCCCACCCACCTGCGCCAGACCAAAAACCTCCTTACCTTCAGGAAACTTTTCAAGACCTGGCTGTTTGAGCAGTAGCAGCACCCCCACACACACTTTTACCCTTTTAACCCCCTCCCCTACTCAGCACCTTGAGACCCTCAAGGGTGAGTAATGCACCTTACAAATCCCTGATTGATAGATTGATTGAATGCCAAATGATGGCGTAGAGTTACCAGGGAATGCAAGCCGCATTTACATTTTGGTTGAGCCTGACTGAAGAGGGTGTTCCCAAAGTCACACTCTTATGTAAAAGGGAAATGAGAACAAGCAATCTGAACTGGGCCACCCAAGTAAGAGGCCAGCTAGAGAAGATCTGCGCAACTCTAGGTTTAGCAGCTAGTCAGTGGGGTAGAGAACAATTCCCAAAGCAGGAGTTGCACACCATGGTAAATAAAGGTGCTAGAGCAGAAGATTTGGGTTATTTGGAGGAGAAAATATCCTCCAAGTGTATGGTGTGTGGGTGGAGAAATGAGGAAAACTTCTGATACATAGAAGCTATGTCTAGCCCCAAAGTTCAAGGTTGGGTTAAACCCATGTTATGTGGATCTGAATACAAGAGCCATAATGAGGGATGACTTGGGCTTCCGTACATGTGGACTCAAACAAAAATGTTGTGTTCAACATATATTATTGGATTGCTTGTGGCTCTTAGATGAACTGAAAAAGTTTTTCGAACCAATCCTTAGAGAATATGATATTGTTAACCGGGATCAAGCTATCAATTTATTGGTAGATATGAGATTTTTAAATGTGACATGTGCCTTAGGCTGATTTTTAAATGAAATACAAGGTTCCTTAATGGGGATTATTGGAGCTTTGTAAGGCATTTGAGAGCGAGTGTGCGAGGTAAAATGGATTAAAGGCATTTTATAAGAATTACATTATTTTAACAATTGACTATGTGACACAGAATTTGTAAGTTAATAAAAATGCACTTAGGGTTAGATAGGTCGAAACCCCCCCCCAACTATTTTAAAAACAAAATATACAAGTAGTGGCGCCTTAGGGATCTGCAAAAATAGTTGTTATACTGTATAATGCTGCCTTGCGTGATGTGGTAAAATTAGGAGAAGATATACTTTTACCTCATATCGTGAATGTATTGTATTTTAAGTAATGATGGAAATGTGAATTTAGTGTCAAGATAGTAATTTATTGTTCTTATTTAACTGTTTTTAGATCAAATTGTTATATGTTTTAAAGCTGCTCTCCATCTGAGGGACAAAGAAAAATGATTTATCCCCACGTTATTGGAACTTGGGCCCATATTTATACTTTTTTAGCGCTGCTTTTGTGTCATTTTCCGATGCAAAAGTGGGGCTAATTTACAAAATACAATTAGATTTTGTTAGTTTGCGCCGTTTTTGCGTGAAAGAAATTATGCAAATGCAGTGCTAAAAAAAGTATAAATATGGGCCTTGGTTTTAAAGTAAAGCATGTATCACTTTCTCTAGATCTGCCCCCCATATTCAAACCTTACACTGATGTTTTTAGCCTTTTTACTGGGTCTGGTTGGCTTTTTAAGCCTGCTGTGAATACTGATATGTTAAGTAATACTCAATTTTATTCAGAGGGCATTACAATCCAGAATCAATATGTATCATTAGCTTATGTGTTTATCTATTATGCTTTTATGGCTTTTTATGCTGAATAAAGGATGTATTGACTGACTGACTTAAGAATTCCAATGGCCTATCAGACAACCTGATAGACAACCTTGTCTTTGTACACCCTTTAACTTATATACATGACAATGATTCCCTTATGTTGTGCAACTTGAACGAGGCAAGCTAGATGATTATTTAGTTGAGTGCCAGATATTTTGCCTCCCTCACCAGTGCTTCCTGTTGATTGTTGGGGGATTCATTTCCCTTGACTAGATTTCTTTTTTACACTTGGTTATCCTGAGTATCAAAAGTACATTTGAGTAGTGAGTTAGAGGGGCACATAATTGTGGAAAGAACTGTCTACTTATATGCATATTTCATACTAACAAATGTTTTAGTGGGCAAATATAAACATAACACTTTCATTGATAAGGCCCTGTTTTTTAGACAATTGTGTTTTATACACAAGTGTTTCTGCATAGGTCAACTGCAGCAGCAATTGTTTTTGCAATACAAAAACCAAAATGTCAAGCTCAAACAATCAACATCACCTCTCAGTTCCTACCAATCATGTACCAGGTATTCATGCATGTATTCTTTATTGCTACCTGCACATATTTCTATATAATTATTTAGGTTATATTTTTAATGGATTTCTGAGGTATTTTTCTGAGGTATTTTTCAGTGCTTCTCTTCTAACTCACTATGGGGGTCATTGCTACCTCAGCGGTCTTTTTGCAAGACCGCCGAGGGACCGCCGTGCGGAAGACCGCCTGTGTAGGCGGTTTGCCGCTCGGCGTATTATGACTGTTGGCTACTCTCCGTCGTTATTCCGACGGAGAGCCGCCACCAGCCATACTTGCGGGCGGCGGGGAAGTGGAGGTTGCTCCACCACCACCGCCACGCCAACAGAACACCGCCCAGCGAATCACGTCCTGTGAATCGCAGTGGCGGTGTTCTGTTGGCAGTGTGATGTCGGCGGAGCTGCCCCCATGGCTCCCGTCCCCTCCCGGAGGATCGACGGACCAGGTAAGTCGATCGTCCGTTAGGGGAGGGGGGTTAGGGGGTGTTGGGTGTTGTGTGCGTGCATGGGGGTGTGTGTATGTAGAGGGGGTGTGTGAGTGCGTGTATGCTTGCGGGGGTGTTGTGCGTATGGGAATGCATGCATGTACGTGTGAATGTGGGTGTGCGTGTCTGACTGTGTGTGTGGATGTAGGCATGTATGTCGGGGTGTGTGCATGTGTGTGTTGGTGGTGCCTGCATGCGTGTCGGGTGTGTGTGAGTAATGTTATGTGGGGGGTCGGGGTGGGGAGGGGGGCCCAGACACCTTTGGGGGGTGGCAGGGGTGGTGTGGAGTGTAGGGGAGGGTGTCGGGGTGGGCGGTGGGGGAGACCCCTATCAGTGCCAGGGAAGGAATTCCCTGGCACTGATAGTGCTTACCACCATGGATTTCATGGCGGTTGAAACCGCTGGAAATCCATGGCGGTAAGCCGGGTCCAAATACCGCCGGCGGTATACTGACGGCCGCCGGGCTGGAGACCCAGGTCTCCAGCCCGGCGGTCGTCTCTGCCCTGGTGGGCGGGACGGAGAACCGGCGGATGACCATGGCAGTAACCGCCATGGTCATAATACACCAAGGTAAGACCGCCAGCCTGTTGGCGGTCTTACTGCCGGTTCTCCGCCATCCGCCAGGGTTGTAATGACCCCCTATGTGTTAGTTGGTCCTATTTCCAGACGTGTCTTCCATTTTTTCAGTTTAAAAAGAAAATGTATTGTGTTGAAGCAAATACAGTGATCTAATACATAATAAGTAAATACGGAAAAGGAGAACGGTAGGAAAAGGGATGACTGAGGAAAGGTAAGATCTCATAAAAATCCTTTGTGAGTTGTAACAAGAATAGTCTTATAACTACAAGAAATAGAAATAATCTTGAAAAACTGATAATTAAATTTTTTTAACAATATTAAGGACGTCGAGGGGGCTTGAGAATTTCTTCAATATTTGGTTGATGTAAAAGAGAGGACCTCACTGAGCTATCATTAAGATTTGTAACTGGCATCACACTTTAGAACATGTAAATTAGGATGGATAGATGCTCAGTCTAACATATGGTTATAGCAAACAGTATGCCATCATCTTTGAAATTATAGTCAAGTGAAGTCTTTCCAAAGTTTTTTTTATGTGTTGGAATGTGACTGCTTGTAAGAAATTGGGTATTTCCACATCAAAAAACATTGTGCAGTCTTCGGATAAACTCCCTAAAACTAATTTTCAATTGATTTAAAATTGAGTTAGGGGCTGATTACGCATTTGGTGGTTTGAGGACCGCCATGTTGGGAGTGGCAGTTCGACCACCAACGGGCTGGCAGAGCAGAGTGCCATAGTATGAGCTTGGCGGCCGAGCAAATAGAAGACTGCCAGCGGTCCATCGCCACTGCCAGGCAGCACAGACTGAAGCGGTCCCCTAGAAACACTGCACACAAACTCATTTACTGCAAAAAACACCACATAGAGCAGCAAGAAACCAAACACACACAACTACAGGTACACAACCATTATCACTCAGGACCAGAGAAAGCTAGGGAAAGAAATACAGGACAAAGGTGTTTTCAAAAGACCAAAAACTGGTTGGCTTTATCAACATCTTATGTCCCTCATGCAAAGTCCAAGGCCATAGGCAAGTCCAAAATTCTTGGTCCAAAAAGCCCAACGTCGGGCCCCTACTTAACACCTGACTGCCATGTAACCTCCACAGGTAGGGGACAGGCAAGCACATCAAGGTTGATCTGGTGGGGTGGGGGAGGGGTTTGAGTTCGGGAGGGGAGTTTGGGTTTGGGTGGGGGAATCTTCTGGGGAGGGGTGGGCTTCTTCTTGGTAGGGGAGTGTCATGGGTGCTTGCAAGGGAGGCAGAGGAGGCCTTGGATGTGAAAGGGCTGTCCTTTGGGAGGGAAATGATCCTTTTGGGGGTGCTATGGGGGCGAACAGGGATAAGGTCAAACTCACTAATAAAAACTTTCTTAGACACATGGGCACTGGATGGGGCACCACGTTGCAGGGCAGGAGTCTCACTAGAGAGTCCAGGTGCTGGCAGAGGAAGTCTTGGATGGCCCTGATACTTCAAGAACAGGAGGCAAGCTCAGTTCAAGCCCTTGGAGATTCTTCTCATGCTAGAATGCAAAACAAAGTCCAGTGTTTGTCCCCTTTCACAGGCAGAAGCAGCAACTGCAGGATAGCCCAACACAGCACAGTCACAGGCAGGGACAACCCTTCTCAGCTCTTCAGCTCTTCTCCTTTGCAGAGGTTCCTCTTGAATCCTTGAAGAAATCTGAAAGTGTTGGGTTTTCGGCACAATACTTATACCCCATTCTGCCTCTGAAGTTGGCAAACTTCAAAGGAAAGGATGCCCAGGCCAGGCTCAAAACTCACACCAGGGGGTTGGAGACTGCATTATGAGAGAACAGGCACAGCCCATTCAGGTGTAAGTGACCACTCCTCCCTCCACTCTAGCACAGATGGCCCATCAGGATATGCAGGATACTCCCCAGCTCCCTTTTTCTCACTGTCTAGAAGGAATTCACACCAGCCCAACTGTCAGTCTGACCCAGACAGGGAATCCACAAACAGACAGAGTCATAGAATGGTTTAAGCAAGAACATGTCCACTATCTAAAAGTGGCATTTTCAAACTAACCGCCTCCACTAAGAGATGTATTGTTAAATTGTGAGTTCAGAGACCCCGAACTCCATATTTCTATCTGCTCCCAAAGGGAATCTGCACTTTAATGACATATAAAGGTAGCCCCCATGGTAACATATGAGAGAGGTAGGCCTTGCAACAGTTAAAGCTGAATTTAGCAGTCTTTCACTGTTCGGACATGTAAAACACATCAGCACATATCCCACCTTTAAAATACACTGCACCCTGCCCATGGGGCTACCTAGGGCCTACCTTAGTGGTGCCTTACATGTAGAAAAAGGGAAGGTTTAGGCCGGGCAAGTGGATACACTTGCTAGGTCAAATTGGCATTTTAAAACTGTGCACACTGCTACTGCAGTGGCAGGTCTAAGCCATGTTTACAAGGCTACTATTGTGGGTGGCACAACTAGTGCTGCAGGCCCAGCAGTAGCATTTGATTTACACGTCCTGGGCACTTCCAGTGCACTTTACTAGGGACTTACTAATAAATGAAATATGCCAATCAGGATTAATCCAATTACACATGTAAATTACACAGGAGCGCTTGCATTTTAGCACTGGTCAGCTGTAGTAAAGTCCAGCACACAGTCAAAACATGGGAAGCAGAGGCAAAAAAGACAGGGGAGACCCCATCAAGGATGCCAGGTCTAACATGTGACCCCAGCTGAAAGTGGAGAGAAACTACCCAACCTCATGGGAGTTCTCATCACTAAGGCGGAAGAATCTGGACAGACCATCACCATTGGTGAGTTCTGTGCCGGGGAAGTGTTCCACCGCAAAGCCCATTCCCTGTAGTGAGATGGACCAACTCAACAGTTTTGGGTTCTCTACCCTCATCTGCATTAACCATCTGAGGAGCCTGTAGCCTGTCTGAAAATAGAGTGAGACCCAAACAAGTAGGGCCTGAGCTTCTTCAGTACCCAGACACAGCAAAACACTCACTGCACGAGGCTGGCCTGATGTGTGGTGGGTACCTATGGTATTTATACCTTATACCAAGTCCAGGTATCCCTTATCAGTGTAGTGGTGTTGTGTAATCAGTGTCTAGAAGCCAAACTCTCTAGAGGTAGCAGTGGATGAGCAGCCGAGGCTAATAAAAGAGACATGCAATGCTCATGTAACACCACTGTAGCCACACCTAGTACTTACACATATGAAAGAAAACACTCAGTGTTGCAAAAATAAAGGTACTTTATTTTGGTCACACAAATACCACAAAAACACAGTAGGAAGAAATGGGCCTAGAGAGAGCACAAACCATATACTAAGAAAGTGGAATGTGAAAATCGGTCCCCCACCTAGGTGAGTGTAGTGTATAGAGGGGAGATGGGAGTACTAGGAAAGCCTAAAGTGTAAGTAGCACAACCCACCCCATTGACCAAAAAAGCAGGAGGAAATCACAGTAAGTTTCCCAGTATACATATAGAGAACTAAAGAAGAATATTGCAAAACCCAGAAGAGACTACAAGACACCAACAGGGGATTCCTGGACATGAAGACCTTTGAAAGAAGGGAACCAAGTCCTAGAAACACAGCAGAGTACAGGAAGGGCAGGAGCCCCTACTCACCAGGCTGAAAGTGCAAAAAGTGAACCATTGGTGAAGAAGAAGAGTCAGCACTGCACCCAAGAATGTGAAATCTGGTTCGTGGAGGATGCAGGTGATGTCCCATGCTGGGAGGTGGATTGCAGTTGGATTTGTGTAGTCAGGTTCCGCCAACAAACATTGACACACACAAAACCGGCGGTTAGCTGCCGGGGACCAGGAAGAACCAAGAGGACTCTACCCAGGAGGCGGAGACAAGGGGGGTCCTCAGTAACACAGAGAGCACACAGAAGCCCAGGTAGCACCCAAAGTAGTCCAACAGGATGGGGACAGGAGAGACGCAGAAGAAGCCCATGCAGCACTACAAGAAAGGCTTCCACGTTACAGGAGAACCACTCAGGAAGCTGTGCATCACAGGAAGGAGTGCTGGGGGCTGGAGCTTCAAGATGCCTGAAGATCTTGGAGAAAGGATGCCAACAAGCCTTGACAGCTGCAAACTATGCTGTGCACAGGGGTACTGTCCTGCGTGGGGAGGCAAGGGCTTACCTTCACCAACAGTTGGAAGAGAGGACCGTCGAGACCAAATCAGTCTATGACCCGTGATGCAGGATACCCACAACTCAGCAGTAGAGGGGGTCCACACAGCAGGTCATCATCGCAGTTGGTGCCTAAAGAAGTAGGAGAGTGACTCCTTCACTCCAAGGAAGATTCCTTCTTCTTCTGATGCAGTCTGAGGATGGGCCATCCTCAGAGGATGCACGACCAGGGAAAGTTGCAGTTCCTGGAATGTTGCAGAGGGCGTCTTGCTTCTATGTTGCATTTTGTGGGGTCCTGTAGAGTCCAGATGCAGTATCTTCAGTAAGAAATAGAAGTGGAGGTTGCATAGGATTTCTGCTGGAGTCTTGCAATCCGAATCAGTGGAACCACCCAACAGGAGACACTAATTAGCCCTGAAAGAGGGATTGGTCACCGAGCTGAGTGACCAACTATCAGGAAGGGGCACTGATGTCATCTGCTGGCACTGGTCACTCAGATGCTCCCGCAGTTCACTGGCAACCTTGAATCCAAGATGGCAAAACCCAGGGACCCTCTGGAGGAGCTCTGAGCACCACCCCTGGAGTGATGATGGACAGAGGAGTGGTCACTCCCCTTTCCTTTGTCCAGTTTCACACCAGAGCAGGGCCTGGGGTTCCTGAACCAGTGTAGACTGGTTTATGCAAGGAGGACACCAAATGTGCCTTTCAAAGCATTTTGAGTTGGGGTGGGAAGTTTACCCCTTCCAAGCATGTAACTCCTATTTCCAAAGGGAGAGGGTGTAACACCCCTCTCCCAAAGGAAATTCTATGTTCTGCATTCCTGGGCTCGAGCTTTTCAAGCAACAGGAGGGCAGAAACCTGTCTGGGAGGTGGCAGCAGCTTGGGCTGCCTGGAAACCCTCAGAAGGCTGTAATGGCAATTCTGGGGGGTCTTCTAAAGAGCCCCCAGAGTGCATGGAATCATCCAACCAAAGAATTTAAAAGCCTTGGGATATGATTACAACATGTTTGATACCAAACATGCCTTTATTCAGAGTTACCATTATGTAGCTGGACAGAGGTAGTAGCCTATGTCCAGTACACGTGTAAAATGGAGTTCCTGCACTCACGAAGTCTGGGAAAATGGGCCTGGTTGATGTAATTTAGTAGCGATTAGATTAAGCATTAGCAGAAGACATCTTGGGGCATATTTATACTCCGTTTGTGCCGATTGTGCGTCAAAGATTTTGACGCACAATCAGCGCAAACGTTGCCCCCTATTTAATCTTTGACGCCCGCGGACGACAAAATTCCACCGTGTGCTTCAGTTTTTGGATGCGGCAACTCGCCCTGCGTAAATGATATGCAGGGTTGGCGTTCCCGTCCAAAAAATGACTTAAACGGCCGTGCGTCGTATTTATGCTTTCGGGCAAAAATGACGCATGGCCGTGAGGCGGAGCGAGAAAATGACGCACAGCCCGATTTGCATCAAAATTTAACGCCTGGGTCAGGGCAGGCATTAAAATGGGGAAAACACACCTGTATTTAATCAGAACACACAGAACAAACAGCAGAGCAACAGAGCAGCAACAGGGAGCCATGGAGATCATTCTAATCCAGCATGCACGCAGACGCAAGCCCAGCAGCAACAACAGCAGCTACAACAACACCAGCAGGGACCCCAAAGGCAGCGCAGAAGGCAGGAGAGGATATTCCGCCCAAGAACCACCCTTCAGGGCCTCAGGGAACACAACATCATACAGAGGTACCGGTTGAACTGGCAGGCCATTCAGCAGCTGCTGCGAAACATTGAACAGCAGTTGGCCCCCACTTTGGTGACACCCCACACCATACCAACAGAAACAAAGCTGCTTGCCGCACTCCACATGCTGGCAAATGTCTCTTTTCAAACAACTGGTGCCCTGGTAGGCAGAATATCACAACCATCATTCTCTGCATTTCTGCCCAAAGTACTGGATGCCATCATTCGCCTGACACCCCGCCACATCTGCTTCCCTAACACACTGCAGAAGCAGCAGGAAACTAAACAGGGGTTCTACGCAATCAGTGGCTTCCCACACGTCCTTGGTGCAATCGACTGCACACATGTACGCCTTGTGCCACCTGCTGCAACTGAACACCTCTATCGCAACAGGAAGCACACACATTCAATCAACGCGCAGGCCATTGTCGATCACCAGTGATTGATCACCAACATCGTGGCTAAATATCCTGGGAGTGTCCATGACTCATTCATCTTCCGTCACTGCACCATCAACCAATACTTCCAGGATGGACGGTATGGCAATGGACTACTTGTTGGTAAGTACAAAAACCTACTTATATATACACTGCACAGCAACCCTCTAGGACACACAACACATACACCACAACAGCAACATGTCGACAGGAACACACTGAGGTCCTGACATCACTAGCCATGTTTCTTAAGTCACCATTGACCCTGTCACACATCTGAAATAAGTGTACAGCCTAATGTGAAGACATAAATGAGTGGGGTAGCCGAAATGTCACCTTGCAAATTGTAAGTGTCCCAATGACCTTTACATTAATACACTGCCTAAGTCTAAAGGTATGGGATGTCCAGGGTACTTTCATATGAACATGCTAACAACACTTATAAATTAAACTCTACATTGAACTATCAACTCACCCCAAGTGAAGACACAAGGATACCTGTATCACAAGTCACAATGCTATGGAGGGCACACTGCACTGAAACTCCCAAAACATACTGCTGACAAACGGTTAGCAGACAAACACTTGCTCAGCCAAGGAAACAACACAATGCAGATGGTATAGCCTACAAGTATAGGATGTCACATCAGTACACAAAAGAGTCACAGACAACCCAAGACAACTACTGCCATTAAAGGTCTTTTCTATAGTGCCAGCTACATCAACATGATCCCATACTTTTTCTCTTTTAGCTGATCAGGGGTATGGCATCCAGCCATGGATAATGACACCATCTGGCAACCCGAGTACTGCTGCAGAGCGGGCATACAACGAGGCCCATAAGAGGACACGCAGCATTGTGGAGCGGACCTTCGGCATCCTCAAGTCAAGGTTCCGCTGCCTCGACATCACTCGTGGTAGCCTCCTACATTCCCCCGAGATGGTCTGTAGGATCATCCTCACATGTGCAATATTGCACAACATTTGTGTCAAAAGGAACATTCACCTCCTCGAACCAGACCCATACATGCCTGAAGACGAGGAAGAGGAGGATGCTGCCCTGCAACAGGAGGGGGAACAACCAAACACGGCTGCTGGAGTGTGTAGGCGCCAACACATTGTGAACAATTTCTTTTAATTATTATCACCATCACCACTTAATGAACTATTGTAAATAAACACTGATAATAAACACCACATCATGGTCTGGCTATTCATTTCTGCACACCTTTAGCTCTAAATATCAGAAGAAGAATGTCGTTTCATGGAGCATTAATGATATAACAATCAGGACACAGAAAAATACACTACAAATGTAATGCCTATCATACAACGGTCACATACACACACAATGTAAATGGCTGACATCCTGTACAGTTCACCTTTGAAGGGCAATAGCTGAGTACCACACCCATTACACACATACATGTAGGAAACATGGTTCATCGCAGCAGATGGCACACAACTAAAACACCATCACTCAACTAGGGGAAAACAAGCCTCATACATCAGGCAGTTGACATGCTTTTTCTTCAGGAACAGGAATGTATTACCAGACTCTTGGCAGCAGTAATTCCAACTACATACAATCTTTGCAATGACTATCTGTCACTAGAGTTACACATAAGCAGAACAAGTGCCACACATATGACAAGCATCCAACACATCACATCCCATCTACATGTCAGCCCTTTTCTAAAAACCTTACACACCCATGCGTCTGGTCAGACCCCACCTGTCTGAAGAGGTCCCTGGAATGCTGATATGTGCAACCTGAGATTCCCTCATTTACATACACACACTCACAAGAGTCATCCAGTGTGCCACACCCTTTCCTATGCCTACCATTGTCATAGTACCATCTCACTGCATGGAACTCAGCTCATATAATACACTGGCTTGGAGTTTTTGAGGCCTGGTATCACCTGTAGATTGATTCTCGTGTGAAAGGTACTGTAGGCCATTTTAAAGCAAATCATATCCGACAGGACTTGTGAGACACTGATGGAGGCCACACCAGTGATCCCCTCCATGCAAAGCACCCAAATTTACATGCCCCGTCCCTTCTGATGCCTCCTACAGCATAGATGTAGACATTTGGGCAATTACACCATTAAGCATTGCTACTAATGTTGCCGTGTAACACTTTATCAGGGTTCATGTGTCATCTTCAAAATAGCACAGGACATACACAGTGTGACATGTCAAATGTCTACTCCTCCCTCTGACCAGTCCTAGTCAGACCACTGATCATGTAATTTGTGAAAGAGCTGGCTCCTGATTGACCCAGCATCCTGTCAGCCTGACTGGCACCTGTCCGTGGGTCACCCTAAAGATACCCGGTGGCCACCTGTGGACCACACTTGCTATCCAAAACCTCTCTTTCCTCATAGGCTAATTTGTCATTTGCCTCATTAATGTATACTCAAATACATTGTATTGCATCATCTGACTTTTCTTTGTATCATATTTGTGACAGTGCCCTTGAATAGCTAAATCATGGCCCATCCGTTGTCTGGGCCTCATCAATGCCTAAACTACAAAGTGTGACAGTGTACCTGGGCCATAGCCTTTGATGGTGTACGTGGCCTACAGCAGAACCAGCAACCTCAGATAATGTCCATGAAATGTCAACACATATGAGGACCCTGACAGTTCACATGCTGAGTAACATTGTTCAAATAATAGAGATGGCTCGTGTGTGCTGAATACCAGCCATTTACTTCTGCACAGAGGCTATGGTGTTTCCTGATGCATTCCCATCCACAGAGGCCAACTTGAGTACAAATGTTGCAATGACACATGCAGGATCCAGACACCTGAGACATTCTCTCACTCAGCACACCACGGTTGCCCAGTTGAAAGTCTCATTACAGGTCTTCAGTGACAGGGTGGGACCGTCCACGTGTAGGTTATCATGTCCTCAATGACTTTAGTCACATTTAGCTACAAACGATACTCATTAGATACACGATTAGCTGCCAATAACTCAT
Organism: Pleurodeles waltl; assembly: GCF_031143425.1. NCBI lineage: Eukaryota > Metazoa > Chordata > Amphibia > Caudata > Salamandridae > Pleurodeles > Pleurodeles waltl. The sequence continues at coordinate 918,004,696 of NC_090447.1, forward strand.
GATGAGACCTGGACATCACAGTGACAACATACACCTTAACAGTTGATACTGGATCAACATTGGACCACACACATGTACATGTACCATCCAATCAACAAAATGGTTGCAAGCAGCCTATCACAGTAGTGTCCCAGTTGTAACCTAGCAGGAAGAATGAAACATGCCACTAAACCAGGTAATGCATAAAGGGCCACATACATCAACAACCTATCTGCTATCATGACATAAGGAACGTTGAGAATTTGCTATTAAATCAATGCTAAATGGCATGTCAGAATTCTCCAAAGAATTATTAGGGCAAACTTCAAATGGGCAAATGGGATTACAGATTAGCAAACAGAGAATCATACTCAATTTGCATCTATGGGCCTGCTGCCAATGGTTTAGCATTACTGAATTTGGGAAAACTTTGGATAAAGTTGCAAGTCAGGAACAGCAAACCCCAGGGTGCTGGGGGCCTAAGTCCCCCTCTGCTGCACCCCAAATATAAATTTTTTATGCACATGTGAAGGACAAACATGCATAAGGGGTATGTGTGCCCTAAATGTCAATAGTGAAACATATTTTGCTACATTAACTCGTAATTGGCACATGGTTACCCTCAAAAAAGGTTTAGGCGAAAATTGCATTACCTAATTGGCCTTTATGCTATTTGGAATAGCTTGATACATGTGCTCACAAATTTGCTAAGGAATACATCCTGGTATCTCTTTCATATTTTGAAAGTTGCAATCAGCAATTACCTACATATGTGCGCAATTATGAGTAATATCCATTCTGGCCAATCATTACTATTGCACTGTGAATACCTTCTATACATTCTATAAGGGACATTTGCTATAGCTAACCCCAAAGTTTATCACTTAGCACCGTTTGGTCATGCAAAATTCCATTACTCATTAGAACAAATGAAATACATATTTGTCATAATGCGTCATTTTTTCACGCATACAGCTTGTGCGTCATAATTTTTGACGCACAGGAGTGCAAATAATGCAGAGTCAATTTTTTTTCTTCATAAATAGATATCATATTTGGCTGCGGCTTAATTTTCACCTCTAGAACTGTAAATTATGCCGCACACAAATAGTAAATACCAAATATGAAAAATATTTTGACTCTGCAATATCTGCACTCCTGTGCGTCAAAAAATATGACGCACAACCTGTATGTGTGAAAATATGACGCATAATGGAAAAAAACAGCGGCCATGTTATGCAGGATGTGATGCAATAGGATATCCTGTTTACAGATTCTGTACAGTGGGTGTACTTTCACTTTCACTTTGCAGTCTCTGATTATTCTAGGCTGTGTGGCTGTGTGCAAAGTGTTGTCCTGTGAATTAGTGCTTTTGTGTCCAGAGTGCCATCTTACTTGTTGTTTTGTCATCAATATATTGTTGTAGAATACTATCTGAGTGTGGGTGGTATAAATTTGTCCAATCCAGTGTTGTATTTATTGTCTGTGGGAGTCTGTTGTGGGTGCTGTTATATAGGGAATAGTTGGGCTCTTCTATTTGTTAAGTTTTCTTTGTATTTCCTCACTCTAACTTTCCGCATTTCCCCCTTTTCTTTTTTTCTACTACTTTTTCCCCTTTTTCAGTGCTTAAATGTCTGGTAGGCCCCGGCTTTCCAGGATGGGTGAGGAGGAATTGGGGGGGTTCATATGGCTGGTTTGCCATTTCCTCCCACTGATGCTGTAGGCTGGGGGTAGGGTGATACAGGGGTATCACCCGGAGGCCCGAAAAGTACGGTGGGGGAAGGTGTGCCATCACTTGGTGCGTCTGTATGGGAGCCAACGGAATGCCCATCAATTGAAGCACCGCTGGGTTGACCTGATCTCCAGGGAGCAAGATCTGCTGGACCACCTGGGAATCAGGATTGGTGGGCATGTTGGTGAGTACAGATCATGTAAATGTGCGCAATTTAAAGCTGTGTAGTGACATGAGATGATTGGTACCCAATATGCCAGATAAGTAGCTGACTGTGTGTAATACTAGGGAAACATACAGGGTAATTGATGCACTATGTGAAGGATGACAAATACTAGCAGTCAGGCAGCTCATGTTTTCCACACATACAGGTTGCTTGTAGCAGAATATAATGTAGTGCTGCCTTTGTGTCAGACAAGCAACACATTAATGACGCAGTCAGGACTCTACAGGTCACAATTACCAGTGACGTATGGATGTAGTAACATCATACCTACATATGTTGACGCTATAGCTAGACTGACATTTGAAACCCTACATGATGCTGAAAATGAGTGCTGCCTTCACGTCAATTGATGATAGCAATGTGGCCCAGACATATGTCTCATGTGTGTCTGGTTAGTGTGTAGGGAAAGTGTTCACGGAAGTGCCATGCCTGTTCGGGATAAATGTGCTCCTTCACATTTTATTGATACATGCCAGATCTGACTATGAACCATATTTGTAAAGGATTCAGGTGCCCTCAGCTAACATATTAGACAGGTATTTATTGACACTTGTGCCAAAATCCGAATAGGGATGGCAGTCCAAAGGTATGGACTAGGGTACGAACATCTATGTTTGGTGCCAATCACCATTGTTTGAACACATCAATTTAGGAAACTGTAAAAACATGAGGTATTGCCAAAGTACCTGGCCCTCTGTACCATGTACCTAACTGTCACAAATGTGTCATGACCCCATAGGCTGTTTGACAGGTCATGCAGTCCTCAAGTAACCAGCTTTTGGATGTCTCTCTTGGATGCACATGATGAGATGAATACACACCTATATTGTTGCTGCACACTAACGGAGGTGCATGTTTGCCACCACATGACAGTCCGGGCCACTGCATGTGTGTAGAAGTGTGTGTAACTATAGCAGGAGACCCATCATATGTAAATGTTGCACAGGAATTATTCCATGCAGTATGAGCATGTCTGAAAGTGTTTCATTACTCATGTCAGATTATCACATTGTATTTGTATTTGAAATTGTTTGTCAGTGCACGGATTCTGAGCATATTCTTCCTTCCATGCTTTACAGGTGGAACTGCACCGTACACAATGGGAGAGGTGGCTCGTTTTGAGGACCCCGACACCTACAGTGAGTGTTGACATGAGTGGTATGTTTTGCGTTTGCTGGTGATGTGTGATGGATTACTGTGTGTTTAACAGATTGCAAGGTGTGATGCGCTGCCCAATCATTAGTCTTGTTCCATTAGTGGGATTTCAGTTATCACTTTATTTGGAGTTGACCAATGCTTATCCATTTGTCTGATCTTGGGTTTGTAGGCCATTCCTGTAGGGCCCGCTATGGGAAATGGGGTGAGTCATGTGGAATACACTAGTTACAATAAGAGTTGCACTGGGACTCGTCTCAGACTGAGTCTGCATGTCAGACTGACATTCTCCCAGATAGCTTCTGCAAATGGCTTGTCTGAAAACTGCTGCTTCCCTATTAACCGATGTACTGAGTACACTGTAGGTTGGATCTTCCGGGAGCATGTACTTCCACAAGTTGTATTAGAAGTGTGTGGGACTAGAGTGCAACGGCCTAGATGTGCATGCTATTCATGATCATGGGTGTTCTTGCTCCTCTGTGTCTGTTGAAAATTATGCCTCACTGGAAGTAAGTGATATTGGCCTAGGTCAGTACATTTTGACATGTGTGGACCTTGGATAGGACAAGGTTTAGCTGACTCCAATTTGTTGGTAGCCCTTACTGGTGCTGTGTGTGTGGAGGCAAAAACATGTTGAGCTTTCTATACACTCCTGGGTGTGCATCTATTTTGGGATTGTTTGTTGTTCTTCCATCCCCCCCTCAAAGACAGGCATGTGTTTGTGAATAGGGTACCTAGGACTGAAGCAACCAGTATGTTACACATACTTGTGATTATATGAAATATGGTTTTGAACCTAGTGTACACACTCAGTTATGGCACATGAGTTCTATACTAGCAACTCCCATTACAAATTGCAGACCTTGAAGTTTGTGATTGTTATCACATACACTGACATATGTAGTCCAGGCAATAGGTGGAGGAGGTGCAGCATGATTGTTAGCTACAACTGTAAGTACTTTGATTACAAGTTATTGCCAGTTGTTACCCATCATGTAGATTATTGTATGTGCAATGTGTGAGATGACCTTTGTAGGCAGGCTTTCCATGTAATTCCTCTGAGACTTTCAATGATCTGTATGGTGATATGAGCTGTTACAAGTACAGTAGATGTATTGTCAGATTGACCACTTGTGCTATTCCACACAATGCAGTTCCTATGGTAAATAGTTCGCCTTTGTCTTCACAGCTGCAAACATGAGTGCCGCACAGAGGCATGAATTTGAGAGGCGGGCCAAGAGGTACTGACACATCCTGCAGGTGCAGTCGGGGTTCTGACGGATGGCCCGTAAATACCAGTCGGATCGGACCTCCGGAGCATGGTGGGCTTCACCACAGGGTGGCCCAAGGTTGCCCACTACAGCCACCACCACCACAACCACTGGTTCTCCCCAAGTGGCCCCAGCCACAGCGGGGACAGTTGTCCCTGCCTCTGCAGCACACCCAGGCCCCAGCAGTGTGACAGCTGCAGGACAGTCCAGTGGGCTAGGCTCAACACGCACACAGAGCACCTCTGCCGGGACCCAAACAGCAGCAGCACCTCCAATCGACCCTGCGGCATTCCTGGCTTTGGAACGCAAAATGGACAAATTTATGAGGAAGGTGGACAAGCTTAGCCAGGATGTGGCCTACATCAAGAAGCGTGTCAGGTCTATCAGGCGGACCCTCTGGAAGTCCAAACTCTAGGACTGATATATTCAATGGACATAATTCCCTCCCCTCCCTCCTCTTTCCTTGTTATCATGATTAGTGGGCTTGGGGTATTAGTGTTAGGTTTGTATAGGTTGTTAGCTAAGTTATTGTTAGGGAGGAGGGTGGGGGTCCTGATTCTTTCTACTTTTCCTTATTAAGTGTGTGGGTGGGTGGGGGTCAATGTTGGGGTTCCTGTGTGTTTAAAAAAAAAAAAAAAACAACAATTAAAAAAAAATAACAACTATGAACTGTGGTACCACCTCATGAGGTTTAATAAACTTTGGGCCTGATTACTACTTTGGAGGAGGGTGCTAATCCATCCCAAATGTGATGGATATACCGCCCGGTGTATTACGAGTCCATTATATCCTATGGAACTTGTAATACTGTGGGCGGAATATCAGTCACATTTGGGACGGATTAACACCCTCCGCCAAAGTTGTAATCAGGCCCTTTGTCTTTTATTTCAGTTTCTATGCAAACTTCTTCCTATATGGTCTGAGGACTTTGTGCAGAGAAGGGCGAACCCCTTGCACTAGTAGGCCTTTGCTGAGGCTTACTTCGACAAATTGGTGCCTGAATAGGGACTCATTGGCGACTCGGACGCCCGACGGATTGGTCGCGACGAAGGATTGGGATCTCGCTGTGGACGATCAATCCCTGAGGAGACCCGAGTCTTGGCAACCACGGCGTTTTTCCCTTCTTTCTGGTTTGATCATCCAGGTGGCGCCGGTCCTCGACTGAGATCCTTTTTGTTCATTTGTTGTGCAGTGACCATTTGGTCGATTTTAAAACTTGGCAGTTGGAACCTGGACTCCCTGTGATTGGTAAGAGCCATTTTACGGCACTTGCTGTGGGTTTTGATGCCTTTGTTTCACCACTTACTGTGGCTCTCGTGTTTTGGGTGACTATTCAATTTGTGTCCTTTGAATTGATATATAAATTGCAATTTACAAAGGCAGGTAATGAGGAGAATTTTCTCCAATTTAATTTTGATTTGAACGCCACCTTAAGTGCTACTTTAATTATAATACTGCATATTCTGCACTATTTTTGCATGCCTGTTTTTAGCGCACTTCGTAGGATGTGTTGCTTTTGCAATGGTACCAATTTGAGACTGGAAGAATCACAACCGGCACCCCTAGAGGGGACGCCCAATAGAGATATGTATGTTAAAAATGTTCTTTCTTCTATAATGTACAGCACATTATGGAATAAATACACTTGTGCGGATCCTTAATTACGTTGGCCTATGCATGGGTCATTTGATTTGCAAAAGATTGAGTATGTGGAACAATGTATGTGTAAGCGAAGGTCTAGGCAAGATATGTTTGACTGTGTATGAATGTGGGAGAAAGAAGTGCGTGGACGAGTGAAGCATGAGCAAGCCTTCCTTGAGAAAGAGCAACGGAAGAATGTATATGTGAAAGCATTGGAACTGAGAAAGAAAGAAATAAACGATTTAAAGGAGATAGAAGAGAAAGAACGTAAATTACAGGTAACTGGCCAATACACTGTTCGGCAACCTCTCTATCCTATCCTTAATAAACCGCACAATTATTTTTTTTACTATATCGCCCTCCACCTTCGTATGTCGTTCCTTCTGCCCCTCATGAGTTAGCTGAGGTCTCCGGTACGGAGCAACAGAAGATACGAGACAGTCGCTCTATGTTGCTTGCTGACCGTGCGTCTGAGCTTAGATCTACTGCTCGTAAAACAATTCGTAGCGTTGTCTCTGCTTCTGAACTTTTAGACAACATGAAAGGGTGACGGAAAAGGAGCAGCTATATTTTACTGAGGCTTTTGGCACAGAAGTTATTGAACTATTTCGGAAATATTCTGATGAGTTAGAGCCCGATGATACAGCAGCTGATCATAAGCAAATGCGTGATGGTCTTTTTGTTTTCTCCCAGGTGGCTGATGCAATCAGGAGTTTGGTGGAATTATGTCTTGCCGCAGTCCGTTTGCAAGAGGAGAAAAGGGCTGTGGACGTAGTTGAATGGACATCTCAGCCCGGCGGGGTGCAAGCTTCCATCTTTGGAACAGATAAGACTATGATAGTTTACGCGAAACCAATGCGGGAGGCCGTGCCTTTGTATGTTCCACCTAAAGGATCGGTTTTGAGAAGCACTTCCTGACAGATCTACAGGTGAAGGCCTTAACTCCGACCTGGTGACCAGGTGATGATTAAGTCCTTTGAAAGATCAAGCAGCTTGGAACCAAGGTGGCGAGGCCCAGAGCAGGTGCTCCTTGCGACAAGGACAGCAGTTCGAGTGGCGAACCGAAAGAATTGGGTCCATAGTACTCACTGCAACAAAGAGCTACCTCCCTTGGTGGAACCTGCTGTGCTGACCGATAATCGAGAGATTTAGACTACGGAGAAAGGTCGTGCTATATCACCTGACGAATCTGCGGAGTACTTCCCGGACCATCCGATTTCTGGAGTATCGCAATATAATTTGAGAACGAGGAAAGAATATGTAGTGCTGAAAAAAACAGGTTGAGCTACCGCCCTGGGTTAGTGAAACGGAGAGCCAATGTGGCAAGGGGGGGGGGAATCAGTTATGCATTAGCGTAGTGATACCCGTCTTGGCCCGTGGTGAAGAAATCAGAGTCTGCCTAGGGATTAGAGCTCCAACTATTGTTTTTAATCAATTTCTGAAAGGGTTGATTATCACTGTTGCTAAAAAGAATAACAAAGTGATCATTAGTACTATGGGGGTTGTTGTTGTTTTGGTGGTTATAGCAATAATCACCTGTTTTTTTTAAAAAGAAGGCTCCTGCTCGTGAGTTTTTTGTTGCCACTACTCCAGTACCAGAGGATCACTATTACTTCACGCTTCCCTTTCAGGAGCAGAAGCACCATCAATCGTACTTCAATAATACTTTCATTCAGATGTTGCATCATACTCATAATGCTACAAATACTGCTAACTGTTGGGTATGTGGAATGATACCTGCGCATCAAAACAAAGGAGGAACACCTTTCATTCCTCTTCCTTTTTCACACAATGGTTCTTGTCAAGCTTGGTATACGCTTTTGTTTGCATCTGGGAAACGTACAGAGGGCGGACTTCTTTTTCGACTTAATAAAGTATGCTACCAAGACAAAGATGGGTATCCCCAAGCCAAAGGAACTAAATGGGAATGGGAAGAGTATCAACTGGACAATGTTTCAATACCATATGTCTTCACAAATATGAGAGACTCTGATAAGAAAGAACAATTTGTGATTTCTGTTACAAAAACTAAAGCAGATTTATGTATACGTAGCATTGGGTGAATTCTAGTGGGGACAAGCGATTGTACCTTGATTTTAACTGTTGAGGGTGTACATAATAGTAGTTTTACAGCTTCACATAATACATATTTTGTTTGTTGTAACTATCGATATTACCAACTACCTGTTGGGTGGTCAGGTGTGTGTTATGTATCTTTTCTATTACCCCCTGTGTTTTTGGCACCTGCATCATATCACCGAGATTTTAAACTGTTCAATGACATCATTAAAAATAGATATAAAAGGACAATAAGTACAAATGAGGTAGATCAAACGGACACTAGCCTGCAACAATATGTTGATTTTAATTTAGGGTTGTTGTCCTTTGTGGGTGCTGCATTAAACAGTAGGAAAGTGAGACGATTGACTAGGGTTGTGGAAGCTGTTACCAATCAGGCAGCTCTGGCACTTGGGAATATTACCGAGGAGCTCCAAATTGCGAGGATTGTAGCGCTCCAAAATCGTATGGTAATAGATGTGATATTAGCAGATCGAGATGGTGCATGTCTGTTCTTCGGTAGTAGTTGCTGCGTTTTCATTCCAGATCACTCACCTTCAGTATATGATGCAATATCTAAATTGCATAAAATAGCTGCAGAAATTCACACAGAGACTGGTACTTGTACTTTTTCTGGATGGTTTTGGGCTCTTGTTTCCGCTTGGCGCTGGAAACTACTGACTATTCTGTGTGTAATGATTGCAATATTTTTCACATGCTGTATCTGTATTCAGTGTGGTCCAATGTTCTGCTCCATGTGTATTACTGCTTGTATGCCTACCAAAAGAAATATTACAGAAATGAAAGCACAACACATGTTAGATAAGGAAATAGCTGAAATGATAAGCATAAATATACAAGATGAATATTTAGATTATCCCAGAAAGACGAATGTCTTCAGCTAATGCTGAAAGGGTCGTCTGTTGTAATTTAGTAGCGATTAGATTAAGCATTAGCAGAAGACATCTTGTATTTAGCAACTATTGTGAACATTTTGCGGAATCCATTTTGTATTCATGGCAGCCATTATCTCTGCCACATGCTGCCATGTGCTCGCCATGTGCTCTGTCCTACCTTCCTGTTAACTACTCTTGAAAATCTGTCTAGTGACAAGTTATATTTAGCATCTCCTACTTTGCACATGCCCAGTAAGGTCTGCAGCTGTTAGTAATTAGTAACCGACAGTAATGTGTCTACTAGTTCTTGAAAACTGTTAGCCCCTCCTACCTGTCGACTGTGCATTTCCAAATGACCTTATATGTATATAAGTCTTGCTTCTATATTTGTACCACCCTCTTTTAGCCCCTGCGTGGGTATACAAGGGCCATGCTCTCTTAGTTCAGTGTGCTACTTCAAACACTACCGAAGGGTGCTGTTTGAACTGTGGTACCACCTCATGAGGTTTAATAAACTTTGGGGGTCATTCTAACCCTGGCGGTAAAAACCGCCAGGGCGAATGACCGCGGTAGCACCGCCAACAGGCTGGCGGTGCACCGCTGGGCATTCTGACCGCGGCGGTTCAGCCGCGGCCAGAAACGGAAAGTCGGCGGTGTACCGCCGACTTTCCGCTGCCCTTGAGAATCCCCCATGGCGGCGGAGCGCGCTCCGCCGTCATGGCGATTCTGACACCCCCTACCGCCATCCTGTTCCTGGCGGGTCTCCCGCCAGGAACAGGATGGCGGTAGGGGGTGCCGCGGGGCCCATGGGGGCCCCTGCAGTGCCCATGCCAATGGCATGGGCACTGCAGGGGCCCCCGTAAGAGGGCCCCAAAAGGAATTTCAGTGTCTGCCTAGCAGACACTGAAATTCGCGACGGGTGCTACTGCACCCGTCGCACTCCAGCAACTCCGCCGGCTCCATTGGGAGCTGGCTTCATCGTTGCTGGGTCTTTCCCGCTGTGCTGGCGGGCGGCCTTTTGGCGGTCGCCCGCCAGCACAGCGGGAAAGCCAGAATGGCCGCCGCGGTCTTGTGACCGCGGTGCGGTCCTTTGGCGGTAACCGCATGGCGGGCGGCGACCGCCGCCCGCCGCGGTTAGAATCACCGCCTTTGTCTTTTATTTCAGTTTCTGTGCCAACTTCTTCCTATATGGTCTGAGGACTTTGTGCAGAGAAGGGCGAATTCCTTGCACTAGTAGGCCTTGTTGAGGCTTACTTCGACATGATGTTCGTGGGGACACCTCTGCAAATGAGGAAAGGCCCTCACACACAGGTACTTGGCACCCTGCTCTCTGGGCTAGAAGGGCTGCCATATGGGTGACTTATAAGTGACCTGGGGCCAGATGTCGCAAGGCTTTTACGCGGCCCAAACAGTGAAAATCGCTGTTTGCGAGGCGCTAAACCCACATTGCGTTGCCCATTCCAATTTTGCGAGTCGGAAACCTGGTTACTGACTCGCAAAATGGGACTGCGAGTCGCAGAGCTTTGTAGGATTGCTTTGTGACCGCGAACGCGGTCGCAAAGCAATCGCAGTTACCACCAGTGTCATTCGCCTTTGTGAATGGCCTTGCAAACAATTTTTCAGAGCAGGCTCTGAAAAAATTAAACTGACACGTTTCATTTTTTCATTTTGTAATGCATCTTGTTTTCCTTTAAGGAAAACGGGCTGCATTACAAAAAAAAAAAAAAAATTCCTTTATTTAAAAGCAGTCACAGACATGGTGGTCTGCTGTCTCCAGCAGGCCACCATCCCTGTGAGTGTTGCAACTACCTACATGTACATATGCAGTACATGGGATGGATGGCATGTATAATCATTGTGCCACTGGTTGTGTCATCACAACATCCTTTGCATATAGTCATAGCAACACCACCAACATGACCAGGACCTCAGAGACCAGGTAGTCAGTCAATACCATTCCTGGGGTTACGTCATAGTGGTATCACTTGCAGTAACACCTTGCACCTGCCTTGCCTCATTGCCAAAAATGCATGTGTGCTTCATCTCACAGCACACTAGTCATTGCAATTGTCCCAACAGTACTCGGACATGTGCTGGTAGCACTACTACACCACTAATTGACAACACATCCACATGAGGTAGCCACCACTCCATCATGCAGTCAGGGTGTCCCCTGAGTGCATGGAATAATGAACTGAACAGGCACTGGGGGAATAGCAGACTGGACCTGTATCATTGGTAACATGCCACTACCCAGACCAACTAAACTGAACTAGTGTTAAATCACACATCTTGATGCTGAACTGAAATGTGCCACTGCAGACAATGCGTACCACAGATAGCAAACAGTAGGTCACCCCAGACACAGGCTGAGCCAACAACCACTCTGACACAACCATGTCAGACACATGTGAATGGGTAAATAAACACACACGTACAACACATGGAGTTTGACTGTGAACATAACGGCGTATAATTCCAAATCGACTGGCGTGGGATGGTGCATGGGCAAGTCCGGTGTTGGTAAGACTGCCATTGCAGTGCACCCTTTGCGGTTGTCAGTATGAGTCATACATTGGAATGGCTGCTGGAAATCTGTCTGCTCATGGTAGAGCTGTGTGGCACTTACTACAACATTCTTGATAGATCACATAGACTCAGTGCCAGTTTTGGGGTGCATTGGGTATGACAGGACATTTTGCACTCATCCCTACAAGTCAACAAGTCGAAAGGGCAAAGGGCCAGGGCATGGTACCCCCTGCACTGCCCATGCCAAGTGCATGGGAGGTGCAGGGGTACACCACACCACATCACCAACAACCTTTCCATGGGAGTTTCACCACCATGCAAAGGCTGGTGGAAATTTGAAAATAGATCTGGAGGGTATTGTTGAACTTAATACTGGTCTTGTGTCACAGGACAGATGGCACTGCCAGTCTGAAAGCTGCTGAAAACCTGCCAGGCCATTGGCCCATGGGGCATTCCACATTGACAACAGTTGCTACGACCACCTGTGATGTTGAGGGTGTTCAAATACACAATGGCAGTCAGGTGCCCATAGGACTGTTGCACTTGAAATGAGGGACCAGTATGACTACTTGCAGAATCACCTCAAACTAGCTTCAGGCCCTGACCCAAGTACAACTCCTGTTACCTGGCTATGTCCATAGACTCATTTACCATCAGGTACTGTCACAAACAGCATGATGTACATAGCAGGAATTTCATACCCATGCTGGCCACCCCTGGGTCTAACCCTATGCTTGTGTCAAATTAGCTGCACTGTCACCATGCTGACCCATGTATCATAGTGCAAGAAGGGCTGCATTGTTGGGGAGGACAAAGGTGTGTAGGAAGGCAAACGCACCTGCACAGACAGAAGATGAAATTGAACACTGCCAGGTCCATGAGTGCCATGCGATGTAGCACACATACACAAACAAAAACATGAGGAACCGTCAGTTGTAACAAGAGCATAGTGTCCTGGCAATGCCATCCCTGGGGTTGTGCAGGGTCTCAGCACTGAATGGATGTTTGAATCATGTAAGACTGCGACGAGTGAAAATTGCTATGTGTGGTGTTGTGGCATGAGCTCAGCAACACTCATTGCAAGGCCTCACCATGCAACTGGATGCATGGGGAGGTTGATAACAACAAGAAGGTGTCAAGCCATAAAAAGGATAGACATCACACCTAGAAGATATGATGCAGCCAATTGTGCCAACTGGGAATCCCTTCATGTTACACGCAGGTGGGGCATAGGGCTGTAGCCTGCAGCCATGATGTACAGTTATAATTCTTTGAAACTAAGGGGTACATTATAAGCCCCTAGCGCCACAGGAGCGTACTTTTAGTGACACTCCTGTGGCTCTAAGCACTCTGCCGTATTGACAAGGTGGTTTTAAGCCACTTTTTGTGGCTTAATGTCACCTTGTAGATATGGCCCCTTCCAACACAGCACTGTGTGTGGAAGGGGCTTGAAATGGGTGTTCCTGTGGGTGTGCCACAGCAACATCATTGTATTTTGATGCTGCCTCAGATTTTTTGAATTTTGTAAACCTGAGGCAGCACCAAAAGCTAACAACACTCACAGGGTTGGCATTAGCACGATGCAACAAGGAAGAGCAAAATGCCAGAAATTATTGTTTGTGTGTGTGAAGGTGTCTCTTCCTGCACATAAACAATCATTTGAAAATGACGCTTCAGCACTTCTGTGTGTGCTACATTCTACAGCTCACACATAAGTGCCAAAGCGCCATTAGTGATTGTTTATGTGCGGGAAGGGACACCTTCCCATACATAAACAATCACACCCCTCAACACAGACATCGTTGCACGATGGTGCAAGGATGCCTGCGTTGGTGCTGGTAGCTTAATTTTGCACCATTGCAGGGGACAACACGGGTGTGCCGTATTCGCTTAAATATGGCGCATCCCTGCATTTCTAAAGTGACGCAGCGCGGAGGTGCCAATTTTGCCGCCGCACCACCATGCACCACTTTTCCATAAATCTGGCCACAAGATGACAATGAGCCTCTAATGTCAAGTCAGTGACATGACATATCAACTGCCACAACACAGATAGACTGATTTTACACCATTTCATTGTAGAGGATGATGGCTCTCCTGCTGATCTCTGAGGACCCAGGGTCCAGCTTTGAGAGGACAGTGGTAGAAGTCCAGCCGGAACTGGCTAAGGGGGTGCAGGTGGCGATACAAACCATGTCAGCCTGACTGGAGGGTATGCAGTTGGTCTGCAGCCAACCGAGGCACACACTCCCCAAAGTGTGGAGTCCAGGAGTGTCTGAGGGACATAGCTGCTGCCAAGAGGGGGGGCCGCAAAGACTGCCCTTGCAAACTGGCATCAGCATGCTTGAGGACAAGATAGACTTCCTGCACCAGGAAATGGTCTCTTCAGGACAGGCATGGTTGCCTACCACAGGGATGTTGCTGCTATACTCAAACATCAGAAGCTTCTCCTTGTTGCAGAGATGTCATATGTGGTTCCACAGATGGCAGGTGCCGGGAATTAGGAGTCCACATCTCCAACCACTGAAGTGTGGGGCCCCCTCTACCTCCACACTACCAACATCAAGGGGAGGAGACAACACACACATCAGAGGATGAAGATGTGGAACACATCATCTTCACCCGCTGGAGTTCCCGGTAGCACCAGCCCATGCCACATGGGCAGTGTTTTCCTTTGTCCTGTGCTTGACCTCATGCCAGTGTTAGCACTGTTGCAAATATGACTCTTCACTGACACACTGTTGATCCTTCTGCCATGGACTTCAATTGTCTCTAACTTTTCAATTGGCAATTTATGTTTCCCTGCACTGAAAGACACTTTACCCAAGCATGTCCCATGACATGCCCCTCAACCCTGGACTTGTGTTTTGTCACAATTGATTGGATTACACAAATAGGGTCACAAACGTGGACATTGTAAATATTGCACTACAACACTTGGAATTAAACACCACCTACACAACCAGCATGTCTTTGTGTGCTGTGACACATCTGCTATGCTTAGGAATTGTGATGCATGCAACATGTCTTTAGTCACAGAGTGTCAGTACAAGAGTGTAGGAATATGGGGACACATATCCACGCACAAGGTACCTACATGATGAACGTCGATGCTTGTCTCATCACCTACAAGCAATTCACTGAGTATGTAAAAAAATGTTGAACACATGTATGCTTCACCCACTACACACGGCAGGAATGGCTGTGAAACAGTTCTCAGGCAATATCGTCAGCTGGGAGTTCCAGTAGAACACATCAGTGTGAACCAGAGGTACGTAACCTCATCTGTAGTTGCCACTGGTCAGTTTAGCAGGATAGATATGAAATGTAGGCTGTTGTCAGATGTCCCATAGTGCCCAACATTCCAACACAGGACCCAGACAATGACAGCTGAATTACCATACATGGTTAACATAGTCACTTTGAGTGGCGGGTACACTGGATGGCAGATGCACAGACAGATAGATGTGTTGTAGCTGCCAATGTGACAGCTCAGTTGTAAAAAGGTGATGAACATGTCAAGAGAGGAGTCTTGAGGCAGCACGGAAACCCTAGGCCAACACACAATTTTCACTGTACACCCATGGGAAGGACCTGAGTCCCAAGAATATGACACATAAAGTAAGGGAGTAAGGAAATATTTGAATTAGAATTAAACTAAACTAAAAAGAATGAAGAACACCTATCCTAACGTAACCCATCCTAACTATACATAACCAACAACTGACCCTAACTACTTTGTGCTAAACATACCTAACGCATTTAACAACTTACTCTAAACATTGGCCCCCACCCTCCTTATATCACGAATCGCATGCAGTACAACATATACTAAACTGCACATTTACTACCTATATCTAAACAAATATATATTTTTCTTTAAAAAATTGTTTATACAACACATAAATGCCCAAACAACACCGAGCCACCCACCCACCCAAAAAGTAACATGTAAAAAAGTTGAAAACCCACTCCCCAAACCTACTTATACTAACTAACCTACTTATACTAACTAAACTACTAACCTGATCTAACCTGACACTAACCTTAAAAACCAACTATAAAACATTAAAACAAATGAGGAGGGAGGGGACTGAACTGGGGGTCAGAGTCATTAAGCCAATTACAGATTGGCCCTCTTGAGTTTCCTCTTGATGAACTTCAGTCTCTTGGTGTTCTTCTCTGCCTCCTTCTCAAGAGTGTCCAGCTTTTTGAGGACCAGTGTCACATCCCTCTGTAGGTCCTTAATTGCACTTATGTCCATGGCAGCATGTGGGGTGGGCTGTGGCACAGATGTTGGTGGTGTAGCAGCTGGGGATGTTGTGATGGTGGCAGCTGTGGCCCCCTGCACAGCTGTAGTGCTTGGTCCTCCCTGTGTAGGCAGTGTGGTCCCCCTTGGGTGAATGCCTGCCATTCCCTGTGAACCATATGTGAGGAGGGCTGACAACTAGGAACCTGGTATCCATAGGTCTTTCACATCTACATTCATGTGTCCAGGTGTAGAAACCCGTCAATACCTGGTCAGCCAATACTATTCCTTACCCCCCCATATCCATGCCAGCACACGTCTGGCCTTAACCTGCATGTACGCCTATGACATTCCATGTAAGTGTCACCTAAATGGAGTGCAAAATATGGGGCACCACGCTGGGGGACAATTGCCCACCCAGTCCTACATGTAAATTTCAATACAGGGATGCTCTAATTTGTGTTCAAAATGGTGCATCACTGTGTTGTGAAAATGACTGTGTGTCCCAGTGCCAATATTCTCACAGCGGTGCATTTCTAAGTTACATATGGGCCTACATGTGGCTTATCATCACCTTGTTTATACAATGCTGCCCATTGAGCACCACAAGCCTCACAAGATATGACTCTATGCTTGTGCATGGGGAACCTTTAAATGGGACACAATGTCACCATACAGCCTACTTTGATATGTGATTATTTGACAGCTCGTCATTTCTAGCTTTGTGTGCAACACAAGACTCACTCACACAAAAGCCTCAATCACTGCACAGGACAGACAATATCACACGTATTGGATACATCTGGGTCCTCAAATCTTGACCACTTCTCCAGTGGTGTCAGGGCAGGCCCACCTGTAATATATGGATGGAAAACCATGCTTAGTATCACTGTACCTATTTGTGGACTACATATTTCAGTGTGTGCAATTTTAGAGGAGTGAGCTCATAATCCAGGTTGAAGACAGCGCGACAGACACACCATTGAAAACTCACGATGACACTGACACTCAGGTGATTGAGAGCCACACATCTGCACACTTACACTGGGCCTGAGACTCATGTAGTGCTACACCTTGTAAGAGCTTTATGTGACCAATCTATAGAAAAGGGAACTCCATTATATGAGGGGGAGTTAGGTGACAGTTACATTACACTACCCTGGTGCTCTGCAAGACAATTGGCAGGTATTCTGGCTTGTCCTGCAAGGCACACAGAGGCACTTGATCATGCTTTGAGTAATCCATGACTGATGTGTCAAAGCTGTCTGATGGCATCAAATGCCCCATTGCCAGTACCCCCTAAGGTGGGTATGCCCCGTTTGGTAACATAAAGGCAGGGATAATTTGTGTGAAATTATGACAATGTAGTGCTATACATGGATTGCCCTACTTTGTTATCACAATCCAGTTACATCTGGTATGCTGGCGGTGTCTTGGTTTATCATACATGACACTATGCTGGGGAACAGATGTTGCCATGGCCCCTAAAATGTGTGACTTAGTGATGGCAGTGCATAACTCACCAAACATCTCACCTGCATGATATGTGAACTCCATGTCTATAATGGCGCAGTTGCACCTCATTCTGGTTGCATGCAACCTGTCCACAACCATTGCATGCAGCATGCCAACACATCTGCTACTGTCATTCAAGAGCGGTGAACAGTAAATAGTTTGCCAATGGGAGACTCAACAACAAGGCCACTGATCACCACACCAAGATGGTGAAGTAGATCCTGCTCCATGGCCACCAGATCTGCCTAGCGATGCTTCAGCTGGTGCTCTCTGCGGCTACTGCGGTACATCCTATTCAGGTGCTGGAGCAACTTGCCCCACTGCAGCCACCTCGCCTCCGTCCAGTAGCCCTGGATCACACAGCCCCCCATCACCAACATTAATGGGAGGTAGTAGGCTACCAGCCATACTAAGCCTCCCAGCTCCTCCTCTCCCATCCTTGCCAGCCTCCCCCTACCACACATATCTCTCAGGTACAGATTAACAAAAATTATGATTATAAACAAAATTAAAATAAAAGAAACTTAAGGCCCCAAGAAATAATCCCAACTAACCCAAATTATTAGCTATCCTGAAAGACACCCCACAGTACAAGTAAAATGACAGATACAAAAAACACACACATTTACTAACACTGGGGCAAACTACAGTCAAAAATACAAAAACACAACAGGATACAATACAGAGCAAGAACACACCACCAACTCCACAACATAATCACACAGTCAAAAGAGGCACAGACTATAAAGAGAAAGTGAAAGTACACTCACTGTACTGTGCCTGAAAATAGGATTTCCCATTACATCACTTCCTGTCCCTGTGCGTCATGTTTTCTGTAATGCGTGTATTTATTTGACGTATCTGATATTTGCATGAGTATTTCAGATGCATGACCTACATGAGTCTTTTATTTTGATGCATTACCTTTATGCGTTGATTTAACAGTAATTCAGCATTGAGATGAGTGCGAAGGTGGAATTCACGCTAGAGGCCGATGGGTCATATACTTTGCATTTGTGGATGTTTTGAACACATTTGTGTATTTTTTTTTAACTCTATTCCTGACTGCGTGATTTTGTTCCATCGTCTATGGATGCACCATGTATCAACATACAAATGAATGGGCTGGGATGCAGTGTGGCATTTTGTGTATGACCACATGTGGTAGTCCATACAACAATGTGATTTGGGTGTGATTGGTCTGTTACACCGATGTGTGTGTTACAGAATCGGCAACATGCAAATATGTTCATGTCTTGCATATGTATTAATGTGTGACAACAGTGTACCCACATATGTATGGCAGTCAGTACTATGCCACAGTTATGGCATGTGATTATGAATTGTGTTTACTTATGTAATGGGTGTAGTTGCCTTACAGAGCATAACATTTTAGATGACATACGCAGCTCGGGCATTGTTGATGATGGCTGATGAATGCTTTCTAGGAAATGTTACCTGACAGCTGTCTCCATATTTGGATCTTGAGTATATGGTGACTTGTGTGTTGATTACACATATGTCTCACATGTGTACATATTCAGTACATACTGTGACTGACACACTGCCTACATTCCACCCATATCATGTTTTGAACACAATAGATAGATTAAAGTCATTACATTTAACAGTGTTTGTGATTTTGTGTGGTGGACCTGCAGCCTTAGCTGCTTATGTTCTCATCCATTCTGATATGGATTCCACAGACTTGTCCATGCAAAGTGTGAGGTCATGTGTACCCTGTGTCAGGACTGGGCCCCATGTGAGTGGCAGGACTGATTTCCATGGATGTAAATCGCAGGCTCAAATTCTTCCATTGCTTGTCATACCTGAGCTAATCATGATGACCATTGTCACCAATGATGTCCCCCCTTATCACACATGCTTCATTCAGCCATTAAAACTCTCACACTGAGTTGTGTCAGTGGTCTGTTCAGACATTACATTCTCACCATATTTTGACATCCACTGTCTCATGTGTGGGGCCCTTGTTTACCTCCCATTTGGACATGTTGTAGTAGTGTGTGATGAGCTATTGTTGTACAAGTTGTCAACGTGGATGTAAATAATATGTTGTGATCCATAGATTGTGTCCTTCATTTGTCACATTCAAGTGATGAGGCTATTTGTGATGTGTGTGATGGTAGCAGTTCAATCTCACGCATCAGATGTGATATTGCTACAGTACTCATCAGATTAGTGTTTGTAACATGCCCCCTGAGGTTAGAGTCACAATCCTGAGGTATATGTTGTGGAGATTGAAGAGACCAACACCGGATTGTGTGAATAAGTGAGGTGTTTATTGACAAAGTTTACAAGGTGAGTTACTTGATTAAGTGAAGACGTTCTCAATGATGTGCAGTCTGCGGTGTATCCCTGCAGCTGTGTTGTGCTATTCCCCCTCATTTTCTTCTCCACCATCCTCCTCCTCCTCCTCATGCAGGTCATCAACCTGCTAATATAAGGGGACATTCATCCACACACGCATGTTGTGCAGGATAGCACATGTCATTATCATCTTGCCTCCTGTGATATCCATGCACCTGAATCTGGACTTCAGGGTGCCAAATGTCCTCTCTACAATAGTCCGTGTCCTCCGATGTCCCTTATTAAATGCACATTCTGCTGCTGTGCTTGGGTTGGGAAATGGGGTCATTATAAATGGCTGTATGCCATAACCTTGATGCGCTGCAAAAGATTAAAGGAGTAAGTTGTTGTTAGGGCTTGCAACAGGTCTGTCATGTAGCATGGGGTAGATATTTTGAGTTGGTTGAGACTCATATGTGTTTGTGGTATGCTGTGAGTTCCTAACCTTGTGTAATGCCTCCTCAGCATTGGGTTGTTTGACATGACAATCGTGTGTTTGGCTCAAGGACCTGGGACATATGATTTGAATTCCAAACTGATGGTCATAATGTATATACCATGCGTTGTGTAGTGGATCTTTGTATCAGTGTACTATCACTAGAGGGGACATGACACATTCTCAACACACAATGGGGTCAGATGTGGTGGCAACATAGTAGCACTACAGAGCCTGGACATCCCATCCATTTTGACATGTGTCATTGGAGATGATGGGCAACACTTAGGGTCTTTCAAATTGGTAAGTGAGAATGAGAATGTACAACACATCTCCAAAATTGGCTATACTGTCCTGCAACATTTAGACTATGATCGAATGCCCCATATGTGACATATTACTAGACTACCCTTTGTTATCCCCTGTGCCAGGTGCTAATATGCAGCCCTGCACCTAAACTACCTTCCTTGCACCAGGGTAGTTGGCTGGCTGCCTTGTGGAGCTGGAGGTGGATGTATCTGTGCAGGAAGAGACACTGCCCTCTACAAATGCTATTTTGATGGCCAATTGCCTCTTTCTGTGCGTGCAACATTATGCAGCATGCATCGGTGGCACAATCATCGGAGTTAAAAGCACACTCTACTTCCTTATTATGACCTGCATACATCACCCCGGGGGGAGTGTTTGTTGTTGGCGCTGCCTCAGGTTTTAGGTGACAGCCACATCTCTCTCAGCATCATCATGCTATAAAACGTATGGTGACAGACCTGCAGCAACACACATTGCACACCCCTTCCACACTATTTACAGAATGGGAGGGTGGCTGATTTACAATGTGGCTTCAAATCATTGTGAAATGGTACATACAGTGCAGGCCATGATAATGACACTCTGGGCTTTTACATAGGTCCCTTGGTGATCCAGAGTGGCAGCTAATGTTTGTGACAGCCATGAGGTGTCCAAGGGCGTGTATCCCATTGTTACAGGATGATAACATAATGACCAGTATCTCTCCTATTTTCCAACACATGAATCAGCATTTATACTGTCGACACATGCACAGTGCAGGCTATGGGATGGAGCTCAGCTACTTAGCAAATGTGTCCCTTGGCACAGTGCATGTGAGGTCAGTGATGTCCTGCTTTTTCCTACAGGGTCCCACTATGGCATCCATGATATGCACTGTCTGACAGTGACTCTGCCCCAAGGTGGGCCATTTATTGTATCTGATATAGGCATGATGGTGTTGTGAGTCAATGAGTGTTGCTTGTTAGGTGGTACTACAGTAGGTGTGTTACCACTTATCACACATCTGGCACATGGTATGTGATGGACATTGATCTTGTATTCCTATTTGTATGAGCCAACGTGTCAGGTAGATGTCTCTGCACATGACAGGTAAGTCAAGTATGTGTAGATGAGATGTAGTTGGTATAGGCGCAAGTTGTCTGGTATTTGATGTTCCTTCTGGCCGTGATGTGCACAGCATGACTTGAGGGATCTGTGCCTATATGGAACTTACATGACATGGGCATGGTATATGTGATTGAGATGTCTTAGCTATTCCTTGTTTGGTGTACTGTGCTTAAGTGTACCTAGTAGGCAACCTTTGGGCACTTGTAGTGGTATGTGTAGTTCTTCTGTTAGCAAAGGGTACAGGTCTGCACCTGTGGTGTGCCTTTCAAGTTGTGGGTGTGTTACATACATGTGGGTGTATGTGTTTGTGGTGTGCACTGATTGTGCTGTACTACAGCACGGTCCATATGTGTTTTGATAGCTGCACATCTGTGTTGCCCTGGCCATGTATTGATATAGTGGTGTATGTCTTGTGAGTCCGGCAGAGTTAGTGTATTGTGTATATATTGCTAGGTTTATTAACTTACCCACAAGTAGGCTACTTCCAAATTGTCCATCCTGGAATTGTTCATTGATACTGTTGTGCCGGAATATGTAGGCATCATGGACACTCCCATGATATTTGGCCAAAATGTTTATGAATAGTCCCCAGCTGTCCAATATGACCTGCCAATAATGAAATGTGTGTGCTCGCTATTACGGTATAAGTGCTCTGTTGCTGCAGGTGGTACAAGCCGGACATGGGTGCAGTCAATTGAACCAAGCACATTCGGGAAGCCATGGATTTGATAGAACCCCTGTTTGTTCTCCTGCTGCTTTTGCTGGGTGTTGGGGAAGCTGATATGGTGGGATGTCAGGGAGATAATAGTGTCTAACACCTTTGGCAGGAATGCAGAGAACGACAGCTGTGAGACACCAACAACCAGGGCACCCATTGTTTGGAAGAAGCCACTTACCAGCATGTGCAGGACAGCTAGCAGCTTTGTCACAGCTGGTATGTTGTGTGGGGTTTGCAGGCTGGCTGCAATTTGTGGCTCAATGTGGTGCAGCAGGTTTAGTATGGATGCTGGTTCCGTCTGTAGGTCCTAATAATGTCCTGGTCCCTGAGGCCAAGGAGGGTTGTCCTGGTTCTGAAGACCCACTCCTGCCTTCTGTGTTGCATTTGTGGGCTGCATTGTAGTGGTGGTGATTGCTGTAGTTTGGTGTCCTCAGTGTCATCTCGAAAGCTGGATCAGTATCAGTTCTATCTTCTCCTGTAGGTTGGTAATGTTGCTTCTGTGTGTTCTCCTTACGTAGTAGTGTCTTGGCCTCATTTTAATACCTGCCCTTACCCAGGCATTCAATTTTGATGCAAATCAGTGTAAACATTATTTTTTGGGTCCATTTCACACCCGGGTAGATCAATATGGTGCTAGGGGGTTTGAGTAATTTTTTGGGCGGGAACGCCTGCCTTCCATCTCCTTGACGCAAGGAGGTTTCACACACCCAAAAAATGACGTCACCAATATTTTGATGCTAGACAGGTCTAGCATCAAAATATAAATAAGGCGTTGAGTTTGCGCTGTATTAGCATAAAAAAAAGTGACGCTAATTCAGCGCAAACTGAGTATAAATATGCCCCTTAATCTGCCAATAGCCAGCAGTAAGGTCAAAAGTGCTTTGTTACAGATGGCAGTTTATCTATGAGCTCATCTGCCCTCAGGATAGGGTGAGCATCAGTTTTGGTTACTGTATTGAGCCCTCTGTAGTCCTCATTTTGAGAGTGTGGTTTTGGGTCCAGCACCACTGGGCTATCTGAGTGCTCAATGACTCCCAAGTCAAGCATCTTTTGCACTTCTGCTTTGATGCAGTCCCTTACATGATCAGGTTGCCTGTAGATTTTACTCTTGACAGGCAGGCTGTCCCCTGTATCAATGGTGTGTTCACACCATGTGGTTTGACCAGGTATAAGGAAAAACAGTTCAGAGAACTGTCCAAGGAGATTTATTGCAGTATTCCTTTTGAGACTGAGAATGGCAATCTGATAAGACTACCCACTTAACTGAGCCATTAGCTGCAGAATTTGAAAAAAGGTCAGGGATAGAGTCACTCTCATCTTTCTGTCCCTCATCAGTGGCCACGAGCATGGTTAAGTCAGCCCTGTCATAGTAGGGCTTTAGGTGGTTCACATGAAGTACCCTCAGGGGACTTCTTGGAGTGCCAAGGACTACTAAGTAAGTGACCTCACCCTTCCTTTCCACTATCATGTGTGGTCCACTCCACTTGTCTTGAAATGCTCTAGGTGCCACAGACTCCAGGACCCACACTTTCAGCCCTGGTTGTTACACAGTCAGGACAGCCTTCTGGTCATGTCATTGTTTTGTAATTTGTGTCTTGCCTGAAGGTTTCTACTGGCCTTCTTCATGTACTCAGCCATCCTTGATCTGAGCCCAAGTACATAATCCACTATGTTTTGTTTATGGGGCTCCAGGGGTTGCTCCCAACCATCCTTCGCAAGAGCCAATGGACCCCTAACAGGGTGAACAAAGAGGAGTTCAAAGGGGCTGTAGCCCACTCCTTTTTGGGGTACCTCCCTGTAGGCAAAGAGGAGACATGGTAGCAGGACATCCCATCTCCTACTGAGTTTTTCTGAAAGTCACATTATCATACCTTTGAGTATTTTGTTAAAACGTTCAACCAACCCATTTGTTTGAGGATGGTAAGGTGTGGTGAATTTATAGGTTACACCACACTCTTTCCACCATTACTTTTAAGTATGCAGACATGAAGTTGCTACCTCTATCTGATGCAACCTCTTTTGGGAATCCCACCCTGGAAAAGATTCTCAGGAGTGCCTTGGCCACTGCTGGAGCTGTAGTGGTCCTAAGAGGAATGGCTTCTGGATACCTGGTGGCATGGTCCACCGCCACCAGATTAAATCTGTTTCCAGAAGATGTGAGAGGGTCAAGGGGGTGAACAATGTCAACCCCTACCCTTTCAAAGGATACCCCATCCACTGGCAGTGGGATTAATGAGGCCTTTGGAGTGCCACCTATCTTGCCACTGGTTGACAGGTGACACATGAGCGCCAAAACTCCTTTGTGTCTTCTGACATATGAGGCCAGTGAAAGTGAGGGACCAGCTGTCCCAAGTTTTACTTTGCCCCAGGTGGCCAGCAAAGGGAATGTCATGGGCTAAGGTCAATGAAAACTCCCTGTATGGCAGAGGGGTAACCAATCTTCTGGTGGCACTAGGTTTGGGTTCCCTTGGTTCTGAATACAGGAGGTTGTTTTCCCAATGACACCCTGTGGGTGTCACTGAAATCCCCTGCCTCCTGTTTAACAGATTGCTGTCTCAAACCCTCAAGAGTGGGACAAGTCTTTTGAGCCACAGTTAACTCCTCCCTGGCAGGCATCCCCCTGCATCAACGAGTTCAGCTGTGTTTGCTTGAACGTCTTCAGGTGTAGGTTCTGTCCAAGGATTAGATTCCTCCTCCTCAAAGGGGGAATCATCAGTGGAAGGAGGGATATGGGATAATATCTTACTCTTCCTACACCTGCTTTTGCGAAACCCTTGGTCTATAGTTTTAGGATCCAAGTTTCCCTGTTCTATTTGCTTCTTGGAGCCCTAGTAAAAGCAGAGATGTGCCTAGGAATGCCCAGCATGGCTGCATTGGCCTCTATCTCTACTTCAGCCAAAGCTGAAGTCTCCAAATCGTTCACTAGTAGACACTTTACAGGTAGGTCTGTGGACACTATAACTTTTTTAGGACCAGTAACCCCCACCCAGCTGAGATCAACAACTGCCATGGGGTGGCACACAGTATTGTTGTGGGCGTCAGTCACTTGGTACCGATGACCAAGTAGGTGTTAATCAGGGGCCACCAGTTTTTCAGTGACCATAATTAAACTGGCACTTGTGTCCCTGTAGGTCTCAAACTGAACACCATTTATTAGGGGTTAGTTGCTTGTACTTATCCATATTAAGGGGACAAGCAACAAGGGTGGCAAGGTCAGTGCCACCATCAGAGACTAAAACAGCCACAGTTGTTTCCCTATCTAAACCAGCCCCCACTGCCAGAGTTAGCCCCCCTATACCCTTGGATTGACTATTGGTAGTGTCAGTCTTCCGACCACCACTGCAATTGCTAGTGGTACTAGTTGCAGTAGTGAGGGTAGTAGTGGTGTGAGGTTTGGTGGTTTTCTTAGAACAGGACCTGTCTTCTGCCCTATGGCATTTGTTTCTACATATATAGCACCATGGCTTTTTGTTCTGATTGTTGTGTGAAGAGGATTTAGACCCATCACCAGAAGAAGTTTGTGGGCCCGATGAAGTCTCTTTCTTTTCTTTGTCCCCACCTTTATCATGTGACTTAGCATCCTTCTTCTTGTCATTGTCACCCCCTATATGAGCTTTTCTGCTCACCCTTGTTCTGACCCAATTGTCTGCCTTCTTTCCCGATTCCTGGGGAGAGGTCAGATCTGAGTCTACCAAGTACTGGTGCAACACGCCAGACACACAATTATTCAAAATATGCTCTCTCAGTAATAGTTTATACAAGCTATCATAGTCAGACACTTTGCTGCCTTGTAGCCAGCCTTCTAAAGCTTTAACAGAACAGTCCACAAAGTCAACCCAATCTTGGGAAGTCTCTTTTCTGGTCTCTCTGAACATAATTCTATATTGCTCAGTTGTGAGACCAAAACATCTAAGAGTGCATTTTTAAGAATATTGTAATTGTCTGCATTCTCCTCTCTGACAGTGAGAAGTCTACCCCCTACCCTTGTCAGAGAAGGACAACCAGAGAATAGCAGACCACTGCCTTTGATGGACCCTCTGAACTTTACAGGCCCTCTCAAGTGCAGCAAACAACTTGTAAATATCATCCCCTACCGTGTAGGGGGGACAATTTTGTGCAGGTTTCTGGAATCCAAGGAGTCCTCCTTGAGCCTGTAATCCCTGAAACCTGAGCTGCTGCTGCCACCATGGGGTACTAACACCAAACCCTGTCTTTCTCTCTCCACTGCCAAGGCCTACCCATGTAGGGCTAGCTGTTGCTGCTATAGCCTCAGCCTGGCCTTCTCCAGTCTCCGTTTCCTGAGCTCTCTATCTATAGAGTCATCTCCTGGAACTGTGCAGTGGGATCATTCAGATCCTGAAGTAATGTGAGAATGAGCAGAGGGGGATTTACTCCTAGGTTTGGTGACCCTTTCTACTTGCCCTCTGGGTGGGAAAGGACCCCATTAGTGTGACATCCCTTCCCACTACCAGCTATGCTAGTTAGTCTACTAGGAATATTGTGATCCTTTGAAGAACCCTCCCCAAAGCCTATCTCAGTGGGGTTAGGGTCTTCTCTTCCTTCCTCCTCCTCCTGCCCACTAACTTGATCCTGGTGATCCAGGAGGAGGAGGCCCAAAAGCAGACTTGTGTTAGAGTTCCTCCCCATATATAACTTTCTCTCTGCAAACAGCCCCTTCAATTCCTTGAAGGTCAGGTTCTCATAAGGAGCCTCTATGACCTCAGAGCTCTGTCTAGCTGTAGACATGGTGTTTGTTAGGATAGTGTATGGTTTACCTTACCTCCCTAACTCCTAGTCTCTTAGAAAGAAGTTTAGAGACTAGTTTTCTGCACTAAATACTATGTATACCTCTAGGTATGGAGTCATCTTTCCTGTGGAAAGCACCAGGTGATGGAGTGATGTGGTGATTGCAAGAACTTATCCCACCGCTGCACCACCAATATAGGATGCTGGCCTTGTGTGTGGTGGGTCCCTATGGTACTTACACCTTATACCAGGTCCAGGTATCCCTTATTGGTGTAGCGTAGTCAGTGTCTAGAAGCCAGGCTCTCTAGAGGTAGCGGTGGATGAGCAGCCGAGGCTTATCTAGGAGACATACAAAGCTCATGCAATAAAACTGTAGTCACACTTAGTACTTACGCACATGAAAGAAAATACTCAGTGTTACAAAAATATAGATACTTTATTTTGGTGACACAAATACCAAAAATACCACAATTGGATCTCATTGTAAGGTACCCTACAAATTACACCTACACAAGCCTATGCACACATCCAACTTGCACTGATGTAAAGTATCAACAATAACAAATGTTGCTAAGGAAACGCAGACAGCACTGGTAGAAACATGCCATACCTGGATTAGGTGACATGGAAGCATCCATGTCACTATGGACACATCCCAACAAAATACAGTTCAACAAGTGACACCTGCCCAAAATGAGTCCATGAGGTATTAGCAAAAGCACTCAGATGTGTCCCACATGTGGTATTGCAAGGAACAACAATGAAGTCACGTCCTAAACATCATGTAGAGATGTCTCCAGAATACACACAAGAATGGTCCTGTAATGCCCAGGATAACCCCCACCAACGTCTCACACCCATTTCCTTGTTTACTCGTGTGTTTGTAGTAGGTGATTGTACTGTACAGGAGGGAGGGACACAGACCTTGCAAACGCTAACTGAAGGGCACCAAATTGCTGTACAATGAGTAGCTACATTACTATCCACATATCAGATATGACAAGTATGGCATCTGTCAGTGGATGAATCTCTCATCCCAAACACCTGTGATGCAAACATCACTACAAGTCAATCCATGATGCATTCTCATAGTCAGTGCACAATTCCCTATCAACACACAGGTGCTGCGCACCTACAAACAACATTCCACATCAAGAGTACATGACGTGGATCCACACCCTGGCCCTACCTGTCATTTTCATCATGGCTACTGTGGTTACACATAACTAATGACATACTATGAGGCATGAATGTATCTGTCTGGCAACATATGATGAAGACACAGTCCTGTGTGGGACATCACAGTAAACAGACAACCATTGCAGATGTACCTTTACAACAACAAGATCCCATGGACATTTTTATTAGAGATTTCAGACATCATTCCATCTGCATGGCTGGCACATGCCTACATCTAATGCATAGTTATGTATCCTAGTGGGA
Source organism: Pleurodeles waltl (assembly GCF_031143425.1). Classification (NCBI taxonomy): domain Eukaryota; kingdom Metazoa; phylum Chordata; class Amphibia; order Caudata; family Salamandridae; genus Pleurodeles; species Pleurodeles waltl. The sequence continues at coordinate 918,033,073 of NC_090447.1, forward strand.
ATCGAGCACATGCAGACATGTAGGCCACTGGAATGTTGGTTACACTGATGATACATCACCCATGACAATGTACATTCCCCACTTGCCAAGTGAAAATAATATGCCAAGATTTTACAATGAAAGTCATGTCACATGTATGATGATCACCCCTGCATCACCAACTGCTGTAAGGCACCAGCATCCAACGGACAAAGGTGAAAACTTGGGCATGGTTTGTAGATGTCTACCTAAACATATCCCCAGACACATGGCAGTGGACAGTGAGCCACATCCTACCTACCGTTGGATTGTGACATTTGGGAGAAGTGATTAGTTGGTGGAAACTAGCACCCACCAGAGCAGAGTATTTGTACACTAAACACAGTCATTATTTGATCCCTGCTGTGCAATTGGACCAAGGTTCCCCACAGTTTAGTCCTAGGTTCCATCTCAAAATGGATGAGCACACCAGTTGGAAACACATGGCCCGTCTATACCAATTAGTTCCCAGATGATCTGTGACACATTACATATCCCACATTGTCAGGGGGAGCAGTTTGTCCCCCACGCAATCGGCTGGCAAAGGGTCAGGCATGAATGTGACCTGTACGCACCCACTTGTGGCTGCTGTGCTGCCCTCAAGCACCCATCCAACTCTGGGTTGGTCACACCAAAATGCAATGCCATTAGGGGGGTTATTATCTGACGGATACCCTATCCTTGTTGGGAGGACAGCCCCAGCTGGGCCTCTGTGGTCTTCAGGGGTCAACCTCTTACGTCCTCCCACCTCTTCCGACCATGGATGCTCCACCAGATGTGGACCCCCAAGGGCTGCGCATTCTTGGCGATGGCTCTCACTACCCCCTTCTGATGAGCGTTGACCTGCATGGGTGCAACGGACAAGACAGCATATTATGTCCACAAGTCCCATAAAAAATGGCTGAGTCACATATATGTCAGTGAACAAAGCTAATAGCATCCTGTCTTCACCATCTTGTCAACCTGTGGCACATCTCAGTAATTGGACACAGGGACATGCCATAAACACTCCCTAAAAGGGTGTCCTACACACTCCCCAGCTCAGGTCCTGCACTGACCAGGTAGGCCAACTGTGATGTTTGTGGGACATGAGATAGTCACATGACATTGAACAGAAACACAATTGAACACATCACACAAGGTGACAAGTGACATTTAAACCAGAATCTACACAAACATCCACTACCTATCAATGTCGCTCGCTGCATATAGTCCATATAGGCCACAGCCAGCCTAAAGAATGACCCATTGTGCTTGGACCACAAAGAAGGGAGTGACATGTTGAGCACACAAAGAGTCAGGCCTGTCCTTGTTTGGACATGTGCAGAAACAGATGCAGGCACCTGCTACTTCAGGGTGTATTGGTCTGTGTGTCACATCAACATAACAAAACATACTTCTACACATGTGTGTTAATGAAACCAAGAGTCCGATATCATGGCGAATCAGTTAACAACATACTGTTTGCAGATGTGCAATGTCCACAATTCAAGGGACATGCACAGGACCCATCAGAGCTGGATGGAAGAGACCACAGGGCTGTGGGATCAAGGGACCTGTCAAGGCTATGTGACACACATTGTTAGAGTAGAAAAGAACACATCGGTCACAGAACAACAGCCTGCTCCCAATGCAATTCCCATAGTATTCAGTGGACAGAGGCTCAATAAGCTGCATATTGGCAGTGAGGCATGATTTGACAACATCACATGCTTGCAGGGGTATAAGGTGTGGGCAAAGTGTCCAACTGGCATTCAAAAAGGGAATAGATACCACACCAGATTTTGATTTTTTCTGTGAGTAACAATAGACAGGCCCCAATGTGTGCAGGCTGAGCAAACAGACCTACAAAAAACACCATATCCAACAAATCACATGCATCACAGTACATCATGTAGCCTCCTTCCAATTGCCATTGGGTGTCTATGTGCAGAGCTGAGGGGCATTTTGAGTCAGTACCTGGCTGCAGAATAACATTCCAACAAGTCCAGATGTGGCCAGAGATCACGGTACAAACACAGAAAGAGCTGAAATAGAGATTAACCAACACATATAACATACATTCACACCTCCTGCGGTCATGCAATTACATGTGACCACACATGAAAATCATTTGATGGCAAGTGTTGCCTGGGGATGGCTGCCATGACACCTCACGGAGTCATGTACATCCAACACAATATGGGTCAGGGAACTCCCAATACACACCCACCACATTGCTCACAGCTCCAAACCTGTCACTTGACATAGATACATGCCTATTAATCATCCGTTATTGCACACTGTGGGCCCCTACAGGGCTCTGAGGACACAGTCTGATAAACTGTGCCTAGGCCTAGGCTGACTAAAGCTAAAATAAGTAGAGTTACTGAGAAAATTGTGCACATGGGGCACTTACCTGCTCCTCTGGTGCACCACAAAGCTGTCTATACAGGCGTAGGACCTCATCCACCAGCTTCTCTAGTTGTTCCGGGGAGAAGGCAGGGACCCTATTACTTTTTGGATGTGGCGGACACTGCCATTGGCCCAAGACCACCACAGGCAGCAATTTTATCCTATGGCAAAGACCGCCACTGTAGCATCCGCCTCCCGCCACGATAATTTCCGCTGTCGGTTGTGGGCGGTTCCTAATGTCCAGTGGAGTAGGTCAGGGAGCTGCCAATTTAGAGGCATACAATGTAAATTCACACTTTTTTAGATGCATCACAATTTGGAAAAGTGTCTAGATGAATTGTGAGTGCTGGCCTTGTCCTGTCATGTAGGTGAATTGTTTTAATGAACATAGTGGTATGTGATCCAGCACATATGACAACATGATTGGGGCAGAGCCACCAAACTCTCCCCATCGGACATTCCAGGATTTGGAGCATTGAATCACAGTCAGAGTTGCAAGTTGGATGCACATTTTAGTTGCTGTTCAGATGGAAAATGTGTACACATATGTAGAAAAGCAAGAGGGTAACGAGTTCCAAATGAGAAAATGTAGTATTGATGGTTGCTGTGCACCATGTTTTCAGTGACTCATGTGACATCTCACAGTTTGCATATGACATGTATAATGTAAAATGCAGGGGACACAATGACAAACGGCCATAACTTAATTTTTTCCCACATAGTTACCCTGGAAGGAGAAGGATCAGACAATCTCCTGTGTACTGTCCACTAGCAGACTTGCAGGACATGGAAGACAAGCACGTTATCCAGATATACTGTCTGGATAGGCAGACAATCATGGATCGTTGTTGTAAGTTGGAGCCAGAGCTGATGCCGATCCTCCGAAATCCAAATAGCATACCACCCATTTCAAAAGTCATGTCAGTGTTCCACTTCCTGGCCACAGGGACCTTCCAAAATACAGTGGCCCTAACTGCTTGTATGTCCCAGCCTATGTTCAGTTGGTCTTGAAGGATGTTCTCTCAGCAATGTTGAAACACCTGGTCAGCTACATCTGGTTTCTTCAGTGTGAGGATTTTGCCCAGGTTTGGCACATATCCCACATGCTGTGGGAGCCATTGATGATACCCATGTAGCCTTGGTTCCACCGCATGGCAATGAACAGGTCTATCGTAACAGGAAGAAGTACCATTCAATCAATTTTCAAGTAGTTTGTCTGGTGGGCCTCTACATTTCCCAAATATTTGCCAGGTACCCGGGTTCAGTCCATGATGCCTTAATCATGCAGAACAGTGCATTCCACAGCTGTTGACACAACTGTACCCAAAGAGGGCTGGTTGGTATGTCACATATGTCATGTGTGTAAGTATGCCATGTATGCTGCTAGTTAGACAATGATTTGGATGCATGGTTGCACACATGTTGCATTCTCTTACAGGGGACTCAGCATATCTAATCCGTCCTTGGTTGGTGACACCGGTAAAAAACTCAACTACGACAGGGGAAGTTTGCTTCTATGAGGCACATGGAAGAACACAGTGTGTCATGAAGTGGGCTTTTGGGGTCCTCAAGGCAATGTTCTGGGCCATTGACAAGACAGGTGGAGCCTTCCTCTACTCACCAGCAACAGTGTGTAAGATCATTGTGGCCTGCTGCATGCTCCACAACCTTGCCCTCAGGAGAAGCAGCCCATATATACCTGTTGAGGGAGAGCTAGCAATGCCATCAGGTGAACTCCTGAATTGGCAAATGAGGATGACAGTGTTGAGGATAAAGGTGGAGACATGCGGGCAGATCTCATCAATCAGTACTTCACCTGAGTGTAAGTATGGGTGACTGTATGGGATAGTGTAGGCTCAGTATTTGTTGAGAAGGGTATCCCTGTCACCATGAGACAGGGCACCCCATGCTATGTATCATACAGCCCAGGTTTGCTGGCTACATCAGGCTTGAAGATGTGACTCTGTAGAGGGTCTCCTTTGTTTGTGGCAGTCCCAATGCACTGTCAGTGAAACAACTGAAGTTTGAAATGAGGACCCCCACCTCCTCCCCCACAACTAACAACATGGGAATAGCAAGTCTTGGCAATCATGCATCCTGAGGGCCTGGCAGGAGTAGCAGGAGGACTGGACTCTTGTAAGTCAACTCTCTATTACTATCACCCCCCTACCTGCATGCCATCACATACCCTTACCCTCACCATCACTCCCATCACTCCACTACCTCCCACACACCCTACCATCACATATCACTCATCCAAATGCCAAGCCCTGCATGCACCACCAATGCATGGACACCACTCACAGCCCTGCATAGACACTTATCACTAAAGCATGCACACTAGAGAGAATCAGCTAGCCCACCGTATACCAACTCACACAAGTGAAAGCTGCCAGGGTGAATACAACCAAAGAGGGCAACCCACTGATGCACAATATGTCACACACAGAAACAATAACACTGCATTAACATCCCCACAGGTAACCCAGCCAATGTCAGCAGAGAAGAGGTGCTAGCATAATCTAGTCGTCCCATAGAAGAGGGCCACAGTGATGACAACAACTATAGTCCCCTGGATCTGGATGACCAACCTGGCCCATCAGGGACCTCTGGTAGCCGGATACCCAGCCACAGTCACACACCACCACAGAGCCTCCCCCCTCAGGAAATACCACCACAGCACCCATCCAACGTACCCATACCTCTGTCCCCAGGACACGTCAATCAGCAGTGTGTCCACCACTACAGGGACCCCAGGGCATACCTCCCCTACAAGACAATCAGGGACCTGGGGTCAGTGGCAGTGGGTTCACGGTTCAGGGAACAGAAGTACAGGACAACAGGGAACCTCGGAGGACTGCTGTGTGCCAGGGAACCAACTCTCCAGGAGGCACTCACCGAGATCCTGGTAGCATACCAACATTCCAAGGATACGCTGGGCCAGTACTGGCTACCATGCAGGAGAACAGGCGGCTGTAGGAGGGACAGTAGCAGGGTATCAGGGAGGACTTGCAGGCCATTAACACCACCCTGGTCTCCATTGCTGGGGTGCTGGCAGACATGGCCAACATAATGAGGGAGGCAGCCTCACAACAGCGGGCCCCTGCTACTAGTCAGACATCTGAACTGCCTACCACCTCCTCTGCCACTAGTAGACAGGAGGCCCCACCACAGGACCATCAGGCCACCAGCACCCCTCCCCTTGCAGAAGTTGAACCACCCCGCAAACGTTCCCTGCGATCCAGGCAGAAGCCGGAGACTATTACCAAGACCCCCACCAGGAAATAAGACTCTCCTGATTGTCACCCTTGTGTCCCACTCTGTCACCCTGTCCACCTTGAACTGCCATTGCTCCTACTCCTATGTCCCCTTGGACAATGCACCTGTGCACCAAATAGACTGGAACTATACCCTGGACTCTCCTCCATCCTCACCCCAGCCCAATGCACTTGCCCGTCTACTCCTCAGCACTTAAATAAACACCCTTTGAAAAAATACAAGTATGGAGTATGTCAAATGATTTAAGTGTGCATTTGTTTAACCAGGTTCAAACATTGTATTTCAAATGTACAGTAAAGTTCACATTGGAAGACCTGTAGTTGGCTGCAGTGATCACACCAGGAGCGATAGTGGGGCACCAACATCTGCAAAATGAGTTACCAAAGGGTACAGTGAGTGGGCATAGAAGTGGGAAAAACAGCATGCTAGTGACAAAGATAAACAAGAAAATTTCAATGAAAGATGAAGTAATACTGTCCTACCTGTGTGTCATTGGAAGTATTGTGTGATCACTGCAGTTCTGTTGTTCTCATCTTCCTCCTCTGCCTCTTCATCCTCACTGTCCACAGGGTACACTGCTGCCACACGCCCATCTCCAGCCTCCTCCTCCTGCAGAAAAGGCACATGGCGTCTCAAGGCAAGGTTGTGCAACATATAGCATTCCACAATGATCTGGCAGACCTTCTTGGGTGAGTAACACAGGGATCCACCTGTTAGATGGAGGCCCCGAAACCTGGCCTTCAGGAGGCCAAAGGTACGTTCTATTATCCTTCTTGTAAGCCCATGTGCCTCAATGTAACGTTCTTCTGCCCTTGTCCTGGCATTCCTCCCAGGGTCAGTAGCCATGATAGGTTGGGGTAACCTGAGTCACCTGCAAATATGGATGGACAACATTTAGCCGCACAGCATCCCATATGGCCTACACCATACCCATAAGCCAACATCCACTGAGTTGGAACCAGGGCTCACCTATTAGCCACACTCTGTGCCTCTGTAGTTGGGTCATCACATTTGGGATGCTGCTATTTCTGAGGATGAAGGCATCATGCGCAGACCCAGGATACTTAGCATTGGCATGGGAGATGCACTGGTCTGCCAGGCACACCATCTGGACATTCATAGAATGAAAACTCTTTTGATTTCTGAATACCTATTCATTTTGCCAGGGGGTAGAATGCAATATGTGTTCCATCAATTGCCCCAATTATGTTGGGGATCTGTCCCATTTCATAGAAGTCAGCCTTCACTGTGACCAAATCCTCCACCTGTGGGAAAACAATGTAGCTGCACATGTGTTTTATCAGGGCAGAAAACACTCTGGTCAGCACTATTGAGAACATTGCCTGTGACATTCCTGCTGCCAAGCCCACTGTCACTTGGAAAGAACCAGTTGCCAGGAAATGGAGCACTGATAGAACTTGCACAAGAGGGGGGATCCCCGTGGGGTGATGGATAGCAGATATCAGGTCAGGCTCCAGCGGGCACACAGCTCTATGATTGTGGCCCTGTCAAGTGCCTAGGCAAGGATAATGTGCCTGTCCTCCATTGTCGCCAAGTCCACCATGGGTCTGTACACGGGGGTATGTCGCCATCTCCTATTCATCCGCAGTTGTTGCAGTCTAAGGGACAAAAGAGTGAGGAGCCAGTCACAAACTGAACATAATAGCCACAACAGTACAATGCATTATGTTAATTTGAAATGGTTAAATGACATTGTATATCCAATTGTAAACTGTAACACAGTTATAATCCAGTGCCTGCCCCCCCTGAAATGGCATCCGCCTGTCCTGTGTGGAGGTGGTCAGGAAGCGCCGTGCAACCCCTCATTGGATAATATTGGCCACTATGGGGTACAGTGGCCAATGGTGATGAACGCCAGTGGTGAAGGTATGCACCGCTGCGGACGTCACCGCCATTTTCTAGCTGTACTCTCACTTGCTACCTGACCTTCAACAGGAGAGGACCTTCACTGCATGTGGTACTGTGATCTGTGTCTGGGACCTAACGTGGAGCATGTGACTGAGGAAAGGGCCCCTGCCTTCATCTCAGAGGAGTTGGAGAGACTGGTGGATGCGGTCCCACCCCAGTACAGACTGCTGTATGGGCCTCCAGACCAACAGGTGAGTACACTGTGAGCAGGATGCATGGGGCACTTGGAGTGGTATGTGTGAAGGCCTCATGTGTGGGGGTTGGTGGAGGTCCCCTGGGCAGCGTGCAGCTTGTGTGCTGGGCCCTGTGTTTGCAAATGGCGATGTGAAGGGGTATGATGGGCCATAAGTGTAACAGGCAGGAATGTCTGACTAGTAGCTTTCCCTGCGTGTATTTCTCTGCAGGTCAACACCCATCAAAAGAAGGGTATATGGCGTGCCATTGCCAAGGATGTGCGGACCCTTGGGGTCTATGGCAGGCAGACCACCCACTGTTGTAAACGGTGGGAGGACCTGAGATGCTGGGCCCTGAAGACGACGGAGGCCCATCTGTGGATGGCCTCCCAACGAGGAAGGGGTGCCCATCAAACCCTGACTTCCCTGGATGGCGGTGGCCTATCTAGAGCTGGATGGGCCCTTAAGGGTATCACAGCAGCCACAAGGGGGTGAGTATAGTGCCCACCATTACAACTTACACCTGGTTGGGTGGTATCCGTGTGGTGGGTGTGTGTCTGTGGGTGCCCATAGGCCAGGCCTGACATTACAGAATAAGTCCCATGTTGGGCAGGGTTAGATGTGATATTCCTCCTACCTAGCTTGTAGACATACTCTACGGGGAATCCCACAGGACCCAGGATCCACTGATGCTGAGGGCACCAGTGGGACGGAGGGCTAGGGAAGCACCACTGCGGAGACTGGAGGGGATAGTTCGGACACAGATCCCTCCTCTGATGGGAGATCCCTGGTGGCAGCGGACACTTCAGTGACCACCCCAGATACAGGTACAGCCGACACCCCTGTACCAAACTGCCCCCCCTCATTGAGTTGCCTGTGCCCGCTCACCCAGGAGGGTGGGCATCTCTTTCACCGCACGCACCTCAGGCCCTGCCCCAGTGAGCACTGCTGCCCTGAGTGAGTAGGTTTATGACCTCCTGAGATTCATCTCTGTTAGGCAGTCAACCATTGTGAATCCCATCCAGGGGCTGGAAGACTAAATGCAACAGACTGATGCATTTCTGGAGGGCATTCACACTGGCTTGGCGGCCCACAAAGATCAATCCAGGCTCTGGCCTCCTCTCTGATGGCAGCCATCGTCCCTATTTCCACCCTCCCCCCTTCAACTTCCTCTTCCCAATCCCATTTCCCTCAACCCCAACCTATCCCAAGCACACAGGCAGACGAGCATGCACACAGGACAACACACAAGAGCTGTACAGGCAAACACAATCACCATACTTCATCCCACAGGCACTCACACAAACACAATCCAGTTGCAGACATACCAACATCCACTGCCTCCACTGTGTCCCCTCCTCCTCTTCCATCTCCCTCCCAGTTGCACCTACTCTCACACCTGCAAGCACTACATCATCATCTACTACCAGCATCACCAGCACACCTAGCAGAACACACACCCCACTTGCAGACACCACAACAGCCATGCACCTTGTATCCTCTCCCACTGTGTCTGTCACCCCCTTCCCAAGGTACAGCACTGCAAGGACTCAGACAACTAACAGCCATCCACCTCACAACAGCATACACCCCATGCACCTGCACCCAAACACAGCAGACAGATACCCCCTCCCTCTTCCTCCACTCCCAAACCTTCTCCCTCTTCCCGTCCCAATGTCCATAAGCTTTTCCTCTCCACCATTGACCTCTTCCCTACCCCTCCCCCTGTCCTTCACGTCTGGCCAGGGTAGAAAAAACCCAGGCAAGCACCTCAGCCACCCAGTTCACGTGCCCAGTAGTGTCCACATCCACTTGTGGTGGTAAAGGTTCCAGCTCACCAGGCAGCCTCAAGGAAGGGGTGCCATCCCCAAGTGATGCCCGGCAGGGCACGGAGCCTGCCCCAAGTGCTGCAAAGAAGGGCAAGGTGCCATCCCCAGCTGCTGCCAGGAAGGGCAAGGAGCCTGCCCCAAGTGCTGCAAAGAAGAGCAAGGAGCAGTCCCCAGCTGCTTCCAGGAAGGGCAAGGAGCCTGCCCCAAGTGCTGCAAAGAAGAGCAAGAAGCAATCCCCGCTGCTGCCAGGAAGGGCAAGGAGCCTTACCCAAGTGCTGCAAAGAAGAGCAAGAAGAAATCCCCAGCTGCTGCCAGGAAGGGCAAAGGGCCTGCACCAGCAGGCAGGAAGGACAAGGGCCTGGTACTGGGACTCAGTTGAAGCCCCCACCACCAACCATGGTTGTGCAGCTGTCCAAGGCTGCATGGGATGGGAAGGAGCTTCCCCCCCAAAACCACGAGCAGCACCACCACCACCAGCAGTGGGCAGCCGTCCTTAGCTGCAGGGGATGGGCAGGAGCTTCCCCTCACAACCACCACCAGCAGCAGCACCACCACCACCTGCAGTGGGCAACCATCCGAGGTTGCAGAGGATGGGCAGGAGCTTCCCCCCACAACCGCCACCAGCAGCAGCACCCCCACCACCAGCAGTGGGCAGCCATCCAATGCTACAGGGGATGGGCAGGAGCCTCCCCTCACCAGCAGCGGCAGCACCACCACCTCCATTGGGCAGCCGTCCGAGGCTGCAGGGGATGGGCTGGAGCTTCCCTCCACAACTTCCACCAAAAGCAGCGCCACTACCACCACTGAGCAGCCATCACCGCCGGCAGACGGTCTGTAGGCCTGCCTCCATCGGCTGTTGTGCAGCCTGCCCCCTGCAAATCCTGTGGGTATGACACCCACCTGAGAGACTGTGACATTGCACTCCCCAGGATCAGAAGCACAGGGCACAATGCCCCCTCCAGAACCAGTGGGTATGACACCCACTCATCCCATCCTCCCCAGGATCAGAAGCACAGGGCACGATGCCCCCTCCAGAACCAGTGGGTATGACACCCACTCACCCCATCCTTCCCCGGATCTGAAGCACAGGGTACAATGCCCCCTCCAGAACCAGTGGGTATGACACCCACTCACGCCATCCTGCCCAGGATCAGAAGCACAGGGCATATTGCCCCCTCTACAGCATGTGGGCAAGTAAACCACTTGAGAGACTGTGGCCTTGCACTCCCCTGGACCAAGCACAGGGCATGTTGCCTCCTCCAGAGCCAGTGGCCAAGTCACCCACTTGAGAGACTGTGGCCTTGCACTCCCCAGGACCAAGCATAGGGCATGCTGCTCCCTCCAGAACCAGTGGGCAAGTCACCCACTTGAGAGCCTGGGCCTTGCAATCCCCAGGACAGAGCAATGGGCATGCTGCCCCCTCCAGTACCAATGGATTTGTTCCATCTGCTGGCTAAGGTGCCCCCCATTCCCTGTCCCCCTGAGGTGCTTGCCTATTTTCCAACTGATGCCCCTGCAGTGTTATCTCCGTGTTGCGCAGGAGACAGGTGAGGCTTGGACTTTGTCATGTGGCCCTGTGGCCCATGCACATTGAGGACCGGGCAGTGTCCTTGAACTGTACATACGTATATACTTTTTGATTGAATGTTTGTATTGTTACTGTATTTATATTATTACACTCACTTTCATCTAATTGTGTTGTCCTTGCATTATTCCTGAGGGGTACTGGGTCAATATGTTTTCTTACTGCATCTGATTGTGTGTATGGTGTGGGGGTGGGTGTGTGTGTATGGTGCGGGTGTGTGTCACTCTCTTTTTTCTCCCCCCCTCCCCTTGTGCTAGGTTGCTGTACTCACCGTGGTCGTCTTCGCTGTTGTTGCTGTTCGTGGTGGAGCAGGACGTAAAATATCATGGGAAAGATTTGAAGCTTGGGCTCCATGGTGTAGTGGTTGCCCCCTGTGTCTGCAAAGGTGAGTCCTTAAGGTGAAGGGATCAGTTATGGTGGATGCAATCAGTAGAGTAGAGGTACAACATTTGGGGTCTAGTGTCCTACTAGTATGGAATATGGAAAGTGGTTAAGAAACAGTTAATAGGGTGAGTCTGTGGCACACAAAGGAGTGACATCAGGAAGTGGTCAGTTGTTGGCAGTGGTTGGTTTCTTGCCACCCTCACCTCCTAGATGCTTGGCTGGATGTCCCTGCTTGCAGGGGGTTCAGTAATTACAAAGGCAGGGGTGTCTTATGTAGGTGCTTCCCCTGGCAGGGCCTCCTATCCAGTGGCTGGCACCGATGAAGGGCCTATTGTGGATACGCCAAAGGAAGACGTGTGTTGTTGTTGGCTATCGTTGCTCATTGTACTGTTAATGTCCCTCAGCCCCCCTGTTAGGGAGGCCATGTTGGAATTGTGGGCCTCCCACTTTTCCCACATCTCACAATGGAAATCCTTCTGTAGCTCCTCGATTTCCCTGGCCCATCACACCTTGGAAATATTGGTAGGCACCCAAGACCTGCCTGATGGTATCCTGGCCAGAAGCATCACCAGCAGCCTCTTGCCACTGGGCCACACCATCCCTTCCATGCACCCTACCCCCACATGCCTGCGCCCTTGGTGCAGCATGCAGCCTTCGACTGGTTCCAGGACCACTATAGTCAGTAATGGCAGGCTGTGACTCAGGAACCTGGACTGGGGGAAACAAGATATAGGAGACTGTTGTAGGGATGCAGGTCTGGGGGTGACTGAATGCCTGCAATGCTGAGGCCACCTCGCATAGAAGAAGTTGATGCGGCCAGGCTTAATGTTCAGCAGTCCAGGAGTGTTCGTTTCACTGACAACTTCATCCATTGGGGTAGTGGCAGTCTACTCTGTGGCGTTGGTTATAACATTTTGAGTTGCAGTGGAAGCACAACCTCTTGATGTGGAGAGATAATGTTAGTGGTTGTATTGTGACATCTACCTCCAATATTTGTATTATAATTTTGTATTGAAGAAGTATAACAGTATTAAAATACAGAGTACATTGTGCCACTAAGCAGAACATAAGGAACAGAGGCAGTAATCAGCTGGTACATGAGAGAAAAAAAGAAGAATGGGATAAAAAGAGTAAGAAGAAACAGCAAATAAAAGAGGGGGAAAGTAGGTACGGGGGCAGGAGTAAGAGGTGCCTGAAAGGGGCAATACAATGCAGGGTACATGGTAGTATGAGATACAACAGGGATATGGACCTAACTGCAGTTGAGCCCTGGTCCCTATTTATATCCTAACATCAATGGCCAGGGGAAGCTAGACATCCCACCTGTTGGGCCGAGCTCCAAGGTGGATGAGCGAAGGGGTGAGGAGCAGATACATGGTGATTAAATTGGGGTGGAGGGTGACGCAAAAAGTAGTGCTGTGCGGCAAGCTGAGGCATTGAGCAGTAACACAACAGGTAAGAGGTGTGATGAACGCACCAAGGGAAAGGAGGACGTGTGTGAGAGCATGGGTGTAAGTAAGAAATGTTTTTGGAGAACAGTAAAACTGGAGTAAGAGGGGATGATAGATAGTAGTGTATAGTAAAGTAGAGTAGAGTAAAGTGGAGTAGAGTAAAGTAGATTAGATTAGAGTGAAGCAAAGTGAAGTACAGTAGAGTAGAACAGAGTAGAGTAGAGTGGGGTATACTAAAGTAGAATAGAGTAGAGTAGGGCACCCAGGGTACGACATGGTCTGGGGGAATGGGAGGGGTAGATCAAAGGAAGGTCATAGGAGTACATAACAAGAGAGGGGATAGGTCAAGTGGGAGGAAGAGGTGGAAGGAGGGAAGGTGGGGGGCCATGATAAAAGGAAAAATACAGGACTATAGAAGGGATGTAGAATAAGGGGAGATAGAATGAAGGGAATCGGTAGCGGGTGGAGGGGTGCAACTGGGGCAGCAGAAGAGTGGTTGGAGACCTGCTTTCCCTTGGAAACTATGGCATTGGTGACAGGAGTTGGAGGTGTAAAAGAGGAGTGATAAGCACACTATGAATCATTGGGAAGGAAGGGTGCTCATGTCTGTGTAAAAAGGGCAGTCTGGTCTTACAATTGATAGATGACACAGTCGGGACAGATCGGCGAGGTCTCCCATATCGTGGAGGAGTATGGAAGAGGAAGAAAGTAGCATCCGAGGGGCCATGGAAGCACCAAGAGTGGAACCCATCACATCCTAGAGGGTTCGGATCAAAGAGCAGTCACAAAGGATGTGAGTCAGGTAGCACCAGGTCTCCACGCATCTCCAAAGATTTGCGTGAGATAGACTACCTTGTCTGTGCAGTTAAACAGGAGTCCAGTACCAGTCATGAATTATTTTCTCGGCCTCTCGAGTACCCCTTTTCAAGGCCACCAAAATGTCTGTCCAGTCCTCTACATCAAACTCGGTCTGGATACAGATCTGCCACTTAGAGCATAAAGTGTCAAGGAGGGGCTGCGAAAAAAGATGATGTGTAAGGAGTTTGTAAGGCCCTACATCACGTTCTAGAAGTGGCTCCACATCCTAAGATAAGACAGCATGGGGAGACCAGAAGGGTCCAGGTGGTGGCACCCAGGCTTCGTCACAGACAGTGTAGTTGAAGGTACCATCACGTCTGGTGTGGTTGGAGGCCATATTCTTCCCGCAAGCTTGCAAAAGGTTTATGTTCACCATTCTCAATTTTCTGGTCAGAGCATTCAATACCGGTTGCACTCTATTGCGACCACTGGAGGATGTCCCCTCCGACATGCAGACTGACATTTCCCAATGAAGTGGCCTGTGAGTGGAGGTGAGGATGTACTTCAAAAAGGCTGTGCACCCTACTCCAGGCTGCATCCTTCGCATCGGATTGTCAAGGCATGACTTGGGGGAACCAACTTTGTACAAGGAACTGAGGCCTCCTGGGCTGGAGAGTAACAGTCACTCAGTGAAGACCCATTGTGGGGGATCCAGAGCCTCAGGGAGCATATACACTAAGAAATGGAGTGCAAGGGTATAGTGTTCTACCCACGGGAGTCCTAAGACTCCACAAGAACGGAGTGCAATGAGCTTATCAGGTGATAAACGAGTATGAAAGGAGCCCCACAAAAAGGCTCGCTCATTGCGTCAATCAGTCGGAGTGTTGATAGGGGCACTTGGAGGGGCAGCATACCTAGCAAATACGTGAAGTGCGGTAATGTAACCATTCTCACCCTCCTATTCCTTGCCCCACATGGAGAGTCCCAGATGGGACCACTTCTCAAATTCCATATTCATACGTGCTATGAGTGGATCAAAATTGTCTGCTATCATATGTTCTCATTCCCAGTTGAAAAAGATCCCCAGGTATTTGAGGCAAAATGGCGTCCACCGGAAGGGGCAGCCATAGATCGCTGCCCCTGTGGTAATGGTGGAGAGGGACAGAGCTTCACTCTTGTCCCAGTTTACCCGATACCTGGATAGGATCACAAAACCATTGATGATCTCCATTAACGCTGAGATGGATTGCCCCAAGTCTGCGAGGGTGAGGAAAATGTTGTCCCCATATAAGCAGACCTTGGATATCCCTACCTGGAAGTGGATTCCACTAAGTAGAGGAAAGTGGCGGATAGTGACTGCCAGCAGTTCCATTGCCAGCAGGAATAAGAGGGGTGAGATTGGGCAGCCCTGCTGTGTCCCTCTAGGTATCAGAAAAGGGTCAAATAATCTGTGAATGGGATACCCAACCCTAATTTCCGCAGTGTCACAAACAAAGGAGCTATGTTTTGTTTGTTGGCTAGCGCTGCATTGTGCATCATTTGCCCTTGAACGGTTGCCTTTGTGGCTGCCCACAGCATCCTCTGGGATGAAACTGTGCTTTTGTTGTCCTGTATGTAATAGTAATTTGCCCTGAGGAGTACGATAGCGATGTATGGCGAAACAAGGCAAGGCATGTGTCAACAGTCACTAATTTCGAAGAGTGATCAGAGAGGGCACTCTCCAGTATCTGAGAATCTCTAGCTTGGGCCATTAGGTTTTTTGACACAAGGAAATAGTCTAGTCGCGACTGAGTACCGTGTACCAAAGAAAGAAAAGTGTATTCTCTATCTGCCGGTAGTGTGAGTCTCCAGTGGTCCACCAAACAATGGTCTGAGGTCACATCTGGCAGTATTTCCCTATCATGACTATTGCTGACATCTATGGGAGCAGTCCTGTCAAGCACTGCATTCCGAGCTAGGTTCCAATCGCCCCCTTTAAGGTAGTGGGAGGCCCTGATCTTGGTAAGGAGGCAGTTGATTTGGAGGAGGAATGAGTGCTTGGAGCCCGTGGGTGTGTAAACTAAGCCTACACAGAGCGAGTATTCCCGGATCTTCAGTTTAGTGAAGACATATCTCCCTTTAGGATCAAACCACATTTTAGTAACAGTAACGGACAGGGTTTTACTGAGCAGAATTACCACTCCGCACTTCCTAGCTGTCCTGCCCCTCCCCGCCATCTCCGATTTCGGCCAACTACTAAATACCCTATCCAATCCAAGCGCAGTTTACTGGATTCAACATCATCAAGATGTTTCTGCTGCAGGAGAGCTACATCTGACCTTTTTGACTGGAGATAGGAGAGTACCTCTTTATGTTTCGCATAATGGGTCAGGCCGTTGATATTCCAGGACAGGCCATGAAGTGGACGGAAGGTAAGAGGGGTTAGACTGACCATGGCAGCATGAAGGGGAGATAGGAAGGTCAAAAAAGGAGACACACCAAGTGAGGGGGCAGTGGAAGAGGGAGAGTAGGGCAGTTAGCTGAGGCAAGAGGTAGAACTCCCTTGAGTCCAGGTCGGGGAGGGGTGAGGGATACTGGATGCCCACCAGGAGTAATTGTAGGGAGTTAGAGTAGGGTAAAGCAGAGGGGATGTTGGATGAAGTATAAGAAGAAGGAAAGAAAGAGAGAAAGAAAGGGGGGGAGATAGACCGAGGAGAAGAGAGTGGGGAAGGAGAGGAGGGATAGGTGGAGCAGGGTAGGGAAACAAAGAGGAAGATGGAAGTTTTGACTCTAGTTTGGACAAAGCCCCAATGATTTGGGTCTGTGAACTGTGGTTCCATACCTATAGAGTCAGCACACCCGCAGGGGCCCCATCAGTTGGTAGGGTGCACAAGTTGAGCAGTGGTGAGAAGGAGGGCTTGCAAAGTGAGGGAAGAGCAAACCTGAATGAGATGTGGCGCCACAGGCTCAAAGGAGGTCATCAGGCCAGTAGGTACCCGGAAAGGGCGTGCCGTCTTAAGAACCTGTCATCCGTGAGGGGATACAGATATACCAACAATAGCGGAGGGACCGTGGTGGGTTGTGACATTGAGAGCCAGTGGCCCAGGGTACAGTGACAACTCATCAACAGGAACAATTTGAACAGGTGAGCATCATAAACTATGAAACATAGTAAGTGTGCATTCTGTGAATGAAAGTATAAAACACAGTAAGAGCACAATATAGCTCACAGAGCTCCGCTGTAATACGAATATTATACGCCATTTGGGCAAAAGGATGAGGAAGGGGAGAGAAAAGACAGAGCAATGACAAGGCAGTGCAACAGACAGTAGAACATGATACGGCCTTCTAATGCGTCATACCATTGATCAGAATACGACATAACTGGACCATATCACATCTAGGCATTCAACAAAATACTCAGCTGTCCATCAGGACACGGGTGCATTTCTCACTGCCCATCTCAGCTTCATGGACATACAGGGCCCCTATGCCGGCAGGGAGGTCAGTTGGAAGCGAGGGAAGGCTTCAGACGAGAACAAGACTTGTAGTTATCTGATTGCTGAGTATAGTGCGCCACTGCTTGAAGCACCTGGTCTCTATTGCCGTGGGGTCTCGTTAGCCTCTCAGGGTTCCTGCCTCTGTGGCGAGAATCACCATCGCAGTGATTCCAACCATCTGAGTGGGCTTGTGGAGATAGTGCATCTGGGGTGGTCGTTGGACGACCCAAGGACGGGTCCGGGGAAGTCGTGTCAATAGCCTGAACTGAAAAGCCATCCAAGAAGAGACACAGGTCCTCCGGGTCGTAGTAATCTTTCAACTTGCCATTTTTGACGAGGGTCTGCCTTTCCTGTTTCTGGTAAATATACAGATTACAGTTTATTAGGGGGGCAGGCACCCACCTTGCAAGGGCAGAGGGAGTCAGCATGGTGAAGACTTGGTTGCAGTCCAGGGCCAGGGCCTATCTTGCTCAGCCCAGCAAACCAGGTGGAGGCGAAGGTTGGCCTCCAGGAGTGGGGGTATCGTTGTCCCTGCGCCCTCAAGCAGAAAAAAGGTGAGGAGGCTTCCTGGGTCCTCTCCAGGTCATCTTCCAATTGCCCACAGGACAGAGGAGAGGTAATGCCACAGCTGGTCCTGGGTTCCCAGCCCCAAGAAGGAGCCCTCTGTTTGACCCAACTATAATCCGGTCACGTCCCACCCAGCCAGAGGGTCACTGAGCAAGTCCTCATGGGCAGTGCAGCATGGGATACCGGCAAGTTTGGCTGGCGTGGGGACAAGCGGGTGTTAGCTTTGTGGTGTTCTCCGCACCTTCGCTGTGTGTCTCCCTGAATAAACTGAGCCCAGAGCACCCCAGTAAAGTCAGTGGTTAAGCCTGGTGGCTGTTTCTCTGCAGGCTCCGTTTACATGCTGAGGTCCATGTGGTCATTATCGTTGTGCCCACATGACCCCAGTGGGGAGCAATCAACAACGAGAGGGGGGCAACCTGGAGAAGATAGTGCTAGGCCCCGGGGATGTAGAGAGGTTCAGCAGGCTTCAAGTAATGCAGAGATATTGGTCCTGGGGGGTGGTTGAGTCCTTGTCTGCAGGTGGGGCCGCTTATGGCAAACTGTACTGCAAGTACAAGGCGTTTGTCGCATCCAGTGTACTAAGCCTTCCTCAGCTAGGGGCTAAAGCCTGCAGCCTTAGTGGCCTCAGAGGCACTTCAGAGAGGGGGAGGTGAGGGCCCCAAGGTGTCGCCTGCAATGTTGGTACAAGCAGGGGGCTCCCAGATCCACAGCATACTCCCTGTGCATATAAAGCTGGAGACAGGAGGACACTCAGGTGTGCAGCAGGTCCCTGCCCCAGCAAGGACCCGAGACCGCTGCTGTGCTCATCAGACTAGGCCCCTCGCATGCGTCAGAAGTACACAGCAGGCACCGAGGGCAGAGGGCTCCTCTCCCAAACATCCGGTCAGGCCACGTCATCTGCGAAATCCCTCGGGCAGAGATGGTAGCCCCTGCTGCCCACAAGGCATCCCCGCCTCTATCCAAGGCCCACCGACACTCCGAGCTGCGCAGTCAGGTGACCATCTCAGTTCGTAGCCAGACCACTCCCCTTACCTCAAATTGTTCACAGTGACTATGGGCTAAAGCCATGTTCACATTGTATTTGATGATTTTCCTCATTTGACAGATACTCACATAATACTGTGCTGACATTGTAGCCACATACCAATTACTGTTCAGTGACCTAGCTTCAGACTGTCTGGATACTTAGCTATTGTGGAGATTGTAATAGACTCATATCTTGCCAGCAGTGCAGGCATGACATTGGCTGGGCAGAATGTTGTTTGAGTCATGCTGAAAGCTATTTTTTGTCATGCAGGCATTGTCAGAACATTGGATGATATGTGATAGTTGTCATACTAGGATCAGTGCATTGTGGAAATGACTTCTGCCAATGCCATATAGCAGGCAAATCTGAGACCTTTGATCTGTGTAGGAAGTTCCTACCATATAATTTGAACTGTCCTTCCTGTCTACATTATTTTCATCTTGACATGTCAGCTCTAGAAGGATATGGCTGTAATGTCAAATCACTGGGTGTACCATGACCTTTATCCTTGTCCCTTCCTGGTATATCACACTCATTGTGGGTTCAGGGACTGTGGAACAATATCATCTGGACAGTGGTCTGGTGTTTGGGGTTGCATGTCCTGGTCCTCCTTGAATGTATTCAGACGTTACTCTTGACACAACTCACAGTTCACAATGTCTGTCCTCTAAGGAGAGTGGACCTTTATTACAAGTATACCACCAGGGATATAGGGCCATATACAGAGTGGACTGGATAATTGGATTGGGTAGACAGAGCCTCCTGGCCTTATCAGTCCTGTCATTGCTTGTCCTACCCTCACACTATACAGATGAGATCCCCTCAGGTGAGTACAATTATAAGGCAGAATAATTGGAGAATGGTCATAGTAGCAGAGCACACATTTGTGGCTGAGTGTAGTGGGAGTCCCAGTGCCTCCAAGCCTTAGCAGTCCTATCATTGCTTGTCCTGCCCACACACTGTACAGTTGTGATCCCCTCAAGTGAGTACAGTTGTAAGGCAGATTAGATGGAGAATGTTCATAGTGGCAGAGCACACCATTGTGACAGAATGTATTGAGAGTCCCAGTACCTCCTAGCCTTAGCAGTCCTGTCATCGCTTGTCTTACCAACACAATATACAGTTGTGATCCCCTCAGGTGAGCACAGATGTAAGGCAGATTAGATGGAGAATGGTCATAGTAGCAGAGTACACAGTTATGGCTGAGTGTAGTGAGAGTCCCAGTGTCTCCTGGCTTTAACAGTCCTGTCAGTGCCTGTACTACACACACTATACTGATATCATCCTCTCAGGTGGGTACGCTCCAGTGGGGATTTGAGAGACAAGGTGATTAAGGCGATTATGATTAGGCTACATTGTTCAGTTTTAGTGATGGTGAAACAGTGCCTGATGGGACTTGTGTTGCTGTCAATTCCCGTGCTACACCCGCTATACAAAGATGTTGTTACCCGCGGTAAGTCTACTTGATATGTTTGAGGTCAAATAGGGGACTATGGACAGGTGGACACTGGGCTGTTGAGTGGCGTGACATAGTAGGTAGCAAGAGGTGATCCATTACCATGCATGCCATATTTGTTCCTGTCAAGCCCTCCATATGCAGGATGGCCAAGACCTTCTCCTCCCATTTTGTTGTTCGTAGGGGAGGAGGTGGGGGAACACCGCCAGTCTTCAGAAGAGCAAGCTGATGCCTGGACGTCATGGTATCAACATTCCCCCTGAGGTAGTTCCATCTCTTCCTGATGTCATCCCTTGTGCTCAGGTAGCTGCCTACAGAGTTCACTCTGCTGACTATCCTTTGCCACATTTCCATTTTCTTAGCAATAGTACTTTGCTCTACCTGGGCTCCAAACAATTGTGGTTCTACTCTACTCAGATAATTTCATCCACAATGACCCTTAACTCATCATCTGTGAAATGGGATTTTTCTGTGGTGACATGGTGGTGGAAATACACTAAAACATAGATATATAGTTTAGGTGCTGTGTAATGAGGAGGTGACAAGAAGTAAGTGGAGTGTAGAGGTGCAAAAATGTGTGGTGGGTGTGTGTGGAAGGTGTAGGAAATGTGCCTAGTGCAAGTTGAATGGTGCCTAATCTATGGTTGGTGTAGTTTTTGGGCAGTGCTCTGGCTTGTTTTTGCAATGGCAAATGCAAAGGCTTGAGGTGTGTGAAGGGGTGTGTTTTATCATGTGGTTTGTAGGTGTGCCAAGTGTGTCAATGCGTGTCAGCTGTATTGCTGACAAATCCATCCAATGCGGTGTTGTGTATTACTGTTGTGACTGCCAACTGCATAGGTTCACACAGTAATTGGAAAACTGCCATGGTGGGACCGTCATCTGGATTTTTGCTTGTAATAGTCTTAGGGGTTGGTTGACGGAATGGCCATGCTGGTAGTCAGACCACCTATATCCCACCCTGCAGAGTCCTGGCGGGGTTGGATTTTTGGCTGGCTTTTGGTGTAATACTGCAGTCTGTGTAACTGGCAACATGGCAGTTTTTTGGCAGCAGCCAACATGGTGGTCTTATGCTGGCGACCAACATGGCTGTTTGTTGGTCTGACCGCCAAACTCATAAGGAGCACTCCTGGTGGCCTGACCACCAGATTTCAACCCTAGCAAATGGATTACTGGGAGGCCACCACCATCGACAGGATTACGGATCCTGACGGGTTGGCAGCGGTCAAAGTCGTGGTCAGTCATGGTGGTAATGAGTTCAGCACCAACGTGCTGATAACAACTCTTCTTTCTGCCAGACTTTTCATGGTGGGGTCCTCACCATGAAAATGCTGGTGAAAAAGCAGTGCTAGGAGCCACGGGGGCCCGTGCACTTCCCACAGCCATGTCATGGGCAGTGCAGGGGCACCCCTGCCCAGCACCGTCAGAATGCAGACTGTCTGCTAAGGCTGTGTCATGCATGCAAACCAGAATATGCTCCATAACTCACACCTGGAGTTTAGTAAAGTGTGCCCCTAAGCAAATCACGTGCCCTTGCGTGAACCAATGATTGTTGTTGCCTTTGAAAAATGTTTACTTGAGCCAATGCTTGTTTTAGAACTTGTGTGGTAATCTGGGGCATGTGTTAACTTGTTACCAGAGCTTGTGGCATCCTCATGACTCACACTGGGAGTGTCTAAGTACAGCAGCCTCATGACACAGAGTGGGTGTGGCTAGATGACTCAGACTTGGTGTGACCAGCTGCGGCAGGTATTTAAAGCCACACCAGCCTTGAGGTGATTGCTTGCTGTCAGAGGTCTTCAGATGCAGAGTGGGATTCTCTGCTCCTCCGCTCTTGTTCATGGATCATCTATCCCACAGCCCAGTGTTGTGGATTCTGATCCTAGAAAAGAAGAGATAAATAAGATTAGCATCATAAAAGGTGGTAACCCACTGCACGTGCATGAAAGGCTTCTTACCAGTTGCGTTTGGTAGTTGAGTGGCGGATGTTCCGACAGGCAGCGCACAAGGGCATGTTATCAGTGTCCTTGGTTACTTGAATACTTGCCGTCTGCCAAATAATAACACTCATTGTTGTTAATTTGCTATGAGAGTACAGATTTGAGCGTGTGTTGGACAATTGTTATTTTAACAATGTGCTATGAACATGTTTGTTATAGTTGAGTTTCATGTAGCATTTGTGTGATACTGATCATTGCCTATGATAAAGAACACTCAGTGCTTGGCACACACTAGTTTCAAAACGTGAATCAAAGGTCTGTTATATCCATGTTCAATTGTCACTGTGATGTAACAGTGATATCAATAATAACATACAAAAGTTAACTAACCGTATTCTCTCAGTGTGGCTAAAACCATGAACTGTGTTCCTTTCAATGTTTACTGATTAATCCCTGAACATTTGTGAAATTATTTTCATTCTTTATCACCTGTTCTATGTCTATGATTGTGAGCGAGACTATGGCCCTCATTCTGACCCTGGCGGTCGGCGGAGAGACGGCGGTCGGACCGCGAACAGACCGGCGGTATTAAAAATGGCATTCTGACCGCGGCGGTCCCCGCCGCGACCGACCTCCACTTCTCCACTCCGACCGCCACGGCGGTCATGACCACGGGGCTGGAGTTTGCGCACTCCGGCCCGGCGGTCGTCCCAAGACCGCCAAGGGTATTATGACCCTGCCTACCGCCGCGGTTTCTTGCGGGCGGGAACCGCCGTGCGAACCATGGCGGTAGGCACTATCGGGGCCAGGGAATTCCTTCCCTGGCACTGATAGGGGTCTCCCCCACCCCCCACTACCCACCCGAGTCCTCCCCCCACACCCTCCACCCCCCTGCCACCCCCCAGAGGTGGTATGAACCCCCTCCCCACCCCCACCCCGACATGCACATACATGCACCCCGACATGCACACACCCCCAACATGCACATATACACACCCCCTACACACACATACACAACGGGGACACATACCCGCACACATACATGCAGACATGCGCACCTGCCGAACAGCACACATTACCCATAGACACAGCAGCACCCCCCGCCCGCATACACGCACTCACACACCCCCTCTACACACTCACACGCACACCCCCATGCACGCCCACATCACACAACACCCCCCACCCCCTCCCCTCACGGACGGTCAACTTACCTTGTGCGTTGGTCCTCCGGGAGGCGACGGGAGCCATGGGGAGGTGACCGCCAACAGAAGACCGCCAACAGAAGACCGCCACACAGAAATGTGGGTCGTAATTCTGTGGGCGGTGTTCTGCTGGCGTGGCGGTGGAGGTTGACCAGTCTCCACTTTCCCGCCGACCGCCAGTGTGGCTGCTGGCGGTTTTCCGGCGGAACGCTCCCAGCGGTCAGAATGCGCACAGCGGCATACCGCCGCGGTCGGCGGTCTTCACCGCGGCGGTAACTCGGCGGTCTTGCGAAAAGACCGCCAAGGTCAGAATGAGGGCCTATGTTTCAAAAGGTCCCATTAAGACCCAACAAGCAAGACGTGCACTGAATTTCTGGAACACTTTAGGTAGGTCTTCCATTGGGGCCAAATTGACTTGAGCACAAGGTTGGAATACATGTAGATGGTATAGAAGGATAAACATTGTACCTGGTTGCAGGTTACATACTGTTTCTTAAATATGCCTAGAGAGAGGGGAGAGCCATCAAAAGTGGAAAATGGGACCCTGAAAAGTACACCTAGTTTGTGGGAATTATAGAAGAGGAGTTTTAGTATAGCGTTATATGAAAAGTGTTATTTGACTAATGTTTAATTCATCATAGAAGATATCTGTTCCTTATAGACCACTGCTAGCCATCCAGATCCTGCCAGGCGACGTCCCTGTTTCTCTCTCTCATCCATCTCCTTTCCTGCAGAATTTTCCTATGCCAATCACATACAAGTAATTGGGAGGCATGCAATGTCTAGGTGGACTTGGGAACAAGCAACTTGGGTCAGCATTGTGTCTCCATGGTACAAACATGCTAGTGCTTGACAGGCAGACAGTGAACAATCTGAGGGTGCTGGGGGAACCCTCTGTGTGACAGCATTGGCCTTGGCTCTCTGACGAGCCAAGATCAGTGCCGCCACACTGTTTCTACCGGGCTGACCATCAGAAACCTCGTAATACAGATGTTTTCACCAGTCAGCCTGGTGGAAATCTTGCAATAGGCCAGGGGGAGACCTTCAGCTTTGCAGTGGTCTCTTCCCCACGGGTCTGGTGGGCCGATGGTTGACCTGTCAAACTTGTAATGTGGCCCTAAATGTTCTATATCTGCATTCTGTGTGATGCAAGACCAAGACACAACTTCAATCTGTGGATAACTTTTAAGTAGAGTTGAAGTAGAGTCTGTTATAAACATGTCTGAGTAGTATTTACCACACATAAAGATTTTCTAATATTCGTCCATATCTCTTTCCACAATGAGATTGACCAAACTACATCTAGATCATGTTCCCAATTTAATTCAATAACCAATTTACATCTATCTGCATACACATGTTGAAAATGTTTATATAAAATAGATCCCGTAGTAAAAGTATGGACAATATCTGTAAACATGTAGCGAAGGGTAAAACTGTATCAGTTTATAATTGAAATTAATAGTAAAATAACTAATGTGGTATTTGGTAATACATTAAATGTATTTTGAAAATAAGCTGGAGGTTAAAAAGAGAATATGCTTGAGAAAAGGAGACTTTTGAGTTATTAAAACGTAATTGATAAACCCATATTAAGCTTGACTTTCTCCATATTTGCCAATAAAATGATTTAACAATATTGTTTGTCAATTTATTGTACAGATGGTTGAATCCAAAAATGTTACCACATTAATGGGAGTATACAACATTATAGCATCTTACACTGTGCATATATGTTTAATAATTAGAGAAGACAAATTCTGAGGTTTTTCTGAGATTGTCAAGTATCCTTTGGAAGTAAAGCGAGATATTAAACTATTCCCTAAATCAAAAAGAAATCTGAGGATTCTGAAACCCAGTATACAGTTTGTTTTACTATACAATATTTACATAAAAATCCAGAAAAACTACACCATCATCTTGCTTTGGTTTTT
This sequence comes from Pleurodeles waltl, assembly GCF_031143425.1. Lineage (NCBI taxonomy): Eukaryota > Metazoa > Chordata > Amphibia > Caudata > Salamandridae > Pleurodeles > Pleurodeles waltl. The sequence goes on from NC_090447.1 coordinate 918,058,518, forward strand.
TAAATTTTAATATAGACATGCATTTGTTCTGTTCCAAAGTAACATGGGAAGAGTGGAATTTGAAAGATATAAAAACTTGGAAGGGATGTTTAACAGAATATTGAATAAGGTATTCAAAATAATAGAGACTTGCATTATCTCGAGGGAAGAAAAAAATCCCTGCTACGAAAGGTATAGAGGGTTCTATCATTTATTGTGTTTAGTTTAATGATGCAGTCCTCTGTATTCAGAGCGATAGAGACTTCAATGAATTAGGTAACCCATAAACCCAGATATTTAATATGTTTCTGTTCTCTGAAAAATTAGATGCTACTGAAATCCCATTTAAAAGTCAATTTATTCAGGGTTACAATTTCACATTTATCAGGATTTAATTTATATCCAGAGATAAGGAAATAAGAATCAACTTAAAAAAAGTGTTATAGACATTAAAGAGGGTATCATCAGCATATACTACCAGTATGATATTTTGCTTGTTATAGTAAAAACCGCAACGTTCATGATTTTGCTATATCTTGGATGAAAAAAAGGTTCCACTGCCAAGTTAAAACGAGAGAGGGGATCTCCTTGTCAAACACCTCTACCTATATCAAACTATAGGACCATTTATGAGAATAGCAGCTTGAGGGGAAGCACACAAATGCAATATTAAAGTAATATTTTTGGACCCAAAGACAAACCACTTAGGAGTTTCAAAAATAAAAGACCAATTAACTTGATATTTAGCCTTTCTGCCATACAATGTGATTGTCACTCAAGGATCCAAATAAATATAGGATTTTAAAAGAATGCAAATAGATTAGTGTTACTTTCCTCTAACAAATCCAGATTATTCTTTACCAAGTAACTTTGGCAAGAAGAATTCTAGTTGCAAGGCTAAAACCTTAGAAAATATCTCATATTCAGTATTAACAAGGAAAATATGTCTGTAACTTTTATAGGATTGCCTTTCTTTGGGATAAGACAAATTGGGACATTTTGAAAAGGATCCTTCAGATTTTCCAGAGGCTATAAAACAGTTAATTAAGGTAAAGTGTTTAAGTAAAAGTAAGTGGGAAAATTGTGTAAAACATTCTGCAGGGGAATCCATCTGGTCCTGGAGCTCTTTGTAGGTTGATTGAAGAGCTTTAAGAAAATCAGTGGTGGCCTTTGCCCTCTCTGCAGTGTCATCCTCAACCTTTGTGCCTTCACCTCTCCTATTTTCTGAACCTGTTTTAGTCAGCTTTTATACTCTGTGCACTTTACCCTTTCTAACATGCTTGTGCTCTCCCCATAGGACATGGTAAAACTGGCTTACACCCAAACTGCATATTTCATTTATGTAATACTTATAAAGTGGCACTACCTGCACTCAGGACATGATAATTAAATGCCACTAGGGGGTCTGCAGCACTTAAAACATACCTCTAGCCTGAAAACAGTTGATTTGCATTTTTCAATTGCCACTTTGATCTGGCAAAGTAAAATATTTCCAGGCTTAACCCTCCATTGTAAATATAAATAGCACTCCAAAGCTAGGCACTAAATATACCATAGGGCAGGGTGCATTGTATTACAAAAGGAGGACAGGTTTACATATCCTGGTAGTGAAAAGCTATTCAATTCATTTTGCACTACTGTAAAGCCTACCTCCCCAAAGGGGTAACATTGGGATATATAACTTCATTCAATAATTGTTGAATTTTGATTGGAGCAAGTCGAAATGTCATGTTTGGACAAAAAGTAATTATAATTTAAAAGCCCCTTTAATGATAAAGTCAGATTTTAGATTCCAATTTATAATACAGCACTTTTAGAATGTTGGCATTTTCCTGCCTTAAACTTTATGTGACCTCCTGGGAGTTTCCCACTGCCTAGGCCTGTCATTTGCTCCTCCATCAGGAATATATATTGAGCCCAGACATTGAGCAATAGGACCTGCGTGTAGCTCAAGAAGGCAAACCTGCCAGGATGGGAGGGGTGGAGCTATTTCCTGCTCACTTACATTTCAAAGGGCTACCTTCAGCAGTCACAAAGGAACTTTAGATTAGTTGGGTGATCTTTTTGGTTTCTCTAAGGCAAAGATGGTATGGGTTTAGAGCTTACTTGAAGTTGGTGCAGACAGCTTGGTCTCTACTGCTGCGCCTTTCTAGCCATTTACATTCCCTCTTGAGTGAGCAGAGTTCATGGGTGTACCAACTTGCGCGTTTGCTGGGTCTTCTGGAGGTAGAGTTCCTAGTAGGTATGGCTTCATTGGTGCTATTGTGGATCCATTCTGACATCTTGCTCAAGGTCACGGGAGCGGATGAGTTTGCTGCAGTGGAGGGTGGAGTTCCATGCAATTTATCCCTATCTGCGAAATGGGGGTGGGGGATTGGTGGAATGTTTCAGTCTGCAGGTTATGGTGAAATGTACCAGGTGACGGTCTGTCCATGTGAACTTTGGTGTATGTGAGAAGTTAATCTTATCACTGGCTGTAAAGATGGGTTCCACGAAGTGCCCTGCGATGTGTGTGAGGCAGGTGATTAGCTGTTTGAGTCTGATGAATCAGCCTTCATTGTGCTTATATTGAATCTTCTCAAACTTTGTGTAAATTGTTTGCAGATTGTTTTAGAGTAATTAAATAGAGGACATTAAAAGGAGTATAACATTTCCTGTTTTGAGTGGTTGTTCTACCTACACTCTTTTGATTTGTGATTACTGTATATTTTAACACCTTATGACAAAAGATGAGCCAATCAGTTATTTGCACATTAAATTATTCTGCAGTGCATAATCTGAGTAAAGAATAAGTAGCCAATTATGGTGTTTCCAAATGGGGTGTAAATTGACCTAAAGAAATAGTGCAATCACTTTAAAAACATAATTTATAACATTAGCTGCAAAGCAAATCTGGTAACATAATTTGAAGGCAGTTTAACATGACAGTATTTATACTTCCAAAGCAAAATGTTAGCATTCATCCTATATATATTGAGGGATATCAAAGGCATGTAGCTGTATATTGTTTAAAGGTAACATTAAAATCAGTAAATGTAAACATTTAAATATATTATTACACTTTTGAGTAACATTACTACTTTTGTCTAGTCACTGTTTGCAAGTGTAAAGTTACCCAAAAGTGTAGCTTCCACCCCAAGAAACAGAGGATGGTGCCAAATTTACAAGTGTAAGTTACTACCGCTAAAAGGAACAGCAGCAACTCCGGCACCACACATGGCCAACCAATAATATAGAAACATTCTCCCACAGAAAATAATGGAGTCAGGAATTAAACAGGAAATAGTACCCAATAAAAAGTAATAGAACCCAACAGGAAGCAATGTTAAACCCAATAGGAAATAATGTTAAATTAAATTATTCATTATTTACAATAGTATTTACAAAAATACATGCCCTCTTCCCTGAACTGGGGGTGGAGTCAGAAAAAAACATCAAATTCAATGTAAACCCTAAAGTTACTACCAGTAGGGATTTTGCTATCATATTTAATGTTCTGCACACTTGGCCAAGACATCCACACTTAGGAGGGAGGACTTACTATGTTAAACAATAGACAAATTACGAAGAGTTTATGAACATTTGAAAAATACTTTAAACATCTCATATATTTTTTTAAAAATTTAACTGCACTATGAACTCAATTTTAGGGTTAATTTAAAACAATGGTATTTTGAAATATAATTACTTTATGAAGCTTTTTAGAAAAAAGTAAACCAAACAAAAGTAAAATGTTTGTTTTCTATTATGTATCGAAAGTTAATAAATAAATAGAATCAATTGCATGTATGTTTCCTATAAAAATAGTTATATTATATAACTATATAACAATAGGCTGTTTGTTCCTTTTGCTCTGGAATCTCACTGGTTTCTGTGTCTGCACCCTTGGGGTGAATATTTTGAGAATGTCTGCATTAGGGTTAATTTGTGGGCACTTGACATCCACCTTTTCTAATGAAGTTGTCATCTTGATCCATCTAGGGCGGATACATCACTATCACTAACCTTCAGAGAAGGATGAGAGAGAGAGAGAGGGTCATAGGTCATGCCAGCCCAGTTTCAATTTTGTAAGACACTTGTAAATGTTCTGTCTCCTTTGCGGTTCACACTCAGCCTGTCAAATAGTAGACTCCTCTGTACATGAGCAACAAACGTATTATCAGCTCACCATTTCCTAGACTCACTGTAGCTGAACTTAGATTTTAAGTGGAAATTGGGCATTCAGGTGTCTGATCATGCTTGTCTGCCTGCATCTAGCACCTCAGGTTGAAGTGCAAAGACTCTGGCATCTAAGGAGTATTCACTCACACCACCATGGTTGTGGGGGTGTGTGACTCTCCTGACAGGTATGGAAGGTGGCATCATGCATCTCCTTTCACGGCTTCAAATTATAACCAATAGGTTAAATCAAATTTGATATACTTTAAGCCAAAGGCATTGAAAACTTGAACAGGAATCTTAACTTGTTTACTTTTTGTTGTCATTCCATTAGGTCACTAGGAGGACACATGCCATAATATATATCCTATATAATAAAGTTCAATAGTAAATATTAATGTATACAGGTTCCTTGGCATACAGAAGATTATTCAATTTGGACTCATATATAAAATGTCAAAAACAAAAATAAAAAACACATAAATCCACCTCTTCTTTAATGCAAGGGGATAAGCTAGCTACATACCTACATTATTTTTACCCTTAAATGTTCTAAGAAAATTCTAGAAATGTAACCAAACATTTGCTTTACAGATAATGTAGTTGTGTATTCTGTGAATAAACATGCACACCACAATCCTGTGATTTGCACATGATTAAAAGTAATATGTTGCATGAAAACAACATGCATGGATGTCAGCTTGAGTTAACACTGTCACTCGGCCAACACCTGGACAGATTCTTCGTACTGCCTTTAGTTCTGGACAGTCTGATCTTCACTGACTTGGACTGCTTGAGGTAAGGGTGACTGCTTCCAGTAGCCATGGTGCTGTCAACAAGTGGACCTAAAGCAGAAAGTGTCTTCAGGAAGGAGTCCCATGAAAAAGGCAAAAGGCAAAAAACTCTGTAGGTCAAGGAGTGGTACAGGCCCAGGATAAAGGGCACCGCAGGGAAAGAATTGAAGACAAGAAAGGGTGTGATAATGATCACAAAACTCGAAACTCCAATACCTAATAACATTTTGAATTGGAAGGGACCTGAATTTAGTCTTAATTTGTATTGAGGGCCTAGGCTGCACATTGTTAGAAATGTGAGCCTTTGGTTGGCAGTCATGTTTGCCCCCTGTCCAAGCTAGGGCCCTCACTCTAGTCATGGCAAAGGAGAAATACACGTGGTTAAACCCCACTCAGCCCTTTGGTAGCAGGGCACGAGCAGAGAGGCTTAAAACACTACAAAATGGACACCACATAGGTTTAGAAAAAGAGTAAATATGTATCTAGATAAACAGAACCAAATATGATAAAAATCCACAATAGACAATTAGAAATATTCCTTTAGCTATTAAAAACACCAAAATAGTGCCTAGAAGCACCAATGCTGCAATTTGATGTTAAGCAGCATCGTGACTGAGTCATTTCCCACAATGTGACGCCACTGGCGCTGTTTACAGAGTCACATGGACACCCAGGTACAGTTCCTTAGCAAAAGTGTGGAAAACAGGCCTGTGAACGGAGTCTGGAAGTAAGGTGTTGCTGGGTCTGAGGCAGCATTGGTTATGGTGCTGCGAGGTGAAGGAGCGGAGGTATCACAAAGAGGCGTTGGGTCCTTGCTGCAGAGGGTTGAAGGAGAGGCAGCATTGGTTGCAAGGAATATGACACTGGGCTCCTCCTGCACAGTCGAAGTCTGGCAAAGTCATAATGCTGCAGGGCGACCTCACGGGGTCGCAATCACGTCAAAGGGTCATAGGCGCTGTGTCTGGTTACAAAAACGTGTGTGCTATGACCCTCCAATCTTGCGAGTTCTTGGGATGTCAGTGGGGTTGATAATACCTTGCCTGCGATGTCGGTGTGGTCGGCACACTTCTGCAAGGTCCACGGCTCCAGGTGGTGCAGGCGGTGTCATTGGTTACAGGTAGCAGCGTCCTTACAAATTCGCCCAAAGTCGTCCGGCATCGTTTCACAGGATTTTACAAGAAATTCAATCTCAGGGCTCAGGATCTGGAATGGCACCCTCTGACAAGCTAGAGTTCACAGCATGCAGATTCAGAGACTGGTTGGTGAAGCCTTTGCTGTCCCTGAAGCTTCAAAAACAGGAGGCAAACTCATTCCAAGCCCTTGGAGATTCTTCTCAAGCAGGAATATACCACAAAGTCCAGTATTCGTTCCCTTTCACAGGCAGAAGCAGCAACTGTAGGGTAGCCCAACAAAGCATAGGCAGGGGCAGCACTTCTCCTCAGCTCTTCTCCTTGGCAGAGGTTCTTCTTCGTTCCAGAAGCAAATCTTGAAGAAATCTAAAGTTTGGGGTTTTGGGTCCACTACTTATAACCCATTCTGCCTTTGAAGTTGCCCATCTTCAAAGAAAAGACTCTGTTGTTGAAAGGATCCTACCTTGCCTAGGCCAGGCCTCAGACACACACCAGAGGGTTGGAGATTGCACTGTGTGAGGGCAGACACAGCCCATTGAGGCGTAAGTGACCACTCCTCCCTCCAATCCACAAACAGGCAGAGTCACAGAATGGTTTAAGCAAGAACATGCCTACTTTCTAAAAGTGGCATTTTCAAAATAAAAATCTAAAAACCACCTTTACTAAAAGATGTATTTTTAATTTGTGAGTTCAGAGACCCCAAACTCTGAATCTCTATCTGCTCTCAAAGGGAAACTGTACTTTAAGACTATTGAGAGGCAGCCCACATGTGAACCTATAAGAGACAAAAGTGAAAACAGAATATGTCAGTAATTTGTTGTTAAGACATGTAATACACATCAGTACATGTCCCACATACACTGCACCCTTACCATGGGGCTACATAGGGCCTACTCTAGGGGTTCCTTACATGTATAAAAAGGAAAGGTTTGGGCCTGGCAAGTGGGTACACTTGTCAGGTTTAATTTGCAGTTTAAGAACTGCACACACAGACACTGCAGTGGCAGGTCTAAGCCATGTTTCCAGGACTATTCATGTGAGTGTCACAATCAGTGCTGCATGACCACTAGTAGCATTTTATTTACGGGCTCCACACCCCTCTAGCACACTTTACTAGGGAATTGCTAGTAAATCAAATATGCTGATCATGGAAAAGCCAATTACGCATGCAATTTCACATAGGGAGCACTTGCACTTTATCACTGTAGTAAAGTGCCCTGAGAAACAAAAACAGCAAAAACAGAGTCCAGCATGCAGCAACAACTTGGGAATTAGAGGCAAAAAGTTAGGGAAGACCAACCAACCATGCCAGGTCTAACGCACATTATGACAGAGGTTGGTGAAAACACCTTTTACCAATGTATTATGAAAGCAAAGTTGCAGGAGGCGATAATATGTTACAAGATGGTCTATCCAAATTAGTTTTATGGCATTTTGTTGTCATGGTGTGTGTTTTTTGTGTTGTATGGATTGTCTGCTTGTTTTGTACTGTGGATGTAGTGTTGTGCTCTCGTTTTGAATGCCTGAGGTATGTTAATTGTGCTTCTTTGCTTTGTGTATGTTATTGTGTTATCGTCTGTTATTTTAGAACATCATAAAATTCTGCTACATTCTCAGTTAAACATAGCACATGCCTTTAAACTTTCAACATTTAAAACTTTATAATGCGGTGGAATGTGCCTGTGTCAGCTCTTGAACTATCTTCAACCTCAATTATATCTTTAAAATGTGTCAGCCACCTGTCTTAAACTAGCCCCTACAGTCCTCACTATATGTGATAACATCTCATGATGTTCAATGATTTAATACGAATATATTTTATCTTGTTTCAAAATAATATAATTACAACTCTCCTAGGTGACTTTTTGCTTGGGATGATTTGTATGGTAACCTCTTTTCTTTTTTAGGACATGCTGACATTTTTTCTTGGAGAAGATGTGCAAGAATTGTTTCAAACACGTATTTTTAAATTCCATTATTGTTCCACCTCTCACTAGAACATGCCATATTTTCGAATTTGTGATTTTTTTCAGCTTCTATCTTTTTCTTTAAAAAACATGTTCAATAAGTTACTTATGATATAAACTGTTCTTCTCAGCTGTAATATGATGTATTTCTTTATTACAATTATTTCTCTTTAGAGTGGATACTCTGTTATGCATGGCCTCAAAAGTTCTATGCGTTATGTTAACTTCATGACATTTTTTAAGGCAGACAAGACTTTCTTTTATTTCAGATGTTCTTTTGTGACATGTCTAAAAGACCTTCTTGTTCTTCCTAAGTTTGCTATCCTATCTTCCGAGATTGTCTCACTTATGTTAAACTGTTCATAGGATCAATTCGGAATCTGTTTTGAAATTAATTTTAAAACATTTTACTTAGTTTCCAGTTATTTCCTTTCTGCCATTTTGCTTTTCTCATTTTTATAACTTGCTTCTCTACGCATTCAATCTCTTGTCCAACTATCATCTCTTGCATCTCAATTCAGTTCTCAGTTTCCCTCCTTCCTTCTATTGTATTTTCCACTCTTTCGCTCTTGTTTAAGCGCTCCATTTTCAATGTTATCAAATCTTCCTGCATTTTCACATTTTGGGCCATATATATACTTTTACATGCAAAACTGCGTTAGTGCAGTTTTGCACATAAAAGTATAGTACCGGCTAGCGCCATTCCTGGATGCCAGCCGGGCGCCATATTTATGGAATAGCCCTAGCCAATGCTAATGCCCTGTTAGCGTCCTTGTAAAGGACGCTAACTGGGCAGGAGAGGCATAGGGGAAACCAGAGCTTGTGTGCCTAATTATGGTGCTACACTGTTTAGTGGCAAAAAAATGCCTCTAAGCAGTGTAACGCCATTTTCTTGAGCACAACCTCCATGGACATGGCTCCTGTCTTAATAAAGACAGGAGCCATGCCCACCACCTCAATGGCCATTCCCAGGGGATGAATGTCCCCTAGGCATGGCCATTGGGGACAGTGCCATGCAGGGGGCCCAAAGTTAGGGACCCTAAGCAGGATAAAAAATATATATATATACTTACTGGGACTTACCTTTGATGGGTCCCCCATCCTATAATGTGCCTCTGGTGTGGATGGGGGTGTCCCTGGGGCCAGGGGAGGGCACCTGTGGGCTCTTTCCATGATCTCTGACCATGGAAAAAGGCCCACAGGTCCCCTAATGCTTGCCCATACCCAGGCGTTAAATAATGGCGCTAAGCAAGCTTTGCATCCTTATTTAAGGCCCCCATTCCCCCGTGCTTGAATTTAGCACGGGGGTAAATATGGCATTAAGGCCATATCCTCATTTTCTGGACGGGAACGCCTACCTTGCATCTCATTGACGCAAGGTAAGTTTTCACATCCAGAAAATGACGTTAACTCCATATCTTTGGTGCTAGACGGGTCTAGCGCCAAAGTATAAATATGCAATTGGGTTTGTGCTGAATTAGGGTAAAAGAAAATACGCTAATTCAGCACAAATAGGATATAAATATGCCCCTTTGTGTTTCTAAATTGTTAGAAAGCTTTGTTGTTTACTTGAATGCCAGGGTTTCTCTTGCATTTCTTCTTCATTCTCACTACTCTGGAAATTTTACTAACTATGGAACTGGATTATATCTCCAGTCTCTGCAGAATGAACTTCTCTTCTATCACAGACATTAAGGCCCATATTTATGGGGTTTTAGCATGGGGCAGTCACCTTGCTGTGCTACCCTGTGTCAAAGGGAACAGGCAGGAATGCACCATATCTATGGCATACAGCGCATTCCTGTCCTTTCTACCTGCACTGGTGCATTTCACCAGCCTAGCACCATGGTGCAAGGGTATCTGCATTGCATAGGATTGTTATTGTGCAGGAAGGGTCACTTTTCTGCACAAAAACAATCCTGGGATACATTTTTCTTTTTTTGTATGTGTGCTACAGAGTGCAGTATACTAGAAAGAATTAAAAACGAGCAGAAATAAAAATATTTACCCTCATTGCACCTCCCCTGGGGAAGCATAAGGTTTTGGTGCATCCCCTGGTTTACAAGGCCTTGTAAATCTGGGGTTGCATCAAAATCAATGGGTGTTGCGTGGAAACACCCACACAACGGCCAAAAACACCTCCCTAGAGCAGAGTAATGCTATGCAGACATTTGTGCTGCCTTGCCTTACTCCATTCACAATACTTCAGGAATTGTATCTTTGGATAGCTCATTGTGTACTTAGGGCTTCTACCTAATAATTAAAATATCATCTCTCCACTGAATCTTGGAAGCAAAAAAGTGTGTTCATATTAAGGTAAATAGGCAACAGCAACTTCAAGTCTGCACCACAGTTACAAATGGGTGCAAGTCCTGAACTGTACAAACTGCAAAAGTTAGAGAAAACAATAGAAAATGAATCAAGAAGTACTCGGTATATGTCCAATGTTTTAAAAAAGCCTTAATCAGTGACAAAATCAGCTGGTTCTCATAGTCTTCTTTATTAAATAGGTATTTTCATAAAAATGTGAGTGAAACAGCTAATACATTTAATTGTAATTAGAACTTGCTCAGGGTTGTAAATATTATAACAGATATAAATAAATAAATATACTAACCTAAACTTTAAAATAGCACTGTTGAACCTGGTACTCTCTGCAGGGTCACCACAAACATTGTGCCTACTTACCTTCATTTTTGATTCAGAAATGTGTTTTTGTTGGTGTAGGACTATGGACACTCTACCACTGCTATCCAGTGCTAAGTTGCATGTGCTTACTCCATTAAATGTGGTTTAATTGGCTTACACCTGAATGACATACTTAATTTATTTATTAGTCCCTTCAAGAGTGGTATACCATAAACCCTGGGCCTGTAAATTAAAAGATGCCAGTGGACCTGTAACACTTACTGAGCCACCCACTTGAGTAGCCACTAAAAGCACATGCTTGAGGCTAGCCACTGCTGTCTAAATGCAGTTTTCAAACTGCCATGTTGACTTTTCATCTAAATCTCCTTGCCAAGCCTTAAACTCATGTTTTATTACATATGACACCTTGATTGAAGGTAGGCCCTAAGGTGGTCCATAGGGCAGAGTGCTGCGTAAGTAAAAGGTTGTACATGTACTTTGAAGTTTAGCATGTTATAATTGAGCTTTTCACTACTCTGAGGCCTACCCCTCTCCTTAGGATAACATTCGAGATTTCATACTACCTTTAATAACCATGTGTGGTATCTATGGAATTATAATGATAAAACTTCGTTTATAGTAAAGTTGGATTTTTCATTACAATTTTTAAAATGCCACTGTTAGAAAGTTGGAATTTTGCAGTCCCTTGGGCTTGAGTCATGTGACTGAGTGTGGATGACAGACATTAAGAATTCCTGCAAGTCACACAATAGAAGAATTAGGTGCGCCTCAATGGGCCAATTGCTGGTTGGATAGTGGGGCGAAGCTGAGCACAGTCCCACTTGCAACTTAATACAGTGGGCTCTGTCTCCACACAAAGGGCATCATGACCTCACAGTGTCACTGCATCCAGATTGGAGCTCTGGTAGGGTAGTCAAAGAGTTCTATACACTTTAAAAAACCTTTCTAGATGCTGCTCACCAGGGAACAAGGGTCTAAAAATTCGGAGTCACTCATCAGTTCACTACTGAACCTGTGGAAGGACTCTCACATGACTGGCTGCTGTAACCTGCTGGGCACTCTGCAAGACTGCCTTGCTGTACCTGAGAGGACTGCTTTGATGCTTGTGGCCTGCCTTGAGCACCCAGAGGCCATCTCTGCTATTGAGCTCTGTATCTGCACCCAAACCCAGGAACACTGGAGTGACTCGAAGTGGTAGTTTGCTGGCCTCCTGTTCAGAGTCACAGAGACACAAAAGGTTCCCACCATCCTGAACCCACACCTGAAACCAGGCTAAATGAGTCTTGAACCCCGAAGAGGTGTCGCACCAGTCCTGGATCCCTGATTGTGGTGCTAAAGATTTCAAGATGGCTAATTGCCAAAATGAGAATTTTGGCCAAAAACAGCTCAGAAAATCAAGAGGAAACGGGGACCAACCTGCTCGCCAATCTGCACAAGGTGCATCGCCCGTCAGATTCACTTTGTGACTTCTCGCACTACGGTTTTCTCCCCAGCACCAAATCCTTTTCAGTGGTCCTTTGCCAAAAGAGCATCTGGCCTTGTGGAACTGTCTTCAGCTACAGCCCTCTGACTTGCTCCGCTGGAGATTTTCGACTTCTATTTCAGAGACTATGTTGGAACTTAGAAATCTTAACCGTATCTTTGACCGATAACTATCGGACAATGACATTCCCTCTTTGGGCACCTCCTGCAGCTTTGCCCTTCTGAACTTGACCTTCCCAAACATTTTTTTCTCAGAATTTCTTCTAAGTCTGAGGGTAAGCGCTGAACAGTCTCGAACCCCTTCTGGATCCAAACCACGCTCCATTGCAGCCAGCCATATTTTTCAACTTTGACCCAGTCTTACACAACTAGATGTCTGCGGTTGACACTTTTCTTTTTTCTTTTAGGCACTCATTTTTGCCAAGATTGTTACAAAATCTGAAGTCTGGTTCTAGTAATTAGTCTTTTGTTGTTTTGGTGTCAAATAATTTATCATCTTTTACTTTATGTTCCTAAATTGATTTCAGATTTTTCATGTGTTGTGTTTTCACTTTATTACTGTTTGTGTGCTGCATAAATACACATTGCCTCTAAGGTAAGCCTACCTGCTTTTTGTGCCAAGATACGTCAAGCACAGGTTAATTTAGAGATATTTGTGTGGCTCACCCTGCAAGGGATTGTGGCTGTTGCTTAAAAAGGGCTTACACCCCGGTCAACCAACAGCCCATTTTCTCACAAGAACATACATTTTACAATCAGAAAAACAGAAAAAGGGAAGCAACTCACAACGTAATCTCTTAATCATATAAATGCAAACAATATTTACACATACAGTAACAAACAGCGAGTAAGACATGCCATAAGAAGTAAACTTATACAGGTCCATTTGTCATAAACACACAGAATAACCGTTCAGTAATATGCATTGCAGTACAAGAGAAAAGAACAAGAAAAAGATAGAAAAACACATATATATTATACTCATTATTAATTTTTAAGTTTAAGATCTGTTTTAAATGTCCCATGTATATATCATACTCATAGTACTTTTAAGAGGACCATATCATGTTTACAATATACTTAAGATATATACTAAGGTGAAAATGCAAACATACCATGAAAAAAGGAGTTAAAAAAGTCAACATTTCTTCAGTCTTTGGTTATTATATATAATATATGCACCAAAATATATGATACCCAGTTATTCCATATTGCCATAGATCCCAGCAACAATGTGGCCACATGAAATGGAGGGTCAGATGACTATCCATTAATATTACACCTCTCAAATCATTACCATGTTAAGTCAGGCACCACAGTATGTTGACAATAAACCTTCATCTAGTTGTAAGCAGAGTAGTTTGCAAAGCCCTGTAATGATACCAGCAAATGTACAGTCTCAGAGACCACCAAATAAAGGTTGAAGTGCCCACCCTCTGCCACTCAACATTCTACATGCTGGAGCAGGTTCTGAAGCAACAGCGGTACAAGCTTGCCATTGTAGCTTATTTAATAGTAGCATAACTCTCATGGGAAATTGAGGGCACAGCAATTCAGTGGGAGCTCATTCAGACTTATGGTAGTGGCTGAGGGCTTTTTGAGGTGGCCACCATTAGAATGAGTAGGATTGACATTGGACTTAGCAAGATTCTGCCACTGTTATGTTTGATAAAGGAGACTTCGCAAATTTGAACATGGATGAAACTAGTTGTGTGCCCCCTACATCGAAAGCGTAGCAGAGAAAATGATTGCTTGCTTGCATGCTGCTTTGAGGTTGTGCAACATCAAGGGCAGTGACTACTACTAGCTGGCTACCTTTCTGGACCCACACTTATGAGGCCATGCCTGTTCCAGTCTGCTGAATAGCTACTGTTAGACTTGGAATCCTTGGAGTGGTCTCCCCTAACATTTTGCCTCTGTTTCCCAGGTTGTTGATGTGTGCTAGACTCTGTTTTTGCTGTTTTTGATACTCTGGACAGTTTGCCACTGCTATCCAGTGCTAAAGTGCAAGTGCACCTCTGTAAATTGTATGTGTAATTTTCATATTTGATTTACTAGTAAGTACCTAGTACAGTGCACTAGAGGTGTTCAGGGCCTGTAAAGCCAATGCTACTAGTAGGCCTGCAGCACTGGTTGTGCCACCCATGTGAGTAGTCCTGTAAACATGGCTCAGACCTGCCACTGCCTTGTCTGTGTGTGCAGTTTTAAACTGCCAATTCGACTTGGCAAGTGTACCCACCTGCCAGGCCTAAACCTTCCCTTTTCATACCTGTAAGGCACCCCAAAAATAGGCCCTATGTAGGCCTATGGGCAGGGTGCAGTGTATGTTTAAGGTAGGACATTTACTAATGTGTTTTAAATGTCCTAACAGTGAAATGCTGCCAAATTTGGTTTTGACTGTGCAAGGCCTATCTCTCTCATGGGATAACATTGGGGGCTGCCTTTAAATATTAATACATTGCAGATTCCCTTTGGGGGCAGGCAGAAATAGGTAGCTATAATCTCTGAGCTCACAATTTAAAAATACATATTTTGGTAAGGGTTGTTTTCAGATTGCATGTTTGAAAATGCCACTTTTAGAAAGTAGGCATTTTCTTGCTTATATTGTTCTGTGACTCTGCCTGTTTGTGGGTTCCCTGTCTGGGTCAGTTTGATAGTTGGGCTGTTTGTGCCCCTCCTCTATACAGTGACGCAAAGGAAGCTGAGCTGTAGCCTGCATGTCCTCATGAGCCATCTGGGTTGGAGGGAAAGGGAAGAGTGATGACTTATGCCTGAAAGGGCTGTGCCTGCCCTCACAAAATGCAGTCTCCAAACCCCTGGTGTGTCTGGGGCCTGGCCTGGGCAAGGCAGGATTTTACAAACAAGAGAGCCTATCCTTTGACGCTTGCCTACTTCAAAGGCATAATGAGGTATAAGTAGTGGTCCCAAACCCCCTGAAAATTAGATTCCTTCAAGAATTCAAGAGGTACCTCTGCCTGGAGAAGAGCTGAAGAGCTCAGGAAAAGTGCTGCCCTGACCTCTGACTGTGCTGTATTGGGCTATCCTGCAGTTGCTGCTTTTGCCTGTGCAAGGAGTAAGAAACTGGACTTTGTTGCATTCCTGCTTGAGAGGTAACTCCAAGGGCTTGGAGTAGAGCTTCCCTCCTGTTTTGAAGCCTCAGGGACGGCAAAGGCTTCACCAACCAGACCTGAGTCTACTTGCTGTGTACTTTAGCTTGCTAGAGGGTGCCATTCCAGTTCTTGGACCCTCTGGAAGTGAATTCCTGGAAACAAAACAGTCTAACGATGCTGGACGCCGCTGTAGGGCTTCGCAAAGGATGCCCCTGCCTGGAACCATGAAGTGGCCTGCACTGAGGCCATGGACCTCACTGAGTTCCATGAATCCAACGACCCTGTCGGCTGACACCGCCACCCCGGAACCGTGCCGCCACCTGCCCAGAGGCCGTGGACTTCATAGAAGCCCGACAACCCTGTAGGCCCCGCATCACTGCAGCTGATAATCCACTGATCTGCCCGACTTTACTGACACCGGAGTGTTGTATGTCCAGTGTCCGTGATGATCCAACACCATTGCAGTACCAGCAACCCTGTGACATTATTGCAAGCCAGTGAGCTTGCCCCGCAGCATTGCGACTCCGCCGGACTTCGCATCAGCCGGAACCAAGGGCCCAACTTTACATCTAACGCCACTTCACCTCCACTGCCCTGCAGCAAGAACACAACACTGCTGTGAAACGCCTCTGCGCAACACCTCTGCCCTTCTGCCTAGTGGCACTGGAACCGATGCTGCATCAGACTCAGTGACATCACTCTCCCTGACTCTGTGCAGAGGCCTGTTTTCTACTTGTTTATTAAGGTACTGTAACTGGGGGTCGAACAACTCCATAAACAGCGCCATTAGCGTCCCATTGCATGCAACGATCCGTCACAACGCCGCAGAATACCAACTTTCAGTATTTGTGCCTCAACGCACTGTTTTCATGCTTTTAAGTGCTAAATTTTTATTTTTAACTGTATATTGTGGATTTTTTTTGTATTTGGTCTTGTTTATTTAGATAAAATAATTACTATTTTTCTAAACCTGTGTTTTGTCATTTTGTAGTTGATCAGTTTATTACTGTGTGAGTTTGTACAAATACTTAACACATTGTCTCTGAGTTAAGCCTGCCTGCTCGTGCCAAGCTACCAAGGGGTTGAGCGGGGTTTAACTGAGTGTGATTCTCCTTTACCGTTACTGGAGTCAGGGTTGTTGCTTGGACAGGGGGTAACCTTACTGCACACAAAAGACCCCAATTCTAACAGCTGCACAGTGCTTGGGCTCTAGACTGCAGCATGAGGATATTATATGACTAAGTGCATAGGAATCTGGACCTTCGGTGAGAAGCTGATAACGAGAATGGTAGCAGTGGAACTGTTGCTGCTTATGGAGGGGCAGTTGGGTACAGCTTCTGATGTGCTTTCGCGCAATCTAGTTCTGGCATTCTTTTGCAGCAAGTATCAGTGGGTTCCGTGATGCAAGGATGACCAACTGCATTGGACTTAGCATATGCACATCTCAAAAACCAGTGAGAAAACTGTTCTTTGGGAAGCCACTACTGTATTGTAAGACTAAAAGGCAGGTGTGGCCCATAATAGCACAGGTAACTGTGGAAACACTCTGTTGTTCACTGGCCAGCAACCACTCAGGGTGTATATTTTGGACCTCATTACGAATTTGGTGGGCAGATGAGCCGACTGCCAAACTTGCGGGTAGGACGACACCAAGGGTGTGCCCCAAAATGTATTACAATTTTGACCAGCAGAAACATTGTAGTATGCCATTCCCGCTTAGCTGACCGTCGAAAACAGTGCTATGGGGTAGGTTTTGGCTTTCTTAAGGGAGCCAAGGCCAATAGCATAGCACACCAGCACCATCGGAATGCACACTGTCTGCCATGGGCATGGGCAGCACAGGGGCCCTCCTGAGGCCCCCGGCACTGGCTTTCCACCAGCCTTTCCACAGCAGGGTCACCACCATGGAAAGGCTGGCAAAAAGCGGAGTTGTAATCAGCACAGCAACACTGAGTTCAGTGCCGCTGTGGCTGAGTTCAACTCATACGGATGTCAATCCGTCAGGAATGATGTTCTTGGTGGTCACGGCGGCCGGTCCCCTGGCGGGTCCACCCACTAGGATTGTAATATGGCGGTCAGACCACCTGGAATGCGGCGGTCTGACCATGACTAAGAATGCCACACTCGTAATAAGGCCTTTAGTGATGTTGTGGGCAAAGTGATTCGCAAAATAGGGAAAAGAATGAAAAATGAACCAGCATGTGATACCAGATAATATTTCACTTTTGCCCCTTTCAGGGCATTTGAAAGGATTTCACAGTTGGCTGATAAAAGGATAACTAAAAAGGGCTATGCTCACCAGTGTGAGGTGGCTCCAGCATGTGTCATTTTTTCAGACACTTTGTTTAGGATCTGCTCATGTTTATGTGATATGGGAAAGATTAACCTTTTCAAGGTATTTAACAGCACACAGATCTCGCCAAGCACCAGTAGGAAGGACAGCCAAGAAGGTCACCCCAAACACCCTTATAGAGAAATCATAGAAACTCTCTCCGAAGCAACCTCAAGACAAATACCCAAGAACACCTCCCTGATATACCCCTGAGAGTGATACCCAAGACAACCGCCCCAACAAACCCCATGAGGGACTTCCAGGAATATCTCTCCCAAACACCCCAGACAGAGAGATGCCCAACAATGCCTCCTTCAAGCATCCCTGTGAGAGAGAGTTCAAAATGTCTCTCCCAGTTACCTTCAAGAGGCACAACCAACAACACTATCCTAAAAGAGACACTAAAAAACATCTCCACCAGATAAAAAAGCTATGTCCACCTAGACTGTAAGTCCATTGAATTTAGCAGGAGTAACTCAAAAAAGTGGTAGCTGCAGTAACATGAGCTAAAATAAAACAGGCATTACGTTGGCTTTTCTTCTTGCTTTTTCATCCGTCCACCAAATTTTCTCATCATGAGAGCTAGCCAGGCAGTAATGATTAGGCCTATGGTCCTCAAGTGAAAAAGATAAGAGTTAGTAGAAGGCGTTAGATGGGAGTTAGATGTTAGAAGTGACAATGACAGCACAGTAAGAAGAGAACAAGAAAAAGAGGGATTTAGAAGGAAGGAAATATTTACTAAACACTCTGTGGCCCAATCACAAACTGCATTTTGATTTGTAGTATCTTTACGAGCATTACAATAGAACTACTGATCTTCTACAAACATTTATTCACAAAATTACATGCGAAGGCGTCTCCATTTTTCATAGGCCCAGATTTCTGCCACAACGGCAGAGATCTCTGTCCCTGTAGGTTTTAGCAGTAAATATGAGATGGGTGGTGCAGTCACTGAAAAATGTGGAGTATTTACTACAAAAGTGGGGAATTTTGTCAGCAGTAAGGAGAGGTTAAGAAAGGGCTCAGTGGGGATTTGGAGGCACATGCACCCACCCACAAAATAGTAATTGCATTGCTACTCAAAAACTGTACTTCAATAGTTACCACAACCAAAACCAACCAAAATCTGCCAAAGACTGATGTAAGTGTACTTCAGCTCGAAGCTGAAGTAAATCCAGCATCACCCATTGCTACTCACAGGCGCTGCAAAACCCACCCGTAGAAAATAGTGGCAGTAGACACTTAAAATAAAGCCCCATTGGAAATACTGTTAAAATAAATCAATTTATTCTTGCTTTTTAATACCATGTGTGTAAATTTATTTTATTATTAAGAAATAAAATGTATGTCATAAATAAATATTATTTTATTTAAAATATTCAATCATATTTTTCAATATAAAAAAATGTTAATTAAAAGAAATGAATTAAAGTATGGTAAATTAATTCCGTATGTACCTTTTATTGACCTTTAAAGTGTTATACACTAATGTAAAAATTTGACTTTAGGTTGGTGTATTTTTTATATAAACCTTTAAAAAACATCACATTTAATTACTAAAAATAATTGAAAATGTAGGTACTAGTAGTGTACAATTTAAAGGAAATATACTGCACTTGAATTGTATGTAAACAATTAACATTAAATTAAATATATATATATATATATATATATATATATATATATATATTATAAACTTTAATTAACTTTTTTATTTTTCTGCATAGATCTCTCTCATGGATGCTGAATACCAAGTCTTTAAGTGTAAAATACCTAGTCGGTTGTATATGACATTTTTATTGACTCCACTCCGTTTCATTAGTGAGGACAAATAAGTCTACAGTTTTGAATAACTTTACACTCATGAATTGTGAATAGCCAAAATTAATAAGTTAAATCAAAAGTGCAAGAGTAAACTTAGACTTATGAATTCACTCACATGTGAGTTTACCCTTGTGACTAGACCCGTGAGAAATGAGAGGTGGAGACAGAAATTAAGAGATGGATAGAACAGGAAAATTACAGTAGTAAAGTGCTGTTCTCTCACTTAAAATGTGCTAAAATTGTCATACACCTGATTGGCACATTTAATTTAATTACAGGTCTTTGGCATGTGGTGGTATATATAGCTAGGACGTGTAAATTAAATGCTACCACTGGGCTGCAGCACTTATTGTGCCATCCACTACAGAAGCATGTTAAAGGATGTCCCTGGCCTGTCACTGCAGTTTTCAACTGGCTATTTGAACCTATCCAAATTATCATTTTAACAGGTCTAATTCTTCCTTGTAAATATTTACAAGGCACCCATAAGGTAGGGCTCATTGTCTAATAAGGCAGAGTGCGTAGTACTCAAAGTGAGACATATAGAAACTAATGTAACGAATGTCCTGACAATGATAAGGCTCCCAAACTCCTTTTTGTACTGTGGCAAGGTTAACTGCCTCATAAGGTAGGCCTCATTATGCAATAAGGCAAGGTGCATAGTATTTAAATGTGGGACATATAGATATTATTGTTACACATATCCTGATGATGTTCAGGCCCCAGTAGCCTTTTTACTGTGGCGGGGTTAGCTGCCCATAGGAAAATGACTGGATTACAGAGTAGCATCTTATAATAATAATTTGGAGGTGGAAGCAGCTAAAAATATAATTCAAGGACTCAATGTATTTGTTATTCAAAATCCAATCATGTAGTGTCATCTTTAGCCTAACTATGTTTTAAAAGGTACTTTTAGAAAAAGCTACCTACCGCTGCCTGAGAATCTGGAGACTTTTCTCTCAGTATTTAATTGTCACCTGACTGCGGATGGCTCCCCTGTGGTGAAGGCGGATTGAGACTAGACAGAGGGCAAAGGGCTTGAGTGCAGGGATATGTTGGCTTTCTCTTCACAAGATGGTCTGGGGCCTGTGACCAATGACTAGTTACTCTTTAAAGGTGCATAACCTGTCATTAGTAAGTGAACCTGACACCATGCCTGCCCCCTTCCTTGGTTTTCCAAGTTGGCTCCAAGCCCAGTGTCAGTGTGAGCTGCCCTAGAACTGGTTTGGAGTAACCACAAGAGAGGGTTCACCCATTACCATAGCTACACCTCTGGGTGTACCCAGGGAGCCCTGACTAACGGAAAACACCCAGCTATCTTAGATTAGGTGAAGAGTGGCATTGTGGTATATTTTACAGCATTATAAATCAGCTCATAGAAAGATTTCAGACCACCCAGCACACTACCCTCAGACTGATTCCTCAACATCCCCATTGAGCACACATTACACCCCACCTCTGAGAGCAATACTGGAAACTGATCTAGAAGCAATGCCAATTCTAACTGCTCACCCATGCATAAAAATCCCTCCACAAAGTCGAACCTGCCTACCTCAACCACCACCTCAACTAACCCACCAGGCAACTGCACTCAACCACACACCACCTTGCGCAAATACCCTGTATCCACAGGAGCAAATTAGAAAAATGCTCCTTCTCCTACATCGTTGCCAATTCCTGGAAAGACCTTCCACACTATACACATCAGGACCTTCCCATTCCTATTCGGGGCCTGCAAGAAATTGAAGACCTGGCTACTCAACTAACAGCCTGATAGGCCTTCTCATCTAATCCAATGCCTGGATGCCCTTCGGTGATGAGAGAGCTATACAAATCTGCATAACATAACTTAACATAATAAAACATAACATAATAGTAAATCATGAAAGAAGTGCAAACTTCTACCTCATTGACTAGGGTATGTCCAGTCATTGCCCCTACCTCAGTACCCTCCTCAGAACACTTCTGGATCTGAGAAGAATTGGAAGGAGGACTGCCCTCCTGTCTGAAGAACCTTATAGAAGACAGTACCTGCTTGCCCTGAACCCAGGACACCAAGTGTGACTCCAAGGGTCAGTTATCCAACCTTTTGTTTGAGCTGAGGGGCTAGAATGAGCTTTCAGAGGCCTTTTCCTGCTTTTCAGCTCACAGATCCCAAAAGGACCTGATCTGGTCTCATCTGCTGGCCTCTGTGGGATTGAACACTGTCCCCAAGGCATTGGAGCTTTGGCTAAAGTATGAATGTACTCCTTCCTGCCTAACTGAGAGCTACACCTGACTCATCATTGAGCATGCGTCAATGCTGATAGCTATTATTGTCAGCTTTCCTGGACTCAACATGAAGCAGTATCTGAACAGCCACTTTACTGGACTCAACAGCATGCAGCATCCAACCAACACCAGCTACCTTTGTCGATGGATTACCTGGGCTCGACACCGAGCAGTCTCCTATCAACTCTGAGATCTCGTACTGTTGCTCCCCATTGTCAGTGAACCCATCCTTGGTTCCAGAGAAGCGTTTGATCCCGCTGGAGACTTTCTACCTCCATAAAAGTATCTGAGACTGTAACTTTGTGACCCGGATGAATTTTGTCCTTGCATTGAACCCTCACTCCATTGCTGTCACCTTAAATGGTCCATCAAGACCAGTTGCCAAAGGCTGGCAATTAGTGCTTTTTTGCACTTCTTTTAATACAAAATTTCAAACTTCATATCTCTGGTTGTAGTAATTGGATGATTGATCCTTATTTTTCTAAATTGGTTTGATACTTTTCTTATGTTGAGGTTTCATTTTATTACTGTTTAATTACTACATAAATATTTTACACAGGCTGGAAGATTGAACCCATGGTTATTTAGTAACTTTTGTAATTGACCCTGACAAGGATTGTTAGTATTATTTGAGGTAGTTTCTCACACCCCTCAGCGATTAATACAATTCCCTACACTTATGCTCACAGCATTAACTTTTTAATACAGTTAGTTTCAATAAAAATGTGGTATGGAAAGTCCTGCTATATGTGTGCTGTGCGCACTATGCTTGAGAGTTTCACTGCACTACTCACAGAAACTTGAAAGTGGACTGTGATGAGCAAAAGTTAGGCAAGCTTATTTAAGCAGATGGTGAAAATTCCAATGTTGGAATAAAAGACATTGACAGAGCCACTTTTAGGCTAAGTTTACCTATGTGAATTGGGCCTTTTTACTTTTCATTACAAGTCAAGTAGCTCTCTGGTTAAATTGGTGCTTTGTAAATAGTATACTAATACAGATAGCTGTGAGTGTCAGTGTACTGCAAAGCCAGTGCCTCCTACAATCCAAAATCATCCATGGCAAAAATGTTAAAAACAGCCTCATGCTGAGAAAGCCCACAACTGTAAGGGGAACCGTGGGAGAATGATTGGGTCATACAAGCCAATTAATCTCTTAAACAAGGCCATACTCGGTTAAATGTCAGAACAACAAAATGACCAGTCCTGTCCTGAGCAAAGATCCTTAGCAAAGTCATTTGTGAAAGAGCTCTTTTTTTTCCACTGTGATGGAAAGATAACCATCGTCAATGAAGGAGATTGTAAACTTTGAGACAGAACCTCACTCCTTGATAAATTGTTTGAACATTTAAAATGTTACTCCTCCTTTTCCCAAATTAATAGAACTCTCTAGAGACCACAAAAGAGCTAGTACAGAGTGTGGATATGACCGTCTTTAGTGGCAGATGTTGCATACTGGTGTGTTGACTAGCCTCACAACAGCTGATGAACATTGGCCCTGTGCCTCTCTCCTGAAGAGAACAGTTAAGTGCTAGGGGGTATACTTAGTATGATTCTGTACTGTGTTTGCATCACAAAAAATGACGCTAATTGATGCAAAATGTTTTTGTATTTATGTTCTGTTAAAAATGGGGTCTTTGGTTGGCAGTCAGGTTACCCCCTGTCCAAGTAAGAACCCTCACTCTAGTCAGGGTAAGGAGAATCACCCTCAGTTAACCCCAGTTCACCCCCTTGGTAACTTGGCACAAACAGGCAGGCTTAACTTCAGAAGCAATGTGTAAAGTATTTCTACTGTGCAAGTATTTTCAGTCTTGGTCTGCGAGTTTTTCCTTTCAAGGGCCCAGGAACTAGAAAGGGTACCACTTGGCAGGGCAGGAGTCTCAGCACAGAGTACAGGAGCTGGCAGGGGAAGTCTTTGAGGGCCCTGAGACTTGAACAACAGAAGGCAAGCTCAGTTCAAGCCCTTGGAGAGTTTTTCACAAGCAGGAATGCACAACAAAGTCCAGTCTTTGTCCCCTTTCACCAGTAGAAGTAGCAACTGCAGAGTAGCTCCACAAAGAACAGTCACAGGCAGGGCAGCACTTCTCCCCAGCTCCTCAGCTGTTCTCCTTGGCAGAGGTTCCTCTTGATTTCCAGAAGTGATCTAATCTTCAGGGGTTTGGGTCCTCTTCTTATACTCCTTCCTGCCTTTGAAGTAGGTCTACTTCAAAGTAAAGTCTCAAGTGTCTGTGAAATCCTTTCTTGTCCAGGTCCGGCCCATGCCACACACCAGGAAGTCGGAGACTGCATTGTGGGAGGGCAGGTACAGCCCAGCTAGGTGTGAATGCCCATTCCTCCCTTCACCTCTAGCACAGATGAGTCATCAGAATATGCGGGCTACTCCCCATTCCCCTTTGTGTCACTGACTAGGGAGATGTGCAAGAAGTTCAACTGTCAAACTGATCCAGACAAGTAATCCACAAAACACACAGAGTCACAGAATGGTTTAAGCAAGAAAATGCCTACTTTCTAAAAGTGGCATTTTCAAATACACAATCCAAAAAACAACTTTACTAAAATATTTGTTTTTTAATTGTGAGTTCAGAGACCCTAAACTCCACATGTCTATCTGCTCCTAAAGGGAATCGACGCTTTAATCAGATTTCAAGGCAGCCCTCATGTTAACTTATGAAAGAGATAGGCCTTGCAACAGTGAAAAACAAATGTGGCTGTATTTCACTGTCAGGACATATGAAACACATAAGTACATGTCCCAATTTTAACATACGCTGCGCCCTGCCCATGTGGCTACCTAGGGCCTACCTTAGGGGTGCCTTACATGTAGAAGAAGGGAAGGTTTAGGCCTGACAAGTGGGTGCACTTGCGAAGTTGAATTGGCAGTTTAAAACTGCACACATAGACACTGCAGTGGCAGGTCTGAGCCATGTTTACAGGGCTACTTACGTGGGTGGCACAACTAGTGATACAGGCCCACTAGTATCATTTGATTTACAGGCCCTGGATACCTCTAGTGCACTTTACTAGGGACTTACTAGTAAATCATATATGCCAATCATGGATAAGCCAATCAACCATACAATTTACCCAGGGAGCACATGCACTTTAGCACTGGTTAGCAGTGGTAAAGTGCCCAGAGTCCTAAAGCCAACAAAAGCAGAACAGAAAAAAATAGGAGGTAGAAGGCAAAAAGATTGGATATGACCCTGTAAAAAAGGGCCAGGTGCAATATGTACTTTCTAGCGCAAAACTTGTTTTCCTCAGGAAAATCATTTAAAAGTAATGTAAGGCAGCGCATAGTGCTGCTGTGCATTACTTAGCACCAAGGGTGTGTTCCATGGATGATCCATGGGTGCTCCCATGCAACCACTCAAAGGTTTTGACACTAAACCATATTTACTAAAAAAAACAGTGTTTTGTGTAAAAAAAATAGCACCCATTCCAAGTAGGTGATATCACGGTGAAATAACTTTTATTTCCCCCTTCTTTTCTGACTTAGCATGTGTGTTGGACTGTCCAGCACACATACAAAGTGGGAAAAGCTTTAAAGTGTGTCTAAGCAGTGTATTTTGTACTGGAAGGCTATCTTTCCAGCACAAAACCTATGCTAGACTCACAAAGTCATTCTTGCACTACAGTGCAAAAGTGTGTGCATGGCGCACAGCAGCTGTTTTCTGCACCTGTGCTAGGGAGAGGGGAGGAGAGTGCCTTATTTCTGTAAATATGGCACTCTCCTGCTCTCTCCTCAACAATTTTTTTTGCTGCTGCACTGCGCTGCATATCATTTTAATAAATCTGGGCCTAGGTGTGTTATTCTTCCTTCGGCAGAGCAATTACATATTTGACATGTGACTCTATGAGAGGACTGTTAAGAGCTGATCCATCTACTTGAAACGTTTAGGCACTCATTACGAGCAGCCCCGTTTATTGGCATAAGTGCCTAACTGGTGTTAATGCACATATCGCAGTTTTGATCTTTGTGAGAAACATCGACAGATCAAACCTGCTGGGATTTATCGGTTGAAAAGCACCCAATAGTTACTGGAACATCCAAATTTCAACCTAAATGTTATTCCCCTAAAAATCTGTAATTTAGTGGCATTTATAACAGCAGGTACATTCCGACTGGGGGGAGTTGGATTTCATCAGGCGTGATAATTATGACCCCAGTTACTGGGCCACTAGCAATGATGGCCTAAATTTGCTGCATGAAAAACAGCAAAACATTGAACATTTGACTCTCATATTAGAGAACTGTTAAATTTTAGAGGCTATTCTTCTCTGTGACAGAGCTGTTAAATACTGGACATCTAACACTTTTCCATGTGAGTAATGTTAAACTCTCTGGTAAACATCTGTTAAACTTTGAAGGTGTGACTTTGTGATTTTCACCCACAATAAGATGACAAGTTTGGCATCATTATGTTTGCTAAAATTGAGTATGTGATTTTTCCTCTAATTTCCTGATTACTAGCTACCAATAAACAGGGATGGCAAACTACACGTGAAGCTATGTTTACTGCACCCAGTAACTGTGAGGTGTGATACAGATTGCATCGTTTGTCAAATTTTGGTATGTCATACCTGCTGGGATTTACCATGTGGAAAAGTCCTGGTATTTACTGTGGCATGCGGATTTTGGCACAACAAAATGCTCATGTTAAGCCCCAAAGTGTCACAATACACAATAATTTAAATAATATTTAATGTGATAAATTCTGAATACCACTATGTTGGATCTTTATTAGACCGTGGTGGAATTGTGCCCACCACCTCCATATTTGGCATAAAACTGATAATTTCAAGTTATCTTTGTTACGTGAAAATCAAGAAAATATGCGTTTACACGACATTGTATAATTATGCACGATTAGTGATAATTTACCACTTATTTGCATCTGTGGTAAAAATTTACCATAAAGTCACAGGAACAATGTGAGTAACCATGTAGAAATGACTGCTCACAGTGCTTTCTGTGTTTGCACTATTTTCTTTATTTAGCATGAAATGAACTCTCACGCCCAATTCGAACTCCAGGATGCATTTTGTGTGAAAATACAGCACCTAGGCCCATATTTACACTCGGTTTCTTCTGAAATAGAGTTGTTTTTTTAACGCTAATTCAGCGCAAACCTAACTCTATATTTATACCTTGGCGCTAGACACGTCTAGTGCCAAAGTTATGGAGTTAACGTCGTTTTCTGGACGTGAAAACCTACTGTGCGTCAATGAGATGCAAGGTAGGCGTTCCCATCCAGAAAAGGACGATATGGCCTTTGCGCCATATTAATCCCCCCATGCTAAAATCCAGCAGGGGGGAATGGGGGCCTTAAATAATGGTGCTAAGCATGCTTAGCACCATTATTTAACTCCTGGGTATGGGCATGCGTTAGGTGGTCTGCAGGCATATTTCAATGGTCAGAGACCATGGAAAGTGCCCACAGGAGCCCTTCCCTGGCCCCAGGGACACCCCCACCAACCCCTACCTACACCAAAGGGACACCACAGGATGGGGGACCCATCCCAGGTAAGTCCCGGTAAGTATATATATTTTTTTAATATTACCCCGCTCGGGGCCCTTACTTGGGGCCCCCTGTACAGTGCTGGCCCCATTAGCCATGCCCTGGGGACATTCGTCCCCTGGGCATGACCATTGGGGTGGTGGGCATGGCTCCTGTCTCTACTAAGATGGGAGCCATGTCCATGGGGGTTGTGCGCCAGAAAATGGCGCTACACTGCTGAGATGCAATTTTTCTGCCTTTAAACAGTGTATCGCCATAATGCAGCGCACAAGCCCTGGTTTCCCCTACTCCTCCCCCGAAAGGACGCTAACAGGGCATTAGCACCAGCTAGCACCATTCCAAAAGTATGGCGCCCGGTCGGCATCTTGGAGTGGCACTAGCCGACGCTATACTTTCTCATGCCCAAATACATCTCAGCATGAAATGCAGCCAATTAATCCCCATGTTGTAATTGCTCCTGTCTTGGTTCTATGCAGACCATTGTGTGTCATTGATTGCTCAAATATGTCCCACGCTGTCATTCCTCAGTGAGGCAGTGTAGTAATGATAATTTACTTGATGCACTGTATAGCATCATATTTCTATATATCTGGACCCTTGTCTCCTGTCCACGTAGCTGCACCACTGTACTGCAACATGTTGACAATGATGTTTCAAGTTGAAATGCACATACTACTCTATCAATGGCAATAACTACTGAACATCAGTGACTCTTACTTTCACATTTCAGTCTCTATGAATGGATGGAATAACATCACCAGCACTGGGTATTGGATGTAAAATAAGACATGTAGCACAGAAAAGCCAATATAAGTTCTACACCAAGACAATAGATAAGTGTGATATAAGTTTCTCCTCATTGGGTTTAATATGCTCTCTGTCAGTGAAGACTAATCATTTTCTGGCTAGTGTGAAAACAATTCATGCCAGTATACATGTATGTTTTTTTCAAAGTTTCTGGAATAATAATTTAGGAAGGCCATGTGTGCCATTCAATGACAGTGTAGGACCCAGACATGGGTAAATGTCTATACAGGTTCACAAAGTGACATCAACAGTTCAAAAACAACATATCTCTCAGCCATACTGACAGTACATGTACAGACATACACTGAGGTATAAAGCTACCATGGCAGATGCGAACAATGTGTTGGTACATCTGTTCTGGTGGTAAATTGCCCAAAGGAAAACCAGAGTAAATATGCAATGTGCAAGTCACAAGCACTAAAATATTCTACCCAAATATGCTATTCAACAATCATCACCTAGATTGTAATGCACCCTGTACAAGGTACCACAATGTACTCTGGATACCAATCTCAACATTACCTTGACACAGCAATGATGGTAGAAGCATTATAAATAGGCACCTAGTTCACATCAGGTCACAGTACAACACATACGTGTGAAGTCCAATGTACTGCCTACAGATCTGTGGTAGACAGATAAAAGTCAACACAGTGTATCCTACCTAAAGATGCCCCTACATTGCACACCCATGTGTCAATCCCAAGACACCCTGACATCTTGACTGATAAAAAGCAGTAGATGAAGGCTGACGATAATTCATACTACTATCAATGGAACCTTTGTAGAATGCACAATATGTACTAACAAGATATCACTCACTAAAGGAAGTTAACAATTCAAAGGCTCCGTCATTGGCAGGTAGTGCAACAACGGTGGTTCCACAGGGACACATATATGTGTGAGTGTGAAACTGATCAGTAATGATAGAGTATACCTTGAGATGAAAAAATCACCATTTTGTGAACAACATACTGTCACCTACAGTGGCAATGGACCTACAAAATACCTATCACACTAAACTACCGCCCAAATACGATCGTCTGATTGTGGAACTGTCAAAAGTATCAGGCCATGCACATTTGAATTATGACACGGAGAACAGGAGTAGTCATGTGAAATTTAAAGTGTCCACCTAAATGTAACCAACAGTGTCCAAAACTGTTAGAAATGTGTATGAGTCTTTTAGTAAACATAACTGACGTGTACTTGAATGTGGGTTGATCAATCACCATGATCGTGGAGTGACTTTTCTTTCTTTGTCTTTTCAGCGGACCAAGGATAAGTTCTGCATGACTCCCATTTGCACATCCCCAGAATTAAGCAGAGTGCACATATAGCAATGCACTTAGCAAGACCAGGGGAATAGTGAAGCAGACTTCTGTGGTACTGAAGTCTTGCTCCTGCTGCTTGGACATGGCCATAGGGAGATTGCTATACGCCCCCCATGGTATGCAAATTTATGTTTGTGTGCTGTATATTGCACAACATATGTGTACGGAGAAATGTCCCATGGGATGTGGACCCTGAGGACCAGGCAGAACTAGCTGAAAATGAAGATGAGGACAGAGGCAAAAATGCAGCCACAATTACCGGGTGCTAGTGAATAAACAACATTGTCCAGAACTTTTATAGTGAAACATGAAGTAGCTTGACAGGCGTATATTTTTACTTTAGTTTAGAAAGTGTGTTAAAAAAGGAAATAAATGAATGAACACAACTTTTGTTTAAGTAATTTTATTTCACAGTCACTGTAAACATCAAAACACTCAGAATAGTGTTTAGCACATCACAAAGGCACGTGGCTAGGTGTTATATTCACTCTGGGACAACATCATGTGGACCAAAATATGTGTGCATATCAACTTGTGCCAAACGCATGTGCTTCAGGAATACATACACCAAACCAATGTTGCAATGTGGAACAGTGTACAAATGTCACTGTAGGAGGCTGGTCCTCTATGTATTGTGCACAACTAGGCACACTGTGCAGGTGGTCCAGACAACCACATGTTGGTTTACAGAGGTAAAAACTTGACCACCTAATGCTCTCATTTTTATGGTTGCTTGGTCGAGCAGTTAGGCTAATCTTGGACAAGTGCAAAGCATTTGTTGTACTCACAGTAATAATAAATGAAGACACATACTCAAAGAATAATTTGAGACCAATCTACAAAAATACTTTGGATTTTTATATAAATTTTAAGACCACGATCATCAAAAGTACTTTTTAAGTTATACAACTTTTTAAACTTTTAATAAAAATAG
Source organism: Pleurodeles waltl (assembly GCF_031143425.1). NCBI lineage: Eukaryota > Metazoa > Chordata > Amphibia > Caudata > Salamandridae > Pleurodeles > Pleurodeles waltl. The sequence goes on from NC_090447.1 coordinate 918,088,807, forward strand.
TCTTTTCGTGAGTAATTACGCACCATGGAAATCAGTGGAGAAAATACTTTGAAAATGCATACAAAATCAGGCATAGCATTTACCAATGTCTCCTTTTGTAGGTATGTCGAGGTCATTGGTGGGCACTAAGGATCAGCTAGAAGTTTGAATGGCTTGGGTTGTAGGAGCAAAAGCTGCAGAATGTCGTTGGAGCAGGTACCAGGCCACTGCTGGGGACCACTTAGAAAAAAGCTGTACAACTGGACTTAAAGGTAAGATCAGTGGGTCCCCTTAGGTTGTCAGGGTCGCAAGGGGTGGGGGACCCTTAGGGCACAGCTGGATCTTTAGTGCAGGGTGCTGGGTGGCTGGTTTCAGAGTGAATCGGTGAGCCAGGAGCTGTGTGCAAAGGTGCACTTGGAAGTAGGAGGTAGGTCTCTTTGAGGGTCACTTGCTGGTCAGCAGGGGCACTCTTGTGGGAGATCTTGTGAGTTTCTGAAGTCCCCCTATTGGGGCTTCATCCTGGTCCTTTTACAGTCCGGAATGGACTGTCCTTCTTTGTGTCCAGTGTGAGGTGACCAGTACCTGGGGCTATTGCACAGTCTTGGCACTGGAAGATGCAGTGAAACCAAACTTGGCAAACTGGCAGGGTTTTTCCCTCAACGTCTGATGGGAGAAGTTTAGTCCAGCTGCAGCATCCGGTTCCTTGATCAGTATAAGTCAGTGAAATGGTTTCATTGGGTCTTTAGTTCTTTGTGGTTGTAGAGTGATGGATAAACTTTGGAGGGCAATCTTTGGTGATTTCTGATGAGTGGAGGTCCTCTGGGGGTTTGTAGAGTCTGTGCAATGTCCTTAGCAGTGATTGTCAAGTCCTGGGTGCAGCAGGCAGTGTTTGGCACATTTTCTTGATGCAGCAGGACTTCAGTTCTTGAGCCTTGGGCCTTCTTTGTTGCTGGTCTTCTTTTTTCCTTGGAATCTGATTTCTTGGTCTATGGATGCCCACTAAATGCTGTGTTTAGTGGGCACTTTAGGGGGTACCTAGTAGTGACCAATGGGTCATCTACTGTAGGGTGGCTACACCCACTTCCTGTGAACAGAGGTCACTTCCCTACACCTGATTTGCTATTTTCCTTTCATGCAAGATAGAGGAAAATGAAATGGAGGGGTCATCTCTCATGCAGCACCTTGGGGGTGGTGCAAGCCAGGACTCACCACTCGGCTCCCTTGTCTGTTTTCCCACCTTTGCTCCCACCAACAGTGGGGGTTTGCAACAGTGGCACCATCTGCTTCTAGCAGCAGGCCTGGGAGTCGAAACTCAAGAGCAGGGCCTTTCACCCCAGAGGCTCAGAATGTTGTCTGGTGGTGGCAGGCTGGATGTGACCAGACAGCAAACGTGCCAGGGTAGTGAGCTTTTAGAGAGAGAACCTCTAAGGTGATTCCTGGGTACATTTTGTAATAAATCCAATACTAGTACCCGTTTCGATCCATCAACCTGAGTTGTTTGATACCAAACAACCCAGGGTTCAGGGTAGCCATCATGTAGCTGTAAAACGCATACTGACCACTGTCTAACACATGCATTAAAATTGCTGCACTGTTCATTTCCTATGTCCCAGGTTTGACAAGGACACAGTAGGGGCATATTGCTCATGGATCTATGCCCACACATACAATATAGTGCACCCTCCCTTAGGGCTGAAAGGCCTGTCAGAGGGGTGACATATCTATAGTTCATGCAGTGAGTAATAGATAGGGCACACAGGTTGTGTTCCATGTTGAGGTTGTCTTTTAAGATTATATCACAATACTCAGCCTTCAATGGCAGTGCTGGGTGCTTCTGGATGCATGGCCCCAGAGGGTGGCACAAACTGTGCTGCTGCCCTCAGGGGCTTACCCTTTGTACCCTATGCCCTGGATACCTAAGTACCATTTAATAGGGACTTATAGTAGCAGCTAAAAGTGTTGCCAATTGTGCCAATAATTCACAACTGTTTTAGGGAAAGAGATCTGGCCCAGGAACCTGGTTAGCAGGGGCCCTGGGCACTAACAACTTTGAGACTACATCAATTACCAGGCAAAAAGTGGGGGGTAACGATGACAAAAGAGGCCCTTTCTCACACTCATGAGTATGTGTGCATGTGTGCTGCTACAGTGAACTGACCATCAGGCATCCTAACACAATGCAAGGGGGGTGTAAATACTGTATAAACGCTGTATAATTACTGAATTTTGTGTTGTAAGTCTTGACACTTTTAACTGGTATAAACTTGTGGAGATCAGTATAGTGAACTCAAAGTCCTATGACAAAGGCCTATATGATGGGCATGAGCACACAGTGCAACCCAGATAGTCCTCAAATGCTACTCTAACGCTTGCAAGCTCATAGCAAAACCAGTGTTGTATCTCACATGACACATATGAAAGTTGGCCCCTTACCTGTGCCAATGCTGGATTGGTTAACTAGGCCCAATGCAGGCACACTTGCCTCACTAGACAAGTATGCAACTGTTACATGCAGGAATGGATGTGACCATGTTGGTATGTCTCACTCAGAAACAAACAATGCTGTGACTCCTACAGATCCATCTATGTATGTCAATTAAAACGACACAACGAAAATCAAAATATAAAATATATGACAAGGTATAACTACTTGCAATATCACTCCAGTCAAGGTAGAATGCACTGATGCATTCCAGGTTAGTGTGGCCTAAGTCAATAAATGCACATATTCCCATCTGATTTGAATGCCTACACACATCCTAAGTTCACATAAGCCCTCTCTGTCCTGAAAAAAGAGATGCATCGAAATGGTAAGCATATTCCTACTTTGAGGTAATCACACTTGTTAGGGCTCCTCAAGCTGGCCTCATCAGGATCACAAATTAGGCTTACATGTATGCCCAATACCTTTCTGCTGGTGTATTGTGCAAGTGTCACACATATTGTGCCAGATACCAAGCCCAGACACCAGGTATGTGTGCCATAACATTATATGGTGGTCATTGGGTATTTACGTCTGGTAAAATATGTCTCACACAAATTGACAGGTGTCCTATTTTTCTCCTATCTACATACCTTTCATATTTAGAATTGATTTGTGAGCTGGATCAGACATACACTGTAAGCTGGCAGACGCAGCCAGTGCATGTTGTTTCCTGAGTGTGTATTGCATCTGTAGCACATCTTGTGTCAGGAATGCAGATAGATAGTATAATCTTCAATTTTGGGTATAATCATTAATAACTATGTGGATTACAGTTGCCTAGGACTACACTATCTGTGAAATTGCAAATCTGACCACGCAGCTGCCTACGTTCAACCAAGTATAATATGGACTATGATACAAAAAATGTCAAGCTATCAACAAATCACAAGATTTCTGTGTATATCACTGAAATATATAATATATTGCCTGTCCTAGTGTGTGAATGTACTGTGTACCTGCTCAATATTCACAGAGCAATGTACCATTTTGTTTACTTGTAGATGACCTGCACCCTACACTCACGCTGGGGTGGTCACCTTCAGGGATCCCAATTCTACCAGTCAACTGAATGTCATCTGTGTTTAAGGATTATGTGTGATCTGTGATATTGGTTGCAATGACATGTGTAAGGAGCGTCATAAATCACCAGAAACAATATTTTCCATAGATGTTAAATCACTAATGAAGTAGATCAAAGTTGCATGTGCAACAGATAGGGACAAATGTCAATGTGCATGTTTAGCCAATCTATGAAGGCCCACATGATAGATTACTCTGAATCGTCTGTGATCATGTTTGCCAAACTATGATGTTAATGTTTATGGCACATGTACCAATACCAGCCCCAAGATCAACAGATGGTTATAATTTCAAATGTCTATCAGCCATACCATGGACCAAAATTAACAATTATGTTAAAAAAGCATGTGACATAAAAGGTACATTAGTTAGGCCAAGAGTTTCAACACATTGGCCGTTTACCGCCATGCTGACTACCGCCAATATACCATGACCACTGCTGTATACCGCTACGGGTATAATGAACCACACATAGAATTCCAACACTATACAGATACCCACACAAGTCCGCCAGACCAAACGTCAGTGATAAACTGGCTGTACCAAAACCCACACCGTTACGCCAACAGAAATACACCCACAGCTTCATGACCCACGAATCACTGCAGCAGACATTCGACAGCGGTAAACCATTGGCGGTACATACTGCCACGCTCAAAATACACACAATAACAAAACAGCACCACATTGGACAATTCAAGAGGTGAGTGGTTTCCCTTCTGTGTACAGTTTCGGCGTGCTTTTGATAGCGTTGGTACCACCCCGGAAAAGGTGACGGATAGGCCTCTTGTAATAGTGTGGGTGGTACTTTGTCTTCTGCCTGTCGGTGTTTGTTTCTACCGCCGTGGCGGTTGGAGTGTTAAAGTGGCTGTCTGTGTTGGCAGTTTCCGCCATGGTCGTGATTCCATTTTTTTTTCAGCCAGCCTGTTGGCTTTAACACCGACCGCAAGGGTTGTAATGAGGGCCACAGTGAACCTAGAGTGAACTGTGATTTTGAGTTACTAAACAGCACATTTGCATGACTACTTTCCAGTGTAGTGGTAGCATCTAGTGGACTCACTGACCGAAGAAAGTTTGAGAGGAAGGCTTACATGCAATAGATACAGAGTATACTTTAAGAGTACCTTTTGAAAGACAACATGAAGAAGTCCTGGAAATGCAGGGAGGCACCTTCTCACAACAATACAAGGCCAAATGGTTAATGGTTTAAGCACCATCCACTTGTGAAAAGGCACTTCCAGTGAATTCTGACTTTGAACATGAACTAACAAGAGCCCTCTAAGGCATTGCCTGAAGGTCAAAGCGGATGCAGGGTCTGCCATTGGAAGTAAGGAGATAAAGGAGAAGTCTAGATCATGGAGACCATAGGACCAGCTGATGGGTCCATGGGGATTGTAGAATACAGGTGTAGAATTGCAGTAGCAAAGAGATTCTCGGGCTAGTTCGTGGAAATTGTGCAATACATGCCCTGAGAGAATAGCGTGGGCAGATGCTTGGGACTCAGGCCTCCCTTCTAGGACAGAAAGGCAATGCTAATATTGTTTTACTTTGTATTTCTGCTGTCATTAAAGTCACCTCCAATCATGTGAACTAAGAATAGGCGAGCGAGGTCCTCAGCTTCAACAATTCTGTGTTCTCTAGTTGCTAAACACTAACAATGATCATATCTAGGAAATCCCACTCTCCAGTAACAACTAGAGAGCATTCGCTTTGGTCCAGCTGTTTTGGGAAACCACATAGCAAAAGGTTTCTCATGAATACATTGCTACCCCCTCCCCTCATCCACTAGCAAACCTGAATGAGCCAGCTGTCAGTGCCTTCCCATGTTCACCAAGTGACGCTCATTGCTAATCAAATGAATTGATTAAGTTAGCACCAGATCAGGTTCATATTGCAGTAGAAATCAGGAAGCTATCCTCACTTGAATTTGTTCCACAACTGTTTACATTCCTCAGTTATACAAACAAGGACAGCTACATTTGTATCATTCCATCAGCCTCTATCATCCCAATATCTAACTCCTAAACCACCCTGCTCACATACAAAGACAAATCTATGCATCACCACAAGCAACAACAAGCTATTTGGTAAAATATCCAAGCAGAATCCTAGTGCTTTCATAGGGTTTTGGATCCCTCCCCTCTGGGTTGCCTATATAATAACAACTTAATCCCAGTAGTTGAGGACTCTGGCCATTTTGGCCTGAGGAATTGCTTCAAAGCTAGAAGGTAGGTTTTGGTCCCTGTGGACATGTTCCATAGAGAGGAAGGTGGACAACTCCTTGGTTTCAAAATTGTTTTCTTCCATTCCTGAATTGGGCCCTTGGTGTGTTCTGGAATGGTAATGAAGCGGGCACTATTGCAGTATCCGCCACAGAAGGTAGTCGCTGTCAACAATAACCAATTTGATGCATACATACTATTTAGAAATATGCCTGTGAAGGAGGATGAAAATGTCTTAGTTACTGAAGAAGGACCACGGGACATTCCAATGTCTCACTCCCACCCTGAAACCTTTTTTACAAATGCATGCTTATGAACTTTATTTAATTGATTGAGAAAAGAACTATTTTCAACAACCAGAAGAGGGGAGGATGACACACTGATATGAATCAATCAGCAAGCTTTGGCAATTAGACAAGCAGTCTCCAAGTACTACTGTTTCTCAGCACAGGGTATTGATCTCAGGAACAATAGCACCTTGTATAGAAATCATCAAGTAGATGGTGCGAGGTGCCCGCAGAGAGATCCATACACAAATCCAGGGCTCTCATGAGGTCACTGTAGGACAACAGTCATATTTCCACAAGTTGAACACTGTGTTCTATGCCTACCTCTACATTCCCTAGACCTGGTGGTTACCATCTGCCTCAGGATTCATAGATCAAACAAACCATTCTATGCAGGTGTACTAACACACAGGAAATGAAAGGTTAAGGGAGAGGTAACAACCAAAATGCCTCAGCCCACTGTTTATCCCATGTGGACATCCAGCACACTACACCCAGCCTAACTTCATCATCAGCTCTTGAGCAGGCATCACCTTTCTTTGTTTCTAGTCAGGGTTTGGCAGGATGTCTCATATTTGCCCTGTTGTTTACACAATTTGTTACAGTGGCATAACTTCACAAAGACATTGATCTCATCCAACCACGCTAATAAAAGGTTGCTGCCTATAGACAAGAGCCAAATTACAAGTGCCACAACATGACCCCCGGCCTCCATTTCACATCACTCCAATAGTTCAGAAGGCCTTCACCCCAGGGGACATGACACCAGCTGAAGCCTAGATGATTGACAGTCCTTCTGACCCTTTGATGGTCAGACCAGCCTCAAATGAAAGCACAGTCCCAGATAACACACATAAAGTCAGAGATAAGCATCTCACCAACCCAGTCCACTTCTGTAGTCAGGACTTCTTACTTGATCCTACGTGGTCCCATAAATACTATTCCTTCATCACTGAAAACAGATGGAAGACATGCCAAGCGAGAGCTGCCACACCATTTGTTTTCTCCTGGGTCTCTGCTGTTGTCAGGAGCCCGTTCTTTAAAGAGCAGGAACACACCGATTTTGTGTCCATGTTTGGGAGAATTACCATAGGGATTCCCTCTTCACCATGCACTGTCTGATTCCACTTTACCAGCTCTCTTTAAAGTGTTAATTCTATCTGCCCTCAAGCTTCAGGATTTTCACTGTGAATGTGAAGGAACACTGGGAATCTTTTCTACTATAGAAATATTGTACAACTCTCCTCCTATTCACCTTATTCAGAAATGAAAGGAAAACATGCTCTAAGTCTTAAAAAAAGATGATTGACTGAGAACCATATGAATTCCAAACGTGAAGTACTCAGAGAATTTTTGTTTTTACTTCAAACACGAGCTACAAATGTCCTTTCAGCAGTTCCATGAAAAGAAAAATCTCTTCATAAATGTGGAGGTATTAATTGGCATAGTCCTTGGACAGAAACGGCATGTCTTAAACATCTATACAGTCAAAATGAGAAATTGAATCAAGCAAAAATAGTTATCTTGGGGCTCAGATCTGCATGGCAGTATAGTGAGAACAGTAATTATGCCTCTATCTCTACACAGATAAATGGCGTATTAGAACATGATAAGATAATTGGCAGTGGCTACAGAACAGCAGGAACGCATATTCACTGAGCCAATCATGAACATGGTGTAGAAATGTTGGGATATAAAACCTAAAACACATTGAAGATCACCCAAAATATGATTCAACAAATTGCTGAGCACATCTAGCACAACTTTAGGATGTTCAACAGCAGCAATTAGGTGATATCCTGGAATCTCGCCTAATAAATTATTGCCCAAGTGCTTGAAGAGAGAACTTTCCTCATTGACATATTTACTGTTGCTCATTGGTTAATATTTCTCAAATAATCTCAGGCGCAGCTAGATCTGTAAGCCTGATTCCTTGACTCCTTAGTCATACCTCCTCAGAGAATGAACTGGTAGAGACCTTAGCAACAACAAAGTTAGTGAGAACAAAGTGTCAATACATCCATCTACTAAATGTGAGAGTAGGTACACATAGTAGCAAGCCATCAAGACATGAAGGCCCATATTTATACTTTTTGACGCAAAACTGCGCTAACGCAGTTTTGCGTCAAAAAAATTTGCGCCGGCTAACGCCATTCTGAAGCGCCATGCGGGCACCGTATTTATTGAATGACGTTAGCCGGCGTTAGCCGCCGGCGCCGTCTGGTGTGCGTTAAAAAAAAACGACGTACACCAGGCAGCGCCGGCGTAGGGGGATATGGGGCTTGGGCGTCAAGAAATGGGGCTAGTCAGGTTGAGGTATTTTTTTTGCCTCAACCCGATTTGCGCAATTTTTTTTCACTCCCAACCCCCATAGAAATGACTCCTGTCTTAGCAAAGACAGGAGTCATGCCCCCTTGCCCAATGGCCATGCCCAGGGGACTTATGTCCCCTGGGCATGGTCATTGGGCATAGTGGCATGTAGGGGGGCACAAATCAGGCCCCCCATGCCACAAAAAAAAAAAAAAAAAAAAAACACTTACCTGAACTTACCTTAATGTCCCTGGGATGGGTCCCTCCAGCCTTGGGTGTCCTCCTGGGGTGGGCAAGGGTGACAGGGGCTGTCCCTGGGGGGCATGGGAGGGCACCTCTGGGCTCCTTCAGAGCCCACAGGTCCCTTAACGCCTGCCTTTTGCAGGTGCTAAAAAACGGCGCAAAAGCGGCCATACGTCATTTTTTTTGACCCGCCCACTCCCGGGCGTGAATTTTGCCCGGGAGTATAAATCCGACGCACATGCCTCGGAGTCGATTTTTTAGATGGGAACGCCTACCTTGCATATAATTAACGCAAAGTAGGTGTCCACGCTAAAAAATGACGCTAACTCCATGGACTTTGGCGCTAGACGCGTCTAACGCCAAAGTATAAATATGGAGTTAGTTTTGCGTCGAAATTGCGTTAAAAAAAACGACGCAATTCCGGCGCAAACGGAGTATAAATATGCCCCGAAATGTAACATGCTTATTCTGAGTGATGGGACCATTCAATGCAACCTCATATAAAGAGACGACTCGAGCCAACTGAGCTTGCACTGATCTGTATTGATAGGTGAATAATTGCAAGACTTATCTACTCTTTTTTAAGTCCATCTGTCTATATGGATCAGAAGTGTCCACCAAAAAGGTGAACCAATGACTTCTGATTCCACGTTCAATCCCATTCTCCTTACTTGTAAGTCCAAACAAACTCTGAAGTCAGGAACCTCCTCGGTTGCCCACATCTTGCATATTTGAACTCCAGGTAATAGAATTATATAAAATACCAAACTCAGATCATCTTTATGCAAATGTGTGTAATTTTCAGGGATCCCAATGTAACCTGTTGTGAGCTGAAATCTCTTTTCTGGACTTTTATTTGTTTTAACTTCTGACTCAAGGTGAAGTTTTGTGCAAAAATAGACCATTTGGAAATTGCATACCAGTGAAGAGATGCTTTTCCTGAAGATTTTTGAAGAAGCATTGACTATTTGTGTTTCTCTCTGAAAACTAGTCGACTCTGTTTCAAATGCTCTCCAGTCTGAAAAAGCATTGAAATCTTAAAAGCATGGCAAGGCTTATAGGGTAAATGCAACGTTAAAATCTTGCCTGGTGGAGAATATATTGAGAACAGACAATTAAATTAATTGTAGGACAGTACTGAATGCAGAATTGTAGCTGAGTGCTTTAACAGCTCTGTCAGACTGGACTTCACAATGGTTTTAAAAGACAATTATTTTATGGGGGAATCAGAAACTTTCAAAGAGGCCCGATGTTTAATATTCAATCACAGAAACATGGTGACTACTCGACCTCTTACTCGGAAGTTGTTGTACTGATTCATGTGCTCTGCCATTGCTAGCTTCCAGATACATTGTAAAAAATTATCAAACACACTGAATTTGTGTGGGGTCTCAAACCATTCGCCCCATCCCTGTAGCAAGTGTAGTTATCCAAATGAGGAGCAGAGGAGTCTGTCAATGGAAAAACTGAGCACACACATTGTTCAATAACGAGGCCTGAAAAATCGGCCTAGCAGTGTGTGTTCTGCCGTTATTTGCTTAAGTTGAGCATGCCGAGCGAGTACAATAAAGCCATCCCTTACGGCACAACAGCGGGAATGGATGTATTGAAAGGAGTCATGGTTACTATCATGTTATGACTTTTAGTGTAACAATGCCAAATTTCCGTTTAATATAAGTCTATCAAAATACATTTTAAAATATTAAAGAAAACATATTTTCACATTTGTTGTCTACCTTCATTCTGTGATTGCATACTGTTTCTGTAGCTCAAAATATACAAAACACTATATTCCCTCTCGAAAATATTGCCAAATAATTTCAAATAGTCAAAGTTAGGTTTTTGAACAGTTCTCGAATTGTACTATGGAATCAACACAGAGATGTGGGGAGGGTCACAACCTAGGATGGCTACCAGCGCAATCACTAAGCCCAATTGAAGAGTCTGCACTGTCCGATTGTGAGAAAGTGATTTTAAAACGTTTCAATCCTCTCGGATTGGCAAGAATGATAGCTATCGACTGTGTGTTTATTTCCTTTAGCCTATTGCTTCCTTAGAGAGCAGGTGCTAGAAATCTCTAGCTGAAGCAGAATGATTCGACCGGCATTAGGTTTTCAGACCAATGCTGCTGAGGCCACTTCTGATGAAGATTGTTCTGTCAGCTTGCACGGCACTCGCCTTGAGAGTAGAGGAGATGCATTTGCTCACTGTTTCCCAGAAGTTTCAGTTCTGCAACTTTTATACACTCACATTTTCTCGGAGAAAAAGCGCACAAACACTATTTTACTCTCTGACTTTCTCGTTCGACTAAAGCAATTCCTTTTTTTCCAGTGACCAATCTGAAACTCGCATAGATGCCACTCAAAATAGTAAACAATGCAGATTTCACATTTTTAGTGAATCAAGAGAAAACCCACAATAAATGTAGCATTTCGCCCAGTGTGTGAACATTCAATGCCGTTGAGTCCAGTTTCTCTGTTATTAAAAACACGCACTGAAATCTGCTCAAATTAAGACAATCTGAAATATAGTAAGTAATACGTTTATTGCATGAATACTAAAAATCATTTCACAAACATAAGAAAAATACATATCAGCATCAAAACTCAACTGCTTATATATAACACACTATATTGCACAGATAGAACAAAATACAATCACCATAAGTCACCATTTGCCTAAGTGTGAACAGTCAAGAATGTCCCATCTTGATGTAGCAAAAACAAATGTGGTACCATCAAGAGTGAACATACTGCAATGTTACCAAAGAGCCAGAAATCAACTACATCCTATAGGATGTAAACCTCTTGACAATCCCACAAACAAGAAATGTTAAAACACGGTGCGTTGCCAAGCACAGTCATAGAAATCTAAAATCAATAAAAGAGTAAAAGTGCAGATGCATAAAATTTTTTTTCCAGTATTCAAGTCATTTACCTAGGATAGGCCAATAAAGTGTGTAAGTAATACATACTATCTTTCAAATTATTTCCCTAATTAAAGAAGGTACTACCACTCTGTCAGACACTATCTTCTTATGGATTGACATAGTGCAAATGCATAAACAGTTCTTTCCACCATTCAAGTCATCCACCCCAGATAGGCCAATAAAGTGCATAAATAATGTATGCTTTCTTTCAAGTTCTTTCCCTAAGTTAGAGAGGTAGCAGAACTCTATCAGGCACTACCTTTTTGCACATTGACATAGGAGTTGAAAAATAGATTAGAATTAAAATACATCCGATCATAAGATCGTCCTCCTAAAATAAGCACGTAAAGTTCATACGTAGTCAAAAAATTTATCATCAGAATAAAAGTGCATACCATCATAAGACTGTCCTCCTATAATAAACAGGTAAATTGCATATGTTTTACATATTGTCTTTCATTTATTACAGGTCATCTACTTGCCTAGTATTCATGTATATTGTTTACAACAAAAGAGCTAGTATACAGTAAGCATTACTGTCCTAGACAAAATAGAGAGTTAGCGTGGAGGAAGCAGCCATTATAATAATGAGGTTCCTTTTCAGGCCAAGCTCCCCCTACAAGTTTCTAGCTTTTGCTGACCACGTGCATCCTGTAGAGGCCTGCCGGCTCTGTTGAAACATTTCCAAAGAAGACCAGCTCCATGGGGGACACCACTGTAAATAGGTATTTCAGAGCCTTGTTGAATGTCCTCAGGCCATATTTCAAAAATAAGGGTTTTAGTAGTAAACGTCTTTCTGAGGCCAAGCCCGGACAGCAGCATTCGGGATGAATTATTGATTCAGTATGATATTTCCACAAAGTGCATTCTTGCAGACAGCCATGTGGAGACTTCCAATAGTGTTTGTAGGCCCAAGCAGGGAGAGTTAAGAGCTGCATCCACAAAATACTCTGAAAAGCTCGAGCTTCCAATGCTGCTTTCAAATATGGTTGGCCACTTATGGTGGCATATGACTCCACTAGACCCTCAGTGTCACTGATGTTCCTGATGCTAGCAATATCACTTTCCCTTGAAACTCGCATCCCATGCTCTTTTAGAGTCTTTTTTAGCAGAACAATCGTTATAAGAGGGTCTAGTGCATAGGACGAGCCAAGTTAAAAAGTTCCTCTGCACTTCTAAGATAGATAGCCTAATTACTGGAATTATCTCTACACATTACTTTCAAGGACCCCCTCAGGCTATCAGTGTTGGCCCTGCAAACACAATGATAAAACTTAATTAAATCCATTTTGCATCCCATATCCATCCTTACTACATCAAATTCCAGGTGTATCCCGGCATGCCTGGTGGATCTAGAAATCAGATATATCTCTTAATAGGCTTTCACCTGGCAGTTCTCAAGCAATGCAGTAAGCCTGCCGGGATATGCAAGATGCCCATAGGAAATTGTTGATAATTACTTTAAGGACTCTCCTAATTGCCTCTGAGGTCAGAAATTTAAGCCAATAGTAAAGTATGGATAGGGCATAGGTAATTCTCTCTGCTTTTGCTACCAGTAGAGTTGCCTGATATGAGATCTTCCCACAAGCTTGATATCCAAACTCCAAGGTAGTGATACTTAGGCCCTCAGTACGACTGAGGCGGTCTTTTCGTAAGACCGCTGAAGCCACGGCTCAAAATACAGCCAGTGCTGGTGTTCTTAAGACTGCCCTATTACGACTGATTTCGGAATTTCACCTAAAATCTGTGGAATTCTGACACCAGTTGTGCTGGAGGTTGGCAGTGAAGAGGCGGTTCCACCATCAGCACCGCCATGCCAAAAGGACACCACACGCCATATTAAGACTAGTAATATGGCGTGGCGTGTCCTGATGGTGGGGTGCTGCTGGCAGTGGAAGGACTGGGACCCCGTCCCCTCCCAGTCTACCTCCTCGATGGACGAGATATGTGGATCGTCCAACATGGAGGGTGTGTGTGTGCGTGTGTGAGTGATTGTGGACGGGGGAGGGAGGAGTGTGAGTGTTTGTGGATTGGGGTTGGTACTGCGTATGTGTAAGTGGATTGGGGGTGGGGGTAAGTGCCTGTGTGCGGGTGTGAGCAATTAAGTGCTTGTGCGATTAAGTGGATGGACGGGGTGAGTGTGTGTATGCGGTGCAGGGAGTAGAGGGGTTGTGAATGTATGTATGGACTGGAGGGGGTGATGGGTGTGTGAGTGCAGTGTTTGTGTATGTATATTAGTGTGAATGGGGATGTATGATGCGAGTGCATGGGTGATTGGGGGTGTATTTGTTTGTGTGTGGAAGTATGTGGGTGCATGTGTGCGGGTATGTGGACGTGTGTGCAGGAGTATCCTGGCAACCGAAATGCCGATTCTTGTCACCAGGATACAAGACCGACATCTTTTTCTGGCGTTGCGACCATCAGCAAAATGCCAGCGGTTTTCCATGTCCTAATACTGCTAGTGGTATTACATCGTCGGCCAGGCCGGAGGTGCACGCCTCCATCCCGGGGGACTGCAGAAAAACTGATAGGTCTTGAGCTGCCCAGGGGTATCACCGGGAGCATTTCTAACTTTCCCATTGCACCTCAATCTGTTCTTTTTTTGTGGTAATTTTAAGTGATTTATTCAACTTTTTCTTTTGTCGTCTTGTTAGATGTGTCTGTTAGTTATTTCCAATGACAAACCCTCTTATCAGCTTGATAGTGGCTTCTGGTATCTGTCCATTTATGCTGTCCTGGACAGCGGCAATGCCCAGAGAAGATGGAGTGTTGATTTATTCGGTACCCCTACCTCAATCGTTATCATCTATTAAAGTAGATATTTCTCCTTTTTTCTATTGATTCTGTGGGCCATAAGTCCTGCTGCTTTCTTTCTGGCATCTGGCAGTTCTGCTTCTTGCCTACTTCGTGGGCAGTTTTACAGTGATTAATTAGTCTTGTTAGCATATCTGTCAGGGTCGATAGCTTATCTATTATTTCCTCATTACAGCTTCCCCCATTATATTGCCTTCATTCCATCTATTTTCCCAACTATCTAGCTTTCTGATTAGTGAGTTTAGTTTTCTGTCCAATGTAAGTACACTTTGAGCCAACTTGTTTGTTAGCTCCAGATGGATCTCCATTTTATACGACTGGCACGTAAGAGCTTTAACTACACTCAGGTATCAAACCCGGGGATTTGAAACCTCTTAGTGATCTTAATGTAGACGAGTGAACTGCCGCTGTTGTTCTTGAAGAAGGCCTCAACTCCTGCTCCTGAGAAGGCATGTGCCAGCCTGTTCTGTTGTCCTGTTGTCGCTCCTGTCACTCCCGTGGTCCCGATGTCTGCCTGCTCTACTGCCACTCCTGCCCTTTATATCCAATGGACCCAATAGTTCTTAGGGCCAATGGTACACGGGCAAGTCTCGGTAACATGGTCAGCACAGCTATGTGGTGTCATGGTGCTATGGGCCGCTATGGCCACTGTGGGCCCTGTTGTGGGCCACCACAGTCATTGGCAATCACTGACAGCACCGTGAGCTGCTGCGCCGCTGTGCCATTGGTCTGCGGCCAGCAACCTGCCTCACCGAGCACCACACCGATCATTGCCACCTCAAAGCATCAGCACGTCAGCGTCTCAAAAAGGAACCAACCATTGAACACAGGACTATCTGGAAAATGAAATAAACGCACAAATGCATTTGTGTGCTTTTTAGGTGAAATTGTTGTCACAGAAATAGGATATGTACACCAGCACTAAATTAGTCTTAGTGACAACCATTCTTTGCCTATTTTTATACTACATTGTCAAAGCTAGTAAGCCTTCCTTTATGTTGTTTGTTGTATTTTGTTGCATTGACCTTATGTCATATACTATGTAAAGCTGCATATTAAGAACCACACAACCACATCTCCCAGACCAACCCCCGACAGCCAACCTTACAAACCCCAGGCATCTAGACAGGATAACTCAGCCACAATCTGGGGTACGACTTGTTTCATGGAACGTGGCAGGTCTGAAATCTATTCTTCCCCTTCCATCCTTCTCCTCATTTATTGACAAACATGACATATGTCTCCTCCAGGAAACATGGTCACTCGACCCACTCTTCCGAACAGGCTACACAAATTTCCACATCCCCGCTGTGGCCAGCACGAGAGGCAGACCCTCAGGGGGTCTGACCATCTGGATCAAAACATCACTTAGCTGCCATATATCACAGCTACCTACCGTCTCTCCCGACCTGTTAGGCCTTCGTCTATCCTTTGGGCCTGACTCTGTGGTGAACATCTTTAATATCTACACTCGAGGAGTCAGGGGGGGTCAAGTCTCCAAAACCCTCTGCGCCCTCGTAGCCCTCTTACAAAATTATCCCCGCCATCACAAAACCATTGTGGCTGGGGACTTCAACGTCACATTCGAACCCCTTGACTGGGACGATCTCAGGTCCACCCGCGAGGAAGATCAAGCCTGGTCTATCCCCGCCCTGTCAATCCCACCCATCAAGAGATGGACGTCGGTCGCTATTCAGGTCAAATCACTGACCATGGAGTTTGGACTCAGGGCGCTAAATGGAAGAACCAATTCAGACACCAACGGTAGTCACACGTACAACAAAACGAACCACTCCAGCAGAATCGATTATTGCCTATTCGATATAAGATTATGGCCTCTAGTCATCGATATGACGATCATCGAAAGGACTGAAAGTGATCACAACCCTCTCTCTGTCCACACATTAGACCTAGGTAACCTCCCAGCTATGTCTAACCCCGCAGCAGTAGCACCTGAGGGTATTAGCCTGGCCAACAATAAAAGACACCTAAAATGGGACAATATCGTGGCTCGGCCCGCACTCATCAACGCTGCCAATCACACCCTAAAATCCACACTAATGGACCTAGAGGCAGGTTCTGCAACTCCCCACCAGGAAATAAGCTCAATCCACACCTCCTGCTTTAGGGACATTGCAGCTCACTTCTCAGCACCCCCAGCCCACGACGACAAACGACCCAAAGGCAGGCACCGCTGGTTCAACAAAACGTGTCGGTCCCTAAACAAGCGCCTAGTTCAAGCCATTAAATCCAAGGACCCCACCGCCATCCGCGTAGCTAGGAATTCCTATAAATCTGCAATATGCATAGCCAAGCGTGACCAAGATAACAAATGGTGGACAGCACTCAGCGACGCTGTGCGCAAGAGGAATTATAGTCTGTTCTGGTCCCTGGCAGCGCGAGGCCCAGAAACCAGTGGTTTGGACATTACAACCAACATTGCCCCAAGAGACTGGATAGTTCACTTTAGTAATCTGTACTCCCCTGATCATGATAGCCCCACCTCTGTTTGTACGGGCCCCCCCTAATTCACTCATTAGCACCCACCACCGCAGCACCCCTGTTGTTCTCTCAAAGTGATATAACCTACTCTCTAAGCACTTTAAAACGCGGCAGGGCCCCTGGATCAGACTGCGTCCCAGCAGACCTATTCTCAACAGACCTAGCATCCTGGTCAAGATACCTCACCATTCTAGCTAACGCAATAGCATCTGGGGCGCCAATTCCCGACTCTTGGAAAGCGGCCATTGTTATTCCAATTTTTAAAAAGGGCGACAGATCTCTTCCCTGTAATTATAGACCTATTAGCCTAATTGACTGTGTCCAAAAAGTCTGCCATTGCCTCCTAGGGAAGATCAAAGAATGGATAACTGACCACGATATCCTTAGCCCCCTCCAAGCCGGTTTCCGAAAGAAGATTTCCACCATTGATCAAGCCCTCAGATTCCTATTATTATATTGGAAAACAGTGTTCATTGGCAAAGGCAGCCTTTATGTAGCTTTTGTGGACCTCAAATCTGCTTTTGACCTAGTACCTCGCAACAAACTTTGGGTCACTCTCTCTAGGATGGGAATCCCGGAGCACATCCTTGCCATTTTGATACGACTCCACGAGTACAACTACGCTCAAGTCAGGTGGGGCAACAAGGGCCAACTAACTGATAGAATCCACGTTTCCCGGGGTGTGCGGCAAGGTTGCGTACTTGCCCCGACCCTCTTCTCCCTGTATATCAATGAAATTGTCCCCTCCCTCCTCAGACTGCAGGCTGACGCACCTTCACTTGGCACACAAAAAATCCCAGTCTTACTTTTTGCCGATGACACTCTTTTGATATCCAAGACCCCCAGTGGTCTAAGGAAACTCCTTGCGTGCTTCGAGCATTTTTGCTCATCTCGGGGTCTCAAAATCAACGCCTCGAAAACAAAATTAATGACTCTTAATCCCCACAGATCCTTCAAAGGGAAATTTTCTTTAGAGGGCTCCTCACTTGAGAAGGTGGGCATTTTCAGCTACCTGGGCATAACACTCACTGACAACATGTCCTGGAAGCCACACATAGGAAAACAATCCCTTAAATTAAGACAAACAACTGGGGCTCTACTAAAAAATTTCCACCTCTCACACACAAAACCAATTCGCCCAGCATTACAGTTATACGAAGCCCAAGCCGTTTCCTCAGCGCTTTACGGGGCTGAACTTTGGGGCTATACCAAAACCCAAGACCTAACCACCGCTGAAAACAACTTCCTAAGAAACCTTGTGTCCCTCCCGCTAAGCACCCCACTGTTCCCTCTTGTCAAGGATCTCGGCATCAAACGCATTGGTCACAAAGCCCGCCTGCTACCTCTGCTGTACTGGCGGCGTCTCTGGACCACTCCGGAGCTTGACATCTTCACTGAAGCTCTACAGGTCATCCTAAAAGCCGACCACTCTCACAGAATCCCCTGGCTACGATCTATCAAGGTTTTACTATACTCACTCGGGCTCGATGATCTCTGGAACTCACCAGCCACGTCAGTCTTTCCCTCGAAAAGCGAACTAAAGAAACTATACTGGCAAATGGCCAACCACGAAGACACAAGGGCTGCACTCCACACTACATTATCTTGTGACTTTGTCAACCTAAAAGAGTCATGCAAGTACGAAACTTTTTGGGACCTAATCACGGCCCCAAGGGACAGGAAACTGTACTTCCAGCTCTGCATTGGAACACTCCCATTAAGACTTTTCACCAGCAGCTGGTCACACAATGAATCCACTGCATGCCCTGCTTGCAAAGCCCCCATGGAGAATCTCCCTCACCTCCTTTTTGCATGCCCCGCGTATACCGCCCCCCGTAGGAAATGGCTGGCCCCGGCATGCAGACTACTGGGAGTACGCTGCTCTGCGCTAGCCCTGTGAATCCTTAGATCAGACACCAGGCCAACGCTAGTGATCGCTATCGCCAAATTCCTCGGAGCCAGTTGGCTTGTCAGAGGGAAAACTCTTCTGGACAAAGACTCCAAATAAGACAGTCCCAACATCCTGCGCAGCGCATTTAATTTCATTTAATTTTATCTCATTTTATTCCATATTTATTCCATTTTTATTTCACTTTTTTCATTTTCTCTTATCTTTTACTCCCTTTTATCATTATATTTACCTGCAATTTTATTATGTGTATTTATTTGTATTCATTACTGCTCGTGCTTTTTTGGCTCTTGTAGCCGCAATAAAGCTTCTTTGAATTGAATTGAAGAACCACACAGAAAATAAACAGAGGGATATGCAGTCTTATAGAGAAAACGTATCACATTAGGCCAATTGTCCATCCATTTTATATAATAATTATATATTTACATTAATAATATCCTCTCGCTGCCGCCAATGATTCAGATTTTCACTCCTCTGAAACCCCTGAGGTGTTTAACCAGTTTACCATTACTAATATTATCTTTACTAAATCCATATAATACTTTTTGTATCTAACACCTGTTGCTCGTGTCCCAATTTTAAGTGCCTGAAGGCTTTGTATTTTGCCATCTCTACTACACCACCTACCTATTTACCGCCTTTATCTTTACCTTGTCCTTCTTTTACTTCTTTTTCTGGGCACTCTTCCCCTCCCTTTCTGCTAGAACAGCATAGGGGAGCCCCTGTCCTTAATGTGGATGAGCTGATTTGCATTTAGTGAAACAATGGCTATAGGAAAATCTGTGGAATGTGTTCCCCTCTTTTTCCTTACTATCTTTTTGCTATTTTGTTTTATTTGCTAACTTGTAAGCCCCAATTGTAAGTATAGAAAGGAACTACATTTCTGAGATTCTCCTATATTGGTAACCCATAATCACCCATTATGCATCTGCCATCTGAAACATACCGTTAAACTTTGCCCTATCTGCAGGGTCACTCCGAAACCTTTTGCTTTCACCTCTCCTATTTTTGCCGAATTTGTTTTTGTTTTTGTTGACTCTAGGACTCTGTGCACTTTACCACTTTTACATGAAGGTCAAAATACGCATGATTTTCATTGTCTTGCCACCAGTAGGGATACTCCTCTGTCTAGTTACACTTTGCACTTACACACAGCTTTTTGCCACCTGTGTATCTGTAAGTTAATAATGAATGAATACATTTTAATGCACTTCTTTCGATTGATAGTCCTCACTTCAAGTGTATTGGTAACATCTGTGGGAGTACCATTTACCCATGGCAGGTTGACAATTAGGGCATGCATCTAAATATGTCCCCACCGCTAACACAATTACATGAAATGCATCTTGCACTAAAAATAAAATTACCTGAGTGATCCACTAATGTTCAAAATACTGTTGCTCTCTCTGAGACTTGTAGTTTCTTGTTCTAAACAAATACCAGATCAATCCACTCACTGCAGTATTCTAACTGAAATGCTGCTCAGGTTCATGTTCAAAAGGTATCCAAATGGTACATAATATGTTAAAAAGATTTTTCCAAAATTATGCGATGTGGCATTATGGTGTAATGTCAGTAATTTTGCAGACATTACTTCACACAATATTGAAAACAGTACACCAGTTATGCCAGCATAATAAAAAATGTGGCCATGTCTACTCAACATATACTTGCATCGCTCATCTGTACACTTAGGCCCTCATTATGACATTGGAGGTAAATCCCACTTACTGCCACGCTGACTGGCACCAATTTACCGCTGCCACAGCAGGTATCCGTTCACCATATTATGACACACATACACCAATACGTCAGTATTCAGTCACCTACACAAATCCACCCGCTCAAATGTCAGCGACAAACTGACGGTATCAAAACCCACACCGTTACGCCAACAGAACAACGCCCACCACATTATGACCTATGAATCACCACGGCGGACATTCAACGGCGGTGAACCATTGGCGGTACATACCGCCGCACTGAAAATGGACACACACAAATAAAACAACACCACATTGGACAATTCAAACAACACACACCTGACACCCATACACACAACACACCCACACCACTATAAAACACCCACCCACATTACCTACAACCCTTTACCATTACGAACAATTGCCACCAGAGACACAGCAAGACCACAGACACAACCAGAGCCACACACTACTCACACCTATACACCACTCACGCACCCCACATCACACACCCCAACACATTAGCCAACACACCCTAACCTACACACCTCACACAACACCCATGGTACCACAAAGACAGGAGTAAATAATTAGGGTAGAGCCACAGCTATTTGGAGCAGAGGTGCAGAAGATATCGATAGCTAGGAAGCTGGAGCTATGGCAGAGAATCGTGGACAGGGTCAACACCGTGGAACAGCAACCCAGAACAAGGGATGACATCAGGAAGAGGTTGAATGACCTACAGGGGAAGGTATGTTCCATAGCAGTAAGACACCAACTCGCTGTATAGAGGACTGGCAGTGGACCCCAACCTACTGCCCCACAACTAACAGCAAGGGAGGAGCAAGTCTTGACAATCCTGCATCCTGAGGGCCTGGCCGGAGTAGGAGGAGGACTGGACTCTGATAAGTCAACTCTCTACTACTATCACCTACCTACCTGCATGCCATCACATACCCCTACCCTCACCCTCACTCACATCACTCCACCACTTCCCACACACCCCACCATCACATCTCACTCATCCCAATGCCAAGCCCTGCATGCTCTACCAATGCATGGACACAACTCACAGCCCTGCACGGACACTCATCACTAAAGCATACACGCTATAGAGAACTAATCATCACACCATACATCAACGTACACAAGTGAAAGCTGCCAGGGCAAATACAACCAAAGAGGGCAAGCCACGGATGCACAATATGTCAGACACAGAAAACATAACACATTATTTACATCCACACAGGTACCCCAGCCAATGCCACTGGAGAGGAGGTGCCAGTAATATCCAGTTCCCCAACTGAAGAGGCCCACAGTGATGACAGCAACTCTGATCTTCAGGATCTGGATGACCAACCTGGCCCATCAGGGACCTCTGGACAGTCGGTTACCTAGGCCCCGTCACACACCACCACACAGAGCCTCCCTTATCAGGAAACACCACCACAGCACCCACCCAGCATACCCATACCTCTGTCCCCAGGAAATGTCAATCAGCAGTGTGTCCACCTCTACAGGGACCCAAGCCACACCTCATAACAATGACAATCAGGGACCTGGGGTCAGTGGCAGTGGGCACACAGTTCAGGGGACACAGGCATAGACCAACAGGGGCACTGGGAAGACTGCTGTGCACCAGGGGGAAGACAGGCCCAGGGAACTGACTCTCCAGGAGGCACTTGCAGAGATCCTGGGAGCATATAAACATTCCCAAGACACAATGGACTAGATCCTGGACAATGTGCAGGAGAACAGGTGGTTGCAGGAGGGACAGTACCAGGGGATCAGGGAGGACTTGCAGGCCATCGACAACATCCCGATCTCCATAACAGGGGTCTTGGCAAACATGGCCAATACTATGAGAGAGGCAGTCACACAACGGGCCCTGCCACTAGCCAGACATCTGAACAGTCTTCCCCCTCTGCTGCCGCTAGTGGCCAGGAGGCCATGCCACAGGACTCACAGGCCACCAGCACCCCTCCCCCTGCAGAAGGAGAACCACCCCTCAAACATTCCTTACGATCTAGACAGAAGCCAGAGACACTTGCCAAGACCCCAGCCAGAAAATGAGACTCTCCTGATCGTCACACTTGGGTCCCACTCAGGCACCCTGTCCACCTTGACCTGCCATTGCTCCCCTTCCTATGTCTCCTTGGACAATGCACCTGTGCTACAAACAGACTGGAACAATACCCTGTACTTTCCTCAATCATCACCCCATCCCATTGGACTTGCCCCTCAATATTTAAGCACTTAACTAAACACCCTTGGGAAAAAAAAAGAAGTTTGTAGTATGTCAAATTGTTCAAGTATATATTAATTTAAACAGGTACAAACATTGAAATTCATCTGTGCAGAAAATTAGCATAGATTAATGACCTGCAGCTGGCTGCAGTGATCATACCAGGAGCATATGTGAGGTCACCAACATCTGCAAAATGAATTGCCAAAGGGTACAGTAAGTGGGCATAGAAGTGGGAAATAACAGCATTTCAGTGCCACAGAAATTCAAACAAATGCCATTGAGATGTGAAGTAACACTGTCTTACCTGTGTGTCATTGGAAGTATTGTCTGGTCACTGATGTTCTGCTGTCCTCATCCTCATCCTCTGCCTCCTCATCCTCACTGTCCACAGGGTCCACCGCTGTCACACGAGCATTTCCAGCCTCCTCCTCCTGCAGAAAAGGCACATGGCGTCTCAGGGCAAGGTTGTGCAACATGCAGCATGCCACTACTTTCTGGCAGACCTTCTTAGGAGAGTAGCACAGGGATCCACCTGTTAGATGGAGGCACTGGAACCTGGCCTTCAGGAGGCCAAAGGTCCTTTCTATTTTTCTTCTGGTTCGCCCATGTGCCTCATTATAACATTCTTCTGTCCTTGTCCTGGCATTCCTCACAGGTGCCAGCAGCCATAATAGGTTGGGGTAACCAGAGTCACCTGCAATTCTGAGGGTCAACATTTAGCCACTCACTATCCCATATGGCCCACACCTTACCCATACACCAACATCTACTCTGTTTGAACCAGGGCTCACCTATTAGCCACACCCTGTGCCTCTGTAGTAGGCCCATCACATTTATGATGCTGCTATTTTTCAGGACAAAGGCATCGTGCACCGGCCCTGGATACTTAGCATTGACGTGGGAGATGTACTGGTCCGCCAAGCACACCATCTGTTCATTCATAGAGTGGAAACTCTTCCGATTTCTAAACACGTGTTCATTCTGACGGGGCGACAAACGCAATAAGTGTTCCATCAATCGCCCCAATTATGTTAGGGATATATCCCATTGCATAGAACTCGGCCTTCACTGTGGCCAAATCTTCCATCTTGGGAAATACAATGTAGCTGCACATGTTTTTAATCAGGGCAGACAACACTCTTGTTAGCACTACTGAGAACATTGGATGTGCCATTCCTGCTGCTAAGACCACTGTCACTTGGAAAGAACCAGTTGCCAGGAAATGGAGCACTGCTAGCACTTGCACATGAGGGGGGATCCCAGTGGGGTGACGGATAGCAGATATCAGGTCAGGCTCCAACTGGGCACACAGCTCTGTGATTGTGGCCCTGTCAAGTCTATAAGTGAGGATAATGTGCCTGTCCTCCATTGTTGCCAAGTCCACCAGGGGTCTATACACAGGGGTATGTCCCCATCTCCTATTCATCAGCAGCGGTAGCAATCTGTGAGGCAAAAGAGTGAGGAGCCGGTCACAAACTGAATAATGGGGCTATAACAGAACTTTGCATGCTGTTAACTTGTAATGAGTAAGTGTGATTTGTACAGTATGTCCTAATTTTACCAGTGATGCAGCAATTATCCAGGGCCTGCCCCCCCCTGAAATGGCATCCGCTAGTCCTGTGTAGAGGGACAGGTGGAAGTGAGGTGATTCCGCAGACGTTGTGCGCCGTTGCGGAAGGCGGTCGGGAACCGTCGTTCAACTCCTCATTGGTTAACATTGGGCCCTATGGGTTACAGTGGCCAATGGTGATCTACGCCGGCAGTGACGGTATGCACCGCCGCGGACGTGACTGCCATTTTCTATCTCATCCCTCACTTGCTACCTGATCTTCAACAGGAGAGGACCTACACTGCATGTGCTGCTGTGACCTGTGTCTGGAACCTACAATGGCCCGTGTGACTGGGGAAAGGGCCCCAGCCTTCACTTCGGCGGAGTTGGAGAGACTGGTGGATGGGGTCCTACCCCAGTACGTACTGCTGTATGGGCCTCCAGACCAACAGGTGAGTACACTGTGGGCACAATCTGTGTGGCATGAATTCATGGAGTGGTGTGTGTGAAGGCCTTGTGTAAGGGGGTGGGTGGATGTCCTCTGGGCAGTGTATTGGTTGTGTGCTGGGCCATGTGTGTGTAAATGGTGATGTGAAGGGGTATGGTGGGCTGGACTGTTTGAATAATTCCATTTTCCTGTGTGTATTGCCTCTGCAGGTCAGCGCCCATCAAAAGAAGGGTATATAGTGTGCCATCGCCAAGGACGTGCAGACCCTGGAGGTCTACAGCAGGTGGAGCACCCACTGTCGGAAACAGTGGGAGGACCTGAGATGCTGGGGATGGAAGACAGCGGAGGCCCAGCTGGGGATGGCCTCCCACTGCAGAAGGGGTGCCCATTGAACCCTGACCCCACGATAGCCTGTATACTGGCGTTGACCTATCCTGAGGTGGATTGGCGCTTGAGGGCATCACAAGCCACAAGGAGATGAGTACACCGCCCATCATTATAACTTACGCATGGTAGGGTGGTATCCGGGTGGGGGATGTGTGCCAGTGGGTGCCCCTAGGCCAGGCCTGACATTGCAGCACAGGTCCTCTGGTGGCTAGGGTTCGGAAGGGATAATCCTGCTACCTAGCAAGTAGACATCCACAACTGGTTAGGGCTGGGTGGGTCCCAGGTGTGCTGCATTTCGCGGTGTGTGCCCATCCCATGCTTTGGCTGCTAACTAAATCTCTGCTAGTGCTATGGCATATTGCGTAGGGCTGTTCCCTGTGTGTGAGGATGCTGTGTACGCCAACAGTGGTGTTGGTGCAGCCACTGACCAAGTGTATGCTTTGTCTCTTCCCCCCTTTTTTGTTTTGTCACCCTGTCCTTATGTTCATTAGCATCATCTGAAGGAGGAGCAGAGGTACCGGCGATGGAGGGAGCTGCATCCCACAGGACCCAGGATGCAGAGTCCACCGTTGATGAGGACACCAGTTGGACAGAGGGTGAGGGCAGCACCACAGTGGAGACTGGAGGGGACGTTCTGACACTGATACCTCCTCCGATGGAAGCTCCCTGGTTGTGGCGGACACCTCTGTGACCACTCCAGATACAGGTACACTCGCCACCCCCATACCAGCACCGCCCTCCCAGCAGCCCCACAGCGAGTTGCCCATGCCTGCTCACCCCGGAGGGTGGGCATCTCCTTTGTCTCAGGCACCTCAGGCCCTACCCCAGTTAACCGTGCTGCCCTGAGTGAGAAGGCTATTGACTTCCTGAGATCCATTTTTGTATGGCAGTCAACCATTGAGAATGCCATCCAGGGGCTGGCAGTCCAGATGCAACAGACTAATGCATTCCTGGAGGGCATTCACACTGGATTGGCGGCCCAACAGAAATTGATCCAGGCTCTGGCCTCCTCTCTGATGGGAGCCATTCTCCCTGTTTCTACCCTCCAACTTTCTCTTCCCAGTCCTATTCTCCTCAACCTCAACCCATCCCAAGCACACTGCAGACGAGCATGCACACAAGACAACACACAAGAGTGGTACAGGCAAACATGAGCACCACACTTCATCCCACAGGCACTCACACAAACACCATACAGATGCAGACACACCAACATCCACTATTTCCACTGTCTCTCCCTTCTCCTCCACCTCCCTCCCAGGTTCATCTACACTCACACCTACATGCACTAAATCATTATCCACTACCAGGATTATCACCACATCAAGCAGAACACGCACCTCACTGGCAGACACCTCCACAACAGCCATGCGAACGTCCCCTGTGTCCTCTTACACTGTGTCTGTCCCCCCTCCTAAGGTACTCAAACGCAAGCACTCAGACCCCCAACAGCCATCCACCTCACAACAGCATCCAGCCCATGCACCTGCACCCAAAATCAGCAGACAGACACCTCCAACAACCATTCCCTCTTCCTCCACTCCCATTCCTTCTCTCTCTTCCCCCCCAATGTCCCTAAAAAACTGGTCACACCCACCATTGATCTCTTCCCTACTCCTACCCCCCATCCTGCACGTATGGCCAGGGTGGAAAGAACCCAAGCAAAAAACCTCAGCCGCCAAGTCCACAGGCCCAGTCGTCACCACACCCACTTGTGGTGGACAAGGATCCAGGGCTTCTCTCCCGATGGTGAAGGAACCTCCACCAGGCAGCTTCAAGGGAAAGGAGCCTGCCCCAGCTGCCAGAAAGAGCAAGGAACCTTCCCCAGCAGGCAGGAAGGGAAAGGAGCCTGCCCCATCTGCCAGAAAGTGCAAGGAGCCTGCCCCAGCAGCTGCTAAGAAGGTAAAGCAGCCTTCCCCAGCTGCCAGAAACAGCAAGGAGCCTGCCACAGCAGCTGCTAAGAAGGTAATGGAGCCTGCCCCAGCTGCCAGAAGAGCAAGGAGCCTGCACCAGCAGGCAGGAAGGGCCAGGGGCCTGGGGCAGGAACTGTGATGAAGCCCCCACCCCCAACCATGGTTGTACAGCTGTCCAAGGTTGCAGGGGATGGGCAGGAGCCTTTCCCCCCGCAGCAGCACCACCACCTCCAGTGAGCAGCTGTCCAAGGTTGCAGGGGATGGGCAGGAGCCTCCCCCCACCAGTAGCACCACCACCTCCAGTGAGCAGCCATCTGAGGTTGAAAGAGATGGGCAGAAGCATCCCCCTCCCCCAGGAGCTCCACCACCTCCAGTGCTCAGCTGACTGAAGTTGCAGGGGATGGGCAGGAGCCTCGCCCCCAGCAGAACCACCACCTCCAGTGAGCAGGCGTCCGAGGTTGCAGGGGATGGGCAGGAGCCTCCCGCCCAGAAGCACCACCACCTCCAGTGAGCAGTCGTCTCCGCCGGTGGACGGTATGTAATCCTGCCTCCATGGGCTGCTGTGCAGCCTGCCCCCTGCAAATCCGGTGGGTATGACACCCACCTAAGAGACTATGACCTTGCACTCCCCAGAATCAAGAGCACAGGGCACGAGGCTCCCTCCAGAACCAGTGGGTAAGACACCCACATAGCCAAGATACCCCAGGATCAAGAGCACAGGGCATGTTGTCCCCTCCAGTGCAAGTGGGCAAGACACCCACTCAAGAGACTCTGGCTTGCACTCCCCAGGATCAAGAGCAAAGGGCATGTTGTCCCCTCCAGACCAAGTGGGCAAGTCACCCACTCAAGAGACTCTGGCCTTGCACTCCCCAGGATCAAGACCACAGTGCATGTTGCCCCCTCCAGAGCAAGTGGGCAAGTCACCCACTCAAGAGACTGTGGCCTTATACTCCGCAGGATCAAGCACAGGGCATGTTGCCCCCAACAGAACCAGTGGTCTTGTTCCATCTCCGGGCTGAGGTGTCCCCCCATCCCCCATCCCCCGGAGGTACCTGCCTATTTACCAACTGATGCCCCTGCAGTGTTCTCTCTGTGTTGATGCAGGTGACTTGTGTGGCCTTAGACTTTGGCCTGTGTCCACTTGGCCTACGAACATTGTGGACTTGGCTGTGTCCCTATGTATATATCTATTATCATGCCTAACTTATTTTTCTTGATGTGTTGCTCTCATTACATTAACTTTTTCAAAATCGTTTTGTCCTTGCATTATTCATTTGAGTTATGGGGTAAAAATGTTTTAGTAATGCAGCTGATTGTGTCTATGATGTTGAGAGTGTGTGTGGTGCATGTGTGTGGCACTGTTGTTTTCCTCCCTCCCTCCCTTGTGTGCTAGGCGGCTGTACTCACTTTCATCGTCTTCGCCGGCGTTGATGTTCATGGTGGAGCAGCACGTATAAGATCATGGGGAAGACATGCAGCTCAGGCTCCATGACGGCATGGTTGTTCCCTGTGTCTCCAATGGTGAGTCCTTTTCCTTCTAAGGTCTGTTTCCACCAGGCTTTTGATGTCGTTGGTACCGCCCCAGAAAAGGTGGCGGTTTGCTGTATCTTAATATCGTGGGCGGAACATTGACTTCCGCCTGGCTGTATGCTGATACTGCCATGGTGCCTGTTGTTCCTGCCCTGGCGGTCGGTGTGGTACATTCGCTGTCTATCGGAGATCTTTCCGCCATGATCATAATTCGGCGGTAATTATCACTGGCCTGTTGGCGGAATTACTGCCACTTTAACACCAACTGCCAGGGTTGTAATGAGGGCCTCAATGTGTGAACATTCATATCATTTCCACTGCCAAAGCATCCTCTTCTGCTTCAACCAGTTTGTAGATATGTGCAAATCTCTCCATTGCCTTCATTTAATCTATGTTTTGTTTTGCATCACTTTACCTTGTAATTTCTACATTTATGTTCACTGATTACAGCTTCATACCAATAGTTTTGACCCAGCAGATATTTATAATTCTTTGTGTGTCTTTGTAATAGACAATGATACTATTTATGTACACTAATATTAGTTATTTAATAAAACAGTAAGGAAAGGTCACATGTTTGCATGTTCAACCCATAATATTCGGAGTGATGATCCTGGTGTATGGAGTTTTTGAACTCTGTAAGGCTGCTGTCTAGTGCCCCGTGTATGTGCTAGAAACATACAGAATTGGCTAATCCATGACTGACATATTTAACTTACCCACAAGCCCCTAGTATATGGTACTCTGTGTACCTAGGGCCTGCAAGTGAAACATCAATTGTGGACTGCAGCCCTTCTTGTGTCACCAATAAAGTGACTTTATTTGCATGGACACACTTCACTGCAGTGTGTGGTGATGTTCTATTGTATTTGAGCCCACACTGCACTATCAGCTGGTTGTCTGGCTCCCTACTTAACTGAAGATTGAATCTGAGGTTCTTCTTCATGATGATCTCTCAATATACTCATAGAAAAGTAGGGAGCCCGCTCTTAATATTCAAAAGGAGCAGCATGATGGAGGAGCATTAAGTCATGGTGAATGTCTAACTCAGGAGAGGCCTTCTGCATGTTTCTGTATGTCATTTCTTATTTGTCGACATTGTCAAGTTGCTGCCCAAAAAGTGAAGATCTGTAGCACAAGGGCAGAGTTCTTTATTCTGAGTACAGAGACCCCCCCCCCCCCCCCCCCCAACGAGTACATAGTTTTCTAACCAGAGTGCAGAGTTCTTTGCATATTGAACAGAAACAGAGAAATCCAGTATTGGAGAACATTGAAATCATTTATTTTTATAGATAAACTAATGACTGCATAAACATGTATTTTATGTAAACGATGCATGTAGACATAATGTAATTATTGAAGGCATGAGTGAGTAAGTGATGTGTTATTTTATGCATATCATAATGAGACTTGTGTATCTGGTTGTGGCACCAAAGTAGTACAACATTGTTGTCTCAGGGTGGAATTTGTGGATGGTTTCAAAGCTCTCTATTCATTATTGATTCATCACTGTTCATCACTGTTCAAAAATAATGATTCTGTCACCAAAGTAGCATCTCAGAAGAGAAGTGATACCATTCATTTACCATGCACCTTCAGACCTTCACCTCTTTCCTGTGTCACACCAGGAAACCAGGATGGGGCTTTCGTTCAGAGGAGCCATGTAATCCCAATTCCATGGCGATGTTGTGAAACACACAAGATACAGTAACCATCCACAAGAGTAGGGACTACTGGCCCTTCCCCGGTGTAAAATTAAAACATCTGAAGAGTGACTTGGGGATGGCAAAAATGCAATCAATGATGACTCTTGCAACTGTGCTTGCCCTGTTGTAGCTCTGTTGAGGCTGCAGTTAGATGTGAAAGGGAATGAGATGAGGAGATGAGGCAACAGGGCATACCCAGCATCATCTGCATGAAAGACATTACACTTTATTGAAAGTGTGTTTGTTGTAAAGGCAGTGAGAGAGCGTAGCTTATATATTCCATATTAACATGAAATGTTTATGAATTAATGTGTGACAATGCTGCATAGAAATTATAATAGTGATTTTGCTTAATACGTGCACCTGAAATGTGACCACGGGGAGTGGCAGCCAATGTATACGTAGACTAATAATACTGACTAAAATGTTTATATTATGTTTAAATAAGTTTGTACTAATGATTGCGTTATTGAACCAGTGCTGAAATCCTCATAGGCCTTAAGTTAGCATGAGCCGAGGCTTAGCTGCTTGGCTCTCATATTAAATGCATTTTTCTATTTTTCAGTATGCTAACTCACAAAGGGACACGACCCTGCATGTTCTTTTTCTTCAAATTAGAAGACGAATGTAACCATGTTAGATCAGTTCTCAAGCATTCTTCACTGTGTGCAGAGTAAATGTTAAAGGCAAATTGAAACAGTGTAGATTAATGTAATGTACAAGGTCATTCAGACCGGTGAAGACAATGAAACTGCTGACCAGAAGATGTGCAAAGAATTACAGAAAGATTAAATCATACCGGACGTGCCACCTCGGAAGACGTCAATTATGAAGACCAATCAAAGACTTGTAAAATAATATGGGGTGAAGAGTTGGGTTACCTAATGTACTTTCTGATAGGTTAAAGATAGTGGGGTATAACAAATGTCCAATAAAATTTTGGGGGAATGTACAACGGAAAAGGGATAGAAACCCATGTCACGGGGAGTCACTTAGGATCAGGTAGGGAATGCTATTGATTTTATCCAGAAACTCTATCACTCTGTTTGATGACTTGTTGGTTTACTTTAAACCATCCTCGCCCTTAGAATTGTCCATTTTACACTTTACCTCCTTATGAGGGAAGTGCCCTTTTGCCCCGGAGCTGAGTTTTGACTGATGGTGAATATACTGATGTCCTAAAGACGAAGACTGAACCTGTGCGCTGACCTAAACTTTGGAGGGTAATTATGACAATGCAAATGTGATTTGTCTGTTTGCTTTTCCTTTCTAGGTACCAACTGCTTACTTTTGACAGAGACCTTAGATAGATGTTTTCCAAATTAGTGTTCTAAATTGTTTTGCATGAAGCCCAACATGCGAATGCTAATCAGAGGTCAGGACAGGTGTTCACCAAAACTGACGCAAATAGACAAACGAGCGAGACTATGCTTTGTTGAACTGATGCGTTATTGACACTCTTCTAAACTTGATCTATGTTCACGCCATGTTATGTTCTGATGTTTGTGATTCTCGCTTTAATGAAATCTTATCAAAGTTGCCATATCGTGACTATGCTATTATGTTTCTTGGTGTTGAGATTAACGCATCTGCTTATAGACTGTAATTAATAGGGAATAAAAACCCATCAAATTCTACTAATCAAGGTGTGGTTATTCATGGCTGAAAGGTCATGGTTGTGTCTTTGAATTAATTAATTACTCTGACTAAAGTGAAATGCATTGTCGTGATAAATATTGATGACATTATTGATGTGTTGATTGATATATTGATTAGCTATCTCGTCCTAAGGTGTTTCTCAACTGGGTCAAAAGATTCATTGGCCTAAAACGAGTCCTGATGTGTAATAAAATATCATAAAGGGACGCGTTAACAGCGGCATGTATTCTATACTTGAATGCATACAATGTCAATCTCATAGATGTGCATAGCAGTAGGGTTATGTTAAGAATGAGTATACTTAAACTGCTATTCCCTGGCTTTGCATTAATTCCCAGTGTGAGTTAGTAACTAGTCACTATTAGCCGCATGTCACCAAAATCTCTAGAAACCAATTGACATGCAAAAGGTGACTTTTGAAAGATGTAGCTTTTTGTGTGTGCATCTAGGAAAGCTACATACACATACCCTAAGCAGACACTTGCATCACAGACAGCATGCATGTTGATGGAGTGCCAGTGGTGTCTGCTGTAGAAATAGTGTTCCCTGTTGTGGGGTAGTCGAAGTGTCCAATGTGTGTAATCAATGACACCTATTACCAGAAGGAAGTGGTCAATGGTATAGAATGCCCTGCCGCTTGTTTCCTTTCTGCCTGTGGCATTGTAATAAACTAGTGCAGTTGACTGTGAATGCATCTTAGTACCTGTCACCTTGTCTGTAAGATACTCTGGTGTTACCAACATTCTGTGGAAACAAAATTAAGTGCAGCTAGTATTTTGATCTGTACAGGGATGTCCTGGGAGTGGACTGTAGGTGAACTGAGCTCCGGATGCCAGGCTACAACCATATCAAGGAACACAGAAAAAAGTGGTATTTAGTAGTAATTGCTTTAGTAGACATCCCATAGGTGTTGTTCCTCTGCCTGTTTATCCTCACTGTCCACATGTAACTGTTCCTCTAAGGTTCCATGTGGTTAAACATGCTACACCCTCCTGTTGTCCCTAAATCTGCACCTACAGGTATCAGATAGAGGATACCCCTGTCTGAGGAATTGGGGGAAAACCATGGAAAATGGATGAAGGAAAATCAGGACTGGATTTACCATCTAGTTGGATTTCTCCTACTCAGAGGAGCCATCTGAGGACTTCTGCTAGGGGACATATGGGACTTTTTCATCAATATGGATAACTTACAAGGTAAATAGAATACAAAATTAGGGTCAGGTTGCAAGCTGAGAACCAAGAGTGAGAACAGGGAAAGTTCCTGATGGTAGGCACCTCGCCCCAACAGGATGCCACATCAGCACTCCACCCCTGAAGCAAACCTCCCTCACATCATTCTGAGACATTTAAACATGATAGTAAAGGGGTAAGTGAATATAACTTTCCAGAAATCTTCCACCCAGCCCCCAATCTACACAGCTGTCTCATCCCTAATGACCAAAACCCCTTGAAAGAAGAGCTCTTCCAATGTTTGGCTCCAGAGATGTGGACTTCTTCCTTTGTTCCTTTCTTTTTGTGGGGCTGGGTTTGCCCAGGCCAGGTGCAGTGTGATGAGTTCATATGCACATGCAGATTTCCCCACACCACTTCTTTGCCCACGGACTGGCCTTTGATCCTCCTGCAGGTTATGATGAAAGTGACAGTGTATCTGTTTACTTCAGAACTGATGTCTGACCAGTGTCCCTTGTGCGACAGGCTACTTGTATGCAGAGACCAAACTGACACAGTAAAACTGAGCAGTCAATGAGCAAAAAATCCAGGAAGATTAAAGTTGTTCAACTAATTTCCTACAACTATGGTAAGTGGGGATTATCCTGATTGTAGAATTTAGGGCTCACAAGGAGAGTAGCATGGAAGGAGGGTATCATCACAGGTACTCCCACCTGTTTTCATCTGTATATTTGTAAATTAATGTCTAGTTCTGAGTAGCGTGTGCATAATCATTTATTGTTCCTTTTTATTATAAATAGAAGCACGACTGAACAAGATTTTGGTGGTCAATACAACCCTGGCAGTCGGTGTTAAAGAGGCGGTAACACCGCCAACAGGCCGGCGGTAAAAATTTAGCAATTATGACCATGGCGGAAACCACCAACAAAGACAGCCAGTTTAACACTCTGACCGCCACAGCGGTACAGACAAACAGCGCAGCGGTCACCGCCAACAGACAGGCGGAGGACAAAGTACCGCCCACAGTATCACAACCTACCAATCTGCCACCTTTTCCGGAGCGGATTCACCGCAGAAAAAAACACGGCGGAAACAGGATTCCGAAGGGAAAACGCCCACCTCTACACACCCCACGAGGAACTAGGACACCATGGAGCCGTAACTCCAAATTCTCCCTGGGATAGTCTTCCTGCTCCTCTACCAGGAGCACGAACGCCGGCGGCGAAGACCACGGTGAGTACTGTACCTACGACACAGGGGAGGGAAAAAACAGGGACACACACACGCAACACGCAACACCCCCACCCCCCCCTCACCCACGACAACACACACACTAATACATATTGATACATCACCGTTACACCCCCCAAACGCTCCCGGAAGAATGCAAAGACAAAAGAAAATTAGTGTAACCATTGTAATATATTAAAAGCAAGTAGGCAAAAATATATATACACCATTAACAAAATATACACCAAGCATAGTAGTCCAGGTAGTGCTCTAATTAAGTCCGTGGAACACTGGGCCCACCCGGTATGGGAGAGGCCCACACAAGATCCCCGACCATGACGGAGAAAACACTGCAGGGGCATCAGAGAGCAAGAAAACAGGCACCTCAAGGGGAGGGAAAGGGGGGGCACCTCAGCCGGATGAGTGCACAACACCAAATCCACGAGAGGGCCACATGCCCACTGTTCAATCCTGTGGAGTGCAAAGCCACAGTCTCCCAAGTCTCTACAGTGAGTGGTTTGCCCACTGTTCCATCCTGGGGAGTGCAAAGCCACAGTCTCTCAAGTCTCTACAGTGGGTGGGTTGCCCACTGTTCAATCCTGGGGAGTGCAAAGCCACAGTCTCTCAAGTTTATACAGTGGGTGTGTTGCCCACTGTTCCATCATGGGGAGTGCAAAGCCACAGTCTCTCAAGTCTATACAGTGGGTGGGTTGCCCACTGTTCAATCCTGGGGAGTGCAAAGCTACAGTCTCTCAAGTCTATACAGTGGGTGGGTTGCCCACTGTTCAATCCTGGGGAGTGCAAAGCCACAGTCTCTCAAGTCTCTACAGTGGGTGGGTTGCCCACTGTTCCATTCTGGGGAGTGCAAAGCCACAGTCTCACAAGTCTCTACAGTGGGTGGGTTGCCCACTGTTCCATCCTGGGGAGCGCAAAGCTACAGTCTCACAAGTGTATACCAGTCTCCACTGGTTCTGGAGGGGGCATTGTGCCCAGAGTGCTTCATCCTGCTAAGGACAGAGGTAGTGGATGGATCTCTCCACTGGTTCTGGAGGGGGCATTGTGCCCAGAGTGCTTCATCCTGCCAAGGACTGAGGTAGTGGATGGATCTCTCCACTGGTTCTGGAGGGGCTTGGTGCCCAGAGTGCTTCATCCTGCTAAGGACAGAGGTAGTGGATGTCATTCTCCACTGGTTCTGGAGGGGGTTTGGTGCCCGGAGTGCTTCATCCTGCTAAGGACAGAGGTAGTGGATGTCATTCTCCACTGGTTCTGGAGGGGGCATTGTGCCCAGAGTGCTTCATCCTGCTAAGGACAGAGGTAGTGAATGGATCTCTCCACTGGTTCTGGAGGGGGCTTGGTGCCCAGAGTGCTTCATCCTGCTAAGGACAGAGGTAGTGGATGTCATTCTCCACTGGTTCTGGAGGGGGCTTGGTGCCCAGAGTGCTTCATCCTGCTAAGGACAGAGGTAGTGGATGTCATTCTCCACTGGTTCTGGAGGGGGCTTGGTGCCCAGAGTGCTTCATCCTGCTAAGGACAGAGGTGGTGGATGTCGTTCTCCACTGGTTCTGGAGCGGGCATTGTGCCCAGAGTGCTTTATCCTGCTAAGGACAGAGGTAGTGGATGGATCTCTCCACTGGTTCTGGAGGGGGCATTGTGCCCAGAGTGCTTCATCCTGCCAAGGACTGAGGTAGTGGATGTCATCCTCCACTAGTTCTGGAGGGGACATTGTGCCCAGAGTGCTTCATCCTGCTAACTACAGAGGTAGTGGATGGATCTCTCCACTGGTTCTGGAGATGGCATGGTGCCCAGAGTGCTTCATTCTGCCCTTGACGGACTCAGTAGCGTTAGTGCCCTTGGTGCTCATGGGCCAGCATTGCTTGAGACGGCGGTGCCCTGTTCAGCATTGCTTGAGACGGCGGTGCCCTGTTCAGTGGTGCTTGAGACGGCAGTGCCCTGTTCAGCGGTGCTTGGAACGGCGGGCTCCTTTGCAGTGACTCAGCTGCTGGCGGTCCTTCATGGCCCAGTGGGGCTTGTGCTGGCAGTCCTTCATGGCCCAGCGGGGCTTGTGCTGGCGGTCCTCTCTGTCCCAGCGGGGCTTGTGCTGGCAGTCCTTCATGGCCCAGCGGGGCTTGTGCTGGCGGTCCTCTCTGTCCCAGCGGGGCTTGTGCTGGCGGTCCTCTCTGTCCCAGCGGGGCTTGTGCTGGCGGTCCTCTCTAGCCCAGCGGGGCTTGTGCTGGCGGTCCTCTCTGTGTCAGCTGGGATGATGGCTGTGGCCTCCTGGTCAGCGGGGATGACGGCTGTGGCCTCCTGGGCAGCGGGGATGACGGCTGTGGCCTCCTGGGCAGCGGGGATGATGGCAGTCTCCTCCGCCGTGCTGCTCTTCCAATACTTTCCTGGTTTCTTGTGGCCCTTCCCCACCTTGGAAGGTGTCGCAGCTGACCCCACACTCCCACCGGGACCCCTGGGAGCGGCTTTGGTGGCTGGAGTCATCCCCCTCTCCCGCTGGGCACTGGCCAACTTCTGATGCTTCACAGGTGGGGGACTGTCTTTGCTGTGGCTCCGTGCCACACTGGCTGCCCTGGTGGCCGGTTCACTCCAGATTCCGGTGACTACAGGCACCACTGGTCACGGAGATGTTGTGGCTGAGGTGCTAGTTCGGGAACTAGGAGACGGACGGGGTGGGTGAGGTGTGGGAAAGAGGTCAAGGTTGGACAGGAAAAGTTTTTGGGACACACTGGGACGGGTAGCTGGAGGGGGTTTGGGAGTGGAGGAAGAGGTTGTGGTTATAGGAGGTGTTCGTTTGCTGACTTTGGGTGAAGGTGCATGCGCTGGAGGCTGTCGTGAGGTGGATGGTTGTTGGGTGGGTGTGTGCCTGCTTTTGTGTATCTTGGGAGGGGGCGTCACAGACACAATGGGAGAGGACACAGGAGACGTGTGAATGGTAGTGGGGGTGGTGACTGCACCTGAGCTGGGTGTGGTGGTGGGTGTGCTGGTGATGGTAGTAGTGGCTGTAGATGGAGTGCATGCAGGTGTGAGTGTAGATGAGACTGGGAGGGATGAGGGAGACGAGGAGGAGGGGGACACAGTGGAGGCAGTGGATGTTGGTGTGTCTGCGTGTGTGTGATGCTTGCTTGAGTGCCTGTGGGATGTGTGGTGCTTATGTTTGCCTGAGCTTCCCTTGTGTATTGACGTGTGTGCATGCTGATCTAGAGGTGTGCTTGGGATAGGCTGGGGTACAGGGGATTGGGTCTGGGTGGAGGAAGTTGGAGGGGGGAGGCTAGAGACAGGGACAATGGCTGCCATCAGTCCTGAGGCCAGAGTCTGAAAAGCTTGTTGAAGGGCTGCCTGACCAGAATGAATGCCCTCCAGGAATGCATTTGTTTGTTGCAACTGCCTTTCTACACCCTGGATGGCATTCAAAATGGTAGAATGCCCAACAGTGAGGGACCTGAGGAGGTCAATGGCCTCCTCACTGAGGGCAGCAGGGGGTGACTGGTGCAGGGGCTGAGGTGCCTGGGGCGAAGGTGATGCCCACCCTCCCGGGTGAGCGTGCATGGGGCAAAGGCTGAGGTGCTGCTGGGAGGGCGGTGCCGGAAGGGGGGGTAGCGGCTCCACTGCACGCAAAATCAGCAGAATGAGAGTGTACTCACCCCCTTGTGGCTGCTGTGATGCCCTCAAGCGCCCATCCAACTGCGGGTACGCCATCGCCAGGATCTTGAACATCAGGGGGGTCATGGTGCGTCGGGTACCCCTCCCACGTTGGGAGGCCATCCCCAGCTGAGCCTCCGCCGTCTTCTTGCTCCAGCGGCGAATGTCCTCCCATCTTTTCCGGCAGTGGGTGCTCTGTATGTGGTAGACCCCCATGGTCCGGACGTCCTTGGCGATGGCACACCAAATATATTTTTTCTGGTGGGTGCTGACCTAGATGATTTGTACAGGGGGAAGAGAAACCTATTACCAACTGCATCATCACAGTCATTGGCCCCCATCCCTACCCTTGCCATGTGGCACATGCACTCACCGTCGTTTCATGCACGCCGTGCTCTCCCCCTTCCTTCTTACATCCACACCTCTCCACACAGGCATAACCCATACAGCATGCTCCCAGTGTGCTTACCTGTTTGTCTGGAGGACCGTAGAGTAGCGTGTACTGGGGAGGACCCCATCCACGAGTTTCTCCAACTCCTCCTATGTGAAGGCAGGGGCCCTTTCCCCAGACACTCCAGCCATTGTCTCTTCCAGACCGAGGTCACAGCAGCACTTGCAGTGTAGGTCCTCTCCTGTCGAAGATCAGGTATCGAGTGATTGAACAGATAGAAAATGGCAGTCACGTCCGCGGCGGTGCGTACTGTCACCGCCGGCGTACATCATCATTGGCTCCTGGGACCCATAGGGTCCAATATTAACCAATGCAGCATTGTGCTGCGGTCTTCGACCGCCTACAGCTACGGTGTACAACGCCAGCGCAGTTACCTCACATCCCATTGTTCCACTTTAGAGGCCAGGCAGCCGCCATTTCAGGGGCCCACATGGCTTCATTTTTAACTGCGTCACACATACCTAGGCCTAGACTCAACACACACAAAGGCCACTTTTTAGATTATGATTTAAGGTGTTCTGTGTAAGCTGTGGGTACGTACCTCTGAGTTGTTTGACTCTGTGCTCGCAGTTGTCCTTCATAGGCACCATCCGCTGGGACATGTGAGGAGATGGCGGCATCCTCCGGTGTACTGACCGTTGGTGGACCTGTCGACAATGGAGGAAAGACATGTGATCATCACATACAGGCTTGACCGTGCCACAATCCAGGAACTGTGTACCCATTTGGAATCAGACCTGATGTCAGCTATCCACCATCCCACAGGAATCCCCCCTCAAGTGCAGGTGCTGTCAGTGCTCCATTTCCTTGCAAGTGGGTCATTTCAAACAACAGTGGCCATAGCATCAGGGATGCCCTAGCCTATGTTTTCCAACGTGTTGTCCAGAGTGTTGCCTGCCCTGCTGAAACACTTGTGGAGCTACATCGTTTTCCCTCAGGTGGAGGATTTGCCTACAGTGAAAGGTGATTTCTATGCCCTGGGACATATCCCAACATCATAGGTGCCATTGATGGGACACATGTGGCTTTGGTCCCCCCCACAGGAGTGAACAGGTGTACAGAAACTGGAAGAGTTATCATTCGATGAATGTACAGATGGTATGTTTGGCAGACCAGTACATCTCCCATGTGAATGCCAAGTTCCCTAGCTCAGTGCATGACGCCTACATCCTGCGGAATAGCAGCATCCCTTATGTGAAGGGTCTACTCCAGAGGCACCGTGTGTGGCTATTAGGTGAGTACCTGGAAGCTAGTCAGTGGGAATGGTTGTCTGGGTCTGGGGATATCCCTACAGGTTAGTGTGTGTCTAACAGTTGTCCCTCGCCATTTGCAGGTGACTCTGGGTACCCCAACCTGTCATGGCTACTGACCCCAGTGAGGAATCCCAGGACAAGGGCAGAGGAACGCTACAATGAGGCCCATGATCCAGCAATATTTCCAGTGAAACACAGATAAGAATACAAACCTGCCTACTACATGTACTTAAACTACCTCTCTACTGTCTGTCGTTTTCACCCAGTGTATGGTCACTGAGTTGTCACTTTCCCTTACGATTTCACAGATGTGGGTCCCACAGTGTGACATTTGCTTTGATTCCTCATGGACTAGAACTGTGTGACATAGGTATGTTGACATTACAATTGAAGCCCGAATACTGTTCCTCCTGCAGGCGCTGGGTCTCCTGAAACTTGGCCAGTACCGTTGCCATTGTCTCCTGGGAGTGGTGGTAGGCTCCCATGATGTTGGAGAGGGCCTCGTGGAGAGTGGGTTCCCTGGGCCTGTCTGCCCCCTGTCGCACAGCAGCCCTCTCAGTTCCCCTGTGTTCCTGGGCCTCCGTCCCCTGGACCGGGTGCCCACTACCACTGCCCCCAGGTCCCTGTTGTTGGGGTGGTGGGTTATCCTGGGTTCCCTGTAGTGGTGGACACACTGCTGATTGACGTGTCCTGGGGACAGAGGTATGGGCCTGCTGGGTGGGTGCTGTGCTGGTGTTGCCAGAGGGGGGAAGGTCTGTGGTGGCCTGTGACTGGGTGAGGGGAACCGACTGTCCAGAGGTCCCCGATGGGCCGTACTGGTCATCTAGATCCAGTTGGACAGAGGTGCTGTCATCACTGTGGGCCTCTTCTGTTGGTGGTGTGGACATGTGTGGACCCTCCTGTCCGGTGATGTTGGGTAGGGGTCCTGCAGGGGTATAAAAGGATGTTTATTACAGCTGTGTGTGCCATGGTGTGCAATAGGTGGGTGACCGTGTACCCCAGTGCTTGCATTCCTGTGTGGGACCTTGTGTGATGATGGTTTAGGGGGATGTATGGGTATGTGCAGTGGGCATGCTTTAGTGATGGGTGTCCATGCTTTGTTGTTGCATGCAGGGCTTGGTGTTAGGATGTGTGGTTTGTGATGTTGGGATATTTGTGAGGAGTTAGAGTGATGGGGGTGTGGGTGTGGGTGGGGATATGTGCAGGCATTCAGGTAGGGTGGGGGATGTAATAGTTAAGATTTGACTTACCAGAGTCCATTCCTCCACCTACTCCTGCGAGGTCCTCAGGATGCAGAATCACCAAGACCTGCTCCTCCCATGTTGTTAGTTGTGGGGGCGGAGGTGGGGGTCCGCCGCCAGTCAGCTGAACCGCCAGGTGGTGTCTTGAGACCCCGGAACGCACCTTCCCCCGTAGGTCGTTCCACCTCTTCCTGATGTCCTCCTGATTTCCTGGGTGCTGTCCAACTGCGTTGACCCTGTCCACTATGCTTTGCCATAGCTCCATCTTTCTAGCTATGGAGGTGTGCTGCACCTGTGATCCGAATAGCTGTGCCTCTACCCGGACGATTTCCTCTACCATGACCCTGAGCTCCTCCTCGAAGAACCTGGGGTGTCTTTGCCGTGCCATAGGGTGGTGTAGGATATGTGTGAGGTGGTGTGTGGGGTGATAAGTGTGCTGATATGTAGTGGTGTGTAGTGTGAGGTGCGTAGAAGTTATGTGGGTGATGGTGTTGTGTGCCTGTGGATGCTAGTATTGTTGATGATGGTGTCTCTCTCTGGCCTTCTCTCAGTAATTGTTGTCATAGGGATTTGTGGGTGATGTGGATGTGTGTTTTATATTGTATTGGGTGTGTGGGAGTGGTGTGTGTATGTGTATCAGGTGTGTGTATTTGGAATTGTCCAATGTGGTAGTGTTTTGTAATAGTGTGTGTATTTTGAGCGCAGTGGTGTGTACGGCCAATGGAATACCGTGGTTGAAAGACCGCTTCGTGGATTTCTGTGTCATGATAGTGTGGCGGTATTTCTGTTGGCGTGATGGTGGAGGATTTGTTTTCACCAGTTTATCACTGACCTTTGGTGTGCCGGAATTGTGTGGGTGTCTGAATTTTGGCAGATCCCGTGCTGTGGGTCATAATAGCTGTGGCAGATTTCCGCTGCCACGTGTTGGCGGTCTTCTGCACGGCGGTAAGTGGCTTTTACCACCAATGTTGTAATGCCCGCCTTTATTTGGTGTTTGATGTATTTATCATTTGCATCATAATTAATAAATTAGTAGCCAATTATCGAGTATTTAGCATAATACTCAACTACATTCAGGTGTTGTTACATTAAAGAGATTTTTAAGCAGATCGTTCAAATCTATTCAATGTCTTTACCCTGTGGGCCTCTATGATTCTTTCTGTTTATTTAGTGGATGTGCTATGATGTAGCATAATCCTATATTTACTTGGGTGTTGTTTGTTGCCTGCCAGCAGACTGGTTTACTAGCCTACCCACCTCTCCTGAGAAGGCCGTGGGCAGCTCTATCTCACTGCCTGAGGAGACTCAAGTGCTACAAAGTGGTTCTCGATCCCCAGTAAATGGAATGTTGCAGACATAGGGGCATATTTACAAGAACTGATGCATCACTGCGAAAACGCAGCGATGCACTAGAAAAACTTGTGCTTCGATATGACAGCTCCTATGGCCATGGATACATCGCATTTGCAATACAGTGAACCATAGCATTAGGCCCCATGGTGTGTAAAAAAAAGACACATCTGTGGGAGGGATGACTCAGCTAAAACTGATGCATATGCTGCAAAAAGGACACTAGGCTGGTAGCCTAAGGTAACACAAATCAGTCTTGCATCACATTGGAGTGCATTATGTATCAGAAGTCCTTCAAAAACTGACACATTTCAGAAGAAAACATTTCCCCATACATAGAAAGGAAAATATGGAGCAAGCAGCTGCAGCCAGAGCAACAACCCCAGCAACTCCAGCACCAGCCAGGATGTCCAAACAGAAGTCCAAGGGTCGAGGGACAGGCTAATTAATTTTAGTGAATAGGATAATCAATTACTCATAACAACGGTGACAAAACATGAACACCAACTCTCTGTTATCTCTAAATTGCCATTAGGGAAGGTAGAGGCCACATGGAAGTCCATAGTGGATAAAATCAACAGTGTAGGACAAGTCAAAAGGACAGCGAAAGACTGCAAGATGCACTGGTACGATTATAAGCACATGACCAATGAGAAACTGGCCTGCGGACCAGAGGAGGAGGACCTGGGGTCCAGGAGGAGCTGACATCTTGGATGGAGCAGGTGGCAGCAGTCATTCCAGCCAAGTTGGTGACAGGAGTAGAAGGACCTGACAGTGCAGCCTATGAAGACCAACAAGACGCACAGGGTAAATGGCACCAAATATCTCATGCTCAGCAGTGCAGCATGCTATGTTTCTGCTGTGCTGCACTTTGCTGAGTATAAGGGATAGGGATGGTAATGGTCACATGTCCAGTCACACATCATAGAAATGTAACTTAAAATAACCATTCACGTGTTACACAGCCCAGTCCACATCTGTCTTGTGTGTTGAGTCCATGTATGACGTGCTGTGCAGGTCCTGCTTTACCTTTGGAGAATGGGACTTGTTGGGCAATATATAACTTTAGTGACCAAGACTGCAAGTCCCACAAAACAAAGCAAAAGATCTGGACTGGAACACCACAACATGCCAGGACACTTGAACACTGACCACCCTGAATTGGATAATGCATGACCCTTGCACCATAAGGCTAGTTGGTTTGTCCTGGGACCATGCAGACAATGCTTGTCTGCAAAGCAATGGAATGGTTTTGTCAGAGGATCAACTCCTCACCTGAGAGGGGAGTCAGGAGTTGGACACATGAAGTACCACCAAGTAGGATCATAGGATCATGTGAAGAGCCATGGCCAGAGGGAAATAATTTAAACAATAGTGGCTCATCCTATCACAGCAAGTGACCTTGATGTGCTGCCTGGCACCATGGGACAAGGGATGAAATGCACCTTATTTACAAAATATGGCAATTCCTGTTCCTTTCCCAGGGCTGGTGCTCTTATGACTGGCTGGCGCCAAAACAGACACTCTTGCACCATGGTGCAAGGGTGCTTTCATTGCATGCAGGAGTGCGGTTGTGCAGGGAGGGATGCCTTCCTGCACAACAGCAATCATTGGAGTCAATTTCCTCTTCCTACTTGTGCTGCAGAATGCAGGTTACATTGAAAGAGAAAAGAACTAGAAGAAATACAGATATTTTATGTTTTAAGGCATATCCTGGTTTAACTGTACTTAAAATCTTGGAATGAGTCAAAACCCATGTGGTTTGGGTTGGAAAACCCATCACAAAGCTCTTCTTTGCCTTAGTCTATATTTATGAGGCCAATTAAAGCCAAGCATATAGCCTTTGATTGGCCTAAGACATTGGTCTGCCCTCTGTGCCTCTGGAGCGTCAAAATATGTGTTTCACTGGTGATGCATGGGATTTGGAAATAGGTCCCTTAAACCCCAGCATGAAACTATATTGCACACAGCTGCACTGAGGGGTGGGGTGTAAGCACACATGTGAAGCCTGCAATGATAGCCATCACCTTGACTCCTGGTGTGTAAAAAATCTCAGGGTGATGATGCAAGCGATGCAAAAATAAGGATATTTGTGTTTTGTCAAACAATAGATGGTGTGTACGACTGGTGGGCTCCTGGTAGTGCTGAACAATGTTTGTCTGGCTGAGCACATTTAAATGCCACTGTGTTTG
Source organism: Pleurodeles waltl (assembly GCF_031143425.1). Lineage (NCBI taxonomy): Eukaryota > Metazoa > Chordata > Amphibia > Caudata > Salamandridae > Pleurodeles > Pleurodeles waltl. The sequence continues at coordinate 918,133,247 of NC_090447.1, forward strand.
AATGGGGCACATTGCACAGCAAGGAGGTGAGAAGTGTGTACTGCAAATTATCCTGAGCTATATAACTGCACTGCTGTGTTTGGTTTTTGTCACATTAGTTGCAGCTGGGAAGGGATGACATAGAACGGGGCATAGGTGTACTACATCCTACATTTGATGTGAACCAGGTGGAAGATGTTGCACATGTCAGGAGCAAGATGGAAAAAGACATATCTTACCAGTATACAAATGTCAAAGTGGAAGGATATCAAACTGGGAATTCAGAAGTGACAGGATGAGTTAGATTGTCATAATTAGAGGCAGAATTCGGTGATGGTTTGAGGCTGAGAAGTATAGGTAATGTTTTTGTGGAAAACCAGGGTAGGTACATGTCATGCATTACCCAAACTACTTGCATGTGTGGCTACAACCTGATACATAACTCAGAAATACAGGCAGTCATGTTAGGCAATTGGAAGTTGTGAATCTAATTGTTTGCTTTGGTGTCACCTGTGGATCAATATATGATCAGACTTCCCTCTGTGTGACAGTAATTGGACTCATTGAGCCTAAATAAGGATTGCCACATGTCTTGTCCATGTTCAAGTTAGTGGGACTTTGTCTAACAATGTGTGATACTCAGCAGATAACCAAATTAGGATATTGGGAGAGCATCAGAGTTAGCTATCTACCTAATTTGACTAGTCATACCCCCTCAGAGTTAACAGACACCAACCATTATTTTGACAGATAGAACAATGATGGTAAGTACATACACTTACACATTCCTGCAGTGCAGCACGCTTGCTAGCTGTGTCGAGTAGTGTGGATTCTTGACCAATATGAACCATGCCCCATGAATACACAATGTGCATGAAAGACAGCACCACAAAGCAGACTGCTCTGATGCAGATAAAACTGAGTAGTGACCACAAGGAATTGGCATCCTGATGACTTGGGACAATGTTAATGTAATGTGTACAGTAATGCTGAAAATACATTAAGCATAGCCATAATGAAAAGAAGTGCTAATTTCAAAGCTTGATGTGTACCTTACCTAAACTTATCCACTCTGACAGTTCATCAAGCCGTATAACTGTGTTGCAATTTGTGGCATGACACAAACAAGCACCATTGTCACACCACAGGGTGTGAACAATGCCACATACTGCAATCTGAAAGGCAATTACAGTGCCAGTTCCCAACAATATATACAAGTGGCATAGGTACTACACATTCATTTCCAGATGAAAGTGAATGGGAGCAAATACTGTATGCCAGCCGGATTACTAATGCAAACATCTAGCATTGATCAACAGAGACTTATGTCCATTTTATTTCAGAGGGAGAAGTAACTCCTCCTTACCAGTTGCCTGTCCAGGATGACCAACCTGCTTCTAATAACATCCTGCCCCACATGGACAAAGACACGTTTCAGCAAATCCTGGACTACATTGTCAACCTTCTCTCAGTGTGGGCGGGGCTGACAGCATCATCAGGTCTCCAGGGGAACCATCTACAACTGAACCTACCCTATCTGTAAGTCCTAGCCCAGCTCCAGGCTCCAAAGACCCATAGGTTGTATTTCAACACCAAGCAGTAGTAGTCCAGTGGCAGATGTTGGATGAGGTGTGGGCGGGGATGGAGATCATTATGGGTACCCTAGATGGAGTCTGTAGTTGCCTCAGTCCCAAAAAGAACACCTCTGATGTAATCTGAGGCAACTACACTCTGCTCCAGAGATTGGAAGAGTGCCTGGATGACTTTGCTGGTGTCATGAGGCAGAGGCAATAACAACAGCCCTGCCAATGTGACACCAGTTAGGCTGCCACTGAGGTAGGGGCTATACACATCATCCGTCAATCTATGGAGCAGAAGCAGGACTCCTATGTTGCAACAATGGGTGCCTTTCACCATTACGTTACTGTGCCGACGAGCCAGCAGGCACAGGAAAATGCTGCTGGGGACAGGGGAGCCCCATCTACATCGACCATGGTTGATGCGCTGATGCTAAAGGCACTACCTACTATCTAAAGTGAATTGAGTGTCAGTGGCTGATGGAAAATTCTACACAGGCCATGGGCAGTAGGTAATGGCCACCCTATGTGCATCTAAACTTGCAAGCAGTTAGCAAAAGTCACAAGCGTGAAGTACCACAATTAGTAAACAGTCAACTGTAGGAGTAACTTCTGTTTCTGGCCAGGTGGGGGTCACTTCCATGGATACTAGCCAACAAACATCACTGATGTGACAGTAACACGGTGCAAGGTGAGTGTGTAAGTGGCTGGCATCAGTGTATGACCTATTACATCCTTGTTTTCTGACAATGAGTTGACATAATCATACATACAATACACATATCATAACTAAAACATACAGGGCAACAGTAGGTGATCACCTGTTTTGGGCTCTTTGTCCATTCACAGCAATCATGCCCTTTACCATGCACAATCATGCTTGAATATCCCTTAAGTGACTCCATTGCATTCTTGACGAGATCTTCTCCACAGGCGTTTTACAAAATTACACATGTATACAAGCACTGCCTGGAAATCCTAGAGCATGTGCTCAAAACAACCTAAGCATATATGGCAACTCCTAAGCAGTCATGAAAGTGAAATATATTGTTATTATTATTAGTATTATCAAACTACTAAAATATAAAGCTATCTGCACTACACACCAAATTACTATCTAAACTATGACTAAACTAACCTATGCTAACTAATGTTTACTACCTTAACATAATGCTCTCTTAACCTATCCAACCTTAACTTACAATCCTCTACATATATACCACACTAGACATGTTAAACATCAACACCCCATCCCTTTAAAACACATATTCACACAATACAAACATAAACTACACCTACACACAAGCTAGCTAAATATTAAAAAACCAACAGATATATATTATTTGTATTTTTATTTTTCATATTTGTTTTATAAACATATCCTAAACATTAACCCCCACCCACATAAAAGTCTACCCACCCATATCCCCACCTAACAAAAACTCACTAATAAAATATTAAAATTAGTTTTTCTAAACTAAACTATCACAATGCTACAACCTATCCTAACCTATGCTAGAATACTAATCTATAAAACCAAGAACTCAAAAGTAGAGGAAAGGCAAAATGTCTGAGGGAAGACTAAATCTGAGCAGGGATCCAGTTCACCGACTGCTGCAATATCTTCTTCATTTGCATTAATGTGGCTAGTTGTAACTCCATTCCACCCACCCTTTGTTTAAGTTATGCAAAATCTCTTGGGACCAGTATTTTTTTAAACCAGAACTCAGTCCTGGGCTCAGTGGTGTGTGTACCAGATGTAGAGGTTACTAGAGCCGTGACAGCTCCACCAAGATGAAGCACACCAACATCCTGGCTGGTGCTTGTCTTGGCCGGTCCTTGTTGCCCTGAGGTCCAGACGTCCAGGTCCTGATTATCTTCCCTTCAGAGTAAACCATCCCATGCACCTGTAGGCTTAGTCAACATGCCTGATGTGACAGTATCTCTCAAACCTGATTCTTTAGGCTTTTCCTGTTCAGTCATCATGTTGTCTGGTAGACAGGAAGGACATATTCATCAGATAAAGCTGAACTTGCATATGTTGTCATCAATAGTAGGCTTACGTTTCTAAAAACATTACATGTTCAGCCGAAAAAACATTTATGAACAAAAAATTATCAATCATCATAAGCAACAAATACTTTCCTTAATGTAAGAATGCAAACGCACTGAGGTGTTGGCATTGTAGGTACATGAAATGGCAGTGTCTGCCTAAATAAATGTATAACCATAATAATAGGATTAGGAACTATGATGTTGTGTCCTCATGAAATGGTTCACATCGTCCACATAGTTACTCCCTGGGGATTGTTATGCAGCATGCAAGAGGGTATATTCTAATGCCAAAAACCTATGTGAAATGAGTAATGTCAGCAAGAACAAGTATTGTTCCTCAGAATTGCACAAGGCCACACACACTGCAAAACAGACTGACTCCATGCCAGGTAGTTGAAACATAGATGGAGGGTGGCTAGCTACTTCCAATTAAGCACACCTTGTGGACACTTGGGGGCATATTTATACTCTGTCTGCGCCGAATGTGCGTCAAACATTTTGACGCACATTCAGCGCAAATGTTGCCCTGTATTTAAACTTTGAAGCCAGCGGATGACAAAATTCCTCCGTGTGCGTCATTTTTGGGATGCGGCAACCCGCCTTGCATTAATGATATGCAAGGTAGGCGTTCCCATCCAAAAAATTACTTAAAAGCCCGTGTGTCGTATTTATGCTTCCGGGCAAAAATTGCGCACGGCCGGGAGGCGGAGCCGGAAAATGACGCACAGCACGATTTGCGTCAAAATTTAACGCCTGGGTCAGGGCAGGCGTTAAAATGGGGCAAACACACCTGTATTTAATCAGAACACACGGAAGAAACAGCAGAGCAGCAACAGGGAGACATGGAGGTGATTTTTATCTAGCGTGCACGCAGACGCAAAGCCCAGCAGCTACAACAGCAGCTACCACAACACCAGCAGGGACCCCAAAGGCAGCACAGAAGGCAGGAGAGGATATTCCGCCCCAGAACAACCCTTCATGGCCTCAGGGAACACAACATCATCCAGAGGTACAGGTTGAACTGGCAGGCTATTCAGCAGCTGCTGCGAAACATTGAACCGCAGTTGGCACCCACTTAGCTGACACCCCGCACCATCCCAACAGAAACCAAGCTGCTTGCCGTACTTCACATGCTGGCAAGTGGCTCATTTCAAACAACTGGTGACCTGGTTGCTGGAATATCACAACCATCATTCTCTGCCTTTTTGCCCAAAGTACTGGATGCCATCATTGGACTTACACCCCTCCACATCTGCTTCCCTAACACACTGCAGAATCAGCAGGAAACAAAACAGGGGTTCTACCTCATTAGTGGCTTCCCACACGTCCTTGGTGCAATCGACTGCACACATGTACGCCTTGTGCCACCTGCTGCAACTGAACACCTCTACCGCAACAGGAAGCACACACATTCCATCAATGTGCAGGCCATTGTCGATCACCAGGGACTGATCACCAACATTGTGGCTAAATATCCTGGGAGTGTCCATGACTCCTTCATCTTCCGTCACTGCACCATCAATGAACACTTCCAGGATGGACGGTATGCCAATGGACTACTTGTTGGTGAGTACAAAAACCTACTTATATACACACTGCACAGCAACCCTCTAGGACACACAACACACACACCACAACAGCAACATGTGGACAGGAACACACTGAGGTCGTGACATCGCTAGCCATGTTTCATAGGTCTGCAGTGAACCTGTCACACATCTGAAATTAGTGTACAGTCTAATGTTAAGACGTCAATGAACACAACGTGTGGAGTGGGTTGCCTAAATGTCACCTTGCAAATTGTAAGTGTCCCAATGACGTTTACATTAATCCATTGTATAAGTCTCAAAGGTATGGGATGTCAAGGGTACATTGATGTGAACGTGTTAACAACACTGTCAATTTTAACCTGTGTATGGCACTATCATCTCACCCCCAGTGAAGACACAGGGACACCTGTATCACAAGTCACAATGCTAGGGAGGGCACACTGTACTGCAAATCCCAAAACATACTGCTGACAACCAGTTAGCAGCCAAACACTCGTTCAGCCAAGGAAACAACACATTGCAGATGGTACATCCTACAAGCCTAGGATGCGACATTATAACACAAAAGAGTCACAGGCAACACAAGACAACTACTGCCATGAAAGGTAATTTCAACAGGGCCAGCTACATCAACATGATCCCATTAATTTTCTCTTGCAGCTGATCAGGGGTATGGCATCCAGCCATGGATAATGGCACCTATTGGCAAACCGAGTACTGCAGCAGAGCGTGCCTACAACGACGCACATAGGAGGACATGCAGCATAGTCGAGAGAACCTTCGGCATCCTCAAGTCAAGGTTCCGGTGCTTCGACATCACTGTTGATAGCCTCCTATATTCCCCGGAGATGGTCTGTAAGATCATCCTAACATGTGCAATATTGCACAACTTTTGCATCAAAAGGAACATTCCCCTCCTGGAACCAGAGCCACACATGCCTGAAGAGGAGGAAGAGGAGGATGGTGGCCTGCAACATGAGGGGGAACTACAGAACACGGCCGCTGGTATACGCAGACGGCAACATATTGTCAACAATTTCTTTTAAATATAATCACCATCACCACTTTAATGAACTAATTTAAATAAACACCTATAATAATCACCATTTCATGGTCTGGCTAATCATTTTTGCACACCTTCATCTCTACTTATCAGAATAAGAGAGTGCCTCATGGAGCATTGCTGATACACAGATTAGGACACAGAAAATCCCAGAGCTAATGTGATGGATAACATACAATGGTCACATACACACACACTGTAAATGACATATATCATGTACATTTCTCCTCTGAAGGCCAATAGCAGAGGACCACACCTATTTCACACATACATGTTGAAATCAAAGTCCAACGCAGCATATGGCACACAACTAAGACACCATCACTCACTAAGGAGAAAACAAGCCTCAAACATGAGGCAGTCGATGTGCTTTTGCATCAGTAACAGGAATGTTTGACCAGACCCTTGACAGCAGTAAGTCCAACTGCATCCAATATTTGCAAGGACTATCTGTGACCAGAGTTCCATAGAAGCAGAACATAGACAGCACAAGTGCCACTCATATGAGCAGCATTGCGCACATGACATTCCATGTACATGTCAGTCCATTTCCTAACTCCTGACACACCCATGCAGCTGGTCACAACCCACCTGTCTGAAGAGGTCCCTGGAATACTAAGATGTGTACTCTGATATTTCCTCCTCTAGACACCCACAGACTAACAATAGCAATCCAGTGTGCTACACCCTTTCCTATGGTATGCCATTGTCATAGAACATCTGACTTCATGGACGTCAGGTCAATTAATACACTGGCTTCTAGTTTCTAAGCCCTGTTAGCACCTGTAGATTGCTTCCAGTGTGAAAAAGTCTGTTGGCCATTAGAATGCAAATCTCACCTACAGGACTTGTGCGAAACAGATGCAGCCCACACCTGTGATCACCTCCATGCACACCACCCATTTCAACAAGCACTGCCCCTGCTGATGCCTGGAACAGCATAGGAGTTGCCATTATGTCAAATACACTGTTAAGCATTGATACTAATTAAGCCTTGTAACACAGCCCTTGGGTTAATTTGTATCCTGACATACACAGTTTAACATGTCAACTGTCTAGTTCGTCCTCCAAACAGTCTGAGTCTGACCACTGATTATGTAACTTGTCAAATTGCTGGATCCTGATTCACCCTGCATTCTGTCAGCCTGACTGGCATCTGTCTGTGCGTCACACTAAAGTATCCCTGTGTCTACATATGTACCACACTTGTGTTAGCAAACCTCTCATTCATCAGGGGGTATTGGGCATGGGCTTCTTCCATGCATACCCAAATAGATTGTATAGCATCATCTGCCTTTTAACTGTACCATATGAGTTAAATCCTCTGTGAAAAGCAAAATTAATGGCCCATTCCTTGTCTGGGTCTCATTTATGCATGAATGACAAAGTTTGACAGTGTCCCAGGGCCGTATGCAGGGATTGGGTACGGGCCTTCAGCAGAACCAGCAACCTCTGATAATGTCCGTGAAAAATCCACACATGTCAGGTCCCTGACAGTTCACACTCAGAATCACAGTCCTCACAACATATTGATGGGCCGTGTGTGGTCAATAGCTGCGAGAATAATCAGCACAGAGACTATGATGTTCCCAGATGCAGTGGGAATTGCAGAGGCTAACCTGTGTACAAATGTTGTAATGACACCTGCAGGAACATGACACCTGAGACATTATCTCACTCAGCACACCAAGGTTGCCCTGTTGACTGTCTCATTACACGTCTTTAGTGACAGGGTGGGACCATCCCCATGTCGGTTCACATGTCCTCATCCACTTTATTCACTTTGATCAACCAAGGATACTCAGTAGATACATGAATGGCTGCCACTGACTCATGATGAGTCCTGGACCAAACTGTGACAAATTACACCCCCAAAAATATACAGGATCATCATTGGACCACACACATGAACAAGACACCTATGTGCAATTGTTCACTGGAAATATGCTGACACCTGCTGCCTCGTCTGCTGGTCCACCACAGCCACTTGAGAGTTGTGGCTCACTTCTATGACCTCAACTGAGGTGTCATCATACATATGTGATTCACCTTTGTCTGGGCAAATAACATGGTACCCACTTCCTCAATGCATGTGTAAGACTCACTGTGGGATTCACCAACTAGTGCCTAGGAGGCTGTTACCAAAACTCTAGGACATAGGATGTTGAAAATGTGGACCATTGACATGAACAAGCGTCTGCCATCTATCTGGTGCATGCTTTGTCACATGTGGTGTCTACCTTACCCTAAATCTTGGAAGTCCACATTACAGATGTTGCTACATGTATGACTAACACATGTCCTCTCTCATTTCCAAAAATGACTTGCATCTAAGGATTGGACACATGGACATCACATTCATACAAGCATATGTGCAATAATGCTTCATGTGATACACACACACTTGGTCAACAAATACATTACTTGCCAAAGCACACACATTGAGCCAAAGGCATTTAGGTATTGTACATATGTGTGTCACATTGCTATCCTCTCCTTATGCCAAACATGCCCAATTTGTGCAACACATATATGTAGGCCACACATATGGCCATCTTGTGTGTCAGCCAACCGTAAAAATACTGTGAAGGAAGTAGAGGATCATGGTCCGCTGCAATATGATATCACACATGTGAACATACGCCATCAACACCATAGTGGGTGCAATCAGCCTATCTCTGATGTGTCCCAAATATAACATAACATAAAAACTGAAAAAATGGCCAAAACCTGTTCATGCACTGAAATGTTGACGTTCCTAGCGTTATGTGTCATTTTTTGTCCACCAATACTGTATTTGCGTCATTTTTTTGGACGCACAGGAGTGAACATTAGGCCGCATCCAGATATTTATACAGGCCATGTACTATTATTTGGATGCGGGCTAATTTTCACTCCTGTGCGTAAATAAAAAATGACGCAAATACAGTATTGGTGGACAAAAAATTACGCATAATGCGAGAAAGGGTGGACATTTCATACAGGAAGTGATGTAATAGGATATCCTGTTTACAGATAATGTACAGTGGGTGTACTTTCACTTTCACTTTGCAGTCTATGATTCTTCTAGACTGTGTGGCTGTGTAGAGAGTGGTGTCCCAAGATTTTGTGCTTTTTTGTCCTGTGTGCTGTCTCTATTGTCAATTTGAAAAAATAAATATTGTTGGAGTATACTGTCCTACTGTGTTTTGTGTCCATTTGTCCATTTACCTAGTGTTTTTGTTGTTTGTGGGCGTCTGTTGTGGGTAGTGGTAGTTTGGGGATAGTTGGGCTCTTTTAGTGGTTAAGTTTACTTTTCTTCTGTATTTGTACCCCTACTTTCCCCCTTTTCCCCTTTCTATTTCTTTAACCCCTATTCCCTTTCACATTTCCACAATGTCTGGTAGGCCACATCTTGGCAGGATGGGTGAAGAGGAGTTGGGGGGCTTCATATGGCTTGTGTGCCATTTCTTGCCACTGATGATCGAGGCAGGGTGATACAGGGGTATCACACAGAGGCGCGCAGAATCCGGTGGGGAAAATGTGCAGCATCACCTGCAGTGTGTGTATGCCAGCCAGAGGAGTGACCACCAGCTGAAGCACCAGTGGGCGGACCTCATCACCAGGGAGCAGGATCTCTTGGACCACCTGGGAATCGTGGTTGGTGGCCCTGTTTTTGAGTACTAAGCATGTAACTGTGCACGATTAAATGCTCTGTAGTGACATCAGATGATTTGTACTATGTCCAACAGCTAACTTGCTGACTGTGTGTGATTCAGGGGAGAAATACAGTGATAAATGATGCACTATGGTAAGGATCACAATTGCTAGCTGTCAGGTAGCATGTGCTCAGCAAACTTACAGGATACTTTTCCATGAAGTAAATTGGTGCGGCCTTTGTGTCAGACAACCAAACAAAATAGGAGCAAATCATGTCTATATAGGGCACTTTTGCCAGAGAAGTAAAGATGTACCAACATATTGGTTAACTTTGTTGACGCAATAGCTAGGCTGACTTTAGAATCACTACATGATGCAGAAAATGAGTGCTGGCTTCACGTCAATTGATTATAGCAAAGTGGCTCAGACATATGTCTCATGTGAGTCTGGTGAGTGTGGAAGGAAGGCGTTCACGGAAGTACTATGAATGTTTGGGATTATTGTGGTCCTTTATCTTTTTGGATACATGTCAGGTCTGGATTTGGAAACATCGTGAAAAGGTGTAAGGTGCCCTCAGCTAACATCTTAGAATGTATGTTGGAGTTAGTTGTGCCACATTCCAATTAGGGATGGCAGTCTAAAGGTATGCACATGGGTTCACATCTCCATGGTTGGTGCAAATCACCAGAACTGGGCCACATCAATTGAATAAACTGTAACAACAGGAGGGCTTACAAAAGTCCCTACCCCTCCCTCTGTACATTGTACCTATGTGTCATTAATGTGTCAAGGCCACATAGCATGTTTGACTGGTAATGCAGTCCTCAAGTAACCAGGCTTTGGATGTCTCTCTTGGATGCACATGATGAGACGATTACACTCCACATTTTTTTAAGGTTACCAATGACGGGGCATGTTTGCCACCACATGATAGTTAAGGCCAATGCATGTGTGCAGATATGTGTGTAACTGTCACAGGAGACCCATGCTATGTACAAGTTGGCCGTGATATATCAGATGCTGTATCATCATGTCTGAATGGCTGCCATTTCCTAATTCAGCCTACACATTGTATATGTTAATGAAATTGTTGGTCTGTGCACAGATTTTGAGCACATTTCTTCCTTCCATGCCTTACAGGAGGACCAGCACCCTACACTGTGGGAGAGGTGGCAACATTTGAGGACCCCGACCACTCCAGTAAGTGTTGATATATCTGTTATGTGTTGTGTTTGGTGGTTATGGACTCGTGTGTGTTGAACGCATAGCAAGGTTTGATGCGTTGGGCAATCATTTCAGTTTCTCAAATGTTTAGAGTTGGCCAATGCGTATCCTTTGGTATTATCTAGGGATTGTAGGCCATTCCTGTAGGCCCCACAGTGAGTACTGGGGTGAGTCATGTGTATGACACTTGTATCAACAAGAGTCGCACTGGAAGTCAGCTCAGATTTAGTCAACCTGTCAGACCCACATCCTCCAAGATTGGTACAGCAAATTGCTTTCCAATAGACTTCTGCTTCCTTATTTACCAAGGTACTTATTAAACTGTAGATAGAACCTCCTAGCAGCATGTACTTCCACATGTAGTGCTACAAGTATGTGGAACTTGAGTGCAATGCCCTAGGTGTGCATGCTAATCATGATCATGGGTGTTCTTGCAACTCTTTGTCTGATGTAGGTCAGGCCTTACTGGAAGTATATGTTGTGTACCAAGTTCTGCATTTCCTGACATGTGTGGCCCTATGATTGGTCTAGGGTTTGCTGACTCCTAATTGTTGATAGACCTTACCTGTGGTGTGTGTGTAGAGCCAAACACGTGTGGAGTTTTCTATACACTCCTCGGTGTACATGTTGTTGGAAATTGATAGTTGTTTATCCACCCCCCACCCTCAAACACGGGCATGGGTTTGTGAATGGGGTACCTAGTACTGATGCTACCAGTATATTACACATACATGTGAATAAGTGATTGTTTGGTTGGAACCTAGAATACACACTCAGGTATGGCACTTGGTACTATACTGGCAAGTCCAGTTACAACTTGCAGACCATGTGGCTTTAGTTTTGCATTCCGTACACTGACATTTGTAGCCCAGGTCTTGGCAGAGGATATGCAGCATGATTGTTAGCTGATAACTGGCAGAACTCAGATGGCAAGTCAAAGCCAGTTGTTACCCATCTTGTAGGTTATGGATGTGCTATGTGTGATGTGACCTTTGTAGGCTGGCCTGCCATGTACTTCCTCAGGGACATTCAATGATCTGTATTGTGATATGAGCTGTTACAAGTACAGTAGATGTATTGTCTGATTAACTTCTTGTGCCATTTCACACAATGCAGTTACTAATGTGGCATATCTGCATTTGTTTTCACAGCAGCTAACATGACTCCAGACCAGGTCCGTGAATTTCAGCGTCGGGCCATGTGACACCAGCACATTCCGTACACTGACATTTGTAGCCCAGGTCTTGGCAGAGGATATGCAGCATGATTGTTAGCTGATAACTGGCAGAACTCAGATGGCAAGTCAAAGCCAGTTGTTACCCATCTTGTAGGTTATGGATGTGCTATGTGTGATGTGACCTTTGTAGGCTGGCCTGCCATGTACTTCCTCAGGGACATTCAATGATCTGTATTGTGATATGAGCTGTTACAAGTACAGTAGATGTATTGTCTGATTAACTTCTTGTGCCATTTCACACAATGCAGTTACAAAAGTAGAATATTTGCATTTGACTTCACAGCTGCAAACATGACTCCAGACCAGGTCCGTGAATTCCAGCGCCGGGCCATGAGATACCAGCACATCCTGCTGGTGGAGTCGGGGTTCAGAAGGATGGCCTGTCAATATCGCCATGAATGGGCCTCCGGGGCATGGAGGGCCTTCCCACAGGGTGGGCCTACTTTGCCCACCACAGCCACCACCAGCACAACCACCACTTCAAGCCAGGTGGCCCCACCCACAGCTGGGACTGTTGTGCCTACATCTGCTGGACTTCCAGGCCCCAGCATTGCTACAGGTGCAGGACAGCCCACTGGCCCTGGCTCCACACACAAACAGACCTCCTCCATCGGTACCCAGACTGTCCCAGCTCCATCTGTTGACCCTGCAGCCTTCCACAACATGGAACGGCAGATGGACTGTGTGCTGCGCAAGTTAAGCCACCTGAGCCGGGATGTGCGCCACATTAACTGGCGTGTTAAGTCAATCAAGAGGACCCTCCGAAGGGCCAACCTCTAGACTGTTTTTGAAATGGACATGATTCCCTCCCCTCCCTCCTCTTTCCTTGTTCTTATAGTTAGTGGGCTCAGGGGGCTGAGTGTTAGGTTAGTATATGCTGTTAGTTTAGTTAGTGTTAGTGGGTGGGTGTGGGGGTCCTGATTCTTTTAATTTTTACTTATTAAGTGTGTGTGTGGGTGGGTGGGGAGCTATGTTGGGGTTCTTGTGTGTTTAAATAAAAAAATAAACCCCCCCCAAAAAAAAAATATATATATATATATATATATTTGTTTAGTATAGTATGTGTTTAGGTTAGTATGTGTTGTCCTCCATGTGTCCCATCTCATAAGGGGGGTGGGGGGTGGATGTTTAGAACGTTTTGTTACATGTGATAAGTAAGTGTAGCTTAGGTTAGTTATTCACAGTTGTGGGTAATGAGTAATCAGGGTAGATTAGGGTAGGTAAGATTTTTCCCTCAGTTTCCTCATCTGTGATTAGCATTTAATAAATATTTGGTTAACCCTTAACAGTATGTGTTAAATGGTACTTGATCCTGGGTTTGGAATCAGTGTACATGAATTTTGTACTATTACATTTGTGTCCTATGCTACAAACAAATCCCAACTAAGCTGTACGATTGGCAGCTACCCCAGAGCTACCTTACAAAGTTTCCACCCTTCGTTGCAACCACCAATCACAGTTAATATGGATGACAATGTGTTTCTGTTGATAAGTGTGTTTTCTACGTCACAAACTGTGCTTCCAGACTTGGTATTGGGGAACAGTTTTAGGTCTGACTGCAGTGTGATGATCAAGGACACCCTTATAAGATGAGTTCTCATAGGCACTCTTGTGTTATTGTCTTCATGACTCTCATATGTCATTTGTGACACAGTTCAGCATGATTACCTATTTGTATGTAAACTCAGACACCTTCATTTATGCAGTTTTTGTAGTGTTTGCTTAGATTAGTGTGCACTGTTATGTGTTAGTATTGCATGGTGACAACATTTTGCAGCCACTATTTGATGACTTAGATATCCCTTAAGGAAGCATTCTTCTGTCCAACACAGCATCATGGTGTATGGGTTCTCACTTCATCAGATATGTCCCTCAGGATGGGCAGAGTATGATGCAATCATGGGCACTGTGCTGATTTATCTGACTACATAATATCAGGACAGTTGTATTGACAAGCTACTTAATTTGACAGTAGGCACATTTCAGTTATCTACTGCACAGTTGATATGTCACATTACCCAGAGACAGATTTGTTGTGTAAGTGCTATTTATTGAAAAGTGCTGTAGTGCTATCTATACATTGTCCATGATTGTGAGTCCATTATAGTGACATCTTACATTGTGATCCTGCACAAGGGGTTATGGAAATGCTTTTGACATGCTGGGATCGATGTTTCAGACAGTGCAGAGGGATTTGCCAATGAGTAGAAGAGAGACAATCACTGGGCAGGCTGACAAGATAAACAGTGGTAAGCAGAACAGTCATTAAGTAGAGTTGTTGCAAGACTGGCAAGTTACAAAGTGCAGGACCTTGGTAATAGTTGGCCATGTGGCAGGGACTAGTGCTTCCGGGTACTTTTCCTTGTGAATGTGATCTGTTCCATGTCTTTTTATCTGATGTGTGTGTTGCCTCCTCTGTCCTTGTTGGTGGTGGTTGTGAAGGGGCAACACACACCTCAGTGTTAGAAGACGTGGAGTCAGACATCCTGGGTCACTGCTCCCTGTGAAGGTCTTAAGGGCAGTACTGCAGCAAGGCGCAGTTTTGCGACAAAAAGTATCAATATGGCCCTTATACTATATTAATTCATTGAAATACCAGGAACCCTATTACACAGCCTATGTAATGAAATTCAAGCAATATCATGTGGCCCTTTACATATCCTAGTGTCCGTCCACACATGTCAGCAAAGAAATCTTACCTTGTTGCACATCACCTTACTCCCCCCTATCCATGTGATGACCGTGTGCATGAAAGCTGCAGATCTCATATGTATAAGTATCTTGTGCTGTATCTTGGAGGTATTTGCCAAAAATGCATTAAGGGTAACAACCTTTTTGGAAGCCAGTAGGGGTAACGCCACCATTAGGTGGACAGTGTTATGGGCTGTATGCTGACAATACAGTGCAGACATGCATGTGGCCCTTTACACACTGTTTTTTTCTTCATAAAACACTACAATGATATGATCACGTCAGATAAGACATCGGATATATGAGGGCATGAGTCAGGTATATAACTACGTTACCATGTGTGGACTGGTGACATGTGCCATATATAGTCAGACCTATTCTGTCTGCACCGAGGTAGGAATCGTCACACCCTGTCTGGACCTCCCAGACAAAAAATCCATACATTGCAATGTGGACAACTACACTAGCAATGTGTATGAGACAGGCAAATTGAAATAGAACTGTCCAAAGCCATGTTTACATAGTTTCTCTCTTACATTCTTAAAAAAATCATGGAGTTTTGCAAAAAGCTTCTCTGTCACCCTATACTCTGAGGGATGCTCAGGTACCCATGACACAGGATGACAATTGCAATACATCATGATAAATGTGGGTTAAGTGGTGAACCCAAATAAATAATTGCTATGGACAATGTACTTACCCACTCAAACTAACACACTGGGATATGCCATTTGGCCACTGGTATTGCTCTACTAAATTATACATTTTAACTTTTCCACCTCACAAATTAGTATGCAGCACCTACCCTAGGGAGGAATGTTGTTTTGTGATGCATGGCCTGCTCCCAAGACCACAGGATTCTAAAATGTGGCTACACGCATAGCTACTGGTACATGTATGAATCCTAAAACACTTTGCTGTTTGAATGGCATGAGCGTCTGAACATGCCTTTAATCCTTCACACTGTACCATTTGTGTTCCGGGATGAGAAACATATTCTGCACATATGGGCATAGTACGTTGTGGACACATAATTGGAGGACTATTACACATGAAAAGATGTTCACTGGGTAAAGTTTCCCATAACATGTAACGTTGACTATTAGTAATGTTGTCTGGGATATGTGTTCCACCCCTACCCCACCTGTGTCCTGTTCAAATTTGGACTTGTGCAAACACACTGTGTCTTGAAAATCTCAGCTTATCTCATGCAACTTTTCTGTCACATAATTCGGAGAATATGTTTTACTTTCTGTCCATACTATGGTTGTTAGATATTTGAAAGTATGACCTTCTGTTGGTCTTTCAGCTGGTGATGGCACATATGCCATAAGAATCTACACCATAGCAGGCAAAACATTACCTCAGCCGATTCTGAGCCATCAACCATATGGGCCTATATACATTGGCAATGCATTCACATTGACTTTTATCCCTATCTATTGCACAAGCAATGATGTCCTACTTCATTTGCGATTTAACATGTAAGGAGATTTTATTCCAGTGAATGATGCTACACCTTGTACCTCTCAATGCAACCAATATAAGAGATCACACACAATCCTTACAGAGGTGTCCACCTCAGCATTGGTCTATGGTGCAGGTCCAACTTCAAGACAAAACCATGGTACATTTGCTCTCTGAATATTGAACATGTACACCGAACATATGAAGCACAGTACATTGACCTCACAAACGTCTGATATTGTCTACACGTTGGACATGTAGCATATGGCAAAGTTTACATGGCTTAATGATAAACATTTGTATGCCATGTTGCAGCATTTATGGATAATATCAGAGAAATCAGGTCTCAGATGAACAGAGTGCAGGCAATGTACCAAACCATCCTTCCTTGCTATATGGTACAAAGTTCCATGGCTTTGATGGCTATGTGAACAGTATAATTTAACCCCTTTGCTGCCCGGCCTTTTCCCCTCCTGTGCTGAGCCTTTTTTAGGCTATTTGGGGCAGTTTGCGCTTAGGCCCTCATAAAGTTTTCTCCACATAAGCTACCCACCCCATATTTGTGTCCTTTTTTTCCAACATCCTAGGGATTCTAGAGGTACCCAGGCTTTGTGGGTTCGCCTGAAGGAGACTGAGATATTAGCCAAAATACAGCGAAAATTGTTTAAAAAAAAATAAAATCTGGAACAAAGGGCTGTAGAAGAAGGTCTGTGGTTTTTCCCCTGAAAATAGCATTAACAAAGGGTTTGTGGTGCTAAAATCACCATCTTCCCAATTTTGGCATTTTACTGGGACATACCCCATTTTTACTATTTTTTGTGCTTTCAGACTTCTTCTAGTTAGTAACAGAAATGGGTGTGAAACCAATGCTGGATCCCAGACAGCTAAACATTTTTGAAAAGTAGCCATTTTTCTCCACATTTTACTTTGTAACTTTTCCCTGCGATGTTAGATTTTTGAAAGCAATATACCATTATGTCAGCTGGACTCTTCTGGTTGCGGGGCTATGTAGGGCTTGTAGGTTCAACAAGAACCCTAGGTACCCAGAGCCAATAAATGAGCTTCACCTTGCAATGGGTTTTCATTCTATACCGGGTATACAGCAATTCATTTGCGGAAATATAAAAAGTGAAAAATAGGTATCAAGAAAACCTTTGTATTTTCAGAATGGCCACAAGATAAGGTGTTGAGAAGCTGTGGTTATTTGGCCATCTCTGAATTCCAGGGTGCCCATACTAGCATGTGAATTACAGGGCATTTCTCAAATAGACGTCTTTTTTACACTCTGTCTTACATTTGGAAGGAAAAAATGTTGAGAAAGACAAGGGGCAATAACACTTGTTTTGCTATTCTCTGTTCCCCCAAGTCTCCCGATAAAAATGGTACCTCACTTGCATGGGTAGGCCTAGCGCCCGCAACAGGAAACACAAAATGGACACATCACATTTTCAGAAAGAAAACAGAGCTGTTATTTACAAAGTGCCTACCTGTGGATTTTGGCCTCTAGCTCAGCCGGCACCTGGGGAAACCTAACAAACCTGCGCATTTTTTAAAAATAGACACCTAGGGGAATCCAAGATGGGGTGACTTGTGGGGCTCTGACCAGGTTCTGTTACCCAGAATCCTTTGCAAACCTCAAAATTTGGACAAAAAAAGCACTTTCTCCTCTCATTTCGGTGACAGAAAGTTCTGGAATCTGAGATGAGCCACATATTTTCTTCCACCCAACATTCTCCCAAGTCTCCCGATAAAAATGGTACCTCACTTGTACGGGTAGGCCAGGCGCCCGCGACAGGAAATGCCCAAAAACACAACGTGGACACATCAGATTTTCAGAAAGAAAACAGAGCTGTTTTTTACAAAGTGCCTAGCTGTGGATTTTGGCCTCTAGCTCAGCTGGCACCTGAGGAAACTTAGCAAACCTGCACATTTTTTAAAACTATACACCTAGGGGAATCCAAGATGGGGTGACTTGTGGGGCTCTGACCAGGTTCTGTTACCCAGAATCCTTTGCAAACCTCAAAATTTGACCAACAAAACACTTTTTTCTCTCAGTTCCGTGACAGAAAGTTCTGGAATCTGAGAGAAGCCACAAATTTCCTTCCACCCAGCTTTCCCTCAAGTCTCCCGATAAAAATGATACCTCACTTGTGTGGGTGGCCCAGCTGCCTGCAACAGAAAAATGCCAACAACCTGACTCTGCTTTGAAGACCCACGCAAGTGAGGTATCATTTTACTTGGGAGACTGAGGGGAATGCTGGATGGTAGGAAATTTGCACCGCAGCAGTGATCCTACAAATAAAAGTGAGGAAAATATGATTTTTTAAGCAAATTTAGAGGTTTGCCGAGGAGTCTGGGTAAGAACATGTTGGGGGATACACGCAAGCCACACCTCCTTGGACTCCTTGGGGTGTCTATTTTTAAAACATGTCTGGGTTTGGTTGGTTTCCCTAGATGAAGGCTGCACCTGGGACCAAAAACATAGGTGCTCCCCCACCAAACACAGGTAGTTTTGCAATAGATCATTTTGGTGTGTCCACATACTTATGTAATGTTCCAAACACTAAAATTGTGAAAAGAACCACACTTAGGTTATGTTAAAAAGACCCCTCACTGACCAACTAAGTTGGTGGCATGCTTCAAAATCGGGGTCCCACCGAGACACCTAGCATGTCACAGATGTGCTGCGACGCCTGATTACAGCGGAGCATGTTTTGTCATTTTTACCATACATACTGGTTGGATTTGGCATGAGGATGAGTGATGGTTCAGTGGATCAAATTTTATTAACAAAAGATTTCACAAAAATGAAATGCACTGTTAATAACTGAAAGGCCAAAAAAACGGAACCAATGACTCACAGCTTGTGAGATGTAAAGCCACGGCAAGGCACCAACCGCTTTACAGTCCATTCACACACCTTTCATACATGACATGCACAAGACCATTCGTGCTGCCTGACACGGACCCAGCACATTACAACACTTGCATCGACAGACATCGCCACTCAAGGGCCCATCACTTACAAACGCCCACATGCCTGATATAGCAATCACACCAGCTGATGGGAGTGTGTGGACTGGTGTTTGGCTGGCAGTGTGTTGCAGTAGACAAAAGCAAGTCAATATGTACACCGTCAGCAAAGCCCCACTCCACACACAATGGCATCACTTTTTTTTTGTTTTAAAAACAAAGAAACCACTAACTAATTAGAAATAATTACAAAACTACCAACACAAAAGCTCTAAGTACATGACAGAAATGCCAACCATGAAACTGAACACATGAAAATATAAAACAGGCAGTTTACACTTATGGTAGTTCCCAGTAATTCTTTCTGGGTGTGGTAATTCTTGAAACAACCACCCACACACAGCCCAGGCTTTGAAGGAAAATCTGAGCAGTACATTCGAGTCTCCCTCCGGATATCTCTTCGAGCACAGACTCTACATTTCTTAGCTGGAAAGTCTTTTTTCGGCGTGGGTGGAATGTGCTCAGCAAAGTGGCGATCTTTCAATCTAGCCGCATCCTCCACCACTGCTTCTCTAGGAACTCTTTCCTGTTCCACCACAATAAGCCTCTCTATCACTGACTCCTGAAATTTCACAAATGTCATCTTCGACTCTGGAGACCTATCTTAAAACACAATAAAAGTATTAAAAGTTGCTAAGTGGAAGAGGTGAATTGCTATAATTCTTATACCAAACGTAAGACTTACGAATAGCAGTATAAGGTTTCAACCACTTCACCAACCTGGCCACAAACAGTCACGGGGGAAGTACTCTCATCAAGGATGGTACTTAGCATGTAGACATCCCTCTTGTCTGAAAATGTCAAAGCTAGCAGCTCATCATTCCGCAAAGCACTGCACTGTCCGCTCTCAAGTTTTTTACATACAAGCTCCCTTGGATAGCCTTTCTGGTTATAACGAATTGTGCCACAAGCAACAGTGCCCACTCTAAACAATTTCTTGAACAAATGCACTCCAGTGTAGACGTTATCTACATAAAATTAGTGAGCTTTGTTGAACAGTCTTCTACCAAGTTCCCACACAATTTTCTCAGTAACTCCAAAAGTGGGAGGACAACCAGGGGGTCAATACTGGAATCCCTACCAGTGTAGAAACGGAAACTATACACATATCCTGTACTACTTTCAGACAGCATATACAATTTAATTCCATATCGTGCCCTCTTGCTAGGAATGTACTTCCTAAAACCCAAACGACCCTTGAAGAGGACCAAAGACTCGTCCACAGCTATTTCTTTGCCTGGAACATAGACCTCTGAAAACCGATCTACAAAATGATCAAGGACAAACCTAATCTTAAAAAGACGGTCAGAATCAGGGTGATCTCGTGGTAAGGCTAATGCATTGTCAACAAAATGCAGCATCCTAAGAAGAAGCAAATACTGATTATGGCTCATGGTTGCAGGAAATATAGCTGTTGCCATCAAGAGACTAGTAGACCAAAAAGAAGCCAGTGACGGCTTCCTTATCAACCCCATCAAAAGAGTCAAACCCAAAAACCTTTTTATCTCCTCCAAATTTGTGGGAATCCACTGGGTAGCTCTAGAGTGTGGCCTAAGTCTAGCAGCGTTGTCCCTCAAATACTGCTCCGCATACAAATTAGTCTGCTCAACAATCTCTTCCAAAACCACATCATCCACAAATAACTGAAAGAAATTGACAGGCAAAAAATTCTCTGTATTGACTCTACACCCCGGGAGACCAGTAAAGGCAGGCAACTCTGCCTGCTCCATGTTTGGGGCAGCCCAGAGTTCAGGACTTCTAACGGGAAACCTTTCAGCCCCAGGTTGCTGCACTAATGGCACATCAGTGTCCTCCTCTAAAACAGGCCCTTCATCTGCACTGAGAGTGGCATCCTCATCAGAAGATTCCTCTCCGACAGAAACTTCACTGCCAGAATCTCTCACTTCCTCCTCTGCCTCATATGCAGAGTCCGTCTCATAATCATGATCAGACAATGACTCAAAAAGCATACCAACCACCTGCTGAGTGGTCATCCTGCAGCTAGCCACGATCTTTCCTACGAAAAGTAAATGGACAAATGCACCACCAACAACCAGCACTGTGTAAGATAAGTAATAAAGTGTAGCTTTATCAGTAAGAGTTATAAACTCAAAAACTATACCGCTCACTTGTCTGAAAAAAGCTTGACTCACCAGCAACTACTCTGCACAGACACAGCAATCACCAATGATATCCCACTAAAAAGAAAGAAAAGCAAATTAGAAATAAGACAACACAAATATCATTGTGCACAAATCTAAGGACAATTTCACACACAAACCTGCATTTAGTACACCACCTGCAAACATGTCATTCATGCATGGCAACAATACTCCTTTGGAGTAAATTGTTTTTACTTACCTAAAACATGCAACTATGCAAACCGCAGGTCAACCACCACCAAAACCGCAAGGAGCCACAGCAAAGAAAGCAAAAGCTTTGAACTAGAACAAAAAGGAGGATTTTTTTTTAACACAAATGCAAATGCTTTGTCAGTTGACAAACACCCCACCATCAAGCATTTAGAAGTTGGTGCCTAAGTGGATTCTGCCATGGGGAAGAAGGGCCTACTAAAAAATAGGCCTATCTGGCCCAAGGAGGGCATAAAATACCTTTAGTAGTGTGTCCCCATGGGGAGCGACCCTTGGCCAAGGGGCCACTCACCAAACCAAAACAAAAAAAAAAGAAAAAACACACATACACTATCCCTGGTGCCTAAGTGGCTTCAGCCCTCCTTGGAGGCAATGGGCCTAAAAATAAATAGGCCCATCTGCCCCCAAGGGGGGCAGAAATGGCCAACAGTTCAATTCACCCCTTGAGGGGGCGCCCCTTGGCCAAGGGGACACCCCCCACATAAATAAACATATATAAAAAAATCCCTGGCGTTCTAGTGGTTTCTGCCCCACTTGGATGCAGATCAGCCTAAAACTAATAGGCTGATCTGCCCCCAAGGGAGGCAGAAATGGCCAACAGTTCAATGCCCCCCTTGCCCAAGGGGACGCCTCCCCACATAAATAAACATATTTAAAAAATCCCTGGCATTCTAGTGGTTTTTGACCCCCTTGGGGGCAGATCAGCCTAAAAATAATAGGCCGATCTGTCCCCAAGGGCGGCAGAAATGGCCTTAGTACTCATGCTCCCAAAGGGGGGTGACCCTTGCCCAAGGGGCCACCCCCACCGCCATCCACTAACACACACACTCACACACACACTCACACACATACACACACACACTATCCCAGGTGTCTAAGTGGCTTCTGCCCCCCTTGGGGGGAGATGGGCCTAAAAACAAAGCCCATCTGCCCTCACGAGGGGCAGAAATGGCCAACAGTTCAATGCCCCCCTTGGGGGGGTGCCCCTTGCCCAAGGGGGCTCCCCCTCACATAAATAAACATTTTGATGAAAATCCCTGGTGTTCTAGTGGTTTCTGCCCCCGTTGGGGGCAGATCAGCCTAAAAATAGTAGGCCTGGGGGCAGAAATGGCCAACAGTTCAATGCCCCCTTTGGGGGGGGTGCCCCTTGCCCAAGGCGGCGCCCCCACATAAATAAATATTTTTATGAAAATCCCTGGTGCTTTAGTGGTACAGCCTAAAAATAATAGGCTGATCTGCCCCCAAGGTGGGGAGAAATGGCCACAGGTAACATATCCCCAAAATGGGAGTGACCCT
Organism: Pleurodeles waltl; assembly: GCF_031143425.1. Lineage (NCBI taxonomy): Eukaryota > Metazoa > Chordata > Amphibia > Caudata > Salamandridae > Pleurodeles > Pleurodeles waltl. The sequence goes on from NC_090447.1 coordinate 918,156,430, forward strand.
TGCCCAAGGGGCCGCTTCCATAAACCAAAATCAGCAATTATATTAAAAATAAATCCCTGGCGTCTAATGGTTTCTTCCCCCTTTGGGGGCAGATCAGCCTACAAATAATAGGCCGATCTGCCACCAATGTGGGCAGAAATGGCCACAACAAAAATGCCCCCAAATGGGAGTGACCCTTGCCCAAGGGGCCGCTCCCCGACACAAAACAGAGTTGAAAATAAAAAAAATCCATGGCGTCTAGTGGGCATTCCTGCTGCTCGATCGCAATGCGGAATGTTCAAAGAGACACCAGGGGAAAGGCTTTCCCCCGGTGCCTCTTTGTTTGCAACCTCCCACCCGCTGGAGGAGAAACTCACCTGTTTCTCTCTAGTCACACTGGAAGCAAATGGCTTCCAGTGCGACCGTCACCCTGTATTGATGTCAGTGCTTGATTGCGGGCTGACGTCTTTACGGGGGTGGGGGTGGGGGTGGTGGTAGAAGGGGTAGGGCTTCCCCTTCCATCCCTGCCTTGGGGGGTGCCTTTTAAGCCCACAAAGGGAACGCTAGCGCTCCCTCTGAGCTCAGTGACCAGGACATAATGGTTACGTCCTCTGTACATGAACACTGTGCTGCGGGATGTAACCATTACGTCCGCTGCACAGAATAGGTTAACAGACCACCCTTTTCAAGGTATTAATTTTGCTTGGGCCTTCCCAACTCAAAAAAGTGTTCTGAAGAATGCTACACACACCAGATAGTAACCATGCTTGTTTTTCCTCTTCACTTAGCTCATTACATGTCGCTAGTACACTGTATCTGAACTTTGACCATTCATGCCCTGTACAGGCTCAAGAAGGAATTGTGATGATGTTTCAAAATACATGCATGTTAATTTATTTAGGATGAAACCAAACACCCTGTCCAACTTGTGGCGTGATAAAATGTGAGTGTGCTCCCCTGCAACATATGTCAGGTGCCCCCCACAATTGGAGTCAATTATGACCTCGCAAGCCAGGTGACAGCACTCCATGTGCAGTGCCAGATGGGTCCCACAGCACCTAAGGGCCTACCCTGCACTGCAGGGTCTCTTTGGGCTATTGTTAGACAACTGTGATCAGGCCCCTGTGGCATGGTTTTTGCTTTTAACGGAGTCAGCCTGCATCATGGCATACTACCCCAAAAACATATCTGACCCTTACAGTGAATTACATAGTATTGTTAAAGACACAGCTACAAGCATACTGTATGGAATATAGGTACTTACCAACAGGCTCATCAACTTCCATTCCAATATGCTCTATTAGAACAGCCCCCTGTCTGACCACATCTGCCCATCTGTGCTTGAGTTGGTGGACAGTGCGGTTGACTCCAAACCACAAGGCTCGTGTGGAACCGGACTTTCTCCCACCACTTCTTTCTCCTACAGGTAGGCTAACTTTAGCTCATCCTATCCCCTGTCAAGATCAGCTTGAGGAGGTAGTGGACCAAAAGCCACAGAAGGCCTCCCAAACTCCTCCTCAGACAGATTCTTTGCTCTGACCTTCCCCAACATATCCTTGGCTAAACTCCCCACCCTTAACTGCAACTAAACTAAAATTAACCCTTACCCAACCCTAAAACTATAAACCTCTAAATAGACCACCCTTTTCAAGGTATTAATTTTGCTTGGGCCTTCCCAACTCAAAAAAGTGTTCTGAAGAATGCTACACACACCAGATAGTAACCATGCTTGTTTTTCCTCTTCACTTAGCTCATTACATGTCGCTAGTACACTGTATCTGAACTTTGACCATTAATGCCCTGTACAGGCTCAAGAAGGAATTGTGATGATGTTTCAAAATACATGCATGTTAATTTATTTAGGATGAAACCAAACACCCTGTCCAACTTGTGGCGTGATAAAATGTGAGTGTGCTCCCCTGCAACATATGTCAGGTGCCCCCCACAATTGGAGTCAATTATGACCTCGCAGGCCAGGTGACAGCACTCCATGTGCGGTGCCAGATGGGTCCCACAGCACCTAAGGGCCTACCATGCACTGCAGGGTCTATTTGGGCTATTGTTAGACAACTGTGATCAGGCCCCTGTGGCATGGTTTTTGCTTTTAACGGAGTCAGCCTGCATCATGGCATACTACCCCAAAAACATATCTGACCCTTACAGTGAATTACATAGTATTGTTAAAGACACAGCTACAAGCTTATGGAATATAGGTACTTACCAACAGGCTCATCAACTTCCATTCCAATATGCTCTATTAGAACAGCCCCCTGTCTGACCACATCTGCCCATCTGTGCTTGAGTTGGTGGACAGTGCGGTTGACTCCAAACCACAAGGCTCGTGTGGAACCGGACTTTCTCCCACCACTTCTTTCTCCTACAGGTAGGCTAACTTTAGCTCATCCTATCCCCTGTCAAGATCAGCTTGAGGAGGTAGTGGACCAAAAGCCACAGCAGGCCCCCCAAACTCCTCCTCAGACAGATTCTTTGCTCTGACCTTCCCCAACATATCCTTGGCTAAACTCCCCACCCTTAACTGCAACTAAACTAAAATTAACCCTTATCCAACCCTAAAACTATAAACCTCTAAATAGACCCAAACCCAAGAATACATTGAACAAAACAATACAAAATACAAATATAATTCACAACCAAAAATATTTAAATACAACAGGGACAGCACAGACACCGACAAGCCCAAAAAACACAATCAATCACATGAGCACACACCAAACACCTCCACCAGCCAGAAAAGACAAAAAGATTGTAAATGAATGTCAAAGTAACTTCACACTTTATGGTTTGCAGCACGGCAGAGCCATTGTGTCAGTTCCTTGGTGGATGCTACAAGTTTCCTACAAGTGCGTAATTTTTTCAGACGCATTGGTAGAGAAATAGCCAAAGCGTGATTGACGCACAATGCATGCTACCGCACAATGTATTGTTTTTGAGGCATTGGCATAGATGCGTGGCTTCCGTCCAACTCTCAGGATGCAATGCATCGTGCAAATGCCAGTCTGTGTGCTTTGACTGACACAACTGAGCTATTATGTGGGGTACGTTGTAGTGAAATGTGCAATGCAGCTAAACACTTCCACGCTCACTTTTCTTGCACATCATTTCTTACATGATGACATGCTTGAAGATTTGTGATGTGTTGCATGTGCATGTAACCTGTGCATTTGTGTGCTTCATTGCATTCATGGTGTGGTCATTAGGACTGACAATATATATTGTGACATACACATACATATTCTGAATTGTGGAGACCTTTACATTATTTGTATGTATTACAGTTTGTATTATGCTTGACTAAACGTAGGTAGCTGTGTAGTATGCCTTTTTATTTCACTGATATTGCAGCCAGGTGCAAATGATATGCAAATTGTTATACATGATTAGGCACAAACTCAAACTACATGTCTGCATTCCCGCCATAGGATATGTGACAGACAATGCACACTCACGGAATGACATACACTGGCTGCTTCAGTCATTCTAAAGTGTATGTGGCATCCAGCTCATAGTTTGACTGCATAGATATGAAAGGTATGTTGCTAGGCCAATAGGACACCTGTTATTATGTGTGAGACATCATTTACCAGACAAAAAATACATAAGGACCACCATATAATGTTGCTTTATACACAACTGCTGTCTGGGCTTGGTGTCTGGTGCAATAAGTGTGGCAAAGTAGACCAAACAAATGCGATGACTTCCAAGTAGGAATATAATTACCATTTACATACATTAGATTATTCAGGAACAGAGAGGGGGTTACATGAACTTAGAATGTGGGTAGTCAATCACACCAGATGGTCATTAGTGCATTTACTGACAGATTATGCAACTCTAACCCAGAATGCGCCAGTGCATGCTAACTTGACAGGAGTGATATTGCATGTAGGTAAACCTTTTTCAATCTCTTTTGCTCTTTGATTTTATTTATGCCCTGTTTTCATCAGCAGACATAGATAGAGCTTTAGGAGTCACAGCATTATTTTTTTAAGAGTAAGACACAGCAACACGTCACATCCATTCCTGCATGTGACAGTTGCACCCTTGCCTGCATTGGGCCTAGGTAGCCCATCCTGCACCAGCACAGCTCAGGATTCTACATTTATATGTGGTATGAAAGAGGCAACACTGATTTTGCTATGTGCTTTAATAACTGATGTAGCATATGGAGACTATCTGGGCGGCAGTGTTTGGGCATGCACATCATATAGCCCTCTGTTCACCGTCATAGGACAATAAGATCACTATACTGGCCTCAACAAGTGGCAGGCAGTAAAGAATGTTTAGATGTATAACACACACTCAGTCAATGGACACTGTTTACGTGTACATTCCCTTTGGATTGTGGTAGGATGTCTGACGGTCAGTACGCTGTTCCAGCACACATACTCACAACATGTGCATACTGTTCCACATTCCTACGTTTGTTTGGTGTATGTCTTCCCGAAGCACATGCATTTGCCACATGTTGTTGATATGTACTACATGATGTTTTTCTGGGGTGAGTGTAACACCAAGCTACATACCTTAGCATTAGTGAAGTACTGGGTTTTTCAGAACCCAGTGGTGCCAGGGAACACACCCTAAGACTTCGAGTCCTTCCTGTTTCAGACTACAGAAACACAGCGTCTTCTTGGTGAAGTCAAAGATCTTGTTTATTGGCTGCAGCCAGTAACAGGTATCCTAGAAGTACAACACGGTGTATATTCTCAGGAGACTGCTCCCTTTGCAAAGCTAACCTTCTCTTTTATACAAAATATTATGCTTTAGGCAAACATTCCTTATTTTACAGTTGACCATTCACATATTTTCACTACAAAGAAATAGCAGGTTTATGATGACAAGCCCATATTCCAGTTTGTCCAGCCCTCAATCAATTACCCGGCAAGGCTTAGTACTTTCATCAGATATCGACGGACCCCCAATATAAACGGGCACCTCCTCCTTGTAAAGCAAGTCATAAAGAAAGAAACAGGGACAGGTGTGTGTAAGATTAGGCATGGTTTGTGTGTGATGAAAGGCTTATGATGTGTTGTGCCTTGATACTAATCTCATTCGGCCACTGGGAAAGAAACTGGCCGAACAGGTTTGGCTTCAGGCAGTGGAGTCAGCTTGCCCAGGTCACAGAGGAGTCAGCAAAGATGTAGGTGTCCTTCAGACTCGTTTTCAGCATTAGACATTGGCCTATGTGAGGGCAATCACAAAATGGCTGTCGTTTAAATGGAACACGAGGATTCAGGACGGAAACTCTGATATTCGGGTAATTTCGTTACCCGAATATGAATACAATGCTTGTGCATACTATTCTAATCATTCTCGGTCTGCTGATACCAAAATCGTTGTGATACGACGATGTTTATAACACGGGTCCAGAATTTTCAGTACCACAGACCCTCCTTTTGCCCTTACATAGGCAATAACCCATACTCACGCTAATCTGAGTCCAGGTCTATATTCATAAAGTTGTTGAGATGTTGCTGTAGCATCATCCTATTACTTAGCTCGTCCCTTGATACAGGTTTCCTTACACACGATGTAGCACAGAGGCCACATATTGCAGGAGCACACTGTACACACAGACAGGACAGGAAAAGAATGGCTAAGATCATCCCAATGACTACCAGAGTCTTCCATCCCCAGGCGGATATCAGCTCCCAGAACCACCCCATCAATGACCAATCTCCTTTATCCATGTGAATAGATTCGGAGATCTTATGCAGTTTGGAAATGGCCTGGTAGACTGTCGGAGCGTTATCTGGGATGAAAACACAGCAACTTGATTGGATCACTTTACATACCCCACCTCGGTCTGCAAGTATGACGTCTAATGCGACCCTGTTCTGAAGAGTCATAAGGCGATCCGACTGGAGCTCAGCAGTCAAATTACCACCTACCGTGGATTCAACCACCTTTGTCAATTGCCTTATGTTTCTGCTGTTAACCATAGGACCCCAAAACGGCAGAATACCCTTTGCGAAATCTCCAAATTCTTGTCCTGTAGTGTCTTCTTTACTTATGACACCTCTAACTATCCTTGTCTTATGGTAATCTGCTGCGGCCGTGTAGGTGGGAGGTAACAGGAACGAAACAAAACATGTGCCTGAGAAGTCAGGGGGCAACCATGTATAGGCTCTATTATGGCAGATGAAATAGGTACCCTTAGCTGCTAAGAACGAAGGAGAAGTCTGAGACGCAAAAACATATGTTTCAGTGCAGATACTTTTCCCTGACTGAGCTCTGGTATTCTTGCCATTACCTTGCAGACATAGGTGACCCTGATGGGGTACAATCCAAATCGGGGAGGATCTCTTTGCTCGCCGGTTCCCACTCAGAGTAACTCCATATCTTGTTATGTTCCATCCAATATATGCTAGTGTCTCATCTCTCGAGATAGTCTCATAGGAAATATCTTCCCTAATCATATCTACTATACCCTTAGCTAGAGCACTATTCTTAGGATTATCTTTCACAGAACGTAGGGGGTTGGCTTCATACGCGTATATGAACACCGTTCTATATGCCCACACAGAACCATTATGGCTGAAAGGTAGGACCAAAAAAGGGATACCTTTATCAGTAGTATGGGGCATAAGACCACACACCCAACAGTTAGTTGTGTTCACTACTAATTGGTGTTGGTGTAGAAGCTGAATGAATGAATTGTTGGCAAACTCTAATCTTCTGGCAGACTCGTGTTCAGGCAGGGGGTGAAAAGAATGCGAGGAAACAGTAGAAAGAGGTATGGGCTGCGTAATGGGTGCAAATGTCACTTGAAAAGAGAATAAAACATATCCTATTAAAAACGTCATTACACTAAGCAACATGAAAACACATAGGGCCTGATTCTAACTTTGGAGGACGGTGTTAAACCGTCCCAAAAGTGGGGGATATACCACCTACCGTATTACGAGTTCCATAGGATATAATCGACTCGTAATACGGTAGGTGGTATATCCGCCACTTTTGGGACGGTTTAACACCGTCCTCCAAAGTTAGAATCAGGCCCATAATATCAAAAATCGTTTCTTTGTCATTATTATACCCATTCTGGCTTTAAAGTCCATCTGTCTGGCAGGTCTCTCATTCTTGAAAAACTCCATCCTCTCTAAATGCTGCTCGTGGTGGTAGGGTGTTCTATGCTAGGGAATGCTTCTGTCAGTCCAGGGCAACTCCCTTAGACCGACCAGAACTGTCGACCTAACATCTTCAGCTGCACTATAAAGACTTGGGCAACCACGACCCTACAGCTGAACCCGGATGGCGGTTCGAAAAGAAAAAAACAAAAATAAGAAAGTTTCTCAGATGAGAGAGCCGCAACTTTCAAAAAATAGCAAAGGAACAGGAAAAATTATTTGTCCTTAGTTCTTGGTCTCAAATTATAACGGCTTTTTCCAGGTACTGTCTGGTTCTGGAACAAGAGTTCAGGCTCTGTAGTGTTCAATCGAATTGACCGTGGCACAGCTTCTTGCAAATTATTGTCACTTTCTCATTCAGAAATTGTTCCTTTTACACGTGCATCGCTAAATGGCAAAAAACGAGGCACAGTCTCAGTCTCAGAGTCAGCGATCCCCTCCTGGACCCACCGGTCATACGGTAGAGGAAAAGGGACCTTCTTGCAGTGTATGCCGTGGATCCAGTTCTTTTTCCCTTCCACTCGAACAGCTGATCTTGTTGAGAGAAGGACGAGGTAGGGGCCGGTCCAACGGGGCTGGTCATTCTTTGTCCGCTGGAAGTTCTAGACCAGTACCCATGATCCAGGATCGATAAGATGTCCTGGAGCTTCAGAGACCTGAGGCAGAGTATCGTGAACCTGTTGGTGTAGAACACGCAATTTAGCCGTCAATTCATACAAATAATCAAGCAGTACAGGGTGTTCGTTCTCACTGAATTTTGTTGCTCTTGGCACTCCCCATATGTTGGCCGGGCGGCCGAACACAATTTCATAGGGACTAAGTCCCACTCGCGAATGCACAGTCATTCTTGTTGATAGGAGTGCTAGAGGCAGAGCGTCAGGCCATTTAAGACCAGAGCTCGCTTGTATCTTTGCCAACTTCAGTTTTAGCGTGCCATTATAGCACTCTACTAGTCCAGCTGATTGGGGGTGATTTGCAGCGTGGAATTTTTGCTAGATACCTAGCCCTTCACATACTTTTTTCATCACTCGACCCACAAATTCGCTCCCATTATCACTCCAGACCATTCTCGGCATTCCAAACCTAGGGAAGAATTCTTTGGCAAGGGCTTTAGCTGTGGATAAGGCAGTGTTGTCTTTTAAGGGATATGCTTCTACTCATCTTGAAAAGGCACAAACAACAACGAGTACGTATTTCAGATTGTTGCACCTTTCCATGTGGATGAAATCTAGCTGCAAAACCTCGAACGGATACGTTGGAGGCGCAAAATGACCAGCTGGAGTTGGGGTTCCCATACCAGGATTGTATTTCAGACACACCATGAATTCTTGACCACATTCTCTGCACATTTAGGAATTCCAGCATTTTGCCATACTGGAGCCAACAACTTACAAATCCCTTTCACACTGATATGGGCCATTCCATGAGCCATTGTCACCACTGCAAGCACATACGCATCGGGTAACAACCATCGCTGATGTTCTGACAAGTCAACCCAACAACCATTTTCATCCAATTTACCCGTACTTTCTTTCCACACACTCAACTCTTTCTCTGAAGCTTAGCTTGAATAGACTTCACACCCTCTATCGTATCTTCACATATTCCAACGTCACCAACCCATCTTGCGGGGCCTGCAACATACATTCGATTCATCACATCTTTTGCTGTTTCTTTTGCGATTTCGTCAGCAAATGCATTGCCACGACCGACATCATCAGTAACCTTCTTGTGTGCACTGCATTTCACAATCGCAACTTGTAATGGCAAGGTCAGTGACTCAAGAAGCTCATTCACCAACTGACCATGCTGAATTTTAGTTCCATGCGAAGTCAGGAACCCACGTTCTTTCCATAATCGTCCAAAAGTATGGGCCACACCAAACGCATACTGGCTGTCGGTATATATGGTCACTTTCATTCCTTTCGATAACGCACACGCTCTCGTAAGTGCAATCAGCTCTGCTGCTTGAGCTGAATTATGTGGTATACGTGCAGCTTCAACAATCGAATGCAAAGTTGTGACAGCATATGCTGCAGTCGTATCACCATTCGGAAGCTTGAAGCATGAACCATCTACCCATAAGGTACCATCACACTTTACAAGAGGAGTATCTTTAAGATCTACTCTCCCTTTCGTTTCTTCTTCTGTCCTAAGAAAACAATCATGTTGTTCAACATCATCTGTTTCTACTGAAATTGGCAATAACGTGGCTGGATTCAACGTATTGCACCTCTTTATGTGCACATGACTCGCTAACAGTGTCAACTCGTAACCTGACAATCGAGCACTAGTTAAATGCTGTGTCTTGGTCCTGTTTAACAACGTGTCCATTGCATGTGGAACCATCACAATCAACATATTATTCATCATTAACCCAGCAGACTGTCGAATAGAAACAGCTGCTGCCGCTGTGGCTCTCAAGCAACTCGGCAATGCTTTAGCTACCGGATCCAAAGTTGATGAAAAATATGCGCATGGGTGCTGCTTGTCTCCAAAAGACTGTGTCAGCACTGACAATGCACAACCCTCTTTCTCATGGACATACAGTGTAAAGGGCTTACTGTAGTCCGGGGTACCCAACACAGGAGCCGAACACAATGCATTACGCAATTCGGAAAAACTTTTCTGACAATCTTCAGACCATGAAACGGGGTTTGGTGTATCTTTATAGATCAATGCTACCAAAGGTTTGGCCAGCAAAGAAAAAATCGGTATCCATTGTCTGCAGTATGAAGTAATGCCCAAGAAAGCACGTACTTCTCTCTGTGTCCTTGGCACACTCAATTTTGCAATTGCCTGAATTCTTTCTGAGGTCAGTTTCCTTCCCTCCTTCGATAAAAGATGACCTAAGTAGGTCACTTCTTGTCGACAGTATTGCACTTTTGAAAGGGACACTTTGTGATGTAAATCAGACAAATGACGCAACAACAACAAGGTGGCTTCTTTACAAATCTCTTCAGTATCTGTAGCGACTAGCAAATCATCAATGTGCTGAATAAGGGTAGCGCCGTCAGGTAAAACAATTGCATCAAGCTGTGTTTTTAAAGCCTGACTATATATTGATGGACTTTCACAGTAGCCTTGTGGAGCGCGTTTGAAGCGGAAACTTCGGCCTCCTAAACTGAATCCAAAAATATCCCTGCTCTCCTCTGCAATCGGGATGCTGAAGAAAGCATTCTTTAAGTCAATCACCGAAAACCAGGTGGCGGAAGCTGGAATCATAGTCAATATGGCAGTGATATCAGGAACAACTGGAAACTGTGGCACAACTATTTTATTTACCTCTCTAAGATCAATCACAAGCCTGTAAACAGGTGGCTTAGAGGGGTCAGTACGTTTCAAAACAGGCAAAACAGGACTATTACAAACGTTGCCTCTTGTCTCTTCAATTACATCTTTTTCAATTAAATCATAAATGATCGCTAGCAACGCCTTTTCACCTTCACTAGAGATCTTGTATTGTTTAATGCGTGGTAATTTAACATTGGCTTTCAATGGCACAACATAAGGCGGTATTTCCAACAGACCCACGTCATTAGGACCAGTAGCCCAAATGGTATCAGGAAGAAACGACAATTCGGTCGGAAGTTTATCCTTTGACAAATACATTGGAGAGACCACTTTCCTACCCAGTGTAAGTTGTACTCCCGAAGGAGAACAATATAATGTTGCATACAATCTTTTCAACAAATCCAATCCTAACAAGTTTTCACCACAACCTGTCGTCAGAATAAGGGGTGCTTCCAATTCACAAGGTCCAACAGAAAGGGACATAGGACTAGAAATCGGGTTCCTAACCGGGACGCCAGAAAAACCTACTGAAACATTCATCTCGCCAGACAAAGGTGCGCCAGGGAGTTTTGAGTGCATAATAGAACTCTTTGTAGCACCAGTATCTAACAGAAAAGGCTCCGACACACCTGAGGTAATCACCTTAACATAAGGTCCATTCTGATCCACTGGAACAAAAAAAACTCCCTCTCTTCGTCTATGGCTGTCCTAGCAATTATTACCTTCCAAGTTCTCATCTTCTGCATAGTAGTCGTCAGCATAGTACTGAGCCGTCCTACCAGACGCGTTATGTTGCTGGTCAAAACTATTCATTGAGTTTTGAAACGGAAAGGAACGCGTGTTCTGGGGAAAACTTCCACGTCCTCTACCTCTAGGAGCTTGTTGAACACCTCGACCTCTTGCGCCAGAAACACCATTCGTACGCTGTAACAAAATAGGACAACTATATTTGAAATGACCCTCTTCTTTACAATATGAACACTGATTGGGACCTACAGGAACACGTGGTTGAGACAACTCGAACCTTTGCGAGTTTCTCTGGAACTGTTGAGGTTGCTGATAGTTACTCTGACCACCACGTGGCGGATACGCCTGTTGTAAAAGAACCTTCGTCTTTAATTCTTTAGTTTTCTTGTCTGCTCTATCCTTCTCATCTTTATCCCTATTTTCGTAGTACTGTGCAGTAGCCAATATTTGTGCTGAAGAGGAAACGGCCCACGAACTCTCTGAATCCTTCAATTTCATATACAGCTCGGCAAGCAAATTGTGAACAAACTTGTCGACGAACAACCGTTGACCACCTTCTGTACTCATATCTTGACCACTGTGGTCGATAAACGTTTCCTCAAACCTGGTGAAGAAATCAGACACTGTTTCATCTTTCTTCTGCTTACACGCAGACAATTTATCCCAATTCACACGCATCGCAGGCATTAAAGTCTTCATGTAAGTAATGATCCTAGCAGGCAGTTCTGCTACCAAAGGCTCAGGCTTGGCACCACCAACTTGTCTATCATTTGCAGCACTAATATTAGCCCATGAGTCACCTAACTCTTGTGCATGATCTGTATGGAGAATCAATCCCCACAAAGGCTGTGGAACAACATTCCCAAATAACATGTCTATGTCGGCTAAATTCATAATGCATGAGTCTGCAGTCTGTGATAATTCCTTATAATACCCTGCAGGGTTTTTACGGGGATCAGGCAAAGTCTGCTTAAGGGCTAAAACTTCAGTTCGCTTCCACGGAACATGTATCCAAACACGCTGAAAATGAGCTGGGACAGCATCAATTTGATTAGCAACATCAGCCGCAACGGCGTCCTTCCATACCGGAGGGACTTCTCTCATTGGGTACTGTCGCACCTTTTTTTTAACAGAGGAGTCATGTTGGAACAATGACTGAGAAGGATCCTTATTCCTAAAGGACAACAACGTCGCAACTGCTGTCTCAACATCGGGACCCACAATCGTGCCCTTTGCAAACTCAAACCGTACACGGCACAAATCAGGTGGATTTGTTTCCAAATCATTATCTTCCAATTCCTCACAATGGAAAGCACACATTTTCTCAAAAACGTATCTTTGTTTCGGTGCTTCCCATTGGCGGAAGACATCCATAACAGACTCTACATCGTATCCTAAAGGGTAAACAACCCATTTACGTGCCATACGGTCAAACATTTCTCTCTCTTGAGAATTAGGCAGTTGACTACGCGACTGCTTACGCTCCGAATCTGGGGTCACACCAGACGACCCAAAGAGAGGAAATATAAGGCTGGCAACAGTATCTGTCATTCTCTGTCGGACAGAAGGAGAAGTTGATGAAAGAACAGGAGGAAAAACAGAGGGAGGCAAGGCAGACGCAGAAGCAGACGCAGAGGCAGTATCAGGAAGAACACCAGAAGAGGCAGTCGATGTAGTACATAAAGTCGCAGGAGGTACAGATGGAGCAGGTAGCGAAGTCGGCGGCCCTTGAAGGGGCTGCACCATAGTAGTAGGAGCCAACTGAAAAGGAGCTGGCGTCTGTGGAAGAACCTGAGGCACAATAACCGGAGGTTGCACAGCTAAAGATTGCGGAGGTGCTGTAGCATTCTGCGCATAAGGGGGTGGCGAACTCAACAAGTGTGACATTAAAGGATCTTTCTCAAGTTCTTTTGCTGCATCTTGCTGAAGAAGCGGAAGAACTAGATAACATTTATCGGTCACCATTTTACGTTGCCTGTGCAACTGTTCATTCATCTGTTCTTCTTCATTATCTTTAAACTGCATGGCAGCTTGCATTATCGAGATACCCTCTTCCCTCTTATTTCTCTTTTCTAATTTAATTTCCTTCTGTTTGGCTTCCTTACGCCATAGGCGGAAAGAGTCAAACATCGCCGGCCGGGCTTTCTTCTTAAAAAGTTTAACCTCCAGATTATTCAAAATCTCTGTGTCAAAACTACCATATTGGGGCCATTTCAAAACTCCATCTTTCCTGGTGTATCGGATCCATAATTCATTATATATGATGGGGCCTATGCCATGTTTCACATATAGTTCATAGGTTGGAGTTCCAATCGGAGGAACCGGACACGAGTCCTCCAATCGGGAATCCCTATTATAACCAAGACAAAACAAATTTCCATATCTGCTAAGACCAGGCATCTTCGCTCTCTAGTCTAGCTTCAAACTTCAAAGGATTATCGAATACGATAGTCTCGTGAATACACGAATCCCTCGGCTTTGGTACTTGCAAGTTCCAAATCAAAGATCCCAAGGGGATACCAAACTAAGAACCAAACTAAGGACTGGGAGACGCTCCACTTATACTTAACTGAGGTATCGATGACGTCACCAGAAGACTCGTTTATCGTTTCGCTCTACCAAATCATCAAGGGTCCAAAACAGGGCGATAGTCAGGGCAGCAGTCCTTCGTAGCCGTCGGAAAGCGGGGAACCTCGCAGCAAAGACTTTCGGACCACGTCGACATACAGGGGTCGATGAAGTGGCGGCCTCCCTCCAGAATTTCCACACGAAGCTCCTCACGAACCTCTGGCTTGGACTGGTACCGCTGAAATCGCCCCACGTTGGGCGCCAACTGAAGTACTGGGTTTTTCAGAACCCAGTGGTGAAAGGGAACACACCCTAAGACTTCGAGTCCTTCCTGTTTCAGACTACAGAAACACAGAGGGCCTGATTCTAACTTTGGAGGACAGTGTTAAACCGTCCCAAAAGTGGCGGATATACCACCTACCGTATTACGAGTTCCATAGGATATAATGGACTCGTAATACGGTAGGTGGTATATCCTCCACTTTTGGGACGGTTTAACACCGTCCTCCAAAGTTAGAATCAGGCCCTTAGTCTTCTTGGTGAAGTCAAAGATCTTGTTTATTGGCTGCAGCCAGTAACAGGTATCCTAGAAGTACAACACGGTGTATATTCTCGGGAGACTGCTCCCTTTGCAAAGCTAACCTTCTCTTTTATACAAAATATTATGCTTTAGGCAAACATTCCTTATTTTACAGTTGACCATTCACATATTTTCACTACAAAGAAATAGCAGGTTTATGATGACAAGCCCATATTCCAGTTTGTCCAGCCCTCAATCAATTACCCGGCAAGGCTTAGTACTTTCATCAGATATCGACGGACCCCCAATATAAACAGGCACCTCCTCCTTGTAAAGCAAGTCATAAAGAAAGAAACAGGGACAGGTATGTGTAATATTAGGCATGGTTTGTGTGTGATGAAAGGTTTATGATGTGTTGTGCCTTGATACTAATCTCATTCGGCCACTGGGAAAGAAACTGGCCGAACAGGTTTGGCTTCAGGCAGTGGAGTCAGCTTGCCCAGGTCACAGAGGAGTCAGCAAAGATGTATGTGTCCTTCAGACTCGTTTTCAGCATTAGACATTGGCCTATGTGAGGGCAATCACAAAATAGCTGTCGTTTAAATGGAACACGAGGGTTCTGGACGGAAACTCTGATATTCGGGTGATTTCGTTACCCGAATATGAATACAATGCTTGTGCATACTATTCTAATAATTCTCGGTCTGCTGATATCAAAATCGTTGTGATACGACGATGTTTATAAAACGGGTCCAGAATTTTCAGTACCACATTAGGTGAAACTCTATTAGGTGAAATGTGAGTGTTTTGATGTTTCCAGTTACTGGAAAATAAAATTCCATATACAAAGGAAGTGTTCCTATATTTATTCACAATTTTGATGATTGTTTCTGAAAAAAAGCAATATGGCCATCAAGCTACATCACATTTCTTAGAAAAAGTCTTGTACAATGAGTTTTCTTCGCCGGGTACCAACAATAGAAGCAACATTTTTCCCTCTGTCGTCATCTTCATCCTCATCCTGTGCTTCCTGGTCCTCAGGGCCCAAGTTGCATGGGACATTTGTCCTCATGCAGATGTTGGGCAATATACAACACACTAGGACCATTTTGCAGACCACAAGGGGGGAGTATAGCAATCTATGCTCTTACACATCTAAGCACCAAAGGCGAGACTTCAGGACCCTAAGAGTCCACTCCACAATGCCCTTGGTCTTCCGCAGTGCCTGGATGTAGTTGCACCCCCCCTCAGTCTGGTAATGTGTATATGGGGTCATGACGCATTTCCTTGGTCATCTGAAAAGGCAAAAAAAGAAAAAACAGTCAGTGATCATGATGATTGATGGACCCACATTCAAGTACATGTCTGTTATGTTTAGTGTCTGAATCATACAGATTTCTACCAGAATTGTACTATATTGGTTACATATGGATTTTCACATTTTATTCTACGTCTCTTCCTGTTCTCTGTTCTTGTTCTCTGTGTCATATTGAAAGATGTGCGTGTCTTTCTACTTTTGACACAGCCACAATCCGCCAATCACATTTGGGCAGCAGCTTTGTGTGATAGGTGTTTTGAAGATCCATTGCCACTGTAAGTAACAGTATGTTGTTCTTAAATTGGAATTTTTGGTCATCCGTAGGTAGGCTGTGTCACTACCAACCTGTTTCACGCTCACACATACATGTGTCCCTGTGGAACCATTGATTTTGTTGCTGCATTACCTGAAAACGACAAAGCCTTTTAAATGCTCACTTACTTTAGAAGTGAAATCTTGTGACTACATGTGGTTCATCATAAACATGTTCCCTGCCTAGCCTTAAGCTGCTGCTTTTCATCAGTCAATATGTCATGGTGCACTCGGATTGACACACAGGAATGCAAAGTGGGGCATCTCTATGTAGTACACACTGATTTTCTAACTGATATCTGTCTTCAGCCGACCTGTACAAATACACTGGTCTTCACAATGTGTTGTACTACACAATGTGTTGCACTGTAAATTGATGTGGATTATGTGTAATGGTTCTACCATCATTGCTGTGTCAAAAGAATGTTGAGATTGGTATCCTGAGTAGACTGCGGACCCTAGTCCAGGTTGCATTACAATCTACGTTGATGATTGTTGACTTCCATATTTGGCAGTGTTGTTTTAGATTTTCTGACTTGAACATTTCTGATTTCATATGGTTTTCCTTTGGTCAAATTACCCCCAAAACAGGTATACCAACGCATTCTTTGCATCTGTTCCGGTGGCTGCATACCTGAGTGTATGTCTGTACATGGACTGTTAGTATGGTTTAGATACATGTTCTTTATGGACTGTTGATGTCACTTTGTGGACCTGAATAGACATTTATGCTTGTCTGGGGCATACACTGAGATGGGATGGCATACATGGCCTTTCTAAATAATTATTACTGACACTTTGATACACATTCATGTATAATGGCATTTGTGACACACTTACTAATTTACAAAATACTTTTTTGCACTATCCAGAATATGATGAGTCTTGATTGATACAGAGAGGAGGTACATCAATGAGGAAAAACGTACCTCACACTTCTCTATTGTGTTGGCTTGAAACTCTTATTGCCTTTTCTGGCCTGCAACATGTATTCTTTTTAAAGTGTTACCCAGTACAGATGAAGTGGTCTAATTCATCCACACAGTTTGAAATGTGATAGCAGTAGCCACTGATGTTCAGTAGATACTACCACTGATAGATTAGGTACTGCATTTCAATCTGAGACTTGATTGTCTACACACTGCAGTGTGTTGGAGCTGCATGTGGATAGGATACAAGGACCCAGATATTTAGAAATGTGGCACTGTAGAGTGCAGCAAGTAAACTATCAACACAGCACTGCCTCACTGAGAAATGACAGTGTAGTACATATTTTAGGACATACAGCACAGTAATGAGTTTTCAAGCTGCACTGGCACAAAATGGGCTGTACTTCAGATGAACTTACCAACCAGTAGGCCATTCCCAAATAACCCTTTCTGGAAGCACTCATTGATGATGAAGTGCCTGAAGGTGTAGGCATCATGAGCATCATGAGTACTCCCAGGGTACTTACCCGGCACATTTTTTTTTAGCGGCTAGGATAGGTGCTGCAGCTGTGCATGCAGTAGTGGTGACCATCTTGAAACATGTTTTCAAATATTATTAAATGCAATAAAAGATGGCTGTTGATGATGCCCACACGTGCAGAGGCTGATCTTTGAAAGCATTCAGTGAAAGCTGCAGTGGATTCCTACACATTTGCTGCAGCCATCTTTCAAGGCATTTTGGTGCATTTTATAAAAATAGCATCAAAACATGGTTGCCATACAAGTGCATGTGTCTGTGACAGCCATCCTTAATTGAGATTTGTTGAAATAAACTAAAAGTAAAACTCGCACCCTCACCATGCAGTGGTAATCACCCACAAATTATGCCACTCATGACATCTTTGATAACATGATTGATAATGTCAATGTCATATTTGCAGAACAGCTTTTGACAAATAAACTGTGCATGGCGAGGACGCAAGTTATACTTAACATAAGGCACAAGTCATAGCTACTTGAGATGACCCTAACTATAAATGGCAAATTTCTATGATTTTGTACATTTAAAATGTAAGCCTAACTATAACGTCTCTGTAACCTTTGTATTTTTTAATAAATTTCCAAGTTTCTTTTTTTAATCTATAGTAATTTTCATCACTATATGTTAATCCAACCACCGCCGCTCATGGCCTTTGTCCGTCCAGAGTGTGGGTTGGCCAGGGATATATATATATATATATATATATCTATATATATATATATATATATATATATGTATATATATATATATATAATCGAAATTTCGCACCCATCAGGACAGAAAATCAAGACACAAAACAGACAGTTCCAAAATATATTGAAAGAACAAAATGGTCCTCCTCCCAAAGCGTTTCGGCCATAGCCTTGTTCACGGATGGGGGAATACCACATACACTGCAAATATATACAAACGCAGAAACATGAAAAAAGGACTTAACCACAATACCGACATATATAAGAGTGCAACAATGAGCACCATCTTGTAAAGGTTATCTAGAACATAATACTTCAAAAGAAAAGAGTATCTATAACTGCATCAAGGTTTCTTTCTATATTAGATCCTGATTCAAATATCTTTAAATATATACATATACTCTAAATTGCATATTGAATTGCTCAATTATTAACTAAATAAACCAATATTATGTGCTAGACAAAACATATACCAAAATATGTGATACAACCACTCATATTTACAATAAATCTATATACATATATCTGAAAAGAAACTCTAGAGAAAACTTAGAAAATCCAGTAAATAATCATTTAGCTGCCAAGATGAGTATTCATTTCTTCACTTAAATTCAACCAATTAGGTGACAAAGTCATAAATTTAATAATGTATTTCGATTCAAGAACCCGTAACATTTTCTGTCTGTCACCACCTCGTGAATTTAATTTGATCTGATCACATACCAAATATGTAAGTTGCTTCTCATCACCTTGATGTACCTCATGAAGTGTCGCTCCACAGGGTAACTACGATCAAAATTACGGATAGCTCTTACATGCTCCAACATTCTCTTTTTTGCCTTATGGATCGTACTACCCACGTATATCATATCACATGGGCATCGTAAGCAATACACACAAAAATCTGTTTTGCATGTAAAAAATCCCTTAATAGCATATTCCGCTTGTCCTATGCCCCATATTACATTTTTGCAGTCCTTACTGTATCTACATGCTTTGCATTGGTGACAACAGTAGAACCCTGAAATATCAGATCTCCCACTCCCAGGATTAGTATTACTCAGTACCATATTGGGACTAAGATTATCCCTCAGTGACCTGCCCTTGCGAAAAGTTAATGCAGGACTATTCCACACAAACTCCTGTAAATCTGGGTCTGTCTGAAGGTTATGCTAACTTCTGGTAAGTGCTTGCCTCAGATTAAATGTTTGATTGGAGTAGGTCATAATAAACCTGATCCTCTCATCAGGTGTGTTATGTTGTTGTGTACGATATAGTACTTCTGATCTTACTATTCCCTCAACTTTCTTTACAGCCTGCCGAATGATATCATCGCTGTATCCTCTTTCGCTAAATCTTGTGCACATGATCTTACATTCCTGCTGATACTTCTCATCGGTGCTATATATTCGTCTCGCTCTTAGGATTTCACCATACGGTATACTCCTAATCAGATTAGGAGGATGAGCACTCTTAGCATTTAGCAGACTATTACCTGCTGAAAGTTGAGGGAATAGTAAGATCAGAAGTACTATATCGTATACAACAACATAACACACCTGATGAGAGGATCAGGTTTATTACAACCTACTCCAATCAAACATTTAATCTGAGGCAAGCACTTACCAGAAGTTGGCATATCCTTCAGACAGACCCGGATTTACAGGAGTTTGTGTGGAATAGTCCTGCATTAACTTTTCGCAAGGGCAGGTCACTGAGGGATAATCTTTGTCCCAATATGGTACTAAGTAATACTAATCCTGGGAGTGGGAGATCTGATATTTCAGGGTTCTACTGTTGTCACCAATGCAAAGCATGTAGATACAGTAAAGACTGCAAAAATGTAATATGGGGCATAGGACAAGAGGAATATGCTATTAAGGGATTTTTTTACATGCAACATAGATTTTTGTGTGTATTGCTTACGATGCCCATGTGATAAGATATATGTGGGTAGTACGATCCATAAGGCAAACAAGAGAATGTTGGAGCATGTAAGAGCTATCCGTAATTTTGATCGTAGTTACCCTGTGGCGCGACACTTTCATGAGGTATATCAAGGTGATGAGAAGCAACTTACATATTTGGTATGTGATCAGATCAAATTAAATTCACGAGGTGGTGACAGACAGAAAATGTTACGGGTTCTTGAATCGAAATACATTATTACATTTATGACTTTGTCACCTAATTGGTTGAATTTAAGTGAAGAAATTAATACTCATCTTGGCAGCTAAATGATTATTTACTGGATTTTCTAAGTTTTCTCTAGAGTTTCTTTTCAGATATATGTATATAGATTTATTGTAAATATGAGTGGTTGTATCACATATTTTGGTATATGTTTTGTCTAGCACATAATATTGGTTTATTTAGTTAGCAATTGAGCAATTCAATATGCAATTTAGAGTATCTGTATATATTTAAAGATATTTGAATCAGGATCTAATATAGAAAGAAACCTTGATGCAGTTATTGATACTCTTTTCTTTTGAAGTATTATGTTCTAGATAACCTTTACAAGATGGTGCTCATTGTTGCACTCTTATATATGTCGGTATTGTGGTTAAGTCCTTTTTTCATGTTTCTATGTTTGTATATATTTGCAGTGTATGTGGTATCATATCAAGACCGTCGCAACTGAGCCTCGATAAGTCGGGTGTTTTTGGTGAATATATATATATATATATATATATATATACAAACAAAATCTGTTATATCGGTCGGTTTGTTTTGTTCCTGCAGGGCTATGGAACATCTGATGGAAAAGTGAAGCAGTTCTCCCATGGTCAGCTTTCTACAAGGGATGTTTCCAGGGTCATGTTTTAGTTATAGGCTGACCAAAATTCAAAGTAATTGCACTGGGAGTCACCAACAGTGAACACTTTTTATTTTAGTACTAAGCCTTCAATAGGCAGTATTTGACTAGCAGTCTTTTTCTGTGATTCTCCAATTGAATTCTAAATTTTGTAGCTATTTTGCTTTATGATGTGAATCATTTTATTCAATAAAAAATAAAAATATGTAAGGAATAGCTTGATGGTCAGTGTTGTCCTCTTCCTCTTTAACATCCCAGGGATCAGGTCTGGAAAGACCAAAGGTGTGTTGATCGTCATGCGTGACATTATTCTGCCTGGTCACTGATCACAAGGTTGTGTCTCTCAATTGCATCAATTTCAAAATCACCATCAGTATTTCTCATGGGGCAGCCTTAGATTTTATCCCCATCGCAAAAGACCTGAGTCCCCCACATTCCGGGTTAAACAACCTAACCATCTCATCTTGAAATCTGTTGCTCAAACTGTCAGATGGAACACAAAGCCCTAAGCACTTCCTCTCTCTGCATGTTCTCTAAAATTTCCATCTTAGCTTTCAGTACACTTACACCAGTAGTCTTACGCCCTCAACTATAGGACTCTTTACTGGAGATGAGGTTTAATCTGACCACTTTATTTTTAAGGATGATTACCCCCGTTTCTTTCTGGAATTCCTCTATCCCTGCTATTGAACTCATGTAGCAAATATTTTAGTACTGTCCCTCATGTCACAGTGATCATCTGTTCATGATAGTATATATGTTTGTTAATCAAAGAACTAATAGTTTGTATGTAAAATGTTGCACTGAAAAGTCATGTTAATGTCCATTCACTGAATGTTATCATTCTAGATACGTGTGGTATATCCTTGTAGGTTTATGTTTTAGCAGATTAATTTGTTTCCGTCTTCTGCTTTCTGATGCTAATTAACAGTCTGTATTAAAATAATAAATTTTATGTAAGAAATATTTTTTTGAATGATGTGCAAATGTAGAAATGCTTTAATCCATCATAGCTACATGATAGAGTTAACAAAATTGTTTATGTTTAAATTTATTGTAACATGAGCAAATCTGGTGCTTATTAATATTGAGTTCATGGTTTAGAATGCTAAATGCTTTCTAAATGCATAAACACACAGGCTGCTTTAATTCCCTTGCTTTAGCCTAAGTGAGGCCCTGCAAGGCCATGCTTCATGATTGTGCAGAAAATGTTTAGTCATTCTTGCTAATGTGAACTTGCTTTCAAACATTGCTCCCATGAGAAAGCTAGCTTGCTCATAAATGTTCAATTGTTTTGCACATAAAGAGCTTGTGAACCTAACCTTGAGCACAGTACAGTCAGAACTATGGAACTGTTAATATATACATTTATTTCAATCTGCATGGACAAGCCTGGATGGAATGTTTTCTACCTTTTGGTAATGGGAGCTTTCAGCGATGTTGTTGTCAGTGTCACATTATTGATTTCTATTGGATGTTACATCTTGTGCGTCATGTTGAGTGATGGATTAATGAATAATTTTCATCTATAAACTTTAATTTACCATTCCTCAGATGGATCTGCTGCACTCCCACTTTTTTTCCTTTGAGAGACATCTCCATCTACTCTGTTGGATGAAACCTGTGGACTCTGAGTGGTATAGTACTCTCTACCCATGACCCTTTGAAATGCCTTACTGAGATTTAAAGATTTTGCCCTTGACCCAGAGAAAAAGACTCTTGAACGAGCTTCTGAAATGCTGACACCTTTCCTTTTTACTTATTTTATGTCCACTTTAGTTAGTAACCTGTTACCCCAGATTTCCTTTTTGTCCTTTTTGTGTTTTTGCCTTTTTGCCCACATGTGATTAGCCAAGAACATGTTAAGGCTTCATTGGCTGATCTGTATGGTTTCCCTTACCCAAATTAGCTAAAGTTAGATTACCGTAAATTGCCTTAATGCTTACAAGAGCTGAACAGTGCTTGTTTTCTGTCCATAAGGGAATTATTCTGATGTTTTGTATTGTTTTTGTCAAATGTTTAGTTCTGCTAATGTTAGTTAGATTGAATATTTTCTGTCACCTTGCTCAATCCTTGGTGATTCTGTATCATTGTAATTTTGTCTTGAGAATTTTCTATGGGACTTTGAGCTGTTAATAAAACCCAATAACTTTATTCTAGACTGAAGTTTTCCTTGTTTGGCTACATTGGTCATACTCTTATATTTGAAGTGAGTTGCTACGAGAGTTAAATACTTTTCCCCACACCCTTATGCTGGGCCAAAAGATTAATTGATTATGTTTAAAGCATTATCCTGTGATGGTGGAATGCCTCAGCACACAGACAGATCATGTAGTTTGTCCTACATTACTTGAACAGCTGCTGTGATGTTATCTCTCAAGCTAAAGTCAACAGGCAGCACATAGATTGGTTTTAACAGTTCTCCCTCTCCAGATGTGACTATCTCTAACTCACGTTGTGTTTTGAGTAAGGGTCCATGAATTTGCATACTTTTTTCTCACAAAGGCCCATATTTATACTTTTTTATGCAAACCAGCGCTGGTTTGCGTCAAAAAATTTACCGCCGGCTAACGCCATTCCAACGCTCCAGGCGGGTGCCTTATTTATGGATTGACATTAGCCGGCGCTGTGGCCTGGTTAGAGTAAAAAAAAAGTGACGCAGGCGCAGGGAAGAATGGGGGTTGTGTGTCAAAAAATAGTGCAAGTCAGGTTAGAGTCAAAAATCATGGCTCTAACCGGATTTGCACCATTTTTTGATGCACAACTCCCATTGAAATGACTACTGTCTTAGGAAAGACAGGAGTAATGCCCCCTTGCCCAATGGCTCAGAGACCATGGAAATGAGCCCACAGGTCCCTTAACGCCTGCCCTCACCCCTCCTGTGCATCAAAATGACGTGGGAGTATAAATAAGGCGCACATGCCTTAAAGTCATTTTTCGGACGGGAAGGCCTACCTTGCATGTCATTAATGCAAGGCAGATTCACGCATCCAGGAAATGATGCACACCACTGAATTTTGACGTTCACAGGGTTGGGTGTCAAAGTATAAATATGGTGTTAAATTTGTGCCGAATTTGCATAAAAAGTCA
Source organism: Pleurodeles waltl (assembly GCF_031143425.1). Classification (NCBI taxonomy): domain Eukaryota; kingdom Metazoa; phylum Chordata; class Amphibia; order Caudata; family Salamandridae; genus Pleurodeles; species Pleurodeles waltl. The sequence goes on from NC_090447.1 coordinate 918,180,389, forward strand.
CAAAATTACATGTCCTACTTTAACCAGTCTCCCACTGCTATCTCACAAGACATTTTAACATGAGATGAACACTTAGGTAAGAACAATTACACAAAGTGATGTACTGTGTAATTTTGAGAAATTTCTTGAATTTGGATTAACCAACATATTTAAAATGTCATAGAGACCTAGAGTTTAGGAGGTACCCTTTGGCCCTTTGATTGCCTGGTGTCTCTAGACTTCAAGAATCCCTCTGTTTATCTTTTATTAAATTTTCTGTCAACTGTTCATTAATAAGATATAGATTTGGACATTCCCATTTCAAGAGCTCAGGGCTCATACTGTCTCCACAGCACCCTCTGATCTGGACTACTCAAAAGCCTCTTACACCAATCAACCACCTTTGGGATGTTCCCAAGGAATTTAGTCATTGTCCACTACAATGAGTTTCCGTAGCCGTTGACACGGTGTCAAAAGGTAAATCTCTCAATGCCTTCTCTGTGTATCCAGTTGTCATCAGGAATTTCAACCTTCCCATCTGTGTGCACCTCCTAGGGCTGGACAAGTTACTGCTGTCTGGCAACATTATTGGGACTGGTTCCCTAGCTCACACAAGTAATTCAACACATTCAGATTCCTTTTATCACACCTATCTCGAGAGCAGCTAGAGTATGGGAAGCCGTTCATGTCAAAACCACATAAACCCATACAGGATACATCCTGAAATACATAGCGTGCTGCAAAATGAATATAGCACCCACCAGAATGAATGTAATATGTGTTAAAAAAAATGGTATCTGGCAGAGTGAATCTGACTTAAACCAAAACAAATATGAAACCTGCCAGAATGAAAATGCTACTTAGTGATTAATATGAATAACACACACTCCGAATTTAGAGAATAAGAAAGATACTGAAATATATATCAGTCATACTGAAGTAAATATGGCCTGCACTGTAAACAATAAAGTAGTCACTGAAACGTACACAATATTCATAAAAAGAATAGGACATTTCTTAAAATGACTGACATATGCCAAGAGGAATATGGCATACATTGAAATTATTATGACAGATTGAAATGAATTTAAGGTACTGAAATGAATATATTAGATTATGTAAAGAATATAATGCACACCAAAACTAATATTTCATACAGTGACATGAGCATTACATGTTGCAATGAATATGAATTGCATTGAAATGAATATTACCCAGATTGCAATGAATGAGATATACGGAAATGAACAGGAGATGATTTAAAATGAATATGGTTTGTGTTTAAATTAATATAACCCCCTATTGAATTCAATTTGACATGCCTTCAAATGAGTATGACCACAGCTGAAATTGTCATGACATTTGTCAAAATGAATATGGCATGCATTGAAAGTAAAATGATACATATTCAAATGAATATGACAAGTGTTAATGTGATTCTGACTTCATTTGAAATCGATCTAACAGTGATTGAAAGGAATACAACACATGTTAAAATTAATATAACTTGAGTTTAAATGAATATAAGCTTCATTGAAATAAATCTGACATGTTTTAAAATGAATATGAGCAACGTTAAAATTAACATGCCATTTATCAAAATGAATATGGCTTGAATTGAAAGCAATAAGGTACAAATTAACATTAATATGATATCTGGTGCAATGGATATAATTCATGTTAAAATTAATATGATGTGTTAACATGAATGAGACATCCATTGACTGGATTGCAACACATGCTAAAATGAATATGATTTGCATTGAAATTAATATGAGCCCCTTTGAAATTAATTCAACATGCCTTAAACGGAATTTGACCAATGCTGAAATTAAGATGAAATGTGTCAAAATGAATGTGTAATGCTTTGAAATTAATATGACACACATCAAAATGAATATGGCATTATTGAAATGAATATGACTTATGGTGAAATGGATATGACCCATGTTAAAATTATTATGTTGGGTGTGAAGGTGAATATGACACCCATTTGAGAAGAATATGGCATTAATTGAAAGGAATATGACACCTGGTGAAATTAATATAGCCGTGTTAGACCTGGCCCTTTTTGCAGGGTCATCCCCAAAGTTTTTGCCTGCTTCCTCCTAATTTTTCTGACCTGCTTTTGTTGGCTGTAGGACTCTGGGCACTTTACCACTGCTAACCAGTGATAATGTGCATATGCTCTCTGTGTAAATTGTATTGGTGATTGCTTTATCCATGATTGGCATATTTGATTTAATAGTAAGTCCCTAGTAAAGTGTACTAGATGTGCCCAGGGCCTGTATATCAAATGCTACTAGTGGGCCTGCAGCACTGATTGTGCCACCCATATGAGTAGCCCTGTAAACATGTCTCAGACCTGCCACTGCAGCTGTATCCGTGTGCGCAGTTTTAAACTGCCAATGTGACCTGGCAAGTATACACACTTGCCAGGCCCAAACCTTCCCTTTTTATACATGTAAGGCACTCCTACGGTAGGCCCTAGGTAGCCCCATGGTCAGGGTGCAGTGTATGGTAAAGGTGGGACATGTACAGTTGTGTTTTACAAGTCCTAACAGTGAAAATCTGCCACATTCAGTTTTCACTGTTGCAAGGCCTGTCTCTATAATGGGTTTACATTGGGGCTGCCTTTAAATATCCTTAACGTGCAGTTTCCCTTGGAGAGCAAATAGAAATTTGGAGTTTGGGGTCTCTGAACTCACAATTTAAAAATACCTCTTTTAGTAAATTTGGATTTTTAATTTTCTAAATGCCACTTTTGGGCATTTTCTTGCTTAAATAATTCTGTGACTCTGACTGATTGTGTATTCCCTGTCTGGTTCAGACTGACAGTTGGGCTGTTTGTGAATCCCCTCTAGACAGTGACTCAAAGGGAGCTGGGGTGTATCTTGCATATCCTGTTGAGCCTTAGGGGCTAGATTGGAGTGAGGAGTGGTTCTTCATCCCTCTGCCCTTCCCTTCTTCTTTACTCCTCATTCTTTACTTCTCTTCTATCACGTTTAGGGCCTATTTTACATTTTTGTGGATAGGGAACGGTGGTAACTGTCAATGGGGCCAACAGACATTTTAAAATTTGGAGGTTAGCTCCTCCTCCTGGACAACGTGGTAATTTTGTCCATCTCCCCAGAGGAGGACAGGCCAACCGCCAAAATATAAAGGAGGTCCTCCCTAAATGGCCTACTTCTTCCTCCAACCTCAATCCTCATCCCTCACCGGCCATCAGCCATCCTCTATTCCCCATACATAAGTCAGCTCTCACTTCTGATTTCTAATAATCACCTCATATTCCTCACTGTGCATCGCTCAATCTACTTTGTATGTTTCATCCCTTCACCTGTCATTTGATCAGTCACATCCCTCACCCCTTATCCCATCCCTTTATCTCCCACTCTTTTCTATTCACTCCACATCGCTTATTTGTCACACTTCATTCCTCATCTCTCCCTATTCTTCTTTCCTCATCCCTCATTGCTCATACCTCCCCCTCTGAGGTCAGGGCTGCCAATGTTGCACTGGTCTGACGACTATATTTAGACTGCCAACACCGCCAGGATCCATGATCCCGGTGTCCCAGCGGTTGCAGAGATCATAATCCGCCAGGGCAGCGATGAATGCAGCGCTGCCCTGCCAGATTACGCTCCTGTTCTCTGCCAGCCTTTTCATGACGGATACATTGCAGTGAAAAGGCTGGTGGAGAACAGGTGCAAGGGGCTCCCTGCACTGCCTAGCACTTGGAACGGTCAGTGCTGGGACCCCCCTGCCCAGCACTGTCGCAATGTTCATTGTCTGCTTTGAAAACAGTAAACATTGAGAGGGTTCTGGTGCACCCTGCAGGCAACAGCATTGCCACTGGCCCGATTATGAGCTGGAGACAATGCTGTAGCCTGTTTCCTGCTAGGCCTGCAGGTGGAAACCGAGGTTTCCGCCCGCTGACCTAGCAGGAAACTCTTATTAATTCTGGCGGGGTGGTCACCATGAAGGCGGCGGCCTCCCTGTCGGGAGTTTGGCAGACGGGCTTTCCCGTTCGCCAAACTCATAATAAGGCCCTCTGTAATAACAGTTTCAATATGTAATAATAATTTTAAAGCTAATCAAGAAAATTTCAATGCATGCCATATTCATTTAAACAGTGGTCATATTCAGTTAAACATGGCTTGTGTTCATTTCAATATGTGCTTTGTTCATTTCAAAGCTTACTACATTTATCTCACATAGTTTCATATTCATTCAAAAATCAGTCATTCATTTTGGTGTGGGCCATATTTTTTGCACCAGGTGTCATATTCATTTCAAAGTGGTTCATATTCATCTTAACATGTGTCCTATTCCTTTCAATGAATATCATATTCATTTTAATGGATATCATATTCTCCTTAACCCATGACATAATAATTTTTGGATGGGTTATGCATTTTGACATAGGTCAAATTCATTTTAATAAATGCAAGATGCAGTTCCATGTATACCATATTCATTTCAAATCATAACATATTCGTTTCGACAGGTTTCATTTTAATTTCAGCATTGCTCATATTCATTTTAAAGCATGCAGAACTAATTTCAGTAGGTCTCATATTAATTTCAGTTTATGTCACATTCATCTTAGCATGTCATATTCCTTTCAATTTGTTTCATTCAAATTAACACATCATTTTAATTTTACCATGAATCATATCCACTGCAACATGTATCATAATCATGTCAATGTATATCATACTACTTTCAATGCAAGCCATATTCATTTTGATGAATGTCATGTTCATTTGAACATATCTCGCATTCATTATAACAATTGTAAAAAAAAATCAATGAAGCTCTTGTTCATTTAAACCCATGTCATATTCATCTTAACATGTGCTATATTTCTTTCAATCAATGTTATCTTTATTTCAATGGGTGGTGTATTCACATTAACAATTGTTATATTCATTTTAGGATGCAATATATCAATTTTAACATATATCATATTCATTTGAATATGTATCAAAATAAATTCATTGCATACCATATTCATTTTGACAAATGTCATGACAATTTCAGCTGGGGGCATACTCATTTGAAGGCATTTCAAATTAGTTTCAATGGGGCTTATATTGATAATGGAAGATGTCATGTATGCAAATGAATATGGTGCATCTTGAAATGCTTCTTTTACATATTGAAATTAACATGGCCTGTGTTGTAATTACTTTGACACATATATAAGTCAATATGACATATGTTGAAATGAATATGGCAGACACAATAGTCTACATTACACACATTAGAAGAAATATGACTAATGCTAAAATTAACATGGCACCTTTACAATTAACTATAATCTACATCTAAATTAATTTGATTTGCATTGAGATGAGTGTGACTACCATTACATTGAAAAGAATATGACATTTATTGAAACCAATATGGCATGGATTGAAGGTAATGTGGAGCATTGAAAGCTATAGGGCATAAATTGAAATGAATGACACATTAAAAAGAAAATGACACCCAGTCAAGTACATTTTGCATATCTAAAAAATAATATGACCTAGTGTTGAATGAATATCACATTGTTAAAAATGAATACAACATACATTAAATTCCATGCAATGAAATACATATTACATAATTTGAAACAAGTATGAAACATTTTTAAATTAATATGACCTACATTTAAATCTGTATGACAGATCTTAGAATTGATATAGCACATGCCAAACTAATAATAAAGTCCAATTAAGTAAATAAAAAATGTACTGAAATAATGATGGCACGCACTGAAATTGATGTGCATTTCACATACTTAACTATGAAGTCCTGTGATAAATATGACATGCACATAAAAGAAAAGAGACCAATACACTAGATCAGCAACCACTTAGATCAATAAATATTAAAGTGGCTGGTTTAGCAACACTAGAAAGCACATGACATTGAGGCCCAATCAAATCACAGTAGAAGTCTAACAGGAAAACCAATTCCTGAAAATCCTCAGTCCTTGATATTTTTGCCCTTTTTGAGCATGGCTTCAACAAGTGCACCTGGATTTTGTATTATGCTCGTTTTGCTTATTTGTTTCTTTGGTGCAGCATTATCAGATGATCTTGTGGACTATTTCACTTCCTCTAAAATCATGCTATTTTGCTTTAGAACTAGCTTTGATGCCTGTTGATATTAACTATTTGGAATACCTGCAGAGAAAACTGGAGAGCCATTTGGAAATTCTAATTGCCATATTAACAGCCTACAATCTTTCTGGAATTGTGACCATCCCTGTGAGCTTAGTTTTGGAAGAGTTGTGTAGATTCACTTCTGTTTCCATTACAAACATTGAAAACAAGATCACCAGTTTGTCACCTGTTTCTGCAAGTACTTTCCGTCCACTCATCGCAAATCAAGGTGTAGGAAGACCAAGGTCAGTTCAGTTTTATTATTTCTTTCACACTATTTTGCAAATAGCTACTTACAGTCTATTTTGATTCTGTTTCTGCAGGTTTCTTGTTCCAAAAGCAAACATTGAGTACCTATGGGAGATTGGATTTTCATGGGCATCGATTGCAACATGTTTGAACTTAAGTACCTCAACTCTTTACTGACAAAGATTAGAAATGGGTTTGTGTACATCTTCTGAAAATAGGTTTACCAATATAAGTGATGCAGAACTTGATCAACAAATCGTAAACATTCTAGGTTCAACACCTGGTTCGGGAGAAAGTTATGTATGCGGAAGCTTGAGAAGTAAAGGACTAAGAATTCAAAGATGGAGAGTGAGACTGTTGACCCTGTTGGTAAAGCAATTAGGCAGCGTACAGCTATTCTGCGAACGGTGTACCATGGGCAGGGTCCAAATCATTTATGGTAAAACATTTAAAATGAATTATCTATCTATCTGTCTGTCTATCTATCTATCTATCTATTTATCATTTATAGGTTGCTTCTCTCCCAAAGAATGTGAATGGTTCACTTTAACAATGTAATTTAAGTGAATTATTTAGGCCAGAGCAAGAAAAATCTATCAACATCTTTGGCCTGCAGCAACAGCTCTGAGCTTCAAATAATGCCCTGTGTCCAGGGGTTTTGCACGAAGCCCAGGTGCCCATAGAATCCAGTGACCATAGCCTTCAGCCTTATATAGTAATCTCTATAATCCTCCAATCATATTGCACATGACTGTGTTTAGTGTTTAAAAGCATTGATCCTTGTAGTATTATTATTTTCTGTAGTATTCATGTGGTTTGGTTTGTTGTAGTGTTGTTGTGCCATGTTTGCTGTTTTTCTTTTATAGTGTGTTTTTGCACCCTTTTCAGATTTTGTTATTTTCTGCAATGTTGCTGGTTTTTGCTGTGTTCTTGTGTGTTCCAGTTGTGTTTATGCTGTCACACTATACAAATGAATGGGTCTGGACACAGGGACTGCTCTTGGAGACCATAGTGAGGCTGTAAAAAGTTGAATGCAATTTCCAGTCAGCACTCAGGTCTTGCGGACTGGCTGTACATTGGGGCCCAGACTTACTTTTCTTTCACACAATGCCGGCATAAACACAGCTTGCTATGCTTTGTTGCGCAAAATGGAGAAAGCAGAAATGCTCCATAATTACAAAGATATGGGGCATTCCTGCTCTCTCCTTTCTCTTCCTCTGGTACGCTGTGCACAGCCTAGCAATAACGCTTGCACCCTAGCACCAAAGTGCAAGTGAGCCTGCATTACTAGCAGGGTTATTTTTGTGCATGAAAGAATATCTTACTGCACAAGAATAATTCTTACAGGAATATTCCTCTTTCTATGTTTTCTGCGTAATGCAGCACAAATGGAAGGATGAATTAACAAGGAAAAATAACACAAGTTTTCCTCGTCTTTGTCTGGAAGCCTCACCAGGTTTATAAGTCTTTGTAATGCTGGGTTTGAGTCATAATACATGGGTCGATGGATGGGAACCCCACATGCTCCACCCACCTAATGCGTGCCTGACTGAAACTGACACTATGCGCTGCTTTGCTTTACTTTCTATTTACTAAACCACACAAAGTGGCTTTGTATGGCCTACTAAATACCAAAAATGATTTTCTATTGGGGCTGTGCCACAAAAGTGACATAGCCCTAACGCTAAATCATAGTAAATCTAGCCTTGGTGAATCTCATGACCTTCACTCTGAGAGTAAATTCTATTGTCTGTGTAGTTTCACAGTGAAGGCACAGAACACAAGGTATGGTTAACAACCACATAATGTGTCCAGTGCCTACTGACGGCTGAAACAGTGGGAAATGGGTGATCAAGCTGGGATTCATCAAGAAAAGAAGTATAAATCCCCCAAAATTGCTGGTGTCTTGAATTAATATACGTATAGACAACACTGTATTTTCACTGTTAACAAATAAATAGTGAGAAGATCAATTATTTATGATTTAGTAGTGTCATTTATGACAATGTCAGATGGTATGCAATCAGTGATAATATTCAATTAATTTGTAATTCTGTGACATCAACTATGGGGTCATGGGTACTGTAATGAATTCCGGGGTGTTCTAGATTTATTTTATGGTCACGATGTACGACCATTACAGATTACAACTCACAATTTGCATATTTTTGCAAGTAACAATCTGCGAGTTGCAATCTGTAATGTAAAACAGTATTTGAGACACTGTTAACAATTCCCAAATGGGCTCAAAGGACCTGCCTTAATAATGTTCATGAGGCAGATTGCAATTTGCAACCCATTTGGGAATGTCCTCACTCATAGGGATGGTGGCCTGCTGGGGTCAGCAGACTACCATGTCTGTGACTGCTTTTTAAATAAACAGTCTTTCTTTTTTGAAATGCTGCCCATTTTTATTAAAGGACAGCGGCATGCTTCAAGCCGATGCAGAAGAGAAATGCTCAGCATTTCTCTTCCACTCCGGAGGAGAGTGCAAGCTGAGGCATGAAAGGAAAGGCCTTTCCTTTCATGTCTCTGTAAGCATTTCTGCAAGCAAGATTAGCGCCATTATCTAGGCCTGCCTCCCTCCTGTGCACCATTTTTGCGTGGGATGATAAATGGGGACCTAGGGTGTTTGAGTCATTTTTTGCCCAGGAATGCCTACCTTGCATCTCATTGACGAAAGGTAGTTTCCCGCTCGCAAAAAATTATGTTAAGTCCAATATTTTTATGTTAGACTACTCTAGCGTCAAAATACAAATATAGAGTTAAGTTTGTGCTGAATTAGCATAAAAATATGACGCTAATTCAGCACAAACAGAGTATAAATCTGGGCCTAAATTTCAAACTCTAGGACCACTCTCCGAAGAAAGCTATTGTGAGCCTTTTGTTTTTCTTCAAGGGTGGGGTTTACAGTAGGAGAGAGTCTGCACTCTGCACTATTCTTGGTCCACCAGAGAAACTTGTCAGTGAAATAGCTGCGGGGTAGGTGTTGTGTATAGAGCAATGGACAGTGAGAGCTATTTTGTAAATACCTCAGTTTTCTATGAGAATCTGTTTGCATGAGTCCAATGGAGTGATCTGGTATGATCAGAAATCAACCAAGTTTCAGTGTAGAGGGCTGCTTTTAATGGACCAAAGAGAATAAACAAAATTCAGAAAGTAAGGAAACATGCTAAGAAATCATAGAGAGGACAAAGGTTTGTACCACAGATCTGAGGGTATTTTGTGGAATGATGCATTTAATGCCTCCTGCTAGCCTGGTTTGGTGGTGAGCATTTTTAGCTTGGGAATTGATGTCATTCTGTAAGTTAATTTTTCCAAATGTCAAGCACTCATTACAATTGTTTTCAGTTCAGCATGTTATTTACATTTAACCATGTTTACCCTGGAGTTGTGCATGTCAATGCAGAGAAGGAGGTGAATTCAGTTTTCAGAGTGTTTAATTTAAGGTGGCGGTGACAAATTAATGATTAAAGGAATTTTAGAATCTCTGCCACTTCATATATTGTCTGGTAGTTAGGAAACTTTCAAACAGAGCTGCATGTTGTTCACATTGAGGCAACAGGAGGTTTGAATGATTGAGAAGTAAAGAGAGGTGTTTTGTGTATGCATTAACGAGAGTCAGGGAAGGATTAGACTGTTGGACTACTCCCTGGGAGTGAGGCTAAGTGGTTTGACAGGATGTTTGTCAGTTTTATTTACAGAAATCAGTTTTTCTCAGTGTTGGGGCATAGTTTCTCAACCACCGTTCAATTCTTTACAAAAGGCTAGCATGATAGAATCTATTAAGCAACTCTGTTAAACTGGGAAGAATGAGACATCATTCAACTTAGACCAGGATTTTGACAGCATCATCTGCTATTTGTACCACAGTGGTTGTTGTGTTACTGCCAACACAGAATCTTGATTGAAGATCATCCCGTGGCTGGTTGTGTTTCATTGTTAAAAGGCAGTAATTATTTAATTATGTAGCTTTGCAGGAGTTGGCTAGGACAGCCACATTGAAAAATAGTCACAAATTATCTAGGTTTTCTAAATTGGATCACTTGAGCACAAGAATGACTTGGCTGGTTTTTACATTTTCTTCCACTATGCGCTGCCTTAAGGAGATTGACTAGGATTGTTATGTGCGGACTATATGCTTCATTAGCTTAGCTGGTATAGAATGGCAGAAGTAAGAAGTATCAGTCTTTGTGACGTCTGTCTGCTTTATCTCATGCAATGGAGACCATATCTATGCAGACTTGCAGACTAGTGCGAAAGAGAGAATTTAGTGAATGCCAGGTATTAGAGTTCTATTTTTCCTTTTTTTTCCTGGAAGAAGGTAGACAATGTTTCACAACTTGTTCTTTAGTTTGGTAATGATCTTCTATTCAGGATAGAGTTGCATGTGTCTCTGAAGTTTCTTGATCAAATCATTTGTTTCTTTTTATTGACCCATTACATATGTTTTGGTGTGTAGAAGGGTTAAACATAGTGGGAGATGGTGAAAGCCGTCAATCGTAAATGGGTTTTGACTCTTAATTTAGCCAGTGTTGACTATTGGGAAGTTGCGGATCGAACTTTGGCATGCTTGGGTGCTAAGCAATGTCATTGAGTCATTGCAAAAGGTTCATTTGGGTCTCTCCAGTGACGACCAAAAACACCTATGAAGATGCATTTTACCACAGAACTTATTCAGTTTTGTCTTTTCCATTAAAATGACTTCACTTCTGGGCATCCCTTATCTTCTGGATAATTTCTTCCTAGTGAGAAGATGATGAGATAATAAGAGAAGGTCTGATTTGACCCCACCTTTTCATCTGCAAACGTAATAATCAGCAATCAGTGCTTACAGTATTGCTTTCTGGGTACCAAAACACATGATGAGTGATTTAGTTATAGTGGTAGAGCCCACAACAGGAGATTCCCCCCTATATCCACCTATAAATCCAGTCAATTCATAATGAAGGTTATAGTGCCATTTTTCTTTCTAAAAAAAGTATGAAATATTTATTCACCATTCTAAAGATTTTATTTTTTCATTTATCAGGCACATTGACAGTAACCACAAGCTGATACGGTGGAGGTTTGTCGTCCATGGCTGCATCGATAACTACAGCAGAGCAATTATATATGTGAAATGTTGCACTAACAATCATGCAGGCACAATTCTTAATTTTTTCAGAGATGGAATATCCAGATTTGGACTGCCATTGAGGGTTAGGGGAGACATGGGTGTTGAAAACGTTGATGTTGCACGTTACATGGTACATAGAAGAGGATTAAACAGAGGCAGTTTTATTTGTGGCCGAAGTGTTCACAATCAACGTATTGAGTGATTGTGGGAAGAGTTAAACAGAGTTGTTGTTCGTTATTTCAAAAATGTGTTTCTTTGGATGGAACAAAATGGAATACTAGATATTCAAAATATAGTCGATCTTTTTGCAATGCACTTAATTTACCTAAAGAGACCAAATAAAGCAGTTGCTGACTTTGTAAACCAATGGAATAATCACCAAATGTGTACAACAGGGCATTGAACTCCTTTACAGCTATGGACCGCTGGCATGCTCAGTGCTACCTCAATGTTAGACACCTTCTGTGAGGGAGATGATTATGGGGTTGATAACTATGGTTACACGTTTACTGCTGAAATAAACGATTGTGTACAGATCCCGGAAAAGATTTTGGGCCATATTTATACTTTTTGACGCAAAACTGCGCTAACGCAGTTTTGCGCCAAAAAAATTAGCGCCGGCTAACGCCATTCTGAAGCGCCATGCGGGTGCCGTATTTATTGAATGGCGTTAGCCGGCGTTAGCCGACTGGCGCTGCCAGGTGTGCGTTAAAAAAAACGACGTACACCAGGCAGCGCCGGCGTAGGGAAAAATGGCGTTTGGGCGTCCCAAAATGGGGCAAGTCAGGCTGAGGCAAAAAAATCGTCTTAACCCGATTTGCGCCATTTTTTTTGGCCGCCCAGACGCCATTAACATGACTCCTGTCTTAGCAAAGACAGGAGTCATGCCCCCTTGCCCAATGGCCATGCCCAGGTGACTTATGTCCCCTGGGCATGGTCATTGGGCATAGTGGCATGTAGGGGGGCACAAATCAGGCCCTCCTATGCCGCAAAAAAAAAAAAAAAAATACTTACCACAACTTACCTTTTCTTCCCTGGGATGGGTCCCTCCATCCTTGGGTGTCCTCCTGGGGTGGGCAAGGGTGGCAGGGGGTGTCCCTGGGGGCAGGGGAGGGCACCTCTGGGCTCATTCTGAGCCCACAGGTCCCTTAACGCCTCCCCTGACCCAGGCGTTAAAAAGAGGCGCAAATGCAGGGTTTTTTGCCCCGCCCACTCCCGGGCGTGATTTTTGCCCGGGAGTATAAATACCACGCACATGCCTGGGAGTCATTTTTTAAGACGGGAACGCCTACCTTGCATCTCATTAACGCAAGGCAGGTGTCCACGCTAAAAAATGACGCTAACTCCATGGACTTTGGCGCTAGACGCGTCTAACGCCAAAGTATAAATATGGAGTTAGTTTTGTGCCGAAATTGCGTAAAAAAAAAAGACGCAATTTCGGCGCAAACGGAGTATAAATATGCCCCTTTAATTTTAAGTGAAAAAGACAGGGTGGCATTAGAGACTTTAATAGATCCTGACACCAATGATTCTAATCATGCAGTAGACATTTTCCTTAACACATGTCATTTTCTTGCAAATCTGAATTATAATGTAGCCAATGATTACATTCTAATTCTTTTGTTCTGCTTTTCGATATACTCCAATGTCTTGTTTTCCTTTAAAAAATACTTTTCTTGTTTCTATGCATCAATGAGAAAGGTATATAGCATTTTCTTTACTAATGTAAAAATTACACATTTTTCATAACACATTTAAATATTTGTGATGTCAGTGATTGCATTCAGGACTGAGCACTTAGAATTACTGTACCAATAAAGAACCAATAAAGAAATGATTAAACTTGGTCCATGAGGGTCTCATTGATCAAAATAATAAACTGTGGGAACCGTGAGCTGGATAGTAGGCGGAAACGTATTTAAGCTTTACAATGTTGGTGCAAGTGCAATTGTGTGTTTCAATGATCACTAAACATGCAGTAATTGTAAATATATTCTGAGTGCAAAGTCAGTTTCAGATTATTGTCAGCAGAAGATCTAACTGAAACACATGCCTTTCATGATACCATGACTGATGACATGTTCTACCGAGGAAGAAATGAAGTTAAATCGAATATCTATAGTCTGCATAACTCATTAAAACTATGAGGACAATGTCCAGGCACTCTAAATTAAAATAAAACACACAAACATACAAATGTAATAGTCAACGTTAATGGCTTAATGTATTGGCTCAAAAGGACAAGGCGGCTTTAAATGGTCACACCATGGAATTTATAACAAAAACATTAAAATCTGGGTGACTGAAACAGGGCATTTGAGCCCAGAGAGAGTAGGAAATATTTGTCTTTTCCAGTCGTAATTTTATGAACTGGTGTTTGGAGACTCAACTGCAATCAACCAATCAATCAAAGATAGCATTTGCAAAGCTCAGCACTATCACCCCCTAAGGGTATCTGGGTGCTGAGGGTGCTGTTTCTTCTTTGAAAAGCCATGTCTTGAGTCCCCTTCTAAAGCTCACCACGGAGAGAGCTGTTCGGAGGTCGAGGAGAAGGCTATTACAGGACTTGGCTGGAAAAGGAACGACCTCTGTTGCGGCTGAGATGAATGAGGGGTGTGTGGGCGTGATTTAGCGAGGTGGAGCATAGTTGTCTTGCTGGGACATAGAAGCTCAGTCGATGGTTGGTGTAGGATGGCCCTAGGTTGTGGAGACCCTTTTTTGCTAGTGTGACCTACAGATACTATGTGAGTTGGATGCATTGTCAGACTTCCAAATTGTCGAGAATGGAGTATAGAATCTGAGCTTTGCTTTTGTAAATGTGCGTTCATATTTCACTATACTTTTAAAAAAAATTGCTGGTTGTTTCCATTATATTTTTTGTCAGAAATGATCCTCCTTGAGCAAAGGAGATACCGTGGTTTGACCTCTCCAAAATGGGAAATGATTCTATGTCTTGCACAATACCTGCTTGTCAAGAAAACACCATTAAATGTTTCCTATTGAAAGGCACATTTTTTGCAACTATCCCACAAATATACCAGTATTATCCCTATGTGCATTGTTAAAGGTATGTAATTTATCTGATCGCCTATTTGCATTGTTATCATTCAGGTGTTTACTTTCATATGCTGCTGGAAATAGTGACAGAACACATTGCTATTACATTTTACTGAGAAAAACATTCAAAAGCTTTGTGGAGTGCTCAACAACTAAAGTGACCCTTTTGGAAATGTCCTCAGAAAGTGTTTACATGCACCATAGTTGTACCAACAGTGATGAAATCCTATTTTTGCCTCAAGACAAACTCTTGTTTAAAATGATAAGGGAACATTAGAAATAGATCATTTTTACATACTCACCCCATTTTTTGCTGAATTTATTGCTGTTTTAAGGCCCTGCACAATGCAACACTGGTGTCAGTGTCCAATGTATGTGCGCTGAACCATAAAACATTTATAATTTGATTCATCATTTGCTATCATGCTAAAGCTATAGTTAGTGTCTGATGTAGAAACTGGGCCCATGGCATGGAAATGTAAAAGTCAGTTGAGGACTGAAGCACTTATTCTACCCTTCACTCAGTATGACAAAGGAAACAGGACATCAGGGCTACTATTGTAGCCTGACTGCTGCAGTGTAAAACGTCCTGTTAAAATAACCCTTTTTAATAGGTAAAATCCTCCCTTTTAAATATTAGGAAGTCACCTCTATGTAAGCGCTGCTGTCAACAAATTAGAGTGCATGGTATTTAAAAGTGCCACATGTTGAAAATTAACATTGCAATGTCACTATAGCAACAAGTCCCTAAGGCCCTCATTATGAGATTGGCGGCAAATGCCACCTACCACCGTCGACCGTCCATGGCATTATGAGCGTAGCCGGAATCCTGCCAGCAGCCCAGCGGAATTCCGGCTACGGTCATGGCGGTGGACGGAGGTAAGGTGGCGCTGCTGCCAGCAGCAGAGCCATGCCAGGCGGATGCTACTGCTGGCAGCAGCGCTGCGTCCGGTCTCCTGTCGGAGGACCCTCTGCAAACAGGTAAGTCAGGTTCTCTGAAAGGAGGGGGGTGGGGGTTGTTGTGTGCATGTGTGGGTGTGTGTGTGAGACTGTGTTTGAATGCATGCATGCGTGTGTAATGCATGTGTGCATGAGTGGGTGTGTGTGCATGTGCATGTTGTGTCATGTGTTTCGTGTGTGTCTGGATGTATGTTTGTGAGTGTTGCTGTGAGTGTCTATGAATGTATGCATGCGTGGGTGAATGTGTGTATGCGTGTGTGTATGGGTGTGTATGTATGTGCGTGTATGTGTGTATATGTGGGGGGTCAGGAGAGGGAGGGGGCGGAGACACCTATCAGCGCCAGGGAAGGAATTCCCTGGCAGTGATAGTGCCTACCATCATATTTTCCGTGGTGGTACAGAACCCACGGAAACCATTGTGGTGGGAAGGGTCAAAATGCCATGGGTGGCCTAGTGATGGCCGCCGGGCTGGAGACTGTAGTCTCCAGCCCAGTGGTAGTTATCGCCATGGCAGTCGGTGTGTTAACTTGGTGGTTTGGCTTTGGCCAAACGGCCAATGTCATAATAGTGGAGGTATGTACCGCCAGCCTGTTGGCGGTAATACCTCCACTATAACACCGACCGCCGGGGTTATAATGACTCCTAAAACCTAGTTTCATTTTGGTATGTCTTGCTGTCACAGATTGAATTCAGATTTTTTATAAAAAGTAATAACTGCCTGAGCTGTCAGAAGGCTTAATAGCATTAAAGTTTGCAAACTCCCAGCCTGTGCTCAAGCCTGGGAGTATGTATGGAAAATCTCCAAATGGCCTCCTAGAAGCAACCAATAGGCTGACCTGAATAGACAGAGATGACCCCTAGGAATTCCACAGAATATTCAGAGGTTATGTTGTGGACATCATATTGACACTGTAATGTCAAGTCCTGCTTAACAGCTCTGTTGAGAGTCATCCCCAACCATGACTCCTGAACAACTAAGTCGTGAAAAACGAAAGTGGAACAACGCTTTTGTTAACCACGACTTTGTTGTTCTGTGCCTTAATCATGCATGTGCTGAACAACGCACGTGCGTGGTTAGGGCACAGAGGAAGGGAGTCGGCTTAGTCAGAGGACGCAATGAGGTAAGTGGGGCTGGGGCCGTTTTAGGGGCAGGGGTGGGGGTTGTTGTAGTTTTAGGATGGGGTGGGGGGCCAGGGTATTTTTAGTTTTTAGGGGTGGAGGTGGGGGGCAAGGCAGTTTAGGTTTTAGGGAGGTGTGGGGTTGCGTTACTTGTACAGGCGGGGTGGTGGGGTCAGGGTATTTTTAGTTTTTAGGGGCGGGATGGGGCCAGGTAGTTTAGGTTTTAGGGCGGTGGGGGTTGTGGTAGTTTTATGGGCAGGGTGGGGGGTCGGAGTATTTTTAGTTTTTAGGGTTGGGGGTCAGGGTAGCATAGGTTTAAGGGGGTTGGGGGATTGCAGTACTTTTTTAGGGGCGGGGTGGGGGGTCGATATGGTTTTGGGGGTAGTGGGTCAGGGAATTTTTAGTTTTTAGGGGTGGTGGGCTGGGGTAGTTTAGGTTTTAGGGGGTTGGGGTTGTGGTAGTTTAAGGGGTGGGGTCGGGAGGTCATTGTAGTTTTAGGGGTGGGGGTCTGTAGGGTGCGGGTGGTGCGTGTAGGGGTATTTGTAGTTTTTAGGGGCAGGGGTGAGAGGTAGTTTAGGTTTTAGGGGGGTCACCGTAGTTTTAGGGGTGGGGTGGGGGTTGTAGTATCTTTAGTTTTTAGGGGCTGTGTAGGGGGTCGGGGTAGTTTAGGTTTTAGGGGTGGGGGTTGCAGTAGTTTTAGGGGCGGGGTAGTTTAAGTTTTAGGTGTGGGGGTTGGGGTATTGGTAGAATTGTTTTTAGGGATAGGGTGGGGGTTGGGGTGCCATTGTTTTAGGGGTGGGGGGTCAGGGAGTCGCAAACTGGAACCATGCATGCCGTTCCACGCATGCCTTTACCAGGAATGCCTTTACAACGAAAAATTGTTGTTAAGGCATTCGTGGAAACAATGCTGCCGTTGTTCCGATCGCGTTGTTTAGGCATGCATGGTGCCAGCATTCGTAGTTCTGACTCCTGTTAGTTCTGTTGAGCCACATCTAACATTTGACAGGAAGAGAACAGGATGCCAAGACAATTCTTGTGTATCTGATGCCTTTTAAATCAAAGACTCTGTTTGTGACTCACCAGGCATCTGTCTCTGGGTTTGTTGTGGTACAGTGAGTGCTTCAAACTGGATTTTAGTATTACCACAGTATACTCCCCACTCACATACCCAGCCTCAGAGCCCAAGTTTAGTGTGGCTAAAGATCTTGGCCACCATGATTTTGCATAGACACATTACATTTTTGGCCTGTTTACAGTAAGGCAAACAGGAACTACAGCAAACGTAGGTTAGTCATGGCCTGGGAGCTATTACTCTATTGGTCATAGAGGAACTAGCAGTTTCATAGGGTGTTCCCCACCTACTTCCTGGTGAACCTTACAAGACTAAGCCCTCATCCAGCCTTTAAAAGAAAAATACTAAACTTGTTAAAGGATGTCAGACAGACTGAATATGCAGCACTTGGCTATGCGGCCTGTGAGAAGGACCTGAGGAGTTTGGACCAACTTCATCTTGAAACTCAAGGATACAAAGGTCTTCTAGGATTAAGAGGCTGATCCTCTGGGTGGCTCCAGGAATATAAACAAGCTGAAGAGGACATTCTTGTGAAGAATTCCATTTGAACAGTAGCAACTGGACCTGGACTGGAATTTGCTGTTTCACTCAGTCAGACACCCTGATAGTCTACAACTACTCCACCTGAGGTCTGGTGGACATTATCAATGTATTCCTGTGGTTGTTTGGGCACCCAAGATGTTTGTGAAATTAGCTCCAGAGCTTCAAGGGGAATGACTGCAAAAAGTATTTGATTGGCAGTTCCACACTGTCATATTGAAATTCCTCAGACAAATGTGAAAGTTTGGACTTGGAAAATGTTTCTAACTTTCCTACTTCCATGTCCTAGCAAGGCCAATCTGCTTGGTGTATCAAACTGGATAAGGTGGCCCTGCTGTCAAAACATACAACACTCTTTTATCTGATGAAATTCCTCTCACTTTTGAGGCAATACCCTCCTGTGAAGGGCTCTGGTTGTCAAATTTCTCCTGCTCTCTCTGTGTCTACCTTTATGTGCTTCAGGCAGGAAGGAACTGAAAAGGCTTCTTTAGTAATCATAGTTCTTAATCTTTTCCTTTTGTATATAGACATCAACACAGCTGCAAAGAATTGTAAGTACTTCCATACCCAACTTTTTTATTAAATGCCCTCCATTTAGATGCAACGAGTCTGTAAATAGTATGGTAGGGTTCATCAATCTCCACATGGTAGTCACCATCACCACATATGCTATCTTTGCCAATGATTACTAAAACGTTGTTGTGAATCTGGGGTACTGTACTTATTCTACAGTCATAAGGGCATAGTTTTCACTGTTGGTGGCCTCTTTAACAGGGACAGGGTTGTTTTCCATAGATGATTAAGTCAAAAAGGGTCAAAGGGACAAGGGAAGATGTCTTGTTCTTCTGCTTCAATGAGAACACAAACAGAAACAGGACTAAACTCTTCTCCCCTTTTCACATATAGAAAGAGGAAAATGCTTCTTTGAAATGTTTTTGCAGGATCCTGCACAAAAACAGTCCTGCCCATAACGTAGACACACTTGTGTCATGGTACAAGGGTCCCTACATTGGTGCTAGACAGCCAATGTGTGCCAGCATTGAAAGACTACTAAAGAGTGCCATATCTTTTCAATTTGGCCCTCGTCACCTCCCTCCCATTCGTGCAAAACAGTGCAGAAACTTGCATTGGTGCTCAATGTTACGTGAACACTTAGTAAATCTGCCCATAGATCTGAGATCTGAGCCTGTTGATCTTGTGGAACAGTTGCGTCGTCCCCTTTTCAAATATGGATTGTGGTGTGATGCTGTCTAGAAGGTGCACCCTACTACATGGGTCCATTTTGGGCTCTATCTAATTTTTTGCAATGTATTTGCTAGGGCACACAGTCTACAGCTTAGCTAAAGGCAATTTATGTAATAGTTTTTACATACTATTTTGAGAGGTACCTGTGGAAGGGTCCATTTTTTTCAGCCTCTGGCATACAATTTGAAATGTTGTTTCTTTGTGTCAGCTTCCTTGGAAGTGTGGTTTGTATTTTGAATGTCTGAATTATCTCATCCATTCAGTCCTCTCCCTTAAAGAGCCTTGACCCCTTTGACTTCTCCGTTCCCCCACCTGCTTGTACACTTCCATGCACCATTTTCTCCCTTCATCCCATTCCTACCTGAATCCAATCCCTGCATTTAATCCTTACATTTACACCTGTACCCTGTCCTGGTATTGTTTGCTCAACCCACCTTGACATGGTAAGAACTCTAGCAGAATTCTCTTCATGGCCTCACCTCAATATTGTGTAATTTCTTTCTTCCACTCCCTTGCCCATACTGGGTGTATTCCCTGCAGTCGTTTTTCCCCTTCTGTCTTTATTCTTTGTTTGTGCAATTCTCTGCCTTGTACCATGTTTCGTCCTTACTTTGCTGTGTTTTGTGACTGGACTCCTGGATACCCTCATGCTTCCTACCTTCCTTTTGCACAAAAATGCCATTTCCATCATCTGTCCCAACAAAACATGATCTCTGTCTATATGTCTCCCCAGCTACACTCCTCTTATTCAATTGCCCACCTTTTCTCTCTCACCATTGCACCTCCACAACAAGTCACTTACCTTTGGTAATGCCATATCTGTGAGAGACTCTATCTAGCCACATATTCCTTACCTTAGAATACTCCCTAGGTGTCACACTTGATCTGGACGTTTTCAAGCAGTGCACCTGCGTGCATGTTGGAGTCATTTGGCCCTGTGTCAGCATCCTCCGCACTGGAAATGATGTGTGCTATTCCTATATAGGTGCCACACCAGCATGCGGACGTCCCTTCATTTTGTGACTTTCTACGGCAGGAGTGTGGAGCCACGATGAAGACTGACACCTGGTCTGAAATTCTAAGGACCTTAGAATGGTGACCCTCACACTGTAGTCAGTTTACAGTGCAGAGAGGATAGGAAGGCCAGTAAGGAATCTGCAGATAGAGGGCCATATTTATGACTCGGTTAGCATCGATCATGCACCAAGCAAAGTGGTGCAAGAGCGATGGAAAACCTAAGTTAGATATTTGAAGCCACACAAAGCAACTTTACATGGCTCTGAGTGGCTTCAAATATCAGGAGTAACGCAATGCAGTGCAAATAGCTGCTTTGCGTTATTCTTCCCTCTGAAGGCGTTTCATGGGTGAAGGAGAAGGGATTAGGATTTGCTCCTACAACATTAGCTAATACCTTTGCAATAGAGGATGACATTAAGGATTTGTTTATGAAGGTAAGGTTAAGGAAATTCTTTGCAGGGAAAGAACTAATAGTTAAAGAGAATGGTTTTAACCTCCTTCTGTGTGGACACAATCTAGACAAATGTTAGGAAAGGAAGTAGAGACATTTGAGAGAGGAATAGAAAAAGGGGTAGAAGATCTCTCTACTAAAAAATTGTGGAGTAAGAACAACCTTTCTAAGAAACATAGAGAAGCCCTGAAGCTGGAGAGTTGAGATAATATAATGATCAAACCAGGGGACAAAGGAGGAAGTATAGTGGTTATGGATACAGGTGATTACATGAGGAGGATGTACGCTTTGTTAAATGTAGCAGCACAGTATAGGAAATCCTATAGAGAGGAGTGGAAGGCTCTAGCAGTAAGAATCAAAAGCATTCTAAGGTTAGCTAAAGACGATGAGTTAATCTTGTCAGGATGAATATGATTTTCTTTATAATGAACATCCAATATTACATTACCTGTATGGGTTACCCAAGATTCAAAAAAATATCTTTGATCCACCTATGAGACCGATAGTCTCAAGTCTGAGTTCCCTTAGGGAACCCCGCAGCAAATATGTAGAGTGTTTTTTGAACCATTAGTCTTAAGACACCCTGCGTACATCAATGGTGCAGCTGATATGATTTGCAAAATTTAAGACAGCCATATGGTGTTCACTGACCACAGTGCAAGGCTGTCCGAAGAGAACATCCTCTTCCCAAAGGTATCCAGCTTTTTGGATTTCTAGTCCAGTGGAGTGGTAGGGAACATGCCCAGTTTGACTCGAAAGATGGAGGTGTGCACCACAAAGCTCTTCGGGGTGAGGTGCTGAGTAAGGAAACTGGGGTCCCCAGGATTGAAGCAATTGTGTTGGCCAATTGTCTCTATGCACATGAGACCCTGTGCAGGACTTGGACCTGGTCCTGACTAAAACATCACTACGGGCTTACTAAAGGTAAGTAAGGGTTCAGATGGGGCACTCATGGCTGAACCACTTCTGTCAATACCTTAGATGGCCTATGCACTACCATAGCAAATGAGGCACCCTCCTCTGGAGATACTAGTGGGAGAGACCAAGCCAGTGTCTGATAAAGTTTCTAACCCACTGGCATCTGCCAGTTGCCCATAACAGTTGTCCTCAGTATCATCTTGGGTATGCTGGAATCCATAAGTTTCCTCAGACCCCTCCCATTCACCTCCCCCTCCAGGCCTGTCCAATGAAAAAGGTACTGGCTCTGACCCGGAGGGCATGTACTCAGTTGGTGCCGGAACTGATGTTGGACGCCCGTCCAACTCCATATCGGAGTCAGGAATGACGATAGGGATGGTGCCACCATGGGTCAGTGGCAGGACTGTCTGTACTGGAGCTGGTGCCTAGGAAGGGTTTGGTTTCACAGTCAACTCTACTCGAGATCCAACACAGGATCTATAGGCCAGATTGCACCAAGGGCAAAACTGCCAGCCAGGATCCAGTGGGGGCCATTACTGAGTCTGGGGGGCCCAAAGGTATTACTGAGTGACCGGGCTGCTCAAATATGAGGTGCATGGGCAGATAAAATTTTATCAGCTGAGTAAGGGTCATTCCAGCTCAGGGAAAGTAAATAAAGCACAGAGCTGACCCTATCTCAGGCTCTGCTCAAGCGTGTGACTTAGGCTGCTGATTCTGCTGTGCCTTGCGTTGGTGCATTTAAGTCAAAGATCTCTTTAGCTTCTTGGATTTCTTCTTGCGGTGGGACTTACCCGATGACTTTGAACAGGACTGCAACCGCTGGGTGTGGCTCTACGAGCAATCCCAGAACCTTCCTCGCAACCAGGGTCTTGAGAGTGGTGGCATCATCCAATATTAGAAGCCGAAGTTCTTGAGGGAATGGCCCTTTAGTGCCTTTGGGTGCATAGCACAGCAGTCCTCACAGGTCTTGGGGTCATGGTTTCTCTCCAAGTACCATAGACAAACCAAGTGTGGATATCTGCTTGTGACGGGCACCACATGGCTTGAAACTGGTAGTTTTCTTTGGGGACCAGGAGAAAAATCTCTTAAAAAATGTTTGACAAAAAGTCATGGAATAAACATTTAAAAGTCGACTAAATTAGCTCTTCATGGATCAGCGCTATCTGGGATGGAAAGGAAAGAAGTGAAGTGAAGTGAAGGGTGGCTCCTATATAGACACCATGCATGTTATTTCTGTTGTGGATGATGCTGACAATGCCAATGTGAAGCTGAATTATACCACCTACCGGCAGGTGGAGGTGTTGCTTGAAAACATCCAGAGCCAGTCTGACAATTCTAAGGTAAGGAATTTGCAGATGGAAATCTCTATCAGATATTCCAGTTGCTTGTACTGTTCCCTGACTGTACCCTTCCCAAACACCTTGTTTGTGCTTTTACCTCTTCCACCCTGGCCCTACTGAGTCTGTACTATTTACATTTTTAATCTTCTCAAAACACTCCATCTTCATTGTGGTATTTACTGTCATTAGCCCCCATTATCCCTTGATTTTCTCTTTGTGCTGTTTGGTTTATATATTTCGCATGTCGCCAGCCTTACGTTGCCTGGACACAAATCTTTACTATTTGATACTTTCTGCAAAAAACCCTTGCTTGTTTTAACTTGAGAGCTCCATTGTGCCTGTATTTTGTCCCTTGCCGTACTAGCTGAACACCCAGGCACTCTACCCACAAATTATCCTTATTTTATCAGTATTTCTTCTCCTCCTGCTGGACCACCGTTTGTGACCCCAGCTGTTTGTCTCTATCCACCTATGCACCTTACATATGCCATTATATCTCCTGAGTATACTACACCAAATTATCATTAACATATCTTATTAACAGTGAACCGTGAAATATTCCCTATCTGCCCAGAAGGACACTCAGAGACTGGCTGCATGGGTCACAACACCATGACATTTACCTTGCTCATCAGCGGGTTCTCCACCTTGATCTAGGTTTCTTCATTCATGTAGCTCAATGCCAAACAAGCCTACACAGGTGGGCCCCTTCTCTTCTTGCCTAAGCTAGAGAGATAAGTCTGCAGGACTGATCACATAACATTTAGATATTACATTATTTTACATATAAACCTTACAAGACTTCTATGCAGAGTTCAAACTTGCAAGGTCTAAGAAACTCTAGCACTGATTTATACTTTTTGGTGCAAAACTGCACCAACTCAGATTTGCACCAAAAAGTTTAGCACTGGCTTGCACCATTTCTGTGCACTAGCCGAGCACCATATTTATGGAATCGTGCAAGCCGGTGTAAAGGGTAGGCTAGCAGCAAAAAAATGACTTTAGTCAGGTTGGGATGGCAGTATGGAAGAAGGGGAGTGAAAACAATGACTCTAACCTGCCTAGAGTCATTTCATGACACAAAACCATCCATACCACATGACTCCACCACCCAATGGCCAGCACCAGGGACCAGGGTCCCTGGGCATGGCCAATGCACCCAGTGCCATGTGGGGGGGGGACATTTCAGGGCCCCCAATGGCACTTAAAAAAATAAAATAAAATACTTACCTGTACTTACGTATGATGGGGTCCCCCATCCTCCGCTGTCCCTCTTGTGTGGGTGGGGGTGCCCCTGGGACTTGGGGAGGGCACCTGTGGGCTTATTTCATGGTGTTCCACCATGGAAATAGGCCCACAGGACCACTAATGCCTGCACTTAACCAGGTGTTAAAAAATGGTGCAAAGCAAGCTTTGTCCCATTTTTTGATCCCTCCTCCCTCCCGTGCACCATTTTTGCACAGAAGTATAAATATGGCGTTAAGGCCATAGAGTCATTTTTTGCACAGGAACGCCTACCTTGCATCTCACTAAGGCAAGGTAGGTTTCCACTTCCCAAAAATGACTTTAATTCCATAAATTTGGCACTAGACGGGTCTAGCACCAAAGTATAAATATGGAGTTAGTTTTGCACTGAATTAGAGAAATAAAAATGACGATAATTCGGTGCAAACAGAGTATAAATATGCCCCTCTGTTGTCTAAATTTAATGCTCGCAAGTCTTGGACATCTTTACGGATAACTGTGTCAATGATCTGTTGATTTATCACCTTCATCCACCCAGTTGAGGTGGGCTGCCATTCATCTGACTGCATGCCTAAAATTCAATGAAGTTAATTAAAAAAAAAAAAATCACCTTCACAAACACTCTCATATAGATAATCAGTCCATCCTTCCCTTACACTGTGAAGAACTCCCCTCTCATCTGCTACTGCTGTCATTTGAAGTCCGACAGCCTTCCTCCCAATAAAACCACATCATCAAAAAGTCACTCATTTATTCTTTCCTTCTATGCGACTCATTCACTAATTGTCTTATCCTGGCTGAGAAGAGACTGGTATTTAATTCCTATATCTACAAATGTGCTTGACTTTCTGATTACTGCTTTCCTCCATTGGACTAACCAAGTTTCCTAAAGAACATGCAGGACAGGTTGTCTGGCGTGTACAACACCTACAAGGTGGCTTTGACTATAACAATATCAGACAACACCAAAGCCGATGTAATTACACACAATATCCCAATTTACCATATTAACTAGTAAGTATCACTACTACTCAACACTGTTCCAAAATGCTAGTTCATCAGATACCACTGAAGACTGAACAACAATCCACCATTCAACATTGTATATTTTCTGTTTGGTCAAGATATAGTTGTTCTATCGCTCAAAATAAGAATGTTAAATGCAATCCTGGATGCAATCAGCTGGACACCATGGCACCATCAACTTGTAGGACTTAAAAGTCAAAGGAATTTGCATATCTACACCAGAAGGTCCTCAACTCATAACATTTTCCAGGAGTAACTGCAATGCTAGATGTAATCCTGGGAAAAGGCCTGTCACTATTTATCTTTTTGTGGCATTGCCATCTGTTAAATCACTTTTTTGGTTCTATTAATTTGTAAATCCTTCCATTAACAGAAACGGCTTGGTGAAATGGATCAATAGTAGGCTAAAAGTTACAACCTCAACAGCAAATGCACTTGAAGATTTTTTTTCACCTTGCACCAACAGAACAAAATCAGCACACCTGTTGCTCATCATGTGCTTAAAAAGCATTATTTTTGAAGCAGTTTGGCATTACTTGCGCAAACAAAATCACCACAGTGCAGCAGAGAGGAAAGGTCTACTGAGCTATCCAGAGGGCTATGTGTATGGAGCAGCATCACAAGGTCACCCAACCCAGGATAGACAAATGTGGAATCACGTTTCAATACATTTGCTCACCTATCAGAGATGCATCTAACTGAATCATTGTTTGTTCTGTGGTACAGTTTCGAGAGACTGAACACCAACTTTCCCTTCCCAGAGAAATACAAGAGGACTGGTTGCTTGAGGGAGATGTTCTGCCCAACTGCAAGCTTTCAAATGTATTCAGTGGCAAAGTATGAACTGGCATAAAATAGTTGGGGAAAATATCAATCATTCACCAATATAAAACCTCCAAAACCGCTACTATTATAGGTGTAGTTGTTATGTATGGTTTAGGAGAATTCATTACCAATAGCAGGGATATCTGATATAAAACTTCCTGGATTTTTCAAATGTTTAAAAAAAAATCTAATATGACTGCAGAATTTATAATATTTTCCCTTATTCTGATACACAAGGATTGTGTGCTTATTGTATATATTACTAACCTATTATTCTAAAACTTCAATAGCTGTGTATGGCTTGACTGTCTAACTCATACAACACTGGATCTAGGTGAGCATAACTCATTGCAGAAAAATGTGAGAGACACCTATTGTTTTACCTGTTCTGTGACGGCTGTGTAATAACCAAGATCCCCAAGGAGTTATATGAATTTTTGTGGGTGCAACCTACGATTTGGGAGGGTTCACAACAGTGCAGAAGGTCCCTGAGGACCACTCCTGGTGGGCTGAACAAATTCCACAGTGGTGGGAACTGTCACACAGTTCTGCTTGAGATAACTTAGAGCACAAACTATTCTAAAAGGTGATATGCAGCTGCCCTTGTTACTGGCCCTAGAGAGCCAAAAGCCAGAAAAATGGAAACACCTGGGAGAGGAGGACTAGGATGCAAGGCACAGTAGCTCAGTAGGTAGAGTAATTGTACCTGTTCTGTGAAGCATTAATTTTTACATATATATATCACTATCTTTACTAAGCAAAGTAAAGCAATGGGTTGGACGATCAGTTAGTGTGCTGCAGGCCATTTAATGATTTCAGGGCTTGCACCCCCCATTACACTACATCTCTGAGAAGCCTGCCAATGCTTGCCATTGCAATACCTGAGAGTCAAGTGTTAAAGCGATTGTACTTGGCCCAGTTTGCAGAGCCTTAATGTGATGTACCCCCAGACATCAGAAGAAATGGCCGCAGGCCTCAGGCCCTGTAGGCCCTGAAACCCTGTAGCCAACCAAACGTTGTCTGACACTGACACAAGAAACAATAAAAAGATTAAAACGAGAACTCTGTCGGAAATGTAGGAAAAGACTTTATTGATCATTGCAACGACAAACATTGGCAAAGATTTAGAAAAAATAAGGTCTTTACCAGTCTTTTGTAATATACCATGATAAACAAGTCAGGAAGGAAAATAAATGAGCTTTTCTAAAGGCACAGAGACATGCACCTTGCTATCAAATGAATTTGCAGAAGAAAAAGGCCTTTGAATTATATGAACTTCCACAAGACTATCACATGCACCTTGCTATCAGATGAATTTGCAGAAGCAAAAGGCCCTTGAATTTTACAAGCTTCCGCAAGACTATCACACCTTCCTAGACAACAGCATGGTCAATCCTCTCTATCTAAAACACATGCGACTACATCAAATATGGAAGCTATCTCCTCATCATCAAAACATGATCACTATGCCAGCCCAAATCCTGGTGACTTCAGTATCCCAAAGTCCATGTTTGTTTTAAATTCTTCATAGGATATTGAAAGAGGGAAGCGCAACACATTTCCACAGGTGTTTGCCTCTGGGAACATGGCAATTGGACTTGGCCACTGCATGCATGAAGAAACTCGATTGATGGTTGAGGCTTGAAGCCAAGTGGTGGAAATGTGTTAGCACCAGTTACAAAGCACAGAATGTCTTTCATTTTGGCTTGACATGCGAGTTCTAAAAAAGGAAAAAAAAAGGTATGAGTCAAAATAGCAAAATAAGGATTACTGCAGCAATGTGCTTGCTTTTATTCCATCTGCTAAATGAATGCTTCAGTGACGGTTGATACATGATTAAATAAAACCCCTGATGATTTGCTATGCATCATTTCACAAAAACTCATCAATTCTAGATCATTTGCTGTTAACAACAGAGAAAACTTCTAGTCCTGGCTAGAGCATATGTTACCATCAGCACAAGCCTACTCACCTTCCCCGCCCCTTAATAGAAGACTTACTACTGCTCAACATGTAGTAGGCATGGGTAGTCCATGTTGCTAGACCTGAATCTGACAAGTTCCCTGCCACTTCAAACACACTGCTCCTTTTCCAAATAATGCTGCCATGCCAATAAAGTAATCTCAAAGACTTGGGACTGGAGGTAACTGCTACCTCCACTGTGCAAAGGCTCTGCT
Source organism: Pleurodeles waltl (assembly GCF_031143425.1). NCBI lineage: Eukaryota > Metazoa > Chordata > Amphibia > Caudata > Salamandridae > Pleurodeles > Pleurodeles waltl. Next base: position 918,208,886 of record NC_090447.1, read on the forward strand.
CTGTCAGAAACACACACAGCAGACTCATTTATGCACCATATCTATTTTCATTACTTTTCCTCGATGGACAGCACATCTTCCTGCTGAACTGGAGATTCCTCTGCTGCTTCAAACTTGCCATCACGTTTGTCACTGAACCACTGCTTATTGTGTAAACACATTTTTTGTTTGAATCAAGCAAATCATAAACAGATGAAAGGAATGGAAAGATAGAGTAAATGAACTGTGAAACAGTGTAAAGATCAATGAAGAAAGTGAGAGATTAAGAAAGCAACAACGATGAAGAAATCATGCAGTGGCATGAGATTGTGAAAATATAGAGTAAGATAAGGAAGGGAGGGACCTTGTGGGGTAAAAAGAATACTGAACTAGATAAAAAAATCAAGGCAGTGAAAAAAAGAAAAGGGAGAAATCATATTTTGAGAAAAGAGACGTGAGGGAGGAATGCAGGCAGGAATACATGAAGGGCAAAGTTAAACTGGTTTATCAGGCGCTCAGGCACTGCCATATTTCCTGACTTGAAACGGACAGTGTGTGCCCATGTTTTCTTGTTCTGTGGACCGCAACGTGCCAAAAACAAAAAGTTAAAGAAAACAGCCCACATAATAGCCCTTCCAGGAAACCATCTGGCATTGCCAAAGACCCTGACACTCCAACACTGATTAATGTATGTAGAACTGATGAATAAAAGAAAAGAGCAAGGTAGGTAAACAGCTCTGACAACAATGAAGGCAAGGTTAATACGCATTTCAGCTGAATGGACAAAAGATGAAAATGACGGTAAAACGCTTAAAAATTAGAAGATATGGATGGAAGAGAGTGTTGCTACATTTATGAAGAACATGAAAAGAAAGAATCAAATAAATCAGTGTGGAGGGAAATATCAATGGAAGGACAAAGGACGTCTTCACAAGTAGTGGAAGGAATTAACTAAATGTGGATGACAGAAAGAATGATAGCATAAGGGATGCAAACTATGAAAAAAGAAAGGTGATGGCAGAGCAAAGAGTGTAAAATAGGGAGCATATAATGTAAGAAAGATATAAAGACTGTTGTGAAGTAAGGAGAGAGTGGATGGATGAAAGAATGGGCTCAGATGAGAGATACCTTTCAAAAAATATATGTGCCTTGAATCTTTAAAATTTGGTTCTACTAAATCCTTACCCATGTGACTCAAACTGTATGATATTGAGCTATTTGCTGTATTAGTTCCTGAATTCCACAAAGTCCATGTTGAACAGCATTGTTTTTTCACCGTATTTCTTTATTAATTTTAATTATAGGAGTACATGAACCATGATTACAATTGGGTAGCTACCTTTAACTGCGATGACACCTCAGTTAAGCTGGAACAACCTTGTCAATAGTCATATCACACAAAATTAAGCTGAAAAAATGAAATTAAGTTTGCACATACTTTCCAATTATGTACACATTTATCCTTTTGTCCTTACAATGGATTTTACTCTGTGAAAATGAATCCAATAGGTGTGTCCTCCTTTTTCTCTCTATAATATAGAATTATCTATAGGAATTCTTACACACCATGCTTGCTATAATAGGTTCTTTTGAATTGTAATTTCAATGGCTGTCTCGCCATAAATTGAACTATAAAGGAACAATTTCACTTGCCTTCGCAATCTTGTATGTAATCTCTCCAGTAACCAATGATGTGTTCTTCCTGTATCCGGTACTTACTGTCTGATGGACTGAATTTAATGTTGAACATTCCATTAATAGTATCAGTGGTGATTTCTTGTTCCATCTAAACAAATGCCTCTTAAAAAATATGTTTATGTATTTCCATGCCCTGCAACACGCCCAGAGTTTTTAATCCCTCCTTTAATCTGCATTAAAGAATAATTAACTATAATTAGTCATACTACTGGTCAATTTATAATTTTAAAGTAATTCTAAAATTAACACGTCAATGATACATCCAAAAGTCCTTCAGCGCCCTATATTCAAGCTGTGTTCATAAAAAGTTCAGTCTAATTAGGATAATTTGAAACTAGCTGCTGGAGACTACTGACAAAGGTCAATTCTTTTTTTCCTGAGGTCTTGTGATAATTTCCTAGCAGCAAGGTAGCACACAACCTGCAGCTTTTCTTCAAAAAGCTGAAGAGGATAACTAATCAAACTGACCATGTACATTATTAGGAGGGCAAACTGTGTGAGTTTTTGAGCTTTTTGGGTATATGGACAAGTAGAACATATCTGAACTGCTGTATGTCTAGGCCCCACCCTGCTGAGATGGCACCTAGTGGCTGAGTAATTCAAAAGGTGCTACAAAGTGTTCTGTGGGCGTGATCCCACTGCTCTTCAGAGAAGCTTGGTAGATTGAGGGACAGATATTTAGCACAGTTGGGATCAGTGGCAATCCCAAATTTGCTAAACAAAGACCTTGTGATGAGGCAAGAAAGCATGGCTCAGTGATTTCCCTGAATTAAATCTACAATTTCTTGTTTGCCTCATGCTCCCCATTAGAACAGAACGTACACATTATGATGAGGAGGGCATCTGCTTCTGGTGCTGAAGCAAGGGCCCACCTTAAACACAATCACAGACTCTGGTCTGTTTTGTACACTGAACTGCCTGACATTTCCAGTCTGACCACAGATAGCTAATTAGTAGAGAGTTAACACACCTGTGTCCTGCTGTATATCCCCTTGCCACCTTATTCAGCAGAACAAAGTATGGAGCATTTTTATCACAGCTGCCTCGAGCACAAGGGACACCCATGAACCCACAATCAATCAATCAATCAATCAATCACAATATTTATAGAGCGCGCTACGTACCCGCTAGGGTTTCAAGGCGCTGAGGGGGGGGGCTTCTATTGGTCGAAGAGCCAGGTCTTGAGGAGTCTCCTGAAGGTGAGAAGGTCCTGGGTCTGCCGCAGGGGGGTCAGGAGGGTGTTCCAGGTCTTGGCGGCAAGGTAGGAGAAGGATCTGCCGCCGGAGGTCTTGCGTTGGAAGTGGGGAACGATGGCGAGGGAGAGGTTGGCAGAGCGGAGTTGGCGGGAGGGGACGTAGAAGTTGAGTCTGTTGTTCAGGTAGGCGGGTCCCGCTTTGTAGAGTGCCTTGTGAGCGTGGGTGAGAAGCTTAAAGGTGATCCTCTTGTCCACTGGGAGCCAGTGGAGGCCTTTCAGGTGGTGGGAGATGTGACATCAGGGTACGAAGAGGACTAGTCGGGCGGAGGCGTTTTGGATGCGTTGGAGTAGTCGGATGTCTTTTGCTGGGATGCCTGTGTAGAGTGCGTTGCTGTAGTCTAGTCTACTGCTGACGAGGGCCTGGGTCACCGTTTTTCTGGTATCCATCGGGATCCATTTGTAGATTCTACGGAGCATGCAGAGGGTGTTGTAGCAGGAGGAGGAGACTGCGTTGACCTGCTTGGACATGGTGAGAGCGGAGTCGAGGATGAAACCAAGGTTGCGTGCGTGGTTGGCTGGCGTTGGAGGGGGTCCCAGTGCGGTGGGCCACCAGGAGTCATCCCAGGCCGAGGGGGTGCATCCGAGGATGAGGACCTCCGTCTTGTCGGAGTTCAACTTCAGGCGGCTATTTCTCATCCACTCGGCAATGGACTTCATTCCCTCGTGGAGGTTAGCTTTGGTGGTGTGTGGGTCTTTAGTGAGGGAGAGGATGAGCTGGGTGTCGTCGGCGTAGGAGAGAATGCTGAGGTTGTGCTGACGGGCCAGTTGTGCGAGGGGGGCCATGTAGACGTTGAACAGCGTCGGGCTTAGAGAGGAGCCTTGGGGTACGCCGCAGATGATGTTGGTGGCTTTGGAGCGGAAGGGTGAAAGTCGGACTCTCTGGGTTCTGCTGGAGAGAAAAGAGGAGATCCAGCTGAGGGCTTTTTCTTGTATTCCGGCTGCGTGAAGGCGTGTTAGTAGGGTGCGGTGGCAAACCGTGTCGAAAGCTGCGGAAAGGTCCAGGAGGATGAGGGCAGATGTTTCGCCGTTGTCCATTTGTTGTCTGATGTCATCTGTGGCGGCGAGGAGAGCGGTCTCAGTGCTGTGGTTGCGTCTGAAACCGGATTGGGAGGGGTCCAGGATGGAGTTGTCCTCGAGGTGGTGGGTGAGCTGAGCGTTGACGATCTTCTCGATGACCTTCGCTGGGAACGGTAGGAGGGAGATTGGGCGGAAGTTTTTGAGGTCGTTGGGGTCTGCCTTGGGTTTCTTGAGGAGGGCGTGGATTTCGGCGTGCTTCCAGCTGTCCGGGAAAGTCGCGGTTTCGAAGGATAAGTTGACCTTTCGAAGTTGGGGGGCGATGGTAGAGGCGGCTTTGTTGTAGACGTGGTGCGGGCATGGGTCTGAGGGGGATCCTGAGTGGATGGAGTTCATGATCTTGCAAGTTTCGACGTCGTCTACGTGGGTCCAGGCGGGAAGGCGGTTGGCGCAGGAGGAGTTGTTGGGGTTGGGTCTGTCGGAGGCGTGGTGTTGAAGTTGTCGTGGATGTCGGCGATCTTCTGATGGAAGAAGGTGGACAGGGCGTTGCAGAGTTCTTGGGATGGTGGGATGTCGTTGACGTTGGCGCTGGAGTTGGAGAGCTCTTTCACGATGCAGAAGAGTTCTTTGCTGTCATGTGCATTGTTGTTTAGGCGTTCTGTGAAGTGGGAACATTTGGCGAGTCAGATTAGCTGGTGGTGCTTGTGGGTGGCTTGTGGGTTGCCAGGCTGTTAGGTGTGCGTTCGAGGAGCCATTTCTTCTTTAGTTTCTGGCAGGTGCATTTGGAGGTGATGAGTTCGTCTGTGAACCAGGCGGCTTTTTTCTTTTCTTGGTTGACTGTGGGCCTCTTTAGTGGTGCGAGGGTGTTGGCACAGTCGTAGATCCACCGTTGTAGGTTGATGGCGGCGGTGTCTGGGTTGGTGGGGTCGGTCGGCGGGTTCTGGGTGAACGTGCTGGTCAGTTGGTCTTCGGTGACTTTGCTCCAGCGGCGGTGAGGAGGTAGTGGGGTGCAGTGGTGTTCGGTGGGCTTCTTGAATGTGAAGTGGACGCAGTGGTGGTCGGTCCAGTGGAGTTCGGTGGTGTGGCTGAAGGTGATGTGGTTGCTTGCGGAGAAGATCGGATCGAGCGTGTGGCCGGCGATGTGGGTGGGAGTGTTGACCAGTTGTCTGAGTCCGAGGTTGGAGAGGTTGTCGGTCAGCGATGTGGTGTTGGCGTCGTTGTTGTTCTCCAGGTGGAAATTGAGGTCTCCAAGGAGGATGTAGTCCGTAGAGGCGAGGGCGTGGGTGCTCGTGAGGTCGGCAATGGTGTCGCTGAAGGGGGCTCGTGGTCCTTGGGGTCGGTAGATGAGAGTTCCCCTGAGGGTGGTGTTGGGGTCAGTGTGGATCCGGAAGTGCAGGTGTTCAGCTTTCTTGAGGGTGTCGTCCCTGTGGGTGTGGATTTTGAGGGTAGATTTGTGGGCGATGGCTATTCCTCCTCCGATTCCATTTGTGCGATCTCTTCTGGTGATCTTGTAGCCATCAGGGATGGTTATGGCGATGTCAGGGGCTGAGGAGTCGTTCCACCAGGTTTCGGTCAGGAAGGCTACGTCTGGGGCGGTTGTGTCGAGCAGGTCCCAGAGCTCGATGGCGTGCTTTCGTGCGGAGCGTGTGTTGAGGAGTATGCAGTGGAGGTGGTTGGTTGTTGCCGGCTTCCTTGTTCTGTTGCAGGTGAAGTTGCAGACGCGGCAGGAGAAGGGACCTTTGGTGTGCTTCGGGGTGGCCTGGAAGCAAGCTGTGGAGGTCCCGGGGTTGAGGGCGAGAGGTTCGCTGGCCGAGTAGTGATGTCTGGTGGTGTGGGGGGCGTGCGGACCGGGGGGGTGGCGCTGGGCGCGGTCCAGACACGGACGGGCGCAGACGGGCTTGCCTCTTGTGCGCCTCCGGCACGCCAGCGGCGCGGACGCGCAACGCCAGCCATTAAGAAGGGAGGGGGAGGAGCAGCTGGGAGGCGGGAGGGAGCGGCGAATGGGGGCGTGAGGGGGGCGGGCCGCAGGGAGGCAGCGGCAAGGGAAAACGGCAAGGGGGAGCGCCCAAGGGGCGAAAAAAGCGGAAAAAGGCACAAATTGGAATAAAAGGCCCAAAGGCACAAAAGGCAAATCACAAAATACGGAATACAGTCACAAATACGGTAAACGGCACAATGCACAAGCGGAATGCACAAATGGGGGCAAGAGCGCAAGGAGGCAAGGCGCAGAAAAACAAAATACACTCACAAATACGGTAGACGGCACAATGTACAGGCGGAATACAGCAATCTGAAAAAGGCACAAATGGGGGCAAGAGCGCAAGGAGGCAGGGCGCAGAAAAACAAAATACACTCACAGATTCGGCGAAAACGGCACAGTGCACACGGGTCTAGCGACTCTTACCAGAAGCCCACTAGACACCAGGGATGAGGCGCAGGAGGTTGCCTGTGGGTGGAGGAGGGTCTCGAACACGCTAGCAGCAGCGTGGGTGGGGGTCAGGGACACGGAGACAGCAAGGTGGTGCTGCGGACGTGGGGGGGCGAGCTCTTCACCGAAAACAGGTCAGAGGTCGCTCACCCTCGACGCGCAGTGCCAGCCATTAAGAAGGGAGGGGGGTGGGAGGAGCAGCTGGGAGGCGGGAGGCAGGAGGGAGCGGCGAATGGGGGCTCGAGGGGGCGGGCCGCAGGGAGGAGGCGGCAAGGGAAAGCGGCAAGGGGGAGCGCCCAAGGGGCGAAAAAAGCGGAAAAAGGCACAAATTGGAATAAAAAGCCCAAAGGCACAAAAGACAAATCACAAAATACGGAATACAGTCACAAATACGGTAAACGGCACAATGCACAAGCGGAATGCACAAATGGGGCAAGAGCGCAAGGAGGCAAGGCGCGGAAAAACAAAATACACTCACAAATACGGTAGACGGCACAATGTACAGGCGGAATACAGCAATCTGAAAAAGGCACAAATGGGGGCGAGAGCGCAAGGAGGCAGGGCGCAGAAAAACAAAATACACTCACAGACTCGGCGAAAACGGCACAGTGCACACGGGTCTAGCGACGCTTACCAGAAGCCCACTAGACACCAGGGGTGAGGCGCAGGAGGATTCCTGCAGGTGGAGGAGGGTCTCGAACACACTAGCAGCGCATGGGCGGGGGTCAGGGACACAGAGACAGCAAGGTGGTGCTGCGGACGTGGGGGGGCGAGCTCTTCACCGAAAACAGGTCAGAGGTCGCTCACCCTCGACGCGCAGTGCCAGCCATTAAGAAGGGAGGGGGGTGGGAGGAGCAGCTGGGAGGCGGGAGGCAGGAGGGAGCGGCGAATGGGGGCTCGAGGGGGCGGGCCGCAGGGAGGAGGCGGCAAGGTTAAGCGGCAAGGGGGAGCGCCCAAGGGGCGAAAAAAGCAGAAAAAAGCACACATTGGAATAAAAAGCCCAAAGGCACAAAAGACAAATCACAAAATACGGAATACAGTCACAAATACGGTAAACGGCACAATGCACAAGCGGAATGCACAAATGGGGCAGAGCGCAAGGAGGCAAGGCGCGGAAAAACTAAATACACTCACAAATACGGTAGACGGCACAATGTACAGGCGGAATACAGCAATCTGAAAAAGGCACTAATGGGGGCGAGAGCGCAAGGAGGCAGGGCGCAGAAAAACAAAATCCACTCACAGATTCGGCGAAAACGGCACAGTGCACACGGGTCTAGCGACGCTTACCAGAAGCCCACTAGACACCAGGGGTGAGGTGCAGGAGGATGCCTGCAGGTGGAGGAGGGTCTCGAACACACTAGCAGCGCGTGGGCGGGGGTCAGGGACACGGAGACAGCAAGGTGGTGCTACGGACGTGGGGGGGCGAGCTTTTGACCGAAAACAGTTCAAGGGTCGCTCACCCTCGACGCGCAGTGCCAGCCATTAAGAAGGGAGGGGGGAGGGAGGAGCAGCTGGGAAAGTGGCAAGGGGGAGCGCCCAAGGGGCGAAAAAAGCGGAAAAAGGCACAAATTGGAATAAAAAGCCCAAAGGCACAAAAGGCAAATCACAAAATACGGAATGCAGTCACAAATACGGTAAACAGCACAATGCCTAAGCGGAATGCAAAAATGGGGGCAAGAGCGCAAGGAGGCAAGGCGCGGAAAAACAAAATACACTCACAAATACGGTAGACGGCACAATGTACAGGCGGAATACAGCAATCTGAAAAAGGCACAAATGGGGGCGAGAGTGAAAGGAGGCAGGGCACAGAAAAACAAAATACACTCACAAATTCGGCGGAAACGGCACAGTGCACACAGGTCTAGCGACGCTTACCAGAAGCCCACTAGACACCAAGGATGAGGCGCAGGAGGATGCCTGCGAGTGGAGGAGGGTCTCGAACACGCTAGCAGCAGCGTGGGCGGGGGTCAGGGACACAGAGACAGCAAGGTGGTGCTGCGGACATGGGGGGGCGAGCTCTTGACCGAAAACAGGTCAGAGGTCGCTCACCCTCGACACGCAGCGCCAGCCATTAAGAAGGGAGGGGGAGGGAGAAGCAGCTGGGAGGCGGGAGGGAGCGGCGAATGGGGGCTCGAGGGGGGCGGGACGCAGGGAGGAGGCGGCAAGGGAAAGCACCAAGGGGGAGCGCCCAAGGGGCGAAAAAAGCGGAAAAAGGCACAAATTGGAATAAAAAGCCCAAAGGCACAAAAGGCAAATCACAAAATACGGAATACAGTCACAAATATGGTAAACGGCACAATGCACAAGCGGAATGCACAAATGGGGGCAAGAGCGCAAGGAGGCAAGGCGCGGAAAAACAAAATACACTCACAAATACGGTAGACGGCACAATGTACAGGCGGAATACACCATCCACAGAGGAGATCTAGCTCAAGGAAAGCAATGACACATACAAAAGACAATTTAGTAATGATCTTCCAACATTTAAAAAAATAAGTGAGTGAAGAACCTGAAGTAAAACTTAACACAGTCACTAAATGATCTCAAGTCTGAACTCAAAAAATAAACTAGCTGAGCTTCATCATGATGTCCACTCAGTGAGGATTTGGATTATAAATGCTAAAAGCAAAATTCAGATTCTAGAATACTGGACTGACCACTATGGTGAAACCACTAGCTAAGTCCAAAACTTCTGACAAGCCACAATACTCAATTGCAAAAATCCTGAAAATGGATCCCAAAGGGCAAACATCCACATCCGAGAACTGGAAGAAGGTGTGGAGAGAAGCAATGTGGAAGCCTTTGTAGCTAGCACATTCTCAACTATTCTTGAAAACGATCATCCAGATGTTACAAATTGATTGTGTACTTGGAGTTGGCTGCCAATCACTCACAAACCTGAGATGATGAAAGGATAGACTTAGCAAAACTACAGTTTTAAGGCAAAGGAGGTCATCCTCTAGGTAGCCCGGGAAAAGGATACCATCCCTTTTCAAGAGGCCACATGTTTCCTATGCCAAAATATTGCACTGGCAACCTTAATACACAGGCAGCAATTTAGAACCATAAGCTAGAAGCTATGTGATGTGCTGAAAACATTTGCTATCCTTTGACTTATCCATTAGACTGTTGTTCGACCATAAACAAAAATATCACCCGTTGAAGAGGTAAAACCTCCCACAGAGGTCACCCACACAGAGGGAGGTTCCCCTCACTGACTAAGAAGTGAAGATGTCAGTTAAGGTTCTTAGATGCACAAGGCCCCTGGTGTCAACGGCTTTACAAGTGATTTCTATAAGAAAAACTTGGCAGTGTTGCTATCATACTCCCCAGCCTTAGTTATTGGTGTCGGGCAAAACAGCAAACATTCCCAATTAATGAGTGAGGGCCTAATTACAGTAATCCTGAAACCCAAGAAAGCTCACAGGCTCTGTGCTTCTTAAAGGCCAACAGCCTTGTTAAATCTTAATACAAAACTTGTCTTTACTATGGCTTAATGCAACAGCCAATACAACCTGCCCAGTCAGGATTGATCAATTAAGACAGATACAAAATAACATTTTGAGAATTGTTCAGCTGGGTGGGAATGTCAACAAGAAGATCCCGGTCATATGTTAGCCTTAGACACTGAGGAAGACTTCGACTGGGTGGCCTGGGTCTTCCTCTCAAGGACTCTAGAGAGGTTTGAATTTGGTCCCTGATTTATAGTGATGGTTTGGCCAAATTATAATAATCCTACCTCCTACATCCTAATTTATCACAGAAGATAGAGGGAGTATACTTGTGTAGAGAAACAGGGAATAGCTAGCCATTCTCCCTGCTTTTTTATGCTCTTAGCATAGAACCCTATGCATCACACAATAGAGCAGACAGGGGAGTGTGAGGCACAACCTTTGGGTAGGAGTTTCACAAAGCATTCTTGTTTTCTAATCTCTTAATGATCCCTCAAGATCGTTCCCATGATTTCAACAACTTTTTGCTTGCTTTGATGGAGTATCAGGCTTCAAGGTAAACATAGCAAAGTTCATTACATTTAATTTTTTTCAACCTTACCTGATCTTTGAGGAAGGTTGGTGAACTAGCAAAAACACCCAAAATGAATGGACCAATAAGACAAGCAAATGCCTGGGTGTTAAATTGACTCCTAAGACTGGGAACCTTTACAAAGCCAACTTCTACATTCTACATGAGAGGACTGCCGGAGACTGTCCCCTCTTTAACTATCTTGGTTGTGAATGCTCAATTCCATTAAGATGACCTTTCTAGTTCTCAATCATTCCAGGCACTTCCTATAATGGTCTGCAGGGAATTGTTTACCTCCCTCAAACAGTTGGACAAACGGCTACACTCTCCTATAAACATATGCGACTACTGAAATATGGGGGGAATTGCCCTACTGGACATGATCTTATACTGTAGAGCAGCCCAAATAAGGGTGATAGCGGACTAGTCTCTCTGAGAACTGTGAAGCATTTGCCACATATGGAAAGGCTGTTGATAGTATGCTACATTTGGGACCTAACATAGAAGTCAGGATCTGCTCGAGCACCAATTGCACATTTATATACTCCCACAAAGACAACTTTCATAGGATACACACAGTTACTAAGAAATCGGTATTGGCAACATTTCCCTCCCCACACACACACTCACTGCTTTAACAGAGCATTTACACCTGCACTAGAACCAAACCCCTTTGATAGCTGGTGGGGGGAGGGAGTTACTATCTGTTATGTTTCAAAGGAAAGAGATATTCTCGACGTTGATGCCTGCAATAGTAAATGTCATGTAAATGATAGAGAGCGTGTTAGATACACACAATGACATCACTGTGTTCTCAAAGAAATGGCTTCTAAGGAGTTTGAGATCTTCTACCATTTGAGATGTCTGAGAGGGAGGCAGGAGAGACTAGGGTGAGGACCACCTTTCTAAATCACCTCTACTAATGTCTGTCCCAACTCGTACTGTACCTTTGCAAGCATTTTCCAATACAATCTCTGGCCTTAGTGAGACAGAACCACACCAAACTACCCTATGGGGCGACTCCCAAACAATCTTGCATACACTAGCAGGACGGGACGCTCCTTATAAGGTGATATTTGATTGATACCTAGTTCTTGCTAAGTTTAGAAAACAAGGCAACACTCCTTAGGTTGTGGATTATTAGGTGACTTTAAACATATATAGTAGGAAAGTCCTCATGTCTCCCCTTTCCAGAATGCAATCCTTGTACAAATTGAAGTGATACTTGGTTATCCAGTTCCAGCCTGACCTCCTTTGGTGAGATTGCACTCTAAGGGGAATATTTATACTCCCTCTGCGCCGATTGTGCGTCAAAAATGTTGACGCACAATCAGCGCAAACTTTGCCCCGTATTTAAACTTTGACGCCTGAGGATGACAAAATTCCACCGTGTGCGTAATTTTTGGGATGCGGCAACCCGCCTTGCGTTAATCATATGCAAGGTACATGTTCCCGTCCAAAAAATGGCTTAAACGGCTGTGCATCGTATTTATGCTTTCGGGCAAAAATGACGCACGGCCGGGAGGCGGAGCCAGAAAATGACGCACAGCCCGGTTTGCGGCAAATTTTAACGCCTGGGTCAGGGCAGGCGTTAAAATGGGGCAAACACACCTGTATTTAATCAGAACACACAGAACAAACAGCAGAGCAGCAGAGCAGCAACAGGGAGCCATGGAGGTGATTCTAATCCAGCGTGAACGCAGACGCAGAGCCCAGCAGCAACAACAGCAGCTACAACAACACCAGCAAGGACCCCAAAGGCAGCACAAAAGGCAGGAGAGGATATTCCGCCCAAGAACAACCCTTCAGGGCCTCAGGGAACACAACATCATACAGAGGTACCGGTTGAACTGGCAGGCCATTCAGCAGCCCTCTGCGAAACATTGAACAGCAGTTGGCCCCCACTTTGGTGACACCCCGCACCATCCCAACAGAAACAAAGCTGCTTTCTGTACTTCATATGCTGGCAAGTGGCTCTTTTCAAACAACTGGTGCCCTGGTTGGCGGAATATCACAAACATCATTCTCCGCCTTTTTGCCCAAAGTACTGGACGCCATCATTTGACTGACACCCCGCCACATCTGCTTCCCTAACACACTGCAGAAGCAGCAGGAAACTAAACAGGGGTTCTACGCAATCAGTGGCTTCCCACACGTCCTTGGTGCAATCGACTGCACACATGTATGCCTTGTGCCACCTGCTGCAACTGAACACCTCTACCGCAACAGGAAGCACACACATTCCATCAACGTGCAGGCCATAGTCGATCACCGGGGATTGATCACCAACATAGTGGCTAAATATCCTGGGAGTGTACATGACTCATACATCTTACGTCACTGCACCATCAATGAACACTTCCAGGATGGACGGTATGGCAATGGACTACTTGTTGGGAAGTACAAAAACCTACATATATATACACTGCACAGCAACCCTCTAGGACACACAACACATACACCACAACAGCAACATGTGAACAGGAACACACTGAGGTCGTGACATCGCTAGCCATGTTTCTTAAGTCACCATTGAACCTGTCACACATTGGAATTTACTGTGCAGCCTAATGTGAAGAGGTCAATGAGTGTGGTTGCCTAAATGTCACCTTGCAAATTGTAAGTGCCGCAATGACCTTTACATTAATACATTGCCTAAGTCTAAAGGTATGGGATGTCCAGGGTACTTTCATATGAACGTGTTAACAACACTTTCAATTTTAACTGTGCATGGAACTATCATCTCACCCCCAGTGAAGACACACAGACACCTGTATCACAAGTTACAATGCTAGGGAGGGCACATTGTACTGCAAATCCCAAAACATACTGCTGACAAACGGTTAGCAGACAAACACTCGTTCAGCCAAGGAAACAAAACAATGCAGATGGCATAGCCTACAAGCATAGGATATCACATTAGTACACAAAAGAGTCACAGACAACACAAGACAACTACTGCCATTAAAGGTCTTTTCAATAGTGCCAGCTACATCAACATGATCCCATTCATTTTCTCTTGCAGCTGATCAGGGGTATGGCATCCAGCCATGGATTATGACACCATTTGGCAACCCGAGTACAGCTGCAGAGCGTGCATACAACGAGGCCCATAGGAGGACACGCAGCATTGTCGAGCGGACCTTCGGCATCCTCAAGTCAAGGTTCCGCTGCCTCGACATCACTGGTGGTAGCCTCCTATATTCCCCCGAGATGGTCTGTAGGATCATCCTCACATGTGCAATATTGCACAACATTTGCATCAGAAGAAACATTCCCCTCCTGGAACCAGAGCCACACATGCCTGAAGAGGAGGAAGAGGAGGATGCTGGCCTGCAACAGGAGGGGGAACTACAGAACACAGCTGCTGGTATACGCAGGCGGCAACAGATTGTAAATAATTTCTTCTGAATAGGATCACCTTCACCACTTTAGTTAACTATTTTAAATAAACACCTATTATAATCACCATATCATGGTCTGGCTATTCCTTTTTACACACCTTCATCTCTACTTATCAGAATAAGAGTGTTGCACTTGGCATGGGCTTCTACCATGCATGCACAAATATATTGTATAGCATCATCTGCCTTTTAACTGTACCATTTGAGTTAAATCCTCTTGGAAAAGCAAAATTCCCTTGTCTGGGTTGCATTTATGCATGAATGACAAAGTGTGACAGTGTCCCAGGGTCATAGGCAGAGATTGGGTACGGGCTTTCAGCACAACCAGCAACCTCTGATAATGTACATGACTAATACACAAATGTCAGAACCATGACAGTTCACACACAGCATCACAGTGCGCACAACATAGTGATGGGCCGTGTGTGGAGGATAGCTGCGAGAATAAACAGCACAGAGGCTATGATGTTCCCAGATGCAGTGGGAAGTGCAGAGGCCAACCTGTGTACAAATGTTGTAATGACACCTGCCGGAACATGACAATTGAGACATTATCTCACTCAGCACACCAAGGATGCCCTGTTGACTGTCTCATTACATGTCTTTATTGACAGGGTGGGACCATCCACCATGGGTGGGTGGGGGGCTATGTTGGGGTATTGTGTGTAAAAAAAAAAAAAAAAAAAAAAAAAAGCAAAAAACATAAAAAAATAAAAAATTAACAAAAAAATATATATTTGTTTAGGATAGTATAGTATGTGTTTAGGTTAGTATGTGTTGTCCTCAATGTGTCCCGTCTCATAAGGGGGTTTGGGGGTAGATGTTTACAACGTTTCGTTATATGTGATAAGTAAGTGTAGCTCAGGTTAGTTAGGGACAGTTGTGGGTAATGAGTAGTCAGGGTAGATTAGGGTAGGTAAGATTTTTCCTTCAGTTTCCTCATCTATGTTTAGCTTTTAATAAATATTTGGTTAACCCTTAATAGTATGTGTTGAATGGTACTTGATCGTGGGTCTGGATTCCGTGTACATCTCTTTTGTACTATAACATCTGTGTCCAATGCTACATACAAATCCCAACTGAGCTGTACCATTGGATGCTAACCCAGAGCTACCTTGCAAAGTGTCTACCCTTTGTTGCAACCACCAATCACAGTTCATATGGATGACAATGTGTTTCTGTTGATAAGTGTGTTTTCAAAGTCACTAACAGTGCTTCCAGACTTGATATTGGGGAAACAGTTTTAGGTCTGACTACAGTGTGATGATCATGCACACCCTTGGCCATGTGGCAGGAACTAGTGCTTCCAGGAGTTAGGAAATGGGCTGACGTGCATGGAATGTCATCTGCGCAATGCATGTCATATGTGTGGCACTTGTGCTGTCTATGTTCTGCTTCTATGGAACTCTAGTCACAGACATTCCTTGCAAATATTGGATGCAGTTGGACTAACTGCTGACAAGGGTCTTGTCAGACATTCCTGTTAGTGATGCCAAAGCACATTGACTGCCTCATGTATGAGGCTTGTTTTCCCCTTATTTTGCACGCGTTGACTGGATTGCTGTTGTAGGTGTTGGGTCAACTGTATTACAGCTGTGCTGATTTCCTTCTGGGTTTTCTGCAGTTCCTGCAAGATAGATGTTAGGGCTTGCATAGCTGCTGCCTGATCTGCAGATGACATCATGCACGAATGCATCCCCTCAAGGCTGGCTGCCATATTTTGCATCCCCACCCGCACCTCCTTGGCCAGCTCCCGCTGTACTCTAACTACAGTTCTCTCAAAGCTGTTGCCAGTGTCGTCTGAGTCCTCAGCTGTATTGGAGCTGGCAGGTCTTACAATTGGGGTGGTCGGTGGTTCCTCTGCGATGGCTGCTTGTTCTGTGCTCCTCCTTGTGACTGAAGGTGGGGTCTGGAGGGTTTCAAGGACCTTTTGGATAGTCTCCTGGGGAATGTTTATCGGCTCATCATCCATGTCATCAGGGAAATCAGGGACAGGCATATCGGCAGGAGATCCATCTTCCTCTGCAATGAAACAGGGTACAATTAGTGTGTCTGTGTTGTGACAATTTTGACGTGACGTGCCTGCCTTTTGATGAATTCACTTTGTGATCTTGTTTTGTATTAATATCTGCAGTCCTTCAGATGGGCATTGTTTCAGGCCTATGGCCCACCTGTGTGTCACATGTATGTTATTGAGTTATCAGACTTGTCAGCCTCATCGCCTCTAGGTGTTGGTTTATGCCAAATAGAGAATTGCCACCTTCTTGTCCTACTCGACCCTCCGTGTATATCCATTCTCATGGTGAGACCTTTCACTGGCTGTGGGTGTTCTGATGGCACCAGCAGCACACTTAACTATCAGGACCTGCCCCAATCCCTGATCATTCACATCGACTTAAATGTAATTGACATGTTGCATATCCTATGCATGGCAATGTTATGATCCGATATGGATGTTGACATTGTTAATGGGTCCTGCTGATGTTGGTTAATGTGTGTTACATTGGATTGCCCTGATAGTCGTATCAATGTCCTATTTCGTCCTCTGTCTGTGCAGGTGTATTTCAGTGACCAGTTACATGTGTCCCCTGCTCAATGCTGTTGTCTGAGCAGTATGACATTTGGGATGTTGCCTTGTTACCCAGGCACAGGATGGACCCTGACATATGCAGCATGGGTGTGTCCTTGGTGCTGTGTCGCTCCTATTGTTGTTTACTTTGGCTGATGTTTGTGACAACTATGGGCATTGACATTTGAGTGTACTGGGGCCTTTGTCTTGTTTCAGGGGATTGTTGCAGATGTCATCCTCACCCCCTAATTTAGGTGTGTATGTTTCATGGGGAGGTTACTGCCATTGGCTACTTGAGCTGCACACAGATCAGAGGTGGTAGTGGCAACTGTTGTCGCAGTTACATTGCAGTTGTCGGTTTGGCTAGAGGATTGCTAATAGGGCCCTAGTTAATGTAGGAGGTATGTTGGCTGACGAGTGCCAGGATGTCAGTTTGACGTAGTGGCCTTCCCTCCTGTCGTGGCTTTCCCTTTGCTCCATCGTTGGCATGACAGCATGTCCCCATGGGACTGTTGTTGGTGTTGTGTAATGGTGTGCCCCAGGTCTTCTCAGAACGGGCCATACTCCCATGCCGTGCCCCTTTACCCATGCCACTCCATGTATTAGATGACTTCCATGCATTTAGTGGTCGGTATCCCCCCCCATGCTCACAGTTGACATTATTGCATTATAGTTCCCCATGCGACTTACCCTGCATGTGCGTTGTGTCCTGGTAGTCTGCGCTGTCCTGTCCTTGAATCCCTGTGACGATCTCCTCAGGGATGATGGCTGCGACCATCTCCTCCATGTGGTCCAGGGCCTCCTGGTGTGCTGGACTCCCCCCTCCAGTCTGCAGTGCTGCCTTCCTGTTCCTGGCCATCTTTTCCTTGGTCCTGCGTTTGCAGTCATGCCAGCGTTTCTTGCACTCAATGACTGTTCTGCGTACTTCTGCCACACTGTTTATCTTGTCAACAATTTGTTGCCATATAGCCTCTCTCCTACTGATTGGCAACTTTGATGTGACAAACAGTTGGTGCTGGTGTTCCGTCACCTCTTTAACCCGAATTTCCTGCTCCTCTGCACTGAAGCGACACTTTCTTTTCTTCTTAAAAGTGTCCTGGTTCTTGTGTGGGTCCTCCTGGCTAGTTCCTGGTCTGCTGGCATCTTCCTGGGGTCTGTAGTGGCATCTGGGATCCATTTTGGCTCTCCTCTGGTGAAATTGCTGTGTTTGCTGTGTTTTTTTACGCTATTGCGTAAAAAAAAACGGCGCATATCCGGTTTGCGGTGTCCACCCACAGTCATTTCCGCCGCGTTAACGTAGTTTTCCTTTACGACTTGACGCTGCGGTATGCGTCAAAAATAATGACTCCCACCTGTTGTTTGCGCCGCCGTGCGTCAAAGTATAAATCTGATGCCCGCACGGCGCACCAAAATGGCATTAGCCGGCGGTAATATTTTTGACACAAAACTGCGCCGGCGTCAAAAAGTATAAATATGGGCCTAACTTTTTTAAATAGCAAAAAACTGCTAATTAATTGAATATGTGGAATTATTTAGGGGCAGATAAAACAACACCGGCATCCGAGTAGAATAAAGTGGACCCTCCACCTGTGTCAATGTGGCATCTCAGACTGTATTCGGACAATGGTAAGACAGTTAAATGTCCTGGCGGATGCATTTAAAATGAGACAATTTGGAGTTGCCCTTACTTTTGT
Source organism: Pleurodeles waltl (assembly GCF_031143425.1). Taxonomy (NCBI): domain Eukaryota; kingdom Metazoa; phylum Chordata; class Amphibia; order Caudata; family Salamandridae; genus Pleurodeles; species Pleurodeles waltl. The sequence continues at coordinate 918,226,953 of NC_090447.1, forward strand.
GTCTAACAGACACGAGCCCTGATTCTGTTACATTTTTAGAACTCATTTTAGGTTGCAAGGCATTGAATATAAGTTTACTGCCTCTGTTTATGCTGATGCTCATTGTGACTATAAAGGGAAGGTAGCCGGTGCATATTTTCAAGTGCATTTTCTAGTTGTGGAAGTTGAGAAAGAGGGGGACCGGTGGTCCTGGGACTCTCTTTTTAATTCTTCCTGGATTTTTTTCTCTATTTTGAATTGTGTTGGGTGGGTCAAACCAAAGGGGATTGTTAGGATTCCTGTAACTTTTGTTAGCCCTATATTTACATCCTGTTGCTGTAGGACTGCATAAGTTGCACTGTAAAGTGCCAATAAAAAGACGGAAACAAAGTAAATTCAATACATATTTGATAACAATAATGTGAATGATTTCTGATTATATCATTTGGATATTCATGGAAATGTGATTTTGCATGAAGCCATTAGTATGGACAGTGATTTACGGTAATTACATTTTTAAAATGATATAGTGTTATAGAATATATGCACATAAATATCACCATACCTAAGTAGCGAAGGAACATTCCTCCCCACAATGTAGCAAATGATGAAATCCTCCAAAAACTCTCTTTTCTCATTCACAGATTTTAATGGGCGGAAGCAACCTGCTATACTTAGAACTGTGCTGTGTTTTTGAATCAATCCTTGTAGATTCTCAAGAGAAAAAGCATTCTCAATCTGTGGAAAATGTAAGAATGTAAGAATGTGATATTGTGATTAAATAATTAAAAAACAATTATACTGTAAAAAAACATTAACTAAACCATATTAATGCAGAATAAGTGACTTGACCATCTTGTTCAGTAAGTTCAATGTTTCTAAAGGAATAGCACTCAAAAGACTAAAACAATATTAACTGGTACTGTACTTAATGATACTGTAGAAAATTAAAAATTCAACATTGAGTGAATTAATCCAGGACACAGATATTGAGGTTCTCTCCTATATCAGATTGTTTGCGGAAATATGGTCAGGAAGGCTCCTTCTATTATATTAAAAGTCAGTGCTGTAAACTGTAGCAATTCTGAGGAAGTCTGATGGGGCAACTGGATGTGGTTGTTGATATGCCTCTAGTTATGTGCCTGAAGCTTTGTCTTATTGGAATGTAGAAACCCAGATATATCAAGGAGATATCACATATTGTTGCAACAAATATGGATCAAAAACGGTTCCACAAGAGGGCCTCTTAGGTTGATCACTTGTGCAAGAACATGGATTTGTCTATGGCGGTGGAGAGAGTGGCAAATAATTGCAGGCTGACCTGGAAAGTCTAAAAAAATTATGGAGCCCCTGGAATAGACATTCTGAATTAAGCTGAATCCATATAAGAAAGATAAATGCAATTTTTTCATATTTGTTTATAGTACATTTGGTAACATATATAAATCCATGATACATGAATAAGTATTAACCATAACAAATTAAGCACAAATGCGTTGCATGTTTTCATCTAGTTCACCTATAACTACATGAAAACAAAGTAGGAAAACTAGATAAAGATTCATCAGTACCAATGTTCAGTATTTATTGCTTACCTCTTGCAGCATGTCTTGTATCTCAGGATCTACCACATCTCCCAAACCGGAATGCACATGTTTTGCATCAGAAACTAAACATTGATAAAACACAGGAGACACAAAATTTGGAGCAGGCCCCCCGTGAACTAGGAAAAGGGCCATTGCTTGGCCAGCAAGGTAGTACTCATCATTTCGCATACCTGAAAAAAGAAAAAAAATATTAAACATAATGGCCCTCATTACAACCCTGGAGGTCAGTGTTAAAGCGGTGGTAGTATCGCAAACAGGCCAGCGGAACAAAAACGGGATTACGACTGTGGCGGAAACCACCAACATAGACAGCCACATTAACTCCGACCGCCACAGAGGTAGAAACAAACAGCATGGCGGACACTGCCAACAGACAGGCGGGAGACAAAGTATCACCCACTGTATTACATGAGGCCTATCCGCCACCTTTTCCGGGGCAGAACCAACAACTTCAAAAGCACCTCGGAAACAGTACACAGAAGGGAAAACACTCACCTCTCAACACACACACACGCAACTCCCCCACCCTCACACACAACAACATACGCATAAATACATGCTGCAACATTACATATACATCCCCCCACCCCCTGGAAGAACGCAAGGACAAAAGGAAATGATTGTAACAATTGTAATCATGAAAAATCCATTAGTCAAAAGTCAAAATTCAGTATATACAAATATGTACACCAACTACACAAGTCCGGATAGTGTTCCAATCATTGTCTGTGGACCACTGGGCCCAAAATGCATGGGTGAGGCCCACACATGATGCGTGACTGGAAATGGAGAGAACACTGCTGGGGCATCAGATAGAAAATATACAGGCACCTCAGGGGGAGGGGGCACCTCAGCCTGATAAACGCACAATGCAACTGCTGCACGAGGGGGCTCCATGCCCACTGCTTTATCCTGGGAGTGCAAAGCCACAGTCTCTCAAGTCTCACAAGTGGGTGGTTTGCCCACTGCTTTATCCTGGGGAGTGCAAAGCCACAGTCTTTCAAGTGGATAACAGTCGCCACTGGTTCTGGAGGGGGCCTGGTGCCCAGAGTGCTTCATCCTGCCCAGGGCTGAGGTAGTGGATGTATCTCTCCACTGGTTCTGGAGGGGGCCTGGTGCCCAGAGTGCTTCATCCTGCCAAGGACTGAGGTAGTGGATGTGATACTCCACTGGTTCTGGAGGGGGACTGGTGCCCACAGTGCCTTATCCTGCCAAGGACTGAGGTAGTGGATATATCTCTCCACTGGTTCTGGAGGGGGCCTGGTGCCCAGAGTGCTTCATCCTGCCAAGGACTGAGGTAGTGGATGTGATACTCCACTGGTTCTGGAGGGGGCATGGTGCCCAGAGTGCTTCATCCTGCCAAGGACTGAGGTAGTGGATGTATCTCTCCACTGGTTCTGGAGGGGGCCTGGTGCCCAGAGTGCTTCATCCTGCCAAGGACTGAGGTAGTGGATGTATCTCTCCACTGGATCTAAAGGGGGCCTGGTGCCCAGAGTGCTTCATCCTGCCAAGGACTGAGGTAGTGGATGTGATACTCCACTGGTTCTGGAGGGGGCATGGTGCCCAGGGTGCTTCAACCTGCCGAGGACTGAGGTAGTGGATGTATCTCTCCACTGGTTCTGAAGGGTGCCTGGTGCCCAGAGTGCTTCATCCTGCCAAGGACTGAGGTAGTGGATGTGATACTCCACTGGTTCTGGAGGGGGCCTGGTGCCCAGAGTGCTTCATCCTGCCAAGGACTGAGGTGGTGGATATATCTCTCCACTGGTTCTGGAGGGGGCCTGGTGCCCACAGTGCTTCATCCTGCCAAGGACTGAGGTAGTGGATGTATCTCTCCACTGGTTCTGGAGGGGGCCTGGTGCCCAGAGTGCTTCATCCTGCCAAGGACTGAGGTAGTGATGTATCTCTCCACTGGTTCTGGAGGGGGCCTGGTGGCCAGAGTGCTTCATCCTGCCAAGGACTGAGGTAGTGGATGTGATACTCCACTGGTTCTGGAGGGGGCATGGTGCCCAGAGTGCTTCATCCTGCCAAGGACTGAGGTAGAGGATGTATCTCTCCACTGGTTCTGGAGGGGGCCTGGTGCCCAGAGTGCTTCATCCTGCCAAGGACTGAGGTAGTGGATGTATCTCTCCACTGGTTCTAAAGGGGGCCTGGTGCCCAGAGTGTTTCATCCTGCCAAGGACTGGGGTAGTGGATGTGATACTCCACTGGTTCTGGAGGAGGCATGGTGCCCAGAGTGCTTCAACCTGCCGAGGACTGAGGTAGTGGATGTATCTCTCCACTGGTTCTGAAGGGGGCCTGGTGCCCAGAGTGCTTCATCCTGCCAAGGACTGAGGTAGTGGATGTGATACTCCACTGGTTCTGGAGGGGGCCTGGTGCCCAGAGTGCTTCATCCTGCCAAGGACTGAGGGGGTGGATATATCTCTCCACTGGTTCTGGAGGGGGCCTGGTGCCCACAGTGCTTCATCCTGCCAAGGACTGAGGTAGTGGATGTATCTCTCCACTGGTTCTGGAGGGGGCCTGGTGCCCAGAGTGCTTCATCCTGCCAAGGACTGAGGTAGTGATGTATCTCTCCACTGGTTCTGGAGGGGGCCTGGTGGCCGGAGTGCTTCATCCTGCCAAGGACTGAGGTAGTGGATGTGATACTCCACTGGTTCTGGAGGGGGCATGGTGCCCAGAGTGCTTCATCCTGCCAAGGACTGAGGTAGTGGATGTATCTCTCCACTGGTTCTGGAGGGGGCCTGGTGCCCAGAGTGCTTCATCCTGCCAAGGACTGAGGTAGTGGATGTATCTCTCCACTGGTTCTAAAGGGGGCCTGGTGCCCAGAGTGTTTCATCCTGCCAAGGACTGAGGTAGTGGATGTGATACTCCACTGGTTCTGGAGGGGGCATGGTGCCCAGAGTGCTTCAACCTGCCGAGGTCTGAGGTAGTGGATGTATCTCTCCACTGGTTCTGAAGGGGGCCTGGTGCCCGGAGTGCTTCATCTTCCAAGGACTGAGGTAGTGGATGTGATACTCCACTGGTTCTGGAGGGGGCATGGTGCCCAGAGTGCTCCAAGTGCAGTGTGGCCAGTACAATTCCCTCACCTGGGTGTGCGTTCCACGAGATTTGCGAGGTTCAGGTAGCATGATATGCCATGGAGGCAGTGACATACCCCACACTCCTGCGGCTGCGCCTTCCACCTGCAGGTGTAAACAGTAATGGAAGAAATGCCTCATGGAAGCTGCCCAGGGTCCTTGAACTCTCCTCCAGCCTCAGACGACTGACCACTGGGGATGGTAGCCATGTCAGCAGTGGTGCCAGTGTCCGATGATGCCGCGGGGCCAGTGGCGGTGCTTGCGGCCGTGTCTGTTGCGACAGTGCTTTTGGCGGTGCTGGCGGCGGTGCATGGGTCAGCACCTGAAGAGGGATACAGCAGGACATTTCCTGCAGCCTCAGATGGCTTTCCACTGGGGAAGAGGCTGGTAACTGTACCTGAGGCTGTAGACGTGCAAGGGGGCGGTGCAGGTGGTGGTTGTGGTGGCAGGCCAGCTAGTGGTGTTCACCGCCGTACAGGTTGGCGTGGTCGTGGACAGAATGTGTGACACTGGTCCCTCAGTCAGTGCCACAATGCCCTCTCCTGACCTGCTCTTCAGCTCTTGGCCTTTGCCCAGCTTTGATGGTGCCGCAGTTCTCTTGCCACTATCCCCTTTGGTTTTTGTTGGGCCCTTGGTGGCAGGTACTTTTGGCTTCTCCCTCCGTGATGTGGGCACCTCTTTCACCTTGGCAGGTGGTGGAATGTCCTTGACCTCACTACGTGGCACACTGGCAGCCCTGATGTGTGGCGCACTCGATGACCCCGCAGTTGCTGGCACCACTGTGGCTGGGGATTTGGTGGCTGAGGTGCTGGTCTGGGACCTGGAATACCTGGCCCTAGGGGAAGGATGGGGGGGAGGTGTAGGGAAGAGGTCAATGTTAGCCAGGAAGTGTTTTTTAGACACACTGGGATGGGAAGATGGAGGGGGTTTGGGAGTAGAGATAGAGGTAGTGGTTGTAGGAGGTGTACGTCTGATGAATTTGGGTGAAGGTGTATGGGCCGAAGGCTGTTGTGAGGTGGATGGCTGTTGGGTGGGTGTGTGCCTGCGTTTGTGCACTTTGGGAGGAGGGCTCACTGACACACTGGGAGAGGACACTGGCGATGTGTGAATGGTAGTGGGGGTGGTGATTGCACAGGAGAGGTGTGTGGTGATGGGCGTGCTGGTGATGGAGGTAGTGGCTGAGGATGTACTGCATGCAGGTGTGAGTGGAGACGAGACACGGAGGGAGGAGGAGGACATGGAGGAGGGGGACACAATGGAGGCAGTGGATGTTGCTGTGTCTGAATGGGGATGGTGCTTGTGTGAGTGCCTGTGGGATGTGTGGTGCTCATGTTTGCCTGAGCCACTCTTGTGTGTTGATGAGTGTGCATGCTGGTATGATGGTGTATTTGGGATAGGCTGAGGTACAGGGGATTTGGTCTGGGTAGAGGAAGTTGAAGGGGGGAGACTGGACACAGGGACAATGGCTGCCATCAGTCCTGAGGCCAGAGCCTGAAATGCTCTCTGTTAGGCTGCCTGCCCAGAATGAATGCCCTCCAGCTATGCATTTGTTTGTTGCAAATGCCTCTCTACACCCTGGATGGCATTCACAATGGTAGATTGCCCAACACTGAGGGATTTCAGGAGGTCAATAGCCTCCTCACTGAGTGCAGCAGGGCTGACTGGGGCAGGGCCTGAGGTGCCTGGGGCGAAGGAGATGCCCACCTTCCTGAGTGAGCGGGCACCGGACACACGCTGAGGGGCTGCTGGGAGGGCGGTGCTGGTAGGGGGAGTGGCGATTGTACCTGTTGATGCAGTGGGCACAGAGGTGCCCGCCACCCCAAGGGAGCTCCCATCAGAGGAGGAGTCGCTGTCACTGCTGTCTGCTCCTGTCCCCGCCGTGGAGCTCCCCTCGCCCTCCATCCCACTGGTGGCTTCAGACTCCCTTGTCTCGCCCTCCAGGGCCAAGTGGGATGCAGCTCCTTCCTGCTCCGGTGCCACTGTTCCTCCGCCTGATGATGCTATTGCACACAAGAACAGAGAGACCACAAAAAGTGGGGGGAAGACAGAAGAAAGACATGTTCAGTGCATGCAATACCACTACCGTTGGCGGACACTACAGACACAGCAGCCCTCTGCACTACACCATGCACTTATAGTTGCTAGATTAATCACATGCCCATGGGGTACAAGGCCTATGCCCGATTGCTGCACACATGGAAGTCACAGGAGCCTGACTAAGTGTCCCTCCTGCTCCGGTGCCAATGCTCCTCCGCCTGATGATGCTATTGCACACAAGAACAGGGAGACCACAAAAAACATGGGGGGGAAAGACAGAAGAAAGACATGTTCAGTGCATGCAACACCACTACAGTTGGCAGACACAACACAAAGGGAGCAGCCCTCGCCACTACACCATGCACTAACAGTTCCTAAAAATTTCAGCTGACCATGGGGTATGAGGCCTAAGACCAATTGCTGGACACCTGTAAGTCACAGGAGCCTGACTAGGTGTAGATGGCTCTTACCACTGGTGGGGTTGGGGTGCCACATAGCCTACCTCACAAGGGACCTTGATTACCAACTTCGCCCTGGGCTAGGGGAACCCACTGCCCACCTCCCCCAACCAGACACCTCATTGTGCATGCAGAGTCAGCTGAATGAGAGTGTACTCACCCCTTGTGGCTGCTGTGATACCCTCAAGCTCCCATCCAACTCTGGATAGGCCAACACCAGGATCCGGAACATCAGGGGGGTCATGGTGCGACGGGCACCCCTCCCACGTTGGGAGGCCATCCCCAGCTGGGCCTCCACCGTCTTCTTGCTCCAGCGGCGCAGGTCCTCCCATCTTTTACGGCAGTGGGTGCTCCGTCTGTGGTATACCCCCAGGGTCTGGCCGTCCTTGGCGATGGCACACCAAATACCCTTCTTCTGGTGGGCGCTGACCTAGGGGAATTGTACAGGGGGAAATGAAATTACTTACCCGTCCGGACCGTTATACTCATTGCCCCCCAGTTCCCACCCTTGCCCTGACGCACATACACTCACCATCCGCACATGCAGGCTTCAGCCCCTCCATGTATCTTCCATCCACACCACTCCAACAGGCATTGCCCATGCAGCATGCTCACAGTGTACTCCCCTGTTTGTCTGGAGGACCGTACAGTTGCGTGTACTGGTCAAGGAGCCCATCCACTAGTTTCTCCAACTCCTGTGAAGTGAAGGCAGGGGCCCTTTCCCCAGACACATGAGCCATTGTCGCATCAGACTGAGGTCACAGCAGCACTTGCAATGTAGGTCCTCTCCTGTTGAAGGTCCGGTATCAAGTGAATGAACAGACAGAAAATGGCGGTCATTTCCGCGGCGGTGCGTACCGTCACCACCGGCGTACATCGTCATTGGCTCCTGGGACCCATAGAACTCAATGTTAACCAATGCAGAATTGCGCCGTGGTCTTCGAACGCCCACCGCAATAGTGTACAATGCCAGTGCATTTACGTCATATCCCATTGTCATACCTTACAGGTCAGGCAGCCGCCATTTCAGGAGGCCACATGGGATGGATGTTAACTGCGTCACACCTATCTAGGCCGGGAATATAGACAGATACCGGCACATTGTGGATCCTCAGTGTTGGATGACTCTCTGCTCGCTGTTCTCCTCCATAGGGCACGTCTGCTGCGGCAGGTGATGAGATGGCAGCATCCTCTGGTGTACTGACACCTGGTGAACCTGTCGACAATGGAAGAGAGACACATCCTAGTCACATACAGACTTGATCGTGCAACAATCCAGGAAATGTGTGCCCCGATGGAGCAGGACCTGATGTCAGCTATCCGCCATCCCGCAGGAATCCCCCCTCTAGTGCAGGTCCTGTTGGTACTCCATTTCCTGGCCAGTGGGTCTTTTCAAACAACAGTGGCCATGGCATCAGGGATGTCCCAGCCAATGTTCTCTAACGTGTTGTCCAGAGTGTTGTCTGCCCTGCTGAAACAAATGCGCAGCTACATCGTTTTCCCTCAGATGGAGGATTTGCCCACAGTGAAAGGTGACTTCTATGCCCTGGGACATATCCCCAACATCATTGGTGCCATTGATGGTACACATGTGGTATGGCATGAAAAAGAATGAACAGGTGTACAGAAACCAGAAGAGCTATCATCCTATGAATGGGCAGATGATGTGTTTGGCAGACCAGTACTTCTCCCATGTGAATGCCAAGTTTCCTGTCTCTGTGCATGACTCTTACCTTTTGAGGAATAGCAGCATCCATAATGTGATGGGCCAACTCCAGAGGCACCGTGTGTGGCTAATAGGTGAGGCCAAGGTCCCATACAGTTGACTTAGGTGTCTGGGTATGGGGCTGTCCCTAAGGGTTAGTGTGTGTCTAACCGTTGTCCCTCGACATTTGCAGGTGACTCTGGTTATCCCAACCTGTCATGGCTACTGACCCCAGTGAGGAATCCCAGGTCAAGGGCAAAGGAATGCTACAATGAGGCACATGGGTGAACTAGGAGAGTGATCAAACGCACTTTCGGCCTCCTGAAGGCCAGGTTCCGGTGCCTCCATCTGACAGGTGGTTCCCTATACTAAACACCGAAGAAGGTGTGTCAGATAATCGTGGCCTGCTGTACGCTGCACAACCTGGCTTTGCAACGCCAGGTGACTTTTCTGCAGGATGATGGGCCAGATGTTGGTCTTGTGGCGGCTGTGGAGCCTGTGTACAGTGAAGAAGAGGAGGCAGAAGATGAGGATATCGACAACCGAAACAACATCATCATGCAATACTTCCAGTGAGACACAGGTAATACGATGCCACTGCTTCCCACATCTCATTCTATTGTTGGAACTAGTATAAGTGTGTAATTTTCATTTAATGTATGGACCCTGACTTGTCCTTTTGAATTTCCATTTTCACAGATGTGGGTCCCACTTTGTGACATCTGCTATGTTTACTGCTGGCCTACAGCTGTGTTACATTGGTATGTGAACAAGTAAATTGACATTGCTATATTCCATAGTTATTGCAATTACACATTTGTGAAAGCACAGACTGACTCCAGATTGTTTTGTGATTGAAGTGTGTTTATTCCTGTGCTAATAAGTGGAGGGGGTTGTAAAATGGGCTGGGGGGATGGTGGAGGAATGTCCATGGCAGAGTCCAGTCTATTTGTTTCACAGGTGCGTTGTCCAAAGGGGCATAGGAAGTAGAGCAATGGCAGTTTTAGGATGGACAGGGTGACATAGTGGGACAGAAGGGTGACATTCAGGGGTGTCTCATTTTCTGGTGGGGTCTTGGCAATGGTCTCTGTCTTGTTACTGGATCTCAGGGACCGTTTGCGGGGTGGTTCTCCATCTGCTTGGGGTGGGGTGCTGGTGTCCTTTTGTTCCAGTGTCAGTGCCTCCTGTCCACTAGTGCCGGCAGAGGTGGAGGGCTGCTCATCGTCCAGGCTAGTGTCAGGGGCCCCTTGTTGTACCACTGTGTCCCTCCTGGTGTTGACAAGGTCTGTCAGCACCCCTGCAATGGTGACCAGGGTGGTGTTAATGGACTTCCCTGATCCCAAGGTAGTGTTCCTCCTGCAGCCGCTGGGTCTCCTGAAACTTGGCCAGTACTGTTGCCATTGTCTCCTGGGAATGATGGTAAGCTCCCATGATGTTGGAGAGTGCCTCGTGGAGAGTGGGTTCCCTGGGCCTGTCCTCCCCCTGTCGCACAGCAGTCCTCCCAGTTTCCCTGTTATCCTGTGCCTCTGTCCCCTGAACCGTGTGCCCACTGCCCCCAGGTCCCTGATTTTCTTGGGTCAGTGGGTTTGCCTGGGTTCCCTGTAGTGGTGGACACACTGCTGCTTGACGTGTCCTGGGGACCGAGGGGTGGGCCCGCTGGGTGGGTGCTGTGCTGGTGTTTCCTGAGGGGGGAGGCTCTGAGGTGACATGTGCCAGTGTCAGGGGAACCGACTGTCCCAAGGTCCCAGATGGGCCGGGCTGGTCATCTTGATCCAGTTGGACAGAGCTGCTGTCATCACTGTGGGCCACATTCATAGAATGGTAGCTCTTCTGGTTTCTGTACATCAGTTCACTCCTGCGGGGGCACCAGGCCACATGTGTCCCATCAATGGCACCTATGATCTTGGGGATATGTCCCAGGGCATAGAAGTCACCTTTCACTGTAGGCAAATCCTCCACCTGAGGGAACAAGATGTAGCTGCGCATGTGATTCATCAGGGCAGACAATACTCTGGACAACAAGTTTGAGAACATAGGCTGGGACATCCCTGATGCAATGGCCACTGTAGTTTGAAAAGACCCACTTGCCAGGAAATGGAGTACTGACAAGACCTGCACTAAAGGGGGGATCCCTGTGGGATGGCAGATATCTGACTTCAGGTCTGGCTCCAACTGGTCATACAGTTCATGGATTGTTGCACGATCAAGTCTGTAGGTGACTATTACGTGTCTCTCTTCCATTGTCGACAGGTCCCCCAGCGGTCTGCACACCAGAGGATGCCGCCATCTCATCACCTGCCCCAGCGGACGTGCCCTATGGATGAGAACAGCGAGCAGAGAGTCAGCCAACACTGAGGTATTACAAAAAGTCATTAGCACACATTTGTCAAGCAGCAATGTGCCTGTTACTGTGTGTATGCAAGGCCTAGATAGGTGTGATGCAGTTATTATTAATGCCATGTGGCCCCCTGAAATGGCGGCTGCCTGACCTGTAAGGTGTGACAAGGGGATATGAGGTAACTGCGCTTGTGTTGTACACCGTTGCGGTATGCGGTCGAAGACCGCAATGCAATCCTGCATTGGTTAGCAGTGGACCCTATAGGTCTGAGGAGCCAATGACGATGTACGCCGGCAGTGACGGTACGCACAGCCGTGGACGTGACTGCCATTTTCTGTCTGTTCACTCACTTGATACCCGACCTTCGACAGGAGAGGACCTACACTGCAAGTGCTGCTGTGACCTCAGTCTGGAAGCGACAATGGCTCATGTGTCTGGGGAAAGGGCCCCTGCCTCCACTTCGTAGGAGTTGGAGAAGTTAGTGGATGGGGTCCTCCCCCAGTACATGCTCCTCTACGGTCCTCCAGACAAACAGGTGAGTATACTGTGAGCATGCTGCATGGGCAATGTCTGTTTGGAGAGTTGTGGATGGAAGATACATGGGGGGGGACTGAGCCCTGCATGAGCGGATGGTGAGTGTATATGCGTCAGGGCAAAGGTGGGAACGTGGGCCAATGACTGTGACGGTCCAGACGATTAATTTTTTTCCTTTTCCCCTGTACTATTCCTCTAGGTCAGCGCCCAACAGAAGAAGGATATTTGGCATGCCATCGCCAAGGATGTCCGGACTCTGGGGGTCCACCACAGACGGAGCACCCACTGCCGGAAAAGATGGGAGGACATTCACTGCTAGAGCAAGAAGACGGCGGAGGCCCAGCTGGGGAAGGCCTCCCAATGTGGGAGGGGTGCCCGTTGTACCATGACCCCCCTGATGTTCCGGATCCTGGCGGTGGCCTATCCGGAGTTGGATGGGTGCTTGAGGGCATCACAGCAGCCACAAGAGGGTGAGTACCATCACATCCATCTGACTCTGCACGCATTACGAGGTGTGTGGGTGGGGGAGGTGGGAAGTGGGTTACCCTAGGCCAGGGCGAGCTTTGTAGACAAGGACCCATTGTGAGGCAGGCTATGTGGCACCGCAGCCCCACCAGTGGTAAGAGCCATCTACACTTAGACAGGCTCCTGTGACTTCCATGTGTGCAGCAATTGGGCATAGGCCTTGTACCCCATGGGCATGTGATTAATCTAGCAGCTATAAGTGCATGGTGTAGTGCAGAGGGCTGCTGTGTCTGTAGTGTCCGCCAACGGTAGTGGTATTGCATGCACTGAACATTTCTTTCTTCTGTCTTCCCCCCAATTTTTGTGGTCTCCCTGTTCTTTTGTGCAGTAGCATCATCAGGTGGAGGAGCAGTGGCATCAGAGCAGGAAGGAGCTGCATCCCACTTGGCCCTGGAGGGTGAGACAACGGAGTCTGAACACACCAATGGGATGGAGCCCAAGGGGAGCTCCAGAGCGGGGACAGGAGGTGACAGCAGCGACAGCGACTCCTCCTCTGATAGGAGCTCCCTTGCGGTGGCGGGCGCCTCTGTGCCCCCGCATCAACAGGTACAGCCGACACCCCCCTACCAACACCACCCTCCCAGCAGCACCTCAGCGTGTGTCCCGTGGCTGCTCACCCAGGAGGGTGGGCAACTCCTTCGCCCCAGGCACCTCAGGCCCTGCCCCAGTCAGCCCTGCTGCCATCGGTGAAGAGGCTATTGACCTCCTGAGATCCCTCACTGTTGGGCAGTCTACCATTGTGAATGCCATCCAGGGTGTTGAGGGGCATTTGCAACAAACAAATGCATACCTGGAGGGCATTCACTCTGGCCAGGCAGCCCAACAGAGAGCATTACAGGCTCTGGTCTCAGCACTGATGGCAGCCATTGTCCCTGTGTCAAGCCTCCCCCCTCCAACTTCCTCCACCCAGACCCAATCCCCAGTACCTCAGCCTATCCCAAGCACACCATCATACCAGCATGCACACACCTCAACACACAAGGGTGACTCTGGCAAATATAAGCACCACACATACCACAGGCACTCACACAAGCATCATACCCATGCACACATACCAACATCCACTGCCTCCACTGTGTCCCCCTCCTCCATGTCCTCCTCCTCCCTCCCTGTCTTGTCTCCACTCACACCTGCATGCACTACCTCTTCAGCCACTACCTCCATCACCAGCACGCCCATCACCACACACCGCTCACGTGCACTCACCACCCCCACTACCATTCACACATCCCCTGTGTCCTCTAGCAGTGTGTCTGTGAGCCCTCCTCCCAAAGTTCACAAACGCAGGCACACACCCACCCAACAGCCATCCATCTCACAACAGCCTTCGGCCCATGCACCTTCACCCAAATTCAGCAAATGTACACCTCCTACAACCACTGCCTCTTCCTCCACTCCCAAACCCACTCCATCTACCCATCCCAGTGTGTCTAAAATACCTTTCCTGGCTAATATTGACTTCTTTCCTACACCTCCCCCTTCCGTCCCCTAGGGCCAGGCTTTCCAGGTTCGAACCCAGCACCTCAGCCACCACATCACTGGGCACAGTGGTGCCAGCAACTGCGGGCTATTGGAGTGCGCCATGCATCAGGGCTGCCAGTGTGCCATGGGGCGAGGGCAAGGATATTCCGCCACCTGCTAAAGTAAAAAAGTTGCCCACATCCCGGAGGGAGAAGCCGAAAACACCTGCCACCAAGGGCTCAGGGAAAATGAAAGGGGATAGTGGCAAGACAGCTGCACCATCATCCAAGGTGGGGAAGGGCCAGAAAATAAAGGGCAGGTCAGGAGAAGGCATGGTGGCACGGACAATGGGACCATTGTCACACCTTCTTTCCACGTCGACGCCAACCTGTACGGCAGAGAAGACCGCCACCTGCACCGCCACATGCACCGCCACCAGCACCGCTGTCATTGAGCCCACCACCAGCACCGCAGTCACCGAACCCGCCACCAGCACCGCAGTCACAGAGAACGCCACCAGCACCGCAGTCACTGAGCCCTTCACCAGCACCGCCGCCACAGAGCCCGCCGCGAGCACCGCAGTCTCAGAGCCCGCCACCATCACTGCCGCCACAGAGCCTGACACCAGAACCGCCGCCAGAGAGTCCGCCGCCAGCACCGATGCCACAGAGCCCGCCGCCAGCACCGATGCAACAGAGCCTGCCGCCAGTACCGATGCCACAGAGCCTGCCGCCAGCACCGATGCCACAGAGCCCGCCGGCAAGCACTGCTGCCACAGAGCCCACCGCAAGCACCGCTGCCACAGAGACCGCCGCAAGCACCGCCAGCGGCCCCGTGACATCCTGAGCCAGTGGCACTAGCACAGACATGGTTGCCATCCCCAGTGGTCAGTCGTCCGAGCCTGGTGGTCAGTTCCAGGAGCCTGGGCAGCTTCCATGATGCACCACCTTCAGTGGAGAAAGGCATCCACTACCTCAGTCCTTGGCAGGATGAAGCACTCTGGGCACAATGCCCCCTCCAGAACCGGTGTAGAAAGGCATCCACTACCTCAGTCCTTGGCAGGATGAAGCACTCTGGGCACAATGTCCCCTCCAGAACCAGTGGAGTATCACATTGACTACCTCAGTCCTTGTCAGGATGAAGCACTCTGAGAGACTGTGGCTTAATTCCAAATAAGTGCCATATCAATCATGCTGCAAACATGTGTGAATCCGATAAGATGTTCACAATTTTAAAAAGTGTACTTCTTTAAAACTCAGAATCTTTACACCTTAATACATCACACAGTAGTATTAAAAATAAGAGTTTTGTAACATGCACTAAGAAACGTGCTTGCTTCTGCTTTCATGACACTGTCAGTAAACTAAGAGGTAAATCACTTATGTTTACCCTAAATGTAGACTAAGGGGCAAAATAACAAATATTTTGTGTCAGGGTTGTGTCACTTTTATGTCACAGCTCCAATGCAAAATCATTTTTGTTATTTAATAATTCATGTAAATCTGCCCATAGGCATAGGGCCTCCTTGCTTTTGGAAGAAGTTCCATGGGTGGAGCATAGGCGTTTCCATGCATCCACCCATGGATTTTGAAGCATTCTCAGATTTACAGACTTGTAAACCTGGGAATGTGTCAAAATCCTCCTTCTTCCGAGTGAGGCGCAGGAGGAGGAATATCTATTTACTCTTTATTTCCTCTTCATGGGTGCTGGATTTTTTAGCACACATATGAATAGGAAAAGGGTGTTAAATATTGTATTTATGTAAGAAGGTATCCCTTCAAGCACAAAACAATACTGCCTCTCACACAGTCACTTTTGCACTATGTGCCTAGGGTGCCTATGTTCACGCTAGGGAGCACACAGTATGCTAGTGAGAGGAGGCAGTAGAAAAGCATCATATTTTAATTAGTAAGGCACAAGTCTGCATGCAACACAGTGCAGCAACTTTGCTTGCTCCCCTATATTGCAAGACAAATTAGTAAATCTGTCCCTAGATTCTAACTATGGCTGGAGCAACATGCAGTCTATGATCAAGTGTATGTTATTCAATGACCTCTTGTTTTTGTTTAATTGTAATTGTATATCTGATAGAGACTTCTAGTTGCAGATTCCTTACCTTAGAATTTTCCCCCATGCGTCAGACTGGATCTGGAGATTGCGCTTACTACCCCTGACGAGGCATCTAAGTGCTTTTCAGGGGGAAAGGATTAGTGGTGGATTAGCCTATGGAAATATGAGTTAATTTGAGCGGTGGACCTGTGAGTCATTCAGTTGGATTAAATGGAATATTGGAGGGATAGAACAGGGAAAAATCTAGAAAGGGTTAATTGGGAGATCATAGTAGTGAGATGAGGTACGAGATGAGTAAAAGAAGTGATGGAGGAGGGAAGAGTCTGTTGAAAGGGATTAGTGAGAACATAGTAGAGACACTTGAGGGAAAAATGCAGGGTTGTTTGGGGGATCATAGTAGTAAAATGAGGTTTGGGATAGAGGGGGGAGAGTCTAGGAAGGGTTATGTTGGAGATCATAGTAGTAGAATGAGTTTATGGATGAGTCAGAGGTTGGAAATAGAGACTAGATTGAGAGAGATAAAGTGTAAGGCACTAGTGTATTGGAGAGAGTGATTTTTTTCCTTTTTTACAGCAGGAGTAAAGTAATAAATATATAGATACTTAGAGTTAAGTTGTAGTCAAGTATGCACTTTAGCCCGCTCCTCCAGTCACAACATATTTATAACTTTTTTAAACTCATGTTAGCAATATTTGTCAAGCAGTTCCTTCTTTGTAATAGGAAATAAACTGAACCTACCCAACTCTCCTTCCGTTAATGATGCGCTATCTTGATGATTTTTTGTACCCAAGGGACTGTTGACTGAGATGTTAAAGTACTTCCTAGCTATCTCCGGAAAATGTCATCAATTGACTGTGACATCTACATTCTTGGCAGTTTATGCTATTGAACAGGAGATGTGGGGTCATTTTCTCCCAGAAACCTGGCTTGTAGATCAAGCCACATTTGTCAGGTACCGAAGTATTTCAGTCACTGGCAAAACAAGTGGACAGAGGTCATGCAAAAGCAGTGCATTGACAGAGGTTTCAAAGCCACAATAATAAAAAAGGATCATTTCTTTAACCTATGAGGTTCTGTTTGTTTAATGTCACTGTTCTGTCCAGGACAAATTGTTTAAGCTATGAAGTTCTGTAAATTTAGGGGCATATTTATGAAAAGTAGCGCTGCACCTAGTGCAGTGCCACTTTTCTTGCACCCCTTAGCACCCCTTAGCACCCCCCTGACACCACCATATGTGCGCCGTATTTACAATACGGCACACCATGGCAGTAGTTAGGGGGACTAGCATCAAACTTTTTGACACTAGTACAGTGCTTTCCAGGACTAGCATCAAAAATGTTGACACTAATTCTGCAAAGCACCCAGAGACCCATTGAATATAATGAAAGCCTCTTTCTAACGCCTGCAAAGAGAAGGCATTAAAAATGCAGAAAAAAATGTCACAAAGGAATCTCATACATTCCTTTGCACCATTTTTACAGCCACCTTACGACCGGAACATCCCCCTTGCAAACATTATGCCTGGTGCATGCATAATGTGGCACCCGGGTTTACAAATTGGCACAATGCATGAATTGCATCACTTTCTAAATATGGCAGGGTAAAAATGCCATGTTAGCGCTGCCTTAGCGTAAACAAATAATGCTATGGCGGCACTAAGGTGGCGCTAGGGGCTCTTTAGTATGCCCCCTAATGTTACTGGTTCTGTCTAGCACACATTTTTGAATGCCAAATGGCAGACCTGAAAAATACTTCCTGTTTAGAATTAGGCAGTAGGAAGTGGTGAAATATGTGGTTCAGGATGAATAAAAGCCTAAATGATTGTGCTTTTGTAATTGGAAATTAAGTATAAAATGTAGGATAGTAGGTTGTGGACAATTTGTGCCAAATAACCAATAGTGCTGCAGGGGGATTAAACTGACACAAAAGAGCAATGAATAAACACTTTTTAAGAGTTTTCGCAAGCATCCAGATGGGCAGCACTGTCTCACAAGGTAGCCATATGACATACAACATTGAGACACATGCCCCCAGCATCAGCTCTGCAATAGAAAGGTGAAGAGAAAGCATTTGTGTATGCCACAGTTTAGTGAACACTGGTAGGCATTTGTAAAGTTTTTGCATTATTGCAATGCTGGTTTACTTTTCACTTCCCCTCAAGAATGCATGACTATTTCATATGACACTGACTGAGCACCAAGAAACCTGCACCAGTGGGGCAGGGTCAGAACATACAGTTTCTATGTAGCGACTTATCCATTTGAAATTCGGAAGCGTCTAATTTTCTGCATGAGCATTGCAAGAGTTACCCCACTAATGCAGTTTAGCGTCAAAAAGTATAGCTCCAGCTAGCGCCAATCCTGGACACGGGCCGGGCACCATAGTTATGGAATGGCGCTAGATGACAGTAATACCCAGTTAGCATCATTGTAAATTATGCTTACTAGGTGGGGGAGGTGTAGGGGGAACCAGAGCTTCTGAGCCAAATTATGGCGCAACACTGTTTAGAGGTGAAAAAGGCCTCCACCCCTGCCCTCTCCGCAGGCCTGGACTCTCAGACTCTCGAGCTACTGACCTCGCAGCTAACAGGAAAGGCTGCACACAGGCCTACTCTTTTAGAACGGCAACAGAGCTCCGAGGCATTGCCTCAGCAGCTCAGCCGGTCTAGGTTCTGATATAAACATCAGGCATGGGTGCTGCTACCCCTTCTCTCATGGGTACTACTGCATGTACAATAAACCCTTCAACAGTGCCAGCTATTAAAAGAAAAACAATTCAGAACAAAGTAAAACAAACTCAACACCTACCAGAAGTGTTTCAGCCTGACGTGCAAATGAGGCAGCATGGAGCTGCTGGACTCAAGAGTCAGGCTGGGACACAGGTCACTGATTGTGTGGTGACGGAAGTGGCTATGGCAGGCAAGTGCCACTGTCAACCCCAAACAGCAGAGCAGAGAAGGGTGTAACTGCACTTTGTGCAGCCTGTTCCTGCATGTGTTGAAAACGTGCTGCTGCCCACAACCCGTCCTCCCACTGTGCTGGCCGATTCAGTGTCCATTGTGAGCTCTGCAACATGCATTGAACTCCACAGTGATTGGCTGTTACTATCATGTGCTTTCCAGTGTGTCTTACACACACATTTCATCATATCCGATTTTTTCACATCCGTATTCAGTTCATTCAGTATTGTATGCAATTCGATGTGATTCATATCAAATTTCAGTGATGCACATATTTATTTCAAGAGCAGTGTGATTTGCTTCACTGTTATTTATATCTATTTAAAGATATGTCATATTTGAATCATTCTATAATGTTATTTTTATTTTTTAATTAGCTGTTATTTTATACCAATTCTATACAAAGCAGTAAATTTGTATTCAGTAAATTACAGTACTTTAACACATGGGCAGTATATCGATAAATACATTAATGGTCCAGCAGTATCCCTCTTTTCCCAGAACATCTTTCTCGCACATCAGGAGCCATATTACAGAAATTCCTCAGGGTGGCAATGGGCGTTTGCGCCCGCTTTGCGCACCCCGAGGCACTTTGGTATTACAGACGGGGCCGCAAACACTTGTGGTGCCCCTTCTGTAATACCAATAGTACTGGCACACATATAGTGCCAGCCCTATCACAACAGGGTATTCCCTTATTTACATGGGGGAGTTGGCTTGTGCAAATGTGGGAATCTCTTTGCCTCTGCTCCCACGCAATATTATAGACGTGTGGGCAGAGGCAAAGAAGATGTCTGGAGGCACATTGAAATTGTGCCACTTAAAGAATGGTGCACTGTCAGTGCTTTCCCTGAAGGCAGCCCTCTAGGAGGGGCAAAGGGCTCCTATGGAGCCCCCAGAGTTCTCTTTGCAGGTGATTACAGTCACTCACTGCACTCGCCTACAAGGGCATCTCTAATTCCCCTTCAAAGTGCAGGCAGGTTGCTGCTTGCTCAGTGATACACAAAGCGGCTTTAAAGCAGCCGCTCCGTTCTTCACATGAGTGCACTGCCAACATAGCAGCATGAGCTCTTTACTGCTGTGGCGGCAGAGCATTCATGCTGATACTGTGCATCTTCCTTGGTTGCACTGGGCAAACCTTTTAAAGGGTGAGCCTGGTGCACAAAATTAGAATGTATTGTATGTCTGATATGGCCCCAGGATTGCACCTCCAAAG
Source organism: Pleurodeles waltl (assembly GCF_031143425.1). NCBI lineage: Eukaryota > Metazoa > Chordata > Amphibia > Caudata > Salamandridae > Pleurodeles > Pleurodeles waltl. The sequence goes on from NC_090447.1 coordinate 918,246,916, forward strand.
CACAGTGCATTTTTCCAGGAATCAGTTTGAATACATATTGCCACCATGCCGCCATTCCTCCCCCATTTCACATGTTTGGCCCAATCTTTATCCAGTTTCCGAGCCATTAATATCATGAGTTAACAAGTACGCTTGCAATGGGCCACAGATGTTTTTTGTCTGGAGACGCAGGATAATAGTAGAGTTCCAGTAGGTCATTGTAGTATATCGTATCATGCAACCAGGTCCTCATTGCAGGTATGAGATCCCTACCCCTCACACATGACACGTGCCTCTTTGCCAATAGCAGTACCATCAATGTGAACCGTCACATGATGCATGGCGTGCCCTTAGTTTAGCCCCTAGAACATGAAATAGTTTGCCACAGTACCTTGCAATCAGTGGGCATGCTCAGGTCAGGTGCAGGAAGACAACTTCTTGCATGTTACATCCTGCAAACCAGGAGTAGGACGTAATTTCTGTGTAAACAATCTTCAGGAGAGTATAGTTTGTCCTGTGTAAATATACCGTTAGGAGATGGCTCCCCAATATAGCTACAACCATAAGATGACTCCTTATGGGTAAATAAATCTCCCAGGTCTGCACCTCACAGCACCTTGGTATTAGGCCTGCCTGGCATCAGCCTGTATAGAGGTGTAGAGCTTGGTTACCAGTTGTCCAGCCACCTGTACATTCAAGAACATGGTTAATGTCTTGGCTTCGGCAGCTCCACAGTAAACATAAGGTAGAGATCCCTGCACAATGTGCGAAGGCAAAAATAGGTGAATGTGTCCATCGAGGAAAAATCAGCTGCGTTTGCAAGTGTTAGGCAACCAAAAAAATCACTGGTAAGGAATAGCTCACTCAGCGAGTGCATCCCCGTTTAGTCAACCTCTAGACGACAACTTTATCTCTTTATCTTTAGTCAGCAGTATTAAAGGGAAGTGATGAGAGGATTGTTCAGGGGAATAGAGTATTCGGTAGCCCAGCCATCTACAATTCTCCCAGGCCAACTCTGTGCATGCCACAGACTGTAACTCTACTCGGCCGTAGTGCAGGATGTGCCCAGCAGGGCTCCAAATGGATTAAGGTGTGCTATGTCATGTTCAATATTGTGTCTGCCATGTAGGGGGAGTGGCATAATGTAGTAGTGTGCAAAGTGTGCTTGAGCACAATGGTAATTAAACTCTAAGAAACTAATTTACAAGAAATTACGCACTGCTGCTGCAGCGAGGCGTCAAAGTTTTTAACACCATGTAACAACAGCTCCTAACGCCATGCTTGCACCAAATTTACTAAACAGTGCACCATTCATGTTAGAATTGGTGCAGCATTAAAAAAATGATGCTAGCCTGTATGCCATGGCACTAAAAGAAATGACGCTTGTGCTGCAAAAGTGACACTGCCTGATTAGTGGCACATAATCTGACGCTAGCCACCCTAGCACCACTTTTGCACCTAAAATTGTAAAAAAGTACAGCCGGAAAATGAATTAAAAACAGAAACAAAGAGGAGACACCGGAGAAACAGAAATGGAGAACCCAGGAGACCAGAGACCCCAGGACAACCCCAACAACCTCAGTGCCAGACAGGATGTCCAGTCATGCTCCCAGGAGAAGGGAAGAGGAAGATGAAGTGCAAGTTTAGTGAGGAGGAGAACTACTTCCTGATCACTGAGGTGACAGAGCATCAACACCAGCACTTTATCAACTCAAAATTGCCATTAGGAATGAAAGAGGCTATATGGCAGTCCATTGTGGACAAAGTCAATAGTGTGGCAGAGGTGAATAGGACAGTCATTAACTGCAAAAAGCAATGGCATGATTGCAAGCACAGAGCATAAGGAGAAACTGGGCAAAAAATGCAATGCAGTATTGCAGGCCAGAGGCGTAAGTCCAGTGCCCCAGGAGCACCTGGATGAGTTGGAGGAGATTGGTAAGTCGTCATCCCTGAGGAGTTGGTGGCAGGAGTCAAAGGACAGGACAGTATGTCACAGCACCCAAACGCACAGTTTGCAGGCCAAAGGGTAGTATGTTGGCACTCCTGTGGTGAAACAGCAAAGACATTTAATGCACACTGACCTCCCACAGTTTGCACAGCCCAGCCCAGTACCATCACCTCACTCACCTCATTGTCCGAAGTGCAGCATCTGTCCACGTTTACCTCATATTGTACCTCATTTATGAGTAAATGACAAAGTGCAGTGCAGAAAGCCAGTAGCTGCGCCATGTTGTGTCAAATAGAAAGTTTGGGGATACATTGCATGTAATGAAACTTAGGGGCTTATGTGTGAGCCCCTTCTGCCACTGGTGTCTCACTTTTTCCCATAGAAAAAGTGACGCACCAGCGGTGCAAGGGGTTTGTAAATAAGCCCCTATATTGTTCCCAGCTGGCATGGCAGGCACGTGAGTGCATACTGATGTCAGCTGTCATGGAAGGGACTGCAGGAACTCATTCACAATAATCAATTGGGGGAGTAATCTAAAAGATGCACACCGCAGGACCATGTGTAGACAAACTAATGATATATGTGGGCATAGTGGAACACTGCTACTGCTCTGCATGGTAGTTGCTGACTGTGGATGCCAAAATGACATTTCCTCTGAATTGTGAGACTGTGCATGCTGGTGAGCTGGGAATGTGTACTGCATGGTACCTACACAAATACACATGGGCTATTGGGTCCGAATCTGCAATGCTTGTAGCATACCTGGGAAGGGATTGTAGCAAAAAGCCAATTGGGGGACTACAACCTGCATGTCATATAGCTTGGGGCCAACATGTGGCACATGCCAGTAGGGAGTAGGATGCAACATTGTCTCAGCTGCCATATGTACAATTTGGAGGATGTCAAACAGGGGCATGACGGGATACGAAGAAACACCTATCTACCACAAATCACAGGACTCATGGAAGGCTGAAGTGGGTGGGCGTCTCATGTGGGACTCAGATGTAGGTATTTGACACTAATCACACCGCTAATACAATGTGGGGTGACGCCCTAACAACTGCTGTCTATAAAAAAATAATATGTAGTAAAACTGGATATGGTCATGCATGATCAACGTGTTAAAAGCATGTGAGAACGAATGTTGATCTGCATATGAACAATGTGTGTCACTTACCCAGGTACAAGGAACCAAAAGTGGGTAATCTGACGGGGTCCACAGTCAAATGACGTATGACACTCTGCAGATAAACAATTCATATCAGGGTTTTAGGGGAGAATGTAACTGGGCTAAACTCCCCAGTAGTACAGGGCCCATCCACTCAGAGCAGACACACAATGCTTGTGACCGCAATCCATATGTAATGCAAATATTGCCAAACTGTGCATAAATATCCATGGCCAACATGTGTATTACACATCACTATTGATCTGAGGGCCCCATGTTTGTGGAAATGACATAATGTGGTGCTGCAGCCAGCTTGCTATCCTGTGTTGCGTCATTTGCAAAATGCAGGGATGTGTTGTATTTATAAAAATGCAGTGCATCCCTGTACATTCCTCAGTGATGATGCACAAACTGATGGCTAGCACCAACACAAGTATCCCTGCACCATGGAGGAAGGGTGCCTATGTTGCAGGGATGATTGCCCATGTGATGGAAAGGACACTTACCAGAACATGAACAATCATGAATGTTGTCGTCTACTTTCCATGTGTACAGCAGAATGCAGCAGTCATTGAAAGAGGACACAGATGTGGAGAAATAGTTAATTCATCTCCTTTGCACCACTTCAATGCCACCCCTGAGGGGTTGTAGGAATGTGATGCATTTTAAGACAGCTAAATCTGGGAATGCGTCAGATTCCTTTTTAATGCCATGGGTGTTGCATGGGAACCCCCGAGCAACACCCATGGACCTCACCTTATACACAGTGCAATTTGTGAAAGGGGTACCTATCTACAGGTCCAAGGTTGCTTGATGTGGCCTTGTAAATATGGGGGCCGCAATCTGTGCCACCAAAGCAGCAAAAACAATGGCACTCTGGTCCCACAGTCTGTTGCTAAGGCCCCGTGAATAAGGGGCTGAAAGTGCTCCTTTGGAAATCTTGATTGTTAACCTGATTGCTCATGTCAACATGTAGCAGAGATCAACATTAACATATGTCTATCTCATGGGAGAGGATGACTCTATACCTCCTGTCCCGGTGACCATCCTGGACTTTTCCAAAGATGTGGACGACCAGCTACAAACCATACATACAGACACCCTCCAGCAAGTCTTCAATGCCAAACAGACACCATCTCTCATCGCAGGGAGTCTTGACAGCATTCCAGGGTCTCCAGATGATCTGCCCAATAGGCAACAGACACAATCAGATACCGCACCCAGAGCCCTGACTCCCAGGAACCACAAATAATATTCCAACAGACTGTGGTAGGAGTCCAGCAGGAGCTGACAGATCAGGAATGGACAGGGATGGAGACCATAGCGGGCACCCTGGAGGTAGTATATAGGTGCCTCAGTCCGAATAAGGACAACGTGGCTGCCATGAGAAAATGCCCTGCCAAAGTGGCACCAGTGAGGTTGTCAACCAACTGGGGGCAATAATAAATATCTTGGAGTCCACTGAGCAGAAGCAGGACTCCCTCATAGCCATCATGGGTGCCGACCACCATAACGGTCCTGCTGTGTTGCAAAACCTGCAGATCATCCTTGCTGCGTTGCTGTCTTATGTGTTGCCACAGAAGAGAACTGCCGTGGAAACTGGATCCACATCTTCAGCCCCTGATTTATGTGTGCCTCCCTCAACTTCAACACCTATAACACTCCTGTCATGAAAGGCACCAGTTATGTCACAGGATGAAGATGTGGAGGACATATTTTTCACCAGGAAAACTGCACGGTAGCATCTCTCTGTGGCAAATGCCCCCTTTCTCTTTTGCTCTGTGCTGAACATCATGCCAGTGTCAAAACACCTGGCATTGTCCTCAACTGGACACTCTCGCTGTTGACCTGTCACATATGTGGACTGTCATTGTGGCCAGTCTTTCCTAATGACAATATGGTCTTCCTTCCCACTAAAGTGCTCCTTTCCTACAGATGTCCCATGACATGTTCACTTCCTGGACTCTGTCTGAACATCCAATCGCTTAATATATCCATTGGGGTTGTTCTTAAATGGAATATAAATCATTACTGCGTGCAAATTTACACATGTAAATAAAATCACTTACTAAAGCCTTTGTATTGCATGTGTGTCTGAAGGAGGAACAACATGAACATGTTGCATTGTGTGAAGCAAATACACTGACTGCTTACCAAAGGGATATGTGTGAATTGCAGTCAGCAACAAAGCCACACAGACTGAGTGCACATACTTGAAGTATATGATGTGTATGTTGATAAACAAACAGTTCCTGAGGCTCCCAAGTATGCAATGCAACAGGTATCATGCTGTCATTGTGACAGCTGATGTAACTCACACCACAAGTGCTTGGACTAAGCAAGGATAGTAGCAACAAAAGTACATTGATGTGACAACCAAAACATTCCACCAAAGGATGTCCCAGGACTTCCAACACAGAGCAAATGCACATGAATGCCTGTTTTGGGATGTGTAGCCATTCACATCCAGATTGTCACTCACATTGCTCAATGAACTTTGTAGATAGGTGATATGATCTGATTGCCAACCTGACACATACTTGCCCATAGGGAATACATGTTTCCAAACACTGCATGCAAAACCAAAGGCATGTACCTAAAATAGCCTGTGCCGACTGGCAATATCCTAGACAGTAAATCATGATGGAGACCAAAATGTATGAAACAATAAACTTAATAAAACTATAAATTTTCACGAAAACTACCTAAAGTACCAAGCCTAACTATCCTAATCTAATCTACACTACCTCAACCTAATTTCGATCTACAATTAATTTATCTTAACTTATTCTGTACATTTAATGCCACATGATAAACATGATAAACACCAACCCACCACCCCCTTAAGAACATCTGTAGACAAGGCCAACAGTAACTACACCTATACATAAACTAAATAAACATATAGGCCTAAACAAAGATATACATTTTAAAAAAAATGAATTTATTTTCTTTTTTCTTTTTATACGAACACATATCTAAACTTCAACCACCCCCTAAAAGCACCCAATGAAAAGAACCCCCTAAATGAAACCACCTCTAATGAAAACTACTCCGTACTACAACTAACCTACACTACACTAACTTTTCTAAAACTAACTACTTAAAAACATCAACAATAAAAAAAACGATATATACAAGTGGAAGGAATGTAAGGGTCCATTTGGCCAATCCTGCTCTTCAGGGTTTGGCTGCCTTTATCTCATGGAGCAGGATGAGAATCTGGTCATGTTTGTGTTCCAATCCGGACAACCAATACTTTAAATCAGCCACTTTTTGATGAATGTCACTCTTAAAGTCAGCCCAAAGTGCATTTGGTGTGGCATGTGACGTGGATGGGGTAAACATTGTGGCGGTGAAGGCGGATGGACCTGCCCCTGCAGGCCATGCTGTCTGTGGCCTGAGCCTTGTCCTTTCCATGTTGGGTGGAGGTTGCTTGTTCCATGGTGGGAGCCCCTGGGGGAAAGCCACTCCAGGACTCCGATGCTTTCTCCTGGTCAAAGGTTTTCACCATCTTCTTGAATGCCTTCCATACTTGGCGAATGTGCTGGTATCTGTCTGCCCTTTTTCCAAATTTGAACTTCTGGGATGGGGTCAAGTTTCCTGAGTAAACAGAAATAATACATGCCATACAAAGTGTTAGAAATGGGGTCTTTTGTTGGCAGTCAGGTTACCCCCTGTCCAAGCAAGGACCCTCACTCTAGTCAGGGTAAGTCACACACAATCCAAATTATCCTAAGTAGTCAGGCTTAACTTAGAAGGCAATGTGTAAAGTATGTGAGCAATAAATCATACAATAACACCATTTAGCACCACAACAAATACTCCCACACTATCACGACACACGAATCCACGCGGCGGTCTTTCAACCGCGGTATTCCATTGGCGGTACACACCGCCGCGCTCAAAATACACACACACACAAAACACAGTCACATTGGACAATTCAAAATACACACACCTGATACACATACACACACCACTCCCACACACCAAATACAATATAAAACACACACCAACATCACCCACAAACCCCTATGACCACAATTGAGAAAGAAGCACACAGAGAGACACCACCATCAACAATAATAGCATCCACAGGCACACAACACCATCACCCACATAACTTCCACGTACCTCTCACAACACCCCACTACATATCAGCACACTTTTCACCACACACACCACCCCACACATCACCCACACCACCTCATGGCATGGCAAAAACACCCCTGGTTCTCGGAGGAGGAGCTCAGGGTCATGGTGGAGGAAACCGTCCGGGTAGAGCCACAGCTATTCGGATCACAGGTGCAGCACACCTCCATTGCAAGGAATATGGAGCTATGGCGAAGAATAGTGGACAGGGTCAACGCAGTGTGACAGCACCCATGAAATCGGGAGGACATCAGGAAGAGGTGGAACAACCTACAGGGGAAGGTGCATTCCGTGGTCTCAAGACACCACCTTGCGGTTCAGCGGACTGGCAGCGGACCCCCACCTCCTCCCCCACAACTAACATGGGAGGAGCAGGTCTTGGCGATTCTGCATCCTGAGGGCCTTGCAGGAGTAGATGGCGGAATGGACTCTGGTAAGTCATATCTTAACTATTACATCCCCCACCCTACCTGCATGCCATCACATACCCCCACCCTCACCGTCACCCCCATCACTCCAACTCCTCACGAATGTCCCAACATCACAAACCACACATCCCAACACCAAGCCCTGCATGCAACAACAAAGCATGGACACCCATCACCAAAGCATGCCCAGTGCACAAACCCATACACCACCCTAAACCATCATCACACAAGGTCCCACACAGGAATGCAAGCACTGGGGTAAACGGTCACCCACCCATTGCACACCATGCCACACACAGATGTAATAAACATCCTTTTATACCCCTGCAGGACCCCTACCCATCGTCACCGGACAGGAGGGTCCACACATGTCCACACCACCAACAGAAGAGGCCCACAGTGATGACAGCACCTCTGTCCAACTGGATCTAGATGACCAGCCCGACCAATCGGGGACCTCTGGACAGTCGGTTCCCATCACACAGTCACAGGCCACTACAGAGCTTCCACCATCTGGAAACACCAGCACAGCACCCACCCAGCGGGCCCATACCTCTGTCCCCAGGACACGTCAATCAGCAGTGTGTCCACCACTACAGGGAACCCAGGATAACCCACCACCTCAACAAAAACAGGGACCTGAGGGCAGTGGCAGTGGGCACACGGTCCAGGGGACGGAGGCCCAGGAACACAGGGGAACTGGGAGGGCTGCTGTGCGACAGGGGGAGGACAGGCCAGGGGAGCCCACTCATTCATTCATTAGCTTTATTTCGGTAAAACACACATACCATAAAAGCACATCACAAGAAATCACAATTTTACAAAAATACACTATAAATAAAAGTCCTTAAGTATAAAACATTTTCCCTTTAAGATCATACCATATAAAGATCATACCATATAAAATCGTGATAGAAAGTATATTAAATTTTCCATAATAAATATCGTGACACAAATATCTTCCTAGTTAAAAACGACAGATAGGTTAAAATAAAGTACAAAACTTTCCCATTATAAACTCCTACTAGTGTGATCATTTTAACATTTTTGTTCTGACACACCAAATTTCATCTAGATAGCTTGCTAAGGCAAATGCCACCATGTCCTCAGTATTAGACCTAAAAATTCTAAGGGCAGTAAAACGGTTCTGAAAGCCCATAATTCTACAGAGAGGTACAATCCATTTAGTTTCTTGTTTATCATAAGCAGGACAATGGAATAATACATGTGCACTACATTCGGGAAGGCAGCAGCCCATCGGACAAAGATTGGCATAAGGATCATCTTTAGACCAAGTACAAGTGAAAGAACGTAGCGGTAGCAGGCCTATCCTGAATCTGATGTAAAGGGCACGGGCTCGTGGGAATGTAATCAAATCCATATATGATTCAAACTCGTAGTGACATTTGACTGATGTAAACTTGTCAGACAAACTACCTAGAGGGACCTCTGCTAGATTTCTCACTTTTAGCCACCGCCAATATCCATCCTTTACAACTTGTGCCGCATTTTTGGGTAAATCGTTAGGGGCCATCCAGAAATGGACCAGCCCCAGTTTAGTCAGAGTGGCCCTAACATGCTTGCACCAGGGAATTTTTTCCATATAGTTTCCACTAATCAGAGCTTTCAACCATGTCCTATACGGACTAAGTATATCCAAGGACCATATTCTAATCCAATATAATATTGGTTTCAACGCTGCTATATGAGCAATAGAATCAAGGTTCACGTCCATGCGTACAGGTAACGCAGGAAAGCTAGTGGGTATTCTTAGGATAGACTTTATAAAAGAATTTTCAGCAATCTCCAAATCCTTTAGGTTACCATGTCCCCATAGCTCTGCTCCATAAAGAGCACTCCCTCTAGCTTGTAGCTTGTATATTTCCATTGCTGGAGTGATTGCGAACCTACGGGACCTGTTTGCAAATCTCAGAACGCCACCCAGGTTCTGCTTCAGTGACATATGTGCCCTTGCTATCTGAGCCTGCCATCTATGCGTATCCTCAAGTCTGACCCCCAAATACACAAAGGGGCATATTTATACTCCGTTTACGCCAAATTTGCGTCGTTTTTTTCGACGCAAATTCGGCGCAAAACTAACGCCATATTTAGACTTTGGCGTTAGACGCGTCTAGCGCCAAAGTATGAGTAAAGAGCGTCATTTTTTTGCGTGAACGCCTTCCTTGCGTTAATGAGATGCAAGGTAGGCGTTCCCGTCCAAATAAATGACTGCGACGCAAATGCGTCGTATTTATACTCCCGGGCAAAAATCACGCCCGGGAGTGGTCGGGGCAAAAAACCCCGCATTTGCGCCTCTTTTTAACGCCTGGGTCAGGGCAGGCGTTAAGGGACCTGTGGCTCAAAATGAGCCCACAGCTGCCGTCCCATGCCCCCAGGGACACCCCCTGCCACCCTTGCCCACCCCAGGAGGACACCCAAGGATGGAGGGACCCACCCCAGGGACATTCAGGTAAGTTCAGGTAAGTATAAATTTGTTTTTTTTTTATATATTTTTTTTGGCATAGGGGGGCCTGATTTGTGCCCCCCTACATGCCACAATGCCCAATGACCATGCCCAGGGGACATAAGTCCCCTGGGCATGGCCATTGGGCAAGGGGGCATGACTCCTGTCTTTACTAAGACAGGAGTCATGTAAATGGCGTCTGGGCGTCGTTAAAAATGGCGCAAATCGGGTGGAGGCGATTTTTTGGCGTCAACCTGACTTGCACCATTTTTAAGACGCCCTAACGCCATTTTTCCCTACGCCGGCGCTGCCTGGTGTACGTGGTTTTTTTCCACGCACACCAGGCAGCGCCGGACTGCTTGCGCCGGCTAACGCCATTCAATAAATACGGCGCCCGCATGGCGCTTCAGAATGGCGTTAGCCGGCGCAAAATTTTTTGGCGCTAAACTGCGTTAGCGCAGTTTAGCGTCAAAAAGTATAAATACGGGCCAAAATCTGCTACTCTCTCCAGCTCTACCCCTTGCATAGAGATACTCTTTCTTACTTTATGTTTGTTGTCACCAAAGATCATGTACTTTGTTTTCGTAGAGTTCACTTCAAGACCGTGATCTCTACAGAAGGATGTGAATTTTTGTAGTAAGTTTCCTAGACCGGATGCAGTTTGGGATAGCAATAATGTATAGTCCGCAAAGAGCAGGCATGGTGTCTTCACCCCCCCCTAATTTGGGTGCATCGTTGTCACAAGCAAATAGATAAGGAATACAAGCATTTATAAATATTAGGAAGAGGGTTGGGGCCAAAACACACCCTTGTCTCACTCCCCTTTTAATTGGGATCTCTCTTGTTATTTCCCCATTTGCTCCCCATGTAACTTTGGCAAAGGTCTTATTGTACAAGCTTTTGATTGTGTTTAATAGCGTACATGGGAGTCCTGCTCTATCCAGTATCTCCCATAGCTTTTGGCGTGGGACCAAGTCAAAAGCAGATCTGAGATCCACGAAGGCTACGAATAACTTCCCTCCTTCCAGGTGGACAGACTTCCATTTAATCGTGAGGAATCTAAGGGGGTCATTCCGACTTTGGTGGGCGGCGGAGGCCGCCCGCCAAAGTAACCCCGTCGGAAGACCGCGAGGGTCATTCCGACTTTCCCGCTGGGCCGGCGGGCGACCGCCAAAAGGGCGCCCGCCGGCCCAGCGGGAAAGACCCTGCAACAAGGAAGCCGGCTCCGAATGAAGCCGGCGGAGTTGCAGGGGTGCGACGGGTTCAGTGGCAGACAGTGAAAATCTTTGTGGGGCCCTGTTAGGGGGCCCCTGCATTGCCCATGCCAGTGGCCCCACGACACCCGTTCCCGCCATCCTGTTTCTGGCGGTGAAAACCGCCAGAAACTGGGTGGCGGGAAGGGGGTCGGAAGGGGGTCGGAATCCCGATGGCGGCGCTGAGAATTCCCTGGGCCAGGGGAAAACCGGCGAGAAACCGCTGGTTCCCCTTTTCTGACCGCGGCTTTACCGCCGCGGTCAGAATAGCCCGAGAAGCACCACCAGCCTGTTGGCGGTGCTTGCTCTGCCCTCCGCCCTGGCGGTCAGAGACCGCCAGGGTTGGAATGAGGGCCTAAATATCTGGTCGATTGTCCTAATTTTTTCCCTAAAGCCAGCTTGGAAGTCACTCAGGATTTGTGATTCTTGCATCCATGCCTTGGTTCTTATCAGGATCTGATGGCAAAATATTTTTGGGAGATTATCCAAAAGACTAATTGGCCTGTAATTTGTTGGGTCAGATCTATTTCCCTTTTTATAGATAGGTATAATGATAGCACCCCTCCAGGTGCGAGGATAATTTCCAGTTGCCAAGACTGCATTAGATACTTTATTTATATATGGGACCCATAGCTCAGGGTCAGATTTGTATAAATCGGGCGGAATACCATCGAGGCCAGGAGCCTTTCTCGTTTTTTGGGCCATAATGGCCTCTCGTGTTTCAGCTAGTGTAAATGGCATAGGGTTATTCTCCGAGAGGAAACCCAATTTGTACGCCTCAGGATCATGAACTTCCTCTTCATAGAGTTTCATGAAATTATCAGCCCAAGTATTGGCAGGGATATGGCAGTCAAGTCTATTGCCCTGGTTTCGCCCATTGGAAGCTACCAGGGACCAAAAGCGTTTTGTGTGCTTTTCCCTGGCTGCTGTCAATAGATTCTGCCAGGCCTCCATTTCCCAATTGTTTTTAACATGCTTTATTGTTAACGCGTAATCTCATCTGGCATTCGTTATCAGGGTTTTATCTCTTGATTTGATTGCTTTGATCAAGCCATTTCTAGCAACCCTGCATGTTTTATCAAACCACCTGTGACAGAAACGCACCGGGTGTTTGGCTTCTCTGCTAGTTTTTAGGAAAAGATCCCGAAGAGTAACAAATAATGCCGTATGGAGACTCAGGATCTCATTTGGAGAATGGAAAGAGGGGGTTTCAACAAGCTGATGTGTTGATACTATATCATACAATGTCTTCTGCAATTTTGTTGACTTTTGGAAGCACTCCCATTTCAAGGTACGCTTGTTAGAGGAGAGTGTTAGGGGTAGAGAAACTATCTTGTTACAATTGGTATCCTCATTTTCTAGAATTAGGCCCTCGTAGGTGACTAAAATTGGGGCGTGGTCACTTGTATACTGTCTTCCTACATACATATCATGTACACAAAACCAAATTCTTGTATCAATTACCGCATAGTCCATGTAATGCTATACTGGCCTCTAAAAAAGGTGTGCTTAGCAGGTGTGTCCGAGGGAAAACAGCCATTCGCTGGGCGAAGGCCATGGGTGATCATAAAATGAATACATTGGAGCACTCTACTGTTTGACCTGACCTGTTTCTTTAAAGAGGAAAAAGGCGGGATATTCCATGCTGCGTCTTCTAATTGAGTTACTTCTGAGAAAGCACAAGTTGGTTCAAGTGTTACATTTAGGTCCCCTACAATAAAGATAAAATGCGAGTTTATATATTCTGAAACTAAGGCATTTAGTACATAGAATGTTTTAGACAATTTGTTTGGGGGACTGGTCTATTATAAATGTTAATACATAGTAGAGAAGAACCACACTTCTGCTGTATGGATAAGGCCAATATGTCCTCTGAGTCCACTTCAATTTGTTTGATTTTCCCCTTGACTGTAATCTTCAGCCAAATAATAAGTCCTCCAGCTGGTCTCCCCATCGGGGAAGGATTTGCTGATTTGCAGTAGGGTTTGAAACCTTGCCTAAGTGCATTATCTATCATCCATGTTTCTTGAAAAAAACAAATGTCAAAATTGTCGATGAAGCCCCCCCAGTCTGGATCAACTAATTTAGTACGAATTCCTGCCAAATTCCATGACAAAAAGTTTGGAGTTAAATGCCCATCGCTTGCCGTCTTCTTCAATGAAGGTGCAGGACTACACATATTACCAATTGGGTTTTTAGAGGTAGAGTTAAAGAGAGCATCTTTCGTACCTGGCAATGGAGATTTCTCCCTCCTTTCAGCAGGAGGCACTGATGGGGACCCCTTTTCCCCATAAAATATAAAGTTGGGGGACTCCCTTTGGGACTGTTCGGGAATAAGTCAATCAGATTCATCTGCCAGGGGTAATTGGACAGGATTCTTTGGTATTGTTGAGACATTCACGGGGGGACTATCCTGTTTGTTGGATTGCACCAAAGGACTCTTAGAAGCTCGTGAATTTATAATTGGCACGTGGTCTTCTTCGGGCCAACAACTTTTAAAATAGATCTTCGAGCCATTTTTCAAAGGGTTTCTCATTTCTAGAGATAGAAGACCCCTTACCAGATCAGGGGTAGATAGTGTCAACTTTATCGTATCAAATTGGCCTACCGAAGCGGGATATCGCTGGGCAGAAATTATGTCTGAGTGTATTACAGAGCTACATTGGCGGGTGTGTCGAATCCAATGTATGACTTTATTTTTTAGAGACATCGTGTCTTCTTTCATATCTGTTACTACTGATGGAACCCTGCACATATAAATTGAATAGTCACAGGCTCTATGCAGAAGTGCATTTTGTGAGGAATTTACGACCCTTGTATGCTTTGGGTGGGCCAATGTTGGTACGCCAGGAATTTCTTTTGATCCAAAGGGACTGCTCTGGTCAGATGGTGAAGCTGAGTTTACCTGAGTCGGGGCACTAGTGGCTGTAGCAAGGATTTTTCCTTAATTTTTCCGGGAACAGGTGCTATATAAGGCCTAGTTTTAATAAATGGCTCATGGTTATTTAGGTTGCAAACTTCCATGGAGGTACTTTTGGAACGAAGTAAAGACAAGACCTCAGCTAGAGAAGACTTTAGTTCTTTCACTTCTTCTTTTAATTCTACAACAAGCGTTAACAAGTCCTTCTGCATGGGATGGATCTCATGTTGACTAGTGGCTTGGTCATTAAAAATACCCAGATCATCGTTAGTGCCCATGGACTCCAGAGCAGAGAAACGATTTGAGCATGGGATCTCATGAACAATCACACTTCTAGCTGGGGTTTCCTCCGCACTTAACGAGGCTCTATGTGGGCCCCCTTTGCTCTGGGAGGGCAAGGGCCTCGCAAGGACATCGCTGGTGGGGATCTTTCCCTTGTCGCAGGGTTTCAGGAAGGTTGAAAGGGAGACATTTTTTAAGCACTTTTGTGGATCTTTATCTTTTTTAGTCAGCAAGGCCTCCACTTCCTCTATTAAGATGTCAATATCATCTGCCACACAACCTGACGGAGCACGAGGAGTTTTAAACAACTTAGGAATCTTGGGCTGGGCATTTCCCCCTAGTGGGCTATTTCTGGCTTTGCGTTTCCCCATAGGAGATGTTCGCTAGAACTAGACAATAACCTAAATGTCTGGAAGGAGGAAATGTCTACACAGAGTTTAAATTGGAGAAATTCCTACCTTACAGCAAAGGGGGATTGCCCAGCCAGGCCTTCTATCGGTCTCTAACGGGTACAGATGGGCCCGCACTTGGCCCGGGCGCGGCCCGCGCGTGTCCTGCGCCGCGGGATGTCGCAGCACGCTTTGTAGCACCCGCGATGCAGTGTTCAGCCCCCTCCGGTTGAAGAATGCTCCTGGGACTCGTAGTCCCACCAGGAGCCAGGTGACGGAATGGAGAGCCACTGTCCACGAGTCCCTCTCCAACATCATGGGAGCCTACCACAACTCCCAGGAGACGATGGCAACGGTACTGGCCAAGATTCAGGAGACCCAGCGCCTGCAGGAGGAATAGTATTTGGGATTCAGGGAGGAACCCAGAGCCATCAATTCCACCCTGGGCAACATCGTAGGGGTGCTGAAGGAAGTACTCAACACCAGGAGGGACACTGTGGCACAACAAGGAGCCCCTGACACTAGCATGGACGATGAACTGCCCACCACCTCCGCCGGCGCTAGTGGACAGGAGGCCCCGCCACAGGACCACCACACCAGCACCCCACCCCCTGCAGAGGGAGAACCACAGCGCAAACGGTCCCTGAGATCCAGGACAAAGACAGAGAATGATGCCAAGACCCCGCCAAGAAATGATACCACCCTGAATGTCATCCTTCTGTCCCACTTTGTCACCCTGTCCATCCTCAAACTGCCCCAGCTCCACTTCCTATGCCCATTTGGGCAATGCACCTGTGAGACTAATAGACTGGACTCTGCCATGGACATTCCTCCACCATCACTCCTCTCCATTTTGTAACCCCTTCCAATATTGAGCACTTAAATAAACACCCTTGAAGCACAAAACAATCTGGAGTCAGTCTGTGATTTCAAAATAGTGTATTAGCAATTACTGTGGCAAAAACCTCTTTAAATTGTAATGTCAACATACCTATGTCACACAGCTCTAGTCCATGAGGAATCAAAGCAGATGTCACACAGTGGGACCCACATCTATGAAATCGTAAGGGAAAGTGATAACTCAGTGACCATACACTGGGTGAAAATGACAGACAGTAGAGAGGTAGTAGTGATAAAGTACATGTAGTAGGCAGGTTTGTATTCTTACCTGTGTTTCACTGGAAATATTGCAGAGTCCCTGTTGTCCATGTCTTGTTCTTCTGCTTCCTCGTCTTCACTGTCCACAGGCTCCACAGCTGCAACAACACCGCCATCTGGACCATCCTCCTGCAGAAAAGGCACCTGTCGTCGCAAAGCCAAGTTGTGAAGCATACAGCATGCCACGATGATTTGGCACACCTTCTTTGGTGAGTAGAATAGGGATCCACCTGTCATATGAAGGCACCTGAACCTGGCCTTCAGGAGGCCGAAGGTCCACTTGATTATCCGCCGTGTTCGCCCATGGGCCTCATTGTAGCGTTCCTCTGCCCTTGTCCTGGGATTCCTCACTGGGGTCAGTAGCCATGACAGGTTGGGGTAACCAGAGTCACCTGCAAATGGCGAGGGATAACTGTTAGACACACACTAACCTGGAATGATATCCCCAGACCCAGACAACCATTCCCACTGTCTTGCTTCCAGGTCCTCACCTAATAGCCACACACGGTGCCTCTGGAGTTGACCCATCACATAAGGGATGCTGCTATTCCGCAGGATGTAGGCGTCATGCACTGAGCCAGGGAACTTGGCCTTCACATGGGAGATGTACTGGTCTGCCAAACATACCATCTGTACATTCATCGAATGATAACTCTTCCGGTTTCTGTACACCTGTTCACTCCTGCGGGGGGGCAAAGCCACATGTGTCCCATCAAAGGCACCTATGATTTTGGGGATATGTCCCAGGGCATAGAAATCACCTTTCACTGTAGGTAAATCCTCAACCTGAGGGAAAATGATGTAGCTCCGCTTGTGTTTCAGCAGGGCAAACAACACTCTGGACAACACGTAGGAAAACATAGGCTGGGACATCCCTGATGCAATGGCCACTGTTGTTTGAAATGACCCACTTGCAAGGAAATGGAGCACTGACAGCACCTGCACTTGAGTGGGGATTCCTGTGGGATGGCGGATAGCTGACATCAGGTCTGGCTCCAGCTGGGTACACAGTTCCTGGATTGTGGCACGGTCAAGCCTTTATGTGATGATCACATGTCTTTCCTCCATTGTCGACAGGTCCACCAGCGGTCGGTACACCGGAGGATGCAGCCATCTCCTCACATGTCCCAGATGACGGTGCCTATGAACGACAACAGCGAGCACAGAGTCAACCAATTCAGAGGTACGTACCCGCAGCTTACACAGAACACGAATCCTAATCCGAAAAGTGGCCTGTATGTGTGTTGAGTCTAGGCCTAGGTATGTGTGATGCAGTAAAAATTGAAGCCATATGGGCCCCTGAAATGGCGGCTGCCTGACCTCCAAAGTGGGACAATGGGATGTGAGGTAACTGCGCTGGCGTTGTACACCGTCGCAATAGGCAGTCGAAGACCGCGGCGCAATGATGCATTGGTTAACATTGGACCCTATGGATCCCAGGAGCTAATGATGATGTACGCTGGCGGTGACGGTACGCACCGCCGCGGACGTCACCGCCATTTTCTATCTGTTCAATCCCTCGATACTTGATCTTCGACAGGAGAAGACCTACACTGCAAGTGCTGCTGTGACCTCGGTCTGGAAGAGACAATGGCTCGAGTGTCTGGGGAAAGGGCCCCTGCCTTCACATCGGAGGAGTTGGAGAAACTCGTGGACGGGGTCCTCCCCCAATACACACTACTCTACGGTCCTCCAGACAAACAGGTAAGTACACTGGGAGCATGCTGTATGGGCTATGCCTGTGTGGCGTGGGGTGGATGTAAGAAGGGGGGGAGATTGCGGCGTGCATCAAACGACGGTGAGTGCATGTGCCACATGGCAAGGGTAGGGATGAGGGCCAATGACTGTGACGGTGCACTTGGTAATACGTTTCTCGTCCCCCTGTACAATTCATGAAGGTCAGCGGCCAGCAGAAAAAGATATTTGGCGTGCCATCGCCAAGGACGTCTGGACTCTGGGGGTCTACCACAGACGGAGCACCCACTGCCGGAAAAGATGGGAGGACATTCACCGCTGGAGCAAGAAGACGGTGGAGACTCAGCTGGGGATGGCCTCCCAACGTGGGAGGGGTGCCCGTCGCACCATGACCCCTTTGATGTTCAGGATCCTGGCGGTGGCGTACCCGGAGTTGGATGAGCGCTTGAGGGCATCACAGCAGCCACAAGGGGGTGAGTACACTCTCATCCTGCTGATTTGGTGCGCAGTGGAGGGGTCTTGGTGGTGGAGGTGGGCTGTGGGTTTCCCTAGGCCAGGGCGAGTTTAGTAGGCAAGGTCCCTCCGTCAGGCAGGCCATGTGGCACCCCACCCCACCTCTGTAGAGTGCCAAGTACACCTAGTCATGCCCCTGTGTCATCCATGTGTGAAGATTTCGTGCATAGCCTAGTAGGCCTTTTCCCAGGGATTGAACAGTGGAGCCGAAGAGCGCAGCATAGTGCGGGGGGCTTCTGTGTCTGTCGTGTCCGCCAACTGTAGCAGGAATGCATGCACTCAACATGTCTTTCTTCTCTCGTCCCCCCCTTTTTGTGGTCTCCCTGTTCTTGTGTGCATTAGCATCATCAGGCGGAGGAGCAGTGGCACCAGAGCACAAGGGAGCTGCATCCCACATGGCCATCGCAGGCCACACTACGGACTCGGAGTTCACCAGTGGGACGGAGGGCGAGGGGAGCTCCACGCAGGGACAGGAGCTGACACCAGCGACACAGACTAATCCTCTGATGGGAGCTCCCTTGTGGTGGCGGCAACATCTGTGCCCCCCCATCTACAGGTACAGCCGCAACCCCCCCACCAGCACCGCCCTCCCAGCAGCCCCTCACCCTTTGCACCATGCCCGCTCACCAGGGATGGTGGGCATCACCTTCGCCCCAGGCACCTCAGGCCCTGCCCCAGCCACCCCTGCTGCCCTCAGTGAGGAGGCCATTCACCTCCTCAGGTCCCTCACTGTTGGGCAGTCTACCATTTTGAATGCCATCCAGGGTGTAGAAAGGCAGTTGCAACAAACAAATGCATTCCTGGAGTGCATTCATTCTGGTCAGGTGGCCCATCAGCGAGCTTTTCAGACTCTGGCCTCAGCACTGATGGCAGCCATTGTCCCTGTCTCTAGCCTCACCCCTCCAACTTCCTCCACCCAGACCCAATCCCCTGTACCCCAGCCTATCCCAAGCACACCGTCAGACCAGCATGCACACACGTCAACACACAAGGGAAGCTCTGGCAAACATAAGCACCACACATCCCACAGGCACTCACGCAAGCATCACACACATGCAGACACACCAACATCCACTGCCTCCACTGTGTCCCCCTCCTCCTCATCTCCCTCCTCCCTCCCAGTCTCATCTACACTCACACCTGCATGCTCTACATCTACAGCCACTAAGGCTATCACCAGCACACCCACCACCACATCCCGCTCACCTGCAGTCACCACCAACACTACCATTCACACGTCCACTGTGTCCTCTCCCAGTGTGTCTGTGACGCCACCTCCCAAGATACACAAACGCAAGCACGCACCCACCCAACAGCCATCCACCTCACGACAGCCTCCAGCGCATGCACCTTCACCCAAAGTCACCAAACGAACACCTCCTACAACCACAACCTCTTCCTCCACTCCCAAACCCCTTCCAGCTACCCATCCCAGTGTGTCCAAAAAACTTTTCCTGTCCAACCTTGACTTCTTTCCCACACCTCCCCCACCCCGTCCGTCTTCTAGGGCCCGACTCTCCAGGTCCCAACCTAGCACCTCAGCCACAACATCTCCGGGACCAGTGGTGCCTGTAGTCACCGGAATCTGGAGTCCACTGGCCACCAGGGCAGCCAGTGTGGCACGGAGCCACAGCACGGACAGTCCCCCACCTGTCAAGCATTAAAAGTTTGCCATTGCCCGGCGGGAGAGGGGGAAGACTCCAGCCACCATAGCCGCTCCCAGGGGTCCTGGTGGGAGTGTGGAGTCAGCTGCGACACCTTCCAAGGTAGGGAAGGGCCACAAGAAACCAGGGAAGTCTGGGAAGAGCAGCACGGCGGAGGAGACCGCCATTATCCCCGTTGCCCAGGAGGCCACCGCCATCATCCCCGCTAGCCAGGAGGCCACCACCATCATCCCCGCTGGCCTGGAGGCCACTGCCATCATCCCCGCTGGCCAGGGGGCCCCTGACTTCATCCCCGCTGGCCAGGAGGCCACCGACATCATCCCTGCTGGGACAGAGAGGACCACCAGCACAAGCCCCGCTGGGACAGAGAGGACCACTAGCACAAGCCCCGCTGGGACAGAGAGGACCGCCAGCACAAGCCCCGCTGGGACAGAGAGGACCTCCAGCAGCTGAGTCACTGCAAAGGAGCCCGCCGCCTCAAGCACCGCTGAACAGGGCACCGCCGCCTCAAGCACCGCTGAACAGGGCAACGCCGCTCCAAGCACCGCTGAACAGGGCACCGCAGCTCCAACATCGCTGAACAGGGCACTGCCACTCCAAGCAACGCTGAACAGGGCACCGCAGCTCCAAGCACCGCTGAACAGGGCACCACAGCTCCAAGCACCACTGGCCCATGAGCGCCAAGGGCACTGACGCCACTGAGTCGCGCACGAGCAGGATGAAGCACTCTGGGCACCATGTCCCCTCCAGAACCAGTGGATACTGTCATCCACTACCTCTGTCCTTAGCAGGATGCAGCACTCTGGGCACTATGCCCCCTCCAGAACCAGTGGAGACTGTCATCCACTACCTCTGTCCTTAGCAGGATGAAGCACTCTGGGCACCATGCCCCCTCCAGAACCAGTGGAGAGATACATCCACTTGATAGACTGTGGCTTTGCACTCCCCAGGATGGAACAGTGGGAAACCCACCCACTGTAGAGACTTGAGAGACTGTGGCTTTGCACTCCCCAGGATATGACAGTGGGCAACCCACCCACTGTAGAGACTTGAGAGACTGTGGCTTTGCACTCCCCATGATATGGCAGTGGGCAACCCACCCACTGTAGAGACTTGAGAGACTGTGGCTTTGCACTCCCCAGGATATGGCAGTGGGCAACCCACCCACTGTAGAGACTTGAGAGACAGTGGCTTTGCACTCCCCAGGATTGAACAGTGGGCAACCCACCCACTGTAGAGACTTGAGAGACTGTGGCTTTGCACTCCCCAGGATTGAACAGTGGGCATGTGGCCCTTTCGTGGATTTGGCGTTGTGCACTCAACCGGCTGAGGTGCCCCCCCTTGCCCTCCCCCTGCGGTGCCAGTGTTCTTGCTCTCTCATGCCCCTGCAGTGTTCTCTCCGTCATGGTCGGGGATCTTGTGTGGGCCTCGCCCATTCCGTGTGGGCCCAGTGTTCCACGGACTTCATTGGAGCACTACCTGGACTACTAAGCTTGGTGTATAATTTGTTTATGGTGTATATACATATTTTTGGTTACTGCATTTTAATATATTACAATTGTTACACTAATTTCCTTTTGTCTTTGCATTCTTCCGGGGGGGTTGCGGTTGTAACTGTGATGTATCATGCTATATTAGTGTGTGTGTTGTAGTGGGTGAGGGTGGGGGTGGGGGTGTTGCAGGTGTGTGTCCCTGTTTTTTCCCTCCCCCCTCACCTGTGTCGTAGGTGCAGTACTCACTGTGGTCTTCTCCGCTGGCGTTCGTGCTCCTGGTAGAGGAGCAAGAAGATGAGGGCTGGCAGGATGTGCAGCTCTGGTTCCATGGCGTCCGGATTCCTCGTAGGGTGAGTAGAGGTGAGCGTTTTCCCTTCGCAGTCCTGTTTCCGCCGTATTTTTATCCACAGTGAATCCACCCTGGAAAAGGTGGCGGATTGGTAAGTTGTGATACTGTGGGCGTTACTTTGTCTTCCGCCTGTCTGTTGGCGGTGACTACCAAGCTGTTGTCTATACCGCCGTGGCGGTCGGAGTGTTAAAGTGGCTGTCTTTGTTGGCGGTTTCCTCCACGGTCGTAATTTCAATTTGTTTACTGCCGGCCTGTTGGTGGTCTTACCGCTGCTTTAACACCGTCTGCCAGGGTTGTAATGACCACCAAAGTGTCCTAAGTGTTTCAAAAGCAAACAAAGTCTCATTCAAGCACAAAGTACCTGGTTTGCGTGAAAAATATCCGCAAAGAACCACAGAGGAGGAGAAGCGTAGGAACAAAGGGGTGTGCTTTGATTTCTCAGGCCGCACAAGACGATGCATCGTTTAGTTTCTACACAGGGACAGCTGTGTGTCGATTTCCCGCGTTCGGCCGTGGATCCTCCTTGGGTTACGGGGGTTTCAGAAGCCCCGGGGACGTAGCATGGATTTCCTGCACTGGCAGGACAAATTCACTGGAGCTGTGTTGACCCAGTGGCTTTTGCGTAGAATTTTCTACCGCACTGCAGGCGCTGCGTCGATTCTTCTCTGGAAGTCGGGCTGCGTCATTCTAGCTCGGCTATGCAGTGATCCAGTGGGCCGTGTGTTGAATTTTCGATCGCTATGCTGGCACTGCGTCGATCTTCTCTTTGCAAAGTCAGGCTGCGTCATTCTGGTTCGGCATGCAGTGAAATTGTTTCTGGCAAGCTGTACATTGAATTTCGCTGCACAAGGAGTCCTTCTTGAAGAGATGAGGTCTTTTTGGTGCAGAGACTTCAGGGAACAGGAGGCAAGCTCTATCCAAGCCCTTGGAGAGCACTTCTTCACCACAGCCAGAGAGCAGCAAGGCAGCAGAGCAACAACAAGGCAGCAGTCCTTCACAGAAAGCAGTCAGGTGAGTCCTTTGGGCAGCCAGGCAGTTCTTCTTGGCAAGATGTAGGTTCTGCTTACAAGTTTCTTCTCCAGGAAGTGTCTGAGATGGAAGGGACAGAGGCAGAGGCCCTGTTTATATACCCAAATGTACCTTTGATGTGGGGGAGACTTCAAAGATTGGATTTAGAAGTGCACCAGGTCCCCTTTCAGTTCAATCCTATCTGCCAGGGTCCCAGTAGGGGGTGTGGCAGTCCTTTAAGTGAGAGCAGGCCCTCCACCCTCCTAGTCAGGAAGACCCATTCAAAATGCAGATGTATGCAAGTGAGGCTGAGTATCCTGTGTTTGGGGTGTGTCTGAGTGAATGCACAAGGCGCTGTCAACTAAACCCAGCCAGACGTGGATGGCATGTAAACTACATAGGCACATGTCCTGCCTTTTGCCTACACAGCACCCTGCCCTATGGGTTACCTAGAGCATACCTTAGGGGTGTCTTAAATGTAGAGAAAGGGGAGTTTTAGGATTGGCAAGTACTTTTAAATGCCAAGTCGAATTGATAGTGAAACCGCACACACAGTCCTTGCAATGGCAGGCCTGCAACAAGGTTAAGGGGCTACATAAGTGGGTGGCACAATCAATGCTGCAGGCCCACTAGTAGCATTTAATATACAGGCCCTGGGCACATATAGTGCACTCTACTAGGGACATATAAGTAAATTAAAAAGTCCAATTGGGTATGATCCAATGTTACCATGTTTAAAGGGAGAGAGCACTTTAGCTCTGGTTAGCAGTGGTAAAGTGCACAGAGTCTAAAAACCAGCAAAAACAGTGTCCAAAAAGTGGAGGGAGGCAGGCAAAAAGTTAGGGGTGACCACCCTAAGGCTGTCATGTCTAACAACAGGTTTATTTGGCAAATGAACATCAACCGTGCCATGTGAATACTAACTGCAGACTTAATTGACATCACAAATAACAATAACATCTTGAAGG
Source organism: Pleurodeles waltl (assembly GCF_031143425.1). Classification (NCBI taxonomy): domain Eukaryota; kingdom Metazoa; phylum Chordata; class Amphibia; order Caudata; family Salamandridae; genus Pleurodeles; species Pleurodeles waltl. Next base: position 918,270,750 of record NC_090447.1, read on the forward strand.
GCAAAGTGAACATCTTTGCATATTATCCATCATCTCAATATTGATTATGGTCAAGGTACCAAGGCGAAGCTACTGTTACACTTCGAATGACCATGTTATCAATGACTACGGTTATGAAAAATGCTGTTTTGTGACCATGGTGTGGCCCACTCATCATGTTGCATTGCTCATTATTATTCCTCCTGCATACTCTATGGCTCTTGGATCCATTGGCATTTAACAAAGTCATCTGAGTAAGGACTATCTGTTAGATGTACTTTCTCACAACATTATGTGCTTGAAATGGCATGGGCATATACCTGGACACATTGCTACATGTAATTTACATGTGCCATACGTGAGAATGGAGGTGGATAGCTCACTCTCATTACACAGAGACGCTTGCAACTACTCCCATAGCCAGTCATGTCAGCATATGGTGTGCCATGCCATGACTCCAAGCATATTCTCTGAGTAACTGGATGTTTCTCACCATGCAGGCCATTGAGTGAACATATGTGTCCAAAATGCATGTCACCTTACTGCACACCAGCACTCAGCACAGCCATTTGATAGGTGAATGCATGCATGCCCTATATCTCATCTGCACAGGGATCTTGGAACAGCAATGGCTAATGCCGTTCATTGTATGAACATGTTTGCATTACCTGCTGTAGACTATCAGGGCCAGAGGTATCTGAAGCTAAATTGGTATTGGCAGGTTGTGTGACACTGTTGTACAGACATCCCTCTGGTCTAACACACATTTCCAGATCTTTGAAGATGACAGGGGATAGCAATGTTGATACATACAACATAGAGTATTAGGCATCACACCACATGAGTGGGAAATTCAACTGCAGTTCCAAAAGTGGTATGTTGACCACTGTCCTGCTAATCTTAGGGCCCTATTCACACAGTTCTCAGTCCTGGAAGAACATGATTTACTGTGCTGTTCCTGTGGCAGACACAGCAGGAATATGTTCTGTGAACCACATATTGCCATCCTGCATCGATGTGTAGGACCTTATACTTTTGGCACATGTTTTTACTGTCATCACTGTGTTTTGACTCAGACACCATGTGTGGGCTAGCCAGACACATCAGACATAGATTGCACTGTGAGTAACAACAGCCCATTTGTACATATGAAAAGCTTTTCTCAGGTATACAGTGCCCTGTAAAATTCACTTATGAATCCCCTACCACATATGTTCACAGATCCTGGCACTGTGGTCATTGCTCTTTGGTCATACCAGCCAATTTGTGGATGCTCAGGAATAGCAATGGGAATCTCCTTGACATTAGTCAGATGCAAATGCACATCCTGGACCCAACCTATAACTTACTGTCCATATACATGTATGGCATATGGAGTTTGTTTTTGTATACGTGAACTTTGTACATGGCATTGGACACAGCATACAATATCACACACAATCCTTGCACTAGCCATTATACATGCAGGATGACAATCACTGGTAGCATCGGAGTCGTAGAAGGTTTCTGTCTCTCCAGTCGTGTACGGCTCGCGTCCACCTGCAAGAAATAACATGAGCTATAGCAATGTGAATGTTGAGCAATGAACACTGTGGTCAAATATTGCACCTCAGACATGACTTGTGAATGGTCATAAAAGCTTTATAGTTGTAACAACTCAAATAGGCCATTCGACATGTCTCAATGACATAAATTAGTAGGCCAGGCTGACAGGTACGCATAGATGCTGGAACCATAAATACATGTCTCAGGTAAATTGTTTAAGGCTTTCAAATGACTTACTACTACAAGATTTATCAAGGCTAGCTGAGTGTAATATCACTCTGTACCTACATGACTCACAGAACACACTCAGCCATGACTACTAATACTCCTTCCTCACTCTTATCATCACATACACATCACTATGCAACATACAACAGTACTTAGACACCCTTGCCCCCTCAGTTAACAGACATCAGTAGATGTCAATGCTGCATGGTTAAAGACAACAAACATACATATTTTGTCCATCCGCAAGCCACAACATTTTTCTTTCAGGTACAAACATGTATGTGACATATACAGGTATATGACAGTTCACATGTCACAATTATGTACAGAGTCACATACATATTCCCTCATCTACATGAGACATGATCCACAGAAGTGTCTCTAAATAGGATCACTAATCCCCCAGGCTGGCATATGTTGACATGTGCCCTGGCAGCAGGCCATATATTGAAAATGTGCACACTTCCTCAGGCTGCCCACAGCACATCTGGCACTGTGGTGCTCTCATGAAATTATCTGACAAGTATGCTAGGGAGACTGCTCGGTGTGGGTGCATGACAGCCCAGTATTCAGAATCCTTTGTGTCATGCTTTGTCTCTGAAAAGGCTTTTTTTGTGGTGGAATGGCATTTGATTCCTGACACATGTCAACCACTGACACAATTGGGCCACAGATACCAGCCAAGTGTTACCATGCACCATCAGAGCAACACGTCTGATGATTTTATGTGGCACAGTGTGCCGGGCATGAGCACAAGGCTGGTAATGCATCAGGGTCATACATCACCTCAGGGGTAGCGTCACAGTGGGCCAATGGGAACGAAATACCTTATTTATCCATGTTTTTCCTATGAGTGCTGCTTTCTACAGCACACAGACAAAATAAAACTCCATTGATGATTGCGAATGGGTAGGAAAGTTCAATTCCTGCACATGACCACTCGTCCCTGGCAACCATGTACCCGTGCACCATGACACAAGGGTGTCTGCATTGGTGTTCATCAGCAATTTGTGTGTAAGCACGGGGGACAAGGACAAAAATGTGCTATATGACATATCTACGGCTCCTTGCTGCACTTGTCAGAGATGCTGCTTGGTGCTGCAACATTACTTGCAGCCCTGCCCTGTGTCCTAATTTAGTAATGGAGGCACTATCGCCAGCAGCTATCTAATTGAAAATGTGATACAGGAATCACCAACAAAGATTGTGTACTTACCAACTGTTCCACCAACCTCAATTCTAAGGTAGTTAAGGATGTCACGTTCCCAGAAGATGATGTCTGTCCATTGATGCTTCAGTTGGTGCGTTGTCCACGCCACCTCAAAAATCTGTTGCATGTGGAAGCAGACCTTCTCCCACTGCAGCTTGCGTGCCTCCGTCCGGTACCCCCAAATGACTTGACCACCCACGGCCACCATATTTGGAAGATAGTGGGTAACCAGCCAGATGAAGCCTTCCAACTCTTGGCATTCATGTAACAGGCCCTTCCCTTCCCCGACATGATCCACCCTAAACCTACGATTTATGTAACAAAAGAAAGCTGCAAACTACCCCCAACTACCACAACAAATAATATACCCCAGGGACAAACACCTGACAATACACAGTAAATTACTAATCAACACACAAATAGACACAACAAAACAGATGTCAGGAACACAACAGAAACAGCAGAGTACACAAAAGAGTCTCGAAACAACACTCTTCAATGCAACACCAGCACCACACAACCTCTCCCAAGCACAAACACAAATACTGTGATTGTAACAGAAAGTGAAAGTACATCTACAGTTCTTGCTTTGCAACATGGCACAGATACATTGCATCACTTCCTGGGCTAATGTGGCTAGTTTTGAGCCAATGTGTCATTTTCTTTCAAGCTTCATGCCAATGTTGTTTTTTTTTGTACACATGACAAAGCACCATGAGGAAGTCCTGACACGTCGCATAGGATGCGTTATTCTTGGCAGACTCAATGGATGAAAGAAAACATGATAGGGACAATGCGTTGATTGTTTTGAAGCAATTACTGAAGTCTGTGTATATATGTATAGTGTCATGTGGAATACATGTTTATAGTCATATGGCTTGCTTTGTTGCCTGTGAATAGTTGTGTTTACCACCCTCCTCTCTTTCTGTTTGTGTCCAATGTATGTTTTATAAGGGTACACCGGTGAAAGTACATGCGTTACTAGGATGAGACCACTTGTTGAAGTAAGCCTCAGCAAAGCCTACTAGTGCAAGGGGTTCACCTTTCTCTGCACAAAGTCCTCAGACCATGTAGGAAGAAGTTGGCACAGGAACTGAAATAAAAGACAAAGTTTATTAACCTCATGAGGTGTTACTACAGTTCAAACAGCACCCTCAGGTAATGTTTGAAGTAGCACACTGAACTGAGAGAGCATGGTCCTTTTATACCCACGCAGGTGCTAAAAGGAGGTGGTACAATTATAGAAGCAAGACATGTATACATGTAAGGTCATGTGGAAAATGCACAGTCGACAGGTAGGAGGAGCTAACAGGTTTCAAGGACTAACAGCTGCAGACCTTACTGAGCATGTGCGAAAGTGGGAGATGCTAAATATAACTTGTCACTAGGCAGATTTCAAGAGTAGTTAACAGAAAGGTAGGACAGAGCACATGGTGAGCACATGGCAGCATGTGGCAGAGAAAATGGCTGCCATGAATACAAAATGGATTCTGCAAAATGTTCACAATAGTTACTAAATACAAGATGTCTTCTGCTAATGCTTAATCTAATCGCTGCTGAACTACAACACACTCATAGGGCACATTTACTATGTTTTGTTGACACTACACCTAGAAGGCTTGCCCTGTGTGCCAACTTTGTATTGGCATCATAGTCCATTGTTTAGTTCACCCCCAAAGGGATGCCATGGAAATGCCCTGGAATATGGACCACACAATCACATCAAGGACAGCAGAGACGTCTGCCAATCTATGCTGTGTCCCAAGGTGCAGACAGCAGGCTGTCTGGCAATTTGGGGGTATAGTCTCCCATGCAGGCAAGTGTTGGGATAGCTAGTACACACATGAGAAGGGACATATGAATGGTGCAATGTGCTCATGTTCCCCCCTTCCAGGGGCCTTCCATCAGGGGACACACTGCCAGTTCACCTCTGGAGATTGTCTCTGCACCTGGCCCCACATCTTACATCGACGTACAATCCAAATCAGAGTGTTGCTCACAACAGCACAGGCCCACACTCCCCTGCACAAGAGGGTGTAACCTCTGTTGCTGCCATGGCCATCATGAGTGTCTGTAAACCACATATTTGCAGTGAATGTCAGCAACTACATGTGCTGCATCTTCCCACATTTGCAGGGACACCAGGGGACAACTCAGTGTGTGCAAGTGGCCAATGTGCACCTGCAACTCTTGCCATGCGGGACTTAGTGAGGATACTGTTGGACTTAAGGTGCTATTTCCAAATGGGGTAGCATGTGAAGGTGCCCTGACAAGTCCATTCCACATGATTTGTGATGCACAGGATTTACACACATGCTGAGTGTGCAATGTTACCACAACATGCATGCCTTTGCATATTCTCAGATGTACTAAGGACAGCAAGCCAATGTACGGCAAACCATTACTATACTCTGCATCAAGATGGTGTAGCTTGTATATTCCAGTGTGTGTACACCTATAATATGCATGACCCTATTAATTTGTGACAGGTAATTTAATTCATGTGGTCCAAGCTGTCACAAACATGTCAGAAATCCCCAGGAGAGCATTGACAAGTATGTATGGATTGGTGTGACCTTGGCCCATTCGCTTCAATGTTTCCTGCATTATGTAGCTCACATTGGCCATGTTGGACTGAGCCATTATGGTACATGTGCATGACGGTGTTGCATGAACTATGATGCCACAATCCAGCAGATTGTGTGGATCTGTGAGCCTCTTTAACAGCCACAAGTTGACATCAACTTGTTTACATTAGTCATCCAGGTGATCCATGTGGGCTGTCCAGCACTGATGCAGCAACAATTTCCCTCCAACACACCCATGACAATGTGCGACATGTGTGAGCTTCTTGAGGTTCATTCTGCTACTCCATAGCTGTGAGTCCACGATGTGCCACACAGCTGGACTTTGCATGCCCACATTGATGTCGATGAGAGGCTTGTGCAATCAGACGATCCATGTCAGAGGTGACACCTGCATCATCGGCCCCTGGTACTCTGTCTCATATCTGTATGACTTGCACTCCTAGGGGAGCTTACAGTCAGCTTGGATTTTGCTTGCAGGACAGTATATCTCATGACTTCTTAGTGATATTGGTTATGGTGGAAGGTTGTTGGATTTCCCATTGCCAAACGTTGGAGTCCTGTCATGACACATTTAGCTCCTACCTTGCAATATTTGGTTTTAATTCATATATTGCTTTGTTGGCCTATGTGGCAAACTTTCAACAATGTGGATTGACTTTGATGTGCAGTGTTCCCCTCACCAGGGCATATCACACATCTTTTGAAATGCCCCTGCTCATTGTTACAGGGCACCACGTCCATGAGGCAACTAGGGAAAAACTTAGATGTGAATGGTATATATGTTGCAGGTGGTTTAGACCTTGATAGTACAATATCTTCTGAAGTTAATTTGGCACACACTTGGTTAAAGTTTGCAAGGCAGTGTTGCTCCAGAACTGAAAGTGGGCAACACAGCAGTGCACACCCCAGTGCAGGAAATCTCCTCAGCCATATTATATACTAGGGACTTACAGAAGTCTGTCATTGTTAATTGTACTTGTACCACTTAAACATATACCTTTTATTCAGAGGAGTGGCCCTGGGCCTGTTTATCCGACCCAGGGTACAGCCAGGATCAGCCACTACTGGCATCAGTCATTCACATTTGATTGAACATGCTACAAGAATTACTTTCTTACACTGTGACTGGGCAGGTAACTTGCCTACACACTGGTTTTGCCTATTTGTGTTGTCTTACCTAGATACCCTGTTTCTTGTCATGCTCTTCTGACATTCTGAGAGTCATTCATGCAAGTACCACACACATGACTAGCATTTGGTACATCAACAATGTTGCTGCTATTGATAGTACATTTTGGGCTTGCTCCTCATCTTCCACATACTCATCATCCAGTTCATCCTGTTCCTCATTGTCAGTGGGCCTTTGGAGATTATGCCCTGCACATGTATTCTGAAATATGCAGCACAGTAGTATTGGTTTAGTTGTTAATGTTGGCAAGTAGAGTAACTGGCCCCCAAACATATCCTGACTCCTGAAGCAGTGCTTGAGTACCTGGAAGTCACCTCCACGATGTAGCAGGTCCAGTTTAGGACATAATTCTGACTCTGCTGGGCTTCCGCATGAGTGTATTTGTGAGGAGTAGTCACCCACAGCTAAAGACTAAGGCCCAGATTTAAGAAGCTCTGTGCCACATTATTGTCATATTAACAAAGTGGCTCAATGCATGCATTGTGCCACTTTGCGACCCTTTTGCACCGCATTATGCATGCGCCATGCATAATGTATGCAAAGGGAGTGTTCTCCCATTAGGGGGACTGCAAAAATCGTGCATTGGAATCTTAGAGATTTCACTGTGCCATTTTTAGCAGCATTTTTTAATAACTGCTCTGAGCAGGAGTTAAAAGGAGGCACACCATTTAAGGCCTATATGTGTTTTGCAGGGCTAGCACCAATATTTTTGGCACTAGTCCTCCAAAGTACATCAATAACGTTGGAAAATGTTGCTGCTATTGCCCCTATCCTGTGCCATGGTGGCAGTAGAGGGCACTAAGGGGCACTAAAAAAGTGTTGCTGCAGTGGGTGCAGCACCACGTTTCTTAAATATGCCCCCATATCCTTTATCAGCTGCACACTGAGTAGGGGTGAATTGGTGGAATGGTCATTACAGCTAATGGCCCACATCTGTATACATGTTATTCTGTTTCCTAATTGACTTTTATACATTGCCATCAGTATGAGACGTACTATGACATTGATTGGCATACATACAAGATTATCAATGATTTGACCAACACTGTGCTACACATACAGGTGTACTGTCCTTTGTGATACACTTATTATATGTCATGCATGTGAATGCAAATTATGTGGATGTTGTGAATTGTTACCAGTGTTATGAATCTTTCACCCATTAAGTTGACACATATCTCACAGTGATCCACTGCTGCAGTTCCTGATTAATATTTACAGACCTTGGCATACAATTTTTCTCTAATGCATCACGTAGAGATTCATATTCATCTATTTTCATTTTGTACCAACAGTTTTTTGGTAGATATGAGTGTTTTCAGTTCAAAATGTTTATTTGACAGGCAATGCAAACATTACACACCACACTTTTCAGAGATCAGTGCATTGTGTCTGGTAATTTGAGGATGATGACAGTGTTGACACTTGATTGACAACTGTTGTGGCCTACTTACGGTTTCCTAGATGTGGGTGTGTTTTTTAAGTGGGATTGTGACAAACATTCCAAGATATATGTTAGATCAAGTAATTTATTTACATGTTTAACAATCATGCCTTCAGTCACATATGCTTAGCTAAAAAAGTTCTGCATGATGTGTGCACACCTGTGTGCATCTGCAGCAGTGTTCTGGGGGTCACGATGATGTGTTGGCTTGTCGTCTTCCTCTCCTCCAGTTCTTCATACCAGGGGACATTTGTCCTGACACAAATATTGTGCAGTATTCCTGCCAAGGGGAATGAATACAAGAGTTTCCCACAGGAAACATCCTGGCAGCAAAACCCGGCCTAGTGTAGGCCAAAGCTCCGCTCGGCGATGCTTCTCATACGGATGTGCGCCTGGTTGTAGAACTTTTATGCCCCAGTTTGTCGATTTCAAAATGGTGTCATGACCCACTGTTGGATGCCATGTCCTTGGTCAGCTGTAATGTAAAAGAAAAGAAACAGTGTCATTGTTTTGGATTACTGTATTTGCATACGTCCTGCACATGTGCATTATGTGAAATGAAATTATCACGAACTTCTCCCAATTATGACCACATGATATGTCAATCATGCCAGTTTGCTTCAATTTCCATGGGCCTGTTCACTCACTGTATGTGATGTCAAATGCAATGCATGGACAGATACATCATACAATTCAACTTCCTGACTGTCATATTTCTGCAGCAGATTTTGATAGTGGCTGATTCCCATCACTCTAGTCTACTTAATGTTTTGTGTTCTCTTTACATTTGTGGTGAGACAAAATGTGGATGTAAATCTTTTTTGTAGGTCCAGCCTTCGTTGTGGTGACATGCCAGACACAGCTGACACAGACACATTTATAGGTTCATGCTCACACCAGATGTTGGTGTTGCCCTACATTACATTTGCCCATGCCTTTGATTGTCCTATATTTTCCATGACAGTTGATATGATGCCATCTACACAGTATGCACTCACACATCACAACTGAGTGATATGATGTGACAACTGCCATTTCCCAAACCATGATTGCATGTCACGATGGGGGAACATTGTGTACATGTGAAATGGCATTGTGCCCAATTTGAGCACACAACACATGTATCCTGCAGATTTGTGGGTGGTCAGCTGCAGTCCAGCTATATGACTTCCTGCATTGTACTACATCACTAAGAAGGTGAACTGGTACACAATACTTAGGGCCTCATGAAAATTCAGGGTCCTTACAACTAGACTTTAACACAGGTTGCCTAGCAAGTACACATTCACACGTGCAGCAGGGGTTGTAGGTTTTCATCTTTGCTTTCAGGATGGAATTTGTGTATGCAGGAGCATCTTCCAGCCAAGGCAGCTGCCTAAAAAACCATGGTGAGTGATGTATGTGTGTAGCATCACACTTCACACATGTGAGATGGGAGTTATTTTCCATCCCAATATACATTTGTAAGGTTACATGTCACCTGCCCATGGGCCATAGTTTGTCATCTAGCACCTAGGGCCTCATTTAAGAGGCCCATTGCACAAGGCAATGGAGCAAGTGCCTTGCTGTGCTGCTGAGAACCATCGGAAAAGGGCAGAAATGTGATGTATCAACAATATATGGTGCCTTTCTGTCCTCTCCACCTTTGCTGGTGCACGAATTGCTGCCTAGCGCCAATGCAGGCAGCCTTGCAGCATGGTGCAAGGGTACCTGCATTGAGGGCATGATTGTTTTTGTGCAGGAAGGGACACCTTCCTGCACAAAAACCATCACAAGATGTGTTTCCCTCTTTCTATGTGTGCTGAAAATGCAGCACACATAGGAAGTGGATAAAACGGGGAGGAATAAAGATATTTCTCCTTGTTGCGTCACTCTTCTGCCACCACAGAGGTGGCATAGGATTCTGATGCATTCTCAGAGTTGTAAATCTGGGAATGTGTCAGATACCTTGGTTTCCATGTGTGTTGGTGAGTACACCCCAAGCGACACGCATTGAACTCATCTTTCACGCAGTGTTATGCATGAAAGGTGTCCATATTTAGAAGGCCATGAAAAGCCATGTAAAGTGGCTTTGTATCACCTTGTAAATATGGACTGGCACACTGCACCACCGGAGAATCCAAAAAATGTCGCTCCGGTGCAGCAGCGCACCACTAGAGCCTCATAAATTAGGCCCCCGGTTCCTGATGTGTTAGCCATTATTGTTATTGTGTCTGTTAGGTACTTGCTGTTTGCTTACCTACAAGTAAGTCCATATTGTCCATTGTGTCTGGTTAGTGATCAACTGCTGGACGATTGTTGGCATCATGTACACTGCCTGGTTATTTGGCCATCACATACAGGATCAACACATGATGGTCAACAATGGCCTGTACATACAATGAGTGGATATGTTTCCAGTTCCTGTATAAGTAGGCAGTTGCAGCATGAGGAACTAGTTGCATGTGTGCAGTCCATGGCAACCAGCACATGCGGAAAGCCAGCAACGGCGTAGAAGCCTTGTTTTATTTCCTGCTGCAGTTGCTGTATATTAGGGAAGATGATGTGGCAGGGTGTGAAGCGAATGATGGCATCGAGGACAGAGGGGAGGAATGTTGACAGGGAAGGCTGTGATATTCCTGCCACTCGTGCTGCAGTGGTCTGGAAAGAACCTGACGCAAGCATAAGTAGCACAGCGAGGAGCTTGATCAGTGGTAGTATGTTGGTCACCCTGTTGACCGTTGCCTGAAGTATGGGCACAATGAGGTGGAGCAGCTGGATGATGGACTCCCTTCACAGCTGGTAGAAGTTGATGACCTCAGGGATCAAGCAATCAAGGATATCCATTATCAGGGGTATCCGCTATAGGTAGATGTGCTCCCTTCTCCTGAGCTGCGTCTATGGTGTAGGTGGTGGTGATTGTGTGGTGTTGGTGGATGTGGTGGTGATGGCGGGAGTTGTGGTGGTCTTCTTGGTGCCTCAATGTTGTCCTATAGGTTGCCAGAGTGTTTTGGGTGTGTTCTCCTTATGTACCTGTGCCAATGCATCATTTTAATGCATGGTTTGACAAGGCAGCGGTGGCGCTAACTCTTTGTAAAGAAGGCCCTAAGTCAGGTATTGCCAGTTCAGCCTGTTTGCAAGGTAAAGTCAGTGTTTCCCACAGAACATGAGTTGGTTTGCCCGCCCAGGATGTGAGTGTTTTAAAAAACTGTTGATTTAATAGTAGAAGAACATTGTCAAGAAGGTAAATTAGATTGGGTAAGATGACCATCTCAGTAAATGAAACTCAGCCTAACAAAAATAGCAGGAGTTGCACCAAATGGAAAAACTGCTCTTCGATGTGTTTTACCTCTGTCCTATAGTTATACATGTTCCTCTTAGTTGAGATACACACCAAAATAGTTTTCAGAGGTTGTACTCCAAAAGAGGGGAAAATGTAATGCTCGAGTTTGCTGCCGGTGTTAATGGGAGAAATGTGCATTTATTTCAATTGATTGCAATACTGAATAGTGCTTTAGATAAAGTGGACTCTCGGGCGACCAGGCTGATGTTTTGTTTTGGGCTAGATCCTGTAGGAAGCTGTAGGGGCAAGCAGTTAGGCTTATCAGAGGGAAGTGCTAAGCATTTATTGAATTCACCGAGACAATAAATGAGACACACACTCAAGAAACAACCCAAGACCAATTGTTTAGAAAAATATTTACTTTGATTATATTATTTAAAAACACCAGAACATTTGAAGAAAATAGATACTGTAACAGTTCTTAGAATGATTCACAGGTAAGTAACACTTTGTAGATTTATGCGCTTTCACGTAGCACAAGGTCCAAAGTACTATAGCTGCATAGGCGTTCTTACACTCAGTTTTCATGGGTCCCCTGTAAATAGTAGGGTGCTGGGGTGCAAAGTAACTGTAAATACCAGCAATTAAAGTTTACCTGCCCAGGAGCGCCCGGGCGCAGTGATGTTGGTCATGTTGGGTTCCTGCGCACCGAACACTTGGCGACAAGAGGAGCCACCTGGAAAAAATAATGCAAGGGAGGACTTGGGGGCAAGTCCGGGAGCTCCCATTAGGAATGCTCAATCAGTGGACACTCAGAGAGGAGGGGGAGACCATTGGAAGTGGTGGACCCGGGCTGGGGTGATCGGATGCAGTGGTGCTTCTTGGCGGTGGTGCTCCTGTGCCAAGGCACACATGGTTCTTTGGGGGACCTGCAGAAGAAGAAACAAGACAAGGCAACTGGATGACTGAAAGCTTTCTTCTGTGATGCTGACATCCCTCACTAGCAGGTCTTTGGTTCTGCTATTGGAGTCAGAGGTGGCTTCAACAAGTCTTGGTCAGTGCAAATGGTCCAGTACCCTAGACTTTGGTGCAACTCGGATCTGGTGGATCCCTGGGTCTCCTCACTTGGAGGGGAGACAGGACTGGCTTTTTGGAGCATGGGGACCTCCTCCTGTAAGGCTGCTGTAGCAGTGGACCCCGCGGTGTGGTCCGTAGTGTAGTGGACTGGGTGTTTGCGGTTGGTGCATGCAAGCAGCGGGGAAGTGGCTCCTCCACTCCAAGGGAGATGTTAAAGGGCTGCTGAAGTGTTTGAGAACCTCTGAGGCTTTTGGAGTCCCCACAGCTGCAGTACAAGTCCTGGAACCATGATTGTCAGGGCGGCGGCAGGTAAGCAGGCAGGGTTTTGTGCCAAATTTTACCTGGTGTCCACAGTTCTTGCTCTTCCAGGTCTTATGTGTCCTCATCTCTTTGTTGTCAAAAGATGATAGCTTCTTGTGTCGGGGAGCTGCCTAAATACTAACTTTAGGGGGGTGTAGAGCAATAGCCAATGGGCTACTTACCCTTGGGTGGGTCTACACTCCAATATGACCACTTCACGTTGGAAGTGGGCATATATCTATACCAGAAGGCCTAGTTCCAAGAAAAACCAAGAGGGTGAAACCTTTCTTCGAGTGCCCACCTCGGGTAGCCCACCTTAGAAGTGTGGTTAGCCCAGAGGTGGTACATGCATAGGGACTAGTTAATTTTCACACCTGTCCTGGTGCCAAAAGGGACTCAGGTAAAGGGGTGGCTACCTCCAAGACTGAGGAAGCCAGGGGCTGTGCATACCAAAGGCAGTAGTGTCCCGTGTAAATCTAGGCCTTTTTATGCATATCTGTTAGCCATCCTACTGGAGTGGGGGATAAAACCCTTCTCCCCCACAATGGTAAAGCCATTATGTATCTGAGTCACTCATGCTGATGAGTGTCCAGCACATACCTTAAAATGGCTTCCTGGTTTGTGAGAATTTAGCCTCTTTCTAGCATTGTTACCCCCACTCTTAGCCTGTTTATGAGTATATGTCAGTGTGTTTTTACTGTCTCACTGGGATCCTGCTAGCCAGGACCCGAGTGCTCATAGTGAAAACCCTATTTGTCAGTGTGTTTTATATGTCTCACTGGGATCCTGCTAGCCAGGACCCCATTGCTCATAGTTTGTGGCCTGAATGTGTATACCTGTGTAGTGCCTAACTGTGTCACTGAGTCTCTGCTAATCAGAACCTCAGTGCTTATGCTCTCTTTTTGACTTTACAATTGTCACTATAGGCTAGTGACCATTTTTACCAATTCTAATTGGCACACTGGAACGCCCTCATAATTCCCTAGTATATGATACCTAGGTACCCAGGGTATTGGTGTTCCAGGAGACCCCTATAGGCTGCAGCATTTCTTTTGCCACCCATAGGGAGCTCAGACAAATCTTACACAAGACTGCCACTGCAGCCTGAGTGAAATAATGCACGTTATTTCACAGCCATTTTACACTGCCCTTAAGTAACTTATAAGTCACCTATATGTCGAACCGTCACGTGCTGAAGGTTAGGTGCAAAGTTACTAAGTGTGAGGGCACCCTTGTACTAGCAAAGGTGCCCCCACATAGTTCTGGGCAATTTCCCCAGACTTTGTGAGTGCAGGGACAACATTACATGTGTGCACTACATATAGGTCAATACCTATATGTAGCTTCACAATGGTAACTCCGAATATGGCCATGTAACATGTCTAAGATAATGGAATTGCCCCCCCATGCCAAATCTGGTATTGGGGTGCTAATCCCATGCATCCCCAGGGCTCCACTATGGACCCCGGGTGCTGCCAAACCAGCTCTCTGGGGGGTTTTCTGCAGCTACCGCTGCTGCCAACCCACAGACAGGGTTCTGCCCTCCTGGGGTATGGCCAGCCCAGTACCAGGAAGGCAGAACAAATAATTTCCTCTGAGAGAGGGTGTTACACCCTCTCCCTTTGGAAATAGGTGTTAAGGGCTGGAGAGGAGTAGCCTCCCCCAGCCTCTGGAAATGCTTTGAAGGGCACAGATGGTGCCCTCCTTGCATAAGCCAGTCTACACCTGTTTAGGGAACCCCCAGTCCCTGCTCTGGTGCAAAACTTGACAAAGGAAAGGGGAGTGACCACACCCCTATCCATCACCATCCCAGGGGTGGTGCCCAGAGCGCCTCTAGTGTGTCTCAGACCTCTGCCATCTTGAATCCAGAGGTGTGAGGGCACACTGGAGGCCTCTGAGTAGCCGGTGCCAGCAGGTGACGTCAGAGACCCCTCCTGATAGGTGCTTACCTGACTAGGTGGCCAATCCTCCTCTGAGGGCTATTTAGGGACTCTCCTGTGGGCTTTTCCTCATATAACGACTTGCAAGAATTCACCAGAGTTCCTCTGCAACTCTCTCTTCGACTTCTACCAAGGATCGACCACTGACTGCTCCAGGACGCCTGCAAAACTGCAACAAAGTAGCAAGAAGACTACCAGCAACATTGTAGCACCTAATCCTGCCGGCTTTCGCAATTGTTTCTTGGTGGTGCATGCTTTGAGGGCTCTCTGCCTTCATCCTGCACTGGATGCCACGAAGAAATTTCCCGTGGGTTGATGGAATCTTTCCCCTGCTCCAGCAGGACCCACAACTTCAGCATCACTGGTACTCTGGGACCCCTCTCATCCTGGTGAACATGGCTCCTGGAATGCAGGTGGTAGACCCAAGTGACCCAGACTGTCCAGTGGCCTAACTGTCCAAATTTGGAGGAGGAAAGTCCTTGCCTCACCTCTCCAGACAGTAATCCTGTGCACCACGCGAACTGCAGCTGCTAGGGCTTCTGTGCACTTTTGCAAGGAATCCTTCATGCACAGCCTAGCCCAGGTCCCCAGCACTGCATCCTGCATTGCTCAACTCCATGAGTTGACCTCCGGCTTTGTGAGACCCTCTTTTGTAGTGTTGAGATGACCACTATGCTCAGTCTTCTTGAATCCATGATCAAGGACTTCTGCGGGTGCTGCCTTCTTGTGCGTGGGATCTCTGGGTTGCTGAGGGCCTCCTCTGTCTCTTCTCTCAAGTGGCCACATCCTAGTCTTTCCTGGGCTCGGGCAGCACCCTTTTTCTTCAACTGCGACCTTTGCAGCTAGCAAGGCGTGTTTGTGGTCTTTCTCCAAAGAAACAACTCTGCATCCTCCAGCACTCTGTGGGGCATCTTCCGTACAAAGGAGAAGTTCCTAGCCCCTTTCGTTGTCGCAGAATCTTCAGCTTTTTCCATCTGGAGGCAGCCATTTTGCACTTTCATCCGGGGTTTAGTGGGCTCGTGCCCCCCCTGGACACTTTCATGACTCTTGGACTTGGTCCCCTTCCTTTGCAGGTCCTCAGGTCCAGGAATCCATCTTCAGTGCTGTGGAGTCTGTTGTGGTCTTTGCAGAATACTCTATCACAATTGTGTGTGTTTCTGGGGAAGTAGTATCACTTTACTCCTACGTTTCAGGGTCTTGGGTGGGGTATCTTGGACACCCTTAGTGTTTTCTTATACTCCCAGCAAACCTCTACACACTACACTAGCCTAGGGGTCCATTTGTGGTTGGCATTCCACTTTTAGAGTATATGGTTTGTGTTGCCCCTAGGCCTATTGCATCCTATTGTATTCTACAGTGTTTGCACTACTTTCTGACTGTTTTACTTACCTGATTTTGGTTTGTGTGTATATTTTGTGTATTTTACATACTTCCTAAGGGTGTATATCCTCTGAGATTCTACTGGCATATTGTCACTAAAATAAAGTACCTATATTTTTAGTAACTTTGAGTATTGTGTTTTCTTATGATATAGTGCTAAGTGATATAAGTGGTATAGTAGGAGCTTTGCATGTCTCTTAGTTCAGCCTAAGCTGCTCTGCTATAGCTACCTCTATCAGCCTACGCTGCTAGAACACTACTAATCTACTAATAAGGGATAACTGGACCTGGCACAAGGTGTAAGTACCATCAGGTACCCAGTATAAGCCAGGCCAGCCTCCTACATGGTTCACTTGCAATTCTCAGCAGTGGGGCCAAGCATCACATGGACATATCCACTCATGCAGATATGTCCACAGACCAAGTGTACTGCACCCTGTCTTAGGGCTCTTAGGTCTCCCTTAAGGGTGTCTTACATACACTTACCTGCAGTGAAATGGACGTGGCACACAAAGGGTGCGCAATGTCAGGTTTTCTCCTAGTTTGCACCAGGTCACGCAGTCTGCAATGGCAGATGCGTGTTTCTTGTTTTAAGGAGGGACCCTGAGGGTTACACAACCTGTGCTGCAGCCATTAGGGACCCTCTCCTCAACCCAGGCCCTCAGTACAAGAGGTACCATTTACTAGGAACTTAAAAGGGTGGAATAGTGTGCCAATTGTACACCAATTTACATGTTTTGGGGAAAGAGCACTGGCACTGGGGGCCTGTTTAGCAGGGACCCACTGAACCTCAGTCAAAAAACCTCCGTACCAATGACAAAAAGTGACGGTGGCACACTGAGAGGATAATGCTTATTCTGATGAGTGAGCTATGCCTGTCTTCATGGCTTCACTGTGTAATTTAGCTTGTATAGTGTCACCCTTCCCCATTATGCATACAACAGTGAAGGCAGTTGTGCCCTTCCCTGTTCGCAGTAGGGTGCCAATGTATAGTCATTGAGAAATGCTGTGGCTGCTGGAGGAGGTTGACTACAAGTAGAGGCTTCATCACAATTTGCGATTCCTCAAAAGGCTTTGTAAGATTTTGCATTTCTTAATGGCACAAAATAGCAATTCGGACCATTAAGAAATTCATACCGCCTTTGTACATGTGGCCCTATATCTCTTGCGGTTCACCTTTTCTTTTTGCTTTGGTTGATGAGTGAAATTGACAAACTATGATGTCCTAAAATGTACACCACCCTGTCTGTTTTAGGACAGTCTAATCCTGCACGCCTCATGCCTCTGCTCTTATTCTTCATTCCTTATCACTCATCCCTATCTCCAATTTCCCCTGTCGACATGGCCTGCTCATCACCCCTCATTCACCACACCTCCTTCTTTAACCGTCACCCTCAACCCATCTCCTTCCCAAATATTGGAAAAAACACTGCAATGTACTGTATTTCACAAATATAGCGTACTAAAGTGCTTTTACAAGTTTTAAAATTTTTAAATCTTAAAAAAAGTCTATGCAGTACTGCAATAATTCCTAAGAATTGCTATGCTACTTACAAATTTTAAGTATTCCACTGTATGTCACTCCACTCTACACCACTCCACTTTGTGCTATTTCATTGTATGCCGCTCAAATCTCTGCCCCTCCACTGCATGGTATTCCACTCTACCCCACTCCACTGTGAGCCAGGCCAGTCTACACCACTTCACTGTATACTGTACACCTGTGCTGTACATAAAATCCTAAAATTACCCTAAACTCCCTTTCACCCACCCTTAAACCCTAAAATCCCCTAACAAAAGTATGTTATTTAAAAAAAAAAAAGACGTACCTGCATGGTTATGTACTGTGTGGTAAAGGTAGAAATACGTACTTTGGTGGTACTTACCAGCATGGTAATGGATGTGTGATAAAGGATGTTTCCTTCTTTTATATTTGTGTTAGACCTGGCATCCTTGGCGTGGTTTGCCCTGCCTTTTTACTTCTGCTGCCTGTATTTTTTACTCTGTGCTGGATTTTGTTCTTGCTGGTTTTTGGTACTCTGGGCACTATACCACTGCTGATCAGTGGTAAAGTGCTAGTGATCCCTGTGTAAATTGTGATTATGATTGGTTATTCCTGGTTGACATATTTGATTTACTAGTAAATCACTAGTAAAGTGCACTATAGGTGTCAAGGGCCTGTAAATCAAATACTAATAATGGACAGGGTGCAGTGTATTTAAAAGATAGGACATGCACTGGTGTGTTTTACATGTCCTGCTAGTGAAATACTGACAAATGTGGTTTTCATTAGTGCGAGGCCTATCTCTCCCATAGGCTAACATGGGGATTGCCTTTAAATATCTTTGGAGTGCAGTTTCCCCTTAGGAGGAGATAGATATGTGGAGTTTGGGGTCTCTGAACTCACAATTTAAAAATGCATCTTTTGGTAGAGTTGGTTTTTAGATTGTTTGAAAATGCAACTTTTAGAAAGTGGACGTTTTCTTCCTTAACCATTCTGTGCCTCTGCTTGGCTGCTGAATCCATGTCTGGGTCAGAGTGACAGTTGGGCTGTTTGTGAATTCACTTTAGACAGTAACACAAAGGGTGCTGGGGTATGTTCTGCATATCCTGATGAGACTACATGAGGTAGAGTTGGAGGGAGGAGCTGTCACCTGCACTTGAAAAGACTGTGTCTATCACCTCACAATACAGTAACCAACCCATTAGATACCCCAGCCATGACATTAGAGTGTGGCTGGGGCAGGGCAGTGAGGAGGCAAGGTCTTGTGTACTACAAAGACTTTCCTTTGAAGTTTGCTTATTTCAAAGACACACATGAGTATAAGTAGTGGCCCCAAAACCCCTGGACTTTTAGAACACTTCAGGATCAAGAGAAGTCTCTGCCAAAGAGATGAACTTAAGAGCTATGAGGAGGAGTAGTGCCCCTTTGCTGTGTGTGCTTTGCTGGGTTGGCTTGCAGTTGCTGCTTCTGCCTTAGAGAGGACAAAGACTGGACTTTGCTGTGTATCCTGCTTGTGAAGATTCTCCAAGGGCTTGAACTGAGCTTGTCTCCTGCTAAGAAGTGTCAGGGACATCAAAGACATCACCTGCCAGCACCTGGGCTCTCTTGCTAAAACACCTGACTGCCAAGTGGGACCACATCCACTCCCTGGGCTCCTGGAAGGAGCAGCTGGCAGAACCTGAGAGTAAATCCTCTCATCAGAGCTGAGCCCCAGAATAATCGGCTCAGCCCTTGCATTGCTGCTGAAAAATCAATGTAGTGTGAGTGAAATCGATGCATCACCAGCTCATCACGGATTCATTGCTGCTGCGTGCCTGGATTTTCCATGCATTGTCCCCTGGCATCAAAATCTTCAACATTACTGCACGGACCCGAGGCTGGTGGTCGGGAAACCAAAGTATTGCTTACCCAGCAGAGAAACAGTCAATGCGCGGCCTCACTTGCGAGTAAGGAATCAACGTATTGCTTGCTTTTCTATGTAGCTTCATTTTTGACGCATATCAGATACTTTGTGCTAAAACAAGGCATCCATTGATTTATATGGATTACGACTCTTTTTACTTTGAAAATTCATTTCTTTCCTTGTGTATGCTGAATTTTTGTCATTTTGGTTTTGTTTGATTTACCCAAATGTTAGCTATTTTTCTAAACTGGTGTGGTGTCCTTTTGTGGTGTGTTTACTGTGTTACTTTGTGTGGTTGTAAATATAATTTTTACATTGCCTCTGAGATAAGCCTGACTGCTTGTGCCAAGCTACCAAGGGGGTGAGTCGGGGTTATCTTAGGTGTTTGACTCCCTTACCCTGACTAGAGTGAGGGCCCCTACTTGGAAACTAACTGCCAACTAATGACCCCATTTCTACCAATTTGGTTTATATTTTCCTATAGTCATGTTAAATAATTAATTTTAGTCCAAATAATGTACTTTCAGAATATGTGACACTAATTTCAATATCAACTATTAGTCATACGTGCTTTATTCATTTGAATGCAGGGCACATTTATCTTACATAGTTTCATATTAATTTCAATGCTTTTCATGGGCCATATAAATTTCAACAGGTGTCATGCTCATTTAAAAGTGGTTCATATTTATTTTAACATGTCATATTCCTTTCAATTAATGTCATTCATTTCAAGGATGTCATATTCACATGAACACTTGACATATTCATTTTACCATGAGTCATCTACATTTTAACATATGTTCTAATTATTTTAATACATGTCATATTGATTTTGATGTGTATCATATTAATTTCAGAGAATGCCATATTCATGTTAACAAGTTTCATTGTAATTTTAGCATTTGTCATATGCATTTTAATGCATGTTGAATCAATTTCAATAGGTCTCACATTCACATCAATTAATTTCATATTCAGCTTAGAATGTGTCATTCCTTTTGATGGATGTTGCATTCATATTAAGACTTCTTATATCAATGTTAACAAATGTCACATCCATTTCAACACATATAATATTAATTCCAATGTGTATCATACAACTTTCAATGCATGACGTATTCATTTTGATAAATATCATGTTCATTTCAATGTTACTCATATTCATTTTATATTGATATCAAATTAATTCTAATAACGCTCACATCCATATTAGTACATCATATTCAATTAAGCATGTGTCTTGTACCTTTCAATTGATGTTATGTTTGTTTCAATCAATGACATAATCATATTAACACTTGTCATTAAGTTTACCATGCATTATATGCATTTTAACCTATGTAATATCCATTTCAATAGGTATCATATTAATATCAATGCATGCCATATTCATTTTGAAAAATTTCATGGGAATCTCAATGTTAGTCATATTCATTTTAGGCATGTCAAATTCAATTCAATGGGGCTTATATTAATTTCAACACAAGCCATATTCATTTTAAATCATCTCATATTCATTTCTAGGCATCTCATATTCATTCCAATCTCAGCAATGTTCATTGCATTGCAATTCATAGTCATTGCAACATGTGTAATGTTCATTTCAAGGTATGTGATTTTATTTTCAGTGAACCATCTATTATTTTCAGAATATAACATATTCACTACTGTAACTGACATTCATTTCAATCTGTCATAGTCATTTCAATTTATATCATATTCCTCTTGCCATATGTCAGACTTTAAAAAAACTGTCCCATTCTTTTTGATGCATGTTTTATTAATTTCAGTGCTTGCTAAATTGTTTACAGTGAGTGCCATATTAATTTCAGTATAACTTAAATATATTTCAGTATATGTCTTAATCAATTCAGAGTGTGTGTTATTCATATTAATCACTAAGTAGCATATGTGCTCTGCCATGTTTCATATTTTTTCAGATTCATTCTGCCAGGTATCATAATACTTTTGACACATATTACATTCATTCTTATATGTGTCATATTCATTTTGAAGCACGCTATTTATTTCAGGGGGTGTCCTATATGGATTTCTGTAATTTTCACTTGAACGGCTTCCCATAGGTAGAGCAGATAGATCTGAGTATTTTTAATAATTTGCTTTCTCAAGCTTCAGAAATGCAGTGGTTTAGCGAGCGCCATTACATATAATTTGTTTGTTTTATGGTACTAAATTAAAAAATGCTGACGTATATTTTTGAAACTTTTTCTCCAGAAATTCATGCTATCCTATTATATATTGTCTCCTTTTTTTCCACAAAAATCCAGAAAATCGGAAAAAGTTGTAGTGCAACTCTTCACATTTCTCATATTTTGACTGTTTTTAGGGGATAAAAATATATGTGCTACAGTAGGAGGTGAAATGGGTGCAATATGCCTGGTGGTTCACAGCGCACCAGCATTAATTTGTAAAGAAAATAAAAATCAAAAAGTGATAAAGCGGTCAGAGAAGAAGAATGAAACTAAAGCGGCATCGTTGACGCCTTGGCTGAAATGCGTACATTTGCATCATCATCATCTGTAATTTTTTCTACTTTGCTTGAGTTTTATACATGTATTCCTGTAACATAATTTTCCTCAGCAGAACATTTAGGCCAATATTTATACTTTTTTAGCACCGTGTTTGTGCCGTTTTTTGGCGCAAAAGCAGTGCAAACTTACAAAATACAATTTTATTTTGTAAGTTTGAGATGCTTTTGACTCAAAAAAATGACGCAAATGCGGTGATAAAAAAAAAGTATAAATGTGGGCCTCCGAACGATGGCAAACAGTGTTTTTAGAATTGCGATTTGGAAATGGCTCCTGAATTCACTTCATTTACAGAGGGTGTACTTTACACATTATTGTAGTTCAGATATTTGGGAAATTGTGATTGCTATCAATGCCAGAGCAATTAAATACTTGTCCTCATTTGCACATTTCTTAGCGTGCACTTCTGTTATTCCGTATTTATGAGCTACACCTACGTATAAAACGTTCAAACACAAAAAATGTGAGCAGGTAAAATACAGCGTTTTTATTATTTCTAATTGTCTTAATCACTTTGGTATCTAATAACATTCACACGTGAGTACACCATGCCAAATCAGCAACACAGCTGCTAAATAAAGCAGCGCTCGTTTTGACCTCCTTCGGGCACTTTTTACGCGTTACTAACCCCGCTTTGTACTGCTCGTTAATACAGCAATCAATCACTCCACAACACACTCATTTTACATCACTGGAAAATTGTTGTTTTCGCATCATAGGCGTCGATTTCGTCTTTATTCAAATGATATGATTCTGAACCAACGTGGCTTTGCTGTAGCTCGCTGGTGTGTGTAACCTTGCGTTTATGCGTCTGATCCAAGAACAGCAAGGTCAGTCTGGCATAAATGAACACGCGGAAAGAAAATAGAGAGCATTATAGTCACCAATGGCTTTGGCCAAGCGCGGTAACATGATTTCCACAAGGACAACATGTAAATGATATGGGATTCATAACCATGATTAGATTCTTCTTTGTGCCAGACTGAGCAACATTTGATCAAAACGAATTACAAAAACTGGAAAAGCAACATGTTTAACAAAAGTACCCTTCACATCCTCCAGGCTAACAAATGCTGCTGCTCGCAGGAGGTCCTTAAAAAATTGAAAACAATTGGAAATTACTATCAAAATATAGCAATTGCAAATTTCGCAAGAGAAAATGTAGACTCATATCGGGCCTTATTTATACTTTTTGGTGCAAAACTGCACGAAGGCAGTTTTGCACCAAAAAGTTTTGCACCAGCTGGCACCATTTTTTAGCACCAGATGAGCACCATATTTATGGAATGGTGCAAGCCGGTGCAAAGGGTAGGCTAGCGTAAAAAAAAAATACGTTAGGCAGGTTAGAGTCAAAATAAATGACTCTAACCAGATTAGCGTCTTTTTTGACGCTAAGGGGCATATTTATATTCTGTTTGCACTGAATTAGCGTCATTTTTTGTTACTCTAATTAGGTGCAAATCTAACTCCATATTTATACTTTGGCGCTAGACCTGTCTAGCTCCACATTTATGGAGTTAAATTCATTTTGTGGAAGTGGAAACCTACCTTGCCTTAATGAGATGCAAGGTAGCCGTTCCGGTGCAAAAAATGACTCTATGGCCTTAACGCCATATTTATACTCCCATGCAAAAATGATGCAAGGGAAGGAGGAGGGGTAAAAAAATGGTACAAAGCTTGCTTTGCCCCATTTTTTAAAGCCTGAGTTAAGGCAGCCGTTAGGGGACCTGTGAACCTAGTTCCATGGTGGAACACCATGGAATAAGCCCACAGGTGCCCTCCCCAGGCCCCAGGGACACCCCTACCTACACCAGAGGGACTGCGGAGGATGGGGGACCCCATACCAGGTAACTACAAGTAAGATTGCATTTTATTTTTGAAAGTGCCATAGGGGGCACTGAAATGGACCCCCATACATGGCACAGGGTGCAATGGCATGCCCAGGGGACCCTTGTCCTCTGTGCTGGCCATTGGGGTGGAGGGCATGACTCCTGCTTTTTCTAAGGCAGGAATCATGTGGCATGGTAGGTTTAGCACCATTAAATGACGCTAATCTGGTTAGAGTAATTTTTTTTTTACTCTAACCTGCCTAAAGTCATTTTTTGGTGCTAAACTCCCTTCTTCTATACCACCAGCCCCACCCGACTAAAGTCATTTTTTTTTACTCTAGCCTACCCTTTGCACCCGCTTGCACCATTCCATAAATATAGTGCCGGTTGGTGCACAGAAATGGTGCAAGCCGGTACTAAACTTTTTTGGTGCAAGACTGAGTTAGTGCAATTGTGCACCAAAAAGTATTAAAAAGGGCCAATATTTTGTAAGTTTGTGCCACTTTTGCATCAAAAAATGACATTAATGCGGCACAAAAAAAGTATAAATCAGGTCCTTGGTGCTACACAGGTCTAGCACCAAAGTATAAATATGGAGTTAGTTTTGCACCACATTAGAGTAAAAAAAAGTGACGCTAAATCGGTGCAAACAGAGTATAAATATGCCCCAGAGTATAAATATGCCCCTAAATATGGCGTTAAGGCCATATAGTCATTTTTTGCACGGGAACGCCTACCTTGCATCTCATTAAGGCAAGGTAGGTCTCCACTTCCAAAAAATGACTTTAACTCCATATATTTGGTGCGAGACAGGTCTAGTACCAAAGTATAAACAAGGAGTTAGCTTGGTTCTGAGGGGAAAGCTCAGGAAGGTGCTACTCTATTGAACATCTTGATAAGGCTGCATTCCAACAATATGGCCCAAGTCAGACTTGGGTAAGGAAGGGCAGGTAACCAAACCATTCAAGGTAGAACGTGGAGTCAGACAGGGATGCACCCTTCCCCCCACACTGTTTTGACTTTGCTATAAATGTGGTGATAGAGTATTCAAGCAGGGACTGGTGTGATGTGCTCAAACCTGGGGGTAGGAGGATTCCAGGCCTCCTCTTCACAGATGATAACCTGCCAATTTATAAATCACGGCAGGGGCTGCAGCAACTGCTCAACCTCTTTAATTCCTTCTGTGAGGAGTGAGGCTTGGAGTTTAATAGCTCCAAAACCAAGGGGCATATTTTTACTCTGTCTGCGCCGAATGTGCACATTTGGTGCAAACCTTGCCCCATATTTAAACTTTGACGCCCGAGCCCGCGGACGTCAAAATCCTGCTGTGTGCGTCATTTTCTGGATGCGGGAAACCGCCTTGCGTTAATCAAATGCAAGGCAGGCGTTCCCGTCCAAAAAATGACTTAAACGACTGTGCGTCGTATTTATGCTACCGGGCAAAGATCCCGCATGGCCGGGAGGCGAAGGCGGAAAAGGACGCACAGGCCGATTTGCGTAAAAAATTAATGCCTGGGACAGGGCTGGCGTTAAAATGGGGTAAACACACCTGTATTTAATCAGAACACACAGAAGCAACAGCAGAGTAGCAAAAGGGAGATATGGAGGTGCTTCTCATCCAGCGTGCACACAGACGCAGAGCACAGCAACAAGCACACCAGCTACCACAACACCAGCAGGGACCCCAAAGGCAACGCAGAAGGCAGGAGAGGATATTCCGCACCAGGACAACCCTTCATGCCCTCAGGGAACATGACATCATCCAGAGGTACAGGTTGAACTGGCAAGCCATTCAGCAGCTGCTGCACAACATTGAGCCACAGTTGGCACCCAGCTTGTTGACACCCTGCACCTTCCTAACAGAAACCAAGCTGCTAGCTGTACTACACATGTTGGCAAGTGGCTCCTTTCAAACCACTGGCGCCCTGGTTGCTGGGATATCACAGCCATCATTCTCCACCTTCCTGCCCAAGGTACTGGATGCCATCATCAGACTCACACCCCGCCATATCTGCTTCCCAAACACACAGCAGTAGCAGCAGGAGACAAAACAGAGGTTTTACCTCATTAATGGATTCCCACACATCCTTGGTGCCATTGACTGCACACATGTACGCCTTGTGCCACCTGCTGCAACTGAACACCTATACCACAACAGGAAGCGCACACATTCCATCAATGTGCAGGCCATTGTGGATTACAAAGGATTGATCACCAACATTGTGGCAAAGTATCCTGGCAGTGTCCATGACTCATTCATCTTCCGCCACTGTACCAAAAATCAACACTTCCAGGATGGACGATATGGCAATGGACTACTTGTTGGTAAGTACAGAAACCTACTTATATACACACTGCACAGCAACCCTCTAGGACAAACAACACATACACCACGACAGCAACATGTGAACAGGAACACACTGAGGTCGTGACACCGCTAGGCATGTTTGATAGGCCGGCAGTGAACCTGTCACACATCTGAAATTAGTGTACAGCCTAATGTTAAGATGTCGATGATCACAACGTATGGAGAGGTTTGGCTAATTGTCACCTTGCAAAATGTAAGCGTCTCACTGATGTTTAAATTAATCCATTGCATATGTCTAAAAGTATGAGATGTCCAGGGTACATAGATGCTAACGTGTTACCACCACTGTCAAATTGAATTTATGTATGGAACTATCATCTCACCCCCACTGAAGACACAGGAACACCTGTGTCACAAGTCACAATGCTAGGGAGTGCACAGTGTACTGGAAATCCCAAAACATACTGCTGACAACCGGTCAGCAGGCAAACACTCATTCAGCCAAGGAAACAACCCAATGCAGATGGTACATCCTAGAAGCCTAGGAATCAACACAATAACACAAAAGAGTCACAGACAACACAAGACAACTACTGCCATGCAAGGTGATATTAATGGGGCAAGCTACATCAACATGATCCCAGTCATTTTCTCTTTCAGCTGATCAGGCGTATGGGATCCAGCCATGGATTATGACACCATTTGGCAACCCAAGCACTGCAGCAGAGCGAGCCTACAATGAGGCACATAGGAGGACACGCACCATAGTCGAGAAAACCTTTGGCAACCTAAAGTCGAGATTCAGGTGCTTTGACATTGCTGGTGGCAGCCTCCTATACTCACCAGAAATGGTCTGCAGGATCATTTTAACATGTGCCATCCTGCACAACATTTGTGTACGAAGAAACATTCCCCTATTAGAACCAGAGCCACAAATGACTGAAGAAGAGGATGATGGCCATAAACATGAGGGGGACCAACCAAACACAGCTGCTGGATTGCGTAGATGCCAACATATTGTGAGCAATTTCTTTTGAAACAACTCACCATCACCACTGTTTCAACATATGTAAATAAACACCTATAGTAATCACCATATCATGGTCTGGGTAATCATTTTTGCTCACCTTTATCTCTAACTATCAGAATAAGAGTGTAGCCTCATGGAGCATTGCTGACATACCGATCAGGACACAGAAATTTCCAAAGCAATTGTGATGCGTATTATACAACAGTCACATTCACACACACTGTAAATGACATATATTCTGTACATTTCACCTTTGAAGGGCAATAGCAGAGGACCACACCTATTTTACACATACATGTGGCAACATGGTTCATCGCAGCATATGGCACACAATTAAGACACCATCAGTCAATAAGGGAATAAAAAGCCTCATACATGAGGCAGTGAATGTGCTATTGCATTGTTAACAGGAATATATGACCAGACCCTTGACAGCAGTAAGTCATACAGCACCTATCTTTGCAAAGACTATCTGTGACTAGAATTCCATATAAGCAGAACATAGCACAAGTGCCACACCTATGACAAGCATTGCGCACATGACATTCCATGTACATGTCAGCCCATGTCCTAAGTCCTGACACAACCATGCTCTGTGTCTCACCCCACCTGTCTTAAGAGGTCCCTGGAATGGTAATATGTGTACCCAGATATTCCCTCCTCTACACACACACAGACTAACAATAATAATCCAGTGTGCTTCACCCTTTCGTATGGTATGCCATAGTCATAGTACATCTGTCTGCATGGACGTCAGGTTAAATAATGCACTGGCTTGTAGTCTCTAAGCCCTGTTCTCACCTGTAGTTTTCTTCCCATCTGAAAAGTACTATTGGCCATTTGAACTCAAATCTCACCTACAGGACTTGTGAGAAACTGATGCAGCACACACCTGTGAGCAGCTCCATGCAGACCACCCATTTGAACATGCACTGCCCTTGCAGATGCTTGGAACAGCATTGAAGCTGCCATTTTGTCGATTACACTGCTATGCAATGCTAGAAAAATAAGCTGTGTAACACAGCCCTTGGGTTTATGTGTCACCTTCCAAAACACAGGACAAACACAGTTTTCCATGTCAACTGTCTTGTTCTTCCTCCGACCAGTCTTAGTCAGACCACTGAGTATGTACCTTGTGAAATTGCTGGATCCTGATTGACCCTGCATCCTGTCAGCCTGACTGGCACCTGTCTGTGCGTTAACCTAAAGGTTCCTTGTGGCTACATATGTATCATACTTGCTTTCCCAACCCTCACATTCCTCCGGGGTTATTTTGTCAGGTGGTTCATCAATGCATACTCAGATGAGTTACTTAGCATAATCTGCTTATTTATGGTACCATAATTGGGAACTTGTCTCCAAATACCTAAATCATGGCCTATCCCTTGTCTGGGTCTCATGTATGCATGAGCGACAAAGTATGACAGCGTACCATGGCCGTATGCAGGGATTGGGTATGGTGCCTCCAGCAGAACCAGCAACGTCAGATAATATGCATGAAAAGTCCACACATGTTAGGACCCTGACAGTTCACACACTGAATCACATTGCTCACACATATTTATGGGCTGTGCATCCTGAATAGCTGCAAGATTAATCAACACAGAGGCTATGATGTTCCCAGATGCAGTGGGAACTTTACATGCCAACCTGTGTACAAATGTTGTAATGACATCTGCTGACTCCTGAGATATGATCTCACTCAGCACACCAAGGTTGCCCTGTTGACAGTCTCATAAAAACGTCTGCAGTGACAGGGTGGGACCATCCCCATGTAGGTTCTTATGTCCTCATTGGCTTTACTTCCATTGATCTCCGAAGGATACTCAGTAGAAACAGGAATAGCCGCCACTGACTCATGTTGAGCCCTGGACGTCACTGTGATAACATAGACCCCTAAAAATATACAGGATCAACATTGGACCACATATATAAACCAGACACCTCTGTGCAATTGATCACTGGAAATATGTGGCCACGTGCTGCTTCATCTGCTGATCCACCACTGCCACAGGAGAGTTGTGGCTCACTCATATGACCACAACTGTGGCGTGATATTAAATTTGTGGTTCACCTTTGGCTTTCCCTGTCAATAACATGGTACCCACTTAGTCTGTACATGTGCCTGACTCATGGTGGGTTCACCGACAAGTGCCTAGGAAGCAGTATCCAAATTTCCAGGACATGTGATGGGCAAGTTTTGGACCATTGACATGAACAAGCGTCTGCCATCTATCCGGTGCATGCTTTGTCATTTGTTGTGCTTATGTTACCCAAAAACTAGGAAGTGCACACAACAGATGTTGATACATGTATGACTAACACATGTCCTCTCTCATTTCTACACTGACTTGCATCTGAGGGCTGGACACATTGACTTCACATTCATACAAGCATATTTGCAATGATTCATCTTGTGATGCACACACAGTGGGTCAACAACTACATTAGTAGCCAATGCACACACATTGAGCCATAGGCCTTGAGGTATTGTACTTATGTGCGTCACCTTGCTATCCTCTCCTGACGCCAAACATGCCCAATTTGTGCAATACAGATATATAGGCCACACGTTTGGCCATCTAGTGCGTCTTTCAAGAGTGAAAATCCTGTAAATGAAGTAGCGGATCATGGTCTGCAGTAATATGATGTCTCACATGTGCCCATACACCGTCATGACCAAAGTGGGTGCAATCAGCCTATCTCAGTTTTGTCACAAATGTAATATAACATTAAAATGGTAAAGTGACCCAAACCCAGTTAATGCCTGAAATTTTGACTCATACGCGTCAAAAAATGGCACACAAGCATCAAAAAAGTATGCTTATGCCCGAAAAACAACGCATAATGCCCTGAAAAAACCATTGCCCATGAGCTGTATCTTCCACACTGTACCTCAGAAAATTGGTTAAGTGTAAAACTATTTCCAAACATATGGATGCAGGCTCATTTCTACTCCTGTGCATCAAAAAAAGTGACGCGCAGACTGTATGCGCCAAAGTTTTTTGACGCATAACAATAAAAATGCCCGCCAGTTTAGGCAGGATGTGATGTAATAGGATATATTGTTTACAGATTATGTACAGTGGGTGTACTTTCACTTTCACTTTGCAGTCTGTGATACTTCCTGACTGTGTTGCTCTGTTGAAAGTTTTGTCTGGTCAAATTGTGCTTTTGTCTCCTGTGTCGTCTATTTATTGTCTTTTTGTGAATAAAAATTTGTTGTTGTATCCTGTCTGAGTGTTTTTTGTGTACAATTGTGTTGTTCAGTATTGTCTTTGTTTTGTTGGGAGTCTGTTGTGGGTAGTGTTAGTTTGGGAATAGTTGGGCTGTGTTAGTTGTTTAGTTTAAGTTTTTCCTATTCTACTTTCCCCCTATTCTCATTTGTTCCCCTTTATCCCCTATTTATCTTTTGCTGCTAAGATGTTGGGTAGGCCTTGTCTTGGCAAGATGAGTGAGGAGGAGCTGGGTGGTTTTATATGGCTGGTGTGCCATTTCCTACCCCTTATGATTGAGGCAGGTGGGCGGGTGATACAGGGGTATCACACTGAGGCACGGAGGCTCCGGTGGGCAAAGGTCTTGCATCACCTGCAACGGATTTATCGGACACCAAGGAATGACCACTAGCTGAAGCACTGCTGGGCTGACCTTATCTCCAGGGAGCAAGATCTGCTGGACCACCTGGGGATTGTGATTGGTGGCCCTGTTGGTGAGTACAAATCATGTAAATGTGCACGATTAAATGCTCTGTAGTGACATCAGATGATTTTTACAATATCTGCCGGCAATGTTGTTTAGTGTCTGAAACATACAGGGTAATATATCTACTTTGTTAAGGACCACAATTGCTAGCTGTTAGGAAGCAAGAGCTCCACAAACTTACTGAATACTTTTGCACTATGTAAGTTAGTGCCGCCTTTGTGTCAAACAGCAACACAAATCAGGAGCCAATTATATATAGATATAGGTCACATTTGCCTGTGAGGTATAGAAATTTCCAATTCATTACCAACATTTGTTGACGCAACAGCTAGACTGACTTTTGAAACACTACATGAGGCTGAAAATGAGTGCAGGCTTCACGTCAATAGATGATAGCAATGTGGCCCAAACATATGTCTCATGTGTGTCTGGTGAGTGTGTAAGGAAACCGATCACGGAAATTCCAAAAATCTTAGTGATTATTGTGCCCCTCCTTCATTTCAGATACATGTCAGATCTGGATTTGGACACATAGGGAACAAGTTCTAGCTGCGCGCAGCTAACATCTTAGACTGGTATTTGGAGTTTGTTGTTCCACCTTTCATTTAGGGATGGCTGGCCAAAGGTATGCACATGGGTTCATATCTCTATGGTTGGTAAAACCCATCATAGCTGGGCCACATCAAATGAAGAAACTGTGACAACATGAGGGCTAACAACTGTCCCTGCCCCTCTGTACATTGTGCCTGTGTATCATAAATTTGTCATGGTCACAATGGCTGTTGGACTGGTAATGCAGTCCTCACGGAAAGTGGCTTTGGATGTCTCTCTTGGATACACATGATGAGACGAATACACTCCATTATTATGTCTGCTCACTAATGAAGGAGCATGTTTGCCACCACATGATAGGTAGGGCCACTGCATGTGTGCAGATATGTGTGTAAAACTCACTGGAGACCCATGGTATGTACATGTTAGCCGTGCTATATCGGATGCAGCATCATCATGACTGAGTGGCTTTACTTACTTATGTAATCTTACACATAGTATTTGTCTTTGGAATTGTTGTACAGTGCACAGAAATTGAGCACACTTCTCCCTTTCATGCCTTACAGGTGAACCAGCACCCTACACTGTTGGCGAGGCGGCTAGATTTGAGGACCCAGACAACTCCAGTAAGTGTTGATATGTCTGTTATGTGTTGTGTTGGCTGGTGATGTGTGATGGACTCCTGTGTGTTGGACACATAGCAAGGTGTGATGCGCTGACCAATCTTTTGTTTTGTTCCATGAGTGGAATTTCATTTTATCACCATCTTTGAGTTGGCCAATCCTTATCCTATTGTCTCATTTAGGGATTCTAGGTCAGTCCTGTAGGCCCCACAATGTGAATAGGGATGAGTCATGTGGATAACACTTGAATCAGAAAGAGTCACACTGGACCTAATTTGTGATTTAGTCAGCTAGTCAGACCCAAATTCTCCTAGAATGGGGCTGCAAAATGCTCACCCACAGACATCTGCTTCCCAATTCACTAATGTACTGATTAAACTGTAGGTTGAACTTCCTAGCAGCATGTAGCTCCACATGTAGTGCTACAAGTATGTGGCACTTGAGTGCAATGGCCTAGGTGTGCATGCAACTCATGGCCAGGGGTGTTATTGCATCTCTGTGTTTGTTGTAAGTCATGGCTTACTGGTAGTAAATGATGTGGACAAAGGTCTGCATTTCCAAACATGTGTGGCACTGGGATTGGTCAAGGGTTTGCTGTCTCCTATTTGGAGATACTCCTTACCTGTGGTGTGTGTGTTGAGCTAAACACATGTCCAGCTTTCCTAAGCTTCCTGGGTGTCCTTGTTGTTTGAAATTGTTAGTTGTTAGTCCACCCCCCCCACCCTTAAACACAGGCAAGAGTTTCTGAAAAGTGTCCCTAGGACTGATGATACAAGTTTGGTACAGAGACATGTAAATCAGTGATTCTTTTGTCTGAACCTAGTATACACACTCATGTTTCGCACATGAGTACTATACTAGCATTTCCATTTACAACTTGCAGAGCATGTGGTCCTAGATTTCCATCCCGTACAATGACATTTGTAGCCCTGGCATTGGCGGAGGATGTGCAGCATGATTGTTAGCTGACAACTGTCAGAACATAGATGCCAAAATCATGCCAGTTGTTACCCATCTTGTAGGGTTTGGATGTGCTATGTGTGATAGGACCCGTGTAGGCTGGCTTGCCTTATACTTCCTCAGGGACAATCAATGATCTGTATGATGATATGAGCTGTTACAAGTACATTTGATGTATTGTCTGATTTACTTCTTGTGCCATTTCACACAATGCAGTTCCTAATGTTAGATTTTCTATTTGTCTTCACAGCTGCAAATATGACACCCATCCAGGTCAGGGAGTTTCAACAGCGGGCAATGAGGTATCAGCACATACTTCAAGTAGAGTCTGGGTACCGAAAAATGGCCTGCAGATACTGACACGAACGGGCCTTCGGAGCCTGGAGGGCATTTCCATAAGGCGACCCTTCTTTGCTCACCACAGCCACCATCAGCACCACCACCACTACCACCCAGGTGGCACCACCAGCAGCTGGGACCGTTGCGGCAACATCCTCAACAAGTGCTCCAGGCCGAAGCACAGCCCCACCTGCAGAGCAGCCCACAGCCATGGACACTACATGGCCCCACACTTCCTCGTCTGGCACCCAGACCACCCCAGCTGCAGCCATTGACCCTGCTGCTATTAGACATATGCAGCGTAATTTGGACCGTGTCCTGTGGAAGATGAGTCGACTGCGCCAGGAGGTGCGACATGTCAACTGGCGGGTGCGGTCAATCAAGAGGACCGTCTGAAGGGCCAACCTGTAGCAGTTTTGACGGACATGATTCCCTCCCCTCCCTCCTTTTTCCTGATTCTTATACTTTGTGGGTTTAGGGGACTTAGGTGGTCATTCTGACCTCGGCGGTAAAAGGCGCCTACCGCCGGTCAGAAATCCTCCATAATCCCGCCGCGGTCGCGGAAACCCGCCACGGTCATTCTGACCCGCAGCAGGCAAACCTCCGAAAATCCGACAGCCACAACAGACCGCCAGACCAGCGGTCGACGGAAAAGTGGAGGTGACAAAACCTCCACCGTCACGCCAACAGAAATACGCCCATGCCATTACGACCCACGAATCCACGCGGCGGTCTATCAAACGCGGTATTCCATTGGCGGGACACACCGCCGCGGTCAGAATACACACAAACGAACAAAACTCAGCCACATTGGCCGATTTGAATTCCACACACCTGATACACATACACACACCACTCCCACACACACAATACAATATAAAACACACACCCACATCACCCACAAACCCCTACGACCAAAAATTCTGAAAGAAGGCCAGAGCGAGACACCACCATCCACAAACTAGCAGCCACAGCCACTCAACACCATCACCCACACAATATCCACACACAAAACAACACACACCACCACACTCAACACACTTAACTACACATACTCCACCCCACACATCATACACACCACCCCATGGCACCCCAAAGACACCCCCGCTTCTCAGACGAAGAACTCAGGGTCATGGTGGAGGAAATCGTTCGGGTAGAGCCCCAGCTGTTCGGCACACAGATCCAATACACCAGCATTGCCCGGAGGACGGAGCTATGGCAGAGGATTGTCGACAGGGTCAACGCTGTGGGACAGCACCCCAGAAATCGGGAAGACATCAGGAAGCGATGGAATGACCTATGGGGGAAGGTGCGTTCCATGGTATCCAGGCACAACATCGCCGTGCAGAAGACTGGCGGAGGACCCCCACCTCAACCCCCACAATTTACAACATGGGAGGAGGAAGTCTTGAACATCCTGCATCCTGACGGCCTCGCAGGAGTCAGCGGAGGAATGGATACTGGTAAGTTGAAGCTTCACTACTGCTTCCCCCCCACCTGCATGCCAAATCATACCCCAACCCTCACCCCCATCCTCGAACCCCACCCTCACCCCACCCCCATCCTCACCCCCACCCTCACCCCCACCACCATCCTCACCCCCACCACCATCCTCAACCCCACCCCCAGCACACCTATTCCCTGCCAATGTCTCACCATCACAACCCACACATCCAAAACCCTAGGCCTGCATGCGTCCACTAAGCATGGACACCCATCACCAAAGCATGCCCAATGCATATATACATCCCCCCCACAAGCCACCCTCACCAAAGCCCTCACACACGAATGCCAGCACTTGGGGACACGGGAACCCACAGATACACCCATATGCCACACATTGAAACTATAACCATACCTCTATACCCCTGCAGGACCAGACCGTCAACACACCGCCGCGGAGGGCCCAGAATTCTCCACACCCCCCACCCAAGAGGCCGTCAGCGATGACAGCAGCTCTGTCGACCTGGACACCGATGACCAGCCCGGACCATCGGGGACCTCTGGACAGTCGGTTCCCCTCACACAGGCCCAGGCCACTACAGACCCAAACCCCTCTGGGAACACCAGCACAGCTCCCACCCAGCGGGCCCATGCCTCTGTCTCCAGGGCGCGTCAATCTGCGGTGTGTCTACCACTACAGGGCACCCAGGATAACCCACCACCCCAACAACAACAGGGACCTGGGGGCAGTGGTAGTGGGCACACCGGCCAGGGGGCAGAGGCCCAGGGAAACAGGGCAACTCGGAGGGCAGCTGTGCGACAGGGGGGGGACGGGCCCAGGGAACCCACTCTCCACGAGGCCCTCACCACCATAATGGGAGCATACAACCGCTCCCAGGAGACGATGGCGACGTTACTGGCCCGGTTCCAGGAGATCCAGGTACTGCAGGAGGAACACTATCGGGGGTACAGGGAGGACATCAGAGCCCTCACCTCCACCCTGGTTACCATGGTAGGGCTGCTGCAGGACCTCATCAACACCAGGACGGACACTCAACAACACCAAAGGGCCCCTGCCACTAGCCTGGACCAAGAACAGCCAACCACCTCCGCCGGCGCTAGTGGACAGGAGGCCCCCGCACAGCAGCAGCCCACCAGACCCCCACCTCCTGCAGGAGAAGAACCACCCCGCAAGAGGGCCCTGAGATCTCGCAAGAAGACAGAGTAGGATGTCAAGACCCCCGCCAGCAAAGGATACCACCTGATGTCATCCCACTGTCCCACATTGTCACCCTGTCCATCCTTGAACTGCCCATGCTCCATCTCTCCACAGGCCTCTGGACAATGCACCTGTGTGACTGTTACTCTGGACTCTGCCATGGACATTCCTTCACCATAGCCCCCACCCACTTGAAACCACCCATCCCATTTTGAGCACTTAAATAAACACCTATTTTGCACAAAACTATCTGGAGTCTGGCTGTGATTTCAAAATATTGTAATTGACATGACAGTGCAAATATGTCCTTGTACATAGTGAAGTCAACAAACAGCTGCCACAAAGCTGTAGTCCATGGGGAAACGAAGCACAGGACTCGTAGTGGGGACCCCAGATCTGAAATAGGGAGGGAAAAGCCACAACTCAGTCATCATACACTGGGGCAAATAGACAGGCAGCAGAGATGCAGGAGAGTAGTTCAGATTTACTAAATTATCTTTGAATTGTTACCTGTGTCCTATTGGAAGTACTGTTCAATGATTCTGTCCCTGTTGTCTGTTTCAGCCCCGTCGTCTTCCTCCTCGTCACTCTCCACAGGTTCCACCGCTGCCACAACACCACCGTCTCGACCATCCTCCTGCAGGAAAGGCACCTGGCGGCGCAAAGCCAGGTTGTGAAGCATGCAGCAGGCCACGATGATGTGACACACCTTCTTAGGTGAGTACATTAGGGATCCACCTGTCATATGCAGGCACCTAAACCTGGCCTTTAGGAGGCCAAAGGTGCGTTCGATCACCCTCCTAGCACGCCCATGGGCCTCATTGTACCGTTCCTCTGCCCTGGTCCGGGGATTCCTTACTGGGGTCAGTAGCCACGACAGGTTGGGGTACCCAGAGTCCCCCAATAGCCATACACGGTGTCTCTCTAGCTGTTCCATCACGTAAGGGATGCTGCTATTCCTCAGGATGTAGGCGTCATGCACTGACCCTGGGAATTTGGCATTTACATGCGAGATGTACTGGTCAGCCAAACACACCACCTGGATGTTCATGGAATGGTAACTTTTTCTGTTCCTGTACACCTGCTCCCTGTCTCTTGGGGGAACCAAAGCCACATGGGTCCCATCAATGGCACCAATGACGTTGGGAATATGTCCAAGGGCATAGAAATCACCCTTCACTGCAGCCAATTCGCCCACCTCAGGGAAAATGATGTAGCTCCTCACGTATTTCATCAGGGCAGACAACACTCTGGATAACACCTTCGAAAACATGGGCTGAGACATCCCAGAAGCAATTCCCACTGTTGTCTGAAATGACCCACTTGCCAAGAAATGGAGTACTGACAGGACCTGCACCAGAGGGGGAATCCCTGTGGGTTGGCGGATGGGGGACATCAGGTCGGGCTCCAGCTGGGCACACAGTTCATGTATAGTGGCACGGTTAAGACGGTAGGTCAGGATAATGTGGCGTTCTTCCATTGTCGACAGGTCCACCAGCGGTCGGTACACGGGAGGATTCATCCGTCTCCTCGCCAAACCCAGCGGACGGTGCCTAGGAAGGACAACATGGAGCACACAGTCAAGCAACCCACAGGTACGTACTCACAGCTAGCACAGTAAACGATTCTCTATGCAGTGAATGGCGTGTCTGAGTGGCTATGCAAGGCCTAGGCCTGTGTGACGCAGTTGAAATTGAGCCATGTGGACCCTCGAAATGGCGGCTGCCTGACCTGTGAAGTGTGACAATGGGATGTGAGGTCAATGCGCTGGCGTGGCACACCGCGGCGGGCGGCGGGCGAAGACCGCGGCGCGAAGCCGCATTGGTTAACATTGAAGCCTATGGGTTTCAGGAGCCAATGGCGAAGGGCGCCGGCGGTGGCGGTACGCACCGCCGCGGTACGCACCGCCGCGGACGTGACCGCCATTTTCTATCTACTTATCCACTTGCGACTTGAACTTTCACAGGAGAGGACCTATACTGCAAGTGTTGCTGTGACCTCGGTCTGGAAGGGACAATGGCTGCTGCGCCTGGGGAAAGGGCCCCTGCCTTCACTGGAGAGGAGTTGGAGAAACTTGTGGATGGGGTCCTCCCCCAGTATGCGCTAATCTACGGTCCTCCAGACCAACAAGTGAGTTTAATTCAATCTGGATTTGGGGCCACTGGCTGGCTTGGGGGCCTGGCGGGGATGGGGGGCATGTTGGGGCTGGCGGGGATGGGGGGCATGTTGGGGCTGGCGGGGGGCCTGGCGGGGGGCCTGGCGGGGATGGGGGGCATGTTGGGGCTGGCGGGGGGCCTGGCGGGGATGGGGGGCATGTTGGGGCTGGCGGGGGGCCTGGCGGGGGGCCTGGCGGGAATGGGGGGCATGTTGGGGCTGGCGGGGGGCCTGGCGGGGATGGGGGGCATGTTGGGGCTGGCGGGGGGCCTGGCGGGGATGGGGGGCATGTTGGGGCTGGCGGGGGGCATGGCGGGGGGCCTGGCGGGGATGGGGGGCATGTTGGGGCTGGCGGGGGGCCTGGCGGGAATGGGGGGCATGTTGGGGCTGGCGGGGGGCCTGGCGGGGGGCCTGGCGGGGATGGGGGGCATGTTGGGGCTGGCGGGGGGCCTGGCGGGGATGGGGGGCATGTTGGGGCTGGCGGGGGGCCTGGCGGGGATGGGGGGCATGTTGGGGCTGGCGGGGGGCCTGGCGGGGGGCCTGGCGGGGATGGGGGGCATGTTGGGGCTGGCGGGGGGCCTGGCGGGGGGCCTGGCGGGGATGGGGGGCATGTTGGGGCTGGCGGGGGGCCTGGCGGGGGGCCTGGCGGGAATGGGGGGCATGTTGGGGCTGGCGGGGGGCCTGGCGGGGGGCCTGGCGGGGATGGGGGGCATGTTGGGGCTGGCGGGGGGCCTGGCGGGGATGGGGGGCATGTTGGGGCTGGCGGGGGGCCTGGCGGGGATGGGGGGCATGTTGGGGCTGGCGGAGGGCCTGGCGGGGGGCCTGGCGGGGATGGGGGGCATGTTGGGGCTGGCGGGGGGCCTGGCGGGGGGCCTGGCGGGGATGGGGGGCGTTGGCCCACTGGCAACGAAAATGCAGACAAACTTGAACGTGGTATTTCTCCCTCCCTGTACGTGTCACATAGGTCCGCGCCCATGAGAAGATCGGGATTTGGCGTGCCATCGCCA
Organism: Pleurodeles waltl; assembly: GCF_031143425.1. NCBI lineage: Eukaryota > Metazoa > Chordata > Amphibia > Caudata > Salamandridae > Pleurodeles > Pleurodeles waltl. The sequence goes on from NC_090447.1 coordinate 918,310,017, forward strand.
AGGAAGTCCGGACCCTGGGGGTCCACCATCGACGGGGCACCCACTGCCGCAAGAGGTGGGAGGACATCCGCCGCGGGACCAAGAAGACCGCTGAGTCTCTGCTGGGGATGGCCTCCCAACGTAGGCGGGGTGCCTGCCGTCAACTGACCCCCCTGATGTTCCGGATCCTGGCGGTGGCCTACCCTGATTTGGATGGGCGCGTGAGGGCAGCACAGCAGACACAAGGGGGTGAGTCCAAGCATTATCTACTCTGTTGTCGCGCAGTGGAGGTGTCTGGGTGGGGGAGGAGGGCTGTGGGTCCCCCTAGGCCAGGGCGATATCTGTAGGCTGGGCACCCCCGTAAGCCCCTGTGTCCCCAGCCAACACCCTCAGTAGTGTGTCAGTACAGCCATCCCTGGTCCGTGTCATCCATGGGTGCAGTTGTCAACTCTAGGCGTGTAGGGCATGTTCCACGGAATGCGTAGCGGACCCCAAGTGCGCAACTTAGTGCAGGGGGCATCTGTGTCTGTCATGTCCGCTAACTGTACCGGAGATCCATGTACTCAATATCCCTTTATTTCTCTCTCCCCCCCCTTTTTGTTTGTCTTTCTGTGCTTGTGTGCATCAGCATCATCAGGCGGAGGAGAAGTGGCATCGGGGCAGGAGGGAGCTGCATCTCACATGGCCCAGGAGGGCCATGCCACAGAGTCTGACTGGACCAGTGAGACGGAGGGCAAGGGGAGCTCCACAACGGGGACGACTGGACCCTGCAGCGACACGGACACGTCCTCGGAAGGGAGCTCCCTTGCGGGGGTGGCACCATCCGTGCCCCCCGCCATTACAGGTACAGCCGCCACCCAGCACACCATCACCGCCCTCCCAGCAGCCCCTCAGCGTTCGCCCCGTGCCCGCTCTGCCAGGAAGCCGGGCATCTCCTTCGCCCCAGGCACCTCAGGCCCTGCCCCTGTTACCCCCGCTGCCCTCAGTGAGGAGGTCATTGACCTCCTCCGAACGCTCATTGTTGGGCAGACTACCCTTTTGAATGCCATCCAGGGGGTGGAGAGGGAGGTTCATCGCAGCAATGCGTACCTGGAGGGCATTCATTCGGGTCAGGCTGCCCATCAGCGATCGTTCCAGGCTCTGGCCTCAGCACTGACGGCAGCCATTGTCCCTGTCTCCTGCCTCCCTCTACTAACTCCCTCTGAACTGGGCCCCGCCGTCTCAAGAACCGCTGAACTGGGCCCCGCCGTCTCAAGCACCGCTGAACTGGGCCCCGCCGTCTCAAGCACCGCTGAACTGGGCCCCGCCGTCTCAAGCACCGCTGAACTGGGCCCCGCCGTCTCAAGAACCGCTGAACTGGGCCCCGCCGTCTCAAGAACCGCTGAACTGGGCCCCGCCGTCTCAAGCACCGCTGAACTGGGCCCCGCCGTCTCAAGCACCGCTGAACTGGGCCCGCCGTCTCAAGAACCGCTGAACTGGGCCCCGCCGTCTCCAGCACCGCTCCGCTGGGGACCGCCGTCTCAAGAACCGCTGAACTGGGCCCTTCAAGGCAAGACCCGCTGAACTGGGCCCTTCAAGGCAAGAACCGCTGAACTGGGCCCTTCAAGGCAAGACCCGCTGAACTGGGCCCTTCAAGGCAAGACCCGCTGAACTGGGCCCTTCAAGGCAAGAAGCGCTGAACTGGGCCCTTCAAGGCAAGAAGCGCTGAACTGGGCCCTTCAAGGCAAGAAGCGCTGAACTGGGCCCTTCCAGGCAAGAACCGCTGGCCCTTTGGCAGACGTGGCAGGGCAGGATCTGTCTCGGGCAGGGCTGCAGGATGTCCTCTGGCCAACATGCCTCCTCCAGTGGCAGTGGAGTCTGTTATGGACTGTTTGGACTGTGGCTTTGCTCTCCCCAGGATGGCCCAGTGGGCAGGCCACCCACTGTATGGACTGTGGCTTTGCTCTCCCCAGGATGGCCCAGTGGGCAGGCCACCCACTGTATGGACTGTATGGACTGTGGCTTTGCACTCCCCAGGATGGCCTAGTGGGCAGGCCACCCACTGTATGGACTGTGGCTTTGCTCTCCCCAGGATGGCCCAGTGGGCAGGCCACCCACTGTATGGACTGTATGGACTGTGGCTTTGCACTCCCCAGGATGGCCCAGTGGGCAGGCCACCCACTGTATGGACTGTATGGACTGTGGCTTTGCACTCCCCAGGATGGCCCAGTGGGCAGGCCACCCACTGTATGGACTGTGGCTTTGCTCTCCCCAGGATGGCCCAGTGGGCAGGCCACCCACTGTATGGACTGTATGGACTGTGGCTTTGCACTCCCCAGGATGGCCCAGTGGGCAGGCCACCCACTGTATGGACTGTATGGACTGTGGCTTTGCTCTCCCCAGGATGGGCCAGTGGTCATGGAGTCCCCTCGTGGATCTGGCGTCGTGTACTCAAGTGGCTGAGGTGCCCCCCCTTCCCTTCCCCCTGAGGTGCCTGTCCTATTTTCTTTCTGATGCCCCTGCAGTGTTCTCTCCGTGGAGTTCTTGTCGTGGGACTGTGCCTTGCCCCTTTGCACAGGACCCCTGTGGTCCACGGACAGTGGTTGGACTACATTTAGTAGCTGTATATATTTTGAACATAGTTTATTTATTTATTGGGATTACTGGTGTCCATATTTCAATATATCTGCCCGTTTATGATCTCTTCTTTTGGTCTTTGCATTATTTCGGAGGGGGGGGTTTGTGGGTTGTGACAGTGATCTGTGGGAATGCATTGATGTGTGTGTTGTAGTGGGTGTGGGTGGGTGGGTGTGTGCCGGTAATCTTTTCCCTCCCCTGTGTCGTAGGTGCAGTACTCACCGATGTCTTCCGCGCCGCCGGGCGTGCTCCTGGTACAGGAGCAGGTATAGGAGTGCGGGGATGACCTGTAACTCGGGTTCCATACTGCCGGAATCTCGCGTGGAGTGCGTAGAGGTGAGCGTTTTCCCGTTCGTAGTCTGTTTCCGCCGTGTTTTTATCGGCGGTGCTCCCGCCCCGGAAAAGGTGGCGGATTGGTGGGTCGTGATAGGGTGGGCGGTACATTGTCTGCCGCCTGGCTGTTGGCGGGGACCGCCGCGCTGTTTGTTTGTTCCGCCGTGGCGGGCGGAGTGTTAATGCGGCGGGCTGTGTTGGCGGTTCCCGCCAGGGTCAGAATTGCATATTTTGGACCGCCGGCCTGTTGGCGGCTTGGCCGCCGCATTATCACCGACCGCCAGGGTCAGAATGAGGGCCTTAGTGTTAGGTTAGTATAGAATGTTAGTTTAGTTAGTGTTAGTGGGTGGGGGATCCTAAATATTTCTACTGTTTCTTTTTGAGTGTGTGGGTGAGTGTGTTGTCAATGTTGGGGTTCTTGTGTGTTTAAAAAAAAAAATATATATATATATATATATATATATTTGTTTAGTATATGATAGTATGTGTTTATATTAGTATCTGTTGTCCTCCATGTGTCCCGTCTCATAAGGGGGGTGGGGGGCTGATGTTTAGAACGTTTCGTTAAATGTGATAAGTAAGTTTAGCTTAGGTTAGTTAGGGACAGTTGTGGGTAATGAGTAGTTAGAGTAGATTAGGGTAGGTAAGGCTTTTCCCCGAGTTTTCACTTCTGTTTTTACTGTTTAATAAATATGTAGTAAACCCTTTACAGTTTGTGAGACATGCTTGTAGATCAGGGCCTTGGCATGAGTGTACAGTTTTTCTTTTGTATTACGTTTTGTGTCCTATGCTGCTAACAAATCCCAACTGAGCTGTAACATTGGCAGCTACCCCAAAGCTACCGTGCAAAGATTAGACCATTCATTGCAACCACCAATCACAGTTACTATGGATCCCAACATGTTTTTTTTCACAATGTATGTTTTCAATATCACATGCAGTGCTTCCAGATTTATGATTGGGGACACTGTGTTATGTCTGACTGCAGTCCGATGTCCAAGGAAACCCTTATAAGGTGAGTGGTAGTAAGCTCTCTTGTAGTATAGTGTACATACCTCACATAGATCATTTGTTCACTGTTCAGCATGATTACTTATTTGGATGTAAACTCATACACCTCCATTCATGCAGTTTGGTGTCTGTTCGCTTATATTTGTGGGAAATGTTACATGTGTTAGTTTTGCATTGAAGCAACATTTTGAAGGCACTATTGTATGGTTTAGATATCCCTTGAGGAAGCATTATTCTGTCCAACACAGCATTATGGTGTATACTTTCTCTTTTTCTCAGATATTAACCTAAGGAAGGGCAGAGTATGGTAGAATCCAGGCCACTGTGCATAGTTATCCGCCTACATTATTTCAGGACAGTTGTATTGACAAGCTATGTTATTTGACAGGAGGCAAAATTCAGTGGTCTCCTGCACGGTTGATGTGGCACATTACACAGAGACAAAGTGGTTGTGTGTTATTTATTGAAAGGTGCTGTAGTGCTATATGTACATTGTCCATGATTGTGAGTCCATTATAGTGACATCTTCCATTGTGATCCTACACAAGTGCAAAAGGACATTTCATTGGACATGCTGGGGTGAAGTGTCAGACAGTGCAGAGGGACAGGATTTGCCAATGAGTTAGTGAGAGACAATCACAAGGCAGGCTGACAAGATAGACAGTGGTTTGCAGAACAGTGCTTGAGTACAGTTGTTGCAAGACTGGCATGTTACGAAGCGCAGGACCTTGGTAATAGGTGGCCATGTGGCAGCGACTAGTTCTTCCGGATGCTTTTACGTGTGAAGGTGAACTGTTCCTGGTCTTCTTCTTCTGATGTGTGTGTTGCCTCCTCTGCCCTTCGTGGTGGTGGTTGTGAAGGGGCAACACACACCTCAATGTGTGTAGACGTGGAGTCAGACATCCCGCTAGCTGCTACCTGTGGGGGGTCTTAAGGGCAGTACTGCTGCAAGGAGGATCTGCTAGTTCTTAAGAATAGCAGCCACATCACAATGGTAGGCAGCCAGGTCGGCCCTGAGGGGGTCATGATTGCATTCGTGCATGCAGTGGAAGGTTTGGGGTGCGAGGTGTTGTACCAACTCCCTTACTGCAGTGGTGAATTCCTTTACAGTTTGTTTTAGTCCTTGCAGGATGGATGTTAGCGCTTGCATGGCTGCTGCCTGATCTGCAGATGACATCATGCAGGAACGCATCCCCTCAAGGCTGGCTGCCATTATTTGCATCCCCACCCACACCTCCTTGGCCAGCTCCCGCTGTACTCCCACTACAGTTCTCTCCAAGCTGGTGCCTGTGTCGTCTGAGTCCTCAGCTGTATTGGAGCTGGCAGGTTGTACAATTGGGGTTGTGGGTGGGTCCTCTGTGATGGCTGCTTGTTCTGTGCTCCTCCTTGTGACTGAAAGTGGGGTCTGGAGGGTTCCAAGGACATCTTGGAGGATCTGCTGACTGCTATTCGTCAGCTCATCATCCATGTCATCAGGGTAGTCCTGGACAGGCATATCCGCAGGAGATCCATCGTCCTCTGCAATGAAATAGGGTACAAATAGTGTGTCTGTGTTGTGGCATTTGTGATGTGACATGCCTGCCTTGTGATGATTTCACATTGTGATATTGGTTCCTGTTCATTGATGCAGCCTTTCAGATGGGCATTCTCCCAGGTCTATGCCCCACCTGCATGTCACATGTATTGTGGTCAGTTAGTAGACTTGTCAGCATCACATCCTCTAGGTGTTGGTTTTGGCCAAATAGTGAATTGCCACCTTCTTGTCCTACTCAACCCTCCCCCTACTTCCATTCTCATGGTGAGACCTTTCACTGGTTGTGGGTGCTCTGATGGCACTAGCAGCACACTTAACAATCTGGACCTGCCCCAGTCTCTGATCTTTCACATCCACTTATATGTAGTTGAAATGTAGCGTCAGCGCTGTTTTGCGTCAAAAGTATAAATATGGCCCCAAGTGTATGTTCCTTGAATCCAACCACAAAGAGAGCCTCTGTAATAGTCATATGCTCAGTTCGAGAAGGCCAACTCATCCATTATCCAGCAGACTGCAAATATAGCCAGAATCCAAACTAGAACTGTATCTAGCAGGATAGCCCTAGCTCTTGAAATTTATAATGTAAAGGCAATGAGGTCTGTATTGTATGGCTCCAAACTATTGGGAAAGTTTGAATACTAACAGTTTAAACACTGTGGAAATTAGGTCTTTGAGATCTATTCTAACCCTTCCCGCAAGTACTTTTCTAACGCCAGTAAATTTAGACACAGCACAGAGAAAGACTTTGCACAAAAAAGAATACAGAGTACTCAATTTCTGGCATTGGCTGTGGACTACTCCAGCCTTTGAACTGTATCGGTAAGGCATAAGTGATCTCATGGACTCACAGTGTGTAGAGAAGATCCCCTGGTTCCAATAACGAAAGCCACTATTGCAGAAAAGAAACTATGGGTGGACAACTATTATTCCTCCCCAAAGTTTGTGAATCTGCTAACCCAAAATAGGATCAAATATCAATTCTAGGAGCTTGTAGCCATTGAAATTGTGACACAGAGCAAAGGAAGACTGACACTAAATTTCATTGGTGCACAACCTTATCCATTTGACCATAGGTCTTTAACTAATGTGCACTTTTATGATCTTAGTGATTGAAAATACAGGTATAAAGAGATATATTAATAATTTTTTCATTAAGTTGGTCTGGAAGCCCAAAATGGATGGTGCCTATTCATTGAAAATGCAAAGACAGAATTTTAATGTTGGGATATTCCTACAGTGAAAAGCCTCCAAATTCTGTTTTCACTGTGGAAATCCCTAGCAGTGGTACTAGGAAAACTAGAGTGCAGGTTAATCTATTCATTCTGGCACCTTGGCTTTGAGACAAACTAGAGAAATGCTTCCATCACTATTTTAATGTTTATTAAACAATCTAATTCAAGGGTTAATTAGATGTTCAGTAACTACTTGGAAAATGTTTCTTTTAGAAAGTTAGATTTCCGCTGCCTAAAACTCATGGATGTTATACTGCATTAGCTTGCCTGCAGGTGCCCTGTCAGTCCTTGACCTTAATGATGTGTGAAAACTGCTCCCATAGCACAGAGAATAGCCTAGGTTGGGGTGGCGTTTTTCTTTCTCTTGCAGAAGGACAGCTTGTGAACCCATAAACTTCATTAACCTGTAAAGGACCAAGGTGAGGCCTACTCTTCTAAAGGCAGATGTAAAGTGAGACTGTAAGAAGGCAAGCTTTTGTTTCCCAGGCTCCCACAAACCATGCTGGCTCCAAACCTAGTGGGCGGGAAGCTGTCCCCAAAACCAATTAAGTGGGGACACAGGTGAGGGGACTGACCATTTCCCCGGAGACATTTCTGGGTAGACACAAGGGCTTTCCACAAGGGCAGAAGGTTTTCCCCATCCTGAAATTTAGATGTAAGGTGTACAGTGGGATTGTTTGTGTTAGGGTAAACAAGAAAGGCTTAAGAAGTGGTATAGGTACACCTGGGAACTTTTACTCCATTGGATCCTGACCTAAAGTCTCCCCTTAAGTCTGGGTGCTTAGGTGAAGAGCTGAGTAAAAAAGGACTAAGGCTAACATTGGCACTTAGGCCCTCATTACAACCCTGGCGGTTGGTGGTAAAGCAGCGGTAAGACCGCCAACAGGCCGGTGGTAAGAAAAATGGAATTATGACTGCGGCGGAAACCTCCAACAGAGACAGCCACTTTAACACTCCGACTGCCACGGTGGTACAAACAAACAGCATGGCGGTCACCGCCAACAGACAGGCAGAAGACAATTTACCGCCCACACCAATACTGAGTACTACACCTACGACACAGGGGAAAGAGGAGGGAAAAGAGAGTGACACACACATGCAACACGCCAAACCCCCAACCCCACCCTCACACACAACAACACACACACTAATACATGCTGAAACATTACATTTACACCCCCCAAACTCCCTGGAAGAACGCAAGGACAAAAGGAAATGAGGTGAACGATTGTAATCAGGAAAAATCCATTAATCAAAAATATATATACACTATTAACAAATATGTACACAAAGATTTCAAGTCCATGTACTGCACCTACATAGTCCGTGGACCACTGGGCCCAAAAAGCATGGGCGAGGCCCACACTCAATATCAGATCCAAACGGAGAGAACCCTGACGAGGCATCAGATAAAAATAAAACAGGCACCTCAGGGGGAAGGGAAGGGGGGGCACCTCAGGCGTATGAGTGCACGACACCAGCTCCACGAGGGGGCTCTATGCCCATTGATGTATCCGGGGGAGTACAAAGCCACAGTCTCTCAAGTCTCTCCAGTGGGTGGTTTGCCCACTGCTTTATCATGGGGAGTGCAAAGCCACAGTCTCTCAAGTCTCTCCAGTGGGTGGTTTGCCCACTGCTTTATCCTGGGGAGTGCAAAGCCACAGTCTCTCAAGTCTCTCCAGTGGGTGGTTTGCCCACTGCTTCATCCTGGGGAGTGCAAAACCACAGTCTCTCAAGTTTCTCCAGAGGGTCGTTTGCCCACTGCTTCATCCTGGGGCGTGCAAAGCGACAGTCTCTCAAGTCTCTCCAGTCGGTGGTTTGCCCACTGCTTCATCCTGGGTAGTGCAAATCCACAGTCTTTCAAGTGGATCCCTTTCTCCACTGGTTCTGGAGGGGGCTTTGTGCCCAGAGTGCTTCATCCTTCCAAGGACAAAAGTAGTGGATGTCATTCTCCACAGGTTGTGGAGGGGGATTTGTGCCCAGAGAGCTTCATCCTGCCAAGGACAGAGGTAGTGGATGTCATTCTCCACTGGTTCTGGAGGGGGCTTTGTGCCCAGAGTGCTTTATCCTGCCAAGGACTGAGGTAGTGGTGTCATTCTCCACTGGTTCTGGAGGGGGCTTTGTGCCCAGAGTGCTTCATCCTGCCAAGAACAGAGGTAGTGGATGTCATTCTCCACTGGTCCCGGGCGGGGGGCTTGGTGCCCAGAGTGCTTCATCCTGCCAAGGACGGAGATAATGGATGTCATTCTCTACTGGTTCTGGAGGGGGCTTTGTGCCCAGAGTGCTTCATCCTGCCAAGGACTGAGGTAGTGGATCTGACACTCCACTGACGGTGGGGCAACATGGAAGCTGTCCAGGCTCCTGGAACTGCCCACCAGCCTTGTACCACTGACAACTGGGGATGGCAAAAATATATATTACACTGTTCCAAATGTGTGAGAGAAGACTAGAGGATACCGTAGAGGGGGTCCTAAATTTTAGGAGCAAGGCACCTCACACATCCCAAGGGATGTCATGCTTCATCATCGGAGCTGCTCCTCGTCAGACCGGCGCTGCAATGTCTGACGAGCACCACCCCGAAAGGGGGGGGCTCTTTGCCAGAGATCTTTTATAGTGGTGAAGCTGTGACCCCAAATGTGGGAAAATGTATAGAAGGAGATCAAAAAAACGGATGGTTAAAATTGGCTCTCTAAATCGGCACAGGGTAACTACTTTATTAACCCAATGCAAAGAAAAAGGGGCCAAGGTTAAAAGCGGTCACAGGAGTGAAACCGAAATAATGTTCAGTCACTCTGTATCAAACTAGTCAAAGAAAGGGTGGGGGAACCATCCCTATCGTGGGTCAACATGTTTCGCATCCTGGTGGTCCATACGGATCCAGTGATGCTTCATCAGGACCAATAAACAGCTATGAGTATCTTCTATATAAGAAAAGGGAGAGGTCTGGAAATATATTCAGAAATTATCATAAAGGTATCCAATCACTCACATCAAAAAGGAAATTTTTCTCAACTGTCGCCCTAAAAAGTAAAGGAACACAGGTTATTCATCAAAACGGACACTGAATAATGTCAAGGGAGGGAAAGGTGATGGTGGGTAACCGTGCTGTACAGTGCTGGTGAAAAAAGTGCGGAGTAAGATCTATATGATTGCAAGTCATATCCAACTTACCAACCCAATTAGGGAAAAGCGCTTCATAGCACTTGTTAGAATTGTAGAAGTATGATACATAATTTTATGTTTACTAGGGTAATGGATGAATAATTGCTTGATGATATTAATGCTGATAAGGATCGTTAAGTGGCCCATGCATTTGTACACAAAGATAATTTAACCCCTTCCCCGCGACGGACGTAATGGTTATGTCCATGGCAGCGCCCGTGTGGCGCCATGGACGTAACCATTACGTCCTGCATGCTGCCCTCGGGAGAAGCGCTAGCGCTTCCCCCGTGGGCCACACCCCCACCACCCCAGGTCAGGGCTGAAAGGGGAATCCCTTCCCCTTCAACCCCCGACCCCCCCCAACCCCCCCTGTGGCATCAGCGCGCGAGAGCGCGCTGACAATCACACAACCTCCCCCATCGCACTGGAAGCAGAGCTTCCAGCGCGATCGAAAGAGTAAATGCTCAGCATTTCTATTTCGATCACGTGGGGGAGGCAAGGAGAGGCTTCAAAGGGAAGGAAATGTATTTCCTTCCCTTTGAAGTCTCTCCAAGGGTTTCAAAAGCCGGATTGCTTGCAATCCGGCTTTTGAAACCCCACTAGACACCAGGGATGTTTTGTTTTTTGTTTGAAAGTGACATAAGGGAGCGACCCCTTGGGCAAGGTCGCTCCCAGGGGGTAATTTTTTTTTAAGGCCTTTTCTGCCCCAGGGATCATTTTCTTTTTTTTTTTTTTTTTTCTTTTTTTTTTTTTTTTTAGGTCGCTCCCTGGGCGGGGAAATTATTTTAGGCCATTTCTGCCCCCCATGGGGGCAGAAACCTCTAGGCGGCAGGGCAATTTTTTTTTTGTGTTTTTGTTTTTGTTTTTAGAGGTGGGGAGCGACCCATTAGGCAAGGGTCGCTCCCCTGGGGGGCAAATTGTATTTAGACTATTTCTACCCACCTTGGGGGCAGATTGGCCGATTGTAGGTCAATCTGCCCCCAAGGGGGGCAGAAACCACTAGGCACCAGGAATCTTTTTTTTGCGCCGTCACGCAAGGGGAGCGACCTTGTAAGCAAGGGTCGCTCCCCCGGGGGTGGGGGGGCAAATTTATTTTAGGCCATTTCTGCCCTCCCTGGGGGAAGATCGGCCTATTGGTATTAGGCCGATCTGTCCCCGGGGGGGGCAGAAACCTCTAGGCGCCAGGGCAAATAGTTTTTTTGTGTTTTTTTTTTGTTTGTTTGTTTTTTTAGAGATGGGGAGCGACCCATTAGGCAAGGGTCGCTCCCCTGCGGGGCAAATTGTATTTAGACCATTTCTGCCCCCCTTGGGGGCAGATTGGCCGATTGTAGGTCAATCTGCCCCCAAGGGGGGCAGAAACCACTAGGCACCAGGGAGCTTTTTTTTGCGCCGTCACGCAAGGGGAGCAACCTTGTAGGCAAGGGTCGCTCCCCAGGGAGGGGTGGGGGGGGGAATTTATTTTAGGCCATTTCTGCCCTCCCTGGGGTCAGATCGGCCTTTTGGTACTAGGCTGATCTGCCCCCGGGGGGGGGGCAGAAACCTCTAGGCGCCAGGGCAAATTGTTTTGTTGTGTTTTTTTTTTCTTTGTTTGTTTTTTTAGAGATTGGGAGCGACCCATTAGGCAAGGGTCGCTCCCCTGAGGGGCAAATTGTATTTAGACCATTTCTGCCCCCCTTGGGGGCAGATTGGTCGATTGTAGGTCAATCTGCCCCCAAGGGGGGACAGAAACCACTAGGCACCAGGGAGCTTTTTTTGTGCCATCACGCAAGGGGAGCGACCTTGTAGGCAAGGGTCGCTCCCCAGGGTGGTGGGGGGGCAAATTTATTTTAGGCCATTTCTGCCCCCCCTGGGGGCAGATCGGCCTATTGGTATTAGGCCGATCTGCCCCCAGGGGGGGTAGAAACCTCTAGGTGCCAGGGCAAATAGTTTTTTTGTTTTTGTTTTTTTAGAGATGGGGAGCGACCCATTAGGCAAGGGTCGCTCCCCTGGGGGGCAAATTGTATTTAGACCATTTCGGCCCCCCTTGGGGGCAGATTGGCCGATTGTAGGTCAATCTGCCCCCAAGGGGGCAGAAACCACTAGGCACCGGGGATTTTTTTTTTGGCGCCAATGTCACGCAGGGGGAGCGACCCCATAGGCAAGGGACGCTCCCGGGGGGGCGGGGGACAAATTTATTTTAGGCCATTTCTGCCCCCCCGGGGCCGGCTGAGCTAGAGGCCAAAATCCACAGGTAGGCACTGTTTTCTATGAAAAAATGTGATGTGTCCACGTTGTGTTTTGGGCCATTTCCTGTCGCGGGCGCTAGGCCTACCCACACAAGTGAGGTATCATTTTTATCGGGAGACTTGGGGGAACGCTGGGTGGAAGGGAATTTGTGGCTCCTCTCAGATTCCAGAACTTTCTGTCATCGAAATGTGAGGAAAATTTGTTTTTTTAGCCAAATTTTGAGGTTTGCAAAGGATTCTGGGTGACAGAACCTGGTCAGAGCCCCACAAGTCACCCTATCTTGGATTCCCCTAGGTCTCTAGTTTTCAAAAATGCACAGGTTTGGTAGGTTTCCCTAGGTGCCGGCTGAGCTAGAGGCCAAAATCTACAGGTAGGCACTTTGCAAAAAACAGATCTGTTTTCTGTGATGTGTCCACGTTGTGTTTAGGGGCATATCCTGTCGCAGGCGCTAGGCCTACCCACACAAGTGAGGTACCATTTCTATCGGGAGACTTGGGGGAACGCTGGGTGGAAGGAAATTTGTGGCTCCTCTTAGATTCCAGAACTTTCTGTCACCGAAATATGAGGAAAATATGTTTTTTTAGCCAAATTTTGAGGTTTGCAAAGGATCCTGGGTAACAGAACCTGGTCAGAGCCCCACAAGTCACCCCATCTTGGATTCCCCTAGGTCTCTAGTTTTCAAAAATGCACAGGTTTGGTAGGTTTCCCTAAGTGCCAACTGAGCTAGAGGCCAAAATCTACAGGTAGGCACTTTGCAAAAAACAGCTCTGTTTTCTGTCAAAAAATGGGATGTGCCCACTTTGTGTTTTGGGACATTTCCTGTCGCGGGCGCTAGGACTACCCACACAAGTGAGGTATCATTTTTATCGGGAGACTTGGGGGAACGCTGGGTGGAAGGAAATTTGTGGCTCCTCTCAGATTCCAGAACTTTCTGTCACCGAAATGCGAGGAAAATGTGTTTTTTTAGCCAAATTTTGAGGTTTGCAAAGGATTCTGGGTAACAGAACCTGGTCAGAGCCCCACAAGTCACCCCATCTTGGATTCCCCTAGGTCTCAAGTTTTCAAAAATGCACAGGTTTGGTAGGTTTCCCTAGGTGCCGGCTGAGCTAGAGTCCAAAATCTACAGGTAGGCACTTTGCAGAAAACAGCTCTGTTTTCTGTGATGTGTCCACGTTGTGTTTTGGGGCATATCCTGTCGCGGGCGCTAGGTCTACCCACACAAGTGAGGTATCATTTTTATCGGGAGACTTGGGGGAACATAGAATAGCACAACAAGTGTTATTGCCCCTTGTCTTTCTCTACATTTTTCCCTTCCAAATGTAAGACAGTGTGTAAAAAAGACGTCTATTTGAGAAATGCCGTGTAATTCACATGCTAGTATGGGCACCCCGGAATTCAGAGATGTGCAAATAACCACTGCTTCTCAACACCTTATCTTGTGCTCATTTTGGAAATACAAAGGTTTTCTTGATAGCTATTTTTTACTCTTTATATTTCAGCAAAAGAATTGCTGTATGCCCGGTAGAGAATGAAAACCCACTGCAGGGTGCAGGTCATTTATTGGCTCTGGCTACCTAGAGTTCTTTATGAACCTACAAGCCCTATATATCCCCGCAACCAGAAGAGTCCAGCAGACATAACGGTATATTGCTTTAAAAAATCTGACATTGCAGGAAAAAGTTACAGAGTAAAACGTCGAGAAAAATTGATGTTTTTTTCACCTCAATTTCAATATTTTTCTTTTTCAGTTGTTATTTTATGTAGGAAACCCTTGTAGGATCTACACAAATTACCCCTTGCTGAATTCAGAATTTTGTCTACTTTTTGGAAATGTTGTGGTTTCTGGGATCCAGTGTTGGTTTCATGCCCATTTCTGTCACTGACTGGAAGGAGGCTGAAAGCACAAAAAATCGTAAAAATGGGGTATGTCCCAGTAAAATGCCAAAACTGTGTTGAAAAATTGGGTTTTCTGATTCAAGTCTGCCTGTTCCTGAAGGCTGGGAAGCTGGTGATTTTAGCACCACAAACCCTTTGTTGATGCCCTTTTCAGGGAAAAAACCACAAGCCTTCTTCTGCAGCCCCTTTTTCCCATTTGTTTTTTAAAAAAAACATTTTCACTGTATTTTGGCTAATTTCTTGGCCTCCTTCTGGGGAACCCACAAAGTCTGGGTACCTCTAGAATCCCTAGGATGTTGGAAAAAAAGGACGCAAATTTGGCTTGGCTAGCTTATGTGGACAAAAAGTTATGAGGGCCTAAGCGCGAACTTCCCCAAATAGCCAAAAAAAGGCTTGCCACCTGAGGGGGGAAAGGCCTGGCAGGGAAGGGGTTAACACTGTAGGCGTACCAGTGATTAACCATATGGGGAAGTAACATTGTTAGTTATGCGTGTTTAGAAGTGCAAATTGGTTTCATGAAATTTTCATAGTATTTCTTTTATGTTGATGCACTAGGTTATAAAGGTTGAGGGAAGGGGAGATCATTATAATGACTTTAGCTGTTGACAAAGACCGTTATGGTCGAAACGCGTCCAGGCTTGATAACCCTTGTAGAATGTCTTTGTAAATAAATCTCGTCATTATTTAAAAAAAAAAAAAAAAAAATGTAGAATGGCTTTGTAAATAAATCTCGTCATTATTCAGCAATTGTTGGGAGTGCCGTTTTTCTATTTTATATATATATATATATATATATATATATATATATATATACACTGAAAAACCAAAGGTTACAGGAATGTTATAGTTAGGAAATAGAGCTTAAAAAGCTATAGAAATTCACTTTAAAAACAAAGGTTACAGGGACGGTATGGTTCGGTGCACATTTTAAGTATACACAACCATAGAAATTCTCCTCTTGGAGTTATCTCAAGTAACTGTAACTCATACCCTAAGGGTAACTATATCTCACACTCCCACCATCTCACACTCCCACCATGCACATTTTTTTCATCAAAATTCAACTGCAAATATTACATTGATATTTTCAATGGAATTATCAAAGATGTCATGAGTGCCGTAATTTATGGGGTAATTAGCAGTGCATGATGAGGGCGCAAGTTATAGTTACCTTACAACACGAGTTATGGTTACTTGACACTGTCAAACCCCCTGCCAGTCAGAGCAAACAGCTATGTCCCATGGGTGGGCACCCTGTGACATAGCTGGAACAGGCCCCCAGGACCATTATTGGCTCCATGAGGGGGGTTGGGTGCCCCAGCTCCAACTTGTGCAGCCCCAGGGAGGTGGTAGTCCTCAGGGCTGGGGATCTGAATCTGAACTTCTATTTTATTTAAATTTAGCCCAGGGGAGGTGGCAGTTCCAGGAGCTGCGGGATGGGCCAGGCGACCACCCTCGTTACGTCACATATTGTGCCCCAGGGAGGTGGCAGTCCTCGGGGCTGCCGAGGGTGCCAGGCAGCCCCTCCTGCAGTTAATAAGATATGAGCTCCAGGGGGGTGGCAGTCCCTGGGGCTACTGGAGGGTCCCAGTTACCACCCTACATTTATTTAGACATGAGTCCTGGGGAGGTGGTGGTCTCCAGGGCGGTGGGGGGCCAGAAAGGGGAGACCTATTTTAAAAAAGCGAGGAATTACCACTTTTTCTTGTTTTAAAATTCTTTTTCTGGGGCTCTGCTGAAGCCGAGTCCCAACACGGCCGCTAACACTTCCTTGTTGAAGTGTTGGCAGCCAATCAGATCTCAGCATTAGTTTGGGAGGTTTCTCGGAGTCTTAATGTCCCTATACATATAAATTTGTTTTTTTTAGTTTCTCAGAAATGACTGAACAGATTTACACCAAATAATAAAAAGGTGACTTTATGGACCAAGAGCTACCTTTCAGCCAAATTTGATGTAATTCTGCCCAGTGGTTCGGGCGCTATTCCTATTTAAAATCCCTTTGGAAAAATGCATGGGGAAAAAGCAGCTTAGACCCCCTGTTTTCTCGCCCTGCTTGATGGATTACCCTTAAACTTTCCAGACAGATGCCAAAGTGAGAGTCATGTTTTTTGGAAACATTTTATGAAGACTCATCAAACAGTGACAAAGTTATTAGCAAAACCAAAAATACTTTTTCAATAGAAACTAGGTTCTAACTATAAGTACCTAGTTGCGATCGCCATTAGGTTTTATATATATATATGTATATATATATATATATATACATATATATATATATATATATATATATAAATATATATATATATATATATATCCAATCTCTTCAAAGATACGTGTTGGTCTGTGTCCTGCACGGCAGACTGGAGCGGTGTCGCGGGCCCTGAAATATTCAGAAAAAAACATACCTTTCCAAAAAGG
The DNA here is from genome assembly GCF_031143425.1 of Pleurodeles waltl. Classification (NCBI taxonomy): domain Eukaryota; kingdom Metazoa; phylum Chordata; class Amphibia; order Caudata; family Salamandridae; genus Pleurodeles; species Pleurodeles waltl. Next base: position 918,326,424 of record NC_090447.1, read on the forward strand.
AAACACTCCAGTCACTTTGTGTTCATAAGAAAGATATTTTAATCTGACAAAAGCAAAAAACAAAAGCATTACCCGTCCAACGCGTTACGAGAGACGAAGCTCCCTTGTTCATGGGAAATGTTAGTCCATACTTTAATTTCCATTTAACTAAACCACTGTTACAACAACATAAACAATGGACAAACAATACTGCTGAGTTACGGCGGCCATCTTGGAACATATTATTCTTCAACCATAATCAGCATTTACTTCTTAATATTAATACATAAATCCATTTCTTTATATTCCATATATAACATTGCAACTTTTCACTTATTGATCAGTCAATTTGATCAATTATTATTATACCCCAGTATTTTACTCGTTCCCATAAAGTAAATCATTGGTAATTGTAATGACATTAATAGTACTGTTCCCTGCCCCAGTGGGCCTAGTCATTCTAAACTATCTATGACATTAATTGATTAATTTTCTTCTACTTTTCTCTTTTCTCGTTTCTTTTCTTTTCTTTTCTCTTCCCCTCTTTCTTCTCTCTTTTCTTTTCTTTTCTTTTCTCTTCTTCCTCTTCTTTTTCTTTCAGTTTTTGTCTTATAGATGTAATAAATGGGGTTTGCTGCAATGCAAAGGAGTTATTATATCATAAAAGAGGACAATTTTGAAGATGAGTGGCGGTATTATAAGGAAGGTTTTTCTTTTTCTATTTCTTTAGATTATTACTATATGTCATAGATAGTTTAGAATGGCTAATATAAACTATATATATATTCAAGCAATGTTCATCCTGTGCTGGCGTGTTCTGGTGCGCTTCCTTACGTGGTGGTGCTGGTTTCACGGCAGGACACCCGTTTTGCATGAGTAAGCACATGATTTACAAGAATTACATATACATTTCTTTTTTCTAAATTGATAGCAATCATTAGCAGTGAAGATAGGTATCAGCGATGAATGCGATATAACGTTTGCAAAGAAGTTGTATCAACATTCTGAAAATTATAAATTTAGTATTATTAATATAGTACTACAATATGCAATTAAGCATGGTCAATGGAAAAACTACCATACCCATAGTTCATCATAAATTTCAAACAATTATGGATGTTGAATGTAGAGAAATTAGAGTAATTTTGATGGAAATAGGAATGTTTAGTAATCAGAAATTAGGTAAAAATAATAAGTTTGAATACATTTGCTTGTTTTGTAACAATGGTTTTCTTTAGTGTGTATATAAACACTGAGAAGGGGCACAACAGGAAATGCTGTGAACAAGGTTGTAATGACCGAAACGTGTCGGGCATTTTCACAATCTTTGTGAATTATATTGAGCTCAGCATTAAAGCACTTGAAAATGGACACCTTTGGAATGCGGTTTTTCCTTTTTCAAAACTAAGGAAATAGTCTATATATATATATATATATATATATATATATATATATATATTTATATATATATATATATTTCATATCTGTATCTGCATATAAATCAGGAAACAGTGCACATACCACAGATATTTGGTCTACTGTGCCTAAATCAAAAGCAACTGTTTGATGACATCAACCAAATGACATAAAAACAGTCAAAGCAATACTCCACGTGACTTAGCAACTCACCAGTGTTAAACAAGATCATGCCTAATAATCATAGAAATATATAAAGTGGTCAATCAACACCTATAATATAAGCATTAGTCCATGCCTACAAAAGTTTGTTAATATGTATACTTATTATGTTATCTGCTTAAGAAGATATATATATATATATATATATATATATATATATATATATATATATACATACATATAATTTATGGCTTTGTCCCTTAGTTTTGCAGGTCTTTCATGTAGCGCTATGAAGAAGCTGAGTCAGAGTCTAACCAAAGCCGTGCAACTATTGCTCTTCCCAAAAGTCAAGTATTAAACAAGCAAGTGTGGCGCATTACCACCTTTTGTAATTTAATCCATGTCTTCCTTTTTTCAGGTAACAAAAGGCGGCATGGTTCTGGAGAACAATACAAAAATACTCTGTAGCAAAACCCAGGATCGGATCCGGGAAACAGGTAAGCAGTTCGGCAAGAGTTCCAAAACATGTCAACAAACAAAGACGACAAGTGTTCTTTCATAATCAATGTGGCTTAAATATCGTCCGTATTATAGATCCATTATCACATTAATTAAAAATATACTTTCTCTACCACTAGTGCCTTGGCAACAACAAATCTGGATTCACCATGCAGAAAAGAAGAACTTGCTACAGAGGCATATGAGTATGTGACTGGTTGTAAGGGGTTTAAGAACGCTGTTGTTAGCACAAAACAACTAGAATGTGATAGATGTAAGATCAGGGGCCACTCCTCAATTAATGCGGAGGTGCGTCAACCCACCTGCCAGCAGAGGGAAAACTAGAAAAATAAAATTATAATAAACCAGGTTTATTATCATTTTATATTTTGTCACTGGGCGAGTCTTAGAGTGGGGTCATTTTCCTGATGACAGCCATGGAGTGGGAGTGGTGTGCACTTCCCTAAGTGTACATGTGGGTTTGGCTGGCCGCCATAGGGAAGAGAAGCCCATCTCTGGTTTTAATTTTTTTCTTTTCCTTGGCATCCTCTAGGACCTTTCTAGGGTAACCTCTACCCTGAACCTTTCCACCATTCTCTGCTCTTCTTCTTGGTAGGTTAGTGCATCACTGCTGTTTCATTTAGCCCTCAGAAGTTCCCCATAGGGGATACTCCATTTCAGGTGGAAAGGATGATGAAAATGTCCTAAAATTATAAAGCCCTGAAATCAGTTTTATAATATATCCTGTCCTGGAGTGCACATTTGGTGTCCGTATAGGAATGGAGCTGCTTTGATATATAGGTGCGTTCCCAGCTTCCCGTGTAGCGCACCGACCTAACTTGATGGATGTTGTAGGAGGCTGGCCTGGCTTATAGTGGATACCTTGTGGTACTTACACCTTGTGCCAGGTCCAGTTATCCCTTATTAGTAGAATAGAGTTGTTTCTATCAGCTTAGACTGATAGAGGTAGCTATGGCAAAGCCGCTTAGGCTGAACTAGGAGACATGCAAAGCTCCCACTATACCTCTTATATCATGTAGTACTATATCACAAGAAAACACAATGCTCAAAGTTACTAAAAATAAAGGTACTTTATTTTAGTGACAATATGCCAAAAGTATCTCAGAGGATACCCTCACTTAGGAGGTAAGTAATATACACAAATTATATGTACATAAACCAAAAATCAGTTTAGTAACAGTAAGAAAAGTAGTGCAAACAATGTAGAATCACAATAGGATGCAATAGGTAGAAATAGGCCTAGGGGCAACACAAACCATACACTCCAAAAGTGGAATGCGAATCCCGAATGGACCCCAGGCCTATGGTAGGTTGTAGAGGGTCGCAGGGACTGTGAGAAAACAGTAAGGTTGTCCAAAATACCCCACCCCAAGACCCTGAAAAGTAGGAGTAAAGTTACTCTACTAGACCAGAAAGACAGTATAGTCGAGATAGGGGATTCTGTAAAAACAACAACTGCAACCAAAACACTGAAGATGGATTCCTGGACCTGAGGACCTGTAAAGGAATGGGACCAAGTCCAAGAGTCATGCAAGTGTCCTGGGTGGCAGGAGCCCACTAAAGCCCGGATGAAGGAGCAAAAGGGCTACCTCCGGGTGGAAGAAGCTGAAGATTCTGCAACAACGGAAGGATCCAGGAACTTTTCTTTTGTTCAGAAGATGTTGCACGGCGTGCTGGAGGATGCAGGAGGGTTTCCACGCAGAACTACCACAAACAATCCTTGCTAGCTGCAAGAGTCGTGGTTGAGGATTTTGGGCGCTGCTAGGGACCTGGAAGGACCAGGATGTCTCCCCTTGGAGGAGGAGACAGAGGGGGCACTCAGCAACTCAGAAAGCCCCCACAAAAGCAGGAAGCACCCGCAGAAGTACCGGAACAGGCACTTAGAAGACCTGAGGACAGCGGGCGACTCAGGGTCACAAAGGAGGGTCCCACGACATCAGAGTCCAACTCAGCGAGCTGGGCAAAGCAGGATGGGATGCTGGGGACCCAGACTAGGCTGTGCACAAAGGAAGTCTTGGAAAAGTGCACAGAAGCCCAAGCAGCTGCAGATCACACAGTACACAGGATTACTGTCTGGTGTGGGGAGGCAAGGACTTACCTCCACCAAATTTGGACAGAAGGGCCACTGGTCTGTGGGAGATACTTGGACCTAGCTCCTGTGTTCCAGGGACCATGCTCGTCAGGATGAGAGGGGACCCAGAGGACCTGTGATGCAGAAGTTTGGTGCCTGCGTTGGCAGGGGGAAGATTCCGTCGACCCACAGAAGATTTCTTCTTGGCTTTCAGTGCAGGGCAGGATGAGGCGCTACAATGTTGCTGGCAGTCGTCTTGCTACTTTGTTGCGGTTTTGCAGGTGTCCTGGAGCAGTCAGCGGTCGATCCTTGGCAGAAGTCGAAGAGGGGAGTGCAGAGGAACTCTGGTGAGCTCTTGCATTCGTTATCCGAGGAATAGCCAAGAGGAGAGACCCTAAATAGCTCAGAAAGGAGGATTGGCTACTGAGAAAGGTAAGCACCTATCAGGAGGGGTCTCTGACGTCACCTGCTGGCACTGGCCACTCAGAGCTGTCCATTGTGCCCCAACACTTCTGTATCCAAGATTGCAGAGGTCTGGGACACACTGGAGGAGCTCTGGGCACCTCCCCTGGGAGGTGCTGGTCAGGGGAGTGGTCACTCCCATTTCCTTTGTCCAGTTTCGGGCCAGAGCAGGGCTGGGGGATCCCTGAACCGGTGTAGACTGGCTTATGCAGAGAGGGCACCATATGTGCCTATCAAAGCATTTCCAGGGGCTGGGGGAGGCTACTCCTCCCAAGCCCTTCACACCTATTTCCAAAGGTCTCTCAGAGCACATTCTTTGTTCTGCCTTCCTGGGACCAGGCTGCCGAGGCCCCAGGGGGGCAGAAACCTGTCTGAGGGGTTGGCAGCAGCTGCAGTGGAGACCCTGGAAAGCAAGTTTGGCAGTAACCGGCTTCTGTGCTAGAGACCCAGGGATGCATGGAATTGTCCCCCCAATACCAGAATGGTGACAATTCCATGATCCTAGACATGTTACATGGCCATGTTCGGAGTTACCATTGTGACAGTACATATAGGTATTGACCTATATGTAGTGCACATGTGTAATGGTGTCCCAGCACTCACAAAGTCCGTGGAATTTGCCTTGAACAATGTGAGGCCACTGTGAGTAGTGGCAGGGTGCCCACACACTAAGTAACTTTGCACCTAACCTTCACCAAGTGAGGGTTAGACATATAGGTGACATATAAGTTACTTATGTGCAGTGAAAAATGCCTGTGAAATAACCTGGACGTTATTTCACTCAGGCTGCAGTTGCAGTCCTGTGTAAGAATTGTCTGAGCTCCCTATGGGTGGCAAACAAAATGCTGCAGCCCATAGGGATCTCCTGGAACCCCAATACCCTAGGTACCTAGGTACCATATACAAGGGAATTATAAGAGTGTTCCAGTGTGCCAATGACAATTAGTAAAATTAGTCACTATCCTGCAGTGACAATTTTAAAAGCAGAGAGAGCATAAACACTGAGGTTCTGGTTAGCAGAGCCTCAGTGATACAGTTTGGCACCACAAAGGGAACACATATAGGCCACAAACTTATGACCACTGGGGTCCTGGCTAGCAGTATCCCAGTGACACATATCAAACATACTGACAACATAGGGTTTTCACTATGAGCAATGGGCCCTGGCTAGCAGGTTCCCAGTGAGACAGTAAAAACACCCTGACATATACTCACAAACAGGCCAAAAGTGGGGGTAACAAGGCTAGAAAGAGTCTACCTTCCTACAGATGTGACTGGCCTCAGCTTGATATTTCTTGTGCATCTATCTATCTATCTATCTATCTATCTATCTATCTATCTATCTATCTATCTATCTATATGTATTTATGTGATCTATCTATCTATATATGTATTTATGTGTGCGTGTGTATAGATATATATGTATATATATATATATATATATATATATACATATATATATATATATATATATATATGTATATATATATATGTATAGATATATATAAATTACCTACTGGCTATTGACCTAGGTAGTTATAGTTAGGACCTAACTTCCATAGAATAAAGCACCTTTTGACTTTAGTAAAGGGGACAGGGTGCCTTTACCCTACCCCATTAGCCTTGGTCCTGTGGTACCCCAGAGAACCCTCAGCGCTAAAACTAATTTAAAAACAAATCGTGTTGAAAATCACAGCTATTTACAAATATTGCCACTATTTTTTATTTTTATTTTTTAAAGAAAGTGTGGTCTACCGGGCCTACTTTTCATTTTGGCCAGGGTGGGCCAGGTCCTGGGCGCATATTATTTTAAGGAGGACATGGATGGGGCCCTGCACCTAAGGCTTACTGAAGATCTGAGGACTGCCACCTCCCAGGGGCTTTACATATAAATTATGCAGGGCTACATGACACTCCACACCTCAGGGTCCACCACCTTCCAGAGGCAAAGTTGTAAATAAATATAAGGGTGGTCGTATGGACTCCAGCCCTAAGCCCCGCACACCGCCTGCTCCCCTGGGTTATAAACATAAAGGCCCTCATTACAACCTTGGCGGTCTTCCCATTGCTGGCGGTATGTCTGGCTCCCTATTTTGACTTTTCCGCTGGGCCAGCGGACGGTAACAGTGTTACTGTCTGCTGGCCCAGCGGAAAAGTCACATCAACATTGCTGCCGGCTCGTAATAGAGGCGGCGGCAATGCTGATGTGCAGCGGGTGCATTAGCCCCTGTCGCGCATTTCACTGCCCAAATTCGGGCAGGGAAATGCACAATGGGGCTATGCCTGGGGGCCCCTGCACTGCCCATGCCAAGTGCATGGTCAGTGCAGGAGCCCCCAAGGGCACCCGAGTCTCTTTACCACCATCCTTTCCATGGCGGCGGCTACCGCCATGGACAGGCTAGCGGTAAGGGGAGTCAAAATCACCAGGGCAGCGCTGCTTGCAACGCTGCCCTTGTAGATTACGACCGCCGGGACGGCCATGGCGGTATACCACCGGGACGGCCATGGCGATATACCGCCGGTCCCGGCGGTGTTACCGCAACGGTACTGCCACAGTCAAAATGCGGTGTCCAGTACCACCAGCCTGTTGGTGGTACGAACGCCACTATAGCTCTGACGGTCACCGACCGCCAGGGTTAAAATGAGGGCCAAAGTGTGGGAGTGGGCCCACCATACCCCAGGGACCACTACTTCCTGGGGCAAGGAATAGATAAATAATGGAGAGCCCTGTGGACCCCTCATGTCCCGGGGTTGACCAACTCCCTGGGGCAACAATTGTTTTCAGAGTGGGGGGCCACGTGCTGCTACTCAGCCCCAGGGACCAACACCTCCCTTGGGCAATAAAGAAAACAGCCCCCCACCACCTCCCCTGGGCTCAAATAAATTTATGTAGGTGGTCCAGCCCCAGGGACAATCACCTCTCCTTGGCTACATGAAACGATGGTGGGGGCTGCCTGGCCCCCATTATGGAGCCATAGATAGCCCTGGGGATCACCACCTCCCAAGGCTGGCTCTTGCAACCTTCTGAGGTGCCCACCCTCAGGAGTAGCCCTTTTCTTTTGCTTGGTGGAAGCTGACAGCTCCTACCAAACAAAATCAAACAAAACTCCTCTTTCAAACAGCTTCCACTTGCTGAAAGCAGAGTTTCCATCTCTTTCCCTGCACTCAAATATGCTTGCAGGTAATGAGATGAAAACATTGCTCCCCCAGGCAGGTTGCTGTTATTTAAAGCAGCTCCCTGCTTGCAAGAACAATGCCGGCTCCGGAAGCAGATGGAAGCCAGCTGGGACCGTAGGGGCCTTGAGGCTCCCACCAACGAGCCCCAAAATTTTTTACAAATATATTTCATGGTGGAACTGCAGATCTGCTGTTCCATCTTGAATATTAGCAGATGAAGACGCTCGAAGAACACTCTCATTGGCAAAGTTACAGACACACCAGGTCACTGGAGACATTTCTTAGCTTCCTTTGCGCAGCTAAAGTGTAGGAGATGCACTATACATTTATCCAATGAGGTAACACTTACTAATTAAACAGTAGAAAGAACTCCAGTTGGGTGTACATGTTGCACAAAAATTGTAGCCTGTTCTTGGATAAATACAGAGGGCAGGATTCATTCTGGCATGATGCTCATCTCACAGAATTTAAACCTCAACTGGAAGCACTTACACATATAAACAAAGCAAGTGTCCATGTTGAAGCTCCTCTTCTGTAAAGTACTAATCATCCTAACTTCCTGCTCATGGCAAGAGACAAAGCAAGTGCATTTTCTTTGTGTTCCCGTCTTGAAAAGCTATCTGTTAACTTTGATGGAGGTGTTTTCATCCTTGCCTTTTTCAAGCGCAATATTACTTGCAGTGACTGTGACAAATGCGTTCTTTCTTGTCAACTGGTGCTGAGACCCAAACCTGCTGTGCATAATCAAAGGCTGTGCGTAACACAGGGTTGGGTGATTATAGAGGGCTGGTTGCAGATCCCGCCTCACAAAGTATTTGAATTAACATACAGTAATTAAAATTACTTTGGGTTAAAAAAACAGAGAAATTCATTGAAAAAAAACAAAGGTTACAGGAATGTCACAGCTAGGAAATAGAATTCTAAAAAACCCATTGAAATTCACTTAAAAAAACTAAAGGTTACAGGGATGTTATAGTGAGGCTCACATTTTAAAAATACAAAACCATGGAAATTCACTTGTCATAGTTAGAGTTTCCTCAAGTCGCTACAACTCATGCCTTAAGGTAACTATAACTTGTGCCCTCGCCATGCACTGCTAATTACCCACAAATTACAGCATTCATGCCATATTTAATTAAATAATTGATAATAGCAATGTAATATTTGGAATAACATTTTTGATGAAAAACTGTGCATTGTGGGGGCACGATTTATATTTACCGTAAGGCACAATTTGAGATAACTCTAACTATAAGAGGTGAATTTCTAGGGTTCTCTGTTTTTAAAATGTGACCCTAACTATACCGCCCCTGTAAACTTTGGCTTTTTTAACTGAATTTCTATGTTTTTTAAAATTCTATTTCCTAACTGCAGCGTTCCTGTAATATTTACCTTCCAAGTGTTGGTTTTCCTTTGTGGATGTAGAACTGCACCCGGTGTCTTGCCATGCTACTTTAAAATGTGTTTTTATTAAGTAAACACATCTACATTTATTTATATACATATATGTAGATCTACAACAGTTGATGGAAGTAAGGCGCTCAGCCAAACTAGTCAGGGCTGGAAAGCGGACGCCTCAGCCAAACAATCCAAACAACATCCCTACCGTATTACGGTCAGACAGACAAGCCACTCTGGTTTCAGTCAATATAAAGACACATATTTATTACCGGAACAAGAAATAAACAAACAGAACATGTTTTGACCTCACACAGGGACTTGATCACCTAGTCACTGGTCCGTTTACACTGTTATTAATCCCCATTCAAAACATCACGTTAAAAGAAATAGTGGAAAGACTTAAAGCACAGTGTTTGTTGTTCTCAACAACCCATAAAGTCTAAGATAACAAACATATTTAAATCAAACATTTGTTCATTTTCTCACTGTTGTGATTTTCTCAATATTGTTGACAGGTGTATTATTATCCATCATTGTGTCTTCCAAGGCACATGATCTTCATAATTCCTTACCCAGGGCCTGGAATATCTAAAGATACTTCATAATCTGTATCTTATTTAAAAAAACATTCATGGTGCAGTATCCTTTAAAAGCCCCTAATTGTTTTAGTCATGCCCTACTACTGTAATTCTGGACACCTTTCACCCACTGCAACCTGTTATGGTCTCTCACCCCTTTGTTTAGTGACAGTTTCTCATCTTCTTCACCTTCCACTTTAAAAAGCCTACAGCTTCGACTCATAAATGAGAGTGTAACTCCTCATTGCTATTCATTCCTTGTGAGATTATACAACCGGCCTGTGGTAGAAAGCAGGATTCTAGCCTGTGTATAGTGGAGATCCGATCTCCACCATGAGGATTTCCTGGGGCAGAATCTATCCCAAAATATCTGGATAATGTCCAGTCTCCATTGTGAGCCTCTTGAAGATGTTTCACTGTCCCATAGCTCTGGTCATTGCTAAAGATGACCCGCTAATATTCCAGTACACGCTTTTTCACAGGAAAAGCGTTGGAACCAAGGTATCACTTCTAACATGGGCACATTATCACATAGACCACAAAGTCAGTATTCCACTGAAATAACCTGGGAGTACGCCTTTTCTTGTGTGTTTTCAATAGGGTAACCTCCAGGATATTGCAACTGTTCTTACAGGCCTTACAACGACCACACTTCCGAAAACCCTTTATCTGTTCCAGCAAGTTTGTCTTTGGTGAACCCAAATGACTGCGTACCAACTTGTCCTTAAGGGACACATTTCTATGGTATGTTACTGTAGGGATTCTCCCTATTCTCTCCTTCAAAACTGGGTCTTGCAATAGGATTCCCCATTATATATGTGTCTATATTTAATGTATTGCCTAGTGGCGGTTGCCCATTAGGTAATTTCAGTTAGGTCAACTGTTCCATAGGGAACGTATTTTTTGGGTTGCTAATAACTTTGGAAACATTTGACGAATGTCCACAAAAGTTTTCAAAAAGATGCTACTTTTTGACTAGTTTTTGCTTTGAAAGTTGCGGGGTGATCTATCAAGTACAGGCTGAAAAAAAGGAGGGTCCCAAGATGCAAAATCCCCATGCATTTCCAATTGACTTCTTTAAGACGGGCTACAACAAAAACTGCTCATTGGAATTACCCTAAATTCGGCAGGAAGCTAGATCTTGGACTGCGGATTGTGCTTTTTGTGATTTGGTGTAAATGTGTTCAATAGGTATTGAGAAATTAAGGGTAAAAAATAATGGTACATCTGAACTGTTGGGTACGTGAGTGTCTAGCTCAAACATCAATTTAAAAATGGAGTATTCTGATTTTTCCAAGGAGCTTTACTTCACTTGTGCCATCTCGCTCCCTCAGGAGTCAGAATCCAGTGGGAGCAAGTGCTCTGATTGGTTGCTGGGAGCCATTACAGGACTGGAAAACATAATCCCCTGTCCTGAAATAAAAAAATAAAAGTAGTATAAGGGGGAGGGTAGAGATACTTCAGGGGACCCAGAGGGACAATCCTTGAGGCCACAAACAACAATTAATGAGCAAACCATGATGCAATCCCACGGGTCTCGCACAGGATTGAAAAAAAAATAACAAAATGGTGCGGGTCTCATTTATTAGTTTTATTCCCTGTGATCCCACCTTGGGGCTGTATTAATAAAGGGGGATAGGGGCTGGGTGCCCCACTAAGCCTTTAAAGGTCCCATGGAGTCCACCCTGGGGCTGAAACATGCATGTTAGGAGAGAGGGGCCAAACAGCCACCCTCTCCGAGCCTCCTCTTGCCCCCAGAGCACATCCCTGGGCCAAAATTACTTTATTTGGGGAGAAGCCATGCAGCTTCCCTCTGCTAGGCTGTAAAAGCCCCAGGGAACCCACCCCTGGGATGACGTTTTACAAAATGTGGGGCCATGCTGTCTTCTTCTCTGAGCTTCTAAAGGCCTGGGGCAGTCCAACCCTGGGACTGAAATTACTTAAAGTGCGTAGAGGGAGGTATGGTCCCACTCCCTGAGCTATTAAAGATGATGTTGAGCCCAGCCCCTGGGCTGATTACTTTAGAGGGTAGACGGCACAGCCCTCCTCTCTGAGCCAATTATGGCCCTGCGACTTTATTCCCTGGGGCTGGCTGAAATGCTATATCTGGGAACCACCAGGGATATAGTGATGCCCCTGCCTTCACCAGCATGGGCAGTGAAACCTGTGTTTGCTCCCACCTATCTGAATCATTTTTTAATCATATTTACAAGAAGTGATGCATCACTGCGTTGCGTCAGCAATGCATCAAAATAACTTGCACTGCAATACAACAGTTTCCTACACCATGGATGCATTATATTTACAACACATCACACCTTGGCGTAAGGTCCCATAGGGCATAAAACAAAAAGATGCATCCATGGGAGGGATGTCATAAGGAAAACGATGCATGTGCTGCAAAAGGGATGTGGCATGTAAAGGAAGACAAAGCAGTCTTCCATCACTTTTGAGTGTGTAATGCATCAGGAATCCTTCAAAAACTGATGCATCTAGAAAAAAAGTTTTTCCCCATTCACACAAAGGAAAATATGGAGCAGCAAGGGTGACAACCCCAACAATCCTAGCACCAGCCAAGATGTTCATGCAGAGCCCCAGGGGATGAGGAAGAGTAATTTTAGTGAGGAGGAGAATCACATACTCATAACAGAGGTGAAAAAGCATGAATATTAACCACTTGTCACCTCAAAATTGCTACTAAGGAAAAAAAGGCCATCAACAGTGTAGGGCAAGTCAAAATGACAGTGACAGAGTGCAGGGAGCTCTGGCATGACTACAAGGGAAGGACCAAGGATGATCTGGCCAGCAACAGATGCAGATCAGAGGAGAAGGATGTGACGTCCATGAGGAGCTGGTATCCTTGGGGGACCAGGTGCCATCAGTCATCCCAGCTGAGTTTGTGTCAGGAGTAGAAGGACATGACAGTGAAGCCTATGATGACCAACACACACAAAGGGTAAGTGACAACAAGAGACAATATCACCAAATATGTCAAGTCCAGCTGTGCAGCATGCTATGTTTCTGCACTGCACTGCATTGAGTATGTTGCACAACCCAGTCCACATCCATCATGTGAGTTCAGTCCATGTGTGATGTGCTGCGCCAATTCAGCTTCAAAGTTGTTACTTGGGAGTTTTGGGGCACTGTTTAACATCAGTGACCAGTACTACAAGTCCCACAATACCACGCAAAAGATCTGGACTGGAACACCACAACATAGCAGGACACAGGAAACTTGACCATCCTGACTTGGATCAGTCATGTCCCCTTGCACCATGAGGCTAGTGGGGTTCCCATGGGGCTGTGCAGCCAAATCTGGACTGAAAAACAATGGAACCGTTGATTTTGCACAAAGTACTTGGTTAGCGTAAAAAATAAAGCTGCACGGGCGAGCGCGCATTGGAAAAGGCAGCAATGCGTCGATTCCTTCCTCACAAGGGAGGCCGAGCGTCATTTGTTCTCCAGTCGGGTTGGAGATGCGTTGCTTTTCTCCCTGGCAAGAAAGGGATGTGTCAATTTCCAGACCGGGCACCTCGGATCCGTGCAGAGTCGGGTTGATTTTGACACCCAGGGATGATACGCCAAAATTCTGTTGCACGATGTTAGAAAACCATGCTGCGTGGGGTTTGCATCGTTACCAGCAGCCACTAGTGGGTGTTGGATGTTGTTTCTCCAGCCGCAATGCTTCAGTCTCCCATCCTGATGCAGGAGAAGCATTGATTTTAGCCGTGAAGCCGGTGGCGTGGCGTTTATCAGCCGCGTTGCAGATGATGCGTCAAAAATTTCCCTGCACGGAGTTCTGTGCATGGATTTTCAGCTCTTGTCTGCCAACTTTACTTTCAAGTGCCCAGGGACTGAATAGGCCACCTCTTGGCAGGGCAGGAGTCTCAGCAGAGAGAACAGATGTTAGCAGAGGAAGTCTTTGATGGCCCTGAGACTTCAAATCAGGAGCAAGCTCAACTCAAGTTCTTGGAGATTCTTCACAAGCAGGAATATACCACAAAGTGCAGTCCCTTTCACAGGCAGAAGCAGCAACTGCAGGATAGCCCAACAAAGCAAAGTCATAGGCAGGGGCAGCACTCCTCCTCAGCTCTTCAGCTCTTTTCCTTGGCAGAGGTTCCTCTTGGTTCCAGAAGTGATCTAATTTTCAGGGGTGTTGGGTCCAATACTTATACCACTTTTCTACCTTTGAAGTCGGTCTACTTCAATGCAAAGCCTCTGTTATTCAGAAGATCCTGTCTTACCTAGGCCAGGCCCCCGACACACACCAGGAGGTTGGAGACTGCTTTGTGAGAGGGCAGGTTCAGCCCATTCAGGTGTAAGTGACCACTCCTCCCTCCACTCTAGAACAGATAGCTTATCAGGATATGCAGGCTACACCCACGCTCCCTTTGTCTCACTGTCTTTCTAAAAGCGGCATTTTTAAACTAACAATGTAAGAACCAACTTCACTAAAAGATGTATTTTGAATTGTGAGTTCAGAGACCCTAAACTCCATATTTCTAACTGCTATCAAAGGGAATCTGAACTTTAATAATATTTAAAAGTCACTCCCCATGTTAACCTATGCTAGAGATAGGGCTTGCAACAGTAAAGACTGCATTTAGCAGTATTTCACTGTTAGGACATGTAAGACACAGCAGTACATGTCCTACCTTTAACAAACACTGCACCCTGCCTATGGGCCTACTTAGGGCCTACCATAGGGGTGCCTTACATGTATAAAATGGGAAGGTTTAGGCCTGGCAAGTGGGTACACTTGCCAAGTCAAATTGGCAGTTTAAAACTGCACACACAGACACTGCAGCGGCAGGTCTGAGCCATGTTTACAGGGCTACTAATGTGAGTGGCACAACCAGTGATGCAGGCCCACTAGTAACATTTGAGTTACAGGCCCTGGGCATCTTTACCGCACTTTACTAGGAACTTACTAGTAAATCAAATATGCCAATCATAGATAGCCAATTACACATACATTTTTCATAGGAGCCCGTCACTTTAGCACTGGTAAGCAGTGGTAAAGTGCCCAGAGTATCAAAAACTTCAAAAATAGAGTCCAACACACATCAACAACCTGGAAAGCAGAGGCAAAAAGTTAGGGGAGACCACGCCAAGGATGCCAAAATTAACAATATATATCTTTTCCATATAAAGAGCGTTTCTTTATTTGCTAATAATGTGGGCCCTGCTTGACAAATCTTTCCAAAAAAAGAAGTTCACCGACTTCAGTTCCGGGGATCTAAGAAAAAAGGTCCCAAAACACAAAATTCCGATGTATTTTCCATCAACTTTTTTTAGGAAGGGCTACAGCAAAAACTGCTGAATGGAATTTAACACTTCGACAGGAAGCTTGATCTTTGTCCACATGCTGTGATTTTTGTGATTTTGTGTAAATCTGTTTAGGATTTTTTGAGAAAATAACGGACTAACATAATTGTGTATTTGGACAGTTAGGTCCACAAAAGTCTTGAAAAACTCTTTCTGGAGCAGCAATATAAAAATAGAGCATTCTGATTGGTTCATGGATCTTTATTTTCCTTGGGCCATCTCTCTCTCACAGGAGGCAGACTCCTACGGGAGATAGTGCTCTGACTGGCTACAAGCAACATGAGAAAAATGTTGCTAGCAGCCATCATATGACTCGGGGACCAAGGGTCTGATTTAGATCCTGGTGGAAGGAGTTACTCCATCACAAACATGATGGATATCTCATCCGCTGAATGATGGTCCCATTATAGCCAATGGGGATCATAATATGTCAGACAGGATATCTGCCACATTTGTGACAAAGGAACCCCTCTGCCTGGATATAAATCAGACCCTAACTCCCCTGTCCTGAAGTTAAAAAGAAATGTAAGGGGGAAGGATACCCTAATCCCCTAGGCCCCATGGGGAGAACCGGCAGTTACCCGGCTGGGGTAAAACAAATTGCAAACAATGCCAAAGGGAGCCCACCTCAGGGGCTGAAATGTTACAAATTTACAAAACGAGGAGGAGAGCTGCACGGACCCCCTCCCTGAGCCATGAATGGCCCTCATGACCCTGACCCTAGGGATGATTACCTTAAACAAGGAGGCCCTCCCTGAGCCATTAATGGCCGAGGGGGCTGGCTCAATAGCTACGTCCCAGGAAGCCCACCCCAGGTCATAGCAGTTTGCCTGTCTGCAACAGCATGGGCAGGGAAATATGTGTTTTTCGCACTTTGCTGCAACATTTTTGAATTTCCTCTCAAGTGGGAGCAAACATAAAGTTTGCTCACAGCAAGTGGGATTTTTGAAAATGCCCACTCAGTGCAGACTTTTGATCTGGCCGACAGGGCAACATATCAAAACAGTGCTCCCACCCACAGGGAGCAGCAGTCATTGCTGCTCCCTCTGGTTGGGAGCAATGCCGGTTCCTGCAGCATGTAGGGAGCTGGCTGGGCCTGGGGGGGGGGGCTTACGGCTTCCCCAGTAGTCTTCAACAAGTACGTGATGGGTAACTTTGGTTGGCACCAGGGCACTCAACTTTAAGTGATGAGGGCACCGGGGGATTGGGTCCCCATGGCCGATAATGGCTAGGGGACAGGGACTGTGATGCCCCTCCCCTTTATTTAAAGGTGTGGCCCTGAGGGATGGGTTAACAATGGCCTAAAAATGTTCAGGAAGGTGGTTGCATTGGCCCCTCCCCCTTAATAAAAAGCAACAGCCCTGAAGGATGGATTCCTCTGGGCCTAATAAGGCTTGGAAACAGGACCTGTGGCTTACTTCCCATTTACTGGCCTTGGGGGATGGGGTTCCCAGGGCCTAATAGGGCTCGGGGAGGGGCTACGTTGCCACCTCCCCTTTAATTAGAAAATTAGCCCCGGGGGATGGGGTCCCCAGTGCCTACTAAAGCTTGGGGAGAGAGCCATGCCTTTGGCTTGCAGACTCGTGCCCCCGTCACCTAGTGACTTTTAACCTACTTAGCTTTCTCTGTCTTAGACCATTTATTTAATTAATTCTTCTAAGATCGCTGCCTTGTTTATAGTTAGGCCCTTTTTGTTTAGATTTATGTTATCAGTGTCACCTCGCTACGGTATCAAATCAAGCGACAAAGACAAACAAACTATAGGTGTTCGCATTAGAAATTACCATCCCAAGCTTGCAGAGTTATCTATTGTTTGGGAACAACCTACGTCAGGGGTCCAAGAAGATCTGTATAAATACATCACACTTGAGACAGATAATCAGAGGGATCTCGACCAGACACCATCGCTGCTATCAATGCTGCACGTCGCCTTGAAGCTGACCTGGACTTCGTGTCCCTACGAAGTCTGAGATAGAGACCTCATTCCAAGGTAACAAGGGTTGGGGGCTTCTTTCAAAGATATGGCAATGGCAGATTAGGTTTAACATACCAAGCTCTCCTTTAGGTAGAAGGTTAGGCCTATCGTGATAGGGTATTAGGACATATTACACACTTCATGTCTTTTTGTATCATTGAAGATGGTGGGGGTCTTTATAATAATGACTCTTGTCTTTACCATTCTGTTCTTGCACTGTTCATTATTTTAATCATTGCACCCCATGCAACTTATCGCAGATTGCAGTTGTATTAAATAAAAACTATTGAAACTTTACTGCATCTTCGTTATTGCCTGTGTTTGATTGAGACATGATGTCGGTGAGGAAGGGATAATCTCCGTTCAACCACGTCACTCCCTGACATGTCATACCCTTGAGTCCATGCGCAAAGGCTGCCACAAATCACTGTTAACTGTGTGGTTTTGGTGAGGGGCTGCTAGTGAACCTGAAGGGTTGGGACTACAGTTGCGACAGGCATAGTCACCTACAAACATAAGTACTGTCGTCCTTAAACCAGCAGTCTTGCCTAGAGCAAGAGTCCAACTACGACAAGTTAAGTGAAATGTTTAGTAGCAATATAATGCTCTAAACTCTAAAAAGACAGAAAATCACTAGTAATAGCTATCATTATCTCAAGTAGCTATAACTTGTGCCCTAATGTAAATATGACTCTCATCATTGCCATGCACTGTTAATTACCCCACATATTTCATTACTCATGACATCTTCTATGACATCATTGATAATATCACATCAACATTTGCAGAGTAATTATTGATGAGAAAACTGTGCTGGTGGAGGCCCAAATTACAGATACTTAGGGCACGAGTTATAGTTACTTGAGATAACTATAATTGGTGAATTTCAGTAGTTTCTAGAGTTTAACATGTTACATTGTTACTGAACATTTACCCTAAATATAATGTTGCTTTAATATTTACTTTTTTCAGTGAATATATACATATATATATATCTATATATATATATATATATATATATATATATATATATAGTGCAATAGAGTAGTTTTGAGTGGCGTAGAGTGAAGTTGCGACAGTGGAATGGCATACAGTAGAGCAGCAAAGACTATACTCGCTTACACTGAAGTCAAGCAGACTGCAGTGGCGTAGAGTGGAGTGACGTATAGTGGAGTGGGTAGAGTATAGTGGCAAAGAGTGGAGTGGCATAGAGTGAAGCGGGTACAGTGGAATAGCGCATAGTGGAGTAATGTAAAGAGGGGTGGTGTTAGAAATGGGGTCTTTGGTTGACAGTCAGGTTACCCCCTGTTCAAGCAAGGACCCTCACTCTAGTTAGGATAAAAGAGAATCACCCTCAGCTAACCCCTGCTTACCCCCTTGGTAGCTTGGCAGAGCAGTAGGCTTAACCTCAGAGTGCTGGGCGTAAAGTATTTGTACCAACACACACAGTAACTTAATGAAAACACTACAAAATGACACAACACCAGTTTAGAAAAATAGGAAATATTTATCTAAACAAAACAAGACCAAAACGACAAAAATCCAACATACACAAGTCAAGTTATGATTTTTAAAAGGTTTAAAATAAAAAGAGTCTTTAGGTAGTTGTAACAACACACTAGCGCTGCTAGCGTGTAAATGTACCTGGTTTGCGTCAAAAATAACCCCGCACGGGCGGTGCGCGTCGAAAATAACCCTGCACGGTTATATGCGTCGAAAACAACTCGGCACGGCGATGCGCGTCGAAACAGCCAGCCACGCGACGGTCCGAAAGTCCCGCGGCGCAGGTTGCGATCTCTCAGCCTTCGTCAGCGATGCTGCGCGTCGTTTCTCCTGCTCCGGGCGTCGATTCTCCGGTCGCGTTTCCTGCGGCGTCGTTTCTCCGCTGCGGAGCCGGCGTCGCGTCGTTTTCTCAGCCGCGATCGGGTTCGCGTCGATCTTTTCTCCGCACGGCGCTCGGTGCGTGTATTTTTGTCCTTAGGTTGCCAGCCTCTCCTTTCAGGGTCCCAGGAACTGGAAGGGCACCACAGAGCAGAGTAGGGGTCTCTCCAGAGACTCCAGGTGCTGGCAGGAAGAAGTCTTTGCTATCCCTGAGACTTCAATAACAGGAGGCAAGCTCTACATCAAGCCCTTGGAGATTTCTTCTTCAAGATGGAAGGCACACAAAGTCCAGTCTTTGCCCTCTTACTCTGGCAGAAGCAGCACTGCAGGAAAGCTCCACAAAGCACAGTCACAGGCAGGGCAGCACTTGTTCCTCAGCGATCAGCTCTTCTCCAGGCAGAGGTTCCCCTTGATTCCAGAAGTGTTTCTCAAGTTTGTAAGTTTGGGTGCCCTTCTTATACCCATTTTAGTCTTTGAAGTCACCTTCCTTCAAAGGGGACTCACACCTGCTTGTGAAATCCTGCCTTGCCCAGGCAAGGCCTCAGACACACACCAGGGGGCTGGAGACAGCATTGTCAGAGGCAGGCACAGTCCTTTCAGATGAGAGTGACCACTCCACCCCTCCCTCCTAGCAGAGATGGCTAATCAGGAAATGCAGATCACACCCCAGCTCCCTTTGTGTCACTGTCTGGTGTGAGGTGAAAAACAACCCAACTGTCAAACTGACCCAGACAGGGAATCCACAAACAAGGCAGAGTCACAGAATGGTTTAAGCAAGAAAATGCTCACTTTCTAAAAGTGGCATTTCCAAACTCACAATCTCAAAATCAACTTTACTAAAAGATGCATTTTTAAATTGTGAGTTCAGGGATCCCAAACTCCACCTGTCCATCTCTTCTCTAGGGGAATCTACACTTTAATCATATTTAAAGGTAGCCCCCATATTATCCTATGAGAGAGAGACAGACCTTGCAACAGTGAAAACGAAATTGGCAGTATTTCACTGTCAGGACATATAAACCACATTACTATATGTCCTACCTTATCCATACACTGCACACTGCCCTTGGGGCTACCTAGGGCATACCTTAGGGGTGCCTTACATGTAAGGAAAGGGAAGGTTTAGGCCTGGCAAGTGGGTACACTTGCCAAGTCGACTTTACAGTGTAAAAATACACACACAGACACTGCAGTGGCAGGTCTGAGACATGATTACAGAGCTACTTATGTGGGTGGCACAACCAGTGCTGCAGGCCCACTAGTAGCATTTGATTTACAGGCCCTGGCACCTCTAGTGCACATTACTAGGGACTTACTAGTAATTCAAATATGCCAATCATGGATGAACCACTTACATATAATTTAAACAGGAGAGCATATGCACTTTAGCACTGGTTAGCAGTGGTAAAGTGCTCAGAGTTGAAAAGCCAACAGCAACATGTCAGAAAAATATAGGAGGCAGGAGGCCAAAAAGTCTGGGGATGACCCTGCAAAAGCAAAAGTCCAACACGACCCCCTACCAGCCTAAAGCCAGGGGAGAACAATCAATACCTTGATGTACTTCCCTGATTGGGGCGATAGAACAGGGACCCAGGCCCACAACAGCAGGGGCATGCTCCAGTTCTACGCCTTCCTGACTCCAGTTGGATCCCTCTGTCCATACTCTCAGGGCCCACTAAGCTAACCCATGGGGAACCCTTCTCCACATCTACAGACACCATCTGTGCAACACCTAACTTTACTTTGCTCACAGATGTATTGCAATGGGCAGATATTACCACCAGGGCCAACACAGTGGTGTTGCCCACTCCACCCCTGGGGTGTGACTCTCGTCCTTCCCCCCCCAGGGGCAACTCTGTCCACCAGGACAGCAAGCCACAGTGGCCCCAGACAACTGTCAGGGATGAGAGCCCGACCTCAGGCCTCTCTAACCACTGTGACTGTGGAGAGTGGGGGGTGGTAGCCCCAGGTGCCTGGCACCCTTTGACCACTCTCTCTTCCACCAGGTCAGGGATGACAACCTGACCCTGGTCCTCCCCTCTGGGGCTCTGTACCCTCCCTGCAGAAGCGGCACCCCCAGAGTCAAAAACTGTCAGGGTGCTTGTAGAAGCAGTCCTGCACAATTCTTCCATCAGTGCAGGGATGTTAACCTGCAACTGATCCTCCAACCTGGGGTCTGTACCTTCAGGTTGGACCAGGGCCAGGGGTGAGGCTTCCCTCCCCCTGCCCTCTCTTCTGGGGTCCTGAACCACCCAACTAGGAGTGGCCCCCCCAGAAGACAACATGGCAGGGGCACTGTTAGCAGTAGCCCCTTCCTCCAGGTCAGGGGGGACACCCTTAACCTGGCCTCCCAATCCAGGGTCTGTACCCACAGACTGGATCACTGCCTGGCAAACCAGGACTTCTTGGGGGGCATACCTACCCCCTACCAGGTCAGAGTTTACCCTCTGAACCTGGTCATCCAACCCAGGGTCACCACCCTGCGGTTGAACCACTGCCTGGCACACCAGGACTTCCTGGGGAGCACACTTACCCCCCATCAGGTCAGAGTTTATCCCCTGAACCTGATTATTCAACCCAGAGTCACCACCCTGCGGTTGAACCACTGCCTGGCACACCAGGACTTCCTTGGGAGCACACTTACCCCCCATCAGGTCAGAGTTTACCCCCTGAACCTGATCATTCAACCCAGAGTCACCACCCTGCGGTTGAACCATTGCCTGGCACACCAGGACTTCCAGGGGGGCACACTTACCCCCCTCAAGGGACACACTGTCCCGAAGGGCCACACAAGAGTCTGGCTGGCGCAGGTCTCCTGACCTCTGCCCATCTGACAGAGTCTGGATTCCCCCCAACCCAGAAATGGTCTCACCAAGGTCATTCATGGGGGGCTCTGCTCTCAGAGCTGACCCCTGACCCTCCAGGTTCTCCACTGGAGTCCGCAACCCCCTCTCAACCCTCTGTCTGGACTTCTGCACCCCCTCACTAGGAGTGGTACTGCCAGACACCAGAACTGGTGGGACGCTGGCTACAGCCGCCCCCCCAAGTTCTCCTGACACTGTGGGGTCTCCCTCAACAGATGGCCCTATGGTACAGGCTAGGCTCCCCTCCTGGTGTTCCCGCAGGGAACCCTCCAGGACCTGGGACCGGATCTCGGGCACCTTGGGCCTCAACCCATCCCCATTCCCTCTCCTCTGAGACTGGACATGGGGTCCCTCACCCATCCCACTACACTGGGACCTACCTGGGACACTACAATCCTTCCCTACCTCACCTGGTTGGGAACTACCTAGACCACTCCTCTCAGGAGCACCCCCAAATGCCTCTTCAGACTCTCTGGTACTCACCCAGAAGTCTGCCTCCATTGTAAGCTCCCTGGGGTCAGAGAACTCACACTCCACCTGGTGTTGGCATAGCTCTGGAAAATAAGGACTAGACATATGCTCTCCAGCAATTACATCACTCAGCCCCTCACATGAATTAACCAAAGTACCCTTCACCCAACCATCCAGTGACTCTGCTTTGACAAAGCACCCCACATCACCCTCCTGAGACTGGTGAGACAGTACCTGACTGTCCCTGACACTCAACCCACACTCTTCTGGGATGTCTTCACACTCCATAACCAGGACTTCTACCTGGGGGGAACCCCTCTCCCTGTCACTCTCAACTAGAGTCAGTAGAGTGTCCCTCCCACCAGTAGGAATATGATTCCCCATGCCAGTTCCCCAATCCACCTCAGGGACCCTGTGCATCACTGGAGCTACCTCATACCCCTGAACCTCCTGGCGTGTGTTAACTCCCTCCTTCAAGTAGGGCACCACCTCTCTGGGCATGTGTACTTCTGCAGCATCACTGGATATACAATTGTTGCTGCCACCATTCCAGCTGGACTCAGCCCTCATGACTTCCAGCTCTTTCAATTTAAGCTCGTAAGCATAAATCATTTTTTTAATCTCTAAGTCCCTCCTCCTTTCTGCCAGGGCTAAGGCTCTCTTCTCCTCGGCCCTCTTAAGCTCTTCCAGACTCCGGATTCGAGCTAGGAGCCTATCATCTCTTTCTGTTCCCTCCTCAGGGCCACTGCCCTCCTCTTTGGAGTAGTCCTCCTCCTCAGAGTAGTTATCCTCCTCGGACTCATTTGGTGGTGTTGCCTGACAACGTTTCAATTTATCCTGAAACAGGGCTGACTCAAGATCCTCCCTTCTGGATTCCTTGTTCACAGCCAGTCCCCTTTCCATGCAGAATGCTTTAAGCTGCCACTTTTTATACATAGATAGGTGCCAGAAATTGACTTCCATTTCTGCAAAGGCTTCACAACCAAAAACCAAAGTCCAAAAATATCATCAATACTTCCAGGAGGACATCAGAGAACAAAAAGCAGAATCACAAGACAAGTAGTATGTGGTCACGTAGTGGTCTGAGATCAAAACAGTAGTGTACACTTAATTACTGTATGTCAAGTACAAATACAAGTCCAAATCCCGACCGCTGGTCACCAATGTTAGAAATGGGGTCTTTGGTTGACAGTCAGGTTACCCCCTGTTCAAGCAAGGACCCTCACTCTAGTTAGGATAAAAGAGAATCACCCTCAGCTAACCCCTGCTTACCCCCTTGGTAGCTTGGCAGAGCAGTAGGCTTAACCTCAGAGTGCTGGGCGTAAAGTATTTGTACCAACACACACAGTAACTTAATGAAAACACTACAAAATGACACAACACCAGTTTAGAAAAATAGGAAATATTTATCTAAACAAAACAAGACCAAAACGACAAAAATCCAACATACACAAGTCAAGTTATGATTTTTAAAAGGTTTAAAATAAAAAGAGTCTTTAGGTAGTTGTAACAACACACTAGCGCTGCTAGCGTGTAAATGTGCCTGGTTTGCGTCAAAAATAACCCCGCACGGGCGGTGCGCGTCGAAAATAACCCTGCACGGTTATATGCGTCGAAAACAACTCGGCACGGCGATGCGCGTCGAAACAGCCAGCCACGCGACGGTCCGAAAGTCCCGCGGCGCAGGTTGCGATCTCTCAGCCTTCGTCAGCGATGCTGCGCGTCGTTTCTCCTGCTCCGGGCGTCGATTCTCCGGTCGCGTTTCCTGCGGCGTCGTTTCTCCGCTGCGGAACCGGCGTCGCGTCGTTTTCTCAGCCGCGATCGGGTTCGCGTCGATCTTTTCTCCGCACGGCGCTCGGTGCGTGTATTTTTGTCCTTAGGTTGCCAGCCTCTCCTTTCAGGGTCCCAGGAACTGGAAGGGCACCACAGAGCAGAGTAGGGGTCTCTCCAGAGACTCCAGGTGCTGGCAGGAAGAAGTCTTTGCTATCCCTGAGACTTCAATAACAGGAGGCAAGCTCTACATCAAGCCCTTGGAGATTTCTTCTTCAAGATGGAAGGCACACAAAGTCCAGTCTTTGCCCTCTTACTCTGGCAGAAGCAGCACTGCAGGAAAGCTCCACAAAGCACAGTCACAGGCAGGGCAGCACTTGTTCCTCAGCGATCAGCTCTTCTCCAGGCAGAGGTTCCCCTTGATTCCAGAAGTGTTTCTCAAGTTTGTAAGTTTGGGTGCCCTTCTTATACCCATTTTAGTCTTTGAAGTCACCTTCCTTCAAAGGGGACTCACACCTGCTTGTGAAATCCTGCCTTGCCCAGGCAAGGCCTCAGACACACACCAGGGGGCTGGAGACAGCATTGTCAGAGGCAGGCACAGTCCTTTCAGATGAGAGTGACCACTCCACCCCTCCCTCCTAGCAGAGATGGCTAATCAGGAAATGCAGATCACACCCCAGCTCCCTTTGTGTCACTGTCTGGTGTGAGGTGAAAAACAACCCAACTGTCAAACTGACCCAGACAGGGAATCCACAAACAAGGCAGAGTCACAGAATGGTTTAAGCAAGAAAATGCTCACTTTCTAAAAGTGGCATTTCCAAACTCACAATCTCAAAATCAACTTTACTAAAAGATGCATTTTTAAATTGTGAGTTCAGGGATCCCAAACTCCACCTGTCCATCTCTTCTCTAGGGGAATCTACACTTTAATCATATTTAAAGGTAGCCCCCATATTATCCTATGAGAGAGAGACAGACCTTGCAACAGTGAAAACGAAATTGGCAGTATTTCACTGTCAGGACATATAAACCACATTACTATATGTCCTACCTTATCCATACACTGCACCCTGCCCTTGGGGCTACCTAGGGCATACCTTAGGGGTGCCTTACATGTAAGGAAAGGGAAGGTTTAGGCCTGGCAAGTGGGTACACTTGCCAAGTCGACTTTACAGTGTAAAAATACACACACAGACACTGCAGTGGCAGGTCTGAGACATGATTACAGAGCTACTTATGTGGGTGGCACAACCAGTGCTGCAGGCCCACTAGTAGCATTTGATTTACAGGCCCTGGCACCTCTAGTGCACATTACTAGGGACTTACTAGTAATTCAAATATGCCAATCATGGATGAACCACTTACATATAATTTAAACAGGAGAGCATATGCACTTTAGCACTGGTTAGCAGTGGTAAAGTGCTCAGAGTTGAAAAGCCAACAGCAACATGTCAGAAAAATATAGGAGGCAGGAGGCCAAAAAGTCTGGGGATGACCCTGCAAAAGCAAAAGTCCAACAGGTGGCATAAAGTAAAATAGGTTTGAATGGAGTGACATACAGTGGAGTTGAGAACAGTGGAATCACATATAGTGGAATGGGGTAGAGGTTGGTGGCATAGAGTGGAATGGTATAAAGTAGAGCAGCATAAAGTGAAATGGCACACAGTGGAATAAGGAATAATATACAGTGCATTGGTGTATAGTGCAGTGGCATAGAGTAAATGGTGGTAGAGTGGAGTGGCATATAGTTAAATAGTGTACAGTGGAGTGGCGAAGAGTGAGTGGCATATGGTGGCGTGCTTACACTGAAATAGTGTACGGTGGAGTGGCATAGAGCTGAATAGCATACAGTGGAGTTTTGTACAGTGGAGTGGTGTACAGTGGAATTGCATGGAGTGGAGTAGCGTAGAGTGGAGTAACATACAGTGGAGCGGTGTATGCTGGAGAGGGGTGGAGTGGAGTGACATACGTTGGAGTGGGGTACAGCACAGTGTGGTATAGTGGAGTGCCACAGAGTGGAGTGACACACAGTGGAACAGCATATAGTGGAGTGGTGTAGTGGAGTGTTGTAAAGGGGAGTGGCATAGAGTGGGGTTGCGTAGAGTAGAAACACGTTGAATGGAGTGATGTAAGGTTTAGTGGCACACAATAGAGTGGCAAAAAGTGGAGTGGCATAGAGTGGAGTGAGGTACAATGCATGGAATAGCATACAGCAGTAGGGTGGCATAGAGTGGAACAGTGTACAGTGTAGTGTTGTAGAGTAGAGTGGCATACTGTGGAATAGCATAGAGTGGAATAGTGTTGAGTAGAGTTGCAAGCAGTGGAGTGTTGTACAGGGGAGTGGCAAAGAGAGGAATACTGTAAAGTGTATTTTTGTAGAGTGGACTTGTGTACAGTGAAATATCATAGAATGGAGTAGCATAGAGTGGAGGGGTGTACAAGGGAGTAGCGTACACTGGAGTGGTGTAGAATGGAGTGGCATAGAATCTAAAAGCATACAGTGGAGTGGTATGTAGTTGAGTGATGTAGAGTGCAATAGCAGAGAGTAGAGTGATGTGCAAAGGAGTGGTGTTAGAAATGGGGTCTCTAGTTGGCCAGTAGGGACAAAAATCCTAGTCAGGGTAAGTCACACCCACTCCTAATTATCCTGTGCCCACCATCTGGTAGTTTGGCACTGAGCAGTCAGGCTTAACTTAGAAGGCAATGTGTAAAGTATTTGTGCAATAGATCATACAGTAACACAGTGAAAACACCACAAAAACAAACTACACAGGTTTAGAAAACTTTTTGATATTTATGTGGGTAAATTAAGGTAAAAAACAATAAACATTACTAAGCAAAAGTTGAGATATCATTCTGCAAGATTAAGAAGAGTCTTAAATCTCAGAAATCAATAGTTATCTCTTGGTTTCACAAAGTAGCTGGTTTGTATAAAAAATAATACACACCGAGACCGCAGAGGAGGAAATGTGTGGAAAAATAGGGTGTGCGTCAGATTTTTCTGGTGCGGCACAGATGATGCGTCATTTCTTTCCATTCTGCAAGGCTCTCTTGGTCGATTTCTGGCATGCAGGCTTGGTTCCTCACTGTCATGGAGGGATCTTTTGATGCCCAGGGATGATGCGTGGAAATCCTGGGCATGCAGGACGAAGTAACAGGTGTTGTGTTGATCTGGTGTGGTAATGCATCAAATTTTCTGTTGCTCGGCAGGCCCTGTGTCAAATCTTCACTCGGGAAGTTGGGCTGCGTCGTCTCTCATCGCAAGGCAGGCTGTGCGTCATTTCCAGGAAGCTGTGCATCGATTTTTGGCGCACAAGGAGTTCCTCAACGAGATGACGTCTTTGTTGCCCTGAGACTTTGGAAAACAGGAGGCATGCTCAATCCAATCCCTTGGAGGGCACTTCTCAGCAAAGTCAAAGGGCAGAAGGGCAGCAGGGCAACAGCAGGGCAGCCGTCCTTCTCAGCAAAGCAGTCCAGACAGGCAAACAGTTCCTCTTGACAGGTTGCAGGTTCAGGTCCAGAAGTGTATGATTTGGTGAGGTTAGAGACCCAGTTTATATACCCAAAAATGCCTTTGAAGTGAGGGAGACATTAAGGAGTGGTGTTGAAGTGCACAAGGTCCCCTGTCAGTACAGGTCTGTCTGTCAGGGTCCCAGTAGGGGGTTTGGCAGTCCATTGTGTGAGGGCAGGCCACTAGCCTTTGAAATGTAAGTGTCAGGCCCTCCTCCCTCCCAGCCCAGGAAGACCCCATCAGTATGCACATGAGTGTGGTGTGACTGAGTATCCTGTGTTTGTGGTTGACTGGGTTAAATGCACAAGGGAGCTGTCAACCAGCCCAGCCCAGACATGGATTGGAGATAGGCTGCAAGGTCCAGATGGAATTTAAGCGCTGAGAAATGCTCACTTTCTAAACGTGGCATTTCTAAAATGATAGTATAAAATCCAACCTCACCAATAAGCAGAATGTTCTATTACCATTCTGCCCATACTAAATATGACTTGGTTACCCCTTTCTGATCAGAATCTACCACTCAAACAGTATATTAGGGTGACCCTAATGCTATCCTATGAAAGGACAGGCCTCACAGTAGCGGAAAAACAATTTAGGAGTTTTCCACTACAAGTACATATAAAACACACATGTTCATGCCCTGCTTTTTAACTACATAGCACCCTGCCCTATGGGTTACCTAGGGCCTACCTTAGGGGTGATTTAGATGTAGAAAAAGGGGATTTTAGGGCTTGGAAAGTACTTTTTAATGCCAAGTCGAAGTGGCAGTGAAACTGCACGCAAAGGCCTTGCAAATGGCAGGCATGAGACATGGTCAAGGGGCTACTTATGTGGGTGGCGCAACCAGTGCTGCAGGCCCACTAGTAGCATTCAATTTACAGGCCCTGGACACATGTAGTGCACTTTACTAGGGACTTACAAGTAAATCAAATATGCCAATTGGTAATGAACCAATGTTACTATGTTCAAGAGAGAGAACATATGCACTTTAGCACTGGTTAGCACTGGTTAGCAGTGGTAAAGTATGCAGAGTCCTAAAACCAGCAAAAACAGTGTCAGAAAAGTGGAGGGAGGCAGGGAAAACATTGGGTGAGGACCACCCTAAGCCTGTCAGGTCTAACAAGTGGCATAGCGTTAACTAGCATACAGTAGAGTGGTGTATGGTCAGTGATATAGAGTGGAGCAGCGTGAAGTGTATTACCATAAAGTAGAGTGGCAAAGAGTGGACTGGCATAGAGTGGAGTATAGTGAAGTGTGGTACTTAAAACAGATGTAGCCTGAAAGTGGGCGAATGGATATAGATGTAATGTGGCAAGAAGATCTATTGTGAGGTGTAAAGTATAATTTTTTACACTAGGTAGAAATAGAATAAGTAGTGTTAACGTTATGAGTGTTCAAATACTTGGTTATATATTGCGCCACAGTATACGATGGTAACTTCACGATATTCCGAGGTACATGGCAATGAGAAGGGAGCATGTTATGTTATGGTAATTTGATTTGTAGAGTGCGGCTAAACACCTGTGAGGGTATGCAGGTGCTAAGCAGTAGTGTAGGCCTTATAGAACTGCACACATTGCACTGCACACAGGACTGGCCAGTGCACCAGGGGCCTGAAACGACAGCTTTCACTGCCTAAGGCCCTGCTGAATGCACCCGATTTTGGAATTCTGCAGATCCGGACTCCGTCAACTCCACCCAGGCCTAAATTCAACAAATATTATTCTAAACGTGAAAGTATTTCCTCGAAAAACAAAAATCACATGTATGCTTACGTTATGACTGTGAATTTCCACTTTTGAGCAATCTGCAACAGTTGAGCCTGGGCTTACCGTCAATTGTCATAAACAGCATAAAAGTCATGTGGGCTAATTTAAAGATTGGTGAGTGGACTGTCATCTGTAAGGGTAGCAGAGAGCATTATGTTCACCACCTTGACAGACTACTGTCAGCCAAATCTAGAGACCACAGCCAGCCTAGCAATGATTTATGTGTCTTCAGAGAAACTTCCTTCACTGTGGTTCCTCCAAAGGCACTGCAAGTTTGGAGAGTGGCAGCTATCTTTCAGACTGTCAAACACCACACTTTTTCAAAAGTAATCTCCCAAAGGAGTACATTGTAACTAAATAAAAGAAACTAATGAGCCACTACACCCTGGGGTTTTTCTGTTCAAGACTGAAAGGTATTTCCTGTTGGTGATAGAATACATCAGACCATAAGCTCCACATGGGGGAGATTGTGTGAAGCCTTACCCAGATGACCCCCTATGCCACTGGACCTTTGGAGTAAGCTTCCAATCGGGAATCAGCTGGGGCACTACTATCTGAAAGATACATTTTCACTGAATTCAGTAAAAGCTGCTGTGCACCGGCATGTCTGAAACGACAGCTTTCACTGCCTAGGGCCCAGATGAGTGCACCCGATTTCAGGATTCCGCAGATCCAGAATCCGTCAACTCCACCCAGGCCTAAATTCAACAAATATTATTCTAAACATGAAAGTATTTCCTCGAAAAACTAAAATCACATTTATGCTTAAGGTATTTCCTTTTGGTGACAGAATACATCAGATCATGAGCTCCAAATGGGGGAGATTGTGTGATAGCCTTACCCAGGTGACCCCCTATGCCACTGGACATTTGGAGTAAGCTTCCAATGGGGAATCAGCAGGGGCACCACTATCTGAAAGATGACGGTTCACCCTACTCATTACAAAGTGGGTGGGCTGAGGATTTGAGGCAGTATAGCCTGTCCACCAAACCATAAATAATGCCCATTGTTAAGCCCGGAGACATGTTTGTGGTATTTTGCAGCCTCAAAGTGGGAACATAAAAGATATTGATGGTGTGAACCTATGTAATTGTGTTACAATGTTTTAGTCAAATCACCAACGAGGTGCGCAGGCAGTAGGGATACATCAGTAAGGTAAAGAGATATTTGAATTCCGTGCATCATAAAGGATTCCACAAAATGCCTCATAGATTGTATTATCTCCTGCCTTCGCCACTGGTTTAATATATAGTCAATTACCTGGTTAAATCATGGACAATACATGGCCATTAATATATATGGCTGGCAATCTATGGTTTGTCTACAAACATGAAACACTTTCCCATGCACAGTCAATGTTTCATGCCTTGTAACAGTAAGGCCATGCTTCCTTATGTAAAATCAATGCTTTCTTAGTGTATTCTATATACCTCAAAGTTCTAAAGCTAGTGACTGTGGATTTGTTCTGTTGAATACCTGTTGCAAAAGCATAGAAACAATTAATAAAACATCCTAGAAACAATAATGATATTTAAAAGGACGCTTTCCAGAGAATCTTATGCTAAATTATATTACGTTATCAATCAATATTGTTGTCTAAACCCAACGTGACTTTCTTATTTGAACTTTCTCGTGGCTCTCGCAGACAACAATCAATCAGTGACTGATATCTTCTTGGACAGCACCCACACTGGAGAACAAATACTCAGGGCAGTGTTTCTTAACAGGGAAAGACAAAAAGTGCCTATAAAACATTAAACACTCCTTCAGCTCAATGTATTCAAGGTTCAAAGTCAACTGCAATAAGTTCTGCAATAAGGATAGTGGCAGTAAATACTTCCTGATAATTGCCTGACTAAGTGACCTTTCTTGCAGGTTTCATTGATGTTGACTTGCCTTTCGGCAAATGACATGTCAGATATAAGTACTTGCTATAGAATAGCTGTAAGGTCAAATGAATTCACAAAGCAAAGGTCAAGTTCCAAAACAGGGCCCCTGATAAATTCTTCCAATTAGATAAAAATAGACGCTGTGCTTCTTTTTCGAAAACCTACTTCTCCAGGCCACATTTTTTCCACAAATGTTGTCAGTTTATTTGTTTATACTTACGAGCTGCTGATACGTTTTTGCTAATAATTTCTATTGTGTGACAGAGTATGTTGAACAGTCTCTGTAAAAATGCATTAATAAATCAGACGGTATGTATGAGTCATCCACTTTGAGTTTATGACGCAAGTTACAAACGTGCATAGCTTTTTCCATTGCTAGCACGCCAGTGATGCCGGGATAGATCTGATCTTTGTCTGCCACTTGCTCTTTAAGTGCTGTTCACTTTTCTCATTGTTACTCTCTATTTGACCTTCTTTCTATTCCAGACACCCAATGTGCTTTTCAACTCTTAGCTTTGACAGTTCATTTGCTGTGCGGAGCAAAGGTTTATGTTTCCATGCGAGCCACATTTTTCAGAAGTGATCTCAGCTGTGTCGTCGTTACCACTGCCATCACCAGTATCCGCGCGTTGGTCTCTAGACCCTCTGAAGTGAAATACCCTCTTTGTGTGAGTGTTATCAATTGAAATGCTCAGAATTACGTATAGGGAAATTATCACAACGACACGCGATACAATAGCAAATGTACTCTCCCCCGCCAAATGCAGGCGTTTGCTGTCTACACCATGCGCAATCTTAAATATCGTTTTGCTTATTGGTGAAACCAATTTGAGTTGGTTCTGTAGATAAACTTTTCATACCAGCTCTAAATATAAAGCATTGTATTGTACACTGTGAGAATGACCGGCGGGAGTCGACACTTGCAGAGTTTAAACAAAGGCAAGTTTATTCTGTAAATAAGTCGTACAACTAGTCCTACACCAACCACCTCCTTATCTCTTCATGCCATCTCTGTCTCTCCTACTCAACGGCTCACCCACAAACGCCTCCCACATTCCACTTACTTCGCATTCCACATTCTCTGCATTCTCACTCTCGTGCTGGCTCCTCTCATTCTTATGCTCGTGCCAAAGCACCCACGTAGCGGATACCACATACACTCTATTCTAAAATGCCAGCTATGTCGATAGAAGGAAAATTCAGGTCACGTGGTAAGTAAACCAAGCAATGGTCATGAAGAAAAGACGAAAAAAGGAAAGACAAAAAATCTTCACATACATATCTGAGAACTACAAAATGCCCAGCGTCATTTTAAAAGCAAATCTGCCTTGCTGGCTGCTTTTAGGTTAAAGTTAACCTCAAATTCGACTTTGGAATTAAAAGTACTCCCAAAGTCCTAAGCTATCTTATTTTTACAAATAGGCCACCCCTAAGGTATGCCCTAAGTGCCCCCAGGGTTGGGTCCAGTGTAACTATAAGCAATGTCATTATAAAATATGTTTTCTAAGCCCTGGTGAGGGGAAAATAGCCACATTTGTTTTAACCCAATGTAGTGAATGGGCTCCATAGGCTAACATAGAGAGACTTTATTTAAAAAAAATAAAGTCTAATTTTCCATAGGAAGGCGCAAAATATAGCATGTTTTGTGTCAAATTAAAGGTTATGATAAATCCAACGACTTGCCACTGTTCAATTTATTATAACTTGTACTTTGAAAGAGTTTTCGAACTATTTCTAAAAGTTACCAGTTTCAGCTCTGCAGCACCCTTCTTTGATTGGTCAGCCTCTGGCAGCCTGAGCCTGGTGTGAAGTGGCCTGGACTGAAACAAAGGAAGCCTCTGGTGGGAAGAGATGGGCCTCAGAAGATGGTAGAACAGGATGGAGGGAGAGAAGCCAAATTGGACTTCAAATGAGGGAAGGGCCTTTGGGACAGCAACAGTATCTCCCCCATTACCTGCAGCTCTAGACCACCAGTTAACCCCTGATCAGATATAGAAAGGGGTGTGTTAAGGGAAACTTATCCACACCAGTGGGTGAGCTCAGCCAGATTTAAAATCTAAAATTAAAACTTTGCCATCTTGGATTTTGGAGAAATTTTGCTCCCTGGGATTGAGTTTTTGCCACACTTCCCAGGAAGTGGTCACTCAAGAGAGTGTTGGCCTGCAAATGATTGGACAGGAGCACCCCCTTCTTTCCAAATCAAATTGAACAAGACAAGAAGAAAGACTGCCCTGGTGGATCCCTGGACTGCACCTGGACCCTACACTCAGAAGAACTACGCCAGCTGCACACTTGGGCTTCACCAAGAAAAATACTTTGCCTGGCTTCTACTACTCCAAGAAGGGACTCCCTGTAAGCTGCAGGTAGATAAGAGCTGGCCAGAGTCCCCTGCATCAAGCCCTGCTGAAATTGACCAGCTGACCAGTGGTGATTTTTGGATTTAAACAAGGTACATTGTGGGAGTTAGAGTACTAACCCCCAAGGAGAAACTCAGAGTTTCAGGAACCTTGGGGCAAGTTGTGAACACCTAAGAACCTTAGAAGCACTTCTGGAAGAAGATGCAGAAGTTTGGAGAGGTTTGGAGGAACTTTGGAAAAAAGCTTCATAAGTGGACTGACCCAACGCCATGAGTCAACCTGGCCAACGTCGACCGTGACACGGCCTGACCTGCAGATGCGTCCCGCTGAAATGATCTAGAGCCCTAGAGTTCCAGGATTTCACCGGGGTCTTGTGGAAAGGCAATGCAACAACGTGCCAACAAGACTGACTTCCTGAGGAAGGTCATCCAATGTCAGGAAAGAAAAGCTCCAAAAAAGTTTCTAAGTCCAAAGATGAAAGTTTGACCGAGGCTTCCCGCGCAGTGTACATGAGGAGGGCTCCATTGAGGTCGGCTCCAACTTTCGATTTGGTTCCGGACGAAGATTTCCATCCCAAAAAAGTTTCTAAGTCTAAACATAGGAACCAGGACCAAAGCCTCCCGTGCAGCGAATCCGAAGAGGGCTCCAGTGAGGTCAGCCTCAACTTGTGACTTCATTCTGGTCAGTGAGAAATCCTCAAAAAATTGTCTAAGTGTGAAGATAGAACTTTCACCAAGGCCTCCAGCTCAGTGGAACTAAACAGGGCTTCATTGCAGTTGGCCTCAACTTTTGACTTTGCCAAGTGCAACCAGATCTCTGGATTCACGATTTTGATTTCTAAGGGCTAGAAAACATTTGGGGGGTCATTATGACCCTGGCGGTGGGAGACCGCCAGGGGTAATGTGGCGTCCGTACCGCCAACAGGCTGGCGGTACGGAGACCCGTATTACGACCGCGGCGGTAGCGCCGCGGTCGCACCGCCGGGGCTGACGGTTTCCCGCCGTTTTAGCCCCAGCGGTGATAATCCGCCAGGGCAGCGCTGCAAGCAGCGCTGCCCTGGGGATTATGACCCCCCTACCGCCAGCCTGTTTCTGGCAGTTTGCACCGCCAGGAAGAGGCTGGCGGTAAGGGGAGTCCTGGAGCCCCTGGGGGCCCCTGCACTGCTCATGCCACTGGCATGGGCAGTGCAGGGGCCCCCTAACAGGGCCCCGTGCAGCTTTTCACTGTCTGCATAGCAGACAGTGAAAAGCGCAACAGGTGCAACTGCACCCATCGCACGGCCGCAACACCGCCGGCTCCATTTGGAGCCGGCTCCTATGTTGCGGCCGCATCCCCTCTGGGCCGGCGGGCGTAAACTAGGTTTGCGCCCGCCGGCCCAGCGGGAATGTTGTAATGGGCACCGCGGGAATGTGGCCGCATTGGCGGCCGCATGTCGGTTACAGCTTGGCGGGAATGTTATAATGACCCCCTTAATCTTTAAAATGTCATATTTCAAGTTCCCTTTAGTGTATTTTTGTCATGTTGGTGTCACTTGAAAAATAAACATATTATCTATTTTTATAAATTGGTGTGGGATTTTTATTGTGTTTTGTGTTTTACTTATTTACTGTTGTGTTGATATTAAGGGTCAGATGTAGAAAGCTTTTTGCATGGTGCAAACTGCGAAAATCGCAGTTTGCGCCATGCAAAAAGCCTTTTGCGATGCACATTCACAATTTTGCGAGTCAGTACCGACTCGCAAATTGTGAATGCGACTCGCAAATAGGAAGGGCTATGCTAAATTGCTTTGTGACCGCGAATGTAGTCGCAAAGCAATTCGCAGTTACCACCAGTGTCACACTGGTGGTAACCCATTTGCAAAAGGGAAGGGGTCCCCATGGGACCCCTTCCCATTTGTGAATGTTGACAATAAGGGTTTTTCCGGGCAGGCAGGGGTCCAATGGACCACTGCCTACTCTGAAAAACCGAAACCAAAAGGTTTTGTTATTTTTTTTATTTTGCAACTCTTTTTCCTTTAAGGAAAACAGGCTGCAAAATAAAAAAAAAACTGCTTTATTTAAAAAGCAGTCACAGACATGGCGGTCAGCTGACTTCAGCAGGCCACCATCCCTGTGAGTGCAGGGACTCGCTATGGGGTCGCAAAATGTGACCCACCTCATTAATATTAATGAGGTTGGTCTTTGCGACCCCATAGCGACTGCAGGTGGTGTCTGAGACACCGTACTGCATCCGATTTAGCGAATCGGAAATTACTACATCTGGCCCTAAATGTTTTACACACCTGTCTCCTAAGTTAAGCCTGACTGCTCATTGCCAAGGTACCAACAGTTGAGCCAGGATTAGTTTATTGAGAACTTGACTGGACCTAGTGGAGGGTTGTGACCTATTGCTAACTGTATGTACCTACCTGCCCTTAACAATATTCTACTTTCCAACATTTCCATTGTCGCCAAAAAGAGACATTCAAGGGGGTCAGCTTTGTTTATTTGTCTTCAGTATGCAAATTTTCAGATTGAGGATGTAGTGCTGTTTTTTTAACTGAGGACACTTATCGGACTGCAGTTTTATACAAGATGAACATCTAGTAACAGCTTTCACCACTAAAAGTTTATGAGAGAATAATCAAGCACTTGTCTGTTACTGAAATCAAATATATATTCGAGGCTTGCAGTATTGCATATATTTGTAAAGATTATTCACAGACTCAAAAGGAACATCCAGAAACAACTAATAGAACTTCTACTTTTGGGAGACAATTTTCACTTGTGCTTGACTCAGTGGGATATGAATTAATAGCTGACAAAACTGCACACTTCACACTTTTTCAGAAGAAATTACACATGGCTGTTCTGGATAACAATCTGATTACCTGCCAGGTATGGTACAATCTCATACAAAGTTAATCAACTTTAATTTTAAATAAATAAAGGCATGCCTAATTAACACACTAATTTCCTTTTCTAACAGTGATGGTAACACTTAATAATATTAGGGTTTCTGAGTGACATACCCCAATAATTTCAATTTGACAGGTAAACAGATTGGCAACATACCCCACAAACCGCCACATCATCTCTTAGTAAGATTGTAACTGTTGACTTCTAGAACTACTCATAGTCTAGGTATTAGGGGGCATATTTATACTCCGTTTGCGCTGAATTTGCGTCGTTTTTTTAGACGCAAATTAGACGCAAAACTAACTCCATATTTATACTTTGGCGTTAGACGCGTCTAGCGCCAAAGTTCCTGGAATTAGCGTCATTTATTTGCGTGAACACCTTCCTTGCGTTAATGATATGCAAGGTAGGCGTTCCCGTCTTAAAAAATGACTCCGATGCTATTGCGTCGGATTTATACTCCCGGGCAAAAATGATGCCCGGGAGTGGGCGGGTCTAAAAAACCCGCATTTGAGCCGGATTTTAGCGCCTGGGTCAGGGCAGGCGTTAAGGGACCTGTGGGCTCAGAATGAGCCCAGAGGTGCCCTCCCCTGCCCCCAGGGACACCCCCTGCCACCCTTGCCCACCCCAGGAGGACACCCAAGGATGGAGGTACCCACCCCAGGGACAGAAAGGTAAGTCCAGGTAAGTATTTTAAAAAAAATAAATTTGTGGCATAGGGGGGCCTGATTTGTGCCCCCCTACATGCCACTATGCCCAATGACCATGCCCAGGGGACAGAAGTCCCCTGGGCATGGCCATTGGGCAAGGGGGCATGACTCCTGTCTTTGCTAAGACAGGAGTCATTTCAATGGGGGATGGGCGTCGTAAAAAAATGGCGCAATTAGGGTTAAGATGTTTTTTTTGCCTCAGCCTGACTTGCCACATTTTTAGAAGCCCAAACGCCATTTTTCCCTACGCCGGCGCTGCCTGGTGTACGTGTTTTTTTTTCACGCACACCAGGCAGCGCTGGTCGGCTAACGCCGGCTAACGGCATTCAATAAATACAGCACCCGCATGGCGCTTCAGAATGGCGTTAGCCGGCGCTAATTTTTTTGGCGCAAAACTGCGTTAGCGCAGTTTTGCGTCAAAAAGTATAAATATGGGCCTAGATTACCATGGGCCCCTGGCCAAGCAGTAAATATAAAGCAGCACTTTGGCATCTTCACCTATTTCATTTTGAATATACAAGAAGTGCACACATAGCAACAAAAATGACTAACAGCCCATAATCCTGTCCTTGTATGTTTCAATAATCCACAAAAAGAAGCAAAAATCATTGGATTGTTGAAAGAAAATGTGCACATTTATATGTTGAAGTCACTCCCTCTGTATGATTTGCCTTTCTGCATGATTTTTTTATTGCACTGTTCCACTTTCAACAAAATGAGGCTTTGAAGGGATTTTGCTGCTTTTAATTCTCTAGTATCATAATATAGATTAGTCTGTGAAGCTTATTTGAACAGGGAACATATGAGGGACCTCTAAAATAGGTTAAGATAGTACAACTAACATAGCATGGACCTGTGCCTGATTCAAGAGTGTTACATCTGAATGATTATTCAGGAACTTGTACCTCACTCAAGAGTTACATCTTGCAATGGCTTGCGTTATTGCACCTCTGTGAAGCACTTCTCAAGCTGTTCTGCCTGACTCAGTGGCGGCATCTAGTAATAGCTTACTGCAGTATACACATGCAAGCTGTGCACCCGTCTGAAAACCTTCCCCAACTCTGAAAGAAACCTTCAAGCTTCTTGAACTGAAGAAAGGTAGGTGTTGCACTTCATATACAAAATATGAAACCTTAACATTTAAGATTACATTGTAGAATCTTTCAGATTTAAAGTAATGACTGACTGCATCACGACAAAACATTTTTGTGGTTATCACAGGAAGGCATGTTCTGTGATGTAGTTCATGACAAGTTCCACGTGCAAGCAGGGCTGTTATGTTCGTGCTTGAAGAACAGGCTAACATGAATGTGCTATTGCAAACAAACAGGTGCTTGACTGCGTTTCCCTGCTTTAACACAATAAAGCCAGGTCTACTGACTTTGCCATTGTTTGGCAAGTGTTTGATCCCACGCTACACCGATCCACGGTAAGGCGAAATTATCCCCTTTCTTACATTTCTTTCCTTATGATAAATTGACTTACATTGTAATGTTTTGAGTGTCAAACTAAAAATGATTATGCATGTACATCTTAGTTTAGATAATAATGTGTTTAGTTAAAGTGCATCATAATTGTATTTAATTGTATTTTTTTAAATAACCCTAAGAGATATCATTAATCAGAAATGGGACACATTACACATCAGCAATAACCATATTTGATTGTTTATTCTAACACCTCATATGATTTACAAATAATTAAAAAGGGAGATGGTATGTTTTCTTTTTACCACATAGTGATAAGCATCTTTTTCCATAAATAAATGTTCTCTTCTAATTTCATATAAAAGCCTGTGTACTAGTACACAATCTGTTCTGAAATAATTAGAAAGGAATCATGCGGCCTATACTATTTCATTTAATAGCAAGAGTTTCTTGCCCTGAGGCAAAGCACAGGGCATCTTACCTAGTAGTTCATTAAAACACATGAAATGCCTTTCTGTGTCAAGTAGCATTAATATCAGAAGCTGTCAAGCATTCTTACCGGATACTTGTGTTTTGTTGTCATGGTTTTATTTTGTTGCCTTCATTAAAAGTTGTTAGCGGCCAAGGATGAACAACTCATGAACTAATCCGACCACTGTGCTGTACTTTCTGTGGGATATAATGATTGCTAAAATATAATAGCAATGTGCAGAACGAATATTGTTGTTCGAAATGCTGGCACCCTCGAAATTTTATTCTTCGAAACTGTATGTGTGAGCTGTCCTTTACAAATCATATGCAGTATATATTAAAACCAACATGTTCCTCAAAGGTCATAGAAGAGCTGGCTGTAGTGAGAGGAAACAAACCCAAAAGTGCCCGTATGGTTTCATGTTAGTATATTTACAACGTGAACAGACAACAATACACATGTTTAAGGGTGTAATATAAGCACAACTCCTTATTGCTTTTGCTCTTTACTATCCGATGTTCATAATTATTCTAAAATAGTTAGGATAAAGACTAATGAACTTCGCATGATATCAAAGCTAGAGGTTAGGAAGCAATCTAATGAGTTGTCTCTAAATCCACTGCTCCTGGCGTGCATTACTTCATTATGTCCTTATAATTAAAGCTCCTCCGAATCCTCGAGCTTGTTGCCATAACCACACTGAATGACTGGATTGTGTTCATTAAAAACTACATGGAACATCATTTAGACAGTGCTCTCGCCAAGGCGATAAACACATCAGCATTTTCTTCCCAACTCGTGTTTCGGTATATGAAAAGCATAATTACTATAGAGGTGGGCAAAAATGTAAACTCTCAACTCCAAATAGATGAAGTTTGTAAACTTCATATTTTACTAATATTGCAAGAACATACACAATTTCTGCTCAAATTGAATGTTGTTTTTAGCATTTTTGCTACCAATTTATATTTTCTACAGCTTTGCTTTTTGTCTTAAAAAACACGAACTTTATAATCTTCATAAAGTTAAGAAAATTAAAACAAATCTTCACAAAGGTGCAGAAAAAAATTATTTCACTTCGGAATTATGGTTTTAAACGTGCATGAATATAATGTCACATCCTTCCTCCATTTTAGCACATTTCTCATTGGACTGTTCATCAGAATATCAAGTTTTTAATATCAAACTACCATACTATCATAATAAAAGTATAAAAGATCAAAACATCGAGAAGTATATAATTGTTTATATATATTTACTATTTTTGACTTCACACCCAAATACCTTCAACAAACACATGCATCCTATATGTGGGTGTTCAACATCTTGCATAGGTGATGCAACTTTGGAAAGATTGCTGCAGGCCAAGGCTTTGGTCTCACCTAGGAAGATCACACTTCTCCCTCAAGTCTCATGATTGTAGCCTATGAATCGTGCAGATTGAGGAGAACAGACAGAAGTCTATTCAGAAGCCTGTAACTGGTACAATCGAAGGCTGGGGACTGAATATCAAGGCTGATTAGTTCTGATTCCACCTGATGCCTCGTTCTCCCTCCAGAGACACTCCCTGCCTCCTTACACTACTCTTGTGAGCGCAGATATTGTGACATGAATAATTTATCTTTACGTAATCATACTTATGTACTAATGTGTGAAATCATTTGATTACAGATTTATGTAAACATAAAAATTGTACTCTACTCTGTGGCCCCCATCAAGTAAAAAGCAGGCAGATGTCTTCTAATGTTGTAGTGACGCTATATTGGAAAATATTCTCTCTCTTTAAGAGCATGTTCTCTGCTAAAATAAATGCTGAAATAATAAGAGTATTTCTTGGCCTCTGCTGGGCCTGAAGAAGAGCAAGGCCACTGTGCAATATTATCTGAATCAAATGTTTATAGTGTACTCCGTTCTTATGGCTTCAGGTTCTTGTCTAACAGACTTCATTCATTGAACTTGCATATTTGTCTGTAGTTATGTTTCTACTCATGTATTTCTCTCGTGGGGATGGTGCAGAGGAAATGTATTATATATATTTTGTAACCATTGTCTAGTAGAAGCAAATCCGGAAGGTGCTAAACAAAAGGGTCCACAGATGTAACTGAGAAAGAAGTGTGCAAGATATATTTAGGCCCTCATTACAAACCTGGAGGTAAATGCCGCTTACGGCTGTGCCGACGGCTGCCAAGATACTGTGACAGTGACCACGGCGGTAGTCCGCCACGGGTATTATGACCCACACAGAGAATACCGCCACAATACAAACACCCTCACAAGTCTGCCACACCTAAGGTCAGTAATAAACTGGCGACAGCAAAACCCACACGTCACACCAATAGGAATACGCCCACAGTATCACGACCCATGAATCAATGTGGCGGTCTTTCAACCTCGGTAAACCATTGGCGGTACACACCGTCGCGGTCAAAATCCACACACACTTAGAAAACCACACCACATTGGACGATTCAAAATACACACACTTGACACACATACACACACCACACCCTCACACTGATACCACTATAAAACACACACCCACACTACCCACAACCCCTTACAATGAAAAAAGAGACCAAGCACAGAGAGACAAGCAAATGGCACACACTCAGTCAGAGGCACAGAACACCCATACACCATCCACACACATCACAGTATACACCCCAAGACATCACTCCACACATCACCTCGCACATCCTCACACATATCAGTCACACCACATCCATGGCACCCCAGGTTTTCAGAGGAGGAGCTAAGGGTTCATGGTGCAGGAAATCATCAGGGTAGAGCCACAGCTATTCGGATCACAGGTGCAGCAGACATCCATTGCAAGGAAGATGGAGCTATGGTGGAGAGTCGTGGACAGGGTCAACGCCGTGTGACAGCACCCAAGAACCAGGGATGACATCAGGAAGAGGTGGGACGACCTACTGGGGAAGGTGCGTACCATGGTTTCAAGACACCAGATTTCTGGACAGGGTACTGGCGGTCGACCCCCACCTCCTCCCCCACAACTAACAACATGGGAGGAGCAAGGTTTGGCGATCATGCATCCTGAAGGCCACGCAGGAGTAGCAGGAGGACTGGACTCTGGTAAGTCAAATCTTTACCATTATATCCCCCACCCTACCTGCATGCCATTCAAATACCCCCACCCTTTCCCTCATCCCATCACTCCACCAACTCACATATATTCCACTATCACAACCCACCCATCCCAATACCAAGCCCTGCGTGCAACAACAATACATGGACACCCATCACAGACCTGCATGGACACACATCACCACAGCATGCCCAATAGAGAGACTCACCCAGCCCACATAATCAGCACTCACACAAGGCCAAGGCGACAGAGAAAGCACAATTATACAGGGAAACACACCCATTGCACAAGATGGCACACACATATACAAACACAATGCATTTGCATCCCAAAAGGACCCCTATCCAACGTCCCAACGTCACAGGAGAGAAGGTGCCACCAACATTCAGCCCCTCCAGAAGAGGACCACATCCAGACTGGGCTCTACCCTGGACCTTCCTCCACCATCACCCTAGCCCCTTGCACTTACCCCCATACTATTTAGCACAAAAAATAAACACCATTGAAATATAAGCCATACTGGAGTCGCTGTAAAGATTGGATAGATGTATTCTTACAACATTCTCAAAGCATTGCAACATCTATGTTCATTGAATTATACCACAATATGACAGTTGGTGGGCAGCAATACATATAGCAGGAGCCAGAATGGGGTACACAGATCTGAAAAAGGGAATCCAAAGAGAACAGTCAGTGGCCACAGACAGAGGGTAAGAGGCTGTCATGTACAATGTCCAAAAGTATACTGAAATGTGAAGTTGAGATACAGTCTCTTACCTGTGTGTCACTGAAAGTACTGCTGTATAATGTTTGTTCTGTTGTCCACATCTTTTTCATCTGCCTCCTCTTTCTCACTGTCCACAGGCTCCACCACTGCCACAAGACCATCACCAGGCTCATCCTCCAGCAGAAAAGGCACCTGGCGTCTCAATGCCAGGTTGTGCAACATACAGCATGCCACGATGATCTGGCACACCTTCTTGGGTGAGTAGTACAGGGAGCCACCTGTCAGATGGAAGCACCGGAACCTGGCCTTCAGGAGGCCGAAGGTCGTCTCAATAATCCTCCTTGTTCGCCCATGTGCCACATTGTAACGTTCCTCTGCTCTTCTCCTGGGATTCCTCACTGGGGTCAGTAGCCATGAGATGTTGCGGTACGCAGAGTCACCTGTAAATATCGAGGGACAGCTGTTAGACACACACTAACCCTTAGGGACAACCCTATACTCAGACTCCAACTTATACTGTGTGGGGCCCATGGCCTCACCTAAAAGCCGCACCCAGTGCCTCTGGAGTTTCCCCATCACATAAGGGATGCTGTTATTCCTCAAGACATAGGCGTCATGCACTGAGCCAGGATATTTGGCATTCACATGGGAGATGTACTGGTCTGCCAAACATACCATTTGCTCATTCATCGAATTATATCTTTTTTTATTCCTGTAGACCTGTTCATTTCTAGGTGGGGGGACAAATGCCAGGTACCATCAATGGCACCAATGATGTTAGGGATATGTCCTAGGGCATAGAAGTCAGCTTTCACTGTGGCCAAATCCTCCCCCTGGGGGAAGATGATGTAGCTGCGCATGTGTTTCAGCGGGGCAGACAACACTCTGGTCAACGCGTTGGGCAACATTGGCTGAGAAATCCCTGATACCATGGCCACTGTTGTTTGAAAGGAACCACTTGCCAGGAGAAGGAGCACTGACAGGACCTGCCCTAGAGGGGGAATTCCTGTGGGCTGGCGGATAGCTGACATCAGGTCTGGCTCCAATTGTGCACACAGTTCTTGGATTGTGGCACGATCAAACCTGTATGTGATGATAGTGTGTCTGTCCTCCATGGTCGACAAGTCCACCAGGGGTCTGTACACCGGAGGATGCCATCATCTCATCATCTGCCTCAGCGGTTGAAGCCTATGGAGGAGAACGGTGAGCAGAAGGTCATTTTCCACATAGATGGCACAACTGTTTTTGAATTATTGTCACAGAAGCAGTGTGTGAATTCGAGAGTCAGTATATGTGCCAATATGTGCTGTGACACAGTTAGATGCCATACCATGTGCCCCCCTGAAATGTCGGCTGCTTGACCTTTGAGGAGGGGCAAGGGGAAATGAGGTAACTGCGCTGGCATTGTGCTGCGTCGCGGTAGGCAGTAGATGACCGCCGCACGACTCCGCATTGGTTATCATTGGGCCCTATGGATCCCAGGAGCCAATGGCGATGTACGCCGGCGGTGACAGTACGCACCGCCACAGATGTCGCTGCCATTTTCTAGCTATTCACTCACTTGCTTCCTCACCATGAACAGGAGAGGACCTACACTGCAAGTGCTGCTGTGACCTGAGTTTGGAAGCG
The DNA here is from genome assembly GCF_031143425.1 of Pleurodeles waltl. Taxonomy (NCBI): domain Eukaryota; kingdom Metazoa; phylum Chordata; class Amphibia; order Caudata; family Salamandridae; genus Pleurodeles; species Pleurodeles waltl. The sequence goes on from NC_090447.1 coordinate 918,370,972, forward strand.
ACAATGGCTATAGTGTCTGGGGAAAGGGCCCCTGCCTTCACTGCGGAGGAGTTGGAGAAACTGGTGGATGGGGTCCTCCCCCAGTACACGTTACTGTACGGTCCTCCAGACAAACAGGTAAGTACACTGTGAGCATGATGTGTGGGCAATGCCTGTTTGGAGTGGTGTGGATGTAAGCCACATGTTGGTGGGTGCTAAGGTGTCCTGGCCTGAATGCTGCATGGAAGGTGGTCAGTGTATGTGCGTCAGGGCATGGGTGGGAACTGGCGGGTAGCGCGTATGACGGTCTGGACGGTGGAGTAATTACATTTTCCGCTGTCTTTTCCCTCTAGGTAAGCACCCACCAGAAAAGGGTATTTGGCATGCCATCGCCAAGGAGGTGCGGACCCTGGGGTTCTATCACAGGCGGAGCACCCACTGCCGCAAGAGATGGGAGGACCTGCACTGCTGGACCGAGAAAATGGCGGAAGCCCAGCTGGGGCTGGCCTCCCAACGTGGAAGGGGTGCCCGTCGCACCATGACCCCCCTGATGTTACGAATCCTGGCGGTGGCCTATCCGGAGTTGGATGGGCGCTTGAGGGCATCACAGCAGCCACAAGGGGGTGAGTACAGATTCTGAAAGCTGACTTTGCTCGCTTTAGAAACTAGCTGGGTGGGGGATGTGGGCTGTGGGTGCCCCTAGGCCAGGGCGATCATGGCAGAGTAGGTCCCTTGTTTGCAGGCTCTGAAGCACTCCTACCCCAATGGTACAAATGGCCAACTGCTAATGGGTAGGGTCCTGTAGGTGTCAGGTGTGCAGATGCTGGCATTAGGCATTGTACCCCATGGGCTAGTGACTACCTCAGTGACTGGTTGGGCATGGCCCAGTGCATCGGGCAGTTCAGTGTGTGTTGTGTACACCAATGGTAGTGGTGTTGCTGGCATTGACCAAGTGTATCCTCTGCCTCTCCCCCCCTTCTTGTTTTGTCACCCTGTCCTTGTGTGCATTAGCATCATCTTGCAGAGGAGCAGAGGCACCAGCTGCATCCCAAATGGCCCATGAGGGCGAATCCACTGAGGGTGAAGGCACCAATGGGACGGAGGGGGAGGGGAGCTCCACGACGGGGACAGGAGGGGATACCAGTGACAGTGATTCCTGCTCCTCTGGAAGCTCCCTGGCAGTGGTGGACACCTCTGTGGCCACCCCCACAACTGGTACAGCTGCCACCCCCCTACCAGCACCGCCCTCCCAGCAGCCCCTCAGTGTGTTTCCCGTGCCCGCTCGCCCAGGAGGGTGGGTGTCTCCTTTGCCCCAGGCACCTCCGGCCTTGCCCCAGTCAGCCCTGCTGCCCTCAGTGAGGAGGCTATTGACCTCCTGAGATCCCTCACTGTTGGGCAGTCAACCATTCTGAATGCCATCCAGGGTGTTGAGAGGCATTTGCAACACACAAATGCATACCTGGAGGGCATTCATTCTGGCATGGCGGCCCAACAGAGAGAATTTCAGACTCTGGCCTCAGCACTGATGGCAGCCATTGTCCCTGGGTCCAGCCTCCCCACTCCTACTTCCACTACCCCGACCCAATCCCCTCTACCTTACCCTATCCTAAGCACACCTTCAGACCAGCATGTACACACATCAACACACAAAAGTGGCTCAGGAAAACATAAGCACCATACATCATCACACAGGCACTCACACAAGCACCATACACATGCACACATACCAACATCCACTTTCTCCACTGTGTCTCCCTCCTCCTCTACATCCACCTCCCTCCCAGTAGCATCTCCACTCACACCTGCATGCACTACATCCTCACCCACTGCCTTCATCACCAGCACGGCCATCACAACAAACCCCTCACAAACAATCACCACTCCCACAACCATGCAAACGTCCCCTGTGTCCTCTCCCAGTGTGTCTGTGAACCCTCCTCCCAAAGTACACAAACGCAGGCACATACCCATTCAACAGCCATCCGCCTCACAACAGCCTCCAGCCCATGCACCTTCACCCAAACTCAGCAGACGTACACCTCCTACAACCACTACCTCTTCCTCCACTCCCACACCCCCTCCATCTTCCCATCCCAGTGTGTCCCAAAAACTTTTCCTGGCCAACATTGACTTCTTCCATACGCCTCCCCCGTCCTTCCCCTAGGGTTAGGATGTCTAGATCCCAGGCCAGCACCTCAGCCACCAAGTTGGCATCCGCTGTGGTCCCTGCAAGTCTGAGATGATTGAAGGGGGCACCCGTCAGGGCTGACAGTGTGCCACCTACCAATGTAAAAGATCAACTGATTCCACCACCTGCCACGGTTAAGAAGAGGCCACCATGCAGCACGGACAAGACGCACAACCCACCCAGCAAGACCTCATCCAATAAAAAGAGGACAGTGCCAAGGTCCCAGCAGCATCTACCAAGGTGGGGAAAGGGAAAAAAAGCAAAGGCAAGGCACTTCAGGGCTTGGAGCCTCCATGTGAGGGACTGGTGACCACCATTTGTCCTGACAGGCCATCATCCTGTACCACGGTAAGCACCCCTGCATCAACCGCCACCTGCACTGCCACCTTCACCGCCATCTGCACCGCCCCCTGCTCTGCTGCTGCCACAATGACAGTCACCAGCATCATACCCAGTGGGCAGCCATCTGAGGCTGCTGGAGACGGCCTGGTGTCTCCCTCCACTACTACCAGTACCTGAACCAAGGGCAGCACCGGCAGCTTCTCCGCCATAGACACCGCCGGCCCCGCCACCTGCACCGCCACCTGCAGCGCCACCTGCACCGCCACCTGCACCGCCATATGCACCACCACATGCCCAGCCGGTGCCACTACATCAGACATCAGCAGCATCCCCATTGTGCAGCCGTCCGAGGATGCAGGAGACGTCCTGGTCCCTGCACCCACCACTTGAGGCACCAGCACTGGCTCTACCAGCAGTTTGCAGCCTAAGTCTCCGCCGGATAGAGTCTGGCTCTGCCTCTACATCTCGTGCCTCAGACACCCAGGTGAGGGACTGTGAACTGCCACACCCAGGTGCAGCATCACTGGGCACATGCCCCCTCCAGAACCAGTGGAGAGATGCACCCACTCCCCCTATCTTTAGCAGGATGAAGCAGACTGGGCACAAGGCCCCCTCCAGAACCAGTGGAGAGATGCATCCACTCCCCTTATCCTTGGCAGGATGAAGCAGACTGGGCACAAAGCCCCCTGCAGAACCAGTGGAGAGATGCATTCACTCCCCCTAACCTTGGGAGGATGAAGCAGACTGGGCACAAGGCCCACTCCAGAACCAGTGGAACATGTCACCCACTTGAGAGACTGTGGCTTTAAACTCCCCAGGACCAAGCAGTGGGCAAACCACCCACTTGAGAGGCTTGAGAGACTGTGGCTTTGCACTCCCCAGGACCAAGCAGTAGGCAAACCACCCACTTGAGAGACTGTGGCTTTGCACTCCCCAGGACATCACTGTGGGCATGTTGCCCCACTCCAGGAGCAGTGGCGTAGTACCATCTTCCGGCTGAGGTGCCCCCCTCCCCTGCCCCCTGAGGTACCTGTGTTTTTTCGACCTGATGCCCCTGCAGGGTTCTCTCCTTTTTGAGGCGGGACTCAAGTGTGGGCTTCGCCCATTATTTTTTGGCCCACTGGTCCACGAACATTTGCAATGGACGGTGTACGGCCCTCTGTACATATTGTAAATATTTGTATAAACTGTTGTTTACAATCGTTGACTTTATATGCATTTTCTAAATATCACAGATTTGACTCAATTCCTTTTGTTCTTCTGTTCTTCCAGGCTGTTACGGGGTGTATCTGTAATGTTGTTGGATCTGTTAGTGTGTATGGTTTTGTGGGTGAGGGTGGAGGTGGGGGTGTTGCGTGTTGCGTGTGTGTGTCACTCTCTTTTTCCTCCTCCCTCTCTTGTGTGCTAGGTGCAGTACTTACGTGGTCGTCGCCGCCGCCTTCTTTGAAATTCCTGGTGTATTAGCAGATACACCAGCATGAAGAGGACCTGCAGTTCGGGCTCCATGGTGCCCTGGTTCTTCTTTGAGTGTTGAAAGGTGAGTGGTTCCCCTTCAGTGTACTGTTTACGCTGTGCTTTTGATGTCCTGGGTACCGCCCCGGAAAATCTGGTGGATTGGTGCCTTGTTATACGGTGGGCGGTACATTGTCTTCCGCCTGTCTGTTGACAGTGACCGCCGCAGTGTTTTGTTGCTGACACCCTGGCAGTCGGAGTGTTAAAGTGGCTGTCTATGTTGGCGGTTTCCGCCATGGTCGTGATCCCATTTTTTTATCCACCAGGCTGTTGGCGGTATTACCGCCACTTTATCACCGACTGCCAGGGTTGTAATGAGGGCCTTAGTACAAACCTGAACTACAAAAGAAGAGCAGCAGCGAATGGGTGTCTTCAGAGCTAACATTTTATATAATTGTGATATCTAATAACTGTCTTAATGGACATATTTTTCTCACCTTATATTTAACCAACCACAGGAATTTAGCAAGTTTAATTTAATGTTGTTTTGGGGTTCTTTCTTTCCTGGATTCCAGAGACTTCCCTACATGCATTTGGTGTGATCTGTCACTTTGACACTTCAAGCTTTGCCAGTTAGTCTACTTAATTCTGGTGTTTTATTATTTTCTGAGTTTACTATGCCTGTGCAATACTGAACTAAGGCGCTGATGGTTTAGTAATCTTAAAGTCCAAATTCTAAACCACCTCCCTACCTTGTTCTTGTTCTGATGCTGATGCTGCTGTCCATTTGATGAATTTATAATCTGATTGCTGAATTCCATAAGGATAGGTAATTGTATAGATCTGTGTACTGTTATTTGTCTTTTGTTTTTCAGGTACTGACTGCTGACTGCTACTGTTTTAATACTGCTGCTTGTTTTGATAGCACCATAGCTAGGTGTTTTCTAAATGTATGTTACTAAGGTGGTCATTACAACCCTGGCGGACGGTGTTAAAGTGGCGGTAAGACCACCAACAGGCCGGCGGTAAAAAGTTTGCAATTACGACCGTGGCAGAAACCGCCAACAAAGACAGCCACTTTAACACTCCGACCGCCACTGCGGTACAGACCAACAGCTTGGCGGTCACCGCCAACAGACAGGCGGGAGACAATGTACCGCCCACACTATGCCAATCCGCCACCTTTTCCGGGGTGGATTCACCGCGGATTAAAACACAGCAGAAACAGGCATTTCGAATGAAACACGCTCACCTCTACACACTCCACAAGGAAGGAGGACAGCATGGAGCCGGAACTTCAAATTCTTCCAGCACTAGTCTTCCTGCTCTTCTACGAAGATCACCAACGCGGGCGGCGAAGAGCACGGTGAGTACTGCACCTACGACATAGGGGAGGGGGGAGGCAAGAAACAGGGACACACACACTCAACACCCCAAACCCCACCCCGACCCATAACCACTACAACACACACAACAATGCTTATCTATACATTACAGTAACCCCCCCCAACCCCCCTGGAAGAATGCAGAGACAAAAGGAAATTAGTGTAACTATTGTAATATATAAAAAATCAGTAAGCAAAAATATACATATATATATATATATATATATATATATATATATAAACACATATATATATATATATATATATATATATATATATATATATATATATATATATACACTATAAACAAAATATACACCACGATTATTAGTGCAGGTTTTGCATCATTCATAGTCCGTGGACCACTGGGCCCAAAATGCATGGGCGAGGCCGACACAAGATATCTGAACATGACGGAGAGAACACTGCTGGGGCATCAGATAGAAAAACAACAGGCACCTCAGGGGGAAGGGAAGGGGGGGCACCTCAGCCGGATGAGTGCACGACGCCAGATTCACGAGGGGGCTCCATGCCCATTGATCAATCCTGGGGAGTGCAAAGCCACAGTCTCACAAGTCTCTACAGTGGGTGGTTTGCCCACTGTACCATCTTGGGGAGTGCAAAGCCACAGTCTCACAAGTCTCTACAGTGGGTGGTTTGCCCACTGTACCATCCTGGGGAGTGCAAAGCCACAGACTCTCAAGTCTCTACAGTAGTTGGTTTGCCCACTGTACCATCCTGGGGATTGCAAAGCCACAGTCTCTCAAGCGGATGCCTTTCTCCATTTGTTCTGGAGGGGGCCTTGTGCCCAGAGTGCTTCATCCTGCTAAGGACAGAGGTAGTGGATGTATCTCTCCACTGGTTCTGGAGGTGGCCTTGTGCCCAGAGTGCTTCATCCTGCTAAGGACAGACGTAGTGGATGTATCTCTCCACTCGTTCTGGAGGGGGACTGGTGCCCAGAGTGCTTCATCCTGTTAAGGACAGAGGTAGTGGATGACAGTCTCCACTGGTTCTGGAGGGGGACTGGTGCCCAGAGTGTTTCATCCTGTTAAGGACAGAGGTAGTGGATGACATTCTCCACTGGTTCTGGAGGGGGACTGGTGCCCAGAGTGCAGCACTCACCCCGTGACGGTCCCAGTTGCGTCACTGCCCCTGCCGCAAATGGGCTAGCGGTGTTTTCCATGGCGGTCTTTGCCCTGTTCAGCGGTGCTTGCCCTGTTCAGGGGTGCTTGACTTGGCAGTTTCTGACCTGTTCAGCGGTGCTTGAGTTGGCAGTTTCTGACCTGTTCAGCGGTGCTTGCCCTGTTCAGCGGTCCTTGCCATGGCGGTCTTTGCCCTGTTCAGCGGTCTTTGCCCTGTTCAGCGGTACTTGACTTGGCAGTTTCTGACATGTTCAGCAGTCTTTGCCCTGTTCAGTGGTCTTTGCCCTGTTCAGCGGTGCTTGCCCTGTTCAGCAGTGCTTGCCATGGCGGTCTTTGACCTGCTCAGTGGTACTTGACTTGGCAGTTTCTGACCTGTTCAGAAGTCTTTGCCCTGTTCAGCAGTCTTTGCCCTGTTCAGCGGTGCTTACCCTGTTCAGCGGTACTTGCCATGGCGGTCTTTGACCTGTTCAGAGGTCTTTGCCCTGTTCAGCAGTGCTTGCCCTGTTCAGCGGTGCTTGCCATGGCGGTCTTTGACCTGTTCAGCGGTCCTTGCCCTGTTCAGCAGTGCTTGCCCTGTTCAGCGGTCCTTGCCATGGCGGTCTTTGCCCTGTTCAGAGGTCTTTGCCCTGTTCAGCGGTTGTTTGCCCTGTTCAGCGGTGCTTTCCATGGCGGTCTTTGACCTGTTCAGCGGTCCTTGCCCTGTTCAGCGGTGCTTTCCCTGTTCAGCGGGGCTTTACTTGGCAGTTTCTGACCTCTTCAGTGGTGCTTGCCCTGTTCAGCGGTGCTTTCCATGGCGGTCCGTCATTGCCCAGCTGGCCTGTGGCTGGCGGTCCTTCATGGGTCAGCTGGGCTGTGGCTTGCGGGGCCCTCCTGGGGTGTGACGATGGGGCTGGCGGTGGCCTCTTCCTGTGCAGTGACGATGGGGCTGGCGGTGGCCTCTTCCTGGGCAGTGACGATGGGGCTGGTGGTGGCCTCTTCCTGGGCAGTTACGATGGGGCTGGCGGTGGCCTCCTGGCCGGTGGGGATGATGGCAGGCTTCTCCGCCGTGCTGCTCCTCCCAGACTTTGCAGGTTTCCTCTGCCCCATCCCCACCTTGGGAGGAGTTACAGCTGATTCCACACTCCCCCAGGGACCCCTGTGAGCGGCTTGGCTGGCTGGAGCTTCCCCCTCTCCCGCCGGGCACTGTCCATCTTCTGGTGCTTCACGGGGGGGACTGGCTGTGCTGTGGCTCCGTGCCACACTGGCTGCCCTGGTGGCCGGTGCACTCCACATACCTGTAACAACAGGCACCACTGGTCCCGGAGATTTTTTGGCTGAGGTGCTAGTACAGGACCTATGAGTTGGAGGGGGGGTGGTGGGAAATAGGTTAAGGGGGGACAGGAAATGTTTTTGGGACACACTGGGACGGGTAGCTGGAGGGGGTTTGGGAGTGGGGAAAGAGGTTGTGGTTGTAGGAGGTGTATGTTTTGTGGATTTGGGTGCAGGTGCATGCGCTGGAAGATGTTGTGAGGTGGATGGCTGTTGGGTGGGTGTGTGCCAGCGTTTGTGAATCTTCGGAGGGGGCGTCACAGACACACTGGGAGAGGACACAGGGGACGTGTAAATGGTAGTGGGGGTGGTGAGTGCACGTGAGCGGGGTGTGGTGGTGGGTGTGCTGGTGCGGGACGTAGTGGCTGTAGTGGTATTGCATGCAGGTGTGTGTGTAGACGAGACTGGGAGGGAGGAGGGAGACGGGGAGGAGAGGGACACAGTGGAGGCAGTGGATGTTGGTGTGTCTGTATGTGTGTGATGCTTGCGTGAGTGCCTGTGGGATGTGTGGTGCTTATGTTTGCCTGAGCTTCCCTTGTGTGGTGAGGTGTGTGCAGGCTGGTCTGATGGTGTGCTTGGGATAGGCAGAGGTACAGGGGATTGGGTCTGGGTGGAGGAAGTTGGAGGGGGGAGGCGAGACACAGGGACAATGGCTTCCATCAATGCTGAGGCCAGAGTTTGAAGGGTTCGATGAAGGGCAGCCTGACCAGAATGAATGCCCTCCAGGAATGCATTTGTGTGTTGCAACGTCCTTTCTACACCCTGGATGGCATACAAAATGGTAGACTGCCCAACAGTGAGGGACCTGAGGAGGTCAATGGCCTCTTCACTGAGGGCAGCAGAGGTGACAGGGGCAGGGGCTGAGGTGCCTGGGGCAAAGGTGATGCCCACCCTCCTGGGTGAGCGAGCATGGGGCGAAGGCTGAGGGGCTGCTGGGAGGGCGGTGCTGGTAGGGGGGGTGGTGGCTGTACCTATAATAGTGGGGGACACAGATGTTGCTGCCACCACAAGGGAGCTCCTATCGGAGGACGAGTCTGTAACGCTGGTTGCAGATCCTGTGACCGCCGCGGTGCTCCCCTCGCCCTCCGTCCCACTGGTGTATTCTGAGTCCGTAGTGTGGGCCTCCGTGCCCATTTGGGATGCAGCTCCCTCGTGCTCCGGTGCCACTCTACGTCAGCCTGATGATGCTAATGCACACAAGAACAGGGAGACTGCAAAAAAAAGGGGGGGGACAGTAGAAAGACAGGTTGAGTACATGGCTTACCGCTACCATTGGCGGACAATACAGACACAGCAGCCCCCTGCACTACGTCGCGCTGTTGGCCTCTACAGTGCAATTCCTGGGAAATGGCCTACAAGGCTATGGACGACATCTGCACACATAGATGACCCTGGGGCATGAATAGCTGTACTTGGCACTCTACAGAGGTGGGGTGGGAGGCCACAGGGCCTTGCCTTATGAATGGGCCTAGCCTCCGGAACTCGCCCTGGCCTAGGGGAACCCACAGCCCTCCTCCCCCACCCAGACACCTTCACTGCACGTAAAGTCAGCTGAATTAGAGTGTACGCACCCCCTTGTGTCTGCTGTGTTGCCCTCAAGCGCCCATCCAACTCAGGGTAGGCCACCGCCAGGATCCGGAACATCAGGGGGGTCATGGTTCGACGGGCACCCCTCCCACGTTGGGAGGCCATCCCCAGCTGAGCCTCCGCCATCTTCTTGCTCCAGCGGCGAATGTCCTCCCATCTCTTCCGGCAGTGGGTGCTCCGTCTGTGGTGGACCCCCAGGGTCCGGACGTCCTTGGCGATGGCACGCCAAATATCCTTCTTCTGGTGGGCACTGACCTACATGAAATGTACAGGGGAAGAAGAGAAGTCATTAACAACTGCACCGTCAATGTGAGTGGCCCCCATCCCTAACCTTGCCATGTGGCACATGCATTCACCGTCTTTCATGAACTCTGCCCCCTTCCTTCTTACAACCAGCCCTCTCCACACAGGCATAGCCCATACTACATGCTCCCTGTGTACTTACCTGTTGGTCTGGAGGACCGTAGAGTAGCGTCTACTGGGGGAGGACCCCCTCGACGAGCTTCTCCAACTCCTCTGCAGTGAAGGCAGGGGCCCTTTCCCCAGACGCACGAGCCATTGTCTCATCCAGACCGAGGTCACAGGAGCACTTGCAGTGTAGGTCATATCCTGTCAAAGATCAGGTATCGAGTGATTAAACAGTAAAAAATGGCGGTCACGTCCGCGGCGGTCACGTCCGCGGCGGTGCGTACCATCACCACCGCCAGCGCTGTTACCTCACATCCCATTGTCCCGCTCTAGAGGGCACGGCAGCCGCCATTTCAGAGGCCCACATGGACTAATTACCAACTGCGTCACACATACCTAGGCCTACTCTCAACACACATACAGGCCAAATTTTTCAAATGATTGGTGTTCTGTGTAGACTGTGGGTACATACCTCTGAGTTGTTTAACCCTGTGGTCGCTGTTGTCCTTCATAGGCACCGTCCGCTGGGACATGTGAGGAGATGGCAGAATCCTCCGGTGTACCTACCACTGGTGGACCTGTCGACAATGGAGGAAAGATATTTGATCATCACCTACAGGTTTGACCGTGCCACAATCCAGGAACTGTGTAGCTAGTTGGAGCCAGACCTGATGTCAGCTATCCGCCATCCCACAGGAATCCCCCGTCAAGTGCAGGTGCTATCAGTGCTCCATTTCCTTGCAAGTGGGTATTTTCAAACAACAGTGGCCATAGCATCAGGGATGTCCCAGCCTATGTTTTCAAACGTGTTGTCCAGAGTGTTGTCTGCCCTTCTGAAACACATGGGGAGCTACATCGTTTTCCCTCAGGTGGAGGATTTGCGTACAGTGAAAGGTGATTTCTATGCCCTTGGACATATCCCCAACATCATAGGTGCCATTGATGGGACCCATGTGGCTTTGGTCACCCCCCACAGGAGTGAACAGGTGTACAGGAACCAGAAGAGTTATCATTCCATGAATGTACAGATGGTATGTTTGGCAGACCAGTATATCTTCCATGTGAATGCCATGTTCCCTGGCTCAGTGCATGACACCTACATCTTACGGAATAGCAGCATCCCTTATGTGATGGGTCAACTCCAGAGGCACCGGGTGTGGCTATGAGGGGACTCTGGTTACCCCAACCTGTCATGGCTACTGACCCCAGTGAGGAATCCCAGGACCAGGGCAGAGGAACGCTACAATGAGGCCCATGGGCGGACTAGGAGGGTGATCGAACGCACCTTCGGCCTCCTGAAGGTGAGGTTCAGGTGCCTCCATATGACAGGTGGATCTCTATTCTACTCACCAAAGAAGGTGTGTCAGATCATCATGGCCTGCTGTATGATTCATAATTTGGCTTTGCGACGACAGGTGCCTTTTCTGCAGGAGGATGGTCCAGATGGCGGTGTTGTGACAGCTGTGGAGCCTGTGGACAGTGATGAGGAGGAAGCAGAGGAAGAAGACATTGACAACAGGGACTCAGTCATCCAGCAATATTTCCAGTGAAACACAGGTGAGAATACATTCCTGCCTACTACATGTACTTTTACACTTCTACCTCTATCCTGTCTGTCGATTTCACCCAGTGTATGGTCACTGAGTTGTCACTTTCCCTTACAGTTTCACAGGTGTGGATCCCAACGTGTGTCATCTGCTTAGATTCCTCATGGACTAGAGCTGTGTGACATAGGTATGTTGACATTACTAATTCCAGGAAAATTTGTCATTGTCATTGCAAATACACTATTTCAAAATCACAGAGAGACTCCAGACCTTGGTGTTTTAGGTGTGTTTATTTAAAAGCAAAATATTGGAGGGGGAAGTTAAATGGTGAGGGGTGATGGCGGAGGAGTGTCCATGGCAGAGTCCAGTCTATTTGTCTCATAGGTGCATTGCCCATATGTTTATTGGCTGATTATTCTAGTGAATGGTTGGAAGCTCTCCCTGTCGCAGAGTTTGTTTATAATAATACTGAGCATTCAGCTCTACTTTGCTCACCATTCTATTTCTTGCAGGGGTATCATCCAAGAGCTATACCCATTTTGTTAGAAGATTCCCTGTTGCCTACAGTAACGGATAGACTAACGAGGTTAGGTGACATACAAGACAAAGCCAGGAAACATTTATTAAAGTACAAGGAAAGCATGAAAAGACAAGCAGACAAACACAGGTCTGAGGCCCCAATGTATAAAATTGGTGACAAGGCCTGGCTCTCCACAAAGAACCTAAACATAGAGGGATCCCGAAAGCTGCAACCACGTTTCATTGGACCCTTTAGTATAACTGCCATAGTAAACCCGGTAACAGTAAAATTAGATTTACCAAAAGAATATCCAGTACATACTACATTCCATGTGTCCTTGCTTAAGCCGTACAACTCAAAAACCCGACCTGAACCACCACCTCCACCCATACCAATTAAGGGAAATCTGGAATATGAAGTGAAAAGCATAAAAGACTCAAAAAGAATTAGTGGACGTCTGTTTTATTTAGTAGAATGGAAAGGATATGATGAATCTGAGAATTCATGGGAACCAGCATCATATGTACATGCCCCACAGCTGATTAGACGGTTTTATTTAAAAAATCCAGGAAAACCCCGTCCTGTAGGAGGGCCTTTGAGGGGGGCAACTGTTAGGGTTTGTACACAGCAAAGAGCATGTCCCCTCTCACTGCACTTGTGGGTTCTGTAATAGCTCCCTTTTAAACTTACTATTGAAAGCCTTTCTTGTTATCTCTCCTTCTCCCCCCAGGCTTCTGTGTATGTTGTTTAATGTGCTGTTTTGTTTACACATTGGGCCTTGCTTTTACCAAGGCTTCTTTAAAACACTCCTCCCTAGGCCATGTGTTAATCCAACTCATTTGCATAATAACTGAAACTCTGCACACCTTTCAAGAACATGTGCAGCATGTGAGGACCACACCCAGCTCTTCAAACCACACCCAGCTCTGCACACCTTCCAAGAACATGTGCAGCATGTGAGGACCACACCCAGCCCTTCAAACCACACCCAGCCCTGTCTATAAAAGGCATCCCCCGAGCCTCACCCAGTGCTTGTGCTCGTCTACCTCCCGCTTACCTGAGAACAGATCCCTCGGCGCTGGCACTCCTGCTCTTTACAGACTTTCATTGACTTCAATGGGCGCAGCTTCTGGCTCTTCCTTCTTCCGGTTTCCGGTTCCTCCTTGCTTCAGCCTCTCTCCTATGAGTAACCTGCAAAAGAGAAAGAAGACACGGTTAGACTGATCAGTATCTCTTGCCAGCAACAAGTAAGTGCAAAACCTTTTATTACCTGAAAGAACTTTGACAACAATTTCTGGATTCGTGTATAGACAATTTGAAACGAAAATACCTTCCACGAACATTGTGATTCAAACTCTTTGTTACAAGAATATTTTGCAGAACTTTGTGAAACAAACATTGTTTTTTCTCATGGAACTTTTAAGAATCGAACAGTGGAAACCATTAACAGCAAGGCAAACAGTAAATCAAGGACTTGCACAAATTACATGCTGTATTTTGATGTAAAAGTACAGTATTTGTTTTATAAAAGATTCTGGAAATATGGGAAAAAAGTTTTACAGTAATAGAAAACACATCCCAGAGCAGTAACACATTCCAAACCTGGAAACTAGAGACCAGGATCCAAGAGGTACTTTTAGAAGAGAATTTCTAATAAATAAAGGGATAGTCAGGAACCCATTTAGGAATAGGTTGCACTTATCTGTTCTATGTTTATGTTTCATTAGGCACCAGTTTCTACAGAAGTCAGAAAGGGCCGCAGATTTGTGCAGCACTTCAACAGTGGAAACGCAAGAACGGTGTTGTCTCTCTTTTTTTTATTTTATCCACTTCCCCCCTTCCCTGGAGCTTCTGTTCTTAGTGCACTGTTTTAAAAACTAGTGTGCTGGAACAAGCAGTTTCAGGGTGGGGTCGGATTGTCTTCAACCTCCATCAGAACTGAACAAGAACTCAGGTGAGTTGGGCTTTGACAGTGGCACAAGGCGTACATATGTGCAGTCAATGGCACCAAGGACATGTGGAAATCCATTAATGAGGTAAAACCCCTGTTTGGTCTCCTGCTGCTTCTAGTGTGTGTTTGGGAAGCAGATGTGGCGGGTGTGAGTCTGATGATGGTATCCAGTACCTTGGACAAGAAGGCAGAGAATGATGGCTGTGAGATCCCAGCAACCAGGGCGCCAGTGGTTTGAAAGGAGCCACTTGCCAACATGTGTAATACAGCTAGCAGCTTGGTTTCTGGTGAGATGGTGCGTTGTGTCTGCAAGCTGGGTGCCAACTATGGCTCAATGTTGCGCAGCAGCTGCTGAATGGCTTGCCAGTTCAACCTGTACCTCTGGATGATTTCATGTTCCCTGAGGCCATGAAGGGTTGTCCTGGTGTGGAATATCCTCTCCTGCCTTCTGCGTTGCCTTTGGGTTCACTGCTGGTGTTGTGGAAGCTGCTGTTGTTGTTCCTGTGTTCTGCGTCTGTGTGCACGCTGGATGAGAAGCACCTCCATGTCTTCCTTTTGCTGCTCTGCTGTTGCTTCTGTGTGGTTTCATTAAATACAGATGTGTTTGCCCAATTTCAACGCCTTCCCTGACCCAGGAGTTAATTTTTGATGCAAATCGGCCTGTGCGTCATTTTTCGCCTCCGCCTCCCGGCTGTGTGGGATTTTTGCACGGTAGCATAAATACGGCACACAGGTGTTTGTGTCATTTTTTGGACGGGAGCACCTACCTTGCATATCATTAACGCAAGGCGGTTTCCCGCATCCAGAAAAATGACGCACACTAAGGGATTTTGACATACGCGGGCTCGGGGTCAAAGTTTAAATATGGGGCAAGGTTTGCGCCGAATGTGCGTCAAAATGTTTGACGCACATTCGCGCAGACGGAGTATAAATATGCCCCTGAGTATTTTAATTGTTCCAGAGAGTCACTTCAAAGAAAAAGAGTTTATAAACAAGACAAGATTGTCAATGGAAGCAGGTGAGCTTCTTGAAGGGACAATGGGAGTAAACAGACACTAATCTTACACTGAAGAGTTGAGATAGTTGTGTCCATTAATTACAGAGGGGGCGCTCGAAGTGCATCAGCAATGACAAGAGTGAGCAAATAAATATGAAATAGATCTTATGAAAACATAAAGCCTGAAAATAAGTTATAGATTAAATTTTGAAGCTGAAGACTTTGAACACATGAGATCTGCTGGGATGAAAACACCTGTTAAAGAGTTACTTGAGAAAGTACAAATTTGGAGAGCAGTAGAAAAATAGGAAGGCAGATGAATCAAGAAAAGAGAAAGGCAGAGGAAAGGTTCAGATATTCCTCCTGTAGATGCATCGCAAATTAAAGAGCCAGTAAAAGTTTTGCCAATGAGAGTGCTTCCAGGAGGGAATTTGTAACATGTCCCTTGGAGAAGAAGTGATATTTTGTCATTTACAAATGACAACCCCAGACTGAGGGAGGAGCTAATGAAATGGTACAAGCGAACAGATAGGTTTGTGAAACTTGTGAAATGCCCATGGGAGGATTTGAACACTCTTTTGGAGATAGTTGTTCCAGCAGAATCGTGGATCGAGTGTAAGAGGAGTGTAGATTAGCCAACAAGTGAGCCGCCAAGTGATCCATCAACAGGTGCACTGTCTCCTGAAGTAATGAAGTATTACTTTAAGGTCAATGAGTTTCTGAAAATGAGAATTTCGTCCAAAAACATTGATTGGCAGCACAAAGATAGGACAACTTAGGAAGCAAAATAATCGATTCATGCATATTATGAGAGGTTGTTAAAAGCATTTAAACATTACAGTGGTACAGAAACATGTGAGCCGAAAGACATGATTCATTTTGTGTTCAGGTTTGTTGAAGGACTCAGACCAGGAATTAGCCAGATGATTAAGAGCCATTTGATTTGCTGGCAAGCAAAGCCGATTGATGAGGTACTGCAGTACTTGAAATACTGCAATGATGAGATTGAATTGAAACAGAAAAAGTTGCATGAGAAACCGATGGTGATGCAGATCAAGGCTGCACAGACAGGGACTCAGGGAAATTTTCAGAATCAGGAGCAGCAGGGAAATGGCATGTTTCAGAATCAAGGTATGTTTCAGAATGGAGGCAGAGGTAGAGCTCGTAGTGGTATGGGAAGTGTTAATAGTGGTCCTGATTTGAATTCTCTGATGATATAAGGAGAGCCACAGGAAAAAAACAATGTCCCTGTCATGTTTGCGGGGGGAATCCGGCATTAAAACCGCAGTGTCCCATGTTAAATCGAGGAGGTGTTGTCCAGCAGAGGAATGGTGTCAATTCTTTTCAGAATATGAGAGGACCAAGAATGAGAGGTCAAGTCCAAATTTCCAGAATACTGTAAATCCGATGCAGGATTACCAGCCCTTACAACCCATGCAGCATGTGCAAAATGTGCAACCTCGGGTACAAGAACAATTACCCCAATTGCAACAGATGCAGCCACAAGTGCAGATGGTGCCTGCACAACAAATTAAAATTCCGAGACAGTTGCAAGTATCGCAATCTCCTGTGGATCAGCAACAGGTGATGCTTTCTCACTTAGTCACGAGTCAGAAAATGAATCAGAGTAATAATGCAGTACACCAATTTCCTTTACACAATGAGAATGGAATAAACGATGTTTGGCTGTTGGATAGTTCAGGTGAGGAAGAATGTTTGATGGCTGCTTCTTAAGAAGTGGATCAGAAAGGTCCTTATGTTAAGGGAAAGGTGCATGGTTACAAAGTCTCCTTCCTGATTGATACTGGAGATGCACGCCTGACAGTAAGATCTGCAGAAGTTCCAGACCTGCCCTTATCAGGGAAAACAATTCAGATTGTGGGAGTTGAAAATCAATATTTGATTAACCCAATTGCAGAACCAGTTTTGGTTAAAATTGATCATTTTAAGGGTTTGTACAAATTTGTGGTTTGTGATTCAAGTCCTGTGTCACTACTGGGAAGGGATTTATTGTGCAAAATAAAATGCTCAATTACTTGTTAGGATGAAGGTATTGAAATTCAAACAACCAGTGATAATGAAGACCTGATACTTACTGTCAGGAATGAGTCAGTGTCCGAAGAATTTCCTTTGACTAGTTTTGATGAGCCACTGATTGAGGAAGCTCCTTTGATTAGTTTATTTCCAGTTTTTGAAGCGAAAGATCTCCCTGTTGATTTGCAAAAAACTTCTAAGCCTAAAGTTTAGGATCTTTCAGGAAAAGATATTGGGTTGATAAAAGGAGCAGAGCCAGCCCGAGTCACAATTAAGCTCAATGCAGTTTTCCCTCAGACTATACAATATCTAATGACAATTGAAGCAATGGAGGGTGTGAAACCCTTAATAGAGCAGTTTGTGGAGAAAGGATTTTTTTTTAAAGTGTTGAGTAGCCCATGTAATTCACAACTAATGGATCTGCGGAAACCTTGTGGGAAAATTTGAGTTGTGCAGGATTTGAGAAAAATAAATGTCATAGGCCCTCATTATGACATTGGCGGTAAATCCTGCTTACCGCCGCAGTGACGGCCACCAACATTCCGCTGCAGTGGCGAATATCTGTTTACCATATTATGACACACACACACCAATCTGACAAAATACTGCTACATACACAAATCCGCCAGCCCAAAGGTCAGTGCTAAAGTGGCAGTACCAACACCCATACCGTTACAACAACAAAACAACGCCCACCACATTATGACCCATGAATCACCAAGGCGGACATTCAATGGCGGTAAACCACTGGTGGTACATACCACCGCGCTCAGAATGAACACCCACATACAAAACAACACCACATTTGCTAATACTAACAACACACACCTGACACTCATACACACACCACACCCACACACCCACAGCACTATAAAACACACACACACATTACCCACAACCCTTTACAAACAACAATTACTGCCAGGAGATAGACACAAACAGCAAAGAGACAACTAGACACACCCACCACATACACCCAGACATCCCTCAAGCACCCCACATCACACACCCCACCACATTACTCAAGACACTTTCACCAACACACACCACACAACACCCATGTCCCCACAAAGGCACCCCTGTTTAATTAATGAAGAGTTAAGGGTCATGGTGAAGGAAATTGTCAGGGTAGAGCCACAGCTGTTTGGAGCACAGACACAGCAGATATCTAGTGCCAGGAAGCTGGAGCTATGGCGGAGAATTGTGGACAGGGTGAACGCCATGGGACAGCACCCAAGAACAAGGGACGACACCAGGAAGAGGTGGAATGACATACGGGGGAAGGTACATTCCGTGGCAGCAAGGCACCAGCTTGCCATACAGAGGACTGGCGGTGGACCTCCACCCCATATGTCACAGCATGGGAGGAGCAAGTCTTGGCAATACTGCATCCTGATGGACTCACTGGAGTAGCTGGAGGACTGAACACTGGTAAGTCAACATTTACCACTTGTCACCCCCCCATACCTGCATGCCATCACACCTCACTCTCATCACTGCACTCCATCCCATACAATGCACCTACACACATGACTAACCCCAACGCCAAATCCTGCATGCCATACCAATGCATGGACTGCTCTCCCAGCCGTGCATGGACACCCATCACCAAAGCATGCATAGCATAGCATAGGGAAACTAACAATCCCACAGTACTTCACCATACACAAACAAAGGTGGCAGGGCAATATCAATGATAGAAGGTAAGCTAGGGACGTACAATATGTCACAGACATGAAGCATAGTACATCACTTACATTCCCACAGGTGCCCCAGCCAATGTCAGAGGAGAGGAGGTGCCACGACTATCCAGTCCCCCAACAGAAGATGCCCCCAGTGATGACAGTAACTCTGGACTTCAGGATCTGAACCAACTACCTGGTCCATCAGGGACCACTGGACAGTCAGTCACGGAAGCCCACTCCCAGTCCACCACAGGGCCTCCACCATTATTATCCAACACCACAGCACCCACCCAGCGTACCCACACCTTTATCCCCAGGACACGTCAATCAGCAGTGTGCCCACCTGTATAGGGACACCAGGCCACACCTCACATCCAAGACAATCAGGGACCTGGGGTCAGTGAGCTCACCGTTAAGGGGACAGAGGCATAGGCCAAGAGGGACACTGGGAGGACCGCTGTGCCCCAGGGGGAGGACAAGCCCAGGGAACTGACTCTCCATGTGGCACTCACCGATATCCTGGGAGCCTAACAAAATTCCCAGGACACAATGGGCCAGATCCTTGACAACATGCAGGAGAACAGGGGACTGCAGGAGGGACAGGAAGGACTTGCAGGCCATTAACACCAACTTGAGCTCCATAGCAGGGGTGCCGGCAGACATGGCCAACATCATGAGGAAGGCAACAGCACAGCAGTGAGCCCTTAACACTAGCAGGTCCATTGACCAGCACTCCATTGCAGCTAGTGGGCAGGAGGCCCTGCCACAGGACCCAGAGACCACCAGCACCCTTTCCTCTGCAGAAGGTGACCCAACCCGCAAAAGTTTCCTGCGAGCCAGACAGAAGCCAGGGACACTTGCCAAGACAACCACCAGGAAATGAGAATCTCCTGATTGTTCCCCTTGTGTCCCGCACAATCATCTTGTTTACTCTGAAGTGCCTTTGCTCCCCTTCCTATGGCCCTCTAGACACTGGACCTGTGCTACAAACAGCTTGGAACAATACCTTGGACTTTCCTCCATGATCACTCCATTCCATTGCACTTTTCCACCAATTTCAAAGCACTACAAAAAACACCCTTGAACACAACTTGACTACTAGTATTTTATGTTTTGGCAATGTGCATTTATGGAAACAGTCATATCTAGTGCAAATGATCTGAACACTGTGAGAGCATAGCAATAAGGACCTGTAGCTGTCTGTAGTCATCACATCAGTACACAGTTGTTATATCACCAACATAAGTAAAATGACAAACCATAGATGACAGTAAGTTGAGATGCAAAGGAAGTTAATGCCATCATGCTACAGCCACACAGAATACATCAATAGTCAGATGAATGGTCAGTTGCACTGTCTCACCTGTGTGTCATTCGAAGTATTGACGGATAACTGATGTTCTGTTGTCCTCATCCTCAGCCTCCTCATCCTCACTGTCCTCAGGGTCCACTGTTGCCACCAGGGCATCTCTAGTCTCCTCCTCCTCCATAAAGGGTACATGCCGTCTGAGGGCCAGGTTGTGCAACATGCAACATGCCACTACTATCTGGCAGACCTTCCCAAGTGAGTAGCACAGGGATCCACCTGTCAGATGGAGGCACCTGAACCTGGCCTTCAGGAGCCCGAAGGTCCTCTTGATGATCCTTCTGGTTCTCCCATGTGCCTCATTATAACATTCCTCAGCCCCTAACCTGGCCTTCCTCACAGGGGTCAGCAGCCACAATGGGTAGCCAGAGTCACCTGCAAGTATTGAGGGTCAACATTTAGCCTCACACAATGATTTGGGGATGACACCTTAAGGCATACACTAACATACAGTAGGTGGGGACCGTGGCTCACCTATTAGCCACACCCTGTGCCTTTGTAGTTGGGCCATCACATTTGGGATGCTGATATTCCTCAGAACAAAGGCATCATGAACTGACCCAGGATACTTAGGGCTTTATTTATACTTTTTGGTGCAAAACTGCACTAAGGCAGTTTTGCCCCGAAAAGTTTTGCACCGGCTTGCACCATTTTTTAGCACCAGCTGGGCACTATATTAATGGAATTGTGCAAGCCGGTGCAAAGGGTAGGCTAGCTTTAAAAAAAATGACGTTAGGCAGTTTTGAGTCAAAATGAATGATTCTGACCAGATTAGCATCATTTTTTGACACTAAGGGGCATATTTATACTCTGTTTGCACTGAATTAGCATCATTTTTTTTTACTCTAATTCAGTGCAAAACTAACTCCATATTTATACTTTGGTGCTAGACCCATCTAGCGCCAAATTTATGGAGTTAAAGTCATTTTTTGAAAGTGGAAACCTACCTTGCCTTAATGAGATGCAAGGTAGGCGTTCCCGTGCAAAAAAATGACTCTATGGCCTTAACGGCATATTTATACTCCCATGTAAAAATGGTGCAAGGGAGGGAGGAGGGGTCAGAAAATGGGGCAAAGCTTGCTTTGCCCCATTTTTTAAGACCTGGGTCAGGGCAGGCGTTAGGGGACCTGTGGCCCTATTTCCATGGTGGAACACCATGGAATAAGCCCAGAGGTGCCCTCCCTAGGCCCTAGGGGCACCCCCACCCACACTAGAGGGACTGCGAGGATGGGGGACCCCATCCCAGGTAAGTACAGGTAAGTGCATTTCATTTTTGATAGTGCCATAGGGGGCCCTGAAATGGGCCCCCATACATGGCACAGGGTGCAATGGCCATGCCCAGGGGACCCCTGTCCTCTGTGCTGGCCACTGGGGTGGTGGGCATGAGTCCTGCCTTTTGTGAGGCAGGAGTCATGTGGCATGGTAGGTTTAGCACCATAAAATGACGCTAAATCTGGTTAGAGTAATTTTTTTTTACTCTAACCTGCCTAAAGCCATTTTTTGGTGCTAAACCCTCTTTTTCTATACTACCAGCCCCACCCGACTAAAGTAATTTTTTAAAACTCTAGCCTACCCTTTGCACCGGCTTTCACCATTCCATAAATATGGTGCCCGCCTGGTGCACAGAAATGGTGCAAGCCGGTGCTAAACTTTTTGGTGCAAAACTGAGTTAGTGCAGTTTTGCAGCAAAAGTATAAATAAGGGCCAATATTTTGTAAGTTTGCACCACTTTTGAAGCCTTGCATTGTTTTTATACACCCAGTGTCGGAAATACAGCCGCACGAGGATCCGACAACCACGTAGCGTGGGTTGTGATCTCACCAGCCTCTACCAGCGATGCTGTGCGTTGTTTCTCCAGCTCCGTGCATCGATTCTTTGGTCGCGTTGCAGGCAAGCATTGATTTTCAGCTGCACAGCCTGTGGCGCATCAATTTTTCAGCTGCGGATCAGAGTCACGTTGATCTCTTCCCCGCACAGTATTCTGTCTGAGGATTCCTTTTTCTTAGGCCGCCAGCTTCCCCTTTCAGGGTCCCAGGAACTGGATGGGCACCACAGGGCAGAGTAGGAGTCTCTCCTGAGACTCCAGGTGTTGGCAGAGAGAAGTCTTTGCTGCACCTGAGACTTCAAACAACAGGAGGCAAGTTATAACTCAAGCCCTTGGAGATCTTTACAAGATGGAAGGCACACAATGTCCAGTCTTTGCCCTCTTACTCTGGCAGAAGCAGCAACTGCAGGATAGCTCCACAAAGCACAGTCACAGGCAGGGCAACTCTTCTTCCTCAGCTCTTCAAGTGTTCTAAAGTCTGTAGTTTTGGATGCCCTTCTTATACCCATTTTCTCCTTTGAAGTAGGCCTACTTCAAAGCAAAGTCTATCTTGATTGTGAAATCCTGCCTTGCCCAGGCCAGGCCTCAGAAACCCCCCAGGGCGTTGGAGACTGCATTGTGTGAGGGCAGGTACAGCCCTTTCAGGTGTGAGTGACCATTCCTCCCTCCTAGCACAGATGGCTCATCAGGAAATGCAGACTACACCCCAGCTCCCTTTGTGTCACTGTCTAGTGTGAGGTGCAACCAGCCCAACTGTCAAACTGACCCAGACAGGGAATCCACAAACAGGCAGAGTCACCGAAATGGTATAAGCAAGAAAATGCTCACTTTCTAAAAGTGGCATTTTCAAACACACAATCTTAAAATAAACTTTACTAAAATATGTATTTTTAAATTGTGAGCTCAGAGACCCCAAACTCCACATGTCCATCCGCTCCCGCAGGGAATCTACACTTCAATCAGATTTAAAGGTAGCCCCCATGTTAACCTATGAGAGGGACAGGCCTTGCAACAGTGAAAAACGAATTTAGCAGTATTTTACTGTCAGGACACATAAAAAACATTACTATGGGGGTCATTACAACCCTGGTGGATGGTGTTAAAGTGGCGGTAAGACCGCCAACAGGCTGGCGGTCTTTTTTTCAGTATAATGACCGTGGCGGTTACCGACATGGTCATCTGCCGCTTCTCCGTTCCGCCTGCTGGGCTGGAGACCTGGATCTCCAGCCCGGCGGCCGTCACAATACCGCCGCCGGTATTTAGACCTGGCTTACCGCCGTGGATTTCCAGCGGTAGGAACCGCCATGAAATCCATGGCGGTAAGCACTATCAGTGCCAGGGAATTCCTTCCCTGGCACTGATAGGGGTCTTTCCCACCCCCCACCCCGACTCCCTCCCCTACACTCCCCACCACCCCTGCCACCCCCCAAAGGTGGCAGGGCCCCCCTCCCCACCCGACCCCCAACATCACATAATTCACACACACATGACACGCACGCAGGCACCACCAACACACACATGCACACACACCGACATACATGCCTGCATCCACACACACAGTCAGACACGCACACCCATGTACAGACATATACGCACACATCCATACAGACACACATACAGACATACACGCACTCATTCCCAAAACATGCAACACCCCCGCAAGCATACACGCACTCACACACCCCCTCTACATACACAGTCACACACCCCATGCACCTACACAACACCCTCCCACCCCCCTCCCCTAACGGACGATCGACTTACCTGTTTCGTCGATCCTGCGGGAGGGGATGGGAGCCATGGGGGCTGCTCTGCCGTCATCACACCGCCAACAGAACACCGCCGCGCCGAATCACAGGACGTGATTCGCTGGGCGGTGTTCTGTTGGCGTGGCGGTGGAGCAACCTCCACTTCCCCGCCACCCGCCAGTATGGCTGTTGGCGGCTCTCCATCCTAAAAAGGACGGAGAGCAGCCAACAGTCATAATACGCCAAGCGGCAAACCGCCACTACTGCCGGTCTTCCACACGGCGGTCCCTCGGCGGTCTTGTTAAAAGACGCTGAGGTTGTAATGACCCCCTATATGTCCTACCTTAATCATACACTGGACCCTGCCCTGGGGGCTACCTAGAGCCTACCTTAGGGGTTTCTTATTTTTAAGAAAAGGGAAGGTTTAGGCCTGGCAAGTGGGTACACTTGCCAAGTCGAATTTACAGTTAAAACTGCACACACAGACACTGCAGTGGCAGGTCCACTCGTAGCATTTGATTTACAGGCCCTGGCATCTCTAGTGCACTTTCCTAGGAACTTACTAGTAAAACAAATATGCCAATCATGGATAAACCAATCAACCATACAATTTACACAGCGAGCATGTGCACTTTAGCACTGGTTAGCAGTGGTAAAGTGCGCAGAGTTCAAAAGCCAGCAGCACAGTGCTGTGGGGGAAGGGGCTGTATTTACAAGGTGGTGTTAAGCCACAAAAAGTGGCTTAACATTGCCTTGTAAATACAGCACTGTTCCCAGCGCCACAGGTGCGTCACTAAAAGTGACGCTCCTGTGGCACCAGGGGCCTATAAATACGGCCCTTAGTTTTAAATGTGGAACAGGGGGCACATAATAAATGTGTGTTTGCCGTTAGTGTGTGTTCAAAGTAACATACTTTAGTACAGTACAAACAGACTAGTATAATACACTGTGTACAAAATGAGGGTGGGTTTTGCATGTCAATATTCTGCTGTTTGAATGATACATAAGGAGTACAGAACCGGTCACTGTTTGTGCTGTGAGTTTCTACTGAGTGTAGAGGTGCCTGCACTGTGATATAACAAGGAGGACATTCTGCTCCTTTGTGGTTGAGGTCATGGTTGCCTGGCAATAACATGAGGTTTAGAGTAACCCCAGCAGACTGAGGCCCATATTTATTCTTTTTTAGCGCCACATTTGCGCCGATTTTTGATGGAAAAATGGTGCAAACTTACAAAATAC
The DNA here is from genome assembly GCF_031143425.1 of Pleurodeles waltl. Classification (NCBI taxonomy): domain Eukaryota; kingdom Metazoa; phylum Chordata; class Amphibia; order Caudata; family Salamandridae; genus Pleurodeles; species Pleurodeles waltl. The sequence continues at coordinate 918,395,675 of NC_090447.1, forward strand.
AACTGTATTTTGCAAGTTTGCTCCTCTTTTGCATAAAAAAATGACACAAATGCGGCACTAAAAAAGTATAAGTATAGGCCTGAGTTTGATAGTCCGGCAAAGCTATAAGCTGAGAGGGACATACACCGGTGTATGGGTGAGCGAGTCCGTGTCAGTGCTTCTATCAGTGTGTGTTGAATCAGTGATACATCACAAGTAAGGGGCCTGGACACATCTCAGGAACAGAGATGTTGGGCTGGATAATGAAACTTCACGAGTGATCAGAGGGTGTAGGATCAACATCTCTGGAGTCTTGGCTTGCTGTGCTGCCCTGCTGCCTGCTGTTTCCCTCACTGGGTGATAATGACTGCACATGCATGCCTTGGACCCTGATGTACTCCAAGGTCTTGATGGTCTCCTGTTGTGAATTTCCTGTACATTAAAGACTTCCAACAAGCCTAACTCAGCATCCAGACTCTTCCATCTGTAAATATGTCCTTACAAGTGCTGCCACAGCTGTTCTGGACTTATGGAAGTGGCCTGAGGAGAAAGCTCCAGCCAGTCATGTTTCTATTGAAACCAACGCATTGCTCCTTGTTGCACATATCATAATCAGTCGTCGGCCCTATTCCCTGTTTCGGAACCCAAGCATCACCACTGTTGCGCATGTCATAACCAGCACACCAGACCTGTTGCGTGCTTGGGAACCCACGCATTGTCTCATTCTGTGAGTCAAAATCTGAGCTTCATCACAGTTGAATGGATGCAACTGAGAAATGTATCACATAACACACATTTGCATAGGAATGCATAAGAAAAATCAATGTAAATTTAAAAGACTTGCTGGTTATACCCAGGAAATGATGCACTGGGTATGGCAGCCTGCATACAAAGTAGTGTGAAAGTTACTTTCACTTTCAGTTAGTGTCTAGCGGTTGGAGCTGAGTGTTATAGTGGACAGAGAGTTTGGTTTAGTGTTTTTGCTGATTATGCTGTAGTCTTTGTTTAGTCTGACCCTGTCCCTGAGATGATCCTGTCGAGCAGCACCTAAACATCACATGCCTAAAGCATACTTCAGGCATGTGATGGTATATATTGCTGACCTTTTACCTATAGCCAGGTCAGCTATGCAATGGAACTAGTTGCATTCCATGTACCTACAATGTATATGTGGGTTTGGGATTCTGAAATGTGGAAATACAATGGGAGGCCATAGTGCATATTTTAGATTTCATACTGTGGCATGCCATGTTAATGTGAATGTAGTGGCAGTATAAGCAGGCCCACAGGATGTATGTGTTTGCACACCTTTGGTAGTTTTAGCATATTTATAGATATGATGCAACTGGCATATAATACACCATCTTCTGCATAATCTGCAGATGTTAGCCACAAATAATGTTGCTATTTCCAATAACGTTTCCGAAAGAAAGTAAATATGCATCAACAAGTGTTGCTGCAAAGTGGAAAGACCTTAGAGAAATTGGTCTGCTCACATGGAGGTTCTCTATGTCTCTATTTGAGTATGAAACAGGTACTAATGAGGTACAAGGTATACCCACACAGTGTTACACAGTTTGAAAAAGAAGAAACACTGTAAGCACCCTATTTCTTTTTGTATGTCATTAGAGTGGGTATTTTGCTTTATCTCACATCATACTTTGCTCAAATCTGCTGAATATGTTTGAACTCTTCTGCAACATAATTCCAGTGTAACTGAATATAGTTGTGGCTTAATAATCATGGAGAGCAACATTTAAAATGTGGGTGTTGGACCTGGCCCTTTCTGCAGGGTTACCTCCAGAACTTTTGCCTTTTCCTTCCACTTTTTGCTGAATTCATTTTTGTTGGTTTAAGGATTCTGAGCACTTTCCCACTGCGGGCCAAGGCTAAAGTGCAGGTGCTCTAAACATGGTAACATTGGCTTATCTACAATTGGCATATGTAATTTACTTGCAAGTCCCTAGTAAAGTGTACCATATATGCCCAGGGCCTGTAGATTAATGCTACTAGTGGTCCTGAAGCACTTATTGTGCTACCCACTATCTATGGACTTGTAATAATGATTTCTCTTTAATGGCAACATTTGATTATGATTACAGTTTTAAGGATGACACTTTTAGAAAGTTGCAAGCCCTATGTGTCTACTGCCTGTTTCCAATACATGTCTGCGGTGGGTTTCAGCTGGGCCTTGTGCAGCCACACACAATGTAGGATTAGGTGTGACTTGGTGGGCCTTAATGGGCTGTTAAGTGGAACCTGTGCACTTCAAAAGCATGCCTCTAGAATCTTCTCCCACCTTCTAGAACCAGGGAATGCAAGGGTAAATACTGGCCCTCAGACACCACCACTTTAGTGTCCTTCTGGACCTGTGGATAGTCTGCCAGGAAGAAGGACTGCTGTGCTGCTTAAAGGACTGTCACTCTGCCGGACTGCTACTTTACTGGACACCTATTTTGGTGTACTGACCTGTGCGTGCTACCCTGTTCCCTGGGAAGGAGAAGGACTGGACCTGTGTCTCTACAACCCAGAACCCAGAGTGACTCCAAGGGCCAGCTGACTGGCCTCCTGTTTTCTGAAGTTTCAGGGAAACAAAAGACTTCCAAACTACCTGCTCCTGTATCTGGATTCTGCCATCTGTGAGTCTGCCCTGCCAAGTGGTCCAAGTGGTACAACCCTATTCATGGGCCCTTGGAGGCGGGCCTAAGGTGCTCTACCCTCTGTGTTCCTCACCAGAAGCATTGCAAAGCAACACCGCGCACACTGCACACCAGGACTTAAGGTACTGTGTTGAGCGGGCCTAAGTGTAGAAGTGTGGCTCAATGGTTAGAGTGGCAGACCCTGATGCAGAAATCTGGCCCGTGACCAGGGTTCAATTCCTTCCTCAGTGGGTCTTGGGCTCAATTTCCTTGGACCTGATAATTCGCGCATCGGTGCCTAATCTAATTCATGGGTCCCACTCTGTAACTCTGGGCAATAGCTTGCTTAATCTCCACAATGGCCCCAACAGTGCTGGGATGCCTGGCTTCACCTTGGAGGTTGCCCAGGAGTGGGTACCTCACAGGAAAAAAGCCAGGAGGGGTTCCACAGTGGTATGTGTACAGTGCCTTGAGACCCTAATGGGTGAGTAGTGTGCTATACAAGTACGAAGTTTACAGTTTTTTTTTTAAGTGGGTCTCTGTATTTGGCTCACGTACTATCATGGTCAGTCTGAACTCTTGACTGTGTCCTGTTCCAGCGCAACTTGATTATCACAGCTCGAGCTTTGCACTTTTATGCAATATTTTCACCAAAATGTTTAAAATTCCAAATCTCAGGATTCTTGAATTTTTATTTTATTCTTGTTTTACTCATAAAAATATTCTTTATTTTTCTACGCTTGTGTGGTGTCTTGTTTGGTGTTTTCACTGTGTTACTGTATTAAGGGCCTTTTTTATACTTTTTGGTGCAAAACTGCACTAACGCAGTTTTGCATCAAAAAGTTTTGCACCGGCTTGCACCATTTTTTAGCACCAGCTGGGCACCATGGCCCATATTTATACTTTTTGACGCAAAACTGCACTGGTGCAGTTTTGCGTCAAAAATATTACCGCCGGCTACCACCATTTCGGTGTGCTGTGCGGGCATCAAATTTATACTTTGACGCACGGCGGCGCAAACCACAGGTGTAAGTCATTTTCTTTTACGCACATCGCAGCGTCACGTCATAAAGGAAAACTACATTAACGCGGCGGAAGTGACTGTCGGTCTATTTACGACACCGCAAACCGGATGTGCGACATTTTTTGAAGCAATTGCATCATAATTCCCCGCACTCACAGCCATTTCAGCAGAGGAGAGCCAAATGGATCCCAGATGCCTGTACAGACCCCAGGAAGATCACAACAGACCAGGAACCAGCCAGGAGGACCCAAACAAGACCTAGGACAATTTGACGAAGAAAAGAAAGTGTCGCCTCAGTGTAGAGGAGTAGGACATTTTGGTTAAAGAGGTGACGGAACACCAGCACAAACTGTTTGTCACCTCAAAGTTGCCAATCAGTAGGAGAGAGGCAATATGGCAACAAATTGTTGACAAGATTAACAGTGTGGCAGAAGTACGCAGAACAGTCATCGAGTGCAAGAAACGCTGGCATGACTGCAAGCGCAGGACCAAGGAAAAGATGGCCAGGAACAGGAAGGCAGCCCTGCTGACTGGAGGTGGGAGTCCAGCACACCAGGAGGCCCTGGACCACATGGAGGAGATGGTCGCAGCCGTCATCCCTGAGGAGATCGTCACAGGGATTCAATAACAGGACAGCGCAGACTACCAGGAGACAACACACATGCAGGATAAGTTGCATGGGGAATTAAAATGCACTAATGTTAATGGCAACCGGGAGGAATACCGACTACAAAATGCATGGAAGTCATCATGTACATGGAGTGGCATGGGTAAAGGGGTACGGCACGGGGCATGGCCTGTACAGAGAGAAGCTGGGGCACACCATAATACAACACCAACAACAGTTCCATGGGGGTATGCTGCCATGCCAACGATGTAGCAAAGGTAAAGCCATGCCAGGAGGGCAGGGCACAACGTCAAACTGACATCCTGTCACACTTCAGCCACTATACCCCCTACATTAACTAGGGCCCAATTAACAACCTCTAGCCATACCGACAACTGGAATGTAACAGTGACAACAGTTGTCACTACCACATCCGCTGTGTGTGCAGCTCAAGTAGCCATTGGCAGTAACGCCCTCATGGATCATACACACCTAAATTAGAGGGTTGAGGATGCCAACTTTAACAATCCTCTGAAACAAGACAAATGTTCCAGTCCTGTCAATTGTGAATGCCTATAGTTGCCGCAAACATCAGCCAATGTCATCAACATTAGGAGTTACACAGCACGAAGGTCACACCCATGCAGCAAATGCCAGGGTCCATCCTGTGCCTGGGTCACAATGCAACATCCCAAATGTCATACTGCTCAGACAACAGCATTGAGGGGGAGGACATGTGTAACTGGTCACTGAAATACACCTACACAGTCAGAGGAGGAAATAGGACACTGCTACGACTATGCGGGCAATCCAATGTCCACACATTCCCCAACATCAGCTGTACACATTGCCAATGCTAACATCCATATTGTGCCATAACAATGCTATGCATATGATATGCTACATTTCAACTAGATATAAGTGGATGTGAAAGATCAGAGACTGGGGCAGGTCCAGATTGTTAAGTGTGCTGCTAGTGCCATCAGAGCACCCACAGCCAGTGAAAGGTATCACCATGAGAATGGGATGTAGACTGAGGGTTGAGTAGGACAAGTAAGTGGCAATTCACTATTTGGCCTAAACCAACACCTAGAGGAGATTATGCCGACAAGTCAAAAAACTTACCACAATACATGTGACGTGCAGGTGGGGCATAGGCCTGGGAGAATGTCCATCTGAAAGACTGGATCAATGAACAAGAACCAAGATCACAATGTGAAAATCATCACAAGGCAGGCATGTCACATCACAAATGCCACAACACAGATACACTAATTGTACCCTATTTCATTGCAGAGGATGATGGATCTCCTGCAGATATGCCTGTGCAGGATTACCCTGATGACATGGATGACGAGCTGACAAACATCAGCCACCAGACCCTCCAAGATGTCCTTGGAACCCTCCAGACCCCACCTTCAGTCACAAGGAGGAGCACAGAACAAGCAGCCATCACAGAGGACCCACCCACAACCCCAATTGGAAGACCTGCCAGCTCCAATACAGCTGAGGACTCAGATGACAAAGGCACCAGCTTTGAGAGAACTATAGTCGGAGTACAGCAGGAGCTGGCCAAGAAGGTGCGGGTGGGGATGCCAACTATGGCAGCCAGCCCAGAGGGGGTGCGTTTGTGCATGATGTCATCTGCAGATCAGGCAGCTGCCATGCAAGCACTAACATCCATCCTGCAAGGACTACAACAAACTGTAAAGGAATTCACCACTGCAGTAAGGGAGTTGCCACAACACCTCGCACCCCAAACCTTCCACTGCATGCACAAATGCAATCATGACCCCCTCAGGGCCGACCTGGCTGCCTAACATTGTGATGTGGCTACTATTCTTAAGAACCAGCAGATCCTCCTTGCAGCAGTACTGCCCTTAAGACCCTCACAGGTAGCAGCGACCGGGATGTCTGACTACACGTCCTCAAACACTGAGGTGTGTGTTACCCCTTCACAACCTCCAAGGACAGAGGAGGCAACACACACATCAGAAGAAGAAGACATGGAACAGATCACCTTCACACGTAAAAGTACCCGGAAGCACTATTCCCTGCCACATGGCCACCTATTACCAAGGTCCTGCGCTTTGTAACAGGCCAGTCTTGCAACAACTGTACTCAATGACTGTTCTGCAAGCGACTGTCTATCTTGTCAGCTTGCCTTGTGATTGTCTCTCACTTATTCATTGGCAAATCCTGTCCCTCTGCACTGTCTGACAGATCACCCCAGCATGTCAAATGCAGTTTCCTGTAGCACTTGTGTAGGATCACAATGGAAGATGTCACTATAATGGACTCACAATCATGGACAATGTACATATAGCACTACAGCACTTTTCAATAAATAGCACTTACACAACCACTTTGTCTCTGTGTAATGTAACACATCAACCGTGCAGTGGATCACTGAATTTTGCCTCCTGTCAAATTACATAGCGTGTCAATAACACTGTCCTGAAATAATGTAGTCTGCTAACTATGCACAGTGGCCTGGATTGCACCATACTCTGCCCTTCCTGAGGGTAATATCTGATGAAAAGAGAAACCATACACCATAATGCTGTGTTGGACAGAATAATGCTTCCTCAAGGGATATCTAAGCCATTAAATAGTGGCAGCAAAATGGTGCCTCCATGCAATAGTAACACATATAACGTTGCCCACAAATCTAAGCAAACAGTCAACAAACTGCATGAATGAAAGTGTCTGAGTTTACATCCAAATAAGTAATCATGCTGAACAGTGTCACAAATGTTCTATGTGAGTCATGAACACGATACTACAAGAGTGCTTACTACCACCCAGCTAATAAGGGTTTCCTTGAACATCACACTGCAGTCAGACATAACACAGTGCCCCCAATACCAAATATGGAAGCACAGTATGTGACATTGAAAACATACTTATTGAAAAAAACATGTTGGGATCCATAGTAACTGTGATTGTTGGTTGCAATGAATGGTCAAATCTTGGCAAGGTAGCTTTGTGGTAGCTGCCAATGTTACAGCTAATTTGGGATTTGTTTATAGCATAGGACACAAATTTAATACAAAAGAAATCATGTACACTCATGCCAAGGCCCTGATCTACAAGAATTTCACATATACTGTAAAGGGTTTACTACATATTTATTAAACTGTAAAAACAGAAGAGAAAACTCTGGGAAAGGCCTTACCTACCCTAGTCTACTCTAACTACTCATTACCCACAACTGTCCCTAACTAACCTAAGCTAAACTTAGTTATCACATGTAACGAAACGTTCTAAACATCAACCCCCCACCCCTCTTATGAGACGGGACACATGGAGGACAACAGATACTAACCTAAACACATACTATACTATACTAAACAAATATATATTTTTTTGCAATTGTTTATTTTATATATATATATATTTTTTTCAAAACACACAAGAACCCCAACATTGCCAACACACCCACCCACCCACAACAGTAGAAAGAATCAGGGCCCCCCACCCACTAACACTAACTAAACTAACAAACTAACAGCCTATACTAACCTAACACTAAGCCCCCTAAACCCACAAAGTATAAGAATAAGGAAAGTGGAAGGAGGGGAGGGAATCATGTCCATAAAAATGTCTAGAGGTTGGCCCTCCGGAGGGTCCCCTTAATGGACCGCACCCGCCGGTTGATATGGCGAACATCCTGCCGCAGGCGACTCATTTTTCTGAGGACACGGTCCATTTTACGCTGCATGTCCACAAAAGCAGCAGGGTCAATAGCTGAAGCTGGGGTGGTCTGTGTGTCAGCTGAGGAAGTGTGGGGCCTTGTAGGGTCAATGTCTGTGGGCTGCCCGGCAGGTAGTCCTGTGCTAGGGCCTGGAGCACTTGCAGATGTTGTTGCCACAACGAGCACAGCTGTTGGTGCTGCCACCTGGGTGGTAGTGGTGGTGGTGCTGGTGGTGGATGTGGTGGGCAAAGAAAGGCCACCCTGTGGGAATGCCCTCCAGGCTCCGGAGACCTGTTCATTTCGGTATCTGCAGCCCATTCTTCGGTACCCCGACTCTACCTGCAGTATATGCTGGTACTGCATTGCCCGCCTTTGGAATTCAGGTACCTGGATGGGTGTCATATTAGCAGCTGTGAAGACAAATAAAAAAAATTACATTAGGAACTGCATTGTGTAAAATGGCACAAGAAGTAAATCAGACAATACATCTACTGTACTTGTAACAGCTCATATCATCATACAGATCACTGAATGTCCCTGAGAAAGTACATGGCAGGCCAGCCTACAAAGGTCATATCACACATAGCACATCCAAACCCTACAAGATGGGTATAAACAGCCGTGATTTTGGCATCAGAGTTCTGCCTGTTGTCAGCTAACAATCATACAGCACATCCTCCGCCAATGCCAGGGCTACAAATGTCATTGTACGGGATGGAAATCTAGGGCCACATGATCTGCAAGTTGTAAATGGACTTGCTAGTATAGTACTCATGTGCTAAACATGAGTGTGTATACTAGGTTCAGACGAAAGATTAACTGATTTACATGTCTGTGTAGCAAACTTGTATCATCAGTCCTAGGTACACTATTCACAAACCCATGCCTGTGTTTGAGGGTGGTGGGGTGGAGAAACAACTAACAATTTGAAACAACATGGACACCCAGAAAGCTAATGAAAGCAGGACATGTGCTTGGCTATACACACACACCACAGGTAAGGTGTATCTACAAATAGGAGACAGCAAACCCTTGAGCAATCCCAGTGCCACACATGTCTGGTAATGCAGACCTTTGTCCACATCATATACTTCCAGTAAGCCATGAAATACAACTAACACAGAGATACAAGAACACCCCTGGCGTTGATTTGCATGCACACCTACGCCATTGCACTCAGGTGCCACATACTCGTAGCACTACATGTGGAGCTACATGCTGCTAGGAAGTTCAACCTACAGTTTAATCAGTACATTAGTGAATAGGGAAGCAGAAGTCTGTTGGTAAGTATTTTGCAGGCCCATTCTGGGGTAATGTGGGTCTGACAGGCTGACTAAATCACATATTAGGTCCAGTGCAACTCTTGCTGAGAAGAGTGTTATCCACATGACTCATCCCCAATCACATTGCAGGGCCTACAGGACTGACCTGTAATCCCTAAATAAGACAATAGGATTAGCATTGGCCAACTCTAAAATGGTGAGAAAATGAAATCCCACTAATGGAACAAGACAAATGATGGGCCAGCGCATCACACCTTGCTATTTGTTCAAAACACAGGAGTCCATCACACATCACCAGCAAACACAACACATAAGAGATATATCAACACTTACTGGAGTTGTCAGGGTCCTCAAATGAAGCCACCTCGCCCACAGTGTAGGGTGCGGGTCCACCTGTAAGGCATGGAAGGGAGAAATGTGCTCAAATTCTGTGCACTATCCTACAATTCCAAAGACAAATACTATGTGTAAGATTACATAAGTAAGTAAAGCCACTCAGACATGATGTACTGAATCCGATATAGCACGGCTAACATGTACATACCATGGGTCTCCTGTGAAATTTACACACATATCTGCACACATGCAGTGGCCCTAACTATCATGTGTTGGCAAACATGCTCCTTCATTAGTGAGCAGACATTATAATGGAGTGTATTCATCTCATCATGTGTATACAAGAGAGACATCCAAAGCCACGTTCCTTGAGGAGTGCAATACCATTCAAAAAGCAATTGTGACCATTACAAATGTATGACACACAGGTACAATGTACAGAGGGACAGGGACAGTTGTAAGTCCTCATGTTGTTACAGTTTCTTCATTTGATGTGGCCCAGCTATGATGAGTTGCACCAACCATAGAGATATGAACCCATGTGCATACCTTTGGCCAGCCATCCCTACATGAAAGGTGGAACAACAAACACAAAATACCATTCTAAGATGTTAGCTGAGGGCACCTTGCACTTTTTCCCTATGTCTCCAAATCAAGATCTCATATGTATCCGAAATGACAAAGGACCACAATAATCCGTAACATATATAGTACTTCCGTGATCGCTTGCCTTACACACCGACCAGACACACATGAGACTTATGTTTGGGCAACATTTCTATCATCTATTGACTTGAAGCCTGCACTCATTTTCAGCATCATGTAGTGTTTCAAAAGTCACTTTAGCTGTTGCGTCAACAAATGTTGGAAATGATTTTGAAAATCTATACCTCACAGGCAAATGTGACCTATATATACATAATTGGCTCCTGATTTGTGTTGCTGTTTGACACAAAGGCGGCACCAACTTACATTAAGCAAAAGTATTCAGTAAGTTTGCAGAGCACTTGCTTCCTGACAGCTAGCAATTGTGGTCCGTAACATATTCCATCAATGACCCTGTATGTTTCCAAAGCATTCCACACACTCAACAACATTGCCAGCAGATATCATACAAATCATCTGATGTCACTACAGAGCATTTAATCGTGCACATTTACATGATTTGTACTCACCAACAGGGCCACCAATCACAATTCCGAGGTGGTCCAGCAGAACTTGCTCCCTGGAGATGAGGTCAGCCCAGTGGTGCTTCAGCTGGTGGTCATTCCTCTGGCTGCGATATATGCGTTGCAAGTGATGCAGAACCTTTCCCCACCGGATCCTCCGTGCCCCTGTATCACCCGCCCACCTGCCTCAGTCATAATGGGAAGGAAATGGCACACCAGCCATATGAACCCCCCAAGCTCCTCCTCACCCATCTTGCCAAGACGTGGCCTACCCAACATCTTAGTACAAACAAGGGTAATAGGGGATAAAGGATAACAAAGGAGAATAGGGGGAAAATAGAATTAGAAAAACGTAAACTAAACAACTAAAAGAGCCCAACTATCCCAAAACTATCACTTCCCACAACAGACTCCCAAAAACAACAAAGACAACACAATACTAGACAATAGTACATAATAAACACTCAGACAGGATACAACAACAATATTTTATTCACAAACTGACAAGGAATGGACCACACAGGAAACAAAAGCACAATTTGACTAGACAAAACTCTGAACAAAGCCACACAGTCTAGAAGAATCACAGAGACAGGAAAGTGAAAGTACACCCACTGTATATAATCTGTAAACAGGATATCCTATTACATCACTTCCTGCTTAAAATGGGCACCGTTTTTATCGTTATGCATCAAAACAGTCTGGGCATCATTTCTTTCGACGCACTGGAGTAAAAATGAGGCTGCATGCATTGATATTGAAATAGTCTAACACTTAATCAATTTTCAGTGCATAATGCGTCGTTTTTCGGACATAAGCGTCAATTTCTGGGCATTAACTGGGTTTGGATCATTTTACCATTTTAATGTAATATTACATTTGTGACACAACTGAGATAGGCTGATTGCATCCACTTTGGTCTTGACAGTGTATTGGCACATGTGAGACATCATACTGCTGTGGACCATGATCTGCTACTTCCTTAACATGATTTTTACTCTTGGCTGACGCACCAGATGGCCATATTTGTGGCCTCCATATATGTATTGCACAAATTAGGCATGTTTGGCGTCAGGAGAGGATACCAAGGTGACGCGCATTAGTACAATACCTCAATGCCTATGGCTCAATGTGTGTGCATTGGCTACTAATGTAGTTGTTGACCCAGTGTGTGTGCATCACAAGATGCATTATTGAAAAAATGCTTGTATGAATGTGAAGTCAATGTGTCCTAACCTTAGATGCAAGTCAGTGTGGAAATGAGAGAGGACATGTGTTAGTCATACATGTAGCAACACCTGTTGTGTGTACTTCCAAGATTTTGGGTAACACAGACACCACAAATGACACAGCATGCACCGGATAGATGGCAGTCGCTTGTTCATGTCAATGGTCCAAAAGCTGCCCATCACATGTCCAGGAAATTTGGAAACTGCTTCCTAGGCACTTGTTGGTGAACCCACCGTGAGTCAGGCACATGTACAGACTAAGTGGGTACCATGTTATTGACATGGAAACCCAAAGGTGACCCACAACTGTAATTTCCCCCCACGGTTGTGGTTATATGACTGAGCCACAACTCTCCTGTGGCAGTGGTGGACCAGCAGACGAGGCAGCACGTGTCCACACATTTCCTGTGATCAATTGCACAGAGGTATCTGGTTCATGTGTGTGTTCCAATGTTGATCCTGTATATTTTTAGGGGGCTATGTTGTCACAGTTACGTCCAGGTCTCATCATGAGTCAATGGCGGCTATTCCTGTATCTACTGAGTATCCTTTGGAGATCAATGAGAGTAAAGCCAATGAGGACATGAGAACCTACATGGGGACTGCAGACGTGTTATGAGACTGTCAACAGGGCAACCTTGGTGTGCTGAGTGAGATCATATCTCAGGAGTCATGTTCCGGCAGGTGTCATTACAACATTTGTACACAGGTTGGCCTGTAAATTCCCACTGCATCTGGGAACATCATAGCCTCTGTGTTGATTAATCTTGCAGCTATTCAGCACACACACGCCATCAATATGTTGTGAGCAATCTGATTCAGCCTGTGAACTGGCAGGGTCCTAACATGTGTGGAAATTTCATGCACATTATTAGAGGTTGCTGGTTCTGCTGGAGGCACCATACCCAATCCCTGCATACGGGCCTGGTACACTGTCACACTTTGTCGTTCATGCATACATGAGACCCAGACAAGGGATAGACCATGATTTTAGTATTCCAAGACAATTTTACAATTATGGTACATTTAAAAAGCAGATGATTCTATACAATGTATTTGGGTATGCATTGAGGAAGCACCTGACAAAATACCCCCTGAGGAACGTGTTGTTTGGTAAAGCAAGAGTGGTACATATGTAGCCACAAGGAACCTTTAGGATAACGCACACACAGGTGCCAGTCAGGCTGACAGGATTCAGGGTCAATCATGATCCAGAAATTTCACAAGGTACATACTCAGTGCTCTGACTTACACTGGTCGGAGGAAGAACAAGTCAGTTGACATGGGAAACGGTGTTTGTTCTATGTTTTGGAAGGTGACACCTAAACCCAAGGGCTGTGTTGCACGGCTTATTTTCTAGCAATGCATAACAGTGTATTCGACAAAATGGCAACTTCTATGCTGTTCCAAGCATCTGCAAGGGCAGTGCATGTTCAAATGGGTGGTCTGCATGGAGCTGCTCACAGGTGTGTGCTGCTTCTGTTTCTCACAAGTCCTCTAGGTGAGATTTGAGTTCAAATGGCCAACAGTACCTTTCACATGGGAAGCTATCTACCGATGATAACAGGGCTTAGAAACTACAAGCCAGTATATTAATTGACCTGACGTCCATACAGTCTGATGTACTATGACAATGGCATACCATAGAAAGGGTGAAACACACTGGATTACTATTGTTAGTCAGTGTGTGGAGAGGAGGGAATATCTGGGTACACATATTACCATTCCAGGGACCTCTTCAGACATGTGGGGTGAGACCAGGCGCATGGGTGTGTCAGGAGTTAGGAAATGGGCTGCCATGTACATGGAATGTCATGTGCGCAATGCTTGTCATAGGTGTGGCACTTGTGCTGTCTATGTTCTGCTTATATGGAACTCTAGTCACAGCTAGTCCTTGCAAAGATAGGTGTTGTACGACGTACTGCTGTCAAGGGTCTGGTCACACATTCATGTTACCAATGCAATAGCACATCCACTGCCTTATGTATGAGGCATTATTTTCCATTATAGACTGATGGTGTCTTAGTTGTGTGCCATATGCTGCGATGAACCATGTTGCCAACATGTATGTGTGATATAGGTGTGGTCCTCTGCTATTGCCCTTCAAAGGTGAAATGTACAGGATGTATGTCATTTACAGTGTGTGTGTATGTGACTGTTGTGTAATACGCATCACAATTGCTTTGGAATGTTCTGTGTCCTGATCAGTATATCAGCAATACTCCATGAGGCTACACTGTCATTCTGATAGTTAGAGATAAAGGTGAGCAAAAATGATTACCAAGACCATGATATGGTGATTATTATCGGTGTTTATTTACATATCTTGCTACAGTGGTGCTGGTGAGTTGTTTTAAAAGAAATTGTTCACAATATGTTGGCGCCTAAGCAATCCAGCAGCTTTGGTTTGTTGTTCCCCCTCATTTTGCAGTCCAGCATCCTCCTCTTCCTCCTCTTCAGGCATTTGTGGCTCCGGTTCTAATAGGGGAATGTTCCTTCGTATGCAAATGTTGTGCAGGATGGCACATGTTAAAATGATCATACAGACCATTTCTGGTGAATATAGGAGGCTGCCACCAGTGATGTCGAGGCACCTGAATCTCGACTTGAGGATGCCGAAAGTCCTCTCCACTATGGTGCGTGTCCTCCTATGTGTCTCATTGTAGGCACTCTCTGGTGTAATGCGTGGGTCAAAAATTTTGACGCACATTCGGCGCATACCGTGCCCCATATTTATACTTTGGCGCCCAACCCCGTGGACATCAAAATTTCATCATGTGCGTCATTTTTTGGAAGCGGGAAACTGCCTTGGTTAATGATATGCAAGGTAGGCGTTACCTTCCCAAAAATGGCTTTAAGGCCTGTGCGCCTTATTTATCCACCAGCGTCAGTTTTGACGCACAGTAGGGGATTTGGGCCTTAAAAAACGGCGCACAGCCTGATGTGTGGGGTTTTTAAAGGCCTGTGTCAGGGCAGGCGTTAAGGTATCTGTGGGCTCGGAAGGAGTCCAGAGGTGCCCTCCCCTGCCCCCAGGGACACCCCCTTCCACCCTCACCCACCCCTGGAGGAAGCCCATGGATGGGGGGACCAATCCCAGGGAAGTAGAGGAAAGATCAGGTATGTATTTTTTAAGTTTTTTTAAGTGGCATAGGGGGGCCTGATTTGGGTCCTCCTACATGCCACTATGCCCAATGACCATGCCCATGGGACATAAGTCCCCTGGGCATGGCCATTGGGCAAGGGGGCATGACTCCTGTCTTTGCTAATACAAGAGTCATGTCAATGGGGATTGTGCATCAAAAGAAATGGTGCAAGTCCAGTTGGAGGCCTGATTTTTGCCTCAGACCTGACTTGCACCATTTTTTGACGCAAAACCCCCATTTTCCCATACGCCGGCGCTGCCTGGTGTGAGTAATTTTTTTTTTTACTCAGACTAGTCCGCCGGCTAACGTCATTCCATAAATAAGGCACCCACATGGCGCGTTGGAATGGCGTTAACAGGCGGTGAAAGTTTTGATGCACAACTGTGTTGGCGCAGTTGTGCATCAAAAAGTATAAATATGGCCCTCAGGGGCATAGTTATACTCTGTTTGCACTGAATTAGCGTCATTTTTTTACTCTAATTCGGTGCAAAACTAACTCCTTATTTATACTTTGGTGCTAGACCCGTCTAGCACAAAATTTATTGAGTTAAAGTCATTTTTTGGAAGTGGAGACCTACCTTGCCTTAATCAAATGCAAGGTAGGCGTTCCCGTGCAAAAAATGACTCTATTGCCTTAACGCCATCTTTATACTCCCATGCAAAAATGGTGCAAGGGAGGGAGGAGGGGTCAAAAAATGGGGCAATGCTTGCTTTGAGTCAGGGCAGGCGTTAGGGGACCTGTGGGCCTATTTCCACAGTGGAACAACATGGAATAAGCCCCCAGATGCCCTCCCCTGACCCCAGGGGCAACCCCAGCCACACCAGAAAGACTGCAGAGGATGGGGGACCCCATCCCAGGTAAGTACAGGTAAGATTGAATTTTATTTTTGAAAGTGCCATGGGGACCCTGAAATGGGCCCCCAAACATGGCACAGGGGGCAATGGCCATGCCCAGGGGACCCTTGTCCTCTGTGCTGGCCATTGGGGTGGTGGGGTGGTGGGCATGACTCCTGCATTTTATAAGGCAGGAGTCATGTGGCATGGTAGGTTTAGCACCATAAAATGACGCTAATCTGGTTAGAATCATTTTTTTTTACTCTAACCTGCCTAAAGTCATTTTTTGGCGCTAAACCCTCTTTTTCTATGCTGCCAGCCCCACCCGACTAAAGTCATTTTTTTTACTCTAGTATACCCTTTGCATCAGCTTGAAAATTCCACCATTCCATAAATATGGTGCCCGGCTGGTGCGCAGGAATGGTGCAAGCCGGTGCTAAACTTTTTGGTGCACAACTGAGTTAGTGCAGTTTTGCAATAAAAAGTATAAATAAAAACCAATATTTTGCACTTTTTCGTCAAAAAATGACGTTAAAAAAGTATAAATCAGGGCCTTGGTGCTAGACCGGTCTAGCACCAAAGTATAAACATGGAGTTAGTTTTGCACCGAATTAGAGTTAAAGAAATGGCGCTATTTCGGTGCAACCAGAGTATAAATATGCCGTAGAGTATAAATATGTCCCTAAATATGGCGTTAAGGCCATGGAGTCATTTTGTTGCACGGGAACGCCTACCTTGCATCTCATTAAGGCAAGGTAGGTCTCCACTTCCAAAAAATGACTTTAACTCCATATATTTGGCTCTAGACAGGTCTAGCACCAAAGTATAAATATGGAGTTAGTATTGCACCGAATTAGAGTAACAAAAATGGTGCTAATTCGGTGGAAGCAGACTATAAATATGCCCCTAAATGTTGTATAAATACTTAACAAGTTAAGCCTGCCTGATCTGTGCCAAGCTACCAGAGGGTGCGCACAGGTTAATTTAAGATGTGTATCTGACGCACCATGACTTGGATTGTGGTCCTAACTTCGACAGGGTCCATACCTCTGCCAACTAGAGACCCAATATCTAACATTTGGGGACTCATCCCTGTTCCTGTACTTGTGTGTAATTTCTAATGGAATTTAGTGGAAATATAGAGGACAGTGTCAGCAGAATAGCCTTCACATTCCAATCATTGAACTACTACTAAATGCTGGTAATGTGCAAGTCACATCTAAAACTTTTTATCAATCGTGAAGTACATCCATGAAAGTGTACAAATGACATCTCAACATGTTTTTCTGTAACGGTCTGAGTAAAATATCTGCAGTTTGATTCATTAGTTAGACAAGTTACTTGAGTTATGGCATTTATAATCCTTATTCAGGGGGGACTGATCTGCCCTCACAGAGGTCAATATCATACCTATGTGAAATGGAGTGACCAAATAACTTTTACACTAATGGGCTTGTGGCTGCAGGGATGTAGACCTGTTGCTCTATTGATATATAGTGTTGTTTGAAGCATTACCTCTGTCTGCCTGACTGTTCAAAATTATGAGTGTAGATGTCCACATGTCAGGGCTCTGGTAATTTTGTTCAGCAGCTGTAGATTGGGTGTCAGCCTGCATATCTGAATGAAAGGTGTATTTTGTGTTTAGAAAAATTGCCATATTTTATATTTAAACTAGTGTGGCTCCAGTAGGCATCAATTCATGGATACAGTGTTACAGTCATGATTGTGGGCAGCAGGTCAAACACACTAGGAATTACATGGATTGGCATTCAATGCCAGCCTCATGCCTAGCATATTACCTATGTGACATTTATGTGAAACATTCATACAGTGCAAGGTAGAAAGTCAGGTTGCAGCACTGTGTAAAAGTTAAAATGCAGCAATGCACAGTGTTACCAGGATATGGAACATTACTGTGCTTACCTACTGGTGGCCTGCTTTTGCCTGACTAGCACCAACATTGACACCTTTGCATCATGGTGATCATGGCCATGCTTTGTAGAAAACAAGATGCTTGTCCTGATGCATAGTTCTGCATGTGTACATACACTCCTGAGATTGATTCAACATTTTATTTGTGTGCTGATGAATGCAGCCCAGGGAGAATGGGTGTACTTAAAACATAAAATATCAACTTTGGCTGTTTTGATACACTCATATACAAGAAGCATTGTGTCATTCCTAATAGCTTTTTGATTGATGCTAAATTGGTGAACTGCTCAAAATATTGTCTAGCGGCAATGAGACAAGCAGCCTACATCTATGGAGTACCTACCAGGCACAAAGTAAGTAATGTCAGCAATGTGTGATACCTAGTGTAACTCCAGATGAACTTGGAAATACAGAGTAACAAAGACTGAACTAGTTTATATTAGCACCTGTTATGTGTGTTTTGTACAAACTTCGACCCCCGCATGCTTTACGACCAACAACAAAAGTGACCATATCTGGACCATGTCTAAAGTTCACATTGACACATCATCATGAGTGTCATTCACTGTTATGAGTGATATGCTTATAATCATATTGTGAGTTAGTTTATGTAGTGTTCACCCACAGTGGCCTCACTTGAGTCAGTTTGACATATTGCATTTACAGATGTCATTGTTCTGAAGGTATATTGTACTTATCTCTGTCTCAAGATATGGTGTAGGTATGGACTGGCACTTATGATTGCATGACAGTATCAGGCAAGGCTAGGAAAACTTTATGTACAATTGCAACTTGAGGCATTATGTGTTTACTTTGATTTGAGCTCAGATGGGCACACTATGTGCAAATGCATCAAATTGCCAAAGGTTATCAGAGGACAGGGCTCATTTATGAACAGGCAAAGGCAACAGGAAATTGAAAGTCTAAAGTACGTCAGCTCCACAGGACACACCAGTGTCAAAACATTAACATGGGCGCATGCCGAAGCGTGTCAGCACTCAGGCCACAGTGGGACCCTCAATTGCTTCACACCTGGTACCCACAGAGAAAAGGAAGCTCAAACATGCATGACTCTCCAGCTTTAACTTGCACATTGTTAAGCAAATGTGTAGACTTAATAGGAGGATGAATCACACTGAACACGAGCAGGCAAGCATTAGGGAGATTGTCCTGATTTGCCAATGGCACTTGAATGCATTGTCATCTAGATCTAACTCTCTCCCTATGGACATTCCCTTCCCACTTCATTTTTCCTTTTTCTTTAGTATTGTTATTAGGCAAAGTGCTAGTTAGGGTTAGGTGTGTTGTAGTTTTAGTGTAGATAAGGTTTAAATTTATGAATATTTTATAGGTAGTAGTTTTAAGTGTGGTTTTATTAGGGTAGTTTACTTAGTGGGTGGGTGGTGTTTTTTCTTTTTGTAAAAAAAAAGAAAACTATAAATAAATGTATTTGTTTAGGATTAGATGTGTAGTTAGTATACGTTTAAAATGTAGGTGATGTTTGTATTGCTATGTATACTAAGGGGGTAGTTAATGTTTAACTTGTCATGTGTGTGTAGTTCTTAAGATTGATTATGATAAGTTAAGCTAGCATAGACTAGTGTTAAGGTCAGGTAGTAGAGGCTAGGTAATTGTAGGTAGTTTTCATAGTTATTATTTTTATACATTAATAAAACTGTCTTTGTTCTGTAGTTGGTTGTCATTTAATTCGTGACAGTTGTCACCATTGTGTTAGGTGGGTTAGGTGCATGATGTACCAATTGACCTGTGGTCTTTGTAGGCACATGTGGCTTTGTCAGAGGCCTATGAACAACTGTAAGTCTTCCACAGATTTGATTTCTCTGAAGCAACTTCCATACTTAAGACACAATAAGTGTAACTCACAAATTGGTCTGACACACAGCACAATACAAGTATTCATCTACTGAAGCACCCCTTGTGAAAGTGTGTGGCTAGGTACGCATTTGATTGGTATTTTCATACACAATGCTGTTCTCTACCTGCACTGTGGCATAAACTGCTGCAAAACATTTATGGTGATACTCTTGCACCAATGTGCAAGGAGCTCTGCTTTGGTGTCTGGATTTTTATTGTGCCAAAAATAACACCTGGCTGGACAACATCCATCATAAGTGACAATTTCTGCTTGCTTTGTGTGCCACATCATGCAGCTCATTTATAATTTGGCAACACAAATATATTTCATACCATATGTCTACCATTAATCCATCCCCAGGGGATATGTATCATTTATGTTGACTCACTAGGATCCCACTGATGGAAACATTGCATGTGCAAATGTTTTGATATGTGGATGTACTCATACTCAACATCTGTGAAGCCCCTCTGTGGCAGAGTATCAGCAAACATTTAATTGTGTCCTTGTTGAGTTAATCTACACAGGCGATGCAAGGTTTACTTGCATGTCTTGGGCAAAGTCGTTTACAGTATTAGCTTGCCCTTGCATGTCCTTCTGTGGCACAAGTGCAATCCTAATCCATGCCAACTATCAGTTTAGGTATCTGGCTATTATAGGGTCAACAATCAAGAGTTTGAGATTGTTTAATATGATTAAGGAGACAAGTGATGTTTACAAATTTTGAAATAACAAAGTACTCTTGACATTGCAATATTATTGTTGAGATTAGTTACACTATTTTTATTTAACACATCCCATATATATGTGGAAATATTGTATTACTCACTGTGTGTCTGTCAAGAAACACTATCTTGTTGATACATTCTGAAATGACATTGATTAAGTACACATTGCTAATCAAAACATTAGAATGGGTGGAATTGGTGTATATGCACATACAAAGGCACCATGTCTAGTTAAGTTTAGCTCAATCTTCCGTAACATCACAAAAGTTGTGCTGGTGTTTCTATTTCAAATATGCTTGTAGGCATTTGGTGCACAGCCATGCAGAACTCAATGGGCCATATTTATACTGTTTTAGCGCCGCATTTGCATAATTTTTTTACGCAAAAGCAGCGCAAACTTACAAAATACAATTGTGTTTTGTAAGTTTGCGCCGATTTTGCGTAAAAAAACAACGCAAATGCGGCGCTAAAAAAGTATAAATATGGCCCAATATGTTTCAGAAAAACTACATTATCTTGTAGAGGATCCTAACTTCACATTACAACATGTGAGTAGGTTTAGACTCATAGAGTAGCGTATACACATAGATAAACAAAAAATTATTGAGTCTATTTACAATTCATTTTATACATGGAAAAAAAGATTCATAATTGTGTTGTGACGCCGCCATTGAGGAGGAAAAAATTGCCATTAGAGAGTATTGCTTAGAATTAGGGGCCCAAGTGGACAAAAAAACTGCTGAACAAAGAAAGAGTACTGTACTGTATTCACAAGTTGGCATGATGTTCTATACAGGACAGATTTGAAAAATGACCAGGGACAGCCACAAACGTTCATAAGGATGTTCTCCTTTGAAAACTCATGCAATCAACATCTTCCTCCTCTCATGCATGTTTGTCCTCCCCTGGAAGTTGTGGAGTTTGAATGGGAGGCACACACATTGGTGACAGAAGATGTGCCTCCCATGTTCCCAACAGCATTTATGAGTGCTAGTAAGGCAGCATGGTTGTCCCTGCCAAGGATTTGCTGGTTAGCCAACATAGCAACAGTGTTGCTATTGAGGACACTCTTCATTGCTAAGAAGGAGTCTAATTTGTCCTCCAGGAACTGGATGGAGGTATTGATGGCCCCAGCTACCTGACAACGTCACTGGTGTCAGGCACCGTGCTGCACTGCATGTATGGGGTTGATCCTCTAAATACCAATTTCCAATTATTTGGGCAAATGCAGTAATTTGCAAGCACACACATAGCCAATTCCAGAATCACCAACAGTGAGTACTAAGTGGCATCTCTGAAGTACTTAGCCACTTCCGTATTTAGTAGCATGCAACAGCTCATGCACACTTAATTCCTTATGAACCAAAGGGGATTATCTTCTGAGTTGAGAAAAACAGTTCATTGTATCCCATTACCTTGGACATGTAGGGACATATTTATACTCTGTTTGCGCCGAATGTGCGTCAAAATTTTTGACGCGCAATCGGCGCAAACCCTGCCCCATATTTATACTTTGACGTCCGACCCCGCGGGCGTCAAAATTCCACCATGTGCGTCATTTTTTGGAAGGGGGAACCAGACTTGCGTTAATTATATGCAAGGTAGGAGTTCCCATCCAAAAAATGACTTTAAGGCCTGTGCCCCTTATTTATACTCTGACGTCATTTTGACACACAGGAGGGGGTGGGCCTTAAAAAACGGCGCCCAGCCTGATCTGCGCCGTTCTTTAACACCTGGGTCAGGGCAGGCGTTAAGGGACCTGTGGGCTTGGAAGGAGCCCAGAGGTGCCCTCCCCTGCCCCCAGGGACACCCCCTGCCACCCTTGCCCACCCCAGTAGGGCACCCAAGGATGGAGGGACCCATCCCAGGGAAGTAAAGGTAAGTTTGGGTAAGTATTTTTTCCCGATTTTTTTATTTGGATAGGGGGGCCTGATTTGGGCCCCCCTACATGCCACTATGCCCAATGACCATGCCCAGGGGACTTTAGTCCCCTGGGCATGGCCATTGGGCAAGGGGGCATGACTCCTGTCTTTGCTAAGACAGGAGTCATGTCAATGGAGGTTGGGTGTAAAAAAAAATGGCGCAAATCCGGTTTGAGGCCTGAATTTGGCCTCAGATCTGACGTGCACCATTTTTTGACGCACAACCCCCATTTTCCCATACGCCGGCGCTGCCTGGTGTGAGTCCGCAGCACCGGCTAACGTCATTCCATTAATAAGGTGCCCGCATGGTGCGTTGGAATGGCGTTAGCCGGCGGTGAAATTTTTGACGCACAACTGCGTTGGCGCAGTTGTGCGTCAAAAAGTATAAATATGGGCCGTAATTGTCTGCTCATGTTATCACCTTTCAGACCAAGGGACACTGCATAATCTCTTACACCAATGACACCCAAGTCATACGCTACCTGTCAGGAGACACTGACACCACCAACAGTACTTACACTATGACACTGGAAAACATGGCTATCTTAATGTGAGATTAGTTGTTCATACTCAACCTGACAAGACATATGTAATGACATTCAGGGCCATGTGCTCACCCTGTGGCCCACTTGCCTAGGCCTCAAAACCACACCCACAAAACACAACACACTTGTTCATCATCCTGGAAACATACCTCCCCATGACAGTTGTGATCTCACATCACCTGAAATATAACTGTGAACACCCTCTTGATCCATCTACCCCTCATGCTTATATCGGGCCATAATCAGTTAATGTTCTGAAACAAGGGATTGCCCAGTACTATGCATCAATAACAACTGATCAAGAGGTATAATCATGAGACATCATAACCTTCAATCAGTTTCCAGAATGACCTAGGTTCTACATTAGTCCACTTTCATTTAATCTTGTCACCCAATTATCTGAAATATGTCACTGAGTTCCACCACGCCTGCCATGTTGGGGAAGAAAACTTTGCAGATCCCTGTCCCTGTCAAGAGAATCAAATAGAATATAAACATAGTTTGAAGTTTTGCAGGGGCCCTAGAGCCAGGAACATAATAAGTAGTGCCAAACATAATAGGAGGGGGAGCTCACCTCCACTGTGAAGCCCAAGATGTCAGAAAACATCTTACCCACATTTCTCCAAAAACATTCCAGCATGTGACAATTTGCAAACATATGAACATCATCCATGTCCTGAGCTTCACACAACTTACACTTGCTAACCCGGGCTTCTCTCATCTTTGCCAATTTAGCCGGGGTCCAATACACTCTGCATAAAGTAAGAAATTGATTTCTTCTTAAGGAGACAGATCTGACCATGGAGTAAAACATGCTCATAGATACTTGCCATAACTCTTCCAGGTGAGCATTTGGCAGGTATTCCTCCCAGACCAGATGCAGGGTGTCTAATTTTTCCTTCTGAGTCCACCACCAAATATGCATACCAGCATGATACCTCCTTCTTCCTTGGTTTTGGATCTTAAAGATCCTGTTCCATTGGGATTAATTTCATATACAACCACCCCTGAGTCTGAAGCCAAGCGGATATTTGATAGTACTTAAACCTGGAGAGTGTCCCATTAGTCAGCTCTCTCTACATATCTCAGGGCAAACCCTTGCCCCCTTCCAAAACCTGTCCCTGGCACGTTATTCTGACAGCTCTTAGGGGCCTTGTTAAACTGTCTAACAGGAATGCCAGCATCCCAGGTGAATCCCATACCGGAGACCATTTACTGTAGTATGGAATACCCAAAAGTGACCGAACTCCAAACCTCATTTTCACTACACCTTTCAGACATTTCAACCTCACTTTTTTAAAGAACTTAGCTGCTCCAAATTTGTGAATATAGCCACCCCAGTAAACTGTTAAGCAAAGCACTATACATGAAACCCTGCAGCAAGCCATCTTGGTGATTCAATAACATTTTGTTATTCTTATGCTGATATACCCAACAGTACAGCTGGAAATCTGGCAATCCCAACCCTCCATTCTCTGTCTTTCTCCCCAGCTTCTTCCACGAAAGACTGACCCAGTTAATGGCCCAAAAAAGGATGCTACCCTTCCCTGGACCTTAGTGAGGAATTTGTTGTTGCACTCCAATGGGATATTATCAAACAGAAATACAAAGTTGGGGATAATGGACATCTTTATCAGGTTTATTATGCCATACTGAGTGAGTAGGAGATTTTGACACCTTTTTAACATTATATCAATCTCTTTATATATTTTCTCCATATTCACTTTTTTAGATCGTGTTATTTCGTTACCCCAGGTACCGTAATTCCATCGATGTCTGAATGTCCTGAAAAGTCTAATTCCATATCATTATCTCTGTCCTACTGCCATTGATTTCATACCCAGACTTCTCCCAAAAGACTTCACCTCTGTCATCAGGCGTGGTAGAGCATTTCAATATTTGACGTGCACAGCATGGGATCATCAGCATATAGGGCTAGTTTCCTTGAAAAGGCTTCCACCATAAAAGGCTCAATTTCAATATTTGGCCTCAAAGTTTGCACCAGACATTCAATATACAAATCAAAGACAATAGGGGAAAAGGGTGGACCCAGCCTACCCCCTGCCTATTTTTACCAGCAAAGTAAGACTGCCATTGACTAGCACCTGAGCTTGCGGTGTACAGTAATTTGTATTTAACAAGTCTTAGCTCATCCCCTACCCCAAACCTCTAATGTGCCAGCAAGATACTTCCAAATTACCTGATCGAAGGCTTGAGCCGCATCTAACATTACCAATGCCAAAGGCACCCCTTATGTTATGACAAGATCTATTGAAGTGTGTGTATAAGATCTCTCATCTGCCTCTGGTGTAAAAATCCCTTCTGTTGGAAAATAGGTTATTGGTAAGGGCAGGTAGGTACCTACACTTAGCAATGGGCCATTAACCTCCACTTAGGTCCAGTTAGGTCTCAGTAAATTAAACCCAGCTCAACCCTTGGTAGCTTGGCAACGAGCGACAAGGCTTAACTTAGGAGACAGAGTGTAAAGCATTCAAATATCACAAAACAGTAATTAAATAAAACACAGGAAACTGTTTAAAAATCCAAATCAAATTTATAAAAATAGAATATATTTTTATCTTTAAAATGACACAAAAACTAATAAAATCGGATAAGGGGAACCGGAGATGTTAATTTTTAAAGAATTATTGTTTTCTAGCGCCTAGAAATGAAAAGCGCCAATCTGGTCATCTGGTCGCACCTCGACCGGGGCAAAGTCAAACTTTAAGGCCAACCGCGATGGAGTCCAGCTCGGCTACAGCCCGCGGGAGGCCTTGGTCAAAAGTTTACCTTCGGACTTAGTCGTTTTTCTGAAGATTTTCTTCAGCGGGACAGACCTGCCAGTCCAATCCAACCTGCTGGAACTCTTCCTCAGATATGCGTTGCGGGAACCCTGGGTGGAGACTTTTACCTTCGGACTTAGTAGTTTTTTCGAGGTGAAAATCCTTTGACCGGGGCAAACCTGGATGTTGATCCGACGTCCTTGGAGCTCTCCTTGGATACGCTGGCTGGGAGGTCCCGGCGAACTTCCTACGTTCAGACTTAGGCCCTCATTCCAAGTTTGGCGGGCGGCGGTCAAAAGACCGCAGGGCCATTCTGACTTTCCCGCTGGGCCGGCGGTGTTGCAGGTGTGCGACGGGTCACGCTTTTCACTGTCTGCCAAGCAGACAGTGAAAAGCATACTGGGGCCCTGTTAGGGGGCCCCTGCACTGCGCATGCCAGTGGCATGGGCAGTGCAGAGGCCCCCAGGGGCCCCAGGACACCCGTTCCCGCCATCCTGTTTCTGGCGGTGAAAACCGCCAGAAACAGGCTGGCGGGAAGGGGGTCGGAATCCCCATGGATTCGCCGAGCCAGGGCTAATCCGGCGGGAAACCGGTTTTCCGACCGCGGCTTTACAGCCGCGGTCGGAATGGGCACTGAAGCACCGCCAGCCTGTTGGTGGTGCTTCCGCTGCCCGCGGCCCCGTCGGAATGAGGGCCTTAGTCTCTTTTTTGGAGATTTTCTTCAACGGGACGAACCTGCAAGTCAGGCCGGGTCGCGGTTGAGGCAAGCCGGCTAGAGTTGCAGTGGCGGGTCGGTCCCTCTATGGAGCTTTTTTTCAAAAGTTCTCTAAACTTCTCCAAACTTCTGGATCTTCTCTCAGATGTTCCTTTAAGGTTCTTTTGAAGTCCACAGCTCACCCCAAGGTTCCAGAAGCTCTGAGATGACACATGGGAGTGTGGACTACAACTCCCAGAATGCACCTGGCGCAAACTCCTTTTTGGCCACTGGACAGTGGTCAGCTGCTTGATTTATTCAGGAGTTGGTGCAGGGGACTCTGGTTAGCAATTTTTCACCTGTAGCAAACAGGGAGTCCCTCCTTGAACCAGTTGAAGCCAGACAAAGTCCTTCTTGTGGTGAAGCCCAAGTGTGCAGGGTCCAGGTGCAGGCCTGGGGTCCAGCAGGGCAGTCCTTCTTCTTCTGTGGTTCTTCCTTGTTGGAATCGGATAGGGATCTGAGGTGTGGGTGCAGGTTTGCCATTTGTATTTTTGCTCCTGGGTGAAAAACAGGGGGGTCGTGGTTCTCCAATCAGGGGCAGGGTCCTTCCCCCTGTGATGATCACTTCCTGGGAAGTGTGGCAAAAATCAATCCCAGGGAGCAACATTCCTCAAAAATCCATCATGGCTGAAAGTGATTTCTGGAGGTTACATCTGGTTGAGCCAACCCACTGGTGTGGCTAAAAATCCTAAACACACCCCTCTCCTGCCCTCTCCTAATCTAATCAAGGGAGCACCTAATTGTCTGGGTTTGCAGGATGTGGGGGTGTTACTGGGTTGCTCCAAATGTCCTTCTCTGCCTTTGAAGACCAGTTTGGCAGCCCTCCCCCTTCCTGCCTCACCATCTGCTGAGGAGAGATCTCCTCCCACAGGCACATCTCTTTGTGTGAAGCCAGGCCACTTCACACCTCATCAAGACAGCCTGGCCAGGCTGCCAGAGGCAGGCCAATAAGAGCACAGCAGTAAAAACCCTGCAGGGCTGAAGTTGGCAACTTTTCAGGTAAAGTTTTAAACTCTTTACCTGAACAAGTTATTTTAAATCCAACAACTGGGCGTAGTGGGATTTATTATAACAATGAATTTGATACCAAACTCTTGATATCTGTTACTTAAGGGGACTTTTAAAATTAAAATAAAGTCTCCCCATTCTAGCCTTTGGAGGCCATTCACTACAATGAGGGAAAAACAAATGTGGCTGTTTTACCTCACCAGGGCTTATAACACTATTTTTATAAGGTTCCTGCTTATAGTTACATGGTAGCTAGCCCTAGGGGCAAATAGGGCACACCTTAGGGGTGACTTATATGTAAATATAAGGTAGTTTAAGACTTTGGAACCATTTTTAATTCCAAAATCGAATTTGCATATAACTTTCATTTAAAAGCATCCAGCAAGGCAGGCCTGCTTTTAAAATGACACTGGGCACCTCAGCAGTGCACCTATGGATGCACTACCTATGCTGGGGTCCCTAAACCTACATGCCCTACCATATACTAGGGACTTATCGGTAGGTTGACTTAGCCAATTATAATTAGCCTAATTTGCATACTGATTTTACACAGAGCACAGCCCCTGGGACTGGTTAGCAGTACCCAGGGCACCATCAGAGTCAGGAAAACACCAGCAAAAAGTGGAAAATGGGGGCAAAAAGTTAGGGGGCCTCTGCAATAGGCCCTGTTCTCTCACACCTTCTGATCCTCATTTATTAATGTCCTCACTACCTTACTGAGATGCAAAGCGAAAATACTTGTGAAGATCTTATAATTGCAATTCAACAGCAATATCGGCTGGTATGATTGGCACTACATAGGATCTTTACCTGGTTTCAAAATCAAATAGATAACCACCTGATCCCACGAATCTGGTAACAGAGAGTCCTTCTATAAAATTGCATTGAATAGCTTAAGCCAGGCAGGGATCACTACATCCGTAATCATGATACAAAACTAATTCAGGATCCAATCCAGGCCAGCTGCTTTCCCTCTTTTAAGTGCTCTGACCGCTGTCAGAATTTTCCTGTTCAGAAGAATCTTCTGCTCAGAAGAGAGCTTTGGTAACTGCTTGTCTGCGAGCCAACTATTCAGCTCATCTCCTTTCACTTCAAGCATTTCTAGATAAAGATCTGAAAAAAACGTATGAAATACACATCCTATCCCTTCCACATCCTCCATCACTTTATTCTCCTCTTCATCTCTGATCTTCCTAATGGTATTTCTTGTTCTGTCCATCCTTGCCTTCAATGCCAGCAGTTTCCTGCAGTTCTCCCCTGCTCACATCTCTTAATTAACTCACCTCCCACCTTTGTTGTATCCTCTCCTCTATCTTAAGCTTAAACCTCAGTTGCATATCTTCCAGTATATTTTCTAACCTCTGCCTGTCTTCTGGCAATGTATTGGGAGATTTCAGATTGTTTCCCACTAAAACTATCTCCTCTTCTAGTTGCGAAATCTGCCTCTTTCCCCTCCTGAGCCAGGCAGCAAAATAACTTTTTGAGACCCCCCTTGACCAAGCGGTAAAAGCATCTCATACTACATGTATGGGTGCCAAAGCCATATTCCAATTTAAAAAATCTTTGGAGCCTTCCTCAATCTCATTCATAATTCTCGGTTGCAAAAATATTCCCCTGTTCAAGGTCCACCTTCTTACAGCCTGACAAGTTGGCACATGGAGTTTCAACAATAATGCTGCATGATCAGAAATATGTATAGGGAGGTACTCCATGTCCAAGATGATCTCAATCTCCCCTTCATCAATGACAGAATAATCAATTTTAGAGTAATGGCCATTTGTTTTACTGTAGAAGGAAAAGGACCTTTTTTGCCCCCTTAATGTAACCCATACATCACAGAAATTCAAGTTTTCTAACATAGAAAGAAGATATGTCCTTGTCTTTGTGACACTAATTTGTACACACACTGAAGACCTATCCAAGTTATTGTTCAACAAGACATTAAAATCTCCACCCAGGATAATCAGTGCTTCACAGACTAATAGTACAGAAAAAAGGGAGGACAATGATGTAAGATCATCTAAATTAGGACCATAATAACTAGCCAGAGTATACCGAATCGGCAACATCTTAACTTCCACGACTATCCATCATCCTCCCTTAAGTGCTTTATAGCTCACCACTTCCACCCCAGCATTCATTTTAAGCAGTATTGCTAGCAGGAAATTATGCATCTTACTGGCCCAGATGACCTTCAATATTGCTGGAACCCTCAGCTGCATCACAACCCCCATACTTCTGAGAGCCTCCACACGCTTACCTGTCTCCCACTGCCTATCTTCAGTACTTTTAGAGATATCAGACCTGATTTTAAATATAAGATCTTGACCCTGCAATGATTTCTCCTTCACAGCTGCTCCCAGGATCTTCCCTTTAGCTTTATAAGTCAAAAGGTTAACTCGAATCTTCCTGATCCTCTTATGTCCTGGGTTCAACTTGAAAGGATCTTGATGCATCCTTTGAATTTCTGTTTCTGAATCCAAAGAAGAGGTCACCTGGGGGAGAGCCCTAGTAAGTAGATCTACCACAAAATGTTTAACGTATCCCCCCTCTGCTCCCTCCTTAACATCCAAAGTTCTCATATTATTCCACCTTGAGTTGCTCTCCATTTTCTTCAATTTATATGCCAGTCCCTTCTCTAAAAGTCTTAACTTAGCTACCTCTTGTGAATTTTGATTCACTGCTAGACTCACCTCCTGAGTCCTATTTTCTAATATATATCTATGCGGAGTCAAGCTGGACAATTTGTCCTCCAAACTCAGACATGTGGCATGTATCTCCTTTTTGTTTGTTTCTGAGATTGAAAAACATTCCTTGATCTCTTGTGATAACTTAGGAAGCATCACCTGAACTGCGTCCCAACCTGCTGGACCTTCTGAGTGACTGACCCCACTAATTTTTACTGCTTCTAGTAGCTGAGAGTCACCTAACATCTCCACACCTCTCACAGCTCCCTCCATTCTGTCCTCTCTATCCTGCAGGGTTCCCAATACCTCCAAAAGTGTAAATATGTTCTTAGTAGGAACATCTGGATGTATTATGGGTGGGTCTATTCCTGCCTGCTCTTGCATCCCACTACCCACACCCTCATATTGATTTGGTACATTGCTAGTGCCCTCCATATTCCCCACACCTCCTACTCTACTCCCTGCATTGCTCATGGTATTTATTTTGAAATTGGACCTTACCAAGGGCGTTATCCTGGGGGAGTCTACAGGTATTATCACTCAACCTATCTTGGATAATAGGGACCCTTCTTGATGATGCTCTGCTGCAAGATTTTTTACGATTACAAGGCTCACCCCTGCTTCTGGCTGAGCCTGGGCCCATCCCCTACCACCACCAGCTGTTACTTTTGCACCCAATTCTGCCTGCAGAAAAGTCTGGGACCTTAGCTTGTACCTACTACTCTGTACTTTGCCTCCTGGGGCGTGCCTCCTCTCATCCAAGCAGTTCTCTCATGGTTTTCCTTTAACAGCCCCCGGCTTACCCTCCAACCTCCATCCCCCCTCATTCATGGGGATAGCAGCAGCAGCGATTTCAGGGTTATCAGTCCATCTCACGAAGTCCAAAACACCTCTTGTGCTTGATGAGAGCTTCCTCACGGCCCTCTGACACCACTTCTGCTTCCTGACCCCCGTCTGCTTCCTGACCCTTGTGCTGACTTTGCTGGTGCAGTCCATGCCAGGATTACTTCTGCATCGATGAAAGAGGTGCTGGGTCACCCCAATACTGTGTAGTGCATCTGCTGCAACCGTCCAGTAAAATTCTGGATTCCTATACTTTGGACCTAAAGAGGGATTGAGGAGGAAGAGAGGCCTTGCAAGTTCTGCACTAACGCAGAAACAAAGAAGTTAAACTCCTAATGCAGATCCACACTGCAGCTCCCGTGATCTAGGCTAACAAGCAGCTCCACTAGCTGGGTGCCTTGTTCCTTCCTCCGTTCAACATAATTGACTTGAGCATACTTTCTTGTTTACTCCAGCTTGCAAATGAATATTTGTCCACCCCATGACAGCTTAAATTGACACAATCACGTCCAAATACTTACATTTTATTTACATGTCTTTGACAATTATTCATATTCCTTCCTCATGACACCGCCAATAAACATGTGGTCATAGCTAGAGGTGGGGTGCTACCTGCAAGAGCATTTACTAATTAGCAAATACTATTGTGTGCAAAATTAAACATGTAGAAATAACTTGTAAAACTGAAAACAAGAATGAATGAAATGCAGCCCCCTTCTGTGCAATCCTAGCAGCTGAAAAGCACAAGGCAATAGTAATTGGTACGCTTTAGTGAAGAATGCACCATGAAACAAATATTTTACTTGATTTCTCATTAGTGGCCTAGGTTAGAAATCTATTAGGAATAACTGCTAAAACTTGTTTAGAAACTTTAACAATGAACCAATCTATGAAATACATATTCTTTTAATCTTCACATGTGCATAAGTTCATCTAATGAATAAAATGTAATATCACAAAATCAGTTTCTTTAAGAATAAAATACATAGAAATGAGTTTAGGGGGAAGGAAATGGGAATTGCAAGTATGCTCTACACTAACCACACATTTTTTAAATGGCAAGAGCCCGACATACAGTAGATAGCTCAGTTGCAACATTAGAACAAAATAAATAAAATGTTTCTTAGCTGATTTGTTAGAGAAATGTGCTGAAGGATGCTGTCCTTGTCTCATGAAGATGAAGATACTCTTTGATCTCTCGCAGACCCTCTCTGAGATATTACTCAAACTCACTTGAACAGTTTTATTTTTGATAATAATACCCAAATCTGAGAATTTTGAGAAACTTACTTGCTCTAAACTCTACTGAGTTTCTAAATGGTTTCACATCTTTCATTTATGACCTCTTTATGGGTTCCTATAGTTAATTGATTTGTCTTCTTCATAAAACCATCCTCTAAATTACACTAGCACATGAAATTGATTGGAACATTCTTGTGCATTGTTCAGTAAACTTTGATATATGATTTCCAAGCTCTGTCAATAAAGATGAGAAACTAACTGAATTGAACATAAAAATACTTAACCTTCTTCCAAGTCACATCATTGACTCCCAACGAAATGTCATTGATATACTGAAAACTGGTAAATGTTTTGATTGCAGCATCTCCCTGTCTCAAACTCTACCTCAGAAGTTCATTTAATGGGGTCCAGTAGCAAAGCATTATTTATTACTGGAAATGTCCACATTAACAACGTTGGTAGCAGAGGGAAGGTTAGGTAATGAGATAAAAGAACCTGCAAAGATTAAAATGTCTCCAAGGTAGATAAACGCCCAATTGCCCCAATCCCAAGTTCAAAGATTGTCAGAATTCAGTTCTTGAAGCGGTTGCCAGTAGTCTTTGCAAAGTGGTGAACTCCACTTGCAGGCGTGAGTAACAGAAGGGTTATGCATTTTAATTATGATGATTAATTGTGATTTGTGAACTGTAGATTGTTTGGATAATGTTTATTCATTGATGTTGTGAATTGCATTGCTGATGCATATGCACTTTTTGTCGAAGAAGATAAAGAGGTTATCAGACTAAGAAGTAGTCTATGATCCTGGGATAGATAGATAAATAAATAAGAGTTGACTTATGATATTCTTGTTTGCTAATGAGTTGAAGTGCAGGTTGTGAGACGTTGTCGACTGCACAGTTTAGATAGGGATAATAAATTGTTGTGGTTGTACTAATATTAATCAGCGTTGGTGAAACCTGATGCACAAAGGTACATTACATTTATTAGGTGATTTCCCGCTGGTCGAGATTTCATCGTTGTGGGTGTAAAACTCTTTTTGGTTGAAAAGTCAGAAGGAGTAAAAAAAATACCTTAAAGTTCCGGTTGTTGATTGTTCTATTGCTTTCATTAGAAGAAGCAGACAAAAGCTGTTATTTAATGTTGCATAGAAGTGAAGCTTTGTTTATGTACGAAGATATTGCTGCAAGGAGTGAGCTGTCATGTCATATTGTGTTACGATGTGTTAGAAATGGGGACTGTAGTTGGCAGAGGTATACACCTTTTACCAAGTAAGGACCACAATCCTAGTCAGGGTAAGTCACACACAATCCAAATTATCCTGGGTCTACCCTCTGGCAGCTTGGCACTAAGCAGTCAGGCCTAACTTAGAAGGCAATGCGTGAAGTATCTGTGTAATAAATCATAGAGTAACACAGTGAAAATCCCATAAAAATGCACCACACAGGTTTAGACAAATAGATAATATTTATCTGAATAAAATAATGTCAAAACGACAACGATCCAATAAGCACAAGTTAAAATATCACTTTTAAAAGAGTCTTAAGCCTTAGTAATAAACAGTTGTCTCATTGTTACACTAAGTACCTGGCATGCATCAAAAATAATGACGCACTGAGACAGCAGAGGAGGAGATGTGTGGAAAAATAAGGTGTGCGTCAGATTTTCCAAAGCGGCACAGACAATGTGTTGTTTCTTTCCACTCTACAAGGTGCTTGTGTTGTTTTTCGGCGTGCAGTCTTGGGTCCTCATTGCGATGCAGGGATATTTTGATGCCCAGGGACAATGCAGGGAAAATCATTGATGTGCTGGAAGAAGGCATGGGCGCTGCGTCGATCTGGTAGGCGATGCAGTGAATTTTCCATTGCAGGCAGGCGCTGTGTCGAATTTCCAGTCGGGAAATTGGGGCTGCGTGGGTTTGGTCGGCGGTGCAATGATTTCTTGGTCACAATGCAGACTTCATGTCGATTTTGGCAGGTGGTGCATCGACTTTAAAGGAGTATTAGACGTCAACTTGGATCACTCCTCTCCTCCACTTACAGGCACAGCGACACATAGGATAGCAAGACACTTAAGGGAGTGGATGAAAGCATGGGGCCTCTTAGATGTATGGCAGGAACAGCACCCCACAGACAGAGACTACTCATTCTACTCAGGACTGCACAAAGTGCATACGAGAATAGACAGAGTGATGTGCACAGCAGATTTAGCGCAGGGCATGATTCGTTTGGAATACCTCACTCGCACAATGTCAGATCATAATCCCCTGCTGGTCACTTGGAAGACGACACTGGACAGACCCCCCATACCAACATGGAGACTAACTCCCTCATCACTAGAAGATCAAGCACATTAGAATTAACAAGGGATCTGCCTCCTCAAGGTCACTAGAATAGGAGACCCTTATAGTGGCCACCAGAGGCTTTTGTCTAAGTCAAACAGCGGGAGTGAGATGCACCCTAGAATGGGAATTAAATAACTTAGAGATGATATTGCATGAAGGGGAGCACAATAGGGAGACTGGGGGGTGGAGCAAGAAAAATACGATCAGGCGCGAAAGTCCTATGCTCAGGTTGAAGAGCAGCTTAGATGTCACAGCCTTCGGAAATTCTTGGCCTCACTCCAAGTGGAGGAGAGACGCTCCGGCAGAATGCTGGCATGGTTGGTAAGAGCAGAGGGGGAGAATGCCCCCATTACAAGTGTGCATGACAGGTGGGGAGAACGTCTATGTGGACCGGGACCCATAAACAACGCCATTAAAGATTACTACTCTCACCACTATAGAGACCCGGGGAACCTTGGGGCGGATGACTTAGACAATTGTTTGGGCCCACTTCCTCTGAACCTACTACCACCTGAGGAACAAGACAGCTTAGTGGGTCCGCTGACGGAGGATGAGGTACAAGAAGCCATTAAGCAGCTGGCCCGAGGTAAGACCCCAATGGATTTTTTAAAAAAATACTCCACACTGTTGACCCCCCAATTAGTGGAAATGTATATGGAGGCGCTGCACCGAGGAGCTTTGCCAGACTCATTAAGAGAAGCTCTGGTGGTCCCCCTGCCCAAATAAAAGTCAAAGGAGGTCTCAGTGACTGACTTTCGCCTGCTATCAATGCTAAATAACGATTTTGAAATCCTTAGTAAAGCCCTGGCCAATAGATTATTACGTTATATTACCAGGTTAGTACATGCAGATCAAAATGGCTTTGTACCAAACCGCAGTACCTCACTGAACCTGAGGCATTTATTCGCTCTCCTGCACATGCCAGAAAAAGAGAAGCTCAAAGCGGTGATTGCTGCTTGCAGTAGGCTTTGAGAAAGCATTCGACTCAATTAGATGGGACTACCTTAGAAAAGTTATGCGTCGGATGGGTATGGGTGAGGGCTGGATAAAGTGGGTAGACTTACTATACTCAGCACCCCTGGCGAGGGTAAGGACGGGCAGAGTGATCTCAGACACTTACCCGATTCATAGGGGCACGCAACAGGGATGTCCGCTGTCACCATTATTGTTCACCTTGGCCATAGAACCACTTGCCGCTGAGATGCGATGCAGGGGGACGGGCAGGGGAATGAGTTGGGGCCAATCAGAACATATTATCTCACTGTACGCAGTTTACATCCTTATATACACCAAAGATGGGGAGTCGGACTTGCTTTGGGCTTTGACGATGCTAGACCGATTCGGTGCACTATTAGGCCTACACCTTAACAGAGGTAAGACATGTGTCTTCCCCCTAACACAAAACCTGGGGCGACCTTCATCTTGCTCGGAGGATTTGGTTTGGTCCCCACGCACCTTTAAATACTTGGGCATACAAATATACCATGAGATCGGGGACTTGCGGGATGGGAATATTGGGAGGGCGCTCTGCTCCTTGAGGGCTTTGGTTGGGTTCTGGCGCTCACTAAAATTAACCATAATGGCCAGAATGTCC
The DNA here is from genome assembly GCF_031143425.1 of Pleurodeles waltl. Taxonomy (NCBI): domain Eukaryota; kingdom Metazoa; phylum Chordata; class Amphibia; order Caudata; family Salamandridae; genus Pleurodeles; species Pleurodeles waltl. The sequence goes on from NC_090447.1 coordinate 918,431,870, forward strand.
TTGTCTAAAGTGATTATGCTGCCCCGCCTTCATTATTATTTTGCAAATCTATCGATACTGATCCCCCCGGCCTGGTTCCGCGAACTGAATACATTACTCAGGGAACTTATCTGGGACGATGGCCACAAACGTACTGTGCACGTGACCCTCTGTAGACCAGAGCTATCAGGAGGCCTGGGGGTCCCTGACTTTGAGACCTATTATTTATCCTGCCAATTGCAATGGGTTGCTAGCGGGCTTACTGGAAAGGGATGTCTGGGAAGATGGAGCACCGCTGGCGATGCAGGCACGGACTGGGCCATAGCGCAAATGATTAAAAGGAAGCTAATCAAACAGGTAGACAGTAGGATGATGAAGATTGCCATTTCAAACTGGAAGAGGTGCATCAAACAAGTGTGGGGGTAGAGCACCCTTATTTTCCGGCTTTGCCTCTGACCGTGTTATTAATAGATTCAGGAGAAGAGGGCTTGATAGGCACGGGTCTCGGAATCTGGAAAAGAGCAGGGGTGGAAACGGTGGGTGACCTCTTCCAGGATGTGGTGCTGAAACCCTTTGCTGACCTAGCTATGCGAGAGGAAGTCCCACCGGGGCAATTTCTTCTATATCAGAAGTTAACACATAACTTGGGTGAACACTGGGAGACGGTAAATGCGGAACCCACCATACATCAAATATTACACCTCCTCTTGACACTAGGAAATGATTCCCACCTCATTACTAAATTGTACCGAGCCCAACAGGAGGGGGCGCTTGACCCAATGCAACCTTTAAGAGAGAGATGGGAAAGATCCCTGGAAAGTTAAATAACAGACCCCGAGTGGAATAGAGTACTATCGCACTCCAAGGAGGTCTCTAGAAACACGAGGCTGAGATACACCCAATACAATTGCACTCATAGGACGTACCTCACACCACACCGCTTATTCTTAATGTATGGGGGAGAAGCCAAGACATGTCCCAGGTGTAGTAACGTAGATGCAGATTTTGACCACATGGTATGGCGTTGCCCCGAAATACAACGAGGCTGGGGCGGTGTGTTGGCAGATCTAACTAGAGTAATTGAAAGGGAATTGTCCTTATCACCCTCTGTGTGTCTCCTGGGTATTAGAACAGGACTGCCACGTGGGAAAGTGAGGAGTCGATTCATAAATTTAGCTTTGGTCCTATATAGAAAATTGATAGCAAAGGGATGGAAGTCCTCTAGGCCCCCCACGCTCATGGAATGGAGGGGTGAGGTGGAGAAGTGGTCCAGAGCTGAAATGCAGGTATTGAAAAGAGAGGAAGAACGGGGAATTTGCCAGACACCCATTGCCCCAGCCTGGGAGGAGATATTGGCGAAATGGGAGAGGACAGTAAAGGGAGGAGATCTGCCCATAGAGTGAGTAACTTAAAAGCTGAAGAGGGGACAGCAATGGAAGGAAACAGGGACACAGCACACACACTGGAATAGGACGAATCTGAAACCCTTACCCTAAACAAGTAATAAGAGGGAAACGACCACAGGCACCAGAATAAAGTCCGAGAGCACAAGTGGTGCAATTAATGATAAGTAAAGTCCGGCATGGCATGAAAGAGAAACAGTTTTATTTAGGACGAATAACACAAAAGGACTCCACCTAATCCTGAAAAGAGAAGGAACAGAGACTAACCCCAAATGAGCAACAGCCGATCCACTGGGATACCATCACGTTATTAGTTGAATTTAAAAGTTAGTTAGAGGCTGTTTAAGAATGATGGGAAAACCAAAAGACTAAGGATGTGTCATTGATTTACATCACCGACATGTATACGAGGTATACTAGACCTGAACTAAGGACATCAGAAAGTGAAGTAATGTTGCAGCGAATTGTGAAATAATTTATGGAACTTTGCAATGATCTGAAACAACGATGTACAAAATAGCCAATACTGTAAGATATAAAGTATATGTGTTACAGCAAAATGTTAATAAAAAAATATTTAAAAAAACAGTCCGAATGAGAGTTACTATACTTACATGTAGTCAGTAGGGCTTTGGTGTGGTCCATGACTTTTGACAGCTATGATCACAAAGAGACTGTTCATGACAACCTCCTCTGGTTCACCTATTGTTAGACCTGGCATCCATGGTGTGGTCTCCCCTAACTTTTTGCCTCTGCTTCCCAGGTTGTTGCTGTGTGCTGGACACTGTTTTTGCTGTTTTTGTTGCTCTGGGCAGTTTGCCACTGCAGACCAGTGCTAAAGTGCAAGTGTTCCCTATGTGTACATTGTATGTGTAATTGGCTTTTCCATTATTGCCAGATTTGATTTACTAGGAAGTCCCTAGTAAAGTGCACTGCAGGTGCCTAGGGCCCGTAAATCAAATGCTACTAGAGGGCATGAAGCACTAGTTGTGCCACTAACATGAGTAGCCTTGTAAACATGGATCAGACCTGCCACTGCAGTGTCCGTGTGTGCAGTGTTAACTTGCCAATTCAACCTGGCAAGTATATCCACTTGTCAGGCCCTAACCTTCCCTTTTTACACATGTAAGGCACACCTAAGGTAGGCCTTAGTTAGCCCCATGGGCGGGGTGCAGTGTATGTAACAAGTGGGACATGTACTGTGTGTTTTACATGTCCTAACAGTGAAATACTGCCAAATTCAATTTTCACGGTTGCAAGGCCTATCTCTCTCTTAGTTTAACGTGGGGGCTGCCTTTAAATATCCTTAAAGTGCAGTTTCCTTTTGAGAGCAGATCGAGATGTGGGATTTGGGGTCTCTGACCTCACAATTTAAAAATACATTGTTTGGTAAAGTTGTTTTTTAAATTGTCTGTTTGAAAATGCCACTTTTAGAAAGTGGGCATTTTCTTGCTAAAACCATTCTGTGACTCTGCCTGCTTGTGTATTTCCTGTCTGGGTCAGACTGCCAGTGGGGCTGTTTGTGAATCCCTTCTAGACAGTGACAAAAAGGGAGCTGGAGTGTAGCCTGCGTATCCTGATGAGCCATCAGAGCTAGAGTGGAGGGAATGCCCTCACACAATGTAGACTTCAACCCCCTGGTGTGTGTCTATGGCCAGGCCTGGGAAAGACAGGATCCTATGAACAACAAATACTTTCCTTTGAAGTTTCCCTACTTCAAAGGCAAAAAGGGGTATAAGTAGAGGACGCATAACCCCAGAGTTTTAGACCACTTCTGGAATCAAGAGCTAAAGAGCTGGAGGAGAAGTGCTGCCCCTTTGCCTTTGATTGTGCTCTGCTGGGTTGGCCTGCAGTAGCTGCTTCTGCCTGGGAGAGGACAAAGACTGGACTTTGTGGTATATTCCTGCTTGTGAAAAATCTCCAAGGGCTTGGATTGAGCTTGCCTCCTATTTGGAAGTCTCAGGACCATGGAGGACTTCATTTGCCAGCACCTGGACTCTCTGCTGAGACTTCTACCCTGCCAAGTGGTGCCCTATCCAGTCCCTGGGCCCTTGAGAGGTGAAGTTGGCAGAACAAGGACTGACATCCACGCACAGAACACCGTGCAGAGAAAGTTTTGACGCACCACCTGTACCATGGCTGACAATGATGTGCCACCCTCTTCGCGGCTAAAGTCAACACATAACAGCTAGAGAAATGATGCAACACCCACTTACAGCTGCGGACAATGACGCAAACCCCAGCAGTGCAGTTTTTTAATATTGTGTGATTGGATTTCTCACGCATCATCGCTGGGCGTAAAAAGTCAATGCAAGCCTGCGCGGATCTGAGGTGCCCTTCCCGAAATGGAGGCTTCGCTCTCTTGTGGGAGAGAAAAACGACACATTGCTGACCCTACCAGAGAAGAAACGACTCATGGCCTCACTTGCGAGTAAAGAATCAACGCATCGGAGACTTTTTCGACGCACGCTCACCCGTGCAGCTTTATTTTTGATGCAGACCAGGTACTTTGTGTAAAATCAATGTTTTCATTGTTAACTATGTAGTAAGACTCATATTCTTTTGAAAATTCATATCTTGTCTTGTGTATGTTGCATTTTTGTCATTTTCATCTTGTTTGATTTAGATAAATATTACCTATTTTTCTAAACTGGATTGGTGTCCATTGTTTTGTGTTTTCACTGTATTACTGTGTGTGTTGGTACAAATGCTTTACACATTGCCTCTGAGATAAGCCTGACTGCTTGTACCAAGCTACAGAGGGTGTGAGCAGGAGTTATCTAAGTGTGCATCTCCCTTGCCCTGATTAGAGTGAGGGTCCCTGCTTGGACAGGGTGCCAACCAGAGACCTAATTTCTTACACCTATTAGGAACCGTGGACAGATGAGACAGCTTCTGGAAGCTTTTAAGCTTCCAATTGAAAATGCTGTTGTTAAATGTGCAGCACATAGGACTGACAATGGTTATGTCACTGTCAGCAATAGATATGCAGATGAAGTGGCAGCCTTTTGTGCAAAAATGTGCCTGAAGCAGAGCAACGGAGTTCGATCAGAGTTGGATGTGGTCAAGATGAGAATGACATTTGGGTTTCAGTATATATAGATGGAAGACCAGTGTTGCCAGACAATCTGTTATCACTAATGACACAACATTTCCATGGACCTGCACATCTACGTAGGGACACTATAGTGAGGACCTTTAAACAAAACTGGTTTCATCCTAAATTCAGAGCCCATATAGAAGATAGATGTCAGAGATGTCTATCAACTCAACAGATGGATGCCGGGAAACAAATAACAGTTACAGTGAGCCACATAGTAAGGTCAGGAGGTCCTTTCAATGGAATGAAGATGGATTTTATTGAAATGCCCATCTGCAATGGGCTGAGAGAGGGCCTTTTTATAGTGTGCATTTTCTCTCTATGGGTGGAAGCATACCCACAAAGAAAAATTACAGTCTCACTGTAGACAAATTGCTTTTAAGGGAGTTAGTATGCCTGTTTCTTTGGGAGTCAGATAGAGGAACTCACTTTAACAGTGAGATCATTAAAATATTGTGTGCAGCATTGCAAACTGAACAAAAGCTACACTGCAGTTATCAATGTAAAGCATCTGTAATCGTTGAGCAGTTCAATGCAACCATTAAATCGAGTTTCTAAAAGTTTGTTCTTCAACTTCACTGAAATGGCCTGATCCTTTATCATTGCTGTTGATGAGAAAGTGAAGTACCCCTACTAGAAAGACTGTTTAGCCCCACATGAGATAATGATGGGGGAGAGCAATGAGATTACCTATTATTCCTTTAACTGCACTTGTGAACTTAACCGAGTATGTTGCAGTCAAATACTGTACTGGCCCTTGTCTGCTGTAATTAAACATAACCATCCAGGCATGCAACTGGGCTGCAAGTTTATGCTTATCATCCAGCAAAGTTTGCAGTCTAACTTCTCTGTTTAATGCACTGCAGAAGAGGGGGTATGACTTGCTAGAATCCTGTGAGTGTGTTCATGTGTCTCATGCAGGTATCCACTGTAATGGGCTTGTCTTGTTTCCCCTGATTTTATACCAGATCTTAATTGTATGACATTTCCATGGTAGGTGCTGCTGCTTAAGAACGTCTACCGTGTGAGGGTGTTGCACAATGATGGAGACAAAAGACTCAGTTGTAAATTTTGATTTGTTGCTGGTCCCAAATTAGCGAGTCTTTCCCATATAATGCTGCACTCCCATATCTTATTGTTGGAAAAAGTTTTGCGGACATGACAGACATTAAGGGGCATATTTATACTCTGTTTGCACCGAATGTGCGTCAAACATTTTGACGCACATTCGGCGCAAACCGTGCACCATATTTAAACTTTGACACCCAAGCCCGCGTACGTCATAATTCCTCCGTGTGTGTCTTTTTTTGGATGCGGGAAACTGCCTTGCGTTAATGACATGCAAGGTAGGGGTTCCTGCCCAAAAAATGACTTTAAGGCCTGTGCGCCTTATTTATACTCCCATGTATTTTGATGCATAGGACGGGGTGGGACTCTTCCCTGCCCCCAGGGACACCCCCTGCCACCCTCGCCCACCCCTGGAGGACACCCATGGATGGTGGGACCCATCCCAGGTAAGTACAGGTAATTTGAGGTAAGTATTTATTTTTAAAAATTAAAGTGGCATAGGGGGGCCTAACTTGGGCCCCCCTACATGCCACTGTGCCCAATGACCATTCCCAGGGGACAGAAGTCCCCTGGGATTGGTCATTGGGCAAGGGGGCATGACTCCTGTCTTTGCTAAGACAGGTGTCATTTCAATGGGGGTTGTGAGTCAAAAAATGACACAAGTCCGGTTTGAGGCATGATTTGTAAAAAATTTTGACGCACAACCCCCATTATCCCCTACGCCGGCACTGCCTGGTTTGAGGCTTTTTTTTTTACTCTGACCAGTTCGCAGCGCCAGCTAACGTCATTCCTTAAATAAGGCGCTGGCATGGTGCATAGGAATGGCGTTAGCCAGGAGTAAAATGTTTGACGCAAACCAGCGCTGTCACTGGTTTGCGTCAAAAAGTATAAATATGGGCCTAAGGGTTTATAGGAAGGCCCATTCAACTTCCTGAAAAGGGCACAGAAGGGGAATACCAAAGTTTTGCATTTCTGCATAATATGTTGCTTGTGCACTGCAAAATTCCGTTTATTGTCCATGTTTAGGCCCAAGTATTTGAAATGACTGACGTCTTTTAACACTCTATTACCTAATGTGAGATTAAGTGCAGGGCTAAAGGTACTCGCCATGGACATGGTTTTTTACTTGCTAACATTAATTTCTAGTTTGTTGGTTTTCGCAACATTGACCAACGTGTTGACTAGCCACAGTAGACCCACTCTTGTGTGGCTCAGTAGAACAATATTGTCTGCATTTAAGAGATGTGATATATGCAGAGTTCCCAGATTCAGAGAGTGTGAATTTATCTCATCCAGCTTTGGGTAAAGGTCAGTTATGAAAAGATTGAACAAATGCAGAGCCAGGACACATCCTTGTTTGAGACCAGTATTAGTTGGGATCTTCCTTGAGAGATTTGTACCATCAGCTAGCTTGAGCTGTACCCAGGTTTTGTCATATAGCATATCAATACCTCGCAGGAGTCTTTCATGCAGGCCCCAACTTTGCAACCTTCCCCAGAGAAGGGTTCTGTCCACACGATCAAAAGCAATTTTAAAATCTCTGAAGCATAAGTGCAGTTTTTTCTTTAGGCGCTTTGATTTATCAGCTATGTCACATAATGATAACATATTGGTCATGGTGCTGTATCCCTTCCAAAGCCAGTTTTGTTCAAAGGGACAAGGTTGATAGAATTACATCAATGAAGCAAATCATCTAGGATCAAAGAAGCAAAGTGCTTAGCATTGGAGTCAATTAGAGCAATCAATCTATAATTAGCAAGGTTTGATAAATGCCCCTGCCCCCTTAAATATCGGATTGATGAGAGATCCTCTCCAACTGTCCGGTATAGTTAATCTCAGTTCTACTTCAGTGATGATTGCTAGTGGCTTGGACCAATATTCCGGATCTGCCTTACATATAACCTGAGGGAGGTCGTTGGGGCCGGGTGCACCATCACTGCACCCCTTCTTGATCACTTGGGTTACCGCTTCAGCTGCATATCCCATGGGGTTTGGGTAGGCCTGGTCATAGATTGTTTGCACGTTTGACTGGATGTTCACCTCAGGAGTCCATTCCTTGTTAATGAATATGTTGGTCAGATGATTTATCCATTTTTGCTCAGGAATGGACAAACAGTTGACAACTCTGGATATACGGTCAATGCCATTGAACATTGCCCAAAAGGCCCTGGATTTGGCTAGTTATCAACTAAAAATAAGTTTTCAGCAGAAGTTATCCTCCTTCTCCTTATGTTCTAACGATATATGGGATTTGTAGTTTTTTCTTAAAGATTTTATTTCCTTGCACCTCTTTATTGTAACATTTCTTTTTTTTATTTTTCTGAGCTCATTCTGCAGCTACAAAAAATGTTCTGGCAGACTCAGAGATCCTTGTAATACTCGTGTCGGTGCCGGTCGAAGTGTACAATTTAAGGAAGACAGTTTAAAAAAGATAGACCACACTTCCACTGCTGATGTGTGCCAAGATGTTGTGCATTGGTACACTGCTTTTGTCTTGGTAGTTACCTTCAGCAGAGACCTAGGTGACCAAGTCAAATGCTTTAAGTTGGTGGATTCAAGGCTAACAAAGTCCACCAGAACTGGGGTATATGTGGCAGCATTCCGATTCAATTATATATGCTGATATGAGTGATCACTTTGAAGGGTGGTTTTGAATATTAACTTCTTCAGCTGTGACCACAAAGAGAGAGACATAATGGCATGGTCTATTGTGGAACCCACCTTCGCATTCTAATAAGAGTACCTTGGTGGCGTATCATCTATAGTCTTCCTGTAGGAGGCTGGCCTAGTTTGTAGTGAGTACCTTGTGCACTTATACCTTATACCAGGTCCAGTTAACCCTTATTATTGAAACATAGTAGTGTTCTAGCAGCTTAGGCTGATAGAGGTAGCTGTAGCAGAGCAGCTCAGACTGAACTAGGAGACATGCAAAGCTCCTGCAATACCACCATAGTTACAGAGTACTTATACACAATAAAAGAAAATACTCAGTGTTACCAAAAACAAAACTATTTATTTGGGTGACACAGTACCAAAAATATCTCAGAAGCAATACTCCTTCTGAGGTAAGCATTATACACAATATATACACTAGACACCAAAGTAAGGTAAGTAAATAGTCATAGGATAGTGCAAACGATAAAAAATACCATTGAATGAAAGAGGAAGGAATAGGTCTAGGGTCAACACAAACCATATACTAAGAAAGTGGAATGTGAATCACAAATTCCCCCCTAGACAAGTGTAGTGCGTGGAGATTCACTGAGAGAATAAGAAAACCACAAAGGTGAGCAAAATACCCCACCCCAGAGCCAAGGAATGTAGGAGTAAAGTACTGCAAGTTTCCTTAGACACACTGCAAGTCGTGCTTAGAGTTATTGCAAGAACCAAGCAAGACTGCAAGCAACAAATGGTGGATTCCTGCACCTCAAGTCCTGTTAAGAGAGGAAAGCAAGTCCAGAAGTCACAGAAGATTCCAGGAAGGACAGGAGCCCCTGCCAACCTAGAAGATGGTGCAAAAGAGCATTCTCCAGTTGGAAGAAGTCTGCAGAAGAGCACCAAAGAAGATGGCAGCACGTTCCTGCATGATGCAAAGGATGTCCCACGTGGAGATGTTGGATGCAGGTGAGTTGCAGCGCTGGATTCGTCCAACAAGCCTTGGTTCAAGTTATGTCGCGGATTGCGTCAAAATGGCGCTGCCTGGACCCAGGAAGGACATGGTCACCTAAAATCAGACTGAGGAGGCAGAGGGGGGCTCCCAAAAGTCTATGGGGCATATTTATACTCTGTTTGCGCCGGATGTGCATCAAAACCTTTGATGCACATTCAGCGCAAACCTTGCCCCATAGTTATATTTATATATATATATATATATATATATCAAAACAAATCCCTTTCCGAGTTAGAGTGACGCATACATTATGCAAAAAAGAATAGAGAACTCTGGGTAGTTCCCAAGTTTAGGTGGAGAGCAGCTCTAGCTAGGAGTACCCTGCAACACCAGTGACACTCTAGATTTGCTCACCTCAAATGTCTGTTTATCTAGCAAAGTTTTTAAGCATAGGATCAGCACAGTGCCATCCGTGCTGAGTTAGATAGTAACAAAGTAGTTTGCTATTTGTACAGCAAAGTCTTTAAGGATAGGTTTTATACAGTTTCAACCTTGCTGAGCTGTAAAATGACAAAAGCCATTTACCACTCCAGGCACCGTATTACAGCTTTGGACTGGTAAAATATTGTTCAAGTCAACCTGGAATGAATAAAAGCAACCCCTGACACGTGTTTCGCTCTCATTAGAGCTCATCAGAGAAGTTTAGCTTTGTCCAGACACAAGGGAGCACCCAGTATAAGTCAAAACAAATCCGTTTCAGAATTAGAGTGACACATAAATTATGCAAAAAAGAATAGAGAACTCTGGGAAGTTCCTAGGTTTAGGTGGAGAGCAGCTCTAGTAAGGAGCACCCTGCAACACTCATAGATTTGCTCACCTCAAATGTTTGTTTATCTAGCAAAGCTTTCAAGCATAGGATCAGCACAGTGCCATCCATGCCAAGTTAGATAGTGACAAAGTCTTTTGCTATTTGTACAGTAAAGTCTTTAAGCATAGGTTTGACACAGTGTCAACCTCACCAAGCTGTAAAATGACAAAAGCCATTTACCATTCAAGGCACAGTATTACAGCTTTGGACTGGTAAAATACTGTCCAAGCCAAGCCAGAATGAGTAAAAGCAGCCCCTGACACATGTTTCAAGCTCATCAGAGAGATTTAGCTTTGTCCAGACTCAAGGGAGCACCCAGTATAAGTCAAAACAAGTCCCTTTCAGAGTTAGAGTGACGCATAAATTATGCAAAAAAGAATAGAGAACTCTGGGTAGTTTGCAAGTTTAGTGGAGAGCAGCTCTAGTAAGGAGCACCCTGCAACACCAGCGACGCTGTAGAGTTGCTCACCTCAAATGTCTGTTTATCTAGCAAAGTTTTTAAGCATAGGATCAGCACAGTGCCATCTATGCCGAGCAAGATAGTGACAAAGTATTTTGCCATTTGTACAGCAAAACTTTCTGCTCTGTATTGCCTCAGACCATATTTAGAAGGTCATGAAAAGCCATGCAGAGTGGCTTTACATGGCCTTGTAAATGGCCCTGAAATGTATGCCACAGAATCATCACTAAAAGTGATGCTCTGTGGCACAGAGGGGCTTGTAAATAAGCCTGTAAGTGTAGCAGGCCCAGATATCACCATTCCACACATGGTATATAATGCCCCATTGTTAGAAAAGCGGTCTTTAGTTGGCAGTCAGGTTACCCCCTGTACAAGCAAGGACCCTCACTCTAGTCAGGGTAAAGGAGAATTACTCTCAGTTAACCCCCGCTCACCCCCTTGGTAGCTTCGCATGAGCAGGCAGGCTTAACTTCAGAAGCAATGTGTAAAGAATTTGTACCAACACACACACACAGTAATAGAGTGAAACACTACAAAAGGGATACCACACCAGTTTAGAAAAAAGGTAATATTTATCTAAATCAACCAAGACCGGGGCGACAAAAATCCAACATGCACAAATCAAGATATGAATTTTAAAAAGGATAAGAGTATTAATCCTGAGAAAACAGTGACAATGCTGTTGTTACACAAAGTACCTGGTTAGCATCAACAATAAAGCCGCACAGGGGAGCGTGCATCGGAAAAAGCAGCGATGTATCGATTCCTTCCTCGCTAGGGAGGGCGTGCATTATGTTCTTCTCCAGTCGGGTCGTTGATGCGTCATTTCTTCTCTCTCACAAGAGAGCCATGCGTTGATTTCTGGACGGGGCACCTTGGATCCGCGCAGAGTCGGTTGACTTTGATGCCCAGGGACGGTGCGTGGAAAATGCTCTCGCACAGTGTTAGAAACCGTACTGTGTGGGGTATGCATCATTATCAGCAGCCACAAGTGGGTGTTGCGCATCATTTCTCCAGCCGTGATGTATCGATCTCTTAGTGACGATGCAGGAGGAGCGTTGATTTTAGCTGCAAGGCTGGCGGGCGTCATTTATCAGCTGTGTTGCAGATGGTGCGTCGTAAATTTCCCAGCAACTGGAAATGCGTTAAAAGCCTATGCCTCACAGGGGAGGCACAAGGGAGGTGCAATGAGGAGAAATACCTTTATTTCTCCACGTTTTTCTTTTTTCTGTGTGCTGCATTCTACAGCACATATAGAAAGAGGAAAACACCTCTTGTGACTGATTTTGTGCATGAAGGTGTCTCTTACTACACAAAAACAAACATCCCCACTTCATAGACACCCTTGTACCATGGTTCAGGGGTGCCTGCATTGGTGCATGTCAGCCCATTGTGCACAACAGCAATGGAAAACAACAGGACATGCCATATTTTTTAGCTATGGTGCATTCCTGCCCTTTTCTTCTGGTGCAGGACATCACAGCAAGACGGCTTGTGGTGCTGCCCTACAGCAGAAATTTGAAAACATTCCCCTTAACCTTTTTGTTGTAAATGTGGTGTGAATCCTCATCTCCTGTGTGGAGTTGCCATACAAATTAGTCAGAAAATGCAATGTGAGACTCTACAGTGCAGTTGTGAATGTGACATACATTTGTAAGGTTAACCATACCCAGCCATGTACACCTATGAATCCACTACCACATATTTTCATAGACTATGGCATTTTGGTCATGGCTCCTCTGGCATCCCATCCATCATGTGGTCTGTTAGAGATTGGCAATATATTCACCATTACATTATTTAGATGTGACTGCATATGCATCATATTCAATTTTGAATTATGAAGTATCCTTTCAATGACACATGATTTTTGTGGGTTTTCGATGCACATTGAACATAGCATTGCAAAGATCGACTTGTATCACACCCAATTCTTGCACTACACACAATCAGCATACGGGTTGACACTCACTGGTAATATCCAGATCTCTGAAGCTCTCTACCTCACCAATTGTGTATGGGTCTGGTACACCTACAAGAAATAACATGATACAGTGAACTGTGAATGTAGGCCACATACACTGTGGGCAAGAGAAGCACAATACATATGAAGAGCAATTGGCTATGTAAATCTTCAGGTTGTAATGAAACAAATGGCACAGTTGGCATATTGTAATGATACACATAGGTAAGGTAGGGTGAAGTGCATACACGTATGATGACCCAAATCATGCATCTGGTGGCCAGATTGCAGGATCAGTTCAAATACCTCACCACTACGAAATGTCACAAGGGTTCCTAACTTGCATTGCTCTGTGCACCTAAAGAATTCACACACCACACTCTGCAAGATATTGCAGTACCCATGCTTATCTCATATCTTTACATGTCCATGACAATGCTATACACATCAGACGGCAGTCATCCTTGTTTCTTGTTTCAACTTAGATCAGTGCCTATCAGTGCTGCATAGTAACAGACACTGTCCATCCATGTCCTATACAGGTCCAACAATGAATTGTGAAAAATTGAACATCAACATGAATGAGATATGTTCAGATGTGTCTCAATCAGCCTGTAAAACATTTGGAGATAGTTACATGTGAGTGGACTCACTTGTATCATACATCAGGCCTCATTTACAAGAGGCCTAAACAACTGGAGTGTAATTTATAAAACCACTTCAGTGGCTAATCCCTCTCAATCGTACCTATGAGGCCATGCAAAGTGCCTTCATAAGTATGAGTATAGCAGGGCAGTGCAAGGCACAGCATAGCCATACTGTACGTCATTACGTATACATTGTGATTGCTGTTCAAAAAGCAACAAAAATGTGTTTTGACAGTTTCTCAGATTTGTAAGACTAAGTCAGGGAGGCATCATTACTGTGTGCCTACCTATGGGAAGCATAATGAGGAGTATCATGGGCAATTATATTTGTGCTTTTCAATATTGCACACATAGAAGAAGGAAAACACCTCCATTAAATGTTGTTGTGCAAGAAAACTGCCTGTGCTTGCTAAATGCACCAATTAGGGAACCAGTGCAAGCATAAAGCAGTGAAATGTCCCATACTTCATGACTACAGGCCAATCCTGCACTTTCCTCTTGAGGCTGGCCTGCATAGCCAAAAGCCTTGTTGTCCTTCCCTGCACTACAACTTGTGAATGGAGCTCCCACAGAGTTTCGCAGAAACATTTGTGTGTCAGTTATGATCTGTAATGTCTGGTTATAACACTACTTACCAAATACTTGTGGTACAAGAAGCACATCTGGAGCTGCCCTGCACTACCTAGTTTGGTATCAGAGAAGTGGCCTGGGAGTGCAACAGGTATGTGTGGCTGCGTTATGCATCCCTGGGACATCTTCGTATTAGAGAAAGGGCCGCAGACACTTATGTGTCCCTTTCTGTAATGCAGATAGCACTGATGCACATATAGAGCCTGCGCTATCATCAGAGCATGTTCCCTTATTTGCATGGGGTGTGGCACCATACAAAAGAGGGAATCTTTTTGCCTTTGTTCCTGAGCTGTATATTAGATGCAGGCGCAGATGCAAATAAGCTGTCAGGAGGCACACTGGCATCCCCTGCTGCATAATACAGCACACATGGAAATAGTCAATGACAATGTCACAGACATATTTCTCTCATGGTCACACCATCCTCTATGGTGCATTGGTAAAATTTCAATCTCTGGGGTTCACACCTTGTCTAATCTATTATTGCATTAAATGTGTGGGTGGATGCATGGTAACAGCCATGTTCTACAGATGGAACGCCTTACTGAATGATATGTATGCATTGCAGCACTTGATGCAGATGTATGAAATTTATTTTAGGCACACACAAGTTGTGTCAGATTTCCCATTACCTGGCTTTAGGATTGTGTTTAGAAATTTTGTCTAATGGATGGGTAGCAATAGTTGTGCAATGATGACACAAAATGGAAGGTGATCTAGCCAGGAATGTTCTACATTTGTTGACATGATGCAGTGAATATGCAACAACCCCGCCCTCACAGAACACTCCCTTTCCTGAATGTTGGCCTGTGCATGACTCTCACTCATACTGTTGGTGCAATGCAAAGCCAGCATGCATAGCTGTGCGTGACCCCATGATCATTGGTTAAAGCAAGGAAGCTTGAAGCACAGCATAGCTTGAGTTGGCATCAAATAGGTGGGGCATGTGAATTGCAGTGGGTATTTACAATCGAGATCCATAGAGTTTGACACTGAGTCTGGTGCTTAGGCTTACATGAACCTAGTGCAAGGTTGAAACTTTACACAACCCTAGAAGAGGATTAACAAGGTGATTCTATAGAAAACATCCTTGTGTTTCAATTCCCCATATGTGCTGCAACATGCAGCACACGTGGAACATGCCAAACAAAAGGATGTATGGTTTCTGTGCATGAAGCTACATAGATGACTTTGATGGAACTTGACAACAGATTGGATGATGAAATACACCTTTTCTGGCACTCCATGTTTTATACCTAAAATTAACATTACTCATCGTAGATATCCCTGTGTGTTGGCTGACAAAACATCATACAAGTCACATAGAACACACACATGACAGAGTAAATCAAGGCAGCCTATTGACGTGCTGTGATTTACTTAAAAGCTATGAGGCCAGGATGAAACACACATGCATGGCATTCCGTAATGGATATGTTTGAGATGATCCTGTCACCTGAGGTCCATGTTGATATGTGCATAAGCACAGGTAATAGAAAGTCATGTTGAACAGTGACCATATAATGTCATGGAACACACATATCTACTCTATGAACGTGGGCATGGAAGGATATGTATTGCATGGGCACAGTGACATTATACATTAGTTTTTTACTCATATCTATCTCAACATTTTGTGTTCATGAGGCTAGCTTGGCTGGCAAAAAAGGTCAGATTTTTTTTCAAGGAAAGATCTGTTTGCTATTTGCATGCGTCTCAATATGTTGCAATATTGAGGAGTAACTTCTACTTACGTTGTGGGCATGCAGTCATACAAGATGTTCAGCTGTGCATTTATTGTCACATTCTGCCACTCTGACCTGGAATACATCAGTGCATGATACCTCTCCTAGATTCAGCTTACATTTAGTTATTGCTTCTCTGTAAAGGTTACATTACAAAACTCTTTGGGGCAGATTTAAGAGCCCCTAGTACCTCCTTGTGCCACATTAGTGTCATTTATTTTGCTAACGTGGCCAAACAAGGCCATAATTGCTCCGCCAAATTTAGAAAGTTGAACAATTCATGCATTGTGCCACTTTGTAACCCTTTGGGCTACATTATGCCTGCGCCAGGCATAATGTATGCAAAGGGGGCATTCCATCATGGGGGGGGCGAACAATTGGCGCAAAGAAATCTAAGAGATTTCTTTGCATCATTTATTTCAGCACTTTTAACGCATGCTCAGAGAAGGCGTTAAAAAGAAGTACACCATTGTTTTCAATGGGCCTCAAGCTCCAACATAGTATCAAAAATGTGATGCAGTTACCTAACTACTGCCATTATGCACTGTATCTTAGATACAGCACACACAAGGTGGCGTTAGGGGGGTGCTAATGGGGATGGTGCAATGCCACTTTTCTTAAATCAGGCCCTTTGTGTTGTGTTTTAACATTCACACATTAAATGTTGTTAGAGGAGTTAACCTAATGTTTGTATCTAAGTGAAACACCGGATCATGGTATGAGACATGCCTGCTTGGTCAATTTGCATAATAGCCTAGTGGGGCAAGTGTGGCAGCATTGGTAGTAGGTAGTCAATCTTGTACTGCCATATTTGTATATTTTGCAGTTATGTGTGTGTTGAGATATGTCACAATGTATTTTCTGTATGCCTGCACTCATTGATGGAGCACATGTTGACTGTATGGGCTGGACTGGGTTCCCATTCCCAGACTATGTGCCTCAGCTGACAAGCATCAGACTATGAGTTAATTCTATCATCCTTCATATGTATGGGGCTGTACAAATGGGTAGGTGAGAAACACAGACATAGTATTTGGACAATACTTACTTTCACACATATTTTTATAATTGTTTTTGTTGTATGACACTTATTACACTGCAACAGAACACATTATCATGAGCTGTACAGACTTTGCCACATTGCAATCATTGTTTGTGGTATATACTCCCAACAGCCCTGCATTTGCATGGCCACTATTTTTGGATGTTGTCAAGTCCTATACATTGCTACATACTCTTGTCATGTACAAATGACTAGAGGATATAGTTAGATGTTTTTGTGGCTTACAATGTCTTGGAAATAAGAATGCTTACACATTGTTACCATTACAAAATATTTGACATTCTATTACCCATTCGTCAGGTAGTAAATACATTTGTTATTAGCTTTAGTAGTCTCATGCATCTGAGACGAAATTGTTCAAAATTTGGTCTCTCCGCTGTGTCCTGGCAATTGTTGCAACATTTTGATATTGGTCCTCATCTTCATCTTCATCCTCAGCGGGGCCTTGATGGTCCACATTTGCCTCATCTCATGGGAATTGGTACGCACATAGATAATATGCAAAATGCAGCAGACAATGATTATTTTACAAATGATAGTAGGGGAGCAGAGAAATCTTCCCCCTGTCAAATCAAGACACTGATAGCGTGATTTGAGTAGTCCGAAGGTCTGTTCAACAATAGACTCGTCCTGCTGAGGGCATGATTAGTAGTTGAGCTCTGCCTCCATCTAGGGATGTGCATATGGCATCATGACTGATGTCGCGTAGGCTAACTAGCAGTGCCTCATCTCCACCCAAGGGAAGGATGATTGGGCAGCTGAGCGCATGACATAACTGATTTCTCAGGGAAACCGTGGTCACTCAGGTCTCATCCGTTTCTCTCAGTTACATTAGTCTCACATACACAATGACAAACAGAGGCAGTATATGTTCCAATAATGTTTTAATGAAGCAACTGCATCTTAGATAGCAAAGCATGGGCTGCAAAAACCAGGACGATACAACATGACAAGATTACAATTGTGACAAGGAGAGTAAAGCATAGAAATAACGCTACCATATTGTCACTAGAGTCAATAGAACTAATTCCTACCTAGGCTATAATAGAACACAGCGTGTTAGTCTCTAATTATGCTCTACAGGTTCTCCTGGGAAGACATCATCACCCATACCTGAGCAAAGGCCTGAAGTCTGCATAAACAGCTGTAGCAAAGCATTCAGAAGTCAGCATACAGTCATGGTTCTCTGGCTGGAATCTCCCTCTAATGTGTAAGGGACAAGGAAGTGTTTTTATAATAAAACAGCTAATGTTCTGAGAAAATGTCCGTATGTAAGGATGTGTGTTTTTCTATGAATGTCAGAGACAAAACTTGTACCACGCTCACCGACAACTTATCTTACTGCAGCCTTGAAAGAAGCACAGAGTGAACAAGAATGTCTTGTTTGTAGTGCTGGAGAGAAATAAAACAAGACCACAAAAGTAGCTATTGCAAGAATAATAACATGAAGCCGAATAAAATATATCTAGGTTAAAATGCAGAGCGGCAGGCCTAGTATGATAAAATAACGTGTATGGCGCTAGAAATAAATGGCTACACAACACCTTTATCAGCTGTAAAGACAGGAGGGGAACAATCAGACAGTTGTTCATAATGGTTACTGTCCCCACGTTCATTTACATACAGTTTTATGTCCTGAATGATTCAATCACTATGGGGGTGTACTGACATTGTTTGACATACACACACTTTCATTTTTGTTCGGACTGACACTGTACTACACATGCAAGTGTACTTGCCTTGGTGTTCCACTTACTTTTTGCCTAACTTGTGAGTGCAAGTGCCATGGCCATGGTGAGCCTTTAATAGTACAGATAATTAGTTAGCAATTGAGTAGACAGTTTTCTCACACTTTTGAATCATGTTTTTTGGGGACTACTGTTGTATTTCTCACCTCAAACATGTTGGATTGTTTAAAGTTTTGTCAGTGCAAATTATGGTGTTCCAGTCATTCACACATATTTGGATGTGATAGTAGTAGTCAATGGTATTCATTAGCTACTGCCATGGGGAGTGTTTTGAGTGCATGTCATTCTGGTACTTTATACTCTACACATGAGAGTGCACTCCACTGTGTTGACAATACAAAATGGGAGAGATGTGTTGGAGCTTTGCGCTGGACAGTGCAGCTGTCAAATTCTCAGAAATACCCTGTCTCACTGATTGAGGAAAGTGTTGGAAAGAAATTTCTACATGATGCAGTGTCCTGGGTTTGCCATCTGTCCTTGCAGACATTGGGCAGCATACCACCAAGACCAACACATTCTGGAAATAGTGAATGCATGGCTGCCTGGTCTAAGAGCTAAACTTTGTGCATGAGGGCATGCCTTGCTTCAAATTGTGAAACTGTGGATGGCTGTATGATTAGGTTTTTGTATTACAAAATGCAGAAGACACAGGATGGCTGCGATGCTAATATGACAAGTGAGGTAATTTCCCAGGATGCACATGAGCTAGAGATGGTCAAATATTTGGTCCTGTTTGAATTTCACAGGTACTGGATACATGACATGCATCACGAGTTACCAGTGGACACACAGACATATAAAATGGAGGCCCTTCCTCCAACCCAGGAATGTAACACAGCATTACACTTGTTGTTGCATTGCTGAGGATCTTTCCACCATTTTGAAACACACACAAGGCCTCATTTCCAGGTTGTTGTCACATGACAGCATCAGGAGTAACCTAGTTGCATTGCCATGCATTAAAGGAGAAGTGTATGAATGTGTCATATTAATGAAACAGGGCACATTGGTGTTTTTTCTGCATGCACAAAATCATCAATTGGTGAATGGTGACAACACATGCCCCCTTGCACCATGATGCGGATGTGTCTGCATTGTGGACTCAATTTTCTTTAGGCTATAAGGGAAACATTCCTACATATGGATGTACAAGTTGAGCTTTCGATGCTTTTTATGTGCGTTACACGTATAGGAAGAGTAACTAACAATGAAATTAAGTTATCTTATCCTTTTTTGACAAATGAGGCCATGTAAAGGAACACATGGTGTCTGCCTCATATATGATTAGGATATCTGCCTCACTAGAGCATCATGGAAATGGACAGTCCAGCAGTACAGGCTTCTTGTACATGAGCTCCACGGTGGTTTTACAGGTCTTGACATGTGTGACTTGTAGGGTTATACTGCACAGTTGTTAGTTTGGAAGTATGGGGTGCATATCTGCTACATATTCACTGGCTTATTCACCCAACAAAAATATGGCTATTTTGAGAAACATGATTGACTGTAATGAGACGAGTCAAGTGCTTGAGATGTCCCTATCAACCAGTAAGGCATTCCCATTTCTCCCATTCTGGAAGCTCTCATTGATGATAGAATGTCTGAAGATGTATGTTTCATGAGCACTCCAAGGGTACTTTGCCAGCGCATTGATGAACATCCCCAGATGGTCCACTATAGACTGCACATTGATGGCATAAGTGTGCTTCTGGTTTTGATACAAATGTTATGTTGCAGCAGGGGGCACCAGTTGCATATGAGTGTCGTCCATTGTCCCTAAAACACGTGGGAACCCAGCAATGGCATAAAAAACCCTGATTGTTTTCTAGTTGTTTCTGCTGTATGTTGGGGAACATGAGGTACTATGGTGTGAGGTTTATGATGACATCATAGATGGAGGTTAGGAATGCAGAAAATGATGGCTGCGATATTCCTGGCACTCTGGCTGTGGTGGTTTGGAATGAGCCAGATGACAGAATGTGCAATAGTGCCATCAGCTTGACCTGCAAAATGATGTTGATGGGCCTCTGTAATGTTGTCTGGTGTAGGAGCTTGACAATGGACTCGCTTCTGAGCTTGTTGTAAGTGATGACTTCCTCTTCCCTGGTGTCAATGAGTGTAGTCCTCAGCCCATATATCCACTCCCTTCTCCTGAGCTGCTTGGGGGGGTGACTATCTTCTTCTTGGTGCTCTGAACTGGAGAAGGAGTAGCTCCATGGCATAGTTGAGCTTGCCAGAGTGTTTTGGGAATTTTCTGCTTATGTACCAGTCCCAAAGCAACATTTTTATGCCAGGGTTTCCAATGTGCAGAACTGTTGACACATTTTGGAGCCTGTGCTTTATTTACAAGTGATGTGTCACTTTCCCAAAATTTTGTAAATATGGATGTGTCAGCTGTGCGTGGGATTTTAAGTGGGGAAGCCTAAGTTGCATATGATTAACATTACCTGTCGCAGCTGCTAGTTGACTGAAGAATGATGCAGGCAGGGAAAAGTGACACTTTTCACTGAATGTGTCACTTTATAAATATGGAGCAGTAAATGCATTGACGCTGCATCAACAAAAAAAAATGATGCAGCTGCAGCGCAAGCCCCTTGCAAATGTGCCCCTTATTTTCCTCTCCTGCCTGCATTTTCTTTTCAGACTCTCCCACTGAGGTGTGGACTCGCCCCCCAGCTTGTTTGAATCTGAGGAAAGCCTGCGAGGTGTGTTTTGGGTGCCAGACTCTCACTACTGGAGTTACTCTTCTCTTATTTTTGTCCTACCCCGGACTGCTGGAGGGGGCTACATCGCCTATATTGTCTAAAAATATGCCCCCCAAGAGCCCAAACAAATAGGAGGAAGAGGGGCATCTGACGCTCTAAGCACTTCTTTGCTAAAATGGCACAGGATGCACTAATCTCTGCCCTAGCACCCTCATTTTATCTTTGATGCTGCTGTGGGGGACTATGTTCCACCAGTAGCCTATTCAACCACATTGGGGTTATTGCTGTTGCTGCTGCAGTTGGAGGGACTCCCAGTCTCAGCATCCTGTGCCCCAGGAGGAGGAAGAGCTCCCAACCACATTTTCCCCTATATAATGCCTCACCATCTCCCACAGCATGGGTGGCCAAGGGCGGGCTCGCCTTGAACCCTTCATCGCCTAGAGGAGGCTAGCTCGGGTCTGACATTTGGAAGACCAGAAGGTACTGTTTCAATATGCTCATTTTGCAATGGGGAAAAACAAACCACATGCTAGTGTAAATTAAGGCTCATACTAGAATCTCGTTATATGGATTTGTTTGCAGCTGGCTGTGCAGGTGCTTAACAAAGAAAAAGAACTAGTAGTGCATCACCACTCCTTTTCCTCACCTCCCTCCGCATCTCATGTGAGCAACTCTCAGCTGCCTCTGGGCTGGATGCGGTGACATATGGAGATTTGGTGGGATCAAATGCTATTAATTCTCTCCCTTTCCCTTTCACTCCAATGCCTCGTATGCCCATGGAACCTGAATTCCAAATTGTTTCCTCAGAATATAATGATTTCAAAGGGAAAAGAACGAGAGCAGAAGTATGTAATAAGCCAAAGATCCCACAGACAATGGCTTCAAATCTGCATTTGGACTCTAAGGCTTGCAATAAGGACACAATTGAAGAGTTGTTGGAGAATTTATATGGAAGACTCATAGCTGTATATGAAGTAAAACTGAAATTAATGTATGACCATCGAACTGCAGTACAAAAAAAGCTGACTAAAATTGCCTATGCTGCACACTGTGGCCCCTGTGGTTGCTCCATGTGCTAGGAATCCCACTTCTCTTGCATTTACTTCTGCAAAGGAAACATCGGCTGTCAGTGTAGAAGTTTGCTTCTTCCACAGGGGTAGGGCACAGCACCCTTCTCTAAATAAAAGTGTGCAACAGTGGGATGTACAGGCACAGTCATGCTCCACAGAGGGCAAGAATAATGATGAACGTGAGAGTAAGGGAGCTAATGAAGCTGGGAGAACTGATCCCATATGTGTACCCAATCCTGTTGTATTTGATCTCAGAAACAATTTTCTGCATTAGTTACACCCACACACTAATTTTCCTCACTCAATGGCCTCAGGTATACTGAAGGTTTGAAGGATAGGTTGGGTCATTTCTCTGTCCAAGCATTACGCTGGCGATTGTGTGATTGTCATCTTCATGTGTCCTTTTATGGATCACAAACTTCTGTATAATTGCCACATAGGTGGCCACACACATTTTGGTATGTCTCTGCTAAGTTTCTTTCATCTTTATTTGTACCCTAAAAATCCCCCTATACTAAAACAATTCAGGACATTGGCTTCTCCCAAAAACAGAAACATAGTATATTATTATCAGGTTCTGGCAGGCACAACAATGATTTTCTCCCCCCTGAATGAGGTTGATTGACATTTCACTGGTGGTTGCTTACTGAACATCATGGTCCCTCCGGTCCTTGGGCAGAAGTCCAAGTTCCACATCTATAGTTCATACTAATTTCCTCTTATCTATAAATAGCTTTTGTCTCCAGTGTCCAGTGTCACTTACTGATGGTGTAGTTAGTTTAACAGCAGTCACCAAGTGTCCATGAGCTAGATCTACTTCAGCAAACAAGGGGGATCTTGAATCAGCATTATCATCTAGTGTACAAGGATCTTCATGTGTCACAACTACAAGCGCATCTCTTAATGCTTTCATTGTTATCACACCAGTTAATTCAGCGGGTATCCTTAGTTGGAATATTGCAGGGATTAACTATAAACTGATAATCCAGTATAGGGGCAAATTATTGGCAAACATCTGATATGCCGTTTTCAGGAGACCTGGGCTTTAAATGCAATTTTTAGGAGTGATTTCAAGAACTTTTAGATCCTAGCTCCTGGATCCATGGTAAGGTAACCATTGTGTGGTTTGTCTTTTTGGGTAAGCACACCTCTTTCCTGTTCAGTAATCATGTTCAGTAGTCCAACAGGATCACAGGATATTCAATTATTAATTTTGTCATTTATAAAGGGTATGCCTCTTGTGTTAATTAACATATAAAATTGAAATCCTGGGAAGTGCTGTGAGTCGCCAACACTTCACGTGCCAGACAGGATTTTTGAGGGCCTTTTAGGATCTTAGGGCCAGATGTAAAAAAGGCGCTTGCGAGTCGCAAACGGCAAAAAACGCTGTTTGCGAGGCGCAAAAGCCTCACCGGTATGCAGAAATGCATTTTGCGAGTCGGATCCGACTCGCAAAATGCATTTCCGACTTCCTATTTGCGACTCGCAATGCAATGCAATTTCATTTATACCGCGAAAGCGGTCGCAAATGAAATCGCAGTTACCATCCACTTGAAGTGGATGGTAACCCAGTTGCAAAGGGGAAGGGGTCCCCATGGGACCCCTTCTCCTTTGTGAATGAAAAAAAATTTTTTTTCAAGCAGGCAGTGGTCCAATGGACCACTGCCTGCCCTGAATAAAAAACGAAACTAAAAGTTTCAGTTTTTTTTCCAAGTGCAGCTCGTTTTCCTTTAAGGAAAACGGGCTGCAGATGGAAAAAAAAAAACTGCTTTATTAAAAAGCAGTCAAGGACATGGTGGTCTGCTGACTCCAGCAGGCCACCATCCCTGTGAGTGCCCATACTCGCAATGGAGTCACAAACTGCGACCCACCTCATTAATATTAATGAGGTGGGTCTTTGCAACCCCATTGCGAGTTGCAGAAGGTGTCTGAGACACCTTTCTGCATACCAAATTGCGACTTGCAATTTGCGAGTCGCACGGACTCGCAAATTGCAAGTCGCAATTTGCAAGCTACCTACATCTGGCCCTTACTTCTTAACTGCAGTAGGTGACTTCAACCTTAACACTTGAGCCAAACACCATAGCACAGAAATTATCCAATGACGAGGACCAATTATGGGGCATTGCAAAGTTAACAATCCCGTTCAGGAGCAACTTATCAAGGGCTGCTCTTCAGATGTTGGACATCTCCTTAGCCCATGGGCTGTGAGTGTACACGGCCATTCACCTTCTGACCCCACTCCTGTCCCATATTTAAACGTGGGACTTACGTAAGCTTTAATGATTATGGGCCTGATTACAACTTTGGAGGAGGTGTTAATCCGTCCCAAATGTGACGGATATACCACCAGCCGTATTACGAGTTCCATAGGATATAATGGACTCGTAATACGGCTGGTGGTATATCCGTCACTTTACCGTCACTTTTGGGACGGATTAGCACCTCCTCCAAAGTTGTAATCAGGCCCTATGTTCTTTTACATATTAGGCAATGTTTGCAAATGGAGGATTTTGCAGTTATAACACAGGACTAGAATGATCATGAGCCCCTACTATCCAACAACTGCTATCTTCAGTCCCTTCAACCTCAACTGGAGTGTACTATCAACAGTTGAAGGTTACTAACAGTCGTAGGAATGTGAAATGGGAGATAGGGAATTCCTCTTAAATGATCATGTCAGGCTTGTATCTGACCCTTGCTGTGCAGATGGAGGTCGTGTAGGATGACCGGGGGAATAATGAATTGATCATTTCTGAACATAAAAAACTCTTTGATAGGCTCAGAGATTTGTTTTCTTCTGGGCCAGGTAGTGCTGAGAGACAGGGTACTATGAATGGGTGGTTTGCTGAACCCTCTAGAGTTTTAAAAACACAGTTTTAAAAGCAATCAAAAATGGAAATAGCCAGGAAATCAGAGTATGTAGAGCCCAGAAGAGGAATAAAATAAGGCAATCGAAAGCTGCGTGGGAGTGCAAATGTTGGGATGACCTCCTCAAGGCCTCATTAGCCATCCACCAGAAACCTTTCAGGTGGTTAGTAAGTGTTGGTGGTGGAAATTTGAGTACTCCTGCAGAGTCATCTATACTGCCCTGTAGGTAAGTTGCCATCTTTAGTAAGTTTGATTCATGTGGGCCAGATGTCGATTTGCTCTAACTACACCCACTGGTATATTCAATCTGGATGAGCATTTTACTCCAGTGGAGTTCTCCTTAGAAAAGATCTATAGCGATCAACTCACTAAAGCAAGGGAAAGAATATGGTTTGGATAAAATCCCAACCCTATTTATAAATCGGACAGTAATATCTGGGTTCCATATATTAACACCATTACTAATACTATTGCTGCAGGTGCACCAATACCACCCTCAGGAAGGGGGACTGTGATTGTTCCTATTTCCAGCGATTAGAGGTACTTTTGCTGATAAAAATGTTATTATTTGCATCTTTGTACACTAATAAATCACATTCTTGGGTGGACATAAAAAATTAGCAAGAGGGTGTTTTAATTGTCTTTTTAAAAGTCTGTTAGTGCCTGTGAGAGCTGCACTCTTTTCAACCGCCAGTTTGGTAGTCTTTTTTTAGGAGGCAACTTAAGGCATATGCTGGCTCTACCGTATAGTGATTAGAGGTAATTTTGCTGCTAAAATTTTATAGCTTACATCTTTGCACCCCAATGACTGCACATTCTTGAGGGAACTTTGAGAATTAGTCCGAGGGTGTTTGTGTTTTTTTTAAAATGTCGGTTCATTCCTGTCAGAGCGAGACTTTTTTTTAAACCTCCATTTTTCTTTGCCATTCTATTTTTTATTTTTTTGGGGAGTCTACATAAGACAAATACTGGTGCAGCCACACAGTGAACGCATCACCAGCATGCCAAAGACAAGCCTGGCTGTGCCCGTCTGGGCACAGACCATGCACAATACCAGCGATACTGCTAGTGGTACCTCAGAGGCCTGGGGGACCTTTTTGGCTTGTGCAGGACCCAGGACCAGCTAGACAAGGGATTAACTGCTGGAAATTGGTAAGCAAATTGGTAAGCAGTTTGATACCCCATTCTCTGCCCACTACCATGAAGGAAGTACTAGGGCCTCCTTCATATACTAATAGTAAACAGCTTAATTTTCTGAAATGTGGTGTAATTAATGCCAGGTCATTAGTAAATCACAGCACTGAAATCAAGTGACTGCTAGAATACAGTAACTGGGATGCACTGTTTATAACAGACCTGGACCACTCCGACTCAGCAACAGACCTAGATATGTCCTATCCGTTGAGTTTGAAAGCTTTTTACAAATCACGTATTAATAAAAAGGGAGGAGGAATAGATGTTTTTACAATGAAAAATTTAATTAATCCATACTTTCACTTGACAAGTCTGGAGGCTCTGAGGTACTGGGCTTTAACTTGAAAACTGGAAAGGCAGTGCCTTTTCAGGTGTCCTATCTTTTAGAGCCCCAGGCATTCCAAATGTACATCTAAATACATTGATAGAAGTCCTTTCCAATATGGCCCTTGTACATTCTAGTTTGTTTATCTTGGGAGGCTTCAGTTTATGAGCAGAGGGGGATCTATCATTCCATTTTAAGGAGCTGCAGGGCTCATGTGAAGTCTTGGGTCTACAGCAATGAGTGCATGGCCCAACCCATTGGGCTGGATGTACACTGGATCTTATTTTTAGCCCCCATGGGCTGATACTTGTTAAATATGTTTTACCTTTACACTACACTGATCATTGATTAATATATTTTCATTAACTGGTGTAGGAACCATGCTGGCTCCCACTACAACAAGAAAAGAGAGGGCATGGCATTAAGTGAAAAGGCCAACCCTAGGTCCACTTTTAAATTTTCAAAAAACTCAGTGGAGTCCAGCTACATAGCACACTAGCAGTTTTTAGAACTCCTGGATAAATTAATTCCAATCACCAATCTGATTTACTGCAGTAAACCATTTGCACCTTGTTATAATAAATCATTTAGAAAATTCTAAACTATCGTGTAAGAAACTTGAAAGAAAATGCTGTTGCGGTTATAATGAAGCAGACAAAAAATTAGGCCTGGTTGGAAAACTCTGCTCCGCTAGTGGTGTTTTTTAATTTTGACACTTTGCGCTACGTGAATTTCACTATCTGCCACTTTTCCATTCGCATGAACAAGATATGTTATCAATGCTTGTTCACGATTGCCACAACATTCTTAGGCCGCTAGTGAACATGCACAAGACTTAACACCTGCTCATGTGTCTTCCGGACGCGACATTGCCAATATAGTGGCGGTCGTGAGTGCGAATGCACCTGGAGCAGATTTTCAATTCAAGAAGCAGTTAAATCTACTCAAAAATAGGTTGGCAAGTGGATTTTGTTCTCCAACGGACCAATGAAGTTGTTTTTTAGGTTGAGAAGTCCTTTTTAAAAAAAAAAAACAATTCCGACAGGAGGGATGTGCCCCAGAAACTCTGTTTGTGACATCACACAAGTAAGACTACTGTATAAGGGTGTTGTTTGGTTGATAGGGCATGCACCAGTATTTTTTGTGCTTTTTTTGATTTTTAAATTTCATTGTGGTTAGTGGCCTGGAGTTTAAGTAGGGGCCTAGGTATTTGTTTTGTATTTAATTGATTTTTCAACTTTTGTAAAGGAAAAACATTGCACAGCTCAGTGCCGTTTCTCCATGTTTGTTACATTTGCGATATTCCTTTACTCTACTATGTGGCCTAGACTTGCAACAGACCATCTAGCCACTAGACCCAGTACTAGTCATCAGTACATAAAATAAATGTTTCTGTGGTATATGGTTTTAAAACTCCAATTAGGACAGGGAAGGCCTTGGATTAAATTTAAAATGTTGCCTATTTGCATTTAATTTTTTTCTTCAAAAAGTGTATATGTATGGTAATATTTGATGGCATAGGAGGAAGTATGTTGTTGTCAAATTTTTATAGCTCACCTAATTGTCATGTTTTGCATTGCTGAATTAATGTTAGTGTCTTTTTCAGTGTTACTACCATGCCTTCTTATTTTAGCCAGTGTGTGTGTGTGTGTGTTTGTGCATGTGTGTGTGAGAGTGTGTGTGTGTGTTTATCACTGGCCACCATTTGTCTTTGTTCTCCATGCCATGTGGCAAGAAGCCATTTTGTGTAGTCTATGTCCATAGGCCCATAGGCCTGAATAGATTTGTTGTTCCCTGTGCCTCCTTGCTCACTGTTACTGTTGTTGATTGGCCATTTGGTTGTGCATCTAGCCAGTGTGTTTTTGCCACAGGCTTGCATGTGTTCTTTGTTCCCCATGCCTCATTGCCACCTGTTGTTTTTTGAACATGTGGCTGAAGGCCATTTTGTGCATCTAGCCAGTGTGTTTATGCCATAGGCTTGCACATACTTTTGTTCCTCATTCCTCCTTGCTTGATATTGTTGTTTGACCATGTGGCTGACAGACATTTTGTGCATCCAGCCAGTGTTCTTTTGCCATTTGCTTCCATGTGGTCTTTGTTTTCCATGCCTGCTTGGTCATTGATATTGTTTGACCATGTGGCTGCTAGCCAGTTTGTGCATCCAGTCAGTGTACCTTTGATATAGACTTGCATTGTTCTTTGTTCTTCATGCCTCCTTGCTCTTTGATTTTGTTTGACCATGTGGCTGGTGGCCATTTTGTACATTCAGCCAGTGTGTCTTTACTATAGATTTTCTTGTGTTCTTTGGTCTCCATGCCTCCTTGTTCACTGATGTTGTTTGACCATGTGGCTTGTGGTCATTTTGTCATCCAGCCAGTGTGCTTTTGCCATAGGTTTTATACGTTCTTTGTTCCCCATGCCTCCTTGCTTGCTTTTGTTGTTTGACCATGTTTCTGGAGGCCATTTTGTGCATCCAGCCAGTGTGCTTTTGCCATAGGTTTGAATGTGTTCTTAGTGGCCATTTTGTGCATCCTGTCTTTATTCTTTATGCCTCGTTGCTTGTTGTTGTGGTAGGACCATGTGGGTGGTGGCTATTTTGTGTATCCAGCCATTGTGCTTTTGCCACAGGATTGCATGTGTTCTTTGATCACCATGCCTCCTAGCTGCTGTTGATGTTTGACTATGTGGCTGCAGTCATTTTGTGCATCCTGCTAGTGTGCCTTTGCCATAGGCTTGCATGGATGGATCTGATACCAGTTTAATAATATGCTTTAGTATCATTGCTGTATGTGTATGCTAAGAATATGATCTTGATGAACAGCCCTTATATTATTACATGCCTTTTTTGCATATTTTACTTTGCACTTCCATGCTTCAGAATATGTTTCATTTTTGTCCTCCCATGCAATTATTGCTAATTATTAATCAATCATTTAATTTAATTTGTTATTTTAAATTTACCATTTTAATTTTTTATTTTAATCTTTAATGTTATTTTTATTTTAATCTTTCATAAATGTATTTTCTTATTTTTATTTTTCACTTTTTAAATTAGATTTGTATCCATTCAACATAGGTGCACAGCAGCATAACAGCATTTAGTTTTTTAGGTATAATGTATTTCATCCTGGAAACCCTGGCATTGGTGCACTGCAGACACATCAGAATCCTTCATTTTTTCAATGATTATTTATTCCATTTCCCCCTTGACCACATTGCCTGCCTACACACTCTAACTTTCATTTCTGTAAAGATTATTCCATTTACCCTTGCACTTCCCTGACTGCCACAAGTGTCTCCTTTATAATAGATGGAAATAAAGCAAAGAGCTATATGCATGTTGTGATATCCTGATTGCATTTTATGGTATGGTAGTATGGTTTGACTTTAAAGTGGTTGATTTATTGTTACCTAAGTAACCAACCACACTAATATTGCCTTTGTCTGTACTAATTAAAACTGCAACAATGCCACATTTCACTAAATGTTGTTTGCTTTAGTTGCACAAGAGAAGAAGAGAGAACACCCACAGTACTGCCAAACATAAGGCCTGTACAGTAACTTCAGTCTTCAAATAACTTAATTGTTCAGCTTAGTTCCACTCTCAACTGAGAGCGTTAAGATGGCCCCAAATAATGTTGCTCCCAAGAAAGTGGTCAATAAGAAGAACCAGCTTTCTACCAGTTGCATGCCAACCACAACCTTTTTAGGGAGACGTTTACCTGGTGTACCGGCCTCCACGGAGGCATGTGTGAGCAGCATTCCCACATCAACAGCACCACCCCAAACTAAGTCCAAGACCATATATGTCTGTGAGGCAGGCACTACAATCTTGGCAACTCGGATGTGCAGTGACGCTGAATTTGATTTGTTCCTTTCATAAAATACTACCCAAATGGTTCAGGAAACACATTAACGTGGACAGCAGCCACAACCAGCAATAGTAGATCTTCCTGAAGTTGGAGCAGAACAGGAGGTCAAGCTTCTTGACGAGAAAGAACCTCCTCTTTTAGAATCATTGGCTCCCAGATTTCCAGCAAAAAAAGAAGGGTTCTGCTAAACCATCTTCTCCCAGCACCATTTCTGATGATGATGATAGGGACATGGAGTGGACTCCGTCAGAGTCCAGGAGACACCAGGAGAGGAAAGGGAAAAGAAAAGTTCCTGAAAGCCCTAGAATCATGGAATAGGACACTGAGGAGGAAAGCAATGATGAGCCAGTCATTGGGGAAGCTGACGCAGAGAAGTCCAACATCACTATTTATTCTGCTCTGAGGTATGTGGAACAGGTAGCACTACATGCACCCATATTTGTAAAGCTCCCAGCTGAGACCTGCACTAATCCATACCTCAGTAGAAGTATGCACTGCAGAGAGGCAATCAGAGACACACCCACCTACCGCCAGTTCTTCTTCAGGCATTGGCTGTGGCCCACTGACAATGCACTTCTCCTCAGTTTGGGACTTTTTTGCAATTAACAAACAGGAGGAAAACATTGCAATATCCTCCATTTGCCACAGAAGTGTTCAGTGAGGTAAGCCTGGGTCACTATATAGTACTGGAGGCCAAACAACCTATTTGAAAAAACATCACGCAATCCTGTGGGAAGAGCACCTTATAAACATTGCTGAACGTGGTTGTGGTGGTGA
Organism: Pleurodeles waltl; assembly: GCF_031143425.1. Taxonomy (NCBI): domain Eukaryota; kingdom Metazoa; phylum Chordata; class Amphibia; order Caudata; family Salamandridae; genus Pleurodeles; species Pleurodeles waltl. The sequence continues at coordinate 918,462,968 of NC_090447.1, forward strand.
AGGTGAAGAAACCAAGCAATATCAGCTACAAGTCCAATCACGGTGGGAGGTGATGAAGAAAATGGGACATTTCTCACACAAAATAGCCCTGTCCATACCAAAACACTAGAATCCTCCTCCTCAATTACCTCACAATGGTACAAGAAGACTAAGAGTCAGATGGAGGCACCTAGGCACACAGTGACTGCCCCACAATGCACATTGAGTCTACCACCACCTACTTCTCAAAAGTCGCCTGCACCAGTGGCCTCAGAAAAGAAGAAACTCCAGGCTACTATTACAGGCATGTTTAGGCAGGAGGAACCCTCTGACCATAACCTCCCAACAGAACGTTTGTACAATGGGAAGCTGCCAAAAATGTCAGGTCTGGACCTCCTCCCTTTTTTTGTGGAAGGAGTGGGGTTCTTAAAATCTGTGGCATCCATCTGCCAGAAATGAAAGTTATCAAGTCAGACCTATTTTGCCAGAGTTGCTGTTCAAGCATTGCATCACGATGTGCTACAACTGGATGCACAAGCTTTGCAGCAAAGTGTTGCCACATTATCCACCTGACGACAGACATGTGGACCAGTTGTTAGGCGACTAATTACATGTGCATCACTGCACACTGAATCTCGTTTGTGGGGGTATATCAAAAGCTATCTGCAGTTTTTGGCCCTGAAGAAGTTCTAAGAGCATTCAGCAGCATGCAACAGTAGCTGTGCTCACCATGGAAAACTCACGTACACCTACAAACATCTTGGACAAATTTAATAGCAAGGTGTCTGAAGGTCTGGGACCTGGACGTCTCCAAACTGGAGTTGTTGCCCTGGACAATGGCAGTAACATAATCAAGGCCACAGCAGAGAGTGGCTATTTCAAGGTCCTTTGTTTAGCGCACTCCATCAAAATGGTTCTAGAGGGCTTTCTCAAAAAAGGGGACATAGCAACGTACTGTCCACCTGCAGACAAATCTGCAATCATATCAGCCATTCTTGTAAAGACTAGAAACATTTGCGGTTCATTCAGCATGCTTATAGAGTACCAGTTAAAGCCCTGATACAGGAGGTGGCAACAGGTTGGAACTCAACCTATTAGTAGCTGCAGCGTCTGTTTGAAGAGTACTGACAGATCAATGACTATGTCATTCAAAGGGGAGCGGATGGGATTGGAAAAATTATAACCATGAATGTGGACAAATGGGACATAGTCAAGTGCCTTAACACAGATGCTACTCTCTTTTGATGTTTTCACATGGGACGCTAGCAAGGAGAACAGTACGATGGGCCAAGCTATCCCATTGTTGCATCTGCTATTGGACCAGTTAAGAAGGTGTCTAAAAGATTTGCACTCAGAGGTGTGAGCGAAAACCCAGAAGCTCATGCCTTTGTTGCAAGCTTAATCTTGCACTGGGTTTGTAACGTAAGGCTGCAAAATGGCATCATCTCCTCCAAAGAGTATAGCTGTGACCGCCCCTACTTGATCCAGGTGACAAAATAATTCTGCTCACTTTCATTGCTTTTTCTGAAGGGGATGTTTCAAAATGGTGAGCAAGCCAGACACCAGGAAGAAGAATGGATGGAACTTAGAGTCCCACTTGTTTTGGGGTGCTACTTTCAACTTCCAGAGAAGGCAGTCTTGTATCATCACACTAGCCAACAGCAGCAAAAAGAACACCGTCACCAACAGCAACAGAAGAATTGGACCCAACCTCTTGATTGGCATGGTTTCAAGTTGCAGGTCTTAAGTCGAGTGTAGAGCAAAAACAAAAGAGGTCGAGCAAGTTGCAGAACCAATGACACTTCGGATGATGTTCCAGGAGTATCTGGATGACCCAAATAAAGTGCATGTGGATCAGAACCCATTGGTGTATTGGTGTGGGAAGATCCACTAATGTCCAGAACTCGGCAGGCTGGGAATAAAGTATCTGACTTGACCTGTAGCCAGTGTTTCTGCAGAGCATTTGTTCCGTGCAGCTGATACAGTTGTTACAGTGAGAAGACCAGTCTCTCACCTCAAAATGTAGAGAGGCTGACCATGACCAAAATGAACCAACATTTCATACTACCTGATTACACTGTTCTCAAAAAACCACAGGAGGAGGAGGAGGGTGATTGGTTAGACTCAAGTGCTTTGGCTGACCAACTTCTGGGTGAATCACCTGAGTTTGAGCACAAACTCTACTTCCAAGAATGAGTGTGCCAGTGCCACAATAGAACTTTTAAATTATTTCTCATTGAACTTCTTTCTTTGAAAAAAAAAGTAGCTAGTGGAACATTATGTTTGTGTTGGACATTTTTTAGTCACATACATGGCCGGATTGGAAATTAACCAGTATGCAGTGAAGAAGCCTCCACATTCCCTTAAGGACATTGGAGACAATGTCTGCCTTCTCACATGCCATTGCCTATCCCTTTTTCACATCACCTAATAGGGCTTCTTCAGAAGATCATTGAATAAAGAATGCCAGTGCCAATGCCAAATTCCAATGTGCTGCTAGCATCAAAAAGGAGATACAATTTTGTGTCTAAAACTGTGCTTAGATTAGAAGCTATAACTACTAACTATTGCACCAATAAGTGATGATATATTAAGCAATTGAGAGTATTGATTGATGATATATGTGGTGGCAGACAGTGAGGGAGTGTTTTCAGCAAATTATGATTTGTAATATTTGGGGTAAAGGGTGATCATTTTTCCTGAAGGTAACTGGCCTTTCAAATTTACTTGCAGGGTCCTCGCCTTTTTTATGGTTCTTCAGAGACCAAAACAGTCACTTTTGTTAATAAACACAAATCTGCACCAAGTACTCCATTTCTGTTTCTCTATGTATTTTCAACAGCAATGTATTACACAGGTCTATCTCGCTTGGGTTGGAAGTGGGATGGAGATACTCAGAAACAGGAGGAGGAGGATAGAAAGACTCAGGGTGGGACTGCCTCAACAGTTAGACCGTTATCAACTTCAAAGAGAAACCATGTTAATGATGGAGACTCTGAGGACTAGTACTCAGTCAGCTCTGTAGATGGATAGAGGTGTGTTGATTTAGGAAATGCTGCTGATTGTGTGTTTGCTGAATTGCTGGCTCGAACATTAAACTTCTCTTTATGTTCTTGCTCTGCCTCTGATTCTTCTTGGTACAATCCTGAGTCATCATGAGGCTTTCCTTGCTTCCTTCTGTACTTATCCATGACTCTTTAATGCAGTTTCTATTTTCCAATATGCAGGACTTCTCCTCTCTTGCACAAACGAATCTTGGTGAAAGCTCAACACTCCAACTTACCTACCAGACAGGTTTAGCCAGGCACCCAAGAGCGGTGGGCTTTCCGAGAAGAATGATGCACCTTCCACTTCGACAATTCAGTATCATTTTTCTTTTCACAATCATAATATTTAGACATGGGTGGGTTAACTATACTCCTCAATTTGTATTTTTCAAAGGTAGGAGACAGATCATTATGAGATCGACTATCTTGGATATATCTAGGTTGAAGGACCGCTTGCAGTGCATTTAACTGAATTGTGTCATACTCATTACTTCATTTCCTTCCACAACAGATTGATGATGGTGTGCTGCTCAGCATCCTGATTAATATTATTGTTTTTTCTTTTGCGTAGTTTTTGTCTTTGTCACACCTTTTCTCAAATCCCCTTTCCCATCCATCCACCGAATTGCTAACCCTCTTCCCCCGAGCTGTGATTTCTATTGAAGTGTGGCTTATTTTTGCACCATAAATGGATCACACTCTTGCAGGGATGGGATACCTGAGCAATAGTCCTCACTGGCCCCATTTACACACCCAATCATCATGCATCAACATCATCATTCAGGCTTTGTGTTCTGTGTTGCATAAATGCATAACCTTGTCCACACCACTCCTGACTCTGAGCCCACGCCTACTGAATTGAGTATTTCATTTCCTAAGTTTAGTTTTATTTAAATACTAGCTCCCCATTGCTCAGAAGAAAATCATATTGCTGTTTTTTATTTTCATATCAGGTCTTCTTTGTTGTGTTTCAACAATCATACTGTTGTGGTGGTAGTCTGGTCTTCCTAAAGTTATAATATAATATGACCCGCTGACTCTCTGTTTTCTTTCAATCTAGTTGACAGTGATGGACAGTGATGGATAACCCTTTCATTAATCCTACAGTTGCAGTTCGCATAGGTGGGAGTGCTACCTTGCTTGTGATGTCTTCACTGTTAGTGCACTAGCCTTCTGCTACTACCACCACCATTAGATGCCACCTTGGAAAATCCTACAGTAAGAAGACTGAGGTATCAGCCCTCGCTTCATCTACTCAGTTAGGGTAGAACTATGGATTGAAGTGAACTTGTTTAGTTAGTAATTAACTTCTACTGAAGATGTTGTTTGTGTGTATTAAGGTTTTTGAAGGCAAAGTAGCCAATGGCAATCACACCAATAGGTCAATATTGTTAGAGAGGGCAGTAGAGCAAGGGTGTAACTGACATATACTTTTTAAGCAGATTTAAAAGAAAAAACAGGCTACACTTAAAGACAGCAGTGCAAACTAAAACACCAAAATAAAGATTTGAGGCATAAATAAAGTAAAATAAAGTATTTCCCTTTTATTATTTACAGTTATGAAATCGACCCTTTCCGTCTAAAACAGGCCCACCCCTCTCCCTGAAAAATCGCCCAATCCCCAAACAAAGTCCAACAAACCAGTATAAAAAAGTGTGAGGGAGCTCTCCATGCGGGTCCATGGATCATTGAGAGTTACCTCCATCTGTGCCATCTGGCGGTCCATGCGTGCAAGGTTCTGGAGGACAAGGTGCTGTACAATGTGGTCTGAGTGTGGGGGAAAGCAGTGGTGAGACACAGACGGGCTGCTGCTAGCAGTAAGTAGCGCTCATGGTGTCGCTGAGAGGCTGAAGGCTCTGACAGCTGGTTAACAGTGCCTGGGCCTCGTCCATCTCCTCCTGAAGAGCAATCAGCCACTGGTATTCTGTGTGAACGGCCTCCAGCCTCTGCCGCTGCAGCCGGACTGCTATTTTCTGGCATGTAGGAAGATGTTCACCAGTAGTAGCTATAGCAAGAAAGAAAAAGGAAAAAAAAAATTGTAAACCGTGCCCTGTGCAAACAATTGTTTAAAAAGTAGAGTTGCACAGTAGTACAGTAGCTGTACATTGCTGGTCCTCTAGGGCCATTGGAATTTGACATGTCTGGGCCATGTCACATGGCCAATTTTTTACCCACACAAGCCTCACTGTAGTTGACAAATGTCGAAAGAGTAAAATTAGAACTAGCATGAATCTTTTATGGAAGCCATAAAATATAAATCACTTGTACATAAAAATAGCGCATCCGAAAAAAAGTATTTTTTCTTTTTTTTGGGTGGCTTGGAGTCGGGACAGAACTTTGCAAAGAATAAAGGACTAAAGTACTAGGAGGTGACAGAGTGGGCCCTGGGATGGAAGGAAAACACCTTGTTTTAAGTTTACATTGGCAATTTTGTAAATTCTGCATTAACTTAAGCAGATGCACATTGCACACACAAAACTATTCCACTGCCAAATTGAACCATGCTGCAGTTACATCATAGTAGCATGGGTCACTAATGAGCAGGGAGGTATGATGATGGGTGGGAGGATACATATCTACCTTGCTAAACATCTGCAGTGAGTTAAGGGAATAGACAGAAAATGAACATATCCCCACTTTGAACAAAAGCTTTGATAACCAAGCAACCCAAGTGATGTAGGTTAACAGACATGTCCCCCTCCAAAAGACCTCCCTTATTTCTTGACCTAAGCAATTATCCATTCATCTTTAATTGTTCTATTTACCCAGTGATACCCACCATTTAAGCTTACATTCTGTCTCATGTAGCCTTTCATCATTCCAATCCATCCATCCATATATCCACCCATCCATCCATACACTCACCTATCCAGTATCCATCATTTCAATAATCCTTTCACCCATCCATACATTTACTCATGCATCATTTGTTACCATTCATCCATCCTTTAACCCACCCAAGCATCCTTTTATCCATCTACCATTCTCTCACCAAGGCATCATTTCACCCATATACCATTTCATCCATCCTTCTACACACCCAGGATCTCCCATGACCCATATATGCATCCTTTCACCTACTCACAAATCATTTCACTCATATACCATTTCAGCCATTCTTTCTTTTATCTATCTACTCTTCGTTCCCTTTTCCATCAACCCATCATTTGTAGCATCTGTTCATTATGAGTTTTTGTCTGCTGAGTTGCAGACAGAAGAGGCCATTATTAACTCAACCACTGTAATAGCTGGTAAAGCAGGGGGTTTACAAGAGCAATGCCCTTCCAATGAGTATACTAATAATTGTCAATAAGCAAGCAATATGACTTACGAATGCCTATCCCTGTTGCCGCCAGTTCTCCCCTTCAAACCACTGCTGCATCTGAGGCACTGGTGCTGCTGCTGGCCCCTGCACAGGTGGTCAGTCTGGCTGGAAAAAACATTACAGATTTTAGATGCCAGATACGCCTCCCCTTGTTATTTTTTTAAAACTTATTCAACAAAAAACAATCACTACAATTCTATCTTCTTCTATTATTCACTTTAGGAATTTTGTTGGTTAACTATGTTAGAAAAGCCCGGGTATTCGTGTCAATCACAAATGTTTCGTAATGGAGGGTCAGAGCTACGTCACTGAAGCACAATGAAGGAGTGGAATATTTAGTCAATCCAGGAGGACCTATGGTGATTTGTTGAGGTGTTGGTTTGCAAATATAATGGGATCATCCTCATACTACCATCCAGCCATGCTCCACTGTCATCCAAACTGCTGGTATGGTAAACTACTGTAGAATAATACATACAACATGGTGGGCCCACCATGACAATGGCCCCTCACTCGGATTACTGTTTGAGCATGAGCAAGGAAAAGAAAACCATCACAAACATGCCTAGAAAAGGTGACTTGGGCATGCAAACTTCTCAGTAGAGTACCTGTCCTAAAAATCTGTCGTCTCAGTCTTACAGTACCAGTCTGCAAGATATGGAGAAGGGAAAGCTAAGCTTCGTTACAAAGCAGAAGAAAGCTATATACTAGTACAAACAGGAGGGAGTCAGGTTCAAACATGAAAAATAGAAAAATACAGGTATAACAATAATTTAACAAAGCTTACATAGAACTGATATTAAGTATGAAAAAAGGTAAAGAGGCACATTAAAATAATAAGAAAATATATTCTAAATGAGGAGAGGTGAAAGTGAGGGACATGATATAACAGGAAGACTTACTTGGACCAGCAGATCCGCCAACTGCCACACTGGTGATGCCACTGGCACCCTAGTCTTCTGGATCTACCTCAGATTGTGCTCTTCTCTTCCCCTTGGGGGCTGAGGTAAGAATTAAAAAGAAGATAAAAAAATAGATTAATGGCACACTCCCAAACAATATTTTGACAGGCAAAGACAAACACAGTAACCCTGTACTTTAAAAAATCAAGGGCCAGATGTAGCAACCCGTTGGCGAGTCGCAAACGGCGAAAATCGCCATTTGCGAGTCGCAAACGTGGGTTTGGCATGCAGAAATGCATATTGCGAGTCGTTACCGACTCGCAATATGCATTTCCGACTCGCAAATAGGAAGGGGTGTTCCCTTCCTATTTGCGAGTCGCTGTGGGATGCAATACCATTTGCGATTGCGTATGCGGTCGCAAATGGCATCGCAGTTACCATCCACTTCAAGTGGATGGTAACCCACTCGCAAATTGGAAGGGGTCCCCATGGGACCCCTTCCAGTTTGTGACTGGACCCCAAAATATTTTTTCAGGGCAGGGAGTGGTCCAAGGGACCACTCCCTGCCCTGAAAAAATACCGAAACAAATGGTTTCGTTTTTTTTTGCAGTGCAGCTCGTTTTCCTGTCAGGAAAACGGGCTAAAATAAAAAATAAAAAAAATGCTTTATTTAAAAGCAGGTCGCGAACATGGAGGTCTGCTGACGTCAGCAGGCCTCCATGTTAGCGAGTGCCCATACTCGCTATGGGGCCGCAATTTGCGACCCACCTCATGAATATTCATGAGGTGGGTCATTGCGACCCCATAGCGAGTTGCAGTCGATGTCTGAGACACCGTACTGCATTGGGAATTGCGACTTGCAATTTGCGAGTCGCAATTCCCAACTTTCGTACATCTGGCCCCAAATTACATATAGTACTAGTTGACCTATTCATTTACTACACCTAGGCCCTACTCCAAATTTCCTAAACTACATTTGCAACCACGTACCACTACTAATGCATTCATATTGCAGTGAATGATCTTTGCTTCTGAACTACTTCAATGGGCCAACTTATGCTTCCTTTTTTTCAATGCAGAGATGCATACTACCTAAGACTGAGAGATTGCGATTGGGTGTGACTACATAAGCTACATGAAGAAAGGCATAGAGAAGAGAATGCTAACTCATTGATATTAATTACTGCTACTACCACTATCTCATTCTTGGTGATAGGAGGAGTCTCAGTCTGCATGGCTTTTCTAAATAAGAGGTCCAAACATGCACTGACAAACACAATTAGGAAGCTCTGACTGAGCACCTGGTTAGCTCATATTGGATCACATAATATTAGTCATAACGTAAACTTAACTTACCTCTGTGAGTCAGCATTTCTATTAGAAAAACAATTTACATTGTGGAATACATACAGCAAATAAATACCTGTTTACTCACCGAGCCCCAACACCTGAACACCCAGCTTGTCAAGCAGGTCCTGCTCGCTGTTCAGTATGCCCACCCAACAATGCATCAACTGCTGCTGGATGCACTGGACCCAGTGTGCTGATACACACACTGATGCACCCTCCCCCAAAGCAGATGACACTTCCAAAAGGCGTAACTGCTCCCAAGCCTGTACCTGCTGCCAGCATGGAGAGGAGGTGTTGCACAAAGAACACAAGTGCTGCCACCTCTACTTCGATAAAAATCAGTCAAGACTATACCCTTTGGTGACGCTGACATTAGCAAGGTAAGCAGCTTGCAGCCACACTGGCACTCCCACTTCCTCTGCCACCATGCTCTGCCATGGTGCTGTGTGGAAAAAAGAAAGGGGAAAGAAATAGAAGGAAAGGGGGAAGGATGAAAAAATTAAAAAGTAAAGAGAGAAGCAAAAATCAATAAAGTATTCGAAAAAGTCACAAAAACATGACAGAAACATAAAATACACAAACACAAAAACACACAGTGATGAAATAAAGGAAAATGATGGGGTGGATTATTTTAGAAATGGGTGATATTGAAAAGATTAAGGGTAGATTAAGATAGGCCCAGCAACATGCACAGAGAGACAGAGATAACAAAATGGCAGCTCACATGCGAACCTCATGGTTCCGTTCACTTGATGTTTTGAACGCAAGAACACACAACACGCTCCTGAATGCAAAAAACGTAGCACGAACGGCTGCATTGAGCAATTCTGCACGCTGGTGGAATTCAACAGAACTCACAGAATTCTTTTACCACTTCATGGAATTCCACATAACAGAACTCCATGAGCACTGCCTAACCCTAAAAAAATGCTATTCGCTATGCGAATATAGAAGAGAGGTTGGCAAAGCTAAGACAGACTATTATGCCAACACTATCCTTGCTGCTACTAATGGTGCAAAAAAGGTTTTTGATATTCTTCAGGAATGATCGAATCCAGACTCTGTAAAACAGGAAGTCACACCCTCGCAAGAGCTTTACGATGATCTTGCTGACTTCTTCAATAAGAAGATAATCAAGATCCTAGAGGACATAGAGGTCCCTTCTCAGCTGACACCCTTGGTCTGACCACCTCAAATATTCCAGGAAATACTACTATATTCAGTGACATCAATGTCCGAACAAAAGCATCAGTGGTAGGTCCTACTATGATCCAAAATGTACCAGGCTCTTTTGAGAGTGAGGTTAGCAGGTTTGATACCGTCTAACCTGTTTCAGAGGAATGCTTTTGTTTGATTGGTGGGTCAACTTTACCAGGCTCTTCCCTTGATCCCTTACCTTTTATGATGTGGAAAGATTTGGGAGATGAACTCATTCCCCCCACATTGTTACTATGTAACCAATCTTTGGAGGTGTGTGGTGTACCACAAATGTGGAAGAAGCCCATACTTACCCACTCTTAAAAACAATCTATATACGGATCCACCGGTGTTGAGCAACTACAGGCTCATATCTCTCCTTCTATTTCCAGTGAAAATATTGGAGCGATATGTGAACAGGAGGTTGTCTCTATATTTAGAAACTCATTCTCTCTCAGGGGACGAACAGTTTGGTTTTTGACCGGGGCATGGCACTAAGTCAGCCCTAGTCATTGCTATGGACGAGCTAAGAATAAGAGTGGACAGTGGTCACTCAACAGTTCTGGTCATGCTTGGTCTGTTGGCTGGGTTTGACAGGGTCAGCCATAAATCCTTTCTCACTAGATTAGCCTCAACTGGAATGGGGAGTACAGTGCGGAAGTGGATGGAATTCTAAATGTCAGGTCAGGGTGCCTTGCACCCCTATCAATCTGAATTTAAAATCTTGTGTCAAGGAGTTCCACAGGGCTCAGTATGTAGCCCAGTTCTGTTTAACATCTATATGGAGCCATTGATTACTTTTATAAAGGTGCATGACATCAGGCTGGTCAACTATGTGGATGATAAATAGCTAATCATGTTCCTCAAGAGTGGCTAGCAGGACATAGTGACAGTCTTTCAGAGATCATCTTTAAAGCCATGTGCATTGTGTTTAAGGCTCTACATGTCAAAGGCCCTGTGCTGCTACAACTTACACTGAAAAGATACACTCATAGGAGGTATCTCTGCTTGAGTTCTGCATATCTTGTTTGATAAATACATTTCACAAGAGAAAACAAGGTGGTCGGACCTTTTCATTTATGGTGGCCCAGATAGGGAACAAACTACCACCAGCTCCTAGGACATCAATGGAACTGTTGCAATTTAGGAAAGCTTTAAAGACCTGGCTTTTCCCTAAGTAACTCTGCCCCTCATTCAAGTGCACACTTTGGGCCGTATTAATATGGCCTTACCACCACAGGAGCATCATTTTTTGTGATGCTCCTGTGGCGCTAAGCACAGCGTCGTATTTACAAGGTGGTGTTAAGCCACTTTTTCTGGCTTAACGCCACCCAGTAAATATGGCCCCTTCCCACGCAGCACTGTGCGTGGAAGGGCCGTGCAATGGGTGTTGCTGTGGGCGTGCATTTTGACGCTGCCTCAGATTTATGAAATCACGTAAAACTGAAGCAGCATCAAAATCTAACACCACCCCCACGGGTGCAAGAAAAAGCAAAATGCCAGAAATGATTGCGTATGTGCGGGAAGGTGTCCCTCCCTGCACATAAACAATAATTTGAAAATTACACTTCAGCACTTCTGTGTGTGCTGCATCGTGCAGCACACACAGAAGTGCCAAAGCACCATTAGGAAGGGACCCCTTACCGCACATAAACAATCACACCTCTCAACACAGACATCTTTTCACAATGTGGTAAGGACGCCTGCGTTGGCGCTGGCAGCTAACTTTGGAGGCAGCACAGGGGAAAACTCAGGTGTGTGCCTTATTCAGTTAAATTTGGCGCATCCCTGTGTTTCTAAAGTGATGCAGCATGGCGCTGACAATTTTGGCGCAGCACCACATTGCGCCACTTTTCAATAAATCTGCCCATTTATTTCTATGTCAGCACCGTTGTGCATATTATAAGCTTTCAGAGCCAGTATACCAATTTGGTGACAGCTTGCAATTTTAAATAGAATAAATAAAATAAACAAGAAGGGGAGTCCTGGCTTTCCATCCAATTAGCGCCCAATTAGCCTCCTGAATAACCTTGAGAAGTTTTTCTGCAAGCAAATGTTGGACCGGTTGTTGGAATGGGTAAATGATGATCATGTCCTCTGCAAATTTCAAGCAGGATTTAGGACAAAGACCAGCTCTATTGACCAAGTTTTCTGCTTTCTCTAGGTTAAGTGGAAAACAGTTGCCATAAGTGGAGGCAACCATTTCATGGTGTTCATCAATGCTTTGTGCCATCTTTGACCTGGTCCTGAGGAATAAGTTATGGGTGGCCCTCCGGGAGATGGGAACCTCATGTGACTTGTTAAAAATCATAGTTTGCCTCCATTAGGGAAACTGCTCCAGGATTTGCTGTGGCACTAAGTGGCAATTGACGGTTCAAATTTGTATTAAAAAGGGTGTCTGACAGGGGTGTATCCTCGCTACCACTCTTGTCCTGCTTTATATTAACAACTGTGTGGAATATTTAATTAACTGTGCCAATGGTTTCCCGACTTTTGGGGAGCAGAACATTCTGGATATTTTCTATGCTGATGATACTCTTCTGCTAGCAGAAATGAAGGGAGGCCTTCACAACCTTGTTGTTAGATTCTGCACATTTTGTGCAGACTATGGGCTTGAGGTAAATGTTGACAAAACTAAATTGATGATGTACTCCAGGAAGAAGAGGGTGAACACCACATTAAAACTGAGGAATAATGTATTGGAAATGGTTACAGAATTTGGTTACTTCGGGGTCAGATTGAGTGACTCCTGATCTTGGGGACCACATCTGTCTAAAAGCTCTCATTCTGTAACTAATAGGATGGGAGCTACTCTTAGGATGACCAAAAAGGCTGTCTGGTCCCCAATCCTCCCAGCAACCGAAATGTATAATATGTAGGCAGAAGGAGTGGGACCATATGGGGGGGAAACTTTGGGGTTAGTGCAGACAAAACATCCTGGGCATAATGAGTGAATGAATGAATTTGACACTTGTAAAGCACACTTCCACTCCCAGTGAAGCATTCTGGTGTTGCACTGAAGTTATGACTTGATCATGCAAGAGAAACACTGGGAATGATACTAGATCAGAAGATGAGAGAATAGCAATGCTTGTCAAGAGTAAAAAAAAGCCAGGTCTTCAGCTGCTTTTTGAAGATTGATTCAGATTCAATGAATTGTAAATGACTGGGAAGTTGATTCTAAAGCTTACAACATAGAACTGAGAAGGATTTACCAACTTGAGTCTGAAAGAAGATGACTTAAGAAAATTTGCATGGGTGGATCTCAGGATTGTATTAATTATGTAATGTGTGAATCTGGCCATTAGATAGCTAGGCCCAGTGGATCTGTAAGCTCTGACGATCAATAGGAGAATTTTGAAAGGGATCCTTTTATTCATTGGGTGCCACTGTAAAGATTTCTGAGCTGCATAGGATCATCTGGGAAGTTTCAGCACAAGCCTAGCTACCAAGTGCTGCACGACCTGAGGTTTATATATGGTCTGTTTTGAGGATCCTGCATACAGACTACTGCAGTAATCAAGTCTCGAAGTTATCAGGGCAATGGCAACAGCCTTCCTTGCAGCCAATGGGAGGTAATCAAAAAAGGATTTCAATTATTTTTTAAGTTAAAACACATGTCTGCTACTGCAAGAGCTTGTGGGCAGAAGGACAGGGAGGTATCAAATTTTACTCCAAGATTCTTACAAACTCAGCAGTGTCAAGCGGATGGGGTACTGATTCTGCCACCACTGGGCTGGGGCAAAAGAGTTTCACCTACCAAGCAGCATAATCTCTGTTTTTTTAAGTACTGCATTTTAAATGATTGGATTGCATCCACCAGATAACTGAGGTAAAGACATTTTTTAAATTGGGCTCAGAGCCAGTGGTTATTTTATCCAGATCCAGAGATAAAATCAGCTGCGTATCATCAGCTTTAGAGATGATTTGTATTCCAAAAGAAGTAATCAGAGAAATCAGGGGGGTCATATATATTTTAAATAATGCAGGGCTAGAAGATGAGCTCTGTGGGACCCCTGATATCAAAATCCTTTCTGGGGATTAAAAAGGTCCTAATGTAACTGTTTGTGTAGGAACCTTTAGGGAGGGCTTTAGGGAGGGCATAATCCAAGACATGGCAAGTTGAGAAATCCCATAGTCCTTGATACAATGGAGGAGAATGTAGTGTGAGATAGAGTCAAATGCAACAGATATGTCTAATAAAATCAACACTGCATTATGTCCCGCATTCAAAGTAAATTTTAAGGTGTCCGAGACTTCCAACAGGGCTGATTCTATGGAATGTCTTGGACGAAAGCCAGACTGTCATGAATGAAGTATATTTGTGTCTTCTAAAAGAGCAATTCATTGACCATTAACGAAATTTTCAATAAAGGAATAAAGGAAGGAGTTAGAAGGTTTGGAAGTTGGACAATGTTGTGGGGTCTGCTAAGGGCATTTTCTGCAGACGTTTACCCATTGCTAGTTTCCAGTCTGGCAGGTCCTCAGCTGTAGCTAGTGAGGTATTCAAAATTGTATTAATCATCGAGTTGTCAATGTCTACAAATTTGGGAAAAATTACAAGGGGTGTGTGCCAGTGGACAAAATTAATTGGTGTGACTGGGCTAATGTGATTTCCTGAAAGGTCATCAAAGTTTTAGTCCCTACTTTCAATGGGGTATTCATCACAGCATCATACATAGGGGGAGTAATAGTTGTGAAGTCTTGAGGCCTGATTCATAAAAAGTTAGCACCGCCTTAACGTCATTTTTTTAGACAAAAGTAGTGCAAATTTTCAAAATATAACTATATATTTTGTAAGCTTGTGCTGCTTTTGCGTCAAAAAATTACATAAAGGCGGTGCTAATTTTACATAAATCAGACCCTTGATAGTATTTTCTCTTTAAAAAAAGAGCAGGTTTGATCACATGGAGTTTGAGAGGAAGAGATGTTCCTTACAAGTGCCTTGGGTTGTAAAAAAAGATTTTGAAATAAAAAATAAAAAAAAATCTATGTGAATTGGGCTTCAAAAATCTGAGTGGAAAATTAAGCTTTTTTGGCAGTCAGAATCTGAACATGATAGGCTTTCAGTGCCTTTTTAAAATGAAATAAGTATTCTGGGTTGTATGCCTGTCACCATTTCCATTCTAATTCCTTGCAGCACAAAAGTTGTTCAGCCACAGCCTGGGTCAAAAGCTGGGATCTGGCTTTTTTAGAAAATTACTGGGGCTAATTCATTAACTGTATCGCTGATCCAATTGTTACAACAAGTAAGTTATTCTGCCAGGTTCGCCCTCAGAGTTGGGGTGGAGGTGGATAGGCAAGTGGTAAAATTGGGGTCAGTCAACATCTTGCCTCATTTACATATAATATGGGGGCCCATGACTGAAGCGGGTGGGGGAATTATCTTGATCAAGCCAAATTCTAAAAGTGATTAGCTTGTGATCTGATCAGGTCTGATGAATTGGAGCTTTGACAACCAGATTGGGGTTATTGGAACAGACTCCATCAAGGGTATGTCCTGCAATGTGTGTAGAGGAAGTGACAAATTGGTGGAGACCGACAATACTTAAAGTGTTGAGAAAATTAACTACACCATGGTCATTACTGATCTCAAGATGGTAGTTGAAGTCTACCAACATGGTATACCAAAGTGAGGGGGGAAAGAGTGGGAGTAGAGAAAATAACTTTCTTAGAGCTTTGCAGGTTTTTTTGATGATGAAAATGCCTTTTCGAACTAGCAAGATACTTTAAAACTTTGAATTCTTTACGGGTTCCTAGAGTTAATTGATTTGTCTTCTGTTACAAAGCAATCCTCTAAATGTGACTAGGATATTAAATTGTAGGGAACTGCTTATGCATTGTTCTGTTAACATTGATATATGATTTTGTAAATTCTATCACTAAAGATGATAAAATAAGAGAACCGAAAACTAAAATACTTAGTTTTCTTTCAACTCTCATCATTGAATCTAACTTAATGTCACTAATATACTGAAAACTGTTTAATGTTTTGATTACAGCTTCTCTCAGCCTCAAACTAAAACCTCAAAGGTTTATTTGCTGGGGTCCAGTAGTAAAGTTGAAATCTTTATGTGATATTTCCAAATTAACAAAGTTGGTAGCTTATGTGTTAGTCCATTGATGACCTCTGAGCTGATTTAATTGACAATGCCATCCTTGATGTCATAGATGCATTGCATTCGGTGAGCAGAATCATATTTACGACCTACCTTATAGCACGTCTACTAGCCTTTTCGACTGCATCGTTATCTTAATATTCCTTCTACAAGCGGAAGTTTTTTTTTATATTGGAACTGCATGAAACATGAATAGAAAAATGCATAAGAAGTGCATGGCTCTGTTATGGACCCCGATGAGAACATAGTAAGTATTTTTTTATTTTGTAATTCTTTAACTAACCTTAGGCATTTTATTGTTCTGTACAAATGCCTGCCAAGATGACAGGTCAACTGGATATTGATTAGTGGAGTGCAAATTATCATTGTTTTTAGCTAACTACTCTATGTTAGCAATAGAAGAGCGATGTAGCATTTTACCACGCTATAGAAAAAATCCTGAAAGATAGATACCCTTTTCTGAAGGCATGAGATCAATTTCAGTTTGTGGCATTTTCTAAATTGTGTTTGCCAATTGCTAGCGAAATTATGGAGACGGATTATCACCGGCTTCGACCTTTCATTATTCCAAGGCCAGCGCGTAACAGAGTAGTGTGTCACTTTGAAACTCTTTCCCTTTGTTCCAATTTAAGAGATCCTAGGTTTCATTTCTCAAGGAATTGAAAGAGACAACTCTTCTTTAGGGAGGATCAGACTCAGTTTACTGTGGACCGTGCTGTTTTTTTAGGAGTTTAGTATCATTTGTAATTTTATGCATGAATAGCTGTAGAAAGAACTTTTTTTTTTAACTTACAGTACTTTTGACTAACTTTTGTTTCAATAATAAAATCATTTGTTAAAATTGTATCTATCATAGATGCCACTATGAATTTACTTTAATAAACTTGTCGTATTAAAGTGATGTGATTTTTACCTCATCCAGTTCATTCGCATAAATAATTATGAGGCTGAATGCAAGTGAAAGATAACATTTTATCTCAAGTGTTTAAAAAAACATAGATGGCAATTTAGGGCCCTAATCACAAAGGTAAATTGCATGTCTAGATTTACACCTAAGTCAAATTACTCTTGCACTTAGGTGTAAGTCTACACTTTTTAATATTCACCACTTCCAAATCCAGCATTACACTTTAGCGCAGATTTACACGTCTCCACCTTCTCAATACTTTGGGTGGAGACCTATGTTCCATGAGGCTGCGCACATGCTCAAAAACGCACCTTGTTTCTTTCAGAGCCCAGACTCTAATAGGGAGCATGCTCGCCGCTCCCAAGGTTAAAAGACATAATAAAATGTTGTGCAGCATAATGCGGCACATTTTACCATATAGTACTTCTTTATTTTGTTGTCAATTTTACACACGACAATACTGTCTGCGCGAATATTTCACCTCATTAACTACCAAACGCATCTATAACAACAAGGATGGCAATATCAATAAAATCAGCTCGGAGGTCACCAATGGACTGATATATTAGCTACCAACTTTGTTAACGTGGAAATTATGCGACTGAGAGATGGCCAGTTAACTTTGTGAATGGCCTTCTATTGCGTTGCGAACACATGGAACCACATTTTTAGTACCCGTTGAACCATTTCAGCTAGAAACAATAATTTTGTTAAAATCTGCAGATTATACAGCAGATGGTGGATTATGGGGCAAATGTGGGAAATCCATAATTATTTGAAAAAGCCACACCAGCAGAATTGAAGATTTCCAGTGGCCTTGACTCAGGTGAAATTAATTCACGTTTTATTTTTTTGAATTTTAAAGACACCTTACCATATTCTCAGAAGATCTGTGCTGCATGATTGATATGGCACATTTTCAAGGGTCAGCTTGTGCTTGGCCTCCTAAGAGCTAGAGCCAATGCTTGGCTAACCTGTCCCAGTTAACTTGTTGGTTCGCCTACCTGTACCTTGCACCATAGTCAGGGTCACTGGAAATATGCGGCATCACAGGACCAAATCAAGCGTCAGGGTTGATTTATGCCACTAGGAAAGGCAAATTAATGCAGCATAGTGTGGCACATTTAATGAAGGTAATACTTCAATATATTGTCATTTTTAAACCTGTTAACACTGCCTGGGAATTGGTTGTGCCTCGTTAGTACCAATTTAGCACCCAAAATAATAGAAAGATGGAGAGGAAAGAAGATTTTGGGAGAGAGGAGTTTTGAATGTAGAGAGAGAAGAGTGCATGTACGGAGGTGAGGCAGCCTAAACCACAACTCCTTAACATCGAGGGTCGTTATACATGAAAGCGGAACAATACTTTTGTGAACAATGACCGAACAATGAACATGCGTGGTTAAGGCATGGGAAAACAGAATCCGGAGAGGATGTGGTCAGGTAAGTGGGGCTGGGTTAGTGTTGGGGGGTAGTTTTAGGGGCGGGGCGGGGTGGTGGTAGTTTTAGTTTTTAAGGGTGGGGGGTCAGGGTAGTTTGTTTTTTAGGGGCGGGTTGCGGTGGTTCTAGGGGTGGGTAGCGGTAATTTTAGGGGCGGGGTGGGGTGTTGGGGTAATTTTAGGTGGGCGAGGTGAGGGGTCACGTTAAGTTTAGGGGCGAGGGTGGTGGTTGGGGTAATTTTAGGTTTTAGGGGCAGGGTGGGGGGTTGTGGTAGCTTTAGGGGCCGGGTGGGGGGTTGGGGTAGTTTACGTTTTAGGGGTGGGGTGGGGGTCATGGTAATTTCAGGGGTGGGGGTCGTGGGTTGGGGTAGTTTAGGTTTTAGGGGCAGGGGTTGGGGTTGGGGATTAAGGTTTTAGGAGTGGGGTGGGGTGTCGTGGTAATTTTAGGTGTGGGGTGGGGGTTGGGGTGACTAGGTTTTATGTGTGGGGGTTGCAGTAATTTAAGGGGTGGGGTTGGGGTAATTTTCGGTTTTAGGGGTGGGTGGGGAGTCAGTAATTTTCGGGGCAGGATGGGGTAATTTTAGGTTTTAGGGGCGGGTGGGGGTTGCGGTAGTTTTAGGGGCAGGGTGGGGGGGTTGGGTTAGTTTACGTTTTAGGGGCGGGGTGTGAGGTTAGGGTGGTTTTATGTTTTAGGGGCGGGTTGGGGGTGGTGGTAATTTGAGGGTTGGGGTTGGTGTAATTTTAGGTTTTAGGTGTGGGGGTCACAGTAGTTTTAGGGGCGGGGTTGGGGTAGTTTAGGTTTTAGGGCCAGGGGCGGGTGGTTTTAGGATTTAGGGCTGGGGTCATGGTAATTTTAGGGGCGGGTGGGGTTTGGGGTGGTTTTAGGTCTGGGGGGTTGCAGTAGTTTAGGTTATTGGGGCAGGAGTGGGGGGTTGCAGTAATTTTAGGGGCATGGTGGGCGATTGGTGTGGTTTTAGGTTTTAGGGACGGGGTAGTTTAGGTTTTAGAGGCAGGGCGGGTGTGTTTGGGTGGTTTAAGGGGTGGAGTGGGGAGTCGCAATAATATGAGGGGTTGGGGGTTTAGGTTTTAGGGGCGGGGTGGGGGGTCGCAGTAGTTTTGGTGGCGGGATGGGAGTTTGGGTAGTTTTAGGTTTTTGGGGGCAGGATGGGGGGTGATGGCCAGGGGGTTGCATGCTGGAACCATGAATGTCATTCCACGCATGCCTTTACCAGGAAAAAAAGTTGTTAAGGAATTCACGGTAAAGGCATTAGTGGTAACAACGCGGGCATGGTTCTGAACGCATTGTTCAGGCATGCGTGGTTCCAGCCTTTGTTGTTCCGACATACATACTGTACGGAGACAATGGGCTATTGAAGTGAGATAGAAAAAGGAACAAGTGAATAAGCAAGAAATGAAGAGAAGAAAGGAGAAGAAAAAGGGAGGAAAAGAAATAGGAAAGGAAAGGATGATAAAACAACTAAAAAGCGATACGTAGACCAAGAGTTGAAAAACAAGGAGGTCAGAAACAAGAAGATGAACAAGATGAGTCAAGTTATAGATTTCAAAGAGTAAGATTGGAATAGCAGAGAACAGGAAAATTAAAGGGAGAGGGAAGGGTAGGACGTAGATTAAAGAGAGGCGACATGATTAGAGAGAAGTAGAGCAGAGCAGTAAAATTGAAAGAAAGTGGGGAGAGTAACTAAAAAAGAGAGGAAGAAGATAAGAACAAGCAAGAGAAATTGAGTGGAAGTGGATAAGGATAAGAAAAGGTGGAAAGAGAATTGAATTAATGAGTGTTATCGTCCTAATATTACGTTTTCACACAGAGGCATTGATTAACTCTATAGCATATAAATTCTTAAAAATATCTATAACTACATTTTGTTTTAATGTGAAATAAAATGTAAATTAATTTAAAACAATTATTATCAACTTATAATTAATACATTAAAATGTCACATCACATTTTCTCATCACAATAATTACTATGAGTGATCATTTCTAAAGCGTACCTTACTCAAAGGGTGAGCTGGAGAACATTTTCTAACATCTCAAAGTATTTTTGGCTGTTGCAGGTGTTTGATTTGCATATCCTGCCCTGAACCGACCCCCACTTCAGCCCTCTCCCAAAAAAGAAGAAAGTTAGCCAGGGTTGAGAGGGGGATCTCTGCAAGGTTTATGAATTTCATTTTGTGGTACATGAATAGTGCCACTGTGAAACCACTATAAGTACTACAAAATTCAGTTTGTAAAAAAGGCCCTTAGGGGCACATTTATACTCTGTTTGCGCCGAATGTGCGTCACAAAAATTTGACGAACAATAGGCGCAAACCCTGCCCCATATTTATACTTTGACTTCCGACCCCTCGGGCGTCACAATTCCACCATGTGCGTAATTTTTTGGAAGGGGGAACCAGCCTTGCGTTAATTATATGCAAGGTAGGCGTTCCCTTCCAAAAAATGACTTTAAGGCCTGTGCCCCATATTTATACTCTGACGTCATTTTGACGCACAGGAGGGGGTGGGCCTTAAAAAACGACGTACAGCCTGATGGGCGACGTTTTTTAACGCCTGGGTCAGGGAAGGCGTTAAGGGACCTGTGGGCTCGGAAGGAGCCCAGAGGAGGGGCTCCCCTGCCCCCAGGGACACCCCCTGCCACCCTTGCCCACTCCAGGAGGACACCCAAGGATGGAGGGACCTATCCCAGGGAAGGAAAGGTAAGTTCGGGTAAGTATTTTTTTCCGGATTTTTTTGTGGCATAGGGGGGCCTGATTTGGGCCCCCCTACATGCCACTATGCCCAATGACCATGCCCAGGGGACATAAGTCCCCTGGGCATGGCCATTGGGCAAGGGGGCATGACTCCTGTCTTTGCTAAGACAGGAGTCTTGTCAATGGAGGTTGGGCGTCAAAAAAAATTGCGCAAATCCGGTTTGAGGCCTGAATTTTGCCTCAGACCTGACGTGCACCATTTTTTAACGCACAACCCCCACTTTCCCATACGCCGGCGCTGCCTGGTGTGAGTCATTTTTTTGACGCACACCAGTCCGCAGCGCCGGCTAACGTCATTCCATAAATAAGACACCCGCATGGCGCGTTGGAATGGCGTTAGCCGACGGTAAAATGTTTGACGCACAACTGCGTTGGCGCAGTTGTGCGTCAAAAAGTATAAATATGGGCCTTAGTGTTCACAGGATAATGGGCATCTGCCAAAAAGTGGTGGATATCCCACTTGCCAAACTAGCAATTCACCTGCCCCATTTAGAGGTGGGAAAGTGCGAGGTTTCTGTTAAAACAGTCTCAACAGACTCCAAAATAGGAAAACTTTGAGCAAGATCCCATCAGATAAAGCACCAGTAGACAATGTGTTAGAAATTGGTGGCCTCATTTACAAGAATCGACGTATCAACATTGATGCATCAGTTTTCTAGCATCTACTGCAAATGTCCTCAAGACTCCATGAATGCACTGTATCTACAATATAGGGCTCTCTGAAGAAAGGATTTACTGATGTGTCAGAAATTCTGATGCATCTTTTGGCGCTAAATTGATGCATTGCTGGATTTGGTTGAAAGTCTGATGCAACTCCAGCAATGCGTCAGAACACAGAGGCGAGTCCCATGTTAAAAGCCCTTAGTCAATTGTTATCCCTGGTTTAAGGAGGTGTAGAGATTTCAATGCAGTTAAGTCAAAGAATAATGCAGTGAAAAGTTGTAAATTTCACTGCGTCAGTTCTACATGGCTTTTACCATGAGAATGCCTATCCTGCATACATTATACCTAGCGCAGGTATAATATGACACATGCCTCTACAAACTGATGCATTGGGACTAATGCATCAGTTTGTAAATATGGAGCAGTGTGTAGTAACTATTGCACCGCTGCTGCCTAAAAAGAATTATGCTGGGTTGACAAAAAGCTATTTATAAATATGGGCCAGGGTCCCTAGTTGGCAGAGGTAAGTCGGATATTCACCATAAATTAATCTGTGATCACCATCTAGTAGCTTGGCACAAAGTAGGTAGGTTTAACTGAGGAAGTAATGTGTAAAGTATTCGTGCCACACTTAAAACAGTGAAAAGACCACATAAGAAGAATCCACACCGGGTTTGAAAAATAGAGCTTAATTTAATGAAGTAATCAAGATCAAAAAGACAAAAGTCCAATAAGTAGAAGTTGAGATATTCATTATTAAATAATATCTGCAAATATAGGTGGTCATTATGACATCGGCTGTGACTGTTAAAGTGATGGTAATACCGCCAACATGCTTGCGGCAATTACCACCAAATTATGACAATGGTGCTGATACTTCCCATAGACAGCCAGTGTAACACACCAACCGCCAGGGTTTAAACACCACTGACCACGGCAGTAGCCATCAACAGCCAGGCGGAAGTCAAGGTACCACCCACCATATTATGACATAGCAAACCACCAGGATGTCTGGGGCAGTACCAACACCATCAAAAGCCTGGCGGAAAAACTTCAGAGAAGACGAAAGACTCACTATCAGGGACACAGAGGATTCCGCCGCCGCCATGGAACCGACACTCCAAGTCTTCCCGATGCTCTACCACGCCATCGCCGTCCTAGAGCACCAATGCCACAGACGACGTTGAGAACAGCCACCTAGCACACAAGGGAGGGAGGGAGGAAAAGGAGAATGACACACAAACGCATAACACTCACCATTCACACACACACCATATACAGAACCAGTTGCAGAGTAAAACAAATGTCACAGGACCCACCTTAAATTAATACAAGGACAACAGTTAGAATGTACGAATATTGTAATTTGCTGCCAACAGCCACCATAATGTAAAATGAAATGTAAATGCAGGCGTCAATGTCCAGATTGGGCCAATGGCCAGTCCAAAGTACAAAACGGCCAATTGGCCACAGAGCACAGTCCAAGGCCCAACCTGACTCCTGACATTATCCGGACTCCACTGTTCAGGGGCATCATGTTGGAAATGGGTAGGCACCTCAGGGGGAAGGTGGGGTGGGGAGGCACTTCAGCTGAAGTGGGTAACATGCCCATTGGTTCTTAAGGGTGCTCTTGCCCAACAGTCCCTGGAGGGTGGCCTACATGCCCTCTGCTGGTGGATGGGGCTCCTTGGCTGCCTCTGCTGAAGGAGAGGGTACCTTGCACTCTGCTGGTGGAGGGGGCTCCTTGGCTGCCTCTGCTGGAGGAGAGGGCTCCTTGTCCTCTGCTGGTGGAAAGTACTCTTGGCTGCTCCTCCTGGGGGAGAGGCTCCTTGCCCTCTGCTGGTGAAGGGGGCCCTTTGCCTTTTTTTGGTGGTGGAGGGGGAACCTTGGCTTTCTTTGGTGGCGGAGAGGGATCCTTGGCTCTCTTTGGTGGTATAGGGGGATCCATGTGTCCCCTCTTGTGACGGGCCCCTTTGGCCTTTGACATGTGACTTGTCTCCTTGCCTCCAGGACTAGGATGTGCCCGTCTTCTCCGTCCTCTGTCCCTTGAGTTTTGCCACCCTAGTCCTCCCTTTCTGAGGGGGAGGTGTGCTCTTACTAGGTGTGGCTGTCATCACACTCAGGAGACCCTTTGTGCCAGCAGTTGATTGTGGGAGCAGTGGCAGACTGTTTGGCTGAGGTGCTGGGCTGGGTTGTTGGAACCCGGCACTTACGGGCAGGAAGGGATGGTGGAGGGGAAGGTAAGAGGTCAAGTTGGGCAAGGAAAAGCTTCTTAGGGACATTGGGGCAGGATGTGGGAGGAGGGAATGATTGTAGGAGGTGTACATCTGCTGGATTTGGGTGCAGGTGCATGGACAGTATGCATGTGTGAGTTGGATGGCTGTTCAGTGTCTGAGTGGTAGCGTTTGTGGCTCTTGGAAGGCAGACGGGGTGGGAGAAGACAAAGAGGATGCATGTATGGATGTTCTGGAGGTGTCTGCAAGTGAGGTGTGTGCTGCATGATTTGGTGATGGTGGTGGTGGTGGTGGCTGTTGATGCAGTGCACGCAGGTGTGAGTGCTGATTTGAGTGCAGAGGCTCAGTGGGAGACTGATCTGATATCAGCTATCCCTATCCCACTGGGATCACCCCTCTTGTGCAAGTTCTAGCTGTGCTCCATTTCCTGTCAACTGGCTCTTTCCATGTGACAAAGGGCTTGGCAGCAGGAATGTCACAGACAATGTTCTCAATAGTGCTGGCAAGGGTTTTGTCTGCCTTGCTCAAACAGATGTGCAGCTACATCGCTTTCCCTCAAGTGGAAGATTTGGCCACAGTGAAGGCTGGATTCTATGCAATGGGACATATTCGAAATATTATTGGGACCATTGACGGAACACATATTGCATTTGTAACCCCCTGGCACAATGAACAGGTGTTCCGATATCGAAAGAGTTTCCACTCACTCAGTGTGCAAATGATGTACCTGGTTGACCAGTACATCTCGGTGCATGACACCTTTGTTTTGAGTAATAGCAGCATCCCAAATGTGATGGCACAACTGCAGAGGCACAGGGTGTGGCTAATAGGTGAGCCTGTGTCCCCACCCAATGCATGTCAGTGTATGCCTTCAGGAGTCATCCCTCATACCTTGTGCAAGGATAATGTTTGTACCTCAATTCTTGCAGGTGACTCTGGCTACTCAAACTTGTTGTGGCTCTTGACCCCTGTGGGAAATGCCAGGAGGGGCTGAGAATAGGTATCACGATGCTCATGGGCGAACCAGGAGGATAATTGAGCGAACCGCCAGCTTCCTGAAAGCCAGGTTCAGATGCCTCCATCTGACAGGTGGATCTCTGTACTACTCCCCTGAGAAGATTAGCCAGGTAGTTGTTGTATGCTGCATTTTGCACAACCTGGCCAATAGACGACAAGTGCCCTATCTGCAGAAGGAGGAGGTTGAAAATGCTCCTGTGGCAGCACTGGACCCTCAGGACAGTGAGGATGAGGAGGCATAGGACGAGGGTGTGGATAACAGGACATCAGTCATACAGCAGTACTTGCAATGACAGACAAGTAAGACAGTGTACCTGACCATTCCTCTGATTATTTTTCTTTTCAGTGTGGCTGTAGCATGGTGGCAGTCACTTCCTTTGCATCTCAACTGGCTGTCACCTATGCCTTCTCATTTTGCAGATGTTTGTGAGGTTACAACTGTCTACTGATGTGATGACAACAGTCAGCTATAGACCATATTTGCATGCAATCACAAAGTTCTGGACAATTGCGCAAGATGAAATTGTTATTAGCATTGCACATTTTCATCACATTAAGCACTATCAGACAAGTTGTGTTCAAGGGTGTTTATTGTAGTAAAATATATAGAAGGAATGGTGCAAAGGAATGGGGTGATGGTAGAAGTAAGTCCAGGGTATTGGTCCAGTTTGTTTGTAGCTCAGGTCCAGTGTCCAAGAGGCCATAGGAAGGGGAGCAATGGCAGTTCAAAGTGGACAAGGTGATAGAGTGGAACACAAGGGGGACATTCAGGAGAGTCTCATTTCCTGGCGTGTTCTTGGTCTTGGCAAGTGTCCCTAGAGTCTGTCTGGGTTGCATGGACTGTTTGTGGGGTGGTTCACCTTCTCAGGGGGAGGGATGCTGGTGGCCTGTGGGTCCTGTGGCAGGGCCTCCTGTCTACTAGCTGTAGCAGATATGGAGGGCTGTTCAGTTGACTAGCTAGTGAAAAGGGCCTGCTGGTATGCTTTGTAGTCCCTCATGATGTTGGCCATATCAACCTGCACCCCTGCTATGGTGACTCTGGTGGTGTTGAGGGCCTTCAAATATTTCCTGAACTCCTGATGGTGTACCTCCTGCAGCCTCTGGTTTTCCTGCATGATGTTTAAGATCTGACCCATCTTGTCCTTGGATTGTTGGTAAGCCCCCAGGGCATTGGTGAGTGCCTCCTGGACAGTCGGTTCCCTGGGCCCTTCCTCCCCCTGGTGCACAGCTGTCCTACGTGTGTTCCTGTCCCCTGTGCCTGTGCCTGTGTCTCTTGAACGGTGTGCCCACTGCCATTGACCCCGGACCCTGATTTTCTTGCCTGTGAGGTGTGGACTGGGGTCCCTGTACAGGTGGGTACACTGCTGATTGACGTGTCCGGGGGACAGAGGTGTGGGGATGTTGGGTGGCTGCTGTGGTGTTGGATACTGAGGGGCAAGGATCTGTGGTGGACTGGGTGTGCACTGGGGGAGCCGACTGACTATTGGTCCCTGATGGGCCAGGTCGTTCATCCAGATCCAGAAGTCCAGAGTTACTGTCATCATTGGGGGCATCTTCTGTTGAGGGACTGGGTAGCCGTGGCACCTCCTCACCGCTGACATTGGCTGATGCACCTGTGGGGACGTAAGTGGTGTATTATGATACATGTCTGTGACATTTTCTACATCCCTAGCTTCCCCTATATCATTGCTTTTGCCCTGCCACCTTTGTTTGTGTATGGTTATATATTGTGTGGAGTTAGTTCTCCAGGCTGTGCTTGCATTGGTGGCGGGTGTACATGCAGGGCTGGGAGGGATGTTCATGCAGTGGGTATGGCATACAGGGCTTGGCCTTGAGGTTAGTCAATTGTGGTGGTTGACTGTATGGGATGGAGTGGAGTGATGGGTGTCAGGGGGAGGTGTGGTGGTGGTGGCATGCTGGTATATGGGGAATAGGTGATGAATATTGACTCAACAGTGTCCAGTCCTCTGGCTACTCCAGTGAGTCCCTCAGCATGCAGTATTGCCAAGACTTTCTCCTCCCATGCTGTGAGCTGTGGGGGAGGAGGTGAGGGTCCACCACCAGTCCTCTGGGTGGAAAGATGGTGCCTTTCTGCCATTCAACATACCTTCACCTGTAGGTCATTCCACCTCTTCCTGATATCGTCCCTCCTTCTTTGATGCTGTCTCACGGCATTCACCCTGTCCACAATTCTCCGCCATAGCTCTGTCTTCCCGGCAATGGAGATTTGCTGTACCTGTGCTCCAAGCAGCTGTGGCTCTGCCCTAAGTATTTCATCCACCAACTCCTCATTTGTGAAATGGGGGTGCCTTTGTGGGGACATGGGTGTTGTGTGGTATGTGTTGTGCAGTGGGTATTGAATAATGTGGTGGGTGTGTGACGGATGGATGGGTGTTTGTGGTGTATGTAGTTGTTTGCTGTAATTTGTGTGGCTCTCTCTTGGCTATTTTTCGTGTTCGTAAAGGGTTGTGGGTAATGTGGGTGTGTGTTTTATAGTGCTGTGGGTGGGTGGGTGTGGTGTGTGTATCAGTAACAGGTGGGTGATTTTAGTTTTGGCCAATGTTGTGTTTTTTTTTAGTTGGGTGGCCATTCTGACTGTGCCGGTGTTTACCGCCAATGGTTTACTGCTGTTGAATATCCGCTGTGGTGATTCATGGGTCATAATGTGGTGGGTGTTGTTTTGTTGGCGTAACAGTGTGGTTGTTCGTACCAACACTTTACCACTAACCTTTGGTCCAGTGGATATGTGTTTGTGGCAGTATTCTGTCAGTTTGGTGTTTGTGTGTGTCATAATATGGTGAACGAATTTACCACCAATGTCACAATGAGGGCCATAGTACTTGAAACCATAAAGTGCCAACCGGGGCTATCTGTTTAAGCTAGACCAGGTGACATCTGAAAAGTGAGGCTGACTGCGATGGAGCATGGGTTACATACAGGGACCAACCTTGTCCGGATGATAAAGTACCCTAGTTGGAGGGTTACATCAACATCAAAGACCTGATGCAGGGAGAAAAGGAGGCATTGCATTGGTGTTGATCCCTTTTGATGTAGGTAATGAGTCGGTTCTAATCCATGCACTCAAAGGTGCATCATCATAAAGCCACGCAGCCATCAATGCATCATCTTTGAACAACCTTGCAACAGCGAACCCCTTTACGAAGAAGGCGATGCGTTGTTATTGAGCCGTGCAGCCAGCAATGACATTTCTTTGTCCTCAGCGGCAGCAGCAACACATCTGCGTTGATGGGAAATGCAATGATTCCAAGCAGTGCAACAGTGATGATTTGTGGATTTTACAGATGTAGCACTTTATGCCCACTTCTAAGGTCCCAGGACTGTATTGGCATCACTTGGCAGAACAAGACTTGCAGCAAGGAAACTGCAGATGCTGTTGCAGGATGGAGTGAAATCTTTGATGCCCCAGACACTTAAGAAAAAGAGGCAGCCAGTAAGTCCTTGGAGTTAATTTCGTTCTGAGGCTGTAGAGATGCAGGTCTAGTCTTTTTCAATCCTGGGCAAGGAAGGTAGTAGAAAGAAGGATATGTGCAGCAAAGCAGGAGTCCAGCAACGTCCTGCAGAGTCCAGCAGAGTGACAGTCAATTTAGCAGCACAGCAGTCCTTGCTGCCAGAATTAAATCAGGTCCAGATGTATACTGATTGGTGGGGTCAGAAGTCCAGTTTTTATACTCAGTGCTGCCTGAGAAGTGGGGGAGACTTTAAAGAGAGGCCTTTGAAGTGCACGTAATCCCTCCCCTTCCTGCCCTGGCTCCAGACACACTACAGGGAGTTATGCCGCCCTTTGTGTCAGCTCAGGTCACAGCCTCTTCAGGTGTCAGTGTAAGCTCCTCCCTCCCATCCTGCCCAGAATGGCCCAGCAACGTGGATGGCCACTCAGTCACATCTAAGCTCCCTGTGTATGTGGCTATCTGGAAGGAATGCACAAGATTCCAGCTGTCACCTATCCAGACATAGATTCAGTGACAACCAGGAGGCATTAGATGATTAAAAGTAGGAAAATATCAACTTTCGAAAAGTCATATTTTCAGAATTTCAATTGAAAATCCAACTTCACCATAAGTTGAATTCTTAAGTTGTGATTCCCTAGAAACCAAACATGGTCCCATCTCTTACCAATTGGAAATTACACTTATAAAAAATAATGAGACATTCCCAATCTTAACCTACGGGAAGGATAAACCTTGAGGTACTGAAAAATTAATGTAAGGGTTTTTCACTACTTGGACATGTAAAGCTTAAAACTACATGTCCAGCTTTTTTAATACACTGCAGCTTTCTAGGGCCTGCCTTAGGGGTGACATATGTATTAAAAAGGAAGGTTTGTCCCTGGCAATGGAGTTAACCTGCCAGGTTGATGTTGCAGTTTCCAATGTAATCATATCCTAATGAAAGACTACACATACTTCAGAGCCAGTCAGCAATGGTAAAGTGCCCAGAGTCCATAAGCCAGCAAAAATAAGAGCAGCAAAACAGGTCAGAGGGCAAAAAGTTAGGGGAAATCATGCCTAGTATGGCAGGTCTAACACAATGGTTGTCAGAATTACTACCATATTTAAGACAGTGTTTGAACATACACATTTTTCTCTTTAGGATTACCAAGAAAAGCCTGGCGGTCAAAAGCAGGGAACAAAATACTGGCTCTCATTGATTAGAAGAAAACTCACAATATCCATTGATTTTTGTTTTTCAATAACAATCTTACACTTTGGGAGTTAGTTATAGAAAACAAAAACAATTGTCATGCAAGTGCATCAAATATGGAACCTGCTCAACAAAAGGATCAGTATCTTTGCTCGATTCACTGCAGCTGGCACAAAGATCCCCACTAGGCAGACATGGTTTCTAAATCTGACAAGATATATGTCACCTGGATACCAGAGACCATATCCATTGATTTGATGGGCTGGCTAACCACCCATCAGACTTTGAATGATTCCTCTGGAAGAAAAAAAAATATTTACTGATCATTTTTCAGGTGACTTCAAGGTTCCCAAAGTCAACTTCAAAGAAATAAAGTGTCAGCTTAATTGAAGACTTTTAGGGCATATTTATACTTTTTGACGTAAAAAACTGCGCCGGCACAGTTTTGCGTCAAAAATATTACCGACGGCTAATGCCATTCTGGTGCGCCGTGCGGGCGCCAAATTTATACTTTGACACACGGCGGCGCAAACCACAGGTGGGAGTCATTATTTGACGCAAACCACAGCGTCAAGTCGTAAAGCAAAACAACGTTAATGCGGCAGAAGTGACTGTGGGCCGATTTACGACCCTGCAAACCGGATATGTGCCATTTTTTGACGCAATAGCGTAAAAAAAAACAGCGAACACAGCCATTTCACCAGAGGAGAGCCAAAATGGATCCCAGATGCCACTGCAGACCCCAGGAAGATGACAGCAGACCAGTAACTAGCCAGGAGGACCCACACAAGAACCAGGACACTTTTAAGAAGAAAATAAAGTGTTGCTTTAGTGCAGAGGAGCAGGAAATTCTGGTCAAAGAGGTGATGGAACACCAGCACCAACTGTTTGTCACATCAAAGTTGCCAATCAGTAGGAGAGAGGCTATATGCCAACAAATTGTCGACAAGATTAACAGTGTGGCTGAAGTATGCAGAACTGTCATTGAGTGCAAGAAACTCTGGCATGACTGCAAGCGCAGGACCAAGGAAAAGATGGCCAGGAACAGGAAGGCAGCACTGCAGACTGGAGGGAGGAGTCCAGTACACCAGGAGGCCCTGGACCTCATGGAGGAGATGGTCGCAGCCGTCATCCCTGAAGAGATCGTCACAGGGATTCAAGGACAGGACAGCGCAGACTAACAGGAGACAACGCACATGCAGGTGAAGTCGAATGGGGAATTACAATGCAATAATGTCAACTGTGAGCAGGGGGGGATACCTACCACAAAATGCATGGAAGTCATCATATACATGGAGTGGCATGGGTAAAGGGGCACGGCATGGGGGCATGGCCCGTTCTGAGAAGACCTGGGCACACCATTACACAACACCAACAACAGTCCCATGGGGGCATGCTATCATGCCAAAGATGGAGCAAAGGGAAAGCCACGCCAGGAGGGAAGGGCACAACGTCAAACTGACATCCCGTCACACGTCAGCCACCATACCCCCTACATTAACTAGGGCCCTCTTAACAACCTCTAGCCATACCGACAACTGGAATGTAACTGCGACAACAGTTGCCACTACCACCTCCGCTCTGTGTGCAGCTCAAGTAGCCAATGGCAGTAACCTCCCCATGGATCATACACACCTAAATTAGGGGGTGAGGATGACAACTTCAACAATCCCCAGAAACAAGACAAAGGCCCAAGTACTGTCAAATGTCAATGCCCATAGTTGTCGCAAACATCAGCCAATGTTAACAACAATAGGAGCTACACAGCACTAAGGACACACCCATGCTGCATATGTCAGGGTCCATCCTGTGCCTGGGTAACAATGCAACATCCCAAATGTCACACTGCTCAGACAACAGCATTGAGGGGGGGACACATGTAACTGGTCACTGAAATACACCTGCACAGTCAGAGGAGGAAATAGGACACTGATACGATTATCAGGGCAATCCAATGTAACACACATTCCCCAACATCAGCAGTACACATTACCATTGCCAACATCCATATCGTGTCATAACATTGCTATGCATAGGACATGCCACATGTCAAATACATTTAAGTGGATGTGAAAGATCAGAGATTGGAGCAGGTCCAGATTGTTAAGTGTGCTGCCAGGGCCATCAGAACACCCACAGCCAGTTAAAAGGTCTCACCATGAGAATGGATGTAGACGGAGGCTTGAGTAGGACAAGAAGGTGGCAATTCTCTATTCGTCCTAAACCAACACCTAGAGGCGATGATGCTGACAAGTCTAATAACTCAATAACATACATGTGACATGCAGGTGGGCCATAGGCCTGGAAGAATGCGCATCTGAAGGACTGGAGCAATTAACACGAAACAAGATCACAAAGTGAATTCATCAAAAGGCAGGCATGTCACATCAAAATTGCCACAACACAGGCACACTAATTGTACCCTGTTTCATTGCAGAGGAAGATGGATCTCCTGCGGATATGCCTGTCCCAGATTACCCTGATGACATGGATGACGAGCTGATAAACATTCCCCAGGAGAGTATCCAAAAGGTCCTCGAAACCCTCCAGACCCCACCTTCAGTCACAAGGAGGAGCACAGAACAACCAGCCATCGCAGAGGATCCACCCACCACCCCAATTGTAAGACCTGCCAGCTCCAATACAGCTGAGGACTCAGATGACACTGGCACCAGCTTTGAGAGAACTGTAGTTGGAGTACAGCGGGAGCTGGCCAAGGAGGTGCCGGAGGGGATGCAAAATATGGCAGCCAGCCTAGAGGGGGTGCGTTCGTGAATGATGTCATCTGCAGATCAGGCAGCAGCTATGCAAGCCCTAACATCTATCTTGCAGGAACTGCAGAAAACCGAGAAGGAAATCAGCACAGCTGTAATACAGTTGACCCAACACCTGCAACAGCAATCCTGTCAACGTGTACACAAATGCAACATTGAACCCCTCAGGGCCGACCTGGGTGCCTACCATCGTGATATGGCTGTTATTCTCAAGAACCAGCAGATACTCCTTGCTGCAGTACTGCCCTTAAGATCTTCACAGGGAGCAGCGACGGGATGTCTGACTCCACGTCTTCTAACACTGAGGTGTGTGTTGCCCCTTCACAACCAACAACAACAAGGACAGAGGAGGCAACACACACATCAGAAGAAGAAGACATGGAACATATCACATTCACAAGGATAATGACCCGGAAGCACTAGTCCCTGCCACATGGCCAACTATTACCAAGGTCCTGTGCTTTGTAGCTTGCCAGTCTTGCAACAACTGTACTCAAGCACTGTTCTGCAAACCACTGTATATCTTGTCACCCAGCCCAGTGATTGTCTCTCTCCTACTCATTGGCAAATTCTGTCCCTCTGCACTGTCTGAAACATCAACCCCAGCATGTCAAAAGCATTTTGGTAAACCCTTGTGTTGGATCACAATGTAAGATGTCACTATAATGGACTCACAATCATGGACAATGTACAGATAGCACTACATCACTTTTCAGTAAATAGCACTTACACAACAAATCTGTCTCTGGGTAATGTGACATATCAACTGTGCAGTAGGTAACTGAAATGTGCCTATTGTCAAATTACGTAGCTTGTCAATACGACTGTCCTGATATTATGTAGTCAGAGAAATCTGCACAGTGCCCATGATTGCGTCATACTCTGCCCATCCTGAGGGACATATCTGATGAAGTGAGAAACCATGCACCATCATGCTGTGTTGGACAGAATAATGCTTCCTCAAGGGATATCTAAGTCATCAAATAGTGGCAGCAAAATGTTGTCAACATGCAATAATAACACATATAACAGTGCACACTAATCTAA
The DNA here is from genome assembly GCF_031143425.1 of Pleurodeles waltl. Classification (NCBI taxonomy): domain Eukaryota; kingdom Metazoa; phylum Chordata; class Amphibia; order Caudata; family Salamandridae; genus Pleurodeles; species Pleurodeles waltl. The sequence continues at coordinate 918,496,401 of NC_090447.1, forward strand.
GCAAACACTACAAAAACTGCATAAATGAAGGTGTCTGAGTTTACATACAAATAGGTAATCACGCTGAACCGTGTCACAAATGAAGTATGAGAGTCATGAAGACAAGAATACAAGAGTGCCAATGAGAACTCATCTTATAAGGGTGTCCTTGATCATCACACTGCAGTCAGACCTAAAACTGTTCCCCCAATACCAAGTCTGGAAGCACTGTTTGTGACTTTGAAAACACACTTATCAACATAAACACATTGTCATCCATATTAACTGTGATTGGTGGTTGCAACGAATTGTGGAAACTTTGCAAGGTAGCTCTGGGGTAGCTGCCAATCGTACAGCTCAGTTGGGATTTGTTTGTAGCATAGGACACAAATGTAATAGTACAAAAATTCTGTACACTGAATCCAAACCCAGGATCAAGTACCATTTAACACATACTATTAAGGGTTAACTAAATATTTATTAAATGCTAATCACAGAAGAGGAAACTGAGGGGAAAATCTTACCTACCCTAATCTACCCTGACTACTCATTACCCACAACTGTCCCTAACTAATCTAAGCTACACTTACTTATCACATGTAACGAAACATTCTAAACATCTACCCCCACCCCCCTTATGAGACGGGACACATGGAGGACAACACATACTAACCTAAACACATACTATACTATCCTAAACAAATATATTTTTTTTTGTATATTTGTTATTTATTTATTTTTTGAGTTTTTTTTTTAAACACAAGAACCCCAACATAGCCCCCTAACCACACACTTAATAAGTAAAAATAGAAAGAATCAGGACCCCCCACCCACTAACACTAACTAAACTAACAGCCTATACTAACCTAACACTAAGCCCCCTAAGCCACTAACTATAAGAACAAGGAAAGAGGAGGGAGGGGAGGGAATCACGTCCATTTAAAATACAGTCTAGAGGTTGGCCCTGCGGCGGGTCCTCTTGATAAACTTAACACACCGGTTAATGTGGCACACATTCCGGCTCAGGTGGCTCAACTTGCGCAGCACACGGTCCATCTTCCTTTCCATGTTGTGGAAGGCTACAGGGTCAACAGATGGAGCTGTGCCAGTCTGGGTACCGGTAGAGGAGGTCTGTGTGTGTGTGGAGCCAGGCCTAGTGGGCTGTCCTGCACCTGTGGCAATGCTGGGGCCTGGAAGTCCAGCAGATTCTGGCACAACAGTCCCAGCTGTGGGTGGGGCCACCTGGCTTGAAGTGGTGGTTGTGCTGGTGGTGGCTTTGGTGGGCAAAGTAGGCCCAACCTGTGGGAAGGCTCTCCATGCTCCGGAGGCCCATTCATGGTGATATCGCCGGGCCATCCTCCTGAACCCCGACTCCACCAGCAGGATGTGCTGGTATCTCATGGCCCGCCGCTGGAAGTCACGGAACTGGTCTGGAGTCATGTTTGCAGCTGTGAAGACAAATACACATAGGGGGTCATTCTGAGTTTGGCTGGCGGCGGGCGCCAAACAGGAACCACCAGAATACCGCTGCGCGGTCAAAAGACCGCCGCGGTTATTCTGAGTTTCCCGCTGGGCGGGCGGGCGACCGCCAGAAGGCCGCCCACCCGCCCAGTGGGAAACCCCTTCCCACGAGGAAGCCGGCGGAGTGGGAAGGGTGCGACGGGTGCAGTTGCACCCGTCGCGATTTTCAGTGTCTGCTATGCAGACACTGAAAATCTTAGTGGGGTCCTGTTAGGGGGCCCCTGCAGTGCCCATGCCAGTGGCATGGGCACTGCAGGGGCCCCCAGGGGCCCCGCGACACCCGCCAGGCTGGCAGTAAGGGGGTCGGAATCCCCATGGCGGCGCTGCCTGCAGCGCCGCCATGGAGGATTCCCCAGGGCAGTGGGAAGCCGGCAGGACACCGCCGGTTTTCCGTTTCTGACCGCGGCTGTACCACAGCGGTCAGAATGCCCATGGAAGCACCACCAGCCTGTTGGCGGTGCTCCCGCGGTCGTTGGCCGTGGAGGTCCATGACCGCCAGGGTCAGAATGACCCCCATAATCTACATTAGGAACTGCATTGTGTGAAATGGCACACAAAGTTAATCAGACAATACATCTACGTACTAGTAACAGCTCATATCACAATACAGATCATTGAATGTCCCTGAGGAAGTACATGGCAGGCCAGCCTACAAAGGTCACATCACACATAGCACATTCGTAACCTACAAGATGGGTAACAACTGGCTTTGACTTGCCATCTGAGTTCTGCCAGTTATCAGCTGCATCATGCTAACAATCATGCTGCATATACTCCGCCAAGACCTGGACTACAAATGTCAGTGTACGGAATGCAAAACTAAAGCCACATGGTCTGCAAGTTGTAACTGGACTTGCCAGTATAGTACCAAGTGCCATACCTGAGTGTGTATACTAGGTTCCAACCAAACAGCCACTTATTCACATGTATGTGTAACATACTGGTAGCATCAGTACTAGGTACCCCATTCACAAACCCATGCCCGTGTTTGAGGGTTGGGGGGAAGATAAACAACTATCAATTTCCAACAACATGTACACCGAGGAATGTATAGAAAACTCCACACGTGTTTGGCTCTACACACACACCACAGGTAAGGTCTATCAACAATTAGGAGTCAGCAAACCCTAGACCAATCATAGGGCCACACATGTCAGGAAATGCAGAACTTGGTACACAACATATACTTTCAGTAAGGCCTGACTTACATCAGACACAGAGTTGCAAGAACACCCATGATCATGAATTGCATGCACACCTAGGCCATTGCACTCATGTTCCACATACTTCTAGCACTACATGTGGAAGTACATGCTGCTAGGAGGTTCTACCTACAGTTTCATAATTACGTTGGTAAATAGGGAAGCAGAAGTCTATTGGAAAGCAATTTGCTGTACCAATCTTGGAGAATGTGGGTCTGACAGGCTGACTAAATCGGAGCTGACTTCCAGTGCGACTCTTGTTGATACAAGTGTCATCCACATGACTAACCCCAGTACTCACAGTGGGGCCTACAGGAATGGCCTACAATCCCTACATAATACCATTGGATACGCATTGGCCAACTCAAAACATGTGAGAAACTGAAATCCCACTCATGGAACAAGAGAAATGATTGCCCAACGCATCACACCTTGCTATGCGTTCAACACACACAAGTCCATAAACAGCAAACACAACACATAAAAGACATATCAACACTTGCTGGAGTGGTCGGGGTCCTCAAATGTTGCCACCTCTCACACAGTGTAGGGTATGGAAGGAAGAAATGTGCTCAAAATCTGTGCACAGAGCAACAATTTCATAAACATATACAATGTGTAGGCTAAATAAGGAAATGGCAGCCATTCAGACATGATGAAACTGCATCTGATATATCACGGCCAACTTGTACATAGCTTGGGTCTACTGTGACAGTTACACACATATCTGCACACATACATTGGCCCTAACTATCATGTGGTTGCAGACATGCCCCGAAATTGGTGACCAGAAAAAATATGGAATGTAATTGTCTCATCATGTGCATCCAAGAGAGATATCCAAAGCCTGGTTGCTTGAGGACTGCATTACCAGTCAAACATGCCTTGTGGCCATGACACATTTATTACACATAGGTACAATGGACAGAGGGAGGGGCAGGGACTTTTGTAAGCCTTCCTGTTGTTACAGTTTCTTTATTTGATGTGGCCCATCTATGGTGATTGCACCAAACATGGAGATGTGAAGCCATGTGCATACCTGTGGACTGCCATCTATATTAGGAATGTGGCACAACTAACTCCAACAAACATTCTAAGATGTTAGCTGAGGGCACCTTTTCACAAGGAGATCCTATTACAAAGATGTTTTCAAATCCAGATCTGACATGTATCCAAAAAGATCAAGGAACACAATAATCCCAAACGTTCATAGTACTTCCGTGAACGTTTTCCTTCCACACTCACCAGGCGACATGAGACATATGTCTGAGCCACTTTGCTATTATCAATTGACGTGAAGGCAACACTCATTTTCTGCATCATGTAGTGATTCTAAAGTCAGTCTAGCTATTGTTGGTACATCTTTACTTCTCTGTCAATAGTACCCTATATAGACATGATTGACTCCTATTTTGTTTGGTTGTCTGACACAAAGGCCGCACCAATTTACTTCATGGAAAAGTATACTGTAAGTTTGCTTAGCACGTGCTACCTGACAGCTAGCAATTGTGATCCTTACCATAGTGCATCAATTATCCCTGTATGTTTCCTCAGCATTACACACAGTCAGCAAGTTAGCTGGCAGACATAGTACAAATCCACTTACGTCACTACAGAGCATTTAATCGTGCACATTTACATGATTAGTACTCACCAACAGTGCCACCAAACACGATTCCCAGGTGGTCCAAGAGATCCTGCTCCCTGGTGATGAGGTCAGCCCACTGGTGCTTCAGCTGCTGGTCACTTCTCTGGCTGGCATACACACGCTGCAGGTGATGCAGCACCTTTCCCCACCGGATTCTGCACGCCTCTGTTGGATACCCCTGTTTCACCCTGCCCCCTGCCTTGATCATCAGTGGCAAGAAATGGCACACAAGCCATATGAAGCCCCCCAACTCCTCTTCACCCACCCTGCCAAGAAGTGGCCTACCAGACATCGTGGAAAAGTGAAAGGGAATAGGGGTAAAAGAAATAGAAAGGGAAAAAGGGGGAAAGTAGGAGTACAAATACAGATGAAAAGTAAACTTAACCACTAAAAGAGCCAACTATCCCCAAACTAACACTACCCACAACAGACTCCCACAAACAACAAAAACACTAGATAAATGGACAAATGTACCCAAAACACAGTAGTACAGTATACACCAACAATATTTATTTCACAAATGGACAATACAGATAGCACACAGGACATAAAAGCCCAAAATCTCAGGACACCACTCTCTACACAGCCACACAGTCTAGAAGGATCATAGACTGCAAAGTGAAAGTGAAAGTACACCCACTGTACATGATCTGTAAACAGGTTATCTTATTACATCACTTCCTGTATGAAATGTCCACCCTTTTTCGTGTTATGCGTAATTTTTTGTCCACCAAAACTGTATTTGCGTAATTTCTTTTTGACGCACAGGAGTGAAAATTAACCTGCATCCAAATAATAGTACATGGCCTGTACAAATATCTGGATGCGGGCTAATTTTCACTCCTGTGCGTCCAAAAAAATGACACAAATACAGTATTGGTGGGCAAAAAATGCCGCATTACGCTAGGAACGTCAAAATTTCACTGCATTAACTGGTTTTGGGCAATTTTTCTGCTTTTTTGTTATGTTACATTTGGGACACATCAGAGATAGGCTGATTGAACACCCTATGGTGTTGATGGTGTATGTTCACATGTGTGACATCATACTGCAGCGGACCATGATCTGCTACTCCCTTCACAGTATTTTTACGGTTGGCTGACACAATAGTTGGTCATAAGTGTGGCCTACATATATGTGTTGCACAAACTGGGCATGTTTGGCATAAGGAGAGGATAGCAATGTGACGCACATATGTACAATACCTAAATGCCTTTGGCTCAAAGTGTGTGCTTTGGGAACTAATGTATTTGTTGACCAAGTGTGTGTGTATCACATGAAGCATTATTGCACATATGCTTGTATGAATGTGACGTACATGTGTCCAATCCTTAGATGCAAGTCATTGTGGAAATGAGAGAGGGCATGTGTTAGTCATACATGTAGCAACATCTGTAATGTGGACTTCCAAGATTTAGGGTAACATTGACACCACATGTGACAAAGCATGCACCAGATAGATGGCAGACCCTTGTTCATGTCAATGGTCCACATTTTCAACATCCTATGTCCTAGAGTATTGGTAACAGCTTCCTAGGCACTAGTTGGTGAATCCCACAGTGAGTCATACACATGCGTTGAGGAAGTGGGTACCATGTTGTTTGCACAGACAGACAAGGGTGAATCTCAAATGTATGATGAAACCACAGTTGAGGCCATAGAAGTGAGCCCCAACTATCAAGTGGCTGTGGTGGACCAGCATACAAGACAGCACGTGTCCACATATTTCCAGTGATCAATTGCACATAGGTGTCTTGTTCATGTGTGTGGTCCAATTATGATCCAGTATATAGTTTAGGGTGTAATTTGTCACAGTTCGGTCCAGGACTCATCATAAGTCAGTGGCAGCTATTCCTGTATCTACTGAGTATCCTTGGTTGATCAATGTGAGTAAAGTGGATGAGGACATGTGAATCTACATGGGGATGGTCCCACCCTGTCACTAAAGTCGTGTAATGAGACAGTCAACAGGGCAACCTAGGTGTGCTGAGTGAGATAGTGTCTCAGGTGTCATGTTCCGGCAGGTGTCATTACAACATTTGTACACAGGTTAGCCTCTGCAATCCCCACTGCATCTGGGAATATCATAGCCTCTGTGCTGATTATTCTCACAGCTATTACCCACACACGGCCCATCAATATGTTGTGAGCACTGTGATTCTGTGTGTGAACTGTCATGGTCCTGACATGTGTGTATTTTTCATGGACATTATCAGAGGTTGCTGGTTCTGCTGAAAGCCCCGTACCCAATCCCTGCCTACAGCCCTGGGACACTGTCACACTTTGTAATTCAGGCACAAATGAGACCCAGACAAGGGATGGGCTATGAATTTTGCTTTTCCCAGAGGATTTAACTCACATGGTACAGTTAAAAGGCAGATGATGCTATACAATGTATTTGGGTATGCATTGAAGAAGCCCATGCCCAATACCCCCTGATGAATGAGAGGTTTGCTAAGGCAAGTGTGGTACATATGTAGACAAAGGGATACTTTAGTGTGACACACAGACAGATGCCAGTCTGGCTGACAGAATGCAGGGTGATTCTGGATCCAGCAATTTGACAAGTTACATAATCAGTGGTCTGACTCAGACTGTTTGGAGGACGAACTAGACAGTTAACATGTCAAACTGTGTATGTCCTGTGTTTTTGAAGGTGACAAATGAACCCAAGGGCTGTGTTACACAGCTTAATTAGTATCAATGCTTAACGGTGTATTTGACAAAATGGCAACTCCTATGCTGTTCCAGGCATCAGCAGGGGCAGTGCTTTTTGAAATGGGTGGTGTGCATGGAGGTGATCAGAGGTGTGGGCTGCATCTGTTTCTCACCAGTCCTGTAGGTGAGATTTGCATTCTAAGAGCCAACAGACATTTTCACATGGGAAGCAAACTACAGGTGCTAACAGGGCTTTGAAACTAGAAGACAGTGTATAAATTAACCTGACATCCATGCAGTCAGATGTTCTATGACAATGGCATACCATAGGAAAGGGTGCAGCACACTGGATTGCTATTGTTAGTCTGTGTGTGTAGAGGAGGTAATATCAGGATACACATTTTAGTATTCCAGGGACCTCCTCCGACAGGTGGGTTGTGACCAGGTGCATGGGTGTGTCAGGAGTAAGGAAATGGGCTGACATGTACATGGAATGTCATGTGTGCAATGCTGCTCATATGTGTGGCACTTGCGCTGTCTATGTTGTGCTTCTATGGAACTCTGGTCACAGATGGTCCACGCAAATATTGGATGCAGTTGGACTTACTGCTGTCAAGGGTCTGGTCAGACATTCCTGTTACTGATGCAAAAGCACATTGACTACCTCATGTATGAGACTTGTTTTCCCCTTATTGAGTGATGGTGTCTTAGTTGTGTGCCATATGCTGCGTTGGACCTTGATTTCAACATGTATGTGTGAAATAGGTGTGGTCCTCTGCTATTGGCCTTCAAAGGAGAAATGTACATGATAGATGTCATTTACAGTGTGTGTGTATGTGACCATTGTATGTTAGGCATCACATTAGCTCTGGGATTTTCAGTGTCCTAATCAGTATATCAGCAATGCTCCATGAGGGAACACTCTTATTCTGATAAGTAGAGATGAAGGTGTGCAAAAATGAATAGCCAGACCAGGATATGGTGATTATTATAGGTGTTTATTTAAATTAGTTAACTAAAGTGTTGAAGGTGATAATATATTTAAAATAAATTGTTGAGGATATGTTGCCGCCTGCGTATACCAGCGGCCGTGTTCTGTAGTTCCCCTCATGTTGCAGGCCACCATCCTCCTCTTCCTCCTCTTCATACATGTGTGGCTCCTGTTCCAGGAGGGGAATGTTCCTGTTGATGCAAATGTTGTGCAATATTGCACATGTTAGGATGATCTTACAGACCATCTCCAGGGAATATAGGAGGCTACCACCAGTGATGTCGAGGCACCGAAACCTTGACTTGAGGATGCCGATGTTCCTCTCGACTATGCTGCGTGTCCTCCTATGTGCGTCGTTGGAGGCACGCTCTGCAGCAGTACTCAGGTTGCCAGTAGGTGTCATAATCCATGGCTGGATGCAATACCCCTGATCAGCTCCAAAAGAAAATGAATGGTATCATATTGATGTAGCTGGCCCTATTGAAATGACCTTGCATGGCAGTAGTTGTCTTGTGTTGTCTGTGACTCTTTTGTGTTATAATGTAGCATCCTTGGCTTGTAGGATGTACCATCTGCATTGTGTTGTTTCCTTGGCTGAACGAGTGTTTGGCTGCTGACCGATTGTCAGCAGTATGTTTTGGGATTTGCAGTACAGTGTGCCCTCCCTAGCATTGTGACTTGTGATACAAGTGTCCCTGTGTCTTCACTGGGGGTGAGATGATAGTTCCATACACAGGTTAAAATTGACAGTGTTGTTAACATGTTCTGAATCAATGTACCCTGGACATCCCATACCTTTAGACTTATGAAATGGATTCATGTAAACGTCATTGGGACATTTACATTTTGCAAGGTGACATTTAGGCAACCCACTCCACACGTTGTGATCTTTGACATATTAACATTAGGCTGTACAGTAATTTCAGATGTGTGACAGGTTCACTGCAGACCTAAGAAACATAGCTAGCGATGTCACGACCTCAGTGTGTTCCTGTTCACATGTTTCTGTTGTGGTGTATGTGTTGTGTGTCCTAGATGGTTGCTGTGCAGTGTGTATATAGGTAGGTTTTTGTACTTACCAACAAGTAGTCCATTGCCATACCGTCCATCCTGGAAGTGTTCATTGATGGTGCAGTGACGGAAGATGAAGGAGTCATGTACACTCCCAGGATATTTAGCCACGATGTTGGTGATCAATCCCTGGTGATCGACAATGGCCTGCACGTTGCTGGAATGTGTGTGCTTCCTGTTGTGGTAGAGGTGTTCAGTTGCAGCAGGTGGCACAAGGCGTACATGTGTGCAGTCGATTTCACCAAGGACATGTGGGAAGCCACCAATGAGGTAGAACCCTTGTTTTGTTTCCTGCTGCTTCTACAGTGTGTTAGGGAAGCAGATGTGGCGGGGTGTAAGTCCAATGATGGCATCCAGTACTTTGGGCAAAAAGGCGCAGAATGATGGTTGTGATATTCCGGCAACCAGGGCACCAGTTGTTTGAAAAGAGCCACTTGCCAGCATGTGACGTACGGCAAGCAGCTTGGTTTCTGTTGGGATGGTGCGTGGTGTCACAAAGTGGGTGCCAACTTCGGTTCAATGTTGCGCAGCAGCTGCTGAACGACCTGCCAGTTCAACCTGTACCTCTGGATGATGTTGTGTTCCCTGAGGCCATGAAGGGTTGTTCTGGGGTGGAATATCCTCTCCTGCCTTCTGCGCTGCCTTTGGGGTCCCTGCTGGTATTGTTGTAGCTGCTGTTGTTGCTGCTGGGCTCTGCGTCTGCATGCACGCTGGATTAGAATCACCTCCATGTCTCCCTGTTGCTGCTCTGCTGTTGCTTCTGTGTGTTCTGATTAAATACAGGTGTGTTTGTCCCATTTTAACGCCTGCCCTGACCCAGGTGTTAATTTTTGACGCAAATCGGAATGTGCGTCATTTTCTGGCTCCGTCTCCCGGCCGTGCGTAATTTTTGCCTGAAAGCATGAATACGACGCACGGCCGTTTAGGTCATTTTTTGGACGGGAACGCCTACCTTGCATATGATTAACGAAAGGCGGGTTGCCGCATCCAAAAAATGACGCACAGCCCTTAATGTTTACTAACATAGGTGGTCATTCCAACCTCGGCGGTAAAAGGCGCTTACCGCCGTTCAGCAGACCGCCATAACACCGCCGCGGCCGCGGTAAACCGCCACGGTCATTCTGACCCACAACAGGCAAACCGCCAAATACAGACATCCACAAAAGTCCGCCACACCAAAGGGCAGTGAGAAACTGGCGATGACCAAACCTCCACCGTCACGCCAACAGAAATACGCCCACACTATCACGACACACGAATCCATGCGGTGGTCTTTCAACCGCGGTATTCCATTGGCGGTACACACCGCCGCGCTCAAAATACACACACTTGTACAAAACACTACCACATTGGACAATTCAAAATACACACACCTGAGACACATACACACACCACTCCCACACACCCAATTAAATATAAAATACACACCCACATCACCCACAAACCTCCACTCCTAGAGATTCGTGAACACGCACCGAGAAAAGACATCCGAGCACCCAGACGCCCAATTCACTGTCACCCAGCAATATTTGCACGCACTTCACACAACACAATACACATCACCACACTTAGCACCACACAATCCACCCTACACATCACCCACACCACCCCATGGCACCGCAAAGACACCCCAGGTTCTCTGATGATGAACTCAGGGTCATGGTGGAGGAAATTGTACGAGTAGAGCCACAGCTGTTCGGGGCACAGGTGCAGCACACCACCATTGCCAGGAAGATGGAGCTATGGAGTAGAATAGTGGACAGGGTCAACGCTGTGGGACAGCACCCAAGAAATCGGGACGACATCAGGAAGAGGTGGAACGACCTACGGGGGAAGGTGCGTTCCATGGTATCCAGGCACAACATCGCGGTGCAGAAGACTGGCGGCGGACCCCCACCTCCTCCCCCATAATTTACAACATGGGAGGAGCAAGTCTTGAACATCCTGCATCCTGAGGGCCTCGCAGGAGTAGGCGGAGGAATGGACTCTGGTAAGGCAAATCTTAACTACTTCTTGCCCCCACCCCACCTGCATGCCAACTCATACCCCCACCCTCACCCTCACCCCCATCACATCCTACTCCTTGCAACTGTCTCACCATCACAACCCACCCATCCCAACACCTAGCCCTGCATGCGTCCACAAAGCATGGACACCCATCACCTAAGCATGCCCACTGCGCATACACATACAACCCCCCCCAACCACTGTCACAACAGCCCCCACAAAGGAATGCCAGCACTGGGGTACACGGGCACCCACCCATTGCACGCTATGACACACACAGAAGCAATAACCATACTTTTATACCCCTGCAGGACCCGAACGCCACGTCACCACGCAGGAGGGTCCACAAATGTCCACTCCACCCCCAGAAGAGGCCCACAGTGAGGACAGCAGCTCTGTCTCCCTGGATCTAGATGACCAGCCCGGTCCATCGGGGACCTCGGGACAGTCAGTTCCCCTCACACAGCCACAGGCCACAGTAGACCTTCCCCCTCTGGGAACACCAGCACAGCACCCACCCAGCGGGCCCATACCTCTGTCCCCAGGACACATCAATCTGCGGTGTGTCCACCACTACAGGGAACCTAGGCTAACCCACCACCCCAACAACAACAGGGACCTGGGGCCAGTGGTAGTGGGCACACAGTCCAGGGGACAGAGGCCCAGGGAAACAGGGGAACTGGGAGGGCTGCTGTGCGACAGGGGGGGACAGGCCCAGGGAACCCAATCTCCACGAGGCCCTCTCCTCCATCATGGGAGCATACCACCGCTCCCAGGAGACGATGGCGACGGTCCTGGCCAGGTTTCAGGAGATCCAGCTTCTGCAGGAGCAACAGTATATGGGGTTCAGGGAGGAACTAAGAAACATCAGTTCCGCCATGGGTACCATCGTAGTGGCCCTGAATGAGGTAGTCACGACATTGCGGGACACTGTGGCACCTCAAAGGGCCCCTGACACTAGCATGCACCAAGAACTGCCTACCACCTCCGCCGGCGCTAGTGGACAGGAGGCCCCGACACAAGACCAACAGGCCACCAGAACCCCACCCCCTGCAGAAGGAGAACCACCCTGCAAGCGGGCCCTGAGATCCAGGAAGAAGACAGAGTAAGATGTCAAGACCCCTGCCAGCAAAGGATACCGCCCTGATTGTCATCCCACTGTCCCACATTGTCACCCTGTCCAACCTTAAACTGCCCCTGCTCCACTTCCCACAGGCATTTGGACAATGCACCTGTGAAACTGATAGTCTGGACTCTGCCATGGACAATCCTCCACCATCAACCCTCACCGATTTGCAACCACCCATCCAATTTAGAGCACTTGAATAAAAACACTTATTGCACAAAACAATCTGGAGTCTGGCTGTGATTTAGAACAAATGTATTAGACATGACCGTGCCAAAATGTTCATTCACATTGTGATGCTAACAAACCGCTGTCACACAGCTGTAGTCCATGGGGAAACAAAGCAGATGTCACGCAGTGGGGCCCACATCTCTGAAAACGGAAGGGAAAGTCACAACACAGTTACCATACACTGGGGGAAAAAGTCAGACAGTAGAGAGGTAGGAGTCATTAAGTAAATGTAATATGCTGGTGTCTACTCTTACCTGTGTGTCACTGAAAATACTGCTGTATTACTGTGTTCCTGTTCTCTATGTCGTCCTCTTCGGCGTCCTCCTCTTCACTCTCCACAGGCTCCACAGCTGCTTCAACACCACCATCTGGACCATCCTCCTGCAGAAAAGGCACCTGGCGGCGCAAAGCCAGGTTGTGAAGCATACAGCAGGCCACGATGATCTGGCACACCTTCTTTGGTGAGTACATTAGGGATCCACCTGTCATATGGAGGCACCTGAACCTGGCCTTCAGGAGGCCAAAGGTTCGCACGATCACCCTCCTAGTCCGCCCATGGGCCTCATTGTACCGTTCCTCTGCCCTTGTCCTGGGATTCCTCACTGGGGTCAGTAGCCAGGACAGGTTGGGGTAACCAGAGTCCCCTAATAGCCACACCCGGTGCCTCTGGAGTTGACCCATCACATACGGGATGCTGCTATTCCGCAGGATGTAGGCGTCATGCACTGACCCAGGGAACTTGGCATTAACATGGGAGATGTACTGGTCAGCCAAACACACCATCTGTACATTCATGGAATGATAACTCTTCCGGTTCCTGTACACCTGTTCACTCCTGCTGGGGGGGACCAAAGCAACATGTGTCCCATCAATGGCACCTATGATGTTGGGGATATGTCCAAGGGCATAGAAATCACCCTTCACTGTAGGCAAATCCCCCACCTCAGGGAAAACGATGTAGCTCGGCATGTGTTTCAGAAGGGCAGACAACACTCTGGACAACACCTTGGAAAACATAGGCTGGGACATCCCTGATGATATGGCCACTGTTGTTTGAAATTACCCACTTGCTAAGAAATGGAGTACTGACAGCACCTGCACTAGAGGGGGGATCCCTGTGGGTTGGCGGATGGGTTGCATCAGGTCTGGCTCCAGCTGGGCACACAGTTCCTGTATAGTGGCTCGGTCAAGCCTGTATGTCAGTATGACATGTCGTTCCTCCACTGTCGACAGGTCCACCAGCGGTCTGTACACGGAAGGATTCCTCCATCTCCTCGCATGTCCCAGCGGACGGTGCCTATGAAGGACAACAGCGAGCACAGAGTCAAGCAACCCACAGGTACGTAACCACAGCTTGCACATAACACAATTCCCAATGCATTGAATGGCTTGTATAAGTGTTGGTGCATGGCCTAGGTATGTGTGACGCAGTTGGTAATTAGGCCATGTGGGCCCTTGAAATGGCGGCTGCCTGACCTGTGAAGTGCGACAGTGGGATGTGAGGTCAATGCGCTGGCGTGACACACCGCGGCGGTAGGTGGTCGAAGACCGCGGCGCTAAGCCGCATTGGTTAACATTGAACCCTATGGGTTTCAGGAGCCAATGACGATGTGCGCCGGCGGTCGCGGTGCGCACCGCCGCGGTACGCACCGCCGCGGGCGTGACCGCCATTTTCTATCTGCTTAATCACTCTATACCTGATCTTCCACAGGAGAGGACCTACACTGCAAGTGCTGCTGTGACCTCGGTCTGGAAGAGACAATGCGACTGGGGAAAGGGCCCCTGCCTTCACTGCGGAGGAGTTGGAGAAACTTGTGGATGGTGTCCTCCCCCAGTATGCGCTACTCTACGGTCCTCCAGACCAACAGGTAAGTACACTGGGACCATGCTTAGTGGGCAATGCCTGGGTTGAGTGGGGTGGATGAAAGATGGTGGGGAGGGGAGCGATTGAGGCATGCATCAAACGACAGATGAGAGCTTGTGCCACATGGCAAGGGTGGGGGTGGGGGGGCCACTCACATCGAGCATGCAGAAGGTGATGACAATTTTTCTCGCCCTGTACATGTCACATAGGTCAGCGCCCACCAGAAAGTCGTGATTTGGCGTGCCATCGCCAAGGACGTCCAGACCCTGTGGGTCCACAACAGACAATGCATCCACTGCCGGAAGAGGTGGGAGGACATCCGACGCTGGAGCAGGAAGACGGTGGAGGCTCAGCTGGGGATGGCCTCCCAACGTAGGAGGGGTGCCAGTCGTCATTTGACCCCCCTGATGTCCCGGATCCTGGCGGTGGCCTACCCCGATTTGGATGGGCGCGTGAGGACATCACAGCAGACACAAGGGGGTGAGTACAAATACATTCTGCTGACTTTGCGCGCAGTGGAGGTGTCTGGGTGGGGGAGGAGGGCTGTGGGTATCCCTAGGCCAGGGCGATTTCTGTAGGCTAGGCCCCTCCGTAAGGTATGGCCCTGTGCCCCACCCCCCACCTCTGTAGGGTGCCAAGTACAGGTATCCACGGCCCTGTGTCATCTATGTGTGCAGTTGTCGTCCATAGGCTTGTAGGCCATGTCCCACGGATTGCGTAGTGGACCCCAAGTGCGCGGCGTAGTGCAGGGGGCTTCTGTGTCTGTCTTGTCCGCCAACGGTAGCGCTAATCCATGCACTCAACATGTCTTTATTTCTCCTCCCCCCCTTTTTTGTGGTCTTCCTGTTCATGTGTGCATTAGCATCATCAGGCGGAGGAGAAGTGGCATCGGAGCACCAGGGAGCTGCATCTCACATGGCCATGGCGGGCCATGCAACTGACTCGGATTTCACCAGTGAGACGGAGGGCGAGGGGAGCTCCACAGCGCGGACTCGTGCTGATGTCAGTGACAGCGACTCGTCCTCTGAAGGGAGCTCCCTTGTGGTGGCGGCAACATCCGTGCCCCCGCAACAACAGGTATAGCCGCCACCCAGCGCACCAGCACCGCCCTCCCAGCAGCCCCTCAGCGTTTGCCCCGTGCCCGCTCACCCAGGAAGGTGGGCATCTCCTTCGCCCCAGGCACCTCAGGCCCTGCCCCTGTTGCCCCTGCTGCCCTCAGTGAGGAGGTCATTGACCTCCTGAGGAAAATCATTGTTGGGCAGTCTACCCTTTTGAATGCCATCCAGGGTGTACAAAGGGAGGTGCACCAGAGTAATGCATACCTGGAGGGCATTCAGTCGGGTCAGGCTGCCCATCAGCGATCGTTCAACGCTCTGGCCTCAGCACTGATGGCAGCAATTGTCCCTGTCTCTAGCCTCCCCCTCCAACTCCCTCCACCCAGACCCAATCCCCTGTACCTCTGCCTATCCCAGACACACCAACAGACCAGCCTGCACACACCTCAACACCCAAGGGAATCTCATCCAGACATAAGCATCACACAAGCATTCACACAAGCAACATCCACATGCAGATATACCAACAGCCACTGCCTCCACTGTGTCCCCCTCCTCCTCGTCTCCCTCCTCCCTCCCTGTAACGTCTCCACTCACACTTGCATGCACAACATCTTCAGCCACTATGTCCATCACCAGCACACCCACCAGAACACTCCGCACACGTGCAGTCACCACCCCCACTACCATTTACACGTCCCCTGTGTCCTCTCCCAGTGTGTCTGTCACCCCTCTTCCAAACTACACAAACGCAGGCAGCCACCCACCCAACAGCCATCCTCCTCACGACAGCCTCCAGCCCAAGCACCTGCACCCAAAGACACCAGACTTCACACTCCTACAACCACATCCTCTTCCTCCACTCCCATACCCACTACACCTACCCGTCCCCCTCTTTCAAAATTGCTTTTCCTTGCCAACCTTAACCTCTTTCCAACAACTCCCCCAACCCGTCCATCTCATAAGACTCCAATCAGCACCTCAGCCACCACAAAACCGGGACCTGTGAAGACTGTTGTCCATGGACTGTGGAGTCCCCCACCCTCAAGGGCATCCAGTTCAGCTAGGAGCCAAGGCACGGCCAGCCCACCACCAGAAAAGCATCCTAAGATTGCCAGTGCCCAGCGCGAGCGACCAAAGACCCCAGGGACAAAAATCCCTACATTGGCTCCGGCAGGAAGTCGGGTGGCACCTGGCACACCGCCAAAGGTGGGAAAGGGCCACAAGCGTGCAGGGAAGGGTGGGAAGGGCAGCACGCCCGACAAGTCCGGCAGCAGGCCAGCTGGCCAGGAGGGCCCCACCAGCCCCATCCCAGGTGTGTAGGAGGACACGCACAGGCCCAGTACTGCAGCCCAAGAGGGCCCCGCAAGCCACGCCCAGGTGGGCAGGAGGACAGCCAGAGGCCGAGAACTGCAGCCCAGGAGGGCCCCGCAAGCCACCAGACAGATGGGCAGGAAGGCCCCGCCAGCCACATGTCAGGTGGCGAGTGACATTCATGCCTGGGCCGGATCCGCTGACCAGGACACTCATCTCAAGCACCGCTCCACTGGGCACCGCCGTCTCAAGCACCGCTGAACAGGGCCCTTCATCTCAAGCACCGCTCCGCTGGGCACCGCCGTCTCAAGAACCGCTGAACTGGGCCCTTCATCTCAAGCACCGCTGAACTGGGCCCTTCATCTCAAGCACCGCTGAACTGGGCCCTTCATCTCAAGCACCGCTGAACAGGGCACCGCCGTCTCAGGAACCGCTGAACTGGGCCCTTCATCTCAAGCACCGCTGAACAGTGCACCGCCGTCTCAAGCACCGCTGAACTGGGCCCTTCATCTCAAGCACCGCTGAACAGGGCACCGCCGTCTCAAGCACCGCTGAGCAGGGCACCGCCGTCTCAAGCACCGCTGAACAGGGCACCGCCGTCTCAAGCACCGCTGAACAGGGAACCGCCGTCTCAAGCACCGCTCCGCTGGGCACCGCCGTCTCAAGCACCGCTGAACAGGGCCCTTCATCTCAAGCACCGCTCCGCTGGGCCCTTCATCTCAAGCACCGCTGAACAGGGCACCGCCGTCTCAAGCACCGCTGAACAGGGCCCTTCATCTCAAGCACCGCTCCGCTGGGCCCTTCATCTCAAGCACTACTCCGCTGGGCACCGCCGTCTCAAGCACCGCTGAACTGGGCCCTTCATCTCAAGCACTGCTGAACTGGGCCCTTCATCTCAAGCACCGCTGGCCCATTGGCGGAAGGGGCAGGCCCGCATCTGTGTCGGGCAGGGCTGCACCAAGCACTCTGGGCACTAGTCCCCCTCCAGTACCAGTGGAGACTGTTATCCACTTGAGAGACTGTGGCTTTGCACTCCCCAGGATGGCACAGTGGGCAACCCACCCACTGTAGAGACTTGAGAGACTGTGGCTTTGCACTCCCCAGGATATGGCAGTGGGCAAGCCACCCACTGTAGAGACTTGAGAGACTGTGGCTTTGCACTCCCCAGGATGGCACAGTGGGCACCCCACCCACTGTAGAGACTTGAGAGACTGTGGCTTTGCACTCCCCAGGATGGCACAGGGGGCAACCCACCCACTGTAGAGACTTGTGAGACTGTGGCTTTGCACTCCCCAGGATGGCACAGTGGCCATGGAGGCCCCTCGTGGATCTGGCGTCGTGGACTCATCTGGCTGAGGTGCCCCCCCCTTCCCTTCCCCCTGAGGTGCCTTTAGTTTTCCTATCTGATGCCCCTGCAGCGTTCTCTCCGTTGGAGGCAGGTATCCTGTGTGGGCTTTGCCCATGTGTTTTGGCCCAGTGGCCCACGAACAATGGCTGATAGACATATCGGACTGGACAATTTATGTATATAAAGTTATAGATGTGTGATATATTTTATACTCAGTCTTACAATATAATTCTATATTTATAATAATTTCCTTTTGCATTTGCATTCTTCCGGGGGGTTTGGGGGTGTAACTGTGATGTGTTACTATGCATTGATGTGTGTGTTGTAGTGGTTGAGGGTGAGGGTGGGTGTGTCGCATATGTGTGTCCCCGTAATTTTTTGCCTCCCCCTCCCCTGTGTCGTAGGTGCAGTACTCACCGTTGTCTTCTGCGCTGGTGTTCGTGCTCCTGGTAGAGGAGCAGGAAGACAATGGCTGGTAGGATGTGTAGTTCGGGTTCCATGCTGTCCAGATTCCTCGTGGGGTGTATGGAGGTGAGCGTTTTCCGTTTGAAATGGCTGTTTCCGCCGTGTTTTTATCGGCGGGGCTACTGCCCCGGAAAAGGTGGCGGATTGGTGGGTTGTGATAGGGTGGGCGGTACATTGTCTCCCGCCTGTCTGTTGGCGGTGACCGCTGCGCTGTTTGTTTGTCCCGCCATGGCGGGCGGTGTGTTAAAGTGGCGGTCTCTGTTGGCGGTTTCCGCCAGGGTCGGAATTGCTTTTTTTTTACCGCCAGCCTGTTGGCGGTTTGACCGCCGCTTTAACACCGACCGCCAGGGTTGGAATGACCCCCATAGTCATGACTTTGCACCAAGTATGAACATATTACCATGGCTAGGCAGCACTTTCCAGAAGGTTAATATTTTGTGCCAACACAATGTTTTAATTATACATTGCAATACAGAAAACACATTAAGGGGCATGTTTATACTCCGTTTGCGCCGAATTTGCGTCATTTTTTTCGACGCAAATTCGACGCAAAACTAACTCCATATTTATACTTTGGCGTTAGACGTGTCTAGCGCCAAAGTTCATGGAGTTAGCGTAATTGTTTTGCGTGAACACCTTCCTTGCGTTAATGATATGCAAGGTAGGCGTTCCCGTCTTAAAAAATGACTCCGATGCATATGCGTTGTATTTATACTCCCGGGCAAAAATGACGCCCGGGAATGGGCGGGTCTAAAAAAACAGCATTAGCGCCGGATTTTAACGCCTGGGTCAGGGCAGGCGTTAAGGGACCTGTGGGCTCAGAAGAAGCCCAGAGGTGCCCTCCCCTGCCCCCAGGGACACCCCCTGCCACCCTTGCCCACCCCAGGAGGACACCCAAGGATGGAGGGACCCACCCCAGGGACATTAAGGTAAGTTCAGGTAAGTATTTTTTTTTTTTTTTTTTTGTGGCATAGGGGGGCCTGATTTGTGCCCCCCTACATGCCACTATGCCCAATGACCATACCCAGGGGACAGAAGTCCCCTGGGCATGGCCATTGGGCAAGGGGGCATGACTCCTGTCTTTGCTAAGACCGGAGTCATTTCAATGGGGGTTGGGCGTCGTAAAAAAATGGCGCAAATCGGGTTGAGGCGATTTTTTTGCCTCAGTCTGACTTGCACCATTTGTGGACGCCCATACGCCATTTTCCCCCTACGCCGGCGCTGCCTGGTGTACGTCGTTTTTTTTAACGCACACCAGACAGCGCCGGCGGCTAACGCCGGCTAACGTCATTGAATAAATACGGCACCCGCATGGCGCTTCAGAATGGCGTTAGCCGGCGCTAATTTTTTTGTCGCAAAACTGCGTTAGCGCAGTTTTGCGTCAAAAAGTATAAATATGGCCCTAGATCTCCTCAGTGGTATAGCAAGTGATCAGAATGGAAAATTGAATTAAGAATGAAAGGCCAAACCATGTCTTGCTATTACTTAAGACCTGCCTAGGCAGTTTTCAAATTTAGATGTCTTTATTTGGGTGAGCCTATCCCCTGGGGACAGGAAAGAGCCCAAAGCACACAGTAGATTTTTGGGTCAATTACATAGGTTCTTAGGATGTGGGAGTATGATGTATTTGGGCCTGAGATGTTATGGTATCTGTAGAAGCCTAACAACTCCAGACATTTCTGAAGCCTGTACACCAGGTCAAGTTCAAGGTGATGTGCATTGTGTAGATCACTTTACATTTTTCTGTCAAGAATAGCTTTCAAATATGAAACTGTGGGCCTTATTAATGAGGCTCTAGCGGAACACTACACCACCAAAGTATCATTTCTTTTACGCTCCGGTGGCAGTGTGCCAGCCCATTTTTCAAGGCTACAAAAGCCACCCTGTATGGCTTTTCCTGGCCTTGCAAATATGGACTCCTTTAATGCATAACATTGCATGAAAGAGGCGTTCTATGAGTGTTGCTTGGGTTATTCCCAAGCAACACCATGGAACCCATATGAATCTGACACATTCCAAGATTTAAAAGTCTGGGAATGCATCATTTCTTCCAGTTCTTTCCTCTTTCTATGTGTGGTGAATTGTGCATCACACATAGAAAGAGGGAACACCTCTTGTGATTGTTTTTGTGCAGGAAGGTGTCACTTCCTTCACAAAAACAATTATTCCCACAATGCCGGCACCCTTGCACAAAGGTGTAAGGGTGCCTACATTAGTGCTAGACCTCAATTTGTGCACCAGTGCAAGGGGAGAGAACAGGAATGTGCAGTATCTTGTTGATACAGCACTTTTCTGCCCTTTACAGGTGACGCAAGACATCACAGTATGGCACTTGCTGCACCGCCCTGCGCCATGGACATCGTAAATGAGGATCGATGTGTGGAATCATGGATTTTCTTCTAGTTTGAGAGGGGAAGTTTCACAATCTAAAAAGAATGAGAAACCTCACACCACTGAGCATTTCCACATTTCTCACAACAAAAAATGGTGCAACACTTGTGTGAGTGGACCAATGATAGGGGTGATGGAAAGCCCCAAAACACTTTGTAAATGTTAAGATGGTGGCTTCAAATACAAGTATTCACTGAATGTGGTTAGCTGCAGTGTTTGGCCTGAGGCCATCCGGCACCCAGGAAAACCTAACAACCCAAGACATTTCTGAGAACTAGAAAAACAGGGAAGACCAAGAGAGTATGGCTTGTGTTGATCCTAGGAACACAAAAAGATGATGGACAGAGTGCTGAACAATGCAATCGCTCACCCCTAGTCACAGATCTGGGTTTAATCCATTGTTCCTTTGCTCACCGTGCCACCCCAGTTTGGACCGAGCCATATGCAAATCAGTCTTGACCCTGTCCCTCATGGGAACAGTCTAACCCAAACTGCCAAGCCAGGTTCTCACTGGACCGGAAACAATCATCCTGGGACCGGTTTCAGGGTTTCACCCTTCATCAGCCAGGCTAGCTTGAATCCAGTGGCACAGTGGGCAAGAGACCCACCTCTGGGCATACCCTTCCCACTTAGTGCAACTTTAGCAACACAAAAGGATGATGGAAGGAGTGCTTAACAATGCAAACACTCAACCCCAATCACAGATCTGGGTTTAATCCATTGTTCTTTTGCTCACCGTGCCACCCCAGTTTGGACCCAGCCATATGCAAATCAGTCTTGACCCTGTCCCTCATGGGAACAGTCCAACCCGAATTGCCAAGCCAGGTCCTCACTGGACCAGAAACAAGCATCCTGGGACCGGTTTCACCCTTCATCAGCCAGGCTAGCTTGAATCCAGTGGCACAGTAAGCAAGGGACCCAAGTCTGGGCATACCCTTCCAACTTAGGGCAACTTTAGCAACACAAAAGGATGATGGACGGAGTGCTGAACAATGCAAACACTCACCCCCAGTCCCAGATTTGGGTTTAATCCATTGTTCTTTCGCTCACCATGCCACCCCAGTTTAGACCCAGCCATATGCAAATCAGTCTTGATCCTGTCCCTCATGGGAACATTCCAGCCTGAACTACCAAACCAGGTCCTCACTGGACCAGAAACAAGCATCCATGGACCGGTTTCAGGGTTTCACCCTTCATCAACCATACTAGCTTGAATCCAGTTGCACAGTAAGCAAGGGACCCAAGTCTGGGCATACCCTTCCAACTTAGGGCAACTTTAGCAACACAAAAGGATGATGGACGGAGTGCTGAACAATGCAAACACTCACCCCCAGTCACAGATCCGGGTTTAATCCATTGTTCTTTTGCTCACCATGCCACCCCAGTTTGGACCCAGCCATTTGCAAATCAGTCTTGACCTTGTCCCTCATGGGAACAGTCCAGCCCAAACTGCCAAGCCAGGTCCTCACTGGACCGGAAACAAGCATCCTGGGACCGGTTTCAGGCTTCCCATGCCACTGGATTCAAGCTAGCCTGGCTGATGAGGGGTCAAGACTGATTCGCATATGGCTGGGTCCAAACTGGAATGGCATGGGCAGCAACAAAACAATGTATTTAGGCCCAGATCTCTGTAATGGGGGTGAATGTTTGACATTGTTCAGCATTCCGTCCATCACTTGTTCTTTTTTTTGCGTTTGTCGCCCTAAGTGGGAAGGGTATGCCCAGACGTGGGTCCCGTGCTTCCCATGCCAGTGGATTCAAGCTAGCCTGGCTGATGAGGGTTGAAACCCTGAAACCGGTCCCAGAATGCTTGTTTCCAGTCCAGGGAAGACCTGGCCTGGCAGTTCGGGTTGGACTGTTCCTATGGAGAACAGGGTCAAAACCAGAATGGCATAGGCAGCAAAAAAAACGATCGATTTAAGCCCAGATCTCTGTACTGGTGGGTGAATGTTTGGCATTGTTCAGCATTCTGTCCATCACTTGTTCTTTTTGCATTTGTGTAGATCCTACTCATTTTGTAACTAATAGTACTTGCACATGTCAAAACTTGGGTGAGATAATAGAATTTGCTCAAATTATGGTGAAGGAAAGTGCTGAAATCTGTGGATATGGCAAAAGTCCTATCACACTGTGTTCCCCCACTTTTCCTGATAAAATGTATACCTCAGTTGTAGATGGGCATATCACCTGAAGCGAGAGGGCTAATATGGAATGTGCAAATATCAAAGATTTAGTTTTGAATTAGCAGGAGTTCTTAGGGTAACCACATCAGTTGGGACTGGAGTCAACGGATACTGTAGGAAACATATCAACCTTTGGCTCTTCTTGAATTAGAGACCACAGGAAAACCAGGGTACTGTGGTTTACATAGATTCCATAGATTTTAATACCTAGAATGCATAACAAATGTTACATGTATGTCTAAATTACTTAGGGACATATTTACAAGAAACTGGTGCATTGGCTCAGATGTGCCAGTTTCATTGCATTGCCATGCGCCCCCCGAACAACTCCATGGTAGCTCTGTATTCACAAAACTGCACACCATGGTGCACGTTAACACAACAGTGTCAACAATTTTTATGTTATTATGGTGCTTTGCTGGACTAGCACCAAACATTTTGATGATAGTCCCGCAAATCTGGGGGAGGCCTAGCGTTGTGTCAATGCCTGCCCTGGGCAGTCATGAAAAAATGATGCTTGAATGGTTCAGTGAAATCTTGCAAAATTCACTGTGCCATTTTTTTGGGCCTTCCTGTGTGTGCTTGCATACCTTATACCTGGTGCAGATATAATGTGGCACAAGGATTTACAAAGCGGTGCGGTGCTAGCATTGCACAACTTTGTAAATATGGAGCAGGATGAGGGCCTGTTTAGCACTGCCATAGCATCAAGAAGTGATACTTCTTGCCCTATAATGGAGGGCATATTGGGGGCAAATCCCCAAATCTTTGTACCCCATGGAGGCAGAAACTCTGTTTGGCCCCTTGGTGGGGAGCAGCATTTGGGCGTGGCTGGGGAGCTGCTTCACTGGTGTCCAGAGGGTGGATCTCTTCTTGGGACTCACAAACATACTTCAGCAGTAAATCCCAAGCAGGAGTCCAAGGGGAAAAGTAACTTTAAAAAAGGGAGTGTTTTGAAATGTACCACTCCTGTTTAATTGGTGCATGGGTGGCTGGGCTTTACCCCAAAGCACTGTATAGAATAAAAACAGATACCAAGGATCCTTCTACTTTCATTTTCAATAGGGATGACATCAGCCGACCATACATTCTAATTATCATTCTCACATAAAAGCCACAAGCTGCAAGGAAATCTTATCTTTCCCCAGCATTTGGAGCTGATGGTCCAAAAAAGTTAAACGTTCTGGTGTAAGCATCAGAGAGTTTCTGTGGATGTGAGGATATTGCATACATGTTCTCAACACTGCAGATCCTCAGTACTGCAGAGGGAGTGCTGTCAATGTGGATTTTGCATCCTCCCACTCAAGGGGTTAATTGATGTTGTAATGAGATCCCAACAAGAATTAAATGACAATATTTTGATAGTATGAGCCTATATCCTTTGTATATTCCTTATAAAAGTCAGTGAGAACTCCATCCATCTTGGTGCTTTGCACCTTAACAAATTGTAAATGGTTGTTATCTCCATTATCAATAATTAAGCCATTAATTTATTTTAACCTTTTGGTGGTAATAACTGAAATATTCAAACAATATAAAGGAGCCTTTTTCCAGACAAATTTTAACTTTTACTTCTAAAGTCCCCTAACCTCCAGCCTGTTCCATATTTTGGTAGGTTTCCTGGATGGTATGGTACCAGAAAATCCTGACCTGAATATTGTCTGAGAAAAATTTAGCATCCTAAACATTATGTACAACATATTGACCCTTTTGAGTCAATAATAGAAATGATATACCCAGTGGAGCAATACTTTTGTAAACAATGCTTAGGAGATCATATTTATGACAAACTGTATTTTTGATATTGGCATTCAGACACAAAACCCCTGGGCACCACAAGCATGAAATAATATTATCAATTATCCACACATTACTGTGAGAGAAGAGATTCCAATGTGCTGCTTTCTCCCTAAACAATCTCTGTCCACCTCTATTTACATTACTTAATTTAGAGACCACCAATGCATAGTGTAATTATGATTTAAGTGAGTTGAGGCAAGCTCTGATCTAAACATCTGTAGTAAACCTATTTGCAGGTTAATTAGCTGAGTGTGAACATTTCTAATGTCTTACTCTTCACCTGTCTTATCCTGATTTAGTTTGAGCTAGTCAGAACACCCAAAAACGCATTATGTATATCTCAGATCACAATTAATAGGAACGTGCAAAATCTGTCTAGCTTGCTCTTGCATAATGATGACAAAGTTTTGCAAAAGTATGCATAATTCTGCAAATCTGTCCTTGCCTGTGTGTTGGCGTGAGAGGCATCAAACAAAAGCACCTTGAACAACAGCTGGTCAAATTCTGTTTCCCCATGCATCTGTGTTAATTATAAACTGTGAATCGCTAGTTTTGAGGTAATTGTTTGCTGGTAATTGCTCTTAATTACACATCGTGGTATAATGGTGCAATGTTGAGAATTTCCAGTCGCAAGTTTAATGCACAATTCCAGAAATTAGCTAAATGACTCCAACATAATTTACATTCTCACCCATGCCTCTTAAATGTCAGTGTTTAATTATGTATTGTATGGAAAAATCCCCAAAAGCATAGCCTAGGCTCATTTAAATACTTTTAAAAAACTTAAGTCTGAGAATATAGTGGGTCCAACCTACATCAGTTTTTTTGTGAGCCACCTATAATCACTATATTGCATTTTCAAACCCATTAAATTATGACCTAAAATGAATATAAGCTTTATTTTCAAGTAGCCAATATCTAGATTTCTCAAAATAAAAAAAATAATTGAATTGAGGTCTTCTTCAAACTGTTTGGCCGGCAGAGGTATACTTTGGTACCCATAACATTGTTTAATGTCAGGTATGATCTACACCTAATATTCCCATCAGTTCTCATGTGAATATCCTTGTCCATGTCTTGTAATAAGTCTATCTTTTACTTGGCCCATCAATTGTCTGTCTAATAATCACAGAGACTAACATATTCTCAAATATTTCCAATTATAAAAAGGGTAGAACATTTTGGCAGAGCCTTTGCCAACACTTACATGTATATAAAAAGGTGCCATAGTAAGTCTCTGCTTACCTAATACATGAGCCTGAGCAATGGTCTAGTACCCTTGCCTGAAAGCCTTAAATTTCTAAGCCTTCAACATGTGTTATAATGAAATTGGATACTCTTCTATTTTCTGATTTCATTTTTGTGACAAAAATTTGTGGTGCATTTGTTGCAAAAGGTTTAAACGCACCTTCTCCTTTGGGTTATCCCAATACAAATTTAGGGCCTCACGTAGAGGGGGCCATTCAGAGAATAGCTCCTCAATATCAGTCGTTTTAATGATATCCCCACTTTTAATTCCTCTGCCTCTTTTAGAGGTTGGGGTACCACTTAGCTCCTGACAGTGGATACTCAGCTAGCACCACCAATATTATGTTGGCAGGTCAGTTCCAGCTGCAATGGTATCACAATGTTGTTGGACGTCACAGCATATTTAGGCCTTTATGGTTCAGCTGAAAATACTCATCAGTACTGGGAAAATGTTACTCTGAGAACCCATAAATTGGAGGTGGGCAAAAAAAAAGTGTGGAAACACAGTGCCTGAGTCATGGAAAGCAGTCTGACAGTCAACATATACAGTAATTTTTTTTAATTGTCAGAAAGAAATTGGCACACAAGAGAAATGTGACAAAATGTGTGCTCTGGCTTAATTGTTTCCACATTCTACATTTTAAAATATCTTCTGGGGTTAAAGTACACGCTGCAGAAAACGTTATGTGCTCAGTAATAATAATGGTAAGAGAACTCTGGTGGTTGACGCACTTGCAGGAGGAATCTCTGTTTTGTTTACTCACAGTTGTGACTCATAAAATAGCATAGAGTGTTGACTAATGTGTCTCTTGAAAAGCACATCATGCAACAATGATAGATTATTATGTTATGTAGTTAGGTATGTAGGTCACTGTTTTTGACATAGATATCCTTTTATTGCTTGCATTACATACATTTCAATTTTTGTAATATAGCACAGTGATCTATGAACTGGCATCAAGGACCTGCATGCAAACCCCAAGAGTGGATTTAAAACTGAATTGTTTTTTTCTCAATCTGTTATTAAAAGGTTGCTAATTATGTCAATTGAAAAGTAATAAGCAACAATTCCAAGCAATGTGTTACATTCTAAATACTGACTTTGTGTGTTTCCCATATATGCAATTTAAGCATATAATACCCACCATTAAAGACAATGGGGGTTATTCTAACTTTGGAGGAGGTGTTAATCCGTCCCAAAAGTGACGGAAAAGTGACGGATTTACCACCAGCCGTATTACGAGTCCATTATATCCTATGGAACTCGTAATACGGCTGGTGGTATATCGGTCACTTTACCGTCACTTTTGGGACGGATTAGCACTCCTCCAAAGTTAGAATAACCCCCAATATGTGACTCCTACAGCCTCTTTGGGGGTCATTCTGACCCCGGCGGTCGGCGGGAGCACCGCCGACAGGCCGGCGGTGCCCCGCAGGGCATTCTGACCGCGGCGGTTCGGCCGCGGTCAGAAGAGGCAAACCGGCGGTCTCCCGCCGGTTTACCGCTGCCCTTAGAATCCCCCATGGCGGCGCAGCTTGCTGCGCCACCATGGGGGATTCTGACACCCCCTACCGCCATCCTGTTCCTGGCGGTTCGCCCGCCAGGAACAGGATGGCGGTAGGGGGTGCCAGTGGCATGGGCACGGCAGGGGCCCCCGTAAGAGGGCCCCGAAAAGTATTTCAGTGTCTGCTAAGCAGACACTGAAATACGCGACGGGTGCAACTGCACCCGTCGCACCCCCTGCAACTACGCCGGCTCAATTCTGAGCCGGCGTCCTCGTTGCAGGGGCATTTCCTCTGGGCCGGCAGGCGCTCTTTTGGAGAGCGCCCGCCAGCCCAGAGGAAATGTCTGAATGGCCACCGCGGTCTTTTGACCGCGGTGCGGTCATTCAGCGGCGGTACCCTGGCGGACGGCCTCCGCCGTCCGCCAGGGTCAGAATGAGGCCCTTTGTCTTTTGTAACACCATGTACATTCATTTACACTACACACTTGTATGACTTATTGTCAATGTATAACTTGTGCATGTGATGTAAAGCTCTATGGCACCCTACAGTACGATGTGTAGCAAGTGCTATTTACATTGTTATTCATGTAAATGTTTGTTTGTACCGATATGTCTGACATTGTTAGGGCGCATGTATATAGGGTTGCACAGTGTCAAAATCATGCCTCCAAATTGTGGTATCTCTTTAGTACTTATGAAGTGATGACAAGTTGTGTGCTTTTATTGCCCCATTGCATTGGCATCTAGGTGTTAGGTGCAGATAGCTGCAAGCTAGGGTTATTCTTGAATAAAAGGAGGAGTTATGGCCCTTTAAATTTGCCCTTTGTTTTGGGCCCAAGTTGGAAAATAAAATTAAAAACTGTATTGTTACCCTGTGCTGGCAAATTATGATGGGCCCAATTCAGTATGTTTTAATGGGATCAGATGGCTCCCCATTCCAACTGAATAATGGATGTGGAATCAAGATTTTAAATAATTTTATTCACTGAACTTACCCCCACAATTATCAATGGTAAATCTTGTGGAATATGAGGGCACTTTCCAAATCCCTTCTACCCCACATGGATCTTCAGAGAGCTGAGCAAAGTGGTCACATGGCAGATGATGATTTAACAATGTAACCACATTCTCCTGTCTCTCCCAGCTACAATGAGAAGTCATAGGAAGATAGGTAACTCTTTTAGTATACATCTCTTAGACACTGTCCACCATCTTCACTGTTAACTGAGAGACTGTACAATCAATAACGAGAGTGGGTTGAAAAATTGTTTTACACATGGCACTGGCTCTCAGATTTCGCCTTGCAAGAATAGAGCAAATATCTGTCTGTGGATGGAAGGACTACAGAAGGGTATAGAGAAATAGCTAGACACAAGTTATTCTTGGAAAGGGGAGTGTAATATGGTGAGTGGTGACTAAATGTGGAAGGACATGAAGGACATGATAATTATTATTTTCTGGAGAGAGGATGGGTGCTGCTGAGGATGATAAGGAATGTCCAAAACAATAGGCATTTTTAATATATTTGAGTGGGGGAGGGGATAGATGGCCAAATGATTATGGAGTTAGTTTGAGGACAACAGGATAAAGTGACTTTTAATGGATACCACACAGAACGTGGGGAACCAAAGTGTTGTTGTGCATATTTACATCATAATTCCTCTACAACTGTAGAGCTGATCATAGACTGGAAACTGGGTGGGTAGAATACAGATTCTATCATAACATTGTACATCAGTAGGTGTCAATAATGTGGAATTTCCAGCTCTGGGTTCTAAATGCCTTCATATAAATCTTGATAATTCATTTCATTGTCAGTTTTATGTCAATTAGAACATTGGAATGTTGGGAGCTCCACTGTAGACAATGGAGTGCTCTGAGCTTTTACTGGCTGATAAAAGCCCGGAGCATCAACATTCCAATGTTCTTTGTTCACAGCAACAGCTGTGAAAAAGGCCTCGAGGAACCTGAGGGGATTTCAAACCCCTCGGGCTCCGTGAGGTCTTTGTTTTATTTATTAGCACATTCTGGTCTCTAGTGGCGGAATGTTCTAATAGCCTTATGGCCCTTTGTAGCTTGGCTATACCAACAGTTAAAATCCTGCTTCCTAGTTAAAGGGTCTGACCTTTGGCTTGGTCCTTTAATGCTGGAGCAGGACTTTAGTGGCCAGTATAGCCCACTACTGCAGACTCTAAGGCTATAATGGAACCCCTTGGTGGAAAATTACCTTCTCATTGACAATAACACATCATCACCACAATAAAATACCACACAATTTATGTGTACACACATTCTAGTCACACATTATCACCTCTAAAAATCTGCTCTCATAATATGGTGGTTTTGCACTGCACTAATTTCCTACAAAGACATGAAATACTGCTAGTCAGCAAAGTTTTGAGATCCTGCCGCTGTCTTAAAACATCTTTGCTCATGACACCTTTGAACAAATGAGATTTTTAAGAAGAATAAAAGAATGATGCCTTTTTAAGATGAAGACCCTGATTTGCAAAGGTTTTGCATCAGATCTGAGGTGTTTTTTATTGCAGACATGAGGCAAAAAGCTTTACTTGTGCTGCTAGATAAGTTAAAATATGATTTGGGGTTTGCAACATAGCTTGTTCGGTTCTATTGGTACATTGTTGACATGATAAGATTT
Organism: Pleurodeles waltl; assembly: GCF_031143425.1. Taxonomy (NCBI): domain Eukaryota; kingdom Metazoa; phylum Chordata; class Amphibia; order Caudata; family Salamandridae; genus Pleurodeles; species Pleurodeles waltl. Next base: position 918,526,667 of record NC_090447.1, read on the forward strand.
CATTGTCTCATAATAAAGTCTTAACGCAGAATCCACATCGCTGTGACAGATGACAAAAAAGAGTTTGGAAGCATCTTAAGTGTAGCATTTCTTTAGACAGTTCAAGAAATGATGAGTTCTGGAATAATCAAATAAAATGATTGGCTGTGGAAGTTGGGCTTAGGAGCAAATCTTGATTATTTGAATGTGAGGCCACAAGAAAGGTTAGCTGAAAATGTACGTAAAAGTGAAGGAATTTTGGGGGTCATTCTGACCCTGGCGGTCACCGACCGCCAGGGCCAACGACCGCGGAAGCACGGCCAACAGGCTGGCGGTGCTTCCTGGGCCATTCTGACCACGGCGGTAAAGCCGCGGTCAGAAAAGGGGAACCGGCGTTTTCCCGCCGGTTTTCCCCTGGCCCAGGGAATCCTCCATGGCGGCGCTGACCCCCTTCCCACCATCCCGTTCCTGGCGGTTTTTACCGCCAGGGACAGGATGGCGGGAACGGGTGTCGTGGGGCCCCTGGGGGTCCCTGCACTGCCCATGCCTCTGGCCCTAACAGGGCCCCATAATGATTTATGCTTTGCAGACACTGAAAATCGCGACGGGTGCCACCGCACCCGTCGCACCCCAGCAACTACGCCGGCTCCATTCGGAGCCGGCTTCATCGTTGCTGGGTCTTTCCCGCTGGGCCGGCAGGTGGCCTTTTGGCGGTCGCCCGCCAGCCCAGCGGGAAAGCCAGAATGGCCGCCGCGGTCTTTTGACCGCGGTGCGGTCATTCGGCGGTGCCCGCCGCGGTTGGAATGACCGCCTTTATTTTGACAGGCTCAAGTTGAGGTAAGGCTATCAATGTGAATTTCATGTAACCTTTTTAAGATTAATTTTCCTTCATGTTGCTGATTCCAAATAATAAAGCCTGAAATACCAGAGATTCTACTGAGATTAGTGGCCATCAAGGTATGAAAATTATGTTGCTTCTAAACATGATAAAATTGCATATGGTCTAAATATTGGTGACAAATTCACCTGATTCCTGAATTAAGATTTTGAGTAGATAGAGTTTGAACAAAGTGTGGGCTACAGCTTGAACAAAGTGCAGACTACAGTTTGAACAAAGTGGGGAGTATAATGAATCCACAGTTTATTGGTTCAGGATCAGAAGAGATACTCTTTAGTATCACCAGTTGTCTGTAGATGCTAGTTGCTTTCGAACAATTGAAAATGTCAGGGTTTTGGATATATCTCCTATGATCAAATGTATTCAAGTTAAAAGCTGAATTAGAATAAGCATTGGTAGCCTATGAGATAATTAATTTAAGTAGAGGTAAACCGAGGTTTTTTAGAAAAAGCAGCACATTTGTATCTGCCTGCTCTCACAGCAATGGGTAGATGGCTGCTAATATTACTTCATGCTTTTAGTACACAGGGGTTTGCATGTCAGAATATCAATATCAAAAATACCATTTGTCATAAATTTGACCTCCTAAATATTGTTTATGAAAGTATTGCTCAATTGGATGCACCATTTCTATTATTATCTCAAAATGGGCAATATTTTTGTAAATGTTATTTAGGGCACTATGGGGGTTATTACAACTTTGGAGGAGGTGTTAATCCGTCCCAAAAGTGATGGTAAAGTGACGGATATACCACCAGCCGTATTACGAGTCCATTATATCCTATGGAATTCGTAATACGGCTGGTGGTATATCTGTCACATTTGGGATGGATTAACACCTCCTCCAAAGTTGTAATAACCCCCTATATTTTTCTGACAATATTAGGCCAGGTGTTTCTTGTACCATAGCCAACTTTGAGACAATGAGGCATTTCACCTCCTAAAAATTACTATATTTTTGTTGTGGCAGTACCTGTGTGGTAGCCTAAAAACATTTTAGGAATAATCATGATAAACATCTGAATATTACTGGATAAGATTTCCTAGGAATTAGATGAAATTATCAATAAGTAATTATTGGTTGGGAGCATGTGCAGCCACCCGATGATGGTGGATGTTTAACTCTTCATTGGCCCAGCTTAAATTCTTGCTTTCTTGTCCCCCTGGGGTGCCATTGGCCCCTGTGCTTATGAACTCAAGTGGGACATAGCAGCCGGGACAGACTCCAGTTGAGAACTCCAGTAGGTACAGAAGTATCCTGAGTTGAGACCAGGCAGGAGATGTGATGGGGGCAAAGGCAGGAGCTACTGCCTGCAAGACAAGCTCCTAGGCCGCACAGTGCAGCGATTCCACATTACCACACAGTCAGAAGCTATTGGGCCTCTGCTACATGCCTTAAGGCTTACACTTGATTTGGGCACCGGAGCCAATACTGAGAAGGCCGGTGGAAGTTCACTGCTACAGCGGGATCCACAGGCTAAGGTCGGGGTTGTAACACAGGTCTGAATCGAGTCCAGAGGAATGTCCCTACCCACTACATGGAGTGGCACCTACACATTGCTCCTGCGACTGAGAGAACTGCAGTTTTTACCATGCACCCCCTTTGTCTATCCTAATCTTGAACATTGGTTAACATGCTGCAGAGGCTGGTGATGGTATTCAGCTGAAACATGGGCCGTGGTCAAGATCGAATGCTGGTGGTCCCCTCGGGGAGCAGTCCCATTCTGCAGGGGGGCACATTGGCACAACAGGCACCTGGCCTTCCCTGGCTCCTGTGTTCTTTGGGACCGTGGCAGGCTGGGGGGCCCTCTTTGGAGGGCTGACTACTCTCCTGGAATCGCCTGGGCGATGCTGCAGGCCAAGAATTTTGCTGACTTTCTGAATGATCCCCTTGTGACGGCTGGGCGGCTGACACAGTCCTCTCTTCTGGGGTCCTCCTGCGATGGAGCGGGGTCCTTGACCTGTTGCAGATCTGCCTGATCTGTGCAATGGCTGCTGTGGGGGAGTGATTTGGAGGCAAACATCCTATGTTGTCCGAGTGAGGCTTGGGTGCCCCACTGAGGTGAGGAGTAAACCACGGGGAAGAGTCTGCTACAGACCAGCTCTGCTAGGGTCATCTTGCATCTCATTTGGCCTGGCCAATGAATGCCCACTGGGATTGCCATTCCACTGTCAATCCCATCACTGGAGGTGTTGGGCCCACGGTACTCAGGCAGGCAGCCCTTACTTACTTGAGTAGGTGGGTGGCCCTGGGAGACCACTGGCCCTTGCTGAACAAACTTGGCCATGTTTGCTTGCATGGACACACTGAGAGTGGTGGAACATATATGGACCATAATGGAACTTGGCCCCTCCTTTCTTCTGCAGTTGCTGCCATAGGCAGGCTCATGGCCAGGGGACAGGGACCCCTGGTGACTCCTGTGGACCATCCCAAGAATGACTATTCATCTACATTTAGCATCAACTCTCCACTGCCTCCTCTTCAGGCCCAACTGAAGAGGATTTTGGAGGCTATTGTAGACACAAAAGACACCCTTCAGTGCAAAATTGGCACAGATCTGCACAATTGGGCTGCTCCATGCAGATCACCACAAGTTGGCAGAGAAAGTAAAAAGGGACTGAAACTCACATCGTAAAGCTCAGACCGGACCATAAGGAGCTGGTCACCCAGGTTTCTGACTTGGTGGAGTAGGTAAAGGTACAGGAGAGCCGTGCTGAAGACACCATGGGACAAACCGGAGCAATAACTTTCATAATGTATGCTTCCCTGAGGTCAGTGGAAGGGAGGATATGGTGACCTACCTGGAGATGTGACTGAGGGGAGAGGTAGCCCGATGCAACAAACCCTGTTCTTTGCACTGGAGTGGGTGCAGAGAGTGCCAGCCCAACCGCCTGCCCCTTGGCGACTGCCTGAACCAGTGGTGGCCAAGGTGCTCCACAACAAGGATAGAGATGTACTGCTGCAGAGATCGAGGATGGTCGGACCACTTCAGGTGGGGAACAGTACCTTATCACTATTCCCAGGACTTACCACTGCAGTTTAATCATAGAGAGCACCCATCTTGACAGTGTAGCGTGCTCTGCAAGAGTTGGGTTGTCAGTATTCTTTGCTGTTGGCTTATGATAATTTTGGATGGCAAGGTGTACGTTTGTGCTGATCCAGCTAAAGCCTGGGCATGGCTAGAGGCTGACAAGCCGGGGGGTCACCAGGCAGAGGTTCAGAGTGAGGGCTCAGCACCTACATGTAAATCAAGGAAACATACCTGCCATAATCCCAGAAGATGAATGGTGAAGAAGCTGACTGAATCTTAGACGGAGCTGGAATGGGTGGGCGAGCAAATGGAAGCTTCAGAGATCACCATGCACAGAGAGGCGGGATTTATTAGCAATTTGAACAATCGGACTCTGATGACTCAGTGTGGTGCAGGGGGGACCTTCCAGATGTGACACCACAGACTGCTGAGGACCTTGACTGACTGCTGGGGCTTTACCAGAAACTGGGCTGTGCAGATGAGGAACAAAGGGTTCTACTGCTCGAGATTGGACCCCCTCCTCCCCTGTGACCTGGTGCTTTTGCTTGCTGGTGGATCATGCATGGTGGAAGAGCCAGTATTCTGGGGGCAGTTCAGGGGAACCGCTGCCCCCTTAGTGACCCAGTGTTGTGGGGGAATATTAACATGTTGGCTGGACACTGTCCTCTTGATTGTATTGAGCTGAATATCCTATCCTCCTGCCCTGCACTGCCTAGGTCCTGCTGCTTTTGCCCTAATGCTTCTGGCCTGTCTCTGGTGAGGGCTGAGGACTGCTCTAGTTGGTGATGGGCTAGCATGCTGTCATCTCTGGGCTGATGTGCTGCAGGTTTTCAGTTGAATGCCCACCCTTCTTCACTGGGTTTTTGTAGAGGGATAAGTGGCAAAATATTTGCACCACAGTTGTCATCAGTCTTGTTTGGGTGGCCAGCCATTGTTGAACTGCTCTTGAGAGGGTTTGCTTGGAGATATTTGTTTGTTTTTTTGTCTTGGGTTTGCTCTGCTTGCTGTATTGGGGCTGTGGACTAGGAGGTCTGAGACTCGGGCAGGCTTGGGGAGACCGCTAGGGTATTTTCCCAAGGAGTGACACATTCCCAGGACCCAAACTCCTGACTTGAAATATAAGAGAAATGGAGTTGAGAGCTAAGCTCAACAACATACACAGCTATCTTAGATGTCAGAGGGTTCATATAGATATGTTGCTGGAGACCCATCTTGTGAAGGTGGAGATGGGTAGATTGCAGTGCCGTGGGAGGGCATGTGTTTGCTACAAAGTACTCTACTTATGCCAGAGGGGCATCCTTGTGGGTGCGAGCAGGAGTACCATTCAAAGTGTTAACCACCATCATAGACCAGGAAAGGCACTATGTATTGGTCTCATGTACGCTCTGTGGTAGGCAAGTTAAATTGGGGATATATACGTGCCCAACCAAGACCAGATCGCTTCTTGACTTGCTGTCTGTTTCCCTGGAGCGAGTAGAAACAGATGCTCTGTTTTGGGATGCAGATTTTCATTGTTTGCTTGACACCAATGCGGATCATTCGACTCCAACTTTGTCAGGTACAGCAGCCCACAGGTTGGCAGCAGTGTTCCAGGATTGGCTACAGGCATGGGGGCTTGAGGATATCTGGAAGACTCAACATGGAGAGGAGAGGGCCTGCTATTATTGTTCACACATACATCACACACATGCATGCCTGGATTGTATTGTTTGCTCCTCCCTGATGAGCAGGTTTATGACAGGAACAGAGTATCTCTGAAATAAATTACATTGCTCCATAAAGACATCATTACATGGAGTTGAGCTGTGCATGATGAAAAATATTATCAGAATATTCTGCCGGTTTGCCTTGAGAATTTACAAGCAGTATGATTGTATGCCAAATGCTGGTCTTCACTGTTCACCGCATAGTGAAGATAAAGGGTGATTATGTGATTATAAAACACCATTAATAATGCGATGCACTAATCGTTTAGCGTGAGGTTCTATGTTTGGACATGCTCTAGGAATTTTTGATTGGAAATTAATAAAAATATATGATTGTGTACAAAGGGGATATCTGCTTGCTCAACTATTCTTGGATGTAGCAAAAGCAGGCTTACAGGCCAGAGTCAATTACTTGCTATATCATCACTACATATTAGGCAGAAAACAATACCTCACATTTTGCTTACCTTTAGAACCTTTGTTATCTGTATTTGTGAAGTGCACTATCACACACAGAGGTATCCTGGTGCTGCTCAGGTGTGTGTTCTTAGCTCTGTCTATGGAAGGTTTGGTAATTGAAAAGTCAGATGTTCAGCTTCTTGCAGAATTTGAGAGAGGAGGAGGCTCTGATGTGGAGTGGGATCTCGCTCCATGCTTTGGGAGCAATGAAAAAGAATGGCCATTCTCCTGATCTGGTTCTGTCGTGTGAGATGTGCATTAGTAAAAGTCCTGTAGAACAGAGGTGTCTGTGTGGTTGGAGGAAGAAGATGTGACTGTTCAAGTTGGCAGGGCCAAGGCATGTAGTGCCTTGAATGTGTGTGTGAGGTAAGCTTTCACTTTGACATAGTGGATTTTTGCAGTTGTTATGTGCTGCAATTGTTTTGTGTATAAATAAATTGGCTAATAAGTGTGTTTAGAAGGGTGCATTATCAAAAAAGAATTTAAGGTCCATTTATGTGCATCGTTCCCGAAAACTACATTTTATATCTCACCTGTTGTTACAGAGGTGCATGTGTTTAGCAGGTTTAAGTTAATTTAGGGGACTGTTTCTTTAGAAATGCAAGCATGGAAGTTATTTCCTATCATAAATATGTAAGTTTTTTAAATAAGCAAATTACTTATCACATCAAAGGGCATGATCACTTAGTCAAACAGCAGCAAAATACAAATTACCAACATGTATATTTGACATTTGCAGCTATAGGTTCATGGGGAAATTGAAATCCACACCTAGGTTTCATTCCAACAACTCTTTTTTATTTTATATATTTTCTTTATTTGTTGTATTCTCTATGTATGTGCCCTTCCAGGAAGTCACTCTGCAAAATATACCAAAATGAAGGGAATATGCACAGTGTCATATAGTACCATTGTGTCCTTCCAGAGATTTGTTGTAAACAGCATGACATACCGTAACTTTCCATCAGAAGGCTTTTTGTGAAATCATTGATGGCCACAAACCTCAAGTGGCGTGCCACACCAACTTTCTTTAAATATTACAAAAGGTGCATCAAATATGTAGAAACTTGTATATCATTTAGGGCTTTCCTCTCACTATGGGAAGTATTTACAGCAATGATCTTGCAAATAGAAATACGTCAGAAGCCCTTTTGTTTACAAGTGCACAGGACATGCCAACGTAGGCACCATTGGATCCTTTCATGGTTGGTGCATGTCTGTAAGTTTATCTGTTCACACTGGGTGTTTGGTGTGCCTTGTTGATCTCTTATGTGTGGAACTTATCTACATCTTTCTAAAATAACCACATCTGTGCCACACCAACTTGAGCTATGTTGCAGACATTTGTGGTTACACTATACCCCTTCTGTAGGGTGTAGGTAATGTGTCATTGTAATATGCTATGTTGTACTATTCTGGAGTTAAAATTGATAACAATGTGTTGCTGACTTTGATCATCTTGATGCAATATGTGGTGTCCAGTGGCCAGGTTTGTTGCGCCTTTAGAGATCCTTAATGTTTTTTAAAAAATGCAGAAGAGGTGTGAGCTTATATATGTCAGCTTCATTACCATTAGTCTTCATTAGATAGCACTTGTCACAGTCTTGCAACCTCCTCTTGCTCTGAGCACAGTCTCCTATTTACAGTATTGCTTGGAGGACATAGACGGTCTGTGCAGTTTTAGTTCTATTCCCAGGAATGGAGGTTAGGGTCTTTACCAAAAAATGAATAGCAAAGAGGATTGTATTGTTACACCCATTTAGTGCAAAGTAGTAGGCTGTATTTAGCATGGACTCAATCTTAACATGTGAGAAGAGTGTTCTAAAAGAGCAGGAGGTAGTTTAACAACCACTAGTAGTAAGCAATTAGCCAATAGCATATTAAACATAGCCAGGTGATATAATTTCATGTAGATTCCAGATGGAACTACACACGACATGTCATGGCAGTTATTCAAATAATTTCATGGATGATTATTTCATTTTCTGATGACAATGTAGCTAACAGGGTCATTAAATTAAGTGGCCATAAACAAAAATTAGGTAATCACATGTGGGATGTTTTAGTAAATGGTAAATTGGGGTGCAATATGCAGTAACAACTAAAATGAGACACTACTCACAGCAGAAAGTGTATACATGCATATCTGTAACAAATATGGCTCATAATCATCTACTGTGTGCTTCAATGATTAGAACAGAGTGATGCACACACTAAGACAAATTAGGGGCTGACAATATACAAAATGTTGCACACTTGCTCATCAAAAGTATTTTGAAGAGATAATGCAATATATAATGAAGATTGTGTTAATTACTGCAAGACAGTAGAAGGCCCCTCTTATAATGTATGTTCTTGGATGAGAGAAAATTATATGGACCTAGTATGTCACACCTGGGTCTTTTCATTCCACATTATACCTATATATTAGGAGGGTCACCTTTATGTCAAGTGTTTTGTATTAATATGCAGCATTCACAATTGCACTTGTTTGTACACTCTATGTAGAGATATAGCCTGGTCTTTGGCTGATAATAAATATGCATTAGATCCTCTTGTCTCCATAGCATTTCATGGTTCAATGATCAAAAGGATGGCTTCAACCAATGTGAATGCTTTCAGTTTTAAGTGAAACCTATTCTTTATTACAGATTACCATATAGGCAGCTGTTGCAATAGGGTTCCTGCACATTTCATTTTTTTTGCTTTTTCAATCACTCAGTTTTGGACTTTCAACTGATGGTGAGTCTGAATACATGTGTCTCACTCACAGTAATCACCTGGCAAATGAACTGCTTGTGTTTAAAACCAGTGTTTAATGGGTGGGAGTGCTACATGCCATTAAAGATACCATGGAGTGAAACATTAACACAACACCGGTGACCACTTTTTGAGATAAGACACCTGCAATGCAGCTACGGTAAGGGGCACTTGATTGTAACAGGTGAACACATATGCACACATTATCTCATGGATATCTGCTGTCATGCACAGCCTGGTAACTGTGCACCAATATCCTGGTGCAGAGGGGACTCTGGAAGATTACATATTGACATATGGTAGGCCTTATTATGTTAGTGGACACTCACACTGAAAGTCAGTGTGGTTTACTTCCTTGTCTGCAGTGATACTTTCTAACACACGTGGGGGAAAACTGCCGTACAGTGCAGTTTCACTTACCTTTGGCCTACCAAGTCCAGTGGCGTATCAAAATTGGGTGGAACAAACATGAGCAAGCTTAATCTGAGAGTTCCAAGAAGATATTGGTACAACCTATAAGTCATCCAGAATTGTCCTATTTCTGTGGCTCAGCTCAAAAACAGAGTACAGGCCTTTTGCCACCCTGCTGGGCCAAGTTAACTACATTCCACCCCAGCAGCAGGAAAAAAGTCTGCCCCACATAAAGGAGTAATTAGCAGAGCTCCCTCCAGTTCCCAAGCAGGAAAGAGTAGGAATGAAAATCTGCATTTCTTAATTACTTGGCGCACTGCACCAGGGCTCGGGATATTCCAGATCCAATGGACAAAGGAGGAAGTCAAGTGAAATGGAGCCAACACATGAGGGGGCTCCTGTTTGAACTTTTGGTGAGAAAGGCCCTATAAGTGATCTCAGTGAGGGGCAGAGCTGAAACCTCTTGAGCAGAAATTACCAGTGGCTCCTGAGTGACTCCATCTTGAATTGTTCCAGCATGCATGCAGGAGGGTTGGGACAGGGATAGCGAGGTGGTGTGGCACCCTAGGAATGGCTAAGGGTGCCTGGCTTTCAGAACTTTCTGCTCAAATTAAAAAGCTTTGCACATCGGGTAGCCTCTCTCTTGGTTGCTGCTGTTTGTGATTTGTGCTGCTAGACCCTGGGACTGCTAAAGCCATGGACAATTAGATGGAGAAAACCCCTGATTCCCAAAAAGAATTAGGGATTCTGCCCAGTTTACCTGAGGACCAGTGGGTCTCTCCAAGGGCCAGTGAGACTGACCCTTGTAGTCCCTGAGGATCAGTTGGGAGAAAGATCTAGACTTCTTCACCCAGAGACAAAGACCAGAACGAAAGCTGACACGGAGGGCCAGTAAAACCAGCTCTCTGTAGATCACACCACTTTGGTGGTGTGTAGGTCTGCTAAAATTGCTCTTGGTTGCTAGAGCTTGCCACCAGGAGTAAAATCACATCCAAACCTGCCAAATTGGACACGTGTTATGTTCCTATGATGCTCCACCGCATCTCCTTCTGGGGTGAGCCAGAGCTTGAGGGTCGGAGCAAAAATTGTTTGGAGGTAGAGAAAGTGCAGGTCCCCCCCCATTTCAGTATTTGTGCCCCAGGGGCCCCATCTCCTAGGGTGGTGATGTAGAAGGAGACTTGGAGAGTGCCATTGTCCCCTCCAGCAAAGAGAAAAGGGGCTATGACACCATCTTTTAAAAATTAAAAAAGGAAAAATCAAAGATACGTGTTGACACTCCTGTGCAAATCAACACCACTTTAGGTACTTTTCATTGTAAATCTGTTTGTTCAGGTTAACTTTAAGGTTAAGAACCTACAACTTTAACTAGATACCTAAAACTAAATTCTACACTGCTGCTTGATACCTTTGGGAACCTAGGGCCAGATGTAGCAAACCATATGCGAGTCGCAAACGGCGAAAATCGCCGTTTGCGAGTCGCAAACGTGTGTTTGCTATGCAGAAATGCATTTTGCGAGTCGGAACCAACTCGCAAAATGCATTTCCGACTCGCAAATAGGAAGGGGTGTTCCCTTCCTATTTGCGACTCGCAGTGATATGCAATTCCATACGCGGTCGCAAATGGAGTCGCAATTACCATCCACTTGAAGTGGATGGTAACCCACTCGCAAACTGGAAGGGGTCCCCATGGGACCCCTTCCCCTTTGTGAGTGGACCCAAATATATTTTTTCAGAGCAGGCAGTGGTCCAAGGGACCACTACCTGCCCTGAAAAAATACCGAAACTAAAGGTTTCGGTTTTTTTTCTAAGTGCAGCTCGTTTTCCTTTAAGGAAATACAAGCAAATCCATGGCATCGTTAGGGGATGTGCAGCAGGGGCAAGAAATCTGATGCATCCATGATGATGCATTCATTTCTTGTAAATGAGGCACATAGTGAGCCTGCTTAGATTCATGTGCTGAGTTCAAGCGTGAGTCAGTTATATCTTGACTGAATGTGGAAATATCAATATAAGTGAAAAACACCCATAACAGCGCCCCTTCACTGTTGGAGGCTAATGTGTATGGCTTTGAAGAATCCAACACAGCCTCTGGATCACATGTGGCAGCTTAGTAAGCCATTGGCCATTATGTTTTTCAGTGGGCCTGTCAACACAGAGAATGTGCACCCTTTTCTCGCAGGAAAATCAAGAACAAAATCCTTATTCTAATATGGCATTCCTGGTGTTGATGTGCTGAAGAATCTCTCTTAGCTCAAGAAAAGTGCTCATGTATTAATTGTCCGAGGTTAGTGGATCATGGTGTGAAAGTCTTTGTAGGGGCTTTGCTACCATAGAAAAGTTGCAAATCCACTGGCAACTGTAGCCCACCATTCCCAAAAACATCCTAATTTCTCTGTGTCATGTGGGGTTAATTCTCAAGACTATGGAGGTATGTCCTTTTAGTACTCTCATTAACCCTTCTCAGTGTGGTACCCTAAGTAGAGAACATCCCTCTGGGACTACCAAAGATTTGCAGGAGACTCCTTATATCTGTTCTCTGCAAGATGATTCAGTAAAGAAATTGTGTTTTGCAGGCAGGCTGCTCGAATTATAAACGCTACCAATAGGTCTTTTATGTACTGCACCTGAGCCAAGTTGCAAGTTAGCTGTAGGGTCTCAAATGTTTTCTTCAGGGACTCACTGCATACCCTTGTGGGATCTGCCACTACACAAGAATTTTCCCTAAAAGTCAGAGTTCAATAATAAATTCGCTATTGTCTTTTAAGGGATTGGAAAAGAATACTTTGCGCAGACCAATGACTAAGAACCACTAGGCATCACATGCAATGTGATAGAGGATCACAGTAGAATTCTTTACCACAGGACAACATGGGCCTATGATTTGATTAATCTTTTCAAGGTCCTAATGTATCCTCCTTTTCTTCTTTTTTCAGTTTCTGCAAACCCATCACTGGTGAGTTGCAGGAACTTCATAGAACTTTCTTCCAGATGACCTGTTTTAGCATCGATTTGATGATAGGTGTAACCCCTGCCACTGCCTCAGGTATGAGGGTATATTGAGGCATTGTGGATACTCTGCTTTAAGTCCCACTGTGATTTTCACTAGGTCCACATTTCTAATCAATCCAATGTCTTTGCTTGTAAACTCCCAGACTTTTTCATTCACCATAAATCTTAAGTCAGGTGGAAAGCCTTCCTAGGTTAGGACTAGGAACAACCCAACTGCTACTTATTGTGATTTCAACATAAAGTCTATGGGCCATATTTACGAGCTGGTTGAACATCGGCAGCGCAGGCTGCAGACCCATATCTACAGGGCCAGGCTAAACCACTTTGTGTGGCTTTCTTGGCCTTGTAGATATGGGGGCATATATACAAATGACTTCGGCCACCGGTTCCTCACTTTTTTTGATGCATTGGCAGCACAGGCTGCTTGCCTATTTCTACAAGGCTACCCAAAGACACTTTGGCCCTCATTCTGACCTTGGCGGGCGGCGGAGGCCGCCCGCCAAAGTCCCGCCGTCAGGTTACCGTTCCGCGGTCGAAAGACCGCGGCGGTAATTCTGACTTTCCCGCTGGGCTGGCGGGCGGTCGCCTTCAGACCGCCCGCCAGCCCAGCGGGAAAGAGGCTTCCACGATGAAGCCGGCTCGGAATCGAGCCGGCGGAGTGGAAGCTGTGCGACGGGTGCAGTTGCACCCGTCGCGTATTTCACTGTCTGCGCAGCAGACAGTGAAATACATGTAGGGGCCCTCTTACGGGGGCCCCTGCAATGCCCATGCCAGTGGCATGGGCACTGCAGGGGCCCCCAGGGGCCCCGCGACCCCCCCTACCGCCATCCGGATCCCGGCGGTCGGACCGCCGGGATCTGGATGGCGGTAGGGGGGGGTCGGAATCCCCTCGGCGGCGCAGCAAGCTGCGCCGCCTTGGAGGATTCAATGGGGCGGCGGTACACTGGCGGGAGCCCGCCAGTGGTGCCGGTCCGACCGCGGCTTTTCCGCCGCGGTCGGAATCCCCATTGGAGCACCGCCGGCCTGTCGGCGGTGCTCCCGCGGTCCTCCGCCCTGGCGGTCTTTGACCGCCAGGGTCAGAATGACCGCCTTTGTGTGGCTTTTCATGGCCTTGTAGATATGGAGTAAGGCAACACAACCAGCAGATAAAGGAGGTGCTACTGTCATCCAGTCAAGGAAGGACTATCAAAGAAAATGTTTATGCCTACTTAGAGATAGGTGGAACTATGAACAGTTGCAAGCAGACTCTACATCATATTTTTATACCATTCCAAAAATTCACAAGAATCTGCAGAAACCACCAGGACGTCCCATTGTCTCTGGGATAGGCTCTATTTTAGAACCCTTATCCAAGTTTGCAGATGTTTTTCTAAGACCCATAGTCCAGGGCACAGGTATGTATCGAAAGGATACAAAGGACATGTCATGCTTCTTATGTGTTATTGTCTTTGATACTGAACCTCAATTACATATGAGGTTGGATTAAGAATATTTATACACTAGTCACCCACCACAGGAGACCTTGAATATTTTAGAAGTACTATTTGAAGTTGAAGTGTACTATTGGACTCCAAATAATTTTGTTATGGAGTGCTGCAAGTGGGCCTTGACCAAAAGAGTTTGAAGTCTCCCTGTACCTACAAAAACATGGGTTCAGCAGGGTAAGTACCTTCACACCGAGCATGGCTGGTTTGTATGTGCACCATCTGGAAACACCCAAAATACTGAACGTACATAACTATTTTATGAATAAAGGCATGATGTGGCAGTGATACATAGATGACGTGATTGTTATCTGGGATGGAGATGAGGAAAAACAATATCCTTTTGTAATCGTCTAAATACACGGAATACATATTTAAAGTTTACACATACCATAGACAACAACAAACTAGTGTTCCTTGATTTACAGATTACAGCAGACAAAGAAACATCTATCACAACAACTCATAAGAAATCAACAGCTACAAACTGTGTGCTATTATATGACAGCTTCCATCCATGTCATCTTAGAGAGAATTTACCATTTGGGCAATTCCTCAACTTGTGAAGAAACTGTTGTGATATTAATGATTACAAAAAACAAGCAGCACAGTTAGTCAATATACTGAGAGCAAAAAAGTATAGACAGAAAATTGTGGATTGAGCAATGAAATGTGTAGGAAATAACAACAGAAAATACCACCGCCAAAAGAATGAATTGAGAGTATTATTTGTAGCACAACCTTCAACGTAGCATCCAATGAAGTGAACTTTGGCAGATTTTGAACAGTGGCCCTTTGGATCTATCAAAACCCATGGTCTTATACAGACGAGATAAGAGTTTAAGAGATTTATTGGACCATACTCGTCCAATGAGAACTCTGAGTAACACTAGACAACCTGATAGCAGCTTTCCTCAGGTAACAGGTCCCTACCATGTGGGAGATGTAGGATGTGTGGTTGAATAAAGGTAACAAAGACAAGCGATGTTCATTATCAGATCAAATGGGATTTGAGAACCTTCACGAATTGCAGCACAGCTAGAGTAGTCTATCTCTTAACTTGTCCATATGGCCTCTTCCACATTGGCATGACACTCAAAAAGTAAAAACCAGGATTGGTAAGCATCAAAATAATTTACGATGTGGAAGAATAACCTCAAAAATCTCCACGCATTACAAGTAGAAAAGACAGAGGGGGTCATTCTGACCTCGGCGGTAAAAGGCGCTTACCGCCGGTCAGAAGACCGCCATAACACCGCCGCGGTCGCTGTAAACCGCCACGGTCATTCTGACCCGCAACTGGCAAACCGCCAAAAACCTGACATCAACAAAAGTCCGCCACACCAACGGCCAGCGCAAAACAGGCGATGACCAAACCTCCACCATCACGCCAACAGAAATACGCCCATGCCATTCCGACCCACAAATCCCCGCTGTATTCCATTGGCGGTACACACCGCCGCGGTCAAAATACACACACCTTTACAAAACACTACCACATTGGACAATTCAAAATACACACACCTGAGACACATACACACACCACTCCCACACACCCAATTAAATATAAAACACACACCCACAAACCCTTACGACCACAATTGCGACTGAAGGACAGAGAGAGACAGCACAGCATAGAGTAGACCATCACACAGAGGCAAATCACAACATCACCCACACAATTTCCACGCACAAAACACCATACACCACCACACTCACCACACTCTACAACACATACACCACCCCTCACCTCATCCACACCACCCCATGGCACCCCAAAGACACCCCAGGTTCTCTGACGCAGAACTCAGGGTCATGGTGGAGGAAATAGTTTGTGTAGAGCCCCAGCTCTTCGGTGCACAGGTGCAGCACACCACCATTGCCAGGAAGATGGAGCTATGGAGCAGAATAGTGGACAGGGTCAACGCTGTGGGACAGCATCCACGCAATCGGGACGACATCAGGAAGCGGTGGCACGACCTACGGGGGAAGGTGCGTTCCATGGTATCAAGGCACAACATCGCGGTACAGCGGACTGGCGGCGGACCCCCACCTACTCACCCAGAATTCACAGCATGGGAGGAGGAAGTCTTGCACATCCTGCATCCTGAGGGCCTCGCAGGAGTAGGCGGAGGAATGGACTCTGGTAAGTCAAATCTCCACTACTTCATTCCCCCCACCCCACCTGCATGCCAAATCATACCCCCACCCTCACCCCCACCCCCATCACACCAACTCCTTGCAAATGGCTCACCATCACAACCCACCCATCCCAAAACCTAGCCCTGCATGCGTCCCCAAAGCATGGACACCCATCACCAAAGCATGCCCACTGCACACACCCATCACCCACACAAGCCACCGTCACAAAAGCCCCCACAAGGGAATGCCAGAACTGGGGTACACGGTCACCCACCCATTACACGAAATGCCACACACAGAAGCAATAACCATACTCTTATACCCCTGCAGGACCCGAACGCCACCACACCGCCACAGAGGGTCCAGAGATGTCCATCCCTCCCCCAGAAGAGGCCCACAGTGATGACAGCAGCTCTGTCTCCCTGGACCCAGATGACCAGCCCGGCCCATCGGGGACCTCGGGACAGTCGGTTCCCCACAGACAGCCACAGGCTACACCAGACCTAACCCCCTCTGGGAACACCAGCACAGCTCCCACCCAGCGGGCCCATGCCTCTGTCTCCAGGACACGTCAATCAGCGGTGTGTCCACCACTACAGGGCACCCAGGTTGACCCACCACCCCAACAACAACAGGGACCTGGGGCAGTGGTAGTGGGTACACCGTCCATGGGACAGAGGCCCAGGGAAACAGGGGAACTGGGAGGGCTGTTGTGCGACAGGGGGGGGACAGGCCCAGGGAACCAACTCTCCAAGAGGCCCTCTCCTCCATCATGGGAGCATACCACCGCTCCCAGGAGACGATGGCTACGGTACTGGCCAGGTTCCAGGAGATCCAGGTACTGCAGGAGGAACAGTACGTGGGGTTCAGAGAGGAACTGAGGAACATTAGTTCTGCAATGGGGACCATCGTCGTGGCCCTTAACCAGATAGTCACCACATTGCGGGACCATGTGGCACCACAAAGGGCCCCTGTCACTAGCCTGGACCAGGAACAGCCTACCACCTCCGCCGGCGCTAGTGGACAGGAGGCCCCCACACAACGACAGGCCACCAGAACCCCACCTCCTGCAGAAGAAGAACCACCCCGCAAGCGGTACCTGAGATCTCACAAGAAGACAGAGTAGGATGCCAAGACCCCCGCCAGCAAAGGATACCCCCTGATGTCATCCCACTGTCCCACATTGTCACCCTGTCCAACCTTGAACTGCCCCTGCTCCATCCTTCCACAGGCATATGGACAATGCACCTGTGAGACTGAAAACTGGACTCTGCCATGGACATTACTCCACCATCACCCATCACCGTTTTACAATCATGTTCCTAAATGTAGCACTTTAATAAAATCACTTATTGCACTTAAAAAATCTGGAGTCTGCTTGTATTTTGAACAAATGTATTAGACATAACTGTGCAATAATGTTCAGTCACATTGTGATGACAACATACCACTGTCACACAGCTGTAGTCCATGGGCAAACAAAGCAGAGGTCACGCAGTGGGGCCTACAGCTCTGAAAACGGAAGGGAAAGTCACAACTCAGTTAACAGGAACTGGGGCGAAACTCAGACAGTAGAGAGGCAGGAGACTTTAAGTAAATGTAAAATTGCGTGGTTGATTTGTACCTGTGTGCTACTGAAAATACTGTTGTATCACTGTGTCCCTGTTGTCTGTGTCGTCCCCGTCGTCTTCCTCCTCTTCACTCTCCACAGGCTCCACAGCTGCTACAACACCACCATCTGGACCATCCTCCTGCAGGAAAGGCACCTGGCGTCACAAAGCCAGGTTGTGAAGCATACAGCAGGCCACGATGATATGGCACACCTTCTTTGGTGAGTACATTAGGGATCCACCTGTCATATGCAGGCACCTAAACCTGGCCTTCAGGAGGCCGAAGGTTCTTTCTATAATCCTCCTAGTTCACCCATGGGCCTCATTGTAGCGTTCCTCTGCCCTTGTCCTGGGATTCCTCACTGGGGTAAGTAGCCACGACAGGTTGGGGTAACCAGAGTCACCTATTAGCCACACACGGTGTCTCTGTAGCTGTTCCATCACATAAGGGATGCTGCTATTTCGCATGATGTACGCGTCATGCACTGACCCAGGGAACTTGGCATTTACATGGGAGATGTATTGGTCAGCCAAACAGACCACCTGGACATTCATCGAATGATAACTTTTTCTGTTCCTGTACACCTTCTCACTTTCACTGGGGGAAACCAAAGCCACATGAGTCCCATCAATGGCACCAATGATGTTGGGGATATGTCCAAGGGCATAGAAATCACCCTTCACTGTAGCCAAATCGCCCACCTCAGGGAAAACAATGTAGCTCCGCATGTATTTCATCAGGGCAGACAACACTCTGGACAAAACCTTAGAAAACATAGGCTGAGACATCCCTGATGATATGGCCACTGTTGTTTGGAATGATTCACTTGCCAAAAAATGGAGTACTGACAGAACCTTCACCAGAGGGGGAATCTCTGTGGCTTGGCGAATGGGGGACATCAGGTCTGGCTCCAGCTGGGCACACAGTTCCTGTATAGTGGCTCTGTCAAGCCTGTATGTCAGTATGACATGTCTTTCTTCCATTGTCGACAGGTCCACCAGCGGTCTGTACACGGGAGGATTCCTCCATCTCCTTGCAAGTCCCAGCGGACGGTGCCTAGGAAGGACAACATGGAGCACAGAGTCAAGCAACCCACAGGTACGTAACCACAGCATGCACAGTACACGATTCGCTACATTGAATGGCTTGTATGATTGGCAATGCAAGGCCTAGGCCTGTGTGACGCTGTAGAAATTAAGCCATGTGGGCCCTTGAAATGGCGGCTGCTTGACCTGTAAAGTGTGACAATGGGATGTGAGGTCAATGCGCTGGCGTGGCACACCGTGGCGGTAGGTGGTCGAAGACCGTGGCGCAAAGCAGCATTGGTTAACATTGAACCCTATGGGTCTCAGGAGCCAATGACGATGTGCGCCGGCGGTACGCACCGCCGCGGTACGCACCGCCACGGGCGTGACCGCCATTTTCTATCTGCTTAATCACTTGAGACCTGATCATCCACAGGAGAGGACCTATACTGCAGGTGCTGCTGTGACCTCGGTCTGGAAGAGACAATGGCTGCTGCGACTGGGGAAAGGGACCCTGCCTTCACATCTGAGGAATTGGAGAAACTTGTTGATGGGGTCCTCCCTCAGTATGCGCTACTCTACGGTCCTCCAGACCAACAGGTAAGTACACGGGGAGCACGTTGTATGGGCTATGCCTGTGTTGAGTGGGGTGGATGTAAGATGGTGGGGAGGGGAGCGAATGAGGAATGCAACGCACAACAGATGAGAGCATGTGCCACATGGCAAGGTTGGGGAGGGGGGGCCACTCACATCGACCATGCAGAAAAGTGATGATATTTCTTTTCCCACCCTGTCCATGTCACATAGGTCAGCGCCCATCAGAAGATCGACATTTGGCGTGCCATCGCCAAGGACGTCCGGGCCCTGGGGGTCCACAACAGACGGGGCACCCACTGCCGCAAGAGGTGGGAGGACATCCGCCGCGGGAGCAGAAAGACCGCAGAGGCTCTGCTGGGGATGGCCTCCCAACCTAGGAGGGGTGCCACACGGCAATTGACCCCCCTGATGTCCCGGATCCTGGCAGTGGCCTACCCCGATTTGGATGGGCGTGTGAGGACATCACAGCAGACACAAGGGGGTGAGTCTCAGCACATTCTGCTATATTAGCGCACAGTGGAGGTGTCTGGGTGGTGGACGAGGGCTGTGGCTATCTCTAGGCCAGGGCGGTTTCTGTAGGCTAGGCCCCTCCGTTAGGCAGGGCCCTGTGCCCCCACCCCCCACCTCTGTAGGGTGCTAAGTACAGCTATCCATGGCCCGGGCTCACCTATGTGTGCAGTTGTCCTCCATAGACTTGTAGGCCAAGTCACAATAATTGAGTAGTGTACCCCGAGTGCGCGGCGTAGTGCAGGGGGCTTCTGTGTCTGTCCTCTCCGCCAACGGTCCCGCCAATGCATGCACTCAACATGTCTTTCTTTCTTCCTCCCCCCCCTTTTTTTTGGTTTTCCTGTTCATGTGTGCATTAGCATCATCAGGCGGAGGAGAAGTGGCATCGGCGCACGAGGGAGCTGCATCTCACATGGCCCCGGAGGGCCCTGCAACCGACTCCGAGTTCACCAGTGAGACGGAGGGCGAGGGGAGCACCACAACGGGGACCCGTGGAGACGTCAGCGACACCGACGCGTCCTCGGAAGGGAGCTCCCTTGTGGCGGCGGCAACATCCGTGCCCACCGCAACAACAGGTACAGCCGCCACCCAGCGCACCAGCTCCGCCCTCCCAGCAGCCCCTCAGCGTTCGCCCCGTGCCCGCTCGGCCAGGAAGCCGGGCATCTCCTTCGCCCCAGGCACCTCAGGCCCTCCCCCAGTTACCCCTGCTGCCCTCAGTGTGGAGATCATTGACCTCCTCCAGATGCTCATTGTTGGGCAGTCTACCCTTTTGAATGCCATCCAGGGGGTGGAAAGGGAGGTGCATCGGAGCAATGCATACCTAGAGGGCATTCATTCGGGTCAGGCTGCCCATCAGCGATCGTTCAACGCTCTGGCCTCAGCACTGACGGCAGCCATTGTCCCTGTCTTCAGCCTCCCTCCTCCAACTCCCTCCACCCAGTCCCACTCCCCTGTTCCTCTGCCTATCCCAGACACACCTACAGACCAGCCTGCACACACATCAACACCCAAGGGCAGCTCATCCAGACATAAGCACCACAGATCACACAAGCATTCACCCAAGCAACATCCACATGCAGACATGCCAACAGCCACTGCCTCCTCTGTGTCCCCTCCTCCTCGTCTCCCTCCTTCCTCCCTGTGACGTCTCCACTCACACATGCATGCACACCACCATCAGCCAGTACGTCCATCACCAGCACACCCACCAGAACACTCCGTACACGTGCAGTCACCACCCCACTGCCATTTACACGTCCCCTGTGTCCTCTCCCAGTGTGTCTGTCACCCCCTCTTCCAAACCACACAAACGCATACACCCACCCACCCAACAGCCATCCACCTCACGACAGCCTCTGTCACAAGCACCTGCACCCAAAGACAGCACACTTGACTCTCCTACAACCACATCCTCTTCCTCCACTCCCATTCCCACTGCACCTACCCGTCCCATTGCTCCTAAAAAGTTTTTCCTCTCCAAAATTAACCTCTTTGCATCACCTGACCCACCCCCTCCATCTCGTAAGAGTCCAAACAGCACCTCAGCCACCACAAGCCCTGCACCTACTAGGACCATAGTTCAGGGCTATTGGAGTCCACCAGCTCCTAGGGCCGGAACATCGGCCAGCAGCAAGGGGACAGCCAGCCCACCCCCTGGGAAAAGAACCAAAAAAGGGAAGGGCCGGCGCGACAGGCCTGAGACGGCTGCCCCCAAGGACACTACCCTTGCACTGTCACCTGGCACATCCACAAAGGGAGGCAAGGGCCCCATAGATTTGGCGAAGGAGGGCAAGAGCAGCAGGGCGGACAAGTCCGGCAGCAGGCAAGCTGCCCAGGAGGGCCCCACCAGCCCCATTTCGGGTGTGACGGAGGACACCCACGGGCCCAGGACTCCAGCACAGGAGGGCCCTGCTAGCGAAAGGTCGGATGGCGACTGAGCGGGAATTATTGGCCAGATCTGGTTCCCCAGGAGCACAAGACAAGCACCGCTGAACAGGGCCCCGCCGTGACATGCCCCGCTGAACAGGGCCCGCCGTGACAAGCACCGCTGTACAGGGCCCCGCCGTGACAACCACCGCTGAACAGGGCCCTTACTGTCAAGCACCGCTCCGCTGGGCCCTTCATCTCAAGCACCGCTCCGCTGGGTCCTTCCTGTCAAGCACCGCTCCGCTGGGCCCTTCA
This sequence comes from Pleurodeles waltl, assembly GCF_031143425.1. NCBI lineage: Eukaryota > Metazoa > Chordata > Amphibia > Caudata > Salamandridae > Pleurodeles > Pleurodeles waltl. Next base: position 918,548,468 of record NC_090447.1, read on the forward strand.
TCTCAAGAACCGCTCTGCTGGGCCCTTCCTGTCAAGCACCGCTCCGCTGGGCCCTTCATCTCAAGCACCGCTGAACAGGGCCCCGCCGTGACAAGCACCGCTGAACAGGGCCCCGCCGTGACAAGCCCCGCTGAACAGGGCCCTTCCTGTCAAGCACCGCTCCGCTGGGCCCTTCATCTCGAGCACCGCTCCGCTGGGCACCGCCGTCTCTGAACTGCTCCGCTGGGCCCTTCCTGTCAAGCACCGCTCCGCTGGGCCCTTCATTTCAAGCACCGCTCCGCTGGGCCCTTCCTGTCAAGCACCGCTCCGCTGGGCCCTTCATCTCAAGCACCACTCCGCTGGGCACCGCCGTCTCTGAACTGCTCTGCTGGGCCCTTCCTGTCAAGCACCGCTCCGCTGGGCCCTTCCTGTCAAGCACCGCTCCGCTGGGCCCATCATCTCAAGCACCGCTCCGATGGGCCCTTCCTGTCAAGCACGGCTCCGCTAGGCCCTTCCTGTCAAGCACATCTCTACTGGGCCCTTCATCTCAAGCACCGCTCCGCTGGGCCCTTCCTGTCAAGCACCGCTCCGCTGGGCCCTTCATCTCAAGCACCGCTCCGCTGGGCACCGCCGTCTCTGAACTGCTCCGCTGGGCCCCTCCTGTCAAGCACCGCTCCGCTGGGCCCTTCATCTCAAGCACCGCTCCGCTGGGCCCTTCCTGTCTAGCACTGCTCCACTGGGCCCTTCATCTCAAGCACCGCTCCGCTGGGCCCTTCCTGTCAAGCACCGCTCCGCTGGGCCCTTCATCTCAAGCACCGCTCCACTGGGCCCTTCCTGTCAAGCACCGCTCCGCTGGGCCCTTCATCTCAAGCACCGCTCCGCTGGGCCCTTCCTGTCAAGCACCGCTCCACTGGGCCCTTCATCTCAAGCACCGCTGAACAGGGCCCCGACGTGACAAGCACCGCTGAACAGGGCCCTTCCTGTCAAGCACCGCTCCACTGGGCCCTTCATCTCAAGCACCGCTCCGCTGGGCCCTTCCTGTCAAGCACTGCTCCGCTGGGCCCTTCATGTCAAGCACCGCTCCGCTGGGCCCTTCCTGTCAAGCACCGCTCCGCTGGGCCCTTCCTGTCAAGCACCGCTCCGCTGGGCCCTTCATCTCAAGCACCGCTCCGCTGGGCCCTTCCTGTCAAGCACCGCTCCGCTGGGCCCTTCATCTCAAGCACTGCTCCGCTGGGCCCTTCCTGTCAAGCACCGCTCCGCTGGGCACCGCCGTCTCTGAACTGCTCTGCTGGGCCCTTCATGTCAAGCATCGCTCCGCTGGGCCCTTCCTGTCAAGCACCGCTCCGCTGGGCCCTTCCTGTCAAGCACCGCTCCGCTGGGCCCTTCATCTCAAGCACCGCTCCGCTGGGCCCTTCATCTCAAGCACTGCTCCGCTGGGCCCTTCCTGTCAAGCACCGCTCCGCTGGGCCCTTCATCTCAAGCACCGCTCCGCTGTGCCCTTCCTGTCAAGCACCGCTCCACTGGGCCCTTCATCTCAAGCACCGCTGGCCCATTGGCAGGGCCGGATCTGTGTCGGGCAGGGCTTCACGAAGCACTCTGGCCAACATGCCTCCTCCATAACCAGTGGAGTCTGTAATCCACCTGATGGACTGTGGCTTTGCTCTTCCCAGGATGTGACAGTGGTCAACCCACCCACTGTAGAGACTTGAGAGACTGTGGCTTTGCACTCCCCAGGATGGTACAGTGGGCAATCCACCCACTGTAGAGACTTGAGAGACTGTGGCTTTGCACTCCCCAGGATGGTACAGTGGGCATGGAGGCCCCTCGTGGACCTGGCGTCGTGGACTCATGTGGCTGAGGTGCCCCCCCTTCCCTTCCCCCTGAGGTGCCTGTAGTTTTATTATCTGATGCCCCAGCAGTGTTCTCTCCAATGGAATCAGGTCTCGTGTGTGGGCTTTGCCCATGTGTTTATGCACATTGGCCCACGAACAATGGAAGGTAGCCAATATGTGCCGGACTTTTGGGCTATGTATATATTGTTCATATTGTAATATATTTTATTTAGATATTTCATATTTCACTTAACTTCAAATATGCTATAATATACTTCAATTTTACGGATCAATTTATTTTGTCTTTGCATTCTTCCGGGGGGTTTGGGGGGTGTCACTCTGACTTGTTGCTCTGCATTGGTGTGTAGGGATTTGGGGGGGGGATGTGGGGGGGGGGTGTTGCGTATGAGTGTGCCCGAAACCTTTTCTCCTCCCCCCTCCCCTGTGTCTTAGGTGCAGTACTCACCGTTGTCGTCTGCGCCGGCGTTCGTACTCCTGGTAGAGCAGCAGGAAGACAATAGCTGGTAGGATGTTTAATTCGGGTTCCATGCTGTCCAGATTCCTCGTGGAGTGTATAGAGGTGAGCGTTTTCCCGTTCGTAGTCTGTTTCCGCTGTGTTTTTATCGGTGAGGCTCCCGCACCGGAAAAGGTGGCGGATTGGTGGGTCGTGATAGTGTGGGCGGTACATTGTCTGCCGCCTGTCTGTTGGTGGTGACCACCGCGCTGTTTGTTTGTCCCACCGTGGCGGTCGGAGTGTTAAAGTGGCGGGCTGTGTTGGCGGTTCCCGCCAGGGTCAGAATTCCATTTTTTTTACTGCCTGCCTGTTGGCATGTTGGCATGTTGGCCGCCGCTTTAACACCGACCGCCAGGGTTGGAATGACCCCCCATAGAGTTTTGCATTTTAATTGGGTAGTCCTAGAACATGTTTCAGAAACAATAAACTGCGAAAAAATACTCTTAGAAAAAGAGCAGCGATGGGTGTTTAAACTTAATAAAACACTAATGCGGTCCTTCCAACTTTGGCTGGCGGCAGACACTGAAAATCTTAGTGGGGCCCTGTTAGGGGGCCCCTGCAGTGCCCATGCCATTGGCATGGGCACTGCAGGGGCCCCCAGGGGCCCCACGACACCCGTTACCGCCAGCCAGGTTCTGGCGGTCAAAACCGCCAGAACCAGGCTGGCGGTAAGGGGGTCGAAATCCCCATGGCGGCGCTGCCTGCAGCGCCGCCATGGAGGATTCCCCAGGGCAGCGGGAAACCGGCGGGACACCGCCGGTTTCACGTTTCTGACCGCGGCTGTACCGCCGTGGTCAGAATGCCCATTGGAGCACCGCCAGCCTGTTGGCGGTGCTCCCGTCATTTTAGCCCTGGCGGTTGTCGACCGCCAGGGTTAGAATGACCCCCTAAGTTGGCTTGAACAATAACATACTATGGGGCTGTATTACTAACCCCTGGCTGACAACCCCTTTGAGGTATATGTGTAAAAAGCAGTTTTTCCACCATCATAGTCCTTCTAATGTGTAGGGCGAACTGGATTCAGACAAGAAATATGAGGCCACATGTCTCAAACATTTCTGCATTTGAAAACGGTGCAAATTGCTAAATTCCACCGTTTGCGAATGAAAAAGTGTGTTTTCAAATGTATGAAGGGCATTGGGGGCCCGATTGCCTAAAATTGTGACTCCAAATAGGGAATTAGCGATTCACTAAGCACATGGAACAAGTATTTCCTAAATGTGAAATGGGCATTACGCCCTTGACACCCTTGGTTTTACATTTCCCAATTATGCAGTTACCTAATAGGAAATCACAATTTAGGTAATGCAAATCCATTTTCACCTATGGGCCTCCAGGCCCATAGGAACGAATGGAGTTGCAATCCCCAATAGCGATTGCATTCTGTAGTAATCTCTAGTAGGGATTCGCTAATTTGTTACATACAAATTTGCATTCCCTATGTAGGGATTTTTTTTAATTTGCTTTTTAGGAAATGCAAAATGGGATTTTGATATATCTGGTCAATGATCTCTGCCTATTGTTTTTCCAAAGTTAAAGGGATTGTTCACAAAAACCCTATGATCTCTGCTTCTTGTTTTCAACACTCAAGTGATCCATTCACAAGTATATATAGAACTATTTATTGGTGCCCCAGAAACTCAAAGATTATTTATAGGCATCTACATATTTCGTATCATGAGTGTTCTAATAAAGATTTATGAAGATTTTCAGCCTTTTTGTAGCATAATCTTATTAAATTGAAATTGTTATCATGAGGTCAAGTGTTGAGATAAAAATCTTTTATTTATGAAATTTCCTCCATGAAGTCTTTCGAGCATCCCAATAATGTTCCTTTAATAAGAGTATATTTGGCTTGTCTCATTCTGGAAGGGAGCCGGGGCTCACGAAGACTCAGGAGACTGTCCCATGTGTGATTTCCCTTTTGTGTATATGGTCCTCCTTACAAGTACCTGGGAGTGTAAAAAGGCCTCATGCCTATGGGCTTCCCCTTCAGGGCCTGGTTACTGACCACAACATAGACTGAGGAGGAACCAGGAAGTAGTCCCTTATGTGGCGCCTATCTTTACACTAAGGTGCGTCTAGTTCTTCCAAACCCAGAAGTTTGATCACAGGGACTGCGTCAGATGGATGCATACTCCCTGCTAAACCATATAAGCTTGCCAGAGCCAGTCACACATTAAGATGCAGACCCCAGTATTTTGGGAATATAGGTGAATCCACCTGGACGTGACCTTGGAGTAGTGAGTACGGTATAGTTGAAAGAAGGGATCATGAGGCAAAACGTCAATATGATCTTTGTCTTAATGAATTACTTGTGATTACTATGACCCCCAGAGTGTGACTACAGGCTCATCTGGCCACTGTAGAATCCATGGGGCAAAATTGTTTGCCCATATGTGTTTGTATTTGTAATAAAGTATATGCTGTTGTTTTACACATGTATGCTTGCCTGATCCATGGGGCAAAATTGTTTCCCCTCATGTGTATATATTTGTAATAAAGTGTTTGTTTTTGTTGTAGACATGTATTTTTGATTATTCCATGGGTCATAATTGTTCCCCCTTTATGTATGTATTTTTATTAACGTGTATGTTGTGTTATACACATGTATGTTTGTATGTTATCACAGAGTTTTTTTAAACTCACAGCTTGCTCACCATTTTGTGTCACATGAAGTACACATGAAAAGCACCATGACTACCCAATATCATTCGTGTACTAGAGTTCCGCACAGCTTGGGGTGCTGTGTAATCAGGATTCCTTATCAGAATATTATTTATTATAATTTCATCCTTTTATTTGTGTATCCCCATTTGATCATAGGTATGAAGAATTCTGTACTAGCTGGGTATAATTTTCTCTCACTACAATTTGGGTGAGAAGTATTGTGCAGCATGCAAAGTGTGTGCAGGACACGTGTAATTATAACAACTCTAAATTTTTAGGAGAGAAGTAATAGGAACCTTCCTTCTGGTCCCCATGAAAGTCACAGGGAAGTGTGGCAAGAAGCAAGTTAACCAAAAGAAACAGGGGCCATTAAAACCACCAATTTCTAATTTATCTTCCCCCTTCTTTTAAAGATATCGCCTGAGGACAAGAATAAAGTAACAAGGGTCCATAAGGCATGTATGTTTAGTCACCTTTTCAAACAACCCCTCCTAGTTGTCATCAAAATCATCAGTTGGTATTTACCACCTAGTGCTTCTGTGTCTCTCATTGGTAGTACTAGGCCCCCTTTGGTAATAGAACAGGAGGAAACCCTATGATGAACCATGCCACCAGGTGGTAACCAAAGGGTAACTCTGATGGGTGAGGGTGTACATAACAAAAGAGGATACCCTGTTACCTATAAGAGAATTTTATTTCTGGTACAGAGCAGGACTGACCTAGTTCTGATACAGTTATGAATAGGAGGACTGACTCTCCTGAAAGTAAGCCTCTTATCTCCCCCTTTGAATAGACAAACAACATTAGACATTTTACAATTTAGGCTTACATTAGCTAGAGTCAATCTAAAGATGAATAAACATGTTTTCTCTCTATAAATAGCATTATTGTGTCTATGGGTTAATGGTGTATTGATGCAAGCAATATTTAATATATAAAAGAACTTCACTATTCGGCTACATGTGTATGAAGGCATGAAGGCATGAAGGATTTGCCCGCTGATAATATACATACAAAATCCTAAGTATGATTGCAGCTGCTCATTACCAAAATGTGTCATATTTATTTTGGGTAGATTTTGGTGTAAGTACTACAGCAGATAATTTCTGTCACACATGCCTGCAATGTGTACTTTCAGATCCTTAAATAAAAGGATATATTTTATTATGTGCTAATTGATGGAGAAAACTTACAATTTGTCAGATATTTCTAAATACCCCAAGTTTGAAGAATGAGAATGACCCTAACATCATGGTAGTATGTGTGTGTGTGTGTGTTTGTGTTTACCGGTTTATGCTGAATGATAAGTGTTGTCGTTTTGAAACTGAATTGGAGATTAGTTTCATTTTTCAAAGTTCAACTTATTACTGGAAAAATCCTACCCATGGGAAAACATTTGCAATTTTACACATCTTTGGGGTTTCTTTCATCTTCAATGCTCAATTAAGAATATCTATGGTTTGACGAAGAATGTACTAGTCGAAATTGTAATAGGGAATAAACAGTTTCAAAGAACTATCCATCAATCTAGTGGATACAACTTCTGCTCAGTAACAGTGGTTTCCAAATGAGGACCACTTATTTACAGGTGGTTCCCATTAAAAGTAAAAAGTTGATACTTGAGCCTTAGTTGATTAAACAAAATATCAAACGAGGAGTCTGTCAAGGATATGTTCTTGCCCCTTTCCTCTTTTTCATTGTATTCCAACAGAGTTGACTTGGGTGTTGTTAGGAGATCTAAAGATATTCCATACATCAGAACACGCCCTTCCAACTCTATGCAGATGATGCCGTGTTAGTGGTGAGAACTGGGCGGGCATTGCAAGGCTTAATTGATGATTACACCACCTTCATGCTGGAGTTAGTCTTCCAGGTTAACAAAAGTAAAATCTTTACCATGATATGTGGAAGCAGATTAAAGAGCTCCCGGTGCATTATATTAGGTTTCCTCCTTTTCCTATTTGGGCAGTGTTTTTAACGCCAAATATTCATGGGAGCAGATGGTGTCAAATAGAGCGGCAATGCAGGAAAAAAAAACAGTTGTGGGGTTGCACATTTTTAGTAAAAATCTTGGTTGCAAACCTGTGCGAAAAACTTTGGCCATCTAATCAGCAAAGTCTTCGGCAATCGCCACTTATGCTGCAGGTATTTTGGCATGGCAACACTCATGGGATACAGCTAGTTGATAAGACTTTTATAAAAATTAAAAAAATTCTAGCAGTTATGTGCAGCTTTTCAAATGTCACTTCCATGATGAGCTAGGAACCCCCTATATTACAGACATAATCAAATTAGCCCCACTGTTTCTCTGACATTCAATCTGGTCTCGGGAAATTTCTCTGCTAAATCAATGAGTGCTTAAATTAAATTGATCTTGGATGAAATTGGGCTTCCTCATCTATTTACCTCACCTTATTCAGGTCTGGAATGCAGTAAGTCAAAGTTGAAGCAGACATTTCTAGTAAATGCTGCAGCAAAAATATTAAAGGTTAAATAAAATAAAGTTGCAGCAACATCTTATAACTTAAACTTGCCTCAAATAGGGTTGCAATCTTACTAATCTGTCACTCCAAAACAGCAATACTGCTTTGTTCTTACTAGATTACATTTAAACTACTTACCTCTCACGGTGGGTTATCCTCCAAATGTAATTCTCCAAATGAGTTAGGTCCCTGTCTGTGTGATGGAATATCCAGTCAATCTAATTGGCAGATTGTGTTTTTCTAAGGAAAACCTTTATCTTACCAATTTTTACAGTTTTTAAGATTAGACAGTGTAGACCCACACTGCTGTTTCTGCAACAACTTGGTGGCCCCGTGGTTTGTCACTCCATGGCGCTCTTTATATGGAAGTGTGAAATAATTAAGGAGATGTGCATCATATTGAGGGGAGGCGTGATGGTACTGTACTTCGTTCGTACTTTGAATGTTTGGTATTTTAGTGAAATGTGTAGCACTTTATTGTATAGTCTTTTCTTTTATTGAGGAACAAAGACAAATGCAATATTTTGGTGCAACTGTATTTTGAATGCTCAATACTTTATTGCAATGTGCACTTTGGAACTTTATTGTAAATGTCTTCCTTCTTGCGGCTCTAAGAACAAAGACAGTTGCAATGTCCAGTGAGGCAGAATGATAGCAATACATGACTCGAAATCTTAATGGGTGGTGTTGGATGAAATGTAGTTTTTACTTAAAGATTGTAGTTCTATTCGTGTTTTAAGGGTTGGGGTACTTGGAGCCATGACTGTAACACAATGTTACACTGGGTTTTTTATATGTGCTTTTGTGCTACATATGCATAGCGAATAACGTTTTATTGACTGACTGACTGATGTACCAAACTGTCACCACATGTTGAGATAGAAAGTGTTTACAATCTATTGCACCATAGCTTGTTAAATATTCTGCTAGGCTTGACTTTGTCAAGAGAGGGGTGAGTAGTCTACCCATTTCCTCAGTTGTATGTGCCTATTTTAAAATGGGATTTCAGCAAGGAATTTCTTATGTCCTATCATAGAGAAAGAACACATGGATTTGTGCTTCTGACATGTACCCCTACTCACATTTTGTAACCTCTGCTTAGAAGGCATCAACACATCCTCCATGTCATATTGTAAGCCAATCAACTTCAACAAATGTGATCCATCATAATGAAGTCCTCTTTTTGTTGTCTTTCATGCCATCCTTCTTGAAAAAAGGACATCACCATACTGGAATTGATGGTTCAACTTTTAAACATGGATAATTTACACTCCGAGTTTACCATAGGCCAATATGATCAAACAGTTTCATTATTAAGCTCTTTGCAAAATTATTATTAATCAAACACAGCCAAAACTGCAAGCTGAAAATATTCACCCACACTAAATCAGGATTTAGGTCCATTGTTGGTATTATTGTTTATTATGAGCAAATATTATATAATTATATTGGTATTATATGTAAAATGTATTTCGTAGCATTTATCAGTTTTAGAAAATACTTTAGTATGTGATCCACCCATCTCTTTGTGCAGACTTTTTGTCTCTGAGCCTTCCTCAAATTCTGGTTTATTTAATCAGAATATTACTTTTATTAAATTAGCACAGAACGGATTGGGAAAGAAGGTCCAGTTATGTTTTCCAACAAGTGTTTGGCAACATTAATTGATGTCACTTAAAAATAATTATCACTAATCAAATAGCCATTTACTCTTCAATTAAATTTGGTGAGGATTTGTTGGTCATAAAAGAAATTAGATAGGTCTTGAGGAAAATTGAATGTGCCAGAGATGCAATAGTTTACTGTCTTATTTAAGGCACCAGTTAGAATTTAGTTGGGATAGGCAAATAGGTTATCCTCTTGCAAATGCAGTACCCAGTCCAACAAACCGTCAGCCCACCCTACTCATTTAGAGACAAGTAGAATTTAAGGTTTCCATCAAAAGAGTCCCCACATATTCTGCCTTCTCAAACCATTCTCCAATGGGCCTGGTACACTGTGGGCCACCAGAGGAAAGACATTACATCACCTATGTAGAGTTAATGGTTTTTGTCTTTTTTTTCTGTCCATCACTGGCAGGAAGAACCTGACAGTAAGGAACAGAAAATAACATAATGTGTCCTATATCCTGGAGAAAGTTCCCTGGGTGAGGGGGCATTAGTACTGCTTTTGGAGTTTAGAGCCTAAAAAACCAAAAACCTTTGAAAGGTTTTGTGAATGGCCATCAGCCAAATGTCCACCAAATGTGTTGCACAATGAAGAAAACTGGCATGATGTTGATTCTATCCAATGTACAAAGAGGACTGCTGGGCCAGCGGTCATCTCTAAATCTGATGCACAGTTGTCCATCAGGATGACAGAGGTAATGTCTTCCCTCACCCTGAAGGACAGAGTACTATCCTGCAAAAGCTAAATTAGATCACTAATGTTTATTCTTATGGATTGAATTTGTCTTTGGTGAATAATATAGTTGGAAGTATCCAGCTAACCTGAACCTATATCCGTGTAAGTAAATAATAAAAAAGATTTGTCAACATGTGACAAATGAAAATATATATATATCAGATTGCTTGGAGCCTAATGCTGATAAAAGTAAAATATAACACCTCGAAATCTAACTTCTTAACAATAAAATGCTGAATTATGGAAATTAACTCGCCCTCCCTAAACAGCGTTAGAGATGATCTACAAGAGTTTCATCATATATGAAATGGTGTATGGAATTACATGTCTGAAAACTGACAGTATTATTGTTGATATTGAGTCACTCATGTATTAAAGAATGAATGCCATACCAAGTGGTTTTCTACTAATTCTCTACATAGGTTCGATAACTGAATAATGTAAGGCAAAAAACGGAAGTCTTACTTTTAACTCAATGTGAGCATTTTTATCATATCATAAGTATGAATGGTATCAAGAGATGATTTTACTAGGGGAGGGTAAAGTATTTTGCCAAAATAGTTATTCTGCCTGTAGAGTTGAATTAGGTTTGCACCTTTGCTCAGTGGGTTGAAAAATTAAAAGCCCAACACAGTTGCTCTATGAAGCTTTGTAAGGGGCCTGTAATGTATTTTTCGTGGTTATAACTGAATTAAGGTAAAAACATTGCCTGAACCACTGGCAATGCTCTTAAAAGCGACTTCCCCAGCCTAGACGCCTGTGTGCAGAGCCTGCCTGTATGGTTCACCTAGTATTTTAGGTGTCAGTCTGCACACAAAGTATGCCCTGATGAGTTGTTTTCACTCACTGTTAAAGGTCATGTAGTTAACTTAACCCCTTCGCTGCCAGGCCTTTTCCCCCTCCTGTGCAAGGCCTTTTTTTGCCTATTTGGAATAGTTCTTGCTTAGGCCCACATAACTTTTTGTCCACATAAGCTACCCAAGCCAAATGTACGTCCTTTTTTTCCAACATCCTAGGGATTTTAGAGATACCCAGACCTTGTGGGTTCCACTGAAGGAGGCCAAGAAATTAGCCAAAATACAGTGAACATTTAGTTTTTTTTTTAAAAAAGGGAAAAAGGGGCTGCAGAAGAAAGCCTGTGTTTTTTTCCATCAAAACAGCATCAACAAAGGGTTTGCGGTGCTAAAATCACCAGCTTTCCAGCTTTCAGGAACAGGCAGACTTGAATCAGAAATCCCAATTTTTCAACATAATTTTGGCATTTTACTGGGACATGCCCCATTTCTACGATTTTTTGTACTTTCAGCCTCCTTCCAGTCAGTGACAGAAATGGGCATGAAACCAATGCTGGATCCCAGAAACCTAGCCATTTCTGAAAAGTAGATAAAAGTAGATTTAAAATCTGAATTCAGCAAGGGGTAATTTGTGTAGATCCTATAAGGGTTTCCCACAGAAAATAACAACAAAAAAAAAAAAAAAAAAATTGAGGTGCAAAAAAACAACAATTTTTCTCTACGTTTTACTCTGTCACTTTTTCCTGCAATGTCAGATTTTTGAAAGCAATATACTGTTATGTCTGCTGGACTCTTCTGGTTGCGGGGATATATAGGGCTTGAAGGTTCATCAAGAACCCTAGGTACCAAGAGTCAATAAATGAGCTGCACCCTGCAGTGGGTTTTCATTCTATACGGGTATACAGCAATTCATTTGCTGAACTATAAAGAGTGAAAAATAGCTAACAAGAAAACCTTTGTATTTCCAAAATGGGCCCAAGATAAGGTGTTGAGGAGCAGTGGTTATTTGCACATCTCTGAATTCCGAGGTGCCCATACTAGCATGTGAATTACAGGGCATTTCTCAAATAGACGTCTTTTTTACACACTCTCTTATATTTGGAAGGAAAAAATGTAGAGAAAGACAAGGGGCAACAACACTTGTTTTGCTATTCTATGTTCCTCCAAGTCTCCCGAGAGAAATTATACCTCACTTGTGTGGGTAGGCCTAGCGCCCGCGACAGGAAATGCCCCAAAACACAACGTGGACATATCCCATTTTTTGACAGAAAACAGAGGTGTTTTTTTGCAAGGTGCCTACCTGTGGATTTTGGCCTCTAGCTTAGCCGGCACCTAGGGAAACCTACCAAACCTGTGCATTTTTGAAAACTAGAGACTTACAGGAATCCAGGATGGGGTGACTTGTGGGGCTCTGACCAGTTTCAATTACCCAGAATCCTTCGCAAACCTTAACATTTGGCTAAAATAACATGTTTTCCTCACATTTCAGTGACAGAGAGTTCTGGAATGTGAGAGAGCCACAAATTTCCTTCCATACAGCGTTTCCCCAAATCTCCTGATAAAAATGATACCTCACTTGTGTGGGTAGGCCTAGCGCCCACAACAGGAAATGCCCCAAAACACAACGTGGACACATCCCATTTTTTGACAGAAAACAGAGGTGTTTTTTGCAAAGTGCCTACCTGTAGATTATGGCCTCTAGCTCAGCCGGCACCTAGGGAAACCTACCAAACCTGTGCATTTTTAAAAACTAGAGACCTAGGGGAATACAGGATGGGGTGACGTGTGGGGCTCTGACCAGGTTCTGTTACCCAGAATCCTTTGCAAACCTCAGAATTTGGCAAAAAAAACCGTTTTCCTCTCATTTCGGTGACAGAAAGTTCTGGAATCTGAGAGGAGCCACAAATTTCCTTCCACCCAACATTCCTCCAAGTCTCCTGATAAAAATGATACCTCACTTGTGTGGGTAGGCCTAGTGCCGGCAACAGGAAATGCCTCAAACACAATGTGGACACATCCCATTTTTTGACAGAAAACAGAGGTGTTTTTTTGCAAAGTGCCTACCTGTAGATTTGGGCCTCTAGCTCAGCCGCCACCTAGGGAAACCTACCAAACCTGTGCATTTTTTAAAACTAGAGACCTAGGGGAATCCAAGATGGGGTGACTTGTGGGGCTCCGACCAGGTTCTGTTACCCAGAATCCTTTGAAAACCTCAAAATTTGGCCAAAAAACCCAAGTTTTCCTCATATTTCGTTGACAGAAAGTTCTGGAATCTGAGAGGAGCCACGAATTTCCTTCCACCAAGCATTCCCCCAAGTCTCCCGATAAAAATGATACCTCAATTGTGTGGGTAGGCCTAGCGCCCGCGACAGGAAATGCCCCAAAACACAACATGGACACATCCCATTTTTTGACAGAAAACAGAGGTGTTTTTTGCAAAGTGCCTACCTGTCGATTTTGGCCTCTAGCTCAGCCGGCACCTATCGAAACCTACCAAACCTGTGCATTTATTTTAAACTAGAGACCTAGGGGAATCCAAGATGGAGTGACTTGTCAAGCTCTCACCAGGTTCTGTTACCCAGAATCCTTTGCATACCTCAAAATGCGGCTAAAAAACACTTTTTCCTCACATTTCGGTGACAGAAAGTTCTGGAATCTGAGAGGAGCCACAATTTTCTTTCTACCCAGGGTTTCCCCAAGTCTCCCGATAAAAATGATACCTCACTTGTGTGGGTAGGCCTTGTGCTCGCAACAGGAAGTGCCCCAAAACACTATCTGGACACATCAAAATTATCAAATAGAAAACGACCTGTTTTTGCGGGGGGGCACCTGCGTTTTTGGTCCTGGGCTCAGCAGCCATCTAGGGAAACCTACCAAACCCAGACATTTCTGAAAACTGGACACCCGAGGGAGTCAAGGGAGGTGTGACTTGCGTGGATCCCCCAATATTTTCTTACCCAGAATCCTCAGCAAACCGCAAATCTAGCTAAAAAATCATTTTTTTCCCACATTTCTGTGTGGGATCACTGCACCGGGACAAATTTCCTACCACCCAACGTTCCCCTCAGTCTCCCGGTAAAAATGATACCTCACTTGTGTAGGTGGACCAAGTGTTTGTGACAGGGAAGAGACAAAAACACGTTGAAATTGAGGGAGAACCAATGTGGGTCCAAAAGGACAGTTTGAAAAAAAACATTTTTAGGCTGACAAGTGCAGCAGAAATTTTATTGGTATAGATGAGACAATGCTGGGTGGTAGGAATTTTGTGGATTACTGCAGATTCCAGAAGGTTCCATCACAAAAATGTGGGAAAAATGTGTGCTTTCCAGCAAAGTTGCAGGTTTGTAGGGCATTGTGGGTAAGGAAATGGTGCGGAGTGCAAGTGAAGCACACCACCCTGGAATCAACTAGATGTTTGGTTTTCAGATGTGTCTAGGTCTTGTGGATTTTTCTACATGGCAGTGTCCCAAAGTAAAAAAAAGTGCAGCCCTCACTATTCCAAGTGAGACGATTTTGAGAGTTACCAAGCTCTCATGGCCCAAATGTAAAACAAAAACCAAAAATAATCAAATGTCCTCTTGCTTGCCATGGGATAAGATGTTTTAGTGTGCGGGGGAGAGCTGAAAGACTGTTAGCCCCTTCAGTTTGGGTGGGGGCATAACCAGGCCCATACTGGTTGGTAGCCACCACCCCACTATTTTCTTTTATTTTTTTTATTCCCTGGCATCTAGTAGACTTTCTGTCGCCCCGGAGTGTGGATCAGGGGTAATTTCCCAATCTGCCCACTGGTGGGCACAACAACTTTGGCCCCATTTATTTGGGGCGCAGGTATGGCCATACCCCTAACCTCTTATTTTTTTTAAAAAAATCTTCCCTGGTCTCTGGTGGGCTTTCTGCCACCCTTGGGGGCAGATGGGCCTTCCAAAATAGGCCAGTCTGCCCCCAAGGGGGGCAGTTATGGTGAACAGTAATGTGCCCCCATGGGGAGAGACCCTTGCCCAAGGGGCTGCCCTCTCCAAACAAAACACACACATACACACACACCAATCCATGGTGTCCAGAGGTTTCTGCCCCAAAGGGGGCAGATTTGTCTTACAAAAATAGGCTGATCTGCCCCCAAGGGGGGAAGAAATGGCTTAAATACAATTTGCCCCACAGGGGATCAACCCTTGTCTAAGGGGTCGCTCCCCATACATAAAATCAGAAAGTAAATAAAAATATATATATATCCCTGGTGTCTAGAGGTTTCTGCCCCCCCTGGGAGCAAATCCGCCTAATTATATTAGAACGATCTGCCTCTGGGAGAGGCAGAAAAGGCCTATAAATATTCCCCCCCCCCCCCGGGAGTGTCCCTTGCCAAAGGGGCCGCTCCCCTTATGCGTTAGTATAAAAAAAGTAAAAATTCCCTGGTGTCCTGTGGTTTCTGCCCCCCAGGGCAGATCGGCCTAATTATATTAGGCTGATCTGCCACTGGCTGGGGGCAGAAATGGCCTAATAATAAGTTGCCCCCTGGGAGCGACCCTTGCCTAAGGGATTGCTCCCCAAACATTAAAAAAAAGCACAAAAAAAAATTATCCCTGGTGTCTAGTGGTTTTCTGCCCCCCCCCCCCCCCCCCACCCGGGGCCAGATCGGCCTAATAATATTAGGCCAATCTGCCCCTGGGGGGGGCAGAAAAGGCCTAGAAAAAATGTGCCGCCCCGAGGAGCAGCCTTTGCCCAAGGGGTTGCTCCCCAAACATACAAAAAAAAAGAATATTTTCCCTGGTGTCTAGTGGATTTCTGCCCCCCCAGGGGCCGATCTGCCTAATAATTTTAGGCCGATCTGCCCCCAGGGAGGGCAGAAACAGCCAAAAAACATATTGCCTCCCTGGAGAGCAGCCTTTGCCCAAGGGGCCGCTCTCCTTATTTATTAAATAAAAACATCCCTGGTGTCTAATGGTTTCTGGCCTCCTTGGGGGCATATTGTCCTAATAAAAATAGGCCAATCTGCCCCCAAGGGGGGCAGAAATGGCCTAGAAAAAATGTTGCCCCCAGGGGAGCGACCCTTGCCTAAGGGTTTGCTCCCCACAAATAAAAAAAGAAAAAAACAATCCCTGGTGTGTGGGGGGTTTCTGCCCCACCGAGGGCAGATCGGCCTAATTGTATTAGGCTGATCTGCCCCCGGGGGGGCAGAAACAGCCCAAAAATAAATTGCCCCCCTGGAGAGTGGCCCTTGCCCAAGGGGCCGCTCTCCTTATTTAGTAAATAATAAAACAAAAAAATCCCTGGTGTCTAGTGGCATTTCTGCTGCAGAAATTTTCAGAGAAGCCTGGAAGGAGAGGAAAGGCCTTTCCTCTCCTTCCAGGCTTCTCTGACCCCCTCCATGTGACTGGAGGAGAAATGCAAAGCATTTCTCCTCCGATTGGCGCTGGAAGCTGAGCTTCCAGCGCCGGAGGGAAGGCCTCTGATGAGGTCAGCACGCAAAAGCACGCTTATGTCATCAGATGCCACAGGGGAGTTACGGGGGGCGGGGGTGGAAGGGGAAGCGATTCCCATTCCATCCCTGCCTGGGGGAGGGGTGTGCCTGGCCATCGGGGGGAGTGCTAGCGCTCCCCCCGGGGGCCCATAGCAGGACAAGGTGACCACCTCATCCCAGGCACACAACAGGTTCATACAATTACCATTAAAGAAATTGCATTGGTGTTCCCTTGATAGTGATGGGCAACCCATTCCCTATTCTGTGCATTTCTTATTGCAGCAATTTAATACTTCTTCCATTGCAGTGCATTCTTCCTGCATTTTACCTTTGCCTTCTTTGGGACAGTTACTTGCAAACCTAGCAGATACAGGCAGAATTGCCCAAAGTTTTACCTCTGCTTACTACACATTTACAAAACAAGCAACTTTTGGTCAATGGTGGTCACTAGCCCCTCACCAGGAGACCTCGTGCGATGAGGTGACTTGCCCTTTGTCCTGTGTCCCCCCCCCACCTTGACAGTCGCTGCTTGGACCTTGGCACTGTCCTCTCTGTGTTGGATGAGGCCTTTGCAGGGTGGGTGGTGCGACTTTCCCCTGCTGGATGCCGGCCCCTCCTTGACCTTGGCAGGTGGCAGAATCCGGTGGTCCTTCACATATGTAGGTGGCACACTGGCTGCTCTGACGGGTGCCCCCTTCGATCCACCCAGACTTGCACGGATCACAGCAGACGCAGATGTGGTGGCTGAGGTGCTGGGCTGGGATCTAGACATCCTGGCCCTAGGGGACGGACGGGGGGGAGGTGTAGGGAAGAGGTTAATGCTAGCTAGGAAATAATTGTTAGACACACTGGGATGGGAAGATGGAGGGGGTGTGGGTTGGATGAAGAGGTAGTGGATGTAGGAGGTGTACGTCTGCTGAGTTTGGGTGAAGGTGCATGGGCTGGAGGCTGTTGTAAGGTGGATGGCTGTTATGTGGGTGTGTGCCTGTGTTTGTTTACTTTGGGAGGAGGGCTCACAGACACACTGGGTGGGGACACAGGGGACGTGTGAATGGTAGTGGGGGTTGTGATTTCACGTCAGCTGTGTGTTGTGATGGGCGTGCTGGTGATGGAGGCAGGGGCAGATGATGTAGTGCATGCAGGTGTGAGTGGAGACGAGACTGGGAGGGAGGTGGAGGACATGGAGGAGGGGTACATAGTGGAAGAAGTGGATGTTGGTATGTGTGCATGGGTATGGTGCTTGTGTGAGTGCCTGTGTGCTGATGTGTGGTGCTTATGTTTTCCTGAGCCACTTTTGTGGGTTGATGTGTGTGCATGGTGGCTTGAAGTTGTGCTTTGGATAGGCTGAGGTAGAGGGGATTGGGTTGGGGTAGTGGAAGTTGGTGGGGGGAGGCTGGACACAGGGACAATGGCTGCCATCAGTGCTGAGGCCAGAGCCGGAAATGCTCTCTGTTGGGCCGCCACGCCAGAATGAATGCCCTCCAGGTATGCATTTGTTTGCTGCAAATGCCTCTCAACACCCTGGATGGCATTCAAAATAGTTGACTGCCCAGCAGTGAGGGATCTCAGGAGGTCAATGCCCTACTCACTGATGGCAGCAGGGCTGACTTGGGCAGGACCTGAGGTGCCTGGGGCGAAGGAGATGCCCACACTCCTGTGTGAGTGGGCACGGGAAACAAGCTGAGGGGCTGCTGGGAGGGTGGTGCTGGTAGGGGGGTGGTGGCTGTACCTGTAGTTGGGTGGGCACTGAGGTGTCCGCCACCACCAGGGAGCTTTCATCAGGGGAGGAGTTGCTGTCACTTGTATCCCCTCCTGTCCCCGTCGTGGAGGTCCCTTCGCCCTCCATCCCACTGGTGCCTTCACCCTTCGTGGATTCACCCTCATGGGCGATGTGGGATTCAGCTCCCTCCGTCACCGGTGCCTCAGCTCCTTCGACAGAGGATGCTTATGCACACAAGGACAGGGTGACAAAACAAGAAGGGGGGAAAGACAGAGGACACACATGATCAATATCAGCAACACCACTACCATTGGCGGACACAACACACACTGAGCTGCCCTCTGCACTAGGCCTTGCCCAACCAGTCACTAAGGTAGTCACCACCCCATGGGATACAATGCGTAACATCAGCACATGCACACCTGACACCCACAGGACCCTGCACACTAGAAGCTGACCAATTGTACCATTGGGGTAGGGGTGCTTCAGAGCCTAGGACCTACCCTGGCATGGTCGCCCTGGCCTAGGGGCACCCACAGCCCACAGCCCCCGCCGAGCTAGTTCCTAAACCGCGCAGTTAGCTTTTTTAAACTGTACTCACCCCCTTGTGGCTGCTGTGATACTCTCAAGCGACCATCCAACGCCGGATAGGCCACCGCGAGCATGCGGAACATCAGGGGGGTCATGGTGCGACGGGCACCACTTCGACATTGGTAGGCCAGTCCCAGCTGGGCCTCCGCCATCTACTTGCTCCAGCAGCGCAGGTCCTCCCATCTCTTGCAGCAGTGGGTGCTCCATCTGTGACAGTCCCCCAGGCTCTGCACCTCCTTGGCGATGGCACGCCAAATACCCTTCTTCTGGTGGGCGTTGACCTAGAGGGAAAAGACAGGAGGAATGTAAATTACTCACCCATCCGGACCATCATACCCATTGCCCACCAGTTCCTAGCTATGCCCTGATGCACATACACTGGCCATCCTCAAATGCAACACTCAGGCCACCCCCCCCCAACATGTGTCTTCTATCCACACCACTCCAAACAGCCATTGCCCAGGCATCATGCTCACAATGTGCTCACCTGTTTGTCTGGAGGACCGTAGAGTAGTGTGTACTGGGGGAGGACCCCTTCAACCAGTTTCTCCAACTCCTCCGCAGTGAAGGCAGGGGCCCATTCCCCAGACACTGTAGCCATTGTTGCTTCCAGACTCAGGTCACAGCAGCACTAGCAGCGTAGGTCCTCTCCTGTTGATGGTCAGGTATCAAGTGAGTGAATGTGTAGAAAACGTCAGTCACGTCTGCGGCGGTGCATACCGTCACTTCCAGCGTACATCGCCATTGGCTCCTGGAACGCATAGGGCCCAGGATAACCAATGCGGAGTTGTGCTGTGGTCTTTGACCGCCTATCGCAACGCTGCACAACGCCAGCACAGTTACCTCATTTCCCCTTGTCCCTCCTCACAAGTCAGGCAGCTGCCATTTCAGGGGTGCACATGGCATGCACCTAACTGCATCACAGCACATATTGGCACATATACGGACTCACGATTTCACACATGGATTCTATAACATTAGTTCAGACACAGTTGTGCTATCTATGTGGTAAATGACCCTCTGCTCACCGTTCTCCTCCATAGGCTACAACCGCTGGGGCAGATGATGAGATGGCGGCATCCTCCTGTGTACAGACCCCTGGTGGACCTGTCGACAATGGAAGACAGACACACCATAATCATATACAAACTTGATCATGCCACAATCCAAGAACTGTGTGCCCAATTGGAGTCAGCTATCCGCCAGCCAACAGGTATACCCCCTCTTTTGCAGGTCCTGTCAGTGCTCCATTTCCTGGCAAGTGGCTCCTTCTAAACTTCAGTGGACATGGCATCTGGGATGACTCAGCCAATGTTCTCAAACATGTTGAGCAGGGTGTTGTCTGCCCTGCTGAAACACATGCGCAGCTACATCGTGTTCCCCCAGGTGGATGATTTAGCCACAGTGAAAGCTGACTTCTATGCCCTGGGACATATCCCCAATATAATTGGTGCCATTGATGGTACACATGTGGCATTTGTCCCCCCGCAGAAATGAACAAGTGTACGGAAATAGAAAAAGCTACCATTTGATGAATGTGCAAATGGTGTGTTTGGCAGACCAGTACATCTCCCACTTGAATGCCAAGTATCCTGGCTCTGTGCATGACGCCTCTATCTTGAGGAATAGCAGTATCACTTATATGATGGGGCAACTCCAGAGGCACTGGGTGTGGCTAATAGGTGAGCCCAAGGTCCACACACAGTATAAATAGGTGTCTGGGTATGGGGTAGTCCCTAAGGGTTAGTGTGTGTCTACCAGGTATCCCTCGAAATTTGCAGCTGGCTCTGGTTACCCCAACCTCTCATGGCTACTGACCACAGTGAGGAATGCCAAGACAAGGGCAGAGGAATGCTACAATGAGGCACATGGGCGAACTAGGTGTATTATTGAGAGGACGTTCGGGCTCCTGAAGGCCAGATTCTGGTGCCTCCATCTAACAGGTGGCTCCCTGTACTGCTCACCTAAGAAGGTGTGCCAGATCATCCTGGCATGCTGTATGTTGCACAACCTGGCATTGAGACACCAGGTGCCTTTTCTGCTGGAGGATGAGCCTGGTGATGGTCTTGTGGCAGCGGTGGAGCCTGTGGACAGTGAGGAAGAGGAGGCAGAGGAAGAAGATATTGACAACAGAACGAACATCATCATACAGTACTTCCAGTAACACGCAGGTAAGAGACTGAAACTCCTCTTCACATATCGGTTTACTTTAGGACATTGTACATGGCAGCCTCCTAATCTCTGTCTATGGGCACTGACTGTTCCCTTTGCATTTCCTTTTTTCAGATCTGTGTACCCCATTCTGCCTTCTGCCATGCGTACTGCTGCCCAACAACTGTCATACATTGGTATGAGTAAATGAAGATATACAATGCAATTTGTTGCTAATGTTGTAGTAATACATTTGTGAATCATCAGACTGACTCCAGATTGGTTTTTCATTAAAGGGTGTTTATTTAGGTGCTAATGGGTATAGGGGTATGTGCAATGGGCTGGGGTGATGGTGGAGGAAGGTCCATGGTAGAGTCCAGTCTCTTGGTATCACAGATGCATTGTCCAAAGGGCCTAGGATGGGGAGCAATGGCAGTTCAAGGTGGACAGGGTGACATAGTGGGACAGAAGGGTGACAATCAGAAGGGTCCTATTTCCTGGCAGGGGTCTTGGCAATGTTCTCTGTCTTCTGCCTGGATCACAGGGACCGTTTGCGGGGTGGTTCTCCTTCTGCAGGGGTGGGGTGCTGGTGGCCTGTTGATCCTGTGGCGGTGCCTCCTGTCCACTAGCGCCGGTCGAGGCGGAAGGCTGTTCCTCGGTTTGGCT
Source organism: Pleurodeles waltl (assembly GCF_031143425.1). NCBI lineage: Eukaryota > Metazoa > Chordata > Amphibia > Caudata > Salamandridae > Pleurodeles > Pleurodeles waltl. The sequence goes on from NC_090447.1 coordinate 918,569,726, forward strand.
AGTGTCAGGGGCCCTTTGTTGAGCCACTGCCTCCCTCATAGTCTTGCCCATATCAGCCAGCACCCCTGCAATGGTGACCAGGATGGTGTAAATTTGGGTGAGGTCATCCCTGATCCGCATGTACCATCCCTCCTGTACCCAGTGGGTCTCCTATAACGTGGCCGGTACTGTGCCCATGGTCTCCTTAGAATGGTGGTATGCTCCCATGATGTTTGAGTGTGCCTCCTGGAATGTGGGTTCCCTGGGCCTGTCCTCCCCCTGTCGCACAGCAGTCCTCCCAGCTTCCCTGTTGTCCTGGGCCTCTGTCCCCTGAACCATGTGCCCACTGCCCCTGACCCTGGGTCCCTGATCGTCCTGGGTTAGTGGGGTTGCCTGGGGTCCCTGTGGTGGTGGACACACTGCTGATTGACGTGTCCTGGGGACAGTGGCATGGGCCCGCTGGGTGGGTACTGTGCTGGTGTTTCCTGAGGGGGGAGGTTCTGTGGTGGTTTGGGACTGTGGCAGGGGAACCGACTGTTCAGAGGCCCCAGACGGGCCAGGCTGGTCATCCTGATCCAGGCGTGCAGAGCTGCTGTCATCACTGTGGGCCTCTTCTGTGGGGGGACTGGATATAGCTGGCACCTCCTGTCCGGTGTCGTTGGGTAGGGGTCCTGTTGGGATGCAAATGCATTGTTATTGCATCTGTGTGTCCCATCTTGTGCAAGGGGTGTGTTTCTCTAATGGAATTGTGCTTTCCATGTCGCCTTTGCCTTGTGTGATTGCTGATTGTGTGGGGTGGGTGAGTCTCTCTAGTGTGCATGCTGTGATGATGGGTGTCCTTGCAGGTCTGTGATGGGGGTCCATGCATTGGTGTTGCGTGCAGGGCTTGGTATTGGGATGTGTGGGTTGTGATAGTGGGGTATATATGAGGTGGTGGAGGTGGTGGAGTCCTGGGGGTGAGGGTAGGGGTAGGAGTTAGTGAGGGCATGCAGGTAGGGTGGGGGATATAGTGGTATAAGTATGACTTAACAGTGTCCAGTCCTCCTGCTACTCCTGCGAGGATGCATGATCGCCAAGACTTGCTCCTCCCATGTTGTTAGTTGTGTGGGAGGAGGTAGGGTCTACCGCCAGTCCTCTGAACTGCTATCAGGTTTCTTGATACCATGGAACGCACCTGCCCCAGTAGGTCATTCCACCTCTTCCTGATGTCATCCCAGGTTCTTGGATGCTGTCCCACCGCGTTGACCCTGTTGACGATTCTCCGCCATAGCTCCATCCTCCTTGCAATGGACATCTGCTGCACCTGTGATCCGAATAGCTGTGGCTCTACCTGGATGATTTTCCCCACCATGACCCTTAGCTCCTCCTCAGAAACCCTGGGGTATATTTGAGGAGCCATGATGTGGTGTGAGTGATATGTGTGAGGTGATGTGTGGGGTGCTGTGTTGTGATGTACTATGTGATGTGCGTGGATGGTGTATGAGTGATGGTGTTCTGTGTCTCTGGGTGAAGGTGCTGTCTTTGATTTTCTCTCTCTGCTTGTTCTAATTTGTTAATTGAAAGGGTTGTGGGTAATGTGGGTGTGTGTTTTATAGTGGTGTGGGTGTGGTGTGTGTATGTGTGTCAGGTGTTTGTAGTTTGAATTGTCCAATGTGGTTGTGTTTTGTATAAGTATGTGTATTTTGAGCGAGCCGTGTGTACCGCCAAGGGTTTACCGCGGTTGAAAGACCACCACAGTGATTCGTGGGTCGTGATACTATGGGCGTATTCCTGTTGGCGTGATGATGTGGGTTTTGGTCCCGCCAGTTTATCACTGACCTTTGGTGTGGCGGACTTGTGTGGGTGTCTGTATTGTGGCGGTATTCTCTGTGTTGGTCATAATACCCGTAGAGGAATACCGCTGCGGTCACGGTATGTTGCCGCCCGTCGGCACGGCGGTAAGCAGGATTTACCACCAGGGTTGTAATGAGGGCCTAAGTCATTCAAAGAGGATGAAAATGCAATTGGGAAAACCATAACCATAGATGCAGACAAATGGGGCCTTGTCAAATGCCTGATACCAATGCTACTCCCTTTTAGGTTATCACATGGGAAGTAAGCAAGGCAGACAATACAATGGACAAAGCTATCCCGTTGTTGCATCTGTTACAGGACCAGCTAAAGAAGTTGTGTGAAAGGTTCGCAGTTGGAGGTGTGAGCAAAAAAGCAGAAATGCATGCTTTGGTTGAGAGCTTAATCTTTCACTTGGTTTGTAATGCAAAGCTTCAAAATGACATCATTCCTCCAAAGAGTATATCTGTTCCACTTTGCGTGATCCACACTACAAAAAATTGCTGTCCATTTTCATTTATTTTTCTGAAGGGGATGTTTCAAAATACAAGAGGTGGATTATTGAGAAAGCGGACACCAGGAAGAAGAACAGATGGAATTCAGGTCCTCATTAACAAGATCCTAGCGGCACACTGCACCACCGGAGCATTATTTTATTATTTTACACTCTGGTGGCATTGTGTGCCAGCCTATATTTGCAAGCCCACACAAATCCTCCTTGTGTGTTGTGTGGCTTTTCATGGCCTTAAAAATATGAACCCCTTTCGCTCACAACAGTGTGCGAAAATGGCATACCATGGATGTTGCTGCGGGGTGTTCCCATGGAACACCCATTGAATTAGAAGGAATCTGACACATTCCCAGATTTACATTCTAGGAATGCGTCAGATTCCTTTGCCACCTCAAATGTGGCATTAAAGAGCGCAATAGGGAGAAATAACATTATTTCCCCCATTTGTCCTCTTTCTATGTGTGCTGCATTCTACAGCACACATAGAAAGAGGAAAACACCATGAATAATTGCTTATGTGCAGGAAGGTGTCCCTTCCTGCACATAAACAATCATCCCTGCAATGCAGGCACCCTTGCGCCATTGTGTAAGGATACCTGCATTGGCACTAGGCAGGAATTTGTGTGCCAGCACAGGGGACAAGGACATGAATACACAGTATACACATTCCTGCCCTTTTGTTTTGATGCAGGGCGGTGCAAGAAAAAGGCTTGTGGCTCTACCCTGTGCAAAACCTTCGTAGATGAGGTCCTTAGAGTCCCACTCCACAGTTCTGGGGTACCGCCTTCAACTTCCAGAGACGGCAGTCTTGTCTTATCACAGTAGCAAACACCAGCCACAAGAACACCTTGCAACAGAAGAATTGGACCCAACCTCTACATTGACTTGGTTTCAAGTGACAAGTCTTAAGATGAGTGCAGAGGTGAAAGTAAAAGAAGTCAAGCAAGTGGCAGCACCAATGATATTTCAGAGAATGTTCCAGGAGTACCTGGATGACCCAAAAGAGGTGTATGTGGATTAAAACCCATTGCTGTAGTGGCAAAAGAAGATCTGCTAATGTCCAAAACTCAGCAGGCTGGCAATAAAGTATTTGACTTGTCCTGTAGGCAGTGTGTCTGCTGAGCATGTTTTCAGTGAGCTGGTGCAGTTGTTACAGTGAGAAGGACCAGTCTCTCACCTCAAAGTGTGGAGAGTCTGAACTTGATCAAAATTAACCAACATTTCATACCACCTGATTACACCAAATCCAAAACACCATAAGAGGAGGATGATTGGTTAGAATCAAGTGTGTTGGCTGACCAACTCCTGAGTGAACCACCTGAGTTAGAGTATGAACCCTACTTACCAGAGTGAGGTGGTCCATTCTCAGTTTGGCGGTAACCTGACTGCCACCAGGATAGCGGTTCAGACCGCCATATAATGAGTAAGGCGGTGAACCCAACGCAACACAGACAACTGACGCCACTACTGCCACTGCTGACGAGCAGCATCCGGTGGCGGTAGGAAACTTCAGGCTGGCGGAAATCTATGTGCCGCCCATCACATTCCGAGTCACCACATATCCGGGACAGGTTGGGCATGATGAATCTCCTGGTAGAATTAAAAAGGACTAAAGGAGACACCCACCTCCAGGCAGAGACGCATCTGCGGCCCCATGGCAAACGAACTGCTAATCTTCCCAGTGTTGTATCTTGCCATACACCTTCAGGGCCAGCAACAACGACAAAGAAGACAACCGTAAGTACGCTTAGCACAAAGTGGAGGAAATGGCAGTGATATACACACACACAAACATAACACACATAACCGACATGGATAGCGGAGGCCATACACACATGTATGCAAACATAACGTAAAGATCCGCAAACACACACAGGCACACACAAAATACGTCAAAGCCAAGTACCCAATACACACACAAATCCAAACATACGGCACAACGCACACTAACACAACCATACGCATCCATACACAGCACCTCATGCAATCCTGCAAGAAAGTAGTCAGACACATAACAACATGCACAATGCACAACCTATCTACCCAGCGCATGCAACAACACAGACACAACCCATACACAGACCACACACACCTTTGCACACAGATGTCACACCACCATGTAGAAGGAAACCAGGACAAGCATCTCAACTTGCCAAGCACAGCAATGTGGGCTGATGTATTTTTAAACAAAATATATAAATACACTATATACAATAAATGCCAAATGGCAACTTCAATGTCCGGTAAAGCAGGATATATTGTACAGATATCATGGCCCAACTTGACCCCTGACAGCAATAAGCCTCCACAGCATAGGTTCATCAATTGGACAGGCAGGCATCTCAGGGGTTTGGGGGTGGTGGAGTGGCTTTGATTTAAAAGGGGCATGTCTCGGTTTGGGCTTGGGAGGGGGGACTTTGGGTCCGGGAAGGGTGGATTTTTTGCTGGGTGGAGGAGCAAGGGAAACATCAGAGGGGACATACAAGGAATGGGAGGTGGAAGGGCCTGGGAGGGGGAGGGGGACATGACATTTAGGGGTAACAGGTGGTGGGAGGGGAATAGGGAAGAGGTCAAGGGAAGCAAGGAAGACTTTTTTAGGTACACAGGGTAGTCACATGATTGAGGGTTGAGAGTAGAGACAGAGGGAGTGCTCGTCTGACGTATTGGTGTGCTGTTAGTGGATGCTGGTGTGTGCAATGTGTGCAAGTCTGTGGTGGGTAAATGTTGGGTGGGTGAGTGGGTGCATGTGCATTCATTGGGAGGAGGGAGTAGAGATGCAGGGAGAGGGAATGGGAGATGTGTGAGTGAATGTTGGGGTGGTGTGTGCAAGTGAGGTGGATGTGCTGCAGGTGGCAGAATTGGTAGTTGCGGTGGGTGTAGTGTGTGGGGTGGGCGTCTGTGAGTCTGCTGTTGCTGTAATTGAGGGTATGACTGGAATGCTAGCAGGACCAATGTGTGAAGATGCAGTGTTGGCAGGTGTGAGTGGTGATGTGACTGTAAGTGTGGAGGTGGTGGGGAAGTGTCTGTTATTGTGTAAGCAGATGTGTGTTGTCTGTGGGTTCATTTATGATGATTATGTCTGTCATTGCACACCTTGTCTGTTGTAGTGGGTGTATGCTGGTCTGTATGTGTGCCCTGAACTGGTGCAGGGAGAGGGGTTGTGATTTGGGAACACATAGCTGGAGGGGGGGTGGAAGATGAAGGGACACTGGCTGTCGTCAACGAGGTGACTAGACCTGAAACAATCCCTGTATGCCAGACAAGGCACTGTGAATGCCTTCTAGGAATACATTGGACTGCTGCATTTGGGATGCCAGTCCCTGGATGGCATTCACAATGGTTATATGCCCCACAGAGATGGACTTCAGGAGGTCAATATCCTCCTCATTGTGGGCAGCACAAAAGGATGATGGACAGAGTGCTGAACAATACAAACACTCACCCCCAGTCACAGACCTGGGTTTAATCCATCTTTTGCTCACCATGCCACCCCAGTTTGGACCCAGCCATATGCAAATCAGTCTTGACCCTGTTCCTCATGGGAACAATCCAGCCCAGACTGCCAAGCCAGGTCCTCACCGGACCAGAAACAAGCATCCTGGGACCAGATTCAGGGTTTCACCCTTCATCAGCCAGGCTAGCTTGAATCCAGTGGCACAGTGAGCAAGGGACCCACGTCTGGACATACCCTTCCCACTTAGGGCAACTTTAGCAACACGAAAGGATGATGAACGGAGTGCTGAACAATGCAAACACTCACCCCCAGTCACAGATCTAGGTTTAATCCATCGTTCTTTTGCTCACCATGCCACCCCAGTTTGGACCCAGCCATAAGCAAATCAGTCTTGACCCTGTTCCTCATGGGAACAGTCCAGCCCGAACTGCCAAGCCAGGTCCTCACTGGACTGGAACCAAGCACCCTGAGACCAGTTTCAGGGTTTCACCCTTTATCAGCCAGGCTAGCTTAAATGCAGGGCCACAGTGAGCAAGGGACCTACGTCTGGGCGTACCCTTCCCACTTGGGGCAACAAATGCAAAAAGAACAGTTGATGGACGGAACCAATCAAACATTCACTCCAGTCACAGATCTGGGTTTAATCCATCAGTTGTTTTGCTCACCATGCCATTCCAGTTTGGACCCAGCCATATGCAAATCAGTCTTGACCCTGTTCCCCATGGGAACAGTCCAGCCTGAACTCCCAGACCAGGTCCTCCCTGGACCAGAAACAAGCATCCTGGGACCGGTTTCAGGGTATTACCCTCTTTCCTCCTTTGCCAGATGATACTAATGTACACATAGACAGATGTGGAGAGAGAAGGAGGCTGGGAGAACAGTAGGAGAATGTAGGAAATGGTGATAAATCACACATCAATTTCATATACAAACAATACAATCAACACATACATTAGCCCCTGACGGGTAAACAAGAGACCATTTTGAAGTCATAAACAATAGAGTCATGCAAGCGATACCCAAACTCACCCCTGCAGCCTAAACACCTGATTGAAAACTAGTACATGCCTGCCAACTGGCTAAATGACTGATCCAACAATTCAACCCAATAACATACCCAACCACATGTCATATATTACAGGATGAAACAAATCAGAGCTCAGAAGACCTGTGCACACAAGCTAACATTGCAGAGGTCTATTGATGGTGCAATTGAAGCAATTGTAATGTTAACAAAACATACCTGTCCTTACCCAAATACAGTACCAATATGTTCACCTTGTACTACTACAGTACACGCAGAGATGGAGGATTTAGCCAGTGACATGATAGAACATTTGAGTGACCCATACGTACAGTTTAATGTGTTGAATGTATGTCACTCTACCACACTTCTGTTCCTGTATGGCTCTATATAGCTAACGTATCACACTCCTACGTGATTGGTGTGACAACCAGGACTGTACATTCCCTAAATCTCACCTGAGCATGTAAACCCCAAGTTCAGTGAGAGTCACAGTACACATCCATGCAGAAGTCACCTGACAGTCTACACTTACCCCCTTGTGGCTGCAGTGCTGCCCTCAAGCGCCCACCCAACTCTGGGTAGGCCACCACCAGTATACGGGCCATTAGAGGGGTTGGTAGGGTCTGATGGGCACCTCTTCCATGTTGGGAGGCCGTCCACAGCTGGGCCTCTTCGGTCTTCTGGGCCCAGCGTCAGAGGTCCTCCCACCCCTTCCTGCAGTGGGTGCTCCACCGGCTATGGACCCCCAGGGTCCGCACTTCCTTGGCGATGGCTCTCCATAACCCTTTTTTCAAGTGGGCACTGACCTGCATGGGAAACATTCTGAAAATGGGGGACATACTGTAAAAGATACCAATACAGCTGCACCTTTTGGCAACACACAACATACAAGGGTCATGCACACTGCTAATATACCACACACATCGTGTGCATGCAAAACCCCAAATCAGTCATGGCATATCAATGTGCACACACATTTATCCTCAAACACTACCTAAAATGCGGGACAATGGATGTTGTACTGACCTGTTGCCCTGGAGCACCATACAAAACCCCCCTCCAGGGGCAGGACCCCTTCAACCAGTTTCTCTAGCTCCTCACTTGTAAAGGCTGGGCCCCTACCCCCTGCAGTGCGTGCCTTCGTGTCTCCAAGATTCAGGACACAGCAACACATGAAGTAGAGGTCTTCTTTGCCCGAATGCCAGGCGTCAAGTTAGCTGGCCCATACAAAATGGCAGTTTCGACTGCAGCAGTGATGACCGGCACCGCCTGTGGTGATCGTCCTTGGTCCTAGTTTCCCTTATACGTCAATGTTATCCAACGAGGATTTGCACTGCGGTTCCGACCATCTTCCGCCATGACAAATGCCATTGACGGAATGAGGTCACATCTAATGCATGCAGGACAGGCAGATGCCATTTTAGTTTGTTACATGACTGTCCTGGGTTCACACTGTGTCATCACCTGAATACCGTCACAAATTAATTCATTTTGGTTACACTTTGTGGATAAACACATATGTAGTGAGTGTCAGGTGACGTTATCACACTTGTCACTACATTTGTCAGTATTGTACACGTCCATTGTCACAGGGATTATGTGGCATTGTCTGGTTGGGAATGGAGTATGAAGTAATGTGCCTTCCCACAACATGACACCTATTATTTGTGATTGTTGTATGTCATACTTGGTGCTTAACATTGTGAGAGGTCCCCAGATTGTTGTTTGTCTCCCTACCTAGATATCGCCAAAATAGAGAGATGAGGAATGCATCAGTTTACTGTCCATTCGTAGATCTTGAAACCATGAAAGAGTGCCACATCATCCTGACCTATCAACGTAACCGTTTGTGTATCAGGAAACTGGTCGCCCAGTTGAAGGCAGACATCATGCCGACTTAGAGAAATCCCCATGCCATCCCTCCAAACGGTCCAGGTATTGTCCATCCTGCATTTTCTGGTGAGTCTCTCTTTTCAGGGGACTGTGGGACTAGCTGCAGGGATGTCACAGCCCACGTTCAGTAAGGTGTTGCAGGATGTGCTGAATACCCTACTCAAGCATGTGCACAGGTACATCAGGTTCCCACAATGTGCACAATTGGCCACTGTCAAGGCAGCCTTCTACAATATATCAAATGTCCCACATGTAAAAGGAGTCATTGATGGGACTCACATCATCTTGGTACCTCCCAGGGCCAATGAACAGGTCTACAGAAACCAGAAGAGTACATATTTGCTCAATGTACTAGTGGTGTGTCTTGCAGACAAGTTTATAACACATTTAAATGCACAATTCCCAGGATCAGTACATGATTCCTACATCATGAGGAACAGCAGTGTCCCTGCATTGATGTCACAGCTACAGGCAGAAAGGGCCTGGCTTATAGGTATGTGTACTGCTCTCCATGTCAGACTTTGTACCTCTCCCTACACAGTCTGCCCTCTGCTTAGCCTTGTTACCTATAGTCATGCCCCCTTATCCACAGAGGTGACTCCGGATATCTTAACCTGCCCTGGCTCCTGACACCTGTTAGACGTCCAACTACAGGAGGGGAGAACAGGCACATGGCTGGACGTGGCAAGTGATTGAGAGGACTTTCGGCCTCTTGAAAGCTAGGTTTTGTTGCCTCTATGTGTCCTGTGGTGCTCTACAATACCGATCGGAAAGTCTGCATGATCTTTGTTGCATGCTGCATGCTCCATAATCTGGCCCTCAGAAGGCAGATCACACTTTTGGAGTAGGGGGAAATTGATGCTGGAGCAGTGTTTGGGGCCGGTGACTGATGCTGAGGAGGAGGCAGATGAGGATGAGGCACATGACAACAGGACTGACCTAATTCGTCACTACTTTCAGTAATGAACATGTATGTGTGAATTATGTGTCATCTACACTTGGAATGTGTATTGTTAATGCCAGTCTGTACCCAGATTTTGCATGCCTCAAGGTGTGTGAAAACGACAGTTTTCCATGTTATTTTGCGACCCTGAAAGGTAGCTGACTTAACATGAGGGGTGGTGGAAATGCATTTCTACTAAGGACATGTGTGGAATGCTGGTGCCATTACGGAACATCCATATGGTTCTACCAAAGGTTTTGAGTCATCACTCTGCCTGTTTGGTTTCATGTAAGGATGACGTATCAGTCTTGTCCTGCTGTGTAGGCATGTCTCGCTGCATTGTCAGCTGTTGTATGGCAACTACTTGTTCCTGGCTAGTCAGGGAGTTGGACAGTAGAGGACGTTACCTATGGCACATCTTTCCTGTCCAGCACATGTGTGTGAGTGACAATGCAGGCCTTTACATGTGTAGTATCATAGCTGCTGGGACAGTCATCCTGTGTTTGTGTTCAATTGCTGTTGATGAATGACTGTGGATTACATGCCTGACAACATTTTACCTAATTAAATTTATTTTTCACTCTTCAGGTCACATATCTGTTTGCAATCTGTTTACTGATTAGCCTATTGGGATTGTTGACAGTTGATGTTGCAACAATGTGGATGTACTTAGACGCCTGCTGGAGTGTTCCACTGTAGATGTCACTTTGACATTATTCTTCTGTCGACATGTGTATATATTTGCTGCTTGTAAATAGAATTTCCACTACATACAATGAAGAGACATGCACCATGACTTGTGATAATTGTTTTTTATTTAGTGTTTCAAATCAAAGTCCAGAGGAATGGGGTAATGGTCTAGGTGAAGTTTAGACTGGATGGTACAGCTGTGTGTTTGACAGGTCCTGTATCCATTTGCTTCCGAATGATGGGAACTTGGTATTGGACAGCCAACAGGGTGTATCAGTGACACACAAGGGTGACAGTCCAGAAGAGGGATCACTTCCTGGTGGGTGATTGCTCTTTGCCTCCAGTCCTGCAGGATGTCTGGATGGCCGGCCTCTTTTACGGGGGGGGGTCCCTCAGCTGCAGGGGTAGGGGTGCTGGTGGCCTGTGAGTATTCCTGCTGGGCCTTCATTCCAGTAGCAGGTGCTGATGTTGAGGACAGTGGTGTTGACTGACTAATGAATGAGGCCTGCTGTTGGGTAGAAGATGTCCACAGGATGTTGTTCAGTTCCTTGAATTCCCCTAATATGGAGACCATGGTGGCACTGAGTGCCTGCCACTGCTGCATGACCTCCTGGTGGTATCCCCCCTGCAGCCTTTGGGTGTCCTGCAAGATGGAGAGTATCTGGGCTATCTTGTCCTGGGGTAGGCTCCCAGGACTCTGGTGACAGCCTCCTGGTCAGTCGTGTCCTGCACATGCCTTGTCCCTTGGCCCACAAGGTGGGCCTGTGACGGAATGGTGTCAGTAGGGAGCTGTGATATGCAAGGGTGGGCATTGGGTCCATGGTGGGTTTGTGCATGTGAGGGTGGTGTGAGGGGGGGAGACGGTGGTAGGGGTACATGCTGTGCACGGGTACGTCTTGGCCGGGGTGTGTAGTTGACTTACCAGTGTCCAGTCCACTAGGTATTCCCATCAGCCCTTCTGGGTGTAGGATGCCCAAAGCCTTCTCCTCCCACGTTGATAATTCTGGGAAAGGTGTTGGGGGCCCACCACCAGTCCTCATGATGGAGATTTGGTACCTGGAAGCCATGGCCTGTACTTTCCCCGTAGGTTGTTCCACCTATTTCTAATGTCTTCCCTCATTCGTGGATGGTTCCCCACAGCTTTCACCCTAACGACTATCCTCTGCCATAAGTAATTTTTTTGGGCAATGGATGTCTGCTGTACCTGTGCTCCAAACAGTTGCGGCTCCACTCTGATGATTTCCTCAACAATGACCCTCAACTCCTCGTCTGTGAATCTGTTTTTTATTTGTGGTGCCATGGTGGTTGGGTTGTTGGTGGGGGGCGTGTGTTGTGCAAGTCTGCTGGGTGTGCTCTTTGTTGGTGTGAGTTAGGGTAATGGGATGTGCGTGTGGTTTGTGGTGTTTGTGTGCAGTGGTGTGTTGTGTGATACGTGTTCAGTGTGATGGTGCCTGTGATATCTAGGTGCAGTGCCTTCTTTCAGTGTGCTCTTGCCTCACTCTAACAAAGTTTCTGGGTGCAAAGGGTTCTGGGTATGTGTGGGGAGGTGTTTTGTAGTGCTGTGTTCAGGTGTGTGTATGTGTATTAGGTGTGGGGTAATAGTATTGTCCAATGTGGTGCAGTGTTCTGGTGGAGGTGCATTTTTTTCCATGCCATTTCATCTCACCAATAGAATTTCAGTGTTCAGACCGCGGTTCAGATTTGTGATTTGGTATTTGACAGGCAGGATGTTCTTGGCATGGCGGTGCTGTGCTGCAGATGCCTCCTTCATGTTGTCGTTTTGGCCGACGGTGTCGTTTTTTGGGTGAGTTTTAGGCACTGTTGTGTTGGTGACTCATAATGGGCGGTCTTCAGACCACCGTCTCTGCCGGTCTTTCGGCGGCCACTTACATTGTGGTCTTTGGTAGAGGCTGTCAAAGTCAGAATGACTACCTGAGTTTGTCAGTGCCACCACATAACTTTTTATTTATACCTCTACAAACTTCTTTCCTTGCAAAAAGAAAAAGAAGTAGGAAGCGGAGTATTATGTTTATGTTAGGTTTATGCTGCCCCACAATTTTTTTGTCTCATATATTGCTAGATTAGAGTTGGACCAGTTTGCAGTGAAGAAGCCTCAGCATTCCCTTCAGGACATTGGAAACAATGCCTGCCTCCATCACATGATATTGCCTGTCCTTTTTTTTGCATCACCTACCAGGGCTGCCCCAAAAGAGCGCTGATCAAAAGAATGCCAGTGCCAATGCTAAAATCCAATGTGTTCATCACAGAGGAGATACAATTTTGTATCTACCAATGTGCTCAGATTGAAAGTGATAACTACTATCTATTTCACCAAAGAGTGATGATGTATTGAGTGATGGTGAGTGATGATTGATGTATCTGGTAGCAGACAGTGAGGGAGGGTGTTCAACAAATTTATAAACCTTCTTTTGATGATTTGCGATGTTTGAGGGTTGATGGGTGATCATTTTTTCTGAAGGTGATTGGCCTTTCAAACTTAATGAAATTTACCTGCAGGGTCCACTCCTTTTTTCTGGTTCCTCAGAGAGCAGACCAGACACTTTCGTTAACAAACACAAATCTACACAAAATACTCCAATTCTATTTTTTTATTTGTTCTTCCACGGAAGGGTTACACAGGTCTACCTCGCTTGGGTAAGAAATGGGACGGAGTTACTCGGATTTGGGAGGAGGAGGATGGAAGGTCTTAGGATTGGACTACTTAAACAGCTAAAAGAAGAGACTTATCAACTTCAAAGATAAACTATGATGATGATGAAGACTCTGAGGCCTGATACTCACTCAGCCTTGTGGACTGGAGAGAGGTATGTTGATTTGGGAAATGCTGCTGAGTGTGTTTTTGCTGCATTGCTGGCTCAAAAGTGAAACTCCTCTTTATGTTCTTGCTCTGCCTCTTTGTTCTCTTGGTATACTCCTGACTCCTCACGAAGTTAACCTTGTTTCCTTCTGTCCTTCTCCTTGACTCTACAATATAGTTTCTGTTTTTCAATATGCAGGCCTTCTCCTCTCCTGCACGAACGAAACTTTGTGAAAGCTCAGCACACCAGCTTACCTACTGGACAGGTTCAGTCAGACATCCAATAGTGATACATAGTCAGTGAAAAATTCAGGTGCACCACCAACTTTGGCAATATTGTATCATTTTTCTGTTAACAATCAAAATGTTTAAAACTGGGTGGGTTACGTTCACTCATCCATAATTTGTATTTTTCATACATACAAGAAAGAACATTTAGAGATATAGGCCCATATTTATACTTTTTTTAGCGTCACATTTGCACCTCTTTTTGACGCAAAAACGACGCAAACTTACAGAATACAATTGCATATTGCAAGTTTGCGCCGCTTTTGTGTCAAAAAAATTACGCAAATGCAGCGCTAAAAAAGTATAAATATGGGCCATACTATCTTGATTCTCTCTGTGACAGGAGCACTGTTTGCAATGCATTCCACTGAATGGTGTCGTATTCATTCTTCATTTCCTTCCAGAACAGAATGATGAAGGTGTGCTGCTCAGCGTCCCAATGAATATTGTCATTATTTCTTTGGTGTAGTATTTGTCTTTGTCACACCATTCCCCAAATCCCTTTTTTTCATCCAATCATCAAAACCCTAAACCTCTTCGTCCAGGCTGTGTGATTTGTATTGAGGTGTGACATAATTATATACCATAAATCAATCACACACTCGCTGGGACAGATGTGGTGAAAGCAACACCAACTCACTGCATGATCTTCTATACCTAAGCAATAGACCACACCAGCCCTATTTACCCACCCATGTATCATTTGTCAACTTCATCCTTCAGGCATTGTGTGGTGTGTTGCGTAAAAGCTTAACCTTGTCCACACCACCCCTCACTAATTTTCATTAAATACTAGCTCCCCATTGCTCAGAAGAAGTTGATATTGCTAGTTTTTATTATCATATCAGTTGTTCTGTGTTGTGTTGAACCAATAATACTGTCATCATTGTAGTCAGGTCTCAGTCTTTCTAAAGCTACAATATAACATAACCCACTAAATCTTTTTTTTCTTTCAATCTATTTGACAGTGATAGATAACCCTTTGATTACTCCTACATTTGGGGTTCACGTCGGTGGGAGTGGCACCTTGCTTGTGATGTCTTTCCTGTTAGCGTGATAGCCTGCTACTACTTCATGATGTCATGAGGATGTCCACCAGAAGTAGCTATAGCTAGAAAGAAAAAGGAAAATGACATATTTCTAAACCGTGCCCAGTGCAAACAATTGTAGAGTGGCATGATAGTAGTATCTTGCTAGTCCCCTAGGACCATTGTAATTTGATGTGGCTGATTACGAATCACAGGGCCATTTTTTTACTCACACACACCTCATTGTAGTTGAAAATGTCGAAAGGGTAAAATGTGAACTAGCATGAATCAGTTATGGAAGCCATGAACTATAAGTCACTTGTACATAAATGTGGTGCTTCCCAAATATATATTTTTTTCATTTTTTTGTGTCTCTGGGAATTGGGACAGAACTTTGGAAAGAATGAATAACTGAAGTACTAGGAGGTGACAGAGTGGCCACGGGAGAGGGGGAGGGAAACACCCTGTTTTAAGTTTGCAATGCATGGACAACTTTGTAAATGCTGCATGCATTAACTGAAGCAGATGCACATTGCACAGACATCACTATTGTACTGTTGAATTTAATCACGCTGCAGGTACATCAGAGTAGCATAGGTAACAAATGGGCAGGGAGGTATGATGATGGGTAGTTGAATATATATCTGCCTTGCTCAGCAACTACAGTGAGTTAAGGGAGTAGACAGAAAATTAAAATACGCCCCACTTTGTACCAAAGCTTTGATCCCTAAGCACACCAGGCAAACTAGGTAAATAGACAGATCTCACTCCAGAAGAGCTCCCTTATTTCTTGATCCAAGCATTTATCCATTCATTTTTTCATTGTTCTGTTCACTCTTTAAAACCCACCATTTAAGCTTTACATTCTCTCTCATCCAGTCGGTTACCATTCCATTCCATCCATCCATTTATCCACCTGTCCACCCTTACACCCACCTATCCCTTATCCACCCTTTCAACCATCCTGTCACCCATCCATCCCTTTACCAATGTATCGTTCGTTACCATTCACCTATCCTTTAACCCACCCAAGCATCCTTTTGCCCATCCGCCCTTCATCCACCAAGGTATACTTTCACCCACCCATGCATCTCCTGTCACCCAACTATGCATTCTTTCTCCCACCCACACATCCTTTCACTCCCATAACATTTCACCCATCCTTTCTTTTATCCATCCATCCCTAGTTCCCTTTTCCATCAGTCCATCATTTGTAGTGTGGGATTAGAATGAGACTTTGTCTGCTGCATTGCAGATAGAAGAGGCAATTAAGAACTCAACCCCCGCTGTAGGTAAAGCAGGGAGTTTACAAGATCAATACCTTTGCAGTGAGTATACTAATAATTGTCAATAAGCAAGTAATATGACTCACTCCCATCCATCCCTGCTACCACCGGTTCTCCCCCTCTGACTGCTTCTGCGTCCTGTACACTGGTGTTGAAGCTGGACACTGCTGCTTGGTGCAGCTGGAAAAAACATTAAACATTTTAGAATTCAGATGCGACCGGCCTTGTTATTTTTTAAGAACTAATTTAACAAAATATAACTGCAATAGATTACTACAGTTCTATCTTCTTCTATCATTCACTTTAGGAACTTTGTTGGTTAACTTTGTAAGAAAAGCCAAGTAGTCGAGTCAAACACATGTTTCATAATGAAGGGGCAGAGCTATGTCCATGAAAAGCAATGAAGCAGTGGAATATGTTGTTAATCCAGAAGGACCTATGGTGATTTGGTGAGGTCTTGGTTGGAAATTGCAATGGGACCATCCTCATACTACTTTCCAGCCATGCTGCACTGTCATCCAAAATGCTGGTATGGTATACTACTGTAGATGAATACATACACACAACATGGAGGGGGCACTTTGACAATGGCCACCCACTTGTTTTACTGTTTGAATATCAGCAAGGAAAAAACAATTATCCATCCAAAAATTCTGTCCTCTTAGGCTTACAGTAACAGTCCGCAAGATATAGAGAAGGGAAAGCTAAGCTTAGTAACAAAAGCAGAAGAAAGCTACATACTACTACTGACAGGGGGAGTCAGGTACAAACATGAGAAATAGACAAATGCAGGGGTAACAAAGATTAGATAAAATGAAAATAAGTACAAAAAAGGGCAGAAAGGCTAAGAAAACAAAAATTGAAATGAGGAGAGATGAAAGTTAGGGAAATAATTTAAAGGAAGACTCACTGGGGCTAGCAGATGCACTAGCTGCCGCACTGGTGGTGGGACTGGCATCCTCACCTTCCGGACCCACCTGAGATCAAACACTCTTCTTACCCTTCGGGCTGAGGTAAGATATAAAGAGGATAAAAAGATAGATTAGTGGTCACTCCCTAAAAATATTTTGACAAGCAAAGGCAAGCACAGTAATATTGTACTTTTCTAAATCAGATCACCTTTAGTACTAGTATTGATTCAAGTTGACCTATTCATTTTCTTCACTTAAGCCCTAGTCCAAATTTCCTAAACCTAAACTAGGTACCATATTTACAAGAAATGATGCATCCCTGCACTTTGGTCAATCAAAAACCTGCTCCATGGATGTGTCCTATTTACAATACGATGCTCCAAGGCATAAGGATTCTGGCTACGTCATAGTGAAATCTGACACTACTGCTACAGAAGTGATGCACGGCTGACTTGAGGCATGTAAAGTGAAGCAAATTGTCCTTGCATCACCTTTGAGTGAGGAATGCAATAACAAAGTTAACAAAATGACTCTGTAGAAATAAAATGGGACACTTCACAGAAGGCAACCAAGGACAGACCAGACCAGCACCCAGTAGCAGCAGAGACAACAACCCCAGCACCAGCCAAGATGTCCAGACAGACTGCCAGGAGAAGAGGAAGTGTAGCTTCAGTGAGGAGTACAATGACATCTTGATCACTGAGTTGAGTACCAACAACAGTTCCTTGTCACCTCAAACCTGATACTAGGGAGTAAAGAGGACATTTGGCAGTCTATCGTGGAGAAAGTCAACAGTGTGGGACAAGTGAAAAGGACCATTACCAATTGCAAGCTGGCATGATTATACGCACAGGACAAAGGAGAAACTGCCTAAAAACTTGAAGGCAGCAATGCAGACCAGAGGAGGGAGCCCTGCGCTTCAGTAGAAGCTTGATACCATGGAGGTGGGGGTGTCAGCTGTCATCCCAAATGAGTTGGTGGCTGGAGTCCCCAGACAAGACAGTGAATCACACAAGGAACAACTGCAGACACAGGGTAATTATCACTAAGGGGCCAAGGGGGGCAGAAAGTCCATGTTGTGAAGTTCAGCTAGCTGTGTCCCAGTGCTTCACTGTGCTGCCTCCAAGGCATAGGGCAGGAATCTGGATCACGTCCCATCAAATGTCACTGTAAGGTCAATGCCCAGTAATATATAACACATATCAGTTAGGCTCTGTCACATGTATCCATTACATTTGTGAAGTGCAGCACCAGTCCAGCCTAAACTTTGTATACTGGCAAGTGTAGTGCAATGCACAACGTGAGTCAGCAGAACTGCAAGCCACACAATACAAAGTAAAAAGCATGGGGCCCAATCACAAGCTAAGTGGTGCAGGGCAGCATTGATTCCCTGACCTATACCCCATGCAAAGGGAAGGAATGTCCTGTACCAACGATATGACACATATCCCTGTTCCCCCTTCCCCCCAACCGTGCGCTGACACACACTAGGCTTCTGATGGCCAGGCGCAGGCACCCTGGCATCCATGTTTGCAAGGATGCCTGCATCGCAGAGAGGATTGTACTTGTGCAGGACAATCATGTCAGGCTTTGTTCTCTTCCTATGTTTGTGGCAGAATTCAGCACACATAGACAACGGAATAAAATGAGGATAATAAAATATACCACTACTTGTTATGTCTCCCCTGGGGAAGTGCAACCTTCATTGGCACTATCCAGGTTGCAAAATCCTTGGAAATCAGGAAATGCAACTAGACCCATATGTGTTGCTTTGGCAAACCCACCACAATGCCCGTGCTATTCTCCCCTCTTGCAGAGTAAGGCAACGCAGTGACTTGTGTTGCCTTGCCTCACTCCATAGCTCCAAGCCCAGGAGAAGCCATGCAAAGTGGCCTTTTGTGGCCTTCTGGAATTTGGTCTGCAGTTTGCACTGCTGGTGTGTCACAAAAAATGGTATATCGGCAGTGGAAGCTGCATCAACATATGCCCCATGGACTTGAACTTCATCTCATGCATTGACACCTGACCCCCTATACAACCTGACATTAACAATGAACACCACCTTGCACCATGAGGCCACTGTGCCTTCTATTGGCTCATAAACATTAACATGCACTGTTATGGAAATCATAGGCATATGCTTGACGAGAGAAAATCAGCTCATCTGAGACGTGGTCAGGTGTGGGCTATGTGAAGTATCAACCCGTAGCAAGATACCAAGAACCTTTTCTATATTGACTGGCCTGACAATGCATAGCATGCAGCTGCCTTGATGTGCATGGTGAGACCACACAAGTGTCAGCTGTCATGGTTGGGACAACCTGAATTCATGCCATGTACTAAATCTGAATGGGTAAATCCAAGTGATGCACATCAGAGGGCCATGTGTTGAAACCAAAGATAATCTGTGGCCCTGGTGGGCCCATGGTTGTGCAGTGCATTGTAAGTGATGGCTGAGCAGGTGGAACTGCCACTGTGTCAGAAAGGGGAGATATTGCAGAACAAGGATATTAGAAGAGATACATGTTCTGCAAAGTAACCTAAACAATACACATGCACTGCTGTGTCTGACAGTGTCACACTTTTGTTGCAGCTGGGAAGGGATGACAGAGAAGAGCCCATTAGGGTATAATATCCAATATGTCATGTGGCCCAGGGTGAACAAGTAGCAACTGGCTGGAGGTAGTCTGAATGGAAGTTGCCTCACTATGCCACATACTTCTCAGTAGTAGGATGTGAAATATAAACTGTCAAGAGACATGTAAAAATAGTCTGCAAACACAAATGGGTCAGTGATGGTTGGAGACTGATGAACCTAGATAGATACATATAACTATTTCCATCACTACTTCCATGTGGGGTACAACTTGAACCATAACTCATATTAACTCAGACATACCAGTACATTGGAAATGGTCACACATATTGTTGGTGTTTTTGGAATATAAGAGTCAATGTATGACTTGTGTTACATCACTGTGTGGCAGTAAGTTGTGTCCCTGGCCCTCAATGAGGAGTAGCAGAGGAAGCATGTACAAGTGAGTTGACCTGGGTCGAAGGATGTGTCACCCTATGCATATACTCAAATCTGCAGGTATCAACTCTGGTGAGTGTCAGTGCTAGCAAGCTACCTAGTGGAACATTGGCCATAGGCTCTGATTTGGTACATAGCTCCCACTGTCCACAATGATGAACCCAAACGTGTATTCAGTCATTACAAATGAGGAGACAGAAATAGGAACTACATGGGGAGTACATGCCCTCACACATTCCTGCAGTCTATCAAGTTTATTATGTGTGTAGGTTTGTGCAGGATAAGTGTAACAAAGTCAACCCTTGAACACATTAATGCATGATATGCATGGTAGACAGCACAGCAAGGCAGATTCCCATAGTGTACAGTGTGAAGCCCAGATGGAAGTATCATAAAACCATCATGAACAGAGCCACATTACATGTGCAGGAGCAGTGGGATGAGTACTGGCACAAGTAATGCAGCCATCCTGGGGATTAGGTGCAATCTGAAAAGGAGTGGGGCCAACATGTCAAAACACAATCACTATAGGCATCATGTCATCCAATGCATATCACCTTGACAGATGTGGACACGGTTCTTTACATACATCCAGGAATGTTTAATAGTGTTGTAATATATGTAATGAGTCCATAAGTCTCTCTGGTCAAATAGTGGCTGTAGTGATAATGCAAATTCCTTAAATAATTGTTTTCACAGCTGGAAAGGCTAATGATCAAAGACAGCTCAAAGTGGTGGGAAGTACAGGTAAAGTGTTACTGTTACAGTTACTGTGATTACAATAGTGAAGCACTTATACAGTTGTCTGATCATTTGTGTTATGAACTTTCCATGCCTGCTCATGTATAGAATGCAGAAAAAATACTTACTGACCTTTCACAGAAATGGAAAAGTCTTGGTCCACTTACGGATGATGAGTACAGTTGTTTCAATATCTTCAGTTCAATGACACCAGTCATTTATTTTATACCAAAAATACATAACAACCCTGTTTCACCTCAAGGCAGACTAATAGTCTCCAGCAATAACTCACTCAGCGCGAGAGTGTCTGAATTTATTGATGTTCATATTGCACCCTTTGTCAAGGTGTCACCTTCTTACATTAAAACACTGCTGATTCTCTTACCAGGATTGAAAACATTCTGTGGGAAGCTAATATGTTTCTGGTAACCATGGATCTTAAATCCCTTTACACCTGCAATGCACATGAAAATGGTTTGGCCAACATTGAAAAGTTGTTAAACAACAGGAGGGCCAATCTGCTCCTACATAGGAAAATGATAGTGTAAATGGTTGTTTTTTATGAAAACCAATTGCACCATCAAATTCACTGGATTGCAATGAGTTCAAGGTCTGTTCCATCGTATGTATCTTTGTTCATGGGCAAATTTGGAAGTGACATTATGTGTGGAGCTGTTTCACATAAATTGGAGGATAATGTGCTTCTATGGCTGAGATTCATAGATGACATCTTCATCATTTGGAGAGATGATATTTCTACCTTAGTATAGTTTCACTCCTTTCTTAATCAGAACTCACTCAACATTGAGTTATCTTTGGAATACAGCCAAAATAAATCAACGTTTAGACTGTACACTTATATGGAAGATCAGAAAATTGTCAGTAAGATCTGTAGGAAACCCACTGCTGTGAATAGTGTTATATATTCTATCTTGGCTGTTCCCACACATCAATTTCATGACACACTGTTTGGTGAGTTACTTAGAGCTGGAAAGATTTTCAGTAAAGAATCTGATTTTGAGCAAGAGGCATTAAATGTTTCTTCTGTTACACACGGAGAGGCTACAGCCAGTCAATGATTTAGAAAGCATGGCATAAGGTTAAACTCCTCAAGCAAAGTCATGTACCACATAAAAATCAATTTAAAGCAGATTTTTTGCTACTGAGTCAAAAAAAACAGTAACAATATTATTAGGTTCATCACAAAATATAATCAGGAGTACAATCATTGTACTTACTTAGACTAGATAAAGACCTTTGTAAATATTTGAATATTTGGCCAAAAGTTACCTTTCAAAGAGGTAAGTCATTAATGTATTATGGGCAAGATAAGTCCTCAGCGATTTGTAATTTTGGTCAGAATGGTATCCAAGATCTGAACCATGTTATTTGCCCGGCTTTGTTGTTATATTGTCGAAGATGGTAACGCCCATTCTGCCTTCAAATCTCCCTACTCTCTGTATCAGAAGTATTGCAGGCCCGCTATGTCCCTCCAAATGAATTATTTTGCTATAGAAGTTTTAACTTTTTTCAGTGTTTTTTGAAAATTGTATTAATTACGGTATTTAAATCAACTTGTTAGAATCGGGGTTGGTATACTGTTTGGTTGGTTTATAGGTCATATATTTTATGTTTTCTTTTTCCTGTAATTTATATTGTGTTTTATGTTGATCTCCATGTGAGTTCTGTATCATAAATAAATAAAATTGAATTAAAGACTTACTATATCCTATTGACACAATATCTTCTCTAATGTGATTCCTGCTAAAGTGACCACCTGCCACCTACCTGGTTTTTGCGAGTGTGGTTTTTGCACATTTTCAGATTTTATAAAGAAGCAATACTATACAGTTATTGACTACATCAATCGCAACACTGTTTTCTGTGTTTATGTGATTACTTGCATCTGTCAGAAAATCTATGTAGGATCTATCGTTTTTCCAATAAAAAATACATGAAGGAACATCCTAGGGCGTTTAGTACACCCCCTAAAAATTACCCTATGTCAATCCATTTTAGAGACTCAGGGGGTTATTCTAACTTTGGAGGAGTGTTAATCCGTCCCAAAAGTGACGGTAAAGTGACGGATATACCACCAGCCGTATTACGAGTTCCATAGGATATAATGGACTCGTAATACGGCTGGTGGTAAATCCGTCACTTTTCCGTCACTTTTGGGACGGATTAACACCTCCTCCAAAGTTAGAATAACCCCCTCAGTGTGGATTACATCTGAAGGACATCCAGTTTGTTGCTATTGAGACTGCCAAACCACATATAAGAGGTGGGGACCATGCACAATGTTTACATAAGAGAGATAGCTTTCGGATTTGTAAACTTCAAGCTTTCACCTTTGATTTAAATAAAGAAAAATAATTACACTATTCATTATAATACTATTTTCCACTTGTTTTATTGCTTATTTTTGATGTGTCTGATATGTCACCCTGATGAACCACTGCAGCAGTACACTACCAGACAGTGCTTAATTTATAAATAAAAAAGTGCTGGTGCCAAAACCTCTCCTCTGAAACACACGGCTGCTGCAATTAAATGTTCGAGCACAGAATACTGAGGCAGCCTAATCCTGAAGCCATCTCAGGCCTCTTCAATCCATTTACAGCCATTCCCTGCCCTTTCAGCTAACTGTTGCAGTTTTCTGCTTTCTCCCTTTGTGATGCTTTTTCATTTTTCCCTTCCTCCGCTTACAAGAGGTGTAGCCTGTATCCTCTGAAAAAGCACCCAATTTAAATTTTGCACTAAGGCCAGGTTTGGGGTAGATTTGTACTGCAATGTTGGCTGCACATTGAAGTGTAATAGAACATTTTTTCATAACAGCTCCATGTTGAACAGTGCATACCGAACCAAGCTGCCATTTTAGAGACTATCACAGATCCCCTTGCAGACTATTCCTTGAGCCTATACAGTGAAGCAAAGCAAGTTGATGCACTGCGTTTTGTGGTATAGAGAGGTCAGAAATTGACAATGTCACAGATATATTTCTGGAATGATCACATCATCCTCCATGATGCTTTGTAATATTTCCATCTCTGGGTTACATACCTTTTTTAATCAGCTATTGCCTAAAATTTATGGGTGGATACATTCCTGAATCAGATGTAATGCATTGCCTCACTGGTTGCAGATTTGTAGAGATGTATTTTAGGCACACACAAGAGGTGTCAGATTGCCCCTTCCCTAGCTTTTGGATTACGTTTGGAATTTTTGGCTAATGGATATGTAACAACAGTGGTGCGTGGTTGACACAAAATGGTAGATGATTGAGGCAGGAATGTTCTACATTTCTTAACATTATGCTGTTCATGTAGAAGGATCCTGCCCCATAGAAAACTTCAATTTTTTAAAGTTGTGGTGCACAGGAGTCTCACTCATACTGTTTGTGCAATGCAAAGCAAGCATGAACAGCTATGCATGACCTAATGATCACTGGGTAAGTCAAGAAAGTGTGAAGCACAGCATATCTTGAGTTGGTATCAAGGAGGTGTTACATGTGCGTTGCAGTGGGTGTTCACAATAAAGACCCATGGAGTTTGATAATGATCCAGGTTCTTAGGCTCTCAGAAGAGGCATAAGAAGGTGAATCTTTATAAAACATGCTTGTCTTACAATTTACTACGTGTGCTGCAACATGCAGCACACATGATACATGCCAAACAAAACCACGTATGGTTTCTGTGCATGAATCTCAAAAGTGACTTCGATGGAAGTTGACGTCAGATTGGATGAAGGCAGAAGCCTTTTCGGCTACTCCATGGTTTTAATACTAAAATGTACTTTACTCATCCTGGATATTCATCTGTGTTGGCTGTCAAAACATCCTGCAAGTCGCATAGACCACACATGTGACACAGAGTGGATCAAGCCAGCATATTGATATGCCTTGATTTACATGATGGCTATGAGGCAAGGATGAGCCACCCAGGATGATTTGGCATGCACTCATGGATATGTTTGAGAAGCGTGTGCCACCCGATGTCCATGTTGATATGTGCATACCAACAGGTACCAGAAAGTCATGTTTACCAAACCGCCATATCATGTCATGGTGCACACACATCTACTGCTCTACTTGGGTGTGGAACGATATGTGTTGCATGGGCATCGTGCCATTATACAAAGCTTTCGACTCATTTCTTTCTCATCATTTTTGTGTTGACAAGGGAAGCTTGGCTAGCCAAAAGGGGTCTGATTTATTCCAAGCAGGGATCCATTTGCTATTGACAGGCATCACCGTATGTGGAAATATTGATGGGTAACTTGTACTTCGGATGTGAGTATGCATTCACACAAGTTGTTAAGCTGTGCATTTATTGTCAGATGCGGCACTCTAACCTGGAATACACCAGTGCATGTTATTCTGGCTGTATACAGCTTGCACTTAGTCCTTGCTTTTGTGTAAAGATTACATGATCAGACTCTTTGTGTTGTAATTTGACATTCACACGTGAAATTTTGTTAGAGGAGTTAATCTATTGTTTGCATCTGAGTGCAAAAAAGGAACATGGTATGAAACTTCCCTGCTTAGCCCATTTCCACGAGCGCCCAGTGGAGCTAATGTGGCAGCACTGGTAGTAGATAGACAATCTTGTACTCACATGTTTGTGTATGTTCAAGTGGCATGTGTGTTGTCATATGTCACAATGTTTTTTATATATGCCTGCACACATTAATGAAGTATATCTTGACTGTATGGGTTGGACTGGAATCCTGTTCACATGCTAAGAGCCTCAGCTGAAGTGGCGGCCGGTGATTCCAAAAAGTGGTGGGGCGGAAGTCCATACACAGAATTACACCATGCAGCTGAGGAAACCTGATACCTGATTTTCTCAGGGAGCGTCTGGCAGGGAAGAGAGGGTGAACATGTTAATTTTTACTTTTTTTTTTTTGACCTTCAGAGAATGAAAGGTTGAGTGGAGCACTGGAGTTGAAATCATGGGGTCAAATACAGATCATCAGACTTGTCAGAAGGCTTAGTGGATGCATTAGTCCAATGAGCCTTGGAACCCAGCTATGAGGCAAAAGGCCTCTGACTGACCAGATTCCCTTGAAACATTCACCAGTATTCCCTGTATGTGTTCAGCACAATTTCTCATCAACTCACACTCGCATTCCCCCACTGAACTATATACTTCCATCCACATACTCACCCATTCTGCTGTTCACCCACTCATTCATACTCATTCACACACTCAAGCATACATTCTCATCAAGCTACCCTCCTACTCATTCACCTAATTTACATTGCCTTACCCTCTCACTGTTGTATTTTCAGTGTTTAAAATATGTTATTGGAGGCAGCAGGTTGCATTTCAGTCAATTAATTGTGTTTTAACAAGCTTTCGTCTACCTATGTTATCCTCCCTAGTCCTCACAGTCATCCACTTAGTTACTCACTCAACATCATTCCCCTACCAAACCCATTCAACAATGACTTCACTTTCTCCCACCTTGTATCATTCACCTACCTACTCACGCTCACCCATTTGCATCAGGCTTTCCACTGGCATTCACGTAATTCATATAACAAGTCGTCACATTTACCTATGCACACAGTCAACACCCATATTCAATGTCTCACCCATTCACACAAACCCACCAAACCACTCATTGAGTGACCAGCAATTACAATCATAAAAGGTTACACTAAGTGGCCTTGTTAGTGCTTGTTTTCTCCTCCCTGCAGATCACATCTCGGTCCCCACTGCCAGAACAATAAGCACATATAACCTGCAATGGAGATAAAACAACCACATATAATTGTGGCGGTAAAGAGTTCTGCACTGCCTCATTAGTACTGCTGAGAAGACAGCAGTTAGAAAGGAAAAGAAAAAGAAACAAGATTTTTACTTCTTTCTCCAAACTTACTTGTGCAGTTTTTTTGAGGCAGATGCTGATCTGTTCCTCTTTCTCATAAAGGTTACGTTACAACACATTACACCACATCTTTGTTTTTATTTAAAATGTTTACAGCTTTTCATGTGGTAGTCACAGAGATGAACACATCCTGTTTCAATCCTTTCTGATCTTCACTAAACTAAGACCTCCAGCATAAAAGTTTGTAAATCTCTCACCTCTAATACAGAGTTTTTTCAGTCACATTTATACTGTATGACAAATGTTCCAAGACGTTTCCTGCTTCACAAGTAAAACTCCCCTTTTTTTTCCCTAAGTTGTTCAGGATGGGATCTCGGCTTTTCATACATGCTGACATGCTGTGCTGAGCACGAATGTACTCAGAAATAAACTAAATCAAGCGCGAACTGTGAAACTTCATGAACTCACCCCTTCTCATCTCATCACAGGGTGGGGTTTGGTCAGTGAAGCTTGCTGGCCCCACCTCACCCTGTGACGAGTTATGAAAGGGTGGGGTAACTGCTGCGAGTTGCATGCAAACTTGCAGAGCCCAAGCTTGAAAGCTAAATGCCTGAGGCTGTTTTTAATGGGCACTCTGGGTGAAGGAGGAGAAATAAAACCAATTTCCCGGCGCTGCGAGGAAAAACCAGGGCTGTGCGTGGATAAGCCCTGCTAGTGCTGAATCAGGCACATTCTCACGAAGGGGCACACCTTGCAAAAATGCCTCGTAATGTAACCTTGTCGTTTTGTTTTTGTTTAGTGAAGCTTTCATTCTACGAAGCTATGAAAGTAAAGGAGGCGTAGCCCCTGCGCCCATACACAGGAGCCGCTGCTGCTCAGCTGACAGGCATCATACTATGAGTTCACCCTACTATCCTTCACAAGTATGTGACAGTACAAATGGGTAGCTGAACATCACACATATAGGCCCAGATTTAAGAGGGCCTAGCACATCCTTGCGCCACACTAGTGTCATTTTTTTACTCTAATGTGGCCCACAAGGCCAAAATCTCTGCACCAGATTTACAAAGTGGGGCAATGTAAACCCTTGCACCACATTATGCCTGTGCCAGACATAATGTATGGTGGAGTGCTCCCCCTTTAGGGGAGGTGATAAAATGATACAGGTCTTTTCCTGGGTTGTTGGGAGGAGCAGGTGTTCAGTGATAGGCAGTTACAGGGGCATTGTGAAAAAGTAATTGTGTTGCTTGGTTATAATGCCAACACATTTTTTATTTGGAAAGTAGTTGAGAGTGAGGCAAGAGAATTTGTAGAGATCCTAAATACCAAGGAATATAATTTGGAATTCACATTAACGATCAACCTAGAAAACATTGAGCTTCTTGACGTGACTGTGGAGATTATAGACGGAGAAGAACATTCTCTCCTTTTTTATAAGTCTACAACAGGGAACAGTTTTCTGCATGCCCTCCGTAGTCATTCAGAAAATCTTAAATGGATTATTCTCTATGGTGAACTACTGAGGCCAAAAAGAAACAGCAGCAACAATAGTACATATTTAACGGAATATGCAGTTGTATTGAGGTGATTTTATACTCAGCCTCCAAGGTTAATAGGGAAGAGCAGACACTCAGAGCTGTGTTTACATACAGCAACAATTCTACCCAGCTAAAACAGATTATGAGGAAACATTGGGGGATCTCATGTAGGGACAATGTGAAAATTGGCATGAACTTGAGGATCACATACCACAAAAATAGATCCCTAAGGGATGTTCTTGTGCAGAATGACATCACACAAAATAAAGGTACAAATGAGTTAGCTCTATAGGGCTTTTTTCATGTGGCTGTCATAAGGCCTGTATATCCAGCTGCATGAGAAAGGATTATAAGATTATGGGCAGATACAATCGACTGATTACACAATTTTTGACATGTAGTACTACTTTTGTGAGATATATTTTGGAATGCCCTTGTCCTATGAGATATGTGGGGAGTACGTGTGTGGTCAAGAAATGCATAATGGAGAACATGAGTGCCACAGTGATCCAAAATAATCTATAGCATGACGTTTCCATGAATTTCATTCGGGTGACCCCTCTCGGGGGCTATACTATGCTATTCAACACATTGTGAAGAAACCCAGGGGTGGCAATCTTACTCTCCATTTGAGGAAAGAGAATCTGAACTGGTCAAAGAGTTGAAGTCCAGGGCCCCTAAGGGATTGAATCGTGATGAAGAACTTAGTGTGCATTTACAATATGAGTGAAGTAAGAGAGATATGTAATCTGTATATGGCAAAGAGTAATGTGTGATCCATATGAGGGTATGAGTAATTGGAATTCTGTCTGGTCTATTGCTATGTTACACGGTTTATATGCAACAAACTTGGAGGTATGGAAATGAAGGATGGTAATTAATCTTTTGTTTGCAGGAAGAAAAGATGGAGACTGGTCCAACTTTCCTCCGGGGGCGGGAGTGAACCAGGGTTCCCTACCCTTTTCTTCATCAACCTCTTTTGATAGGAGTATGATTTTCTTGGGATAAGAGTTTTTTTTTTAAAGAATTTCTGGTTTTCCTATATTTATGTGCACAGAGGGGAAATTTAAGTTTTGTAAAACATGGGAGAAGAGGTCCAATGCTGTAAATATATAGTGAATATTAGTTCATGTACTTTTTTATCTGATACATATATATTTATACATTGCTATACAGGTGTTATAAGGGACAAGTAAATGTTATGAATACGTTTACAAACTATAGTTGCAGCTGTCTGGTGAATATGTGGAACGACATGAACAATAATTTTGACTATGTAAGGGAAGACATTTTGAACGGTGTACATTATTGAGATGTTGATCTTAGTAATCATTTGAACAATATTACTGACAACTAATGATTAAGCTGGTCTTTATTACTGTGGACACTAAGCGTGAACAAGATTGTTAACTTGCTTGAAACACTTGGAAAGCCATTATGAGGGGATCATTAGTTAACTCCATGATGCACTTATTATTTATCCCACCATATGGGTTTCAGATAGTGTCAAGCATGAATAACTATACCGGTTACAGACATTTTTCCAGCACAGGTCTTGTGGATCAACTAAGAGTTTAAACAATAGTTTAGAATAATCACAATAATTATTTTATAAAAATCATGTGTAGATTGAATCTACCAAGTCTTGTAATATGACATTTTTCCCATGTTCCAATTGAACTATAATGTGAGATAGTGCACATTTCAAGGGTGCTAGTGGCCCCTGAGTGCAGCAGAATATCGCCGGCTTTATTATGAGCCGACGACAATGCTGCTGCACCTTTCCACTGGGCTAATGCCGGTCAGCCCAGAAGGAAAGTTGTTATGGGGCCGGCGGGGAGGTCTCCAGCACCGTGGGGACCTTCTCTTTGGCAGTTTGGTGGATGGATTTTCCGTTCAACAAACTCGTAATCAGACCCAAATTCTGCTCCTAGTGTGTGAGAGCTTTGAAAATGCTCCCACCCCTTTAGAACAGATTTTTTATCTGTTTTCCGGCTCGCACAGAAACAGGGAAAGTAACAGATCAAAAAATTGCTCCTCCACCCTCTGGTGGAGAATGATGCTGACTGCACCTGTGACCCCTAACAAGAGTATTGTGAGTGTGCTGGGTGGGCACCAAGGCACCTAACCTTATGTCTGAGGACACCAGGGGATGGGAATTGGGTCTCCAGTGCCAATAACAGCACAGAGAGGGGACTGTGCAGCTCCCTCATCTTTACTTGAAGGATTGGCCCCAGGGTGGGCCCCCCGGGCCTAAAAATGCTTGAGGAGGGTGGCCACACTCCCCTCCAAGGCTTCCCTCCCCTTTAATAAAAAAAAACAGCTCTGGGAGAAATGGTCCCAAAGGCCTAATGAGGCTTGGGGAGGTGTTGGAAAATGGGTTATTGGTAAAGGCAGGAAAGTACCTACACCTAGCGATAGGCCACTAACCTCCACTTAGGTCCAAAGGTCTTAGTAAATTAAACCCAGCTCAAACCTTGGTAGCTTGGCAACGAGGGACAAGGCTTAACTTTTCCACTGGGCTTATGCCGGTCAGCCCAGAAGGAAAGTTGTAATGGGGCTGGTGGGGATTTCACCAGCACCGTGGGGACCTTCTCGCTGGCAGTTTGGTGGATAGATGTTTCCGTCCAACAAACTCGTAATCAGCCCCAAATTCTGCTCCTAGTGTGTGAGGGCTTTGAAAATGCTCCCACCCCTTTAGAGTAGACTTTTTTTCTGTTTTCCCGCTCGCACAGAAGCGAGGAAAGTAACATATCAACAAATTGCTCCTGCACCCTCTGGTGGAGAATAATGCTGACTGCACCTGTGACCCCTAACAAGAGTATTGTGAGTGTGCTGGGTGGGCACCAAGGCACCTAACTTTATGTCTGAGGACACCAGAGGAAGGGGATTGGGTCTTGAGTGCCAATAACAGCACAGAGAGGGGACTGTGCAGCTCCCTCATCTTTACTTGAAGGAGTGGCCCCAGGGTTGGGCCCCGGGCCTAACAATGCTTGAGGAGGGTGGCCACACTCCCCTCCAAGGCTTCCCTCCCCTTTAATAAAAAAAACTGCTCTGGGGGATATGGTCCCAAAGGCCTAATGAGGCTTTGGGGAGGTGTTGGAAAATGGGTTATTGGTAAGGGCAGGTAAGTACCTACACTTAGCAATAGGCCACTAACCTCCACTTAGGCCTAGTTAGGTCTCAGTAAATTAAACCCAGCTCAAACCTTTGTAGACAGAGTGTAAAGCATTCAAATGTCACAAAACAGTAATTAAATAAAACATAGGAAACAGCAGGTCTGCCAGTTGCATCCCTGCTCCTGGGTGAAAAACAGGGTGGTCCTGGTTCTCCAATCAGGTGCAGGGTCCTTCCCCCTTTGATGACCTCTTCCTGGGAAGTGTGGCAAAAATCAATCCCAGGGAGTAACATTCCTCAAAAACCCATCATGGCTGAAAGTGATTTTTGGAGGTTACATCTGGCTGAGCCTACCCACTGGTGTGGCTAAAAATCCGAAACACACCCATCTCCTGCCCTCTCCTAATCTAATCAAGGGGGCATCTAATTGTCTGGGTTTGCAGGATGTGGGGGTGTTGCTGGGTTGCTCCAAATGTCCTTCTCTGCCTTTGAAGACCAGTTCGGCAGCCCTCCCCCTTCCTGCCTCACCATCTGCTGAGGGGAGATCTCCTCCCACAGGCACATCTCTTTGTGTGGTGCCAGGCCACTTCACACATTATCAAGGCAGCCTAGCCAGGCTGCCAGAGGCTGGCCAATCAGAGCACAGCAGCAAAAACACTGCAGGACTGAAGGTGGCAACTTTTCAGGTAAAGTTTAAAATTCTTTACCTGAACAAGTTATATTAAATCCCACAACTGGACGTTGTGGGATTTATTATACCAATTGATTTGATACCAAACGTCTGGTATCTGTTCCTTAAGGGGAGTTTAAAAATTTAAATAAAGTCCCCCCTATTCTAGCCTATGGAGGCCATTCACTACAATGAGGGGTGACTTATATGTAAAAATGAGGTAATTTAAGACTTTGGAACTACTTTTAATTCCAAAGTCGAAATGTATATAACTTTAGTTTAAAAGCAACCAGCAAGGCAGACCTGCCTTTAAAATGACACTAGGCACCTTAGCAGTGCACCTATGGGCGCACTACCTATGCTGGGGTCCCTAAACTTCCATGCCCTACCATATACTAGGGACTTAAAGGTAGGTTGACTTAGCCAATTATAATTAGCCTAATTTGCATAATGATTTTTTTAAACAGAGCACAGGCCCTGGGACTGGTTAGCAGTACCCAGGGCACCATCAGAGTCAGGAAAACACCAGCAAAAAGTGGAAAATGGGGGCAAAAACTTAGGGAGCCTCTGTTCTCTCACAGGAGGGATGCCAGTATCCTCTCTACCTTTAATTTTAAGTAGTGGCACTATGAGATGGGGTTCCCAAAGACTCGCGGGGACACAAACCCCCTTTCCTTTAAAAAAAAAATCATCATCCCGGGGGGATGAAGTTTCCAGGGCCTACTAAGGTTCAGAAAATGGGCTTCACAGCCCTCATCCTCTTTATTTTTAAGATGTGGCCTTGGGGAATGGGGTCCCAAGGGCCTAATAAGGCTCAGGGAGTCAGACACCCAGGATGTTGAAAAGGGTTCCACACAAAAAGTGACACATTGCTGAACTTGGTTTCTGAACTGATGCAACTTGGGCAATGAGGCAAAAATCTGAGGCGATGCATCAGATCAGATTGATGCAAGGAGCCTAATGTGTGAGGACCAATGTAAAAGACTGTGAAATGTTGGAATATCACCTTCTATACTTTCACATTGGTCCAGGATGTAGAAGGTACTGTATAAAGTATGGCTATGTGTCACATTACAGTGAGCATAATCTGTTTATGTGTATGTAGAGCCCTGATTATGTGTGACATAGTGAGTGACAGTGTAATGTAAGTGAATATACGAGTAAGTGAGTATATGTTGGAACGTGAAGTGGCAATGTATGTTTCACCTACCTTATGTGTGTACTTGCCTTTTGAGTACACAGGCCTGGAGAAGTGACAATCCTGGCCTGTCCCTTGCAAAAAGTACACAATGTTGCATAGGCTTTCTGCTATGGATGATGGAATCATAGGTGCCATGGGCCCAGCTTGGTCAAAGGGTCCTACAACATAATTGGCACATGTATAAACCTACTGCAACTAGCGGGTATGTGAAAAACATAAATCTTTCAGTGAAGTGACTTCAAATGGTCAGATTCCTGTTTTAAAGCTATTGCGTCAGTCCCTATGCCTGGGTGGCTGAAATATGCATTGCCACATCAAATTCCAACATATACTTGTATTCACTTACATTACACTGTCACTCCTTTTTGTAGGAAAATATTTTGTATCCACACACTGTGTTACTAGTTCCAATCTCCATCAGTTGTTGATTCAGATTAGAAGGATGCTGCTGTGACATAGAATGATGGTGAATTTTATGTACAGTACAGTGCACTCTATCTGACTCCTTACCTTGCATAAAGTTATACGATTTTAATAACCAAGGGATAGAAGAATGTTGATCAAGCTTCAATTCAATGGTTTTTATTGAAGAGCCAATACAAGTTCTTTTAAAGGACTTTCAAACACTATGTGATTGCTTGCAAGGGGGAATCAGACTACATTCAAGTGTTGGCGAATATGGAGCTTATTGCCTAATTTTTATTGGACATCTCTTTGTTTCCCTCTAGTCGGCGGCTTCAAGGGAGGAGAAAAAAAATAAAAGACCATTTAAGTTTCTCCCTTGAAAGAAATAATTTCTTCAAAATAGAATCCTACAGAACCAGAAAGAAGCAAAGCATCCATTTTGGTGCCAGGCCGGTGGCCAGGGACAGGGTTAGTGATAAATCCCACCTCCAGCTCTCCCGGTCAGAACATCAAGGAAAATGGATATATGATGGGTTGTGGGATGTCATGTACACTTCTATCAGCAGTGACCAAAAATTGTTTGAGCTTGTTGGGTCCTTTCAGCTGTGAAAGAGGGTATTAGATTTTATGAGATGTGAAAGAGGGTATTAGATTTAAAGGCTGCTTCACTGAAACCCCAGTTTATATGTACCCCATTACCACAAGATCACTCAGAGAATAATGCAATGCTTTAGGGGATACACAATATTTTATTGAAAAGAAGAATTATAAAGGTTCCTCACGCCCAAAGGAACCATGGTTATTACTTAATTATCTTTTTGGTGCCAAAACAGAATGGTTCCTTCTGGCTAGTACTTAACCTCAAGGAGTAGAACAAGTTCTTCCAAGAGGACTCATTCAGAATGATATTGGTCAAGTTCAATATTCACCAAGGGACTGGCACCAGTAGTAACTGAATTACAGTTATATGGTATTTTTTTTCCATTTCCATACCTTGATCATTGACTTTTTACATGTTTCTTTCCTTTCTAAGGCACAACAAGATACGGAAACAATGTATGGTCTTCTACATAACTTGGGACTGATAATCAATTGAAAAAGTTAAAATGTTCACCACAACAGCAATTGAATTTCATAGGAGCAGTGCTCAATAGACTGGTAGGTGGAGTATTCCTGGCTCGCAGGAGAATTTTCACTCTGTAGGTGAATGTCTGCAGCTTGCTCAAAGGCGAATCAGCTCCTGCATGGGCATGGTTTTAAGTTCAGAGATTCTGACTGCATGCTGCAGTGGTTCAGTGGGCACATTTCCACTTAAAACCCATTCTGAATCATCCTTATTAGCATTGGAATCAAGTATCTCAGGACTTCAATGTCTTAGTTCCAGTCAATTCTCATGTTATTTCCACATCTCAAGTAGTAATTGATTGAGGAGAACATAGCAAAAGGGATACAATTCCATCTGCCCACTGCATGCCTTCTTATGAAAGATGAAAACCTTTGGGGTGAGGGGCAGCTCTCCAACACAAGGAGATGAGGGGTCAGTGGAACAGTGATGTAAGGATTAATTCTTCCAATTGGAAGGAATTGGTGGAAATATGGAAGGCTCTCCAACTTTCCACTCTTAATTGGAGCAGATGAATTTGTTAGTGATGATGGACAATCTGGCTGCCATTTGGTGCCTCAAACGATGGCGGGGGTACAAAGAACTGGGAACTGAATGAGTTGTCAAAGAAAATTTTCCCTTGGGCAGAGACTCATCTCATATTGGTGAGAGGAGAGTATACTCAAGGGAAGATCAATCACCAGGGTTAGGTCATAAGTCATGGTCTACTATCATTAGTAGTGCACTCTCACTTTTCACAGTTCCATTTCAATCCGATTTGTGCTTGTTTCTGAAATCCTGAAATAGATCTTTTACATTGTCACAGAATACAATGCTTCCTCAGTTCTTTATGAAGGTATCATGTTCTCAGGCTCTGGCAGTGGATGTATTTTCTTTCCCATTGCCCAGGGGGAATTTGTATGCTTTTCTTCCAATGCCCCTCCTCCTTAGGATGCTACAGAGGATTCATGAGGAGAAGCATACAATGATTCTGATTACCCCATTCTGGCCAGGAAGTTCAGACGTTCTCAAATTCTACAGATAGTAGTGGGAGAGTCATTGCTCCTTCCTTCTCGCCAGTCTCTTCTTCTGTTTCTCAATCTTTTGTCCCAGGCTCTTCGTTATCTGAACAGCTTTGAAACTGAGAGGGTCAAATTAGAATAACTGGTGAGTTCTTGTCAAGTGGCGATAGATAGTCATTCTTCTCAAAAACTCTCCACTTTAGAGTTATACAATAAGCATTGTTCCTTTTTCAATCTGAGTGTCTTGTGGAACTTTTAAAACCCAATTCCATTAACCCATTTCAGATTCTTGACTTCTTGAGAGACGGTTTTTCAAAAGGATTGGCCCCAGCGACTTTGTCAGTCCAATAGTCGGCAGTGAAAGCTTTTTGACTGACTCTCATTCTATGACACAATAGTCTGCTTTGGTCAGTAGGCTCCTTACCATTTTAGACCCAGATAGACAATGGTTCCTTGTCCTGTTCCAACTTGAGATTTTGTGGTTGTTCTGATGGGTCTCCAAGAAGCTTCTTTAGACCTATTGGAATTGGCTAAATTCACATGGCTTTCTGCAAAGGCAGCTCTTCTCATAACTATAACCTCCGCAAGAACATTAGGAGAACTTAGGGCCTCATTTGCAAGAAACTGACACATCATCATTGATACGTTAGATTTAGTGTGCCTGCTACACATCCCCTAATGATTTCATTAGTGCACTGTATTGACAATGCAGAGCTCCATGGCTCACTTTTTCACAGATGTGTGAGAAATTTGGAACCATCTGTTGGCACTAACGTGACAGATTGCTAGAGTTGCACTGTTTAACTAACGCAACTCCAGCAATGAGAAGAGAGTCCCTGCATCAATTTTACACCTTTAATGCATAGTTGGCTACAACAACCTTAAAACAATTTCGATGCGGCTCCCAGAGAGATATGGCACATCAAGGATAAGGATTGCCTTGGCAACAAAGTCGATGGTTCTCCCAGTCAGAGCCACTTTCTATTCTTGAATTTTGAGACTATAACCTGATGTCATATTGACATGATGAATCTGCAGTTCCTTTATTGTGACCATTCCCCAGGTTATTTTTTGTCCTGATGAGACCCTAACATCCATAACAAGGGCCGAAACGTTGTCGACAGCCAACAAGACAGACCTCGTGCCTTATTTCTGTGTTTATTATAATATATATATGTGTTGATGTACTAACTTCTAGAAGGTTGTCTTTGAGTGCACTTATGCAAGTATCATTCAATGTCCATAATAATATTGAATTGTCTTGATTTTTTTCTTTTTTGGTGTTTTCTTTTCCACTTGGGGAGCACTTTCTCTAAAATGATTTATTTTAAATGGAATTTTGTGGAAATGCTCAATAAATATTCATGTATATATCAAGCACTGGAAGCATGACAGGTTTCTGTCTACAGAGTTACAAACTGTTCAAAGGAAAACATGATCTCTTATTTATTCTTTGGCAAAATAATTGTTTGGCGGATCCTTTTTTATAAAACATGATAAATGAGTTTCACACGAATGTGTGCCCCTTTTGTCATTTAACCCAAATTCACGTGAACATTTGGGTGTGCTCTTGTACTTAGTGATAGGTATTTTGAGTTTAGCATTGAAATAATTATTTGACATTCAATAAATGCCCATATTCAGTAAATACTTATGGTGTGTTTTGATTTGTATGATCTCAACATGCTGAGGACTGAAACGAAGAATATGGAGTGTGAGTAATAAACAAACTACTTACCGATAACCTTCATTCACCTGTAAGAAGGCATTGAGGAAGCATGGCAAACACCTCCTATTTTAAGTTTTAAACTTTTACTCGAGGTGAACATGGATAATCAGATTTAACACTATGAACCTCGCATGTCTTACTTTTTCTGGGCCTGTCTCCTCTAAGTGTTGTCAGGTTTGATTTTTTAAATCTTTCAGGGTAAAACAGTGGGAGATTGATCATTATCAATCAGTTAGGTACTCCGATCCATGGGCACATATTTGCTTGCACGGGGATTGAAATGTAACCCTGATTTGTAATATAGGTCAATGTCTCTTATAGCATCTCCACGTACTCGGTTACAAGTGCCTTGGAGTATCAAGTGCTATTTGACACAGCTGTTAAACACCAATACACTAGGGTTTGGAATCTAACAGGCGCAACAAATAACATCTAGTACTGTTTACCCACTGCTATGGAGAATAGCATGGATGTTGGTGTTTTTTACCAAGTAATTATCTGCAGATCGTTCTAACGATATTTCACGGGGACAACTTCAAGTAAGAGGAAAGCTTCAACCTACCCAGAATTATAAGTGCACAAACAAGGGTTTGCATTGGTGCTGTCATTTACAATTTTCAATCGAAGGCTATTTCTTCTTGGGAAGTATACATCCCATATGCCATATTCAACTCTCACGTATTCCACATATTGTTCATATTAGAGTGATTAAAACTGCATATTTGAGTCGTAGTTCTACAACAAATTTCATTTAAAGAATTTCTTTATAAATATTTTTTCTTTTTTCCGGCACGTATTATTTACACGCTTGACCACATGAATATCACTATGTAGGTACTCTCTGTGGCTCTTTTATGCCAGGTGTTCATTTGCAATCCAGATAAATGAGGGCAATGTAATCGTTCCTCAGGAGAGGGCGCAACCTGTTAGAGGATGCTCTGTGGTACTGTATTGTATTTCTTGTCTCTGCGATTCTTTCTATCAAAATGAGGAATCATTCCAAGCTTAAACTGAATATGTCTACTTTGCTTTTAGAATAAAACATGCCCGCCCAGGGACAAAACAAAAGAAAGACAGCTGTTGTAACGAAATGATGAATACGTGATTGGAAATTTCATCTTGGGGTATGTCAGAAATAATTACTAATTTAAAAATTCGCACTCCTTCTAGCAAATATTTAAAATGCCACCGTGTACATTCATTCTTGAAACTTGCCTTCACTCTATTCGTTGGAGTAGTAAAGAGGAATATTTGAGAAATATTAATTTACAGGGCGGCATGCCCGCATCCATAGTTACAATTGAGGTACCACTTTGATAGGGAAGGCCATGCTTTAAATGGTTTGTAACTTTGTCCGTATCTAAACAATCTGCATCAAACATTCACCCTCAAAAAGTACTTGGACAACTAATGTCACCTTTGTGCAAGTTGGTCAAGGGGATTGGGTTATTTATTATTCCAAAATGAGACTTTTGGCTTCCAAATGGAATTTCTGTTGAGCAAAACATAAACAACACAGATTTCGGGTTTTTGTGTCACGCTACTGTATTGGAAAAAAATCACCGACTTTTGGTCATACCATCTTCTTTGTTTTGCTTGCTGCTCTCTGCCGCTTTGGAGCATATTCCTATGGCTGTTCTGGTGAAATAGCCTGACATGTTGCAATCCAGTGAACATGCACAGTTGAAGACGTATTTGTCAATGAACAACTGCAGCTAAAAACAGCCAAGACGTAAAGTCATCTCTCCTGATTACAGACATTTTCCACATGCATTCATGAACAGTTATTGTGTACCTAAGCACTAAGGGCCAGGAAAGTCCTTCCCTGTCGTCCAACAGTCGAGAATATCATTGGCCATCGAATATGAGGCAGGTAGCACCTCTTATGTTATGATGACAGACAAAAATCTATGGGCCTCATTTACAAAAACGGACACATTGTTGCTTTGTGGCAGCGATGCGTCAAAATAACTTACGCTTCAGCAGAACAGAATCCTACGCTATAGATGCGCTGCATTTACAAGATGGCTCACCATGGCACAATAATCCTGGCCGCTTCCCACAAAATGACGCTTCTGTGTGCGCCATGTCATAAGGAAATCTGATGGTCCCGCTGCGAAAATGATGCAGGGCTGACTTGTGGCATGTAAAGTAACGCTAATCGGCCCTGTGTCATTTTTTAGTGCAGAATGTGTAAAAACAAAATGACAAAAAAGTGATGCAGCGGGGGAAAAAGTGGCACACTTCACAGAAGGCATCCCTGGAGTAGGGAGCAGACAGCAGAAGCAAGGACAACAAGCCCAGCACCAGCAAGGATATCCTGACAGACTCCCAGGGGAAGAGGGAGAGGAAGTGCAATTTCAGTGAGGACACAGAACCAGCATCAACTCCTTGTCACCTCTAAATTGCCACCTGTCAAGGTACATGCAAAAAAACTCTGCCACCACAAAGGGCAGGAGTCAGCGATGGTTGGAGACTGAGGTGGATGTGCCTAGTTATGTTGCAAACCCAGGTAGCTATATGTGACCAATTCTACAACTACAACCATGT
Source organism: Pleurodeles waltl (assembly GCF_031143425.1). NCBI lineage: Eukaryota > Metazoa > Chordata > Amphibia > Caudata > Salamandridae > Pleurodeles > Pleurodeles waltl. The sequence continues at coordinate 918,609,328 of NC_090447.1, forward strand.
GAGGTATAGCTTGGCCCATAGACCTCAAAAACAGCCAGCCATGTCAGTCCATTGGATATGGTCAAACACATTGCTGGTGATGTAGGCACATGAGAGTCAATGTATGATCTGGGCTCATCACTGTGTGGTGTTAGGTTGAGTCCCTGGCACCAAATGAGGAGCAGCAGGGAAGGCATGTACATGTACACTGGATTGGGCCTGAGTCAAAGGATGTGTTATACTATGCAAATAGCCAACTTTGGCAATTATCAATTGTGGTGAGTGTCAGTGTTGGCAACCAACTTAGTGTGACTGGGCCCATCTCCTCAGATTTGGTACACAGTGCCCACTGTCCACAAATATGAAGCTAAATGTGTATCCAATCATGATGTCGACTTCACCTCTTTCCACAGTCAGACTGCATGGTAGCATTTCATTAGGCCAAATTGCCAGTTTCTCCTTTGCCCAGTGCTGATGGCCATACAAATGTGTTTCCCAACTGATACTGCCCTCAATTTGGTGTCCGACCTGTTCATCTCACCTATTTGTGGACTGTTGCTGTAGCCTACCTTCCCTATTAGCAATATTCTCCTTCTCTTCATCACTGAAACAACCCTTTCCTCCACATGTCCCCTGCAATGTATTCCCCATGGACTCTGCTTGGATATCCTATGGCTCACAAAAACTGTTGAGGGTGTTGCAGAAAGACCTGTGCCTGTGATCCTAAACATTTTTGAACATGTAAATGAAAGCACTTAGTTCAACCTGTGTGTTGTATGTTTGTTAGTGCCTGAAATAAGTAGAACATGGTGTAGTGGGGGAGCCAAACACTCCAACTACTTCCAAAGGGACACGTGTGTCATTAAGTCATGGGCAAAGCAGCACAGGCTGAGGAAAATATATTTGGTGACCCTATTTTTACCAAGACTAGCAAGTAGTTACTCAGGGACACAATCATGAAGTGGCATGCAGTCACTGTTAATAGTGAATGCAGTCACAGCACTGATGGGAAGAATATCCATGGAGACTAACCGGCAAACAACTCTCCTGTGACAATCAAATGATGCAATGGTGTGTGTGTAAGTGGCTTGCTTCAGTGTGTGAGCCAAAATATCCTTGGGTAGAGACAACGGTTTGGCATAACTATGCCTTCAATGCATGTCACATGACCTACACACACATTGCAAAAGTAGGTCAATACCTGTTCCAGGCGATGTGTCCATTCACAGCATGAGTGCCACTTTTAGTGCACAATCATGTTGGAAGATCTCTTAAGGGATTCTGTTGCAAACTTGACAGCATCTATTCCTTCGGTGTTTCACCTATTTACACACGTATACAAGCACTGCCTGGGGAACATATACCATGTGCTTAGCTCAGCAAAAGCATACATGGAAACAGCCAACCAGTTAATAAGGAAGCAGTTGTGAAAGTGCACAAAAGTTTTTTCTTGAAAACATGATTAGATACTTAAAATAAATCTAACCTTAAACTGACGTACAATAGCTAAACCATCCTATGTATACTATGCCTAAACTAACCTATGCTAACTTACCTACCCTACCTTAACTTACAATTAACCTACCCTAACTAAGCTTAACTTATCCAAATCTACACATATACCACAACAGACATGATAAACATCAACCCCTACACCCCTTAATACATATTAGCACACAAGACAAACATAGACTACACATAAATGCGAACTACCTAAGCATTAAAACCTACACATATATATATATATATATATGTTTGTATTTTGTCTCGATTTTTTAATTATTTTTTGGTGTGTTTATTTTTGTGTATACGTTTACTAAACATTGACCCCCCCCACCAACTAAGTAGCCTACCCACTCATATCCCGAACTAACAACTATCAAATATTAAAATCAATACAGTCACTAAAACTAACCTAACATATACCTATTCTAAAACCTATTCTAAACTATGCTAAAATGGTATTCATTAATTAACTTAAATATAAACTGGGGAGGCGCAGCAAGTTTGAGGCAGTCATCATTTGGTCAGCATCCTGGCCCACAGTTTGCTGGAAAGTTCTGACCATTGCATAAGTGTGGCCACCTGCAGTTCTAGTGCAGCTAGCCTCAACTTCACTTTGACATTGTCCTTAAGGCCTGTCTGTTCTTTTTCCTGGTCTTGTGGTGACAGCCTGCGGTGCCATTGCTGACTGTGCTGTAGAGGGTCAAGTAACTGCCCCCAGATCGACTGCAAGGGATACCTCAAACTTTGCAATGGTGCTTGGCCTGTTCAGCAGTGTCTGACCCCGAGGTGGGGACTGCCAGGTACCGTCTGCCTTTCAATCCTCATGGCAACGTGACTAAGGTGGTGCTAACATTCCAAGCAGATCCAGTATGCCTTCTCCTTTTCTTGAGCCACGTGGTCTGTTGGAGAGGAAGGACATATTTATCAGACCAAGCTGAAGTTGTCCAAGTTGTTATCAATTACGTGCAAGAACAAGAGTTAGAAGAGGAAGTGGCATGTCCATCCGAAAAATGGACTCTATGGAACAAATCATGACCAACCGTCATAAGAAGTAAATATTTTTCCTACAGATATAATGCTATTAAGCCAGATTAGAAACAATGATGGTACACATGGTCCATCTAGGTACTCCTTGGGTATTTTCATGCAGCATGCAAGAGTGTATAAAATATGGCAAATCACCTATGTGAAATAAATAATGTTTAGCATGTACACTTATTGTGCCTCAACAATGCTTTACTGTTATGGTAAGAATGCAAGCCACACACATTGCAGCATAGAATAGCTCTGTGCCAGGTGGTTGACAGAGTATGGCTAGCTGGCTGCAAATCAACATGCTGTTGTACACTTCTCTAATATTGACTCATGGAGATACCTGGAACACTTTTACAATGATCTCATAATGAAAGTTAAAAAATAGAATGTGGTTACTTAAATATACAAATGTCTGTCCATAGACCTCTCTACGGATTATAACCTAGATGCACATCAACTCATTTTTCATCCATGTGATGAGTGTGTGTGTATGCATGCTCTAGATCTCATATGCATGAGTATATTGTCCTGTATATTGCACGTAATTATCTGAAAAGTTCAGTGGTGACAATTCATAGGGGAGACAATATGGGTAACAACAGCAGTAGGTTGAATGTTAAATGGCCTGTATGCAGACAACATTGTGCATACATGTCTGTGGTACTTAACACAATGCCCTTATTCTTCACAAAACACTACAAAGATATGAACATATGTCCGTCATAGGGCTTAGGGTATATACAAGCATAGGTCTGACATGTAACTGCATTGGCATGTATACAATTGTGACATGTCCCACACCGATTCTGTCTGCAGAGAGGTAGGAATCAACACAGCCTGTGTGGACCTGCCTCACACGATTGGCCATACATTGCCATGTGGATGCCTTCACTAGCAAAGTGCTTCAGACAGGCAGATTGAAGTTCATTCCTCCGATTCGATGTTCACACTCACTTCCATGACAACATCCTTCATATTACATCCGCACTCTGGTGGAATTTCCGCACTTAGGGCAGAATCTCCACACTCGGGACAGATAACCACCCAGAGTGCAGAGATTCCACTCTTGGTGCAGAGAGTGTACCTCCGGTGTGGATATTACACCACGAGTGCAGACATAAAGATACTGCTCGTAACTTACCTTTGCTGATTCCAAAAGGCTGTAAACTTAGACTTTTGGTATAAACCTATGCCAAAGTCTAAGTTTACTTTTGTGAATCAGGCCCCTAATCTTTACAGAGCATAGAAACCATCAGGTGACACTCACTGGTAGCATTTGGATCCCAGAAGCTGGCCACCTCACCACAGGTGTATGTGTTGGGACCACCTAGAGGACAATAACATGGTGCATTGCCCTGTGAAAACTGAACATGTACACCGTGTACACATAAAGTATAGTACATTGAGTTCACAAATGTCTGGTATTGTCTGTAGGTTTGACATGAGCATTAGGCAAAGTTTAAATGTCCTAATGATGGACATATGTTTGCCATGTTGCAGTGTATTTAGAGAATATTAGCCACATCATGCAGGTGCACATAGTGCAGATCCCCATAACTTGCTACATAGAACAAGGGCATCTTGATTTGATGACTACGTAAATAGTCCAATTTCACTTACAACACTCTGCATAATATAATAATGCTGGGCCTTCTCAAGTCAATATGTCTTCTTCGCAATGATACATACGTCAGCCAGTATCCGTGCTTATTTATCTTTTTTACTTACCACCTTACATGTAACCAGGGCACTGTAAATGAACAATTATCATTGAAGGCCTCTACAGGCTCAGAAAGGAATCATGGCCATTTCCCCCAATATACACATTTGTGTGATAACTTGAGGGGTAAAGCAAATAGCAAAGGAACTTCACACTTCTGGTTTGCAGCATGGCTAAGCCATTGCATCAGTTCTTGTGCGGATGTGTGACGCTTCTGACAAAAGTGTTACCTTTCCTTCCTGGTGGAAATGGCCCTTTTTGCAGGGTTATCCCCAAACTTTTTGCCTTCTTCCTACTATTTTTTCAGGTCTGTTTTTGCTGGTTTATTGTCTCTGCGCACTTTACCACTGCTGATCAGTGCTAAAGTGCAAATGCTCCTTGGTACATTGTAATGTTGACTGGTTTATACATGATTGGCATATTTGATTTACTGGTAAGTCCCTAGTAAAGTGAACCAGAGGTGCCCAGGGCATGTAAATCAAATGCTTCTAGTGGGTCTGCAGCACTGATTGTGTTCCCACATAAGTAGCCCTGTAAACATGGCTCAGACCTGCCACTGTAGTGTCTGTGTGGACAGTTTTAAACTGCCAATTCGACTTGGCAAGTGTACCCACTTGCCAGGCCTAAGCCTTCCCTTTTACTACATGTAAGGCACCCCTAAGGTAGGCCCTAGGTAGCCCCAAGGCAGGGCACAGTGTATTTAAAAGGTAGGACATGTGCTGGTGTTTCCTAATAGTGAAATACTTCCATATTCGGGTTTCACTGTTGCAAGGTCTATTTCCCTTATAGGTTAACATGAGGGCTGCCTTTAAGTAACTTTAAAGTGCAGATTTCCTTTGAGGGCAGAGAGAAATATGGAGTTTAAAGTCTCTGAACTCACAAAAAATACATCTTTTAGTGATGTTGTCTTTTAAATTGTGAGTTTGAAAATGCCACTTTTAGAAAGTTGGCATTTTCTTACCTGAGCCATTCTGTGCTTGTTTGTGGATTCACCGTCTGGGTCAGTTTGACAGTTGGGCTATTTACACCTCTCCTCTAGACAGTGACACAAAGGGAGCTGGGGTGTATCTTGCATATCCTGATGAGTCATCTGTGCTGAGAGGGAGGGGAGGAGTGGTCATCCACACCTGAAAGGGCTGTGCCTGCCCTCACCCAGTGCAGTTTCCAACCCCCTGGTGTGTGTCTGGGGCCTGGTCTGGACAAGGAGGGATTTTTCAAACATTTGAGACTTTGCTTTGAAGTTTGCCATCTTCAAAGGTAGAAAGCGGTATAAGTAGTGGACCCAAAACCCAAGACTTTGAGAATAGTTGTGAAATCAAAAGGAACCTCTGCCCAGGAGAAGAGATGAAGAGCTGAAGGAGGAGTAATGTCCCTTTGCTATGTTGCTTTGCTGGATTGGCCTGCTGTTGCTTCTTCTGCCTTAAAAGAGTGCAAAGGGTGAACTTTGCTGTGTGTCCTGCTTGAAAAGGTTCTCCAAAGGCTTGGAGTAGAGCTTGCCTTCTTTTGGAAGTGTCAGGGACACCAAACACTTCAGTTTCCTCGACCTGCAGCACTGGGAACTATGTCCCTCATTTGGACCTCCGAGGTACCGCCATGCTGAAGACCGCCAGTGCAGGTGGTTTTCCGCCCAGCGTATCATGACTGCTGGCAGCCCTCTGCCCTTTTTCGGATGGAGAGCCTCCAGTAGCCATACTGGCGGTCAGCAGTGAAGTGGAGGCTGCTCCACCTCCACCGCCATGTCATCAGAACACCGCCCTGTGAATCACTTCCCAGGATTCGGTGTGGCAGTGTTCTGGTGACAGGGAGCTGGCGGCAGAGCAGTACCTATGGATCCCGTTCCCTTCCGGAGGATCACCGGACAAGGTAAGGTGATCGTCCGTTAGGGGAGGGGGGTGGGGGGTGTTCTGTGCTGTGTGCGTGCATGGGGGTGTGTGTGTGTGAGTGTGTAGAGGGTGTGTGTGACATACACGCACACTTAAACACAGACATACACACAGACATATGCACACACATTTCCCATACACACAACACACCCCCTACATACATAGGTGAGTGCGTGTATGTATGTAGGGGGTGTGTTGTGTGTATGGGAAATGTGTGTGCATATGTCTGTGTGTATGTCTGTGTTTAAGTGTGCGTGTATGTCAGCGTGTATGTGTCGTAGTTGTGTGAGTGTGCATGTAGGGGGTGGGGGCTGTGTATGTCAATGTTGGGGGGGATGGGGAGGGGGTCCTGCCACCTTTGCGGGCTGGTAGATGAGCCATGGGTTTGGGGGGAGGACTCTGGGGAGGGGGAGAGGGGTGGGAGGACCCCTATCAGTGCCAGGGAATGAATTCCCTGGAACTGATAGTGCCTACCGCCATGGTTTGTCTGGTGGTACAGAACCCCACGAAATCCATGGCGGTATGCGTGCTCGTGATACCGCCGGTGGTCTAGTAACGGCCTTCGGGCTGGAGACTGAAGTCTTAAGCCCAGCGGTCGTTACCAACCTGGCAGTCGGAGTGTAGAAGTGGCGGTTTGGCATGGCGGTAACCGCCATGCTTGTAATGTCATTTTTTTTACCGCCGGCCTATTTGCGGTATTACCGCCACTTCTACGTCGACCGCCAGGGTTGTAATGAGGGCCTATGTGTTTTGTTCTGTGCAAGAGGAGAAACCACTGGGACGCAATCAATGACTTGCGCTGGCCTGCACCATGACCTGCTGATGCCACACAGACCCCCACTGCCCCACCTCGAACTGCGACCCTTGTCTCACCGATGCCGTCATTGGACAAATTCACTGAGCTGCTGCTCACACTGCAACCTGCAGCATCGCCTGCTCACACGGCAGCCTTGGCATCCCCAATGCCAACACTCCTTCTGACACCGGCACTGCGGCCTGCACTGTGACTTGTGGACACTGCTTGTAAAGTACAAAAAGCACCATCCAGTCCCACACTGCAGCCCCAGCACAGCGACGCCAACACTATCCACTCCAGTGTCATCAGCAGGCATCCCTTCCTGCACCTAGGCCTTTTGACACTGCTCGTGAGGGTTATGAAGCACCGTCGCATCCCGCACCACTGGCTTGGGCCTACCAACGTCAGTGCTTCAGCAACAATGATGCCGCTGCCTGCACTGTGACCTGGTGACACAGCATGTCACAACGCCCCGCTTTACATCGCAGCCCAGGTCTCGCTAACGCCGCTGGACCCCGTCTCCAAGCTGCTGCCTGCACAGTGACCTGTGGGCCCCGCACGTTGCATCATTTTGCTTCGCACCGCAGCCCCAACACTATCCACACCAGTGCTCCTGACTTCATCCGCCCAGAGTTCAATCTTCAACCTGTGTGACTTCAAGGGCCCGACAACCCCCGCACCGACTCTGGAACCGACACCGCAACACCAGTGACGGATCCCACCGACAGGATCGCGATGCCCTTCAATTCCAAAGGTACTGTTTGTGGGTCTCCCTGACACCATAGCTGTCCCGCGAACTGTTGGTTCTGTTGATCACAACGTCATGATAGCCCCAAGTGGAGCAATCGACTTCAAGGAACTGTATTTTTGAGGAAATCTTGCAAAATTCATATCTTTATCACTGTATGGTAGATTTTTATCGTATTTGGTCTTGTTTTATACAGATAAATATTGGCTACTTTTTCTAGAAGTGGTGTGGTGTCAGTTAGACCTGACAGCCTTAGGGAGGTCACCCTCAACTTTTTGCCTGCCTCCCTCTGCTTTTTGACACTGTTTTTGCTGGTTTTAGGACTCTGCACACCTTACCACTGCTAACCAGTGCTAAAGTGCATGTGCTCTGTCCCTTAAAACATGGTGACATTGGCTCATAGCCAACTGGCTTATTTAATTTACTTACAAGTCCCTCGTAAAAGTGCCCTACATGTGCCCAGGGCCTGTAGATTAAATGCTACTAGTGGGCCTGCAGCACCGATTGTGCCACTCACATAAGTAGCCCCCTAACCATGTCTCAGGCCTGCCATTGCAAGGCATATGTGTGCAGTTTCACTGTCAATTCGACTAGGCATGTAAAAGTACTTGCCAAGCCTCAAACTCCCCTTTTTCTACACATGTCACCCCTAAGGTAGGCCCTAGATAACCCATAGGGCAGGGTGCTACGTAGGGAAAAGGCACTACATGTCCTAGTGGTGTTAAACTCCTAAATTCATTATACACTGCTGTGAGGCCTGCTCCTTTCATAGGCTAACATTAGGGCTACCCTCATATACTGTTTGAGTGGTAGATTCTAATCTAAAAGGAGTAAAAAACGTCATATTTGGTATGGCCAGAATGGTAATACAAAATCCTGCTGACTGGTGAAGTTGGATTTAATATTACTATTTTAGAAATGCCACTTTTAGAAAGTGAGCATTTCTCTGCACTTAAATACTTCTATTCCTTATGATCCATGTTTGGCTGGGTTAGTTGACAGCTCCCTTGTGCATTTCACTCAGACAACCCCAAACACAGGATGCATAGACACACCTGCACATACTGAATGAGTCTTCCTGGGCTGGGAGGGTGGAGGGCCTGACACTTACAGGTCAATGGACAGTGGCCTGCCGGCACAGAATGGACTGCCAAACCCCCTACTTGGACCCTGGCAGACAGGATGGATCTGAAAGGGGACCTTGTGTACTCCCCCACTTCAGAGGCATATTTGGGTATTTAAACAGAACCTCTGACCCTACCAACTCAGACACTTCTTGACAACATAACTACTGGGTAAGGAACTCCAAACCGGAAACTGCAACCTGCTAATAGAAGCTGCCTGGCTGCCCAAAGGATTCACCTGGCTGCTTTGCTGAAAACAACTGCTGCCTTGCTGTTGCCCCGCTGCCTTGCTGCCCTCTGGCTCTGCTGCTGAGAAGCGCTCTCCAAGGGCTTGGATTGAGCTTGCCTCCAGTTTCCCAAAGTCTCAGGGCCAAAAAGACTTTGGGCCTCATTCTCACCCTGGTGGTAATTACCGCCAGGGCGGAGGTCGGCGGTAGCACCGCCAACAGGCTGGCGGTGCTCCGCCGGGCATTCTGACCGCAGCGGTACAGCCGCGGCCAGAAGCGGAAAGCCGGCGGGCTACCGCCGACTTTCTGCTGCCCGTCTGAATCCTTCATGGGATTCAGACACCCCCTACCGCCATCCTGTTCATGGCGGCTCTCCCGCCATGAACAGGATGGTGGTAGGGGGTGCCGCGGGGCCCCTGGGGGCCGCTGCCGTGCCCATGCCTATGGCATGGGCACGGCAGGGGCCCCCGTAAGAGGGCCCCAAAAAGTATTTCAGTGTCTGCCAGCAGACACTGAAATACGCGACGGGTGCAACTGCACCCGTCGCACCTTCCCACTCCGCCGGCTCAATTCTGAGCCGGCATCCTAGTGGGAAGGTTGATTTGCCCTGGGCTGGCGGGCGGCCTTTTGGCGGCCGCCCGCCAGCCCAGGGCAAATGTCAGAATCACCGCTGCGGTCTTTCGACCGCGGTGCGGTGTTCTGACGGCGGTACCTTGGCGGACGGCCTCCGCCGTCCGCCAAGGTCAGAATGACCGCCTTTATCTCTGCAAAAGAACTCCTTGTGTGGCAAAAATCAATGCACAGCCTGCCAGAATCGACACACACCCTGCACCGTGGTGAGAAAATCACAGCACGGCAAACCGGAACGACGCAGCCCAGCTCCCCGAGTGGAGATCCACTCAGTGCCAGCGTTGTGACCAGAACTTCAACGCACGGCCCACCGGATCAAGACATAGCTGAGCTGGAATGACGCAGCCTGGCTTCCTGCAAGAGGAATCGACACATCGCCTCCTGTGCAACAGAAATTTCTCCACATCGCCCACAGGATCGACGCAATTCCTGTGACTTCGCCATGCATGCCCAGTATTTCTCTGCATCATCTCTGGGGCGTCCAAATACCCCCCAAACTGAAGAGGATCCATGTCTGCACACCGAAAATCAATGCAAAGCCCTTGTTGTGTGAAAAAGTATTGATGAATCATCTGTGTGTGCCCGGAGAAACTGATGCACACCTCCCCGTTTTCCACGCATCTCCTCCTCTGCAGTCCCTTGCGGATTATTTAGACACAAACCATGTACTTTGTGCTTGCAAGAGACACTTATTGTTTTTTAAGAATTAAAGACTTTATTGATCATTTCAAAAGTAATATTTCAACTTGCATTTATCAAATCTTGATCGTTTTGACCTTATTCTACTTAGATAAATATTCTATATTTTTTTAAACCTGTATGGTGTATTTTTATGGTGTTTATAAGGCATTTTTGCATGGTTTATTGCACAATTACTTTACAAATTGCCTTCTAAGCTAAGCCTGACTGCTCAGTGCCAAGCTACCAGGGGGTGGGCACAGGATAATTTGGATTGTATGTGACGTACCATGACTAGAGAGAGAGTCCTTGCATGGACAGAGGGTAACCTGACTGCCAACCAAAGACCCAATTTCTAACAGTTTCCTTTTGTAGTGTTTTCGATGTGTTACTGTGTGTTATATGCAAATGCTTTACACATTGCTTCTGAGAATTGCCTGAATGCCGTCCAAGCTACCAGGGGTTATATGATGGGGTATCTCCCTTATCGTGACTGAAGTGAGGGTACCTACTTGGACAGGGTGCAAACTGACTGCCAACTAGAGGCCCCATTTCTAACACTTCCGAAGTGTTGTTGTTTAATCATGCATCACTAGGGATTTAGCCAAGCGAGAGTTACACACAACACATAGCAATGCATAAGGGATTGTTTTAGACACTTTGGTGTTGATGCATGGATTCCAGCTCACACTCTTCTTACTAAGGCATCACTTTTTCCACTAAAGTATTGTTTTTTCAGATGACAATGTATAATGCATTGTTTTTGGCACTTTGATGCTGATGCGTGGCCTCCAAATGATGCTCCGTGTGTAATCTGTCATGCTACGGGCCAATATGTGAGTATTCCTTGACACAAATAGCCCTTTGTGTGTGGGACAGTGTATTGATTGGTGCAATGCAGTAAAAAAATGCCAGGATCACTTTTCTTGCTCAAAACCACTCTGCTGATATGCTTGTAAACTTAGGGTATGTTGCATGTGTATGTTAACAGTGCCTGTATGTGTGACTCTCTGGGTTATGATAGACCAGGACAAGAAACATATTGCTGTGAGTAACAGACTTATTTTCAATTGCGCACATCTTGACATTATTAATATGAGTAACAGTTTGTTTTATGCTTGCATTGATGTAGTTATCTGCGTTATCTGCTTCACTACTATGCAAATGATATCCACATTGTCATACATGATTGTCGGCATGCTTGCAGTTCATACTATCTATCTGCAGTATTTGCAAACCGTTACGGGCATAAAACAATCTCTGGAATTTACATACACTGGCTACTTCAGCCTGTCTACATTGTATGTCTCATCTAGCTCACAGATTGACTGTCTAGGTGTGTATAGTATTTTGCTACACCAATGGTCACCTGCTCGTATGTGCATGACATCATATAGCAGACTATATTGTCCAACGACCACCATATGATATAGAGGTACACACACAGATCTACTATATGAGCTTGGTGTCTGGCACTTATGTGTGCCACATGCATATTAGGTGACAGGAGAAAGGGTACAAAGGAGTCCTAAATTTTAGGAGCAAGAGTCCACACCCAAATGGGTGTCATGCTTCATCATCGGAGTTGCTCCTCGTCAGACCGGCGCTGCAATGTCTGATGATATCATCACAGTATAAATACATGCAGACTTTGCTACCCCTGAGTGACCTGTGTTCATTTGATTACAGGGTGACATTTAGGAATATTACGTTCGAGTTTTACCGGACTAGTGTAAGTGACTGGAGACATTACAACTGATAATTTCAGGTTAAAGTAGTCCTTTCAGTTTGCAATTAGGAGAAGCATGTAGTCATTAGGTCCTGAAGAAGCGTCACTGGATCCGGCTGGACTATAGAGACGCGAAACATGTTGACCCTTTTCCTAGGGAAGGTCCGGTAGTTCCTCACCCTCCTTTTCTTAATAATTGTAGTAGAGAGTGATTGATCATTGTCTCTTTCTCTCTCTCTCTTGATTATTTTTAATTTTGGCCTTATCCCCTCCCATGGATTAATAAAATTGTTACCCTTTGTTCTGGGTTTTGAGCCAATTTTAGCCTTTAGTTTGACTCTCCTAAGTTTTCTTTCTTTTTTCCAAACTCACTCTTGGGGCCTTGGCGTCATCAAGAAAAGATCTCCGGCAAAGAGCCCCCATACGGGGGTGCCCGTCAGACATTGCAGCGCCGGTCTGACGAGGAGCAACACGATGATGAAGCATGACACCCATTTGGGTGTGTGAGGACTCTTGCTCCTAAAATTTCAGACTCCTTTGTATCCTTTCTCCTGTCACCCCCTCTTGGAACAGTGTATCTTGTTTATTTGCATAGTATTAATTGCAGGAGGACATATACTGGACCAATATTCCTCCCTATCCCCCTTGTTTATTATTCCACATGCATATTATACATGCAATAAAGTATTAGCTAATACTGTTAGCCATTAGCTTGTTCTTCACGAGGCCTGCTTGAGTAGGCCTAACAAGGGTGACGTTGTCCAAATAGGAATATGTGTGGCATTTCCTAGATGGTCACATGCACAGTTATTGACATGTTATGTCACTGTGATGTAGGATGCATCCGTGCATGCTACTTTGCCAATGGTTACATCACATGTAGTTAGACCTTGACATCTCCTTCTGTATTAGATTTGCTTTGTGGCCTGGGAAAGTTGGCCAACATATATGGAGCTGTAGGAGTCACCGCACTGTTCGTTTCAGAGTTAGACAGAGTGACACGGTCACATCCATTCCTGCATGTGACAGTTGCATCCTTGCCTAATGGGTCATGTGTGGCTGCCTTGTGGCTAGGTAGCCAGTCCAACACTGGCACAGGTTAGGAATCCACATTTATATGTTTAATGGAGATGCAAGACTGATATAGCTATGTGCTGGCAACTTTTCTTGTAGCATATGTGGGCTAACTGGGTTGCACTGTGTGTCTATGTGCATCATATGGGCCTCTCTTCACAATCATAAGACAATTATGTCACTACACTGTCATCTACAAGTGTGATGCAGTAAAAATGTAGCTATGGATAACACACCCACTTAGTCTTTGCACACTGTTGACATTCACACTCCCTTTGGATAAGATGTCTGACAGTCAGTACACAGTTGCATCAAGCATACTCTACATGTGCACAGTGTTCCACATTGCTATCTGTGTTTGTTGTGATTCTTCCACACACATACACTTGGCAAATGTTGTTAATATGCACATATGTTTTAACCATATGATGGTGTCCTGGGGCGAGAATGACACCATGCTACAGAATATTGTGATTGCCAAAATTCAAAAATGTTAGATGCTAATGTATAGATGTTTGCAGTGACTGTAAAATGAAAGTCGATACACAAAGAAAGTCTTCAATAATTAAGACTGGCATTTATGGCCACCATGCAAAATCAGCCTTTGGTGACAAAACTCTGCACTATGGTGTCCCTTCGAGAAGTCCCAGCAACTATATCAATATTTTCTCCTCTGTCCTCATCTTCATCATCATCCTCATTCATTGTTTCATGCTCTTCATGGCACTGGTCCCATGGGACGTTTGTCATATCCAGGCAGCAAAATGTGAATTTAGTAGGCCGAAAGTCTGTTGAACAATGTCCCTGGCCTTGCACGTTGCTTTTTTGAAGGTTGGCTGAACCTCAGTCCCGGGATGTGTTTATGGGGTCATTACCCAGGCCTGCAGACCATATCCTTGGTCAGCTGAAAAAGACACAAAAAGGGAGAAAACTCAGTAAATGCTCATGGTAGTTGATCAGCCTATATTCAAGTGCATGTCCGTTATGTCTACTGAAGGACTCTTACACATTCCTTCCACTATTGAGTACTATTGATCACATTATATTTGGCACAATTAATTCCACATGTGTAACCCTGTTTTCTCTGTCAGATTGAACAATGCCCATAGAGTGCTACTTTTGTCAGTGCCACAATAGGACACATACAATCAGGCTGTCCTAGCTCAGTCTGATAGGTGTTTTGCTTGGTCCATTGCCACTGTAAGTGACTATGGCCCTCATTACAACCGTGGTGGTAAATGCCGCCTACCGTCGTGCTGACGGGTGCCAACATACCGTGGCCGCGGATGTATTCCGCCATGGGTATTATGACCCACACCGAGAATTTTGCCACAATACAGACACCCACACAAGTCCACCAGCCCAAAGGTAAGTGATAAACTGGCAATAGCAAAACCCACACCGTTACACCAAGAGAAATAAGCCCACAGTATCACGACCCATGAATCACTGCAGCAATCTTTTAAACCCAATAAATCATTGGCGGTACACACCGCTGCACTCAAAATACACACACACTAACAAAATTACACCACATTGGACAATTCAAACTACACACACCTGACACATATACACACACCACATCCACACTAATATAAAACACACACCCTTATTACCCACAACCCGTTATGAGAAAAAAAAGATTGCCAACACAGAGAAACAGAAGCCAGGAACACTCACTCAATCAGAGCCACAGAACATCATAACTCATACACCATCCACGCACCTCTCAGTATACACCCCAACACATCACCCCACACATCACCCCACACATATCAGTCGCACCACATCCATGGCACCCCAAAGACACCCCAAGTTTTCAGAAGAGGAGCTAAGGGTCATGGTGGAGAAAATCATCTGGGAGTAGAGCCACAGCTATTCGGATCACAGGTGCAGCAGACGTCCATTGCAAGGAAGATGGAGCTATGGCAGAGAATCGTGGACATGGTCAACACCGTGGGACTGCACTCAAGAACCAGGGATGACATCAGGAAGTGGTGGAACGACCTACGGGGTAAGGTGCATTCTGTGGTTGCAAGACACCAGGTAGCAGTACAGTGGACTGGCGGTGGACCCCCACCTCCTCCCCCACAACTTACAGCATGGGAGGAGCAAGTCTTGGCGATCATGCATCCAGAGGGCCTCGCAGGAGTAGCAAGAGGACTGGACTCTGGTAAGTCAAATCTTTACTACTTCCTCCCCTACCTGCATGCCATCACTCCAGCACCTCATATATACCCCACTATCACAACCCACCCATCACAATACCAAGCCCTGCATGCAAAACCAACGCATGGACCCCCAACACAGACATGCATGGACACCCATCACCAGAGCATGCCCAGTAGAGAGAATCACCCAGCCCACAAAATCACCACTCACACAAGGGCAAGCTGACAGGGAAATCACTATCATACAGAGAAACACACCTTTGCACAAGATGACACATGGAGATAAAATAACACTGCATTTGCATCCTCACAGGACCCATACTCAAAGTCACCGGAGAGGAGGTGCCAGCTACATCTAGTCCCGCACAGAAGAGGCCAACAGTGACGACAGCAGCTCTGCACGCCTAGATCAGGATGAGCAACCTGGCCCACCAGGGACCTCTGGACAGTCAGTTACCCTGCCACAGTCCCAACAACCCACCACAGAGCCTCCCCCTCAGGAAACACCACCACAGCACCCACCCAGCGGGCCCATGCCACGGTCCCCAGGACACGCAGTGTGTCCGCCACTACAGGAACCCCAGGCAACCCCACAAACACAGATCAATCAGGGACCTGGGATCAGTGGCAGTGGGCACACGGTTCAGGGGACGGAGGCACAGGACAACAGGGAAGCTGGGCGACAGGGGGAGGACAGGTCCAGGGAACCTACTCTACACGAGGCACTCTCCAACATCCTGGGAGCATACCACCATTCCCAGGAGATGAAGGGCGAGATACTGGCCAAGTTGTAGGAGACCCAGCGGCTGCAGGAGGGACAGTACCTGGGGATCAGGGATGACCTAACAAAAATCTACACCATCCTGGTCACCATTGCAGGGGTGCTGGCTGACATGGGCAAGACCATGAGGGAGGCAGTGGCAAAACAACGGCGTCTGACACTAGCCAAACCAAGGAACAGCCTTCTACCTCTGCTGGAACTAGTGGACAGGAGGCCCCACCACAGGACCAACAGGCCACCAGCACCCCACTCCTTGCAGAAGGCGAACCACCCCGCAAACAGTCCCTGCGATCCAGGCAGAAGCCAAAGAACATTGCCAAGACCCCAGCCAGGAAATAAGATTCTCCTGATTGTCACCCTTCTGTCCCACACTGGCACCCTGTCCACCTTGAACTGACATTGCTCCCCTTCCTATGCCCCATTGGACAATGCACCTGTGATACAAATAGACTGGACTCTACCCTGGACCTTCCTCCACCATCAGCCGAGCCCATTGCACATACCCCTCTACTTATGAACACCTAAATAAACACCCTTGGAACAAATACCAATCTGGGGTCTGTCAAATGATTCACCAATGTATTAGTACAACATTATCAAAGCATTGCAACTCAAATGTACAGTGAAATATACTTTGGAATGACCTTTGGTGGGCAGCAGTACACATAGCAGGAGCCAAAGTGGGCCACAGAGATCTGAAAATAGAGATGCCAAAGGGTACAGTCAGTGTCCATAGACATAGGGAAAGAGGCTGCCTTGTACAATGTCCAACACATAACTGAAATGTAAAGTGATGTTACAGTGTCTTACCTGTGTGTCACTGGAAGTACTGCTGAATTATATTGCTTCTGTTGTCAACACCTTCTTCCTCTGCCTCCTCTTCCTCACTGTCCACAAGCTCTACTGCTGCAACAAGACCATCTCCAGGCACATCCTCCTGCAGAAAAGGCACCTTGCGTATCAATGCCAGGTTGTGCAACATGCAACATGCAACGATGATCTGCACACCTTCTTGGGTGAGTAGTACAGGGATCCACCAGTCAGATGGAGGCATCAGAATGGCCTTCAGTAGGCCGAAGGTCCTTTCAATAATCCTCCTTGTACGCCCATGTGCCTCATTGTAACGTTCCTCTGCCCTTGTCCTGGCATTCCTCACTGGGGTCAGTAGCCATGAGAGGTGAGGTAACCAGAGTCACCTACAAATATAGAGGGACAATTGTTAGACACACAATAACCCTGAGGGACACCCCCATACCCAGACACCTACTCATACTGTGTGGGGACCTTTGGCTTACCTATTAGCCACACCTGATGCTTCTGGAGTTGGACCATCACATATGGGATGTTGCTATTCCTCAAGATAAAGGTGTCATGCATAAAGCCAGGATATTTGGCATTCACATAGGAGATGTACTGGTCCGCCAAACACACCATCTGCACATTCATAAAGTGATAGCTTTTTCTATTCCTGAACACTTGTTCAGTTCTCCGGCGGGAACAAATGCCACATGTGTACCATCAATGGCACCAATGATGTTGGTGATATGTCCCAGGGCATAAAAGTCAGCCTTCACTGTGGCCAAATCCTCCACCTGGGGGAACATGATGTAGCTGTGCAAGTGTTTCAACAGGGCAGACAACACTCTGGTCAACACGTTGGAGAACATTGGCTGAGACATCCCAGATGCCATGGCCACTGTTGTTTGGAAGGAACCACTTGCCAGGAAATGGAGCACTGACAGGACCTGCACTAGAGGAGGGATACCTGTGGGCTGGCGGATAGCTGACATCAGGTCTGGCTCCAATTTGGCACACAGTTCTTTGATGGTGACACGATCAAGTCTGTATATGATGTCAATGTGTCTGTCCTCCATTGTTGCAAGGTCCACCAGGGGTCTGTACACCAGAGGATGCCGCCATCTCATATTCTGCCTCAGTGGTTGAAGCCTATGGAAGAGAACGGTGAGCAGAGGGTGATATTCCCATATATATTGCACTAATGTTGATTTGTTTACTTTACAGAAACAAAATGTGAATCCGACAATCATTTGCCATGCCAATGTCTGCTGTTACTCAGTTCAGTGCCATGCTCTCTGCCCCCCTGAAATGGCAGATCCCTGACCTGTGAGGAGGGACAGTGTAAATGAGGTAATTGTGCTGGCATTGTGCGCCATCGCGGTAGGCAGTAGGTGACTGCCACGCAAAATCATTCAGCCCTATGGGTTCCAGGAGCCAATGGCGATGTACGCTGGTGGTGACGGTACGCACCGCTGCGAATGTCACTACCATTTTCTATCTATTAACTCACTTGCTACCTGACCTTCAACAGGAGAGGACCTACACTGCAAGTGCTTCTGTGACCTGTGTCTGGAACCGACCATGGCTCATATGTCTGGGGAAAGGGCCCCTGCCTTCACTTCGGAGGAGTTGGAGAAACTGGTGGATGAGGTCCTATCCCAGTACACATTACGCTACAGTCCTCCAGACAAACAGGAGCGTACACTGTGACCATGATGCGTGGGCCATGAGTCTATGGAGTGCTGTGAATGTAAGCCACATGCAGGGGGGGCAGATGCGTCCTGCCAGAGTGCAGCATGTGAGGTGGTCACTGTATGTGCGTCAGGAGATGAGAGGGATCTGGTGGCTGTAGGAAAGTACCATCTTGCCTGGCATGTTACCCCCATTTTTACTTGTGTGTCAGTTTGTTTTTGCCTGTCTCACTGGGATCCTGCTAGCCAGGACCCCAGTGCTCATAGATTATGGCCTATATGTGTTCCCTGTGTGGTGCCTAACTGTGTCACTGAGACTCTGCTAACCAGAATCTCAGTGCTTATGTTCTCTCTGCTTTTAAAATTGTCACTGCAGGCTAGTGACCATTTTTACCAATTCTGATTGGCACACTGGCACACCCTTATAATTCCCTAGTATATGGTACCTAGGTATCCAGGGTATTGGGGTTCCAGGAGATACATATGGGCTGCAGCATTTCTTTTGCCACCCATGGGGAGCTCAGACAATTCTTACACAGGATTGCCACTGCAGCCTGAGTGAAATAAAGTCCACGTTATTGCACAGCCATTTTACACTGCACTTAAGTAACTTATAAGTCACCTATATGTCTAACCCTCACTTAGTGAAGGTTAGGTGCAAAGTTACTAAGTGTGAGGGCACCCTGGCACTAGCCAAGGTGACCCCACATTGTTCAGGGCAATTTCCCTCGACTTTGTGAGTGCAGGGACACTATTACAGGCGTGCACTACATATAGGTCAATACCAATATGTTGCTTCACAATGGTAACTCCGAATATGGCCATGTAACATGTCTAAGATCATGGAATTGTCCCTCCATGCCAAATCTGGTATTAGGGTGCCAATCCCATGCATCCCCGGGGCTCCAGCATGGACCCCGGGTACTGCCAAGCTAGCTCTCTGGGGTTGTCATTGCAGCTACCTCTGCTGCTAACCCACAGACAGGCTTCTGCCCTCCTGGGGTCTGGGCAGCCACTTGGGAATCACCCAAGTATCCTCATGACCCCAGAATTGTTACGTTATCAAACACAAATTTTAACCATGACAAATTTGCTACCACTGATTCATAAAAACATCAAATAGACCCTACCTATATGTCATAGGCGTCCATATTTTATTAGGTGGAAAGGAGCCAACAATGCTACATCTTCTTGATCAAGTTGATATGAAAAGGAAGAAATGTGGTGTTCTGGGGAAGGTAGGTAAGCTCACAGAAGCATTCTCAATGTTACCTATTTCTTTACAGGGCAGCCCAAAGTTCTGTGTTGCAAAAGACGTTCAGGTCTGATGAAATGACTTTATCACTAAATGTAGAGCAAATCGTTTTATAGCTCTAGATCTGTGTGTCATACTTTCAGAATGTTTCTGTAACTAGGTTTTCCATTTGCAATTATCACTCAAATACATGTCTAAATAAAGAAGAAACGTTCTCCAATTGTGACTAATATTAGTATATCTTTGCTTTCACTCTGTCATGATTAAACTATAATCTTCAGAGAAATTAGAGAAAGCATTAGGCACATTGATAACTCACAGGGTGTATTTGGGGAGAAGGACAGCAACGTCTGAAAAAAATCAGGGTATATCTTAATCACACTAGTTAATTGAAGGCACTTGACCTAAAAGTAACAGGTACTGAAACAATCCTTTGATGTAGATGGTGCCAAAACATAGCCCTGGTAAACCATACTGATGACTGTAAAGTCATCAGTGATTTTGCCTCTGGGGCAACACTTAACGCATGCATAATTATCAGCATGATTGAT
The DNA here is from genome assembly GCF_031143425.1 of Pleurodeles waltl. Taxonomy (NCBI): domain Eukaryota; kingdom Metazoa; phylum Chordata; class Amphibia; order Caudata; family Salamandridae; genus Pleurodeles; species Pleurodeles waltl. The sequence goes on from NC_090447.1 coordinate 918,629,704, forward strand.
GTTTAGGGCTCTTAATATCTAAAAGGGGCACACCAGATTTCTACTACCTCATAGAGTTTTACACAAGGTACTATGTTGAATGGAACTTCAATTGACAGGTCCTATCTATGGAAGGTTTATTCCCAGGCAACCATATTTATCAATAAGAAATTAGACATGAAAGTGAATTGAGTATGAGATATTACTTATGCTTTACTAAAAACCCACCTCAAGCAACAGAAGAATGGCACAATGAAAATACAGCCACTTCCTTCATTTAGCAGCACCTGAACAGATAGTTTCTGCAAGGAGTCTATCAAACTCATTGGATGGTAATTTTCAGGACTATCATGTGTTTCTTTAAATTCAATCAGTAATAATTTGACACTCATGAGAACCACGGTTTCCCACCCAACCAGAAATCATTAATTTATAGGAGGAAGCTGGTGACCCATTCTTTACATTAGATTGATAAAAATCACAAGTTGAGTTGGCATTTTAACACTATCGGGAGCCAATTTCACTGTTGTGCTTTTAGGTACAAGCATAAATTCATTTAGGGTAAGCTTAGTGGTATCATTATTTGGTTTAGGTTTCAGGGGATACACTTTTTTCTTGCTACAGTGCATAAACCACAATCTCCATTATTCACTATTTGCCAGAATGGCAAGTAAATGTGTCTATTAATATTTCCCAATTTGTCAACCCCAAGTCCTTTTTTCCTGTCATTAATTACTTTGTAAAAGAACGCCTTGCCCTCTAAATTTACTACTGAGATAGCATCCTTACTTTTGAGTTTAGTCCTAAAACTGTTCTGGATGTACCACATTTACCATTAAACCAAATGAAAGTTTTTTTCTCTGATTTCTTTTGAGAATGGTATTTTTAGAAAGAACTTAGGCCTGATTTAGTATTTGGTGGAGGAGTTACTCCGTTATTACGGTGACGGATATCCTGTCTGCTGAAATAGGAAATCATGGAATTTATATTTCAGTGAACAGGATATCCATCACCATTGAGATGGTGAAACCCCTCTACCAAACTCTAAATCAGGCCCTTAATATTTTCGTCAATTTTGCCTTGTGTAGATCTTAGTTACTGCGCTGCTAGGTACTAGGGTACAATTATAGAATTGTGGTAAAGTAAGATCTGATCAAACAATTTTAGAAGCTTCCTAGAGCAATGAAGGCATCCATTGTGATACTTTTCATATTACTGAACACTTTCTTTAGATCGAGTTTTTTTTTTATTGACAGCCATTAATTTAGTTGCCAGATATCAGTCTTTTGGGGTCATAAACAGAGGACCATGATCATTCTCTTTTTTAGTAGCCACCTTACCTAATCATTTTTTATTAAAGGAACATAACAATGTTGAGGTCCAGGTACATTCATCCACTGAACAGTACACAAGAAACATAAGCAAACATCAGCTAATATGAACATGGATAGAAATGCAGAGAGTAAGAGGGAGAGGGGCAAGGGAAGGTGGGGGAGGTACAAGATGAGTGATACTTTGAGACATTACAAAGTTGAGGACATAAATGCAGGAGGGCCCTAGGCACAAATAAAGTCCTAGCACCAGTGGACAAGGATGCTAGACATCCCGTCTGTAGGGCCAAGCTCAGAGGTAAGAAAGACAGGGGGTGAGGGATGGGGGTATGGCAGCAAAATAGAGGGGGAGGCCCCAGCAAGGGAGCAAAATGAAGCATCTGAGTGTGACGAGCTAAGGCATCGAGCATTCGCACAGTAGGAGAGAAGGAGGGAACGTGCCGACTGTGGAGAAGGACAGGGCTGGGAACTGAGGTGTTGGAAAGGAGCAGTGTAAGAGAACAGCAGACCTGGAGTAGAATAGAATAGGATAGAATAGGGCTCCTAACGTCTGGGTGAAGCTGGGGTGGAGGGGGGAGAAGGAGGGAGGATGGGGGGGAATGGAAGGGATGGGAAGAGGGGAAAAGGCCTCAGGCGCATGAACCAAGAGAGGGGATAAAGCTGGAGGGGAGGAGGAGGTGGAGCGGGAGAAAGGCGAGGCCGTGATAAGAAGGAGGGCGTAAGGGTATAGAGGCTGAAAAGATAGTGTGGGGGTGAAAGGTAGATGGAATGATGCTGGTGGGACAGCAGAAGAGTCATTGATGACTCTCATTCCTTTAGCAGCTCTGTGTAGAAAAGTGCCATCTTTCTTGGCATGTTACCCCTAATTTCTGCCTGTTTGTCAGTGTGTTTTTATTGTCTCACAGGGATCCTGCTAGTCAGGAACCCAGTGCTCATAGTTTGTGGCCTATATGTGTTGTCAGCATCCTTGACTGTGTCACTGGAGTTCTGCTAACCATAACTCCAGTGCTTATGCTCTCTCTGTTTACCAGCTTTGTCACTATAGTTTAGTGACTCCGTATTCCAATTCTGATTGGCATACTGGATCCCCCCTTATAATTCCCTAGTATATGGTACCTAGGTACCCAGGGCATTGGGGTTCCAGGAGATCCTTATGGGCTGCAGCATTTCTTTTGCCACCCATAAGGAGCTCATACAAACACTCCTTCAGGACTGCCACTGCAGCCTGAGTGAAACAGTGCACACACTATTTCACAGCCATTCTCACTGCAGCAGGTAACCTATAAGTCGCCTACAGTTACTGAAGGCTAGGTGCAAAGTTATTGTGTGTGAGAGCACCCTTGCACTAGCAAAGGTGTCCTCATGTTGTCCAGGCCCAAATTCCCGGACTTCATGAGTGCGGGGACACCATTATAAGCGTGCACTACATATATGTCAATACATATATGTAGCTTCACAATGGTAACTACGAATATGGCCATGTGAGATGTCTAAGATTGTGAAATTGAACTCCCAATCCAAATCTGGTATTTGGGAGGGCAATTCAAGGCACCCTGGGGCCTCCAAAATGGACCCCCAGTACTGCTAAACCAGCTCTCTGAGGTTTCCACTGCAGCCCCAGCTGCTGCCACCTCACAAACAGGTTTCCGCTCTCCTGGGGATTGAGCAGCTCAATCCCATGAAGGCAGAGCAATGCATTTCTTTAGGAGAGGGGTGTTACACCCACTCCTATTGGAAATAGGTGTTGCAGGCATAGGAGGGGTATCTTCCCAGAGCCTTTGGACATGCTTTGAAGGGCACAGATGGTGCCCTCCTTGCATAATCCAGTCTACACCAGTTCAGGGACCCCCAGTCCCTGCTTTGGCATGAAACTAGACAAAGGAAAGGGGAGTGACCACTCCCCTGTCCTTCACCACCCCAGGGGTGGTACCCAGAGCTCCTCCAGAGTGTCCTTGGCATTAGCCATCTTGGATTCCAAGGTGTGGGGACCCTCTGGGAGCTTCTAAGTGGCCAGTGCCAGTAACTGACGTTAGAGACCCCTCCTGATAGGTGCATACCTGGGTAGGTAGCCAATCCCCCTCTCAAGGCTATTTAGGGTGTCTCTTCTGGGTGTTTCCTCAGATTCGGTTTGCAAGACTCCACCAGGACTCCTCTGCATCATCTGTTTCAGCTTCTGACCATGGGACCAAACACAGACTGCTCCAGGAACCGCTGTAACTGCAACACAGTATCCAGGAAGGCTACTGTGACCTGCAACTTCAGCTCCAGTCAGCAACTGCAACAGTTTGCAAGTTGTGCATGCCCTGAGGACTTCCTGTCTTCACCCTGCACCAGAAGAACCGAAGAAATCTCCCGTGGAGTGACAAAGTCACTTCCCTGCTTCTGCAGGCACCTCTCTGAAACAACGACCGGTACTCCGGGTCTCTTCTCCTGTTGATGAGTGTGATCCCTGGAACACAGGTGGTAGACCGATGTGATCCTGACAGTCCAAAGGTCCAGCTGTCCAAATTTGGTGGATGTAAGGCCTCTGCTTCCCGGTGCCAGACAGTACCCCAGTGCATCATATCCTCTGCAGCTCCTTGGTCTTCTGTGCATTTCTTGCAATTGTTCTTTATGCACAGCGGAGCCCAAGTCCCCAGCACTCTATCCTGCAATGCTCAGCTCCTTGAGTTGTTCTCCAGTTGTGTGGGATCCCTCTGTGTAGTGCTGCGATGACCGCACTTCACAACTCCTTTGTGCCCATGTCCTGGGACTCCTGTGGGTGCTGGCTGGTCTTCCGAGGGCTCTCTGAAGTGCTGAGAGCCATCTCTGTCTCCCCAGTCCTAGTTGAGACCCCAGGTCCCTCCTAGATCCGGGCAGCTCCTCTTTGATGCAAAATGCATTCTTATTGGAGGAATCCAGCAATGCAAAAGCCATGCATCTAATGGCTCGGCGTGGGACATCTCTTGCACCAAGCAGGAACCCGCAACTATCTTCTTTGGTGCATTTCTGTACTTTTCTTCCCACCAGAGAATCCAATTTTGCACCATCTTCCAGGTGGGCAGGGGGTCCTATTCTTCCTGGACTCTTCATCGACTTGTGGACTTGTTCTCCTTTCTCCACAGGTCTTCAGGTCCAGGAATCTATTTTTGGTTTCTTGCAGTCTTGCTTGGTTCTTGCATAATCCTTCACCATGACCTCTAGTGTGTTCTGAGGAAAAGTGCGGTACTTTACTTCCGTTTTCCTGGGCTCTGGGGTGGGGTACTTTACTTACCTTTGGTGTTTTCTTGCACTCCCAGTGCCCCTCTAAACACTACACTTGCCTAGGGGGGAATCCGACTTTCGCTTTCCACTATTTTAGTTTATGGTTTGTGTTGTCCCCTATGCCCATTGCAATCTATTGTGTTTTTCACTGTTTGCACTATTTTATGACTGTTTACTTACCTGATTTTAGTTACTAATGTATATATTGTGTATAATACTTACCTCCAAAAGGAGTGTTGCCTCGAAGATATATGTGGCCTTGTGTCACTAAAATACAGCAACTTTATTTTTGGTAACACTGAGTATTCTCTTTTATTGTGTATAAGTACTGTGTGACTATAGTGGTATTGCAAGAGCTTTGCATGTCTCCTAGCTCAGCCTTGACTCCTCTGCTACAGCTACCCCTGGACAGCCTAAGCTACTAGACACTGCCTGCATTTCACTAGTAAGGGATAACTGGACCTGGTATAAGGTGTAAGTACCTTAGGTACCCACTACAAACCAGGCCAGCCTCCTGCACTGTGGCTTTAGCAATGAGGGAGCGGTAAGTACACTATGGGTCACCAATAAGGAAGGGCACCCATGTCTGCATAAACATGGCAGACTGGTCTTGTAAATGGTAAATGATGCATTCATGGGCGGCGGTCTGAATCATTGTCACCATCCGCTCACCCTGTGTTTGTGGAGCAGGGGATCTCCAATGACAGACAATAAAGATCTTGGTGCTCCCAATGGCTGTGTGCAGCAGACGGCACTGCGGACGGGACAGACTGGGTGACTCCCTCATATCGTGGAGGAGGATGGAAGAAGAAGAAAGGGGTGTCTGAAGTGCCATGGAGGCACCAAGGGTGGAACCCACTGCCTCCCGGAGGGGTCTAACCAAAGGGCATTCACAAAGGATGTGAGTCAGGTCGCATCAAGTCTCTGTGCATCGCCAGAGACCCTTTCTGTAAAGTTTCACTGGGGTTCAATACCAATTGTGGATCATTCTAAATAGACAAGCCTTCAGGCTGGCTTCCCAAATACCCCTATATAGAGCCACCATAATGCTTGTCCAGTCCTCTACCTTAATCTCCTTCTGGAGGCAGGACTGCCTCTCAGAGCATAAACTGTCAAGAATGGGCTGCGAGAAAAGATGATGTGTAAGAACTTCATAAAGGCACAACATCACACCATTGTAGCAGACCCATGTCCTAAGATAGGACAGTACAGCTGAGGTCTGGAGGGTCCAAGGGCAAGCTCCATGAAAGGTCGCAAGCAAAGCTTTAGTTGTAGGTGTTGCCACGCCTGGTGGGGTTGGAGGCCATATTCCTCTTGCAGGATCGCAAATGGCTTAAGTTCACCTTTTACCATGACCTGGTCCTGGCTTTCGATACCGGCTGCACGCCATTGCTCCCAATTGAGGATATCTCCTCCAACGGAAATGCTGTCATTGCCCCATAAAGTGGCCCATAGGTGGAGACAGGGATGTATGTCGAGAAGGCCGTGCCCTCTGCACCAGGCTGTATGCATAGCCCGCAACATTGGATTGAAGTACTGGGTTTTTCAGAACCCAGTGGTGCCAGGGAACACACCCTAAGACTTCGAGTCCCTCCTGTTTCAGACTACAGAAACACAGAGTCTTCTTGGTGAAGTCAAAGATCTTGTTTATTGGCTGCAGCCAGTAACAGTTATCCTAGAAGTACAACACGGTGTATATTCTCAGGAGACTGCTGCTCTTGCAAAGCTAACCTTCTCTTTTATACAAAATATTATGCTTTAGGCAAACATTCCTTATTTTACAGTTGACCATTCACATATTTTCACTACAAAGAAATAGCAGGGTTATGATGACAAGCCCATATTTCAGTTTGTCCAGCCCTCAATCAATTACCCGGCAAGGCTCAGTACTTTCATCAGATATCAACGGACCCCCAATATAAACAGGCACCTCCTCCTTGTAAAGCAAGTCATAAAGAAAGAAACAGGGACAGGTGCGTGTAAGATTAGGCATGGTTTGTGTGTGATGAAAGGTTTTATGATGTGTTGTGCCTTGATACTAATCTCATTCGGCCACTGGGAAAGAAACTGGCCGAACAGGTTTGGCTTCAGGCAGTGGAGTCAGCTTGCCCAGGTCACAGAGGAGTCAGCAAAGATGTACATGTCCTTCAGACTCGTTTTCGGCATTAGACATTGGCCTATGTGAGGGCAATCACAAAATGGCTGTCGTTTAAATGGAACCCGAGGGTTCAGGACGGAAACTCTGATATTCGGGTGATTTCGTTACCCGAATATGAATACAATGCTTGTGCATACTATTCTAATCATTCTCGGTCTGCTGATACCAAAATCGTTGTGATACGACGATGGTTATAACACGGGTCCAGAATTTTCAGTACCACAGGATAAAAAGGGCAAGTCTAGGAGGAGCTGACTCTGTACAAAGGACTGAGGCCTCCCCAGCTGAAGAGTAACAGTTGTTCAGTGGTGACCCATTGTCGTGGGTCTGGTACCCCAGGAAGTATTTATGCTATTTGGGAGAGATGGAGTGCGAGGGCATAATGGTCTGCCAATGGGAGCCCTATACCGCCACAGGACCGGTGTGCCATGGCTTTTGCAAGTGAGAAACTGGGATGACTCACAGCATCGATTAATCAGAGTGTCGATAGGGGCACTTGAGGGGTAGCATGCCTAACACATAAGTAGAGCACGGCAGTGTGACCATCCTCATTGCTTGTACTCTGCCCACCATGGAGTCCAGTTTCATAGTGTTGTGAGTGGATCTGAGTTGACGACAATCATACTTTCTAATCCCCTATTAACAAGGATCCCCAGATATTTGAGACGGGATGGCATCTACCGAAAAATGGAAACTGTATATCACTGCCCGCGTGGTGATGGTGGAAAGGGGCAGTTCTTCACTCTTGTCCCAGTTTACCCGATAACCGGATAGGATGGCAAAGCCATCAGTAATCTAAGACCAGGATGGAACAGCCCAGGTCCGCTAAGGTGAGTAGGATATCGTCTGCACATTAAGTAAAATTTGGACACACCCTTTGGAGGGGTATCCCAGTGAGGAGAGGAGATTGACGGAGGGTGGCCACTAGCAGTTCCATTGCCATTAGAAAAAGAAGTGGCAAAAGTGGACAGCCTTGCCTCATCCCTCTGCATATCAGAAAGGGGTCAGATAGGAAGCTGCCACAGTTAACCTGCACCGGGGGAACATACAACAGGTATACTTTGGTGATGAATTGGTCATCTAGGCCGAATTTTCCAAGTGTTACAAACCAATAGTCCCATTCAATATGATCAAATCCCTTTTCTGCATCAAGGGATGGGGCTAAGGCTTCATCCGGCATGTCCCTGGCTTCCCACAGGACATGTGAGTGGGAACGGAGATGGTTTCTGGAGGTGCATTCTGGAGCAAATCCTACTTCGTTATGATGGATTAAAGCTGGAATTACTTTGCGTAGGCGGACTATCATGACACTGGCAAGGATTTTGGCATTCCCATTCAGAAAGAAGATGGGGCGATAGTTGCCACGAAGGAGCGGGTCCCTTCCAGGTTTAAGGAGGACTGCAAGCATTGCCCTTTTCAAAATAAGGCTCAGTGATCCCTTCTTGACTGACTTCTCAAAAGGCTTCATGTAAGGAGTGAACTACTTCAGTGACCCATATGTAAAATTCCGCAGGAAAGCCATCCTCTCCTGGTGACTTATGGTATTGGAGTTTAGAGTAGCCTGCACTTTCTCAGTCTTACTAATCTCCCCATCCAGTAGGGTTTGGCCCTCCTATGATAGGTGGGGGAGGAAAACGCTCCCAGGATGGCCACTATTTGCTTAGAGCTAGAAACCGCTAAAGTGTACAATTGTCAGCAGAGTGCTGGAAACTAACAATATCCTGTGGTCGATTGAGAAGCTCACCGGTTGAGGAATAAATAGCGGGGATCACTTGTATTGCTTCCCGTTGATGGAGTTGGGCTGCTAAGAGTCGGTCAGCCTTTTCCCCCTATTCATAATGGCGTCCCTGCAATTGTTGCAGAGCGTATTGTGTTTGGCATGTATACAGTTCATTAAGGGCCACACAAGCTTCCTCCAACTGCTGGCTCATTGGCAGCGAGGGATGGGCTGTGCACAATTGAGTGAGAGATGCAATGTTGCCTTAAAATTCTGTTTGGTGAGCTATCTTTTGTTTATTAGCCAGAGCTGTATTTCACATCATTTGCCCTCAGGTAGTTGCCTATGGAGCCACCCACAGCCCTCTGGGAGGAAACTGAGCCTTTGATGTCCTGTTTGCAGGTGGAGACATGCATACAGAGTTGTGATTTGCCCTGGGGAATACTGTACCGTGTATGGCTAAGTGCTAGGGTTTGTGGCCCACGGTGGCAAGGCCTATGCCTACTAATAGCAGGATCGAAGCATTATCAGAAAGTGCAGATTCCAGAATCAGGGTAGCCTGGACATGGGCCACTGTGTTTTGCAACATGAAGAAATAGTCCAGCCATGACTGGGTGCTGTTTACTGATGATAGAAAAGTATATTCTCTATCTGCAGGGTGCGTAAACCTCCAGTGGTCCACCAGTCTGTGGTCTAAGGTCATGTCTTTCAGTAATGGCCTGTCTGGGTTATTGCTGACATCTATGGGGCCAGTCCTCTCAAGCACTGCATCCCGGGCTAGGTTCCAGTCGCTCCCCAATGAGGTAGCAGGAGGCCCCAAGCTCAATAAAGAGACAGTTGATTTGGAGTAGGAAACAGAATTTAGAACCTGTGGCTGCATAGACTGATCTTACACAGAGCAGTAATTCCCGATCTTCATTTTGGAAAACACGTATCTTCCTTCAGGGTCAAACCACGTTTTGGTAACAGTAATGTTTTACAGAGCAGGATTGCCACTCCGTACTTCCTGAGCGACCCCTCAACGTTTAAGGTTTGGGGCAGCTACTGAAGATCATTCTCCCTATCCAGTCCCGGTGCAGTTTACTGGATTCAATGTAATCAAGAAGTTTCTCCTGCAAGAGGGGTGCATCTGTCTGTTTCGATTGGAGTTAGGAGAGTACCATTTTACATTTCACGTACTGTGTCAGGCCATTGCTGTACCATGAGAGAACATGGAGTAGGCGGTGGCATGGGCATGTGATGGACAGAAAGGGAAATAGGATGGCGGAGGGGAGAGGCAACAAGTTGAGAGGAGGGGAGGGGACAGGGATTGAGGAAGGTTAGGGCAGTTATAAGGGGGGAGGGATAGGACTTCCTCAAACCCAGGCCATTGGGGATATGGTGGAATGAGTGGGAGGATGCTGGGTGCTCACAAGGAATTGACAGAAAGGAGTTAGAATAGAATAAAGTAGAGGAAACAAAGGAGGAAGAGAAGTGAGATGGGTGGAAGAGAAGAAGTGGGGAGGCGGGGGAGTAGGGCAGCAAGCCAAGAAAGGAGACCGGAAGTCTGGCTCTGGATTGGAGCAAAGCCCCAATGGCTTGGGTCTGTAAACATGGGTTCAAACCTGCGGAGTCAGTGCACGAGGAGGGGCCCCGGCAAGAAGCAGGGCACACAAAGTGAGTAAGGGTGGGAGTAATGACTCAGAAGGGGGGCAGCTGATGTGAAGCGGGGCACCACAGGCTCCCTAGAGATCATCACACCGGTATTTACCTAGGCGGATGTGCGTCTCCTGTAACCCTGCTATCATGAGGAGGGTTCCAACATCCGAAGGGCCAAGGCAGATAATGATATTGGGGTCTTGCAGTCTGGATGACATTAACAGAAACAACATAAACAGGCATATATTCAGTGGATAGCAGCATAAGACACAACAGTGCTTTACAGCTTACAAAACGACACTACAACTCAGATATATTGTGCCAATCGAGGCAATAAGTCTGGGGGGAGCTGCAGGAACAGAACAGGTCAATGACAAAGCAATATAGGAGTCAGTAGGGTTTGGCATGGCTGTCTAAGGTGTAACATTCCTGGGTGCAGCGCAACATAGCATGACCATATCACATAGAAGCATGCAGCAAGGTACCCAGCCTTCCGTCAGGGAGGAGTGTTGTTCTCGCTGCCCCATGCCATCCCCAAAAGCAGGCAGGACCTGCAGGTCCACAGAGATCTCAGCTAGCAGCAAGTGTAGGTTTCAGAGGGGAACAGGACATATTTCTGTATGGGGGCTGAGTATAGTGAGCCATTGCTTGAAGCGCCTGGTCCCTGTCCCAGTGGGGTCTCAACAGTTTCTCAGAATCCCTACCTCTAGGGTGAAGATCACCTTCACTACGACTCCATCCAACTGGGGGAGCATGGTGGGGTGGCGCAGCCAAAGGGATCACTAGGTCGCTCTGAGGATGAGTCCGAATAGGTTGTGTCTATGGCCTAAGCCGACAGACCATCCAGGAAGAGACACAGGTTCTCAGGGTCATGAAACGTCTTTAGACTTGCCATTTTTGGTGATCCACATTCACACCAGTTTAAATAGGCCATATTTTATGTCCATTTGGTGAAGTCTGGGTGGAGTGGCAGAAATGACTTGTGACGATCATTGGTCTCTTTTAAAAAGTCTGCAGCAATTCGGATCTCGTAACCCTCAGCCCTGTATGGACCATAAGAGCGAGCCACTGTGAGGAGTTGGCGGACCTGGTCATGGCACATTAAACAGATGATGATGGGATGGGGCTGGGATAAGCCATCTGGCTGCTTAGGGCCCAGGTGGTACGCCCGCTGGAACTCAGGGTCAAAGGCGAGGCCGTGATAATGGGGAAGGTGTTTAGGAGAAAGGCTTGAATATCCAATTCTTCTGTATTTTCCAGAAAGCCAAAAAGAGGACATTATCTTGGCGACTCCTGTCTTCAAAGTCAATGAGCATGCTGCGGAGGAATAGGAGGTCTTGATCCCACTCCGGAATGGTGTTGAGGTGGTATTTCACTGACATTACACGTTGGTTCAGACCCGTCACATGAGACTGGAAACCCGCTATGTCCAGGTGAATAGATTAAGTCTCAGCCGCTAACATGGAGATAGTGGAGTCTATTCTTTCAGCCTAAGACCCACTGAAGGGACTTCCTGGATTATGTGCTTCATGGTTTTATCCTGTGCTGGTCAAGCGGCGGTGGTTGGCATGTCTGCCGGATGTGGTCCCTAGACAGAGCTTTTCGGGCAGGAGTGTTGGAGGGCTTCTGAGAAAAGAAGTTGCAGTGAAGGTTTCCAAATGGATTTACCTGTGGATTTGCCAGTGGGTCTCTCCAGTCTGGGCTCCTGAGATCATAACTGTATATCGTGACAGGTTACAGTATGCTAGGAGGGGCAGGTCCCCAAGTCGTAGCAACAGAGGGAGCTGGTTCAGTGGGTTATTTGTTGCAGTTCAGGACCCAACCCCACTCCACTCCACTCGGCTCAAGTGGAGGCCAAGGGTCAGTTTCGGGAAGTGAGGGAGTAGTCACCTCTATGTCCTCAAGCAGGAAAAAAATGGTGGGGCTCCTCGGGCCATCTCCATGTTTTCTCTGGTTGTCACCGCCCGGGGGGAGTGAGGAACTGCGGCCGCTGTTGCTGGGCTCCATTCCAGCCCCAAGGGGATCCCTGCCGGGTGTCATGACTATGACCAGGCTGTGTCTCATGTTACTCACTAAGTCTATACGGATATCACAGCGTGAAGGGCAGTCGCAGAATGACGCAGTGACGCAGTGCACCAGTTCTGCATGGCTCTTAACGTGGGAATGCCACCCTGTATAGATTTTACCTGGTGCTGAGACAGGTTAGGGCACCACTTGGCTGGCAGGACTCTCAGCAGAAAGCCCAAGTGCTGGCAGAGAAACGTCTTTGTTGCCCATAAGACTTCAACAACAGGAGGCAAGATCAGTTCAAGCCCTTGGAGATTCTTCAACAGTGGGAAGTCACCCAAACGTCAGTCTTTGTCCTCTCTCAGGTAGAAGCAGATACTGCAGACCAACCCAGCAAAGCACAGTCACAGGCAAAGGGGCAGTACGTCTCTTCCAGATATTCAAGCTCTTCTCCTGGGGAGTGGTTCCTCTTGGTTCCAGAAGTAATTTGATTTTCAGGGGTTTTGGGTGCTCTTCTAATACCCTTTTCTGCCTTTGAAGTAGGTTTACGTCAAAGAGAAGTCTCTGTTCTTTTCAAGACCCTGCCTTGTCCAGGCCAGGCCCCAGACACACACCAGGGAGTTAGAGACTGCATTGTGTGAGGGCAGAAACAACCCTTTCAGGTATTAGTGACCACTCCTCCCCTCAGCCCAGATGGCTCATCAGGATATGTAGGCTTCCCCCCATCTCCCTTTGCGTCACTGTCTAAAGGAGAGGTGCGAACAGCCCAACTGTCAAAATGACCCAGACAGGGAATCCACAAACAGGCAGAGTAACAGAATAATTTAAACAAGAAAATGCCTATTTTCTAAAAGTGGCATTTTTAAAGTCACAATCTAAAAACCAACTTCACTAAAAGATGTCTTTTTAAATTGTGAGTTCAGAGACCCCAAACTCTAAATGTCTATCTGCTCCCAAAGGGAAACTGAACTTTAATAATATTTAATGGTGTGAGAAACTGGGGCTGATTGCAGAGGCCCCATAACTTTTTGCCCCCATTTTCCACTTTATGCTGGTGTTTTCCTGACTCTGATGGTGCCCTGGGTACTGCTAACCAGTCCCAGGGCCTGTGCTCTGTGTAAAATGGATATGCAAATTAGGCTAATTATAATTGGCTAAGTAAACCTACCTATAAGTCCCTAGTATATGGTAGGGCATGTAGGTTTAGGGACCACAGCATAGGTGGTGCACACCTAGGTGCATTGCTGAGGTGCCCAGTGTCATTTTAAAAGCAAGCCTGCCTTGCTGGCTGCTTTTAAATTAAAGTTATATGCAAATTCGACTTTGGAATTAAAGGTACTTCCAAAGTCTTAAACTACCTTATTTTTACATATAAGTCACCCCTAAGGTGTGCCCTATGTGCCCCTAGGGCTGGGTGCCATGTAACTATAAGCAGGGACTTTATAAAAATAGATTTATAAGCCCTGGTGAGGTAAAAACAGCCAAATTCGTTTTTCCCTCATTGAAGTAAATGGCCTTCATAGGCTAGAATGGGCAGACTTTATTTAAAATTTTAAAGTCTCCTTAAATGTTACATACCAAGAATTTGGTATCAAATTGATTGTTATAATAAATCCCACAACTTCCAGTTGTTGGATTTAATATAACTAGTGCAGGTAAAAAGTTTAGACTTTACCTAAAAAGTTGCCAATTTCAGCTCTGCATTGTTTTTGCTGCTGTGCTCTGATTGGCCAGCCTGCAGCAGCTTCTGCCAGGCTACTTTAATGAGGTGTGAAGTGGCCTGACTTCACACAAAGGAATGTGCTTGGGGGAGAGAATCTCCCCTCAGCAGATGGGGAAGCAGGAAGGGGGAGGGCTGCCAAACTGGTCTTCAAAGGCAGAGAAGGACATTTGCAGCACCCAGCAACACCCCCACATCCTGCAACCCCAGACAGCTAGGTGCCCCCTTGATTAGATTAGGAGAGGGCAGGAGAGGGGTGTGTTTATGATTTTTAGCCACACCAGTGGGTGGGCTCAGCCAGATCTCTCCTCTAAAAATCAGATTCATCCATTTTGGATTTTTAGAGACTGTTGCCTTCTGGGATGGATTTTTGCCACACTTCCCAGGAAGTGGTCATCACAGGGGGACGACCCTGTCCCTGATTGGAGGACCAGGGCCCCCCTGCTTTTCACCCAGGAGCAAGGATAAAACTGGCAGACCTGCACCCACGCCTCAGATCCCCTCCAGAATTCAACAAGAAAGGAACTAAGGAAGAAGAAGGACTGCCCTGCTGGACCCCTGGCCTGCACCTGGACCCTGCACTCAGAAGGACTGCACCAGCTGCACACTTGGGCTTCACCACAAGAAGGACTTTGCCTGGCTTCAACTGGTTCAAGGAGGGACTCCCTGTTTGCTACAGGTGAAAAATTGCTAACCAGAGTCCCCTGCACCAACTCCTGAAAGAAGCGACCAGCTGACCACTGTCCAGTGGCCAAAAAGGAGTTTGCGCCAGGTGCACTCTGGGAGTTGAAGTCCGCACCCCCAAGGACCATCACAGAACTCCTGGACCCTTGGGGTGAGCTGTGGACCCCAAAAGAACCTTGAAAGAACATCTGGGTGAAGCCCCAGAAGTTTGGAAAAGATTGGAGAATTTTTTAAAAAAAGCTCCATAAAGTGACCGACCCGAGGCGGAAATTCTAGCCGGCTTGCCTCAACCGCGACCCGGCCTGACTTTGTGGTTCGTCCCGGTAAAGAAAAACATCCAAAAAAAAAGACTAAGTCCGAACGTAAAAAGTTGACCGGGACCTCCCAGCCATCGTATCCGAGAAGGGCTCCATGGATGTCGGATCAAGATCCAGGTTTACCCCGGTCGAAGGATTTTCATCTCGAAAAAACGACTAAGTCCGAAGGTAAAAATCACCACCGAGGAAACCGACTTCGCGTATCCGGACAAGGGCTCCAGGAGGTCGGATTCAACTGGCAGGTTCGTCCCGGTGAAGAAAAACTTCAAAATAAAGACTAAGTCAGAAGGTAACTTTTTAACCGAGGCCTCCCGCGACCTGTAGCCGAGCAGGGCTCCATCGCGGTCGGCCTGAAAGTTTGACTTTGCCCCGGTCCTGGTGCAACCAGATGACCCGATTGGCGCTTTTTGTTTCTAAGCGCTAGAAAATAATAATACTTTAAAAATTCATATCTCCGGTTCCCCTGAACCGATTTTAATCGTTTTTGTGTCATTTTAAAGATAAAAATATAAGCTATTTTTATAAATTGGTTTTGGATTTTTAAACTGTTTCCTGTGTTTTATTTAATTACTGTTTTGTGATATTTGAATGCTTTACACTTTGTCTCCTAAGTTAAGCCTTGACGCTCGATGCCAAGCTACCAAGGGTAGAGCTGGGATTAATTTACTGAGACCTAACTGTACTTTTGTGGAGGTTTGTGGCTTGTTGCTAGGTGTAGGTACCTACCTGCCCTACCAATAACCCATTTTCCAACATAATTGGAAGCAGCGACGGGATCCTGTACTTGTGTTCAATATCACGTTACAGTTTTAGATAAAACAAATTAAAAATCCTTTAAATTGTCCTAGTGCAAAAATTGTTTTTAATTTTTAATTTTAATTTTTTTTTAAATTAATTTGGATTAATTTCAATTATTGAATTTTTGTAATTTTTCTAAATTCTTGTTACCAATTTTTGCAAAAAGTTTTTGTTGACACAAAACTAGGGAACCATGGAGCTTGATCTGGCTAGCCTACCCACACTGACAGTAGTCCAGCTTAGGGGGTTGTGTATTGAGAGAGGGTTGCCTGCAACCACTAATCTCAGGAAGGAAATCCTGATTAAATCCCTGACAGCATGGGCTGAGGCCCAAGAGGTAGAGACAGAGGAAGCTCCAGAGGGGGAAGAAAAAGAGGAAGATGCTAACTCTAACCACTCAGGGGAGGGAAGGCATCAGACCCCAAGTGAGGAAGAGGAGGAACGGTCCTCAATGGATACAGTCACTAGGGGCAGACCCAAAGCTAGTGGTAGGAAGAGGGTCCTTTCAGGAGGAGAGAACCCATCCATAAGGGAAAGAGAGCTGGAAGCACAGCTAGCCTACATAGCTTTGGAAGCAGAGAAGCTGGACCTAGAAAAGAAAAAGTGGGCATACAAAGAGAAAAGAGATGGAAGCAGCGATAAAGAAGCTGAGGTGTCCATGGGTGGGGGAGTTTGCCCCAGATTACCCAAGGGGGTGGTTCCTGCTTATGTAGAGGGGGATGACATAGATAAGTGGCTAGGGGCCTTTGAGAGGGCACTCCAAATGAGAAGGGTTAGGCCTCAATACTGGGGTTCCCTTTTGTGGGAGTTGGTCCCCAACTCAGGGAGGGATAGGCTTCTGACCTTAAGGGGGGAGGAGGCAGATTCATACCCTAGTATGAAGAGGTGCTTAGTCAAGAAGTTTGGTCTGACCCCAGAGCAATATAGAATGAAGTTCAGGGACACCCAGAAGGTCAGTACCCAGTCTTGGGTTGACTTTGTGGACACCTCACTAAAGGCACTAGAGGGCTGGATTATTGGCAACAAAGTAAATACTTATGAGGGGTTATACAATCTGATCATGAGAGAGCACATCTTGACCAATTGTATCCAAGAAAGGTTACGCCAGCATCTAGTGGACTCTAAGCTGACCAACCCTAGAGAGCTAGGGGAGGCAGCTGATGAGTGGTTGAGAACCAGGGTGGTTGTCAAGTCCCAGGGGGGAGACTCCAAGAAGGGGGGGACAGGTCCCCAAAAACCTAAGGAGGGAGGTGGTAAGCCCACCACAGAGACTCCCTCTGTACCCCAGAACCCTAAGAAGGAGGAGAGTAAATCCCACTCCCAATCTGACATGCAGAGACAGGGAGACCCAGGGTTAAAAAAGCTCTTGGACAGTAGGGCTTGCTTTGACTGTCAGCAGACAGGTCACTTCAGAGGAGATGCAGCCTGTCCAAGGAAGGTGGTTAGCACTGGGCTGTCCAGTGTAGCCATAGAGGAGGATTCCTCAGATGATGAAGTCCTCCTAGCATTGTGCTGGGAGACAGGACCAGATGGTAAGCTGGTGATCCCTGAGGGTGGGAGTAGGCACTTCCACCACATTCAAGTGAATGGGATCCCTACCACTGGCCTGAGAGACACCTGTGCCAGTCACACTGTAGTGAGTGACCGGTTAGTGACCCCAGACATGTATGTCCCAGGAAAGACAAAGAAAGTCAGGATAGCCACAGGGGAGGTCACCTCCAAACCTGTAGCCATAGTGCCCCTAGAGAGGGAGGGTATCCTTGACTGGATTAGGGTGGTAGTCAGTGCTGACCTTCCCCTAGATTGTATCCTGGGCAATGACCTCCCAGAGGTGAGTCTGGTCACAGATGGGGTGGTTGCCCAGGGCGCCCCCCCTACCCAAAGTCCTGGGGAGTCAGTCCCTACAGTTAGGAGACAGGGGTCCCCAAGAAAAGGAAAGAAGAAAAGGAAGGGTAGGCCACTCTTAAAGAGAGTTCCAAGGAGCCAAAGGCCTTCTGCCCCAGTAGGGGGGGAGCCCAGAGTTGGCACTGGTGAGGCCTCACCTGACCCCAAGGAAGTCCTGAGTAGTCAGGCAGCTGTCCAGATGCAAGGTGTTGCCCCTGCACTGACAGAAGGGAGAGTGGAAGGAGGGTGTCTGCCACAGGAGGTGGTAGCCCCCCACTCTAGACAGCAAGAGGGGTGCCAGGACCCCAAAGATGCCCCTAAAGCAGCTCAGCCACCTGTCAGTGGAGAGCTTAGGGTGTGGTTCTGGGTACTGACAGCTGTCAGTAGCCTCTGCTGGGTGCTAGCCTTCCTGGCAGCACTGTACTTGGCCTGGGAGGCAGACCCCAAGGCCAATAGCAAAGTAGGCCCCCTGACCCTGTTGGTCATGGTGGGGTTGCTCAAGTGTTGGGTGACCTCTTTGGGTAAGCTAGGTGTTGCCCTAGCAAAGTTAGGAGTAGGGGAGGTGGGCACCTCACTACCCAAGTTGACAGAGAGAGAGGAGGAAGACCCCCCTAGAGGGAAGTTTCAGTTTGAGTTGGGTCCTTTTACTGTTGGGATGGCTTCACTACCCAGAGGGAGTGACCCTGACAGGAGGATGTAAGGCAGAGTAGGCCCTGCAAAGGGACAGCCAGTTTTCTTCACTGTCTTCCTCGCCTAACAAGCCAGGAAGACTCTCCCAGGGTTGGGCTGAGTCTCCTGGGCGTGTGGGCTGGGGGGGGGTTGTGTGAGAAACTGGGGCTGATTGCAGAGGCCCCATAACTTTTTGCCCCCATTTTCCACTTTATGCTGGTGTTTTCCTGACTCTGATGGTGCCCTGGGTACTGCTAACCAGTCCCAGGGCCTGTGCTCTGTGTAAAATGGATATGCAAATTAGGCTAATTATAATTGGCTAAGTAAACCTACCTATAAGTCCCTAGTATATGGTAGGGCATGTAGGTTTAGGGACCACAGCATAGGTGGTGCACACCTAGGTGCATTGCTGAGGTGCCCAGTGTCATTTTAAAAGCAAGCCTGCCTTGCTGGCTGCTTTTAAATTAAAGTTATATGCAAATTCGACTTTGGAATTAAAGGTACTTCCAAAGTCTTAAACTACCTTATTTTTACATATAAGTCACCCCTAAGGTGTGCCCTATGTGCCCCTAGGGCTGGGTGCCATGTAACTATAAGCAGGGACTTTATAAAAATAGATTTATAAGCCCTGGTGAGGTAAAAACAGCCAAATTCGTTTTTCCCTCATTGAAGTAAATGGCCTTCATAGGCTAGAATGGGCAGACTTTATTTAAAATTTTAAAGTCTCCTTAAATGTTACATACCAAGAATTTGGTATCAAATTGATTGTTATAATAAATCCCACAACTTCCAGTTGTTGGATTTAATATAACTAGTGCAGGTAAAAAGTTTAGACTTTACCTAAAAAGTTGCCAATTTCAGCTCTGCATTGTTTTTGCTGCTGTGCTCTGATTGGCCAGCCTGCAGCAGCTTCTGCCAGGCTACTTTAATGAGGTGTGAAGTGGCCTGACTTCACACAAAGGAATGTGCTTGGGGGAGAGAATCTCCACTCAGCAGATGGGGAAGCAGGAAGGGGGAGGGCTGCCAAACTGGTCTTCAAAGGCAGAGAAGGACATTTGCAGCACCCAGCAACACCCCCACATCCTGCAACCCCAGACAGCTAGGTGCCCCCTTGATTAGATTAGGAGAGGGCAGGAGAGGGGTGTGTTTATGATTTTTAGCCACACCAGTGGGTGGGCTCAGCCAGATCTCTCCTCTAAAAATCAGATTCATCCACTTTGGATTTTTAGAGACTGTTGCCTTCTGGGATGGATTTTTGCCACACTTCCCAGGAAGTGGTCATCACAGGGGGACGACCCTGTCCCTGATTGGAGGACCAGGGCCCCCCTGCTTTTCACCCAGGAGCAAGGATAAAACTGGCAGACCTGCACCCACGCCTCAGATCCCCTCCAGAATTCAACAAGAAAGGAACTAAGGAAGAAGAAGGACTGCCCTGCTGGACCCCTGGCCTGCACCTGGACCCTGCACTCAGAAGGACTGCACCAGCTGCACACTTGGGCTTCACCACAAGAAGGACTTTGCCTGGCTTCAACTGGTTCAAGGAGGGACTCCCTGTTTGCTACAAGTGAAAAATTGCTAACCAGAGTCCCCTGCACCAACTCCTGAAAGAAGCGACCAGCTGACCACTGTCCAGTGGCCAAAAAGGAGTTTGCGCCAGGTGCACTCTGGGAGTTGAAGTCCGCACCCCCAAGGACCATCACAGAACTCCTGGACCCTTGGGGTGAGCTGTGGACCCCAAAAGAACCTTGAAAGAACATCTGGGTGAAGCCCCAGAAGTTTGGAAAAGATTGGAGAATTTTTTAAAAAAAGCTCCATAAAGTGACCGACCCGACGCGGAAATTCTAGCCGGCTTGCCTCAACCGCGACCCGGCCTGACTTTGTGGTTCGTCCCGGTAAAGAAAAACATCCAAAAAAAAAGACTAAGTCCGAACGTAAAAAGTTGACCGGGACCTCCCAGCCATCGTATCCGAGAAGGGCTCCATGGACGTCGGATCAAGATCCAGGTTTACCCCGGTCGAAGGATTTTCATCTCGAAAAAACGACTAAGTCCGAAGGTAAAAATCACCACCGAGGAAACCGACTTCGCGTATCCGGACAAGGGCTCCAGGAGGTCGGATTCAACTGGCAGGTTCGTCCCGGTGAAGAAAAACTTCAAAATAAAGACTAAGTCAGAAGGTAACTTTTTAACCGAGGCCTCCCGCGACCTGTAGCCGAGCAGGGCTCCATCGCGGTCGGCCTGAAAGTTTGACTTTGCCCCGGTCCTGGTGCAACCAGATGACCCGATTGGCGCTTTTTGTTTCTAAGCGCTAGAAAATAATAATACTTTAAAAATTCATATCTCCGGTTCCCCTGAACCGATTTTAATCGTTTTTGTGTCATTTTAAAGATAAAAATATAAGCTATTTTTATAAATTGGTTTTGGATTTTTAAACTGTTTCCTGTGTTTTATTTAATTACTGTTTTGTGATATTTGAATGCTTTACACTTTGGCCCTCATTCTGACCTTGGCGGGCGGCGGAGGCCGCCCGCCAAAGTCCCGCCGTCAAGTTACCGTTCCGCGGTCGAAAGACCGCGGCGGTAATTCTGACTTTCCCGCTGGGCTGGCGGGCGGTCGCCTTCAGACCGCCAGCCAGCCCAGCGGGAAAGAGGCTTCCACGATGAAGCCGGCTCGGAATCGAGCCGGCGGAGTGGAAGCTGTGCGACGGGTGCAGTTGCACCCGTCGCGTATTTCACTGTCTGCGCAGCAGACAGTGAAATACATGTAGGGGCCCTCTTACGGGGGCCCCTGCAATGCCCATGCCAGTGGCATGGGCACTGCAGGGGCCCCCAGGGGCCCCGCGACCCCCCCCTACCGCCATCCGGATCTCGGCGGTCCGACCGCCGGGATCTGGATGGCGGTAGGGGGGGTCGGAATCCCCGCGGCGGTGCAGCAAGCTGCGCCGCCGCGGAGGATTCAATGGGGCCGCGGTACACTGGCGGGACCCCGCCAGTGGTGCCGGTCCGACCGCGGCTTTACCGCCGCAGTCGGAATCCCCATTGGAGCACCGCCGGCCTGTCGGCGGTGCTCCCGCGGTCCTCCGCCCTGGCGGTCAAAGACCGCCAGGGTCAGAATGAGGGCCTTTGTCTCCTAAGTTAAGCCTTGACGCTCGATGCCAAGCTACCAAGGGTAGAGCTGGGATTAATTTACTGAGACCTAACTGTACTTTTGTGGAGGTTTGTGGCTTGTTGCTAGGTGTAGGTACCTACCTGCCCTACCAATAACCCATTTTCCAACAAATGGAAACTCCCATGTTAACTTCTGAGAGATAGGCCTTGCAACAGTGAAAAACGAATTTGGCAGTATTTCACATAAGTACATGTCCCACCTTTAACATACACTGCACAGGCCCAGGGCACCACTACTGCACTTTACTAGTACTTACTAGTAAATCAAATATGCCACTCATGGATAAGCCAATAACACATACAATTTATACAGGGAATACTTACACTTTAACACTGGTCAACAGTGGTAAAGTGTCCAGCGCAAACAAAAACTACAGAGTCCAGCACACAAAAGCAACCTGTGAAGAAGAGACAAACTGTTAGGGGAGACAATGCCAGTTATTCCAAGTCTAACAGAACCATTATGTAACTCCAAGATTGTGTAAGTTGGATCAACTCTTGTTCTCTTGATAGTCAGTTCACCATGGAACATAGCAACACACGCAACGCTTTCCTAGATCTCACTATCCGAACAGAGGATGGTGTTTTGTACATATCCCTATAAACACATCCCTCTTTAGAAAACCTACTGAATGAAACTTCCTTTTGATGCACTCCAGTCACCACCATAGAAGCCTATGAGACAACCTTCCTTATGGGCAGTTTTTGACAGTATGCAGAAACTGTTTTAAGAAGGAAGATTTCTGCAAGAAATCTGACCTGCTCATCAACCATTTGACAGAAAGAAGCAATCCCACACAATTAAAGACAGGAAATAAGCATGAGAACATTTACTGACTCCCAAAACATAAATTGAGACAGAGGGAAGAATAGGTATTTGTCAGCACATTTCACACACACAACAACACCATTTCTAAACACTGGTACCTGGTTAGTGATACCATCCAACATAAGGATCTACCCCTTTAATCTCTCAATTGGGATCCCAAAGTGAGGGACAAATTGGAAAGAACAGTGTTACCTGCTCCTACAACCTCAACTATTCATTCTCAATGAGGTCTACCTCCAATCAGGGAGCATTTCAAACGTGCCACTATGCAGCTTGCAAGCTCTGTAAAGAAACCAGGGTCTTTACCCATGGAAATGTGTCACAGCTCTTAAATGCTTTTTCCAACTATAATTCACAAAATGTTATCTATGAATTATGGTGACCATGTTCAAAGATCTACATAGAGCAGACTGCTCAAAAGTAAAAGCATGCATCTTTAAAAAAAAAAGTAGGATCAACTGTGTTAGAAACAGGGTTCGGTTGGCTGTCAGGTTGCCCCCTGTCCAAGCAAGGTCCCTCCCTCTAGTCAGTGTAAAGAAGGATCACACTCAGTTAACCCCCGCTCACCCTCTTTAGAAAAATAGTAAATATTTGATTTAAAAAAACAAGACCACATATGATAAAAATCATGTTAAGCTGTGTTGTGACGGAGTCGTTTCCTGCAATACGATGCCACTGGCGCAGTTTATGGAGTCGTATGGACCCCCAGGTACAGTACCTTTGTAAAACAATTAGAAAACATGCGGGTACACAGTTGTGGAGTGAGGCGTCTCTGGATCCAATGCGGCACCTTTTCCGGTGCTATGGGGCGGAGGAGCAGAGGCATTGTGCAGTGGCGTCAGGTCCTTACTGCAGAGCGGTGGAGGTGAGGCGGCATCGGTTACGAGGTGTCAGTCCCTTATTACCTCTAGCAGAGACGAAGTCCGGTGAAGTCATGATGCTGCAGCATGACGCTCATGTCACGGGGTCACATGAGCCACAATGGAGCCGGGTGTCATGAACGTTGGTGTTATGACACTCCAATCTCAGCGGCAGCGATGCGGACCTGCGGAGTCATTGCGCTTCTGCGAGGTCCACTGCTTCAGGTGCAGGTGGCATTGTGAGTTCCATGCCCCAGGGTCCTTAGCAAAATTGCATGGCGTTGTTTCACAGGATTTCACCAGAAATTCGCTTCCAGGGGCCCAGGAACTGGAATGGCACCCTCTGGCAAGCTAGAGTCCACAACATGTAGACTCAGAACTGGATGGTGAAGCCTTTGCTGTCCTAGAGGCTTCAAAACAGGAGGCAAGTTCTACTCCAAGCTCTTGGATATTCTTCTTCAAACAGGAATACACAACAAAGTCCAGCCTTTGTCCCCTTTCACAAGCAGAAGCAGAAACTGTAGGATAGCCCAACAAAGCACAGTCACCGGGCAGCACTTCTCCTCAGCTCTTCAGCTCTTCTCCTTGGCAGAGGTTCCTCTTGTTTACAGAAGTGATTTAAAGTCAGCGATTTTGGGTTCACCACTTATACCCCTTTCTGCTTTTGAAGTAGGCAAACTTCAAAGGAAAGTCTCTGTTGTTCACAAGATCCTGCCTTGCCAGGGAATGCCCCAGCCACACACCTAGGGGTTGGAGACTGCATTGTGAGAGGGATGGCACAGCACATTCAGGTGTAAGTGATGACTCCTTCCTCCACTCTAACACAGATGGTTCATCAGGGTATGCAAGCTACACCCCAGCAGCCTTTGTGTCATTGTCTAGAGGGGATGCACACACAGCCCAACTGTGAAACTGACACAAACAGGGAATCCACAAACAGGCAGAGTCACAGAATGGTTTAAGCAAGAAAATGCCTTCTTTCGAAAAGTGGCATTTTCAAACTAATAATCCAAAAACCAACTTCACTTAAAGATGTATTTCTATCTGCTCTCAAAGGAAATCCACACTTTAATATTTTTTAAAGGAAGCCCCCAGGTTAACCTATAAGAGAGATAGGCCTTGCACAGTGGAAACTGAATTTGGTAGCATTTCACTGTTAGGACCTTTAAAACACATCAGTACATGTCCCACCTTTAACATATACTGCACCCTCCCCACTGGGCTACCTACGGCCTACCTTAGGTGTGCATTACATGTATAAAAAGGGAAGGCTTAGACCTGGCAAGTAGGTATACGGACTGTCCTTCACTGCAGTGCTGGTGCACAAATTGCTGCCAAGTCAAACCCAGGCAGCCTTGCACCATGGTGCAAGGGTGGCTGTGTTGTCAGCAGGATTGTTGTTGTGCAGGAAGGCTCACCTTCCTACACAAAAAACATCCTGGGAGGCATTTTCCTGAAAAGAGGAAACTACGAGGAAAAATAAAAATATTTCTCCTTGTTGCACCTGCCCTGGAAAGGCATGCAGGTTTGACAAATTCACAGTTTTACAGTTTCTTGTATATTTGGGAATGCGCCAAAACCCATGGGAGTTGCGTGGAAACACCTACCACAACACCCATGGTACGCCTCCCTAATGTACTGTTAGGCAACTCAGTGACTTGCACTGCGTTCCCTTACACCATGTCTACTAGGCCATGAAAAGCCAAGCAAAGTGTGTTTGCATGACCTTGTAGATATGGACATGCACTATGCACTCCGGTGAGTCACAAAAGTGACAGTCTGGCAGTGTATAGGCTTTGTAAATATGCCCCCTAATCTTTTTGTTCGTGTTCCATCTCCTATGAATATTGCTTTGAATAGCTTTTCTGTATGGGACCTTGGGCCGTTTTTATTCATTGTTCCCTACATTCCTGTACCGTGGCCCATGTTCTCTCCTGTGCAAGCTCAGCCTTGGCTTCCCCCATAATTACATTTGCGCTTTCATTATTTATGCATTCACATCCGCTCATGCAACAGAGGTTACCACTGGACCTCGCGATGAAGGTGGCATGGGCCCTTACACCACTGTTTGTATTTTCAGTTATATGCATGAGTACTTTAGTCATCTTGGGGTTTGCTGTCTGTTTTTGATGAGGAACAGGGAAGAGGTTTAATTAACTTTTGATGCACCTTCATGATGAACTGGGGTGCTTAGCACCTTGGATTGAGGCATCGCAATTGTGGTGGTATGAGCCTTCATGTCACTGACTGTTTTTCCTATTGTTTCTCAGATTAACAAATGAGTGCTCTAGTATACTATGTGGCTTGTGCTTTGTGATTGACGGAGATCTTGGCATCGTTCCACGTTCAACATTAGCTTTGCTTTGACCACACTCATGGCACATTTTGTTGCTTATCAACATGGGAGGAGACACGAATATCAGGTTAGCAGTCTAGCTTCTTGAATGACTGCGTCTTGCTCAGGCTTGACCTGATAGACAGCCACTTTACCACACCGACTGCTGGGCGGAATCAACAGGCACCATGGCGGTAGCCGCCTACAGCCAGGCGGAAGCCAATGTTACGCCCACTGTATTAAGACACAGGAAACTGCCACCTTTTCCGGGGAAGTTCCAATGACTTCAAAAGCTTAGTGGAAACAATGCACAGAAGGGAAGCAACTCACCTGTGGAGACTCAGGGAAGAACCAGGGCACCATGGAGCCTGAACTGCATAGATTCCCAATGATCTTCTACGTCCTGCTCCACCATGAACACCAACGACGGCGAAGATGACCACGCTGAGTACAGCTGCCTAGCACACGGGGGAGCGGAGAGAGTGACACACACGCAACACGCAGCACCCCTACCCCAATGCCATACACACAAGCAGATGCAGTAAGAAAACATATTTACCCCGTACCCTTCTGGAATAATGCAAGGACAACACGAATAGATGAAAGTGAGAGTAATAAGATAAATACAGTAGTAATACGTGCATCCAATCTAAAAGTATATACATATTTACAAATCAAGGGACACTGCCCAGTCCTCAATATTCGTGGGCCAAAGGGCCACATTACAAAGTCCAAGGCCCCACTTGTCTTCTGCAACAACACGGAGAGAACACTGCAGGGGCATCAGTTTGAAAGTAGGCAGGCACCTCAGGGGGATGGGGGCACCTCAGCCGGCAGATGGAACAACACCACTGGTCCTTGAGGGGGCGACATGCCCTGAGCATTGGTCCTGGGGAGTGCAAGGCCACAGTTTCTCAAGTGGTTGACTTGCACACTGGCTCTGGAGGGGGCATCACTCCCTGTGATCTTCATCCTGGGGAGGATGGATTGAGTGGGTGGCTTACACACTGGTTCTGGATGGGACATCATGCCCTTTGATCTTCATCCTTGGGAGGATGGGGTGAGTGAGTGGCTTACCCACTGGTTCTGGAGGGGGTTACTGTGCCCTGTGATCTTCATCCTGGAGAGGATAGGGTGAGTGGGTGTGTTCCCCACTGGTTCTGGAGGGGGCATTGTGCCCTGTGAAACAGGTCTTGAGGAGTGCAAGGTCACAGTCTCCCAGGTGGGTGTCATACCCACAGGATTTGTAGGGGCAGGCCACACAAAAGCCCAATGGACGCAGGACTACACACTATCCGCCGGTGGTGACAACTGCTCAGTGGTGGTGATGCTGATGTTGCTGCTGTTGTTGGGGGGACGTTCCTGTCCATCCCCTTTAGCCTCGGACGGCTGCCCACTGGTGCTGCTGGTGGTGCTGGTGGTGGTGGGGGGAGGCTACAGCCCATCCCCTGCAGCCTCGTGGTGCTGCTGCTGCAGGTGGTGGTGGGGGGAGGCTCCTTGCTCTTCTTGGCAGCAGCTGGGGATGGCTCCTTGCTCTTCTTGGTAGCACCTGGGGATGGCTTCTTGCTCTTCTTGGCAGCAGCTGGGGATGGCTCCTTGCTCTTCTTGGCAGCAGTTTGGGATGTCACCTTGGACTTCACGGTAGCAGCTGGGGGTGGCACCTTGCCCTTCCTGGCAGCACTTGGGGCAGGCACCCTTTCCATGTGGCTGCCTGGTGCCTGGGATCCTTTCCCACCACGAGTTGCTGTGGACACTACTGGGCCCGTGAAGTGGGGGGGGCTGAGGTGCCTTCCTGGGGTTTACACACCCTGGCCATACGTGAATGTCGGGGGGTAGGGAAGAGGTCAATGGTGGAGTGGAAAAACTGCTTAGGAACACTGGGGCGGGGAAAGAAAGAAGGTCTGGGAGTGGAGGAAGAGGGAGTGGTTGTAGGAGGTGTCTATCTACTGTGTTTGGGTGTAGGTGCATGGGCTGGATGCTGTTGTGAGGTGGATGGCTCTTGGGTGTCTGAGTGCTTACGTTTGTGTTATTTGGGAGGAGGGGGCACAGACACAGTGGGAGAGTGCACAGGGGATGTGTGCATGGCTGTTGGGGTTTGACTGCCAGTGAGGTGTGTGTTCTGATAGGTGTGCTCGTGATGGCGGTAGTGGATGAGGATGTAGTGCATGCAGGTGTGAGTGTAGACACAACTGGGAGGGAGGTGGAGGACAAGGAGGAGGGGTCCACAGTGAAGGCAGTGGATGTTGGTATGTCTGCTTCTGGATGGTGTTTGTGTTAGTGTCTGTGGGATAAAGTGTGGTGCCTTTGTTCACCTGTGCCACTCCTGGGTGTTGTCCTGTTTGCATACTGGTCTGCCTGTGTGCTTGGGATAGGTTGGGGTTGAGGGGAGTGGGATTGGGTGGAGGAAGTTGGGGGGGGTGGTCAAAACAGGGACAAAGGCTGCCATCAAAGAGGAGGCCAGAGCCTGGATTGAGCACTGTTGGGCTGCCAAGCCAGTGTGAATGCCCACCAAAAATGCATTGGTTTGTTGCATGTGGGCTGCCAGCCAATGGATGGCATTCACAATGGTTGACTGCCCTACAGAGATGGATCTCAGGAGGTCAAAAGCCTCCTCACTCAGGGCAGCAGGGCTAACTGGGCAGGGCCTGAACTGCCTGGGGCAAAGGAGATGCCCACCTTCCTGGGTGAGTGGGCACTGGCAACTCGCTGAGGGGCTGCTGGGCTGGTGGTGCTGGTATGGGGTGGTGGCTGTACCTGTAGCTGGGGTGGGCACTGAGATGTCCGCCACCACCAGGGAGCTTCCATCAGAGGAGCTATCTGTGTCCGAACTGTCCCCTCCAGTCTTCGCTGTGGTGCTCTCCTCGCCCTCCGTCCCACTGGTGCCCTCACCGTTGGTGGACTCTGCCTCCTGGGTCCTGTGGGATGCAGCTCCCTCCATCGCCGGTGCCTCTGCTCCTCCACCAGATGATGCTAATGCACATAAGGACATGATGACAAAACAAATAGGTGGAGGAGAGAGACAAACGATACACTTAGTCAATGGGTGCACCAACACCACCGTTGGTGTACATAGCACACAGGGAACAGCCCTACGCACTATGCAATGCACTACCAGTAACAATGCTAGTCACCAGGGCATGGGGAGGGGCACATACCGCCAACTTCAGCATAGCTGGGACCCACACACCCCTGCCTAGTACTGGATGCCTAATAGCTAGGTAGGAGGAATTTCACATCAGAACCCTGCCCAACATGGGACCTAGTCTGCAATGTCAGCCCTGTCCTAAGAGCACCCACAGGCACACATCCCCCACCCAGATACCATCCCACCAGGTAAGTAGTAATGATGGACAATGTACTCACCCCCTTGTTGCTGCTGTGATGCCCCTAAGCGCCCATCAAGCTCTGGATAGGCCACTACCAGTATGGGGGCCATCAGGGGGGTCAGGATTTGACGGGCGCCCCTTCCTCATTGGGAGGCCATCCCCAGCTGGGCCTCCGCCTTCTTCCGTGCCCAGCATCTCAGGTCCTTTCACTGTTTCTGACAGTGGGTGCTACGCCTGCTGTAGACCCCCAGGGTCTGCACGGCCTTGGTGACGGCACACTATATACCCTTCTTTTGATGGGCGCTGGCCTGCAGAGGAGATATACACAGGGAAAGGTATTAGTTAGACCATCCTGTCTGTTACACTCATGGCCCACCATAGCCTTTCCCATCCCCTTACGCACAGACATGGCCCAAAATACATGCTGCATGCCACCCAGGGTCCATGCACCAACCCCCCCTACACGAGGTCTTCACACACAGCACTCCATGCATTCATGCCCCATGCATCGTGCTCACAGTGTACTCACCTGTTAGTCTGGAGGCCCATACAGCAGTCCATACTGGGGTAGGACCCCATCCACTAGTCTCTCCAGCTCTGCCGAGGGGAAGGCAGGGGCCCTTTCCCCAGTCACATGAGCCATGGTAGGTTCCAGACAGAGGTCACAGCAGCACATGCAGTTTAGGTCCTCTCCTGTGAAGGTCGGGTAGCAAGTGAGTGAACAGATAGAAAATTCGGTGACGTCTGCAGCGGTGCATACCATCACCGCCAGTGTACATCACCATTGGCCACTGTACCCCATAGGGCCCAATAATAACCAATGAGGAGTTGCACAGTGGTTCCCGACCGCCTCCAGCAATGCGGCACAGCGTTAGCAGAATTACCTCACTTCCAGCTGTCCCTCCATCCAGGACAGGCAGATGCCATTTCAGGGGAGTTTAGGCCATGGATCATAACTGCATCACAGATCACAATTGTACATTCAGGACATACACCACAAATACAATAAAAAATCCCATCATGCATTGAACTGTAGTAGCTACAATGTACAAAATATGACCATCTCCTTACTCTTTTGTCCCATAGGATGCAATCGCTGTGGATGAATAAGATGGGGACAGACCACTGGTGGACTTTGCAACTATGGAGGACAGGCACATTATTGTCACCTACAGACATGACAGGGCCACAATCACAGAGCTGTATGCCCATCTGGAGCCTGACCTGATATCTGCTATCCGTCACCCCACTGGGATCCCCCCTCTTGTGCAAGTGCTATCTGGGCTCCATTTCTGGTTCTTTCAAAGTGACAGTGGGCTTGGCAGCAGGAATGTCACAGTCAATGTTCTCAACAGTGCTGACCAGAGTGTTATCTGCCCTGATTGAACACATGTGCAGCTACATTGTTTTCCCCCAAGTGGAGGATTTGGCCACAGTGAAGGCTGACTTCTACATAATGGGACATATTCCCAATGCCATTGGGGAGATTTATGGAACACATATTGCATTTGTCCCCACCCCCGGCAAAATGAACAGGTGTTCCGAAATCTCAAATGTTTTCACTCAATAAATGTGCCGATGGTGTGTTTGGCGGACCAGTACATCTCCCATGTCAATGCTAAGTATCCAGGTTCGGTGCATGATGCTTTTATCCTGAGGAATAGTAGCATCCCAAATGTGATGGCCCAACTACAGAGCCACATGGTGTGGCTAAAAGGTGAGCCCTGGTTCCCACCCAGTGGATGTTGGTGTATGGGTATGGTGTTGGCTATAAGGGTTAGTGTGTTGCTAACAATTGTCCCTCGATATTTGCAGTTGCTTCGGGTTATTCCAACCTCTCATGGCTACTGACCCCTGTGAGGAATCCCAGGACAAGGGCAGAGGAACATTACAATGACGCACATGGGTGAACAAGAAGGATCATTGAACGTACATATGTCCTCTTGAAGTCCAGGTTTCGGTGCCTCCATCTAACAGGTGGATCCCTCTGCTGCTCACCCAAGAAGGTCTGCCAGATAATTGTGGCATGCTGCCTGTTGCATAATCTTGCCTTGAGATGCCATGTGCCTTTTTTGCAGGAGGAGGAGGGTGGAGATGGCAGTGTGGCAGCATTGGACTCTGTGGACAGTGAAGATGAGGAGGCAGAGGATGAGGACAACAGAATTGCAGTGATTGGACAATACTTCCAATGACACAGAAGTAAGATATTGAAACTTTACATTTCATTGAAAGTTTTTTGTTTAACATTGTCACTGGCAGGCTGTCATTTCCCACTGCCATGCCTACTCAATGTATCCCTATTGCAACTCTTTTTGCAGATGTTGGTGCCTCACTATCGCTCCACGTGTGTTCACTGCAGGCAACTAGAGCTCTTCCCTATGTATGCATTACTATACAGTTGAATTGCAATGTTTAAACCTTGTTAAACGAATACATACTTAAATCCTTTGACTTACTCCATACTTGTATTTTTTTAAAGTGTGCTTATTGCAGTGCTCTGAAGGAAAGGGGGAATTGCAGTGGGCTGGGGCGATCATGGAGGAGAGTCCAGGGTAGAGTCCAGTCTATTTGTAGCACAGGTGCATTGTCCAAGGGGGCATTGGAAGGGGAGCAATGGCAGTTAAAGCTGGACAGGGTGACAGAGTGGGATGCAAGGGTGACAATCAGGAGAATCTTATTTCCTGGCGGGGGTCTTGGCAATGTTCTCTGGCTTCTGCCTGAACCACAGGGAGCATTGGCAGGGTGGTTCTCCTTCTGCAGGGGGAGAGGTGCTGATGGCCTGTTGGTCTTGTGGTGGGGCCTCCTGTCCACTAGCGGAGGTGGAGGGCTGTTCAGTAGTCTGGCTAGTGGCAGAGGCCCGCTGGTGTGACACTGCCTCCCTCATAATGTTGGCCATGTCTGCCAGCACCCCTGCAATGGAGACCAGGGTGGTATTAATGGCCTTCAAGTCCTCCCTAATCCCCTGGTACTGTCCCTCCTGCAGCCACGTGTTCTCCTGCAACTTGTCCAGGATCTGGTCCAGCGTATCCTGGGAATGTTGGTATGCTCCCAGGATCACGGTGAGTGCCTCCTGGAGAGTCGGTTCCCTGGGCCTGTTCTTCCCATGGGGCACAGCAGTCCTCCCAGCTTCGCTGTTGTCCTGTGCCTCTGTCCCTTGAACTGTGTGTCCACTGTCACTGACCCCAGATCCCTGATTGTCTTGGGTTTGTGGTATGGCCTAGGGTCACTGTAGTGATGGACACACTGCTGACTGACGTGTCCTGGGGACAGAGGTATGGGCATGCTGGGCGGGTGCTGTGGGGGAAGCTCTGTGGTGGTGTGTAACTGTGCCTGAATAACCGACTGTCCGGCGGTCCCTAATGGCCAGGTTGGTCATCCATATCCAGGCGATCAGAGTCACTGTCATTGCTGTGGGCCTCCTCTGTGGGGGGACTGGATGTTGTTGGCACCTCTTCTCCGGTGACATTTGCCAGGATACCTGTGGTGATGTAAATGTAGTGTTAATATTTCTGTGTGTGACATATTGTGCATGGGTGGATCGCCCTCTATGGTTGTTATTGCCCTGGCAGCTTTACCTTGTGTGAGTTGTTATGTGGTGGGCACACTGATTCTCTCTAGTGTGCATGCTTTAGTGATAGGTGTCTGTGCAGCTCTGTGAGTGGTGTCCATGCATTGGTATGGCATGATGGGCTTGCCATTGGGATGAGTGGGTTGTGATAGTGGGGTATATGTGAGGTGGTGGAGTGATGGGGTGAGGGTAGGCCTAGGAGTTTGTGAAGGCATGCAGGTAGGGTGGGGGATATAGTAGTAATGGTTTGACTTACCAGAGTCCAGTCCCCCTGCTACTCCTGTGAGGCCCTCAGGATGCATGATTGCCAAGACTTGCTCCTCCCATGTTGTTAGTTGTTGGGGAGGAGGTGGGGGTCAACCACCAGTACTCTGTATTGTGAGCTGGTGTCTTGCTGCAATTGGAATACACCTTCCCCCATAGGTCGTTCCACCTCTTCCTGATGTCATCCCTTGTTCTGGGGTGCTGTACCACGGCATTGACCCTATCCACGATTCTCCGACATAGCTTCATCTTCCTAGCAATGGATATCTGTGGCACCTGTGATCAAAATAGCTGTGGTTCTACCTGGATGATTTCCTCCACCATGACCCTTAGCTCCTCCTCAGAGAATCTGGGGTGTTATTGTGGTGCCATGGGTGTAGTGTGAGAAGTGTGGGTGAGGGTGTGTAGGGTGATGTGTTGGGGTATGTGATGTAAGGTGCTTGGGTGGTGTATTGGTAATGGTGGTATGTGGCTGTGGTTGTGTGAGTGCTCTTGCTGTCTCTATCTGTTTGCAATTATTTGTAGTCGTAAGGGATGTGGATAATGTGGGTATGTGTTTTACAGTAGTGTGGGTGTGTGGGTATGGTGTGTGTATGGGTGTCAGGTGTGTTTAGTTTGAATTGTCTAATGTGGTGTTGTTTTGTATGTGTGTGTGTATTTTGAGCGCAGAGGTATGTACCACCAATGGTTTACCGTCATTGAATGTCCGCCGCGGTGATTTGTGGGTCATAATGTTGTAGGCTTTCTTCTGTTGGCGTAACAGTGTGGGTTTTGATACCGCTGGTTCACCACTGACCTTTGGGCTGGCGGACTTGTGTGTGTGGCTGAATAGTGACGGATTGGTATGTGTCTGTTATAATATGGTGGATGGATATCCGTGGCGGTATGTTGGTGGCAGTCAGCATGGCAGTAAGTGGGATTTACCGCCAATGTCATAATGAGGGCCTATGCCTCTATACACAGACTGTATTTTTCCTTCTTTGTCTTTTTGTCAATCTGGTCCACATATGTTTATAATCTGGTTAGTCCAACCAGATTCTCTTGGGCGTTGAATGCCACTGTAGCCCATTTTCCCTTTTTTAGTATGGGACATTCATGCATGGCTGTTCATGTGTGCATGTCTGTGTGCATGCATATCTTGGGTGCAGTTTGAGAATGGCTGCTTTGTATTGCATTATGGTGCATCCAAACGGCATTATACTGCATAGGGAGAGTCCTCACCCAGTCACTTGCCTCTAGATCGACCATAGCATGAGCTTCACAATTCATTTACCCCTTAGGACAGCTTTGTATTGACACTATCCTTAGCATGCCTGTCTATTTGACATTCCTCTGGGGATTCATCCCCCTTATATTAATTGTATAGGTCTTCTCTGTTTCGTTTATCCAGAGAGCGACAACTACTGTTCTTGATTAAATTTAGATCCAGATTGATTTGGCTAGGCATGATTCATCTATCTACATTCCATTTTCTCCTTCCTAGTATTGTTTCAAATAGATTCAGACTGACTATCTGTGTATTTCACTCTGTAGTTCGCTACCAGTTCTTTGTCCTGATGAAGACCCCGGATGATTGGTCTAAATAGGGGTATAAATGTTTGCACTTCATGGGCCAAACCAAATCTTTAATTGATGCGCTTCCAAACTCAAATGCCCTTATTATTTGATTTGTAACTGATTCATTCATGCGTTCCATGGGTATGGGCCCCAAGTACATATTGTAAATACTTATTGTTTTTGTACTTTTTTGTATAGTTCACAGATTTAAACTTATACTGCACCATCACTTGGAGCACCTGTGGTTGATTACAGGTGAAGATCAGTCTATTGAAATAATTATTTCAAATACAAAACTGAAAGTCCTCATTTTTGTGGGTTACTTGGTCCTTTTTTGTCAAGATTGACTGATTGTTTCTTCTTTTATGTTAAGTTTAACACTTTGCTTGCTAAATTGTATCAATAAATTTCTGGTTGAACAGTTCTCATTTCTATAATAGAAAGAATTAAAGGCCACATGTGCTGAAACTATGGTTGCAAAAAGCGGTGTCAATTTGCGTATCAACATTTTGTGACCTACAAATCATTTTGCAAACCCCCTTATGTTGGATAAAAACTCTGAAGTTATGTAAAGATGCTGAGAGGAACAGAGACACTGAGAGGCAGACCTATGACCAGAAGGAGCAGCAGGAGAACATGAGTGCCCATGCTGCCATGGTAGAGAAAAAGGCTGGCAGTATCCAGGTGCCCAGAAAGAGAAAATGCCAAGCAAGGGTGAACTGGATGCAATAGGTATTCTACTTCAGGTGGTTGAGTGCTGCATGTTCATGGAAGCAGCTGGCTTAGTAGAAAAGATAGGAGTCATGCCCACACCTCAATGGCCAGCGCAGGGGACCAGTGTCTCCTGGGCATGGCCATTGCACCCTGTGCCATGCAGGAGGCCCAAAATGGCACCCTGATGGTACTTTAATTTGAAAAAAAAACTACTACCTGGGATGGGGTCCCCCATCCTCTGGTGTTCCTCTTATCCTCTTGTGTGGGTAGAGGTGTTCCTGGGGCTTGAGGAGGGTACCTGTAGACCCATTCCATGGTGTTAACCATGGAAATGGGTCCACAGGTTCTATAACGTCTGGTCTGATCCAGGCATTAAATAATGGTGCAAAGCAAGCTTTGCTCCATTATTTAGCCCCTCCTCCCACCTGTGCGTCATTTTAGCATGGGGGATAAATATTGGGCTATAGAGTTAGCACCATTTTTAGATGGTAACGCCTACCTTGCATCTCACTGACGCAAGGTAGGTTCACGCATCACAAAATGGTTCAAACTCCAATATTTTGACGTTTGACATGCCTAACGTCTAAATATAAATATGGAGATAGTTTTATGCCGAATTTGCATAAAATAATTACACAAATTTGGTGCAAATGAAGAATGAATATGTCCCATAGTTTCCCCAAAAGACGGTGGTTGACAAAATATGGACGGGCCAGCACAGAAAACTAAGGAGTTGATTTATGCCTATTATTAAATATTGCTGCAAGATTTCAAACATCATATTGCTTTTGAAGCTATTGAACCAAAAGACATGAGTCATTTTGTGTTTAGATTTGTCCAAGGATTGAAACCTGTGATTAGCAACATGATTCAGCAGCATTTGATTTGTTGGCAGAATTAACAGATTGATGAGGTACTGCAGTATGCTAGGTACTGTAGTGATGAAATTGAATTGAAACAGAAAAAGTTGAAAGGGAAATTGATGGTGATTAAAATGTAATCTACTCAGACAGGAATTCAGATCCTGCAGATTTTGGTGAACACTAGTGGAATGCAACGTGTGAGCAGCAAGCTATCAACATGCCTCAGTTTGGAGGTAGAGGATGCAGTTTTATCAGATCAGAGTGGTAATGTGATTGGTGTGCAGTCAATGAATAAAATGCAGCCATGTCATGCATGCAGTAGTTTAGGGCACTTGAAGTGGGCATTTCTGCATAGTAATGTGAATAATTTTGTGCACATTGGTAGAGTCGCTCGACTGTTGACAGTGGTCAAGCTCAAATTCAGAGAATCTAAAGACTCCAAATTCAAAATGTAGCTGCTCCTATGGGAATATTGCAAATCCAGGTCCCCCAACAACAAATGCAGGTTCCACAAAAGATGTAAGTTCCTTAGCAAATGCAAGTTCCACAAGCCCCACTGACACAGCGGCAAGTGATGGTTCCTCTGCAAAACATGATTTAGAGAAGAAATGTAAATGTAAATCAGTTGGGAACACAATTTTCCTTAATTGATTTGGGTGATGAGAAGTTTTCAAAAGCATTTAACTGTGACAGTTCAGATGAGAAGGAATGCATGTTAGCAGCAACCTTAGAGGTAGATCAACATGGTCCCTATGTAAGAAAATATTGAGGGGTGTTTTATAGTTAATGGCGCTCACAATATCTCACCAAGATCTCAAATGCACATAAGTATACACAGTGCTCTTGGAAGGGAAGAACCACCCAATTCCCCCCAAAAAAGATTCCCCTAACGGGTAGTTGATTAAAATCAATCCAAGGCACTCGTCTCAAATCAATTAAAAGTCATTATCACTATCCTGTGTGTTCTCCAATTGAACTTGTTTTTACTTCATGCTTTTGAGGTCTCCTTTTGACACAGAGTCATGGTTCTTCACAACTTTGGTCAACATTTCAATTTTCTTAAGATGTCCGTTAACATTTCAGCCAATTATCCGTTAGCACTCCAGCCAGCCAAAACGTGTTTCGTCTTTCGAAAAATAATCGCTATGACTTCATCAAGGCCTTTTAAGAAATTTCCAAGAATTAATAATCCAATTTCATCAGAAAACCATGTTTATAGTCTTCTTTGTTCCAGTATCATTATTTTCCCTTATTTCCGTCATCGTTCCACTACAGGAGTGTATACTTTAAAGTCATCTGGAAGGTGTCCCTTGAGAGAATTACAGTAATCAAGCAAATGAAACCACTAGTAACACAGAGAAATGTCAGAATGTTTTTAGGAATGGTCAGCTACTGTCTCCAGTGGATTCAGAATTTTTCCCTTTTGTGTAAGACATTATTGAAACTGACACACAAGGATGTGTCCGATCTGGTGTCATTTGATGCATGAAAGAATTCTTTGGGCAGAAAGGAAGCCTATACCGAGCTCCAGCTCTGGGAATGACTGATCACAACAGATGTTTTTCACTGTTTTGTTGTGAAACAGATGGTTGTACTTTCTGCTTTCACACAAGCATATTTTTTCACCACACTTGATCCTATGGTTGCTGCATTGTCTGGCTGTTTAGAATATGTTGCTGTTATAGGTGTAAGTGTTGGCTAGTGCAAAAGCATTGTCATGGGCCACCTGTTATATATTTTTGTGCCCCATTCTGTTGAAGTATTTTTAGCACAAACAAAGACCCATGTTTAACCAATGCTCATTTGGCCCATTATGAGCAAGCTGTCTTGGGTTCTCCAAAGCACTTGAAGTTTGGAGTTTGGTTCTCCAAAGCACTGTCAAACATTGAATCCTGCAATGCTTTTCCCCAGTACTGTTGAAAATGTAAATGACTGTGAAGGTGAAGTGAAATATGACTGTCATAATATGACTGAACTGTGCACCAGACAAAGCTCTGATATTCAAGATACCCCAAAAGATGAAAATGACTATGCCATGTTTGTTGATGGCACCTGTTTAAGATACCAGAGCTGGTTATGCAGTTTGCACAGTCTCAGGACTGACAGTAGCTTCATGGCTTCAAGTAGTCTTTTCTGCCCAAGTAGCCAAACTGATTGCCCTTACTAAAGCATGCTGTTCTTCTGAACTGCTTAAAGTGACCATTTTTAATGATAGTCAATATGGTTTTGGTGTTGCTCATGACTTCGGACAGTTATGGTCCCAGAGAGGTTTTTACTACCTCCTCGAGATCACTTATCCAAATCAGTGACAACATTTACCAACTATTACCGTTACCTGTGAAAATTGCCGTTGTTAAATGTGCAGCACATCAAAAGTCAAATTATTACATCTCATTAGACAATGTCTACGCTGACCAAGTGGCCATATATTGTGCACGCCACAGCGCATCCTTTAATCAGGAATGGAGCGCCACTGAGACAAACCAATGTTTCTTTATGACAGCAATCAATACTTGGCAAGAAGTTAGGAGACTACAGGAAGAAGTGAAAGAAGAATGTAGAAGTTGGAGAAGAGCAGGTTGTGTTCAAAGGGGTGAAGACAATGTTTGGTTTTCCATTGAAGAAAAAGCTGTGGTGCCAAATAGTCTGTTACCTTCAATGGCTAAGCACTACCATGGTCAGGCACACATTGGCAGAGATTGCATGATTAGGACTTTCAGACAAACATGGTACAATCCCAGATTTAGATTGGTTACAGAAGTTGCGTTTCACAGATGGGTAACATGTCAACAGATGAATGTAGGGAAACACACTGTGGTTAAACTGAGCCACATTGTTAGATCAGGAGGTCTTTTCAACAGAATGCAACTTTATTTAATTGAAATGCCTGTTTGCAAAAGACTGAGGTATGTTTTAGTGGCGGTGTGTATGTTCCCACATCGGGTCGAAACTTATCCAACCCACAGGAATGGTAGCCATACAGTTGCAAAGCTGCTTTTAAGGGAATTGATCCCTCGATTCGGATTTCTGACTTCTTTGGAGTCAGATAAAGGATATCATTTCAATAATGAGATCATAAAATTATTGTGTGCAACATTAAAAACTGAGCAAAGATTGCAAAGCTATTACAGACAGAAGCCTCTGGATTAGTCAATCAGATGAATGGAACTTTAAAGTCTCGACTGGCTAAAATGTGTGAATTGTCAAAACGCCAAAAGGGACCCTGCAGAGATAAGGAGAGCTAAAAGCAGGCAAACAAGTAAATATAATGTAGACAATATTACCTCTCCAAAAGTATTAATATGGGTACAAAGATGTCACTCATTATATTAAGTGTTATATTTTTTAAGCCAAAGCTAAAAAAAAATATAAAGATATAGATCAAGATACTATTTTATTTTATATACACAACTTAATATCAACTGTACAAATATATATATATATATATATATATATATATTTAAACATGAAAACAATGATGAATACCTAAGTAACACAATAAAAGAAAACTACTTAGGGTCCCAATATGAATACAACTCAATCGCAGCACCATACATACACTTGCAAACATTCATACTAAAACCGTACAATAAAAACAACTAGCACAAACTCTAATTTGATAATGTCAAAGTATTTTTTAATATTAGAGTAACTGCCAGTAGTTAAATGAAATTGATTTATAATGTTTACTGTGTGAGTTATTAGTATAAAGTAGCATGCACATAAAAATAAATGCACTTCTCAGTTGTACCTGATGTGATGCTTTAACACTTTACAATGAAATGCTTTTACATATTCTGATGATATATTATTAATGCTGAGATTATAAGTTTTCATATTGTATGTGTTATCATTAATAACAATTTTAGTTCTTTATATTTCTTGTGTTAGCATAACTAGCCCGGAAGACTTTGGGGGTCATTACAAGTTTGGTGGTCTTTTGGCAAGACTGTTGTGGTGGCTGTCGCCAAAAGACCACCATGTTGGTGGTAATCCAACCACCGAGCTAAGAGTCACACTGTGAAGTCTGCCAAAAAATAGCCAAATTTTTTAAACTGCCAGGACACTGGAAGATGAAAAAGAGGCGTTCCCACCACCAACTGCGCCAGCCCAACAAAAATGCTCCCATCAGATGGCGATCCCCAAATCATGACTGCGGTTCTTCCATGGGAGCAAACCATTGGTGGTGCAAGCCATGGCGGTCTCAACTTACTTCAGTCAGAACAACACACCACATTGGATATTTTGAAAACACCACACCTGGCACATATCCACCCACCCAACACACCTACTCACTGCACTATATGACACACGCCAATGAAACCCACAATTCTTTGCAATCAAAACACCACACACAGCCACAAACAACAAACATCAAAGAGAGTTTTAAATATTAAGAAAGGGTGCCATTTAACACTTCACTATGCACACATCACACACCTCCACAACATACAGAACACACATGTTAGTACCAAACACAATCCACAACACCCGTCACACACTCACATCACAGCACCTACACCTCACCATTTACCTAACTCTGCACCCTTTCACTTTGAACACAACCCCACCTTCTTCACAACCACTACCATGTCCCCACAAAATCACCCATGTTTCACTGATAAGGAGTTGAGGTTCATGGTGGATGAAATTGTAAGGGTAGAACCACACCTGTTCAGAGAACAGGTCCAGGAAATGTCTAACGCCAGGAAAGTGAAGTTGTGGCAAAGGATAGTCAACGGGAGCATTTCTGTAGGCAGTTATCCACGCACAAGGGAGGACATCAGGAAGAGGTGGAATGACCTCAGGGTGAAGGTGCTGTCCATGGCATTCAGGCACCAGCTAGTAGTACTCAAGACTGGTGG
Organism: Pleurodeles waltl; assembly: GCF_031143425.1. Classification (NCBI taxonomy): domain Eukaryota; kingdom Metazoa; phylum Chordata; class Amphibia; order Caudata; family Salamandridae; genus Pleurodeles; species Pleurodeles waltl. Next base: position 918,670,195 of record NC_090447.1, read on the forward strand.
TGGGCCAGCACCTCCTCCCCCTACTTTCATATCTTGGGAGGAGAAGGTCTTGAACATCCTGCATCCTGCGGGCCTGACAGGAATACCTGGGGGAGTGGAGTCTGGTAAGTACCAACAACATTCATATCACACAGTTGTCCTGTCCTGCATGCTCCAACATGACCTATAAACTCCCCAGTTTATACACCACCCACTACAACTCTCTCCTAATTATCTAATACCCCACATGTCCACTGAACTCCACTTGCCCCGCACCCCTTAGACATTAGATGGGAAGTATTGGCTAATTATAGCACTACAATCGCCTGATTGCACTATTTCAACCTTTTCACAAATATTACACTGTGCTAATTATAACTTGTCATGCATGTTAAACTAATATTCTATCTAATCCATCTTGATTGTTCTAGTGTGGAACAGTATATGGCAATGACAACAATGCAATGGGTCACTCACACTAGCGTCTCAAGCAAAACACAGCTATAGCTGAGTGTCCATATATAATGACCACAGATTAAAGATCCCAAGCTAGAAATATACTCACCTGGTATGGAAAGTCTGATGGCTGAGTGGATGCACATGCAGTACATTCCGGTACAGGTCAATTTCCAATGTTTACTCACACTCTGTGGTTGAAAGCCTGGTTAAACCCTGTGGCTAGCTTGGTACAAGCTTGTTTAACTAATTGTATTCAATTGTCTAATTCTAACAGAATTCCGTGGCTAACATTCCTGTGAACTTCCTTCCGGAATTTAGGTCTGGAGGATATGTTCACTCACTCATAGTCCCTACCCGCTAATGCAAAGGAACTGGTTAAAAACCATTATATAGAGTATAGCTCGAATCTTAGATTACAGGGGGCTTTGAACCTGAAATCTTTTGACCCCTGTGTCCAGATCTCAACCACGATCTTTATGGAACCTTATTTAACCTGGTGTCCGAGCTGGTCATCATATTCCCTTCTTGTTATATTTAAATTAAATCTGATAAATTAGAAGGCTTCCAGAAGCAATGTACTTGGCAAAAAGTGGTCCCAAACTGCCCCTGTGATTCTTTTTCTAAGCAAAGCACTAGTCATTTCTTCTAATTTGTTCACTTTATTCTGCTCCTAGGCATGCCTAAACATTGCCCCTTTTTACGAGAATTACAAACTATTTCTTATAAGGAAGCATTGGCTAGTGTTCAAAAACTGTCATCATTACAAATGTGTTATTCTGTTTTAAATTTCATTAGAGCTACCATCGCCATTAGGAAACAATACAAATTGGTGGATGTAGCCGTATATTAATTCAAGATGGGACAGTATATACTTTTAGATTTGACTTTGTGATGTTTTTTATATGTAAGTTATTGCATTTGCTGTTTATTTATGATGGTTTTATATACTACTTCGGTTTTGCTATTGTTTTTAGGTATTATTATGGAAGCATTAACACAAGCAATCGTGACTAGACTTGTATTTCTGCTATGCGAATATGTCTTGCTATTCTATTTTAGATTATTTGTATTATATTTTAACTATTCAAATTCTTGTCTACATTGTATCTGTACTTTTATGGCACTCTGCTGAATAAAGAAATTTTGACTGACTGACTGACTACTCACATACTTTGTTCCTAGAAGGACACCAATGTGCACTGTACCGCTCTTATTTGTGCCCTCTATCACGCAAGACAGTTCTCTAGGTAACAGAGGTGAACAACCATGTCAATATTCAGACAATGTCAGATGCCATCAGCAGTGCAATCACTACCAACATAGTTTTACAGCATAAACCATGGTGTTTGGAATTGAAGTTACAGCGTTTCATGTTGTACTAAGTTAGATTGTGCAGCACCTGTCATTGTCATTGCTGAGGATCATGTTAAGGCACTGTCTGCATCTCATACAACTGATGCAATACCCCTATTTTAACCTGCACTCTGTGTTTCACTCCTCCACAGGTGACTGTGTCATTATCGCCATGGAGAAGTAACAGAGAATGTCACTACCCCTCTGGTTGAAGGCCCAGTGAGGACAACACCGCTGGATGTCTGGGCACTGACGAAGAACCTGGCCCATCTGGCACACCTGATAAATCAACTGTCAGCCTCACTCTGCCCACATCAACTCCTTCCAGCCATGTTGCATCTACATCACAAGCAACTATTTGCCACCCAATCTGTGTCCCAAGGACTGTGTCATCCACAGTACAGGTACCTGAGTCTCACCTTGCCACCCCTGACAATGATTGACCTGCCACTACTTGGAGTGGGCACACTGTGCCAGGGGCACAGGCACATGGGGGTAGGATGTGTGATATGGATGCTGTGGACCAGAGGATGAGGTCTCAAAGGGACAAAACTGACCAAGAAACCATATCAAAAGTCTTGGGAGCCTACCAAAGTTCCAAAGGCATGATGGACTTAGTTATCACCTTGTTAGGGGAAATACAAAAGCTGCAGAGGGACAACCACCAGGAAGTCATGCAGCAGTGGTAAGAACAAAATGCCCACGTGGGTTCCATTTCAGTGGTGCTGAGAGACATGAAATACCGCACTTGAACCCAACATCTGACACCTTCAACCAGAAATTAAACATCAGGCCCTTCTACATCAGTGGGCTGCTAGTGAAATGTAGGCCATGCTGGGGAGGGGCATGTCTCAGACACCCCACTCTCTGTAGCTGAAGAAACCCTTGCAATAGTGGACGTCCACCCACACATCCAGCAGGAGCAGATGCCAAGACCAAACCCACTGCCAGAAAGTAAACCTCTCCCTGACTTGTACCCCTTGTGTGCCACAGATACACCCTGTTGACTGTTCTGTAACCAATCTCCATTTTCCTATAGTGCAAGGACACTGGACTTGGGTTTGCAAATGGTGTAAGAGCTACCCTGATGATTTCATCCCCCATGACTGAACCTCCTATTTTTTGTGTGTGTTTTACGTTAATGGTCACATTTGTGGTTTTCATTTCCACAATAAATCACACTTAAACACAGGTCCTGTGCATGTCCCATTTATCATCCCTGTATAATAGTTATGCATGCCAACTCTTGTCTGATTATGTCCCTCTGTATTGTACACCCAATGCTATGGACAGCAAAGTGGATTCCATCAGCATCATCCCATTACAATAGGACAGAATACAAAAAGGTTGCAAACTACAACTACACGCAATCAGTGGTAGATATGCTACCAGCACAAATAGCATGACTGAGAGTAGCATCAGGATGTTTGGTAAGGCGTAACACAATGCTAAACCACACAATAAAGATGTTTGGGTCATGTTACTCTACAAACATTGTAGAAGTCATACAGGTTGGTTCTTTGTATCACCTGGTAAAGCCTTATCATATACCCATACAATACCTTCCAAGTATACATATCCCATGGTACCGACAGAGATCAGTACTGATGTACCCAGTCCTGAAAAATTTCACTTACATTTGTCACATACCTGTAGGCTTGTTACTCACCTATGTCATTCAAGAGTGACATTCACATTGGTCTACAAAGTAGGACCGCATTAACAGCTCGGTTCAAGGTAGATTACATACAACTGAAACCATTGTGATGGGAGAGGCTGTGGTCCTACATCTACACATGAGGTAGACACATATCCAGACACAAATGACAGCATTTGACAACCTCCTGTACCCTACGGGTGAACTTGATGGAAAAACTATTTTCCACCCCAGTGTCCTGAGAGTCTCACAATGATTGTTACACTCCACATAATCAAGACTAATAGTACCTGGTTTAAGCCATATCCACTTCTCATGTATGTCTGCTTCTGACACTGTCTGTCATGCCTGCTATAGGGCAGAGGAGCAGAGGCATTGTGCAATGGCATTGGGTCCTTACTGCAGAGCGGTGGAGGTGAGCCAGCATTGGTTGCGAGGTGTCAGTCCCTTGGTACTTCAGGGAGAGATGAAGTCCGGCAAAGTCACGATGCTGCAGAGTGACGCTCATGTCACAGGGGCACAGGCACCGCAACGGAGTCGGATGTCATAAAAGTCGGTGTTACGACACTCCGATCTCAGCTGAGTCGTGCGCGATCAGTGGTTACAGGGATGCAAGGTCTGCGGAGTCGTTGGGGTCGATATGCTTTCGTGAGGTCCACTGCTTCAGGTGCAAGTGGCATTGCGTGTTCCGTGCAACGGAGTCCTTAGTGAAATCACATGGCGTCATTTCACATTATTTCACCAGAAGTTCGCTTCCAGGGGCTTAGGAACTGGAATGGCACCATTTGGCAAGCTAGAGTCCACAGCATGTAGACTCAAAACTGGATGGAGAAGCTTTTGCTGTCCCTGAGGCTTCAAAATAGGAGGGAAGCTCTACTCCAAACCCCTGGAGATTCTTCTTCAAGCAGGAATGCACAACAAAGTCCAGTCTTTTTCCCCTTTCACAGGCAGAAGCAGCAACTGCAGAATAGCCCATCAAAGCACAGTCACAGGCCAACATTTCTCCTCAGCTATTCAGCTCTGTTCCTTGGCAGAGGTTCCTCTTGTTTCCAGAAGTGTCACGACTCACGTGCTGCTTGCGCCTGGAATTTGCAGATCTAGTGGCGTGGATCTTCGATGTTCGGCTTTGGCCCAAAAAGGGGCGACTCTTTCTGGTAGCCACAGTGCTGTAGGTGATGGAGACCCCAAGAACAGACCGTGGCCTTCAGAAAATAACGCCAGAGGGAAAAAAACCCTTAGAACAAAAGGGGAAAAAACCTCTAAACAGGAGGACTCCTGAAAAACAAGAACAAAAAGCAGGAATCAAAAAGAACAAAATTCAGGAAACACAGAGCGATGAAATCCAGAACCAAAAAGGCGAGGAAATCAGGAGCGAAGACACTATCTGAGCAGAAAGTGTTGCAGCGCAAGGAAATGAAGAAAACACAGCCCTTATATACCAAAAGACAGGAAGTGACCCACAGGAAGTAAAAGGACACCATATTAGACAGGGAGAGGTACATAGAACAAAACAGAATAGAAACCATAGAGAATAGGGAACAATGAATGCTGGGAAGAGAAAGGTAACGTGGGAAGGGAAGAAGACATAAAAAAAGTACAACAAAAAGACCCCAGAAAGAAGAAAAGAAAGAGGACAAGAAAGAAGAAAGAAGAACAGGTAAGGGGGGTCAGGAGACCCCAGCAAGGCGGTGGAAAACAACAGAGCGAGGCCCCATGCAATGCCTGGGGCCTCGAAAAGTGCATGAAAGGCTGGGGGCGCGCCGCGTTTTAGAAACGCGCTGTGCGGCCCCAGCCGAACGCCCGGCTTGTGCCGAACATTCGGCTCGCGCCGCACCACGCGGCGCGACAAGAAGTGATCTAAAGTCTGTGATTTTGGGTCCATTACTTATATACCCTTTCTGCTTTTGCAGTCAGCAAACTTCAAAGGAAAGCCTCTGTTGTTCACACGATCCCGACTTGCCAAGCCATTCCGCAGGCCCATACCAGTGTGCTGGAGACTGCATTGTGAGAGGTCAGGTACAGCACATTCAGTTGTAAGTGATCACTCCTACCTCCACTCTAGCACAGATGGCTCATCAGGATATGCAGGCTACACCCCAGCACCCTTTGTGTCACTGTCTAGAGGAGATGCGCAAACAGCCCAACTGTCAAACTGACCCAGACAGGAAATCCACAAGCAGGCAGAGTCACAGAATGGTTTAAGCAAGAAAATCCCTACTTTCTAAAAGTGGCCTTTTCCAACTAACAATCCAAAAACCAATTTCACTAAAAGATGTATTTTTAAATTGTGAGTTCATAGCCCCCAAACTCCATATCCCTATCTGCTCTCAAAGCCAATCTGCACTTTAATAATATTTAAAGTAAGCTCCCATTTTAACCTCTGAGATAGATAGGCCTTGCATAGTGGAACCCGAATTTGGCAGTATTTCATTTCTAGGACCTGTAAAACACATCAGTACATATCCCACCTTTAACATATACTTCACACTCCTCATGGGGCTACCTAAGGCCTATGTTAGGGGTGTCTTACATGTACAAAAAGGGAAGGCTTAGGCCTGGCAAGTACGTACACTTGCCAAATCGAACTGGCAGTTTAAAGCTGCACCCACAGACACTGCAGTGGCAGGTCTGAGTCATGTTTCCAGGGCTACTTATGTGGGTGGCACACCAAGTGATGCAGGCCCTCTAGTAGTATTTGATTTACAGGCCCTGGGCACCTTTAGTGCACTTTACCAGGGTCTTATCAGTAAATCAAATATACCAATCATGGAAAAGCCAATACATATAATTTCACATAGGAAGCACTTGCACTCTAACATTGGTCAGCAGTGGTAAAGTGCCAGAGTAACAAAAGCAGCAAAACCAGAGTCCAGCACACAGAAACAACCTGGGAAGTAGAGACAAAAAGTTAGGGGACACCACACAAAGGATGCCAGGTCTAACAAACTGCAAGACAACTGGAGCTCACTGGGTGACCACTATGTGGAACTAGGCCACACAGCAAGACAAATCCTATGGCAAGTCATTGAAACCAAGAGACCAGATCCATGAGGGGGGGACCAGACCAACAAACTACTAGAAGTTGAATGCTGATGGATACAAAAGGTTGATTAATCGGTCAGTGACTAAATACCCAGGATGAATAGGGACATTTTGTGACATATGCCAAATGAGGTGGACCATGTGATGCTGACATCCACTTCTGATCACCCACTCATCCTTCTAATACTCAAGGATTACATATTGGTCCTCCTTCAATGGGTTTCTGTTATCTGTGGTCATATGTTTCCGATTTCTATTGATCCATGTCTTTGTCTACCTTTGCACATTGTATTTTATTTTATGATATGACCATGAGTGCATTCATGTTGGTTTCTCCCTCCTCTAGTTCATGATTAGAGAGTTTGCTTGGGTAATTTTTCCCTTGTACACTGAGGGGCATATTTACAAGCCCTGTGGCGCACGGCAACGCAGCAAATGACTTTGCTGCCCTGCGCTACATGGAAGGGGCAGAAATGCACTGAATCTAGAAGATACAGTGCATTTCTGTCCTTTACCAATGTGCAGGTGCACAAATGGCTGCCAAGCAACAACCCAGACAGCCTTTCACCATGGTGCAAGGGTGTCTGTGCTGTCAGCAGGATTGTTGTTGTGCAGGAAGGTTCACCTTCCTGCACAAAAACAATCTCGGGAGGAATTTTCCTGAAAAGAGGAAACTACAAGGAGAAATCAAGATATTTCTCCTTGTTGCACCTGCCTTGGAGAGGCATGCAGGTTTGACAAATTCCCAGTTTTACAGTTTCTTGTAAATTTGAGAATGCGCCAAACCCCATGAGAGTTGCGTGGAAACACCCACCACAACACCCATGGTACGCCTCCCTGACGTGGTGTAAGCAACACAGCGACTTGCACTGCGTTCCCTTACACCCTGTCTACTAGGCCATGAAAAGCCATGCAAAGTATGTTTGCATGACCTTGTACATATGGGCCTGCACTATGCACTCCGGTGTGTCACAAAAAGTGACACTCTGGCAGTGCATAGGATTTGTAGATCTGCCCCCTAATCTTTTGTTTTTTGACCCATCTCTTATGAATATTCCTTTTAATAGCTCTTCTGTATGGGACCTTGGGCCTTTCATTCAGTGTTCCTTGCATTCTTGTACCCTAGCCCATGTTCTCCCCTGTCCATGCTCATGACACATTTGAGCCTTTATCCCGCCATGATTACAATTGCACTTTGATTATTTATGCATTCACATCCGCTCATGTAACAGAGGTTACCACTGGATCTGGCGATGGAGGTGGCATGGGCCCTTACACCACTGATTGTACTTTCAGCTACAGGCATGAGCACTTCAGTTATCTTGGGGCTTGGTCTCTGTTTTTGATGAGGACCAGGGAAGCAGTTTTAATTCACTTTTGATGCACCTGCGACATTGCATCACTTCATAATGCATTGGGGTGCTTATGCATCTTGGATTGAGGCATTGCGATTGTGGACAAAGCGAGCTCTGTCATCACACTCCAACTGCTGTAGATCATCAACAGTTCCTTTGAGAACACCACCTTCTTGGAGAGCTGGAAACATGCCAAGATCAACGCCCTCCTCATGAAACCCAAGGCGGACCCAAAGGACCTCAAGAACTTCTGTCCCATCTCCCTGCTCCACTTCCTGGCAAAAGTAATCAATAAAAATGTTAACAAACAACTGACCCACTTCCTCAAGGAGAACAACACTCTGGACCCATCCCACTCCGGATTCCGCAGCAACCACAGCACCGAAACCACCCTCATCGCCACCACTGACGATATCAGTACAATTATTGACAACGGCAAAACCGCGGCCCTCATCCTCCCGGACCTCTCAGCTGCCTTCAACACCATCTGCCACCACACCCTACGCACACGCCTCAACGACGCAGGGATCCGTGACAGAGCCCTGGACTGGATCACCTCCTTCCTCACCAGCAGAAGCCAGAGAGCCCGCCTATCTCCATTCTGCTCTGAAGCCACCAAAATCATCTGTGGCGTACCCCGGGATCGTCCCTCAGCCTGACCCTTTTTAACATCTACATGGTTATGCTTGCAAACATTGTCCGATTTCACAACCTCAACATCGTCTCATACACAGATGAGACCCAGCTGATCCTCTCCCTCACCAATGGCCCCGCCACCACCCAAACCAACCTCTACAAAAAATGAAGGCCATCGCGAATGGATAAAGAACAGCTGCCTGAAAATGAAATCTGACAAAACTGAGGTCCTTATCCTCAGCTCCAACCTCTCCGTCTGTGATGATTCCTGGTGGCCTGCCACACTGGGAACCGCACCAACACCCACCGACCACGCATGCAACCTGGGATGCATCCTGAACTCATCCTTATCAATGACCCAGCAAGTCAACGCCATTGTTTCCTCCTGCTTCAACACACCCTGCATGCTTTGTTAGACCTACAAATGGATCCCCACTGGAACCAGAAGTGCGGTCACCCAAGCCCTTGTAAGCAGCAGACTGGACCACGGCAACGCCCTCTAGGAATGAACCACGGCCAAGCTCCAGAAAAGACTGAAATGCATACAGAACGCCTCATCCTGGACATCCCCACCACAGCCACATCACAGCCCACCTGAGAGACCTGCACTGGCTCCCCGTCAACAAGAGAATCACCTTCAAAATCCTCACCCAAGCTCACAAGGCAATGCACAACACCAGACCAGAATACCTCAACATATGGCTCTCCTTCCACACCCTGACCAGACAGCTTCGCTCTGCTGACCTTGCCTTCGCCACCGTTTCACGCATCCACCGAACGACCAGCGTTTTAGTTTTTTTCTGGTTTACTCCATGGTGCCCCCTCCTTGTTAGGTCAATGTAATTACCTCTAACAAACAACATTCCCACTGTGATTTGGACTTGTCTAATTATCAACACTAAGGGGGTTATTCTAACTTTGGAGGAAGTGGTAATCCGTCCCAAAAGTGACGGTAAAGTGACGGATATACCACCAGCCGTATTACGAGTCCATTATATCCTATGGAACTCGTAATACGGCTGGTGGTAAATCCGTCACATTTGGGACGGATTACCACCTCCTCCAAAGTTAGAATAACCCCCTAAGACTGTTTTGCTGCTGTGCACGGATGGTGAGACCCGGAACTTAGTTAAACTGATCAAAGATAGAAGGCAGCAAGAGTTTTTACACTCAGGCTAACCCCAAAGAAAAGTAGGGTTCCTGAGAAGACCTACCAGGACCTAAACACACTGTTTAAAGCTGAAATTGGCAAATTAAATCAACTAACAGCAATGTCTGGATGCGCCGTTGCCACTGGGTCATGGTATTGCTGCTGCATAGAGCCCCCAACTGCACTAGCATACTGGGTTTGAGACTATCTCACTGCCTCGCTGTTGAGCGAGTTATTGCATCGAGGGTGGCACAGGGAAGTACAGCATCCCTTCTGCTCCAGTGAAGGCAGCTCCAGGCAAAATATCAAACACAGTTGCAAATCAACCTGGGCGGGGCCACTTTCCTTCTTTTGGAAAAGCTTACAACCTCCATGCTTCTTCAGCTAAGATCGCCTTGCTACGATCTAGTTCAAGAGCCCAATTTAGTCCAAAAGTTTGATATAGCCAAAGAGGAAACATGTAACACCCTCAATCACACAGGTGAGGAGAAAGATCAAACACAAATTCAAGTCTATTTCACAGCTAAGGTTGACACCAAGTCCAGGCGAGCAGCACCAGATAATAAAAGCTTTCACTGGGATCGAAAAGCAGCCTTACCTTTCCTTGGTTCTCACTCAATACTCACAGCACAGGGAGGATCCGTATCAACCAGGATGAGAATTTTGTGTGAAGTTTCACTCATGTATAATTGCGAAAGCCACAGTCAAATGTGTAAACCATACAGCTTTCAAAGTGTTTGAGTCCTATCCATAGTGCGCAGACAGGTTTTTGACATTTGAAGTGCTAGAAATATTTTGCATTTAGTGTATGCCTGGGTAATTTAGTGAGAGACAATTGCAAAGCGACTGCAGCTACTGAGCGAAGTGAGTGTGGTGTCATTTGCACCATGCTGGGATTAGTCAATTAGTGAGAAAGCTACCCTTGTATTGGTGGACAATACTGTATTGTGATTGGTTGAGGTCAGCTTGCGAGAAGGATTGTGGGGTTGAATTTACTTTCTGGTGTCATTAAAATTTGTGCAATTAATTGAAATTGTGTGAACATTAAATTTTCCATGTATTTAAGAAGTGCGCTGAGAGATTTGTTTATTCCAGTTAGGGAGAGTGAACTGGTAGCACCTGAAGGAACACCAGTATACGAAGTGTTAGAAGCAAGAGGTGGTTCAGCATGAATTTGGGTTAGAAAGATGTGCAAAATCACTGAGAAAGAAGGTTCATTAGCTTTTCCTTGTTACGGAACTTTCAATATGAGAATTTTAGAAAATTTGAGGAATACACAGGATGAATTAAAGCCTCCTCTAAACCAGCACAATTTGAAGCACTTGCTGTTTGGGAACTTGCTGCTAGACAAAGAGAAACGGCAACATTTGAGAACAAAATGAGGAAAGCAGCTAAAAGACTAGCAGAAGCTATATGGGATGCAGAACAGAAAATGTGGAGAGAAGAGATATAAGATGGGGTGAGAGTGTTTCCAGCTATCAGAGAGGAAGGTGATTGGAGTACAAACCCGAAAAATAAAAAACAGGCAGAGAAAGCTGAACAGATAGCAGATGACTTTAAAAAGACAGTTACACATGAAAGTGACTCAGAAGTTAAGTGTATAAATGAACGTTTGATAAATCGTCCATTGCCATATCATTCAGTTGAGGGACCAGTCAAGAATGTAGTACCAAATCTGCCGGCAGCTCCAGTTACACAGAGCCCAGTTCAGGTAGCTCCAAGTACACCTGCGAGTTCAGTCACTCAGGTGCCTGTGATCTTTACTTCAGTTCCAGGTGTTAGCACAGCATTTTACAAGTCCAGTCATGAATGGGGAAACGCCACATCCTTATGTGAATCAAAAGACCTAATGTGACAGCTCCTGTGCAAACTTTTAGCCAGCATCAGACTATTCCTATGAATACCCCAGTGCAGACAACACCAAATGTGACCTAGAGTAAATCAGTACAGTCTTAACTGGTCAAAGTGCTGGAATAACAATACCTCAGAATCATACAAATTTGATAAGACTTGCTGTACTGATACATTTTGTGAATATAGGTGCAATTGTTCTATGGTATGCTTCAGATATCACTTGAAGTAATACCCAGACAATAAATCCTGTATCTGCAAGGATGTCTCCATGTGAGATGCAGAGATCAATGTATTAAAATTTTTTGGAGATGGGGAGATTAGGTTCGTAGGTTCCAACTTTAACCCCTACATGAATTGCAGATCCTAACCAGATGTTAAATCAAGCAGGACCAATAGTTGATGTGAGATGTTGGCAGGGAACTTCACGTCCATGTATGCTTACACCAGATTAGATTATGAGTGTACATTACAGTACCTCACAAAGTATGACCCAGAGAAGCAATACCAGCTTGAAAGATCTTTCGGCGGAGCAGTTGTCTGAGTGGCTAGACACTCTGAGTTAAAGAGGAGCAACAGGTACTCAAAATAAAAGTGTCAGGACAAAAGAGACACCAGAGAGAGACTAAACAGTGAATGTGTCCAGATTAAATTTAGAACTAAATGAGTTAATTTAGGGAACACTTGAGCTGGAACAATTGGATACATACAATGAAGATGAATTGCGTTTTATGTGTAAAGATGTTACACAACATGCTGGACTGACATAAGACAAATAAGTAGAACTTGCTGAAAAGTATGATGTGGATTTAGAAATGTCAAAGCCCCTATGAAGGAGTTACCCATTAGAGTTTAGTACCAAAGACATTGCAAACATGAAATCACCCGGCATGAGAATGCACATTGAAGAATTAATTACAAACATTCAAACATGGGGAGCATTAAATAAATGGGAAGGTAAATTGCCAAAGAAAAGAGACCAAAAGAAAGCAAAGCATAATTTGTCTACAGCTTGAGCAAATCAAGCCAATGATAGTGTAAAAACGATTAACTGAGATTGAGGGAGAAGCCAGTAGAATGGTAGAAGCAAACAGATAGATTTGTGAAACTTTCAAAATGAATATGGGAAGATTTGAATACCTTATTTGACATTGTGGTTCTATTCGATTTATGAGTTGAGTGCAAGCAAAGTGTTGTTTGGCCAACTTGTGAACTGCCAAGAGATACAGTTACAGGTGCGCCGTCTGAAAAGATGATGAAAGGGTATTATAAAAATGATTGGATTTCTGAAAAACATAGGGGCATAATTATACTTTTACACTAATGCAGTTTTGCATCAAAAGGTTTTGCACTGGCTTGCGCCATTCCTGAGCTCCATCTGGGTGCCATATTTATGGAATGGCACAATCTGGTACAAAGGGTGGGCTAGTGTAAAAAAAAAATGACGTTAGCCGGGTGGGGGTGACGGTATGGGAGAAGAAGGTGTTGCACCAGAAAAATGATGTTAGGCTGGTTAGGGGCAAATAAAAAGCCTCTAAGCAGCCTAGAGTCATTTTCTGACGCAAAACCATCCATACCACATGACTCTACAAAACATGATTCAGAGAGCAAATGCAAATGTAAATCAATTGGTAACACAATTTCCCTTAATTGATTTGAGTGATGAGGAGTTTTCAAAAGCATGTAACAGTTCAGTTGAGGAGGAATGCATGTTAGCAGCATCCTTAGAGGTAGATCAACGCGGTCACTTTGTAAATGCCAATATTATGGGACATGATGTTTCATTCCTGGTTAACATCGGAGCAGAGCATTCCAGTGTCAGAACAGTAGAAGTACCAAATATGCCCTTGTCAGAAACAATAATTCAGGTGGTAGGTGTAGCAAATCAGCAGTTAATCAACCCAATTACAGAACGTGTCCCAGTTAAAATAGGGTCATTTTAGGACCAGTGCCAATTTGTGGTTTGTGATTCAAGCCCTGTTGACCTGTTCAGTCCTAATTTATTGTGTAAGCTACATTTTTCCATTAGATGCACTCACAAGGAAATAGCAATCCAGACAAATAGTGATGATGAAATGCCCAGTAAAATTGAAGAAATGTATCCTCTCATTTCATTGTTCCCAATGATCACAGTTATGGCAAGAGTTTGGGATTTTTTGAGTAAATATTTCAATCAATCAGTGATTTGTTTAGTGTGCTACTCACCCGGAAGGGTCTCAAGGTGCTGGGGGTGCTACTGCTCAAAGAGCCAGGTCTTGAGGTGATTCCTGAAGGTTAGGAGGTCCTGGGTCAGACGTGGGTTGACGGGGAGGGATTTCCAGGTTTTGGTGGCAAGGTGGGAGAAGGATCTGCCACTGAATGTGGTACGGTGAATGTCGGAGACGGTTGGGAGGGCGAGGTTGGCTGAGCAGAGCTGGTGTGTAGGGAAGTGGAAGTTGGGACACTTGTTGAGGTAGGCCGGTCTGACGTTGTGGAGAGCTTTGTGAGCGTAAATCAGAAGCTTGAAGACGATCCTTTTGTTGACAGGGAGCCAGTGGAGGTCTCTGAGATGGGCTGAGATGTGTTTGTGGCGAGGGAGGTTGAGTTGTGCTCAGGCGTTATGGATGCGCTGGAGTTTCTTCTGGAGCTTGCCCGTTGTTCCTGCATAGAGGGCGTTGCCATAGTACAGTCTGCTGCTGACGAGGGCGTGGGTGACCATTCTTCTGGTTTCCACGGGGATCCATCTGGCGGTCTTGAGGAGCATGTAAAGGGTGTAGCATGAGGATGAGATAGAGTTGACTTGCTGGGTCATGGCGAGCGAAGAGTCCAGTATGAAGCTGAGGTTGCGTGCGTGGGTGGTGGGCTTTGGAGCCGACCCCAGGATGGCAGGCCAGCAGGAGTCGTTCCATGCTGATCAGTTGGGGCCGAAGATGATAATCTCAGTCTTCTCTGAGTTCAGCTTGAGGCAGCTTTCTTTCATCCAGTTGGCGATGGCGTGAAGTCAGGTGTAGAAGTTGTTCTTAGCAGTTGCGGGGTCCTTTGTGAGAGAGAGGAAGAGCTGAGTGTCATTTGTGTAGGAGACGATGTTGAGTTCATGGGATCGGACGATGTTAGCGAGCGGAGCCATGTAGACATTGAAGAGGGTGGGGCTGAATGAGGATCCCTGGGGAACTCCACAGATGGTCTTGGTGGCCTTTAACAGGAACAGGGGGAGGTGGACTCTCTGGGTTCTTCCAGAGAAGAAGGAAGTGAGCCAGTCCAGGACTCTGTGGTGAATTCTGACATCGGAGAGGCGTGAGCGAAGGCTGTGGTGACAGACGGTGTCGAAGGCTGCAGAAAGGTCAAGGAGGATGAGGGCGACGGTTTCCCCTTTGTCGAGCCTGCTCCTGACTCCTGATGTCACCGGTGCAGGCAATTAGGGCAGTCTTGGTGCTGTGGTTCCTGCGTAATCTGGACTGGGAGACGTTGAGTAGGCTGTTGTCCTCCAAGAAGCGGGATAGTTGGTTGTTGATTATCTTCTCGATGACCTTCGCGGGTAATGAGAGAAGGGAGATGGGTCTGTAGTTTTTTAGGTCTTCGGGGTCGGCTTCGAACTTTTTGAGCAGAGCGTTGACTTCGGTGTGTTTCCAGCTCTCTGGGAAGACAGCTGTTTCAAAGGAGCTGTTGATGATGGTCCGCAGCGGGGGGGGCGATGATTTGGTTGGCTCTATCGAAGACGTGGTGAGGGCAGGGGTCAGCAGGAGAGCCGGAGTAGATGTTGCTCCTGGTCTTGGTGGTTTCTTCATCGTTGGTGGGGGTACAGGCGTTCAGGACATTGGCGTGGCAGGGTGCGTTGGGGTTGAACATGGCAGTGGTGGTTGTGGGGGATGGTGGTGCAAAGTTTCTATGGCTGTCTTGATCTTGCTGTGAAAGAAGGTGGCGAGGAAGTCTCAGAGGTCTTGCAAGTGGGGAGGGTCAGCGGAGCATGACTTGGGGTTGGTGAGTTCTTGATGATGCTGAGGAGCTCCTTGCTATTGTGTGCGTTGTTGTCAATTCGTTCTTTTGGTGGCTCGGATGAGCTGGTGATGTTTGTGCATGGCTGATTTGAGGGCGGCGTGGTTGTTTTCTAATTGTTCTTGGCGCCAGATCATCTTGGCTCTCCGGCATTCCCATTTGGAGGCCTGAAGTTCTGTTGAGAGCCAGGGAGCTTTCTTGTTGGCATGGGTGTTGGTGGTTTTCTTGAGTGGGGCGAGGGTGTTGGCAGAGTCGTCGCGCCATTGTCTGAGGTTGAGGGCGGCGGTGCTGGGGTTGTTGGTTTTGGGTGGTAGGGCGAGAGCAAGGTTGGAGATCAATTGGTCCTCGGAAATCTTGTTCCACTTGCGGTGAGGGATCCGGAGCTGTTGGTGGTCGGTTTCTTGAAAGAAAAATGAACACAATGGTGGTCGCTCCAATGGAGTTCAGTTGTGTGAGTGAAGGTGACGTGGCTGCTGGAGGAGAAGATGGCGTTGAGTGTGTGACTAGCTGATTGGGTGGGCAAGGTCACCAGTTGCTTGAGGCCTAGGTTGGCAAGGTTGTCTAGTAGGGCTAATGAGTTGTGGTCGCTGGTGTTCTCCAGGTGGAAAATCAGGTCACCGAGGAGCATGTAGTCTGTGGAGACGAGGGTGAGGGTGCTAATCGTGTCGGCGATGGGGTCGCAAAATTGGGGACAGGGCCCGGGGGTTTGTAGACGAGGGTTCCTCTCAGGGTGATGTTGACGTATATCTGGAAGTGCAGGTGTTCTGTGGCATCTAGGGTATTGTGGGTGTCGGTTGAGATCCTGATGGAGCTTCTGTCGACAATGGTGATCCCTCCTCCTGGTTTGTTGGTACGGTCTCTTTGGGTGGTCTTGTATCCCTCAGGGATGGCTATGGCGATGTCTGGTTCTGATGGGGGGTTCATCCAGGTTTCGGTGAGGAAGGCGATGTCTGAGGAGGTTGATGTGAGCAGGTCCCAGAGTTCGATGGCGTGCTTGTGGACGGAGCAGGTGTTGAGGAGGATGCAGCTGAGGTGGTTGGCGTTGTTGTGGTGCTTGGTGAAGTGGCATGAGCGGCAGGAAAAATGTCTGTGAGTGCTCCTAGGAGAGGCCTGGATGCAGGCGGTGGGGCGACCGGGGTTGAGCAAGTGGTGTAGTGGCGTCTGGCGGCATGGGAGGTGCGAGGGGCAGGGGTACAGGCGATGGGCGCGCAGCCGCCATAAAGAAGGGGAGGTAGGACGGAGGAGCAGCTAGGAGGTGGGAGGCGGTGGCAAATGGGGGTGCGAGGGGTGCAGGCGGTCGAGGCCACAGGGGACGCAGCAGCGGGATCGGGAAGAATGGAGCAGCATGAACAGTAAACAGTAAAATGGGCCGAACAAAGAGAAAAGGCAATAAACCAAAAAGGCACAGAAAAATGGCACAGAAAGCACAATACAGAGAACAAGACACACCCCAGTACTGTCGAAAATTTTCAAGATACTCCAAAAGATGAAAAGGACTATGTCATGTTTGTTGATGACTCTTGTTTTAGAGACAATGATGGAACTCTAAGAGCTGGTTTTGCAGTTTGCACAGTCTCAGGAGTGATAGAAGCTTCATGGCTTCAAGGAGTCTTTTCTGCCCAAGAAGCCAAATTGATTGTCCTTACTAAAGCATGCTGTTCTTCTGAACAGCTTAAAGTGACCATTAATACAGATAGTCAATATGGTTTTGGTGTTGTTTATGACTTCGGACAGTTATGGTCCAGGAGAGGTTTTTATGACCTCTTCCAGATCTCTTATCCAAAACAGTGACAGAGTTTACTAACTATCGAAAGCATTACCGTTACCTGTGAAAATTGCAATTGTTAAATGTGCAGCACATTGGACGTCAAATGATTACATCTCATGTAATCTATGCTGACCAATTGGCCATATATTGTGCACTCCATGGCAACTCCTTGAAAGAGGAATGGGGCGATGGAAGTAGCCCCACTGAGACAAACCAACCTTTCTTTATGACAGCAATCAATACCTGGCAAGAAGTTAAGAGATTACAGGAAGAAGTGACAGAAGAACGTAGAAGTTGGAGTAGAGCAGGTTGTGTTCAAAGGGATGAAGACGATGTTTGGGTTTCCAGTAAAGAAAAAACTGTGGTGCCAAATAGTCTGTTTCCTTTAATGGCTAAGCACTACCATGGTCAGGCACACATTGGCAGAGATGCAATGATTAGGACTTTCAGACAAACATGGTACAACCCCAGATTTAGATTAGTTGCAGAAGCTGTGTTTCACAGATGGGTAATATGTCAACAGATGAATGTAGGGAAACACATTGGCCCACATTACAACCCTGGCTGTAAATCCCGCTTTCTGGTGCGCAGAAGACTGCCAACATACCGCTGCGGCCGTGGAATTCCGCTACAGGTATTACGACCTACAGCTCGGAATCTGCCACAATACAGACACCCACACAAGTCCGCCACACCAATGGTCAGTGATAAACTGGCGATACCAAAACAGACACCGTCACGTAAACAGGAATACGCCCACACTATCACGACCCACAAATCAACGCGGCGGTCATTCAACCGCGGAAATCCATTGGCGGTACACACCGCTGCGCTCAAAATAGACACACACTTACAAAACACAACCACATTGTCCAATTCAAAATACACATACCTGATACACATACTCACACCACATGTAATGAGGGCCTGAGTAGGTCTTGTACCCAATATCTGGCCCATTCAACTAGCAATGAAACATCAGGCCCTTCTACATCAGTGGCTGCTAGTGGAATGGAGGCCCTGCAGGAGAAGGGCATGCCTCAGACACCCCACTCTCTGTAGCTGCAGAAACCCTTGTAATTGTGGACGTCCACCCATACATTCAGCAAGAGCAGATACCAAGACCAAACCCAGTGGCAGGAAGTAAGCCTCTCCTGACTTGTTCCCCTTGTGTGCCACAGATACACCCTGTTGACTGTTCTGTAACCAATCTCCATTTGCCTAGGGTGCGAGGACACTGGACTTGTGTTTCCAAATGGTGTAGCAGCTACCATGATGATTTCATCCACCATGACTGAACCTCCTATTTTTTGTGTGTGTTTTACATTAATGGTCACATATGTGGTTTTCATTTCCACCATAAATCACACTTAATCACAAGTCCTGTGCATGTCTCATCTATCACCCCTGTACAATAGTTATGCATGCCAACTCTAGTCTGATCATGTCCTTCTGTATTGGACACCCACTGTTATGGACAGCAAACATGGACTGCATCAGCAGAAGACTCATTACAATGGTATTGTAACAGGACAGATTCCAAAAGGTTGCAAACTACAACTGCACAATCAGTGATAGATATGCTAACAGCACAAAGAGCATGACTGAGAGTACCATTAGGATGTTTGATAAGGTATAACACAATGCTAAACCACATGATACAGATGTTTGGGTCATGTTGTGCTACAAACACAGTACTAGTCACACAGATTGGTTCTTTGTATCACCTGGTAAAGCCTTATCATATACCCATACCATAGCTTCCAAATATACATATCCCATGGTACCGACAGAGATCAGTACTGATGTACCCAATCCTGGAACCTTGATTAGAAGGGATTGTAGATGGTGAGAATGTGTTGTTTTTGTGATGTGTTGTGGTGTGTGATAGTGTGTGAGTGTGGGCCTGTGCAGTGTTTCTGTGCATACCTGTGTGTGTTTGCATGTGTATGTGAGTGGTGCATGTGACGTGTTTGTTGTGTATATGCAAGTGTGAGTGTGGCCGTCTGTAGGTGTGCATATAAGTGTGCAGTTATGTATGAGTGTCACCCTCGCACCCCCTTCCTGAATGTATGTTTTGCGTGTGTACGAAAATGGTCAATATACAACAATATCAAGTAAGAGTATGTACTTAGGGTTACTGTTGTCATCGTCATCACAGATTCTGAAGTTGTTTGGCAAGCAGAAGCAGCTGGAAGATGTGTAGTTCTGGTTCCAATGCAGCTCCAGACTAGTATGGCTTCCTGGAGGTGAGTGCCCCCTTTTATATAGTTCGTTTCTGCCTGGGTTTCCATGGGGGTGCAAACGCGGCGGAAACGTTGGCAGTGTGCAACCTTGTAACCTTTCCGGAAGGAAACATGGTCTCCACTGGCATGCAGGTGACTACTGTCATCCCTGGCGGCTAGACCACACTGATGGTACCAGAGGTGCTTTGGCTGTTTTCTGTTGTGAATACTGACATGGTCATAACATGGCGGTCTTATTTGCCAGCCTTTTGGCAATGTGACTGCCAACATTTGCATGGGAAGAAGATGAGTCCATTGTGTATCCTGGGAAGAATTTCTCTTGTTGCAAAGTGCTAGAAATTGTTCTATACTATTGAATTCACAAGGAAGGAGGAGATGACTTTAGACTAAACCTGACAAAACGTAGCCATGTTGTGAATTTGATTTGTGCTTAAACACTGATTTAATATTGCCCCTTTTGCATGATATGGATGCACTGAACTGTCAAATCAGAGACATTCATGCATAGAGATGGACTTCATAAGTTTCAGTTAGTTCTTCTCCAGTTTCCCCTAGATTTTTTCTGATGGTTTTCCTGTGCAGCTCATGTTCCTCACTTAACAGGATGGTGCTTCTAACGGACTTTGCTGATGATGTACATACTTTACTGGTGAGGTTCTCTGGAATGCTGACCAGAGGAGAGTTGTATAGTTTCATGCTAATGCTTTGTTTCCCCTGAGCTGTTTTATCTAACAGAAGTTAGCATGCTGACACCTGTCTGTTATAGTTTTCTTGTTGGGGCCTCGTTACGAGTTTGGTGGTCCTGGGACCACCAAATTCGCAGTGGCGGTTGGACCACCATATTCCTGGAGGTCTGACTGCCAGGTTACAACCCTGGGGGTCGGGCATAGAGGGGACTGCCACCACCGCCAATGTCATTGATCTCAATGGGGTGGCAGCAGTCTGAGTCGTGGTCAGTGCTGTGCTGGTCACTAGTACACTTTCCACCAGCCTTTTCATAGCGGAGTCCCTGCCATGAAAAGGCTGGTGGCAAGGTGTACCTTGGGGCCCTGCACTGCCAAGACCGCAGTGTAGGGGTACCTCTGCCCAGCACCCTCAGAATTTGCACTGTCTGCTACAGTAGTCTGTGGGCATTCTCGGGGTGCTGGAGCACCCTCTTTGAGACTGCATTGGAGTCGGATCCATGAGGACCCAATGCCAATGCCGTTGCACTACTTCTACTGGGCTGACCGGCAGAACCCTCCTAATATGGAGGTTTCTGACGGTCAGCCCAGTGGAAACATAGTAATTGGGCCAGGAGGGAGACCTTCAGTTCTGGGGTGGTCTCCTCCTTACAGGACTGACTTGCCGACAGTCAGCCCACCAAACTTCAAATGAGGCCTTTACTTTCTTTTACCCTGAGATAGATGAGATACATCTATTTATAAATTATTCTTGTCTTTCTTTAGTATCTTGTTTGCATGTGTTAGCCTGTTCCCACACCTGCTTGTCCTAATTTGGCTAGCAGTATGGACAACCTATGACAACCTCTGATTCTTGATCTTTGTATAATTTGATTTGTCAAATGTCAACTTAGACTGATTTGAGACATGGTTCTATTGTTTAAATAATAACATTATTGATATGTTTTATTCTGCTTGAATGCTTAATGATGTTGATGCTAAGTAGATTGAAAAAGTTTCATCATTTTTTGGCAACAAACGGTGTTCATTTATCTTTACAATTTGATTCTCTGCACAATTTCTATGACTAGCTTTGTGGATGTGAAATAAGGCCTTAAATTTTAATGATTGGAGTTTTCCTTTAAGCTATATTGGTCACAGTGTCTACATTTTTTTAGATAAGTTTTAAATGATTGTGAACAGTTAACTACACTCTTCACTGGGTCCAAACGTCCGTTGACTTCGCTGAAGCATTTGTAATTCCTGTGAAGGATGATGAAAAATGCGTTAACAACGGGACCTGGACAACTCTGGTCTCTGCCAGAATGATTGTGAGTCCAAATAGGAAAAAATATCTTACAGCAGGCTGGCCGGTTTGCTCCACAGTTCATCTATTGTGAAGTAGACAGAGAGCGGAAACACCAATATGATGATCTGCTAAGTCTGAATTAGCAAATCATCCCCACAGCTATATCTAAACAGCAAAATCACCTAAGGTTAATGCCAAAATAGGTCCAATATGGTGCCATCACAGGGGGCAGGCACTCACGCAGCAGACCTGCCAACTTGAACATAAAATTTGGGGTGTGAAAGGGGTGGGGCTTTATGCTTAGAGCTAACTTTTGAGGCAATCTGCCCGTGTCTTGCCCCTACCAACCTCCTAACCCCTCCCATAAAACAAAAAACAAAGGTTTGCTGGCACTGCAGCCAATGTCCTGGGAGTTTTCACACATCTTAATGGATATCCACTGCTTGCAGCTGCCAAAGAAAAGGTTGAAATTCACACTTTTCCAGCTCCATGTGATTTTGACTCCTCACCAGGAGACCATGTAAAGGGACCCAAAATCATTGAGGCACACGGTGGCAGCGTGTGAGTTGGTAGTTCTGAAGTAGTATATGCAAAAATAACATTGTATGGTTTGATACTGAATGCCTCAAATTAAGGGTCTCATTGGCAACTGCTCTGCAGCAAAGAAGGCATCTGCACAGTGATGGGAATACCTCACTGCATAGGAGAAGGACTATAAGAAACTAAGAGGGTCATTATGACCCCGGCGGTCAGTGCAATAGTGGAGGTAGTACCACCAACAGGCTGGCAGTACATACCTCCACTATTATGACATTGGTGGTTTGGCCAAAGCCAAACCGCCAAGTTAACACACTGACCGCCACAGTGGTAATGACCACTGGGCTGAAGCCTACAGTCTCCAGCCCGGCAGCCGTCACTAGGCTGCTCATGGCATTTTGACCCTGCCCACCGCCATGGTTTCTGTGGTTTCTGTACTGCCACGGAAACCATGGTGGTAGGCATTCAAACACAGTCACACACACCCCCTCACACGCACACAACACCTCCCACCCCCTTTCCTGTCGGAGAATCCAACTTACCTGCTTGCAGGGGGTCCTCCTAGAGGAGACGGGACGTGGTGCTGCTGCCAGCAGCAGCGTCCGCCAGCAAAACACTGCCAAGCCATATCATGGAACATGATAGGGTAGGCGGTGTTTTGCTGGCGTGGCGCTGCTGCTGTCAGCTGCTCCACCTTGCCGCCATGAATGTATCTGGAATTCCGCCAGCCTTCTATAGTCATAATTCGATGGATGGTCGGTAGCCACAGGGTAGGTATGTTGCCGGCATTTGCCGCCAGTGTCATAATGAGGCCCTAAGGGCCATATTTATACTTTTTGACGCAAAACTGCGCTAACTCAGTTTTGCGTCAAAAAAATTAGCTCGGCAAACGCCATTCTGAAGCGCCATGCGGGCGCCGTATTTATTGAATGACGTTAGCCGGCGTTAGCCGCCGGCGCCGTCTGGTGTGCGTTAAAAAAAACGACGTACACCAGGCAGCGCCGGCGTAGGGGAAAATGGAGCTTGGGCGTCAAGAAATGGGGCAAGTCAGGTTGAGGCAATTTTTGCACCGCAACCCGATTTGCGCCATTTGTTTTTCACTCCCAACCCCCATAGAAATGACTCCTGTCTTAGCAAAGACAGGAGTCATGCCCCCTTGCCCAATGGCCATGCCCAGGGGACTTCTGTCCCCTGGGCATGGTCATTGGGCATAGTGGCATGTAGGGGGGCACAAATCAGGCCCCCCTATGCCACAAAAATAAAATAAAAAAAACTTACCTGAACTTACCTTAATGTCCCTGGGATGGGTCCCTCCAGCCTTGGGTGTCCTCCTGGGGTGGGCAAGGGTGACAGGGGGGGTCCCTGGGGGCATGGGAGGGCACCTCTGGGCTCCTTCAGAGCCCACAGGTCCCTTAACGCCTGCCTTTTGCAGGCGCTAAAAAACGGCGCAAAAGCGGCCGTACGTCATTTTTTTGGACCCGCCCACTCCCGGGTGTGATTTTTGCCCGGGAGTATAAATCCGACGCACATGCCTTGGAGTCGATTTTTTAGACGGGAACGCCTACCTTGCATCTCATTAACGCAAAGTAGGTGTCCACGCTAAAAAATGACGCTAACTCCATGGACTTTGGCGCTAGACGCGTCTAACGCCAAAGTATAAATATGGAGTTAGTTTTGCGTCGAAATTGCGTCAGAAAAAACGACGCAATTCCGGCGCAAACGGAGTATAAATATGCCCCTAAGTACTTTCAAAACAGGCATCTGCATGTTAAGGCTTGGGCAGAGCTCAAGTCACCAATTAAAGACAAGAATACAAGAGTCTAATAAGAGGAGGCTGCATATAATGCAATTTGGGAATTTGGGGCCATATGTACAAACCGTTTTGCAAGGTGCAAACTGCGAAAATCGCTGTTTGCGCCAGGCAAAACGGCCATCGCGATGTACATTCCCATTTTGCGAGTTGGTACCGACTCGCAAAATGGGAATGCAAGTCGCAAATGGGAAGGGGTGTTCCCTTCCTATTTGCGACTCGCACCGCGATGCAGAATTGCTTTGTGACTGCGAGAGCGGTCGCAAAGCAATTCGCAGTTAGCACCTACGTGAAGTGGGTGCTAACTCATTCGCAAAGGGGAAGGGGTCCCCTTGGGGAAGGGGTCCCCTTCCCCTTTGTGAATGTCACACAAAATGTTTTTTCAGTGCACTGGACCACTGCTTACTCTGAAAAAACTAAACCAAATGGTTTCATTTTTTATTTTGTATTGCAACTCGTTTTCGTTTAAGGAAAACGGGCTGCAATACAAAAAAAAAAAACTGCTTTATTGAAAAAGCAGTCACAGACATAGAGGTCTGCTGTCTCCAGCAGGCCACCATCCCTAGGAGGGCAGGGAATCGCAAGGGGGTTGCAAATTGCGACCCACCTCATTAATATTAATGAGGTGGGTCTTTGCCACCCCCTTGCGATTCGCAGAAGGTGTCTGAGACACCATTCTGCATACGTATCCTGCTACATCTGCCCTTGGTGAGGTGGCCAAATACTAGAGTTCAGCTATTATTGCACTACTCCATTAAAAAGAGTCCTCGGAATATTCTGGCTAACTACTGCTTGATCTCACAGTGTGGGTAAAATTTATTCCAAGCTACTGCAGACCTGGCTAGAGTCATGGGGTGACAACTGTAAAGGTCTGTCACAACTCTAAGCAGGCTTTCATAAAGCACAGGGAACTACTGACCAAGCATCTAGAATGTATATTGCCTATCTAAAGTACACCTACCTAAAGTGTGCCTCCTCTTTTTAGTCTTCATTGTCCTGAAAACAGCTTTTGACTCTGTGGACAGGGAAGCCCTTTAGGGAAGCCTACAGGCAAGGTCCTTAATCAGCATATGATGCCAGGAGTTTTGGACCAATCCTGACACCATGGCAGATTAAATCTTGGAAATAATTAAGGAAAAATATTGGGCATGGAAGTATAAAAAGCAGGATGGCAAGATGTTCACTCAGCTCAAGGGAATTAAACCATTCCCTTGCTATAAGGGATACCTGGACTGCCTTTTTCCTGGTAATAAAGAGGGCCTTATCCATAAAGATTAGACTAAGCTGCCTACCAGTGAAGACCTACATAAGGAACTGGCCAAATGCACATAGTGGCATTACCTCTAAATATAGGCAAGACAGTGAGGAAACACTTTAGCAGTATGTTATTATGCACTTTTTCCCTGGCTGCAAGGAGACAATATCTTTGTCTGCTCTTCAGAAATACAATATAGGATTCTGTATCAATGCCATGAACTTATACCTTTGCATGAATGATGAATCTATTTTTAGTTTGGTAGCCTCCTATTTTTATGCTGCTTGGAAAGTTCCACACCATTGTCTAATGAGTAAAAAAACTTACCAACAGACATGGATGTTTCTTGTCCATTCCATCCTTGTTGTAAATTGTACAGTTAATTATAACATGAGTTCACCCCCACAATTCATTTTAAGTGTGACTGTATACATTGGATTTTAATAGAGTACAAGTTGATTCTTGCCTTTGCACTTTAGAAGAACTACAAGGTGAACCTAGATGCAATTGACTCAACAAACTACCCCTGTTCGACATATGGTTGTCTTATCATGTTGCAAACAGAATTTTGGTATCCAAATGTTTTATATTTTCGTCACCCTTTTATATTGCATGGTTGACATTTTTAAGCTGAGACGATAAATAAACCATCTAACTAACTAGCCAACCTAGGATCTAATAGGGCAGTTTGTAAAATAATGATCCGGAGCAGTTTGCAGAATGAACAAAGTCAATAAGCAGGTGGCAATTTCCTATTACCTCCAATTTGCTGCAAAATCAGAGATGATGGCCTGCAAGGAACAGATGACCACCATGCCCATTTTATATGTAAAAACCAAGCTTTTGTAAGCAGCCCCAAAAATTAAGGTTTTATTGAGAATTCCTTTGTTCCTCCGCCTACTTCTTCTGTAACTGTTACCCCAATCCGCAAAGAGAAAGTTGCCACAAGGAGACCTCTCACCTATTATGAAATAGTTACCACTCCTATGTGGAAGTCAGTAACCTAATTATTCTTCAAAACAAATTAATTAAAAGTTTTTTTGTTAATAAAGTTTTCAAAAACATTTCTAATTATATGTAGATTAATTAAACAATATGTGATTCAAAATAAAGTTGATAGTATCACACCTATTTTTATTTCACTCCACCTTTAAATTGAGCATATGAAATTAATTTACCTTAAAGTTTAGCTTTAAAAAGTACTATTTTTTAAACTTTATTAAACTTCTAAAAATGTTCCTATACATTACTGTAGGAGGCTGGCCTGGCTTATGGTGGATACCTGATGGTACTTACACCTTGTGCCTGGTCCAGTTATCCCTTATTAGTAGATTAGTAGTGTTCTAGCAGCTTAGGCTGATAGAGGTAGCTATAGCAGAGCAGCTTAGGCTGAACTAGGAGACATGCAAAGCTCCTTCTATACCACTTGTATTATATAGCACTATATCATAAGAATCACTCAGAGTTACTAAAAAAAAAAGGTACTTTATTTTAGTGACAATGTGCCAAAAATATCTCAGAGGATATACTCCTTTAGAAGGTAAGTAAAATACACAAAATATACACACAAACCAAAATCAGGTAAGTAAACAGATAGAAAAGTAGTGCAAACACTGTAGAATACAATAGGATGCAATAAGCCTAGGGGCAACACAAATCATATACTAAGAAAGTGGAATGCAAACCACTTAGGGACCCTAGGCCTAGTGTAGTGTGTAGAGGGTCGCTGGGACTGTTAGGAAAGACTAAGGGTGTCCAAGATTCCCCAGCCCAAGACCCTGAAAAGTAGGAGTAATGTTACCCTACTTGCTATCTCAGTAAAGCCACAGCTGGGCAAAAAGTGTGTCCATATGGGTGCAAGAGAGAACAAGCTTGTTGTTTTGCTTGAGATGGAGAAGGGCAGGGCTGCTGTCCTATAAGCTCCACATTAGGGCAGGGCTGCAGTCCTGTGTGTTGTGAGGCAGTGCAGGGTTGCTGCACTAAAGTTTCTCTGGTAGGGTTGGAGGGATGCTCCATGTTAACTAAACTGGTGCAATTTGTCAAGTAATGATTAGTTATCCCACAGAGAGGTACTTTCACCTCAGGGAGTACAGCTGTAGTAGCTGATGGTTCCCTTGGTACAGGTTCCACCCCAGGAGAGGTTTCTCCCACCACAGGACTGGTATCCTTAGTGGCAGGGTGGATAGGGGATACTTTGATGCCCTTTTTACCTGTTGTTGAAGAAGGATCCTGAGTTTTCAGTCCTTTTTCTCTCCTTTGCTTTTTCATTTCAGCTGAAATGAGAGGAAGCAATTCCTCAGGGATACCCGGTATGGATGCATGGGTATTAAACTCTACCTCAGCCCAACCTGAGGTCTCTAGGTCATTACCTAAGAGACAGTCTACAGGTAAGCTAGGTGATACTACTACCTGCTTAGGGCCAGTAACTCCACCCCAACTAAACAGAACTATAGCTAGGGGGAGGAACTGAGTAGAGTTATGGACATCAATAATCTTGTACTGTTGTCCAATGATGTGTGGCGCAGGAGACACTAGGTTTTCAGTCACCAAAGTGATACTGGCACCTGTGTCCCTGTAGGCCCGGGCCTCAACACCATTTATTGAAACTGACTGCCTGTACTTATCCATTGTAAGGGGACAAGCAGCCAGTGTGGCAAGGCCAATGCCACCAGGTGTGACAGAAACTGTCTTGGGTCTCACTACCCCAGTTTCTACGATGGACCCAAAAGTGAACCCAACTACACCCTTATTTTGACTGTTGCCAGCAGTCCCACCACTATTACCACTATTGCTAAGGGCACTAGAGTTTGATGTATTAGTGATGGTAGGCTCAGGGGGTTTACCTGGGCAGAACTTATCCTCTGGCCTTTATTTTTACCCACATAGCACCAAGGCTTTTTAGTGTGTGTCGGTTGTGAAGAAGAGGAAGAAGATGATTTATTCCCATGCCCTGAAGAGTATTTAGGATGTGAAGAAGGATCTTTGTTTTTACATTTATCTGCATGCTTATCCTGATATTTCTCGCCATCTTTCTTCTTGCCATCCTTGTCACCCCCTGTATTAACTTTTCTGTTCACTCTTGTTCTGACCCATTTGTCTGTCTTCTTTCCCAATTCTTGGGAAAGGTCAGATCTGAGTCTACCAAGTACTGGTGCAACAAATCAGACACACATTTGTTCAAAATATGCTCTCTCAGGATTAGATTATATAGGCTTTCATAGTCAGTCACTTTACTGCCATGTAATCATCCCTCCAAGGCCTTCACTGAACAGTCTACAAAGTGTGTCCAGTCTTGAGAGGCCTCTTTTCTGATATCTCTGAACTTTATCCTGTATTGGTCAGTGGTTAAGCCAAATCCATGTAAGAGTGCATCCTTCAAAACTTTTTAATTATTAGCATCACTTTCTCTGACAGTAAGGAGCCTATCCCTACGCTTACCAGTGAAAGATAGCCACAAGATAGCAGCCCACTGCCTTTGAGAGACCAACTGTACCATACAAGCCCTCTCAAGTGCAGCAAACCACTTGTTAATGGCATCCCCCTCCTTGTAAGGGAGGACTATCTTATGTAGGTTTCTGGAATCTTGTTCTCTTACAGGATTACTATCAAAAACACTGCTGCTGCCACCATGGGGAACTAAACCCAACATCTGCCTTTCCCTCTCTACATCTAGAGATCCCTGTCTAAGGCCAACTATTGCTGTCTTAGCTTCAGTCTGGCCTCTTCCAACCTCAGCTTCCTGAGTTCCCTTTCCATAGTGTTATCTTCAGGGTGGGAAGCTTGGGAATTCTGAGACACAGAGGAAATGTGTGAATTGGCAGAGTGGGACCAGTCTCTAACTGGTTGGACTCTAGTAACCTGGCATTATGGAGTGAAAGGTGCCCTACTAGTGTGTGACCCCCTCCCACTACCAGTGTCACTAGATGGCCTGTTAGCTGGCAGGTCTTTGGATATACCCTCCCCAGCATCCTCAGGGAACTCCTCTGAGTCTTGATAGGTACCCCCTCCTGTACCTCCTGATCCTGGGATGGGCCAGACTAGTTCTGGTCACTTTCTAGGAGAAGGCTAAGGAGAAGATCTTTGGTCGGGTTCTTACCAATGCTTAAACCTCTTTCTATGCAGAGACCCCTCAAACTTTTAAAGTTTAAACTACCATAGGTTGCCTGGACAACTGTGGGAGTAAGTTCTACTGCAGACATGATTGTTAGAAAGGGAGGAGGACCGAGAGAAAAAAAAGTTTCGAAACTTTTAGAGAAAAGAGAAAAACTTTTTCAAACCTTTCAAAACTTCTGAAAACTTTTCGGAAACTTTTTAGAAAGTTTAAAGAAATAAAGTTAAACTGTTTAGGTTAACTGTGTATGTTCTGAAGTATTTGGTATATGTTTTTCTTATGAAAAGCACCAATGACAAAGTGGTAAAGCAGTTACAAGTACTTATCCCACCTCTGTACCACCAAGGAGGAGGCTGGCCTGGCTTATAGTGGTTACCTGATGGTACTTACACCTTGTGCCAGGCCCAGTTATCCCTTATGAGTAGATTAGTAGTGTTCTAGGAGCTTAGGCTGATAGAGGTAGCTATAGCAGAGCAGCTTAGGCTGAACTAGGAGACATGCAAAGCTCCTACTATACCACTTGTCTCATATAACACTATGGGCCTGATTCTAACTTTGGAGGACGGTGTTAAACCGTCCCAAAAGTGGCGGATATACCACCTACCGTATTACGAGTTCCATAGGATATAATGGACTCGTAATACGGTAGGTGGTATATCCGCCACTTTTGGGACAGTTTAACACCGTCCTCCAAAGTTAGAATCAGGCCCTATATCATAGGAATCACAATACTCAGAGTTACTAAAAATAAAGGTACTTTATTTTAGTGACAGTGTGCCAAAAATATCTCAGAGGTTGGACTCCCTTAGGAGGTAAGTAAAATAAACAATACATACACACAAACCAAAATCAGGTAAGTAAACAGTTAGCGAAGTAATGCAAACACTATAAGATACAATAGAATGCAATAGGCCTAGGGACACCAGAAACCATATACTAAGAAAGTGGAATGCGAACAACTTAGAGACCCCAGGCCTAGTGTAGTGTGTAGGGGGTTGCTGGGACTGTATGGAAACACTAAGGGTGTCCAAGATACCCCACCCCAAGACCCTGAAAAGTAGGAGTAAAGTTATCCTACGTCCCCAGAAACACACTAAAGTTGTGATAGGTAATTCTGTAAAGGCAACAACTGGCTGCAATGCACTGAAGACGGATTCCTGGACATGAGGACCTGTAAAGGAAGGGGACCAAGTCTAAGAGTCACACAAGTGTCCAGGCAGGGTAGGAGCCCACTAAACCCCAGATGAAGGTGCCAAATGGCTGCCTCTGGGTGGAAGAAGCTGAAGATTCTGCAACAACGGAAGAGGTCTGAGTCTACCAAGTACTGGTGCAATAAATCAGACACACAATTGTTCAAAATATGCTCTCTCAGGATTAGATTATACAGGCTTTCATAGTCAGTCACTTTACTGCCATGTAACCATCCCTCCAAGGCCGTCACTGAACAGTCTAAAAAGTGTGTCCAGTCTCGAGAGGACTCTTTTCTGGTATCTCTGAACTTTATCCTGTATTGTTCAGTGGTTAAGCCAAATCCATGTAAAAGTGCATCCTTCAAAACTTTGTAATTATTAGCATCACTTTCTCTGACAGTAAGGAGCCTATCCCTACCCTTACCAGTGAAAGATAGCCACAAGATAGCAGCCCACTGCCTTTGAGGGACCAACTGTACCATACAAGCCCTCTCAAGCGCAGCAAACCACTTGTTAATGTCATCCCCCTCCTTGTAAGGGGGGACTATCTTATGCAGGTTTCTGGAATCTTGTTCTCTTAAAGGATTGCTATCAAAAACGCTGCTGCTGCCACTATGGGGAACTAACCCCAACCTCTGCCTTTCCCTCTCTACATCTAGAGATTCCCTGTCTAAGGCCAGCTGCTGCTGTTCTAGCTTCACCCTGGTCTCTTCCAAACTCAGCTTTCTGAGTTCCCTTTCCATAGTGTTATCTCAGGGTGAGAGGCTTGGGAATTCTGAGACACTGAAGAAATGTGGGAATTGGCAGAGTGAGACCTGTCTCTAACTGGCTGGACTAGAGTAACCTGGCCTTTAGGAGTGAAAGGTGCCCTACTAGTGTGTGACCCCCTCCAACTACCAGTGTCACTAGATGGCCTGTGAGCTAGCAGGTCTTTGGATAAACCCTCCCCAGCATCCTCAGGGGACTCCTCCGAGTCTTGATAGGTACCCCCTCCTGTACCTCCTGAACCTGGGATGGGCCAGACTGGTTCTGGTCACTTTCTAGGAGAAGGCTAAGGAGAAGATCTTTGGTAAGGTTCTTACCAATGCTTAAACCTCTTTCTATGCAGAGACCCCCTCAAACTTTTAAAGTTTAAACTACCATAGGTTGCCTGGACAACTATGGGAGTAAGTTCTACTGCAGACATGATTGTTAGAAAGGGTTTAGGACAGAGAGAAAAAAAAGTTTAGAAACTTTTAGAGAAAAGAGAAAAACGTTTTCAAACATTTAAAAACCTTTGAATGCTTTTCAGAAACTTTTTAGAAACTTTAAAGAAAGAAAGTTAAACTGTTTAGGTTAACTGTGTATATTCTGAAGTATTTGGTATATGTTTTTCTTATGAAAAGCACCAATGACAAAGTGGTAAAGCAGTTACAAGTACTTATCCCACCGCTGCACCACCAATGTAGGAGGCTGGCCTGGCTTCTAGTGGATACCTGATGGTACTTACACCTTGTGCCAGGCCCAGTTATCCCTTATGAGTACATTAGTAGTGTTCTAGCAGCTTAGGCTGATAGAGGTAGCTATAGCAGAGCAGCTTAGGCTGAACTAGGAGACATGCAAAGCTCCTACTATATCACATGTATCATATAACACTATATCATAAGAATAACAATACTCAGAGCTACTAAAAATAAATGTACTTTATTTTAGTGACAGTGTGCCAAAAATATCTCAGAGGTTAGACTCCCTTAGGAGGTAAGTAAAATAAACAATACATACACACAAACCAAAATCAGGTAAGTAAACAGTTAGCGAAGTAATGCAAACACTATAAGATACAATAGAATGCAATAGGCCTAGGGACACCAGAAACCATATACTAAGAAAGTGGAATGCGAAAAACTTAGGGACCCCAGGCCTAGTGTAGTGTGTAGGGGGTTGCTGGGACTGTTAGGAAACACTAAGGGTGTCCAAGATACCCCACCCCAAGACCCTGAAAAGTAGGAGTAAAGTTATCCTACGTCCCCAGAAACACACTAAAGTTGTGATAGGTAATTCTGTAAAGGCAACAACTGGCTGCAATGCACTGAAGACGGATTCCTGGACATGAGGACCTGTAAAGGAAGGGGACCAAGTCTAAGAGTCACACAAGTGTCCAGGCAGGGTAGGAGCCCACTAAACCCCAGATGAAGGTGCCAAATGGCTGCCTCTGGGTGGAAGAAGCTGAAGATTCTGCAACAACGGAAGAGGTCTGAGTCTACCAAGTACTGGTGCAATAAATCAGACACACAATTGTTCAAAATATGCTCTCTCAGGATTAGATTATACAGGCTTTCATAGTCAGTCACTTTACTGCCATGTAACCATCCCTCCAAGGCCGTCACTGAACAGTCTAAAAAGTGTGTCCAGTCTCGAGAGGACTCTTTTCTGGTATCTCTGAACTTTATCCTGTATTGTTCAGTGGTTAAGCCAAATCCATGTAAAAGTGCATCCTTCAAAACTTTGTAATTATTAGCATCACTTTCTCTGACAGTAAGGAGCCTATCCCTACCCTTACCAGTGAAAGATAGCCACAAGACAGCAGCCCACTGCCTTTGAGGGACCAACTGTACCATACAAGCCCTCTCAAGCGCAGCAAACCACTTGTTAATGTCATCCCCCTCCTTGTAAGGGGGGACTATCTTATGCAGGTTTCTGGAATCTTGTTCTCTTAAAGGATTGCTATCAAAAACGCTGCTGCTGCCACTATGGGGAACTAACCCCAACCTCTGCCTTTCCCTCTCTACATCTAGAGATTCCCTGTCTAAGGCCAGCTGCTGCTGTTCTAGCTTCACCCTGGTCTCTTCCAAACTCAGCTTTCTGAGTTCCCTTTCCATAGTGTTATCTCAGGGTGAGAGGCTTGGGAACTCTGAGACACTGAAGAAATGTGGGAATTGGCAGAGTGAGACCTGTCTCTAACTGGCTGGACTAGAGTAACCTGGCCTTTAGGAGTGAAAGGTGCCCTACTAGTGTGTGACCCCCTCCAACTACCAGTGTCACTAGATGGCCTGCGAGCTGGCAGGTCTTTGGATAAACCCTCCCCAGCATCCTCAGGGGACTCCTCCGAGTCTTGATAGGTACCCCCCTCCTGTACCTCCTGAACCTGGGATGGGCCAGACTGGTTCTGGTCACTTTCTAGGAGAAGGCTAAGGAGAAGATCTTTGGTAAGGTTCTTACCAATGCTTAAACCTCTTTCTATGCAGAGACCCCCTCAAACTTTTAAAGTTTAAACTACCATAGGTTGCCTGGACAACTATGGGAGTAAGTTCTACTGCAGACATGATTGTTAGAAAGGGTTTAGGACAGAGAGAAAAAAAAGTTTAGAAACTTTTAGAGAAAAGAGAAAAATGTTTTCGAACATTTAAAAACCTTTGAATGCTTTTCAGAAACTTTTTAGAAACTTTAAAGAAAGAAAGTTAAACTGTTTAGGTTAACTGTGTATATTCTGAAGTATTTGGTATATGTTTTACTTATGAAAAGCACCAATGACAAAGTGGTAAAGCAGTTACAAGTACTTATCCCACCACTGCACCACCAATGTAGGAGGCTGGCCTGGCTTCTAGTGGATACCTGATGGTACTTACACCTTGTGCCAGGCCCAGTTATCCCTTATGAGTAGATTAGTAGTGTTCTAGCAGCTTAGGCTGATAGAGGTAGCTATAGCAGAGCAGTTTAGGCTGAACTAGGAGACATGCAAAGCTCCTACTATATCACGTGTATCATATAACACTATATCATAAGAATAACAATACTCAGAGCTACTAAAAATAAATGTACTTTATTTTAGTGACAGTGTGCCAAAAATATCTCAGAGGTTAGACTCCCTTAGGAATTAAGTAAAATACACAAAATAAACACACAAACCAAAATCAGGTAAGTAAACAGTTAGAAAAGTAGTGCAAACACTGTAAGATACAATAGAATGCAATAGGCCTAGAGACAACACAAACCATATACTAAGAAAGTGGAATGCGAACAACTTAGGGACCCCAGGCCTAGTGTAGTGTGTAGGGGGTTGCTTGGACTGTTAGGAAGCACTAAAGGTACTTAAGATACTACACCCCACGACCCTGAAAAGTAGGAGTAAATTTACCCTACGTCCCCAGAAACACAATAAAGTTGTGATAGGTGATTCTGCAAAGGCAACAACTGGCTACAAAGCACTGAAGACGGATTCCTGGACCTGAGGACCTGAAAAGGAAGGGGACTAAGTCCAAGAGTCACACAAGTGTCCAGGGGGGGCAGGAGCCCACTAAACCCCGGATGAAGGTGCAAAATGGCTGCCTCTGGGTGGAAGAAGCTGAAGATTCTGCAACAACGGAAGATGCCAGGAACTTCTCCTTTGCACAGAAGATGTCCCATGGCGTGGTGGAGGATGCAGAGTTGTTTCCACACAGAAAGACCACAAGCAAGCCTTGCTACCGGCAAAGGTTACAGTTGAAGAAAATGGGTGCTGACCAGGCCCAGGAAGGACCAGGAGGTCACCCCTTGGAGGAGGAGGAGATAGAGGGGGTGCGCAGCAGTACAGATATCCCATGCATAAGCAGGCAGCTCCCACAGAAGCACTTGAACAGGCATTCAAGCAATCTGAGCACAGCTGTTGTCTCAACACAACAAAGGAGGGTCCCACGAAGTTGGTGGTCAACTCAGCGAGTTTAGCAATGAAGGATGGAGTCCTGGGGACCTGGGCTGTGCTGTGCATGAAGGATTTCTTGCAAAAGTGCACAGAAGCCCTAGCAGCTGCAGATCACGCTGTACACAGGATTACTGTCTGGCGTGGGGAGGCAAGGACTTACCTCCACCAAATGTGGACAGAGGGACCACTGGACTATCGGGGTCATTTGGATCCAACTCCTGTGTTCCAGGGACCACGCTCATCAAGATGAGAGGGGACCCAGAGGACCAACGATGTAGAAGTTTGGTGCCTGCGTTAGCAAGGGGAAGATTCTGTTGACCCACGGGAGATTTCTTCTTGGCTTCCAGTGCAGGGTGAAGGCAGACAGCCCTCAGAGCATGCACCACCAGGAAACAGTCGAGAAAGCCAGCAGGATTAGGTGCTACAATGTTGCTGGTAGTCGTCTTGCCACTTCATTGCGGTTTTGCAGGCGTCCTGGAGAAGTCAGTGGTCGATCCTTGGCAGAAGTCAAAGAGGGAGATGCAGAGGAACTCTGGTGAGTTCTTGCATTCATTTTCTGAAGAGAAACCCACAGGAGAGGCCCCAAATAGCCCTCAGAGAAGGATTGGCCACCTAACCAGGTAAGCACCTACCAGGAGGGGTCTCTGACATCACCTGCTGGCACTGGCCACTCAGAGGCCTCCACTGTGCCCTCACACCTCTGCATTCAAGATGGCAGAGGTCTGGGAAACACTGGAGGAGCTCTGGGCACCACCCCTGGAGGGATGATGGATAGGGGAGTAGTCACTTCCCTTTCCTTTGTCCAGTTTTGCACTAGAGCAGGGGCTGGGGGATCCCTGAATTGGTGTAGATTGGCTTATGCAAAGAGGGGCACCATCTGTGCCCTTCAAAGCATTTCCAGAGGCTGGGGGAGGCTACTCCTCTCCAGCCCTTAACACCTATTTCCAATGGGAGCATTGATTGTATGATTCCATGCACTCTGGGGCTCCTTAGAGGACTCCCAGTATCACCATTCCAGCCTTCTGAGGTTTTACAGGCAGCCCCAGCTCCTGTTGCTTGACAATATCAAGCCCAGGAAGGCAGAAAAAAAGGATTTCCTTTGGGAGAGGGTGATTATACCCTTTCCCTTTTGAAACAGGTTTTACAGGCTTGGGAGGGGTAGCCTCCTGAAGCCACTGGAAATGCTTTGAAGGGCACATTTGATGTCCTCCTTGCATAATCCAGTCTAAACCATTTCAGGGACCCCTAGTCCCTGCTGTGGTGTGAAACTGGATAAAGGAAAGGGGAGTGACCACTCCCCAGTTCATCACCACCCCAGCTGTGGTGTTCAGAGCTCCTCCAGAGGGTCCCTGGGTTTTGCCATCTTAGGTTCCAAATTTGCAGGGAACTCTGGGAGCATCTGAGTGGCCAGTGCAGCGGGTGATGTTGACAGGTGCTTACCTGTTTAGCTGATCAATCCCCCTTTCAGGGCTAATTAAGGTCTCTCCTTTGGGTGGTTCTTCATATTCAGATTGCAAGACTCCAGCAGGAATCTTCTGCATCTCCTACTTCACCTTCTCACTGAAGAAACTGCATCCAGACCCTATAGGAACTCTACAAATTACAACAAAGAAGCAAAGATGACTTCTGCAACATTGTATCTTCAGCTTCTGCAACTGTCCTGCCACTGTTTCCTGGTTGTGCCTCCTCAGAGGACAGCCTGTCTTCAGCCTGCACCAGAAGAGCAAAGGGATCTCCCTTGGGGTGAAGAAGTCACTCCGCTGCTTGAGTAGGCACCTGCTGCAATGACAACCAGCAGCGTGGATCCCCTCTCCTGATGAGCTGCATGGATCCTGTATCACGGGTGGTGGACTGAAGTGGTCCCGATGGTCCTGACGTCCTACTGTCCAACTTTGGTGGTGGTAAGATCTTGCCTCTCACGCAAGACAGTACCCCCATGCACTACCTCTTTTGCAGTTGCCACGGGTTGTTGGCATCATTCAACAAAGTTCTTCGTTCACCATGCAGCTCTGGCCCCCAAAACTCTATCTTGTGACGCACATCTTCCTGGGTGGTTCTCTGGCGGAGTGGGAGCCTTTGTCGTAGTGCTGTGTGGGCCTCCTTGTGCACCGCCTTTGTCCCCATGCTGTGGGACTCCTGTGCACACTGCCTGGTCTTCTGTGGGCTCTCTGAGTTGCTGAGAGCCCCATCTGTCTCCCTCTCCTGGGTAGAGTCCACCTGGTCCTTCCTGGTCCCGAGCAGCGCTTTTTTCTGTTAACCGCAAGCTTTGTGTTTGCCAAGGCTTGTTTGTGGACTCCAGCAATGCAAACCAAACTGCAATCCTCCATCTGGCGAAGAACATCACTTGCATCAACCAGAAACCCAAATCCATCTTCTTGGGTCCAGAACTGACTGTTCTTCCACACTGGTGGGTCTTCTTTTGCACCTTAGCAGGGGCTCCTGTTCTCCCTGGACTCTTCTGTGCTTCTTGGACTTGGCCCCTTTCCTGGGCTCTGGGTTGGGTTCTATTACTTACCTTGGGTGTTTTCTAATACTCCCAGTGCCCCTCTACACACTAAACGTGCCCAGGTGGGAAACCAACATTTGCATTCCACTTTCTTAGTATATGGTTTGTGTTCCCCAGGCTCATTTCTAACTATTGTCATTTTCACTAATTGCACTGTTTTCTAACAGTTTTTATGCCTATTTCTGCATAGTAGTGTATACAATTTGTGTCTTACTTACCTCCTAGAGGAGTATAGTCCCCATGTATTTTTGGCATTTGTGTCACCAAAATAAAGTACCTTTATTTTTGCAACACTGAGGCCCATATTTATACTTTTTTAGCACCGCATTTGCGCCGCTTTTTGACGCAAAAGCAGCGCAAACTTACAAAACACAATTGTATTTTGTAAGTTTGTGCCACTTTTGCGTCAAAAAAGGACGCAAATGCGGCGCTAAAAAAGTATAAATATGTGAGTATTTTCTTTCATGTGTGTAAGTACTGTGTGACTAGAGTAGTATTGCATGACCTTTGCATGTCTCCTATATAAGCCTTGGCTGATCAGCTACAGTTACCTCGAGAGAGCTAGGCTTCTAGACACTGCCTACATTTCACTAATAAAGGATAACTGGACCTGGTATAAGGTGTAAGTACCTTAGTTACCCACTGCAAACCAGGTCAGCCTCCAACACAACAGTTATGCTGTTGTGGTCTCAGAAGCAAGGGAACAGGAGTGAGCATAGATGGACAACAGTGGAGATGGTAAAACAAGCCAAAATCCCTTGGATTTTTAAACATACTAAGGCCCATATTTAGACTTTTTTAGCACCGCATTTGCGTAATTTTTTTGTACGTTTGCGCCGCTTTTGCATCAAAAAGCAGCACTAATGCGGCACTAAATAAAGTATAAATATGGGCCTACGTCACCTTCGATAAACCTAGGGCTCAATTCACAAAGGTAAACTTAGATTTTTTATCCAAAAGTCTAAGTTTACAACTTGGGAAATTCACAAAGGGCATTTACGAGTACTTTCTTTAGGTCCGCACTCAAGGCTAAGTTTACCTTTGTAAATCAGGCCCTACTTGGGGCTAAGTTTATCTTTGTGAACTCGACCCAACTAAGAATACACTTGTGATTCGGGCCCCTAGATTGGGGCACAACACCTTTTCACGTTTCACAATTATACTGCATTTGGGGATGAGTGATCCTAACCATTATAGATTGCATAGACTCATCCCACCAAATATCAATAGCAAAACTACAGTTCTGTCATAGCTTGAGCATGAGGATTGTAGGCATCCAAGTTAAAAGCAGTTCTACTTTAGGTGAGCCCACTACTGGGCTGCAAGTACGTCAGAGAAAATACTGTTGACTATATTTATAGCGATTACTCTCAACAGTTTTGAGACCTAATCTAATCAAAGGCTATGTTGAAAATACCATTATGAGCAGTTTAGAAAAGCTTGGATAGCTGCATTCTGTTCTCATGATTGGCTACACAAAGTTTCCAGCTTCCAGCCATGAACCCCTATGAAATTGTTTCCATATTTTAGTCTCTTGCATATTTGATAGGAGAGGCAGCCGACTGGAGATTCCTGTGAGTATTTAATGTAAGAGGTACATATATTTTGACAGGATGCTTTGTACACCACCCATTTAAATGTATCTCCTGTCTTCAACTGGCAATTTTCAATCCTGGATGTAGAGACCCCCAACAAATGCAGACGATGCACAAATGTGACCCAACAATCAATGCTTCCTTTTGGTTTCCTTATACTTAAACAATCAATAAGTAGCGATGACATCCTAGAAAGTATTTCTATTTAGTGAAAGAATGAATCAGCTGAAATAAATAGGACTTACCATTATAGTGAGTTATAGCAATAGCACCCACCCTCAAACTTACCAGGAATGAATATCACTCATTTGTGATTCCTATAATGTAAAGTATGTAACTATAACACATATACTCAGTGGATGAAACTCAGAAGCTTGGAATGATATAAGTGATGTTAAAGCAAAAAAATAAACTTAGCAGGTCTTAGAAGTATGTAAGTGCAATAGAATTCGTTCCAGGTTTATTGTTGAATAAAATCAAATGTTTGTATTTATATGTAATGTT
Organism: Pleurodeles waltl; assembly: GCF_031143425.1. Classification (NCBI taxonomy): domain Eukaryota; kingdom Metazoa; phylum Chordata; class Amphibia; order Caudata; family Salamandridae; genus Pleurodeles; species Pleurodeles waltl. Next base: position 918,709,799 of record NC_090447.1, read on the forward strand.
TTTCAAACAAAATGCTATTTTATTAAGAAATAACACTGGAACAATGTTACAGTACACTGTAACTTCTTTTTGTTTTTTATCAGTGATTAAGAATCCCTCAGAGAAAAGCCAATAGGTCTCACCTTTAACAGGTGAGTGCTGACCAACTGCGTTTTTGGCAGGTCAGAGGGCCAGACAGCTGCTAAGTGGTACCGGGCCAGTTGCACTCATTTGATCACTCTTCCACGATTTATTTATTTTTATATGACTGTTCAGACATGGTCAGTAACATTGGAACATTAAAAGAAAAAAATCAAAGTGGACGCTCTTGTGTGCACATGCTTTGTGACAAATAAACTGTAAACTTTGCACTTGTAGAGCACACTACTCACCTGTTAGGGTCTCAAGGCGCTGTACTCATACTGCTATGGAGCCCCTCCTGGCTTTTCCCTGTGAGGTGCACACTCCTGGGCACCCCCAGGCTGAAGCCAAGCATCCAAGCGCTATTGGGGCCGTTGTGGAGATTAAGCAAGCTATTGCCCAGAGTTGCAGAGTGGGACTCATTAATTAGATTAGGCACTGAGGTGAGAATTATATGGTCCAAGGGAATTGAGCCCAAGACCTGCTGAAGCAGGACTTGAACCCTGGTATTGAGCCAGATCTCTGCTTCAGGGTCTGCCGCTCTAACCATTGTGCCACACTTTGCCCTGTTCATATGAGCATACAAGTCAGGCAACCGTTTTTTTTTGTTGTTGTTGTTTTTTTTTTTTTTTTTTTTTCGATGTCCGATGATCAAGGGAAAACAAACCAAAACACAGTTAGCTGCAGCTGTAAAAATTGTGGCCCATATTTATACTTTTTGATGCAAAACTGTGCCGGCGCAGTTTTGCGTAAAAAATATTACCGCCGGCTAACGCCATTTTGGTGCGCAGTGCGGGCGTCATATTTATACTTTGACGCACGGCGGCGCAAACAACAGGTGGGAGTCATTATTTTTGACGCACACTGCGGCGTTAAGTCGTAAAGGAAAACAGCGTTAATGCAGCGGAAATGACTGTGGGTCGATTTACGACACCGCAAACCGGATATGCACCGTTTTTTTGGACGCAGTAGCGTCAAAAAACACTGCGAACACAGCCATTTCACCAGAGGAGAGCCAAAATGCATCCCAGATGCCACTACAGACCCCAGGAAGATGACAGCAGACCAGGAACCAGCCAGGAGGACCCACACAAGAATCAGGACACTTTTAAGAAGAAAAGAAAGTGTTGCTTCAGTGCAGAGGAGCAGGAAATTCTGGTTAAAGAGATGACGGAACACCAGCACCAACTGTTTGTCACATCAAAGTTGCCAATCAGTAGGAGAGAGGCTATATGGCAACAAATTGTTGACAAGATAAACAGTGTGGCAGAAGTACGCAGAACAGTCATCGAGTGCAAGAAACACTGGCATGACTGCAAGCGCAGGACCAAGGAAAAGATGACCAGGAACAGGAAGGCAGCACTGCAGACTGGAGGGGGGAGTCCAGCACACCAGGAGGCCTGGACCACATGGAGGAGATGGTTGCAGCCATCATCCCTGCGGAGATCGTCACAGGGATTCAAGGACAGGACAGCGCAGGCTACCAGGACACAACGCACATGCAGGGTAAGTCGCATGGGGAATTATAATGCAATAATGTCAACTGTGAGCATGGGGGGGGATACCGACCACTAAATGCATGGAAGTCATCTAATACATGGAGTGGCATGGGTAAAGGGGCACGACATGGGAGTATGGCCCGTTCCGAGAAGACCTGGGGCACACCATTACACAACACCAACAACAGTCCCATGGGGGCATGCTGTCATGCCAACGATGGAGCAAAGGGAAAGCCACAACAGGAGGGAAGGCCACTACGTCAAACTGACATCCTGGCACTCGTCAGCCAACATACCTCCTACATTAACTAGGGCCCTATTAGTAATCCTCTAGCCAAACCGACAACTGCAATGTAACTGCGACAACAGTTGCCACTACCACCTCTGATCTGTGTGCAGCTCAAGTAGCCAGTGTCAGTAACCTCCCCATGGAACATACACACCTAAATTAGGGGTGAGGATGACATCTGCAACAATCTCCTGAAACAAGACAAAGGCCCCAGTACACTCAAATGTCAATGCCCATAGTTGTCACAAACATCAGCCAAAGTAAACAACAATAGGAGCGACACAGCACTAAGGACACACCCATGCTGCATATGTCAGGGTCCATCTTGTACCTGGGTAACAAGGCAACATCACAAATGTCATACTGCTCAGACAACAGCTTTGAGGAGGGGACACATGTAACTGGTCACTGAAATACACCTGCACAGTCAGAGGACGAAATAGGACACTGATACGACTATCAGGGCAATACAATGTAAAACATTGCCATGCATAGGATATGCAACATGTCAATTACATTTAAGTCGATGTGAACGATCAGGGATTGGGGCAGGTCCTGATAGTTAAGTGTGCTGCCAGGGCCATCAAAACACCCACAGCCAGTGAAAGGTCTCACCATGAGAATGGATATACACGGAGGGTCGAGTAGGACAAGAAGGTGGCAATTCTCTATTTGGCATAAAGCAACACCTGGAGGCGATGAGGCTGACAAGTCTGATAACTCAATAACATACATGTGACACACAGATGGGCCATAGGCCTGAAACAATGCCCATCTGAAGGACTGCAGATATTAATACAAAACAAGACTACAAAGTGAATTCATCAAAAGGCAGGCACGTCACGTCAAAATTGTCACAACACAGACACACTAATTATACCCTATTTCATTGCAGAGGAAGATGGATCTCCTGCCGATATGCCTGTCCCAGATTTCCCTAATGACATGGATGACGAGCCAATAAACATTCCCCAGGAGACTATCCAAAAGGTCCTTGAAACCCTCCAGACCCCACCTTCAGTCACAAGGAGAAGCACAGAACAAGCAGCCATTGCAGAGGATCCACCCACCACCCCAATTGTAAGACCTGCCAGCTCCAATACAGCTGAGGACTCAGACGACACTGGCACCAGCTTTGAGAGAACTGTAGTTGGAGTACAGCGGGAGCTGGCCAAGGAGGTGCGGGTGGGGATGCAAACTATGGCAGCCAGCCTTGAGGGGGTGCGTTCGTGCATGATATCATCTGCAGATCAGGCAGCAGCTATGCAAGCCCTAACATCTATCTTGCAGTAACTGCAGAAAACCCAGAAGGAAATCAACACAGCTGTAATACAGTTGACCCAACACCTACAACAGCAATCCTGTCAACGCATGCACGAATGCAACATTGAACCCCTCAGGGCCGACCTGGCTGCCTACCATTGTGAGGTGGCTGCTATTCTCAAGAACCAGCAGGCCCTCCTTGCAGCAGTACTGCCCTTAAGACCTTCACAGGGAGCAGCCACCGGGATGTCTGACTCCACGTCTTCTAACACTGATGTGTGTGTTGCCCCTTCACAACCAACAACAACAAGGACAAAGCAGGCAACACACACATCAGAAGAAGAAGACATGGAACAGATCACATTCACAAGGAAAATGACCCGAAAGCACTAGTCCCTGCCACATGGCCAACTATTACCAAAGTCCTGCGTTTTGAAACATGACAGTCTTACAACAACTGTACTCAAGCACTGTTCTGCTAACCACTGTATAACATGTCACCCAGCCCAGTGATTGTCTCTCTCTTACTCATTGGCTAAGTCTGTCCCTCTGCACTGTCTGAAACAGCAACCCCAGCATGACAAAAGCATTTTGGTAAACCCTTGCGTTGGATCACACTGGAAGATATCACTATAATGGACTCACAATCATGGACAATGTACATAGAGCACTACAGCACTTTTCAATAAATAGCACTTACACAACAAATCTGTCTCTGGGTAATGTGACATATCAACTGCGCAGTAGATAATTGAAATGTCCCTACTGTCAAATAACGTAGCTTGTCAATACAACTGTCCAGATATTATGTATTTAGAGAAATCTGCACAGTGACCATGATTGCATCATACTCTGCCCATTCTGAGGGAATAATCTGATGAAGTGAGAAACCATACACCACCATGCTGTGTTGGACAGAAGAATGCTTCCTCAGGGGATAACTAAGTCATCAAATAGTGCCCGCTAAATGTTGTCAACATGCAAAAATAACACAATAAACATGCCACACAAATCTAAGTAAACACTAAAAAAACTGCACAAATTAAGGTGTCTGAGTTAACATACAAATAGGTAATCATGCCGAACTGTGTCACAAATGATGTATGAGGGTCATGAAGACAAGAATACAAGATTGCCAAAGAGAACTCATCTTATAAGGGTGTGCATGATCATCACACTGCAGTCAGAACTAAAACTGTTTCCCCAATATCAAGTCTGGAAGCACTGTTAGTGACTTTGAAAACACACTTATCAACAGAAACACATTGTCATCCATATTAACTGTGATTGGTGATTGCAACAAAGGGTAGACACTTTGCAAGGTAGCCCTGGGTTAGCTGCCAATCCTACTGCTCAGTTTGGATTTGTTTGTAGCATTGGGCACAGATGTTATAGTACAAAAGAGATGTACACGGATCCAAACCCACGATCAAATACCATTCAACACATAATATTAAGGGGTAACCAAATATTTATTAAAAGCTAACCATAGATGAGAAAACTGAAGGAAAAATCTTACCTACCCTAATCTACCCTGACTACTCATTACCCACAACTGTCCCTAACTAACCTAAGCTACACTTATTTATCACATGTAACAAAACGTTCTAAACATCTACCCCTCACCCCCCTTATGAGACGGGACACATTGATGACAACACATGCTAACCTAAACACGTACTATACTATCCTAAACAAATATATATTTTTTTGGTATGTTTTTATTTTTTATAGTTTTTTGCTTTTTTTGGTATTTTTTTTTTTACACACAAGAACCACAACATAGCCCCCCACCCACCCACCCACACATGTAATAAGTAAAAAAAGAAACAAGCAGGACCCCCTACCCCCACCCACTAACACTGACTAAACTAACAGCCTATACTAATCTAACACTAAGCCCCTTAAGCCCACTAACTATAAGAACAAGGAAAGAGGAGGGAGGGGAGGGTATCATGTCCATCTATTCGACTGTCTAGAGGTTGGCCCTCCGGAGGGTCCTCTTGATATCCTTGACCTGCCGTTTAATGTGCCGCACGTCCCGGCTCAGGTGGCTCACCTTGCGCAGCACTTTTTCCATCTTGTGTTCAAGTCTATTGAAGGCTGCAGGGTCAACAGCTGGAGCAGTGGCAGTCTGGGTACCGGTGGAGGAGGTCTGTGTGGGCTGTCCTGCACCGGTGGCAATGCTGGGGCCAGGAAGTCCAGCAGATGTAGATTCAACAGAGGGAGCTGTGGGTGGGGCCACCTGGCTCTGATTGGTGGTTGTTTCTGTGGTGGCTGTGGTGGGCACAGTAGGCCCACCCTGTGGGAAGGCTCGCCATGCCACGGAGGCACGTTCATGGCGATATCGCCGGGCCATCCTCCGGAACCCCGACTCCACCAGCAGGATGTGCTGGTATCGCATGGCCCGATGCTGAAATTCACGGACCTGGTCTGGAGTCATGTTAGCTGCAGTGAAGACAAATGCAGATATGCCACATTAGTAACTGGATTGTGTGAAACAGCACAGAAAGTTAATCAGACATTACATCTACTGTACTTCTAACAGCTCATATCACGATACAGAGCATCGAATGTCCCTGAGGAAGTACATGGCAGGCCAGACAACAAAGGTCACATCACACAAAGCACATTCATAACCCACAAGATGGGTAACAACTGGCCTTGACTTGCAATCTGAGTTCTGACAGTTAACATCTAAGAATCATGCTGCATATCCTCCACCAAGAGCTGGGCTACAAATGTCAGTGTACGGAAAGCAAAACTAAAGACTCATGGTCTGCAAGTTGTAACTGGACTTTCCAGTATGGTACCAAGTGCCAAACCTGAGTGTGTATACTACTATGCAACCAAACCGTCACTTATTCACAGGTATGTGTAACATACTGGTAGCATCAATACTAGGTACCCCATTCACAAACCCATGGCCGTGTGGGGGGGCGGTGGATACACAACTATAATTTGCCAACAACATGTACACCGAGGAGTGTATAGGCTAATCCACACATGTTTGTCTCTACAGACACACCACAGGTAAGGTCTATCTACAATTTGGAGCCAGCAAACCCTAGAGCACTCATAGGGTCAGACATGTCAGGAAAATCAGAACTTAGCACACAACATATACTTCCAGTGAGGCCTGACTTACATCGGACACAGAGTTGTAGAACACCCATGATCATGAATTGCATGCACACCTAGGCCATTACACTCAGGTTCCACAGACTTGATACACTACATGTGGAAGTACATGCTGCTAGGAGGTTCTACCTACTGTTTCAAAATTATGTAGGTAAATAGCGAAGCAGATGTCTATTGGGAAGCTATTACCTCCACCAATCTTAGAGACTGTGGGTCTGACAGGCTGACTAAATAGGGGCTGACTTCCATTGCGACTCTTGGTGATACAAGTGTCAGAGACATGACTATCCCTTGTACTCACAGTGGGGCCTACAGGGATGTCCTACAATCCCTACATGATACCATTGGATACGCATTGGCTAACTGAAAACATGTGAGAACTGCATTCCCACTCATGGAACAAGTGAAAAACTTGCCCACAGCATCACACCTTGCTATGCGTCCAACTCACACGAATCCATAACCAGCAAACACAACACATAACAGACATATCAACACTTACTGTAGTGGTCGGGTCCTCAAATGTCGCCACTTCTCCCACAGTGTAGGGCGCAGGTCCACCTGTAAGGTGTGGAAGGAAGAAATGTGCTCAAAATCTGTGCACAGTGCAACATTTTCAGTATCATTTACAATGTGTAGGCTGAATAAGTAAATGGCAGCCATTCAGACATGATGGTACTGCATCTGATATTTCACGGCCACCTTTTACATAGCATGGGTCTCCTGTGACTGTTACACACATATCTGCACACATACATTGGCCCTAACTATCATGTGGTTGCAAACTTGCCCCATAATTGGTGAGCACTAAAAAAATGGAGTGTAATCGTCTCATCATGTGCATCCAAGAGAAACATCCAACGCCTGGATACTTGAGGACTGCATTACCAGTCAAACATGCCTTGTTGCCATGACACATTTAGTGCACATAGGCCCAATGTACAGAGGGAGGGGCAGGGACTCCTGTAAGCCATCCTGTTGTTACAGTATAGTCAATTGATGTGGCCCAGCTATGGTGATTTGCACCAACCATGGAGATGTAAAGCCATGTGCATACACTTGGACTGACATTCATATTTGGATTGTGGCTCAACCGATTCCAACAAACATCTTAAGATGTTAGCTGAGGGCACCTTACACCTTTTCACGATGTTTTCAAATCATGAACTGACATGTATCTAAAAAGATCAAGAAACACTATAATCCCACACATTCATAGTACTTCTGTGAACGCTTTCCTTCCACACTCACCAGACTAACATGAGACCAATGTTTGAGCCACTTTGCTATTATAAATTGACGTGAAGGCAGCACTCATTTTCAGCATCATGTAGTGATTCTAAAGTCAGTCTAGCAATAGCGTCAACATAGTTGGCCTAAATGTTGGTACATCTGTACTTCTCTGTCAATAATACCCTATATAGACATGATTGGCTCCTATTTTGTTAGCTGTGCTGACAAAAATGCCGCACCAATTTCCTTCATGGTAAAGTTACGGTAAGTTTGCTGAGCATGTGCTACCTGACAGCTAGCAATTGTGATCCTTGCCATAGTGCATCAATGATCCCCTTATATATCCCCCAAATTACACACAGTCATCAAGTTAGCTGGCAGACATTGCACTAATCCACTGATGTCACTACAGAGCATTTAATCGTGCACAGTTACATAATTAGTACTTATCAACAGGGCCACCAATCATGATTCCCAGGTGGTCCAAGAGATCCTGCTCCCTGGTGATGAGGTTAGCCCACCGGTGCTTCAGCTGGTGGTCACTCCTCTGGCTGGCATACACACGCTGCAGGTGATGCAGCACCTTTCCCCACCGGATTCTGCATGCCTCTGTGTGATACCCCTGTATCACCCTGCCCCCTGCCTCGATCATCAGTGGCAAGAAATGGCACACAAGCCATATGAAGCCCCCCAACTCCTCTTCACCCATCCTGCCAAGACGTGGCCTACCAGACATTGTGGAAATGTGTAAGGGAATAGGGGTTAAAGAAATAGAAAGTGGCAAAGGGGGAAAGTAGGTGTATAAATACAGAAGAAAGGTAAACTTAACCACTAAAAGAGGCCAACTATCCCCAAACTACCACTACCGACAACAGACTCCCACAAACAACAAAAACACTAGGTAAATGGACAAATGTACACAAAACACAGTAGGACAGTATACACCAACAATATTTATTTTACAATTGACAATAGAGACAGCACACAAGACAAAAAAGCACAACATCTTAGGACACCACTCTCTACACAGCCACACAGTCTAGAAGAATCATAGACTGCAAAGTGAAAGTGAAAGTACACCCACTGTACATGATCTGTAAACAGGATATGCTATTACATCACTTCCTGTATGAAATGTCCGCCCTTTTTCGCGTTATGTGTAATTTTTTGTCCACCAATACTGTATTTGCGTCAGTTTTTTTGACGCACAGGAGTGAAAATAATAGTACATGGCCTGTACAAATATCTGGATGCGGCCTAATGTTCACTCCTGTGCGTCCAAAAAAATGGCGCAAATACAGTATTGGTGGACAAAAAATTACGCATAACGCTAGGAACGTCAACATTTCAGTACATGAACAGGTTTTGGGCATTTTTTCAGTTTTTATGTTAGGTTACATTTGGGACACATCAGAGATAGGCTGATTGCACCCACTATGGTGATGATGGTGTATGTTCACATATGTGACATCATATTGCAACGGACCATGATCCTCTACTTCCTTCACAGTATTTTTACGGTTGGCTGACACACTAGATGGCCATATGTGTGGCCTACATATATGTGTTGCACAAATTAGGCATGTTTGGCATAAGGAGAGGATAGCAATGTGACGCACATATGTAAAATACCTAAATGCCTTTGGCTCAATGTGTGTGCTTTGGCAAGTAATGTATTTGTTGACCAAGTGTGTGTGTATCACATGAAGCATTATTGCACATATGCTTGTATGAATGTGACGTACATGTGCCCAATCCTTAGATGCAAGTCATTGTGGAAATGAGAGAGGACATGTGTTAGTCATATATGTAGCAACATCCGTAATGTGGACTTCCAAGATTTAGGGTAACGTAGACACCACATGTGACAAAGCATGCACCAGATAGATGGCAGACGCTTGTTCATGTCAATGGTCCATATTTTCAACATCCTATGTCCTAGAGATTTGGTAACAGCTTCCTACGCACTAGTTGGTGAATCCACAGTGAGTCATACAAATGCATTGAGGAAGTGGGTACTATGTTGTTTGCACAGACAGACAAGGGTGAATCTCATATATATGATGACACCACAGTTGAGGCCATAGAAGTGAGCCACAACTCTCAAGTGGCTGTAGTGGACCAGCATACGAGGCAGCACGTGTCCACATATTTCCAGTGATCAATTGCACATAGGTGTCTTGTTCATGTGTGTGGTCCAATGATGATCCTGTATATTTTTGGGGTATAATTTGTCACAGTTTGGTCCAGGACTCATCATGAGTCAGTGGCAGCTATTCCTGTATATACTGAGTATCCTTGGTTGATCAATGTGAGTAAAGTGGATGAGGACATGTGAACCTACATGGGGATGGTCCAACCCTGTCACTAAAGACGTGTAATGAGACAGTCAACAGGGCAACCTTGGTGTGCTGAGTGAGATAATGTCTCAGGTGTCATGTTCCAGCAGGTGTCATTACAACATTTGTACACAGGTTAGCCTCTGCAATTCCCACTGCATCTGGGAACATCATAGGCTCTGTGCTGATTATTCTCGCAGCTATTGACCACACACGCCCCATCAATATGTTGTGAGCACTCTGATTCTGTGTGTGACCTGTCAGGGTCCTGACATGTGTGGATTTTTCATGGACATTATCAGAGGTTGCTGGTTCTGCTGAAGGCCCCGTACCCAATCCCTGCTTACGGCCCAGGGACACTGTCAAACTTTGTCATTCATGCATAAATGAGACCCAGAAAAGTGATGGGTCATGAATTTTGCTTTTCACAGAGGATTTAACTCATATGGTACAGTTAAAAGGCAGATAATGCTATACAATGTATTTGTGTATGCATTGAAGATGCCCATGCCCAATACCCCCTGATTAATGAGAGGTTTGCTAACGCAAGTGTGGTACATATGTAGACACAGGGATACTTTAGTGTGACGACCAGACAGATGCCAGTCAGGCTGACAGAATGCAGGGTGAATCAGGATACAGCAATTTGACAAGTTACATAATCAGTGGGCTGACTCAGATTGTTTGGAGGACGAACTAGACAGTTGACATGTCAAACTGTGTATGTCATGTGTTTTTGAAGTTGACAAATGAACCCAAGGGCTGTGTTACATGGCTTAATTATTAGCAATGCTTAACGGTGTATTTGACATAATGGCAACTCCTATGCTGTTCCAGGCATCAGCAGGGGCAGTGCTGGTTGAAATGGGTGGTGTGCATGAAGGAGATCACAGGTGTGGGCTGCATCTGTTTCTCACAAGTCCTGTAGGTGAGATTTGCATTCTAATGGCCAACAGACTTTTTCACACGGGAAGCAATCTACAGGTGCTAATAGGGCTTAGAAACTCGAAGCCAGTGTATTAATTGACCTTACCTCCATGCAGTCAGATGTTCTATGACAATGGCATACCATAGGAAAGGGTGTAGCACACTGGATTGCTATTGTTAGTCTGTGTGTGTAGAGGAGGGAATATCAGGGTGCACATCTTAGTATTCCAGGGACCTCTTCAGACAGGTTGGTTGTGACCAGGTGCATGGGTGTGTCAGGAGTTAGGAAATGGGCTGACATATACATGGAATGTCATGTGCGCAATGCTGCTAATATGAGTGGCACTTGTGCTGTCTATGTTCTGCTTCTTTGGAACTCTGGTCACAGATAGTTGTTGCAAATGTTGGATGCAGTTGGACTTACTGCTGTCAAGGGTCTGGTCAGACATTCCTGTTACTGATGTAAAAGCACATCGACTGCCTCATATATGAGGCTTGCTTTCCCCTTATTGAGTGATGGTGTCTTAGTTGTGTGCCATATGTTGCATTGGACTTTGATTTCAACATGTATGTGTTAAATAGTTGAGGTCCTCTGCTATTGGCCTTCAAAGGAGAAATGTACATGATATATGTCATTTACAGTGTGTTTGTATGTGACCATTGTATGTTACGCATCACATTAACTCTGGGATTTTCAGTGTCCTAATCAGTATATCAGCAATGCTCCATGAGGCAACACTCTTATTCTGATAAGTAGAGATGAAGGTGTGCAAAAATGATTAGCCAGACCATGATATTGTGATTATTATAGGTGCTTATTTAAGTTAGTTCATTAAAGTGGTGATGGTGATTATATTTAAAAGAAATTGTTGATGATATGTTTCTGTCTGCGTATACCAGCGGCTGTGTTCTGTAGTTCCCCCTCATGTTGCAGGCCACCATCCTCCTCTTCCTCCTCTTCAGGCATGTGTGGCTCTGCATCCAGGGGGGGAATGTTCCTTTTGATGCAAATGTTGTGCAATATTGCACATGTTAGGATGATCTTACAGACCATCTCTGGGGAATATAGGAGTCTACCACCAGTGATGTCGAGGCACCAGAACCTTGACTTGAGGATGCCGAAGGTCCTCTCGATTATGCTGCGTGTCCTCCTATGTGCGTCATTGTAGGCACGCTCTGCTGCAGTACTCGGGTTGCCAATAGGTGTCATTATCCATGGCTGGATGCCATACCCCTGATCAACTGCAAGAGAAAATGAACAGGATCATGTTGATGTAGCTTGCCCTATTGAAATTACCTTTCATGGCAGTAGTTGTCTTGTGTTGTCTGGGACTCTTCTGTGTTATAATGTCGCATCCTAGCCTTGTAGGATGTACCATCTGCATTGTCATGTTTCCTTGGCTGAACTAGTGTTTGGCTGCTAACTGGTTGTCAGCAGTATGTTTTGGGATTTGCTGTACAGTGTGCCCACCCTAGCATTGTGACTTGTGATACAGGTGTCCCTGTGTCTTCACTGGGGGTGAGATGATAGTGTCATTCACAGGTTAAAATTGACAGTGTTGTTAACACGTTCTATCATTGTACCCTGGACATCCCATACCTTTGAGACTTATGCAATGGATTAATGTAAACATCATTGGGACACTTACAATTTGCAAGGTGACATTTAGGCAACCCACTCCACACGTTGTGTTCATTGATGTCTTAACTTTAGACTGTACACTAATTTCAGATGTGTGACAGGTTCACTGCCGACCTACGAAACATGGCTAGCGATGTCACGACCTCAGTGTGTTCCTGTCGACATGTTGCTGTTGTGGTGTATGTGTTGTGTGTCCTAGAGGGTTGCTGTGCAGTGAGTATATAAGTAGGTTTTTGTACTTACCAACAAGTAGTCCATTTGCCATACTGTCCATCCTGGAAGTGTTCATTGATGGTGCAGTGACGGAAGATGAAGGAGTCATGGACACTCCCAGTATATTTAGCCACGATGTTGGTGATCAATCCCTGGTGATCGACAATGGCATGCACATTGATGGAATGTGTGTGCTTCCTGTTGCGGTAGAGGTGTTCAGTTGCAGCAGGTGGCACAAGGCGTACATGTGTGCAGTCGATTGCACCAAGGACGTGTGGGAAGCCACTAATGAGGTAGGACCCCTTTTATGTTTCCTGCTGCTTCTGCAGTGTGTTAGGGAAGTAGATGAGGCGGGGTGTAAGTCCAAAGATGGCATCCAGTACTTTGGGCAAAAAGTCAGAGAATGATGGTTGTGATATTCCAGCAACCAGGGCACCAGTTGTTTGAAATGAGCCACTTGCCAGCATGTGAAGTATGGCAAGCAGCTTGGTTTCTGTTGGGATGGTGCGGGGAGTCAGCAAAGTGGGTGCCAACTGCGGTTCAATGTTTTGCAGCAGCTGCTGAATGGCCTGCCAGTTCAACCTGTACTTCTGGATGATGTTGTGTTCCCTGAGGCCATGAACGGTTGTTCTGGGGCGGAATATCCTCTCCTGCCTTCTGCGCTGCCTTTGGAGTCCCTGCTGGTGTTGTGGTAGCTGCTGTTGTAGCTGCTGGGCTCTGCGTCTGCGTGCACGCTGGATAAGAATCACCTCCATGTCTCCCTGTTGCTGCTCTGCTGCTCTGCTGTTGCTTCTGTGTGTTCTGATTAAATATAGGTGTCTTTGCCCCATTTTATTGCCTGCCCTGACCCAGGCGTTAAATTTTGACACAAATCGGGCTGTGCGTCATTTTCCGGCTTCACCTCCCAGCCGTGCGTCATTTTTGCCCGGAAGCATAAATACGACGCACGGCCGTTTAAGTCATTTTTTGGACGGGAACGCCGACCTTGCATATCATTAACGCAAGGCGGGTTGTCGCATCCAAAAAATTACGCACACAGCGGAATTTTGTCGCCCGTGGGCTCAGGTGTCAAAGTTTAAATACAGGGCAACGTTTGAGCTGAATGTGCTTCAAAAATGTTGAAACATATTTGACGCAGATATATATATATAGATATATAAATATGCCCCGTAGTATTAGCTTGTTTAACAAGACTGAGAGGCAGTGTAAAGCGTCAATTACTTACCGGTAATTGCATTGCCGCGGTGTCTCCTATCACAACCCTTCTACAATCCTATAAAAACCTCCTCCCCCCCCCACCTACTGTTCCATACCAAGCTCCTGATCATATACAGGTGGACTGGCTGATAGGGCAGGAAGCAAGGGCTAATTCAGCACGGTGTGAGAAGGACTCAGAGTAATGTAGTAATGCAATTACAGGCAAAAAATCTAAGAATTACCCCTTTGTCCCTCTCAACATGCTGAATTACAGTATGATATGTACCTAAGCCACAAACTGGACCAGTTCAATTGTACCTTATATGCAGACAATGTGTGTAATCAACAAAGCAAGAACAATACACAAAGGCCAGGACCCCGAAACCTAAGAGATATGACACATCAGACCCATGTACCACCCTATAATGGATAACAAAAATAGAGGCAGCCATCCAAATGGCTGCCCAACAAACCTCCTGTAAAGAAGCCCCATAAACCCCAGTCACAGAAGCAGACATGCCCCTAGTGGATCTCCCCTAGTGGATCTCCCCTGAATCTCCAGTGGAAAAAGACAAAAGAGGAAAAAGACAAACCAAATTGTTTGTAAGCCAGCAAAATCAGTAATCTGAGCCATCTGCCCAGAGTTTCCGTAGAAGAATTAGGGCCATGTGTATACTTTTTGACACAAAACTGTGCCGACGCAGTTTTGCGTCAAAAATATTACCGCCGGCTAACGTCATTTCTTTGCGCCGTCCGGGCGTCAAATTTATACTTTGGCGCACAGCGACGCAAACCACAGGTGTGAGTCATTGTTTTTTTTACTAAAACTAATGCGTCACGTCATAAATGACAACGGTAACGCAGCAAAAATGACTATGAGCTGGTTTACGATGTTGCAAACTAGATACACGCTGTTTTTGACGCAATTGCATCAAAAAGCAGCGCAAACACTGCAAAATATGCTGAGGTGAGCCAAAATGGATCCCAAATGCTTGCACAGAGCCCAGGAAGAAGACAACAGGCCAGGAACCAGCCAGGAGGACCCACAGAAGGCCCAGGACAGGGAGAAGAAGAAAAGAAAGAGTCCCTTCAGTGCAGAGGAGCAGGAAATTCTGGTTAAAGAGGTGACGGAACACCAGCACCAACTATTTGTCACCTCAAAGTTGCCAATCAGTAGGAGAGAGGCAATATGGCAGCAAATTGTTGACAAGATCAACAGTATGGCAGAAGTACGGAGAACAGTCATCGAGTGCAAGAAACGCTGGCATGACTGCAAGCATGGCCTGTTCAGAGGAAACCTGGGGCACAATACTACACAACATCAACAACCATTGCATGGGTGTATGCTGCCATGCCAAGGATGTTGCAAAGGTAAAGCCAGGCCAGGAGGGCACAGTACAGTGTAAAACTGGCAGCCCGTCACACATCAGCCAGTATTCTCCCTACATTAACTAGGGCCCAATTAACAACCTCTGGCCATATCTGCAAGCGGAATGTAACATTGACAACAGTTGCCACTACCACCTCTGCTGTGTGTGCAGGTCAAGTAGCTAATGGCATTAACGTCCCCATGGATCAAACACACCCAAATTAGAGGGTTCAGGATGACAATGTTATCAATCCCCTGAAAATAAATACAAATGTTCCAATTCTGTCAAATGTGATTGTCCAAAGTTGCTACAAACATCAGCCATTGTCATAAACATTCGGAGGTACACAGCACCAATGCGATATCCATGCTGCATATGTCAGGGTCCACCCTGTGTCTGGGTCACAATAGCTCCAATGACACCATGCAACATTCCAAATGTCATACTGCTCAGACAACAGCATTGAGGGGGAGGACACATGTAACTGGTTACAGAAATACACCTGCAGTCAGAGGAGGAAATGGAACACTGCTAGGACTATCAGTGCAATCCATTGTACCACAAATTCCCCATTATCAGCAGTACACATTACCAATGCTGACATCCATATTGTGCCATAACTATGCTATACATAGTATATGCTAGATCTCAACAACATATAGGTGGATGTGAAAGATCAGAGACTGGGGCAGTTCCAGATTGTTAAGTGTGGTGCTATTGCCATCAGAACACCCACAGCCAATGAAAGGCCTAACCATGAGAATGGAAGTAGACGGAGGGTTGAGTAGGACAAGAAGGTGGCAATTCACAATTTGGCCTGAACCAACACCTAGAGGATGTGATGCTGACAAGTCCACAAACTGACCACAATACATGTGACATGCAGGTGGGGCATAGGCGTGGGAGAATGCTTATATTATAGACATGAACAATGAACAGAAACTAAGATCACAATGTGAAAATAATCAGGAAGGCAGGCATGTCACATTACAAATCCCACAACACAGACACACTAATTGTACCATATCTCATTGCAGAGGACGATGGCTCTCCTGCGGATATGCCTGTCCAGGACTACCCTGATGACATGGATGACGAGCTGACAAACATCAGCCAGCAGACCCCTCAAAATGGCCTTGGAACCCTCCAGACCCCACCTTCAGTCACAAGGAGGAGCATAGGACTAGCAGCCATCACAGAGGACCCACCCACCACCCCAATTGTACAACCTGCCAGCTCCAACACAGCTGAGGACTCTGAAGACACTGGCACCAGATTTAAGAGAACTGTAGTTGGAGTACAGCGGGAGCTGGCCAAGAAGGTGTGGGTGGGGATGCAAACTATGGCAGCCAGCCTAGAGGGGCTGCGTTCGTGCATGATGTCACCTGAAGAACAGGCAGCAGCTATGCAAGGGCGAACAACAATCTTGCAGGAACTTGAAAAAAGGTTGAAGGAAATCAGCATAGCTATAATAGAGTTGACCCAACACCTACAACAACAATCCTGTCAATGCGTGCACGAATGCACGTGGCTGAACCCCTCAGGGCCGACCTGGCTGCCTACCACCGTTATGTGGCTGCTATTCTTAAGAACCAGCAGCTCTTCCTTGCTGCAGTACTGCCCTTAAGAGCCCCACAG
Source organism: Pleurodeles waltl (assembly GCF_031143425.1). Taxonomy (NCBI): domain Eukaryota; kingdom Metazoa; phylum Chordata; class Amphibia; order Caudata; family Salamandridae; genus Pleurodeles; species Pleurodeles waltl. Next base: position 918,726,670 of record NC_090447.1, read on the forward strand.
TTGGCAGCTACAGAGATGTCTGACTCCACATCTTCAAACACTGAGGTGGGTGTTGCCCCTTCACAACCACCACCACCAAGGACAGAGGAGACAACACACACATCAGAAGATGAAGACGTGGAACAGATCACCTTCACCCGTAAGAGTATCCGGTAGCAGTAGTCCCTGCCACATGGCCACCTATTACCAAGGTCCTGTGCTTTGTAACATGCCAGTCTTGCAAAAACTGTACTCAAGCACTGTTCTTCAACCCACTGTTTAGCTTGTCACCCTGCCCTGTGATTGTCTCTCACTACCTCACTGGCAAATCCTGTCCCTCTACACTGTCTGACACTTCACCCCAGCATGTCTAATGACATGTCCTTTTGCACTTGTGAGGATTACAATGGAATATGTCACACTAATGGACTCACAATCATGGACAATGCACATATAGCACTACAGCACTTTAAAATAAATAGCACTTACACAACAACTTTGTCTCTGTGTTATGTAACACATCAACGGTGATGGCCATCAGTGATGTTTACCTCAGGTAAATGATTATTGATTGTCAATACACCTGACCTGACCAAATCTTGGCTGATAACTATGCCCAGTGGTCTGGATTGTACCATCATCTGCCCTCCCTGAGGATTATTTCCTAGGAAAATATAAACTATACACAGTAATGCTGTGTTGGACAGAATAACGCTTCCTCAAGGGATGTCTAAGCCAGAAAATAGTGCCTTCAATTTTTACTGAAAGTCAAAACTTACGTATGTGACATTTGCCCCAATTTTTAGCTAACACACAACATACAGCATTATTGGATGTGTATGAGTATCCATAGAAATAAGTCACCAGGCTGAACATTGTAACAAATGATAGGTGTGAGTTATGTATACCATACTACATGAGAGCATTCTACCATTCATATTATAAGGATTCGCTTGGACATCAGGCTGCAGGCAGACTTAACACAGTGTCCCCAATACCAAATCCTTTAGCAAAGTATGTGACATTGAAAACATATATCACAAAATAACCACACTTTGGGACCCATAGTAACTGTGAGTGGTGGGTGCAATTGATGGCCGAATCTTAGCTAAGTAGCTTTGGTGTAGCTGCCAATGTAACAGCTCAGTTGGGATATGGTTGCAGCACGGGACACAAAAGCTAATACAAAAGAGACACTGTTCACTCATGGCAAGGCCCTGATCTACAAGCATTTGACACATACTGTAAAGGGTTACCTAGATATTTATTAAACAGTAAAAACAGAAGCTAAGACCAGGGGAAACACCTTACCTAACCTAAACTACTCTAACTACACATTACCCACAACTGTCCCTAACTAACCGAAGCTAAACGTACTTATCAAATTCAATGAAACGATCTAAACATCAACCCCCCACTCCCCTTATAAGACGGAACACATGAAGGACAACATATACTAACCTAAACACATACTATCTTATACTAAACAAATATATATATATATATATATATATATATATATATATATATATATATATATATATATATATATATATATTTTATTTTTTTTATATATATTTTTAAACACCAAAACCCCAACATTGTCAACACACATAATAAAAAACAGTTATAAAAGTATGATACTCCCACCCCCCACCCACTACTACTAACTAAACTAACAGCCTATACTATCCTAACACTAAGCCCCCTAAACCCACTAATTTAAATAACCAGGAAAGAGGAGGGAGGGGAGGGAATCATGAGCCTACAAGTTGGCCCTCTGCAGGGTCTTTTTGATGGCATGCACCCTCCGATTCACTTGTGCCACCTCCTGCTGCAGTCTGGTCATTTTACGCAACACACAGTCCAAATTCCGTAGCATCTGGTTAAAAGCTGCAGGGTCTATGACTGCAGCAGGGGTGGTCTGGTTGCAAGTGGAGGAAGTATGGGCCCTTGTCAGTGCCATGTCTGTAGGCTGAGGTGCAGATGGTGCTGTGACAGGCCCTGGAGCTGTGGATGTTGATGGTTCAGCAAAGGTCCCTGCTAATGTTGGTGCCACCAGGATGGTAGTGGTGGTGCTATTGGTGGTGGCTGTGGTGGACACGGAAGGGCCCCCTTGGGCAAATACCCTCCACACTCCAGAGGCTCTTTCATGGCGAAAACGCCTTGCCATTTTGCGGAACCCAGACTCCACATCCAGAATGTGGCGGTAACAGATTGCCCTGCGCTTAAACTCTAGAATCTGGATGGGAGTCATATTGGCAGCTGTTAAGACAAATAGAAAACCAAACATTAGGTACTTCTTTGTGTGAAATGGCTCAAGAAGTAAATCAGACAATACATCTAGTGTACCTGAAACAGCCCATATCATCATACAGATCACTGATTGTCCCTGAGGCAGTACATGCCAAGCCAGCATACACATGTCCTATCATCAAACAGCACATAAAAACCCTAAAAGATAGGTAACAACTGGAATGACTTTGGCATCATTGTTCAGCCACTTTTCAGGTAAAATTCATGCTGCAAATCCTCCACCACTGACAGGCCAACAAATTACTATGTTCTTGATGACAATCTAGGGCCACACGATCTGCGAGTTGTAAATGGAATTGCCAGTGTAGAATGCAGGTGCTAATCATGAGTGGGTATCCTAGGTTTGGACAAGTGATTTACAGTTTTACATGTCTGTGTACTAAACTTGGATCATCAGTCCTAGGCACACTATTCACAACCCTACACCAGTGCCAAAAGGGGGGTGGACAAGCAACTAATAATTTCTAACAACAAGGACACCCAGGAGGCTTGGGAAAGCTGTACATGGTTTTGGCCAGCACACCACAGGTAAGGAGGAAGTCCAACTAGGATACACCCAAACCTTGGACAATCCCATCAACACTTATCTTTGGAACTGCAGACCATTGTCAACATCATTTCCTACCATTAACCCATTACTCACAACAAACAGATAGATGCAAGCACACCTCTGGCCATGAGCTGAATGCACTCCTAGGCCATTGTACTCAAGTTCCTCATACTCATAGCACAACATGTGGAGCTACATGCTGCTAGGAAGTTAAACATACAGTCAAACATGTTCATCAGTGAATAGGGAAGATGAAGTCTGTGGGTATGACTTTGGAATCCCTATTCTGGGAGAATCAGGGTCTGACTGGCTGACTAAATCACTAATATGGTCAACTACTACATTTTCGGATTTCAAATTTTATCCACATAACTCATCCCTGTTCACATTGCCGTGCCTACAGGACTGACCTACAATCCCAAATTATGACAATACGATAAGGATTGGCTAACTCAAAGATGGGGAAAAAATGATACTCCACTCAAGGAACAAAACAGATCATTGACCAGCACATCACACCTTGCTATGTGTCCAACACATAGGAGTCAATCACACATCATCAGCAAACACAACACAGAACAGAAATATCAACACTTACTGGAGATGTCTGGGTTCGCAAATCAAGCCACCTCTCCGATAGTGTAGGGTGCAGGGCCACCTGCAAGGCATGGAATGGAAAAATGTGTTCAATGTCTGTGCACTGTACAACACTTCCAAATACAAATACAATGTGTAATATTAACCTCAGAAAGTCAAGCATCTCAGACATGATGATATTGCATCCTACATACCACTGCAAACATGTACAGACCGGGGGACTGCAGGGAGTGAGACACACATATCTGCACACATGCAGTGGCCCTAACTATCATATGGTGGCAAACATGCTCCTTCATTAGTTAGCAGACAAATTCATGGAGTGTATTCCTCTCATCATGTGTATCCATGAGAGACATCCAAAGCCACTTTCCGTGAGGACTGCAATACCAGTCACCCAGACATGATGACTAAGACCAATTTAAGACACACAGGTACAATGTACAAAGGGCCAGGGACAGTTGTTAGCCCTCAATTTGTATCATTTTCTTCATTTGATGTGCCACAGCTATGGTAAGTTGCACCAACCATAGAAATATGAACCTTTGTGCATACCTTTTGCCATCCATCCCTAATTTAAATGTGGCACTACAAACTCGAAATATGTGTCTAAGATGTTACCTGTGGTAAGCTATATACCTTGTTACATATGTGTCAGAATCCAGTTCAGACATGTATCCGAAAACAATTGAGGGACACATTATTTCTTGGAAAAATCAGGATTTCCAACATATGTTTCCTGATACACTCACAGACCACACATGAAACATATGTTAGAGCCACATTGGCATCATCAATTGACGTGAAGGCAGCACTAATTTACAAGCTCCTGTTGTGTTTTGAAAGTTAGTCTAGCTGTTGCATCAACAAATGACCGTAATGTGTAGCAAATATTGTATACCTCACAGGCAACTGTGGCCCATATTTATACAAATTTTGCACTGCATTTGTGCTGCTTTTTGACACAAGGGCGGCGCAAACTTACAAAATACAATTGTATTTTGTAAGTTTGTGCAGCTCTTGCTTTAAAACAGATCGCAATTGCGGTGCTAACAAAATATAAATATGGCCCTGTATGTTTAATTAGCATTCCACATGTTCATAAACATTGCCGGCAGCATATGAACAAATCAGCTACTGTCACTACAGAGCATTTAAACGTGCACATTACTCTGATTGTACTCACTAACAGGGCCACCAATCACAATCCCCAGGTAGTCCAGCAGGTCTTGCTCCCTGAGAATAAGGTCAGCCCAGCGGTGCTTCAGCTGGGGATCATTGCGCAGTGTGTTGTAGATTCTCTGGAGATGGTACAGCACCTTTGCCCACCGTAGCCTCCTTGCCTCTGTGTGATAGTCTTGGATCACAGGAGCACCTGCTTCTATCATTAAGGGTAGGAAGTGGCACACTAGCCAAATAAACCCACCCAGCTCCTCCTCTACCATCCTGCCTACCCAACATTCTTGCACAAAAAAAGGGAATAAAGGGGTACAGTGGAGAATAGAGGGAAAGTAGGACAGAGAAATGCAAAATAACTAAGAACACAGCCCAACTATACCCAAACTACCACTACCCACAACAGACTCCCAACACAACAAAGACAAATGTTGACACCACAAATGACCAAAAAAACACTAAGACAGGATACCACAGACAGTTCTGAAACACAAAAAGACAATTTAAAGACCACAGTGGAGACAAAATCACAAAATGCACAGAGAGACAAGTCAAAACACAGCCACCCAGTCAGAATATATCACAGACTGCAAAGTGAAAGTGAATGTACACCCACTGTACCAATTCTGTAAACAGGATATCCTATTACATCACTTCCTGCCTCAAATGTGGTGCGTTTTTATTGTTATGCGTCAAAATATTATGACGCTTACTGACTGTGCATCATTTTTTTTTACGCACATGATTAGATATAACCCCACAACCATATTGTGAAATATGTTTCACACTTAACCAATTTTCAGGGGTACAGTGTGGGGATTAACGCTCAGGGCCAATGGATGTTTCATGGCAATGTGCGTCATATTTCAACGCATATGCATCATACGCAATAGATGGCCAAACGTGTGGGATACAATTATGTATTACCCAGTTTGGGCATGTTTTGCGTCAAGAGAGGATAGCAAGGCGACCCAACTCAATACAGTAACTCAATGCCTATGGGTCAATGTGTGTGATGTGGCTACTACTATTATAGTTGTCCCACTGTGTGACCATCAAAAGATGCATTTTTGCAAATCTGCGTGTATGCATGTGGAATCAATGTGTCCAACCCTCAGATGCAAGTCGGTGTGGAAATAAGAGAGGACATGTGTTAGTCATACACATAGAAACAACTGCTGTGTGCACTTCCTAGGTTTTTTGGAACATAAGCACCACCAATGACAAAGCATGCACAGGATAGATAGCAGACGGTTGTTCTTGGCAATGTTCCAAAACTTTGCCATCACATGTCCTGGAATGTTGGATACTACTTCCTAGGCACTTGTTTGTTTACCCACCATTAGTCATGCATGGGATAATACTATGGGGTACCGTGTTTGTGACACCCAGTCCCAAATGTAATACACAATTGTAATGTTACGCCACAGTTGGAGTCATATAACTGAGCCATGTCTCTCCTGTGGCAGTGGAGGACCAGCAGACCAAGCAGCACGTGTTCACATATTTTCAGTAGTAAAATGCACAGAGGTCTCTGGTTCATGTGTGTGGGACAATGTTTAGCCTGTATAATTATTGGGGTCTATGTTGTCACAGTTACGTGCAGGTCTAGTCATGAGTCTGTGGAGCCATTTCCTGTATCTACAAAGTATGCTTCACAGATCAATAGAAGGAAAGCCAATGAGGAATTGAGAACACATATGGGGATGGTCCAGTCCTGTCACTGCAGACATGTTATGAGACTGTCAAAAGGGCAACCTTGGTGTGCTGACAAAGTTAATGTCTCAGGATTCTTATACCGACAGGTGTCCTTACAACATATGTACACAGTTTGGCCTCTAAAATTCCCACTGCATCTGGGAACATCAGTGCCTCTGTGCTGATTAATCTCACAGCTATTCACCACACAAGCCCCATCAATACGTTGGGAGCAATGTGAATCAGCGTGTGGACTGTCATGGTCCTAACATGTGTAGACATTTCATGCACATTATCTGACGTTTTTTGTTGTGCTGGAGGCACAATACCCATTCCATGCATACAGCCATGGTACACTGTCACTATTGGTCAGTCATGCATATATGAAACCCAGACAAGGGATAGGCCATGATTCGGCTATTTGGAGACGAGCCCCTCCCCCAAAGTACGATAAATAAACTGATTATGCTATACAATGTATTTGAGTATGCATTGTAGACCCACCTGACACAATACACCAGGAGGAATGTGAGGGTTGGGAAAGCAACTATGATACAAATGTAGGCACAAGGAACCTTTAGGGTAATGCAAAGACAGGAGCCAGTCAGGCTAACAGGGTGCAGGGTCAATCAGGATCCAAACATTTAACAAGGTAAATACACAGTGGTCAGACTGAGACTGGTCAAAGGTGGAACAACACTGTTGAGACAGAAAAATGTGTTTCTCCTGTGTGTTGGGACGTAAAACATAAACCCAAGGGCTGTGTTACACAGTTGATTTTTACAGAAAGGCATAACAGTGTTATGGATAAAATGGCAGCTTCTATGCTGCTCCAGGCAGCTGCAAGGGCAGTGCATGTTCAATTGGCTGGTCTCTATGGAGATGATAACAGGTGTGTGCAGCATCAGTCTCTCACAAGTCCTGTAGGTGAGATTCAAGTTCAAAGGGCCAACAGTACCTTTCACATGGGAAGCAATGTACAGGTGATTACAGGCCCTACAGACTACAAGCCAGTGCATTATTTAACCTGACGTCCATGCAGACAGAAGTACAATGACTATGGCATACCATACTAAAGAGGGAAGCAGACTGGATTAACATTGTGAGTCTGAGTGTGTGTAGAGGAGAGATTATCTTGGGGACACATATTCCCATTCCAGGGACCTCTAAAGAAGGGTGGGTTGAGACAGGGAACATGGGTGTGGCTGGACTTAGGACTTAGGCTGCCATGCGCAGGGGGTGTCATGTGAGCAATGCTAGTCATACCTGGGGCACTTGTGCTATCAATTTGCTGCTTATATGGAAATCTTGTCACACATAGTCCTAGCAAAGATAGGTGGTGTAAGACTTACTGCTATGAAGGGTCTGATCATACATTCCTGTTACCAATGCAATAGCACATCCACTGCCTCATGTATGAGGCATTTTTTACCCTTATTGACTGATGGTGTCTTAATTGTGTGCCATATGCTACGATAAACCATGTTGCCAACATGTATGTGTTAAATAGGTGTGGTCCTCTGCTATTGGCCTTCAAATGTGAAATGTACAGGATATATGTCATTTACAGTGTGTGTGAATGTGGCTGTACATTCATATGCATCAAAATAGATTTGGAATTTTCTGTGTCCTAATCTGTATTTCAGCAATGCTCCATGAGGCTATACTCTGATTCTGATAGTTATAGATAATGTTATGCAAAAATGATTATCCAGACCATGATATAGTGTATAGTATAGGTGCTTATTGGCATATGGTAAGACAGTGGTGATTGATAAGTAGAGTTAAAAGAAATGTTGGACTATATGTTGTCTCCGACTCAATCCTGCAGCTGTGTTTGGATGGTCCCCCTCAAGTTGATGGACAGCATCCTCCTCTTCCTCCTCTTCAGGCATTTGTGGGTCAGGTTCATATAGAGGAATGTTCCTTCTTACACATATGTTGTGCAGGATGGCACAGGTCAAAATGATTTTGCACACCATTTCAGGTGAATATAGGAGGCTGCCTCCGGTGATGTCGAGGCACCTGAATCTTGACTTCAGCATGCCAAAGGTCCTCTCGACTATGGTGCATGTCCTCCTATGTGCCTCATTATAGGCACGCTCTGCTGCAGTGCTTGGGTTTGCAAATGGGGTCATGATCCGTGGCTGGATCCCATACCCCTGATCAGCTGAAAGAGAAAATGAGTGACAAAATGTTGATGTACCTTGCACCCTAAATATCATATTTGCATGGCAGTTGTTCTCTTGTGTTGTCTGTGAGTCATCGGTGTTTGTGTTATTGTGTGGAATCCTAGGCTTCTAGGATGTACCATCAGCATTGGGTTGTTTCCTTATCGGAACGGGTGTTTGGCTGTTGACTGGATGTCAGCAGTATTTTTGTAGAGTTGCAGTACAGTGTGTACTCCCGTGCATTGTGTCATGTGAAATGGGTGTCCCTGTGTCTTAACTGGGGGTGACATGATACTTCCATACACAGAATCAAGTCCACAGTGGTGGTAACACAGTTATGGGACATCCCATCCAATTTCACATATGCAATAGAATTTTTTAACCATCAGTGAGACCCTTAGATTTGGCAAGGTGACAATGTGCGACACATCTCCATATATTATGAGCACTGACGTGTTAACAACTGACTATGCACTAATTTCAAGTGTGTGACAAGTTCGCTGCAGACCTATTTCTATGCCCTTGCCAAGTCGACTCAGGTTGTAACGTGCACCTATACTACTGAACATGTTCTAGTTCAGATGGCTAACTTGGTTGTGAGGTTGTCATTTAGAGTTTCAGAAGGTCCGTATGCCTGTACATCTGTTGTGTGTTTGTTAATGTGTCGCAATGCGTATGTGTAGGAATGTGCACTTTCAACATTGTCCCATCAAGATGTGTTCTGCGCACAGTCCACTTGCTTATTGGTAGTGGGCAGTGTGAGAGCAGGAGTGATGTGAGTTATTGGTACAGCCCCAATGATTGCATGTGACCTTCATTGGAGTCATCATCATGCTATGTGTGTCATGGTGTTTGACCTGCAGCAAAAAACATTATACACCCCTTACACAGTACGTATTGGTTGGAAGGGTGTTTGATTGTTATTGATGTGATATTGAAAGATTAATCTTCCAAATTGTACTGCCAGTTGGGGCCATGTCTTTGTCATTGTGTTGTTTTAAATTGTCCCCTTGTGGCTCTGGAGTGGCATCTGTTGTTATTTGGAACTGTCATTTGTCCCTAGGTGTGTATCACATTGGGTTAGGATATCAAACATGCCTAGCGATGTCACTACCTCATTGTCTTACTGTCCACGTGTCGATGTCGTGGTGTATGTGTTGTGTGTCCTGGTGGGTTGCTGTGCTATGTGTATATAACTGGGTTTCTGTACTTACCAACAAGTAGTCCCTTTCCATATCGTCCATCCTGGAAGTGTTGATTGATGGTACAGTGACGGAAGATGAATGAATCATGTACACTCCCAGGATACTTTGCCACGATGTTGGTGATCAATCCCCGGTGATCAACATTAGCCTGCACATTGATTCAGTGTGTGTGCTTCCTGTTGCGGTATAGATGTTCAGTTGCAGCAGGTGGCACAATGCGTACATGTGTGCAGTCAATGGCACCAATGATGTGTGGGAAGCCATTAATTTGGTAAAACCCCTGTTTTGTCTCCTGCTGCTTTGCCTGTGTGTTGGGGAAACTGATGTGGTGGGGTGTGAGGGAAATGATAGCTTCCAGTACCTTGGGTTGGAAGGCAGAGAATGATGGCTGTGAGATCCCAGCAACCAGGGCACCAGTGGTTTGAAAGGAGCCACTTGCCAACATGTGGAGTACAGCTAGCAGCTTGGTGTCTGGTGGAATGGTGCGGGGTGTCTGCAAGCTGGGTGCCAACTGTGGCAGCTGCTGAATGGCTTGCCAGTTGAGCCTGTACCTCTGTATGATGTCTTGTTGGTGGAGTCCCAGAAGGGTTGTCCTGGTGCAGAATATCCTCTCCTGCCTTCTGTGTTGCCTTTGGGGTCCCTGCTGGTGTTGTGGAAGCTGCTGTTGCTGGTCCTGTGCTCTGCATCTGCGTGCATTGCTTGATAAAAAGCACCTCCATGTCTTCCTTTTCGAGCTCTGCTGTTGCTTCTGTGTGTTTTCATTAAGTACAGGTGTGTTTGCCCCTATTTTAATGCCTGTCCTGGCCCAGGCGTTATTTTTTAAAACAAATCAGGCTGTGTGTCATTTTCCGACTCCTCCCGGCCATGCGTCATTTTTGCGTGGTAGTATAAATAAGGCGAACAGGAGTTTAAGTCATTTTTTGGACGGGAACGCCAACCTTGCATTTCATTAAGGCAAGGCAGTTTCCCGCATCTAGAAAATGACGCACACAGCGGAATTTTGACGTTCGCGGGCTCGATGTCAAAGTTTAAATATGGTGCACGGTTTGCGCCAATTGTGCGTCAAATATTTTGACGCACATTCGGCGCAGACAGAGTATAAATATGCCCCTTACTCTCTCTACCAGCAGGGCCAAAATTCACAAAGAGAAGGACACCTGAAACTCCTTGGCCCACTCCAAGTAGGTCAACACTATCCCTTGACATCTAAAGAATGAAACTCCACCTCCTCTAGAGACTGAGGATCTGAAAAAAAAACACAGGAAGAATTACCTCCTGCTGGAGATGGAACAGTGACCTCACCTTCAGGACAAACACAAGACCTAACCAAAGAACAATCCTGTCATCAAACACCCTGAAGAATGGAGGGAGAAAAGGCAAAGAACCCAACTCCCCCAGGTGGTGAGCCGAAGTTACATCCACCAAAAAAATTATCTTCAGAGTAAGAAGACAGAGTTCTACCAAAGCCGAAGACTTAAATGGAGGCTACTGGAGAGCCCACAAAACCAATTGCAGTACCCAACATGGACACACTACCTGCAGGAGAGATTAGAAAATCCCTTAAAGGGTCTGGAGAACAATGCTTTATCGTCTACCAGACCCTTCCACGTAGACCAAAAAGTCTTCATAGCCCACCACTGAACTTTAGAAGTGGCAGGACTGAGGCCCAACTGAAACCCATCCTGAAGAAAATTAAGAACCTGAGAATGCAAAACAGAAAGGGGAAGCAGATTTTTCTTAGCAAACCAATCCTGAAAAGCCTTCCAGTGCAGCGCATACCAGGATCTGGTGGATAATCTCCTGGAGTCTTTCACCAGAGACTGGACTGGGAGAATCAGAAATCTCAGTGGACATGGCACCAAGGAAATTTGCCACTCCTGACCCACCTTCTTCTCCATAAGGAGAGGAAAGTAAGTGTAGTGGGGCCATGCCATAACGGCTAAAATGGCCTGAGCCTTCTCCCTCCAAATCTGAATCAGAAATCTCTTGATTAAAAGAAATGGAATGAAAGCAAACATCAAGCTGAACAGCCAAGGCAGCATCAGGGCATCAACTCTCAATGTTGACAACTCCTATCCTCTGGAAAAGAACAGTGGAAGAAGGGCATTGCAAAGACTCGCAAATAGATTCATCCTGGGGCACCCCTACAATTGACACACCCTGGTATAAACCTGAGGAGGGAGAGACAGAATTCCTGATAGGATGAAGAAGATACAGTTTTGTGTTAAAAGACATGGGTGGTTGCACTGGAATGCTCATGTACTATCCATGTAATGCCTCCTAGGTGCTAAGTAATACAAAGCAGTCTTTAACGCTGCTTTTTGTTACCTTTAGGCTACTTTCTAGAGCAACACAAGTTTTGCACTGGAAAGTAATTTAGGAAAAAACTTTTGAGCTGGTTAGCATTACCTTTGTGATTCTAACCCAATGCAAAATGTTTGTAAACCCCCCGAATGTAAATGGCCCAGAGAGACCGCACATGAGACAGCACCCGCACAAACAACTAATCTGCAATCTGAGACAAAGATAGGGCCCTTGTTTGCCCTTGCTGTTTGACATATGATTTAGCTGTGTTCCTCTGAATGACTATGTCCTTGCCCACGACAAGACGAAACATTTCCAGTGCTCTCCAATTGGAAGACTGACTTCCCTGATTAAGACCCCAGCACCCTCTGACATGAAGGGTCCCTACACCAAGCCCCTCAACTAATCTTGCTGCCATCCATAGTGAACACCACCAGAGCAGGAGCAGATAAGAGAACAATCTTCAAATTGTTGGATAGAACGAGCCACCCCTCGAGTTTACCCCAAATTGCCATTTTTACCGGAATCCTTGTCCTTTGTCCTGCATACTGGGATCCTAGTGGCCCAGGAAGAACCTCATAAGGACATTGAGATGCCACTGAGTCCAGGGAACCAGAACCACAGTGGCAGCCAGATCGCCCTGCACCCTCAACCAAAGCGAGAATTAATCTTGACCAACCTTGAATCTGGAAGTGTCACCAATGTCAGGCCCATCCGGCACCAAGCTCCAATAAAGATACAATCCTGAGGTGGCACTATCTGGGGCTTCTTTGCATTTACCAGAAACCCATGAGAAGACAGAAGAGTCAGAACGGTGGCCATGTGAGAAGAGACCAGTAAAAGAATCTCCCCTTCAAGAGACAGTCCTTGAGGTAGGGAAAGATGGAAATCCCCTGCAGTTCAAAAACAGGAGCCAAAACATTCATAAAGACTTGAGCCACGGACTTTCACCCAAATAGATGAACCCTGAAATTATTGATGCCCACAGCAAACCTCAGAAACCGCTGATGACTGAGTTGGACAGAGACAGGCAGATACACATCCTGCAGTTCAAGGGTTGCTATAAAATCCCCAGGAGAGATCAGAGGAATGAACTTCCATAACAGCAGCATCTTAAAGGGATGGAAGACACCCAGGGATTGAGGCTTTTCATTTCTAACACAGGCCAAAACTCTCCCGACACCTTCTGGACCAGAAAAAGGATTAAATAACCCCCTGACCAACCTGGTACAAAGTTATGGGAATGACTTTATTTTTTTTCTAAAGCAGAGTAGCCCCCTCAGGGCTTTCCTCCTCACCGGATTCCTGGATATAGGAGTAAGTATGTATTCCGAGTTGGAAGAAGGAGAGAGGAAGTTGATGAGATAACCTTTCAGAATGATATTCAGCACACATGAGTCTGTGATAGAGTGAGTCCATTACCTCAGAAATCCTTCTAACCTGCTTCCCACAGGACCCTGATCTGAGGACCTGCAATAGTCCAGACTGCTGACTTGACGGGCCAGCTTTAGTTAAAGCCTCTTGTTGTTTGCCCTTCCTGGTCTGAAAACCTATGGAAAGAATACAAATGGGAGTCCTTAAGAGAGGAGTTCCTAGACTCCCCAGTATCCATCAGATTCCAGGGCTTTGCATGCTTCTGAGCTAAAGACCTATACGACAGGTATGCTTTTTGTCTCTTAATCAAGCCATACAAACTTTGAACAAACAACCTGGCACTTTTGCGTGGCAACTTCAGAAAGGAAGACTTCTCAGCTAAATCTGCTCTCCAGTCCAGCAACCAGGGATTCCATCTGGCCATGACCGCAGAAGCTATAGAAGCCACCTTAATAATGACTGCTGACACATCCACCATGAATATTGCCTATTGATCCATGTGCAAGAGAGTATCAGCCACATCAGAATCTTCTTGCATATCCTCTGCTTGAAACTTGAAATCTTTAACCAAAGATTGGGCTGTCAAAACCACATTGGAAGGAGTTCTGAGAACCGGATTGAGTGCTGCAAAAGACTTCTTCAGGACTCCATCAACCTTGTGATCCACCTGCTCGGAGGAGAAGCATTCATCTGGATCCAAAGCCAATCTGCCAATCAGAGGGGCCAAAATAGAATCCACTTCAGTGGCGTGGGGGAGCAACTTATCCCCATCCTCCAAGGAATAGAATTTGTGGAGAAATTGTGGGCTCCAGCTGTGTTCAGGCTCCTCCCAGGAACAGAAAATGACAACCTTAATCTTGGGGTGCAAAGGCAAAGCCAATGTCAGAGGCCTTGTAAAGTGAGGAAACAGATTCTCAGCAGCCCCCTTCACTGAAGAGGGTGCCATCCCCAGGTTATCATGAATGTGGGAGAATATATCTGCCAGCTCCTCTGTGGATATGAATTTGCCACCAGCAGCCACATGCTTCTCTGGTTCTGAGTCCATAGAGGAATCCGAATCTCATCCCTGTCCAGATACAAGGAAACCCTTTTGGACCTGTACTTAGTGGCCAAAGTCTTAGCTGCTGCAGCATTAGTCATCTCCTGGACCTTCATTGCCATGAAGTAAACTGATCCAGCCCCAGGGGGCATTCAAATACATTTTTCTAAATGAAAAGGATCTACTCCAAGTCCTTTAGTGCAAATTGCTGTTGGACAATAATGTAAGACTGACACATAAGATGAGGTTAATAACTTTTCAGGTTATAATCAAGCGAGCAAGAGCTTTGCCACATCAGGTAAGAGACCCGACCATCATTGTCAGGGCTCACAATTGCAGCCACTCTGGAACTGTGTTGATCTTACCACAGAAGAAGCCAACGCATAAAATAGTTAAATTATGTAGGAGGTTCACAACAGATTAAATTACTTTAAGCTCCTTGTATTGGGTGGATGTAGGAGGATCTTTCTTGGCATTGTTACCCCCTTTTTTCTGCCTGATGTCAGTGTGTTTGACTGTGTTCACTGGAATCCTGCTAAACAGGACCCAAGTGATTATGCTCTCTCTCCCACAACTCTTTATTTCATCCCACAATTGGCATACTGGCAAGCCCATGTAAGCCCCTAGTATGTGGTACCCAGGGCATTGGGGTTCCAGGGGATCCCTATGGCTGCAGTAGTTAATCTGCCACCCATAGGGAGCCCATGCAAAGGGTTTTGCAGGCCTGCCATTGCAGTGTGAGTGAACCGGGTGCAATCACCCGCTTTCACCACTGGTCACTGTACCAGGTCATAAGTCACCCCAATGGAAGGCCTTCTCAGCCCAGAGGGCACGGTGCAGGTACCTATGCGAGGGAACCCCTGCACTAGCAGAAGTGTCCCCACAAACTCCAGATCCATTTCCCTGGGCTTTGTGAGTGCAGGGACACATTTCACCTGTGTACTGGACATAGGTCACTCACTACCTATGTCAGCTACATAATGGTAACTCTGAACCTAAAGATGTTTGGTATCAAACATGTTGGAACCATACCCCAATACTTTTGCAAGTATTGGTTGTATGATTCCATGCACTCTGGGGGCTCCTTAGAGGACCCCTAGCATTGCTCCTACAGCCTTCTAAGATTTTCCAGGCAGCCCAAGCTGCTGCCACCTCAAAGACAGGTTTCTGCTCTCCCGTTGTTTGAGCAGCTCAAGCCCAGGAAGGCAGAGAATTCTGGGAGCATCTGAGTGGCCAGGTCAGGCAGATGATGTCAGGGCCCCCTCTTGATAGGTGGTCAGCTAGCTATGTGACCAATCCCCCTTTCAGGGCTATTTAGGGTCCCTCTTTTGGGTGGTTTTCAGATTCAGCTTGCAAGATTCAAGCAGGATTTCTCTGCAACCTCCACTTCAACTTCTGACCAAAGAAACTACATCTGGACTCTCCAGGGCCCAACAATCTGCAACAAAGACGAAGACTTCACCTGCAACATTGTTTCCACGGCTTCTTCCTGCTTCTGCAACATTTCCCCGGCTGTGCATCCTCTGAGGACTGCCCATCTGCAGTCTGCACAGAAAAGGAGGTGGAATCTCCCTTGGAGTAAAGGAGTCACTCCCCTGCATCTGCAGGTACCAACAGCAATGACGATTGGCTGCATGGATCCCCTCTCCTGCTGATCTGCATGGATCATGCATCACGAGTGGTGGTTGAAAGTCATCCCTTCGGTCCTCCCTACCAGCTGTCCAACTTGGGTGGAGGTATGCCCTTGCCTTCCCACGCAGGACAGTACCTCTGTGCACCATATCTTTTGCAGCTGCCAAGGATAGTTGGCACTTTTCCCAAGGGGTCTTCGGGCATCATGTAGCTCCAGTACCCAGCACTTTTTCATGCAACGCACAGCTCCAGACTCTTTTTCGTAGTGCTGTATGGGCTCCATCCGCCATTGGTTTCTTGCAGTCATCTCTGGGTTTTGCAATTCTCTTCTTTTCTTCTTAGTGGGTGTTTTGGGGAGATTCTAGTGATTTATTCCTACTTTCGTGGTCGCTGGGGGTTGTTGCAGTACTTATCTGTGTGCTTTCCTGGTACTCCGAGATCCCCTCTACACATTCCACTTACCTAGGTGGGGGTCCAACTTTCAGTTTCCATTTTTTTAGTATATGGTTTGTGCTCCCCACAGGATCACTAGTCTTTATTGTTTACACTGTTTTCTAACTGTTTATGCCTATTTCTGACTACTAGTGTATATATCATGTGTGTTACTTATGTCCTAATGGAGTATTACCTCTACAGTCTTTTTGGTGCTGTGTTATATAATAAAATACTTTTAATTTTGTAACACTGAGTGTTTTCTTTCATGTATATAAGTGCTCTGTGACTACAGTGATATTGCCTGAGCTTTGCATTTCTCCTAGTTAAGCCTTGGCAGCTCATCCACAGCTACCTCAAGAAAGCCTGGCTTCTAGAACCTGCCTACACTACACTAATAGGGGATACTTGGACCTGGTACAAGGTGTAAGTACATTAGGTACTGGACCTGGTACAAGGTATAAGTACATTAGGTACTCACCACATACCAGGTCAGCTTCCTACATTTGTTCAGCGGGCCCAAGTGGGTCCCTGTTTCTGGCTCAAGCTCTATTGTGGTTGGCTTGAACTTTTGAATTTGCCCCAGTCTAGCGCAAACAGATCTCCCATTTAAATGATTATTGCTTCTAGGCTCTATTTTACATTTATTCTTTAAACATGGGTATCTTGACTTCTACTTAATGGATTTTTGTCATTTTGGTCTTATTTTATTTATTAAATTAAGCTCTATGTTGTAACCTGGTGTGGAATATTTTTGTGGGGTGTTTTCGCTGTGTTACTGTTTAAAGTGTTGCAAAAACACTTTGCACAATACCTTTTCAGTCAAACCTGACTGCTCTGTGCCAAGAGTGTGAGCACAGGCTAACCTAGGGTGTGTTTGTGACTTACTCTGACTAGGATTGTGGTTCCTGCATGGACAGGGTGCATACCTCTGCCAACCAGAAACCCATTTTCTAACAGTTCTTCATTAACTAAGTGTTTTAACAATGCTATTATTTATATTAATACTAACTTGTTATGCCTGCATGGAATCCTATCCTGTCTCATCAAATAATGCCTCTCCTCTATCAGTGGGATTCTCTCTGTACATCATACATGTTTATCTTAACTGCCCCTTGTGTATTCCTCTCCATCTCTATCCCTGCTTAAATATTCTCTGCCCTTTACATTTCTGAGCAATATCTCCTCCTTTTTCCTAAGATATGCTGTTCCCCATCCCTATGTAAATGCTCTCTGCTCCACCCCTGATCTGATCAAGTGAGCTTTCAATGCTGCATCACCAAGTAATGTTCTTTCCATTCTTTCATATGATGCTGCACTCTACTCCATCACCCTGAGGCACTCTCTGTCCACCACGTCCTTCAGCTAACCCATTCTTCACAATATCTCCTCTATGCTCCTGCACCATTCATGTAATTTCTGACAATCTTATCTCCCACTGGTATCTTCAGGTATTCCAGCACCCACCTCCTTTGAAGTCGTCTCTCTCCTCCATCTTCCTATGAGTACCTCAGCCAGTAGCAAACATACATAGACGGTCATGACTCTGAGGGTACATCATGTCCAGGAAGGTGCCCCCAATTGCACAAACACAATCATGCATGCCATGCAGGCAAACAAGTACTGTGGTGCAAGTATGCCTGTGTCCATGCTAGGCAGCACATTGTTCCATATGTTTGGGGAATTGGCATTGGGCAGTGCAGCAAGTCGTCTTACTGTCCTGTCCTACACCATTGTGAAACGGCACGAATGTATCATATTACTGAAATATAGTATATTCCTCTCTTTTCTCCTGTACTGGCACACAATGGGCTGCCTAGTGCCAATGCCGGCACTCTTGCACCATGGTGCAGGAATTCCTGTGTTGCAAGAGGATTGTTTTTGTGCATAAAGGGACACCTTCCTGCACAAAAACAATCCCCTGAGGCATATTCCTATTGCTATATGTGCTGCACAATGCAGCACACATGGAACAATGAAAAGTGAGGAAAAAGGGAAAAAATCTTGTTACTCCTGATCTAGGGAGCTGTATGTTTTTGGCACTACCCCAGGTTTATGTGTGTCAGTAAATCTGGGGCTGGGTAAAAATCCATGTGTGTTCTGTCTGAACACTCACCTCAATGCCCATTGAAAGACCTCCCTGGTTCAGAGGCAACACAGCAACTTGCAATCATTCATCTTACTCCATATTTGTGAGGTCATGCAAAGACGCATTGCATGGCCTCATTGATATGGTTGAAAGGCTTGTGCTGCCAGAGTCCACAAAAAGTGATGCTATGGTGGGGCAAGCCTCTCATAGACATGCCCCATTGTGTGCCAGTATAATGGGAGAGGTCAGGGATGTGATGTGTGGCAAAATACTGTGTGCTACTGTCCTTTCTCTAAGCCGCTGTGCAGAGCAGACAGATGATATGCAGTACTGCACAGTGCCACTTACCCAAATATCTGGGCCATTGAGTCATGGCCACTTAGTGGAATAAATGTACTGCAATGTGTCATAGGCACTTAGTGGAATAAATGCACTGCAATGTGTATCTAATGATATGCACTCACTATTCTGTAAATGGCAACAGTGGTTGATCATCAGTGTGTACCAATGTGTCATTTCACTCTGTGTGGATGGATGTAATACCTTGAACTGCAATGTGTAATGAATCATCCATTGAATCATGTGGTATGACAGACAAGCCAATGTTGAGAACAAAGTCAGTACCAGAGAAATGTCTGAGGTGAGTGTCCCCTCCGTGGCATGCCTACTCTTGGTATTAGTCACAGTTCAACAAGCTCAGTGGTGTCTTAAACAAGTACTGTGGAAATCAGCAAGTGTGTTACACATGCCAGTATACTTGTATGTTGACCAAATATTTATGAACAATATAGCAAGAAGTATGTGTAAAGACAATGGGGGTCATTACGACCCTGGCGGAACAAGTCCGCCAGGGCCGTGGGACGCGGTGGCACCGCCGACAGGCCGGCGGTGCCCCGCGGGGCATTCTGACCGCGGCGGCTCAGCCGCGGTCAGAGAAGGGAAACCGGCGGTCTCCCGCCGGTTTCCCGCTGCCCCAAAGGAATCCTCCAAGCCGGCGCAGCATGCTGCGCCGGCATGGGGATTCCGACTCCCCCTCCCGCCATCCAGTTCCTGGCGGTTCTCCCGCCGGGAACCGGATGGCGGGAGGGGGAGTCGCAGGGCCCCTGGGGGCCCCTGCCGTGCCCATGCCTATGGCATGGGCACGGCAGGGGCCCCCGTAAGAGGGCCCCTAAAAGTATTTCAGTGTCTGCAAAGCAGACACTGAAATACGCGACGGGTGCAACTGCACCCGTCGCACCTTCCCACTCCGCCGGCTCTATTACGAGCCGGCGTCATCGTGGGAAGGGAGTTTTCCCCTGGGCTGGCGGGCGGTCTTGTGAAGACCGCCCGCTAGCCCAGGGGAAAACTCGGAATACCCTCCGCGGTCTTACGACCGCGGAGCGGTATTTCGGAGGGGGGAAGCCTGGCGGGCGGCCTCCGCCGCCCGCCAGGCTCGGAATGAGGGCCAATGTATGGTATGCCATGTCAGTGTGGTTCCTCTACAAGGGCAAATGTCAATCCTGGATGACATTGTTCCACCACCAGTACAAAACACACATATGTTTTGGCAATATTGACAGTCCATGTACACACACATACAAGGAGGCAGGAATCCTCATTGATGTAACCACTGTGATGGTTCACCTGTTCTGTGTAGTAAGTTGCCCAAATGAAACGGAAATGAATACAGCAATGTGAAACTCACAAAGTCAGACACAGTGCTGGCAAACAGGTCATACATCAGTCATCAACAATAATATATATATCTAACCTGGAAAAGCCACCAAAGTGTACTCAGGATACCATTCTCAACATTATTTGCCACAGTAATGTTGAGAAAATCAAGCTAAAGAAATACACAATCCCCTACACGTTAGAGACATACACATGTGTGGAAAATCAATGTATTGTGTCTGCCTTTGTAGTACTCAGCTCTTTGTGACAACATCACTGTGCCCCACATGAAGATGGTCCTCAATACAATACATATGTGCATATCAGAGTGCACCATTACAACTGCTCTGCCAAAAACAATAGTTTAATCCTGAAAAGCATAACCTTCTTTGTCACATGTGAACTGCACCAAATATATGCTCCTAAATCACATTGACAAGTAAGTATACTATGAAATGGCTGTGCCAAACTCACGTAGGACAACAACAACATCTGTGGTTTACCATGGACCTATGTATGTGTGGGTGTGTATATGTTGGCAATGTGACTACCTACCTAGGGAGGACCAACACACAAAATAACTTATCAATCTGTCACTTAACACGTGTAGTGAGTGTACATAATATAGAGTGGCCAGGAACATCTTCAACTAGCCAGCACAGAAAATACTGGATGAACATGAAAGTCAGGATGTAAAACTGTACAATGTATCAGGCCACACCCAGCATTTGCTATTACACAGAGAAATTGAAAAGAAATGTGTAATCCTATGGCCAACTATATAAGTAACACATATTGTGATATAATGTAAGAACTGTGTTTTTTTTTATTTGAGTAAGCAAAACACACATGGACAGGAATGTGGCTGTAACATAGATAGATCAAAAGCATTGACAGTTGCCATTTCTTCTTCTCTTTCAGTT
This sequence comes from Pleurodeles waltl, assembly GCF_031143425.1. NCBI lineage: Eukaryota > Metazoa > Chordata > Amphibia > Caudata > Salamandridae > Pleurodeles > Pleurodeles waltl. Next base: position 918,747,808 of record NC_090447.1, read on the forward strand.
GGCCGAGGATATGGTCTCTGGCCATGGGTCATGATTCCAATACCATGTCCCCAAACTGACCTGAGAAAAATTACATTAGTGGACTGATCAAGACATGCAGTATTGTAGAGGTTCCTGAGGCGTGCTTAAGTCCGGTTTCAGGTGCTTGAACATGTCAGGGGGGATATTGCTCTGTTCTCCCCCTCCTGTCTGCAAGATAATACTTGTCTGTGCCATCCTTCACAATATCTGTGTCAGGACAAATGTCCCGTGGGATGGGTACCAACAAGAGCAGGACTCAATGGAGGATGAGGAGGATGATGGTGCTGAAATCCAGAATTCAGGGGCTGGGAATAGGTGACGTGCACACATTGCACAACATCTTTTCTCCTGAAGCATATGTACTGTGATGGAGCATGTACATACATAATTGGAAGGATTGACATGCAAATAAATGTTTGAATCTTTTTTTTGTCTTTGCATTTATGTCAGAGTCTCAGTAAACATTGCCTCACCAACACCTTGTCTAATAGAAGTAGGCCTAAATAAGTAACACTCATGTCATCAGATTTGTTGAACAACATGGGGCCATGCCTCACATCCATCAACTATAAATATAAATAAATGCTATGTGAAGCAGTGACCTGCATTAATCTCTCCTTGCGCTTGAGCAGTACAAAGGTGCATAACTAGCAGTCTTGCTGTGTTGTGCAGCTGCAATGTGTACAACAGATGGCACTCAGTTAAGAGCCTAACACTACCCCACAACTTCCATACCAGAGTATAATATCACAAAATGTGTAAGCATGCAGATTGACAGTATCTTGCTGGAAGTAACGTTGGTTCTGATACCATGAGAGACAATGAGTGACAGTTGTCGTGTACGAAGGCCTAGTGTCATGCGAACATGTAAAAGCTGTTACTTGATACAAACACCTACATGCATGTGTGGCTTTCCACTAAACACAGGACAAGTGAACATTTTGCTAGCTACATTGTCACATATACCACATCATGCTACAGTAGATAAAGGAACAAAAGCATGTAAAATAAAATATGACCATATGACATTGTACAGTCTGTAAATAGGGAGAGCGGTATGTCATTTCATTGTATTATGTAAACATATGAAAACTTGAGGAATACTGATACATCAAGAGTGTGATAACACCTAGATGAAAAGTCAGACAGAACTGCACGTGCATACACACAAATTCGTTGCACGTGTTTAAATGGAGGGATTTTGTTATGAACTTTGTAGGGTACCTCATACCTGATTGTACAAGTGCATAGTAGAGCGGGTTGCAAATCTTGTATCCACCCGAAGGTTAAATGTAAGTTGAGTGTGTCACATTTCATATGCCTGTGTCAGGGAATGCAGTATCATTGGGCAAAGAGGCACACACAAAGGCTGGCCCCCAGAGTAGATGTACAAATACTAACATTGACAGGAGTAAGACAGAGATCATGTGTGTATTACAGCAATATGTTAATTGAACAGAACAAGATACCTTGACTAATCATCCACTTTTTATTGCAGTGATGATGAATGGCACACTCATCTACTCCTAAGGCCAGTTGCTTTGTGGAACAGTCACCAGAACCCTACATCAATTTTTCTGAAAGATGTGAGCATGATAATACCATGTGCGAAATACGTGTGCCATTGCAATACATATACAACAGAATGACAACACTGTGTAACAGTGTGCACATGCAGAGATTGTGTGCGCTGTTGCAGTGGGTTCAGCTAAGGACCTGTGCCACAGTCTAAAATTAGTGTAGGACAAAAGTGTGTGCGATGACTGCATCCTGCACTTCATGACTGCCCTACCCTCACCTGATCCCAACTATTGAAATTATCTTGGAGCCCATGCTGGACCTTCTACCACTCTCAGCTCTGCAAAGCATCAAGGAACAAAAACTTATTTTATCCAGTGTGGTTCCGGGGGGAAACTGGTTCTGTATAAAATTAGAAAAAGAGAAGAGTTGCATTACTTCATCTTCCCTGCCGTTGTCAACACTGCATAACAGGGCTTGTTGCTCCTGAGGTCTTTTGTGTTTGCCAGGTAGATGTGCAGGCAACCAGAACCTCTGCATTGACACAATATACTGGAAAGGACAAGAGAAGGCAGTTGCCATCAGTACACTAACAGGCTTCTAGACACATTGTCAATGCTATAACATCAGTGACAGTTTTGTGAAGATCTTGAGGCCTTGAATCAGGGATTGGCTGGGGAATTTGAGTAGCTTTGCAGGAGGTGGAGACAAAGTGTGCGTTGAGGGAGCTGGTTCCACGGGAATCACTGATTCATCTTTGTCTGCTGATACCATTTTGCTGTATTGGTTTCCCTGATTCTTCATGTGATTTTGACAGGTGAAGTGTGTTCCACAGGGAGCATAGACAAGGTAAGGTCCTTTAGTTTAGTGCTGGTAGATAGACCAAGTTAAGGGCACAACAGATGTTGCAGTTCACGTGTGGCACGTGGAGCATGTGGCTGCCTGGAAAGTTCGCCAAGGCTCTGGAAGGATAAAAGTGTTAATACCCTGGCTTCCACCCTACAGGAAGGGCACGTGCAAACCGACATTTTGAACCAATCACCCAGGAAACCAATGTATCTGTAAAGCTCAGTTGTGCACAAAGGAATACATGAAATAGACCCTAGTAGCAGTGGGTACAAGCTACTCATATGTTCAGGGGCTCTGGGTGACGCTTGCTGTAAATGAAATACAAAGGAATCACAGGTATTGTGTAACTGCAGTCATGGAATTCCTAAGCCCCATAGGACAGCACAGGGGTAATACAACAGGCTAAAGGAATCTGAGGGATTTGTGTAGCTCAGTCATGGTATATTTGTACCCCATAAAGCACCACAGGGGTATCACAACATTATCCCAGCACGCTAGGCCCACTATACTGAGGGCACATGAAGGGTTTATGACAATTACTTTAATTTCTGTCTCACATGTGTAGATCACTGTATAGTATATATTGTGTTCTGTGATTCGAATTGTAGGGGCTACACTACACTACACTGCCTCACAGATAGTCTCTCTATGACATATTGCAATATTTGTAATGCATTTCAATATTTGCATGCTATCCAAAATATCACTTCAGAATGTTGTCTCTTGACCTGTACTGGGACAGGAATGGCCACCTAGGACAGCTGCAAATACACTTGCACCATGCAGCAAGGATGCAACTGTTACATGCAGGAATGGATGTGACTGTAATGGTGGACCTTAATGATGTCCTCTATATATTAGCCCCAGTGCTCCAAATATGTTTGCTGACTACACAGGACATCAATCAATTTGAAGTAAAGAAAATATTTTAAGGTCTAGGTACATGTAATATCACTCCAGTGAAGGTAGTAGTAACTGAACCTTTACAGGTTTGTCTGGTGTCATCTTGCAGAAAATGCACATACTGCCAGCTGATGTATAGAGTAATGCAATGCAGAGAATTGGTCTATATTGTGGCACTTTGGATTCATCACAGTTGCCTGGCTGTCTGAAGCTGGACTTGCTCAATAAATTGGCAAACATATCTCCAAGACATTATCCAAGGTGCATTGTGCATGTGTCACACATACTGTTTCAAACAGAAAGCCCAGAGGGCAGATGTGTCTGTACCATGAAATTCCATGTTGGAAAAAGGCTAGACTACAGTGCTAATTGATGTCTGTTCGACAACCACAGCTTTCATATTGTCAGAAAAACATGGCTATAATATAATATCGATCCAGTAAATTGGTAAGCAGGATGGCACAAACACTGCAGACTGGCTGAACAAGCAAGTTCCATGCCTCCATAAGTGTGGATTGCATCCGTAACCAAACCTTGAGCAACAATGCAGACAGATTACATGAATGTTGAGATGGTGCATTATATCATATACAACAGTGTATTACATAGGCATAGCAATGCAATATAATTGAGCATAGAAATGCCTACTCCATGGCTAACTATGTTTACCCAAACATGCCACAAGTCACAAAAGCAACAAATTGTTTGTGATGTCTCTACACATCACAACAGGTATGTGTTCTTCACATAAACTCTTTTTACATGGTTAGCCCTCCAATTTCTGCCTGGAAAATGATGTGGTCTCAAACTGTAAGTGCCCTTGGTCCCTGCTACACAGGTTCCCAGGGCCAGATCTCTATCCTCAAAACTATACTATGTATTGGCACTTCAGCCACCCTTGTAAGTCCCTAGTAAATGGTACCACTGGTTCATAGAGCATGGGTACTTAAGAGGGTCCCACAGAGCTGCAACACCAATTGTGCCCCTCTGAGAGGCCCCACACCAGCCTCATGCAGACTGCCATTGCAAATGCATGACCAGGTATATTTAAAAATGTATACTCGACATGGCACTCACCAAGAGTGCCCTGCCCACTAACACTGCATGCACTCTAGGTAAGTCACCTCTCTGGCAAGCCTTAAAGTCCTAAGGCAGGGTTCACTACACTACACTGCATGTGAGGGCATATGTTTGCATGAGCAAATATGCCCCTACTGTGTCTTTACAAAAACTCAAGACATAGTAAGTGTACAGGGAAGCCATGGCAAATAAATATGCTGGACACTGGTCATTGCGAGTTCCCCAGCTACATGATGGCCTCTCTGAATGCTGGGTTGTTTGATATTAAACAATTCAGAATACTAAACCCACACTGATGCCAGTGTTAGATTTATTATAACATGAACCCAGAGGGCACCATAGTAGTGCCCCCTGCAAAAATTAAACAGCCTTGGCATGGTTGCTGACTGGTTTTTACCAGCATGCCAATGTCAGACACAGATCTGAACTTCTGGGGTGAGGGTCTTTTGCTCTCAGGAGCGAGACACAAAGGGGCATATTTATACTCTGTCTGCGCCGAATGTGCGTCAAAAATGTTGACGCACATTCAGCGCAAACCTTGCCCCATATTTAAACTTTGACGCCTGAGTCTGCGGATGACAAAATTCGGGCGTGCGCACCATTTCTTGGATGCGGCAACCCGCCATGTGTTAATTATGTGTAAGGTAGGTGTTCCCGTCCAAACAATGACTTAAACGGGCATGCGTCGTATTTATGCTTTCGGGCAAAAAAGACGCACGGCCGGGAGGCGGAGCCAGAAAATGTCACACAGCCCGATTTGCGTCAAAATGTAATGCCTGGGTCAGGGCAGGTGTTAAAATGGGGCAAACACACCTGTATTTAATCAGAACACACAGAAGCAACAGCAGAGCAGCAAAAGGGAGACATGGAGGTGCTTCTCATCCAGCGTGCACGTAGACACAGAGCCCAGCAGCAACAACAGCAGCTACCACAACACCAGCAGGGACCCCAAAGGCAGGGCAGAAGGCAGGAGATGATATTCCGACCCAGAACAACCCTTCATGGCCTCAGGGAACACAACATCATCCAGAGGTACAGGTTGAACTGGCAGGCCATTCAGCAGCTGCTGCGAAACATTGAACCGCAGTTGGCACCCACTTTGCTGACAACCCGCACCATCGCAACAGAAACCAAGCTGCTTGCTGTACTTCACATGCTGGCAAGTGGCTCATTTAAAACAACTGGTGCCCTGGTTGCCGTAATATCACAACCATCATTCTCTGCCTTTTTGCCCAAATTACTGGATGCCCTCATTGGACTTACACCCTGCGACATCTGCTTCCCTAACACACTGTAGAAGCAGCAGGAAACAAAACAGGGGTTCTACCTCATTAGTGGCTTCTCACATGTCCTTGGTGCAATAAACTGCACACATGTACACCTTGTGCCTCCTGCTACAACTGAACACCTCACTGAACACCTCTACCGCAACAGGAAGCACACACATTCCATCAATGTGCAGGCCATTGTCGATCACCAAGGATTGATCACCAACGTCGTGGCAAAATTTCCTGGGAGTGTCCATGACTCATTCATCTTCCGTCACAGCACCATCAATCATCACTTCCAGGATGGACGGTATGGCAATGGACTACTTGTTGGTAAGTACAAAAACCTACTTATATACACACTGCACAGCAACCCTCTAGGACACACAACACATACACCACAACAGCAACATGTCAACAGGAACACACTGAGGTTGTGACACCGCTAGCCATGTTTCTTAGGTCACCATTGAACCTGTCACACATCTGAAATTACTGTACAGCCTAATGTTAAGAAGTCAATGATCATAACGTTTGGAGAGGGTTGCCTAAATGTCACCTTGCAAATTGTAAGCGTCTCAATTATGTTTACATTAATCCATTGCATAAGTCTAAAGGTATGGGATGTCCAGGGTAAATTGATATGAACGTGTTACCACCACTGTCAATTTTAACCTGTGTATGGAACTATCATCTCACCCCCAGTGAAGACACAGGGACACCTGTATTACATGTCACAATGCTCGGGAGGGCACACTGTACCGCAAATCCCAAAACATACTGCTGACAACTGGTTAGCAGCCAAACACTCGTTCAGCAAAGGAAATGACACAATGTAGATGGTACATCCTACTAGCCTAGGATGCAACATAATAACACAAAAGAGGCACGGACAACACAAGACAACTACTGCCATGCAAAGTGATTTCAATGCAGCTAGCTACATCAACATGATCCTATTAATTTTCTCTTGCAGCTGATCAGGGGTATGGCATCCAGCCATGGGTAATGACACCTATTGGCAACCCAAGCACTGCAGCAGAGCGGGCCTACAATGATGCACATAGGAGGACGCGCACCATAGTGGGAGGACCTTCGGCATCCTCAAGTCAAGGTTCCGGTACCTCGACATCACTGGTTGTAGCCTCCTATATTCCCTAGAAATGGTCTGTAACATAATCCTAACATGTGCTATTCTGTACAACATTTGCATAAAAAGGAACATTGCCCTCCTGGAACGCGAGCCACACATGCCTGAAGAGGAGGAAGAGGATGATGGTGGCCTGCAACATGAGGGGGAACAACAAAACACGGGCGCTGGTTTATGTAGGCGGCAACATATCGTGAACAATTTCTTTTAAATATAATCACCATTACCACTTTATGAACTAATTTAAATAAACACCTATAATAATCACCATATCATGGTTTGGCTATTTATTTTTGACCACCTTTATCTCTAACTATCAGATTAAGAGTGTTGCCTCATGGAGCATTGCTGTTATACCGATTAGGACACTGAAAACCCCAGAGCAAATCTGATGTGTACGATACACACATACACACACACAGTAAATGACATATATCCTCTACATTTCACCTTTGAAGGGCAATAGCAGAGGACTACACCTATTTCACATATACATGTTGGAAACATGGTTCATCGCAGCATATGGCTCACAACTAAGACACCATCACTCAATAAGGGGAAAACAAGCCTCATATATGAGGCAGTTGATGTGCTTTTGCATCAGTAACAGGAATGTCTGACCAGACCCTTGACAGCAGTAAGTCCAGCTGTATCCAATCTTTGCAAGGACTATCTGTGACTAGAGTTCCATATAAGCATAACATAGACAGCACAAGTGCCATACATATGAGCAGCATTGCGCACATGACATTCCAGGTACATGTCAGCCCATTTCCTAACTCCTGACACACCCATGCACCTGGTCACAACCCACCTGTCTGAAGAGGTCCCTGGAATAGTAAGATGTGTACCCCGATATTCCCTCCTCCACACACACAGCTTGTCACTAGCAATCCAGTGTGCTACACCCTTTCCTATGGTATACCATTGTCATAGAACATCTGACTGCATGGACGTCAGGTCAATTAATACACTGGCTTCGAGTTTCCAAGCCCTGTTAGCACCTGTAGATTGCTTCACGTGTGAAAATGTCTGTTGCCCATTAGAATGCAAATCTCACCTACAGGACTTATGAGAATCTGATGCAGCTCACACCTGTGATCAGCTCCATGCACACCACCCATTTCAACAAGCACTGCCCCTGCTGATGTCTGGAACAGCATAGGAGTTCCCATTTTGTCAAATACACCGTTAAGCATTGCTAATAATTAAGCCGTGTAATTCAGCCCTTGGGTTCATTGGTCACCTTCAAAAACACATGACATACACAGTTTTACATGTCAACTATCTAGTTCGTCCTCCAAATAGTCATAGTCAGACCACTGATTATGTAACTTGTTTAATTGCTGGATCCTGATTCACCTTGCATCCTGTCAGCCTGACTGGCATCTGTCTGTGCGTCACCCTAAAGTTTCCCAGTGTCTACATATGTATGACACTTGTGTTAGCAAACCACTCATTCCTCAGAGGGTATTTGGGCATGTGCTTCATCAATACATACCCAAATACACTGTATAGCATCATCTGCCTTTTAATTGTACCATATGAGTTTAATCCTCTGTGAATACCAAAATTCATGGCCCATCCCTTGTCTGGGTCTCATTTATGCAAGAACGACAATGTGTGACAGTGTCCCAGGGCCGTATGCAGGGATTGGGTACAGGGCCTTCAGCAGAACCAGCAACCTCTGATAATGTCCATGAAAAATCCTCACATGTCAGGACCCTGACAGTTCCCACACAGAATTACATTGCTCACAACATTTTGATGGGCCGTGTGTGGTGAATAGCAGCTAGAATAATCAACACAGAGGCTATGATGTTCCCAGATGCAGTGGGAATTGCAGAGGCTAACCTGTGTACAAATGTTGTAATGACAACTGCCGGAACATGACACCTGAGACATTATCCCACTCAGCACACCAAGGTTGCCCTGTTGACAGTCTCATTACACGTCTTCAGTGACAGGGTGGGACCATCCCCATGTAAGTTCTCATGTCCACATCCACTTTACTCACATTGATCAACAAAGGATACTCAGTAGATGCAGGAATAGCTGCCACTGACTCATGATGAGACCTGGACCTAAATGTGACAAATTACACCCCTAAAAATATACAGGCTCAACATTTGACCACACACATGAACAAGACACCTCTGTGCAATTGATCACTGGAAATATGTGGACATGTGTTGCCTCGTATGCTGGTCCACCACAGCCACTGGATAGTTGTGGCTCAGTTATATGACCTCAACTGTGGCGTCATCATACATTTGTGGTTCACCTTTGGCTGTCTGGGCCAACTACATGGTACCCACTTCCTCAATGCATGTGTCTGACTCACTGTGGGATTCACCAACAAGTGCCTAGGAAACAGTTATCAAAAATCTAGGACATAGGATGGTGAAAATGTGGACCATTGACATGATCAAGCGTCTGCCATCTATCTGGTGCATGCTTTGTCATCTGTGGTGTCTACGTTACCCAAAATCTTGGAAGTGCACATAACGGATGTTGCTACATGTATGACGAACACATGTCCTCTCTCATTTCCACAGTGACTTGCATCTAAGGTTTGGACACATTGACTTCACATTCATACAAGCATATGTTCATTAATGCATCATGTGATGCACGCACACTCGGTCAACAACTACATTAGTGGCCACTTCACACACATTTAGCCATAGGCATTGAGGTATTGTACATAAGTGCATCACATTGCTATCCTCTCCTAATGCCAAACATGCCCACATTGTGCAATACACATATGTAGGCCACACATATGGCCATCTAGTGTGTCAGCCAAAATCCTGTTAAGGAAGTAGCGGGTCATGGCCCGCTGCGGTATGATATCTCACATGTGAACATACACCATCAACACCATAGTGGGTGCCATCAGCCTATCTCTGATGTGTCCCAAATGTAACATAACATAAAAACAGAAAAAATGCCCAAAACCAGTTCAGGCACTGAAATGTTGACGTTGCTAGCGTTATGCGTCATTTTTTTTCCACCAATGCAGATTGTGCGTCATATTTTTTAATGCACAGGAGTGAAAATTAGGCAGCATCCAAATAATTGTACAGACTATTTACTATTATTTGGATGCGGGCTAATTTTCACTCCTGTGTGTCGAAAAATATGACGCACAAACTGTATGCGTGAAAAAATATGACTCATAACGCAAAAAACGGTGGCCATTTTATGCAGGAAGTGATTTAATAGGATATCCTGTTTACAGATTATGTCTAGTGGGTGTACTTTCACTTTCACTTTGCAGTCTGTGAATCTTCTAGACTGTGTGGCTGTTTTCTGAGTGGTTACAGTGATTTTGTGCTTTTGTGTCCTGTGTGCTATCTCAGTTGTTATTTTGTGAAATACATATTGTTGGTGTATAGTGTCCTACTGTGTTTTGTTTACATTTGTCCAGTATTCTAGTGTTTTTGTTGTTTGTGGGAGTCTGTTGTGGGTAGTGCTAGCTTGGGGATAGTTGGGCTCTTTTAGTGGTTAAGTTTACTTTTCATCTGTTTTTGTACCCATACTTTCTCCCTTTTCCCCTTTCTACTTCTTTAACCCCTATTCCCCTTTTCATTTGCAAGATGTCTGGTAGGCCACGTCTTGGCAGGATGGGTGAAGAGGAGTTGGGGGGCTTTATATGGCTTGTGTGCCATTTCCCACCACTGGTGATTGAGGCAGGGGGCAGGGTAATACAGGGGTATCACACTGAGGAGCGCAGAATCCGGTGGGGAAAGGTGCTGCATCACCTGCAGTGCATGTATGCCAGCCAGAGGAGTGACCACCAGCTGAAGCACCGGTGGGCTGACCTCATCACCAGGGAGCAGGATCTCTTGGACCACCTGGGAATCGTGATTGGTGGCCCTGTTGGTGAGTAATAATCATGTAAATGTGCACGATTAAATGCTCTGTATTGACATCAGATGATTTGTACAATATCTGCCAGATAACTTGCTGACTGTGTGCAATGCTGTGGAAACGTACAGAGTACTTGATGCACTATGTGAAGGATCACAATTGCTAGCTGCCAGGAAGCACGTGCTCTGCAAACTTACAGGATACTTTCCCGTTAAGTAAATTGGTGCTGCCTTTGTGTCAGACAACCAAACAAAATAGGAGCCAATCATGTCTATATAGGCCACATTTGCCAGAGAAGTAAAGATGTACAAAAATATTGGCTAACTTTGTTGACGCAATAGCTAGACTGACTTTAGAAACACTACATGATGCATAAAATGAGTGCTGACTTCACGTCAATTGAGAATAGCAAAGTGGCCCAGACATATGTCTCATGTGAGACTGGTGAGTGTGGAAGGAAAGCGTTCACGGAAGCTCTATGAATGTTAGGGATTCATCCTTCATCTTTTTGGATACATGTCAGATCAGGATTTGAAAACATCATGAAAAGGTGGAATGTGCCCTCAGCTAACATCTTACACTGGTATTTGGAGTTAGTTGTGCCACATTCCAATTAGGGATGGCAGTCCAAAGGTATGCACATGGCTTCACATCTCCATGGTTGGTGCAAATCACCATTGCAGGGCCACATCAAATGAAGAAACTGTAACATCAGGAGGGCTTACAAAAGTCCCTGCCCCTCTGCACATTGTACCTATGTGTATGAAATGTGTCATGGCCACATAGGCTTTTTGACTGGTAATGCAGTCCTCAAGTAACCAGGCTTTGGATGTCTCTCTTGGATGGACATGATGAGACGATTACACTCCATTATTGTTTCTGATCACTAATAACGGGGCATGTTTGCAACCACATGATAGTTAGGGTCAATGCATGTGTGCAGATATGTGTGTAACTGTCACAGGAGACCCATGCTATGTACATGTTGGCCGTGATATATCAGATGCAGTATCATCATGTCAAAATGGCTGTCATTTCGTTATTCAGCTTACACATTGTATATGTCATTGAAATTGTTAGTCAGTGCACAGATTTTGAGCACATTTCTCCCTTTCATGCCTTACAGGTGGACCGGCACCCTACACTGTGTGAGAGGTGGCTACATTTGAGGACCCCGACCACTCCAGTAAGTGTTGATATGTCTGTTTTGTGTTGTGTTTGCTGGTGATGTGTGATGGACTCGTGTGTGTTGAATGCATAGCAAGGTGTGATGCACTGATCAATCATTTGTCTTGTTCCATGATTGGGGTTTCAGTTTCTCAAAAGTTTTGAGTTGGCCAATGCTTATCCTATTGTATTATCTAGGGATTGTAGGTCATTCCTGTAGGCCTCACAATGAGTACTGGGGTGAGTCATGTGGATGACACTTGTATCAACAAGTCGCACTGGAAGTCAGCTCAGATTTAGTCAGGCTGTCAGACCCACATTCTCCCAGATTGGTATTGCAAATCGCTTTCCAACAGACTTCTGCTTCCCTATTCACCAAAGTACTTATTAAACTGTAGGTAGAACTTCCTAGCAGCATGTACTTCCACATGTAGTGCTACAGGTATGTGGAACTTGAGTGCAATGGCCTAGGTGTGCATGCTAATCATGATCATGGGTGTTCTAGCAACTCTCTGTCTGGTGTAAGTCGTGCCTTACTGGAGTATATGTTGTGTACCAAGCTCTGCATTTCCTGACATGTGTGGCGCTATGATTGGTCAAGGGTTTGCAGACTTCTAATTGTTGATAGACCTTACCTGTGGTGTGTGTGTAGAGCCAAACACGTGTGGAGTTTTCTATACACTCCTTGGTGTCCATGTTGTTTGGAATTGTTAGTTGTTTCTCCACCCCCACCCCCTCAAACACAGGCATGGGTTTGTAAATAGGGTACCTAGGACGGATGCTACCAGTATGTTACACATACATGTGAATAAGTGACTGTTTGGTCGGAACCTAGTAAACACACTCAGGTATGGCCCATGGGTACTATACCGGCAAGTCCAGTTACAACTTGCAGACCATGTGGCTTTAGTTTTGCATTCCGTACACTGACATTTGTATCCCAGGTATTGGCGTAGGATATGCAGCATGATAACTGGCAGAACTCAGATGGTAAGTCAATGCCAGTTGTTATCCATCTCGTAGGTTTTGGATGTGCTATGTGTGGTGTGACCTTTGTAGTCTGGCCTGCCATGTACTTCCTCAGGGACATTCAATGATCTGTATGGTGATTTGAGCTGTTACAAGTACAGTAGATGTATTGTCTGATTGACTTCTTGTGCCATTTCATACAATGCAGTTCCTAATGTAAATTATTTGCATTTGTCTTCACAGCTGCAAACATGACTCCCAACCAGGTCCGTGAGTTCCAGCGGCGGGCCATGAGATACCAGCATATCCTGCTGGTAGAGTCGGGATTCAGGAGGATGGCCTGTCGATACCGCCATGAACGGGCCTCCGGGGCATGGAGGGTTTTCCCACAAGGTGGCCCTACTTTGCCCACCACAGCCACCACCAGCACAACCACCACTTCTACCCAGGTGGCCCCACCCACAGCTGGGACTGTTGTCCATACGTCTGCTGTAGTTCCAGGCCCCAGCATTACAACAGCTTCAGGACAGCCCACTGGCCCTGGCTCCACACGCCCACAAACCTCCTCCGCCGGTACCCAGACTGCCCCAGCTCCAACAGTTGACCCTGCAGCATTCCACGAAATGGAAAGGAAGATGGACGTGTCTTGAGGAAGATAAGCAATCTGAGCCGGGGAGTTCGCCACATTAACAGGCGTGTGAAGTCCATAAAGCAGACCCTCCGGAGGGCCAACCTCTAGACTTTGGTGACAATGGACATGATTCCCTCCCCTCCCTCCTCTTTCCTTGTTCTCATACTTAGTGGGCTTAGGGGGCTTAGTGTTTGGTTAGTATAGTCTGTTAGTTTAGTTAGTGTTAGTGGGTGGGGGGTCCTGTTTCTTTCTATTTTTACTTATTAAGTGTGTGGGTGGGTGGGTGTGTTATATGTTGGGGTTCTTGTGTGTTTAATAAAAAAAAACTAAAAACAAAAAATACAAAAAAAAATATATTTGTTTAGGATAGTATAGTATGTGTTTAGGTTAGTATGTGTTGTCTTCCATGTGTCCCGTCTCATAAGGGGGGGTGGGGAGGGGGTTGATGTTTAGAACGTTTCGTTACATGTGATAAGTATGTTTAGCCTAGGTCAGTTAGGGACAGTTGTGGGTAATGAGTAGTCAGGGTAGATTAGGGTAGGTAAGACTTTTCCCTCAGTTTCCTCTTCTGTGATTACCATTTAATAAATATATAGTTAACCCTTTATAGTATGTGTTAGAAGCTACTTGATCATGGCCTTGGCATTAGTGTACATGAATTTTGTTTTATTACATTCCTATGCTACGAACAAATCCCAACTGAGCTGTAAAATTGGCAGCTACCCCAGAGCTACCTTGCAAAGATTCCACCATTCGTTGCAACCACCAATCACAGTTAATAAGGATCCCAACGTGTTTTTGTCGATAAGTATGTTTTCTACGTCACAAACAGTGCTTCCAGACTTGGTATTGGGGGAACAGTTTTAGGTCTGACTGCAGTGGGATGTTCAAGGACACCCTTATAAGACGAGTTCTCGTAAGCACTCTTGTAGTCTTGTCTTCATGACTCACATAGATCATTTGTGACACTGTTCAGCATGATTACCTATTTGGATGTAAACTCAGATAGCTTCATTAATGCAGTTTTTGTAGTGTTAGCTTAGATTTATGTGCACTGTTATATGTGTCAGTATTGCATGGTGACAACATTTTGCTGCCACTATTTTATGACTTAGATATCTCTTGAGGAAGCATTATTCTGTCCAACACAGCATGATGGTGTATGGTTTCTCACTTCATCAGATAGTGCCCTCAGGAAGGGCAGAGTATGATGCAGTCATAGCCACTGTGCAGATGTATCTGACTACATAATATTAGGACAGTTGTACTGACAAGCTACGTAATTTCACCGTAGGCACATTTCAGTTATATACTGCACAGTTGATGTGTCACATTACCCAGAGACAGATTTGTTGTGTAAGTGCTATTTATTGAAAAGTGCTGTAGTTCTATATGTACATTGTCCATGATTGTGAGTCCATTATAGTGACATCTTACATTGTGATCCTACACAAGGGGTTAAGGAAATGCTTTTGACATGCTGGGGTGATGTTTCAGACAGTGCAGAGGGACAAGATTTGCCAATGAGTAAGAGAGAGACAATCATTGGGCAGGCTGACAAGATATACAGTGGTTAGCAGAACAATCATTGAGTAGAGTTGTTGTAAGACTGGCATGTTACAAAACGCAGGACCTTGATAATAGTTGGCCATGTGGCAGGGACTAGTGCTTTCGGGTACTTTACCGTGTGAATGTGATCTGTTCCATGTCTTCTTCTTCTGATGCGTGTGTGTCCTCCTCTGTCCTTGTTGGTAGTGGTTGTGAAGGGGCAACACACACCTCAGTTTTAGAACACGTGGAGTCAGACATCCCGGTCGCTGCTACGTGTGAAGGTCTTAAGGGCAGTACTGCAGCAAGGAGGATCTGCTGATTTTTAAGAATAGCAGCCACATCACGATGGTAGGCAGCCAGGTCGGCCCTGAGGTGTTCAAAGTTGCATTCGTGCACGTGTTGACAGGATTCCTGTTGTAGGTGTTGGGTCAACGGTATTACAGCTGTGCTGATTTCCTTCAGGCTTTTTTGTTGTTCCTGCAAGATAGATGTTAGCGCTTGGATAGCTGCTGCCTGATCTGCAGATGACATCATGCACAAACGCACCCCCTCAAGGCTGGCTGTCATAGTTTGCATCCCTACCCGCACCTCATTGGCCAGCTTCCGCTGTACCCCAACTACAGTTCTCTAAAAGCTGGTGCCTGTGTCGTCTGAGTCCTGAGCTGTATTGGAGCTGGCAGGTCTTACAATTGGGGTGGTGGGTGGGTCCTCTGTGGTGGCTGCTTGTTCTGTGCTCCTCCTTGTGACTGAAGGTGGGGTCTGGAGGGTTCCAAGGACCTCTTGGATGGTCTCCTGGGGAAGGTTTGTCAGCTCGTCATCCATGTCATCAGGGTATTCTGGGACAGGCATATCTGTAGAAGATCCATCTTCCTCTGCAAAAAAACGGGGTACAATTAGTGGGTCTGTGTTGTGGCATTAGTGATGTGACATGCCTGCCTTGTGATGATTTCACATTGTGATCTTGTTTCGTGTTCATTGTGCCAGTCTTTCAGATGGGCATTCTCCCTGGCCTATGGCCCACCTGCATGTCACATGTATAGTTTTAAGTTATTGGACTTCTCTGCATCATCTCCTCTAGTATTGTTTTAGGCCAAATAGTGAATTGCCATCTTCTTGTCCAACTCACTCCTCCGTCTACATCCATTCTCATGGTGAGACCTTTCACTGGCTGTGGGTGTTCTGATGGCACTGGCAGCACACTTGACAATCTGGACCTGCCCCCGTCTCTGATCTTTCACATCCACTTAAATGTAGTTGACATGTAGCATAGCCTATGCGTAACATTGTTATGGCACGATATGGATGTTGCCATTGGTAATGTGTACAGCTGATATTGCGAATGTGTGGCACATTGGATTGCCCTGATAATCGTAGCAGTGTCCTATTTCCTCCTCTGACTGTGCAGGTGTATTTCAGTGACCATTTACATGTGTCCTCCCCCTCCATGCTGTTGTCTGAGCAGTATGACATTTGGGATGTTACATTGTGACCCAGGCACAGGATGGACACTGACATATGCAGCATGGGTATGTCCTTAATGCTGTGTAGCTCCTATTGTTGTTGACATTGGCTGATTTTTGCGGCAACTATGGGCATTGACATTTGACAGCACTGGGGTCTTTGTCTTTTTTCAGGGGATTACTGGAACTGTCATCCTCAACCCTCTAATTTAGGTGTGTATGATCCATGGGGAAGTTACTGCCATTGGCTACTTGAGCTGCACACAGAGCGGAGGTGGTAGTGGCAGCTGTTGTCGCAGTTACATTCCAGTTGTCAGTATGGCTAGAGGTTGTTAACAGCGCCCTAGTTAATGTAGGGGGTATGGTGGCTGACGTGTGCTGGGATGTCAGTTTGACTATGTGCCCTTACCTCCTGGCGTGGCTTTACCTTTGCTCCATCGTTGGCATGGCAGTATGCTCCCATGGGACTGTTGTTGCTGTAGTGTAATGGTGTGCCCCAGCTTCTGTCTGTGCAGGCCATGCCCCCATGCCATCCCCCTTTACCCATGCCACTCCATGTATATGATGACTTCCATGCATTTTGTGGTCAGTATCCCACCTGCTTACAGTTGACATTAGTGCATTTTAATTCCCCATGCGACTTACCCTGCATGTACCTTGCCTAGTGGTAGTCTGTGCTGTCCTGTCCTTGAATCCTTGTGACTATCTCCTCAGGGAGGACGGCTGCGACCATCTCCTCCATGTGGTCCAGGGCCTCCTGGTGTGCTGGACTCCCACCTCCAGTCTGCAGTGCTTCCTTCCTGTTCCTGGCCATCTTTTCTTTGGTCCTGCTCTTGCAGTCATGCCAGCGTTTCTTGCACTCGATGACTGTTCTGCGTACCTCTGCCACACTGTTGATCTTGTCGACAATGTGTTGCCATATAGCCTCTCTCCTACTAATTGGCAATTTTAAGGTGACAAACAGTTGGTGCTGGTGTTCCGTCACCTCTTTAACCAAAATTTCCTGTTCCTCTGCACTAAAGAGACACTTTCTTTTCTTCTTAAAAGTGTCCTAGTTCTTGTGTGGGTCCTCCTGGCTGGTTCCTGGTCTGTTGTCATCTTCCTGGGGTCTGTAGAGGCATCTGGGATCCATTTTGGCTATCGTCTGCTGAAATGGCTGTGTTCACGGGGATTTTTGAAGGTATTGCTTCAAAAAACGCTGCATATCCATTTTGCGGGGTCGTAAATTGACCCACAGTCATTCCCGCTGTGTTAACGTCACTTTGCTTTACGACTTGACGCTGCGGTGTGCGTAAAAAATAAGACTCACACCTGTGGTTTGCGCCGCTGTGCGTCAAAGTATAATTTTGACGCCCACATGCCGCACCAAAATGGTGTTAACCGGCGGTATTATTTTTTACGCAAAACTGCCCCGGCGGAGTTTTGTGTCAAAAAGTATAATTATGGCCCAAAATCTTTAGTGGGTGGAGTTGTTAGACTGCCTCCCCCAGGCATGCACCCAAACCCAGCAGTCAGCTTCAAGGGCTTTACCTCCTTTGAAATCTGACCCCTGACTCAGCTTCTAGCAGCAGAAGGGCACCCAGTGGTTTATACCCCAATTTGAGTGAGAAAACAAGAGGGAAAGCTCAGCCAGAGTAGGAGGAGTGACCACCCCCAGCCTGCACCACCACCCAGGTGTGGCAGGAGAGGTGACCACTCCATTTAATTTTCCTCCCTCATGAATGGCAGGAAAATAGCTTATCAAGGTTAAGGATATGATCTTTTACCACAGGAAGTAGTCGCAAGTGCCCATTGGCCACTAGCAGGTACCTCCCTTAACACCCACTAAAAGCAGTACTTGGTGGGCATCCCTAGACATGCAGATCAGATTTGATGGACACAAAAAAAACAGCGACAAAGGAGACCGAAGACTCAAGAACTGAAGTCCTGCTGTAAAAATAAAAAGGCACCCAAACCTGCCTGTTGCACCCAGAACTCGACAATCACAGCTGATGGGTCGAGTTGACATTTGACAGAGTCTAAGAAACCCCAGAGGACCTCCAACCTTCTGAAATTCACCAAAAATCTCCCTCTGAGTGAAGGCATTAGTGACCGGCCACTGACCAACAAACAGAACACAGCAGCTCAGCCTAATTCCACCCTTCAGACCTAGAGGACACACCTTGCCAGTGTACGAAGTTTGGTGGCACTGCAACATACAGTGGGTGATGCAGGAAAGTCACTTTTTTGGCATGGTTACCCCCACTTTTTACCTGCTACCAGTATGCCTTGACTGTTTTCACTGTGCCCCCATATATGTCCCTAGTATATGGTACCTAAGTACCAAGGGCATAAGGGCACCAGGGTTTCCCCATGGAATGCAGCATGTATTGTGCCACCTATGGGAGCCCTTGCAAAATGTGTCTGCAGGCCTGCCATTGCAGCTTGTGTGAAAAGGTGCAGCACCCTTTCATGACAGATCACTACACCAGGTCACTGTAAATCACCCCTATGAAAGGCCCTCCTAGCCCAGAGGGCAGGTCCCTGTGTGTGAGGGCACCCCTGCGTGAGCAGAGGTGCCCCTACCTACAAACTCCAGCTCCTTTACACTAGACTTGATAAGTGTGGGGAAGCAATACAGGTCACTACCTGTCCACCTAAATAATACTAACTCCAAACCTGGGCATGTTTGAAAACAAACATGATGGAATCATACCCCACAACTGTTGCCAGTATTGGTTGTTTGATTACATGCACACTGGAGGCTCCTTAGATGACCCCCTGTATTGCTCCTACTTTTGGGGTTTTTCAGACAGTCCATGCTGCTGCCACCCCATAGACAGGTTTCTGCTCTCCTGCTGCTTGACCATCTCAAGCAGAGTAAGGATGAACATGGGATTTCTTGTGGGAGAGAAGGGTAACACCCTCTTCCTTGGAAATAGGTGTTACATGGCTTGGGAAGGGTAGCCTCCCCAATCCACCGGTATGCTTTAATGACACACTTGGTGTCCTCCTTGCATAAACCAGTGTACACCAGTCCATTGACCCCCGGTCCCTGCTCTGGCGTGAAACTGGACAAAGGAAAGGGGTGTGACCACCCCCTGGTGGTTAGAGCTCCTCCAGGTGGGCACTTGATTCTACCATCTTGAATCTTGAATCCAAGGTGGGCAAAGGCCCCTGGGAGCATCTGAGTGGCCATGTCAGGTACGTGACATCACAGCCCCTTCCTGATAGGTGGTCACCCTGCTAGATGACCAATCCCCCTTCCTAGGCTATTTATGGTCTCCCTCTTGGGTCGGTCCTCAGATTCGATGTGAAAGATTCCAGCAGGACTCCTCTGCATCATTTACTTCATCTTCTTGCCAGTGGAACTGCAATTGGACTCTACAGGAACCAACAATCTGAATCTTCAGAGATGGCTCCGTTTTGCCACATTGGTTCCTCCTTCCTGCACAGGAACATTTCCCCAGCTGTGCATCCACTGAGGTCAATGAGACTCCAGCCTGCACCAAGAAGTAAGAACGTATCTCTCTTGGACTGAAGGAGTCACTCCCCTGCATCTGCAGGCACCAGCTGCAACGACGACGGCTGCGTGGATCTTCTCTTCTGTGTGGATCCTGCATCAGAGGTGGTAGTCTGGAGTGGTCCGCTTGGTCCTCTCTGCCAGCTGTCCAAATTGGGAAATGATAAGCCCTTGCCTCTCCTTGCAGGACAGTACCCCTGTGCACCACAACTCTTGCAGCTGCCAAGGCTTGTTTGCTCATCCTCCAAAGGATCTTCAGGCATCGGGTAGCCCCAACCCCCAGCACTTCCTCCTGGCAAGCACAGCCTCCTCTCTGCTGCTCCAGCAACATGGGACTCCTCTTCAGGTGTGTTGAGTGGGCATCACTGCAACTATTATACTTACTGCCAGTGGGTTGCTTGTGGGGGATGCCTCCTCTTCTTGTGACACTCTCAACTGCTAAGGGTAACCCTGACTTCACTGCGTGGGTCAAGTCCAGTGGGCCTTGCTGATCCTCTTCAGCCTTTCAACTCGTCTTCTTTCTCTCTTTCATTTTCCAAAGCTTGTTGATGGTCATCCTACACCACTCACCCACTGCAAACCGACAGCCAACATGGGAATTCACCTGCATCACTTTAGGGACTCCTCTTCAGCTCCTGTGCTGCAAAGCTGGTCTTGTTTGTCACCCGTCAACCCGGCCCTACATCCACAGAAGGGTGGGTAGTGGCCCCTGCCACAACTGGACACTCCATCACAAACTGGACTTAGCCCCCTTCCTTTGCAGGTCCAGAATCCATCTTTGGGTTCTTCCACTCTTGTTTGGGTCTTGCACTATCCTTTCCCAAAGTCCTCCTGCTGGGTTTTGGGAAAACCAGGTACTTACCTCTGCTCTCATGGTTGCTGGGGGTCACTCTGGTACTCACCTCTTGGTGTTCCTAGCTCCTCCAGCTCCCATCTACTGATTTCACATCCTTGGGTGAGGGACTGTACCTTGCATTCCACTTATTTAGTATATGGTTTGGCCCTTCACTTGGACCTCACTATTTTCTATTGTTTTTGCCAATGCTTATTGATTTATATGATCCTTACTGATTGCTAATGTGTATATAATAGTGTGTTTACTTACCTCAAGTTGGGGGGACTGCCTATTAGTATTCTAGTATTTGTGTTACCCTAACAAATGCCTTTATTTATGTAACACTGTGTGGTTCTTTCATGTGTGATAGTGCTGTGTGACTGTCGTAGTTTAGACTCTTGCTCTGGGCAAGACTGCTGGTTAAAGGATGACAGTACTTTTGTTTGTAGGCAACTACGCCTTTCCCACAACAAGTCGCAACTGTTGTCCCAACCTTACCGGCTCACTAGCAGCACCTCACCAGAAACACAATAGTAAAAGGTGATTTGTGGCAGCCTTTACGCATGGACTCGAGAATAGGACATCTCAGGGAGTGTTGTGGTTGAACGGAGATTATCCCTTTCTCAGGGATATGTCATATCTCACACATACACAGGTAATGACAAAGATGCAGTGAAGTTTCAATACTTTTTATTTAACATAACTGCAATTTGCAATAAGTTGCATGGACTGCAATGATTAGGATAATGAATAATGCAAGAAACAGAATTGTGAAGACGAGAGTCATTATTACAAAGACCCCCACCATCTTGCAATTCATAGGCAAGACATACGAGATGTAATATGCCCTAATACCCTAATGTGAGAGGCCTAACCTCCTACCTAAAGTAGAGCTGAGTTTGCTAAACGTAGTCTGCTATTGCCATGTCCATGAGAGGAGCCCCCAACCCTCGTTACCTTGGAATGATGTCTCTATCTCAGACTCCACAGAGACACGAGGACGTCAAAATGACTGCAGCATCGATATCTGCGATGGTGGCGATGCCCTCTGGTCGGAATCCCTCTGATTATCTGTCTAAAGTGCGATATATTTATACAGATCTACAAATACCCCTGACGTAGGTGTGTTCCCAAACAATAGTTAACAGACATGTATAGAGAGGGAAAATCCCTACGTGTGAACACCTACTGTTTGTTTGTCTTTGTTGCTTGATCTTGACGCCTTAGCGCGGTGACACTGATAATGTAACTCATAACAAGTGGCCTAACTATAAACAAGGCAGCTATCTTAGAAGAATTAAATAATTAAATGAGCTAAGACAGAGCAAGCTAAATAGGTTATAAGTCACTAGGTGATGGGGGTACGAGTCTGCAAGCTAGAGGCTAAGCTAACTCCTGTTATCCCAATAAAAACGAACTAGGATTCACTACATGACTGTAGTGGTATTACATAAGCTTTGCATGTCTCCTAGATAAGTCTTGGCTGCTCATCCACAGCTACCCCTAAGGAGCCCTTGCTTCCTAGACACTGCCTACACTTCCCTAAGGGGGGGTACCTGGATCTGATATAAGGTGATAACATCATAGATGCTCACCATACACCAGGCCAGCTTCCCACAGCTGAGATGTGCAATAGCCTGGGGTACTGGACCCCCAACGTTGGACACCCAGAAGAAAAGTCCAATCCAGACTCTCTGAGGATCAGAAGCAATCACCAGTCGAGGGATTTAAGGGCACTCAAGAACCACCCTGCAGAGTGGCCCTGCTGACCTGTAATCCACCCTCAAAGTGACCTGCACCTGACTCAAAAGACCCTAGCACTCACAACCCTTGGCTGACCTATCTGCACTGCACCCAGCCTGCCTGGCCCCTGCATCACCAAACCAGCTGTGCTTCAGAGGTCCCTAACCACTTATGACCTCTACGCTCCAATTGGACCCACTGGACTTATCTCTAAGACCTCCTGTGCAGTGTGTTTACATTGGTTCCCTTCTCTGTTCTGAACCAGCTCCAAGACTTTCAGCCGTTGCTCCCGCTTGGACCAGGAACGTCCCAAACTTCTCCGGCTAGCCCACAGGACATTTAAACAACCTTGACCTGACAACAGAAGGTTACACTTGTGAGAGCATTGCCTGATTTTTTAATACTTTTAAAACGTTTTTCCCGTTGATTTCCATGGGGTGTAATTACACACAAAAAGGCTATTTTTGCTAAACTTAGAAAAATCATAACTTAAAAAGTACTTACCCGATTTTGATGATCTTGGTCTTTAAAATGATATGAATATCTGAAGTATGTTTTTTAAATTGGTCTTGAGTTATTCTTTTGCGTGTGTGTCCACATTTATTGATACAAGGGTTTCAACAAATACTTAGCACACCTCCATGATTAGCCTAACTGCTCGACCAAGCTACCAGTAAAATAGAGCATTAGGTGATCTATTTATTACATCTGAATACCAAGATGGGATTGATTGGACTCTGCTCAGTGTGCATTATTTGTGAACACTATATAGAGATCCAGTCTCCTATAACTGTCAATCAATATGTCTGCATGACAAAGACTAAAAGTCACAAATAGGAGCACTTTTTATATTGACAACCGACACATCAGAAAATATCAAGCTTGTTAGGTGGGACAAGATGAGCAAGGAAATTGAGCTCCATGCTGTGTTCACATGCAATGTACAAACACTATTCTGTATCACAGACAATAGGCCAGTTGCCTAGGTTAAAACTCACACAATAACCCAATTTGCATGGTGCATTGCAAAAGTTTCATTGATAGTAAGCAGCACATCACTGCCAATGTGTTTAAAAATGCTTTGGGGACAATGTGTTGTGCGTCAATCATGCATTGGCTGTTTCAGTACCAATGCATGAGTAAAAATTATGCATTTGCTGAAAATGGGTGGGATACAGGCAGGACATGATGATTGGGTATGGCAGACAGCAAACTAGAAAATGTGAAGTTACTTTTGATTTAACTTACTCTTTGTTAGTCTGTGCTTGGTAGAGGAGGTTTCTCGAGAGTGTCTGTGGAAGAGTTGTGTCTAATACTATTTTGAGAGTGTGTTTTGTCCTGATCTTCTCCCTGTCCTATATTTTGTATTGTCATTGTATTATATATTTTCTGACATTGTACTGTTGGGTGTTCAAAGCGTGAGAGAAGGCGGGTAGATGGCAAAAATGCAATCTCATACATTTTTCAGTATGGAGCCCACCCTTTGATTAAAGAATGCTGCGACTAGAAGGTTTGGTAGTCACTTAGGGGCATATTTATACTCCATTCACGACAAATTTGAGTAATTTTTTATGCAAATTTGGCGTAAAACTAACTCCATATTTATATTTTAATGTTAGAACCGTCTATCATCAAAATATTTAAGATGCGTGAACCTACCTTGTGTCAATGAGATGCAAGGTAGGCATTCCCATCTAAAAAATGGTGCTAACCCCGTAGCCCCATATTTATCCCCCATGCTAAAATGACTCCCGGGTTAGAGGAGGGGCTTAATAATGGTGCAAAGCTTGCTTTGCACCATTATTTAATGCCTGGGCCAGGCATTAGGGGACCTGTGGACCCATTTCCATGGTTGAACACCATGGAATGGGTCCACAGGTGCCCTCCTCAAGCCCCAGGAACACCCCCACCCACACCACAGGGACACCGGAGGATGGGGGACCACATCCAAGGTAAGTAGAGTAAGTATGGGTAAGTATTATTTTTTTAATGAAAGCGCCATCGGGGGCCCAACTTGGGGCCCCCTGCATAGCACAGGGTGCAATGGTCATGCCCAGGGGACACCGGTCCCCTGTGCTGGCCATTGGGGTGGTGTGCATGACTCCTGTCTTTTCTAAGACAGGAGTCATGTGGTATGGATGGTTTTGCGTCACAAACTGATGCTAGGCTGGTTAGAGGCATTTTTTTTGCCTCTAACCAGCCTAACCTCATTTTTTGGTGCAAAAGCCCATTCTCCCATACTGACATCCCCACCCAGCTAACGTCATTTTTTTTTACGCTGCCCCACTCTTTGCACCAGCTTGCGGCATACCATAAATTTGGCACCCGGCTGGCGCTCTGGAGTGATGCAAGCCGGCGCTATACTTTTTGACGCAAAACTGCATTTGCGCAGTTTTGCATCAAAAAGTATGAATGTGAGCCTTAATATCGTACACCTATCGGATCTGCTCACCATCGCAGCCTTGTCTTCAGGTGCTGAAGTTTCCTCATTAGAGCGTCCTCATTGAGCAATTGATCTTCTACATTTTGGTTTCTCGATATTTCTAGTCATAGAGTTTTGTTTAAAGATTTTCTGGCAGACATCTTCAGTTTCAGCCAGGTTTTGAGATAGGTCTCCTTTCTGGCAATTGATTGTTTTATCAGCCAAACTCTTGCCGAATTTAAGTGGGGAGGCGTTGGTGGATAGATTAAGAAGTTGACTATATGTTTTTGAAATTATTGTGTGGAGAACTTCTGTATCCTGTCGGTGAAGGGCTTCACTGAAGTATGTGAGACTTGGAAGTAGTTTAGTGGGGACAACCTTTAGCAGTGGTTGAAAGCTAGGCCCAGCAATGGTGCTCGTTAGGGTTTGGAAAGCACCTGTTAAGGCACTGCCTTTTCGTTTTAGTTCCTGCTTGACGGATAGAATAGTGCCTTTGTTATTAAATATGATGCCTAGGTATTTGTACTCATTTATGAATTCCAGCGGTTGATCGTGTAGATAACCAAATGACTTATTCTGCTTCTTGTTTTTATTGCCATGACCTTAGTTTTATTTTGGTTGATAGTCATATAAGTCTCTGCTGCATATCTTGAAAGCATATCAATAAGGTCCTCCAAGCCTACCTTATTTTGACTAAGAATGTTTTTCACATATAACAAGTGTGAGGTACTAACGCATCCTGACTTGAGTGGATGAGAATTAACTACATCAAGTACTTGTGAAATGACGGCCAGAAATAGTTTGAAAAGGTATCCAACCAGCACGCACCCTTGTTTAATTCCCTGTTGTGTGTCGATCTTTCTTATCCATGTGTCTGAATAAAGAATATGTATTGTTTTTAGTAAGGTGAATAGAATAAACTAGAAGGACAATTCTGCCCAGAGAAGGTTGCGTCAGATGCAGTCAAATGCTGACTTGAAGTCCACATAACAGAGGTGAAGGGTTTTATGGTTCAATCCACCTTGTCTATTAAAAGGTAGAGTGCTGAGACAATTGTTGTAGTCAAAGTGCCACACGAGAAACAAGTTTGGTTTTGTGGTATAATTCATTTATCCTCCAGCCATTTCATTCATTCCTTTAATAGCAGCCCAGCAAAATACTTGGCTTCATTATCAAAAAGACCAATTAGTCTGTAATTTTCCAGATACCGAAGATCTCCTCCTTTAAAGGTGGGGGTGATTACTGTGCCCCTCCAAGAGTTGGGGATTATGTGGATTTGCATGACACTATTGAAAACCAAAGACATTGTACTGGCTTAGAAAGTAGGGTTGACTTTGTATAGTGGCTATGAAATATAGTTAGGCCCTGGAGCACGGTTTCATGGGCCTGCCTGTATCTCTTGTAGTATTTAGTCATGGGTAAAGACTGTGATGTCATCCACAATTGGTTGTAGTGCTTTGGAAGTTGCAGTGGATAAAGCCCCAATAGCTATGTATGCTTCTTTTTCTTGGGAAAGGTTTTTGTGTCCAATGGTCTGATTACCTATTGCTGGACAAAAAACCGCTGTTAAATAGTGCACCCAGCTCAGCTTGATTCAGGAATGTTAGAGTTGTTTATGACATTTGGGACTATACCTAAGCCATTCACAAGTTTCAAAAAGTCCCTCAAGTTTACCTTGCTGCTGTTGAAGCAGATATGCTAATTAAGAAAATTATTAATGGTGCATATGTATTTACTAATGAGAAATGCGTAGAGAAATTAATCATAGAGACAAATAATGTGCACTTTTGAAAATGTGCCCTCGGGGAGTGATCACCATGTGTACCAATAGAACTGACACTGTATGAAATAATTAAAATATAGGAGAAAATTGTAATAATTTGTCATAATGAGATGTATAACCTATGTTTTGCATTAATTTGTAGTGCTAAGTTAGCTGAACTAAAAGCCTGGTTTTCCTAGGCCTCGCACACTGAGAGCAGAAAACAATAACCGCATTTGCACAGAAGCTACTACAAACTGACCCTGACCCGCTCAATGTTAAAGTTTCTTAGCTAGAATTTTCTGCAATGTACCTGCGGACAGGAGATGATGAAGAAAATTTGATACAATTTTGTGTAGAGTAGGCTAAATGTACTTTCCCAGGACTTGAACAATGAAGGCACTGACTGACTGGAAGACCCTAATAAAATGTCATGACATGGGGCTAAATCAGGAGAATCAGTAGAGGCAAAATGGACCAAGCTTCTTGCTGGAGAAATATGTGGAAGGGACTCCAGTAGTTTACAAGGTCTGGATCACTGACTTTATTTCATAAGCCACTGATGTTCCAGGAACAGATTCTCAAGCAGTTGGGTGGTCACGCTGTATTGCCAGGGGTATGGATAGAAAGTCAGGGCTTGGTGGAACTGCCTAGTGCTGCTGAAATCCAGCCCGGACCTAGTTGTAACATTTTAGGCTGATTGATTCTGAAACCTAAGCTGCATTTGGCATGCTTTGGATCCTTGTTTATACTGCCAAGTAGAGTTCTAAGTACTGAGTACACAAGGCTAGTCAATTTTTCCAGGTTCTGCTCTTTGTGTGCTATTTGTTCAAAAATTGAAGTGGGGTAAGCAGCTGGGGAATGTCGTAAGAGGATGATTTCCCATGATCTAAATACTTTTTTTACAGTAGGACTAACTTGGCAATAGGGCTAGTGGATCATGTTACAAGTGTGGGCTCCCTCATGTTGCCCTTCGAGGGAGATACAAGTTCAACTGATTTGATGTCAGGTGTGGCAAGAGGGGCAAAAAGATGGCAGCTCATTCTAAAGTTTAAAAATGTTGCCACATTTGAAGGTATTACACCTGGGTCTGGCAGGGTACTCAGGTGGAAGATCATACATCTGAACCCTGCCCTTTGGTCTGATTGTGCCTCCTATTGGGCACTCTTTTCATCCCATATGGAATTTCAGGTTGCTTCTAAAGGTATGTGAAAATTTTGTGGACAGAGACAATGCTGACACTGCGTGTATCTAAATTCTCTTTTTGGGGTGTGTTCTTTTGAAGGGTGACCAATGCTTCAGGGATGGTAACATAGACATGGGTTATTGCTGAGCCAGCTTTTACTGATTGACCCCAGGCTATTGAGTTGTCTTTCACTTTGTTGGTCTTAGTGGCTGAGGGTGTACGATTTCATGAAGTATCAACTTGGAGAGTCATTGCCACAAGTTCTACCACTGATTCTAAAATTTCAAGGCCAGATTGCGATGGCCATTCCACTGAAAGCAAGTCCTCGTGAGCAATGTGTTTTTTTCTGGATTTTGTTAGCAATAATTGGATACAGTTTCCTTGTTGTCTAATCAGTTTCTACATCTGCCCTCCACGCCATATTTTCTTTAGCTAAAATTTGATTGCCATTTTTTATCTATATGATAGTAGGGTTAGCCAGGAGAGAAGTCATTCTATTTTTTGCTTTCTTTCTAGCCTTATGTAGTATTTTACACTGTTTTTTGTTAGTGCATGTCCTGTTTGTCTTTGATGGTTGTCTGTGGCTCCATCGCTCTCCTCTTGGATTTGGATTCTATTTATACTTGGCGGTGGCACTGGTTTGACTGCCTCTGGTTACTTTGTTGTCCGGCTCAGAGACTTAAATGATGGTTTGTGATCTTTCAGGCTATCCTAATCTGGTCTGATCCACCGGGATTCCTGTTCAGGAGATATTTGGGTAGATTTTATGTCTTTAAGGACAGTTGTTGTTTCATTAGTCTTTGAGGTACAATTCATCCAATTATGTCCCAATTTCCCAAAGCGGAATATGACACTTGAGGGATTTAAATTTCTTTTCCGCTCTTGTATTAAGTTGTCCAAGGCTGATGGCAGGATGCTTAGTTTGTCAATGAAAGGTGTACAGGAACAGGTTATTGCTCTGCAGCATGGTTTTTGCTCTGGTTATTAAATTGTTCAGTTCTGCTAGCTTGTGATCGATTCTCGAGGCAACTACTGGTAATATGTTTAATAAGTCCACTTGCAAGTTAATTTTGTCAGACTGATAGCTCAAGACGTACACAGTCAGCTGGAATGTTGTTAGAAGGAATTCACATAAGTCGCTTGCAGCATCAGGGTGGTTACACCCTTTGACTTGCGAGGAATTTTGTGACGTTTGTTCTGAAGTGTTCAGTAAGTTGCTGATACTGTCTGTGGCTCTCTTTTAGGTAGTGCTTGTTTTGGCTTAGAAGAACCAGATAGTATCTCCTAGAAACAAGATTTTGTAAAGTGTCTAGGTTAAGGTGAAGACTAAGAACAGTTTTTTGTTCTTCTATAAGCAGGGGTGTCATCCATTTAAGTTCAGGTTCAGAATCTAGTTCGAGTGGAGCCTATTTCTTCCCTGAAAAGTGTACCTGTTATGTTATTTCCTTCATACTTCCATGTACCTATGGGCACTTTGGTGTAGATTTATACTTTTTGAAGTAAACCTGCATTAGTGCAGGATTGTGTCAAAAAGTATAGCTCCGGGTAGCGTCATTCCAGGACACTGGCCGGGCACCATATTTACGGAATGGTGCTATGGCCCTGTTAGCGTCCTTGTAAAGGACACTTACAGGGCTGGGGAGGCATAGGGAGGAACCGGGGCTTGTGCGCCAAATTATGGCACTATACTGTTTAGAAGCAAAAAAATTGCCTCTAAGCAGTGTAGAGCCATTTTCTGGTGCACAAACCCATGGACATGGCTCCTGTCTTAGTAAAGACAGGAGCCATGCCCACCAACACAATGGCTATGCCCAGGGGATGAATGTCCCCTGGGCATGGCCATTGGGGCAAGCGCTGTGCAGGGGGCCCCAAGTCAGGGCCCCCGAGCGGTCTTAGAAAAGAAAATACTCACCTGGACTTACCTTGGATGGATCCCCCATCCTTAGGTGACCTCCTGGTGTGGGTGGGAGTGGGTGGGGGTGTCCCGGGGGGACAGGGAAGGGCACCTGTGGGAATTCTGCCTACAGGTCCCCTTGCGCCCGCCCAGACCCACGAGTTAAATAATGGCACTAAGCAAGCTTAGCACCATTATTTAAGGCCTGCATCCCTCCGTGCTGGATTTTATCATGGGGGATTAATATGGCACAAAGGCTGGAAGGGAACGCCTACCTTGCATTTCATTGATGCAAGGAGGGTTTTCCCCTCTGGAAAATGATGTAAACTCCATTACTTTGGCGCTGGGCATGTCTAGCGCCAAAGTATAAATATGGAGTGAAGTTTGCGCTGAATTAGCGTAAAAAAAAGATGCTAATTCTGCGCAAACCAAGTATAAATATGGGCCTTGGTATGGCCCTTTACGTGGGTGAGTCCCTTATTCCAGGCTGCCACCTGCCTCTATTGCACCATTTTCATTGTCATTGGCTGCATGTCTGGCTAGGATGGACTGGCTAGCTTGCTTTTGGCCTACTCATTCTGGGCCTGCCTGGAAGCTCTTTCATGGGCGTGTGGGGTCCGAAGTGATAGATGCCTGTTTCGCCATTTCCAGAGGAGTTGGGGCACATAGTTGCTGGTCAATATGATACGCAGGCACTGTGATAACTTCTATTGGTAGCCAAGATGAGGACGTATAATGGGTTTAATTTTAATGTGATTGTCTCTTTGCTACTTAGAGCCTCACCCACTCTATTAGTGGTATGCTTCCTCATCAGGTCTCATCCTGGTCCCTAAAAATCAGGATAGACCCAGCCATGTTCCAGGGAGCACTTTGGATAATTTCCTAACAGGATCTTAAAGGAAGAAAGAAATACCATGGAAAACCTAGATATCTTATGAATAGTGGGGTTACTGGTATGATTAAAAGCTATATAAATTAGAGGTGTGTTGAGAATAATTGTCCTACACCTCATATGAAGTTAACATGTTCTGCCCTACACTAAGTGCCCCATAGGGTCCCAGGCTTTCATCAGGACTTAAAAAGTTAATGCTCCGGAAATAATGTCTTAAGGATGCCACTAATAGAGTGGGCGTGTGTATAAATGACAAAGAAGCAATCGTATCTATAATGCAGGATCAAGCATTCTTCATATATTGAATAAAGCAGGCCAATGGCTTTTACAGTGTGTAGGACACTTTGTGGTATATTGATGCCCAGATACGTTTCAAGCTACAGCAGATTTGGGACCATTAACAGATCACTGAATGATGAAGTCTCTCACAAAGCTATCTAAAACCAACTTGTTCCGTACCCTGCAGAACCTCAACCATGAGTCTTATTTTAATTCAGTTTGGAAGACCACTTCCTGAGAGTTCCTGTCTTCACATCATTGAACTTAGGAATCTGGGCAAGTCCTCGGGTAAAAACTTGGGCCAGATTTACAAGGCCCTAGAGCTTACTTGTACCACATTAGTGTATTTTTTTTTTATGCTAATGTGGCTCAACGGGAAAAAATCACCAAGCCATATTTACAAAGTGGGGCAATGGATGTATTGTGCCACATTATGCCTGCGTAAAGCATAATGTATCCAAGTGGGGCGTTCATGCATTGGAAAGCCCGCAAAAATGGCACAATGGAATCTACAAGATTTAATTGCACCATTTTTGGCATCATTTTTAACGCCTACTCAAAGCAGGCATTAAAAGGATGCACCCACTGAAATCAAAGGGCCTCCTTGCACTTTGCTGCACTAGCGAATTGTTGACTCCAGTGCAGCAAAGCGCCACAATAGTGTACAAAATGTTGTCATTATGTGCCATGGTGCACCTTCTTGTTAATACTGCACACCCATGGTGTCATCAGGTGGCAGTGGGGTGGGGGCAAGAAATCTGGCACATCACTACTGATGCGTCCGATCTTTGTAAATCTGGGCCCTTGTTTGTCGAGGAAGCCCAAACAAAATCAATGCCTCTACAAGTTGTACTTACGCCATCAGCTCTTGTCACTTTGGCTGTTACTGCAACCGAGTCTAAGTGAATATTCGCCTCAAACCCATCGCCAGGATTGGCAATGAACTTTTAGGGCTCAAACCATGGCATTAACCGTTGAGGTGCAAGTAAAACAGTGATCTAACTTCAAAGCCCAAAGAGTGGCAGCATACAAACTCTGATCCGCTTCCAATTTTAAACCTTTTTTTCAGTGTCAGTGGTGCAGAACAAACACTGGGTCCATTATTTCTTTCAGACACACCTAATTCACATTGACGACCTTACAAAATAAAAGATCTTTGTGTAAACTTGATTATTTTTCAAACACCTTAAAAATCAATTAGTGCCTGATCCATAAAGGTAAACTTTCACTGTTGTGTTAAGTTTATGATTTTTTTGCTAATCACACAAAGGAATTTTTATGAGAAGTATCTTTACGACTGTGGAGTCTCCTCGCTCGTGACAGAAACTCGGCACATAAATAAGACAGGACAGGCCTATGTGGTCGTAAAGATAATACTCATAACATTTGTTTGTGCATAATAGGAAAAATCGTAGACCTACACTTCGTGAATCAGTCTCTCAGAGCTTGCGGAACTAATACTTGAAACTGCCCACTTAAGTGGACGTACTGTTACATACATGAAGCTGTTTCATGAAAATAGTGTGACTGTTTTGAACATTTTATGTGAATAAAGTTATGTATTTGATATATTATTTTCACATCCATAATGTTACTATATTTAATATGTAATTATATATATAATTATATATTTGATAATTCTCAGAAAGTAAGGCGTAAACCATTAGTAACTCTTTGTAACCGTGTTGACACCATGGACACGTGCCCATGTCCTTGGGTTCACCAGTGTTATGGTAATCAGACCTACTGAATGAGTAACCTTGACCTTGTATTGAGGGGTATGACACGCATCATATTCAGGCAGAGCTGATTAAGATTCACTTGCGGTTAGTCTCACAGTTGATATTTGAAGAGGACGTCTTTGGAGCAAAGTGATTCTAATTTGAGCGAAATATATATTTGATTGAAAATAGTAATAAAAACTCAGATACATCTTTGAGAAATACTAATACCTTTGTTCAGATTAGAATGGACCCCTATATAATTTGTGTGAGCTTTTTTTTATTTTGTATATGCAGAAGGCGTACTGTCTCTGTCTAACCGTTTTGTATCGTCGTGCTGGTGTCTCGCTTTTTATGTGCATGCCATTTTTACTGTAATCTTTAATATGAAAAAGAAACGTTTTGTACTAAGGACCTCTCAAAGGCCATGGAACCCATTGAATTTCAATAGATAAGTAGGAGCTAAAAAGCTGTGTACGGCCCTCCTCACACACTATCCATTTCTCATTCAGG
Source organism: Pleurodeles waltl (assembly GCF_031143425.1). Classification (NCBI taxonomy): domain Eukaryota; kingdom Metazoa; phylum Chordata; class Amphibia; order Caudata; family Salamandridae; genus Pleurodeles; species Pleurodeles waltl. The sequence goes on from NC_090447.1 coordinate 918,781,000, forward strand.
CAGGTCCTAATTTAATTCAGATGTCCTTACACGGCTCAAGTTCGCATTGTAAACCATTGGTATGGTGTCTTTTTGAAGCGATTGAAACAGCATGTATCATTCTTTCGAGATTTTCTTTTGCTTAGCTATAAATACTTGAAATATTTTCTCAGAAATGTTTCTGAAGTACGTTTATAAGCTATGCCTATTTAAGAAGATACACAAAATAAACATTATTCCATTACTAGTCGATTTCACTTGAGAGAAAGTGTTTCATCCAAAACAATACCTCAAGTATTTTCCTTTGAAAGAACAAGGTAGGGTAGAGAATAAACTAAGAAATAAAAAGAAATTCCTTTAGAACATTTCAACATTAGTACTAAGAATGAGAGGGGATATTTCTGATACGTACAGATCATCAATTCCACTGGTAAAAGGAAATTGTGTTGATGAGTAAATGGTAGTAAATGTGGCTGCATTTAAAACATACTCCCACACTAAGTCGAAAGTAAACACAAACTTAACATTTTTGAAAAAAAACACTTCTTAACCTCAAATTCCATACAAAAGGAGTTAGTGAAACGATTATCAGCTTATCTAGATTTTTTCTTTTCCTGCAGTAGAATATAAAAAGTGTTTTTGCACGCTAGAGACCCTACCTCATTACAGAAAGCGCTGCATATGCTTGTGTGCGCCTTTTTGTGGTTTGGGATCTCACAAATTTCTTTTCAGCACAATCTCAGCAGCCACACCATCGCCCTTATACCTTTGCGTGACACGGGCATAGGGACAGACAAGCTGTCTATAGATGCAGTTCTGACATCATCCAGAAAGAGTAACACAGTTATGATCCTGGAATACGCCCCTTTGGTGGGGCTAATTCAGTCCTAGTGATCCCTCATACAGGAATGCCCCCACAATTGGAAGTAGTCACATGCTCTACCTCCTGTAGAGGGATCCCTTCTCTCAGTGAGTGATGGAGTGGACATTGCTTCATTTAACACTGCTTGCCTACCCCCTTGTGGTTTTCCTGTACACTAGTGAACTAAGATATTAGGCACTTTGACCTAAAGTAATACTTTTTGACGCAAAAGTGCGTAAACACAGTTTTGTGTCAAAAGTCTAGCGTTGCCGTGCACTATTTTTTAGCACCACCCGGGCATCATATTTATACTCTGATGCAGGATGGCACTAAAACTGGTTAGAGTCAACAATTTTGACGTTAACCCTTGCGCCCTGCCATATAGCAAAATGACTTTAATGCTGCAAAATTGTCGATAACCCGTTTTACGGCACGTAAACATGTCGCAAACGGATATGCACTATTTTAACCCTGCATTAGGGCCAACTTAGACGCTAATGCAGGAAACTTTGCAAAGCAGAGGGAAAATGGAACCAGCAGGCCGGGAGAGACTCCAGGGTGACCCCATACAACAAGGGACCAGCCAGGAGGACACACAGAAGTCCCAGGTGAAGGAGAAGAAAGAAACAAAGGGGGTCATTCCGACCCTGGCTGTAAAAACCGCCAGGGCCGCGAACGACGGAAAGCACCGCCAACAGGCTGGCGGTGCTTCCTGGGCCATTCCGACTGCGGCTGTAAAGCCGCGGTCGGAAAACCGGGTCCGGCAGTTTCCCGCCGGATTAACCCCGGCTGGCCGAATCCTCCATGGCGGCGCTGCAAGCAGCGCCGCCATGGGGATTCTGACCCCCTTCCCGCCAGCCTGTTCCTGGCGGTTTTTACCGCCAGGAACAGGCTGGCGGGAACGGGTGTCCTGGGGCCCCATGCACTGGCATGGGCAGTGCAGGGGCCCCCTAACAGGGCCCCAGTATGCTTTTCACTGTCTGCCTAGCAGACAGTGAAAAGCGTGACGGGTGCAACTGCACCCGTCGCACACCTGCAACACCGCCGGCTCCATTCGGAGCCGGCTTCAGTGTTGCAGGCCGCTTTCCCGCTGGGCCGACGGGCGCTATATTGGCTAGCGCCCGCCTGCCCAGCGGGAAAGTCAGAATGGCCCCAGCGGTCTTTCGACTGCGGAGCGGCCATCTGGCGGTTCCCGCCAGGCGGCCGGTGACCGCCGCCCGCCACGGTTAGAATCAGGCCCAAAGTGTTGGTTTAGTGTGGAGGAGCATGAAATCCTTGTGACAGAAGTAACGGAGCACCAACATCAACTATTCGTCATCTCCAAATTGCCAGTTGGCAGGAGAGAGGCAATATGGCAGCAGATAGTGGACAAAATTAACAGTATGGCAGAGGTGAGAAGAACTGTAACCGAGTGCAAGAAACGCTGGCATGATGGTAAGCAAAGAACTAAGCAGAAAATGGCAAGGAACAGAAAGGCAGCACTGAAAACTAGAGGTGGAAGACCAGCACCACAAAAGTACCTGGGTGAAATGGAGGAGGTGGTTGCAACAGTCACCCCGGAGGAACTGGTCACTGGAATCGCAGGACAGGACAGCACAGACTACCAGAAAACACCACAAATGCAGGGTAGGTTCCATGGTGTAAATGAATGCAAAATTAACAAATGCAAGAAGGGGGAGGCACATAGGACACATGCAATGCATGTGAAAGGAGTGCAGAGGGACACATTGCCTATGAATTAAGTTGCACCTTTCAAACAGAAGCAACATATGTACAAACGCCTTGGTTGTGCCATGCACCATAACACATACACAACCGGGACATATGTTAATCACCAGGGCCATATACCAACATGGACCTATGCAGCACATAGGATGGAAGGCATGTTTAATTACTGTGCCTCTGGTTGTGTCATCATTGCATCCCTTGCATAAAGTCAAACAAACCTTACCAACACAACTAAGACATCAGGAAGTCAGTCAATACCATTCCTGGGGTTACGTCATGGTGGTGTCTCTTGCAGAAACACTTTGCAACAGCCTTGTCCCATTGCCAAAACATACGTGTGCTGCATCTTACAGCACACATTAAAATGGCACTTAGCCAACATTACTCAGACATGTGCTCCACCAGCACACAAACAACACATTCTCAAAAGGCAGCCTCTTCTCCATCATGGATAAGGATGCCTCTCTGGGTGCAGGGAAAGAAATCTGGACAGCTGCTGGGGGAATTGCAGGGTGGTCCAGTATCACAGGAAACATGGCACTACCCAGTGTAACTAACCTTGTGCAGTGTGGAGCCACACATATTGACGCAGATCAGAATTGTGCCACTAGAGGAAAATGCACTACACATTGCAATCTGTAGGTCACAACACATGCAGTCTGAGCCCACATCTACTCTGACACAAACATGTGAGCCATATAGAAATGGGGAAACAATCACACAAACACAACATATGATGTATGTCTCTGAACATCATAGTGTACTATATCACACTGACGGGTGGGGGATGGTGCATGGGCAAGTCTGGTATTGTTAAGACTGCTAGTGCAGTGTGCCCTCCATGGTTGGCAGTATGAGTATTACACTTGAATGGCAGGTGGGAATCCGTCTTATCATGTCAGCTCTGTGGGCAGTCACCACTACGTTGTTGATGGATCAAATAGAGTCCGTGCCAATCCTGGGGTGCATTGGGTGTGGCAGCACACACTGCACTTATCACTGCAAATCAGGCAGTGGAAAATGCAAAGGGCCTAGGCATGAGGCCCCCTGCACTGCACATGGCAAGTGCATGGGCTGTGCAGGGGCACCAGGTGCACACCACACCACATTACAACCAATGTTTGCATGGGGGTTTGACCTTCATGCAAAGGCTGGTGGATAGGCGGGAACATACTCGGAGGGTAGCACTGATCATAAAACTGGCTTGATGTCACAAGACAGGTGGCATTGCCAGTCTGTAAACTGCCGGCAACCTGCCAGTGCCAGGCCATTAGCCCATGGGGCATTCCCCATGGATGTGAGCCACTTCCACCTGCGCTGTTTGTGGTGGTCATATTGCCAATGGCCAGCCAGACTTGTAATGAGGGTCCATCTATGCACCAGTACAACTACCTGCAAAATCTCCATCAAACTAGCGTGAGTCCCTGAACTAACTTCAACATCAGTCAACTGGCTATGTCCATGATTTTGTGGCATCAGGCACTGTCATGTAGAAAATGATGTACACATCAACAAATAATATCCATGCTGGCCATCCCTGGGTCCACCTCTGTGCCAGTGTCAAATTTGCTGTGCTGCCACAATGCTGCATCTCTTGCACCATAGTGCAAGGATGGCTACATTGAGGGGGAGATCACAGTTGTGGAGGAAGGAGCACCTTCCAGCACAGCCAGGAACATAAATTGCAGTCTGCAAGGTACTTGTGTGCTGTGCAATGTAGCATACATGCACATACATCCGCATGAGGGGTAATCAAAGTAAACAACAATATAGCACCTTGGTAGTGCATCCCTTGGGTGGTGTAAGCTTTCAGTGCCGCCCTGGTGTGTGAAAAACACGTAATACTAGGACGGGGCAAACTGCAATGTGGGTTGGTGTGGCAAATGGATGCATAGGAAGGGGACACAATATCAAGATGGTGCCAAGCCACCAATTGGAAATGTATCACACCTTGTAAATATGACACAGCCTATTACGCCACCTGAGCCACCCTATACGTGACACTTAGGTGGGTCAATGAGCTGATAAATTGCACCCATAATGTACAAGAGCAATGTCTGGGCTGTAAGTTATCACTGAGCCTCCAATAGCAATCCAATGACACAACATGTAACTGCCACATCATAGAAAAATTGAGATTACACCATCTCATTGCAGAGGATGATGGCTCTCCTGCTGATCTGCCTGTCCTGGAGTTCTCTAATGACCTGGATGACCAGATAACAACCATCCACCAAGAGACTATCCAGGATGTCCTGGTATCCCTCCAGACACCACCTCCAGTTGCAAGGAGGACAACCAATGTAGCAGCCATCCCAGATGACCCACGCAACACCCAAATATTACAACCTGCCAACACCGACACAGCTTAGGACTCCGAGGTCCCAGGGAGCACCTTCAAGAGAACAGGGGTAAGAATCCCGTGGGAGCTGGCCAAGCAGGTGGGGATGGAGACCATGGCAGCCAGCCTAGAGGGAATGCACAAGTGCCTTGTGATGGCTCATGAACACACAACTGCCAAACGAGGCACACACTCCCCACTTCATGGTGTCGAGCTGTGTCTGATGGACATAGCTGGTGCGGTGAGGGGGAGGCCAGAACAACTGCCCTCGCAAACTGGCAGCAGCATGATTTAGAACAAGCTGGACTCCATTCTGCATGAATTGGCCTCCGTCAGGGCAGACACAGCTGCGTACCACTGGGATGTGGTTGCGATCCTGAAAAATGTGCCTAAAGCATGGACTTTGATTATGCCAATAAACTGTTATCCACAAATAAGGTATCACACCTGGACAGACAGTTCGTTTTCACCTATAAATAAACACTTTGTAAACATTTTCCATGTCAATGTTTTCTGTGATTTATCTACTCATCAAAATAATAGTGTTGAGTGAAACCATGTCAATGACTTCAGAAGATCAGAACATGAATGCTGAACTGTGGGGCCACAAAGCTACACACAAGGATCCAAACATGCCAATGGTGTATGATGTAGACTTCTCATAAACTGATGGATACATATATACTTTAGTCAAGATATATGGCTGGTCAGACAGAAGACCAAGTAAAATGGCAATGTAGCCAGCTGGGAGTACCAGAATAACTCATTGATGTGGTACAGAGGTAGCTAACCTCATCAGTGATGGGCACCTGTTGCATGGCAGATGCATGGACTAGTAGATGTGATGTTGCAGCCAATGTGACAGCTCAGTTGTTAATAGGTGATGCACATGTTAGGAGAGGGATTTGAAGGCAGGACATAATCTCTAGGCCAACCCCTAGTTTTCACTGTGCACTCATGGGAAGACCCTGAGACTAAAGCATATTACACACATTGTATGGGAGAATGCAAAAATATGTATTATAAATTCCAGTAACCTAAAACAAAAACTAAAACCTACCCTATCCTAAACTAACCTACACTAACTATACTTATCCAACAACTAAAGCTATCTACCCTATGCTAAACGTAACTTACACATTGAACACCACACTCTAAACATTGGCCCCCTACTCCCTTTAAGTTACAAGGCACATGCAGGACAACAAATACTAATACTACACATTTACTAACTAATCCTAAACAAATATATATTTTTTTGTATTTTTTTATTTTATTTTTTTCCTTAAAACACATAGAGACCCCAACATGACCCTCCCACCCAACCACCCACAAATAAACACATAAGAAGAAAACAAAATAAAATATCAGATAACTTCAGAAGGGAAGTGGCTGAACTGGGAGGTTGCAAATCACAATGAAATCACAGTTTGGCCTTTTTTTAGCTTTTTCTTGTGTTGTCCGCAACTTCCTCCTCCAATTAGTCCAAATGAGTTAGAACAAGGGACATGTCCCTCTGCAGATCCTGCAGCAACTGTGTTGCAATGATAGTGGATAGTGTGAGCTGTTGTGCCTGTGTGGTGATTGCTGCAGCTGACGTGGTTGGGGAGGTGCTAGCTGTGCCCCCCTGCACTACTGAGGAGCTTGGAGCTTGGAGCTTGGTGGGCCTTTTTACGCTGTGTGGGGTCCCCAAGTGGGAATGCCTGTAATTTCCCTGTGGACTTCTCTGCCGTATGTTGGTACCCTGACTCCACTTCCAGGAGGTGGTCGTACCATACTGCCCTCTTCTGGAAGTCACGCCTCTCCTCATTTGTCATGTTGGCAGCTGTTATATGAAGACAAGCAACTGTACAGATTACTAGCTTACACTGCTACGTCTAATTGCACATGCACTCCAACACACAATCCAGAAAAGGCAAAGGGCCTTATTTATATGAAGTCAGGGCCACCTTTGCATCATACTTTTGATGCAAAAGTGGCGCAAACTTACAAAATATATACATATTTTGTACATTTGCGCCACTTTTGCATAAAAAAATAACGCAAAGGCGGTGCTAACTTTTCATAAGTCATGCCCAAATTTCCTCCTCCCCTGTGTCTATTTACAACCATACATCGCCAGTAGCTTGGACGTGTCAGTGGGAGGAGGGGATGCTATTGGTAACCATAAGGGGTCAGAGCTGATAGATACTAATGCAAGCCTGATCAACATAACTGTCACCTACACTGTGAACATCACATCTACCTACACATTTTGTATTCCTCTCCCCCATGCTATCCATCATCTCAACAGGCCAGGTCATCCAACAAGGACTGACCACTCATTCCTGGAGTCAAGGAGTGGACCATATGTTAGGATGGCTGCCAACTAGGAAGCTGGTATCCATAGGTCAATCACATCTACATTCATGTGTCCAGGTGTAGACACCCATCAATACATGATCTCCCATAACTATTCCTTTCACACATAGTACCATGCCAGCACACGTTGGGCCTTGACCTGCATGCAAGCCAATGACATTCCACAAAAGTGAAACATACATGGAGTGCAAAAGATGGAGCGCCATGCTGAGGGAATATTGGCAGCCCAGTCCTCCACCTTGATAACAATACAAGGATACACCAATTTAAATTCAATATGGTGCACCCCTATGTTGTCACCTCTGCCTGGGCACATATTGCTTACATTTGCCAACCCAGGGAGCCTTGCCCCATGGTGCACAGTTGGCTACGTTGAGGGGGAGTTTGATTATGTGCCGGAAGGGACACCTTCCAGCACAATAAAGTAACCGAGAAAGAGGATATACAATTAGATGTGTGCTGCCCAATGCATCAGTCATTGAAAGGTCCCAAATGGAGGATATATAAGAGTATTCATCCTTATTGCACGTTGCTAATGACCCCCCCCCCCTTGGGGTGTGTGCTGAACTTGGCACTGACTCTGGTGTGAGCAAATCTGTTAATCTGGGACACCCATTGCAGTTTATCAAGCTGCCCCAGATGTTTGAGTCTACTCACACCTGAGTTAGAGCAAATTTGGCTAACCCCACGTCGGGTGCAATGAGGAGAAAAGTTAGTATATCCTCTAGTTTGTTGCTCTTTCTCTGCGTGTTGCACTCTGCAACATGCAGAGTAAGAGCAAATCGCAAATGGAGATAGTTTTTGTGCATGAGGGTGTCCCTCCTGCACAACAACTATCCCCCCTCTCAACGCAGCCCACAGTTCACCATGGCAAAAGGGTGGCTGCATTGGGGCTTGGCTGCAAAATTAGCAACAAAGCAGGGGACAACACAGGGGTGCACTGTATACAATTAAATACGGTGCATCCCTGTGTTGTGAAAATGACAGAGTGTGCCACTGCAATTTTCCCACAGCGTTGCACTCTGTCATTCTTAGTTACATATGGCCCTAAATGTGGCTTGTCACCACCTTGTATACAAGATCCTGGCCATTACGCACCACAAGCCTCACAAGGAGTGGCCCTCTGGTGGTGCTTGGGGCTCTTAAAATGGGCCATGAGATCACCATCCAGCCTACTATGGTATCTGATCGTTGGACAGTTTATAATATCTGGCATTGTATTCCACACATATGACTCACTCACACTAAACCCTGGATTACTTCACAGGACAGACATTCTCACACTTACTGGAAGCATCAGAGTCTTCAAACCACGCCACTTCACCAATTGTGTAGGAGGCTGGTCCACCTGTGAGACATAAATGGTAAACCATGCTTAGTGTCAAATCATAGTCACTGCAAGTGGACAACAAATGTCAGTGTTAACTAGTTAAGAGGAGTGAGCTAGTCTTCCTAATAGAAATCAGTGCAATGGACATACCACCACAATCACTCAATTACACATACACTCAGATGAGGTAGAGCCACACATCTGAACACTAGCACTGGGCCAGAGACTCTTGTGGTGCTACACCCTGCAACATTTATATGTGGCATTATCATGCAGCTGTCTGTGGGCACGACACTTCCATTACCAAAGGGGACCGTTTGATCATGTATTTTTCAATTGAGGGCTATGCTATGGTTGTTGTAGTGGCAGGACCATTGTCCCACCCATAGCATTTCTGCTTGCAACAGATGTAGGAAACATCTATGTCTTCATCGTAGCTCACAGACAAGCTACTACCTTGGGAATGTGTCAGTGCTGTTGGGGATGTGTCTTACACACCCTGCAATGAACAGAGTTAAATGTGTGTGCCATCACAAGGCAGGCACACTTAAGGAATTGCTATGGCTGTGGACTCATTTGAAGTTGGTTTACCTACCTGCACATTGACTGAATTGTGACGTATGTATTGCCAATAGTGGGTGGCCTGCCATTGTTGCCATTGTATACTATTGTTAATCCAGTGAGGGAGAAGTACATGGACATAGAAATAGCGCTCAACATAGACACACTTGCTCTGTGGTCAGAGTATGCATTTGGTGTTGCACGTGGGTGAGTGATGTGGCAGAGATGGAGCTGATGCAGTGCAGCCTCATACTGTCAGTGAGGAGTTATAGGCCAGTGGATCAGATTCTGTTCATGTTTGTGGTATGGGGGCAGTTGAGGCTGTCTGTGACAGAACATGAACTGGAACATGGAACTGCCAGCATTCTCTTGCCAATTCATGTTCAATATCCCTTACATGGCCTTGCCTAATTACACAAAGGGGCCAATAGGACAACAATGGTGCAGCACCTGGGACTTGATTAATAAAAAGTGAGCGCCGCCTTTGCGTCATTTTGAGACGCAAAAGCAACGCACAATTAAAAATCATGTGTTTGATGTTAAATTTGTGCTGCTAATGTGTCACACAATGATGCAAGAGTGGCGCCAACCTTTCATGAATCCGGTCCCTAGTGCCACCCCACATGAAGTGTGCCCCTTAGCACACTCCTGACAACACCATGTGTGGGCTGTCAATACAAAATGGTGCAAAATGGTGTAAGTGGCAGTTGTGTTGAAAATACATCACACTACCCTGGCGCTTTGCAAGACTTACATCTCAAGTACTTAAGATAGTCCTGCAAGGTACCCAGAGGCGCTTTGTAATTGAAGTGCGGCTCTTTTGAAAGTCAGCAATGATCATGTCTTGAATATTTTGCAACTGATGTGTCAAAGTTGTCTCATTGAATGCACCATATTAATTGCCCCCTTAGGGCGGCTAAACCCCCTTTGCAGACATGATGGCTGGAGCAGGGCTCATGTGCGTGAAATGTTGACGAAGTTGCGCTATGCATGACACAATCCTGGGAACAATTGTAGGGTGGCGGTGTCTTAGTGTTTCATACATGACACAATGTTGGTGCACAGGTGGCGCTATGGGCTCTGAAATTTATGCCTTGGTGATGGTTGTCCAGGACTCACCAGACATCGGACCTGCATTGGTTTCATTTTTGGACATGTGAACTCCAAGCTTGAAATGGTGTAGAGACTCTTAATACTGGTTCCATACAACCTGTTCACAAGCACTGCATGCAGCACTCCATTTATTTGCTACTGTCATTCAAAAGCAACAAACAGTCAATAGTGTGCCAATGGGGGACTTAGCAACATTCCCCCGATCTCGATCCCCAGGTGATCCAGCAGATCCTGCTCCCTGGCCACCTTATTTACCCAGCGATGCATAAGCTGGTGGTCATTCCGGCCTGTATTGTGGACACACCTCAGGTGGTGGAGCATCTTGCCCCACCGCAGCTGCCTGGCCTCTGTCCAGTAGCCGAGGATCACCCGGCCACCCATTTGCAGTATCATTGGCAGGTAGTGTGCAACTAGCCAAATAAAACCTCCCAGCTCATCCACAGACATTCTGCTCATCCTCCCCTTGCCAGACATGTCGACATGTCGACAGATGAATGGAGTTCACCCCAAGAAATTTTTATGAAAAATAAAAGGAAACTTAACCCCACTAACTTAACCCAACTATCCCAACTAATTAACTACCCCGGTGTAGGAAAGTACCATCCTGCCTGGCATGTTGCCCCCATTTTTACATGTATGCCAGTTTGTTTGTTACTGTCTCACCGCGATCCTGCTTGCAGGACCCCAGTGCTCATAGTTTGTGGCCTGAATGTGTGTACCTGTGTAGTGCCTCACTGTGCCACTGAGGCTCTGCTCTCTCTGCCTTTGTCACAATAGGCTGGAACACCCTTATAATTCCGTAGTACATGGTACCTAGGTACCCAGGGTATTGGGGTTTCCTGGAGATCCCTATGGGCTGCAGCATTTCTTTTGCCACCCATAGGGAGCTCAGACCAGTCTTACACAGGACTGGCACTACAGCAGGAGTGAAATAATGGTTATTTCACAGCCATTTTACACTGCACTTAAGTAACTTATAAGTCACCTATATGTCTACCCTTCATTTAGTGAAGGTTAGGTGCAAAGTTACTAAGTGTGACGGCACCCTGACACTAGCCAAGGTGCCCCCACATAGTTTAGGGCAATTTCCCCGGACTTTGTGAGTGTGGGGACACCATTACACACGTGTACTACATATAGGTCAATACCTATATGTAGCTTCACAATGGTAACTCCGAAAAAGGCCATGTAACATGTCTAAGATCATGGAATTGTCCCCACATATGGCATTGGGGTGCCAATCCCGTGCATCCCCGGGGCTCCACTATGGACCCCGGGTACTACCAAACCAGCTCTCTGGGGATTTCTCTGCAGCTACCGCTGCTGCCACCCCACAGACGGGGTTCTGCCCTCCTGGGGTCTGGGCAGCCCAGTCTCAGGAAGGCAGAACAAATGATTTCCTCTAAGAGAGGGTGTTACACCCTCTCCCTTTGGAAATAGGTGTTAAGGGCTGGGGAGGTGTAGCCTCCCCCAGCTTTGAAGGCCACAGATGGTGCGCTCCTTGCATAAGCCTGTCTATACCGGTTCAGGGAACCCCCAGTCCCTGCTCTGGCACAAAACTGGACAAAGGAAAGGGGAGTGACCACTTCCCTGTCCATCACCACCCCAGCGGTGGTGCCCAGAGCTCCTCCAGTGTGTTCCGGACCTCTGCCATCTTGAATCCAGAGGTGTGAGGGCACAATGGAGGCCTCTGAGTGGCCAGTTTCAGCATTTGACATCAGAGACCCTTCCTGATAGGTGCTTACCTGACTAGGTGGCCAATCCTCCTCTGTGGGCTATTTAGGGTCTCTCCTGTGGGCTTTTCCTCAGATAACGACTTGCAAGAGCTCCTCTGCACCCCTCTCTTCAACTTCTGCCAAAGATCGACAGCTGACTACTCCAGGACGCCTGCAAAAATGAAACAAAGTTGCAAAAAGACTATCAGCAACATTGTACTGCCTAATCCTGCTGGCTTTCTCAACTGTTTCCTTGTGGTGCATGCTTTGGGAGCTGCCTGCCTTCATCCTGCTCTGGAAGTCACGAAGAAATCTCCTGTGGATTGATGGAATCGTCCCTCTGCTCCAGGAAGCACCAAATTTCAGTGACATCGGTTCTCTGGGACTCCTCTCACGAGCATGGAGTGCTGCCTTCTTGTGCATGGGCTCTCTGTGTTGCTGAGTGTCCCCTCTGTCTCCTCTCCCAAGTGGCGATATCCTGGTCCTTCCTGGGACCGGGCAGCACCCTTTTTCTTCAACCACAACCTTTGCAGCTAGCAAGGCTTGTTTGCGGTCTTTCTCCAAGGAAACAACTCTGCATCCTCCAGCACACCGTGCGACATCTTCTGCACAAAGGAGAAGTTCCTAGCACCTTTCGTTGTTGCAGAATCTTCTGTTTCTTCCATCCATAGGCAGCCATTTTGCACCTTCATCCGGTGTTTAGTGGGCTCCTGCCCCCCCAGGACACTTTCACAACTCTTAGACTTGGTCCCCTTCCTTTGCAGGTCGTCAGGTCCAGTAATCCGTCTTCATTGATTTGCAGTCTGTTGTGGTCTTTGCAGAATCCTCTACCACAAGTTTAGTGTGTTTCTGAGAAAGTAGTATCACTTTACTCATACTTTTCAGGGTTTTGGGGTGGGGTATCTTGGACATCCTTTGTGCTTTCTTACACTCCCAGTGACCCTCTACACACTACACTAGCCTAGGAGTCCATTCGTGGTTCACATTCCACTTTCTTATTATTTGGTTTGTGTTGTCCCTAGGCCTATTGCATCCTATTGTATTCTACAGTGTTTGCACCACTTTCTGACTGTTTTACTTACCTGATTTTGGTTTGTGTGTATATGTTGTGTATTTTACTTACCTCCTAAGGGAGTATATCCTTTGAGAAATTTTTGGCACATTGTCACTAAAATAAAGTATCTTTATTTTTAGTGAACCTGAGTATTGTGTTTCTTATGATATAGTGCTATATCATATAAGTGGTATAGTAGGAACTTTTCATGTCTCCTAGTTCAGCCTAAGCTGCTCTGCTATAGCTACCTCTATCAGCCTAAGCTGCTAGAACACTACTTATCTACTAATAAGGGATAACTGGACCTGGCACAAGGTGTAAATACCATCAGGTACCCACTGTAAGCCAGGCCAGCCTCCTACACCCGGGCAGACACCCCACTATACAATTACAAAACTGGACAATAACTACACAAAACTGCAACTTCTTTGACTAAATGCACCCAAAATACGCAGGATACGGCACAAGGGACACCACAAACTTGCAATCACACTCACCAATTGACCACCAGCTCCAATACTCAACCACACACAGTCACAAAGAAACACACTATAAAGAGAAAGTGAAACTACACCAGTGTACTATGCTTGTAGACATGATTTCCTGTTACATCACTTTTTGGGCATGTTCGTCTCATTTTTCAGTTATGCATGTTTTTAATAGATGCATTAGGCTTACATGTCGTTTTATTAGATGCGTGCTGAACGTGCATCGTTTATATTGATGCATGAAGGTAAGGCGACTATTCCAGCTTGTCCAGGTGTGAAAAACGCTTTTGGACATCCGATTGAGTTTTTGGGGCTAGCCGTCATTCTGATGACAGGACTTGTATTGTACATGAATATGCGTGAAAAATAGCAACTCATGACGGGTATACGTTGATTTCACACAAGGCTGTATTAAGAGATTAAGGCCCTTATAACGAACACAGCGGTAAACACTGTCGACCGCCGTGGCGACGGAGAATAGAAGACCGCCATTGGCGGTGAACAGAAACCCGCCATATAATGATGCAAAAATCAGAAACCGACAACAATCTCCCTGACACCAGTCACCGCCAGGACCTTGTCGGCAGAAATGCTGGACCTCCCACCTCACCACCACCGAGCACACAAACACCCCGCCCACCAAATAATGAATCACAAATCACCACAACGGTCAGTGGAAGCCAAACGACCATTGGCGGTACAAACCGCCACAGGCGGCAAGTGGACCCAGCAGTAAGAAATGCACACATTAGCAAGTTTGAAACCCACACACCTGACACACATTCACAACACTATAAAACACTCACAGACACACCTCACAAACCTTTGCAACAAAATTAGGACAACTGATACAGAGAACCCCGGAAGCAGACACAGAATGCCCCAATACACAATACATACACCCAACCACACAACAGCACTCTCACCTAGATCCACACAAGACACCATTCACAACACACACCATGGCACCCCCCAAATACCCAGCTTCACAGAAAAGGGGGCTCAGGACCATGGTGGAAGAGATACTGAAGGTCGAGCCACAATAATTTGGGGCACAGGTCCAGCACAAACCCATTGAAAGGAAGATGGAGCTATGGCAGACAATAGTGAACAAGGTCAATGCAGTAGGACACCATCCACACACAAGGGATGACATCCGGAAGAGATGGAACGACCTGCGTGGGAAGCTTAGGTCTATGGCATTGTGGCACAACATTGCAGTCCAGAAGACTGGGAGAGGACCTCCACCAACACCACCTGACTACACTGACTGGGAGGAAAAGGTACTAGCCATCCTGCACCCTGAGGACTCACTGGACTCACTGGAGGAATGGACGCAGGTAAGTCATCTCCAATTACCCCATATCCATCACACCTGTAATGCATGCACCACCCCACACCTCCAAAATCCACCAGGACCACTACCCCACCCAGGCCACAATCACTACATCCAGTCCCCCTGCATGCCCACAAACCCGCTAACAGGCACACATCCCTCCCCCTGTGCACAGCCACCTACCCCTGCAAGGAATCACAATGGCACTACACCACCCACAATGCACCTCCAGATCCAAAGCAAAATGCAATGCAATCCTCACAAAGGCTCCCTGCATGGCCCAAAGTGTGAAAACACCTTCCAGCACAATAAAGTAACCGAGAAAGAGGATATACAATTAGATGTGTGCTGCCCAATGCATCAGTCATTGAAAGGTCCCAAATGGAGGATATATAAGAGTATTCATCCTTATTGCACGTTGCTAATGACCCCCCCCCCCCCTTGGGGTGTGTGCTGAACTTGGCACTGACTCTGGTGTGAGCAAATCTGTTAATCTGGGACACCCATTGCAGTTTATCAAGCTGCCCCAGATGTTTGAGTCTACTCACACCTGAGTTAGAGCAAATTTGGCTAACCCCACGTCGGGTGCAATGAGGAGAAAAGTTAGTATATCCTCTAGTTTGTTGCTCTTTCTCTGCGTGTTGCACTCTGCAACATGCAGAGTAAGAGCAAATCGCAAATGGAGATAGTTTTTGTGCATGAGGGTGTCCCTCCTGCAGAACAACTATCCCCCCTCGCAACGCAGCCCACCGTTCACCATGGCAAAAGGGTGGCTGCATTGGGGCTTGGCTGCAAAATTAGCAACAAAGCAGGGGACAACACAGGGGTGCACTGTATACAATTAAATACGGTGCATCCCTGTGTTGTGAAAATGACAGAGTGTGCCACTGCCAATTTTCCCACAGCGTTGCACTCTGTCATTCTTAGTTACATATGGCCCTAAATGTGGCTTGTCACCACCTTGTATACAAGATGCTGGCCATTACGCACCACAAGCCTCACAAGGAGTGGCCCTCTGGTGGTGCTTGGGGCTCTTAAAATGGGCCATGAGATCACCATCCAGCCTACTATGGTATCTGATCGTTGGACAGTTTATAATATCTGGCATTGTATTCCACACATATGACTCACTCACACTAAACCCTGGATTACTTCACAGGACAGACATTCTCACACTTACTGGAAGCATCAGAGTCTTCAAACCACGCCACTTCACCAATTGTGTAGGAGGCTGGTCCACCTGTGAGACATAAATTGTAAACCATGCTTAGTGTCAAATCATAGTCACTGCAAGTGGACAACAAATGTCAGTGTTAACTAGTTAAGAGGAGTGAGCTAGTCTTCCTAATAGAAATCAGTGCAATGGACATACCACCACAATCACTCAATTACACATACACTCAGATGAGGTAGAGCCACACATCTGAACACTAGCACTGGGCCAGAGACTCTTGTGGTGCTACACCCTGCAACATTTATATGTGGCATTATCATGCAGCTGTCTGTGGGCACGACACTTCCATTACCAAAGGGGACCGTTTGATCATGTATTTTTCAATTGAGGGCTATGCTATGGTTGTTGTAGTGGCAGGACCATTGTCCCACCCATAGCATTTCTGCTTGCAACAGATGTAGGAAACATCTATGTCTTCATCGTAGCTCACAGACAAGCTACTACCTTGGGAATGTGTCAGTGCTGTTGGGGATGTGTCTTACACACCCTGCAATGAACAGAGTTAAATGTGTGTGCCATCACAAGGCAGGCACACTTAAGGAATTGCTATGGCTGTGGACTCATTTGAAGTTGGTTTACCTACCTGCACATTGACTGAATTGTGACGTATGTATTGCCAATAGTGGGTGGCCTGCCATTGTTGCCATTGTATACTATTGTTAATCCAGTGAGGGAGAAGTACATGGACATAGAAATAGCGCTCAACATAGACACACTTGCTCTGTGGTCAGAGTATGCATTTGGTGTTGCACGTGGGTGAGTGATGTGGCAGAGATGGAGCTGATGCAGTGCAGCCTCATACTGTCAGTGAGGAGTTATAGGCCAGTGGATCAGACTCTGTTCATGTTTGTGGTATGGGGGCAGTTGAGGCTGTCTGTGACAGAACATGAACTGGAACATGGAACTGCCAGCATTCTCTTGCCAATTCATGTTCAATATCCCTTACATGGCCTTGCATAATTACACAAAGGGGCCAATAGGACAACAATGGTGCAGCACCTGGGACTTGATTAATAAAAAGTGAGTGCCGCCTTTGCGTCATTTTGAGACGCAAAAGCAACGCACAATTAAAAATCATGTTTTTGATGTTACATTTGTGCTGCTAATGTGTCACACAATGATGCAAGAGTGGCGCCAACCTTTCATGAATCCGGTCCCTAGTGCCACCCCACATGAAGTGTGCCCCTTAGCACACTCCTGACAACACCATGTGTGGGCTGTCAATACAAAATGGTGCAAAATGGTGTAAGTGGCAGTTGTGTTGAAAATACATCACACTACCCTGGCGCTTTGCAAGACTTACATCTCAAGTACTTAAGATAGTCCTGCAAGGTACCCAGAGGCGCTTTGTAATTGAAGTGCGGCTCTTTTGAAAGTCAGCAATGATCATGTCTTGAATATTTTGCAACTGATGTGTCAAAGTTGTCTCATTGAATGCACCATATTAATTGCCCCCTTAGGGCGGCTAAACCCCCTTTGCAGACATGATGGCTGGAGCAGGGCTCATGTGCGTGAAATGTTGACGAAGTTGCGCTATGCATGACACAATCCTGGGAACAATTGTAGGGTGGCGGTGTCTTAGTGTTTCATACATGACACAATGTTGGTGCACAGGTGGCGCTATGGGCTCTGAAATTTATGCCTTGGTGATGGTTGTCCAGGACTCACCAGACATCGGACCTGCATTGGTTTCATTTTTGGACATGTGAACTCCAAGCTTGAAATGGTGTAGAGACTCTTAATACTGGTTCCATACAACCTGTTCACAAGCACTGCATGCAGCACTCCATTTATTTGCTACTGTCATTCAAAAGCAACAAACAGTCAATAGTGTGCCAATGGGGGACTTAGCAACATTCCCCCGATCTCGATCCCCAGGTGATCCAGCAGATCCTGCTCCCTGGCCACCTTATTTGCCCACCAATGCATAAGCTGGTGGTCATTCCGGCCTGTATTGTGGACACACCTCAGGTGGTGGAGCATCTTGCCCCACCGCAGCTGCCTGGCCTCTGTCCGGTAGCCAAGGATCACCCGGCCACCCATTTGCAGTATCATTGGCAGGTAGTGTGCAACTAGCCAAATAAAACCTCCCAGCTCATCCACAGACATTCTGCTCATCCTCCCCTTGCCAGACATGTCGACATGTCGACAGATGAATGGAGTTCACCCCAAGAAATTTTTATGAAAAATAAAAGGAAACTTAACCCCACTAACTTAACCCAACTATCTCAACTAATTAACTACCCCGGTGTAGGAAAGTACCATCCTGCCTGGCATGTTGCCACCATTTTTACATGTATGCCAGTTTGTTTGTTACTGTCTCACCGGGATCCTGCTAGCCAGGACCCCAGTGCTCATAGTTTGTGGCCTGAATGTGTGTACCTGTGTAGTGCCTCACTGTGCCACTGAGGCTCTGCTCTCTCTGCCTTTGTCACAATAGGCTGGAACACCCTTATAATTCCGTAGTAGATGGTACCTAGGTACCCAGGGTATTGGGGTTTCCTGGAGATCCCTATGGGCTGCAGCATTTATTTTGCCACCCATAGGGAGCTCAGACCAGTCTTACACAGGACTGGCACTACAGCAGGAGTGAAATAATGGTTATTTCACAGCCATTTTACACTGCACTTAAGTAACTTATAAGTCACCTATATGTCTACCCTTCATTTAGTGAAGGTTAGGTGCAAAGTTTCTAAGTTTGACGGCACCCTGACACTAGCCAAGGTGCCCCCACATAGTT
Organism: Pleurodeles waltl; assembly: GCF_031143425.1. Lineage (NCBI taxonomy): Eukaryota > Metazoa > Chordata > Amphibia > Caudata > Salamandridae > Pleurodeles > Pleurodeles waltl. Next base: position 918,799,842 of record NC_090447.1, read on the forward strand.
TAGGGCAATTTCCCCGGACTTCCCCTATCACCCAGCCACAAACCCGCTAACAGGCCCACATCCCTCCCCCTGTGCACAGCCACTTACCCCTGCAAGGAATCACAATGCCACTACACCACCCACAATGCACCTCCAGATCCAAAGTAAAATGCAATGAAATCCTCACAAAGGCTCCCTGCATGGCCCAAAGTGTGAAAACCTGCAAAAAACAGCCAGTCCTGTGCATCCCATCCGATCATGCAATTGTAACAGACATGTCCATTCCCCCTAACAGGCACCACCACCCATGCCACCCTGATGGACAGGACAAGGAGTGGCAGTGCCCCCACAGCAAGACAGAGGCACCTTCCAGCACACTGGAGATGGAACCCTGGCCCCTCACACAGTCCTGGACTGTCATCATCCAGCAGCCCCATCCAGGATACCACTGACACCCCTACCACCCAGCCAACAACTTCAGCCCAGGGCAACCGTCTCCACACCTGTGTATCCAGACCACAGACTGGTGGAACACATGGACAGAGGCCACAGTCACCCTCTACCAACAGGCAGGAAGTAGATGGCCACAGTACAAGTGGTACCACCAGACCTGTGCAGGGGACACAGGCACAGAGGAATAGGCCCAGTGGGAGGGCATCAGTGGCCCATGGGGGAGGTCACAGAATTGATGCTCCAGCCCAGACGTGATATCTGAGGTCCTGGGAGCATATCACCATACCCAGGACAGATTGGCCCAGATAGTGTCCCCCCTGGAGAAGAGTCAAAGGATGCATGTAGCACACCACCAAGAGGCCATGGAGCAGTGGAAACTGCACAATGCTACAATAGCCACCTTAGCAGGTGCGCTTCTGCACCTTGTTCCAACACAGCCTGAGGCCCACACGGACCAGGAAGCCCCAACTAAAGGCAAGGATACAGACCACAACAACATCAGCAGCAGCAACTGGACATGTTCCACCATCTCAGGACACTCAGGAGACATGCATCTCAACCAGAACAGGCCAACACCAGGCACACAAACAGTCCCTCAGGCCCAGATATGGCACAGGAACACCTGCCAAGACCAAGGCCCCCTCAAAGAAGTGACTCTGGCAAGAACTGTCCTCCAAGTGTCCCACTGAACCAATGACCAAACCATATAAAAACAACACCAAACACTGGAAAACATAGATGGACATACCACTACTGCCAACAAATGCTGCAACGATCACTGTAAACTGCACAATGTAATCCCTGCACCAAATAAAACACCAGTTCACCAATTACAATGTCCCCTGTCATTATGTTGAAACAAATTGAAGTATGGATGCAACTGTATTATTAATCATTTATTCTTATCTGAGTAGTAGGATTTGCACCCCACGCATAACATGTTGTTGTGCTCACAGATGTGTTGAACTATGATACTATACTGTTATATGTCCTACTCAGACCTGGTCACAGTGGCAATGACTATTGACCCAACACCCCCCTAGATGAAAAGCCACGCTGACAGTATGCTGCAGAGACAGCAATCTCATCGATTAGACCCACATAGTTACTGGAAGTAGAGTTGGATTAGTTGGGTCCTGGAATGTACATCTTCCCCCTTCTCATCATCACCATCACTCACATCCCCTCTCTGAGGAAGCAGGTCTGGATATACAGCAACCTCCTCCTCCAAGAGTGGGATAGAATTCCCTATAGCCACGTTGTGCAGCATGTAGCAGGCTATCACTATTCTACACACCTTTTCAGGCCCATAGGCCAAGGAACCGCCAGAGAGAAGTAGGCAATGCAATCAAGCCTTAAGGACACCTATTGTGCACTCTATCACCCTCCTAGTCCATCCATGGGCCTCATTGTAATTCCTCTCTGCACCCGTTCCAGGATTCCTCACTGGTGTCAGGAGCCAACGCATGTCGGGGTAGCCAGAATCACCTAAAAAAGTGGGCAAAACAGGACTGTCACTGACAACTCTCAGTGGCAGGAAGCCTGGCTGTCTGCTATGTGACAATAAGTGTCAGACACACCTACCTATGATCCATCCTCTGTCCCCTTGTAGTTGTTCCATCTTGTGTGGCACACTACTGTCACTTAGCACAAAGGAATTATGGACTGATCCAGGGAACATGGCATTCACATGTGAGATGTATTGGTCTGCAGTACACACCAATTGAATGTTCATGGAATGAAAGATCTTCCTGTTTTTGTACACCTGTTCACTGACTCTTGGGGGGTGATAGCTATGTGGGTGCCATCGATGGCACCTATCACATGGGGTATGTTGGCAAAGGCATAGAGGTCCGACTTGATGGCAGGGAGGTCAGCACCTTGGGGAAACCTCACATAGGACTGCAGGTGTCGTACAAATGCATTCAGGAATCTGGACAGTATAATGCTAAACATTGGCTGTGAAAAACCTGCACCCATGCCCACTGTCACTTGAAATGAGCCCGTGGACAAGGAATGGAGTGCAGAGAGCACCTGCACCTCAGTAGGGATGGTATGCTGATTACGATTAGCCGGTCTCAGTCTGGATCCAGTAATGCACAAAGTTCATGAACAGTAGCACGAGTGAGTCTGTAATTGATAATGATGCGATGCTCCACCATGGTCTGCAAATCGATAAGTGGTCTGTATACCGATGGGGACCTCCCTGGCCACAATGGTCTGTACCTTGGAGGAGTACAGAACACATGTGAGGAACACACATACATCTGCACACAATGTTCCCTATTCAGCAGTGCTGGCATGATTGTCCACGACACAAATGCATGGTATGTGTGATAATATAGCAACATGACCCCATTGATATATCAGGACTGTTCAGGTGAGCTAATGTAGATTGTTTCATGCCTATGGGTGTTGGGGACAATAGGGCCTTCATGATGCAGATGAGGAATTTACAGCTGCGTAGTTAATGCCAAAATGTCTGCCCTCTGTAATCCAGAAATGTCATGGTGGAAGTGACCTCATACCACTAGTGGTTGACGTAATAGCGTAAGGCTCTGTTTACTGCCGTGCGCAAACTAATTGGTTAACATGGTTGTCAATGGGCATTCTTAGCATATCATGGTCACCGCCGCGGTGCGTATTCAAACTCGTCACCCCAACTTCACTTGACTCCCGGATCTCGTGCATGCAGGTACTCCACTGAGTGTACTGCTGTGTTCTGCCTCTGGTCATGGAAATGGCACATGTGGCAGGGGATAGGCCCCGGCCTTCACCAGCGAGGAATTGGAGAAGCTTGTGTATAGTCCTGGTTCCTGACATGCTGCTAGTATGTGTGCTGTTAGGCTGTTTAATATGTCCGTCCCATAGGGGATGTATAGCCAGCTGTATATTATTGGCCATTGTCTGACCTCAGTGTTACTTTTTCTGTGTGTCCCTTATAGGTAAGTGCCCATCAGAAGAGTGGACTTTGGCAGGCCATCGACAGGGAGGTGCAGACCCTGGGGGTCTACAACCGGCAGAAGACCCACTGCAGGAAGAGGTGGGAGGATCTGCAGTGCAAGGAAGATCTGTGAGGCCCAGCTGGGGAAGTCCTCCCAACGAGGAAGGGGTGCCCGTCGGACACTGGCCCCCCTTATCCGACGCATTCTGGCAGTGGCATACCCAGACCTGGATGGGCACTTGAAGGCTGCACAGCAGTCACAAGGTAGTGAGTACAAATACCATACTTTGGCTCCTTGATGGATGTGTGTGTGTGCGGTCGTATGTATGCTGTCTAGTGGCAGGGACTCTGACTGATGTCCATCTTCACAATGGCCCCTATGGGGAGTAGGGTTGTAAGGGTCAAGTCTGCAGTACGTCAGGTCCTTCAGTGCTGTGGGGAATGGCTGTAGAGCAGGGTTCTGGCCACTAGTCAGGGGCATAGCCATATGTATAGCGGTAGGTGTTGCCTAGTGGAATATTGTCAGGGTGGGTGTATGTGTGAACCAGTTATGTACCTCCATTCAGCTATTTACAAGTGTCTCTCCTGTTTTGTCTCCCCATCCCTGTTCTCTTGTGTTGTCTGTGTACATCAGCATAATCTTGCGAGAGAGCTGAGGCACCGGTGAGTGCGGATGCAGCAGCTCACGGTTCCATGGAGGCAGAGTCGTCTAACGTGAAGAGGACCAGTGGGTTGTAGGGCGAGGGGAGTACCACGGGGAGGCAACTACCACTGGAGGTAGTGATTCTGATACCTCGTCCGATGGGAGCTCCTTGGTGGTGGCGGACCCTAGTGTGCCCACCCAATCTGTGTCATCTTCCGCCACCCCCCATACCATCACCACCCTCCCATTTCATCCCCACTGAGTTGTCCATGCCCGCTCACCCAAAAGGGCGGGTGGCTCATTCACCCCAGGCACCTCCTCCCCTGCCCCAGTCGGCCCTGCTTCCCTCACAGAGGAGGCTATTGACCTCCTGAGAACCATCTCTGTAGGGCAGACAACCATCATCAATGCCATCCAGGGGCTAGCATCAGAGGTGCAGCAGACCAATGCCTATCTGGATGGCATTCACGGTGCCATATCTGGCCTACAGAGATCTTTTCAGGCTCTGGCCTCCTCTTTGATGGCAGCCAGTGTCCCTGGTCATTCCGTCCCACCTCCAACCACCTCTACCCCTTCCAGCACCCCACTCTCTTCACCCATCCAAAGCACACATTCTGACATTCAGGCACACACCTCAGCACTCAATAAGCACACTTCAAAACACAAGCACCACACCGCCCACCACAGGCATACACACAGCCAACATACACATGCACACACACCAACATCCACTTCCCCCAGTGTTCACCTCTTCCGCCTCCCTGTCTGTCCCCTCTGCATGCACACCCACAGGCACTGCACCCACATTCAGTGTTGCTGACCCTATTCTTGCAGTCACCACAATATCAAACATCAATTCATGCACCCCAGACACCACACCTGCACTCACCACGACTTTAGGTGACACATGCAGCACACTCACCAGACTTGCAGACACACAGACAACATTCTCCCAAGACACTCAAATGCACCAAAACACCCACCCATCACACATCACCATACCTCAGTATACTGCCCAGTCACCTGCACCCACGTCACGCACACCTACACCTGTCACGTCCACTCCCTCTACCTCCACCACCATGCCTTCCTCCAGGTCCACCCCGATTGCCCCTAAGAACATTTTCCTATCCCGTGTAGACTTACTTGAACCCACTAGCCCACCCCGTCTCGTCCCTATACATGCACACCTCCTTGCCCTGTCCACTCCTCCCACGTCACAGCCCACCCCTGTCTGCCCTTCCCATTCCTGTGCTAGCTCCCCTGTGAGAAAGAGACCACGTGCTGACCCTGGAACATCTGCGGCACCCCAGGCCAAGTCCATTCCACCAGCTTCAAGCACAAAACCCAAGCCCCCTCTACCTTCCAAACATAAATCAAAGCCCCCACCATCCCAGTCATAAGTCCCCTCCCCCACCACCCCTGCCCCTGTTCCCTGAGGTGCCTGGATGCCCCATTGTTGCCCCTATGAGGTGGAGTACCTTTGCACTTGTGGGAGTCAAGTTGGGGCCAATGTGGCCCTTCGGACTACGTACACTGGACTGGCCATTGGCCTTTTGTTGCACTCATATATCTCATTGAGCTGAATAAAATTAATGTGTGGCCTGTGTTGTTTTTGGCATACTCAGGATCCGTGGTTCATTGTTTCATTCGTTGGGGTGTTGGGCACATGTGTGTACTTTGGACAGGTTGAATTTGCCCTGTGTCGGATAAGTACCTTGCTGTGGGGTGTATGGCTTGTGCTGCTGGGTGGGTGGGTGGAGTGGGTGGGTATGTAGTTGTGCCCTTTCTTCCCTTTTTTAGTAGGTTGAGGTACTTACCATTGTCGTCTTCATCGGAGGTCTCAGTCGTGGAGGTATATGGCAAGGAGCAGGGCTGGCATGATCTGCAACTCTCTATCCATGTCTGCTTTAGCGTGTTGTGTGTGCCTACGGTAAGTGTTTCCTTTTATTTGGTTAATTTCCGCCTGGCTTTGTGTGGCGATGGTTCCCGGCCCTGAACTGACGGCGGTCTAGTGCTTCATTATTTGATGGGCGTGTTGGGCCTTTCCATCAGCCTGTGGGTGGGCTCTGCCATCGTTGCTGGCACTCATCTGCTGGCAGTGAGGGTTTTTCAGGCTGCCTGTGTTTAAGTTGGTTAATTTTTTGGTGGTTCAGACCACACGTCTGTTGACGGTTGTTACCGCCGGTGGTGCAGTGTTTACTGTCGTGTTCATAATGAGGGCCTAAGAGGGGAATGACTGTAAAATTCCCGCTAAGGGCCCATGTGTCATTTTCTTCACGTTGGTGGATGATTTTGACGCATTTGTGTCATATTTTTTTCCTCATTACTTGTTTGCGTGTTTTTTTGCATTGTCCTTGAGTGCACCCTGAGGGGCAGATTTGTAGAAAGCAGTGCTACACTGAGCCCAGTGTGACTTTCCCTGCACCCCTGAGCACCCCCTTACTGCCACCATGTGTGTGCTGTATTTAAAATATGGCGCACCAGGCCCAGGGTAGGGGGAAATAGCACTATTTTTCAGGATGCTATTGATGTATTTTGCAGAAGTAGCACCAAAATATTTTGGCGCTACTCCTGAAGTGTATATAGGGCCCCATTCTGAAGAATGGAGGCCCCCTTTTAACGTCTGCTCTTGAGCAGATGTTGAAAGTGGCATTAAAAATGGTTCCTTTTTTCCACCTCCCTTAATGGGGGAACGTCCCCTTTACATACATTGGCCCTCATTACAACCTTGGCAGTCGGTGTTAAAGCGACGGTAATACCGCCAACAGCCCGGTGGTTAAAAAAATTGAATCACGACCATGGCGGAAACCACCAACATAGACAGCCACTTTAACACTCCGACCGCCATGGCAGTAGAAATAACCACCGCGGCGGTAACAGCCAACAGACAGGCGGGACACAATGTACCACCCACTGTATTACAAGGCACCAATCTGCCACCTTTTCCGGGGTGGTACTAACGCCATCAAAACCACAGCGGAAACAGTCTTTGGAAGGGAAACCACTAACCTCTTGACACTTTTCAAAGAACCAGGATGCCATGGAGCCCGAGTTACAGGTCCTCCCCATGTTGGTTTACCTCCTCTTCTACCAGGAGCAGCAAAGACGCAGGCGACGACCACGGTGAGTACTGCACCTAGCACACAGGGGAGGGGGAGGAAGAGTGTGACACACACACGTGCAACACGCAACACCCCCACCCCCACCCTCACCCACAACAACATACACACTAACACATGCAGTAACTTGACATTTACACCCCGTCAACCTCTGGAAGAACGCAAGGACAAAATGATTGTAACAAGTGTAATCATCGAAAAATCAGATAGTCCAAAATTTAAATCATCAGCATATACAAATATGTACACCAACTACACAAGTCCGGATAGTAATGAAATCATTGTTCGTGGACCAGTGGTCCAGTGGTCCCAAAATGCATGGGAGAAGCCCACACATGATACCTGACTCGAAACGGAGAGAACACTGCTGGGGCATCAGATCGCAAATAAACAGGCATCTCAGGGGGAGAGGGGGCACCTCAGCCAGATGAACAGACGATGCCACTCCTCCACGAGGGGGCTCCATGCCCACAGTTTGGTCCTGCGGAGTGCAAAGCCACAGTCTCTCAAGTCTCTCCAGTGGGTGGTTTGCCCACTGCTTTCTGCTGGGGAGTGCAAAGCCACAGTCTCTCAAGTGGATGTCTTTCTCCACTGGTTCTGGAGGGGGCATTGTGCCCAGAGTGCTTCATCCTGCCAAGGACTTGGGTAGTGGATGCCTTTCTCCACTGGTTCTGGAGGGGGCATTGTGCCCAGAGTGCTTCATCCTGCCAAGGACTCGGGTAGTGGATGCTTTTTTCCACTGGTTCTGGAGGGGGTTTTGTGCCCAGAGTGCTTCATCCTACCAAGGACTGGGGTAGTGGTTGCTTTTCTCCACTGGTTCAGGAGGGGGAATTGTGCCCGGAGTGCCTCATCCTGCCAAGGACTGGGGTAGTGGATGCTTTTCTCCACTGGTTCTGGAGGGGGCTTTTTGCCCAGAGTGCTTCATCCTGCCAAGGACTGGAGTAGTGGATGCTTTTCTCCACTGGTTCTGGGGGGGGCTTTGTGCCCAGAGTGCTTCATCCTGCCAAGGACTGTGTGAGTGGATGCTTTTCTCCACTGGTTCTGGAGGGGGCTTTGTGCCCAGAGTGCTTCATCCTGCAAAGAACTGTGTGAGTGGATGCTTTTCTCCACTAGTTCTGGGGGGGACATTGTGCCCAGAGTGCTTCATCCTGCCAAGGACTCGGGTAGTGGATGCTTTTTTCCACTGGTTCTGGAGGGGGTTTTGTGCCCAGAGTGCTTCATCCTACCAAGGACTGGGGTAGTGGTTGCTTTTCTCCACTGGTTCTGGAGGGGGAATTGTGCCCGGAGTGCCTCATCCTGCCAAGGACTGGGGTAGTGGATGCTTTTCTCCACTGGTTCTGGAAGGGGCTTTGTGCTCAGAGTGCTTCATCCTGCCAAGGACTGTGGTAGTGGATGCTTTTCTCCACTGGTTCTGGAGGGGGCTTTGTGCCCAGAGTGCTCATCCTGCCAAGGACTGGGGTAGTGGATGCTTTTCTCCACTGGTTCTGGAGGGGGCATTGTGCCCAGAGTGCTTCATCCTGCCAAGGACTCGGGTAGTGGATGCTTTTTTCCACTGGTTCTGGAGGGGGTTTTGTGCCCAGAGTGCTTCATCCTGCCAAGGACTGGGGTAGTGGTTGCTTTTCTCCACTGGTTCTGGAGGGGGAATTGTGCCCGGAGTGCCTCATCCTGCCAAGGACTGGGGTAGTGGATGCTTTTCTCCACTGGTTCTGGAGGGGGCTTTTTGCCCAGAGTGCTTCATCCTGCCAAGGACTGGAGTAGTGGATGCTTTTCTCCACTGGTTCTGGGGAGGGCTTTGTGCCCAGAGTGCTTCATCCTGCCAAGGACTGTGTGAGTGGATGCTTTTCTCCACTGGTTCTGGAGGGGGCTTTGTGCCCAGAGTGCTTCATCCTGCCAAGAACTGTGTGAGTGGATGCTTTTCTCCACTAGTTCTGGGGGGGACATTGTGCCCAGAGTGCTTCATCCTGCCAAGGACTGGGGTAGTGGATGCTTTTTTCCACTGGTTCTGGAAGGGGCTTTGTGCTCAGAGTGCTTCATCCTGCCAAGGACTGTGTGAGTGGATGCTTTTCTCCACTGGTTCTGGAGGGGGCTTTGTGCCCAGAGTGCTCATCCTGCCAAGGACTGGGGTAGTGGATGCTTTTCTCCACTGGTTCTGGAGGGGGCTTTGTGCCAAGAGTGCTTCATCCTGCCAAGGCCTGTGTGAGTGGATGCTTTTCTCCACTGGTTCTGGAGGGGACATTGTGCCCAGAGTGCTTCATCCTGCCAAGGACTGGGGTAGTGGATGCTTTTCTCCACTGGTTCTGGAGGAGGCTTGGTGGCCAGAGTGCTTCACATGCAGTGTGGGAGGTCCCATTCCCTCACCTGGGTGTGTGTGCCACAAGATTGCCTGGAAACAGGTAGCATGATACTCCATGGAGGCAGAGACACACTCCACCCTGCTGCGACTTCGCTTGCCACCTGCAGGTACAAACAGTGCTGGGTGTCATGCTTCATGTACACTGTGCAGGACCCAGGACGTCTCCTGCAGCCTCGGACGGCTGGCCACTGGAGATGATAGCCATGCCAGCTGTGGTGGCACTGTCTGAGCATGTCGCGGGTCTGGTGGCGGTGGTTGCAGCGGTGTCTATGGCGGAGATGCTGGTGGTGGTGAATGTCTCAGAACCTGTGGAGGGACACAGCAGGATGTCTCCTGCAGCCTCGGATAGCTGCCCACTGGGGATGATGATGGGGACTGTTGCTGAGGCAGCAGACATGCAGGTGGTGGTGCAGGTGGCAGTGCAGGTGGCAGTGTCCACTGCCGTATAGGTTGCTGTTTTGGTTGCCAGATGGGGTGACTCTGGTCCCTCAGCTGGAGGCTCCATGCCATGTCCTGACTATCCCTAGGCCTTGTATCCCTTCCCCACCTTTGATGTCGCTGCTGGTCTGCCTGCCACCAGAAGGGAGGTCCCATCAGAGGAGGAGTTACTGTCACTGGTGTCTGCTCCTGTCCCCTACATGGAGCTCCCCTCGACCTCCATCCCACTTGTGCCTTCTGACTCTGTAAATTCACCCTCCAGGGCCATGTGGTTGCAGCTCCCTCCTGCTCCTGTGCCAATGCTCCTCCTCCAGATTCTAATGCACACAAGGACAGGTTGGCAAAACAAAAAGGGGGGGAAAGACAGAGGAGACACATGGGCAATGCCTGCAACACCACTACCGTTGGCAGACACAACACACAGGGAGCAGCCCTATGCACTAAGCCATGCACTAACAGTGCAGGGGAAAAGCAGTCACAGCTATTTTGGCCAGGAATACAGACAGACAAAGGCACACAGAGATTATTTCACAATTGTGCTAAACAGCCTTGTGAAACCTATGTGGTGTGTGACCCTCTGCTCACCCTTCTCCTCCATAGGGCACGTCCGCTGGGGCAGGTGATGAGATGGCGGCATCCTCCAGTGTACAGACCCCTGGTGGACCATTCGACAATGGAAGACAGACACATCATTATCACTTACAGACTCGATCGTGCCACAATCCAGGAACTGTGTGCCCAATTGGAGCCAGACCTGATGTCAGCTATCCGCCATCCCACAGGAATCCCCCCTCTAGTGCAGGTCCTGTCAGTGCTCCATTTCCTGGCAAGTGGGTCCTTTCAAACAACAGTGGCCATGGCATCAGGGATGTCACAGCCAATGTTCTCTAATGTGTTGTCCAGAGCGTTATCTGCCCTGCTGAAACACATGTGCAGCTACATGGTTTTCCCTCAGGTGGAGGATCTGCCCACAGTAAAAGGTGACTTTTATGCCCTGGGACATATCCCCAACATCATTGGTGCCATTAATGGTACACATGTGGCATTTGTCACCCCACCGCAGGAATGAACATGTGTACAGAAACCAGAAAAGCTACCATTCCATGAATGTGCGGATGGTGTGGTTGGCAGACCAGTACATCTCCCATATGAATGCCGAGTATCCTGGCTCAGTGAATGACGCTTACATTTTGAGGAATAACAGTATCCCTTATGTGATGGGGCAACTCGAGAGGCACTGTGTGTGGCTAATAGGTGAGCCCAAAGTCTCCACACAGTTTAAATAGGTGTCTGGGTATGGGAGATTCCCTAATGGTTGGAGGATGTCTACCAGTTGTCCCTCTATATTTGCAGGTGACTCTGGATACCCCAACCTGGCATGGCTACTAACCCCAGTGAGGAATCCAAGGACAAGGGAAGAGGAACGTTACAATGAGGCACATGCGTGAACTAGGAGGATAATAGAGCGCACCTTCGGCCTCCTGAAGGCCAGATTCCGGTGCCTCCATCTGACAGGTGGCTCCCTATACTACTCACCGAATAAGGTGTACTAGATAATCGTGGTCTGCTGTATGTTGCACAACCTGGCTTTGCAACGCCAGGTACCTTTTCTGCAGGAGGATGTGCCTGATGCTGGTCTTGTGGCAGCTGTGGAGCTTGTGGACAGTGAAGAACAGGAGGCAGAAGAAGAAGATATAGACAACCGAAACAACATCATCATGCAATACTTCCAGTGAGACACAGGTAAGAGGATGGCACTGCTTCACACATCTCATACTACTGTAGGACATGGCAGAAGTCTGCCTTTTTACCTCTGTGTATGGACCCTGACATGTCACTTTGACTTTCCATTTCACAGATCTGGGTCCCACTTTGTGCCCTCTGCTATGTTTACTGCTGCCCAACAACTGTGTAACCACGGTATGTGAACATGAGCATTGACATTGCTAGGTTCCTGGAAAGGCTGCAATTACACATTTGTGAAAGTACAGACTGACTCCAGATTGATTTGTGATTCAAGGGTGTTTATTTCTGTGCTAATAAGTGGAGGGGGTGGGCAATGGGCTGGGGTGATGGTGGAGGAATGTCCATGGTAGAGTTCAGTTTCTTGGTCTCACAGGTGCATTGTCCATGGGGGCATAGAAAGTGGAGCAATGGCATTTAAGGTGAACAGGGTGACAAAGTAGGACAGAAGGGTGACAAACAGGAGGGTCTTATTTCCTGGTGGGGGTCTTGGCAATGTTCTCTGTCTTGTTCGTGGATCTCAGGGACCGTTTGCGGGGTGGTTCTCCTTCTGCAGGGGGTGGGGTGCTGGTGGCCTGTTGTTCCTGTGGCGGGGCCTCCTGTCCACTAGCGCCGGCGGAGGTGGAGGGCTGTTCATCGTCCAGGCTAGTGTCAGGTGCCTGTTTGTGTGCCACTGTGTCCCTCATGGTGTTGGCCAGGTCTGCCAGCACCCCTGCAATGGTGACCAGGGTGGTGTTAATGGACTTCAAGTCCTCACTGATCCCAGGAGATCCTCCTGCAGCTGCTGGGTCTCCTGAAACTTGGCCAGTACTGTGCCCATGGTCTCCTGTTAATGGTGGTATGCTCCCATGATGATGGAGAGTGCCTCATGGAGAGTGGGTTCCCTGGGCCTATCCTCCCCCTGTCGCATAGCAGTCCTCCCAGTTTCCATGTTGTCCTGTTGTCCTGTGCCTCTGTCCCCTGAACCGTGTGCCCACTGACCCCAGGTCGCTGATTGTCTTGGGTTGGTGGGTTTGCCTGGGGTCCCTGTAGTGGTGGACACACTGCTGATTGACGTGTCCTGGGGACAGTGGCATAGGCCAGCTGGGTCGGTGCTGTGGATGGTGTTTCCGGTGGGGGGATGGTCTGTGGTGGCTTGTGACTGTGGCAGGGGAACCGACTGTCCAGAGGTCCCTGATGGGCCTGGCTGGTCATCTGGATCCAGGCGTGCAGAGCTGCTGTCATCACTGTGGGCCTCTTCTGTGGGGGGACTGGATATGTCTGGAACCTCCTGTCCAGTGATGTTGGGTATGGGTCCTGTTGGGGTGTAAATGCATAGTTTTAGTATCTGTGTGTGCCATCTTGTGCATTGGGTGAGTTACCCTCTACTCCTCTGCTTGCCTTGTTGTGTTTGCCATTGTGTGATTAGTGTTTTGAGGTCTGTGTGGGCATCTGTACTGGACATGCTTTGGCAATGGGTGTCCATGCTTTGGTGTTGCATGAAGGGCTTGGTATTGGGATGTGTGGGTTGTGATAGTGGGGCATATGTGAGGTGTTGGAGTGATGGGGTGGGTGGGGTATGTGATGGCATGCAGGTAGGGTGTGGGGGATACATTAGTAAAGATTTGACTTACCAGAGTCCAGTCCTACTGCTACTCCTGCGAGGTCCTCATGATGCAGTAGTGCCAAGACATCCTCCTCCCATGTTGTTAGTTGTGGGGGATGAGGTGGGGCTCCACGCCAGTCCTCTGTACAGCAATCTGGTGTCTTGATACCACTGAATTCACCTTCCCCGTAGGTCGTTCCACCCCTTCCTGATGTCGTCCCATTTTCTTGGATGCTGTCCCACTACGTTGACCCTGTCGACGATTGTCCGCCATAGCTCCATCTTCCTAACAATGGAGGTGTGCTGCACCTGTGATCCGAACAGCTGTGGCTCTACCAGGATGATTTCCTCCACCATGACCCTGAGCTCCTCCTCAGAAAACCTGGGGTGTCTTTGAGGTGTCATGATGTGGTGTGGGTGATGTGTGAGGTGATGTTTGTTGTGATGTGTGAAATGTTGTGTTGGTGTGTGTTGTTTGAGGTGCGTGGATATTGTATGAGTGATGGTGTGGTGTGCTTGTGGATGCTGGTGTAGTGTTGGCTATTCTCTCTCTTTGCTTCTTTGCCAAAATGTCATTGTAAGGGTTTGTGGGTAATGTGGGTGTGTGTATTGTAGTGTTGTGGGTGTGGTGTGTATATGTGTATCAGGTGTGTGTATTTTGAATTGTCCAATGTAGTTGTGTTTTGCAAATGTGTGTGCATTTTGAGCGTGGAGGTGTGTACCTCCAATGGATTACTGAGGTTGAAAGACCCCCGTGTTGATTTGTGGGTCGTGATAGTGTGGGCATATTCTTGTTGGCGTGATGGTGTGGGTTTTGGTATCGCCAGTTTATCACTGACCTTTGGTGTGGTAGACTTGTGTGGGTGTCTGTATTGTGGCGGATTACGAGATGTTGGTCGTAATACCAGTAGCGGATTCCGCCACGGCCACGGTATGTTGGCGGCCTTCAGCACAGCAGTAAGCGAGATTTACTGCCAGGGTTGTAATGAGGGCCATTATGCCTTACGCAGGCATAATGTAGCGCAAATGGTAATAGAGTGGCACAATGCATGCATTGCACCATCCTGTAAATAAGGCACAGAGATTTCTACCTTATTGGTTTTAACAATAAGTATGTTCCGAAGTCAACAGCATGCAATCATTTGCATGTTGTGCACACATATGCATGTGTACCTGCAGTGTGTCCACATATGTTTGGCACATGTGCGCTCTATGTGTAGATATGTGAGGGTATCTGAATGTGTGGGGGTACCACATAGTAAACTCTGTGACAACAGTAGTTAGACATACCCATAACTGATGATATGAGGTGGCCTGACTCCAACACATGCTCCTTTATGTGTCACCAATTACAATTTGGACTCGGAGTGTGCAGTGTACTTGAACTGCTTTAACATCACATTTCCACTAGTGAGTTAAGTGACTCAGGAACACGTGTGCCATGTGGTTACCCATGCATCTCAGTTTCTGGGGATGTCATGTACACCAGTGTTAGTGATATATGTTATATGCCAGGTGACACATGTCAGCCTAATCTGGGTTTTTAGCTCCAGCTAGCTAGCAGTGCCTCATCTCTACCCGAGAGCAAGGATGACACAATTGACTCCTCTGGGAAATCATGGTCACTCAGATCACATCCGTTTCTCTCAGTTACATTGGTCTCACTTATACAAGGACAAGCAGAGGCAGTGTATTTTTCAATAAGGTTTTAATGAAGCAACTGCATCTTTGATAATAAAGCATGTACTGCAATTACCAGAACGATAAAGCATGACAGGATTAAAATTGTGACAAGGAGAGTGAAACAAAAAAATGATAACACCATATTGTCATTAGAATCAGTAGACTAATTCCTACCTAGGCTATATAAGAGCACAGCATGTTCTAGTTCTGCCCTTCTGGTTCCCCTGGGAAGACATCATCCCTCATACCTGAGCAAGGGGCCTGAAGTCTGCATAGGTGTCACGTGGGCTCTCATTATCCTAAATGAGACTACTGGATTTCTAGGCAGCAGGATCGATAACGGTGTGGGGGACTGAGTCTGACCCACGTGTAAGGAACTCTGTCACCCTAAATCCGGTTTTTGCTCCGGCTAACTAGCAGTGCCTCATTTCTCCCACGGGGAAGAGATGATTGGGCAGCCGAGCGCATGACATCTTTGGAACTTCTCAGGGAAGTCGTGGTCACTCAGATCCAAACCAACTCTCTCATTTACAATATGATCTCATATACAAATGACAAAGACAGTATAAGTTTTATATAATGATTTAATAAAACGACTGTATTTTAGATGATAAGGCATGAGCCGCAATAACCAGAACCATACAACACAGTAGGATTGAAATAGTTACCAGGAGAGTAAAACATAAGAACAAAGCGATCATTGTGTATAATAGTTTCTACTCTCCCTCTGCTTGTTCTAGTTCGAGCACAGCATGTTAAGCTTCTAGCTTGCCTGTCTGTATCACTGGGGAGACATCAGCCCTCATACCTGAGCAAAGGCCTGTGATCTTGGTTCAGCATCTGCAACGAGGTAGTCAGCATCTAGTTGTGGTTCCCTGGTCGGAATCTCCCTCTTGCGTGTATTGGGACAAGGAAGTTATTTTATAACTAACATGTCAGCGTGATCACAAAATGTCCCTACACAGGAATGCCAAGTCTAAACTCCTACCACGTCTATCGGCAATGTACCAGACTGTATCCTTGACTGAAGCACAGAGTGAATATGTTATGGAGAACTCCAGTGCTGAAGTAGGCAAAACAGTGTGATATGAATAGAAAAACAACACCGTAGAACTGGCTGTTTGAAAAATAACAGTACGAAGCCTAATAAAAAGCATTTAGAGCAAAGTGCACAGAGGCTCTAAGCTACTAGCAAATGAATAAAATACATCCAGGGCAAAGTGCACAAAGG
Organism: Pleurodeles waltl; assembly: GCF_031143425.1. NCBI lineage: Eukaryota > Metazoa > Chordata > Amphibia > Caudata > Salamandridae > Pleurodeles > Pleurodeles waltl. The sequence goes on from NC_090447.1 coordinate 918,816,016, forward strand.
CCTAAAGCCTAAAGCTAACTCGCAAAGGATATGTAAAACCAACCACACTACATAGGCAGCTGTAGTGAAGCATTCAGCAATCAGCATACAGTCATAGTCATATGACTGGAATCTTCCTCTAATGTGTATGGGACAAGGAAGTGTTTTTATAATAAAACAGCTGATGTTCTGAGAAAATATCCCTATGTAAGGACGTGTATGTTTCTATGAATACAAGAGACAAAGCGTTACCACAGCAACCTATCTTACTGCAGTCTTGAGATAAGTGCAGACTGAAAGAAATGTCTTATTTAAGAACGAAGTGCTAGCCTAGGCAAAAAACAGCTATACAGAGAGAAATAAAACAAGACCACAAATGTGGCTATCGTTAAAATAATAAAGCTGAATAAAATATATCTAGGTTAAAGTGCACAGCTGCAGGCTCAGTTTTACTAAAGTAAAGTGCATGGAGATATAACTAAAATGGCTACACAACACCCATACTGTTACACCACCAAAACAACGCCCTCCTAATAATGACCCACGAATCACCAAAGTGGACATTCAACAGCGGTAAACCATTGGCGGTGCACACCGCCAAGGTGGAAATGGCCTCCCAAAAACAAAACAAGACAACATTGGCCAGAACAAAAAAACACGCCTGATACAAATACACATACTCTACACACCCACCAGCAGCACTATTAAACAGACCCCCACAACACCCAAAAACCTTTGCAAACATGAGAAGACCACTACACCTCAACACGCCAATCCCAGAGACAACAGTCACACATACCACAACCACCCATACATCCGTCAAGCACCACATACCACATCACACATTACCCTCTGCACAACAGACACATCACACAACACCCATGTCCCCACAAAGGCAGCCCAGTTTCACTGATGAGGAGTTGCGGGTCATGGTGGAGGAAATAGTCAGGGTACAGCCACAGCTGTTCAGAGCACAGGTACAGCAGATCTCCATTGCCAGGAAGATGGAGCTATGGCAGAGAATCGTGGACAGGGTGAACGCCGTGGGACAGCATCCACCCACAACAGATGACATTTGGAGGAGGTGGAATGACCTATAGGGGAAGGTGCGTTCCATTGCAGCAAGGCACCGGCTTGCCATCAGGAACACTGGTAGTGGACCCCCACTTCCTCCCCATAGCTGACAGCATGGGAGGAGCAAGTCTTGGCAAAACTGCATCCTGAGGGACTCATTGGAGTAGCTGGAGTAGTGGATATCAGCACCTTGAGACCCTCACGGGTGATTAGCCGCCGTATACAAATCCCCTGATTGATTGATTGATTGATACTGGTGAGTCACCACTAACAACCTAACACCCCCCATACCTGCATCCGATCTCACCCCCTCACCCTGACACACTTAAGCCCATCCCTTCCCACACAGTGCAGTACCCCAATTACCACACCTAAATGTCAACCCCTGCATGCCATACCCACTGCAAACACATCCCTCCCAGCTCTGCATGCACTCCCACCACCAATATATGGAAAGCATGGAGAACTACCAATTCCACAATACATCACCATACACTACCAAATGTGGGAGGACAACACCAATATCATTGGGAAAGCTAGAAATGCGGAATATATCACAGACATTGACCCAAACACTTCACTTACATCCCCACAGGTACCTCAGCCAATGTCAGCATCAAATAGGTGGCACGGTTACCCAGTCCCCCACCAGAAGATGCCCTCAGTGATGACAGCAACTCTGGAGGTCTCGATCTGGATGAACTCCCTGGCCCATCTGGGACCACTGGTCAGTCGGCTACCACAACCCACAGCCAGACCACCACAGCCACCTCCCAGATTCAAACACTACAGCAACCAGTCAACACCCCCAAACCTGTGTCCCAGGACACATCAATTAGTAGTGTGCCCATCTGTACAGGGACCCGAGTCCACACCACACAGGCAAGACAATGAGGGTCCTGGTGTCAGTGGGAGTTGGCACACCTTTCAGGGGACAGAGGACAGCTGTGTACCAGAGGGAGGACAGGCCCAGGGAACCAACTGCCCAGGAGCCACTCACAACTGCCCTTGGGGCATACCAACAGTCCCAGGACAGGATGGGTCAGGTGCTCACCATCATGCAAGAGATCTCATGGCTGCAGAGGGAACACCACCAGGAGGTCATGCAACAATTGCAGGCCTTGAGTACCACCATGACCTCCATTGCAGGGGTGCTGGGTGACATGGCAAACATGATGCAAGAGAACACATCACACCAGCAGGCCCCTGCCACAAGCCAGTGTACTGACCAGCCCTCCACATCTGCTGCAGCAAGTAGACAGGAGGCCCTGCCACAGGACTCACAGGCCACCAGCATCCGTCCCCCTGCAGAAGGTGACCCCAGCAAACGTTCCCTGCGACCTCGACAGACACCAGAAACAGTTGCCAAGACCAGCAGTGAGCCCCTCCAGAATGTCCCCCTTGTGTTCCACTTTATCAGCTTGTTCACTTTGAACTGCCATTGCTCCTCTTCCTATGGCCCCTGGCCTAGACACTGGACCATAACCCAACTCTATTGCACTTTGCATTGAATATCTTATTTACAAATAAACACCCTTGGACACAACTTGAGTAATAGTGCTTTATCAGAAAGAAATGTACAATGTATTGAACGGTATTGAACTGCATGATCCTGTACAAATGTCCTCTAATGTGCGACTCCATCCAACATATGTGTCTCAGCAGTCTGTATACATCAGATCAGTACACTGTTGTAACCATACCAACATCTGCAATAAGGGAAGGCACAGGTGACAGTAAATTGTGGTGCAAACTTAGTGACTGGCATTATACTACAGCCACACAGCACATCACTTAAATGGAGAAACGTAAAGATCAACAGTCTTACCTGAGTGTCATTGGAAGTCCTTATAGAATGATATGTATCCAGTTGTCCACATTCTCCTCCTTTTCAGCCTCCTCACTGTCCTCAGTGTCCACTGCTGCCATAGGTGCATTGTCACCTCACTCCTAATGCAGATAGGGCACATGGCGTCTAAGGGCCAAGTTGTGCAGCATGCAGCAGACAACCACAATCTGGCAGACCTTCTCAGGGGAGTAGCATAGAGATCCACCTGTCAAATGGAGGCACCTGAACCTGGCTTCCAGGACACTATAGATGAGTTCCACAATCCTCCTGGTATGCCCATGATCATCATTGTACCAATTTTCAGCAATTGTTCTCGGATAACTAACAGGGATCAACAGCCAGGACAGGTTTGGGTAGCCGGAGTCACCTGGAAGTAGTGAGGGACACACATAAGCCATGGACAATGGCATTGGGTATGACTCCTGTAGGCATACACTGACATACATTGGGTGGGGACTCAGGCTCACCTATAAGCCACACTCTGTGCCTCTGTGGTCTTGCCATCACCTGTGGGACACTGCTATTCCTCAAGAAAAAGGCATCATGCACAGATCCAGGATACTTGGCAGTGACATGGGAGATGTACTGGTCAGCAAGGCAGACCATCTGGACATTGAGAGAGTAGAAACTCGTCCTCTTCTTGTACACCTGTTCATTAGCCCAGGTAGGGACTAAGGCAATATGGGTTCCTTCAATGGCCCCAATCACATGTGGTATGTGTCCCATTGCGTAGAATCTAGCCTTCACAGAGGGCAAATCATCAATTCAGGGGAATGTGATGTAGCTGCACATGTGTTTGAACAAGGCAGCCAAAACCCTTCCAAGCACAATCAAGAACATTGGCTGTGACATTCCTGCAGCCAAGCCCACAGTCAACTGGAAAGAACCGGTTGCCATGAAATGGAGCACTGATAGTACCTGCACAAGAGAGGTAATTACTGTGGTGTAACGGATAGCAGGTAGCCGATCAGGCTCCAATTGTGCACACAGCTCTGTGATTGTGGCCCTGTCCAACTGATAGGTGAGTATGATGTGCCTGTCCTCCACTGTAGCCAAGTCCACAAGAGGTCTATACACGGGCGTTTTCCTCCTCCTCCTATTCCTCCGCAGTGGTTGGTATCTAAGTAAGCTAAAAGTAAAATGGGTCTGACAACGGGACCTATGGACACACAACATCAGAGGAGACAGAGCATTTATTTATGTTGGATACTAGAATTGTCTAGGTTTGTACAGTTGACACCAATGACACACATTTTAACTCAAAACATGAGTACTAGCAGTAGGAAATGTCAACCCTCTGTTGTGTGTGCAGGGACAGGTAGAAGTGACCTCACTCCGCCAGCGTTAGGCGTCATGGCGGAAGGCGGTCTGCACTGCTGCGTAATTGCTCATTGGCTAACATGGGGCTCTATGGAGTACAGGACCCAAAGATGATCAACGCCGGCGGTAACAGTGTTTACCGCTGCAGGCATGACCGCTATTTTCTTTCTACCACTTCACTTGGTTCCTGACTTTCCTCTAAACAACATCTCCACTGCGTGTGCTGATGTGACCTGTATCTGGAACCTTCCATGGCCCATGCAACAGAGGAAAGGGCCCCAGCCTTCATGTTCGAGGAGTTGGAGAGGCTCATGGATGGGGTCCTACTCCTGTATGGGCAGTTGTATGGGCCTCCAGACCAACAGGTGAGTACATGGGTTCTTTGCATGCAACATGGCTGCATGTAGATGTATGTGTGTGCTAGCAGTGTGTAATTTGGAGGGGTTATGGCTGCAGGCAATGTGAATGGAGAGGTATGCGTCATGTGTGTCCTTGATGAGGGGCAAATGCAGTATGTAGGCCATATGTGTGACAGGCTGGACTGTATGATTCATGGTGGCCTTCTGTCTGTGTTTCCTCTGCAGGTCAGCACCCATCAGAAGAAGGGGCTGTGGCATGCATTGCCAAGGATGATCGGACCCTGGGGGTCCAAAGCTGGCGGAACACCCACTGCAGGAAATGGTGAGAGGACCTGAGATGCTGGGCCCGGAAGACTGCGGAGGCCCAGCTGGGAATGGCCTCCCAAGGAGGGAGGGATGCCCATCAGAGCCTGACCCCCTTAATGGACCTCATACTGGCGGTGGCCTACCCAGAGCTAGATGAGCACTTGAGGACAGCACAGCAGCCACAAGGGGCTGAGTATAGTGTGTGTGATATTCATTATTTATTGCCTGGCATGCGATTTGCATGCACGGTTCTAGTCATTGGATGCCCCAATATCCCGGTATAGATGGTCCTGCTTAGGTATGTAGGGTGGTATGCATATTTGGTATTGCTAGGTAGCTAGCTTGCCATGGCAGACAGGGCTTGGTTGGTCCCAGTAGGTGAGAAGATGGTAGTGTTTGAGTTCCTAGCTGCTGTAGTACCTAGGCAATGGTATGTCACTGAGGTCCATACTGTCCATTATTAGTCCCAGTGAATGATTGTGATGTGTGTTGTTGGTGCTGTGATTGACCTGGTGCTCCCGTTCTTTCTCCACCCTCCTTTTGTCATCCTGTCCATGTGTGCATTAGCATCATCTGGCGAAGGAGCAGGGGCAGCGGCGAGTGAGGGAGCTGCAGCCCACAGGACCCAGGAGGCAGAGTTCACTGACGCCGAGGGGACCAGTGGGACGGTGGGTGATGGGAGCACCACAGGGGAGACTGGAGTGGATACAACTGACTCTGGTTCCTCCTCTGATGGAAGCTCCCTGGTGGTGGTAGACCCTGGTGGGACCACCCCAGATACTTCATCTTCTGCCACTCCCTGTACCAGCACAGTCCTCCCAGTAGCCCCCCACTGAGTTGCCCATGCCCGCTCACTCAGGAGGGTGGGTGTCTCCTTCGCCCCAGGCACTTCAGGTCCTGCCCCATTCAGATCTGCGGCCCTCAGTGAGGAGGCTATTGACCTCCTGAGATCCATCTCTGTAGGGTAGTCAACCATAGTGAATGCCATCCAGGGGCTGGCATCCCAGATGCAGCAATGCATTGCCTTCCTGGGGGGCATTCACGGTTGCTTGACAGCCCTACAGAGATCACTTCAGGCTCTGGCCTCCTCCCTGATGGCAGCCTGTGTCCCTGTTCCTTCCATCTCCCCTCCAACTGCCTCTTCCCAGTCACTGTCTCCTCTCCTCCAAATCATCCCACACACACATTGTGACAAGCATGCACCCAAAACAACAGACAGGACTCACACAGACAAACACAGACACCACACATCACTCCACAAGCACACATACAGCCAACACACAGATGACAACAACAGCCACTGCCTCCACTGTCTCCCCCTCCTCCTTCTCCCTCACAGTCACATCTGCACTCACAACTGCATGCACAGCATCTCAGATCCTGTTACCTGTACAGTCTTGCGCATTCTCACCACAACAACAGACCCGCAGACATGCACCCCACATACCACATGCGCAGTCACCACCACCACCATCACCACCTCATGTAGCACACCCACCTTACTTGCAGGCACAACCACAACATCCATCCACATGTCCTGTTTGTCCTTCCCCACCATGTCTGCCTCCCCTTCAAAGACACACAAATGCTCCCACTCAGACCCTCAACAGCCATCCACCTCTCTCACACAGTATCCATGCACCTGCACCCAAGTCCAGCACACCTCCTCCTCCAACAACCATTCCCTCTACCTCCACTCCTATACCTCCTTCCACACCACGCCCCATTGGTCCTAACATGCTTTTCCTTTCCTGCCTTGACATCTTCCCTCCCCCACCCCCGTCCTGCCCGTAAGAGAAAAGTCCCACCCCCCAGCCCAGTACCTCCAACTTCAAATTAACTCCTGTTCCTCCTCCTAAGAGTACTCCTTCCACTAAGGTGAAGAAGGGTGGCACTCCTGCCCCCGTCCCAAGGCCACTCCTCCGCCCCAAGACAAAAGAGCAAGGACCCACCCCCTCCCAAAGCCAATCCCAAGGACCCCCCTCCCAAGAAGAAAATCCCCCCACCCGCCAACCCCCACCTCCTAAGGTGCCTGCCTACCATTGAAGTGACTGGGCTGTCAGGAGTCAAGTTGGGCCTTTGACGTTGCCTTGTGGCTAATGGCTTACATTGGACAGGATACTGGCCCTTTGTATTTAGTTGCCTCAGTTTTTGTGGGTGCAGGTCCAGCGAAATACAGAGGTTGGACCTACGGTATGTTGACTGGGTTTCTTTACTTCTGGCTGATGTTGCTGTTTTTTCCTGTGCAGATTGATCTGGGTGTGTGGTGTGTGTGTATGGTGTGTGTTGTGTGTGTGTGTCGCTCTCCCCTCCCTCCCTTGTGTGCTAGGCAGCTGTACTCACCATCTTTGTCTTCGTAGGCGTTGGTGCTCCTGGACGGCCATTATGTGGTACGCATTGAGAAGACATCCAGTTCTGGTTCCATGGTGGCTACGGACTCCTCTGTGTCGCTGGAGGTGAGTGTCACCTTTTACATGATGTGTTTCCACCAGGCCTTTGGTGGCGTTACCAATGCCCCGGAAATCCTGGCTGTCTGCTATGTCATAATATGGTGGATGGATCCTTGTCCTCAGCCTGCCTGGAGATGTCTACCACCGCATTCAGTGGTCGTACCGCACTTGCAGTTGGGAAGGTACATTGGCTGTCTGTGGGAGAAATCACCACCATGGTCATAATTTGGCAGTTATTACCATCATTACCGGCGTGTCGGTCAGCTGACCAACAAGTCATAATGATCCCCATAGTGTGTGTGACACACTCTGACTACATTCCACCCAGATTATGCTTTGATCACACATTTTTGATTTAACTCTTTGCTTTTGCCAATAGTTGTTGTTTTTGTATTGTGAACCTGCAGCCCTAGCTGCATACATTTTCATCCAAATCAATGTGCATTCCACAGACCTGTGTCAAGGTTGTGCCTCATGGCAGTGGCAGGACAGTATCCCATGGATAGACTGTGCAGGCTCAAATTCTTCCATTGGTTACTATCCCTGGGCAAATCTTTATGACCATAGTTATCGATGAAGTCCCCACCCTTGTCACACATGTTTCCTTCAAGATGGCGCCCACACGGAGGTCCTGTAACAGTCCTCTGTTTATTTCCGGTGTAAGAATAGTTAGTATATAAGCGGTATAAAGGATTGACCTGCAGGTTCTCGGAATCCTTAATATTTACACATACTGACCCCACGAGATACTGGGACTCTTGTCCTCTCTATTACTCTTCACAAAGGTAATCAGGGATTTGGTTTTAGTATTTATATATGGGGAGCGTATAGGGTGACTAGAGGGCAATTACGATGAGAAATGACATTTCTCTAACTACGTTTTTTTCAATGGCAGATATGGTGCTCACTCACCATTAGGGACACAAAAGAGATTGATCAGATTACTTTCCTGTGGTAGGTTGTTATTTATGTATATTTATATCACAAGGTGTGGTTTTCCTTGATTTATATTTCACTTTTTTTTGATGTACCGACAGACATGCCAGACAGAGTTCGATCACTGTCCATTTTTGCCCCTTTTTAGATTGAATCAATGCTTGAGATTTTCAAGAGAAGGACAAAGAAAACACTAATTTAGATTGTTCTTCTTGGTAATTCTTATGAAAGTTATGTAGGGTGCGATCATAGTTGTTTATAGCGTTTCTAGAATTTCACTCTTAGGGTGTTGGTGTATTTTCCTCGCTGTATAACTTTTAAATATGGGTTTTCCATTTTGATTTACTTGGGCGTCATTTCCTATACACATACATATGCTCGTAGTCATGGCTTACATAATGTTCCTTAATATTTCACTATGGTTTTTTCTCTATTTGAACTATTTTGTAATAGCATGTTAATTTTGAATTTTGTTTTTTGTGGCTTCATGTTTAATTAGAACTCTAAGTGTTTGTGTTGTTTTTTCCAATTTAAAATTTCTCACGAATTGTCACGTGCAAAATCAAGTTTGGCACTAAAGTCACGTGGTTGGAAATTTTGGGTATTTTACATTTCTGACTATAATTATGGTCATGAATTGAATTCTTACAGCCCTGATGAAGTCCATGAGAGCAAATCCTCTCACAGGATGAAACACGTGTTGGCTGTTGGCTGCTACTGTAATGGACATCATATTCCAAGAATAAATTTACAAAATCTGTGATTATTCTAGTCGGTCTTATGCTTGAGGATTGTCATTAAGACACCAAAATAAGGACACAAGGACTAATGTATTTGTGATTCACGAGTGCCCTGACATTGGTTTTCACACATGTTCCATGCAGCCATTGCAACTATCACACTGAGTTGTGACAGTGTTCATTTCCAACATTACTTTTTGACATCCCCTGCCTCATGTGTGTGTGCCCCTTGCATACATCCTATTAGGCCATGATGTAGTTGGGTGTGATGGGCTATTGATGAACAAGTTGGCAAAGTGAATGTACAAAATATGTATTGGTCCATGGATTGTGTCCTTCAGTTGTCACAAACCAGTGATAAGGTTTGAAGTGATGTGTGATGGTGGCAGTATGATCTATACCATCACATATGATGTTGCTACAATACTTATCAGTTTAGTGTTTGCTGCATGCCCCCTGAGGTTAGAGTCACATTCCTATGGTATATGTAGTGGAGAGTGAATAGATCAAGGCATAATTGGTGACAAAATGTGAACTGTTTATTTATAAATTTTACATGGTGATTTCTGTGGTTCTTATGTATAAAAGTTGTCAACAATATGTTGTCTCTGTCGTACCCCAGCAGCTGTGTTGTGCTATTCACCCTCCAAGTCATCAGCACCATCCTCCTCCTCCTCAGGCATGACAACAACCTGGTCAAACAATGGCACGTTCATTCACAAATATGTTGTGCAGGATGGCACATGTTGGTGGGGCATAAAGAAGGCTGCCTCCTATCAGGTCCAGGCACCTGAATCTGGATTTGAGGATACCAAGGCCCGTATTTATACTTTTTGACGCTAAACTGCGCTAACGCAGTTTAGCGTCAAAAAGTTTTGCGCCGGCTAACGCCATTCTGAAGCGCCATGTGCGTGCTGTATTTATTGAATGGCGTTAGCCGGCGCCAGAAGACCGACGCTGCCTGGTGTGCGTGGAAAAAAACCACGTACACCAGGCAGCGCCGGCGTTGGGAAAAATGGCGCTAGGGCGTCTTAAAAATGGTGCAAGTCAGGTTGACGCAAAAAATCGCCTCCACCCGATTGGCGCCATTTTTAACGACGCCGAGACGCCATTTACATGACTCCTGTCTTAGTAAAGACAGGAGTCATGCCCCCTTGCCCAATGGCCATGCCCAGGGGACTTATGTCACCTGGGCATGGTCATTGGGCATTGAGGCATGTAGGGGGGCACAAATCAGGCCCCCCTATGCCCAAAAAAATGATTTAAAAAAAAAAATTATACTTACCTGAACTTACCTTAATGTCCCTGGGGTGGGTCCCTCCAGCCTTGGGTGTCCTCCTGGGGTGGGCAAGGGTGGCAGGGGGGTCCCTGGGGGCATGGGAGGGCAGCTGTGGGCTCATTTTGAGCCCACAGGTCCCTTAACGCCTGCCCTGACCCAGGCGCTAAAATCCGGCGCAAATGCGGGTTTTTTTGCCCTCCCACTTCCGGGCGTGATTTTTGCCCGGGAGTATAAATACGACGCATTTGCGGCGCAGTCATTTTTTTAGACGGGAACGCCTACCTTGCATGTCATTAACGCAAGGAAGGCGTTCACGCAAAAAAATGTCGCTCTTTCCTCATACGTTGGCGCTAGACGCGTCTAACGCCAAAGTGTAAATATGGCGTTAGTTTTGTGCCTAATTTGCGTCGAAAAAAACCACGCTAATTCGGCGCAAACGGAGTATAAATATGCCCCTAAATGTATTTTCCACCACATTGCATGTCCGACGGTGTCCCTCATTTTAGGCATGCTCTGCTGTTGTGTTAGGATTCGCAAATGGGGTCATCACCCACGGCTGTATGCAGTAACCGTGATCAACTGCAACGGTAAGAGATGAAAGTTGCCATTAAAGCTTGCAACAGGTTTAGTGTGTAGCATTGCAGTTGTTAGTTGGAGTTGGATGTGACTCAGACGTGTTTGTAGTATGGTGTGAGTTCCTGCCCTTTTGCATTTTTTTTTACTAGCACTGTGTTGTTGGACATGACAATTTTGGGTATTAGCTCAAGGACCTGGGACATATTTTGTATTCCTAATTGATGCTCTGTATTTATGTAACATGTGTTGTGTAGTGCATCTTTGTAGCAGTGTGCTATTACTAGAGGGGACATTGCATATCCTTGCAACACAATCGGGTCAGATGTAGTGCCAACATGGTAGCCCTACAAAGCCAGGACATCCCAGCCATTTTGACATGTGGCAGTACAAATGAAGTGCAACATTTAGTCCAAATTTAGAGAATAAATGACAGAGCACAACACAGCTCCAAAATTGGCAGCGCCGTGCTGCATCATTTACACTATGGAGGAACGTACCATGTGTAATAAAATACAAGGCAACCCTTGGTTGTCCTTGGGCCAGTGCCAAATATGTGGCCGTGCACCAATGCTGCCAACCTCGCACCAGGATGCTTGGATGGCTACTCTGTGGGGGAGGATAAATCTGTGCAGGAAGAGACACCTCCTTATCCATATAGTATCTTCATGGGCAATATGCTCTTTCTCTGTATGCACCAGTATGCAGCACGCAGAGGTGGCACATTCATATGAGGTCAAATCACAGTCTATTTCCTTATTGCAACCTGAAAACGCCAACCCTGGGGTGGTGTTTCATGTTGTCACTGCTTCAGGTTTTAGGAAACACCTACATCTTGGTCGGCGTCATCATGCTATGTGTCTTGGGGTGACACACCTAATGCAACACGCATTGCACACCCCTTCCATGCAAAGTGCTGCCCCTATTTACAAGGTGGCATCAAGTCACAAAAGAGTGGTCATCTGCCAATTTGTACATACAGTGCAGGGCATGACAATGGCACTAGGGGCTCTTACATATAGCCCTTAGTGATCTTAAGTGGCAGCTGATGTTTATGCCAGCCATAAGGAGCACAAGGGTGTGCATCCCATTGTTTCAGGATGATCAACATTACTACCAGTGTTTCTCCTATCTTCCAATACATGAATCAGCATTTATACTGTCGACACATGCACAGTGCAGGCTATGGGATAGAACACAGCTACTTTACAAATGTATCCCTTAGCACAGTGCATGTAAGGTCAGTGATGTCCTCTGTACTCCTACAGGGTCCCACAATGGCATCGATGATCTGCACTGTGTCAGTGACTCTGCCTCATGGTGAGACATTTAGGCCCATATTTATACTTTTTGACGCACAACTGCGCCAACGCAGTTGTGCGTAAAAAATTTTACCGCCGGCTAACGCCATTCAAAAGCACCATGCGGGCGCCTTATTTATTGAATGACGTTAGCCGGCACTGCGGACTGGTGTGCGTCAAAAAAAATGACTCACACCAGGCAGCGCCGGCGTAGGGGAAAATGGAGGTTGGGCGTCAAAAAATGGGGCAAGTCATGTCTGAGGCAAAATTCAGGCCTCAACCCGATTTGCGCCATTTTTTTTTACGCCCAACCCCCATTGAAATGACTCCTGTCTTAGCAAAGACAGGAGTCATGCCCCCTTGCCCAATGGCCATGCCCAGGGGACTTATGTCCCCTGGGCATGGTCATTGGGCATAGTGGCATGTAGGGGGGCCCAAATCAGGCCCCCTATGCCACAAAAGAAATACAGAAAAAAAAACTTACCCCAACTTGCCTCTACTTCCCTGGGATGGGTCCCTGCATCCTTGGGTGTCCTCCTGGGGTGGGCAAGGGTGGCAGGGGGTGTCCCTGGGGGCATGGGAGGGCACCTCTGGGCTCCTTCCGAGCCCACAGGTCCATTAACGCCTGCCCTGACCCAGGCGTTAAAAAACGGCGCCCATCAGGCTGAGCGCCGTTTTTTAAGGCCTGCCCCCTCCTGTGCGTCAAAATGACGTCACAGTATGGGGCACAGGCCTTAAAGTCATTTTTTGGAAGGGAACGCCTACCTTGCATATAATTAACGCAAGGCTGGTTCCCCCTTCCAAAAAATGACGCACATGGTGGAACTTTGACACCCGCGGGGTCGGACGTCAAAGTATAAATATGAGGCAGGGTTTGCGCCAGTTGTGCGTCAAAAATTTTGACCCACATTCGGCGCAAACAGAGTATAAATATGCCCCTTATTGTCTATGGTACAGACATGATGGTGTTGGGGGTCAGTAAGTGGTTCATGTGAGGTGGAACTACAGTAGGTGTGGTGCCACTTCTCACAAGTCTGGCACATGGTATGCATAATTTGGTATTCTTATGTGTGTGACCCAATGCATCAGGCAGATGTATATGCACACTACAGGTAAGCCAGGTATGTGTAGATGAGATTTAGTTGGTATGGACACCTATGTTCCCTCTAGCCTGAGCGCTTGCGCACCCGCCCGGCTTCCCACCTAATGCACCGCAGTAAATTGTACTGAGCGCACAGGCATATAAAAAGTCAAAAGTATACAACTGGCACACCTACTATTTTAAGCTTCACAGAAAAAACACACGCCAGAGAAAATAGTTTCCCTTAATGCCCTGATAGACTGGATTGCAAGTTAAACAGATTGTTGAGGCAAAAATGTAAAAACGGTGGGGTGCAGATGTCTATGTGCTTGCAGCCCTCGGGGTGTAGCTATCAATGACGTGGCAGCTGTAGAGGCACTGGACACGAGGGCCCAGAGATCCACTGAACCCAGATTGTTGTATTTCAATCCCCAAATTGGAGTGGGGGGGTGGGGGGCGTTTTCTTGTCTGTACCAAGGCATATGGCATCCTTGCATAGCCCTTTGCAAGTTTACAGTAGTATTCCAGGGACTGATGCACAAAGGTTTTCATTTCTTACTGGTGCACGTGTCTTCACAGATAGTCTCTGCATTTAAAATGATTTCATAGTAAAACCATCACAATTTTTAAACCTGCAGCTTGTTTGGTGACTGGTCTGCCGCTTCTTTTGTTGTTGTTAAAAGTCATTGGCCTTGCTGTTCACATACATATGCACTGATCAGATGTAAATGCACTCAACATTTTAGCTTCCCATGAAGGACAGGCGCCAGAGCTCACTAAGCAGAGCAGCTCTGCTCCAACTGAGAGCTATAATACAGAAATAACTCAAAGCATATTCTTATCGGTAATAGTGCTGTCTTGCAATACACTATACCATATTTCCCTTGTTTTAACTGGGTTTGGCACTATGAAGTCAATGTGGAGGCTCCTGCACTGAATGAAATGCTGAAACAGGAGCTGCAAAGGTAACCTCTAGTGACAGGAAAGAGTACAGCATCCTCTCAGTATTGATTTGTTCCTCCTATAGCTTGCAGCCTCACAGGGCAGTATTCTGTAAAAAAAAGACCTACTGCAAAGCTTCTAAATCACTTAGCTGGTGGTTAAAGAGTTGAGTCTAGTAATATTAGACTGTAATAAGACCACTAAAAAGTAGCACTCCTGCCCGAAATGCATTTTTTCTGTTTAAGAAAAAAGATTGATACTAATAATAAAAGTCTGAAATGACTGTTAGTGTAATGATTTATTGGAAAATTGGCATCTTAGAAATGTATGTACAGAAATATCTTTCTGTGCCTACCTTTAAATCTGCAGCAACTCCGGACCACCTTCCATTACTACAATGCGCCAGTTCAACTGAAGATGCGTATCTAGCTTCTCAACTATCACGCCCTATTGTAGCCTCTGCTGCACATGCATGTGTAAGCGCGCACAAATGTCAACTAGTCTACCGTATTTTAACCTTATCCCCTTGCGAGGACATCCTTTCTACTGAAGCTAATTCTTGCACAAAAGTAATTTTAGATGATTCCTGAACAGTATGTGGTTTGATTTATTTCTCAGATGTGAGTTCTAGGGTTTCAAGAGTTTTGGCCTCTGCATACCTAAGTAGCTGATAGTGTTTTTAGTCTTCTGAAGGCTTGTGTATGGATTCGATGTGCAGAAGCCAAGAGTCAGTTCCTGCTTGGAATGCAATGGGAGGCCATTCTGCAGGGGTATTGTAGGCCCATCTCTCAGTAACAATTGTACAGGTGACTTTGAACTTCACCTTTCATGCATAGTCCGAAAGCCTGATTTATGTAAGCTCTGCAGCCTATTCATTTATAACGTTTTTGAGTAGATAAGGATGCTGCGATCAAGCCTATTTAGCTACCTTTGATTTGTATGAGCTCGAAACTAATGTTTTTCTCCTACCATCTAAAAATTATAAAGCAAAAGGTGAATTATGTGGCAACAGTGTGTGACATGTATGCAGAAAGACTAAACCATTTGGCTAAAATTTCAGATCCTGATTTTTGATTCTTTACAAGTAGCAGACAGTAAGCAGCTCGTGCCCCCATCTCCATGTATCCAATTATTATTCTAAAAAGACATTCTATCCCTTTAACACAGTCTATTAACAAAATCAGGTTGCTAGAGTGTTGTAAACATAATTATGTAACAAATGCAACTGAATCATGAAATTCCAGTTGTCCTAATAGTAGTGGAGGAATGCCAAGGCTGGGGCTTTCTTGAGCTCCACTCAGTACAAGATGGAGTAGTGGGGGGATTTTCTGGAGGGGTGCATTTTGATAAACGTATCCACTGCATTGATTCGTGGTGCAGAGGGGAGCAAGAAGTCAAAGTTCCTAGGGTACCTTTAAAGGTCCCTTTTTATGTTAAAGAAGTCAATGCAGGCCTCGTGGCCAGGCAAAGGAAAATGAGTTGGATTACGCTCCTCTCACTATCAAACATGTGAGCTAGGCACGAAGTAATGTGGACTACATTATCTGCTACATTTGCAAGCTGGAATTAAGGATCACTGCCTAATGTTTAGAAAATTTACTGAGACTGAGGAGATGCCAGAGCTGAACATTGAAAAATAGGCAAAATAGAAGATACATGCTGAATGACACTGATCATGAGGGCAAATCCATTCAGGTGCTCCTTATTTTTGACTGTATTTACAGAGAATGTATTGGATGTTGCTCATAGCTTTTTTAATCTTCAATGGATATCCTGCTCCAAAAAACAAATTATGACTCTTATTGTGGGTCACCTGACACTTGATACTGCACGCAGCTTAGAAAATGGTGCACACAAACATTTTTTGCTGCCCACAGAGAAAAATAATTAGAGGGAGCATTGATGGACACCACTTATCTGGCATTTTATACATGTTCTGCAGTACTTGCACAGCATAATTTAAGGTGGCTGTGTCTATGTGTGGCTTCCTTTACATGACCACAGTGTATGCCATTGACAACGCTGTGCTATTCTTTGCTTGGTGTCATGTGTTTGTGTGAAGTATATTTAGTAGCCAAGCTGTGGGTACTGGGTACTTGTATTGGTTTGTGGACATCTGTTAGCAAAGGGTACATAGCTCCATCTGTCCTTAATGTGGTGTGCCTGTCAAGTTGAGGGTGTGGCACGTACATTTGGGTGTATGTGTTTGTGACAGGTGGTATGTTGTGTGGTGTCTTAAGCATGGCTGTGATCTGTGGCTTAATGTGGTGCAGCAGGTGTAGCATGGCTTGCCGGTTGAGATGGTAAGTCCTGATGAGGTCTTGTTCCCTGGGGCCAAGGAGGGTTGTCCTGTTCCGGAATATCCTCTCCTGCCTTTTGCATTGCCTTTGTAGGTGCTGTAGTGGTGGTTGTGGTTGCTGTGGTAGTGGTGGATATTGCCTTTGTGGTTGTTGTCCTCTGTGTTGTGTTCAAAGCTGGAGCAGTGACACTTCCATCTTGTCCTGTCAGTTGCCAATGTTGCTTCTGTGATTTTTCCATAAGTAGTGGTGTGTGGGCCTCATTTTAATGCCTGGTCTGACCCAGGGATTAAAATTTGATGCTAATTGGGGTTAACGTCATCTTTTCGCTCTGCTTCTTGGCGCATCCAAAAAGTGACGCTAACTCCTATATTTTGGCGCTACATGGGTCTAGCACCAAAATATAAATATGGAGTTAAGTTTATGCTGAATTAGTGTAAAAAAAAATTACGCTAATTCAGTGCAAAAAATATATAAATATGCCTCTTGGTTCCCTCAGTCAAAATATGATGCTGAACTTTGTGAGTATAATCTGTGCCTCATCATTTTCTCCTCATGTGGCTATCCTTTTAAAAGAAGAAACATGCATGAAAGCACATACATGCAAAAGTCATGTACATAAACGTGCAAACAATTAAGCATGTTCAAATGCAAAGTAAAGGGGCATTGACATATTAACACCCAGACCTCATCTGTTAACTAATTATGACTTGATTCAAATATGCACAGTTGCTAGTCCTATGCCTAAAGACATTGCTAGAAAAATCATAAAACACTTTGGTACTGATTTAGAGTATGGCAAATGTGGGACAACAGCCCAAAATCGGTAGATGCCAGTCCACTCTATTTAGATGGGCTTATTTGCAAGAACCCTAGACCACCAATGCATCAAAAATGTTGACGAACTGGCTGCACATTCAGTACTCCATATGTGCCAGGTGGCGGATCTAGGCTGATACGTCACTTTTAGTCCTCCAGTGTAGAAACTTTCCTGTGCTTGATATGGCTACATCACATAAGTATTAATGGATAAGTTTCACTGCAAAAATGAGGCATGGATGTTTACAAGGAAATTGAAAAGTCACACATCGGATGGGAGTTCACTGCAAGTGTATAAATAAGACAAATGCCTTTGTATCAGTAACCCATGCATAGGAAATGATACATTGTAATTGAATTATAAAGAGAAGTCAGATAGAACAGTCTGGTAAACTCAACTACAACATGGAGCCCCTCATTTTGCAGTTGGGAGGGGCAGGGAGAAGCCCACATGCCCCACCATCCCAACCACATGCACCTCCACCCCCCCAAATGCAGCACAGGAGAAGGGAGCACATAAATCGACAGTAGGATAGCCTCTTAGACCTAAGAGAGGATGAGGTAATCACCCACTGCTGGCTTCCGAGGCAAGCGATCATCCAATTGCTGCATCAGATAACCCCTATGCTCCAAACCCCAACTGGACAGTACACCAACAACTCACCACAGGTGAAGCTCATGCTGTACTCTACATGTTAGCGTCAGGGTCTTTCCATATCGCCAGAGTGGCTGGTATCTCCCAGCCATCATTTCCAGTCTTCCTCAACACTGTTCTGAATGTCATCATATGCCTTACACTGCAATACCTCCTCTTTCTCAACACACAACAACAGAAGCTGGATATCAACCAAGTATTCTATGCCATCACCGGCTTCCCACATGTGCTGAGTGCCATGGACTGTACACATGTGTAACTTGTTGCCCCATCAGCTACATCAGACATATACCGAAACCAGAAACCCACGAACTCCATGAATGCCCAGGCTATTGTGGCTCATAGAGGCCTGTTTACCAACATCCTGGTAGTGTGCATGACACATGCATCTTCCATCACTCCATCATCAATGAGACATTCCAGAATGGCCAACATCAGAATGGCCTACTGGTTGGTAAGTTTATATGAAGTACAGGACTGACCCAACAACAGAAAATTAGGAATGACCCATTGGACATATCTCTGTGTGGTAACTCACAAAGTACAAATGTAAGAGGAGTGTACCTAACACTTGTACCATTCTTCTGGGAACATCTGTAAAGCAAACCTCAAATGCTCTCTTTACAAGACATGCAAAGCCACTGTGTTTGTTTGGTAAAAGTACATTTACTGACCCATCTCTCTTTTTTCTTTTCAGCTCGTCTACAGGCCTGGGTAATGACCTCGTTTGCACATGCCCAGACTGAGGCACAGCACAACCACAACAATGCACTGTTCAAGACTAGGGGCATTGTTGAAAGGAACTTTGGCCTGCTCAAGTCACATTTCTGCTGCCTTGATGTATCAGGGGGCCAGCTGCTTTACTCACCGCCAACAGTCTGCAAAAGTATACTTGTGTGTTGTATCTTGCCAATATATCTGTGAGGGCAAATGTTCCATGGGACCAGTGCCATGATGTTCAGGAACCAGCAGAGGCTGATGACACCGATGCTGAGGACAGAGGGGAAAATATTGGTACCATTGCTGCTGGGACTCATTTTGAGGACACTATAATCCAGAGTTTCTTTACAGGTGATGTTATATAGGAAAATATGCCAGTTGCAAAATCATTAGCAACATTGTGTGTAAATGTATAAATAAAATAATACAGACTACACATGTGTATTGACTTTTATTTCACAGTCACTGTAAAAATTCCAAACATTGATATCTCACCTATGTGAATCTGCCCAATCAGACATTTAGGTTGTAATGTGTATTGCACACCACAGATGTAGGAAGCCCCTCACTGTTTGCCCCCATTTTCACTCATACTGGTGTTTTCAGACTCAGTTGATTCCCTGTGCACTGCTAAACAGTCCTAGGGCCTGTGCTCTGATTAAAATGATATCTGCAAATGAGGTTAATTAAAATTGGCTGTACCAACCTACTTACAAGTCCCTAGTATATGGTAGGGCATGTAGGTTTAGGGGCCCCAGTATACATAGCACATCCATAGGTGCACTGATATGGTGCCCAGTGTTATTTTAAAAGCAGGCATGCCTTTCTTGCAGCTTTTAAGTTAAAGTTAGCCCCAAATTCGACTTTGGAATTAAATGGACC
This sequence comes from Pleurodeles waltl, assembly GCF_031143425.1. Taxonomy (NCBI): domain Eukaryota; kingdom Metazoa; phylum Chordata; class Amphibia; order Caudata; family Salamandridae; genus Pleurodeles; species Pleurodeles waltl. The sequence continues at coordinate 918,835,578 of NC_090447.1, forward strand.
TCCAATGCCCTGAGCTACCTTATGTTTACATATGCCACCCCTAAATTATGCCCTAAGTGCCCCCATGCTTGGGTGCAGTGTAACTAAAAACAGGGAGTCTATGAAACATGTTCTATAAGCCTTGGTGAGGGAAAAATAGCCAAATTTGTTTTTCCCCATTGTAGCAAATGGACACTGTACGCTAACGTGGAGAGACTTTATTTTAAAATAATATTGTCTTATTTTCCATAGGAAGGAGCTAAATATAGCGGGTCCAATTCACAAAGATAAACATTGACGTTTGGTGTAAACTTAGACCAAACATCTATGTTTAAGACTTTGGGAATTCACAAAGGGCATTAACGAGTAATATATTTAGGTCCACAGTCGGGGCGGAAATAGGATCTGAATTTACTTGCACAAAACTATAGAAATTCAGCAGTTATTGTTATGATTAGCTTGAGTAGCTATTATTTGTGCCCTAAGGTAACTATAACTTTCACCCTCTCCATTAACTGCTAATTACCCCACATATTACATCACTCATAACATCTTTGATTACATCATTGATAATATCAATGTAAAATCTGCAGTAAAAATATTTAGCAGAAAATTGTGTATGTATTGGGCACGAGTGATAGTTACCTTAGGGCACGATTTATAGTTAACAATAACTACAGAATTTCTGAATTTCTTTGTTTTTTGTTTTTTTTAAATATATAAATAAATATATATATATATATATATATATATATATATATATATATATATATATATATATATATATATATATAGTTAAGTTAGGACCTAGTTAGGACCTAGTTTCTATAGAAAAAAATGTTTTTTAATTGCGTACATCTTTGGCGCCGGTTGATGAATCTTCACAAAATGAGTGAAAAAATTGATGGTCACGTCAGCTACTTTCTTGAAAGTATCAGGGTGATCCGTCAAGCGGGGGCTGGGAAAAAGGGGGGTTCTCAAAACGTGTTTCTCTATGTTAATTCCCATAGGGGTTTTGAACAGGTCTACAGCACGAATCACTGGACGGAATTACACCATTTGACAGATAGATAGCTCTTGGTCCAGGAAATGCCCTTTTTTTATTTAGTGTAAATCCATTCTGTCGTTTTTGAGATATTAAAAAAAAAATCTAATATGTATATATAGGGACACGAATGCTCCACAAACCCTCCCTATCTTGTGCTGAGATCTGATTGGCTGCCAAAACTTCAGCCAGGAAGTATTGGCAGTCATCTTGGGACTTGGCTTCAGCCAGTGTTAGACTTGACATTCTTGGTGTGGTCTCCGATAACTTATTGCCTCTATTTCTAGGTTGTTGATGTATGCTGGACTGAGCACTTTACCAATCCTATCCACTGCAAGTGCTACTATGTAAAATGCATGTGTGATTGACTTTCCATGATTGGCATATTTGATTTACTAGCAACTTCCTAGTACAGTGCACTAGAGGTGCCCAGAGCTTGTAAATCAAATGCTACTAGTGGGCCTGCAGCACTGGTTGTGCCACCAACATTGGAAGTCCTGTAAACATGGCTCAGGCCTGCCACTGCAGTGTCTGTGTGTGCAGTTTTAAACTGCCAATTCGACTAGGCAAGTGGACCCATTAGCCAGGCCTAAACCTTCCCCTTTTATACATGTAAGGCATGCCTACGGTAGGCCCTAGGTAACCCCATGGGCAGGGTGCAGAGTATGTAAAAGGTGGGACATGTACTTGTAAGTTTTACGTGTCCTAACAGTGAAATACTGCCAAGTTCGTTTTTCACTGTTGCAAGGCCTATCTCTCTCATAGGTTAACATGGGGGCTGCCTTTAAATATTATTAAAGTGCAGATTCCCTTTGGGAGCAGATAGAAATATGGAGTTTAAGGGCTCCAAGCTCACAATTTAAAAATACATATTTTAGTGAAGTTGGTTTTTAGATTGTGTGTTTGAAAATGGCACTTTTAGAAAGTAGGCATTTTCTTGCTTAAACAATTCTGTGACTGCCTGTTTGTGGATTCCCTGTCTTGGTCAGTTTGACAGTGGGGCTGCTTGCACCTCTCTCTAGATAGTGACACATAGGGAGCTGGGGTGTAGCCTGCTTATCCTGATGAGCTATCTGTGTTGGAAGGGAGGGGAAGGGTAGCCACTTACACCTGAAAGGGCTGTGCCTGCCCTCACACAATGCAGTCTCCAGCTCCCTGGTGTGTGACTGGGGCCTGGCCTGGGCAAAGTAGGATCTTACAAACAAAAGAAACTTTCCTTTGATTTTTGCCTACTTCAAAGGCAGAAAGGGTTATAAGAAGAGCACCCAAAACCCCTTAAAATTAGATCACTTCTGGAATCAAAAGGAACCTCTGCCAAGGAAAAGAGCTGAAGAGCTGAGACGTGCTGCCCCTGCCTGTGACTGTGCTTTGTTGGGCTATCCTGGAGTTGCTGCTTCTGCCTGTGAAAAGGGACACAGACTGGACTTTGTTATGCATTCCTGCTTGTGAATAATCTCCAAGGGTTTGAACTGAGCGTGCCTCCTGTTGTTGAAGTCTCAGGGCCATCAAACACTTTCCCTGCCAGCACTTGGACTCTCTGCTGAGACTGCTGCCCTGCCAAGGGATGTCCTATCCAGTTCCTGGGCACTTGAAAGGTGAAGTTGGCAGACAACAACTGAAAATCCATGCTCAGACCGCTGTGTAGGGCAATTTTCGACAAACCTTCCAAGACGTGGCTGATAAACGACATTCCGCCGACTTCACGGCTGAAGTCAACGCTCCACCTGCATCGTGGCTTGAAGATCAACACAACGCGACTGGAGAAACGACATGCAACACCCGCTAACGGAGGCTGATAACAACGCACATCCCACACTGCGCGATTTTGTGATACCGAGCGATTGAATTTTCAATGCAACATCTCTGGGCGCAGAAAATCAAAGCAAAGGCTGCCCAGACTGGAGGTGCCTGACCGAATCGAAGCATCACTCTCATGCAGTAGAGAAGAAATGACGCACACCGACCCGACCGTAGGAAGAATGATGTATATTGGCCTTTTTTGTCGCACACTCACCTGTGCGGATTTATTTTGACATAACAGCATTCTAACTGTTTTCTAAGGACTAAGACTTTTATTCTTTTTAAAAATTCATAACCTGACTGTTGGAAAATGGGTTATTGGTAGGGCAGGTAGGTACCTACACCTAGCAACAAGCCACAAACCTCCACATAAGTACAGTTAGGTCTCAGTAAATTAATCCCAGCTCTACCCTTGGTAGCTTGGCATCGAGCGTCAAGGCTTAACTTAGGAGACAAAGTGTAAAGCATTCAAATATCACAAAACAGTAATTAAATAAAACACAGGAAACAGTTTAAAAATCCAAAACCAATTTATAAAAATAGCTTATATTTTTATCTTTAAAATGACACAAAAACGATTAAAATCGGTTCAGGGGAACCGGAGATATGAATTTTTAAAGTATTATTATTTTCTAGCGCTTAGAAACAAAAAGCGCCAATCGGGTCATCTGGTTGCACCAGGACCGGGGCAAAGTCAAACTTTCAGGCCGACCGCGATGGAGCCCTGCTCGGCTACAAGTCGGGGAAGGCCTCGGTTAAAAAGTTACCTTCTGACTTAGTCTCTTTTTTGATGTTTTTCTTCCCCGGGACGAACCTGCCAGTTGGATCCGACCTCCTGGAGCCCTTGTCCGGATACGCGAAGTCGGTTTCCTCGGTGGTGATTTTTACCTTCGGACTTAGTCGTTTTTTCGAGATGAAAATCCTTCGACCGGGGTAAACCTGGATCTTGATCCGACGTCCGTGGAGCCCTTCTCGGATACGATGGCTGGAAGGTCCCGGTCAACTTTTTACGTTCGGACTTAGTCTATTTTTTGGATGTTTTTCTTTACCGGGACGAACCACGAAGTCAGGCCGGGTCGCGGTTGAGGCAAGCCGGCTAGAATTTCCGCGTCGGGTCGGTCACTTTATGGAGCTTTTTTCCAAAAATTCTCCAATCTTTTCCAAACTTCTGGGGCTTCACCCAGATGTTCTTTTAAGGTTCTTTTGGGGTCCACAGCTCACCCCAAGGGTCCAGAAGTTCGGTGATGGTCCTTGGGAAGTGCGGACTTCAACTCCCAGAATGCACCTGGCGCAAACTCCTTTTTGGCCACTGGACAGTGGTCAGCTGGTCACTTTTTCAGGAGTTGGTGCAGGGGACTCTGGTTAGCAATTTTTCACCTGTAGCAAACAGGGAGTCCCTCCTTGAACCAGTTGAAGCCAGGCAAAGTCCTTCTTGTGGTGAAGCCCAAGTGTGCAGCTGGTGCAGTCCTTCTGAGTGCAGGTTCCAGGTGCAGGCCAGGGGTCCAGCAGGGCAGTCCTTCTTCTCCTTAAGTTCCTTTCTTGTTGAAATCTGGTAGGGATCTGAGGCGTGGGTGCAGGTCTGCCAGTTTTATCCTTGCTCCTGGGTGAAAAGCAGGGGGGCCCTGATTCTCCAATCAGGGACAGGGTCGTCCCCCTGTGATGACCACTTCCTGGGAAGTGTGGCAAAAATCCATCCCAGAAGGCAACAGTCTCTAAAAATCCAAAATGGATGAATCTGATTTTTAGAGGAGAGATCTGGCTGAGCCCACCCACTGGTGTGGCTAAAAATCATAAACACACCCCTCTCCTGCCCTCTCCTAATCTAATCAAGGGGGCACCTAGCTGTCTGGGGTTGCAGGATGTGGGGGTGTTGCTGGGTGCTCCAGATGTCCTTCTCTGCCTTTGAAGACCAGTTTGGCAGCCCTCCCCCTTCCTGCTTCCCCATCTGCTGAGGGGAGATTCTCTCCCCCAAGCACATTCCTTTGTGTGAAGTCAGGCCACTTCACACCTCATTAAAGTAGCCTGGCAGAAGCTGCTGCAGGCTGGCCAATCAGAGCACAGCAGCAAAAACAATGCAGAGCTGAAATTGGCAACTTTTTAGGTAAAGTCTAAACTTTTTACCTGCACTAGTTATATTAAATCCAACAACTGGAAGTTGTGGGATTTATTATAACAATCAATTTGATACCAAATTCTTGGTATGTAACATTTAAGGAGACTTTAAAATTTAAAATAAAGTCTGCCCATTCTAGCCTATGAAGGCCATTTACTTCAATGAGGGAAAAACGAATTTGGCTGTTTTTACCTCACCAGGGCTTATAAATCTATTTTTATAAAGTCCCTGCTTATAGTTACATGGCACCCAGCCCTAGGGGCACATAGGGCACACCTTAGGGGTGACTTATATGTAAAAATAAGGTAGTTTAAGACTTTGGAAGTACCTTTAATTCCAAAGTCGAATTTGCATATAACTTTAATTTAAAAGCAGCCAGCAAGGCAGGCTTGCTTTTAAAATGACACTGGGCACCTCAGCAATGCACCTAGGTGTGCACCACCTATGCTGTGGTCCCTAAACCTACATGCCCTACCATATACTAGGGACTTATAGGTAGGTTAACTTAGCCAATTATAATTAGCCTAATTTGCATATCCATTTTACACAGAGCACAGGCCCTGGGACTGGTTAGCAGTACCCAGGGCACCATCAGAGTCAGGAAAACACCAGCATAAAGTGGAAAATGGGGGCAAAAAGTTATGGGGCCTCTGCAATCAGCCCCAGTTTCTCACACAACCCCCCCCCAGCCCACACGCCCAGGAGACTCAGCCCAACCCTGGGAGAGTCTTCCTGGCTTGTTAGGCGAGGAAGACAGTGAAGAAAACTGGCTGTCCCTTTTGCAGGGCCTACTATGCCTTATATCCCCCTGTCAGGGTCACTCCCCCTGGGTAGTGAAGCCATCCCAACAGTAAAAGGACCCAACTCAAACTGAAACTTCCCTCTAGGGGGGTCTTCCTCCTCTCTCTCTGCCAACTTGGGTAGTGAGGTGCCCACCTCCCCTACTCCTAACTTTGCTAGGGCAACACCTAGCTTACCCAAAGAGGTCACCCAACACTTGAGCAACCCCACCATGACCAACAGGGTCAGGGGGCCTACTTTGCTATTGGCCTTGGGGTCTGCCTCCCAGGCCAAGTACAGTGCTGCCAGGAAGGCTAGCACCCAGCAGAGGCTACTGACAGCTGTCAGTACCCAGAACCACACCCTAAGCTCTCCACTGACAGGTGGCTGAGCTGCTTTAGGGGCTTCTTTGGGGTCCTGGCACCCCTCTTGCTGTCTAGAGTGTGGGGCTACCACCTCCTGTGGCAGACACCCTCCTTCCACCCTCCCTTCTGTCAGTGCAGGGGCAACACCTTGCATCTGGACAGCTGCCTGACTACTCAGGACTTCCTTGGGGTCAGGTGAGGCCTCACCAGTGCCAACTCTGGGCTCCCCCCCTACTGGGGCAGAAGGCCTTTGGCTCCCTGGAACTCTCTTTAAGAGTGGCCTACCCTTCCTTTTCTTCTTTCCTTTTCTTGGGGACCCCTGTCTCCTAACTGTAGGGACTGACTCCCCAGGACTTTGGGTTGGGGGGGCGCCCTGGGCGACCACCCCATCTGTGACCAGACTCACCTCTGGGAGGTCATTGCCCAGGATACAATCTAGGGGAAGGTCAGCACTGACTACCACCCTAATCCAGTCAAGGATACCCTCCCTCTCTAGGGGCACTATGGCTACAGGTTTGGAGGTGACCTCCCCTGTGGCTATCCTGACTTTCTTTGTCTTTCCTGGGACATACATGTCTGGGGTCACTAACCGGTCACTCACTACAGTGTGACTGGCACAGGTGTCTCTCAGGCCAGTGGTAGGGATCCCATTCACTTGAATGTGGTGGAAGTGCCTACTCCCACCCTCAGGGATCACCAGCTTACCATCTGGTCCTGTCTCCCAGCACAATGCTAGGAGGACTTCATCATCTGAGGAATCCTCCTCTATGGCTACACTGGACAGCCCAGTGCTAACCACTTTCTTTGGACAGGCTGCATCTCCTCTGAAGTGACCTGTCTGCTGACAGTCAAAGCAAGCCCTACTGTCCAAGAGCTTTTTTAACCCTGGGTCTCCCTGTCTCTGCATGTCAGATTGGGAGTGGGATTTACTCTCCTCCTTCTTAGGGTTCTGGGGTACAGAGGGAGTCTCTGTGGTGGGCTTACCACCTCCCTCCTTAGGTTTTTGGGGACCTGTCCCCCCCTTCTTGGAGTCTCCCCCCTGGGACTTGACAACCACCCTGGTTCTCAACCACTCATCAGCTGCCTCCCCTAGCTCTCTAGGGTTGGTCAGCTTAGAGTCCACTAGATGCTGGCGTAACCTTTCTTGGATACAATTGGTCAAGATGTGCTCTCTCATGATCAGATTGTATAACCCCTCATAAGTATTAACTTTGTTGCCAATAATCCAGCCCTCCAGTGCTTTTAGTGAGGTGTCTACAAAGTCAACCCAAGACTGGGTACTGACCTTCTGGGTGTCCCTGAACTTCATTCTATATTGCTCTGGGGTCAGACCAAACTTCTTGGCTAAGCACCTTTTCATACTAGGGTATGAATCTGCCTCCTCCCCCCTTAAGGTCAGAAGCCTATCCCTCCCTGAGTTGGGGACCAACTCCCACAAAAGGGAACCCCAGTATTGAGGCTTAACCCTTCTCATTTGGAGTGCCCTCTCAAAGGCCCCTAGCCACTTATCTATGTCATCCCCCTCTACATAAGCAGGAACCACCCCCTTGGGTAATCTGGGGCAAACTCCCCCACCCATGGACACCTCAGCTTCTTTATCGCTGCTTCCATCTCTTTTCTCTTTGTATGCCCACTTTTTCTTTTCTAGGGCCAGCTTCTCTGCTTCCAAAGCTATGTAGGCTAGCTGGGCTTCCAGCTCTCTTTCTCTGATGGATGGGTTCTCTCCTCCTGAAAGGACCCCCTTCCCACCACTAGCTTTGGGTCTGCCCCTAGTGACTGTATTTACTGAGGACCGTTCTTCCTCATCTTCACTTGGGGTCTGATGCCTTCCCTCCCCTGAGTGGTTAGAGTTAGCATCTTCCTCTTTTTCTTCCTCCTCTGGAGCTTCCTCTGTCTCTACCTCTTGGGCCTCAGCCCATGCTGTCAGGGATTTAATCAGGATTTGCTTCCTGAGATCAGGGGTTGCAGGCAACCCCCTCTCAATACACAACCCCCTAAGCTGGACTACTGTCAGTGTGGGTAGGCTAGCCAGATCAAGCTCCATGGTTCCCTAGTTTTGTGTCAACAAAAACTTTTTTCAAAAATTAGAAACAAGAATTTAGAAAAAATTACAAAAATTCAATAATTGAAATTAATCCAAATTAATTTTAAAAAAAAATTAAAATTAAAAATTAAAAACAATTTTTGCACTAGGACAATTTAAAGGATTTTTAATTTGTTTTACCTAAAACTGTAGCGTGATATTGAACACAAGTACAGGATCCCGTCGCTGCTTCCAATTATGTTGGAAAATGGGTTATTGGTAGGGCAGGTAGGTACCTACACCTAGCAACAAGCCACAAACCTCCACATAAGTACAGTTAGGTCTCAGTAAATTAATCCCAGCTCTACCCTTGGTAGCTTGGCATCGAGCGTCAAGGCTTAACTTAGGAGACAAAGTGTAAAGCATTCAAATATCACAAAACAGTAATTAAATAAAACACAGGAAACAGTTTAAAAATCCAAAACCAATTTATAAAAATAGCTTATATTTTTATCTTTAAAATGACACAAAAACGATTAAAATCGGTTCAGGGGAACCGGAGATATGAATTTTTAAAGTATTATTATTTTCTAGCGCTTAGAAACAAAAAGCGCCAATCGGGTCATCTGGTTGCACCAGGACCGGGGCAAAGTCAAACTTTCAGGCCGACCGCGATGGAGCCCTGCTCGGCTACAAGTCGGGGAAGGCCTCGGTTAAAAAGTTACCTTCTGACTTAGTCTCTTTTTTGATGTTTTTCTTCCCCGGGACGAACCTGCCAGTTGGATCCGACCTCCTGGAGCCCTTGTCCGGATACGCGAAGTCGGTTTCCTCGGTGGTGATTTTTACCTTCGGACTTAGTCGTTTTTTCGAGATGAAAATCCTTCGACCGGGGTAAACCTGGATCTTGATCCGACGTCCGTGGAGCCCTTCTCGGATACGATGGCTGGAAGGTCCCGGTCAACTTTTTACGTTCGGACTTAGTCTATTTTTTGGATGTTTTTCTTTACCGGGACGAACCACGAAGTCAGGCCGGGTCGCGGTTGAGGCAAGCCGGCTAGAATTTCCGCGTCGGGTCGGTCACTTTATGGAGCTTTTTTCCAAAAATTCTCCAATCTTTTCCAAACTTCTGGGGCTTCACCCAGATGTTCTTTTAAGGTTCTTTTGGGGTCCACAGCTCACCCCAAGGGTCCAGAAGTTCGGTGATGGTCCTTGGGAAGTGCGGACTTCAACTCCCAGAATGCACCTGGCGCAAACTCCTTTTTGGCCACTGGACAGTGGTCAGCTGGTCACTTTTTCAGGAGTTGGTGCAGGGGACTCTGGTTAGCAATTTTTCACCTGTAGCAAACAGGGAGTCCCTCCTTGAACCAGTTGAAGCCAGGCAAAGTCCTTCTTGTGGTGAAGCCCAAGTGTGCAGCTGGTGCAGTCCTTCTGAGTGCAGGTTCCAGGTGCAGGCCAGGGGTCCAGCAGGGCAGTCCTTCTTCTCCTTAAGTTCCTTTCTTGTTGAAATCTGGTAGGGATCTGAGGCGTGGGTGCAGGTCTGCCAGTTTTATCCTTGCTCCTGGGTGAAAAGCAGGGGGGCCCTGATTCTCCAATCAGGGACAGGGTCGTCCCCCAGTGATGACCACTTCCTGGGAAGTGTGGCAAAAATCCATCCCAGAAGGCAACAGTCTCTAAAAATCCAAAATGGATGAATCTGATTTTTAGAGGAGAGATCTGGCTGAGCCCACCCACTGGTGTGGCTAAAAATCATAAACACACCCCTCTCCTGCCCTCTCCTAATCTAATCAAGGGGGCACCTAGCTGTCTGGGGTTGCAGGATGTGGGGGTGTTGCTGGGTGCTCCAGATGTCCTTCTCTGCCTTTGAAGACCAGTTTGGCAGCCCTCCCCCTTCCTGCTTCCCCATCTGCTGAGGGGAGATTCTCTCCCCCAAGCACATTCCTTTGTGTGAAGTCAGGCCACTTCACACCTCATTAAAGTAGCCTGGCAGAAGCTGCTGCAGGCTGGCCAATCAGAGCACAGCAGCAAAAACAATGCAGAGCTGAAATTGGCAACTTTTTAGGTAAAGTCTAAACTTTTTACCTGCACTAGTTATATTAAATCCAACAACTGGAAGTTGTGGGATTTATTATAACAATCAATTTGATACCAAATTCTTGGTATGTAACATTTAAGGAGACTTTAAAATTTAAAATAAAGTCTGCCCATTCTAGCCTATGAAGGCCATTTACTTCAATGAGGGAAAAACGAATTTGGCTGTTTTTACCTCACCAGGGCTTATAAATCTATTTTTATAAAGTCCCTGCTTATAGTTACATGGCACCCAGCCCTAGGGGCACATAGGGCACACCTTAGGGGTGACTTATATGTAAAAATAAGGTAGTTTAAGACTTTGGAAGTACCTTTAATTCCAAAGTCGAATTTGCATATAACTTTAATTTAAAAGCAGCCAGCAAGGCAGGCTTGCTTTTAAAATGACACTGGGCACCTCAGCAATGCACCTAGGTGTGCACCACCTATGCTGTGGTCCCTAAACCTACATGCCCTACCATATACTAGGGACTTATAGGTAGGTTAACTTAGCCAATTATAATTAGCCTAATTTGCATATCCATTTTACACAGAGCACAGGCCCTGGGACTGGTTAGCAGTACCCAGGGCACCATCAGAGTCAGGAAAACACCAGCATAAAGTGGAAAATGGGGGCAAAAAGTTATGGGGCCTCTGCAATCAGCCCCAGTTTCTCACACTGACTTATGTTTATTGGATTTTTGTCATATCTGTTTTGTTTAGATAAATATTACCTATTTTTCTAAACCTGTGTTGTGTGACTTTGTAGTGTATTCACTGAGTTACTGTGTGTGTTGGTACAAATACTTTATACATTGCTTCTGAAGTTAAGCTTGCCTGCTTGTGCCAAGCTACCAAGGGGGTGAGCGGAGGTTAACTGAGTGTGATTCTCCTTTACCCTGACTAGAGTGATGGTCCTTGCTTGGACAGGGGGTAACCTGACTGCCAAGCAAAGACCCTATTTCTAACACCCAGAAAAAAAGATAAAAAATCAGAGCCATGGTAGGGCCACCTTGACCCCTTATATCTGATGATGGAGTACCAGAGGGATCCCCCAGGGCAAAAAGCACTTTAAACAAATTGCAGTAAATTCACGACTGGGTAGCAAATCCATTGCAAAAAAAAACAAAACAAGTAGGACAAATGAGAATCTTCGCAGGCTGAAAACTACGCTATTAAGAGATTTTAAAGTGTTTTCTAGGGGTCCACGCATTGCAGCTCGTAACATCTAGGAAGATTCACAGGACGCCTTGTACTTGCATTACTGAGAAGTGTAAACAAATGACAGTGTAATAATGTATTACTGCTGTCACAGAAGCAGGTTTATGGGCAACATTGTGCCCAGTGGACACTGATTCCATATTTTCACTTTCAGAGGGCCTGGGGTTCTTGTGGTTACCCGCTGGGACAGTGACAGCACTTGTTACCCCAATGGAAGGTACTGGGTCTCAGATCACAGTTTTTTCCAGGATAGGAGAATCCTCTCACAGCAGACTCATGGTTTGACCTTTAGCAGTTCATGTGTACATCTCCAGGCACATTATTGTATGCTGCATTTTCACAATATAACCACAAACTGAGTTGCAAAGTAAGCCTTCTGCAATCTTCATCTCCATCTGTGGTGGTGTTTGTGAAGGAGGTAAACGTAAACTTCGCACTGGTATAGCGCACACTTACCCGTTAGGGTCTCCAGGCGCTGTACGCATACCGCTGGGGAACCCCTCCTGGCTTTTCCCTGTGAGGCACCCACTCCTGGGCAACCCCAGGTATCCAAGAGCTGTCAGGGCTGTTGTGGAGATTAAGCAAGCTATTGCCCAGATTTACAGAGTGGGACCCATTAATTAGATTAGGCACTGAGGTGAGAGTTATCTGGTCCAAGGGAATTGAGCCCAAGACCCGCTGAGGCAGGAACTGAACCTTGGTTCCGGGCAACATCTCTGGATCAGGGTCTGCCGCTCTAACCATTGTGCCACACTTCAGGAGGTCAGGTGCAACACCAGCACGGGACTGCAATGACATCTGCAAAGTAAATTGAACAAGTGCTACCAACTAATGCAGAGCTCTGCTGCGCACAGAGCTAATAAACTGCACTTTGGGGGGTCACTGCGAAGCATGTAGCTGAAGGCTTGTGACACACTGCCTGCAGGGTGTCAGGATGGGGAAACAGCTTAAAGAGTGGATCCTGAACAACGAGGTGCATTGTCCACGAAAGCGGAACAACGCTTTTGTCAACAACAATTCAGTTTTTCTGTGCCTTAACCACGCATGCCCTAAACAATGAACATGCATGGTTAAGACAGAGGAAAACAGACTCAGGGAGAGGACGCGGTCCGGTAAGTGGGGCTGGAGTAGGGTTGGGGGTTGTTTTAGGGGTGGGGTAGGGGTAGTTTTAGGTTTTAGGGGCGGGTGGGGGAGTTGGGGTAATTTCAGTTTTTAGGGGTGGAGATGGGGGTTGTGGTAGTTTAACTTTTAGAGACAGGGGTGGGGGTTGCGTTAGTTTTAGGGGTGGGATGGGAGGTCGGGTAGTTTTAGTTTTAGTTTTAGGGGGGTCTGGGTAGTTTTAGTTTTCGGGGTGAGGTTTCGCAGTAGTTTTAGGGGCAGGGTGGGGGGTTGGGGTAGTTTTCGTTTTAGGGGTAGGGGTGGGTGGTCGGGGTAAGATTGTTTTAGGGGCGGGGTGGGGAGTAGGGGTAGGATTGTTTTAGGGTTGGGGTGGGGACTCAAGGGGGTCACAAGCTAGAACCATGCATGCCATTCCATGCATGCCTTTACCAGGCATGCCTTTACAACAAAAAATCTTTGTTAAGGCATGTGTGGTAAAGGCACTTGTGGAAACAACGGAGTTGTTGTTCCGACCGTGTTGTTCAGGCATGCGTGGTTCCAGCATGCATTGTTCCATCATATATTTGTCATGGTGTAGGGGCTGCAGAACCTGACATCTGCAAAGCCACTTTGGCCCATATTTATAATTTTTTAGAGCCGCATTTGTGCCACTTATTAACGCAAAAGCGGCGCAAACATATGAAATACAATTGTATTTTGTAAGTTTGCGTGGATTTTGTGTAAAAAATGACGCAAATGCGGTGCTAAAAAAGTATAAAAAAGGGCCTTAATGTATGCACACTGTCAGCTGCAGCAGTGAGCATGCACCGGCCACCGCTTCCGTTCACGAGGCAGAGGACGGTGAATAATTACTAAGAAACAAGAGAGAAAACGATATAGGTGGAAATTTGTATATATATGCCATACTATTGCATGTATTCTGGTAGGAGTTTGCTGTTGATCACTCTGTTGGTCGCGTAACCTGTGGCCCCATGTACAAGTGATTGTTTCTACATCTATATTTTATATCCGGATATTTTTAAGAGATTGGAGTTTAAAAAAAGAAAACATTCTAATGTAGAATGCAATGCACTGCAGCAGTCACTGTATCTTGTGTGCGTGGTAAAATGGCCAAAGCGCGCAGTACTTGGTGGGGTTACGTGCAGCACATATTTAAATTTGAGTCCACCTGTAAAATGTTTCTGAAAACAGAGACCTCCTGTGTGACGTCACAACTTGGGATATAAGTGGTAAGTAACACTAGCCTCAGACCCAAAACAGTTGATGATAACCAATATTGAAGGGAATATTGTGGCCCAAAGTAAAAATTCTTCAATGCACCTTTTTAAATCTATTCCAGAGAAGTGGTCAGTTTGACGCCCATTACTATGAATTTAAGTTTTATGCTGTCCCAAAGTTCTGATTTGCTGCTCACTTCCCAGTAGTTGTTTGCTGAGAGGCATCTCTTTGAGTGAAAAAGACAAATAATCATGTTCCGTTTCCTTTCTAAAATGAGATTGCACACATGAAATGCCTAAGAAATATTACAACTTTTTGATACAAAAACTGTGTTAGGGCAGTTTTGCACCAAAAAGTATAAATATGCCCCTTAGTTTTGCAAATATGTTCCATCCAGTAACTGGTCAAGCATACACTTTGGTTCAAACTGATTTGGAAAAGTGTCCAGAGAAAGAAGCCACCACCCGGTGAGCTTCAGGTGCAATATCTCATTACATCTAAAGAAAGTGTATTTATCTGTTTGGAGCTATGTCTGAATGGCACACTTGTTTGATAATGAAAATTCATGCTTCAAGAAGGATGTAGGAGCTCCTGGTCTGAGATGGTAACTGATCCCGCTTCTAGGGCAAATTATTTTTGTGGACTTTCTCCAAAAGGTGAACACTTTTGTGCAGCAGCTGCACTGCACTTCTTTCAATCGCAGATCGGGACATAGGCTCCGACACCCTTATTTAGTGGAAAAGGCCATTTATTAGGACAGACTTGCTCAATGATCATAACATGTCAAATACAAACAGAACTTTATAACAACCTTTATTTTAACCTTGTAACTTCCTTTCATCCATTCACATTTCAAACCTCCACTTATCCTTTGCATCTCACCAAATCCACTTCTATTTCCACACATCCCCCTTTTCCGTTTTACCCCTTGCCTGACTCTGTCCTCCCCCTGTATGTCATCCTTCACCTGCTTCTCTCTCCCCCCTGGAAGGGTGGACAAGCCCGCATCTGACTCTCCACCCTCCCCCATCCACTGCCACTCAGCAAAACTCACTTGGCGTTTTGCTGCCCCACCAGCGAACCCACTGCAACTCATGTTTAACCATCCTTGTTTCCCCGCCAAAAACTTTCGTCCCACAAATCTGTTAGCAAAAAACACATTTCCATCAGATAACGTGCATTTCCTACGTCTGAGAGATGCACACCGTCACCCCTGAAAAGCACCTGCTCCTCCTTCTTCAATTCTTCATGCTTCAAAACCTTAATGTCATGGGCTTCATGGAAAACCTGCATAGCCCTGTTTCTTTTCCTCTGTGCCCTCTCAATTGCTCCATGTATTTGTGCCCCACACCATTTCCTTCGTGACACAAATTCTGTACTCACCAAGCAAGTCCCATGCATGTTGCGCCTCATCAGGACCAGATCTCGCTGCATGTGTTACAGTAGGGTAAGCCCTAAAAGACGGACCAAGTCATTTTACCCAGGGTGTATTACCATCACATCCAGAAATCCCCAAGTCGGCAAAATTGAAGTGATAAAAGGAAGCAAATTGCCCCACCTCATACGGCTCTTTCCCCACCACATGCCGGCTACTCAGTAGTCCCAAAGATCGTCCACAGATCTGTTTCTCCTCATACTGGGCCGCCCAATGCATGAAAGAATGTCCAACCAGCCACATGATTGATTAAGTATGTTCGGGGTCACTTATGCAACCTGAAACGAGAAACAAAAATCAGCCCTCATGCCACAAATCCCAGTCCTCCCTTTCATCGCACGAGGCCAACCGCCTCACACTTTCCCCTCAAATGAAACTAGGTTCGCACATATCTTTCACAGCATTTCGAGTGCCATCGTCCAATACACCTGATCTTATCCCAGTCCCACTCCAACCTGGCTGCCTCCGTTGCTGCCCCTATTCGAAAGGAGTGTGTCCCAAAATTACACGCCTGCCTCCCCAGTCACCTTAGAGCCATACTCAAAACAAACTTAAACGCTGTAACCTTGGTGCCATTCTTACGCTGAAAAACCCAGTCGCCCCGACTTTCACTGCATGCTGTAAATTTGTCCCATTCTTGCACCGGCCAGGCTTCTACCACTCCCCCTTTTTCCAACCAAATCCACTTACCCTTACCCAACTGATCCGTTTTTTGAGCGCCTCAGCCATATCCCCAATCTGCCACCTTGGCGCTGCATCTCACACCTCTTCACTCCACATGCTGTACCTACCCCCAACAATTTGAACACTAGAAAAGCCCCAAAAAACATCCATATCATGCATAGCCGGAATAATGCCACCTCATTCGCATTGAAACAACACACTGGCAAAACGTGCAACAGTTCCAACAACAACTTGAAAGTAATGGCCTCGTGAACAAAAACTGAACTAGAACGAACCCTCCCCCAACCCCTCAGCACTTTTCCCAGAATATCATTATTTGCCGGGTCCCATCCAAAAAAACAATTCCCATGAAATTCCCAATTGTAGTGGGCGATAAACCTTTCCGAGTCAAAAATAGAACAAAACGCATCACTCGCTCCTCCAGTACTACCCGCTCCTGGCTGCAAAATTGCCCCTTGTAAGCATGAAAGTCCAGAAACTCCAATCATGCTAGGAAATAACTCCTAAGGGTGGATTCTGCTAGTGACCTCTCCACCAGCCTCCTAACCATCACACCCCCCGACTCCCAAATGTCCATCAGGACCGCTGTCTTAAATTCATCCGCACCGGGTGCCAACTGTCGGAAATGCTGCCACTGCAAATGAGATAGCAATGGATTGTTTACCCCAGAAATGTGTGCAGCCTTAAATATTATGTTCAGAGTCAAACAACGCAACATAAAAATCCTGAGCAACTTCAGTACTCTCACATCCATAGCTTTCTGGTTGTTGACCAACTCCCACACTGTCAAATTATCCACATGAAAAACCACCATCCTGATAGCCAATTCATTACCCCATACTGCCAGCGCCACCAAAAGAGGGAAAGATTCCAGGAAAGCAATGCTCCTAACTTGGCTGAGCCACTGTGCAGGCCATGTCTCTGCACACCAATGCCCATCCCAGAACAAACCAAAGCCAGCTGCGCCAGCCGCATCAGAATAAATTTGCACCTGCCACACAGTGTCCCCCTCTCAAAAAGCCATTAAGACCCTGTTAAACTGCATCAAGAACAGATCCAATATCCTTATGTTTTCCCGCAAACCTACTGTCAACCTTATTCTGTGATGCGGGAGCGATGTCCCCGACATAGCTAGGCCCATGCGCCTACAAAAAGTCCTGCCCCCCGAACCACCCGACATGCAAAATTTAGGAAGCCCAGTATTTGTTCAAATTTGCGCCTCACCCTGACCTCCCTCAAGAAAGACAGAATCTCCCCCACCTTCTCTGCCGGAAAGCGAGCAATGAAAACCCTTGTGTCCAGTTCAATCCCCAAAACGGTCAAAACACAACTGGGGCCTTCCATTTTCTCGGGCGCCAGAGGCACTCCGAAATCCTATGTCATCTGTTCAAAAAGCCTAAGCACCCTGCCGCACAAGCCTGACTGCGCTGTCCCCACAAAGAGAAAATCATTCAGGTAGTGCGACACCGTCTGATGTCCACTCAACTGAACAAAAAACCACTGCAAAAATGTACTAAAAGCTTCAAAAACAGCACATGAGATTGCGCACCCCATGGGAAGGACTCTATACACATATAACGCCCCGCACCCAACTGCATTCCTAATAAAAAGAAATCTTCCGGATGGATCGGAGCAGCCGAAAAGCTGCCTTGATGTCACATTTTGACATCCCTGCATGTTTCCCACACCCCCGAATGATCCGTATGGCATCATCCACTGTGGCGTACACCACCCTGGTGTCTTCTGGTGCGATGAAATCGTTCACCGATACCCATTCAGGCCATGTCAAATGATGTATCAGCCTAAATTCCCCTCTGCTCTTTTTCGGTACTACTCCCAACGGTGAGATGATCAAGTCTTCATTTTCCCCCACTGCAAGTTTCGATTATTCTAGGACTCAGATTGACTTGCTTTTGTCTATTGGAAAATTGAAACTGTTGAAGAATTTTGAGCAACAAAGGAACAAACAGAGTTAGGGGGCAGTTTTGACACTGAGGTTATATACAATCCTACTTTTGATAATCTGTGCATGGTTGATATTGAGACACTTGCTTTGTTAAAGGAATTTGACTCTGGTGGGAGTTATTGGGACTCTGAGAGAGACTTATTTTGTGAACTGGGTTTGGAACTTGATAGAACTTACCAGGAATGATTTCACACCAAAGTCTAAATGTAATCCCATTACCCCCCCATGACAATATTGATACTTTTCATGAAGTAAGGATGAAAGACCTTAAGAAGATATGGCAGGACAGCAAGAATTGTTTTGCTAGAAATCTAACCAAGGGGCAGAAATTGTCTATTCATACTTTGAGGCAGGCTACCCCATTGTGAATTAAACCTGCTGATAAGGGGGGGAATGTCATCCTATGGGATATTAACAAATTTCAACAGGAGGCTAACAGACAACTGATTCTGACAGGTATTAATGAATAATCGTCTGAGTCCCTATGTAAAGAAATTGTGGTAGCATATCAATCTCTGCTCTCTGATTGGCATGAACAAGGCCTTTTAAGTGTTGAGGAATATCAATTTTTGCTGGTGAAAAAAACAACAGCACCTTGTTTTTACATGCTGCCTAAAATTCACAAACACAGCACCAAACCACCAGGGAGGCCTAATATTTCAGCCAATAATAGCTTATTAGAGAATACATCTATCTATTTGGATTTGTTTCTGTGTCCTACCTAACGGCTTATTGCAAAGATAGTACAGATTTAATTACTACAATGTAAGATATTCCCTGGAAACGTAGTTATATTCTGGTTACTATAGATGTAGTATCACTATATACTTGCATCAATCATGATTTAGGGATAGAGGCATGCAGATACTTTTTCTGGGATAAACTGTTGTTCCTCTATGATGTTGTTGAGTATGCTGGTTTTTGTTTGTGACACAATTTCTTCCTGTTCAATAATCAGTGGTACAAACAATGTATGGGGACAACAATGGGAAGTTTCTTTGCTCCCAGTTATGCTGGCATCTTTTTGGGCTGGTGGGAAGCACAGTACATTTGGAGTGAGGCAAATGAGAGATAGACACACCACATAATATTCTGGGCACACTACATTGATGACCTCGTTGTAATCTGGTATGGTCCACAGGAGACTCTAAATGCTTTTCTCATTAGGAATGGTGAGAATGATGTAAATTTGAAATTCAACTCTAAGACTCACCAGCATGCAATGGGTTCTTAGATATATTGGTCAAAGTAGAGGGAGACACAGTTTAGACTAGCCTTTTTAGAAAGGAGACAGCAGGCAATATCATTCTACATGCCAGCAGTCATCATCCACCCAAACCTAAATGGAGTATGCCCCATGGGGAATTGATGAGTGCCAAATGCAATAAAAGTATACAGCAATCCTTTGAGATGGAGCAGAAAAGAATGGTTGCCAGATTCAGGGCCAGAGGGTGCCCACAGAAGGTGATTGAGACCGCCTGTCAGAAGGACCTGGGAGTAAGCAGGAACAGTCTACTGGTATCTAAAAAGAAAAAACAGGACAGCAACAAGCTGAGATTGGTGACCATGTAAAATGGTGAGCCCAATGCAGTCAGCCGGGTGTAGAGAAAACACTGGGATATAATGAGATCTGACCCAGTAATTGGAAATCTAGTCAGTCCCCATCCTTTTATAACTTACATAAAGAGTAGTTCCTTGAGGGCCTTGCTGGTGCACAGATACCATACCAACCACTATAAGGGATTAGAATCATGGCTTGAGGAGTTACAAGGTTTTTACAAAAGTGGACAATTCAAGGCCTGTGTTCACAGTTGTAATAAGAGAACATACAAAATACCCACGGGGAGAACTGCTAAGATACACATGATTATAAAATGCAAGAGTTATTTTGTTCATGTTTTGATGTGTCCTTGTGGGCTTCACTATGTGGGAAGCACCATATTTTCTGCAAAAAAGAGAATCTTGGAACATCTGTGTGCAATAAAGAATTGAGACTCCTGCTTCCTGGTTACACAATACTCTCAATTATTTCATAACCCCAAAACTGATGGAGTTTCCTTTTTTGGGGTTGACAAGGTCACTGGAAATGCAAGAGGAGGCAACAAAGAACATACTTTAAAGATGTTGGAATCGGAATACATCATCAGGCTCAACAGTAAACATGCAGATGGGACTGAATCAAGATGAGGAACTATACGTGCATGTTGGCTAAGCTTTTGAATATGAGGAAATATTGGTTCATCTGCAGATTCAGACAGCTAGCTGAGGTGTTTTGATATTCCTGTATTTCTGTTTCTGCTGTGTTCGAGATGGAGATGATCCACCATGTGATTACTTTTTCAACATATTTTATAGGTGGCAATTATATAGTGCATCAGTGGCTTCTGGACCAGCTTTTAGGAGCTGCTCTGATTGCACTCAACTGCTATCTATTGGAGGTATCCTTTTATGTGGTATTTGTGTATTTTGGGTTTGCCCAGGTATATTATGGGAAGTTTTCAATTTCTACATATTATTTACTTTTATAATTGTTTTTCTTTTGTTAGGTTAAGGAGAACACACTGGGAAGTGTCACATTATTTCTGCTCTAAAAATAGATTAGATGAAACCATTTGGCAGGAGTATGTTTAAGCTTTTGTGTCAAGATTGAGGGAACTGTGCTATATTATCATTGTTGCTGCTAACATTCCTCGAGTCGTTTAACAGTTTATCGTGCAAGCTAGGTAAAACTGTACTTGTATAATTAGTATCTAGTCTGCCACTTAGCAGAAACATGATATATGAGAATTACCTCTTCCATTAGGAACAGGGGCCTTTTCTTTTTTTGTCAGGAGATATATGTATGAAATGGAGCAATTTGGTGAAATGTCTCAAATGGGATTAGGTACACACTTTTTGTTATAGTTTTTGAAAATGGGGATGATTGCTTATGTCTAATTAATTTATGTAACTTGTAGGGGAAATGTAAACAAATGTTCTATGATTCATTACGAAAATGTTTTATTTTTGAGCAAAAGATTCTAATACACAGTCTGTCTATTGTTTCCATGATGTTGTTAAGTATTTTTAGGTAAATAGGACATGGGACATTTGTTGTATATGGGCTTTGACAAAGACAGAAGTCGAAATGCATAAAATAGCTTTTCAAATAAATATTTTTTGATTTCATCATCCCTGGGAGTGCAAGCATTATTTGGTGTTTATGGTGACACAGCGCTGCTTGGTATTTGAAGTGGTTCCTGCACCCACTGCTCAGCATCAGCGTCAACAGGTGGACGTTATCGAAGTATCAGCAGGAAGGGACGCATTCTATTGCAGAACAATGCTGCTTATTGTTTCATAAACAGACTATACATTTCGACTGTCGTGGTCTTGTTCACAACTATTTGTCCTTTGTTTTTGTTACCGATTTATACATTTCAGAAACAGAAAACCATTCTGGATATTGTAGTTTCTAAATAAAAAATTTAAGCTTGAGTATTCAATGCAACACATTTCAAAATATTACATTCACAACGTTGTGCTAATGACCACATAATAATGACTATAGTTAGCTCTAAGTAAGAGTTGAAAATAGTTGATGATATAAGGCTACCCTAAGTGGGTTTTAATTCTCCTATTTATACATATAGGCCCATATTCATACTCTGCTTGAGCCGGATTTGCGTAATTGTTTTTACGCAAATTTGGCGCTAAACTAAGACCATATTTATACTTTGACGCTAGACCCCACTAACATCAGAATATCTCAGTATGCGTTATTTTCTGGATGTGTGAAACCACCTTGCGTTAATGACAGGAAAGGTGGGCGTTCCCATCCAAAAAATGACTTGAACACCTGTGCGCCATATTTATCAAACCGGGCAAAAATGGCGCAAAGCTGAGAGGCGGAGACGGAAAATGACGTGGGTCAGGGCAGGTGTTAAGAGACTTGTGGGCCCTTTTCCATGGTGGGAGACCATGGAAGCAGTCCACAGGTGTCCTTCCCTGAACCCAGGGAAATCCCCTGCCACCCTAGCCCACCCCTGGAGGACTCCCATGGATGGGGGACCCATCTATGGTGAGTGCAGGTAAGTGCAGATAAGTATAATTTTTTTCCCATTTTTAGTGGCATAGAGGTCCATAGACAGAAGTCCACTGAGCATGGCCATTGGGCAGGGGGGCATGACTCCGTGGGGGTTGTGCGTCAAAAAATGGTGCAAGTCCGGTTAGAGCCATTTTCTTTACTCTCACCTGACTTACACCACTCTTTGATGCACATCCCCCATTCTTCCCTACGCCTACGCTGCACAGTTAGAGTAATTTATTTTGATGCTAACCAGGCCGCAGCGCCGGCTAATGTCATTCAATAATGGACCATGTGGGTACCTTGTTCATATGTTGCCCTATTGCATGTGGTGGCATTGTTCTCAAGAGCTCTTATGTGTTCTAAAATTCTCTTTTTCAACGAACAGATGGTACTTCCAACATATCTCACTCCACACTTGCACTCAAGTATATATATCAAGGGGTTTGATTCACAGTTGATTTTTTGATTGATCCGCATCGCAACACCATTCGCGTCTAGGTAGGACCTCACATTTTTCCCAATAATACAAGTCTTACAACTAGAGCACTTCCTGGAGCCCTTGCTTACTTCCTGCAGCCAGGATCTGTCTTGTTTATCTTCAAAATAGCTACGTAACAACATATCTTTGATGGACGGGGCTCCTTCATAGGCAATTATTAATGTGGGTTCTAAACTTTCTTTTATGTCTGGATCTTCTCTGAGAATACGCCAATATTTCTGAAAAATCTGTCTGATAGTACCACTTTCTTCAATGCATGATAAAATAACTAAATTTTTATGTTTGTGATACACTCTGAGAGCTTTTTCTCTGCTTTTCTGTTACCGACATTTCACTATGGTCCACGTTTCTTACTCTTTCTAGACCTCTCTGTATCTGATCTTTCTGATCACTCTTTGCTCTGAACCTGTTTACCATTACTGCCCCATGTTTCTCAAATTCAGACTCTATAGAGTAATTTCTCCTGATTCTGAGAAATTCCCCATACAGAATGTTTCGTATCACATGGGTGGGATGAAAACTGGACGCATGTAGAATAGAATTGGTCGAGGTCTCTTTTTTAAACAAGACTGTTTGCAACTCATGATCTTTAACATACATGGTTACATCCCCCCCCAAAAAAAATTCTTATCAATTATATATGTAACTTTCACACCTGCGGAATTGGAATTTAACATCTCAAAAAAACTTTTAAAGTTCCTCATTGTGCCATTCCAGACAATGAATAAATCATCTCAATATCTGGTCCATAGTACAACCTTGTCCATATAATGTTGATGATATTCCCCGCATGACAATTCTTTCTTCCACCACCATATCGTTAAGTTTGCATAACTGGGAGAAGAAGCCGCATCCATCGCTGTTCCACATTGTTGTTTGTACACCTGTTCATCAAATATGAAAATATTATTTTTTAAACAAAAGTCTACCATATCCAATATCATATCTGAGTGATAGTACTCTCCATTTTTTCTTTCTTTTAAGAAGGCCACTACATCAATGGTTACCAAAAGGTATTCCTTTTGCCTTGCAATGCCATCAATAATTCTAAGTTGATCTCCAGGGTCTCTAATGTATGAACTCAAATTGTGCACCATGGGAGATAGACAGTACCCTAAATATTTATCAATGTTTTCCAATAGTGAACCACATGCTGAAATTATTGGTCTCTCAGGAGGATGCTTTTGAATTTTAGTTAAAAAGTAAATCGCTGGTAGTATTGGATGTTCCACCATTAAGAATTTCAATTCATCATCTCTAATGAGCAAATGAGAATGCAATTTTTTCAGTCTTTGATCAATCACTTGTTTGATTTCCCAAGTTGACTTATAAGGCAGCTTTATGTAACTCACTGCATCATTTAATTCTCTCATGGCTTCTCTGATGTACAATTCCTTATCAAATATGACCACATTGTTCCCTTTAACTGTTGACTTAATGATGTTGATAGGATTATCTTGTAAAGCTTTGATTGCTTGTCTTTCCTCTATCAATAGATTCTCATTTTTACCATTGTTTTCCACTTTTTTTACTTTCTCCAGTTCCTTCCTTGCCAATTCACAAAATAAATCTATTTTATTGTCAGGAGGTAATGTCGAACACAATTTTGATTTTGGTTTAAAATTGCTGTTTATATGTGTATCCGTGTCTATATGACAGTACAACTGAGTGTTAGTTAGATATTCTAGTCCTTGATGACCCTGTAATTACACAATATTCCTCAAGGCAGGTATCTGGTGAATTCTGATTTGATTAGTTCATCGTAAACCAATTGTATCTACTCCTTTCTTTGGATTTTGTGCATGAACCTTCATTAGTTTAAATTTTCTAGCAAATTTATACATATCAATTTTGGCACCAACTTCATTGAAGTGAATTTCTGGGCAAAAGGATAGGGCTTTGTTTAACACAATGGCCCTCATTATGACATTGGCTGTAAGTGCTGCTTACCACCATGCTGACTGCCATCAACATACCGCGACCACGGCGGCATACCGCTACGGGTTTTATGACCCACACATAGAAATCTGCAACTATACAGACACACACATAAGTCCACCAGCTCAAAGGTCAGTGATAAACTGGCAGTACCAAAACCAACACCGTTACACCAACAGAAATATGCCCACAGCATCATGACCCACGAATCACCACGGCGGTCATTCAACCACGGTAAACCATTGGCGGTAAGGACCGCCACAGTCAAAATACACGCACCCATACAAAACTACACCACATTGGACAATTCAAACTACACACACCTGACACACACACCACACCCACACCCACACACCCACACCAATATAAAACACACACCCATATTACCCACAACCCTTTACGACCCAAAGAATTTGGCAAGTGAGAGAGAGAAAAGCCAGGAGCACCCACTGAATCTGAGCCACAAAACACCATCACGCATACACCATCTAAGGACCTCACAGCACATTCCCCAACAAATCATCCAACACACCCTGACACACTCCACTCACACTATACCAATGCCACCACAAAGACACCTCAGATTCTCTGAGGAGGAGCTAAGGGTCGTGGTGGAGGAAATCACCGGGTACATCCACAGCTATTCAGATCACAGGTGCAGCAGACGTCCATTGCTAGGAAGATGGAGCTATGGCGGAGAGTCATGGACAGGGTCAGTGCTGTGGGACAGCATCCCAGAACAAGGGATGACATCAGGAAGAGGTGGAACAGCCTACGGAGAAAAGTGCGTTCGGTGGTTTCAAGACACAAGATGTACAGAGGACTGGCAGTGGACACCCACCTCCTCCCCCACAACTAATAACATGGGAGGAGCAAGTCTTGGTGATCATGCATCCTGAGGGCCTGGCAGGGATAGCAGGAGGAATGGACTCTGGTAAGTCAAATCTTTACAACTTAATTTCCCCTACCTGCATGCCATCACAAACACCTACCCCTACCATGACCCCCATCCCTCCACCACCTAACATATACCCCACCATCACAACCCACCCATCCTAATACCAAGCCCTGCATGCAACACCAAAGCATCACAGACCTGCATGGACACCCATTACCACAGCATGCACACTCATGACAATCACTTAGCCAACCAACTCACAACTCCCACAAGCCAAAGCTACCTTGGTAATAACAACCATAGAGGGAAAAATACCCATGCACAAGATGTCACACGCAGAAACAATAACACTGCATTTACATCCCCACAGGACCCCCACACAAAGTCACCGGAGAGGAGGTGCCAGCCACATCCAGTCCCCCCCCAGAAGAGGCCCACAGTGATGACAGCAGCTCTGCACGCCTGGATCAGGATGACCAACCTGGCCCATCAGGGACCTCTGGGCAGTCGGTCACCCAGCCACATTCCCAAACCACCACAGAGCCTTCCCCCTCAGGAAACACCAGCACAGCACCCAGCATCCCATCACTCTGTCCCCAGGACACGTCAATCAGCAGTGTGTCCACCACTACAGAGAAACACGGGCAACCCCACAAACACAGGACGATCAGGGACCTGGGGTCAGTGGCAGAGCCCACCTTGAACTGCCATTGCTCCACTTCCTATGCCCCCTTGGACAATGCACCTGTGATACCAATAGACTGGACTCTATCCTGGACATTTCTCCACCATCAACCCATCCCACTGCAATACCCCCTACACATATTACCACAGAAATTAACACCCTTGGAAAAAATAAAAATATGGAGTCTGTCAATTTATTGAAATATGCATTACTTAAACAGTCTGTAAACATTGCAGTTCAAATGTACAGTTATATTTACATAGGTATGACCTGTAGTGGGCCGCAGTAAACACACCAGGAGCCAGACTGGGGCACAGATATCTGAAAATAGAGATACCAAAGGGTACAGTGAGTGGCCATAGAAATGGGGAAATCAGGCTGCATGTACAATGTCCAACACAAAACTGCAATGGAAGGTGAAGTTACAGTGTCCTACTTGTGTGTCACTGGACGTACTGTTGGCTTATTGTAGTTCTGTTGTCCACATCCTCTTCCTCTGCCTCCTCTTCGTCACTGTCTACAGGCTCCATCGCTGCCACACAACCATCCCCAGGCTCATCCTCTTGTAGAAAAGGTACCTGGCGTCTCAAGGCCAGGTTGTGCAACATGCAACGATGATTTGGCACAGCTTCTTGGGTGAGCAGTACAGGGATCCACCTGTCAAATATAGGAACAGGAATCTGCCCTTCAGCAGGCCAAGGGTGCGGTCAATGATCCTCCTTGTTTGCCCATGTGCCTCATTGTAACATTCTTCTGCCCTTGTCCTGGCATTCCTCGCTGGGGTCAGTAGCCATGAGAGGTTGGGGTAACCAGAGTCACCTGTAACTCACCCTTAGGGCCAACCCCACACCCATATACCTACATCAACTGAGTGGGGACCATGGGCTCACCTAATAGCCATACCCCGTTCCTCTGGAGTTGAGACATCACATATGAGATGCTGATATTCCTCTAGATAAAGGCATCATGAACAGAGCCAGGATACTTTGCATTGACATGGGAGATGTACTGGTCTGCCAAACACACCATCTGCACATTCAGAGAGTGAAAGCTCTTTCGATTTTTGAACACCTGTTCATTTCTACGGGGGGGGCAAAGGCAATATTTGTACCATCAGTTGCACCGTTGATGTTGGGGATATGTCCCAGTGCATAGAAGTCAACCTTCACTGTGGCCAAATCATCCACCTGGGGGAATACGATGTAGTTGTGCATATGTTTCAGCAGGGCAAACAACACTCTGCTCAGCACGTTTGAGAACATAGGCTGTGACATCCCTGATGCCATGGCCACTGTCACTTGGAAGGAACCACTTGCCAAGAAATGGAGCACTGACAGGGCCTGCACTAGAGGGGGGATACCTGTTGGGTGGTGGATAGCTGAAATCAGGTCTGGCTCCAATTGGGCACACAGCTCTTGGATTGTGGCCCTATCAAGTCTGTAGGTTAGAATAATGTGCCTGTCCTCCATTGTCACCAGGTCCACCAGGGGTCTGTACGTGGGTGGATGTCTCCATCTCCTATTTATCCTCCGTGGTTGAACTCTAGGTGGAAAAACGGTGAGCAGAAGGTCAGATTCAAACATATACACAGATTAATAGGCAAATTTTTGTTTTACAGAAACAGTATGTAAACTTGTAAGTCAGTTGACCTGCCTATGTCTGATGTGACTTAGTTAGGTGTCACGGCCTGTGACCCCCTGAAATGGGGGCTGTCTGATGTGTGAGAAGGGACAAGTGGAAATGAGGTAATTCTGCTTGCTTTGTGCGCTGTTGCGGTCGGTGGTCGATGACCGCAGTGCAACACCGCATTGGTTATCATTATCGTACGGGTTCCAGGAGCCAATGGCGATGTACGCCGGCAGTGACGGTACGCATTGCTTCAGACGTGACTGCCATTTTCTGTCTGTTCACTCACTTGCTATCTGACCTTCAACAGGAGAGGACCTACACTGCAAGTGCTGCTGTGTCCTGTGTCTGGAAGCAACCATGGCTCGAGTGTCTGGAGAAAGGGCCCCTGCCTTCACTTCGGAGGAGTTGAAGGGAGACTGGTGAATGGGATCCAACCCCAGTACCCTTTACTTTATGGTCCTCCAGACCAACAGGTGAGTACACTGTGAGCTGTGTGTGTAAGCCTCATGTGGGGGGGCTGAGGGGTTCTGGGCAGAGAGCTGCATGTATGGTGGTCAATGTCTGTGCATAAGGGGATGGGAGGGATATGGTGGGCCATGAGTATGACAGTCCGGACGGTATGACTAATACCTTTTCTGATGTATTTTTCTTGCAGGACAGCGCCCATCAGAAAAATGGTATTTGGTGTGCCATCGCCAAAGAGGTGCGGACCCTGGGGGTCTTTGATAGGCGGAGCACCCACTGCCGCAAACGGTGGGAGGACCTGCGCCTCTGGGAAAGGAAGATGGTGGAGGCCCAGCTGGGGCTGGCTTTCCAATGAGGAAGGGGTGCCCATAGTACCCTGAAACCCCTGATGTTCCGCATCTTGGCAGTGGCCTATCTGGAGTTGGATGGGCGCTTGAAGGTATCACAGCAGCCACAAGGGGGTGAGTACAGATTCAGATTCTTGACTTTGCACGTGTTAAGGTGTTACCTGGGTGGGGGATGAGGGCTGTGGGTGCCCCTAGGCCAGGGCAAACATGACCGGGTAGGTTCCATGATGGGCAAGCTCAGATGCACTCCAACCACAAACTTGTTGGTGGGCATCTACTACTGGGCAGGGTCCTGTGGGATTCAGGTGTGCAGCTAATGGCGTTAGTCATTGTACTCCATGGGCTGGTGACTAGCATTGTAACTGGTAGTGCATGGCCTACTGCATATGGCTGTTCCCTCTGAGTTATGTACGCCAATGGTAGTGTTGTTGTTGGCATCGACCAAGTGTATCCTCTGTCTCTCCCCCATTTTTTGTTTTGTCACCCTGTTCTTGTGTGCATTAGCAGCATCTGGCGGAGGAGCAGAGGCAGCGCCAACAGAGGGAGCTGCATTCCACATGGCCTGGAGGCCAAATCCATCAATGGTGAGGGCACCAATGGGACGAAGGGTGAGGGCAACACCACTACAGAGATAGGAGGGGACAGTACCGACAGCGTATTCTCCTCCGATGAAAGCTCCCTGGTGGTGGCGGACACCTCTGTGCCCACCCCAACTACAGCCGCCGCCACCTGTACCAGCACCTCCCTCCCAGCAGTCCCTCAGCATGTTTCCCGTGCCCGCTCACACAGGAGGGTGGGCATCTCCTTCACCCAAGGCACCTCAGGCCCTGCCCCATTCAGCCCTGTTGCCCTCAGTGAGGAGACTATTGATCTCCTGAGATCCCTCCCTGTTGGGCAGTCAACCATACTGAATGCCTTCCAGGGTCTATCAGGGCATTTGCAACAAACAAATGCATACCTGGAGGGCATTCACTCTGGTGTGGCGGCCCAAAAGAGAGCATTCCAGGCTCTGGCCAACTCACTGATGGCAGCCATTGTCCCTGTCTCCAGCCTCCCCCCTCCAACTTCGTCTTCCCAGTCCCAATGCCCTCAACTCCAGCCTATCCCAAGCACACCTTTAGACCAGCATTCACCCAAATCAACACACAGAAGTGGCTCAGGCAAACACGAGCACCACACTTCATCTCACAGGCACACACACAAGCACCATCCAGATGCAGACACACCAACATCCACTGCCTCCTCCTCCTCATCCACCTCCCTCCCAGTAGCGTCTCCACTCACACCTGCATGCACTACATCCTCATTCACTCCCTCCATTACCAGCATGCCTATCACTACATGCCCCTCACTGACAGTCACCACCCCCACATCCATGCACACGTCCCCTGTGTCCTCTCCCACGGTGTCTGTGACTCCCGCCTCCCAAAGTACACAAACACAAGCACACAGACACCCAACAGCCATCCACCTCACAACAGCATCCAGCCCATGCACCTGCACACAAACACACCAGACTGACACCTCCTACAACCACTCCCTCTTCCTCCACTCCCAAACCTTCACCCTCTTCCCGTCCCAGTGTCCCTAAGAAGATTTTCCTCGCCACCATTGACCTGTTCCCTACCCCTCCCCCCGTCCTTCACTTTGGGCCAGAGTGGCCAGAATCCAGCCCAGCACCTCAGCCACCCAGTCCACGGCTACTGTGGTTTCTGCAGCTGTTGCAGGTGGGGGAGACTCCAGCCAGCAAGGGGAAGGAGGAACCACCAGCCAGCAAGGGCAAGAAAAAACCACCAGCTGGCAGAAGCAAGGATGCACCACCATCTGCCAAGGGCAGGCAATGGCACACAACACCAGCCATGGCACTTCAGCAACCGAGGCTGCAGGGGAAGGGCTGGATCCTCCCCCCACCACAGACAGCACTGCCACCTGCACTGTGGCCAGCACCACTACCTGCACCGCAGCCAGCACCGCCACCTGCACTGCAGCCAGCAGCACCACTGCCAGGAGCAGGCCCAGTGGGCAGCAGTCCGAGGCTGCAGTAGAAGGGCTGGAGCCTCCCCCCACCAATGACAGCACCGCCACCTGTACCGCGGATAGCACCGCTACCTGCACAGCGGTCAGCACCGCCACCTGCACCGCGGCCAGCAGAACCACTGCCAGCAGCAGCAGCCTCAGTGGGCAGCCGTCCAAGGCTGCCGGGGAAGGGCTGGAGCCTCCCCCCACCACTGACAGCACCACTACCTGCACCGCAGACAGCACTGCTACCTGCAATGCGGCCAGCACCGCCACCTGCACCGCGGCCAGCAGCACCACTGCCAGGAGCCCCAGTTGGTAGCCGTCCGAGGCTGCAGGTGAAGGGCTGGAGCCTTCCACCACCACTGACAGCACCGCTACCTGCAGCGCAAATGCAATCCATTGAGCAGCTGTCACCACCGGCGAGCAGTATGACCACATGGGCTGCAGTGCGTCCTGGCCCCTGCAACACCTGTCAGTGTGACACCCAGGTGAGAGACTGTGACCATGCCTCATCCAGGATTAAGCACACTGGGCACAAAGCCCCCTCTAGAACCAGTGGAGGAAGGCATCCACTCAACCCCTCCTTGGCAGGATGGAGCACACTGGGCACAAAGCCCCCTCCAGAACCAGTGGAGAAGCCACGCACTTGAGAAACTGTGGCCTTGCACTCCCCAGGACCAAGCAGTGGGCAAACCACCCACTTGAAAGACTGCGGCCTTGCACTCCCCAGGACCAAGCAGTGGGCAAACCACCCACTTGAGAGACTGTGGCTTTGCACTCCCCAGGACCAAGCAGTGGGCAAACCACCCACTTGAGAGACTGTGGCCTTGCACTCCCCAGGACCAAGCAGTGGGCAAACCACCCACTTGAGAGACTGTGGCCTTGCACTTCCCAGGACCAAGCAGTGGGAATCGAGCCCCCTCCAGGCCAGTGGCGTTGTACCATCTTCCGGCTGAGGTGCCCCCATTCCCCTGCGGTGCCTGTGTTTTTCCGACCTGATGCCCCTGCAGTGTTCTCTCTGTATTGAGGCAGGAGTCAAGTGTGGCCTTGGCCCATGTGTTATGGCCCCGTGGGCCACAGGCATTTTCGAGTGGGCATTGTCCCTCCTTTTGTTTATATTGTACATACTGTTTATTGATTTAAGGGTGCATTTATTTTAAACTGTACTATTACACTCATTTTACTACATTCCTTTTGTCCCAGCGTTATTCCTGAGGGTTAAGGGTGTATATGTAATGTTGTTGTCTGTTTGTGTGTATGGTGTTGGGGGTGAGGGTGGGAGTGTTGTGTGTTGCGTGTGTGTGTCACTCTCTTTTCTCCCCCAGCCTTGTGTGCTAGGTGCAGTACTCCCCGTGATCGTCTTCGCCGGCATCGTGTTCCTGGTGTATGAGGAGGTACACCAGCTTTTGAAAAATGTGCAGTTCGGGCTCCATGGCGTCGTGGTTCGTCTTTGAATGTCAAGAGGTGAGTCGTTTCTCTTTAGTGTACTGTTTCTGCTGTGCTTTTGATGTCGTTGGTACTGCCCCAGAAAAGGTGGTGGATAGGACTGTTGTAATGCTGTGGGTGGTACATTGTCTTCCACCTGGCTGTTGGTGGTTACCGCTGCGGTGTTTGTTGCTACCGCTGTGGCGTTCGGTGTGTTAAAGTGGCTGTCTGTTTTGGCGGTTTCCGCCATGGTCATGATTCCATTTTTTTTACCATCGGCCTGTTGGCGGTCTTACCGCCACTTTATCACTGACCGCCAGGGTTGTAATGAGGGCCATTGTGTCCTG
Organism: Pleurodeles waltl; assembly: GCF_031143425.1. NCBI lineage: Eukaryota > Metazoa > Chordata > Amphibia > Caudata > Salamandridae > Pleurodeles > Pleurodeles waltl. The sequence goes on from NC_090447.1 coordinate 918,867,714, forward strand.
TCTGTGTTAAAATGTGGCTAGAGATATTTACCACCAAATCATTTTCTCCATATTTATTTCCTCCGATTCAGAAGAGGTTACGTTCTTCTCATGGCCTCTTCTAGTCCTTCTCTTTTTCTGCCCCTTCCTCTGTCCTAGTTTACATTATTTCCTCTTTCTCTGGATTGTTGATCTAAAAAAAACAATTGCATTTCCTCTACAAATGTTGATTTATTTGATGACTGTATCTGTGTTTTGCCATAACTTTCTGTTTCTGAACCACTAGTGGTTTCTCATGATGATAATGAGGTCTCACTTTGATCCATGGCTAGTGGTTGCTCCTGACTTCTCTGTTATTTCAAAATATCAAATCTTCTGGCAAATGTGAATATTTTTCCTTGTGTATAGTCATTTAAGTCTTTAATGATTTCTTGCTGTTTTTTTTTTTTTACTTTGTCCTCATGTTTGTCTTGTTTTATATCCAGTTGTTTTTGTTATTTTTCTCCTTTCTCCTTTTTCACCAGTTGTGAGATTGTTTCTTGCAAATCTTTTAATTTTGATGTTAATTTATCTAAATCTTTTTTGGCATACTTAATAAGTATTCTAATCATATTTTTTGAGAATTGCATCTTATTTTGACCCCAATCTTGCATTAGTTCTAAAGATATACCTGGATGATTAGGTATCACAAAAATCCTAAATCCTCTTGGACCTCTGTCTACTTCTTAGTATTTTCCAGGGTAATAATTTCCCCACTCTTATTTATTTCTTTTCTTGGCCTGTTTTCGAATTGGAAAAAAAAAGGATTGAGCTCATTTCTTCTCTGCAGGCACTTCCCCTCACCGATGTGGTTTCTGCGTTTGTATTGCTGTTGAAAAAGGACTCTGCCTCTTTCTGATACCTTGCTGTTCTTGCTTCCAACATCTTGATAATGATAGGAAATGCCCTTTATATTCCTGTTAATTCACTTGTACACTGCAAATGATCACTAAGAGTATCACTCTCTTGGATTAAATCCACACGTCAATACATAAAGCTTTTACGTGTGTGTCCGGTGATGCTGCTTGTAATTGCCTCTACTCTTTATCAATTTTTTCCTTACTCCCACCTGTTGTCTTTTGTATCCTAACTCGTGGTTGCCAATGGTTTTCAATTTTACTGACTGTTCTTTTTAACCACGGGCGAAATCAAAACATTTTAACATATGTAAACAGTACCAATGTAATTCCTCATTTTGTTCTTTCACACTATCACCTTAATGTCCTGTTTTATTTTACACTGTAAAACCATCTTTAAATTACTCGAGCCATCTGTGTAAATCACCTATTTACTTATTATATATATATATATATATATATATATATACGGTTACGGGGATGTTACAGTTAGGCTCACATTGTAAACATACAAAACCATAGCAATTGACCTGTTATAGTTAGAGTCATCTTAGATAACATCACTGATAAATCAGTGTAATATTTGAAGTAAAAATGTTGATGAAAAAACTGTGCATGGCGGGGGTGTAAGTTATAGTTACCCTAGGGCATGAGTTATAGTTGCTTGAGATGACTATAACTATAACAGGTGAATTTCAATGGTTGTGTATGTTTAAAATGTGAGCCTAACTATAACGTCCTTGTAACCTCTGTTTTTTTCTGTGAATTTCGATGTTTTTTTTAACATAAAGTATTTTTCATTACTAATCGTTAATCCAACCACCGCCATACATGGCCTTTGGCCGTGCGTGGAGGAGGTTGGCTGCAGAGCCTTGCCATCCCGTCAACCACCCAACCACACGTTGCACAATCCCTTTGGTCTTGCACAGCATGAGTTGGACGCAGGTCTGCGTGGCCCATCTCCCTTGGCTAATTTTGATCCTGGGAACCCCCAACCTCTCCAGGGCCCGACCTTCTAAAATTTGCTTTTTGTGGGGGAGGGGTGCCATGTGGTCTTCCACTTTTAATGGGATATTAGCCCAGGGAGGTGGTGGTCCCCAGAGCTCTGGGTGATTCCTCGGGCTGCAGGGGGGAATGGGTGCCCCCCCATTTAATTGGACATTAGCTGCATGGAGGTGGCAGTCCCTGGGGCTGGTGGGGACAGGAGGCCCCCCCACACATAACTGGACATTAGTCCTGGGAGGTGGCGGACCCTGGGGCTGCTGCGGGGTGGGCGTATCCACTGGAGCCCTGGAGAGGTGACACCTGCATTCCAAATTTTGATGCCCCGTTACCCGGCTAAACTGGGCGCTTCAATTAAACAAGCACAGTAGGCCGAGTTTCGGTATTTTTGGAATTTTTGCCAGATTTACAAATCCACCATGACGCAGTTGAAAATATATTTTTTAAAAAGCTTTTTTTGCTCTGGGGGGTCCAGAGCTGGGTCCAGGGTGTTCCTACTCTGGCCCCTTTTCTATTTTTTTTAAACTTTTGTTTGGGACTCAGCTGAAGCCGAGTCCCAACATGGCTGGCTTGTTGACGTGTTGGCAGCAATCAGATCCCGGCAACAGATCAGGATGGTCTGTCGAGGCTTTGCAGCCCCTATATATTCAAATATGGATTTTCTTTAATTTTTCTAAAACTTCTGAACAGGTTTACACCACCAACAAGGTTGCTTTATGGAGCAAGAGCTACCTTTCTGCCAAATTTTGTGCAATTCTGTTGAGTGGTTCGGGTGCTATTCCTGTTCAAAATCCCTATCCAGAAATGCATATATATATATATATGTAGAGAGAGAGAGAGAGAGAGAGAGAGATGGCACCTGCGTTTTTTGCCCTGGGCTCAGCAGCCATCTAGGGAAACCTACCAAACCTGGACATTTCTGAAAACTAGACACTCAAGGGAGTCCAGGGAGGTGTGACTTGCATGGATCCCCCAGTTTCTTCTTATCCAGAATTCTCAGCAAACCTCAAATGTAGCTAAAAAAAAATCTAATTGTCCCAATAATTTCTCCGTGGGATCACTGCACCAGCACAAATTTCCTACCACCCAACATTCACCTCAGTCTCCGGATAAAAATGATACCTCACTTCTGTAGGGGAGCCAAGTGTCTGTGACAGGAAAGAGCCAAAAACATGTTGAAATTGAGGGGGAACCAAAGCGGGTCCAAAAAGGCAGCAGAATGTTTATCAGTATAGATGCGACAATTCTGGGTGGTTGGAATTATGTATATTCTTGCAGATTCTGGGAGGTTGCACCACAAAAATGTGGGAAAAATATGTGATTTCAAGCCAAGTTGAAGGTTTGCAGGGCATTGTGGGTAAGAAAATGTTGTGGGATGCATGTGAAGCACACCACCCTCGACTCACCCAGATGTTTAGTTTTCAGATGTGTCTCCGTATCGTAGATTTTTCTACATGGCAAGTCCAAAAAGTGCAGCCCTCACCATTCCAAGTGGGACGATTTTGAGAGTTAGGCAAACTCTCATGGCCCAAATGCAAAACTAAAACCCAAAATAAACAAATGTCCTCTTGCTTGCCGTTGAGCTAAGACCTTTTAGTGTGCAGGGGGAGAGCTGAAAGACTGTTACCCCCTTCAGTTGGGGTGGGGGCATAACCATAGCCTTATTGGTTGGTAGCCACCACCCCCAAAATTGTTTTTAAAATTCCCTGGCATCTTGTAGGCTTTCTCCTCCCCCAGGAGTGGAACAGGGGTTATTGTTCCATTTGCCCACTGGTAGGCAGAACAACTTTGACCCCATTTATTTGGAGTGGGGGTATGGTAACACCCCCACCCTCTTTTTTTAAAATAAATTTTCCCTAGTCTCTGCTGGGCTTTCCGCCCCCCCCCTTGGGGGCAGATGGGCCCTAGAAAAATAGGCTGCTCTGCCCCCAAGGGGGGCAGAAATAGCCAAAAGTATTGTGCCCCCATGGGGAGCGACCCTTGCCCAAGTGGCTGCCCCCCAAACAAAACACACACTCACCAATCCCGGGTGCCTAAGTGGTTTCTAACCTCCCTGGGGGCAGATCAGCCTAATAGAAATAGGCCAATCTGTCCCCAAATGGTGCAGAAATGACCTAAAATAAATGTGCCCTCCAGGGGAGTGACCCTTGCCTAAGGGGTCTTTCCTCTTGGATGAAACTGTTGCAAAAAAATAAATCCCTGCTGTCCAGTGGTTTCTGCCCCACTTGGGAACAGATTGGCCTAAGAAATATGGGTTGATTTGCCTCTAAGGGGGGCAGAAATGGCCTAATATAAAGTTGCCCCCCAGGGGAGCGACCCTTGCCTAAAGGGTCGCTACCCATCCGTAATTTTTTTTTTAAACCCTGGTGCCTAGTGGTTTCTGCCCCCCTTTGGGGCAGATTGGAATAATTAAAATAAGCCGATCTGCCCCCAAGAAGAGCACAAATAGCCTAAAATAAATTTGCCCTCCAGGGGAGCGACCCTTGCCTAAGGTGTTGCTCCCCTTGCGTGAAACTGACAAGACAAAGAAAATCTCTGGTGTCTAGTGGGTTCTGTCACCCTTGGGGGCAGATTGGTCTAATAAAAATAGGTCAATCTGCCCCAAGGGGGACAGAAATGGCATAAAAACAATTTGCCCAACAGGGGAGCGACCCTAGCCTAAGGAGTAGTTCCAACAGCTGAAAAAAATATTATCCCTGGTGTCTAGTGGCATCTAATTAAAATAGGCTGATCTGCCCTGAGGGGGGGGGGGGGGGGGGCAGAAAAGGCCTAATTAAAAAATGCCCCTCTTTGGTGAGCGGCCTTTTCCAAGGAGCCACTCCCCTCATGTGTTTACAAAAGTAAACACACATTTCTGGTGTATAGTGGCATTCCTGACATGAAAGGAAAGTAAGGAAAGGAAAGGCCTTCCCTTTCATTTCATGTCTCTTTGCCTGCTCCCACCCTCCATCAGAAGAGAAATGCAAGTATTTCTCTTCCAGTCGTGCTGGAAGCTGAGCTTGCAGTGAGATGGGGGCAGCCTCTGATGAGTTCAGCATGCGATTGTGCACTGACGTTGTCAGACGTCACTGGGAGGCAGGGGTGGAAGGGGAAGCAATTCACCTTCCATCCCTGTCCAGGGAGGGGAGACGGGTCCAGGACATAATGATTACTTCCTCGACACCCGAGCAGAGCAGCAGAGGACGTAACTGTTATATCCTTGACACCAAAGGGGTTAAACACTCACTTGTTATAGCTATATTACTAAACTATAATGTGGTAGCATATTGTCATATACACCGAGTAAATTTCCAAGGAATTTCCAAAAACCTTTCCACTAACTTGCAACTTTACTGATAAAACGATGTAGTGTATTAACCTTTTAGATGCGGGCGTCGGCCACTGGCCGACGCCCACACTCCCTCCCTGGTGCGGGTCACGACCAGTGGCCGACACCAGGGAGGGGGTTAAAAATCCTCCGGTGCAATGCAAGTTGGGGGTTTCCAAGTATGCCCTACAAAGTGATTCCTCGAACTGAGAGAGCATATCTACCGTATAGGTTCACTTGGCTATTATACAGGATTAGCCAGGACTCTGATGAGAACAGAGACATGGATGGGTAAGGAAAGCTTATGGTAGGAGTGCCTTCACAGGGTTATTGCACAGGTAGAAGGCAGATAGTAAAGGTAGTACAGATGTACATCCTCTACACCTGGTTCAAACCCATTGGTGCCATCCCAGCACTGAAGGAGAATGACTTGTATAGGTCAGTGTTTGACCTGCTTTTCATGTTCATCCTCCATCAGAACTTAGTAGATGTTCAGTTTGCTGTATAAGTGCATTATAGTCACATCACTGCACATAATGTTGGCTGGGACATATGCTACGTTCTCATGGACTCCCCTATGTACCAAACACTACCCTTTTCCATAGCCTATGACCTTCTCTTTAGGGAACATCATGAGAAATCCCCAGCATGTCTCCCTTAGTTTCAAAGGTAGATATGCTCACTCAGTTCGAGGAATCGCTTTGTACGGCATACTCGGACACCCCCAACTTGCATCCACAAACTGGAAGGATTTAGCACAGAGAGTGCGTTAAAGGCGCATGAAAAACATGTCTTCCTGAGCCTCAGGTGGCTGTCACAGGAGTCATTAGTAAAGGTTTGTTACGCATGCATTTGGTAATGTTAAGGAAGAAGGAGGCAGTTACTTGACAGGTGGTAAAATGTAGTCAAACTTATTCCGTTCTGTGGCGTGTGAATGTGATGGGCCCTTGTCTGGCAGCGGTAAGTTAATGTGAGTGGAGTGATTGATTGGATTGGGCCCGTGGCTGGCGATATGAAAGGGTTGTTTGTTGTCTGTGAATGGCGTGTGAATGGACCATAAAGAGGTTGGTGCCTGGACGCAGCTTTATGGCCCACCTTCAGAAGGCTTGGTTTCAATATTCAGATACTTTGATAAGTAATCATGCTTTGAAACCATAATTTCTGGAGGTGCTAAAACCAACCAGTGTGAGTGGTGGGTTAACTTTAACAAACTAGTACCAGGGGAGTCCAAGGGTGCAGGACTTGCATGGCTCTCACCAGTTTTTCTTCACCCAGAATCCCCTTGAAATTACATTATGTGCTTAAAAAACACATTTTCCTTGCATTCCAATGAGCAGAAGTCCAGGGATCTGCAGGGATCCTCAAAATTCCTACCACCCAGTGTTTCCCCACTTGTCCTGATAAAAACACAACCCCGCTTGTGTGCCTGCGCCTAGTGCCTGCTTCAGGAATGAATCACTCCAGGGTTAACAGTAGACCTCAAGCAAGGACTACCATGGACCCTTGTGTGATCCATTCCTGTCGCGGGCACTAGGCCTACCCACACAAGTGAGGTATAATTTTTATCGGGAGACTTGGGGGGATGCTGGGTGAAAGGAAATTTGTGGCTCCTCTCAGATTCCAGAACTTTCTGTCACCGAAATGTGAGGAAAACCTGTTTTTTGCCACTTTTTGAGGTTTGCAAAGGATTCTGGGTAACAGAACCTGGTCAGAGCCCCGCAAGTCACCCCATCTTGGATTCCCCTAGGTCTCGAGTTTTCAAAAATGCACAGGTTTGGTAGGTTTCCCTAGGTGCCGGCTGAGCTAGAGGCCAAAATCTACAGGTAGACACTTTGCAAAAAACAGCTCTGTATTTTGTCAAAAAATGGGATGTGTCCACGTTGCGTTTTGGGGCATTTCATGTCGCGGGCGCTAGGCCTACCCACACAAGTGAGGTATAATTTTTATCGGGAGACTTGGGGGAAGGCTGGGTGGAAGGAAATTTGTGGCTCCTCTCAGATTCCAGAACTTTCTGTCAACGAAATGTGAGGAAAACTAGTTTTTTTAGCCACTTTTTGAGGTTTGCAAAGGATTCTGGGTAACAGAACCTGGTCAGAGCCCCGCAAGTCACCCCATCTTGGATTCCCCTAGGTCTCGAGTTTTAAAAAATGCACATGTTTGGTAGGTTTCCCTATGTGCCGGCTGAGCTAGAGGCCAAAATCTACAGGCAGGCACTTTGCAAAAAACGGCTCTGTATTTTGTCAAAAAATGGGATGTGTCCACGTTGTGTTTTGGGGCATTTCCTGTCGCGGGCGCTAGGCCTACCCACACAAGTGAGGTATCATTTTTATCGGGAGACTTGGGGGAACATAGAATAGCAAAACAAGTGTTATTGCCCCTTATCTTTCTCTACATTTTTTCCTTCCAAATATAAGAGAGTGTGTAAAAAAAACGTCTATTTGAGAAATGCCCTGCAATTCACATGCTAGTATGGGCACCTCGGAATTCAGAGATGTGCAAATAACCACTGCTCCTCAAAACCTTATCTTGATCCCATTTTGGAAATGCAAAGGTTTTCTTGATACCTCTTTTTCACTCTTCATATTTCAGCAAATGAATTGCTGTATACCCAGTATAGAATGAAAACCAACTGCAGGGTGCAGCTCATTTATTGGCTCTGGGTACCTAGGGTTCTTGATGAACCTACAAGCCCTTTATATCCCCGCAACCAGAAGAGTCCAGCAGACAAAACGGTATATTGCTTTCAGAAATCTGACATCGCAGGGAAAAGTTACAGAGTAAAACATAAAGAAAAATGGCTGTTGTTTTCAGCTCAATTTCAATATTTTTTTATTTCAGCTGTTATTTTCTGTAGGTAAACCTTGTAGGATCTACAGAAATGACCCCTTGCTGAATTCAGAATGTTGTCTAGTTTTCAGAAATGTTTAGCTTTCCGGGATCCAGCATTGGTTTCACACCCATTCCTGTCACTAACTGGAAGGAGGTTGAAAGCACCAAAAATAGTAAAAATGGGGTATGTCCCAGTAAAATGCCAAATTTGTGTTGGAAAATGTGGTTTTCTGATTCAAGTCTGCCCGTTCCTGAAAGGTGGGAAGATAGTGATTCCAGCACCAGAAACCCTTTGTTGATGGCATTTTCAGGGAAAAAAACACAAGCCTTCTTCGGTGGACCTTTTTCCCATTTTTTTGGAAAAAACAAAATGTTCACTGTATTTTGGCTATTTTCTTGGTCTCCTCCACGGTAAACCACAAACTCTGGGTACCATTAGAATCCCTAGGATATTGGAAAAAAGGACGCAAATTTGGCATGGTTAGCTTATGTGGACAAAAAGTTATGAAGCCCTAAGCGCGAACTACCCCAAATAGCCAAAAAAGGGCTCAGCACTGGGGGGGAAAAGGCCCAGCAGCTAAGAGGTTAACAATCCGTGAAAATTGGATTTCAGAAAACATATCCTTTGCACATCAACACATAAAGTATTCTGATTTGTTTTCATCCTATTAAAATATTTTTTAATCACAAAGAAATATAAAGAATGGGCTTTCACAACTACTGAAATATATTTTGGAACGTTTGTACAGTTGACTTAGCCAATTAAATATTGTGAGTGAGGAAAAATCTGAAACCCTATTTCCTTTTTACAGCAGGACACACAGTTCATCTTACAAAGTCCTGGAACTCTGCAGTCAGAAGGAAAATTAATTCTAAGACAAACTGACTTTTCTCCTCTGTCTGTGAACACAGAGCAAATGTGACACAAGAACAAGATTTAAAGTAATCTTTTATTGCCCCTCCACTTTTCAACTGAACAGCACACCTGTTCTTTGTCAACTCGCTGGAAGGGGCAAGTAAGTCTTAACAATTGCTTGACCTGATCAAATAAGACTGGCCATAGTGAGTGGTCGAGCCCTGCTTGGATATAGGTTGTGCCCAGTCCATCAATTAGGGAGTAAAAAAATAGGGAGGTCCCAAAATGTGTTTTTCCCATTCATTTTTTGATAGGAATATTGAACATCGATACAGCAAAAACTGCTGAGGGGAATTACACCAAAGCTGACAGAAAGCTAGGTCTTGGTCTAGAAAGTGTGCTTTTTGTGATTTGGTGTTAATCTAAGTTTTTGAGAAATGTATGCTCAATAACTAAATTTCACGGCACTGAGGATCTGCAGAGTTGACAGATCATGATGTAAGATCTTATTGGATGCCACTACATTAACAAAGATGTGGTTGCAGTCATTTTACAGCTCAGGGACTGAGTCCCCAGTCCTAAAAATAAGGCTAAAAATTTATATAAATGTGTAGCTTAAGGATACCAGTGGAGTCAAATATGATTTTTTTTTTTACTTTTACCTAGAATTCGCAGTGGATTCATGGATATTTTATTTAAAAGCTGAAGCTTCCATTCTTTTAAGAAACAAACCAACAGGGTAATCAAGGGCCTGGGGGGCCCTTACCCAAGCCTCCTTCAGGCCTTCAGACCTGATCCCTCAGAGCCAATAAGTTAGTAAATTGGGGACTGAAAGACTCCCTCCCTGAGCCACTGCATGGCTCCAGGGACCCCCACCCCCAGGTTGGCACTTGTACAGTGTCCTGGGGCCCCAGTCCCTGGGACACACTGGTTTCTCTGCCCATGAGAGCACGGGCATGGGACTTTTATGTGCTTCGTATCAAAATATTATCTGCTTCCCTGGGTTGGCAGCAATGCTGGCTCCTGCTAGCAGCTGGGATGAGTGCTGGTGTGGAAGCCAACAGGCAGCGTGAGTCTAGTGCAGCCCCCATGTGCAAAAGGCTGTGCGGTGCTCCAGTTCATCCCAGTATTTAAAAAACAAAATCTGGCTCCTGCGCTTTGGGGGGGCCCTAGGACTCCCCCAGCCCTCAATAGAAAAAATTAAGTGTGGTGCCCTAGGTGGGCAACAAGGCAGCCTAGTTTAAGTTTAAAAAGTTGCTGGCACCAGCATGACCCTGCAAAAGAAATACATCTTGCGGGTAGCCTGTGAGGCCATGGGGACCTCTGGACTTCCTTTGAGTCCCCCAATGAAAATTAAACATGGTGGTCTCCAGGCAATGGGAACCTAAAAAATTAATTAAAAAAAATAATAATAAATGAGCGGCAGGGGCTGCTCATTTACTATTCACTGCTCAAAGAAAGAAGCACCCATAATGCCTTGGGCGGGCTCTATGTTTATATTTTTCAGATGCCGTTGGTGGCCCTACACCAGACAAGGGCACCAACAAACATTTTGCTAAAGTTGTGGGAGGCTACATCAGGGGTACATGGAGTACAGAAGACCCCCAGAAAAATTAAAACACCAAAAAATAGGTATTCTGGGTCATTAAACCCAAAGTGACAGGAAAGCACTCCTGGAATAACGAGCCCCCTTGTGGCTATTTTTATGGTTGCATTTTGTTGGCTAAACAATGTTAAAAGAAGACTCCAAGATAAGCTGATGCTTTTTTAAATACAACTTTATTACTTTTTCCTGGCAATCAATTTTAATAAAACTTTTGCTGTTAGAATTCATGAAATATATAATTTATAATAATTATTGGTTATTTTTACAAAGACAAAAAGTCTGATTTATGTCTTTTGATATGCTGACCCCTTTATAAAGCCAATAGGCTCACTTTATATATATTTTAGTATTCTGACTCTTTGACAAAGTCAGTAGGTCTGACTTACTTAAGTCATAATAATTCTTGCTTGTGTCTATATGTGAAGCTCACACTATACGTACACTAAACCTCACAAACTTGCCTATCTTTCCCCCCACACAAAAACATGTATCGCTCCCACTGATACATGGGTTTGAGAGTTCTCCATTGCATTCTCATAGTCAGAGTTTCTCCTCTGTCCATCCAGAAAAAGAATAATAACTCATGAACTGACAGACAGAATGAATCATGTCATTGGCTGTAGCTGGCACTGGTCTAACCAAGAACATGATTGAGGTGTTTCTGGTGCTAACAGTGAACTCTTTATCACTGCTATGTTAAGCGTAGACCCCTCCCTCATGAGCACTCTTCACCCGCTTTTGTAATCTTGGCTTCACATACAGCTCCCACGCACCTAACTGACACAAGCACTCTCCATTCACTATTCTAAACTTGGCTTCCCCACATTGTTTTCACACACCTGCTTTGCACGTACAATCCATAATCACATCGGTCCCGATGAGGCACTTTACTTGCCTCCCCCCTAACCCCTCCAATAACACAATGGCTGTAAAAAGTGTGGCGCTAGTGCAGCAAAGCACAGGGAGGCCCATAGACCAATGCAGGAGCGTCACTTTAACACCTGCCTTGGGCAGGTGTTAAAAATGACGGAAAAAATGGCGCAGTAAAATCTTATAAATTTCACAACACCATTTTTTCGGGCCTCCTTGCGGGGGAATGCCCCCTTGCATACATTATGCCTGGCGCACGCATACTTTGGTGCAAAGGGTCATAAAGTGACACAATGCATGCATTGCACCACTTTGTAAATATGGTTGGGGAGATGGCCTTCTTAATGCTGCCTTAGCATAAAAAACAATGATGCTACAGCAATGTAATGTGGTGGTAGGGGCTTGTAAATATGCCCCTCAGTATCCAAACCTATTGTCTGACATGTGTGCCCTAAAGTCCTCTTACCACGTGCATTACCCACTTAATATCACTCCATAATAATGTCCAGACCACCAGACACCCACATGTACTTGGCACTAGTTAATGTAACCTCATGCCCATCCTTCGCACATCTGCCCAAAATTCCCCCCACTAACTGATATAGCCTGCCCCGCACACTCACACTCATGTACTCCAAATTCACTGTCATAACACTGCCCACCAGAACTACGGCCCATATTTACAGGTAATTGGCTTAGGGCAGCGCCACAAGTTTTCTTGGTGTGCTGCTCTATGCCAATGTGAAAGGACAGGAATGCACAATTGTTATGATATACATTGCATTTCTGTCCTTTGCCTCTGCTCTGGTGCACTATTGGTTGCCCATCACCAATGAAGGCACCCTTGCACCATGGCCCAAGGGTGGCTGCTTTGCATGCAGAAAATATTTTTGGGCAAGAAGGAACGCCTTCCTGCACAAAAACAATCCAGAGAGGCAATTTCCTCTTTATGTGGTGTGGACTGAGAGTTTTCTACAAAATGGGGGCAAACAATGAAAATGTCCACTCACCTGCTCTTTATATTCTACTTCTTATGAACAAGGTACTTCTTAGAGTTCAGGTTGAGGTTTTTGCTAGGACTATGTTTGCATTTTTACCTTTTGGAGAACATGTTTAAATTGCAATAGGTTGACATCAATAGAAAGAGGTTTAAATGGAATTCTTTGCAAGTCGTGGTATGTTATCAAGTGGGCTGTTGCATTAAGTACATAGGGCCAGATTTACAAGAAAGTGGCGCATCAATATTGCTGCACATTTTTCTTGCCCCCACCCGACCGGCGCCTAACGACACCATGGGTATGCCGTATTTACAATAAGGTGCATCATGGCACATGTAAGGAGAACAACAATAGCATCAAAAATGTTGATGCTAGTGCAGCAAAGTGCAAGGAGGCCCATTGAGTTCAATGGGTGCATCCATTTAATGCCTGCTTTGAGCAGGCATTCAAAATGATGCCAAAAATGGTGCAGTGAAATCTACAAGATTTCACTGCACAATTTTTGCAGGCCTCATAATGCCGGAATGCCCCTCTTGCATACATTATGCCAGGTGCAGGCACAATGTGTCGGAAGGGGGGGTGGGCAAAGTGGCGTAATGCCTGCATTGCGCCACTTTGTAAATCTGGCAGGATGGAAATTGCCTCATTGAGCCACTTAACCTTTTCAATGCGGGCGTCTGCCACTGGCCGACGCCCGCACTACCTCACTGGTGCTGGTCACAACCAGTGGCCGACACCAGGGAGGGGGTTAATAGATTTATTTTTTATTTTTTTTAGTCCCAGGGAGACACGGAAGCTTCCGTGTCTCCCCCCCCCGCCCCACACCCGCCCCTTTGTGACGTAACAAAGTTGATTTCCCCACCGGAGAAGGAAGCAGCATTGCGGCAGCTTCCTGCTCCAATGCGGAAAACGGCCTTCCCCACGTTCGGGAAGGCCTCGTAAGAAAGGGGAGAGCCTTCCTGAAAGTGTTTCCTGCTGCGATCGGGGGCCAGGAAACACTTTCAGGTTTCCTGGCACCCGATCGCAGCTGTGCTGTGATCGGGGGTCCAGGAAACAGTTGAGAAGGCCTCGTAAGAAAGGGGAGAGTCTCCCCTTTTTTATGAGGCCTTCTGAACGTGTTTCCTGGCCCCCGATCGCAGCTGAGGCCAGTTTCAGGAAGGCCTCGTAAGAAAGGAAAGACTCTCCCCTTTCTTACGAGGCCTTCTGAAAGTGTTTCCTGGCCCCCGATCGCAGCACAGCTGCGATCGGGGGCCAAGAAACACCACTAGATGCCAGGGATTTCACGTGGGGGGGTCGGCCCCCTCAGAAAACTGGACGCCCCCCCGGGGGCATATTTTTTTTTAAAAAAAGGTAGGTGCCCCCAAGGGGCAAAATGTATTTAAAAAAATAAATAAAATAAAATAAATGGACGGGGGGTCGCCATTTTGGCCCCCAAGGAAACCATACAACAACAAAAAAAAAAATATATATATATATATGATCTACATATGTAGATATATCTATGTACATGGATATATCTATAGATAGATCTATAGATATATATATAGATCTATCTATAGATATAGCTATGTATATATATATATATATATATATATATATACATATATATTTATATATATATATATATAGATATAGATATATATATATATCACTTTTGTCAATATGTGTGTGGTTTCCCTGGGGGCTGCGATCGGCCCCCAGGAAAACCAGACCCACATATAAAAGTGATATATATATATATATATATATATATATATATATATATATATATATATATATATATATTTATAAATAGATTTGCCACCAGTTGTCTTGCAGTTGCAGCTTGCGTCTTCAAAGCAATGCACATACTTCAACTGAAGCATTTCACCTGTAGCTTTTAGGCAGCAATAAAAAAGTCAAGTAAGTATTGTGAATATGTTTCTGCTACGAAAGGATCAGACTTTTGTCTAGTGGCAGTTTTAGTGCCATAAAGAAGCGCAGAAGGTTTATATGCCTACTGCAAAGAGCAAATCTGTATTTTATGTCAATAGCTGAGTACATTAGTAAAGTCAGCCATTACCTGCGCTATAATACAAATTAAATGTATGTGCGGGGCGGCTATGGAGAGATGAAGGGCACTTTTGCTGGGTGGTAATGAGGGAATCCGAGGAGGAGGGCGTGGGAGCACCAATAATGATTGTTGGACTGGGCGCAGGAGGTGCTAAAGACTGTGACGAATGGTATGTGACAAGGCGTTTTTTGAGTGTCTTGAAAGAACATGCTGATTGAGGGAATAAGGGCAGGTAAGGTGGCCTCTACTGTTGCACGTATCTCACACACACCATCGACTTTGTGACTGTCTACGTAGGCTAGTGTTTTAGAGCAACAGTTTAGCCAATAGCAGAGATGGTATCTTGATGGATGACTGCTGCCGGCACTCGGGTTATAGAGGACAGCTCTGACATAGGATCAGAGACTGAGACATCAGATACTGAGACAGCATCTGAGGGATAGGACAGTGGCGCAGACTCTGGGAGTGATTTTTCAGTCGGAGGAGTCCCATTCGATAACTCCTCTTCCAGTACATTATGAGGGAGGTGATGAGGACAGTCCTGCTGTCCCTTCGCAAGCAGTCTGTGCAACTGGGTAATAGCGGGTTAGCCCAACCCAGAGAGCAGGTGAATGCGGCGGCAAGCAGAGAGAGAGAGAGAGTGCTCTCTTGGGAGCTCCCCAATTTAGTTCAGCCCCAAATTCCACCGCCCAAATCGTATTGTGGAGACATCAAAATTATCCATCGCAAAACAAACTGGTTTTGTTTGTAAGGCAGGCACCTGTGTTT
The DNA here is from genome assembly GCF_031143425.1 of Pleurodeles waltl. Lineage (NCBI taxonomy): Eukaryota > Metazoa > Chordata > Amphibia > Caudata > Salamandridae > Pleurodeles > Pleurodeles waltl. Next base: position 918,882,878 of record NC_090447.1, read on the forward strand.
TTGGTCCTGGGTTCGGCGGCCATATAGAGAAACAGACTAAACCCAAACATTTCTGGAAACTAGACATTTGGGGGAGTCCACAGAGGTGTGACTTGTGTGGATTCCCCAAAGTTTTCTTACCCAGAATACCCTGCAAAGCTGAAATGTTGAATAAAAACTCTATTTTTCTCGCATTTCTGTCACACAAACTACAGGAATATGCTGGGATCCACAAAATGCCTACCACCCAGTGATTCCTCACCTGTCCTGATAAAAACACTACCCCACTTGAGTGCCTACACCTATTGCCTGCGTCAGGAATGGATCACCCCAGGGTCAACAGCTGCCTCTTGTAAGGACCAACGTTGACCGTTGTGTGATCTATTCCTGTTGCGAGCACCAGGCCTACCCACACAAGTGAGGTACCATTTTTATTGGGAGACTTGGGGGAATGCTGGGTGGATAGAAATTTGTGGCTCCTCTAAGATTCCAGAACTTTCTGTCACCGAAATGAAAGGAAAAAGTGTTTTTTGGGCCAAAAGGATTCTGAAGTCACCCCATCTTGGATTCCCCTGGGTTTCTAGTTTTCAAAAATGCACTGGTTTGCTAGGTTTCCCCAGGTGCCGGCTGAGCTAGAGGCCAAAATCCACAGGTAGGCACTGTTTTCTATGAAAAAATGTGATGTGTCCACGTTGTGTTTTGGGGCATTTCCTGTCACGGGCGCTAGGCCTACCCACACAAGTGAGGTATCATTTTTATCGGGATACTTGGGGGAAAGCTGGGTGGAAGGAAATTTGTGGCTCCTCTCAGATTCTAGAACTTTCTGTCATTGAAATTTGAGGAAAACGTGTTATTTTAGCCACATTTTGAGGTTTGCAAAGGATTCTGGGTAACAGAACCTGGTCAGAGCCCCACAAGTCACCCCATCTTGGATTCCACATGGTCTCTACTTTTCAAAAATGCACAAAACGAAATTTTCCCTGTATTTTGGCAAATTTCTTGGTCTCCTCCAGGGGAAACCACAAACTCTGGGTACCATTAGAATCCCTAGGATGTTGGCAAAAAAGGACGCAAATTTGGCGTGGATACCTTTTGTGGACAAAAAGTTATGAATGCCTAAGCGCAAACTACCCCAAATAGCCAAAAAAGGGCTCAGTACTGGGGGGAAAACGGCCCAGCAGCTAAGGGGTTAAGCGTAAAAACAATTTACACTATTGTTGCATAAGGTGGCGTTAGGGCCTTGTAAATCTGGCCCATCCTGTTTCATGATAAGATCAAACAGATATATTCCAGTCTTATTGGTAGAAGGAGTTACCTCTTTAAGTGCACAGATGGAGTTAGGTTGACCGACTGTTTCTTGTTAGAAAAAGTCATTGCCTCCTATTCAAATGATTTGTATTTTATCAGATTAAGTTGTGGAAAGTTGTCACTCATTTACTACAAAATTCTCAAAAGAAAATTGTAAATACAATGATGAAATCCGTCTGATCTAAAATAATACATCTTTGGGTATCTTCAGCTTATCTATGGAACATAAAGTTAAAGGAGCATATAAGCATTGCAAGAGACTGAAGGTAGATATTAAACAGTACAACAGATAAAGAATATTTCTGAAGAACTTCACAAAGAAGTATTTTAATATATAAAAAAAATAACTCCATAATAGATCTAGGAAAGTGCAACACCTTTTAATTGTGTTCCCTCACAGAGAGCTATTAAGATGCTTTCATGTTTAGATTCACCATTTCAAACGCCATGGGCAGGTCCAAAAGCATTCAGCATTGTTGATTATTCAAAAGATGTCCTGAGCACTCTAAATTACAATCCTAATTCAATGCCACAGTGAAAAGCCAAATTACTAGGTAGTTGGAAGGGTCAAAGCCTGATTTAGACCTTGGCGGGAGTCCTGTCGTCCCACCAAGTACTCCGTGAAGCTGATGGACTTCTGACCACTGTATTTAGATGTGTGGTGGCCATAACTCTGTCATGTTGATGGAGTGGAGTCCGCCGGGTAAGCAGTCTGCCACTGTTGACCTGGCAGACTCCAAAGCTGGCTAGCAATACTCTGTTGCAGTCAGGGCAGCTGGTTGCGCCAAGCAAATTTAGGTTTTACAACCATGCTGGTGTTATTCTGCTGTTGTTCTGCTAGAGGACACCCGGCCGCGGGAGTCTGTTGCATGACCTGCTCAGCATTGTACTACGGCTGTATTGGATGGATGCTAGCAGCACACATCTGATGTATATTAGCCAATTGTGACCGCCTGCAAACAACACTATAAAACACATTCTATTTCAGATGACCATGGTAAGCTGTCCACTTCTGAACACCATTTTGATGCTGAATTTGCCACTCATGAATAAGGTTATTTTTTTGCTCTCTCTCTGTTCATTTTTCAATATTCTAATTTTTAAAGTTTTTTTAATCAACTTGTGGGCTACTATTTCATTTTTGGTACTTTCTCACCATGTCAGGGAGGAGGAATCTATTTTTTACAGAGAGAGAATTGTCAGTCATGGTGGATTCAATCCATGGTGGAGTGGAGCCTCAATTGTTTGCAGCCCAAGAACAAAATACAACCCTCTCTCAAAAAAGGAAAATGTGGGCATGAATAGTTGATAGAGTAAATGTTGTAGCAAACAACCTGCACACACAGGCTGAAATAATGAAAAGGTGGAATGACCTGGGGGGAGAGTGCATAGAGCATTCCCTGGCATCCAAGGGTCAAGGCCCAGAGGACTGGTGGTGTTTCTCCCAGCCTCCCCAGTACAACTTTTTCCCTTGGAGGAGAAAGTCCTGCAGATCCAACATCCAGAAGGCTTGACTGGAATCCCTGGGGGACTGGAAACTGGTAAGTTACACTTCTCATTCCCTCAAGAAACAGAAATGCAGTGTTTGCTCTTATGTTAGCTGTTGTTAATGTGTTTTCCACCTTTGTCAAACATGTAAACCCAAATTTTAAATGTACAAATCTAATGTCATCATCAACATAGTACTAATATGGTGCTATCTCTCATTTCACTAATGGGAAATATGTGTGGTCAGTATTTGTTGTTCTTCATTGATTATTTTTTGCATTTGATTGTTTGTTTGTTTAAATTAATTTTGTTCTATTTATGATAACAGGTTCCAAACTCCATCTATTAGAACACAAATTGATGGTGATTGTAAGTGTTTCTTCAGCTATAAACATATTTCACAAATGATATTATTTTGTGTATGTGTGTACATCTACACAGAATATATTTCACTAGGGATGTGCAAATAACATTTTAAAAAGTGTTGGTAATGTCAATTTGAAATGACTAGAACTCCCATGATGCCTTGTTTCTGTATCTGGAAAACATGTTTGCACTGCGATGTTTCTCATCCTCTCTGTTCTAACATACATGCACATGTGTTAAACACTCATGCACTAGACAAACCCAGGTTGATGCAATGAATGAACGTGGCATGATTTACAATATTGTATGTTGTCTCTTGCTTGTCAGTACATTAAGTTCATGCTATTGGTCTTGCAAATCAAATAATCTAGATGTAAAGGAGTACTTAGATATTGCATGCAGAACCTACTTGGTGATGATATTAAATGGAGCTAGCAAAGTTGTATGATGAATTATGCCAGAAATCCTACCAAGTCATATGATAATCTGATTATTAGCATGCTAGTCCTTGGAATGGTTTCCTGCACATTTCTCCTCTCTACTGAGTTGGGTTGACTCTGTGGTATATCACATGAACCCTTCCTAAGTAAGTATTACTTTCTAGGACAACTCTTCAGGTGTAGTATTTTTTTAAAGTTGGCATGAGTTTATTAAGAAATGTGTTTGTAAATTGCTGCAAAAACTGAAAGGTTTAATCATACCATCCAGACTCATAGAACCTACACCCACAGCAAATACCTCCACTCCAGACCAGGATCAGGCCTACTGTGAGGACTCCACTCCTGCAAGTCCGAATGATTTGTGAATTGCCTGGTCCATCTGATCTTTCTGGGCACACATCTCCAGTTTGTCTCACTCAGTCCACAACTACATCTCCCACCCTAGCTGTTACAACACCTCCATCAATGGATACCTCCATTTCTTGTGTCCGAAGCAGTAGCACCACCAATCTGAGAAACCACCAACACCCCCACCATCACCTCTAGTTCAGTCATGACCCAGTGGGGTGGAGTACCGTGGCTCAAGAGCACAGGGTAGTGAGAGTAGGGGTTATAGGAGGGTATCTGTGGGACAACAAAGTGAGGCCACTGGGTACAATGTCACTCAGACCACCATTGATCAACTCTTTGGAGTCCTGCATCAGTCTAAAGACATGATGGGGCAAGTCCATACTGAGCTCCAGGAGACAAAGCAGTTGCACAGGGAACACATTTTAGAAATGCAGAATCACAACTCCAATGTGAGTTCCCTGGCTGGGGTGCTGTTTGACATTTACCACTATGGTCGACATTATGACCCCAGCGGTCGGTGTTAATGTGGCGGTAGTACCGCTAACAGGCTGGCCGTACTTACCGCCATATTATGACATTGGCGGGTTGGCTGAAGCCAACCTGCCAATGTACCACTCCGACCGTCATGGCGGTAGCAGCAGCCAGGCTGGAGATACCCGTCTCCAGTCCGGCGGCGGCTATTGTGCTGCCGGCGGTATTACGACCCTGCCTACCGCTAAGGTTTCCGTGGCATTCGTAATGCGACAAAAAACATGGCGGTAGGCCCCATCAGTGACAGGGAATTCCCCCACCCCCTCTACACTCCCCAGACATCCCCACCCCCCTCTACACTCCCCAGACATCCCCACCCCCTATCTACACATACATATATGCACACATACAGACATCCACGCACACATCCACACACACATCGAAAAATACACGCAGACATGCATTCACATTTCTGTACATACACGCGCTCACACAGTTCCATTCACGCACTCACACACCTTCATTCACGCACTCACACACCTTCATTCACGCTCTTATACAGCTACTTACACGCATGCACACAACACTAAACACACACCCCCATTCATGCACGCACTCACATGCACACAAACACACAAAACACCCCCACCACCTCTGCTGTCGGAAACCCGACTTATCTCGATCCAGTAGTCTTCCAGCAGGGGACGGAGCGCTGCTACTGCCAGCAGCGCCGACCAGCATAACACCTCCAGGCTGTATTATTTTTTGTAATACGGCTGGCAGCAGTCTACTGACGTGGCGCTGGTAACAGCACCACCTTACCGCCATCCGCCAGTATGGCCACTGCCGGATTTCCGCCTTTCTTGTGGCGGAAATCTGGCTGTGGTCATAATATGACAGACAGCTGGTAGCTGCAGTGACGGTCTTTTGGCTGCCGTCGCCGTGGAGGTAGGTGGTTTTTACTGCCATTGTTGTAATGAGGGCCTATATGTGCAGAGCTTTTCCAGCAGTATCTACTCCAGTCTATGGCCCTGCAACATCTGTCCCCACAACACCTGCATCAGCTGTAGAAAGGTAGGGCCTACCACATGCAGAATCACCTGTAACTACCTCAGTCCCTGCAACTTTGGATCCCACCCCCTCAGGAGGGGATGTTAATCCAAACCACTAGGAGAAGATGACAAGACTTTCACCACCAAGAGGCACAGAACATAATTTCCTCCATCGTGTGACCAACATTCAAACTACGGACTATTTCTGGACATGTTTACCTTTTTGAGGCCAGTTGCATTCTGTACATTGGACTTCAAGCAATTTTGTATGTACAAAAATAATTTATTTAACCTCAGATGACTGCCTTATTTTAGATTTTCTTTTGTATATCGTTTTCATCTACACACTCACAGAAAGGCACACACACCAAATGCCCACCAACAGCAATGCATACACTCACCTGAACACCACACACCTTCCGAAACATACACTCCCAAACATGCACCACATACACCAGACGCAACTGCACAACACACAGACACACACACAACATAACTCCCTCTACCTCCCAAACCCATCCTCTCCCACCCCTTTTAGCCCTTCTTCTCCTCACATTTTTACACTAGCCCTATCCCTGACCCCTGTCAGACCCAATCCCTCCCCTCACTCATTGAGATGCCTGTCCACATGATGCCCCTTACTGAGGAGGGTGTACTTAGCAGTGTACTTAGGAGGCAAGCTCTGGGCCTGACACCCCCAGGATACATTATGGACAATTTTGTCACTTCCATTTTATTATGTTTTTTTTTTTTACTCTAATGAGAGACATATCTTATTGTTTCATTAAATTCCATTTCCTTTCACTAACTTTGTCCGTCATTTTTAAAAAAAATTATGGTAACTTATTGCTGACAATGTTATTGTTGTAAATTGGAGTAACATGAACTTACTTTAATTTCTGACAGTGACAAACTCAGGTTTTATTTTTTAGATATGTATATAGTGCCTACATTAGTTTAGGACATGTTTGATGGTCATATTAATTTTGGAGCAAACATTTGTCATGATACTAGACACTTACATCAAGATTAGACATGCATGTATTTTTGTAACTTGTGAATGCATGTGTGTTTATTTTAAAATGATGAGTCTTAATAATTAATACATATGCATTACACATAGTAAATGACATTTTTGAGGTAAATGAAATATAATGGTTGACAAAAAATGCACCAGACAAGGGGTAATGCGACACTAATACCTCTAGGACATGTTTTCCACTGCAAACTCCAAATGAACCCCCTCTTGTAGCATGCGCACTGGGTTGAATGGTTTCAAGGCTTCTATTTTTTGTCTCCTCTGCACATGTAATGCCCTTGGCATCCTAGACCACCACAGGAGTTTAGATGTTGCATTCATCCTGCAATCAGCTAAATGAAAGATGAATTCTAAACTAACAAAGAACTTCCAATGCGTAGTATAGTACTTCCTTTGTCCCACTTCCTAAAATGTCTTTTATCACCCACTTCTATACAGTTTGTTCTTCCTCCTAGGGAAACTGTCAAACATAGTGCCAGCTAATGAAGATCTAAGCTTCAATCAAGAACAGAAAGCAGTCAAGAGGAACACGTATGCCCAGAAAACAGGACAATTCTTAACTGATTCACAAGATCTTACTAGCTTCTGTGACTAATGAATCATGAGGCTGGTTAGCCTGTCCCACATTTATGCTTTTGTAAGCACAGTACCTGCACTTACTGATCTTTACTGAGGAAAGAAAGTCTCAAAATCCCAATGCCAACTAAGCATAGTGTGAATTGCTATGTTCCATGACAGATCTTAGGCTATCCCCCAGTCAGCATTTTTTAACCTAGCATCAATGATTCATGTTTAGCTCTCTGCCTGGCTTCTAGTGAGACATTTACATTACCCTTGCAAGTAAGAAAGTGATGATGTTTTGCCACTCTTGAAAACCTAGTCACTTTATGCACGAACCTACTTTAATATCACATAATCTGGTTTGAAAAATACATAATCCAGTACAGAACATTATGGAAGTCTGTGAGAAAACAGGGCTGATTGCAGAGGCCCCCTAATGTTTTGCCCCAATTTTCTACTTTTGGCTGGTGTTTTCCTGACTCTGATGGTACCCTGGGTACTGCTAACCAGTCCCAGGGCCTGTGCTCTGTGTAAAATCAATATGCAGATTAGGCTAATTATTATTGGCTAAATTAACCTACCTATAAGTCCCTTGTATATGGTAGGGCATGTAGGTTTAGGGACCACAGCATAGGTAGTGCACAAATATGTTGTATAGCATAATCTGTTTATTTATCGTACAATTGTTGGGAACTTGTCTCCAAATCCCCAAATCATGGCCTTTCCCTTGTCTGGGTCTCATGTATACATGAGTGACAAATTGTGACAGTGTACCATGGCCGTATGCAGGGATTGGGTATGGTGCCTCCAGCAGAACCAGCAACGTCAGATAATGTGCATGAAAAGTCCACACATGTTAGGACCCTGACAGTCCACACGCTGATCTACATTGATCACAACATATTGATGGGCCGTGCGTGGTGAATAGCTGCGAGAATAATCAGCACAGAGGCTATGATGTTCCCAGATGCAGTGGGAATTTTAGAGGCCACCCTGTGTACAAATGTTGTGATGACACATGCCGGTACAAGAATCCTGAGATATTATCTTACTCAGCACACCAAGGTTGCCCTGTTGACAGTCTCATAACACGTCTGCAGTGACAGGGTAGGACCATCCCCATGTGGGTTCTCAAATCCTCATTGGCTTTACTTCCATTGATCTCCGAAGGATACTTAGTAGGTACAGGAATAGCCGCCTCAGACTCATGACTAGACCTGGACGTAACTGTGACAACATAGACCCCCCACAAATATACAGGCTAACCATTGGCCCACACACATGAACCAGACACCTCTGTGCATTTGATCACTGGAAATATGTGGCCACATGCTGCTTGGTCTGCTGGTCCTCCACTGCCACAGGATAGTTGTGGCTCAGTTATATGACCTCAACTGTGGCGTGATATTTCAAATGTGGTTTATCTTTGGCTCTCCGTGTCACTAACACGGTACCCACTTAGTATGTACATGTGCCTGACTCATGGTGGGTTCACCAACAAGTGCCTAGGAAGCTGTATCCAAAATTCCAGGACATGTGATGGCCAAGTTTTGGACCATTGACATGAACAACCGTCTGCTATCTATCCAGTGCATGCTTTGTAAAATGTGGTGTTTATGTTACCCAAAAAATAGAAAGTGCACACAGCAGTTGTTGCTACATGTATGACTAACACATGTCCTGTCACATTTCCACACTGACTTGCATCTGAGGGTTGGACACATTGACTCCACATGCATAAAAGCATATTTGCTATAATGCATCTTGTGATGGTCACACAGTGGGTCAACAACAATATTAGTAGCCAAAGCACACACATTGACCCATAGGCATTGAGTTATTGTACTTATGTGCGTCACCTTGCTATCCTCTCCTGACGCTAAACATGCCTAATTTGTGTAATAAATATATGTAGGCCACACGTTTGGCCATCTATTGCGTCAGTCAAGGGTGAAACTCCTGTACATGAAGTAGCGGAACATGGTCCGCAGTAGTATGATGTGTCACATGTGCCCAGACACCGTCATGCCCAAAGTGGGTACAATAAGCCTATCTCAGTATTGTCACAACTGTAATGTACCATTAAAATGGTAAAATGACCCAATCCCAGTTAATGCCTGAAATTTTGCTGCACATGTGACAAAAAAAAACGCACATGCATCTAAAAATGACGCTTGTGCCCGAAAAATGACACTTAATGCCCTGCAAGAACCATTGGCCCTTAGCGGTATATTCCACACTGTACCTCCGAAAAGTGGTTACGTTAGAAACAATTTTGAACCATATGGATGCGGGGTGAAATCTACTCATGTGTGTCAATAGAAAATGAAACGCAGGCTGTATGCGTCATAATATTTTGACGTATGACAATAAAAATGCACGGCATTTTAGGCAGGAAGTGATGTGATAGGATATCCTGTTTACAGAATAGGTACTTTGGGTGTACTTTCACTTTCACTTTGCAGTCTGTGATATTTCCTGACTGTGTGGCTGTGTCTTGATTTGTCTCTGTGCATTTAGTGAATTTGTCTCCAGTGTGGTCTTTTATTTGTCTTTTTGTGATTAAAAACTGTCTGTGGTATCCTGTCTGAGTGTTTTTGTGGTCATTTGTGTTGTAAACAATTGTCTTTGTTTTGTTGGGAGTCTGTTGTGGGTAGTGTTAGTTTGGGAGTAGTTGGGCTGTGTTAGTAGTTTTTTGAATTTTTCCTTTTCCTACTTTCCCCCTATTCTCCTTTGTTCCCCTTGATCCGCTATTTCCATTTTTGTACCATTATGTTGGGTAGGCCTCGTCTTGGCAGGATTGGAGAGGAGGAGCTGGGTGGGTTCATTTGGCTGGTGTGCTTTTCCTGCTCCTGATGATTGAGGCAGGTGGCCGTGTGATCCAGGGGTATCATACTGAGGCACAGAGGCTCCGGTGGGCAAAAGTGTTGCATCATCTGCAGAGGATATACAACACACCAAGAAACGACCACCAGCTGAAGCACTGCTGGGCTGACTTGTCTCCATGGAGCAAGATCTGCTGGTCCACCTGGGGATTGTGATTGGTGGCCCTGTTGGTGAGTACAAATCATGTAAATGTGCACATTTAAATGCTCTGTAGTGACATTTGCTGATTTTTACAAAATCTGCCGGCAATGTTGTTGAGCGTGTGGAATGCTAGTGAAACATACAGGGCCAAATTTCTACTTTGTTAAGGACCACAATTGCGAGCTGTTTGGAAGCAAGAGCTCCGCAAACTTACTGAATACGTTTGTATTATGTAAGTTAGTGCCACCTTTGTGTCAAACAGCAACACAAATCAGGTGCAAATTATGTATAGATATAGGCCACAGTTGCCTGTGAGGTATGGAATTTCCTGACACGTTATCGTCATTTGTTGACGCAACAGCTAGACTAACTTTATATACACAACAGGAGCCTGAAAATTAGTGCAGGCTTCACGTCAATTGATGATAGCAATGTGGCGCAAACATATGTCTCATGTGTGTTCGGTGAGTGTGTAAGGAAACCGATCATGGAAGTCCCGAAAATATTAGGATTTATTGTGCCCCTGCTTCATTTCAGATACATGTCTGATCTGGATTTGGACACATAGGTAACAAGTTCTAGCTGCGCTCAGCTAACATCTTAGACTGGTATTTGGAGTTCGTAGGGCCACATTTAAATTAGGGATGGCTGGCCAAAGGTATGCACATGGGTTCATATCTCTATGGTTGGTGTAACTCATCATAGCTGTGCCACATCAAATGAAGAAACTCTAACAAATTGAGGGCTAACAACTGTCCCTGGCCCTCTGTACATTGTACCTGTGTGTCATAAATTGGTCATAGTCCCAATGGCTGGTTGACTGGTAATGCAGTCCTCACAGAAAGTGGCTTTGGCTGTCTCTCATGGATACACATGATGAGACGAATACACTCCATGATTTTGTCTGCTCACTAATGAAGGAGCATGTTTGCCACCACATGATAGTTAGGGCCACTGCATGTGTGCAGATATGTGTGTATCACTCACTTGAGTCCCTGGGTCTGTACATGTTTGCCGTGGTATGTAGGATGCAGTATCATCACGTCTGAGAGGCTTTACTTTCTTATGTAATCTTACACATAGTATTTGTCTGTTGAATTGTTGTACAGTGCACAGTCATTGAGCACATTTCTCCCTTCCATGCCTTACATGTGGACCGGCACCCTACACTGTTGGCGAAGTGGCTCGATTTGCAGACCCAGACATCTGCAGTAAGTGTTGATATTTCTGTTATGTGTTGTGTTTGCTGGTGATGTGTGATGGACTCCTGTGTGTTGGACACATAGCAAGGTGTGATGCGCTGGCCAATCATTTGTTTTGTTCCATGAGTGGAATAGCATTTTATCACCATCTTTGAGTTGGCCAATCCTTATCGTATTGTCATATTTTAGTATTCTAGGTCAGTCCTGTAGGCACAGCAATGTGAATAGGGATGAGTCATGTGGATAAAACTTGATTCAGAACAAATGTCGCACTGGACCATATTAGTGAATTAGGCAGCCAGTCAGACTCGAATTCTCCCAGAATAGGGATGCCAAAGTCTTACCCACAGACTTCTGTTTCCCTATTCACTAATGAACATGTTGAACTGTATGTTAAACTTCCTAGCAGAATGTAGCTCCACATGTAGTGCTACGAGTATATGGCACTTGAGTACAATGGCCTAGGTGTGCATGCAACTCATGGCCAGAGGTGTTCTTGTTTCTCTCAGTTTGTTGTAAGTCATGGCTTACTGGTAGTAAATAATGTGGCCAAAGGTCTGCATTTCCAAACATGAGTGTTGATGGGATTGTCCAAGGGTTAGCTATCTCCTATTTGGAGATCCTCCTTGCCTTTGGTGTGTGTGCTGGGCCAAACCCATGTCCAGTATTCCTAAGCTTCCTGGGTGTCCTTGTTGTTAGAAATTATTAGTTGATTGTCCATCCCCCTCAGACACAGGCCAAGGGTTGTGAATAGTGTACCTAGGACTGATGATACAAGTTTGGTACACAGACATGGAAATCAGTGAAGCACTTGTCTGAACCTAGTATACCCACTGATGATTAGCACATGCTTTCTGTACTGGCAAGTCCATTTACAACTCGCAGATCATGTGGCCCTAGATTGCCATCCCGTACAGTGACATCTGTTGCCCTGGCAGTGGTGGAGGATGTGCAGCATGATTTTTAGCTGACAACTGGCAGAACTTTGATGCCAAAATCATGCCAGTTGTCACCCATCTTGTAGGGTTTGGATCTGCTATGTGTGATAGGACCGTTGTAGGCTGGCTTGCCATGTACTTCCTCAGGGAAAATCAATGATCTCTTTGATGATATGTGCTGTTACAAGTACATTAGATGTATTGTCTGATTTACTTCTTGTGCCATTTCACACAATGCAGTACCTAATGTTTGAATTTCTATTTGTCTTAACAGCTGCAAATATGACTCCCATCCTGGACAGGGAGTCTCAAAGGCGGGCAATGAGATACCGCCACATACTTGATGTCGAGTCTGGGTACCGCAAGATGGCCTGAAGATATCGCCATGAATGAGCCTCCGGAGCTTGAAGGGCATTTGCACAAGGCGGGCCTTCTGTGTCTACCACAGCCACCACCAGCAGCACCACCACTACCACCCATGTGGCACCAACAGCAGCTGGGACCTTTACGGGACCATCAATGGCAACTGCTCCAGGACCAAGCACAGCACCACCTGCAGGGCATCCTACAGCCATTGCCACAACATGGGCCCATACGTCCTCGGCTGGCACCCAGACCACCCCTGCTGCAGCCTTTGACCCTGCTTCTTTTTCTCATATGCAAAGAAAATTGGACCGTGTCCTAAGAAAGATGACCAGACTGCAGCAGGAGGTGGCACAGGTCAACCGGCGGGTGTGTTCCTTCAAGAAGACCATGAGGAGGGCCAACCTGTAGACATGTAGATGGACACGATTCCCTCCCCTCCCTCCTCTTTCCTGGTTCTTATACTTTGTGGGTTTAGGGGGCTTAGTATTAGGTTAGTATAGGCTGTTAGTTTAGTTAGTGTTAGTGGGTGGGGGGTAGGGTTTCTGAATATTTCTACTGTTTATTTTTATGTGTGTGTGTGGGGGGGGCAATGTTGGGGTTCTTGTGTTAATACATTTTTTTTTTGTATAGGATAGTATGTGTTAAGGTTAGTATCTGTTGTCCTCCATGTGTCCCGTCTTATAAGGGGGATGGGAGGTTGCTGTTTAGATCGTTTTGTTAAATGTGATAAGTAAGTTTAGCCTAGGTTAGTTAGGGTCAGTTGTGGGTAATGAGTAGTTAGAGTAGATTAGGTCAGGTAAGGTCTTTCCCCGCGTTTTCACTTCTGTTTTTACTGTATAATAAATATCTAGGTAACCATTTACAGTATGTGTCAAATGCTTGTAGATCAGGGCCTTGGCATGAGTGAACAGTGTATCTTTTGTATTAGTTGGTGTCCTATGCTGCAAACAAATCCCAACTGAGCTGTAACATTGGCAGCTACCCCAAAAGTACTTAGCTAAGATTCGGCCATTCATTGCAACCACCAATCACGGTTACTATGGATCCTAAAGTGTGTTTATTTCATGATGTATGTTTTCAATTTCACATACTGTGCTTCCAGGTTTAGTATTGGGGACAATGTGTTAAGTCTGACTGCAGTATGATGTCCAAGGAAATCCTTCTAAGGTGAGTGGTAGTAAGCTCTCTGGTAGTATAGTGTACATAATTCACATAGATCATTCGTTACACTGTTCAGCATGGTTACTTATTTGGATGTTAACTCATACACCTCCAATCATGCAGTTTGGTGTGTGTTAGCTTAAGTTTGTGTGAAATGTCACATACTTTAGTTTTGCATTGAAGCAACAATTTAAAGGCACTATTTTCTGGATTTGACATGCCTTGAGGAAGCGTTATTCTGTCCAACACAGCATTATGGTGTATAGTTTCTATTTTCCTCAGACATAACGCTCAGGAAGGGCAGAGTATGGTACAATCCAGGCCACTGTGCATAGTTATCAGCCAACATTATTTCAGGACAGTTGTATTGACAATCTATAATAATTGACAGGAGGCAAACTTCACTGATCTACTGCACGGTTGATGTGTCACATTACACAGAGACAAAGTGGTTGTGTAAGTGCTATTTATTGAAAAGTACTGTAGTGCTATATGTACATTGTCCATGATAGTGAGTCCATTATAGTGACATCTTCCATTGTGATCCTATACAAGTGCAAAAGGACATGTCATTGGACATGCTGGAGTGAAGGGTCAGACAGTGCACACAGGACTTGCCAATGAGTTAGTGAGAGACAATCACAGGGCCGGCTAACAAGATAAACAGTTGGTTGCAGAACAGTGCTTGAGTACAGTTGATGCAAGACTGGCATGTTACAAAGCACAGGACCTTGGTAATAGGTGGCCATGTGGCAGGGACTAGTGCTACTGTGTACTCTTATGTGTGAAGGTGATCTGTTCCTGGTCTTCATCTTCTGATGTGTGTGTTGCCTCCTCTGCCCTTGGTGGTGGTGGTTGTGAAGGGGCAACACACACCTCAGTGTGTGTAGACGTGGAGTCAGACATCCTGGTAGCTGCTACCTGTGGGGGTCTTAAGGGCAGTACTGCAGCAAGGAGGATCTGCTGGTTCTTAAGAATAGCAGCCACATCATGGTGGTAGGCAGGCAGGTCGGCCCTGAGGGGTTCAATGTTGCATTCGTGCACGGGTTGACAGGATTGCTGTTGTAGGTGTTGGGTCAACTGTATTACAGTTGTGCTGATTTCCTTCAGCCTTTTTTCTACTTCCTGCAAGATAGTTGTTCGCCCTTGCATAGCTGCTGCCTGTTCTTCAGTTGACATCATGCATTAACGCACCCCCTCTAGGATGGCTGCCATAGTTTGCATCCCCACCCGCGCCTCCTTGGCCAGCTCCCGCTGTACTCCGACTACAGTTCTCTCAAAGCTGGTGCCAGTGTCGTCAGAGTCCTCAGCTGCATTGGATCTGGCAGGTCATACAATTGGGCTGGTAGGTGGGTCCTCTGTGATGGCTACTGTATCTGTGCTCCTCCTTGTGACTGAAGGGGGGTCTGGAGGGTTCCAAGGATCTCTTGGAGGGTCTGCTGGTTGATGTTTGTCAGCTCATCATCCATGTCATCAGGGTAGTCCTGGACAGGCATATCCGCAGGAGATCCATCATCCTCTGCAATGAAATACAGTACAATTAGGGTGTCAGTGTTGTGGGCTTTGTAATGTGACATGCCTGCCCTGTGATTATTTTCACATTGTGATCTTGGTTCCTGTTCATTGCACCTGTCTTTCAGATGGGCATTCTCTCAGGCCTATGCCCCACCTGCATGTCACATGTATTGTGATCAGTTTGTGGACTTGTCAGCATTATTTCCTCTAGGTGTTGGTTCTGGCCAAATAGTGATTTGCCACCTTCTTGTCCTACTCAAACCTCCATCTACTTCCATTCTCATGGTGAGGCCTTTCACTGGCTGTGGGTGCTCTGATGGCACTAGCACCACACTTAACAATCTGGACCTGCCCCAGTCTCTTCAATTTTCACATCCACCTATATGTAGTTGAAATGTAGCAGATACTATGGCCCGTATTTATACTTTTTGACGTTAAACTGCGCTAACGCAGTTTAGCGTCAAAAAGTTTTGCGCCGGCTAACGCCATTCTGAAGCGCCATGCGGGCGCCGTATTTATTGAATGGCGTTAGCCGGCGCTAACAGACCGGCGCTGCCTGGTGTGCGTGGAAAAAAAACACGTACACCAGGCAGCGCCGGCGTTGGGGAAAATGGCGTTAGGGCGTCTTAAAATGGTGCAAGTCAGGTTGACGCCCAAAAATCGCCTCCACCCGATTTGCGCCATTTTTAACGACGCCCAGACGCCATTTACATGACTCCTGTCTTAGTAAAGACAGGAGTCATGCCCCCTTGCCCAATGGCCATGCCCAGGGGACTTATGTCCCCTGGGCATGGTCATTGGGCATTGAGGCATGTAGGGGGGCACAAATCAGGCCACCCTATGCCAAAAAAAAATATTAAAAAAATAGAAAATTATACTTACCTGAACTTACCTGAATGTCCCTGGGATGGGTCCCTCCATCCTTGGGTGTCCTCCTGGGGTGGGCAAGGGTGGCAGGGGGGGTCCCTGGGGGCATGGGAGGGCAGCTGTGGGCTCATTTTGAGCCCACAGGTCCCTTAACGCCTGCCCTGACCCAGGTGCTAAAATCCGGCGCAAATGCTGGGTTTTTTGCCCCGCCCACTCCCGGGCGTGATTTTTGCCCGGGAGTATAAATACGACGCATTTGCGTCGCAGTAATTTTTTTAGACGGGAACGCCTACCTTGCATCTCATTAACGCAAGGAAGGCGTTCACGCAAAAAAATGACGCTCTTTCCTCATACTTTGGCGCTAGACGCGTCTAACGCCAAAGTATAAATATGGCGTTCGTTTTGCACCGAATTTGCGTCGAAAAAAACAACGCAAATTCGGCGCAAACGGAGTATAAATATGCCCCTATGGCCCGTATTTATACTTTTTGACACTAAACTGCTCTAACGCAGTTTAGCGTCAAAAATTTTTGCGCCGGCTAACGCCATTCTGAAGCGCCATGCGGGCGCCGTATTTATTGAATGGCGTTAGCCGGCGCTAACAGACCGGCGCTGCCTGGTGTGCGTGGAAAAAAACCACGTACACCAGGCAGCGCCGGCGTTGGGGAAAATGGCGTTAGGGCGTCTTAAAATGCTGCAAGTCAGGTTGACGCCAAAAAATCGCCTCCACCCGATTTGCGCCATTTTTAACGACGCCCAGACGCCATTTACATGACTCCTGTCTTAGTAAAGACAGGAGTCATGCCCCCTTGCCCAATGGCCATGCCCAGGGGACTTATGTCCCCTGGGCATGGTCATTGGGCATTGAGGCATGTAGGGGGGCACAAATCAGGCCCCCCTATGCCCCCAAAAAATATAAAAAAAATAGAAAATTATACTTACCTGAACTTACCTGAATGTCCCTGGGATGGGTCCCTCCATCCTTGGGTGTGCTCCTGGGGTGGGCAAGGGTGGCAGGGGGGGTCCCTGGGGGCATGGGAGGGCAGCTGTGGGCTCATTTTGAGCCCAGAGGTCCCTTAACGCCTGCCCTGACCCAGGCGCTAAAATCCGGCGCAAATGCGGGGTTTTTTGCCCCGCCCACTCCCGGGCGTGATTTTTGCCCGGGAGTATAAATACGACGCATTTGTGTCGCAGTCATTTTTTTAGACGGGAACGCCTACCTTGCATCTCATTTACGCAAGGAAGGCGTTCACGCAAAAAAATGACGCTCTTTCCTCATACTTTGGCGCTAGACGCGTCTAACGCCAAAGTATAAATATGGCGTTCGTTTTGCGCCGAATTTGCGTCGAAAAAAACGACGCAAATTCGGCGCAAACGGAGTATAAATATGCCCCTATGTATAGCATTGTAATGGCACAATATGGATGTCAGCATTGGTAATGTGTACTGCTGATGTTGGGGAATGTGTGGTACATTGGATTGCCCTGATAGTCGTAGCAGTGTCCTATTTCCTCCTCTGACTGTGCAGGTGTATTGCTGTGACCAGTTACATGTGTCCTCCCCCTCGATGCTGTTGTCTGAGTAGTATGACATTTGGGATGTTGCATTGTGACCCAGACACACGATGGACCCTGACATATGCAGCATGGGTATGACATTAGTGCTGTGTACCTCCTAATGTGGATGACATTGGCTGCTGTTTGCTGCAACTATGGACATTCACATTTGACAGGACTCGAACATTTGTCTTGTTTTAGGGGATTGTTAACGTTGTCATCCTAAACATTCTAATTTGGGTGTTTTTGATCCATGGGGACGTTACTGCCATTAGCTACTTGACCAGCACCCACAGCGGAGGTGGTAGTGGCAACTGTTGTCAATGTTACATTCCAGTTGTCGGTATGGCTAGCGGTTGTTAATTGGGCCCTAGTTAATGTAGGGAGTATAGTGGCTGACGTGTGACAGGATTCCAGTTTGACGTTGTGCCCCTCCCTCCTGGCCTGGCTTTTGCCTTTGCAACATCCTAGGCATGGCAGCATACACCCATGGAAAGGTTGTTGGTGTTGTGTAGTGGTGTGCCCCAGGTTTCCTCTGAACGGGCCATGGCCCGGTGCCATGCCCCTTTACACATGCCACTCCCTGAATATAATGACTTACATGCATTGTGTAGTAGGTATTCCCCCCGCTGGCAGTTAACATTTGTGCATTTTAATTCCCCATGCGACTTACCCTGCATGTGCGTTGTCTCCTGGTAGTCTGCGCTGTCCTGTCCTTGAATCCCTGTGACATCTCCTCAGGGATGATGGCTGTGACCATCTCCTCCATGTGGTCCAGGGCCCCCTGGTGTGCTGGACTCCCACCTCCAGTCTGCAGTGCTGCCTTCCTTTTCCTGGCCATCTTTTTCTTGGTCCTGCGCTTGCAGTCATGCCAGCGTTTCTTGCACTCAATGACTGTTCTGCATACTTCTGCCACACTGTTAATCTTGTCAACAATTTGTTGCCATATTGCCTCTCTCCTACTGAATAAACCCAGATCTGTGACTAGGGGTGAATGTTTGATATTGGTCTACATTCTGTCAATCAACTGTTGTTTTTGCATTTGTCGCCCCAAGTGGGAAGGGTATGCCCAGACGTGGGTCCCGTGCTCACTATACCACCAGATTCAAGCTAGCCTGGTTGAAGAGGGGTGATACCCCGAAACCGGTCCCAGGATGCTTGTTTCTGGTCCAGGGAGGACCTGGCCTGGCAGTTCGGGCTGGACTGTTCCCATGGGGAACAGGGTCAAGACTGATTTGCATATGGCTGTGTCCAAACTGGAATGGCATGGTGAGCAAAAAAACTGATGGATTAAACCCAGATCTGTGACTGGGGGTGAATGTTTGATTTGGTCTACATTCCGTCCATCAACTGTTGTTTTTGCATCTCTCCTACTGATTGGCAACTTAGAGGTGACAAACAGTTGGTGCTGGTGTTTTGTCACCTCTTTAACCAGAATTTCCTGCTCCTCTGCATTGAAGCAACAGTTTCTTTTCTTCTTCTCTCTGTCCTGGGTCTTATGTGGGTCCTCCTGGCTGGTTCCTGGTGTATTGTCATCTTACTGGGGTCTGTGCAAGCATATGGGATACATTTTGGCTCTCCTCTGCACAAATTGCTGTGTTTGCGGTGAGTTTTGACGCTATTGCGTAAAAAAAAAGCTGCATATCTGGTTTGCGGTGTCGTAAATCGGCTCACAGTCATTTCCGCCGTGTTAAAGTTGTTTTCATTTACGACGTGACGCTGTGGTGTGCATCAGAGAAAATGACTCACACCTGTGGTTTGCACCGCCATGAGTCAAAATATAAATTTGACACCCGCACGGCGCAAAGAAATGGCGTTAGCCAGTGGTACATTTTTTTACGCAAAACTGCATAAGTATAAATATGGGCCTAAGCGTCAATAATTCTATGTCCCATATTTATACTTTTTGGTGCGACACTGCACAAACTCAGTTTTGCTGCAAAAAGTATTGCTCCAGCTTGCGTCATTTCAAAGCGCCACGCGGGTGCCAAATTTATGGAATCCCGCAAGCCAGTGCTAATGGTGGGCTAGCATCTAGAAATATGACGTGAGATGGGTGAGCGTGGCAGAATGGGGGAAGGGGGTTTTGCCAGGCTGGTTAGAGGCAAACAAAATGCTGTGAACCAGCCTAGCATCATTTCCTAATGCAAAACCATCCAGACCACATGAATCCTGTCTTATAAAGGACATGACTCAGGCCCATCACCCAAATGGCCAGTACAGGCACAAGTGTCCCCTGGGCATGACCATTGCACACAGTGCCATGCAGGGGGCCCATTTCAGGGCACTCAATGGCACTTAAAAAATGTAAAACATATACTTACCTATACTTACCCTACTTACCTGGGATGGGTCCCCCATCCTCTGGTGTCCCTATGGGGTGGGTGGGGTGTCCCTGGGGCTTGGGATGGGCATGTGTGGGCCCATTCCATGGTGTTTGACCATGGAAATGGGTCCACAGGTCCCCTAATGCCTGCTCTGACACAGGTGTTAAATAATGGCACAAAGCAGGCTTAGTGCCATTATTTAGACCCGCCTCCCACCCGTGCACCTTTTTTGCACGGGTGGATAAATAAGACACTGTGGACTTTGAGTCATTTTTTGGACAGGAACATCTACCTTGTATCTCATTGATGCAAGCTGGTTTCACACATCCAAAAAACAATGTTAACTCCTAAATTTTGACGCTAGATGGATCTAGCGTCAAAATATTAATATTGAGTAAAGTTTGTGCCGAATTTGCATTAATAAATGATGCAAGTTCTGCGCAAATAGAGTATAAATATGCCTCTATGTGTCTCTGATACTTGTACGAACATATAGTCCAAGCGACTGTGGGTTTCTGTTACCAGGGAATGGAAGGAATATACTTGCGTTGTCTGGTTTTGCCTCCTCCATATGTCTATTGGGCCTAAATTGCACTGCTTATTGTAGTGCCTCTACGTCCTTGGGCGTAGTCCTCATGCGGGGTGGGGATTTGTCTATTCTGCCATCTAGTACACAGTTGATGTCTTGTGCCATTAGGATCTCAGCATTGGG
Organism: Pleurodeles waltl; assembly: GCF_031143425.1. Classification (NCBI taxonomy): domain Eukaryota; kingdom Metazoa; phylum Chordata; class Amphibia; order Caudata; family Salamandridae; genus Pleurodeles; species Pleurodeles waltl. Next base: position 918,903,604 of record NC_090447.1, read on the forward strand.
GCAGAGTTGGATCTATCCCAGTGTTGCGCCCAGGAAGTTCCCATTACCTGCATTCAGAGCATATACATTCAATAAGCATACAGCACGTACATCAAGTGTTCCCTCCATCATCACATATCTGCTCTCAACATCAATACATGTACTAGTGTGCTTGAAGGGAACTGCAGGGGCCACCCAGAATAAAGCACCTTGCGCGTATCCCGAGTAGGAGGTAGCATAAAATTGGCCTCGCCATCTTGACATACTTAATACAGTCCCCCATAAATGAGTTTCTTGGAGGAATATAATTAATATCCCTTATCTCCTCAAGTAGACATAAATCCGGTTACGTGTAACATAATTATTTAGGCCACGGACATTCCACTTTATATTTTTGTAATCATTCCCGAACCCTTTCATCTTTCATTGTTATAAAAGTAATCATATATCTGACGGTGGAAATATCTAAAATCATCTGGCATGGTAGTGCCTCTTCCCCTTTGGACAATACCCAACCAAGTGAAACCAACAATGAATAAGTCTTACCTGTCAAAATAACACCCATCCCACCCTTAGGCAGTAGCCGTCCATCTCCAACAGTAAGCAAGAGGACTGCAAACCCTGTCCCACAGTTCCCTTCCTTCACCCAGTAAGGTATCTCATTGTTAACTCTTATTAGTGAAATCCAAACAGTGCTCTGATATCAGAGTCTGGCACAAGACCCCAAGACCCCAATAGAGTCCCAACACTGTGCTATGCGGTGGTCCTTGGTTCCTTAGCTTCTGTGTCTCCTGCATCCGGTATTTGGCCCAAGGCGGTAGCACCTCTATCTGGGGGCTCCTTGTAAAGGGCGATCCATGGTCCCAGCATGGACAATGGCCCGCCCTGCAAGTCTCGTCCCTTGCCAATTGACCGCTCTCACATTCGCTGCCACCCGGACAGGGGTCTTGCAGTACACGCTCCAGAACAAGGCTGTGTCCCATTGTCGGGTCCACTGCGGCCAGAAGGCTCACGTACCCCACCCAACCGTGGCAGTTGTCCTCGGGCTTTAATCATCACCACTCGCCCAGTCAAAATTAGATGAGATTCCAGACTATGTCAAATTTCACAGAACTTGCTCTTTTGGTGTTGGAGAAAGAACTTTAGAAGAAAATGATCTTTGCAATGTGTAAAGATATTGAAATATGCTGGGTGAGTCACAGTGGGGCTGCCTGAGGTAGGGCTATTGCATGTTTACTTTTTACTATCCACTTAAATGCCTAAATGATACCTGAGATTTTCACTAAGCAAAAACTAGACACATCTCTTGTGTCTTAGTGAGTCTATTAATGCTTTAATTAGTACAACCTTGTAGCAAGTTGATTTAGCTCATTGGTGCCTAAAATGTGGATTAAGCTTAAGTCACATGAGAACCTTATTAACCTATTCTGATGTGTCATTTATAGCAACAGTTTACATGTCCATTTGCATTCAGAGAGCGCATGTGATTACTGTTCATCATCTAGCAAGTTGATATTGCAATGCTTTTATTTGCACTTGAAGAGCAATGTTCTTCTAACTGCATGGCTTTCACTTTTGTGGTAGTTGTGAGAATGTGTTGTGTAATTATGCCTAACATATACTCCTCTGCTGTAGTGTTAGGTTCACAGTATGCAGTTATCATTAGTTATATATTTGCAGGCTGTTGTGTCTGTTGACTTGTAGAGTGATTTCATTTTCTTGCTGCATGTATCAAAGAAGTCAATACTGTTTAAGGGCAAGTGTTAGAAATACTAATATATCTAGAAAATCTGTGCAAAATTTAACAGAGGGGTAACTAAACTCTTTAATTTAAACATAGCATGTAGTTGTAAAGAACAGGTTCATTGTTGGTTTCTTGGCAGTGAAGTTACAGATGTTTGTCGTTACGTAAGACAATTATACTCTGTTGGAAATGGCCCTCCCTACAGGGTCACCCCAAAACATTTTGCCTTCCTCCTCCTACTTTTTTCTGGAATTTTGTATGTTGGCCTTGGGACTCTGCAATTTACTGCTTATAACCAGGGCTAAAGTGCTGGTGCTCACTCCCCTAAACCTGGTTTGATTGGCATACACCTGATTGGCATATTTAATTTGCATGTAAGTCCTTTGTTGAGTGATATACCATAAACCCATGGCCTGTAAATGAAATGCTACTAGTGAGCCTGCAGCACTTATAGTGCTACCCACTTAAGTAGCTATTTAAAACAGGTCCCAGGGCTGCCATTGCAGCCTGAGGGCAGTGTCCCATTGCATGATGACCTGGCATTAAAAACCCCTTCCCAAGCCTTCATTGCACATAAGCCACCCATAAGGTAGGCCCTATGTTGCCCCTCGGTCAGGGTGATGTGTAATTAAAGAGTACAACATGCACTTTTTAGTTTTACATGTACTAGTAATGAAAAACTCCCTAATTATTTTTTCACTACTGTGAGGCCTACTCCTCCGACAGGATGACATTGGAGATTCCTCACTGTTAGAAATTGGGGCTCTGTTTGGCAATCAGTTTGCACTCTGTACAAGCAGGGGCCCTCACTCTAGTCAGGGCAATGGAGACACACACTTAGAAAACCCCTGCCCACCTCCTTGGTAGCTTGGCACAAGCAGTCAGGCTTATCTCAAAGGCAATGTGTAAAGTATTTGTACCAACACACACGGCTATACAGTGAAAACACTACAAAAGGACACCACACTAGTTTAGAAAAATAGGCAAAATGTATCTAAATCAAACAAGACCAAAACAACAAAAATCCAACATACACAAGTCAAGATGAGAATTTTTAAAATAATCAGAGTCTTACTCCATAGAAAACAATGGAAATATTGATGTTACAAAAAGTACCCGGTTTGCTTCAAAAATAAAGCAAGGGCAAGTGTGCGTCAGAAAAGTCAACAATGCATTGATTCCTTACATGCAAGTGAGGCAGTGCATCATTTCTTCTCCGGTTGGATAGGCAATGCGTTGTTTTTCTCTCCCGCAAGAGACTGATGCGTCGATTTCCAGACAGAGCACATTGGATCTGCGCTGGTTCTTGATGAGTTTCACACTCAGCGATGGTGCTTGGGAAATCCGGCCTCACAGTGATGGGAAACCACACTGGATGGGGTTTGTGTCATTATCAGCAGGTGCAAGCGGGTGTTGCATCTTTTATCCAGCCACGATGCAGGTGATGCATCAATTTCCCAGCTGCGATGCAGGTGGTGTGTAGTTTTTACAGCCGCGTTGTAGGTGGTGCATCTAAATTTTCCCTCTACGGCTTCCTGTGAATAAATTTCAGTTCTTGCTCTACCAGCTTCACCTTACAAATGCGCAGGGACTGGATAGGGCAACACTTGGTAGGGCAGGAGTCTCAGCAGAGAATCCAGGTGCTAGCAGAGGAAGTCTTTGATGGCCCTGAAACTTCAAAACAGGAGGCAAGCTCAGTCCAAGCCCTTGGTGATTCTTCACAAGCAAGAATATATCACAAATTCCAGTCCTTTTCCTCTTCAGGCAAAAGCAGCCACTGCAGGCCCACCCAGCAAAGCACAGTCACAGGCAAAGGAGCAGTACTACTCCTCCAGCTCTTCAGCTCTTCTCCTTGGCAGAGGATCCTCTTGGTTCCAGAAGTGATCTAAGGTCTGGGGTTTTGAGTCAAATACTTATACCCCTTTCTGCTTTTGAAGTTGCCCAACTTCAAAGAGAAATCTCTGTTGTTTACAGGATCCTGCCTTGCCCAAGCCTGGCTCCAGACACCCACCAGGGGGTTGAAAACTGCATTGTTTGACAGCAGGCACAGCCCTTTCAGGTGTAAGTGACCACTCCTCCCTCCACTCTAGCCCAGATGGCCCGTGAGCATCATCAGGATATGCAGGCTACACCCCAGCTCCCTTTGTGTTACTATCTAAAGGGGATTCACAAACAGCCCAACTGTCAGTCTGACCCAGACAGGGAATACACAAGCAGGCAGAGTCGCAGAATGGTTTAAGCAAGAAAATGCCCACTTTCTAAAAGTGCTATTTTCAAACTGACAATTTAAAAAACAATTTTACCAAAAGGCGTACATCTCCCTCTGCTCCCAAAAGGAAATTGAACTTAAGAGATATTTAAAGGCAGCCCCAAGGTTAACCTGTGAAAGAGATAGGCCTTGCAACAGTGAAAATCTAATTTGGCAATATTTAACTGTTAGGGCACGAAAAACACATCAGTACATGTCCTACTTTTAACATACACTACACCCTACCCACGGGGCTACGTAGAGCCTACCTTAGAGGTGCCTTATGTGTCCAAAAAGGGAAGGTTTGGACCTGGCAACTAAGTACACTTGTCAGGTTGAGTTGTTAATTTGCAACCGCACACGCATATACTGCAGTGGCAGGTCTGAGCCTTGTTTACAGGGCTACTCATGTGAGTGGCCCAAGCACTGCTGCAGGCCCTCTAGTAGCATTTGATTTACGGGCCCGGGCACCTCTAGTGCACTTTACTAGGGAATTACTAGTAAATCAAATATGCCAATCAGAGATAAACAAATCACCAATACAATTTCAGCAGAGATCATATGCATTTGAGCACTGGTTAGCAGTGATAAAGTGCCCTTAGTCCTAAAGTCAACATAAAGTGGTTGGAAAAAAATAGGAGGACGGAAGCCAAAAGTTTGAGGGTTATAGAGCATGGACCCTGGCCCACAACAGCAGGGGTATGTTTCAGTTCTATGCCTTCCTGGACCTAGTTGGATCCGTCTGTTCACACTCTCAGGGCCCACTAAACTAACCCATGGGGACCCCTCTCCTCACCCCCAGATACCATCTGTGCAGCACCTCACCTTACTTTTTTCACAGATGTATCCCGGTGGGCAGATAGTACCACCAGGGCCAAAACAATGGTGTGGCCCACTCCAGCCCTGGGGGTGTGACTTCTGTCTCCCCCACCCACAGCGACAATTCTGTCCACCAAGACAGAAAGCCACAGTGGCCACTGACAACTGTCAGGGATGAGAGCCAGGCCCCAGGCCTTTCAGGGCTCTCCAACCACTGTGACTTTAGAGAGTGGGGGGCAGTAGCCCCAGGTGCCTGGCACCCTTTGTCCACTCTCCCTTCCACTAGTGCAGGGATGTGAACCTGCATCTGGTCTTCCAACCTGGGGTCTTCACCCACAAGTTGGACCAGGGTAAGGGACAAGACTCCCCTCCACCTACCTCTCCTTCTGAGGTCTGCAGTGATATTTGTGTTTTGACCACTGACTTCGTGTCGCATCACTTTGCACTTGGCTTAGCTGCCCACCGTCACAATAGCGGTCACCAGTTACAGACTCCATTTTGTATTCAGCTTAGCGTTAGCTTCACTGCCACGCTTTCTATTCTGTGTATTATTTTCTTACCGAAGGGCTAGGACATAACGAGGAAGAGTCAGTTAGCAATATAAGGATATACTAGACTGATGTTTATGGTACAGCAAGGAACGGTTTAGTTTTGGGAAAGACACCTTGGGATTTTGGTTCCGACGTTTTTCTTTCAAAGCTCACCTAAAATAGCTAGCATTTTTTAATATTACTTACCGAGCTGGAGGTTTTTTTTCTAGAAAGCTCCATCCTCGTTGTTTAGGAAATATAAGAGACCCAGGTCGATAGTGGGAGATTCAGAGACCTCAATCAGGATTTAGATGTTGAATGCCTGATATATTTCCCGTGAGGGTAGAGATCTCTCTTTCTTGTTGCAGTCGAACTGGTGTCAACGACTTGCTGGCAGGAGAAAGAGGAAGCACAAGACAGGCACCATGGTGATGCATCATTTTTATTAATTATTTGCTTTGCATTGTGTCTGAATATATATACATCTATCAATATAGGCGTTTGTATCCTTGCATGTATGTATTTGCTGTTTATAGATTGAGGATTCTTTGTACATGGTCTTACTTCATTGAACCACGTTTTAAAACTACACTTTTGGCTATACATGCCTTCCATCATGATCCTTGCAAAAGATACAATAAGGGGGTGATTCTAATCCTGGCGGGCGGCGGAGGCCGCCCGCCAGAATTCCGCCCCCATAATACCGCTCCGTGGTCAGAAGACCGCGGAGGGTATTATGAGTTTTTCCCTGGGCTGGCGGGCGGTCTCCAAAAGACCGCCCGCCAGCCCAGGGAAAAACTCCCTTCCCACGAGGATGCCGGCTCGTAATCGAGCCGGCGGAGTGGGAAGGTGCGACGGGTGCAGTAGCACCCGTCGCGTATTTCAGTGTCTGCAAGGCAGACACTGAAATACCTTGCGGGGCCCTCTTACGGGGGCCCCTGCCGTGCCCATGCCATTGGCATGGGCACGGCAGGGGCCCCCAGGGGCCCCGCGACCCCCCCTACCGCCATCCTGTTCATGGCGGCTTTCCCGCCATGAACAGGATGGCGGTAGGGGGGGTCAGAATCCCCCATGGCGGCGCAGCAAGCTGCGCCGCCATGGGGGATTCTGAGGGCAGCGGTAAACCGGCGGGAGACCGCCGGTTTACCCTTTCTGACCGCGGCCAAAGCGCCGCGGTCAGAATGCCCTGCGGGGCACCGCCGGCCTGTCGGCGGTGCTCCCGCCGACCCTCGCCCCGGCGGTCGAAGACCGCCGGGGTTAGAATCAGGGCCTAAATGTCTTCTTCAGATTAAGAGGTGCATTCTGGAGAATCTTATGGACTCTTCTCAGTGTGTGTAGTTTGGCTCAGTCAGCAGTAAAGCAAAACAGGGTCCTGCATCCCTGACTAGGAGTGTCCCTCCTCAGTTTCTAGAATTGTCAGCGAGCTTGTAAAAGCAGTCCTGCACAATTCTTCCACCAGTACAGGGATGTTAACCTGCAAATGGTCTCCCAACCTGGGGTCTATACCTTCAGGTTGGTCCGGGGTCAGGGATGAGTCTTCCCTCCTCCTGCCGTACCCTCTGGGGTCCTGCATCCCCCCCCCCAAGAATCCAACATGGTAGGGGGTACTGTTAGCAGTGAGTGGCCCCTCCCTCCAGGTTAGGGGGACACCATGAACCTGTCCCTTCATCCCAGGGTCTATACCCTTGGATTGAACTGGGGTCAGGGATGAGTCTCACCCTCCCCTACCCCAACTCCCAGACCTCTGCATCTCCCCATCATGGGGAGCACCCCTAGAAGTCACAGTGGGGGTAGTGATTGGGCAAACCACCCCCTCATCAGGTCAGAGTTTACCCCCTGCACCTGACACTCCAGTCCAGGGTCTGTACCCTCAAACTGGATCCCTGCCCATCTGGCAGAGGCTGGATCACCCCAGCCCAGAAATGGTATCACCAAAGTAATTCCTCAGAGTTGACCCCAGACCCTCCAGGTTCTCCAATTGGCGCCGCAACCCCCTCTTAACCCTCTGTCTGGACTCCAGCACCCCTTCACTAGGAGTGTACTGCCAGACACCAGAACTGGTGGAATGCCGGTGACAGCCACCCCCGCAAGCTCTCCTCACACTATGGGGTCCCCCTCAGCAGATGGCCCTATAGTACAGGCTAGGCTTCCCTCCTGGCATTCACTCTTGGAACCCTCCAGGCTCTGGGACAGGATCTCGGGCATCCTGGGGATCTGCATAAAGGGCCAGGTCCAACACTTACCATATTTAATAAGCTGCAATTCCTATAACAGAAATGGTAGATTTGTCATGTTAGGTATCTATGAACTTGTAATTATGAACCCACTTTAATGGAAAAGTCAGAGTTATCATTACAAGTCTGAAAATGCCACTTTTAGAATGTTGGCATTTCCCTGTCCTTAGCCCTCTGTGCCTGCAGTCTGCCTTAGGTCACATGACTGGGTGTACCTGGCAGTTAGGACTTCATGAATTCCTCCCAAACAGTCACACAATAGTGGGATTAGCAGACCCTGACTAGATGGAGGCGGAGCAAAGCATAGCCCCATTTACACCTGAGCAGGCTGTTCTCTTGTTCTCTCCCACCCCACAATAGGCTTAACAACCCTGTATTTTCAGTGCAGCCAGCTAGGAGCCAGGGCAGGTGAGGCAGGAAGCTCCTGGACCTTCAAGGAACCCTTCTGAAAACTTTTCCCAACTTCCAGGAACAGGGCCCCAGGGTTTAAAAATATGGCTTTCAGATCTATTCTTTAGTTCACTACTGGACCTGTGGAAGCAGTTCATTACTGGACCTGTGGAAGCACTCTCAAAGGACTGCCTGCTGTATACTCTGCCCGACTGGTGCTGTACCTGGAAGGACTAGTCTGCTGCCTGGAGTCTGCCTTAAAACTTCAGAGGCCAGCTATGCTTTGGACCCTTGCATCTTCACCTGCAACCAGGACTTCAGAAGTGACTCCAAGGACTAGTTTTCCTGGGCTCCTGTTCAGAGCCTTGGGGACATAACAGGCCCCCACCATGGACCCAGCAAGAGTGAGTCCTGAACCCCAGAGTGGCCTCCATCTACTGCTGGACCCTGTGTTGTAGTGCTAAAAGTGCCCCATTTACACCTGAGCAGGCTGTTCTCTTGTTCTCTCCCACCCCACAATAGGCTTAACAACCCTATATTTTCAGTGCAGCCAGCTAGGAGCCAGGGCAGGTGAGGCAGGAAGCTTCTGGACCTTCAAGGAACCCTTCTGAAAACTTTTCCCAACTTCCAGGAACAGGGCCCCAGGGTTTAAAAATATGGCATCAAGACCTATTCTTTAGTTCACTACTGGACCTGTGGAAGCAGTTCATTACTGGACCTGTGGAAGCACTCTCAAAGGACTGCCTGCTGTATACTCTGCCTGACTGGTGCTGTACCTGGAAGGACTAGTCTGCTGCCTGGAGTCTGCCTTAAAACTTCAGAGGCCAGCTATGCTTTGGACCCTTGCATCTTCACCTGCAACCAGGACTTCAGAAGTGACTCCAAGGACTAGTTTTCCTGGGCTCCTGTTCAGAGCCTTGGGGACATAACAGGCCCCCACCATGGACCCAGCCCGAGTGAGTCCTGAACCCCAGAGTGGCCTCCATCTACTGCTGGACCCTTTGTTGTAGTGCTAAAAGTGCCTAGATAACCATTTGCTAAAATTGAGGACGTGCTATTTGTGAGAAAGTAGCCTCTTTCTAGCCTTGTTACCCCCACTTTTGGCCTGTTTGTGAGTATATGTCAGGTGTTTTCACTGTCTCACTGGGATCCTGCTAGCCAGGGCCCAGTGCTCATAGTGAAAACCCTATGTTTTCAGTATGTTTGTTATGTGTCACTGGGACCCTGCTAGCCAGGACCCCAGTGCTCATAAGTTTGTGACCATATGTATGTGTTCCCTGTGTGATGCCTAACTGTCTCACTGAGGCTCTGCTAACCAGAACCTCAGTGGTTATGCTCTCTCTGTACAAATTGTCACCAACAGGCTAGTGACCAATTTCACCATTTTACATTGGCATACTGGAACACCCTTATAATTCCCTAGTATATGGTACTGAGATACCCAGGGTATTGGAGTTCCAGGAGATCCCTATGGGCTGCAGCATTTCTTTTGCCACCCATAGGGAGCTCTGACAATTCTTACACAGGCCTGCCACTGCAGCCTGAGTGAAATAATGTCCACATTATTTCACTGCCATTTACCACTGCACTTAAGTAACTTATAAGTCACCTATATGTCTAACCTTCATCTGGTGAAGGTTGGGTGCAAAGTTACTTAGTGTGTGGGCACCCTGGCACTAGCCAAGGTGCCTCCACATTGTTCAGGGCAAATTCCCCGGACTTTGTAAGTGCGGGGACACCATTACATGCGTGCACTACACATAGGTCACTACCTATGTGCAGCTTCACAATGGTAACCCCGAACATGGCCATGTAACATGTCTAAGATCTTGGAATTGCCCCCCCCAATGCCATCCTGGTATTGGGGAGACAATCCCATGATTCCCCGGGTCTCTAGCACAGACCCAGGTACTGCCAAACTGCCTTTTCAGGGGTTTCACTGCAGCTGCTGCTGCCAACCCCTCAGACAGGTTTCTGCCCTCCTGGGGTCCAGGCAGGCTTGGCCCAGGTGGGCAGAACAAAGGACTTCCTCAGAGAGAGGGTGTTACACCCTCTCCCTTTGGAAAAAGGTGTTAAGGCAGGGGAGGAGTAGCTCCCCCAGCCTCTGGAAATGCTTTCATGGGCATAGATGGTGCCCATTTCTGCATAAGCCAGCCTACACCGGTTCAGGGATCCCCCAGCCCTGCTCTGGCGCGAAACTGGACAAAGGAAAGGGGAGTGACCACTCCCCTGACCTGCACCACCCCTGGGAGGTGCCCAGAGCTCCTCCAGTGTGCTCCAGACCTCTGCCATCTTGGAAACAGAGGTGCTGCTGGCACACTGGACTGCTCTGAGTGGCCAGGGCCAGCAGGTGATGTCAGAGACTCCTTCTGATAGGCTCTTACCTGTGTTGCTAGCCTATCCTCTCACCTAGGTAGCCAAACCTCCTTTTCTGGCTATTTAGTGTCTCTGCTTTGGGGAATTCTTTAGATAACGAATGCAAGAGCTCATCAGAGTTCCTCTGCATCTCTCTCTTCACCTTCTGCCAAGGAATCGACTGCTGACCGCGCTGGAAGCCTGCAAAACTTCAACAAAGTAGCAAAGACAACTACTGCAACATTGTAACGCTGATCCTGCCACCTTCTCGACTATTTTCCTGGTGGTGCATGCTGTGGGGGTAGTCTGCCTCCTTTCTGCACTAGAAGCTCTGAAGAAATCTCCTGTGGGTCGACGGAATCTTCCCCCTGCAACCGCAGGCACCAAAGAACTACATCACCGGTCCTCTGGGTCTCCTCTCAGCACAACGAGCGAGGTCCCTTGAACTCAGCAACTCTGTCCAAGTGACTCCCACAGTCCAGTGACTCTTCAGTCCAAGTTTGGTGGAGGTAAGTCCTTGCCTCCCCACGCTAGACTGCATTGCTGGGAACCGCGTTTTTTGCAGCTACTCCAGCTCCTGTGCACTCACCGAGGATTTCCTTCATGCACAGCCAAGCCTGGGTCCCCGGCACTCTAACCTGCATTGCACGACCTCCTGAGTTGTCCTCCGGCGGCGTGGGACTCTCTTGTGCAACTTTGGGTGAGCACCGATTCACTCCACTTCGTAGTGCCTGTTCCGGCACTTCTGCAGGTGCTGCTTGCTTCTGAGTGGGCTCCTTCTCTTGCTGGGCGCCCCTTCTGTCTCCTCACGCAATTGGCGACATCCTGGTCCCTCCTGGGCCACAGCAGCATCCAAAAACCCTAACCACAACCCTTGCAGCTATCAAGGCTTGTTTGCGGTCTTTCTGTGGGAAAACACTTCTGTACAACTCTTCACGACGTGGGACATCCATCCTCCAAAGGGGAAGTTTCTAGCCCTTGTCGTTCATGCAGAATCCTCAGCTTCTACCATCCGGTGGCAGCTTCTTTGCATCCACAGCTGGCATTTCCTGGGCATCTGCCCACTCCCGACTTGATCGTGACTTTTGGACTTAGTCCCCTTGTTCCACAGGTACTCTCGTCTGGAAATCCATCGTTGTTGCATTGCTGGTGTTGGTCTTTCCTGCAGAATTCCCCTATCACGACTTCTGTGCTCTTTGGGGAACTTAGGTGCACTTTGCACCCACTTTTCAGGGTCTTGGGGTGGGCTATTTTTCTAACCCTCACTGTTTTCTTACAGTCCCAGCTATCCTCTACAAGGTCACATAGGTTTGGGGTGCATTCGTGGTTCGCATTCCACTTCTAGAGTATATGGTTTGTGTTGCCCCTATCCCTATGTGCCCCCATTGCATTCTATTGTGACTATACATTGTTTGCACTGTTTTCTATTGCTATTACTGCATATTTTGGTATTATGTACATATATCTTGTGTATATTTGCTATCCTCATACTGAGGGTACTCACTGAGATACTTTGGCATATTGTCATAAAAATAAAGTACCTTTATTTTTAGTATATCTGTGTATTGTGTTTTCTTATGATATTGTGCATATGACACTAGTGGTACTGTAGGAGCTTCACTCGTCTCCTAGTTCAGCCTAAGCTGCTCTGCTAAGCTACCTTTTCTATCAGCCTAAGCTGCTAGACACCCCTCTACACTAATAAGGGATACCTGGGCCTGGTGCAAGGTGTAAGTACCCCTTGGTACTCACTACAAGCCAGTCCAGCCTCCTACATTGGTTGTACAGCGGTGGGATAAGTACTTTGCAACTACTTACCACTTTTGTCATTGTACTTTTCATAAAGGAAAAATATACAAAACAAGTTCAGTGTATGTACACCTAACCGAAAAGTTTTGCTTTTCTTCTCTCACTTCTTTTACTAAGTGCTGAAAAGTACCTCTAAACTTTCAAAAAGTTCTTAAAAAGTTAAAAAAGTTTTTTTCTGTTCTTTAAAAAGTTCTGAAACTTTTTTCTTTCTTTTTCTGTCCCTTAAACCTTCTCTATCATGTCTGGTACAGGCCAAACTCTTGATCTGTCCAGCATAGCTTATGACAACCTTAGCTGGAAGGAAGCAAGGAGTCTCTGTGTTGATAGAGGTTTAGGGGTAGGGAAGAATCCCTCAAGACAACTGTTGGTTAATATGCTCATTGAACAAGATAAGACCTTAGTTTGCACTTCTGGTGAGAAATTAGCTGATGGTTCCCACTCTGATTCTGGGGCACCTCTAGCAAAATATTTGGGAGGGAATCTTTCCAACCTGCCCCTTAGCAGGCCACCTAGCATAGCTGGTACTGATTTGAATTCACATCACAGTAATAGTGTTGTTTCTCATCACAGTAGAAGTGTAACTTCTGTAGGCCAAAATGTTAGAGTGCCATCTGTTAGGGAAGGGTCTCCTTCTGTTCATTCTCACCATTCTTCTGTATCAAGACATGCCCAACCCACCCACCCTGATGACAGAGTGTTAGAAAGGGAGCTCAATAGATTGAGAGTGGAACAATCCAGGCTGAAGCTCAAGAAGCAACAGCTGGATTTAGATAGGCAGTCCTTGGAAATAGAAAGAGAAAGACAGAAATTGGGGTTAGAACCCCATGGTGGCAGCAGCAGTATTCCAAATAGTCATCCTGCAAAAGAGCATGGTTCTAGGAATCTGCACAAGATAGTTCCCCCTTACAAGGAGGGGGATGACATTAACAAGTGGTTTGCTGCACTTGAGAGGGCCTGTGTTGTACAGGAGGTCCCTCAAAGGCAGTGGTCTGCTATCCTATGGCTATCTTTCAGTGGAAAGGGTAGGGATAGGCTCCTTACTGTAAAGGAAAGTGATGCCAATATTATTACAGTTCTTATGAATGCTTTCCTAGATGGTTATGGCTTAACCACTGAACAGTACAGGACGAAGTTCAGAGAAACCAAAAAGTAGTCTTCACAAGACTGGGTAGACTTTGTTGACCATTCAGTGAAGGCCTTGGAGGGGTGGTTACATGGTAGTAAAGTTTCTGACTATGAAAGCCTGTATAACTTAATCCTGAGAGAGCATATTCTTAATAATTGTGTGTCTGATTTGTTACACCAGTACCTGGTAGACTCTGATCTTACCTCTCCCCAAGAATTGGGAAAGAAGGCAGACAAATGGGTCAGAACAAGGGTGAACAGAAAAGTTCATACAGGGGGTGACAAGGATGGCAAGAAGAAAGATGGTGAGAAATCTCAAGATAAGCATGGGGATAAGGGTAAAACCAAAGATCCCACTTCAAATCTTAAACACTCTTCAGGGGGTGGGGATAAAACGAATTCTTCCTCTTCTTCTCAACCCACACACATTAAAAAGCCTTGGTGCTTTGTGTGTGAAAACAGAGGCCATAGGCCAGGGGATAGGTCCTGTCCAGGTAAACCCCCTGAGCCTACCACCACTAATACATCAAGCTCTAGTGCCCCTAGCAGTAGTGGTACTAGTGGTGGGGCTGCTGGCAACAGTCAAGCAAAGGGTGTAGTTGGGTTCACTTATGGGTCCATCATAGAAACTGGGGTAGTCAGTCCCAAAACAGTTTCTGTCACACCTAGTGGCATTGGCCTTGCCACACTGGCTGCTTGTCCCCTTACAATGGATAAGTACAGGCAGACAGTTTCAATAAATGGTGTCGAGGCCTTGGCCTACAGGGACACAGGTGCCAGTATCACTTTGGTGACTGAAAACCTAGTGCCTCCTGAAAAACACATCATTGGATAACAGTACAAGATTATTGATGTCCATAACTCCACTAAGTTTCTTCCCTTAGCTATAATTCAGTTTAGTTGGGGTGGAGTTACTGGCCCTAAGCAGGTGGTAGTGTCACCTAGCTTACCTGTAGACTGTCTCTTAGGTAATGACCTAGAGGCCTCAGGTTGGGCTGATGTAGAGTATTATGCCCATGCAGCCATGCTGGGCATCCCAGAGGAATTGTTCCCTCTCATTTCTACTGAAATGAAAAAGCAAAGGAGAGAAGGCCTGAAAACTCAGGATCCCTCTCCAACAACAGGTAAAAAGGGTATCGCCGTATCCCCTACCCACCCTGCCATTCAGGATACCATTCCTGTGGTGGGAGAAACCTCTCCTGGGGTGGCACCTGTTCCAAGGGAATCATCAGCTGGCATAGCTGTACTCCCTGAGGTAGAAGTACCTCTCTGTGGGATAACTAACATTGGTGAGAAAAAGAGTACCATTTTAGTTAACATGGAGCATCCCTCCAACCCTCCCAGAGAAACTTTAGTGCAGAAACCCTGCACTACCTCACAACACTTAGGACAGCATCCCTGCCCTAGTGTGGAGCTCATAGGACAGCATCCCTGCCCTGCTCCAACTCAAGAGAAACAGCATCCCTGTTCTCTCTTCCAGCCATATGGACAAAGTTTTTGCCCAGCTATGGCTTTACTGAGACAGCATCCCTGTCTGGCATTTTCATCACTACAAATAGGTTCAGTGGACAATTCCCACTGCTCTAAACTAAAACTTACTGATAGAAACTCTGAAAATATATCTTCACATTGTTGCTTAGCTAAAAAACTTCAAACAGGGTGGTTTACATCCCCACAGGGAAGAAACCATATAGTGGATGATAAACGGAGTAACCAGTCTATTGCAGAGCTACTCTCTACTTATCACCACTTAGACAATAAAGTCTCAACTGGCCAAGGTTAGCCTTATTGTCCTTCATTTGGGTGGGGGTTGTGTGAGAAAGTAGCCTCTTTCTAGCCTTGTTATCCCCACTTTTGGCCTGTTTGTGAGTATATGTCAGGTGTTTTCACTGTCTCACTGGGATCCTGCTAGCCAGGGCCCAGTGCTCATAGTGAAAACCCTATGTTTTCAGTATGTTTGTTATGTGTCACTGGGACCCTGCTAGCCAGGACCCCAGTGCTCATAAGTTTGTGACCTATATGTATGTGTTCCCTGTGTGATGCCTAACTGTCTCACTGAGGCTCTGCTAACCAGAACCTCAGTGGTTATGCTCTCTCTGTACAAATTGTCACCAACAGGCTAGTGACCAATTTCACCAATTTACATTGGCATACTGGAACACCCTTATAATTCCCTAGTATATGGTACTGAGGTACCCAGGGTATTGGTGTTCCAGGAGATCCCTATGGGCTGCAGCATTTCTTTTCCCACCCATAGGGAGCTCTGACAATTCTTACACAGACCTGCCACTGCAACCTGAGTGAAATAACGTCCATGTTATTTCACAGCCATTTACCACTGCACTTAAGTAACTTATAAGTCACCTATATGTCTAACCTTCACCTGGTGAAGGTTGGGTGCAAAGTTACTTAGTGTGTGGGCACCCTGGCACTAGCCAAGGTGCCCCCACATTGTTCAGGGCAAATTCACAGGACTTTGTGAGTGCAGGGACACCATTACACGCGTGCACTACAGATAGGTCACTACCTATGTGTAGCTTCACAATGGTAACTCCGAACATGGCCATGTAACATGTCTAAGATCATGGAATTGCACCCCCCCAATGCCATCCTGGTATTGGGGAGACAATCCCATGATTCCCCGGGCCTCCAGCACAGACCCGGGTACTGCCAAACTGCCTTTTCAGGGGTTTTACTGCAGCTGCTGCTGCCAACCCCTCAGACTGGTTTCTGTCCTCCTGGGGTCTAGCCAGGCTTGGCCCAGGAGGGCAGAACAAAGGACTTCCTCAGAGAGAGGGTGTTACACCCTCTCCCTTTGGAAAAAGGTGTTAAGGCAGGGGAGGAGTAAACTCCCCCAGCCTCTGGAAATGCTTTCATGGGCACAGATGGTGCCCATTTCTGCATAAGCCAGTCTACACCGGTTCAGGGATCCCCCAGCCCTGCTCTGGCGCGAAACTGGACAAAGGAAAGGGGAGTGACCACTCCCCTGACCTGCACCTCCCCTGGGAGGTGCCCAGAGCTCCTCCAGTGTGCTCCAGACCTCTGCCATCTTGGAAACAGAGGTGCTGCTGGCACACTGGACTGCTCTGAGTGGCCAGGGCCAGCAGGTGACGTCAGAGACTCCTTCTGATAGGCTCTTACCTGTGTTGCTAGCCTATACTCTCACCTAGTTAGCCAAACCTCCTTTTCTGGCTATTTAGGGTCTCTGCTTTGGGGAATTCTTTAGATAACGAATGCAAGAGCTCATCAGAGTTCCTCTGCATCTCTCTCTTCACCTTCTGACAAGGAATCGACTGCTACAAAGTAGCAAAGACGACTACTGCGACATTGTAACACTGATCCTGCCGCCTTCTCGACTGTTTTCCTGGTGGTGCATGCTGTGGGGGTAGTCTGCCTCCTCTCTGCACTAGAAGCTCTGAAGAAATCTCCCGTGGGTAGACGGAATCTTCCCCCTGCAACCGCAGTCACCAAAGAACTGCATCACCGGTCCTCTGGGTCTCCTCTCAGCACATGGAGCGAGGTCCCTTGAACTCAGCAACTCTGTCCAAGTGACTCCCACAGTCCAGTGACTCTTCAGTCCAAGTTTGGTGGAGGTAAGTCATTGCCTCCCCACGCAAGACTGCATTGCTGGGAACCGCATGTTTTGCAGCTACTCCGGCTCCTGTGCACTCACCGAGGATTTCCTTTGTGCACAGCCAAGCCTGGGTCCCCGGCACTCTAACCTGCATTGCACGACCTCCTGAGTTGTCCTCCGGCGGCGTGGGACTCTCTTGTGCAACTTCGGGTGAGCACCGATTCACTCCACTTCGTAGTGCCTGTTCCTGCACTTCTGCGGGTGCTGCTTGCTTCTGAGTTGGCTCCTTCTCTTGCTGGGCGCCCCCTCTGTCTCCTCACGCAATTGGCGACATCCTGGTCCCTCCTGGGCAACAGCAGCATCCAAAAACCCTAACCGCGACCCTTGCAGCTAGCAAGGCTTGTTTGTGGTCTTTCTGCGGGAAAACACTTCTGTACGACTCTTCACGACCTGGGACATCCATCCTCCAAAGGGGAAGTTTCTAGCCCTTGTCGTTCGTGCAGAATCCTCAGCTTCTACCATCCGGTGGCAGCTTCTTTGCATCCACAGCTGGTATTTCCTGGGCATCTGCCCACTCCCGACTTGATCGTGACTTTTGGTCTTGGTCCCCTTGTTCCACAGGTACTCTCGTCTGGAAATCCATTGTTGTTGCATTGCTGGTGTTGGTCTTTCCTGCAGAATTCCCCTATCACGACTTCTGTGCTCTTTGGGGAACTTAGGTGCACTTTGCACCCACTTTTCAGGGTCTTGGGGTGGGCTATTTTTCTAACCTTCACTGTTTTCTTACAGTCCCAGCGACCCTCTACAAGGTCACATAGGTTTGGGGTCCATTCGTGGTTCGCATTCCACTTCTAGAGTATATGGTTTGTGTTGCCCCTATCCCTATGTGCCCCCATTGCATTCTATTGTGACTATACATTGTTTGCACTGTTTTCTATTGCTATTACTGCATATTTTGGTATTGTGTACATATATCTTGTGTATATTTGCTATCCTCATACTGAGGGTACTCACTGAGATACTTTGGCATATTGTCATAAAAATAAAGTACCTTTATTTTTAGTACATCTGTGTATTGTGTTTTCTTATGATATTGTGCATATGACAGTAGTGGTACTGTAGGAGCTTCACTCGTCTGCTAGATCAGCCTAAGCTGCTCTGCTAAGCTACCTTTTCTATCAGCCTAAGTTGCTAGACACCCCTCTACACTAATAAGGGATACCTGGGCCTGGTGCAAGGTGTAAGTACCCCTTGGTACTCACTACAAGCCAGTCCAGCCTCATACACTATTTGAACTTTAAATTCATAAGTCTAGTTCTACTAATTGGATTTCGAAAGTTTTGGTGTTAAATAATTTATTAAAATGTACTCTATTTTTCTAAATTGGGATTTTTATTGTGCTTTACTGCATTGGTATTTGTGTACTGCATACATACTAAACCCATTGCCTCTAATTTTAGCTTTAGTTTTTGTGCCAAGCTACCTAGGATTAAGCACAGGTTAAATTGGGAACTTTTTGTGAGTCACAAAGAATGTCACTGTTGCTTGACCAGGGCTCACACCCCGGTCTCACATACTCATTTAATTGACTTTAGAAGGATGAATAAATATACAGAGATTTGAACCTGTGGCAATGAGGTCAAACACAGATTCCTTGAGTGAATGCATTAGTATAGTAAGCCACTGAACACAGCCTATGCAAATATTTAGTGATAACAATAGGTCTGTGGTACTAAAATCAGTTCCTGTACAAATGTTAACCGTAAAGACATAGGCCCTCATTACAACCCTGGCGGTCGGTGTTAAAGCAGCCGTAATACCCAGCCCAGCGGGAAAAAAATGGAATCATGACCATGGCGGAAACCGCCAACATAGACAGCCACTTTAACATTCCGACCGCCACAGTGGTAGAAACAAACACCGCGGCGGTAACCGCCAACAGACAGGCGGAAGACAATGTACCGCCTACACTATTACAAGAGGCCTATCCTCCACCTATTCTGGGGCGGTACCAACGCTATCAAAAGCACAGCGGAAACAGGTCTTGGAATGAAAACCACTCACCTCTCGACACCCAACGAGTAACCAGGGCGAGATGGAGCCTGAATTACAGGTCCTGCCTATGCTGGTCTTCCTCCTCTTGTACCAGGAGCAGGAAAGATGCCATCGACAACCACAGTGAATACAGCACCTACAACACAGGGTAGGGGGAGAAAAAAGAGAGTGGCACACACATGCAATACGCAACGCCCCCACCCCCACCCTCACCCACAACACCATACACACAAATACATGCAGCAACATTACATATACACCCCCTCACCCCCTGGAAGAACGAAAGGACAAAAGAAAATGGTTGTAATGAGTATAATCAAGAAAAATCAGATAGGGCAATTTAAAAAAGTCTGGATATTCATCAAATCATTGTCCGTGGATCAGTGTCCCAAAATGCATGGGCAAAGCCCACACAAGATACCTGAATCGAAACGGAGAGAACACTGCAGGGGCATCAGATCGAAATGAAACAGGGGGAGTGGGAGAAGACACCTCAGCCGGGTTAACGGACGACGTCACTGCTCCACGAGGGGGCTCCATGCCCACTGCTGTATCCTGGGGAGTGCAAAGCCACAGTCTCTCAAGTATTTCCAATGGGTGGTTTGCCCACTGCTCTATCCTGGGGAGTGCAAAGCCACAGTCTCTCAAGTCTTTCCAGTGGGTGGTTTGCCCACTGCTGTATCCTGGGGAGTGCAAAGCCACAGTCTGTCAAGTAGATGTCAGTCTCCACTGGTTATGGAGGGGGCATTGTGCCCAGAGTGCTTCATCCTGCCAAGGACTGAGGAAGTGGATGCTGTTCTCCACTGATTTCTGGAGGTGGCTTTGTGCCCAGACACACTCCACCCTACTGCAACTTTGCCTGCCACCTGCTGGTACAATCAGTGCTGGGAGTCATGCTTCATGGATGATGGGCAGGGTCCAGGATGTCTCCTGCAGCCTTGGACGGCTGCCCACTGGGGATGATTGCCATGTCAGCTGTGGTGGCACTGTCTGAGCATGTCGCGGGTCTGGTGGCGGTGGTTGCGGAGGTGTCTGTGGCAGAGGTGCTGGCGGTGGTGCATGTGTCTGCACCTTTTGAGGGACACAGCAGGACGTCTCCTGCAGACTCGGACAGCTGCCCTTTGGGGATGATGCTGGGGACTGTTGGTGAGGTAGCAGACGTGCAGGAGGCGGTGCTGGTGGCGGGGCTGGTGGTGGAGCAGGTGGCGGTGTCCACTGCCGTACAGGTTGATGTCCTGGTTGACAGAAGGGGTGACTCTGGTCCCTCAGCCGGAGCCACTGTGTCCTGTCCTGACCTGCTCTTCGGCTTGTGTCCCTTCCCCACCTTTGATGTTGCTGCTGGTGTCTTGCCACTGTTCCCTTTTGGTTTGGAGGAGCCCTTGCTTGCTGGTAGTTGCGGCTTCTCCCTCCAGCATGTGGGCACCTTCTTCACCTTGGTAGGTGGCAGTATGGCCTGCTCCTTGGCCTCGCTAGGTGGCACACTGGCAGCGCTGATGGGTGGCGCCCACAATGAGACCGGAGTTGCTGTGATCACTGTGCTTGGGGATTTGGTGGCTGAGGTGCTGGGCTGGGACCTGGACAGGCAGGCCCTAGGGGAAGGACGGGGGGAAGGTGTAGGGAAGACATCTATGTTTGCCAGGAAAAGTTTCTTAGACACACTGGGACAGGAAGATGGAGGAGGTTTGGGAGTGGAGGAAGATGTAGTGGTTGTAGGAGGTCTACGTTTGCTTAATTTGGTGAAGGTGCATGGGCCGGAGGCTGTTGTGAGGTGAATGGCTGTTGGGTGGGTGTGTGCCTGCGTTTGTGTAGTTTGGGAGGAGGGAAAGGACACAGGGGATGTGTGAATGTTAGTGGGGGTGGTGAGTGCATGTGAGAGGTGTATGGTGATGGGCGTGATGGTGATGGAGGTAGTGGCTGAGGATGTAGTGCATGCAGGTGTGAGTGGAGACTAGACAGGAAGGGAGGAGGAGGGTGTGGAGGAGGGGGCCACCGTGGAGGCAGTGGATGTTGGTGTGTCTGCATGGGGATGGTGCTTGTGTGAGTGCCTGTAGGATGTGTGGTGCTTATGTTTGCCATGTCCACTCTTGTGTGTTGATGAGTGTGCATGCTGGTCTGATGGTGTGCTTGGGATAGGCTCAGGTACAGGGGATTGGGTCTGGGTGGAGGAAGTTGGAGGGGGGAGGCTGGACACAGGGACAATGGCTGCCATCAGTGCTGAGGCCAGAGCCTGAAATGCTCTCTGTTGGGCCACCTGGCCAGAATGAATGCCCTCCAGGTATGTTTTTGTTTGCTGCAAATGCCTCTCAACACCCTGGATGGCATTCAAAATGGTAGCTTCCCCAACAGTGAGGGATCTCAGGAGGTCAATAGCCTCCTCACTGAGGGCAGCAGGGCTGACTGGGGCAGGAGCTGAGGTGCCTGGGACAAAGGAGATGCCCACCCTTCTAGGTGAACATGAACTGGAACCACACAGAGGGGCTGCTGGGAGGGTGGTGCTGGGGGAGTGGCAGGTGTACCTGTTGATGCAGTGGGCACAAAGGTACCCGCCACTGCAAAGGAGCTCCCATCAGAGGAGGAGTCGCTGTCACTGGTGTATGCTCCTGTCCCTGTCGTGGAGCTCCCGTCACCCTCCGTCCCACTGGTGCCTTCAGACTCTGTTACTTCACCCTCCAGGGCCGTGTAGGATGCAGCTCCCTCATGCTCTAGTGCAACTGCTCCTCCGCCAGATGATGCAAGAACAGGGTGACAAAACAAAAAGGGGGGAAGACAGAAGAGATACATGGTCAGTGCATGCAACACCACTACTCTTGGCGGACACAACACACAGGGAGCAGCCCTATGCACTAAGCCATGCCCTAATAGTGCAGGGGAAAAGCACATGCCCAAGGGGGACTCTGTCTAGACCCATTTCATGCACAGTTGGAACCCATGGGAGCCTGACTAGGTGTAGAGGACAAATACCCCCTTTGAGGTTGGAGTGGGAATGAGGCTGCAAAACAATGGATCTACCTTTGCGCATCTGCCCTTGCCTAGGGGAACCCACAGGCCACCACCCCCACCCAAACACCTCGTCAAGCGTATAGAGTCAGCTGAATGACAGTGTACTCACCCCCTTGTGGCTGCTGTGATGCCCTTAAGCGCCCATCCAACTCCAGATATGCCACTGCCAGGATCCGGTACATCAGGGGGGTCATGGTGCGATGGGCACCCCTTCGATGTTGGGAGGCCATCCTCAGCTGGGCCTCTGCCATATTCTTGGTTGAACGGTGCAGGTCCTCCCATCTTTTCCAGCAGTGGGTGACCTGTCTATGGTAGACCCCAGGGTCCGCACTCCCTTGGTGACGGCAAGCCAAACACCCTTCTTCTGGTGGGCACTGATCTGGTGTGTTTGGCAGACCAGTACATCTCCCATGTGAATGCCAAGTATCATGGCTCAGTGCATGACGCTTACATTTTGAGGAATAGCAGCATCCCTTATGTGATGGGTCAACTCCAGAGGCACAGAGGGCAGAGGAACACTGCAATGAGGCAGATGGGCGAACTAGGAGGATAATCAAGCGCACCTTTGGCCTCCTGAAGGCCAGATTCCGGTGCCTCCATCTGACAGGTGGATCCCTATACTACTCACCGAAGACGGTGTGCCAGATCATCGTGGCCTGCTGTATGCTGCACAACCTTGCTTTGCGACGCCAGGTGCCTTTTCTGCAGGAGGATTGGCCTGATGCTGGTCTTCTGGCAGCTGTGAAGCCTGTGGACAGTGAAGAAGAGGAGGCAGAAGAAGAAGAAGATGTAGACAACCAAAACAACATCATCATCCAATACTTCCAGTGAGACACAGGTGAGAAGATGGAACTGCTTCCCACATCTCATACTATTGTGGACCTAGCATAAGCCTGACTTTTTACCTCTGTGTATGGACCCTGACTTGTCACTTTGGCTTTCCATTTCACAGATCTGGGTCCCCATTTGTGCCCTCTACTATGTTTACTCCTGGCCTTCAGCTGTGTAACATTGGTATGTGAACAAGTACATTGACATTGCTATATTCCAGAGATTTAGCAATTACACATTTGTGAAAGCACAGACTGACTCCAGATTTTTTGGTGATTCAAGGGTGTTTATTTCTGTGCAAATATGTGGAGAGGGGTGTGAAATGGGCTGGGGTGATGGTGGAGGAATGTCCATGGCAAAGTCCAGTCTCTTGGTCTCACAGGTGCATTGTCCAATGGGGCATAGGAAGTGGAGATATGGCAGTTTAAGGTTGACAAGGTGACAAAGTGGGACAGAAGGGTGACATTCAGGGGGGTCTTATTTCCTGGCAGGGGTCTTGGTAATGTTCTCTGTCTTGTTCCTGGATCTCAGGGACTATTTGCGGGGTGGTTCCCCTTCTGCAGGGGGTGGGGTTCTGGTGGCCTGTTGGTCCTGTGGTCGTGCGTCCTGTCCACTAGCGCTGGCGGAGGTGGAGGGCTGTTCATCATCCAGGCTATTGTCAGGTGCCTGTTGCTGTGCCACTGTGTCCCTCATGGTGTTGACGAGGTCTGCCAGCACCCCTGCAATGGTGACCAGGGTGGTGTTAATGGACTTCAAGTCCTCACTGATCCCCATGTAGTGTTCCTCCTGCAGCCAATGGATCGCCTGAATCTTGGCCAGTACCATGCCCATGGTCTCCTGGGAATGGTGGTAAGCTCCCATTATGTTGGAGAGTGCCTCGTGGAGTGTCGGTTCCCTGGGCCTGTCCTCCCCCTGTCGCACAGCTGTCCTCCCAGCTTCCCTGTTATCCTGTGCCTCTG
The DNA here is from genome assembly GCF_031143425.1 of Pleurodeles waltl. Classification (NCBI taxonomy): domain Eukaryota; kingdom Metazoa; phylum Chordata; class Amphibia; order Caudata; family Salamandridae; genus Pleurodeles; species Pleurodeles waltl. The sequence continues at coordinate 918,927,256 of NC_090447.1, forward strand.
TCTTCTGAACCATGTGCCCACGGACCCCAGGTCCCTGATTTTCTTGGGTTGGTGGGTTTGTCTGGGTTCCCTGTAGTGGTGGACACACTGCTGATTGACAGGTCCTGTGGACAGAGGGATCGGCCCGCTAGGTGGGTGTTGTGGTGGTGTTTCCTGAGGGGGAGGTTAAGTGGTGGTTTGGACTGTGTCAGGAGAACCGACTGTCCCAAGGTCCCTGATTGGCCGGGCTGGTCATCTTGATCCAGGAGTGCAGAGCTGCTGTCATCACTGTGGGCCTCTTGTGTGAAGGGACTGGATATGTCTGGCACCTCCTGTCCGGTGACATTGGGTATGGGTCCTGTTGGGGTGTAAATGCATAGTTTTAGTATCTGTGTGTGCCATCAAGTGCATTGGGTAAGGTACCCTCTACTCCTGTGCTTGCATCATTGAGTTTGCCCTTTTGTGATAGTTGTTTTGGGGTCTGTGTGGGTATCTGTGCTGGACATGCTTTGGTGACGGTGGTCCATGCATACATAGGTGTTGCATGCAGGGCCTTGGTATTGAGATATGTGGGTTGTGATAGTGGGACATATATGAGATGATGGTGTGATGGTAAGGGTGGTGGTATGTGATGGCATGCAGGTGGAGTGGGGGGATAAAGCAAGTAAGATATGACTTACCAGAGTCCAGTCCTCCTGCTACTCCTGCGAGGCCCTCTGGATGCAGTATTTCCAAGACTTGCTCCTCCCTTGTTGTTAGTTGTGGGGGAGGAGGTGGGGGTCCACTGCCAGTCCTCTGTACAGCAATCTGGCGTCTTGATACCACGCAACGCACCTTCCCCCATAGGTCGTTCCACCTCTTCCTGATGTCATCCTGTGTTCTTGGATGCTGTCCCACTGCGTTGACCCTGTCAACGATTCTCCGCCACAGCTCCATCTTCCTCGCAATGGAGGTCTGCTGCACCTGTGATCCGAATAGCTATGGCTCTACCCAGATGATTTCCTCCACCATGACCCTCAGCTCCTCCTCTGAAAACCTGGGGTGTCTTTGAGGTGCCATGATGTGGTGTGGGTGATGTGTGAGGTGCTGTTTGTTGTGATGTGTGGGGGGATGTGTTGGTGTGTGTTGTTTGAGGTGCGTGGATATTGTTTAAGTGATGGTCTTGTGTGTCTGTGGATGCTGGTGTTGTGTTTGCTAATGTCTCTCTCTGGCCTTCTTCGAAATTTTAGGTTGTAAGGGATTGTGGGTAATGTGGGTGTGTGTTTTATATTGGTGTGTGTGTGTGTGGGTGTGGTGTGTGTATGTGTATCAGATGTGTGTATTTCAAATTGTCCAATGTGGTTGTGTTTTGTAAATGTGTGTTTATTTTGAATGCGGCGGTATGTTCCGCCAATGGATTACCATGGTTGAAAGACAGCCACATTGATTTGTGGGTCGTGATACTGTGGACGTATTCTTGTTGGCTTGACGGTGTGGGTTTTGGTATCGACAGTTTATCTCTGACTTTTGGTGTGGCGGACTTGTGTGGGTGTCTGTATTGTGTCGGATTCCGATATGTGGGTCGTAATACCTGTAGCGGAATTCCACCGCTGCAATGGTATGTTGGCGGTCTTCAGCACGGCGGAAAGCAGGATTTACTGCCAGTTTTGTAATGAGAGCCATAGTCTATTGCTGCACATTTAAGCTGAATTGAGAAAAACTCTGTTTAAGCAGGCAAGAGTGCCATGGGCCCTAACTCAAGTTGTGTAAATGGGCCCTAGGTTGACTCATAAGCCACAACCCTAATTGGAAAGTGCATGCCCTTTTCCCAATTGTAAGTGTAGTTGCTGCACTAATGATGGTTATGTCCCTGAGAATAATAATTGGCAATGGACTCCCATTGGTTACTTGAGTATAACTTGGCTATGACTGAATTTGGGATGAGAAATGCCTTTTGGCATAACTGTTTACTGACATAAATGGCCTACTGCACAGGTTTTAGAGAATGAGGATGAGCTGAGGAATCCAGATAATAAACAGAGACAGCTGGTGCTTGGGGTGTAAGCATTGGCAGAATGAGAAGATGCTCTTTGCTGCTTTGAGCTGCAGAAATTCAAACACACAAATTGACGTGAATTGTTGCTTTGTGTTTTTCATGTTCCTGACCTCTGCTGACAACAGGCAAATTGTGCATATCAGCAGCAGAGGAGAGAAGGCATTTGCAGGGCTCTATCTATGTATTAATGTGTGAGTGGCTATCTCAAGCTTTCCCAACTCCATAGACATGCACCATATGTTCAAAGCAGTACAGAATGTCTAAGGCTAGGAATTTGCTTGGGAAGTGATGTCAAGTACTTTGAGACTATTTTCATAAAATACCTTTCTATATACAATCAAACTCTGCTGACATAAAGTTGGTTCAGATGCTTTTTTGTCTTTTGAGTTACATTTTTCTTAATAGCAGCAATATGTAATCAAGCCAGCCATAGCCACCTATAGCCTGCAAGTTGAACTGAAGGGCAGTAGCACTAGGCAGTAATCATGATAAATGTGTTATGGTTGATTGTATTTAGAATTTGATACTGAGAGACCAGTCTGTGATTTCCTAAATATATCTTAAGGCTGGTATTTGAGAGATAATGTTGTTTCAGGTAGGCTTATGTATGGTTTAAATTGTTTGATATCATAAAGCACTATTGTTTGATTACTTGTGGGGAGAATTTTTTTCTGTATAGTGATAAAGCTTTCTATGACAATATCTTAACTGCTGTGTGATGTCTGAGCATCCCCTGATCATGTAAGCTCCATCTAATATAGCAGTAACATTGATTTATGAACCAATAGGATATGTCTACCTCTTGTATCTTTGGTATATGATTTGCATTAGTTTTGATTGTGCTGCATAGTACTACTAATTGCCACATTGTTTTCTAGTCACTGTTTGTCTTTTTCTTTTTTTTTAAACATGTTTGTTGCACCGCAGTCCCAAACCCCTTATATTGAGTTGAGCGTGCTCACTTTGTTTGCTTGATTACTCAGTCATACACAAGGTATGTATTCATGCCATACCACTTTCAAAGTTCACTAGCCATCACCGACAGCAAATGTGAGAAGCACACCAAGCAGTTAGTATATTTAGGATGTGCACAGCCCTCTTGTGTCATTAGAACTAGCAACACTATTAGGCTGTGAGAAAGACACTTTCCACTGACATCTGCAGTTTTAGAGTCACCTGAAAAGTTGAAAACAGGCATCCATCCTACTGACGTAAGTATACTTCATACCATAAAATTGGGTAATAGAAACACCTGTTTGATCTAGCTCTTAAAAGAGGAGAAAGACACACTGTATAAAAGGACAACAAAGCAATTTATTTTGGTGCTGCACAAGATGGCCACTATCTTTTGAGGCTTCAGAGACGCTCTGTCAAACATCTGAGGTTGCGGCTTCTTTTGGTGCCGTTCTTCTCAAGCTCAGCCAGTTTCTTGTGTCGGAATGCGGGCACCCTGCAACAGGACTTTTTCTAGCTGTTTTTAGCTTACCTGCATTCATCACTAAATCAACATTATAGTGGAAGACGTGCCATGATGTGCTGCCATTTTGGATTCCAGAGGTAATTCCTACACAATGTGTATGCAGTTCTGTGGCATGCTATCACAAAGTAGACAACTTTGTCCACTCTTCTCCTTCATATACGTCAATGCCATAGACATATATAGCACCTACCTTATGGCTTAAACTAATTTCATGTATGGTAATCCAAGAATGCCTCTTCTTCGGGTGCTTCTGAAAAAAGCCTTCTCCCTCATCATTTTATTATTGTTACCATTCTGTTTCTTACGTTGCTAATACCATATAGGCAGATCTTGAAAATTAAAGAGTAATATCAAATCTCCATCCTCTTCTTCTAAATTTGTTATAAAAAACACTCTCAAAAGAACTTGGGGTGACATGCACAAAACAATTGTGTGTGATTACCAAAAAGTGTTGTTTTGCTATTTGGTAATTGCAAACACCAGTGTGCAAATGTGTCTTTGATGCGTTTTATGATTCCCAGTGGGTCACAAAAAAGACCTACCCCATGAATATTAATGAGGTAGGTCTCAGTTTGCAACCTATTGGGAATCACAAAAATCTCAGGGATGGTGGATTGCTGGGGTCAGCAGACCCCCATCATGCCATGCATTTAAAATGCCCAAGTGTGGAAAATGGGATGCATTTAAAAAAAAAGAAACGTTTTCTCATAATTTTTCAGGATTAGGCAGTAGTCCATAGGACCACTGGTTGCTCCTAAAAATGTTTTACAAACATTCACAAATGGAAGGGAGTCCCATGGGGACCCCATCCCATTTGCAAATTGATTATTAGGTGGTAAAATGCTAATGTTTGGGACCGCATTTCAGTCACAAAACATTCCCGCACATCAGTAGGATTCGGTAGTAAGAAGGAAAAACTTAAACACAACCCTTACAAATACCGAATCGCAAACACAATATGTGATTTGGTGATTAGGTTACAAAATCAAAAATACTATTTGCACTTGTGAAAAACACTTTTTGCATTTGAAAATGGTCTGATTCTGTGAATTGTCCCGTTTGTGACCACAAAAATCCTTTGTATGTCTGGCTCTTAGTCCTTAACTATCTCACTGCTCTTATAGATGGTGGTATGAACAAGGATGTTTTTTCTGATCTTTGATCTAGCATCAGGAGTTATTTCAGAGAAATCATCCGCATCCAATACACAGCCTTAAAAGATTTTGTTCTCTCCATCAAAATCAATTCCATGTCTACCTCTGATGTAAGAAATTAGAGCCTTAAAGTCTTTTGTAGTGGAAACTAATATTTTCCTTCAGTGCATTGTTAAAAGGTGGTCCTCTTGTGATCAAAGTATCAATGTCATTGAACAACCAGTGAGTGATGTTGTCATATGGCTGAATAAATAGAACAAATTAAAAGTTAACAGAAGACCTCTAAAAAAGGAATAGGAGAACCAATGTTAGGCTTTATGGTATATCAGAAGGTTTGGAGGGTTCCTACATAATTGCATTTTTTTCATAATAGATTTCCTTCATTCATGTGTTTGACAGACTGCAGTACTATCTGTACTCAAAGAGCACACTTTTTAATTCACAGTATTTGTCTCCCACAAGACAAAGGGGTATTAATATTATCTTCTTGCAGTTTACAGATCTAATACAGATTTGTCTTTAAGATTGGCATGTAACAAAGTCTTCTTTTCAGAAGATGTGCCCAACACTACTGGTGCCAGAAGAAAACACTTTCTTGAACTGCATCCTCAACTAAAATCTATGCACATACTTTGGTATACCCATGTTTTTTCATGATCTTGTACAAAGACAAATCCTATTCCTTCGAAGACCCTGACTGTCGACAAGACGTTATTCAACAGTACAAGCACACAGATATGGATCTAAAGCTAATACATGACTGTGACTCTATGAAGTGTCAACATGCCATATCTCAATACTCCTTATCCAATTCCTGGTAATTATGCAATCCTGATCTTAAAGAATATTTGTTTTACTCCCCTTCCAGTAAATCTCAAATCAGAATTGATTATATATTCCTTAGCAAAACCTAACCCTAATCACTTCAGAGCTTGGTTTAATTTTAGTCTTGGGTCAGGCTCCTGTGGAGACAGTCCTTTAAATCATTTGACATCTTATGCACAAATCATGTTAGAAATTTAATAACTCTACTCTCTGACAAATCCATTCACACTTCATATTAAACTTTTACATCAGATTATTTTGAGCTGAAAGAAACTGGGTTGACATCCTTCCATTTTATATGGGATACTTTTAAAGCAGCTTATTGAGGCTTCATTAATAATGATGTTTCCTCTAGGAAGAAAGAAATGGAAAAATAATCTATTTCCATTCAAACCAAAGTAAAGCCACTGCAATATGCGTAGTACACCTCCAAAAATAACAAAGCTGATCTAGATACACTCATAACTGCCAAGATACAATTTAATAAATTCACCACGGAAAAAACATGCGTTACGTTCCTTAAGATCAAGACTAGATACTATGGTGGTAAGATCACAGCTTATCACCTGTGAGCTAACCACTTGAAATGCAAAAAATCTAAATCAAATTTTAAACCTATCACATGTGATTCAGGCCCTCAACTATTTTGTGATGCAGGTATTGCAACTTGCTGTGCAGACTATCACCAAACTCAATACACTCCTGAAAATACCTCTTTAGAGGAATCTATTGATTCTTTTTTTCATCTTAAAGCAAGAAACCATATGCCCATGGACAAATCTTTTTTTGAACATACACTAAATAGAGAAGAATCTAGATTTTCCTAGTCTCACGACGGAAAGTCTTAATTTTATTAAAGACACGGAGGCGAGTATTATGCGTTTCTTTTCTTACTTTAATAAATAGCAGTAGTCAAGAAACATACTACAATTCCCAGAAGGCAAAGGAACAACAGCCAATGGGAATAGAAATGTAGTTCAAACAATGTACACCAATCACAAGTATGCAGAGGTATTGTGACATCACTTGACTGCGAACAGCCCTCTTTTCTTGCGAGAGAATCAATGAAAGTTAAACAATGGAACAATAGAGAACAGAATAAGGATTGCCATAATAAAAGACAACACATCGGAACAAAAGCTCAAAATCCAAGGTAGCCAAGTCGGGTTCTGGTAGGTAGCTGCAGTGGAGAGAGCAGGTTGAAGAGTAGACAACCAAGCTGAGGTCCGAGATTTAAGTGGAAGCTTGAGTGATGGCCAGCGGTGCTAAAAGAAGGGAGGGAAAGATAAACAACGAAGTTACTGGAAGAGGAGGGATAATACGCGCCTCCGTGTCTTTAATAAAATTAAGACTTTCCGTCGTGAGACTAGGAAAATCTAGATTTTATGACAAGACCGGAGGCTCCTATTATGCGAGTTTAAAGCAAATTAATTACATCCAGAGACACATTATTAATAGGTTTACAGTATAACATTCTAAAAACATTGTCATTAGACCAATCTGCAGATTTAAGAATATCTTCTAACCGGGAGCCCGCCCAGAACACCTTAGAAGCCATAGCTCCTCTGGAAGAATGGGCTCCAAACACAGAAGTATCTATGCCCGCCAGCGACATTAACCATTTAACCCACCTGGCTAGGGTAGCTGCCGAAACAGGAGAGTGGGGTTTTCTGAATTAAATCAATAATTGGGAATGAGAAGAGGTTCTTAAATCTGCAGTCTTTAGTTCATAGGCTTTTAAACATTGTCCAACACATAATATAGGATGATGAGGAAAATATGGATAAAAAACTGAAGTTAAATTGGTCTTGGTTCGACGAAACACCTTAAACAACACCCCCGTAGGTGTAAATTGTCTATTAGAAATATCTAGAGCGTTAACATCTGAGATACGTTTTATAGACACTAAGCACAGTAACATAGTCAGTTTAGCCGATAACATTTTCAATGAAAGTATGGAATTCTCAGGCCATGAAAGAATGAACTTTAAAACAATGTTAACATCCCATACATGACTGTATCTAGGTAAAGGAGGATTGGAAAATTTTACTCCCTTTAACAAACGGCACAGTAATGGATGCTCTCCCACCGGTTTTCCATTGACTGGTACATGGTTTGCAGAAATCGCTGATCGATATAGGTTGATTGTGCGAAAAGCTTTACCTTTACTGGCCTCGGCTGCTAGAAAGTTGATGATATAAATCAAATCCGCTGAAAAGGGATCGATGTGTTTTCCCAGACACCAGCTGTGCCAAATAGACCAGGCTGATGAATAAACCTTTTTTGTGCCTGGGGCCCAGGACCGGGAAATGTATTGGGAAGCCTCTGTCGAAATGCTCGGGAAAGATTGAGATGGCCCGAAATTTTCCATGCTGACAGGGTAAGTAGATTGTCCAATATGAGAGGATGTGGTTGGCCTAGAGGATCCAGAAGTAGATCCGGGAAGGAAGGAATTAAAATCGGGAAATCTGTTGAAAGCTCTAGAAGGGCTGGGAACCAGGTTTGAGATTGCCAAAAGGGGGCGATTAGAATTAAAGAGGCTTGTTGACGTCTGACATGAGCTAGGACCCTGCTGATCATAATGAAAGGGGGGAAGGCGTAATTGAGGGAGATGGACCAGTCCTGTAAAAAAGCATCTGATGCAAAGGCTAATGGATCTGGACGCCAACTGTAAAACTGAAGAAGGTGGGCATTGAGGCGAGAGGCAAAAAGATCGATTTGTAACGGGCCCCATTTGTTGAGAATGATGTGGAAAATTGAAGAGTGCAGTCTCCAGTCACTTGAGTCCCGAAGGTGACGGGAATGCCAATCTGCTACTAAATTCTGAGACCCTGGAAGGTATTCTGCGTGAACCGAAATGTGGTTTGAAAGGCAAAATTCCCAAAATCCCTTGGCTAATTCCGCCAGGGGTTTGGATCTTGTGCCCCCCAGATGATTTATATAACGTACTGCAGAGATGTTGTCCATTCTGAGGAGAATGGCGCAACGAACTCGGCTTTTTGCAAGGCTTCTGATTGCAAAGGAGCCGGCAAGCATCTCTAAACAGTTTATATGCATTTTGGACTCCTCTGACGACAATGTGCCTCCAGTCGAGATTGGTCCACACCGGGCCCCCCAGCCGGAACGGCTTGCATCTGATTCTAATACTAGATCTGGGGCTGATGCAAAGATAGTCCTTCCGTTCCAGGCCTCTAAATGGTCTGTCCACCATTGAAGTTCTGTGCGCGATTCGTCGTCTAATGGAATGATATCTGCGTACGAGAGTCCTTTTCTTAAGTGACGAATTTTCAGCCTTTGAAGAGCTCTGTAGTGAAGAGGACCAGGGAAAGTGGCTTGAATGGAGGAGAAGAGGAGACCTACAATTCGAGCTAACGTTCTGAGAGATATCTGAGAGCTGCGTAGGACTTGAAGTATTTCTGATTTTATTGTCTTGATCTTTGCAGATGGGAGCAAAAGTGAGGCGGAGATTGAGTTTATTTGGAAACCTAAAAATTCTATAATTTGAGAAGGGATCAGAATGGATTTCTCCCTGTTTATGATGAAACCCAAATCTGAAAGGAGTGAGCATGTAAGGGATAGGTGAGACAAAAGGGATTGAGGCGACTGGCTCATTATTAGGATATCGTCGAGGTAGATAATGAGACGGACACCTTGGGCTCTGAGAAAGGCTACCACCGGTTTCATGATTTTGGTGAAACACCATGGGGCAGAAGAGAGACCGAAGGGTAGAGAGGTAAAATGAAAGTACTGGTCTGACCATTGGAATTGAAGAAATTTCCTGAAATGGGGGTTGATTGGAACCACCAGATACGCGTCCTGTAGGTCCAATCGCACCATCCAATCCAGTTGAAGAAGAGTATCCCTGAGATGGAGGATGGTTTCCATCTTGAAATGGTGATAAACTACAAACTGATTGAAACCATTTAGGTTTATTACAGGTCGCATTTTTTTTGTTTTTCTTGAGAACTAGGAAAATTGAACTTGTGAAGCCCGTAGGATCGGGGAGGGTAATAGCGATGGCTTGTTTTTGCAATAGGGATTGAACTTCTGAAGTAATGAGGGAAGCCATCTCTGCGGAAAAACGAGGAAGAGGGGGTAACTGGGTCTGAATAGGTGTTGCATAAAGTTCTATGGCGTAACCTTGAACAGTGTGTAGAATCAAAGGATCTGCTGTTATTTCCAACCACTTTGGTAGGAAAAAACGGAGACGTCCTCCTACAGGTATAGAAGAAGGAATAAGACTTACTTGGCTGAGGAGAGGCTCTCGAGTTCCCGAAGTGTCTGGAACGGAAACCTCTTGATCGTTGGGGGTAAAATTGCGGCCTGTATTCTTGGTAGGGCGTGTCGTGGTATCCTCTGGAACCTTGATAGTAGTACGAACGGCCGGCAAAGCGGTTCCTGCCTCTGCCAGCCCGTGCAAAAACCCGCTGGGCAAACATCTTTTTTAGAGATTGCTGGGCTTTATCCAGTGACGTGAATGTTGAGACATACTTGCTTAAGTCTTTGATAAAAGACTCACCAAATAAAGCACCGTCTGTGCAGGGATTAGGTTGAATGGTTGCCAGATTGACCAGTTTAGGGTTAAGTTTTAGAAGTAGACCCTTACGTCTTTCGTGTGTAAGAGCAGAATTTGCGTTTCCTAATAGACAAAAGGACCGTTGAACCCACAAGGTAAGCTCTTCAGGATCGATGAAAGAGCCATCGATTCTAGCTGCTTCAGCAATATCAAAAATTTGAGTTAGGGGACCCATACTGTCAAGCAATTTGTCCTGGCAAGAGGCTCACGCTTTGTTAACTCCTTTGCTGGGATCCTTGCCCAATTTTGTGAAAAAGGTCAAAAGGGGTTGATCAATGGAGGGAGTAAGGGAGATATTACCGGAGAGGGAGGGGCGAGGACACTCAGATTTTAGTTTTACCCTAGTTTGTTTGTCCAGAGGGCAGTTAATTTTAGCGGAGACATATTGGGCAACGTGATCAGCGGGAACCCATTCCGTAGAGTTGGGGTGAAGGATATTGGAAGGGTCAAACATCGGGAAACCTTCAGGGTCTAGGATATTGGAAGATTTAAGGACAGATGGTTTAGATTTCTTGGGGGGGGGGAATATGAACCATCATCACCAGAAGAGGACACATCGGAGTCGGAATCCTGGTCTGGAAGGTCGTCATCCGTATCGGGGATAGAAGAAATTATTAGAGGAGCAATAACATTCTTTTGCTTGGATTTATGTTTTAAATTTACTTTAGATGTTGATTTCCCAATGTCCAAATGTTTATACTACTTGGAGGGAGCCTTTTGAGGAACCGCGTCCTCTGCCACATGTGAGGAAGACTCACTTTTCTTTTGCGCCAATTTTTTTAGATTTTTGGGGATTTTTTATAGGAGAAAGGCACTGACTGCATTCCCCCGCAGCCTGGGCCGACATGGACCTAGATAACATGTCAGAAAAGGAAAGTTCTAAATTTTTTGAAATTTTTTGCATGGAGACAGAAACTGCCTGTTGGACCGAAGTTTTTAGGAAGGTAGACAATTCATGTCTCACATCGTCAACCTCCAAAGAAGGAGAGTTATCCGAATCCATGATAAAGCTACAGGAAAGCAGGGGTTTAAAGGGTTAAGAAAACCAGTAAAATTACCAAGCTCCGCCTATAGGCGTTGCTATTCCTGCCAGACAAGGGAACACAGGAGGAGGGAGAGGACAGGGGCTCCTGTGAAGGCATCAGGTAAGAGCAAAGGTAAAGTTTTAACCGAGAAAAATTTAATAATGTTCAAACCAATGCAGAGAGATGAGCGCTGAACGGGAGCGTAGGAAAAAATGTCTATTTATAGGCAGGGGCCCCGGCGAGTAGACGCGCTGTGACAGGGGCGCCGGTTTTCCTCGGCGAGTAGACGCGCTGTGTCAGGGCGCCGGGTTTCCTCAGCGTGTGAAAATAAATAACGCTGAGGAACCCTGATGGAATGCAGAGAACGCGCGCTAACGCGCGCATTAGGAATTCGGAGGCGGTTGGGGGAAGCGCGAGGGGCGCTAATGGAAATGCGGCAACATGCCGACTGTCAAGAGCAAATACAAATAAACAGCGCGTATGTGAAGCGCGAGTACAATAAATATCGAATGAAATTATATCTCAATCAATAAACAACAATGAAATAATTTTGTACACACGGAGACAAGATAAAATGGTACTTAGCTTGACTGCGAGCAGCAAGAAAAGAGGGCTGTTCGCAGTCAAGTGATGTCACAATACCTCTGCATACTTGTGATTGGTGTACATTGTTTGAACTACATTTCTATTCCCATTGGCTGTTGTTCCTTTGCCTTCTGGGAATTGTAGTATGTTTCTTGACTGCTGCTATTTATTAAAGTAAGAAAAGAAACGCATAATAGGAGCCTCCGGTCTTGTCATAAAATTATGTATTGTGGTAAAAGGTATCCCAGTGGATAAGGAACCCCGCCATAGCAGTTGCACAGCAGAGCTTTACCTCCACTGTCAAATCTTTTCTTCCCCAGGTTATTTAAATTGATTAACCTTTTCCTTTCCTTGAAGAACTCCAGTGGCACTTTCACTCAAGCTATGATTTGCCTTTTGCCAAAGATAGCTTGAGACTTGACTCTTTGTAAAGATGATCAACCTACTTCTCTGATCAATACAGATTGCAAGCTTTAGCCCTTCTATTAGTAGAAATAATAGACGCTAAGATCAAAGTAGAGCAGGCCATCCTTCATTGCGGCGGACGTGTTTTCATATGGAAAACCAATGGCAGGACCGTTATCGCCAAGATCTAAATCAGACTTTTATTGCCTGACTTCATTGATATTGAACAATCTGGTTTTGTGCAGAATGAAAAAAAGCAGATAATTCCTGCACATTCCTGAACATTTCTAGAAAGGCACACCAGCTTAATCCATTCCGTGCAGCACTCACTATTGATGCTGAAAAACACATTTTGCAAGGTTTAAATGGTGTTTCTTATAAATACATTACAATAATATCTGTTTGGTCCATGTTTTTTACAACTAAGGGCCTGATTTATATTTTTTTAGCATCACATTTGTGTATTTTCTTGACTCAAAAGCAGCACAAACTTACAAAATATAATCAAATTTTGTGAGTTTGTGCAACTTTTGCATCTAAAAATGATGCAAATGCAGCGCTAAAAAAGTATAAATCAGGCCCTAAGTTCTCTACAATATTTATCCCCTCGGTCAACGGTTATAGTGAATGGGAAACACTGTTTTTATTTTCCTTTTAACAGTGGAACTAGACAGTGCTGCCCCTTTTTATTCTTGCACTAGCATCGTTCCTCTATCAATTGAAAAATTGGGAAAACTTCTATGGATTCAAAGTTAAGGACGTACACATTTAATACACTGACAACGAGGACGATATTCCTCTTTTTGTTCCAAAACCGCAAATGTATTTCCCAATATTCATTTACTAGTATGATTACATTCTGCAGTATCAAGATATAGGGCCTCATTCTGACCCTGGCGGCCTATGACCGCCAGGGTGGAGGTCGGCTGAAATACCGCCAACAGGCTGGCGGTGCTTCATTTCTTATTCCGATCGCGGCTGTGAAGCCGCGGTCGCCCAGCTGGGTCCGGCGGTTTTCCAGCGCCGCCATGGGGATTCCGACCCCCTTCCCGCCAGCCTGTTTCTGGTGGTTTTCACCACCAGAAACAGGATGGCGGGAACGGGTGTCGTGGGGCCCCTGGGGGCCCCTGCACTGCCCATGCCACTGGCATGGGCAGTGCAGGGGCCCCCTAACAGGGCCCCACAAGGATTTTCACTGTCTGCATTGCAGACAGTGAAAATCGCGATGGGTGCAACTGCACCCGTCGCACCCCTGCAACTCCGCTGGGTCCATTCGGAGCCGGCTTCATTGTTGCAGGGCCTTTCCTGCTGGGCCGGCGGGCGATCTTTTGGCGGTCGCCCGCCGGCCCAGCGGGAAAGTCGAAATGACCCCCGCGGTCTTTCGAAGGGGTAACTATGGCGGGCGGCGTCAGCCACCCGCCAGAGTCAGAATGACCCCCATAAACTAAATTTAACTAAATTTTTTGTACTAAAACTCCTTTGGTAGGAGTTGGTTTATCCTGGAATCTCACTTAGATTAACGCCCATATTTATACTTTTTTAGCGCCGCATTTGCGCCGCTTTTTGACTAAAAAAACGGCGCAAACTTACAAAATACAATTGTATATTGTAAGTTTGCGCCGCTTTTGCGTGTTTGGGGTATTAGTACTGCAACAATAACAAGAATACCTTGAAAGTTAATATGGTTGCCATAGTTTCCAAAATCAACCACCTCACACAAGGCTGGCCACCGTTGTTCTTATCCTACTGGGGTCGCCTGGATACCATCAAGATAATGATTCTCCCGATCATTCATTTCTTACTTATGATGTTGCCTGTAAAAATCCTGCCAAGGTATTCTGTCAATGTAGACAAACTGATATCTAGGTTCCCTTGGAATGGAGCCCGGCCAGCTTAACACAAACTTTATAATTCTCCTACAATATACTATGATACAGTCTACTACACTTACTTAAACTTAAGCTCCTTAGACAAGATAGTTGTCAGCGATGTACCAATCATTCTTGTCCTGTTCAAGTGTTATGCCTACGCTCAAAAGTCTCTGATTTCTGAGCTTATTTGTGGACAAGACTAAAGGTCATTGCCAATAAATTGCTATCATTTTCATTGGATTAATTATTTCTTGGTGGAACTCATTGTATGTGGCCACATTATAGAATGCTTGGTTAATTGAGTGGCCGCTTAATAAAAATTGGTTTACAGGTGATTACATCCAACTGGGTATCTACAGACAATATAACCTTTTAACATTTGTGGAATTAAGTATGCTATAATCACAGACTGGATGGATACAACCTGCAATCTCTCCAATTATATATCAAACAGAACCTATTGTGTTCATCACTTACCACGTACTTGTCTTCTAATGCTGTTACGAATGCTCGCTTGAATTCCAGGGATTTGTGTATGGTTAATTTCATTTAAAGTTTTGTTCATTCTCTCCATGTACGACTCACTGCATTTACTGACCTACTGTATATTATATTCTGTCTGTGCTCCATATTACATTGTTCATCCCTTCATTTCTTTCTCTCCTTTGTGGTTTCTTCCTTCCGTTCCTCCTTTCTGTTAATATGCTGGCACTTTGGTGCCTTTCTAACATTTAAGAATTTAGTGATGCCATGCATTCAAATACTGTTCACCTTTATAGTATTTTATCCATTATCAAAAATATTTGTAAGGATTTGCATACTTTTATTTTGTCTTCATTTACTTTTACTGTAATAAACACATTAAACTAAAACATCTATTAATGTACTTAATAGTTTTATCGTCGGGGTGGAAACCGGGCATGGATTACTGAATTACAAAGGCATGTTTTGACCATTTGTCAGGGAGCTTTCTTTCTCCTTCAAAGGGTCAGTGGTAAAGTCATATCACAAAGCAGCTCACATTTACCTTTCTAAAGCCAGAATCATTAAAAAAAAACACATCAAGTAACACAGGACGTGGACTGTGTGCATGGGGTAAATAACTGCAAAATGAAACTTGTAATAGAGCTAAATCCGGAGGATTTTAATAGAAGCTGTAGAAACCTGAATTGCATTTCTAAACATTTCAGTATCATGATTCTGAATATAGTTAATGCAAGATGCATGGCGTGAGAAAGCCAGCTGGATGTCCCAGCTGCAATTTACCATTATAGCAAGAGATCAAAGGGAGTCCTCCCTTGGCAGAACAAATGCATTTACTGTCACGAGCAAGAGCTCAACCTCCTGAGGGAAGACAAAATTGCTTTTCAATCACAATCTAAGCTTGCTTTTTGAAATCATATCAAATAAACATGTGTATGTTGGTGCTCCACAAGAGACAGGTTTTTAGATTGTGCAGACACAGGCAACAATTGTCACAAATACAAAAGCAATCATAATTACAATAGCAGCTTGGTTAGTAATGCAGCACCGAAGTCTCGTGAGAGTGCGGACGATCGCAATGAAATGTTGAGGTAAATAAATTTTCCTGCGTGCGCTAAAATGCTGTGTAAATATATCTTGCCCTGAGACACACAGTGCAAATCCACCTTTGCTGTCCCAACTCTAATAATGTCTCAAGTTCTACATGAAAGAGACATGTTTTTCATACAACTGTGTACATATGGAAAACAGATATCTGGTAACTATGATATCGTGTAAATGGACATTAAGGGGCTCTGGTGACAATTACAAACCAGGAGGCAAAAGGCTAAGGGGCATATTTAGGAAATATTCACACAACACAGCAAACAACCTTCCTGCTCTGCCTGAAAGAGAAAGGGCAGGAATGTGCCATATTGAACATTATAGGTAACATTCCTGGTCTCTGTCTGAGCTAGCATACAAACTACTGCCCAGTGCCAACACAGGCATCCTTGAATCATGGTGCAAGTGTGGCTGCATTCTAGGCAGGATTGTTTTTGTGTAGGAAGGGCTACCTTTCTGCTAAAAAAAATACTCAGAGGCACTCACCTCTTTCAAAGAAGAAACAACAAAAAGAAATAAAGCTATTTTTCATTTTCATGCCTCTAGTAAAAGTGTACAATTCTGATGCATTGCTAAGTCTACCAGTGTTGATAAATGAATGATTCAGAATGCATGGGTGGATGTGTGGAAGCACCCATGCTCTACCCATGGAATGCCTCTCTGCCGCAGAATAACGTGGGCAGCAATTTACGCTGCCTTGTGTTACCTCAGATTTATCAAGCCATGCAGGGCCATGCAAGGTGTCCTTGTGTGGCTTGGTAAATCTTATTAGGATTTGTCACCCTTGTGTCCCCATGCGTGGAACATGGGTGAAGCAAAACCTTGATAAATATGGGCCTAAGGCCCAGATTTAAGAGGGCCTAGTGCCTCCTTGCACCACATTAGCGTCATTTTTTCACTAATGTGGCCCAACAATGCCAGAATCGCCAGGCCAGATTTACAAAGTGGCACAATGCATGCATTGTGCCACTTTGTAACCCCTTACGCCATATTATGCCTGCACCAGGGATAATGTAAGCAAGGGGGCTTCCCCCATTAGAGGGGCCAAAAAATGGCACAAAAAATCTAAAAGATTTTTTGGTGACATTGTCTGTTGCATTTTAAATACCTGCACTGAGCAGGTGATAAACGGAGGCACACCATTATTTATAATCAACCTCAATGTGCTTTGCAGGATTAGTGTGAAAATGTTGGATGCTAATCCTGCAAACCACCAAAGTAGCATAAAAAAATGTGATGCTAGTTTCCTAACTACTGCCATGGTGTGCCGTATCCTAAATATGACGCAAACATTGTGGCATTAGGAGGGCACAGGGGAGCAAGAAAAGTAACACTTCATTGGATGCAGTGCCACTTTTCCTAAATCAGGCCCTACATGTTTTTAAAAGGCCTCCTGAATCCTGAAATGGCAATGTAAGACATGTTACACATGATACTCATTTTAGGCCATGTTTATCATTATTACATGCAACGTAATACAGTAAGATACCTTACTGCATTGCATGAAAAGGAGCAGGCAGGAATGTGCCATTTCTAGATGACATCACACATAGAAAGAAAACAAATTAGGAGACATTATATTATTTCTATGTGCCATGCTTCCCCTGTAAAGGTGTAGCACTGGCAAGTATTGGTAAATCTGGGAATGCTTCAGAATCCATGGGTGGGTACACAGAAACACCCATGCTCCACCTATGGAATATCTCTTTGCCGCAGAGTAATGCAAGGTAGTGACTTATTCTAGCTTCTGTTGCCCTGAGCCTCCTTGTGTGACACAAGGATGATACAAAACCTCTGATAAATTTGCCTTTATGTGTTTGTCATATTACATGATTTATTAGCTGATTTTAGTACACTTTAGGGAGATTTAGTGCATTTAAGTGTGATCCGTTCACTTTTCATTTTTGCCTGAGCCTGCTAATATATCTGTCAATCTTTTGAGAAATATGTGTTTTTTTGTGGGTGATAATGTGTTAATACTCAAAATGTGTTCTATGCAACAATGTGTAATATTATAAACCAAAATGTAAACACAATGCATATTAGAACTACCCTATTACATTCTATTGATAAAGATATCAAGAACTTTGTGTGGGGAGAGATGAAACTGATGCTTGGGCATTCAAGATTGATAGCCCTTTATCTTTCTCAACTGGTGTATTTGTGTACAAAGAATAAGGGCCCTTCACCCCACTGGAATCTCATTCAAAGAAATCTGACAAAGAGTGAGCCCAAGCTTCACCTACCATATAAACACAAGATGGCCTCAGCCCTGGCTCTCAACCCCATGGTACGAGCGATGGTGCACACATTATAAAACTCTTACAAACTGTTGCAGACACATGCTATCATACACGTGCACACCCTTATGGGACAATGCCAACATTTGCGTAGGGGACATATGCTTTATATGGGAAGTGTGAAGAAAATCCAACATTCTTGCTACAGACCTCCTATTGCGTCAGGTGGAACAAAAGTCATTTGAAATGCTGCAATACAATTTAGCCTACCCATAAGACAAAATGGGAAATACATACAACTAGTACATTGGCCTACCAAAAAGCTCAGCCCTTCCCTTGTGGTATCTACCAGTTTTACCCATTTTCAAGTGCTGCAAACAATGGGAGACATACAAAGAGGTAATAACAGTGTTCTACAAACAACGTGTGACACACTAGCATGCCAAAACCCACTTGTGACTCCTATGTCAGAAATGGCGAAATTCAATTCATGATGATTACACAAAATACTGAGGTGGTATGCAACACTCTTGGGGCAAATCTGAGGGCCTCTTTGACAAGGCCAATGGCACAGGGCAGCTCACTTACATCACTGCCCTGCACCACCGGAAAAGGGCAGAAATGTGGGGTATCAATAAGGTACAGTACATTTCTGTCCTCTCCCGCTGGGCTGGCGCACAAATTGCAATGGTGCAAGGGTGGATGCATTATGGGGATAATTGTTTTTGTGCAGAAAGGAACACCTTCCTGCACAAAAAAAAAACAAGAGGCATTTTCCTCTTTTGAGGAAACAACTCAGAGAATTAAAGATCTCCTCGGAAGGTGCAAGGTTTTGGTGCATGCCAAGGTTTCCAAGTCCTTGTATATCTGGGGATGCATCAAAATCCCTGGGTGTTACGTGGGAACACCCACCGTAAAACCTGTAGAACACGCCCCTAGTGCATAATAAGGCAATGCACTGATTTGCGCTGCCTTTACATACTCCATATTTATTAGGCCTTTCAAAGTCACATAAAGTTGCTTTGCATGGCTTTATAAATATGATTTGGGGGTTTGCGCAAAAGTAACATAATGGAGGAGCAAGGGGCTCATAAATATGTCCCAAAAGATCAATCTGGGATAAATCTCTAGAAGCTATCTAACAGAGCATACAGGCGTATGTTAGGAGAGGTGTGAAAAGTGTGTAAAGATTTATGCAGTTTCAAAACAATTAAAAACTCAAAGCAACATAAGAATCCAACAAGTTTCTGAAAATTAAGAAAAAATACACAAACATCCAATCAGGCGAAGTGGCAATATTAATTTTTATAGTTTTTAGGTTAGAAAGCACCAAGATATGGCAAATATCCAGAAGACCCTTGAACCCATACCTGGAACCAAGTAAAGGCGAACCGTGAATAATGATGTACCTGAAGCCAGCTAAGTCTCATATATGAGGTTCCAATCCCTTACCTTCTAAATTAATCTTTTTCTGGAAGTCAAATACCTACACTGGCACAAAGTTGAAGGCTGTAACCGACTATGATTTTGTGTAACTATGGTTTAAAATAAGCTTCAGAGTCCAGTGATGTTAATACTTATTTAAACTTCATTTCAATGTTGAAGATAACTATGCAAGAAAAGTGAATTCTATGAAGTTATACTTTTACTGCCTGAAGTCCCTGTGGCTAGTTAGCATTAGCCTGTCTGTAGATGTTGTCCCTATCAGTCCTTACCTAGACATTACCTGGCTATTCCAAGGAGTTTGTTGCTCAAACAGACGCCTCAGAGCATGATATAGGAGCAGTACTCTCATAACTTAATGAAGAGGTCCTAGATCAACCTGTAACCTTTATTAGCAGGAGCTTAATTCCCAGGAAACGTAGGTGGAGTGCAATAGAGCATGAAGCTTTTGCTGTGGTCTGTGCGCTGAAGAAGCAAAGACCCTACTGGGATGGGACTCACTTCCGGGTTAGACTGACCACAGGCCCCTCAGATGGTTAATGCAGATGAGGGGTGATAATCCAAAACTATTGAGGTGGTCCATTTCCCTACAGGGGATGAACTTTACGGTGGAACACCACCCTGGTACAGAACATGCCAATGCTGATGGTCCGTCAAGATTCTTCAGCCTTAGTGATGAGAACTCCTATGAGGTTGGGTAGGGGTCACATGTTAGGTTTGCATCCTTGATATATGCTGGACTCTGATTTTACTGTTTTTGATACTTTGGGCACTTTGCCACTGATATCCAGTGCTAAAGTACAAGTGCTCCTATGTAAAATGTATGTGCAATTGGCTTATACATGATTGGCATATTTGATTTAATAGTACGTCCCTAGTACAGTGCACTAGGGGTGCCGTGGGCATGTGAATCAAATGCTACTGGTGGGCCTAAAAAACTTGTTGTGCCACCCACATTAGTAGCCCTGTAAACATGGCTCACACCTGTCACTGCAGTGTCTGTGTACGCAGATTTAAACTGCCAATTTGACTTGTCAAGTGTACCCACTTGCCAGGCCTAAACTTTCCCCTTTTATACATGTAGGACACCCCTAAGGTAGGCCTGAGGTAGCCCTATGGGCAGGGTTCAGTGTATGTTAAAGATGGGACATGTCCTTATGTGTTTTACTTGTACTGACAGTGAAATACTGCAAAACTCGGTTCTAAACTGTTGCAAGGCCTACCTCTCTCATAGGTTAGCATGGCGGCTGCCTTTAAAAATGATTAAAGCATAGATTACCTTTGGCAAAGCAGATAGACATGTGGAGATAGGGGTCTCTGACCTCACAAAATACATATTTTTGTGAGGTTGTTTTTTAGATTGTGTGTTTGAAAATGCCACTTTTAGAAAGTAGGCATGTTCTTGCTCAAACCATTCTGTGACTCTGCTTGTTTGTGGATTCCCTGTCTTGGTCAGTTTGACAGTTGGGCTATTTGCACCTCTCCTCTAGATAGTGACACGAAGAGAGCTGGGGTGAGCCATCTGGGCTGAGGGAAAGGGGGGAGTAGTCACTTACACCTGAAAGGGCTGTGCCTGCCTCCCACAATGCAGTCTCAAACCCCCTGGTGTGTATCAGGGGCCTGGCCTGGGCAAGGCAGGATCGTACAAACAAGGGAGACATTCCTTTGAAGTAGGCCTACTTCAAAGGCAGAAAGGGATACCCGAAGAGCACCCAAACCCCCTGAAAATCAGGTCACTTCTCCAATCAAGAGGAACCTCTACCAAAAAGAAGAGCAGAAGAGTTTAGGAATATTGCTGTCCTCCCTGTGCCTGTGCTTTGTGGAGATATCCTGCAATTGCTGCTTCTCCCTGTGAAAAGGGGACAAAGACTGAACTTTGCTGTGCATTCCTGCTTGAAGAAGAATCTCATCTCTAAGGGCTTGAATTGAGCTTGCCTCCTCTTGTTGAAGTCTCAGGTCCATCAATGACATCCCCTGCCAGCACCTGAACTCTCTGCTGAGACTCCTGCCCTGCCAAGTGGTGCCCTACCCATTCCCTGGGCCATTGAGAGGTGAAGCTGGCAGCTAAGAACTGAAAATTTACACACAGACCGTCGTGCAGGGAAATTAGCGGCGCACATTCTGTGTTGCGGCTTAGAAATGATGCTGAAATAAACACTCCACCTGAATCGCAGCTGGAAGATCAACGCAACGTGGATGGAGAAATGACTTGTGACACCTGCTCATGGAGGCTGATCACGACGCAAACCCCATGCAGCGCAGTTTTGTGAAACCGTGTGACCAGATTTTCAACGGAATATCTCTGGGCGTGGAAAAACAATGCAAAGCCTGCCCGGACCCGAGGTGCCCGTCTGGATCGATGCAGCGCTCTCCTGTGGGAGAGAAGAAACAACTTATGCTGACCTGACCGGAGAAAGAACGATGCCCAATCTCGCTTGCAAGTGAGAAATCGAAGCATTGCTGCCCTTTTCCGATGCACACTCACCCATGCAGTGTTATTTTACACTACCCAGGTACTTGTGTGCGCTAACAACGTTCTCTCTGTTTTCTACTGGGTAATTCTCCTTTACCCTCAGTAGAGTGGGGGTCGTTGGTTGGACCTGACTGCCAACCAAAAACCACATTTCTAACAGGCATTGTTAGACCTGACAGCTTTATGGTGGTCCCCGATCCATCTTTTTGCCTATCTCCTCCATTTTACTAATCTTCTTTTTGCTGTCTAGGACTATGAGCACTTTACCACTGTTACCGGTGCTAAAGTGCATGAGCTTTCTCCTTAAAACATGGTAACATTGGCTCATACCCCATTAGCATTTTTAATTTACTTGTAAGTCCCTAGTAAAGTGTACTACATGTGCATAGGGTCTGTAAACTAAATGCTACTAGTAGGCCTGCAGCACTGACTGTGCCACCCATATAAGTAGCCCCTTATACATGTATCAGGCCTGCCATCACAAAGCCTGTGTGTGCAGAGTACACTGCCATTTCAACCTGGCAAGGTAAATCTCTTGCCAGGCCTAAACATCCCTTTTAATACACTTATGCAACACCTAAGGAAGCCCCTAGGCACCCATGAGGGCGCGGTGCAATGTATTTAAAAGGTAGAACATGCACTTATCAGCTTAACCTGTCTGAATAGTGACAAACACTCCAGTTCGTTATTCACTACTGCAAGGCCTAGCTCTCCCAGAGCCTAGCATTGGGATTACCTTTTTACATGCTATCAGTATAATTTCCAATTGGAACAAGATAGATGTTTCAAGTTTGGTGCCCTTGAACTCACAATTCAAAATCACAACTTATGGTGAAGTTGGACTTTAAGTTGCAAGTCAAAAAACATGTTTTTATAAAGTGGCAATTTTTGGTACTTAAACCATTCAGTGCCTTCTGTCTGTCTCCAATACATGTCTGGGGTGCGTGACAGCTGAACTTTGTGCATTCCCCCTAGACAGTCACACACAAAGGGAGCTTAGGTATGTCTGATGGGCCATTCACTTCCTGAGGGCTAATCACCAGGCTGATGGGTCTTCCTAGGTTGGATGGAAGGGAGAAGCTGACACTTGCACCAAAAGGGCTGTGCCTATCCCCACAATAAAGGGCTGCATACCTCCCAGTAGTGAGTCTGGAGTATGGGCAGGGACTTTGTGCACTTTAAAGCTTTTTTTGAAGTCTCCCCCACTTCAAAAGCATGACTGGGTATAAGCACTGAACTCTTGACACCACCAACTCTGTAGACTTCTGGAACTGTGACTACTCTGTCAGGAAGAAGAACTGGTGTTCTGAAAACACTGAGGTTTTTCTGGACTCTTCCTTGCCATGCTCTTCCCTTGCTGAAATGTTCTGCTGTTTCCCTGTTTGGGTAGGAAAATCCGGACCTGCAAGAACTGGAGTCTCCAAGGGCTTGCTGACTGCCTCCTGTTGCCTAAGTCTCAATGACACAAAAACTCAAGCACCAGCTTCTTCCAACTCTTGGGCTCATCTGCTGCTTAGTTTGTCCTGCCAAGTGGTACCACCACACTCCTGGACCCTTATTAGTGGACCTAATGGTTTACTCCAATTGAACCAATGCATCCTCTGCTGCAAGAAACAGAATCAATGCATTGCTGCTGTTGTGTGAACCGGATTGGCACATCACACTTGGAACAGCCACATCACACTTGGAACCAACTCTCCGCACCTAGTGCATCACACATCACCTTTTGGAAAAGATCGAAGCATCGCCTTTACATTGTGGAGACACTCCGCCCATCGAATTCAGATACCATCACACTTTGGGAACCAATGCTTTCACTGTGAACACTGCATCACCAAAGCATGAAGAAATTCGCCGCTTCACATCATCTGCATGGGGATCAAGAATGCATTTCACTGTTGTGACCAGGATCAAGGTAATTTTCCACTGGTGCCTCCAAGGGCCCTTTATCTGGCCAACACTTCATCACAGGTGGCCTAAACTCTTGACTTTGTCCCTGTCAAGTGCGACCCATTAACTCTTTGAGGGCTATTTGATTCTTTGCACTACACTTGCCATAAGTTTTAAAAATCATATCTTAACTCCTACTCAATGCATTTTTTTGTTGTGGTCTTATTTTATTTATAAGATCATAATCTATGTTTCTAACCTGGTGTGGAGTCTTTTTGTGATGTTATCACTGAATTATTGTTTATGTAGTGCACAAATACTTTACCCATTGACTCTTAAGTAAAATGTGACTGCTCTATGCCAAACTACCAGAGGGTGAGCACAGGATAATTTAGACGTACAGGTGCTTTCAGTCAGGTACGGTGAGGTGACTTTTGTATTTCACCAAGAAATTTTACAGGTACACACAGACAAAAACATGCACAAACACTCTCTCCCTCTGCTTTGGAGTTCTTAAAACTGTTGGTTATTTTACAACATTTACACCATTTTATAACATGTTGTCTTTGAAGGCACTGAAAGGAGACTGCAGTGTACAATAGAACCTGCAGAAATTAAAAATGCTTATACTATTGAGCTAGGGGTCTGCCACTGACAGCACAGATTGTACAAATATATTTTTTAAACAGTTTTAGAACTAAATAAGTTTTTTTGCTAACAAAAAGCCAGCTGAAATGGCCCCTCCGAATAGGAGTGACTATGTGAGGCATTGTTTTTAGAAAGTGCTTATCTCAGAATGGGGACCTTGTGTACAAGGTACAGATGTTGGTTTGTGTACAGGGCCTTACATAGAACAGATGGTGAAATATGTTCCTACTTCCCACAGTGTCATTCACACTTCAGAAACATTGTTGGCAGTTCCATAAAAATATTCAGAATAAAACTGGCATGACGTATCAGGCATTCAAGAAAAATATGGTCTGTTTTGAAAACTTTAATGAAGGAGTCCTTGACTTCAGCTGAGTGTCAATACTAAGGGGGTCATTACAACCCCGGCGGTCGGTGTAATAGTGCCGGTAGAACCCCCAACAGGCTGGCGGTACATTCCGCTACTATTATGAAATTGGCGTTATGGCCAAAGCCAAACCACCAAGTTCACACACCGACTGCCACAGCGGTAACGGCCGCCCATTGTATTTTGACCCCGCGCACCACCGCCATGGTTTCCGTGGTTTGTGTACCGCCATGAAAACCATGGCGGAAGGTACTATCAATGTCAGGGAATTCCTTCCCTGGTACTGATAGGGGTCTCCTATACCCACCACCCCCTCCCTCTCCCCAGAGTCCTCCCTCCACCTCCTGACCCCCGATATGAACACACATACACGCACATACATACACACATGCATACCCACATTCACCCATGCATGCATACATTCATACACACTCACTGCAACACTCACTAACATACATCCAGGCACACACGCAATCAGATGACACAACATACATGTACCCACACACCCATTCATGCACACACGCATTACACACAAATGCATTCATTCAAACACAGTCACACACACACCCACACACGCACACAACAGCCCCCACCCCCTCTCCTGTCAGAGAACCGGGCTTATCTGCTTGCAGGTGGTCCTCCGGCAGGAGACGAGAGGCGGCACTGCAACCAGCAGCAACGTCCGCCAGCAAAACACCGCCAGGCCGTATCATGGCTCATGATATGGTTGGTGGAGTTCTGCTGGCGTGGCACTGCTGCTGGCAGCAGTGCCACCTTACCGCCAACTGCCGCCATCACTGTAGCCGGAATTCCGCCATTCTTCTGATGGAATTCCGGCTATGGTAATAATTTGATAGACAGTCAGTAGCCAAGGCGATGGTATGTTGGCAGCCGTTGCAGTGGCAGTAGGCGGCATTTGCCACCAATCTTATAACGAGGGCCTAATGAAAGGATTGAAACTGCCCTTGTCATTGCAATCTTTAAACAGCTGTCATTACACTGGTTTGAAGGGATTTAAGCACCCCACATGGTATCAACAGCAAGCATCATCAACATCCATTTGTGGGAAGTAATGTGAGAATGAATAAGTGGATTTCAAGACCTTTCTGTGACTAACATGTGAAGAGGGCATATACCTGTAAGAAAGTACCATCTTTCTTGGCATGTTATCCCCATATTCTGCCTGATTGTCAGTGTGTTTTGACTGTGTCACTGGGATCCTGCTAGTCAGGACACCAGTGCTTATGGTTTGTGACGTACTTTTTTGTCAGTATGCTTAACTGTGTCACGGGAGTCCTGCTAATGAGAACTCCAGTGAATATGTTCTCTCTGATCCCAAATTTGTACTTACATACTGGTAACCCAGTATTCCACTCCAAAGTGGTATACTGGACCCCACCCCCCCCTTATAAGTCTCTAGTATATGGTACCTAGGTGCCCAGGGCATTGAGGTTCCAGGAAATCCTTATGGGCTGCAACATTTATTTTGCCACCCATAAGCAGCTCATACAAACACTTCTTCAGGAGTGCCATTGCAGCCTGAGTGACATAGTTTAAGCACTATTTCACAGCCATTTTCACTACACCAGGTCAATAATAAGTCACCTATATGTCTACCTTTCAGACCCTGAAGGTTAGGTGCATAGTACCTGTGTGTGAGGGCACCCCTGCACTGGCAGAAGTGCCCCTGTGTCATTCAGGCCCATTTTCCCAGACCACGTGAGTACGGGGATGCCATTATAAGTGTGCACTACATACTGTATAGGTCAATACATAGTTGTAGCTTCACAATGGTAACTCCGAATATGGCCATTAGAGGTGCCTAAGAACTGGAAATTGTACCCCCATACTGATTCTGATGTTGGGGGGCCAATAATAATAATCCAGTCTACACCGGTTCAGGGACCGCTAGACCCTGCTCTGGTGCAAAACAGGACAAGGGAAAGGGGAGTGACAACTCCCCTGTTCATCACCACCCCAGGGGTGGTACCAACAGCTGAGAGCCCCCTCTCTCTCCTCAGTCCGAGTTGAGACCTCCAGGTCTCTCCAAGGCCCGGGTAGCACCTTTCCCCCAAAACACGTCTCTTGCATGAGCCAAGGCTTGTTGGTGGAAACCAATGACAAAAACCAGTGTGCATTCATCCATTCGACGTGGGTCATCTCTTGCACCAAGTAGGAACCCGCAGCTGTCTACTTTGGTGCATTTCTTACTTTTTCTTCCAATCGGAGGTTCCACTTTTGCACCTTTATCCAGTTAAGCAGGGGCTCCTGTTACTCCTGGAGTCTTCAGCTGTTCTTGGACCTCTCTCCACAGGTCTTCAGGTCCAGGAATCCATTGTTGGTGTCTTGCAGTGTCTTGCAGTCTTGCTTGGTTTTTGCATAATTCTTTATCACGACTTCTAGTGTGTTCTGAGGAAATGTGCTGTACTTTACTCCTGTTTTCCTGGGCTCTGGGGTGGGGTACTTTACTTATCTTTAGTATTTTCATACACTCCCAGTGCCCCTCTACACACTACTCTTGCCTAGGTGGGAAACCGACATTCGCATTCCACTATTTTAGTATATGATTCATGTTCCCTCTAGGCCCATTGTAACCTCGCTCTGGGGTGGGGTAATATACTTATCTTTGGTGTTTTCATACACTCCCAGCTCCTCTCTACACACTACTCTTGCCTAGGTGGGAAACTGACATTCGCATTCCACTATTTTAGTATATGATTTATGTTCCCTCTAGGCCATTGTAACCTATGGACATATGCACTATTTGCACTATCATATGACTGTTTACTTACCTGATTTTGGTTACTAGTGTATATTTTATGTATAATACTTACCTCCTAAGGGAGTATAGCCTCTAAGATATGTTTGGCCTTGTGTCACTAAAATAAAGTATGTAGGAAAGTCCTCCTTTTTCCCCTGGTCACCCCCATTCTTTTTGGATAGGTACTGGTGGTTACTGACTCTTGGCTGTGCCCTGGGTACTGCTTACCAGTCCCAGGGCCAGTGCTCTGTGTAAAGTGGATATGCAAATTAGGCTAATTATAATTGGCTAAGTCAACCTACCTATAAGTCCCTAGTATATGGTAGGGCATGTTGATTTAGGGACCCCAGCATAGGTAGTGCACCCATAGGTGCACTGCTGAGGTGCCCAGTGTCATTTTGAAGGCAGGCCTGCCTTGCTGGCTGCTTTTAAATTAAAGTTTTATGCAAATTCGACTTTGGAATTAAAAGTAGTTCTAAAGTCTTAAACTACCTTATGTTTACATATGTCACCCCTAAGGTGTGCCCTATGTGCCCCTAGGGCTGGGTGGCATGTAACTATAAGCAGCGACCTTATAAAAATAGTTTTATTAGCCCTGGTGAGGTAAAAACTGCCAAATTCATTTTTCCCTCATTGTAGTGAATGGCCTTCATATGCTAGAACGGGGAGACTTTATTTTTATTTTAAAAGTCCCCTTAAGTGACAGATACAAGGGTTTGGTATCACATTAATTGTTATAATAAATCCCACAACTTCCAGTTGTTGAATTTAATATAACTTGTTCAGGTAAAGAGTTTTAAACTTTACCTGAAAAGTTGCCAACTTCAGCCCTGCATTGTTTTTGCTGCTGTGCTCTGATTGGCCAGCCTCTGGCAGCCTGGCCAGGCTGCTTGGTGAGGTGTGAAGTGGCCTGGCTTCACACAAATAGAGGTGTTCCTGTGGGAGGGGATCTCCCCTCAACAGATGGTGAGGCAGGAAGGAGGAGGGCTGCCAAACTGGTCTTCAAAGGCAGAGAAGGACATTTGGAGCAACCCAGCAACACCCCCACATCCTGCAACCCCAGACAGCTAGGTGCCCCCTTGATTAGATTAGGAGAGGGCAGGAGAGGGGTGTGTTTATAATTTTTAGCCACACCAGTGGGTAGGCTCAGCCAGATGTAACCTCCAAAAATCACTTTCAGCCATGATGGATTTTTGAGGAATGTTGCCTCCTGGGATTCATTTTTGCCACACTTCCCAGGAAGTGGTCATCACAGGGGGAAGGACCCTGCCCCTGATTGGAGAACCAGGACCCCCCTGTTTTTCACCCAGGAGCAAGGATAAAACTGGCAGGCCTGCACCCACACCTCAGATCCCATCAGATTCCAACAAGAACCACAGAAGAAGAAGGACTGCCCTGCTGGACCCATGGCCTGCACCTGGACACTGCACTCTGAAGAACTGCACCAGCTGCACACTTGGGCTTCACCACAAGAAGGACTTTGCCTGGATTCAACTGGTTCAAGGAGGGACTCCCTGTTTGCTACAGGTGAAAAATTGCTAACCAGAGTCCCCTGCACCAACTCCTGAAAGAAATCAACCAGCTGACCACTGTCCAAAAAGGATTTTGCGCCAGGTGCATTCTGGGAGTTGAAGTCCACACCCTCAAGGATCATCTCAGAGCTTCTGGAACCTTGGAGTGAGCTTTGGACCCCAAAAGAACCTTAAAAGAACACCTGGGAGAAGATCCAGAAGTTTGGAGAAGTTTGGAGAACTTTTGAAAAAAAGGTCCATAGAGGGACCGACCCACCGGCTTGCCTCAACCGCGACCCGGCCTGACTTGCAGGTTCGTCCCGGTGAAGAAAATCTCCAAAAAAGAGGCTAAGTCCGAACGTAATAAGTTGACCGGGACCTCCCAGCCATCATATCCGAGGAGGGCTCCAAGGACGTCGGATCAAGAGCCAGGCTTGCCCCGGTTGAAGGATTTTTACCTCGAAAAAACGACTACGTCCGAAGGTAAAAATCTCCACCGAGGGCTCCCGCAACGCAAAGGTTTCCAGGAGGTCAGATTGGACTGGCAGGTTCATCCCGCTGAAGAAAATCTTCAGAAAAACGACTAAGTCTGAAAGTAAACTTTTGACCGGGGCCTCCCGCGGACTGTAGCTGAGACTGGCTCCATCGCACTCGGCCTTAAAGTTTGACTTTGCCCCGTTTGAGGTGCAACCAGATGACCCGATTGGCGCTTTTTGTTTCTAGGCGCTAGAAAACAATAATTCTTTAAAAATTCATAGCTCCGGATCCCCTTATCTGATTTTATTCGTTTTTGTGTCATTTTAAAGATAAAAGTATAATCTATTTTTATGGATTGGTTTTGGATTTTTAAACTGTTCCCTGTGTTTTACTTAATTACTGATTTCTGATATTTGAATGCTTTACACTCTATGTCCTATGTTAAGCCTTGTCGCTCGTTGCCAAGCTACCAAGGCTTGAGCTAGGTTTAATTTACTGAGACCTAAGTGGCCTATTGCTAAGTGTAGGTACCTACCTGCCCTTACCAATAACCCATTTTCCAACAAAGTACCTTTATTTCTGGTAGCACTGAGTACTGACAACAATAGTATTACAAGAGCTTTGCATGTCTCCTAGTTCAGCTTTGGCTGCTCTGGCTACAGCTACCTCCAGACAGCCTGGCTACTAGACACTGACTACGTTTTACAAATAAGGGATAACTGGGCCTGGTATAAGGTGTAAAAACCTGTGGTACCCACTACAAACCAGGCCAGCCTCCTACAATACCTACTTGAAATGAGATGCAAGTTTGTTTTTTGGGTTGAAGGCTGCTTATATATGTGTATTTGAATGATAACAAACTAAAAAATGGTTTTGTCAGACAAAATATAAGGTTGCACTTCTTGGATAATGTGTGTGTTTGTGTGAGTAACACATATTGTGAGGGCAGGGACATAGCTTCGGGGTTGGTGTTTGTGGTGTTACACCCCCCAATAAATGTATTCTCTAGTATAGATTTGGGTATTTTACCATGATATGCACGTGTGATAATCTGGAAATTTCAACCTTACACCGCCCAATCTAACTGACCAAGCTACACCTCTTGATGTCTTGTTCCACTTATTACAACTGCACTGTATTCTATGGGACTTGTAATAAAGTGTAGAGGATACCCGTCATGCTCCCCATACATCGAACCCTAAATCAAAACATATGGGCCACATTCACCCTTCAAAGATTTTAACTTGACTGTGCCATTACAATCAGAGACCAGTCTTGTTGAAATAATGCTTAGTGGCACCCCAGAATTGCAAGTATAACCAAAAGTGGTAGGTCATAGCCCTTCTCAATGGGAAAATAAGCTACCACAGGACCTGGACCACAAGAATCTGGGCAGGCCACTTGTGATAAACAGGCATGACATTTGTAGTAGGGCAGCTGTTTGATGCAAAAAAACATGAATGGAATGTAAGCTCCAATCATGTCTTTAGTTCTACAGCCAGCCATAAAGAAGAACATTTCTAAGGAGATGTACTTGCAGAAAGATTTGTGGAAGCAATGTCTTACTGCTTAACCTGTTTTGCAAATTCATGTGTCAATAGTTCAAACAGAGCTTCAGGTCAACTTCCTAAGACTTTTAAGAAAGTTGGCAATTGTATGGCTCTACATAACAAGCTATCATATAAACAGTTTGGCATAACAACCCAGAGCTCAGAATCTTTAAAGATGATCATATACATATAGTTTGTCATTGTGCATCCATATCATTCATGCTTTAAAAATGAACTTTATGAGTCAGAACTGTGAAAAATTATAATATGATATTTATTGAAATGTTATTATTGTCAGACACCAGTTTTCACTCATCTCAAATCAGTCTGTGAAAGCAAAGGATAGCTTCCTCCTTCCCCCTTCGACTAAACCCCCATACCAAAGTATTAAAAGTACAGATGGCAGTGGTTAGTATAAAAGGGAGAAGGGTAGTGATAAGAAAAAGGAGGAGACAAGGAAACCCAATGGAGCTGTGTGTTGCTGGAGTGTTCCTTTTCATCGTTTGCAACTTTTAAACTCAGGCGCCACTCTTTAATCTGTGAAATAAGGAAAAACAAAATCAGAGAAAAATGCCCTGGCAGGACTCTGATAAGGTGAGATAAGCAAGTCCTTCTTTCCTTGAAGTGTGTTGGAACTGGAATCAGGTTTCAACGAGGATTCAAATGGACAGACGGATAGAGCACAGCAGAAGTCAAACCGAGCCAAACCAAGCCGCGGACCCTACATAAGCAGGGACCAGGGACAAGACCGTGTCAGCTTGTTTGCAACTCAGCATAGAATGGGTGGCACTCCCCCGCTCCTGCTCCCGCTCACTCAAGGAGAGCACAAAGAGCGGGAGGAGCGGACCCGCTTACGGCTGTTTGCAGCTGGTACAGCAGTGCTGCTCAGCTCCCGCGCAGAATTCATGGAGTGCCATACACGGAACAGGAGCGTTGATGGAAAAAAGCAGACCCCGCCCCAGCACACTAAAGCGCACGCCGGACCCGAGCCAAGCCAAACTAGAGTCAAGCTGTAAGCAAGCCACAGACACTCGGAGGCAGTGGCAAGTAACCAAGGTGGCTTACTGCTACTGCTATTGCTACTACAATCGTAAGCAGTAAGAAGCAAGGAGAAGTAAGGAGCACCACAGCAGCAGTGAGGAAATGAGGATAAGAGAAACAGATGGGGGGTGATAAGGGAAGAGAAACTGTGTGACAGACCCACCAATGACCCGCCACCCCCTGCCACCTCCTGCCCCACCTCACAATTTGATCATAATCAGTAAACAACCTGCCATAAAGTACGGCCACCACCACAAGAAAGTGAGATAGACAACATGGCAATATGGAACATTGCAGAAGTGGCCCGGTAATTCTGGGTGCAGCTTGCAGGTGTTCTAGTGAAGTCAGCAGCGTGATTTGCCCAGGGTCAGGAAGAGGGGCCTGTCACCATCAGTAACAATTAAACAACAGTAGCTTCAGCCCTCAAAATGAGGACAGGACGTAAAAGACAAGATACTACAAGAGTAAATAAAAGGAGAGGCCTGCAGATGGGGCAAACGTCAAAAAAAGCAAAGGCAAACGCAGCAAGGTAAAATACTGCTCTAATATTACCTGTCGCAAGAATGTTTGATAGGGTACTGAAAATCCCAGAAAAAAAATAATATCTTAAATGATCCTGTGGAAATAATCCTCTCCTCTCCCAAGGACACAAACTCACTTACTGCACCAATCACACCAATAAAATCGAGCCCAGTGCAATCGAAGGATCAAAGGGGTGAAGTAAGAGAGAACTTGCACTTGAAAACTTTTTCTAAAAGTCAAGAAGATAAAAATGTAAGGAGGAAGCTGGAGATAGTGTGATGCTAGGGTGGGGATTGGTCAGTGACAACGATCTTTTATCAATCTTGCCAGAGTCACTGTTTCAGCAAAGCAATAGAAGTGAGAAAAAAACTCCCCTGTTGAGGAACAGACATCCAATGCCAGTAGAAGTTATTGTGGAATCTGTTGGGTATAAGACAGGGGAAACAAAGGTACCATCGATAAAATAAAACCTGAGGAAAAGGATAAAACTGAAATTAGTTAAAGAGAACTGGTCAGTGATTATAAAGAAATGATAAAATGTGAACCATCCCAAAATAACTCACTAGCAAAACAAATTCTACAGGAGATGCAGGCCACATACAATAGCCAGGAGAAATTAACAGATCAACAAAATGAGAGAGGGCTTGCAGCCACCAGAGTAAACGTGTGGGAAGTGATCTTTAAAACATCACAACTGACTCTCGAGGCACTGACATATCATTTAAATAAAATGTATATCCAGATTGATCTATTGAATATAATGGCAGCCTCTATATCTGGTATTGATCAGAAACTGGCAGATCTAAATAATCTGATTACTCAAGCACAAACCCTGGCAAATATAAAATGTGCATGTGCCCCAGCAGTGGACAAATTGAAACAAATCCCTGAAGTATTGAGTATTATTGTAGAGGATTTAAAAAATAATAATTCTGTAGTGCATGGGAAAATAGAGAAAGAATGGAATAAGTGCGGTAATCCAACAAGGGAATTCTATGAAACAAAAAGGGAAGATAATGAAGTAACAAGAGACGATGAAGATGTTCCTAAAAATCCCAAGGAACCAATCATAACGATGTAGGAATCAGTGAGATCAATATGTGTAATGTTGAATAATAACATTTTAAAAAACACACGGTACCAAAGATGCAAGCAAAAAACGATGCACTAGGAAAGAAAATGACAAAAAAGCAGAGGAAGAAATTGAATAAAGCCAGAAAAAAGCAACAAATAAGTTCTGCAAATGTAGAACTACTCAATCTGAGGCACAACACTGAGAAAGGTGGTGAGATGCCACCAGAAAAGGTCTCACCAGGGTCGAACGAATAAAACTCTTCACAATTTTCCAAAGGCAGAAGAGAAGCAATGAGGACAATGGTGGGAAGAGAGAAGATGTAAAATAAACTGAGGGAACGATTATACGACGGAACACCGAATTAAAAACAACTACTAACCTTAACAACGAGGTCGGAACACCGACCTCGTCCTTACTACTAATGATTTTACCACGAATGGCTTAACAACGATATTTCGTTGTAAAGGCATTCCTGATAAAAACCATTACTAATAGGCACCATTCACCCTACATCCCTCACCCCACCCCGCCAACCCCACCCCAAAACCTAAAACCCCCTGACCCCCCACCCCCTCTCCAAAACCAAAAACGCCCCACCCCCCCAACCCCACCCCAAAACCTAAAAACCCCTAACCCCCCACCCCCTCCCCAAAACTAAAAACGCCCCACCCCCAACCCCATCCCAAAACCTAAAACCCCCTGACCCCCCACCCCTCCCCAAAACCAAAAACGCCCCATCCCCCCAACCCCAACCCCACCCTAAAACCTAAAACCCCCTGACCCCCACCCCCTCCCCCAAACCAAAAACGCCCCATCCCCCCAACCGCACCCCAAAACCTAAAACCCCCTGACCCCCCACCCCCTCCCCAAAACCAAAAATGCCCCAACCCCACCCCAAAACCTAAAACCCCCTGACCCCCCACCCACTCCCCAAAACCTAAACCCACTACTTACCTTAGTCAACCCCTTGTCACCTGCGTGGTCCTCCTTCGCCAACTCCCTTCTTTGTACCTTAACCACGGATGTTCGTTGTTCAGAACATACGTAGTTAAGGCACAAAAAAACAAAGTCGTGGTTAAAGAAAGCGTTGTTGCGCTTTCGTTAACCACGACTTTCGTAATAAAAAAGCCGTAAAAAAGGATGTTTCCCTGAGGGAACTAGTTTGGCAAAAACTGCAATGGAGGCAGATCAGTTACTTATCATAATCCCCTCAAGCGATGGTGATAACACAGTCTCTAAACAGAGGCAATGGGATCAAGGACAGTAGCAAGCTGAAGCTCCTAAGAGTGTGCTACAACAGCAGATGGTGCCAGACTCATGGCGGGGCTCTATAATAAACCTCATATATAAGAAACGTAATAGGGATGGACCTGGAAACTATCGGTTGAAAACACTCCAAGAGATAAAAGCAAAGTATTTTTTTAGCCTATTACCTAATGAATTGCGAGAATGGACAATAGATAGAAAGATTGTCCCACTAAACTAAACTGGATTTACACAAGGAGTATGCATTATCATATGTCGATTTTAAATCACCTTTTGACTCAGTGAATCGTAACTGACTGTGGAGGAAACTTAAAGAATTGGGTATTCTGTCCGGTCTCCTCAAGGCAATCCAGCTCCTGTACACTGATACTTGGGTGAAGATACGTATAGGGTCTGTCTTGTAAAGAACAATAGATATCTCCCAAGGACTAAAACAAGGCTGTGTCCTGGCACCCTATCTGTTTCATTTGTTCCTTCCAGACCTTTCGCACAAACTAACAGTAGTAAACTCACATGCACCGAGACTAGGCCCGATGTTCATATCTAATCTGCTTTATGCAGCTGACGTTGTTCTTGTAAGCCAAGCACAGATTGAACTATAAAGATTAGTGGGAAGGTTATCAAATTATTCAAAGGAAAATGGTCTTATAGTAAATTTAGAAAAGACCAAGGCAATGGAATGCAGCTGGAGGATAAATAAAAAGCAGAGATGGTTAATGATTGAAGAACAGGTGAAATTAGTCCAGTCCTATTGTTATCTGGGAGTATGGTTTGATGAAGGGGTATGCTACAAACAACATAGGGAGGACTTTAAAAGGAAAGGTTTAAAACTGCGCATAGCCCTTTCAACTCTAGAAAGAACCTTGAGTGGTCCAAACATTTTACCGTTATTAAGGGTGATATCAGCCAAATTGGCACCTAGCTTAACCTATGGCAGTGTTGCACTGCGTGGGCGCAACAAAGTATGTCTAAACACAAGGATAATAAGAACATATAGACAGATATTTGGCTTACGGCCAAGCGCATCGCCAGCATAAATGGGCATGGAGTTTGGGCTAGTAAACCAGACAATAGCTAGAAAAGGGGTCTATGCGAAAACCTGGTACAGAGTAAAAACAAATAAGAGGAATGACCTGTGCCAGGTTTTGAGGCAAGAACTTCAAAGAAATAGTGAGCATCCCGCAGCGCTCTATTTGGATGTAGCAATAAAGGAATTAGGGTTGAATGAAAGTTGGGAAAGTAACCTATCTGTAGCATGTTTTAAAGGAATAGTAAACAGCAAAATGAAGATGCTATCCTTATTGAAAGATAACAAAACATTATTGAAAAGATCACATGCATGGGGTATGATAAATGATTACAAGTTCCTCTGACATCAGCTCTGTTTTGAAGTAGGCTGGTCCCCTGCCCTAAAAATATAATTTTTTCATTTTTGATCAGGGAAGTTGCCAGGTGATCTCAAAGATTACACAAGGGGGAAGGTGAGCTGAAACGAGAGTTGTACATTATACAATAATGGGAAGAGGAATTTGATACACCCCATATGTCTGTGCCCAGCATTAGTGCAAGAAAGAAAATGCTTGCCAAAATTGCTTTTTAATCAAGTGGTATAAGGACATGCAGACAAGCAGTGATAGCATGCCTTAAACCAGGCGACCCATTCTTGGACTCCAGTATGGTGAAATTTTAAAAGAAGTCAGAGAAGAAAGTTTTAGGAAAGATGTGAACAGAATTATGGGGGTGATTCTAACTCTGGCGGGCGGCAGAGGCCGCCCGCCAGAGTTCCCCCTCCAGAATACCGCTCCGCGGTCGGAAGACCGCTGCGGTGATTCTGGGTTTTACACTGGGCTAGCGGGCGACCGCCAAAAGGCCGCCCGCCAGCCCAGTGTAAAACAACCTTCCCACGAGGACGCCGGCTCCGAATGGAGCCGGCGGAGTGGGAAGGTGCGACGGGTGCAGTGGCACCCGTCGCGAATTTCACTATCTGCAATACAGACAGTGAAATTCTTTGTGGGGCCCTCTTACGGGGGCCCCACGACACCCCATACCGCCATCCTGTTCCTGCGCCGCCATGGAGGATTCAAAAGGGCAGCGGAAAACCGGCGGGTTTCCACTTCTGACCGCGGCCGAACCGCCGTGGTCAGAATGCCCTGCGGGGCACCGCCAGCCTGTTGGCGGTGCCCCCGTCATTTTAGCCCTGGCGGTCGACGACCGCCAGGGTTAGAATGACCCCCTATGTGTCCAAGAGCGGGATAATGCCACACAATGAAATATGAAATCACCTCAAGGGTACCAATAAAGACTGAGGTCACAGGTAAAACCTGCCTTTTAAACTGTATCTTAACTTAAGAGTTGTTCATGCATTTTATATGGTAAGACTGTGATTTTATATTTGGTAACAAATGACACATTTTTGTAATGGTTTTTATTAACTGTACAATGAAGTTTGTTCATACATTTATTCAGTCGTCGCAACAGTGTCCTGGCTGGGGACTGCTGACTGAAGGATTCCTGTAAAACAGGAGGGACGTTCGATGTAGTAAGAAGAGATAGATGGGAAGGTAAGTAACGTGTTCTGTAATGTTTCCTCCTACACTATTCCCCAGTCTCTAGGACTCACCTCCCATGTCTGTCCATTGAGCTGAGAGAGAAAATTCACTATATAGTGTAACAACAGATACCAGCGATGGCCGGGAGAAATAACAACTGCAGGGACCCCAACCAACAGGATATCCAAAGGATATTGCAGACATAAATCTTTAAGTAAACAGGTTGGATATTAGGACAATAGAACTTAATGTAGTTTGACACCCATGTATTAACGTCTGTTATCCAAGTGGTGTAACAGTCCACGCCTATTATTGTCATAGGAAATATTTAGGACCAATACCTATTTCTATCATAGGCAAAGTTGAAGCTCATAGCCTATTCCCCTTATAGGTAATATTAACAGGTGAATGCCAAAAGGTACATACAAAACATTATAAAAAATGTTATTGGTATAGTGCATGGCACTATCAAAAGCGTGCACAAGGCACTAGGAAATACCTTGAGGTAGGGGCTAAGGGTATCAGAGGGGTAGCAGCGCTGAAGAAGCAGGGACGCCGCAGGAACAGGAATCAGGCTAAGGGCAAAGAGACAACAAAACAAAGCAGGGAGGAGCAATCCAGAAACGAACGTTTCTTCCTGGAGAACTTTGTTTCCAAGCAGCTCGACACTCAAAGGACTCACTTTGAATAACTCCTGTCCCCAAAGAACCACCAGGCCGCTCCGAGAGCGCCGAGCCACCAGTGGGTTCCCCTGGGGCATTTGAGCATTCTGCACTGGAAGGCGCCTCTCCTAAAAGGGCACAATCCCTCCAGTACTGCGGAAGTGCGAGAAGATCTGAACAACGACAACAAAGACGGTTTTCGTCAGCACCCCACCAATCAGGTATGTGCCATGACAATTATTTCATGGACCTGGCTACATTTCTACTGTCCACATTTTTCACTATTGGACAGTATGAGTCCTTTTCCACAGTCATCTCTCTATTTGGGGTGGTATTACCTTACCTGGTAAATATCGACCCCACGAAGTGGAATATTTCCTAATTGCAGGGCTAGTTCCTCATTATCAGTTCAACACCTGGAGTAAACCAGTAATAATGATTTTTTTCTCCTGAGCCAAAGTGAAGAATTCGCATTTTTCCGTACTTTTTCCATACACATTATGTCAGGTTTCACTCGGCGAAATGTGTGCAGTAAAAAAAGTGTGATATTTCCACACCACGGCAACACAACTTAGGGAGGTCCAGGAATAACTGTTCTACTTGAAGACTGACTTATAACTGAAAGTACCTCTTCAATCACTGGTGAGATAATGCACTCAATGACTCATCACACATGCATTTTGTCATACATCCCTGCACTCATGGATTTATTCATCCATGAACTGGCAGATTCTTTGATTCACGAACTCACCCCCCCCCCCATTAAAACCCACACAGAAACTCAACATGCCCATGCAAGGTGTATTAGGAGAAGTCTAAAATTGGGGAAAAAAACAGTGCTGTTTAAATGTGGTGGATAGAGGCTTGTTATACAAAATTAAGTTAAAAAAAAATACATTGCAGCAAATGGCCACTTTAGATTGCATTGGGCATAGTGTATCAATGTTTTAAAGTTCTAGCAGGGCCATCACATTTGGAAAAACCATATCAACTAAACTAGGATAGTAAAACAATGAGTTTTTTGTGCACAATACCATTCCAGGATGGTGCTCAGTAAAAATTATACTGCCTGGCCAACGATGAATGATCTTTTGCATTGTGTTTCCTTGCAGTATAAATCTAAGAAAGCTGACATGTTTCTTCTAAATTAGGTGGCTACCATGAAATGCTGAAACAATGATACTAGTGCAAGACGGCCACCCAATTTCAAGGCCACACCTGTGCAAAATGTGGCACACATCAGATTAAGGGGCATATTTAGGAGCACCTAGCGCCACTGGAGCGTCACTTTTAGTGACGCTCCAGTGGCGCTATGCCCTGCCCTTGCATGGAAGGGGCGTACAATGGGTGTTGCTGTGGGCGTGCCACAGCAACACCCTTTGCATTTTGACACTGTCTCAGATTTACAAGATTTCACAAACCTGAGGAAGCACGAAAATCTAAAGCCAGCCCAGGGGTGGGGTTAGCAAGGCGCAATGAGGAGGAATTATTTTATTCATCCTAATTTTTTGCATTTTCTATGCATACCGCATTCTGCATCACACATAGAAGGAGTAAAATGCCAGACATGAATGTTTATGTGTGGAAGGTGTCACTTACTGCACATAAACAATCATTTCAAAATGATGCTTTGGCACTTCTGTGTATGCTGCATTCACACAGAAGTGTCAAATCGCCAGTAGTGATTGTTTATGTGCAGGAAGGGACACCTTCCCACACATAAGCAGTCAAACCTCTCAATGCAGAAATCCTTGCACGATGGCCCAAGGATGCCTGCGTTGGCACTAGGCAGCTCAATTTAGCACCAGAGCAGGACACAACACAGTGGTGCACCGTATTCAATTAAATACTGTGCATCCCTGGGTTTTGAAAATGATGGAGCGTGGCGCTGCCAATTTCTCAGTAATTTTTTAGTTGGGGGTCTGCCAGTCGCTTTAAAAAAAATGAAACAAGGAGGAGTAAAGAAATCCAAGGAGACCTATTAAAGGAGAAAGACATTTTTTTAAAGGACTTGCTGACTGACAACAGCACTGAAGTGCACTCATTTTCAAGATGATGTGAAGTTAATCCATTGAAATGCGATCACTTGCAGGTCAAAAGTGACAATGTCAAACGAGGCAACCACAAATAAAATCTTTGGGCCCATTTACAAGGCCCTAGCAGCACACTGTGCAATCGTAGTTTCATTTTTTTTACACTCCTTTGGCATAGTGTGCCAGCCCATATTTATAAGGCCGTGCAAAGCCATCTTGCATGGCGTTTCATGGCCTTGTAAATATACACCCCTTTCACGCATAACACTGCATGAAAGGGGCATTCCATGGGTGTTACTTGGGGTGTTTCCACACAACACCCATAGAACCTGAAAATATCTGATGCATTCCCAGATTTACAAATCTGGGAATGCCTCAGATTCTTATGCCACCTCAAGGGTGGGGTAAGAATGACGCAATGGGGAAACATATCTTTATTCCTCTTCATTTTGTCTATTCTGAAGCATACATAGTGTTAGACTTGGCATCCTTGGCGTGGTCTCCCCTAACTTTTTGCCTCTGTTTCCCAGGCTGTTAATGCATGCTGGGCTCTATTTTTGCTGTTTTTGTTACTCTGGCCACTTTACCACCGCTAAAGTACAAGTGGTCCTATGTAAAATATATGTGTAATTGACTTTCCATGATTGGCATATTTGGTTTACTAGTAAGTCCCTAGTACAGTGCACTAGAAGTGCCCAGGGCCTGTAAATCAAATGATACTAGTAGGCCTACAGCACTGGTTTCGCCAACCACATTAGTAGCCCTGTAAACATGGCTCAGACCTGCCACTGCAGTGTCTGTGTGTGCAATTCTAAACTGCCAATTTGACTCGGCAGGTGTACCCACTTGCCAGGCCTAAACTGTCCCTTTTTATACATGTAAGGCACTCCCAAGGTAGGCCCTAGGTTGCCCCCTGGGCAGGGTGCAGTGTGTGATAAAGGTGGGACATGTACTTATGTGTTTGATATGTCCTGACAGTGAAAGACTGCCAAATGTGTTTTACAATGTTGCAAGGCCTATCTTTCTTATAGGTTAACATGGGGGCTGCCTTTAAATATTATTACATTGCAAATTCCCTCTGGGAGCAGATAGAAATAAGGAGTTTAGGGTCTCTGAACTCACAATTTAAAAATACATCTTTTAGTAAAGTTTGTCTTTAGATTGTGTGTTTGAAAATGCCACTTTTAGAAAGTAGGCATTTTCTTGCTTAAACCATTCTGTGAGTGTGCTTGTTTGTGGATTCCCTGTCTGGGTCAGTTTGACAGTTCAGCTGTTTGCACCTCTCTCTTGACAGTGACACAAAGGGAGCTGGGTGTAGCCTTCATATCCTGATGAGCCCTCTGTGCTGTGAGGGAGGGGAGTAGTGGTCACTCATACCTGAAAGGGCTGTGCCTGCCCTCACACAGTACAATCTCCAACCCCCTGGTGGGTGTCTGGGGCCTTGCCTGGACCAGGCAGGATTTTACAACCAACAGAGACTTTTCTTTGAAGTAGGCCTACTTCAAAGGCAGAAAGGGATATAAGACGAACACCCAAAACCCCTGTAAATTAGGTCACTTCTGGAATCAAGAGGAACCTCTGCCAAGAAGAAGAGTTGAAAAGCTCAGGAGATGTGATGCCCCTGCCTGGGACTGCGCTTTTTTAGGCTATCCTGAAATTGCTGATTCTGCCTGTGAAAGGGGACAATGACTGGACTTTGTTGTGCATTCCTGCTTGAGAAGAATCCCCAAGAGATTGAATTGAGCTTGCCTACTGTTGTTGAAGGATCAGGGCCATCAAAGACTTCCCCTGCCAGCACCTGGACTCTCTGATGAGACTCCTGCACTGGCAAGTGGTGCCCGATGCAGTCCCTGGGCCATTGAGAGGTGAAACTGGCAGCTAAGAACTGAAAATCCACTCAAAGACCGCAGTGCAGGGAAACTTTCGACATAACACCCTTCTCACGGTTAATAAACGATACGCCAACGTCCTTGCGGCTAAACTCGAAACTCCACGTGCATCGCGGCTCGAAGATCGATGCAATGTGGCTTTAGAGATGACATGCAACACCCGCAGCAGCTGCTGTTAACGATGCAAGCCCCCACACAGTGTGGTTTCTTGACACCGTGCGAACGGATTTCAATGCAACATCGCTGGGTGCAGAAAATCAATGCAAAGCCTGCCCAGACCTGAGGTGCCTGTCCCGATCGATGCATTGCTCTCTTGCGGGAGAGAAGAAACAACGCACGCTGACCCGACCGAAGGAGGAACAACGCAAGTTCTTGCTTACGAGTGAGAAATTGATGCATCACTGGCCTTTTTCCATGCACATTCGCCCGTGCGACTTTATTTTGACGCAACCAAGGTACTTTTGTGAAATAACATCGTTCTTACTGTTTTCTAAGGATTAAGACTCTTAGGGGGTCATTACGACCTCAGCGGTCTTTTCATAAGACCGCCGAGGCAGCAGGAGACAGAATACCGCCATTGCCAGCGGTATTTCTGTCTCCCTATTATGACATTTCCGCTGGGCCAGCGGACGGTAACAGTGTTACCGTCCGCTGGCCCAGCGGAAATGTCACATCAACATTGCAGCCAGCTCGTAATAGAGCCAGCGGCAATGCTGATGTGCAGCGGGTGCAGTAGCACCCGTCGCGCATTTCACTGCCCGAAATTCGGGCAGTGAAATGCGCGACGGGGCTATGCCTGGGGGCCCCTGCACTGCCCATGCCAAGTGCATGGGCAGTGCATGGGCCCCCAGGGGCACCCCAAGTCCCCTTACCGCCGGCCTTTCCATGGCGGTGTGTACCGCCATGGACAGGCCGGCGGTCGGGGACTCATAATCTCCAGGGCAGCGGTGCTTGCACCGCTGCCCTGGGGATTATGACCGGCAGGCGGAATCCTGGCGGGAAAATGGAGGGGCCGGCGGTATGGCCGTGATAATTCCGCCACGGTCATAATTGCTGGCGGAACACCGCCAGCCTGTTGGCGGTGTTACCGCCAACATACCGCCGGCTGCCAGGGTCGTAATGACCCCCTTATTCTTTAAAAAAAAATCATAACTTGACTTGTGTATGTCAGAATTATGTCATTTTGGTTTTGTTTTGTTTAGATAAATATTACCTATTTTTCTAAATCTGTGTTGTGTTATTTTATAGTGTTTTCACTGAGTTACTGTGTGTGTTTGTGCAAATATTTTACACATTGCTTCTGTGGTTAAGCCTGCCCGCTCGTGCCAAGCTACCAAGGGGGTGAGCGGGGGTTAACTGAGGGTGATTCTCCTTTACCCTGACTAGAGTGATGGTCCTTGCTTGGACAGGGGGTAACCTGACTGCCAACCAAAGACCCCATTTCTAACACATAGAACGAGGAAAACACCTCTTGTGATTGTTTTTGTGTAGGAAGGTGTGCCTTCCTGCACAAAAACAATCATCCCCACAACACAGTCGTCCTTGCACCATGGTGCAAGGGTGCCTGCTTTGGCGCTAAGCAGCAATTTGTGCACCAGCACAGGGGGAGAGGACAGAAACATGCTATATGTTGTAGATAAGGTGCATTTATGCCCTTTCCAGGTGCCACGGGGCGGTGCAGCAAGGCCCTTGGTCTCCTAAGGAAACCTTGAATCTAAATTGATTATCTGCCTACAGGCTTTAACACAGTGTAATAAACATTCACACTAAAAAGGTTTTCTAACATAGTTAATATTAGGGATGTATAGCTTGTGTCTCCTGCACAATGTTTTTGTACAGAAACACCTGTGTCTATGTTTGTACGCTGATAGACTAAGATGAAACTTTTATAATATTCACTGCTCTGAAATCTGACTGATCTAAAATTTGGAGTTTTCTTCAGCAAAGTATGGTTATGGTGTGCAGGAGTCCTCCTGTTGTCATGTTTAGTCTTCACAAAGTCATCTGCTTAGGTCTATTTAAGATGCAAGCTTGTAGAAAGATTTAAGCACACAGTTGTTCTTACTTCTTTTTTTACCACACTTCAATGTCTATGGGTCTGATTTAGATGTCGTTGGAGGGAATACGCGGTAACAAACGTGACGGATATCCCATCCACTGTATTATGATAGGATAGAATGGGATCATAATATAGTGGACAGATTATCTGTCACATTTGTGACATAATATTCTCCTCCACCAACTGCTAAATCAATCCATAAGGGCCTGATTTTAGATGTTAGGGGTCTTACCACTAAGCCACATTGCCGCCAGCCCTAAAAAGATCACCACATCAGCAGTCTTCCGTCCTTCGTATTATGATGCATTGTGGCTCAGCCAAAAACCGGCACAATGGAGTGTATTCCATCGTGCCAGCTGCATCTCGCATCCTGCTGATGATGACCACTCCATCGCAGTTCTTATGGCAGCATCCAGCCAA
Source organism: Pleurodeles waltl (assembly GCF_031143425.1). NCBI lineage: Eukaryota > Metazoa > Chordata > Amphibia > Caudata > Salamandridae > Pleurodeles > Pleurodeles waltl. Next base: position 918,971,654 of record NC_090447.1, read on the forward strand.
GCCTATCTATGTCACACCATTGTGCTGGTAGTGTGTCAGCCATGGGCCCATGACAGTGGGAGTCCGTTGCAGGACCCGTTCAGTATAGTACCATAGCTGTGGCCATTGGTTGGATGCCATTAGGCCACACATGTTGCAAATTGGACAATTGTGAACACCTGCAAAACACATTATAAAACACACTCAATTTCAAACCATGATCCTTTGCCATTCCATTGCTGAAGACCAGACAACAGCCAAATCCACAACAAAGGAGACAGTTTTTTTTGAGTTGGTAAACCTCTCCCTCTGTGTCTTTTTTAAAATAATTTTTTTATCAGTATCCTCCCTTTTTTTGGAGCACTAGTTTTGTTTAGATATATATCACAACGACAGAGAGAAAAAAATCCCTATTTCACAGAGGGGCAATTGTCTGCCATAGTGCATGAAATCAGAGTATAGCCACAATTGTTTGGAGCACAAGTCCAAAATACTACAATTTCACAGAAAATACAAATGTGGACCAGAATAATAGACAGGGTGAATGTAGTAGCCAACAACCTGCACACACAGGGGACGATTAGTAGGTGGTAACCTCCATGATGGGCCCTACCATTGGCTAACTTGTGTGACAGCTATGCACAAAAGTCCCTGGCTGTATCCATCTCTGTCATGGATCATGTCTGCCGTGTACTTGTGTGATGCGTTTGCAAAAAAAGACTCATTTGCCACCTAACACCGCAGCCATAAAGACTTCCTCATTTTTTGCTGCTGTTACTGACTTCTAGGAGCAAGGATGCTGGGTAAAGCAGACGACAGGACACCTGCCTTCTCCCCTAAGGAGCTGAAGCTTGTTGCCAGGGAGTTTCTGTCCCTGTACAGCCAACTCTATGGGACCCTAGAGGAACAGGTACATGTCAGATTGATGCATGTCTGACTGAGTAACCTCATTCTTTCTGATTCGCGGGGTATGTGGGTCCTTTTTGGTAATGTGGGTGGTGGTGTGCGTGGAGTTGACAGAATGGTGTAGCTGGGACAGATTGTTGTGACAAATGTCTGAAATATCTGTGCATGGCAATATTAAGTCACCTGACAGCAAAATCTGTAATGTGTGTCCATGTAACACACAAATCCTATTTCATCACACAAACTGCAAGCCACTGACTTCTAGTGGCCAGTAGACAGTGTACCAGTAGTATGTCTGATAACATACAGCCAAGGTTGAAATTGCAGTGATATTGAGTGAGAAATGAAGAGAGTCTGGGGTTGTCTGATGCTGTACGGTCATATGGATTTCCAGCATATATTTAGTTTCAATCTGCTCTGTATGGTTTAAACCTGTCATGGAGACACATATAGGTAGACTTACTTTAGGTGCAGCAATTTCAGATGACCCTAGCTCACCATCATTCATCCCAGTCTGTTTCATTAGGACTCACACTTTTTCAAACAACCCACAAAACCTTATTTTCATTGACATATAGCAGTCCTCGTTTCTTGGTCATGGTCACTGTATGTGATGCAAACCATGGCTTTTGACTCTTGGGAGTTTAAGCAGGGAGCCAAAGCAGCTGTGAGTATGTTTATGTAAAAGGATTGTACAGGTTGATTAGCCTTCAGTAGATTGTGAGTGCTCAGGGGTGGCTCTCACAACAGGATTAGTCGCATAGTTCTTACCAAGATGATATTGTAAGTCAGATCAAGTAACATGAAAAGCTAGCAAGTATTGACAATGCACATAACATCACTGCAAATCAGTATTTCCACACTACCTTTGACAGATTTACAGAAAACCATCTAGTAACTGTTTTATAACTGTATGTGTGAATTTATGAACAGTGATGTCCTAGCAGTACTGTCCAACAGTGACACTGATTTGTCTTTTCCTGTTCTATTATATCATCTATAAAGTTCAACACCCATCAGAAGCGTGGTATCTGGAAGGCCATCTCCAAGAAGGTGTGGACCCTGGGTGTCCACAAGCGGTGTACCCTGCACTGCAGGAAAAGGTGGGAGGACCTGCATCAGGCAACCATAAAATCAGCTGAGAGCCAAGTTGGGCAGTCCTCCCAGCAATCCAGGTGGGTGCACCACATCCCCTCCTAACAGTCCGCATCCTTCCGGTGGCTTACCCAAAGCTTGATGGGCAGTTGAGGGCCCAACAGGAGCAACAAGGGAGTAAGTCATTGTCTGTAGATATTGTTGTGGTTTGACCTGTTACTTTCCAGCTATGTTGTTTGCCATCAACTTTGATGAACCAACACATATTCAAAGGCCATGATGATTTCTGAATGTGTAAAATGATCAGACACTGTCTCATGCTGAGTGTTGTGTATTGCTTTGTACTGTAGCATGCCACCAAATTCCTCCTCATAAGGCAAGTACTGTTGTGGGCACACACATGGCTGCATGCAAATAAAGGGATTACCAACATTTTCACAAAAGCATGAGGGACAGTTGCACAAAACATGCTCCATGTCATAATTGGGTCAGGTGTAATGGTACATCACAAATGTGTGTAATGAATGCAGGCTTCAATACTGATGACTGTGGCAAACTGCACAATTATGAAGCAGCTGATATAGAAGACTTGACATTGCTAAGTTGGTGCTATGACAATGTGAGCATGTTCATCTACACCTACACCTAAAGGTTTGATATTCTTTGTACAGTGGCATCATTCTTTATCTGACACATGTTTGAAAGCAGTTTCCCCAGCAAACATATATGACTTTATGTGGACAGTAGCTGGTGGACCTGAGCCCTTCACAAATATGCAAGTAAGCCAGTCTGTGCTTGCCAACATACATTTCTAAGACAAACTGTATTGTAAGCAACAGGCAGGAATGTGTCCACATTGGCGAGTGAGTTGTGCATCCCATAGACTACATTTTTGGGTCCTTAGTACTGCCGTGAGGGGAAGATGATGATGGAGAGCAATGTGATACTGAAAGGATATTTGCAATTGGAAAGTAATATCACATAGAAGTTGTGGCGTCCCATTTTGGGCAGAACATTTCCATCCAAAAAATTGACCCTTTGGGAGAAGGCAAACAATTACAACTCTGTACTGCAATGGTTCAGAGATGTTGCAAGGCCTATGTGTAAACTCATGCTGTTGGATCCCTTTGTTATGGAGTGGACTTCAAGTGTATAAGTGATAAATGCATCCATTAAATGGGAGCTGAGGGAGGTAAATTAACTCGTTGGAAATGTTGTGTGATGCACATTGATGTCCAATTGTATTCCCACAGATACACTAAACCTGTTGTGTCTTTTACTTCAGCATCAACTAGGCAAGGTGAAGGTCACAGCAGCCACATCGGTGGGGATGATGCTGGCCACTGGGCATCAGGCGTGAGCATCCTCAGACACTGAGGGAGCCCTGAGGCATGGAGGGTGAGGGGACTGGCCAAGAGCCCACAAGTGCTTTGACATCTTCCTCTTTGGCCTCCAATGAGGACAAGTCCCTAGTGGGGGTGGACCCCTGAGGGACTATGGTACACCTGCATCTGCATTCCACCCCCATTCCAATCTCCAATCCAACCTTCCTCTTGGTCCTCCGTGGCTGTAACCACGCCCCAAAAGGGGCAGCGTCACCTTTGCTGGAGTCACCTTTACCCCTGCCCTGGTCTCCTGGGCTGTATGTCCTAGGAAGATCGCAGTAGGCCAGACTGCACTATTGAATGCCATCCAGGGACTGGCTGGCCAAAACACCCAGGTGCTGGCTTACCTGGGTGGCATTCACAGTGTCTTTTCTGGCCTACAGTGGTCATTCCAGGGTCTGGCCTCCTCAGTGGATGCATGCTCCCACCCACCCCAAACTCATGACTGGATTTCCATTTCTTCCCAAACCCAAATCCCTCAACCCAGCACTATCCAAAGCACACAGAAACATATACACATACCCACAACAACACCCATAAGCAGCACATCCCAACAAATACACATCAAAAAACATAAGCACAGATACACACATGCAGACACCACACACACTGCCACCACTACCACTCCAGTCACACCCGAGTCAGCACACCCACCACTACACAGGTGCAACCCCACCAGCACATCCACAGACACAAAACCCACCCCACAGCTATGCCCACACACACCACAAACACACCCTCAGTCATCACAACCACCACCACCCATGCATGCACAAGCACACACACAGATACCATAGCAACAAACACCACAACAGACATATCCACACGCGCACACACTCAACACAGAGGCCACATTCACCCACCCAACAGACAATCAGTAAAAACACAAATCAAAAGATAAAGCACATACACCAGACTCTTAAGCACTCACATTTTCCACAGACACATGCACATCAGACACAGACACTCCCTGTACCTCCCAACCCAGACTCCTTCGCAACCACCCTTCCCATTTTCCCAAAGAAGGCCTCTTTTTCACCCTGGTCCTGACCCCTTATACATCCCAAACCACCTCTACCAATTTCCAAACCACCCCTACCAAAGCCACCCCTTCCTCACAAACCTAAGAACCCACCCCTCTCTAACATCATTTAGGTACCTTCTTTTTGCCCCATGTATGCCCCTTCCAGAGGAGGTTTAATCTGGCAGTGAATTTAGGAGGCAAATGATGGACCTGAAACTCATCATCGCCCACATGGGCTATAACAATATGGACTCAGGACATTTCATTGAATGACTTAACTCATCATTGAACAAATAATTTTATTTTGAGTATACCTTTGTCCTGGACTTATTATTCAATTACTAGTAATTGTTTGTTGATGATATTATTTCTGCATATGTGCGAGCCATGCACTTACTCACATTTGTTACAGTGACAAACACAGATTGTATGTTTTCGTTTTCTTCTAAATGCATACATTAGCGTTGTACATTAGTGATGGGCATATTAATTTTGGTCCAGGCATTCATGTTGTTACTGGAAACGTACACCAAAATGATATGTATTTCTGTTTTTGTGAGTGGAGAATGCATGTGCATTTATTTTGAGATGATGTATCAATATTATGCACATATGCATTACATAGATGATCTGGTACTTTACAGTTGGATGTGATCTTATATTTGTGATATATTAGACATGAGACCCTCATACATCTCTGACATGTTTGCAGGTCACCAGTGAATATTGTGTTACATTTTGGATAAACCCACCTGTAGCTTGTTGTGGTGTAACTGCTAAATTAACATGGGATTGTTTGGTTCAAACTGGGGATTTTCTTACAGTTGACACTTAAGATCATTGGGGTACGTTGTTGCACACACCTTTATGGACACATTTCTAGTTGTGATGTCTGAGAATTTTTGTGGAGGTGTTCACTGCCATGTAGGTTGTGCGTACAAATTTGGTGGGTGCTACCCACTGTCTTGAGGTCTGTTCTGATACATTTGCAGGCTTCTACATTACGCACTTCAGCACTGCACCACAGTATGGTGGTGTGTACACAACTAACTGATGCATGGACAAGTTCAGTATTACTATGCAGCTACAACTTCGAGGGCAACAGGAATGCCCGTGACTTACCTTCTGTTCCGGCGATCACAGGGTTGATTTTCATCTTGGATCTAGCCAAGGAACAATGAGAGAACTGGTAGCAGTTGGTTTATGGTGACAGGATATGTGGAATGCATTCAAAAAGTGAGTTGTGTGTTTATATAACTGCCAACCAGCCAAGCTAGCTGTGGAGGTTTAGCCGCCATAGTTGCATCGCTGGGACTGCACATCATAATTGGTTCAGAGGTAAAATGGGCTGGATTCCCACCACCAGCTGCTTTTGCCTATGCTGACGTCAACGTAAGTGAAGATTTTTGGCGGGGACGGCAACTATTGGTGTTTTTTTGACGATGCTCCTGCTAACATCTAAATACCGAAGGCAGACCGTCATGGCGGCAGGCGGGTTTCCCTTGGAAAAGTAGAGGGCGGGACCATTAACAGCAACTTCTAAATCAGGCCCTAAGTCAGCCTAATGAAGAACTGATAAACCGCCCTTGAGCACAGATTTGAATCAATAATAAAACTGGAATACCAGAATAAAGAGTGCATCAAAATGAATTTAAAATATCTATTAATGCCATTAAAATCCACCAGTTTTCGTTTTTTAATTTTAAAGTACTCTGGCATTTATCATGTTTTAATCAATCCAAAAATAATTTTAATTAGATCTCTAATGTTTGTTTAGAGAGGACTTTAGGTTTTAATGGCTGAGTTTTTTCTCAAGCCTGAACTTTCTTTAAAATATCACTACAAAATATGTTTTAATAAGCAGTGTATTGAATGGAAAGACTGTGTTTTCAATCTGAATATCGTGCACCTAACTCCCACAGATTCAATTAAATCATTTTCACTTTTAAAATTAATTCTCATTCACACTCTAAAACTTTGAAGGGTCTTGGTAATCAATCGTCACAACTGAGACATGTGCCATTATTTATTTATAATTACATCACTTCAGTCCTATTGTCACAAGAAGCACCATTTCAGCAACATGTACAGACTAAAACCAACTTAATTTACAGCCCATGAATGAACTCATATTATGACTAATGTGTTGAAATAACAAAAAACACTCACTCTAATAGGGAGCAGGAAAAACGTTGCTTAGTGACTGTATGCCAGACTTCTGTAAACATTTTGATATATACATACAACTAATTCATAAACAAGACTCAAAGTCAGAACATGCATGTGCACATGTGGCATGCATTTGCATATAGCATGCAATTTACATGAACAACACTCGCATAATGGGTTTTCTTGCTAGATCATGCCCAGGGCTGTGGCACAGGAATACCCAAGGAAATGCATACTAATGTGGCTCCAAACCACAGAGCAGCAACTAAGGGCCTGATTTAGATCTCAGCAGTTTATTCGCCAAGCTGCATTGGTCGCAGACTTGAAAAGACCATAAAGTCGACGGTCTTCTGCCAGCCTTTTTTAAATGTATTGCAGCTGAGCCGAAGACCGTCACAACGGAGACCACTCTGTCTCACAAGCTGCATCCTGCAGCCAACGCAGCAGACTCCAATGCTACACATTAGGCTCTAGGTCACCATCTTGATGGCGGGAGCCTGCAGAGCCTATTTAGATCACACAGTCATGCTGGCGGTGTATCATTGGTGGGCCCATGATGGCAGGAGTACATCACAGGACCCGTTCAGTATAGTACTTTAGCTGTGGACAATTGTGAACACCTGCAAAACACACTATAAAACACACTCCATTTGAGACCATGATCCATTGCCATGACACTGCAGCAGACCATTTGGATGCAGGACTTGCCACTCAAGAGGCAGGTTTTTTTTCTGTGTTTGTCTCCCTGAGTGTGGATTATTCTTCACCTTTTTGGCACTAGTTTTTCTTCAAAATTATTCACTATTGCAGGGAGGAGAAATCCACATTTCACAGAGGGAGAGCCGCCTGTACTGGTGAATGAAATCATTAGAGTAGAGCCACAATTGTTTGGAGCACAAGCACAAAATTCAACCATATCTCTGAAAAGGGAAATGTGGTCCAAAATAGTGGACAGAGTGACTGATGCATCTAACAATCTGTGCGCATAGGAGGAGATGATGAGATGAAATGAGATGAGGAAGAAGTGGAATGACCTGCAGTGAGAGTCTATTCACTGGCCTCCAAGCATCACCGAGAGGCCCAGGGGACTGGTGGAGGTTTGCCGACCCTCCATTACAACTCTTTTGTGGGAAGGAAAAGGCCTGCCATAACCTACATCCTGAAGGCTTGACTCGAATCCCTGGTGGAGTGGAGTCTGGTAAGTTGCACTTAGCAATGTCACAACAATCACAAATTGAGTCCTGCCCTTGAGTTAGGCATTTAGAATGGTATAATACCTTTAGCAAAACAGATATAACTAAACTTGGCTACACAACATAGTTGTATCTCTCTCTTTGACAATGTGCAAAATGTGTAGTCTGATTGTGTGGTGTTCCCCATTAAACATCCTTGCATCTACTCAGTCCCTTGCTTTCTATCAATGTATGTAGTTGATCTCCCAAAAACAGGTCCAAACCTCCTTCTATTTGAACAGGAAGGTATAGTGTATGTAAGTTGTATTTACTCATATTCACATCTTACATATGTGGGTTTACATGTTGTAAACATGTGTTTATCTCCACTATAGTAATTGAAAGAAATATCTGTGACTCATTTCTGAAACAAGTATTGTCTATGGTGTCAACAGATGACTACATCTACAATGATGCCCTGCCTTTGGAACTACAAAACAATAGTCCAACATAATGTAGCTTCCTTTACTTCCATATGCACACACATCTCAAAAGTGCATGCAGTTGAAAGTCACCATGTCATGTTATGGATTAAAATGTTTCTTATATCTCAACCATGTTGACATCGTCTCATAGCTACATTCAGGTCATGTCAGTCCTAACATTATTCATAGTCTGTTGAATCTAAGATTTCCAACAATGTGATGCGGCAGGCTGAATACAAATAGTAGCCACACACAATTCACTTTGCATTGTCCATATAATGGCCAATAACAGTTTCAATTTTATGTTGAACCACATTGATTCTAATGTTTTGTAGTCTTGCGGACCTTGGAATGGTCCAGTACTCTAATCTACTCACCACTGTGTTTTATCAAATGTTTGGAACTTCAAAACTCATTTTTTTATATATCTATGTTTTAATTATATGCAAATAATACTTTTTAAATGCATAAATACTGTCAATCGAGGTATTACTTCCCCTGCTGCATTATTGATGTGAGACACAGTCATGGTTCACATTTTACTATGTCATATCCTGCCAAGAAGGGAAACAACCTGAACAACTACGTTTGTATTACTACTTGCTTTAACAACGAATCTTGAAGAACTACTGGGTCTTAACAACGAAGTTTTGAACAACTACTGGTTTAACAACGATTTTACCTTAACAACTAATGCCAGAACAACGAATTTTAAGGTAAGTGAATTATTTTTTGATGAATTTTAAGGTGAGTTTTGTGTTTTGTTTTTTATTTGTTTAGGGTTTAATTATTATATGTTTAATTTTTTTAAGTATATTGTGTGTATTAAGTAATGGATTCTATGGCTATTAATACTCAGGTATTATTTTAAGTAATTGTGTTTTTTTATATGTTGTAATTTATGTTGTAGGTTTAGGGCGGGATGTATGGGATTTAGGGGTTATGGGTGGGGAAGTGTATTAATACTCAGGTATTAATTTAAGTACTTGTGTTATTTTATATGTTGTAATTTATGTTGTGGGTTTAGGGGCGGGATATATGGGATGTAGGGGTTATGGGTGGGGCAGTGTATTAATACTCAGGTATTAATTTAAGCACTTGTGTTTTTTTATATGTTGTAATTTATGTTGTGGGTTTAGGGGCGTGATATATGGGATGTAGGGGTTATGGGTGGGGAAGTGTATTAATACTCAGGTATTAATTTAAGTACTTGTGTTTTTTTCTATGTTGTAATTTATGTTGTGGGTTTAGGGGTGGCATATATGGTATGTAGGGGTTATGGGTGGGGAAGTGTATTAATACTCAGGTATGAATTTAAGTCCTTGTGTTTTTTTCTATGTTGTAATTTATATTGTGGGTTTAGGGGCGGGATATATGGGATGTAGGGGTTATGGGTGGGGAAGTGTATTAATACTCAGGTATTAATTTAAGTACTTCTGTTTTTTTCTATGTTGTAATTTATGTTGTGGGTTTAGGGGTGGGATGTAGGAGTTATGGGTAGGGAAGTGTATTGATACTCAGGTTTTATTTTAAGTAATTGTGTTTTTTATATGTTGTAATTTATGTTGTAGGTTTAGGGACGGGATGTATGGGATGTAGGGGTTATGGGTGGGGAAGTGTATTAATACTCAGGTAATAATTCAAGTACTTGTATTTTTTTATATGTTGTAATTTATGTTGTGGGTTTAGGGGTGGGATATATGGGATGTAGGGGTTATGGGTGGGGCAGTGTATTAATACGCAGGTATTAATTTAAGTAATTGTGTTTTTTTATATGTTGTAATTTATGTTGTGGGTTTAGGGGCGGGATATGTGGGATGTAGGGGTTATGGGTGGGGAAGTGTATTAATACTCAGGTATGAATTTAAGTAGTTGTGTTTTTTTCTATGTTGTAATTTATGTTGTGGGTTTAGGGGCGGGATATATGGGATGTAGGGGTTATGGGTGGGGAAGTGTATTAATACTCAGGTATTAATTTAAGTACTTCTGTTTTTTTCTATGTTGTAATTTATGTTGTGGGTTTAGGGGTGGAATATATGGGATGTAGGGGTTATGGGTGGGGAAGTGTATTAATACTCAGGTATTAATTTAAGTACTTGTGGTTTTTTCTATGTTGTAATTTATGTTGTGGGTTTAGGGGTGGGATATATGGGATGTACGGGTTATGGGTGGGGAAGTGTATTAATACTCAGGTATTAATTTAAGTACTTGTGTTTTTTATATGTTGTAAGTTATGTTGTGGGTTTAGGGGTAGGATATATGGGATTTAGTAGTTATGGGTGGGAAGTATATTAGTAGTATGGTATTATTTATTGTATTTGGTTAATTGTTTATTGAAAGTATATTTAGAATTAGGGGTGGGATATAGGGGATGTAGGGTTTATGGTTGGGGTACTGTTTTTATGATTAGTTTTTTTTTTCTATGTTTGAGTTTTTTTTATTTATGTTATTTTTTTGTTTTGGGATGCAATTTGGTTCATTGGTGGATTATGATTTGGACATGTTTTGATAGTTTATAATTTTTTATTATGGGTGAATTATTTTTTTGTGTTATAATGTTAGGTTTTGTATTTTTTTTTGTTATTGAAGGTGTAAAATTATTTTTTTTAGAATAGTTATGTTTAAAAATGTATGTTTGATTTTTTAATAGTATAGTAGTTGGTATAGTAGATTTTGGAACATAATGTTACATTTTTTTATTTTAAATATTTGTTAGGTTGTAATTTTTTTTTGTGAGTTTTAAAATTTGTTAAAATGTTTTTAATTTTTTATTTTGATTATTTATTTGTGATGTAATGTAATTAATATTATTCATATTTTTTAATTATATTTTTGGATGTATAATTTAATATATACATTAATTTGTGTTAATATTATTTCTATAAATCAATTAATTAAATCATTATTTGTAGATTATATTTAGAATTTTTTGTTTTTTTAGGTGTTAGAAATGTTTGCATTTGCAATAATGTTTTTTTTCATACAAATTTCATTTTTTTTAAATAAAAATACTATTCATTTTTTTCAATTTTTTTTATTTTTAACATAATCAAGTTTAAAAAATGCACAAAAATGTTTTAAATTATTTCTATTTCTTTATCTATTTTCTGTGGTATTTTCTTATTTTCCCTATTATAGTCTATGAGTGAAATAGTCCGTTTTCTATTTTTAGTGCTCTTCCATGTTTACGTTGTTTGACGTCTTCTGTATTCAGTCGGCGGAGCGTTGCGGTCAAGATAGGACAGAAGCGGAGACCTCGTTCAGGTAAACTGGATTATAATTTTTTTTACAGTATGTAGTAGGGTATTTTTATTACAGAAATAGTTGTCGGAGGTAGTTATAAGGTAGGTAGTAGATTTTCGGTGTTTGTTATGTTTCTTATGTTGAATTATTTGTTTTCGTATATTTTTGTATACGATAGTGGTTTCGTAAAAGTAAAAAAAATTGTTTAGTAGTGTCTTATCTTACAAATGATTATAGTGCTTTTGTTGTAGTTGGAGAGAATTGTATATTTTTTTGATAAATTTAGTTTTGGGATTTTTGATGGGGTGAGTTGTTCGGTTTATGAAAAATAAATTACGTTCATTGTAGTAGGTTTTGTGATTTTTTTTTTTTGTGTCGGTAATATCCTTTATATCGTTTTCATGTCTTTTTCTTGATAGTTAATGTTTTAATTAATGATGTGGATTTGGGTAGGATGTGATTAATTTTTTACTTTTTTTTCTTAAAAAAAAGTATATTTGGTATTTTACGTTTTTTAGATATTTTTCGAATTTCTAGTTTGGTAAAGTATTATATTTTATTTCTTTGATTGTTTTTATAGTATATTGAGTTGGTTTTTTTATCATCCATTTAATATGAATATTTTTAAATTGTTTTTGGATGATTAATGTTTTTTTTTTCTTTTCTAAGTATGACATGCTTCTTTATATATTAATGAAGAAGATTTATTCAGCATCACGTGTTTGGCTAATGACATGAAAACTTGAAAGGTAGGAACAATTTTTGTTGTGTTAATTTATTGTAAAAAAAAATCGGAAAATGCAAATTTAATTGATGGTGTTTGGTTGTTTTAGAACTGGCAAGTAATTTTTTTGCAGGTTAGTGGTTGTTAGTAATGTAGAATATATGCTAGACTGTTGAGGTAGTCTGATGGTGTTATTGTATCAAATTGTTGTACTTTTGCCAAAATTATTTCGGTCATTTCTTTGCTTTTTTTACTTGTGGGTGGGTTCAGGCTACCTGACAGTGATTGAGCAAGTCTCATTTCTTGGAAACTTTGTTCCTTTTTAAAAATGTCCATGAAATGATACCGGTTTGGATGGGGTTTACCTATTACTTTATTGAAGGCGTTGTGCCATCCATTTATGGCATTATTAGTTTTTGCACCACCTTCTAAACAGGTTTGGTAGCAGTTCCACCATTCTATTGGAAATCTTGGCTTTCGTCTGCGACCAGATCTGTTTAGGTGTCCAATCCAGGTTTCTTCGAGGTAGTTTAGTAAGGGTTCTAATTTGTCTTCATTTTGTGTGTAATAGTTAGACTCTGTTATTGCGGTGTAATACTCACCTACTTTTGTAGGTGGTACAAAGCATAATGCTGTGAGTTTTTTTAATTCAAATTGTAGTATGCAATTTGAGAAATATTCTCTACTTAGGGATGATTTTTGTATTCTACGCCAATATGCTTGTGAAAAGTGGAAAAAGCATCCTTGAATTTGGGTTTGTGGATATATTTTTAGTATTGTATTTATCATTGATAATTTGAAATCTAGTATTACTTTTCTTGGTGTTTTATTTAATGTTTTGTTTTTGATTGTTGATAAAAATTCATTGTAAGTATGGGAATGTTTATCAGGCAGTAATGCATACACTAGGGGGATTGTAGTGTTATTTTTTGTGGCATGTATGGTGTCAATTTGAGTGAATGGATGGCGTGTAGATTTAAAGGTTCCATCCAGCATCCAAATTTCACTATTTTGTAGGATTAGTAAGTTGGATGTTATGCTGAATATTAAAATTCTTTTTTGAGGGTTTTCGTTGTCGTGAATGAGGAAAGTTTCTTTGGAGAAGGTAATTGTTAGTTCTGGGGGGATGTTAATGTCTTCATAGGTTTGTGGTGTTATATGTTGGGGATTACTTGCCAGTCTTTCTCGTTGAAATATTCTTCTAAGGTTTGGTACAGAAGGCATGCTACCGGAAATCTGTATTGGAATATTTTGTACTACCTCCCTTATAACCTGTCCGCAGGAGTCATTGGAGGTGTGTGCAATGTTTTTTATTTTTTGTATGTTTTCTCTTATCTTAATTTCTATTGCAGAGGCAGAGTGGTTGTGATCTGTTGTTTTAACAACGGTGTTTTCTAGAGTTACAGCTCTGCCTCTACAATATGAAGAGTAGAATTGTACACACCTCCAATGGCTCCTGAGGTTGACAACCTTGTCTCTGCAATAAAGATAACCTTCATACTTTAGTAGCTGGTTTCCGGTTCTTGAGGTTATGTAGCTTGCTTCTCCTTCCGATGCCATTAGTGAAATATCTGTAAATCATATAAAAGAAATAGGTTAAAAGAAGTTTGAAGTTTTTATTGTTAAATTTGTGGTGGATTTAGTTTACTAATTAGTAAGTTAATTAATGTATAGGGGCATATTTATACTCCGTTTGCGCCGAATTTGCGTAGTTTTTTTCGATGCAAATTCGACGCAAAACTAACTCCATATTTATACTTTGGCGTTAGACCCGTCTAGCGCCAAAGTTCATGGAGTTAGCGTCATTTTTTTTGCGTAAACACCTTCCTTGCGTTAATGATATGCAAGGTAGGCGTTCCCGTCTTTAAAAATGACTCCGATGCATATGCGTCGTATTTATACTCCCGGGCAAAAATGACGCCCGGGAGTGGGCGGGTCTAAAAAACCCGCATTAGCGCCGGATTTTAGCGCCTGGGTCAGGGCAGGCGTTAAGGGACCTGTGGGCTCAGAATGAGCCCAGAGGTGCCCTCCCCTGCCCCCAGGGACACCCCCTGCCACCCTTGCCCACCCCAGGAGGACACCCAAGGATGGAGGGACCCACCCCAGGGACATTAAGGTAAGTTCAGGTAAGTATTTTTTTTTTTGGCATAGGGGGGCCTGATTTGTGCCCCCCTACATGCCACTATGCCCAATGACCATGCCCAGGGGACAGAAGTCCCCTGGGCATGGCCATTGGGCAAGGGGGCATGACTCCTGTCTTTGCTAAGACAGGAGTCATTTCAATGGGGGTTGGGAGTCGTAAAAAAATGGCGCAAATCGGGTTGAGGCGATTTTTTTGCCTCAGCCTGACTTGCACCATTTGTGGACACCCATACTCCATTTTCCCCCTACGCCGGCCCTGCCTGGTGTACGTCGTTATTTTTAACGCACACCAGACAGCGCCGGCGGCTAACGCCGGCTAACGTCATTCAATAAATACGGCGCCCGCATGGCGCTTCAGAATGGCGTTAGCCGGCGCTAATTTTTTTGGCGCAAAACTGCGTTGGCGCAGTTTTGCGTCAAAAAGTATAAATATGGCCCATAATGTGTTCTATTTGTAAGTGTTTGGTGTAGGTGGTTTGTTATCTTTTATGTTTGGTGATTGTGTGTTATTTATTGAGGTAATTAGGTTAGTGGGGGGTTTTAGGTTTTGGGGAGGGGTGGGGGTTAGGGGGTTTTAGGTTTTGGTGTGGGGTTGGGGGGGTTGGGCTTTTTTGGTTTTGGGGAGGGGGTTGGGGTGAGGGGGTTTTAGGTTTTGTGGTGGGTTTGGGGGGGTGGGGTGTTTTTGGTTTTGGGGAGGGGTGGAGGGTCAGGGGGTTTTAGGTTTTGGGGTGGGGTTGGGGGGGTGGGGCTTTTTTGGTTTTGGGGAGGGTGTTGGGGTGAGGGGGTTTTAGGTTTTGGGGTGGGTTTGGGGGGGTGGGGTGTTTTTGGTTTTGGGGAGGGGGTGGAGAGTCAGAGGGTTTTAGGTTTTGGGGTGGGTTTGGGGAGGTGGGGCGTTTTTGGTTTTGGGGAAGTGGTGGAGGGTGAGAGGTATTTAGGTTTTGGGGTGGGGTTGGGGGGGTGGAGCTTTTTTGGGGAGGGGGTTGGGGTTAGGGGGTTTTAGGTTTTGGGGTGGGTTTGGGGGGGTGAGGTGTTTTTGGTTTTGGGGAGGGGGTGGAGGGTCAGGGGGTTTTAGGTTTTGGGGTGGGTTGGGGGGTGGGGCGTTTTTGGCTTTGGGGAAGTGGTGGAGGGTGAGGTGGTTTTAGGTTTTGGGGTGGGCTGGGGATGTGGGGCGTTTTTGGTTTTGGGGAAGTAGTGGAGGGTGAGGGTGTTTTAGGTTTTGGGGTGGGGTTGGGGGGTGGGGTGTTTTTGGTTTTGGGGAGTGGGTCTGGGGTCAGGGGGTTTTAGGTTTTGGGGAGGGGTTGGGGGGTGGGGCATTTTTGGTTTTGGGGAGGGGGTGGGGGTTAGGGTTTTTTTGGGTTTTGGGGTGGGGTTGGGGGTGGGGCGTTTTTGGTTTTGGGGAGGGGGTGGGGGGTTAGGGGGTTTTAGATTTTGGGGTGGGGTTGGGTGGGTGGGGAGTTTTTGGTTTTGGGGAGGGGGTGGGGGGTCAGAGGCTTTTAGGTTTTTGGGTGGTGAGTTTGGGGGGGTGGGGCGTTTTTGGTTTTGGGGAGGGGGTCAGGGGGTTTTAGGTTTTGGGGTGTGGTTGTGGGGGGTGGGGTGAGGGATGTAGGGTGAATGGTGCCTATTAGTAATGCTTTTGTTAAGAATGCTTTTAAAATGAAATATTGTTGTTAAGGCATTTGTGATTAAATTATTAGTAGTAAGAAAAAGGTTGGTGTTCTGTTCTTGTTGTTAAGGTACTAGTTGTTTTGGAAGTTGGTGTTTTGTTGTAAATGTATTTATGTTTATTGTACAGAAGCTGTTTAGAGGTAAGTGTTTGGTGGAGTTGTAATAGTTATTTTTTATATAATATATGTACTGTGTTTGCGAAGTGTTTTTAATTTTATTGAATTTATGTGTGTTTGGTGTTAAGTTAAGGGGTATTTGAATTAGAATGTTTGTTTAGTTTTATTTAGCTAGAAAATCTGGTTGTATGTTATAATGAAAATATTATACTTACTTTGAGGTTTTTTTATGTCATATTTTTTTAAAAATTGATTTATTTCACTTCTTTATGTCTTCTGGTGTTTTTGGGTTCTTGGAGTCTGTAAGAAATGAGAAAGACTGTAATATTTAGTTTATTCTTTTGTTTTATTAATTATTAATTTTTTTGGTTTAGTAGTAATTTTTTTAGTAGGTTTGAAATTTGGTGAATAATATTTGGTTTTTGGTTAAATTTATTAGGCGAATGTTTTTTTTTTTTTTTTTTATAATTTGTAGTTTTAATTTTTTATATATATATTTTAATTATATTATGGTATTTGTTATTTAATAATTTTTTTAATGCTATTGTTTATGGTTTAGTGGAATTGTTTTTGAATAATGGTAATGGTAATGGTTTACCTTGGATGGCGAAGGTGTGGTGTTTATCATTTTGGTCAGATTCTTGAGATTTATGCCTGTAACAAAATAGTATGAAAGGTACATTAATTATATATTATTTTAGCTGTGGTATAGGTTAATAAATTTCTTTATATTTATTTTTTGATATTTTACCTTGTTATCTCAGTAGATGGCGGTGTTGGATAAATTGTATTTTAATTCTTTTCCGTAGTGATATGCTCGTCTTCTCTGTAAGTTGTTCGGTGTAGTAATGAGTAGAAAATGGAGGTCGTTGGTATTTATATGTGTTTTTGTAAGTATTGTTTTATTTGTAAATTGTATGTGTTTTGGATTTGTTTTTTTATTGTGAATTCGTTTGTGATGTTAGATATATATAATTGTGGAGTTTATTTGTTTTGTAGTTTGTATTTTTTTTTCATGTTCGTTCTCGTTTGTTCAGTAGAGGAAGTATTTCCTGGGTCATGTATAAAGTGTTGTAGGACTATCGTTTTATGTAGGTTTTTTTTTGTGTTGTGTTTGTTTTATAATTATTTAAGTATTATTTATTTTTATTTAAAACTGTGTTTATAGGTTTTGGCTTTTTGTGATGTTTTGTTTTTTGTATGTAGGAAATATATTGTTATTTTCGATTTCGTTTATTTTTTACGTAGTAATGTAGTGGTTTTAATTTTTTATTTAATAATAGTTTTTGTTTAGTTTTGATATTTATTATTAATAATTTTCGTTGTTTGGAGTTCGTTTTAAATATATTAGGTGCCGTATGCTAATAGGAGCTTCTAAATAGTACAACATTTACAAAACACCAGCACCAGATATGGGGGTATGGGAACACTGTCATGTAACACAAAACTGAAAGGGAAGCCCATATGGCTGCCCTACTGATCAGCAAAATTGAACTGTGCACATGTGTCAGCTGATTAGATTGCCAATCCTCTGGTAGAGTATCCCATACTGTAGTAGTGCCCCTTCTCAAACAAGCATTAGCCTAGATGAAGGCCAGGTGCACCAATATACTTGATACAGACATAGCTTGTATGCTTCCATAACTGGTAAGCCATGACTTCAGGCAAATCCGTTCTCTAAAACTCATTGGCCCGTATTTATACTTTTTTTGCGCCGCATTTGCGTCGTTTTTTGACGCAAAAACGGCGCAAACTTGCAAAATGCCATTGTATTTTGTAGGTTTGCGCCGTTTTGCGTCAAAAAGCGGCGCAAATGCGGCGCTAAATAAAGTATAAATATGGGCCATTGTCTCTACTTAAGTATAGAAGTCCCAGCGTCTTATCCAATGAAGGGATTGGAACATACATTCAGGAAAAACACAGTGCCATATGGAACTCGAACAGAAACCTGAGAGTGGAGCCTGGAGTTGGGCAGTGTTTATAATATACTGAGAGACTCAGAAATATCAACATACCCAATTGACAATACTATAAGCATTTGTCACCACCACTAAAAATGCTACTATCACTGAAAGTCAAACCACAAGCGACGTACCAAATGTTCAAAAGGAGGCCACCAGAGGAGCCTTGAAAGCTAGCAGGATATCCTAGTCCGAGAATAAATGAAATTGTACCCCCAATCTGACTCTGGTATTGGAGGGACAATTCCATGCACCCTTGGGGCTCCACCATGAACCCCCAGTACTGCCATACCAGGCTTCTGAGGTTTTCACTGCAGCCCCAGCTGCTGCCACCTCACAGACAGGGTCTGCCCTCCTGCTCCTGGGGCTTGAGCATCTCAATCCCAGGAAGGCATAACAATGCATTTACTTTAGAAGAGGGGTGTTACACCCTCTCCCCTTGGAAATTGGTGTTACATGCATGGGATGCGTAGCCTCCCAGAACCTCTGGAAATGCTTTGAAGGGCACAGATGGTGCGCTCCCTGCATAATCCAGTTGAGGGACCCCCAGTCCCTGCTCTGGGACAAAACTGGGCAAAGAAAAGGGGAGTGACCACTCCCATTTCCATCACCACCCCAAGGGTGGTGCCAAGAGCTCCTCCAGAGTGCCCCTGGGTTCTGCTGTCTTGTTTTCAGGGTGGTCAGGGAACTCTGGGAGCATCTGAGTGGCCAGTGCCAGCAGGTGACGTCAGAGACCCCTCCTGATAGGTCCATGCCTGGTTAGGTGGCCAATACCCCTCGGAGGGCTATTTAGGGTCTCTCCTGTGGTTGTTTCTTCGGATTCGGTTTTTAAAGATTCCAGTAGGACTCCTCTGCAACCTCTGCTTCACCTTCTACCATCAGATCAACCACAGGAACTCTACAACTCTACAACTGCAACAAAGTATCCAAGAACACAACTGCAACTCTGTAACTTCAGCTCCTGCCAGCGACTGCAACAGTTTCCAGGTCGTGCACACTCAGAGGACTGTCTGTCTTCATCCTGCACCAGAAGGACCAAAGGAATCTTCTGTAGAGTGACAGAGTCGCTTCCCTGATTCAGCAGGCACCTCTCTGCAGCAACAACCTGTACTCTGGGTCCCCTCTCCTGACGATGAGCGTGCATCCTGGAACACAGGTGGTGGACCAAAGTGACCCAGACTGTCCAAAGGTCCAGCTGTCCAAATTTGGTGGAGGTAAGAGCTTGCCTCCCCGGGGCAGACCGTAACCATGTACCACTTGTTTTGCAGCTCCTAGGGCTTTTGTGTGCTTCTCCAAGGAATCCTTTGTGCACAGATTACCCCAGGTCCCCAGCACTCTATCCTGCGACGCTCAGCTCCATGAGTTGTTCTCCGGCAGCATGGGATACCTTTGTGAAGTGCTGTGACAACTTCAATTTGCAACTCCTTTTTCCTCATGTCCTCATGCCCTGGGACTCTTGTGGGTGCTGCCTGGTCTTATGAGGGCTCACTAAAGCGGTGAGGGCCCACCTCTGACTCCTCAGTCTGAGTTAAGACCCCTAGGTCCCTCCTGGGCCCATGTAGCGCCTTTTCCTGCCAACAGCTTTTGCGTGAGCCAAGGCTTGTTGGCGGAAACCTTACGACGAAAACCAGTCTGCATTCTTCTACTCGACGTGGGATAGCTTGTGCACCGCGCAGGAACCTTCTGCTGTCTTCTTTGGTTCTTCTCTGACTTTTTCTTCTAACCGGAGAATCCACTTTTGCACCTTCAACTGGGTTAGCAGGGGCTCCTGTTCTTCCTGGACTCTGATCTGTTCTTGGACTTGGTCTCCTCTCTCCACAGGTCTTCAGGTCCAGGAATCCATTGTTGGTGTCTTGCAGTCTTGCTTGGTTTTTGCATAATCCTTCATCACAACTCCTAGTGTGTTTTGAGGAAACTTGCTGTACTTTACTCCTGTTTTCCTGGGCTCTGGGCTGGGGTACGTTACTTACCTTTTGTGTTTTCTTACACTCCCAGCACCCCTCTACACACTACTTTTGCCTAGGAGGGGAACCAACTTTCCACTATTTTAGTGTATGGTTTGTGTTGCCCCTAGGCCCATTTTAGCCCATGTGATTTTCAATATTTGCACTATTTTATGACTGTGTACTTATCTGACTTTGGTTACTAGTGTATATTTTATGTGTTTTACTTACCTCCTAAGGGAGTATAGCCTCTAAGATATTTTGGAACTTGTGTCACTAAAATAAATTACCTTTATTTTTAGTAACACTGAGTATTGTCTTTCTTGTGTGAGTGCACTGTGTGACTACAGTGGTATTGCAAGAGCTTGCATGTCTCCTAGTTCAGCCTTGGCTGCTCTGCCTACAGCTATCTCTAGACAGCCTGGCTTCTAGACACTGCCTACATTTCACTAATAAGGGATAACTAGACCTGTTATAAGGTGTAAGTACTATAGGTAACCACTACAAACCAGGACAGCCTCCTACATACCCTGAACTACATGTTTTAACCTTGAAATGGGTTTTAAAGGGCCGCATCTGGACCACCCATAAAGCAACATTATGGCCCTCATTATGACTTTTGGCGGTCTCTGAGTGCTGGCATCTTCCGCCCGCCATAATATGGTTGCCAGATTTCCACCACATTTAGGGTGGAAACCAGGCATTAGCCTTGCTGGCGGGTGGTGGCGCCTGACGGTGCTGCCACCTGCACCACCCTCAAGTAGGATGCCACCAGCCATATTAAGACCATTAATACGGCCTGGTGGTGTCCTGCTGGCCGGGTGCTGCCTGCTGTAGCAGAGCCTCTTCCCGTTCCCTGCTGAACGACCCCTCCCCGCCAGACAAGGTTAAGTTGGGTGTCTGACAGGGGGCAGGATGGGAGAGTGGGGGATGTTGTGTGTGAGTGTGTGGTGTCTGCTTGTGTGTCTGAATGTGTGTGTGCATGTCTGAATGTGACTGTGAGTGTTGTGGTATATGTGTAGTTGTATGAGTGTGAGTGAGTGCATGTATGGATGTCAGTGTGTATGCGTGTTTGGATACATGTGTGTATACATGCCTGAATGCATGTGAGTATGTGTGAGTGAATGCATGTGAGTATGTGTGAGTGGATGCGTGCTGTGACGCTATGTGTGTGGGGGGGCCAGGTGTTTGATAGGGAGGAGGTGTCTACCGGTGACATGGAAGGAATTCCCTGTCACTGGTTGCCCTACCGTCATGGTTTTCATGGCGGTGCTATCGACGTGGAAACCATAGTGGTAGGCCGGCTCATAATATCGCTGGCGGTCTGCTGTGTAGGCCCGTCAGAGATTTACATCTCCGACCCGGCCTCATACTGCCATGGCGGTATGAGTGGAGATCTGGCAGGTTGGCAGCAGCCAACCTGACACACTCATAATGTGAGGGTAAACACCGCCAGCCTATTGGCGGTGATACCACCACATTAACCCTGGCGGTCAAAAGACCGTTAGGAGCATAATGAAGGCTTATTTATTTTCATTTACCTCATACACTGCTGTCCTTCTCTAGTGTATACTATGGGACCTATAAACCAAGGTAAACTTACAAATGAGTAAAACTATATGTGTAAGTTTACTTTTACACATTTGAGTAATGTTACAACTTTGGGATATTCATCAGTTAGACCATAAAGTTAGTCAAAGGTGTAGCCTTAGCTATCTCCACTCCATGAAAAAGGGGGTTGGAGCCACATTTATTAAAGTAAAGTTACTACAGCCATGATGAAGCTCCAGTAAGTTCTGCTCCATGCATGCAGAAGCACAAATACTACAACACCCTCCATGAAAAATAATGTAGGTAGGGAATAGAAAAATAAAACCCACAAGAAATAATGTTAAAATTATTTAAATTATTTAAATATTAAAACATACATTTATTTTAATATTACAATATTCTCTAAAATAAAACATATCTTTATTGTAGTTTAACATGTTAATATTTTAATTAAACAATTTAATGAAACATACTTTTTTTATCAAACTACATTTCAATTCATCTTTTATAATTTCTATACATCATAATTATTAGTACATAATAAAAACATATTTTCACTTTAGTTGGGCTTTTTAGTTGATAAATCTGAAACAATAACGTTACATTATTTTGATAGTGTTAAATTAATTCATGTTTAACTTAAAATTAAATTAATAGTGTTTTTTTCGTACTACACCCACGCTCCACCCATGGAATACCTCCCCAGGACACATTAACACAAAGCAGTGAATTGAGCTGTGTTGTATTACTCTAAATTTATCAAACCACTGAAGGCTTAAATCTAACTTTAGAGTTGTGTCACTCTTGCACCTCTTTGCATGGAGTGAGTGAGACTCAATTCTTTGATAAATATGGCCCTTGCTCTTTTCTTAGTGCTTAATTTTGATAAGCTACACAAGCCATGGAGCACTAGTTGGGCAGGGTGAGCCAAAGTCATATAACTATGCTGCAGTGATTCACTGATGACATTCTTGATGGTTAAAATATCATAGCAGCCCAACCAGTCTCTCTTGTCTGCTGAAGAAACATCTCTTTCAGCAGAAGTAACCTGTGCTCCCGAGGTCAAAAAATATTCAAGTCTCATCTGTTCCTAATCTTTGGAGTAGTGCCTCAAGGTCACTCTAAGGACCTCAAGGACCTCAAGCACTGCACCACAATATCAAAACTCACTCCATTAGAGGCCACCAGCAAGGTCCAATCAGGGTCCACTTGAAACTGGCCAACTCGTTACTTCTAAGTGCATCTTGCACCTTGTTGTGTCCCTGAAGCCACAGCTGAGTGACCCTTGGACTCCACTTGCCAGTCCTTGGGACAAATCGGAGCAGGTCAAGCCCTTCCCGTCTCCTCACTGGTAACAGGCAGCTGGTTTTGCCCTCTTAGGTTCTACCACAAGTCCATATGTTTTCTGTGGAGCTGGGGTAGGGTTTCATTTTTCTGCTTTCCACTAGCAAGTAAGTGGAGATGATTTCCTGAGCAATGAGTAAAAAGTTCCAAAGGACAAGACTGTTGCCTTTTAAAGCACATTCTGTTTGTTTTTAGCAAATCAATCAATCAATCAAAAAATGTATTAAGCTGGCTACTCACCCGGTAGGGTCTCAAGGTGCTGTGGGGGGGAGGAAAACAAGGGGGGATGTGGATTTAATGTTCAAAAAGCCATGTCTTGAGGTGTTTTCTAAAGGTCAGGAGGTCCTGGGTCTTGCGTAGGTTGGTGGGGAGGGAGTTCCAGGTCTTGGAGGCAAGGTAGGAGAAGGATCTGCCTCCGGAGGTGGTGCGTTGGATGCGGGGGACTGTGG
Organism: Pleurodeles waltl; assembly: GCF_031143425.1. NCBI lineage: Eukaryota > Metazoa > Chordata > Amphibia > Caudata > Salamandridae > Pleurodeles > Pleurodeles waltl. Next base: position 918,995,007 of record NC_090447.1, read on the forward strand.
CGAGGGCGAGGTCAGCAGAGCGTTGGAGACAAGTGGGTGTGTGGAAGTTCCCTGTTTTGTTGAGGAAGCTGGTCCAGTGTTGTGGAGGGATTTGTGGGCGTGGATGAGGACATTGAAAATGATCCTTTTGCTGATGGTAGCCAGTGAAGGGATCTGAGGTGGGCAGAGATGTGTTCATGGCATGGGAGGTTCAGGATGAGACGTGCGGCTGTGTTCTGGATCCGCTGGAGTTTCTGCTGAAGCTTGACTGTGGTACCAGAGTAGAGGGGGTTTCCGTAGTGTAGTCTGCTGCTGATGAGTGCATGGGTGACGGTCTTCCTGGTTTCTATGGGGATCCATTTGAAGGTCTTTTTCAGCATGCGGAGGGTGTTGAAATAGGAGGAAGTTAAGGAGTTGATTTGCTGGGCCATGGAGAGAGATGAGTCTAGGATGATGCTGAGATTGCGTGCGTGGGTGGAAGGTGTTGGTGGTGGTCCTAGGGCGGGGGGCCACCAGGAGTCGTCCCATACTGACTTGTTGGGGCCGAAGATGATAATTTCTGTTTTGTTGGAGTTGAGTTTGAGGTGGCTTGCTGTCATCCGTTTGGCGGTGTCTAGGAGTCTGGCGTGGAGGTTTGTCTGGCGGTGGTGGGGTTCCTTGGTGAGGGAGATGACGAGCTGGGTGTCATCTGCATACGATATGATGGTGATTCCGTGAGGAGGATATTGAAGAGGGTAGGGCTGAGGAAGGGCTCTTTGGGGATCCTGCAGATGATCTTGGTTGCTGGGGACTGGAAGGGAGGGAGGTGAACTTTCTGGGTTCTTTCGATGAGGAAGGAGGCGAGCCAGTCCAGGGCCTTGTGTCAGATTCCTGGGTGAAACGGCGTGTTCTTAGGGTTTGGTGGCAAACAGTGTCGAAGGCTGCAGAGAGGTCCAGGAGGATGAGTGCGACGGTCTTGTCCTTGTCAACTCTGGTTCTGATGTCGTCAGTGCATGCGATGAGGGTGGTCTCAGTGCTGTGGTTCTTGCGGAATCCAGACTGGGAGGCGTTGAGTGCGTTGTTTTCCTCTAGGAAGTGACACAGGGGGGCGTTCACTAGCTTCTCAGCGACCTTGGTGGGGAACAGGAGAAGAGAAATAAGGCGGTAGTTCGTGAGGTCTTCTGGGTCTGCTTTGGGTTTTTTGAGGAGTGCGGTTACTTCGGCGTGCTTCCAGGAGTCTGGGAAGTTGCCATCGTCGAAGGAGCAGTTGATTACGGCGCGAAGCTGGGGAGCGATGATTGGGCTTGCCTTGTTGAAGATGTGGTGGGGGCAGGGGTCTTTGGGGGAGCCTGAGTGGATGGAGTTCATGTTTTTTTCGGTTTCTTCATCGTTCGGAGGAACCCAGGTGTGCAGTTGGTTAGAGTGGGGGGTGGGGTGTTGTTGGTCATGTCAGTGGTGGTGATGGTGGGTGCAGGTGGTGTGAAGCTGTTGTGTATGTGTAGGAGGCTGGCCTGGCTTGTGGTGGGTACCAGAGGTACTTACACCTTGTGCCTGGTCCAGTTATCCCTTATTAGTGTAGAAGAGGTGTTTCTAGCAGCTTAGACTGATAGAAGGTAGCAATGGCAAAGCAGCTTAGGCTGAACTCGGAGATATGTAAAGCTCCTACTATACCACTTGTATCATATGCACAATATCATAAGAAAACACAATACACAGATTTACTAAAAATAAAGGTACTTTATTTTTGTGACAATATGCCAAAAGTATCTCAGTGAGTCTCCTCAGTAACAAGATAAGTTATCTACACAAGTTATATTTACACAAACCAAAATTAGGTAAGTAATAGCAAGAAAAGTAATGCAAAAAGTGTAGAATTACAATAGATTGCAATAGGAGCACATAGGTATAGGGGCAACACAAACCATATACTCCAAAAGTGGAATGCGAACCACGAATGGACCCCAAACCTATGTGAGCTTGTAGGGGGTCGCTGGGACTGTATGAAAACAGTGAGGGTTAGAAAAATACCCCACCCCAAGACCCTGAAAAGTAGGAGTAAAGTACACCTACTACCCCCAGAGAGCACAAAAGTCGTGATAGGGGGATTCTGCAGGAAGAACACAGAACACACACCAGCAGTGCAATGACAACGGATTTCTGGACCTGAGTATCTGTAAGACAAGGCGACCAAGTACAATAGTCGCAACAGTGTTGAGAGTGGGCAGGAGCCCAGGAAATGCCAGCTGAAGGTGCAAGGAAGCTGCCACTGGTTGGAAGAAGCTTGGAGTTCTGCAAGAAAGAAGAGGACTAGGAACTTCTCCTTTGGAAGACAGATGTCCCACGTCGCAAGCTTGTAGAGGCGTTCCCACGCAGAAAGACCTCAAACAAGCCTTTCTAGCTGCAAGGGTCGTGGTAGAGGTTTTTGGGTGCTGCTGTGGGCCAGGAGGGACCAGGATGTCGCCACTTGGAGGAGGAGACAGAGGGGGCGCTCAGCAACTCAGAGAGTCCTCATAGAAGCAGGAAGCACCCGCAGAAGTACCCCAACAGGCACTTAGAAGAAAAGTGAACTGGGGTCCACATGAAGTCACAAAAGGGAGTCCCGCGACGCCGGAGGACAACTCAGAAGGTTGTGCACTGCAGGTCGGAGTGCTGGGGACCCAGGCTGGGCTGTGCACAAAGGAAATCCTGGAAGAGTGCACAGGAGCTGGAGCAGCTGCAAATCACGCGGTATAGAACTTTGCAGTCTAGCGTGGGGAGGCAAGGACTTACCTCCACCAAACTTGGACTAAAGAGTCACTGGACTAAGCTCGTCAGGATGAGAGGGGACCCAGAGGACCAGTGTTACAGTCTTTTGGTGCCTGCGTTAGCATGGGGAAGATTCCGTCGACCCACAGGAGATTTCTTCGGAGCTTCTGGTGCAGGGTGAAGGCAGGCTACCCCCAGAGCATGCACCACCTGGAAACAGTCGAGAAAACCGGAAGGATTAGGCGCTACAATGTTGCTGGTAGTCGTCCTGCTACTTTGTTGCGGTTTTGCAGGTGTCCTGGAGCAGTCAGCGGTCGATCCTTTGGTAGAAGGTGAAGAGGGAGATGCAGAGGAACTCTGGTGAGCTCTTGCATTCGTTATCTGAAGAATTCCCCAAAGCAGAGACCCTAAATAGCCAGAAAAGGAGGTTTGGCTACCAAGTTAGGAGGATTGGCTACCAAGAGAGGTAAGAGCCTATCAGAAGGAGCATCTGACGTCACCTGCTGGCACTGGCTACTCAGAGTAGTTCAGTGTGCCCCCAATACCTCTGTTTCCAAGATGGCAGAGGTCTGGGGCACACTGGAGGAGCTCTGGGCACCACTCCTAGGAGGTACTGGTCAGGCGAGTGGTCTCTCCCCTTTCCTTTGTCTAGTTTCGCACCAGAGCAGGGCTGGGGGATCCCTGAACCGGTGTAGACTGGCTTATGCAGAGATGGGCACCATCTGTGCCCATCAAAGCATTTCCAGAGGCTGGGGGAGGCTATTCCTCCCTAGCCCTTCACACCTACTTCCAAAGGGAGAGGGTGTAACACCCTCTCTCAGAGGAAATCCTTTGTTCTGCCTTCCTGAGCCAGGGCTGCCTGGACCCCAGGAGGGCAGAAACCTGTCTGAGGGGTTGGCAGCAGCAGCAGCTGCAGTGGAGACCCCGGAAAGGCAGTTTGGCAGTACCCGGGTTCTGTGCTAGAGACCCGGGGTATCATGGAATTGTCCCCCCAATACCAGAATGGTATTGGGGGGACAATTCCATGATCTTAGACATGTAACATGGCCATGTTCAGAGTTACCATTGTGACACTATACATAGGTAGTGACCTGCGTATAGTGCACAAATGTAATGGTGTCCCCGCACTCACAAAGTGCAGGGAATTTGCCCTGAATGATGTAGGAGCACCTTGGCTAGTGCCAGGGTGCCCACACACTAAATAACTTTGCACCCAACCTTCACCAGGTGACTATATATAGGTGACTTATAAGTTACTTAAGTGCAGTGGTAAATGGCTGTGAAATAACATGGATGCTATTTCATGCAGGCTGCAGTGGCAGGCCTGTGTAAGAATTGTCAGAGCTCCCTATGGGTGGCAAAAGAAATGCTGCAGCCCATAGGGATCTCCTGGAACCCCAATACCCTTGGTACCTCAGTACCATATACAAGGGAATTATATGGGTGTACCAGTATGCCAATGTGAATTGGTAAATTTAGTCACTAGCCTGTTAGTGACAAATTTAGAAAGCAGAGAGAGCATAACCACTGAGGTTCTGGTTAGCAGAGCCTCAGTGAGACAGTTAAGCATCACACAGGGAACACATACAGGGCACATACGTATGAGCACTGGGGCCCTGCCTGGCAGGGTCCCAGTGACACATAGACTAAAACAACATATATGCAGTGAAGTATGGGGGTAACATGCCAGGCAAGATGGTACTTTCCTACACACACCCCCCCAAACGAAGGACAATAAGACTAGCTATGACCTGATGAGTCTTCATTGTCTAAGTGAAAATATCTGGAGAGTCCATCTGCATTGGAGTGGGTACTCCCAGGTCTATGTTCCACTGTATAGTCCATTCCCTATAGACATATGGACCACCTCAACAATTTAGGATTTTCACCTTTCATTTGATTTAGCCAAAGTAGAGGTTTGTGGTCTGTCTAAACAATAAAGTGAGTGCCAAACAGGTATGGCCTCAACTTTTTAAGTGCCCAGACCACAGCAAAGGCCTCCCACTCTATGGCAGACCCGCGCTTTTCTCTAGGTGTCAACCATCTGCTGATAAAAGCAACTGCTTGATCCTGGCCCTCAGAATTCAGCTGTGATAAGACTGCCCCTACCCCTAATTCAGATGCATCAGTTTGAATAATGAATTTCTTGGAGTAACATCAGCTTTTTAGGACAGGTACACAGCACATGGCATGTTTGAGCTCCTCAAAAGCTTTCTGACAGCTAGCTGCCCATAACACCTTTTTAGGCATTTTGTTACTAGTGAGATCATTAAGGGGGGCTGCTATGGAGCCATAGTTTTTAATGCATCTCCTGTAATACCCTGTGAGGCCTAAGAAGGCTCTCACATGGGTCTGAGTTGTAGGGGGAACTCAATCCATGATTGTCTGGATTTTCCCCTGTAGTGGTGCAATCTGTTCTCCACCTACCAGGTGTCCCAGATAAACCACCTTACCCTGCCCTATTTGGCACTTTGAGGCCTTGATAGTGAGGCCTGCCTTTTGCAGGGCCTCCAAAACTTTTCACAGGTGGACCAGGTGCTCATCCCAGGTGGAGCTAAAGACAGCAATATCATCTAAATATACTGCACTAAAAGCCTCCAACCCTTGCAGGACTGTGTTCACCAACCTCTGAAAAGTGGCAGGTGCATTTTTCAAACCAAAGGGCATCACTGTAAATTGGTAGTGCCCTGCTATAGTTGAAAATGCAGTCTTTGGTTTAGCATCCTCAGCCAATTTGATCTGCCAATACCCTGCAGTCAAATCAAAGGTGCTAAGATACTTGGTAGATGCCAGTGTATCAATGAGCTCATCTGCCCTGGGTATAGGGTGAGCATCAGTTTTTGTTACCTGATTGAGACCTCTGTAGTCTACACAAAACCTCATCTCCCTTTTTCCATCTTTTGAGTGAGGCTTTGGTACAAGCACCACAGGGCTCACCCATGGGCTTTCAGAAGGTTCAATCACTCCTAGATCAAACATTTTCTGCACCTCTTGTTTTATGCAGTCCCTGACATGGTCAGGCTGCCTATAAATCTTACTCTTGACAGGCAAGCTGTCACCAGTATCAATTGTGTGTTCACACCAGGATGTTGTACCTGGCACAATTGAAAAGAGGTCAGAAAATTGTCCAAGGAGATTTATGCAGTTGTCTTTCTGTTCTGCAGTCAGACAATCTGCAAAAAAGACTCCCTCCACCAAAGCATCAGTTTCAGTGGTGGAAAAGAGATCAGGGAGAGGGTCACTATCTTCTTCCTGTCCCTCATCTGTTGCCATGAGCAGGGTGAGATCAGCCCTGTCATAGCAGGGTTTCAGGCGGTTGACATGAATCACCCTAAGGGGACTCCTGGCAGTGCCCAGGTCTACCAGATAGGTAACCTCACCCTTTTTCTCAACAATTAGATGGGGTCCTCTCCATTTGTCCTGGAGTGCTCTTGGGGCCACAGGCTCCAATACCCACACCTTCTGTCCTGGTTGGTACTGGATCAGGACAGCCTTCTGGTCATCCCATTGCTTTTGCAGCTCCTGGCTGGCCTGAAGGTTTTTACTGGCCTTTTTCATGTACTCAGCCATTCTGGATCTTAGGCCAAGTACATAGTCCACTATGTCCTGTTTGGGAACTTTTAAAGGTTGTTCCCAACCCTCCTTCACAAGAGTTAGTGGACCTCTTACAGGGTGTCCAAAGAGGAGTTCAAAGGGGCTGAAGCCCACTCCTTTCTGGGTTACCTCCCTGTAAGCAAAAAGGAGGCAAGGTAACAGGACATCCCATCTCCTCCTGAGTTTTTCATGGAGTCCCATTATCATACCTTTGAGAGTTTTATTAAACCTCTCTACCAGTCCATTAGTCTGTGGATGATAAGGAGTGGTGAACTTGTAGGTAACACCACAATCCTTCCACATTGCTTTCAAGTATGCAGACATGAAGTTGCTACCCCTGTCTGATACAACCTCTTTAGGGAAACCCACCCTAGAAAAGATTCCCAGGAGGGCCTTTGCCACTGCAGGAGCTGTAGTGGTCCTTAGAGGAATTGCGTCAGGATATCTTGTGGCATGGTCCACAACCACCAAGATAAACCTATTGCCTGAAGCAGTAGGTGGGTCAAGGGGGCCAACAATGTCAACCCCTACCCTTTCAAAGGGCACCCCAACCACAGGTAGTGGAATAAGGGGAGCATTTGGAGTGCCACCAGTCTTGCCACTGGCTTGGCAGATCACACAAGACTTGCAAAAATCTTTAGTGTCCTCTGACATCCTAGGCCAGTGAAACAGGGGAGCAAGTCTTTCCCATGTTTTGATCTGTCCCAAATGCCCAGCCAAAGGAATGTCATGTGCAAGAGTTAGGAGGAACTCTCTGTACTGCAGTGGAATGACCAATCTCCTGGCTGCTCCAGGTTTTTGGTCCCTTGACTCTGTGTACAAGAGGTTGTCCTCCCAGTAAACTCTATGTGAGTCACTGACATCCCCATTTTGCTGCTTGACAGCTTGCTGTCTGAGACCCTCTAATGTGGGACAGGTTTGCTGTGCCACACTCAGCTTTTCCCTGGCAGGCCCCTCTCCACCCAAAAGCTCAGCAGTGTCTGCTGCCAGCTCATCTGGTGAAGGTTCTGCACAGGGAGGAAATTCTTCTTTGTCAGAAGGAGAATCATCTGTAGAGCGAGGGATAGTGGGTAGGGAGTTACCCTTGCTACCCCTAGCTTTAGTGTGCACTTGGTCCATTCTTCCAGGATCCAAGTTACCCTGTCCTTTTTGCTTTTTGGCCTGAGCCCTTGTCAAAGCAAAAATATGCCCAAGAATGCCCAGCATTGCTGCATGAGCCTCCAACTCCACTTCTGCCCAAGCGGATGTCTCTAAATCGTTCCCTAGTAGACAGTCTAAAGGTAAATCTCAGGCAACCACAACTTTCTTTGGACCAGTAACCCCCCCCCCCACAGTTGAGATTCACAACAGCCATGGGGTGGCTAAGAGTGTTGTTATGAGCGTCTGTCACTTGGTACTGCTGACCAAGTAGGTGTTGTTCAGGGTGGACCAGTTTCTCTATCACCATGGTAACACTGGCACTTGTGTCCCTGTAGGCCTGAACGTCAACATCATTTATTAGGGGAAGTTGCTTGTACTTATCCATATTAAGGGGACAAGCAACCAAGGTGGCCAAATAAATGGCACCTTCAGAGACTAACACAGCCTCTGTGGTCTCCATAACAAGACCAACCCCAACTACATTGCCAATAGTGAGCCCAGCTACACCCTTGGACTGGCTATTTGTAGGTTTGCTCCCACCACCACTGCTATTACTAGGGGCACTAGAATTTGCAGCAGGGATTGTGGCAGTGGGAGGTTTGGTGTTTTTCTTTGGACAACTGGAGTCAGTTGCCCAATGGCCTTTGACTTTACACAAATAACACCAAGGCCCATATTTATACTTTTTGACGCAAAACTGCGCCGGCGCAGTTTTGCGTCACAAATATTACCGCCGGCTAACGCCATTTTGGTGCGCCGTGCGGGCATCATATTTATACTTTGACGCACGGCGGCGCAAACAACAGGTGGGAGTCATTATTTTTGATGCACACCGCGGCGTCAAGTCGTAAAGGAAAACGACACCGCAAACCAGATATGTGTCATTTTTTTTTACACAATAGTGTCAAAAAATCCAGCAAACACAGCCATTTCACTAGAGGAGAGCCAAAATGGATCCCAGATGCCACTACAGACCCCAGGAAGATGACAGCAGACCAGGAACCAGCCAGGAGGACCCACACAAGAACCAGGAAACTTTTAAAAAGAAAATAAAGTGTTGCTTTACTGCAGAGGAGCAGGAAATTCTGGTTAAAGAGGTGACGGAACACCAGCACCAACTGTTTGTCACATCGAAGTTGCCAATCAGTAGGAGAGAGGCCATATGGCTACAAATTGTCGACAAGACTAACAGTGTGGCTGAAGTACGCAGAACAGTCATCGAGTGCAAGAAACGCTGGCATGACTGCAAGCGCAGGACCAAGGAAAAGATGGCCAGGAACAGGAAGGCAGCACTGCAGACTGGAGGTGGAAGTCCAGCACACCAGGAGGCCCTGGACCACATGGAGGAGATGGTCGCAGCCGTCATCCCTGAGGAGATCGTCACAGGGATTCAAGGACAGGACAGCGCAGAAACATGCAAGGTAAGTCGCATGGGAAATTAAAATGCAATAATGTCATCTACAACCGGGGGGGGGATACCGACCACTAAATGCATGGAAGTCATCTAATACATAGAGTGGAATGGGTAAAGGGGCACAGCAGGGGGGCATGGCCCATTCTGAGAAGACCGGGGGCGCACCATTACACAACACCAACAACAGTCCCATGGGGGCATGCTGTCATGCCAACGATGGAGCAAAGGGAAAGCCATGCAAGGAGGGAAGACCACTACGTCAAACTGACATCCTGGCACACGTCAGCCAACATACCCCCTACAGTAACTAGGGCCCTATTAGCAATCCTCTAGCCATACCGACAACTGGAATGTAACTGCGACAACAGTTGCCACTACCACCTCTGCTCTGTGTGCAACTCAAGTAGCCAATGGCAGTAACCTCCCCATGGATCATACACACCTAAATTATGGGTTGAGGATGACAACTGCAACAATCCCCAGAAACAAGACAGAGGCCCCAGTACTCTCAAATGTCAATGCCCATAGTTGTCGCAAACATCAGCCAATGTAAACAACAATAGGAGCTACACAGCACTAAGGACACATCCATGCTGCATATGTCAGGGTCCATCCTGTGCCTGGGTAACAAGGCAACATCCCAAATGTCATACTGCTCAGACAACAGCATTGAGGAGGGGACACATGTAACTGGTCACTGAAGTACACCTACACAGTCAGAGGATGAAATAGGACACTGATATGACTATCAGGGCAATCCAATGTAATACACAATCCCCAACATCAGCAGGACATTAACATGCAATCCATATCGGATCAGAACATTGCCATGCATAGGATATGCTACATGTAAACTACATTTAAGTGGATGTGAACGATCAGAGATTGGGGCAGGTCCAGATTGTTAAGTGTGCTGCCAGGGCTATCAGTACACCCACAGCCAGTGAAAGGTCTCACCATGAGAATGGATGTACACGGGGGGTCGAGTAGGAAAAGAAGGTAGCAATTCTCTATTTGGCATAAATCAACACCTAGAGGCGATGAGGCTGACAAGTCTGATAACCCAATTACATACATGTGACACACAGGTGGGCCATAGGCCTGGAAGAATGCCCATCTGAAGGACTGGAGAAATTAACACAAAACAAGATCACAAAGTGAATTCATCAAAAGGCAGGCACGTCACATCAAAATTGCCACAACTACAGACACACTAATTGTACCCTGTTTCATTGCAGAGGAAGATGGATCTCCTGCCGATATGCCTGTCCCAGATTTCCCTGATGACATGGAGGACGAGCCGATAAACATTCCCCAGGAGACTATCCAAAAGGTCCTTGAAACCCTCCAGACCCCACCTTCAGTCACAAGGAGGAGCACAGCCATCGCAGAGGATCCACCCACCACCCCAATTTTAAGACCTGTCAGCTCCAATACATCTGAGCACTCTGACGACACTGGCACCAGCTTTGAGAGAACTGTAGTTGGAGTACAGCAGGAGCTGGCCAAGGAGGCGCGGGTGGGGATGCAAACTATGGCAGCCAGCCTTGAGGGGGTGTGTTCATGCATGATGTCATCTGCAGATCAGGCAGAAGCTATGCAAGCCCTAACATCCATACTGCAAGGACTACAAGAAACTGTCAAGGAATTCACCACTGCAGTAGCCACAACACCTCGCACCCCAAACCTTCCACTGCATGCACGAATGCAATCATGACTCCCTCAGGGCCGACCTTGCTGCCTACCATTGTGATGTGGCTGCTATTCTCAAGAACCAGCAGACCCTCCTTGCTGCAGTACTGCCCTTAAGACCTTCACAGGGAGCAGCGACCGGGATGTCTGACTCCACGTCTTCTAACACTGAGGTGTGTGTTGCCCCTTCACAACCACCACCACCAAGAACAGAGGAGGCAACACACACATCAGAAGAAGAAGACATGGAACAGATCACATTCACAAGGAAAATGACCCAGAAGCACTAGTCCCTGCCAAATGGCCCACATTTACCAAGGTCCTGCGCATGGTAACTTGCCAGTCTTGCAACATCTTTACTCAAGCACTGTTCTGCAAACCACTGTATATCTTGTCGCCCAGTCCAATGATTGTCTCTCTCCTACTCATTGCCAAATCCTGTCCCTCTGCACTGTCTGAAACATCAACCCCAGCATGTCAAAAGCATTTCCGTAACCCATTGTGTTGGATCCCAATTTAAAATGTCACTATAATGGACTCACAATCATGGACAATGTAGAAATAGCACTACAGCACGTTTCAATAAATAGCACTTACACAACAAATCTGTCTCTGGGTAATGTGACATATCAACTGTGAAGTAGATAACTGAAATGTGCCTACTGTCAAATTAAGTAGCTTGTCAATACAACTGTCCTGATAATATGTAGTCAGAGAATTCTGCACTGTGCCCATGATTGCATCATACTCTGCCCTTCCTGAGGGACAAATGGGATGGAGTGAGAAACCATATACCACCATGCTGTGTTGGACAGAAGAATGCTTCCTCAGGGGATAACTGAGTCATCAGATAGTGGTCGCAAAATTTTGTAAACATGCAAAAATAACACAATAAACATGCCACACTAATCTAAGTAAACACTACCAAAACTGCACAAATGAAGGTGTCTGAGTTAACATACAAATAGGTAATCATGCCGAACTGTGTCACAAATGATGTATGAGGGTCATGAATACAAGATTGCCAATGAGAACTCATCTTATAAGGGTGTGCATGATCATCACATCACACTGCAGTCAGACCTAAAACTGTTTCCCCAATATCAAGTCTGGAAGCACTGTTAGTGACTTTGAAAACACACTTATCAACAGAAACACATTGGGATCTATATTAACTGTGATTGGTGGTTGCAACAAAGGGTCGACACTTTGCAAAGTAGCTCTGGGCTAGCTGCCAATCGTACAGCTCAGTTGGGATTTGTTTGTAGCATAGGACACAGATGTTATAGTACCAAATTGATGTACACTGAATCCAAACCCACGATCAAGTACCATTCAACACATACTATTAAGGGGTAACCAAATATTTATTAAATGCTAACCACAGATGAGGAAACTGAGGGAAAAATCTTACCTACCCTAATCTACCCTGACTACTCATTACCCACAACTGTCCCTAACTAACCTAAGCTACACTTACTTATCACTAGTAACAAAACGTTCTAAACATCTACCTCCCCACCCCCCTTATGAGACGGGACACATGGAGGACAACACATACTAACCTAAACACATACTATACTATCCTAAACAAATATATTTTTTTTTGGTATTTTTCTTTTGAATTATTTTTTTTTTAACACACAAGAACCCCAACATAGCCCCCCACCCACCCACCCACACACTTAATAAGTAAAAATATAAAGAATGAGGACCCCCCACCCCTCACACACTAACACTAACTAAACTAACAGCCTATACTAACCTAACACTAAGCCCCCTAAGCCCACTAACTATAAGAACAAGGAAAGAGGAGGGAAGGGAGGGAATCATATCCATCAAAAAAGTGTCTAGAGGTTGGCCCTTCGGAGGGTCCTCTTAATGTCCTTGACATGCCGGTTAATTTGCCGCACGTCCCGGCTCAGGTGGCTCAACTTGCGCAGCACTTTGTCCATCTTATGTTCCATTCTGTTGAAGGCTGCAGTGTCAACAGATGGAGCAGTGGCAGTCTGGGTACCGATGGAGGAGGTCTGTGTGGGTGTGGTGCCAGGCCTAGTGGGCTGTCCTGCACCGATGGCAATGCTGGGGCCAGGAAGTCCAGCAGATGTTGGACCAACAGTGGCAGCTGTGGGTGGGGCCACCTGGCTCTGATTGGTGGTTGTGCTGGTGGTGGCTGTGGTGGGCAAAGTAGGCCCACCCTGTGGGAAGGCTCGCCATGCCCCAGAGGCCCGTTCATGGCGATATCGCCAGGCCATCCTCCGGAACCCCGACTCCACCAGCAGGATGTGCTGATATCGCATGGCCCAGTGCTGAAATTCACTGACCTGGTCTGGAGTCATGTTAGCAGCTGTGAAGACAAATGCAGATATTCTACATTAGTAACTGCATTGTGTGAAATGGCACAGCAAGTTAATCAGACATTACATCTACTGTACTTGTAACAGCTCATATCACAATACAGAGCATTGAATGTCCCTGAGGAAGTATATGGCAGGCCAGACTACAAAGGTCACATCACACAAAGCACATCCATAACCTACAAGATGGGTAATAACTGGCTTTGACTTGCAATCTGAGTTCTGACAGTTATCATCTAAGAATCATGCTTCATATCTTCCGCCAAGAGCTGGGCTACAAATGTCAGTGTATGGAAAGCAAAACTAAAGCCACATGGTCTGCAAGTTGTAACTGGACTTGCCAGTATAGTACCAAGTGCCAAACCTGAGTGTGTATACTAGTAAGCAACAAAAATGTCACTTTTTCACATGTATGTGTAACATACTGGTAGCATCAATACTAGGTACCCCATTCACAAACCCATGGCCGAGTTTGAGGGGGGCGGTGAATACACAATTATGATTTGCCAACAACATGTACACCAAGGAGTGTATAGGAAACTCCACACATGTTTGTCTCTACAGACACACCACAGGTAAGGTCTATCTACAATTAGGAGTCAGCAAACCCTAGAGCACTCATAGGGTCAGACATGTCAGGAAATGCAGAACTTAGTACACAACATATACTTCCAGTGAGGCCTGACTTACATCAGACACAGAGTTGCTAGAACACCCATGATCATGAATTGCATGCACACCTAGGCCATTGCACTCTGGTTCCACAGACTTGTTGCACTACATGTGGAAGTACATGCTGCTAGGAGGTTCTACCTACTGTTTCAAAATAACGTAGGTAAATAGGGAAGCAGATGTCTATTGGAAAGCTATTAGCTCTACCAATCTTAGAGAATGTGGGTCTGACAGGCTGACTAAATTGGGGCTGACTTCCATTGCGACTCTTGGTGATACAAGTGTCATACACATGACTATCCCCTGTACTCACAGTGGGGCCTACAGGGATGTCCTACAATCTCTACATGATACCATTGGATAAGCATTGGCAAACTCAAAACATGTGAGAACTGCATTCCCACTCCTGGAACAAGAGAAAAGCTTGCCCAACACATCACACCGTGCTATGCGTCCAACTCACACAAGTCCATAACAAGCAAACACAACACATAACAGACATATCAACACTTACTGGAGTGGTCGGGGTCCTCAAATGTCGCCACCTCTCCCACAGTGTAGGGTGCCGGTCCACCTGTAAGGTATGGAAGGAAGAAATGTGCTCAAAATCTGTGCACAGTGCAACAATTTCATAAACATTTACAATGTGTAGGCTTAATAATGAAATGGCAGCCATTCAGACATGATGGTACTGGATCTGATATATCACGGCTAACTTGTACATAGCATGGGTCTCCTGTGACAGTTACTCACATATCTGCACACATACATTGGCCCTAACTATCATGTGGTTGCAAACATGCCCCATAATTGGTGAGCACTAAAAAATATGGATTGTAATCGTCTCATCATGTGCATCCAAGAGAGACATCCAAAGCCTGGTTACTTCAGGACTGCATTACCAGTCAAACATGCCTTGTGGCCATGACACATTTATTGCACATAGGCCCAATGTACAGAGGGAGGGGCAGGGACTTTTGTAAGCCATCCTGTTGTTACAGTATAGTCAATTGATGTGGCCCAGCTATGGTGATTTGCACCAACCATGGAGATGTGAGGCCATGTGCATACACTTGGACTGCCATCCATATTTGGATTGTGGCTCAACTAATTCCAACAAACATCTTAAGGTGTTAGCTGAGGGCACCTTACACCTTTTCACGATGTTTTCAAATCAAGAACTGACATGTATCCAAAAAGATCAAGGAACACAATAATCCCACACATCCATAGTACTTCTGTGAACGCTTTCCTTCCACACTCACCAGACTCACATGAGGCATATGTCTGAGCCACTTTGCTATTATCAATTGACGTGAAAGCAGCACTCATTTTCAGCATCATGTAGTGATTCTAAAGTCAGTCTAGCAATTGCGTCAACATAGTTGGCCTAAATGTTGGTACATCTGTACTTCTCTGTCAATAGTACCCTAAATAAACATGATTGGCTCATATTTTGTTAGCTGTTCTGACAAAAAGGCCGACCAATTTCCTTCATGGAAAAGTAACCTGTAAGTTTGCTGAGCACCTGCTACCTGACAGCTAGCAATTGTGATCCGTGCCATAGTGCATCAATGATCCCCTTATATTTCCCCAGCATTACACACAGTCAGCAAGTTAGCTGGCAGACATTGCTCTAATCCCCTGATGTCACTACAGAGCATTTAATCGTGCACAATAACATAATTCGTACTCACCAACACTGCCACCAATAATGATTCCCAGGTGGTCCAAGAGATCCTGCTCCCTGGTGATGAGGTCAGCCCACCGGTGCTTCAGCTGGTGGTCACTCTTCTGGCTGGCATACACACGCTGCAGGTGATGCAGCACCTTTCCCCACGGGATTCTGCGCGCCTCTGTCGGATACCCCTGTATCACCCTGCCTGGATCCTGAGCGGCAAGAAATGCGTCACTAGCCAGATGAAGCCCCCCAACTCCTCTTCCCCCATCCTGCCAAGACGTGGCCTACCAGACATACTTATAGGTCATGTTATGGAATAGGGGTAAAAGAAATAGAAAGGGGAAAAGGGGGAAAATAGTGGTACAAAGACAGAAAAAAAGTAAATCTAAACACTAAAAGAGCCCAACTATCCCCAAACTAACACTACCCACAACAGACTCCCACAAACAAGAAAAACACAAGATAAATGGACAAATGTAGACAAAACACAGTAGTACAGTATACACAAACAATATTTATTTCACAAATGGACTTTACAGATAGCACACAGGACAAAAACAGCACAAAATTTCAGGACAACACTCTCTACACAGCCACACAGTCTAGAAGGATCATAGACTGCAAAGTGAAAGTGAAAGTACACCCACTGTACATGATCTGTAAACAGGATATCCTATTACATCACTTCCTTTCTGAAAAGTCCCGCCTTTTTCGCGTTATGCATCATTTTTTGTTTACCAAAACTGTATTTGCATCATTTTTTTGGACGCACAGACGTGAATATTAACCTGCATCCACATAATGTTTCATGGACTGTACAAATATCTGGATGCAGGCTAAATTTCACTCCTGTGCGTCAAAAAAAATGACGCAAATACAGTTTTGGTTGTCAAAAAATGACGCACACCGCTAGGGACGTCAAAATTACAGTGCATTAACTGGTTTGGGGCATTTTTACTTGTTTTTTGGTTATTTTACATTTGGAACACATCAGAGATTGGCTAATTGAAGACAGTATGGTGTTGATGGTGTATGTTCACATGTGTGACATCATACTGCAGCGGAACATGATCCACTACACCCTTCACAGTATTTTTACAGTTGGCTGACGCACTAGATGGTCATAAGTGTGGGCTAAATATATGTGTTGCACAAATTGTGCATGTTTGGCATAAGGAGAGGATAGCAATGTGACGCACATATGTACAATACCTAAATGCCTTTGGCTCAAAGTGTGTGCTTTGACAACTAATGTGTTGGTTGACCAAGTGTGTGTGTATCACATGAAGCATAATTGTACATATGGTTGTATGAATGTGACGTCCATGTGTCCAATCCTTAGATGCAAGTCAAATTGAAAATGAGCGAGGGTATGTGTTAGTCATGGATGTAACAACACCCGTAAAGCGTACTTCCAAGTTTTAGGGTCACGTAGATACCACATGTGACATAGCATGCACCAGATGGATGGCAGACGCTTGTTCATGTCAATGGTCCACATTTTCAACATCCTATGTCCTAGAGTATTGGTAACAGCTTCCTTGACACTACTTGGAGAATTCCACAGTGAGTCATACACATGCATTGAGGAAGTGGGTACCATGTTGTTTGCACAGACAGACAAGGGTGAATTTCATATATATGCTGACACCACAGTTGAGGCCATAGAAGTGAGCCCCAACTATCAAGTGGCTGTGGTGGACCAGCATACAAGACAGCACGTGTCCACTTATTTCCAGTGATCAACTGCACATAGGTGTCTTGTTCATGGGTGTGGTCCAATGATGATCCTGTAGATTGTTTGGGGTGTAATTTTTCACAGTTCGGTCCAGGACTCATCATGAGTCAGTGGCAGCTATTCCTGTATCTACTGGGTATCCTTGGTTGATCAATGTGAGTAAAGTAGATGTGGACATGTGAACCAACATGTGGATGGTCCCACCCTGTCACTAAAGACGTGTAATGAGACAGTCAACAGGGCAACCTTGGTGTGCTGAGTGAGATAATGTCTCAGGTGTCATGTTCCGGCAGGTGTCATTACAACATTTGTACACAGGTTGGCCTCTGCACTTCCCACTGCATCTGGGAACATCATAGCCTCTGTGCTGATTATTCTCACAGCTATTCACCACACACGGGCCATCACTGTGTGCACACTGTGATGCTGTGTGTGAACTGTCAGGGTCCTGACATTTGTGTATTATTCATGGACATTATCAGAGGTTGCTGGTTGTGCTGAAAGCCCCGTACCCAATCCCTGCCTACGGCCCTGGGACACTGTCACACTTTGTCATTCATGCATAAATGCAACCCAGACAAGGAATGGGTCATGAATGTTTCTTTTCCAAGAGGATGTAACTCAAATGGTACAGTTAAAAGGCAGATGATGCTATACAATGTATTTGGGTATGCATGGAAGAAGCCCATGCCCAATGCCCCCTGATGAATGAGAGATTTGCTAACGCAAGTGTGGTACGTATGTAGACACAGGGATACTTTAGTGTGACGCACAGACAGTTGCCAGTCAGGCTGACAGAATGCAAGGTGATTCAGGATCCAGTTACTTGACAAGTTATGTAATCAGTGGTCTGACTGAGACTGTTTTGAGGACAAACTAGACAGTTGACATGTCAAACTGTGTACGTCCTGTGTTTTTGAAGGTGACAAATGAACCCAAGGGCTGTGTTACACGGCTTCATTAGTATCAATTCTTGACGGTGTATTTGACATAATGGCAACTCCTATGCTGTTCCAGGCATCATCAGGGGCAGTACTTTTTGAAATGGGTGTTGTGCATGGAGGTGATCACAGGTGTGGGCTGCATCTGTTTCTCACCAGTCCTGTAGGTGAGACTTGCATTCTAAGGGCCAACAGACATTTTCACAAGGGGAAGCAATCTACATGTGCTAACAGGGCTTTGAAACTAGAAGACAGTGTAAAAATTGACCTGACGTCCTTGCAGTCAGATGTTCTATGACAATGGCATACCATAGGAAAGGGTGTAGCACACTGGTTTGCTAATGTTGGTCTGTGTGTGTAGAGGAGGTAATATCAGGGTACACATCTTAGTATTCCAGGGACCTCTTCCGACAGGTGGGTTGTGACCAGGTGCATGGGTGTGTCAGGAGTTAGGAAATGGGCTGACATGTACATGGAATGTCATGTGCGCAATGCATGTCATATGTGGGGCACTTGTGCTGTCTATGTTCTGCTTCTAGGGAACTCTAGTCACAGATAGTCCTTGCAAATATTGGATGCAGTTGGACTTACTGCTGTCAAGGGTCTGGTCAGGCATTCCTGTTACTGATGCCAAAGCACATTGACTGCCTCATGTATGAGGCTTGTTTTCCCCTTATTGAGTGATGGTGTCTTAGTTGTGTGCCATATGCTGCGTTGGACCTTGCTTTCAACATGTATTTGTGAAATAGTTGTGGTCCTCTGCTATTGGCCTTCAAAGGAGATATGTACATGATATATGTCATTAAGAGTGTGTGTGTATGTGACCATTGTATGTTAAGCATCACATTAGCACTGGGATGTTCTGTGTCCTACTCAGTATCTTAGCAATGCTCCATGAGGCAACACTCTTATTCTGATAAGTAGAGATGAAGGTGTGCAAAAAGGAATAGCCAGACCATGATATGGTGATTAGAATAGGTGTTTATTTCAATTTGTTAACTAAAGTGGTGAAGGTGATCATATTCAGAAGAAATTATTTACAATCTGTTGCCGCCTGCGTATACCAGCGGCTGTGTTCTATTGTTCCCCCTCCTGTTGCAGGCCAGCATCCTCCTCTTCCTCCTATTCAGGCATGTGTGGCTCTGGTTCCAGGAGGGGAATGTTTATTTTGATACAAATGTTGTGCAATATTGCACATGTGAGGATGATCCTACAGACCATCTTGGGGGAATATACCACCAGTGATGTCGAGGCAGCGGAACCTTGACTTGAGGATGCCGAAGATCCGCTCGACAATGCTGCGTGTCCTCCTATGGGCGCCGTTGTATGCACACTCTGCAGCAGTACTTGGGTTGCCAAATGGTGTCATAATCCATGGCTGGATGCCATACCCCTGATCAGCTGCAAGAGAAAATGAATGGGATCATGTTGATGTAGCTGGCACTATTGAAAAGACCTTTCATGGCAGTAGTTGTCTTGTGTTGTCTGTGACTCTTTAGTGTACTAATGTGGCATCCTATGCTTGTAGGCTGTACCATCTGCATTGTGTTGTTTCCTAGGCTGAACGAGTGTTTGTCTGCTAACCGTTTGCCAGCAGTATGTTTTGGGATTTGCAGTACAGTGTGCCATCCCTAGCATTGTGACTTGTGATACAGGTGTCCTTGTGACTTCACTGGGGGTGAGATGATAGTTCCATGCACAGTTAAAATTGAAAGTGTTGTTAACACGTTCATATCAATGTACCCTGGACATCCCATACCTTGTAACTTATGCAATGGATTAATGTAAAGGTCATTGGGACACTTACAATTTGCAAGGTGACATTTAGGCAACCCACTCCACACTTTGTGATCTTTGACGTCTTAACATTAGGCTGTACACTAATTTCAGATGTGTGACAGGTTCAATGGTGACCTAAGAAACATGGCTAGCGATGTCACAACCTCCTGTTCACATGTTGCTGTTGTGGTGTATGTGCTGTGTGTCCTAGAGTGTTGCTGTGCAGTGTGTGTATAAGTAGGTTTTTGTACTTACCAACAAGTAGTCCATTGCCATACCGTCCATCCTGGAAGTGTTCATTGATGGTGCAGTGACGGAAGATAAAGGAGTCATGTACACTCCCAGGATATTTAGCCACAATGTTGGTGATCAATCCCTGGTGATCGACTATGGCCTGCACGTTGATGGAATGTGTGTGCTTCCTGTTGCAGTAGAGGTGTTCAGTTGCAGCAGGTGGCACAAGGCGTACATGTGTGCAGTTGATTGCACCAAGGACGTGTGGGAAGCCACTGATTAGGTAGAACCCCTGTTTTGTTTCCTGCTGCTTCTGCAGTGTGTTAGGGAAGCAGGTGTGGTGGGGTGTCAGTCGAATGATGGCATCCAGTACTTTGGGCAAAAAGGCAGAGAATGATGGTTGTGATATTCCGTCAACCAGGGCACCAGTTGTTTGGAAAGAGCCACTTGCCAGCATATGAAGTACGGCAAGTAGCTTGGTTTCTGTTGGGATGGTGCAGGGTGTCACCAAAGTGGGGGCCAATTGCTGTTCAATGTTGCGCAGCAGCTGCTGAATGGCCTGCCAGTTCAACCGGTACCTCTGGATGATGTCGTGTTCCCTGAGGCCCTGAAGGGTGGTTCTTGGGCGGAATATCCTCTCCTGCCTTCTGCGCAGCCTTTGGGATCCCTGCTGGTGTTGTTGTAGCTTCTGTTGTTGCTGCTGGGCTCTGCGTCTGCGTGATCGCTGGATTAGTATCACCTCCATGGCTCCCTGTTGCTGCTCTGCTGCTCTGCTGCTCTGCTGTTTGTTCTGTGTGTTCTGGTTAAATACAGGTGTGTTTGCCCCATTTTAACTCCTGCCCTGACCCAGGCATTCATTTTTTACGCAAATCGGGCTGTGCGTAATTTTCTGGCTCCGCCTCCCGGCCGTGCGTGATTTTTGCCCGAAAGCATAAATACGACGCATGGCCCTTTAATACATTTTTTGGACTGTAACGCCTACCTTGCATATAATTAACGCAAGGCGGTTGCCGCATCCAAAAAATTACGCACACAGCTGAATTTTGTCGTCCATGGGCTCGGGCGTCAAAGTTTAAATATGGGGCAACGTTTGCACTGATTGTGCGTAAAAAAATTTGACGCACAATCGGCGCAGACGGAGTATAAATATGCCCCCAATGCTTTTTAGGCTGATTATTGGAAGAGGATATGGACCCACCACCCCCACCCGAGGATTTTTGTGGGCCTGATGAAGACTCAGGGCCATATTTATACTTTTTGACGCAAAACTGCGCTAACGCAGTTTTGCGCCAAAAAAATTAGCGCCGGCTAACGCCATTCTGAAGCGCCATGCGGGCGCCGTATTTATTGAATGGCGTTAGCCGGCGTTAGCCGACCGGCGCTGCCAGGTGTGCGTGAAAAAAAACAACGTACACCAGGCAGCGCCGGCGTAGGGAAAAATGGCGTTTGGGCGTCCCAAAATGGGGCAAGTCAGGCTGAGGCAAAAAAATCGTCTTAACCTGATTTGCGCCATTTTTTTGGGGCGCCCAGACGCCATTAACATGACTCCTGTCTTAGCAAAGACAGGAGTCATGCCCCCTTGCCCAATGGCCATGCCCAGGGGACTTCTGTCCCCTGGGCATGGTCATTGGGCATAGTGGCATGTAGGGGGGCACAAATCAGGCCCCCCTATGCCCAATTTTTTTTTAAAAAAAATACTTACCACAACTTACCTTTTCTTCCCTGGGATGGGTCCCTCCATCCTTGGGTGTCCTCCTGGGGTGGGCAAGGGTGGCAGGGGGTGTCCCTGGGGGCTTGGGAGGGCACCTCTGGGCTCATTCTGAGCCCACAGGTCCCTTAACGCCTGCCCTGACCCAGGCGCTAAAATCCTGCGCAAATGCGGGTTTTTTAGTCCCACCCACTCCCGGGCGTCATTTTTGCCCGGGAGTATAAATACGACGCATATGCATCGCAGTCATTTTTTAAGACGGGAACGCCTACCTTGCATATCATTAACGCAAGGAAGGTGTTCACGCAAAAAAATGACGCTAACTCCATGAACTTTGGCGCTAGACGCGTCTAACGCCAAAGTATAAATATGGAGTTAGTTTTGCGTCGAATTTGCGTAAAAAAAAAACGACGCAAATTCGGCGCAAACGGAGTATAAATATGCCCATCAGTTTTACTTTTGTCCCCACCCTTGTCAGAAGACTTACCATCCTTCTTCTTACCATCCTTGTCACCCCCTGTATTAACTTTTCTGTTCACCCTTGTTCTGACCCACTTGCCTGCCTTCTTTCCCAATTCTTGGGGAGAGGTCAGATTCTAGTCAACTAGGTATTGGTGTAACAAGTCAGACACACAGTTATTCAGAATATGCTTTCTCAGAATAAGATTATACAGGCTTTCATAGTCATATACTTTACTGCCATGTAACCACCCTTCCAAGGCCTTCACTGCATTCCACAAAGTCTGTCCAGTCTTGAGAGGACTCTTTTCTGGTGTCTCTGAACTTAATCCTGTATTGTTTAGTGGTTAAGCCAAATCCATCCAAGAGTGCATTCTTCAAAACTGTTAAATTGTTAGCTTCACTTTCTCTAACAGTAAGGAGCCTATCCCTAAAAGTTTCAGAACTTTTTAAAGAACAGAGAAAAACACTTTTTCTAACTTTTGGAAAACCTTCAGAGGTTTTAGGAAACTTTTCATAACTTTGTAAAAAGGTTTGAGAGAAGAAAAGCAAAACATTTTGGTTAAGTGTACATACACTGAACTGTTTTGTATATGATTCTCTTATGAAAAGTACACAATGACAAAGTCGTAAGTAGTTACAAGTACTTATCCCACCACTGCACAACCAATGTAGGAGGCTGGCCTGGCTTGTAGTGGGTACCAGAGGTACTTACACCTTGTGCCAGGTCCAGTTATCCCTTATTAGTGTAGAAGAGGTGTTTCTAGCAGCTTAGACTGATAGAAGGTAGCTATGGCAAAGCTGCTTAGGCTGAACTAGGAGACAAGTAAAGCTCCTACTATACCACTTGTATAATATGCACAATATCATAAGAAAACACAGTACACAGAGTTACTAAAAATAAAGGTACTTTATTTGTATGACAATATGTCAAAAGTATCTCAGTGAGTATCCTCAGTAAGAAGATAAGTTATATACACAAGTTATATGTACACAAACCAAAATTAGGTAAGTAATAGCAAGAAAAGTAATGCAAACAGTGTAGAATTACAATAGGTTGCAATAGGAGCACATAGGTATAGGGCAACACAAACCATATACTCCAAAAGTGGAATGCGAACCACGAATGGACCCCAAACCTATGTGAGCTTGTAGAGGGTCGCTGGGACTGTAAGAAAACAGTAGGGTTAGAAAAATACCCCACCCCAAGACCCTCACAAGTAGGAGTAAAGTACACCTACTACCTCCAGAGAGCACAGAAGTCGTGATAGGGGGATTCTGCAGGAAGAACACACACCAGCAGTGCACTGACAATGGATTTCTGGACCTGAGTACCTTTAAGACAAGGGGACCAAGTCCAATAGTTGCGACAGTGTCGAGAGTGGGCAGGAGCCCAGGAAATGCCAGCTGAAGGTGCAAGGAAGAAGCCTGCAAAAAAAGAAGAGGACTAGGAACTTCTCCTTTGGAAGACAAATGTCCCACATTGCAATGAAGCTTGCAGACGTATTCTCACGCAGAAAGACCGCAAACAAGCCTTGCTAGCTGCAAGGGTCGCAGTAGAGGTTTTTGGGTGCCGCTGTGGCCCAGGAGGGACCAGGATTTCGCCACTTGGCGGAGGAGACAGAGGGGGCACTCAGCAATTCAGAGAGCCCTCACAGAAGCAGGCAGAACTCGCAGAAGTACCCAAACAGACACTTAGAAGAAAAGTGAACAGGAGTCCACACGAAGTCACAAAAGGGAGTCCCACAACGCCGGAGGACAACTCAGAAGGTTGTGCACTGCAGGTTGGAGTGCTGGGAACCCAGGCTGGACTGTGCATGAAGGAAATCCTGGAAGAGTGCACAGCAGCCGGAGCAGCTGCAAATCACGCGGTACACAGCTTTGCAGTCTAGCGTGGGGAGGCAAGGTCTTACCTCCACTAAACTTGGACTGTACAGTCACTGGACTGGGGGAGTCACTTGAACAGAATTGCTGTGTTCCAGGGACCACGCTCGTCAGGATGAGAGGGGACCCAGAGGACCAGTGTTGCAGTCTTTTGGTGCCTGCGTTAGCAGGGGGAAGATTCTGTCGACCCACGGGAGATTTCTTCAGAGCTTCTGGTGCAGGGTGAAGGCAGGCTACCCCCAGAGCATGCACCACCTGGAAACAGTCGAGAAAGCCGGCAGGATTAGGTGCTACAATGTTGCTGGTAGTCGTCCTGCTACTTTGTTGCGGTTTTGCAGGCGTCCTGGAGCAGTCAGTGGTCGATCCTTTGGTAGAAGGTGAAGAGGGAGATGCATTCATTATCTGAAGAATTCCCCAAAGCAGAGACCCTAAATAGCCAGAAAAGGAGGTTTGGCTACCAAGTTAGGAGGATTGGCTACCAAGAGAGGTAAGAGCCTATCAGAAGGAGCCTCTGACATCACCTGCTGGCACTGGCCACTCAGAGCAGTCCAGTGTGCCCCCAACACCTCTGTTTCCAAGATGGCAGTGGTCTGGGACACACTGGAGGAGTTCTGGGCACCTCCCCTGGGGGGTACTGGTCAGGGGAGTGGTCACTCCTCTTTGCTTTGTCCACTTTCCCGCCAGAGCAGGGCTGGGGGATCCCTGAACCGGTGTAGACTGGCTTATGCAGAGATGGGCACCATCTGTGCCCATCAAAGCATTTACAGAGGCTGGGGGAGGCTACTCCTCCCCAGCCCTTCACACCTATTTCCAAAGGGAGAGGGTGTAACACCCTCTCTCAGAGGAAATCCTTTGTTCTGCCTTCCTGGGCCAGAGCTGCCTGGACCCCAGGAGGGCAGAAACCTGTCTGAGGGGTTGGCAGCAGCAGCAGCTGCAGCGGAGACCCCGGAAAGGCAGTGTGGCAGTACCCGGGTTCTGTGCTAGAGACCCGGTGGATCATGGAATTGTCCCCCCAATACCAGAATGGTATTGGGGGGACAATTCCATGATCTTAGACATGTTACATGGCCATGTTCGGAGTTACCATTGTAACGCTATACATAGGTAGTGACCTATGTATAGTGCACGCGAGTGTAATGGTGTCCCTGCACTCACAAAGTCTGGGGAATTTACCTTGAACGATGTGGGGGCACCTTGGCTAGTGCCAGGGTGCCCACACACTAAGTAACTTTGCACCCAACCTTCACCAGGTGAAGGTTAGACATATAGGTGACTTATAAGTTACTTAAGTGCAGTGGTAAATGGCTGTGAAATAACGTGTACGTTATTTCACGCAGGCTGCAGTGGCAGGCCTGTATAAGAATTGCCAGAGCTCCCTATGGGTGGCAAAAGAAATGCTGCAGCCCATAGGGATCTCCTGGAACCCCAATACCCTTGGTACCTCAGTGCCATATACAAGGGAATTATATGGGTGTACCAGTATGCCAATGTGAATTGGTAAATTTAGTCACTAGCCTGTTAGTGACAAATTTGGAAAGCAGAGAGAGCATAACCACTGAGGTTCAGGTTAGGAGAGCCTCAGTGAGACAGTTAGGCATCACACAGGGAACACATACAGGGCACATACTTATGAGCACTGGGGCCCTGCCTGGCAGGGTCCCAGTGACACATAGACTAAAACAACATATATACAGTGAAATATGGGGGTAACGTGCCAGGCAAGATGGTACTTTCCTACAGTATGTCTAAAATTTTGAGGTGAAAGTGGTTGGAGAGGGAGTTGCAAAGGTTTTGTGTGTGAGTGGGGTCGATGTTGCAGGATTTAGGTTTGGTGAGCTCCTTGATGATGGTAAAGAGTTCCTTGCTGTTATGTGAGTTACTATCTATGCGTTCTTTGTAGTAAGCCTGTTTGGTGGTTCGGATGAGTTGGTGATGTTTGCGTATGGTGGTTTTGAGGGTGTAGAAGTTGATCATGGAGGGTTCTTGGTGCCAAGATTTCTCGGTTTTGCGGCACTCATGCTTGGAGGCTTGGAGTTCAGTGGTGAACCAGGGGGCGGTTTTGATGCTGTGGGTGTGGTTGCTTTTCAGAGGGGTGAGTGAGTCTGCACAGGTGTAATCCATTGTGTGAGGTTGTGGGCAGCGATGTTGGGGTCATTGGTGAGGGGGGGGAGTTTTTGCGAGCTTGGCGTTTAGGTGTTCTGTGGGGATCCTGCCCCACATACAGTAGGGTGTGGTGTGTTGTCGGTAGTGGGTGGGGGTTTCGTGAAGGAGAAATGGATGCAGTGGTGGTCGGTCCAGTGGAGTTCAGTGGTGTGTGTGAATGTTATGTGGTTGCTGGAGGTAACATTACAAGCTTTCTGGCACACCTCTGTCCAGATCACCTTTTTCAATGGGTTCTTATAAGTCAACTCCATTAAAGGGACAATAATGATGACAAACCCCTTAATGAAACTCATATAGTACTTGTTGAGGCCCAATAAAGCTCTCTCTGAGTCCTGGGAGGTTGAGCATCAGTATTGGTGACTGAATTCAGATCCCAGAAATCCATACACAAACTAAGGGGCACATTTACAAGAAAGTAGCACATCATAGATGATGGGCTACTTTTCTTATGCCCCATAGCACACCATGTTACACGTTAGGCCAATAGCATGAAAAATGTAGATGCTATTATGAAGCTTTGGTCCATTAGCGCCAGAAATTATACCGCTAATCCACCAAAGTCAAAGGAGGCTTGTTGAATCCAATGGGAATGTTACTTTAACGCCGGCCTAAGGCAGGTTTAAAAAATGGCGCTTAAAATGGTGCAGTGAAATCTTGTATTTTTGCCCATTTTTCTGGGCCTCATAACAGGAAGAATGCCCCCATTGTATACATTATGCCTGGCGCAGGTATAATATGGCGCAAGGTCTTAGAAAGAGGCACAATGCTTGCACTGCGTCACTTTGTATATATGGCATGATGAAAATGCCTCATTAATGCCACATTAGCGTAAAACAAATGAGGCCAATGTGGCACCAGGAGCTGCAAGGTGTTTATAGATATGTCCCTAAGCTCAGTGGTGGTGTTGGGTGTGGCAGCCTTTGATACTAGTACTACTGGACTGAACAGGAACTACAGGAGGTCTCAATGACTCCCAACTCACACATCTTGTATAATTCATATTTAGTGCTGGTTTCCCCTTTGTCAGACAGATGTTTTTTTTGACAGACATACTGACCCCTATGTCTTTGTCACTAGTACAATAATCAGTGAGCTCTTGGATAGTGAGAATAAAGAGGTGAACTGCCCCAAGTTGCAACAGTCCCTCTTTTGCTCTGAGGACGGGGTAATGGAAAAGACAACGTCTTCCACTGATCCACTGTGCTCTTTGGTTTGGGAGGGGTACACCCTGTTCATCCTCACCATCATTTAACATCAAGACCATAGTGATTGCAGACCTCTGAAAGTGGGGCTTAAGGTGGTACGAATGTAGGACCCTCAAGGGGTTCCTAAATGTTGTGAAGTCCACCAAGTACGGGACCTCCTCTTTCTGCTCTTTCACCTCATAGTCCTTTAAGGCCTGGTGCTCCACAAGCTCCATTACCCACATGTTTGGCCAGGCTGAAACTCCACCGGAGTGGTTGTACCGGAGTTTCATCACCTTCTGGTAGGCCTCTTTCCAGAAGCACATGATCTGAGTTTTGAGAGCTAGCATATAGGTTACTACATTGTTGGGAGCTTTCATGAGAGCTTTCATGAGAGCTTGCTGCCACCTTATTGACAGAAGTGAGAGATCTATTCACAGGGCAGATATATTGAAGTTTAAAGGGAATGAGCTTCACTCTCTTCCAAGGCATCTCCCTGTACGTAAGCAGAGGGCATGGTAAGAACTGCGTGAATGTACTTTTGCATAAAAAAAGTTAACACGGGCTAACGCCATTTCTTAGCGGCACCACTGTGCGTCAAATGTATACTTTGACGCACAGTGGTGCAAAGCAGGGGATAGAGTCATTTTATTTACTCTGACAATTGCTCTGCGTCATAAAGCAAAACAACGTTAACCCGGGGAACATGACTCCAATCCGGTTTGCGACGTCGCAACCCAGATATGTGCCATTTTCCACCGCATTAGCCTCAAGAAGCAGCACAAATGCAGCAAATAGTGCTAAGAAGCCCCAAAATGGATCATAGAAGCCAGGAGAGACCTCAGGGAGACCCCAATCTACCAGGAACCAGCCAGGAGCACAGACAAGACCCAGGGGAGAGACAAGAGGAAAACGAAGTTCCGTTTCAGTGCAGAGGAGCATGAAATACTGGTTAGAGAAGTGACAGAGCACCAGCATCATCTTTTCATTACCTCAAAATTGACAATTGGGAGAAGAGAGGCAATTTGGCAACAAATTGTCGACAAGATAAACAGTGTGGCAGAGGTCAGGAGAACTGTCATGGAGTGCAAGAAACGCTGGCATGACTGCAAGTGCAAGACGAAGGAAAAATGGCAAGGAACAGGAAGGCAGCACGGCAGACTGGAGATGGGAGTCCAGCACCGCAGGAGGCCCTGGACGGCACAGGTGCATGAGGTGTGCAGGGAATCCATGGGCACAGCACAATACAACACCGACAACCTTTGCATGGGGTACTCCGCCATGCCAAGGTTGTTGGAAAGGCAAAGCCAGTCCAGGAGGGTAGGGTAGAATGTAAAACTGGGCTGCTGCCACAGGACAGCTGGTATTGTCAGAACGTGAACTAGGGGACAATGCCCAATCTCAGGCCATTTACTGAAGCAGCATTTTCCATTGACAACAGTTGCCACTACCACCTGTGCTGTGTGTGATGGTCAAGTAGGAAATGGCAGTTAGGTGCCCATGGAACAAACACAACCAAATAGAGGGTTCAGGATGATGATGTGATCAATCCCCTCAAATTCCTAACAAATTGTAAATCCTGTCAAACGCTCATATCTATAGGGCCAATAAACGCTGTGTATTCTTACTTACAGTATGAAGCACACGGCAGTACTGTCACACCCATGCTGCCCATTCCAGGGTTTACCCCATGCCTGTGTTACAATAGATGCAATGCCACCTTGCAACATCTCAATTGTCATACTGCTAAGACAACAGCATTGAGGGGGAGAACATATGTGTCTAGATAGTTAAACACACCCGCACAGTCATAAGAGGAAATGGAACACTTCCAGGCCCATCAGTGCAATGTAGCACACATTGGAAAACATCAACATGACACACTACCAATGCTGACACCTGTATCGTGTCATGCCAATGCAATACATGGTATGTGTTAGGTCTCAGCAACGTAAAGGTGTATGTGAAATATCATAGACTGGGTAAATCCCATTGCATCAGAACACCCACAGGCATTGCAAGGACTTACCATGCTAATGGAAGAAGAGGGAGGGGTGAGAAGGACAAGAAGGTGGCAAGTCACAATTTGGACAGAACCTACACCTAGCGGATGTGACACAGATAATTGCCTAAACTACCCACACTACGTGTGACATGCAGGTGGGGCATAACCCTGTGAGAATGCCAATATTAATGACAGGAACAATGAACAGGTACCTAGATTACAATGTTCCATTAATAGGAAGTCAGTGCGGTCACATTACAACTGGCACAACACAGACAGACTAATTGTACAATATCTCATTGCAGAGGACGATGGCTCTCCTGTGGATATACAAAAGGATGATGGACGGAGTGCGGAACAATGCAAACACTCACCCCTAGTCACAGATCTGGGTTTAATCCATCAAACTTTTGCTCACCGTTCCACCCCAGTTTGGACCCAGCCATATACAAATCAGTCTAGACCCTGTTCCTTATAGGAACAGTCCAGCCCGAACTGCCAAGTCAGGTCCTCCCTGTACCAGAAGCAGGCATCCCAGGACCAGATTCAGGGTATCACCCTTCATCAGCCAGGCTAGCTTGAATCCAGTGGCACAGTGAGCAGGGGACCCACGTCTCGGCATACCCTTCCCACTTAGGGCAACTTTAGCAACACAAAAGGATGATGGACGGAGTGCTGAACAATGCAAACACTCACCCCAGTCACAGATTTGGGTTTAATCCATTGTTCTTTTGCTCTCCATGACACCCTAGTTTGGACCCAGCCATATACAAATCAGTCTTGACCCTGTCCCTTATAGGAACAGTCCAGCCCGATCTGCCAAGCCAGGTCCTCCCTGGGCCAGAAACAAGCACCCTGGGTCTGGTTTCATGGTATCACTCTTCATCAGCCAAGCTAGCTTGAATCCAGTGTCACAGTGAGCATGGGACCCACATCTGGGAATACCCTTCCTGCATAGAGCAACTTTAGCAACACAAAAGGATGATGGACGGAATGCTGAACAATGCAAACACTCATCCCCAGTCATAGGTCTGGGTTTAATCCATCGTTCTTTTGCTCACCATGCCAATCCAGTATGGACCCAGTCACATACAAATCAGGCTTGACCCTGTTCCTTATAAGAACAGTCCAGCCCGATCTGCCAAGCCAGGTCCTCCCTGTACCGAAAACAAGCATCCTGGGACCGGTTTCAGGGTATGACCCTTCATCAGCCAGGCTAGCTTGAATCCAGTGGAACAGTGAGCATGGGACCCACGTCTGGGCATACCCTTCCCGCTTAGGGCAAATTTAGCAACACAAAAAGATGATGGACGGCGTGCTAAACAAGGCAAACAAACCCCCAGTCACAGATTTGGGTTTAATCCATCGTTCTTTTGCTCACCATGCCACTCCAGGTTGGACCCAGCCATATGCAAATCTGTCTTGACCCTGTTCCTTATAGGAAAAGTCCAGCCCGATCTGCCAAGCCTGGTCCTCCCTGGACTGGAAACAACCATCCTGAGACTGGTTTCAGGGTATCACCCTTCATCAGCCAGGCTAGCTTGAATCCAGTGGCACAGTGAGCACATGACCCACGTCTCGTCATACCCTTCCCACTTAGGGTAACTTTAGCAAGACAAAAGGATGATGGATGGAGTGCTGAACAATGCAAACAATCATCCCCAGTCACAGCTCTGGGTTTAATCCATCCTTGTTTTGTTCAGCAAACCACCCCAGTTTGGACCCAGCCGTATGCAAATCAGTCTTGACCCTGTTCCTTATAGGAACAGTCCAGCCCAAACTGCCAAGCCAGTTCCTCCCTGGACCGGAAACAAGGATCCTGGTACCGGTTTCAGGGTATCACCATTCATCAGCCAGGCTAGCTTGAATCCAGTGGCACAGTGAGCACAGGACCCACGTCTGTGCATACCCTTCCCACTTAGGGCAACTTTTGCAACACAAAAGGATGATGGATGGAGTGCTGAACAAAGCAAACACTCACCCCCAGTCACAGATCTGGGTTTAATCCATCGTTCTTTTGCTCACCATCCCACCCCAGTTTGGACCCAGCCATATACAAATCAGGCTTGACCCTGTTCCTCATAGGAACAGTCCAGCCCGAACTGCCAAGCCAGGTCCTCCATGGACCGGAAACAAGCATCCTGGGACTGGTTTCAGGGTCTCACCCTTCATCAGTTTGG
The DNA here is from genome assembly GCF_031143425.1 of Pleurodeles waltl. NCBI lineage: Eukaryota > Metazoa > Chordata > Amphibia > Caudata > Salamandridae > Pleurodeles > Pleurodeles waltl. Next base: position 919,026,535 of record NC_090447.1, read on the forward strand.
CCAGCTTGAATCCAGTGTCACAGTGAGCACGGGACCCACGTCTGAGCATATCCTTCACACTTAGGGCAACCTTAGCAACAAAAAAGGATGATGGACGGAGTGCTGAACAATGCAAACACTCACCCCCAGTCACAGATCTGGGTTTAATCCATATTTCTTTTGCTCACCATGCCACCCCAGTTTGGAACCAGCCATATACAAATCAGTATTGACCCTGTTCCTTATAGGAAAAGTCCAGCTCGAACTGCCAAGCCAGGTCCTCTCTGGACCGGAAAAAAGCATTCTGGGACCAGTTTCAGGGTATCCCCCTTCATCAGCCAGGCTAGCTTGAATCCCGTGTCACTGTGAGCATGGGACCCACGTCTGGGCATACCCTTCCCACTTAGGGCAGCTTTAGCAACACAAAAGGATGATGGATGGAGTGCTGAACAATGCAAACACTCACCCACAGTCACAGATCTGGGTTTAATCCATTGTTCTTTTGCTCACCATGCCACCCCAGTTTGGACCCAGACATATACAAATCAGTCTTGACCCTGTTCCGTATAGGAACAGTCCACCCGAACTGCCAAGCCAGGTCCTCCCCGGACCAGAAACAAGCATCCTGGGACCAGTTTCAGGGTATCACCCTTCATCAGCCAGGCTAGCTTGAATCCAGTGGCACAGTGAGCAAGGGACCCACGTCTGGACATACCATTCCCACTTAGGACAACTTTAGCAACACAAAAGGATGATGGACGAAGCGCTGAACAATGCAAACACTCACCCCCTGTCACAGATCTGGATTTAATCCATTGTTCTTCTGCTCACCATGCCACCCCAGTTTGGACCCAGCCACATACAAATCAGTCTTGACCCTGTTCCTTTTAGGAACAGTCCATCCCGAACTGCCAAGCCAGGTCCTCCCTGGACCGGAAACAAGCATCCTGGGACCGGTTTCAGGGTATCACCCTTCATCAGCCAGGATAGCTTGAATCCAGTGGCACAGTGAGCATGGGACCCACGTCAGGGCATACCCTTCCCACTTAGGGCTACTTTAGCAACACAAAAGAATGATGGACGGAGTGCTGAACAATGCAAACACTCACCCCCAGTCACAGATCTATGTTCAATCCATCGTTCTTTTGCTCACCATGGCACCCCGGTTTGAACCCAGCCATATACAAAGAGGTCTTGACCCTGTTCATTATAGGAATAGTCCAGCCCGAGCTGGCAAGCCAGGTCCTCCCTGGACCGGAAACAAGCATCCTGGGACCGGTTTCAGGGTATCATCCTTCATCAGCCAGGCTAGCTTGAATCCAGTGGCACAATGAGCACGGGACCTATGTGTAGGCATACCCTTCGCACTTAGGGCAACTTTAGCAACACAAAACGATGATGGACGGAGTGCTGAACAATGCAAACACTCACCCCCAGTCACAGATCTGGGTTTAATCCATTGTTCTTTTGCTTACCATGCCACCCCAGTTTGGACCCAGCCATATACAAATCAGTCTTGACCCTGTTCCTTATAGGACCAGTCCAGCCCGAACTGCCAAGCCAGGTCCTCCCTGAACCGGAAAAAAGCATCCTGGGACCGGTTTCGGGGTATCATCATTCATCAGCCAGGCTAGCTTGAATCCAGTGGCACAGTGAGCACAGGACCCACATCTGGGCATACCCTTCCCACATAGGACAACTCTAGCAACACAAAAGGGTGATGAACGGAGTGCTGAACAATGCAAACACTCACCCCCAATCACAGATATGGATTTAATCCATCGTTCTTGTGCTTAACATGCCACCCCAGTTTGGACCAAGCCATTTACAAATTAGTCTTGAACCTGTTTCTTTTGGGAACAGTCCAGCCCGAACTGCCAAGCCAGGTCCTCCCTGGACCGGAAACAAACATCCTCGGACCGGTTTCAGGGTATCACCCTTCATCAGCCAGGCTAGCTTGAATCCAGTGGCACAGTGAGAATGGGGCCTATGTGTGGGCATACCCTTCGCACTTAGGGCAACTTTAGCAACACAAAACGATGATGGGCGGAGTGCTGAACAATGCAAACACTCACCCCTAGTCACAGATTTGGGTTTAATTCATTGTTCTTTTGCTAACCATGTCACCCAAGTTTGGACCCATCCATATACCATGTCACCCACGTTTGGACCCAGCCATATACAAATCAGTCTTGACCCTGTTCCTTATAGGAACAGTCCAGCCTGAACTGACAAGCCAGGTCCTCCCTGGACTGGAAAAAAGCATCCCAGGACCGGTTTCAGTGTATCACCATTCATCAGCCAGGCTAGCTTGAATCCAGTGGCACAGTGAGCATGGGACCCAAATCTGGGCACACCCTTCCCACTTAGGACAACTTTAGCAACACAAAAGGATGATGGACGAAGCGCTGAACAATGCAAACAGTCACCCCAGTCACAGATCTGGATTTAATCCATCGTTCTTCTGCTCACCATGCCACCCCAGTTTGGACCCAGCCATATACAAATCAGTCTTGACCCTGTTCCTTATAGGAACAGTCCAGCCCGAACTGCCAAGGCAGGTCCTCCCTGGCCCGGAAGCAAGAATTCTGGGACCGGGTTCAGGGTATCACCCTTCATCAGCCAGGCTAGCTTGAATCCAGTGGCACAGTGAGCATGGGATCCACGTCTGGGCATACCCTTCCCACTTAGGACAACTTTAGGAACACAAGAGAGTGATGAACGGAGTGCTGAACAATGCAAATACTCACCCCCAGTCACAGATATGGGTTTAATCCATTGTTCTTTTGCTTACCATGCCACCCCAGTTTGGACCACACCATATACAAATCAGTCTTGACCCTGGTCCTAATAGGAACAGTCCAGCCCGAACTGCCAAGGCAGGTCCTCCCTGGACCAGAAACAAGCTTTCTGGGACTGGGTTCAGGGTATCACCCTTCATCAGCCAGGCTAGCTTGAATCCAGTGGCACTGCACTTTGGTGGTGGCTGTTGTGGCCTATGCTGGCCCCCATTGGCTAAAGCCCTCCATGCCCCTGTTGCTCTCTTGTGACAATACCACCTAGCCATCATACGATATCCAGCCTCCACATCGAGGATGTGTCTGTACCGCACTGGCCGCCTCCGAAATCCACAGATTTTCTGTGCATTCATGTGGGCAGCTGTAAAAATAGAGAAAGCCAAACATTAGTGACATCATTGTGTGATACATGTACAGATGATAATCTAACACTTCCTCACAAATATCATATGCAGTTCAAATCATAGCACAGATGATAGAATGTCCCAGAGGAATGACATGCCAACGCAGCCTACCCATCAGCTAGCTAACAGCACACCAGTGCACAACAAGGTGTGTACTTAATTAACTGATCTGTGCATATATGTAGTGATATTGGTCACATAACAAATGCTGGAAGTACTCAACATGTGACAGGCCAAATAATCCCTATCTTCTGGATCACATTCAAGGTACATAAGACCTGTGATTTGTATATTGAACTGGCAGGATGGTATGCAGTTGGTACTCATAAAGGGGCATTGTAGTTGGCAAACATGAATGCTTGAAATACATGTCTGTCATCTACACTGTGACCAGCACACCTAGCTACATATCTTTTCTCCCCCAACACTGTGCCTCAGGGGGATGGCCATGCAAAACATATTTTCAAACATCAAGGACAAGCACAAAGCTTTGTCTAGCTGTACATGGTTTTAGTCAGTGTACCACATTAAGGAGGCCTGCCAACTAGGATTGAGACAACCATTGGACAATCACATCTACATTCATGCTTCTATTTGTGGACAACCACCAACATCAGATCTCACTGACACATTTCCTAAATCAACCACATTGATGCATGCACCCATCTGGCCTTGACCAGCATGCACGCCTATGATATATCACTCAAGTATCATGTAAATGGAGTACAACATTTTCAGCTAGATGCTGTGGACAGTCACCCATACAGTCCTTCATGTTCATTACTTAACAGGGATGCACAAGTATGTGTGTAAAACTGATGCATCACTGTTTTGTGTGAATAAGGGTATGACTTGCTGACTAAATTATGACACTGGCCACCTACAAATCAATTTTTGGTATACATGTGGCTACAAATCACCTTGTTTACCTGCCCATGCCTATTGCGCAGCTCTCAACTCCCAACATATGTCTCTCTGGCAGTGAATGTCTAACTCTTCATGGAAAACTATGTCAACCTCCTGTCAAGTAACATATCTGATCATGTGCCAGCTCATCATATCTCGCAACGTATCCAACACACAGGAGTCAATCACACAACAGCTCCAAACACAATACAGGACAAACAGTTTCACACTTACTGGATACGTCTGGGTCCTCAAATCGAGCCACTTCACCTATGGTGTAGGGGGCTGGTCCACCTGTAAACATGGAAGGGTGATATGTGCTCAATGTCTGCTCACTGTATACATGTTGGAACAACAAATCACTGTGTGACATTTTATATCATAGAGCTGCACATCAGGCATGTAGACACCCCAACAGACATACCATTGCAAACATGCATCGACACTGTCACTCCAGTGAGTGATAGACACACATATGCACACATGCACTGGCCCTAACAATCATGTGGTGCCAAACATGATTACTCAATTTTGTGGATAATACATTCCAGATGGTACTCCATTTCATATTTTGTAATTGGGAGACAAGTGCAATGACACACTCCTGGTACACTGCAATACCAGTGACTCAGGCATTGTGGCTAGTGCATCTAGGGACAATGAGTAACTGTGTGATGGACATGTGGGTTGATTTGCTTTCATGAATTAGTGTGCTTTAAGTGGTCCATAATAGGTGTGCCAGTGTTGTACGTATATTACATATGCCACATTGGCAGTGTACCCTGAGCTGTATATGACCCCTATGACAACATGATGGCAGGGATCCTGTGTGTTAATTGATGACAATGTTACGCTAAACATGGATTGGGCACTTTTCTGTTTCAAAACTGCAAAATGATGTATGCTGACAGTGTCTTAGTTGATCATCGTTGACAGAATGCATGGGCACAGGTGTACTCATTGCACCTGAAATGTGTCACTCTGGGCCATGTGTACCTATATCAGGTATTGTGAATCACACATTGCCAGATTCATTAACTTACAATTAGCAAGTTGGGTGATCAGAGGTAGTACACCCGAACTGACACTGTTCGCTAATGAAAAATGGGGTAGCAAATGTCCTACTTCTGCAGTCATGATGAGGTAGGTCTCTATTTGAAAACACCTTTGGAATGGCGGCCGTCACAGGAATGTTGGCCTGCTGAGATCAGCAGACCACCATGTATATGACTGCCTTCATACTGAGAAGTTTTAATTTGTAGAAATGCTGCTATATTTCAGCAGGGGTGTACCAAAAGTAATTTAACAACCTATTTCTTCACTATAATAGTATCATGGAAGCAGTCAATGGTCCCTTGCACAACATCATGCTCAAAACTAGTTTGTGAACATGCATTCACAAAGAGCAGGGATCCCATGCTGACCCTTTCACTTTAGAAAATGGGTTGGCACCAAAGTGACACAGATGGTAAATGCAATAGCTCACAATTGTGCCCAAGCAAAAAATGTTGTTGGGCCCTGCTACTCAATGATAGTATTTCAACGCCTACTCACCTGAAATGCCATGAGATGACCCTGTTTTGTGATAATGCAATCTGGTAGCATAATGGTCCATTTGGGTTTGGCCATGGGAATTATTATTTTTCCAGACGTAAACACACAGAAACAGTGAACTTAGGCCCAGAGGTGTAATTTAGTTTGTGTCACATTTGCTTCATTTGTTGATGCAACAGCGGTGAAAATTAGCAAAATGAATTTCAATTTAGCAAGTGTGCGCTACTTTTGCATCCAGAAATTATGCAAATGCAATGCAAACAAAGTAGAAATATGGGCCTGAGATAATAGTGAAGGTTATGAAGAGCTTGGTACGTATGGCCCTGAATACTGTTCAGACATGGTTCCACAAAACTGTGGACTGCATTGTTTCCATGTATTACCATGTGAAATACATCCCATTCCTGGTACACTCACAGTTTGTTCAACTTGTATTCCACATGTCCACAAACATTGCATGCAGCATGTCACAACATCGTCTACTGTCACTCCAGAGCATTGTACTGTACACATTAATCAATTTGGTACTCACCAACAAGGCCACCAATCACCACACCCAGGTAGTCCAGCAGGTCCTGCTCTCGGGCCACCAGGTCAGCCCAGTGATGCTTCAGCTGGTGGCTTCACCTTTGCCTACCTCAGCCGTCTTGCCTCCGTGTGATAACCCTGTATCACATGGCCCCCGGCCTCCAACATCAGGGGGAGGAAGTGGCACACCAGCCACACAAATGCCCCTAGCTCCTCCTCACCCATGCGCCCCAGCCGTGGCCTTCCCGACATCACACCAAAACAATAATTCAAAAGTAAAGAGGGAAAAGCAGGGAAAGGAGGTAGAAAAAGGAAACTTATCAAACACAAAGACAGCCCAAAACTACCCCAACTAGTACTACCCACAAACACACTCCCAACAGTATAAAGACAAATCTAAATACAATTAATGACACAAATACACTTACACAGGATACAAAACACACTTACCAAACACCAAAAGACAATGTATATAGCACACAGGAGACAAAATCACAAAATCCACAGAGAGACAATCCAAAACACAGCCACATAGGGGGTCATTCTGACCCTGGCGGTAAAATCCGCCAGGGCCAACGACCGCGGGAGCACCGCCAACAGACTGGCGGTGCTCCCTTGGGCATTCTGACCGCGGTGGTACAGCCGCGGTCAGAAACGGAAAACCGGCGGTGTACCGCCGGTTTTCCACTGCCCTGGGGAATCCTCCATGGCGGCGCAGCTTGCTGCGCCGCCATGGGGATTCCGACCCCCATACCGCCATCCTGTTCCTGGCGGTTTTGGCCGCCAGGCACAGGATGGCGGAATGGGGTGTCGTGGGGCCCTGGGGGCCCCTGCAGTGCACATGCCAATGGCATGGGTACTGCAGGGGCCCCCGTAACAGGGCCCCACCAAGATTTTCAGTGTCTGCCATGCAGACACTGAAAATCGCGACGGGTGCAACTGCACCCGTCGCACCCCTTCCACTCCGTCGGCTCCATTCGGAGCCGGCATCCTCATGGATGGGTGTTTCCCGCTGGGCTGGCGGGCGGCCTTCTGGCGGTCGCCCGCCAGCCCAGCGGGAAACCCAGAATACCCGCTGCGGTCTTTTGACCGCGCAGCGGTATTCTGGCGGTCCCAGCCAGGCCGGCGGCTTCCGCCGCCGGCCGGGGTCACAATGACCCCCATAGTCTAGAAGAATCACAGACTGCAAAGTGAAAGAGAAAGTACAGTCACTGTACCATTTCGGAAAACAGGATATCCTATTACATCACTTCCTGTCTCATTTGTGGCCCGTTTTTTGTCTTGCATGTACATTTTTGACACTTACGGTGTTTGCGTTAATATTTTTTGACGCATATACGTTAACATCTCACCCATTCATGGATCAATACATTTTCAATGGATATCAGCATCCCTGCAGTGCGCTGGTGGAATTAATGCTAGGGACCAATTGATGTATAATGTGCGTGAGCATCATTTTTTTATGCATTTGCGTCATTTTTTGATGTGTTTGCAACAACAATTCTGTCTTGAACTGTGTTTGTGTCATTTTCTAATTTTAACATGCATGCAGCCTGTAACTAGACAAAGATAGGATGGTATGAACTGCAGTGTGTTTTATAGTGTTTGGATACATGTGGCCGACCATACTACTGCGGCCCATAATACTCATATTGTTGTGCAGGATTAGCTCTCTTAACTGACGCAACAGCAGCACAAACTTTAGAAATTAAAACACATTTTTCAAGTTTGCGCAGGTGTTGCATCAATAGAGGACAGCAAGGCTATGGTACTAAAAAATGAATCCTTGCCTGTGTGTTTTGTGTGTGAATTGTCTGTTAAAATTATTTGTGTGCCTCTGTGGGAACGGCATGCAAAACATTTGGCGCAATGTTCATGCATGAATGTGTTAAAAATGGGTATAACCATCCGATGCCAATCAATGAGATAATCAGTCATGATATGTGTTTGTTATAGCTGTTACCTCTTATGCTGTGTGAACTTGCTTGACATTGGGGACAATACATTTCCCAAGACAAACTATACACAGGAAAGATCGAGGATGGCTGATGAGGGCTATGTCAGACATGTTATCCCTCACATCTCATGAAATGTTGGCTACCACTTCATGGTCACTTGTGTGTATACTACCCATGAGTCAGGCATTTGAACATGCTAGGAAGGTACAGTGTTTGTTACACAGAGTCTCAAATTCAATCATAACATTGCTATGTTCACCACAGTTTGACTAATGGAAATGACCTATGTTCCTCCTGTGGTTGTGGTGAACCAGCAGACCATGATGCATGTGTTCACATATTTCAAGTGGTTCATTGCACAAAAGTGTCTAGTTCAGGTGTGTGGCCATGTGTACCCTGTGTCAGTATTGGCCTCCATGGTGTAACAGTTATGTGCAGGTCTAGTCAGGAGTCTATGGAGCCAACCCTTCAATTAACTGAGTATCCTTCAAAGCAGATTTGACCTAAAGCCAAAGATCAGGTAACAGCATACAAGAGGATAGGGCAGCTATGGTACAGCAGAAATTTCAGAAGGGTGACGACAGAACAACCTTGATGTGTTCAAATACGCTATGATCAGTAATAGACAAACAGGCAGGTTTCATCACTACATTTGCACACAGGTTAGGGCTCTGAAGTTCCCTCCTGCAACAGGGAACATCAATGCCTCTGTGCTGATTAATCTCACAGCTAGTCACCACGCAAGCCCCATCAAAAGGTGGCGGACGAAGTGATTCTGTGTCTGGATCGCCAGGGCACAAACATGTATTGTCCTTACATACACATTAGCAGACCTTGTTTGTTGGCCTGGAGGCACAGTACCAAATCCAGGCATACAGCCATAGCACACTGTCACTATTTGGCACTAATGAATACATGCAAAACGAGACAAGGGTTGGGGGCTGGATTCGCCCCTTTGATAACATGTACCAGAACAAAATAAGATAATTAAACCATTGCATACATTTGAGGACTGGTCATAGAGCTACCAGACCCAATACCCCAAGAGGAAACGGAGGGCATGGAAACCAACTATGAGGCAAATGTAGCCACAGGGAACGTCTCTGGTTAACGCAAAGACTGGAACCAGTCTGGCTAACAGGATGCATGCTCTGTCAGGAACAGACATGAACAAGGTAAATACACAGTGAGCAGAGTCTGACTGGAACAAGCAGGAACAGCACTGTGGAAACAAAGAGCAGTTTCTGGTGTACTCTGCACTGTAACACAATCCCACAAGGGCTCTGGTACACAAATGAATTGTACTCCAATGCACAACAAGGAGATTCAGGAAATGGCAGCTTCTAAGCAGTTCCAGGCAGCAGTAAGGGAAGGGCAGAGTCAAATGGCTGGGCTTCATGAGAGTGCTCACAGGTGTGTGCAGCTTCATTCTCTCACAAGTCCTGGAGTTGAGAATCCCCTATATATGGGGCCAACCGGACCTTTCACATGGGAAGCAATGGACAGCAGAATACAGGTCTTACCGACTACCAGGCAGTGCATTATGGGACCTGAAGTCCATGCAGACTGATGAAGTAGATCTATGGCATGCCATACTGAAGAGGGAAGCACACAGGAGTCAGAATGGGAGTCTGAGTGAGTGTAGATGATGATTCCCAGGGTACAGATAGTCCATTTACAGCACCCCCTAGAGAAGGGTGGGCAGAGACTTAAAACATGGCAGTGGCAGGACTTATTACCTGGGATGGACTGCGTAGGGCATGTCTTGTGAGCATTGCGTGTCATACCTGTGGCACTTGTGCTATCCATTTTCAGGTTTGATGCACTTCTTGTCACACATGCTCCTTGCAGAGATAGCTGATATCACACTTACTGCTGTCAAGGGTCTGGTCATACAGTCCTGTTACCAATGCAATTTCACATCCACTGCCTCATGTATGATGCACTTTTTTACCTTGTGATTGATGGTGTCTTAGTTGGGTGTCATATGCTGCAATGGGCCAAGTTGGCAACATGGATGTGTTTCATAGCTGTGGTCCTTTGAAATTGCCCTTCAAATGTGAAATAGACAGGATGTATTTCATAAAAACTTTGTGTGATGTTTTCTGTACATTCATACCCATCAAATGTGATGTGGCATCTGAATATGCAAATTTCACTTTCTGCAATACTCCATGAGGCAATACTCTGATTATGATTCCTAAAGATCATATGATGTATACATAATTACCCAGAGTATGATTGAGTGATAAAGGGAGGTGTTTAATTCCATATCATAACAAAGTGGTGATAGTGACTATTGTTGGAAAAATGTTTGTACTATATGTTGTCTTCAACGCATTCCTGCAGCTGTGTTAGGATGTTCCCCCTCATTTTCCCAGACAGCATCCTCCTCCTCCTCCTCTTCAGGCAGTTATTGTTCAGGTTCATATAGGTGAATCTTCCTCCTAACACAAATGTTGTGCAGGATGGCACAGGTCAAAATGATCTTGCAGACCATTTCTGGGGAATATAGGAGGCTGCCTCCGGTGATGTTCAGGCACCTGAATCTGGACTTCAGGATGCCAAAAGTCCGTTTAACTATAGTGCGTGTCCTATGGTGTGCCTCATTATAAGCACGCTCTGCCGCTGTGCTTGGGTTTGCAAATGGGGCCATGATCCATGGCTGGATCCTGTAACTCTGATCAGCTGAAAGAGAAAATGGGGGTAAGTATTTTGTTGTTGGTTGCACAGGGAATGTCACTTTGCATGGCAGTTGTTATCTTGTGTCGTCTGTGACTCATATGTGTTTGTGGTATTGTGTGGAATCCTAGGCTGCTGTGAGGTTCTTTCTGCATTGGGTGTTTGACTAGCAAAACTGGTGTTTGGCTAATTTACCTGATATCTCTGGTATATTTAGAAATTTACAGTTCAGTGTGTATCTCCCATGCGTTATGTAGTGAGTTCGGCGCATTCACTGGAGGTGACATGATACTTCCACACACACAATAGATTCCACTGTGGTGGTAACATGGTTGTACTACATGGCCTGGACATCCCATCCAATTAGACATATGTAATTGCAGGTGAAATTCAACAGTGAGGCCCTTTGATTTGGCTAGGTGACAATGCACAACACATCTCCATAAGTTGGCAGCACTGAAGTGTTCAGTATTGAAAATGCACACTTATCCAATGTGTGACTAGTTCTATGCAAACCTGTTTTTGTTCCCTCACCCAGTTGGCTCATGTGCAACCGTGTACCTACACTACTGAACTTGTGCCATGTGAGCTGGCTAACTTGGTTATGGGAGTGAAGGTTTTAGTGTAGGAAGGTCTGTCTCCCTGTACATCTGTTATGTAGATGGGGAATTGTCTCATTCAGTATGTGTAGTAGTGTGCACTTTGCATTAGTGTCACATCAACATGTTTTCATTGCACAGTCCACTTCCTTATTGTTAGCTGGCAATGCCATCCCAGGGGTGAGGTGGGATATTGGTACTGGCTCAATAATTCCATGTCACCTTCATTTGAGTCAACGTCATCATGCTATGTGTCTCATGGTGTTTGACCTGCAGCAACACACATTGCACACCCCTTACACATGACGTATTGCTTGGAAGGGTGTGGGATTGAATGTGCCCTTATGTGATATTGAATGGTTAATCTTCCAAGTTGTCCTGCTAGTTAAGGCCATGTCATTGTCACTGTGTGGTTTCTAAATTGGTCCCTTGTGGCTCTAGATTGGCATTTATTGTTATTTGCAGCCATCATTTGTCCATAGGTGTGGGTCCCAGTGGGTCAGGATCTCAAACATAACTACCAGTGTCACACCTCAGTGTCTTCCTGCCCACGTGTCAATGTAGTGGTGTATGTCTTGTGTGTCCTACAGGGTGGCTGTGCTGTGTGCAAATTAGCAAATTACTAGGTTTCTGGACTTACCAACAAGAAGGCCATTGCCATATCATCCATCCTGGAAGTGCCGATTAATGGTGCTGTGGAGGAAAATGAAGGAATCATCCACACTCCCAGGATACTCTGCCATTATGTTGGTGAACAATCCCTGGTGATCAACAATGGCCTGCACATTGATGGAGTGGGTGTGCTTTCTGTTGCGGTATAGGTGCTCAGTTGCAGCAAGTGGCACAATCCAGACATGTGTGTAGTCAATGGCACCAAGCACGTGCGGGAAGCCATTAATTTGGTAAAACCCCTGTGGTCTCCTGCTGCTTCTGCTGTGTGTTGGGGAAGCTGATGTTGCGGGGTGTGAGGGAGATGATGGCATCAAGTTCCTTGGAAAGGAAGGCAGAGAATGAGGGCTGTGAGACCCTGGTAACCATGGCACCAGTAGTTTGAAATGAGCCACTTGCTAACATGTGCAGGACAGCTAGCAGCATGGTCTCCGGTGGAATAATGTGGGGTATCTGAAGCTGGCTGTTAGCTGTGGCTCAATTTGGCGCAGCAGCTGCTGTTTGGCTTGCCAGTAGAGTCAATACCTCTGGATGATATCATGTTCCCTGAGGCCCAGGAGGGTTGTCCTGGTCCTGAATAGCCTCTCCTGCCTTCTGCGTTGCCTTTGGGGTCCACGTTGGTGTGGTGGTAGCTGCTGCTGTTGGTCCTGTGCTCTGCATCGCCTGGCATGCTGCAGGAGTAGCACCTCCATGTCGTCCTTCTTGAGCAATGATGTTGCTTGTGTGAGTTTTCGTTAAGTAGTGGTGTGTTTGCCCCATTTTAACACCTGCCCTGACCCAGGTGTTAACATTTTACACAAATCGGGATTTGCATCATTTTCCGTCTCCGCCTCCCATCCGTGCATCATTTTTGCCTGGTTGGATAAATATGGCGCAGAGGTGTTTGAGTCATTTTTTGGACGGGAACGCCTACCTTGCATCTCATTGACGCAAGGCGGTTTCACGCATCCAGAAAATTACGCTCACTCTGATATTTTGATGCTAGGCGGGTCTAGCACCAAAATATAAATATGGTGTTAAGTTTGCGCCAGATTAGCATTAAAAAATGAGGCTAATCCGGCGCAAAGGGAGTATAAATATGGGCCTTAGTCTTCAAGGGTTCCAAAAGCCTTACAATCATGCCATTTTGGGTCATGTTGAATCTTTCAGCAAGGCCATCGGTCTGCGGTGGTATGGCGTTGAGACCCTGTACATTAGCCCACTCTTGTCCTACATGCAGTTTGTGTACACAGACAGGCAGACATAAAGTTGGTGAATCTGTCAGAGACAGCATGCCTGGGGAAACTCACATGGGTAAATATATCCATGAGAGCCCTGGCACCCTTTTTGCCTGGTCCACCAAGAAAAAGATGAACTTGTTGTGGCTGTCTTTGGGTCAAGGGGTCCAACAATATCAATGCCTACCCTTTCAAAGGCTGCTGCCACCACAGGAAATGGAAGCAGTTGATCCTTACGCTTTTCCTATGACTTCCACTCACCTGGCAGGTTACACCTACTCTGCAGTGTGCATCTGAATGCATCCTCATTCAAGGACAATAAAAGTGGTTGACCATTCAGTCAAAGGTTTTGACCTGCCCCAGATATCCTGCCAGGGGGATATCATGACCCAGCTCTAGTAGGAAGACAGGGTAGCACTGCGGGACCACTGACATGTGGATTGACCCAGGCCTAGGACCTTAACCACACTATACAGGAGACCATTCTCAAAAATAACTGATTTGATCACCACAGATGTCACCACTTGCCTTGGCTTCCACCTGTTGTGTATGCGCTCAAGTGTGGGTACTCCTGTAACACCTTGCAGAACTCTGTCTAGGGCGGTCCTTCTTCAGCTTGCATCTGGCTAGCTCAGGCAGTCTCCCAGGGTGGCAATGTCTTCCCCTGTAAGTTCTGAGACATTGCCCTCAGGATCTGCCTCTTGTTGGGCTGTGGGTATGTTGTGGGTAGGTTTCACTGTTCCTTTCCCTTCTTATTCCTGGAAGGCACCTTGACCACTTATTCAGGCTCCACAACCTTCTGTCTTCCCTACCAGGCTGACATGGGCAGTTTGTTTAGGCAGACTCAGAAAATCCCATCATCTTCAAGTGGAACTTAAGCAGTACCTCTTTCCAGATGTTGTGCTTTAAGTAATTTCATAACGGTCTGTGAACAGGGAGAGCTGAACTCACAGCTACCTTTAAGGAACCTATGCCCTTCCTCTCAAAAGGAACCCAAGCCACTGGACAGTGAATCAGGTGGTTGTCTGCTGTCGGCACCTGGTTTAACATAATTGAGCATACCAGATGATAGTTACCATTAGTCAAACAGGATCACATGTCTCTCACAGTGGATCCTGTGTCTCTCTGCCCATCAATTGTGAGATACTGCCTATACTATTAGTATTGGCAGGCATATGAGCCTTATTCACCCTTCCTTTGTTACCCAGGGACACTAAGGTAACCTTTGAACTCCCCCTTAAAAACTACCCAGGGAAACCTCCTCCTTCAGCACTATACTGGCTACTCCCAGGGTTGGCCCACCAGTGGGAGGCTGCTTCTTGAGGGGCTAAACAATATTCCCTTTTCTTTGCCCATATTGGTAAAACTAATAGTAGCAGGGTACATCTACCCAATTAACCCACCTGTCTTCGGCTCTGGATTGGACTGGGATTTCTTCCCTTGAAAAACTCTTTCAGCAGCCATTAGAGAATCCCTTTTGTTTTTTTTTAGTTCCCCCCTCCTTCTGCTGGTGGCAACCCAGTCCACCCTTTTTTAGAGCCCCCCCCCCAGGTACCTTCTTTTTTCACTAATACTAACCCAGATGCCTGTCTCATTTGCAAGATTGTTGGATAAAGTGAGCATGGAGTCAATAAGGTATTGGAACTACTCTGAAAAGCAATTACTGAACATGTGCTTACCCATGAAGAGATTGTGCAGCCCATTATAGCCACACACTTTGCTGTACTTCATCCAACCAGCTAGTGCTTTACTGGAGTAATCCACAAAATGCACGAAGGACCGGTTGGAGAGTTGCTGTCTGTCCTTAAACTTTAAGCAGTATTTCTCCTTGGTAAGACTAAAGTTGACAACAAGAGCTTCTTTCATGGGAACATAACTCATCTTGTCTGCCTTATTGAGGGCTTAAAGGGAATCCCTCCTCTGGGACCCCACACATGCACAAGGTGACCTCATAGACCTAAAACCACTTGTCAGTGTCAATCACCAGCACAAAGCTAGCCACAGGGTCTTGAGGGATGTGGATCTTTTTACCTCCTCTAGACACCTCTGTGTCACTTTCAACATCTGCACTGGACTCTCTGACTCGCCTAGCTTTCAGGTCCAGCTGAGTCTGACTCACTTCATGAGCCAACATTTTCTTCTGATCCAGAGGCAAACTTTTCTCTTCTAGGTCCCTCAGTGTTGCTGCCTCAGCTTTCCTCTTCACCATGGTCAGCTTATACTCCTTTATGGTCATCTCTTTTTCCTTTATAACCAAAGTGGCCAGTTGCAGCTTCAGGGCCCTCTTGGTTTGTATGTCCTCTAAGTCTAATGGGGTAATCTTGTGACTGAAAGCTTTGCTCGTGCTGCAGAAAAGGTTGGGGATCTGGCTCCTGTAGGATCATTGTCTTCTTGCACTGGGGAATCTGCAGTGCCCTCTTCCTCCACCTCTATTTCCTCTTCACCCCCTTTCTCGCCACTGCTCCTCTTGATTCTCCAAGCCGGCCTGCAGAAACTGGACGTCCTCCCCAACTGCTGTGAAACATTATTGTTAGTGGAACCAATAACAGGTTCTGCTTATGGATTTTCATAAGGAAAATAACTCCAACATTGTATTTACTGCATTTAGTTACAGTGGCTTAATTTACAGACATTTTCCTCTTGTAAAAAATCTTGTTATGACTTTTTAGAAATGTACACACCATTTGATTGTGCATGTTGTTTCAATGTAAGAACAATAAGCACATACTTTCCAAATCAATGGGGCAAGATTTATAAACACTCCACCTTTTTTAAAATACTTTTTAAATTGAAGAACATAAAGTAGCAGCTGGTCATAGGAGCCTAATTTGCTCAGAAACAGAGTTGTGATAACATACTCCACAATGCACATGGCCTAAAAGGTACATGTCTTCAAAATGAAAAAAATTAACTGGCCTGGAAAAGTAGTTGCAAAACATAATATAGGAGCTATTGGCAGCAGTTTGCCTGGCAAATAACTCTGAGCCCCCTCTACCCATGTCATGGAACTTTCATGAAAACAAGGTGAAACCCATTGACATAACAATAACTAAGCCCTACATGGAGAAAATTATTGAGCAATTCAATGTATGCTTTCAGTATAAGCTTACCTTCGCTATAACATCTAGAAAAACCATAACGCATGCTGGGAATTCTCAATGTAAAATGAACCAAAAGAATATAATTGAAAACACATGCCTTATTCTCTAACCACTATAGTTCATCTACTTAATTCCATATTTTCTGCTCCTGCTGCAGAATTTCAAGGCAGTCTATTGTAAAGAATTGTTTTACAGTTGTACCTTCTTTTTTGATTTTTGAAATAATTTTGTATAACTTGATTTTAGCTGTCTCCTTTTAAGTGCTTCATTGGCTTAATGCCAATGCTTGCTTTAATACATCTGTTATTAAATATAACAACGCTTATATATTCAAATGTATTACTATTATTGAATATAAAAATGCTTATAGGTTCTCTGGATAAGGAAGACCCAGAAATAAATCCCTTAAATATAATTGCATATCAGCAACATCCCAAGTGCTCTCCGGTACTTTCCTGTTTGTTCAATTTTCTGATACCAACTACACAAAAATACATTTTGTTCATATTTACTTAATTTTGCAAGAATAATCTGCGTAATAAAAGCAGTTGGCTGGTTGAATTGTCTGCAATTTGTGAGTTGTAAGCTGAGGATTGTGCTTGAGGGTATTACTTTCTTTGGGGTTTTATTGTCTAGATGCAGGTGGAACAGTGATCTAGGAAACAGCCAAGTTATTCTGCTGGCTGGTAGTGATTTCCAGAGCCTGGCTGCTTGTACTGTGGTAGTAGTATTTCCCATAGATGTCATATGATAATGTGATGTAAGACACTGGGTTGGCCTATTGATTGTGGAGGGCAATAATCCTACTCAAGCGACAACCAAAATCCTTGTCCGGGTGAACCACAAAAGTCACAAAATTAACCTATGCTTAAGCCTCTAGTGCCTTGGCACAAAATCAATTAGACTTAACTTAGAGGCACTGTGTAAAGTTTTTATGCAGCACACAAATAGTAATAAAGGGAAGACCAAACACAAGAAAAATCCACAAAAAAGTATAGAAAAATTGGATACGTTTTAACAAATAAAATGACACTATAGCAAATTAAATCCAATCAGTAGAAACAGAGTTATGAATTTTAAACATTTTTAGTATCTGGTCGCAAAACACTGGGGCAAATTTAAAAGTTAAGACCGACCACATTCAAGAATGATTTGGATATGCCAGGTGGATTGGATCAGGTCTCGGCTTACCTATGGGCTTAGAAGATATCTTGAAGCAATTGTCCTGGAGAACATAGAGTTCAGTTGTACAATTCAGTGACTATATCGAAGGGGGAGTTGTCATTGCTAGGGAATGCTGGACAAGGTCATGGTGAAGCCGACGAGAATGGTGGAAAAAGCTGAATGGGAGAAGACCAAGGCTGTTGACTTTGTTGATGGGGAGCCTGTTGCAATCGAGCCCAGAGAAGAGTTTTACCTTTGAACTGAGACAACTTTTAAGAAGTAGAAAACCTGCATCACGATGAGCTGCAAGCTGTAGCTGAAAAGGGCTTCAGCATCATTCAGAGGTCTGCTGAACAGAGTTTGCTGCTATTGAGAAAAACATAGTGGCAACTACAACAAATTCAGGTCCATTGCTGCGTTTTTGGTGAATCAGCTGACAGGCAGGTCCTGGTCATTCGTCATCTCTTTTTCACTTTTTTGATAAAACGTTTTCTAAGTCCCAACTTTTAGGGTTGGGCAGGAGCACCACCTCTAACACCTGTTCCAAGATTCTGGGCCACCATTTTGAGGGTTTCATTCACTCCGGCAGAGGCCAGATCAATGGTTCAAAATCTCTGGAACTTGTTATGTCCCTGTAGCTCACACAGGAGCCAGTCAACTGACCCATGTAGTCACTCTGGTAGCCCTGGACTCTAGCAGCAAGAAAAGCCTCAAGCAGCAGGGCAGTCCTCTGGTGATCAAAGCAGGCCTCAATTAGCAGGGTGGGCCTCTGGTAGCAGCAGGGACGTCCTCTAGGAAGCAAGGCAGTCCTTCTAAAGACTTCCAGAGGTCCAGGAGTGTACTAAAGAGTTGCTCTGAGAGTCCAATATTTATACCTGATGCAAACCTTTGAAATGGGATATTTTTCGCAAGGTTATTGTCTTTCGCTGTCAAGGCTTCAGGAAGTCTGGGGTCACAAAAGCTTAGTGTCATGTTCCTTCATGTGTGGGCTGGAGACAGCTTTTTGAAATGTAAGTGGGACAGAGAACAGCTCTGCCCCAACAATCCTGGCCACCCTGCCTACATTCAGCCCCCGTCTCACTGTCTGACAGGAATACACAAACCCCAACAGCAAAGCCATTCACAGTTATATGACCCAGGACACTGACAGGGGCACAAAAATTGGTAGGGCATGAAAATGCCAATTTTCTAAAAGTGGCATTTGCAGAATTAAAATTCAACTTGACCATTAAGAAGGATTTTAAATTACAGTTCACTTGAATAGAAACATGACATTTCTCCCTGTCCCTAATCAAATGTAACACTTATTAAATAACAAAGGTAACTCAATGTCATATTATGGGAGATGCATGCATTGCAATAGCAAAATACACATTCTGGAGATTTTCACGACCAGGACATGTAAAACGTAAAAACACATGTCCAACTTTTTAAAAGCAATGCACCATGCCCTATGGGCTTTTTAGGGCTGACCTTAGGGGCGGCTTATATGTATTAACAAGGAAGATTTAGACTCGGCAAAAGGTCTATTTATTTATTTTGCAGGGTCAAATTGGCGGTTTAAAACTGCAGTACAGTCTGCAATGGAAAGCCTGACACATATTTTAAATTGATACTTTAGTGAGTTGCACAATGAGTGCTACAGCCAACTAGCGGCATTTAATGTCAGGCCTTGGATACATGCAGTATCATTTTGCTACAGACCTACATGTGAAGTAAATGAGCTAAGCAGGTTTAAGTCAATTTTACCATGATTTAAGGAGAGAACACAAGCACTTTAGAACTGGGTAGCAGTAGTAAAGTGCTTACAGTCCAAATGGCAACATAAAACACATTTCAGAAAAGAAGAGGGGAGAAAGAAAGACTAGGGACAGACCACACCAAAAATGTCCAGTCTAACATTTGGTATGATGATAAGCGGTGCAAGCCTGGAGAGCAGTGTTCTGTTTGGTTTGTATTGCTTTGAATTTAACTTGCAGGCACAACAGCTCCTTTCCTTGGGAGGCTCAGTGAACAATGCAGTACCTTGAAAATTGCCCTTCTGGCTATTGGTAGTCAGTGGAGTGATTGCAGGACTGGGATGTATGTATTCTCTTGGGTAAAGGTAGAGAAGAAACCTTGATCAAAATTTTGGGTGAGTTGTATTTTGCATAATATGAATGTGGGTGCAGGACAAGTATAAACTTTTGGCATAGTCAAGCTTGGAGATTATGATCATGATGATGGCTTGAAGATTATGTGATGTGCAAGGCATGGGAAGATGTGCCATAGTGTAGAAGGCACCCTTTATTATGTTGTTAGCATGAGGTATCGTTAGACCTGAGAGCCTTAGGGTGGTCACCCCTAACTTTTTTGCCTGCCTCCCTCCACTTTTTGGACACTGTTTTTGCTGGTTTTAGGACTCTGTGCATTTTACCACTGCTAACCAGTGCTAAAGTGCATATGTTCTCTCTCTTAAAACATGGTGCCATTGGTTCCTACCCAATGGGCTTATTTAATCTACTTGTAAGACCCCAGTGAAGTGCACTACATGTGCCCAGGTCCTACAGACTAAATGCTACTAGTGTGTCTGCAGCACTGGTTGTGCCACCCACATAATTAGTATCTTAACCATGCCTCAGGCCTGCCATTGCAAGGCCTGTGTATGTACCTGGCATTTAAAAGTACTTGCCAAGCCTCAAACTCCCCTTTTTCTACATATAAGTCACCCCTAAGGTGGTCCCTAGGTAACCCATAGGGCAGGGTGCTACATAGATAAAAGGCAGGACATGTACCTGTGTAGTTTATATGTCCTGGCAGTGTAAAACCCCTAATTTCCTTTTACACTGCTGTGAGGCCTGCTCCTTTCGTAGGCTAACATTAGGGCTACCCTCATATTCTGTTTAAGTGGTAGATTCTGATCTGAAAGGAGTAACAAGGTCATATGTAGTATGGCCAGAATGGTAATACAAAATCCTGCTAAGTGGTGAAGTTGGATTTAATATTACTATTTTAGAAATGCCACTTTTAGAAAGTGAGCATTTTTCTGCACTTAAATCCTTCTGTGCCTTACAATCCACGTCTGGCTAGGTTTATTTGACAGCTCCCTTGTGCATTCACTCAGACACCACCAAACACAGGATTCTCAGTCACACTTGTGCACATCTGTATATTGAATGGGTCTTCCTGGGCTGGGTGGGTGGAGGGCCTGACACTTACATGTCAAAGGACAGTAGACTGCCCTCACACAAAGGACTGCCCCACCCCTCTACTGGGATCCTGGCAGACAGGATGTAACTGAAAGTTAACTTCAAAGTCACTCTTTGAAGTATCCCCTATTTCAAAGGCACATTTGGGTATTTAAGCAGGGTCTCTGACCCCACCAACTACGACACTTTTAGACAGGATACTGGCGGAGAATCCCTGAACCAGAACCTGCAACCTGCCAAGAAGAACTGCCTGGCTGTCCAAAGGACTCACCTGACTGCTTTTCTGCAGAGGACTGCTGCCCTGCTGTTGCCCTGCTGCCTTGCTGTCCTCTGGCTCTGCTGAGAAGGGCTCTCCAAGGGCTTGGATAGAGCTTGCCTCCTGTTCCCTGAAGTCTCAGGACCAAAAAGACTTTATCTCTGCAAGAGAACTCCTTGTGCGGCAAAAATAGATGCACAGCCCGCAAGAAAGGAAGACCAGCCTGCCTTGTGGTGAGAAAATCATTGCACGCTAAACCGGAACGACACAGCCAGACTTCCCGATGAGGAGATCGATGCAGCACCAGTGTTGCAACTGGAAATTTGACACACGGCCCACTGAATCGATGCAAAGCTGAATAACGCAGCCCGAATTCCTGAGAGGAATCAACGCAGCGGCTGCCATGCAGCAGAAATTTCCACGCATCGCCCACCGGATCGACGCAGCCCCTGTGACTTCGGCCTGCACGCCCAGGATTTCAACACATTGTCACCGGGGCGTCTGAAAACCCCGCAACCCAAAGAGGATCCCAGTCTCTGTGTCAGAAATCGATGCAAAGCCTGGCCCAGCATAAAAACTCAACGACACATCGTCTATGTGCACCGGAAAAATCTACGCATACCTCCCCCTTTTCCATGCACCTCCTCCTCTGCTGTCCCTTGCAGAGAATTTGAACACAAACCAGGTACTTTGTACATGCAAGAGACATTTGTTGCTTTTTAACAACTAAAGGCTCTTTATATCATTTTCTAAGTGATATTTCAATGTGTACTTATTGAATCTTGATCGTTGTGACCTGCATCTTACCAGATAACTATTATATATTTTTCTAAACACTGTGGCCCATATTTATACTTTTTGACGCAAAACTGCGCTAACGCAGTTTTGCGTCAAAAAAATTAGCGCCGGCTAACGCCATTCTGAAGCGCCATGCGGGCGCCGTATTTATTGAATGACGTTAGCCGGCGTTAGCCGCCGGCGCTGTCTGGTGTGCGTTAAAAAAAACGACGTACACCAGGCAGTGCCGGCGTAGGGGAAAATGGAGCTTGGGCGTCAAGAAATGGGGCAAGTCAGGTTGAGGCAATTTTTTCGCCTCAACCCGATTTGCGCCATTTTTTTTCACTCCCAACCCCCATAGAAATGACTCCTGTCTTAGCAAAGACAGGAGTCATGCCCCCTTGCCCAATGGCCATGCCCAGGGGACTTCTGTCCCCTGGGCATGGTCATTGGGCATAGTGGCATGTAGGGGGGCACAAATCAGGCCCCCCTATGCCACGAAAAAACCCCCAAAAAAAAACACTTACCTGAACTTACCTTAATGTCCCTGGGATGGGTCCCTCCAGCCTTGGGTGTCCTCCTGGGGTGGGCAAGGGTGACAGGGGGTGTCCCTGGGGGCATGGGAGGGCACCTCTGGGCTCCTTCAGAGCCCACAGGTCCCTTAACGCCTGCCTTTTGCAGGCGCTAAAAAACGGTGCAAAAGCAGCCGTACGTCATTTTTTTTGACCCGCCCACTCCCGGGCGTGAATTTTGCCCGGGAGTATAAATCCGACGCACATGCCTCGGAGTCGATTTTTTAGACGTGAACGCCTACCTTGCATCTCATTAACGCAAAGTAGGTGTCCACGCTAAAAAATGACGCAAACTCCATTGACTTTGGCGCTAGACGCGTCTAACGCCAAAGTATAAATATGGAGTTAGTTTTGCGTCGAAATTGCGTAAAAAAAAAACTACGCAATTCCGGCGCAAACAGAGTATAAATATGCCCCTGTATGGTGTATCTTTTGAGGTGTTATACTGTGTTATTGCATGATTTATTGCACAAATACTTTACACATTGCCTTCTAAGTTAAGCCTGATGGCTCAGTGCCAAGCTACTAGAGGATGGGCACAGGATAATTTGGACCGTGTGTGACTTACCCTGACTAGAGTGAGGGTCCTTGCTTGGACAGGGGGTAACCTGACTGCCAATCAAAGACCCCATTTCTAACAGATATCAAGGATAAGACTGACTCCAGGGCTAGGTCTAGATTTCTAATTTCTGTTGATGTTCTTGGAGGGGCTTTATGTTTCCTACATCACATGCCATAGGCTGGTAGTTTTGCCATTCCCTGCATGTGATAGCATCTGTCTTTGCTGTATTGAGCTGGTTATTCATCATCTATGTGTTTATGGCACAAAGGTAGTCATTGAATTTTTGACTTCAGCGCTATTCATTTTTACAATTATATGGGTCTTATTTACAGATTTGTAATAAGTGAGGTTGTAGGATTTAATCAGGGCATTTGGGCCAAGACAAGACCTTTGCCAGGCCTGTCACCCACTTCCATTGTCCGAGAAAGCGGGTAGCCTCAGATAACTTCTGTAGGGCCTGCCCCCCTGCCAGGCTAGTGGGAAAACAGGGAAAAGGCTTAAGGCCCCCCGATCCCGCTCTCCCTCGTTGGCACCCCCTTTGAAAGGGTGGGCATCAACGTCCTTGGTCCCTTGGATCCCAAAACCATCCTAGGCAACATGTTTCTTCTGGTTTTGGTGGACCATGCCACCCGCTATCCAGAGGCAATCCCTCTAAGGACAGTGATTGCACCGGTGGTATGAAAAAGTGATGCAGTGATGTGTCACTGGGAAAAGGCAGGATTGCAGGATTGTGCCATATTTAAGACAATACAGCACGCTCCTGTCCTCTCCCCTGCATTGGTGCGCAATAGGCTGACTAGCACCAATAGAGTCACCCTTGTACTAGGGTGCAAGCGTACCTATTGTTTTTGTGCAGTAAGGGTCACCTTTCTGTACAAAACCAATCCTGAGAGGACTTTTTCTCTTTCAATGTGTGCTGCAGTAAGCAGCACACATAGAAAGAGGGAACAAATCAAGGATAAATAAAGATATTTCTCTCCATTATGCTTCTCCTGGGGAGGCGTATCATGTTGGCCCATTTCCAGGTTCTCCTGTTCTTGTGAATCTGCAAATGCATCCAAATCAATCAATCAATCAATCAATCAAAGCATTTATAGAGCGCGCTACTCACCTGAGAGGGTCTCAAGGCGCTGGGGATGGGGGGGGTTACTGCTGCTCAAAAAGCCATGCCTTGAGGCGCTTCCTGAAGGTGAGATGGTCCTTGGTAGTTCTTAGGTGTGCGGGGAGGGAGTTCCATGCTTTGGCTGCCAGGTAGGTGAAGGATTTACCTCATGCAGTGGTTCTGCGGATGCGTGGGACGGTGGCGAGGCTGGCTGAGCGAAGCTGACGGGTGGGCGTGTAGAATGAGAGGCGGCTGTTAAGATATTCGGGGCCCATGTTGTGGAGAGCTTTGTGTGCATGGGTGAGGAGCCTGAAGGTGATCCTCTTGTTGACGAGGAGCCATTGCAGGTGTTTCAGGTGGGTGGATATTTGACTGTGGCGCGGTATGTCGAGGATGAGGCTTGCGGAGGCGTCTGTATGTGTTGAAGACGTTTCTGTAGCTTTGTGGTGGTCCCTGCGTATAGGGTGTTTCCGTAGTCCAGACGGCTTGTGACGAGGGCATGAGTAACTGTCTTTCTGGTTTCGGCAGGGATCCATTGGAAGATCTTTCGGAGCATGCGAAGGGTGTGGAAGCATGATGACGAGACAGCATTGACTTGCTTGGTCATAGTGAGGAGGGGGTCCAGGATGAATCCGAGGTTGCGTGCGTGGTCTGAGGGGGTTGGTGCAGTGCCCAGAGCCGTGGGCCACCAGGAGTCGTCCCAGGCGGACGGGGATTGTCCGAGGATGAGGACTTCCGTCTTGTCTGAGTTCAGCTTCAAGCGGCTGAGCTTCATCCATTCCGCGACGTCTTTCATTCCTTCATGTAGTTTGATTTTGGCGGTGGTTGGGTCTTTGGTGAGGGAGAGTATCAGCTGGGTGTCGTCGGCGTAGGGGATGATGTTGATGTTGTGTTTGCGAGCGATGCCGGCGAGGCGGCTCATGTAGATATTGAAGAGGGTTGGGCTGAGCGATGAACCTTGGGGTACGCCGCAGATGATCTCGGTGGGTTCTGAGAGGAAGGGCGGGAGGTAGACTCTTTGGGTTCTGTCTGAGAGGAACGAGATGATCCATTCAAGGGCATGTCCTAAGATTCCAGTGGACTGGAGGCGGGTTATTAGGGTGCGATGGCATACGGTGTCGAAGTCAGCCGAGAGGTCCAGGAGGATGAGGGTGGCTGTTTCTCCATTGTCCATCAGAGTTCTGATGTCGTCAGTGACTGCGATGAGGGCGGTTTCCGTGCTGTGGTTGGCTCGAAATCCTGATTGGGAAGGGTCGAGCGAGTTGTTAGCTTCAAGAAACTTGGTCAGCTGCTTGTTGACGGTCTTCTCAATGACCTTGACCGGGAAGGGGAGAAGAGAGATGGGGCGGAAGTTCTTTAGGTCGTTGGGGTCAGCCGTGGGTTTTTTCAGGAGGGCGTTGACTTCCGCGTGTTTCCAGCTCTCGGGGAAGGTGGCAGATGAGAACGAGCTGTTGATGATGCTCCGAAGATGTGATGGGGGCACGGGTCCGAGGGGGAGCCGGAGTGGATGGTGTTCATTGTGATTCTGGTCTCTTCAGAGCTGATGGGGGTCCAGGCGTTGAGTGTAGTGGTGGGGGCTGTTGGTTCGGTGGTGGGCGGCGAGGTCTGGGGTCCGAAGCTGTCGTGTAGGTCTGCGATCTTTCGGTGGAAGAAAGTAGTGAGGGAGTTGCAGAGTTCTTGTGAGGGCGTGATGACGTTGGAGCTGGCGCTGGGGTTGGAGAGTTCTTTGACGATGTTGAAGAGTTCTTTGCTGTTGTGGGTGTTGTTGTCTACTCTCTCTTTGAATGACGTCCTTTTGGTGGAACGGATCAGCTGGTGGTGTTCACGGGCGGCGATCTTGAGGACTGACATGTTTTCTGCGGTGCGCTCTTTGCGCCAGGTTTTTTCGAGGGTACGGCAGGATTTCTTGGATTCTTTGAGGGGTCCGTGAACCACAGGGGTTTCCTGATGCTGGTCCCGCTTGGGTGGCTTTTAAGTGGAGCGAGGTTTTCGGCACAGTTGGTGATCCACTGCGTGAGGCTGAGGGCTGCGTTGTTGGCGTCGGTGGTGATGGCTGGTGGGTTTTGGTTCAGTGTTGAGAGGAGCTGCTCTGTGGAGATTTTGCTACAGTGTCTGCGGGGGATTTGTTGTGTGCGATGGTGGTGGGTCTCCCGTTTGAAGGTGAAGTGGACGCATCTGTGGTCAGTCCAGTGTAGTTCAGAGGAGTGGCTGAAGGTTATGTGGTTGCTGGCGGAGAAGATGGGGTCGAGCGTGTGGCCAGCGGTGTGGGTGGGGGTGTTCACCAGTTGCTTGAGTCCGAGGTTGGCGAGGTTGGCGAGCAGGGTGGCAGTGTTGTTGTTTTTCTCCAGGTGGAAGTTCAGGTCCCCGAGGAGGATGTAGTCTGGTGAGGCTAGGGCGTGCGGGCTGATGAGATCGGTGATGGTTTCGCTGAATTGGGTGCGTTGGCCCGGAGGCCTGTAGACGAGAGTTCCTTTGAGGGTGGTTCTGGGGTCGGTGTGGATCTGGACGTGTATGTGTTCGGTGGCGAGGGTTTTTTTTTCGTGGTGGTCATGATGTTGAGGGTTTTCCTGTAGATGATGGCGATTCCTCCACCGGTTTGGTTGATGCGGTCCTTCCGGGCAATCTTGTAGCCATCGAGGATGGCTATGGCGATGTCAGGTGCCGAGGAGGCGTTCATCCAGGTTTCTGTGATGAAGGCGACGTCTGGTGCTGTTGTGTCCAGGAGGTCCCATAGTTCGATGGCGTGCTTGTGGACGGAGCGTGTGTTGAGAAGGATGCACTTGAGGTGGGTGTTGGTGCGAGGGCCGGCTGTAGGTCTGCAGGCTCAGTGGAATGTGTACTTGCAGGCTTGACAGGTGAAGGGTCCATGAGTACATTTAGGGCTGGCTTGGTAGCAGGTGTCTGTTCGTCCGAGGTTGAGGGCATTGCGGGAGGCGGCGTCGTAACTTAGTTGGGTGTTTTGGGTGTGGTGGGGGCCAGGGGTTCTGGCGCTGGGCGCAGTCCAGGCGCTGACGGGTGCAGACGGGCTTGCCTTTGGTGCGCCTTTGGAGCACCAGCGGCGCGGCCGCGCAGCGTCTGCCATAATAGGGAAGGGGGGGAGGGGTCAGCAGGGAGGCGGGAGGGAGGACGACGAATGGGAGCAGGGGGGGGCGGGCCGCACAGGTGGCAGCAGCGGGAAAGTGGGAAGCGGGAGGCGGGAAAGCACAAAGGAATAAAAATAAGAGGAAAATCACAGAAGCAAAGAGCAAAGGAATGAAAATAAGAGGAAAATCACAGAAGCAAAGCGCTAAAGAATGAAAATAAGAGTTAAATCACAGAAGCAAAGCGCAAAGGAATGAAAATAAGAGGAAAATCACAGAGGCGAAGCGCAAAGGAAACCTGAGACCTACAAAGAAGTGGCAGGGGCCCGGGCAGGTGGAGCTGCAACGGCGGGGAAGCGACCTACCCGAGGGTCAAGAGTCGCTATCTCTGCCGCGAAGCGGGCACCATAAGAGGGAAGGGGGGGAGGAGGGGTCAGCAAGGGAGGCAGGAGGCTGGAGCGAGGACGACGAATGGGAGCAGTGTGGGGCGGGCCCGCATGGGTGGCAGTGGCGGGAAAGCGGGAAGCGGGAGGCGGGAGGCGGGAAAGCGCAAAGGAATGAAAATAAGAGGAAAATCACAGAAGCAAAGCGCAAAGGAATGAAAATAAGTGGAAAATCACAGAGGCGAAGTGCAAAGGAAACCTGAGACCTACAAAGAAGTGGCATGGGCCTAGGCAGGTGGAGCTACAGCGGCGGGGAAGCGACTATTGATGTTACATGGTGCAGAGTAATTCAATGCAGCAATTTGCTCTGTGTTACATGGTTCTGCATCTGCAGTATGCTTTGAAACTCATGGGAACCCGATGCCACCTTAAGGTATAGTTGGCAAATGGTTCTGCATCTGACTCCACAAGACCATTGTGCCTATAATATTCCTGATACAAGCAGTGTCACATTCCCTTGAAGCACGCATCCCATGCTCTTTTAGAATTTTCTTTAGCAGGGCCATCATTATAAGGAGATCTTTCTCGTAAGTTGGAACCGGATCAAAGGATTCCTCTGCAATCCTTTAATACCTGGCTCAGTTGGTTGAATTGTCTGTGAAAGTTGCTTTCAGAGACCCACGCAGACTACCAGTGTTGGCCCTGCAAACTTGGTGATAGAATTTGATTACATCCTTTTTACATTCTATCTCCATCCTCACCAAGCCAAATTTCAGATGTAACACTGTCTGCCTTGTAGGTCTTGGGATCTGAAATATTTTCTTATAGGTTTTAGATGGCAGTTCTAGAGTACCGTGGTGAGCCTGCCACAGTATGCAAGATGACTGAGCTAATTGTTAGTAATAGTTTGGCCTTAATAACTCTCCTGATCACCTCTGCAGTGGGAGATGTAAGCCTATGGTAGAAATTGCACAGGGCATAACTAATTATCTCCGATTTCTCTTCCAGCGATGCTGCCTGATATGAAGTTTTGCCAGTATCTGATGTCCAAACTCCATGGTAATTATATTTAGTTGCTATCCTTATCTTTAGCAGGCTGAGGTTTCATTGCATCAGATGTTTTTTGGTTGACGGCCAAAAATCTGGACCTCAGTCTTAGCTGCATTTACCCACAAAGAGTTTTTTAGGTTATACCAGTAAAGTACATCCAGACCCCTTTTCAACCCTATCTGAGTCTGGGTGAGCAGAACCAGGTCACCAGCGTGGGGGGGGGATTGTGTTCCCCTTAAGTAGCTTCTCCCCCAGGTCAGTGGAATATAGATTGAAAAGAGTGGGGGCAATAGCACAGCCGTGTTTTAGACCTCTATTGGTGTACATTTTCTCTGTTGAATGAGTTTGAGATAGCTTAACTCACACCCATAGGTACAGATAAAAATTGTGTCCGCCAGCAGTTTTTTGAGTATCCAGTTTTTTCCAGAGGGTGTTACATTTAACTCCATCAAAGGCAGCACTATAATCTATAGAGCAGGCAAAAAGTGGAGGGGACAAAAACCTCTGTGTTTAGGCAGCTAAATATAAGAGAGCAAGTACATTATCTATAGTGGAAGACTTGAATCTGAACCTGGTTTGATGCATGGATATGGTGTTATTCTCCGTTATCCAGTTTTCAGGCTCTTATAAAAGAACTTTTGCAAAAGCCTTGACATCCACATCCAGTTGGGATCTTAGCCCATAGTTTTAGGGTCCCATCATGTTGGATGCTCCTAAGGATGTTTTCTACTAACTCTGCTGCAACCTTTAGGGGGCTGTTGTTAAGACCTTCTAACGCATGTTGCAGCATTGAAATACTTTGAACCTCTGCATTGTTGGAATACACTCTCAGTTTTACCACATGGCTCTGCCAGTCACAGGCAGAGGCTACGTTATCCTTGCTGGCAGATGAATGAAGCATGGTGTTAACTTCATTTCCATTGTTCTTCTGCATCTTTTGATTTTAGTTCACAGGTTACTTTCTTATGTTCTTTTATTGCTTTTTTCATAATGGATTCTGTGAGAGTTGTTTTGTTTTTCCTGTGTAGTAATTAAGACT
The DNA here is from genome assembly GCF_031143425.1 of Pleurodeles waltl. NCBI lineage: Eukaryota > Metazoa > Chordata > Amphibia > Caudata > Salamandridae > Pleurodeles > Pleurodeles waltl. Next base: position 919,056,103 of record NC_090447.1, read on the forward strand.
TCTGGCACGCTTTTTTGCTACGCTGATGCTCCCAGGATGCAGGAAGTGCGTGTGCTCCACTTCTTTTAACCATTAGATGCCGATGCTGACTGATGCCGGTAAGAGCATCGTAGAGCAAAACAACCATAGTACCCCACTCGTCTTCTACCTGGCTTGTCCTGTTTTCAAACCTTAGAGCAGCTTGAGCCAATTTCCATTGTGCATACTTTGAGGAGAAGGCAGACCCCCATTTAAACCGTTTTATTAGAGGACCTAGAATTGGTTGATAATGGCTTCCCACTAGTTGTAAATAACTGAGGCCTCATTGCCCTGAGAGTGATCTCAAATACCTCAGGGTTATGGTCGCTTTCAGTTCTGCAAATTACCTGATGATTTAGACATCTAGTCCACAAAGTTGTATTTACAAAGATGTAATCTAGTGTAGAGATGTTTTTAAAGGTTGGTATAGGTGTGGCGACTATGACTGCATTATGGTTGGTCATTCTCAAGCCAAACTCCTTAAGACATTGTTTCTAGACCGTTCATGTGGGATCCCGAGGAAGCCTGGCCTCTTGCCCCAGGTTGCAAAGATTAAAGGCTCCTCCGACCACACATTTGTGATTTGGGTGCTCATAAAGTAATTACTTTATCTGAAATAAAATATGTTCAACATTTGCCTGTTTTGTCTCCTGTTGAGGGTTGGTGTACAAGTTTATAATTGAAACTGGGGTTATTTGATCATTAAATACTAGGCCATATATTCTCACCACATGAACATCCTAAGATGATTTGTTCCAAACCTTACCTTAACAACTAGATCTAACGTTACATATTTTGGAAGGCCTCCTATGTGTCTAACGAAACAGATTTTTCTTTTGTGCAGTAGTCTGAGTTATTAGGAAGCCAGGAATGGGTAAAAGCTCCATTGCCTAGGTTTCCTGAAAACACAGAATGTCAGCGTCTTTTAGAAACTCCCTGATGGGAGGACTTGCAATGAGGGAAGACAGGCCTGCCACATTCCAGCTTACTAGCTTAATCATATATCTCATAGTTTTAAAATGTGATCCTTAATGGCTAAAGATGCAGGTTTTGCTTAGTAGTAAGGGCTGCTGGAAGCCAATCCCAATTCCACAGACCTTTGTCACTGTGTTCTATTCTCACATCTACACGTTGTAAACTGCCTGTGTCCCTTGACAGTTGTATGGTAATTATTTTGTCCATCATCAAAGGGCTTGTCACAGATGTTCATTTCAAGGAGCTGAATGGTTCTCTAAGTGTGGCAATTGTTTTCCCAGCGATAAAACAAAATAATATTGATCTTTTTCTGATTTATTGATTGATATGCTCCAGCTTTTCAACAGTTCAGAGTTTTCAAGAATCCTTTCAACAATATTCTGGTCGGACCATGTTGTCAATGTAGACTATCTGTGGCTAATCTAGGTGTATACATTGACATTTTACTGAAATCAAATCCCCTGAGGCAAGATTAGAAAGCAATTGTATGTTATGCAACAGGCTCAGGACGCTGGACCTCTTGAGGATATCCCAAGGCCCTATATTGCATATAGTGGGGTAAGAATAAAAGCAGGTATTTCAGTTTTCCTCTGAGCCTTTATATTGTTCAGACTATCCCAGCTTAGTTTTCTATGGTGCAACTGCATATGGTCAAGCCCATATATACACAGGCACTCCAAATTATCTGTACGATCTGGTGGCCGATGATTTTGCCTTGATCTTGGAAGTATATCATGCCTTGGGGCCAAATCTTGCTCGTATTCTCCCAGCATAGCCTCCATGGATGGGATTGCCTCCTGCAAGATTCCCTGTTCCTGTTGGCCCAAAATTTGATCAATTTGTGGAGACGTGGGGGACCTCCTGTGTTCCCTGATATTGACAGGTCTGTAAAGATGTAGCAAATCTGACAGGAATCGCCTCCTGTGTAAATCTTAATTTTATATGGGCCAGCTCCTTATTCCCTTTGCTCAATTCGGTAGTAGTAGAATTTATGTCACATGCTTCATTGTGAAGCGTAACCAGTGATAAGCTTCCACTGCACCTTCTCTGGATGGGGAGCGCTGCTCTGTTTATCTGGGTGATTGTCTGATGTACCCCGAACAAATTGCTGCCAGGGCTGATGCCTTCTCCATATCTCCCAACTTATAGTGCCTGTGACTTCCTCAATAGAGAGAGACCCCCCGTTTGCCTCTTGCTGTCTTTGGCCTTGGGACACGCTTCCTGAGCATACATAGTTATCTGGGCATTATTTGCTGAAGACGATATTGGCTTGATTTCATGTCCAATTTCCTCATTGCTATCTTCGGGGGATTTTGAGCCACCTGATCTGGCCTGTTCTTCTAAAGCTTCAGCCACTGCAATTGGTTGAGGAACAGAATTGAGCACGGAACGTGGGGAAGGTTTTAAATGGAAAATTGGGTAGGTCTCGGTTATCCCCTGGAACATCTACATTTTGCCCATTAAGACTAAGGCGGTCATTATGAACGCAGCGGTAAACACCGCTGACCGCCGTGGCGACGGTGAACACAAGTACGCCTTTGGCGGTGAACAAAAACCCGCCATATAATGAACCAAAAATCTGATTCCGACAAAAATCACCGGTCCACCAGTCTCTGCCAGGACCCAGTCAGTGGAAATGCTGGACCTCCCACCCCGCCACTGCCGAGCACACCCACATCCCGCCCTCCAAATAATGATGCACAAATCACCTTGGCAGTCAATGGAAGCCGAACTACCATTGGCGGTGCAGACCCCCACGGGCGGCAAGTGGGCCCAACAGTAAGATAAGGATTGGATAAGTTAGAAACTCACACACCTGACACACATCCACAACACCATAAAGCACTCACAGACACACCCCACAATCCTTTGCAACAAAAGTAGACCAATGAAGAGATCACCAGAAGCAGACACCGAACGCCACAATCCACGAGACTTACACCCAACCACAGAAGAGCACCTTCACTGAGATTCCACCCCAGACACCATTCACCACACTCACCATGGCAACCCCCAAACACCCATGCTTCACAGAAAGGGAGCTAAGGACAATGGTGGACGAGATCCTGAAGGTCGAGCCATAACTATTAGGGGCTCAGGTGCAGCACACACCCATCGCCAGGAAGGTGGAGCTATGGCAGACCATTATCAACAGGGTCAATGCAGTGGGACACCATCCACGTACCAGGGACGACATCCACAAGAGATGGAATGACCTGTGGGGGAAGGTCAGGGCCATGGCATCCAGGCACCACATTGCAGTCCAGAAGACTGGGGGAGGACCTCCACCAACACCACCGACTACACTGACTGGGAGGAAAAGGTACTGGCCATCCTGCACCCTGGGGCCTCACTGGACTCACTGGAGGAATGGACTCGGATAAGTCATCTACATTTATCCCATATCCATCACACCTGTAATGCATGCACCACACCACCCCTCCAACACCCACCAGGACCACTACCCCACCTGGCCACAATCAATGAATCCACCACCCCTGCATGCTCACAAACCCACTAACAGGCCCATATCCCTCCCCCTGTGCACAGCCACCCACCCCTGCAAGGAAACACAATGGCCTATAACACCCACAATGCACCTCTACATACAAAGCTAAAAGCGAAGCTAACCCCACTAAAGCAACCAGCATGGCCCCAAAGTGTGTAAGCTGCACAAACCCACAGGGCCTCGGCATCCCATCCGACCATGCTAATGTAACAGACATGTCCATTTTCCCCAACAGGCACCACCACCCATGCCACCCTGACGGACAGGACAAGGAGTGGCAGTACCCCCCAGGGAGACAGAGGCACCTCACAGGACACTGGTGATGGAACCCTGGACACTGATGAGCAGGCTGGCCCCTCACACAGTCCTGGACTGTCACCATCCAGCAGCCCCACCTAGGATACCACTGACACCGCAACTACCCAGGCAATAACTTCGACCCAGGGCAACCTTCCACACACCTGTGTATCCAGACCACAGACTGGTGGAACACAGGTACAGAGGCCACAGTCATCCTCAGGAAGACGATGGCCCCAGTACAAGTGGCACTGCCAGACCTGTGTAGGAGACACTGGCACAATGGGCTAGGCCCAGTTGGAGGGCATCATTGGCCCAGGGAGGAGGCCACAGGATGGATGCTACAGCCCAGGACGTGATCTCAGAGGTCCTGGGGGCCTACCACCATAACCATGACAGATTAGCCCAGATAGTATCCACCCTGGAGCAGAGTCAGAGGATGCAGCAAGCACACCACCAAGAGGCCATGGAGCAGTGAAAACTGCACAATGCCACAATGGCCAGCATAGCAGGTGCGCAGCAGCAGCTTGTCCAAACCCAGTCTGAGGCCTACACAGTATAGCAAGGCCCCACTACAGCACAGAAGACAGACCGGACAATAAGAGCATCAGCAGCAACTTTACACAAACTACCCTCTTAGGAAGCACCGGGGACCTCCATCTCATCCCCTACAGCCCAACAACAGGCACTCAAACGGACTGGAACACCTGCCACGAACAAGGCCCCCCTCAAAGAAGTGACTCTGCAAAAATTAGTCCACCAACTATCCCAGTCAACCAACCACCAAACAGTGCTAACAATAATTAAGAACTCATGTAAGCATTGATGGACCTACCAATACTGACAACAATGCTGCCACCATGTTGGCATTTAGGATAACCACCACTGACCCACTGCCATCACTGTAATTTACACGATTGAATCCCTGCACCAAATAAAACACATATCACACCTGCAACAATGTCCCCTGTCATATTGTGTGAACAAAGTGAAGTATGGATGCAACTGGTTGATAACTACTTTATTTGTAGCTGCGTAGCATGAAACTAACCACTTGCTTTACATGTTGTTGTGCATAAATATGTTTAGAAAAAGAAACACTAAATTGTATTCTGCCCTATACAAACCTGGACACAGTGGTAATTAGTATATTCCAATCCCCCCCTCCCACCAGATGACAAGGCACACTGACAGTATGATACCCAGACACCAATCACAGCCCTTTGTCCCACATAGTTACTGGAAGTAGAGTTGTATCAGTTGGGTCCTGGAATTTACATTTTCCCCTTCCTCATCATCACCATCACTCTTGTCCCCTCTCTGAGGAAGCTGGTCTGGATATACAGCACCCTCCACCTCCAAGAGGGGATAGAATTTCTCACAGCCACGTTGTGCAGCATGCAGCAGGCCACTACTATTCTACACACCTTTTCAGGCCCATAGGCCAGGGAACAGCCAGAGATATGTAGTCAATGAAATCTAGCCTTCAAGAGACCTACTGTGGGCTCTATCTCCCTCCTAGTACGTCCATGGGCCTCATTGTAATTCCTCTCTGCATCTGTTCCAGGATTCCTCACTGGTGTCAGCAGCCAACGCAAGTTGGGATAGCGAGAATCACCTAGAAAAAGTTGCAAAACAGAACTTTCATTGACAAGCCTCAGAGGCAGACAGCCTGGCTGTCTGCTAGGTGGCAATTAGTGACAAAAACACCTACCTATGATCCACCCTCTGTCCTCTTGTATTTGTTCCATCTTTTGTGGCACACTACCGTTCCTCAGCAAAAATGCATCATGGACTGAACCAGGGAACATGGCATTCACCTGTGTGGTGTACTGGTTTGCAGTACACACCAATTGAATGTTCATGGAGTGAAAGTTTACCGGTTTCTGTACACCTGTTCACTTAATCTTGGGGGGATTGTAGGTATTTGGGTGCCATTGATGGCACCTATCACATGGGGTATGCTGGCAAAGCCATAGAAGTCTGACTTGATGGCAGGGAGGTCAGTACTTTGGAGAAACCTCACATAGGACTGCAGGTGTCGTACAAAAGCATTCAGGAATCTTGTCAGTATAATGCTAAACATTGGCTGTGAAAAATCAGCACCCATGCCCCTTGTCACTTGCAATGAGCCCGTAGCCAGCAAATGGAGTGCAGAGGGCACCTGCACTTCAGTAGGAATGGCATGCTGGTTTTGATTTGCCGGAGTCAGTGCAGAACCAGTAATGCACAAAGTTCAAGAAAAGCTGCACGGGTGAGTCGGTAATTGATAATGATGTGACGCTCCACCATGGTCCGTAAATTCCCAAGTGGTCTGTACACCAATGGGGCCCTTCCTCATCACAATGGTCGGTACCGAGGAGGAGTTGAAAACACGTGGGAGGAACACACATACATGGCCACACATTGTCAGTCATTGAACACTGCTGACTTGATTGTAGCGACACAAATGCATAATGTGTTTGACATAACATCAACTTTTTTTTTTTTTTATTTCTCTCAGGTTCCACCAAGATAATAAAAAACAAACATTACAATTCCATACTTTATCTTAAATAACTTTCCCAATGGTTTCCAGAATGAAGGCTCTAGATAAATAGAATCAGACTAGGTAGCTACGGAAATTCATTAGGTGATATAACCTAGAACAGATTTACCCAAGATTGCCTAAAAAGAATTCGCCCCAGATCAGGGAAACCTTTTTTGCACTTCCTATTCTCCTAGCATATCTCATTTCCTGATTTCTGACTTGCACCATTTTACTCAACCATTCTTGAGGGGAGGGAGATAATTCAGATTGACAGTTTCATAACAGGAGAGATCTGGCAACCACAGTGGCAATAAAAACAAGTTTTTCCCACCTAGGTGGGAGCCTTGCCTCGGGGTCGAAGCCCAAACACATCAACCAAATACTGGGAGTTATAATAACCTGAGTAATAGATGTTAGTATCTTGAATATTCCATCCCAGTATTCCTGTATAAGTCGACAAGTCCCAATCACATGTATTCAAAATGCCATCCCAACAGCCTTACAGCGAAAGCAGAGATCCGGACAGCTAGGCACCACACAGGATAAGGCTTGCAGGGTTTGATATAATAGCCATATACTAAAAAATATCATCCAATGCCAATTTGCGCCTCTAAGTACTGTAAAGTTTAAATGATTAATCCTCTCCCAGCACTCCCTTTGACAGGTCGAGCCATTCCTGGCGAGCCAATTTTCTTGCCTCCTTTGCCCCGAGATCGACCTTATCCCGCTCTAAAAGTAGCCTTCTCCATGCACCTGCACGCCTTATCCCAGGAGGGTCAAACAATTCGACAACTGATGCCTGAGTATTAATAATTAAATTGATAACTAAGGGCGTCATTCTAACCCTGGCGGTCGGCGACCGCCAGGGCTAAAATGACGGAAGTACCGCCAACAGGCTGGCGGTGCTTCCTTGGCCATTCTGACCGCGGCGGTAAAGCCGCGGTCAGAAAAGGGCAACCGGCGGTTTCCCGCCAGTTTACCCCTGGCCCAGGGAATCCTCCATGGCGGCGCTGCTAGCAGCGCCGCCATGGGGATTCCGACCCCCTTACCGCCATCCTGTTCCTGGCGGTTTTCACCGCCAGGAACAGGATGGCGGTAACGGGTGTCGTGGGGCCCCTGGGGCCCCTGCAGTGCCCATGCCACTGGCATGGGCACTGCAGGGGCCCCCTAACAGGGCCCCATTAAGATTTTCAGTGTCTGCTAAGCAGACACTGAAAATCGCGACGGGTGCCACTGCACCCGTCGCACCCCTTCGACTCATTCGGAGCCGGCATCCTCGTAGAAGGGGGTTTTCCACTGGGCCGGCGGGCGGCCTTCTGGCGGTCGCCCGCCGGCCCAGCAGGAAAGCCAGAATGGCCGCCCGGTGATGTCATTCGGCGGTTCCCGCTCGCCGCCCGCCAATGTAGGAATGACCCCCTAAATCCCTTAAACTGTGAAGCATAGTATTGTAGGATCCCACCAAAAGAAAATAATTTTGGACAACCATCTGAATGTTCAAGGGAGCTTCCCAGTTGTCATTGATGCAAAAATCCCCAATTTTACTAAATCCTGCATGCTCCCATCTCCTTACTAAGGTAGTCATTACGACCTTGGCGGTATAAGGCGCTTACTGCCGTGCAGAAGACCGCCAATACACCGCTGCGGCCGCGGTATAACACCGCAGCTATTATGACACACATCTCAGAATCCGCCGAAATTCAGACACCCACACAACACCGCCACACCAAAGGTCCGGCGATAAACATGCGGAAACAAATCCTCCACCTCCACGCCAACAGACACACACCCATGCTATTACGACCCACGAATCCACGCCGCGCTCAAAATACACACACACTTACAAAACACAGCCACATTGGACATTTCGAAATACACACACCTGATACACATACACACACCACTCCCACACACCCAACACAATATAAAACACACACCCACATCACACACAAACCCCTACGACCAGAATTTCTGAGAGAAGGCCAGAGAGAGACAGCACAGAATAGAGAACCCCATCACACAGAGGCACACTACACCATCACCCACACAACACCCACGCACAAAACACCACATACCACTACACTCACCACACTCATCAACACATACACCACCCCACACATCAGACACACCACCTTATGGCACGCCAAAGACACCCCCGCTTCTCCGAGGAGGAGCTCAGGGTCATGGTCGAGGAAATCCCATGGGTAGAGACACAGCTATTTGGCTCACAGGTACAGCACACATCAATAGCCACGAAGATGGATCTATGGCAAAGAATAGTCTACAGGGTCAACGCTATGGGATAGCACCCAAGAAATAGGGAGGACATCAGGAAGAGGTGGAACGACCTACGGGGGAAGGTGCGTTCCACGGTATCCAGGCACCACATCGCGGTACAGCGGACTGGCGGCGGACCCCCACCTCCTCCCCCACAACTAACAACATGGGAGAAGCAAGTCTTGTCCATCTTGCATCCTGAGGACCTCTCAGGAGTCGTTGGAGGAACGGACACTGGTAAGTCAAATTTCATCTATAATATCCCCCACCCTACCTGCATGCTATCACACACCCCCACCCTCACACCCTCCCCTATCACTCCAAATCCTCACCTATCTACCCATGACACCAACCACCCATCCCAACCCCAAAACCTGCATGACCTAACTGAGCATGGATACCCATCACTAAAGCATGTCCACTGCACAGACCCACAACACCCCCCAACTATCACCACACAAGCCCCCACACAGGAATGCCTGCACTGGGGTACACGCACACCCAAACATTGCACATCATGAAACACACACATGCAATAATCATGTACTCATACCCCCGCAGGAACCCGAAGGAACGTCACCACACCAGAGGGTCCAGACAACACCACTCCACCCCCAGAAGAGGCCCACAGTGACGACAGCAGCTCTGCCCCACTGGATCTTGATGACCAGCCCGAACCATCGTGGGCCTCAGGACAGTCGGTTCCCCTTGCCCAGCCACAGCCCAGAACCGAACTGCCACCCTCTGGGAACACCAGCACAGCACCCACCCAGCGGGCCCAAATCTCCCTACCCAGGACAGGTCAATCAGCGGTGTGTCCACCACTACAGGGCACCCAGGCGAACCCACAACCCCAACAACAACAGGGACCTGGGGGCAGTGGTAGTGGGCACACGGTCCAGGGGACGGAGGCACAGGAACACCGGGGAACTGGGAGGGCTGCTGTGCGACAGAGGGAGGACAGGCAAAGGGAACCTACTCTCAACGAGGCCCTCTCCTCCATCATGGGAGCATACCACCACTCCCAGGAGACGATGGCAACGGTACTGGCCAAGTTGCAGGAGACCCTGCGTCTGCAGGAGGAACAGTATTTGGGGTTCAGGGAGGAGCTCAGGACCATCGGCTCCGCCCTAGGCACCATTGTAGGGGTGCTGACGGACATTCAAAAGACCTTGAGGGACACCGTGGCACTCCAAGGGGCCCCTGACACTAGCCACCACGATGAAATGCCCACCACCTCCGCCGGCGCTAGTGGACAGGAGGCACCGCCACAGGACCAGCACACCAGCACCCCTATTCCCTGCAGACGGACCACCACCACGCAAGCGGGCCCTGAGATCCAGGAACAGGACAGAGCAAGATGGCAAGACCCCCGCTAGGAAATAAGACCACCCTGATCGTCCTCCCACTGTCCCACTTTGTTACCCTGTCCAAATCGGAACTGCCCTAGCTCCACTTCCAATGGCCAGATGTGCAATGTACCTGTGAGACTAATAGACTGGATTCGGCCATGGACATTCCTCCACCATCACCCATCCCCATTTCACAACACCCCTTCATTGTTATGCACTTAAATAAACACCCTTGAAACACTAATAAAACTGGAGTCAGTCAATGATTGTGAACTTTGTATTGTCAATTACAGTGTTAAAAAAGGTTACCCATTGGAAGGCCAACATACCAATGTCACACATCACAAGCCTTTCAAGGGTGCAAGCTGTTGACACGTAGGTTACCACAATAGTGACACTGAAATGGAAGGGGACAACTCAGTTAACAAATAGGGAGTGAAATGTAGGTACAGGATAGAGGTAGACGTGTGAAAGTTAATAATATGTGAAACATGAAAATGTACTAACCTGTGTCTCACTGAAAATATTGCTGTATGACTGACTCCCTTTTGTCATTTTCATCTTCATCAGCTTCCTCCTCATCACTGTCCACAGGCTCCACAGGCTCCCCTGCTGCAACAACACCGTCATCTGGATCATCCTCCTGCAGAAAAGGCACCTGGCGTCGCAATGCCAAATTATGGAGCATGGAGCAGGCGATGATGATGTCGCACACCTTCTTCGGTGAGTAGAATAGGGATCCACCAGTCATATGGAGGCACCTGAACCTGGCCTTAAGGAGGCCGAAGGTCCGCTCGATCACCCTCCTAGTCCGCCCATGGGCCTCATTGTAGCGTTCCTCTGCCCTGTTCCTGGGATTCCTCACTGGGGTCAATAGACAGGACAGGTTGGGGTAACCAGAGTCCCCCAATAGCCATACACGGTGCCTCTGGAGTTGACCCATCATATCAGGGATGCTGATATTCCGCAGGATGTAGGCGTCATGCACTGAGCCAGGAAACATAGCATTTACCTGCGAGATGTACTGGTCTGATAAACAGACCATCTGGACATTCATGGAATGATAACTCTTCCTGTTCCTGTACACCTGTTCATTCCTGTGGTGGGGGGACCAGAGCTACATGGGTCCCATCAATGGCACCTATACATTGGGGATATGTCCAAGGGCATAGAAATCACCTTTCACTGTAGGCCAATCCTCCACCTAAGGGAAAATGATGTATCTCCTTACGTGTTTCAGCAGGGCAGACAACACTCTGGACAACACGTTGGAAAACATAGGCTGGGACATCCCTGATGCCATGGCCACTGTTGTCTGAAAAGACCCACTTGCAAGGAAATGCAGCACTGACAGCACCTGCACGTCAGGGGGGATTCCAGTCAGATTGCGGATTGGTGTCATCAGGTCTGGCTCCAACTGGGTACATAGTTCCTGGATTATGGCACGGTCAAACCGGTAGGTCACGATGACATGTCGCTCTTCCATTGTTAACAGGTCCACCAGCGGTCGGTACACCGGCGGATTCCGCCATCTTCCAATATGCCCCAACTGACGGTGCCTAAGAAGGACAACAGCAAAGAAACTGTCACCATTCCTCCAGGTATGTACCCACAATACCACACAAGACTACAACAGACAATTAACCCATCCGGGAAAGGTTTTGAGTGTAGGCCTCGGTATGTGTGACACAGTAGTAATTGAAGCCATGTGGGCCCCTGAAATGGCGGCTGCCTGACCTCTAAACTGGGACAATGGGATTGTGGGGTAACTGCGCTGGCGTTGGACACCGTCGCTGCATTGGTTAACATTGGACCCTATGGGTCCCAGGAGCCAATGAACAGGTGCGCCGCCGGTGATGATGCGCACCGCCGCGGACGTCACCGCGGACGTCACCACCATTTTCTATCTCTTCAATCACTAGATACCTGACCTTCGACAGGAGAGGACCTACACTGCTAGTGCTGCTGTGACCTCGGTCTGGAAGCGACGATGGCTGCTGCGTCTGGGGAAAGGGCCCCTGCCTTCACTGCACAGGAGTTGGAGAAACTTGTGAATGGGGTCCTCCCCCAGTACACGCTACTCTACGGTCCTCCAGACCAACAGGTTAGTACACAGGGAGCACGTTGGATGGGCTAGGCTTGGGTGGAGAGGGCTGGGTGGATGAGGGAAGGGGGCAGAGTACATAGAACAGTTATGCATGGGGATGAATGGGCCACAGGGATAGATTTGGGAGGGGGCCAATCACAACGACGGTGCAGTAGGTAATGACTGTCCTCTTTCCTTGTGCATGTCATGTAGGTCAGCGCCCACCAGAAGAGGGACATTTGGCGTGCCATCGCCAAGGAAGTCCGGACCCTGGGGGCTCACCAGAGACGGGGCACCCACTGCCGTAAGAGATGGGAGGACATTTGCCGCTGCAGCAAGAAGACGGCGGAGGCTCAGCTGGGGATGGCCTCTCAACATGGGAGGGGTGTCTGTCGCACCATGACCCCCCTGATGTTCCGGATCCTGGCGGTGGCCTACCCGGAGTTGGATGGGCGCTTAAGGACATCACAGCAGACACAAGGGGGTGAGTACTATCTCATCATATGGACTTTGCGTGCAGTGGAGGTGTCTGGGTGGGGGTGGTGGGTTGTGGGTGTCCCTAGGCCAGGGCAAGTTAGGTAGGCAATGCCCCTCCATTATGTAGGCCATGTGGCACTCTACCCCAGCTCAAAACAGAGGGAAGTTGATGTATAGTTGCCCCTTTGCCATCCATGTGTGCAGATTACTACCATTGCCATGTAGGCCATTTCCCAGAAATAGCATGTGCAGAGGTCAGGAGCACGGCGTAATGCATGGGGCTGCTGCGTCTGTCTTGTCCGCCAACTGTAGCACTAAAACTCTCTTTCTTCTGTCTCCCCCCTTTTCCTGCTCTCCCTGTCCTTTTGTACATCAGCATCAACAGGCGGAGGTACAGTGGCACCGGAGCACGAGGGAGCTGCATCCCACATGGCCATAGAGGGCCACACCACAGACTCTGAATTCACCAGTGGGACGGAGGGCGAGGGGAGCTTCACGTCGGCCACCAGATCACCATCCAGTGACATGGACTCGTCCGCCGATGGGAGCTCCCCTGTGGTGGCGGCACCATCTGTGCGCCCCACTTCTACAGGTACAGCCGCCACCTTCCCTACCAGCACCGCCCTCCCAGCAGCCCCTCAGCGTGTGTCCCGTGCCCGCTCACCCAGGAGGGTGGGCATCACCTTCGCCCCAGGCACCTCAGGCCCTGCCCCAGTCACCCCTGTTGCCCTCAGTGAGGAAGCCATTGACCTCCTCAGGTCACTCACTGTTGGGCAGTCTACCATTGTGAATGCCATCCACGGTGTAGAACGAGAGTTGAAACATGGTAATGCATTCCTGGAAGGCATTCATTCTGGTCAGGCTGTCCTTCAGCGAACCCTGCAACCTCTGGCTTCAGCACTGATGGCAGCCATTGTCCCTGTGTCCAGCCTCCCCCCTCCAACCTCCTCCACCCAGACCCAATCCCCTGTACCCCAGCCCATCCCAAGCACACCTACAGACCAGCAGGCACACAAGGTAACACACACGAGCTCTCAAGCAAACATAGGCACCACACACACCACAGGCACTCACACAAGCATCACACCCATACAGACACAGCAACATCCACTGTCTCCACTGTGTACCCCTCCTCCTCTTCTCCCTCCTCCCTCCCAGTGTCGTCTACACACACACCTGCATGCACCACATCTACAGGCACTAAGACTCGCACCAGAACACCCAGCACCACAAGCCGCTCACCTGCACTCACCACCTCCACTGCCATTTACACGTCCCCTGTGTCCTCTCCCAGTGTGTCTGTGACGCCCCCTCCCAAAGTACACAAACGCCGGCAATCACTCACCCAACATCCATCCACCTCACGACAGCCTCCAGTACCTGCACCTGCACCCAAAACACCTAAAGTGACACCTCCTACAACCACCTCTTCTACCTCCACTCCCAGACCCCCTCCAACTACCCATCCCAGTGTCCGTCAGAAACTGTCCCTCTGTCAAATTGACCTGTTTGCCCCCATCCCCCCCCTCCAGTTCATCAGTCCCGTCGTAGCGCCTCAGCCAAAAAGCCTCCAGTACCAGTGGTGCGTGTTCCAGGTTTTTGGAGTGCACCGTCCACCAGGGCAGGCAGTAGGACCCGGAGCCAAGGCACTGTCAGCCCACCCCCTGTAAAGGCACCGAAATTGGAGAGTGGACGACGGGACCTTGTCAAGACTCCTGGTGGGACAACAAGTGAAATGGGATCGAAGGCGATTGGTGAGTCAGCTGTAACTCCAAAGAAGGTGGGGAAGGTTCTGAGGAAGTCTGCCAAGCCTGTTGTGAGTGTGACGGCGGAGAAGTGCGCCATCATTTCCGGCGGTCCAGACACAACCGCCAGCACCGTCGTTACTGGTCAGGAGACCACCGCCAGAGTCATTGCCCAGGAGGGCCCAACTATCGTCACTGGTCAGGAGACCACCGCCAGAGTCAGTGCCCAGGAGGGCCCAACTATCGTTACTGGTCAGGAGACCACCGCCAGAGTCAGTGCCCAGAAGGGCCCGAGTATCGTCACTGGTCAGGACACCACCGCCAGAGTCATTGCCCTGGAGGGCCCAACTATCATCACTGGTCAGGAGACCACTGCCAGAGTCATTGCCCAGGAGGGCCCAAGTATCGTTACTGGTCAGGAGGCCAGAGTCAGTGCCCAGGAGGGACCAGGATCTCACAGCCCCGCTGGGCGATGATGGAACGTCATGCCACACCCCAATGTCCAGTGTGGAGTTCGTCATGCCACACCCCAATGTCCAGTGTGGAGTAAGTCATGCCACACCCCAATGTCCAGTGTGGAGTTCGTCATGCCACACACCAATGTCAGTATCTGAACCACCATCTCAGGCGACCGCTGAACAGTCCATAGCCAGCCATGGCAAAGCACCGCTGAACAAGGCCAAGACCGCCATGGCAAAGCACCGCTGAACAAGGCCAAGACTGCCATGGTGAAGACCGCTGAACAGTCCATCACCAGCCATGGCAAAGCACCGCTGAACAAGGCCAAGACCGCCATGGCAAAGCACCGCTGAACAGTCCACAGCCAACCATGGCAAAGCACCGCTGAACAAGGCCAAGACCGCCATGGTGAAGACCGCTGAGCAGTCCATAGCCAGCCATGGCAAAGCACCGCTGAACAAGGCCAAGACCGCCATGGCAAAGCACCGCTGAACAATCCATAGCCAGCCATGGCAAAGCACCGCTGAACAAGGCCAAGACCGCCATGGTGAAGACCGCTGATCAGGGCAAACACCGTGTGGGTATGAATAGGCCGCCACATTAGGCATCCTTCTCCCATGTGCAGCTGGGACAGTGACAGGACAGGAACTTTCACGGGGAGACTCATCCAGTCTGGCCACCAGTCCCACCCTTTACCAATTGAGAACTGCATCTTCTTGCGTCAATGTGGCTTTGCACTCCCCAGGATGGTCCAGTGGGCAAACCACCCACTGGAGAGACTTGAGAGACTGTGGCTTTGCCCTCCCCAGGATGGCACATTGGGCAAGCCACCTACTGTAGAGACTTGAGAGACTGTGGCTTTGCACTCCCCAGGATGGTACAGTGGGCAAGCCACCCACTGTAGAGACTTGAGAGACTGTGGCTTCGCACTCCCCAGGATGGTCCAGTGTGCAAGCCACCCACTGTAGAGACTTGAGAGACTGTGGCTTTGCACTCCCCAGGATGGTCCAGTGGGCAACCCACCCACTGTAAAGACTTGAGAGACTGTGGCTTTGCACTCCCCAGAATACATCAATGGGAATGGAGCCCAGTCGTGGATCTGGCTTTGCAGTCATGTGGCTGAGGTGCCCCCCCCTTCCCTTCCCCCTGAGGTGCCTGTAGTGTTTCAATCTGATGCCCCGGCAGTGTTCTCTTGGATTTTGGTCAGGTATCTATTGTGGGCCTCGGCCATGCATTTTTGGACTGTTGGTGCACGGACATTGTTGTGTGCATATCTGCACTACTTCTTGTATTGTATATATAAATATGACAGATTTCGAGATATGATTCAGAATATTTTTATATGACATGTATATTGGCACATTACAATATTTGAACGGATCTCACTTTGTCTTTGCATTCTTCCGGGGGGATTGTGGGTTGTTAATGTGATATTTTTGACTGCATTGGTGTGTATGTTGTAATATGCGAGGGTGTGGGTGTTTGGTGGGTGTCCCCCTAACTTTTGCCTCCCCCTCCCCGTGTCATAGATGCAGTACTCACTGGTATGTTCTGCGCCTACGTCGCTGTTGTTCGTACAGGAGCAGAATGACAAGGGCAGGTAGTATTTGGAGTTCCGGCTCCATGGAGTCATCGTTCCTCGTGTAGTGTGTTGAGGTGAGCGTTTTCCCATAGCAAAGGCTGTTTCCGCCGTGTTTTTATCCACGGTGAATCCGCCCCTGAAAAGGTGGCGGATTGGTGTGTTGTAATAGTGTGGGCGGTACTTTGTCTCCCGCCTGTCTGTTGGCGGTGACCGCCACGCTGTTTGTCTGCACCGCCGTGGCGGGCGAAGTGTTAAAGTGGCTGTCTTTGTTGGCGGTTACCGCCAGGGTCGTAATTCCCTTTTTTTTCCGCCGGCCTGTTTGCGGTATTCCCCCACCTTTTACACCATCCGCCAGGGTTGTAATGACCCCCTAAGTCTGAATTGAGCTGAGAGCCAGAGCGCAGCGTAAACTGTGTAAGAGAAGTATGAAAATGCAAATATAGGATTGAATATCTTCTAAAACAATCTGATTTTCTTTTAAAGTGCCATTTAAGAATCTTATAGCAAACTTTTTTGGGAGATTTCGCCAAAAGTGCTGGATTCAGAATATCGGGCTCCCTGCACATTAATTCACAAAAGTCTTTAGTAAATAAGCAGCCTACAGGTTGCTCTGCTTTAAAATTAGTGAAATAATGTGCAACAAAGGCAAAGTAATAATCTTTAAAATTGGGCAATGCTAGACCCCCCTTTTCTCTATCAGCGTACAATGTACTTAATGTGGCCCGTGCCTTCTGATTTTGCCAAATAAATGAGCGAAATATAGACTCCAGTTTAAAACAAAAATTGAGATGTTAATACACCAGGGATGGCCGGGAACAGAAAGTTAAATAATGGTAATACTGACAGTTTGATCAATGCAATTCGACCTAATAAAGAAAGGGGGAGAGACCCCCATCGTGCAAGCAGAGCCTGAGATTTTGAGAGCAACGGAGCGTAATTATGATCACACAGGTCTCCTATGTCGGCTGAAAAGTTAATCCCAAGGTATCTCTTTGGCCTAGTATTCACACAATGCTTTAATTCGGGGAGCAATTTAATAGAAGAAGTGTCACACAGAATAATATCGGTCTTACTCATATTAATCTTGTAACCACCAATTTGCTCAAATTCGGCAAACACATTAAAAGATGCTTCCTGGGAGGTTCGCTCTTCATCTAAAAACATAATGATATCATCAGCACACAGTTTGATCTTCCCCATTGACTTCAAGGGGGAATTAATCCGATTATTTTGTCTGATTTTAATGGCTAAAGGCACAATGGAGAGAGCAAAGAGAATAGGGGATGGAGGGCACCCTTGCAGAGTCCCACGTTGTACTTGAAGTTGACCAACACAAGCAGAATTAATTATAATATTGGCTTCAGAGTTTAAATACAGCCTTTGAATTAATGCAGAGACCTGAAAGGGCACCTTATAGCTAGAAAATATTGCAAACAATGTGTCCCACACAACAAAATCAAATGGTTTTTCTGCATCTAATAAAAGGATGATGGCAGAAATGTTATTAGAAGCGAAATAATCAAGAGCATCGGCTAAGTAGTGTGTATTAGTTGCAAGTTGCGGACCAGCAATAAGCCCGTTATGATCGGGGTGCACCAGTTTATTGACAACCCCATTGAGCCTATTAGCCAGAAGTTTAGTGATCATTTTATAATCCATATTTAGCAAAGAAATTGGGCGATATGCATTAGGGTCTTCCCTGTCCTTATTCTTTTTAGGAAAGATAACCACATTCCCTGAGTGCCAAGAATTGGGAATCTGCTCGCCCTTAAGCAGGCCATTAATTAAAGACAAAAAGTTGTAAATAATTACCTTGATGAAACCTTTCTAAAATTCAGCCAGAGAGCCATCAGGGCCACAAGCCTTTCCCCATGGGAAGGTTCTTGACAACCTCAAGGAGTTCTGACTTCATAAATGGCTGTATTAGATCATCGCTGTCTTCTTCTGTAAGACTAGGAATATCCAGATTCCCCAGGAATTCCTTAATGGTCTTAAGATCAATATCCGGAGCATGGGTTTAAATTCGCCTATAATGTTCGATAATGTTCTAGCAGAATTTCATCCACAACTCTGGGGTCAGTATGCCTAACACCGGTGACAGGGCATCTCAATGCATGTATCATATTGCCAGCAATTCGATCCCGAGCTTGCCATGCCAAAAATGTGCCTGTATCTTTTGTCTATAGGTCTTGAAAAGATTGTTGGCCAGTGCCTTTTTAGCTAATCAAAAGACTGTCTATTGTTTTCCGTGGGGGCATGTAAGTAAGTAGTTAAACACCTTTGCACTGCTTCTTCCAGAGACCTGGCTTGTTGTCTCTGAGAAGATTTATTTTCTGCTTCCTTGGTGATTACCAAGCCCCTGAAAGAGGCCTTAAACGAATCCCAGACTATAGCTGGAGTTAAAGAACCCGGATTGCGTTTGAAAAATTCACTTATTTTGTCCTTAGAGATATGTACCCATCCCACATCTTGAAGGAGCTGCTGGTTAAACACCCACCTTCTATGCTGAGGCTTGGGGACTTCTGAAAAAAGAGACACTTCCAGCACCAGGGAGGCATGGTCAGATAAGCCAGAGTGCCTCCCCTCCTGGGTCTTAAAACCCAGTAGGGGCATATTTAATTTGCCTGTAGCTCCCTTGTAAAGTGGTGTGCAATATACCCAAGGCCTCTCATTTAAATGCTACTCGTAGGCCTACAGCACTCTTTGTGCCACCCACTTGAGTAGATCTGAAAACATGGCACAGGTCTGCCGTTGCAGAGCCTGTGTGTGCCTGTGTGAGCCTGTGTGTGCAGTCTTACTGCCACTCTATTTTGACTGTTAAAACCTGTTGCCAAGCCTTATCCTCCCATTTTATTACATTCAGGCCACCCCTAAAACAGGCCCTAAGTAGCCAATACGGCAGAGTGCCAGGTAAGTAAAGGGAAGGACACATACTTTTAAGTTTTCATGTCCTGAGAATGAAAAACTCCCAAAGCTGTTTTCATTGCTGAGAATTCATTATAATACCTTTAAGCTGCAATTCCTTATCTGAGATGAATAGCTGTCTAATGTTTAGTACTATTAGCAGTGTAGTAAAAGATCATCTCTACTGGTAAAGTCAGATTTATTATTACTATTCTAAACATGCCACTTTTAGTATTCATTTCTCTGCATTCACTGCCCTCTGTGCCTACAGCCTATCTCCAATTTACGTCTGTCTTGGGCTAATTGACAGCTACACTTGTGCATTACCATCAGCACCCACAACACAGGATATTCAGCTGCATCTGCATGCATCTGCATACTCCTGGGGAGGAGTTTGGAAAAGGCTCAAAGTGTAGTGACCAGAATCCACACAAAAGGGCTGATTACCTCCCACTGATAGTCTGGAGCAGGAGCTGACTTAAAAGGGGGACCTGTGCTCTTCACAAGAACTCTTTGTAGTCACCCCCACATTAAAGGTACTTTCTTGTATGAGTACAAGGTCGCTGATCCACTAAAATCAGTACACTTACTGACTCAAGACTCAAGATAACACTCCTGGAGTGTGTGTCAGGATTGCCACTCTGCCAGGATTTCCTGCTTCCAGGAGCTGCTGCCCTGCTTTGCTGTGCCACCCTGCTCTCTGCCCTGTAGCCCAAGACTTGTTCACCAAACCCAGAGTAACTCTGATTGGAACAGTTGAGCCCACACTGCCAGGCCATGTTTTCTCTGGTCCTGTGCTCACTGTTCCACTGGATTCAATCTAGCCTGGCTGATATGGGGTGATACCCTAACACTGGTCCCAAGATGCTTGTTTCTGGCCCAGGGAGACTTGACCTGGCAGTTCAGGCTGAAATGGTCCAATGGGGAACAGGGTTATGACTGATTTGCATATGGCTGGGTCCAAACTGGGAATGTGTGGTGAGCAAAAATAAAATGGAATAAACCCAGACCTTCGACTGAGGAAGAATGTTTGCATTGTTCAGCATTCTGTCCATCATCAGTTCTTCCTGCTTAGGTCTTTATGAAAGGCTTCAATAGTAAGCCTGTTCCTATTTCTACTCATTTGGTGGCAGTATGGTAGCTTCTTAAAAAAGTCTACTTAGGGAATGCAGGTAGAAGGGGACCACCAAACGATTGGTTCAATGTAGAATTAGAGGATCAGACATGTGGATATCATTCTCAGAAAACAAAAATACAGCCTAACCTGTTACCAGGTCTGTGATATCAGATGAACCCTCTAGATGGAAATAAAGGGGGTCATTCTGACCCTGGCGGTCGGTGATAAAGCGGCGGCCAACCCGCAAACAGGCCGGCGGTCCAAAAAATGGAATTCTAACCCTGGCGGGAACCGCCAACACAGGCCGCCACTTTAACACTCTGACCGCCACGGCGGGACCGACAAAGAGCACGGCGGTCACCGCCAACAGGCAGGCGGCAGACAATGTACCGCCCACCCTATCACAACTCACCAATCCGCCACCTTTTCCGGGGCAGGAGCCCCGCTGATAAAAACACTGCGGAAACAGACTACGAACGGGAAAACGCTCACCTATACACACTCCACGAGGACGGAGGACAGCATGGAGCCCGAATTACACATCCTACCAGCTATTGTCTACCTGCTCATCTACCAGGAGTACGAACGCCGGCGCAGACGACAACGGTGAGTACTGCACCTACGACACAGGGGAGGGGGGAGGAGAAAAGCTTACGGGCACACACATGCGCCATACACCCACCCCCCCACCACAAATACCTACACCCCAATGCCGAGCAACAAGTCAGAGTGACACCACACAAACCCCCCGGAATAATGCAAAGACACAATTTAAATTATCTATAAAATATATGTATAAATAGCTCCATTGAAGGAATGGCAAATATGCCATATAAAAGATACAAAAATAAGGAATGAACATAGTCAACAATATATTCCGTCAAAGTTCCATAGTCCGTGGGCCAATGTGCACAAACACATGGGCAAAGCCCACACAGGAGACCAGATACCATTGGAGAGAACACTGCAGGGGCATCAGATGATAAAACTACAGGCACCTCAGTGGGAAGGGAAGGGGGGGCACCTCAGCCACATCCACGAGGGGCCTCCATGCCCACTGTCCCATCCTGGGGAGTGCAAAGCCACAGTCTCACAAGTCCCTACAGTGGGAGGCTTGCCCACTGGACCATCCTGGGGAGTGCAAAGCCACAGTCCATCAGATGGATTACCGACTCCACTTTTATTGGAGGAGGCATGGTGGCCAGAGTGCTTCCTGAAGCCCTGCTCGACACAGAACCGGCACTGTCAATGGGCCAGCGGTGCTTGAGATGAAGGGCCCAGCGGAGCGGTGCTTGAGACGGCGGGGCCCAGCGGAGCAGTGCTTGAGATGAAGGGCCCAGCGGAGCGGTGCTTGAGATGAAGGGCCCAGCGGAGTGGGGCTTGAGACGGCGGGGCCCAGCGGAGCGGTGCTTGAGATGAAGGGCCCAGCGGTGCGGTGCTTGAGATGAAGGGACCAGCGGAGCGGTGCTTGAGATAAAGGGCCCAGCGTAGCGGTGCTTGAGATGAAGGGCCCAGGGAGCGGTGCTTGAGATGAAGGGCCCAGCGGAGCGGTGCTTGAGATGAAGGGCCCAGGGGAGCGGGGCTTGAGGCGGCGGGGCCCAGCGGAGCGGTGCTTGAGATGAAGGGCCCAGCGGAGCGGTGCTTGAGATGAAGGGCCCAGCGGAGCAGTGCTTGAGATGAAGGGCCCAGCGGAGCGGTGCTTGAGATGAAGGGCCCAGCAGAGCAGTGCTTGGGTTGAAGGGCCCAGCGGTGCGGTTCATGTCCCGGCGGGGCCCTGTTCAGCGGTTCTTGTCTCAGTGGGGCCCTGTTCAGCGGTTCTTGTCCCGGCGGGGCCCTGTTCTGCGGTGCTCCTCCCGGGGGGGCCCTGTTCAGCGGTTCTTGTCCCGGCGGGGCCCGTTCAGCGGTTCTTGTCCCGGCGGGGCCCTGTTCAGCGGTGCTCCTCCCGGCGGGGCCCGTTCAGCGGTTCTTGTCCCGGCGGGGCCCTGTTCAGCGGTGCTCCTCCCGGCGGGGCCCTGTTCAGCGGTGCACCTCCCGGCGGGGCCCTGTTCAGCGGTTCTTGTCCCGGCGGGGCCCTGTTCTGCGGTGCTCCTCCCGGCGGGGCCCTGTTCAGCGGTTCTTGTCCCGGCGGGGCCCGTTCAGCGGTTCTTGTCCCGGCGGGGCCCTGTTCTGCGGTGCTCCTCCCGGCGGGGCCCTGTTCTGCGGTTCTTGTCCCGGCGGGGCACGTTCAGCGGTTCTTGTCCCGGCGGGGCCCTGTTCAGCGGTGCTCCTCCCGGCGGAGCCCGTTCAGCGGTTCTTGTCCCGGCGGGGCCCGATCAGCGGTTCTTGTCCCGGCGGGGCCCTGTTCAGCGGTGCTCTTCCCGGCGGGGCCCATTCAGCGGTTCTTGTCCCGGCGGGGCCCTGTTCAGCGGTGCTCCTCCCGGCGGGGCCCTGTTCAGCGGTGCTCCTCCCGGCGGGGCCCTGTTCAGCGGTTCTTGTCCCGGCGGGGCCCTGTTCAGCGGTGCTCCTCCCGGCAGGGCCTGTTCAGCGGTTCTTGTCCCGGCGGGGCCCTGTTCTGCGGTGCTCCTCCCGGCGGGGCCCTGTTCAGCGGTGCTCCTCCCGGCGGGGCCCGTTCAGCGGTTCTTGTCCCGGCGGGGCCCTGTTCAGCGGTGCTCCTCCCGGCGGGGCCCTGTTCAGCGGTGCACCTCCCGGCGGGGCCCTATTCAGCGGTTCTTGTCCCGGCGGGGCCCTGTTCTGCGGTGCTCCTCCCGGCGGGGCCCTGTTCAGCGGTTCTTGTCCCGGCGGGGCCCGTTCAGCGGTTCTTGTCCCGGCGGGGCCCTGTTCTGCGGTGCTCCTCCCGGCGGGGCCCTGTTCTGCGGTTCTTGTCCCGGCGGGGCACGTTCAGCGGTTCTTGTCCCGGCGGGGCCCTGTTCAGCGGTGCTCCTCCCGGCGGGGCCCGTTCAGCGGTTCTTGTCCCGGCGGGGCCCGTTCAGCGGTTCTTGTCCCGGCGGGGCCCTGTTCAGCGGTGCTCTTCCCGGCGGGGCCCATTCAGCGGTTCTTGTCCCGGCGGGGCCCTGTTCAGCGGTGCTCCTCCCGGCGGGGCCCTGTTCAGCGGTGCTCCTCCCGGCGGGGCCCTGTTCAGCGGTTCTTGTCCCGGCGGGGCCCTGTTCAGCGGTGCTCCTCCCGGCGGGGCCTGTTCAGCGGTTCTTGTCCCGGCGGGGCCCTGTTCTGCGGTGCTCCTCCCGGCGAAGCCCTGTTCAGCGGTTCTTGTCCCAGCAGGGCCCGTTCAGCGGTTCTTGTCCCGGCGGGGCCCGTTCAGCGGTTCTTGTCCCGGCGGGGCCCTGTTCAGCGGTGCTCCTCCTGGCGGGGCCCGTTCAGCGGTTCTTGTCCCGGCGGGGCCCGTTCAGCGGTGCTCCTCCCGGTGGGGCCCTGTTCAGCGGTGCTCCTCCCGGCAGGGCCCTGTTCAGCGGTTCTTGTCCCGGCGGGGCCCGTTCAGCGGTTGTTGTCCCGGCGGGGCCCGTTCAGCGGTGCTTGTCCTGTTTGTCTAGGGAGCCAGACCTGGGCAAGACTTCCCGCTCATTCACCATCCGAACTTGCGGTCGCGGCGCCCTCCTGTGATGGAGTCCTGGGCCCGTGGGTGTCATCCGTCACACCCGGAATGGGGCTGGTGGGGCCCTCCTGGGCAGCTCGCCTGCTGCCTGACTTCTCCGCCCTGCTGCCCTTGCCCTCCTTCGCTGGAGCTCTGTGGCCCTTGCCTCCCTTGGATGATGTGGCAGGTGATGGGGCAATGCTACTGTCCTTGGTGGCAGCCGTCTCAGGCTTG
This sequence comes from Pleurodeles waltl, assembly GCF_031143425.1. Classification (NCBI taxonomy): domain Eukaryota; kingdom Metazoa; phylum Chordata; class Amphibia; order Caudata; family Salamandridae; genus Pleurodeles; species Pleurodeles waltl. The sequence goes on from NC_090447.1 coordinate 919,080,227, forward strand.
TCGCACCGGGCCTTTTTCTTTTTTGTCCTCTTCCCAGGGGGGGGCTGGCTGTCCCCTTGCTGCTGGCCGATGTTCCTGCCCTAGGATCTGGTGGACTCCAATAGCCCTGCACTATGGTCACAGTAGATGCAGGGCTGGTGGTGGCTGAGGTGCTTTTTTTAGTCTTACCAGATGGAGGGGGTGGGTCAGTGATTGGAACGAGCTCAAGGTTGGAAAGGAAAAGGACTTTGGGAGGACAGGGACGGGTAGGTGTAGTGGGTTTGGGAGTGGAGGAAGAGGATGTGGTTGTAGGAGAGTCAAGTGTGCTGTCTTTGGGTGCAGGTGCTTGTGACGGAGGCTGTCGTGAGGTGGATGGCTGTTGGGTGGGTGGCTGCCTGCGTTTGTGTGCTTTGGAAGAGGGGGTGACAGACACACTGGGAGGGGACACAGGGGACGTGTAAATGGTAGTGGGGGTGGTGACTGCACGTGTGCGGACTGTAATGGAGGGTGTGCTGGTGATGGAAGTACTGGCTGATGGTGGTGTGCATGCAGGTGTGAGTGGAGACGTCAAAGGGAGGGAGGAAGGAGATGAGGAGGTGGGGGACACAGAGGTGGTAGTGACTGTTGGCATGTCTGCATCTGGATGTTGCTTGTGTGAATGCTTGTGGGATCTGTGGTGCTTATGTCTGGATGAGCTGCCCTTGGGTGTTGAGGTGTGTGCAGGCTGGTCTGATGGTGTGGATGGGATGGGCAGAGGAACAGGAGACTGGGACTGGGTGGAGGGAGTCGGAAGAGGGAGGCTGGAGACAGGGACAATGGCTGCCGTCAGTGCTGAGGCCAGAGCGTTGAACGATCGCTGATGGGCAGCCTGACCCGAATGAATGCCCTCCAGGTATGCATTGCTCTGATGCACCTCCCTTTCTACACCCTGGATGGCATTCAAAAGGTTAGACTGCCCAACAATGAGTGTCCTGAGGAGGTCAATGACCTCCTCACTGAGGGCAGCAGGGGTAACTGGGGCAGGGCCTGAGGTGCCTGGGGTGAAGGAGATGCCCGCCTTCCTGGGCGAGCGGGGACGTAGCGAAGGCTGATGGGCTGGTGGGAGGGCGGGGCTGGTGCGCTGGGTGGCGGCTGTACCTGTTGTGGCGGTGGGCACGGATGTTGCCGCCACCGCTAGGGAGCTCCCTTCCGAGGACGTGTCGGTGTCGCTGACGTCTCCACGGGTCCCCGTTGTGGAGCTCCACTCGCCCTCCGTCTCACTGATGTACTCGGAGTCTGTTGTATGGCCCTCCGGGGCCATGTGAGATGCAGCTCCCTCGTGCGCCGATGCCACTTCTCCTCCGCCTGATGATGCTAATGCACACATGAACAGGAAGACAAAGAAAATGGGGGGGGGAGAAATGAAGACAGGTTGAGTGCATGCATTGGCAACACCGTTGTCGGAGAGGACAGACACAGAAGCCCCCTGAACTAGACCGCGCAATGGGGGTACGCTCCTCAGTTATTGTGACTAGTCCTACGGGTCTATGGACGACAAATGCACACATGGGTGAGGCCGGACCATGGATAGCTGTACTTGGCACCCTACAGAGGTGGGGGGCGGGGGCACAGGGCCGTGTCTAACGGAGGGGCCTAGCCTACAGAATGCGCCCTGGCCTGGAGATAGCCACAGCCCTCCACCCCCACCCAGACACCTTCACTGCGCGCAAAGATAGCAGAATGTGCTGATACTCACCCCCTTGTGTCTGCTGTGATGTCCTCACGTGCCCATCCAAATCGGGGTAGGCCACCGCCAGGATCCGGGACATCAGGGGGGTCAATTGGCGGCTGGCACCCCTCCTACGTTGGGAGGCCATCCCCAGCAGAGACTCGGCGGTCTTTCTGGTCCAGCGGCGGATGTCCTCCCACCTCTTTCGGCAGTGGGTGCCCCGTCTGTTGTGGACCCCCAGGGCCCGGACATCATTGCCGATGGCACGCCAAATGTCGATCTTCTGATGGCCGCTGACCTATGGGACATGTACAGGGTGGTAAAGGAAATCGCATCAGTTTTCTGCCTGGTCAATGTGAGTGCCCCCCCCTCCCCAACCTTGCCATGTGGCACATGCTCTCATCTTTCGTGCGTTGCACTCCTCATTCGCTCCCCTCCCCACCATCTTACATACACCCCACTCAACACAGGCATAGCCCATTCAACGTGCACCCTGTGTACTAACCTGTTGGTCTGGAGGACCGTAGAGTAGCGCATACTGGGGGAGGACCCCATCAACAAGTTTCTCCAATTCTTCGGCAGTGAAGGCAGGGGCCCTTTCCCCAGTCGCAGCAGCCATTGTATCTCCCAGACCGAGGTCACAGCAGCACTTGCAGCATAGGTCCTCTCCTGTGGATGATCAGGTCTCGAGTGATTAATCAGATAGAAAATGGCGGTCACGCTCGCGGCGGTGCGTACCGCGGCGGTGCGTACCGCGCCCGCCGGCGCACATCGTCATTGGCTCCTGAGACCCATAGGGTTCAATGTTAACCAATGGTGCTTTGCGCCGCGGTCTTCGACCGCCTACCGCCACGGTGTGCCACGCCAGCGCAGTGACCTCACATCCCACTGTCACACTTCACAGGTCAGGCAGCCGCCATTTCAAGGGCCCACATGGCATGATTTCTACTGCGTCACACAGGCCTAGGCCTTGCATAGCCACTCATACAAGCCGTTCCATGCATAGCGATTCGTGTACTGTGCAAGCTGTGTGAACTAACCTGTGGGTTGCTTGACTCTGTTCTCCATGTTGTCCTTCCTAGGCACCGTCCACTGGGACTTGCGAGGAGAAGGATGAATCCTTCCTTGTACCGACCGCTGGTGGACCTGTCGACAATGGAAGAACGACATATCATACTTACATACCGGCTTGACAGAGCAACTATACATGAACTATGTGCCCAGCTGGAGCCAGACCTGATGTCCCCCATCCGCCAACCCACGGGGATTCCCCCTCTGGTGCAGGTTCTGTCAGTACTCCATTTTTTGGCAAGTGGGTCTTTTCAGACAACAGTGGCCATGTCATCTGGGATGTCTCAGCCTATGTTTTCTAAGGTTTTGTCCAGAGTGTTGTCTGCCCTGATGAAATACATGCGGAGCTACATTATTTTCCCTGAGGTGGGCGAATTGGCTACAGTGAAGGGTGATTTCTATGCCCTTGGACATATCCCCAACATCATTGGTGCCATTGATGGGACCCATGTGGCTTTGGTTCCCCCCAAAGACAGTGAGCAGGTGTACAGAAACAGAAAAAGTTATCATTCGATGAATGTCCAGGTGGTCTGTTTGGCTGACCAGTACATCTCCCATGTAAATGCCAAGTTTCCTGGGTCAGTGCATGACGCGTATGTCATGCGAAATAGCAGCATCCCTTATGTGATGGAACAGCTACAGAGACACTGTGTGTGGCTAATTGGTGACTCTGGTTACCCCAACCTGTCGTGGCTACTCACCCCAGTGAGGAATCCCCAGACCAGGGCAGAGGAACGGTACGATGAGGCCCATGGGCGATCTAGGAGGATCATAGAAAGGACCTTCGGGGTCCTGAATGCCAGGTTTAGGTGCCTGCATATGACAGGGGGATCCCTCATGTACTCACCAAAAGAAGGTGTGCCAGATCATCGTGGCCTGCTGTATGCTTCACAATCTTGCATTGCGACGCCAGGTGCCTTTTCTGCAGGAGGATGGTCCAGATGGTGGTGTTGTTGCAGCTGTGGAGCCTGTGAAGAGTGAAGAGGAGGAAGACGACGGGGACGACACGGACAACAGGGATACAGTCATACAACAATACTTTCAGTAGCACAAAGGTAAGGAACAGCCACCCCAATTTACATTTACTTGAGGCCTCATGCGTCTCCACTGTCTGTGTTTCCCCCCAGTTCCTGTTAACTGATTTGTGACTTTCCCTTCCCTTTTCAGAGCTGTATGACCCACTGCCTGACTTCAGCTTTGTTTGCCCATGGACTAAAGCTTATTGAAATTGGTATGTTGTCATCACAAAGTAACTGGACATTATTGCACCGTTATGTGTAATACATTTGTTAAGAATACAAGCAGACTCCTGTTTTTTTAAGTGGAATAAGTAATTTATTTTAAGTGCTACATATAGGTAAATGATTGGGAAGCGGGGATGGGTGGGGGTGGAGTAATGTCCATGGCAGAGTCCAGTTCTCAGTCGCACAGGTGCATTGTCCATATGCCTGTGGAAGGATGGAGCAAGGGCAGTTCAAGGTTGCACAGGGTGACAATATGGGACAGTGGGATGACATCAGGGGGTATCTTAGGCTGGCGGGGGTCTTGCAATCCTACTCTGTCTTCTTGTGAGATCTCAGGTTCCGCTTGCGGGGTGGTTCTTCTTCTGCCGGAGGTGGGGTTCTGGTGGCCTGTCGTTTTGTGGGGGCCTCCTGTCCACTAGCGCCGGCGGAGGTGGTAGGCTGTTCCTGGCCTGGGCTAGTGACAGGGGCCCTTTGGGGTGCCACATGGTCCCGCAATGTGGTGACGATCTGGGTAAGGGCCAGGACGATGGTCCCCATTGCGGAACCGATGTTCCTCAGTTCCGCCCTGAACCCCATGTACCGTTCCTCCTGCAGTTCCTGGATCTCCTGGAACCGGGCCAGTACCGTCGCCATCGTCTCCTGGGAGCGGTGGTATGCTCCCAAGATGGTGGAGAGGGCCTCTTGGAGAGTCGGTTCCCCGGGCCTGTCCCCCCCCCCTGTCGCAGAGCAGCCCTCCCAGTTCCCTTGTGTTACTGGTCCTCTGTCCCCTGGACGGTGTGCCCACTACCACTGCCCCCAGGTCCCTGTTGTTGTTGGGGTGGTGGGCCAACCTGGGTGCCCTGTAGTGGTGGACACACCGCTGATTTACGTGTCCTGGAGACAGAGGCATGGGCCCTCTGGGTGGGAGCTGTGCTGGTGTTCCCAGAGGGGGTTGGGTCTGGTGTAGCCTGTGGCTGTCTGTGGGGAACCGACTGTCCAGAGGTCCCCGATGGGCCGGGCTGGTCGTCTGGCTCCAGGGAGACAGAGCTGCTGTCATCGCTGGGGGCCTCTTCTGGGGGTGGGATGGACATCTCTGGACCCTCCGTGGCGGTGTGGTGGTGTTCGGGTCCTGCAGGGGTATAAAGGTATGGTTATTGCTTCTGTGTGTGGCATTTCGTGTGATGGGTGGGTGTCCGTGTACCCATGTGCAGGCATTTCCTTGTGGGGGCTTTTGTGAGGGTGGCTTGTGGGGGTGATGTGTGTGTGCAGTGGGCATGCTTTGGTGATGGGTGTCCATGCTTTGTGGTCGCATGCAGGGCTTGGTGTTGGGATGGGTGGGTTGTGATGGTGAGCCTTTTGCTAGGGGTTGGTGTGATGAGGGAGGGGGTGAGGGTGGGGGTATGATTTGGCATGCAGGTGGGGTGGGGGTGGGAAGCAGTAGTGAAGATTTGCCTTACCAGAGTCCATTCCTCCGCCTACTCCTGTGAGGCCCTCAGGATGCAGGATGTGCAAGACTTCCTCCTCCCACGCGGTAAATTCTGGGGGAGTAGGTGGGGGTCCGCCGCCAGTCTTCTGTACCGCAATGTTGTGCCTTGATACCATGGAACGCACCTTCCCCCGTAGGTCGTTCCATCTCTTCCTGATGTCCTCCCGATTGCGTGGATGCTGTCCCACCGCGTTAACCCTGTCCACTATCCTTTGCCATAGCTCCATCTTCCTGGCAATTGTGGTGTGCTGCACCTGTGCCCCGAAGAGCTGGGGCTCTACACGGACTATTTCCTCCACCATGACCCTGAGTTCGGCGTCAGTGAACCTGGGGTGTCTTTGGGGTGCCATGGGGTGGTTTGGTTGAGGTGTGGGGTGGCGTTTGTGGTGATGAGTGTGGTGCTTTTGGTGGTGTGTGGTGTTTGGTGCGTGGATTCTGTGTGGGTGATGGTGTTGTGTGCCTCTGTGTTGTGGGATTCTCTATTCTGTGCTCTATCTCTAGCCTTCATCAATGATTTCGGGTCGTAGGGGCTTGTGGGTGATGTGGGTGTGTGTTTTATATTGTGTTGGGTGTGTGGGAGTGGTGTTAGTATGTGTATCAGGTGTGTGTATTTCGAACTGACCAATGTTGCTGAGTTTTCTATGTGTGTGTGTATTTTGACCGCGGCGGTGTGTACCGCCAATGGAATACCGCGTTTGAAAGACCGCCGTGTGGATTTGTGGGTCGGAATGGTATGGGCGTTTTTCTGTTGGCGTGACGGTGGAGGTTTGGTCAGCGACATTTTTTCGCTGACCTTTGGTGTGGCGGATTTTTGTGGATGTCGGGTTTTTGGCGGTTTGCCAGTTGCGGGTCAGAATGACCGTGGCGGTTTACCGCGGCCGCGGCGGTGTTATGGCGGCCTTCTGGCCGGCGGTAAGCGACTTTTACCGCCGAGGTCAGAATGACCCCCAAAGTCTCCTGAATCAATCAATCAATCAAGGTTTATATAGCATAACTAATCACCTGATAGGGTATCCAGGGAGTTGCCAGTGCAAAGGGCTCATTTGAACAGACAGGTCTTGAGGGCCTCCAAAAATCCTGGAAGTGAGGTGATGGTCTGGAGCTTTGAGGGTCTTTTCTGTAATGTAGGAGAAGGAACATCCTCCACTTCTGCTTCAGTAGATGGAGGGAGTGTAAGCTAGTAACAGGGAGGCGGATCATAATTTTCTGGAACGTTGATGGAAGTTCAATGGTTAGTTGATATAGGCAGGTTCTTGGTTGTGTAGGACTTTATGTCCGTGGGTCAGCAGTTGAATTTCCATCTCTTTTGTAAGGGACGCCAGTGGAATTGCCTAAAGTAGTGTGTGGTGGGGGTTTGTCAGGGGAAGTTGAGGATGGGTCTGGTTGTGACACTGTATATGATTTGAAATCCCTGTAAGAGATGTGCAGAGATTCCTATATTGTTTAGTCCAGCTGGCTGGTGGTTTTGATGCATGCAGCTCGAGCTGTCTTCTTTGTTGTCCACAGCAGGCATTAGTAGAAGTTGGAGGAGGTCTTGAAGGCTGCCCTGTCAGAGGTGTATTTGCTGGTGTGCCATCTCCTCTCAAGCTGTTTGCTGTTATGTTTTACTATCCTGAGTTCTTGGGTGTACCAGCTAGCCATTTTGGAGGACCTCCTCTGATTATTGCCCTTGATGGGGGTGATGCTGTCAGCAATTTTGGTGATCCAAGTGTTGAAGTTCTTAATTCCCAGGTTGGTGGCAGCAGCTGCATAGGAGGTATTGAGGGTGTTCGTCCAGCTGGACTCTTACATTTTCCACCAGCTGGAGTGGGGGCGCTGGTCATCTTGGGGAAGGCGGTGAGGGGGATGAAGATGCTGAAGTGGTCAATGGGGTGTTTGGACCTTGTGAGTTCCGTGATGTGCCTGTATTTGGCACTGTTTCTGGACGTGAAGAATGGGTCCACTGCGCGTCCCGCAGTATGTGCGTGGGGTCGCGGACGATCTTGGTCTGTCTGAGGCTACTCATTCTGTCAAAGAGGTGTATGGTGTTGTTGTCACTGGGGTTGTCAATGTAGAGGTAGAGGTAAACGAGGAAGATATAGGCCTTGGAGTCAAGGTCCAGGAGACCAAGCAAGTCTGTGATGTTGCTGCAGAAGTTGTAGCGTGGGCTCTGGGGTTCTTATGCAAGGGTTCCTCTGATAGTTGTCTTGTTGATGGTGTGCAGCTTGAAGTTTAGGTGTTCCATCAGGCTGGGGGTATTATCTGTGGGTTGGTAGTGCACTGTATGGTCTCTTTGTCAATGATGGCTTTTGTCCCTCCTGGTTTGTTGGTGCAGTCTGAGTAAGTGATGTTTGTATCTGTCCAGGATCGCTGTGGTGATATAAGGGGCTGATGTAAACCAGATCTTGGTGAGGAAGACGATGTCAAGTGCTAGGGTGGAGATAAGGTCCCATAAAATGGTGTAGTGCTTGCACATAGAGCACGTGTTGAGGAGTAGGCAGTGGAGTCTGTGGGGCACCTCTGGTGTGGTGAATGGTTGATGTAGTGCTTTGAGGTGTGACTGTGGTCATTCTGGTGCATCTGGTGCAGTAGAATAGTTGTATCATAGAGTGTGGTGCGGCATGGCAGCAGTGTTTGCTGAGTCGACAGGAGACCAGGGCACGGAGTACAATAGTGTTGTACCTGCGGATGGGCCAGGAACCAGGGTTACTGTCCCTGGGTGCGGCTTAGGCACAGATGGGCGCATACATGACTGACCTTCGGTGTGCCAACGCCATGACCATTGCAGGTGCCCACTGCAGCCACAATTAAGTAGGTCCTGGGAGGTGTGTTTGGTGGTGGTGGGCAGGGATAGTGAGAGACAAGAAAGGACACCAGGAGCAGCAGCAAGGAGCCACGTTCGATGGAAAAAGAGTGGTAATACAAAAAGACAGAAAGACAAAGCAGGAATGCAAAAAATGCAAAACAATCAAGCAAAAAGGTAAAACAATAAGGCAAAACCAGAAGGGAAATCAAGAAAGCAAACAGGCAGGCAAAACAGTAAGGCAAAAGCGCAAAACAAAGAAAAAAAGCCAAAACCAGAAGGCACAAAGGCAGAATCAGAAGGCACTAGGGCAAAACAAGAGGTAGAAGCAGAAAGTCAAAAGTGAATGCAAGAGACAACAGTTAGAGTGAAAGAAGACAGAGGCAGTCTTGCCAGGAGGCAGCAAGACAACAGCTGTTCGGGAGCCCAGTAGCAGCAGGTGGAGCTCATAGAATTGAGTAGTCTAGGAATTTAAGATTATTTGGAGAAATATAATTGATCGAGGAGGCTGTAAAGCCCAATTTTAACTCTGAAGGATGGTAAAGAATAGACCCTGAGACCGATTGAATGAGATTGGGATTAAATGTCAGAGCAAAAGTAAAAATTTCACATACAAAGATGCTCGCCATCAGGTGCATTAGACAGGAATTGGCAGTAGAGTATATGACTTTGATCCCACCTCCTCATATGCCTTTGTGGTCTGGTTGAGTAATACCATAGTTAGCTGGTAGAGTTGATACAATGTCTTGCGCAGAGGTGTCATAAAATCAAATTTCCATAATGAATAATACAGTAAGTCAATGTTCCATTGAAAAACCCAATACTCAATGAGATGTTGAGGGTGGGCTAAGCAAAATACATTTGTAAGTTATCACTTAGAGCCTGATTTAGGTGTTAGCGGTAATGGTCCAGCCGTCGACGTTTGCAGTGAAAACCTGTCCCCTCCTGTGACAGTCCGCCTGCATTATTTATTTATATATGTTGGAAGTCCCATAGATGAAAGCCTGTATTCAAACCATCGTCTCTGCTATATGCCGATGGCAGGTGATGGAAAAGTGAATGCCAGATCTGGATGTGCCTTACCGGCAAGTAGAAAGTTGAGGTCTGACCTCCACTTCTGAGTTGGTGGATTGAGGAGTTTAAGGGGTGACAACTAACCTTTTTCCCCATTCCACCTCTGTCTTTGACTGGACAAGACTGGACAACGCCTCCTGTCACTGGTGCCACTGACTCACGGGGAAAACATGATCCTCCATCGCCGGAATCGAAGGTAGGCATGCCACATTCCCAGGGTATATTGGGTGGGCACTGCAGATGAGTTGGACCACTGCAACAATATACATGTCACAGTAATTTATTTAATCACTGTGACATGCAATTGTGTTCCACATGGCTGGGAAACCACAGACATAAAACACATATTGCACAAATACACAACTGTCATTGTGGTATCATCATTCACTGCAAAATGAATGCTGGCACCACAATGACAAAACACTCACACTGGACAATGGTGTTATGTATGTGCATTGCAAGGGGACCAGTATGGATAAGTTTATGCTATTTGTTGTTTATGTGAGTCAGTACGTGTATATGAGTATGCGATGCGGTTGGCTGGTAGAGGTGTGGGGAGCTGGAGTGTGTGATGTGGTTATGTCAATATGTTTGTCACTTGCATGTGAGTTTGATATTGTGTTACCGTGTGACAGATTCAGTTGAGTGTTGTTGTGTGGTGGATGTTGACATGATGTGTCTAGTTGTGCTTGTGGGTGTGTCTGTGTAGCTGAGTGCATAGTTGTGTTGGTTGTTATGACTGTGTTGTCTGTGGGTGCAGTGTCAATGTGTATATATTGTATCATGGATGTATGCCAATGTGTGTTTTCGGCATGTACGGGTTGTATTGTGTTGGAACTATAATGGATGAGGGTGTGTATTTGGTGTGTTTTGTAGTGTGTAGTGCAGGGGGTACATCTGACTAAGGAACAGTGTGTGTGTGTGTGACTTACCTCTATTCCGTAGCCCAAGCCATTATACAAAGTCCATTATGTCTTGCAGCTATCTCCCTCCATCAGCAGTCCGTTGCCAGTCCTTCGCTTGCAGGGTTGTAACATCTTAATATGGTGGGTGGAACACCGTCTACTCGACGGGCTTCTCGGACAGTCGCTGATGCGGCTTGGTGGTAACACCACCAAGTTCAGAATCAGGCCCTTAGTCTGATTCTCTGAGGTGGGTCAGAAGTCAATGGCAGTCTAATGGACTACAGAGAGGTGTTGAAAAAACGAGCCTTCAGTGTTTATTTGGCAGTCACAACTACTTTTCCCAATCTGACCATTATGATTGGCACTGAATAATTCCTCCAATTAGTATCTCAAGATGGGGTGTGGGCTATAATTCCTGGTTCTAAGAAGGCCAGGGCATGGACGGACAGAAAAGGACTTACCTTTGGTTGTCACCAACAAACCACCAGCACACCCGCTGGCTATACAGCCACCCTCTTTAAACAGACATCCATGCCTACAAGGGGGCTTGGCTTCTTGTGCCTAAGGCACAAGTTTCAAAACATAAGGGTCAATGTACAAACACAAACTGGAACCTGGCTGCTCCTGTCTTCACTCCCAAGCTTCCTTAGAGGCAGAGGTCTACATAGAAACAGAAACAGAGTTAAAAGAACAATGTTGACTAAATTTGTTAATTAAAATAGCACTGTGCCTGGAACCATTAAGTGCTGATATTGTAGGAGCCATACACCTCCCTAAAATTATAAAGAACACAAGGAGTGTGTCCCAGTCCACTAAGACACTAAGACACAATCCCTTGCAAGGTCAGGGGAGCTCAACGAAGATATCCAAGAGCTCCACAGACACCTTTGTAAGTAGGCATCCATGCCTACAAGAGAAGGATTAGCTTTTTACATTTAAGGTGCCAATTTTGAAACAGAAGCAAGAGGTTTCTTATTGTAATTTATGTGTACAGTAGTGAAAAATGTTTTTCTACTTGTGCCTAAAATCACACCATGTATTGAATAAGATATTTTAAGCAGCAGGCTGCACAATTGTGTCGGCAAACACCTGTTATGAAAATTATACAAACTGTAAATTTGCTGCAAATAAAACCAGATACCAATCTGCAGCATATAAATCCAGATAGCAAAATGAATTAGACCACTCGATTTTGATTAAATTAAATAATTATCTCTGTTTTACGTGTTTTAATATTGCCTGTCTGAAGACCAGTACCTTATGGTAGGGTGTCGTGTAATTATAAGGTAAGCCATTTAAGTTTTACATATCCTGGTAGTGAAAAGCTCCCAAATTGTTCTTTCACTACCTTGAGGCCCAGCTCTCCCACAGGATAATATTGAGTATTTCTTATTACATTTAATACGCTGTATTTCTAATTGAGAGAAGGTGGGTATGTTATGTTTGATATCTATAGAATTGCAGTGATAAATCCACTTTAATGGTAAAGTAGATTTTTCAAAACAATTTTGAAAATACCTATTTTGGAAAGTTGCCATTTTCCTTTCCTTAGCCCATTGTGCCATTCTTGGGTCACATGACTGGGTATAGCTGACAGACTTTGTGAATTTCTCCTGGACAGTCACACACTAGAGGGATTAGATATGTTTCAATAGGCAATCAACTGACAGGATGAGGCAGAGCTGAATACAGCCTGGCTTGCACCTGAATACCCAGGGAAGGGGAGTCATGAAATTCCATGCACTTCAAAGAACCTTTCCAAAAGCTTTTTTGACCTTCCAGGAAAAGGGCACCAGGTGTAAAAATAGGACCATCAGCCCCATTCTTCAGTTCTCTACTGGACTTGCAGGAGGACTCTCAGAGGACTGCCTGCCTGTGTGACATGCTGTATACTCTGCCAGACTGCTTCTATACCTGGAAGGACTCCTCTGCTGCCTAGAACCTACCTTGAACCCTCAGAGGTCAGCCCTGCTGTTGATCCCTGCGTCTACATCTATACCAGGAACTAAGAAGAAGTGAATCCAAGGGCTAGTTTGCTGGCCTCCTGTTCAGAGCCACAAGGATAGTATAAGCTTCAGCATCTTGATCCAGCACCTGGACCCAGTCTGAGTGAGTTCTGAACCCCAAATAAGTCTCCATTCATTCCTGGACCCTTGGTTATGGTGCTAAACGTGGTCAAATGGCTGTTTTCTAAAACAGAGGACAATATATGACAAAATGTGTTCTGAGAACAAGTAGGAGACCGGGACCAAGCTGCTCACATATCCATCTAAGGTACATTGCCCGTTGGATTGACTTTGCAGCTTCTCTCGCTACATTCTTCTCTGCAGTAGCAAATCCTTTTCAGCGGTCCTTCACCAGCAGGGTATCTGACCTCGTGGACCTTTGTTTGGCTACAGCCCTCTGATTCGTCTTCTTGGAGATTTCCAACTTCTATTTCGGAAACTAAATACAAAGGTAAAAATGTTCACTGTGGCTTCCCACCATAGCCATCCAACAACGATGAAGAGGATACTCCCTCCTCATATACTCCTGCAGCCTTGCCCCTCTGAACTTCTACCTTCTCAAACATTTTTCTCTCAAAATGTTTCTAAGTCTGAAAGGAAGCACTGACTGGGCCCAATCCACTCCTGGTATCCAGTACGCCTGGATAGAATGGGTGGAACTGCACTACGCAGAACTTCATGAGGTTGCAAAAAAACTCTGCAGCTCTATGCCAACCACCGCTAGCAGGCAGAGTTCTCCATTGCACCCATTTGGGTTTCGTTTGACATCAAACGCAATGCAAAGTACGTACTTATGTTCAAAATCACACATGAATGGCACCACACAGGTTGCATGGGCTCGACCATCTTGTTTTTTCAATCTGTTTATGCTTCTTTGACTTCTACTTCAATCTGCCCTCAATCTTTGTAATCTTCCACCCCATACTTGATTTACCCCTATTTTATTATTTATTTATTTATTATATTAGTGTTTCTTTTTTGTGTCTCACTATATTTAGGGTGTTTACATTTTTTTGTGATTTTTGTAACTTTTTGTATTTTTGTTTAATTTTTCCTTATTTCCATTATTTTCCTGCTGTTTCTTTTTCTACCCTACCCACCCAGCACCATGGCAAAGCAGGGCCGCACCACTGTCAAGGGGTACCAGCTCGTCCGATCTTCATGTGCAGTTTCACCTCCCCTCCATGCTGGCAGCAGGCGGTGGGCCTGGAAGTGGTTACTTACTGCGGGAACATTGGTAGTGTTGGGCTAGGGTGTGCCAGTTGGTCAGGGCCACCACCCCGGTCCAGCGCACCACCCAGCAGCTTATGCACCGCTGGGCGGATATCATCGACCACGAGCAGGACCTGCTCGACTTGATAGTCATGGAGATCCCAGGGTTTGGTGAGTATTTTTTTGTTTTTTGTGTTTGTGTTCTACAATGCTAACTTTTTTTCTGAATACCATGCAGCTTCCACTCAGATGTAAGCTACTTTTAGTTTAGGTTAAGATTATTATTCATTGTGTGATCCAATTAAAGCAGTGCAGGAGTTCGGCACTATATCATTATACTGATAGGTAGGCAATCACTTTGGCTGATTATTTAAGAAAATTTAAGAAGCGATTGCAATGCAGACTCACTAGTCTCCATACTAAATTAGTCATATCAGTGAGTTAGCATTCTCTGTGACTATATGTAGCTCGTAGAATCCCAAGCAATTTCACAGTGATGCAAGTATACATGCATTGCAAAAAAAGAGACTGAGTTGGTCAATCAAGGGGCTTGGGAAATGAGAATAGAATGAAGAATCAGTTGTTGCAATGCATTAGTTTTAAATGTAGATTTTCTTAAGGAAATTTGGAATAAGGTGTTTAGGTGTATAGCCAACTCACCGATAGTTGACCATACTAGTATAGTGCCATAGGCGATCTGATTTATGTACAATGCAGATTAACCGTACCACTAATGTATTTTATTATCTTCTTTCTAATCATATATCAGCACCCAAAGGCAAGAAGAAGGGCACTGTACCGGCAGGTCAGGCAGGAGCTGGAGAGGCGCCGACCACCAGCGCCGATGCTGATGGCTCTTCTCATCCCAGTAAGTCCTCTTATTTAATATTATTATTATTTCCCTAACTTTTGCTTCCTCCTTCTTTTATACTGTTTTTAATTTTGCCTTGTTTACTTTTTATATTGTCACTCTTTTGGCCCACTTTTGTTTAATTCCTGTTATTTCTGCATTATCTTTATTTCTGCCTTTCTTTCACCATTTTGTACTCCACCCCTTCATTGCTCTTCAATGATTCTGAGTCATCTTCAATCATAAGTATAGCTCTGCCCCTCTATTACACAACGCTTTTGGTTGGCTTGTCTACGTGACTTTAGTTTTCTAACATTCCAACAAAATGCCGGGAGTGATATTTTTAACAGAAGATACTGCGGCGCTAACCGAACTGTAATGATTGTTGCTGCATTTCTTTCACTTTAAAAATTAACCCCTTAGCTGATGGGCCGTTTCCCCCCCAGTGCTGAGCCCTTTTTTGGCTATTTGCGGTAGTTCGCTCTTAGGCCTTCATAACTTTTTGTCCACATAAGCTATCCACGCCAAATTTGCATCCTTCTTTTCCAACATCCTAGGGATTCTAATGGTACCCAGAGTTTGTGGTTTCACCTGGAGGAGACCAGAAAATAGCCAAAATACAGTGAAAATTTCGTTTTTTCCAAAAAAATGGGAAAAAAAGTGCTGCCGAAGAAGGCTTGTGGTTTTTTCCCTGAAAATGCCATCAACAAAGGGTTTCTGGTGCTGAAATCACTATCTTCCCACCTTTCAGGAATGGGCAGACTTGAATCAGAAAACCACATTTTCCAACACAAATTTGGCATTTTACTTGGACATACCCCATTTTTACTATTTTTGGTGCTTTCAACCTCCTTCCAGTTAGTGACAGCAATGGGTGTGAAACCAATGCTGGATCCCGGAAATCTAAACATTTCTGAAAACTAGACAAAATTCTGAATTCAGCAAGGGGTCATTTGTGTAGATCCTACAAGGTTTTCCTACAGAAAATAACAGCTGAAATAAAAAAATATTGAAATTGAGCTGAAAACAACAGCCATTTTTCTTTATGTTTTACTCTGTAACTTTTTCCTGCGATGTCAGATTTCTGAAAGCAATATACCGTTTTGTCTGCTGGACTCTTCTGGTTGCGGGGATATAAAGGGCTTGTAGGTTCATCAAGAACCCTAGGTACCCAGAGCCAATAAATGAGCTGCACCCTGCAGTTGGTTTTCATTCTATACTGGGTGTACAGCAATTCATTTGCTGAAATATGAAGAGTGAAAAAGAGGTATCAAGAAAACCTTTGCATTTCCAAAATGGGATCAAGATAAGGTTTTGAGGAGCAGTGGTTATTTGCATATCTCTGAATTCCGAGGTGCCCATACTAGCATTGAATTGCAGGGCATTTCTCAAATAGACGTCTTTTTTACACACTCTCTTATATTTGGAAGGAAAAAATGTAGAGAAAGATAGGGGGCAATAACACTTGTTTTGCTATTCTATGTTCCCCCAAGTCTCCCGATAAAAATGATACCTCACTTGTGTGGGTAGGCCTAGCGCCCGCGACAGGAAATGCCCCAAAACACAACGTGGACACATCCCATTTTTTGACAAAATACAGAGCTGTTTTTTGCAAAGTGCCTACCTGTAGATTTTGGCCTCTAGCTCAGCCGGCACATAGGGAAACCTACCAAACCTGTGCATTTTTGAAAACTAGAGACCTAGGGGAATCCAATATGGGGTGACTCGTGGGGCTCTGACCAGGTTCTGTTACCCAGAATCCTTTGCAAACCTCAAAAAGTGGCTAAAAAAACAAGTTTTCCTCACATTTCGGTGTCAGAAAGTTGTGGAATCTGAGAGGAGCCACAAATTTCCTTCCACCCAGCATTCCCCCAAGTCTCCAGATAAAAATGATACCTCACTTGTGTGTGTAGGCCTGGCGCCCGCCACAGGAAATGCCACAAAACACAACGTGAACACATCCCATTTTTTGACAAAATACAGAGCTGTTTTTGCAAAGTGCCTACCTGTAGATTTTGGCCTCTAGCTCAGCCGGCACATAGGGAAACCTACCAAACCTGTGCATTTTTTAAAACTAGAGACCTAGGGGAATCCAAGATGGGGAGACTCGTGGGGCTCTGACCAGGTTCTGTTACCCAGAATCCTTTGCAAACCTCAAAAACTGGCTAAAAAAACAAGTTTTCCTCACATTTCGGTGACAGAAAGTTCTGGAATCTGAGAGGAGCCACAAATTTCCTTCCACCCAGCTTTCCCCCAAGTCTCCAGATAAAAATTATACCTCACTTGTGTGGGTAGGCCTAGCGCCCGCCACAGGAAATGCCCCAAAACACAACGTGGACACATCCCATTTTTTGACAAAATACAGAGCTGTTTTTTGCAAAGTGCCTACCTGTAGATTTTGGCCTCTAGCTCAGCCGGCACATAGGGAAACCTACCAAACCTGTGCATTTTTTAAAACTAGAGACCTAGGGGAATCCAAGATGGGGTGACTCGTCGGGCTCTGACCAGGTTCTGTTACCCAGAATCCTTTGCAAACCTCAAAAAGTGGCTAAAAAAACAAGTTTTCCTCACATTTCGGTGACAGAAAGTTCTGGAATATATATATATAGATCTATATTTAGATCTATTTTTTTTAGTTGTTGTATGGTTTCCTTGGGGGCCAAAATGGTCCCCAGGGAAACCCTACAACATCTAAAAAAAAAAATTGCCCCCTCAGGGGGTCACCCTGCCCACGGGCGACCCCCTGTCATTTTATTTTATATTTTTATTTTTTTATTTTATTTTTGGATAAAAGAAAAAAAAATCCCCTGGGGGGGCGCGATCGCATCCCCCCCCCCCCCCAGGGGGCACCTACCTTTTTTTTAAAATAAAAAATATGCCCGGGGGGGACGGCCCGTTTTCCGAGGGGGCCACCCCCCCAAAGTGAAATCCCTGGCGTCTAGTGGTGTTTCCTGGCCCCCGATCGCAGCTGTGCTGCGATCGGGGCCAGGAAATAGTTTCAGAAGGCCTCGTAAGAAAGGGGAGAATAAAAAGCTGTCAACTGCATTTTTCAAGGCTCTTCTAGTAACTAAATAGACACATTTAGTTGAAAAATAAAAAAAGAATCCTCTTGTTATAATGGGTAAGGCATTATGCACTATGGAGTACAAGTTGCTGTGCCAAATTATTGGAGGCATGCTAGCCAGAGCTTCAAGTACATTGCTACTGTCTGCTGGTCGGGCAGCTGTAGCTGATAATTAAAACACTGATCTTATAGTTAGGATTTTTGCAAATGCACACTCTTCCTCTGGCCCCATATAAGATCCTTGATTGAAAGAGAAAATGCTCAACATCTGCAGAAGGGAATGTGTGCAAGGAGTAAACCCAACACCTAAGCTGGTATCCATACTCCTTCACAGCGGTACTGATTACACACAGGCCGGGTGCGACAGGGATTGAGGGGATGATGGTGGCAGATATGGGCTGCACTGAGTCTTGTCAGAACAGAATGATTAATGAGCACCCGCCCAGGTTGAGGCTAACCTTTGGAGAGCTGAACAGGACATCTGCAGCCCGTGACATTCGTGAAAAAACATTGTGATATAAACAACACAAATATGTGATATGATGTGACTTGTAGCAAGCAGAAAATCACCAAAAAAACACCACAAAAACCACAAAAATTGTACCACAAGAAAAGAGGTCTCACATAACAACATACAATATTAAGTCCATTAAGTAAAAATAGATCAAATGTAGATAAACTGAGTATATGAACCACAACTAGACCATATTAATGAAAATAAGTGCACCGAAGTGATCATGGTACTCATATGAAAATTAATGTATATATAATAATGATTGAGTGAATCTAAATAAATCATCATATCACATATTTGTGTTGTTTATATCACAATGTTTTTTCACGAATGTCACGGGTGTTGGGACATTCTATGCATTATGGGAGGAATCCCATCATACTTATCACAGCAATAATTATGTTTTGCAGCCCTGATTAAGTCTTTGAGAAGAATTATTCTCATATGAGGAAACACGTGTTGGCTGCTGTTGGACCTTTGAAAATTTGAATTTCAATGGACTTGAACTTGGACATTAAATCATAATTTTACCGCTGTTGGATTGCTATCATTATTCATATCCCGGTTCAAAGTATAGATAATACTCATTAACTTTCATGACGTATGGTGGTTTGAAAAATATTCATGAGTGCCCTGACGTCTATCATATAATGAAATTAAGGAATGCCATTGGACACCTAGAGATACCAAATACTTTTAGCAAGCTGTACAATGAATTACATAGTACAAATGTTTGAGCTGATAACTAGAGTCAGCCTTAGGACGCTGACCTGGAAGGGGGACACTGACCTCAGGGAGGAACTGTAGTTAGCAATGGTTTATGATTTAAAAGTATCTGCTGCAGAGTTCCTTGTGCATCCAGCTTTAAGGTAAAAATAAAAATGTCAAGATATCTCTTGTGATTAATGTTCCTGCTGGAGAGAAAGAGATGGAGTTTTGTCCAGTGGCAGTTTTGACTCGTAGCGCAGAGCGTTGATATGTCCGTTTCAAAGAACAGATCTGTATTTTATGTGGATAGCTAAGTGGATTTGTAAAGCCAGCCTTTACTGGCATTTTAAAATGAATTAAATGTATGTGAGAGAGAGGCTATAGAGAGATGAGGGTCACTTTTGCTGGGTGGTAGTGAAGGAATCTGAGGAGGAGGTCAAGGGGAATGTGCCAGAAAAGATTGTTGCACCGGGTGCCACAGCGTTAAAGCTGGCCCGACTGATAGCAGTAGTTTATTTGAACCTGACTGATGGAGAGAAACATGCTAGGCATTGCCATTTGTGACAATTTGTCAGTGCTATTTTACTACTGCCACTGCTACGGCCTCCAGAACTACTGCTTCGATTTCCTACTCAATATTCCTTCAGCTTCTCCCACCTCTTAGTGACTCTCAGCTCCTCTCAGTCTAGAAGGGGTTCGGTTGAGCTCTTTCCCAATTGTTTAGCTCTGCTCCTCTCCATGGTCTGATACAGATACTGACAGCGGATAAATACCTACTTTTCAGTTGCATTGCTGACTGATTACAACTCCGAGACAAGAACACGCATGTGTAAGTTCTAATGCAGATGTTAAAACAGTTATTTGTGAAAGTAAAATGTGTTTATGTTTTTCAAATAATATTTAATAGGTTTTAACACAAGAAATTATAGTCATAATAACACTCCAGCTTATTCATAGTGCATTCCAAAAAAGAAACAGACATGAGTTTTATCTGAGAATAGCAGGGTGCTCAGGTTGCTATGCAAAACAGAGCCTTTCATGAAATATTGCTATTGTAAGGCATCTCACCCTGGTGTATCAAGTTATTGGGGTTGGGTGGGTGTAGTGAGCATGATATTCAGGAAAAGAAGTCCAACGTAACTGGTGTGGGACCAAGGGAGGCTATTAGCAACTCTGAAGGAACCACTCAGAGGTTCTGTTATTCAACATGCCATTGCGCTGATTCAAGTATATATAGAAATGCAGTCAAGGATGACTAATGTTTACCCTAATGTCCTCACTTAGCGTCTGCAGAAGGACATCCTATTTGGTGAGATCAGCCACCTGGGAAGGCCTCTTTTTTCCTTGCTGTGGAAGGTGGTGCCCTCGGAGAACACCGAAGACTCAAGTTTTCTCCTCCAGGTACAGAGCAAAAATGGGCGGGGGCATATTCTCCACTTCATTGCCATTGCTCATGTGTCTATAATAGGAGCCAAAACTTTGCTGTAGTCCTTCTCGGCTTTAGGCAGAAACAGAGATGGCGCTTGTAGGAGGCTGGCCTGGTTTGCAGTGTTTACCTTGGGTACTTACCCCTTATACGAGGTCCATTTATCCCTTATTAGTGAATTAGTAGTGTTCTAGCAGCTTAGGCTGATAGAGGTGGCTATAGCAGAGCAGCTTAGGCTGAACTAGGAGATATGCAAAACTCATGCAATACCACTTATAGTTACACAATACTCATACACAAGTAAATACAATACTCTGTGCCAAAAATAAAGGTATATATTTGGGCGACACAGTACCAAAAATATCTTAGAGACAATACTCCGTCTGGAGTATTGTACACAATATATACACTAGACACCAAAATTAGACAAGTAAACAATGCAAACAGTAGGAAATCCTATAGAATGGAATGGGAGAAAATAGGTCTAGGGGCAACAAAAACTGCATACTAAAAAAGTGGAATGTGAATCACAAATCCCCCCTAGACAAGTGTAGTGTTTGCAGAATCGCTGGGAGAGTAGGAATACAGTAAAGTTAAGTAAATTATCCCACCTCAGAGCCCAGAAAAGCAGGAGTAAAGTACTGCAAGTTTCCTTAGGACACAATACAACTTGTTTTGGGGATTTTGCAGCAGCCAACTAAGTCTGCAAAGAACAACTGCTGGATTATTGGACCTAAAGACCTTCAAAGGAAGGGAACCAAGTCCAGAAGTTGAAAGAAGTTCCAGGAATGACAGGATCCCCTGCCAACCCAGAAGAGGGTGCAAAAGAAGAGTCACAGGTTAGTCGAAGAATAAAGAAATGCACCCTAGGAAGATGCCAGCAGGTTCCTGCATGATGCAAAAGATGTTGTACGGCGTGAAGATCATTACAGATGAGATTTCATGTTGGAAGGCACCAACAAGCCTTGGCTACAGCAAAAGTGTGTTTTTCATCAAAATGGCGCCGGATGGACTCAGGAGGGACCTGGGGGCCTCAACTCTATGTAAGGAGGAAGAGGGAGCTCTCAGCACTTTAGAGAGCCCTCACTATGCTGGCCAGCACCCCCAGAAGCCACATGATCCAGGCTCCAAGGAGGTGCAAAAAACGGTTGATGCAGCACAACAAAAGAAGGTCCCACGCCGCCGGAGAACAACTCATTAACTTGAGCGTCGCAGGGTGGAGTGCTGGGGACCTGGGCGAGGATGTACATGAAGTAAGTTTGCAAAGAGTGCACAAAGGCCTCAGGAGGTGAAGAAGACACAATACACAGGGGTACCATCGTTCTCGGGGAAGGCAAGGTATTACCGCCTCCAAATGTGTCGGCAGGACCTCAGGACAGTCCATGTCGATGATGTGTACCCTCTGTGTCCTTAGGAGCATGCTGGTTGTTGTGAGAGGAGGCCCAGGGAACCAGTTGTCGTCTTAGAAGGTGCCTGCTTGGAGCAGGGGAGTGACTCCGTCACTCCATGGGAGATGTCTTTGGTTCTTCTGGTGCAGGATGAAGACAGGGAGTCCCCAGAGCATGCACACTGCGGAAACTGTTGCAGTTGCTGACTTGGAGCTGAGGTGGCTGAAGAAAAGTGTCTCTTGTAGACACTTTGTTGCAGTTTCAGCGTTTATTGGAGCAGGCTGCGGTTGATCCAAGGTCAGAAGAGTCTGAAGTTGTTGCAGAGGATTCCTGAAGGAAATTTGCAAGCAGAATCTGAAGAGAGCCCGCAGGAAAGACCCTAAATAGCCCTGAGAGGGGGATTGGCTACCTTATTAGGTATGGACCTATCAGAAGGGGTCTCTGATGTCACCTGCTGACACTGGCCACTCAGAGCCCTCCAGATTGCCCCCACACTTTGCAAAGGAAAATGGCTGAAGTCTGGGACACACTGGAGGAGCTCTGAACACCACCCCTGGGGTGGTGATGGACAGGGGAGTGGTCATTCCCCTTTCCTTTGTCCAGTTTTGTGCCAGAGCAGGGGAGAAGGGATCCCTGAACCGGTGTAGACTGGTTTATGCAAGGAGGGCACATCTGTGCCCTTCAAAGCATTTCCAGAGGCTGGGGGAGGCTACCCCTCCCAGCCTGTAACACCTATTTCCAAAGGGAGAGGGTGTAACACCCTGCTCTCAGAGGAAATGCTTTGTTCTGCCTTACAGGGGCCCAGACCCCAGGATGGCAGACCTCTGTCTGTGAGGAGGCAGCAGCTGTAGCTACAGTGCAAGCCTGAGAGAGCTGGTTTGGCAGTACTGGGGGTCCATGGTGGAGGCCCCAGGATGCATGGAATTGGCTCGCCAATACCAGATTTGGATTGGGGGAACAATTCTATGATCTTAGACATGTTACATGGCCATATTCGGAGTTACCATTGTGAAGCTACATACAGGTATTGACCTATATGTAGAGCACACGTGTAATGGCGTCCCCGCACTCACAAAGTCCAGTGAAATGTCCCTGAACTATGTGGAGGCACCTTTGCTAGTGCAAGAGTCCCCTCACACTTAGTAACTTTGCACCTAACCTTCAGCAATTGAAAGTTAGACATATAGGTGGCTTCTAAGTTACTTAAGTGCAGTGTAAATGGCTGTGATATAGTGTGTGCACTATTTCATGCAGGCTGCAGTGGCAGTCCTGTGTATGTGTTTGTCTGAACTCCCTATGGGTGGCAAAATAAATACTGCAGCCCATATGGATCTCCTGGAACCCCAATGCCCTGGGTACCTATGTACCATATACTAGGGACTTATAATGGGGGACCAGTATGCCAGTTGAAATTGGTAAATGAAGTCACTTGCCTACAGTGACAAATATAAAAGCAGAGAGAGCATGAGCACTGAGGTTCTGGTCAGCAGAGCCTCAGTGACACAGTTAGGCACTACACAGGCATACACATTAGGCCACAAACTATTAGCACTGGGGTCCTGGCTAGCAGGATTCCAGTGAGACAGGCAAAACATACTGACATATTGTTTTTTTCTTTGAGCACTGTGGTCCTGGCTGGCAGGATCCCAGTGACACAGTGAAAACACACTGACATACACTCACAAACAGGCCAAAAGTGGGGGTAACCATGCTACTTTCTCATAGCACTCGTGCAGGATGTCAAAGCATGAGTACTCATTAATTTGTGTGATGTCTTCCAATACATTACCCTAGAAAGGTGTAAATGAAGGACAGCCCCAAAACATGCTCATCATGTCTGTCAGAGTCTTTTGGGGCCAGATGTAGGAAGCTTTTGCGAGTCGCAAATGGGTTGCAGCACTATTTGCGGCCTTGCAAAAAGCAAAATGGGATGTACAAATCCCATTTCGGAGTACCAAATAGCGATGCAACCCATTACCGACTCGCAAAAATTGCGACCTGATTTTGCGACTCGCAATTACGAAGTCACAAATTGCGAGTCGCAAACCGAATGCACAAGCCAGTCGCAAATTGCGACTAGTCACAAAATCCTGTTTTGCATACCCAGATTACAACTGATTCTGAACAGGTGGTAACCAGAACCAAAGTATAAAAGGAGACCCAGAAGGCATCTGGGTTACTCAAAATGGCTGCACTATATGTGATTGCATGGAGGAGTCAAAGCTGCCCAGCAGAGGAGGAGGAGGCAGAGACAGGAGAGGATATACCGAACCAGGCAGACACTATTTCAACAAACTGAGGAGATTTATGATAAATACAGAATGAGCAGCACAGTTATCCTAGAGATCATTGCTGAAACCTCAGCTAGAATGCCAGACAATGTGCGGCTGCACCATCCCCACACATGTGCAAGTGTTATGCTCACTGCATCTCTTGGCCTCGGGTAGCTATCAGGGGGTGATTGCAGTGGCAGATGGGGTATCCCAAAGTGCCCTCTCAAGATTCTTCAGACATTTCCTAGATGCCATACTCGCACACATGTCCAGATATATATACCTTCCCAAGAATGAGGCAGAAATTAACAATACCAAGTTGGACTTCTACAGAATTGCCAACTTCACCCATGTAATAGGGTGTGTGGACGTGACACATATACCAATTTGCCCACCTGCAAATCTGGAATATGTGTTCCACATTAGGAAATGTAACCACTCTCTAAACATCCAGGTGGTATGTGATGCCCATTATGTCATTACTGACATTGTGGCTAAATATCCAGGGAGCACACATGATGCATACATATTCAGGCACAGTGGGATACACCAACGCCTAAAACGTGGGGAGTTTGGCAAAGGATATTTATTAGGTACAGGGGAGTACACTCTGATGCCTAAAATACATGTTACAGCGTAACCCTGTGATGCCCTGCTAATTTTGCCTCTTTTGTCACACCGGTGACAGTGCATATGCCCTGAGACCATGGATACTCACCCCATACCTAACACCTGGCAATAAGAATGAGAGGCGATACAACATTGGACATCGGCGGACCAGATCTGTCATAGAAAGGACGTTTGTCTTGTTGAAGTCACGATTCCAATGCCTGCACAAAAGTGGAGGAGCACTCCAGTATGCCCCGGAAACAGCATGCAAGATTGTTGCTACTTGTGCCATCCTACACAACATTGCCACCAGAAGTGGGCTATATCTCACTCCTGACAACACAGATTCGGAGGATGAGGAGCAAGAGTTACCACATCGACAGCCTTGGGATGGAAGCATCGAAATGGAGGGCAGACAGAGACGGAACCACATTGCAACCCACTACTTTGGCAGGTACGTGGCAACCGTGACAACACTCACTAATGTAAGATACACATAGCCCATTTGTGTAGTTCAACAAATTATCCCTTTAATTTCAGGAATATAATGGCGAAACTATAGTCAACTAAACTGCTTAAAGAAAGCAAAAAGTATAGTCTGACACATTTAGTTCATGTGCCTCTGTCACAACACATATTGGTAGCTCACAGCCTCCTGCAACTACGGCCACCATGGCTCAATCCAGGTTGGTCCCCTGATCCTTGCCGAGCACTGCTACTCCGCAGGATTCATGCATCAGTGGCAGACACACTGCTGACACTGGAGATATCCTCGCTATCCTGAGGGGTATCGACAATGCCCCTTGCTGCCTGGCTGGTCTCTAGCAGGTCCACTGCATGGCTGATGCGCCCAAGTCCTCTTGCCACATCACCTGCAAAATGGCCAAGTTCGACCTGCAGCTTCACTGTGTGCCTTGACAGGCAGGTTGTTGTGCTAGCAAGGCACCCTATTGAACCACTTAGGCCCTCATTACAACCCTGGCGGTAAATGCCGCTTACCGCTGTGCAGAAGACTGCCAACATACCGCTGTAGCTGTGGAATTCCGCTACAGCTATGAAGACCCACAGCTCGGAATCCGCCATAATCCAGACACCCCCACAAGTCTGCCACACCAAAGGGCAGTGATAAACTGGCGATAACAAAACCTCCACCTTCATGCCAACAGGAATACGTCCACATTATCACGACCCACGAATCCACGTGGCGGTCTTTCAACCGTGGTATTCCATTGGCGGTACACACTGCTGCGCTCAAAATACACACACATTTACAAAACACAACCACATTGGACAATTCAAAATACACACACCTGACACACATACACACACACCACACCCACACACCCAATCCAATATAAAACACACATCCACATCACCCACAAACCCTTACTACCAGAATTCTGAAACCACACCAGAGAGAGACACCTCCATAAACAACACCAGCATCCACAGACACACAACACAATCACTTACACAACATCCACACACCTCAAACAACACACAACACATCCCCTCACAGATCACAACACACACCACCTCACAAATCACCCACACCACATCATGGCACCTCAACGACACCCCAGGTTCTCTAAGGAGGAGCTCAGGGTCATGGTGGAGGAAATCATCCGGGTAGAGCCCCAGCTATTCGGATCACAGGTTCTGCACACCTCCATTGCTATGAAGATGGAGCTATGGTGCAGAATTGTGGACAGGGTCAAAGCAGTGGGACAGCATCCAAGAACAAGGGATGACATCAGGAAGAGGTGGTATGACATGCGGGGGAAGGTGTGTTCCGTTGTCTCCAGACACCAGATTGCTGTACAGAGGACTGGCTGTGGACCCCCACCTCATCCCCAACAACTAACAACATGGGAGGAGCAGGTCTTGGCAATACTGCATCCTGAGGGCCTCGCAGGAGTAGCAAGAGGACTGGACTCTGGTAAGTCAAAGCTTTACTACCTTATTCCCCCCACCCTACCTGCATGCCATCACATACTCCCACCCTCACCCCCATCACTCCAATACCTCACATATGCCCCACTATCACAGCCCACCCATCCCAATT
The DNA here is from genome assembly GCF_031143425.1 of Pleurodeles waltl. Classification (NCBI taxonomy): domain Eukaryota; kingdom Metazoa; phylum Chordata; class Amphibia; order Caudata; family Salamandridae; genus Pleurodeles; species Pleurodeles waltl. The sequence goes on from NC_090447.1 coordinate 919,106,570, forward strand.
CCAAGCCCTGCATGCAACACCAAAGCATGGACACCCATCACCAAGGCATGTCGACTACAGATACCCACACAGAACCCAAACCAAATATCACACAAGGACCAAAACAAGAATGCAAGCACTGGAATACAGGCTCACTCACCCATTGCACACAATGGCACACACAGATGCAATAATCATGCCTTTACACCCCTGCAGGACCCCAACCCAATGTCACCGGACAGGAGGTACCAGACATATCCAGTCCCCCCACAGAAGAGACCCACATTGATGACAGCAGCTCTGCACAACTGGATCAAGATGACCAGCCCGGCCCATCAGGGACCTCAGGACAGTCGGTTCCCCTGACACCGGTACAAGCCACCACAGATCCTCCCCCCTCAGGAAACACCAGCACAGCACCCACCCAGCGGGCCCATCCCTCAGACCCAGGACACGTCAATCAGCAGTGTGTCCACCACTACAGGGAACCTAGGCAAACCCACCAACTCAAGAAACTCAGGGACCTGGGGGCAGTGGCAGTGGGCACATGGTTCAGGGGACAGAGGCTCAGGAAAACAGGGAAACTGGGAGGACTGCTGTGCGACAGGGGGGGGACAGGCCCAGGGAACCCACTCTCCATGAGGCCCTCTCCAACATCATGGGAGCTTACCATCATTCCCAGGAGATGATGGCAACGGTAATGGCCAAGACTCAGGAGACCCAGCGGCTGCAGGAGGAACACTATCTGGGGGCCAGGGAGGACCTGAAGTCGATAAACAACACCCTGGTCACCATTGCAGGGGTGCTGCAAGACCTTGTCAACACCAGGAGGAATACTGTGGCACAACAAGGGGCCCCTGACACTAGTCTGGACGATGAACAGCCCTCCACCTCCGCTGGTGCTAGTGGACAGGAGGCACCGCCACAGGAACACGACACCAGCACCCCACCCCCTGCAGATGGAGAACCACCCCGCAAACGGTCCCTGAGATCCAGGAACAAGACAGAGAACATTGCCAAGACCCCCACCAGGAAATGAGACCACCCTGAATGTTACCCTTCTGTCCCACTATGTCACCCTGTCCACCTTAAACTGCCATTGCTCCACTTCCTATGCCCCTTAATGCACTTAAATCACAAAACAATCTGGAGTCAGTCTGTGCTTTCACAAACGTGTAATTGCAATAACCATGGAATATAACAATGTCACTTTACTTGTGCACATACGATGTAACACAGCTGTAGGGCTGGAGGAAATATAGCAGAGGGCACAAAGTGGGACCCACATCTGTGAAATGGAAAGGTAAAGTGACAAGTCAGGGTCCATACACTGAGTGAAAATGACAGACTTATGCTAGCTCCAAAAATTGTATGAGATATGTGAGGCAGTGACATCTTCTTACCTGTGTCTCACTGGAAGTATTGCATGATTATGTTGTTTCGGTTGTCAATATCCTCTTCTTCTGCCTCCTCTTCTTCACTGTCCACAGGCTCCACAGCTGCCACAAGACCACCAGCTGGCCCATCCTCCTGCAGAAAAAGCAACTGGCGTCGCAAAGCCAGGTTGTGCAGCATACAGCAGGCCACGATGATCTGGCACACCTTCTTTGGTGAGTAGTAGAGAGAACAACCTGTCATATGGAGGCACCGGAATCTGGCCTTCAGGAGGCCGAAGGTGCGTTCAATCAACCTCCTAGCCCATGTGCTTCATTGTAGCATTCCTCTGCCCTTGTCCTGGGATTTCTCACTGGGGTCAGTAGCCATGACAGGTTGGGGTAAGCAGAGTCACCTGCAAATATGGAGGGACAACTGTTAGACACACACTAACATGTAGGGACAACCCCATTCCCAGACACCTATTCACACTGTATAGGGTCCTTGTCCTCACCTATTAGCCACACACAGTGCCTCAGGAGTTGTCCCATCACATAAGGGATGCTGCTATTCCTCAAAATGTAAGTGTCATGCACTGAGCCAGGAAATTTGGCATTCACATGGGAGATGTACTGGTCTGCCAAACACACCATCTGCACATTCATAGAATGGTAGCTCTCCCGGTTTCTGTACACCTGTTCACTCCTGCAGGGGGTATCAAGGCCACATGTGTCCCATCAATGGCACCAATGATGTTGGGGATATGTCTCAGGGCATAGAAGTCACCTTTCACTGTGGCAAATCCTCCACCTGAGGGAACACGATGTAGCTGCGCATGTGCTTCAGCAGGGCAGACAACACTCTGGACAACACGTTAGATAACATTGGCTGGGACATCCCTGATGCAATGGCCACTGTTGTTTGAAAGGAACCACTTGCCAGGAAATGGAGTACTGACAGGACCTGTACTAGTGGGGGGATTCCAGTGGCATAGCGGATAGCTGACATCAGGTCTGGCTCCAACTGGGCACACAGTTCATGGATTGTTGCACGATCAAGTCTGTAGGTGTCTATTATGTGTCTCTCTTCCATTGTCGACAGGTCCACCAGCGGTCTGTACACACCGGAGGATGCCGCCATCTCATCACCTGTCCCAGCAGACATGCCCTATCAACGAGAACAGCGAGCAGAGAGTCCGCCAGCACTGAAGTATCACAAAATGTCATTTGCATACATTTAGTAATCCGAAATGTGCCTGTAACTGTGTGTATTCTAGGCCTACATTGGTGTGACACAGTTAATATTAATGCAATGTGGCCCCCTGAGATGGTGGCTGCCAGACCTGTAAGGTGGGACAAGGGGATATGAGGTAACTGCGCTGGAGTTGTGCACCGTCGCGGTGGGCGGTCAAAGACTGTGGCGCAATCCAGCATTGGTTAACATTGAACCCTATATGACGATTTACGCCGGCGGTGACAGTACGCACCGCTGCGGACATGACCGCCATTTTCTGTCTGTTCACTCACTTGATACCCGGCCTTCAACAGGAGAGGACCTACACTGCAAGTGCTGCTGTGACCTAAGTCTGGAAGCGACAATGGCTCATGTGACTGGGGAAAGGGCCCCTGCCTTCAATTCAGAGGAGTTGGAGAAAGTAGTGGATGAGGTCCTCCCCCTGTTGCGCCGCCAGCCGCTGCGGCGCATCCCGGCTGAACCGCGGGGGGAGCCGCGGTCTGGGTCAAGGGTCGCGGCGGCCCTTTTCTCCGGCTGAGCGCTGCTATTAGAGCGCGGCGGGGCCGGAGACCCAGAATTGGGTTGTGGTCCTCGCTGCGCTCGGCGTGCAATACAAACACTGTTCCAGGGTGTCTGGGCCTCCCCCCCTTGCATTACTCACCTGCCACACGCCTTCAGGTCCTTCCTCTTCCACATGCATGATTTTAAAGCATGCCTTCTCCCTTCCAGCATGCTGTGCACTTTCCTTCTTCCCTGCATGCATCTGTTCCTCTTGTACAGGGGTATATTTTCTATCTCTAGCTATGGCTCCTTCCCAAGCCAAGATGGTGGTGTTACTTCTTCCTGTTTATCACTTCCTGTCTAGGGGTATATAAGGGGAATCCTTTCTTCTTCTCATTGCGTTGCAACACTTCAGCGGTGGTGGTCACGCTCCGGCTGGTTTTCGTTTGAGACACCAGTCGTTCTTGTTCTGTCTTCAGTCTTCCAGATTTCCAGGATCCTGAATTCTAATCCTTGTGTCCTCCTTCTGTTTCAGGGAGTTCCTGTTGGAGTTTTTTTCCCCCTTTGGGGTTTTACCTCTGGGACTCCTTCTGGAGGGCACGGACTGTAGTGGCTTACTTTTGTCAACAGCACCGTGGCTACCGGAAGGGGTCGCCCCTACCTCGGCCAGAGTAGGACTTGCAGGAACCAGGGCCGCTCACCATCCCTCTCCAGTATCGACGGTAAGCCCAGGGTGAATCGTGACAGATTGCAACGCCCAAAACTCCAGTCGCTGACCGGAACCATGGAGAATCCCGTGATGAGTACAGAACCAACAAGTCAAACCTTGCTTCTGACTATCCAACAACAGGCCCAAGAACTCCAACAGCTAGGTACCGAAAATACGGCTTTCCGACAAGCCTTAGCCTCTAGAGCTACAGATGTTCCTACTGTCTCTGCAACCACACCCCGCTTATTTGGGGACCCTAACAAATTGTGAGAATTTCTGGATGCCTTGACAGTCTATTTCGCATTCCATCCTTCACAGTTCATGCAAGACAAGACTAAGGTTGGATATTTGATCAGCGTTCTATCTGGCCAAGCCTTGGCCTGGGCAACTCCTTTGGTGACAGGCAACAACCCCAGCCTGTCTAATTAATCAAGCTTTGTTGCTGCCTTTAAACAAATGTTTGAGCGTCCTGGACTGGAGTCTTCAGCAGAAGAAGCTCTATGCGATATTCAACAAGGAAGTCAGGACGTCCTACAATACATCACACGATTCAGACAGCTGTCAGCTGAAACTTCTTGGGTGGAGCGTACTTTGGTGTCCCTGTTTTGCAGGGGTCTCAGGGATGACATCAAAGAAGGAACTAGTGCACTCCGCCAGAGTGGAGAACCTCAAGGGTTTAATGGATTTGACCCGTGCAATAGAATATCGTCTAAATGAGCGAATGGTGGAGAAGAAAAAGAGTCGTATACCATCACACTCAATGACGTCCCGCGCCCTTCCTCATCGCTCCGAGGAGACTCGTTCTGAACCTAAAGGTACTACTGATGAAGAGCCTATGCAAATTGACATGGCACGAGGGCCATTATCAACTACTGAGCGGGAAAACAGGCGAAGAAAAGAACTTTGCCTTTACTGTGGTGCTGCTGGTCATCTACTTCGTACCTGTCCCGCCCGTCCAGCCAAGCCCTTGGGAAACGCCAACTTCCATCTTCTGTGAGAAGGGTGAGGACGGGATATTCCGAGATACCTTCCATCTGTTCCTCAAAGGAAGAAATAACTGCTCTTTTCCTCTTACCTGTTACCTTACACTTAACAGACGGCCGTGAAGAAAGAGCACTGGCCTTGCTGGATTGTGGAGCCAGAGGTATCTATCTAGAGGAGACCTAGGCCATGGAAAGACAGATTCTGCAAATACCTAAGGAAGTACCAGAACAAGTCCACACAGTGGACGGTTCACTCCTAGCCTCAGGACCTGTCCGGCATACCACTCCTACCTTATGTCTGCAGTTCGGGAAACATCAAGAAAACATTTCCTTCGACATAATATCCTCACTGCATCACGTAATGATCCTGGGGATTCCATGGCTAACTCGCCATAATCCCTACATTAATTGGGAAACTAGAACCATTTCTCTTTCCTCCCACTTTTGCCAACACCATTGTTATTTAGCAGGAAACTATTGGTCCCTGAAGAGTCTCTTACTCACACCACCTAAGGTGGGATGTTCCATTAACGTCCTACAAGGAGTACCCAGACATTATCAAGAATATGCAGATGTACTACAGAAACCAGAAAGACCAGAACTGCCACCCCATAGAGAATACGATTGCGCCATTCTTTTGGAACCAGATGCCGTGGGTCCTTTTGGGCAAATGTATTCTCTAACCGAGCCTTAGAAAAAGATCATCAAGGAATATCTAGAGGAAAATGTACAAAGTGGTTTGATTGCCCCTTCCTATTCACCTGCAGGGGCTCCTCTCTTTTTCATGCCAAAAAAGACGAAACACTTGCGTCCTTTCATAGACTTTAGAGGATTAAATAAGATTACTACTAAGGATCGCTACCCTCTGCCTCTTATTAAGGACATCTTAGAAGCCGTCAGAGGGGCTAAGAAATTCACCAAGTCAGATCTTAGAGGAGCATGCCATCTGTTAAGGATAAAGGAAGGTGATGAATGGAAAACCGCCTTCAGAACACCTTTCAGCCATTATAAATATCGGGTGATGCCTTTTGGATTATCCAATGCTCCCTCCATCTTTCAAAGATTCATGCACGCTATTTTTTCTGACCTTCTACACCAGACTGTGGTCATCTATCTGGATGACATTTTAATATTCTCTGTCCACCCAGAACAACACACTAAACATGTACTCCAAGTATTGGAAAGACTGAGACAACATCATCTATTCTGCAAGCCAGAGAAATGCGAATTTGACCAAACTGAGGTTAAATACTTGGGATATTGCATTAACCAAGTAGGTGTTGCCATGGATTCAGATAAGATTCAAGCCATTCTGGATTGGCCATCCCCCCTCTTCCATCAAGGAAACTCAGGGGCATATTTATACTATTTATACTCTGTTTGCGCCGGATTTGCGTCGTTTTTTTTTACGCAAATCCGACGCAAAACTAACTCCATATTTATACTTTGGCGTTAGACCCGTCTAGCGCCAAAGATCTTGGAGTTTGCGTCATTTTTTTGCATGGACACCTACCTTGCGTTAATGATATGCAAGGTAGGCGTTCCCGTCTAAAAAATGACTCAGAGGCATGTGCGCCGTATTTACACTCCCGGGCAAAAATGACGTCCAGCCGCTTTAGCGTCATTTTTTAACGCCTGGTCAGGGCAGGCGTTAAGGGATTTGTGGGCTTGGAAGGAGCCCAGAGGTGCCCTCCCATGCCCCCAGGGACACCCCCTGCCACCCTTGCCCACCCCAGGAGGACGCCCAAGGATGGAGGGACCCATCCCAGGGAACTTAAGGTAAGTTCAGGTAAGTATTTTTGTTTTTTTTTGTGCCCCCCTACATGCCACTATGCCCAATGACCATGCCCAGGGGACATAAGTCCCCTGGGCATGGCCATTGGGCAAGGGGGCATGACTCCTGTCTTTGCTAAGACAGGAGTCATTTAAATGGGGGTTGGGAGTAAAAAAAAAATGGCGCAAATCGGGTTGAGGCGAAAATTTTGCCTCAGCCTGACTTGCCCCATTTTTTGACGCCCAAGCTCCATTTTCCCCTACGCCGGCGCTGCCTGGTGTAAGTCATTTTTTTTACGCACACCAGGCAGCTCCGCCGGCTAACGTCATTCCATAAATAAGGCGCCCGCATGGCGCTTTTGAATGGTGTTAGCTGGCGTTAAATTTTTTGACGCACAACTGCGTTGGCCCAGTTATGCGCCAAAAAGTATAAATACGGCCCTCAGTGTTTTTTGGGATTGGCCAATTTTTATCGACAGTTTATAGCTGACTTTGCCCAGAGAACCAGTTATATTACCCAAACCCTTAAGAAGGACAATCTAAGGAAGGGTTTTTGTTGGACCCAAGACGCTGAGTTTGCCTTTCAAGAGCTAAAGAAGGCCTTCATTCAGGCCCCCATTCTAAGGCATCCAGACACCACCAAACAGTTCATTGTTGTCACGGACGCCTCAGAAAGAGCAATCGGGGCTGCCTTGCTACAAATGAAGATGATGATGGGCTAGAGCATCCTGTATTCTATCTCTCACACATACTATCCGACTCTGAACGTAACTATTCCGTGTTAGAACGAGAACTACTCGCCTTGAAGACAGCTTGCACGAAATGGAGACACTTTCTTATGGGATTGAAAGAACCTTTTGAGGCACGGACAGATCACCAGAATTTACAGTGTTTGAGAAACTTTCAGTGCCAAAATAGTCGGCAGGCTCGATGGGCTTTCTTTTTTAGTCAATATGATTTTTACATCACCTATATTCCTGGTTCTCAGAATATCTTGGCAGATGCCCTGTCCTGTTGCTACCCTGAGTGTAGCGATTCTCAGGTACAAAACCTATTTGAAAATAATAAGATCAGTGGCCTAGTACAGACATTCCTAGCCAAGGTTAAGACTGAATATTCCAACCTTGAAATAACTGAAATGAACAATTTATGACCGCAGCTAAATAAAGACCAGGAATACTGTTATTACAAGAAAACCCTGTTTCTACCTACTAAGATAGTCCAGACAGAGGCCCTACGTATGTGCCACGACTCCCCCATCGCAGGTCATCGCGGAATGAAGGCTACCCAAGAGCTCCTGCTTCGCTCTTTCTGGTGGCCCACAATCAAAGCAGATACTGAGGACTATGGGGGTCATTACAACCCTGGCGGACGGTGTTAAAGCTGCGGAAATACCGCAAACAGGCCGGCGAAAAAAAAAGGGAATTACGACCCTGGCGGTAACCGCCAACAAAGACAGCCACTTTAACACACCGCCTGCCACGGAGTTACAGACAAACAGCCTGGCGGTCACCGCCAACAGACAGGCGGAAGACAATAAACCGCCCATACTATTATGAGAGGCCAATCCGCCACCTTTTCCGGGGCGGATTTACAGTGGATAAAAACACGGCGGAAACAGCTTTTGCTATGGGAAAAGGCTCACCTTAACATATCCCACGAGGAACGACGACTCCATGGAGCCGGAACTCCAAATCCTACCTGCCCTTGTCTTTCTGCTCCTCTACGACCAACAGCGATGTAAGCGCAGAACATACCGGTGAGTACTGCATCTACGACACGGGGGAGGCAAAAGTTAGGGGGACACCCACTAAACACCCCCACCCCCACCCTCGCATATCACAACATACACACCAATGCAGTCAAAAATATCACATGAACAGCCCACAATGCCCCCGGAAGAATGCAAAGACAAAGCGAATTGCGGTCGAACACTGTAATGTGCCAATATACATGTCATATAAAAATATACAGAATAATATCTCAAAATCTGTCATAATGATATATACAATACAAGAAGTAGTGCAGATATGTACACAACAATGTCCGTGCACCAACAGTCCAAAAATGCATGGGCGAGGCCCACAATAGATACCTGACCAAAATCCGAGAGAACACTGCCGGGGCATCAGATAGAAACACTACAGGCACCTCAGGGGGAAGGGAAGGGGGGGCACCTCAGCCACATGAATGCAAAGCCAGATCCACGACGGGGCTCCATGCCCATTGATGTATCCTGGGGAGTGCAAAGCCACAGTCTCAAAAACTCTTTACAGTGGGTGGGTTGCCCACTGTACCATCGTGGGGAGTGCAAAGCCACAGTCTCACAAGTCTTTGCAGTGGGTGGGTTGCCCACTGGACCATCGTGGGGAGTGCAAAGCCACAGTCTCAAAAGTCTTTACATTGGGTGGGTTGCCCACTGTACCATCCTGGGGAGTGCAAAGCCACAGTCTCACAAGTCTTTGCAGTGGGTGGGTTGCCCACTGGACCATCCTGGGGAGTGCAAAGCCACAGTCTCAAAAGTCTTTACAGTGGGTGGGTGGCCCACTGTGCCATCCTGGGGAGTGCAAAGCCACATTATCGCAAGTAGATGCAGTTCTCAACTGGTACTGGGTGGGACTGGTGCCCAGACTGGATGAGTCTCCCCGTGAAAGTTCATGTCCTGTCACTGTCCCAGCTGCGCATGGGAGAAGGATGCCTGATGTGGCGGCCTATTCATACCCACACGGTGTTTGCCCTGTCCAGCGGTCTTCACCATGGCGGTCTTGGCCTTGTTCAGCGGTGCTTTGCCATGGCAGTCTTTGCCCTGTTCAGCGGTCTTCACCATGGCGGTCTTGGCCTTGTTCAGCAGTGCTTTGCCATGGCAGTCTTTGCCCTGTTCAGCGGTCTTCACCATGGCGGTCTTGGCCTTGTTTAGCGGTGCTTTGACATGGCGGTCTATGGACTGTTCAGCGGTGCTCTGACATGGCAGTCTTGGCCTTGTTCAGCGGTGCTTTGCCATGGCAGTCTTTGCCCTGTTCAGCGGTCTTCACCATGGCGGTCTTGGCCTTGTTCAGCGGTGCTTTGACATGGCGGTCTATGGACTGTTCACCGGTGCTCTGACATGGCGGTCTTGGCCTTGTTCAGCGGTGCTTTGCCATGGCAGTCTTTGCCCTGTTCAGCGGTCTTCACCATGGCGGTCTTGGCCTTGTTCAGCGGTGCTTTGACATGGCAGTCTTTGCCCTGTTCAGCGGCTTCACCATGGCAGTCTTGGCCTTGTTCAGCGGTGCTTTGCCATGGCAGTCTTTGCCCTGTTCAGCGGTCTTCACCATGGCAGTCTTGGCCTTGTTCAGCGGTGCTTTGACATGGCGGTCTATGGACTGTTCAGCGGTGCTCTGACATGGCGGTTCGAATACTGACATTGGTGTGTGGCATGACGAACTCCACACTGGACATTGGTGTGTGGCATGACGAACTCCACACTGGACATTGGTGTGTGGCATGACGTTCCATCATCGCCCAGCAGGGCTGTGGGATCCTGGTCCCTCCTGGGGACTGACTCCGGTGGTGGTCTCCTGACCAGTAACGATACTTGGGTCCTCCTGGGCAATGACTCCGGAGGTGGTCTCCTGACCAGTAACGATACTTGGGCCCTCCTGGGCAATGACTCCGGCGGTGGTCTCCTGACCAGTAACAATACTTGGGCCCTCCTGGGCACTAACTCCGGCGGTGGTCTCCTGACCAGTAACAATACTTGGGCCCTCCTGGGCAATGACTCCGGCGGTGGTCTCCTGACCAGTAACGATACTTGGGCCCTCCTGGGCAATGACTCTGGCGGTGGTCTCCTGACCAGTAACGACGGTGCTGGCGGTTGTGTCTGGACCGCCGGAAATGATGGCACACTTCTCCGCCGTGACACTCACAACAGGCTGAGCAGACTTCCTCGGGACCTTCCCCACCTTCTTTGGAGTTACAGCTGACTCACCAATCGCCTTCGATCCCATTTCAGTTGTTGTCCCACCAGGAGTCTTGACACGGTCCCGTCATCCACTCTCCAATTTCGGAGCCTTTACAGGGGGTGGGCTGCCAGTGCCTTGGCTCCGGGTCCTACTGCCTGCCCTGGTGGACGGTGCACTCCAAAAACCTGGAACACGCACCACTGGCACTGGAGGCTTTTTGGCTGAGGCGCTACGACGGGACTGATGAACTGGAAGGGGGGTGGGGCCAAACAGGTCAATTTGACAGCGGGACAGTTTCTGACGGAGACTGGGATGGGTAGCTGGAGGGGCTCTGGGAATGGAGGTAGAGGAGGTGGTTGTAGGAGGTGTCACTTTAGCTGTTTTGGGTGCAGGTGCAGGTACTGGAGGCTGTCGTGAGGTGGATGGATTTTGGGTGAGTGATTGCCGGCGTTTGGGTACTTTGGGAGGGGGCGTCACAGACACACTGGGAGAGGACACAGGGGACGTGTAAATGGCAGTGGAGGTGGTGAGTGCAGGTGAGCGGCTTGTGGTGCTGGGTGTCCTGGTGCGAGTCCTAGTGCCTGTAGATGTGGTGCATGCAGGTGTGTGTGTAGACGACACTGGGAGGGAGGATGGAGAAGAGGAGGAGGGGGACACAGTGGAGACAGTGGATGTTGCTGTGTCTGTATGGGTGTGATGCTTGTGTGAGTGCCTGTGGTGTGTGTGGTGCCTATGTTTGCTTGAGCTACTTTTGGGTGTTGACTTGTGTGCCTGCTGGTCTGTAGGTGTGCTTGGGATGGGCTGGGGTACAGGGGATTGGGTCTGGGTGGAGGAAGTTGGAGGGGGAGGCTGGTCACAGGGACAATGGCTGCCATCAGTGCTGAGGCCAGAGATTGCAGGGTTCGCTGAAGGACAGCCTGACCAGAATGAATGCCTTCCAGGAATGCATTACCATGTTGCAACGCCCTTTCTACACCCTGGATGGCATACACAATGGTAGACTGCCCAACAGTGAGTGACCTGAGGAGGTCAATGACCTCCTCACTGAGGGCAGCAGGGGTGGCTGGGGCAGGGCCTGAGGTGCCTGGGGCGAAGGTGATGTCCACCCTCCTGGGTGAGCGGGCACGGGGCGAACGCTGAGGGGCTGCTGGGAGGGCGGTGCTGATAGGGGAGGTGGCGGCTGTACCTGTAGAAGTGGGGCGCACAGATGGTGCCGCCACCACAGGGGAGCTCCCATCGGCGGATGAGTCAGTGTCGCTGGTTGGTGATCCTGTGGCCGACGTGAAGCTCCCCTCGCCCTCCGTCCCACTGGTGCATTCAGAGTCTGTGGTGTGGCCCTCCATGGCCATGTGGGATGCAGCTCCCTCCTGCTCCGGTGCCACTGTACCTCCGCCTGATGATGCTGATATACAAAAGAACAGGTAGAGCAGGAAAAGGGGGGGAGACAGAAGAAAGAGAGTTTTAGTGCATGGCATACCGCTACCGTTGGAGGACAAGAGAGACGCAGCAGCCCCATGCATTACGCCGTGCTCCTGCCCTCTGCACATGCAATTTCTGGGATATGGCCTACATGGAAATGGTAGAAATCTGCCCACATGGATGGCAAAGGGGCAACTATACATCAACTTGCCTCTGTTCTGATCTGGGGTAGAGTCCCACATGGCCTACATTACGGAGGGGCCTTGCCTACCTAACTCGCCCTGGCCTAGGGACACCCACAGCCCACCTCCCCCACCCAGACCCCTCCACTGCACGCAAAGTGCGCAGAATGAGGTTGTACTCATCCCCTTGTGTCTGCTGTGATGTCCTTAAGCGCCCATCCAACTCCGGGTAGGCCACCGCCTGGATCCGGAACATCAGGGGGGTCATGGTGCGACGGGCACCCCTCCCACGTTCGGAGTCCATCCCCAGCTGAGCTTCCGCCGTCTTCTTGATGTAGCGGCGAATGTCCTCCCATCTCTTACGGCAGTGGGTGCCCCGTCTCTGGTGGGCCCCCAGGGTCCGGACTTCCCTGGCGATGGCACGCCAAATGTCCCTCTTCTGGTGGGCGCTGACCTACATGACATGCACAAGGAAAGAGGAACAGTCATTACCTACTGCACCTTCAATGTGAGTGGCCCCCTCCCAACTCTGTCCATGTGGCCCATTCATCCCCATGCATAACTGTTCTATGTACTCTGCCCCCTTCCCTCTTCCACCCAGCCCTCTCCACCCAGGCCTAGCCCATACAACGTGCTCCCTCAGTACTAACCTGTTGGTCTGGAGGACCGTAGAGTAGCGTGTACTGGGGGAGGACCCCATCCACAAGTTTCTCCAACTCCTGTGCAGTGAACGCAGGGGCCCTTTCCCCAGATGCAGCAGACATCGTCACTTCCAGACCGAGGTCACAGCAGCACTAGCAGTGTAGGTCCTCTCCTGTCGAAGGTCAGGTATCTAGTGATTGAACAGATAGAAAATGGTGGTGATGTCCGCGGCGGTGACGTCCGCGGCGGGGCGCATCATCACCGCCAGCGCACTTGTTCATTGGCTCCTGGGACCCATAGGGTCCAATGTTAACCAATGCAGCATTGGGCCGCGCTCTACGAACGCCTACCGCGACGGTGTCCAACGCCAGCGCAGTTACCCCACAATTCCATTGTCCCAGTTTAGAGGTCAGGCAGCCGCCATTTCAGGGGCCCACATGGCTTCATTTACTGCTGCGTCACACATACCGAGGCCTACACTCCAAACAGTTCCCGGATGGGTTAATTGTCTGTTGTAGTCTTGTGTGTGACTGGGGGTACATACCTGGAGGAATGGTGACAGTTTCTTCGCTGTAGTCCTTCTTAGGCACCGACAGTTGGGACATATTGGAAGATGGCGGAATCCGCCGGTGTACCGACCGCTGGTGGACCTGTTGACAATGGAAGAGAGACATTTGATCGTGACCTACCGGTTCGACTGTGCCACAATCAAGGAACTATGTACCCATTTGGAGCCAGACCTGATGTCATCAATCCACCATCCGACTGGAATCCCCCCTGACGTGCAGGTGCTGTCAGTGCTCCATTTTCTTGCAAGTGGCTCTTTTCAGACAACAGTGGCCATGGCATCAGGGATGTCCCAGCCTATGTTTTCCAACGTGTTGTCCAGAGTGTTGTCTGCCCTGCTGAAACACGTAAGGAGATACATCATATTCCCTCAGGTAGAGGATTTGCCTACAGTTAAAGGTGACTTCTATTCCCTTGGACATATCCCCAACGTCATAGGTGCCATTGATGGGACCCATGTAGCGCTGTTCCCCCCGCAGGAGTGAACAGGTGTACAGGAACAGGAAGAGTTATCATTCCATGAATGTCCAGATGGTCTGTTTGGCAGACCAGTACATCTCGCAGGTAAATGCTATGTTCCCTGGCTCAGTGCATGATGCCTACATCCTGCGGAATAGCAGCATCCCTGATATGATGGGTCAACTCCAGAGGCACCGTGTACGGCTATTGGGGGACTCTGGTTACCCCAACCTGTCCTGGCTATTGACCCCAGTGAGGAATCCCAGGACCAGGGCAGAGGAACGCTACAATGAGGCCCATGGGCGGACTAGGAGGGTGATCGAACGCACCTTCGGCCTCCTGAAGGCGAGGTTCAGGTGCCTCCATATGACAGGTGGGTCCGTATTTTACTCACCGAAGAAGGTGTGGGACATCATCATCGCCTGCTCCATACTCCATAATTTGGCTTTGCGACGCCAGGTGCCTTTTCTGCAGGAGGATGATCCAGATGAAGGTGTTGTAGAAGCGGTGGAGCCTGTGGACAGTGATGAGGATAAGGCTGATGAAGAAGAAAACGACAACAGGGAGTCAGTCATACAGCAATATTTCCAGTGAAACACAGGTGAGTACATTTTCATGTTTAACATGATGTTAACTTTCACACGTCTACCTCTATCCTGTACCTACATTTCACTCACTATTTGTTAACTGTGTTGTCCCCTTCCATTTCAGTTTCAATAATGTGGTAACCTACGTGTCAACAGCTTGCACCCTTGAAAGGCTTGTGATGTGTGACATTGGTATGTGGGCCTTCCAATGGGTAACCATTTTTGACACTGTAATTGACAATACAAAGTTCAAAATCATTGACTGACTCCAGATTTATTAGTGTTTCAAGGGTGTTTATTTAAGTGCATAACAATGAAGGGGGGTTGTGAAATGGGGATGGGTTATGGTGGAAGAATGTCCATGGCAGAGTCCAGTCTATTAGTCTCACAGGTACATTCACATCTGCCCATTGGAAGTGGAGCTGGGCCAGTTCCGATTTGGACAGGGTAACAAAGTGGGACAGTGGGGGGACAATCAGGGTGGTCTTATTTCCTGGCGGGGGTCTTGCCATATTGCTCTGTCTTGTTCCTGGATCTCAGGGCCCGCTTGCGTGGTGGTTGTCCGTCTGCAGGGGGTGGGGTGCTGGTGTGTTGGTCCTGTGGCGGGGCGTCCTGTCCACTGGCGCCGGCGGAGGTGGTGGGCATTTCACTGTCGTGGCTTGTGTCAGGGGCCCCTTTGAGTGCCACGGTGTCCCTCAAGGTCTTTTGAATGTCCGTCAGCACCCCTACAATGGTGCCTAGGGCGGAGCCGATGGTCCTGCGCTCCTCCCTGAACCCCAAATATTGCTCCTCCTGCAGACGCAGGGTCTCCTGCAACTTGCCCAGTTCCCATGCTCCCATGATGGAGGAGAGGGCCTCGTGGAGAGTAGGTTCCCTTGGCCTGTCCTCCCCCTGTCGCACAGCAGCCCTCCCAGTTCCCCTGTGTTCCTGTGCCTCCGTCCCATGGACCGTGTGCCCACTACCACTGCCCCCAGGTCCCTGTTGTTGTTGGGGTGTTGGGTTATCCTGGGTGCCCTGTAGTGGTGGACACACCGCTGATTGACTTGTCGTGGGTAGGGAGGTATGGGCCCACTGGGTGGGTGCTGTGCTGGTGTTCCCAGAGGGTGGAAGTTCGGTGTTGGGCTGTGGCTGGGCAAGGGGAACCGACTGTCCTGAGGCCCACGATGGTCTGGGCTGGTCATCAAGATCCAGTAGGGCAGGGCTGCTGTCATCACTGTGGGCCTCTTCTGGGGGTGGAGTGGTGTTGTCTGGACCCTCTGGTGTGGTGACGTTCCTTCGGGTTCCTGCGGGGGTATGAGTACATGATTATTGCATGTGTGTGTTTCATGGTGTGCAATGGTTGGGTGTGCGTGTACCCCAGTGCAGCCATTCCTGTGTGGGGGCTTGTGTGCTGTTGTTTGGGGGGTGTTGTGGGTCTGTGCACTGGGCATGCTTTAGTGATGGGTATCCATACTTAGTTATGTTATGCAGGTCTTGGGGTTGGGATGGGTGGTTGGTGTCATGGGTAGATTAGTGAGGATTTGGGGTGATAGGCGAGGGTGTGAGGGTGGGGGTGTGTGATAGCATGCAGGTAAGGTGGGGGATATGATAGTTAAGATTTGACTTACCACTGTCCGTTCCTCCAACGACTCCTGCGAGGCCCTCAGGATGCAAGATGGACAAGACTTGCTCCTCCCATGTT
This sequence comes from Pleurodeles waltl, assembly GCF_031143425.1. NCBI lineage: Eukaryota > Metazoa > Chordata > Amphibia > Caudata > Salamandridae > Pleurodeles > Pleurodeles waltl. Next base: position 919,122,597 of record NC_090447.1, read on the forward strand.
GTTAGTTGTGGGGGAGGAGGTGGGGGTCCCCCGCCAGTCCGCTGTACCGCGATGTGGTGTCTGGATACCGTGGAACGCACCTTCCCCCGTAGGTCATTCCACCTCTTCCTGATGTCCTCCCTATTACTTGGGTGCTGTCCCACAGCATTCACCCTGTCGACTATTCTTTGCCATAGCTCCATCTTCCTGGCTATGGATGTGTGCTGCACCTGTGATCCAAATAGCTGTGGCTCTACCCGGATGATTTCCTCCACCATAACCCTGAGCTCCTCCTGGGAGAAGCGGGGGTGTCTTTGGCGTGACATGGGGTGGTGTGTGTGATGTGTGAGGTGGTGTATGTGTGATGAGTGTGGTGAGTGTAGTGGTATGTGGTGTTTTGTGCGTGGATGTTGTGTGGGTGATGGTGTAGTGTGCCTCTGTGTGATGGGGTTCTCTATTCTGTGCTGTCTCTCTCTGGCCTTCTCTCAGAAAATATGGTCTTGGGGGTTTGTGGGTGATGTGGGTGTGTGTTTTATATTGAGTTGGGTGTGTGGGTGTGGTGTGTGTATGTGTATCAGGTGTGTGTATTTGGAACTGTCCAATGTGGCGGTGTTTTGGAGGTGTGTGTGTATTTTGAGCGCGGCGGTGTGTACCGCCAATGGAATACCGCGGTTGAAAGACCGCTGCGTGGATTCGTGGGTCGTAATAGCATGGGCGTGTTTCTGTTGGCGTGGAGGTGGAGGATTTGTTTCTGCATGTTTATCGCTGACCTTTGGTGTGGCGGAGTTGTGTGGGTGTCTGAATTTCGGCGGATTCCGTGATGTGGGTCATAATAGCTGTGGCGGAATTCCGCGGCTGCGGCGGTGTGTTGGCGGTCTTCTGCACGGCGGTAAGTGCCTTATACCGCCAATGTTGTAATGACCCCCTATGTGTCTTCTTGTCCCATCATTGCACAAGCCAAGACACCTCGTAATAAACCAGTAGGATTACTCCATCCGTTACATGTTCCACCTGGTCCGTGGCACACTATATCCACTGATTGTATGTGCTCTTTGCCTTCTTCTGCTGGGAATCGGGTAATAATGGTAACGATTGATTCCTTCACAAAGATGGCACATTTCACGGCATTAAGAAAACTACCTACGGCTAAGGAAATAAGCCAAATCTTTCTCCAGGAGATCTTTCGGCTTCATTGCCTACCACAAGTCATTATCTCAGATCGGGGTCCCCAATATATCTCCCGGTTTTGGAGACAATTTTGTAAGACACTAAGAATAGAGGTGGCCTTATCATCACGTTTCCATCCCCAAACGAATGGACAGACAGAACGGCTGAAACAAGGCCTTGAACAATATTTACATAGCTTCTGTAATGCTAAGCAGAGTAATTGGTCTACGTATCTACCACTTGCAGAATTCTCCTACAACAATTCAGTACACAGTGCCTCGAAAGTCTCCCCTTTCTATTGTTCTTATGGATTCCATCCAAAGGCCTTTCCTGTTCCTCTGAAAGAAACCTCCAATCTTCCTGCCATTACCTCATATGTCCGGCAACTACGGGGTATCCAACGTGTCATACATTCAAATCTTTTAGCCACTAAAACACGCATGAAAATGATGGCTGATAAGAAACGTTGTGAGGGCCCGCGTTATCAGATCCACAATAAGGTCTGGCTTTCATCTAAATTCTTACGTCTCCGACTAACCCAAAATAAATGTAAACCTCAATATTATGGTCCATTCCTGATACTTCAGAAAATCAATCCTGTGTCTGTTCGTCTTCGCTTGCCTCTGACTTGGAAAATACATCCGGTATTCCATGTCTCACAACTCAAACCCTACATCCCTGATCCTTTTCACAGACAATTCACCTGTCCTCCTCCTCAGTTGATTGATAATGTGCCTGAATACGAGGTCCAGGAAATCTGTGACTCTCGGGTTTTCCGTGGTCGTCTCCAATACCTCATGGGGCATCGGGGGGGGGGACCTACTGTTGCGCCGCCGGCCGCTGCGCCGCTTCCCGGCCGAACCACGCGGGGAGCCGCGGCGGCTCGCGGCCATGCCGCGGGGGAAGCCGCGGTCCGGGTGAAGGGTCGCGGCGCCCACGGCGGCCCTTTACTCCGGGGACCGCGGCGGGGCCGGAGACCCAGAATTGGGTCGCGGTCCTCGCTGCGCTCGGCGTGCAATACAAACACTGTTCTACGGTGTCTGGGCCTCCCCCCTCGCATTACTCACCTGCCACACGCCTTCAGGGCCTTCCTCTTCCACATGCATGATATTAAAGCATGCCTTCTCCTTCCCAGCATGCTGTGCACTTTCCTTCTTCCCTGCATGCATCTGTTCCTGTTGTACAGGGGTATATTTTCTATCTCTAGCTATGGCTCCTTCCCAAGCCAAGATGGTGGAGTTACTTCTTCCTGTTTATCACTTCCTGTCTAGGGGTGTATAAGGGGAATCCTTTCTTCTTCTCATTGCGTTGCAACACTTCAGCGGTGGTGGTCACGCTCCGGCTCGTTTTCGTTTGAGACGCCAGTCGTTCTTGTTCTGTCTTCAGTCTTCCAGATTTCCAGGATCCTGAATTCTAATCCTTGTGTCCTCCTGCTGTTTCAGGGAGTTCCTGTTGGAGGTTTTTTTCCCCTTTGGGGTTTTTCCTCTGGGACTCCTTCTGGAGGGCACGGACTGTAGTGGCTTACTATTGTCAACAGCACCGTGGCTACCGGAAGGGGTCGCCCCTACCTCGGCCAGAGCAGGACTTGCAGGAACCGGGGCCGCTCACCATCCCTCTCCAGTATCGACGGTAAGCCAAGGGTGAATCGTGACACCCCCAGTACACACAACTGTACGGTCCTCCAGACAAACAGGTGAGTACACTGTGAGCATACTACATGGGCAATGCCTCTTTGGAGTGGTGTGGATGGAAGATAAATGGGGGGGGGCTGAGGCCTGCATGTGCGGAAGGTAAGTGTATGTGTGTCAGGGCAAGGGTGGGAATGTGGGCCAATGAGTATGACGGTCCAGACGGGTAAAGATTTTCCTTTCCCCCTGTACTATTCCTCTAGGTTAGGGCCCACCAGAAGAAGGCTATTTGGCGTGCCATCGCCAAGGACGTCAGGACCCTGGGGGTCCACCTTAGACGGAGTACCTACTGCCGTAAAAGATGGGAGGACCAGCCCCGCTGCAGCAAAAAGACGGCAGAGGCCCAGCTGGGGATGGCCTCCCAACGTGGGTGGGTTGCCCATCGCACTATGACCCCCGTGATGTTTCGTATCCTGGCGGTGGCGTATCCGGAGTTGGATGGGCGCTTGAGGGCATCACAGCAGCCACAAGGGGGTGAGTACACTCTCATTCAGCTGACTCTGCGTGCAATACGAGGTGTCTGGGTGGGGGAGGTGGGCAGTGCGTTCCCCTAGGCCAGGGCGAGCTTGGTAGGCAATGTACCTTGTGAGGCAGGGTCTGTCGCACCCCAACCCCACTAGTGGTTAGTGCCATCTACACCTAGTCAGGCTCCTGTGACTTCCAGGTGTGCAGCACTCAGGCTTAGGCCTTCTACCCCATGGGCATGTGATTAATCCAGGAACTATAAGTGCATGGCAGAATGCAGAGGGCTGCTGTGTTTGTTGTGTCCGCCAACGGTAGTGGTGGTGCATGCAATAAACATGTCTTACTCCTGTCTTCCCCCCACACTTTCTGTGGTTTCCCTGTTCTTGTGTGCAATAGCATCATTAGGCAGAGGAGCATTGGCACAGGAGAAGGAGGGAGCTGCATCCCACTTGGCCCTGGAGGGCGAAACAACAGAGTGTGAAGCCACCAGTGGGACCGAGGGCGAGGGGAGCTCCACAGCGGGGACAGGAGCAGAGACCAGCGACATCGACTCCTCCTGTGATGAGAGCTCCCTTGCGGTGGCGGGCCCCTCTGTGCCCCCCGCTTCAACAGGTACAGCCGGCACCCCCCCTACCAGCACCGCCCTCCCAGCAGCCCCTCAGCATGTGTCCTATGCCCGCTCACCCAGGAGGGTGGGCATCTCCTTCATCCCAGGCACCTCTGGCCCTGCCCCAGTCAGCCCTGCTGTCCTCAGTGAGGAGGCTATTGACCTCCTGAGATCCCTCACTGTTGGGCAGTCTACCATTCTGAATGCCATCCCGGGTGTTGAGAGGCATTTGCAACAAACAAATGCATACCTGGAGGGCATTCATTCTGGCCAGGTAGCCCAACAGAGAGCATTTCAGGCTCTGGCCTCAGCACTGATGGCAGCCATTGTCCCTGTGTCCAGCCTCCCCCCCCAACTTCCTCCACCCAGACCCAATCTCCTGTACCTCAGCCTATCCCAAGTACACCATCAGACCAGCATGCACACATATCAACACACAAGAGTGGCTCAGGCAAACATAAGCACCACACATCCCACAGGCACTCACACAAGCATCATACCCATGCACATGTACCAACATCCACTGCCTCCAATGTGTCCCCCTCCTCCACGTCTCCCTCCTCCCTCCCAATCTCATCTCCACTCAAACCTGCATGCACTACATCCTCAGCCACTACCTCCATCACCAGCACGCCCATCACCACACACCACTCACGTGTACTCACCACCACCACTACCATTCACACATCCCCAGTGTCCTCTACCAGTGTGTCTGTGAGTCCTCCTCCCAAAGTACACAAACGCAGGCACACACCCACCCAACAGCCATCCACCTCACAACAGCCTCCAGCCCATGCACCTTCACCCAAATTCAGCAGACGTACACCTCCTACAACCTCTACCTCTACCTCCACTCCCAAACCCCCTCCATCTACACGTCCCAGTGTGTCTAAAAAAACATTTCCTGGCTAACATTGACCTCTTCCCTACACCTCCCCAGCCCAGTCCTTCCCCCAGGGCCAGGCTTTCCAGGTCCCAGCCCAGCACCTCAGCCGCCACATCCCCAGGCACAGTGGTGCCAGCAACTCCGGGGTCATGGAGTGCGCCAACCATCAGGGCTGCCAGTGTGCCACGGAGCGAGGGCAAGGACATTCCACCACCTGCCAAGGTGAAAAAGGTGCCCACATCCCGGAGGGAGAAGCCGAAAACACCTGCCACCAAGGGGTCAGGGAAAATTAAAGGAGATAGTGACAAGACAGCTGCGCCACCATCACAGGTGGGGAAGGGACAAAAACTGAAGGGCAGGTCAGGAGAGGGCATGGTGGCACCGACTGAGGGACCAGTTTCACACCTTCTGTCGATGTTGACGCCAACCTGTACGGCGGAGAACACTGCCACCTGCACCGCCACCTGCACTGCCACCTGCACCTCCACAGACCCGGCCGCCAGCACCGCCGCCACAGACCCCGCAGCCAGCACCGCCGCCACAGACCCCGCAGCCAACACCGCCGCCACAGACCCCGCAGCCAGCACCGCCACCACAGACCCCGCCGCAAGCACTGCTGCGACTGACACCGCCGCAAGCACCGCCAGTGGCCCTGCGACGTCCTCAGACAATGGCACCACCGCAGACATGGCTACCATCCCCAGTGGTCAGTCGTCCGAGGCTGGTGGTGAGTTCCAGGACCCTGGGCAGCTTCCAAGAAGCATCACTGTCATCACAGTTATCACCTGTATATGGAATGTGAGCCGCAGCAGTGTGGGGTATGTCTCTGCCTCCATGGTGTATCATGCTACCTGTACCTCGGCAATCTCGTGGCACACACACCCAGGCGAGTGTATTGTTCCGGCCACAATGCACGTGGAGCACTCTGGGCACCAGGTCCTCTCCAGAGCAAGTGGAGAAAAGCATCCACTACCCCAGTCAAAGGCAATTATGAAGCATGGTGGGCACAAAGCCCCATTCAGAACGGCCCCTCCAGAACCAGTGGAGTATCACATCCACTACATCAGTCCTTGGCAGGATGAAGCACTCTGGGCACAAAGCCCCCTCCAGAACCAGTGGAGTATCACATCCACTACCTCAGTCCTTGGCAGGATGAAGCACTCTGGGCACCAGGCCCCCTCCAGGACCAGTGGAGAAAATCATCCACTACCCCAGTCCTTGGCAATTATGAAGCACTCTGGGCACAAAGCACCCTCCAGAACCAGTGGAGACTGCTATCCACTTGAGAGACTGTGGCTTTGCACTCCCCGGGATCAAGCAGTCGGCAACCCACCCACTGGAGAAACATGAGAGACTGTGGCTTTGCACTCCCCAGGATAAAGCAGTGGGCAACCCACCCACTGGAGAGACTTCAGAGACTGTGGCTTTGCACTCCCCAAGATAAAGCAGTGGGCAAACCACCCACTGGAGAGACTTGAGAGACTGTGGCTTTGCACTCCCCAGGATGAAGCAGTGGGCAAACCACCCACTGGAAAGACTTAAGAGACTGACTTTGCACTCACCAGGATAAAGCAGTGGACAAACCACCCACTGGAAAGACTTGATAGACTGTGACTTTGCACTCCCCAGGACCAAACTGTGGGCATGGAGCCCCCTCGTGGAGCAGTGGCGTCATGCGTTCATCAGGCTGAGGTGCTCCCCCTCCCCCTGAGGTGCCTGTATTTTTTCTATGTGATGCCCCTCCAGTGTTCTCCCCGTTTGGAGTCAGGTATCATGTGTGGGCCTCGCCCATGCATTTTGGGCCCAGTGGTCCACGGACAATGATTGGTGCACTATCCAGACTTGTGTAGTTAGTGTACATAATTGTATATACTGGATTTTGAATTTTGATAATGATATTTCACATGATTACATTTGTTCAAATCATTTGCTTTTGTCCTTGCATTCTTCCAGGGGGGTGGCGGAGGTGTATATGTAATGTTGCAGCATGCATTTGTGTGTATGTTGTTGTGGGTGAGGGTGGGGGTGGGAGTACTGCGTGTTGCATGTGTGTGTCACTCTCTTTTCCCTCCCCCCCATGTGTTGTAGGTGCAGTACTCACTGTGGTCGTCGCCGCCGTCATTGGAGCTCCTGATAGAGGAGCAGGAAGACCATCGCTGGCAGTATCTGCAATTCGGGCTCCATGGCGTCCTGGTTCCTCGTGGGGTGTGGCGAGGTGAGTGTTTTCCCTTCTTTGTACTGTTTCAGCCGTGTTGGTATTCGCTTTGGTTCCTCCCCGGAGAAGGTGGCGGAGAGGCCTGTTGTGATGGGGGTGGCGGTACATTTTCTCCCGCCTGTCTGTTGCCAGTGTCCGCCACGCTGTTTGTTTGTACCGTCGTGGCGGGCGGAGTGTTAAAGTGCCTGTCTATGTTGGCAGTTTCCGCCACGGTCGTAATCCCATTTTTTTTTATTCAGAGTTGTAATGAGGGCCTTGGTCTGTTCAAACGGGTAGCAGTGTTGCGCTCCCTGCACCTTACATGTGCCCTGTCTGCCGCCATTTCCCTGACCAAGATGTCTATGGAAGAGGTAAGGTTTGCCATGTTCGTTCATAGCAGTGAACTGGTTGTCCACATCAGCAAAACCCTGGGAGAGTGTGTTCTGCAGTCTGGTCAGGTTATGATTCATCAAGCTCTTGTTTCTGTTTTGCAGCCGGTGACTTTGCAGTAAGGATGCCTCCAGTCCCAACAATTGTTCGCCGGTGACATCCTCGCCACTTGCTGACTGCACTGGGCGTTGCCGTCTATGCACAGAGCCAGCTGACCTATGTGGTTGACTCTCCCTCATCATTGGCCCCGATGTCACGTTGGCTGCCTCTAAACCCAGATCATGGATCATCCATGTCCTCTGGTGCATGATGGGTGGATGGTGTTGTCATGCACTCCCCAGCAGTTTCTGTGGCAGCCTCCTCTTGTGTGTTTGTGGTTGGTTCCTCTCCCTTCACAGTGGTGCTGTTGGTGGCTCCTTGTGGGAGACCTGTGGGACACAGAGGAAACACTGTCAGTGCCTCACATATGTTTGATGCCTCAGAATACATATTTCTCAATATTTGGACTACTGTACTACATTGCCCATAATGCACTGTTCTATAGGTTACAAAATGGGAATGGAGCTAATCTGGAGGTGCATGCTTATGTGTACTGTGGTTGTGTGCATGGTGCATAGAGTGGTGTAAATACATTCATTTTGTTACTTACTTTTGGATGTTCCTGGAGCTAACTATCAAGGTCTCCAATGCCAAGTACTGCCTCCGGCTCCAGAGTGGTCTCCACGATGAGTTTGATGGCTGTAGGGGGTGGTACTGTAGATGGGCCTCCTTCAGTGCCATGCATCTCCCTCATACGCTCAGCCACCCTTTCCTTGGTCCTGGAGCGGAGGTTGTACCACCTTTTGCAGACCTCATCTATTGTGTGGTGGCTGACTCCAAATGCATTGATTTTCGTGAGGATGTCCTTCCAGATCTTTTTTCTTTTGACTGTCAGTGACACTCATTGCTGCCTTTCCAAACAACACATCATGGTGCAGGCAGCACTCCTCTGTTAGCGCCTCCAACTCCTTCTCTGAAAACGTTAGTTTTCTTTTCCTGCCAGCACTGGGTGTCTTCTTGTCCTGAGATGCCATTGTTGCAGTTGCTCCTCTCACCTGGGTGTGACTCTGCAGTTTGGGCTGAGTAGGCTCCTCCCTGTTCCATGGGGTTACTTCCTGATTCTGATGTCATCACTCAGAACCAGGAAGTGGGTTTTTCAACATTTTATTTGCACCTGCGTGCAATTTGCGAGTCAGTTGCAATTTGAGACTCCGGACCACACCCTTGTGCAATTTTTGACCATGCAAATTGCAAGGTTGCAAATTGCGGTGCGACTCCACACCGAATCGCTATTTGGTATTGCGATTTTTACGTGCATCTCATTTTGCAAATCGAAAATAGCGATTCGCAAGGAGTTGCTATTTCCGGCTCGCTAATTTCTTTGTTCCTACATCTGGCCCTTGGTATCTTGGGCAACTATCTGGCAATATGGGGTATGTAGCAAGATGCCAATGTGGTGCTAGGTAAGTAAAATACAAAACTTTATGCATTTAAACTGGGTGTTCCTTGAATTCTTGTGGGTATGCTCAAGGATACTATGTCAGTATTTGTAATCGAACGGTTGACAAATATGTTGCTCCAATTTATCTGTCAGTGAGGGGAGACTCATACCAGTATAATAGTGGTTGGCTTTGTATAACCAGGTAATGAGCTTCCTGCCATGTCCAATTGTGTAAAGCATTTAGAGGAGTGTGTTTGTTTTGGGTTCATTGTATTTGATGTCCCTGTGCCTTTTGAACGCTCCCTGAATGCAACTATGAAGTAGGAAGCTATTGTAAGTCAAATTGTATTGGGGCATGAGCTCATGACAACTGAACAGGGTACCATCTGAAAATAAATCCTCAACCACCTTCAGGCTGTTAGTGCAAGTCTCGGGCCTTAAGAGTTCCTCATTTAGTTGGTATGTTCAAAAGAGATATCACTGGAGCATAAGGCTGTGGAACATTTGCAAAACATCATTTGAGACAACCCAATCTGGCAGCGCTGAAGCGCCAAGAAATCCTAAATATTACTTCAAACTGAATAGTGGATTTTGTGCCATAGGCCAATGGATAGACGCAACATAGGCTTGAGGGGATGTCAATAATGAACGCTATTGTCATCAACAATAGTCAATATATTTAAAGATCTGACCATCAAACAATAACCACTCCAGTTTATTAAGAAGAATTGTGAATTTATTTCCCTATATTAACAATGCTAATGTCACAAAAATAACTTTCAAACATAAATGATAAGCATATAGAATCAATAATGGCTGATTAGAACGTCTTATATATCTGAGTTTAATCAAAGCAATAAAACAAATTATCTCAAGTATCATAACACTGACTAATAACACTAAGTTTGTCAATAAAGATAAAGTATACATCAGGGAAAAAAATCAAAGAATGTCAATATAAATCATGAGCATGTGAAGATTAATTCCCTCAATTAACATGTTGGACTTCATGTAAAAAGATTTTAGAAACACAAATTTAGAAAAATCACACTTTCTTGGGTTATTATAAAAAAAACTAATTTGTTATTATTATACAGCAATCAAACTAAGTTGCAGCTGGCACCTTCAAAACAAAAGAGACACATATATCATTGCAATTTCATACATTACCCATAGAGCAACAACATGCAGTCTACTTCAGCAAGGGGACACCATCAGGAAAGTCTTCAGAGAATCTGGCCTAAATCAATAGCTAAACCTGCATCACTAATATGACTCGAACCACCAAAGGATAATCTTAGTTGAAAAAGGCAATAGCAAAATCTCATTCCCCTCTCCCCGAACAGATGACAGAATGTTATATTACATCTTGGAAAAGTCCATGATTAGTCAGTATATGTGGTGGTTTACAATTCAGCCAATAAACAACTTATTAGATATTCAAAAGTACGCTGACGACAGTATTAACTAGGATACAATTATAACAGTAACCTTTCCTCTTCTGTCTCCTCTGTGACTGCATTGTTCCATCTCATCTTAACGTCTCTTCTCAGGAAACGTCCCAATCTTTGTATTGCCTACTTCCATCCTCGAGGAAGAAACCATGTATTAGTGACTGTTGGACCTAGCTCTTTTTGCAGGGTCATCCCCAAACTTGTTGCCTCCTTCCTCCTATTTTTCCTGACCTCTTTTTGTTGCCTTTTGAACTCTGAGCACTTTACCACTGCTAACCAGTGCTAAAGTGTATATGCTCTCTGTGTAAATTGTACTGTTGATTGGTTTATCCATGATTGGCATATTTGATTTACTGGTAAGTCCCTAGTTAAGTGCACTAGAGGTGCTCAGGGCCTGTAAATCAAATGCTACTAGTGGGCCTGCAGCACTGGTTGTGCCATCCACATAAGTAGCCCGGTAATCATGTCTCAGACCTGCCACTGCAGTGTCTGTGTGTGCAGTTTTAAACTGTAAATTCGACTTGGCAAGTGTACCCACTTGCCAGGCCAAACCCTGCCCTTTTCCTACATGTAAGACACCCCTTAGGTAGGCCCTAGGTAGCCCCATGGGCAGGGTGCAGTGTATGGTTAAGGTAGGACATGTAATAATGTGTCTTAAATGTCCTGACAGTGAAATACGGTCAAATTAGTTTTTCACTGTTGCAAAGCCTATCTCTCTCATAGGTTAACCTGGGGACTGCCTTTAAACATGATTAAAGCGTAGCTTCCCTTTGGGAGCAGATAGACATGTGGAGTTTGGGACCTCTGAACTCACAATTTAAAAATACATCTTTTAGTAAAGTTGATTTTGGGATTGTGTGTTTGAAAATGCCACTTTTAGAAAGTGGGCATTTTCTTGCTTAAACCATTTTTGTGACTCTGCCTGTTTATGGATTCCTTGTCTGGGTTAGTTTGACAGTTGGGCTTTTTGCAACTCTCTCCAGACAGTGACACAAAGGAGGCTGGGATGTAGCCTGCATATTCCGATGAGCCATCTGTGCTAGAAGGGAGGGAGGAGTGGTCACTCACACCTGAAAGGGCTGTGCCTGACCTCACACAATGCAGACTCCAACCCCCTGGTGTGTGTCTGAGGCCTTGCCTGGGCAAGGCAGGATTTCACAAACAAGTGATACTTTTCTTTGAAGTAAACCTACTTCAAAGGCCAAAATGGGTATAAGAAGAGGACATAAAACCACAGACTTTAGACACTTCTTGGGGTAGGCACTCTACCTCACATACACTTCTGGACAAGAAACATGCTGGTGAAGAATCCCTGAATCAGACCTGCCAAGAGGAACTGCCTGGCTGCCCAAAGGACACACTGGGACTACTTTTCTGACAAGGACTGCTGCCTTGCTGCTCCCTGGCTGTGCTGAGAAGTGCTCTCAAAGGGCTTGGATAGAGCTTGCCTCCTGTTCCCTGAAGTCTCAGGACCAGAAAGTCTTCACTCCTGCAACTGGACTCCTTGTGCGCGAAACTTTAATGCACAGCCTGCTAAAAACGACACACAGCCTGCCCCGTGGTGAGAAATTGACCGCACGCTGAATCGGAATGACACAGCGATGATTCGCAAGGAGATGATCGACGCGGCACCTGCATTGTGACTGGAACTCCGACGCATGGCCCACCAGATCGACGCACAGCCGACCCGGGAACATGCAACCCGACTTCCAGAGAGGAAACGACGCAGTGCCTGCTGTGCGGGAGAAATTTCCATGCAGTGCCCACTGGATAGACGCAGCACTTGTGACTTCGCTCTTCAAGCCCAGGATTCCACACACAGTCCCCGGGGTGCTAGAAAACCCCGCAACCCGAAGAGGAACCAAGTCCGCACGCCGTAAATCAATGCAAAGCCTTCCCCTGCGTGGGAAATAACGACGTAAGTCAGTAGGCGAAGGGATGAAACCGACGCACACCTCCCCGTTTTCCATGCATCGCCTCCTCGGTCCCTTGCAGAGATTTGGAATGCAAACCAGGTACTTTGTGCTTGCAAGAGACCTTTATTGTTTTAAAGAGACATTTACTTGTTTTGCAAAGACTTAAGTCACTTTGGGGGTCATTACAACCCTGGCGGACGGTGTTAAAGCTGCAGTAATACCGCAAACAGGCCTGCGGACCAAAAAAGGGAATCATGACCGTGGCGGAAACCGCCAACATAGACAGCCACTTTAACACTCCGACCGCCACGGCGGTACAGACAAGCAGCGCGGCGGTCACCGCCAACAGACAGGCGGGAGACAATGTACCACCCACAGTATCACAGCCCGCCAATCCGCCACCTTTTCTGGGGCGGATTCACCGTGGATAAAAACATGGCGGAAACAGCTTTTGCAATGGGAAAACGCTCACCTTCTACACACTCCACGAGGAAGGAGGACACCATGGAGCCGGAATTACAAATCTTACCTGCCCTTGTCTTCCTGCTCATTTACGAACACCAGCAACAGCGGCGGTGAAGACAACGGTGAGTACTACACCTACGTCATAGGGGAGGGGGAGGCAAAAGTCAGGGGGACACACACGAAACACCCCCACCCTCGCATCAGTATATCACACACACCTATGCATGTCAAAACATCACAGTAACAACCCACAACCCTCCCGGAAGAATGCAAAGACAAAAGGAAATCAGTCGATAAATTGTAATGTATCAAAATACAGTTACCAAATATATGCAGATATATATATACACATTCAAAAGTATATACATTACGAGAAGCAGTGCAGGTATGCACATATCAATGTCTGTGCACCACTGGTCCAAAAATGCATGGGTGAGGCCCCCACACGATACCTGTCCACAAACAGAGAGAACACTGCTGGGGCATCAGATAGAAATACAACAGGCACTTCAGGGGGAAGGGAAGCGGGGGCACCTCAGCCGGATTACAGCACCACGCCAGATCCACGACTGGGCTCCATGCCCATTGATGTATCCTGGGGAGTGCAAAGCCACAGTCTCTCAAGTCTCTACAGTGGGTGGTTTGCCCACTGTACCATCCTGGGGAGTGCAAAGCCACAGTCTCTCAAGTGGTTAACAGTCTCCATTGGTTCGGGAGGGGGAATGGTGCCCACACTGCTTTTAGCTCCCCGTGACGGTTCCTGTACCGTCACAGTCCCAGCTGTACATGGGATAACGATGCTTGATGTGGCGGTGTTTCCTTGTTCAGCGGTGCTTTGCCATGGCGGTCCCTGATCTGTTCAGGGGTTCTCTGCCCTGTTCAGCGGTCTTCACCATTGCGTTGTTTCCTTGTTCAGCGGGGCTTTGCCATGGCGGTCCCTGATCTGTTCAGCGGTTCTCTGCCCTGTTCAGCGGTGCTGTGCCCTGTTCAGCGGTCTTCACCATTGCAGTGTTTCCTTGTTCAGCGGGGCTTTGCCATGGCGGTCCATGATCTGTTCAGCGGTTCTCTGCCCTGTTCAACGGTGCTGTGCACTGTTCAGTGGTCTTCACCATGGCGGTGATTCCCTTGTTCAGCGGGGCTTTGCCATGGCAGGCTCTGACCTGTGCATTGGTGTGTGGCATGACGGTCCCTAATTTTCCAGCGGGCTGTGGCAGCCGGGGCCCTCCTGGGCAGTGACTCCGGCGGTGGTCTCCTGACCAGTGACGATACTCGTGCCCTCCTGGGCAGTGACTCTGGCGGTGGTCTCCTGACCAGTGACGATACTCGTGCCCTCCTGGGCAATGACACTGGCGGTGGTCTCCTGACCAGTGACGACGGTGCTGGCGGTGGCGTCCCGGCCGCCGGGGAGGATGGCGCCCTTCTCCGCCGTGCTGCTCTCACCAGACTGTGCAGACTTCCTCTTGCCCTTCACCACCTTTGGAGGAGTCACACCTGACTCTGCAATCCCCCTGAGACCCTTGTGAGCAGTTTTGCCGCCCGGAGTCTTCACCCTGTCCCGTCGGCCACTTTCCAACTTTAGATGCTTTACAGGGGGTGGACTGGCAGTGCTTTGGCTCTGTGTCACACTGCCTGCCCTGGTGGCAGGTGCACTCCAAACACCTGTAACACGCACCACTGGTACTGGAGTCTTTTTGGCTGAGGCGCTACAACGGGACTTATGAATTGGAGGGGTGGGGATGGGGGCAAAGAGGTCAATGTTGCTGAGGGAGAGTTTATGACGAACACTGGGATGGGTCGCTGGAGGGGGTCTGGGAGTGGAGGAAGAGGAGGTGGTTGTAGGAGGTGCCACTTTAGGTGTTTTGGGTGCAGGTGCAGGTACTGGAGGCTGTGGTGAGGTGGATGGATGTTGGGTGTGTGGGTGCCCCTGTTTGTGTACTTTGGGAGGGGGCATCACAGACACACTGGGAGAGGACACAGGGGACGTGTAAATGGGAGTGGGGGTGGTAAGTGCAGGTGAGCGGTGTGTGGTGCTGGGTGTTCTGGTGCGAGTCCTAGTGCCTGTAGATGTAGTGCATGCAGGTGAGAGTGTAGACGACACTGGGAGGGAGGAGGGAGACGATGAGGAGGGGGACACAGTGGAGGCAGTGGATGTTGCTGTGTCTGTATGTGGGTGATGCTTGTGTGAGTGCCTGTGGGATGTGTGGTGCCTATGTTTGCCTGAGCTGCCCTTGTGTGTTGACGTGTGTGCAGGCTGGTCTGATGGTGTGCTTGGGACAGGCAGAGGTGCAGGGGATTGGGTCTGGGTGGAGGAAGTTGGAGGGGGGAGGCTAGACACAGGGACAATGGCTGCCATCAGTGCTGAGGCCAAAGAGATAGGGTTCGATGAAGGGCAGCCTGACCAGAATGAATGCCCTTCAGGAATGCATTACCGTGTTGCAACTCCCTTTCTACACACTGGATGGCATTCACAATGGTAGACTGCCCAATAGTGAGTGACCTGAGGAGGTCAATGGCCTCCTCACTGAGGGCAGCAGGGGTGACAGGGGCAGGGCCTGAGGTGCCTGGGGCGAAGGTGATGCCCACCCTCCTGGGTGAGTGGGCACGGGGCGAATGCTGAGGGGCTGCTGGGAGGGCGGTGCTGGTAGGTCCGTGTCGCTGGTTGGTGATCCGGTGCCCGACGTGAAGCTCCCCTCGCCCTCCATCCCACTGGTGCATTCTAAGTCCGTGGTGTGGCCCTCCATGGCCATGTGGGATGCAGCTCCCTTGTGCTCCGGTGCCACTGTAACTCCGCCTGATGATGCTGATGCACAAAAGAACAGGGAGAGCAGAAAAAGGGCGGGGGACGACAGAAGAAAGACAGGTTGAGTGCATGGCATACCGCTACTGTTGGCGGACAATACAGACACAGCAGCCCACTGCACTATGCCGTGCTCTTGGCCTCTACAGATGCAATTCCTGGGATATGGCCTACATGGCTATGGTGGACATCTGCACACATGGAAGCCACAGGGGCATGTATACCTGTACTTGGCACTCTACTGCGGTGGGGTGGAGTGCCACATGGCCTGCATTACGGAGGGACCTAGCCTATGAAAGTCACCCTGGCCTAGGGAAACCCACAGCCCTCCTCCCACACCTAGACCTCTCAACTGTGCGCAAAGTCCCCAGAATGATTGTGTACTCACCCCCTTGTGTCTGCTGTGATGCCCTCAAGCGCCCATCCAAATTAGGGTAGGCCACGCCAGGATCCGGAACATCAGGGAGGTCATGGGGCGACGGGCACCCCTCCCACGTTGGGAGGCCATCCCCAGCTGAGCCTCCGCCGTTTTCTTGCTCCAGCGGCGAATGTCCTCCCATCTTTTACGGCAGTGGGTGCCCCGTCTCTGGTGGACCCCCAGGGTCCGGACGTCCTTGGCAATGGCATGCCAAATGTCCTTCTTCTGGTCGGCGCTGACCTATATGACATGCACAGGGGAGGAAGAGAGGCCATTAGCAAGAGCACCGTCGAAGTGAGTGGCCCCCATCCCTGCCCTTGCCATGTGGCACATGCATTCACAGTCCTTCATGTTCACTGCACTCTGCCTCCTTCCCTCTTACAACCAGCCCTGTCCACCCAGGCATAGCCCATACAACATGCTCCCTGTGTACTTACCTGTTGGTCTGGAGGACCGTAGAGTAGCGTGTACTGGGGGAGGACCCCGTCCACGAGCTTCTCCAACTCCTGAGCAGTGAAGGCAGGGGCCCTTTCCCCAGACGCAGAAGCCATTGTCTCTTCCAGACCGAGGTCACAGCAGCACTTGCAGTGTAGGTCCTCACCTGTCGAAGATCAGGTATCAAGTGATTGAACAGATAGAAAATGGCGGTCAAGTCCGCGGCGGTGACGTCTGCGGCGGTGCGTATCATCATCGCCGGCGCACTTCATCATTGGCTCCTGGGACCCATAGGGTCCAATGTTAACCAATGCAGCATTGTGCTGCGGTCTACGACCGCCTACCGCGGCGGTGTACAACGCCAGTGCAGTTATCTCACATCCCACTGTCCCAGTTTAGAGGTCAGGCAACCGCAATTTCAGGGGTCCACATGGCTTAATTTGTAACTACGTCGCACACATCTGGGCCTACACTCGACACACATACAGGAAGAATTTTTGTCTTTGGTGTCATGCTCTGTGTATCTGTGGATACATACCTGGGATTTTGTTGACTCTGTGGTCGCTGTTGTCCTTCCTAGGCACCTTCAGCTTGGACATTTGAGAAGATGGTGGAATCCTCTGGTGTACCGACTGCTGGTGGACCTGTTGACAATGGAGGAGCAACATTTACTCATCACCTACAGGTTTGACCGTGCTACTATCCAGGAACTATGTACCCAGTTGGAGCCAGACCTAATGTCACCAATCCGCCATCCCACAGGAATCCCCCCTCAAGTGCAGGTGCTGTCCGTGCTCCATTTCCTTGCAAGTGGATCGTTTCAGACAACAGTGGCCATGGCATCAGGGATGTCCCAGCTTATGTTTTCCAACGTGTTGTCCAGAGTGTTGTCTACCCTGCTGAAACACGTAAGGAGCTACATCGTTTTCCCTCAGGTGGAGGATTTGCCAACAGTGAAAGGTGACTTCTATGCCCTTGGACATATCCCCAACATCATAGGTGCTATTGATGGCACCCATGTAGCTCTGGTCCCCCCCACAGGAGTGAACAGGTGTACAGGAACAGGAAGAGTTATCATTCGATGAATGTACAGATGGTATGTTTGGCAGACCAGTACATCTCGCAGGTAAATGCTATGTTCCCTGGCTCAGTGCATGACGCCTACATCCTGCGCAATAGCAGCATCCCTTATATGATGGGTCAACTCCAGAGGCACCGGGTGTGGCTATTGGGGGACTCTGGTTACCGAAACCTGTCCTGGCTATTGACCCCAGTGAGGAACCCCAGGACCAGGGCAGAGGAACGCTACAATGAGGCCCATGGACGGACTAGGAGGGTGATCGAACGCACCTTCGGCCTCCCGAAGGCCAGGTTCAGGTGCCTGCATATGACAGGTGGTTCCCTATTCTACTCACCAAGGAAGGTGTGCCAGATCATCATCGCCTGCTCGATGCTTCACAATCTTGCTCTGCGACGCCAGGTGTGGTTAGCAATGTGTGTCATCTGCTTGCATTCTTCAAGGACTTGTGATGTGTGACATAGGTATGTTGGCTAGAAAAATTGGAAAGCATGTTGACACTGTCATTGATTATACATATTTATCAATTCACAGACTGACTCCAGATTGTTTTGTGGTTCAAGGTTGTTTATTTCAGTGCTCAAAAATGGAGGGGGGTAGTGATATGGTGAAGGGGGACAGTGGAGGAATGTCCATGGCAGAGTCCAATCCATTAGTCACACAGGTGCACTGCCCATATGGGCATAGGAAGTGGAGATGTGGCAGTTCCAATCAGGACAGGGTAACCAAGTGAGACAGTGGGAGGACACTCAGGGTGGTCTCATTTCCTGGCGGGGGTCTTGCCATCTTGCTCTGTCCTGTTCCTTGATCTCAGGGACCGCTTGCGGGTGGTTGTCCGTCTGCAGGGGGTGGGGTGCTGGTGTGGTGGTCCTGTGGCGGGGCGTCCTGTCCACTAGCGCCGGCGGAGGTGGTGGGCAGTTCATCATCCATGCTAGTGTCAGGGGCCCCTTGGAGTGCCACGGTGTCCCTCATGGTCTTTTGTATGTCCTTCAGCACCCCTACGATGGTGACCATGGCGGAGCTGATGGTTCTGAGCTCCTCCCTGAAGCCCAAATATAGCTCGTCCTACAGGCGCTGGGTCTCCTGAAACTTGGCCAGTACCGTGGCCATCGTCTCCTGGGAGTGGTGGTATGCTCCCATGATGGAGGAGAGGGCCTCGTGGAGAGTGGGTTTCCTTGCACAGCAGCCCTCCCAGTTCCCCTGTGTTCCTGTGCCTCCGTCCCCTGGACCGTGTGCCCACTACCACTGCCCCCAGGTCCCTGTTGTTGTTGGGGTGGTGGGTTATCCTGGGTTCCCTGTAGTGGTGGACACACCGCTGATTGACGTGTCCTGGGTACGGAGGTATGGGCCTGCTGGGTGGGTGCTGTGCTGGTGTTACCAGAGGGTGGAAGGTCAGTGTTGGGCTGTGCCTGTGCAAGGGGAACTGACAGTCCCGAGGCCCACGACGGTCCGGGCTGGTCGTCAGGGTCCAGTAGGGCATAGCTGCTGTCGTCACTGTGGGCCTCTTCTGTGGGTGGAGTGGAGATGTCTGGACCCTCCGGTGTGGTGACGTTCCGTAGTAGTCCTGCAGGGATATAAGAGCATGATTAGTGCATGTGTGTGAGTAATGGTGTGCAATGGGTGGGTGTTTGTGTACCCCAGTGCAAGCATTCCTGTGTGTGGGTTTGTGTGATGATGGTTAGGGGGTTGCTATGGGTATGTGCAGTGAGCATGCTTTGGTGAGGGCTGACCATGCTTTGTTTTTGCATGCGGGGCTTGGTGTTGGGATGGGTGGTTTGTATTATGAGTACATTAGTGAGGAGTTGGAGTGATAGGGGAGGAGGTGAGGGTGGGGGTGTGTGATAGCATGCAGGTAGGGTGGGGGATATAATAGTTGAGATTAAACTTACCAGTGTCCATTCCTCCACCGACTCCTCCGAGGCCCTCTGGATGCATGATGGTCAAGACTTGCTCCTCCCATGTTGTTAGTTGTGGGGGAGGAGGTGGGGGTCCACCGCCAGTCCGCTGTACCGCGGTGTTGTGCCTGGAGACCACGGAACGCACCTTCCCCCGTAGGTCGTTCCACCTCTTCCTGATGTCCTCCCGATTTCTTGGATGCTGTCCCACAGCGTTGACCCTGTCGACAATTCTTTGACATAGCTCCATCTTCCTGGCTATGGATGTGTGCTGCACCTGTGAGCCAAATAGCTGTGGCTCTACCCGTAGGATTTCCTCCACCATGACCCTGAGCTCCTCCTCGGAAAACCTGGGATGTTTTTGGCGTGACATGAGGTGCTGGGGGTGATGTGTGGGGTGGTGTAAGTGTTGATGTATGTGTTGATGTGTAGTGGTGTGTGGTATATTGTGCGTGTAATGTTGTATGGATGATGGTGTTGTGTGCCTCTGTGTGGTGGGGTTCTCAGTTGCTGTGCTCTCTGTCTATCTGGCCTTCGTTTCTAATTTTTTGTCGTAGGGGTTTGTGGGTGATGTGGGTGGGTGTTTTATATTGTGTTTGGTGTGTGGGAGTGGTGTTTGTATGTGTGACAGGTGTGTGTATTTGTAATTGTCCAATGTGGCAGTGTTTTGGAGATGTGTGTGTATTTTGAGTGCAGCGGTGTGTACTGCCAATGGAATATCGCGGTTGAAAGACCGCTGCGTGGATTCGTGGGTCGTGATAGCATGGACGTGTTGCTGTTGGCGTGACAGTGGAGGTTTTGTTTTCGCCAGTTTATCACTGACCTTTGGTGTGGCAGTCTTGTGTGGGTGTCTGAATTTCGGCGGATTCCGAGATGTGGGTCATAATAGCTGTGACAGAATTCCGCGGCCGCGGCGGTATATTGGCGGTCTTCTGCACGCCGGTAAGCGCCTTTTACTGCCAATGTTGTAATGAGGGCCTTTATATCACTTTTATAGTGATATCTCAAAATCGAATTATTGCATTTCAATCGTTGTGACCTGCATCTTATCAGATAACTATTATATATTTTTCTAACCACAATGTCGTGTATTTTTGTGGTGTTATATGGTGGTATTGTATGATTGATTGGTCTGGAAAAGCACAAACTCAGAATTTAAAATGTAACACCATAGTTGGGGTATCTCTTTAATAATAAGAATTGATTTATACCCAATTAACCCTTTTGGCAACATTAGGATAATGAAAAACTGGGGGAAAAATAATAACACTTTAATCTATACCTTCCAGAATGCATACAGTTCTTTGATGACACTTAATCGTTTACTGACCTATCTTGCAAAAGAAGTAACCCACTGACTGAGTGCAGCACCACTTTCCCTGAGCCCCTTAGCACCACTAACTGCCAACATGTGTGTGCCATATTTAAAATACGGCACACCACGGCGCAGGGTAGGGGGCAATAGTGTAATTTTTTATAACGGTATTGATGTACTCTACAAAATATTGGGGCTACTCCTGCAGAGTACATAGGGGCCCATTCTAAAGAATGGAAGCCCCATTTTAATTCCTGCTCTTGAGGAGACGTTAAAAGTGCTGTAATAAATGGTGCAAGGAAAGCCCATAGATTTCCATGTACCATTTTACTGACTCACCTGAAGGGGGAACCCGGTCAGTGCATACAATATGCCTGATGTATGTAGAGCAAAGGGTTACAGAGTGGTGAAGTGCATGCGTTGTGCCACTCTGTAATTACGGCACAGGATTTTGGCCTTGTTGGGCCACATTAACATCAAAATAAATGACGTTAATGTGGCGCACGGTGACGCCGGGGGGCCTATAAATATGCCCCTCAATGTAGCTGAAAGGGCATGACAGGATGTAGGTTTTTCCCACAACCTATGACCACATGAAGGTATGTAGAACAGCCATGTTAGCAACTCAGCATCCTAACGCTTAATTTTAACACCAAGTAAACTACTTCTTGCCCAGCTTACCCAAGATACCAGTAACTTCAAATCATTAAATGCCAAAAAAATAAACCTTTTTTCATCTGCTCAACTGGTGCGTTAAACCAACAAGCTATCTCAGCATTGCCCTGATTCACTACTGAGAAATCACAGCACAGAGTCTTGTCTTCAAAACATATTTAAACACCAGTGCTACACGATAACCTGTCATATTTTTTTACTTTTTCCACATCTATTTATTATTTTTATTTGGTTTCACGAGAATAACACATTCCCTGACATGTAAAGTCACGCCCCGCTGGGTTGTTTCAGGAAGGTAATAGAAAGGTATGAAATGGTAAAACAAAACAAAACAGTTCTGGTACAATCACTTAATTTATTTTAGACCTGGCTGGGATCCTGCATCTTTTGATAATATGTCATTATTAATCATTCCAGAAGTGCTGAAAACAATTCTTAGAAATTATGCTAATTCCAGCAAAACTCCCTACTAACACACCCACATGTTGAAATAAGAAATTTCCTTTCAGCGTACATAAAAACTGCTTTTTTCCACACCTGGGTATGAACCTTCCCATGTTTGCTACTCAGTTTTTACTTTACAAATCATAGTAGAAGCGAAGATAATGTAAGCCCATGAAATGAACCAGACTCATAAAATACATTTGTAAATTCTGCCCCTGTTGCATTTTGCAACACAGAGGAGGGGAGAATCACCAACTCCCCAAAGAGGGGCTCCCCTGCAGCTTCACTTACCAGCTGAGGGGCCTGTGGTCTGTCTGCACCAGGAAGTGAGTCCCAAACAAGTAGGGTCTTAGCTTCTTCAGTGCCCAGAACACAGCAAAAGCTTCACAGTCTATTGCACTCCACCTACATTCCCTGGGAAGTAACCTCCTGCCTACAGGTTGATCTAGACACTCTTCATTTAGCTGTGATAACATTGGTCCTATACCACGCTCTGAATCATCAGTTTGCACAACAAACTCTCTGAAGGAATCAGATTCGTTCAGCACACGTGCTGTGCACATGACTGCCTTCAGGGCTTTAAAAGCTGTATGGCAAGACTCCGTCCAGATCACCTTCTTTGGTTGCTTTTTAGGAGTCAAATCAGTCAAAGGAGCAGCAATGGTTCCATACCCTGAAACAAACCTCCTATAATAGCCAGTAAGGCCTAAAAAGTCTGGGTCTTGGGAGGCTCCCAAGCCAGAATGGTGTCAATTTCTGGCTGCAGGGGTGCCACCTGGCCACTCCCCACCTGGTGTCCTAAGTACACCAGAGACCCCTGCCCTATTTGGCACTTACTAGCCTTAATAGTGAGACGTGCCTTTTGCAGGGCCTCAAGTGTTCCTCCTAAGTAGAACTGAACAAAGCAATGTGGTCCAGGTAGGCTGCACCGAAATCATCCAGTTCAGCCAACACCTAGTTGACCAACCTCTGAAAGGTGGCAGGGGCATTATTCATCCCAAAGGACATTCATTTAAACTGGTAGTGCCCATCTGGGGAAATAAATGCTGACCTCTCCTTGGCTCCCTCAGTTAAGGCAATCTGCCAATACCCAGATATCAAGTAAAAAGTGCTAAGGTATTTAGCAGCTCCCAAGTGATCAATCAGCTCATGGGAGGGTGTGCGAGTCAGTCTTAGTGACCGCATTGAGACCCCGGTAATCCACACAGAACCAGAGTTTTGGTGTGGCACCAGATGCACCAGGCTGGCCCAAGGACTACTGGAAAAATCAATTACCCATAGGGTTAACATCTTTGATACCTCATCTTTGATTCTAGCCCTGACCTTGTCAGTCACACTGTAAACCTTTTGTTTAACAGATAGACTGTCCCCAGCGTCCACATCATGTTTACACAAGTGTGTGACCACTGGGATCAAAGAGAACAGGGAGGCAAACTGACCCAGCATCTGGCAACAGTCCCTCTGTTGTTCTGAGGTCAGGGAGGGGGAGAGGTTCATACCTTTCACAGACCCATCCTTCTCCTTAGCGGACAGGAGGCCAGGAAGAGGCTCACTCTCTTCCTCCACCCCATCATCAGTTGCATGGAGCATTGTGAATTTAATTCGCTCAAAGTGCAGCTTGAGGTGATTCACAAGTAGGACCCTCAAAGGGTACCTGCAATTTCACCAGTAGGTGACTTCACTTTTTGCACACCACCACTTCAAATGGCCTAGTTCACTTGTCCTGGAGCGCTCTAGGCTCCACAGGGGCCATCACCCACACTTTCTGGCCAGGCTGAAACTCAAGCAGAGTGGCATTCTCGTCATACCAGTGTTTCATGTCTTCCTGGCTTGCTTTTAGGTTCTCTTGTGTGAGAACCTTGTAGCAGGCAGTCTGGTTCCTAAATGCCAGCATGTAACTGGATACCTCCTAGAGGGTTTACTAGGGGGCTTTCTCCAAGCCCTCTTTTACCAGACTCAAAGGTCCCCTGACAGGGTGCCCATGCAGTAGCTCAAAAGGATTAAATCCAAGCCCTTTTTGAGGTACCTCCTTGTAGGGGAACATAAGGCATGGCAAGAGGACATCCCACTTATGCTTCAAGGGCTCTGATAGGCCCATGATCATACATTTCAAGGTGTGGTTTAACCTTTCAATCAGACCATTGCTTTGGGGGTGGTAAGGAGTGGTGAACTTATACGTTACCCACACTCTTGCCTCAGAGACTTCATACAAGTAGATATGAAGTTGGTACCCCTATCAGATACCACTTCCTTGGGACCCCATGCAAATAAAAACTCCCATCAAAGCACGTCCCACCTCAGGAGAGGTGATTGACCTCAGAGGAATGGCTTCTGGGTACTGGGTGGCATGGTCCACCAAGACCAGGATAAACCTGTTGCCCATGGGTGTCTTTGGATCCACAGGCCCCACAATGTCAATGCCAACCCTTTCAAAGGGGGTAATAACCACAGGAAATGGTTGGAGGGGAGCTTTGCATTTTCCCCCACTCTTGACACTAACCTGACAAGTTTGGCAAGACCTTCAATGTGCATTTGAGTTTGTGCACATTAGAGGCCAGTGAAAGTGGGAGACAAGCCATTCAAAGGTCTTATCCCACCCCAAATGTCCAACTAAAGGCATATCATGAGCCAGACCCAGTAGGAAGGCTCTGAAGCACTTGGGTACCGCCAGCACATGGGCTGGCCCAGGCTCAGCAACCTTAGGCTCATTATATAGGAGGCTGTACTTGCAATAGATCATGTGTGATCCTGGCTCCTTTCCAGCCGCCTGGTCTGCAACCTGCTGCCGCAAACCCTCCAGAGTAGGGCATACTCTCTGTGGCTCACAGAATGCCTCCCTTGTGGGCCCCCTTCCTGCTGCCACTCTGACAGCTCAGGTACCTCCACCAGCTCAGCCACCTGTTCCCCTGTAGGCTCTGAGGCGTCACCCTCAGGTTCAGCCTCCTCCCGGACTGTGGGAACATCCGGGGCCGGTTTCCTGTGCCTCTTGTCCTTCCTCCTACTGCCAGACCCCTGGATACTGTTTCAGGCTCCAGAGGCTTCTGACCATCCTGGCGGGCCACCATTGACCAGGTAGACACACATACCCTCCCAGGCAGACCCAGCATCTTCATGTGTGACATGTGTTCTACCTCCTTCCAAGGGGAATCATCCAGGTCACTGCCAACCAAAGAGTCTACAGGCATGGTTGATCTCACAGCTACTTTTAAGGAACCTGAGACCCCCCCTCATTCAAAGGGAATCTGTGCCACTCTGCACAGGTGCTCTGAGTTGTCCACTGCAACTACTTGGTGAAGTATACTGGGTTCTATCTGCTCTTCAGACACCAGGTGACTCCTCACTGTAGTCACTCTGGTGTCTGTGTCACTTGGAGTCTCCACCCTCTGTCCATTGGGGGTCACCCACTGCCTGTACATTTTAGTGTTTTCAGGCACAAGGGTTCTCTGGACCATCTCACTGCCCCCCAGTGAGACAAGGGTCATTTCAGCTTTCTCTCACTCACCTGGAACCAACTCCTCCCCAAGTGCTACACTGGCCAAACCCTGTGACTGAGCACCAGTGAGTGTCGGTGTCCCCTTGGGATATTTGGGATCCCCTCTCATGTGAATCACCTGGTCACATGCATAAGACTTGCAGGGACCCCCCTCTGCAGGTTTCCCTTTGGAGAACCTTAGCTTCTTTTCACTGGGGGGCTGGGAATCCTTTCCCTGGGAACTAGGTTGGGGTCCTTTAGAGAACACCCCCCCAGTTTACTCCTACCCCCTCTTGGCGTAGTCTCCCCCATACCTCTTTTGGAACCTAGTGCTCTCCCAACTGTCCACTTCCTTTGCAAGCTTCCTGAGGTCAGACAGCTTGCTGTCAATCAGATGCTGGTGCAGCTCTGGAAAACAAAGACTGTACAAGTGCTCCCAAGCAATTAAATTGTAAAGCCCCTCATACGTTGTTACCTTACTGCTCTTCACCCAACCATCTAGTGACCTGCAAAAGGAATCTACAAACTCCAGCCAAGTTTGGGACTCATTCTTTTTGTAGAAACTAAACTTGTCCTTACACTGCTCAGGGTCAGATCATATATTGTGATTAGGTGTAGGAAGGTAGCCTCTTTTTAGCCTTGTTACCCCCACTTTTGGCCTGTTTGTGAGTATATGTCAGGGTGTTTTCACTGTCCCACTGGGATCCTGCCAGCCAGGGCCCAGTGCTCATAGTGAAAACCCTATGTTGTCAGTGTGTTTGATATGTGTCACTGGGAACATGCTAGCCAGGACCCCAGTGCTCATACGTTTGTGGCCTATATGTGTTCCCTGTGTGGTGCCTAACTGTATCACTGAGGCTCTGCTAACCAGAACCTCAGTGTTTATGCTCTTTCTGCTTTTAAAATTGTCATTGCAGGCTAGTGACTACTTTTACCAATTCTGCTTGGCACACTGGAACATCCTTATAATTCCCTATTATATGGTACCTAGGTACCCAGGGTATTAGGTTCCAGGAAATCCCTATGGGCTGCAGCATTTCTTTTGCCACCCATAGGGAGCTCAGACAATTCTTACACAGGTCTGCCACTGCAGCCTGAGTGAAATAACGTCCACGTTATTTCACAGCCATTTTACACTGCACTTAAGTAACTTATAAGTTAGTGAAGGTTAGGTGCAAAGTTACTTAGTGTGAGGGCACCCTGGCACTAGCCAAGGTGCCCGCACATTGTTCAGGGCAATTTCCCTGGACTTTGGGGGTACCATTATACGTGTGCACTACATATAGGTCAATTACCTGCGTCACCATGGTAATTCCAAACAAGGCCATGTAATATGTCTAGGATCATGGAATTGTCACCCCAATACCATCCTGGTATTGGGGAAACAAGTCCATGCATCCCTGCGGCTCCAGCATAGGACCCGGGTACTGCCAAACTAACTCTCCGGGGTTTTCTCTGCAGCTACCGCTGCTGCCAACCCTCAGACAGGTTTCTGCCCCCCTGGGGCCTGGGCAACCCAGTCCCAGGAAGGCAGAACAAAGGATTTTCTCTGAAAGAGGGTGTTACACCCTCTCCCTTTGGAAATAGGTCTTAATGGCCTGAGTGGAGTAGCCTCTCCTGGCCTCTGGAAATGCTTTGAAGGGCACAGATGGTGCCCTCCTTGCATAAGCCAGTCCACACCGGTTCAGGGATCCCCCCAGCCCTGCTCTGGCACAAAACTGGACAAAGGAAAGGGAAGTAACCACTCCCCTGACCAGCACCCCTGACCAGCTCCTCCAGTGTGTCCCAGACCTCTGCTATCTTGGATGCAACGCAGGCACCAAACTTCTACATCACCGGTCCTCTCGGTCCCCTCTCATCTTGACGAGCGTGGTCCCTGGAACACAGGAGCTGGATCCAAGTATCCCCGACAGTCCAGTGGCCCTTCTGTCCAAATTTGGTGGAGGTAAGTCCTTGCCTCCCCACGCCAGACAGTAATCCTTTGTACTGCAGCTGCTAGGGCTTCTGTACACTTTTGCAAGATTTTCTTCGTACACAGCATAGCCCAGGTCCCCAGCACTCCGTCCTGCATTGCCCAACTCGCTGAGTTGGACTCAGACTTTGTGGGACCTTCTTTTGTAGTGCTGAGACAACTGCCATGCTCAGATCTTTGAATGCCTGTTCAGGTGCTTCTGCGGGTGCTGCCTGCTTTTGCATGGGCTCTCTGTGTTGCTGAGCACCCCCTCTGTCTCCTCCTCCAAAGGGCGACCTCCTGGTCCTTCCTGGGCCCTGGCAGCACCCAAAATCCTTAACTGCAACTCTTACAGCTAGCAAGACTTGTTTGCAGTCTTTCTGTGAGGAAACAACTCTGCATCCTCCAGCACGCCGTTGGACATCTTCTGACCGAAAGAGAAGTTCCTGGCACCTTCCCTTGTTGCAGAATCTTCAGCTTCTTCCACCCAGAGGCAGCCCTTTTGCACCTTAATCTGGGGTTTAGTGGGCTCCTGCCCCCCCTGGGCACTTGCGTGACCCTTGAACTTGGTCCCCTTCCTTTGCAGGTCCTCAGGTCCAGGAATCCGTCTCCAGTGCTTTGCAGTCAGTTGTTGTCTTTGCAGAATCCCCTATCTCGACATTACTGTCTTTCTGGGGTAGTAGGGTAAATTTACTCCTACTTTTCAGGGTCTTGGGTTGGGGTATCTTGGACACCCTTAGTGTTTTCTTACACTCCCAGCAACCCTACACACTACACTAGGCCTGGGGTCCATTAGTGGTTCGCATTCCACTTTTGGAGTATATGGTTTGTGTTGCCCCTAGGCCTATTGTCTCCTATTGCATTCTATTGTGTTCTATAGTGTTTACACTACTTGTCTAACTGTTTACTTACCTGATTTTGGTTTGTGTGTATATTTTGTATATATTACTTACCTCCTAAGGGAGTATATCCTCTGTGATAATTTTGGCATATTGTCAGTAAAATAAACTACCTTTATTTTTAGTAACTCTGAGTATTGTGTTTCTTGTTATATAGTGCTATATGATATAAGTGGTATAGTAGGAGCTTTGCATGCCTCCTAGTTCAGCCTAAGCTGCTCTGCTATAGCTACCTCTATCAGCCTAAGCTGCTAGAACACTACTAATCTACTAATAAGGGATAACTGGACCTGGTACAAGGTGTAAGTACCACTAGGTACCCACTATAAGCCAGGCCAGCCTCCTACAGTAGAGCATCCTTCATTATGGGGTAGGTGAGTCCCTGAGGAACCCCTTAGGATGTCAGGGTGTCCCTCCCCTCTACCTCAAAGTGCTTCCACAGACCTGCCCCCCCCAATGTTCTTCATGGACCAGGTTCATCTGGAGAGCAGAATCATACCCCTTGAACCACAAGTATATTTCACCCTCCCTCTTATAGTCATCCACTAAGTCCTTAGGAATGTTTACTCTTCTCTCAGGCTGCACTGAGGTACTGTTGCCACTATCTCTACTGGACTGGCTACTATGATCTAGCTCCCTCAAACTGAGCTCATGGGCCAGCAGTAAGTTGTTCTCTTCTCCTCTCCTCCACGTCTCTCTCCATTTTCGTCCTAGGCTTCTCCAACTCCAAATGGCGAATCCTCTCTGCCTGTCTGACCTGTAACTCTTAAGGAGTCAGAACCTTGGATGACACACTTCTACCTGCCCTGGAGACCCATCCTCAGGCATAACAGGTCCATCCACTACACTAATGTGTATACACCGCACCTCCTCATGCTCATCCTCATCCTGTGTGCCACCCAGCCTCCTTGGCTGTCACCCAGGCCCTCATTGCCTTTTGCAGCTCCTCCTTCCTGGTGGAGCTCTTAATGGAACAAGCAATATTCTTAGAGAACTGTTTCAATTGAGAAACTGGGTAACTTTCCAGTTTTGCTAATTCAAAAACAGCTCCAGCTGGTACATCTTCAGATTGAGACAAAGTTCCAAGGCAGAAAAAGAGTTCCCAATGAGAAGTTTGAGAATCAATAAAAGGATCACTGAAAATATGGAAGCAGGAAAAAGTCCAAAAAGAGCAAAAGTAAAATAAGTGCTATGTGGTCACTTAATGGTCTGCACTGAAAACAGTAGTGTACACTTAATCACTGTATGTCAAGTACAAATACAAGTTCACTCCTCACCTCTGAATACCAATTTTAGAAATGGGGTCTTTGGTTGGTAGTCAGCCTACCCCCTGTCCAAGCAAGGACCCTCACTCTAGTCAGGGCAAAGGAGAAACACACCTGGTTAACCCCCACTCACCCCCTTGTTAGCTTGGTATGAGCAGTCAGGCTTAACTCAGAAGAAATGTGTTAACTAGTAATACAGTGAAAACACTACAAAATGGACACCACATTAGTTTCGAAAAATAGGGAATATCTATTTAAATCAAAACAGGACCACAATGACATAAATCCAACATACACAAGTTAAAATATGAATTTTCAAAAGAAAAAGAGTCTTACTCCATAGAAAACAATGAAAACAATGATTTTGCACTAAGTACCTGGTTGGTGTAAAAAATAAAGCAGCACAGGAGAGCGTGCATCAGAAAAGGCAGAAATTAGTTGATTCCTTCCTTGCAAGGGAGGCTGTGTGTCCTTTGTTCTTTGACGGGTCGGCAATGCATTGTTCTTCTCCCTTGCAAGAAAGCGATGCATCAATTCCCCAACGAGGCACCTCCGATCTGCACATAGACGGGATGACTTTGATGCCCAGGGATGATACATGAACAATCTGGTTGTACAGTGTTTGAAAACTGCACTGCATAGGATTTGTGTCGTTTTCAGCAGCCGCAAGAAAGTGTTGCCCGTCGTTTCCCCAGTCGTGATGCATCGATCTCCCAGCTGTGATGCAGGTGGAGCATCAATTTAAGCCCTGAAGCAGGCGGCACGTAGTTTTTCAGCGGCGTTGCAGATGGTGCATTGAAAACTTCCGTGCACCGCATTCTGTGCGTGGAGTTTTAGCTCTTGTTCTGCCAACTTTACCTTCCAAGGGCATAGGGACTGGATAGGACACCACTTGGCAGGGTAGGAGTCTCAACAGAGAGTCTGGGTGTTAGCAGAGGAAGTCTTTGATGGCCCTGAAACTTCAGAACAGGAAGCAAGCTCAGTTCAAGCCCTTGGAGATTCTTCAAAAGCAGGAACATACCACAAAGTCCAGTCTTTGTTCGCTTTCACGAGCAGAAGAAACAACTGCAGGATAGTTCAATGAAGCACAGTTCCAGGCAGGGGCAACACTCCTCCTCAGCTCTTCAGCTCTTCTTCATGGTAGAGGTTCTTCCTGGTTCCAGAAGTGATCTTGAAGAAATCTAAAGTCTGGGCTTTTGGGTCCAATACTTATGCCCCATTCTGCCTTTGAAGTAGGCAAACTTCAAAGGAAAGTCTCTGTTGTTTACAGGATCCTGCCTTGCCCAGGCCAGGCCCCAGACACACACCAGGCAGTTGGAGACTGCAATGTGAGAGGGCAGGCACAGCCTATTCAGTTGTAAGTGACCACTCCTCCCTCCACTCTAGCACAGTTGGCTCATCAGGATATGCAGGCTCCACCCATGCTCCCTTTGTCTCACTGTCTAGAGGGGATTCACAAACAGCCCAACTGTCAAACTGACCCAGACAGGGAATCCACAAAAAGGTAGAGTCACAGAATGGTTTAAGCCAGAAAATGCCTACTTCCTAAAAGTGGAATTTTCAAACAATGTAAAAAACAACATCACTAACAGATTTGTTTTTAAACTGTGAGTTCAGAGGCCCCGAACTCCAAATTTCTATCTGCTCTCAAAGGGAATCTGCACTTTGATGATATTTAAAGGCAGCCCTCATGTTAAACTGTGTAAGAGATAGGCCTTGCAACAGTGAAAACTGAATTTAGCAGTATTTCACTGTTAGGACATGTACCACACATCAGTACATGTCCGATCTTCACCATACACTGCACCATGCCCATGGGGCTACCCAGAGCCTACCTTAGGGGTGCCTTACATGTGCAGTGGGTACACTTGCCAAGTCGAATGAGCAGTTTAAAACTGCACACACAGACACTGCAGTGGCAGGTCTGAGCCATGTTTACCGGACTACTAATGTGTGTGGCATAGCCAGTGCTGCAGGCCCACAAGTAGCATTTGATTTAAAGGCCCGGGCACCTCTACTGCACATTAATAGGGACGCACTAGTGAATCAAATATGCCAATCATGTATAATCCAACTACATATACATTTTACATAGGAGCCCTTGCACTTTAGCACTGGTTAGCAGCGGTAAAGTGCCCAGAGTATCAAAAACAGCAAAAACAGAGTCCAGCACATATCAACAACTTGGGACGCAGAGGCAAAAAAAGTTAGGGGAGACCACGTGATAAATGCCAAGTCCAACACCTATGTTTTTGACTGAGGTTATAGTGATCTACTCAGAGACATTGAAAGGCATGGGCAAAGTGGGCTCTGGCCCAGGGCCCCATTCTTTCAGGGAACCCCTCTCATAGTTCCAGGTCTGTTTTGTAGAGAGTCTTACCCTGATAACCTTGAAAAGTTCTTATACAGATTGTTTTAGATACCATTTTCCTTTTTGTGAGTTTAAGAATGCTTTATTAAAAAATAAAAAGAATCAATGAGTTGCCATCTCTTATCACAGAATTTAAACTAACTCCAAACAATAATACAAGAAAGTATAATAAATAAAAGATAACCAAACAGTGTATAAGTATCATACCAACTATAGAAATTAAATAATGGATGTAAATAGTACCATTGTTAAAACTACATTTTTATGTTTTATATTTTTCAGGAAAAGAATAGAAAAATATATCAGTAGCAAGAATAAGATGAGAGAGAAAAAAGTGAAGAAAAGAATAAAAAAATAGAAGAAAAATAAATGTATATAAGATAAAAAAGTACAGGATAAAAAGTTCCTTACCAGAGAGAGTGATTACTTGAGTAACGCAAATTGTCATATAATTAAAACAATAAAAACATAATTAAATAATATAATTTGCCATGGACTATTAATTCATGGTGGTTGGAAAGCAAAACCTTTGTTTTGAAACTGAGCAGATTGATGACATAAATATGTAGTAAAAGGAGACCAAATGGGGTGTTTTCGAAGCGGTTGCCTTATGGAAATGGCCAATGCTCTCTCAAGTCTATGGTGATGACCAAGTAAATTCCACCATCCATTAAGTGTACTATTAGTGGCATCTGTCCAGTCCTAAGATACCATTTTCCTTTAATTTATTTTTAACATGCATAATGTGTGGGAGACTGATGCAGATATATGACAGAGAACTGTTGTGTTTATGTTTTTCAATGCCATGCAACATTCATAAAAAAGTTCCTTTTCGATCAGAACAATACCTCATATATGAGAAATGGCAGTAGTTCCTAAATATTATTTGTAACAATATTACTGAACTAATGTTATGTGACAATATGGAAAACACACCTTACTCTCGCTGAATATTAGATGGAACCACATTTAGAATCTGAATGAGTGTGCCTATACACTCAGTGACCTGGCCACATGGGGCATGAAAGAGCTGAAATTGGATCATAAATTCAACCCTGTCCCGAACAGGAAGCCCCTAAAATTTGTTAGGCCCATGGCCTCTAAAATGCTTAAGATGTCACTAGATTTCCTGCAAAAAGTTGACGTGCTGGGGTCAGGCCTGTGGTTAATTCCCTTGGTCTGGATTCAGGCGTTGGGTATGGAAACTTCATCACATCCGAGTGACCTTGCTGGCTCGAGAGTAGCTTGGTGAATAGGCGGGCAAAACTTGCCTTTACACAGAGTTTGGATGCTTCCTTTTGTTAACGTGTCCCTTTATGATAATTTATTTCACATCAGGACTCGTTTTAGGCCAATGAATCTTTTGACCCAGTTGAGAGACACTGTAGGACGAGATAGCTAATCAATATATCAATCAATAAATCAATAACGTCATCAATATTTATCACAACAATACATTTCACCTTAGTCAAAGTCATTAATCAATTCAATCGACGCTGCCATGACCGTTCAGCCATGAATAATCACATCAGTTTAGTAGAATTTCATGAATTTTATTCCCTATTCTAAGATTAAGGGGGTTATTCTAACTTTGGAGGAGGTGTTAATCCGTCCCAAAAGTGACGGAAAAGTGACGGATTTACCACCAGCCGTATTACGAGTCCATTATATCCTATGGAACTCGTAATACGGCTGGTGGTATATCCGTCACTTTACCGTCACTTTTGGGACGGATTAACACTCCTCCAAAGTTAGAATAACCCCCAAAATGCGTTAACCTCAAAAGCAAGAAACACAATAGCATAGTCACGATATGGCAGCTTTGATAAGATTTCATTAAGTCAAGAATCACAAACATTAGAATATAACACAACGTGAACATAGATCAAGTTTAGCAGAGTGTCAATATCGTGTCAGTTCATCATAACATAATGTCAGTCATTTGTCTATTTGCGTCAGGTTGGTGAACACCTGTCCTAACCACTAATTAGCATTAGCATGTTGGGCTTCATGCAAAACAATTTAGAACATCAATTTGGAAAACATCTAGCTATGGTCTCTGTCAAAAGCAAGCAGTTGGTACCTAGAAAGGAAAAACAAACAGACAAATTACAAATGCATTGTCATAATTACCCTCCAAGGATTAGGTCAGCGCACAGGTTCAGTCTTCGTCTTCAGGACATCAGTCAGATCGCCATCAGTCAGGTCTCAACTAAAGGGCAAAGGGCACTTCCGTCATAAGGAGGAAAAGTGTATATGGACAAACTAAGGGCAAGGATGATTTTCAATAATCTCAAGTCACAAAACAGAGTGACAGTGTTTCTGGATAAAATCAATAGCATTGCCTAACCCACCTCAATGACCTTTCTGTGACATGGGTTTTTATCCCTTTTTAGTAGTACATTCCCCCAAGATTCTATTGGACATCTTCTATACCACACTATCTTTAACCTATCAAATTAGACATTAGGTAATTCTAATCTTCACCCCATATTGGTTTACAAGTCTTTGATTGGTCTTCGCAATTGACGTCTTCAGAGGTGGCACTTCCGGTGTGACTTCATTTTTTGGCATTTCTTTGCACATCTTTTGGTCAGCAGTTCCATTGTATTCACCGGTTTAAATGACCATGTAGATTACATTAATCTACACTTGTTTCCATTCATTTATAACATTTAGCCCATGGCACCGAAGATGCGCCTGAGAACGGATTTACCATGGTTACATTCCTCTTCCAAGTTTGAAGAAAAAAAACATTGCGGGGTCAAGGCCCGTGTGAGTCAGCACACCGAAAAATAGAAAAATGCATTTAATATGAGAGCCAGGCAGCTAGGCTGCAGCTCACGCTAACTTAAGGCCTATGAGGATTTCCACTACAGATTCAATATTGCAAATGTTAATATAAGCTTAATTGAACATAACATAAACATTTTATTCATCATTATTGGTTTGCGTATACATTGGTGGCCACTCATTGTGGTCACAATTCAAGTGCACGTTTAAGCAAAATTGCTATTATTATAGTTTCTATGCGGCATCATCACACATTGATATAGAAACATTTCATGTTAATATAGATTATATAAACTACGCTCTCTCAGTCCCTCCTCTGATGACGTTCGTCATCACACAAACCTTTCCCTTTGACCTTTCACTTAATTTTTCACTTCACGCATAATGCGCATTTCAACATCTTGTCCCTTATGTGAACTTTCCCAAATTTCGTTGAACATTTTCTCCCTTTCACTTTCTTCATTTCTCCTGGTTCTTTTTGTCCAATTTCTTTTAATTTTATCATGAATTTTGCATGCTCCCCATAATCCTAATAGAGAGGCCAGAACAATTAATAGACCCCCTAATATTTTTGCTAGTACCCCATTCCAAATATTGCTAAACCAGCTCCTAACTCTAGTAACTCCTTTTCCAAATTTCTCCCACACTCCTGGTTCCTTCAAATCCTTCAAATCTGCACTATCGCTAGTTAGGTTAGTAAGCATACCTCTAATCTTTTTACTATTGTCCAGTATAAATGAGCAACAATGACGCTTGTTGAGCATCTTGCAGACCCCTCCACTCTTTGCTAAAAGAATGTCTAAAGCAAGCAGATTTTGAAGAGTCATAGCTCTTTCTGCAGCAAGTTCAGTATCCATCAGGAGTATAGCCCATGTAAAATTTGTCAGAATGCTATCCACAATAGTAGACAACCTTTGAATCTTCATGGAGTTTAAGATAACCCCTACTGAGGGAATTATGGCTCCAAATATATCTCCAAAATACAGCAGCCGCTGACTCTCGTTTTTGTCTAGCATGTTGTAATTCAGACGTTTTAGGTATTTGCTTTAAGTCATCAATCTGGTAGATCTTTGGGAGAACTATCCCCAAATAACATGTCCTATACTGTCCCTTAGCGAGACAGTAATAAGCATTAAGTCCGCAGATATAATAGATCCCAGGGATCGCTGGGTCCTGTCCATTCAATATAAATGTCCATTTACTCTGAAACAAAAATACATGCCTGCATTCACTTGTTCCCACAAATAAAGTGTCTTGTTCAGATTTTGGCCTATATATACAAAGCCTTCCTACATGTAATGCATCTATAGCTAATTTACCTTGTGTCTTTATTGCGGTGTAAGCATAATCATTTGCATATGTGCGTTTTTCCAGCCCCTTTTCTAATCTTTAATGCTCTGTGTCTATCATCAGTGTGATCTAAGAAGCTTTTCTCTACAGGCGACAATAAGCAGGTCAGATTGTTGCGGTGTGCATAAGCTGTCCCAAACTTAAGTGTTGGTTCAAAGAAGCCTCTAACTATTTTTATACTATGCTCTTTAGCTAGCTTGTTCAGGAACTCAATCACTGGCACAAAAGAAAACACAACATCCAGATTTGAATAAAAGTATTGCACATGCCCTTGATTATAGAATCTTGTTAATAGCAAGCTACAACTTATTCCGTACGATAACCGTAAGCTATGGTAGGTGACCCCTTCTTGCACTGACGAAGGAATCTTTGTACACACATAACAATTTTTTGCATCCATGGTCTCAACATACTCATTCAGCAAGCGGTAGAAGACATTAGTAGAAAGTTCCCCCTTTGAATTAGTTCCCTCATGCAAGTGTCTTGCATCCCGTTCAAACTTTTCCCACTGTGTTAATGTTGTAGTCTCAGGTTTTGAAGCAGTGTTAGTCGCTTTCTTATCCAACCACGGCATTCCCACAATCACTCCCACAATTATTATTGCACACACAATACCTATTATAAAACTCAACCAACCACACACCTTACCCTTCTTGTTACAACCTCTATTATAAGCCATGTCTGTATAGAATCAGATAGCAGAATAACAATCAACTTGAGGACGATATAAAACTTTTTCTTCTTTCTC
The DNA here is from genome assembly GCF_031143425.1 of Pleurodeles waltl. Classification (NCBI taxonomy): domain Eukaryota; kingdom Metazoa; phylum Chordata; class Amphibia; order Caudata; family Salamandridae; genus Pleurodeles; species Pleurodeles waltl. The sequence goes on from NC_090447.1 coordinate 919,159,194, forward strand.
TCTCTTTGCGTGTATTTACAGCGTTTTCACTCACTTCAGGACCCCTTTGTCAAATCAGGTTAGCAGCTTGTCATAATCAGGTTTTCAAAAGTCAATTCAGGTAATCAATGTCGCATCCGGTAATTTATAAGTCTCTTTCTTTTGTTTTTTCATTTTTTGATTTTAACAAAGTCTTTTCTTTGAGTTACTTCAGGTACCGTATTATTGGCCTGGTACTTCTCGATCAAAACAGAACGCTAAGAATCGTTGTTGCCATTCAGATGTTGTTGCATATGCCCACTCAGGACCTGCGTACCTTCTGTTTGCAGTTCTCTTTCTTTTCAGTCTGCGTTCACCTTGTAATTTTCCTTCACTCAGATCTTCTATTCGGGATGTATCAGTCACTTCTGTTATTGTTTCACCTGGTATGATTCTTTCCCTTACAGTCTGTTTCTCTGGCCAGTTCTCTCCTTTATGCGTCTTCTTTTGGCTTGTCTTTTCAGGACGCTGAACAGCACCCTCCTCTTGTAATATGGTGTTTTCTCTTGATGGACCTGCAACTGGCTCAGGGGATGCCGGTGTACTTTGATCTCCTTCTATTATTTCCCCTTCTTCTTTTTCTTCTTCTGGATCTGTGACGGGTTCAAGTTCTAACCCGTATTCGTCTACTTCTGGGAGATCCTCTCCTTGATTTAGTTCTCCTGCTGCCTCTACTGAGATAGGCACACTGTCATCTCTCTCGAATTCGTTCACTGTTTGAGGGACTAGGCTGTTCTCAGTGGGCTCTCCTGCAGTCTCAGTTCCCTCTTGGCTGTTTTCTGGCTCTGAGACTTCCCTCTCTAGAACTGTTGTGCCGGAAACTTCAAGTTCCTCATCAGTTGGACACGTTACCTTTTTCGTGTGACTGGCATGTATCCAGTTTGGAACGTCTGCACATTTCACGGCAGTGGTTGTTGTCAAGATTACTTCATATGGCCCCTTCCAGCGTGGCTCCAAACACGACTTTCTTATGTGCTTCTTGACAACCACCCAGTCACCGGCTTGTAGGGTGTGACCTGGATCACCGATCGGTGGCAATGTGTTAGCTTCTACTGGTGAGAGAAAGAGCGAATCACATCAGCCGAACCTTTGCAGTAGTCCAACACCATATCATCTGTGATATTCACTAGAGCATTCACAAGTACTGCCGGTAACCTCATAGCTCTATCCATCAGGATTTCGTGTGGTGATAGTCCTGTCTTCTTATCAGGGGTGTTCCTCATTGACATCAGAACTAAGGGCAATGCATCTGGCCATTTCATATTGGTAGCTGCGCACATTTTTGCCATTCTCGATTTCAAGGTACCATTCATTTGTTCTACTAATCCTGATGCTTCAGGGTGGTAGCTACAATGCAGCTTCTGTTCAATGTCTAATGCGGCACACAGGAGTTTAATCACCTCATTGTCAAAGTGTCTGCCCCTATCTGATTCTATAGAGACCGGAAACCCGAACCTCGGTATTGGTTCCCTAAGCAGCAGTTTTGCAACTGTCAGACTGTCATTTCTACGTGTGGGGTAAGCTTCAATCCAGTGACTGAAAACACACACAATAACCAACACGTACTTCAATCCTCCGCAAACAGGCATCTCAATGAAATCCATTTGTAACTTGCTAAATGGACCTCCAGCTCTCCCAATGTAGCTCAAAGTCACCACAGTCCCTTTTCCGGCATTCATCTGCTGACAGATGAGGCACCTGTGACAGGTAACCTCTGCGGCATGTCTGAACTTTGGGTTAAACCAATCTATTTTGAATGACCTGATCATTGCATCCCTTCCAAGATGAGCCTGTCCATGGTAGAGCCTAGTGAATTGTGACAGAAGACTGTTTGGCAAAACTAATTTCCCCTCCTCTGAGACCCACAAGTCAGCAACCCTCTGTACACATTGCATTCTTTGCCAGGAGCGTTTTTCCTCTTTGCTAGCGCGACCCCGTATTGAATTTAGCTCATCTAGGGTATCAACCACCCTTAATGCAAGGTTCAAGCATGTGTCATTTTCAGTTTGCGGTAACAATTTCCACTGATCCTTGAACGATATACAGTTCAATGCACAAATCCTTGCGACTTGATCTGCATAGCCGTTTCCCATGGACCCAAAGGGGGTCATTCCAACATTGGCGGTAAAAGACGCTTACCGCGTGCAGAAGACTGCCAATACACCGCTGCGGAATTCCGCCACAGCTATTATGACCCACATCTCGGAATCCGCCGAAATTCAGACACCCACACAAGTCCGCCACACCCAAGGTCAGTGATAAACTGGCGAAAACAAAACCTCCACCGTCACGCCAACAGAAACACGCCCATGCTATTACGACCAGCGAATCCACGCGGCGGTCTTTCAACTGCGGTATTCCATTGGCAGTACACACCGCCGCGCTCAAAATACACACACATCTCCAAAACACGGCCACATTGGACAATTCAAAATACACACACCTGAGACACATACAAACACCACTCCCACACACAATATAAAACACACACCCACATCATCCACAAACCCCTACGACCAAAAATTATAGACGAAGGCGAGAGAGAAAGAGCACAGCAATAGACAACCCCACCACACAGAGGCACAGGACACCATCACCCACACAACATCCACGCACAAAACACCCCACACCACTACACTTCACCACACTCATCACCACATACACCACCCCACACATCACCTACACCACCCCATGGCACGCCAAAGACACCCCAGGTTTTCGGAGGAGGAGCTCAGGGTCATGGTGGAGGAAATTTTCCGGGTAGAGCCCCAGCTATTTGGATCACAGGTGCAGCACACCTCCATAGCTAGGAAGATGGAGCTATGGCGAAGAATCATGGACAGGGTCAACGCAGTGGGACAGCACCCAAGAAATCAGGAGGACATCAGCAAGAGGTGGAACGACCTACAGGGGAAGGTGCGTTCCGTGGTCTCCAGGCACAACATTGCGGTTCAGCGGACTGGCGGCGGACCCCACCTCCTCCCTCACAAGTAACAACATGGGAGGAGCAGGTCTTGACCATTATGCATCTAGAGGGCCTCGGAGGAGTCGGTGGAGGAATGGGTACTGGTAAGTCAAATCTTAACTATCATATCCCCCACCCTACCTGCATGCTATCACACCCCCACCCTACCCCTCCCCTCCCCTATCACTCCAACTCCTCACTAATGTACTAATAACAAAAACCACACATCCCAACACCAAGCCCTGCATGACACAACAAAGCATGGACACCCATCACTAAAGCATGCCCACTGCACATACCCATAACACCCCCTAACCATCATCACACAAGCCCCCACACAGGAATGCTAGCACTAGGGTACACGGTCACCCACCCATTGCACACCATGACACACACAGATGCAATAATCATGCTTTTACACCCCTGCAGGACCACTACCTAACGTCACCAAACAGGAGGGTCCAGACATCTCTACCCCACCCACAGAAGAGGCCCACAGTGATGACAGCAGCTCTGGCCAACTGGATCCAGATGACCAGCCCGGACCATCGTGGGCCTCGAGACATTCAGTTCCCCTTGCACAGGCACAGCCCAACACTGACCTTCCACCCTCTGGAAACACCAGTACAGCACCCACCCAGCGGGCCCATACCTCCGTCCCCAGGACACTTCAATCAGCTGTGTGTCCACCACTACAGGGAACCCAGGATAACCCACCACCCCAACAACAACAGGGACCTGGGGGCAGTGGTAGTGGGCACACGGTCCAGGGGATGGAGGCCCAGGAACACAGGGGAACTGGGAGGGCTGCTATGCGACAAGGAGCGGACAGGCCAAGGGAACCCACTCTCCACGAGGCCCTCTCCTCCATCATGGGAGCATACCACCACACCCAGGAGACGATGGCTACGGTCCTGGACAAGTTTCAGGAGACCCAGCGTCTGCAGGAGGAACAGTATTTGGGGTTCAGAGAGGAACTCAGAACCATCAGCTCCGCCCTGGGCACCATCGTGGGGGTGCTGAAGGACATACAGAACACCAGGAGGGACACCGTGGCACTCCAAGGGGCCCCTGAGTCTAGCCTGGACGATGAACTGCCCACCACCTCCGCCGGCGCTAGTGGACAGGACGTCCTGCCACAGGACCACCACACCAGCACCCCATCCCCTGCAGACGGAGAACCACCCCGCAAACGGTCCCTGAGATCCAGGAACAGGACAGAGCACGATGGCAAGACCCCCGCCAAGAAATGAGACCACCCTGATTGTCATCCCACTGTCCCACTTTGTAACCCTGTCCATATTGGAACTGCCCCAGCTCCACTTACTATGCCCATATGGGCAGTGCACCTGTGAGACTAATAGACTGGACTCTGCCATGGACATTCCTCCACTATCACCCATCACCATTTTGCCACCCCCTCAAATAATTAGCACTTCAATAAACAACCTTAAAGCACAAAACAATCTGGAGTCAGTCTGTGATTTTGAAAATGTGTATTAGCTATGACAATGACAAAATCCGTTCGAAAATGTAATGTCAACATACCTATGTCACACATAACAAGTCCATGAAGGATGCAAGCAGATGACACACGTTGGTAACCACACCTGTGAAACCGTAATGGAAATGTACAACTCAGTTACCAAATACTGCTTGAAATTTAGAGACAGGGTAGAGGTAGAAGTGTGAAAGTAAATGTATTAGTAAAGAAAGTGTTCGCACCTGTGTGTCACTGGAAATATTGCTGTATGACTGAGTCCCTGTTGTCAATGTCTTCTTCCTCTGCTTCCTCCTCATCACTTTCCACAGGCTCCACAGCTGCCACAACACTGTCATCTGGACCATCCTCCTGCAGAAAAGGCACCTGGCGTCCCAAAGCAAGATTGTGAAGCATAGAGCAGGCGATGATGATCTGGCACACCTTCCTTGGTGAGTAGAATAGGGAACCACCTGTCATATGGAGGGACCTGAACCTGGCCTTCAGGAGGCCGAAGGTACGTTCGATCACCCTCCTAGTCCGCCCATGGGCCTCATTGTAGCGTTCCTCAGCCCTGGTCCTGGGATTCCTCACTGGAGTCAATAGCCATGACAGGTTGGGGTAACCAGAGTCCCCTAATAGCCACACCCGGTGCCTCTGTAGTTGACCCATCACATAAGGGATGCTGCTATTCCGCAGGATGTAGGCGTCATGCACTGAGCCAGGGAACATAGCATTTACCTGGGAGATGTACTGGTCTGCCAAACATACCATCTGTACATTCATTGAATGATAACTCTTCCGGTTCCTGTACAACTGTTCACTCGTGTGGGGGGGGACCAGAGCTACATGGGTCCCATCAATGGCACCTATGATGTTAGGGATATGTCCCAGGGCATAGAAGTCACCTTTAACAGTAGCCAAATCCCCCACCTGAGGGAAAACGATGTAGCTCCTCATGTGTTTCAGCAGGGTAGACAACACTCTGGACAACACGTTGGAAAACATAGGCTGGGACATCCCTGATGCCATGGCCACTGTTGTTTGAAATGACCCACTTGCTAGGAAATGGAGCACTGACAGCACCTGCACTTGAGGGGGGATTCCTGTGGGATGGCGGATTGGTGACATAAGGTCTGGCTCCAACTGGGTACACAGTTCCTGGATTGTGGCACATTCAAACCTGTAGGTGAAGATTAAATGTCGCTCCTCCATTGTCAACAGGTCCACCAGCGGTCAGTACACCGGAGGATTCTGCCATCTCCTCACATGTCCCAGCTGACGGTGCCTAGGAAGGACAACACCGACCACAGAGTCAAGCAACTCAGAGGCATGTACCCACAGCTACACAGAACACGAAACAAAATCCAAAAAGTCGTCTGTATGTGTGTTGAGTCCAGGCCTAGGTATGTGTGATACAGTTGAAAATGAAGCCATGTGGGCCCCTGAAATGGCGGCTGCCTGACCTCTAAACTGGGACAATGGGATGTGAGGTAACTGCACTGGCGTTGTACACCGTCGCAGTAGCCGGTCGAAGACCGCAGCGTAATGCTGCATTGGTTAACATTGGACCTTATAGGTCCCAGGAGCCAATGACGAAGTGCGCCGGCGGTGATGATACGCACCGCTGCGGACGTGACCGCCATTTTCTATCTGTTCAATCACTCTATACCTGATCTTCGACAGGAGAGGACCTACACTGCAAATGCTGCTGTGACCTCCGTCTGGAAGAGACAATGGCACGTGCGTCTGGGGAAAGGGCCCCTGCCTTCACTGCACAGGAGTTGGAGAAGCTCGTGGACGGGGTCCTCCCCCAGTACACGCTACTCTACGGTCCTCCAGACCAACAGGTGAGTACACAGGGAGCAAGTTGTATGGGCTATGGCTGGGTGGAGAGGGCTGGATATAAGAAGGAAGGGGGCAGAGTTTTTGCGAGCATGAAGGACTGTGAATGCATGTGCCACATGGCAAGGGTAGGGATGGGGGCCACTCACTTCGACGGTGCAGTTGGTAATGACTTCTCTTCTTCCCCTGTACATGTAATGTAGGTCAGCTCACCAGAAGAAGGATATTTGGCGTGCCGTCGCCAAGGACGTCCGGACCTTGGGGGTCCACCAGAGACAGAGCACCCACTGCCGTAAAAGATGGGAGGACATTCGCCGCTGGAGCAAGAAGACGGCGGAGGCTCAGCTGGGGATGGCCTCCCAACGTGGGAGGGCTGCCTGTCGCACCATGACCCCCCTGATGTTCCGGATCCTGGCGGTGGCCTACCCTGAGTTGGATGGGCGCATGAGGGCATCACAGCAGACATAAGAGGCTGAGAACACTCTCATTCTGCTGACTTTGCGTGCAGTGGAGGGGTCTGGGTGGGGGAGGAGGGCTGTGGGTTTCCCTAGACCAGGGCGAATTCCGTAGGCTAGGCCCCTCCGTAATGCAGGCCAGGTGGCACTCCACCCCACCTCTGTAGAGTGCCAAGTACAGGTATACATGCTCCTGTGTCATCTATGTGTGCAGATGTCCACCATAGCCATTTAGGCCATATCCCAGGAACTGCTTTGGTAGAGCCCAACAGCTCGGCGTAGTGCAGGGGGCTGCTGTGTCTGTATTGTCTGCCAATGGTAGCTGTAAGCCATGCACTCAACCTGTTTTTCTTCTGTTTCCCCACCCCTTTTTGTGCTCTCCCTGTTCTTTTGTGCATCAGCATCATCAGGCGGAGGTACAGTGGCACCGGAGCCAGAGGGGGCTGCATCCCACATTGTTTTGTATTGTATTGTATTGTAATAGTATTTATATAGCGCTTACTACCCCCGACGAGGCGTCAAAGCGCTTTTCGGTGAGTAGCACGCTACTCTGGAACCCAACAAGAATTAGTGATGGATTAGTATCGGGAAAAATGAGTATGGTTTTAGTATTATTATGAGTTAATTTGAGCCGCGGATATGAGAGTTTGTTAGTTAGATTGACGGGAGTAATGGAGGGGTGGAGCAGGAAAGAAATCCAGAAGTGTTCATTGTGAGTATATCCTTAATTTACTCAACCCAAAGGCTTGGGATGAGTAAAGGGGGATGGAGGAGGGAAGAGTCTGTGGAAGGGTTAGGGAGATCATAGTAGCAGGGTGAAATAAATGAGGGAGAATTTAGTAGGGTTGTGTGGGAGGTCATGGTAGTAGAGTGAGGTTTGGTGTGTTAGATGTGGAAGCGGAGGGAAGAGCTTAGGCAGAGTTATTTAGGAGATGAAAGTAGTAGAAAGGATTTGGGATGAGTCAGAGTGGGAATGGAGGATAGTTTGATAGAGACATGACATATGATGATGGGTAGATAAGTGTGATAGGATGAGAGCAGGGATTCATAGATATCTAGTATAACAACCCACCCAGGAGCCATGCAATGACCCACAAAAATGCCAAGCACAGAAACAACATATACACATACATACATACATATATATATATATATATATATATATATATATATATATATACACATACACAAATACAAACACACATGAATACACACACATATGCCTACATATATGTACACACACTACATTATTAGAACCATGGGTAAATATACTTAGTCAAACAGGTTTAAAGAGTGTGTGTATTTTATTGTTATGACATAGTAGTGATACATATTTTCTAAAGAACTATACATAACTAGAAATAGACGCATAATCAGAAAAAATATTTTTCAACATAGGCATATGCAGTCCATCGTTGTTTGAGTATGATGCTTATGAAGGAAAGAGACAACTCTTGAGTAGTTTTCTGAAGACAAGAAAGTTATCTGTGGCTCTTATAGTTGGGGGTAATGCATTCCATAGTTTAGCTGCTTGAACTGAGAATGATGTACTACCTATAGTCTTTTTCTTGTATGGTGGTGTTCTAAGGTGGGGTGCCAATCTTGAGCGGAGGTTTCTTTGTTGGATGTATTTGGTTATTTTCTTTCTGATAAAAAGCGGTCCTGTTCCATGTATAGCTTTGTGGGTGATACAAAGCAGCTTGAAAGTCATCTTCTGGCAACGGGTAACCAGTGTAGTGCTCTCAAGGCAGGGGAGATGTGGGCTTGCGGCTTTACATGTAATAGTAGCCTGGCTGCAGAATTCTGGATATGTTGTAGTTTTTTCATAATAGATAGAGATGATCCATGGTAGAGGCCATTGGCATAATCCAGTTTGGATAGTACAAACAAGATAGTAGCTTGCACCTTGTGTGGAAATCCGAGGTGGGGGAAGATGCGTTGTAAAGTCTTCAAGGTAATGAAGCTTGTTTGTGCTAATTTGTCCACTTGGGCATTCATAGTTAACTTGGAATCCATGGTAATTCCAAGGTTTTTAACTTCCTTGGATAATTGAGGAGGTGGTCTGAGATCGTCATGCCAGAAGCACAGAGGGTCATAACTTTTCCAGTCACCACATATGAGTATTTCTGTTTTGGAGGTATTTAATTTGAGATGGCTCCAGGTCATCCACTGATCAACGGCTCTGAAGCAACTGAAGATTTGTGAGCTTTCAATGTTTGTGGGGCATTCTAATTTAAGTAGTATTTGTGTGTCATCTGCATAGTTGTAGCATGTAGCATGTGAGATGGAAATCATTGATCAGTTCTGGTAAAGATATCATGTAGATTGGTGGGCAAATACAGAATTCTCGTTTAGTAAGAGATTATACACAGAGTGAGTTGTTGGAGAGAACCTGTATGTTTAGGTAAATGCCTGCAGAGCCTTTGTTTAAATGGTTGGTGAGATTGTGGGACACTGGATCAGATGGTACATTTTTATCACCAACTGAACTTTTGAAAATGGGATCAGTAACTACACATGCCATGTTAGGGCAATGGTCACGAGGTGCACAGGGGCAACAAGCTTTCTCTCTAATGGGTTGGTTGATGGAAGGAGTGAAGCAATTGTATCCAACTGTTATGGACGTGGAAGAGAGTTGGGGCCCTTGGCATACAATTTCAGAGGCTAATGAACAACTATGAGAAATGGGGATGCAGAACGCAATTTTTAGGGCCTGACTTTGAACCTGTAACAGCAGGGATCAGGGCACGGCCGATCAGGAATGCCCCTCCGCATATGAAAGGTGCCTTGTTGACTCTTCTAGGACCCGCTCAGGGAAGACCAGTGGGGGATGTGGTATTATTTATGGCATAATTGGAAGGGCTTGACAGGCAAAAATCAGCAAGAGCTGTGGGGCAAGACAATAAGTATAAGGGAGGTGAGTCTACAATAAAGGTGACCCGATGAAAGATGTGGATAGATTTATTGAATGCTGGGGTGAAGAAATAGGAGATAGACGGAAAACCTACCCCTTATCTGCTTAATAAATGGAAAGCATTGCAGCATAGAGAGAAAGAAAAGGAGGCATTCGATGAAAAGCAGCCATCAGCACCACCAATGGAAGAGTCTGAGAAAGAAAAAACAGAGTCAGGGAAAAATAGGAAGGTGCCTGTCTCAACTCTATACCCCGACTTGTCCAGCGATAGCTGGGAAGTCCCAGACCCCTTATTATGAAGGTCAGGCCAAACCCCGGCAGTCAGTGCAGTGCAAGAGGTAAGCCCCAGGGATAGGCGGCCATATGTACCTCTTATTATTTATTGGCAAAAACAAACACAACATGTTATGGCACTGCTCGATACAGGTGCGGAATTAACTCTGATAAATGGGGACCCTAAGAGGCTGCCAGGAAAGGGTGTGATTATTAATGGTTACGGCGGTGCTGAGACAGAGGCCAAACCCGTTACACTCAAATTGTCAATTGGTAAAGGACCACTGCTCTCTGCAGAGGTATTAGTAGCTGAAGTACCAGAATACATTATTGGCATGGATTTGTTACTAGGCAAAACTATTGATACGCAATGGGGAACATTTACTTTTGGTGTGAGGAGCGTACATATAAAGAAATCTATGACAGCTCTGATTGGGCATGCAAAGTGGAGCCCATTACATGTGCCTCCTCCAAAGGAGCCAGTGTGCATTAAACAGTACCGCATACCTGGAGGTCATAAAGAGATTTCAGAAACCATTCAAGGGCTGCTAGATGCAGGTGTGCTCAGGCCGGCCGTGAGACCATTTAACTCTCCTATATGGCCCGTAAAGAAACCGGATGATACATATCCAATGACTGTTGACTATCGACAACTGAATAAAGTGGCTCCACCCTTGGCAGCCACAATCCCAGACATCATCACACTAGTGGAGCAGCTGAGCATAGAAGGGGGGAATGGTATGCTGTAATTGATTTAGCAAACGCCTTTTTCTCAATCGACATTGATGAGGCAAGTCAAGACCAATTTGCAATAAGCTGGCAGAACAGACAATTTACATTCAGGAAGTTACCCCAAGGATACATACATAGCCCCACCTTGTGTCATGGACTAATAGCCAGAGATTTAGCCAACTTCTCTGCAGGAAAAACCTGACTTGCACATTACATTGATGACCTCATGATCACTGGGGAAACCAAAGAACAAGTCTCAGACACACTGGAAAGGTTAATTGAGTACTTACATCAGAGAGGATGGGCTATTAACCTGAAAAAGGTCCAAGGCCCTGCACAAGAGGTGAAATTCCTGGGCGCTATTTGGTCAGGCCGGTAAAAAGAATACCACAGAAAGTGATTGATACGGTACAGCAGTTAAAGATTCCTACAACTAAGGCAGAAGCACAATTTATTGGTTTGATGGGATTCTGGAGACAACATATCCCTCACTTAGGATTAATACTGAGTCCATTATATCAAGTCACACGAAAAAAGCACTCTTTCCTATGGGGACCTGACCAGCAAGAGGCCTTTGAGGGGGCAAAAGATGCAGTACAGAACTATTTTGCATTAGGTCCCATCACAGAAGGAGACCCGTTTGAGCTGGGAATTATAGTACAGAATGATGTAGTGATGTGGAGCCTATGGCAGAGGCAAGGGAAAAAGAGGGTGCCACAAGGGTTCTGGTCAAAGAGTTTAACACCATCCATGAGCAATTACACCCCGTTAGAGAAAGAACAAGCAGGGGCATATTGGACATTAGTGGAAACGGAACGCATAACTGGTGACCAGCCTGTTACCTTAAGAACACGGGTCCCCTTACTAGGCTGGATAAGAGAAGGAGGGGTTGGCACTAAGGTAGGCAGGGCGCAGGAGTCTACCATCATAAAGTGGAAATGGTACTTGCAGCAGAGGGCAAAGCCGGGGCCAGCAGGAGTGTTGAAGTTACAAGAAGATATGCTGGGGCAGTGGACTTGCAGGCAATGGCCCCCTCGCCAGAACCTTCTGAAATGGAATCTTCACCATTCAAAACAGCCCCACCTTTTGAACAACTTACTGAAGAGGAACGAGAAAATGCATGGTTCAAGGATGGCACTGCCCGGTACCACCAAGGAAAAAGACAATGGCAAACAGTCGTATTCCAGCCTGCTCCAGAACCACTGTTGCTGAGAGGAGATAATAGATCAAGCCAGCTTGCAGAACTGCAGGGGGTAGCAGCACTGATCGAACAGGCCCCCATTGGTGAGAAAACATTTGTGTACACCGACAGCTGGGCCACTTACCAAGGATTACTAAACTGGGCCGGACTTGGCGCAAGGATGGATGGAAAATTAAAGGCACCCCCATCTGGGGAGGCGAGCAGCTATGGGAAGCGATGTGGGAGAAAGGGAAAAAATGTCAAATCTATGTGGGACATGTGGATGCCCATTGCCCATCAGACACCTCACTTGCATCTCTATTCAACAATATCGCAGATCAGATGGCCAAAACACGAACAGTGGTCATCAATGAGGAAGCTGAAGCTGCTTTAGCAAACTGGGCCCATGCAACATCCAGACATCTAGGAGAGAATGGCACTTATGCATTGGCACAGCAACGACAAATTCCAGTTACTAAAGAACAAGAGCAACAAGCAGTAAAGGAGGGTCCCACATGGAACCCGATTAGACAAATGCCCCTGCAAAAGAAGCCTAGCACCCATATCAGAAGAGGAACTGCAGCTGCTACGGTGTGGCAATTGGACTATATCGGGCCGCTACCAATAGAAGGAGGAAAAAGCTACGTATTGACCATGGTGGACACCTACTCTGGCCTTTTGTTGGGTATGCCTTGTAAGTCTGCAGACCAGAAGTCCACTTTGCAAGGGCTAAACTACCTGATAAAACATTATGGGGTACCTGATGAGATCCAAAGAGATAGGGGCACACACTTTTCGGGGAAAACAGTGCAGGACTGGGTGCAGGAATAGGGAATTTGGTGGATTTTGCACCTTAGTTATTATCCACAAGCTGCAGGCATGAGTGAGAGATATAACGGATTGTTGAAAGAACAGCTAAAAAAGTTATCAGCACATCAGACTCTAAAAGGGTGGAGTAGCAATTTAGACAAAGCCTTGTTCGAATTGAACAACAGACCAGTTGGGCAGCAGACTCCTTTCATTCGGATGACAGGGCATGATAAAGAAACCACCCATACAATGAATGTCTGGAAAACGAACCCTCATGCTCGATTAACTTTGCAGGCTACTTCTGGCAGTATAGGACTGGACCTGTTTGCTCCAGAGGATGGAGAAGTACCTGTAGGAAAGGTGAAAACTGCTCCCCTAGGAATAGGAGTAGGAGTACCACCTGGAACATATGGTAGAATTGCCCCTCGATCCAGCCTAGCCATCAAGGGAGTGTCAGTACTAGGGGGAGTCATAGACCCAGATTATAGAGGAGAAGTTAAAGTAGTATTATTGAACCAAGGAAATACTGCTGCATCATATCAAGCACATGACAGACTTGAACAATTGATTTGTGAACAAGCATACACCCCCCTTATTGAAGAAAGATCTGCCCCCGATAACACCCAGAGGTGTGAGGGAGGATTTGGAAGCACAGGAAGAAATGTATGGGTGCATCATTCAGGGAAAAAAACAGAGGCAGGAGAGATATTGAGTCAAAGGGTGGAGAGTACTTATATTGTACTTTTAAAGAACTCTAATGTACCTGTGTTTGTACCTGCAGTGAGACTTACCCCACGGTCGTAAATGATGACACCATCAGTCAATGACGTGGTTCCTGTTTGCGGTCATAATTACAACCGGAAGAAGTGTTTGGGTTTGACTGAATGTAGCAGAGAATGCCGTTACGGACCTTCATGTCACTTGTGCACCTCAAGCCGCTAACGTAACTGATGACCAGGAAAAGATTTCACTTTGCAACGTAAAGGTACCTGGAGGCAAGTGGATGGCTGCCAAAGCTGTGACCTGGAAGGTAACCGGACAGCAAATCCGACATGCCAACGGACTAAACGAGTTGCAGGGGACGCCAGCAACAGTATAGGCTTTGAATTATACATTAAACATGATATGTAAATATTGTGATACCATTATACCTTTTACACAAAGCACAGGCACATCTGTGCAAGCCCTATGATTGTTCTGACAAACAAAGTATTTTCCAGGACATATGGTGGTTGTTAAAATGAACAATGGAACCAAAGGAGCTTGATATTCCAAGCCACCAGCCTTCATGTTTCATGTAGCTGAAAGATGCATGGTTAGCAACTTAGGCAACGTTTCTGAAGTTCGATATAGGATAGGATGCAAGCAAGCTTTGCATGCAAGCATAATTAACCGTATTGTGTTACAGATAAATATTGCCAAGGGTAATTTCTCAAAGTATGATCCATTATGCGCACCATGGACACCACAGTTATGGCCCTTGCGATAGCTAGGCATTAGAAGAGATCTAGGATCCTTGATAGCCGGGGCCACCGGAATAGGGGTAGGGGCCCTGAATTCTTTTGATATTGAAGCCATTAGGAATAAGCTATCCTCTACACGATATAGTACAGGAGAGGCCATAAAAGTAATTTATCAATGGGGGCCCACACACTCACAAGAAGTATGGAAGATCCTGCGAGGGTTCTATAGTGATTGGCAACTGCATAATTTCACTTATGAGCAATTTAGAAAAAAAATTCAAACCACACAAGCAGTGTCCAAGGGCATCCAGAGAATACTAAGGCAAAGTATTGTTAATCAACAGTATGCAGACTTTAAAGTGGAATGGGGACAGCTTCAGGGTGAATATTGGAGACAACAATTGCATTTGCCTGAGGAAATATGGGTAAAGCCCATACAGTTTCACTGTGAAGGAGAAATGTGTGATGCTCATTTTGATATAGCAAGAAGTGATCTTCCTTCTGAAATATGGTGCCCCTTTAAATTGCTCCTCATAGTGATAGGTAAAGAGTGGTGGATACCTCATGCTGACAAAAAGTGGATTGATCAAACAAATCACACTGTAGATCCCACTAGATGTGCAGATTGGTCTAAGGGGTGGGTATGTTCCCCTCACTGGACGGGTGTTAGATCCATGCCTTCACCCAATACCAGGAGAATGTGAATGGCTACCTCATCCTCTTAATGGCACAGACTTATATCAGATAGGGACAGAGAGAATATGTTACGTTACTAATCATCCCTTACTCATTAACGGAATTGTACAAACACCGGAGAGCAAGTAGTGTGTATGTGCAATATTACCAGCATTATTGACATAAGCAATCACATCCTATACTGACCGACTAAGTTCACCACAACCACATTACAGACGCAAATGCGAGCACAGTTAGAATGGAACATCCCACTTGTTGTTAAGCTACTCAGACCAGAGGCAATCAGGCACTACGCACAAGTCACATTTGCTAAATTTGATATGGCAGCTAAATACAGCAAGGATACCGCCATACAGACGACCATAGACGCCAAACAGCTTATGCACACTGCTTCACGCATCCAGCAAGTAACTGAGCACCACTGGTATGATATTTTCTTGGGCTGGGCACCAGGAGCTACAAAGACACTGAATATAGTGTTACATCCTTTAATTTGGTTATTGATTGTTTGTGTTGCGTTAATGACTATACTATGTAGACTATATGTACGCACAAAACTGCTTTATACTAACATGCAAGCACTTAGAATAATGCTGACAAGTATTCGTAGCAACCTAGCTAGCGAAACGTCAAAATAAATGGTTTTGTTTCACATGCTTTGCACTCATCTAAGGGGTGGAGTGATCAGTATAGGGAAAGGTGCAGAACACATTGTGACACGAAGGGTTCGTTAGCTTGAACAGTGTAGATGAGCGTGATGCTTGCTGAAACCTGAAACAACGTGGAAAAGTCCAAAATGTCATTTTCAAGTTTGTTTTCCAACATTCCATAGATAAAATTATTCGCAGCTGCATGTGTAAGGAGCAAGATGTGTAGGAGAGAGACACGAAGGTCGTCCTAACCAGGGGAAAGGGAGTACAGGAAAAAGACGGAAAAAACTATGGCTAGGGAACCGGAGAGCAGCCAAGGGACATGTGCTGATAACATAGCTACAAGATGCGAGAAAGGGATAGAATCCAAGCTTCAGGTTATTTAAGCACTGAAGCGCGGGTGAGGGGATTGAAGCTCGCCGATGGGGTTGTGTAAGCTGCCATCGCCAAGCCCACAGCGCTGCCTCCCTGGTTTTGCTGTTCAAAGACCGTGACGCTCGAGGGGAAGAGAGGTCCAAGCAGGCAGTAGAGTGCTTTCCAGCATTTGTGGATAAAGTTAAGTTCACCTAGGGATGAAAGGCCTTTGTTTCTCTGCTCTATTATGATTGATTCTTATTATGCTTGCACTATGTTTATATTCTGAAATATTCTGCTCATTTATATTTTGCTTCCTGAACGTCTTAATGTGAGCATGCTGCAGTAATTGAAATATGTGTTTCGTATACAGTTAAACAAAGCTTATATCTGTCAATGAACTCTTTGCTCATATATAAATAGATGCTCTTTATTTCTGGTTTTCATTCTACTTCGTTAATGTGCCAAATGGATACATTTTCCTGAAATTCTAGTAAAGCTAAATTGTGCTCATAATTGGCGTGAGTTCCTTCATTGAGCATCCTTATTGACTTATATCGAACAGATCAGGTGTCAATCAGTCACCTGGATAAGACAATGGACCTTAATGCTTATTACTGTCTTCCTAGAGGATGGTATGGGACATGCTATTTAGGGATAGTTTTCCCTAAGATATATCAGATAGATGACTTAAGGAAGATACCGAAAGTGACTGAATTACATCATAAATGACAGAGGAGGGAAACCTCTTCTGCAATTGTAGGGGATACTTTTGGGGCAATAATTCTTTCTGTAGGAGTTATATTGAATGCAATAAGATACGAAAATTGTCTACTATTGTGAGTAATATGCTAACAAACTTTAGAGGGGCAATACTCGTGTTAAATACTGAGGGCCATATTTATACTTTTTGACGCAAAACTGCGCTAACGCAGTTTTGCGCCAAAATAATTAGCGTGGGCTAACGCCATTCTGAAGCGCCATGCGGGTGCCGTATTTATTGAATGGCGTTAGTCGACCGGCGCTGCCTGGTGTGCGTGAAAAAAAACCACGTACACCAGGCAGCGCCGGTGTAGGGAAAAATGGCGTTTGGGCGTCCAAAAATGGGGCAAGTCAGGCTGAGGCAAAAAAATCGTCTTAACCCGATTTGCGCCATTTTTTTTGGGCGCCCAGACACCATTAACATGACTCCTGTCTTAGTAAAGACAGGAGTCATGCCTCCTTGCCCAATGGCCATGCCCAGGGGACTTCTGTCCCCTGGGCATGGTCATTGGGCATAGTGGCATGTAGGGGGGCACAAATCAGGCCCCCCTATGCCACAATTTTTTTTTTTTTTTTAAACTTACCACAACTTACCTTTTCTTCCCTGGGATGGGTCCCTCCAGCCTTGGGTGTCCTCCTGGGGTGGGCAAGGGTGGCAGGGGGTGTCCCTGGGGGCTTGGGAGGGCACCTCTGGGCTCATTCTGAGCCCACAGGTCCCTTAACGCCTGCCCTGACCCAGGCGCTAAAATCCGGCGCAAATGCGGGTTTTTTAGTCCCGCCCACTCCCGGGCGTCATTTTTGTCCGGGAGTATAAATCCGACGCAATAGCATCGGAGTCATTTTTTAAGACGGGAACGCCTACCTTGCATATCATTAACGCAAGGAAGGTGTTCACGCCAAAAAATGACGCTAACTCCATGAACTTTGGCGCTAGACGCGTCTAACGCCAAAGTATAAATATGGAGTTAGTTTTGCGTCAAATTTGCGTCGAAAAAACCGACGCAAATTCGGCGCAAACGGAGTATAAATATGCCCCTCAATTGGCTGCGGATAGAGCTATGACGCTTCAAAATAGGCTTGCTTTAGACATAATTTTGGCGAAAGGCGGTGTAGTCTGTAAAATGCTTAATTCCAAGCATTGTTGTTCATACATACCAGAAAATTATAAAGTAATAAGAGACTTATTTACTAATTTAACTAATTCAAGCAAGGATTTGAAGGAATTGAAGGAACCAAAGATTTCAAATGGATTTGCCTCTATGGGAAATTGGTTTAGTCAAATTTGGAATGGGGTATTATGGAAAATTGTCCAGGAAATATTAATTGTGATTGTTTCCCTATTAGGATTATGAGGTGCATGCAAATTATGGCAGAACATAAGATTACGAAAATCTAAGAATGAGCAGAGGAGAGAAGAACCACCTAGGAGACAAATTTATAGGGAAAATTAAAGAAGAAGGCAAAATACATCTGAGACAAATCTGTAAAGTATTGACTAGAAAGGTGTGATGACAAATTTAGTCATCAGAGGAGGGACTGATGGAGCAGATATGTTTATTAAAGAAATTGCTAATGATTAATGTGAGTTTATTAATGAGAAAAAAATGCATAGAAAAATTAATATTAGAAAATAATATGTATAATTGAGAGTGGTCACCATGTGTATTAATAGATGCAAAATAATGAGAAATGAATAACAAAATGTACTAATATCTAATAACAAAGTGTATAACCTATGTTTATGTTAATTCATGTTCTTAAATTAGCGGGACTAAAGGCCTGGTTTCGCTGGGCCTTGCTTGCTCATAATGTGGAGACTTCAGAAAGCTTTGCGAGGACGGGTAACTGGAAGGAGAAACCTTGAACTGTTCAGAGTTCAGACGGCTTAGCTGAAACATTCTGCAATGTTCTAACGGTCAGGAGATGATGAAGAGAATTTGGTACAGTTATGTGTAGTGTAGGCTAAATGTCCTTTCTCAGGGCTTGAACAATAGAGGCACTGACTAAAGACTCGTATGCAACAATTTTGTTACCTGAAGAGCCGGATGATGTTCTCATCGCAAGAAGAACCAATCAGTTGTATGGGACATAAAGCAGATGCAAAATTAGAGATTTGGTAAACAAAAACTATAGGTTTGAGTCATAACTTCCGATGGACTGACCAATTAGCAATTGAAAGTTGACGACGTCAGGAGACGCTGATACAAGGTGCTGACCATTGGGCTTATACTCTGTGAGCCTGATCTGTAGCTGACCATTGAAGACCTGGGGACGAAGACTGACTTGTTGCTGATCCATCCTGGATAGTTAGCTATGAAAATGTGACTGACTAATTTTGTGCCTTTTCTTCTAGGTACCAACTGCACTGTTTTTATAGAAATTCTCTCTTAGGTAGATTTTCCAAATTAATATTTTCTCTAAATTGTTTTCGCATGAAGACCCCCATGCTAATGCTAATCTTGGTTAGGTAGGTGGTTAGGGCTGACGTGGACAGTGACAAATGAGTGACAAACTTTATTGCTGAATTACATTGTTAATGGTGATATTCATAGCTTATGTTGTAGTTTGGTCACATATGTTTTGTTTCCGAAGATAATGCCTTCTAACTGATGAATTAATAAAGAATTGATTGGATAAACTTTGAACTAACAGATGACCTAGAATTGTAATCAATAGGGAATAAAACTTGTTAACCTTTCCACTAGTGATGGTTATTTTTTGATTAATATGGTTTTCTTTTTGGTTTCTTAAGTGTTTGATATTGATTTATTATTGTTGATTATTGGTTCAATGATCACTGCGTGACTAGGATACTCCATGCATTCAAAAGGTTCATCGACGTATAGGCGTCCCCTTGTGAGTTTACTTACTAAGGACCGGGTGCGCTATCACTGTAATTTTGCCTTCCTGTGTTGTATTTTATACTTGTAGTTTTTGGTTCATTTTAGAGTGTACTGGATATCCTCCCAAACATCGTGTCGAAGTTCACTTATGTCAAGTTTGAGCTATAGAAAATGGCGTTTCCATAAAAATAAATAACCCTACTCCCACTCTTCACTCATGCAAATTTTGTTAGATTTTGGAACATTCTGTGATAATGAAGACACTACGGCCCTCATTACAACCATGGCGGTAGATCCTGCTTACCGCCTTGTAGAAGACCGCCAACATACTGCTGCGGCTACGGAATTCCGCTATAGGTATTATGACCCACAGCCCGGAATCCGCCACAATACAGACACCCACACACCAAAGGTCAGGGATAAACTGGCAATAACAAAACCGACACCATCATGCGACAAGAATACGCCCACACTATCACGACCCATGAATCAACGCAGCGGTCTTTCAACCGCGATAATCCATTGGTGTTACACACCGCCGCGCTCAAAATACACACACATATACAAAACACAATGACATTGCACAAATCGAAATACACACACCTGATACACATACACACACCACACCCTCACACCCAATCCAATATAAAGCACACACCCACATTACCCACAAACCCTTACTACCAGAAATTTGAAAGCAGGCCACAGAGTCACTACCTAAAACAACACCAGCATCCACAGACACACAACATCATCACTTACACAACATCCATGCAACTTAAACAACAGACACCAACACACCCCCTCACACATCACAACAGACACCACCTCACACATCACCCACACCACATCATGGCACCTCAGCGACACCCCAGGTTTTCTGAGGAGGAGCTCAGGGTCATGGTGGAGGAAATCATCCGGGTAGAGCCACAGCTATTCGGATCACAGGTACAGCAGACCTCCATTGCTAGGAAGATGGAGCTATGGCGAAGAATTGTCGACAGGGTCAACGCAGTAGGACAGCATCCAAGAATACAGGATGACATCAGAAAGAGGTGGAATGACCTACGGGGGAAGGTGCGTTCCGTGGTCTCCAGACACCATATTGCTGTACAGAGGACTGGCGGTGGACCCCCATCTCCTCCCCCACAACTAACAACATGGGAGGAGCAAGTCTTGGCAATGCTGCATCCTGAGGGCCTTACAGGAGTAGCAGGAGGACTGGACTCTGGTAAGGCAAATCTTTACTACCTTATCCCCTCACCCCACCTGCATGCCATCACATACTCCCACCCTTACCCTCACACCCATCACCCCAACAATCCACAGATACCCCACAACACAACCCACACATCCCAAAACCAAGCCCTGCATGTAACACAAATGCATGGACACCCATCACCCAAGCATGACCACTACAGAAACTCACTCATGCCCCAAAATCACCTATCACACAAGTACCAAGCCAATAATGCAAGCACTGGAGTAGAGGGTCAACCACCCATTGCACACCATGTCACACACAGATACAATAACTATGCATTTAAACCCCAACAGGACCCCTACCCAACGTCACCGGACAGGAGGTGCCAGACATATCCAGTCTCCCCACAGAAGAGGCCCACAGTGATGACACCAGCTCTGCACAACTGGATCAAGATGACCAGCCCTGCCCATCTGGGACCTCGGGACAGTCAGTTTCCCTGACACTGTCACAAGCCACCACAGAGCCTCCCTCCTCAGGAAACACCAGCACAGCACCCACCCAGCGAGCCCATCCCTCTGTCCCCAGGACACGTCAATCAGCAGTGTGTCCACCACTGCAGGGAACCCAGGCAAACCCACCAAGCCAAGAAAATCAGGGACCTGGGGGCAGTGGCAGTGGGCACACGGTTCAGGGGACAGAGGTACAGGATAACAGGGAAACTGGGAGGACTGCTGTGCGACAGGGGGAGGACAGGCCAGGGAACCCACTCTCCAGGAGGCACTCTCCAACATCATGGGAGCTTACCATCATTCCCAGGAGACAATGGCAATGGTACTGGGCAAGTTTCAGGAGACCCAACAGCTGCAGGAGAAACAGTACCTTGGGATCAGGGAGGACTTGAAGTCCATTAGCACCACCCTGGTCACCATTGCAGGGATGCTGGCAGACCTTGTCAACACCAGGAGGGACACAGTGGCTCAACAAAGGGCCCCCAACACTAGCCTGGACGATGAACAGCCCTCCACCTCCGCCGGCGCTAGTGGACAGGAGGCACCACCACAGGAACAACAGGACACCAGCACCCCACCCCCTGCAGATGGAGAACCACCCCGCAAACGGTCACTGAGATCCAGGAACAAGACAGAGAACATTGCCAAGACCCCTGCAAGGAAATGAGACCCCACTGAATGTCACCCTTCTGTCCCACTATGTCACACTGTCCACCTTAAACTGCCATTGCTCCACTTCCTATGCCCCTTTGGACAATGCACCTGTGAAACAAATAGACTGGACTCATCCAAGGATATTCCTCCCCCATCCCCCCAGCCCATTTTACAACCCCCTCCACTTATTAGCACTGGAATAAACACACATCAATCACAAAACAATATGGAGTCAGTCTGTGCTTTCACAAATGTGCAATTACAATAACTATGGAATATAGCAATGTCAATTTACTTGTTCATATACCAATGTAACACAGCTGTTGGCCAGCAGTAAACATAGCAGAGGGCACAAAGTGGGACCCAGATCTGTGAAATGGAAAGTCAAAGTGACAAGTCAGGGTCCATACACTAAATGAAAATGACAGACGTATGCTAGTTCCAACAATAGGATGAGATGTGGGAAGCAGTGGCATCTTCTTACCTGTGTCTCACTGGAAGTATTGCATGATGATGTTGTTTTGGTTGTCGATATCCTCTTCTTCTGCCTCCTCTTCTTCACTGTCCACAGGCTCCACATCTGCCACAAGACCACCATCTGGCCCATCCTCCTGCAGAAAAGGCCCCTGGCGTCGCAAAGCCAGGCTGTGCAGCATATAGCAGGCCACAATTATCTGGCACACCTTCTTTGGTGAGTAGTATAGGGAGCCACCTGTCAGATGGAGGCACCAGAATCTGGCCTTCAGGAGGCCGAAGGTGCATTCGATCACCCTCCTAGTTCGACCATGTGCCTCACTGTAGTGTTCCTCTGCCCTTGTCCTGGGATTCCTCACTGGGGTCAGTAGCCATGACAGATTGGGGTAACCAGAGTCACCTGCTAATGTCGAGGGACAACTGATAGACACACACTAACCTTTGGGGACAGCCCCATACCCAGACAGCAAATGAAAATGTGTGGGGACTTTAGGCTCACCTATTAGCCACACACGGTGCCTCTGGAGTTGCCCCATCACATAAGGGATGCTGCTATTCCTCAAAATGTAAGCATCATGGACTGAGCCAGGATACTTGGCATTCACATGGGAGATTTACTGGTCTGCCAAACACACCATTGCACATTTATAGAATGGTAGCTCTTCCGGTTTCTGTACACCTGTTCATTCCTGCGGGGGTACAAATGCCACATGTGTACCATCAATGGCACCAATGATGTTGGGGATATGTCCCAGGGCATAAAAGTCACCTTTCACTGGGGGCAAATCCTCCACCTGAGGGAACACGATGTAGCTGCGCATGTGGTTCAGCAAGGCAGACAACACTCTGGAGAACACGTTTGAGAACATTGGCTGGGACATCCCTGATGCCATGGCCACTTTTGTTTTAAAAGACCCACTGGCCAGGAAATGGAGTACAGACAGGACATGCACTAGAGGCGGGATTCCTGTGGGATGGCAGATAGTTGACATCAGGTCCGGCTCAAACTGGTCACACAGTTCCTGGATTGTTGCACGATCAAGTCTGTAGGAGACTAGGATGTGTCTCACTTCCATTGTCGACAGGTCCACCAGGGGTCTGTACGCCAGAGGATGCCGCCATCTCATCACCTGCCCCAGAGGACGTGCCCTATGGAGGAGAACAGCGAGCAGAGAGTCATCCAACACTGAGGTATCACAATGTGTTATTTGCAGGAACATTATTATTCCGCAATCTGTCTGAATTCCCGGACTAGATAGGTGTGACGCAGTTAACATCTATCCCATGTGGCCTCCTGAAATGGCGGCTGCCTGACCTGTAAGGAGGGACAAGGGGATATGAGGTAACTTCGCTGCCATTCTACACTGACGCGGTGGGCGGTCGAAGACCGCAGCGCAATTCTGCATTGGTTAACATTGGGTCCTATGGGTCCCAGGAGCCAATGACGATGTATGCCGGAGGTGACGGTACGCACCGCCGCGCACATGACCGCCATTTTCTGTCCGTTCACTCACTTGATACCTGACCTTCAACAGGAGAGGACCTACACTGCAAGTGCTGCTGTGACCTGTGTCTGGAAGCGACGATGGCTCATTTATCTGGGGAAAGGACCACTGCCTTCAATTTGGAGGAGTTGGAGAAACTAGTGGATGGGGTCCTCCCCCAGTATACGCAACTGTACGGTCCTCCAGACAAACAGGTGAGTACACTGTGAGCATGCTGCATGGGCAATGCCTGTTTTGAGTGGTGTGGATTGAAGATACATGGGGGTGCTGAGGCCTGCAAGTGCGGATGGGGAGTGTCTGTGCATCAGGGCAAGGGTGGGAACTGGGAGGCAATGAGTATGACGGTCTTGACGGGTAAGTCATTTCCTTTCCCCGTGTGCCATTCCTCTAGGTCAGTGGCCACCATAAGAAGGGTATTTGGTGTGCCATCGCCAAGGATGTTCGGACCCTGGGGGTCTACCACAGACGGAGCACCCACTGCCAGAAAAGATGGGAGGACCTGCGCCGCTGGAGCAAGAAGACGGCAGAGGCCCAGCTGAGGATGGCCTCCCAATGTGGGGGGGTGCCCATCGCACCATAACCCCCCTGATGTTCTGTATCCTGGCGGTGGCATATCCAGAGTTGGATGGGCACTTGCGGGTATCACAGCAGCCACAAGGGGGTGAGTACCCTCTCATTCAGCTGACTCTGCACGCATTACGAGGTGTCTGGGTGGGGGAGGTGGGCAGTGGGTTCCCCTAGGCCAGGGAAAACTTGGTAGGCAAGGTCCCTTGTGAGGCAGGCCATGTGGCACCTGAAACCCACCAGTTGTAATAGCCATGTACACCTAGTCAGGCTCCTGTGACTTCCAGGTGTGCAGCAATTGGTCTTGGGCCTCGTACCCCATGGTCAGCTGAAATTTCTAGGAACTGTCAGTGCATGGCGTAGTGCTGAGGGCTGCTTCCTGTGTGTTGTGTCCGCCAACTGTAGAGGTGTTGCATGCACTGAACATGTCTTCCCCCCCCTTTTTGTGGTCTCCCTGTTCTTGTGTGCAATAGCATCATCAAGCGGAGGAGCATTGGCACCGGAGCTGCATTCCACTTGGCCCTGGAGGGCAAAACAAAAGAGTCTGAAGCCACCAGTGGGACGGAGGGCGAGGGGAGCTCCACGGCGGGGACAGGAGCAGACAGCAGTGACAGCGACTCCTCCTCTGATGGGAGCCCCCTTGCGGTGGCGGGCACCTCTGTGCCCACCGCATCAACAGGTACAGCCACCACGCCCCCACCAGCACCACCCTCCCAGCAGCCCCTCAGCACGTGTCCCGTGCCCGCTCACCCAGGAGGGTGGGCATCTCCTTCGCCCCAGGCACCTCAGGTCCTGCCCCAGTCAGCCCTGCTGCCCTCAGTGAGGAGGCTATTGACCTCCTGAGATCCCTCACTGTTGGGCAATCTACCATTGTGAATGCCATCCAGGGTGTAGAGAGACATTTGCAACAAACAAATGCATACCTGAAGGGCATTCATTCGGGGCAGGCAGCCCACCAGAGAGCATTTCAGGCTCTGGCCTCAGCACTGTTGGCAGCCATTGTCCCTGTGTCCAGCGCCCCCCCTCCAACTTCCTCCACCCAGACCCAATCCCCTGTACCTCAGCCTATCCCAAGCACACCATCAGACCAGCATGCACACTCATCAACACACAAGAGTGGCTCAGGCAAACATAAGCACCACACATCCCACAGGCACTCACACAAGCACCATCCCCATGCAGACACACCAACATCCACTGCCTCCTCTGTGTCCCCCTCCTCCACGTCCTCCTCCTCCCTCCCTGTCTCATCTCCACTCACACCTGCATGCACTACATCCTCAGCCACTTCCTCCATCACCAGCACGCCCATCACCACACACTGTTCATGTGCACTCACCACCCCGACTACCATTCACACATCCCCTGTGTCCTCTCCCAGTGTGTCAGTGAGCCCTCCTCCCAAAGTACACAAAAGCAGGCACACACCCACCCAACAGCCATCCACCTCACAACAGCCTCTGGGCCATGCGCCTTGACCCAAATTCAGCAGACGTACACCTCCTACAACCACTACCTCTACCTCCACTCCCTAACCCCCTCCATATTCCCATCCCAGTGTGTCTAAAAAACTTTTCCTGGCAAACCATGGCCTCTTCCCTTCACCTCCCACCCAGTCCTTCCCCTAGGGCCAGGCTTTCCAGGTCCCAGCCCAGCACCTCAGCCACCAAATCCCCAGGCACAGTTGTGCCAGCAACTGCGGGGTCATCGAGTGCGCCACATATCAGGGCTGCCAGTGTGTCACATAGCGAGGGCAAGGAAATTCCACCACCTGCCCAGGTGAAAAAGGTGCCCAAATCCCGGCGGGAGAAGCCGAAAGTACCAGCCACCAAGGTCTCAGCAAAAAACAAAGGGGATAGTGACAAGACAACTGCGGCACCATCAAAGCTGGGGAAGGGCCAAAAGTTGAAGAGCAGGTCATGAGAGGGCATGGTGGCACCGACTGAGGGACCAGTGTCACACTTTTTGTCCATGACCCCGCCAACCTGTATGGTGGGGAACACCGCTAGCTGCCCCGCCATCACAACCATCACCTGCACCGCCACCTGCACTGCCCCGGCATGTCTACAGCCTCAACGACAGTCCCCAGCTTCTTCCCCAGTGGGCAGCCGTTTGAGGCTGCAGGAGACATCCTGCTGTGACCCTCTGCAGGTGCTGAGCCATGCACCGCTGTCAGCACCCGCGCAATACACACCGTTGCAAGCACCGCTGCGACAGACACCGCCGCAAGCACTGCCACCTGCACCGCCACCTGCACCGCCCGGCAAGTGTACAGCCTCAACGACAGTCCCCAGCCTCTTCCCCAGTGGGCAGCCATCCGAGGCTGCAGGAGACATCCTGCTGTGTCCCTCAGCAGGTGCTTACCCATGCACCGCCGCCAGCACTGCCGCAACAGAGACCGCCGCAACCACCGCCACCGGCCCCACGCCGTCCTCGGACACAGGCACCACCGCTGACATGGCTACCATCCCCAGAGGTCAGTCATCTGAGGCTGGAGGAGAGTTCCTGGACCCTGGGCAGCTTCCATGAGGGATTTCTTCCATCACTGTTTGCACCTGGAGGTGGAAGGCGCAGCCGCAGCAGTGTGGGGTATGTCGCTGCCTCCATGGCGTGTCATGCTACCTGAACCTCGCAAATCTCGTGGCACGCACATCCAGGTGAGGGAATTGTACGAGCCACACTGCACGTGGAGCACTCTGGGCACAAAGCCCCCTCCAGAACCAGTGGAGTATCACATCCACTACCTCTGTCCTTGGCAGGGTGAGGCACTCTGGGCACAAAGGCCCCTCCAGAACCAGTGGAGTATCACATCCACTACCTCTGTCCTCGGCAGGATGAAGCACTCTGGGCACAAAGCCCCCTCCAGAACAGTGGAGTATCACCACTACCTCTGTCCTTGGCAGGATGAAGCACTCTGGGCACTATGCCCCCTCCAGAACCAGTGGAGTATCACATCCACTACCTCTGTCCTTGACAGGATGAAGCACTCTGGGCACAAAGCCCCCTCCAGAAACAGTGGAGTATCACATCCACTCCCTCATTCTTGGCAGGATGAAGCACTCTGGGCACAATGCCCCCTCCAGAACCAGTGGAGTATCACATCCACTACCTCTGTCCTTGGCATGATGAAGCACTCTGGCCACAAAGCCCCCTCCAGAACCCGTGGAGTATCACATCCTCTACCTCTGTCCTTGGCAGGATGAAGCACTCTGGGGAAAATGCCCCCTCCAGAACCAGTGGAGAAAAGCATCCACAACCACAGTCCTTGGGAGGATGACACACTCTGGGTACAAAGCCCCCTCCAGAACCAGTGGAGACTGTTATCCACTTGAGAGACTGTGTCTTCGCACTCCCCAGGATAAAGCAGTGGGCAAACCACCCACTAGTAAGACTTGAGAGACTGTGGCTTTGCACTCCTAGGATAAAGCAGTGGGCAAACTACCCACTTGAGAGACTTGAGAGACTGTGGCTTTGTACTCCCCAGGATAAAGCAGTGGGCAAAGCACCCACTTGTGAGACTTGAGAGACTGTGGCTTTGCACTCCCCAGGATAAAGCAGTGAGCAAACCACCCACTTGAGAGACTTGAGAGACTGTGGCTTTGCACTCCCCAGGATACATCAATGGGCATGGATCCCCCTCGTGCAGCAGTGGCTTCTTGTGTTCATCAGGCTGAGGTGCCCCCCCTCCCTCTGAGGTGCCTGTATATTTTCGATCTGATTCCCCTGCAGTGTTCTCTCCGTTTCCAGTCAGGTATCATGTGTGGGCCTCGCCCATGCATTTTGGGCCCAGTGGTCCACGGAAATGACTAGTACACTATCCGGACTTGTGTAGTTGGTGTACATATTTGTATATACTGAATTTTGACTTTTGACTAATGTATTTTTTATGATTAAAATCATTACAATCATTTCCTTTTGTCCTTGCATTCTTCCAAGGGGTGGGGGGGTGTACATGTAATGTTGCTGCATGTATTTGTGTGTATGTTGTTGTGTGTGAGGGTGAGGGTGGGGGTGTTGCATGTTGCGTGTGTGTGTCACTCTATTTCCTCCCCCCCTCCCCTGTGTTGTAGGTGCAGTACTCACCGTGGTCGCCGCTGCCACCGTTCGTACTCCTGGTAGAAGAGGAGGCAAACCAACATGGGCAGGACGTGAAGTTCGGGCTCCATGACGTCCTGGTTCCTGATTGGGTGTTGAGAGGTGAGTGTTTTCCCTTCTGTGTACTGTTTCCGCCGTGCTTTTGGTCGCGTTGGTTCCGCCCCGGAAAAGGTGATGTATAGGACTCTTGTAATACAGTGGGCGGTACTTTGTTTCCCGCCTGTCTGTTGGAGTTGTCCGCTGCGCTGTTTGTTTCTACCGCGGCGGTCGGAGTGTTAAAGTGACTGTCTATGTTGGCGGTTTTCGCCACGGTCGTAATCCCATTTTTCGTAGCACACATAGAAAGTTCAAATGCCCAGAAAGAATATATATTCTGCAGGAAGGTGTGCCTCCCCTGCAGCACAGCCACCCTTGCTCCATGGCACAAGGTTGTGTGAGTTGGTGCTCGGCAGTAAATACTGCACTGATGCTGGGTCCAAAACAGGGCTGTGGCATATACGCTCAAACATGATGCACCCAAGAGTACTGAAAATAACAGAGTGTGGCACTACCAAATGTGCAGCAACTTTGTAACTCTTTTTCCCTGAAACCTGGCCAATACTGGCCCAGAACTTCAGATTCACCCACACCTTCTCCCCTTTATGCACCAAACATTTTTCAATCATCCCAGCAGTCACTTCACTGTTGCCACTGATCCACTTGCCCATGTTGAACACTCAGAATGCAACATGTCCTATACTAGATGCACAGGGTGACCAAACAACAACTCTCACACATCTCCATGCACCATTTGGGAATGGTCACAAAAGTAAACAAATACAGCATGTGGTTGCATGTCTGTGATCACCATTTGTGCTGCTGTACAAGTATCCCTCATTTCACAATGTAACAAGGTTGGCTATGTTGTGGGAATGATTGGTGTTGTGCACAAAGGGACACCTTCATGCGTAAGAACAGCCACAAGTGGCATCAGTTTCCAACGTGGGCTATTTGTGCTATATACAAGGAAATATCCCTAATGCAGGGAGGGAAGAACTAATGGGGCAGACAAACCATAAAGGTTGGACTGTGTCATCTGCCTTTAGCAGGCCTAACACATGGGGAAAGTAGATGACAAAATGACACAAGCATTGTAAGCAGTGGACCTCACTGTGATTTGCTGCACTGGTGCCATCATTCATGGTGCCAATTAAGTAAAGCACCAAAATAGTGACAAAACTAATTAGACTACTGTGTGGATGTCCACCAGGACTGTAATTCACGTGCTTCAATGGTGTCAGTGACTGGAGTAAGGGGCCTACAAGAAAAATGGTGGTTTGGGATCAATACACCAAATACCTTGAAAAGTTGCCCTATCTGTGATGCACAGTGCAACAAATAATAAATAACTACAACCTGTAAAATTACAAACTTGCCACACACCCCCTTTGTCACTCCCACACCACCCTGAGTTCTTGGACTACACTAATCCTAATCCAGATGTGCTGACCTTTTCAAAAGCATTAGAAGCTGGATTGGTCAGACGTGTGTTACTTGAAAAGACCACAAATATACCCATGAAATGCCTATTACATGCAGTGTCAAGTGTGATAGAGGCACATGGGAAAATAAGCTAGGATAAGGAATGCAAGGTGCTTCACTATGGCATGTTAAGTATGACCTAACACTATCCACCACTCAAGTACAATTCAGAAATTGTAGGTGCTTGAGTATAGAACTATGATGTCTGTGTCTGGATATACTGGCTCTTATATATCCATTGATGAAGAAACATGCAGTGCAACAGCTATTCTTGCTCAGCTGTGCAGCATCAATTCAAATGTCCAGTGACGTGTGCTTCTCATAGATAGTCAATGCATCCCTATACTAAGCTTGCTAATTCCTAAAAATATGAGGGACCTTACCAACATTGCCACACAACCTGAATGGTGTAGGGGTGTCCCTCCTGTCTGTCCTAGTGCACATCTACAGAAAAGAACACATCCTGCTAAATAACAGGAATGCTCTCTGTTTGACGATAATTGCAACACACATTGAAAATAGTCAAAAATAGGATTATTACAATGTCTGTTCTCAGTACAACAACTACAATGCCTCCCTTGACGTGTTGTCCCAACATGATGCGTCCACACATCAACAAGCCTCAAAATGTTTCTCATCTGCCTCCGACCACACGTGGGTTCACAGAGTGGTGGAAGTGGGTGGCCTTTACACACACATCCTCCTAGAAACTTAGGCCCAGATTTATGACAAAGTGGTGCAGTGCGCTGCTGAACAAAAAATAGCAGAGCTGTGCTGTGCCACTTTTGAAATGCAGGGATGCGCCTCATTTACAGCAATACAGCTCACCTTTGCGGTTCCCCCTGTGCTGGAAATAAAGTAAGCTGCATGTGCCAATGCTGCCATCCTTGCAAGGGTGTCTGTTTTGAGGAGACTGACTGTTTATGTGCAGATTTACACATGTATGTGTAAATTAACAAACATCCATAGCATTGTGTCTCTTCTGTGTGTGCTGCAGAATGTTGCACACATGGAAAAAAAGCTAACCTCAAGGAGGAATAAAAGCATACCTCCTCATTTTGCCATGTTTAAGCCAACCCTGGGTTAGCATCAGTAATTGCCGCAGCAACAAATTTTGGATTACTTGTAAATGTGAGGCAGCATGATAAGATATGGAGGTTGTGGTGGAACGACCACTGCAACACCCATTGCATGTCCCCTGATGCAGAAAACAGTACTGGAGGGGCCCATTTTAACAAGGATGCATAATGCCACAACCAGTGGCAGTGCACCTCCTTGTATAATGGAGCACTAAAAAGTGTCACCGGAGCATTGCTAAAAGTGAAGCACCGGAGGCGATAGGGCTTTGAAAATATGAAACAGTGTAGTCATTTATTCAGCATCCACATAACATAACAATGAACCATCTTGTGTTTATGTGTGTAAAAAGGAAGGTATACCTCCCACCAAAACAACTCTCAGTCCAGCAATGCAGCCATCCTTGCGTTATGCAACAGTGAAACCTGAGATGCACGGATGAGTGTTGTCTTGCAGGAATCGGGGGACATTCTGTTTGCTCGCATACGCACAATGTGGTTAAATCTAACAATGAGTGGTGCAGGATGCTGGATACATCACTCAAAGTTTCTAGGAAGATGCATGTCGACAGCTCACCCCCTACTGTCACTCCTACAACAAACGAAGGATGGCAGATGAGTCACCTAACAACTCAAATATAGCTAAGAACAAATTCCAAGTATATCTGAACATCTACACTTGTGGAGTGACCACAAATCTGGAGCAGTACCCATGTCTTGCAAAGTTTACACAGTCAAGTCAATAAAAGGGATACATGTGTCAAAGACCATAATTAAAACATTGAGGTGGGTGTAACACACTATGAACTGTGGACTGGCAGATTGTGCAAGTGGTGAAAACACACAAATGATGTTCAGGTGACCAAGTGTGCCATTAGGGCTCCACAAATGTGTGCCTTGATGTGGGGGTCTGTAACATGTCACAGAGCCTGCAGTGGCAAGTAAGTGATAGCCATGTCAACAGCCACTAGAGTCATAGAGTGACCTTTCAATATACCATTGCAGAGAATGATGCCTTACATCCTGCGGGCTTGACTGTCCTGGAATTTACAGATGACATCGATGACCAGCTGCCAATCATCAATGAAGAGACTTTTCAGGATGCCCTGGGTTCCTTCCAGGCACCACCTCCAGTTGCAGGGAGGACACACAGCATTGCGGGGTCTCCACATGAACCACCCAACTACCAACACACAGCACCAACCAGTCGTGCCACAGCCCTGAACTCTGAGGACCCAGACATCACCTGTCAGAGGACAGTGGTAGGAGTCCAGCGGAAGCCGGCTTTGCAGGTGTGGATGGGGATGGAGACCATGGCAGGCAGCCTAGAGGGAGAGCAGAGGTGTCTCAGTCCAAATGTGGACTCCAGCAGTCCCTGGCTGACATAGCTGCTCTCATGAGGCAGTGTCTTGAACAATTGCTCTCCCAAAGTGGCAGCAAGCATGATAGATAACAGGCTGCGGGCTATTCAAAATGCCCTGGAGTCCATACAGCAGGAAGTGGCCTCCCTCTAGGAAAACATAGCTGTCTACCGCTGTGATGTAGCAGTGGTGTTGAGAAATCAGCAGTTACTCCTTGCTGCAGTGATTCCACAACTCTATCTTATGATGTGTGTGTGGCCACCTCAATTTCAACAACAGCACCACCCATGGCACAAGAGACACCACACACATCAGAGGATGAAGGTGTGGAAGGAACAACATTCACACGTAAAATCATCCGATAGCTGCAGTCTTTGCCACATGGACATTATCTCTTTAGTTCTGTGCTTAAGATCATGCCAGTGTTATGACAGCTTGCCATGTGCCCTTTTCATTCTACCACTGTTGGCATTTACTATGGACTGTCATTGTCTCAATTCCTATCTATTGTCAATTTGGACACCTCTTCACTAATGTACACTTATCCTACACATGTCTCATGACATGCCCCTCACCCTTGTACTCTGAATGTATATCAAATGGCTCAGGATATCTCACGGAGTCAGTGAACTGGACATTTTACTGCACTGAAAAGTAAACTTGCTTATGTAAATAAATCACCAAATTCACATTTATTATGCTCTTTTTTTAGTGTTCAATCAACTCATATACATGTCTGTATTGTGTGAAACAATTTCAGTGAGAACAGCACCAAATGATCAGTGTGGTTTACTGTCAGATACAAAGGCACACACTAGGACTCAAACATGATAAAGGTGACCGATAATATTGAGGACTACAAACAACTTACAGAGCCTCACAAGCATGTATTGAACAGATATCCATGCAATTTGAAATATGGCACAAATTGTTCAGAACTCAAGTGTCAGGAACTTTCCCTGGTGATTGCATCAGTACAACAAATATGTGAGGAACAGAAGAGGCATGTTTAAGACTGTGACAGGCAGCTGTCACTGTGCCAGTATTGATACACCAAACAAGGTGGAGTTTAATGTGCTAAATATATCTAAACAGATTGTGACAAACCTTAGCAATGACCATTGATGTTGCATCATTACCTGTCAAAGATTTTGTATCCATACACAGTCTGAGTGTCAGGAACTGAAAATTGTCTTGAGGAGCTGATGTCACAGCGCTGCCAATCAGACAGCTCCTTGGTCATTGGTCGTACACATGGTCATAAAAGTAAATCAATACTGAATGCATACCCTAAGGCATTTCCCTAACTTGGCCAGTGCTGGCATGAGAACACCCTGACAGTCAATCATCATGGACACCTAGCTGTCAAAAACATCCAGGATTTATTTGCACTGAAAACACAACCTACTAAAAACCTAAACTACCCACTAATCTACACTAAGTTAACCTATAATAATTTATCTTAACTTAACCCTACAGCTATCTGTCCTAATATAAACTTAACTTATACACATAATGCACTCAATAAACATTGTCACCCCACCCCCTTATGAGACAATAGATGTGTAGGACAACATGAACTAAAGCTACACATATACTAACTAATCCTAAGTCCTAAACAAATATATATGTTTTTGTATTTATTTTTTTAGATATACCCCATAAACCCCCTACCCCTGAACAAAAACAATGCATAAATCTCTTCCCACCAAACTACACTAACTATATCCTGCAACTAACCTACTTTCTCCTACCTAACCACCTAACCTATGTCTAACCCCCTAAAGCCCACTCAAACTTAAAACAGTGCAGAATGGGGAACGGAAGTCTCTGGAAAGTAGTGATTGGCCACACCTACAGCTTCTTCAGCTTTCTATTAATGTACTCTAGGATTTTATAATTCCTGGCATTGTCTGCCTCAAGTCTGACCAACCTAGCATTGTCCTCGGGCAGGTCTTTATGCATTTCCGCCTCCAAGCTGGACCCAGTGGCAGATGGTGGTGGCAGTTGTTTTGCTGCTGGCATTAGATGTGCGATTGACGTTGAGGGTCCCGGACCTGATGGAGCACCACTGACTCTGGGTGCAGAGGACACTTCTTTGGTGAGGTGATTGCAAGCTGTTGAGCTAGTCCACCATGTGGGCAACCCTTCTACAACTCTGATGATTTTTCTCTGCAGTACCACCGAGATATCTTCCAGTAACCTGCCAGGACATTGTATATGTGTTGGAAACGTTCAACATGTTTTTTGAATTGTCGTTTCTGGGCTGGAGTCATTGTAGCAGCTAAAACATGGGGAGAAGAAGTCTTCAGAAACTACATTGTATCGAGGAAGAACAAGCAAGCATTGTAAACAGCATTGATGGCACATGTTGTCAACCTGTAAGCCAACAACAAGTGCAAGACACACATGTATACAAATCTGCCTAGCGAGCATCTATGGTATTTTGAACATGTCACGGGGATAATGGCTCTCCAAAATTGTATACTAGGGCCAAGATTTGAGAGGGTCTATGGCATCGCTGCACCACATTAGCATCATAATCAATCTGACACTAATAAGGCACAACAAGGCCAAATGATCAGCAGAATATCAACAAAGTGGTGCAATGCCTGCATTGTGCCACTTTGCCACCTCTTCCACCACATCAGTCTTGTGGCCATCATGATGTATGCAAGGGTGGCATTCCCCTGACTGCCAAAAGGGCGGACTGCAATCTAAGAGATTCAGGTATGTCAATTTGCTTTGGCTACATTTAATGCCAGCTCAAAGCTGGAATTAAAAGTGGGCACACCATTGGCCACAATGGGCCCTTATGTACAGTCCAGGGTTAGCTTTAGATTCTCTTGCACTAACCATGAAGAGTACATCATTTTCATCAAGACGTTAACCACAATTGGCACATACCCAGCATCATGGTGCACCATATATCATATACAGCACACACATGGTGGCAAATGGGGGGAGCTAAGGACAGCAAGAGAAGTGGGGCAACAGTGGGTTCAGACCCTTTTCACATTTATCAGCCCCTATCTGTGCACAAACCTGATGCACCTCCTAACTACCACATACACACTCACCATGCACATTTCATACATACATGATGTGATCATGCTTGCTCACAAACATTATGATGGCTAAAACCTGTCAATTCATCTTCACACATCGTATTTGCTACAAGTCATGGACTTGTCCCACATCCATCTGGAGAAGAGTGCTGAGTGACCTAGTCAACTTAGTGTTATGAGGAGACCCACATTCATCTACAACATGTCAGGCAGACATACATAGGTAGCACCCAAAAACATATATAGTAATGTGACTCACCCGTACATACATGTCTCTTATTTATACATCACACTTACTGAGGGACAGGACACTGTTAATTGTTCAAAGCTTATGGGCAGATAATAGAGAAGTGGCACTGCACTAGCCTACCACCACCATGTGCGTGTTGTACCTAAGATAAGGCGCATCATGTCGCAGGGGAGGGGGCAATGGCATCATATACAGAGAGGCCCATAATAATTAATGGTGTGCCCCCTTTTGATGCATGGTCTGAGCAGGCATAGAAAATGCCAGGATGATTTACACAAAGAATTATCTTAATTTTCTTTGTGCCTTTTATTTTTTGGCCCCCCAACGTGAGAATGGCCCCCTTGCATACATCATGAGCATAATGTTGCCCACAGGCTCATAAAGTGATGCAATGCATGCATTGTGCCATCATAATCACCATTTGCACTACATTATGCCTCCTCCACCCAGAAAGTATGCAAAGTGGGCGTATGCCCATTGGGGGGTGGAAGAAATGGCACATTGAGAGCTAAAGGAAAACTTTTCATCTTTTTGCTCTGCACATTTCAATGCCTGCTCAGAGCAGGTGTTAAAAGGGGCCACACCATTATATTTTGATGGTCCCCTATGTATTGGACAGGGTTTCAAGAAAGTTTATGGCAATAACCCTGAACAGTACATCAATAGCGTAAAAAATATACGATGCATTTGCCCCCTAACCTGTACCATGGTGCGCTGTATCTTAGATACAGCACACACATGTTGGCAGTAGGGGGGTGCTACGGGGAGCAAGGAAAGTGGTGCAGCACTGGATGCAGCGCCAATTTCTTCAAATCTGCCCCTTGATGTCCTCACCATTCTCAGGACATGCTAAAAGAATCCTAACACCCTACCATAATTCACATGCAAAGGAGGATTTTACTATGTTACTGCTTTACTCACCAACAGGTCTGCCAACCCGAACCACCAGGTGATCCAGGAGATCCCCTTTCCTGGCAATGTGGTCTGCCCACCGGTGCTTGATCTGGTGGTCTGTACGCTCCACCTTGAAGATCCTGCACAGCTGGTACAGCACCTTCCACCAGCGCAGCTTTCTGGCCTCCATAGGTCAGTCCATGATTACACAGCTACCTATTTTCACCATATTGGGGAGGTAGTGAGACACTAACCAAATGAATTCCCCAGTTCATCTGGACTCACGCACTGTGCCCTTCCCTTTCCAGACATCGTGCTGTTTCCCTCCACAGCAACCAATAACCCACAAAAATAACTGTATAAAAAAACGACATCTAACCCCAAATACTTCAAAAATACTGCACTACCCTAAGACAAACACCCAACAATACAAACACAATGATAGGACAATACCACTACACAAAACGTACAAATACAACAAATTGGACGGAACAGCAGCAGGATACAGCACAAAACTCTCAGAATGAGCACCAGCTCCAAAAAACCTCTCTCAGCCACAGACAAAAAGATTGTAAGGTAAAAGTAAAAGTAAATTCACTTTACCATGTGTGCAGCAAGAAATTCCTGTTACATCACTTCCTGGGCATATGCATCACGTTTTCCGATATGTGTCATTTTTTTTACGCATGGCGGCCCTACGTGGATTCTTCCCATGAACGCTGACAAGGCCTGCCAACTTGCAATTGACGTGCAGGATATTGGAGAAGGTGTGCTGACATGTGTCATTGTAGGTATGTATGTGGCATGTTTTTTTCTGTGAAAATACAAGTGCTGCATGATCCAGTGGTGTGTTTAAGGATTGGATTCATACCAAATCTCTTTGCCATCTATCTTATATGTTGGCCAGTGTTCCAAATCTTTGTACTCATATCTGCGTAAAACATGTTTCACAATGGGTGGACATTTGTTCTGGTCATGATAAGTTGTAAGTTATCATGTGACACATACACATTTTATAATGTAAATTGTATTCATTGGTACATCTGAAAATCGACAGCACCAAGCCTGGTCCACCTAGCTGGGACATGTGTGGACACATTTATGGTTATGTGTTAAGTGCATACATTTGCAGTGTTCAGTTATACAAACTTATATATTGTTGGCAGAATGATGAACTTGAATAAAACCTGTATGGCAGGAGTGCTCTCATGCAGTGATGGCACCATAGTCATCAGTGCTCCTGTAGCAATTTGAATGGCCATACAGCGCCACTGTTGCATGCATGAACACCGGTTGATTGTTGTCACCTCAGCTTAGTTCACTGTGCATAATTAGCAGGCCACTCACTGTGTCAAGGCGCAATATAGCCTACTCAGGAGTTTGACGAGGTGTTGGGTGGTGATCTGCCATCTTCATGATGGATCATCAGCACTGTGATGCACAGTCCCCTGCAGACATACACCTCCACATTTGTGATCCCATGGCCAAGTATGTGTACTTACCTTTGAAGTACTTGATGTTAGGCTTGATCTATCATATGCTGGGGACTGGGAGCTTGTTTTCATAGGACACGTCTCATCAATTCCCATGGTTTGCCATGAATCGGTGTGGTTATTCCTAGGATGATTGATTAGGTCATTGATAGGTTATAGACCCTGGGTACAGAAACTGTCATCCCTTGTCTTCTCTTCTCGGTGGATGACCACTATGAATGCCTGCCACTTGTCTGACAGGGGTACTCACCCCTTCTGGCTCTTCTCATACATCTGATTCGGATCTGGGGCAAGCTAAGTGGCTGTCAACTTCTAGGGTACTATTTTTACCCCGTTGTGCCCTGATGCTTTGCCATGCTTCAAATCCCTGATAGTACCTGCAGTTTCCTCCAGGGAAAGTGTGTCTTTTAGGGTTTCCCTATCCTCTAGTGAGGCTTGGGTGGAGGATGTCACTCAGGAGATCAACTGCTTCCCTCTTTGTGGTGAAATACCTTGCATAATTGAATTTACCATAGTAGTGGGCAACCATTTGCACTAAGGTTTGTCCACTACTAGCAGGTTCCCCTGACTCTTTCTGGATCCCAGGAACCCATCTATCTGCTGCCTCATACCTGTCCAGCCAGACCAATATTTTTCTTGTTGTGTCCCCCATTGCATTGATGTGGTGCTGTGTTGCCCTGTGGTACATATTTATAGCTTCCTAGGTCACGTCTCATTATTCATTTAGCATCAGGGAAGCAGGCCTCAAGGGACAAAAACTCACTTTCAAGAGCCTTCAATTTGGCCTTTGTTTTTTCCCCCTTATGCCATCATGGTGAGACCTGCTCCTCTGACTGCTGTCTTATAGGCTGCCCACAACGTGAGTAGGGACTCGACTGAAGTGCTGTTTCCCTGATAATAATGTTATTTTGCGGCTAACATTTATTCTCAAATTTTTGGCTCTTTAAAGTATCAAGGGCTCAATATGATGCGGGATGTGTTTGACCTCTCAGCTAAACCATACACCAGCCACAGAGGAGAATAGCCAGAAATAGCCCTGGTTAAATTAGTGGCCTTCCTGACAGAGAGCACCACATAGGGACCCAGCGGATTGGGCCATATTTGCTAATGGTCAAAGGCATGACACCTATTACCTAGGAGGTGAATCTCTTGTAGACGAACTATCTCAGGAGAGTCTGGTTTGCTATACTAGAGCACCACTCCCTGTTTAACGTTGTTGCAGAGGCCATTGACATTCCAGAATACCATCCTTAGGGTTGGCATGCTAACTTTGAACATCCCATTGTATGGTTAATGGACCACACATGGGGGGGTGCCAGGTCAAAGCTGGTTGGGGTTCAGACTGTGAGAGTGAATATCTTATGTGCCTCAGCTATGTTGACTGGCCATATGTATCTTGCCTGAACACTAACCATAACAACTATCCAATTACCCCTCTTCATTCATCACTCCCCCCTCCTTGCTATACTGCGCTGCAGGATCCTAACTCTCTACCTCCCCAAATGCGCATAGTGCCTGTTGGCCCAACCAAACAAACAGCTAACCAAGAAATGCCACAACCTCCTTCTGACCCCCACTCAGCCCCTTACTGGAATGTCTTTACTAAGTAGGAGTCTCATTTCCTCTTTCTCAATCTTGCCTCCAATCACCAATTTAGGACCATCGTAGCCTGCTCCCAGCCCACCCACAAGACGCTTGGGGTGCATCTAAGTGCCGAATTTACAATCCCACTAGCCCTTCTCATCTCCCCATGGGTCCCAAGATCCATTTCGGTGGTCAGGACGAAGCCCCATGAAAGGCGTAATATGTTTTGACCCACACCTCCACTTCAAGTTTTTCACTATTCTCCTTTGCCATGCCGCCACCCCGGTGCCTCTTAGGGTGGTTGCACTGTCTTGACCCTCCTGCCACCTGACATTCAATCCAGCCAATCGCAACCAGCTACCGGGCTTCATAAAAAATGAATTTTGCTTGCTGTGACTAATCAAAGCTGCACTGGATAAGTCATTGTTTACTTGTGATCCCATTCCCTAAGAGCCTTCTTCACCTAGTGGAAACTGTGGCGCAGCCTCTGGACCCAAAGGCTAAAATTGGGGAAGAAGGTAACTCGAGCTTTGCTTATATGCAATGGAAGGGTACTGCAAGCTGCTTCCCAGACCCGGTATCAGATGTTTATGAGTCTTGCTATAATGGGAAAAAGGTGTGCTCCAGGCTTTTATGGTGCACCTGGGATGGGATGGGCTCCCTTCACCTAAAAGATTTTTGGAAGTTTCAGGATGAGATCGTCCACAAAAAGGTCCATTGCCGGACCCTTGGTATTTAGAGGTCCCATAAGTATCCATACATTATTTAAGCAGGACCCACCCTCTAAGTCTTCCAACTTCTCTCAAAACGGTTCTATTGTAGCTTCACATAATTTATCATACATGGCCACATGCCCACATTTGCACTTCACAACCTATGTAACATTCCCAATGAGTGTATTTGTTACTGTGATTACTCATGTCAGCTATGAGAGGAGGTAGTGACACAATCCAGCTTTCTATGTCATTCTTCATACATACAATTTGCCAAGGGTCTGTGATTTGTCAGCATATAGCTTGACTTACATGCACATTCAGAGTTAATTGTTGTGATACACCTAGACAATTATGTGTATTGGTCCCTGTATGTCACTTTCTTCCTAATACATGTGAGTGGCACTGAGAAGGATACTATCAGTATCCATGTGTGTATGGTGTGTTTATAAAGCGCATTCCGGCTGGGGGCATCAAAGCGCTAACTAAGGTGAGGCAGTGTACTATCTATAAAGAAAAAGGTGCCAGCTATCGAGGAAACAGCCAGGTCTTGACCCGTTTCCTGAAGGTAATGTAATTGTGCTCTTTCCTGAGATTCAGCGGAAGAGAATTCCAGATCCTGGCCGCGGCAATAGTAAAAGCTTTGTCCCCCCACTTCACTTTCTTGGTGCGGGGACTAGAATTTGAAAGGTGTTGACAGAGCGCAGCAGGCGTGTGGGTCGGTGCCACTGTAAATTGGTCGTCAAGTACTTGAAACCGATCCCGTGAGTGGCTTTATGTACAATGCAGAGTGCCTTAAAAGAGATCCGTTGGGCTATCCGTTGGGCTATAGGAAGCCAATGCAGATTCCTAAGGCTCTCCGTAGCGGAGGCTGATTGTGGCAAGTTCAATATTAGTCTGGCTGCTGTGTTCTGCATCAGCTGCAGTTTTTTTTAGAGATCCTTTATCCAAATTGAGCAAGAGAGAATTGCCATAATCCAATCTGGACAGGACCAGGGCCAGGGTGGCAGTAATTCTTCATTCTTTTAAAAGGTAGGGGAACATTTTCTTCAATTTCCTCAAAATCCACATACAGGATTTTATGCTCTGGTTAACCTGAGCTTGAAAAGATAGATGATCATCAAAAAGAAATCCTAGATTCCTTGACGTGGAACCAGGTAGAGGCAGGGTGCCACACTCTTTAGGTCACCAGTTAGGGGACCACTGTGCCCTACTTATCCCAAAGCAAAGCACCTCGGTCTTATCGCAGTTCAATTTTAGCCAGTTAGCCTTCATCCAGCTGCTTACCGCCAACATACAAGCATTAAAACGGACAGCAACTACCTCTGCGTCTTTGTTAATCGAGATGATGAGTTGCGTATCATCCGCGTATGAGGTAGGGATGAAGCCAAAAGAGCGTATTAGTTCTGCCAGGGGAGCCACATAGATATTAAATAAAGTGGGGCTGAGCGACGATCCCTGAGGAACCCCGCAGGGCAAAAGGTAAGCACAGGATCTAAAATCTCCACAGCTTACCGTGGACCACCTGTTAGAGAGAAAGGATTCAATAAGCTTCAGGGCTTGATCCCTAATGCCTACCTGATGTAGGCGTTCAAGCATAAAGTGGGGAGCAATGGTGTCAAATGCTGCTGATAGGTCCAACATGACCAAGAAGATACCCTGACCCTCATCAACCAGCCTACGGATAGTGTCTGAAGAGATGAGGGCAGATTCCGTACTATGAAATTTCCGGAATCCATGTTGAAAAAGATCGAACCCCTCTGAGTCTGACAAAAAGCTGACCAATTCTCTGTTAAAGTATTTTTCAAACATTTTGGCCAGAAAAGGGAGCAAGGCTATGGGGCGAAGATTGGTCAAATCATCGTGTTTCCCCATTTCCTTCTTCTTTAGGTGAATAATGATAGTTTCTTTCCAGGCAGAAGGGTAAATACTGGAAGTGAGGACCTCCTGAAATATGGGGACCAGCGCAGTTGCCACCAACTCCGGAACCAATTGCAAAATAGCCAGAGGGATCTAGCGGAGACCAGATTTACATTCCTGAAGCAGCTTGCAAATTATTTCTAGGGATGGCATGTTATATTTAGAGAGTAAACTACCATTATCAGGCGTAGCGCTAAGTGATGTGGAGGAAAGCAATACCGACATGTCGGTGAGAAGGGAGTGCCCCTGAGTCTTATCTGAAATAAAGCTAGAGTGAATGTTTAAAATGTTTCTTTCAAAGAACTTTGCTGTTTTGTTGCAGAGATCTTGAGAGTTCTCCAGCTTAGTCGTACAGAGGGGGGTAGTAAGGGCATTAATAACTCTGAATAACTCTCTAGGAGAATTAGTAGCTTTCCTAATTTTTAGCGTGAAGTAGTCTGCTTTAGCTCTGAAACAAGCCTCCTTGTAGTTATTTAAGGCTAATTTTAAATGAAATTTCTCGCTGGCTCCAGAATTGAGTCTCCAGCTACGCTCCTGCTGTCTTTATTTCCTCTGGAGTGCTTTAAGGTCCTGGGAAAACAAAGGTTGTCTGGGTTTTTTGCCTATACGTGGTGCATAAACCTTCAGAGGGGCTAATGAGTCAATTGCCAGAGTAATTCCCTGGTTAAAGCCAGCCAGTGGCGGTAAAACAGACAATTTAGGATCCTTCCAGCTGAGTTTTAGTGCCGTTTCCACAGATTTGGCCTTGATGATTTCCCATTGTCTTAATGGTCTATTTATGGGTGTGTTTCTGAGTGAACTTAAAAGTCAAAAGTGAATGGTCCGTCCAATTTAGCGGGGCAGTAATACGCTTTAAATCTTCCTCAGGACGAGTAAAAATCCAGTTGAGGGTATGACCAGCTATATGAGTAGCCGGACCTTCCTTTAGAACCCAGTCTAAAGAGGCCATGAGATTGAGAAAT
Source organism: Pleurodeles waltl (assembly GCF_031143425.1). Lineage (NCBI taxonomy): Eukaryota > Metazoa > Chordata > Amphibia > Caudata > Salamandridae > Pleurodeles > Pleurodeles waltl. The sequence continues at coordinate 919,202,484 of NC_090447.1, forward strand.
TTGGTAACCAACGGGTTACCCCTGTCATCAAAATGAATGTTGAAATCTCTAAGTATGATTGCTTTCGGGGCCATAACAAGAGGATCCAGCAAATCGTTGCATTCCAAAAGGAAGTTAGGGAGGGGACCAGGAGGACGGTAAATTAAGAGGCCTTCGGAGATTACGAAATTGCCGTAAAGAAGTTTAAAAACCATCGTTTCACATACATCTGAAGTAGTGCTCTTAACAGTCCAAGTGCAGGTGAGGTCCGACCTACAGATAATGGCCAATCCCCCTCCTCTGCCATTGTTCTGTCTGACCTATGATAAGAATATCCTGCGGGGGAAGCCTCAATAAAATCAGGGTCCGAGTCTAGCCCAAGTTTCCGTTATGAAAAGGCAGTCCATATTAAGGGACGAAATAAGTTCCCTGATTTCGAATTTGTGCTTGGGAAGGGATCTGGCGTCGATAAGAGCAAAACACCCCATATCTCTAAAGCCCCCTGAACGCCTACCATTGACATAATCTAACTTACTTCCAACTGCCCTCAAACCTCTGTGCTCCTCCACTGTTAGGGGCCTCGCCGGGGACCATTCACAGCGTGCACATTTCCAGGAGGCAGAGTGACCCTGCATAAACGTGTGAGGGCAGGGACTACCTGCCAAACTGCAAATGTTTGGATAGGTGAGCAGGCCTTCTTTGGACAAGGATGTAGGGTTCCTGGCCCTCTGGCCCGTCCTGGCGCGGACGGCCGCAGATGGGCTTGCCTTTGGGGCACCAGTGGCGCGCCAGCAGCGCGCCCGCTGCGCATCCGTGTTGCTGCTCCCATTAAATCCCCCAGAAAGACAACTAAACCGCTACCCAGCAGGAAGCGGCCCTGCCGATAGACAGGAAGTGGGCTCTAACAGGCCCAAACTTACTGCAAGGTTCACCAGCCAAGGTGGACCCCCGGCTAAAAATTAATTAAAAATTAAGTGAAGACAGCCCCCCACAACCCCTGCGCAAAGCGCTAATGCGAAAATTAGAAGGCGCCTATAGCAGCAGAAAAACGGGTAAAACGGGGTAAGGATTCAGACTGCTTTACAATGTTAAATATTCTGTGCGCTAAAAATTGTCACTCCGTATTAAAAAATAATGTATTTAAAAAGGTAAAAAGGAAAATAGACAACACGTGCTCACCTTAATCGGCACGGCCGTGTTGCTGCTCCCATTAAATCCCCCAGAAAGACAACTAGACCGCTACCCAGCAGGAAGCGGTCCTGCCGGTGGACAGGAAGTGGGCTCTAGTGATATTTTCATTCAGACTTAGCTAGGTTACCTAGCAGACACAAACCTACCACTGTAGGTACTTGCTAGCCTTTTCCTACCTAGCCCATACATCTGTACAGCATTCTTCATGTATATTTCCTGGACTGCTACAGACACATGTCAAGCCAACACACATGTGTGATATGTGTCTGACAATGTAAAACATATTAGCTACAGACAATGCCTACATTCCACCAACACATTTATGAGATAGTGAATTATTTTGGAGAGGTTTTTTTGTTCCTGACGACCATTTCCAACACTGACTATGGGGCAGGGTAAAGTAAAGTGGCAAAGCAGCCAGTGTGGGGCCACTTTACTTTCCCCTCTTAGCATTCCCCTACAGCCACCATGTGTATGCTGTATTTTATAGACTCTGCACCATGGGGCAGGGTAGGAGGCAATAGCGTGTAAGGTTTTGCAATTGATGTACTATTGAGGGTCAGAACTAAAGTCTGTGATGTCCTGCACAATGATGGAGTGGGTATGTTTGCAGTTCCTGTAGAGGTGTTTGGTTGCTGAAGGAGGGACACGTTGGACATGGTTGCAGCCTATTGCACCTAGGGCATACAGCAAGCTAACAATTTGGCAGGCATCTGGCTTGGTCTCCTGCTGCAGATCCTTGGTGCTGAGGAACTGAATGTGGTGGGGTATGAGTCTAATGATGGCATCCAGGACCTTTGTAAGGAAGGCAAGGAGGGACGGTTGGGAGATCCCACCCACTTGTGCCACTGTCATCTCAAATGAACCTCATGACAGCAAGAGGAGAACAGCCAGGGTTTGGTCATGGGTGGAATTGCTGTGTGACTCAGCACTCTTGTTGTGATGTCTAGCGCAATGTGGTGGAGCGGGCATACAATGGACTCCTACTTCAGCTGGTAGATTCTGATCACCTCTTCTTCCCTGAGGGCCAGGATGCTTGCACTCTGCCAAAAAATCCTCTCCGATCTTCTACCCTGTGTTTGTGGCTGCTGTGGTGGTGCTTGTGGTTGCTGCAGTGGTGCTGGTGGCACTTGGTGTCATCCCTGTTGCCTTCTATGGGTGCCAAGTTGTAGGAGTAACACTTCCATGATGTCCAGTTGCTTTCCAATGCTCCTTCTGTGAGTTTCTCATATGTAGTGGTGTGTGGACCTCATTTTAACACCTGGTCTGACCAGGCGTTAAAAATATTGCGCTAATCATACTTATCATCATTTTTGGAGCCAGTCCTATGCATGCATCGTTTTTCTGTTGGGTATGACATGTTTTATATGTTTAATGTGGTTTTTAAATTCACTGTGCTAGTAGCACTAGTATCTGTTGGCAGTACGCTGCACATTTGAGATGCACGTTGCACCTATACCATCACTTTAGTGACAAGTGGGTGGCCAAAGTGGGAACGAGGAGGGGAGAATGCAAAACATTTGGGGGAAGACCACATCAAAGGCTGCCAGGTCAAACAAATACTGCAGGAAACTACAGTTGCTTACTAGAGAATTAACTAACAGAATGCTGCTGGTGTTGGAAGTATGTTTCACTCTCTATGTTAGCAGGTTTTACTAGATTGAATGAGGAAGTTATTTGAGTACTAATTTGTCCTCATTTTATGTTTCTGGATTCTCAGTCACAATTTATATCATAAAATAATACCCTTATTATGAAATGTCTAATAGAAATGCTTTAGGTTTCATAGCTTTACTTCCATCAAGATGGCTTCAAGTGCACCACAGTTTTCTGATGAATACAGAATGTTAGTACTCTACGAGATCATCCTGCCCTCTTGTATTTTTTGACTAACTTGAGCGCAAGTTGCTGCATCACCTTCCACTGCGCTAGGGAGGCATTCTATGGGCATTTCCCATGCAACACTCATGGGTTTCAACACATTCCCTGATTTCCAAGTGTCTGTAAACCTGGGAATGCATCAAAACTGTACGTCTCCCCAGAACAGGCACAACAAGGAGAAATATCTCTATTTCTCCTTGTTGTGTCCCCTTTCTATGTGTGCTGCATTCTGCATGATACAGATATAGGAAATTGCGTCCCACGATTGTTTTTGTTTAGGAAGGTGTCCCTTCCTGCACCAAAACAAAGCTGCAATAAATTCAGACACCCTGGCGCCATGGTGCAAGGGTGCTTGTGTTGGTGCTAGGCAGCAATTTGTGCACCTGCACATGAGGAAGGGACAGAAAAGCACAGTATCTTGTACATACAGTATACATTTCTCCCTTTCTGAATTGGTGTAGGGCAGCACAGCAGGATAGCTTGCTGTGCTGCCCTTCACAGATTCCTTGTAAATATGCCCCTAGGTTTACATTATGGGAAGCATCAATCGAACACTGGCGAGTCAACTGAGAGACTGCTGCTGTTGGTAGTACTTGTTTTATTTTCATGATCATACCTTGATCTTTGAGGACGATAGTGTGCAAAATCCCCTTAGAACACACCACAACTCCAAAAAATGAGTATGATACCATCAGCAAATGATTTATATTGTGACTAATCTCTCTTATAACCTTTGATATGTTTTCTTTTTTTTGTGACCCTCAAAACCTGCAATTCACTATAATGCATTTCAAGGGGGATGATGTCCGTGAGTCTTTTAAAGTGGCCAAACAGCATGTTGTCCATGTTCTTACCAGATAATCAAATGGGGAGTTCATCCTTTCCTCTTGTATTTTTTTATTACTTTTCAGAACACACTGACCATGTCGGTGGGTCCAATGATGGCTACCACAACAATTTGTTCAGGTTGTGACCAGCAAATTAGGATTGAGCAGAACCCTTTCAGCTGGCCAATCAAAGGATATCTAGACACTTACAGTCTAGGTGTACCTAACAATCTTAACACCCAGGAACCTCTTTTAATGTGAAAATAATTGAGTGGATTTACACTAAATCTAAAAAACATACTTTCTACAATTCTGTTGCCATATTATTTGTAATTCTGTTCAGCTAGTAGTTGTAAGCAAACGTTCTGTGGGAAGGTAATTAATATTGGAAATCATTGATGGCTGCTGGTGCTGGAAGGACATTATTTCAATCTGCATGTCATAATGTTAACCAAAAAAATTACTAAGAAGGAGCTGGGGTGAATTAACTTTTCTTTAATGTATATGTGAAGGTTTGTCAAACAAAGCCATTAGTAAAACAAATAATGTTCTTCAGATGAAAACTAAATACGCATTGGTGACTGCAATAGAGCTATATTTATTTAATACTCACACACACACACACACTCACACACACTCTTATATATATGGTGGCATGGCTCCTAATCTGTTAGAACAGTGGAGGATCCATATAGCAGATTGCTCCCTCAAACTTGTGGGTACCTTGATCACCCAAGCCAAACGACGCATGGAGGAACAAATTAAGATCATTGAACAACTGATGAAACAACTAGAAAAAGTAGTTAATCAACAAGAAGTACAACAACTGTTATTGAAAATGGAAGAACGAATAAAGAAAAAAGAAGACGAGATCAAAATACGTAAGGCACACAAATTTAATAGAGACAAAAATGACTATGAACATGGGAGAATTTACACCTTTGCACGTAAATATGACACACTGAGGGGCATATTTATAATCTGTTTGTGATGAATGTGTGTCAAACATTTTGATGCACAATCGGCGCAAACCGTGCACCATATTTAAACTTTGACGTCCGAGCCCGCGAACACCAAAATGCTGCTGTGTGCGTCATTTTCTGGATGCAGGAAACCGCCTTGCGTTAATGACATGCAAGGTAAGCGTTCCCGTCCCAAAAATTACTTAAACACCCGTGCGCCTTATTTATGCTACCGCACAAAAATGACGCACGGCCGGGAGTCAGAGTCAGAAAGTGACGCACAACCCGATTTGGGTAAAACAATTACGCCTGGGTCAGGGCAGGGGTTAAAATTGGGCAAACACGCCACTACTTAATGAAAACACACAAAAGCAATAGCAGAGCTCCAAAAGGAAGACATGGAGGTGCTTTTCATCCAGCATGCACGAACATGCAGAGCACAGGACCAACAACAGCAGCTTCCCCAAAGGCAACGCAGAAGGCAGGAGAGGATATTCCGCACCAGGACAACCCTTCTGGGACTCCATTCAGCAGCTGCTGCGCAACATTGAGCCACAGTTGGCACCAAGCTTGCAGACACCCCGCACCATTCCACCAGAAACCAAGCTGCTAGCTGTACTACACATATTGGAAAGTGGCTCCTTTCAAACCACTGGCGCCCTGGTTGCTGGGATCTCAAAGCCATCATTCTCCGCCTTCCTACCCAAGGTACTGGATGCCATCATCTCACTCACACCCGCCACATCAGCTTCCCCAACACACAGCAGAAGCAGCAGGAGACAAAACAGGGGTTTTACCAAATTAATGGCTTCCCACACCTCATTGGTGGCATTGACTGCACACATGTACGCATTGTACCACCTGCTGCAACCGAACATCTATACCGCAACAGGAAGCACACACACTCCATTAATGTGCAGGCCATTGTCGATCACCGGGGTTTGATCACCAACATCGTGGCAAAGTATCCTGAGAGTGTACATGGTTCATTCATCTTCCGTCAATGCACCATCAATCAACGCTTCCAGGATGGACGGTATGGCAATGGCCTACTTGTTGGTAAGTACAGAAACCTACTTATATACACATTGTATAGCAACCCTCTAGGACACACAACACAGACACCGCAACATCGACACGTGGACAGGAACACACTGTGGTTGTGACACCGCTAGGTGTATTGGATATCCTCACCCAATGGGAGACACACCTAGGGACAAATGACAGTTCCAAATAACAACAGATGCCACTCCACAGAAACAAGGGAACAATTTAAAACAAACACATGGCCCCAACTGGCAGTACATTTGGGAAGATTAATCTTTCAATATCACATCAATAACACTCAATCCAACACCCTTCAAACCAATACGTACTGTGTAAGGGGTGTGTAATGTGTTTTGCTGCAGGTCAAACACCATGACACACATAGCATGATGATGACTACAATGAAGGTCACGTGCAATCATTGAGGCTGTACCAATATCTCACATCACTCCTGCTCTCACATTGCCCACTACCAAGAAGCAAGTGGACTGTGCGAAGAACACATCTTGATGGGACAAAATTGAAAATGCACATTCCTACACATACGTATTACGACAAATTAACACACACACAACAGATGTACTGGCATACGGACCTTCTGAAACTCTAAATGACAACCTCACAACCAAGTTAGCCATCTGAACTAGAACATGTTTAGATAAGGAAACAACCCAATGCTGAAGGTGCATCCTAGAAGCCTAGGAATCAACACAATAACACAAACACCAATGAGTCACAGACAACACAAGAGAACAACTGCCATGCAAAGTGACATTTATGGTGCAAGCTACATCAACATGTTCTCACTAATTTTCTCTTTCAGCTGATCAGGGGTATGGGATCCAGCCATGAATCATGACCCCATTTGCAAACCCAAGCACTGCAGCAGAGCGTGCCTATAATGAGGCACATAGGAGGACACGCACCATAGTAGAGAGGACCTTTGGCATCCTGAAGTCATGGATTGGGTATGGCGCCTCCAGCACAACAAACAACGTCAAATAATGTGCATGAAATGTTTACACATGTTAGGACCCTGACAGTCCACACGCTGATTCACATTGCTCCCAACATATTGATGGGACTTGTGTGGTGATAGCTGTGAGAGTAATCAGCATAGAGGCATTGATGTTCCCAGAAGCTGTGGGAATTTTAAGGGCCGGGCTGTGTACAAAAGTTGTGAGGAAACATGCCGGTATAAGAATCCTGAGACATTAACTTTGTCAGCACACCAAGGTTGCCCTGTTGACAGTCTCATAACATGTCTGGATGACAGGGTTGGACCATCCCAATGTGTGTTGTCAAATCCTCATTGGCTTTCCTTCTATTGATCTGTGAAGGATACTTTGTAGATACAGGAAATAGCTCCACAGACTCATGACTAGACCTGCATGTAACTGTGACAACATAGACCCCCATAATTATACAGGCTAAACATTGGCCCACACACATGAACCAGACACTTCCGTGCATTTTATCACTGGAAATATGTGGTCTGCTGGTCTTCCACTGCCACAGGAGAGACATGGCTCTGTTATTTGACTCCAACTGTGGCGTAACATTACAATTGTGTATTATATTTGGGACTTCGTGTCACAAACACAGTACCCACATAGTATGATCCCATGCCTGACTCATGGTGGGTTAACAAAAAAGTGCCTAGGAAGTAGTATCCAACATTCCAGGACATGTGATGGCTAAGTTTTGGAACATTGACATGAACAACCGTCTGCTATCTATCCAGTGCATTCTTTGTCATTGGTGGTGTTTATGTTCCAAAAAACCTAGGAAGTGCACACAGCAGCTGTTGCTATGTGTATGACTACCCCATGTCCTCTCTCATTTCCACACTGACTTCCATCTGAGGGTTGGACACATTGACTTCTCATGCATACAAGCAGATTAGCAAAAATGCATCTTGTGATGTTCACACAGTGGGTCAACAACAATAGTAGTAGCCAAATCACACACATTGACCCATAGGCATTGAGTTATTGTAATGAGTTGCGTCGCCTTGCTATCCTCTCTTGACGCAAAACATGCCCAAACTAGGTAATACATAATTGTATCCCACACGTTTGGCCATCTATTGCGTCAGAGAAGCGTGAAAATCCGGTACACCAAGTAGAGGATCATGGTCCGCAGTAGTATGATCTATCGCATGTGCCCATACACCGTAATGCCCAATGTGGCTGCAATCAGCCTATCTCTGTATTGTCACAACTGTCATGTCCCATTCAAAATGAGAAATTACCCAAACCCTGTAAATGACAGAAACAGATGCACATGTGTCTAAAAATGACGCATATGCGTCGAAATATGACGCACAATGCTCTGAAACATCCATTGGCCCTGAGCGGTAATTCCCACACTGTCCCCCCGGAAATTGGTTAAGTATAAAACATATTTAACAATATGGATGTAGGGTTATTTCTTATCATGTGCGTCAAAAAAAAATGAAGCACAGACTGTAAGCGTCAAAATATTTTGACGCATGACAAGAAAAATGCACGGCATTTGAGGCAGGAAGTGATGTAATAGGATATCCTGTTTTCAGATTTGGTACAGTGGGTGTACTTTCACTTTCACTTTGCAATCTGTGCTATTTCCTGACTGTGTGGCTGTGTATAGACTTGTCTCTTTGTGCATTTTGTGATTTTGTCTCCAGTGTGGTCTTTAAATTGTCTTTTTGTGTATAATAACTGTCTGTGTATCCTGTCCGAGTGCTTTTGTGGTCATTTATGGTGTAAACATTTGTCTTTGTTGTGTTGGGAGTCTGTTGTGGGTATTTGTAGTTTGGGTATAGTTGGGCTGTGTTCGTAGTTATTTTGCATTTTCCTGTCCTACTTTCCCTCTAATCTCCTTTGTACCCCTTTATCCCCTCTTTATTTTTGGTGCAATAATGTTGGGGAGGTCTCGTCTTGACAGGATGGGAGAGGGGGAGCTGGGTGGGTTTCTTTGGCTGGTGTGCCACTTCCTACCCCTGATGATTGAGGCAGGTGGTTGCGTGATCCAAGGCTATCACACAGAGGCAAGGAGGCTCCGGTGGGCAAAGGTGTTATACCAATTGCAGAGAATATACAACACACCGCGGAATGACCACTAGCTGAAGCACCGCTGGGCTGACCTTGTTGCCAGGGAGCAAGACCTGCTGGACCACCTGGGGATTGTGATTGGTGGCCGTGTTGGTGAGTACAAATCAGAGTAATGTGCATGTTTAAATGCTCTCTAGGAACAGTAGCTGATTTTTTCATATTCTACCGGCAATGTTTTTGAGCATGTGGAATGCTAGTGAAACATACAGGGCCATATTTCTACTTTGTTAGCACCGCAATTGCGACCTGTTTTGAAGCAAGAGTGGCGCAAACTTACAAAATACAATTGTATTTTGTAAGTTTGCGCCGCCTTTGGGTCAAACAGCAACACAAATGTGGTGCAAAATATGTATAGTTATGGGCCACAGTTGCCTGTGAGGTACACAAATTTCCAACACATTACCGTCATTTGTTGACGCAACAGCTAGACTAAGTTTTTAAACACAACAGGAGCCTGAAAATTAGTGCTGGCTTCACGTCAATTGATGATGGCAGTGTGGCTCAAACATATGTTTCATGTGTGGTCGATGAGTGTATCAGCAAACGTATCTTGGAAATCCAGAAATTTCCCAGAAATATTGTGCCCCTCAATTGTTTTCGGATACATGTCTGAACTGGATTCTGACACATACGGAACAAGTTATAGCTTACCTTAAGTATCTTAGACTGATTTTTGAGTTTGTAGTGCCACATTTAAATTAGGGATAGCTGGCAAAAAGTATGCACACGGGTTCATATCTCTATGGTTGGTGCAACTCACCATAGCTGTGGCACATCAAATGAAGAAAATGATACAAATTGAGAGCTAACAACTGTCCCTGGCCCTCTGTACATTGTACCTGTGTGTCTAAAATTGGTCTTAGTCACAATGTCTGGGTGACTGGTATTGCAGTCCTCACGGAAAGTGGCTTTGGATGTCTCTCATGGATACACATGATGAGAGGAATACACTCCATGATTTTGTCTGCTCACTAATGAAGGAGCATGTTTGCCACCACATGATAGTTAGGGCCACTACATGTGTGCGGATATGTGTGTATCACTCACTGGAGTCCCCGGGTCTGTACATGTTTGCAGTGGTATGTAGGATGCAGTATCATCATGTCTGAGAGGCTTTACTTTCTGAGTTAATATTACACATAGTATTTGTATTTTGAAGTGTTGTACCGTGCACAGACATTGAGCACATGTCTCCCTTCCATGCCTTACAGTGGACCTGCACCCTACACTATTGGAGAGGTGGCTCGATTTGCGGTCCCAGACTTCTGTTCTGTGTTGTGTTTGCTGATGATGTGTGATTGACTCCTGTGTGTTGGACACATAGCAATGTGTGATGCACTGGTCAATCATATGTTTTGTTCCATGAGTGGAGTATCATTTTATCACCATCTTTGAGTTGGCCAATCCTTTTCGTATTGTCGTATTTTGGGATTCTAGGTCAGTCCTGTAGGCATGGCAATGTGAATAGGGATGACTTATGTGGATAAAACTTGAAATCAGAAAATGTAGCAGTGGACCATATTAGTTAATTAGTCAGCCAGTCAGACCCTGATTCTCCCAGAATAGGGATGCCAAAGTCTTACCCACAGTGTTCAGCTTCCCTTTTCACTAATGAACATGTTTGACTGTATGTTTAACTTCCTAGCACGCATGTAGCTCCACATGTTGTGCTACGAGTATGAGGCACTTGAGTACAATGGCCTAGGTGTGCATGCAGCTCATGGCCGGAGGTGTGCTTGCATCTATCTGTTTGTTGTAAGTCATGGCTTACTGGTAGGAAATGATGTAGACAATGGTCTGCATTTCCAAAGATAAGTGTTGATGGGATTGTCCAAGGTTTGGGTGTATCCTATTTGGAGTTCCTCCTTACCTGTGGTGTGCTGGCCAAACCCATGTACAGCTTTGCAAAGCTTCCTGGGTGTCCTTGTTGTTAGAAATTATTAGTTGCTTGTCCACCCCCCTCAGACACAGGCGTAGGGTTGTGAATAGTGTACCTAGGACTGATGATCCAAGTTTGGTACACAGACATGTAAATCAGTAAATCACTTGTCCAAACCTAGGATACCCACTCATGATTAGCACATGCATTCTATACTGGCAATTCCATTTACAACTCGCAGATCTTGTGGCCCTAGATTGCCATCCAGAACATAGAAATGTGTTGACCTGTCAGTGGTGGAGGATATGCAGCATGGTTTTTACCTGACAACTAGCAGAACAATGATGCCAAAGTCATTCCAGTTGTTACCCATCTTGTAGGGTCTGGAAATGCTATTTGATGATAGAACATGTGTAGGCTGGCTTGCCATGTACTTACTCAGGGACTATCAGTGATCTGTATGATGATATGGGCTGTTACAGGTACATTAGATGTATTGTCTGATTCACTTCGTGAGCCATTTCACACAATACAGTGCATAATGTTTGGTTTGCTATTTGTCATAACAGCTGCCAATATGACTCCCATCCACCTTCAAGAGTTTCAGTGCAGGGCAATGCATTACCGCCAAATTCTGGATGTGGAGTCTGGGTACACCAACATGGCAAGACGATATCGCCATGAAAGAGCCTCCGGAGTGTGGAGGGCATTTGCACAAGGGTGCCCTTCTATGTCCACCACAGCCACCAGCACCACCACCACCACCACCCAGGTGGCACCAACAGTAGCTGGGACCTTTGCTGGACCATCTACAGCAACAGCTCCAGGACCAGTCACAGCACCACCTGCTCCTCAGCCTACGGACATGGCACTGACAAGGGCCCATACTTCATCCACTGGCACCCAGACCACCCCTGCTGCAGCCATAGACCCTGCAGCTTTTGCCCAGATGCAAAGGTACTTGGACCGTGTCCTACGGAAAATGACCAGACTGCAGCAGGAGGCTGTTAGTTTGATTAGTAGTAGTGGGTGGGGGGGCTGGGGGTTTCATACTTTTTTCAACTGTTTTTTATTATGTGTGTTTGGCAATGTTGGGGTTTTGGTGTTTTAAAAAATGAATTATTTAAAAAAAATAAAAAAAAAAATATATATATATATATATATATATATATTTGTTTAGTATTAGAGAGTATGTGTTTAGGTTAGTTTCTGTTGTCCTCCATGTGTCCCATCTTATAAGGGGGTTGGGGGATGATGTTTAGATCGTTTCGTTAAATGTGATAAGTAAATTTAGCTTAGGTTAGTTAGGGACAGTTGTGGGTAATTTGTAGTTAGAGTAGATTAGATTAGGTTAGGTTAGGTGTTTCCCCTGGTTTTAGCTTCTGTTTTTACTGTTTAATAAATATCTAGGTAACCCTTTACAGTATGTGTCAAATGCTTGTAGATCAGGGCCTTGCCATGAGTGAACAGTGTTTCTTTTGTATTAGCTTTTGTGTTGCATGCTGCAACTGTATCCCAAATAAGCTATTACATTGGCAGCTACACCAAAGCTACTTAGCTAAGATTCGGCCATCCATTGCACCCACCACACACCGTTACTATGGATCCCAAAGTGTGGTTATTTTGTGCTGTATGTTTTATATGTCACATACTTTGATACCAGATTTGTTATTGGGGACACTGTGTTAAGTCTGCCTGCAGCCTGACGTCCTAGCAAATCCTTTTAAGGTGAGTAATATTATGCTGTCATGGAGTACAGTATACATAACTCACACATATAATTTCTTACAATGTTCAGCACGGTTACTTATTTGTATGGAAACTCATACACATCCTTTCCTGCTGTTTGGTGTGTGTTAGGTAAAAATTGGCATAAATGTCACATACATAAGTTTTGGCTTCCATTAACAATCGAAGGCACTATTTTCTGGCTTAGACATCCCTTGAGGAGGCGTTATTCTGTACAACACAGCATTTTGGTGGATAGTTTCTATTTTCCTCAGAAATAACCCTCAGGGAGGGCAGATGATGGTACAATCCAGGCCACTGTGCATAGTTATCAGCCAAGAATCGTTCAGGTCAGGTGTATAGACAATCAATGATCACTGATGACCATCATGGTTGATGTGTCACATTACACAGAGACAAAGTTTTTGTGTAAGTACTATTTATTTAAAAGTGCTGTAGTGCTATATGTACATTGTCCATGATTGTGAGTCCATTAGTGTGACATCTTCCATTGTGATTCTACACAAGTGCAAAAGGACATGTCATTGGACATGCTTGGGTGAAGTGTCAATCAGTTAGTGAGAGACAATCACAGGGCAGGGTGACAAGATAAACAGTGGGTTGAAGAACAGTGCTTGAGTACAGTTGTTGCAAGACTGGCATGTTACAAAGCGCAGGACCTTGGTAATAGGTAGCCATGTGGCAGGGACTGTTGCTACCAGGTATGGGTGAAGGTGATCTGCTCCACGTCTTGATCTTCTGATGTGTGTGTAGTCTCCTCTGCCCTTGGTGGTGGTGGTTGTAAAGGGGCAACACACACCTCAGTGTTTGAAGACATGGAGTCAGACATCCTGGTAGCTGCTAACTGTGGGGGTCTTAAGGGCAGTACTGCAGCAAGGAGGAGCTGTTGGTTCTTAAGAATAGCAGCCACAACACGGTTGTAGGCAGCCAGGTCAGCCCTGATGGGTTCAATATTGCATTAGTGCACGCATTGACAGGATTGTTGTTGTAGGTGTTGGGTCAACTCTATTACAGCTGTGCTGATTTCCTTCAACCTTTTTTCAACTTCCTGCAAGATTGTTGTTCGACCTTGCATAGCTCCTGGCTGTTCTTCAGTTGACATCATGCACGAAAGCACCCCCTCTAGACTGGCTGCCATAGTTTGTATCCCCAACCGCACCTCCTTGGCCAGCTCCCACTGAACTCCAACTACAGTTCGCTCAAAGCGGGTGCCAGGGTGGTCAGAGTCCTCAGCTGTGTAGGAGCTGGCAGGTCATACAATTGGGGTGGTGGGTGTGGTCCTCTGTGATGGCTGCTGTATCTGTGCTCCTCCTTGTGACTGAAGGTGGGGTCTGGAGGGTTCCAAGGACATCTTGGAGGGTCTGCTGGCTGATGTTTGTCAGCTCATCATTCATGTCATCAGGGAAGTCCAGGACAGGCATATCCGCAGGAGAGCCATCGTCCTCTGCAATAAGATATGGTACAATTAGTGTGTCTGTGTTATGGGCTTTGTAATGTGACATGCCTGCCTTCCGATTATTTTAACATTGTGATCTTGGTTCCTGTTCATTGTTCCTGTCTTTCATATTAGCATTCTCCCAGGACTATGCCCCACCTGCATGTCACATGTATTGTGGTCAGTTTGGGGACTTGTCACCATCACATCCTCAGGTGTTGGTTCAGGCCAAATTGTGATTTGCTACCTTCTTGTCCTACTCAACCCTCCGTCTACTTCCATTCTCATGGTGAGGCCTTTCATTGGCTGTGGGTGTTCTGATGGCACTAGCACCACACTTAACAATCTGGAACTGCCCCAGTCTCTGATCTTTCACATTCACCTATATGTAGTTGAGATGTAGCATATACTATGTCTAGCTTTGTTATGGCACAATATGGATGTCAGCATTGGTAATTTGTACTGCTGATGTTGGGGAACGTGTGGTACATTGGATTGCACTGATAGCCGTAGCAGTGTTCTATTTCTGCCTCTGACTGTGCAGGTGTATTTCTGTCACCAGTTACATGTGTCCTCACCCTCAATGCTGTTGCCTGAGCAGTATGACATTTGGGATGTTGCATGGTGTCATTGGAGCTATTGTGACCCAGGCACAGGGTGGACCCTGACATATGCAGCATAGATATGACATTAGTGCTGTGTACCCCCTAATGTTAATGACAATAGCTGATGTTTATAGCAACTTTGGACAATCACATTTGACTGAATTGGAAAATTTGTCTTGATTTCAGGGGATTGATAACGTTGTCATCCTGAACCCTCTAATTTGGGTTTGTTTGATCCATGGGGACGTTACTGCCATTCGCTACTTGACCTGCACACACAGCAGAGGTGGTAGTGGCAACTGTTGTCAATGTTACATTCCACTTGCAGGTATGACCAGAGGTTGTTAATTGGGCCCTAGTTACTGTAGGGAGAATACTGGCTGACGTGTGACGGGGTGCCAGTTTTACGTTGTACCCTGCCCTCCTGGCCTGGCTTTACCTTTGCAACATCCTTTGCATGGCAGCATGCCCCATGCAAAGGTCATTGGTGTTGTGTGGTAGTGTGCCCCAGGTTTCCTCAGATCGGGCCATGCCCCTGTGCCGTGCCCTTTTACCCATTCCACTCCCTGAATATCATGACTTACATGCATTGTATAGTAGGTATGTCTACCCTCCCTGCTTAAAGTTAACATTTGTGCATTTTAATTCCCCATGGGACTTACCCTGCATGTGCTTTGTCTCCTGGAAGTCTGCGCTGTCCTGTCCTTGAATCCCTGTGACGATCTCCTCAGGGATGATGGCTGCGACCATCTCCTCCATGTGGTCCAGGGCCTCCTGGTTTGCTGGACTCCCAACTCCAGTCCGCAGTGCTGCCTTCCTGTTCCTGGCCATCTTTTCCTTGGTCCTGCGCTTGCAGTCATGCCAACGTTTCCTGCACTCGATGACTGTTCTCCGTACTTCTGCCACACTGTTGATCTTGTCAACAATTTGTTGCCATATTGCCTCTCTCCTACTGATTGGCAACTTTGAGGTGACAAACAGTTGGTGCTGGTGTTCCGTCACCTCATTAACCAGAATTTCCTGCTCCTCTGCACTGAAATGACACTTTCTTTTCTTCTTCTCCCTGTCTTGGGTCTTGTGTGGGTCCTCCTGGCTGCTTCCTGAACTGTTGTCATCTTCCCGGGGTCTGTGCATGCACCTGGGATCCATTTTGGCTCTCCTATGCACATTTTGCAGTGTTTGCGGGATTTGTTGACGCAATTGTGTAAAAAAACAGCGCGTATCCAGTTTGCGGCATCGTAAACCGGCTTGCAGTCATTTTCGCTGCATTAACGTTGTTTTCCTTTACGACGTGACGCAGTGGTTGGAGCAAAAAAAAATGACTCACATCTGTTGTTTGCGCCACCATGTGTCAAAGTATAAATTTGATGCCTGCACGGCGCAAATAAATGGCGTTAGCAGGTGGTAATATTTCTGACGCAAAACTGCGTCGGTGCAGTTTTGCATCAAAAAGTATAAATATGGGCCTAAGAGTGAAAGAGAAGATGAATCTTGTGGAAGAAGGAAATATACAATTGAATCATACAGATGAAAGTTTGGATTTGAGTTCATCAGCAGATGAGGCGTCTTTGAATAAGTTGGATTTTCAGGGGGAAATGCGACTTATGCAAATGGCCACACCACAATCAGGCAGAAGCAGAGGACGAGGTCGGGTAGGCACAAAACGAGAAGGGGGAAGAGGAAGAGACAACAAACACAAGGTATAGATGTTGAGTCTGTCCCGGACAATGCTAATATTATTGTCAACATTTCTAAAATCAGTCTGACTCATAACCAAGAACGTATTCTCAATCTACTACTCAGTTTTTGTCCAACAGTATTGAATTATATACATTTGTTCGCAAATTATGTTTAATGAAACATTTTTCTAGTAAATCTTGGGCTCAATATCAATCCAGTACAACCAACGTGGTCAAATTTTCTGGGTTCAATATTGGTGATATTTCTGACTTGGTTATGATTTGTGATCTAACAAATGAGGAGGTTGTAGCTGAAATCCAAACCATTGAGAATACATGTACACATACGGGCACTTTAACCAACATGGGTTTTACCACTAATTATTCCATAACTAGTTCCTTGAAACCCTCCATCAAGTTCAATCCTCAGCTACCCAGTGGCAATTTAATTGACACATTTCATGAGTTGGCAGTTGGGGATATTGATACATTTCGTACAAATTGGCAATCTAAGAGGTTCAGACCGACTAACTTCACTGCCTCCACTGGTAACATTGTTTTCATGGATGTACAAAATTATACTAAAGAAGCCTATCGCCAATTATCCAATACTGATCATTATGAAAAAATAAGAATTAATCTTACCACCCAATTTCAATAGAGCTATTGGGGGATGGTAGATGGTTGGCTTATTGAAAATCTTATTGATCAAGAAGAGTATTCATATTTAAAAATCAATTTTCCAAAAGTTCCATGTATTTATTTTCTACCTAAAATGCATAAAAATAGATATAATCCTCCTGGCAGACCCATTGTGAGCATGAACCAATGGCTATTGGAAAATACTTTGAGATATTTAGATCTTCTTTTTTTATGCCCCTATGTCACCGAATTGCCTTCATATTTATGGGACACTAATGACTTTCTATCTAAAATACATAATATTCCTTGGCAGGATAACTATTTGTTAGTTACCATGGATGTAGCTTCATCATATACATCCATTATGCATGATTATGGGATGCAAGCCTGCAGATATTTTTTAGGGACACGTCAAATTGAATTTTTACAACATACGAATATGCTCTTGTCCATGCTACAGTTTTGTCTCACACATAATGTCTTTCTCTTTGATAATAATTATCATCTTCAGAAACAAGGGACAGCTATGGGAGCTTAATTTGCTCCCACATATGCCAATCTCTATATGGGTTGGTGGGAGAAAGAAATAGCTTGGTCTGAGACATACAAAATCTATATTGAAAAGGAGGAATATGGGTGCAATATATTGTTGACCTTTTCCTTATATGGGACGGTCATGAACAGTTCCTTTTTGGAATATATTAGTGTATTCAATAACAACAAGTTCAATATTCATCTTGATTTGAATTACAGTAGACACACTATTGCATTTTTTGATGTCCTTCTGTCAGTTAGAAAAGACAGGTTGGAGACCACAATATATCGTAAACCAACCTCATGCAATTCTATATTGCAGGGGAATAGTGGCCATCCTAAGGCTTTGAATTGGAGTATACCATATAGTCAATTCATGCGTGCTCGCAGGATATGCTCAGATGATGCAGGATTCAAAACTGAAATCTCTATCATGATTCAAAGATTCTTAAATAGAGGGTATCTTCTGAAGATCTTGATTGATGCACAGAATAGAGTGATGAATACATCTCAAGAAGAATTACTCTTTAGGACTGCAGTTAGAGAGGACAATTCAAAAGAAAATAGATACTTACCAAGAATATTATTTTAATTTAACCAACAACATACAAAACTTAGAAACATGATACAAAAAAATTGGCATGCCTTATGACAAGATCCCCATATTAAAGATAATATTGGGCAACATCCTCAAATCACTTATCGGAAGACATACTCTTTAGGATACCATTTAACTAGGAGTTTTTTCTCATCCAAAGAAAATATGTCATGGCTATCTAAGAAAAGCTTAGTCTTTTGGAAATGTGGTTGATGCAAAGCATGTAAGTTTGCTTTGAACACACAGAATGATAGCATATTTGATGGTAAAAATTGTGACATCATTGATCGTATAACATGTGATACCGAGTATGTTGTCTATGTGAATGGAAGTGGCTGCCAAAAGAAAGATATAGGTAGCACCATTTACAAAGTTAAGGTTAGATTCTTACAACATCTTAGAGCGATAAAAAATAATGACAGATCCTATCCTTTAGCTGAACATTTTTGGGATGTCCATGCAGGAGACTGTAGCTCTTTGACATTTTATGGAATCAAAACAATTAAAATAAGTTTGCAGGGAGGTGATAGAATGGCGGAGTTGAGACGGATGGAATCTAAAATTATTGCTCGGCTCGGAGAGCCCATGGGGACATAATTTAGATGCTGAACTACATGTCCATTTGTGATACTCCTTACGATGCAGTTGATCTTAGACATGTATAGAAATAATGATCTCTTAGAGTTTGGTTATTTATTTAGCTGCATATTTCTCTCTATCATGATGTTTTAATTAGAACTGGTTCCTAGTAGACTCTACAGATATAATGCTATATTGATGATTATTTAAAACATGTCAATTTTGCATATAAGGATGCTGGAAATGCAATTGTCAGATATATATGTTTGCACTTTTCTGTCTTTTACACACTGTTTTATAATATTATATGTTTAGGTAGGCTTTTACTTTAGCACTAGACACTTTATAGGAATTGGCTGTTTTTGCACAACATCTTGATAACATATTAGATCCATTGTACCTGTTATTTAATAGATATAAACTATCATTGGACTGCATATATAGTCATGGACACACTGTTGTCATCAATCATTTTGATCATTTTCAATATTTTACATATAACAATTATGGTTGGAATGTTTGCTGTTTATATTTATCATCATAGTTTGTCCACACCAGTGTGTCTTTGCCAATATATTGAATGTTTCTACAATTGAGTATATAAAAAAAATGTTTGTGCTGTGGCTCGAGTTAAACAATTGAAATAATTGAATTTGTATTTATTTATTTATATAAGATATTTGGCCACTTTGCTCTTTATTATTGAATATTTAATTAATTGGTAGAATTTTGGTAATCAACCGTACCATCTTAATTAGTCCAATGGTGTGCTCGCTAGATGGTTATATATATATATGTTGTCATGTTTAAAGATGACCGCTGTTTAGTTATGGATAGTTTGTCACTAAAACAAATCAGGGCTTATTTATGTATTTATAGGTGTGTTTAAGATGTCTTCCAATGTCCAGTAGAAGGCGATAGCCGAAACACATAGACATTTGGTTGTGACAGCGTTATTTTAATCACTATTGAGAAAAATAAAAAGCGGATTAATTATATCGTTCGAATTTTGCTTTTATCAGCCTTTCGTCGGATCCTTACTCAACTTGGTGCAGCTGTTCGGTGAGCAGTTTTCACCGTTTGTAAATTACAGAAGGAGGGGTCCCAAATCATGTTTTCCTCATTCATTTTTCTATAGGCTATTTAGACACAGCTACGGCCAAAATGATTGAATGTATTTACACCAAGTTTGACAGAAAGGTAGATTGTGGTTCAGAAAGTGCCCTTTTTGTGATTACATATAAATCCGTTCAGTAGTTTTTGAGTAATTAACTCTCAAATGCTTTGTATATTTCATGATGCTGCGTATCTGCGAAGCTGTCACATCTCAAAAGGAGATCTGATTGGCTGCCATCACATCAACAACAATGCAGCCACAATCATCTTAGGTCTCTCGACTCAGTCCTTGAGAAAACATTAAAATGGATATAGGGGGCAGGGAAGGTAAATGCTGCCACCAGGCCCGGTAAGTGTCTGGAGCTTTCAGGGGTCAGAAAAGTTTTTTTGTAAATTATGCCAAACATTCATAGTGAATCAATGAATTCACAGTAACAAAATGCTTTACAAAATGCACTCTCACCATGCACTGCTGATTACCCCATGTATGACATAACTCATGACATATTCTATGACATCATTGATATTGACATTTGCATTAACATTCTTGATAATAAATCTGTGCATTGCAGGAGTGTGAGTTATAGTTACCTTAGGGCACACGTTTTAGTTAACTGAGATAACTATAACTGATGAATTTCAAATGTTTATTTGTTTCCAACTTTACATTATAACTGATATTTTCTCCTATCTATAATGTCCCTTTATCCTTGGTATTTTCAGTGAAGTTCTAAAATTTTTTAAATGCAAAGTAAGATATTATTACCATGACTAAATATAACATCACTTTAACGTTTTATTTCTTTAGTGACTACTCATGTATTCACTGAATAAACTAAATGTTAAAGTAACATATTAGGTGAGAATTTCAGTATCAACATAATGTTTTAAACAAACAAAACAACTGAAATTCAGTAGTAATGGTTAGATTTGTTCACATACCTTGTGCCCTAAGGTAACTATAACTCACGCCCTCACCTGTAAAGCCAATCCCTACTTCTCACAGGAGAAATTCACGTAATATTTTCGCAGAAATATGTGTTCACTTTTTTTTGGTATATTAAGTTGAACTCAGAGCCATGATCCCTGGTTTCATTTAGATCTGAGTAGGCACCTGGGAGTTCAATTTTGAGAGAAAGATCAAGAGAAGTTTATTTGGTATTAACTTTGGTACATTTTGGAAAATCTAGATGAAATCCTGAATATATTTACATATTTAGTTTGATGATGGTATATTGAGTTTTGTGCTGATCCATTGTGGTAAACGGAGACAATTTTCATTAGCTAATACCTTTCCCACTGTTTCATAAATCTGCACAAAATTCTGAAGACAGTGAGGAAGAAAAATCTTATTAGTCAGAAAATTTGTAGAACTCATGGACTATCAACCTACAAAGTATTCTTGTTTTTTATGTATTAATTGGTCAAATTTGTATACATCATTTGCAGCACATCAAATGCTATGTATTTGTTAACGGCTTTACACTTTCCTATGAACTATGACAGCCCCCAAACCACACTGCAAAACTGTACTGCATTAGACATACCAAAGATATCATATGTTTTTCATATTCCCTTCATTAGTGGAAATCCTACATTGCATAGACAATAGTAGTTGCCAGAGAAACATTTGCTGCAGAAAGGTTACTTTAAAGGTTTCGGTTTCTTGTAGTGCAGTGATATTCAGATCACAGTTCCTACTGACAACACTTCAAGAGCTCTGTGTGGTTTTAAAAGTTCAGTTTTCACCTATTAGCACTGAGGTGCACCTTTTACTATTATCAGTCCTACAGAAAGTGCGATGTAGCAGATCAACATTATTTTGTTTAGTAAGTTACAATATCCAATGAAGGACATTGCCATTACCTTAAAGCAGTGCCTATCTAAATGGTTGTAATGCACATTAGCAAAGTGCATTCAACTTAGAATGTATGGTCTGTTAGAGGTGAGTGGACAGGGTACTCTGTCACAAATACAATAGAGCACTCTGTCAGCCATACTCTTTGTCCTTTCATCTCATTAAGAGATGGGTGGACCATATGATTTACATCTTGGGGGCCTCCATTTTGTCCATGCAAATAAACCATCTTCCAATGGTCTGACAAAGAAGAGAGCTTTGGAGGATAGACATTACATCACTCACCCTATTTTTGGGTAGATGCTAACCAGTGCTAAGGTGCGTGTGCTTCCTACTGTAAACATTGTAAATTTGTCTTTCTCCCAAAAGGCACATTTAATTTACTTTTTTAAAGTGGTACTACATGAAACAAAAGACTGTAAATGAAATGCTATTAGTGTGCTTGCAGCACTCACTGTGCCACCCACTGAAGTATCTCTGTAAATATGTCCCAGGCTTGCCATTGCAGCCTGTGTGTGCAAATCTTTTGCCAGGTTAAACTATCCTTATTAATCCTTATAAGCCATGTCTGAGGTAGGCCTTAAACAGCTCTTAGAGCAGGGCGCATCATATGTAAAACTTTGGACATGTACCTTAACTTTTACAGGTCCGGGTAGTGAAAATCTAATAAATATTTTTTTTAAGTATTGGGAGGCCTACCTCTCCCACAGGATAACATTGGGATCTCCTAATATATTTAATAATTGATAACTATTAATTGGGAGCAAGTAAGAATGTCGAACTTGGTGGCTAAAGAATAATAATTTAAAACCCTGTTTAATAGTAAAGTCGGATTTTAAGTCACAATTCTGACAATGCCACTTTAGAATTTTACTGTTTACAAACAAGGGAAAAGAAACCACTGGTACTTAGGGACCAGGGTAAAGTATTTTGAGAAGGAACAGCAGTCTCTCAAGTATAAAATATCTTCGGTAGAATACACCATAGATACACAGTGGAGTCTATGTTAAATTTCCAAACTGAAAGTATACTGCATTTCTTAATCTTAAAATAACAATTAGTTGGGAAACTAATCATCAAGTGACATTTAATAATGATGGAAAAATCCAATCTGGTGCAACAAGATTCTGTTAACACTCAGACATTCATCAGGTGACATAGCATTATAACATTACAAAAAAGGCCCAGCTAAAAGAACTACCACAGGATGGATAGGAAAAAGGATTTTCCTGTTAAAAATACCCTCACCCAACAGGGTTACCCCTTGGTGGCATACATCATCATTGGGTTCCTTCCTGTTCCACTATGGAGTGGGGCGTGCTAAGACCTACGGGAAACGTGGGAGCACTGATGTAGTCTCATCAATGTGAATCACAGGAGGGATATGAGTTGTTGGATCATAGGTGAGTTAAAAATATCTGTCTCCTAGTAATTCCAATAATTTAATTGATCTCTTGGAGGAAGAATGATTAAAAAGGGGTCTGCGGAAGTGGAGGATGTAGTGTACCTGACTTCCTAGTCTACATGTTTCGGAGCTTCAGTATCCCCATTTGGTGACACATCAATATCGGAGAATGTGGGAGACAGTAAGGACTGGGACAAACTCAATACCCAGAAAAGGAATCAAGTCAAAACCACAGAGCAAATGCAGACTCACAAGGTCTCGTAGTAAGAAATTAACCTTTCATTTTCCAACATGACAAAACTTTGAAAAAAAGACTGGTCACTTATATCCTGGCATTGTACCCAGGACTGTTTGATTATTTTCATGAAAGTGCAACACGACTATCATAGGAACTAAAGGGTGAGATTCTCACCATAGAAGTTCACCTAAAATCATACCTATTCACAGGGGCCCTTAAGAAACACCTTGAGGAATTAAATCAAACAATAAATTAATATGAGGTATACCTTAAACAAACAAAACATCGAAAACTTAAGAAGGACATAAGTGTTGCAGTTCGGACTCTTGCTCTGAGCAAGACTGCTGGTCTCAGGATGACAGTACTTTCGTTTGTAGGTGACTAAGGGGGTCATTCTGAACTCGGCGGTAAAAGGCGCTTACCGCCGCGGGAAACCGCCACGGTCATTCTGACCCGCAACAGGCAAACCGCCAAAAACCCGACATCCACAAAAGTCCGCCACACCAACGGCCAGCGAAAAACTGGCGATGACCAAACCTCCACCGTCACGCCAACAGAAATACGCCCATTCCATTCTGACCCACGAATCCACGCGGAGGTCTTTCAACCGCGGTATTCCATTGGCGGTACACACCGCCGCGGTCAAAATACACACACAGCTCCAAAACACTGCCACATTGGACATTTTGAAATACACACACCTGATACACATACAAACACCACTCCCACACACCCAATACAATATAAAACACACACCCACATCACCCACAAACCCCTACGACCACCATTTATTGACTAAGGCCAGAGAGAGACACCACCAGCTAGTACAGAGCATTCACAGGCACATTACACCATCACTCACACAACATCCACGCACAAAACACCACACACCACCACACTCACCACACTCATCACCACAAACACCACCCCACACCTCATCCACACCACCCCATGGCACCCCAAAGACACCCCAGGTTTTCAGACGCTGAACTCAGGGTCATGGTGGAGGAAATAGTTCTGGTAGAGCCCCAGCTCTTCGGGACACAGGCCACCATTGCCAGGAAGATGGAGCTATGGCAAAGAATAGTGGACAGGGTCAACGCTGTGGGTCAGCATCCACGAAATCGGGACGACATCAGGAAGCGGTGGAACGACCTACGGGGGAAGGTGCGTTCCATGGTATCCAGACACAACATCGCGGTGCAGAAGACTGGCGGCGGACCCCCACCTCAACCCCCAGAATTTACAACATGGGAGGAACAGGTCTTGGCGATCCTGCATCCTGAGGGCCTCGCAGGAGTAGGCGGAGGAATGGACTCTGGTAAGTCTAATCTGAACTACTTCATCCCCCCCCCAGCCACCGGCATGCCAAATCATACCCCCACCCTCCCCCCCACCCCCATCACACATCCTCCTTGCTAATGTCTCACCATCACAACCCACCCATCCCAACACCAAGCCCTGCATGCGACCACAAACCATGGATACCCATCACCTAAGCATGCCCACTGCACATACCCATCCCCCCCCAAACCACCGTCACAACAGCCCCACAAGGCAATGCCAGCACTGGGGTACACGGGCAGCCACCCATTGCACGCTATGGCACACACAGAAGCAATAACCATACTCTTATACCCATGCAGGACCCGAACGCCACGACACCGCCCAGGAGGGTCCAGAAATGTCCATTCCACCCCCAGAAGAGGCCCACAGTGATGACAGCAGCTCTGTCTCCCTGGACCCAGGTGACCAACCCGGCCCATCGGGGACCTCGGGACAGTCGGTTCCCCTCAGACAGCCACAGGCCACAGCAGACCTACCCCCCTCTGGGAACACCAGCACAGCACCCTCCCAGCGGGCCCATGCCTCTGTCTCCAGGACACGTCAATCAGCGGTGTGTCCACCACTACAGGGCATCCAGGTTAACCCACCAACCCAACAACAACAGGGACCTGGGGGCAGTGGTAGTGGGCACACGGTCCAGGGGACAGAGGCCCAGGGAAACAGGGGAACTGGGAGGGCTACTGTGCGACAGGGGGGGGACAGGCCCAGGAAACCCACTCTCCACGAGGCCCTATCCTCCATCATGGGAGCATACCACCACTCCCAGGAGACGATGGTGACGGTCCTGGCCAGGTTCCAGGAGATCCAGGTACTGCAGGAGGAAAAGTTTATGGGGTTCAAGGAAGAACTGAGAAACATCAGTTCCGCAATGGGCAGCATCGTTGTGGCTCTCAATCAGATTGTCAGCACATTGCGGGACCATGTGGCACCACAAAGGGCCCCTGTCACTAGCATGGACCAAGAACAGGCTACCACCTCCACCGGCGCTAGTGGGCAGGAGGCCCCAACACAAGAACAACAGGCCACCAGAACCCCACCCCCTGCAGAAGGAGAACCACCCCGCAAGCGGTGCCTGAGATCTAGGAAGAAGACAGAGTAGGATGCCAAGACCCCCGCCAGGAAAGGATACCCCCTGATTGTCATCCCACTGTCCCACATTGTCACCCTGTCCAACCTTAAACTGCCCCAGCTCCACCTTCCACAGGCATATGGACAATGCACCTGTGAGACTGAAAATCTGGACTCTGCCATGGACATTCCTCCACCATCACCCATCACCGAATTGCAACCATAACCCAAAATTGAGCACTTTAATAAACACACATATTGCACAAAAATAATCTGGAGTCTGCCTGTATTTTTGAACAAATGTATTACACAGAACCGTGCCAAAATGTCCAGTTACATTGTGATGACAACATACCACTGTCACACAGCTGTAGTCCATGGGGAAACAAAGCAGAGGTCACGGAGTGGGGCCCACATCTCTAAAATTGGAAGGGAAAGTCACAACTCAGTTAACATACACTGGGGGGAAACTCAGACAGCAGAGAGGCAGGAGACTTTAAGAAAATGTAAAATGCCGGTGTTGATTCTTACCTGTATGTCATTGAAAATACTGCTGTATTACTGTGTCCCTGTTGTCTGTGTCGTCCTCTTCGTCTTCCTCCTCTTCACTCTCCGCAGGCTCCACAGCTGCCACAACACCACCATCTGGACCATCCTCCTGCAGAAAAGGCACCTGGCGTCACAAAGCCAGGTTGTGAAGCATACAGCAGGCCACGATGATATGGCACACCTTCTTTGGTGAGTACATTAGGGATCCACCTGTCATATGGAGGCACCTAAACCTGGCCTTCAGGAGGCCGAAGGTCCGCACAATCACCCTCCTAGTACGCCCATGGGCATCATTGTACCGTTCCTCTGCCCTTGTCCTGGGATTCCTCACTGGGGTCAGTAGCCATGACAGGTTGGGGTAACCAGAGTCACCAATTAGCCACACACGGTGTCTCTGAAGTAGTTCCATCACGTAAGGGATGCTGCTATTTCGCATGATGTACGCGTCATGCACTGACCCAGGGAACTTGGCATTTACATGGGAGATGTACTGGTCAGCCAAACAGACCATCTGGACATTTATGGAATGATAACTTTTTCTGTTCCTGTACACCTGTTCACTCGTGCTTGGGGGGACCAAAGCAACATGTGTCCCATCAATTGCACCAATGATGTTGGGAATATGTCCAAGCGCATAGAAATCACCCTTCACTGTAGCCAAATCGCCCACCTCAGGGAAAACAATGTAGCTGCGCATGTATTTCAGCACGGCAGACAACAATCTGGACAACACCTTGGAAAACATAGGCTGAGACATCCCTGATGAAATGGCCACTGTTGTTTGAAATGACCCACTTGCCAAAAAATGGAGTACTGACAGAACCTGCACTAGAGGGGGGGTTCTCTGTGGGTTGGCGGATGGGTGACATCAGGTCTGGCTCCAGCTGGGCACACAGTTCCTGTATAGTGGCTCTGTCAAGCCTGTATGTCAGTATGACATGTCTTTCTTCCATTGTCGACAGGTCCACCAGCGGTCTGTACACGGGAAGATTCCTCCATCTCCTCGCATGTCCCAGCGGACGGTGCCTAGGAAGGACAACATGGAGCACAGAGTCAATCAACCCACAGGTATGTTCCCACAACTTGCACAGTACACGATTCTCAATGCATTGAATGGCTTGTATGAGTGTTGATGCAAGGCCTAGGCATGTGTGACGCAGTAGAAATTAAGATATGGGGGCCCTTGAAATGGCGGCTGCCTGACCTGTGAAGTGCGACAGGGGGATGTGAGGTCAATGCGCTGGCGTGGCACACCGTGGCGGTAGGCGGTCGAAGACCGCGGCGCAAAGCCGCATTGGTTAACATTGAACCCTATGGGTTTCAGGAGCCAATGACGATGTGCGCCGGCGGTCGCGGTACGCCCCGCCGCGGTACGCACCGCCGCGGGCGTGACCGCCATTTTCTATCTGCTTAATCACTCGATACCTGATCATCCACAGGAGAGGACCTATAATGCAAGTGCTGCTCTGACCTCGGTCTGGAAGAGACAATGGCCGCTGCGACTGGGGAAAGGGCCCCTGCCTTCACTTCTGAAGAATTGGAGAAACTCGTGGATGGGGTCCTCCCCCAGTATGCGCTACTTTACGGTCCTCCACACCAAGAGGTAAGTACACTGGGACCATGCTTTGTGGCCAATGCCTGGGTTGAGTGGGGTGAATGAAAGATGGTGGGGAGGGGAACGAATGAGGCATGCATCAAACGACAGATGAGAGCATGTGCCACATGGAAAGGGTGGGGATGGGGGGCCACTCACATCGAGCATGCAGAAGGTGATGATTTTTATTTTTCTCCCCCTGTACATGTCACTTAGGTCAGCGCCCATCAGAAAATCGACATTTGGCGTGCCATCGCCAAGGACGTCCGGACCCTGGGGGTCCACAACAGACGGGGCACCCACTGCCGGAAGAGGTGGGAGGACATCCGCCGCGGGAGCAGGAAGACTGCGGAGGCTCTGCTGGGGATGGCCTCCCAACGTATGAGGGGTACCAGTCGTACCTTGACCCCCCTGATGTCCCGGATCCTGACGGTGGCCTACCCCGATTTGGATGGGCGCGTGAGGACATCACAGCAGACACAAGGGGGTGAGTACAAGCACATTCTGCTGATTTTGCGCACATTGGAGGTGTCTGGGTGGGGGAGGAGGGCTGTGGGTATCCCTAGGCCAGGGCGATTTCTGTAGGCTAAGCCCCTCTGTTAGGCATGGCCCTGTGCCCCCGCCCCCCACCTCTGTAGGTTGCCTAGTACAGCTATTCATGGCCCTGTGTCACCTATGTGTGGAGTTGTCATCCATAGGCTTGTAGGCCATGTCCCACGGATTGAGTAGTGTACCCCAAGTGCGCGGCGTAGTGCAGGGGGCTTCTGTGTCTGTCCTCTCCGCCAACGGTGTCGCCAATGCATGCACTCAACATGTCTTTGTTACTCCACCCCCCCCCTTTTTTGGTGGTCTTCCTGTTCATGTGTGCATTAGCATCATCAGGTGGAGGAGAAGTGGCATCGGAGCACGAGGGAGCTGCATCTCACATGGCCATGGAGGCCATTCAACTGACTCGGATTTCACCAGTGAGACGGAGGGCGAGGGGAGCTCCACAGCGGGGACACGTGGTGACACCAGCGACACAGACACGTCCTCGGAAGGGAGCTCCCTTGTGGTGGCGGCAACATCCGTGCCCACCGCAACAACAGGTACAGCCGCGACCCAGCACACCAGCTCTGCCCTCCCAGCAGCCCCTCAGCCTTCGCCCCGTGCCCGCTCACCCAGGAAGGTGGGCATCTCCTTCGCCCCAGGCACCTCAGGCCCTGCCCCAGTTACCCCTGCTGCCCTCAGTGAGGAGGTCATTGACCTCCTGAGGACGCTCATTGTTGGGCAGTCTACCCTTTTGAATGCCATCCAGGGTGTAGAAAGGGAGGTGCACCGGAGTAATGCATACCTGGAGGGCATTCATTCGGGTCAGGCTGCCCATCAGCGATCGTTCAACGCTTTGGCCTCAGCACTGACGGCAGCCATTGTCCCTGTCTCCTGCCTCCCTCCTCCAACTTCCTCAACCCAGTCCCACTCCCCTGTACCTCTGCCTATCCCAGACACACCTACAGACCAGCCTGCACACACCTCAACACCCAAGGGAAGCTCATCCAGAAATAAGCACCACACATCACACAAGCATTCACCCAAGCAACATCCACATGCAGACATGCCAACAGCCACTGCTTCCTCTGTGTCCCCCTCCTCCTCGTCGCCCTTCTCCCTCCCTGTGACGTCTCCACTCACACTTGCATGCACCACATCTTCAGCCACTACGTCCATCACCAGCACACCCACCAGAACACTCTGCACACATGCAGTCACCACCCCCACTACCATTTACACATCCCCTGTGTCCTCTCCCAGTGTGTCTGTCACCCCCTCTTCCAAACCACACAAACGCAGTCAGCCACCCACCCAACAGCCATCCACCTCACGACAGCCTCCAGCACAAGCACCTGCACCCAAAGACACCAGACTTCACTCTCCTACAACCACATCCTCTTCCTCCACTCCCATACCCACTCCAACTACCCGTCCCTGTCTTTTCTAAATTGATTTTCCTTTCCAACCTTGACCTCTTTCCAACAACTGACCCACCCCCTCCATCTCTTAAGACTCCAATCAGCACCTAAGCCACCACAAAACCTGGACCTACAAAGACAATAGTCCAAGGATTTCGGAGTCCACCACCTTCAAGGCCATCTACTTCTGACAGGAGTAAAGAGACGGCCAGCCCACCCCCAGAAAGAAAAGCCAAGAAAGCCAGTGCCCGGCGCGACACACCAAAGACAGCAGGCTCCAAAAGCACTACCCTGGCACCGTCAGGGAGTGGGGTGCCACCTGGCACACCGCCAAAGGGAGGAAAGGGCCACAGATGAGCAGGGAAGGGTGGCAAGGGCAGCACGCCCGACAAGTCGGGCAGCAGGCGAGCTGCCCAGGAGGGCCCCACCAGCCCCATTCCAGGTGTGCAGGAGGACACCCATGGGCCCGCGACGGCAGCACAGGAGGACCCCGCAAGCGAGAAGACAGATGTGCACGAAGGGCCCGGCAGCCACATGTCAGGTGGCGAGTGAAATCCATGTAATGGCCGGATCTGGTGACCTGGACACACATGTCAAGCACCGCTGAACAGGGACCTTCAAGTCAAGCACCGCTGAACAGGGCCCTTCAAGTCAAGCACCGCTGAACAGGGCCCTTCAAGTCAAGAACCGCTGAACAGGTCAACGCCGTCTCAAGAACCGCTGAACAGGGCACTGCTGTCCCAAGAACCGCTGAACAGGGCACCGCCGTCTCAAGAACCGCTGAACAGGGCACCGCCGTCTCAAGAACCGCTGAACAGGGCCCTTCAAGTCAAGAACCGCTGAACAAGGCCCTTCAAGTCAAGAACCGCTGAACGGGGCCCTTCTAG
The DNA here is from genome assembly GCF_031143425.1 of Pleurodeles waltl. NCBI lineage: Eukaryota > Metazoa > Chordata > Amphibia > Caudata > Salamandridae > Pleurodeles > Pleurodeles waltl. Next base: position 919,233,177 of record NC_090447.1, read on the forward strand.
TCAAGCACCGCTGAACAGGGCCCTTCAAGTCAAGCACCGCTGAACAGGGCCCTTCTAGTCAAGAACCGCTGAACAGGGCCCTTCAAGTCAAGCACCGCTCCGCTGGGCACCGCCGTCTCTGCACCGCTCCGCTGGGCCCTGCATCTCAAGCACCACTCCGCTGGGCCCTTCAACTCAAGCACCGCTCCGCTGGGCACCGCCGTCTCTGCACCGCTCCGCTGGGCCCTTCATCTCAAGCACCGCTCCGCTAGGCCCTTCATCTCAAGCACCGCTCCGCTGGGCCCTTCAACTCAAGCACCGCTCCGCTGGGCACCGCCGTCTCTGCACCGCTCCGCTGGGCCCTTCATCTCAAGCACCGCTCCGCTATGCCCTTCATCTCAAGCACCGCTCCGCTGGGCCCTTCAACTCAATCACCGCTCCGCTGGGCACCGCCGTCTCTGCACCGCTCCGCTGGGCCCTTCATCTCAAGCACCGCTCTGCTGGGCCCTTCATCTCAAGCACCGCTCCGCTGGGCCCTTCAACTCAAGCACCGCTCCGCTGGGCCCTTCATCTCAAGCACCGCTCCGCTGGGCCCTTCATCTCAAGCACCGCTCCGCTGGGCCCTTTATCTCCAGCACCGCTCCGCTGGGCCCTTCATCTCAAGCACCGCTCCGCTGGGCCCTTCATCTCAAGCACCGCTCCGCTGGGCCCTTCAACTCAAGCACCGCTCCGCTGGGCACTGCCGTCTCTGCACCGCTCCGCTGGGCCCTTCATCTCAAGCACCGCTCCGCTGGGCCCTTCATCTCAAGCACCGCTCCGCTGGGCCCTTCATCTCAAGCACCGCTCCGCTGGGCCCTTCAACTCAAGCACCGCTCCGCTGGGCACTGCCGTCTCTGCACCGCTCCGCTGGGCCCTTCATCTCAAGCACCGCTCCGCTGGGCCCTTCATCTCAAGCAGCGCTCCGCTGGGCCCTTCATCTCAAGCACCGCTCCGCTGGGCCCTTCAACTCAAGCACCGCTCCGCTGGGCACCGCCGTCTCTGCACCGCTCCGCTGGGCACCAGCGTCTCAAGCACCGCTGGCCCATTGGCAGTAGGGGCAGGCCCGCATTAGTGTCGGGCAGGGCTGCACGAAGCACTCTGGGCACCATGCCTCCTCCAGAACCAGTGGAGTTTTTAATCCACTTGTGAGACTGTGGCTTTGCACTCCCCAGGATGGCACGGTGGGCAATCCACCCACTGTAGAGACTTGTGAGACTGTGGCTTTGCACTCCCCAGGATGGCACAGTGGGCAATCCACTCACTGTAGAGGCTCGTGAGACTGTGGCTTTGCGCTCCCCAGGATGGCACAGTGGGCAATCCACCCACTGTAGAGACTTGTGAGACTGTGGCTTTGCACTCCCCAGGATTGAACAGTGGCCATGGAGGCCCCTCGTGGATCTGGCGTCGTGGACTCATCTGGCTGAGGTGCCCCCCCTTCCCTTCCCCCTGAGGTGTCTGTAGTTTTCCTATCTGATGCCCCTGCAGTGTTCTCTCCATTGGAGTTGGGTATCCTGTGTGGGCTTTGCCCATGTGTTTAGGCCCATTAGCCCACGAACAATGGCTGATATCCAATTTGACAGGACAATTTACATATGTATATATTGTAATAGATGTTTGATATATTTTTTTACTTAGCCGTACACTATACTTCAAATTTCATGAAGATTTTATTTTGTCTTTGCATTCTTCTGGGGGGTTTGGGGGTGTCATTCTGAGTTGTTGCTCTGCATTCATGTGTATGTAGTTGTGTGTGAGGGTGAGGGTGGGTGTGTCGCGTATGTGTGTCCCCGTAATTTTTTGCCTTCCCCCTCCCCTGTGTCGTAGGTGCAGTACTCACCGTTGTCTTCTGCGCAGGCGTTCGTGCTCCTGGTAGAGGAGCAGGAAGACAATAGCTGGTATGATGTGTAGTTTGGGTTCCATGCTGTCCAGATTCCTCGTGGAGTGTGCAGTGGTGAGCGTTTTCCGTTCGTAATGGCTGTTTCCGCCGTGTTTTTATCGGCGGGGCTACCGCCCCGGAAAAGGTGGCGGATTGGTGGGTTGTGATAGGGTGGGCGGTACATTGTCTCCCACCTGTCTGTTGGCGGTGACCGCCGCGCTGTTTGTTTGTCCCGCCGTGGCGGTCGGAGTGTTAAAGTGGCGGTCTCTGTTGGCGGTTTCTGCCAGGGTCAGAATTCAATTTTTTTTACCGCCTGCCTGTTGGCGGGTTGGCCGCCGCTTTAACACCGACCGCCAGGGTTGGAATGACCCCCTAAGTCTCTTCCTACAACTAGTTGTAACTGTTGTCCAAACCTTACCGGCTCACTAGCAGTACCTCACCAGAAACACAATAGTAAAAGGTGATTTGTAGCAGTCGCTTATGCATGGACTCAAAGTACGATATCTCAGGGTTGTCGTGGTTAAACGGAAATTACCCTTTTCTCACAGATATATTATGTCTCATACAAACAAAGGCAATGACACAGATGCAGTAAAGTTATAATAGTTTTTTATTTAACATAACTGCAATTTGTGATAAGTTGCATGAACTGCAATGATTAGGATAATGAATATCCCAAGCAACAGTATTGTGAAGAAGAGAGTCATGGTTATAAAGACCCCCACCATTTTGCAATATATGAAAAAAATATATGTATATATATGTATGAGATGGTATATGCCCTAATAACCTAATAAGAATAGGCCTAAACTCCTACCTAAAGGAGAGCTGGGTTTGCTAAACCTAATCTGCCAAAGCTGTGTCCATGAAAGGAGCCCCCAACCCTCGTTACCTTGGAATGAGGTCTCTATCTCAGAATCCGTAGGGACACGAAGACTGGGTCAGCGTCAAGACGACTTCAGAATCAGTATCAGCATTGGTGGTGATGCCCTCTGGTCGGAATCCCTCTGATTATCTGTCTGAAGTGTGATGTATTTATACAGATCTACAAGGTCCCTTGACTTAGGTGTATTCCAAAACAATAGATAACAGGCTTGCTTGGGATGGCAATTAATATCAACAATCCCTCGAAAGTATAGAGAGGGAAAATCCCTAATTGTGAACACATACTGTTTATTTGTCTTTTGTGCTTGATCTTGACGCCTTGGCGCAGTGACACTGATAATAAAACTCATAACAAGTGGCCTAACTATAAACAGGGCAGCCATCTTAGAGGAAATAAATAATTAAATGAGTTAAGACAGAGGAAGCTAAGTAGGTTAAAAGTCACTAGGTGACGGGGGCACGAGTTTACAAGCCTACGGCTAAGCTAACTCCTGTTATCTCATTAAAACAAACTAGGATTCACTACACCCTCCCCATTGCCGTAACAGGTATGATGAAGGTACAGGAACCCAAACGTTAAAAAAGCTACTTCTGAACTAAAAAAGCCAAAGGCAAAAGCCCAGCCAATAAAAAGCTAATAAAAAATCGATGTGGGTGAAAAACACATCAAAACAAATCTGTCTAAAAACACATACAGAGATGTCAATATCAACCATGACAAGTACAGCAATCGTCTACTATAATTGCATAATTTGGAATCGGGAATGGTAAGCAAATTCATCAAATTATGTGTAATACGCAGGATCTTAAAGAATGTCATCGAAGCCATCAGTCAAGGAGCTCAAAAACAAGTCAACATCGTCTGAAGTGAAATCTATTGCTGGACGGACAAACAGATCCACAGAGCAGAAGTGAGCCACATTCATCAGTGCATCGACACTCGCTGCAGTGTCCTCATCCATGTTAGATCTTATAACGGAAAGCTCATAGGTGGCCTCACGGAGCAACCTCAGTCTCAAGGGGCATGACCGTGAATGAACCCTCATCGGGGACATCAGCAGTTCGCGGTCCACAGGAGATGTCGGTGCAACAGCAAGACAGACCATAGGCAGATGTTCAAAGAGGCACCATATGCAGCGGAAGACCGGCTGTACACACCAGAGTAGCGGCCGGAATGACAACGACCAGTCAAACTCCAGTTCCACCAGCAAAGGTGTACCGAAGATCCGAACCATGCGTTCACGGCACAGTGGGGTTGACGGGAGCGGCTCCATAGCTCTGTGTTGCTGGAAAGAAACAACCACCGCGAATCAGAAGAAATAGCAGTAATAGTCCGTCAATTAAAGCCAAAATAATTGGAAAGCCTCCAAACACACTGGAAAAGAGAAAATGGATGGCTGATGGGATGACTCCGAAGACAGTCTGGAAGATGGACACGAAACCAGACCCGACAGCCTTAAAGAAATGAACAATCCCAGTTGTGCTTGAAGCATTGAATATTCTGGGTACCAGCTCTCCAAAGTGTTTGGGGAAATCGGTATTTAAAAGGGATTGTATCTCGGCTGATGATCTCGCAATCTGGAGAGCATACGTCTCTTTTGCGGATGTCAAGGCGACCTGTTTCTGAAACAATAGCGCCTTTAGTCTACTCAACTTGTCATAGTTCATATTAATAGTATCTATGTGGGGCCACATTTCAGATACTTGTATCTCTTGTGTGGGGGGAAATAAAACATGTCCACAACACGTAACGACCTTCGTGACTGAAATTGTGTAGGCAATTCCAGGTAGCAAGCCGCAACAGCTTTCATCGTTCAGTAGAACATAACTTCCATTGGAAAGTACATGAAACACTGGACGAATCAAGGGGACAGGAGTACCCTTCAGAAAACAGGCCAAATTTGCGACCCCCGCATTGCAAAGACCGTGAAGGGACGCCTGTTTGCATATCATAGAATGACGAACAGCCGTCTCACATTCACTTCCGCTAAGAAAGGCCTCCTGTTCACCATTCAGACATTTATAGTCAAAGGGCAACTCCCACTCTTCCTTAATAAAGCTATCTCCTAGCTGCTCATATTGTCCCACTGCAAGATGTTTCAGGCAGCTCGAGAAACGAAAAGTTGAAATCGGTAAATTAATAATGCCGTGCAAGAGCCAGATAGTTGAAGGACTCTCTGCTACTGTGACGCGCAACTTATCTAATTTCTCTACTTGGGTGAAACGAGACTTCCTTTTAGCCATTGTCTCTTGTTTCCTGGAAAAATTAAAAGCAGTGAATAGTTCACTCCAATTAATGTACTTCCATGGAATGTGGCCACTTTTCAGTGTCTGTAACGTCCTACCCAGCTGCATGATGGAACGTAGCTGCGTTTGCCCATGATATAACCGGACAAGTCAGTCTGAGTGATATCAATAGCGGATGACACTATATTCGTTAGTGAATAAATCCTGTTGGACAGCATGTTCATGCCATTGTCGACAACAGCTAATGTCTTTTCCAAATTCTCCTTATCTAGTTGCCTTAAACGTGCAGCAGCCTCAATCTGGGAAAGTTTCCAAATCTCATTGTACATAGCATATAAAAACCGTTTCGAACGTTGTTTCCTAGGACCTAACAGGAAATCCTGCAAGTCTACACTGTCAGAAAGAGTGTTCAGGTGTGGCTTAACTGCTGTTAACGTGTTCGTCTGCACCCATTGCTGGCACAGCTTACCCACACTGTAGGTTGTAATTATACCTGTATGTTGACCTGATAGAAAGCGAGGGTCAGGCCTGTGAATGGAAAAAAACCCTGAAGAGTTAAAGAAACGTTTTGTACACTCATCAGTGTCGGAGGGCCAAACCACCCACCCGCCGGGACGGGAAAGTGAAGAATTATAGGTACCAGCCGTAACCATTGCATCTAGCCTGTCTTCTGAGACATTGAGAAAGTGTTGCCAATCTTTAAATTTCGTCGGAGTAGTGATATTGGGCGTGTTCAGGTCTTTGATTTTCGCTAGCCCCAGACATGACGTCTGCTCAATAGTGTCATTTAAGAAAATCAGTTGCACAGGAATCAGGCAAGCTCGAAACAAAGCCTCCCTACCCTGTATCTGCCAATCTTGTGTCCCCCATACACTTTTCAAATCAATAGTATCTTTCCAATATTCGTAACCCTCAATCGAGAGCCGGGAAACAAAGAGATCTGAATAAATCAGTTTCGTATCTGTTAGCAGCAGTTTTCTAATTTGTGCCAGAGGTACTTTAAAATAATACGACTCTGTTTTTTTTGTATCATGCCCAGAAAAGTATGTAAATTTTTCGCTGTAATACTTTGGACTCCCCATTTGTGGTGTCGAACAATGTTCCCATTGTTTATAGTTCAAAAGAGGCCTATATCTAGTTGCACGGTGTAGGTAGTGATGTCCCCAATTGTTATAGCAGAACATTTCCCCATAATTAATTGTATAGTCATATACATCATCACTTCCAAAAGCGGAATAGTCCTTCATTTCAGCTAGCATTGAATCAACTGTTTGGACATCCCAATCATCAGAGACAACATTAGGTGTAATAACATCAGACATTGAAATTTTGAACATGTATGGTATTTGAATTATCTCTGTAGGCCTGTATATATCGAATGGAACTTTGTCCCACACAATCCCATCAGTAATTGGCATAGCAGTAATATTGACAGGGGACAAATCACGTCGGACCTTATGTGAAGAATGATGTGGTGTCAAAATTTCATCAACAGGCTCCACAGAGGAGCGATCAGCAATATAGTGACCATTAATCAGTAAAAAGAAAACAGTCACAAAACCAATCCAAAAAAATAATGCAATTAATGTCAAACAGAACCATAGATAGTTCCATGGGTAGATCAAATAGTTCTTTTTAAGCCATCGATACAGCTTATTACTTATCAAAAGTTTGTCAGTCACAGTTGAGGATGAATCCGAAGAAAAATCATCAATGTCAATGAAATAACCAGAGGAAGTCTCTGCAAACACAGGACCTGCTGCATTCTGATCCACCGCTCGTGGAGGGTCTTGATAGACAACATCATTAGTCGTGGAAGTGTTTGTGTAGAATACAGCCAAATCTCGAAGCGGTGTTGTCACTGAAGTTGTGACTGGAACTAACAAAAGTTCATGTTCTGCCCTCCCCATGGTCGAGGAAGTGTCTGGAACAGCAGTGGACATAGTTGCATAGTCAGTAGCAGAGATGTTCATCCTACTATGTAGAGGGATGTCCTGTTGGGTAGTGAGAGGGGATCAGGAACCACCCAAGGGACCTCCTGGTCTACTGTGAAGAATTGGCCACATGGTGTAATTTGATGTCATCAATGGAGATGAATCTATTCGATTTAGAACCAGACAATGGTGGAAGGATGACAGTCACAAAATTGTTGAAGCTCCTGTAAAACAGTGAGACGTTCTTTTATGTCAAATGGTGTGTCTGCTGCCACCATACCAGGGGCATCAAGATCGGGGACATACATAGGTATCCCAAAGAGAACCTCATATGGAGACTTTCCCCCCAAGGACCGTCTTGGCAGATTATTCAGTGCTCTCTGGACCCCATATAGGTGATGTAACCAACTGCGGCCTGAACCTAATACTCGAGCTGTTAAGGACTGCTTTAGATCATGATTCCGCCTCTCCACAACCGAATTTCCCTGGTGGATGGTATGGTGAGGAGTAATGGAGTTCAACACCCATCGTCCTCATGGTGTCCCTGAAAGCTTTAGAGGCAAATGCAGGGCCCTAGTCCGAATGGAATGCTGCAACTGCATATGTTCCGATAAAGATCAGCATTTCTTTTATAACAGTCCGGGTGTCAGCCGACCGCTGTGGCCATACCCACAGGAATCTAGAACATCAGGCTGTAAGGGACCACAATGGTCCAGGTACACACATTGGAGTGGTTTGTCTGACACTAAGAGGGATGTCTGCGGAGGGCATTTGATATTTGAGCCCTTAATCTGCTGACAAATGTCACAGCAAAGGACATACTGCTTAGTCCGTCTGCATAGACCAGGCCACCAGTATCGTTGTTGTAGAATTGTTATAGTGGCCTGTATACCAGCATGTGCAGAAGCGACACCCTTGTGTGCGGCTGTAATCAGCTCTAATCTCTGGTTTTCATTGGCGATTACTCAATCACCAACTCCTGGAATTGTGGCATAAGCAACATTCTGTGCACTGATATGGTAAGTATAGTTCGTAGGGTGTCCTTTCGTAAGGGTCTTGCCTGCAGCCGAAGCTTTAACGGCAACCTTTATTTCATTATCCAACCTCGTCCGAGAACGAGTCACTGCAGCCACAGAAGCCGTAGCTACTGATGCTTTGGCCGCTTCATCAGCCAATGTATTGCCGGCAACGTGTATTCCTACACATTGGTGTCCTAATGTATGAACTACATGGACACATGGTAGCTTCTCCTTAAGATCAGCCACCCTTCCCCACAACATTTTGTGTCTAATGGTGTTCCCTTTAGAATCTCTAAACCCGTTCAGTTTCCAATGATTGAGATAATCATTATATGACTGGACGCAGTAATATGAATCACAGACTATCAAAGTCTGGGTTCCTGGCTCAGTATGTTCGAGCGCTAGAAGAAGAGCCTTAAGTTCGGCCAACTGGGCTGTGCAGTCCCCTAAGGTCTGCGTGTAGGTATTGTGAGGATGGAAAACTCCGTCTTCCATCGTCCCGCACACGGCTGCGCAAGCCGCAGAGTATTGATGTTTAGTACCTACAGCCGGTTGTGCTGACCCGTCAGTATAAATTATGGTATTATAACTGTCTATTGGCAAGATATGCAGAGGAGCGGGGTACTCCGGTTCATACTGGAGAAATTCTTGTGTCTGAAGTCTTGGGTCAAACACATAATCAACATCAGTGGCGGTCAGAGACGTTTCCCATTGAATCCAACGTGGATGTAATGCCTTAGCGTTTGGAACGCTCGCTTTAGTGACAGCCTCTAGGGCCGGCACCGGGGAGACAACAATAATACGTTTCCCCTGGGCAAGTGGCCTCTCCTTTATGACGGCCATCTGAACTGCTGTCAGAATCTTTTCTGTAGGTGCAAAACGTTTTTCAGCATTGGAGTATAAGTGTGATTTGTATGCTATCGGCACCATGTCACCCTCATTAAAGGTGACATAGGTAAGCCCAAGGGCTCCAGCAATTATTCTGATGGCCAAATTTGTTTTATTGTCACGTGTGTATAAGTGTCTAGCTTCTAGCATGTCCCGTTGTATGTCCCTAAGGATGTGTGTGTGTTCAATCGTCCATCGTCTGCTGGAAAAGTTGGGCTGAATTAAGTCATAAAGTGGTTTGATGCGTTCTGCATTATCTGGAATGTATGTTCTGCCAAAATTAAAGAAACCCAGTAATGACTGTAATTTCTTAAGTGTGTTCGGAGGCTGTAGCTGAGCACATTTTTCTAGGAAGTGCGAGCCAGGCTCTTCCCCTCGTTCGATAGCTCATACCCCAGGAACAAAACACTAAGAAAGGCTATTTTGCTTTTCTTAAAATTAAATTTATAACCAAATTCTGCAAACCCCAAAATGATCCGATCGACCATCGCAAGATGAATGTCGAGGGTGTCGTCAGTGAGATAGATATCATCCACATAGGACAATGCATCGGAATCAAGCTCGTGCAAAATCGATGTCACACGGGCTGAAAACAGTCCTGGGCTATTTTTATAGCCTTGGGGTAAACGACAAAAGCGTTCTGAGAGCCAAATGAAAATGCACTTAGGTCCCGACTTTCATGTGCTAAATTCTGGCAGAAAAACCCATTAGATATATCCAATGTAGTTTTATATTTTTTACGCACTATATTGTTTATCAGTGCTGTGCTGTGTGAATTTTGTATAGCATATGTGCGAGTATGACTATTTAAGTGTCTATAATCAACCACTATTCTATATGAATGATCTGGTTTCGCAACCGGAAATAATGGATTATTCATGGCCGATGTACAAGGCTCAATCACTCCCTGATACTCAAGTTGTGACAGGATCTCCGTCACCTGAGCTTTGGCTTCATGGTTAACAGGGTATTGTGGCTGCGGGTGGGGAGAAGACCTAACGGGAATAACATGACAAGGAGAGTCCTTGTCCCACCCTACATGATTACGGTATAGTGCAGGTGCCTGCGCTAAAGCCCATTTAGCAGCATAGGCTTTTTTGTCTGCCTCTGGAACAAGATCGGAAAAAGAAGGCAAAATTACATCTTCCCCATGTGGGAGCTTGCGGACATGTTCAGGTGGCCAGTCTCTCTCGGCCAACAGGATATCACTAGTTAGTTCATCCCAAAATATCACACTAATAACGCGTTCCACGTCTCACTCTATCTGAATTGTTAAATCATAAACCCGATCGGGTGGGAGAACGCGGCCATCCGCTGTCTCAACCGCAATGTAATCGCTAGTTGCTGTCACATCCAGATGATCTTTCAGACTCTGGCGACATATCGTGACCTCTGCCGCGCTGTCCAACAGAGTCACGTCCCACTTCTTGTTCCTCAACAGTGTTCTCAATACTACTGGCATTTTTAACAGTCAGTGCTGCCACTTTCTTCTTTTTAAATTGTGTCTTTTGCTGAGGAGTCTTGTCTTCTTTTTTAATGGTAGACTGTGGCGAGTCTTTTTTCTCTTTCACGTATTCCGGACGTCGATCTTGACGGCCCCCTCTCTCGCTACGTTTATCCGGTGCGTCCTGAAAGGAACGAGAAGGACGTGAATCAGTATATCTGTCTGGAGTTCTAATGTTCTCCATATTTCTGAGATTATACCTCCTTTCGGAGTACTCCGGATGTGGAGAATCAGCTCTTTTATTTCTCCTGTCTTTGAAATCTTTTTGTTTGTCACAGCGCTTTTTAGAGCCCTCTTGTGCCTGCTTTGTACCTTCCTTATGGGTGGTACTTGGTAATTCTAATTTTTTAGGTTTGGCTCCCAAACTATCCCGTCCTATACTAGTATAGGTATCGGATATTATTTTCGGCAGCTGTCTCTCTTGTTCCATATTTGGAGTTTCCCGGAGACGCTGGCGTATTGCCAGTGCCACAGCTTCCCCTTTAATATTACTTAGTATTATCGAGGAGACGGCGTCAAAGTTACGTATCAATTTCATCCCCAGATCCAGGGCCGGTGCGGCCCCATGTTCATTTTGTAATTGTTTTAACACTTCCGGTAAATTGGCAAGTGTAGGGGTACCATGTGTGGTAGTATAAACGGCAGCGAAGACTGTACCCCATGTGGCACGTTCATCCACCGAGGGAACCATCCCAAACGGCAAGCACATGGTGAGCAATCTATGTTTTTCCTGTGGCCTCGTATGGGGGAACACAGCTTCCAGCTGATTTGTTTTCTGGGCAATCCAGAACGGTATTTTTTCCCGGTCCGTGGGCACCTTACCCATAATAGTATGCACTGTTTGTGGATTAATCCCAGTAGCCAATTGATATCCACCAGCTACTGGTGGTGCTGGACGCGCTGGTGTAGTGTTCAATGTTCACATTACGAACTGAACCAATCGTCTATATAATGCCACTAATTCATTGTATAATATTCGTAAATCTGCGATCGGCATATTCTGTATGCCTGGGTGAGGTGTATATGTGGCAAACATAGGCCATGTAGGTCCCTCATTACTTAAAGGACCTAGCCTCACCCGTCTTAGTACATGTGGTAGGGCGCCTTCAAACCAGTTCTGATGCTCTTGATATGTGAGCGATATTTCATGATACTGGTATTCTTCGTATCGTGCGGGTACGTTCACAACGTTATATGTGTGAAATGTGTGCGTTCGTTGGTCAGCCTCAGGAAAGGTAACCCAACAGTAAAACGTTTCTGTTTGGTAGGCTTCAGTCGCTTCTGTAATCAAAGTAACATCCCCACCCTCTTCTGTAAGGCCATGCGCTATTAAATGTTGTGTAAGTGCATGTCTAGCATTTGCAGGAATGTCTAAGGTATTAGCCATAGTTGTTTAGAGAAACGGAACACCAAAAATGGGGGAAGTTTTTCCTTTTGATGAGTTTGAGCTCGAACAACCTACAGCTTAATTAGGTGTTACCCGTTCAGCTGAGGAGGATTCTCCCAAAGACCACAGACGTCTCCGTATAATGGTACTTAGGGTACCTGTTGTCTGTGAGACAGTGATAGTCAGGGTAACCGTAAATTAGTGCCTAAACACCATCGTTGGTGTCGCCATGTCGTAGTTCGGACTCTTGCTCTGAGCAAGACTGCTGGTCTCAGGATGACAGTACTTTCATTTGTAGGTGACTAAGGGGGTCATTCCGACCCTGGAGGGCGGCGGGCGCCGCCCGCCGGGCGGAAACCACCCAAACACCGCCCCGCGGTCAAATGACCGCGGGGAGCATTCTAACTTTCCCGCTGGGCCGGTGGGCGATCTTCAAAACATCGCCCGCCGGCCCAGCGGGAAAGCCCCAGCAAAGATGAAGCCGGCTCCTAATGGAGCCGGCGGATTTGCTGGGGTGCGACGGGTGCAGTTGCACCCGTCGCAATTTTCAGTGTCTGCCAAGCAGACACTGAAAATCTTAATGGGGCTCTGTTAGGGTGCCCCTGCACTGCCCATGCCAGTGGCATGGGCAGTGCAGGGGCCCCCAGAGCCCCCACGACACCCGTTCCCGCCAGCCTCTTCCTGGCCAGGAACAGGCTGGCGGGAAGGGGGTCCGAATCCCCATGGCGGTGCTGCAAGCAGCGCCGCCATGGAGGATTCCTTTGGCCAGGTGAAAACCGGCAGGAAACCGCCGGTTTCCCTTTTCTGACCGCGGCTTTACCGCCGCGGTCAGAATTGGCCAGGAAGCACCGCCAGCCTGTTGGAGGTGCTTCCGTGGTCATTGGCCCTGGCGGTCAATGACCGCCAGGGTCAGAATGACCCCCTAAGTCTCTTCCTACAACTAGTTGTAACTGTTGTCCAAACCTTACCGGCTCACTAGCAGTACCTCACCAGAAACACAATAGTTAAAGGTGATTTGTAGCAGTCGCTTACGCACGGACTCAAAGTACGATATCTCAGGGTTGTCGTGGTTAAATGGAAATTACCCTTTTCTCACAGATATATTATGTCTCATACAAACAAAGGCAATGACACAGATGCAGTAAAGTTATAATAGTTTTTTATTTAACATAACTGCAATTTGTGATAAGTTGCATGAACTGCAATGATTAGGATAATGAATATACCAAGCAACAGTATTGTGAAGAAGAGAGTCATGGTTATAAAGACCCCCACCATTTTGCAATATATGAAAGAAATATATGTATATATATATATATATATGTATGAGATGGTATATGCCCTAATACCCTAATAAGAATAGGCCTAACCTCCTACCTAAAGGAGAGCTGGGTTTGCTAAACCTAATCTGCCAAAGCCATGTCCATGAGAGGAGCCCCCAACCCTCGTTACCTTGGAATGAGGTCTCGATCTCAGAATCCGTAGAGACACGAAGACTGGGTCAGCGTCAAGACGACTGCAGCATCGGTATCAGCGATGGTGGTGATGCCCTCTGGTCGGAATCCCTCTGATTATCTGTCTGAAGTGTGATGTATTTATACAGATCTACAAGGTCCCTTGATGTAGGTGTATTCCAAAACAATAGATAACAGGCATGCTTGGGACGGCAATCAATATCAACAATCCCTCGAAAGTATAGAGAGGGAAAATGCCTAAGTGTGAACACATACTGTTTGTTTGTCTTTTGTGTTTGATCTTGACGCCTTGGCGCAGTGACACTGATAATAAAACTCATAACAAGTGGCCTAACTATAAACAGGGCAGCCATCTTAGAGGAAATAAATAATTAAATGAGTTAAGACAGAGCAAGCTAAGTAGGTTAAAAGTCACTAGGTGACGGGGGCACGAGTTTACAAGCCTACGGCTAAGCTAACTCCTGTTATCCCATTAAAACAAACTAGGATTCACTACATAAGCAGGTTTTCACATGAAAAAGTATACCCCTATATTAGAGAAGACTATGGTGGTCATTATGAAAATGGTGGTGACTGTTAAAGTGGTGGTAACACCGGCAACAGGCTGGCGGTAATTATGACCATGGCGGTGATAACTCCAATAGACAGCCAATGTACCACACCAACTGCCAGGGTGTTAACACCACTGACCACTGGCATCCATCAACAGCCAGGCGGGAGATAAGGTACCGCCCACCAGCGCCGCCGACGACGGTGAGTACACCCACCTAGCACACAAGGGAGGGAGCGAGGAAAAGGAGGGTGACACACACATGCACACCACACACCATACACACACACACACCATACACACAACCAGCTGCAGAGGAAAACCAATCTCACCAGACACATATTATAATAATGCAAGGACAACATTTAGTCATAACTGATAGTGTAATTTGATGCCAACAGCCACCATATTGTCCATGTGGTAAGATAAATGTGAGTAAATGTTCAGATAGGGACAATGGCCAGTCCAAAGTACAAAAGGCACACATGGCTATAGGGCACAGTCCAAGCCCCAACTTGTTTCCTGACAAAATCTGCACTATTCTATGTAGGGGCATCATGTTGGAAATGGCCAGGCACCTCAGGGGGGAGAGGGGTTGGGGGCACCTCAGCTGAAGTGGGGAACTTGTCCACTAGTTCTGGAGGGGGCTTCATGCCCATTTCCCTTTGCTGGGGAGTGCAGGGTCACAGTCTCTGAGGTGGGGAACTTGCCCACTGGTTCTGGAGGGGGCTCCTTGTACAACAGTTCATGGAGGGTGGCCTGCATGCCCTCTACTGGAGGCGAGGACTGCTGTGTCCCAGGTGGAGGTGAGTGCTGCTGTGTCATAGCTGGAGTTGAGGACTGCTGTGTCCCAGCTGGAGGTGAGGGTTCCTTGCCCACCTGTGTTGGAGGTAAACTCTGCCTGTCACTGCTGGAGGTGAGGGTTCCTTTCCCACTGCTGTTGGAGGGGGCCTCTTGCCTCTCTTAGTTGGTGTAGGAACCTTACCTTTCTTGGGTAGTGGAGTGGGATTCTCCTCTCTCTTGGGTGGTGGAGGGGGATCCTTCCCTCTCTTGGGTGGTGTAGTGGGATCCTTGCCTCTCTTGGGTGGTGGAGTGGGATTCTTCCTTCTCTTGGGCGGTGAAGTGAGATCCTTCCCTTTCTTGCCTCCACGACTAGGAGGTGCCTCCACTGTCCCTGTGGACTGTTTGGTTGAAGTGCTGGGCTGGGTCATTGTGACCCAGCTCTTACAGGCAGGACCGGTGGGTCGAGGGGGAGGGAAGAGGTCAAGTTGAGCAAAGAAAAGCTTCTTAGGGACGGTGGAGTGGAATGAGGGAAGAAGGATGGGAGTGGAGGTTGAGGGAGTGGTTGTTGGAGGTGTATGTCTGCTGGACCTGGGTACAGGTGAATGGGAAGTGTGCTGATGTGAGGTGGATGTCTGTTGGGAGTCTGAGTGAGTGCGTTTGCGCCTCTTATGAGGGGGCAGACAGGGTGGGACATGGATGGATGTTGTGGAGGTGTCTGCAAGTGAGGTGTGTGCTGCTTGTTGCGGTGATGGTGGTGGTGACTGATGACTGATGATGCAGTGCATGCAGATGTGAGTGTGGATGTGACTAGGAGGAGGGGGAGACATTGGCAGTGGATATTGTTGTGTGTGCAACTGTCTGTTGTTTGTGTGAGTGCTTGTGGCATGAATTGTGCCGCCTGAGTTTGTCTGTGTCACTCTTGTGTGATGTTTTGTGTGCATGCTTGTCTGTATGTGTGCATGGGATGGGTTGGAATTGAGGAGACTGGGACTGGGAAGCGTTAGTTGGAGGTGGCACGGTAGGAACAGGGACAATGGCTGCCATAAGAGCGAAGGCCAGAGCCTGGAACAGTCTCTGTTGGGCTGCCAATCCACTGTGAATGCCCTCCAGGAATGCATTGTTTTGCTGCATCTGGGATGCCAGCCCCTGGATGGAATTCACAATGGTTGACTGCCCTACAGATATGGATCTCAGGAGGTCAATACCCTTCTCACTGAAGGCAGCAGGGCTGACTGGGGCAGGGCATGAGTTGCCTGGTGCGAAGGAGATGCACGCCCTCCTGGGTGAACAGGCACGGGCAACTCAGGGAGGGGCTACTGAGAGGACGGTGCTGGTACAGGGGGCGGTGGATGTACCTGTAGCTGTGGTGGTCCCAGAGGTGTCTGCCACCACCAGGGAGCTTCCATCGGAGGAGGAATCAGAGTCAGTGTTGTCACTGCCATGGTGCTCCATCCCACTGGTTCCCTAGATGTCGGTGGACTCTGCCTCCTGGGTGCTGTGGGATACAGCTCCCTCTGTCGCCAGTGCCCCTGCTCCTCCACCAGATGATGCTAATGCACACATGGACAGGATGACAGAAGAAAAAAGGGGAGGAGAGAGAAAGGGTGCACTGGGTCAATTACAGCACCAACACCACAGATAGAGTACACATTACTGTCACACACAGGGATCAGGATTGAGCACTATGCATCACACTGGCATTCCATTGGCTAGGTACCACAGCAAGATGTGAGCCAACCACTGCCAACTGCACCCCTTCTGGGAGTCACTAAGCCCTGTCTGACATGGGATGCAACATAGCTAGGTTATTGGATTTTGCGATACAACCATTACCCTTGAGCTGGGTCATGCTGCAATGTCTGAGCTCGCATTAATGGGCACCCACTAACTGACACCCACCACCAAGATCCTATGTCACCTACCAATTACAGTTGCAATGCCCACTGTATTCACCCCTTTTTGGCTGCTGTGATGCCCTCAAGCGCCCATCCAGCTCTGGGTAGGTCACTGCCAGTATGCAGGCCATCAGAGGGGTCAGGTTCCGATGGGCACCCAGGCCTCGTTGGGAGGCCATTCCCAGCTGGGCCTCTGCTGTCTTCTGAGCCCAGCGTATCAGGTCCTCCCACCTTTTCCTACACTGGGTTCTCCGCCTGCTGTAGACCCCCAGGGTCTGCCTGTCCTTGGCGATGGCATGCCACAATCCCTTCTTCTGATGGGCGCTGACCTGCAGAGGAAACACAGACAGGAGGACACCATTACACATACAATCCAGCCTGTCATACATTTGGCCCACAAATCCCATTTCCAGCTCCATTGGCACACACATCACCCAGCGTCTACCTTGTATACTACCACCAGACATGCCACCCCCCAAATAACACGATGCTTGCACACACATCTCCACACAACCATGTCACATGCTTCGTGCCCAAAGTGTACTCACCTGTTGGTCTAGAGGCCCATATAGCTGTTCATACAGGGGTAGGTCCCCAGTCATCAAGCGCTCCAACTCCTCTGAAGTGAAAGCAGGGGCCCTTTCCCCAGTCACACGAGCCATGGCAGGATCCGGACAGAGGTCACAGCAGCACACGCAGTGTAGGTGTTGTCCTGTGGAAAGTCAAGAATCAAGTGAGGATTTAGATAGAAAATGGTGGTCACGTCCACAGTGGTGTACACCATCACCGCTGATCCTAATTGGCCACTTTATTCCATAGAGCGCCATATTAGCCAATGAGGAATTACACGGCGGTGCAAGCCCTCCTTCCACCATGATGCACAACGCTGGCGGAGTTACCTCACTTCCACCTGTCCCTAGATACAGGACAGGCGGTCATCATTTCATGGTGGTGGACTACATTCAGATAATCCATAATTGCGTCATTGCTACAATTTACACATACATTGACATTCCAATTGTCTGATCACATCAATGCTCAATGTACACTGAGGAGGTAGTTCCATTGTTCAAATTGTGACAGCCTACGCACTCTTGTTTCTGTTAGATACCGTGTACAGACCCTTGTGGACTTGGCTACACTGGAGAAGAGGCATATAATACTCACCTATAGACTGTACAGGGCCACAATCACAGAGCTGTGTGCCCAATTGGAGCCTGATCTGATATCAGCTATCTGCCATCCCACTAGGTTCCCCCTCTTGCGCAGGTTTTATCAGTGCTCCATTTCCTGGCAACTGATTCTTTCCAAGTGACAGTGGGCTTGGCAGCAGGAATGTCACAGCCAGTGTTCTCAAACGTGCTGGCAAGGGTTTTGTCTGCCTTGATCAAACACATGTGCAGCTCCATTGCTTTCCCCCAGGTGGAAGACTTGGCCACTGTGAAGGTAGGATTCTATGCAATGGGACATATACCCAATATTATTGAGGCGACTGACGGTACACATACAGCGTTTGTCCCCCCTGCCAGAACTAAAAAGTGTTCTGGAATCTGAGGTTTCCACTCACTCAATGTGCAAATGGTGTGCCTGATGGATCAGTACATCTCCCATGTCGCTGCCACGTATCATGGCTCAGTGCATGATGCCTTCGTCCTGAGGAATAACAGCATACCAAATGTGATGGCACAACTACAGAGGCACAGGGTGTAGCTAATTGGTGAGCCTGTCTCCCCACCCAATGTATGTCAGTGTATGCCTTCTGGTGTTAACCCCATACCATTGTGTAAGGCTAATGTTTGTACATGCAGGTGACTCTGGCTACCCAAACCATCGTGGCTCCTGACCCCTGTGAGGAATGCCAGGACAGGAGCTGATAATTTTTATAATGATGCACAAGGGTGAACCACGAGAATTATTAAAAAGACCTTCGGCCTCCGGAAGGGCAGGTTCAGATGCCTCCATCTAACAGGTGGATCCCTGTTCTACTCACCCCAGAAAGGCCTGCCAGATAGTAGTGGCATGCTGCATGTTGCACAACCTCACCCTCAGGTGACATGTGCCTCATCTGCAGGAGGAGGAGACTAGAAATGCCCCTGTGGCAGCAGTGAACCCTGAGGACAGTGAGGATGAGGAGGCAGAGGATGAGGATGTGGACAACAGAACATTTGTTATACATCAATACTTCCAATGACACACAGGTGAGACAGTGGAATTGACCATTCCTCTGAATATTGATGTTTTATCCATGGCTGTAGCAGGATGGCATTCACTTCCTTTGCATCTCTACTTACTGTCACCTATGGCTTCTCATTTTGCAGATGTTGGTGATATCACACCTGTGTACTGATGTGATGACTACAGACAGCCACAGGTCATTAATTGTATGCTATCACAGTGTTTAGATCATTTGCACAAGATGTGACTGTTTCCATAAATGCACATTTTCATCACATAAAACACTATCGCTCAAGGGTGTTTATTGTACTGCAAATAATTGATGGAAAAGTGCAATGGAATGGGGTGATGGTTGAGGAAAGTCAAGGGTATTTTTGTTCCAGTCTGTTTGTAGCACAGGTCCAGTGTCCAAGGGGCCATCGGAAGGGTGCAAAGGCAGTTCAAAGTGGATAAGGTGATAGGGTGGGACACAAGGGAGACATTCAGGAGGGTCTCATGTCCTTGTGGTGGTCTTGGACTTGGCTAGTGTCTCTGGCTTTTGTCTCGGTCGCAGGGAACGTTTGTAGGGTGGTTCACCTTCTGCAGGGGGAAGGGTGCTGGTGGCCTGTGGGTCTTGTGACAGGGCCTCCTGCCCACTAGCTGCAGCGGAAGTGGTGGGCTCATCAGTAGAATGGCTAGTGGTAGGGGCCCCCTGGTGTGCTGTCTATTCCCTCATGATGTTGGCCATATCTGCCAGCACCCCTCCTAAGGAAACCATGGTGGTGTTGAGGGCCTGCATATCCTCCCTGATCTCCTGATGGTGTTCCTGCTGCAGCCGCTTGTTCTCCCGCATGATGGTAAGGCTCTTGCCCATCTTGACCTGGGATTGTTGGTAAGCCCCCAGGACATTAGTGAGTTGGTTCCCTGGACCTGTCCTCCCCCTGGCGCACAGCAGTCCTCCCAGTGTCACTGTTCCCCTGTACCTGTGTCCCCAGAATGGTGTGCCAACTACCACTGACCCCAGATACCTGATTGTCTTGGGGGTGAGGTGTGGACTGGGGTCCCTGTGCAGGTAGGCACACTGCTGATTGACGTGTCCTGGGGATAGAGGTGTGGGGACGTTGGGTGGGTGCTGTGGTGTTGGATACTGATAGGGGAGGGTCTTTGGTGTTCTGTGAGTGGGCTGGGGTGGCCGATTGACCAGTGGTCCCTGATGGGCCAGGTAGTTCATCCAGATCCTAAAGTCCAGAGTTAATGCATCTCTGGGGGCATCTTCTATTGGGGGACTGGACAGTCGTGGCACCTCCTCGCCGCTGAGATTGGCTGGGGCACCTGTAATGTATTATGCTTCATGTCTGTGACATTTTCTACATCCCTAGCTTCCCCTCTATTGTTGCTGTTGCCCTTCCACCTTTGTTTGTGTATGGTGATGTTAGTTCTCATTGCTGTGCATGCTTTGGTGATGGGTGTGCATGCAGGGCTGGGAGGGCTGTCCAGGCATTGGTATATCATGCAGGGTTTGGCATTGGGGTTAGTCAGATGTGTAGGTGTAGTGTGTGGAATGGAGTGGAGTGATGGGAGTGAGGGTGAGGGGGTGTGATGGCATGCAGGTATGTGGGGTGATGAGTAGTAAATATTGACTCACCAGTGTCCAGTCTTCCGGCTACTCCAGTGAGTCCCTCAGGATGCAGTATTGCCAAGACTTGCTTCTCACATGTGGGGGCTGTGGGCGAGGAGGTGAGGGTCCACTGCCAGTCCTCTGGATGGCGAGCTGGTGCCTTGCTGCTATGGAACGTACCATCCCCCGTAAGTCATTCCCCCTCTTCCTGATGTTGTCCTTTGTTCTTGGATGCTGTCCCATGGCATTCACCCTGTCCACGATTCTCGACCATAGCTCATCTTCCTGGCAATGGATATTTGCTGTACCTGTGCTCCAGTCAGCTGTGGCTCTACTATGGCCATTGCCTCCACCATGACCCGCAAATCCTCATCAGTGAAATGGGGTGCCTTAGTGGGGACATGGGTGTTGTGTGTTGTGCAGAGGATGTTGAGTGATGTGGTGGGGTGTGGGATCTGGGGTGCGTGAAAGATGGATGGGTGTTTGTGGAGTGTGTGTGTGTAGTTGTGTCAGTGATCTTCGTGTTAATGTTGTGGCGATTATTGGTGTTCGTAAAGGTTTGTGTGTAATGTGGGGGGGTGTTTTATAGTGCTATGGGTGGGTGTGTGGGGTGTGTGTATCAGTGTCAGGTGTGTGATTTTCGTTTAGGCCAATGTTGGGTCATTTTGTATTTGGGTGGCCATTCTAAGTGGCCAGGTGGGTACTGCCAATGGATCGCAACCATTGAATGTAATGTGTATCTTTTTGGTGACCATTGCAGAGTCTCGTGCGCAAGCCATTTACTTCAACAGCACTTTTGTTGACCCTCACTTAGCAGTTGTTTCACATGTTGTCACCAACTTAAGCTCATGTATGGCTTTCTATCTTCTCTGATTATATGTATATACCAGGGTACTAATGTAAGCCATTTTTTCTCTTCTATCTCCTCCCCTTTTCTTTTCTTTCTTCCTTTCTGTCCTCATTTTTTTCATTTCCCATTTAGGGAAGGTATCAGGTTACTTTGGTAGTAACCATCGTTCCTCAGACACATCTGTTGTCCTGATGATGATCCCGACATTGTGTTAAGGGATTGAATTGTTGTTGACTGAAGTACCCTGACTCATTTTTCTGTAGTTCTGTAATTTGAGTCTTTATGAGTATGGGTACCTAACAACTGTGACCTTATTACTGCATATAATTCTATGTCACCTAATGAATGCCTTAGTGTTAACCAAATCTTGTTGTGTTAGATTGGATTTTTCCATCATTATTACATTTCACTTGATGCCTAGTTTTCCGACTAATTGCAGTTTTAAGATTAATAAATGCAGTATACTTTACTTGTGGAAATTTAAAATAGACTCCACTATGTATCTGTGGTGTATTGTACTGAAGGATTTTTCTACTTGAGGGACCATTGTTCCTTCCCAAAATACTTTTAGAAAGTTTACATTTTCTTGTTCAGATTGTTTGGTGCCTACTGCCTGTATCCCGGCATACATGACTAGGTGTAGCTGGCAGTTGGTCTGCACTTCTTGCTGCACATCAACAGTCCATGGTGCTCCAGCACCAATCATCCACAACGCAAGCAGGATCTTTGTGTTACAGCGATGACTGTGTGTGACACCCCACCTGCTGTTCATGGAACATCGACAACCATCTGCTACGCTGTCCCTGCTCCTTACAACCCCATCACAAACGATACTCTTGGCACTGGACTGTTGAAGATAACTCATTCAGACTGGAACACCTGACCCCTGTACCCAGACTACACTCTCTTGTGGTTGGCTTCAACTTTTGACTTGTATGACCACATTTCCAAGAGTGGAAGTTTGTACTTTTAGCTGCTATACTCACTTGAAACCTTGAAATGTAATTTCTCCACTTCTACTGATTGTATTTTTGTATGTTGTGGGCTTAAATAATTTATTACATTTGACGTTAATTTTCTAAACTGGTGTGGGATTTTCTTATGCTGTGTTTTCACTCTATTTCAGTTTGAGGTGCTGTATAAATACTTTACACATTTCCTCTAAGCTCGCCTGACTGCTCGTGCCAAGCTATCAGAGAGTTAAGCACATGTTAATTTGGGGTTTGCTTGTGACTTCACTGAAACAGAAATTGTAGTTGCTACTCTAGTAGGATTTCACCTTTCTCAGCCAAGAAAGGTGTAATGAATTTTTTTACCTCCCTTTCAATGCCAGTGAAGGAAAGAAAAAATAATAATGATCCCACAGCCTAAGAGAGAACTTCTACGGTTTGGGCGTCATACATTTTTTTTTTTTTTTTGAAAAACAATAAAAATGAAACAGTTTGTTTGAAACGCTCTCAAAACCAACAGCAGACGTCCACCAAACACTTTATATATTCAAAGGCGCCCTTTTGATGGTTCCTTTGGAATGTATAGAGACGAGAACTGGTCCCAAGGTCATTTAAAAATCTGACAGACATTAGTCTTTTAGGATACCAGAGGTAATGTCCCCATCACCCTGATGGACGTTTATTCTAAATCCGTCCCTTAGAAATAGAGGGTAACAAAGTGAAGACATAAGCCTTAGAACAAAGGGACATACAATGCATGATGAGGAATAAAATGGAAGATGAGGGAACAATTGACAACAGTAGGAGCGAAATAGTGAATTACGAAAAACACATTTTATCAATTTAAATTGGTGAATTAAGTGATAGACGTGTGTCTATGAATATATGTATGCTTTCCTTGCGATACGGCTGTTTAAAGTCACTTATTAGTTGTGCTGTTTAATATTGTGGTTTACATTTATCAGCATCACCTCACAGAATGAATTATAGCTCAAATGCTAACACCTAGCTATATGTATTGTACTCCAAAAACCCAATAAGATAAAAATGTGGAATAAATTCCGATGCAGCAACTAATGTGAAATTTAAATTTCAGTTCTTTGGCATTCTTGCAGTTGCTGTTGTGACTGGAGGGCACTCACGGGTGAGCCTCATTAAAATAAAGTGATGTTCAGGAATACTTAATGTAAGAGAATGCCATATTTAAGCACTGCTGTGGTGTATCCCAATAACCAATGTAAATGAAAACGAAGGAAAACAGGAAAATGCACTACTGCTCGGGTGATATGAGGCTACGAGCTGAATTTATAAAATCATATGTGCTTAAAAGTGTAAGACTTATTTAAAAATAGAATTAGTACTAATAGTAATAATGCAATGACATTTGTATTCATTACTCTTCAGTCCAAACTGATGAAAGTGTAGGGCAACTCTAAAGTTTGTGTTGGACCATAAACCGAACATGGGAGAAATGTATATCCTAATTGAACGTTTTATCCATAACATTCTACAGCATGTGACATCTATCTATCTATCTATCTATCTATCTATCTATCTATCTATCTATCTATCTATCTATCTATCTAACCACTTAAAAAAACAACGGTTACAGTGAAGTTATAATTAGGTTCTGAATTTACTTGCATGAAGCCAAAGAAATTCAGCAGTTATAATTAGAGTTATTGTCAGTAACTATAACTTGCACCCTTGCCATGCACTGTTAATTAACCAAGATATTACAGCCCTCTTGACAACATTTATAATGTCAATACAAATATCAATGAATCATTAGAAGTCAAATTATTGAAGAAAAAACTGCATGGTGGGTTCGCAAGTTATAGTTATCTTAGGCCTCGAGTTAATGTTACTTGAAATAATGTTAACCATAACTGCTGAATTTCTCTGGCTTTGTGAGAGTAAATTTCAGAAGGTTCTGAATTTCCTTGTCCAAAACCATGGAAATTCAGTAGTTATAGTTAGAGTTCTTTCAACTAACTATAACTCATGCCCTAAGGTAACTATAACTCGTGCCCTTGCCTGCAGCCAGGCCTTGCAGCCAAACCCTTATAACCACCCAACACTGCGCCATGCATGGCCTTTGACCAAGTACAGTGCAGGTTGGCCACCGCTCCTGTTTCTGTCAGTGCATCTGTGTCTGGGTCCGTGAGTGTCTGAGTGGGTCTGAAAGTGGGTGTGAGAGTCTATGAGTGGGCTTGAGTTGGTGCATGAGTGTCTGAGTGGGTGTGTGAGTGGGCGCATGAGCATCCTCTGGATGCATGTATAAGTGAATGAATTAGTGTTTAAATGAGTCAGTGTTTTTTTTCAAATTTATTCACATTCATTAATATTTTGCGAATAAATTGTGAGCGTTCATGAATACCACGCATGGTGATGCAAAAATAGTTGAAACCCATAGTTTTCACCTAACATATACCTATATCACATTCCTGGGGTCAGGGTACCTTTACCCTGATCCATTATGCCACTTTCAATGAGGATTTTCACCCCTCTGGGCCAAGTCCTGTGATATAAAATGGCAGTTGCAACTTTCTAGTCAGGTTACGTTCAGCCAATTACAGTGCTTCTTTTCACATGTGCATTCTTGAAAATTCGCAAATACTTGCAAAATTTTCACAAAATAATCATGAAGGTTCCCCAGCCAGATATATAGAAATTTGTTTTCCCTTTCCCTTGTTCTCCAATCTGCGTACCGAAAGCTAGCTTTCTGCCAAATTTGGTGTGATTATGTCCAGTGGTTCGGGCTGTATTTGTGTTCAAAGGTCTTCTGGGAATTAACATGGAAAACGCATGTTATTTACCCCCCTTTTTTTCTGCCCCGCTTGATAGATTACCCTGAACTTTCTGTGAGCAACAAGAATCACTTTTTAGAAAATTTTGCGAAGATTTATCAAACGTTGCCAAAGATGTGGTGAAGTGAAAAAAGCTTACTTACTGGCAACCACCAGTAGGTAATGTTTATGTGTATGTATGTGTGTGTAAACATATATATATATATATCCCAAGAGAACTCCCTGCATTCCCTCCTGACGTTCGCCTGATGAGATCGGTGCTCATCTGTGGGCGAAGGACCCACCAATATTCAACGCCACCAGCAAATTTCCAAACAAAGAAAGCCGGCACTCCAAACTGCTGTCATCTTTGACGTTTATTTTGTATCCATTACTAGTAATATTGTATCAGCTTGTGTCAGCTGTAGTGGATTACATCAATTATATATATATTTTCTCAATACGCTACTCCCTGATTTGCTATATAAATGTCTGTTTCTGCTTCAGAGGTAGTATCAGTAGCAGCAGATACTTTTTTGGGGTGCACATATGTATGAAATTGAGGGCATATTTGGATGTTCTGCATTGTTTTTTGCTTTGCTGCTTTGTAAATTGCTTGACACATTTGTGAGAAGTGCAAATTAGCAGTGCACTTGCAGGAGAATGTGTTAATATACAAAACAAAATTACAAGAGAATGTATACATTTATTTGAAACTTGACAGGAAAAGCTCACCATCCAATGATTTAAAAAATGAAATTGAAGAAATATATTTCTGTGTTACTTGTAAGTAAAAATGATATGATCAAATGTGTTGATGAAACAAAAATAAGTAATGAATGAGTTTGTCATAAAAATAAGGCCAAATTCCCTTAGCGACAGTTTAATTTCTTCTTCTTTGAAAAAAGTATTTTCTTCACAGAGGTAAAACTGTGAAAAAGTAAACACGGCTGCCTCCTTGTTTCCCTACAGACTAATAGGATTTCTGGAACTGTTGAGATGTTGGACTTAGATGCAGAAAAGTGAAATGGATAGACATTTTGTGTTATTCTATTACAAGAATAAGAACAACAACTGTTTTACAACTGTCTTTTTGCACAAACCCTACCACCAGACATTAGTCCCATCATTTTAGGATTTTGCGAAATTTGCTTTATTTCTTTTTGAAAAATTGAGAGAAATTATGGAAAAATGTTGTGAAATTATGCATAATCGTGTGGAATCAAAATTGTCAATTGGAACTGCAGTTGAGAGTAAAATGCATCCTTGCAGGCATTCTGGACATGAAGAATCACTTCACACAAAAAAAACATTCTAAAATCACAAGTGCTTCAAACAGCAGCCACAAGCTTCTGGCTATGCACGTGTTCAGTGTCACATGCTGTAGAGAGAAAAAGGGTGAAGTAGAGACAGAGGTGAGGTACAGCAATAGAGGTAAGGTTGAAGCAGATGTATTCATAGAGTGTGTGGCAGAGACATTTAGAAGGTAGACACAGAAAGGAGATTTAGAGCATTGCATAGAGAGAAAGAGGTAGAGAGAGAGGTGAGTGTGTGTGGGTATGTCGTCTCATCCTGCAGCTGCTCTTCCTCCAAATGCCTGGCAGCACTTTGAGAAACAACCAGCATCTCCTGTGGAGTAGCAGAGCTACTCCCTGTACCCTGCAGGCACCCAATAACAACCCAGACTACAAAAACCCAACACCTAAAAGCACCATTGCACTGAGCCCCCCAGCCTGAGTCGAAATGGACCAATGGTGCCAACGAGGTCCTGATATCCTCCAAAGCTGAACCTGACCTTAAGTTTGGGCAGTCTGGCCCCCCTGTTGCTACCTTCAGGCTCTTCTATGCAGGCACCAAACCACTATGAGGAGTCTTCACAAGGCAACCTCGTCAGACAAAGTCCCACTGCACACGTGCCCCACAGCCCGAGTTGCTGTGGACTGATGGTGTTCTTGTGTGCCCAAGACCCTCAAGAGTGGAGCCCACCTTTGGTTTCAGCCAAACTTGTCACCCAGTCCCCACTTGTAGCCTATTTTCCCCAGGACTGTTTTACCATTAAAGTGAAATGGGCACCAAACACTGTCATGCAGCTCCACACCCAGATGCCCCAGAGCCTCCCAAAGTGATCTGTTGGTGCTACCTTGGGCCTTGCTTCATATTTACCTCAACTCCAGAAGAACAGTCCAGCGAGTGTTTGCTAGGTAACCATATGCAGTATCTGTTTCTTTCCCTTTGGATAACATTAGCTTACCTGATGAAAAAAAGTACATCTGCATTTGGATGGCCAAGAGCCAACTGGAGTGACCTATTGGTGCTCCCTTGTGCCTTATCTATACTTACCATAACTCTGGATAAACAGTCCTGTATGTTGCTGCTAAGTACCTATATGCAGTATACGTTTATTTCCCATAGGATAACATTAGGGCACCAGACGCTGAAAAGCATCTCTGCACCCGGATGTCCCCATGCCTCCCAAAGTGACCTTTTGTTTCTACCTTGGACCTTGCCCTGCACTTACATTAATTGTGGAAGAATAGTCCTGTAAGTCGTTGCTATGTGCACAAATGCAGTATATATTTCTTCCCCATAGGATAACATTTCTGTGTAAAAGTCAATGCAAGTATATTTTCTGTATACTTAAAAATTTCTAACTTAAAGAGTAATTACTCCCCCAAAAAAGTTATTGTTGTTAAAAGTATGTTTTTCTAAATTGGTGCAGATCTCCTTATTCAGAGTGTTTGTCTATCAATCATTGACTTTGTGCATGCAAGAAATGTCTAACACTCCTCTTTGATTAGCCTAAGCTGCTCGACTATCCTCCCACGAATAGAACCCTTGCGATTTTGAAAAAATCCCTGGTCTACTTCTAAGTGGATACCTGGACCCATGACACAGCATACCTTTTTTTGGTATGCTATATACCAAATTGCCAGATTGCTGCAGCCTGTAAATCACTTATTTGTAAAACAAAGTCATGGAATCATAGTATCCCCACTTTCCCTCACAATGGGGTGATCTGGAGCCATGACGGCATGCTGCTGAAATACTGATGCACTTTGTAACATTTATATACATTTTATAATGTGTAAATCATTTGGAATAATGTGAACCTAATTGAGGTAGTGCTGTTTATATTATGAAGTGGGGGACAAATGTATGGATTTACTGTGTTAATGATGTTTTAAATCCTTTGAAACATATTAGCTAATGTATGTACATCTCTGAGTGGTCAATGAGATTTAGGCATGACTGTATGAAAACTGTTTTCATGTTTCTATAAAGCTAGGTTATTTTAGATGGATTATTTTTAGCTTAAGTGATAAGAGGCTTGGGTAGAACAGTTAGCACAGTACTGTTGTTTCTTTTAGAATGATTGAATGTACATAAATTGTTTAAGAGGATTATTTGTATTTTTAAAAAGGCTGTTTTTTGTCATGTTGCCATGTAATCAAACATGATAAATTGAACTTGAAACTTACTGGTAAATGTTTCTCTGGACCACCTGACCTCTCTGACACACCACTGTATATGGGCCTCAGTACAGTCACTTAGCATTTAATGCTATATTCCACAGCACTTGTCCAAGTCATAAGTGTCTCACAAGCACACACACACACATACACACACACACACACATACACGTTACCATCAGGGTGGGGACTATGGGGGTCATTATGAGTTTGGCAGGTGGTTTTTACCATTTGCTGAATATCCAACAGGGATGTTGCCACCACACAGGCTGCCTCACCGCTGGCCCCATTAAATGTTTCCTGTTAGGTCAGCGGGCACAAAGCAGACAGTGAACATTGCAATGGTGCTGGCCAGGATGGCCCCCCGCACCAGTTCTCCACCAGCATTATCATGGCGGTTGTACTGCCATCAAACCGATGGCGGACAAGGGGGTCGTAATCCCCAGGGCAGCACTGCTTGCAGCACTGCCCTGGCAGATTAGGTAGGACCACCACCACCTACAGACCGCTGGAATCTTCCATCCTGGAGGAACTGGGAATTCCCTGGCAGCCTGACCACCAGGGTTGTAATGTGGCGGTTAGACTAGTGGCGCTTGGACCACTTCATTAGTGGTGGTCAGACCACCATCCACAACTCTGGCGGTTTAGTGACCACCAGGCTCGTAATGACCCTCTATGTTTGGACACCAGCCTTTTTGGGGACTAAGCTTTCCTAATGTTTTAAAAATATACCAATACCAGAAACATTTAAAGACAAAATTCATAATGTAGGATCCCGCTTCAAATTTGCAAATATTTTGTTATTTAATCGCGCACACAGAACCATCCTTGCAGGGGCTTGAAAGGGTGTTACCATCCTTGTGGGGACTTGCTTCATAATTATCATTTGTGTTGGAATACAGACATAGGCACATGGCTAAATGTTTATTTTGTCAGTAGTGTACACAAATACCATCGCAATCTATTTATAATTGAATGATTGCATGTCTCTTATGTGTACACAATAGATAAATTATATGAATAATGCATCAGAAAATATAATTGATCAGAAATGAGGAAGGGAAATTAAAACTTTAGGTAACTTTTTGCTTAGTGCTCATGATAAAGAACTAAAATATTGAAAAAATAAATGATCGAATCAAGCAATATGGTCATGTAGAACTCGGCAAAATTATTTTAATTTATGTCAAGGTAGCTATTAGACTACATCCCACTAGGAGTAGCAATTTATTTGAATGCCTGTCTAGGGATGGTGTGTGATGCTACGCACCAAGGTCAGATGTGGTCATAACAGTATAAAAGGGACTCATTATGACATTGGCAGCCTTACGACCAACAATGTCGTGGTGGCGGTCGGACTGCCCCACTCCAGACACATGATGACCCTGGCGGTCGGACCACCATCCCCACCAGGAAGATGGTTACTGATGGACTGACGATGGTAATAGTCATGCTCAGCCATGGCAGCGTTGAGTTCAGCACCTCTGTGCTGATTATGAGTCCAGTTTCTGCCAGCATTTTCATGGCGGGGACCCCACCTTGAAAAGGCTGGAGGAAACACAGTGCAAAATGTGTAGGCAGTGAGCTTTCCTAGGGGGGTGATATGTTACAGTATTGGCCTCGGAGCTGAGATAAATTCCATAGGACTATTCCTGCCAGGCTGACCAGCTGGAACATTGTAATCTGATATTCCCGCTGGTCAGCCCAGTTGGTACAATATAATACAACAGAGGTGAAGCAGCCGGATTGATGGCCCCATCATCCCGCGAACTTGGTGGTTGTCCAACAACCAAACTCGTAATAAACCACAAATTCTTTTTACAGATACTGTCAACAGTCACATTCAAAGACACCCCACAGATATAGCATGTAAAGGTAAAGACATCCAAGTCCCCACAGAGATAGTGTGTGATTATGGCAATGTTCAAGTCCCCACAGAGACGGGGCCCAGATTTAAGAGGGCTTAGCGCTACCTTGCGCCACATTAACCTATTTTTTTTACACTAATGTGGACTAATGAGGCCAAGATTGGCACACCAGATTCACAAAGTGCCGCAATCCATACATTGTGCTATTTTGTAACCGCTTGCAGCACATTATGTCAGGCATAAAGTAGGCAAGGGGGGGCATTCCCCCATTAGGGGAGGCTGAAAAAATTGTGCAAAAAATCTAAAAGATTTCTTTGCACCATTTTTTGGACATTTTGAATGGCTGCTCAGAGCAGGCGTTAAAAGGGGCACACCATTATTTATAATGGGACCTTATTTACTGTTCAGGGTTATGCCAAAATGTTGTCGCTAACTCTGAACAGTACATCAATACACTCAAAAAAAGGTGAAGTTATTGCTCCCAAACCTGCGCCATGTTGCGCCGTATTTTAAATATGG
Source organism: Pleurodeles waltl (assembly GCF_031143425.1). Lineage (NCBI taxonomy): Eukaryota > Metazoa > Chordata > Amphibia > Caudata > Salamandridae > Pleurodeles > Pleurodeles waltl. The sequence goes on from NC_090447.1 coordinate 919,263,856, forward strand.
CACACACATGGAGGCGGTAGGGGGCATTAAGGGGCCCAAGAAATGTGATTGTGCACTGGTGCAGCAACACTTTTTTTAAATATGCCCCAGTATGTGGTCACTAGGGTGTCCCCTCCTGCACAGACAACTCCTGTAAAAGTCACTTTTGTTTATTAAAACCAGCCAAATATTCTGAATTTCGAAGATGGGTTTCTGTAAAAACGTAAGCCCTCCTTAAGACCAAGGCGGTATATGCCGCCTACCGCCATGGTGACGGCCTCCAAAAGACTGTCGCCGTGGCTGCCTACCATCCGCCATATTATGACTGTAGCTGGAATTCCGCCAGAAGGCTGGTGAAATTCTGGCTATGGTCATGTTGGCGGACAGTGGTAAGGTGGTGCGTCTGCCAGCAGCAGCACCACGCCAGTAAACCGCCGCCGACCGTATCATGACCCATGATACGGCCTGGCGCTGTTCCGCTGGTGGACGCTGCTGCTGCAGCAGTGCCGCGTCCCATCTCCTGCCGGAGGACCCCCTGCAAGCAGGAAAGTCGGGTGCCCCGACAGGGGAGAGGGTTGGGGGGTGTTGTGTGTGTGTGACTGTTTTTGTGTGTGTGCATGCGGGTGTGAGGCGTGTTGAATGTGTGTGTGCATGCATGGTTGTGAGTTTGTGTGTATGTTGTGTTCTGTGAATGCGTGTGTGCTGGGATGTATGTCAATGTGTGTTGAAGTGTGTGTGTATAAATGTATGCATGCATGGGTGACTGTGGGTATGCCTGTGTGTATGCGGGGGGTCGGAAGGGGAATGGAGAGGGTGGGGGAGGACTCCGGGTACGGGGTGGGGGGCGGGGGAGACCCCTATCTTCCCTGGCATTGATAGTACCTACCGCCATGGTTTTCGTGGTGGTAAAAAAGCCACAGAAACCATGGCGATGGGTGGGGTCATATTACTGTGGGCAGCCTAGTGACGGCTGCCGGGCTGGAGACTGTAGTCTCCAGCCCGGCGGTCGTTACCGCCGTCGTGGTTGGTGTGGTACATTGGCAATTTGGCTTTTGCCAAACCGCCAATGACATAATATGGCAGTATGTACTGCCAGCCTGTTGGTGGTACTACCACCACTACAACACCACCCGCCAGGGTTGTAATGAGGGCCATAATGATTGCCTTTTGATCTCTTAGATATTGAATCCCTAGATCTTGTTTCATTTTCATCCTCAAACAATTTCCATTCCATGTTAAAACTGTTAACAATGGATCACCCCCTTCTTTTCTGACATGTTCATCCAAACACCCAAACCTAAACCCACCATACCCCCAAAGGCAACAACCCCCTGTTCCACTCAATACACTGTGATTGTCTGAGGACCAAGTTTTTTCCTTTTTTTCCCATATGCTTCCCACCATGTACATCCCTAGCAGGGAACCACCCCACTATCTTGTTTGACAATAATCTTATGTCGTAATTTGAGTTAGCATTCAAAGATCCCTGAGCCTTTAACTAGATGATTCCAACCATGACTTTCCTTGCACTTCTCTTGTCCCCAGGTCAATATCACTTACACTTATTGATCTACATTTGCAAAGTAAACTGATCCACCTCATCTGGTTCCCTGAAGTTGTGCATATCATTATCATACATGAATTTAAGCAGAGCAGGGAGTTTAAACAGAGCTTTGGCTCCAAGTTCTTACAGAGTATTTATACGTATCCCCAGCTCCTACCGTCTATATGCTGTTACTCTAGAGAAATCAAAGCATATCTGGAAGGTGTCACTCTTAGTCTGGAGAGACCTTGCTTTAAGTGCAAGCCCTAAAGTCTGCTTTTTAACCCCTTCGCTGCCAGGCCTTTTCCCCTCCTGTGCTGAGCCTTTTTTTGGCTATTTGGGGCAGTTCACACTTATGCCCTCATAACTTTTTGTCCATAAAAGCTACCCACACCAAACGTGCGTCCTTTTTTTCCAACATCCTAGGGATTCTAGAGGTACCCAGAGTTTGTGGGTTCACCTGAAGGAGACCAAGAAATTAGCCAAAATACAGCAACATTTATATTTAAAAAAAAAGGGTTTGTGGTGCTAAAATCACCATCTTTTCAGCTTTCAGGAACAGGCATACTTGAATCAGAAAACCACATTTTTCAACACAATTTTGGCATTTTACTGGGACATACCACATTTTTACCTTTTTTGTGCTTGTGGTCTCCTTCAACTTAGTGACAAAAATGGGTGTGAAACCAGTGCTTGAGCCCAGAATGCTAAACATTTCTTAAAAGTAGACAAAATTCTGAATTCACCAACGGGTCATTTATGTAGATCCTCCAAGGTTTTCCTAAACAGCTGAAATTTAAAAAAAAATTAATTGAAGTGAAAAAGACAGCAATTTTTCTCCACGTTATACTCTGTAACTTTTTCCTGTGATGCCAGATTTTTGAAAGCAATATACTGTTATGTCTCCTGGACTCCCCTGGTTGTGGGGATATATAGGGTTTGTAGGTTCCTCAAGAACCCTGGGTACCCAGAGCCAGTAAATGAGATGCACCTTGCAGTGGGGTTTCATTGTATACTGGGTATAATTCATTTGGTTAAATATAAATACTGAAAAATAGGTATCAAGGAAACCTTTGTATTTCCAAAATGGGCACAAGAGAAGGTGTTACGAAGCAGTGGTTATTTGCACATCTCTGAATTCCGGGGTCCCCATACTAGCATGTGAATTGGAGGGCATTTCTGAAATAGACGTCTTTTTTACACACTGAATTACATTTGGAAGGACGAAATGCAGAGAAAGACAAGGGGCAATAACACTTGTTATGCTATTCTGTGTTCCCCCAAGCCTACTGACAAAAACGGTACCTCGCTTGCACGGGTACGTCTAATGCCTGCAACAGGAAACGCAACATGGACACATCACATTTTTACATTGAAAACTGACGTCTTTTTTGGAAAGTGCCTAGCAGTCGATTTTGATCTCTAGCTCAGCCGGCACCTAGAAAAGCCAGCAATACCTGTGTGTTTTTTAAAACTAGACATCAGGGGAATCCAATATGGGGTAACTCTCAGAATCCTGTGCAAACCTCAACATTTGGCAAACAGAACACTTTTTCCTCACATTTCGGTGACAGAAAGTTATGGAATGTGAGAGGAGCCACAAATTTCCTTCCACCCAGCATTCACCCAAGAGTCCTGATAAAAATGGTACCTCATTTATGTGGGTAGATCTAGTGCCCGTGACAGGAAATGCCCCAAAACACAGCGTTGACACATCACATTTTCCCAAAGAAAACAGAGCTGTTTTTTGCGAAGAGCCTAGCTGTGGATTTTGGCCTCTAGCTCAGCCGGCACCTAGGGAAACCTACCAAACCTGTGCATTTTTAAAAACTAGACACCTAGAGGATTCCAAGATGGGGTGATCTGAGGGGCTCTCACCAGGTCCTGTTACCCAGAATCCATTGTAGACCTCAAAATGTGGCTTAAAAACACTTTTTCCTCACATTTCGGTGACAGAAAGTTATGTAATGTGAGAGGAGCCACAAATGTCCTTCCACCCAGCATTCCCCCAAGTCTCCCGATAAAAATGGCACCTCACTTATGTGGGTAGGCATAGTTCCTGCAACAGGAAAATGCCCCAAAACACAATGTGGACACATCACATTTACCCAAAGAAAACAGAGCTGTTTTTTGCAAAGTGCCTAGCTGTAGATTTTGGCCTCTAGCTCAGCCGGTACCTAGGGAAACATACCAAACCTGTGCATTTTTCAAAACTAAGCACCTAGGGGAATTTAAGACAGGGGGACTTGTGGGGCTCTTACAAGGTTCTGTAACCCAGAATCCTTTGCAAACCTCAAATTGTGGCAAAAAAAAAACTTGGCACGAGGGTGAGTGATGGTTCAGTAGATCAAATTTTATTAACAAGAGATTTCACAAAAAATTAAATGCACTGTTAGTAACTGAAATGCCAAAAAACTGAACCAATGACTCACAGCTCTTGAGCTGTAACACCACGACAAGGCACCAACCGCTTTGCAGTCCATTCACACACCTTTCATACATGACATGCACAAGACCATTTACACCGCCAGCCACTAGCCCAGCATATTACAACCCTCGCATTGACAGACAGCGCCACTCAAGGGCCCATCACTTACAAACACCTACATGCCTGATACAGCAATCACACCAGCTGGTGGGAGTGTGTGGACTGGTGTTTGGCTGGCGGTGTATTGCAGTGGCCAATAGCAAGTCACTATTAACACCGCCAACCAAGCGCCACACCACGTACACTGCCATCACTTTTTTTAATCAACAAAGAAATCACTAACTAATTATAAGTACAAAACTACAAACACAAAAGCTGTACCTAAATATGTGACAGTAATGCCAGCAAAGAAACTAAACATATGAATCAGGCAGTTTACGCTCACAGTATTTCCCAGAAATGTTTTTGTGTGTGGTAACTCCTCAAACAGCCACCCACACACAGCCCAGGCTTTGAAGGACAATCTGGGCAGTACATTAGAGTCTCCCTCCGGATACCTCTTCGAGCTCAGACTTTACATTTCTTAGCTGGAAAATCTTTCATGGGCGTGGGAGGAATGTGCTCAGCAAAGTGGAGATCTTTCAATCCAGCCACATCCTCCACCACTTCTTCTCTAGGAAATCTTGCCTGTTCCACCGCAATAAGGCTCTCTATCACTGTCACCTGAAATTTCACAAATGTCATCTTTGACTCTGGAGAACTATCCTTGATCACAATAAAAGCATTAAAAGTTGCCAAGTTGAAGAGGTGAACCGCTATCTTCTTATACCAAACGTAAGACTTACGAATAGCAGTATAAGGTTCAAACCTCTGATCAACTCTACACACAACTTTACGCTTCCCATGTGCTTATTTTAATCTAAAATGCACACAGGTTTGCGCACTTCAGCAGCTTGGCCCCAAACAGTCACAGGGGAAGTACTCTCATCATGGATGGTAGTTAGTATGTAGACATCCCTCCTGTCTGCAAATTTCAGAGCTAGCAGCTCATCATTCCGCAAGACACTGCACTGTCCCCTATCAAGTTTTTTTTACAGACAAGCTCCCTTGGATAGCCTTTTAGGTTAGAACAGGTTGTGCCACAAGCAATATTGTCCACTCTAAACAATTCCTTGAACAATTGCACTCCAGTGTAGAAGTGTCTACATATAAATGGTGACCTTTGTTAAAGATTCATCTACCAAGTTCCCACACAATTTTCTCACTAACTCCAAAAGTGGGCAGACAACTGGGGGGTCAATATTGGAATCCCTACCAGTGTAGACCCAGAAATTATACACATATCCTGTACTACTTTCAGACAGCATATACATTTTAATTCCATAACGTGCCCTCTTGCTAGGAATGTTCCGCGTAAAAAACAAACGGCCCTTGAACAGAACCAACACTCGTCCACAGCTGTTTCGTTGCCTGGACCTCTGAAAACCGATCTACAAAATGATCTAGGACAGGCCTAATCTTAAAAAAGATGGTCAGAATCAGGGTGATCGTGTGGCAAGGCTAAAGCATTCTCAACAAAATGCAACATCCGAAGAAGAAGCAAATACCGATTACTACTCATGGTTGCAGGAAATATAGCTGTTGCCATCAAGGCACTAGTAGACCAATAAGAAGCCAGTGGTGGCTTCCTGATCAACCCCATCAAAAAAGTCAAACCCAAGAACTTTTTTTTTATCTCTTCCAAATTTGTGTGAATCCATTGGGTTTCTCTAGATTGTGGCCTCAGTCCCTCAAATACTGCTCCGCATACAAATTAGTCTGCTCAAACATCTCTTCCAAAATTTCATCGTCCATAAACAACTAAAAGAAATTGACAGGCAAAAAGTTTTCCGTTTTGGCTCTACACCACGGGAGACCAGTAAAGGCAGGCAAATCTGGCTGCTCCATGTTTGGGGCAACCAAGAGTTCAGGTCTTCCAATGGGAAACCTTTCAGCTCCAGGCTGCTGCATTATTGGCACATGAGTGTCCGTCTCTAAAACAGACACTTCATCTGCACTGAGAGTGGCTTCATCATGAGAAGATTCCTATTGGACAGAAAATTCACTGCCAGAATCTCTCACTTCCTCCTCTGCCTCAGATGCAGAGTCAGTCTCATAATCATGGTCAGAGGATGACTCAAAAAGAATGCCAACAACCTGTTGAGCGGTTACTCTGTGGCTAGCCATGATCCTTTCTAAGAAGTATAACTTTACACATGCGGCAACAGCAACCAGCACTGTCTAAATTAAGTAATAAACAAAGTGTGGCTTTCTCAAAAGAGTTATGTACTCAAAGACTATACCACGCACTTGCCTGAAAAAGCTAGACTCACCAGCAACTACTCTGCACAGACACAGTAATCACCAATGATATCCCACTAAAAAGAAAAAAGAAAAGCAAATTAGACATAAAACAACACTAATATCATTGTGTACAAATCTAAGGACAATTTCACACACAATCCTGCATTTAGTATACCACCTAGAAACATGTCATTCATGGATGGCAACAATATTAATTTGGAATAAATGGTTTTTACTTACCTAAAACATGCAACTACACAAAACTGCAGGTCAACCACTGCCAAAACTACAAGGAGCCACAGTAAAGAAAACACAAGCTTTGAAGTAGAATAAAAAGGAGAAATAAACTGTCATAATCACAAATGCAAATACTTCGCCAGTTGACAAGGTGGGCTGTGTAGCATTTCCGGCAGGCAGTGTGTCAATTTTCGGTGCACAAGGAGTTCCTTGAAGAGATTAAGGCCCTCATTACAACCCTGGTGGTCGGTGTTAAAGCGGCGGTAATACCGCCAACAGGCCGGCGGGAAAAAATATTGAAACATGACCATGACGGAAACCGCCAACATAGAGAGCCACTTTAACACTCCGACCGCCGCGGTGGTAGAAACAAACACCGCGGCGGTAACCGCCAACAGACAGGCGGAGGACAAAGTACCGCCCACTGTATTTCAACATGCCTATTTGCCACTTCTTCTGGGGCGGAACCAACGCTATCAAAAGCACAGTGGAAACAGTACACAGAAGGGAAAACACCTCTCGATACCCAACAAGGAACCAGGATGCCATGGAGCCCGAACTACCAATGCTGCTCTTCCTAATGCTCTATCAGGAGCAGGAGAGACACCATCGACGACCACGGTGAGTACTGCATCTACAACTCAGGGGAGGGGGGGAGGGAAAAGAGGGTGACACACACATGCAACACGCAACACCCCCACCCTCACCCACAACACCATACACACAAATACATGTAGCAATATTACATATCTACGCCATCACCCCCTGGAAGAATGCAAGGACAAAATTAAATGATTGTAATCATGAAAAATCTGCTAGTCAAAATTCAGTATATACAAATATATACACCAACTACACAAGTCCGGATAGTGGACCAATCATTGTCCATGGACCACTGGCCCCAAAATGCATGGGCGAAGCCCACACAAGATACCTGACTGGAAACGGAGAGAACACTGCTGGGGCATCAGATCGAGAATAAACAGGCACCTGAGGGAGAGGTGGAGGGTGGGCACCTCAGCCAGATGAACGCGCTACGCCACTGCTGCACGAGGGGGCTCGATGGCCATTTCTGTATTCTGGGGAGTGCAAAGCCACAGTCTCTCAAGTCTCTCCAGTGGGTGGTTTGCCCACTGCTTTATCCTGGGGAGAGCGAAGCCACAGTCTATCAAGTCTCACAAGTGGGTGGTTTTCCCACTGCTTTATCCTGGGGAGTGCAAAGCCAAAGTCTCTCAAGACTCTCCAGTGGGTGGTTTGCCCACTGCTTTATCCTGGGGAGTGCAAAGCCACAGTCTCTCAAGTGGATGTCATTCACCACTGGTTCTGGAGTGGACATGGTGCCCAGAGTGCTTCATCCTGCCAAGGACTGAGGTAGTGGATGTATTTCTCCACTGGTTCTGTAGGGGGCCTGGTGCCCAGAGTGCTTCATCCTGCCAAGGACTGAGGTAGTGGATGTATTTCTCCACTGGTTCTGGAGGGGGCATGGTGCCCAGAGTGCTTCATCCTGCCAAGGACTGAGGTAGTAGATGTCATTCTCCACTGGTTCTGGATGGGTCCTGGTGCCCAGAGTGCTCCACGTGCAGTGTGGCCGGTACCATTCCCTCACCTAGGTGTGTGAGCCACGAGATTGCCAATGAACAGGTAGCATGATATGCCTTGGAGGCAGCGACATACCCCACGCTGCTGTGTCTTCGCCTTCCACCTGAAGGTGCAAACAGTGATGGAAGTCATGCCTCATGGAAGCTGGCCAGGGTCCAGGAATTCTCCTCCAGCCTCGGACGACTGACCACTGGGGATGGTAGCCATGTCAGCCATGGTGCCACTGTCCGAGCACATCGCTGGGCTGGTGGCGGTGCTTGCGGCGGTGTCTGTGGCGCTGGTGCTGGCGGTGGTGCATGGGTCAGCACCTGCTAAGGGACACAGCAGGATGTCTCCTGCATCCTCGGACGGCTGCCCACTGGAGAAGATGCTGGGGTCTGTCACTGAGGCTGTAGACGCGTCGGTGGCTGTGCAGGTGGTTGTGCAGGTGGCGGTGCAGTTGGCAGTGCTGGTGGTGGGGCAGCTTGCTGTGTTTGCCGCCGTACAGGTTTGTGTTGTCGTGGACAGAAGGGGTGACACTGGTCCCTCCGTCGGTGCCACCGTGCCCTGCCCTGACCTGCTCTTCTGCTTTTGTCCCTTTCCCTGATGGTGCCGCAGGTGTCTTGCCACTATCCCCTTTTGTTTTTGCGGAACCCTTGGTGGCTGGTATGTGCGGCTTCTCCCTCCGGGATGTGGGCACCTTCTTCACCTTGGCAGGTGGTGGAATGTCCTTGCCCTCGCTACGTGGCACACTTGCAGCCCTGATGGGTGGTGCACTTGATGACCCCGCAGTTGCTGGCACCTCTGTGCATGGGGATTTGGTGGCTGAGGTGCTGGGTTGGGAGCTGGAAAGCCTGGCCCTAGGGGAAGGATGGGGGGGTGAAGGGAAGAGGTCAAGGGTTGGCAGGAAAAGTTTTTTAGACACACTGGGACGGGAAGATGGAATGGGTTTGGGAGTGGAGGAAGAGGTAGTGGTTGTAGGAGGTGTACGTCTGCTGAATTTGGGTGAAGGTGCATTACCCAGAGACTGTTGGAAGGTGGATGGCTGTTGGGTGGGTGGGTGCCTGCATTTGTGTACTTTGGGAGGAGTGCTCACGGACACACTGGGAGAGGACACAGGGAATGTGTGAATGGAAGTGGGGGTGGTGATTGCACATGAGTGGTGTGTGGTGATGGGCGTGCTGGTGATGGAAGTAGTGGCTGAGGATGTAGTGCATGCAGGTGTGAGTGGAGACGAGACAGGGAGGGAGGAGGAGGACGTGGAGGAGGGGGACACAGTGGAGGCAGAGGATGTTGGTGTGTCTGCATAGGGGTGGTACTTGTGTGAGTGCCTGTGGGATGTGTGGTGCTTATGTTTTCCTGAGCCACTTTTGTGTGTTGATGTGTGTGCATGCTGCCTGATGGTGTGCTTGGGATAGGCTGAGGCACAGGGGATTTGGTCTGGGTAGTGGAAGTTGGAGGGGGGAGGCTGGACACAGGGACAATGGCTGCCATCAGTGCTGAAGCCAGAGCCTGAAATGCTCTCTGTTAGGCCGCGTGCCCAGAATGAATGCCCTCCAGGTATGCATTTGTTTGTTGCAAATGCCTCTCAACACCCTGGATGGCATTCAAAATGGTAGATTGCCCAACAGTGAGGGATCCCAGGAGGTCAATAGCCTCCTCACTGATGGCAGCAGGGCAGAATGGGGCAGGGCCTGAGGTGCCTTGGGCGAAGGAGATGCCCACCCTCCTGGGTGAGCGGGCACGGGACAAATACTGAGGGGCTGCTGGGAGGGCGGTGCTGGTGGGGTGGTGGTGGCTGTACCTGTTGATGCGGTGGGCACAGAGGTGCCCGCCACCGCAAGGGAGCTCCTATCAGAGGAGGAGTCGCTGTCACTGGTGTATGCTCCTGAACCCGTCGTGGAGCTCCCCTTGCCCTCCGTCCCACTAGTGGCTTCAGACTCCTTTGCTTCACCCTCCAGGGCCAAGTGGGTTGCAGCGCCCTCCTGCTCCGGTGCAACTGCTCCTCCGCCTGATGATGCTATTGCACACAAGAACAGGGAGACAACAGAAAGGGGGGGTAAAGACAGAAGAAAAACCTGTTCAGTGCATGCAACACCACTACCGTTGGTGGACACAACACACAGGGAGCAGCCCTCAGCACTACGCCATGCACTAACAGTTCCTAGAAAATTTGGGGTATGAGGCCTAAGCCCAATTGCTGCACACCTGGAAGTCACAGGAGCCTGACTAGGTGTAGATGGCTCTTACCACTAGTGGGGTTGGGGTGTCACATATCCTGCCTCACAAGGGACCTTGCCTGCCAAGTTCATCCTGGCCTTGGGGAACACACTGCCCACCTCCCCCACACAGACACCTCGTAAGGCGCACAGAGTAATCTGAATGAGAGTGTACTCACCCCCTTGTGGCTGCTGTGATGCCCTCCAGCGCCCATCCAGCTCTGGATAGGGCACCGCCAGGATCCGGGAAATCAGGGGGGACATGGTGCGGCGGGCACCCCTTCCACGTTGGGAGGCCATCCCCAGCTGGGCCTCCACCATCTTCTTGCTCCAGCTGCGCAGGTCCTCCCGTCTTTTACGGCAGTGGGTACTCTGTCTGTGGTAGCCCCCCAGGGTCCGGACGTCCTTGGCGATGACACTCCAAATACCCTTCTTCTGGTGGGCGCTGACCTAGAGGAAGGGTACAGGGGAAAGGAAATTACTCACCTCTCCGGACTGTCATACTCATTGCCCACCAGTTCCACCTATGCCCTGAAGCACATACACTCACCATCCGCACATGCAGGCCTCAGCCCCCCCATGTATCTTCCATCCACACCACTCAAAACAGGCATTGCCCATGCAGCATGCTCTCAGTATACTCACCTGTTTGTCTGGAGGACCGTACAGTTGTGTGTACTGGGGGAGGACCCCATCCACTAGTTTCTCCAACTCCTCCGAAGTGAAGGCAGGGGCCCTTTCCCCAGACACTGTAGCCATCGTCGCTTCCAGACACAGGTCACAGTAGCACTTGCAGTGTAGGTCCACTCCTGTTGAAGGTCAGGTATCAAGTGAGTGAACAGACAGAAAATGGTGGTCACGTCCGCAGCAGTGCGTAACGTCACCACCGGCGTACATCGTCATTGGCTCCTGGGACCCATAGGGCCCAATGTTAACCAATGCAGAATTGCGCTGCGGTCTTCGACCGCCCACCGCAATGGTGTACAATGCCAGTGCAGTTACCTCATTTCCCCTTGTCCCACCTTACAGGTCAGGCAGCTTCCATTTCAGGGGGCCACAGGGGATGGATAAAAACTGCATCACATCTTATCTAGGCCGGGAATACAGACAGATACCGGCACATTGTGGATTACAAACGTTTCTGAAAATAACACATTGTGATACCTCAGTGTTGGATGACTCTCTGCTCGCTGTTCTCCTCCATAGGGCACGTCCTCTGGGTCAGGTGATGAGACGGCGGCATCCTTCCGGTGTACTGACCCCTAGTAGACCTGCTGAAATTGGAAGAGAGACACATCATAATCACATACAGACTTGATCGTGCAACAATCCATAAACTGTATGCCCAGTTGGAGCCAGACCTGAGATCAGCTATCCGCCATTCCACAGGAATACCCCCTCTAGTGCAGGTCCTGTCTGTACTCCATTTCCTGGCCAGTGGGTCTTTTCAAACAAAAGTGGCCATGGCATCAGGGATGTCACAACCAATGTTATCTAACGTATTGTCCAGAGTGTTATCTGCCCTGCTGAAACACATGCGCAGCTACATCGTTTTACCTCAGGTGGAGGATTTGCCAACGGTGAAAGGTGACTTCTATGCCCTGGGACATATCTCCAACATCAATGGTGCCATTGATGGTACACATGTGGCATTGGTACCTCCCACAGGAATGAACAGGTATACAGAAACCGGAAAAGCTACCATTCGATTAATGTGCAGATGGTGTGTTTGGCAGACCAGTACATCTCCCATGTGAATGCCAAGTATCCTGACTCTGTGCATGACACTTACATTTTGAGGAATAGCAGCATCCCTTATGTGATGGGGCAACTCCTGAGGCACTGTGTGTGGCTAATAGGCGAGGCCAAGGTCCCAATACAGTTGACATAGGTGTCTGGGTCTGGGGTTGTCTGTAAGGGCTAGTGTTTGTCTAACAGTTGTCCCTTGACATTTGCAGGTGACTCTGGTTACCCCAACCTGTCATGGCTACTGTCCCTAGTGAGGAATCCCAGGACAAGGGCAGAGGAACGCTACAATGAGGCACATGGGTGAACTAGGAGGATAATACAATGCATCTTCGGCCTCCTGAAGGTCAGATTCTGGTGCCTCCATCTGAAAGGTGGTTCCCTATACTACTCACCGAAGAAGGTGTGCCAGATAATCGTGACCTGCTGTATGCTGCACAACCTGGCTTTGCGACGCCAGGTGCCTTTTCTGCAGGAGGATGGGCCAGAATGTGGTCTTGTGGCAGCTGTGGAGCCTGTGGACAGTGAAGAAGAGGAGGCAGAAGAAGAGAATATCAACAACCGAATCAACATCATCATGCAATACTTCCAGTGAGACACAGGTAAGAAGATGTAACTGCTTCCCACATCTCATACTATTGTTGGAGCTAGCATAAGTCTGTCATTTTCACTCAGTGTATAGATACTGACTTGTCACTTTGACTTTCCATTTCACAGATCTGGGTCCCACTTTGTGCCCTCTGCTATGCTTACTGCTGGCCTACAGCTGTGTTACATTGGTATGTGAACAAGTAAATTGACATTGCTATATTCCATAGATATTGCAATTACACATTTGTGAAAGCACAGACTGACTCCAGATTGTTTTGTGATTCAAGTGTGTTTATTCCTGTGCAAATAGATGGAGGGGGTTGGAAAATGGGCTGGGGTGATGGTGGAGGTATGTCCATGGCAGAGTCCAGTCTATTTGTTTCACAGGTGCATTGTCCAAAGGGACATAGGAAGTGGAGCAATGGCAGTTTAAGGTGGACAGGGTGACATAGTGGGACAGAAGGGTGACATTCAGGGGGGTCTTATTTCCTGGCGGGGGTTTTGGGAATGTTCTCTGTCTTGTTCCTGGATCTCAGGGACCGTTTGCGGGGTGGTTCTCTATCTGCAGGGGGTGTGGTGCTGGTGGCCTGTTGTTCCTGTGGTGGTGCCTCCTGTCCACTAGCGCCGGCAGAGGTGCAGGGCTGGTCATCATTCAGGCTAGTGTTACATGCAGGGCTTGGTGTGCCACTGTGTCCCTCCTGGTGTTGTGAAGGTCTGCCAGCACCCCTGCAATGGTGACCAGGGTGGTGTTGATGGACTTCATGTCCTCCCTGATCCCCAGGTAGTGTTTCTCTTGCAGCCGCTGGGTCTCCTGAAACTTGGCCAGTACGGTGCCCATGGTCTCCTGGGAATGGTGGTAAGCACCCATGGTGCTGGAGAGTGCCTCGTGGAGTGTGTGTTCCCTGGGCCTGTCCTCCCCCTGTCGCACAGCAGTCCTCCCAGCTTCCCTGTTATCCTGTGCCTCTGTCCCCTGAACCGTGTGCCCACTGCCACTGCCCCCAGGTCCCTGATCGCCCTGTGTTAGTGGGGTTGCCTGGGTTCCCTGCAGTGGTGGACACACTGCTGATTGACGTGTCCTGGGGACAGAGGGATGGGCCCGCTTGGTGGGTGCTGTGGTGGTGTTTCCTGAGGGAGTAGATTCAGTGGTGGTTTGTGACTGTGTCAGGGGACCGACTGTCCTGAGGTCCCTAATGGGCCGGGCTGGGCATCTTCATCCAGGCGTGCAGAGCTGCTGTCATCACTGTGAGCCTCTTCTGAGTGGGGACTGGATATGTCAGGCACCTCCTGTCCGGTGACGTTGGGTATGGGTCCTGTTGGGGTGTAAATGGATAGTTATTGTATCTGTGTGTGCCATCTTGTGCAATTGGTGATTGACCCTCTACTCCTGTGCTTGCATTATTGCCGTGGCCCGTGTGTGATTGGTGATTTTGGGGCATGAGTGAGTCTCTCTACTTGAAATGAATGCTTTGGTGATAGGTGTCCATGCATTGGTGTCACATGCAGGGCTTGGTTTTGGGAAGTGTGGGTTGTCTTAGTGAGGTATCTGTGGGTTGTTGGGGTGAAGGGTGTGAGGGTAACAGTGGCGGTATGTGATGGCATGCAGGTGGAGTGGGGGATAAAGTAGTAAATATTTGCCTTACCAGAGTCCAGTCCTCCTGCTACTCCATCGAGGCCCTCAGGATGCATGATCGCCAAGACTTGCTCCTCCCATGTTGTTAGTTGTGGGGGAGGAGGTGGGGTCCACCGCCAGTACTCTGTACAGCAATCTGGTGTCTGGAAACCACAGAAAGTGCCTTCCCCCGTAGGTCGTTCCACCTCTTCCTGATGTCATCCTGTGTTCTTGGATGTTGTCCCACTGCGTTAACCCTGTCGACAATTCTGCACCATAGCTCCATCTTCCTTACAATGGATCTCTGCTGCACCTGTGATCCGAATAGCTGTGGCTCTACCCGGACGATTTCCTCCACCATGACCCTGAGCTGCTCCTCAGAGAACCTGGGGTGTCTTTGAGGTGCCATGATGTGGTGTGGGTGATGTGTGAGGTGATGTCTGTTGTGATGTGTGAGGGGATGTGTTGGTGTGTGTTGTTTGAGGTGCGTGGATGTTGGGTAAGTGATCGTATTGTGTGTCTGTGGATGCTGGTGTTGTTTTAGGAAGTCTCTCTCTCTCTGGCCTTCTTTCAAATTCTTGGTTGTAAGGGTTTGTGGGTGATGTGGGTGTGTGCTTTATATTGGATTGGGTGTGTGGGTGTGGTATGTGTATGTGTATCAGGTGTGTGTATTTCGAACTGTCCAGTGTGGTTGTGTTTTGTTAGTGTGTGTGTATTTTGAGCGCAACGGTGTGTACAGCCAATGGTTTACCGCGGTTCAATGACTGCCGCATTGATTCGTGGGTCGTGACACTGTGGACGTATTCCTGTTGGTCTGATGGTGTCGGTTTTGGTATCGCCAGTTTTTCACTGACCTTTGGTGTGGCGGACTTGTGTGGGTGTCTGTATTGTGGCGGATTCCGAGCTGTGGATCGTAATACCTGTAGCGGAATTCCACGGCCGCAGCAGTATGTTGCCGGTCTTCTGCAAGACTTCAGAAAACAGGAGACAAGCTCAATCCAACCCCTTTGAGAGCACTTTTCAGCAGTCAGATGGCAGGGCAGCAGTCCTTCACAGCAAAGCAGTCCAGATGAGTAATTTGGGCAACCAGGCAGGTCCTCTTGGCAGGTTGCAGGTTCAGATCCAGAAGTGTCTGAGTTGGTGGGGTCAGAGACCCAGTTTATGTACACAAAAGTGTGAAGTGGGAGAGACTTCAAAGAGTGGTTTTGAAGTACACAAGGTCCCCTTTCAACACAGGTCTATCTGCCAGGGTCCCAGTAGGGGGTTTGGAATTCCATTGTGTGAGGGACTTTGAAATGTAAGTGTCAGCCCCTCCACCCTCCCAGCCCAGTAAGACCCATTCAGTATGCAGATGAGTGAAGGTGTGACTGAGTATCCTGTATTTGTGGTTGTCTTGGTGACATGCACAAGAGAGCTGTCACGCAGCCCAGCCCAGATGTGGATTGGGGAGAGGCTGTAAAGTACAGATGGATTTCGAGGTTCAAGAAAATGCTCGTTTTCTAAAAGTGGCATTTCTAAAATATTAATAAAAAACCTAACTTCACCAATAAACATGATTTTGTATTACCATTCTGGCCATACTAAATATTACCTAGTTACCCCTTTCTGATCAGAATCTACCACTCAAACAGTATATGAGGGTAGCACTGATGCTATCCTATGAAAGGAGCAGGCCTCACAGTAGTGGAAAACAAATGTAGGAGTTTTCCACTACCAGGACAGATAAAACATACATGTACCTGTCCTGCCTTTTACCTACATAGCACCCTGCCCTATGGGCTACTTAGGGCCTACCTTAGGGGTGACTTATATGTAGAAAAAGGGAAGTTTAGAGCTTGGCAAGTGCTTTTAAATGCCAAGTTGAAGTGGCAGTGAAACTGCACACATGTCGCGCAATGACAGGCCTGAGACATGGTTGAGGGGCTACTTATGTGGGTGGTACAACCAGTGCTGCAGGCCCACTAGTAGCATTCGATTTACAGGCCCTGGGCACATGTAGTGCACTTTACTAGTGACTTACAAGTAAATCAGATATGCCAATTGGGAATGAACCAATGTTACCATGTTTGTAGGGAGAGAGCATATGCACTTTAGCACTAGTTAGCAGTGGTAAAGTGTGCAAAGTCCTAAAACCAGCACAAATGATGTCAGAAAAAGAAGAGGAGGAAGGCAAAAAGTTTGGGGGTGCCCCTGCAGAGAGGCTATTACCAACATCTGGGAATCAGCTGGTAACACTGCCTCCTTCAACAGACTTATCCTAAAACGTTTAAGATCATCAAACTCTGCCCCCCGGTACATTCATAAGACACAGGTTGCTCCTTCTTGCATTGTTCTCCAGTCTCTCCATTCTATCCAGAGACTATTCCTTTGCCCCACACATTCAATTTCTGCCATGTATACCTCTACTAAAGCACTTAACTTAGCAACTTCCTTTTCCAGAGCCTTAGTCCGAACAGTCAGGCATTTCAACTTCTTCTCAAAGTTCACACATGTAAAATGTATCTCTTATGCTTGCTTCTGAGACCTCAAACCCTTTCCACACCTCTGCTGATAAGGTCAACAGCATCTTGTGAGTTCTGGTCTCCTTGCCTGAATTTATGCTTCCTGACACTGGTTTTGACACTGCGGCTGATCCTGCACTTTACCTCTCTTTCAAGAGATGCCATTGATACTAACATATTTTCCTCTCCCATTGTCCTGCAAAGCCAAACCTTGAAGTGGTTTGGTGGGGAACATGGCATCCTGGTGACAGAGCGGGATGGGAGCACACATGCAAAGATGCCGAGTCAATGATTTAGTGGCCTGGCTGGGGACAACAATGCTGCAGGGCTAGGAAAATGGGTTTTCAGGGTACTGTCAGCAAAATCATATTTGGCCCTCAAAAGATTTGAGTCTCACGTCTATGACAGCGATCACCTCTCAGTAGAGCCGAGTGGCATTGGTGTGCAGCAGGAGCTGTGCTGCATTCCATCATGTCACCTTCCAGGGGAGGGTGAGCGGAGGCTGTGGAATTTGTACACACTCTAAATCCATCACTGGAAGTGGTGTAAGGACAACTTTCCCAAGGAGCGGAGAGGAGTGCCCAGAGTGCCCAGAATTGAAGCAGCCGGCCCGGATATTAGTGGTGCTGATGTCGGCTTCTGTATGTAGAGTGTAGGTAAGTGGGTATGGCTAGAGGAGGTCAGAAAGCAAAGGTCTTCAGGTAGCTGCACAACTGAGCCTTTTAGCCCTTCAATGAGTACAGAGGGGAGCTAAGTACTCTCTACAGGCAACTGCACACGTCGCCGCACACAAAACAGCCAGCCTGGAGAAGAGCAGCATCCCAAGATAGAGATATGTATGGTGTACAAAACTGAGGCATGGAGCGCAAGGCTCCAAAGTACGGTGGCCCTGAGAGGGAGTGGTCCAAGATAAAAGCCCTCAGCAATCGACTGATGAGAGAAGTAGGAAGGAAGAAGTCTTCCTTTTTGTGTCAAATAATTGTTTCAGTTTTACTTAGTTTTTCTTAATTGGTCTGGGATTTTTCTTGTGTGGTGTTTTCACTATATTAATGTTTGTGTGTTGCCTAAACACTTTACACACTGCCTCTAAGTTAAGCCTGACTGCTTTTGTACAGACCTATTAGAGGGTTAAGCACTGGTGAACTTAGGGAGTTTTTGTGGTTTACCCTGACAAGGATCGTGGCTGCTGCTTGAGAAGGTCTCACACCCACCACAACCACCAACCCAATGTCTCACAGTCCACATCTAAAACTATGGCTGTATATGTCTACAGGATGTACTAGACATGTGGTGCCTAATAGTGCAACAAATCTAGATAAATTGGGCTTAGACACAAATACCACTTCCACAAGGTCTGCAAAAGACATCAATAATACTGACTGTAAACTAAAGGGAAGACAGACTAACTAAAATGGAAACTGTAGCTAAAGTGAAATGTGTTCTGCATGTATTTGGAAAACCTCAAACATTCTGCTATAAAAAATTTAAAAAGCCTAAAAGCAAGTGATTAAGATAAATAAAAAATTTAATTATAAAATGGAATGGTCATAGTACTCACCACATCCCTGGAATAACGTCTAATCAAATTTCTTCATGGCACATTTCCAGAAAAGAAGAATATGCCAGAAATGTTTGAAGGAATCACATTACATCACTTGTTCTATGTGCAATAACTCATGTTTCCAAACTGAAATCAAAGGGGTCTCTGCAATATAAAACACAGGATTATGACTAACATACATAACACCCCTCCTAGAGGGAGTGCACATTTAACTAAGTTGCTCATGGTTCGTGTTCCCAGATTGACTACTGGTTGGGAACCAGTGATATATCAGGTTGTGTTATTACTATTTCACATATCCCTAGAACCTTGTCAGATCAATCTCCTGTGATCCTTTCCCTCAATAGTCCCTATTATATACTATATATTGTTTTTATCTATTCCCCGTCACCAAGTTACTATCTAGCTGAGTGCTGGGACGTGTCTTTGAAGAAGCTGTGTACCTTATAAGTGGATTATTATTATTATTATTATTATTATTATTATTATACTTTCCTTTAGAGAACATGGTGGCTACAACCCACTGAATTATTCGATTTTTTCTTTAGAATAGAAATAAGGCAGGTAATACAAGCATAGTTTGATGAGAATCAGGGTTCAGTTGCCAAATTCACAACACTGTGGGAGGCTTTTAAATCAAATGTTAAAAGAGAATACATATTAAAAGTGTATGGGATACACAGATCACTATGCGGATGACTTGACTGACTGGAATCAGAAATTATAATGTAGTCAATCCATTCAAACTGAATTGGAAGACCTGAACAAACCAACTGTGGGTGAAATTTTGTGACGCTGCTGGAAGGGCAGTTGCATTTTTGTGCAAATATGTCACCGTTTGCAGATATGGAGAGGGTGATAGACAAGGTACACCCTCGCTCGGGTAGTTTTTTGTGTTTGGGCCTCCTCAAAGATTCTCGAAATTGAGTGTTGTTTCGGGAGCTCTTTAACACAAGCTTTGACATACTGCATAACCTTACTCAGATTAATATAGACTTATACTCTCTGAAGCTGAACTTGATGTATCCAAAACATAATAACTATTTAAACAGGGCAATCCATGCATGTTTCGAAAATCACTGAGAAATGCCTTGCTTCCTTATAACCTTTGAGGGAATCAAAGCAGTTAGAAACTGTTAAAAAAATTGTACAGCCCCTGCAGAGATAACATCCACAGAGAATATTAAAACAAATCTGCACATCTCCTTGCTCAATTCCCACATCCAGTATACCCCGTGTACTTTCACTCTGTAGTCTTGCCCCTGACTATGTAAGAGTTGATTATGATTACTTTACTAAAATCAAAAGAAACCCCACAGAAATGTAAATGTTACGACCATTATCACTCATAAACTACTAGCTCATAGATTACCTCCAGTGTTATAGTTTTTGGTACAACTAGATCATCCCCAGATGCTCCACTGCTGGCAATTCACACTTTCTATTTGTGGTTATGCAATAGAAAGAGGTGGTAGCTCCTTGTTATACAATGTCAAGGCATGTGATTCTATGGCCCTTCCTTATCACTGTAATTGAAAAAATTGGTTTGGGCACAGCTATGACCAAATTAATTGCTCTCCTCCATATTGAGCCCAATACCAAAATAAGAATCAATAGTTTGATGTCTCCTTCATTAGCTATGTACATGGGCACCAGTCAGGGATGCTTTATCATCCATTTTGTTTGCCCTCATGGCCTATCCTCTTGCTGAGTTAAAAATACTCACAACACCCCTTTTTAATCATACCACCCCTGTGACAGGTATTAAATTAGTAATATCATCCAGAGGGTCGTATTTTTAACTCACCAAGTCCCCACCACTCCTATCCTATTCACATTGATGAAACCAACAGTGCACCCACGTATTCTGTCGGTCGCAGCACACCTCATTCTGCAGCAGAACGGGAGGAAACCCAATGATGAAAAATGCCACCAAGGGGAAACCCTGGTGGGTGAGGGTTTTTTAAACAAATAAATCTTTTTTTCTCCCTGTGGAAGTTTCTTTTTCGCGATGGGCCTTTATGTACTTTTACTGAAGCATTAAGGAGGATAGACCCAGCTCCTTTAAACCCTCCTTCTCCCCTCTAGTCAGTGCATTCCGGCAGTGCGCAGCTGCTGGAGTTTTTTCTTGTGAAACCTCTTCATACTTACACGTGTAGGACTAGTAGCACATATGGCGGAAATCATAGGGCTTGCTTTCTCAACTGAGGAGGTTTAAAGCATTTTAGCATCAACATCCCAATTTTGGGACACACCCACATCTGG
Source organism: Pleurodeles waltl (assembly GCF_031143425.1). NCBI lineage: Eukaryota > Metazoa > Chordata > Amphibia > Caudata > Salamandridae > Pleurodeles > Pleurodeles waltl. Next base: position 919,284,456 of record NC_090447.1, read on the forward strand.
GAATATAGGTGATAGCAAGGATTGGGATGAACTTAACACCCTTAAACAAGACCGAGTGAAGACCATGATCCGTGGTATCATGATGACTGAGTGCATGAGTGCGAGTGCAGCACCACAGGGCCTAATAGTGAGGAACGGACCTTTTATTTTTCAAAATGACAAGATTTTCAAGAAAGATTGGTCACTTATATCGTGACATTGCGCTCGAATTGGTTGATTTTGATTATAATAACAGCCACGAACTTTGCAGACAAACTCAAGTGCTAAATCTGCACTATGGAGGTTCGCCTAAAAGCATTCATGTCAACAGGGGCCCTAAAAAAATGCTTAGAGGAGCTCAACCAATCCATCAATGAGTATGACATATATCTACAACAGACTAAATACCAGAAACTTAAGAAAGATGTTAGTTAATTCCCCCATGAAAAGGTTTACTCCTACATTAGAGAAGACTATGGAGGTCATTACAACTCTGGCGGTAAAAGCTGCTTACCGCCGTACAGAAGACCACCAACACACCGCTGTGCCCGCGGAATTCCGCCACAGCTATTATGACCCACATTTCGGAATCCGCCAAAATTCAGACACCCACACAAGTCCGCCGCACCAAAGGTCAGTGATAAACTGTCAAAAACAAAACCTCCACCGTCACACCAACAGAAATACGCCCACACTATCATGACACACGAATCCATGCGGCAGTCTTTCAACCGCGGTATTCCATTGGCGGTACACACTGCCGCGCTCAAAATACACAACTCTTACAAAACACAGCCACATTGGACAATTCAAAATAGACACACCTGATACACATACACACACCACTCCCACACACCCATCACAATATAAAACACACACCCATATCACCCACAAACCCCCACGACCAAAAATTCTGAAAGAAGGCCAGAGAGAGATAGCAACAGCAAGAACAACAGCATCCACAGGCACACAACACCATCACCCACAGAACTTCCACGCACCTCACACAACACACCACTACATATCAGCACACTTAACACCACACACTCCACCCCACACATCACCTACACAACCCCATGGCACGGCAAAGACACCCCAGGTTCTCAGGGTCATGGTGGAGGAAATCGTCCGGGTAGAGCCACAGCTATTCGGATCACAGGTGCAGCACACCTCAATAGCAAGGAATATGGAGCTATGGGAAAGAATAGTGGACAGGGTCAACGCAGTGGGACAGCACCCAAGAAATCGGGAGGACATCAGGAAGAGGTGGAGCGACCTACGGGGAAGGTGTGTTCCGTGGTCTCAAGACACCACCTGGCGGTTCAGCGGACTGGCGGCGGACCCCCACCTCCTCCCCCACAACTAACAACATGGGAGGAGCAGGTCTTGGCGATACTGCATCCTGAGGGCCTCGCAGGAGTAGGTGGAGGAATGGACTCTGGTAAGACAAATCTTAATTATTACATCCCCCACCCTACCTGCATGCCACCACATACCCCCACCCTCACCCCCAGCACCCCAAATCCTCACATATGTCCCAACATCACAAACCACCCATCCCAACACCAAGCCCTGCATGCAACAACAAAACATGGACACCCATCACTAAAGCATGCCCACTGCACATACCCATACAACCCCCTAAACCATCCTCACACAAGGTCCCACACTGGAATGCAAGCACTGGGGTACACTGTCACCCACCCATTGCACACCATGACACACACAGATGTAATAACCATCCTTTTATACCCCTTCAGGACCCCTACCCAACATCACCGGACAGGTGACAGGTGTCCACACATGTCCAAACCACCAACAGAAGAGGCCCACAGTGATGACAGCAGCTCTGTCCAACTGGATCTAGATGACCAGCCTGGCCCATCGGGGACCTCGGGACAGTCGGTTCCCCTCACCCAGTCACAGGCCAGCACAGACCTTCCCCCCTCTAGAAACACCAGCACAGCACCCACCCAGCAGGCCCATACCTCCATCCCCAGGACACGTCAATCAGCAGTGTGTCCACCAATACAGTGAACCCAGGATAACCTACCACCCCATCAACAACAGGGACCTGGGGGCAGTGGTAGTGGGCACACGCCCAGGGGACGGAGGCCCAGGAACACAGGGGAACTGGGAGGGCTGCTGTGCGACAGGGGGCGGACAGGCCAAGGGAACCCACTCTCTATGAGGCCCTCTCCTCCATCATGGGAGCATACCACCACTCCTAGGAGATGATGGCAACGGTACAGGCCAAGTTTCAGGAGACCCAGCGCCTGCAGGAGGAACAGTATGTGGGTTTCAGGGAGGAACTCAGAACCATCAGCTCCACCCTGGGCACCATCGTAGGGGTGCTGAAGGAAGTACTCAACACCAGGAGGGACACTGTGGCACTACAAGGGGCCCCTGACACTACCATGGACGATGAACTGCCCACCACCTCTGCCGGCGCTAGTGGACAGGAGGCACCACCACAGGACCACCACACCAGCACCCCACCCCCTGCAGAGGGAAAACCACCCCGTAAACGGTCCATGAGATCCAGGACAAAGACAGAGCACAATGCCAAGACCCCCGCCAAGAAATGAGCCCACCCTGATTGTCATCCTACTGTCCCACTTTGTCACCCTGTCCATACTTTAACTGCCCCAGCTCCACTTCCTATGCCCATTTGTGTAATGCACCTGTGAGACTAATAGACTGGACTCTTCCATGTACATTTCTCCGCCATCAACCCTCACCATTTCACTCCCCCTCCAATACTGAGCATTTAAATAAACACACTTAAAGCACAAAACAATCTGGAGTCTGTCTGTGATTTCAAAATAGTGTATTAGCAATTACAGTGACAAAATGCTCTTTCAATTGTAATGTCAACATACCTATGTCACACAGCTCTAGTCCATGAGGAATCTAAGCAGATGTCACACAGTGGGACCCACATCTGTGAAATCGTAAGGGAAAGTGACAACTCAGTGACCCTACACTGGGTGAAAACGACACACAGTAGAGAGGTAGTAGTGTTAAAGTACATGAGGTAGGGAGGTCTGTACTCTTACCTGTGTCTCACTGGAAATATTGCTGGATCACTGAGTCCCTGTTGTTCATGTCTTCTTCCTCTGCTTCCTCGTCTTCACTGTCCACAGGCTCCACAGCTGCAACAACACCGCCATCTGGACCATCCTCCTGCAGAAAAGGCACCTGTCGTCGCAAAGCCAAGTTATGAAGCATACAGCAGGTCACGATGATCTGGCACACCTTCTTTGGTGAGTAGAATAGGGATCAACCTGTCATATGGAGGCACCTGAACCTGGCCTTCAGGAGGCCGAAGGTCCACTCGATCACCCTCCTAGTTCGCCCATGGGCCTCATTGTAGCATTCCTCTGCCCTTGTCCTGGGATTCCTCACTGGGGTCAGTAGCCATGACAGGTTGGGGAAACCAGAGTCACCTGCAAATGGTGAGGGACAACTGTTAGGCACGCACTAACCTGGAGGGATATCCCCAGACCCAGACAACCATTCCCACTGACTTGCCTCCAGGTGCTCACTTAATAGCCACACACGGTGCCTCTTGAGTTGACCCATCACATAAGGGATGCTGCTATTCCGCAGGATGTAGGCGTCATGCACTGATCCAGGGAACTTGGCATTCACATGGGAGATGTACTGGTCTGCCAAACATACCATCTGTACATTCATAGAATGATAACTCTTCCGGTTTCTGTACACTTGTTCACTCCTGTGGGGGGAGACCAAAGCCACATGGGTCCCATCAATGGCACCTATGATGTTGGGGATGTGTCCCAGGGCACAGAAATCACCTTTCACTGTAGGCAAATCCTCCACCTGAGGGAAAACGATGTAGCTCCGCATGTGTTTCAGAAGGGCAGACAACACTCTGGACAATACATTGGAAAACATAGGCTGGGACATCCCTGATGCTATGGCCACTGTTATTTGAAAAGACCCACTTGCAAGAAAATGGAGCACTGACAGCACCTGCACTTGAGGGGGGATTCCTGTGGGATGGCGGATTGCTCACATCAGGTCTGGCTCCAACTGGGTACACAGTTCCTGGATTGTGGCACGGTCAAGCCGGTATGTGATAATCAAATGTCGCCCGTCCATTGTCGACAGGTCCACCAACGGTCGGTACACCGGAGGATGCCGCTATCTCCTCACATGTCCCAGCGGACAGTGCCTATGAAGGACAACAGCGAGCACAGAGTCAAATAACTCAGAGGTACGTACCCAGAGTTTACCCAGAACACCAATCATACACAAAAGGTGGCCTGTATGTGTGTTGACTCTAGGCCTAGGTATGTGTGACGCAGTTGGAAATGAAGCCATGTGGGCCCCTGAAATGGCGGCTGCCTGACCTGTAAAGTGGGACAATGGGATGTGAGGTAACTGCGCTGGCGTTGTACACCGTCGCAGTAGGCGGTCGAAGACCGCTGTGCAATGCTGCATTGGTTAACATTGTACCCTATGAGATCCAGGAGCCAATGACGATGTATGCTGGCGGTGACGGTATGCACCGCCACGGACGTGACCGCCATTTCTATCTGTTCAATCACTCGATACCTGATCTTCGACAGGAGAGGACCTACACTGCAAGTGCTGCTGTGACCTCGGTCTGGAAGAGACAATGGCTCGAGTGTCTGGGGAAAGGGCCCCTGCCTTCACACCGGAGGAGTTGGAGAAGCTTGTGGATGAGGTCCTTCCCCAGTACACACTTCTCTATGGTCCTCCAGACAAACAGGTAAGTACACAGGGAGCATGTTGTATGGGCTATGCCTGTGTGGAGAGGGCTGGATGTAAGAAGGAAGGGGGGAGTGTGCTGCGTGCATGAAAGACGGTGAATGCATGTGCCACATGGCAAGGGTAGGGATGGGGGCCAATCACTTTGATGGTGCAGTTGGTAATAACTTCTCTTTTTCCCCTGTACATTTCATGTAGGTCAGCTCCCACCAGAAAAAAGATATTTGGCGTGCCATCGCCAAGCACGTCCGGACCCTGGGGGTCTACCACAGACGGAGCACCCACTGCCGTAAAAGATGGGAGGACATTCGCCGCTGGAGCAAGCAGATGGCGGAGGCTCAGCTAGTGATGGCCTCCCAACGTGGGAGGGATGCCCGTCACACCATGACCCCCGTGATGTTCAGGATCCTGGCGGTGGCCTACCCGGAGATGGATGGGTGTTTGAGGGCATCACAGCAGCCACAAGGGGGTGAGTACACTCTCATTCTGCTGACTTTGTGTGCAGCGGAGGTGTCTGGGTGGGGGAGGTGGGCTGTGGGTTTCCCTAGGCCAGGGCGAGTTCCGTAGGCAAGGCCCCTCCATAAGGCAGGCCAGGTGGCACACCAGCCCACCTCTGTAGAGTGCCAAGTACACCTAGGGGGTCATTACAACCCTGGCGGATGGTGTTAAAGCTGCGGAAATACCACAAACAGTCCGGCGGACAAAAAAAGGGAATTATGACCCTGGCGGAAACCGCCAACAAAGATAGACACTTTAACACTTCGCCCGCCACGGCGGTACAGACAAGCAGCGCAGCGGTCACCGCCAACAGACAGGCTGGAGACAATGTACCGCCCACAGTATTACAACCCGCCAATCCGCCACCTTTTCCGGGGCGGATTCACCGTGGATAAAAACACGGCGGAAACAGCTTTTGCTATGGGAAAACGCTCACCTGAACATATCCCAGGAGGAATGAGGACTCCATGGAGCCAGAACTCCAAATTCTCCCTGCCCTTGTGTTTCTGCTCCTCTAGGACCAACAGCTACGTAGGCGCCGCAGACAATGGTGAGTACTGCACTTACTATGAGTATAACGTAGTTTACTCTCCATTAACATAGCAAACATAGGAATGGAAATCTTAAATTCAAATATACAACATACAATATATTTCAATTTAGATATTTATTATAGCTAATTAAACATTCAGTTCCCACATAATATAATCAACATAGAATCAACCAAAAAAATATAATACAACCCCCTAACCTAAATGAAACATATATATATGAGAACATAAATAACATACCAGTAGATACGCAAAAATAAACAAAAAACACAGAACCAACAAAATCACAAAATAGTATAAATACAAATTTACAACCGCCACATACATGAGAGGATATTTAAACACCACAATAAAGTTACTGCTTTGATGCTACAATTATGCATTGTAGTTTGGATTGTATAAAATTCAACATAATAACAGCCAATTCTAGGTTATAATTTCCTGATTCAAATTCTCGTGTTACAGGCCTGATGGTAGCCAATCCTGGTCAGGGCTTCAAGTTTGCCAATTTCAAACACTTCATGCCAATGTTCAAGACATGCCAATTTACAAGCCGACGCGCGTTTCGGTGAGTGAAGAAAAATATAAGTACACCTTCATCAGGACTTTATGATTCAGTATAATTGGCATAAGTACATCTTGTAATCTGCCTATCAAAGAAACATCAAAATTATTCATTACAGTTCTTTGCATAGGGGGAAGGCTCGAATCATGTCAGATTTGCAACCAGACCAACTCAAGTGACTTAATTAAGAAAAAACACAGATAAAGTGCCCAATATCAAAATCTATAAAACCAATGCTTAATAAAGGTAAATAAATCTAAAGATCCAAGGAAAGCACCATTAGGGTCCAGCAAAATGCTAGATAAAGTGCAGAAATAGAATCACCTATAGCATAAAAGTGTTGGATTACCACCGAGAGAATCTAGTCAAGAATAGTAAAAGACTCGTTTGTTTATATTAAAATAAGATAAAATACCTTAGATATGAAAGAACTTAGATATCCCTTACAGGCTGGATTAAACACTCTCCAACTTCAAATTTGTAGTCCAAAATGAAAGACTAACACATGGATATAGCTAAATGAAGCTATGCTTTCTCACTCTAAAAGCAAACATAATGAAATCATTAGCTTGCACAGGGCAGGAAAGTCCACAGGATAGAAAAGAAAAAATCTGCTCATATGTACAATCGCTAACTAAAGACTTACCTACAAGTTCACATGGTTTAAAAAACGTAATCCACAGGGGAAACCCACAAGGATACCAAACTTGTAGGGAACAACTTGCTAACTGCAAAGAAACAGGGGGGAGTCATGAGCCAGATAGAAATGACACAATCCAGACGGTATAAAATAATTCAATCCACAAAGGTTCAGCAAGGCTAACCTACCAGTATCAGCAGGATCCAGGACATATGACCAGCACGATGATCTCTCGAGGAGCAGTAACCCGTACTTCCCCAGCTGCCTCCTATTTAAACCAAATCACTACAGGTGATGTGATGAACATAGAAACAGGCCCGTAGGGGCCATCTAAGAAAATGGTCAAACATGCGCCATCTTAGAACCGTCAAAACAGCATGAAATATGCCCAAATCTACAGAGAATAAGAGGTACAATCAAACTGTAGAGTCATAGCCATATAGTAGTGGCAAAAGGAAATAACCAAAGATAAAAAATAAAAAATAATGGCCAGTTCTAAATCAAACCAAAGAGTAGATATCACTTACCAGCACGCCCAAAACAGTGGGCGCCATCTTGGAACATCAAAGTACAGGGTACTCAATGTCCCAAGGGTAGGCACAAAATGGGTTAGTGAAATACAATACGTATCGTGTATATAATACAAATCGATAACATAAGGTTTTATAAGAAGGAACCGAAAACAGTTTTATCGTATAAAGAGAAGAATTCACTTCAAAGTAAGATAAAGGGCCACCACAGGAGAGCACAAAGCAGCCCTGTGGTAGGCACCTGGAAAAATATTGACCCCTCAGGCAATCCTGTACATACGTACTCAGATGGCATTGCTCCAAGGGAGATCTTTGTTCAGACCATTCTCATATGTGTTTAAAGAAAAAATCCAAAACACTTCTTTCTTTTTCCTTTGTTTTTCAGGGTCCACATCGTTTCTTGCCAGTACTTTCTCAAGAATAATCCACTTGATATCTACCTCCTTGTGGTTTAAAGATAACCAATGAGCAACTAGGGGGGCGTTGATCTTTTGTGTCCTAATCGCAGATTTATGTTCCGATAGCCTAGTTCTAAATTCCCTGGAGGTCTCACCTATATATCCCATGTTGCAGGGGCAAATAATCAAGTAAATTACATTTTTAGATCTACAATTAGTCATGTCCATAAATGGGATAGTCTTGTCATTGAATCTAAACTCTTTTGCAACAATGGCTGAGTCACAGGCGTGGCATTGGCCACATTTGTAATTGCCCGTAACTGGATGAGATCCTGTTAGTGACTTTTGGCCAAAAGTAGATACAAAATTGGTAGCTGATTTCATCAAATGGTTCCGTAGGTTTTTGTTCCTCCTGAAAGCGAACAATGGTTTCTCAAGTTTATCCGCTTCAGTATTGGAATTCAAAATGTGCCACTCTTTGTTAATAATATCCCTGATTTGATTATTCAGGGTAGAATGGTGAATCACACAGGCTAGCCGGTCACTGGTCTTGCATCGTTGTTTTGAAAACAGGGCCTCACGGTTGTAAAACTTGGGTCTTTTTAAGGAATCTTTGATGGTTCTAATCGGATAACCTCTCTGTTCAAATTTGCACGTAAGATCTGCGGCATGTTTCAAAAAGTCTGCCATGCTGGTGCAATTTCTCCTGAGTCTCAGGAATTGTGAAAAAGGAATAGACTGCTTCTGGTTACGGGGATGGAAACTATCAAAGTGAAGCAGCGTGTTCCTAGCCGTGGGTTTAGTGTATAGGGTCATAAGCAAGTGCCCTTGATAGTGTTTGATATACACATCCAGGAATTCAACCAAATGATGGTCGTATTTAATCGTAAATCTGAGGTTGCTGTCACACATATTGAGCCAACTGTAAAATTCTAGTAGTTGGTCTTCACTGCCAATGTGTCATTTCTATCTGGCTCATGACTCCCCCCTGTTTCTTTGAAGTTAGCAAGTTGTTCCCTACAAGTTTGGTATCCTTGTGGGTTTCCCCTGTGGATTACGTTTTTTAAACCATGTGAACTTGTAGGTAAGTCTGTAGTTAGCGATTGTACATATGAGCAGATTTTTTCTTTTCTATCCTGTGGACTTTCCTGCCCTGTGCGAGCTAATGATTTCATTATGTTTGCTTTTAGAGTGAGAAAGCATAGCTTCATTTAGCTATATCCATGTGTTAGTCCTTCATTTTGGACTACAAATTTGAAGTTGGAGAGTGTTTAACCCAGCCTGTAAGGGATATCTAAGTTCTTTCATATCTAAGGTATTTTATCTTATTTTAATAGAAACAAACTAGTCTTTGACTATTCTTGACTAGATTCTCTCGGTGGTAATCCAACACTTTTATGCTATAGGTGATTCTATTTCTGCACTTTATCTAGCATTTTGCTGGACACTAATGGTGCTTTCCTTCGATCTTTATATTTATTTACCTTTATTAAGCATTGGTTTTATAGATTTTGATCTTGGGCACTTTATCGGTGTTTTTTCTTAATTAAGTCACTTGAGTTGGTCTGGTTGCAAATCTGACATGATTCGAGCCTTCCCCCTATGCAAAGAACTGTAATGAATAATTTTGATGTTTCTTTGACAGGCAGATTACAAGATGTACGTATGCCAATTATACTGAATCATAAAGTCCTGATGAAGGTGTATTTATATTTTTCTTCACTCACCGAAACGCGCGTCGGCTTGTAAATTGGCATGTCTTGAACATTGGCATGAAGTGTTTGAAATTGGCAAATTTGAAGCCCTGACCAGGATTGGCTACCATCAGGCCTGTAACACGAGAATTTGAATCAGGAAATTATAACCTAGAATTGGCTGTTATTATGTTGAATTTTATACAATCCAAACTACAACGCATAATTGTAGCATCAAAGCAGTAACTTTATTGTGCTGTTTAAATATCCTCTCATGTATGAGGCGGTTGTAAATTTGTATGTATACTATTTTGTGATTTTGTTGGTTCTGTGTTTTTTGTTTATTTTTGCGTATCTACTGGTATGTTATTTATGTTCTCATATATGTATGTTTCATTTAGGTTAGGGGGTTGTATTATATTTTTTTGGTTGATTCTATGTTGATTATATTATGTGGGAACTGAATGTTTAATTAGCTATAATAAATATCTAAATTGAAATATATTGTATGTTGTATATTTGAATTTAAGATTTCCATTCCTATGTTTGCTATGTTAATGGAGAGTAAACTACGTTATACTCATAGTATTGCTTCCCTGTGTGTTACTCTCTGTATCTAGCTCAGGGACCCTGTTTAGATACGAGGAGTACTGCACTTACAACATGGAGGAGGCAAAAGTTAGGGGGACACCCACCAAACACCCCCACCCCCACCCTCGCATATTACAACATACACACCAATGCATTCACAAAAAATCACAGTAACAACCCACAATCCCCCCGGAAGAATGAAAACACAAAGCGAAAATCGGTCAAACAATGTAATTGCCAATATACATGTCATACAAAAATATACAGATATATATTTGAAAATCAGTGATAATTATATACAATACAAGAAGTAGTGCAGATATGTACATAACAATGTCCGTGCACCATCAGTCCAAAAATGCATGGGCGAGGCCCACAAACAATACCTGACCACAATCGGAGAGAACACTGCCGGGGCATCAGATAGAAATACTACAGGCACCTCAGGGGGAAGGGGGGGCACCTCAGCTGGATGACTGCAAAGCCAGATCCACGACGGGGCTCCATCCCCATTTATGCCATCCTGGGGAGTGCAAAGCCACAGTCTCTCAAGTCTCTACAGTGGGTGGGATGCCCACTGTGCCATCCTGGGGAGTGCAAAGCCACAGTCTCTCAAGTCTCTACAGTGGGTGGTTTGCCCACTGTGCCATCCTAGGGAGTGCAAAGCCACAGTCTCTCAAGTCTCTACAGTGGGTGGGTTGCCCACTGTGCCATCCTGGGGAGTGCAACGCCACAGTCTCTCAAGTCTCTACAGTGGGTGGGTTGCCCACTGTGCCATCCTGGGGAGTGCAAAGCCACACTCTCTCAAGTCTCTACAGTGGGTGGGTTGCCCACTGTGCCATCCTGGGGAGTGCAAAGCCACAGTCTCTCAAGTCTCTACAGTGGGTGGTTTTCCCACTGTGCCATCCAGTGGAGTGCAAAGCCACAGTCTCTCAAGTCTCACAAGTGGGTGGTTTGCCCACTGTGCCATCCTGTGGAGTGCAAAACCACAGTCTCTCAAGTTGATGCAGGTCTCTACTGGTACTGGGGGGGGACTGGTGCCCAGACTGGATGAGTCTCCCCGTGAAAGGACGTGTCCTGTCAATGTCCCAGCTGCACATGGGATAAGGATGCCTGATGTGGCTGTCCATTCATTCCTACCCGGTGCTTGCCCTGTTCAGCTGTGCTTTGCCATGGTGGTCTTTGCCCTGTTCAGCGGGGCTTTGACATGGCGGTTCAGGACTGTTCAGCGGTGCTTTCCCATGGCGGTCTTTGCCCTGTTCAGCGGTGCTTTGACATGGCAGTTCTGATAAGGACATTGGTGTGTGGCATGACGTTCTCTACACTGGACATTGGTGTGTGGCATGACGTCTTCTTCACTGGACATTGGTGTGTGGCATGACGTTCTCTACACTGGACATTGGTGTGTGGCATGACTTTCTCTACACTGGACATTGGTGTGTGGCATGACGTTTCGTCATTGCCCAGCGGGGCTGTGGCACCTGGGGCCCTCCAGGGCACTGATTCCGGCGGTGGTCTCCTGACCAGTGACGATACTTGGGCCCTCCTGGGTTGTGACTCTGGCGGTGGTCTCTGGACCAGTGACGATACTTGAGCCCTCCTGGGCTGTGACTCTGGCGGTGGTCTCCTGACCAGTGACAATACTTGTGCCCTCCTGGGCAATGACTCCGGCGGTGGCGGTGGTCTCCTGACCAGTGACGATAATTGGGCCCTCCTGGACTGTGACTCTGGCGGTGGTCTCCGGACCAGTGACAATACTTGTGCCCTCCTGGGCAATGACTCCAGCGGTGGCGGTGGTCTCCTGACCAGTGACGATTCTTGTGCCCTCCTGGGCAATGACTCCGGCAGTGGCGGTGGTCTCCTGACCAGTGACGATACTTGGGCCCTCCTGGGCTGTGACTCTGGCGGTGGTCTCCGGACCAGTGATGATACTTGTGCCCTCCTGGGCAATGACTCCGGCGGTGGCGATGGTCTCCTGACCAGTGACGATACTTGGGCCCTCCTGGGCTGTGACTCTGGCGGTGGTCTCTGGACCAGTGACGATACATGGGCCCTCCTGGGCAATGACTCCGGCGGTGGTCTCTGGACCAGTGACAACGGTGCTGGCGGTTGTGTCTCGACCGCCGGAAATGATGGCGCACTTCTCCGCCGTGACACTCACAACAGGCTGGGCAGACTTCCTCTGGCCCTTCCCCACCTTTGGTGGAGTCACAGCTGACTCTCCAATCCCCTTGGGACCCATGTCAGTTGTTTTCCCACCAGGAGTCTTAACACAGTCCCGTCGTCCACTCTCCAATTTTAGAGCCTTTACAGGGGGTGGGCTGCCAGTGCCTTGGCTCCGGGTCCTACCGCCTGCCCTGGTGGCCGGTGCACTCCACAAACCTTGAACAGGCACCACTGGTATAGGAGGCTTTTTGGCTGAGGCGCTACGACGGGACTGATGAATTGGAGGGGGGGGTGGGGGCAAAAAGGTCAACTTTACAGAGGGACAGTTTCTGACGAACACTGGGATGGGTAGCTGGAGGGGGTCTGGGAGTGGAGGAAGGGGAGGTGGTTGTCGGAGGTGTCACTTTAGCTGTTTTGGGTGCAGGTGCAGGTACTGGAGGCTGTCGTGAGGTGGATGGATGTTGGGTGAGTGATTGCCGGCGTTTGTGTACTTTGGGAGGGGGCGTCACAGACACACTGGGAGAGGACACAGGGGACGTGTAAATGGCAGTGGAGGTGGTGAGTGCAGGTGAGCGGCTTGTGGTGCTGGGTGTCCTCGTGCGATTCATGGTGCCTGTAGATGTGGTGCATGCAGGTGTGTGTGTAGACGAGACTGGGAGGGAGGAGGGAGAAGAGGAGGAGGGGGACACAGTGGAGGCAGTGGATGTTGCTGTGTCTGTATGTGGGTGAGGCTTGCGTGAGTGCCTGTGGTGTGTGTGGTGCCTATGGTTTCTTCAGCTACTTGTGTGTGTTGACTTGTGTGCATGCTGGTCTGTAGGTGTGCTTGGGATGGGCTGGGGTACAGGGGATTGGGTCTGGGTGGAGGAAGTTGGAGGGGGGAGGCTAGATACAGGAACAATGGCTACCATCAGTGCTGAGGCCAGAGATTGCATGGTTCACTGAAGGACAGCCTGACCAGAATGAATGCCCTCCAGGAATTCATTACCATGTTGCAACTCTCGTTCTACACCCTGGATGGCATTCACAATGGTAGACTGCCCAACAGTGAGTGACCTGAGGAGGTCAATGGCCTCCTCACTGAGGGCAGAAGGGGTGACTGGGGCAGGGCCTGAGGTGCCTGGGGCGAAGGTGATGCCCACCCTCCTGGGTGAGCGGGCACGGGACGAATGCTGAGGGGCTGCTGGGAGGGCGGGGCTGGTAGGGGAGGTGGCGGCTGTACCTGTAGAGGTGGGGGCACAGATGGTGCCGCCACCACAAGGGAGCCCACATCGTCAAATGAGTCCGTGTCGCTGCTTGGTGATCCGGTGGCCGACGTGAAGCTCCACTCGCCCTCCGTCCCACTGGTGCATTCAGAGTCCGTGATGTGGCCCTCCATGACCATGTGGGATGCAGCTCCCTCGTGCTCCGGTGTCACTGTACCTTTGCCTGTTGATGCTGATGTACAAAAGGACAGGGAGAGCAGAAAAAGAGGGGGAGACAGAAGAAAGAGAGTTTTAGTGCATGGCACACCGCTACCGTTGGCGGACAAGACAAATACAGCAGCCCCCTGCATTACGCCGTGCTCCTGCCCTCTGCACATTCAATTTCTGGGATATGGCCTATATGGCAATGGTGGACATCTGCGCACATGGATGCCACAGGGGCAACTATACCTCGACTTGACACTCTGCTGAGGTGGGGTAGAGTGCCACATGGCCTACATTACAGAGGGGCCTTGCCTACCTAACTCGCTCTGCCCTAGGGACACCACCCAGACACCTCCACTGCACACAAAGTCCGCCGAATGAGAGTGTACTCACCCCCTTGTGTCTGCTGTGATGCCCTCAAGCGCCCATCCAACTCCGGGTAGGCCACCGCCAGGATCCGGAACATCAGGGGGGTCATGGTGCGACGGTCACCCCTCCCACGTTGGGAGGCCATCCCCAGCTGAGCCTCCGCCATCTTCTTGCTGCAGCGGCGAATGTCCTCCCATCTCTTACGGCAGTGGGTGCCCCGTCTCTGGTGGGCCCCCAGGGTCCGGACCTCCTTGGCGATGGCACTCCAGATGTCCCTCTTCTGGTGGGCGCTGACCTACATGACATGCACAAGGGAAGAGGAACAGTCATTACCAACTGCACCGTCGTTGTGAGTGGCCCCCTCCCTACTCTAGCCATTTGGCCCATTCATTCACATGCATTGATGTTCTATGAACTCTGCCCCCTTCCCTCTTCCAACCAGCCCTCTCCACCCAGGCCTAGCCCATACAACGTGCTCCCTGTGTACTAACCTGTTGGTCTGGAGGACCATAGAGTAGCGTGTACTGGGGGAGGACCCCGTCTACCAGTTTCTCCAACTCCTGTGCAGTGAAGGCAGGGTCCCTTTCCCCAGACGCAGCATCCATCGTCGCTTCCAGACCGAGGTCACAGCAGCACTTGCAGTGTAGGTCCTCTCCTGTCGAAGGTCAGGTATCTAGTGATTGAACAGATAGAAAATGGCGGTGACGTCCGCGGCGGTGCGCATCATCACCGCCAGCGCACCTGTTCATTGGCTCCTGGGACCCATAAGGTCCAATGTTAACCAATGCAGCTTTGCGCCGCGGTCTACGACCGCCTACTGCGACAGTGTGCAACGCCAGCGCAGTTACCCCACAATCCCATTGTCCCACTTTAGAGGTCAGGCAGCCGCCATTTCAGGGGCCCACATGGCTTCATTTACTACTGCTTCACACATAGCTAGGCCTACACTCAACACACATACAGGAAGGGTTTTGTGAGTGGTGTAGTCTTGTGTGTAACTGTGGGTACATACCTGGAGGAATAATGACTGGTTCTTCACTGTTGTCCTTCGTAGGCACCGTCAGCTGGGACATATGAGAAGATGGCGGAATCCTCCGGTGTACCGACCGCTGGTGGACCTGTTGACAATGGAAGAGAGACATATCATCATAACCTACCGGTTTGACCGTGCCACAATCCAGGAACTATGTACCCAGTTGGAGCCAGACCTGATGTCACCAATCCGCCATCCGACTGGAATCCCCCCTGACGTGCAGGTACTGTCAGTGCTCCATTTCCTTGCAAGTGGGTCTTTTCAGACAACTGTGGCCATGGCATCAGGGATGTCCCAGCCTATGTTTTCCAACGTGTTGTCCAGAGTGTTGTCTGCCCTGCTGACACACATAAGGAGATACATAATTTTCCCTCAGGTGGAGGATTTGCCTACAGTGAAAGGTGACTTCTATGCCCTTGGACATATCCCCAACGTCATAGGTGCTATTGATGGGACCCATGTAGCTCTGGCCCCCCCCCCCACAGGAGTGAACAGGTGTACAGGAACCGGAAGAGTTATCATTCCATGAATGTACAGATGGTCTGTTTGGCAGACCAGTACATCTCCCAGGTAAATGCTATGGTCCCTGGCTCAGTGCATGACGCCTACATCTTGCAGAATAGCAGCATCCCTGATATGATGGGTCAACTCCAGAGGCACCGTGTACGGCTATTGGGGGACTCTGGTTACCCCAACCTGTCCTGGCTATTGACCCCAGTGAGGAATCCCAGGACCAGGGCAGAGGAACGGTACAATGAGGCCCATGGGCGGACTAGGAGGGTGATCGAACGCACCTTCGGCCTCCTGAAGGCCAGGTTCAGGTGCCTCCATATGACAGGTGGATCCCTATTCTACTCACCGAAGAAGGTGTGCGACATCATCATCGACTGCTCCATGCTCCATAATTTGGCTTTGCAACGTCAGGTGCCTTTTCTGCAGGAGAATGATCCCGATGATGGTGTTGTAGCAGCTGTGGAGTCTGTGGAGCCTGTGGACAGTGATGAGGATGAAGCTGAGGAAGAAGACAACGACAACAGGGAGTCAGTCATACAGCAATATTTCCAGTGAGACACAGGTGAGAACATTTTCATTTTTAGCATTACATTAACTTTCACACGTCTACCTCTATCCTGTTTCTCGATTTAAATCACTATTTGGTAACTGAGTTGTACCCTTCCATTACGGTTTCACAGGTGTGGTTACCTACGTGTCAACTGCTTGCATCCTTCAAGGGCTTGTGATGTGTGACATAGGTATGTTAGCTTTACAATGGTAAACCCATTATGACACTGTCATTGATAATACATTTTGACTAAATCACAGACTGACTCCAGATTGTTTTGTGTTTCAAGGGTGTTTATTGAAGTGCTCAGAAATGGGAGGGGGTTGTAAAATGAGGATGGGTGATGGCGGAGGAATGTCCATGGCAGAGTCCAGTCTATTAGTCTCACAGGTGCACTGCCCATCTGGGCATAGGAAGTGGAGCTGGTGCAGTTTAAGTATGGACAGGGTAACACGGTGGGACAGTGGGAGGACAATCAGGGTGGTCTCATTTCCTGCCGGAGGTCTTGCCATCTTGCTCTGTCCTGTTCCTGGATCTCAGGGACCGCTTGCGTGGTGGTTGTCCGTCTGCAGGGGGTGGGGTGCTGGTGTGGTGGTCCTGTGGTGGGGCGCCCTGTCCACTAGCGCTGGCGGAGGTGGTGGGCAGTTCATCGTCCATGCTAGTGTCAGGGGCCCCTTGGAGTGCCACGGTGTCCCTCAAGGTCTGCTGTATGTCCTTCAGCACCCCTACGATGGTGCCCAGGGCGGAGCTGATGGTCCTGAGCTCCTCCCTGAACCCCAAATACAGTTCGTCCTGCAGGCGCAGGGTCTCCTGCAACTTGTCCAGGACCGTCGCCATCGTCTCCTGGGAGTGGTGGTATGCTCCCATGATGGAGGATAGGGCCTTGTGGAGAGTGGGTTCCCTTGGCCTGTCCGCCCCCTGTCGCACAGCAGCCCTCCCAGTTCCCCGGTGTTCCTGTGCCTCCGTCCCCTGGACCGTGTGCCCACTACCACTGCCCCCAGGTCCCTGTTGTTGTTGGGGTGGTGGGTTACCCTGGGTGCCCTGTAGTGGTGGACACACCGCTGATTGACCTGTCCTGGATAGGGAGGTTTGGGCCCGCTGGGTGGGTGCTGTGCTGGTGTTACCAGAGGGTGGAAGGTCGGTGTTGGGCTGTGCCTGTGCAAGAGGAACCGACTGTCCCGAGGCCCACGATGGTCCGGGATGGTCATCAGGATCCAGTAGGGCAGAGCTGCTCTCGTCACTGTGGGCCTCTTCTGGGGGTGGAGTGGTTTTGTCTGGACCCTCTGGTGTGGTGACGGTCCTTCGGGTTCCTGCAGGGGCATAATAGCTAGATTATTGCATGTGTGTGTGTAATGGTGTGCAATGGGTGGGTGTTTGTGTACCCCAGTGCAAGCATTCCTGTGTGTGGGGTTGTGTGGTGATGGTTGGGGGGGTGTACTGGGTATGTGCAGTGGGCATGCTTTAGTGAGGGGTGTCCATGCTTAGTTGTGTCATGCAGGGCTTGGTGTTGGGATGGGTGGTTTGTGTCATGGGTACATTAGTGAGGAGTTGTAGTGATAGGGGAGGGGGTGAGGGAGGGGGTGTGTGATAGCATGCAGGTAGGGTGGGGGATATGATAGTTAAGAATTGACTTACCAGTGTCCCATCCTCCACCGACTCCTGCGAGGCCCTCAGGATGCAAGATGGTCAAGACTTGCTCCTCCCATGTTGTTAGTTGTGGGGGAGAAGGTGGGGGTCCGCCGCCAGTCCGCTGTACCGCGATGTTGTGCCTGGAGACCGTTGAACGCACCTTCCCCCGTAGGTCGTTCCACCTCTTCCGGATGTCCTCCCTATTTCTTGGGTGCTGTCCCACTGCGTTGACCCTGTCCACTATTCTGCGCCATAACTCCATCTTCCTGGCTATTGATGTGTGCTGTACCTGTGAGCCAAATAGCTGTGGCTCTACCCGGACGATTTCCTCCACCATGACCCTGAGCTCCTCCTCGGAGAAGCGGGGGTGTCTTTGGCATGACATGGGGTGGTGTGGGTGATGTGTGGGGTGGTGTATGTGGTGATGGTTGTGGTGAGTGTAGTGGTGTGTGGTGTTTTGTGCGTGGATGTTGTGTGAGTGATGGTGTTGTGTGCCTCTGTGTAGTGGGGTTGTCTATTCTGTGCTCTCTCTCTGTCGCCTTCGTCTCGAATTTTTGGTCGTAGGGGTTTGTGGGTGATGTGGGTGTGTGTTTTATATTGTATTGGGTGTGTGGGTGTGTTGTTTGTATGTGTGTCAGGTGTGTGTATTTGGAATTGTCTAATGTGGCCATGTTTTCTATATGGGTGTGTATTTTGAGCGCTGCGGTATGTACCGCCAATGGAATACCGCGGTTGAAAGACCGCCGCGTGGATTCGTGGGTCGTAATAGCATGGGCGTGTTTCTGTTGGCGTGGAGGTGGAGGATTTGTTTCCACCAGTTTATCACTGACCTTTGGTGTGGCGGTCTTGTGTGGGTGTCTGAATTTCGGCGGATTCCAAGATGTGTGTCATAATAGCTGTGGCGGAATGCCGCCGCGGCGGTTTATTGGCGGTCTTCTGCACGGCGGTAAGCGCCTTTTACCGCCAATGTTGTAATGACCCCCCCTAGTCATGCCCCTGTGTCATCTATGTGTGCAGATGTCGTCCATAGCCTTGTGGGCCATTTCCCAGGAATGGAACAGTGGAGCCCAAGAGCGCGGCATAGTGCAGGGGGATTCTGTGTATGTTGTGTCCGCCAACGGTAGCGGTAATGCATGCACTCAACATGTCTTTCTTCTGTCTTCCCCCCCTTTTTGTGGTCTCCCTGTTCTTGTGTGCATTAGCATCATCAGGCGGAGGAACAGTGGCACCGGAGCACAAGGGAGCTGCATCCCACATGGCCATGGAGGGCGACACTACAGAGTCTGAACTCACCAGTGGGACGGAGGGTCAGGGGAGCTCCACGGCAGGGACTGGAGCTGACACCAGCGACACAGACTCGTCCTCTGATGGGAGCTCCCTTGTGGTGGCGGCAACATCTGTGCCCCCCGCATCTACAGGTACAGCCCCCACACCCCCCACCAGCACCGCCCTCCCAGCAGCCCCTCAGCCTTTGCCCTGTGCCCGCTCACCCAGGAGGGTGGGCATCACCTTCACCCCAGGCAACTTAGGCCTTACCCCAGTCACCCCTGCTGCCCTCAGTGAGGAGACCATTGACCTCCTCAGGTCCCTCACTGTTGGGCACTCTATCATTTTGAATGCCATCCAGGGTGTAGAGAGGCAGTTGCAACAAACCAATGCATTCCTGGAGGGCATTCATTCTGATCAGGCGGCCCTTCAGTGAGCTTTTCAGACTCTGGCCTCAGCACTGATGGCAGCCATTGTCCCCATCTCTAGCCTCCCCCCTCCAACTTCCTCCACCCAGGCCCAATCCCCTGTACCTCAGCCTATCCCAAGCACACCTACAAACCAACATGCACACACCTCAACACCCAAGGGAAGCTCAGGCAAACATAAGCACCACACATCCCATAGGCACTCATGCAAGCATCACACACATGCAGACACAACAACATCCATTGCCTCCACTGTGTCCCCCTCCTCCTCATCTCCCTCCTCCCTCCCAGTCTCGTATACACTCACACCTGCATGCACTAACTCTACAGCCCCTACGTCCCTCTCCAATCACAACCACCACAACACCCCGCTCACGTGCAGTCACCACCCCACTACCATTCACACGTCCCCTGTGTCCTCTCCCAGTGTGTCTGGGACACCCCCTCCCAAGATACACAAACGCAGGCACACACCCACCCAACAGTCATCCACCGCACGACAGCCTCCAGGGCATGCACCTTCACCCAAAGTCACCAAACTTACACCTCCTACAACCACCACCTCTTCCTCCACTCCCAAACCCCCTCCAGCTGCCCGTCCCAGTGTGTCCAAAAAACTTTCCCACACCTCCCCCACCCTGTCCGTCTCATAGGTCCCAAACTAGCACCTCAGCCACCAGTGGTGCCTGTAGTCACCAGAATCTGGAGTGCACCGGCCACTAGGGCAGCCAGTGTGGCATGGAGCCACAGCACAGACAGTCCCCCACCTGTGAAGCATCAGAAGTTGGCCAGTGCCCGGCGGGAGAGGGGGAAGACTCCAGCCACCAAAGCTGGTCCCAGGGTTCCCGGTGGGAGTGTGGAGTCAGCTGTGACACCTTCCAAGGTGGGAAGGGCCACAAGAAACCAGTCAAGTCTGGGAAGAGCAGCACGGCGGAGAAGACCGCCATCATCACCGCTGCCCAGGAGGCCACCGCCAGCACCAGCCCAGCTGCCCAGGAGGCCACTGCCAGCACTAGCCCAGCTGCCCAGGAGGCCACCGCCAGCACCAGCCCACCTGGCCAGGAGGCCACCGCCAGCACCAGACCAGCTGCCAGGGAGGCCAGCACCAGCCCACCTGGCCAGGAGCCACCGCCAGCACCAGCCCAGCTGGCCAGGAGGCCACCGCCAGCACCAGCCCAGCTGCCTAGGAGGCCACTGCCAGCACCAGCCCACCTGCCCAGGAGGCCAACGCCAGCACCAGCCCACCTGGCCAGGAAGCCACCGCCAGCACCAGCCCCGCTGGGCCATGAAGGACCGCCAGCAAAAGCCCCGCTGGGCCATGAAGGACCGCCAGCAAAAGCCCCGCTGGGCCATGAAGGACCGCCAGCAAAAGCCCCGCTAGGCCATGAAGGACCGCCAGCAAAAGCCCCGCTGGGCCATGAAGGACCGCCAGCAAAAGCCCCGCTGGGCCATGAAGGACCGCCAGCAGCTGAGACCCTGCAATGGAGACCGCCATCTCAAGCACCGCTGAACAGGGCACCGCCGCCTCAAGCACCGCTGAACAGGGCACTGCCATCTCAAGCACCGCTGAACAGGGCACCGCCATCTCAAGCACCGCTGAACAGGGCACCGCCATCTCAAGCACCGCTGAACAGTGCACCGCCACCTCAAGCACTGCTGAACAGGGCACCTCCATCTCAAGCACCGCTAAACAGGGCACCGCCGCCTCAAAGCACCGCTGAACAGGGCACCGCCATCTCAAGCACTGCTGAACAGGGCACCGCCGTCTCAAGCTCCGCTGAACAGGGCACCGCCATCTCAAGCACCGCTAGCCCATGAGCGGCAGGGGCACTGACGCAACTGAGTCCGTCACGGGGTCAATGATGCACTCTGGGCACCATGCCCCCTCCAGAACCAGTGGAGAGATACATCCACTACCTCTGTCCTTAGCAGGATGAAGCACTCTGGGCACAAAGCCCCCTCCAGAACCAGTGGAGACTGTCATCCACTACCTCTGTCCTTAGCAGGATGAAGCACTCTGGGCACCATGCCCTCTCCAGAACCAGTGGAGAGATACAGCCACTACCTCTGTCCTTAGCAGGATGAAGCACTCTGGGCACAAAGCCCCCTCCAGAACCAGTGGAGCCTGTCATCTACTTGTGAGACTGCGGCTTTGCACTCCCAAGGGTGTGGCAGTGGGCAACCCACCCACTGTAGAGACTTGAGAGACTGTGGCTTTGCACTCCCCACGATGGAACAGTGAGCAACCCACCCACTGTAGAGACTTGAGAGACTGTGGCTTTGCACTCCCCAGGATTGAACAGTGGGCAAACCACCCACTGTAGAGACTTGAGAGACTGTGGCTTTGCACTCCCCAGGATATGGCAGTGAGCAACCCACCCACTGTAGAGACTTGAGGGACTGTGGCTTTGCACTCCCCAGGACTGAACAGTGGGCAACCCACCCACTTGTGAGACTTGAGAGACTGTGGCTTTGCACTCCCCAGGATATGGCAGTGGGCAACCCACCCACTGTAGAGACTTGAGAGACTGTGGATTTGCACTCCCCAGGATTGAACAGTGGGCAAACCACCCACTGTAGAGACATGAGAGACTGTGGCTTTGCACTCCCCAGGATGTAATAGCGGGCATGTGGCCCCCTCGTGGATTTGGCATCGTGCACTCAAGCGGCTGAGGTGCCCCCCTTTCCCTCCCCCTGAGGTGCCTGCTTAGTTGCTCTCTGATGTCCCTGCAGTGTTATCTCCGTCATGGTCGGGGATCTTGTGTGGGCCTCGCCCATACCGCGTGGTACCAGTGTTCCACGGACTTTCTTAGTGCACTACCTGGACTACTATGCTTGGTATATATTATGTACATGTTGTATATATATATATATATATATATATTTCTGCCTACTTGTTTTGAATATATTACAATGGTTTCTCTCATTTTCTATTGTCTTTGCATTCTTCAGGGGGTTTTGGGGGGTGTAACTGTGATGTATTGATATGCATTAGTGTGTGTGTTGTAGTTGGTGAGGGTGGGGGTGGGGGTGTTGCGTGTGTGTGTCCCTGTTTTTTGCCTCCCTCCTCCCCTGTGTCGTAGGTGCAGTACTCTGCGTGGTCTTCGCCGCCGGCGTTCGTGCTCCTGGTAGAGGAGCAGAAAGACTATCGCAGGGAGAATTTGGAGTTCCGGATCCATGGCGTCCTCGTTCCTCGTGGGGTGTGTAGAGGTGAGCATTTTTCCTTCGGGATTCCTGTTTCCGCTGTGTTTTTATCCGTGGTGAATCCGCCCCGGAAAAGGTGGCGGATTTTCCTGTCATAATAGTGTGGGCGGTACATTGTCTTCTGCCTGTCTGTTGGCGGTGACCACCAAGCTGTTTGTTTGTACCGCCGTGGCGGTCGGAGTGTTAAAGTGGCTGTCTTTGTTGCCGGTTTCTGCCACGGTCGTAATTGCAAATGTTTTTCTGCCGGCCTGTTGGCGGTATTTACCGCCGCTTTAACACCGACCGCCAGGGTTGTAATGACCGCCTATGTATCTTCAGGGAGGAATCCAGGGTATAACACTGACTCAGACTCATCTGACTCAGGCTCTAGCAATTCCGACTCCAACACAAAATCATTTTTTTTCAGGTAGGGGTCGAAATAAGAGGGCAAGGGGAACAGGTTTCAGTTCTGGTAGAGGGTAGCCTATGTACCCCATGTACCCACTGCATTTAATGCAAGGCCCCTTTATGCCAGGCCCTTTTTCACAAGGTCCCATGGCACCTCGCGGTTACCCTCTACTTTTCGAGCACTGGGGTTCCCAGGGAGACCATCGCCCACAGTACCGTCCTTTTTTAGGGACAAGCCAAGGATGCCCGAAGGGCAGGACAAAAAGACAGTCTCAGGTCCATTGGGTACTGGACGCAGAGCAGGAGAGAATACTAACCCGGAGTATGACAGTGGAGAACTCACAAGGTCGGGACATCCAAGCGGGTCCAAGCAACCACATAGTTTAGTTGTTAACTTGAGTGATTTGACACTTACCCCCGCACAAACAAGTGTACTGGACAAAGGTTTAGGATTTGTCCCTACTGCCCCGTTAGACAAATTCAAGTTATGTATGGAGGTCAACTTATTCATAAGGAAGGTTAAGCTTAGATCCTACTTTGGGACCGCTCATCTACTGTGGGCCACACTATGGGTGACACTTGTCTACGCAGTAAATCCTCTTTCACACCACCTAGTGCTTCTATCCCAGTGGAAATCTTGGCTTTTGAACAAGCGGTCATGAAAGATATCAATGACATTGATCCTACTTCTCCAAGGGTATTCCATAATACGACAAGGGAAGAAAAGAAAGTGCTACAAGACCTAGCCAACAATACAAGCAGAGTCAGCAAGCCAGCAGACAAAGGGGGTGCCCTTGTCATTCAGACAATAGACAACTATAGGAATGAGCGCTTAAGACTGTTGGGCGATGCACAGAATTATGAGAAACTACAGGAAGATCCAACTAGTTTCCTGAAAAGCAAGATCAGCAGTATGGTTGAGCAAGCACTGGCACACAACTAGATTTCCCAGAAAGGAAAGGAACAGGAACCCAGTGACCCCATAATTTTACATTATTCCCAAAATCCATAAAAACCTTAAAGTGCCGCCAGGGAGACCCATTGTATCTGGCATAAACTCAGTTTTGCAACCTCTGTCCCATTTTGCTGATGCTTTTGTGAGACCTATAGTCCAAAACACGGATACATACTTGAAGGACACAAAGGATGTACTGTGTGTCCTTAAAGACAGGCCTTTCGACCCTTCTAATGAAACACTGTTGGGTTTGGATGTGGAGAGCCTGTACACCAGTCTACCTCACTCTGACACTTTACGCATTATAGAGGAGGTCATTTTTTGTATAGACTAGGAATACCAGACACCACGCAACATGGTTCTGAAATGCTGCTTCTGGGCATTAACCAATAACTTTTTTGGCTTTCAAGACAATCTGTACCTTCAGAAACATGACACAAGCATGGGAAGCACCCAAGTCTAGCAGATTTTTACATTCACCTTCTGGAGAAGGAAATAATTCTTAAAACCACCAACCTATATAGGGAAAACATCACTCTGTGGAAAATATACATTAACAATATCCTAGTAATCTGGAAAGGAGAGGAAACACAAGTAGCCCCTTTTTTTGCATGGCTCAATGTGCAGGATCAGTTCCTGAAATTCACTCTAATGAAGAGTAAAGAACAACGAGTTTTCCTTGACCATAACATTATAGCAACTGATGGCACCCTAAAAACTACCACTCATGAGAAACCAACAGCTAAGAACTGTTTGCTATTATTTGACATTGCACACCATTGGCATTTGAGAGAGAGAGACCTTCCCTTTGGCCAGTTCCTCAGATCAGGAGAAACTGTTCCAAGATATCCGACTATAAACAGCAAGGCCAGAACCTTTCATCAAAACTGAAGGCTAGAAATTACCCCCCCAGAATCCTATATGTATTATAACATTCAATGTGGCCTCTAACCTGGTAAATAAGATTATCAACAAGCATTGGCGCATTTTAAATAGCGGCCGTTTGGACCTTCCCAAACCTATGTTTTCCCATAGGCGCGGCAAAAGCATAAAGGACATACTGGTACACACCCGACCGTGCCCACCCAAGGGAGGGTTGAACACCACCAACCTCCTACCACCACCCACAGGACATTACCCATGTGGCAACTGCAGTGTGTGCCATTTGACAAGTGCAACTAAGAGGGTTATTTTTAATAACAACTCCACATGGGAAATGCGGGGTTTTACCAACTGCAATACCCAAGGAGTAGTCTATATGATCACATGCCCATGCATTCAGCATTACATAGGAATGACTACCCGCAGGGCAAAAACTTGCATTGGGAAACATCGTACTAACTTAAGGTGTGGCCGCGCCACCACAAAAATGTCCTCCCATTACATCAGTAGTGCACACACAGTAGATGACTACCAATCGTTCATCCTTGAACATCACAAGGAGGCTAGGTCTGAATCCTTCCTACTCGAAAGGGAACAATGCTGGGTTTTCAAATTGTGCACCCATCAACGTGGTCTGAAAAAAAACATCCCCTGGGGACAAGTAATGCAACACTAACAACTGTTTCCCTCACAAGAGCAAGACACCAACACGCCCAACACATCATACAGATATACTTTGCATAGATTCCTTTAAATCACCATTAAGATACTTTACAAACAATTTCCTTTCCTCTAGCCCTAACATATGGTAGCTATTTTCTCGTATATATTTTTTTAATGAATTCTCCAATTATTCTTGTGACTCACTGGTCACTTCCCTTCTTTTTTCTTCTTTTTTCCTTCCCCTTCTCCCCCCCTTCTCTCCTGTGTCTTTTCCCGCACCCTTGCCTCCGTTTTCAGATAACTGGTGCCTGATGCTTATTTTTCCACAGCCACCACGAGGGGCACCCATAACCTGGGGCCCTCTCAGTCCTCCGTTTGGACACCGACGACCGCCATCTTGGGTGGTCGTCAGTCTAGTTCCAGACGCACCCACAAGTTGGGACACGTGAGCAGCTTTCTCTTACAAATACGGTGAGAATTAGGCTACTAGCGGGATAGTTGCTTTGACGAAGTAAGTTCGCACAATGCCCTCGGTGAGTCTGACTTTTGCTGCATATATTTTTCAGTGTGTGACTACAAGCACATCCCCCTCCTGGAGGACCTAAGATGTGAATAGCATAGATACTGAAAGTAGGTCACGCATGCGCCACGTGTGTTTTCTTAGAGGTGCCTCACGTGTTTAAGTGTGTTGTAGTGTTTATGTGTAGTACGTTTTGTATTTGCTTTTCTGTATGAATTACAAGTGCCATTTGGCTAGGTGATGGTTACAGTAGCACCACACCCCTGAGAGATGCATTTATGCTTTTATTACTTTCTCTTCCACAGGTTTGCCCAGCAGAAAAACAATACTGATGGTTATTATTTAATTTAATTACCTTACCACATAGCGAGTAGTAATAGTGCTTCTATTAGTGGCAGGCGCACAAGGAGTGGTACTAGGGAGTTCACTTTGGTCCTGATGAGGAGTCTAGGGGTAGACTCTGATACATGTAGACCACCTAAGAAGACAGGTACATAATATACCCTTTGAGACATTATAAATTAGTAAAATCATCCAGAGGGTAATATTTTTAACTCACCAAGACCCCACCACTCCTATCCCTTTCTAGCATTCACATTGCTGAAACCAACAGTGCTCCCACGTATTCCGTCGGTCGCAGCACGCCTCGTTCTGCAGCAGAACAGGAGGAAACCAATGATGAAGCATGTCACCAAGGGGTAACCCTGGTGGGTGAGTGTTTTTCAAACAAAAAAACTTTTTTCTCCCTGTGGAAGTTTCCCAGCTCCTTTAAACCCTCCTTCTCCCCTCTAGTTACTGTGTTAATTATAATGATCATTCGTCTGGTAGTTTTAGACCTTTTACAACAAATCCCAATCCCTTTAATTGACTAATTACAATAGTTCATGGTGCATTTGATTAATGGTCATTAACCTTAAATAGTATGGCATAAATTGATTTTGCCTTCTTGTAAGGGAAGCATTGCAGCCCTCAAGTTTGAGATCGCTGTGTAGTAGCTCAGGCCCAATATGAACATTGTTGGCAACACAACACAGCCCAGCCGCAACATCTAGATCCAGAGTGGCTCCTGCCTATTATGTTGTAGTGAAACACTGCTGGGTAGATTTGCATCCAGTATTGTATGATTTGGGCTTGGTCCAGGCTAGCAAGATTAACAAACAGTGATTCGCTATATGTATCAAACCACCCCCTGGCCAAAAACACCAAAAGGCTGATGATGGCAGAAAAGAGGATAATTAGACAGCTGTGCACCAAAGGATTCCATAACATGGGAAACCTGTTAGTTAATATAAATTATTATACTTTTGAGGAATATATGGGTGGAAATAACCTTACATCTATGAACACTCTAGTATACCAGTGATTATGCTGTTCATTAAAAGCGGGCTACTCCACAATGTACCGGAACATCCTGAAAGAAGTTTACCTACTTATATTATAACAGTCCCACCTGCTGCTAAGTTAGTCACTGACATGTGAAACACGGTTATGGACAAGATTGCTACAAAGATGATGCCTATTAAGATAAAATAGGGACTAGATCTAGGAAATGGGTTCACTGATGCACATAAGTATATTGCTGTCAACAGATCACAGTTATGCCTTTGGATATTAGAATCAGAATGATTCAACTAAAATATATCTATAGGGCAGGGTGCACACTTCTCTGTATGCTACAAATAGGGCTGTCTGACAATTCCAACTGCTTTGGATTCAATGTCTGCAATACCCATGTCTCAGGCTTGTCATATAGTGAATCAATATTGGCAAAACCTTCAGACTCTCTAAGAACACTAACCATACAAATGTGGTCATTATTCTACTGATCAATTTTGGATATGTGAAGAGCTTATCTAAAAACACTTCTGCATATTTATGTTGACTGCCTTGCTTCTGGGCAGTTGCACAGGCACTTTGCACTGGTGCAGCAACACTGTCCCAGGCAATGGATGCTGCCTTTAAGATTTAAAGATGTCACCACCTGCAGTGAGCATGTGGAAACATATAGCATGCTGCAGTCAACTTTGTCTTGTCTACAAGACATTTGGACCTTCTCTCCCAACATTCCTGGCAAGTGCAAATGTGCACTATTAAAATGTATTTTTGTGCTGTATGTTGCTGTATCTATACTGTGGCTTTGAATGCATGATATGCTGGTTATACTATTTATTACATACACTAAGAACTGATATAATAAACATTTTTAATATCTATGTAACTTACTCTTTGAACTTATTGTCCATGCAATGATGCTCAATCATTAATTATATTACAGTGCTTCAAAAATAAGAAATAATATAAACAAAATGTGGCTACACAAATATTGTGGAAAAATTATTTAATCATTAAAATATAGTTTACTTTAAAATAATTTGATTGTGTTGTTTTATTGCACTGTATTATGTTTTGATGTTATTATTGACATAATTGAGACATGTAATCAGAATTAATTTTTCATTTTATTGCAGTAAAGTATAATTCATTATATGGGTGTATTTTGGGAGTGGTTGAGTTGTGTTATTTTAAAATATATATTTATGAGTTTTAATTGATTAATTGGACTTTTTTTATGTATTATTCATTGTTTACATGTCAAATACATTTTAATTGTTTATTTAATTATTATATCTAGATGTAGGGGTTATTTTGTGCCTACTAGAGAAGTGTTTTATAAATTATTGATTGATTAATGTCAATTGACTAGCTTAATTATTATCTATTTGTTTAAATGGTTCATAAAGTTTTAAGTTATTTAATACTTTTTAAATGTAGGTTGTGGGTTTTATTGGAAGTTTGGAGGGATATTTTATAATTAAAACAATTATAAATAGTAAATGAATTAATGAATTTGTGCTATTTTCCATCTTTATGTTTATTTTTCTTTATAATAAAGTGTGTATGTTTTTGCAAACTGTTCTGTTCTTTTATGTATTTTTCTTAGATGGTGTTTGTTATTGGAGGTTTGGCTGGTTATTTCTATTTTTCTAAATGTATCTTACTTATTAACATTTTTTGATATTTGTATATGTCAATGTTTGGTTGTCGTTAAATTTTTACCACTTTAGTTTTTTGGTATGTGGGGTATATTATAATGATCATTCGTCTGGTAGTTTTAGACCTTTTACAACAAATCCCAATCCCTTTAATTGACTAATTACAATAGTTCATGGTGCATTTGATTAATGGTCATTAACCTTAAATAGTATGGCATAAATTGATTTTGCCTTCTTGTAAGGGAAGCATTGCAGCCCTCAAGTTTGAGATCGCTGTGTAGTAGCTCAGGCCCAATATGAACATTGTTGGCAACACAACACAGCCCAGCCGCAACATCTAGATCCAGAGTGGCTCCTGCCTATTATGTTGTAGTGAAACACTGCTGGGTAGATTTGCATCCAGTATTGTATGATTTGGGCTTGGTCCAGGCTAGCAAGATTAACAAACAGTGATTCGCTATATGTATCAAACCACCCCCTGGCCAAAAACACCAAAAGGCTGATGATGGCAGAAAAGAGGATAATTAGACAGCTGTGCACCAAAGGATTCCATAACATGGGAAACCTGTTAGTTAATATAAATTATTATACTTTTGAGGAATATATGGGTGGAAATAACCTTGCATCTATGAACACTCTAGTATACCAGTGATTATGCTGTTCATTAGAAGCGGGCTACTCCACAATGTACCTGAACATCCTGAAAGAAGTTTACCTACTTATATTATAACAGTCCCACCTGCTGCTAAGTTAGACATGTGAAACACGGTTATGGACAAGATTGCTACAAAGATGATGCCTATTAAGATAAAATAGGGACTAGATCTAGGAAATGGGTTCACTGATGCACATAAGTATATTGCTGTCAACAGATCACAGTTATGCCTCTAGGGAATTCAGGTAATGGTTATCGTTCACGTCCAGTGTTCAATCAATCAGTCAACAAAACTTTACTCGGCTGAAGCCATAAAAGCATAACACAACACAATACAATACAAATTATCATTAAAACACTGTAATTCATTTAAGCAATAAAAAGAAAACATCACAATCATCCAAATACAATCCATCAGATGTTAATAACATCTAAAATTCATGCTTATTCTGTATACTAAAAGCCGATCTGATGTAATCTAAAATAGCATAACACAAATTAGGGGATCCCAGACATTTTAAATAAGTCAAACACTCAATATGGCCCTTCAAACCCATATTATGTAAAACAGGGACCAGAAAAATAAGAGTAGGTATGGAATACAAAGGGCAAAACAACATAAAACAGCGA
This sequence comes from Pleurodeles waltl, assembly GCF_031143425.1. NCBI lineage: Eukaryota > Metazoa > Chordata > Amphibia > Caudata > Salamandridae > Pleurodeles > Pleurodeles waltl. The sequence goes on from NC_090447.1 coordinate 919,314,912, forward strand.
ATACTTTGCGAGGTAAAATTATTACACTGGCAAGGCGGCAAAGTCGTTTGCAAGGATTCAGTCGTAGTAAAAGCAAACTTGCAGTGTAACAACCCCAATCGAAGAAGAGTTAACCAACAACAATAACACAAATTAGTGATCTAGCCTAAGTATGGTTCCATAAATCGTGTGGTAGAAAATGCCACATATTTAATACCAATGGACATATCCAGGGCCACTTCAATGTGGTTATCCCTGTGGTAGACCAAAAAGCATTCCTTAGCACAAAGCTTATGCTTGTGCTCTATAATACTAGGATTATCAAAGAACCCACGTAAATCCAGCTTCATAAAAGCAGATTTCAAATAAGAAAGTCATGGTATGGAATCAATCCCATGAGGAGTCAGACAATCCATAATACACATTCTAGTTAGACCTGCTTCAGGTGTGCACCATACTTTAATCCATAACAGTAACAGTGTCAGGCCAGTCATATCTTCCAAAAATTTTTGCCCAAGCTCCTCATGGCATATAAAGTTGGCAGTTCCTCTAGGTGCTGTTAACAATCTTTGAGTAAATCATTTTTCAACCTTTTGGAGGCTATCTATGCTGTAATAACTCCAACAGGTCCGCACCATTAGAGCCCTCCCCTAGAAATGTGCTCCTATAGAGCGACAGTATGGTTACGTTTCAATTTAGTAGCACATCTAAAACTGCCTTAATGTTACTAGTCAAAGCCTGGACATTAGAAGTCAATAAATTCATCCAAAAAAGATCCCTAAGTAGTTTAAAAATGTAATCTTTTCTAAAGTACTATCATCCATCTTAAAACAGTTAGGGGCATATTTATACTCTGTGTGCACTGAATTAGCTCCATTTTTTTTACTCTAATTCGGTGCAAAACGAACTCCATATTTATACTTTGGTGGTAGACCCGTCTAGCACCAAATTTATGGAGTTAAAGTCATTTTTTGGAAGTGGAGACCTACCTTGCCTTAATGAGATGCAAGATAGGCGTTCCCATGCAAGAAATGACTCTATGGCCTTAACGCCATATTTAGAGGCATATTTATACTCTGGGGCATATTTATACTCTGTTTGCACAGAATTAGCATCATTTTTTTACTCCAATTCAGTGCAAAAGTAACTCTAGATTTATACTTTGGTGCTAGACCCGTCGAGCACCAAGGCCCTGATTTATACTTTTTTTGCACCACCCTAATGTCATTTTTTGATGTAAAAGTGGTGCAAACTTACAAAATATTGGCCCTTATTTATACTTTTTGCTGCAAAACTGCACTAACTCAGTTTTGCACCAAAACTTTTAGCACCGGCTTTCACTATTTCTGTGCACCAGCCGTGCACCACATTTATGGAATGGTGCAAGCCGGTGCAAAGAATAGGCTAGAGTAAAAAAAATTACTTTAGTCGGGTGTGGCTGGTGGTATAGAAGAAGAGGGTTTAGCACCAAAAAATGACTTTAGGCAGGTTAGAGTAAAAAACAAATGACTCTAACCAGATTAGAGTCATTTTATGGTGCTAAACCTACCATGCCACATGACTACTGCCTTAGAAAAGGAAGGAGTCATGCCCACCACCCCAATGGCCAGCACAGAGGACAAGGGTTCCCTGGGCATGGCCATTGCACCCTGTGCCATGTATGGGGGGCCATTTCAGGGCTCCCTAAATAAAATGCAATCTTACCTGTACTTACCTGGGATGGGGTCCCCATCCTCCGCAGTCCCTCTGGTGTGGGTGGGGGAGTCCCTGGGGCCTCTGGAGGGCACCTGTGGGCTTATTCCATGGTGTTCCACCATGGAAATAGGCCCACAAGTCCCCTAACGCCTGCCCTGACCTAGGCTTTACAAAATGGGGCAAAGCAAGCTTTGCGCCATTTTTTGACCCCTCCTCCCTCCCTTGCACCATTTTTGCATAGGAGTATGAATATGGCGTCAAGGCCATAGTGTCATTTTTTTGCACGGGAATGCCTACCTTGCATCTCATTAAGGCAAGATAGGTTTCCACTTCCAAAAAATGACTTTAACTCCATAAATTTTGCGCTAGACGGGTCTAGCTCCAGAGTATAAATATGCAGTTAGTTTTGCACTGAATTAGAGTAAAAAAAAAATTACGCTTATTCAATGCAAACAGAGTATAAATATGCCCTTTAGCGTCAAACAAATTACGCTGACCTGGAGTCATTTATTTTGACTCTAACCTGCCTAACATCATTTTTTTTAACGCTAGCCTACCCTTTGCACCAGCTTGCACCATTCCACAAATATGGTGCCCAACTGGTGCTAAAAAATAGTGCAAGTCGGTGCAAAACTTTTTGGTGCAAAACTGCGTTAGTGCAGTTTTGCACCAAAAAGTATAAATAAGGCCCTTAGTTTTCCTACTAGGATGGCTGCACGTCATAATATAAGCTTTAGCTTAATTTATTGTACGATTCAGATCGTCCATAAATGCTAAAAGTAAGTCCAGTAAAATCTGAAGAATATTAGCTGTCAGGGCAATTAACATCACATCGTCAGCATATAATAAAATCGGAATGGCCTCCCCCCCCCATGTGTGGCACATATGTGCCATGTTCAACTAAAAATTTGCTTATCCCATTTCTATAAAGTAAAGACAGAAAATGACTCCCAGGGTCGAATGAATGTCCAATTAAAATTTTCCAACAGGGCCATACCTTACCCTAGTGGTAAGGTAATGATGCAAGCGCTTTATAAGAATGGAAAGGTCAGACTCCACTTCCATGTTGACCATGAGCTCCCAAAGCTTAGATCAATTAACCAGGTCAAAAGCACTTGACAATTCGATAAAGGCTAAGAGGCATGTTTATACCCTATTTCACCGAATTTGTGTCATTTTTTTTTGCACAAATTAAGCACAAACTCAACTCCATATTTATATTTTAACGTTAGACATATCTAACGTCAAAAATATAGAGGCTTACACCATTTTTTGGATGTGTGCACCTACCTTGCATCAATGAGATGCAAGGTAGGTGTTCCAATCCAAGACATAGTGCAATCCCCAAAGCCACATATTCATCCCCCAGTGCAAAAAAGAATGCACAGGAAGGAGGATGGGCAAAATTATGGTGCTAAGCTTTATGCCATTATTTTACACGTGGGTCAGACCAGGCATTAGGGGACTTGTGGGCCCATTTCCATAGTCAGGCACCATGGAATAGGCCCACAAGTGCCCACCCCAAGCCCCAGGAACACCCCCACCCACATCTCAGGTAAGAATGTAATATATATATTTTTTCTTTAGTGCCATCGGGGGCCCTAACTTGGGGATCCCTGCATGGCACATGTCCCCTGTGCCACCCGGCTAGCGACATTTTAGTTGACTCTAGACCAAGTTGAGCGCCTATTTGCATCAATCCATTAACCCCTTCGCTGCCAGGCCTTTTCCCCCTCCTGTGCCAGGCCTTTTTTTGGCTATTTGGGGCAGTTCGCGCTTAGGCCCTCATAACTTTTTGCCCACATAAGCTAGCCAAGCCAAATTTGTGTCCTTTTTTTCCAACATCCTAGGGATTCTAGTGATACCCAGACTTTGTGGGTTCCCCTGACGGAGGCCAAGAAATTAGCCAAAATACAGTGAAAATTTTGTTTGTTTCAAAAAAATTGGAAAAAGTTGCTGCAGAAGAAGGCTTGTGTTTTTTTCCCTAAAAATGGCATCAACAAAGGGTTTGCAGTGCTAAAATCACTAGCTTCCCAGCTTTCAGGAACAGGCAGACTTGAATCAGAAAACCCAATTTTTCAACACAAATTTGGCATTTTACTGGGACATACCCCATTTTTACAGTTTTTTGTGCTTTCAGCCTCCTTCCAGTCAGTGACAGAAATGGGTGTGAAACCAATGCTGGATCCCAGAAAACTAAACATTTCTGAAAAGTAGACAAAATTCTGAATTTTAGCAATGGGTCATTTGTATAGATCCTACAAGGGTTTCCTACAGAAAATAACAACTGAAAAAGAAAAATATTGAAATTGAGGTGAAAAAAACAGCAATTATTCTCTACGTTTGACTCTGTAACTTTTTGCTGCAATGTCAGGTTTTCGAAAGCTATATACCGTTACGTCTCCTGGACTCCTCTGGTTGCGGGGATATATAGGGCTTGTAGGTTCATCAATAACCCTAGGTACCCAGAGCCAATAAATGAGCTGCACCCTGCAGTGCGTTTTCATTCTATACCGGGAATACACCAATTCATTTGCTGAAATATAAATAGTGAAAAATAGCTATCAAGAAAACCTTTGTATTTCCAAAAGGGGCACAAGATAAGGTGTTGAGGAACAGTGGTTATTTGCACATCTCTGAATTCCGGGGTGACCATACTAGCATGTGAATTACAGGGCATTTCTCAAATAGATGTCTTTTTTACACACTCTCTTATATTTGGAAGGAAAAAATGTAAAGAAAGACAAGGGGCAATAACACTTGTTTTGCTAATCTATGTTTCCCCAAGTCTCCTGATAAAAATGATACCTCACTTGTGGGGCTTTGACCAGGTTCTGTTATCCAGAATCCTTTGCAAACCTCAAAATTTGGCTAAACAAAGCACATTTTCCTCAAATTTTGGTGACAGAAAGTTCTGAAATCAGAGGGGAGCCACGAATTTCCTTCTACCCAGCGTTCCCACAAGTCTCCCGATAAAAATGATCCCTCACTTGTGTGGGTAGGCCTAGCGCCCACGACAGGAAATGCCCCAAAACGCAATGTGGACACATCACATTTTTTGAAAGAAAACAGAGGTGTTTTTTGCAAAGTGCCTACCTGTAGATTTTGGCCTCTCGCTCAGCCGACACCTAGGGAAACCTACCAAACCTGAGCATTTTTGAAAACTAGAGACCTAGGGGAATCCACGATGGGGTGTCTTGGGGGGCTCTGGCCAGGTTCTGTTACCCAGAATCCTTTGCAAACCTCAAAATTTGGCTAAAAAAACACATTTTCCTCACATTTTGGTGACATAAATTTCTGGAATCAGAGAGGAGCCACAAATTTCCTTCCACCCAGCGTTCCCCCAAGTCTCCCGATAAAAATGATACCTCACTTGTGTGGGTAGGCCTAGCGCCCGCAACAGGAAATGCCCCAAAACGCAACGTGGGCACATCACAATTTTTGAGAGAAAACAGAGGTGTTTTTTGCAAACTGCCTACCTGTAGATTTTGGCCTCTAGCTCTGCCAGCACCTAGGGAAACCTACCAAACCTGTGCATTTTGGAAAACTAGAGACCTAGGGGAATCTAAGATGGGGTGACTTGTGGGGCTCTGACCAGGTTCTGTTACCCAGAATCCTTTGCAAACCTCACAATTTGGCTAACAAAACACATTTTCCTCAAATTTTGGTGAAAGAATGTTCTGGAATCAGAGAGGAGCCACAAATTTCCTTCCACCCAGCGTTCCCCCACACCTCCCGATAAAAATGATACCTCACTTGTGTGGGTAGGCCTAGCGCCCGTGACAGGAAATGCCCCAAAACGCAACGTGGACAGATCACATTTTTTGAAAGAAAACAGAGGTGTTTTTTGCAAAGTGCCTACCTATAGATTTTGGCCTCTAGCTCAGCCGGCACCTAGGGAAACCTACCAAACCTGTGCATTTTTTAAAACGAGAGACATGGGGGAATCCAAGATGGGGTGACTTGTGGGGCTCTGACCAGGTTCTGTTACCCAGAATCCTTTGCAAACCTCAAAATTTGGCTACAAAAACACATTTTCGTCACATTTTGGTGACAGAAAGTTCTGGAATCAGAGAGGAGCCACAAATTTCCTTCCACCCAGCGTTCCCACAAGTCTCCCGATAAAATTGATACCTCACTTGTGTGGGTAGGCCTAGCGCCCGTGACAGGAAATTCCCCAAAACAGAACGTGGACACATCACAATTTTGGAGAGAAAACAGAGGTGTTTTTTGCAAAGTGCCTACCTGTAGATTTTGGCCTCTAGCTCAGCCAGCACCTAGGGAAACCTACCAAACCTGTGCATTTTTGAAAACTAGAGACCTAGGGGAATCCAAGTTGGGGTGACTTGTGGGGCTCTGACCAGGTTCTGTTACCCAGAATCCTTTGCAAACCTAAAAATTTGGCTAAAAAAACACATTTTCCTCACATTTTGGTGACAGAAAGTTGTTAAATCAGAGAGGAGTTACAAATATACTTCCACCCAGCGTTCCCACAAGTCTCCCGATAAAAATGATACCTCACTTGTGTGGGTAGGGCTAGCACCCGCGACAGAAAATGGCCCAAAACACAACGTGGACACATCACATTTTTTCACAGACAACAGAGGTGTTTTTTGCAAAGTGCCTACCTGTAGATTTTGGCCTCTAGCTCAGCCGACACCTAGGGAAACCTACCAAACCTGTGCATTTCTGAAAACTTGAGACGTAGGGGAATCCAAGATGGGGTGACTTTTGGGTCTCTAACCAGGTTCTGTTACCCAGAATCCTTTGCAAACCTCAAATTTTGGCTAAAAAAACACATTTTCATCATATTTTGGTGACAGAAAGTTCTGGAATCAGAGAGGAGCCACAAATTTCCTTCCACCCAGCGTTCCCACACGTCTCCCGATAAAAAGGATACCTCACTTGTGTGAGTAGGCCTAGCGCCCGTGACAGGAAATTCCCCAAAACAGAACGTGGACACATCACAATTTTTGAGAGAAAACAGAGGTGTTTTTTGCAAAGTGCCTACCTGTAGATTTTGGCCTCTAGCTCAGCCAGCACCTAGGGAAGACTACCAAACCTGTGCATTTTTGAAAACTAGAGACCTAGGGGAATCTAAGATGGGGTGACTTGTGGGGCTCTGACCAGGTTCTGTTACCCAGAATCCTTTGCAAACCTCACAATTTGGCTAACAAAACACATTTTCCTCAAATTTTGGTGACAGAAAGTTCTGGAATCAGAGAGGAGCCACAAATTTCCTTCCACCCAGTGTTCCCCCACATCTCCCGATAAAAATTATACTTCACTTGTGTGGGTAGGCCTAGCACCCGCGACTGGAAATGCCCCAAAACGCAACGTGGACACATCACATTTTTTGAAAGAAAACAGAGGTGTTTTTTGCAAAGTGCATACCTGTAGATTTTGGCCTCTAGCTCAGTCGGCACCTAGGGAAACCTACCAAACCTGTGCATTGTTTAAAACTAGAGACCAAGGGGAATCCAAGATGAGGTGCCTTGTGGGGCTCTGACCAGGTTCTGTTACCCAGAATCCTTTGCAAACCTAAAGATTTGGCTAAAAAAACACATTTTCGTCACATTTTGGTGACAGAAAGTTCTGGAACCAGAGAGGAGCCACAAATTTCCTTCCACCCAGCGTTCCCACAAGTCTCCCGATAAAATTTACACCTCACTTGTGTGGGTAGGCCTAGCGCCCGTGACAGGAAATTCCCCAAAACACAACGTGGACACATCACAATTTTTGAAAGAAAACAGAGGTGTTTTTTTCAAAGTGCCTACCTGTAGATTTTGGCCTCTAGCTCAGCCAGCAACTAGGGAAACCTACCAAACCTGTGCATTTTTTAAAACTAGAGACCTAGGGGAATCTAAGATGGGGTGACTTGTGGGGCTCTGACCAGGTTCTGTTACCCAGAATCCTTTGCAAACCTCACAATTTGGCTAACAAAACACATTTTCCTCAAATTTTGGTGAGAGAAAGTTCTGGAATCAGAGAGGAGCCACGAATTTCCTTCCACCCAGCGTTCCCACAAGTCTCCCGATAAAAATGATACCTCACTTGTGTGGGTAGGCCTAGCGTCCGTAACAGGAAAGTCCCCAAAACACAACGTGGACACATCACAATTTTTGACAGAAAACAGAGGTGTTTTTTGCAAACTGCCTACCTGTAGATTTTGGCCTCTAGCTCAGCCGGCACCTAGGGAAACCTACCAAACCTGTGCATTTTTGAAAACTAGAGACCTAGGGGAATCCAAGATGGTGGTGACTTGTGGGGCTCTGACCAGGTTCTGTTACCCAGAATCCTTTGCAAACCTCAAAATTTGGCTAAAAAAACACATTTTCATCACATTTTGGTGACAGAAAGTTCTGGAATCAGAGAGGAGCCACAACTTTCCTTCCACCCAGCGTTCCCACAAGTCTCCCGATAAAATTGATACCTCACTTGTGTGGGTAGGCCTAGCGCCCGTGACAGGAAATTCCCCAAAACACAACGTGGACACATCACAATTTTTGAGAGAAAACAGAGGTGTTTTTTGCAAAGTGCCTACCTGTAGATTTTGGCCTCTAGCTCAGCCAGCAACTAGGGAAACCTAGCAAACCTGTGCATTTCTGAAAACTAGAGACCTAGGGGAATCTAAGATGGGGTGACTTGTGGGGCTCTGACCAGGTTCTGTTACCCAGAATCCTTTGCAAACCTCACAATTTGGCTAACAAAACACATTTTCCTCAAATTTTGGTGACAGAAAGTTCTGGAATCAGAGAGGAGCCACAAATTTCCTTCCACCCAGCGATCCCCCACATCTCCCGATAAAAATGATACCTCACTTGTGTGGGTAGGCCTAGCGCCCGTGACAGGAAATGCCCCAAAACGCAACGTGGACAGATCAAATTTTTTGAAAGAAAACAGAGGTGTTTTTTGCAAAGTGCCTACCTGTAGATTTTGGCCTCTAGCTCAGTCGGCACCTAGGGAAACCTACCAAACCTGTGCTTTGTTTAAAACTAGAGACCTAGGGGAATCCAAGATGGGGTGATTTGTGGGGCTCTGACCAGGTTCTGTTACCCAGAATCCTTTGCAAACCTAAAGATTTGGCTAAAAAAACAAATTTTCCTCACATTTTGGTGAGAGAAATTTCTGGAATCAGAGAGGAGCCACGAATTTCCTTCCACCCAGTGTTCCCACAAGTCTCCCGATAAAAATGATACCTCACTTGAGTGGGTAGGCCTAGCGTCCGTAACAGGAAATTCCCCAAAACACAATGTGGACACATCACAATTTTTGACAGAAAACAGAGGTGTTTTTTGCAAAGTGCCTACCTGTAGATTTTGGCCTCTAGCTCAGCCGGCACCTAGGGAAACCTACCAAACCTGTGCATTTTTGAAAACTAGAGACCTAGGGGAATCCAAGATGGGGTGACTTGTGGGGCTCTGACCAGGTTCTGTTACCCAGAATCCTTTGCAAACCTCACAATTTGGCTAACAAAACACATTTTCCTCAAATTTTGGTGACAGAAAGTTCTGGAATCAGAGAGGAGCCACAAATTTCCTTCCACCCAGCGTTCCCCCACATCTCCCGATAAAAATGATACCTCACTTGTGTGGGTAGGCCTAGCGCCCGTGACAGGAAATGCCCCAAAACGCAACGTGGACAGATCACATTTTTTTAAAGAAAACCGAGGTGTTTTTTGCAAAGTGCCTACCTGTAGATTTTGGCCTCTAGCTCAGTCGGCACCTAGGGAAACCTACCAAACCTGTGCTTTGTTTAAAACTAGAGACCTAGGGGAATCCAAGATGGGGTGACTTGTGGGGCTCTGACCAGGTTCTGTTACCCAGAATCCTTTGCAAACCTAAAGATTTGGCTAAAAAAACAAATTTTCCTCACATTTTGGTGAGAGAAAGTTCTGGAATCAGAGAGGAGCCACGAATTTCCTTCCACCCAGCGTTCCCACAAGTCTCCCGACAAAAATGATACCTCACTTGAGTGGGTAGGCCTAGCGTCCGTAACAGGAAATTCCCCAAAACACAATGTGGACACATCACAATTTTTGACAGAAAACAGAGGTGTTTTTTGCAAAGTGCCTACCTGTAGATTTTGGCCTCTAGCTCAGCCGGCACCTAGGGAAACCTACCAAACCTGTGCATTTTTGAAAACTAGAGACCTAGGGGAATCCAAGATGGGGTGACTTGTGGGGCTCTGACCAGGTTCTGTTACCCAGAATCCTTTGCAAACCTCAAAATGTGGCTAAATAAACACATTTTCATCACATTTTGGTGACAGAAAGTTCTGGAATCAGAGAGGAGCCACAAATTTCCTTCCACCCAGCGTTCCCACAAGTCTCCCGATAAAATTGATACCTCACTTGTGTGGGTAGGCCTAGCGCCCGTGACAGGAAATTCCCCAAAACAGAACGTGGACACATCGCAATTTTTGAGAGAAAACAGAGGTGTTTTTTGCAAAGTGCCTACCTGTAGATTTTGGCCTCTAGCTCAGCCAGCACCTAGGGAAGCCTACCAAACCTGTGCATTTTTGAAAACTAGAGACCTAGGGGAATCTAAGATGGGGTGACTTGTGGGGCTCTAACCAGGTTCTGTTACCCAGAATCCTTTGCAAACCTCACAATTTGGCTAACAAAACACATTTTCCTTAAATTTTGGTGACAGAAAGTTCTGGAATCAGAGAGGAGCCACAAATTTCCTTCCACCCAGTGTTCCCCCACATCTCCCGATAAAAATGATACCTCACTTGTGTGGGTAGGCCTAGCGCCCGCAACAGGAAATGCCCCAAAACGCAACGTCGACACATCACATTTTTTGAAAGAAAACAGAGGTGTTTTTTGCAAAGTGCCTACCTGTAGATTTTGGCCTCTTGCTCAGTCGACACCTAGGGAAACCTACCAAACCTGTGCATTGTTTAAAACTAGAGACCTAGGGGAATCCAAGATGGGGTGCCTTGTGGGGCTCTGACCAGGTTCTGTTACCCAGAATCCTTTGCAAACCTAAAAATTTGGCTAAAAAAACACATTTTCCTCAAATTTTGGTGAGAGAATGTTCTGGAATCAGAGAGGAGCCACAAATTTCCTTCCACCCAGCGTTCCCACAAGTCTCCCGATAAAAATTATACCTCACTTGTGTGGGTAGGCCTAGCGTCCGTAACAGGAAATTCCCCAAAACACAACGTGGACACATCACAATTTTTGACAGAAAACAGAGGTGTTTTTTGCAAAGTGCCTACCTGTAGATTTTGGCCTCTAGCTCAGTCGGCACCTAGGGAAACCTACCAAACCTGTGCATTGTTTAAAACTAGAGACCTAGGGGAATCCAAGATGGGGTGACTTGTGGGGCTCTGACCAGGTTCTGTTACCCAGAATCCTTTGCAAACCTAAAAATTTGGCTAAAAAAACACATTTTCCTCACATTTTGGTGACAGAAAGTTCTTAAATCAGAGAGGAGTTACAAATTTCCTTCCACCCAGCGTTCCCACAAGTCTCCCGATAAAAATTATACCTCACTTGTGTGGGTAGGGCTAGCACCCGCGACAGAAAATGGCCCAAAACACAACGTGGACACATCACATTTTTTCACAGACAACAGAGGTGTTTTTTGCAAAGTGCCTACCTGTAGATTTTGGCCTCTAGCTCAGCCGGCACCTAGGGAAACCTACCAAACCTGTGCATTTTTAAAAACTACAGACCTAGGGGAATCCAAGATGGGGTGACTTGTGGGGCTCTGACCAGGTTCTGTTACCCAGAATCCTTTGCAAACCTCAAAATTTGGCTAAAAAAACACATTTTCGTCACATTTTGGTGACAGAAAGTTCTGGAATCAGAGAGGAGCCACAAATTTCCTTCCACCCAGCGTTCCCACAAGTCTCCCGATAAAATTGATACCTCACTTGTGTGGGTAGGCCTAGCGCCCGTGACAGGAAATTCCCCAAAACACAACGTGGACACATCACAATTTTTGAGAGAAAACAGAGGTGTTTTTTGCAAAGTGCCTACCTGTAGATTTTGGCCTCTAGCTCAGCCAGCAACTAGGGAAACCTACCAAACCTGTGCATTTCTGAAAACTAGAGACCAAGGGGAATCTAATATGGGGTGACTTGTGGGGCTCTGACCAGGTTTTGTTACCCAGAATCCTTTGCAAACCTCACAATTTGGCTAACAAAACACATTTTCCTCAAATTTTGGTGACAGAAAGTTCTGGAATCAGAGAGGAGCCACAAATTTCCTTCCACCCAGCGTTCCCCCACATCTCCCGATAAAAATGATACCTCACTTGTGTGGGTAGGCCTAGCGCCCGTGACAGGAAATGCCCCAAAACGCAACGTGGACAGATCACATTTTTTGAAAGAAAACAGAGGTGTTTTTTGCAAAGTGCCTACCTGTAGATTTTGGCCTCTAGCTCAGCCGGCACCTAGGGAAACCTACCAAACCTGTGCATTTTTGAAAACTAGAGACCTAGGGGAATCCAAGATGGGGTGACTTGTGGGGCTCTGACCAGGTTCTGTTACCCAGAATCCTTTGCAAACCTCAAAATTTGGCTAAAAAAACACATTTTCGTCACATTTTGGTGACAGAAAGTTCTGGAATCAGAGAGGAGCCACAAATTTCCTTCCACCCAGCGTTCCCCCACATCTCCCGATAAAAATGATACCTCACTTGTGTGGGTAGGCCTAGCGCCCGTGACAGGAAATGCCCCAAAACACAACGTGGACAGATCAAATTTTTTTAAAGAAAACAGAGGTGTTTTTTGCAAAGTGCCTACCTGTAGATTTTGGCCTCTAGCTCAGTCGGCACCTAGGGAAACCTACCAAACCTGTGCATTGTTTAAAACTAGAGACCTAGGGGAATCCAAGATGGGGTGACTTGTGGGGCTCTGACCAGGTTCTGTTACCCAGAATCCTTTGCAAACCTAAAGATTTGGCTAAAAAAACACATTTTCCTCACATTTTGGTGAGAGAAAGTTCTGGAATCAGAGAGGAGCCACGAATTTCCTTCCACCCAGCGTTCCCACAAGTCTCCCGATATAAATGATACCTCACTTGAGTGGGTAGGCCTAGAGTCCGTGACAGGAAATGCCCCAAAACGCAACGTGGACAGATCACATTTTTTGAAAGAAAACAGAGGTGTTTTTTGCAAAGTGCCTACCTGTAGATTTTGGCCTCTAGCTCAGCCGGCACCAAGGAAACCTACCAAACCTGTGCTTTTTTTAAAACTAGAGACCTAGGGGAATCTAAGATGGGGTGACTTGTGGGGCTCTGACCAGGTTGTGTTACCCAGAATCCTTTGCAAACCTCACAATTTGGCTAACAAAACACATTTTCCTCAAATTTTGGTGAGAGAATGTTCTGGAATCAGAGAGGAGCCACAAATTTCCTTCCACCCAGCGTTCCCACAAGTCTCCCGATAAAAATGATACCTCACTTGTGTGGGTAGGCCTAGCGTCCGTAACAGGAAATTCCCCAAAACACAACGTGGACACATCACAATTTTTGACAGAAAACAGAGGTGTTTTTTGCAAAGTGCCTACCTGTAGATTTTGGCCTCTAGCTCAGTCGGCAACTAGGGAAACCTACCAAACCTGTGCATTGTTTAAAACTAGAGACCTAGGGGAATCCAAGATGGGGTGACTTGTGGGGCTCTGACCAGGTTCTGTTACCCAGAATCCTTTGCAAACCTAAAAATTTGGCTAAAAAAACACATTTTCCTCACATTTTGGTGACAGAAAGTTCTTAAATCAGAGAGGAGTTACAAAATTCCTTCCATCCAGCGTTCCCACAAGTCTCCCGATAAAAATGATACCTCACTTGTGTGGGTAGGGCTAGCACCCACGACAGAAAATGGCCCAAAACACAACGTGGAAACATCACATTTTTTCACAGACAACAGAGGTGTTTTTTGCGAAGTGCCTACCTGTAGATTTTGGCCTCTAGCTCAGCCGACACCTAGGTAAACCTACGAAACCTGTGCATTTCTGAAAACTTGAGACGTAGGGGAATCCAAGATGGGGTGACTTTTGGGTCTCTAACCAGGTTCTGTTACCCAGAATCCTTTGCAAACCTCAAAATTTGGCTAAAAAAACACATTTTCCTCACATTTTGGTGACAGAAAGTTCTTAAATCAGAGAGGAGCCACAAATTTCCTTCCACCCAGCGTTCCCACAAGTCTCCCAATAAAAATGATACCTCAATTGTGTGGGTAGGGCTAGCACCCGCGACAGAAAATGGCCCAAAACACAACGTGGACACATCACATTTTTTCACAGGAAACAGAGGTGTTTTTTGCAAAGTGCCTACCTGTAGATTTTGGCCTCTAGCTCAGCCGGCACCTAGGGAAACCTACCACACCTGTGCTTTTTTGAAAACTAGAGACCTAAGGGAATCCAAGATGGGGTGACTTGTGGGGCTCTGACCAGGTTCTGTTACCCAGAATCCTTTGCAAACCTCAAAATTTGGCTAAAAAAACACATTTTCCTCACATTTTGGTGACAGAAAGTTCTGGAATCAGAGAGGAGCCACAAATTTCCTTCCACCCAGCGTTCCCCCACGCCTCCCGATAAAAATGATACCTCACCTGTGTGGGTAGTCCTAGCGCCCGTGACAGGATATGCCCCAAAACGCAACATGGACACATCACATTTTTTTAAAGAAAACAGAGGTGTTTTTTGCAAAGTGCCTACCTATAGATTTTGGCCTCTAGCTCAGCCGGCACCTAGGGAAACCTACCAAACCTGTGCATTTTTTAAAACGAGAGACCTAGGGGAATCCAAGATGGGGTGACTTGTGGGGCTCTGACCAGGTTCTGTTACCCAGAATCCTTTGCAAACCTCAAAATTTGGCTACAAAAACACATTTTCGTCACATTTTGGTGACAGAAAGTTCTGGAATCAGAGAGGAGCCACAAATTTCCTTCCACCCAGCGTTCCCACAAGTCTCCCGATAAAATTGATACCTCACTTGTGTGGGTAGGCCTAGCGCCCGTGACAGGAAATTCCCCAAAACAGAACGTGGACACATCACAATTTTGGAGAGAAAACAGAGGTGTTTTTTGCAAAGTGCCTACCTGTAGATTTTGGCCTCTAGCTCAGCCAGCACCTAGGGAAACCTACCAAACCTGTGCATTTTTGAAAACTAGAGACCTAGGGGAATCCAAGTTGGGGTGACTTGTGGGGCTCTGACCAGGTTCTGTTACCCAGAATCCTTTGCAAACCTAAAAATTTGGCTAAAAAAACACATTTTCCTCACATTTTGGTGACAGAAAGTTCTTAAATCAGAGAGGAGTTACAAATTTACTTCCACCCAGCGTTCCCACAAGTCTCCCGATAAAAATGATACCTCACTTGTGTGGGTAGGGCTAGCACCCGCGACAGAAAATGGCCCAAAACACAACGTGGACACATCACATTTTTTCACAGACAACAGAGGTGTTTTTTGCAAAGTGCCTACCTGTAGATTTTGGCCTCTAGCTCAGCCGACATCTAGGGAAACCTACCAAACCTGTGCATTTCTGAAAACTTGAGACGTAGGGGAATCCAAGATGGGGTGACTTTTGGGTCTCTAACCAGGTTCTGTTACCCAGAATCCTTTGCAAACCTCAAAATTTGGCAAAAAAAACACATTTTCATCATATTTTGGTGACAGAAAGTTCTGGAATCAGAGAGGAGCCACAAATTTCCTTCCACCCAGCGTTCCCACAAGTCTCCCGATAAAAAGGATACCTCACTTGTGTGAGTAGGCCTAGCGCCCGTGACAGGAAATTCCCCAAAACAGAACGTGGACACATCACAATTTTTGAGAGAAAACAGAGGTGTTTTTTGCAAAGTGCCTACCTGTAGATTTTGGCCTCTAGCTCAGCCAGCACCTAGGGAAGACTACCAAACCTGAGCATTTTTGAAAACTAGAGACCTAGGGGAATCCATGATGGGGTGACTTGTGGGGCTCTGGCCAGGTTCTGTTACCCAGAATCCTTTGCAAACCTCAAAATTTGGCTAAAAAAACACATTTTCCTCACATTTTGGTGACATAAATTTCTGGAATCAGAGAGGAGCCACAAATTTCCTTCCACCCAGCGTTCCCCCAAGTCTCCCGATAAAAATGATACCTCACTTGTGTGGGTAGGCCTAGCGCCCGCAACAGGAAATGCCCCAAAACGCAACGTGGGCACATCAAATTTTTTTAAAGAAAACAGAGGTGTTTTTTGCAAAGTGCATACCTGTAGATTTTGGCCTCTAGCTCAGCCTACACCTAGGGAAACCTACCAAACCTGTGCATTTCTGAAAACAAGAGACCTAGGGGATTCCAAGATGGGGTGACTTTTGGGTCTCTAACCAGGTTCTGTTACCCAGAATCCGTTGCAAACCTCAAAATTTGGATAAAAAAACACATTTTCATCATATTTTGGTGACAGAAAGTTCTGGAATCAGAGAGGAGCCACAAATATCCTTCCACCCAGCGTTCCCACAAGTCTCCCGATAAAAAGGATACCTCACTTGTGTGAGTAGGCCTAGCGCCCGTGACAGGAAATTCCCCAAAACAGAACGTGGACACATCACAATTTTTGAGAGAAAACAGAGGTGTTTTTTGCAAAGTGCCTACCTGTAGATTTTGGCCTCTAGCTCAGCCAGAACCTAGGGAAGACTACCAAACCTGTGCATTTTTGAAAACTAGAGACCTAGGGGAATCTAAGATGGGGTGACTTGTGGGGCTCTGACCAGGTTCTGTTACCCAGAATCCTTTGCAAACCTCACAATTTGGCTAACAAAACATATTTTCCTCAAATTTTGGTGACAGAAAGTTCTGGAATCAGAGAGGAGCCACAAATTTTCTTTCCACCCAGTGTTCCCCCACATCTCCCGATAAAAATTATACCTCACTTGTGTGGGTAGGCCTAGCGCCCGCGACAGGAAATGCCCCAAAACGCAACGTGGACACATCACATTTTTTGAAAGAAAACAGAGGTGTTTTTTGCAAAGTGCATACCTGTAGATTTTGGCCTCTAGCTCAGTCGGCACCAAGGAAACCTACCAAACATGTGCATTGTTTAAAACTAGAGACCAAGGGGAATCCAAGATGGGGTGCCTTGTGGGGCTCTGACCAGGTTCTGTTACCCAGAATCCTTTGCAAACCTAAAAATTTGGCTAAAAAAACACATTTTCGTCACATTTTGGTGACAGAAAGTTCTGGAACCAGAGAGGAGCCACAAATTTCCTTCCACCCAGCGTTCCCACAAGTCTCCCGATAAAATTTATACCTCACTTGTGTGGGTAGGCCTAGCGCCCGTGTCAGGAAATTCCCCAAAACACAACGTGGACACATCACAATTTTTGAAAGAAAACAGAGGTGTTTTTTTCAAAGTGCCTACCTGTAGATTTTGGCCTCTAGCTCAGCCAGCAACTAGGGAAACCTACCAAACCTGTGCATTTTTTAAAACTAGAGACCTAGGGGAATCTAAGATGGGGTGACTTGTGGGGCTCTGACCAGGTTCTGTTACCCAGAATCCTTTGCAAACCTCACAATTTGGCTAACAAAACACATTTTCCTCAAATTTTGGTGAGAGAAAGTTCTGGAATCAGAGAGGAGCCACGAATTTCCTTCCACCCAGCGTTCCCACAAGTCTCCCGATAAAAATGATACCTCACTTGTGTGGGTAGGCCTAGCGTCCGTAACAGGAAAGTCCCCAAAACACAACGTGGACACATCACAATTTTTGACAGAAAACAGGTGTTTTTTACAAACTGCCTACCTGTAGATTTTGGCCTCTAGCTCAGCCGGCACCCAGGGAAACCAACCAAACCTGTGCATTTTTGAAAACTAGAGACCTAGGGGAATCCAAGATGGTGGTGACTTGTGGGGCTCTGACCAGGTTCTGTTACCCACAATCCTTTGCAAACCTCAAAATTTGTCTAAAAAAACACATTTTCATCACATTTTGGTGACAGAAAGTTCTGGAATCAGAGAGGAGCCACAAATTTCCTTCCACCCAGCGTTCCCACAAGTCTCCCGATAAAATTGATACCTCACTTGTGTGGGTAGGCCTAGCGCCTGTGACAGGAAATTCCCCAAAACACAACGTGGACACATCACAATTTTTGAGAGAAAACAGAGGTGTTTTTTGCAAAGTGCCTACCTGTAGATTTTGGCCTCTAGCTCAGCCAGCAACTAGGGAAACCTAGCAAACCTGTGCATTTCTGAAAACTAGAGACCTAGGGGAATCTAAGATGGGGTGACTTGTGGGGCTCTGACCAGGTTCTGTTATCCAGAATCCTTTGCAAACCTCACAATTTGGCTAACAAAACACATTTTCCTCAAATTTTGGTGACAGAAAGTTCTGGAATCAGAGAGGAGCCACACATTTCCTTCCACCCAGCGTTCCCCCACATCTCCCGATAAAAATGATACCTCACTTGTGTGGGTAGGCCTAGCGCCTGTGACAGGAAATGCCCCAAAACGCAACGTGGACAGATCACATTTTTTGAAAGAAAACAGAGGTGTTTTTTGCAAAGTGCCTACCTGTAGATTTTGGCCTCTAGCTCAGTCGGCACCTAGGGAAACCTACCAAACCTGTGCTTTGTTTAAAACTAGAGACCTAGGGGAATCCAAGATGGGGTGACTTGTGGGGCTCTGACCAGGTTCTGATACCCAGAATCCTTTGCAAACCTAAAGATTTGGCTAAAAAAACAAATTTTCCTCACATTTTGGTGAGAGAAAGTTCTGGAATCAGAGAGGAGCCACGAATTTCCTTCCACCCAGTGTTCCCACAAGTCTCCCGATAAAAATGATACCTCACTTGAGTGGGTAGGCCTAGCGTCCGTAACAGGAAATTCCCCAAAACACAATGTGGACACATCACAATTTTTGACAGAAAACAGAGGTGTTTTTTGCAAAGTGCCTACCTGTAGATTTTGGCCTCTAGCTCAGCCGGCACCTAGGGAAACCTACCAAACCTGTGCATTTTTGAAAACTAGAGACCTAGGGGAATCCAAGATGGGGTGACTTGTGGGGCTCTGACCAGGTTCTGTTACCCAGAATCCTTTGCAAACCTCACAATTTGGCTAACAAAACACATTTTCCTCAAATTTTGGTGACAGAAAGTTCTGGAATCAGAGAGGAGCCACAAATTTCCTTCCACCCAGCGTTCCCCCACATCTCCCGATAAAAATGATACCTCACTTGTGTGGGTAGGCCTAGCGCCCGTGACAGGAAATGCCCCAAAACGCAACGTGGACAGATCACATTTTTTGAAAGAAAACAGAGGTGTTTTTTGCAAAGTGCCTACCTGTAGATTTTGGCCTCTAGCTCAGTCGGCACCTAGGGAAACCTACCAAACCTGTGCTTTGTTTAAAACTAGAGACCTAGGGGAATCCAAGATGGGGTGACTTGTGGGGCTCTGACCAGGTTCTGTTACCCAGAATCCTTTGCAAACCTAAAGATTTGGCTAAAAAAACAAATTTTCCTCACATTTTGGTGAGAGAAAGTTCTGGAATCAGAGAGGAGCCACGAATTTCCTTCCACCCAGCGTTCCCACAAGTCTCCCGATAAAAATGATACCTCACTTGAGTGGGTAGGCCTAGCGTCCGTAACAGGAAATTCCCCAAAACACAATGTGGACACATCACAATTTTTGACAGAAAACAGAGGTGTTTTTTGCAAAGTGCCTACCTGTAGATTTTGGCCTCTAGCTCAGCCGGCACCTAGGGAAACCTACCAAACTTGTGCATTTTTGAAAACTAGAGACCTAGGGGAATCCAAGATGCGGTGACTTGTGGGGCTCTGACCAGGTTCTGTTACCCAGAATCCTTTGCAAACCTCAAAATGTGGCTAAAAAACACATTTTCATCACATTTTGGTGACAGAAAGTTCTGGAATCAGAGAGGAGCCACAAATTTCCTTCCACCCAGTGTTCCAACAAGTCTCCCGATAAAATTGATACCTCACTTGTGTGGGTAGTCCTTGCGCCCGTGACAGGAAATTCCCCAAAACACAACGTGGACACATCACAATTTTTGAGAGAAAACAGAGGTGTTTTTTGCAAAGTGCCTACCTGTAGATTTTGGCCTCTAGCTCAGCCAGCACCTAGGGAAACCTACCAAACCTGTGCATTTTTGAAAACTAGAGACCTAGGGGAATATAAGATGGGGTGACTTGTGGGGCTCTGACCAGGTTCTGTTACCCAGAATCCTTTGCAAACCTCACAATTTGGCTAACAAAACACATTTTCCTCAAATTTTGGTGACAGAAAGTTCTGGAATCAGAGAGGAGCCACAAATTTCCTTCCACCCAGCGTTCCCCCACATCTCCCGATAAAAATGATACCTCACTTGTGTGGGTAGGCCTAGCGCCCGTGACAGGAAATGCCCCAAAACGCAACGTGGACAGATCACATTTTTTTAAAGAAAACAGAGGTGTTTTTTGCAAAGTGCCTACCTGTAGATTTTGGCCTCTAGCTCAGTCGGCACCTAGGGAAACCTACCAAACCTGTGCTTTGTTTAAAACTAGAGACCTAGGGGAATCCAAGATGGGGTGACTTGTGGGGCTCTGACCAGGTTCTGTTACCCAGAATCCTTTGCAAACCTCAAAATGTGGCTAAAAAAACACATTTTCGTCACATTTTGGTGACAGAAAGTTCTGGAATCAGAGAGGAGCCACAAATTTCCTTCCACCCAGCGTTCCCACAAGTCTCCCGATAAAATTGATACCTTACTTGTGTGGGTAGGCCTAGCGCCCGTGACAGGAAATTCCCCAAAACACAACGTGGACACATCACAATTTTTGAGAGAAAACAGAGGTGTTTTTTGCAAAGTGCCTACCTGTAGATTTTGGCCTCTAGCTCAGCCAGCAACTAGGGAAACCTAGCAAACCTGTGCATTTCTGAAAACTAGAGACCTAGGGGAATCTAAGATGGGGTGACTTGTGGGGCTCTGACCAGGTTCTGTTACCCAGAATCCTTTGCAAACCTCACAATTTGGCTAACAAAACACATTTTCCTCAAATTTTGGTGACAGAAAGTTCTGGAATCAGAGAGGAGCCACAAATTTCCTTCCACCCAGCGTTCCCCCACATCTCCCGATAAAAATGATACCTCACTTGTGTGGGTAGGCCGAGCGCCCGTGACAGGAAATGCCCCAAAACGCAACGTGGACAGATCACATTTTTTTAAAGAAAACCGAGGTGTTTTTTGCAAAGTGCCTACCTGTAGATTTTGGCCTCTAGCTCAGTCGGCACCTAGGGAAACCTACCAAACCTGTGCTTTGTTTAAAACTAGAGACCTACGGGAATCCAAGATGGGGTGACTTGTGGGGCTCTGACCAGGTTCTGTTACCCAGAATCCTTTGCAAACCTAAAGATTTGGCTAAAAAACAAATTTTCCTCACATTTTGGTGAGAGAAAGTTCTGGAATCAGAGAGGAGCCACGAATTTCCTTCCACCCAGCGTTCCCACAAGTCTCCCGATAAAAATGATACCTCACTTGTGTGGGTAGGCCTAGCGCCCGCAACAGGAAATGCCCCAAAACGCAACGTCGACACATCACATTTTTTGAAAGAAAACAGAGGTGTTTTTTGCAAAGTGCCTACCTGTAGATTTTGGCCTCTTGCTCAGTCGACACCTAGGGAAACCTACCAAACCTGTGCATTGTTTAAAACTAGAGACCTAGGGGAATCCAAGATGGGGTGCCTTGTGGGGCTCTGACCAGGTTCTGTTACCCAGAATCCTTTGCAAACCTAAAAATTTGGCTAAAAAAACACATTTTCCTCAAATTTTGGTGAGAGAATGTTCTGGAATCAGAGAGGAGCCACAAATTTCCTTCCACCCAGCGTTCCCACAAGTCTCCCGATAAAAATTATACCTCACTTGTGTGGGTAGGCCTAGCGTCCGTAACAGGAAATTCCCCAAAACACAACGTGGACACATCACAATTTTTGACAGAAAACAGAGGTGTTTTTTGCAAAGTGCCTACCTGTAGATTTTGGCCTCTAGCTCAGTCGGCACCTAGGGAAACCTACCAAACCTGTGCATTGTTTAAAACTAGAGACCTAGGGGAATCCAAGATGGGGTGACTTGTGGGGCTCTGACCAGGTTCTGTTACCCAGAATCCTTTGCAAACCTAAAAATTTGGCTAAAAAAACACATTTTCCTCACATTTTGGTGACAGAAAGTTCTTAAATCAGAGAGGAGTTACAAATTTCCTTCCACCCAGCGTTCCCACAAGTCTCCCGATAAAAATTATACCTCACTTGTGTGGGTAGGGCTAGCACCCGCGACAGAAAATGGCCCAAAACACAACGTGGACACATCACATTTTTTCACAGACAACAGAGGTGTTTTTTGCAAAGTGCCTACCTGTAGATTTTGGCCTCTAGCTCAGCCGGCACCTAGGGAAACCTACCAAACCTGTGCATTTTTGAAAACTAGAGACCTAGGGGAATCCAAGATGGGGTGACTTGTGGGGCTCTGACCAGGTTCTGTTACCCAGAATCCTTTGCAAACCTCAAAATTTGGCTAAAAAAACACATTTTCGTCACATTTTGGTGACAGAAAGTTCTGGAATCAGAGAGGAGCCACAAATTTCCTTCCACCCAGCGTTCCCACAAGTCTCCCGATAAAAGTGATACCTCACTTGTGTGGGTAGGCCTAGCGCCCGTGACAGGAAATTCCCCAAAACACAACGTGGACACATCACAATTTTTGAGAGAAAACAGAGGTGTTTTTTGCAAAGTGCCTACCTGTAGATTTTGGCCTCTAGCTCAGCCAGCAACTAGGGAAACCTACCAAACCTGTGCATTTCTGAAAACTAGAGACCAAGGGGAATCTAATATGGGGTGACTTGTGGGGCTCTGACCAGGTTTTGTTACCCAGAATCCTTTGCAAACCTCACAATTTGGCTAACAAAACACATTTTCCTCAAATTTTGATGACAGAAAGTTCTGGAATCAGAGAGGAGCCACAAATTTCCTTCCACCCAGCGTTCCCCCACATCTCCCGATAAAAATGATACCTCACTTGTGTGGGTAGGCCTAGCGCCCGTGACAGGAAATGCCCCAAAACGCAACGTGGACAGATCACATTTTTTGAAAGAAAACAGAGGTGTTTTTTGCAAAGTGCCTACCTGTAGATTTTGGCCTCTAGCTCAGCCGGCACCTAGGGAAACCTACCAAACCTGTGCATTTTTGAAAACTAGAGACCTAGGGGAATCCAAGATGGGGTGACTTGTGGGGCTCTGACCAGGTTCTGTTACCCAGAATCCTTTGCAAACCTCAAAATTTGGCTAAAAAAACACATTTTCGTCACATTTTGGTGACAGAAAGTTCTGGAATCAGAGAGGAGCCACAAATTTCCTTCCACCCAGCGTTCCCCCACATCTCCCGATAAAAATGATACCTCACTTGTGTGGGTAGGCCTAGCTCCCGTGACAGGAAATGCCCCAAAACACAACGTGGACAGATCAAATTTTTTTAAAGAAAACAGAGGTGTTTTTTGCAAAGTGCCTACCTGTAGATTTTGGCCTCTAGCTCAGTCGGCACCTAGGGAAACCTACCAAACCTGTGCATTGTTTAAAACTAGAGACCTAGGGGAATCCAAGATGGGGTGACTTGTGGGGCTCTGACCAGGTTCTGTTACCCAGAATCCTTTGCAAACCTAAAGATTTGGCTAAAAAAACACATTTTCCTCACATTTTGGTGAGAGAAAGTTCTGGAATCAGAGAGGAGCCACGAATTTCCTTCCACCCAGCGTTCCCACAAGTCTCCCGATATAAATGATACCTCACTTGAGTGGGTAGGCCTAGAGTCCGTGACAGGAAATGCCCCAAAACGCAACGTGGACAGATCACATTTTTTGAAAGAAAACAGAGGTGTTTTTTGCAAAGTGCCTACCTGTAGATTTTGGCCTCTAGCTCAGCCGGCACCAAGGAAACCTACCAAACCTGTGCTTTTTTTAAAACTAGAGACCTAGGGGAATCTAAGATGGGGTGACTTGTGGGGCGCTGACCAGGTTGTGTTACCCAGAATCCTTTGCAAACCTCACAATTTGGCTAACAAAACACATTTTCCTCAAATTTTGGTGAGAGAATGTTCTGGAATCAGAGAGGAGCCACAAATTTCCTTCCACCCAGCGTTCCCACAAGTCTCCCGATAAAAATGATACCTCACTTGTGTGGGTAGGCCTAGCGTCCGTAACAGGAAATTCCCCAAAACACAACGTGGACACATCACAATTTTTGACAGAAAACAGAGGTGTTTTTTGCAAAGTGCCTACCTGTAGATTTTGGCCTCTAGCTCAGTCGGCAACTAGGGAAACCTACCAAACCTGTGCATTGTTTAAAACTAGAGACCTAGGGGAATCCAAGATGGGGTGACTTGTGGGGCTCTGACCAGGTTCTGTTACCCAGAATCCTTTGCAAACCTAAAAATTTGGCTAAAAAAACACATTTTCCTCACATTTTGGTGACAGAAAGTTCTTAAATCAGAGAGGAGTTACAAAATTCCTTCCACCCAGCGTTCCCACAAGTCTCCCGATAAAAATGATACCTCACTTGTGTGGGTAGGGCTAGCACCCACGACAGAAAATGGCCCAAAACACAACGTGGAAACATCACATTTTTTCACAGACAACAGAGGTGTTTTTTGCGAAGTGCCTACCTGTAGATTTTGGCCTCTAGCTCAGCCGACACCTAGGTAAACCTACGAAACCTGTGCATTTCTGAAAACTTGAGACGTAGGGGAATCCAAGATGGGGTGACTTTTGGGTCTCTAACCAGGTTCTGTTACCCAGAATCCTTTGCAAACCTCAAAATTTGGCTAAAAAAACACATTTT
This sequence comes from Pleurodeles waltl, assembly GCF_031143425.1. Classification (NCBI taxonomy): domain Eukaryota; kingdom Metazoa; phylum Chordata; class Amphibia; order Caudata; family Salamandridae; genus Pleurodeles; species Pleurodeles waltl. Next base: position 919,339,387 of record NC_090447.1, read on the forward strand.
CCTCACATTTTGGTGACAGAAAGTTCTTAAATCAGAGAGGAGCCACAAATTTCCTTCCACCCAGCGTTCCCACAAGTCTCCCAATAAAAATGATACCTCAATTGTGTGGGTAGGGCTAGCACCCGCGACAGAAAATGGCCCAAAACACAACGTGGACACATCACATTTTTTCACAGGAAACAGAGGTGTTTTTTGCAAAGTGCCTACCTGTAGATTTTGGCCTCTAGCTCAGCCGGCACCTAGGGAAACCTACCACACCTGTGCTTTTTTGAAAACTAGAGACCTAAGGGAATCCAAGATGGGGTGACTTGTGGGGCTCTGACCAGGTTCTGTTACCCAGAATCCTTTGCAAACCTCAAAATTTGGCTAAAAAAACACATTTTCCTCACATTTTGGTGACAGAAAGTTCTGGAATCAGAGAGGAGCCACAAATTTCCTTCCACCCAGCGTTCCCCCACGCCTCCCGATAAAAATGATACCTCACCTGTGTGGGTAGGCCTAGCGCCCGTGACAGGATATGCCCCAAAACGCAACATGGACACATCACATTTTTTTAAAGAAAACAGAGGTGTTTTTTGCAAAGTGCCTACCTATAGATTTTGGCCTCTAGCTCAGCCGGCACCTAGGGAAACCTACCAAACCTGTGCATTTTTTAAAACGAGAGACCTAGGGGAATCCAAGATGGGGTGACTTGTGGGGCTCTGACCAGGTTCTGTTACCCAGAATCCTTTGCAAACCTCAAAATTTGGCTACAAAAACACATTTTCGTCACATTTTGGTGACAGAAAGTTCTGGAATCAGAGAGGAGCCACAAATTTCCTTCCACCCAGCGTTCCCACAAGTCTCCCGATAAAATTGATACCTCACTTGTGTGGGTAGGCCTAGCGCCCGTGACAGGAAATTCCCCAAAACAGAACGTGGACACATCACAATTTTGGAGAGAAAACAGAGGTGTTTTTTGCAAAGTGCCTACCTGTAGATTTTGGCCTCTAGCTCAGCCAGCACCTAGGGAAACCTACCAAACCTGTGCATTTTTGAAAACTAGAGACCTAGGGGAATCCAAGTTGGGGTGACTTGTGGGGCTCTGACCAGGTTCTGTTACCCAGAATCCTTTGCAAACCTACAAATTTGGCTAAAAAAACACATTTTCCTCACATTTTGGTGACAGAAAGTTCTTAAATCAGAGAGGAGTTACAAATTTACTTCCACCCAGCGTTCCCACAAGTCTCCCGATAAAAATGATACCTCACTTGTGTGGGTAGGGCTAGCACCCGCGACAGAAAATGGCCCAAAACACAACGTGGACACATCACATTTTTTCACAGACAACAGAGGTGTTTTTTGCAAAGTGCCTACCTGTAGATTTTGGCCTCTAGCTCAGCCGACATCTAGGGAAACCTACCAAACCTGTGCATTTCTGAAAACTTGAGACGTAGGGGAATCCAAGATGGGGTGACTTTTGGGTCTCTAACCAGGTTCTGTTACCCAGAATCCTTTGCAAACCTCAAAATTTGGCAAAAAAAACACATTTTCATCATATTTTGGTGACAGAAAGTTCTGGAATCAGAGAGGAGCCACAAATTTCCTTCCACCCAGCGTTCCCACAAGTCTCCCGATAAAAAGGATACCTCACTTGTGTGAGTAGGCCTAGCGCCCGTGACAGGAAATTCCCCAAAACAGAACGTAGACACATCACAATTTTTGAGAGAAAACAGAGGTGTTTTTTGCAAAGTGCCTACCTGTAGATTTTGGCCTCTAGCTCAGCCAGCACCTAGGGAAGACTACCAAACCTGAGCATTTTTGAAAACTAGAGACCTAGGGGAATCCATGATGGGGTGACTTGTGGGGCTCTGGCCAGGTTCTGTTACCCAGAATCCTTTGCAAACCTCAAAATTTGGCTAAAAAAACACATTTTCCTCACATTTTGGTGACATAAATTTCTGGAATCAGAGAGGAGCCACAAATTTCCTTCCACCCAGCGTTCCCCCAAGTCTCCCGATAAAAATGATACCTCACTTGTGTGGGTAGGCCTAGCGCCCGCAACAGGAAATGCCCCAAAACGCAACGTGGGCACATCAAATTTTTTTAAAGAAAACAGAGGTGTTTTTTGCAAAGTGCATACCTGTAGATTTTGGCCTCTAGCTCAGCCTACACCTAGGGAAACCTACCAAACCTGTGCATTTCTGAAAACAAGAGACCTAGGGGATTCCAAGATGGGGTGACTTTTGGGTCTCTAACCAGGTTCTGTTACCCAGAATCCGTTGCAAACCTCAAAATTTGGATAAAAAAACACATTTTCATCATATTTTGGTGACAGAAAGTTCTGGAATCAGAGAGGAGCCACAAATATCCTTCCACCCGGCGTTCCCACAAGTCTCCCGATAAAAAGGATACCTCACTTGTGTGAGTAGGCCTAGCGCCCGTGACAGGAAATTCCCCAAAACAGAACGTGGACACATCACAATTTTTGAGAGAAAACAGAGGTGTTTTTTGCAAAGTGCCTACCTGTAGATTTTGGCCTCTAGCTCAGCCAGAACCTAGGGAAGACTACCAAACCTGTGCATTTTTGAAAACTAGAGACCTAGGGGAATCTAAGATGGGGTGACTTGTGGGGCTCTGACCAGGTTCTGTTACCCAGAATCCTTTGCAAACCTCACAATTTGGCTAACAAAACATATTTTCCTCAAATTTTGGTGACAGAAAGTTCTGGAATCAGAGAGGAGCCACAAATTTTCTTTCCACCCAGTGTTCCCCCACATCTCCCGATAAAAATTATACCTCACTTGTGTGGGTAGGCCTAGCGCCCGCGACAGGAAATGCCCCAAAACGCAACGTGGACACATCACATTTTTTGAAAGAAAACAGAGGTGTTTTTTGCAAAGTGCATACCTGTAGATTTTGGCCTCTAGCTCAGTCGGCACCTAGGGAAACCTACCAAACATGTGCATTGTTTAAAACTAGAGACCAAGGGGAATCCAAGATGGGGTGCCTTGTGGGGCTCTGACCAGGTTCTGTTACCCAGAATCCTTTGCAAACCTCAAAATTTGTCTAAAAAAACACATTTTCATCACATTTTGGTGACAGAAAGTTCTGGAATCAGAGAGGAGCCACAAATTTCCTTCCACCCAGCGTTCCCACAAGTCTCCCCATAAAATTGATACCTCACTTGTGTGGGTAGGCCTAGCGCCTGTGACAGGAAATTCCCCAAAACACAACGTGGACACATCACAATTTTTGAGAGAAAACAGAGGTGTTTTTTGCAAAGTGCCTACCTGTAGATTTTGGCCTCTAGCTCAGCCAGCAACTAGGGAAACCTAGCAAACCTGTGCATTTCTGAAAACTAGAGACCTAGGGGAATCTAAGATGGGGTTACTTGTGGGGCTCTGACCAGGTTCTGTTATCCAGAATCCTTTGCAAACCTCACAATTTGGCTAACAAAACACATTTTCCTCAAATTTTGGTGACAGAAAGTTCTGGAATCAGAGAGGAGCCACACATTTCCTTCCACCCAGCGTTCCCCCACATCTCCCGATAAAAATGATACCTCACTTGTGTGGGTAGGCCTAGCGCCCGTGACAGGAAATGCCCCAAAACGCAACGTGGACAGATCACATTTTTTGAAAGAAAACAGAGGTGTTTTTTGCAAAGTGCCTACCTGTAGATTTTGGCCTCTAGCTCAGTCGGCACCTAGGGACACCTACCAAACCTGTGCTTTGTTTAAAACTAGAGACCTAGGGGAATCCAAGATGGGGTGACTTGTGGGGCTCTGACCAGGTTCTGATACCCAGAATCCTTTGCAAACCTAAAGATTTGGCTAAAAAAACAAATTTTCCTGACATTTTGGTGAGAGAAAGTTCTGGAATCAGAGAGGAGCCACAAATTTCCTTCCACCCAGTGTTCCCACAAGTCTCCCGATAAAAATGATACCTCACTTGAGTGGGTAGGCCTAGCGTCCGTAACAGGAAATTCCCCAAAACACAATGTGGACACATCACAATTTTTGACAGAAAACAGAGGTGTTTTTTGCAAAGTGCCTACCTGTAGATTTTGGCCTCTAGCTCAGCCGGCACCTAGGGAAACCTACCAAACCTGTGCATTTTTGAAAACTAGAGACCTAGGGGAATCCAAGATGGGGTGACTTGTGGGGCTCTGACCAGGTTCTGTTACCCAGAATCCTTTGCAAACCTCACAATTTGGCTAACAAAACACATTTTCCTCAAATTTTGGTGACAGAAAGTTCTGGAATCAGAGAGGAGCCACAAATTTCCTTCCACCCAGCGTTCCCCCACATCTCCCGATAAAAATGATACCTCACTTGTGTGGGTAGGCCTAGCGCCCGTGACAGGAAATGCCCCAAAACGCAACGTGGACAGATCACATTTTTTGAAAGAAAACAGAGGTGTTTTTTGCAAAGTGCCTACCTGTAGATTTTGGCCTCTAGCTCAGTCGGCACCTAGGGAAACCTACCAAACCTGTGCTTTGTTTAAAACTAGAGACCTAGGGGAATCCAAGATGGGGTGACTTGTGGGGCTCTGACCAGGTTCTGTTACCCAGAATCCTTTGCAAACCTAAAGATTTGGCTAAAAAAACAAATTTTCCTCACATTTTGGTGAGAGAAAGTTCTGGAATCAGAGAGGAGCCACGAATTTCCTTCCACCCAGCGTTCCCACAAGTCTCCCGATAAAAATGATACCTCACTTGAGTGGGTAGGCCTAGCGTCCGTAACAGGAAATTCCCCAAAACACAATGTGGACACATCACAATTTTTGACAGAAAACAGAGGTGTTTTTTGCAAAGTGCCTACCTGTAGATTTTGGCCTCTAGCTCAGCCGGCACCTAGGGAAACCTACCAAACTTGTGCATTTTTGAAAACTAGAGACCTAGGGGAATCCAAGATGCGGTGACTTGTGGGGCTCTGACCAGGTTCTGTTACCCAGAATCCTTTGCAAACCTCAAAATGTGGCTAAAAAACACATTTTCATCACATTTTGGTGACAGAAAGTTCTGGAATCAGAGAGGAGCCACAAATTTCCTTCCACCCAGTGTTCCAACAAGTCTCCCGATAAAATTGATACCTCACTTGTGTGGGTAGTCCTTGCGCCCGTGACAGGAAATTCCCCAAAACACAACGTGGACACATCACAATTTTTGAGAGAAAACAGAGGTGTTTTTTGCAAAGTGCCTACCTGTAGATTTTGGCCTCTAGCTCAGCCAGCACCTAGGGAAACCTACCAAACCTGTGCATTTTTGAAAACTAGAGACCTAGGGGAATATAAGATGGGGTGACTTGTGGGGCTCTGACCAGGTTCTGTTACCCAGAATCCTTTGCAAACCTCACAATTTGGCTAACAAAACACATTTTCCTCAAATTTTGGTGACAGAAAGTTCTGGAATCAGAGAGGAGCCACAAATTTCCTTCCACCCAGCGTTCCCCCACATCTCCCGATAAAAATGATACCTCACTTGTGTGGGTAGGCCTAGCGCCCGTGACAGGAAAAACCCCAAAACGCAACGTGGACAGATCACATTTTTTTAAAGAAAACAGAGGTGTTTTTTGCAAAGTGCCTACCTGTAGATTTTGGCCTCTAGCTCAGTCGGCACCTAGGGAAACCTACCAAACCTGTGCTTTGTTTAAAACTAGAGACCTAGGGGAATCCAAGATGGGGTGACTTGTGGGGCTCTGACCAGGTTCTGTTACCCAGAATCCTTTGCAAACCTCAAAATTTGGCTAAAAAAACACATTTTCGTCACATTTTGGTGACAGAAAGTTCTGGAATCAGAGAGGAGCCACAAATTTCCTTCCACCCAGCGTTCCCACAAGTCTCCCGATAAAATTGATACCTTACTTGTGTGGGTAGGCCTAGCGCCCGTGACAGGAAATTCCCCAAAACACAACGTGGACACATCACAATTTTTGAGAGAAAACAGAGGTGTTTTTTGCAAAGTGCCTACCTGTAGATTTTGGCCTCTAGCTCAGCCAGCAACTAGGGAAACCTAGCAAACCTGTGCATTTCTGAAAACTAGAGACCTAGGGGAATCTAAGATGGGGTGACTTGTGGGGCTCTGACCAGGTTCTGTTACCCAGAATCCTTTGCAAACCTCACAATTTGGCTAACAAAACACATTTTCCTCAAATTTTGGTGACAGAAAGTTCTGGAATCAGAGAGGAGCCACAAATTTCCTTCCACCCAGCGTTCCCCCACATCTCCCGATAAAAATGATACCTCACTTGTGTGGGTAGGCCGAGCGCCCGTGACAGGAAATGCCCCAAAACGCAACGTGGACAGATCACATTTTTTTAAAGAAAACCGAGGTGTTTTTTGCAAAGTGCCTACCTGTAGATTTTGGCCTCTAGCTCAGTCGGCACCTAGGGAAACCTACCAAACCTGTGCTTTGTTTAAAACTAGAGACCTACGGGAATCCAAGATGGGGTGACTTGTGGGGCTCTGACCAGGTTCTGTTACCCAGAATCCTTTGCAAACCTAAAGATTTGGCTAAAAAACAAATTTTCCTCACATTTTGGTGAGAGAAAGTTCTGGAATCAGAGAGGAGCCACGAATTTCCTTCCACCCAGCGTTCCCACAAGTCTCCCGATAAAAATGATACCTCACTTGAGTGGGTAGGCCTAGCGTCCGTAACAGGAAATTCCCCAAAACACAATGTGGACACATCACAATTTTTGACAGAAAACAGAGGTGTTTTTTGCAAAGTGCCTACCTGTAGATTTTGGCCTCTAGCTCAGCCGGCACCTAGGGAAACCTACCAAACCTGTGCATTTTTGAAAACTAGAGACCTAGGGGAATCCAAGATGGGGTGACTTGTGGGGCTCTGACCAGGTTCTGTTACCCAGAATCCTTTACAAACCTCAAAATGTGGCTAAAAAAACACATTTTCATCACATTTTGGTGACAGAAAGTTCTGGAATCAGAGAGGAGCCACAAATTTCCTTCCACCCAGCGTTCCAACAAGTCTCCCGATAAAATTGATACCTCACTTGTGTGGGTAGGCCTTGCGCCCGTGACAGGAAATTCCCCAAAACACAACGTGGACACATCACAATTTTTGAGAGAAAACAGAGGTGTTTTTTGCAAAGTGCCTACCTGAAGATTTTGGCCTCTAGCTCAGCCAGCAACTAGGGAAACCTACCAAACCTGTGCATTTTTGAAAACTAGAGACCTAGGGGAATCTAAGATGGGGTGACTTGTGGGGCTCTGACCAGGTTCTGTTACACAGAATCCTTTGCAAACCTCACAATTTGGCTAACAAAACACATTTTCCTCAAATTTTGGTGAGAGAAAGTTCTGGAATCAGAGAGGAGCCACGAATTTCCTTCCACCCAGCGTTCCCACAATTCTCCCGATAAAAATGATACCTCACTTGTGTGGGTAGGCCTAGCGTCCGTAACAGGAAATTCCCCAAAACACAACGTGGACACATCACAATTTTTGACAGAAAACAGAGGTGTTTGTTGCAAAGTGCCTACCTGTAGATTTTGGCCTCTAGCTCAGCCGGCACCTAGGGAAACCTACCAAACCTGTGCATTTTTGAAAACTAGAGACCTAGGGGAATCCAAGATGGTGGTGACTTGTGGGGCTCTGACCAGGTTCTGTTACCCAGAATCCTTTGCAAACCTCAAAATTTGGCTAAAAAAACACATTTTGGTGACAGAAAGTTCTGGAATCAGAGAGGAGCCACAAATTTCCTTCCACCCAGCGTTCCCACAAGTCTCCCGATAAAAAGGATACCTCACTTGTGTGGGTAGGCCTAGCGCCCGTGACAGGAAATTCCCCAAAACACAACGTGGACACATCACAATTTTTGAGAGAAAACAGAGGTGTTTTTTGCAAAGTGCCTACCTGTAGATTTTGGCCTCTAGCTCAGCCAGCAACTAGGGAAACCTAGCAAACCTGTGCATTTCTGAAAACTAGAGACCTAGGGGAATCTAAGATGGGGTGACTTGTGGGGCTCTGACCAGGTTCTGTTACCCAGAATCCTTTGCAAACCTCACAATTTGGCTAACAAAACACATTTTCCTCAAATTTTGGTGACAGAAAGTTCTGGAATCAGAGAGGAGCCACAAATTTCCTTCCACCCAGCGTTCCCCCACATCTCCCGATAAAAATGATACCTCACTTGTGTGGGTAGGCCTAGCGCCCGTGACAGGAAATGCCCCAAAACGCAACGTGGACAGATCACATTTTTTGAAAGAAAACAGAGGTGTTTTTTGCAAAGTGCCTACCTGTAGATTTTGGCCTCTAGCTCAGTCGGCACCTAGGGAAACCTACCAAACCTGTGCTTTGTTTAAAACTAGAGACCTAGGGGAATCCAAGATGGGGTGACTTGTGGGGCTCTGACCAGGTTCTGTTACCCAGAATCCTTTGCAAACCTAAAGATTTGGCTAAAAAACAAATTTTCCTCACATTTTGGTGAGAGAAAGTTCTGGAATCAGAGAGGAGCCACGAATTTCCTTCCACCCAGCGTTCCCACAAGTCTCCCGATAAAAATGATACCTCACTTGAGTGGGTAGGCCTAGCGTCCGTAACAGGAAATTCCCCAAAACACAATGTGGACACATCACAATTTTTGACAGAAAACAGAGGTGTTTTTTGCAAAGTGCCTACCTGTAGATTTTGGCCTCTAGCTCAGCCGGCACCTAGGGAAACCTACCAAACCTGTGCATTTTTGAAAACTAGAGACCTAGGGGAATCCAAGATGGGGTGACTTGTGGGGCTCTGACCAGGTTCTGTTACCCAGAATCCTTTGCAAACCTCAAAATGTGGCTAAAAAAACACATTTTCATCACATTTTGGTGACAGAAAGTTCTGGAATCAGAGAGGAGCCACAAATTTCCTTCCACCCAGCGTTCCAACAAGTCTCCCGATAAAATTGATACCTCACTTGTGTGGGTAGGCCTTGCGCCCGTGACAGGAAATTCCCCAAAACACAACGTGGACACATCACAATTTTTGAGAGAAAACAGAGGTGTTTTTTGCAAAGTGCCTACCTGTAGATTTTGGCCTCTAGCTCAGCCAGCACCTAGGGAAACCTACCAAACCTGTGCATTTTTGAAAACTAGAGACCTAGGGGAATATAAGATGGGGTGACTTGTGGGGCTCTGACCAGGTTCTGTTACCCAGAATCCTTTGCAAACCTCACAATTTGGCTAACAAAACACATTTTCCTCAAATTTTGGTGACAGAAAGTTCTGGAATCAGAGAGGAGCCACAAATTTCCTTCCACCCAGCGTTCCCCCATATCTCCCGATAAAAATGATACCTCACTTGTGTGGGTAGGCCTAGCGCCCGTGACAGGAAATGCCCCAAAACGCAACGTGGACAGATCACATTTTTTTAAAGAAAACAGAGGTGTTTTTTGCAAAGTGCCTACCTGTAGATTTTGGCCTCTAGCTCAGTCGGCACCTAGGGAAACCTACCAAACCTGTGCTTTGTTTAAAACTAGAGACCTAGGGGAATCCAAGATGGGGTGACTTGTGGGGCTCTGACCAGGTTCTGTTACCCAGAATCCTTTGCAAACCTCAAAATTTGGCTAAAAAAACACATTTTCGTCACATTTTGGTGACAGAAAGTTCTGGAATCAGAGAGGAGCCACAAATTTCCTTCCACCCAGCGTTCCCACAAGTCTCCCGATAAAATTGATACCTCACTTGTGTGGGTAGGCCTAGCGCCCGTGACAGGAAATTCCCCAAAACACAACGTGGACACATCACAATTTTTGAGAGAAAACAGAGATGTTTTTTGCAAAGTGCCTACCTGTAGATTTTGGCCTCTAGCTCAGCCAGCAACTAGGGAAACCTAGCAAACCTGTGCATTTCTGAAAACTAGAGACCTAGGGGAATCTAAGATGGGGTGACTTGTGGGGCTCTGACCAGGTTCTGTTACCCAGAATCCTTTGTAAACCTCACAATTTGGCTAACAAAACACATTTTCCTCAAATTTTGGTGACAGAAAGTTCTGGAATCAGAGAGGAGCCACAAATTTCCTTCCACCCAGCGTTCCCCCACATCTCCCGATAAAAATGATACCTCACTTGTGTGGGTAGGCCTAGCGCCCGTGACAGGAAATGCCCCAAAACACAACGTGGACACATCACAATTTTTGACAGAAAACAGAGGTGTTTTTTGCAAACTGCCTACCTGTAGATTTTGGCCTCTAGCTCAGCCGGCACCCAGGGAAACCAACCAAACCTGTGCATTTTTGTAAACTAGAGACCTAGGGGAATCCAAGATGGTGGTGACTTGTGGGGCTCTGACCAGGTTCTGTTACCCAGAATCCTTTGCAAACCTCAAAATTTGGCTAAAAAAACACATTTTCATCACATTTTGGTGACAGAAAGTTCTGGAATCAGAGAGGAGCCACAAATTTCCTTCCACCCAGCGTTCCCACAAGTCTCCCGATAAAATTGATACCTCACTTGTGTGGGTAGGCCTAGCGCCCGTGACAGGAAATTCCCCAAAACACAACGTGGACACATCACAATTTTTGAGAGAAAACAGAGGTGTTTTTTGCAAAGTGCCTACCTGTAGATTTTGGCCTCTAGCTCAGCCAGCAACTAGGGAAACCTAGCAAACCTGTGCATTTCTGAAAACTAGAGACCTAGGGGAATCTAAGATGGGGTGACTTGTGGGGCTCTGACCAGGTTCTGTTACCCAGAATCCTTTGCAAACCTCACAATTTGGCTAACAAAACACATTTTCCTCAAATTTTGGTGACAGAAAGTTCTGGAATCAGAGAGGAGCCACACATTTCCTTCCACCCAGCGTTCCCCCACATCTCCCGATAAAAATGATACCTCACTTGTGTGGGTAGGCCTTGCGCCCGTGACAGGAAATGCCCCAAAACGCAACGTGGACAGATCACATTTTTTGAAAGAAAACAGAGGTGTTTTTTGCAAAGTGCCTACCTGTAGATTTTGGCCTCTAGCTCAGCCAGCAACTAGGGAAACCTACCAAACCTGTGCATTTTTGAAAACTAGAGACCTAGGGGAATCTAAGATGGGGTGACTTGTGGGGCTCTGACCAGGTTCTGTTACACAGAATCCTTTGCAAACCTCACAATTTGGCTAACAAAACACATTTTCCTCAAATTTTGGTGAGAGAAAGTTCTGGAATCAGAGAGGAGCCACGAATTTCCTTCCACCCAGTGTTCCCACAATTCTCCCGATAAAAATGATACCTCACTTGTGTGGGTAGGCCTAGCGTCCGTAACAGGAAATTCCCCAAAACACAACGTGGACACATCACAATTTTTGACAGAAAACAGAGGTGTTTTTTGCAAAGTGCCTACCTGTAGATTTTGGCCTCTAGCTCAGCCGGCACCTAGGGAAACCTACCAAACCTGTCCATTTTTGAAAACTAGAGACCTAGGGGAATCCAAGATGGGGTGACTTGTGGGGCTCTGACCAGGTTCTGTTACCCAGAATCCTTTGCAAACCTCACAATTTGGCTAACAAAACACATTTTCCTCAAATTTTGGTGACAGAAAGTTCTGGAATCAGAGAGGAGACACAAATTTCCTTCCACCCAGCGTTCCCCCACATCTCCCGATAAAAATGATACCTCACTTGTGTGGGTAGGCCATGCGCCCGTGACAGGAAATGCACCAAAACGCAACGTGGACAGATCACATTTTTTGACAGAAAACAGAGGTGTTTTTTGCAAAGTGCCTACCTGTAGATTTTGGCCTCTAGCTCAGCCAGCACCTAGGGAAACCTAAAAAACCTGTGCATTTTTGAAAACTAGAGACCTAGGGGAATATAAGATGGGGTGACTTGTGGGGCTCTGACCAGGTTCTGTTACCCAGAATCCTTTGCAAACCTCACAATTTGGCTAACAAAACACATTTTCCTCAAATTTTGGTGACAGAAAGTTCTGGAATCAGAGAGGAGCCACAAATGTCCTTCCACCCAGCGTTCCCCCACATCTCCCGATAAAAATGATACCTCACTTGTGTGGGTAGGCCTAGCGCCCGTGACAGGAAATGCCCCAAAACACAACGTGGACACATCACAATTTTTGACAGAAAACAGAGGTGTTTTTTGCAAACTGCCTACCTGTAGATTTTGGCCTCTAGCTCAGCCGGCACCCAGGGAAACCAACCAAACCTGTGCATTTTTGAAAACTAGAGACCTAGGGGAATCCAAGATGGTGGTGACTTGTGGGGCTCTGACCAGGTTCTGTTACCCAGAATCCTTTGCAAACCTCAAAATTTGGCTAAAAAAACACATTTTCATCACATTTTGGTGACAGAAAGTTCTGGAATCAGAGAGGAGCCACAAATTTCCTTCCACCCAGCGTTCCCACAAGTCTCCCGATAAAATTGATACCTCACTTGTGTGGGTAGGCCTAGCGCCCGTGACAGGAAATTCCCCAAAACACAACGTGGACACATCACAATTTTTGAGAGAAAACAGAGGTGTTTTTTGCAAAGTGCCTACCTGTAGATTTTGGCCTCTAGCTCAGCCAGCAACTAGGGAAACCTAGCAAACCTGTGCATTTCTGAAAACTAGAGACCTAGGGGAATCTAAGATGGGGTGACTTGTGGGGCTCTGACCAGGTTCTGTTACCCAGAATCCTTTGCAAACCTCACAATTTGGCTAACAAAACACATTTTCCTCAAATTTTGGTGACAGAAAGTTCTGGAATCAGAGAGGAGCCACACATTTCCTTCCACCCAGCGTTCCCCCACATCTCCCGATAAAAATGATACCTCACTTGTGTGGGTAGGCCTAGCGCCCGTGACAGGAAATGCCCCAAAACGCAACGTGGACAGGTCACATTTTTTGAAAGAAAACAGAGGTGTTTTTTGCAAAGTGCCTACCTGTAGATTTTGGCCTCTAGCTCAGTCGGCACCTAGGGAAACCTACCAAACCTGTGCTTTGTTTAAAACTAGAGACCTAGGAGAATCCAAGATGGGGTGACTTGTGGGGCTCTGACCAGGTTCTGTTACCCAGAATCCTTTGCAAACCTAAAGATTTGGCTAAAAAAACAAATTTTCCTCACATTTTGGTGAGAGAAAGTTCTGGAATCAGAGAGGAGCCACGAATTTCCTTCCACCCAGTGTTCCCACAAGTCTCCCGATAAAAATGATACTTCACTTGAGTGGGTAGGCCTAGCGTCCGTAACAGGAAATTCCCCAAAACACAATGTGGACACATCACAATTTTTGACAGAAAACAGAGGTGTTTTTTGCAAAGTGCCTACCTGTAGATTTTGGCCTCTAGCTCAGCCGGCACCTAGGGAAACCTACCAAACCTGTCCATTTTTGAAAACTAGAGACCTAGGGGAATCCAAGATGGGGTGACTTGTGGGGCTCTGACCAGGTTCTGTTACCCACAATCCTTTGCAAACCTCACAATTTGGCTAACAAAACACATTTTCCTCAAATTTTGGTGACAGAAAGTTCTGGAATCAGAGAGGAGCCACAAATTTCCTTCCACCCAGCGTTCCCCCACATCTCCCGATAAAAATGATACCTCACTTGTGTGGGTAGGCCTAGTGTCCGTAACAGGAAATTCCCCAAAAGACAACGTGGACACATCACAATTTTTGACAGAAAACAGAGGTGTTTTTTGCAAAGTGCCTACCTGTAGATTTTGGCCTCTAGCTCAGCCGGCACCTAGGGAAACCTACCAAACCTGTCCATTTTTGAAAACTAGAGACCTAGGGGAATCCAAGATGGGGTGACTTGTGGGGCTCTGACCAGGTTCTGTTACCCAGAATCCTTTGCAAACCTCACAATTTGGCTAACAAAACACATTTTCCTCAAATTTTGGTGACAGAAAGTTCTGGAATCAGAGAGGAGCCACAAATTTCCTTCCACCCAGCGTTCCCCCACATCTCCCGATAAAAATGATACCTCACTTGTGTGGGTAGGCCTAGCGCCCGTGACAGGAAATTCCCCAAAACACAACGTGGACACATCACAATTTTTGACAGAAAACAGAGGTGTTTTTTGCAAAGTGCCTACCTGTAGATTTTGGCCTCTAGCTCAGCCAGCAACTAGGGAAACCTAGCAAACCTGTGCATTTTTGAAAACTAGAGACCTAGGGGAATCCAAGATGGGGTGACTTGTGGGGCTCTGACCAGGTTCTGTTACCCAGAATCCTTTGCAAACCTCACAATTTGGCTAACAAAACACATTTTCCTCAGATTTTGGTGACAGAAAGTTCTGGAATCAGAGAGGAGCCACAAATTTCCTTCCACCCAGCGTTCCCCCACATCTCCCGATAAAAATGATACCTCACTTGTGTGGGTAGGCCTAGCGCCCGTGACAGGAAATGCACCAAAACGCAACGTGGACAGATCACATTTTTTGAAAGAAAACCGAGGTGTTTTTTGCAAAGTGCCTACCTGTAGATTTTGGCCTCTAGCTCGTCGGCACCTAGGGAAACCTACCAAACCTGTGCTTTGTTTAAAACTAGAGACCTAGGGGAATCCAAGATGGGGTGACTTGTGGGGCTCTGACCAGGTTCTGTTACCCAGAATCCTTTGCAAACCTAAAGATTTGGCTAAAAAACAAATTTTCCTCACATTTTGGTGAGAGAAAGTTCTGGAATCAGAGAGGAGCCACGAATTTCCTTCCACCCAGCGTTCCCACAAGTCTCCCGATAAAAATGATACCTCACTTGAGTGGGTAGGCCTAGCGTCCGTAACAGGAAATTCCCCAAAACACAATGTGGACACATCACAATTTTTGACAGAAAACAGAGGTGTTTTTTGCAAAGTGCCTACCTGTAGATTTTGGCCTCTAGCTCAGCCGGCACCTAGGGAAACCTACCAAACCTGTGCATTTTTGAAAACTAGAGACCTAGGGGAATCCAAGATGGGGTGACTTGTGGGGCTCTGACCAGGTTATGTTACCCAGAATCCTTTACAAACCTCAAAATGTGGCTAAAAAAACACATTTTCATCACATTTTGGTGACAGAAAGTTCTGGAATCAGAGAGGAGCCACAAATTTCCTTCCACCCAGCGTTCCAACAAGTCTCCCGATAAAATTGATACCTCACTTGTGTGGGTAGGCCTTGCGCCCGTGACAGGAAATTCCCCAAAACACAACGTGGACACATCACAATTTTTGAGAGAAAACAGAGGTGTTTTTTGCAAAGTGCCTACCTGAAGATTTTGGCCTCTAGCTCAGCCAGCAACTAGGGAAACCTACCAAACCTGTGCATTTTTGAAAACTAGAGACCTAGGGGAATCTAAGATGGGGTGACTTGTGGGGCTCTGACCAGGTTCTGTTACACAGAATCCTTTGCAAACCTCACAATTTGGCTAACAAAACACATTTTCCTCAAATTTTGGTGAGAGAAAGTTCTGGAATCAGAGAGGAGCCACGAATTTCCTTCCACCCAGCGTTCCCACAATTCTCCCGATAAAAATGATACCTCACTTGTGTGGGTAGGCCTAGCGTCCGTAACAGGAAATTCCCCAAAACACAACGTGGACACATCACAATTTTTGACAGAAAACAGAGGTGTTTTTTGCAAAGTGCCTACCTGTAGATTTTGGCCTCTAGCTCAGCCGGCACCTAGGGAAACCTACCAAACCTGTGCATTTTTGAAAACTAGAGACCTAGGGGAATCCAAGATGGTGGTGACTTGTGGGGCTCTGACCAGGTTCTGTTACCCAGAATCCTTTGCAAACCTCAAAATTTGGCTAAAAAAACACATTTTCGTCACATTTTGGTGACAGAAAGTTCTGGAATCAGAGAGGAGCCACAAATTTCCTTCCACCCAGCGTTCCAACAAGTCTCCCGATAAAATTGATACCTCACTTGTGTGGGTAGGCCTTGCGCCCGTGACAGGAAATTCCCCAAAACACAACGTGGACACATCACAATTTTTGACAGAAAACAGAGGTGTTTTTTGCAAAGTGCCTACCTGTAGATTTTGGCCTCTAGCTCAGCCAGCACCTAGGGAAACCTACCAAACCTGTGCATTTTTGAAAACTAGAGACCTAGGGGAATATAAGATGGGGTGACTTGTGGGGCTCTGACCAGGTTCTGTTACCCAGAATCCTTTGCAAACCTCACAATTTGGCTAACAAAACACATTTTCCTCAAATTTTGGTGACAGAAAGTTCTGGAATCAGAGAGGAGCCACAAATTTCCTTCCACCCAGTGTTCCCCCACATCTCCCGATAAAAATGATACCTCACTTGTGTGGAAAGGCCTAGCGCCCATGACAGGAAATTCCCCAAAACACAACGTGGACACATCACAATTTTTGAAAGAAAACAGAGGTGTTTTTTTCAAAGTGCCTACCAGTAGATTTTGGCCTCTAGCTCAGCCAGCAACTAGGGAAACCTACCAAACCTGTGCATTTCTGAAAACTAGAGACCTAGGGGAATCTAAGATGGGGTGACTTGTGGGGCTCTGACCAGGTTCTGTTACCCAGAATCCTTTGCAAACCTCACAATTTGGCTAACAAAACACATTTTCCTCAAATTTTGGTGACAGAAAGTTCTGGAATCAGAGAGGAGCCACAAATTTCCTTCCACCCAGCGTTCCCCCACATCTCCCGATAAAAATGATACCTCACTTGTGTGGGTAGGCCTAGCGCCTGTGACAGGAAATGCCCCAAAATGCAACGTGGACAGATGACATTTTTTGAAAGAAAACAGAGGTGTTTTTTGCAAAGTGCCTACCTGTAGATTTTGGCCTCTAGCTCAGTCGGCACCTAGGGAAACCTACCAAAACCTGTGCATTGTTTAAAACTAGAGACCTAGGGGAATCCAAGATGGGGTGACTTGTGGGGCTCTGACCAGGTTCTGTTACCCAGAATCCTTTGCAAACCTCAAAATGTGGCTAAAAAACACATTTTCATCACATTTTGGTGACAGAAAGTTCTGGAATCAGAGAGGAGCCACAAATTTCCTTCCACCCAGCGTTCCAACAAGTCTCCCGATAAAATTGATACCTCACTTGTGTGGGTAGGCCATGCGCCCGTGACAGGAAATTCCCCAAAACACAACGTGGACACATCACAATTTTTGAGAGAAAACAGAGGTGTTTTTTGCAAAGTGCCTACCTGTAGATTTTGGCCTCTAGCTCAGCCAGCACCTAGGGAAACCTACCAAACCTGTGCATTTTTGAAAACTAGAGACCTAGGGGAATATAAGATGGGGTGACTTGTGGGGCTCTGACCAGGTTCTGTTACCCAGAATCCTTTGCAAACCTCACAATTTGGCTAACAAAACACATTTTCCTCAAATTTTGGTGACAGAAAGTTCTGGAATCAGAGAGGAGCCACAAATTTCCTTCCACCCAGCGTTCCCCCACATCTCCCGATAAAAATGATACCTCACTTGTGTGGGTAGGCCTAGCGCCCGTGACAGGAAATGCCCCAAAACACAACGTGGACACATCACAATTTTTGACAGAAAACAGAGGTGTTTTTTGCAAACTGCCTACCTGTAGATTTTGGCCTCTAGCTCAGCCGGCACCCAGGGAAACCAACCAAACCTGTGCATTTTTGAAAACTAGAGACCTAGGGGAATCCAAGATGGTGGTGACTTGTGGGGCTCTGACCAGGTTCTGTTACCCAGAATCCTTTGCAAACCTGAAAATTTGGCTAAAAAAACACATTTTCATCACATTTTGGTGACAGAAAGTTCTGGAATCAGAGAGGAGCCACAAATTTCCTTCCACCCAGCGTTCCCACAAGTCTCCCGATAAAATTGATACCTCACTTGTGTGGGTAGGCCTAGCGCCCGTGACACGAAATTCCCCAAAACACAACGTGGACACATCACAATTTTTGAGAGAAAACAGAGGTGTTTTTTGCAACGTGCCTACCTGTAGATTTTGGCCTCTAGCTCAGCCAGCAACTAGGGAAACCTAGCAAACCTGTGCATTTCTGAAAACTAGAGACCTAGGGGAATCTAAGATGGGGTGACTTGTGGGGCTCTGACCAGGTTCTGTTACCCAGAATCCTTTGCAAACCTCACAATTTGGCTAACAAAACACATTTTCCTCAAATTTTGGTGACAGAAAGTTCTGGAATCAGAGAGGAGCCACACATTTCCTTCCACCCAGCGTTCCCCCACATCTCCCGATAAAAATGATAACACACTTGTGTGGGTAGGCCTAGCGCCCGTGACAGGAAATGCCCCAAAACGCAACGTGGACAGATCACATTTTTTGAAAGAAAACAGAGGTGTTTTTTGCAAAGTGCCTACCTGTAGATTTTGGCCTCTAGCTCAGTCGGCACCTAGGGAAACCTACCAAACCTGTGCTTTGTTTAAAACTAGAGACCTAGGAGAATCCAAGATGGGGTGACTTGTGGGGCTCTGACCAGGTTCTGTTACCCAGAATCCTTTGCAAACCTAAAGATTTGGCTAAAAAAACAAATTTTCCTCACATTTTGGTGAGAGAAAGTTCTGGAATCAGAGAGGAGCCACGAATTTCCTTCCACCCAGTGTTCCCACAAGTCTCCCGATAAAAATGATACCTCACTTGAGTGGGTAGGCCTAGCGTCCGTAACAGGAAATTCCCCAAAACACAATGTGGACACATCACAATTTTTGACAGAAAACAGAGGTGTTTTTTGCAAAGTGCCTACCTGTAGATTTTGGCCTCTAGCTCAGCCGGCACCTAGGGAAACCTAACAAACCTGTGCATTTTTGAAAACTAGAGACCTAGGGGAATCCAAGATGGGGTGACTTGTGGGGCTCTGACCAGGTTCTGTTACCCAGAATCCTTTGCAAACCTCACAATTTGGCTAACAAAACACATTTTCCTCAAATTTTGGTGACAGAAAGTTCTGGAATCAGAGAGGAGCCACAAATTTCCTTCCACCCAGCGTTCCCCCACATCTCCCGATAAAAATGATACCTCACTTGTGTGGGTAGGCCTAGCGCCCGTGACAGGAAATGCCCCAAAACGCAACGTGGACAGATCACATTTTTTGAAAGAAAACAGAGGTGTTTTTTGCAAAGTGCCTACCTGTAGATTTTGGCCTCTAGCTCAGTCGGCACCTAGGGAAACCTACCAAACCTGTGCTTTGTTTAAAACTAGAGACCTAGGGGAATCCAAGATGGGGTGACTTGTGGGGCTCTGACCAGGTTCTGTTACCCAGAATCCTTTGCAAACCTAAAGATTTGGCTAAAAAAACAAATTTTCCTCACATTTTGGTGAGAGAAAGTTCTGGAATCAGAGAGGAGCCACGAATTTCCTTCCACCCAGCGTTCCCACAAGTCTCCCGATAAAAATGATACCTCACTTGAGTGGGTAGGCCTAGCGTCCGTAACAGGAAATTCCCCAAAACACAATGTGGACACATCACAATTTTTGACAGAAAACAGAGGTGTTTTTTGCAAAGTGCCTACCTGTAGATTTTGGCCTCTAGCTCAGCCGGCACCTAGGGAAACCTACCAAACCTGTGCATTTTTGAAAACTAGAGACCTAGGGGAATCCAAGATGGGGTGACTTGTGGGGCTCTGACCAGGTTCTGTTACCCAGAATCCTTTGCAACCCTCAAAATGTGGCTAAAAAAACACATTTTCATCACATTTTGGTGAGAGAAAGTTCTGGAATCAGAGAGGAGCCACAAATTTCCTTCCACCCAGCGTTCCAACAAGTCTCCCGATAAAATTGATACCTCACTTGTGTGGGTAGGCCTTGCGCCCGTGACAGGAAATTCCCCAAAACACAACGTGGACACATCACAATTTTTGAGAGAAAACAGAGGTGTTTTTTGCAAAGTGCCTACCTGTAGATTTTGGCCTCTAGCTCAGCCAGCACCTAGGGAAACCTACCAAACCTGTGCATTTTTGAAAACTAGAGACCTAGGGGAATATAAGATGGGGTGACTTGTGGGGCTCTGACCAGGTTCTGTTACCCAGAATCCTTTGCAAACCTCACAATTTGGCTAACAAAACACATTTTCCTCAAATTTTGGTGACAGAAAGTTCTGGAATCAGAGAGGAGCCACAAATTTCCTTCCACCCAGCGTTCCCCCACATCTCCCGATAAAAATGATACCTCACTTGTGTGGGTAGGCCTAGCGCCCGTGACAGGAAATGCCCCAAAACGCAACGTGGACAGATCAAATTTTTTTAAAGAAAACAGAGGTGTTTTTTGCAAAGTGCCTACCTGTAGATTTTGGCCTCTAGCTCAGTCGGCACCTAGGGAAACCTACCAAACCTGTGCTTTGTTTAAAACTAGAGACCTAGGGGAATCCAAGATGGGGTGACTTGTGGGGCTCTGACCAGGTTCTGTTACCCAGAATCCTTTGCAAACCTCAAAATTTGGCTAAAAAAACACATTTTCGTCACATTTTGGTGACAGAAAGTTCTGGAATCAGAGAGGAGCCACAAATTTCCTTCCACCAAGCGTTCCCACAAGTCTCCCGATAAAATTGATACCTCACTTGTGTGGGTAGGCCTAGCGCCCGTGACAGGAAATTCCCCAAAACACAACGTGGACACATCACAATTTTTGAGAGAAAACAGAGGTGTTTTTTGCAAAGTGCCTACCTGTAGATTTTGGCCTCTAGCTCAGCCAGCAACTAGGGAAACCTAGCAAACCTGTGCATTTCTGAAAACTAGAGACCTAGGGGAATCTAAGATGGGGTGACTTGTGGGGCTCTGACCAGGTTCTGTTACCCAGAATCCTTTGCAAACCTCACAATTTGGCTAACAAAACACATTTTCCTCAAATTTTGGTGACAGAAAGTTCTGGAATCAGAGAGGAGCCACAAATTTCCTTCCACCCAGCGTTCCCCCACATCTCCCGATAAAAATGATACCTCACTTGTGTGGGTAGGCCTAGCGCCCGTGACAGGAAATGCCCCAAAACGCAACGTGGACAGATCACATTTTTTGAAAGAAAACCGAGGTGTTTTTTGCAAAGTGCCTACCTGTAGATTTTGGCCTCTAGCTCAGTCGGCACCTAGGGAAACCTACCAAACCTGTGCTTTGTTTAAAACTAGAGACCTAGGGGAATCCAAGATGGGGTGACTTGTGGGGCTCTGACCAGGTTCTGTTACCCAGAATCCTTTGCAAACCTAAAGATTTGGCTAAAAAACAAATTTTCCTCACATTTTGGTGAGAGAAAGTTCTGGAATCAGAGAGGAGCCACGAATTTCCTTCCACCCAGCGTTCCCACAAGTCTCCCGATAAAAATGATACCTCACTTGAGTGGGTAGGCCTAGCGTCCGTAACAGGAAATTCCCCAAAACACAATGTGGACACATCACAATTTTTGACAGAAAACAGAGGTGTTTTTTGCAAAGTGCCTACCTGTAGATTTTGGCCTCTAGCTCAGCCGGCACCTAGGGAAACCTACCAAACCTGTGCATTTTTGAAAACTAGAGACCTAGGGGAATCCAAGATGGGGTGACTTGTGGGGCTCTGACCAGGTTCTGTTACCCAGAATCCTTTACAAACCTCAAAATGTGGCTAAAAAAACACATTTTCATCACATTTTGGTGACAGAAAGTTCTGGAATCAGAGAGGAGCCACAAATTTCCTTCCACCCAGCGTTCCAACAAGTCTCCCGATAAAATTGATACCTCACTTGTGTGGGTAGGCCTTGCGCCCGTGACAGGAAATTCCCCAAAACACAACGTGGACACATCACAATTTTTGAGAGAAAACAGAGGTGTTTTTTGCAAAGTGCCTACATGAAGATTTTGGCCTCTAGCTCAGCCAGCAACTAGGGAAACCTACCAAACCTGTGCATTTTTGAAAACTAGAGACCTAGGGGAATCTAAGATGGGGTGACTTGTGGGGCTCTGACCAGGTTCTGTTACACAGAATCCTTTGCAAACCTCACAATTTGGCTAACAAAACACATTTTCCTCACATTTTGGTGAGAGAAAGTTCTGGAATCAGAGAGGAGCCACGAATTTCCTTCCACCCAGCGTTCCCACAATTCTCCCGATAAAAATGATACCTCACTTGTGTGGGTAGGCCTAGCGTCCGTAACAGGAAATTCCCCAAAACACAACGTGGACACATCACAATTTTTGACAGAAAACAGAGGTGTTTTTTGCAAAGTGCCTACCTGTAGATTTTGGCCTCTAGCTCAGCCGGCACCTAGGGAAACCTACCAAACCTGTGCATTTTTGAAAACTAGAGACCTAGGGGAATCCAAGATGGTGGTGACTTGTGGGGCTCTGACCAGGTTCTGTTACCCAGAATCCTTTGCAAACCTCAAAATTTGGCTAAAAAAAGACATTTTCGTCACATTTTGGTGACAGAAAGTTCTGGAATCAGAGAGGAGCCACAAATTTCCTTCCACCCAGCGTTCCCACCAGTCTCCCGATAAAATTGATACCTCACTTGTGTGGGTAGGCCTAGTGCCCGTGACAGGAAATTCCCCAAAACACAACGTGGACACATCACAATTTTTGAGAGAAAACAGAGGTGTTTTTTGCAAAGTGCCTACCTGTAGATTTTGGCCTCTAGCTCAGCCAGCAACTAGGGAAACCTAGCAAACCTGTGCATTTCTGAAAACTAGAGACCTAGGGGAATCTAAGATGGGGTGACTTGTGGGGCTCTGACCAGGTTCTGTTACCCAGAATCCTTTGCAAACCTCACAATTTGGCTAACAAAACACATTTTCCTCAAATTTTGGTGACAGAAAGTTCTGGAATCAGAGAGGAGCCACAAATTTCCTTCCACCCAGCGTTCCCCCACATCTCCCGATAAAAATGATACCTCACTTGTGTGGGTAGGCCTAGCGCCCGTGACAGGAAATGCCCCAAAACGCAACGTGGACAGATCACATTTTTTTAAAGAAAACAGAGGTGTTTTTTGCAAAGTGCCTACCTGTAGATTTTGGCCTCTAGCTCAGTCGGCACCTAGGGAAACCTACCAAACCTGTGCTTTGTTTAAAACTAGAGACCTAGGGGAATCCAAGATGGGGTGACTTGTGGGGCTCTGACCAGGTTCTGTTACCCAGAATCCTTTGCAAACCTAAAGATTTGGCTAAAAAACAAATTTTCCTCACATTTTGGTGAGAGAAAGTTCTGGAATCAGAGAGGAGCCACGAATTTCCTTCCACCCAGCGTTCCCACAAGTCTCCCGATAAAAATGATACCTCACTTGAGTGGGTAGGCCTAGCGTCCGTAACAGGAAATTCCCCAAAACACAATGTGGACACATCACAATTTTTGACAGAAAACAGAGGTGTTTTTTGCAAAGTGCCTACCTGTAGATTTTGGCCTCTAGCTCAGCCGGCACCTAGGGAAACCTACCAAACCTGTGCATTTTTGAAAACTAGAGACCTAGGGGAATCCAAGATGGGGTGACTTGTGGGGCTCTGACCAGGTTCTGTTACCCAGAATCCTTTGCAAACCTCAAAATGTGGCTAAAAAAACACATTTTCATCACATTTTGGTGACAGAAAGTTCTGGAATCAGAGAGAAGCCACAAATTTCCTTCCACCCAGCGTTCCAACAAGTCTCCCGATAAAATTGATACCTCACTTGTGTGGGTAGGCCTTGCGCCCGTGACAGGAAATTCCCCAAAACACAACGTGGACACATCACAATTTTTGAGAGAAAACAGAGGTGTTTTTTGCAAAGTGCCTACCTGTAGATTTTGGCCTCTAGCTCAGCCAGCACCTAGGGAAACCTACCAAACCTGTGCATTTTTGAAAACTAGAGACCTAGGGGAATCTAAGATGGGGTGACTTGTGGGGCTCTGACCAGGTTCTGTTACACAGAATCCTTTGCAAACCTCACAATTTGGCTAACAAAACACATTTTCCTCACATTTTGGTGAGAGAAAGTTCTGGAATCAGAGAGGAGCCACGAATTTCCTTCCACCCAGCGTTCCCACAATTCTCCCGATAAAAATGATACCTCACTTGTGTGGGTAGGCCTAGCGTCCGTAACAGGAAATTCCCCAAAACACAACGTGGACACATCACAATTTTTGACAGAAAACAGAGGTGTTTTTTGCAAAGTGCCTACCTGTAGATTTTGGCCTCTAGCTCAGCCGGCACCTAGGGAAACCTACCAAACCTGTGCATTTTTGAAAACTAGAGACCTAGGGGAATCCAAGATGGTGGTGACTTGTGGGGCTCTGACCAGGTTCTGTTACCCAGAATCCTTTGCAAACCTCAAAATTTGGCTAAAAAAACACATTTTCGTCACATTTTGGTGACAGAAAGTTCTGGAATCAGAGAGGAGCCACAAATTTCCTTCCACGCAGCGTTCCCACCAGTCTCCCGATAAAATTGATACCTCACTTGTGTGGGTAGGCCTAGCGCCCGTGACAGGAAATTCCCCAAAACACAACGTGGACACATCACAATTTTTGAGAGAAAACAGAGTTGTTTTTTGCAAAGTGCCTACCTGTAGATTTTGGCCTCTAGCTCAGCCAGCAACTAGGGAAACCTAGCAAACCTGTGCATTTCTGAAAACTAGAGACCTAGGGGAATCTAAGATGGGGTGACTTGTGGGGCTCTGACCAGGTTCTGTTACCCAGAATCCTTTGCAAACCTCACAATTTGGCTAACAAAACACATTTTCCTCAAATTTTGGTGACAGAAAGTTCTGGAATCAGAGAGGAGCCACAAATTTCCTTCCACCCAGCGTTCCCCCACATCTCCCGATAAAAATGATACCTCACTTGTGTGGGTAGGCCTAGCGCCCGTGACAGGAAATGCCCCAAAACGCAACGTGGACAGATCACATTTTTTTAAAGAAAACAGAGGTGTTTTTTGCAAAGTGCCTACCTGTAGATTTTGGCCTCTAGCTCAGTCGGCACCTAGGGAAACCTACCAAACCTGTGCTTTGTTTAAAACTAGAGACCTAGGGGAATCCAAGATGGGGTGACTTGTGGGGCTCTGACCAGGTTCTGTTACCCAGAATCCTTTGCAAACCTAAAGATTTGGCTAAAAAACAAATTTTCCTCACATTTTGGTGAGAGAAAGTTCTGGAATCAGAGAGGAGCCACGAATTTCCTTCCACCCAGCGTTCCCACAAGTCTCCCGATAAAAATGATACCTCACTTGAGTGGGTAGGCCTAGCGTCCGTAACAGGAAATTCCCCAAAACACAATGTGGACACATCACAATTTTTGACAGAAAACAGAGGTGTTTTTTGCAAAGTGCCTACCTGTAGATTTTGGCCTCTAGCTCAGCCGGCACCTAGGGAAACCTACCAAACCTGTGCATTTTTGAAAACTAGAGACCTAGGGGAATCCAAGATGGGGTGACTTGTGGGGCTCTGACCAGGTTCTGTTACCCAGAATCCTTTGCAAACCTCAAAATGTGGCTAAAAAAACACATTTTCATCACATTTTGGTGACAGAAAGTTCTGGAATCAGAGAGGAGCCACAAATTTCCTTCCACCCAGCGTTCCAACAAGTCTCCCGATAAAATTGATACCTCACTTGTGTGGGTAGGCCTTGCGCCCGTGACAGGAAATTCCCCAAAACACAACATGGACACATCACAATTTTTGAGAGAAAACAGAGGTGTTTTTTGCAAAGTGCCTACCTGTAGATTTTGGCCTCTAGCTCAGCCAGCACCTAGGGAAACCTACCAAACCTGTGCATTTTTGAAAACTAGAGACCTAGGGGAATCTAAGATGGGGTGACTTGTGGGGCTCTGACCAGGTTCTGTTACACAGAATCCTTTGCAAACCTCACAATTTGGCTAACAAAACACATTTTCCTCACATTTTGGTGAGAGAAAGTTCTGGAATCAGAGAGGAGCCACGAATTTCCTTCCACCCAGCGTTCCCACAATTCTCCCGATAAAAATGATACCTCACTTGTGTGGGTAGGCCTAGCGTCCGTAACAGGAAATTCCCCAAAACACAACGTGGACACATCACAATTTTTGACAGAAAACAGAGGTGTTTTTTGCAAAGTGCCTACCTGTAGATTTTGGCCTCTAGCTCAGCCGGCACCTAGGGAAACCTACCAAACCTGTGCATTTTTGAAAACTAGAGACCTAGGGGAATCCAAGATGGTGGTGACTTGTGGGGCTCTGACCAGGTTCTGTTACCCAGAATCCTTTGCAAACCTCAAAATTTGGCTAAAAAAACACATTTTCGTCACATTTTGGTGACAGAAAGTTCTGGAATCAGAGAGGAGCCACAAATTTCCTTCCACCCAGCGTTCCCACCAGTCTCCCGATAAAATTGATACCTCACTTGTGTGGGTAGGCCTAGCGCCCGTGACAGGAAATTCCCCAAAACACAACGTGGACACATCACAATTTTTGACAGAAAACAGAGGTGTTTTTTGCAAAGTGCCTACCTGTAGATTTTGCTCTCTAGCTCAGCCGGCACCTAGGGAAACCTACCAAACCTGTGCATTTTTGAAAATTAGAGACCTAGGGGAATCCAAGATGGGGTGACTTGTGGGGCTCTGACCAGGTTCTGTTACCCAGAATCCTTTGCAAACCTCACAATTTGGCTAACAAAACACATTTTCCTCAAATTTTGGTGACAGAAAGTTCTGGAATCAGAGAGGAGCCACAAATTTCCTTCCACCCAGCGTTCCCCCACATCTCCCGATAAAAATGATACCTCACTTGTGTGGGTAGGCCTAGCGCCCGTGACAGGAAATGCCCCAAAACGCAACGTGGACAGATCACATTTTTTGAAAGAAAACAGAGGTGTTATTTGCAAAGTGCCTACCTGTAGATTTTGGCCTCTAGCTCAGTCGGCACCTAGGGAAACCTACCAAACCTGTGCTTTGTTTAAAACTAGAGACCTAGGGGAATCCAAGATGGGGTGACTTGTGGGGCTCTGACCAGGTTCTGTTACCCAGAATCCTTTGCAAACCTAAAGATTTGGCTAAAAAACAAATTTTCCTCACATTTTGGTGAGAGAAAGTTCTGGAATCAGAGAGGAGCCACGAATTTCCTTCCACCCAGCGTTCCCACAAGTCTCCCGATAAAAATGATACCTCACTTGAGTGGGTAGGCCTAGCGTCCGTAACAGGAAATTCCCCAAAACACAATGTGGACACATCACAATTTTTGACAGAAAACAGAGGTGTTTTTTGCAAAGAGCCTACCTGTAGATTTTGGCCTCTAGCTCAGCCGGCACCTAGGGAAACCTACCAAACCTGTGCATTTTTGAAAACTAGAGACCTAGGGGAATCCAAGATGGGGTGACTTGTGGGGCTCTGACCAGGTTCTGTTACCCAGAATCCTTTGCAAACCTCAAAATGTGGCTAAAAAAACACATTTTCATCACATTTTGGTGACAGAAAGTTCTGGAATCAGAGAGGAGCCACAAATTTCCTTCCACCCAGCGTTCCAACAAGTCTCCCGATAAAATTGATACCTCACTTGTGTGGGTTGGCCTTGCGCCCGTGACAGGAAATTCCCCAAAACACAACGTGGACACATCACAATTTTTGAGAGAAAACAGAGGTGTTTTTTGCAAAGTGCCTACCTGTAGATTTTGGCCTCTAGCTCAGCCAGCACCTAGGGAAACCTACCAAACCTGTGCATTTTTGAAAACTAGAGACCTAGGGGAATATAAGATGGGGTGACTTGTGGGGCTCTGACCAGGTTCTGTTACCCAGAATCCTTTGCAAACCTCACAATTTGGCTAACAAAACACATTTTCCTCAAATTTTGGTGACAGAAAGTTCTGGAATCAGAGAGGAGCAACAAATTTCCTTCCACCCAGCGTTCCCCCACATCTCCCGATAAAAATGATACCTCACTTGTGTGGGTAGGCCTAGCGCCCGTGACAGGAAATGCCCCAAAACGCAACGTGGACACATCACAATTTTTGACAGAAAACAGAGGTGTTTTTTGCAAAGTGCCTACCTGTAGATTTTGGCCTCTAGCTCAGTCGGCACCTAGGGAAACCTACCAAACCTGTGCTTTGTTTAAAACTAGAGACCTAGGGGAATCCAAGATGGGGTGACTTGTGGGGCTCTGACCAGGTTCTGTTACCCAGAATGCTTTGCAAACCTAAAGATTTGGCTTAAAAAACAATTTTTCCTCACATTTTGGTGAGAGAAAGTTCTGGAATCAGAGAGGAGCCACGAATTTCCTTCAACCCAGCGTTCCCACAAGTCTCCCGATAAAAATGATACCTCAATTGAGTGGGTAGGCCTAGCGTCCGTAACAGGAAATTCCCCAAAACACAATGTGGACACATCACAATTTTTGACAGAAAACAGAGGTGTTTTTTGCAAAGTGCCTACCTGTAGATTTTGGCCTCTAGCTCAGCCGGCACCTAGGGAAACCTACCAAACCTGTGCATTTTTGAAAACTAGAGACCTAGGGGAATCCAAGATGGGGTGACTTGTGGGGCTCTGACCAGGTTCTGTTACTCAGAATCCTTTGCAAACCTCAAAATGTGGCTAAAAAAACACATTTTCATCACATTTTGGTGACAGAAAGTTCTGGAATCAGAGAGGAGCCACAAATTTCCTTCCACCCAGCGTTCCAACAAGTCTCCCGATAAAATTGATACCTCACTTGTGTGGGTAGGCCTAGCGCCCGTGACAGGAAATTCCCCAAAACACAACGTGGACACATCACAATTTTTGACAGAAAACAGAGGTGTTTTTTTCAAAGTGCCTACCTGTAGATTTTGGCCTCTAGCTCAGCCAGCACCTAGGGAAACCTACCAAACCTGTGCATTTTTGAAAACTAGAGACCTAGGGGAATATAAGATGGGGTGACTTGTGGGGCTCTGACCAGGTTCTGTTACCCAGAATCCTTTGCAAACCTCACAATTTGGCTAACAAAACACATTTTCCTCAAATTTTGGTGACAGAAAGTTCTGGAATCAGAGAGGAGCCACAAATTTCCTTCCACCCAGTGTTCCCCCACATCTCCCGATAAAAATTATACCTCACTTGTGTGGAAAGGCCTAGCGCCCATGACAGGAAATTCCCCAAAACACAACGTGGACACATCACAATTTTTGAAAGAAAACAGAGGTGTTTTTTTCAAAGTGCCTACCTGTAGATTTTGGCCTCTAGCTCAGCCAGCAACTAGGGAAACCTAGCAAACCTGTGCATTTCTGAAAACTAGAGACCTAGGGGAATCTAAGATGGGGTGACTTGTGGGGCTCTGACCAGGTTCTGTTACCCAGAATCCTTTGCAAACCTCACAATTTGGCTAACAAAACACATTTTCCTCAAATTTTGGTGACAGAAAGTTCTGGAATCAGAGAGGAGCCACAAATTTCCTTCCACCCAGCGTTCCCCCACATCTCCCGATAAAAATGATACCTCACTTGTGTGGGTAGGCCTAGCGCCTGTGACAGGAAATGCCCCAAAACGCAACGTGGACAGATGACATTTTTTGAAAGAAAACAGAGGTGTTTTTTGCAAAGTGCCTACCTGTAGATTTTGGCCTCTAGCTCAGTCGGCACCTAGGGAAACCTACCAAAACCTGTGCATTGTTTAAAACTAGAGACCTAGGGGAATCCAAGATGGGGTGACTTGTGGGGCTCTGACCAGGTTCTGTTACCCAGAATCCTTTGCAAACCTCAAAATGTGGCTAAAAAACACATTTTCATCACATTTTGGTGACAGAAAGTTCTGGAATCAGAGAGGAGCCACAAATTTCCTTCCACCCAGCGTTCCAACAAGTCTCCCGATAAAATTGATACCTCACTTGTGTGGGTAGGCCATGCGCCCGTGACAGGAAATTCCCCAAAACACAACGTGGACACATCACAATTTTTGAGAGAAAACAGAGGTATTTTTTGCAAAGTGCCTACCTGTAGATTTTGGCCTCTAGCTCAGCCAGCACCTAGGGAAACCTACCAAACCTGTGCATTTTTGAAAACTAGAGACCTAGGGGAATATAAGATGGGGTGACTTGTGGGGCTCTGACCAGGTTCTGCTACCCAGAATCCTTTGCAAACCTCACAATTTGGCTAACAAAACACATTTTCCTCAAATTTTGGTGACAGAAAGTTCTGGAATCAGAGAGGAGCCACAAATTTCCTTCCACCCAGCGTTCCCCCACATCTCCCGATAAAAATGATACCTCACTTGTGTGGGTAGGCCTAGCGCCCGTGACAGGAAATGCCCCAAAACACAACGTGGACACATCACAATTTTTGACAGAAAACAGAGGTGTTTTTTGCAAACTGCCTACCTGTAGATTTTGGCCTCTAGCTCAGCCGGCACCCAGGGAAACCAACCAAACCTGTGCATTTTTGAAAACTAGAGACCTAGGGGAATCCAAGATGGTGGTGACTTGTGGGGCTCTGACCAGGTTCTGTTACCCAGAATCCTTTGCAAACCTCAAAATTTGGCTAAAAAAACACATTTTCATCACATTTTGGTGACAGAAAGTTCTGGAATCAGAGAGGAGCCACAAATTTCCTTCCACCCAGCGTTCCCACAAGTCTCCCGATAAAATTGATACCTCACTTGTGTGGGTAGGCCTAGCGCCCGTGACAGGAAATTCCCCAAAACAAAACGTGGACACATCACAATTTTTGAGAGAAAACAGAGGTGTTTTTTGCAAAGTGCCTACCTGTAGATTTTGGCCTCTAGCTCAGCCAGCAACTAGGGAAACCTAGCAAACCTGTGCATTTCTGAAAACTAGAGACCTAGGGGAATCTAAGATGGGGTGACTTGTGGGGCTCTGACCAGGTTCTGTTACCCAGAATCCATTGCAAACCTCACAATTTGGCTAACAAAACACATTTTCCTCAAATTTTGGTGACAGAAAGTTCTGGAATCAGAGAGGAGCCACACATTTCCTTCCACCCAGCGTTCCCCCACATCTCCCGATAAAATTGATACCTCACTTGTGTGGGTAGGCCTAGCGCCCGTGACAGGAAATGCCCCAAAACGCAACGTGGACAGATCACATTTTTTGAAAGAAAACAGAGGTGTTTTTTGCAAAGTGCCTACCTGTAGATTTTGGCCTCTAGCTCAGTCGGCACCTAGGGAAACCTACCAAACCTGTGCTTTGTTTAAAACTAGAGACCTAGGAGAATCCAAGATGGGGTGACTTGTGGGGCTCTGACCAGGTTCTGTTACCCAGAATCCTTTGCAAACCTAAAGATTTGGCTAAAAAAACAAATTTTCCTCACATTTTGGTGAGAGAAAGTTCTGGAATCAGAGAGGAGCCACGAATTTCCTTCCACCCAGTGTTCCCACAAGTCTCCCGATAAAAATGATACTTCACTTGAGTGGGTAGGCCTAGCGTCCGTAACAGGAAATTCCCCAAAACACAATGTGGACACATCACAATTTTTGACAGAAAACAGAGGTGTTTTTTGCAAAGTGCCTACCTGTAGATTTTGGCCTCTAGCTCAGCCGGCACCTAGGGAAACCTACCAAACCTGTCCATTTTTGAAAACTAGAGACCTAGGGGAATCCAAGATGGGGTGACTTGTGGGGCTCTGACCAGGTTCTGTTACCCAGAATCCTTTGCAAACCTCACAATTTGGCTAACAAAACACATTTTCCTCAAATTTTGGTGACAGAAAGTTCTGGAATCAGAGAGGAGCCACAAATTTCCTTCCACCCAGCGTTCCCCCACATCTCCCGATAAAAATGATACCTCACTTGTGTGGGTAGGCCTAGCGCCCGTGACAGGAAATGCCCCAAAACGCAACGTGGACAGATCACATTTTTTTAAAGAAAACAGAGGTGTTTTTTGCAAAGTGCCTACCTGTAGATTTTGGCCTCTAGCTCAGTCGGCACCTAGGGAAACCTACCAAACCTGTGCTTTGTTTAAAACTAGAGACCTAGGGGAATCCAAGATGGGGTGACTTGTGGGGCTCTGACCAGGTTCTGTTACCCAGAATCCTTTGCAAACCTCAAAATTTGGCTAAAAAAACACATTTTCGTCACATTTTGGTGACAGAAAGTTCTGGAATCAGGGAGGAGCCACAAATTTCCTTCCACCCAGCGTTCCCACAAGTCTCCCGATAAAATTGATACCTCACTTGTGTGGGTAGGCCTAGCGCCCGTGACAGGAAATTCCCCAAAACACAACGTGGACACATCACAATTTTTGAGAGAAAACAGAGGTGTTTTTTGCAAAGTGCCTACCTGTAGATTTTGGCCTCTAGCTCAGCCAGCAACTAGGGAAACCTAGCAAACCTGTGCATTTCTGAAAACTAGAGACCTAGGGGAATCTAAGATGGGGTGACTTGTGGGGCTCTGACCATGTTCTGTTACCCAGAATCCTTTGCAAACCTCACAATTTGGCTAACAAAACACATTTTCCTCAGATTTTGGTGACAGAAAGTTCTGGAATCAGAGAGGAGCCACAAATTTCCTTCCACCCAGCGTTCCCCCACATCTCCCGATAAAAATGATACCTCACTTGTGTGGGTAGGCCTAGCGCCCGTGACAGGAAATGCCCCAAAACGCAACGTGGACAGATCACATTTTTTGAGAGAAAACAGAGGTGTTTTTTGCAAAGTGCCTACCTGAAGATTTTGGCCTCTAGCTCAGCCAGCAACTAGGGAAACCTACCAAACCTGTGCATTTTTGAAAACTAGAGACCTAGGGGAATCCAAGATGGTGGTGACTTGTGGGGCTCTGACCAGGTTCTGTTACCCAGAATCCTTTGCAAACCTCAAAATTTGGCTAAAAAAACACATTTTCGTCACATTTTGGTGACAGAAAGTTCTGGAATCAGAGAGGAGCCACAAATTTCCTTCCACCCAGCGTTCCCCCACATCTCCCGATAAAAATGATACCTCACTTGTGTGGGTAGGCCTAGCGCCCGTGACAGGAAATGCCCCAAAACACAACGTGGACACATCACAATTTTTGACAGAAAACAGAGGTGTTTTTTGCAAACTGCCTACCTGTAGATTTTGGCCTCTAGCTCAGCCGGCACCCAGGGAAACCAACCAAACCTGTGCATTTTTGAAAACTAGAGACCTAGGGGAATCCAAGATGGTGGTGACTTGTGGGGCTCTGACCAGGTTCTGTTACCCAGAATCCTTTGCAAACCTCAAAATTTGGCTAAAAAAACACATTTTCATCACATTTTGGTGACAGAAAGTTCTGGAATCAGAGAGGAGCCACAAATTTCCTTCCACCCAGCGTTCCCACAAGTCTCCCGATAAAATTGATACCTCACTTGTGTGGGTAGGCCTAGCGCCCGTGACAGGAAATTCCCCAAAACAAAACGTGGACACATCACAATTTTTGAGAGAAAACAGAGGTGTTTTTTGCAAAGTGCCTACCTGTAGATTTTGGCCTCTAGCTCAGCCAGCAACTAGGGAAACCTAGCAAACCTGTGCATTTCTGAAAACTAGAGACCTAGGGGAATCTAAGATGGGGTGACTTGTGGGGCTCTGACCAGGTTCTGTTACCCAGAATCCATTGCAAACCTCACAATTTGGCTAACAAAACACATTTTCCTCAAATTTTGGTGACAGAAAGTTCTGGAATCAGAGAGGAGCCACACATTTCCTTCCACCCAGCGTTCCCCCACATCTCCCGATAAAATTGATACCTCACTTGTGTGGGTAGGCCTAGCGCCCGTGACAGGAAATGCCCCAAAACGCAACGTGGACAGATCACATTTTTTGAAAGAAAACAGAGGTGTTTTTTGCAAAGTGCCTACCTGTAGATTTTGGCCTCTAGCTCAGTCGGCACCTAGGGAAACCTACCAAACCTGTGCTTTGTTTAAAACTAGAGACCTAGGAGAATCCAAGATGGGGTGACTTGTGGGGCTCTGACCAGGTTCTGTTACCCAGAATCCTTTGCAAACCTAAAGATTTGGCTAAAAAAACAAATTTTCCTCACATTTTGGTGAGAGAAAGTTCTGGAATCAGAGAGGAGCCACGAATTTCCTTCCACCCAGTGTTCCCACAAGTCTCCCGATAAAAATGATACTTCACTTGAGTGGGTAGGCCTAGCGTCCGTAACAGGAAATTCCCCAAAACACAATGTGGACACATCACAATTTTTGACAGAAAACAGAGGTGTTTTTTGCAAAGTGCCTACCTGTAGATTTTGGCCTCTAGCTCAGCCGGCACCTAGGGAAACCTACCAAACCTGTCCATTTTTGAAAACTAGAGACCTAGGGGAATCCAAGATGGGGTGACTTGTGGGGCTCTGACCAGGTTCTGTTACCCAGAATCCTTTGCAAACCTCACAATTTGGCTAACAAAACACATTTTCCTCAAATTTTGGTGACAGAAAGTTCTGGAATCAGAGAGGAGCCACAAATTTCCTTCCACCCAGCGTTCCCCCACATCTCCCGATAAAAATGATACCTCACTTGTGTGGGTAGGCCTAGCGCCCGTGACAGGAAATGCCCCAAAACGCAACGTGGACAGATCACATTTTTTTAAAGAAAACAGAGGTGTTTTTTGCAAAGTGCCTACCTGTAGATTTTGGCCTCTAGCTCAGTCGGCACCTAGGGAAACCTACCAAACCTGTGCTTTGTTTAAAACTAGAGACCTAGGGGAATCCAAGATGGGGTGACTTGTGGGGCTCTGACCAGGTTCTGTTACCCAGAATCCTTTGCAAACCTCAAAATTTGGCTAAAAAAACACATTTTCGTCACATTTTGGTGACAGAAAGTTCTGGAATCAGGGAGGAGCCACAAATTTCCTTCCACCCAGCGTTCCCACAAGTCTCCCGATAAAATTGATACCTCACTTGTGTGGGTAGGCCTAGCGCCCGTGACAGGAAATTCCCCAAAACACAACGTGGACACATCACAATTTTTGAGAGAAAACAGAGGTGTTTTTTGCAAAGTGCCTACCTGTAGATTTTGGCCTCTAGCTCAGCCAGCAACTAGGGAAACCTAGCAAACCTGTGCATTTCTGAAAACTAGAGACCTAGGGGAATCTAAGATGGGGTGACTTGTGGGGCTCTGACCATGTTCTGTTACCCAGAATCCTTTGCAAACCTCACAATTTGGCTAACAAAACACATTTTCCTCAGATTTTGGTGACAGAAAGTTCTGGAATCAGAGAGGAGCCACAAATTTCCTTCCACCCAGCGTTCCCCCACATCTCCCGATAAAAATGATACCTCACTTGTGTGGGTAGGCCTAGCGCCCGTGACAGGAAATGCCCCAAAACGCAACGTGGACAGATCACATTTTTTGAGAGAAAACAGAGGTGTTTTTTGCAAAGTGCCTACCTGAAGATTTTGGCCTCTAGCTCAGCCAGCAACTAGGGAAACCTACCAAACCTGTGCATTTTTGAAAACTAGAGACCTAGGGGAATCCAAGATGGTGGTGACTTGTGGGGCTCTGACCAGGTTCTGTTACCCAGAATCCTTTGCAAACCTCAAAATTTGGCTAAAAAAACACATTTTCGTCACATTTTGGTGACAGAAAGTTCTGGAATCAGAGAGGAGCCACAAATTTCCTTCCACCCAGCGTTCCCACAAGTCTCCCGATAAAATTGATACCTCACTTGTGTGGGTAGGCCTAGCGCCCGTGACAGGAAATTCCCCAAAACACAACGTGGACACATCACAATTTTTGAGAGAAAACAGAGGTGTTTTTTGCAAAGTGCCTACCTGTAGATTTTGGCCTCTAGCTCAGCCAGCAACTAGGGAAACCTAGCAAACCTGTGCATTTCTGAAAACTAGAGACCTAGGGGAATCTAAGATGGGGTGACTTGTGGGGCTCTGACCAGGTTCTGTTACCCAGAATCCTTTGCAAACCTCACAATTTGGCTAACAAAACACATTTTCCTCAAATTTTGGTGACAGAAAGTTCTGGAATCAGAGAGGAGCCACAAATTTCCTTCCACCCAGCGTTCCCCCACATCTCCCGATAAAAATGATACCTCACTTGTGTGGGTAGGCCTAGCGCCCGTGACAGGAAATGCCCCAAAACGCAACGTGGACAGATCACATTTTTTGAAAGAAAACAGAGGTGTTTTTTGCAAAGTGCCTACATGTAGATTTTGGCCTCTAGCTCAGTCGGCACCTAGGGAAACCTACCAAACCTGTGCTTTGTTTAAAA
The DNA here is from genome assembly GCF_031143425.1 of Pleurodeles waltl. Taxonomy (NCBI): domain Eukaryota; kingdom Metazoa; phylum Chordata; class Amphibia; order Caudata; family Salamandridae; genus Pleurodeles; species Pleurodeles waltl. The sequence goes on from NC_090447.1 coordinate 919,375,274, forward strand.
CTAGAGACCTAGGGGAATCCAAGATGGGGTGACTTGTGGGGCTCTGACCAGGTTCTGTTACCCAGAATCCATTGCAAACCTAAAGATTTGGCTAAAAAACAAATTTTCCTCACATTTTGGTGAGAGAAAGTTCTGGAATCAGAGAGGAGCCACGAATTTCCTTCCACCCAGCGTTCCCACAAGTCTCCCGATAAAAATGATACCTCACTTGAGTGGGTAGGCTTAGCGTCCGTAACAGGAAATTCCCCAAAACACAATGTGGACACATCACAATTTTTGACAGAAAACAGAGGTGTTTTTTGCAAAGTGCCTACCTGTAGATTTTGGCCTCTAGCTCAGCCGGCACCTAGGGAAACCTACGAAACCTGTGCATTTTTGAAAACTAGAGACCTAGGGGAATCCAAGATGGGGTGACTTGTGGGGCTCTGACCAGGTTCTGTTACCCAGAATCCTTTGCAAACCTCACAATGTGGCTAAAAAAACACATTTTCATCACATTTTGGTGACAGAAAGTTCTGGAATCAGAGAGGAGCCACAAATTTCCTTCCACCCAGCGTTCCAACAAGTCTCCCGATAAAATTGATACCTCACTTGTGTGGGTAGGCCTTGCGCCCGTGACAGGAAATTCCCCAAAACACAACGTGGACACATCACAATTTTTGAGAGAAAACAGAGGTGTTTTTTGCAAAGTGCCTACCTGTAGATTTTGGCCTCTAGCTCAGCCAGCACCTAGGGAAACCTACCAAACCTGTGCATTTTTGAAAACTAGAGACCTAGGGGAATATAAGATGGGGTGACTTGTGGGGCTCTGACCAGGTTCTGTTACCCAGAATCCTTTGCAAACCTCACAATTTGGCTAACAAAACACATTTTCCTCAAATTTTGGTGACAGAAAGTTCTGGAATCAGAGAGGAGCCACAAATTTCCTTCCACCCAGCGTTCCCCCACATCTCCCGATAAAAATGATACCTCACTTGTGTGGGTAGGCCTAGCGCCCGTGACAGGAAATGCCCCAAAACGCAACGTGGACAGATCACATTTTTTGAAAGAAAACAGAGGTGTTTTTTGCAAAGTGCCTACCTGTAGATTTTGGCCTCTAGCTCAGTCGGCACCTAGGGAAACCTACCAAACCTGTGCATTTTTGAAAACTAGAGACCTAGGGGAATATAAGATGGGGTGACTTGTGGGGCTCTGACCAGGTTCTGTTACCCAGAATCCTTTGCAAACCTCACAATTTGGCTAACAAAACACATTTTCCTCAAATTTTGGTGACAGAAAGTTCTGGAATCAGAGAGGAGCCACAAATTTCCTTCCACCCAGCGATCCCCCACATCTCCCGATAAAAATGATACCTCACTTGTGTGGGTAGGCCTAGCGCCCGTGACAGGAAATGCCCCAAAACGCAACGTGGACAGATCAAATTTTTTGAAAGAAAACAGAGGTGTTTTTTGCAAAGTGCCTACCTGTAGATTTTGGCCTCTAGCTCAGCCGGCACCTAGGGAAACCTACCAAACCTGTGCATTTTTGAAAACTAGAGACCTAGGGGAATCCAAGATGGTGGTGACTTGTGGGGCTCTGACCAGGTTCTGTTACCCAGAATCCTTTGCAAACCTCAAAATTTGGCTAAAAAAACACATTTTCGTCACATTTTGGTGACAGAAAGTTCTGGAATCAGAGAGGAGCCACAAATTTCCTTCCACCCAGCGTTCCCACAAGTCTCCCGATAAAATTGATACCTCACTTGTGTGGGTAGGCCTAGCGCCCGTGACAGGAAATTCCCCAAAACACAACGTGGACACATCACAATTTTTGAGAGAAAACAGAGGTGTTTTTTGCAAAGTGCCTACCTGTAGATTTTGGCCTCTAGCTCAGCCAGCAACTAGGGAAACCTAGCAAACCTGTGCATTTCTGAAAACTAGAGACCTAGGGGAATCTAAGATGGGGTGACTTGTGGGGCTCTGACCAGGTTCTGTTACCCAGAATCCTTTGCAAACCTCACAATTTGGCTAACAAAACACATTTTCCTCAAATTTTGGTGACAGAAAGTTCTGGAATCAGAGAGGAGCCACAAATTTCCTTCCACCCAGCGTTCCCCCACATCTCCCGATAAAAATGATACCTCACTTGTGTGGGTAGGCCTAGCGCCCGTGACAGGAAATGCCCCAAAACGCAACGTGGACAGATCACATTTTTTGAAAGAAAACAGAGGTGTTTTTTGCAAAGTGCCTACCTGTAGATTTTGGCCTCTAGCTCAGTCGGCACCTAGGGAAACCTACCAAACCTGTGCTTTGTTTAAAACTAGAGACCTAGGGGAATCCAAGATGGGGTGACTTGTGGGGCTCTGACCAGGTTCTGTTACCCAGAATCCATTGCAAACCTAAAGATTTGGCTAAAAAACAAATTTTCCTCACATTTTGGTGAGAGAAAGTTCTGGAATCAGAGAGGAGCCACGAATTTCCTTCCACCCAGCGTTCCCACAAGTCTCCCGATAAAAATGATACCTCACTTGAGTGGGTAGGCTTAGCGTCCGTAACAGGAAATTCCCCAAAACACAATGTGGACACATCACAATTTTTGACAGAAAACAGAGGTGTTTTTTGCAAAGTGCCTACCTGTAGATTTTGGCCTCTAGCTCAGCCGGCACCTAGGGAAACCTACAAAACCTGTGCATTTTTGAAAACTAGAGACCTAGGGGAATCCAAGATGGGGTGACTTGTGGGGCTCTGACCAGGTTCTGTTACCCAGAATCCTTTGCAAACCTCACAATGTGGCTAAAAAAACACATTTTCATCACATTTTGGTGACAGAAAGTTCTGGAATCAGAGAGGAGCCACAAATTTCCTTCCACCCAGCGTTCCAACAAGTCTCCCGATAAAATTGATACCTCACTTGTGTGGGTAGGCCTTGCGCCCGTGACAGGAAATTCCCCAAAACACAACGTGGACACATCACAATTTTTGAGAGAAAACAGAGGTGTTTTTTGCAAAGTGCCTACCTGTAGATTTTGGCCTCTAGCTCAGCCAGCACCTAGGGAAACCTACCAAACCTGTGCATTTTTGAAAACTAGAGACCTAGGGGAATATAAGATGGGGTGACTTGTGGGGCTCTGACCAGGTTCTGTTACCCAGAATCCTTTGCAAACCTCACAATTTGGCTAACAAAACACATTTTCCTCAAATTTTGGTGACAGAAAGTTCTGGAATCAGAGAGGAGCCACAAATTTCCTTCCACCCAGCGTTCCCCCACATCTCCCGATAAAAATGATACCTCACTTGTGTGGGTAGGCCTAGCGCCCGTGACAGGAAATGCCCCAAAACGCAACGTGGACAGATCACATTTTTTGAAAGAAAACAGAGGTGTTTTTTGCAAAGTGCCTACCTGTAGATTTTGGCCTCTAGCTCAGTCGGCACCTAGGGAAACCTACCAAACCTGTGCATTTTTGAAAACTAGAGACCTAGGGGAATATAAGATGGGGTGACTTGTGGGGCTCTGACCAGGTTCTGTTACCCAGAATCCTTTGCAAACCTCACAATTTGGCTAACAAAACACATTTTCCTCAAATTTTGGTGACAGAAAGTTCTGGAATCAGAGAGGAGCCACAAATTTCCTTCCACCCAGCGTTCCCCCACATCTCCCAATAAAAATGATACCTCACTTGTGTGGGTAGGCCTAGCGCCCGTGACAGGAAATGCCCCAAAACGCAACGTGGACAGATCACATTTTTTGAAAGAAAACAGAGGTGTTTTTTGCAAAGTGCCTACCTGTAGATTTTGGCCTCTAGCTCAGTCGGCACCTAGGGAAACCTACCAAACCTGTGCTTTGTTTAAAACTAGAGACCTAGGGGAATCCAAGATGGGGTGACTTGTGGGGCTCTGACCAGGTTCTGTTACCCAGAATCCTTTGCAAACCTCAAAATTTGGCTAAAAAAACACATTTTCGTCACATTTTGGTGACAGAAAGTTCTGGAATCAGAGAGGAGCCACAAATTTCCTTCCACCCAGCGTTCCCACAAGTCTCCCGATAAAATTGATACCTCACTTGTGTGGGTAGGCCTAGCGCCCGTGACAGGAAATTCCCCAAAACACAACGTGGACACATCACAATTTTTGAGAGAAAACAGAGGTGTTTTTTGCAAAGTGCCTACCTGTAGATTTTGGCCTCTAGCTCAGCCAGCAACTAGGGAAACCTAGCAAACCTGTGCATTTCTGAAAACTAGAGACCTAGGGGAATCTAAGATGGGGTGACTTGTGGGGCTCTGACCAGGTTCTGTTACCCAGAATCCTTTGCAAACCTCACAATTTGGCTAACAAAACACATTTTCCTCAAATTTTGGTGACAGAAAGTTCTGGAATCAGAGAGGAGCAACAAATTTCCTTCCACCCAGCGTTCCCCCACATCTCCCGATAAAAATGATACCTCACTTGTGTGGGTAGGCCTAGCGCCCGTGACAGGAAATGCCCCAAAACGCAACGTGGACAGATCACATTTTTTTAAAGAAAACAGAGGTGTTTTTTGCAAAGTGCCTACCTGTAGATTTTGGCCTCTAGCTCAGTCGGCACCTAGGGAAACCTACCAAACCTGTGCTTTGTTTAAAACTAGAGACCTAGGGGAATCCAAGATGGGGTGACTTGTGGGGCTCTGACCAGGTTCTGTTACCCAGAATGCTTTGCAAACCTAAAGATTTGGCTTAAAAAACAAATTTTCCTCACATTTTGGTGAGAGAAAGTTCTGGAATCAGAGAGGAGCCACGAATTTCCTTCCACCCAGCGTTCCCACAAGTCTCCCGATAAAAATGATACTTCAATTGAGTTGGTAGGCCTAGCGTCCGTAACAGGAAATTCCCCAAAACACAATGTGGACACATCACAATTTTTGACAGAAAACAGAGGTGTTTTTTGCAAAGTGCCTACCTGTAGATTTTGGCCTCTAGCTCAGTCGGCACCTAGGGAAACCTACCAAACCTGTGCATTTTTGAAAACTAGAGACCTAGGGGAATCCAAGATGGGGTGACTTGTGGGGCTCTGACCAGGTTCTGTTACTCAGAATCCTTTGCAAACCTCAAAATGTGGCTAAAAAAACACATTTTCATCACATTTTGGTGACAGAAAGTTCTGGAATCAGAGAGGAGCCACAAATTTCCTTCCACCCAGCGTTCCAACAAGTCTCCCGATAAAATTGATACCTCACTTGTGTGGGTAGGACTAGCGCCCGTGACAGGAAATTCCCCAAAACACAACGTGGACACATCACAATTTTTGACAGAAAACAGAGGTGTTTTTTGCAAAGTGCCTACCTGTAGATTTTGGCCTCTAGCTCAGCCAGCACCTAGGGAAACCTACCAAACCTTTGCATTTTTGAAAACTAGAGACCTAGGGGAATATAAGATGGGGTGACTTGTGGGGCTCTGACCAGGTTCTGTTACCCAGAATCCTTTGCAAACCTCACAATTTGGCTAACAAAACACATTTTCCTCAAATTTTGGTGACTGAAAGTTCTGGAATCAGAGAGGAGCCACAAATTTCCTTCCACCCAGTGTTCCCCCACATCTCCCGATAAAAATTATACCTCACTTGTGTGGAAAGGCCTAGCGCCCATGACAGGAAATTCCCCAAAACACAACGTGGACACATCACAATTTTTGAAAGAAAACAGAGGTGTTTTTTTCAAAGTGCCTACCTGTAGATTTTGGCCTCTAGCTCAGCCAGCAACTAGGGAAACCTACCAAACCTGTGCATTTCTGAAAACTAGAGACCTAGGGGAATCTAAGATGGGGTGACTTGTGGGGCTCTGACCAGGTTCTGTTACCCAGAATCCTTTGCAAACCTCACAATTTGGCTAACAAAACACATTTTCCTCAAATTTTGGTGACAGAAAGTTCTGGAATCAGAGAGGAGCCACAAATTTCCTTCCACCCAGCGTTCCCCCACATCTCCCGATAAAAATGATACCTCACTTGTGTGGGTAGGCCTAGCGCCTGTGACAGGAAATGCCCCAAAACGCAACGTGGACAGATGACATTTTTTGAAAGAAAACAGAGGTGTTTTTTGCAAAGTGCCTACCTGTAGATTTTGGCCTCTAGCTCAGTCGGCACCTAGGGAAACCTACCAAAACCTGTGCATTGTTTAAAACTAGAGACCTAGGGGAATCCAAGATGGGGTGACTTGTGGGGCTCTGACCAGGTTCTGTTACCCAGAATCCTTTGCAAACCTCAAAATGTGGCTAAAAAACACATTTTCATCACATTTTGGTGACAGAAAGTTCTGGAATCAGAGAGGAGCCACAAATTTCCTTCCACCCAGCGTTCCAACAAGTCTCCCGATAAAATTGATACCTCACTTGTGTGGGTAGGCCATGCGCCCGTGACAGGAAATTCCCCAAAACACAACGTGGACACATCACAATTTTTGAGAGAAAACAGAGGTGTTTTTTGCAAAGTGCCTACCTGTAGATTTTGGCCTCTAGCTCAGCCAGCACCTAGGGAAACCTACCAAACCTGTGCACTTTTGAAAACTAGAGACCTAGGGGAATATAAGATGGGGTGACTTGTGGGGCTCTGACCAGGTTCTGTTACCCAGAATCCTTTGCAAACCTCACAATTTGGCTAACAAAACACATTTTCCTCAAATTTTGGTGACAGAAAGTTCTGGAATCAGAGAGGAGCCACAAATTTCCTTCCACCCAGCGTTCCCCCACATCTCCCGATAAAAATGATACCTCACTTGTGTGGGTAGGCCTAGCGCCCGTGACAGGAAATGCCCCAAAACACAACGTGGACACATCACAATTTTTGACAGAAAACAGAGGTGTTTTTTGCAAACTGCCTACCTGTAGATTTTGGCCTCTAGCTCAGCCGGCACCCAGGGAAACCAACCAAACCTGTGCATTTTTGAAAACTAGAGACCTAGGGGAATCCAAGATGGTGGTGACTTGTGGGGCTCTGACCAGGTTCTGTTACCCAGAATCCTTTGCAAACCTCAAAATTTGGCTAAAAAAACACATTTTCATCACATTTTGGTGACAGAAAGTTCTGGAATCAGAGAGGAGCCACAAATTTCCTTCCACCCAGCGTTCCCACAAGTCTCCCGATAAAATTGATACCTCACTTGTGTGGGTAGGCCTAGCGCCCGTGACAGGAAATTCCCCAAAACACAACGTGGACACATCACAATTTTTGAGAGAAAACAGAGGTGTTTTTTGCAAAGTGCCTACCTGTAGATTTTGGCCTCTAGCTCAGCCAGCAACTAGGGAAACCTAGCAAACCTGTGCATTTCTGAAAACTAGAGACCTAGGGGAATCTAAGATGGGGTGACTTGTGGGGCTCTGACCAGGTTCTGTTACCCAGAATCCATTGCAAACCTCACAATTTGGCTAACAAAACACATTTTCCTCAAATTTTGGTGACAGAAAGTTCTGGAATCAGAGAGGAGCCACACATTTCCTTCCACCCAGCGTTCCCCCACATCTCCCGATAAAAATGATACCTCACTTGTGTGGGTAGGCCTAGCGCCCGTGACAGGAAATGCCCCAAAACGCAACGTGGACAGATCACATTTTTTGAAAGAAAACAGAGGTGTTTTTTGCAAAGTGCCTACCTGTAGATTTTGGCCTCTAGCTCAGTCGGCACCTAGGGAAACCTACCAAACCTGTGCTTTGTTTAAAACTAGAGACCTAGGAGAATCCAAGATGGGGTGACTTGTGGGGCTCTGACCAGGTTCTGTTACCCAGAATCCTTTGCAAACCTAAAGATTTGGCTAAAAAAACAAATTTTCCTCACATTTTGGTGAGAGAAAGTTCTGGAATCAGAGAGGAGCCACGAATTTCCTTCCACCCAGTGTTCCCACAAGTCTCCCGATAAAAATGATACTTCACTTGAGTGGGTAGGCCTAGCGTCCGTAACAGGAAATTCCCCAAAACACAATGTGGACACATCACAATTTTTGACAGAAAACAGAGGTGTTTTTTGCAAAGTGCCTACCTGTAGATTTTGGCCTCTAGCTCAGCCGGCACCTAGGGAAACCTACCAAACCTGTCCATTTTTGAAAACTAGAGACCTAGGGGAATCCAAGATGGGGTGACTTGTGGGGCTCTGACCAGGTTCTGTTACCCAGAATCCTTTGCAAACCTCACAATTTGGCTAACAAAACACATTTTCCTCAAATTTTGGTGACAGAAAGTTCTGGAATCAGAGAGGAGCCACAAATTTCCTTCCACCCAGCGTTCCAACAAGTCTCCCGATAAAATTGATACCTCACTTGTGTGGGTAGGCCTTGCGCCCGTGACAGGAAATTCCCCAAAACACAACGTGGACACATCACAATTTTTGAGAGAAAACAGAGGTGTTTTTTGCAAAGTGCCTACCTGAAGATTTTGGCCTCTAGCTCAGCCAGCAACTAGGGAAACCTACCAAACCTGTGCATTTTTGAAAACTAGAGACCTAGGGGAATCTAAGATGGGGTGACTTGTGGGGCTCTGACCAGGTTCTGTTACACAGAATCCTTTGCAAATCTCACAATTTGGCTAACAAAACACATTTTCCTCAAATTTTGGTGAGAGAAAGTTCTGGAATCAGAGAGGAGCCACGAATTTCCTTCCACCCAGCGTTCCCACAATTCTCCCGATAAAAATGATACCTCACTTGTGTGAGTAGGCCTAGCGTCCGTAACAGGAAATTCCCCAAAACACAACGTGGACACATCACAATTTTTGACAGAAAACAGAGGTGTTTTTTGCAAAGTGCCTACCTGTAGATTTTGGCCTCTAGCTCAGCCGGCACCTAGGGAAACCTACCAAACCTGTGCATTTTTGAAAACTAGAGACCTAGGGGAATCCAAGATGGTGGTGACTTGTGGGGCTCTGACCAGGTTCTGTTACCCAGAATCCTTTGCAAACCTCAAAATTTGGCTAAAAAAACACATTTTCGTCACATTTTGGTGACAGAAAGTTCTGGAATCAGAGAGGAGCCACAAATTTCCTTCCACCCAGCGTTCCCACAAGTCTCCCGATAAAATTGATACCTCACTTGTGTGGGTAGGCCTAGCGCCCGTGACAGGAAATTCCCCAAAACACAACGTGGACACATCACAATTTTTGAGAGAAAACAGAGGTGTTTTTTGCAAAGTGCCTACCTGTAGATTTTGGCCTCTAGCTCAGCCAGCAACTAGGGAAACCTAGCAAACCTGTGCATTTCTGAAAACTAGAGACCTAGGGGAATCTAAGATGGGGTGACTTGTGGGGCTCTGACCAGGTTCTGTTACCCAGAATCCTTTGCAAACCTCACAATTTGGCTAACAAAACACATTTTCCTCACATTTTGGTGACAGAAAGTTCTGGAATCAGAGAGGAGCCACAAATTTCCTTCCACCCAGCGTTCCCCCACATCTCCCGATAAAAATGATACCTCACTTGTGTGGGTAGGCCTAGCGCCCGTGACAGGAAATGCCCCAAAACGCAACGTGGACAGATCACATTTTTTGAAAGAAAACAGAGGTGTTTTTTGCAAAGTGCCTACCTGTAGATTTTGGCCTCTAGCTCAGTCGGCACCTAGGGAAACCTACCAAACCTGTGCTTTGTTTAAAACTAGAGACCTAGGGGAATCCAAGATGGGGTGACTTGTGGGGCTCTGACCAGGTTCTGTTACCCAGAATCCTTTGCAAACCTAAAGATTTGGCTAAAAAACAAATTTTCCTCACATTTTGGTGAGAGAAAGTTCTGGAATCAGAGAGGAGCCACGAATTTCCTTCCACCCAGCGTTCCCACAAGTCTCCCGATAAAAATGATACCTCACTTGAGTGGGTAGGCCTAGCGTCCGTAACAGGAAATTCCCCAAAACACAATGTGGACACATCACAATTTTTGACAGAAAACAGAGGTGTTTTTTGCAAAGTGCCTACCTGTAGATTTTGGCCTCTAGCTCAGCCGGCACCTAGGGAAACCTACCAAACCTGTGCATTTTTGAAAACTAGAGACCTAGGGGAATCCAAGATGGGGTGACTTGTGGGGCTCTGACCAGGTTCTGTTACCCAGAATCCTTTGCAAACCTCAAAATGTGGCTAAAAAAACACATTTTCATCACATTTTGGTGACAGAAAGTTCTGGAATCAGAGAGGAGCCACAAATTTCCTTCCACCCAGCGTTCCAACAAGTCTCCCGATAAAATTGATACCTCACTTGTGTGGGTAGGCCTTGCGCCCGTGACAGGAAATTCCCCAAAACACAACGTGGACACATCACAATTTTTGACAGAAAACAGAGGTGTTTTTTGCAAAGTGCCTACCTGTAGATTTTGGCCTCTAGCTCAGCCAGCACCTAGGGAAACCTACCAAACCTGTGCATTTTTGAAAACTAGAGACCTAGGGGAATATAAGATGGGGTGACTTGTGGGGCTCTGACCAGGTTCTGTTACCCAGAATCATTTGCAAACCTCACAATTTGGCTAACAAAACACATTTTCCTCAAATTTTGGTGACAGAAAGTTCTGGAATCAGAGAGGAGCCACAAATTTCCTTCCACCCAGTGTTCCCCCACATCTCCCGATAAAAATTATACCTCACTTGTGTGGAAAGGCCTAGCGCCCATGACAGGAAATTCCCCAAAACACAACGTGGACACATCACAATTTTTGAAAGAAAACAGAGGTGTTTTTTTCAAAGTGCCTACCTGTAGATTTTAGCCTCTAGCTCAGCCAGCAACTAGGGAAACCTACCAAACCTGTGCATTTCTGAAAACTAGAGACCTAGGGGAATCTAAGATGGGGTGACTTGTGGGGCTCTGACCAGGTTCTGTTACCCAGAATCCTTTGCAAACCTCACAATTTGGCTAACAAAACACATTTTCCTCAAATTTGGGTGACAGAAAGTTCTGGAATCAGAGAGGAGCCACAAATTTCCTTCCACCCAGCGTTCCCCCACATCTCCCGATAAAAATGATACCTCACTTGTGTGGGTAGGCCTAGCGCCTGTGACAGGAAATGCCCCAAAACGCAACGTGGACAGATGACATTTTTTGAAAGAAAACAGAGGTGTTTTTTGCAAAGTGCCTACCTGTAGATTTTGGCCTCTAGCTCAGTCGGCACCTAGGGAAACCTACCAAAACCTGTGCATTGTTTAAAACTAGAGACCTAGGGGAATCCAAGATGGGGTGACTTGTGGGGCTCTGACCAGGTTCTGTTACCCAGAATCCTTTGCAAACCTCAAAATGTGGCTAAAAAACACATTTTCATCACATTTTGGTGACAGAAAGTTCTGGAATCAGAGAGGAGCCACAAATTTCCTTCCACCCAGCGTTCCAACAAGTCTCCCGATAAAATTGATACCTCACTTGTGTGGGTAGGCCATGCGCCCGTGACAGGAAATTCCCCAAAACACAACATGGACACATCACAATTTTTGAGAGAAAACAGAGGTGTTTTTTGCAAAGTGCCTACCTGTAGATTTTGGCCTCTAGCTCAGCCAGCACCTAGGGAAACCTACCAAACCTGTGCATTTTTGAAAACTAGAGACCTATGGGAATATAAGATGGGGTGACTTGTGGGGCTCTGACCAGGTTCTGTTACCCAGAATCCTTTGCAAACCTCACAATTTGGCTAACAAAACACATTTTCCTCAAATTTTGGTGACAGAAAGTTCTGGAATCAGAGAGGAGCCACAAATTTCCTTCCACCCAGCGTTCCCCCACATCTCCCGATAAAAATGATACCTCACTTGTATGGGTAGGCCTAGCGCCCGTGACAGGAAATGCCCCAAAACACAACGTGGACACATCACAATTTTTGACAGAAAACAGAGGTGTTTTTTGCAAACTGCCTACCTGTAGATTTTGGCCTCTAGCTCAGCCGGCACCCAGGGAAACCAACCAAACCTGTGCATTTTTGAAAACTAGAGACCTAGGGGAATCCAAGATGGTGGTGACTTGTGGGGCTCTGACCAGGTTCTGTTACCCAGAATCCTTTGCAAACCTCAAAATTTGGCTAAAAAAACACATTTTCATCACATTTTGGTGACAGAAAGTTCTGGAATCAGAGAGGAGCCACAAATTTCCTTCCACCCAGCGTTCCCACAAGTCTCCCGATAAAATTGATACCTCACTTGTGTGGGTAGGCCTAGCGCCCGTGACAGGAAATTCCCCAAAACACAACGTGGACACATCACAATTTTTGAGAGAAAACAGAGGTGTTTTTTGCAAAGTGCCTACCTGTAGATTTTGGCCTCTAGCTCAGCCAGCAACTAGGGAAACCTAGCAAACCTGTGCATTTCTGAAAACTAGAGACCTAGGGGAATCTAAGATGGGGTGACTTGTGGGGCTCTGACCAGGTTCTGTTACCCAGAATCCTTGGCAAACCTCACAATTTGGCTAACAAAACACATTTTCCTCAAATTTTGGTGACAGAAAGTTCTGGAATCAGAGAGGAGCCACACATTTCCTTCCACCCAGCGTTCCCCCACATCTCCCGATAAAAATGATACCTCACTTGTGTGGGTAGGCCTAGCGCCCGTGACAGGAAATGACCCAAAACGCAACGTGGACAGATCACATTTTTTGAAAGAAAACAGAGGTGTTTTTTGCAAAGTGCCTACCTGTAGATTTTGGCCTCTAGCTCAGTCGGCACCTAGGGAAACCTACCAAACCTGTGCTTTGTTTAAAACTAGAGACCTAGGAGAATCCAAGATGGGGTGACTTGTGGGGCTCTGACCAGGTTCTGTTACCCAGAATCCTTTGCAAACCTAAAGATTTGGCTAAAAAAACAAATTTTCCTCACATTTTGGTGAGAGAAAGTTCTGGAATCAGAGAGGAGCCACGAATTTCCTTCCACCCAGTGTTCCCACAAGTCTCCCGATAAAAATGATACCTCACTTGAGTGGGTAGGCCTAGCGTCCGTAACAGGAAATTCCCCAAAACACAATGTGGACACATCACAATTTTTGACAGAAAACAGAGGTGTTTTTTGCAAAGTGCCTACCTGTAGATTTTGGCCTCTAGCTCAGCCGGCACCTAGGGAAACCTACCAAACCTGTGTCTTTTTGGAAACTAGAGACCTAGGGGAATCCAAGATGGGGTGACTTGTGGGGCTCTGACCAGGTTCTGTTACCCAGAATCCTTTGCAAACCTCACAATTTGGCTAACAAAACACATTTTCCTCAAATTTTGGTGACAGAAAGTTCTGGAATCAGAGAGGAGCCACAAATTTCCTTCCACCCAGCGTTCCCCCACATCTCCCGATAAAAATGATACCTCACTTGTGTGGGTAGGCCTAGCGCCCGTGACAGGAAATGCCCCAAAACGCAACGTGGACAGATCACATTTTTTGAAAGAAAACAGAGGTGTTTTTTGCAAAGTGCCTACCTGTAGATTTTGGCCTCTAGCTCAGTCGGCACCTAGGGAAACCTATCAAACCTGTGCTTTGTTTAAAACTAGAGACCTAGGGGAATCCAAGATGGGGTGACTTGTGGGGCTCTGACCAGGTTCTGTTACCCAGAATCCTTTGCAAACCTAAAGATTTGGCTAAAAAAACAAATTTTCCTCACATTTTGGTGAGAGAAAGTTCTGGAATCAGAGAGGAGCCACGAATTTCCTTCCACCCAGCGTTCCCACAAGTCTCCCGATAAAAATGATACCTCACTTGAGTGGGTAGGCCTAGCGTCCATAACAGGAAATTCCCCAAAACACAATGTGGACACATCACAATTTTTGACAGAAAACAGAGGTGTTTTTTGCAAAGTGCCTACCTGTAGGTTTTGGCCTCTAGCTCAGCCGGCACCTAGGGAAACCTACCAAACCTGTGCATTTTTGAAAACTAGAGACCTAGGGGAATCCAAGATGGGGTGACTTGTGGGGCTCTGACCAGGTTCTGTTACCCAGAATCCTTTGCAAACCTCAAAATGTGGCTAAAAAAACACATTTTCATCACATTTTGGTGAGAGAAAGTTCTGGAATCAGAGAGGAGCCACAAATTTCCTTCCACCCAGCGTTCCAACAAGTCTCCCGATAAAATTGATACCTCACTTGTGTGGGTAGGCCTTGCGCCCGTGACAGGAAATTCCCCAAAACACAACGTGGACACATCACAATTTTTGAGAGAAAACAGAGGTGTTTTTTGCAAAGTGCCTACCTGTAGATTTTGGCCTCTAGCTCAGCCAGCACCTAGGGAAACCTACCAAACCTGTGCATTTTTGAAAACTAGAGACCTAGGGGAATATAAGATGGGGTGACTTGTGGGGCTCTGACCAGGTTCTGTTACCCAGAATCCTTTGCAAACCTCACAATTTGGCTAACAAAACACATTTTCCTCAAATTTTGGTGACAGAAAGTTCTGGAATCAGAGAGGAGCCACAAATTTCCTTCCACCCAGCGTTCCCCCACATCTCCCGATAAAAATGATACCTCACTTGTGTGGGTAGGCCTAGCGCCCGTGACAGGAAATGCCCCAAAACGCAACGTGGACAGATCACATTTTTTGAAAGAAAACAGAGGTGTTTTTTGCAAAGTGCCTACCTGTAGATTTTGGCCTCTAGCTCAGTCGGCACCTAGGGAAACCTACCAAACCTGTGCTTTGTTTAAAACTAGAGACCTAGGAGAATCCAAGATGGGGTGACTTGTGGGGCTCTGACCAGGTTCTGTTACCCAGAATCCTTTGCAAACCTAAAGATTTGGCTAAAAAAACAAATTTTCCTCACATTTTGGTGAGAGAAAGTTCTGGAATCAGAGAGGAGCCACGAATTTCCTTCCACCCAGTGTTCCCACAAGTCTCCCGATAAAAATGATACCTCACTTGAGTGGGTAGGCCTAGCGTCCGTAACAGGAAATTCCCCAAAACACAATGTGGACACATCACAATTTTTGACAGAAAACAGAGGTGTTTTTTGCAAAGTGCCTACCTGTAGATTTTGGCCTCTAGCTCAGCCGGCACCTAGGGAAACCTACCAAACCTGGGCATTTTTGAAAACTAGAGACCTAGGGGAATCCAAGATGGGGTGACTTGTGGGGCTCTGACCAGGTTCTGTTACCCAGAATCCTTTGCAAACCTCACAATTTGGCTAACAAAACACATTTTCCTCAAATTTTGGTGACAGAAAGTTCTGGAATCAGAGAGGAGCCACAAATTTCCTTCCACCCAGCGTTCCCCCACATCTCCCGATAAAAATGATACCTCACTTGTGTGGGTAGGCCTAGCGCCCGTGACAGGAAATGCCCCAAAACGCAACGTGGACAGATCACATTTTTTGAAAGAAAACAGAGGTGTTTTTTGCAAAGTGCCTACCTGTAGATTTTGGCCTCTAGCTCAGTCGGCACCTAGGGAAACCTATCAAACCTGTGCTTTGTTTAAAACTAGAGACCTAGGGGAATCCAAGATGGGGTGACTTGTGGGGCTCTGACCAGGTTCTGTTACCCAGAATCCTTTGCAAACCTAAAGATTTGGCTAAAAAAACAAATTTTCCTCACATTTTGGTGAGAGAAAGTTCTGGAATCAGAGAGGAGCCACGAATTTCCTTCCACCCAGCGTTCCCACAAGTCTCCCGATAAAAATGATACCTCACTTGAGTGGGTAGGCCTAGCGTCCATAACAGGAAATTCCCCAAAACACAATGTGGACACATCACAATTTTTGACAGAAAACAGAGGTGTTTTTTGCAAAGTGCCTACCTGTAGGTTTTGGCCTCTAGCTCAGCCGGCACCTAGGGAAACCTACCAAACCTGTGCATTTTTGAAAACTAGAGACCTAGGGGAATCCAAGATGGGGTGACTTGTGGGGCTCTGACCAGGTTCTGTTACCCAGAATCCTTTGCAAACCTCAAAATGTGGCTAAAAAAACACATTTTCATCACATTTTGGTGAGAGAAAGTTCTGGAATCAGAGAGGAGCCACAAATTTCCTTCCACCCAGCGTTCCAACAAGTCTCCCGATAAAATTGATACCTCACTTGTGTGGGTAGGCCTTGCGCCCGTGACAGGAAATTCCCCAAAACACAACGTGGACACATCACAATTTTTGAGAGAAAACAGAGGTGTTTTTTGCAAAGTGCCTACCTGTAGATTTTGGCCTCTAGCTCAGCCAGCACCTAGGGAAACCTACCAAACCTGTGCATTTTTGAAAACTAGAGACCTAGGGGAATATAAGATGGGGTGACTTGTGGGGCTCTGACCAGGTTCTGTTACCCAGAATCCTTTGCAAACCTCACAATTTGGCTAACAAAACACATTTTCCTCAAATTTTGGTGACAGAAAGTTCTGGAATCAGAGAGGAGCCACAAATTTCCTTCCACCCAGCGTTCCCCCACATCTCCCGATAAAAATGATACCTCACTTGTGTGGGTAGGCCTAGCGCCCGTGACAGGAAATGCCCCAAAACGCAACGTGGACAGATCACATTTTTTGAAAGAAAACAGAGGTGTTTTTTGCAAAGTGCCTACCTGTAGATTTTGGCCTCTAGCTCAGTCGGCACCTAGGGAAACCTACCAAACCTGTGCTTTGTTTAAAACTAGAGACCTAGGAGAATCCAAGATGGGGTGACTTGTGGGGCTCTGACCAGGTTCTGTTACCCAGAATCCTTTGCAAACCTAAAGATTTGGCTAAAAAAACAAATTTTCCTCACATTTTGGTGAGAGAAAGTTCTGGAATCAGAGAGGAGCCACGAATTTCCTTCCACCCAGTGTTCCCACAAGTCTCCCGATAAAAATGATACCTCACTTGAGTGGGTAGGCCTAGCGTCCGTAACAGGAAATTCCCCAAAACACAATGTGGACACATCACAATTTTTGACAGAAAACAGAGGTGTTTTTTGCAAAGTGCCTACCTGTAGATTTTGGCCTCTAGCTCAGCCGGCACCTAGGGAAACCTACCAAACCTGGGCATTTTTGAAAACTAGAGACCTAGGGGAATATAAGATGGGGTGACTTGTGGGGCTCTGACCAGGTTCTGTTACCCAGAATCCTTTGCAAACCTCACAATTTGGCTAACAAAACACATTTTCCTCAAATTTTGGTGACAGAAAGTTCTGGAATCAGAGAGGAGCCACAAATTTCCTTCCACCCAGCGTTCCCCCACATCTCCCGATAAAAATGATACCTCACTTGTGTGGGTAGGCCTAGCGCCCGTGACAGGAAATGCCCCAAAACGCAACGTGGACAGATCACATTTTTTGAAAGAAAACAGAGGTGTTTTTTGCAAAGTGCCTACCTGTAGATTTTGGCCTCTAGCTCAGTCGGCACCTAGGGAAACCTACCAAACCTGTGCTTTGTTTAAAACTAGAGACCTAGGAGAATCCAAGATGGGGTGACTTGTGGGGCTCTGACCAGGTTCTGTTACCCAGAATCCTTTGCAAACCTAAAGATTTGGCTAAAAAAACAAATTTTCCTCACATTTTGGTGAGAGAAAGTTCTGGAATCAGAGAGGAGCCACGAATTTCCTTCCACCCAGTGTTCCCACAAGTCTCCCGATAAAAATGATACCTCACTTGAGTGGGTAGGCCTAGCGTCCGTAACAGGAAATTCCCCAAAACACAATGTGGACACATCACAATTTTTGACAGAAAACAGAGGTGTTTTTTGCAAAGTGCCTACCTGTAGATTTTGGCCTCTAGCTCAGCCGGCACCTAGGGAAACCTACCAAACCTGTGCATTTTTGAAAACTAGAGACCTAGGGGAATCCAAGATGGGGTGTCTTGTGGGGCTCTGACCAGGTTCTGTTACCCAGAATCCTTTGCAAACCTCACAATTTGGCTAACAAAACACATTTTCCTCAAATTTTGGTGACAGAAAGTTCTGGAATCAGAGAGGAGCCACAAATTTCCTTCCACCCAGCGTTCCCCAACATCTCCCGATAAAAATGATACCTCACTTGTGTGGGTAGGCCTAGCGCCCGTGACAGGAAATTCCCCAAAACGCAACGTGGACAGATCACATTTTTTGAAAGAAAACAGAGGTGTTTTTTGCAAAGTGCCTACCTGTAGATTTTGGCCTCTAGCTCAGTCGGCACCTAGGGAAACCTACCAAACCTGTGCTTTGTTTAAAACTAGAGACCTAGGGGAATCCAAGATGGGGTGACTTGTGGGGCTCTGACCAGGTTCTGTTACCCAGAATCCTTTGCAAACCTCACAATTTGGCTAACAAAACACATTTTCCTCAAATTTTGGTGACAGAAAGTTCTGGAATCAGAGAGGAGCCACAAATTTCCTTCCACCCAGCGTTCCCCCACATCTCCCGATAAAAATGATACCTCACTTGTGTGGGTAGGCCTAGCGCCCGTGACAGGAAATGCCCCAAAACGCAACGTGGACAGATCAAATTTTTTTAAAGAAAACAGAGGTGTTTTTTGCAAAGTGCCTACCTGTAGATTTTGGCCTCTAGCTCAGTCGGCACCTAGGGAAACCTACCAAACCTGTGCTTTGTTTAAAACTAGAGACCTAGGGGAATCCAAGATGGGGTGACTTGTGGGGCTCTGACCAGGTTCTATTACCCAGAATCCTTTGCAAACCTCAAAATTTGGCTAAAAAAACACATTTTCGTCACATTTTGGTGACAGAAAGTTCTGGAATCAGAGAGGAGCCACAAATTTCCTTCCACCCAGCGTTCCCACAAGTCTCCCGATAAAATTGATACCTCACTTGTGTGGGTAGGCCTAGCGCCCGTGACAGGAAATTCCCCAAAACACAACGTGGACACATCACAATTTTTGAGAAAAAACAGAGGTGTTTTTTGCAAAGTGCCTACCTGTAGATTTTGGCCTCTAGCTCAGCCAGCAACTAGGGAAACCTAGCAAACCTGTGCATTTCTGAAAACTAGAGACCTAGGGGAATCTAAGATGGGGTGACTTGTGGGGCTCTGACCAGGTTCTGTTACCCAGAATCCTTTGCAAACCTCACAATTTGGCTAACAAAACACATTTTCCTCAAATTTTGGTGACAGAAAGTTCTGGAATCAGAGAGGAGCCACAAATTTCCTTCCACCCAGCGTTCCCCCACATCTCCCGATAAAAATGATACCTCACTTGTGTGGGTAGGCCTAGCGCCCGTGACAGGAAATTCCCCAAAACACAACGTGGACACATCACAATTTTTGAGAGAAAACAGAGGTGTTTTTTGCAAAGTGCCTACCTGAAGATTTTGGCCTCTAGCTCAGTCGGCACCTAGGGAAACCTACCAAACCTGTGCTTTGTTTAAAACTAGAGACCTAGGAGAATCCAAGATGGGGTGACTTGTGGGGCTCTGACCAGGTTCTGTTACCCAGAATCCTTTGCAAACCTAAAGATTTGGCTAAAAAAACAAATTTTCCTCACATTTTGGTGAGAGAAAGTTCTGGAATCAGAGAGGAGCCACGAATTTCCTTCCACCCAGTGTTCCCACAAGTCTCCCGATAAAAATGATACTTCACTTGAGTGGGTAGGCCTAGCGTCCGTAACAGGAAATTCCCCAAAACACAATGTGGACACATCACAATTTTTGACAGAAAACAGAGGTGTTTTTTGCAAAGTGCCTACCTGTAGATTTTGGCCTCTAGCTCAGCCGGCACCTAGGGAAACCTACCAAACCTGTCCATTTTTGAAAACTAGAGACCTAGGGGAATCCAAGATGGGGTGACTTGTGGGGCTCTGACCAGGTTCTGTTACCCAGAATCCTTTGCAAACCTCACAATTTGGCTAACAAAACACATTTTCCTCAAATTTTGGTGACAGAAAGTTCTGGAATCAGAGAGGAGCCACAAATTTCCTTCCACCCAGCGTTCCAACAAGTCTCCCGATAAAATTGATACCTCACTTGTGTGGGTAGGCCTTGCGCCCGTGACAGGAAATTCCCCAAAACTCAACGTGGACACATCACAATTTTTGAGAGAAAACAGAGGTGTTTTTTGCAAAGTGCCTACCTGAAGATTTTGGCCTCTAGCTCAGCCAGCAACTAGGGAAACCTACCAAACCTGTGCATTTTTGAAAACTAGAGACCTAGGGGAATCTAAGATGGGGTGACTTGTGGGGCTCTGACCAGGTTCTGTTACACAGAATCCTTTGCAAACCTCACAATTTGGCTAACAAAACACATTTTCCTCAAATTTTGGTGAGAGAAAGTTCTGGAATCAGAGAGGAGCCACGAATTTCCTTCCACCCAGCGTTCCCACAATTCTCCCGATAAAAATGATACCTCACTTGTGTGGGTAGGCCTAGCGTCCGTAACAGGAAATTCCCCAAAACACAACGTGGACACATCACAATTTTTGACAGAAAACAGAGGTGTTTTTTGCAAAGTGCCTACCTGTAGATTTTGGCCTCTAGCTCAGCCGGCACCTAGGGAAACCTACCAAACCTGTGCATTTTTGAAAACTAGAGACCTAGGGGAATCCAAGATGGTGGTGACTTGTGGGGCTCTGACCAGGTTCTGTTACCCAGAATCCTTTGCAAACCTCAAAATTTGGCTAAAAAAACACATTTTCGTCACATTTTGGTGACAGAAAGTTCTGGAATCAGAGAGGAGCCACAAATTTCCTTCCACCCAGCGTTCCCACAAGTCTCCCGATAAAATTGATACCTCACTTGTGTGGGTAGGCCTAGCGCCCGTGACAGGAAATTCCCCAAAACACAACGTGGACACATCACAATTTTTGAGAGAAAACAGAGGTGTTTTTTGCAAAGTGCCTACCTGTAGATTTTGGCCTCTAGCTCAGCCAGCAACTAGGGAAACCTAGCAAACCTGTGCATTTCTGAAAACTAGAGACCTAGGGGAATCTAAGATGGGGTGACTTGTGGGGCTCTGACCAGGTTCTGTTACCCAGAATCCTTTGCAAACCTCACAATTTGGCTAACAAAACACATTTTCCTCAAATTTTGGTGACAGAAAGTTCTGGAATCAGAGAGGAGCCACAAATTTCCTTCCACCCAGCGTTCCCCCACATCTCCCGATAAAAATGATACCTCACTTGTGTGGGTAGGCCTAGCGCCCGTGACAGGAAATGCCCCAAAACGCAACGTGGACAGATCACATTTTTTGAAAGAAAACAGAGGTGTTTTTTGCAAAGTGCCTACCTGTAGATTTTGGCCTCTAGCTCAGTCGGCACCTAGGGAAACCTACCAAACCTGTGCTTTGTTTAAAACTAGAGACCTAGGGGAATCCAAGATGGGGTGACTTGTGGGGCTCTGACCAGGTTCTGTTACCCAGAATCCTTTGCAAACCTAAAGATTTGGCTAAAACACAAATTTTCCTCACATTTTGGTGAGAGAAAGTTCTGGAATCAGAGAGGAGCCACGAATTTCCTTCCACCCAGCGTTCCCACAAGTCTCCCGATAAAAATGATACCTCACTTGAGTGGGTAGGCCTAGCGTCCGTAACAGGAAATTCCCCAAAACACAATGTGGACACATCACAATTTTTGACAGAAAACAGAGGTGTTTTTTGCAAAGTGCCTACCTGTAGATTTTGGCCTCTAGCTCAGCCGGCACCTAGGGAAACCTACCAAACCTGTGCATTTTTGAAAACTAGAGACCTAGGGGAATCCAAGATGGGGTGACTTGTGGGGCTCTGACCAGGTTCTGTTACCCAGAATCCTTTGCAAACCTCAAAATGTGGCTAAAAAAACACATTTTCATCACATTTTGGTGACAGAAAGTTCTGGAATCAGAGAGGAGCCACAAATTTCCTTCCACCCAGCGTTCCAACAAGTCTCCCGATAAAATTGATACCTCACTTGTGTGGGTAGGCCTTGCGCCCGTGACAGGAAATTCCCCAAAACACAACGTGGACACATCACAATTTTTGACAGAAAACAGAGGTGTTTTTTGCAAAGTGCCTACCTGTAGATTTTGGCCTCTAGCTCAGCCAGCACCTAGGGAAACCTACCAAACCTGTGCATTTTTGAAAACTAGAGACCTAGGGGAATATAAGATGGGGTGACTTGTGGGGCTCTGACCAGGTTCTGTTACCCAGAATCCTTTGCAAACCTCACAATTTGGCTAACAAAACACATTTTCCTCAAATTTTGGTGACAGAAAGTTCTGGAATCAGAGAGGAGCCACAAATTTCCTTCCACCCAGTGTTCCCCCACATCTCCCGATAAAAATTATACCTCACTTGTGTGGAAAGGCCTAGCGCCCATGACAGGAAATTCCCCAAAACACAACGTGGACACATCACAATTTTTGAAAGAAAACAGAGGTGTTTTTTTCAAAGTGCCTACCTGTAGATTTTAGCCTCTAGCTCAGCCAGCAACTAGGGAAACCTACCAAACCTGTGCATTTCTGAAAACTAGAGACCTAGGGGAATCTAAGATGGGGTGACTTGTGGGGCTCTGACCAGGTTCTGTTACCCAGAATCCTTTGCAAACCTCACAATTTGGCTAACAAAACACATTTTCCTCAAATTTGGGTGACAGAAAGTTCTGGAATCAGAGAGGAGCCACAAATTTCCTTCCACCCAGCGTTCCCCCACATCTCCCGATAAAAATGATACCTCACTTGTGTGGGTAGGCCTAGCGCCTGTGACAGGAAATGCCCCAAAACGCAACGTGGACAGATGACATTTTTTGAAAGAAAACAGAGGTGTTTTTTGCAAAGTGCCTACCTGTAGATTTTGGCCTCTAGCTCAGTCGGCACCTAGGGAAACCTACCAAAACCTGTGCATTGTTTAAAACTAGAGACCTAGGGGAATCCAAGATGGGGTGACTTGTGGGGCTCTGACCAGGTTCTGTTACCCAGAATCCTTTGCAAACCTCAAAATGTGGCTAAAAAACACATTTTCATCACATTTTGGTGACAGAAAGTTCTGGAATCAGAGAGGAGCCACAAATTTCCTTCCACCCAGCGTTCCAACAAGTCTCCCGATAAAATTGATACCTCACTTGTGTGGGTAGGCCATGCGCCCGTGACAGGAAATTCCCCAAAACACAACGTGGACACATCACAATTTTTGAGAGAAAACAGAGGTGTTTTTTGCAAAGTGCCTACCTGTAGATTTTGGCCTCTAGCTCAGCCAGCACCTAGGGAAACCTACCAAACCTGTGCATTTTTGAAAACTAGAGACCTATGGGAATATAAGATGGGGTGACTTGTGGGGCTCTGACCAGGTTCTGTTACCCAGAATCCTTTGCAAACCTCACAATTTGGCTAACAAAACACATTTTCCTCAAATTTTGGTGACAGAAAGTTCTGGAATCAGAGAGGAGCCACAAATTTCCTTCCACCCAGCGTTCCCCCACATCTCCCGATAAAAATGATACCTCACTTGTATGGGTAGGCCTAGCGCCCGTGACAGGAAATGCCCCAAAACACAACGTGGACACATCACAATTTTTGACAGAAAACAGAGGTGTTTTTTGCAAACTGCCTTCCTGTAGATTTTGGCCTCTAGCTCAGCCGGCACCCAGGGAAACCAACCAAACCTGTGCATTTTTGAAAACTAGAGACCTAGGGGAATCCAAGATGGTGGTGACTTGTGGGGCTCTGACCAGGTTCTGTTACCCAGAATCCTTTGCAAACCTCAAAATTTGGCTAAAAAAACACATTTTCATCACATTTTGGTGACAGAAAGTTCTGGAATCAGAGAGGAGCCACAAATTTCCTTCCACCCAGCGTTTCCACAAGTCTCCCGATAAAATTGATACCTCACTTGTGTGGGTAGGCCTAGCGCCCGTGACAGGAAATTCCCCAAAACACAACGTGGACACATCACAATTTTTGAGAGAAAACAGAGGTGTTTTTTGCAAAGTGCCTACCTGTAGATTTTGGCCTCTAGCTCAGCCAGCAACTAGGGAAACCTAGCAAACCTGTGCATTTCTGAAAACTAGAGACCTAGGGGAATCTAAGATGGGGTGACTTGTGGGGCTCTGACCAGGTTCTGTTACCCAGAATCCTTGGCAAACCTCACAATTTGGCTAACAAAACACATTTTCCTCAAATTTTGGTGACAGAAAGTTCTGGAATCAGAGAGGAGCCACACATTTCCTTCCACCCAGCGTTCCCCCACATCTCCCGATAAAAATGATACCTCACTTGTGTGGGTAGGCCTAGCGCCCGTGACAGGAAATGACCCAAAACGCAACGTGGACAGATCACATTTTTTGAAAGAAAACAGAGGTGTTTTTTGCAAAGTGCCTACCTGTAGATTTTGGCCTCTAGCTCAGTCGGCACCTAGGGAAACCTACCAAACCTGTGCTTTGTTTAAAACTAGAGACCTAGGAGAATCCAAGATGGGGTGACTTGTGGGGCTCTGACCAGGTTCTGTTACCCAAAATCCTTTGCAAACCTAAAGATTTGGCTAAAAAAACAAATTTTCCTCACATTTTGGTGAGAGAAAGTTCTGGAATCAGAGAGGAGCCACGAATTTCCTTCCACCCAGTCTTCCCACAAGTCTCCCGATAAAAATGATACCTCACTTGAGTGGGTAGGCCTAGCGTCCGTAACAGGAAATTCCCCAAAACACAATGTGGACACATCACAATTTTTGACAGAAAACAGAGGTGTTTTTTGCAAAATGCCTACCTGTAGATTTTGGCCTCTAGCTCAGCCGGCACCTAGGGAAACCTACCAAACCTGTGCATTTTTGAAAACTAGAGACCTAGGGGAATCCAAGATGGGGTGACTTGTGGGGCTCTGACCAGGTTCTGTTACCCAGAATCCTTTGCAAACCTCACAATTTGGCTAACAAAACACATTTTCCTCAAATTTTGGTGACAGAAAGTTCTGGAATCAGAGAGGAGCCACGAATTTCCTTCCACCCAGCGTTCCCACAAGTCTCCCGATAAAAATGATACCTCACTTGAGTGGGTAGGCCTAGCGTCCGTAACAGGAAATGCCCCAAAACGCAACGTGGACAGATCACAATTTTTGACAGAAAACAGAGGTGTTTTTTGCAAAGTGCCTACCTGTAGATTTTGGCCTCTAGCTCAGTCGGCACCTAGGGAAACCTACCAAACCTGTGCATTTTTGAAAACTAGAGACCTAGGGGAATCCAAGATGGGGTGACTTGTGGGGCTCTGACCAGGTTCTGTTACCCAGAATCCTTTGCAAACCTCAAAATGTGGCTAAAAAAACACATTTTCATCACATTTTGGTGAGAGAAAGTTCTGGAATCAGAGAGGAGCCACTAATTTCCTTCCACCCAGCGTTCCAACAAGTCTCCCGATAAAATTGATACCTCACTTGTGTGGGTAGGCCTTGCGCCCGTGACAGGAAATTCCCCAAAACACAACGTGGACACATCACAATTTTTGAGAGAAAACAGAGGTGTTTTTTGCAAAGTGCCTACCTGTAGATTTTGGCCTCTAGCTCAGTCGGCACCTAGGGAAACCTACCAAACCTGTGCTTTGTTTAAAACTAGAGACCTAGGAGAATCCAAGATGGGGTGACTTGTGGGGCTCTGACCAGGTTCTGTTACCCAGAATCCTTTGCAAACCTAAAGATTTGGCTAAAAAAACAAATTTTCCTCACATTTTGGTGAGAGAAAGTTCTGGAATCAGAGAGGAGCCACGAATTTCCTTCCACCCAGTGTTCCCACAAGTCTCCCGATAAAAATGATACCTCACTTGAGTGGGTAGGCCTAGCGTCCGTAACAGGAAATTCCCCAAAACACAATGTGGACACATCACAATTTTTGACAGAAAACAGAGGTGTTTTTTGCAAAGTGCCTACCTGTAGATTTTGGCCTCTAGCTCAGCCGGCACCTAGGGAAACCTACCAAACCTGTGCATTTTTGAAAACTAGAGACCTAGGGGAATCCAAGATGGGGTGACTTGTGGGGCTCTGACCAGGTTCTGTTACCCAGAATCCTTTGCAAACCTCACAATTTGGCTAACAAAACACATTTTCCTCAAATTTTGGTGACAGAAAGTTCTGGAATCAGAGAGGAGCCACAAATTTCCTTCCACCCAGCGTTCCCCCACATCTCCCGATAAAAATGATACCTCACTTGTGTGGGTAGGCCTAGCGCCCGTGACAGGAAATGCCCCAAAACGCAACGTGGACAGATCACATTTTTTTAAAGAAAACAGAGGTGTTTTTTGCAAAGTGCCTACCTGTAGATTTTGTCCTCTAGCTCAGTCGGCACCTAGGGAAACCTACCAAACCTGTGCTTTGTTTAAAACTAGAGACCTAGGGGAATCCAAGATGGGGTGACTTGTGGGGCTCTGACCAGGTTCTGTTACCCAGAATCCTTTGCAAACCTAAAGATTTGGCTAAAAAAACAAATTTTCCTCACATTTTGGTGAGAGAAAGTTCTGGAATCAGAGAGGAGCCACGAATTTCCTTCCACCCAGCGTTCCCACAAGTCTCCCGATAAAAATGATACCTCACTTGAGTGGGTAGGCCTAGCGTCCGTAACAGGAAATTCCCCAAAACACAATGTGGACACATCACAATTTTTGACAGAAAACAGAGGTGTTTTTTGCAAAGTGCCTACCTGTAGATTTTGGCCTCTAGCTCAGCCGGCACCTAGGGAAACCTACCAAACCTGTGCATTTTTGAAAACTAGAGACCTAGGGGAATCCAAGATGGGGTGACTTGTGGGGCTCTGACCAGGTTCTGTTACCCAGAATCCTTTGCAAACCTCAAAATGTGGCTAAAAAAACACATTTTCATCACATTTTGGTGAGAGAAAGTTCTGGAATCAGAGAGGAGCCACACATTTCCTTCCACCCAGCGTTCCAACAAGTCTCCCGATAAAATTGATACCTCACTTGTGTGGGTGGGCCTTGCGCCCGTGACAGGAAATTCCCCAAAACACAACGTGGACACATCACAATTTTTGACAGACAACAGAGGTGTTTTTTGCAAAGTGCCTACCTGTAGATTTTGGCCTCTAGCTCAGCCGGCACCTAGGGAAACCTACCAAACCTGTGCATTTTTGAAAACTAGAGACCTAGGGGAATCCAAGATGGGGTGACTTGTGGGGCTCTGACCAGGTTCTGTTACCCAGAATCCTTTGCAAACCTCAAAATGTGGCTAAAAAAACACATTTTCATCACATTTTGGTGAGAGAAAGTTCTGGAATCAGAGAGGAGCCACACATTTCCTTCCACCCAGCGTTCCAACAAGTCTCCCGATAAAATTGATACCTCACTTGTGTGGGTGGGCCTTGCGCCCGTGACAGGAAATTCCCCAAAACACAACGTGGACACATCACAATTTTTGAGAGAAAACAGAGGTGTTTTTTGCAAAGTGCCTACCTGTAGATTTTGGCCTCTAGCTCAGCCAGCAACTAGGGAAACCTACCAAACCTGTGCATTTTTGAAAACTAGAGACCTAGGGGAATATAAGATGGGGTGACTTGTGGGGCTCTGACCAGGTTCTGTTACCCAGAATCCTTTGCAAACCTAAAGATTTGGCTAAAAAAACAAATTTTCCTCAAATTTTGGTGACAGAAAGTTCTGGAATCAGAGAGGAGCCACAAATTTCCTTCCACCCAGCGTTCCCCCACATCTCCCGATAAAAATGATACCTCACTTGTGTGGGTAGGCCTAGCGCCCGTGACAGGAAATGCCCCAAAACGCAACGTGGACAGATCACATTTTTTTAAAGAAAACAGAGGTGTTTTTTGCAAAGTGCCTACCTGTAGATTTTGGCCTCTAGCTCAGTCGGCACCTAGGGAAACCTACCAAACCTGTGCTTTGTTTAAAACTAGAGACCTAGGGGAATCCAAGATGGGGTGACTTGTGGGGCTCTGACCAGGTTCTGTTACCCAGAATCCTTTGCAAACCTCAAAATTTGGCTAAAAAAACACATTTTCGTCACATTTTGGTGACAGAAAGTTCTGGAATCAGAGAGGAGCCACAAATTTCCTTCCACCCAGCGTTCCCACAAGTCTCCCGATAAAATTGATACCTCACTTGTGTGGGTAGGCCTAGCGCCCGTGACAGGAAATTCCCCAAAACACAACGTGGACACATCACAATTTTTGAGAAAAAACAGAGGTGTTTTTTGCAAAGTGCCTACCTGTAGATTTTGGCCTCTAGCTCAGCCAGCAACTAGGGAAACCTAGCAAACCTGTGCATTTCTGAAAACTAGAGACCTAGGGGAATCTAAGATGGGGTGACTTGTGGGGCTCTGACCAGGTTCTGTTACCCAGAATCCTTTGCAAACCTCACAATTTGGCTAACAAAACACATTTTCCTCAAATTTTGGTGACAGAAAGTTCTGGAATCAGAGAGGAGCCACAAATTTCCTTCCACCCAGCGTTCCCCCACATCTCCCGATAAAAATGATACCTCACTTGTGTGGGTAGGCCTAGCGCCCGTGACAGGAAATGCCCCAAAACGCAACGTGGACAGATCACATTTTTTGAAAGAAAACAGAGGTGTTTTTTGCAAAGTGCCTACCTGTAGATTTTGGCCTCTAGCTCAGTCGGCACCTAGGGAAACCTACCAAACCTGTGCTTTGTTTAAAACTAGAGACCTAGGGGAATCCAAGATGGGGTGACTTGTGGGGCTCTGACCAGGTTCTGTTACCCAGAATCCTTTGCAAACCTAAAGATTTGGCTAAAAAACAAATTTTCCTCACATTTTGGTAAGAGAAAGTTCTGGAATCAGAGAGGAGCCACGAATTTCCTTCCACCCAGCGTTCCCACAAGTCTCCCGATAAAAATGATACCTCACTTGAGTGGGTAGGCCTAGCGTCCGTAACAGGAAATTCCCCAAAACACAATGTGGACACATCACAATTTTTGACAGAAAACAGAGGTGTTTTTTGCAAAGTGCCTACCTGTAGATTTTGGCCTCTAGCTCAGCCGGCACCTAGGGAAACCTACCAAACCTGTGCATTTTTGAAAACTAGAGACCTAGGGGAATCCAAGATGGGGTGACTTGTGGGGCTCTGACCAGGTTCTGTTACCCAGAATCCTTTGCAAACCTCAAAATGTGGCTAAAAAAACACATTTTCATCACATTTTGGTGACAGAAAGTTCTGGAATCAGAGAGGAGCCACAAATTTCCTTCCACCCAGCGTTCCAACAAGTCTCCCGATAAAATTGATACCTCACTTGTGTGGGTAGGCCTTGCGCCAGTGACAGGAAATTCCCCAAAACACAACGTGGACACATCACAATTTTTGAGAGAAAACAGAGGTGTTTTTTGCAAAGTGCCTACCTGTAGATTTTGGCCTCTAGCTCAGCCAGCACCTAGGGAAACCTACCAAACGTGTGCATTTTTGAAAACTAGAGACCTAGGGGAATATAAGATGGGGTGACTTGTGGGGCTCTGACCAGGTTCTGTTACCCAGAATCCTTTGCAAACCTCACAATTTGGCTAACAAAACACATTTTCCTCAAATTTTGGTGACAGAAAGTTCTGGAATCAGAGAGGAGCCACAAATTTCCTTCCACCCAGCGTTCCCCCACATCTCCCGATAAAAATGATACCTCACTTGTGTGGGTAGGCCTAGCGCCCGTGACAGGAAATGCCCCAAAACGCAACGTGGACAGATCACATTTTTTGAAAGAAAACAGAGGTGTTTTTTGCAAAGTGCCTACCTGTAGATTTTGGCCTCTAGCTCAGTCGGCACCTAGGGAAACCTACCAAAACTGTGCTTTGTTTAAAACTAGAGACCTAGGGGAATCCAAGATGGGGTGACTTGTGGGGCTCTGACCAGGTTCTGTTACCCAGAATCCTTTGCAAACCTAAAGATTTGGCTAAAAAACACATTTTCCTCACATTTTGGTGAGAGAAAGTTCTGGAATCAGAGAGGAGCCACGAATTTCCTTCCACCCAGCGTTCCCACAAGTCTCCCGATAAAAATGATACCTCACTTGAGTGGGTAGGCCTAGCGTCCGTAACAGGAAATTCCCCAAAACACAATGTGGACACATCACAATTTTTGACAGAAAACAGAGGTGTTTTTTGCAAAGTGCCTACCTGTAGATTTTGGCCTCTAGCTCAGCCGGCACCTAGGGAAACCTACCAAACCTGTGCATTTTTGAAAACTAGAGACCTAGGGGAATCCAAGATGGGGTGACTTGTGGGGCTCTGACCAGGTTCTGTTACCCAGAATCCTTAGCAAACCTCAAAATGTGGCTAAAAAAACACATTTTCATCACATTTTGGTGACAGAAAGTTCTGGAATCAGAGAGGAGCCACAAATGTCCTTCCACCCAGCGTTCCAACAAGTCTCCCGATAAAATTGATACCTCACTTGTGTGGGTAGGCCTTGCGCCAGTGACAGGAAATTCCCCAAAACACAACGTGGACACATCACAATTTTTGAGAGAAAACAGAGGTGTTTTTTGCAAAGTGCCTACCTGTAGATTTTGGCCTCTAGCTCAGCCAGCACCTAGGGAAACCTACCAAACCTGTGCATTTTTGAAAACTAGAGACCTAGGGGAATATAAGATGGGGTGACTTGTGGGGCTCTGACCAGGTTCTGTTACCCAGAATCCTTTGCAAACCTCACAATTTGGCTAACAAAACACATTTTCCTCAAATTTTGGTGACAGAAAGTTCTGGAATCAGAGAGGAGCCACAAATTTCCTTCCACCCAGCGTTCCCCCACATCTCCCGATAAAAATGATACCTCACTTGTGTGGGTAGGCCTAGCGCCCGTGACAGGAAATGCCCCAAAACGAAACGTGGACAGATCACATTTTTTTAAAGAAAACAGAGGTGTTTTTTGCAAAGTGCCTACCTGTAGATTTTGGCCTCTAGCTCAGTCGGCACCTAGGGAAACCTACCAAACCTGTGCTTTGTTTAAAACTAGAGACCTAGGGGAATCCAAGATGGGGTGACTTGTGGGGCTCTGACCAGGTTCTGTTACCCAGAATCCTTTGCAAACCTCAAAATTTGGCTAAAAAAACACATTTTCGTCACATTTTGGTGACAGAAAGTTCTGGAATCAGAGAGGAGCCACAAATTTCCTTCCACCCAGCGTTCCCACAAGTCTCCCGATAAAATTGATACCTCACTTGTGTGGGTAGGCCTAGCGCACGTGACAGGAAATTCCCCAAAACACAACGTGGACACATCACAATTTTTGAGAGAAAACAGAGGTGTTTTTTGCAAAGTGCCTACCTGTAGATTTTGGCCTCTAGCTCAGCCAGCAACTAGGGAAACCTAGCAAACCTGTGCATTTCTGAAAACTAGAGACCTAGGGGAATCTAAGATGGGGTGACTTGTGGGGCTCTGACCAGGTTCTGTTACCCAGAATCCTTTGCAAACCTCACAATTTGGCTAACAAAACACATTTTCCTCAAATTTTGGTGACAGAAAGTTCTGGAATCAGAGAGGAGCCACAAATTTCCTTCCACCCAGCGTTCCCCCACATCTCCCGATAAAAATGATACCTCACTTGTGTGGGTAGGCCTAGCGCCCGTGACAGGAAATGCCCCAAAACGCAACGTGGACAGATCACATTTTTTTAAAGAAAACCGAGGTGTTTTTTGCAAAGTGCCTACCTGTAGATTTTGGCCTCTAGCTCAGTCGGCAACTAGGGAAACCTACCAAACCTGTGCTTTGTTTAAAACTAGAGACCTAGGGGAATCCAAGATGGGGTGACTTGTGGGGCTCTGACCAGGTTCTGTTACCCAGAATCCTTTGCAAACCTAAAGATTTGGCTAAAAAACAAATTTTCCTCACATTTTGGTGAGAGAAAGTTCTGGAATCAGAGAGGAGCCACGAATTTCCTTCCACCCAGCGTTCCCACAAGTCTCCCGATAAAAATGATACCTCACTTGAGTGGGTAGGCCTAGCGTCCGTAACAGGAAATTCCCCAAAACACAATGTGGACACATCACAATTTTTGACAGAAAACAGAGGTGTTTTTTGCAAAGTGCCTACCTGTAGATTTTGGCCTCTAGCTCAGCCGGCACCTAGGGAAACCTACCAAACCTGTGCATTTTTTAAAACTAGAGACCTAGGGGAATCCAAGATGGGGTGACTTGTGGGGCTCTGACCAGGTTCTGTTACCCAGAATCCTTTACAAACCTAAAAATGTGGCTAAAAAAACACATTTTCATCACATTTTGGTGACAGAAAGTTCTGGAATCAGAGAGGAGCCACAAATTTCCTTCCACCCAGCGTTCCAACAAGTCTCCCGATAAAATTGATACCTCACTTGTGTGGGTAGGCCTTGCGCCCGTGACAGGAAATTCCCCAAAACACAACGTGGACACATCACAATTTTTGAGAGAAAACAGAGGTGTTTTTTGCAAAGTGCCTACCTGAAGATTTTGGCCTCTAGCTCAGCCAGCAACTAGGGAAACCTACCAAACCTGTGCATTTTTGAAAACTAGAGACCTAGGGGAATCTAAGATGGGGTGACTTGTGGGGCTCTGACCAGGTTCTGTTACACAGAATCCTTTGCAAACCTCACAATTTGGCTAACAAAACACATTTTCCTCAAATTTTGGTGAGAGAAAGTTCTGGAATCAGAGAGGAGCCACGAATTTCCTTCCACCCAGCGTTCCCACAATTCTCCCGATAAAAATGATACCTCACTTGTGTGGGTAGGCCTAGCGTCCGTAATAGGAAATTCCCCAAAACACAACGTGGACACATCACAATTTTTGACAGAAAACAGAGGTGTTTTTTGCAAAGTGCCTACCTGTAGATTTTGGCCTCTAGCTCAGCCGGCACCTAGGGAAACCTACCAAACCTGTGCATTTTTGAAAACTAGAGACCTAGGGGAATCCAAGATGGTGGTGACTTGTGGGGCTCTGACCAGGTTCTGTTACCCAGAATCCTTTGCAAACCTCAAAATTTGGCTAAAAAAACACATTTTCGTCACATTTTGGTGACAGAAAGTTCTGGAATCAGAGAGGAGCCACAAATTTCCTTCCACCCAGCGTTCCCACAAGTCTCCCGATAAAATTGATACCTCACTTGTGTGGGTAGGCCTAGCGCCCGTGACAGGAAATTCCCCAAAACACAACGTGGACACATCACAATTTTTGAGAGAAAACAGAGGTGTTTTTTGCAAAGTGCCTACCTGTAGATTTTGGCCTCTAGCTCAGCCAGCAACTAGGGAAACCTAGCAAACCTGTGCATTTCTGAAAACTAGAGACCTAGGGGAATCTAAGATGGGGTGACTTGTGGGGCTCTGACCAGGTTCTGTTACCCAGAATCCTTTGCAAACCTCACAATTTGGCTAACAAAACACATTTTCCTCAAATTTTGGTGACAGAAAGTTCTGGAATCAGAGAGGAGCCACAAATTTCCTTCCACCCAGCGTTCCCCCACATCTCCCGATAAAAATGATACCTCACTTGTGTGGGTAGGCCTAGCGCCCGTGACAGGAAATGCCCCAAAACGCAACGTGGACAGATCACATTTTTTGAAAGAAAACAGAGGTGTTTTTTGCAAAGTGCCTACCTGTAGATTTTGGCCTCCAGCTCAGTCGGCACCTAGGGAAACCTACCAAACCTGTGCTTTGTTTAAAACTAGAGACCTAGGGGAATCCAAGATGGGGTGACTTGTGGGGCTCTGACCAGGTTCTGTTACCCAGAATCCTTTGCAAACCGAAAGATTTGGCTAAAAAACAAATTTTCCTCACATTTTGGTGAGAGAAAGTTCTGGAATCAGAGCGGAGCCACGAATTTCCTTCCACCCAGCGTTCCCACAAGTCTCCCGATAAAAATGATACCTCACTTGAGTGGGTAGGCCTAGCGTCCGTAACAGGAAATTCCCCAAAACACAATGTGGACACATCACAATTTTTGACAGAAAACAGAGGTGTTTTTTGCAAAGTGCCTACCTGTAGATTTTGGCCTCTAGCTCAGCCGGCACCTAGGGAAACCTTCCAAACCTGTACATTTTTGAAAACTAGAGACCTAGGGGAATCCAAGATGGGGTGACTTGTGGGGCTCTGACCAGGTTCTGTTACCCAGAATCCTTTACAAACCTCAAAATTTGGCTAAAAAAACACATTTTCATCACATTTTGGTGACAGAAAGTTCTGGAATCAGAGAGGAGCCACAAATTTCCTTCCACCCAGCGTTCCAACAAGTCTCCCTATAAAATTGATACCTCACTTGTGTGGGTAGGCCTTGCGCCCGTGACAGGAAATTCCCCAAAACACAACGTGGACACATCACAATTTTTGGGAGAAAACAGAGGTGTTTTTTGCAAAGTGCCTACCTGTAGATTTTGGCCTCTAGCTCAGCCAGCACCTAGGGAAACCTACCAAACCTGTGCATTTTTGAAAACTAGAGACCTAGGGGAATAAGATGGGGTGACTTGTGGGGCTCTGACCAGGTTCTGTTACCCAGAATCCTTTGCAAACCTCACAATTTGGCTAACAAAACACATTTTCCTCAAATTTTGGTGACAGAAAGTTTTGGAATCAGAGAGGAGCAACAAATTTCCTTCCACCCAGCGTTCCCCCACATCTCCCGATAAAAATGATACCTCACTTGTGTGGGTAGGCCTAGCGCACGTGACAGGAAATGCCCCAAAACGCAACGTGGACAGATCACATTTTTTGAAAGAAAACAGAGGTGTTTTTTGCAAAGTGCCTACCTGTAGATTTTGGCCTCTAGCTCAGTCGGCACCTAGGGAAACCTACCAAACCTGTGCTTTGTTTAAAACTAGAGACCTAGGGGAATCCAAGATGGGGTGACTTGTGGGGCTCTGACCAGGTTCTGTTACCCAGAATGCTTTGCAAACCTAAAGATTTGGCTTAAAAAACAAATTTTCCTCACATTTTGGTGAGAGAAAGTTCTGGAATCAGAGAGGAGCCACGAATTTCCTTCAACCCAGCGTTCCCACAAGTCTCCCGATAAAAATGATACCTCAATTGAGTGGGTAGGCCTAGCGTCCGTAACAGGAAATTCCCCAAAACACAATGTGGACAA
This sequence comes from Pleurodeles waltl, assembly GCF_031143425.1. Taxonomy (NCBI): domain Eukaryota; kingdom Metazoa; phylum Chordata; class Amphibia; order Caudata; family Salamandridae; genus Pleurodeles; species Pleurodeles waltl. Next base: position 919,410,008 of record NC_090447.1, read on the forward strand.
ATCACAATTTTTGACAGAAAACAGAGGTGTTTTTTGCAAAGTGCCTACCTGTAGATTTTGGCCTCTAGCTCAGCCGGCACCTAGGGAAACCTACCAAACCTGTGCATTTTTGAAAACTAGAGACCTAGGGGAATCCAAGATGGGGTGACTTGTGGGGCTCTGACCAGGTTCTGTTACTCAGAATCCTTTGCAAACCTCAAAATGTGGCTAAAAAAACACATTTTCATCACATTTTGGTGACAGAAAGTTCTGGAATCAGAGAGGAGCCACAAATTTCCTTCCACCCAGCGTTCCATCAAGTCTCCCGATAAAATTGATACCTCACTTGTGTGGGTAGGCCTAGCGCCCGTGACAGGAAATTCCCCAAAACACAACGTGGACACATCACAATTTTTGACAGAAAACAGAGGTGTTTTTTGCAAAGTGCCTACCTGTAGATTTTGGCCTCTAGCTCAGCCAGCACCTAGGGAAACCTACCAAACCTGTGCATTTTTGAAAACTAGAGACCTAGGGGAATATAAGATGGGGTGACTTGTGGGGCTCTGACCAGGTTCTGTTACCCAGAATCCTTTGCAAACCTCACAATTTGGCTAACAAAACACATTTTCCTCAAATTTTGGTGACAGAAAGTTCTGGAATCAGAGAGGAGCCACAAATTTCCTTCCACCCAGTGTTCCCCCACATCTCCCGATAAAAATTATACCTCACTTGTGTGGAAAGGCCTAGCGCCCATGACAGGAAATTCCCCAAAACACAACGTGGACACATCACAATTTTTGAAAGAAAACAGAGGTGTTTTTTTCAAAGTGCCTACCTGTAGATTTTGGCCTCTAGCTCAGCCAGCAACTAGGGAAACCTACCAAACCTGTGCATTTCTGAAAACTAGAGACCTAGGGGAATCTAAGATGGGGTGACTTGTGGGGCTCTGACCAGGTTCTGTTACCCAGAATCCTTTGCAAACCTCACAATTTGGCTAACAAAACACATTTCCCTCAAATTTTGGTGACAGAAAGTTCTGGAATCAGAGAGGAGCCACAAATTTCCTTCCACCCAGCGTTCCCCCACATCTCCCGATAAAAATGATACCTCACTTGTGTGGGTAGGCCTAGCGCCTGTGACAGGAAATGCCCCAAAACGCAACGTGGACAGATGACATTTTTTGAAAGAAAACAGAGGTGTTTTTTGCAAAGTGCCTACCTGTAGATTTTGGCCTCTAGCTCAGTCGGCACCTAGGGAAACCTACCAAAACCTGTGCATTGTTTAAAACTAGAGACCTAGGGGAATCCAAGATGGGGTGACTTGTGGGGCTCTGACCAGGTTCTGTTACCCAGAATCCTTTGCAAACCTCAAAATGTGGCTAAAAAACACATTTTCATCACATTTTGGTGACAGAAAGTTCAGGAATCAGAGAGGAGCCACAAATTTCCTTCCACCCAGCGTTCCAACAAGTCTCCCGATAAAATTCATACCTCACTTGTGTGGGTAGGCCTAGCGCCCGTGACAGGAAATTCCCCAAAACACAACGTGGACACATCAAAATTTTTGAAAGAAAACAGAGGTGTTTTTTTCAAAGTGCCTACCTGTAGATTTTGGCCTCTAGCTCAGCCAGCAACTAGGGAAACCTACCAAACCTGTGCATTTTTTAAAACTAGAGACCTAGGGGAATCTAAGATGGGGTGACTTGTGGGGCTCTGACCAGGTTCTGTTATCCAGAATCCTTTGCAAACCTCACAATTTGGCTAACAAAACACATTTTCCTCAAATTTTGGTGAGAGAAAGTTCTGGAATCAGAGAGGAGCCACGAATTTCCTTCCACCCAGCGTTCCCACAAGTCTCCCGATAAAAATGATACCTCACTTGTGTGGGTAGGCCTAGCGTCCGTAACAGGAAAGTCCCCAAAACACAACGTGGACACATCACAATTTTTGACAGAAAACAGAGGTGTTTTTTGCAAACTGCCTACCTGTAGATTTTGGCCTCTAGCTCAGCCGGCACCTAGGGAAACCAACCAAACCTGTGCATTTTTGAAAACTAGAGACCTAGGGGAATCCAAGATGGTGGTGACTTGTGGGGCTCTGACCAGGTTCTGTTACTCAGAATCCTTTGCAAACCTCAAAATGTGGCTAAAAAAACACATTTTCATCACATTTTGGTGACAGAAAGTTCTGGAATCAGAGAGGAGCCACAAATTTCCTTCCACCCAGCGTTCCAACAAATCTCCCGATAAAATTGATACCTCACTTGTGTGGGTAGGCCTAGCGCCCGTGACAGGAAATTCCCCAAAACACAACGTGGACACATCACAATTTTTGATAGAAAACAGAGGTGTTTTTTGCAAAGTGCCTACCTGTAGATTTTGGCCTCTAGCTCAGCCAGCACCTAGGGAAACCTACCAAACCTGTGCATTTTTGAAAACTAGAGACCTAGGGGAATATAAGATGGGGTGACTTGTGGGGCTCTGACCAGGTTCTGTTACCCAGAATCCTTTGCAAACCTCACAATTTGGCTAACAAAACACATTTTCCTCAAATTTTGGTGACAGAAAGTTCTGGAATCAGAGAGGAGCCACAAATTTCCTTCCACCCAGTGTTCCCCCACATCTCCCGATAAAAATTATACCTCACTTGTGTGGAAAGGCCTAGCGCCCATGACAGGAAATTCCCCAAAACACAACGTGGACACATCACAATTTTTGAAAGAAAACAGAGGTGTTTTTTTCAAAGTGCCTACCTGTAGATTTTGGCCTCTAGCTCAGCCAGCAACTAGGGAAACCTACCAAACCTGTGCATTTCTGAAAACTAGAGACCTAGGGGAATCTAAGATGGGGTGACTTGTGGGGCTCTGACCAGGTTCTGTTACCCAGAATCCTTTGCAAACCTCACAATTTGGCTAACAAAACACATTTTCCTCAAATTTTGGTGACAGAAAGTTCTGGAATCAGAGAGGAGCCACAAATTTCCTTCCACCCAGCGTTCCCCCACATCTCCCGATAAAAATGATACCTCACTTGTGTGGGTAGGCCTAGCGCCTGTGACAGGAAATGCCCCAAAACGCAACGTGGACAGATGACATTTTTTGAAAGAAAACAGAGGTGTTTTTTGCAAAGTGCCTACCTGTAGATTTTGGCCTCTAGCTCAGCCAGCACCTAGGGAAACCTACCAAACCTGTGCATTTTTGAAAACTAGAGACCTAGGGGAATCTAAGATGGGGTGACTTGTGGGGCTCTGACCAGGTTCTGTTACCCAGAATCCTTTGCAAACCTCACAATTTGGCTAACAAAACACATTTTCCTCAAATTTTGGTGACAGAAAGTTCTGGAATCAGAGAGGAGACACAAATTTCCTTCCACCCAGCGTTCCCCCACATCTCCCGATAAAAATGATACCTCACTTGTGTGGGTAGGCCTAGCGCCCGTGACAGGAAATGCCCCAAAACGCAACGTGGACAGATCACATTTTTTGAAAGAAAACAGAGGTGTTTTTTGCAAAGTGCCTACCTGTAGATTTTGGCCTCTAGCTCAGTCGGCACCTAGGGAAACCTACCAAACCTGTGCTTTGTTTAAAACTAGAGACCTAGGGGAATCCAAGATGGGGTGACTTGTGGGGCTCTGACCAGGTTCTGTTACCCAGAATCCTTTGCAAACCTAAAGATTTGGCTAAAAAAACAAATTTTCCTCACATTTTGGTGAGAGAAAGTTCTGGAATCAGAGAGGAGCCACGAATTTCCTTCCACCCAGCGTTCCCACAATTCTCCCGATAAAAATGATACCTCACTTGAGTGGGTAGGACTAGCGTCCGTAACAGGAAATTCCCCAAAACACAATGTGGACACATCACAATTTTTGACAGAAAACAGAGGTGTTTTTTGCAAACTGCCTACCTGTAGATTTTGGCCTCTAGCTCAGCCGGCACCTAGGGAAACCTACCAAACCTGTGCATTTTTGAAAACTAGAGACCTAGGGGAATCCAAGATGGTGGTGACTTGTGGGGCTCTGACCAGGTTCTGTTACCCAGAATCCTTTGCAAACCTCAAAATTTGGCTAAAAAAACACATTTTCATCACATTTTGGTGACAGAAAGTTCTGGAATCAGAGAGGAGCCACAAATTTCCTTCCACCCAGCGTTCCCCCACGCCTCCCGATAAAAATGATACCTCACCTGTGTGGGTAGGCCTAGCGCCCGTGACAGGATATGCCCCAAAACGCAACATGGACACATCACATTTTTTGAATGAAAACAGAGGTGTTTTTTGCAAAGTGCCTACCTATAGATTTTGGCCTCTAGCTCAGCCGGCACCTAGGGAAACCTACCAAACCTGTGCATTTTTTAAAACTAGAGACGTAGGGGAATCCAAGATGGGGTGACTTGTGGGGCTCCGACCAGGTTCTGTTACCCAGAATCCTTTGCAAACCTCAAAATTTGGCTACAAAAACACATTTTCCTCACATTTTGGTGACAGAAAGTTCTTAAATCATAGAGGAGTTACAAATTTCCTTCCACCCAGCGTTCCCACAAGTCTCCCGATAAAATTGATACCTCACTTGTGTGGGTAGGCCTAGCGCCCGTGACAGGAAATTCCCCAAAACAGAACGTGGACACATCACAATTTTGGAGAGAAAACAGAGGTGTTTTTTGCAAAGTGCCTACTTGTAGATTTTGGCCTCTAGCTCAGCCAGCACCTAGGGAAACCTACCAAACCTGTGCATTTTTGAGAACTAGAGACCTAGGGGAATCCAAGTTGGGGTGACTTGTGGGGCTCTGACCAGGTTCTGTTACCCAGAATCCTTTGCAAACCTAAAAATTTGGCTAAAAAAACACATTTTCCTCACATTTTGGTGACAGAAAGTTCTTAAATCCGAGAGGAGTTACAAATTTCCTTCCACCCAGCGTTCCCCCACATCTCCCGATAAAAATGATACCTCACTTGTGTGGGTAGGCCTAGCGCCCGTGACAGGAAATGCCCCAAAACGCAACGTGGACAGATCACATTTTTTGAAAGAAAACAGAGGTGTTTTTTGCAAAGTGCCTACCTGTAGATTTTGGCCTCTAGCTCAGTCGGCACCTAGGGAAACCTACCAAACCTGTGCTTTGTTTAAAACTAGAGACCTAGGGGAATCCAAGATGGGGTGACTTGTGGGGCTCTGACCAGGTTCTGTTACCCAGAATCCTTTGCAAACCTAAAGATTTGGCTAAAAAAACAAATTTTCCTCACATTTTGGTGAGAGAAAGTTCTGGAATCAGAGAGGAGCCACGAATTTCCTTCCACCCAGCGTTCCCACAATTCTCCCGATAAAAATGATACCTCACTTGAGTGGGTAGGACTAGCGTCCGTAACAGGAAATTCCCCAAAACACAATGTGGACACATCACAATTTTTGACAGAAAACAGAGGTGTTTTTTGCAAACTGCCTACCTGTAGATTTTGGCCTCTAGCTCAGCCGGCACCTAGGGAAACCTACCAAACCTGTGCATTTTTGAAAACTAGAGACCTAGGGGAATCCAAGATGGTGGTGACTTGTGGGGCTCTGACCAGGTTCTGTTACCCAGAATCCTTTGCAAACCTCAAAATTTGGCTAAAAAAACACATTTTCATCACATTTTGGTGACAGAAAGTTCTGGAATCAGAGAGGAGCCACAAATTTCCTTCCACCCAGCGTTCCCCCACGCCTCCCGATAAAAATGATACCTCACCTGTGTGGGTAGGCCTAGCGCCCGTGACAGGATATGCCCCAAAACGCAACATGGACACATCACATTTTTTGAATGAAAACAGAGGTGTTTTTTGCAAAGTGCCTACCTATAGATTTTGGCCTCTAGCTCAGCCGGCACCTAGGGAAACCTACCAAACCTGTGCATTTTTTAAAACTAGAGACCTAGGGGAATCCAAGATGGGGTGACTTGTGGGGCTCCGACCAGGTTCTGTTACCCGGAATCCTTTGCAAACCTCAAAATTTGGCTACAAAAACACATTTTCCTCACATTTTGGTGACAGAAAGTTCTTAAATCATAGAGGAGTTACAAATTTCCTTCCACCCAGCGTTCCCACAAGTCTCCCGATAAAATTGATACCTCACTTGTGTGGGTAGGCCTAGCGCCCGTGACAGGAAATTCCCCAAAACAGAACGTGGACACATCACAATTTTGGAGAGAAAACAGAGGTGTTTTTTGCAAAGTGCCTACTTGTAGATTTTGGCCTCTAGCTCAGCCAGCACCTAGGGAAACCTACCAAACCTGTGCATTTTTGAGAACTAGAGACCTAGGGGAATCCAAGTTGGGGTGACTTGTGGGGCTCTGACCAGGTTCTGTTACTCAGAATCCTTTGCAAACCTAAACATTTGGCTAAAAAAACACATTTTCCTCACATTTTGGTGACAGAAAGTTCTTAAATCAGAGAGGAGTTACAAATTTCCTTCCACCCAGCGTTCCCACAAGTCTCCCGATAAAAATGATACCTAACTTGTGTGGGTAGGGCTAGCACCCGCGACGGAAAATGGCCCAAAACACAACGTGGACACATCACATTTTTTCACAGACAACAGAGGTGTTTTTTGCAAAGTGCCTACCTGTAGATTTTGGCCTCTAGCTCAGCCGACATCTAGGGAAACCTACCAAACCTGTGCATTTATGAAAACTTGAGACGTAGGGGAATCCAAGATGGGGTGACTTTTGGGTCTCTAACCAGGTTCTGTTACCCAGAATCCTTTGCAAACCTCAAAATTTGGCTAAAAATACACATTTTCATCATATTTTGGTGACAGAAAGTTCTGGAATCAGAGAGGAGCCACAAATTTCCTTCCACCCAGCGTTCCCACAAGTCTCCCGATAAAAAGGATACCTCACTTGTGTGAGTAGGCCTAGCGCCCGTGACAGGAAATTCCCCAAAACAGAACGTGGACACATCACAATTTTTGAGAGAAAACAGAGGTGTTTTTTGCAAAGTGCCTACCTGTAGATTTTGGCCTCTAGCTCAGCCAGCACCTAGGGAAGACTACCAAACCTGTGCATTTTTGAAAACTAGAGACCTAGGGGAATCTAAGATGGGGTGACTTGTGGGGCTCTGACCAGGTTCTGTTACCCAGAATCCTTTGCAAACCTCACAATTTGGCTAACAAAACATATTTTCCTCAAATTTTGGTGACAGAAAGTTCTGGAATCAGAGAGGAGCCACAAATTTCCTTCCACCCAGTGTTCCCCCACATCTCCCGATAAAAATTATACCTCACTTGTGTGGGTAGGCCTAGCGCCCGCGACAGGAAATGCCCCAAAACGCAACGTGGACACATCACATTTTTTGAAAGAAAACAGAGGTGTTTTTTGCAAAGTGCATACCTGTAGATTTTGGCCTCTAGCTCAGTCGGCACCTAGGGAAAACTACCAAACCTGTGTATTTTTTAAAACTAGAGACCAAGGGGAATCCAAGATGGGGTGCCTTGTGGGGCTCTGACCAGGTTCTGTTACCCAGAATCCTTTGCAAACCTAAAAATTTGGCTAAAAAAACACATTTTCGTCACATTTTGGTGACAGAAAGTTCTGGAACCAGAGAGGAGCCACAAATTTCCTTCCACCCAGCGTTCCCACAAGTCTCCCGATAAAATTCATACCTCACTTGTGTGGGTAGGCCTAGCGCCCGTGACAGGAAATTCCCCAAAACACAACGTGGACACATCAAAATTTTTGAAAGAAAACAGAGGTGTTTTTTTCAAAGTGCCTACCTGTAGATTTTGGCCTCTAGCTCAGCCAGCAACTAGGGAAACCTACCAAACCTGTGCATTTTTTAAAACTAGAGACCTAGGGGAATCTAAGATGGGGTGACTTGTGGGGCTCTGACCAGGTTCTGTTATCCAGAATCCTTTGCAAACCTCACAATTTGGCTAACAAAACACATTTTCCTCAAATTTTGGTGAGAGAAAGTTCTGGAATCAGAGAGGAGCCACGAATTTCCTTCCACCCAGCGTTCCCACAAGTCTCCCGATAAAAATGATACCTCACTTGTGTGGGTAGGCCTAGCGTCCGTAACAGGAAAGTCCCCAAAACACAACGTGGACACATCACAATTTTTGACAGAAAACAGAGGTGTTTTTTGCAAACTGCCTACCTGTAGATTTTGGCCTCTAGCTCAGCCAGCAACTAGGGAAACCTAGCAAACCTGTGCATTTCTGAAAACTAGAGACCTAGGGGAATCTAAGATGGGGTGACTTGTGGGGCTCTGACCAGGTTCTGTTACCCAGAATCCTTTGCAAACCTCACAATTTGGCTAACAAAACACATTTTCCTCAAATTTTGGTGACAGAAAGTTCTGGAATCAGAGAGGAGCCACAAATTTCCTTCCACCCAGCGTTCCCCCACATCTCCCGATAAAAATGATACCTCACTTGTGTGGGTAGGCCTAGCGCCCGTGACAGGAAATGCCCCAAAACGCAACGTGGACAGATCACATTTTTTTAAAGAAAACAGAGGTGTTTTTTGCAAAGTGCCTACCTGTAGATTTTGGCCTCTAGCTCAGTCGGCACCTAGGGAAACCTATCAAACCTGTGCTTTGTTTAAAACTAGAGACCTAGGGGAATCCAAGATGGGGTGACTTGTGGGGCTCTGACCAGGTTCTGTTACCCAGAATCCTTTGCAAACCTAAAGATTTGGCTAAAAAAACAAATTTTCCTCACATTTTGGTGAGAGAAAGTTCTGGAATCAGAGAGGAGCCACGAATTTCCTTCCACCCAGTGTTCCCACAAGTCTCCCGATAAAAATGATACCTCACTTGAGTGGGTAGGCCTAGCGTCCGTAACAGGAAATTCCCCAAAACACAATGTGGACACATCACAATTTTTGACAGAAAACAGAGGTGTTTTTTGCAAAGTGCCTACCTGTAGATTTTGGCCTCTAGCTCAGCCGGCACCTAGGGAAACCTACCAAACCTGTGCATTTTTGAAAACTAGAGACCTAGGGGAATCCAAGATGGGGTGACTTGTGGGGCTCTGACCAGGTTCTGTTACCCAGAATCCTTTGCAAACCTCACAATTTGGCTAACAAAACACATTTTCCTCAAATTTTGGTGACAGAAAGTTCTGGAATCAGAGAGGAGCCACAAATTTCCTTCCACCCAGCGTTCCCCCACATCTCCCGATAAAAATGATACCTCACTTGTGTGGGTAGGCCTAGCGCCCGTGACAGGAAATGCCCCAAAACGCAACGTGGACAGATCACATTTTTTGAAAGAAAACAGAGGTGTTTTTTGCAAAGTGCCTACCTGTAGATTTTGGCCTCTAGCTCAGTCGGCACCTAGGGAAACCTACCAAACCTGTGCTTTGTTTAAAACTAGAGACCTAGGGGAATCCAAGATGGGGTGACTTGTGGGGCTCTGACCAGGTTCTGTTACCCAGAATCCTTTGCAAACCTAAAGATTTGGCTAAAAAAACAAATTTTCCTCACATTTTGGTGAGAGAAAGTTCTGGAATCAGAGAGGAGCCACGAATTTCCTTCCACCCAGCGTTCCCACAAGTCTCCCGATAAAAATGATACCTCACTTGAGTGGGTAGGCCTAGCGTCCATAATAGGAAATTCCCCAAAACACAATGTGGACACATCACAATTTTTGACAGAAAACAGAGGTGTTTTTTGCAAAGTGCCTACCTGTAGATTTTGGCCTCTAGCTCAGCCGGCACCTAGGGAAACCTACCAAACCTGTGCATTTTTGAAAACTAGAGACCTAGGGGAATCCAAGATGGGGTGACTTGTGGGGCTCTGACCAGGTTCTGTTACCCAGAATCCTTTGCAAACCTCAAAATGTGGCTAAAAAAACACATTTTCATCACATTTTGGTGACAGAAAGTTCTGGAATCAGAGAGGAGCCACAAATTTCCTTCCACCCAGCGTTCCAACAAGTCTCCCGATAAAATTGATACCTCACTTGTGTGGGTAGGCCTTGCGCCCGTGACAGGAAATTCCCCAAAACACAACGTGGACACATCACAATTTTTGAGAGAAAACAGGGGTGTTTTTTGCAAAGTGCCTACCTGTAGATTTTGGCCTCTAGCTCAGCCAGCACCTAGGGAAACCTACCAAACCTGTGCATTTTTGAAAACTAGAGACCTAGGGGAATATAAGATGGGGTGACTTGTGGGGCTCTGACCAGGTTCTGTTACCCAGAATCCTTTGCAAACCTCACAATTTGGCTAACAAAACACATTTTCCTCAAATTTTGGTGACAGAAAGTTCTGGAATCAGAGAGGAGCCACAAATTTCCTTCCACCCAGCGTTCCCCCACATCTCACGATAAAAATGATACCTCACTTGTGTGGGTAGGCCTAGCGCCCGTGACAGGAAATGCCCCAAAACGCAACGTGGACAGATCACATTTTTTTAAAGAAAACAGAGGTGTTTTTTGCAAAGTGCCTACCTGTAGATTTTGGCCTCTAGCTCTGTCGGCACCTAGGGAAACCTACCAAACCTGTGCTTTGTTTAAAACTAGAGACCTAGGGGAATCCAAGATGGGGTGACTTGTGGGGCTCTGACCAGGTTCTGTTACCCAGAATCCTTTGCAAACCTAAAGATTTGGCTAAAAAAACAAATTTTCCTCACATTTTGGTGAGAGAAAGTTCTGGAATCAGAGAGGAGCCACGAATTTCCTTCCACCCAGCGTTCCCACAATTCTCCCGATAAAAATGATACCTCACTTGAGTGGGTAGGCCTAGCGTCCGTAACAGGAAATTCCCCAAAACACAATGTGGACACATCACAATTTTTGACAGAAAACAGAGGTGTTTTTTGCAAAGTGCCTACCTGTAGATTTTGCTCTCTAGCTCAGCCGGCACCTAGGGAAACCTACCAAACCTGTGCATTTTTGAAAACTAGAGACCTAGGGGAATCCAAGATGGGGTGACTTGTGGGGCTCTGACCAGGTTCTGTTACCCAGAATCCTTTGCAAACCTCAAAATGTGGCTAAAAAAACACATTTTCATCACATTTTGGTGACAGAAAGTTCTGGAATCAGAGAGGAGCCACAAATTTCCTTCCACCCAGCGTTCCAACAAGTCTCCCGATAAAATTGATACCTCACTTGTGTGGGTAGGCCTTGCGCCCGTGACAGGAAATTCCCCAAAACACAACGTGGACACATCACAATTTTTGAGAGAAAACAGGGGTGTTTTTTGCAAAGTGCCTACCTGTAGATTTTGGCCTCTAGCTCAGCCAGCACCTAGGGAAACCTACCAAACCTGTGCATTTTTGAAAACTAGAGACCTAGGGGAATATAAGATGGGGTGACTTGTGGGGCTCTGACCAGGTTCTGTTACCCAGAATCCTTTGCAAACCTCACAATTTGGCTAACAAAACACATTTTCCTCAAATTTTGGTGACAGAAAGTTCTGGAATCAGAGAGGAGCCACAAATTTCCTTCCACCCAGCGTTCCCCCACATCTCACGATAAAAATGATACCTCACTTGTGTGGGTAGGCCTAGCGCCCGTGACAGGAAATGCCCCAAAACGCAACGTGGACAGATCACATTTTTTTTAAAGAAAACAGAGGTGTTTTTTGCAAAGTGCCTACCTGTAGATTTTGGCCTCTAGCTCTGTCGGCACCTAGGGAAACCTACCAAACCTGTGCTTTGTTTAAAACTAGAGACCTAGGGGATTCCAAGATGGGGTGACTTGTGGGGCTCTGACCAGGTTCTGTTACCCAGAATCCTTTGCAAACCTAAAGATTTGGCTAAAAAAACAAATTTTCCTCACATTTTGGTGAGAGAAAGTTCTGGAATCAGAGAGGAGCCACGAATTTCCTTCCACCCAGCGTTCCCACAAATCTCCCGATAAAAATGATACCTCACTTGAGTGGGTAGGCCTAGCGTCCGTAACAGGAAATTCCCCAAAACACAATGTGGACACATCACAATTTTTGACAGAAAACAGAGGTGTTTTTTGCAAAGTGCCTACCTGTAGATTTTGCTCTCTAGCTCAGCCGGCACCTAGGGAAACCTACCAAACCTGTGCATTTTTGAAAACTAGAGACCTAGGGGAATCCAAGATGGGGTGACTTGTGGGGCTCTGACCAGGTTCTGTTACCCAGAATCCTTTGCAAACCTCAAAATTTGGCTAAAAAAACACATTTTCATCACATTTTGGTGACAGAAAGTTCTGGAATCAGAGAGGAGCCACAAATTTCCTTCCACCCAGCGTTCCCACAAGTCTCCCGATAAAATTGATACCTCACTTGTGTGGGTAGGCCTAGCGCCCGTGACAGGAAATTCCCCAAAACACAACGTGGACACATCACAATTTTTTAGAGAAAACAGAGGTGTTTTTTGCAAAGTGCCTACCTGTAGATTTTGGCCACTAGCTCAGCCAGCAACTAGGGAAACCTAGCAAACCTGTGCATTTCTGAAAACTAGAGACCTAGGGGAATCTAAGATGGGGTGACTTGTGGGGCTCTGACCAGGTTCTGTTACCCAGAATCCTTTGCAAACCTCACAATTTGGCTAACAAAACACATTTTCCTCAAATTTTGGTGACAGAAAGTTCTGGAATCAGAGAGGAGCCACAAATTTCCTTCCACCCAGCGTTCCCCCACATCTCCCGATAAAAATGATACCTCACTTGTGTGGGTAGGCCTAGCGCCCGTGACAGGAAATGCCCCAAAACGCAACGTGGACAGATCACATTTTTTTAAAGAAAACCGAGGTGTTTTTTGCAAAGTGCCTACCTGTAGATTTTGGCCTCTAGCTCAGTCGGCACCTAGGGAAACCTACCAAACCTGTGCTTTGTTTAAAACTAGAGACCTAGGGGAATCCAAGATGGGGTGACTTGTGGGGCTCTGACCAGGTTCTGTTACCCAGAATCCTTTGCAAACCTAAAGATTTGGCTAAAAAACAAATTTTCCTCACATTTTGGTGAGAGAAAGTTCTGGAATCAGAGAGGAGCCATGAATTTCCTTCCACCCAGCGTTCCCACAAGTCTCCCGATAAAAATGATACCTCACTTGAGTGGGTAGGCCTAGCGTCCGTAACAGGAAATTCCCCAAAACACAATGTGGACACATCACAATTTTTGACAGAAAACAGAGGTGTTTTTTGCAAAGTGCCTACCTGTAGATTTTGGCCTCTAGCTCAGCCGGCACCTAGGGAAACCTACAAAACCTGTGCATTTTTGAAAACTAGAGACCTAGGGGAATCCAAGATGGGGTGACTTGTGGGGCTCTGACCAGGTTCTGTTACCCAGAATCCTTTACAAACCTCAAAATGTGGCTAAAAAAACACATTTTCATCACATTTTGGTGACAGAAAGTTCTGGAATCAGAGAGGAGCCACAAATTTCCTTCCACCCAGCGTTCCAACAAGTCTCCCGATAAAATTGATACCTCACTTGTGTGGGTAGGCCTTGCGCCCGTGACAGGAAATTCCCCAAAACACAACGTGGACACATCACAATTTTTGAGAGAAAACAGAGGTGTTTTTTGCAAAGTGCCTACCTGAAGATTTTGGCCTCTAGCTCAGCCAGCAACTAGGGAAACCTACCAAACCTGTGCATTTTTGAAAACTAGAGACCTAGGGGAATCTAAGATGGGGTGACTTGTGGGGCTCTGACCAGGTTCTGTTACACAGAATCCTTTGCAAACTTCACAATTTGGCTAACAAAACACATTTTCCTCAAATTTTGGTGAGAGAAAGTTCTGGAATCAGAGAGGAGCCACGAATTTCCTTCCACCCAGCGTTCCCACAATTCTCCCGATAAAAATGATACCTCACTTGTGTGGGTAGGCCTAGCGTCCGTAACAGGAAATTCCCCAAAACACAACGTGGACACATCACAATTTTTGACAGAAAACAGAGGTGTTTTTTGCAAAGTGCCTACCTGTAGATTTTGGCCTCTAGCTCAGCCGGCACCTAGGGAAACCTACCAAACCTGTGCATTTTTGAAAACTAGAGACCTAGGGGAATCCAAGATGGTGGTGACTTGTGGGGCTCTGACCAGGTTCTGTTACCCAGAATCCTTTGCAAACCTCAAAATTTGGCTAAAAAAACACATTTTCGTCACATTTTGGTGACAGAAAGTTCTGGAATCAGAGAGGAGCCACAAATTTCCTTCCACCCAGCGTTCCCCCACATCTCCCGATAAAAATGATACCTCACTTGTGTGGGTAGGCCTAGCGCCCGTGACAGGAAATGCCCCAAAACGCAACGTGGACAGATCACATTTTTTGAAAGAAAACAGAGGTGTTTTTTGCAAAGTGCCTACCTGTAGATTTTGGCCTCTAGCTCAGTCGGCACCTAGGGAAACCTACCAAACCTCTGCTTTGTTTAAAACTAGAGACCTAGGGGAATCCAAGATGGGGTGACTTGTGGGGCTCTGACCAGGTTCTGTTACCCAGAATCCTTTGCAAACCTAAAGATTTGGCTAAAAAACAAATTTTCCTCACATTTTGGTGAGAGAAAGTTCTGGAATCAGAGAGGAGCCACGAATTTCCTTCCACCCAGCGTTCCCACAAGTCTCCCGATAAAAATGATACCTCACTTGAGTGGGTAGGCCTAGCGTCCGTAACAGGAAATTCCCCAAAACACAATGTGGACACATCACAATTTTTGACAGAAAACAGAGGTGTTTTTTGCAAAGTGCCTACCTGTAGATTTTGGCCTCTAGCTCAGCCGGCACCTAGGGAAACCTACCAAACCTGTGCATTTTTGTAAACTAGAGACCTAGGGGAATCCAAGATGGGGTGACTTGTGGGGCTCTGACCAGGTTCTGTTACCCAGAATCCTTTACAAACCTCAAAATGTGGCTAAAAAAACACATTTTCATCACATTTTGGTGACAGAAAGTTCTGGAATCAGAGAGGAGCCACAAATTTCCTTCCACCCAGCCTTCCAACAAGTCTCCCGATAAAATTCATACCTCACTTGTGTGGGTAGGCCTTGCGCCCGTGACAGGAAATTCCCCAAAACACAACGTGGACACATCACAATTTTTGAGAGAAAACAGAGGTGTTTTTTGCAAAGTGCCTACCTGTCTATTTTGGCCTCTAGCTCAGCCAGCACCCAGGGAAACCTACCAAACCTGTGCATTTTTGAAAACTAGAGACCTAGGGGAATAAGATGGGGTGACTTGTGGGGCTCTGACAGGGTTCTGTTACCCAGAATCCTTTGCAAACCTCACAATTTGGCTAACAAAACACATTTTCCTCAAATTTTGGTGACAGAAAGTTCTGGAATCAGAGAGGAGCCACAAATTTCCTTCCACCCAGCGTTCCCCCACATCTCCCGATAAAAATGATACCTCACTTGTGTGGGTAGGCCTAGCGCCCGTGACAGGAAATGCCCCAAAACGCAACGTGGACAGATCACATTTTTTTAAAGAAAACAGAGGTGTTTTTTGCAAAGTGCCTACCTGTAGATTTTGGCCTCTAGCTCTGTCGGCACCTAGGGAAACCTACCAAACCTGTGCTTTGTTTAAAACTAGAGACCTAGGGGAATCCAAGATGGGGTGACTTGTGGGGCTCTGACCAGGTTCTGTTACCCAGAATCCTTTGCAAACCTAAAGATTTGGCTAAAAAAACAAATTTTCCTCACATTTTGGTGAGAGAAAGTTCTGGAATCAGAGAGGAGCCACGAATTTCCTTCCACCCAGCGTTCACACAATTCTCCCGATAAAAATGATACCTCACTTGAGTGGGTAGGCCTAGCGTCCGTAACAGGAAATTCCCCAAAACACAATGTGGACACATCACAATTTTTGACAGAAAACAGAGGTGTTTTTTGCAAAGTGCCTACCTGTAGATTTTGCTCTCTAGCTCAGCCGGCACCTAGGGAAACCTACCAAACCTGTGCATTTTGAAAATTAGAGACCTAGGGGAATCCAAGATGGGGTGACTTGTGGGGCTCTGACCAGGTTCTGTTACCCAGAATCCTTTGCAAACCTCAAAATTTGGCTAAAAAAACACATTTTCATCACATTTTGGTGACAGAAAGTTCTGGAATCAGAGAGGAGCCACAAATTTCCTTCCACCCAGCGTTCCCACAAGTCTCCCGATAAAATTGATACCTCACTTGTGTGGGTAGGCCTAGCGCCCGTGACAGGAAATTCCCCAAAACACAACGTGGACACATCACAATTTTTGAGAGAAAACAGAGGTGTTTTTTGCAAAGTGCCTACCTGTAGATTTTGGCCTCTAGCTCAGCCAGCAACTAGGGAAACCTAGCAAACCTGTGCATTTCTGAAAACTAGAGACCTAGGGGAATCCAAGATGGGGTGACTTGTGGGGCTCTGACCAGGTTCTGTTACCCAGAATCCTTTACAAACCTCAAAATGTGGCTAAAAAAACACATTTTCATCACATTTTGGTGACAGAAAGTTCTGGAATCAGAGAGGAGCCACAAATTTCCTTCCACCCAGCGTTCCAACAAGTCTCCCAATAAAATTGATACCTCACTTGTGTGGGTAGGCCTAGCGCCCGTGACAGGAAATGCCCCAAAACGCAACGTGGACAGATCACATTTTTTGAAAGAAAACAGAGGTGTTTTTTGCAAAGTGCCTACCTGTAGATTTTGGCCTCTAGCTCAGTCGGCACCTAGGGAAACCTACCAAACTTGTGCTTTGTTTAAAACTAGAGACCTAGGGGAATCCAAGATGGGGTGACTTGTGGGGCTCTGACCAGGTTCTGTTACCCAGAATCCTTTGCAAACCTAAAGATTTGGCTAAAAAAACAAATTTTCCTCACATTTTGGTGAGAGAAAGTTCTGGAATCAGAGAGGAGCCACGAATTTCCTTCCACCCAGCGTTCCCACAAGTCTCCCGATAAAAATGATACCTCACTTGAGTGGGTAGGCCTAGCGTCCGTAATAGGAAATTCCCCAAAACACAATGTGGACACATCACAATTTTTGACAGAAAACAGAGGTGTTTTTTGCAAAGTGCCTACCTGTAGATTTTGGCCTCTAGCTCAGCCGGCACCTAGGGAAACCTACCAAACCTGTGCATTTTTGAAAACTAGAGACCTAGGGGAATCCAAGATGGGGTGACTTGTGGGGCTCTGACCAGGTTCTGTTACCCAGAATCCTTTGCAAACCTCAAAATGTGGCTAAAAAAACACATTTTCATCACATTTTGGTGACAGAAAGTTCTGGAATCAGAGAGGAGCCACAAATTTCCTTCCACCCAGCGTTCCAACAAGTCTCCCGATAAAATTGATACCTCACTTGTGTGGGTAGGCCTTGCGCCCGTGACAGGAAATTCCCAAAAACACAACGTGGACACATCACAATTTTTGAGAGAAAACAGGGGTGTTTTTTGCAAAGTGCCTACCTGTAGATTTTGGCCTGTAGCTCAGCCAGCACCTAGGGAAACCTACCAAACCTGTGCATTTTTGAAAACTAGAGACCTAGGGGAATATAAGATGGGGTGACTTGTGGGGCTCTGACCAGGTTCTGTTACCCAGAATCCTTTGCAAACCTCACAATTTGGCTAACAAAACACATTTTCCTCAAATTTTGGTGACAGAAAGTTCTGGAATCAGAGAGGAGCCACAAATTTCCTTCCACCCAGCGTTCCCCCACATCTCCCGATAAAAATGATACCTCACTTGTGTGGGTAGGCCTAGCGCCCGTGACAGGAAATGCCCCAAAACGCAACGTGGACAGATCACATTTTTTTAAAGAAAACAGAGGTGTTTTTTGCAAAGTGCCTACCTGTAGATTTTGGCCTCTAGCTCTGTCGGCACCTAGGGAAACCTACCAAACCTGTGCTTTGTTTAAAACTAGAGACCTAGGGGAATCCAAGATGGGGTGACTTGTGGGGCTCTGACCAGGTTCTGTTACCCAGAATCCTTTGCAAACCTAAAGATTTGGCTAAAAAAACAAATTTTCCTCACATTTTGGTGAGAGAAACTTCTGGAATCAGAGAGGAGCCACGAATTTCCTTCCACCCAGCGTTCCCACAATTCTCCCGATAAAAATGATACCTCACTTGAGTGGGTAGGCCTAGCGTCCGTAACAGGAAATTCCCCAAAACACAATGTGGACACATCACAATTTTTGACAGAAAACAGAGGTGTTTTTTGCAAAGTGCCTACCTGTAGATTTTGCTCTCTAGCTCAGCCGGCACCTAGGGAAACCTACCAAACCTGTGCATTTTTGAAAATTAGAGACCTAGGGGAATCCAAGATGGGGTGACTTGTGGGGCTCTGACCAGGTTCTGTTACCCAGAATCCTTTGCAAACCTCAAAATTTGGCTAAAAAAACACATTTTCATCACATTTTGGTGACAGAAAGTTCTGGAATCAGAGAGGAGCCACAAATGTCCTTCCACCCAGCGTTCCCACAAGTCTCCCGATAAAATTGATACCTCACTTGTGTGGGTAGGCCTAGCGCCCGTGACAGGAAATTCCCCAAAACACAACGTGGACACATCACAATTTTTTAGAGAAAACAGAGGTGTTTTTTGCAAATTGCCTACCTGTAGATTTTGGCCTCTAGCTCAGCCAGCAACTAGGGAAACCTAG
Organism: Pleurodeles waltl; assembly: GCF_031143425.1. Taxonomy (NCBI): domain Eukaryota; kingdom Metazoa; phylum Chordata; class Amphibia; order Caudata; family Salamandridae; genus Pleurodeles; species Pleurodeles waltl. The sequence continues at coordinate 919,428,486 of NC_090447.1, forward strand.
CAAACCTGTGCATTTCTGAAAACTAGAGACCTAGGGGAATCTAAGATGGGGTGACTTGTGGGGCTCTGACCAGGTTCTGTTACCCAGAATCCTTTGCAAACCTCACAATTTGGCTAACAAAACACATTTTCCTCAAATTTTGGTGACAGAAAGTTATGGAATCAGAGAGGAGCCACAAATTTCCTTCCACCCAGCGTTCCCCCACATCTCCCGATAAAAATGATACCTCACTTGTGTGGGTAGGCCTAGCGCCCGTGACAGGAAATGCCCCAAAACGCAACGTGGACAGATCACATTTTTTTAAAGAAAACCGAGGTGTTTTTTGCAAAGTGCCTACCTGTAGATTTTGGCCTCTAGCTCAGTCGGCACCTAGGGAAACCTACCAAACCTGTGCTTTGTTTAAAACTAGAGACCTAGGGGAATCCAAGATGGGGTGACTTGTGGGGCTCTGACCAGGTTCTGTTACCCAGAATCCTTTGCAAACCTAAAGATTTGGCTAAAAAACAAATTTTCCTCACATTTTGGGGAGAGAAAGTTCTGGAATCAGAGAGGAGCCATGAATTTCCTTCCACCCAGCGTTCCCACAAGTCTCCCGATAAAAATGATACCTCACTTGAGTGGGTAGGCCTAGCGTCCGTAACAGGAAATTCCCCAAAACACAATGTGGACACATCACAATTTTTGACAGAAAACAGAGGTGTTTTTTGCAAAGTGCCTACCTGTAGATTTTGGCCTCTAGCTCAGCCGGCACCTAGGGAAACCTACAAAACCTGTGCATTTTTGAAAACTAGAGACCTAGGGGAATCCAAGATGGGGTGACTTGTGGGGCTCTGACCAGGTTCTGTTACCCAGAATCCTTTACAAACCTCAAAATGTGGCTAAAAAAACACATTTTCATCACATTTTGGTGACAGAAAGTTCTGGAATCAGAGAGGAGCCACAAATGTCCTTCCACCCAGCGTTCCAACAAGTCTCCCGATAAAATTGATACCTCACTTGTGTGGGTAGGCCTTGCGCCCGTGACAGGAAATTCCCCAAAACACAACGTGGACACATCACAATTTTTGAGAGAAAACAGAGGTGTTTTTTGCAAAGTGCCTACCTGAAGATTTTGGCCTCTAGCTCAGCCAGCAACTAGGGAAACCTACCAAACCTGTGCATTTTTGAAAACTAGAGACCTAGGGGAATCTAAGATGGGGTGACTTGTGGGGCTCTGACCAGGTTCTGTTACACAGAATCCTTTGCAAACTTCACAATTTGGCTAACAAAACACATTTTCCTCAAATTTTGGTGAGAGAAAGTTCTGGAATCAGAGAGGAGCCACGAATTTCCTTCCACCCAGCGTTCCCACAATTCTCCCGATAAAAATGATACCTCACTTGTGTGGGTAGGCCTAGCGTCCGTAACAGGAAATTCCCCAAAACACAACGTGGACACATCACAATTTTTGACAGAAAACAGAGGTGTTTTTTGCAAAGTGCCTACCTGTAGATTTTGGCCTCTAGCTCAGCCGGCACCTAGGGAAACCTACCAAACCTGTGCATTTTTGAAAACTAGAGACCTAGGGGAATCCAAGATGGTGGTGACTTGTGGGGCTCTGACCAGGTTCTGTTACCCAGAATCCTTTGCAAACCTCAAAATTTGGCTAAAAAAACACATTTTCGTCACATTTTGGTGACAGAAAGTTCTGGAATCAGAGAGGAGCCACAAATTTCCTTCCACCCAGCGTTCCCACAAGTCTCCCGATAAAATTGATACCTCACTTGTGTGGGTAGGCCTAGCGCCCGTGACAGGAAATTCCCCAAAACACAACGTGGACACATCACCATTTTTGAGAGAAAACAGAGGTGTTTTTTGCAAAGTGCCTACCTGTAGATTTTGGCCTCTAGCTCAGCCAGCAACTAGGGAAACCTAGCAAACCTGTGCATTTCTGATAACTAGAGACCTAGGGGAATCTAAGATGGGGTGACTTGTGGGGCTCTGACCAGGTTCTGTTACCCAGAATCCTTTGCAAACCTCACAATTTGGCTAACAAAACACATTTTCCTCAAATTTTGGTGACAGAACGTTCTGGAATCAGAGAGGAGCCACAAATTTCCTTCCACCCAGCGTTCCCCCACATCTCCCGATAAAAATGATACCTCACTTGTGTGGGTAGGCCTAGCGCCCGTGACAGGAAATGCCCCAAAATGCAACGTGGACAGATCACATTTTTTGAAAGAAAACAGAGGTGTTTTTTGCAAAGTGCCTACCTGTAGATTTTGGCCTCTAGCTCAGTCGGCACCTAGGGAAACCTACCAAACCTCTGCTTTGTTTAAAACTAGAGACCTAGGGGAATCCAAGATGGGGTGACTTGTGGGGCTCTGACCAGGTTCTGTTACCCAGAATCCTTTGCAAACCTAAAGATTTGGCTAAAAAACAAATTTTCCTCACATTTGGGTGAGAGAAAGTTCTGGAATCAGAGAGGAGCCACGAATTTCCTTCCACCCAGCGTTCCCACAAGTCTCCCGATAAAAATGATACCTCACTTGAGTGGGTAGGCCTAGCGTCCGTAACAGGAAATTCCCCAAAACACAATGTGGACACATCACAATTTTTGACAGAAAACAGAGGTGTTTTTTGCAAAGTGCCTACCTGTAGATTTTGGCCTCTAGCTCAGCCGGCACCTAGGGAAACCTACCAAACCTGTGCATTTTTGTAAACTAGAGACCTAGGGGAATCCAAGATGGGGTGACTTGTGGGGCTCTGACCAGGTTCTGTTACCCAGAATCCTTTACAAACCTCAAAATGTGGCTAAAAAAACACATTTTCATCACATTTTGGTGACAGAAAGTTCTGGAATCAGAGAGGAGCCACAAATTTCCTTCCACCCAGCCTTCCAACAAGTCTCCCGATAAAATTGATACCTCACTTGTGTGGGTAGGCCTTGCGCCCGTGACAGGAAATTCCCCAAAACACAACGTGGACACATCACAATTTTTGAGAGAAAACAGAGGTGTTTTTTGCAAAGTGCCTACCTGTCTATTTTGGCCTCTAGCTCAGCCAGCACCTAGGGAAACCTACCAAACCTGTGCATTTTTGAAAACTAGAGACCTAGGGGAATAAGATGGGGTGACTTGTGGGGCTCTGACAGGGTTCTGTTACCCAGAATCATTTGCAAACCTCACAATTTGGCTAACAAAACACATTTTCCTCAAATTTTGGTGACAGAAAGTTCTGGAATCAGAGAGGAGCAACAAATTTCCTTCCACCCAGCGTTCCCCCACATCTCCCGATAAAAATGATACCTCACTTGTGTGGGTAGGCCTAGCGCCCGTGACAGGAAATGCCCCAAAACGCAACGTGGACAGATCACATTTTTTGAAAGAAAACAGAGGTGTTTTTTGCAAAGTGCCTACCTGTAGATTTTGGCCTCTAGCTCAGTCGGCACTTTGGGAAACCTACCAAACCTGTGCTTTGTTTAAAACTAGAGACCTAGGGGAATCCAAGATGGGGTGACTTGTGGGGCTCTGACCAGGTTCTGTTACCCAGAATCCTTTACAAACCTCAAAATGTGGCTAAAAAAACACATTTTCATCACATTTTGGTGACAGAAAGTTCTGGAATCAGAGAGGAGCCACAAATTTCCTTCCACCCAGCGTTCCAACAAGTCTCCCAATAAAATTGATACCTCACTTGTGTGGGTAGGCCTTGCGCCCGTGACAGGAAATTCCCCAAAACACAACGTGGACACATCACAATTTTTGAGAGAAAACAGAGGTGTTTTTTGCAAAGTGCCTACCTGTAGATTTTGGCCTCTAGCTCAGCCAGCACCTAGGGAAACCTACCAAACCTGTGCATTTTTGAAAACTAGAGACCTAGGGGAATAAGATGGGGTGACTTGTGGGGCTCTGACCAGGTTCTGTTACCCAGAATCATTTGCAAACCTCACAATTTGGCTAACAAAACACATTTTCCTCAAATTTTGGTGACAGAAAGTTCTGGAATCAGAGAGGAGCAACAAATTTCCTTCCACCCAGCGTTCCCCCACATCTCCCGATAAAAATGATACCTCACTTGTGTGGGTAGGCCTAGCGCCCGTGACAGGAAATGCCCCAAAACGCAACGTGGACAGATCACATTTTTTGAAAGAAAACAGAGGTGTTTTTTGCAAAGTGCCTACCTGTAGATTTTGGCCTCTAGCTCAGCCGGCACCTAGGGAAACCTACCAAACCTGTGCATTTTTGAAAACTAGAGACCTAGGGGAATCCAAGATGGGGTGACTTGTGGGGCTCTGACCAGGTTCTGTTACCCAGAATCCTTTGCAAACCTCAAAATGTGGCTAAAAAAACACATTTTCATCACATTTTGGTGACAGAAAGTTCTGGAATCAGAGAGGAGCCACAAATTTCCTTCCACCCAGCGTTCCAACAAGTCTCCCGATACAATTGATACCTCACTTGTGTGGGTAGGCCTTGCGCCCGTGACAGGAAATTCCCAAAAACACAACGTGGACACATCACAATTTTTGAGAGAAAACAGGGGTGTTTTTTGCAAAGTGCCTACCTGTAGATTTTGGCCTGTAGCTCAGCCAGCACCTAGGGAAACCTACCAAACCTGTGCATTTTTGAAAACTAGAGACCTAGGGGAATATAAGATGGGGTGACTTGTGGGGCTCTGACCAGGTTCTGTTACCCAGAATCCTTTGCAAACCTCACAATTTGGCTAACAAAACACATTTTCCTCAAATTTTGGTGACAGAAAGTTCTGGAATCAGAGAGGAGCCACAAATTTCCTTCCACCCAGCGTTCCCCCACATCTCCCGATAAAAATGATACCTCACTTGTGTGGGTAGGCCTAGCGCCCGTGACAGGAAATGCCCCAAAACGCAACGTGGACAGATCACATTTTTTTAAAGAAAACAGAGGTGTTTTTTGCAAAGTGCCTACCTGTAGATTTTGGCCTCTAGCTCTGTCGGCACCTAGGGAAACCTACCAAACCTGTGCTTTGTTTAAAACTAGAGACCTAGGGGAATCCAAGATGGGGTGACTTGTGGGGCTCTGACCAGGTTCTGTTACCCAGAATCCTTTGCAAACCTAAAGATTTGGCTAAAAAAACAAATTTTCCTCACATTTTGGTGAGAGAAACTTCTGGAATCAGAGAGGAGCCACGAATTTCCTTCCACCCAGCGTTCCCACAATTCTCCCGATAAAAATGATACCTCACTTGAGTGGGTAGGCCTAGCGTCCGTAACAGGAAATTCCCCAAAACACAATGTGGACACATCACAATTTTTGACAGAAAACAGAGGTGTTTTTTGCAAAGTGCCTACCTGTAGATTTTGCTCTCTAGCTCAGCCGGCACCTAGGGAAACCTACCAAACCTGTGCATTTTTGAAAATTAGAGACCTAGGGGAATCCAAGATGGGGTGACTTGTGGGGCTCTGACCAGGTTCTGTTACCCAGAATCCTTTGCAAACCTCAAAATTTGGCTAAAAAAACACATTTTCATCACATTTTGGTGACAGAAAGTTCTGGAATCAGAGAGGAGCCACAAATGTCCTTCCACCCACCGTTCCCACAAGTCTCCCGATAAAATTGATACCTCACTTGTGTGGGTAGGCCTAGCGCCCGTGACAGGAAATTCCCCAAAACACAACGTGGACACATCACAATTTTTGAGAGAAAACAGAGGTGTTTTTTGCAAATTGCCTACCTGTAGATTTTGGCCTCTAGCTCAGCCAGCAACTAGGGAAACCTAGCAAACCTGTGCATTTCTGAAAACTAGAGACCTAGGGGAATCTAAGATGGGGTGACTTGTGGGGCTCTGACCAGGTTCTGTTACCCAGAATCCTTTGCAAACCTCACAATTTGGCTAACAAAACACATTTTCCTCAAATTTTGGTGACAGAAAGTTCTGGAATCAGAGAGGAGCCACAAATTTCCTTCCACCCAGCGTTCCCCCACATCTCCCGATAAAAATGATACCTCACTTGTGTGGGTAGGCCTAGCGCCCGTGACAGGAAATGCCCCAAAACGCAACGTGGACAGATCACATTTTTTTAAAGAAAACCGAGGTGTTTTTTGCAAAGTGCCTACCTGTAGATTTTGGCCTCTAGCTCAGTCGGCACCTAGGGAAACCTACCAAACCTGTGCTTTGTTTAAAACTAGAGACCTAGGGGAATCCAAGATGGGGTGACTTGTGGGGCTCTGACCAGGTTCTGTTACCCAGAATCCTTTGCAAACCTAAAGATTTGGCTAAAAAACAAATTTTCCTCACATTTTGGTGAGAGAAAGTTCTGGAATCAGAGAGGAGCCATGAATTTCCTTCCACCCAGCGTTCCCACAAGTCTCCCGATAAAAATGATACCTCACTTGAGTGGGTAGGCCTAGCGTCCGTAACAGGAAATTCCCCAAAACACAATGTGGACACATCACAATTTTTGACAGAAAACAGAGGTGTTTTTTGCAAAGTGCCTACCTGTAGATTTTGGCCTCTAGCTCAGCCGGCACCTATGGAAACCTACAAAACCTGTGCATTTTTGAAAACTAGAGACCTAGGGGAATCCAAGATGGGGTGACTTGTGGGGCTCTGACCAGGTTCTGTTACCCAGAATCCTTTACAAACCTCAAAATGTGGCTAAAAAAACACATTTTCATCACATTTTGGTGACAGAAAGTTCTGGAATCAGAGAGGAGCCACAAATTTCCTTCCACCCAGCGTTCCAACAAGTCTCCCGATAAAATTGATACCTCACTTGTGTGGGTAGGCCTTGCGCCCGTGACAGGAAATTCCCCAAAACACAACGTGGACACATCACAATTTTTGAGAGAAAACAGAGGTGTTTTTTGCAAAGTGCCTACCTGAAGATTTTGGCCTCTAGCTCAGCCAGCAACTAGGGAAACCTACCAAACCTGTGCATTTTTGAAAACTAGAGACCTAGGGGAATCTAAGATGGGGTGACTTGTGGGGCTCTGACCAGGTTCTGTTACACAGAATCCTTTGCAAACTTCACAATTTGGCTAACAAAACACATTTTCCTCAAATTTTGGTGAGAGAAAGTTCTGGAATCAGAGAGGAGCCACGAATTTCCTTCCACCCAGCGTTCCCACAATTCTCCCGATAAAAATGATACCTCACTTGTGTGGGTAGGCCTAGCGTCCGTAACAGGAAATTCCCCAAAACACAACGTGGACACATCACAATTTTTGACAGAAAACAGAGGTGTTTTTTGCAAAGTGCCTACCTGTAGATTTTGGCCTCTAGCTCAGCCGGCACCTAGGGAAACCTACCAAACCTGTGCATTTTTGAAAACTAGAGACCTAGGGGAATCCAAGATGGTGGTGACTTGTGGGGCTCTGACCAGGTTCTGTTACCCAGAATCCTTTGCAAACCTCAAAATTTGGCTAAAAAAACACATTTTCGTCACATTTTGGTGACAGAAAGTTCTGGAATCAGAGAGGAGCCACAAATTTCCTTCCACCCAGCGTTCCCACAAGTCTCCCGATAAAATTGATACCTCACTTGTGTGGGTAGGCCTAGCGCCCGTGACAGGAAATTCCCCAAAACACAACGTGGACACATCACCATTTTTGAGAGAAAACAGAGGTGTTTTTTGCAAAGTGCCTACCTGTAGATTTTGGCCTCTAGCTCAGCCAGCAACTAGGGAAACCTAGCAAACCTGTGCATTTCTGATAACTAGAGACCTAGGGGAATCTAAGATGGGGTGACTTGTGGGGCTCTGACCAGGTTCTGTTACCCAGAATCCTTTGCAAACCTCACAATTTGGCTAACAAAACACATTTTCCTCAAATTTTGGTGACAGAACGTTCTGGAATCAGAGAGGAGCCACAAATTTCCTTCCACCCAGCGTTCCCCCACATCTCCCGATAAAAATGATACCTCACTTGTGTGGGTAGGCCTAGCGCCCGTGACAGGAAATGCCCCAAAATGCAACGTGGACAGATCACATTTTTTGAAAGAAAACAGAGGTGTTTTTTGCAAAGTGCCTACCTGTAGATTTTGGCCTCTAGCTCAGTCGGCACCTAGGGAAACCTACCAAACCTCTGCTTTGTTTAAAACTAGAGACCTAGGGGAATCCAAGATGGGGTGACTTGTGGGGCTCTGACCAGGTTCTGTTACCCAGAATCCTTTGCAAACCTAAAGATTTGGCTAAAAAACAAATTTTCCTCACATTTTGGTGAGAGAAAGTTCTGGAATCAGAGAGGAGCCACGAATTTCCTTCCACCCAGCGTTCCCACAAGTCTCCCGATAAAAATTATACCTCACTTGAGTGGGTAGGCCTAGCGTCCGTAACAGGAAATTCCCCAAAACACAATGTGGACACATCACAATTTTTGACAGAAAACAGAGGTGTTTTTTGCAAAGTGCCTACCTGTAGATTTTGGCCTCTAGCTCAGCCGGCACCTAGGGAAACCTACCAAACCTGTGCATTTTTGTAAACTAGAGACCTAGGGGAATCCAAGATGGGGTGACTTGTGGGGCTCTGACCAGGTTCTGTTACCCAGAATCCTTTACAAACCTCAAAATGTGGCTAAAAAAACACATTTTCATCACATTTTGGTGACAGAAAGTTCTGGAATCAGAGAGGAGCCACAAATTTCCTTCCACCCAGCCTTCCAACAAGTCTCCCGATAAAATTGATACCTCACTTGTGTGGGTAGGCCTTGCGCCCGTGACAGGAAATTCCCCAAAACACAACGTGGACACATCACAATTTTTGAGAGAAAACAGAGGTGTTTTTTGCAAAGTGCCTACCTGTCTATTTTGGCCTCTAGCTCAGCCAGCACCTAGGGAAACCTACCAAACCTGTGCATTTTTGAAAACTAGAGACCTAGGGGAATAAGATGGGGTGACTTGTGGGGCTCTGACAGGGTTCTGTTACCCAGAATCCTTTGCAAACCTCACAATTTGGCTAACAAAACACATTTTCCTCAAATTTTGGTGACAGAAAGTTCTGGAATCAGAGAGGAGCAACAAATTTCCTTCCACCCAGCGTTCCCCCACATCTCCCGATAAAAATGATACCTCACTTGTGTGGGTAGGCCTAGCGCCCGTGACAGGAAATGCCCCAAAACGCAACGTGGACAGATCACATTTTTTGAAAGAAAACAGAGGTGTTTTTTGCAAAGTGCCTACCTGTAGATTTTGGCCTCTAGCTCAGTCGGCACTTTGGGAAACCTACCAAACCTGTGCTTTGTTTAAAACTAGAGACCTAGGGGAATCCAAGATGGGGTGACTTGTGGGGCTCTGACCAGGTTCTGTTACCCAGAATCCTTTACAAACCTCAAAATGTGGCTAAAAAAACACATTTTCATCACATTTTGGTGACAGAAAGTTCTGGAATCAGAGAGGAGCCACAAATTTCCTTCCACCCAGCGTTCCAACAAGTCTCCCAATAAAATTGATACCTCACTTGTGTGGGTAGGCCTTGCGCCCGTGACAGGAAATTCCCCAAAACACAACGTGGACACATCACAATTTTTGAGAGAAAACAGAGGTGTTTTTTGCAAAGTGCCTACCTGTAGATTTTGGCCTCTAGCTCAGCCAGCACCTAGGGAAACCTACCAAACCTGTGCATTTTTGAAAACTAGAGACCTAGGGGAATAAGATGGGGTGACTTGTGGGGCTCTGACCAGGTTCTGTTACCCAGAATCATTTGCAAACCTCACAATTTGGCTAACAAAACACATTTTCCTCAAATTTTGGTGACAGAAAGTTCTGGAATCAGAGAGGAGCAACAAATTTCCTTCCACCCAGCGTTCCCCCACATCTCCCGATAAAAATGATACCTCACTTGTGTGGGTAGGCCTAGCGCCCATGACAGGAAATGCCCCAAAACGCAACGTGGACAGATCACATTTTTTGAAAGAAAACAGAGGTGTTTTTTGCAAAGTGCCTACCTGTAGATTTTGGCCTCTAGCTCAGTCGGCACCTAGGGAAACCTACCAAACCTGTGCTTTGTTTAAAACTAGAGACCTAGGGGAATCCAAGATGGGGTGACTTGTGGGGCTCTGACCAGGTTCTGTTACCCAGAATGCTTTGCAAACCTAAAGATTTGGCTTAAAAAACAAATTTTCCTCACATTTTGGTGAGAGAAAGTTCTGGAATCAGAGAGGAGCCACAAATTTCCTTCCACCCAGCGTTCCAACAAGTCTCCCGATAAAATTGATATCTCACTTGTGTGGGTAGGCCTAGCGCCCGTGACAGGAAATTCCCCAAAACACAACGTGGACACATCACAATTTTTGAGAGAAAACAGAGGTGTTTTTTGCAAAGTGCCTACCTGTAGATTTTGGCCTCTAGCTCAGCCAGCACCTAGGGAAACCTACCAAACCTGTGCATTTTTGAAAACTAGAGACCTAGGGGAATATAAGATGGGGTGACTTGTGGGGCTCTGACCAGGTTCTGTTACCCAGAATCCTTTGCAAACCTCACAATTTGGCTAACAAAACACATTTTCCTCAAATTTTGGTGACAGAAAGTTCTGGAATCAGAGAGGAGCCACAAATTTCCTTCCACCCAGTGTTCCCCCACATCTCCCGATAAAAATTATACCTCACTTGTGTGGAAAGGCCTAGCGCCCGTGACAGGAAATTCCCCAAAACACAACGTGGACACATCACAATTTTTGAAAGAAAACAGAGGTGTTTTTTTCAAAGTGCCTACCTGTAGATTTTGGCCTCTAGCTCAGCCAGCAACTAGGGAAACCTACCAAACCTGTGCATTTCTGAAAACTAGAGACCTAGGGGAATCTAAGATGGGGTGACTTGTGGGGCTCTGACCAGGTTCTGTTACCCAGAATCCTTTGCAAACCTCACAATTTGGCTAACAAAACACATTTTCCTCAAATTTTGGTGACAGAAAGTTCTGGAATCAGAGAGGAGCCACAAATTTCCTTCCACCCAGCGTTCCCCCACATCTCCCGATAAAAATGATACCTCACTTGTGTGGGTTGGCCTAGCGCCCGTGACAGGAAATGCCCCATAACGCAACGTGGACAGATGACATTTTTTTAAAGAAAACAGAGGTGTTTTTTGCAAAGTGCCTACCTGTAGATTTTGGCCTCTAGCTCAGTCGGCACCTAGGGAAACCTATCAAACCTGTGCATTGTTTAAAACTAGAGACCTAGGGGAATCCAAGATCGGGTGACTTGTGGGGCTCTGACCAGGTTCTGTTACCCAGAATCCTTTGCAAACCTCAAAATTTGGCTAAAAAAACACATTTTCGTCACATTTTGGTTACAGAAAGTTCTGGAATCAGAGAGGAGCCACAAATTTCCTTCGCCCAGCGTTCCCAGAAGTCTCCCGATAAAATTGATACCTCACTTGTGTGGGTAGGCCTAGCGCCCGTGACAGGAAATTCCCCAAAACACAACGTGGACACATCACAATTTTTGACAGAAAACAGAGGTGTTTTTTGCAAAGTGCCTACCTGTAGATTTTGGCCTCTAGCTCAGCCAGCATCTAGGGAAACCTACCAAACCTGTGCATTTTTGAAAACTAGAGACCTAGGGGAATATAAGATGGGGTGACTTGTGGGGCTCTGACCAGGTTCTGTTACCCAGAATCCTTTGCAAACCTCACAATTTGGCTAACAAAACACATTTTCCTCAAATTTTGGTGACAGAAAGTTCTGGAATCAGAGAGGAGCCACAAATTTCCTTCCACCCAGTGTTCCCCCACATCTCCCGATAAAAATTATACCTCACTTGTGTGGAAAGGCCTAGCGCCCGTGACAGGAAATTCCCCAAAACACAACGTGGACACATCACAATTTTTGAAAGAAAACAGAGGTGTTTTTTTCAAAGTGCCTACCTGTAGATTTTGGCCTCTAGCTCAGCCAGCAACTAGGGAAACCTACCAAACCTGTGCATTTCTGAAAACTAGAGACCTAGGGGAATCTAAGATGGGGTGACTTGTGGGGCTCTGACCAGGTTCTGTTACCCAGAATCCTTTGCAAACCTCACAATTTGGCTAACAAAACACATTTTCCTCAAATTTTGGTGACAGAAAGTTCTGGAATCAGAGAGGAGACACAAATTTCCTTCCACCCAGCGTTCCCCCACATCTCCCGATAAAAATGATACCTCACTTGTGTGGGTAGGCCTAGCGCCTGTGACAGGAAATGCCCCAAAACGCAACGTGGACAGATGACATTTTTTTAAAGAAAACAGAGGTGTTTTTTGCAAAGTGCCTACCTGTAGATTTTGGCCTCTAGCTCAGTCGGCACCCTACCAAAACCTGTGCATTGTTTAAAACTAGAGACCAAGGGGAATCCAAGATGGGGTGCCTTGTGGGGCTCTGACCAGGTTCTGTTACCCAGAATCCTTTGCAAACCTAAAAATTTGGCTAAAAAAACACATTTTCGTCACATTTTGGTGACAGAAAGTTCTGGAATCAGAGAGGAGCCACAAATTTCCTTCCACCCAGCGTTCCCACAAGTCTCCCGATAAAATTTATACCTCACTTGTGTGGGTAGGCCTAGCGCCCGTGACAGGAAATTCCCCAAAACACAACGTGGACACATCACAATTTTTGAGAGAAAACAGAGGTGTTTTTTTCAAAGTGCCTACCTGTAGATTTTGGCCTCTAGCTCAGCCAGCAACTAGGGAAACCTACCAAACCTGTGCATTTCTGAAAACTAGAGACCTAGGGGAATCTAAGATGGGGTGACTTGTGGGGCTCTGACCAGGTTCTGTTACCCAGAATCCTTTGCAAACCTCACAATTTGGCTAACAAAACACATTTTCCTCAAATTTTGGTGACAGAAAGTTCTGGAATCAGAGAGGAGCCACAAATTTCCTTCCACCCAGCGTTCCCCCACATCTCCCGATAAAAATGATACCTCACTTGTGTGGGTAGGCCTAGCGCCCGTGACAGGAAATGCCCCATAACGCAACGTGGACAGATGACATTTTTTTAAAGAAAACAGAGGTGTTTTTTGCAAAGTGCCTACCTGTAGATTTTGGCCTCTAGCTCAGTCGGCACCTAGGGAAACCTATCAAACCTGTGCATTGTTTAAAACTAGAGACCTAGGGGAATCCAAGATCGGGTGACTTGTGGGGCTCTGACCAGGTTCTGTTACCCAGAATCCTTTGCAAACCTCAAAATTTGGCTAAAAAAACACATTTTCGTCACATTTTGGTTACAGAAAGTTCTGGAATCAGAGAGGAGCCACAAATTTCCTTCGCCCAGCGTTCCCAGAAGTCTCCCGATAAAATTGATACCTCACTTGTGTGGGTAGGCTTAGCGCCCGTGACAGGAAATTCCCCAAAACACAACGTGGACACATCACAATTTTTGACAGAAAACAGAGGTGTTTTTTGCAAAGTGCCTACCTGTAGATTTTGGCCTCTAGCTCAGCCGGCACCTAGGGAAACCTACCAAACCTGTGCATTTTTGAAAACTAGAGACCTAGGGGAATCTAAGATGGGGTGACTTGTGGGGCTCTGACCAGGTTCTGTTACCCAGAATCCTTTGCAAACCTCACAATTTGGCTAACAAAACACATTTTCCTCAAATTTTGGTGAGAGAAAGTTCTGGAATCAGAGAGGAGCCACGAATTTCCTTCCACCCAGCGTTCCCACAAGTCTCCCGATAAAATTGATACCTCACTTGTGTGGGTAGGCCTAGCCTCCGTAACAGGAAATTCCCTAAAACACAACGTGGACACATCACAATTTTTGACAGAAAACAGAGGTGTTTTTTGCAAAGTGCCTACCTGTAGATTTTGGCCTCTAGCTCAGCCGGCACCTAGGGAAACCTACCAAACCTGTGCATTTTTGAAAACTAGAGACCTAGGGGAATCCAAGATGGTGGTGACTTGTGGGGCTCTGACCAGGTTCTGTTACCCAGAATCCTTTGCAAATATCAAAATTTGGCTAAAAAAACACATTTTCGTCACATTTTGGTGACAGAAAGTTCTGGAATCAGAGAGGAGCCACAAATTTCCTTCCACCCAGCGTTCCCACAAGTCTCCCGATAAAATTGATACCTCACTTGTGTGGGTAGGCTTAGCGCCCGTGAATGGAAATACCCCAAAACACAACGTGGACACATCACAATTTTTGAGAGAAAACAGAGGTGTTTTTTGCAAAGTGCCTACCTGTAGATTTTGGCATCTAGCTCAGCCAGCAACTAGGGAAACCTACCAAACCTGTGCATTTCTGAAAACTAGAGACCTAGGGGAATCTAAGATGGGGTGACTTGTGGGGCTCTGACCAGGTTCTGTTACCCAGAATCCTTTGCAAACCTCACAATTTGGCTAACAAAACACATTTTCCTCAAATTTTGGTGACAGAAAGTTCTGGAATCAGAGAGGAGCAACAAATTTCCTTCCACCCAGCGTTCCCCCACATCTCCCGATAAAAATTATTCCTCACTTGTGTGGGTAGGCCGAGCGCCCATGACAGGAAATGCCCCAAAACGCAACGTGGACAGATCACATTTTTTGAAAGAAAACAGAGGTGTTTTTTGCAAAGTGCCTACCTGTAGATTTTGGCCTCTAGCTCAGTCTGCACCTAGGGAAACCTACCAAACCTGTGCTTTGTTTAAAACTAGAGACCTAGGGGAATCCAAGATGGGGTGACTTGTGGGGCTCTGACCAGGTTCTGTTACCCAGAATCCTTTGCAAACCTAAAGATTTGGCTAAAAAAACAAATTTTCCTCACATTTTGGTGAGAGAAAGTTCTGGAATCAGAGAGGAGCCACGAATTTCCTTCCACCCAGCGTTCCCACAAGTCTCCCGATAAAAATGATACCTCACTTGAGTAGGTAGGCCTAGCGTCCGTAACAGGAAATTCCCCAAAACACAACGTGGACACATCACAATTTTTGACAGAAAACAGAGGTGTTTTTTGCAAAGTGCCTACCTGTAGATTTTGGCCTCTAGCTCAGCCGGCACCTAGGGAAACCAACTAAACCTGTGCATTTTTGAAAACTAGAGACCTAGGGGATTCTAAGATGGGGTGACTTGTGGGGCTCTGACCAGGTTCTGTTACCCAGAATCCTTTGCAAACCTCAAAATGTGGCTAAAAAAACACATTTTCATCATATTTTGGTGACAGAAAGTTCTGGAATCAGAGAGGAGCCACAAATTTCCTTCCACCCAGCGTTCCAACAAGTCTCCCGATAAAATTGATACCTCACTTGTGTGGGTAGGCCTAGCGCCCGTGACAGGAAATTCCCCAAAACACAACGTGGACACATCACAATTTTTGAGAGAAAACAGAGGTGTTTTTTGCAAAGTGCCTACCTGTAGATTTTGGCCTCTAGCTCAGCGGGCACCTAGGGAAACCTACCAAACCTGTGCATTTTTGAAAACTAGAGACCTAGGGGAATCTAAGATGGGGTGACTTGTGGGGCTCTGACCAGGTTCTGTTACCCAGAATCCTTTGCAAACCTCACAATTTGGCTAACAAAACACATTTTCCTCAAATTTTGGTGACAGAAAGTTCTGGAATCAGAGAGGAGCCACAAATTTCCTTCCACACAGTGTTCCCCCACATCTCCCGATAAAAATGATACCTCACTTGTGTGGGTAGGCCTAGCGCCCGCGACAGGAAATGCCCCAAAACGCAACGTGGACACATCACAATTTTTGACAGAAAACAGAGGTGTTTTTTGCAAAGTGCCTACCTGTAGATTTTGGCATCTAGCTCAGCCAGCAACTAGGGAAACCTACCAAACCTGTGCATTTCTGAAAACTAGAGACCTAGGGGAATCTAAGATGGGGTGACTTGTGGGGCTCTGACCAGGTTCTGTTACCCAGAATCCTTTGCAAACCTCACAATTTGGCTAACAAAACACATTTTCCTCAAATTTTGGTGACAGAAAGTTCTGGAATCAGAGAGGAGCAACAAATTTCCTTCCACCCAGCGTTCCCCCACATCTCCCGATAAAAATTATACCTCACTTGTGTGGGTAGGCCGAGCGCCCATGACAGGAAATGCCCCAAAACGCAACGTGGACAGATCACATTTTTTGAAAAGAAAACAGAGGTGTTTTTTGCAAAGTGCCTACCTGTAGATTTTGGCCTCTAGCTCAGTCTGCACCTAGGGAAACCTACCAAACCTGTGCTTTGTTTAAAACTAGAGACCTAGGGGAATTCAAGATGGGGTGACTTGTGGGGCTCTGACCAGGTTCTGTTACCCAGAATCCTTTGCAAACCTAAAGATTTGGCTAAAAAAACAAATTTTCCTCACATTTTGGTGAGAGAAAGTTCTGGAATCAGAGAGGAGACACGAATTTCCTTCCACCCAGCGTTCCCACAAGTCTCCCGATAAAAATGATACCTCACTTGAGTAGGTAGGCCTAGCGTCCGTAACAGGAAATTCCCCAAAACACAACGTGGACACATCACAATTTTTGACAGAAAACAGAGGTGTTTTTTGCAAAGTGCCTACCTGTAGATTTTGGCCTCTAGCTCAACCGGCACCTAGGGAAGCCTACCAAACCTGTGCATTTTTGAAAACTAGAGACCTAGGGTATTCCAAGATGGGGTGACATGTGGGGCTCTGACCAGGTTCTGTTACCCAGAATCCTTTGCAAACCTCAAAATGTGGCTAAAAAAACACATTTTCATCACATTTTGGTGACAGAAAGTTCTGGAATCAGAGAGGAGCCACAAATTTCCTTCCACCCAGCGTTCCAACAAGTTTCCCGATAAAATTGATACCTCACTTGTGTGGGTAGGCCTAGCGCCCGTGACAGGAAATTCCCCAAAACACAACGTGGACACATCACAATTTTTGAGAGAAAACAGAGGTGTTTTTTGCAAAGTGCCTACCTGTAGATTTTGGCCTCTAGCTCAGCCAGCACCTAGGGAAACCTACCAAACCTTTGCATTTTTGAAAACTAGAGACCTAGGGGAATCTAAGATGGGGTGACTTGTGGGGCTCTGACCAGGTTCTGTTACCCAGAATCCTTTGCAAACCTCACAATTTGGCTAACAAAACACATTTTCCTCAAATTTTGGTGACAGAAAGTTCTGGAATCAGAGAGGAGCCACAAATTTCCTTCCACCCAGTGTTCCCCCACATCTCCCGATAAAAATTATACCTCACTTGTGTGGGGAGGCCTAGCGCCCGCGACAGGAAATGCCCCAAAACGCAACGTGGACACATCACAATTTTTGACAGAAAACAGAGGTGTTTTTTGCAAAGTGCCTACCTGTAGATTTTGGCATCTAGCTCAGCCAGCAACTAGGGAAACCTACCAAACCTGTGCATTTCTGAAAACTAGAGACCTAGGGGAATCTAAGATGGGGTGACTTGTGGGGCTCTGACCAGGTTCTGTTACCCAGAATCCTTTGCAAACCTCACAATTTGGCTAACAAAACACATTTTCCTCAAATTTTGGTGACAGAAAGTTCTGGAATCAGAGAGGAGCAACAAATTTCCTTCCACCCAGCGTTCCCCCACATCTCCCGATAAAAATTATACCTCACTTGTGTGGGTAGGCCGAGCGCCCATGACAGGAAATGCCCCAAAACGCAACGTGGACAGATCACATTTTTTTAAAGAAAACAGAGGTGTTTTTTGCAAAGTGCCTACCTGTAGATTTTGGCCTCTAGCTCAGTCTGCACCTAGGGAAACCTACCAAACCTGTGCTTTGTTTAAAACTAGAGACCTAGCGGAATCCAAGATGGGGTGACTTGTGGGGCTCTGACCAGGTTCTGTTACCCAGAATCCTTTGCAAACCTAAAGATTTGGCTAAAAAAACAAATTTTCCTCACATTTTGGTGAGAGAAAGTTCTGGAATCAGAGAGGAGCCACGAATTTCCTTCCACCCAGCGTTCCCACAAGTCTCCCGATAAAAATGATACCTCACTTGAGTAGGTAGGCCTAGCGTCCGTAACAGGAAATTCCCCAAAACACAACGTGGACACATCACAATTTTTGACAGAAAACAGAGGTGTTTTTTGCAAAGTGCCTACCTGTAGATTTTGGCCTCTAGCTCAGCCGGCACCTAGGGAAACATACCAAACCTGTGCATTTCTGAAAACTAGAGACCTAGGGGAATCCAAGATGGGGTGACTTGTGGGGCTCTGATCGGTTCTGTTACCCCGAATCCTTTGCAAACCTCAAAATTTGGCTAAAAAAACACATTTTCGTCACATTTTGGTAACAGAAAGTTCTGGAATCAGAGAGGAGCCACAAATTTCCTTCCACCCAGCGTTCCCACAAGTCTCCCGATAAAATTGATACCTCACTTGTGTGGGTAGGCCTAGCGCCCGTGACAGGAAATTCCCCAAAACACAACGTGGACACATCACAATTTTTGAGAGAAAACAGAGGTGTTTTTTGCAAAGTGCCTACCTGTAGATTTTGGCCTCTAGCTCAGCCAGCACCTAGGGAAACCTACCAAACCTGTGCATTTTTGAAAACTAGAGACCTAGGGGAATCTAAGATGGGGTGACTTGTGGGGCTCTGACCAGGTTCTGTTACCCAGAATCCTTTGCAAACCTCACAATTTGGCTAACAAAACACATTTTCCTCAAATTTTGGTGACAGAAAGTTCTGGAATCAGAGAGGAGCCACAAATTTCCTTCCACCCAGTGTTCCCCCACATCTCCCGATAAAAATTATACCTCACTTGTGTGGGGAGGCCTAGCGCCCGAGACAGGAAATGCCCCTAAACGCAATGTGGACACATCACAATTTTTGACAGAAAACAGAGGTGTTTTTTGCAAAGTGCCTACCTGTAGATTTTGGCATCTAGCTCAGCCAGCAACTAGGGAAACCTACCAAACCTGTGCATTTCTGAAAACTAGAGACCTAGGGGAATCTAAGATGGGGTGACTTGTGGGGCTCTGACCAGGTTCTGTTACCCAGAATCCTTTGCAAACCTCACAATTTGGCTAACAAAACACATTTTCCTCAAATTTTGGTGACAGAAAGTTCTGGAATCAGAGAGGAGCAACAAATTTCCTTCCACCCAGCGTTCCCCCACATCTCCCGATAAAAATTATACCTCACTTGTGTGGGTAGGCCGAGCGCCCATGACAGGAAATGCCCCAAAACACAACGTGGACAGATCACATTTTTTTAAAGAAAACAGAGGTGTTTTTTGCAAAGTGCCTACCTGTAGATTTTGGCCTCTAGCTCAGTCTGCACCTAGGGAAACCTACCAAACCTGTGCTTTGTTTAAAACTAGAGACCTAGCGGAATCCAAGATGGGGTGACTTGTGGGGCTCTGACCAGGTTCTGTTACCCAGAATCCTTTGCAAACCTAAAGATTTGGCTAAAAAAACAAATTTTCCTCACATTTTGGTGAGAGAAAGTTCTGGAATCAGAGAGGAGCCACGAATTTCCTTCCACCCAGCGTTCCCACAAGTCTCCCGATAAAAATGATACCTCACTTGAGTAGGTAGGCCTAGCGTCCGTAACAGGAAATTCCCCAAAACACAACGTGGACACATCACAATTTTTGACAGAAAACAGAGGTGTTTTTTGCAAAGTGCCTACCTGTAGATTTTGGCCTCTAGCTCAGCCGGCACCTAGGGAAACATACCAAACCTGTGCATTTCTGAAAACTAGAGACCTAGGGGAATCCAAGATGGGGTGACTTGTGGGGCTCTGATCGGTTCTGTTACCCCGAATCCTTTGCAAACCTCAAAATTTGGCTAAAAAAACACATTTTCGTCACATTTTGGTAACAGAAAGTTCTGGAATCAGAGAGGAGCCACAAATTTCCTTCCACCCAGCGTTCCCACAAGTCTCCCGATAAAATTGATACCTCACTTGTGTGGGTAGGCCTATCGCCCGTGACAGGAAATTCCCCAAAACACAACGTGGACACATCACAATTTTTGAGAGAAAACAGAGGTGTTTTTTGCAAAGTGCCTACCTGTAGATTTTGGCCTCTAGCTCAGCCAGCAACTAGGGAAACCTACCAAACCTGTGCATTTCTGAAAACTAGATACCTAGGGGAATCTAAGATGGGGTGACTTGTGGGGCTCTGACCAGGTTCTGTTACCCAGAATCCTTTGCAAACCTCACAATTTGGCTAACAAAACACATTTTCCTCAAATTTTGGTGACAGAAAGTTCTGGAATCAGAGAGGAGCCACAAATTTCCTTCCACCCAGTGTTCCCCCATATCTCCCGATAAAAATTATACCTCACTTGTGTGGGTAGGCCTAGCGCCCGCGACAGGAAATGCCCCAAAACGCAACGTGGACACATCACATTTTTTGAAAGAAAACAGAGGTGTTTTTTGCAAAGTGCCTACCTGTAGATTTTGGCCTCTAGCTCAGCCGGCACCTAGGGAAACCTACCAAACCTGTGCATTTTTGAAAACTAGAGACCTAGGGGATTCCAAGATGGGGTGACTTGTGGGGCTCTGACCAGGTTCTGTTACCCAGAATCCTTTGCAAACCTCAAAATGTGGCTAAAAAAACACATTTTCATCACATTTTGGTGACAGAAAGTTCTGGAATCAGAGAGGAGCCACAAATTTCCTTCCACCCAGCGTTCCAACAAGTTTCCCGATAAAATTGATACCTCACTTGTGTGGGTAGGCCTAGCGCCCGTGACAGGAAATTCCCCAAAACACAACGTGGACACATCACAATTTTTGAGAGAAAACAGAGGTGTTTTTTGCAAAGTGCCTACCTGTAGATTTTGGCCTCTAGCTCAGCCAGCACCTAGGGAAACCTACCAAACCTTTGCATTTTTGAAAACTAGAGACCTAGGGGAATCTAAGATGGGGTGACTTGTGGGGCTCTGACCAGGTTCTGTTACCCAGAATCCTTTGCAAACCTCACAATTTGGCTAACAAAACACATTTTCCTCAAATTTTGGTGACAGAAAGTTCTGGAATCAGAGAGGAGCCACAAATTTCCTTCCACCCAGTGTTCCCCCACATCTCCCGATAAAAATTATACCTCACTTGTGTGGGGAGGCCTAGCGCCCGCGACAGGAAATGCCCCAAAACGCAACGTGGACACATCACAATTTTTGACAGAAAACAGAGGTGTTTTTTGCAAAGTGCCTACCTGTAGATTTTGGCATCTAGCTCAGCCAGCAACTAGGGAAACCTACCAAACCTGTGCATTTCTGAAAACTAGAGACCTAGGGGAATCTAAGATGGGGTGACTTGTGGGGCTCTGACCAGGTTCTGTTACCCAGAATCCTTTGCAAACCTCACAATTTGGCTAACAAAACACATTTTCCTCAAATTTTGGTGACAGAAAGTTCTGGAATCAGAGAGGAGCAACAAATTTCCTTCCACCCAGCGTTCCCCCACATCTCCCGATAAAAATTATACCTCACTTGTGTGGGTAGGCCGAGCGCCCATGACAGGAAATGCCCCAAAACGCAACGTGGACAGATCACATTTTTTTAAAGAAAACAGAGGTGTTTTTTGCAAAGTGCCTACCTGTAGATTTTGGCCTCTAGCTCAGTCTGCACCTAGGGAAACCTACCAAACCTGTGCTTTGTTTAAAACTAGAGACCTAGCGGAATCCAAGATGGGGTGACTTGTGGGGCTCTGACCAGGTTCTGTTACCCAGAATCCTTTGCAAACCTAAAGATTTGGCTAAAAAAACAAATTTTCCTCACATTTTGGTGAGAGAAAGTTCTGGAATCAGAGAGGAGCCACGAATTTCCTTCCACCCAGCGTTCCCACAAGTCTCCCGATAAAAATGATACCTCACTTGAGTAGGTAGGCCTAGCGTCCGTAACAGGAAATTCCCCAAAACACAACGTGGACACATCACAATTTTTGACAGAAAACAGAGGTGTTTTTTGCAAAGTGCCTACCTGTAGATTTTGGCCTCTAGCTCAGCCGGCACCTAGGGAAACATACCAAACCTGTGCATTTCTGAAAACTAGAGACCTAGGGGAATCCAAGATGGGGTGACTTGTGGGGCTCTGATCGGTTCTGTTACCCCGAATCCTTTGCAAACCTCAAAATTTGGCTAAAAAAACACATTTTCGTCACATTTTGGTAACAGAAAGTTCTGGAATCAGAGAGGAGCCACAAATTTCCTTCCACCCAGCGTTCCCACAAGTCTCCCGATAAAATTGATACCTCACTTGTGTGGGTAGGCCTAGCGCCCGTGACAGGAAATTCCCCAAAACACAACGTGGACACATCACAATTTTTGAGAGAAAACAGAGGTGTTTTTTGCAAAGTGCCTACCTGTAGATTTTGGCCTCTAGCTCAGCCAGCACCTAGGGAAACCTACCAAACCTGTGCATTTTTGAAAACTAGAGACCTAGGGGAATCTAAGATGGGGTGACTTGTGGGGCTCTGACCAGGTTCTGTTACCCAGAATCCTTTGCAAACCTCACAATTTGGCTAACAAAACACATTTTCCTCAAATTTTGGTGACAGAAAGTTCTGGAATCAGAGAGGAGCCACAAATTTCCTTCCACCCAGTGTTCCCCCACATCTCCCGATAAAAATTATACCTCACTTGTGTGGGGAGGCCTAGCGCCCGAGACAGGAAATGCCCCTAAACGCAATGTGGACACATCACAATTTTTGACAGAAAACAGAGGTGTTTTTTGCAAAGTGCCTACCTGTAGATTTTGGCATCTAGCTCAGCCAGCAACTAGGGAAACCTACCAAACCTGTGCATTTCTGAAAACTAGAGACCTAGGGGAATCTAAGATGGGGTGACTTGTGGGGCTCTGACCAGGTTCTGTTACCCAGAATCCTTTGCAAACCTCACAATTTGGCTAACAAAACACATTTTCCTCAAATTTTGGTGACAGAAAGTTCTGGAATCAGAGAGGAGCAACAAATTTCCTTCCACCCAGCGTTCCCCCACATCTCCCGATAAAAATTATACCTCACTTGTGTGGGTAGGCCGAGCGCCCATGACAGGAAATGCCCCAAAACACAACGTGGACAGATCACATTTTTTTAAAGAAAACAGAGGTGTTTTTTGCAAAGTGCCTACCTGTAGATTTTGGCCTCTAGCTCAGTCTGCACCTAGGGAAACCTACCAAACCTGTGCTTTGTTTAAAACTAGAGACCTAGCGGAATCCAAGATGGGGTGACTTGTGGGGCTCTGACCAGGTTCTGTTACCCAGAATCCTTTGCAAACCTAAAGATTTGGCTAAAAAAACAAATTTTCCTCACATTTTGGTGAGAGAAAGTTCTGGAATCAGAGAGGAGCCACGAATTTCCTTCCACCCAGCGTTCCCACAAGTCTCCCGATAAAAATGATACCTCACTTGAGTAGGTAGGCCTAGCGTCCGTAACAGGAAATTCCCCAAAACACAACGTGGACACATCACAATTTTTGACAGAAAACAGAGGTGTTTTTTGCAAAGTGCCTACCTGTAGATTTTGGCCTCTAGCTCAGCCGGCACCTAGGGAAACATACCAAAC
Source organism: Pleurodeles waltl (assembly GCF_031143425.1). Lineage (NCBI taxonomy): Eukaryota > Metazoa > Chordata > Amphibia > Caudata > Salamandridae > Pleurodeles > Pleurodeles waltl. Next base: position 919,451,833 of record NC_090447.1, read on the forward strand.
CTGTGCATTTCTGAAAACTAGAGACCTAGGGGAATCCAAGATGGGGTGACTTGTGGGGCTCTGATCGGTTCTGTTACCCCGAATCCTTTGCAAACCTCAAAATTTGGCTAAAAAAACACATTTTCGTCACATTTTGGTAACAGAAAGTTCTGGAATCAGAGAGGAGCCACAAATTTCCTTCCACCCAGCGTTCCCACAAGTCTCCCGATAAAATTGATACCTCACTTGTGTGGGTAGGCCTATCGCCCGTGACAGGAAATTCCCCAAAACACAACGTGGACACATCACAATTTTTGAGAGAAAACAGAGGTGTTTTTTGCAAAGTGCCTACCTGTAGATTTTGGCCTCTAGCTCAGCCAGCAACTAGGGAAACCTACCAAACCTGTGCATTTCTGAAAACTAGATACCTAGGGGAATCTAAGATGGGGTGACTTGTGGGGCTCTGACCAGGTTCTGTTACCCAGAATCCTTTGCAAACCTCACAATTTGGCTAACAAAACACATTTTCCTCAAATTTTGGTGACAGAAAGTTCTGGAATCAGAGAGGAGCCACAAATTTCCTTCCACCCAGTGTTCCCCCATATCTCCCGATAAAAATTATACCTCACTTGTGTGGGTAGGCCTAGCGCCCGCGACAGGAAATGCCCCAAAACGCAACGTGGACACATCACATTTTTTGAAAGAAAACAGAGGTGTTTTTTGCAAAGTGCCTACCTGTAGATTTTGGCCTCTAGCTCAGCCGGCACCTAGGGAAACCTACCAAACCTGTGCATTTTTGAAAACTAGAGACCTAGGGGATTCCAAGATGGGGTGACTTGTGGGGCTCTGACCAGGTTCTGTTACCCAGAATCCTTTGCAAACCTCAAAATGTGGCTAAAAAAACACATTTTCATCACATTTTGGTGACAGAAAGTTCTGGAATCAGAGAGGAGCCACAAATTTCCTTCCACCCAGCGTTCCAACAAGTCTCCCGATAAAATTGATACCTCACTTGTGTGGGTAGGCCTAGCGCCCGTGACAGGAAATTCCCCAAAACACAACGTGGACACATCACAATTTTTGAGAGAAAACAGAGGTGTTTTTTGCAAAGTGCCTACCTGTAGATTTTGGCCTCTAGCTCAGCCAGCACCTAGGGAAACCTACCAAACCTGTGCATTTTTGAAAACTAGAGAGCTAGGGGAAACTAAGATGGGGTGACTTGTGGGGCTCTGACCAGGTTCTGTTACCCAGAATCCTTTGCAAACCTCACAATTTGGCTAACAAAACACATTTTCCTCAAATTTTGGTGACAGAAAGTTCTGGAATCAGAGAGGAGCCACAAATTTCCTTCCACCCAGTGTTCCCCCACATCTCCCGATAAAAATTATACCTCACTTGTGTGGGTAGGCCTAGCACCCGCGACAGGAAATGCCCCAAAACGCAACGTGGACACATCACATTTTTTGAAAGAAAACAGAGGTGTTTTTTGCAAAGTGCCTACCTGTAGATTTTGGCCTCTAGCTCAGCCGGCACCTAGGGAAACCTACCAAACCTGTGCATTTTTTAAAACTAGAGACCTAGGGGATTCCAAGATGGGGTGACTTGTGGGGCTCTGACCAGGTTCTGTTACCCAGAATCCTTTGCAAACCTCAAAATGTGGCTAAAAAAACACATTTTCATCACATTTTGGTGACAGAAAGTTCTGGAATCAGAGAGGAGCCACAAATTTCCTTCCACCCAGTGTTCCCCCACATCTCCCGATAAAAATTATACCTCACTTGTGTGGGTAGGCCTAGCGCCCGCGACAGGAAATGCCCCAAAACGCAACGTGGACACATCACATTTTTTGAAAGAAAACAGAGGTGTTTTTTGCAAAGTGCCTACCTGTAGATTTTGGCCTCTAGCTCAGCCGGCACCTAGGGAAACCTACCAAACCTGTGCATTTTTGAAAACTAGAGACCTAGGGGATTCCAAGTTGGGGTGACTTGTGGGGCTCTGACCAGGTTCTGTTACCCAGAATCCTTTGCAAACCTCAAAATGTGGCTAAAAAAACACATTTTCATCACATTTTGGTGACAGAAAGTTCTGGAATCAGAGAGGAGCCACAAATTTCCTTCCACCCAGTGTTCCCCCACATCTCCCGATAAAAATTATACCTCACTTGTGTGGGTAGGCCTAGCGCCCGTGACAGGAAATTCCCCAAAACACAACGTGGACACATCACAATTTTTGAGAGAAAACAGAGGTGTTTTTTGCAAAGTGCCTACCTGTAGATTTTGGCCTCTAGCTCAGCCAGCACCTAGGGAAACCTACCAAACCTGTGCATTTTTGAAAACTAGAGACCTAGGGGAATCTAAGATGGGGTGACTTGTGGGGTTCTGACCAGGTTCTGTTACCCAGAATCCTTTGCAAACCTCACAATTTGGCTAACAAAACACATTTTCCTCAAATTTTGGTGACAGAAAGTTCTGGAATCAGAGAGGAGCCACAAATTTCCTTCCACCCAGTGTTCCCCCACATCTCCCGATAAAAATTATACCTCACTTGTGTGGGTAGGCCTAGCGCCCGCGACAGGAAATGCCCCAAAACGCAACGTGGACACATCACAATTTTTGACAGATAACAGAGGTGTTTTTTGCAAAGTGCCTACCTGTAGATTTTGGCATCTAGCTCAGCCAGCAACTAGGGAAACCTACCAAACCTGTGCATTTCTGAAAACTAGAGACCTAGGGGAATCTAAGATGGGGTAACTTGTGGGGCTCTGACCAGGTTCTGTTACCCAGAATCCTTTGCAAACCTCACAATTTGGCTAACAAAACACATTTTCCTCAAATTTTGGTGACAGAAAGTTCTGGAATCAGAGAGGAGCAACAAATTTCCTTCCACCCAGCGTTCCCCCACATCTCCCGATAAAAATTATACCTCACTTGTGTGGGTAGGCCGAGCGCCCATGACAGGAAATGCCCCAAAACGCAACGTGGACAGATCACATTTTTTGAAAGAAAACAGAGGTGTTTTTTGCAAAGTGCCTACCTGTAGATTTTGGCCTCTAGCTCAGTCTGCACCTAGGGAAACCTACCAAACCTGTGCTTTGTTTAAAACTAGAGACCTAGGGGAATCCAAGATGGGGTGACTTGTGGGGCTCTGACCAGGTTCTGTTACCCAGAATCCTTTGCAAACCTAAAGATTTGGCTAAAAAAACTAATTTTCCTCACATTTTGGTGAGAGAAAGTTCTGGAATCAGAGAGGAGCCACGAATTTCCTTCCACCCAGCGTTCCACAAGTCTCCCGATAAAAATGATACCTCACTTGAGTAGGTAGGCCTAGCGTCCGTAACAGGAAATTCCCCAAAACACAACGTGGACACATCACAATTTTTGACAGAAAACAGAGGTGTTTTTTGCAAAGTGCCTACCTGTAGATTTTGGCCTCTAGCTCAGCCGCACCTAGGGAAACCTACCAAACCTGTGCATTTTTGAAAACTAGAGACCTAGGGGATTCCAAGATGGGGTGACTTGTGGGGCTCTGACCAGGTTCTGTTACCCAGAATCCTTTGCAAACCTCAAAATGTGGCTAAAAAAACACATTTTCATCACATTTTGGTGACAGAAAGTTCTGGAATCAGAGAGGAGCCACACATTTCCTTCCACCCAGCGTTCCAACAAGTCTCCCGATAAAATTGATACCTCACTTGTGTGGGTAGGCCTAGCGCCCGTGACAGGAAATTCCCCAAAACATAACGTGGACACATCACAATTTTTGAGAGAAAACAGAGGTGTTTTTTGCAAAGTGCCTACCTGTAGATTTTGGCCTCTAGCTCAGCCAGCACCTAGGGAAACCTACCAAACCTGTGCATTTTTGAAAACTAGAGACCTAGGGGAAACTAAGATGGGGTGACTTGTGGGGCTCTGACCAGGTTCTGTTACCCAGAATCTTTTGCAAACCTCACAATTTGGCTAACAAAACACATTTTCCTCAAATTTTGGTGACAGAAAGTTCTGGAATCAGAGAGGAGCCACAAATTTCCTTCCACCCAGTGTTCCCCCACATCTCCCGATAAAAATTATACCTCACTTGTGTGGGTAGGCCTAGCGCCCGCGACAGGAAATGCCCCAAAACACAACGTGGACACATCACATTTTTTGAAAGAAAACAGAGGTGTTTTTTGCAAAGTGCCTACCTGTAGATTTTGGCCTCTAGCTCAGCCGGCACCTAGGGAAACCTACCAAACCTGTGCATTTTTGAAAACTAGAGACCTAGGGGATTCCAGGATGGGGTGACTTGTGGGGCTCTGACCAGGTTCTGTTACCCAGAATCCTTTGCAAACCTCAAAATGTGGCTAAAAAAACACATTTTCATCACATTTTGGTGACAGAAAGTTCTGGAATCAGAGAGGAGCCACAAATTTCCTTCCACCCAGCGTTCCAACAAGTCTCCCGATAAAATTGATACCTCACTTGTGTGGGTAGGCCTAGCGCCCGTGACAGGAAATTCCCCAAAACACAACGTGGACACATCACAATTTTTGACAAAAAACAGAGGTGTTTTTTGCAAAGTGCCTACCTGTAGATTTTGGCCTCTAGCTCAGCGGGCACCTAGGGAAACCTACCAAACCTGTGCATTTTTTAAAACTAGAGACCTAGGGGAATCTAAGATGGGGTGACTTGTGGGGCTCTGACCAGGTTCTGTTACCCAGAATCCTTTGCAAACCTCACAATTTTGCTAACAAAACACATTTTCGTCACATTTTGGTGACAGAAAGTTCTGGAATCAGAGAGGAGCCACAAATTTCCATCCACCCAGCGTTCCCACATGTCTCCCGATAAAATTGATACCTCACTTGTGTGGGTAGGCCTAGCGCCCGTGACAGGAAATTCCCCAAAACACAACGTGGACACATCACAATTTTTGAGAGAAAACAGAGGTGTTTTTTGCAAAGTGCCTACCTGTAGATTTTGGCCTCTAGCTCAGCCAGCAACTAGGGAAACCTACCAAACCTGTGCATTTCTGAAAACTAGAGACCTAGGTGAATCTAAGATGGGGTGACTTGTGGGGCTCTGACCAGGTTCTGTTACCCAGAATCCTTTGCAAACCTCACAATTTGGCTAACAAAACACATTTTCCTCAAATTTTGGTGACAGAAAGTTCTGGAATCAGAGAGGAGCAACAAATTTACTTCCAACCAGCGTTCCCCCACATCTCCCGATAAAAATGATACCTCACTTGTGTGGGTAGGCCGAGCGCCCGTGACAGGAAATGCCCCCAAAACGCAACGTGGACACATCACAATTTTTGACAGAAAACAGAGGTGTTTTTTGCAAAGTGCCTACATGTAGATTTTGGCCTCTAGCTCAGCCAGCACCTAGGGAAACCTACCAAACCTGTGCATTTTTGAAAACTAGAGACCTAGGGAAATCTAAGATGGGGTGACTTGTGGAGCTCTGACCAGGTTCTGTTACCCAGAATCCTTTGCAAACCTAAAAATTTGGCTATTAAATCACATTTTCCTCACATTTTGGTGACAGAAAGTTCTGGAATCAGAGAGGAGCCACAAATTTCCTTCCACCCAGCGTTCCCACAAGTCTCCCAATAAAAATGATACCTCACTTGTGTGGGTAGGCCTAGCGCCCGCGACAGGAAATGCCCCAAAACGCAACGTGGACACATCACATTTTTTTAAAGAAAACAGAGGTGTTTTTTGCAAAGTGCCTACTTGTATATTTTGGCCTCTAGCTCAGCCGACACCTAGGGAAACTTACCAAACCTGTGCATTTCTGAAAACTTGAGACGTAGGGGAATCCAAGATGGGGTGACTTTTGGGTCTCTAACCAGGTTCTGTTACCCAGAATCCTTTGCAAACCTCAAAATTTGGCTAAAAAAACACATTTTCATCATATTTTGGTGACAGAAAGTTCTGGAATCAGAGAGGAGCCACAAATTTCCTTCCACCCAGCGATCCCACAAGTATCCCGATAAAAAGGATACCTCACTTGTGTGAGTAGGCCTAGCGCCCGTGACAGGAAATTCCCCAAAACAGAACGTGGACACATCACAATTTTTGAGAGAAAACAGAGGTGTTTTTTGCAAAGTGCCTACCTGTAGATTTTGGCCTCTAGCTCAGCCAGCACCTAGGGAAGACTACCAAACCTGTGCATTTTTGAAAACTAGAGACCTAGGGGAATCTAAGATGGGGTGACTTGTTGGGCTCTGACCAGGTTCTGTTACCCAGAATCCTTTGCAAACCTCAAAATGTGGCTAAAAAAACACATTTTCATCACATTTTGGTGACAGAAAGTTCTGGAATCAGAGAGGAGCCACAAATTTCCTTCCACCCAGCGTTGCAACAAGTCTCCCGATAAAATTGATACCTCACTTGTGTGGGTAGGCCTAGCGCCCGTGACAGGAAATTCCCCAAAACACAACGTGGACACATCACAATTTTTGAGAGAAAACAGAGGTGTTTTTTGCAAAGTGCCTACCTGTAGATTTTGGCCTCTAGCTCAGCCAGCACCTAGGGAAACCTACCAAACCTGTGCATTTTTGAAAACTAGAGACCTAGGGGAATCTAAGATGGGGTGACTTGTGGGGCTCTGACCAGGTTCTGTTACCCAGAATCCTTTGCAAACCTCACAATTTGGCTAACAAAACACATTTTCCTCAAATTTTGGTGACAGAAAGTTCTGGAATCAGAGAGGAGCCACAAATTTCCTTCCACCCAGTGTTCCCCCACATCTCCCGATAAAAATTATACCTCACTTGTGTGGGTAGGCCTAGCGCCCGCGACAGGAAATGCCCCAAAACGCAACGTGGACACATCACATTTTTTGAAAGAAAACAGAGGTGTTTTTTGCAAAGTGCCTACCTGTAGATTTTGTCCTCTAGCTCAGTCGGCACCTAGGGAAACCTACCAAACCTGTGCATTGTTTAAAACTAGAGACGTAGGGGAATCCAAGATGGGGTGACTTGTGGGGCTCTGACCAGGTTCTGTTACCCAGAATCCTTTGCAAACCTAAAGATTTGGCTAAAAAAACACATTTTCCTCACATTTTGGTGAGAGAAAGTTCTGGAATCAGAGAGGAGCCACAAATTTCCTTCCACCCAGCGTTCCCACAAGTCTCCCGATAAAATGTATACATCACTTGTGTGGGTAGGCCTAGCGCCGTGACAGGAAATTCCCCAAAACACAACGTAGACACATCACAATTTTTGAGAGAAAACAGAGGTGTTTTTTGCAAAGTGCCTACCTGTAGATTTTGGCCTCTAGCTCAGCCAGCACCTAGGGAAATCTACCAAACTTGTGCATTTTTGAAAACTAGAGACCTAGGGGAATCTTAGATGGGGTGACTTGTGGGGCTCTGACCAGGTTCTGTTACCCAGAATCCTTTGCAAACCTCACAATTTGGCTAACAAAACACATTTTCCTCAAATCTTGTTGACAGAAAGATCTGGAATCAGAGAGGAGCCACAAATTTCCTTCCACCCAGCGTTCCCCCACATCTCCCGATAAAAATGATACCTCACTTGTGTGGGTAGGCCTAGCGCCTGCGACAGGAAATACCCCAAAACGCAACGTGGACAGATCACATTTTTTGAAAGAAAACAGAGGTGTTTTTTGCAAAGTGCCTACCTGTAGATTTTGGCCTCTAACTCAGTCGGCACCTAGGGAAACCTATCAAACCTGTGCATTGTTTAAAACTAGAGACCTAGGGGAATCCAAGATGGGCTGACTTGTGGGGCTCTGACCAGGTTCTGTTACCCAGAATCCTTTGCAAACCTAAAAATTTGGATATTAAAACACATTTTCCTCACATTTTGGTGACAGAAAGTTCTTAAATCAGAGAGGAGCCACAAATTTCCTTCCACCCAGCGTTCCCACAAGTCTCCCAATAAAAATTATACCTCACTTGTGTGGGTAGGGCTAGCACCCGCGACAGAAAATGGCCCAAAACACAACGTGGACACATCACATTTTTTCACAGAAAACAGAGGTGTTTTTTGCAAAGTGCCTACCTGTAGATTTTGGCCTCTAGCTCAGCCGGCACCTAGGGAAACCTACCACACCTGTGCTTTTTTGAAAACTAGAGACCTAGGGGAATCCAAGATGGGGTGACTTGTGGGGCTCTGACCAGGTTCTGTTACCCAGAATCCTTTGCAAACCTCAAAATTTGGCTAAAAAAACACATTTTCCTCACATTTTGGTGACAGAAAGTTCTGGAATCAGAGAGGAGCCACAAATTTCCTTCCACCCAGCGTTCCCCCACGCCTCCCGATAAAAATGATACCTCACCTGTGTGGGTAGGCCTAGCGCCCGTGACAGGATATGCCCCAAAACGCAAAATGGACACATCACATTTTTTGAAAGAAAACAGAGGTGTTTTTTGCAAAGTGCCTACCTGTAGATTTTGGCCTCTAGCTCAGTCGGCACCTAGGGAAACCTACCAAACCTGTGCATTGTTTAAAACTAGAGACCTAGGGGAATCCAAGATGGGCTGACTTGTGGGGCTCTGACCAGGTTCTGTTACCCAGAATCCTTTGCAAACCTCAAAATTTGGCTAAAAAAACATATTTTCGTCACATTTTGGTTAGAGAAAGTTCTGGAATCAGAGAGGAGCCACAAATTTCCTTCCACCCAGCGTTCCCACAAGTCTCCCAATAAAAATGATACCTCACTTGTGTGGGTAGGGCTAGCACCCGCGACAGAAAATGGCCCAAAACACAACGTGGACACATCACATTTTTTCACAGAAAACAGAGGTGTTTTTTGCAAAGTGCCTACCTGTAGATTTTGGCCTCTAGCTCAGCCGGCACCTAGGGAAACCTACCACACCTGTGCTTTTTTGAAAACTAGAAACCTAGGGGAATCCAAGATGGGGTGACTTGTGGGGCTCTGACCAGGTTCTGTTACCCAGAATCCTTTGCAAACCTCAAAATTTGGCTAAAAAAACACATTTTCCTCACATTTTGGTGACAGAAAGTTCTGGAATCAGAGAGGAGCCACAAATTTCCTTCCACCCAGCGTTCCCACAAGTCTCCCGATAAAACTGATACCTCACTTGTGTGGGTAGGCCTAGCGCCCGTGACAGGAAATTCCCCAAAACAGAACGTGGACACATCACAATTTTGGAGAGAAAACAGAGGTGTTTTTTGCAAAGTGCCTACCTGTAGATTTTGGCCTCTAGCTCAGCCAGCACCTAGGGAAACCTACCAAACCTGTGCATTTTTGAAAACTAGAGACCTAGGGGAATCCAAGTTGGGGTGACTTGTGGGGCTCTGACCAGGTTCTGTTACCCAGAATCCTTTGCAAACTTAAAAATTTGGCTAAAAAAACACATTTTCCTCACATTTTGGTGACAGAAAGTTCTTAAATCAGAGAGGAGCCACAAATTTCCTTCCTCCCAGCGTTCCCACAAGTCTCCCGATAAAAATGATACCTCACTTGTGTGGGTAGGGCTAGCACCCGCGACAGAAAATGGCCCAAAACACAACGTGGACACATCACATTTTTTCACAGACAACAGAGGTGTTTTTTGCAAAGTGCCTACCTGTAGATTTTGGCCTCTAGCTCAGCCGACACCTAGGGAAACCTACCAAACCTGTGCATTTCTGAAAACTTGAGACGTAGGGGAATCCAAGATGGGGTGACTTTTGGGTCTCTAACCATGTTCTGTTACCCAGAATCCTTTGCAAACCTCAAAATTTGGCTAAAAAAACACATTTTCATCATATTTTGGTGACAGAAAGTTCTGGAATCAGAGAGGAGCCACAAATTTCCTTCCACCCAGCGTTCCCACAAGTCTCCCGATAAAAAGGATACCTCACTTGTGTGAGTAGGCCTAGCGCCCGTGACAGGAAATTCCCCAAAACAGAACGTGGACACATCACAATTTTTGAGAGAAAACAGAGGTGTTTTTTGCAAAGTGCCTACCTGTAGATTTTGGCCTCTAGCTCAGCCAGCACCTAGGGAAGACTACCAAACCTGTGCATTTTTGAAAACTAGAGACCGAGGGGAATCTAAGATGGGGTGACTTGTGGGGCTCTGACCAGGTTCTGTTACCCAGAATCCTTTGCAAACCTCACAATTTGGCTAACAAAACACATTTTCCTCAAATTTTGGTGACAGAAAGTTCTGGAATCAGAGAGGAGCCACAAATTTCCTTCCACCCAGTGTTCCCCCACATCTCCCGATAAAAATTATACCTCACTTGTGTGGGTAGGCCTAGCGCCCGCGACAGGAAATTCCCCAAAACGCAACGTGGACACATCACATTTTTTTAAAGAAAACAGAGGTGTTTTTTGCAAAGTGCCTACCTGTAGATTTTGGCCTCTAGCTCAGTCGGCACCTAGGGAAACCTACCAAACCTGTGCGTGCATTGTTTAAAACTAGAGACCAAGGGGAATCCAAGATGGGGTGTCTTGTGGGGCTCTGACCAGGTTCTGTTACCCAGAATCCTTTGCAAACCTAAAAATTTGGCTAAAAAAACACATTTTCGTCACATTTTGGTGACAGAAAGTTCTGGAATTAGAGAGGAGCCACAAATTTCCTTCCACCCAGCGTTCCCACAAGTCTCCCGATAAAATTTATACCTCACTTGTGTGGGTAGGCCTAGCGCCCGTGACAGGAAATTCCCCAAAACACAACGTGGACACATCACAATTTTTTAGAGAAAACAGAGGTGTTTTTTTCAAAGTGCCTACCTGTAGATTTTGGCCTCTAGCTCAGCCAGCAACTAGGGAAACCTACCAAACCTGTGCATTTCTGAAAACTAGAGACCTAGGGGAATCTAAGATGGGGTGACTTGTGGGGCTCTGACCAGGTTCTGTTACCCAGAATCCTTTGCAAACCTCACAATTTGGCTAACAAAACACATTTTCCTCAAATTTTGGTGACAGAAAGTTCTGGAATCGGAGAGGAGCCACAAATTTCCTTCCACCCAGCGTTCCCCCACATCTCCCGATAAAAATGATACCTCACTTGTGTGGGTAGGCCTAGCGCCCGTGACAGGAAATGCCCCAAAACGCAACGTGGACAGATGACATTTTTTGAAAGAAAACAGAGGTGTTTTTTGCAAAGTGCCTACCTGTAGATTTTGGCCTCTAGCTTAGTCGGCACCTAGGGAAACCTACCAAACCTGTGCATTGTTTAAAACTAGAGACCTAGGGGAATCCAAGATCGGGTGACTTGTGGGGTTCTGACCAGGTTCTGTTACCCAGAATCCTTTGCAAACCTCAAAATTTGGCTAAAAAAAACACATTTTCGTTACATTTTGGTTAGAGAAAGTTCTGGAATCAGAGAGGAGCCACAAATTTCCTTCCGCCCAGCGTTCCCAGAAGTCTCCCGATAAAATTGATACCTCACTTGTGTGGGTAGGCCTAGCGCCCGTGACAGGAAATTCCCCAAAACACAACTTGGACACATCACAATTTTTGACAGAAAACAGAGGTGTTTTTTGCAAAGTGCCTACCTGTAGATTTTGGCCTCTAGCTCAGCCGGCACCTAGGGAAACCTACCAAACCTGTGCATTTTTGAAAACTAGAGACCTAGGGGAATCTAAGATGGGGTGACTTGTGGGGCACTGACCAGGTTCTGTTACCCAGAATCCTTTGCAAACCTCACAATTTTGCTAACAAAACACATTTTCCTCAAATTTTGGTGAGAGAAAGTTCTGGAATCAGAGAGGAGCCACGAATTTCCTTCCACCCAGCGTTCCCACAAGTCTCCCGATAAAAATGATACCTCACTTGTGTGGGTAGGCCTAGCGTCCGTAACAGGAAATTCCCCAAAACACAACGTGGACACATCACAATTTTTGACAGAAAACAGAGGTGTTTTTTGCAAAGTGCCTACCTGTAGATTTTGGCCTCTAGCTCAGCCGGCACCTAGGGAAACCTACCAAACCTGTGCATTTTTGAAAACTAGAGACCTAGGGGAATCCAAGATGGTGGTGACTTGTGGGGCTCTGACCAGGTTCTGTTACCCAGAATCCTTTGCAAACCTCAAAATTTGGCTAAAAAAACACATTTTCGTCACATTTTGGTGACAGAAAGTTCTGGAATCAGAGAGGAGCCACAAATTTCCTTCCACCCAGCGTTCCCACATGTCTCCCGATAAAATTGATACCTCACTTGTGTGGGTAGGCCTAGCGCCCGTGACAGGAAATTCCCCAAAACACAACGTGGACACATCACAATTTTTGAGAGAAAACAGAGGTGTTTTTTGCAAAGTGCCTACCTGTAGATTTTGGCCTCTAGCTCAGCCAGCAACTAGGGAAACCTACCAAACCTGTGCATTTCTGAAAACTAGAGACCTAGGGGAATCTAAGATGGGGTGACTTGTGGGGCTCTGACCAGGTTCTGTTACCCAGAATCCTTTGCAAACCTCACAATTTGGCTAACAAAACACATTTTCCTCAAATTTTGGTGACAGAAAGTTCTGGAATCAGAGAGGAGCAACAAATTTACTTCCACCCAGCGTTCCCACACATCTCCCGATAAAAATGATACCTCACTTGTGTGGGTAGGCCGAGCGCCCGTGACAGGAAATGCCCCAAAACGCAACGTGGACAGATCACATTTTTTGAAAGAAAACAGAGGTGTTTTTTGCAAAGTGCCTACCTGTAGATTTTGGCCTCTAGCTCAGTCGGCACCTAGGGAAACCTACCAAACCTGTGCTTTGTTTAAAACTAGAGACCTAGGGGAATCCAAGATGGGGTGACTTGTGGGGCTCTGACCAGGTTCTGTTACCCAGAATCCTTTGCAAACCTAAAGATTTGGCTAAAAAAACAAATTTTCCTCACATTTTGGTGAGAGAAAGTTCTGGAATCAGAGAGGAGCCACGAATTTCCTTCCACCCAGCGTTCCCACAAGTCTCAAGATAAAAATGATACCTCACTTGAGTGGGTAGGCCTAGCGTCCGTAACAGGAAATTCCCCAAAACACAACGTGGACACATCACAATTTTTGACAGAAAACAGAGGTGTTTTTTGCAAAGTGCCTACCTGTAGATTTTGGCCTCTAGCTCAGCCAGCACCTAGGGAAACCTACCAAACCTGTGCATTTTTGAAAACTAGAGACCTAGGGGAATCTAAGATGGGGTGACTTGTGGGGCTCTGACCAGGTTCTGTTACCCAGAATCCTTTGCAAACCTCACAATTTGGCTAACAAAACACATTTTCCTCAAATTTTGGTGACAGAAAGTTCTGGAATCAGAGAGGAGCCACAAATTTCCTTCCACCCAGTGTTCCCCCACATCTCCCGATAAAAATTATACCTCACTTGTGTGGGTAGGCCTAGCGCCCGCGACAGGAAATGCCCCAAAACGCAACGTGGACACATCACATTTTTTGAAAGAAAACAGAGGTGTTTTTTGCAAAGTGCCTACCTGTAGATTTTGGCCTCTAACTCAGTCGGCACCTAGGGAAACCTACCAAACCTGTGCATTGTTTAAAACTAGAGACCTAGGGGAATCCAAGATGGGCTGACTTGTGGGGCTCTGACCAGGTTCTGTTACCCAGAATCCTTTGCAAACCTAAAAATTTGGATATTAAAACACATTTTCCTCACATTTTGGTGACAGAAAGTTCTTAAATCAGAGAGGAGCCACAAATTTCCTTCCACCCAGCGTTCCCACAAGTCTCCCAATAAAAATGATACCTCACTTGTGTGGGTAGGGCTAGCACCCGCGACAGAAAATGGCCCAAAACACAACGTGGACACATCACATTTTTTCACAGAAAACAGAGGTGTTTTTTGCAAAGTGCCTACCTGTAGATTTTGGCCTCTAGCTCAGCCGGCACCTAGAGAAACCTACCACACCTGTGCTTTTTTGAAAACTAGAGACCTAGGGGAATCCAAGATGGGGTGACTTGTGGGGCTCTGACCAGGTTCTGTTACCCAGAATCCTTTGCAAACCTCAAAATTTGGCTAAAAAAACACATTTTCCTCACATTTTGGTGACAGAAAGTTCTGGAATCAGAGAGGAGCCACAAATTTCCTTCCACCCAGCGTTACCCCACGCCTCCCGATAAAAATGATACCTCACCTGTGTGGGTAGGCCTAGCGCCCGTGACAGGATATGCCCCAAAACGCAACATGGACACATCACATTTTTTCAAAGAAAACAGAGGTGTTTTTTGCAAAGTGCCTACCTGTAGATTTTGGCCTCTAGCTTAGTCGGCACCTAGGGAAACCTACCAAACCTGTGCATTGTTTAAAACTAGAGACCTAGGGGAATCCAAGATCGGGTGACTTGTGGGGTTCTGACCAGGTTCTGTTACCCAGAATCCTTTGCAAACCTCAAAATTTGGCTAAAAAAAACACATTTTCGTTACATTTTGGTTAGAGAAAGTTCTGGAATCAGAGAGGAGCCACAAATTTCCTTCCGCCCAGCGTTCCCAGAAGTCTCCCGATAAAATTGATACCTCACTTGTGTGGGTAGGCCTAGCGCCCGTGACAGGAAATTCCCCAAAACACAACGTGGACACATCACAATTTTTGACAGAAAACAGAGGTGTTTTTTGCAAAGTGCCTACCTGTAGATTTTGGCCTCTAGCTCAGCCGGCACCTAGGGAAACCTACCAAACCTGTGCATTTTTGAAAACTAGAGACCTAGGGGAATCTAAGATGGGGTGACTTGTGGGGCACTGACCAGGTTCTGTTACCCAGAATCCTTTGCAAACCTCACAATTTTGCTAACAAAACACATTTTCCTCAAATTTTGGTGAGAGAAAGTTCTGGAATCAGAGAGGAGCCACGAATTTCCTTCCACCCAGCGTTCCCACAAGTCTCCCGATAAAAATGATACCTCACTTGTGTGGGTAGGCCTAGCGTCCGTAACAGGAAATTCCCCAAAACACAACGTGGACACATCACAATTTTTGACAGAAAACAGAGGTGTTTTTTGCAAAGTGCCTACCTGTAGATTTTGGCCTCTAGCTCAGCCGGCACCTAGGGAAACCTACCAAACCTGTGCATTTTTGAAAACTAGAGACCTAGGGGAATCCAAGATGGTGGTGACTTGTGGGGCTCTGACCAGGTTCTGTTACCCAGAATCCTTTGCAAACCTCAAAATTTGGCTAAAAAAACACATTTTCGTCACATTTTTGTGACAGAAAGTTCTGGAATCAGAGAGGAGCCACAAATTTCCTTCCACCCAGCGTTCCCACATGTCTCCCGATAAAATTGATACCTCACTTGTGTGGGTAGGCCTAGCGCCCGTGACAGGAAATTTCCCAAAACACAACGTGGACACATCACAATTTTTGACAGAAAACAGAGGAGTTTTTTGCAAAGTGCCTACCTGTAGATTTTGGCCTCTAGCTCAGCCAGCAACTAGGGAAACCTACCAAACCTGTGCATTTCTGAAAACTAGAGACCTAGGGGAATCTAAGATGGGGTGACTTGTGGGGCTCTGACCAGGTTCTGTTACCCAGAATCCTTTGCAAACCTCACAATTTGGCTAACAAAACACATTTTCCTCAAATTTTGGTGACAGAAAGTTCTGGAATCAGAGAGGAGCAACAAATTTACTTCCACCCAGCGTTCCCACACATCTCCCGATAAAAATGATACCTCACTTGTGTGGGTAGGCCGAGCGCCCGTGACAGGAAATGCCCCAAAACGCAACGTGGACAGATCACATTTTTTGAAAGAAAACAGAGGTGTTTTTTGCAAAGTGCCTACCTGTAGATTTTGGCCTCTAGCTCAGTCGGCACCTAGGGAAACCTACCAAACCTGTGCTTTGTTTAAAACTAGAGACCTAGGGGAATCCAAGATGGGGTGACTTGTGGGGCTCTGACCAGGTTCTGTTACCCAGAATCCTTTGCAAACCTAAAGATTTGGCTAAAAAAACAAATTTTCCTCACATTTTGGTGAGAGAAAGTTCTGGAATCAGAGAGGAGCCACGAATTTCCTTCCACCCAGCGTTCCCACAAGTCTGAAGATAAAAATGATACCTCACTTGAGTGGGTAGGCCTAGCGTCCGTAACAGGAAATTCCCCAAAACACAACGTGGACACATCACAATTTTTGACAGAAAACAGAGGTGTTTTTTGCAAAGTGCCTACCTGTAGATTTTGGCCTCTAGCTCAGCCAGCACCTAGGGAAACCTACCAAACCTGTGCATTTTTGAAAACTAGAGACCTAGGGGAATCTAAGATGGGGTGACTTGTGGGGCTCTGACCAGGTTCTGTTACCCAGAATCCTTTGCAAACCTCACAATTTGGCTAACAAAACACATTTTCCTCAAATTTTGGTGACAGAAAGTTCTGGAATCAGAGAGGAGCCACAAATTTCCTTCCACCCAGTGTTCCCCCACATCTCCCGATAAAAATTATACCTCACTTGTGTGGGTAGGCCTAGCGCCCGCGACAGGAAATGCCCCAAAACGCAACGTGGACACATCACATTTTTTGAAAGAAAACAGAGGTGTTTTTTGCAAAGTGCCTACCTGTAGATTTTGGCCTCTAACTCAGTCGGCACCTAGGGAAACCTACCAAACCTGTGCATTGTTTAAAACTAGAGACCTAGGGGAATCCAAGATGGGCTGACTTGTGGGGCTCTGACCAGGTTCTGTTACCCAGAATCCTTTGCAAACCTAAAAATTTGGATATTAAAACACATTTTCCTCACATTTTGGTGACAGAAAGTTCTTAAATCAGAGAGGAGCCACAAATTTCCTTCCACCCAGCGTTCCCACAAGTCTCCCAATAAAAATGATACCTCACTTGTGTGGGTAGGGCTAGCACCCGCGACAGAAAATGGCCCAAAACACAACGTGGACACATCACATTTTTTCACAGAAAACAGAGGTGTTTTTTGCAAAGTGCCTACCTGTAGATTTTGGCCTCTAGCTCAGCGGGCACCTAGGGAAACCTACCACACCTGTGCTTTTTTGAAAACTAGAGACCTAGGGGAATCCAAGATGGGGTGACTTGTGGGGCTCTGACCAGGTTCTGTTACCCAGAATCCTTTGCAAACCTCAAAATTTGGCTAAAAAAACACATTTTCCTCACATTTTGGTGACAGAAAGTTCTGGAATCAGAGAGGAGCCACAAATTTCCTTCCACCCAGCGTTCCCACATGTCTCCCGATAAAATTGATACCTCACTTGTGTGGGTAGGCCTAGCGCCCGTGACAGGAAATTCCCCAAAACACAACGTGGACACATCACAATTTTTTACAGAAAACAGAGGTGTTTTTTGCAAAGTGCCTACCTGTAGATTTTGGCCTCTAGCTCAGCCAGCAACTAGGGAAACCTACCAAACCTGTGCATTTCTGAAAACTAGAGACCTAGGGGAATCTAAGATGGGGTGACTTGTGGGGCTCTGACCAGGTTCTGTTACCCAGAATCCTTTGCAAACCTCACAATTTGGCTAACAAAACACATTTTCCTCAAATTTTGGTGACAGAAGGTTCTGGAATCAGAGAGGAGCAACAAATTTACTTCCACCCAGCGTTCCCACACATCTCCCGATAAAAATGATACCTCACTTGTGTGGGTAGGCCGAGCGCCCGTGACAGGAAATGCCTCAAAACGCAACGTGGACAGATCACATTTTTTGAAAGAAAACAGAGGTGTTTTTTGCAAAGTGCCTACCTGTAGATTTTGGCCTCTAGCTCAGTCGGCACCTAGGGAAACCTACCAAACCTGTGCTTTGTTTAAAACTAGAGACCTAGGGGAATCCAAGATGGGGTGACTTGTGGGGCTCTGACCAGGTTCTGTTACCCAGAATCCTTTGCAAACCTAAAGATTTGGCTAAAAAAACAAATTTTCCTCACATTTTGGTGAGAGAAAGTTCTGGAATCAGAGAGGAGCCACGAATTTCCTTCCACCCAGCGTTCCCACAAGTCTCAAGATAAAAATGATACCTCACTTGAGTGGGTAGGCCTAGCGTCCGTAACAGGAAATTCCCCAAAACACAACGTGGACACATCACAATTTTTGACAGAAAACAGAGGTGTTTTTTGCAAAGTGCCTACCTGTAGATTTTGGCCTCTAGCTCAGCCAGCACCTAGGGAAACCTACCAAACCTGTGCATTTTTGAAAACTAGAGACCTAGGGGAATCTAAGATGGGGTGACTTGTGGGGCTCTGACCAGGTTCTGTTACCCAGAATCCTTTGCAAACCTCACAATTTGGCTAACAAAACACATTTTCCTCAAATTTTGGTGACAGAAAGTTCTGGAATCAGAGAGGAGCCACAAATTTCCTTCCACCCAGTGTTCCCCCACATCTCCCGATAAAAATTATACCTCACTTGTGTGGGTAGGCCTAGCGCCCGCGACAGGAAATGCCCCAAAACGCAACGTGGACACATCACATTTTTTTAAAGAAAACAGAGGTGTTTTTTGCAAAGTGCCTACCTGTAGATTTTGGCCTCTAACTCAGTCGGCACCTAGGGAAACCTACCAAACCTGTGCATTGTTTAAAACTAGAGACCTAGGGGAATCCAAGATGGGCTGACTTGTGGGGCTCTGACCAGGTTCTGTTACCCAGAATCCTTTGCAAACCTAAAAATTTGGATATTAAAACACATTTTCCTCACATTTTGGTGACAGAAAGTTCTTAAATCAGAGAGGAGCCACAAATTTCCTTCCACCCAGCGTTCCCACAAGTCTCCCAATAAAAATGATACCTCACTTGTGTGGGTAGGGCTAGCACCCGCGACAGAAAATGGCCCAAAACACAACATGGACACATCACATTTTTTCACAGAAAACAGAGGTGTTTTTTGCAAAGTGCCTACCTGTAGATTTTGGCCTCTAGCTCAGCCGGCACCTAGGGAAACCTACCACACCTGTGCTTTTTTGAAAACTAGAGACCTAGGCGAATCCAAGATGGGGTGACTTGTGGGACTCTGACCAGGTTCTGTTACCCAGAATCCTTTGCAAACCTCAAAATTTGGCTAAAAAAACACATTTTCCTCACATTTTGGTGACAGAAAGTTCTGGAATCAGAGAGGAGCCAGAAATTTCCTTCCACCCAGCGTTCCCCCACGCCTCCTGATAAAAATGATACCTCACCTGTGTGGGTAGGCCTAGCGCCCGTGACAGGATCTGCCCCAAAACGCAACATGGACACATCACATTTTTTCAAAGAAAACAGAGGTGTTTTTTGCAAAGTGCCTACCTGTAGATTTTGGCCTCTAGCTCAGTCGGCACCTAGGGAAACCTACCAAACCTGTGCATTGTTTAAAACTAGAGACCTAGGGGAATCCAAGATGGGCTGACTTGTGGGGCTCTGACCAGGTTCTGTTACCCAGAATCCTTTGCAAACCTCAAAATTTGGCTAAAAAAACATATTTTCGTCACATTTTGGTTAGAGAAAGTTCTGGAATCAGAGAGGAGCCACAAATTTCCTTCCACCCAGCGTTCCCACAAGTCTCCCAATAAAAATGATACCTCACTTGTGTGGGTAGGGCTAGCACCCGCGACAGAAAATGGCCCAAAACACAACGTGGACACATCACATTTTTTCACAGAAAACAGAGGTGTTTTTTGCAAAGTGCCTACCTGTAGATTTTGGCCTCTAGCTCAGCCGGCACCTAGGGAAACCTACCACACCTGTGCTTTTTTGAAAACTAGAAACCTAGGGGAATCCAAGATGGGGTGACTTGTGGGGCTCTGACCAGGTTCTGTTACCCAGAATCCTTTGCAAACCTCAAAATTTGGCTAAAAAAACACATTTTCCTCACATTTTGGTGACAGAAAGTTCTGGAATCAGAGAGGAGCCACAAATTTCCTTCCACCCAGCGTTCCCACAAGTCTCCCGATAAAACTGATACCTCACTTGTGTGGGTAGGCCTAGCGCCCGTGACAGGAAATTCCCCAAAACACAACGTGGACACATCACAATTTTTGAGAGAAAACAGAGGTGTTTTTTGCAAAGTGCCTACCTGTAGATTTTGGCCTCTAGCTCAGCCAGCACCTAGGGAAACCTACCAAACCTGTGCATTTTTGAAAACTAGAGACCTAGGGGAATCTAAGATGGGGTGACTTGTGGGGCTCTGACCAGGTTCTGTTACCCAGAATCCTTTGCAAACCTCACAATTTGGCTAACAAAACACATTTTCCCCAAATTTTGGTGACAGAAAGTTCTGGAATCAGAGAGGAGCCACAAATTTCCTTCCACCCAGTGTTCCCCCACATCTCCCGATAAAAATTATACCTCACTTGTGTGGGTAGGCCTAGCTCCCGCGACAGGAAATGCCCCAAAACGCAACGTGGACACATCACATTTTTTGAAAGAAAACAGAGGTGTTTTTTGCAAAGTGCCTACCTGTAGATTTTGGCCTCTAACTCAGTCGGCACCTAGGGAAACCTACCAAACCTGTGCATTGTTTAAAACTAGAGACCTAGGGGAATCCAAGATGGGCTGACTTGTGGGGCTCTGACCAGGTTCTGTTACCCAGAATCCTTTGCAAACCTAAAAATTTGGATATTAAAACACATTTTCCTCACATTTTGGTGACAGAAAGTTCTTAAATCAGAGAGGAGCCACAAATTTCCTTCCACCCAGCGTTCCCACAAGTCTCCCAATAAAAATGATACCTCACTTGTGTGGGTAGGGCTAGCACCCGCGACAGAAAATGGCCCAAAACACAACGTGGACACATCACATTTTTTCACAGAAAACAGAGGTGTTTTTTGCAAAGTGCCTACCTGTAGATTTTGGCCTCTAGCTCAGCCGGCACCTAGGGAAACCTACCACACCTGTGCTTTTTTGAAAACTAGAGACCTAGGGGAATCCAAGATGGGGTGACTTGTGGGGCTCTGACCAGGTTCTGTTACCCAGAATCCTTTGCAAACCTCAAAATTTGGCTAAAAAAACACATTTTCCTCACATTTTGGTGACAGAAAGTTCTGGAATCAGAGAGGAGAAACAAATTTCCTTCCACCCAGCGTTCCCCCACGCCTCCCGATAAAAATGATACCTCACATGTGTGGGTAGGCCTAGCGCCCGTGACAGGATATGCCCCAAAACGCAACATGGACACATCACATTTTTTCAAAGAAAACAGAGGTGTTTTTTGCAAAGTGCCTACCTGTAGATTTTGGCCTCTAGCTCAGTCGGCACCTAGGGAAACCTACCAAACCCGTGCATTGTTTAAAACTAGAGACCTAGGGGAATCCAAGATGGGCTGACTTGTGGGGCTCTGACCAGGTTCTGTTACCCAGAATCCTTTGCAAACCTCAAAATTTGGCTAAAAAAACATATTTTCGTCACATTTTGGTTAGAGAAAGTTCTGGAATCAGAGAGGAGACACAAATTTCCTTCCACCCAGCGTTCCCACAAGTCTCCCAATAAAAATGATACCTCACTTGTGTGGGTAGGGCTAGCACCCGCGACAGAAAATGGCCCAAAACACAACGTGGACACATCACATTTTTTCACAGAAAACAGAGGTGTTTTTTGCAAAGTGCCTACCTGTAGATTTTGGCATCTAGCTCAGCCGGCACCTAGGGAAACCTACCACATCTGTGCTTTTTTGAAAACTAGAAACCTAGGGGAATCCAAGATGGGGTGACTTGTGGGGCTCTGACCAGGTTCTGTTACCCAGAATCCTTTGCAAACCTCAAAATTTGGCTAAAAAAACACATTTTCCTCACATTTTGGTGACAGAAAGTTCTGGAATCAGAGAGGAGCCACAAATTTCCTTCCACCCAGCGTTCCCACAAGTCTCCCGATAAAACTGATACCTCACTTGTGTGGGTAGGCCTAGCGCCCGTGACAGGAAATTCCCCAAAACAGAACGTGGACACATCACAATTTTGGAGAGAAAACAGAGGTGTTTTTTGCAAAGTGGCCTCTAGCTCAGCCAGCACCTAGGGAAACCTACCAAACCTGTGCATTTTTGAAAACTAGAGACCTAGGGGAATCCAAGTTGGGGTGACTTGTGGGGCTCTGACCAGGTTCTGTTACCCAGAATCCTTTGCAAACCTAAAAATTTGGCTAAAAAAACACATTTTCCTCACATTTTGGTGACAGAAAGTTCTTAAATCAGAGAGGAGCCACAAATTTCCTTCCTCCCAGCGTTCCCACAAGTCTCCCGATAAAAATGATACCTCACTTGTGTGGGTAGGGCTAGCACCCGCGACAGAAAATGGCCCAAAACACAACGTGGACACATCACATTTTTTCACAGACAACAGAGGTGTTTTTTGCAAAGTGCCTACCTGTAGATTTTGGCCTCTAGCTCAGCCGACACCTAGGGAAACCTACCAAACCTGTGCATTTCTGAAAACTTGAGACGTATTGGAATCCAAGATGGGGTGACTTTTGGGTCTCTAACCAGGTT
This sequence comes from Pleurodeles waltl, assembly GCF_031143425.1. Taxonomy (NCBI): domain Eukaryota; kingdom Metazoa; phylum Chordata; class Amphibia; order Caudata; family Salamandridae; genus Pleurodeles; species Pleurodeles waltl. The sequence continues at coordinate 919,474,106 of NC_090447.1, forward strand.
CTGTTACCCAGAATCCTTTGCAAACCTCAAAATTTGGCTAAAAAAACACATTTTCATCATATTTTGGTGACAGAAAGTTCTGGAATCAGAGAGGAGCCACAAATTTCCTTCCACCCAGCGTTCCCACAAGTCTCCCGATAAAAAGGATACCTCACTTGTGTGAGTAGGCCTAGCGCCCGTGACAGGAAATTCCCCAAAACAGAACGTGGACACATCACAATTTTGGAGAGAAAACAGAGGTGTTTTTTGCAAAGTGCCTACCTGTAGATTTTGGCCTCTAGCTCAGCCAGCACCTAGGGAAACCTACCAAACCTGTGCATTTTTGAAAACTAGAGACCTAGGGGAATCCAAGTTGGGGTGACTTGTGGGGCTCTGACCAGGTTCTGTTACCCAGAATCCTTTGCAAACCTAAAAATTTGGCTAAAAAAACACATTTTCATCATATTTTGGTGACAGAAAGTTCTGGAATCAGAGAGGAGCCACAAATTTCCTTCCACCCAGCGTTCCCACAAGTCTCCCGATAAAACTGATACCTCACTTGTGTGGGTAGGCCTAGCGCCCGTGACAGGAAATTCCCCAAAACAGAACGTGGACACATCACAATTTTGGAGAGAAAACAGAGGTGTTTTTTGCAAAGTGCCTACCTGTAGATTTTGGCCTCTAGCTCAGCCGGCACCTAGGGAAACCTACCAAACCTGTGCATTTTTGAAAACTAGAGACCTAGGGGAATCCAAGTTGGGGTGACTTGTGGGGCTCTGACCAGGTTCTGTTACCCAGAATCCTTTGCAAACCTAAAAATTTGGCTAAAAAAACACATTTTCCTCACATTTTGGTGACAGAAAGTTCTGGAATCAGAGAGGAGCCACAAATTTCCTTCCACCCAGCGTTCCCACAAGTCTCCCGATAAAACTGATACCTCACTTGTGTGGGTAGGCCTAGCGCCCGTGACAGGAAATTCCCCAAAACAGAACGTGGACACATCACAATTTTGGAGAGAAAACAGAGGTGTTTTTTGCAAAGTGCCTACCTGTAGATTTTGGCCTCTAGCTCAGCCAGCACCTAGGGAAACCTACCAAACCTGTGCATTTTTGAAAACTAGAGACCTAGGGGAATCCAAGTTGGGGTGACTTGTGGGGCTCTGACCAGGTTCTGTTACCCAGAATCCTTTGCAAACCTAAAAATTTGGCTAAAAAAACACATTTTCCTCACATTTTGGTGACAGAAAGTTCTGGAATCAGAGAGGAGCCACAAATTTCCTTCCACCCAGCGTTCCCACAAGTCTCCCGATAAAACTGATACCTCACTTGTGTGGGTAGGCCTAGCGCCCGTGACAGGAAATTCCCCAAAACAGAACGTGGACACATCACAATTTTGGAGAGAAAACAGAGGTGTTTTTTGCAAAGTGCCTACCTGTAGATTTTGGCCTCTAGCTCAGCCAGCACCTAGGGAAACCTACCACACCTGTGCATTTTTGAAAACTAGAGACCTAGGGGAATCCAAGATGGGGTGACTTGTGGGGCTCTGACCAGGTTCTGTTACCCAGAATCCTTTGCAAACCTCAAAATTTGGCTAAAAAAACACATTTTCCTCACATTTTGGTGACAGAAAGTTCTGGAATCAGAGAGGAGCCACAAATTTCCTTCCACCCAGCGTTCCCACAAGTCTCCCGATAAAACTGATACCTCACTTGTGTGGGTAGGCCTAGCGCCCGTGACAGGAAATTCCCCAAAACAGAACGTGGACACATCACAATTTTGGAGAGAAAACAGAGGTGTTTTTTGCAAAGTGCCTACCTGTAGATTTTGGCCTCTAGCTCAGCCAGCACCTACGGAAACCTACCAAACCTGTGCATTTTTGAAAACTAGAGACCTAGGGGAATCCAAGTTGGGGTGACTTGTGGGGCTCTGACCAGGTTCTGTTACCCAGAATCCTTTGCAAACCTAAAAATTTGGCTAAAAAAACACATTTTCCTCACATTTTGGTGACAGAAAGTTCTTAAATCAGAGAGGAGCCACAAATTTCCTTCCTCCCAGCGTTCCCACAAGTCTCCCGATAAAAATGATACCTCACTTGTGTGGGTAGGGCTAGCACCCGCGACAGAAAATGGCCCAAAACACAACGTGGACACATCACATTTTTTCACAGACAACAGAGGTGTTTTTTGCAAAGTGCCTACCTGTAGATTTTGGCCTCTAGCTCAGCCGACACCTAGGGAAACCTACCAAACCTGTGCATTTCTGAAAACTTGAGACGTATTGGAATCCAAGATGGGGTGACTTTTGGGTCTCTAACCAGGTTCTGTTACCCAGAATCCTTTGCAAACCTCAAAATTTGGCTAAAAAAACACATTTTCATCATATTTTGGTGACAGAAAGTTCTGGAATCAGAGAGGAGCCACAAATTTCCTTCCACCCAGCGTTCCCACAAGTCTCCCGATAAAAAGGATACCTCACTTGTGTGAGTAGGCCTAGCGCCCGTGACAGGAAATTCCCCAAAACAGAACGTGGACACATCACAATTTTTGAGAGAAAACAGAGGTGTTTTTTGCAAAGTGCCTACCTGTAGATTTTGGCCTCTAGATCAGCCAGCACCTAGGGAAGACTACCAAACCTGTGCATTTTTGAAAACTAGAGACCTAGGGGAATCTAAGATGGGGTGACTTGTGGGGCTCTGACCAGGTTCTGTTACCCAGAATCCTTTGCAAACCTCACAATTTGGCTAACAAAACACATTTTCCTCAACTTTTGGTGACAGAAAGTTCTGGAATCAGAGAGGAGCCACAAATTTCCTTCCACCCAGTGTTCCCCCACATCTCCCGATAAAAATGATACCTCACTTGTGTGGGTAGGCCTAGCGCCCGCGACAGGAAATGCCCCAAAACGCAACGTGGACACATCACATTTTTTTAAAGAAAACAGAGGTGTTTTTTGCAAAGTGCCTACCTGTAGATTTTGGCCTCTAGCTCAGTCGGCACCTAGGGAAACCTACCAAACCTGTGCGTGCATTGTTTAAAACTAGAGACCAAGGGGAATCCAAGATGGGGTGTCTTGTGGGGCTCTGACCAGGTTCTGTTACCCAGAATCCTTTGCAAACCTAAAAATTTGGCTAAAAAAACACATTTTCGTCACATTTTGGTGACAGAAAGTTCTGGAATCAGAGAGGAGCCACAAATTTCCTTCCACCCAGCGTTCCCACAAGTCTCCCGATAAAATGTATACCTCACTTGTGTGGGTAGGCCTAGCGCCCGTGACAGGAAATTCCCCAAAACACAACGTGGACACATCACAATTTTTTAGAGAAAACAGAGGTGTTTTTTTCAAAGTGCCTACCTGTAGATTTTGGCCTCTAGCTCAGCCAGCAACTAGGGAAACCTACCAAACCTGTGCATTTCTGAAAACTAGAGACCTAGGGGAATCTAAGATGGGGTGACTTGTGGGGCTCTGACCAGGTTCTGTTACCCAGAATCCTTTGCAAACCTCACAATTTGGCTAACAAAACACATTTTCCTCAAATTTTGGTGACAGAAAGTTCTGGAATCGGAGAGGAGCCACAAATTTCCTTCCACCCAGCATTCCCCCACATCTCCCGATAAAAATGATACCTCACTTGTGTGGGTAGGCCTAGCGCCCGTGACAGGAAATGCCCCAAAACGCAACGTGGACAGATGACATTTTTTGAAAGAAAACAGAGGTGTTTTTTGCAAAGTGCCTACCTGTAGATTTTGGCCTCTAGCTTAGTCGGCACCTAGGGAAACCTACCAAACCTGTGCATTGTTTAAAACTAGAGACCTAGGGGAATCCAAGATCGGGTGACTTGTGGGGCTCTGACCAGGTTCTGTTACCCAGAATCCTTTGCAAACCTCAAAATTTGGCTAAAAAAACACATTTTCGTCACATTTTGGTTAGAGAAAGTTCTGGAATCAGAGAGGAGCCACAAATTTCCTTCCGCCCAGCGTTCCCAGAAGTCTCCCGATAAAATTGATACCTCACTTGTGTGGGTATGCCTAGCGCCCGTGACAGGAAATTCCCCAAAACACAACGTGGACACATCACAATTTTTGACAGAAAACAGAGGTGTTTTTTGCAAAGTGCCTACCTGTAGATTTTGGCCTCTAGCTCAGCCGGCACCTAGGGAAACCTACCAAACCTGTGCATTTTTTAAAACTAGAGACCTAGGGGAATCCAAGATGGTGGTGACTTGTGGGGCTCTGACCAGGTTCTGTTACCCAGAATCCTTTGCAAACCTCAAAATTTGGCTAAAAAAACACATTTTCGTCATATTTTGGTGACAGAAAGTTCTGGAATCAGAGAGGAGCCACAAATTTTCTTCCACCCAGCGTTCCCACATGTCTCCCGATAAAATTGATACCTCACTTGTGTGGGTAGGCCTAGCGCCCGTGACAGGAAATTCCCCAAAACACAACGTGGACACATCACAATTTTTGAGAGAAAACAGAGGTGTTTTTTGCAAAGTGCCTACCTGTAGATTTTGGCCTCTAGCTCAGCCAGCACCTAGGGAAGACTACCAAACCTGTGCATTTTTGAAAACTAGAGACCTAGGGGAATCTAAGATGGGGTGACTTGTGGGGCTCTGACCAGGTTCTGTTACCCAGAATCCTTTGCAAACCTCACAATTTGGCTAACAAAACACATTTTCCTCAACTTTTGGTGACAGAAAGTTCTGGAATCAGAGAGGAGCCACAAATTTCCTTCCACCCAGTGTTCCCCCACATCTCCCGATAAAAATGATACCTCACTTGTGTGGGTAGGCCTAGCGCCCGCGACAGGAAATGCCCCAAAACGCAACGTGGACACATCACATTTTTTTAAAGAAAACAGAGGTGTTTTTTGCAAAGTGCCTACCTGTAGATTTTGGCCTCTAGCTCAGTCGGCACCTAGGGAAACCTACCAAACCTGTGCGTGCATTGTTTAAAACTAGAGACCAAGGGGAATCCAAGATGGGGTGTCTTGTGGGGCTCTGACCAGGTTCTGTTACCCAGAATCCTTTGCAAACCTAAAAATTTGGCTAAAAAAACACATTTTCGTCACATTTTGGTGACAGAAAGTTCTGGAATCAGAGAGGAGCCACAAATTTCCTTCCACCCAGCGTTCCCACAAGTCTCCCGATAAAATTTATACCTCACTTGTGTGGGTAGGCCTAGCGCCCGTGACAGGAAATTCCCCAAAACACAACGTGGACACATCACAATTTTTTAGAGAAAACAGAGGTGTTTTTTTCAAAATGCCTACCTGTAGATTTTGGCCTCTAGCTCAGCCAGCAACTAGGGAAACCTACCAAACCTGTGCATTTCTGAAAACTAGAGACCTAGGGGAATCTAAGATGGGGTGACTTGTGGGGCTCTGACCAGGTTCTGTTACCCAGAATCCTTTGCAAACCTCACAATTTGGCTAACAAAACACATTTTCCTCAAATTTTGGTGACAGAAAGTTCTGGAATCGGAGAGGAGCCACAAATTTCCTTCCACCCAGCATTCCCCCACATCTCCCGATAAAAATGATACCTCACTTGTGTGGGTAGGCCTAGCGCCCGTGACAGGAAATGCCCCAAAACGCAACGTGGACAGATGACATTTTTTGAAAGAAAACAGAGGTGTTTTTTGCAAAGTGCCTACCTGTAGATTTTGGCCTCTAGCTTAGTCGGCACCTAGGGAAACCTACCAAACCTGTGCATTGTTTAAAACTAGAGACCTAGGGGAATCCAAGATCGGGTGACTTGTGGGGCTCTGACCAGGTTCTGTTACCCAGAATCCTTTGCAAACCTCAAAATTTGGCTAAAAAAACACATTTTCGTCACATTTTGGTTAGAGAAAGTTCTGGAATCAGAGAGGAGCCACAAATTTCCTTCCGCCCAGCGTTCCCAGAAGTCTCCCGATAAAATTGATACCTCACTTGTGTGGGTAGGCCTAGCGCCCGTGACAGGAAATTCCCCAAAACACAACGTGGACACATCACAATTTTTGACAGAAAACAGAGGTGTTTTTTGCAAAGTGCCTACCTGTAGATTTTGGCCTCTAGCTCTGCCGGCACCTAGGGAAACCTACCAAACCTGTGCATTTTTGAAAACTAGAGACCTAGGGGAATCCAAGATGGTGGTGACTTGTGGGGCTCTGACCAGGTTCTGTTACCCAGAATCCTTTGCAAACCTCAAAATTTGGCTAAAAAAACACATTTTCGTCACATTTTGGTGACAGAAAGTTCTGGAATCAGAGAGGAGCCACAAATTTTCTTCCACCCAGCGTTCCCACATGTCTCCCGATAAAATTGATACCTCACTTGTGTGGGTAGGCCTAGCGCCCGTGACAGGAAGTTCCCCAAAACACAACGTGGACACATCACAATTTTTGAGAGAAAACAGAGGTGTTTTTTGCAAAGTGCCTACCTGTAGATTTTGGCCTCTAGCTCAGCCAGCAACTAGGGAAACCTACCAAACCTGTGCATTTCTGAAAACTAGAGACCTAGGGGAATCTAAGATGGGGTGACTTGTGGGGCTCTGACCAGGTTCTGTTACCCAGAATCCTTTGCAAACCTCACAATTTGGCTAACAAAACACATTTTCCTCAAATTTTGGTGACAGAAAGTTCTGGAATCAGAGAGGAGAAACAAATTTACTTCCACCCAGCGTTCCCCCACATCTCCCGATAAAAATGATACCTCACTTGTGTGGGTAGGCCGAGCGCCCGTGACATGAAATGCCCCAAAATGCAACGTGGACAGATCACATTTTTTGAAAGGAAACAGAGGTGTTTTTTGCAAAGTGCCTACCTGTAGATTTTGGCCTCTAGCTCAGTCGGCACCTAGGGAAACCTACCAAACCTGTGCTTTGTTTAAAACTAGAGACCTAGGGGAATCCAAGATGGGGTGACTTGTGGGGCTCTGACCAGGTTCTGTTACCCAGAATCCTTTGCAAACCTAAAGATTTGGCTAAAAAAACAAATTTTCCTCACATTTTGGTGACAGAAAGTTCTGGAATCAGAGAGGAGCCACGAATTTCCTTCCACCCAGCGTTCCCACAAGTCTCAAGATAAAAATGATACCTCACTTGAGTGGGTAGGCCTAGCGTCCGTAACAGGAAATTCCCCAAAACACAACGTGGACACATCACAATTTTTGACAGAAAACAGAGTTGTTTTTTGCAAAGTGCCTACCTGTAGATTTTGGCCTCTAGCTCAGCCGGCACCTAGGGAAACCTACCAAACCTGTGCATTTTTTAAAACTAGAGACCTAGGGGAATCCAAGATGGGGTGACTTGTGGGGCTCTGACCAGGTTCTGTTACCCAGAATCCTTTGCAAACCTCACAATTTGGCTAACAAAACACATTTTCCTCAAATTTTGGTGACAGAAAGTTCTGGAATCAGAGAGGAGCAACAAATTTCCTTCCACCCAGCGTTCCCCCACATCTCCTGATAAAAATGATATCTCACTTGTGTGGGTAGGCCGAGCGCCCGTGACAGGAAATGCCCCAAAACGCAACGTGGACACATCACAATTTTTGACAGAAAACAGAGGTGTTTTTTGCAAAGTGCCTACCTGTAGATTTTGGCCTCTAGCTCAGCCGGCACCTAGGGAAACCAACCAAACCTGTGCATTTTTGAAAACTAGAGACCTAGGGGATTCCAAGATGGGGTGACTTGTGGGGCTCTGACCAGGTTCTGTTACCCAGAATCCTTTGCAATCCTCAAAATGTGGCTAAAAAAACACATTTTCATCACATTTTGGTGACAGAAAGTTCTGGAATCAGAGAGGAGCCACAAATTTCCTTCCACCCAGCGTTCCAACAAGTCTCCCGATAAAATTGATACCTCACTTGTGTGGGTAGGCCTAGCGCCCGTGACAGGAAATTCCCCAAAACACAACGTGGACACATCACAATTTTTGAGAGAAAACAGAGGTGTTTTTTGCAAAGTGCCTACCTGTAGATTTTGGCCTCTAGCTCAGCCAGCACCTAGGGAAACCTACCAAACCTGTGCATTTCTGAAAACTAGAGACCTAGGGGAATCTAAGATGGGGTGACTTGTGGGGCTCTGACCAGGTTCTGTTACCCAGAATCCTTTGCAAACATCACAATTTGGCTAACAAAACACATTTTCCTCAAATTTTGGTGACAGAAAGTTCTGGAATCAGAGAGGAGCCACAAATTTCCTTCCACCCAGTGTTCCCCCACATCTCCCGATAAAAATTATACCTCACTTGTGTGGGTAAGCCTAGCGCCCGCAACAGGAAATGCCCCAAAACGCAACGTGGACACATCACATTTTTTTAAAGAAAACAGAGGTGTTTTTTGCAAAGTGCCTACCTGTAGATTTTGGCCTCTAGCTCAGTCGGCACCTAGGGAAACCTACCAAACCTGTGCATTGTTTAAAACTAGAGACGTAGGGGAATCCAAGATGGGGTGACTTGTGGGGCTCTGACCAGGTTCTGTTACCCAGAATCCTTTGCAAACCTAAAAATTTGGCTAAAAAAACACATTTTCCTCACATTTTGGTGAGAGAAAGTTCTGGAATCAGAGAGGAGCCACAAATTTCCTTCCACCCAGCGTTCCCACAAGTCTCCCGATAAAATTTATACCTCACTTGTGTGGGTAGGCCTAGCGCCGTGACAGGAAATTCCCCAAAACACAACGTGGACACATCACAATTTTTGAGAGAAAACAGAGGTGTTTTTTGCAAAGTGCCTACCTGTAGATTTTGGCCTCTAGCTCAGCCAGCACCTAGGGAAACCTACCAAACTTGTGCATTTTTGAAAACTATAGACCTAGGGGAATCTTAGATGGGGTGACTTGTGGGGCTCTGACCAGGTTCTGTTACCCAGAATCCTTTGCAAACCTCACAATTTGGCTAACAAAACACATTTTCCTCAAATCTTGTTGACAGAAAGATCTGAAATCAGAGAGGAGCCACAAATTTCCTTCCACCCAGCGTTCCCCCACATCTCCCGATAAAAATGGTACCTCACTTGTGTGGGTAGGCCTAGCGCCCGCGACAGGAAATGCCCCAAAACGCAACGTGGACAGATCACATTTTTTGAAAGAAAACAGAGGTGTTTTTTGCAAAGTGCCTACCTGTAGATTTTGGCCTCTAACTCAGTCGGCACCTAGGGAAACCTACCAAACCTGTGCATTGTTTAAAACTAGAGACCTAGGGGAATCCTAGATGGGGTGACTTTTGGGGCTCTGACCAGGTTCTGTTACCCAGAATCCTTTGCAAACCTAAAAATTTGGATATTAAAACACATTTTCCTCACATTTTGGTGACAGAAAGTTCTTAAATCAGAGAGGAGCCACAAATTTCCTTCCACCCAGCGTTCCCACAAGTCTCCCAATAAAAATGATACCTCACTTGTGTGGGTAGGGCTAGCACCCGCGACAGAAAATGGCCCAAAACACAACGTGGACACATCACATTTTTTTCAGAGAAAACAGAGGTGTTTTTTGCAAAGTGCCTACCTGTAGATTTTGGCCTCTAGCTCAGCCGGCACCTAGGGAAACCTACCACACCTGTGCTTTTTTGAAAACTAGAGACCTAGGGGAATCCAAGATGGGGTGACTTGTGGGGCTCTGACCAGGTTCTGATACCCAGAATCCTTTGCAAACCTCACAATTTGGCTAAAAAAACACATTTACCTCACATTTTGGTGACAGAAAGTTCTGGAATCAGAGAGGAGCCACAAATTTCCTTCCACCCAGCGTTCCCCCACGCCTCCCGATAAAAATGATACCTCACCTGTGTGGGTAGGCCTAGCGCCCGTGACAGGATATGCCCCAAAACGCAACATGGACACATCACATTTTTTCAAAGAAAACAGAGGTGTTTTTTGCAAAGTGCCTATCTGTAGATTTTGGCCTCTAGCTCAGTCGTCACCTAGGGAAACCTACCAAACCTGTGCATTGTTTAAAACTAGAGACCTAGAGGAATCCAAGATCGGGTGACTTGTGGGGCTCTGACCAGGTTCTGTTACCCAGAATCCTTTGCAAACCTCAAAATTTGGCTAAAAAAACACATTTTCGTCACATTTTGGTTAGAGAAAGTTCTTGAATCAGAGAGGAGCCACAAATGTCCTTCCACCCAGCGTTCCCACAAGTCTCCCAATAAAAATGATATCTCACTTGTGTGGGTAGGGCTAGCACCCGCGACAGAAAATGGCCCAAAACACAACGTGGACACATCTCATTTTTTCACAGAAAACAGAGGTGTTTTTTGCAAAGTGCCTACCTGTAGATTTTGGCCTCTAGCTCACCTAGGGAAACCTACCACACCTGTGCTTTTTTGAAAACTAGAAACCTAGGGGAATCCAAGATGGGGTGACTTGTGGGGCTCTGACCAGGTTCTGTTAATCAGAATCCTTTGCAAACCTCAAAATTTGGCAAAAAAAACACATTTTCCTCACATTTTGGTGACAGAAAGTTCTGGAATCAGAGAGGAGCCACAAATTTCCTTCCACCCAGTGTTCCCACAAGTCTCCCGATAAAACTGATACCTCACTTGTGTGGGTAGGCCTAGCGCCCGTGACAGGAAATTCCCCAAAACAGAACGTGGACACATCACAATTTTGGAGAGAAAACAGAGGTGTTTTTTGCAAAGTTCCTACCTGTAGATTTTGGCCTCTAGCTCAGCCAGCACCTAGGGAAACCTACCAAACCTGTGCATTTTTGAAAACTAGAGACCTAGGGGAATCCAAGTTGGGGTGACTTGTGGGGCTCTGACCAGGTTCTGTTACCCAGAATCCTTTGCAAACCTAAACATTTGGCTAAAAAAACACATTTTCCTCACATTTTGGTGACAGAAAGTTCTTAAATCAGAGAGGAGCCACAAATTTCCTTCCACCCAGCGTTCCCACAAGTCTCCCGATAAAAATGATACCTCACTTGTGTGGGTAGGGCTAGCACCCGCGACAGAAAATGGCCCAAAACACAACGTGGACACATCACATTTTTTCACAGACAACAGAGGTGTTTTTTGCAAAGTGCCTACCTGTAGATTTTGGCCTCTAGCTCAGCCGACACCTAGGGAAACCTACCAAACCTGTATATTTCTGAAAACTTGAGACGTAGGGGAATCCAAGATGGGGTGACTTTTGGGTCTCTAACCAGGTTCTGTTACCCAGAATCCTTTGCAAACCTCAAAATTTGGCTAAAAAAACACATTTTCATCATATTTTGGTGACAGAAAGTTCTGGAATCAGAGAGGAGCCACAAATTTCCTTCCACCCAGCGTTCCCACAAGTCTCCCGATAAAAAGGATACCTCACTTGTGTGAGTAGGCCTAGCGCCCGTGACAGGAAATTCCCCAAAACAGAACGTGGACACATCACAGTTTTTGAGAGAAAACAGAGGTGTTTTTTGCAAAGTGCCTACCTGTAGAATTTGGCCTCTAGCTCAGCCAGCACCTAGGGAAGACTACCAAACCTGTGCATTTTTGAAAACTAGAGACCTAGGGGAATCTAAGATGGGGTGACTTGTGGGGCTCTGACCAGGTTCTGTTACCCAGAATCCTTTGCAAACCTCACAATTTGGCTAACAAAACACATTTTCCTCAAATTTTGGTGACAGAAAGTTCTGGAATCAGAGAGGAGCCACAAATTTCCTTCCACCCAGTGTTTCCCCACATCTCCCGATAAAAATTATACCTCACTTGTGTGGGTAGGCCTAGCGCCCGTGACAGGAAATGCCCCAAAACGCAACGTGGACAGATGACATTTTTTTAAAGAAAACAGAGGTGTTTTTTGCAAAGTGCCTACCTGTAGATTTTGGCCTCTAGCTCAGTCGGCACCTAGGGAAACCTACCAAACCTGTGCATTGTTTAAAACTAGAGACCTAGGGGAATCCAAGATCGGGTGACTTGTGGGGCTCTGACCAGGTTCTGTTACCCAGAATCCTTTGCAAACCTCAAAATTTGGCTAAAAAAACACATTTTCGTCACATTTTGGTTAGAGAAAGTTCTGGAATCAGAGAGGAGCCACAAATTTCCTTCCGCCCAGCGTTCCCAGAAGTCTCCCGATAAAATTGATATCTCACTTGTGTGGGTAGGCCTAGCGCCCGTGACAGGAAATTCCCCAAAACACAACGTGGACACATCACAATTTTTGAAAGAAAACAGAGGTGTTTTTTGCAAAGTGCCTACCTGTAGATTTTGGCCTCTAGGTCAGCCGGCACCTAGGGAAACCTACCAAACCTGTGCATTTTTGAAAACTAGCGACCTAGGGGAATCTAAGATGGGGTGACTTGTGGGGCTCTGACCAGGTTCTGTTACCCAGAATCCTTTGCAAACCTCAAAATTTGGCTAAAAAAACACATTTTCGTCACATTTTGGTGACAGAAAGTTCTGGAATTAGAGAGGAGCCACAAATTTCCTTCCACCCAGCGTTCCCACATGTCTCCCGATAAAATTGATACCTCACTTGTGTGGGTAGGCCTAGCGCCCGTGACAGGAAATTCCCCAAAACACAACGTGGACACATCACAATTTTTGAGAGAAAACAGAGGTGTTTTTTGCAAAGTGCCTACCTGTAGATTTTGGCCTCTAGCTCAGCCAGCAACTAGGGAAACCTACCAAACCTGTGCATTTCTGAAAACTAGAGACCTAGGGGAATCGAAGATGGGGTGACTTGTGGGGCTCTGACCAGGTTCTGTTACCCAGAATCCTTTGCAAACCTCACAATTTGGCTAACAAAACACATTTTCCTCAAATTTTGGTGACAGAAAGTTCTGGAATCAGAGAGGAGCAACAAATTTACTTCCACCCAGCGTTCCCCCACATCTCCTGATAAAAATGATACCTCACTTGTGTGGGTAGGCCTAGCGCCCGCGACAGGAAATGCCCCAAAACGCAACGTGGACGGATCACATTTTTTGAAAGAAAACAGAGGTGTTTTTTGCAAAGTGCCTACCTGTAGATTTTGGCCTCTAGCTCAGTCGGCACCTAGGGAAACCTACCAAACCTGTGCTTTGTTTAAAACTAGAGACCTAGGGGAATCCAAGATGGGGTGACTTGTGGGGCTCTGACCAGGTTCTGTTACCCAGAATCCTTTGCAAACCTAAAGATTTGGCTAAAAAAACAAATTTTCCTCACATTTTGGTGAGAGAAAGTTCTGGAATCAGAGAGGAGCCACGAATTTCCTTCCACCCAGCGTTCCCACAAGTCTCCCGATAAAAATGATACCTCACTTGAGTGGGTAGGTCTAGCGTCCGTAACAGGAAATTCCCCAAAACACAACGTGGACACATCACAATTTTTGACAGAAAACAGAGGTGTTTTTTGCAAAGTGCCTACCTGTAGATTTTGGCCTCTAGCTCAGCCGGCACCTAGGGAAACCTACCAAACCTGTGCATTTTTGAAAACTAGAGACCTAGGGGAATCCAAGATGGGGTGACTTGTGGGGCTCTGTCCAGGTTCTGTTACCCAGAATCCTTTACAAACCTCAAAATGTGGCTAAAAAAACACATTTTCATCACATTTTGGTGACAGAAAGTTCTGGAATCAGAGAGGAGCCACAAATTTCCTTCCACCCAGCGTTCCAACAAGTCTCCCGATAAAATTGATACCTCACTTGTGTGGGTAGGCCTAGCGCCCGTGACAGGAAATTCCCCAAAACACAACGTGGACACATCACAATTTTTGAGAGAAAACAGAGGTGTTTTTTGCAAAGTGCCTACATGTAGATTTTGGCCTCTAGCTCAGCCAGCACCTAGGGAAACCTACCAAACCTGTGCATTTTTGAAAACTAGAGACCTAGGGAAATCTAAGATGGGGTGACTTGTGGGGCTCTGACCAGGTTCTGTTACCCAGAATCCTTTGCAAACCTCACAATTTGGCTAACAAAACACATTTTCCTCAAATTTTGGTGACAGAAAGTTCTGGAATCAGAGAGGAGCCACAAATTTCCTTCCACCCAGTGTTCCCCCACATCTCCCGATAAAAATTATACCTCACTTGTGTGGGTAGGCCTAGCGCCCGTGACAGGAAATGCCCCAAAACGCAACGTGGACACATCACATTTTTTTAAAGAAAACAGAGGTGTTTTTTGCAAAGTGCCTACCTGTAGATTTTGGCCTCTAGCTCAGTCGGCACCTAGGGAAACCTACCAAACCTGTGCATTGTTTAAAACTAGAGACCAAGGGGAATCCAAGATGGGGTACCTTGTGGGGCTCTGATTAGGTTCTGTTACCCAGAATCCTTTGCAAACCTAAAAATTTGGCTAAAAAAACACATTTTCGTCACATTTTGGTGACAGAAAGTTCTGGAATCAGAGAGGAGCCACAAATTTCCTTCCACCCAGCGTTCCCACAAGTCTCCCGATAAAATGTATACCTCACTTGTGTGGGTAGGCCTAGCGCCCGTGACAGGAAATTCCCCAAAACACAACGTGGACACATCACAATTTTTGAGAGAAAACAGAGGTGTTTTTTGCAAAGTGCCTACCTGTAGATTTTGGCCTCTAGCTCAGCCAGCACCTAGGGAAACCTACCAAACCTGTGCATTTTTGAAAACTAGAGACCTAGGGGAATCTTAGATGGGGTGACTTGTGGGGCTCTGACCAGGTTCTGTTACCCAGAATCCTTTGCAAACCTCACAATTTGGCTAACAAAACACATTTTCCTCAAATCTTGGTGACAGAAAGTTCTGGAATCAGAGAGGAGCCACAAATTTCCTTCCACCCAGCGTTCCCCCACATCTCCCGATAAAAATGATACCTCACTTGTGTGGGTAGGCCTAGCGCCCGCGACAGGAAATGCCCCAAAACGCAACGTGGACAGATCACATTTTTTGAAAGAAAACAGAGGTGTTTTTTGCAAAGTGCCTACCTGTAGATTTTGGCCTCTAGCTCAGTCGGCACCTAGGGAAACCTACGAAACCTGTGCATTGTTTAAAACTAGAGACCTAGGGGAATCCAAGATGGGGTGACTTGTGGGGCTCTGACCAGGTTCTGTTACCCAGAATCCTTTGCAAACGTAAAAATTTGGCTATTAAAACACATTTTCCTCACATTTTGGTGACAGAAAGTTCTTAAATCAGAGAGGAGCCACAAATTTCCTTCCACCCAGCGTTCCAACAAGTCTCCCGATAAAATTGATACCTCACTTGTGTGGGTAGGCCTAGCGCCCGTGACAGGAAATTCCCCAAAACACAACGTGGACACATCAAAATTTTTGAGAGAAAACAGAGGTGTTTTTTGCAAAGTGCCTACATGTAGATTTTGGCCTCTAGCTCAGCCAGCACCTAGGGAAACCTACCAAACCTGTGCATTTTTGAAAACTAGAGACCTAGGGAAATCTAAGATGGGGTGACTTGTGGGGCTCTGACCAGGTTCTGTTACCCAGAATCCTTTGCAAACCTCACAATTTGGCTAACAAAACACATTTTCCTCAAATTTTGGTGACAGAAAGTTCTGGAATCAGAGAGGACCCACAAATTTCCTTCCACCCAGTGTTCCCCCACATCTCCCGATAAAAATTATACCTCACTTGTGTGGGTAGGCCTAGCGCCCGCGACAGGAAATGCCCCAAAACGCAACGTGGACACATCACATTTTTTGAAAGAAAACAGAGGTGTTTTTTGCAAAGTGCCTACCTGTAGATTTTGGCCTCTAGCTCAGTCGGCACCTAGGGAAACCTACCAAACCTGTGGATTGTTTAAAACTAGAGACCAAGGGGAATCCAAGATGGGGTACCTTGTGAGGCTCTGACCAGGTTCTGTTACCCAGAATCCTTTGCAAACCTAAAAATTTGGCTAAAAAAACACATTTTCGTCACATTTTGGTGACAGAAAGTTCTGGAATCAGAGAGGAGCCACAAATTTCCTTCCACCCAGCGTTCCCACAAGTCTCCCGATAAAATTGATACCTCACTTGTGTGGGTAGGCCTAGCGCCCGTGACAGGAAATTCCCCAAAACACAACGTGGACACATCACAATTTTTGAGAGAAAACAGAGGTGTTTTTTGCAAAGTGCCTACCTGTAGATTTTGGCCTCTAGCTCAGCCAGCAACTAGGGAAACCTACCAAACCTGTGCATTTCTGAAAACTAGAGACCTAGGGGAATCTAAGATGGGGTGACTTGTGGGGCTCTGACCAGGTTCTGTTACCCAGTATCCTTTGCAAACCTCACAATTTGGCTAACAAAACACATTTTCCTCAAATTTTGGTGACAGAAAGTTCTGGAATCAGAGAGGAGCAACAAATTTACTTCCACCCAGCGTTCCCCCACATCTCCCAATAAAAATGATACCTCACTTGTGTGGGTAGGCCGAGCGCCCGTGACAGGAAATGCCCCAAAACGCAACGTGGACAGATCACATTTTTTTAAAGAAAACAGAGGTGTTTTTTGCAAAGTGCCTACCTGTAGATTTTGGCCTCTAGCTCAGTCGGCACCTAGGGAAACCTACCAAACCTGTGCTTTGTTTAAAACTAGAGACCTAGGGGAATCCAAGATGGGGTGACTTGTGGGGCTCTGACCAGGTTCTGTTACCCAGAATCCTTTGCAAACCTAAAGATTTGGGTAAAAAAACAAATTTTCCTCACGTTTTGGTGAGAGAAAGTTCTGGAATCAGAGAGGAGCCACGAATTTCCTTCCGCCCAGCGTTCCCACAAGTCTCCCGATAAAAATGATACCTCACTTGAGTGGGTAGGCCTAGCGTCCGTAACAGGAAATTCCCCAAAACACAACGTGGACACATCACAATTTTTGACAGAAAACAGAGGTGTTTTTTGCAAAGTGCCTACCTGTAGATTTTGGCCTCTAGCTCAGCCGGCACCTAGGGAAACCTACCAAACCTGTGCATTTTTGAAAACTAGAGACCTAGGGGAATCCAAGATGGGGTGACTTGTGGGGCTCTGTCCAGGTTCTGTTACCCAGAATCCTTTACAAACCTAAAAATGTGGCTATTAAAACACGTTTTCCTCACATTTTGGTGACAGAAAGTTCTTAAATCAGAGAGGAGCCACAAATTTCCTTCCACCCAGCGTTCCCACAAGTCTGCCAATAAAAATGATACCTCACTTGTGTGGGTAGGGCTAGCACCCGCGACAGAAAATGGCCCAAAACACAACGTGGACACATCACATTTTTTCACAGAAAACAGAGGTGTTTTTTGCAAAGTGCCTACCTGTAGATTTTGGCCTCTAGCTCAGCCGACACCTAGGGAAACCTACCAAACCTGTGCATTTCTGAAAACTTGAGACGTAGGGGAATCCAAGATGGGGTGACTTTTGGGTCTCTAACCAGGTTCTGTTACCCAGAATCCTTTGCAAACCTAAAGATTTGGCTAAAAAAACAAATTTTCCTCACATTTTGGTGAGAGAAAGTTCTGGAATCAGAGAGGAGCCACAAATTTCCTTCCAACCAGCGTTCAAACAAGTCTCCCGATAAAATTGATACCTCACTTGTGTGGGTAGGCCTAGCGCCCGTGACAGGAAATTCCCCAAAACACAACGTGGACACATCACAATTTTTGAGAGAAAACAGAGGTGTTTTTTGCAAAGTGCCTACATGTAGATTTTGGCCTCTAGCTCAGCCAGCAACTAGGGAAACCTACCAAACCTGTGCATTTCTGAAAACTAGAGACCTAGGAGAATCTAAGATGGGGTGACTTGTGGGGCTCAGACCAGGTTCTGTTACCCAGAATCCTTTGCAAACCTCACAATTTGGCTAACAAAACACATTTTCCTCAAATTTTGGTGACAGAAAGTTAAGGAATCAGAGAGGAGCCACAAATTTAATTCCACCCAGCGTTCCCCCACATCTCCCGATAAATATGATACCTCACTTGTGTGGGTAGGCCTAGCGCCCGTGACAGGAAATGCCCCAAAACGCAACGTGGACAGATGACATTTTTTGAAAGAAAACAGAGGTGTTTTTTGCAAAGTGCCTACCTGTAGATTATGGCCTCAAGCTCAGTCGGCACCTAGGGAAACCTACCAAACCTGTGCATTGTTTAAAACTAGAGACCTAGGGGAATCCAAGATCGGGTGACTTGTGGGGCTCTGACCAGCTTCTGTTACCCAGAATCCTTTGCAAACCTCAAAATTTGGCTAAAAAAACACATTTTTGTAATATTTGGTTAGAGAAAGTTCTGGAATCAGAGAGGAGCCACAAATTTCCTTCCGCCCAGTCTTCCCACAAGTCTCCCGATAAAAATGATACCTCACTTGAGTGGGTAGGCCTAGCGCCCGTGACAGGAAATTCCCCAAAACACAACGTGGACACATCACAATTTTTGACAGAAAACAGAGGTGTTTTTTGCAAAGTGCCTACCTGTAGATTTTGGCCTCTAGCTCAGCCGGCACCTAGGGAAACCTACCAAACCTGTGCATTTTTTAAAACTAGAGACCTAGGGGAATCTAAGATGGGGTGACTTGTGGGGCTCTGACCAGGTTCTTTTACCCAGAATCCTTTGCAAACCTCACAATTTTGCTAACAAAACACATTTTCCTCAAATTTTGGTGAGAGAAAGTTCTGGAATCAGAGAGGAGCCACGAATTTCCTTCCACCCAGCGTTCCCACAAGTCTCCCGATAAAAATGATACCTCACTTGTGTGGGTAGGCCTAGCGTCCGTAACAGGAAATTCCCCAAAACACAACGTGGACACATCACAATTTTTGATAGAAAACAGAGGTGTTTTTTGCAAAGTGCCTACCTGTAGATTTTGGCCTCTAGCTCAGCTGGCACCTAGGGAAACCTACCAATCCTGTGCATTTTTGAAAACTAGAGACCTAGGGGAATCCAAGATGGTGGTGACTTGTGGGGCTCTGACCAGGTTCTGTTACCCAGAATCCTTTGCAAACCTCAAAATTTGGCTAAAAAAACACATTTTTGTCACATTTTGGTGACAGAAAGTTCTGGAATCAGAGAGGAGCCACAAATTTCCTTCCACCCAGAGTTCCCACAAGTCTCCTGATAAAATTGATACCTCACTTGTGTGGGTAGGCCTAGCGCCCGTGACAGGAAATTCCCCAAAACACAACGTGGACACATCACAATGTTTGAGAGAAAACAGAGGTGTTTTTTGCAAAGTGCCTACCTGTAGATTTTGGCCTCTAGCTCAGCCAGCAACTAGGGAAACCTACCAAACCTGTGCATTTCTGAAAACTAGAGACCTAGGGGAATCTAAGATGGGGTGACTTGTGGGACTCTGACCAGGTTCTGTTACCCAGAATCCTTTGCAAACCTCACAATTTGGCTAACAAAACACATTTTCCTCAAATTTTGGTGACAGAAAGTTCTGGAATCAGAGAGGAGCAACAAATTTCCTTCCACCCAGCATTCCCCCACATCTCCCAATAAAAATGATACCTCACTTGTGTGGGTAGGCCGAGCGCCCGTGACAGGAAATGCCCCAAAACGCAACGTGGACAGATCACATTTTTTGAAAGAAAACAGAGGTGTTTTTTGCAAAGGGCCTACCTGTAGATTTTGGCCTCTAGCTCAGTCGGCACCTAGGGAAACCTACCAAACCTGTGCTTTGTTTAAAACTAGAGACCTAGGGGAATCCAAGATGGGGTGACTTGTGGGGCTCTGACCAGGTTCTGTTACCCAGAATCCTTTGCAAACCTCACAATTTTGCTAACAAAACACATTTTCCTCAAATTTTGGTGAGAGAAAGTTCTGGAATCAGAGAGGAGCCACGAATTTCCTTCCACCCAGCGTTCCCACAAGTCTCCCGATAAAAATGATACCTCACTTGTGTGGGTAGGCCTAGCGTCCGTAACAGGAAATTCCCCAAAACACAACGTGGACACATCACAATTTTTGACAGAAAACAGAGGTGTTTTTTGCAAAGTGCCTACCTGTAGATTTTGGCCTCTAGCTCAGCCGGCACCTATGGAAACCTACCAAACCTGTGCATTTTTGAAAACTAGAGACCTAGGGGAATCCAAGATGGTGGTGACTTGTGGGGCTCTGACCAGGTTCTGTTACCCAGAATCCTTTGCAAACCTCAAAATTTGGCTAAAAAAACACATTTTCGTCACATTTTGGTGACAGAAAGTTCTGGAATCAGAGAGGAGCCACAAATTTCCTTCCACCCAGCGTTCCCACAAGTCTCCTGATAAAATTGATACCTCACTTGTGTGGGTAGGCCTAGCGCCCGTGACAGGAAATTCCCCAAAACACAACGTGGACACATCACAATTTTTGAGAGAAAACAGAGGTGTTTTTTGCAAAGTGCCTACCTGTAGATTTTGGCCTCTAGCTCAGCCAGCAACTAGGGAAACCTACCAAACCTGTGCATTTATGAAAACTAGAGACCTAGGGGAATCTAAGATGGGGTGACTTGTGGGACTCTGACCAGGTTCTGTTACCCAGAATCCTTTGCAAACCTCACAATTTGGCTAACAAAACACATTTTCCTCAAATTTTGGTGACAGAAAGTTCTGGAATCAGAGAAGAGCAACAAATTTCCTTCCACCCAGCGTTCCCCCACATCTCCCAATAAAAATTATACCTCACTTGTGTGGGTAGGCCGAGCGCCCGTGACAGGAAATGCCCCAAAACGCAACGTGGACAGATCACATTTTTTGAAAGAAAACAGAGGTGTTTTTTGCAAAGTGCCTACCTGTAGATTTTGGCCTCTAGCTCAGTCGGCACCTAGGGAAACCTACCAAACCTGTGCTTTGTTTAAAACTAGAGACCTAGGGGAATCCAAGATGGGGTGACTTGTGGGGCTCTGACCAGGTTCTGTTACCCAGAATCCTTTGCAAACCTCACAATTTTGCTAACAAAACACATTTTCCTCAAATTTTGGTGAGAGAAAGTTCTGGAATCAGAGAGGAGCCACGAATTTCCTTCCACCCAGCGTTCCCACAAGTCTCCCGATAAAAATGATACCTCACTTGTGTGGGTAGGCCTAGCGTCCGTAACAGGAAATTCCCCAAAACACAACGTGGACACATCACAATTTTTGACAGAAAACAGAGGTGTTTTTTGCAAAGTGCCTACCTGTAGATTTTGGCCTCTAGCTCAGCCGGCACCTAGGGAAACCTACCAAACCTGTGCATTTTTGTAAACTAGAGACCTAGGGGAATCCAAGATGGTGGTGACTTGTGGGGCTCTGACCAGGTTCTGTTACCCAGAATCCTTTGCAAACCTCAAAATTTGGCTAAAAAAACACATTTTCGTCACATTTTGGTGACATTAAGTTCTGGAATCAGAGAGGACCACAAATTTCCTTCCACCCAGCGTTCCCACAAGTCTCCTGATAAAATTGATACCTCACTTGTGTGGGTAGGCCTAGCGCCCGTGACAGGAAATTCCCCAAAACACAACGTGGACACATCACAATTTTTGAGAGAAAACAGAGGTGTTTTTTGCAAAGTGCCTACCTGTAGATTTTGGCCTCTAGCTCAGCCAGCAACTAGGGAAACCTACCAAACCTGTGCATTTCTGAAAACTAGAGACCTAGGGGAATCTAAGATGGGGTGACTTGTGGGACTCTGACCAGGTTCTGTTACCCAGAATCCTTTGCAAACCTCACAATTTGGCTAACAAAACACATTTTCCTCAAATTTTGGTGACAGAAAGTTCTGGAAACAGAGAGGAGCAACACATTTCCTTCCACCCAGCGTTCCCCCACATCTCCCAATAAAAATGATACCTCACTTGTGTGGGTAGGCCGAGCGCCCGTGACAGGAAATGCCCCAAAACGCAACGTGGACAGATCACATTTTTTTAAAGAAAACAGAGGTGTTTTTTGCAAAGTGCCTACCTGTAGATTTTGGCCTCTAGCTCAGTCGGCAACTAGGGAAACCTACCAAACCTGTGCATTTCTGAAAACTAGAGACCTAGGGGAATCTAAGATGGGGTGACTTGTGGGTCTCTGACCAGGTTCTGTTACCCAGAATCCTTTGCAAACCAAAAGATTTGGCTAAAAAAACAAATTTTCCTCACATTTTGGTGAGAGAAAGTTCTGGAGTCAGAGAGGAGCCACGAATTTCCTTCCACCCAGCGTTCCCACAAGTCTCCCGATAAAAATGATAGCTCACTTGAGTGAGTAGGCCTAGCGTCCGTAACAGGAAATTCCCCAAAACACAACGTGGACACATCACAATTTTTGACAGAAAACAGAGGTGTTTTTTGCAAAGTGCCTACCTGTAGATTTTGGCCTCTAGCTCAGCCGGCACCTAGGGAAACCTACCAAACCTGTGCATTTTTGAAAACTAGAGACCTAGGGGAATCCAAGATGGGGTGACTTGTGGGGCTCTGACCAGGTTCTGTTACCCAGAATCCTTTGCAAACCTCAAAATGTGGCTAAAAAAACACATTTTCATCATATTTTGGTGACAGAAAGTTCTGGAATCAGAGAGGAGCCACAAATTTCCTTCCACCCAGCGTTCCAACAAGTCTCCCGATAAAATTGATACCTCACTTGTGTGGGTAGGCCTAGCGCCCGTGACAGGAAATTCCCCAAAACACAACGTGGACACATCACAATTTTTGAGAGAAAACAGAGGTGTTTTTTGCAAAGTGCCTACATGTAGATTTTGGCCTCTAGCTCAGCCAGCACCTAGGGAAACCTACCAAACCTGTCCATTTTTTAAAACTAGAGACCTCGGAAATCTAAGATGGGGTGACTTGTGGGGCTCTGACCAGGTTCTGTTACCCAGAATCCTTTGCAAACCTCACAATTTGGCTAACAAAACACATTTTCCTCAAATTTTGGTGACAGAAAGTTCTGGAATCAGAGAGGAGCCACAAATTTTCTTCCACCCAGTGTTCCCCCACATCTCCCGATAAAAATGATACCTCACTTGTGTGGGTAGGCCTAGCGCCCGCGACAGGAAATGCCCCAAAACGCAACGTGGACACATCACATTTTTTGAAAGAAAACAGAGGTGTTTTTTGCAAAGTGCCTACCTGTAGATTTTGGCCTCTAGCTCAGTCGGCACCTAGGGAAACCTACCAAACCTGTGCATTGTTTAAAACTAGAGACCAAGGGGAATCCAAGATGGGGTACCTTGTGGGGCTCTGACCAGGTTCTGTTACCCAGAATCCTTTGCAAACCTAAAAATTTGGCTAAAAAAACACATTTACGTCACATTTTGGTGACAGAAAGTTCTGGAATCAGAGAGGAGCCACAAATTTCCTTCCACCCAGCGTTCCCACAAGTCTCCCGATAAAATTTATACCTCACTTGTGTGGGTAGGCCTAGCGCCCGTGACAGGAAATTCCCCAAAACACAACGTGGACACATCACAATTTTTGAGAGAAAACAGAGGTGTTTTTTGCAAAGTGCCTACCTGTAGATTTTGGCCTCTAGCTCAGCCAGCACCTAGGGAAACCTACCAAACCTGTGCATTTTTGAAAACTAGAGACCTAGGGGAATCTTAGATGGGGTGACTTGTGGGGCTCTGACCAGGTTCTGTTACCCAGAATCCTTTGCAAACCTCACAATTTGGCTAACAAAACACATTTTCCTCAAATCTTGGTGACAGAAAGTTCTGGAATCAGAGAGGAGCCGCAAATTTCCTTCCACCCAGCGTTTCCCCACATCTCCCGATAAAAATGATACCTCACTTGTGTGGGTAGGCCTAGCGCCCGCGACAGGAAATGCCCCAAAACGCAACGTGGACAGATCACATTTTTTTTAAAGAAAACAGAGGTGTTTTTTGCAAAGTGCCTACCTGTAGATTTTGGCCTCTAGCTCAGTCGGCACCTAGGGAAACCTACTAAACCTGTGCATTGTTTAAAACTAGAGACCTAGGGGAATCCAAGATGGGGTGACTTGTGGGGCTCTGACCAGGTTCTGTTACCCAGAATCCTTTGCAAACCTAAAAATTTGGCTATTAAAACACATTTTCCTCACATTTTGGTGACAGAAAGTTCTTAAATCAGAGAGGAGCCACAAATTTCCTTCCACCCAGCGTTCCCACAAGTCTCCCAATAAAAATGATACCTCACTTGTGTGGGTAGGGCTAGCACCCGCGACAGAAAATGGCCCAAAACACAACGTGGACACATCACATTTTTTCACAGAAAACAGAGGTGTTTTTTGCAAAGTGCCTACCTGTAGATTTTGGCCTCTAGCTCAGCCGGCACCTAGGGAAACCTACCACACCTGTGCTTTTTTGAAAACTAGAGACCTAGGGGAATCCAAGATGGGGTGACTTGTGGGGCTCTGACCAGGTTCTGTTACCCAGAATCCTTTGCAAACCTCAAAATTTGGCTAAAAAAACACATTTTCCTCACATTTTGGTGACAGAAAGTTCTGGAATCAGAGAGGAGCCACACATTTCCTTCCACCCAGCGTTCCCCCACGCCTCCCGATAAAAATGATACCTCACCTGTGTGGGTAGGCCTAGCGCCTGTGACAGGATATGCCCCAAAACGCAACATGGACACATCACATTTTTTTTAAAGAAAACAGAGGTGTTTTTTGCAAAGTGCCTACCTATAGATTTTGGCCTCTAGCTCAGCCGGCACCTAGGGAAACCTACCAAACCTGTGCATTTTTTAAAACTAGAGACCTAGGGGAATCCAAGATGGGGTGACTTGTGGGGCTCTGACCAGGTTCTGTTACCCAGAATCCTTTGCAAACCTCAAAATTTGGCTACAAAAACACATTTTCCTCAAATTTTGGTGACAGAAAGTTCTGGAATCAGAGAGGAGCCACAAATTTCCTTCCACCCAGTTTTCCCCCACATCTCCCGATAAAAATTATTCCTCACTTGTGTGGGTAGGCCTAGCGCCCGCGACAGGAAATGCCCTAAAACGCAACGTGGACACATCACAATTTTGGAGAGAAAACAGAGGTGTTTTTTGCAAAGTGCCTACCTGTAGATTTTGGCCTCTAGCTCAGCCAGCACCTAGGGAAACCTACCAAACCTGTGCATTTTTGAAAACTAGAGACCTAGGGGAATCCAAGTTGGGGTGACTTGTGGGGCTCTGACCAGGTTCTGTTACCCAGATTCCTTTGCAAACCTAAAGATTTGGCTAAAAAAACACATTTTCGTCACATTTTGGTGACAGAAAGTTCTTAAATCAGAGAGGAGCCACAAATTTCCTTCCACCCAGCGTTCCCACAAGTCTCCCGATAAAAATGATACCTCACTTGTGTGGGTAGGGATAGCACCCGCGACAAAAAATGGCCCAAAACACAACGTGGACACATCACATTTTTTCACAGACAACAGAGGTGTTTTTTGCAAAGTGCCTACCTGTAGATTTTGGCCTCTAGCTCAGCCGACACCTAGGGAAATCTACCAAACCTGTGCATTTCTGAAAACTTGAGACGTAGGGGAATCCAAGATGGGGTGACTTTGGGTCTCTAACCAGGTTCTGTTACCCAGAATCCTTTGCAAACCTCAAAATTTGGCTAAAAAAATATTTTCATCATATTTTGGTGTCAGAAAGTTCTGGAATCAGAGAGGAGCCACAAATTTCCTTCCACCCAGCGTTCCCACAAGTCTCCCGATAAAAAGGATACCTCACTTGAGTGAGTAGGCCTAGCGCCCGTGACAGGAAATTCCCCAAAACAGAACGTGGACACATCACAATTTTTGAGAGAAAACAGAGGTGTTTTTTGCAAAGTGCCTACCTGTAGATTTTGGCCTCTAGCTCAGCCAGCACCTAGGGAAGACTACCAAACCTGTGCATTTTTGAAAACTAGAGACCTAGGGGAATCTAAGATGGGGTGAATTGTGGGGCTCTGACCAGGTTCTGTTACCCAGAATCCTTTGCAAACCTCACAATTTGGCTAACAAAACACATTTTCCTCAAATTTTGGTGACAGAAAGTTCTGGAATCAGAGAGGAGCCACAAATTTCCTTCCACCCAGTGTTCCTCCACATCTCCCAATAAAAATGATACGTCACTTGTGTGGGTAGGCCTAGCGCCCGCGACAGGACATGCCCCAAAACGCAACGTGGACACATCACATTTTTTTAAAGAAAACAGAGGTGTTTTTTGCAAAGTGCCTACCTGTAGATTTTGGCCTCTAGCTCAGTCACACCTAGGGAAACCTACCAAACCTGTGCATTGTTTTAAACTAGAGACCAAGGGGAATCCAAGATGGGGTGCCTTGTGGGGCTCTGACCAGGTTCTGTTACACAGAATCCTTTGCAAACTTAAAAATGTGGCTAAAAAAACACATTTTCGTCACATTTTGGTGACAGAAAGTTCTGGAACCAGAGAGGAGCCACAAATTTCCTTCCACCCAGCGTTCCCACAAGTCTCCCGATGAAATGTATACCTCACTTGTGTGGGTAGGCCTAGCGCCCGTGACAGGAAATTCCCCAAAACACAACGTGGACACATCACAATTTTTGAGAGAAAACAGAGGTGTTTTTTTCAAAGTGCCTACCTGTAGATTTTGGCCTCTAGCTCCGCTAGCAACTAGGGAAACCTACCAAACCTGTGCATTTCTGAAAACTAGAGACCTAGGGGAATCTAAGATGGGGTGACTTGTGGGGCTCCGACCAGGTTCTGTTACCCAGAATCCTTTGCAAACCTCACAATTTGGCTAACAAAACACATTTTCCTCAAATTTTGGTGACAGAAAGTTCTGGAATCAGAGAGGAGCCACAAATTTCCTTCCACCCAGCGTTCCCCCACATCTCCCGATAAAAATGATACCTCACTTGTGTTGGTAGGCCTAGCGCCCGTGACAGGAAATGCCCCAAAACGCAACATGGGCAGATGACATTTTTTGAAAGAAAACAGATGTGTTTTTTGCAAAGTGCCTACCTGTAGATTTTGGCCTCTAGCTCTGTCGGCACCTAGGGAAACCTACCAAACCTGTGCATTGTTTAAAACTAGAGACCTAGGGGAATCCAAGATCGGGTGACTTGTGGGGCTCTGACCAGGTTCTGTTACCCAGAATCCTTTGCAAACCTCAAAATTTGGCTAAAAAAACACATTTTCGTCACATTTTGGTTACAGAAAGTTCTGGAATCAGAGAGGAGCCACAAATTTCCTTCCACCCAGCGTTCCCACAAGTCTCCCGATAAAATTGATACCTCACTTGTGTGGGTAGGCCTAGCGCCCGTGACAGGAAATTCCCCAAAACACAACGTGGACACATCACAATTTTTGACAGAAAACAGAGGTGTTTTTTGCAAAGTGCCTACCTGTAGATTTTGGCCTCTAGCTCAGCCGGCACCTAGGGAAACCTACCAAACCTGTGCATTTTTGAAAACTAGAGACCTAGGGGAATCTAAGATGGGGTGACTTGTGGGGCTCTGACCAGGTTCTGTTACCCAGAATCCTTTGCAAACCTCACAATTTGGCTAACAAAACACATTTTCCTCAAATTTTGGTGAGAGAAAGTTCTGGAATCAGAGAGGAGCCACGAATTTCCTTCCACCCAGCGTTCCCACAAGTCTCCCGATAAAAATGATACCTCACTTGTGTGAGTAGGCCTAGCGTCCGTAACAGGAAATTCCCCAAAACACAACGTGGACACATCACAATTTTTGACAGAAAACAGAGGTGTTTTTTGCAAAGTGCCTACCTGTAGATTTTGGCCTCTAGCTCAGCCGGCACCTAGGGAAACCTACCAAACCTGTGCATTTTTGAAAACTAGAGACCTAGGGGAATCCAAGATGGTGGTGACTTGTGGGGCTCTGACCAGGTTCTGTTACCCAGAATCCTTTGCAAACCTCAAAATTTGGCTAAAAAAATACATTTTCGTCACATTTTGGTAACAGAAAGTTCTGGAATCAGAGAGGACCCACAAATTTCCTTCCACCCAGCGTTCCCACAAGTCTCCTGATAAAATTGATACCTCACTTGTGTGGGTAGGCCTAGCGCCCGTGACAGGAAATTCCCCAAAACAGAACGTGGACACATCACAATTTTTGAGAGAAAACAGAGGTGTTTTTTGCAAAGTGCCTACCTGTAGATTTTGGCCTCTAGCTCAGCCAGCACCTAGGGAAGACTACCAAACCTGTGCATTTTTGAAAACTAGAGACCTAGGGGAATCTAAGATGGGGTGACTTGTGGGGCTCTGACCAGGTTCTGTTACCCAGAATCCTTTGCAAACCTCACAATTTGGCTAACAAAACACATTTTCCTCAAATTTTGGTGACAGAAAGTTCTGGAATCAGAGAGGAGCCACAAATTTCCTTCCACCCAGTGTTCCCCCACATCTCCCGATAAAAATGATACCTCACTTGTGTGGGTAGGCCTAGCGCCCGCGACAGGACATGCCCCAAAACGCAACGTGGACACATCACATTTTTTGAAAGAAAACAGAGGTGTTTTTTGCAAAGTGCCTACCTGTAGATTTTGGCCTCTAGCTCAGTCACACCTAGGGAAACCTACCAAACCTGTGCATTGTTTAAAACTAGAGACCAAGGGGAATCCAAGATGGGGTGCCTTGTGGGGCTCTGACCAGGTTCTGTTACACAGAATCCTTTGCAAACCTAAAAATTTGGCTAAAAAAACACATTTTCGTCACATTTTGGTGACAGAAAGTTCTGGAACCAGAGAAGAGCCACAAATTTACTTCCACCCAGCGTTCCCACAAGTCTCCCGATAAAATTTATACCTCACTTGTGTGGGTAGGCCTAGCGCCCGTGACAGGAAATTCCCCAAAACACAACGTGGACACATCACAATTTTTGAGAGAAAACAGAGGTGTTTTTTTCAAAGTGCCTACCTGTAGATTTTGGCCTCTAGCTCAGCTAGCAACTAGGGAAACCTACCAAACCTGTGCATTTCTGAAAACTAGAGACCTAGGGGAATCTAAGATGGAGTGACTTGTGGGGCTCTGACCAGGTTCTGTTACCCAGAATCCTTTGCAAACCTCACAATTTGGCTAACAAAACACATTTTCCTCAAATTTTGGTGACAGAAAGTTCTGGAATCAGAGAGGAGCCACGAATTTCCTTCCACCCAGTGTTCCCACAAGTCTCCCGATAAAAATGATACTTCACTTGAGTGGGTAGGCCTAGCGTCCGTAACAGGAAATTCCCCAAAACACAATGTGGACACATCACAATTTTTGACAGAAAACAGAGGTGTTTTTTGCAAAGTGCCTACCTGTAGATTTTGGCCTCTAGCTCAGCCGGCACCTAGGGAAACCTACCAAACCTGTCCATTTTTGAAAACTAGAGACCTAGGGGAATCCAAGATGGGGTGACTTGTGGGGCTCTGACCAGGTTCTGTTACCCAGAATCCTTTGCAAACCTCACAATTTGGCTAACAAAACACATTTTCCTCAAATTTTGGTGACAGAAAGTTCTTGAATCAGAGAGGAGCCACAAATTTCCTTCCACCCAGTTTTCCCCCACATCTCCCGATAAAAATTATACCTCACTTGTGTGGGTAGGCCTAGCGCCCGCGACAGGAAATGCCCCAAAACACAACGTGGACACATCACAATTTTTGAGAGAAAACAGAGGTGTTTTTTGCAAAGTGCCTACCTGTAGATTTTGGCCTCTAGCTCAGCCAGCAACTAGGGAAACCTACCAAACCTGTGCATTTCTGAAAACTAGAGACCTAGGGGAATCTAAGATGGGGTGACTTGTGGGGCTCTGACCAGGTTCTGTTACCCAGAATCCTTTGCAAACCTCACAATTTTGCTAACAAAACACATTTTCCTCAAATTTTGGTGACAGAAAGTTCTGGAATCAGAGAGGAGCCACAAATTTCCTTCCACCCAGCGTTCCCCCACATCTCCCGATAAAAATGATACCTCACTTGTGTGGGTAGGCCTAGCGCCCGCGACAGAAAATGGCCCAAAACACAACGTGGACACATCACATTTTTTCACAGAAAACAGAGGTGTTTTTTGCAAAGTGCCTACCTGTAGATTTTGGCCTCTAGCTCAGCCGGCACCTAGGGAAACCTACCAAACCTGTGCATTTTTGAAAACTAGAGACCTAGGGGAATCCAAGATGGTGGTGACTTGTGGGGCTCTGACCAGGTTCTGTTACCCAGAATCCTTTGCAAACCTCAAAATTTGGCTAAAAAAATACATTTTCGTCACATTTTGGTAACAGAAAGTTCTGGAATCAGAGAGGAGCCACAAATTTCCTTCCACCCAGCGTTCCCACAAGTCTCCCGATAAAATTGATACCTCACTTGTGTGGGTAGGCATAGCGCCCGTGACAGGAAATTCCCCAAAACGCAACGTGGACAGATCACATTTTTTGAAAGAAAACAGAGGTGTTTTTTGCAAAGTGCCTACCTGTAGATTTTGGCCTCTAGCTCAGTCGGCACCTAGGGAAACCTACCAAACTTGTGCTTTCTTTAAAACTAGAGACCTAGGGGAATCCAAGATGAGGTGACTTGTGGGGCTCTGACCAGGTTCTGTTACCCAGAATCCTTTGCAAACCTAAAGATTTGGCTAAAAAAACAAATTTTCCTCACATTTTGGTGAGAGAAAGTTCTGGAATCAGAGAGGAGCCACGAATTTCCTTCCACCTAGCGTTCCCACAAGTCTCCCGATAAAAATGATACCTCACTTGAGTGGGTAGGCCTAGCGTCCGTAACAGGAAATTCCCCAAAACACAACGTGGACACATCACAATTTTTGAGAGAAAACAGAGGTGTTTTTTTTGCTTAGTGCCTACCTGTAGATTTTGGCCTCAGCTCAGCCGGCACCTAGGGAAACCTACCAAACCTGTGCATTTTTGAAAACTAGAGACCTAGGGGAATCCAAGATGGGGTGACTTGTGGGGCTCTGACCAGGTTCTGTTACCCAGAATCCTTTGCAAACCTCAAAATGTGGCTAAAAAAACACATTTTCATCACATTTTGGTGACAGAAAGTTCTGGAATCAGAGAGGAGCCACAAATTTCCTTCCACCCAGCGTTCCAACAAGTCTCCCGATAAAATTGATACCTCACTTGTGTGGGTAGGCCTAGCGCCCGTGACAGGAAATTCCCCAAAACACAACGTGGACACATCACAATTTTTGAGAAAAAACAGAGGTGTTTTTTGCAAAGTGCCTACCTGTAGATTTTGGCCTCTAGCTCAGCCAGCACCTAGGGAAACCTACCAAACCTGTGCATTTTTTAAAACTAGAGACCTAGGGGAATCTAAGATGGGGTGACTTGTGGGGCTCTGATCAGGTTCTGTTACCCAGAATCCTTTGCAAACCTCACAATTTGGCTAACAAAACACATTTTCCTCAAATTTTGGTGACAGAAAGTTCTGGAATCAGAGAGGAGCCACAAATTTCCTTCCACCCAGTTTTCCCCCACATCTCCCGATAAAAATTATACCTCACTTGTGTGGGTAGGCCTAGCGCCCGCGACAGGAAATGCCCCAAAACGCAACGTGGACACATCACATTTTTTGAAAGAAAACATAGGTGTTTTTGCAAAGTGCCTACCTGTAGATTTTGGCCTCTAGCTCAGTCGGCACCTAGGGAAACCTACCAAACCTGTGCTTTGTTTAAAACTAGAGGCCTAGGGGAATCCAAGATGGGGTGACTTGTGGGGCTCTGACCAGGTTCTGTTACCCAGAATCCTTTGCAAACCTCAAAATGTGGCTAAAAAAACACATTTTCGTCACATTTTGGTTACAGAAAGTTCTGGAATCAGAGAGGAGCCACAAATTTCCTTCCACCCAGCGTTCCCAGAAGTCTCCCGATAAAATTGATACCTCACTTGTGTGGGAAGGCCTAGCGCCCGTGACAGGAAATTCCCCAAAACCCAACGTGGACACATCACAATTTTTGACAGAAAACAGAGGTGTTTTTTGCAAAGTGCCTACCTGTAGATTTTGGCCTCTAGCTCAGCCGGCACCTAGGGAAACCTACCAAACCTGTGCATTTTTGAAAACTAGAGACCTAAGGGAATCTAAGATGGGGTGACTTGTGGGGCTCTGACCAGGTTCTGTTACCCAGAATCCTTTGCAAACCTCACAATTTGGCTAACAAAACACATTTTCCTCAAATTTTGGTGAGAGAAAGTTCTGGAATCAGAGAGGAGCCACGAATTTCCTTCCACCCAGCGTTCCCACAAGTCTCCCGATAAAAATGATACCTCACTTGTGTGGGTAGGCCTAGCGTCCGTAACAGGAAATTCCCCAAAACACAACGTGGACACATCACAATTTTTGACAGAAAACAGAGGTGTTTTTTGCAAAGTGCCTACCTGTAGATTTTGGCCTCTAGCTCAGCCGGCACCTAGGGAAACCTACCAAACCTGTGCATTTTTGAAAACTAGAGACCTAGGGGAATCCAAGATGGTGGTAACTTGTGGGGCTCTGACCAGGTTCTGTTACCCAGAATCCTTTGCAAACCTCAAAATTTGGCTAAAAAAACACATTTTCGTCACATTTTGGTGACTGAAAGTTCTGGAATCAGAGAGGAGCCACAAATTTCCTTCCACCCAGCGTTCCCACAAGTCTCCCGATAAAATTGATACCTCACTTGTGTGGGTAGGCCTAGCGCCCGTGACAGGAAATTCCCCAAAACACAACGTGGACACATCACAATTTTTGAGAGAAAACAGAGGTGTTTTTTGAAAAGTGCCTACCTGTAGATTTTGGCCTCTAGCTCAGCCAGCAACTAGGGAAACCTACCAAACCTGTGCATTTCTGAAAACTAGAGACCTAGAGGAAGCTAAGATGGGGTGACTTGTGGGGCTCTGACCAGGTTCTGTTACCCAGAATCCTTTGCAAACCTCACAATTTTGCTAACAAAACACATTTTCCTCAAATTTTGGTGACAAAAAGTTCTGGAATCAGAGAGGAGCCACAAATTTCCTTCCACCCAGCGTTCCCCACATCTCCCGATAAAAATGATACCTCACTTGTGTGGGTAGGCCTAGCGCCCGTGACAGGAAATGCCCCAAAACGCAACGTGGACAGATCACATTTTTTTAAAGAAAACAGAGGTGTTTTTTGCAAAGTGCCTACCTGTAGATTTTGGCCTCTAGCTCAGTCGGCACCTAGGGAAAC
The DNA here is from genome assembly GCF_031143425.1 of Pleurodeles waltl. NCBI lineage: Eukaryota > Metazoa > Chordata > Amphibia > Caudata > Salamandridae > Pleurodeles > Pleurodeles waltl. Next base: position 919,506,966 of record NC_090447.1, read on the forward strand.
CTACCAAACCTGTGCTTTGTTTAAAACTAGAGACCTAGGGGAATCCAAGATGGGGTGACTTGTGGGGCTCTGACCAGGTTCTGTTACCCAGAATCCTTTGGAAACCTAAAGATTTGGCTAAAAAAACACATTTTACTCACATTTTGGTGAGAGAAAGTTCTGGAATCAAGGAGGAGCCACAAATTTCCTTCCACCCAGCGTTCCCACAAGTCTCCCGATAAAAATGATACCTCATTTGAGTGGGTAGGCCTAGCGTCCGTAACAGGAAATTCCCCAAAACACAACGTGGACACATCACAATTTTTGACAGAAAACAGAGGTGTTTTTTGCAAAGTGCCTACCTGTAGATTTTGGCCTTTAGCTCAGCCGGCACCTAGGGAAACCTACCAAACCTGTGCATTTTTGAAAACTAGAGACCTAAGGGAATCCAAGATGGGGTGACTTGTGGGGCTCTGACCAGGTTCTGTTACCCAGAATCCTTTGCAAACCTCAAAATGTGGCTAAAAAAACACATTTTCATCACATTTTGGTGACAGAAAGTTCTGGAATCAGAGAGGAGCCACAAATTTCCTTCCACCCAGCCTTCCAACAAGTCTCCCGATAAAATTGATACCTCACTTGTGTGGGTAGGCCTTGCGCCCGTGACAGGAAATTCCCCAAAACACAACGTGGACACATCACATTTTTTGAAAGAAAACAGAGGTGTTTTTTGCAAAGTGCCTACCTGTAGATTTTGGCCTCTAGCTCAGTCGGCACCTAGGGAAACCTACCAAACTTGTGCTTTCTTTAAAACTAGAGACCTAGGGGAATCCAAGATGAGGTGACTTGTGGGGCTCTGACCAGGTTCTGTTACCCAGAATCCTTTGCAAACCTAAAGATTTGGCTAAAAAAACAAATTTTCCTCACATTTTGGTGAGAGAAAGTTCTGGAATCAGAGAGGAGCCACGAATTTCCTTCCACCTAGCGTTCCCACAAGTCTCCCGATAAAAATGATACCTCACTTGAGTGGGTAGGCCTAGCGTCCGTAACAGGAAATTCCCCAAAACACAACGTGGACACATCACAATTTTTGAGAGAAAACAGAGGTGTTTTTTTTGCTTAGTGCCTACCTGTAGATTTTGGCCTCAGCTCAGCCGGCACCTAGGGAAACCTACCAAACCTGTGCATTTTTGAAAACTAGAGACCTAGGGGAATCCAAGATGGGGTGACTTGTGGGGCTCTGACCAGGTTCTGTTACCCAGAATCCTTTGCAAACCTCAAAATGTGGCTAAAAAAACACATTTTCATCACATTTTGGTGACAGAAAGTTCTGGAATCAGAGAGGAGCCACAAATTTCCTTCCACCCAGCGTTCCAACAAGTCTCCCGATAAAATTGATACCTCACTTGTGTGGGTAGGCCTAGCGCCCGTGACAGGAAATTCCCCAAAACACAACGTGGACACATCACAATTTTTGAGAAAAAACAGAGGTGTTTTTTGCAAAGTGCCTACCTGTAGATTTTGGCCTCTAGCTCAGCCAGCACCTAGGGAAACCTACCAAACCTGTGCATTTTTTAAAACTAGAGACCTAGGGGAATCTAAGATGGGGTGACTTGTGGGGCTCTGATCAGGTTCTGTTACCCAGAATCCTTTGCAAACCTCACAATTTGGCTAACAAAACACATTTTCCTCAAATTTTGGTGACAGAAAGTTCTGGAATCAGAGAGGAGCCACAAATTTCCTTCCACCCAGTTTTCCCCCACATCTCCCGATAAAAATTATACCTCACTTGTGTGGGTAGGCCTAGCGCCCGCGACAGGAAATGCCCCAAAACGCAACGTGGACACATCACATTTTTTGAAAGAAAACATAGGTGTTTTTGCAAAGTGCCTACCTGTAGATTTTGGCCTCTAGCTCAGTCGGCACCTAGGGAAACCTACCAAACCTGTGCTTTGTTTAAAACTAGAGGCCTAGGGGAATCCAAGATGGGGTGACTTGTGGGGCTCTGACCAGGTTCTGTTACCCAGAATCCTTTGCAAACCTCAAAATGTGGCTAAAAAAACACATTTTCGTCACATTTTGGTTACAGAAAGTTCTGGAATCAGAGAGGAGCCACAAATTTCCTTCCACCCAGCGTTCCCAGAAGTCTCCCGATAAAATTGATACCTCACTTGTGTGGGAAGGCCTAGCGCCCGTGACAGGAAATTCCCCAAAACCCAACGTGGACACATCACAATTTTTGACAGAAAACAGAGGTGTTTTTTGCAAAGTGCCTACCTGTAGATTTTGGCCTCTAGCTCAGCCGGCACCTAGGGAAACCTACCAAACCTGTGCATTTTTGAAAACTAGAGACCTAAGGGAATCTAAGATGGGGTGACTTGTGGGGCTCTGACCAGGTTCTGTTACCCAGAATCCTTTGCAAACCTCACAATTTGGCTAACAAAACACATTTTCCTCAAATTTTGGTGAGAGAAAGTTCTGGAATCAGAGAGGAGCCACGAATTTCCTTCCACCCAGCGTTCCCACAAGTCTCCCGATAAAAATGATACCTCACTTGTGTGGGTAGGCCTAGCGTCCGTAACAGGAAATTCCCCAAAACACAACGTGGACACATCACAATTTTTGACAGAAAACAGAGGTGTTTTTTGCAAAGTGCCTACCTGTAGATTTTGGCCTCTAGCTCAGCCGGCACCTAGGGAAACCTACCAAACCTGTGCATTTTTGAAAACTAGAGACCTAGGGGAATCCAAGATGGTGGTAACTTGTGGGGCTCTGACCAGGTTCTGTTACCCAGAATCCTTTGCAAACCTCAAAATTTGGCTAAAAAAACACATTTTCGTCACATTTTGGTGACTGAAAGTTCTGGAATCAGAGAGGAGCCACAAATTTCCTTCCACCCAGCGTTCCCACAAGTCTCCCGATAAAATTGATACCTCACTTGTGTGGGTAGGCCTAGCGCCCGTGACAGGAAATTCCCCAAAACACAACGTGGACACATCACAATTTTTGAGAGAAAACAGAGGTGTTTTTTGAAAAGTGCCTACCTGTAGATTTTGGCCTCTAGCTCAGCCAGCAACTAGGGAAACCTACCAAACCTGTGCATTTCTGAAAACTAGAGACCTAGAGGAAGCTAAGATGGGGTGACTTGTGGGGCTCTGACCAGGTTCTGTTACCCAGAATCCTTTGCAAACCTCACAATTTTGCTAACAAAACACATTTTCCTCAAATTTTGGTGACAGAAAGTTCTGGAATCAGAGAGGAGCCACAAATTTCCTTCCACCCAGCGTTCCCCACATCTCCCGATAAAAATGATACCTCACTTGTGTGGGTAGGCCTAGCGCCCGTGACAGGAAATGCCCCAAAACGCAACGTGGACAGATCACATTTTTTTAAAGAAAACAGAGGTGTTTTTTGCAAAGTGCCTACCTGTAGATTTTGGCCTCTAGCTCAGTCGGCACCTAGGGAAACCTACCAAACCTGTGCTTTGTTTAAAACTAGAGACCTAGGGGAATCCAAGATGGGGTGACTTGTGGGGCTCTGACCAGGTTCTGTTACCCAGAATCCTTTGGAAACCTAAAGATTTGGCTAAAAAAACACATTTTACTCACATTTTGGTGAGAGAAAGTTCTGGAATCAAGGAGGAGCCACAAATTTCCTTCCACCCAGCGTTCCCACAAGTCTCCCGATAAAAATGATACCTCATTTGAGTGGGTAGGCCTAGCGTCCGTAACAGGAAATTCCCCAAAACACAACGTGGACACATCACAATTTTTGACAGAAAACAGAGGTGTTTTTTGCAAAGTGCCTACCTGTAGATTTTGGCCTTTAGCTCAGCCGGCACCTAGGGAAACCTACCAAACCTGTGCATTTTTGAAAACTAGAGACCTAAGGGAATCCAAGATGGGGTGACTTGTGGGGCTCTGACCAGGTTCTGTTACCCAGAATCCTTTGCAAACCTCAAAATGTGGCTAAAAAAACACATTTTCATCACATTTTGGTGACAGAAAGTTCTGGAATCAGAGAGGAGCCACAAATTTCCTTCCACCCAGCGTTCCAACAAGTCTCCCGATAAAATTGATATCTCACTTGTGTGGGTAGGCCTAGCGCCCGTGACAGGAAATTCCCCAAAACACAACGTGGACACATCACATTTTTTCAGAGAAAACAGAGGTGTTTTTTGCAAAGTGACTACCTGTAGATTTTGGCCTCTAGCTCAGCCAGCAACTAGGGAAACCTACCAAACCTGTGCATTTTTGAAAACTAGAGACCTAGGGGAATCTTAGATGGGGTGACTTGTGGGGCTCTGACCAGGTTCTGTTACCCAGAAACCTTTGCAAACCTCACAATTTGGCTAACAAAACACATTTTCCTCAAATCTTGGTGACAAAAAGTTCTGGAATCAGAGAGGAGCCACAAATTTCCTTCCACCCAGCGTTCCCCCACATCTCCCGATAAAAATGATACCTCACTTGTGTGGGTAGGCCTAGCGCCCGCGACAGAAAATGGCCCAAAACACAACGTGGACACATCACATTTTTTCACAGAAAACAGAGGTGTTTTTTGCAAAGTGCCTACCTGTAGATTTTGGCCTCTAGCTCAGCCGACACCTAGGGAAACCTACCAAACCTATGCATTTCTGAAAACTTGAGACGTAGGGGAATCCAAGATGGGGTGACTTTTGGGTCTCTAACCAGGTTCTGTTACCCAGAATCCTTTGCAAACCTCAAAATTTGGCTAAAAAAACAAATTTTCATCATATTTAGGTGACAGAAAGTTCTGGAATCAGAGAGGAGCCACAAATTTCCTTCCACCCAGCGTTCCCACAAGTCTCCCGATAAAAAGGATACCTCACTTGTGTGAGTAGGCCTAGCGCCCGTGACAGGAAATTCCCCAAAACAGAACGTGGACACATCACAATTTTTGAGAGAAAACAGAGGTGTTTTTTGCAAAGTGCCTACCTGTAGATTTTGGCCTCTAGCTCAGCCAGCACCTAGGGAAGCCTACCAAACCTGTGCATTTTTTTAAACTAGAGACCTAGGGGAATCTAAGATGGGGTGACTTGTGGGGCTCTGACCAGGTTCTGTTACCCAGAATCCTTTGCAAACCTCACAATTTTGCTAACAAAACACATTTTCCTCAAATTTTGGTGACAGAAAGTTCTGGAATCAGAGAGGAGCCACAAATTTCCTTCCACCCAGCGTTCCCCCACCTCTCCCGATAAAAATGATACCTCACTTGTGTGGGTAGGCCTAGCGCCCGTGACAGGAAATGCCCCAAAACGCAACGTGGACAGATCACATTTTTTTAAAGAAAACAGAGGTGTTTTTTGCAAAGTGCCTACCTGTAGATTTTGGCCTCTAGCTCAGCCGGCACCTAGGGAAACCTACCAAACCTGTGCTTTGTTTAAAACTAGAGACCTAGGGGAATCCAAGATGGGGTGACTTGTGGGGCTCTGACCAGGTTCTGTTACCCAGAATCCTTTGCAAACCTAAAGATTTGGCTAAAAAAACACATTTTCCTCACATTTTGGTGAGAGAAAGTTCTGGAATCAGAGAGGAGCCACAAATTTCCTTCCATCCAGCGTTCCCACAAGTCTCCCGATAAAAATGATACCTCACTTGAGTGGGTAGGCCTAGCGTCCGTAACAGGAAATTCCCCAAAACACAACGTGGACACATCACAATTTTTGACAGAAAACAGAGGTGTTTTTTGCAAAGTGCCTACCTGTAGATTTTGGCCTCTAGCTCAGCCGGCACCTAGGGAAACCTACCAAACCTGTGCATTTTTGAAAACTAGAGACCTAGGGGAATCGAAGATGGTGGTGACTTGTGGGGCTCTGACCAGGTTCTGTTACCCAGAATCCTTTGCAAACCTCAAAATTTGGCTAAAAAAATACATTTTCGTCACATCTTGGTAACAGAAAGTTCTGGAATCAGAGAGGAGCCACAAATTTCCTTCCACCCAGCGTTCCCACAAGTCTCCCGATAAAATTGACACCTCACTTGTGTGGGTAGGCATAGCGCCCGTGACAGGAAATTCCCCAAAACACAACATGGACACATCACCATATTTTTGAGAGAAAACAGAGGTGTTTTTTGCAAAGTGCCTACCTGTAGATTTTGGCCTCTAGCTCAGCCAGCAACTAGGGAAACCTACCAAACCTGTGCATTTCTGAAAACTAGAGACCTAGGGGAATCTAAGATGGGGTGACTTGTGGGGCTCTGACCAGGTTCTGTTACCCAGAATCCTTTGCAAACCTCACAATTTGGCTAACAAAACACATTTTCCTCAAATTTTGGTGACAGAAAGTTCTGGAATCAGAGAGGAGCCACAAATTTCCTTCCACCCAGCGTTCCCCCACATCGCCCGATAAAAATGATACCTCACTTGTGTGGGTAGGCCTAGCTCCTGTGACAGGAAATGCCCCAAAACGCAACGTGGACAGATCACATTTTTTGAAAGAAAACAGAGGTGTTTTTTGCAAAGTGCCTACCTGTAGATTTTGGCCTCTAGCTCAGTCGGCACCTAGGGAAACCTACCAAACCTGTGCTTTGTTTAAAACTAGAGACCTAGGGGAATCCAAGATGGGGTGACTTGTGGGGCTCTGACCAGGTTCTGTTACCCAGAATCCTTTGCAAACCTCACAATTTTGCTAACAAAACACATTTTCCTCAAATTTTGGTGACAGAAATTTCTGGAATCAGAGAGGAGCCACAAATTTCCTTCCACTCAGCGTTCCCCACATCTCCCGATAAAAATGATACCTCACTTGTGTGGGTAGGCCTAGCGCCCGTGACAGGAAATGCCCCAAAACGCAACGTGGACAGATCACATTTTTTGAAAGAAAACAGAGGTGTTTTTTTCAAAGTGCCTACCTGTAGATTTTGGCCTCTAGCTCAGCCAGCAACTAGGGAAACCTACCAAACCTGTGCATTTTTGAAAACTAGAGACCTAGGGGAATCTTAGATGTGGTGACTTGTGGGGCTCTGACCAGGTTCTGTTACCCAGAAACCTTTGCAAACCTCACAATTTGGCTAACAAAACACATTTCCTCAAATCTTGGTGACAAAAAGTTCTGGAATCAGAGAGGAGCCACAAATTTCCTTCCACCCAGCGTTCCCCCACATCTCCCGATAAAAATGATACCTCACTTGTGTGGGTAGGCCTAGCGCCCGCGACAGAAAATGGCCCAAAACACAACGTGGACACATCACATTTTTTCACAGAAAACAGAGGTGTTTTTTGCAAAGTGCCTACCTGTAGATTTTGGCCTCTAGCTCAGCCGACACCTAGGGAAACCTACCAAACCTGTGCATTTCTGAAAACTTGAGACGTAGGGGAATCCAAGATGGGGTGACTTTTGGGTCTCTAACCAGGTTCTGTTACCCAGAATCCTTTGCAAACCTCAAAATTTGGCTAAAAAAACAAATTTTCATCATATTTTGGTGACAGAAAGTTCTGGAATCAGAGAGGAGCCACAAATTTCCTTCCACCCAGCGTTCCCACAAGTCTCCCGTTAAAAAGGATACCTCACTTGTGTGAGTAGGCCTAGCGCCCGTGACAGGAAATTCCCCAAAACAGAACGTGGACACATCACAATTTTTGAGAGAAAACAGAGGTGTTTTTTGCAAAGTGCCTACCTGTAGATTTTGGCCTCTAGCTCAGCCAGCACCTAGGGAAGCCTACCAAACCTGTGCATTTTTGAAAACTAGAGACCTAGGGGAATCTAAGATGGGGTGACTTGTGGGGCTCTGACCAGGTTCTGTTACCCAGAATCCTTTGCAAACCTCACAATTTTGCTAACGAAACACATTTTCCTCAAATTTTGGTGACAGAAAGTTCTGGAATCAGAGAGAAGCCACAAATTTCCTTCCACCCAGCGTTCCCCCACATCTCCCGATAAAAATGATACCTCACTTGTGTGGGTAGGCCTAGCGCCCGTGACAGGAAATGCCCCAAAACGCAACGTGGACAGATCACATTTTTTGAAAGAAAACAGAGGTGTTTTTTGCAAAGTGCCTACCTGTAGATTTTGGCCTCTAGCTCAGCCGGCACCTAGGGAAACCTACCAAACCTGTGCATTTTTGAAAACTAGAGACCTAGGGGAATCCAAGATGGGGTGACTTGTGGGGCTCTGACCAGGTTCTGTTACCCAGAATCCTTTGCAAACCTCAAAATGTGGCTAAAAAAACACATTTTCATCACATTTTGGTGACAGAAAGTTCTGGAATCAGAGAGGAGCCACAAATTTCCTTCCACCCAGCGTTCCAACAAGTCTCCGGATAAAATTGATATCTCACTTGTGTGGGTAGGCCTAGCGCCCGTGACAGGAAATTCCCCAAAACACAACGTGGACACATCACAATTTTTGAGAGAAAACAGAGGTGTTTTTTGCAAAGTGCCTACCTGTAGATTTTGGCCTCTAGCTCAGCCAGCAACTAGGGAAACCTACCAAACCTGTGCATTTTTGAAAACTAGAGACCTAGGGGAATCTTAGATGGGGTGACTTGTGGGGCTCTGACCAGGTTCTGTTACCCAGAAACCTTTGCAAACCTCACAATTTGGCTAACAAAACACATTTTCCTCAAATCTTGGTGACAAAAAGTTCTGGAATCAGAGAGGAGCCACAAATTTCCTTCCACCCAGCGTTCCCCCACATCTCCCGATAAAAATGATACCTCACTTGTGTGGGTAGGCCTAGCGCCCGCGACAGAAAATGGCCCAAAACACAACGTGGACACATCACATTTTTTCACAGAAAACAGAGGTGTTTTTTGCAAAGTGCCTACCTGTAGATTTTGGCCTCTAGCTCAGCCGACACCTAGGGAAACCTACCAAACCTGTGCATTTCTGAAAACTTGAGACGTAGGGGAATCCAAGATGGAGTGACTTTTGGGTCTCTAACCAGGTTCTGTTACCCAGAATCCTTTGCAAACCTCAAAATTTGGCTAAAAAAACAAATTTTCATCATATTTTGGTGACAGAAAGTTCTGGAATCAGAGAGGAGCAACAAATTTCCTTCCACCCAGCGTTCCCACAAGTCTCCCGATAAAAAGGATACCTCACTTGTGTGAGTAGGCCTAGCGCCCGTGACAGGAAATTCCCCAAAACAGAACGTGGACATATCACAATTTTTGAGAGAAAACAGAGGTGTTTTTTGCAAAGTGCCTACCTGTAGATTTTGGCCTCTAGCTCAGCCAGCACCTAGGGAAGCCTACCAAACCTGTGCATTTTTGAAAACTAGAGACCTAGGGGAATCTAAGAGGGGGTGACTTGTGGGGCTCTGACCAGGTTCTGTTACCCAGAATCCTTTGCAAACCTCACAATTTTGCTAACAAAACACATTTTCCTCAAATTTTGGTGACAGAAAGTTCTGGAATCAGAGAGGAGCCACAAATTTCCTTCCACCCAGCGTTCCCCCACATCTCCCGATAAAAATGATACCTCACTTGTGTGGGTAGGCCTAGCGCCCGTGACAGGAAATGCCCCAAAACGCAATGTGGACAGATCACATTTTTTGAAAGAAAACAGAGGTGTTTTTTGCAAAGTGCCTACCTGTAGATTTTTGCCTCTAGCTCAGTCGGCACCTAGGGAAACCTACCAAACCTGTGCTTTGTTTAAAACTAGAGACCTAGGGGAATCCAAGATGGGGTGACTTGTGGGGCTCTGACCAGATCTGTTACCCAGAATCCTTTGCAAACCTAAAGATTTGGCTAAAAAAACACATTTTCCTCACATTTTGGTGAGAGAAAGTTCTGGAATCAGAGAGGAGCCACAAATTTCCTTCCACCCAGCGTTCCCACATGTCTCCCGATAAAAATGATACCTCACTTGAGTGGGTCGGCCTAGCGTCCGTAACAGGAAATTCCCCAAAACACAACGTGGACACATCACAATTTTTGACAGAAAACAGAGGTGTTTTTTGCAAAGTGCCTACCTGTAGATTTTGGCCTCTAGCTCAGCCGAAACCTAGGGATACCTACCAAACCTGTGCATTTTTGAAAACTAGAGACCTAGGGGAATCCAAGATGGTGGTGACTTGTGGGGCTCTGACCAGGTTCTGTTACCCAGAATCCTTTGCAAACCTCAAAATTTGGCTAAAAAAATACATTTTCGTCACATTTTGGTAACAGAAAGTTCTGGAATCAGAGAGGAGCCACAAATTTCCTTCCACCCAGCGTTCCCACAAGTCTCCCGATAAAATTGATACCTCACTTGTGTGGGTAGGCATAGCGCCCGTGACAGGAAATTCCCCAAAACACAACGTGGACACATCACAATTTTTGAGAGAAAACAGAGGTGTTTTTTGCAAAGTGCCTACCTGTAGATTTTGGCCTCTAGCTCAGCCAGCAACTAGGGAAACCTACCAAACCTATGCATTTCTGAAAACTAGACACCTAGAGGAATCTAAGATGGGGTGACTTGTGGGGCTCTGACCAGGTTCTGTTACCCAGAATCCTTTGCAAACCTCACAATTTGGCTAACAAAACACATTTTCCTCAAATTTTGGTGACAGAAAGTTCTGGAATCAGAGAGGAGCCACAAATTTCCTTCCACCCAGCGTTCCCCCACATCGCCCGATAAAAATGATACCTCACTTGTGTGGGTAGGCCTAGTGCCCGTGACAGGAAATGCCCCAAAATGCAACGTGGACAGATCACATTTTTTGAAAGAAAACAGAGGTGTTTTTTGCAAAGTGCCAGCTGTAGATTTTGGCCTCTAGCTCAGTCGGCACCTAGGGAAACCTACCAAACCTGTGCTTTGTTTAAAACTAGAGACCTAGGGGAATCCAAGATGGGGTGACTTGTGGGGCTCTGACCAGGTTCTGTTACCCAGAATCCTTTGCAAACCTAAAGATTTGGCTAAAAAAACAAATTTTCCTCACATTTTGGTAACAGAAAGTTCTGGAATCAGAGAGGAGCCACAAATTTCCTTCCACCCAGCGTTCCCACAAGTCTCCCGATAAAATTGATACCTCACTTGTGTGGGTAGGCATAGCGCCCGTGACAGGAAATTCCCAAAACACAACGTGGACACATCACAATTTTTGAGAGAAAACAGAGGTGTTTTTTGCAAAGTGCCTACCTGTAGATTTTGGTCTCTAGCTCAGCCAGCAACTAGGGAAACCTAACAAACCTGTGCAGTTCTGAAAACTAGAGACCTAGGGGAATCTAAGATGGGGTGACTTGTGGGGCTCTGACCAGGTTCTGTTACCCAGAATCCTTTGCAAACCCCACAATTTGGCTAACAAAACACATTTTCCTCAAATTTTGGTGACGGAAAGTTCTGGAATCAGAGAGGAGCCACAAATTTCCTTCCACCCAGTTTTCCCCCACATCTCCCGATAAAAATTATACCTCACTTGTGTGGGTAGGCCTAGCGCCCGCGACAGGAAATGCCCCAAAACGCAACGTGGACACATCACATTTTTTGAAAGAAAACAGAGGTGTTTTTGCAAAGTGAATACCTGTAGATTTTGGCCTCTAGCTCAGACGGCACCTAGGGAAACCTACCAAACCTGTGCTTTGTTTAAAACTAGAGACCTAGGGGAATCCAAGATGGGGTGACTTGTGGGGCTCTGACCAGGTTCTGTTACCCAGAATCCTTTGCAAACATCAAAATGTGGCTAAAAAAACACATTTTTGTCACATTTTGGTTACAGAAAGTTCTGGAATCAAAGAGGAGCCACAAATTTCCTTCCACCCAGCGTTCCCAGAAGTCTCCCGATAAAATTGATACCTCACTTGTGTGGGAAGGCCTAGCGCCCGTGACAGGAAATTCCCCAAAACCCAACGTGGACACATCACAATTTTTGACAGAAAACAGAGGTGTTTTTTGCAAAGTGCCTACCTGTAGATTTTGGCCTCTAGCTCAGCCGGCACCTAGGGAAACCTACCAAACCTGTGCATTTTTGAAAACTAGAGACCTAGGGGAATCTAAGATGGGGTGACTTGTGGGGCTCTGACCAGGTTCTGTTACCCAGAATCCTTTGCAAACCTCACAATTTGGCTAACAAAACACATTTTCCTCAAATTTTGGTGAGAGAAAGTTCTGGAATCAGAGAGGAGCCACGAATTTCCTTCCACCCAGCATTCCCACAAGTCTCCCGATAAAAATGATACCTCACTTGTGTGGGTAGGCCTAGCGTCCGTAACAGGAAATTCCCCAAAACACAACGTGGACACATCACAATTTTTGACAGAAAACAGAGGTGTTTTTTGCAAAGTGCCTACCTGTAGATTTTGGCCTCTAGCTCAGCCGGCACCTAGGGAAACCTACCAAACCTGTGCATTTTTGAAAACTAGAGACCTAGGGGAATCCAAGATGGTGGTGACTTGTGGGGCTCTGACCAGGTTCTGTTACCCAGAATCCTTTGCAAACCTCAAAATTTGGCAAAAAAAACACATTTTCGTCACATTTTGGTGACAGAAAGTTCTGGAATCAGAGAGGAGCCACAAATTTCCTTCCAGCCAGCGTTTCCACAAGTCTCCCGATAAAATTGATACCTCACTTCTGTGGGTAGGCCTAGTGCCCGTGACAGGAAATTCCCCAAAACACAACGTGGACACATCACATTTTTTCACAGAAAACAGAGGTGTTTTTTGCAAAGTGCCTACCTGTAGATTTTGGCCTCTAGCTCAGCCAGCAACTAGGGAAACCTACCAAACCTGTGCATTTCTGAAAACTAGAGACCTAGGGGAAGCTAAGATGGGGTGACTTGTGGGGCTCTGACCAGGTTCTGTTACCCAGAATCCTTTGCAAACCTCACAATTTTGCTAACAAAACACATTTTCCTCGAATTTTGGTGACAGAAAGTTCTGGAATCAGAGAGGAGCCACAAATTTCCTTCCACCCAGCGTTCCCCACATCTCCCGATAAAAATGATACCTCACTTGTGTGGGTAGGCCTAGCGCCCGTGACAGGAAATGCCCCAAAACGCAACGTGGACAGATCACATTTTTTGAAAGAAAACAGAGGTGTTTTTTGCAAAGTGCCTACCTGTAGATTTTGGCCTCTAGCTCAGTCGGCACCTAGGGAAACCTACCAAACCTGTGCTTTGTTTAAAACTAGAGACCTAGGGTAATCCAAGATGGGGTGACTTGTGGGGCTCTGACCAGGTTCTGTTACCCAGAATCCTTTGCAAACCTAAAGATTTGGCTAAAAAAACAAATTTTCCTCACATTTTGGTGAGAGAAAGTTCTGGAATCAGAGAGGAGCCACAAATTTCCTTCCGCCTAGCGTTCCCACAAGTCTCCCGATGAAAATGATACCTCATTTGAGTGGGTAGGCCTAGCGTCCGTAACAGGAAATTCCCCAAAACACAACGTGGACACATCACAATTTTTGACAGAAAACAGAGGTGTTTTTTGCAAAGTGCCTACCTGTAGATTTTGGCCTTTAGCTCAGCCGGCACCTAGGGAAACCTACCAAACCGGCGCATTTTTGAAAACTAGAGACCTAGGGAAATCCAAGATGGGGTGACTTGTGGGGCTCTGACCAGGTTCTGTTACCCAGAATCCTTTGCAAACCTCAAAATGTGGCTAAAAAAACACATTTTCATCACATTTTGGTTACAGAAAGTTCTGGAATCAGAGAGGACCCACAAATTTCCATCCACCCAGCGTTCCAACAAGTCTCCAGATAAAATTGATATCTCACTTGTGTGGGTAGGCCTAGCGCCCGTGACAGGAAATTCCCCAAAACACAACGTGGACACATCACATTTTTTCAGAGAAAACAGAGGTGTTTTTTGCAAAGTGACTACCTGTAGATTTTGGCCTCTAGCTCAGCCAGCAACTAGGGAAACCTACCAAACCTGTGCATTTTTGAAAACTAGAGACCTAGGGGAATCTTAGATGGGGTGACTTGTGGGGCTCTGACCAGGTTCTGTTACCCAGAAACCTTTGCAAACCTCACAATTTGGCTAACAAAACACATTTTCCTCAAATCTTGGTGACAAAAAGTTCTGGAATCAGAGAGGAGCCACAAATTTCCTTCCACCCAGCATTCCCCCACATCTCCCGATAAAAATGATACCTCACTTGTGTGGGTAGGCCTAGCGCCCGCGACAGAAAATGGCCCAAAACACAACGTGGACACATCACATTTTTTCACAGAAAACAGAGGTGTTTTTTGCAAAGTGCCTACCTGTAGATTTTGGCCTCTAGCTCAGCCGACACCTAGGGAAACCTACCAAACCTATGCATTTCTGAAAACTTGAGACGTAGGGGAATCCAAGATGGGGTGACTTTTGAGTCCCTAACCAGGTTCTGTTACCCAGAATCCTTTGCAAACCTCAAAATTTGGCTAAAAAAACAAATTTTCATCATATTTTGGTGACAGAAAGTTCTGGAATCAGAGAGGAGCCACAAATTTCCTTCCACCCAGCGTTCCCACAAGTCTCCCGTTAAAAAGGATACCTCACTTGTGTGAGTAGGCCTAGCGCCCGTGACAGGAAATTCCCCAAAACAGAACGTGGACACATCACAATTTTTGGGAGAAAACAGAGGTGTTTTTTGCAAAGTGCCTAACTGTTGATTTTGGCCTCTAGCTCAGCCAGCACCTAGGGAAGCCTGCCAAACCTGTGCATTTTTGAAAACTCGAGAGCTAGGGGAATCTAAGATGGGGTGACTTGTGGGGCTCTGACCAGGTTCTGTTACCCAGAATCCTTTGCAAACCTCACAATTTGGCTAACGAAACACATTTTCCTCAAATTTTGGTGACAGAAAGTTCTGGAATCAGAGAGGAGCCACAAATTTCCTTCCACCCAGCGTTCCCCCACATCTCCCGATAAAAATGATACCTCACTTGTGTGGGTAGGCCTAGCGCCCGTGACAGGAAATGCCCCAAAACGCAACGTGGACAGATCACATTTTTTGAAAGAAAACAGAGGTGTTTTTTGCAAAGTGCCTACCTGTAGATTTTGGCCTCTAGCTCAGTCGGCACCTAGGGAAACCTACCAAACCTGTGCTTTGTTTAAAACTAGAGACCTAGGGGAATCCAAGATGGGGTGACTTGTGGGGCTCTGACCAGGTTCTGTTACCCAGAATCCTTTGCAAACCTAAAGATTTGGCTAAAAAAACACATTTTCCTCACATTTTGGTGAGAGAAAGTTCTGGAATCAGAGAGGAGCCACAAATTTCCTTCCACCCAGCGTACCCACAAGTCTCCCGATAAAAATGATACCTCACTTGAGTGGGTAGGCCTAGCGTCCGTAACAGGAAATTCCCCAAAAAACACCGTGGACACAACACAATTTTTGACAGAAAGCAGAGGTGTTTTATGAAAAGTGCCTACCTGTAGATTTTGGCCTCTAGCTCAGCCGGCACCTAGGGAAACCTACCAAACCTGTGCATTTTTGAAAACTAGAGACCTAGGGGAATCCAAGATGGTGGTGACTTGTGGGGCTCTGACCAGGTTCTGTTACCCAGAATCCTTTGCAAACCTCAAAATTTGGCTAAAAAAATACATTTTCGTCACATTTTGGTAACAGAAAGTTCTGGAATCAGAGAGGAGCCACAAATTTCCTTCCACCCAGCGTTCCCACAAGTCTCCCGATAAAATTGATACCTCACTTGTGTGGGTAGGCATAGCGCCCGTGACAGGAAATTCTCCAAAACACAACGTGGACACATCACAATTTTTGAGAGAAAACAGAGGTGTTTTTTGCAAAGTGCCTACCTGTATGTTTTGGCCTCTAGCTCAGCCAGCAACTAGGGAAACCTACCAAACCTGTGCATTTCTGAAAACTAGAGACCTAGGGGAATCTAAGATGGGGTGACTTGTGGGGCTCTGACCAGGTTCTGTTACCCAGAATCCTTTGCAAACCTCACAATTTGGCTAACAAAACACATTTTCCTCATATTTTGGTGACAGAAAGTTCTGGAATCAGAGAGGAGCCACAAATTTCCTTCCACCCAGCGTTCCCCCACATCGCCCGATAAAAATGATACCTCACTTGTGTGGGTAGGCCTAGCGCCCGTGACAGGAAATGCCCCAAAACGCAACGTGGACAGATCACATTTTTTGAAAGAAAACAGAGGTGTTTTTTGCAAAGTGCCTACCTGTAGATTTTGGCCTCTAGCTCAGTCGGCACCTAGGGAAACCTACCAAACCTGTGCTTTGTTTAAAACTAGAGACCTAGGGGAATCCAAGATGGGGTGACTTGTGGGGCTCTGACCAGGTTCTGTTACCCAGAATCCTTTGCAAACCTAATGATTTGGCTAAAAAAACAAATTTTCCTCACATTTTGGTGAGAGAAAGTTCTGGAATCAGAGAGGAGCCACAAATTTCCTTCCACCCAGCGTTCCCACAAGTCTCCCGATAAAAATGATACCTCACTTGAGTGGGTAGGCCTAGCGTCCATAACAGGAAATTCCCCAAAACACAACGTGGACACATCACAATTTTTGACAGAAAACAGAGGTGTTTTTTGCAAAGTGTCTACCTGTAGATTTTGGCCTCTAGCTCAGCCGGCACCTAGGGAAACCTACCAAACCTGTGCATTTTTGAAAACTAGAGACCTAGGGGAATCCAAGATGGGGTGACTTGTGGGGCTCTGACCAGGTTCTGTTACCCAGAATCCTTTGCAAACCTCAAAATGTGGCTAAAAAAACACATTTTCATCACATTTTGGTGACAGAAAGTTCTGGAATCAGAGAGGAGCCCCAAATTTCCTTCCACCCAGCGTTCCAACAAGTCTCCCGATAAAATTGATATCTCACTTGTGTGGGTAGGCCTAGCGCCCGTGACAGGAAATTCCCCAAAACACAACGTGGACACATCACAATTTTTTAGAGAAAACAGAGGTGTTTTTTGCAAAGTGCCTACCTGTAGATTTTGGCCTCTAGCTCAGCCAGCAACTAGGGAAACCTACCAAACCTGTGCATTTTTGAAAACTAGAGACCTAGGGGAATCTTAGATGGGGTGACTTGGGGGGCTCTGACCAGGTTCTGTTACCCAGAAACCTTTGCAAACCTCACAATTTGGCTAACAAAACACATTTTCCTCAAATCTTGGTGACAAAAAGTTCTGGAATCAGAGAGGAGCCACAAATTTCCTTCCACCCAGCGTTCCCCCACATCTCCCGATAAAAATGATACCTCACTTGTGTGGGTAGGCCTAGCGCCCGCGACAGAAAATGGCCCAAAACACAACGTGGACACATCACATTTTTTCACAGAAAACAGAGGTGTTTTTTGCAAAGTGCCTACCTGTAGATTTTGGCCTCTAGCTCAGCCGACACCTAGGGAAACCTACCAAACCTGTGCATTTCTGAAAACTTGAGACGTAGGGGAATCCAAGATGGGGTGACTTTTGGGTCTCTAACCAGGTTCTGTTACCCAGAATCCTTTGCAAACCTCAAAATTTGGCTAAAAAAACAAATTTTCATCATATTTTGGTGACAGAAAGTTCTGGAATCAGAGAGGAGCCACAAATTTCCTTCCACCCAGCGTTCCCACAAGTCTCCCGATAAAAAGGATACCTCACTTGTGTGAGTAGGCCTAGCGCCCGTGATAGGAAATTCCCCAAAACAGAACGTGGACACATCACAATTTTTGAGAGAAAACAGAGGTGTTTTTTGCAAAGTGCCTACCTGTAGATTTTGGCCTCTAGCTCAGTCGGCACCTAGGGAAACCTACCAAACCTGTGCTTTGTTTAAAACTAGAGACCTAGGGGAATCTAAGATGGGGTGACTTGTGGGGCTCTGACCAGGTTCTGTTACCCAGAATCCTTGGCAAACCTCACAATTTTGCTAACAAAACACATTTTCCTCAAATTTTGGTGACAGAAAGTTCTGGAATCAGAGAGGAGCCACAAATTTCCTTCCAACCAGCGTTCCCCCACATCTCCCGATAAAAATGATACCTCACTTGTGTGTGTAGGCCTAGCGCCCGTGACAGGAAATGCCCCAAAACGCAACGTGGACAGATCACATTTTTTGAAAGAAAACAGAGGTGTTTTTTGCAAAGTGCCTACCTGTAGATTTTGGCCTCTAGCTCAGTCGGCACCTAGGGAAACCTACCAAACCTGTGCTTTGTTTAAAACTAGAGACCTAGGGGAATCCAAGATGGGGTGACTTGTGGGGCTCTGACCAGGTTCTGTTACCCAGAATCATTTGCAAACCTAAATATTTGGCTAAAAAAACACATTTTCCTCACATTTAGGTGAGAGAAAGTTCTGGAATCAGAGAGGAGCCACAAATTTCCTTCCACCCAGCGTTCCCACATGTCTCCCGATAAAAATGATACCTCACTTGAGTGGGTAGGCCTAGCGTCCGTAACAGGAAATTCCCCAAAACACAACGTGGACACATCACAATTTTTGACAGAAAACAGAGGTGTTTTTTGCAAAGTGCCTACCTGTAGATTTTGTCCTCTAGCTCAGCCGGCACCTAGGGAAACCTACCAAACCTGTGCATTTTTGAAAACTAGAGACCTAGGGGAATCGAAGATGGTGGTGACTTGTGGGGCTCTGACCAGGTTCTGTTACCCAGAATCCTTTGCAAACCTCAAAATTTGCCTAAAAAAATACATTTTCGTCACATTTTGGTAACAGAAAGTTCTGGAATCAGAGAGGAGCCACAAATTTCCTTCCACCCAGCGTTCCCACAAGTCTCCTGATAAAATTGATACCTCACTTGTGTGGGTAGGCATAGCGCCCGTGACAGGAAATTCCCAAAACACAACGTGGACACATCACAATTTTTGAGAGAAAACAGAGGTGTTTTTTGCAAAGTGCCTACCTGTAGATTTTGGCCTCTAGCTCAGCCAGCAACTAGGGAAACCTACCAAACCTGTGCATTTCTGAAAACTAGAGACCTAGAGGAATCTAAGATGGGGTGACTTGTGGGGCTCTGACCAGGTTCTGTTACCCAGAATCCTTTGCAAACCTCACAATTTGGCTAACAAAACACATTTTCCTCAAATTTTGGTGACAGAAAGTTCTGGAATCAGAGAGGAGCCACAAATTTCCTTCCACCCACCGTTCTCCCACATCACCCGATAAAAATGATACCTCACTTGTGTGGGTAGGCCTAGCGCCCGTGACAGGAAATGCCCCAAAACGCAACGTGGACAGATCACATTTTTTGAGAGAAAACAGAGGTGTTTTTTGCAAAGTGCCTACCTGTAGATTTTGGCCTCTAGCTCAGTCGGCACCTAGGGAAACCTACCAAACCTGTGCTTTGTTTAAAACTAGAGACCTAGGGGAATCCAAGATGGGGTGACTTGTGGGGCTCTGACCAGGTTCTGTTACCCAGAATCCTTTGCAAACCTAAAAATATGGCTAAAAAAACACATTTTCCTCACATTTTGGTGACAGAAAGTTCTTAAATCAGAGAGGAGCCACAAATTTCCTTCCACCCAGCGTTCCCCCACATCTCCCGATAAAAATGATACCTCACTTGTGTGGGTAGGCCTAGCGCCCGTGACAGGAAATGCCCCAAAACGCAACGTGGACAGATCACATTTTTTGAAAGAAAACAGAGGTGTTTTTTGCAAAGTGCCTACCTGTAGATTTTGGCCTCTAGCTCAGTCGGCACCTAGGGAAACCTACCAAACCTGTGCTTTGTTTAAAACTAGAGACCTAGGGGAATCCAAGATGGGGTGACTTGTGGGGCTCTGACCAGATCTGTTACCCAGAATCCTTTGCAAACCTAAAGATTTGGCTAAAAAAACACATTTTCCTCACATTTTGGTGAGAGAAAGTTCTGGAATCAGAGAGGAGCCACAAATTTCCTTCCACCCAGCGTTCCCACAAGTCTCCCGATAAAAATGATACCTCACTTGAGTGGGTAGGCCTAGCGTCCGTAACAGGAAATTCCCCAAAACACAACGTGGACACATCACAATTTTTGACAGAAAACAGAGGTGTTTTTTGCAAAGTGCCTACCTGTAGATTTTGGCCTCTACCTCAGCCGGCACCTACGGAAACCTACCAAACCTGTGCATTTTTGAAAACTTGAGACCTAGGGGAATCCAAGATGGTGGTGACTTGTGGGGCTCTGACCAGGTTCTGTTACCCAGAATCCTTTGCAAACCTCAAAAATTGGCTAAAAAAATACATTTTCATCACATTTTGGTAACAGAAAGTTCTGGAATCAGGGAGGAGCCACAAATTTCCTTCCACCCAGCGTTCCCACAAGTCTCCCGATAAAATTGATACCTCACTTGTGTGGGTAGGCATAGCGCCCGTGACAGGAAATTCCCAAAACACAACGTGGACACATCACAATTTTTGAGAGAAAACAGAGGTGTTTTTTGCAAAGTGCCTACCTGTAGATTTTGGCCTCTAGCTCAGCCAGCAACTAGGGAAACCCACCAAACCTGTGCATTTCTGAAAACTAGAGACCTAGGGGAATCTAAGATGGGGTGACTTGTGGGACTCTGACCAGGTTCTGTTACCCAGAACCCTTTGCAAACCTCACAATTTGGCTAACAAAACACATTTTCCTCAAATTTTGGTGACAGAAAGTTCTGGAATCAGAGAGGAGCCACAAATTTCCTTCCACCCAGCGTTCCCCCACATCGCCCGATAAAAATGATACCTCACTTGTGTGGGTAGGCCTAGCGCCCGTGACAGGAAATGCCCCAAAACGCAACGTGGACAGATCACATTTTTTGAAACAAAACAGAGGTGTTTTTTGCAAAGTGCCTACCTGTAGATTTTGGCCTCTAGCTCAGTCGGCACCTAGGGAAACCTACCAAACCTGTGCTTTGTTTAAAACTAGAGACCTAGGGGAATCCAAGATGGGGTGACTTGTGGGGCTCTGACCAGGTTCTGTTACCCAGAATCCTTTGCAAACCTAAAGATTTGGCTAAAAAAACAAATTTTCCTCACATTTTGGTGAGAGAAAGTTCTGGAATCAGAGAGGAGCCACGAATTTCCTTCCACCCAGCGTTCCCACAAGTCTCCCGATAAAAATGATACCTCACTTGAGTGGGTAGGCCTAGCGTCCGTAACAGGAAATTCCCCAAAACACAACGTGGACACATCACAATTTTTGACAGAAAACAGAGGTGTTTTTTGCTAAGTGCCTACCTGTAGATTTTGGCCTCTAGCTCAGCCGGCACCTAGGGAAACCTACCAAACCTGTGCTTTGTTTAAAACTAGAGACCTAGGGGAATCCAGGATGGGGTGACTTGTGGGGCTCTGACCAGGTTCTGTTACCCAGAATCCTTTGCAAACCTCAAAATGTGGCTAAAAAAACACATTTTCATCACATTTTGGTGACAGAAAGTTCTGGAATCAGAGAGGAGCCACAAATTTCCTTCCACCCAGCATTCCAACAAGTCTCCCGATAAAATTGATACCTCACTTGTGTGGGTAGGCCTAGCGCCCGTGACAAGAAATTCCCCAAAACACAACGTGGACACATAAAATTTTTTGACAGAAAACAGAGGTGTTTTTTGCAAAGTGCCTACCTGTAGATTTTGGCCTCTAGCTCAGCCAGCACCTAGGGAAACCTACCAAACCTGTGCATTTTTGAAAACTAGAGACCTAGGGGAATCTAAGATGGGATGACTTGTGGGGCTCTGACCATGTTCTGTTACCCAGAATCCTTTGCAAACCTCACAATTTGGCTAACAAAACACATTTTCCTCAAATTTTGGTGACAGAAAGTTCTGGAATCAGAGAGGAGCCACAAATTTCCTTCCACCCAGTTTTCCCCCACATCTCCCGATAAAAATTATACCTTACTTGTGTGGGTAGGCCTAGCGCACGCGACAGGAAATGCCCCAAAACGCAACGTGGACACATCACATTTTTTGAAAGAAAACAGAGGTGTTTTTGCAAATGGCCTACCTGTAGATTTTGGCCTCTAGCTCAGTCGGCACCTAGGGAAACCTACCAAACCTGTGCTTTGTTTAAAACTAGAGACCTAGGGGAATCCAAGATGGGGTGACTTGTGGGGCTTTGACCAGGTTCTGTTACCCAGAATCCTTTGCAAACCTCAAAATGTGGCTAAAAAAACACATTTTCGTCACATTTTGGTTACAGAAAGTTCTGGAATCAGAGAGGAGCCACAAATTTCCTTCCACCCAGCGTTCCCAGAAGTCTCCCGATAAAATTGATACCTCACTTGTGTGGGAAGGCCTAGCGCCCGTGACAGGAAATTCCCCAAAACACAACGTGGACACATCACAATTTTTGACAGAAAACAGAGGAGTTTTTTGCAAAGTGCCTACCTGTAGATTTTGGCCTCTAGCTCAGCCGGCACCTAGGGAAACCTACCAAACCTGTGCATTTTTGAAAACTAGAGACGTAGGGGAATCTAAGATGGGGTGACTTGTGGGGCTCTGACCAGGTTCTGTTACCCAGAATCCTTTGCAAACCTCACAATTTGGCTAACAAAACACATTTTCCCCAAATTTTGGTGAGAGAAAGTTCTGGAATCAGAGAGGAGCCACGAATTTCCTTCCACCCAGCGTTCCCACAAGTCTCCCGATAAAAATGATACCTCACTTGTGTGGGTAGGCCTAGCGTCCGTAACAGGAAATTCCCCAAAACACAACGTGGACACATCACAATTTTTGACAGAAAACAGAGGTGTTTTTTGCAAAGTGCCTACCTGTAGATTTTGGCCTCTAGCTCAGCCGGCACCTAGGGAAACCTACCAAACCTGTGCATTTCTAAAAACTTGAGACGTAGGGGAATCCAAGATGGGGTGACTTTTGGGTCTCTAACCAGGTTCTGTTACCCAGAATCCTTTGCAAACCTCAAAATTTGGCTAAAAAAAAAAATTTTCATCATATTTTGGTGACAGAAAGTTCTGGAATCAGAGAGGAGCCAAAAATTTCCTTCCACCCAGCGTTCCCACAAGTCTCCCGATAAAAAGGATACCTCACTTGTGTGAGTAGGCCTAGCGCCCGTGACAGGAAATTCCCCAAAACAGAACGTGGACACATCACAATTTTTGAGAGAAAACAGAGGTGTTTTTTGCAAAGTGCCTACCTGTAGATTTTGGCCTCTAGCTCAGTCGGCACCTAGGGAAACCTACCAAACCTGTGCATTGTTTAAAACTAGAGACCAAGGGGAATCCAAGATGGGGTGCCTTGTGGGGCTCTGACCAGGTTCTGTTACCCAGAATCCTTTGCAAACCTAAAAATTTGGCTAACAAAACACATTTTCCTCAAATTTTGGTGACAGAAAGTTCTGGAATCAGAGAGGAGCCACAAATTTCCTTCCACCCAGCGTTCCCACAAGTCTCCCGATAAAATTTATACCTCACTTGTGTGGGTAGGCCTAGCGCCCGTGACAGGAAATTCCCCAAAACACAACGTGGACACATCATAATTTTTGAGAGAAAACAGAGGTGTTTTTTGCAAAGTGCCTACCTGTAGATTTTGGCCTCTAGCTCAGCCAGCAACTAGGGAAACCTACCAAACCTGTGCATTTCTGAAAACTAGAGACCTAGGGGAATCTTAAATGGGGTGACTTGTGGGGCTCTGACCAGGTTCTGTTACCCAGAATCCTTTGCAAACCTCACAATTTGGCTAACAAAACACATTTTCCTCAAATCTTGGTGACAGAAAGTTCTGGAATCAGAGAGGAGCCACAAATTTCCTTCCACCCAGCGTTCCCCCACATCTCCCGATAAAAATGATATCTCACTTGTGTGGGTAGGCCTAGCACCCGTGACAGGAAATGCCCCAAAACGCAACGTGGACAGATCACATTTTTTGAAAGAAAACAGAGGTGTTTATTGCAAAGTGCCTACCTGTAGATTTTGGCCTCTAGCTCAGTCGGCACCTAGGGAAACCTACCAAACCTGTGCTTTGTTTAAAACTAGAGACCTAGGGGAATCCAAGATGGGGTGACTTGTTGGGCTCTGACCAGATCTGTTACCCAGAATCCTTTGCAAACCTAAAGATTTGGCTAAAAAAACACATTTTCCTCACATTTTGGTGAGAGAAAGTTCTGAAATCAGAGAGGAGCCACAAATTTCCTTCCACCCAGCGTTCTCACAAGTCTCCCGATAAAAATGATACCTCACTTGAGTGGGTAGGCCTAGCGTCCGTAACAGGAAATTCCCCAAAACACAACGTGGACACATCACAATTTTTGACAGAAAACAGGGGTGTTTTTTGCAAAGTGCCTACCTGTAGATTTTGGCCTCTAGCTCAGCCGGCACCTAGGGAAACCTACCAAACCTGTGCATTTTTTAAAACTAGAGACCTAGGGGAATCCAAGATGGGGTGACTTGTGGGGCTCTGACCAGGTTCTGTTACCCAGAATCCTTTGCAAACCTCAAAATGTGGCTAAAAAAACACATTTTCATCACATTTTGGTGACAGAAAGTTCTGGAATCAGAGAGGAGCCACAAATTTCCTTCCACCCAGCGTTCCCACAAGTCTCCCGATAAAATTGATACCTCACTTGTGTGGGTAGGCCTAGCGCACGTGACAGGAAATTCCCCAAAACACAACGTGGACACATCACAATTTTTTAGAGAAAACAGAGGTGTTTTTTGCAAAGTGCCTACCTGTAGATTTTGGCCTCAAGCTCAGCCAGCAACTAGGGAAACCTACCAAACCTGTGCATTTCTGAAAACTAGAGACCTAGGGGAATCTAAGATGGGGTGACTTGTGGGGCTCTGACCAGGTTCTGTTACCCAGAATCCTTTGCAAACCTCACAATTTGGCTAACAAAACACATTTTCCTCAAATTTTGGTGACAGAAAGTTCTGGAATCAGAGAGGAGACACAAATTTCCTTCCACCCAGCGTTCCCCCACATCTCCCGATAAAAATGATACCTCACTTGTGTGGGTAGGCCTAGCGCCCGTGACAGGAAATGCCCCAAAACGCAACGTGGACAGATCACATTTTTTGAAAGAAAACAGAGGTGTTTTTTGCAAAGTGCCTACCTGTAGATTTTGGCCTCTAGCTCAGTCGGCACCTAGGGAAACCTACCAAACCTGTGCATTGTTTAAAACTAGAGACCTAAGGGAATCCAAGATGGGGTGACTTGTGGGGCTCTGACCAGGTTCTGTTACCCAGAATCCTTTGCAAACCTAAAAATTTGGTTAAAAAAACACATTTTCCTCACATTTTGGTGACAGAAAGTTCTTAAATCAGAGAGGAGCCACAAATTTCCTTCCACCCAGCGTTCCCACAAGTCTCCCGATAAAAATGATACCTCACTTGTGTGGGTAGGGCTAGCACCCGCGACAGAAAATGGCCCAAAACACAACGTGGACACATCACATTTTTTCACAGAAAACAGAGGTGTTTTTTGCAAAGTGCCTACCTGTAGATTTTGGCCTCTAGCTCAGCCGACACCTAGGGAAACCTACCAAACCTGTGCATTTCTGAAAACTAGAGACATAGGGGAATCCAAGATGGGGTGACATGTGGGTCTCTAACCAGGTTCTGTTACCCAGAATCCTTTGCAAACCTCAATATTTGGCTAAAAAAACACATTTTCCTCACATTTTGGTGACAGAAAGTTCTGGAATCAGAGAGGAGCCACAAATTTCCTTCCACCCAGCGTTCCCACAAGTCTCCCGATAAAATTGATACCTCACTTGTGTGGGTAGGCCTAGCGCTCGTGACAGGAAATTCCCCAAAACAGAACGTGGACACATCACAATTTTTGAGAGAAAACAGAGGTGTTTTTTGCAAAGTGCCTACCTGTAGATGTTGGCCTCTAGCTCAGCCAGCACCTAGGGAAACCTACCAAACCTGTTCATTTTTGAAAACTAGAGACCTAGGGGAATCTTAAATGGGGTGACTTGTGGGGCTCTGACCAGGTTCTGTTACCCAGAATCCTTTGCAAACCTCACAATTTGGCTAACAAAACACATTTTCCTCAAATCTTGGTGACAGAAAGTTCTGGAATCAGAGAGGAGTCAGAAATTTCCTTCCACCCAGCGTTCCCCCACATCTCCCGATAAAAATGATACCTCACTTGTGTGGGTAGGCCTAGCGCCCGCGACAGGAAATGCCCCAAAACGCAACGTGGACAGATCACATTTTTTTAAAGAAAACAGAGGTGTTTTTTGCAAAGTGCCTACCTGTAGATTTTGGCCTCTAGCTCAGTCGGAACCTAGGGAAACCTACCAAACCTGTGCATTGTTTAAAACTAGAGACCTAGGGGAATCCAAGATGGGGTGACTTGTGGGGCTCTGACCAGGTTCTGTTACCCAGAATCCTCTGCAAACCTAAAAATTTGGCTAAAAAAACACATTTTCCTCACATTTTGGTGACAGAAAGTTCTTACATCAGAGAGGAGCCACAAATTTCCTTCCACCCAGCGTTCCCACAAGTCTCCCGATAAAAATGATTCCTCACTTGTGTGGGTAGGTCTAGCACCCGCGACAGAAAATGGCCCAAAACACAACGTGGACACATCACATTTTTTCACAGAAAACAGAGGTGTTTTTTGCAAAGTGCCTACCTGTAGATTTTGGCCTCTAGCTCAGCCGGCACCTAGGGAAACCTACCACACCTGTGCATTTTTGAAAACTAGAGACCTAGGGGAATCCAAGATGAGGTGACTTGTGGGGCTCTGACCAGGTTCTGTTACCCAGAATCCTTTGCAAACCTCAAAATTTGGCTAAAAAAACACATTTTCCTCACATTTTGGTGACAGAAAGTTCTGGAATCAGAGAGGAGCCACAAATTTCCTTCCACCCAGCGTTCCCACAAGTCTCCCGATAATATTGATACCTCACTTGTGTGGGTAGGCCTAGCGCCCGTGACAGGAAATTCCCCAAAACAGAACGTGGACACATCACAATTTTGGAGAGAAAACAGAGGTGTTTTTTGCAAAGTGCCTACCTGTAGATTTTGGCCTCTAGCTCAGCCAGCACCTATGGAAACCTACCAAACCTGTGCATTTCTGAAAACTAGAGACATAGGGGAATCCAAGATGGGGTGACATGTGGGTCTCTAACCAGGTTCTGTTACCCAGAATCCTTTGCAAACCTCAATATTTGGCTAAAAAAAAACATTTTCCTCACATTTTGGTGACAGAAAGTTCTGGAATCAGAGAGGAGCCACAAATTTCCTTCCACCCAGCGTTCCCACAAGTCTCCCGATAAAATTGATACCTCACTTGTGTGGGTAGGCCTAGCGCTCGTGACAGGAAATTCCCCAAAACAGAACGTGGACACATCACAATTTTTGAGAGAAAACAGAGGTGTTTTTTGCAAAGTGCCTACCTGTAGATTTTGGCCTCTAGCTCAGCCAGCACCTAGGGAAACCTACCAAACCTGTTCATTTTTGAAAACTAGAGACCTAGGGGAATCTTAAATGGGGTGACTTGTGGGGCTCTGACCAGGTTCTGTTACCCAGAATCCTTTGCAAACCTCACAATTTGGCTAACAAAACACATTTTCCTCAAATCTTGGTGACAGAAAGTTCTGGAATCAGAGAGGAGCCAGAAATTTCCTTCCACCCAGCGTTCCCCCACATCTCCCGATAAAAATGATACCTCACTTGTGTGGGTAGGCCTAGCGCCCGCGACAGGAAATGCCCCAAAACGCAACGTGGACAGATCACATTTTTTTAAAGAAAACAGAGGTGTTTTTTGCAAAGTGCCTACCTGTAGATTTTGGCCTCTAGCTCAGTCGGAACCTAGGGAAACCTACCAAACCTGTGCATTGTTTAAAACTAGAGACCTAGGGGAATCCAAGATGGGGTGACTTGTGGGGCTCTGACCAGGTTCTGTTACCCAGAATCCTCTGCAAACCTAAAAATTTGGCTAAAAAAACACATTTTCCTCACATTTTGGTGACAGAAAGTTCTTACATCAGAGAGGAGCCACAAATTTCCTTCCACCCAGCGTTCCCACAAGTCTCCCGATAAAAAGGATACCTCACTTGTGTGAGTAGGTCTAGCACCCGCGACAGAAAATGGCCCAAAACACAACGTGGACACATCACAATTTTTGACAGAAAACAGAGGTGTTTTTTGCAAAGTGCCTACCTGTAGATTTTGGCCTCTAGCTCAGCCGGCACCTAGGGAAAACTACCACACCTGTGCATTTTTGAAAACTAGAGACCTAGGGGAATCCAAGATGAGGTGACTTGTGGGGCTCTGACCAGGTTCTGTTACCCAGAATCCTTTGCAAACCTCAAAATTTGGCTAAAAAAACACATTTTCCTCACATTTTGGTGACAGAAAGTTCTGGAATCAGAGAGGAGCCACAAATTTCCTTCCACCCAGCGTTCCCACAAGTCTCCCGATAATATTGATACCTCACTTGTGTGGGTAGGCCTAGCGCCCGTGACAGGAAATTCCCCAAAACAGAACGTGGACACATCACAATTTTGGAGAGAAAACAGAGGTGTTTTTTGCAAAGTGCCTACCTGTAGATTTTGGCCTCTAGCTCAGCCGGCACCTAGGGAAACCTACTAAACCTGTGCATTTTTTAAAACTAGAGACCTAGGGGAATCCAAGATGGGGTGACTTGTGGGGCTCTGACCAGGTTCTGTTACCCAGAATCCTTTGCAAACCTCACAATTTGGCTAACAAAACACATTTTCCTCAAATCTTGGTGACAGAAAGTTCTGGAATCAGAGAGGAGCCACAAATTTCCTTCCACCCAGCGTTCCCCCACATCTCCCGATAAAAATGATACCTCACTTGTGTGGGTAGGCCTAGCGCCCGCGACAGGAAATGCCCCAAAACGCAACGTGGACAGATCACATTTTTTGAAAGAAAAAAGAGGTGTTTTTTGCAAAGTGCCTACCTGTAGATTTTGGCCTCTAGCTCAGTCGGCACCTAGGGAAACCTACCAAACATGTGCATTGTTTAAAACTAGTGACCTAGGGGAATCCAAGATGGGGTGACTTGTGGGGCTCTGACCAGGTTCTGTTACCCAGAATCCTTTGCAAACCTAAAAATATGGCTAAAAAAACACATTTTCCTCACATTTTGGTGACAGAAAGTTCTTAAATCAGAGAGGAGCCACAAATTTCCTTCCACCCAGCGTTCCCACAAGTCTCCTGATAAAAATGATTCCTCACTTGTGTGGGTGGGGCTAGCACCCGCGACAGAAAATGGCCCAAAACACAACGTGGACACATCAAATTTTTTCACAGAAAACAGAGGTGTTTTTTGCAAAGTGCCTACCTGTAGATTTTGGCCTCTAGCTCAGCCGACACCTAGGGAAACCTACCAAACCTGTGCATTTCTGAAAACTAGAGACGTAGGGGAATCCAAGATGGGGTGACTTGTGGGTCTCTAACCAGGTTCTGTTACCCAGAATCCTTTGCAAACCTCAATATTTGGCTAAAAAAACACATTTTCCTCACATTTTGGTGACAGAAAGTTCTGGAATCAGAGAGGAGACACACATTTCCTTCCACCCAGCGTTCCCACAAGTCTCCCGATAAAAAGGATACCTCACTTGTGTGAGTAGTCCTAGTGCCCGTGACAGGAAATTCACAAAAACACAACGTGGACACATCACCATTTTTGACAGAAAACAGAGGTGTTTTTTGCAAAGTGCCTACCTGTAGATTTTGGCCTCTAGCTCAGCCGGCACCTAGGGAAAACTACCACACCTGTGCTTTTTTGAAAACTAGAGACCTAGGGGAATCCAAGATGGGGTGACTTGTGGGGCTCTGACCAGGTTCTGTTACCCAGAATCCTTTGCAAACCTCAAAATTTGGCTAAAAAAACACATTTTCCTCACATTTTGGTGACAGAAAGTTCTGGAATCAGAGAGGAGCCACAAATTTCCTTCCACCCAGCGTTCCCCCGCGCCTCCCGATAAAAATGATACCTCACCTGTGTGGGTAGGCCTAGCGCCCGTGACAGGATATGCCCCAAAATGCAACATGGACACATCACATTTTTTGAAAGAAAACAGAGGTGTTTTTTGCAAAGTGCCTACCTATAGATTTTCGCCTCTAGCTCAGCCGGCACCTAGGGAAACCTACCAAACCTGTGCATTTTTTAAAACTAGAGACCTAGGGGAATCCAAGATGGGGTGACTTGTGGGGCTCTAACCAGGTTCTGTTACCCAGAATCCTTTGCAAACCTCTAAATTTGGCTACAAAAACACATTTTCGTCACATTTTGGTGACAGAAAGTTCTGGAATCAGAGAGGAGCCACAAATTTCCTTCCACCCAGCGTTCCCACAAGTCTCCCGATAATATTGATACCTCACTTGTGTGGGTAGGCCTAGCGCCCGTGACAGGAAATTCCCCAAAACAGAACGTGGACACATCACAATTTTGGAGAGAAAACAGAGGTGTTTTTTGCAAAGTGCCTACCTGTAGATTTTGGCCTCTAGCTCAGCCAGCACCTATGGAAACCTACCAAACCTGTGCATTTTTGAAAACTAGAGACCTAGGGGAATCCAAGTTGGGGTGACTTGTGGGGCTCTGACCAGGTTCTGTTACACAGAATCCTTTGCAAACCTAAAAATTTGGCTAAAAAAACACATTTTCCTCACATTATGGTGACAGAAAGTTCTTAAATCAGAGAGGAGCCACAAATTTCCTTCCACCCAGCGTTCCCACAAGTCTCCCGATAAAAATGATACCTCACTTGTGTGGGTAGGTCTAGCACCCGCGACAGAAAATGGCCCAAAACACAACGTGGACACATCACATTTTTTCACAGAAAACAGAGGTGTTTTTTGCAAAGTGCCTACCTGTAGATTTTGGCCTCTAGCTCAGCCGGCACCTAGGGAAACCTACCAAACCTGTGCATTGTTTAAAAATAGAGACCTAGGGGAATCCAAGATGGGGTGACTTGTGGGGCTCTGACCAGGTTCTGTTACCCAGAATCCTTTGCAAACCTCAAAATTTGGCTACAAAAACACATTTTCCTCACATTTTGGTGACAGAAAGTTCTGGAATCAGAGAGGAGCCACAACTTTCCTTCCACCCAGCGTTCCCACAAGTCTCCCGATAAAATTGATACCTCACTTGTGTGGGTAGGCCTAGCGCCCATGACAGGAAATTCCCCAAAACAGAACATGGACACATCACATTTTTTGAGAGAAAACAGAGGTGTTTTTTGCAAAGTGCCTACCTGTAGATTTTGGCCTCTAGCTCAGCCAGCACCTAGGGAAGCCTACCAAACCTGTGCATTTTTGAAAACTAGAGACCTAGGGGAATCTAAGATGGGGTGACTTGTGGGGCTCTGACCAGGTTCTGTTACCCAGAATCCTTTGCAAACCTCACAATTTGGCAAACAAAACACATTTTCCTCAAATCTTGGTGACAGAAAGTTCTGGAATCAGAGAGGAGCCACAAATTTCCTTCCACCCAGCGTTCCCCCACATCTCCCGATAAAAATGATACCTCACTTGTGTGGGTAGGCCTAGCGCCCGCGACAGGAAATGCCCCCAAAACGCAACGTGGACAGATCACATTTTTTGAAAGAAAACAGAGGTGTTTTTTGCAAAGTGCCTACCTGTAGATTTTGGCCTCTAGCTCAGTCGGCACCTAGGGAAACCTACCAAACATGTGCATTGTTTAAAACTAGAGACCTAGGGGAATCCAAGATGGGGTGACTTGTGGGGCTCTGACCAGGTTCTGTTACCCAGAATCCTTTGCAAACCTAAAAATAAGGCTAAAAAAACACATTTTCCTCACATTTTGGTGACAGAAAGTTCTTAAATCAGAGAGGAGCCACAAATTTCCTTCCACCCAGCGTTCCCACAAGTCTCCTGATAAAAATGATACCTCACTTGTGTGGGTGGGGCTAGCACCCGCTACAGAAAATGGCCCAAAACACAACGTGGACACATCACATTTTTTCACAGAAAACAGAGGTGTTTTTTGCAAAGTGCCTACCTGTAGATTTTGGCCTCTAGCTCAGCCGACACCCAGGGAAACCTATCAAACCTGTGCATTTCTGAAAACTAGAGACGTAGGGGAATCCAAGATGGGGTGACTTGTGGGGCTCTGACCAGGTTCTGTTACCCAGAATCCTTTGCAAACCTCAATATTTGGCTAAAAAAACACATTTTCCTCACATTTTGGTGACAGAAAGTTCTGGAATCAGAGAGGAGACACACATTTCCTTCCACCCAGCGTTCCCACAAGTCTCCCGATAAAAAGGATACCTCACTTGTGTGAGTAGTCCTAGTGCCCGTGACAGGAAATTCACCAAAACACAACGTGGACACATCACAATTTTTGACAGAAAACAGAGGTGTTTTTTGCAAAGTGCCTACCTGTAGATTTTGGCCTCTAGCTCAGCCGGCACCTAGGGAAAACTACCACACCTGTGCTTTTTTTAAAACTAGAGACCTAGGGGAATCCAAGATGGGGTGACTTGTGGGGCTCTGACCAGGTTCTGTTACCCAGAATCCTTTGCAAACCTCAAAATTTGGCTAAAAAAACACATTTTCCTCACATTTTGGTGACAGAAAGTTCTCGAATCAGAGAGGAGCCACAAATTTCCTTCCACCCAGCGTTCCCCCACGCCTCCCGATAAAAATGATACCTCACCTGTGTGGGTAGGCCTAGCGCCCGTGACAGGATATGCCCCAAAACGCAACATGGACACATCACATTTTTTGAAAGAAAACAGAGGTGTTTTTTGCAAAGTGCCTACCTGTAGATTTTGGCCTCTAGCTCAGCCGGCACCTAGGGAAACCTACCAAACCTGTGCATTGTTTAAAACTAGAGACCTAGGGGAATCCAAGATGGGGTGACTTGTGGGGCTCTGACCAGGTTCTGTTACCCAGAATCCTTTGCAAACCTCAAAATGTGGCTACAAAAACACATTTTCCTCACATTTTGGTGACAGAAAGTTCTGGAATCAGAGAGGAGCCACAACTTTCCTTCCACCCAGCGTTCCCACAAGTCTCCCGATAAAATTGATACCTCACTTGTGTGGGTAGGCCCAGCGCCCATGACAGGAAATTCCCCAAAACAGAACATGGACACATCACATTTTTTGAGAGAAAACAGAGGTGTTTTTTGCAAAGTGCCTACCTGTAGATTTTGGCCTCTAGCTCAGCCAGCACCTAGGGAAGCCTACCAAACCTGTGCATTTTTGAAAACTAGAGACCTAGGGGAATCTAAGATGGGGTGACTTGTGGGGCTCTGACCAGGTTCTGTTACCCAAAATCCTTTGCAAACCTCACAATTTGGCAAACAAAACACATTTTCCTCAAATCTTGGTGACAGAAAATTCTGGAATCAGAGAGGAGCCACAAATTTCCTTCCACCCAGCGTTCCCCCACATCTCCCGATAAAAATGATACCTCACTTGTGTGGGTAGGCCTAGCGCCCGCGACAGGAAATGCCCCAAAACGCAACGTGGACAGATCACATTTTTTGAAAGAAAACAGAGGTGTTTTTTGCAAAGTGCCTACCTGTAGATTTTGGCCTCTAGCTCAGTCGGCACCTAGGGAAACCTACCAAACATGTGCATTGTTTAAAACTAGAGACCTAGGGGAATCCAAGATGGGGTGACTTGTGGGGCTCTGACCAGGTTCTGTTACCCAGAATCCTTTGCAAACCTAAAAATAAGGCTAAAAAAACACATTTTCCTCACATTTTGGTGACAGAAAGTTCTTAAATCAGAGAGGAGCCACAAATTTCCTTCCACCCAGCGTTCCCACAAGTCTCCTGATAAAAATGATACCTCACTTGTGTGGGTGGGGCTAGCACCCGCTACAGAAAATGGCCCAAAACACAAAGTGGACACATCACATTTTTTCACAGAAAACAGAGGTGTTTTTT
The DNA here is from genome assembly GCF_031143425.1 of Pleurodeles waltl. NCBI lineage: Eukaryota > Metazoa > Chordata > Amphibia > Caudata > Salamandridae > Pleurodeles > Pleurodeles waltl. The sequence continues at coordinate 919,540,612 of NC_090447.1, forward strand.
GCAAAGTGCCTACCTGTAGATTTTGACCTCTAGCTCAGCCGACACCTAGGGAAACCTACCAAACCTGTGCATTTCTGAAAACTAGAGACGTAGGGGAATCCAAGATGGGGTGACTTGTGGGTCTCTACCCAGGTTCTGTTACCCAGAATCCTTTGCAAACCTCAATATTTGGCTAAAAAAACACATTTTCCTCACATTTTGGTGACAGAAAGTTCTGGAATCAGAGAGGAGACACACATTTCCTTCCACCCAGCGTTCCCACAAGTCTCCCGATAAAAAGGATACCTCACTTGTGTGAGTAGTCCTAGTGCCCGTGACAGGAAATTCACCAAAACACAACGTGGACACATCACAATTTTTGACAGAAAACAGAGGTGTTTTTTGCAAAGTGCCTACCTGTAGATTTTGGCCTCTAGCTCAGCCGGCACCTAGGGAAAACTACCACACCTGTGCTTTTTTTAAAACTAGAGACCTAGGGGAATCCAAGATGGGGTGACTTGTGGGGCTCTGACCAGGTTCTGTTACCCAGAATCCTTTGCAAACCTCAAAATTTGGCTAAAAAAACACATTTTCCTCACATTTTGGTGACAGAAAGTTCTGGAATCAGAGAGGAGCCACAAATTTCCTTCCACCCAGCGTTCCCCCACGCCTCCCGATAAAAATGATACCTCACCTGTGTGGGTAGGCCTAGCGCCCGTGACAGGATATGCCCCAAAACGCAACATGGACACATCACATTTTTTTAAAGAAAACAGAGGTGTTTTTTGCAAAGTGCCTACCTATAGATTTTCGCCTCTAGCTCAGCCGGCAACTAGGGAAACCTACCAAACCTGTGCATTTTTTAAAACTAGAGACCTAGGGGAATCCAAGATGGGGTGACTTGTGGGGCTCTAACCAGGTTCTGTTACCCAGAATCCTTTGCAAACCTCTAAATTTGGCTACAAAAACACATTTTCGTCACATTTTGGTGACAGAAAGTTCTGGAATCAGAGAGGAGCCACAAATTTCCTTCCACCCAGCGTTCCCACAAGTCTCCCGATAAAATTGATACCTCACTTGTGTGGGTAGGCCTAGCGCCCGTGACAGGAAATTCCCCAAAACAGAACGTGGACACATCACAATTTTGGAGAGAAAACAGAGGTGTTTTTTGCAAAGTGCCTACCTGTAGATTTTGGCCTCTAGCTCAGCCAGCACCTATGGAAACCTACCAAACCTGTGCATTTTTGAAAACTAGAGACCTAGGGGAATCCAAGTTGGGGTGACTTGTGGGGCTCTGACCAGGTTCTGTTACCCAGAATCCTTTGCAAACCTAAAACTTTGGCTAAAAAAACACATTTTCCTCACATTATGGTGACAGAAAGTTCTTAAATCAGAGAGGAGCCACAAATGTCCTTCCACCCAGCGTTCCCACAAGTCTCCCGATAAAAATGATACCTCACTTGTGTGGGTAGGTCTAGCACCTGCGACAGAAAATGGCCCAAAACACAACGTGGACACATCACATTTTTTCACAGAAAACAGAGGTGTTTTTTGCAAAGTGCCTACCTGTAGATTTTGGCCTCTAGCTCAGCCGGCACCTAGGGAAACCTACCAAACCTGTGCATTGTTTAAAACTAGAGACCTAGGGGAATCCAAGATGGGGTGACTTGTGGGGCTCTGACCAGGTTCTGTTACCCAGAATCCTTTGCAAACCTCAAAATTTGGCTACAAAAACACATTTTCCTCACATTTTGGTGACAGAAAGTTCTGGAATCAGAGAGGAGCCACAACTTTCCTTCCACCCAGCGTTCCCACAAGTCTCCCGATAAAATTGATACCTCACTTGTGTGGGTAGGCCTAGCGCCCATGACAGGAAATTCCCCAAAACAGAACATGGACACATCACATTTTTTGAGAGAAAACAGAGGTGTTTTTTGCAAAGTGCCTACCTGTAGATTTTGGCCTCTAGCTCAGCCAGCACCTAGGGAAGCCTACCAAACCTGTGCATTTTTGAAAACTAGAGACCTAGGGGAATCTAAGATGGGGTGACTTGTGGGGCTCTGACCAGGTTTTGTTACCCAGAATCCTTTGCAAACCTCACAATTTGGCTAACAAAACACATTTTCCTCAAATTTTGGTGACAGAAAGTTCTGGAATCAGAGAGGAGCCACCAATTTCCTTCCACCCAGTGTTCCCCCACATCTCCCGATAAAAATGATACCTCACTTGTGTGGGTAGGCCTAGCGCCCGCGACAGAAAATGCCCCAAAACGCAACGTGGACACATCACATTTTTTGAAAGAAAACAGAGGTGTTTTTTGCAAAGTGCCTACCTGTAGATTTTGGCCTCTAGCTCAGCCAGCACCTAGGGAAGCCTACCAAACCTGTGCATTGTTTAAAACTAGAGACCTAGGGGAATCCAAGATGGGGTGACTTGTGGGGCTCTGACCAGGTTCTGTTACCCAGAATCCTTTGCAAACCTAAAAATTTGGCTAAAAAAACACATTTTCCTCACATTTTGGTGAGAGAAAGTTCTGGAATCAGAGAGGAGCCACGAATTTCCTTCCACCCAGCGTTCCCCCACGCCTCCCGATAAAAATGATACCTCACCTGTGTGGGTAGGCCTAGCGCCCGTGACAGGATATGCCCCAAAACGCAACATGGACACATCACATTTTTTTAAAGAAAACAGAGGTGTTTTTTGCAAAGTGCCTACCTATAGATTTTCGCCTCTAGCTCAGCCGGCAACTAGGGAAACCTACCAAACCTGTGCATTTTTTAAAACTAGAGACCTAGGGGAATCCAAGATGGGGTGACTTGTGGGGCTCTAACCAGGTTCTGTTACCCAGAATCCTTTGCAAACCTCTAAATTTGGCTACAAAAACACATTTTCGTCACATTTTGGTGACAGAAAGTTCTGGAATCAGAGAGGAGCCACAAATTTCCTTCCACCCAGCGTTCCCACAAGTCTCCCGATAAAATTGATACCTCACTTGTGTGGGTAGGCCTAGCGCCCGTGACAGGAAATTCCCCAAAACAGAACGTGGACACATCACAATTTTGGAGAGAAAACAGAGGTGTTTTTTGCAAAGTGCCTACCTGTAGATTTTGGCCTCTAGCTCAGCCAGCACCTATGGAAACCTACCAAACCTGTGCATTTTTGAAAACTAGAGACCTAGGGGAATCCAAGTTGGGGTGACTTGTGGGGCTCTGACCAGGTTCTGTTACCCAGAATCCTTTGCAAACCTAAAACTTTGGCTAAAAAAACACATTTTCCTCACATTATGGTGACAGAAAGTTCTTAAATCAGAGAGGAGCCACAAATGTCCTTCCACCCAGCGTTCCCACAAGTCTCCCGATAAAAATGATACCTCACTTGTGTGGGTAGGTCTAGCACCTGCGACAGAAAATGGCCCAAAACACAACGTGGACACATCACATTTTTTCACAGAAAACAGAGGTGTTTTTTGCAAAGTGCCTACCTGTAGATTTTGGCCTCTAGCTCAGCCGGCACCTAGGGAAACCTACCAAACCTGTGCATTGTTTAAAACTAGAGACCTAGGGGAATCCAAGATGGGGTGACTTGTGGGGCTCTGACCAGGTTCTGTTACCCAGAATCCTTTGCAAACCTCAAAATTTGGCTACAAAAACACATTTTCCTCACATTTTGGTGACAGAAAGTTCTGGAATCAGAGAGGAGCCACAACTTTCCTTCCACCCAGCGTTCCCACAAGTCTCCCGATAAAATTGATACCTCACTTGTGTGGGTAGGCCTAGCGCCCATGACAGGAAATTCCCCAAAACAGAACATGGACACATCACATTTTTTGAGAGAAAACAGAGGTGTTTTTTGCAAAGTGCCTACCTGTAGATTTTGGCCTCTAGCTCAGCCAGCACCTAGGGAAGCCTACCAAACCTGTGCATTTTTGAAAACTAGAGACCTAGGGGAATCTAAGATGGGGTGACTTGTGGGGCTCTGACCAGGTTTTGTTACCCAGAATCCTTTGCAAACCTCACAATTTGGCTAACAAAACACATTTTCCTCAAATTTTGGTGACAGAAAGTTCTGGAATCAGAGAGGAGCCACCAATTTCCTTCCACCCAGTGTTCCCCCACATCTCCCGATAAAAATGATACCTCACTTGTGTGGGTAGGCCTAGCGCCCGCGACAGAAAATGCCCCAAAACGCAACGTGGACACATCACATTTTTTGAAAGAAAACAGAGGTGTTTTTTGCAAAGTGCCTACCTGTAGATTTTGGCCTCTAGCTCAGCCAGCACCTAGGGAAGCCTACCAAACCTGTGCATTGTTTAAAACTAGAGACCTAGGGGAATCCAAGATGGGGTGACTTGTGGGGCTCTGACCAGGTTCTGTTACCCAGAATCCTTTGCAAACCTAAAAATTTGGCTAAAAAAACACATTTTCCTCACATTTTGGTGAGAGAAAGTTCTGGAATCAGAGAGGAGCCACGAATTTCCTTCCACCCATTGTTCCCACAAGTTTCCCGATAAAAATGATACCTCACTTGTGTGGGTAGGCCTAGCGCCCGTGACAGGAAATTCCCCAAAACACAACGTGGACACATCACAATTTTTGAGAGAAAACAGAGGTGTTTTTTGCAAAGTGCCTACCTGTAGATTTTGGCCTCTAGCTCAGCCGGCACCTAGGGAAACCTACCAAACCTGTGCATTGTTTAAAACTAGAGACCTAGGGGAATCCAAGATGGGGTGACTTGTTGGGCTCTGACCAGGTTCTGTTACCCAGAATCCTTTGCAAACCTAAAAATTTGGCTAAAAAAACACATTTTCATCACATTTTGGTGAGAGAAAGTTCTGGAATAAGAGAGGAGCCACAAATTTCCTTCCATCCAGCGTTCCCACAAGTCTCCCGATAAAAATGATACCTCACTTGTGTGGGTAGGCCTAGCGTCCGTAACAGGAAATTCCCCAAAACACAACGTGGACACATCACAATTTTTGACAGAAAACAGAGGTGTTTTTTGCAAAGTGCCTACCTGTAGATTTTGGCCTCTAGCTCAGTCGGCACCTAGGGAAACCTACCAAACCTGTGCATTGTTTAAAACTAGAGACCTAGGGGAATCCAAGATGGGGTGACTTGTGGGGCTCTGACCAGGTTCTGTTACCCAGAATCCTTTGCAAACCTAAAAATTTGGCTAAAAAAACACATTTTCCTCACATTTTGGTGAGAGAAAGTTCTGGAATCAGAGAGGAGCCATGAATTTCCTTCCACCCAGCGTTCCCACAAGTCTCCCGATAAAAATGATACCTCACTTGTGTGGGTAGGCCTAGCGCCTGTGACAGGAAATTCCCCAAAACACAACATGGACACATCACAATTTTTGAGAGAAAACAGAGGTGTTTTTTGCAAAGTGCCTACCTGTAGATTTTGGCCTCTAGCTCAGCCAGCACCTAGGGAAACCTACCAAACCTGTACATTTTTGAAAACTAGAGACCTAGGGGAATCTAAGATGGGGTGACTTGTGGGGCTCTGACCAGGTTCTGTTACCCAGAATCCTTTGCAAACCTCACAATTTGGCTAACAAAACACATTTTCCTCAAATTTTGGTGACAGAAACTTCTGGAATCAGAGAGGAGCTACAAATTTCCTTCCACCCAGCGTTCCCCCACATCTCCCGATAAAAATGATACCTCACTTGTGTGGGTAGGCCTAGCGCCCGCGACAGGAAATGCCCCAAAACGCAACGTGGACACATCACATTTTTTGAAAGAAAACAGAGGTGTTTTTTGCAAAGTGCCTACCTGTAGATTTTGGCCTCTAGCTCAGTCGGCACCTAGGGAAACCTACCAAACCTGTGCTTTGTTTAAAACTAGAGACCTAGGGGAATCCAAGATGGGGTGACTTGTGGGGCTCTGACCAGGTTCTGTTACCCAGAATTCTTTGCAAACCTCACAATTTGGCTAACAAAACACATTTTCCTCAAATTTTGGTGACAGAAACTTCTGGAATCAGAGAGGAGCTACAAATTTCCTTCCACCCAGCGTTCCCCCACATCTCCCGATAAAAATGATACCTCACTTGTGTGGGTAGGCCTAGCGCCCGTGACAGGAAATGCCCCAAAACGCAACATGGACACATCACATTTTTTTAAAGAAAACAGAGGTGTTTTTTGCAAAGTGCCTACCTATAGATTTTGGCCTCTAGCTCAGCCGGCACCTAGGGAAACCTACCAAACCTGTGCATTTTTGGAAACTAGAGACCTAGGGGAATCCAAGATGGGGTGACTTGTGGGGCTCTGACCAGGTTCTGTTACCCAGAATCCTTTGCAAACCTCTAAATTTGGCTACAAAAACACATTTTCGTCACATTTTGGTGACAGAAAGTTCTGGAATCAGAGAGGAGCCACAAATTTCCTTCCACCCAGCGTTCCCACAAGTCTCCCGATAAAATTGATACCTCACTTGTGTGGGTAGGCCTAGCGCCCGTGACAGGAAATTCCCCAAAACAGAACGTGGACACATCACAATTTTTGAGAGAAAACAGAGGTGTTTTTTGCAAAGTGCCTACCTGTAGATTTTGGCCTCTAGCTCAGCCAGCACCTATGGAAACCTACCAAACCTGTGCATTTTTGAAAACTAGAGACCTAGGGGAATCCAAGTTGGGGTGACTTGTGGGGCTCTGACCAGGTTCTGTTACCCAGAATCCTTTGCAAACCTAAAACTTTGGCTAAAAAAACACATTTTCCTCACATTATGGTGACAGAAAGTTCTTAAATCAGAGAGGAGCCACAAATGTCCTTCCACCCAGCGTTCCCACAAGTCTCCCGATAAAAATGATACCTCACTTGTGTGGGTAGGTCTAGCACCTGCGACAGAAAATGGCCCAAAACACAACGTGGACACATCACATTTTTTCACAGAAAACAGAGGTGTTTTTTGCAAAGTGCCTACCTGTAGATTTTGGCCTCTAGCTCAGCCGGCACCTAGGGAAACCTACCAAACCTGTGCATTGTTTAAAACTAGAGACCTAGGGGAATCCAAGATGGGGTGACTTGTGGGGCTCTGACCAGGTTCTGTTACCCAGAATCCTTTGCAAACCTCAAAATTTGGCTACAAAAACACATTTTCCTCACATTTTGGTGACAGAAAGTTCTGGAATCAGAGAGGAGCCACAACTTTCCTTCCACCCAGCGTTCCCACAAGTCTCCCGATAAAATTGATACCTCACTTGTGTGGGTAGGCCTAGCGCCCATGACAGGAAATTCCCCAAAACAGAACATGGACACATCACATTTTTTGAGAGAAAACAGAGGTGTTTTTTGCAAAGTGCCTACCTGTAGATTTTGGCCTCTAGCTCAGCCAGCACCTAGGGAAGCCTACCAAACCTGTGCATTTTTGAAAACTAGAGACCTAGGGGAATCTAAGATGGGGTGACTTGTGGGGCTCTGACCAGGTTTTGTTACCCAGAATCCTTTGCAAACCTCACAATTTGGCTAACAAAACACATTTTCCTCAAATTTTGGTGACAGAAAGTTCTGGAATCAGAGAGGAGCCACCAATTTCCTTCCACCCAGTGTTCCCCCACATCTCCCGATAAAAATGATACCTCACTTGTGTGGGTAGGCCTAGCGCCCGCGACAGAAAATGCCCCAAAACGCAACGTGGACACATCACATTTTTTGAAAGAAAACAGAGGTGTTTTTTGCAAAGTGCCTACCTGTAGATTTTGGCCTCTAGCTCAGCCAGCACCTAGGGAAGCCTACCAAACCTGTGCATTGTTTAAAACTAGAGACCTAGGGGAATCCAAGATGGGGTGACTTGTGGGGCTCTGACCAGGTTCTGTTACCCAGAATCCTTTGCAAACCTAAAAATTTGGCTAAAAAAACACATTTTCCTCACATTTTGGTGAGAGAAAGTTCTGGAATCAGAGAGGAGCCACGAATTTCCTTCCACCCATTGTTCCCACAAGTTTCCCGATAAAAATGATACCTCACTTGTGTGGGTAGGCCTAGCGCCCGTGACAGGAAATTCCCCAAAACACAACGTGGACACATCACAATTTTTGAGAGAAAACAGAGGTGTTTTTTGCAAAGTGCCTACCTGTAGATTTTGGCCTCTAGCTCAGCCGGCACCTAGGGAAACCTACCAAACCTGTGCATTGTTTAAAACTAGAGACCTAGGGGAATCCAAGATGGGGTGACTTGTTGGGCTCTGACCAGGTTCTGTTACCCAGAATCCTTTGCAAACCTAAAAATTTGGCTAAAAAAACACATTTTCATCACATTTTGGTGAGAGAAAGTTCTGGAATAAGAGAGGAGCCACAAATTTCCTTCCATCCAGCGTTCCCACAAGTCTCCCGATAAAAATGATACCTCACTTGTGTGGGTAGGCCTAGCGTCCGTAACAGGAAATTCCCCAAAACACAACGTGGACACATCACAATTTTTGACAGAAAACAGAGGTGTTTTTTGCAAAGTGCCTACCTGTAGATTTTGGCCTCTAGCTCAGTCGGCACCTAGGGAAACCTACCAAACCTGTGCATTGTTTAAAACTAGAGACCTAGGGGAATCCAAGATGGGGTGACTTGTGGGGCTCTGACCAGGTTCTGTTACCCAGAATCCTTTGCAAACCTAAAAATTTGGCTAACAAAACACATTTTCCTCACATTTTGGTGAGAGAAAGTTCTGGAATCAGAGAGGAGCCATGAATTTCCTTCCACCCAGCGTTCCCACAAGTCTCCCGATAAAAATGATACCTCACTTGTGTGGGTAGGCCTAGCGCCTGTGACAGGAAATTCCCCAAAACACAACATGGACACATCACAATTTTTGAGAGAAAACAGAGGTGTTTTTTGCAAAGTGCCTACCTGTAGATTTTGGCCTCTAGCTGAGCCAGCACCTAGGGAAGCCTACCAAACCTGTGCATTTTTGAAAACTAGAGACCTAGGGGAATCTAAGATGGGGTGACTTGTGGGGCTCTGACCAGGTTTTGTTACCCAGAATCCTTTGCAAACCTCACAATTTGGCTAACAAAACACATTTTCCTCAAATTTTGGTGACAGAAAGTTCTGGAATCAGAGAGGAGCCACCAATTTCCTTCCACCCAGTGTTCCCCCACATCTCCCGATAAAAATGATACCTCACTTGTGTGGGTAGGCCTAGCGCCCGCGACAGAAAATGCCCCAAAACGCAACGTGGACACATCACATTTTTTGAAAGAAAACAGAGGTGTTTTTTGCAAAGTGCCTACCTGTAGATTTTGGCCTCTAGCTCAGCCAGCACCTAGGGAAGCCTACCAAACCTGTGCATTGTTTAAAACTAGAGACCTAGGGGAATCCAAGATGGGGTGACTTGTGGGGCTCTGACCAGGTTCTGTTACCCAGAATCCTTTGCAAACCTAAAAATTTGGCTAAAAAAACACATTTTCCTCACATTTTGGTGAGAGAAAGTTCTGGAATCAGAGAGGAGCCACGAATTTCCTTCCACCCATTGTTCCCACAAGTTTCCCGATAAAAATGATACCTCACTTGTGTGGGTAGGCCTAGCGCCCGTGACAGGAAATTCCCCAAAACACAACGTGGACACATCACAATTTTTGAGAGAAAACAGAGGTGTTTTTTGCAAAGTGCCTACCTGTAGATTTTGGCCTCTAGCTCAGCCGGCACCTAGGGAAACCTACCAAACCTGTGCATTGTTTAAAACTAGAGACCTAGGGGAATCCAAGATGGGGTGACTTGTTGGGCTCTGACCAGGTTCTGTTACCCAGAATCCTTTGCAAACCTCAAAATTTGGCTAAAAAAACACATTTTCCTCACATTTTGGTGACAGAAAGTTCTGGAATCAGAGAGGAGCCACAACTTTCCTTCCATCCAGCGTTCCCACAAGTCTCCCGATAAAATTGATACCTCACTTGTGTGGGTAGGCCTAGCGCCCATGACAGGAAATTCCCCAAAACAGAACATGGACACATCACATTTTTTGAGAGAAAACAGAGGTGTTTTTTGCAAAGTGCCTACCTGTAGATTTTGGCCTCTAGCTCAGCCAGCACCTAGGGAAGCCTACCAAACCTGTGCATTTTTGAAAACTAGAGACCTAGGGGAATCTAAGATGGGGTGACTTGTGGGGCTCTGACCAGGTTTTGTTACCCAGAATCCTTTGCAAACCTCACAATTTGGCTAACAAAACACATTTTCCTCAAATTTTGGTGACAGAAAGTTCTGGAATCAGAGAGGAGCCACCAATTTCCTTCCACCCAGTGTTCCCCCACATCTCCCGATAAAAATGATACCTCACTTGTGTGGGTAGGCCTAGCGCCCGCGACAGAAAATGCCCCAAAACGCAACGTGGACACATCACATTTTTTGAAAGAAAACAGAGGTGTTTTTTGCAAAGTGCCTACCTGTAGATTTTGGCCTCTAGCTCAGCCAGCACCTAGGGAAGCCTACCAAACCTGTGCATTGTTTAAAACTAGAGACCTAGGGGAATCCAAGATGGGGTGACTTGTGGGGCTCTGACCAGGTTCTGTTACCCAGAATCCTTTGCAAACCTAAAAATTTGGCTAAAAAAACACATTTTCCTCACATTTTGGTGAGAGAAAGTTCTGGAATCAGAGAGGAGCCACGAATTTCCTTCCACCCATTGTTCCCACAAGTTTCCCGATAAAAATGATACCTCACTTGTGTGGGTAGGCCTAGCGCCCGTGACAGGAAATTCCCCAAAACACAACGTGGACACATCACAATTTTTGAGAGAAAACAGAGGTGTTTTTTGCAAAGTGCCTACCTGTAGATTTTGGCCTCTAGCTCAGCCGGCACCTAGGGAAACCTACCAAACCTGTGCATTGTTTAAAACTAGAGACCTAGGGGAATCCAAGATGGGGTGACTTGTTGGGCTCTGACCAGGTTCTGTTACCCAGAATCCTTTGCAAACCTAAAAATTTGGCTAAAAAAACACATTTTCATCACATTTTGGTGAGAGAAAGTTCTGGAATAAGAGAGGAGCCACAAATTTCCTTCCATCCAGCGTTCCCACAAGTCTCCCGATAAAAATGATACCTCACTTGTGTGGGTAGGCCTAGCGTCCGTAACAGGAAATTCCCCAAAACACAACGTGGACACATCACAATTTTTGACAGAAAACAGAGGTGTTTTTTGCAAAGTGCCTACCTGTAGATTTTGGCCTCTAGCTCAGTCGGCACCTAGGGAAACCTACCAAACCTGTGCATTGTTTAAAACTAGAGACCTAGGGGAATCCAAGATGGGGTGACTTGTGGGGCTCTGACCAGGTTCTGTTACCCAGAATCCTTTGCAAACCTAAAAATTTGGCTAACAAAACACATTTTCCTCACATTTTGGTGAGAGAAAGTTCTGGAATCAGAGAGGAGCCATGAATTTCCTTCCACCCAGCGTTCCCACAAGTCTCCCGATAAAAATGATACCTCACTTGTGTGGGTAGGCCTAGCGCCTGTGACAGGAAATTCCCCAAAACACAACATGGACACATCACAATTTTTGAGAGAAAACAGAGGTGTTTTTTGCAAAGTGCCTACCTGTAGATTTTGGCCTCTAGCTCAGCCAGCACCTAGGGAAACCTACCAAACCTGTACATTTTTGAAAACTAGAGACCTAGGGGAATCTAAGATGGGGTGACTTGTGGGGCTCTGACCAGGTTCTGTTACCCAGAATCCTTTGCAAACCTCACAATTTGGCTAACAAAACACATTTTCCTCAAATTTTGGTGACAGAAACTTCTGGAATCAGAGAGGAGCTACAAATTTCCTTCCACCCAGCGTTCCCCCACATCTCCCGATAAAAATGATACCTCACTTGTGTGGGTAGGCCTAGCGCCCGCGACAGGAAATGCCCCAAAACGCAACGTGGACACATCACATTTTTTGAAAGAAAACAGAGGTGTTTTTTGCAAAGTGCCTACCTGTAGATTTTGGCCTCTAGCTCAGTCGGCACCTAGGGAAACCTACCAAACCTGTGCTTTGTTTAAAACTAGAGACCTAGGGGAATCCAAGATGGGGTGACTTGTGGGGCTCTGACCAGGTTCTGTTACCCAGAATTCTTTGCAAACCTCACAATTTGGCTAACAAAACACATTTTCCTCAAATTTTGGTGACAGAAACTTCTGGAATCAGAGAGGAGCTACAAATTTCCTTCCACCCAGCGTTCCCCCACATCTCCCGATAAAAATGATACCTCACTTGTGTGGGTAGGCCTAGCGCCCGTGACAGGAAATGCCCCAAAACGCAACATGGACACATCACATTTTTTTAAAGAAAACAGAGGTGTTTTTTGCAAAGTGCCTACCTATAGATTTTGGCCTCTAGCTCAGCCGGCACCTAGGGAAACCTACCAAACCTGTGCATTTTTGGAAACTAGAGACCTAGGGGAATCCAAGATGGGGTGACTTGTGGGGCTCTGACCAGGTTCTGTTACCCAGAATCCTTTGCAAACCTCAAAATTTGGCTACAAAAAAACATTTTTGTCACATTTTGGTGACAGAAAGTTCTGGAATCAGAGAGGAGCCACAAATTTCCTTCCACCCAGCGTTCCCACAAGTCTCCCGATAAAATTGATACCTCACTTGTGTGGGTAGGCCTAGCGCCCGTGACAGGAAATTCCCCAAAACAGAACGTGGACACATCACAATTTTTGAGAGAAAACAGAGGTGTTTTTTGCAAAGTGCCTACCTGTACATTTTGGCCTCTAGCTCAGCCAGCACCTAGGGAAGCCTACCAAACCTGTGGATTTTTGAAAACTAGAGACCTAGGCGAATCTAAGATGGGGTGACTTGTGGGGCTCTGACCAGGTTCTGTTACCCAGAATCCTTTGCAAACCTCACAATTTGGCTAACAAAACACATTTTCCTCAAATTTTGGTGACAGAAAGTTCTGGAATCAGAGAGGAGCCACAAATTTCCTTCCACCCAGCGTTCCCCCACATCTCCCGATAAAAATGATACCTCACTTGTGTGAGTAGGCCTAGCGCCCGCGACAGGAAATGCCCCAAAACGCAATGTGGACACATCACATTTTTTTAAAGAAAACAGAGGTGTTATTTGCAAAGTGCCTACCTGTAGATTTTGGCCTCTAGCTCAGTCGGGACCTAGGGAAACATACCAAACCTGTGCATTTCTGAAAACTAGAGACCTAGGGGAATCCAAGATGGGGTGACTTGTGGGGCTCTGACGGGTTCTGTTACCCCGAATCCTTTGCAAACCTCAAAATTTGGCTAAAAAAATACATTTTCGTCACATTTTGGTGACAGAAAGTTCTGGAATCAGAGAGGAGCCACAAATTTCCTTCCACCCAACGTTCCCCCACGCCTCCCGATAAAAATGATACCTCACTTGTGTGGGTAGGCCTAGCGCCCGTGACAGGAAATGCCCCAAAACGCAACGTGCACACATCACATTTTTTGAAAGAAAACAGAGGTGTTTTTTGCAAAGTGCCTACCTATAGATTTTGGCCTCTAGCTCAGCCGGCACCTAGGGAAACCTACCAAACCTGTGCATTTTTGGAAACTAGAGACCTAGGGGAATCCAAGATGGGGTGACTTGTGGGGCTCTGACCAGGTTTTGTTACCCAGAATCCTTTGCAAACCTCACAATTTGGCTAACAAAACACATTTTCCTCAAATTTTGGTGACAGAAACTTCTGGAATCAGAGAGGAGCTACAAATTTCCTTCCACCCAGCGTTCCCCCACATCTCCCGATAAAAATGATACCTCACTTGTGTGGGTAGGCCTAGCGCCCGCGACAGGAAATGTCCCAAAACGCAACGTGGACACATCACATTTTTTGAAAGAAAACAGAGGTGTTTTTTGCAAAGTGCCTACCTGTAGATTTTGGCCTCTAGCTCAGTCGGCACCTAGGGAAACCTACCAAACCTGTGCTTTGTTTAAAACTAGAGACCTAGGGGAATCCAAGATGGGGTGACTTGTGGGGCTCTGACCAGGATCTGTTACCCAGAATTCTTTGCAAACCTCACAATTTGGCTAACAAAACACATTTTCCTCAAATTTTGGTGACAGAAACTTCTGGAATCAGAGAGGAGCTACAAATTTCCTTACACCCAGCGTTCCCCCACATCTCCCGATAAAAATGATACCTCACTTGTGTGGGTAGGCCTAGCGCCCGTGACAGGAAATGCCCCAAAACGCAACATGGACACATCACATTTTTTGAAAGAAAACAGAGGTGTTTTTTGCAAAGTGCCTACCTATAGATTTTGGCCTCTAGCTCAGCCGGCACCTAGGGAAACCTACCAAACCTGTGCATTTTTGGAAACTAGAGACCTAGGGGAATCCAAGATGGGGTGACTTGTGGGGCTCTGATGGGTTCTGTTACCCCGAATCCTTTGCAAACCTCAAAATTTGGCTAGAAAAATACATTTTCGTCACATTTTGGTGACAGAAAGTTCTGGAATCAGAGAGGAGCCACAAATTTCCTTCCACCCAACGTTCCCCCACGCCTCCCGATAAAAATGATACCTCACTTGTGTGGGTAGGCCTAGCGCCCGTGACAGGAAATGCCCCAAAACGCAACGTGCACACATCACATTTTTTGAAAGAAAACAGAGGTGTTTTTTGCAAAGTGCCTACCTATAGATTTTGGCCTCTAGCTCAGCCGGCACCTAGGGAAACCTACCAAACCTGTGCATTTTTTAAAACTAGAGCCCTAGGGGAATCCAAGATGGGGTGACTTGTGGGGCTCTGACCAGGTTCTGTTACCCAGAATCCTTTGCAAACCTCACAATTTGGCTAACAAAACAAATTTTCCTCAAATTTTGGTGACAGAAAGTTCTGGAATCAGAGAGGAGCCACAAATTTCCTTCCACCCAGCGTTCCCCCACATCTCCCGATAAAAATGATACCTCACTTGTGTGGGTAGGCCTAGTGCCCGCGACAGGAAATGCCCCAAAACGCAACGTGGAAACATCACATTTTTTGAAAGAAAACAGAGGTGTTTTTTGCAAAGTGCCTACCTGTAGATTTTGGCCTCTAGCTCAGTCGGCACCTAGGGAAACCTACCAAACCTGTGCATTTCTGAAAACTAGAGACCTAGGGGAATCCAAGATGGGGTGACTTGTGGGGCTCTGACGGGTTCTGTTACCCCGAATCCTTTGCAAACCTCAAAATTTGGCTAAAAAAACACATTTTCGTCACATTTTGGTGACAGAAAGTTCTGGAATCAGAGAGGAGCCACAAATTTCCTTCCACCCAACGTTCCCCCACGCCTCCCGATAAAAATGATACCTCACTTGTGTGGGTAGGCCTAGCGCCCGTGACAGGATATGCCCCAAAACGCAACGTGGACACATCACATTTTTTGAAAGAAAACAGAGGTGTTTTTTTTGCAAATGCCTACCTATAGATTTTGGCCTCTAGCTCAGCCGGCACCTAGGGAAACCTCCCAAACCTGTGCATTTGTGAAAACTAGAGACCTAGGGGAATCCAAGATGGGGTGACTTGTGGGTCTCTGACCAGGTTCTGTTTCCCAGAATCCTTTGCAAACCTAACAATTTTGCTAACAAAACACATTTTCCTCAAATTTTGGTGACAGAAAGTTCTGGAATCAGAGAGGAGCCACAAATTTCCTTCCACCCAGCGTTCCCCCACATCTCCCGATAAAAATGATACCTCACTTGTGTGGGTAGGCCTAGCGCCCGCGTCAGGAAATGCCACAAAACGCCACGTGGACACATCACATTTTTTGAAAGAAAACAGAGGTGTTTTTTGCAAAGTGCCTACCTGTAGATTTTGGCCTGTAGCTCAGTCGGCACCTAGGGAAACCTACCAAACCTGTACATTTTTTAAAACTAGAGACCTAGGGGAATCCAAGATGGGGTGACTTGTGGGGCTCTGACCAGGTTCTGTTACCCAGAATCCTTTGCAAACCTAATAATTTGGCTAAAAATACACATTTTCCTCACATTTTGGTGAGAGAAAGTTCTGGAATCAGAGAGGAGCCACAAATTTCCTTCCACCCAACGTTCCCCCACGCCTCCCGATAAAAATGATACCTCACTTGTGTGGGTAGGCCTAGCGCCCGTGACAGGAAATGCCCCAAAACGCAACGTGCACACATCACATTTTTTGAAAGAAAACAGAGGTGTTTTATGCAAAGTGCCTACCTATAGATTTTGGCCTCTAGCTCAGCCGGCACCTAGGGAAACCTACCAAACCTGTGCATTTTTGGAAACTAGAGACCTAGGGGAATCCAAGATGGGGTGACTTGTGGGGCTCTGACCAGGTTCTGTTACCCAGAATCCTTTGCAAACCTCACAATTTGGCTAACAAAACACATTTTCCTCAAATTTTGGTGACAGAAACTTCTGGAATCAGAGAGGAGCTACAAATTTCCTTCCACCCAGCGTTCCCCCACATCTCCCGATAAAAATGATACCTCACTTGTGTGGGTAGGCCTAGCGCCCGCGACAGGAAATGCCCAAAAACGCAACGTGGACACATCACATTTTTTGAAAGAAAACAGAGGTGTTTTTTGCAAAGTGCCTACCTGTAGATTTTGGCCTCTAGCTCAGTCGGCACCTAGGGAAACCTACCAAACCTGTGCTTTGTTTAAAACTAGAGACCTAGGGGAATCCAAGATGGGGTGACTTGTGGGGCTCTGACCAGGTTCTGTTACCCAGAATTCTTTGCAAACCTCACAATTTGGCTAACAAAACACATTTTCCTCAAATTTTGGTGACAGAAACTTCTGGAATCAGAGAGGAGCTACAAATTTCCTTCCACCCAGCGTTCCCCCACATCTCCCGATAAAAATGATACCTCACTTGTGTGGGTAGGCCTAGCGCCCGTGACAGTAAATGCCCCAAAACGCAACATGGACACATCACATTTTTTGAAAGAAAACAGAGGTGTTTTTTGCAAAGTGCCTACCTATAGATTTTGGCCTCTAGCTCAACCGGCACCTAGGGAAACCTACCAAACCTGTGCATTTTTGGAAACTAGAGACCTAGGGGAATCCAAGATGGGGTGACTTGTGGGGCTCTGACCAGGTTCTGTTACCCAGAATCCTTTGCAAACCTCAAAATTTGGCTACAAAAAAACATTTTCGTCACATTTTGGTGACCGAAAGTTCTGGAATCAGAGAGGAGCCACAAATTTCCTTCCACCCAGCATTCCCACAAGTCTCCCGATAAAATTGATACCTCACTTGTGTGGGTAGGCCTAGCGCCCGTGACAGGAAATTCCCCAAAACAGAACGTGGACACATCACAATTTTTGAGAGAAAACAGAGGTGTTTTTTGCAAAGTGCCTACCTGTACATTTTGGCCTCTAGCTCAGCCAGCACCTAGGGAAGCCTACCAAACCTGTGGATTTTTGAAAACTAGAGACCTAGGCGAATCTAAGATGGGGTGACTTGTGGGGCTCTGACCAGGTTCTGTTACCCAGAATCCTTTGCAAACCTCACAATTTGGCTAACAAAACACATTTTCCTCAAATTTTGGTGACAGAAAGTTCTGGAATCAGAGAGGAGCCACAAATTTCCTTCCACCCAGCGTTCCCCCACATCTCCCGATAAAAATGATACCTCACTTGTGTGAGTAGGCCTAGCGCCCGCGACAGGAAATGCCCCAAAACGCAACGTGGACACATCACATTTTTTTAAAGAAAACAGAGGTGTTATTTGCAAAGTGCCTACCTGTAGATTTTGGCCTCTAGCTCAGTCGGGACCTAGGGAAACATACCAAACCTGTGCATTTCTGAAAACTAGAGACCTAGGGGAATCCAAGATGGGGTGACTTGTGGGGCTCTGACGGGTTCTGTTACCCCGAATCCTTTGCAAACCTCAAAATTTGGCTAGAAAAATACATTTTCGTCACATTTTGGTGACAGAAAGTTCTGGAATCAGAGAGGAGCCACAAATTTCCTTCCACCCAACGTTCCCCCACGCCTCCCGATAAAAATGATACCTCACTTGTGTGGGTAGGCCTAGCGCCCGTGACAGGAAATGCCCCAAAACGCAACGTGCACACATCACATTTTTTGAAAGAAAACAGAGGTGTTTTTTGCAAAGTGCCTACCTATAGATTTTGGCCTCTAGCTCAGCCGGCACCTAGGGAAACCTACCAAACCTGTGCATTTTTTAAAACTAGAGCCCTAGGGGAATCCAAGATGGGGTGACTTGTGGGGCTCTGACCAGGTTCTGTTACCCAGAATCGTTTGCAAACCTCACAATTTGGCTAACAAAACAAATTTTCCTCAAATTTTGGTGACAGAAAGTTCTGGAATCAGAGAGGAGCCACAAATTTCCTTCCACCCAGCGTTCCCCCACATCTCCCGATAAAAATGATACCTCACTTGTGTGGGTAGGCCTAGTGCCCGCGACAGGAAATGCCCCAAAACGCAACGTGGACACATCACATTTTTTGAAAGAAAACAGAGGTGTTTTTTGCAAAGTGCCTACCTGTAGATTTTGGCCTCTAGCTCAGTCGGCACCTAGGGAAACCTACCAAACCTGTGCATTTCTGAAAACTAGAGACCTAGGGGAATCCAAGATGGGGTGACTTGTGGGGCTCTGACGGGTTCTGTTACCCCGAATCCTTTGCAAACCTCAAAATTTGGCTAAAAAAACACATTTTCGTCACATTTTGGTGACAGAAAGTTCTGGAATCAGAGAGGAGCCACAAATTTCCTTCCACCCAACGTTCCCCCACGCCTCCCGATAAAAATGATACCTCACTTGTGTGGGTAGGCCTAGCGCCCGTGACAGGAAATGCCCCAAAACGCAACGTGGACACATCACATTTTTTGAAAGAAAACAGAGGTGTTTTTTTTGCAAATGCCTACCTATAGATTTTGGCCTCTAGCTCAGCCGGCACCTAGGGAAACCTCCCAAACCTGTGCATTTGTGAAAACTAGAGACCTAGGGGAATCCAAGATGGGGTGACTTGTGGGTCTCTGACCAGGTTCTGTTTCCCAGAATCCTTTGCAAACCTAACAATTTTGCTAACAAAACACATTTTCCTCAAATTTTGGTGACAGAAAGTTCTGGAATCCGAGAGGAGCCACAAATTTCCTTCCACCCAGCGTTCCCCCACATCTCCCGATAGAAATGATACCTCACTTGTGTGGGTAGGCCTAGCGCCCGCGTCAGGAAATGCCACAAAACGCCACGTGGACACATCACATTTTTTGAAAGAAAACAGAGGTGTTTTTTGCAAAGTGCCTACCTGTAGATTTTGGCCTGTAGCTCAGTCGGCACCTAGGGAAACCTACCAAACCTGTACATATTTTAAAACTAGAGACCTAGGGGAATCCAAGATGGGGTGACTTGTGGGGCTCTGACCAGGTTCTGTTACCCAGAATCCTTTGCAAACCTAATAATTTGGCTAAAAATACACATTTTCCTCACATTTTGGTGAGAGAAAGTTCTGGAATCAGAGAGGAGCCACGAATTTCCTTCCACCCAGCGTTCCCACAAGTCTCCCGATAAAAATGATACCTCACTTGTGTGGGTAGGCCTAGCGTCCGTAACAGGAAATTCCCCAAAACACAACGTGGACACATCACAATTTTTGACAGAAAACAGAGGTGTTTTTTGCAAAGTGCCTACCTGTAGATTTTGGCCTCTAGCTCAGCCGGCAACGAGGGAAACCTACCAAACCTGTGCATTTTTTTAAACTAGAGACCTAGGGGAATCCAAGATGGGGTGGCTTGTGGGGCTCTGACCAGGTTCTGTTACCCAGAATCCTTTGCAAACTTAAAAATTTGGCTAAAAAAACACATTTTCCTCGCATTTTGGTGACAGAAAGTTCTTAAATCAGAGAGGAGCCACAAATTTCCTTCCACCCAGTGTTCCCACAAGTCTCCCGATAAAAATGATACCTCACTTGTGTGGGTAGGGCTAGCACCCGCGACAGAAAATGGCCCAAAACACAACGTGGACACATCACATTTTTTCACATAAAACAGAGGTGTTTTTTGCAAAGTGCATATCCGTAGATTTTGGCCTCTAGCTCAGCCGACACCTAGGGAAACCTACCAAACCTGTGAATTTCTGAAAACTAGAGACCTAGGGGAATCCAAGATGGGGTGACTTGTGGGGCTCTAAGCAGGTTTTGTTACCCAGAATCCTTTGCAAACCTCAAAATTTGGCTAAAAAAACAAATTTTCCTCATATTTTGGTGACAGAAAGTTCTGGAATCAGAGAGGAGCCACAAATTTCCTTCCACCCAGCGTTCCCACAAGTCTCCCGATAAAAAGGATACCTCACTTGTGTGAGTAGGCCTAGTGCCCGTGACAGGAAATTCACCAAAACACAACGTGGACACATCACAATTTTTGACAGAAAACAGAGGTGTTTTTTGCAAAGTGCCTACCTGTAGATTTTGGCCTCTAGCTCAGCCGGCACCTAGGGAAACCTACCACACCTGTGCTTTTTTGAAAACTAGAGACGTAGGGGAATCCAAGATGGGGTGACTTGTGGGGCTCTGACCAGGTTCTGTTACCCAGAATCCTTTGCAAACCCCAAAATTTGGTATAAAAAACACATTTTCCTCACATTTTGGTGACAGAAAGTTCTGGAATCAGAGAGGAGGCACAACTTTCCTTCCACCCAGCGTTCCCACAAGTCTCCCGATAAAATTGATACCTCACTTGTGTGGGTAGGCCTAGCGCCCATGACAGGAAATTCCCCAAAACAGAACATGGACACATCACATTTTTTGAGAGAAAACAGAGGTGTTATTTGCAAAGTGCCTACCTGTAGATTTTGGCCTCTAGCTCAGCCAGCACCTAGGGAAGCCTACCAAACCTGTGCATTTTTTAAAACTGGAGACCTAGGGGAATGTAAGATAGGGTGACTTGTGGGGCTCTGACCAGGTTCTGTTACCCAGAATCCTTTGCAAACCTCACAATTTGGCTAACAAAACACATTTTCCTCAAATTTTGGGGACAGAAAGTTCTGGAATCAGGGAGGAGCCACAAATTTCCTTCCACCCAGTGTTCCCCCACATCTCCCGATAAACATGATACCTCACTTGTGTGGGTAGGCCTAGCGCCCGCGACAGAAAATGCCCCAAAACGCAACGTGGACACATCACATTTTTTTAAAGAAAACAGAGGTGTTTTTTGCAAAGTGCCTACCTGTAGATTTTGGCCTCTAGCTCAGTCGGCACCTAGGGAAACCTACCAAACCTGTGCATTGTTTAAAACTAGAGACCTAGGGGAATCCAAGATGGGGTGACTTGAGGGGCTCTGACCAGGTTCTGTTACCCAGAATCCTTTGCAAACCTAAAAATTTGGCTAAAAAAACACATTTTCATCACATTTTGGTGAGAGAAAGTTCTGGAATCAGAGAGGAGCCACGAATTTCCTTCCACCCAGCGTTCCCACAAGTCTCCCGATAAAAACGATACCTCACTTGTGTGGGTAGGCCTAGCGTCCGTAACAGGAAATTCCCCAAAACACAACGTGGACACATCACAATTTTTGACAGAAAACAGAGGTGTTTTTTGCAAAGTGCCTACCTGTAGATTTTGGCCTCTAGCTCAGTCGGCACCTAGGGAAACCTACCAAACCTGTGCATTGTTTAAAACTAGAGACCTAGGGGAATCCAAGATGGGGTGACTTGTGGGGCTCTGACCAGGTTCTGTTACCCAGAATCCTTTGCAAACCTAAAAATTTGGCTAAAAAAACACATTTTCCTCACATTTTGGTGAGAGAAAGTTCTGGAATCAGAAAGGAGCCACGAATTTCCTTCCACACAGCGTTTCCACAAGTCTCCCGATAAAAATGATACCTCACTTGTGTGGGTAGGCGTAGCGCCCGTGACAGGAAATTCCCCAAAACACAACGTGGACACATCACAATTTTTGAGAGAAAACAGAGGTGTTTTTTGCAAAGTGCCTACCTGTAGATTTTGGCCTCTAGCTCAGCCAGCACCTAGGGAAACCTACCAAACCTGTGCATTTTTGAAAACTAGAGACCTAGGGGAATCTAAGATGGGGTGACTTGTGGGGCTCTGACCAGGCTCTGTTACCCAAAATCCTTTGCAAACCTCACAATTTGGCAAACAAAACACATTTTCCTCAAATTTTGGTGAGAGAAACTTCTGGAATCAGAGACGAGCTACAAATTTCCTTCCACCCAGCGTTCCCCCACATCTCCCGCTAAAAAAGATACCTCACTTGTGTGGGTAGGCCTAGCACCCGCGACAGGAAATGCCCCAAAACGCAACGTGGACACATCACATTTTTTGAAAGAAAACAGAGGTGTTTTTTGCAAAGTGCCTACCTGTAGATTTTGGCCTCTAGCTCAGTCGGCACCTAGGGAAACCTACCAAACCTGTGCTTTGTTTAAAACTAGAGACCTAGGGGAATCCAAGATGGGGTGACTTGTGGGGCTCTGACCAGGTTCTGTTACCCAGAATCCTTTGCAAACCTAAAAATATGGCTAAAAAAACACATTTTCCTCACATTTTGGTGAGAGAAAGTTCTGGAATCAGAGAGGAGCCATGAATTTCCTTCCACCCAGCGTTCCCACAAGTCTCCCGATAAAAAGGATACCTCACTTGTGTGAGTAGGCCTAGTGCCCGTGACAGGAAATTCACCAAAACACAACGTGGACACATCACAATTTTTGACAGAAAACAGAGGTGTTTTTTGCAAAGTGCCTACCTGTAGATTTTGGCCTCTAGCTCAGCCGGCACCTAGGGAAAACTACCACACCTGTGCTTTTTTGAAAACTAAAGACCTAGGGGAATCCAAGATGGGGTGACTTGTGGGGATCTGACCAGGTTCTGTTGCCCAGAATCCTTTGCAAACCTCAAAATTTGGCTAAAAAAACACATTTTCCTCACATTTTGGTGACAGAAAGTTCTGGAATCAGAGAGGAGCCACAAATTTCCTTCCACCCAGCGTTCCCCCACGCCTCCTGATAAAAATGATACCTCACTTGTGTGGGTAGGCCTAGCGCCCGTGACAGGAAATGCCCCAAAAAGCAACATGGACACATCACATTTTTTGAAAGAAAACAGAGGTGTTTTTTGCAAAGTGCCTACCTATAGATTTTGGCCTCTAGCTGAGCCGGCACCTAGGGAAACCTACCAAACCTGTGCATTTTTGGAAACTAGAGACCTAGGGGAATCCAAGATGGGGTGACTTGTGGGGCTCTGACCAGGTTCTGTTACCCAGAATCCTTTGCAAACCTCAAAATTTGGCTACAAAAACACATTTTCATCACATTTTGGTGACAGAACGTTCTGGAATCAGAGAGGAGCCACAAATTTCCTTCCACCCAGCGTTCCCACAAGTCTCCCGATAAAATTGATACCTCACTTGTGTGGGTAGGCCTAGCGCCCGTGACAGGAAATTCCCCAAAACAGAAAGTGGACACATCACAATTTTTGAGAGAAAACAGAGGTGTTTTTTGCAAAGTGCCTACCTGTAGATTTTGGCCTTTAGCTCAGCCAGCACCTAGGGAAACCTACCAAACCTGTGCATTTTTGAAAACTGGAGACCTAGGGGAATGTAAGATAGGGTGACTTGTGGGGCTCTGACCAGGTTCTGTTACCCAGAATCCTTTGCAAACCTCACAATTTGGCTAACAAAACACATTTTCCTCAAATTTTGGTGACAGAAAGTTCTGGAATCAGGGAGGAGCCACAAATTTCCTTCCACCCAGTGTTCCCCCACATCTCCCGATAAACATGATACCTAACTTGTGTGGGTAGGCCTAGCGCCCGCGACAGAAAATGCCCCAAAACGCAACGTGGACACATCACATTTTTTTAAAGAAAACAGAGGTGTTTTTTGCAAAGTGCCTACCTGTAGATTTTGGCCTCTAGCTCAGTCGGCACCTAGGGAAACCTACCAAACCTGTGCATTGTTTAAAACTAGAGACCTAGGGGAATCCAAGATGGGGTGACTTGTGGGGCTCTGACCAGGTTCTGTTACCCAGAATCCTTTGCAAACCTAAAAATTTGGCTAAAAAAACACATTTTCATCACATTTTGTTGAGAGAAAGTTCTGGAATCAGAGAGGAGCCACGAATTTCCTTCCACCCAGCGTTCCCACAAGTCTCCCGATAAAAACGATACCTCACTTGTGTGGGTAGGCCTAGCGTCCGTAACAGGAAATTCCCCAAAACACAACGTGGACACATCACAATTTTTGACAGAAAACAGAGGTGTTTTTTGCAAAGTGCCTACCTGTAGATTTTGGCCTCTAGCTCAGTCGGCACCTAGGGAAACCTACCAAACCTGTGCATTGTTTAAAACTAGAGACCTAGGGGAATCCAAGATGGGGTGACTTGTGGGGCTCTGACCAGGTTCTGTTACCCAGAATCCTTTGCAAACCTAAAAATTTGGCTAAAAAAACACATTTTCCTCACATTTTGGTGAGAGAAAGTTCTGGAATCCGAAAGGAGCCACGAATTTCCTTCCACACAGCGTTCCCACAAGTCTCCCGATAAAAATGATACCTCACTTGTGTGGGTAGGCCTAGCGCCCGTGACAGGAAATTCCCCAAAACACAACGTGGACACATCACAATTTTTGAGAGAAAACAGAGGTGTTTTTTGCAAAGTGCCTACCTGTAGATTTTGGCCTCTAGCTCAGCCGGCACCTAGGGAAAACTACCACACCTGTGCTTTTTTGAAAACTAAAGACCTAGGGGAATCCAAGATGGGGTGACTTGTGGGGATCTGACCAGGTTCTGTTGCCCAGAATCCTTTGCAAACCTCAAAATTTGGCTAAAAAAACACATTTTCCTCACATTTTGGTGACAGAAAGTTCTGGAATCAGAGAGGAGCCACAAATTTCCTTCCACCCAGCGTTCCCCCACGCCTCCTGATAAAAATGATACCTCACTTGTGTGGGTAGGCCTAGCGCCCGTGACAGGAAATGCCCCAAAACGCAACATGGACACATCACATTTTTTGAAAGAAAACAGAGGTGTTTTTTGCAAAGTGCCTACCTATAGATTTTGGCCTCTAGCTGAGCCGGCACCTAGGGAAACCTACCAAACCTGTGCATTTTTGGAAACTAGAGACCTAGGGGAATCCAAGATGGGGTGACTTGTGGGGCTCTGACGGGTTCTGTTACCCAGAATCCTTTGCAAACCTAAAAATTTGGCTAAAAAAACACATTTTCATCACATTTTGGTGAGAGAAAGTTCTGGAATCAGAGAGGAGCCACGAATTTCCTTCCACCCAGCGTTCCCACAAGTCTCCCGATAAAAACGATACCTCACTTGTGTGGGTAGGCCTAGCGTCCGTAACAGGAAATTCCCCAAAACACAACGTGGACACATCACAATTTTTGACAGAAAACAGAGGTGTTTTTTGCAAAGTGCCTACCTGTAGATTTTGGCCTCTAGCTCAGTCGGCACCTAGGGAAACCTACCAAACCTGTGCATTGTTTAAAACTAGAGACCTAGGGGAATCCAAGATGGGGTGACTTGTGGGGCTCTGACCAGGTTCTGTTACCCAGAATCCTTTGCAAACCTAAAAATTTGGCTAAAAAAACACATTTTCCTCACATTTTGGTGAGAGAAAGTTCTGGAATCAGAAAGGAGCCACGAATTTCCTTCCACACAGCGTTTCCACAAGTCTCCCGATAAAAATGATACCTCACTTGTGTGGGTAGGCGTAGCGCCCGTGACAGGAAATTCCCCAAAACACAACGTGGACACATCACAATTTTTGAGAGAAAACAGAGGTGTTTTTTGCAAAGTGCCTACCTGTAGATTTTGGCCTCTAGCTCAGCCAGCACCTAGGGAAACCTACCAAACCTGTGCATTTTTGAAAACTAGAGACCTAGGGGAATCTAAGATGGGGTGACTTGTGGGGCTCTGACCAGGCTCTGTTACCCAAAATCCTTTGCAAACCTCACAATTTGGCAAACAAAACACATTTTCCTCAAATTTTGGTGAGAGAAACTTCTGGAATCAGAGACGAGCTACAAATTTCCTTCCACCCAGCGTTCCCCCACATCTCCCGCTAAAAAAGATACCTCACTTGTGTGGGTAGGCCTAGCACCCGCGACAGGAAATGCCCCAAAACGCAACGTGGACACATCACATTTTTTGAAAGAAAACAGAGGTGTTTTTTGCAAAGTGCCTACCTGTAGATTTTGGCCTCTAGCTCAGTCGGCACCTAGGGAAACCTACCAAACCTGTGCTTTGTTTAAAACTAGAGACCTAGGGGAATCCAAGATGGGGTGACTTGTGGGGCTCTGACCAGGTTCTGTTACCCAGAATCCTTTGCAAACCTAAAAATATGGCTAAAAAAACACATTTTCCTCACATTTTGGTGAGAGAAAGTTCTGGAATCAGAGAGGAGCCATGAATTTCCTTCCACCCAGCGTTCCCACAAGTCTCCCGATAAAAAGGATACCTCACTTGTGTGAGTAGGCCTAGTGCCCGTGACAGGAAATTCACCAAAACACAACGTGGACACATCACAATTTTTGACAGAAAACAGAGGTGTTTTTTGCAAAGTGCCTACCTGTAGATTTTGGCCTCTAGCTCAGCCGGCACCTAGGGAAAACTACCACACCTGTGCTTTTTTGAAAACTAAAGACCTAGGGGAATCCAAGATGGGGTGACTTGTGGGGATCTGACCAGGTTCTGTTGCCCAGAATCCTTTGCAAACCTCAAAATTTGGCTAAAAAAACACATTTTCCTCACATTTTGGTGACAGAAAGTTCTGGAATCAGAGAGGAGCCACAAATTTCCTTCCACCCAGCGTTCCCCCACGCCTCCTGATAAAAATGATACCTCACTTGTGTGGGTAGGCCTAGCGCCCGTGACAGGAAATGCCCCAAAAAGCAACATGGACACATCACATTTTTTGAAAGAAAACAGAGGTGTTTTTTGCAAAGTGCCTACCTATAGATTTTGGCCTCTAGCTGAGCCGGCACCTAGGGAAACCTACCAAACCTGTGCATTTTTGGAAACTAGAGACCTAGGGGAATCCAAGATGGGGTGACTTGTGGGGCTCTGACCAGGTTCTGTTACCCAGAATCCTTTGCAAACCTCAAAATTTGGCTACAAAAACACATTTTCGTCACATTTTGGTGACAGAACGTTCTGGAATCAGAGAGGAGCCACAAATTTCCTTCCACCCAGCGTTCCCACAAGTCTCCCGATAAAATTGATACCTCACTTGTGTGGGTAGGCCTAGCGCCCGTGACAGGAAATTCCCCAAAACAGAAAGTGGACACATCACAATTTTTGAGAGAAAACAGAGGTGTTTTTTGCAAAGTGCCTACCTGTAGATTTTGGCCTTTAGCTCAGCCAGCACCTAGGGAAACCTACCAAACCTGTGCATTTTTGAAAACTGGAGACCTAGGGGAATGTAAGATAGGGTGACTTGTGGGGCTCTGACCAGGTTCTGTTACCCAGAATCCTTTGCAAACCTCACAATTTGGCTAACAAAACACATTTTCCTCAAATTTTGGTGACAGAAAGTTCTGGAATCAGGGAGGAGCCACAAATTTCCTTCCACCCAGTGTTCCCCCACATCTCCCGATAAACATGATACCTAACTTGTGTGGGTAGGCCTAGCGCCCGCGACAGAAAATGCCCCAAAACGCAACGTGGACACATCACATTTTTTTAAAGAAAACAGAGGTGTTTTTTGCAAAGTGCCTACCTGTAGATTTTGGCCTCTAGCTCAGTCGGCACCTAGGGAAACCTACCAAACCTGTGCATTGTTTAAAACTAGAGACCTAGGGGAATCCAAGATGGGGTGACTTGTGGGGCTCTGACCAGGTTCTGTTACCCAGAATCCTTTGCAAACCTAAAAATTTGGCTAAAAAAACACATTTTCATCACATTTTGTTGAGAGAAAGTTCTGGAATCAGAGAGGAGCCACGAATTTCCTTCCACCCAGCGTTCCCACAAGTCTCCCGATAAAAACGATACCTCACTTGTGTGGGTAGGCCTAGCGTCCGTAACAGGAAATTCCCCAAAACACAACGTGGACACATCACAATTTTTGACAGAAAACAGAGGTGTTTTTTGCAAAGTGCCTACCTGTAGATTTTGGCCTCTAGCTCAGTCGGCACCTAGGGAAACCTACCAAACCTGTGCATTGTTTAAAACTAGAGACCTAGGGGAATCCAAGATGGGGTGACTTGTGGGGCTCTGACCAGGTTCTGTTACCCAGAATCCTTTGCAAACCTAAAAATTTGGCTAAAAAAACACATTTTCCTCACATTTTGGTGAGAGAAAGTTCTGGAATCCGAAAGGAGCCACGAATTTCCTTCCACACAGCGTTCCCACAAGTCTCCCGATAAAAATGATACCTCACTTGTGTGGGTAGGCCTAGCGCCCGTGACAGGAAATTCCCCAAAACACAACGTGGACACATCACAATTTTTGAGAGAAAACAGAGGTGTTTTTTGCAAAGTGCCTACCTGTAGATTTTGGCCTCTAGCTCAGCCGGCACCTAGGGAAAACTACCACACCTGTGCTTTTTTGAAAACTAAAGACCTAGGGGAATCCAAGATGGGGTGACTTGTGGGGATCTGACCAGGTTCTGTTGCCCAGAATCCTTTGCAAACCTCAAAATTTGGCTAAAAAAACACATTTTCCTCACATTTTGGTGACAGAAAGTTCTGGAATCAGAGAGGAGCCACAAATTTCCTTCCACCCAGCGTTCCCCCACGCCTCCTGATAAAAATGATACCTCACTTGTGTGGGTAGGCCTAGCGCCCGTGACAGGAAATGCCCCAAAACGCAACATGGACACATCACATTTTTTGAAAGAAAACAGAGGTGTTTTTTGCAAAGTGCCTACCTATAGATTTTGGCCTCTAGCTGAGCCGGCACCTAGGGAAACCTACCAAACCTGTGCATTTTTGGAAACTAGAGACCTAGGGGAATCCAAGATGGGGTGACTTGTGGGGCTCTGACCAGGTTCTGTTACCCAGAATCCTTTGCAAACCTCAAAATTTGGCTACAAAAACACATTTTCGTCACATTTTGGTGACAGAACGTTCTGGAATCAGAGAGGAGCCACAAATTTCTTTCCACCCAGCGTTCCCACAAGTCTCCCGATAAAATTGATACCTCACTTGTGTGGGTAGGCCTAGCGCCCGTGACAGGAAATTCCCCAAAACAGAAAGTGGACACATCACAATTTTTTAGAGAAAACAGAGGTGTTTTTTGCAAAGTGCCTACCTGTAGATTTTGGCCTTTAGCTCAGCCAGCACCTAGGGAAACCTACCAAACCTGTGCATTTTTGAAAACTGGAGACCTAGGGGAATGTAAGATAGGGTGACTTGTGGGGCTCTGACCAGGTTCTGTTACCCAGAATCCTTTGCAAACCTCACAATTTGGCTAACAAAACACATTTTCCTCAAATTTTGGTGACAGAAAGTTCTGGAATCAGGGAGGAGCCACAAATTTCCTTCCATCCAGTGTTCCCCCACATCTCCCGATAAACATGATACCTCACTTGTGTGGGTAGGCCTAGCGCCCGCGACAGAAAATGCCCCAAAACGCAACGTGGACACATCACATTTTTTTAAAGAAAACAGAGGTGTTTTTTGCAAAGTGCCTACCTGTAGATTTTGGCCTCTAGCTCAGTCGGCACCTAGGGAAACCTACCAAACCTGTGCATTGTTTAAAACTAGAGACCTAGGGGAATCCAAGATGGGGTGACTTGTGGGGCTCTGACCAGGTTCTGTTACCCAGAATCCTTTGCAAACCTAAAAATTTGGCTAAAAAAACACATTTTCATCACATTTTGGTGAGAGAAAGTTCTGGAATCAGAGAGGAGCCACAAATTTCCTTCCACCCAGCGTTCCCACAAGTCTCCCGATAGAAACGATACCTCACTTGTGTGGGTAGGCCTAGCGTCCGTAACAGGAAATTCCCCAAAACACAACGTGGACACATCACAATTTTTGACAGAAAACAGAGGTGTTTTTTGCAAAGTGCCTACCTGTAGATTTTGGCCTCTAGCTCAGCCAGCACCTAGGGAAACCTACCAAACCTGTGCATTTTTGAAAACTAGAGACCTAGGAGAATCTAAGATGGGGTGACTTGTGGGGCTCTGACCAGGTTCTGTTACCCAGAATCCTTTGCAAACCTAAAAATTTGGCTAAAAAAACACATTTTCCTCACATTTTGGTGAGAGAAAGTTCTGGAATCCGAAAGGAGCCACGAATTTCCTTCCACACAGCGTTCCCACAAGTCTCCCGATAAAAATGATACCTCACTTGTGTGGGTAGGCCTAGCGCCCGTGACAGGAAATTCCCCAAAACACAACGTGGACACATCACAATTTTTGAGAGAAAACAGAGGTGTTTTTTGCAAAGTGCCTACCTGTAGATTTTGGCCTCTAGCTCAGCCAGCACCTAGGGAAACCTACCAAACCTGTGCATTTTTGAAAACTAGAGACCTAGGGGAATCTAAGATGGGGTGACTTGTGGGGCTCTGACCAGGCTCTGTTACCCAGAATCCTTTGCAAACCTCACAATTTGGCTAACAAAACACATTTTCCTCAAATTTTGGTGACAGAAACTTCTGGAATCAGAGAGGAGCCACAAATTTCCTTCCACCCAGCGTTCCCCCACATCTCCCGATAAAAATGATACCTCACTTGTGTGAGTAGGCCTAGCGCCCGCGACAGGAAATGCCCCAAAACGCAACATGGACACATCACATTTTTTTAAAGAAAACAGAGGTGTTTTTTGCAAAGTGCCTACCTATAGATTTTGGCCTCTAGCTCAGCCGGCACCTAGGGAAACCTACCAAACCTGTGCATTTTTGGAAACTAGAGACCTAGGGGAATCCAAGATGGGGTGACTTGTGGGGCTCTGACCAGGTTCTGTTACCCAGAATCCTTTGCAAACCTCAAAATTTGGCTACAAAAACACATTTTCGTCACATTTTGGTGACAGAACGTTCTGGAATCAGAGAGGAGCCACAAATTTCCTTCCACCCAGCGTTCCCACAAGTCTCCCGATAAAATTGATACCTCACTTGTGTGGGTAGGCCTAGCGCCCGTGACAGGAAATTCCCCAAAACAGAAAGTGGACACATCACAATTTTTGAGAGAAAACAGAGGTGTTTTTTGCAAAGTGCCTACCTGTAGATTTTGGCCTTTAGCTCAGCCAGCACCTAGGGAAACCTACCAAACCTGTGCATTTTTGAAAACTAGAGACCTAGGGGAATCTAAGATGGGGTGACTTGTGGGGCTCTGACCAGGCTCTGTTACCCAGAATCCTTTGCAAACCTCACAATTTGGCTAACAAAACACATTTTCCTCAAATTTTGGTGACAGAAACTTCTGGAATCAGAGAGGAGCTACAAATTTCCTTCCACCCAGCGTTCCCCCACATCTCCCGCTAAAAATGATACCTCACTTGTGTGGGTAGGCCTAGCACCCGCGACAGGAAATGCCCCAAAACGCAACGTGGACACATCACATTTTTTTAAAGAAAACAGAGGTGTTTTTTGCAAAGTGCCTACCTGTAGATTTTGGCCTCTAGCTCAGTCGGCACCTAGGGAAACCTACCAAACCTGTGCTTTGTTTAAAACTAGAGACCTAGGGGAATCCAAGATGGGGTGATTTGTGGGGCTCTGACCAGGTTCTGTTACCCAGAATCCTTTGCAAACCTAAAAATATGGGTAAAAAAACACATTTTCCTCACATTTTGGTGAGAGAAAGTTCTGGAATCAGAGAGGAGCCATGAATTTCCTTCCACCCAGCGTTCCCACAAGACTCCCGATAAAAAGGATACCTCACTTGTGTGAGTAGGCCTAGTGCCCGTGACAGGAAATTCACCAAAACACAACGTGGACACATCACAATTTTTGACAGAAAACAGAGGTGTTTTTTGCAAAGTGCCTACCTGTAGATTTTGGCCTCTAGCTCAGCCGGCACCTAGGGAAAACTACCACACCTGTGCTTTTTTGAAAACTAGAGACCTAGGGGAATCCAAGATGGGGTGACTTGTGGGGATCTGAGCAGGTTCTGTTGCCCAGAATCCTTTGCAAACCTCAAAATTTGGCTAAAAAAACACATTTTCCTCACATTTTGGTGACAGAAAATTTCGGAATCAGAGAGGAGCCACAAATTTCCTTACACCCAGCGTTCCCCCACGCCTCCTGATAAAAATGATACCTCACTTGTGTGGGTAGGCCTAGCACCCGTGACAGGAAATGCCCCAAAACGCAACATGGACACATCACATTTTTTGAAAGAAAACAGAGGTGTTTTTTGCAAAGGGCCTACCTATAGATTTTGGCCTCTAGCTCAGTCGGCACCTAGGGAAACCTACCAAACCTGTGCATTTTTGGAAACTAGAGACCTAGGGGAATCCAAGATGGGGTGACTTGTGGGGCTCTGACCAGGTTCTGTTACCCAGAATCCTTTGAAAACCTCAAAATTTGGCTACAAAAACACATTTTCGTCACATTTTGGTGACAGAACGTTCTGGAATCAGAGAGGAGCCACAAATTTCCTTCCACCCAGCGTTCCCACAAGTCTCCCGATAAAATTGATACCTCACTTGTGTGGGTAGGCCTAGCGCCCGTGACAGGAAATTCCCCAAAACAGAAAGTGGACACATCACAATTTTTGAGAGAAAACAGAGGTGTTTTTTGCAAAGTGCCTACCTGTAGATTTTGGCCTCTAGCTCAGCCAGCACCTAGGGAAGCCGACCAAACCTGTGGATTTTTGAAAACTAGAGACCTAGGGGAATCTAAGATGGGGTGACTTGTGGGGCTCTGACCAGGTTCTGTTACCCAGAATCCTTTGCAAACCTCACAATTTGGCTAACAAAACACATTTTCCTCAAATTTTGGTGACAGAAAGTTCTGGAATCAGAGAGGAGCCACAAATTTCCTTCCACCCAGCGTTCCCCCACATCTCCCGATAAAAATGATACCTCACTTGTGTGAGTAGGCCTAGCGCCCGCGACAGGAAATGCCCCAAAACGCAACGTGGACACCACATTTTTTTTAATGAAAACAGAGGTGTTATTTGCAAAGTGCCTACCTGTAGATTTTGGCCTCTAGCTCAGTCGGCACCTATGGAAACAGACCAAACCTGTGCATTTCTGAAAACTAGAGACCTAGGGGAATCCAAGATGGGGTGACTTGTGGGGCTCTGACGGGTTCTGTTACCCCGAATCCTTTGCAAACCTCAAAATTTGGCTAAAAAAATAAATTTTCGTCACATTTTGGTGACAGAAAGTTCTGGAATCAGAGAGGAGCCACAAATTTCCTTCCACCCAACGTTCCCCCACGCCTCCTGATAAAAATGATACCTCACTTGTGTGGGTAGGCCTAGCGCCCGTGACAGAAAATGCCCCAAAACGCAACGTGCACACATCACATTTTTTGAAAGAAAACAGAGGTGTTTTTTGCAAAGTGCCTACCTGTAGATTTTGGCCTCTAGCTCAGCCGGCACCTAGGGAAACCTACCAAACCTGTGCATTTTTTAAAACTAGAGCCCTAGGGGAATCCAAGATGGGGTGACTTGTGGGGCTCTGACCAGGTTCTTTTACCCAGAATCCTTTGCAAACCTCAAAATTTGGCTAAAAAAACACATTTTCGTCACATTTTGGTGACAGAACGTTTTGGAATCAGAGAGGAGCCACAAATTTCCTTCCACGCAGCGTTCCCAAAAGTCTCCCGATAAAATTGATACCTCACTTGTGTGGGTAGGCCTAGCGCCCGTGACAGGAAATTCCCCAAAACACAACGTGGACACATCACAATTTTTGAGAGAAAACAGAGGTGTTATTTGCAAAGTGCCTACCTGTAGATTTTGGCCTCTAGCTCAGCCAGCACCTAGGGAAGCCTACCAAACCTGTGCATTTTTGAAAACTGGAGACCTAGGGGAATGTAAGATAGGGTGACTTGTGGGGCTCTGACCAGGTTCTGTTACCCAGAATCCTTTGCAAACCTCACAATTTGGCTAACAAAACACATTTTCCTCAAATTTTGGGGACAGAATGTTCTGGAATCAGGGAGGAGCCACAAATTTCCTTCCACCTAGTGTTCCCCCACATCTCCCGATAAACATGATACCTCACTTGTGTGGGTAGGCCTAGCGCCCGCGACAGAAAATGCCCCAAAACGCAACGTGGACACATCACATTTTTTTAAAGAAAACAGAGGTGTTTTTTGCAAAGTGCCTACCTGTAGATTTTGGCCTCTAGCTCAGTCGGCACCTAGGGAAACCTACCAAACCTGTGCATTGTTTAAAACTAGAGACCTAGGGGAATCCAAGATGGGGTGACTTGTGGGGCTCTGACCAGGTTCTGTTACCCAGAATCCTTTGCAAACCTAAAAATTTGGCTAAAAAAACACATTTTCATCACATTTTGGTGAGAGAAAGTTCTGGAATCAGAGAGGAGCCACGAATTTCCTTCCACCCAGCGTTCCCACAAGTCTCCCGATAAAAACGATACCTCACTTGTGTGGGTAGGCCTAGCGTCCGTAACAGGAAATTCCCCAAAACACAACGTGGACACATCACAATTTTTGACAGAAAACAGAGGTGTTTTTTGCAAAGTGCCTACCTGTAGATTTTGGCCTCTAGCTCAGTCGGCACCTAGGGAAACCTACCAAACCTGTGCATTGTTTAAAACTAGAGACCTAGGGGAATCCAAGATGGGGTGACTTGTGGGGCTCTGACCAGGTTCTGTTACCCAGAATCCTTTGCAAACCTAAAAATTTGGCTAAAAAAACACATTTTCCTCACATTTTGGTGAGAGAAAGTTCTGGAATCAGAAAGGAGCCACGAATTTCCTTCCACACAGCGTTTCCACAAGTCTCCCGATAAAAATGATACCTCACTTGTGTGGGTAGGCCTAGCGCCCGTGACAGGAAATTCCCCAAAACACAACGTGGACACATCACAATTTTTGAGAGAAAACAGAGGTGTTTTTTGCAAAGTGCCTACCTGTAGATTTTGGCCTCTAGCTCAGCCAGCACCTAGGGAAACCTACCAAACCTGTGCATTTTTGAAAACTAGAGACGTAGGGGAATCTAAGATGGGGTGACTTGTGGGGCTCTGACCAGGCTCTGTTACCCAGAATCCTTTGCAAACCTCACAATTTGGCTAACAAAACACATTTTCCTCAAATTTTGGTGAGAGAAACTTCTGGAATCAGAGACGAGCTACAAATTTCCTTCCACCCAGCGTTCCCCCACATCTCCCGCTAAAAATGATACCTCACTTGTGTGGGTAGGCCTAGCACCCGCGACAGGAAATGCCCCAAAACGCAACGTGGACACATCACATTTTTTGAAAGAAAACAGAGGTGTTTTTTGCAAAGTGCCTACCTGTAGATTTTGGCCTCTAGCTCAGTCGGCACCTAGGGAAACCTACCAAACCTGTGCTTTGTTTAAAACTAGAGACCTAGGGGAATCCAAGATGGGGTGACTTGTGGGGCTCTGACCAGGTTCTGTTACCCAGAATCCTTTGCAAACCTAAAAATATGGCTAAAAAAACACATTTTCCTCACATTTTGGTGAGAGAAAGTTCTGGAATCAGAGAGGAGCCATGAATTTCCTTCCACCCAGCGTTCCCACAAGTCTCCCGATAAAAAGGATACCTCACTTGTGTGAGTAGGCCTAGTGCCCGTGACAGGAAATTCACCAAAACACAACGTGGACACATCACAATTTTTGACAGAAAACAGAGGTGTTTTTTGCAAAGTGCCTACCTGTAGATTTTGGCCTCTAGCTCAGCCGGCACCTAGGGAAAACTACCACACCTGTGCTTTTTTGAAAACTAAAGACCTAGGGGAATCCAAGATGGGGTGACTTGTGGGGATCTGACCAGGTTCTGTTGCCCAGAATCCTTTGCAAACCTCAAAATTTGGCTAAAAAAACACATTTTCCTCACATTTTGGTGACAGAAAGTTCTGGAATCAGAGAGGAGCCACAAATGTCCTTCCACCCAGCGTTCCCCCACGCCTCCTGATAAAAATGATACCTCACTTGTGTGGGTAGGCCTAGCGCCCGTGACAGGAAATGCCCCAAAACGCAACATGGACACATCACATTTTTTGAAAGAAAACAGAGGTGTTTTTTGCAAAGTGCCTACCTATAGATTTTGGCCTCTAGCTCAGCCGGCACCTAGGGAAACCTACCAAACCTGTGCATTTTTGGAAACTAGAGACCTAGGGGAATCCAAGATGGGGTGACTTGTGGGGCTCTGACCAGGTTCTGTTACCCAGAATCCTTTGCAAACCTCAAAATTTGGCTACAAAAACACATTTTCGTCACATTTTGGTGACAGAACGTTCTGGAATCAGAGAGGAGCCACAAATTTCCTTCCACCCAGCGTTCCCACAAGTCTCCCGATAAAATTGATACCTCACTTGTGTGGGTAGGCCTAGCGCCCGTGACAGGAAATTCCCCAAAACAGAAAGTGGACACATCACAATTTTTGAGAGAAAACAGAGGTGTTTTTTGCAAAGTGCCTACCTGTAGATTTTGGCCTTTAGCTCAGCCAGCACCTAGGGAAACCTACCAAACCTGTGCATTTTTGAAAACTGGAGACCTAGGGGAATGTAAGATAGGGTGACTTGTGGGGCTCTGACCAGGTTCTGTTACCCAGAATCCTTTGCAAACCTCACAATTTGGCTAACAAAACACATTTTCCTCAAATTTTGGTGACAGAAAGTTCTGGAATCAGGGAGGAGCCACAAATTTCCTTCCACCCAGTGTTCCCCCACATCTCCCGATAAACATGATACCTCACTTGTGTGGGTAGGCCTAGCGCCAGCGACAGAAAATGCCCCAAAACGCAACGTGGACACATCACATTTTTTTAAAGAAAACAGAGGTGTTTTTTGCAAAGTGCCTACCTGTAGATTTTGGCCTCTAGCTCAGTCGGCACCTAGGGAAACCTACCAAACCTGTGCATTGTTTAAAACTAGAGACCTAGGGGAATCCAAGATGGGGTGACTTGTGGGGCTCTGACCAGGTTCTGTTACCCAGAATCCTTTGCAAACCTAAAAATTTGGCTAAAAAAACACATTTTCATCACATTTTGGTGAGAGAAAGTTCTGGAATCAGAGAGGAGCCACGAATTTCCTTCCACCCAGCGTTCCCACAAGTCTCCCGATAAAAACGATACCTCACTTGTGTGGGTAGGCCTAGCGTCCGTAACAGGAAATTCCCCAAAACACAACGTGGACACATCACAATTTTTGACAGAAAACAGAGGTGTTTTTTGCAAAGTGCCTACCTGTAGATTTTGGCCTCTAGCTCAGTCGGCACCTAGGGAAACCTACCAAACCTGTGCATTGTTTAAAACTAGAGACCTAGGGGAATCCAAGATGGGGTGACTTGTGGGGCTCTGACCAGGTTCTGTTACCCAGAATCCTTTGCAAACCTAAAAATTTGGCTAAAAAAACACATTTTCCTCACATTTTGGTGAGAGAAAGTTCTGGAATCCGAAAGGAGCCACGAATTTCCTTCCACACAGCGTTCCCACAAGTCTCCCGATAAAAATGATACCTCACTTGTGTGGGTAGGCCTAGCGCCCGTGACAGGAAATGCCCCAAAACGCAACGTGGACACATCACATTTTTTGAAAGAAAACAGAGGTGTTTTTTGCAAAGTGCCTACCTGTAGATTTTGGCCTCTAGCTCAGTCGGCACCTAGGGAAACCTACCAAACCTGTGCTTTGTTTAAAACTAGAGACCTAGGGGAATCCAAGATGGGGTGACTTGTGGGGCTCTGACCAGGTTCTGTTACCCAGAATCCTTTGCAAACCTAAAAATATGGCTAAAAAATCACATTTTCCTCACATTTTGGTGAGAGAAAGTTCTGGAATCAGAGAGGAGCCATGAATTTCCTTCCACCCAGCGTTCCCACAAGTCTCCCGATAAAAAGGATACCTCACTTGTGTGAGTAGGCCTAGTGCCCGTGACAGGAAATTCACCAAAACACAACGTGGACACATCACAATTTTTGACAGAAAACAGAGGTGTTTTTTGCAAAGTGCCTACCTGTAGATTTTGGCCTCTAGCTCAGCCGGCACCTAGGGAAAACTACCACACCTGTGCTTTTTTGAAAACTAAAGACCTAGGGGAATCCAAGATGGGGTGACTTGTGGGGATCTGACCAGGTTCTGTTGCCCAGAATCCTTTGCAAACCTCAAAATTTGGCTAAAAAAACACATTTTCCTCACATTTTGGTGACAGAAAGTTCTGGAATCAGAGAGGAGCCACAAATTTCATTCCACCCAGCGTTCCCCCACGCCTCCTGATAAAAATGATACCTCACTTGTGTGGGTAGGCCTAGCGCCCGTGACAGGAAATGCCCCAAAACGCAACATGGACACATCACATTTTTTGAAAGAAAACAGAGGTGTTTTTTGCAAAGTGCCTACCTATAGATTTTGGCCTCTAGCTGAGCCGGCACCTAGGGAAACCTACCAAACCTGTGCATTTTTGGAAACTAGAGACCTAGGGGAATCCAAGATGGGGTGACTTGTGGGGCTCTGACCAGGTTCTGTTACCCAGAATCCTTTGCAAACCTCAAAATTTGGCTACAAAAACACATTTTCGTCACATTTTGGTGACAGAACGTTCTGGAATCAGAGAGGAGCCACAAATTTCCTTCCACCCAGCGTTCCCACAAGTCTCCCGATAAAATTGATACCTCACTTGTGTGGGTAGGCCTAGCGCCCGTGACAGGAAATTCCCCAAAACAGAAAGTGGACACATCACAATTTTTGAGAGAAAACAGAGGTGTTTTTTGCAAAGTGCCTACCTGTAGATTTTGGCCTTTAGCTCAGCCAGCACCTAGGGAAACCTACCAAACCTGTGCATTTTTTAAAACTGGAGACCTAGGGGAATGTAAGATAGGGTGACTTGTGGGGCTCTGACCAGGTTCTGTTACCCAGAATCCTTTGCAAACCTCACAATTTGGCTAACAAAACACATTTTCCTCAAATTTTGGTGACAGAAAGTTCTGGAATCAGGGAGGAGCCACAAATTTCCTTCCACCCAGTGTTCCCCCACATCTCCCGATAAACATGATACCTCACTTGTGTGGGTAGGCCTAGCGCCAGCGACAGAAAATGCCCCAAAACGCAACGTGGACACATCACATTTTTTTAAAGAAAACAGAGGTGTTTTTTGCAAAGTGCCTACCTGTAGATTTTGGCCTCTAGCTCAGTCGGCACCTAGGGAAACCTACCAAACCTGTGCATTGTTTAAAACTAGAGACCTAGGGGAATCCAAGATGGGGTGACTTGTGGGGCTCTGACCAGGTTCTGTTACCCAGAATCCTTTGCAAACCTAAAAATTTGGCTAAAAAAACACATTTTCATCACATTTTGGTGAGAGAAAGTTCTGGAATCAGAGAGGAGCCACGAATTTCCTTCCACCCAGCGTTCCCACAAGTCTCCCGATAAAAACGATACCTCACTTGTGGGGGTAGGCCTAGCGTCCATAACAGGAAATTCCCCAAAACACAACGTGGACACATCACAATTTTTGACAGAAAACAGAGGTGTTTTTTGCAAAGTGCCTACCTGTAGATTTTGGCCTCTAGCTCAGTCGGCACCTAGGGAAACCTACCAAACCTGTGCATTGTTTAAAACTAGAGACCTAGGGGAATCCAAGATGGGGTGACTTGTGGGGCTCTGACCAGGTTCTGTTACCCAGAATCCTTTGCAAACCTAAAAATTTGGCTAAAAAAACACATTTTCCTCACATTTTGGTGAGAGAAAGTTCTGGAATCCGAAAGGAGCCACGAATTTCCTTCCACACAGCGTTCCCACAAGTCTCCCGATAAAAATGATACCTCACTTGTGTGGGTAGGCCTAGCGCCCGTGACAGGAAATTCCCCAAAACACAACGTGGACACATCACAATTTTTGAGAGAAAACAGAGGTGTTTTTTGCAAAGTGCCTACCTGTAGATTTTGGCCTCTAGCTCAGCCAGCACATAGGGAAACCTACCAAACCTGTGCATTTTTGAAAACTAGAGACCTAGGGGAATCTAAGATGGGGTGACTTGTGGGGCTCTGACCAGGCTCTGTTACCCAGAATCCTTTGCAAACCTCACAATTTGGCTAACAAAACACATTTTCCTCAAATTTTGGTGACAGAAACTTCTGGAATCAGAGAGGAGCCACAAATTTCCTTCCACCCAGCGTTCCCCCACATCTCCCGATAAAAATGATACCTCACTTGTGTGAGTAGGCCTAGCGCCCGCGACAGGAAATGCCCCAAAACGCAACATGGACACATCACATTTTTTGAAAGAAAACAGAGGTGTTTTTTGCAAAGTGCCTACCTATAGATTTTGGCCTCTAGCTGAGCCGGCACCTAGGGAAACCTACCAAACCTGTGCATTTTTGGAAACTAGAGACCTAGGTGAATCCAAGATGGGGTGACTTGTGGGGCTCTGACCAGGTTCTGTTACCCAGAATCCTTTGCAAACCTCAAAATTTGGCTACAAAAACACATTTTCGTCACATTTTGGTGACAGAACGTTCTGGAATCAGAGAGGAGCCACAAATTTCCTTCCACCCAGCGTTCCCACAAGTCTCCCGATAAAATTGATACCTCACTTGTGTGGGTAGGCCTAGCGCCCGTGACAGGAAATTCCCCAAAACAGAAAGTGGACACATCACAATTTTTGAGAGAAAACAGAGGTGTTTTTTGCAAAGTGCCTGCCTGTAGATTTTGGCCTTTAGCTCAGCCAGCACCTAGGGAAACCTACCAAACCTGTGCATTTCTGAAAACTAGAGACCTAGGGGAATCTAAGATGGGGTGACTTGTGGGGCTCTGACCAGGCTCTGTTACCCAGAATCCTTTGCAAACCTCACAATTTGGCTAACAAAACACATTTTCCTCAAATTTTGGTGACAGAAACTTCTGGAATCAGAGAGGAGCTACAAATTTCCTTCCACCCAGCGTTCCCCCACATCTCCCGCTAAAAATGATACCTCACTTGTGTGCGTAGGCCTAGCACCCGCGACAGGAAATGCCCCAAAACGCAACGTGGACACATCACATTTTTTTAAAGAAAACAGAGGTGTTTTTTGCAAAGTGCCTACCTGTAGATTTTGGCCTCTAGCTCAGTCGGCACCTAGGGAAACCTACCAAACCTGTGCATTGTTTAAAACTAGAGACCTAGGGGAATCCAAGATGGGGTGACTTGTGGGGCTCTGACCAGGTTCTGTTACCCAGAATCCTTTGCAAACCTAAAAATTTGGCTAAAAAAACACATTTTCATCACATTTTGGTGAGAGAAAGTTCTGGAATCAGAGAGGAGCCACGAATTTCCTTCCACCCAGCGTTCCCACAAGTCTCCCGATAGAAACAATACCTCACTTGTGTGGGTAGGCCTAGCGTCCGTAACAGGAAATTCCCCAAAACACAACGTGGACACATCACAATTTTTGACAGAAAACAGAGGTGTTTTTTGCAAAGTGCCTACCTGTAGATTTTGGCCTCTAGCTCAGTCGGCACCTAGGGAAACCTACCAAACCTGTGCATTGTTTAAAACTAGAGACCTAGGGGAATCCAAGATGGGGTGACTTGTGGGGCTCTGACCAGGTTCTGTTACCCAGAATCCTTTGCAAACCTAAAAATTTGGCTAAAAAAACACATTTTCCTCACATTTTGGTGAGAGAAAGTTCTGGAATCCGAAAGGAGCCACGAATTTCCTTCCACACAGCATTCCCACAAGTCTCCCGATAAAAATGATACCTCACTTGTGTGGGTAGGCCTAGCGCCCGTGACAGGAAATTCCCCAAAACACAACGTGGACACATCACAATTTTTGAGAG
The DNA here is from genome assembly GCF_031143425.1 of Pleurodeles waltl. NCBI lineage: Eukaryota > Metazoa > Chordata > Amphibia > Caudata > Salamandridae > Pleurodeles > Pleurodeles waltl. The sequence goes on from NC_090447.1 coordinate 919,582,335, forward strand.
AAAACAGAGGTGTTTTTTGCAAAGTGCCTACCTGTAGAATTTGGCCTCTAGCTCAGCCAGCACCTAGGGAAACCTACCAAACCTGTGCATTTTTGAAAACTAGAGACCTAGGGGAATCTAAGATGGGGTGACTTGTGGGGCTCTGACCAGGCTCTGTTACCCAGAATCCTTTGCAAACCTCACAATTTGGCTAACAAAACACATTTTCCTCAAATTTTGGTGACAGAAACTTCTGGAATCAGAGAGGAGCCACAAATTTCCTTCCACCCAGCGTTCCCCCACATCTCCCGATAAAAATGATACCTCACTTGTGTGAGTAGGCCTAGCGCCCGCGACAGGAAATGCCCCAAAACGCAACATGGACACATCACATTTTTTGAAAGAAAACAGAGGTGTTTTTTGCAAAGGGCCTACCTATAGATTTTGGCCTCTAGCTCAGTCGGCACCTAGGGAAACCTACCAAACCTGTGCATTTTTGGAAACTAGAGACCTAGGGGAATCCAAGATGGGGTGACTTGTGGGGCTCTGACCAGGTTCTGTTACCCAGAATCCTTTGAAAACCTCAAAATTTGGCTACAAAAACACATTTTCGTCACATTTTGGTGACAGAACGTTCTGGAATCAGAGAGGAGCCACAAATTTCCTTCCACCCAGCGTTCCCACAAGTCTCCCGATAAAATTGATACCTCACTTGTGTGGGTAGGCCTAGCGCCCGTGACAGGAAATTCCCCAAAACAGAAAGTGGACACATCACAATTTTTGAGAGAAAACAGAGGTGTTTTTTGCAAAGTGCCTACCTGTAGATTTTGGCCTCTAGCTCAGCCAGCACCTAGGGAAGCCGACCAAACCTGTGGATTTTTGAAAACTAGAGACCTAGGGGAATCTAAGATGGGGTGACTTGTGGGGCTCTGACCAGGTTCTGTTACCCAGAATCCTTTGCAAACCTCACAATTTGGCTAACAAAACACATTTTCCTCAAATTTTGGTGACAGAAAGTTCTGGAATCAGAGAGGAGCCACAAATTTCCTTCCACCCAGCGTTCCCCCACATCTCCCGATAAAAATGATACCTCACTTGTGTGAGTAGGCCTAGCGCCCGCGACAGGAAATGCCCCAAAACGCAACGTGGACACATCACATTTTTTTAAAGAAAACAGAGGTGTTATTTGCAAAGTGCCTACCTGTAGATTTTGGCCTCTAGCTCAGTCAGCACCTATGGAAACAGACCAAACCTGTGCATTTCTGAAAACTAGAGACCTAGGGGAATCCAAGATGGGGTGACTTGTGGGGCTCTGACGGGTTCTGTTACCCCGAATCCTTTGCAAACCTCAAAATTTGGCTAAAAAAATAAATTTTCGTCACATTTTGGTGACAGAAAGTTCTGGAATCAGAGAGGAGCCACAAATTTCCTTCCACCCAACGTTCCCCCACGCCTCCTGATAAAAATGATACCTCACTTGTGTGGGTAGGCCTAGCGCCCGTGACAGAAAATGCCCCAAAACGCAACGTGCACACATCACATTTTTTGAAAGAAAACAGAGGTGTTTTTTGCAAAGTGCCTACCTGTAGATTTTGGCCTCTAGCTCAGCCGGCCCCTAGGGAAACCTACCAAACCTGTGCATTTTTTAAAACTAGAGCCCTAGGGGAATCCAAGATGGGGTGACTTGTGGGGCTCTGACCAGGTTCTTTTACCCAGAATCCTTTGCAAACCTCAAAATTTGGCTAAAAAAACACATTTTCGTCACATTTTGGTGACAGAACGTTCTGGAATCAGAGAGGAGCCACAAATTTCCTTCCACGCAGCGTTCCCAAAAGTCTCCCGATAAAATTGATACCTCACTTGTGTGGGTAGGCCTAGCGCCCGTGACAGGAAATTCCCCAAAACACAACGTGGACACATCACAATTTTTGAGAGAAAACAGAGGTGTTATTTGCAAAGTGCCTACCTGTAGATTTTGGCCTCTAGCTCAGCCAGCACCTAGGGAAGCCTACCAAACCTGTGCATTTTTGAAAACTGGAGACCTAGGGGAATGTAAGATAGGGTGACTTGTGGGGCTCTGACCAGGTTCTGTTACCCAGAATCCTTTGCAAACCTCACAATTTGGCTAACAAAACACATTTTCCTCAAATTTTGGGGACAGAATGTTCTGGAATCAGGGAGGAGCCACAAATTTCCTTCCACCTAGTGTTCCCCCACATCTCCCTATAAACATGATACCTCACTTGTGTGGGTAGGCCTAGCGCCCGCGACAGAAAATGCCCCAAAACGCAACGTGGACACATCACATTTTTTTAAAGAAAACAGAGGTGTTTTTTGCAAAGTGCCTACCTGTAGATTTTGGCCTCTAGCTCAGTCGGCACCTAGGGAAACCTACCAAACCTGTGCATTGTTTAAAACTAGAGACCTAGGGGAATCCAAGATGGGGTGACTTGTGGGGCTCTGACCAGGTTCTGTTACCCAGAATCCTTTGCAAACCTAAAAATTTGGCTAAAAAAACACATTTTCATCACATTTTGGTGAGAGAAAGTTCTGGAATCAGAGAGGAGCCACGAATTTCCTTCCACCCAGCGTTCCCACAAGTCTCCCGATAAAAACGATACCTCACTTGTGTGGGTAGGCCTAGCGTCCGTAACAGGAAATTCCCCAAAACACAACGTGGACACATCACAATTTTTGACAGAAAACAGAGGTGTTTTTTGCAAAGTGCCTACCTGTAGATTTTGGCCTCTAGCTCAGTCGGCACCTAGGGAAACCTACCAAACCTGTGCATTGTTTAAAACTAGAGACCTAGGGGAATCCAAGATGGGGTGACTTGTGGGGCTCTGACCAGGTTCTGTTACCCAGAATCCTTTGCAAACCTAAAAATTTGGCTAAAAAAACACATTTTCCTCACATTTTGGTGAGAGAAAGTTCTGGAATCAGAAAGGAGCCACGAATTTCCTTCCACACAGCGTTTCCACAAGTCTCCCGATAAAAATGATACCTCACTTGTGTGGGTAGGCCTAGCGCCCGTGACAGGAAATTCCCCAAAACACAACGTGGACACATCACAATTTTTGAGAGAAAACAGAGGTGTTTTTTGCAAAGTGCCTACCTGTAGATTTTGGCCTCTAGCTCAGCCAGCACCTAGGGAAATCTACCAAACCTGTGCATTTTTGAAAACTAGAGACGTAGGGGAATCTAAGATGGGGTGACTTGTGGGGCTCTGACCAGGCTCTGTTACCCAGAATCCTTTGCAAACCTCACAATTTGGCTAACAAAACACATTTTCCTCAAATTTTGGTGAGAGAAACTTCTGGAATCAGAGACGAGCTACAAATTTCCTTCCACCCAGCGTTCCCCCACATCTCCCGCTAAAAATGATACCTCACTTGTGTGGGTAGGCCTAGCACCCGCGACAGGAAATGCCCCAAAACGCAACGTGGACACATCACATTTTTTGAAAGAAAACAGAGGTGTTTTTTTGCAAAGTGCCTACCTGTAGATTTTGGCCTCTAGCTCAGTCGGCACCTAGGGAAACCTACCAAACCTGTGCTTTGTTTAAAACTAGAGACCTAGGGGAATCCAAGATGGGGTGACTTGTGGGGCTCTGACCAGGTTCTGTTACCCAGAATCCTTTGCAAACCTAAAAATATGGCTAAAAAAACACATTTTCCTCACATTTTGGTGAGAGAAAGTTCTGGAATCAGAGAGGAGCCATGAATTTCCTTCCACCCAGCGTTCCCACAAGTCTCCCGATAAAAAGGATACCTCACTTGTGTGAGTAGGCCTAGTGCCCGTGACAGGAAATTCACCAAAACACAACGTGGACACATCACAATTTTTGACAGAAAACAGAGGTGTTTTTTGCAAAGTGCCTACCTGTAGATTTTGGCCTCTAGCTCAGCCGGCACCTAGGGAAAACTACCACACCTGTGCTTTTTTGAAAACTAAAGACCTAGGGGAATCCAAGATGGGGTGACTTGTGGGGATCTGACCAGGTTCTGTTGCCCAGAATCCTTTGCAAACCTCAAAATTTGGCTAAAAAAACACATTTTCCTCACATTTTGGTGACAGAAAGTTCTGGAATCAGAGAGGAGCCACAAATTTCCTTCCACCCAGCGTTCCCCCACGCCTCCTGATAAAAATGATACCTCACTTGTGTGGGTAGGCCTAGTGCCCGTGACAGGAAATGCCCCAAAACGCAACATGGACACATCACATTTTTTGAAAGAAAACAGAGGTGTTTTTTGCAAAGTGCCTACCTATAGATTTTGGCCTCTAGCTGAGCCGGCACCTAGGGAAACCTACCAAACCTGTGCATTTTTGGAAACTAGAGACCTAGGGGAATCCAAGATGGGGTGACTTGTGGGGCTCTGACCAGGTTCTGTTACCCAGAATCCTTTGCAAACCTCAAAATTTGGCTACAAAAACACATTTTCGTCACATTTTGGTGACAGAACGTTCTGGAATCAGAGAGGAGCCACAAATTTCCTTCCACCCAGCGTTCCCACAAGTCTCCCGATAAAATTGATACCTCACTTGTGTGGGTAGGCCTAGCGCCCGTGACAGGAAATTCCCCAAAACAGAAAGTGGACACATCACAATTTTTGAGAGAAAACAGAGGTGTTTTTTGCAAAGTGCCTACCTGTAGATTTTGGCCTTTAGCTCAGCCAGCACCTAGGGAAACCTACCAAACCTGTGCATTTTTGAAAACTGGAGACCTAGGGGAATGTAAGATAGGGTGACTTGTGGGGCTCTGACCAGGTTCTGTTACCCAGAATCCTTTGCAAACCTCACAATTTGGCTAACAAAACACATTTTCTTCAAATTTTGGTGACAGAAAGTTCTGGAATCAGGGAGGAGCCACAAATTTCCTTCCACCCAGTGTTCCCCCACATCTCCCGATAAACATGATACCTCACTTGTGTGGGTAGGCCTAGCGCCAGCGACAGAAAATGCCCCAAAACGCAACGTGGACACATCACATTTTTTTAAAGAAAACAGAGGTGTTTTTTGCAAAGTGCCTACCTGTAGATTTTGGCCTCTAGCTCAGTCGGCACCTAGGGAAACCTACCAAACCTGTGCATTGTTTAAAACTAGAGACCTAGGGGAATCCAAGATGGGGTGACTTGTGGGGCTCTGACCAGGTTCTGTTACCCAGAATCCTTTGCAAACCTAAAAATTTGGCTAAAAAAACACATTTTCATCACATTTTGGTGAGAGAAAGTTCTGGAATCAGAGAGGAGCCACGAATTTCCTTCCACCCAGCGTTCCCACAAGTCTCCCGATAAAAACGATACCTCACTTGTGTGGGTAGGCCTAGCGTCCGTAACAGGAAATTCCCCAAAACACAACGTGGACACATCACAATTTTTGACAGAAAACAGAGGTGTTTTTTGCAAAGTGCCTACCTGTAGATTTTGGCCTCTAGCTCAGTCGGCACCTAGGGAAACCTACCAAACCTGTGCATTGTTTAAAACTAGAGACCTAGGGGAATCCAAGATGGGGTGACTTGTGGGGCTCTGACCAGGTTCTGTTACCCAGAATCCTTTGCAAACCTAAAAATTTGGCTAAAAAAACACATTTTCCTCACATTTTGGTGAGAGAAAGTTCTGGAATCCGAAAGGAGCCACGAATTTCCTTCCACACAGCGTTCCCACAAGTCTCCCGATAAAAATGATACCTCACTTGTGTGGGTAGGCCTAGCGCCCGTGACAGGAAATGCCCCAAAACGCAACGTGGACACATCACATTTTTTTAAAGAAAACAGAGGTGTTTTTTGCAAAGTGCCTACCTGTAGATTTTGGCCTCTAGCTCAGTCGGCACCTAGGGAAACCTACCAAACCTGTGCTTTGTTTAAAACTAGAGACCTAGGGGAATCCAAGATGGGGTGACTTGTGGGGCTCTGACCAGGTTCTGTTACCCAGAATCCTTTGCAAACCTAAAAATATGGCTAAAAAATCACATTTTCCTCACATTTTGGTGAGAGAAAGTTCTGGAATCAGAGAGGAGCCATGAATTTCCTTCCACCCAGCGTTCCCACAAGTCTCCCGATAAAAAGGATACCTCACTTGTGTGAGTAGGCCTAGTGCCCGTGACAGGAAATTCACCAAAACACAACGTGGACACATCACAATTTTTGACAGAAAACAGAGGTGTTTTTTGCAAAGTGCCTACCTGTAGATTTTGGCCTCTAGCTCAGCCGGCACCTAGGGAAAACTACCACACCTGTGCTTTTTTGAAAACTAAAGACCTAGGGGAATCCAAGATGGGGTGACTTGTGGGGATCTGACCAGGTTCTGTTGCCCAGAATCCTTTGCAAACCTCAAAATTTGGCTAAAAAAACACATTTTCCTCACATTTTGGTGACAGAAAGTTCTGGAATCAGAGAGGAGCCACAAATTTCCTTCCACCCAGCGTTCCCCCACGCCTCCTGATAAAAATGATACCTCACTTGTGTGGGTAGGCCTAGCGCCCGTGACAGGAAATGCCCCAAAACGCAACATGGACACATCACATTTTTTGAAAGAAAACAGAGGTGTTTTTTGCAAAGTGCCTACCTATAGATTTTGGCCTCTAGCTGAGCCGGCACCTAGGGAAACCTACCAAACCTGTGCATTTTTGGAAACTAGAGACCTAGGGGAATCCAAGATGGGGTGACTTGTGGGGCTCTGACCAGGTTCTGTTACCCAGAATCCTTTGCAAACCTCAAAATTTGGCTACAAAAACACATTTTCGTCACATTTTGGTGACAGAACGTTCTGGAATCAGAGAGGAGCCACAAATTTCCTTCCACCCAGCGTTCCCACAAGTCTCCCGATAAAATTGATACCTCACTTGTGTGGGTAGGCCTAGCGCCCGTGACAGGAAATTCCCCAAAACAGAAAGTGGACACATCACAATTTTTGAGAGAAAACAGAGGTGTTTTTTGCAAAGTGCCTACCTGTAGATTTTGGCCTTTAGCTCAGCCAGCACCTAGGGAAACCTACCAAACCTGTGCATTTTTTAAAACTGGAGACCTAGGGGAATGTAAGATAGGGTGACTTGTGGGGCTCTGACCAGGTTCTGTTACCCAGAATCCTTTGCAAACCTCACAATTTGGCTAACAAAACACATTTTCCTCAAATTTTGGTGACAGAAAGTTCTGGAATCAGGGAGGAGCCACAAATTTCCTTCCACCCAGTGTTCCCCCACATCTCCCGATAAACATGATACCTCACTTGTGTGGGTAGGCCTAGCGCCAGCGACAGAAAATGCCCCAAAACGCAACGTGGACACATCACATTTTTTTAAAGAAAACAGAGGTGTTTTTTGCAAAGTGCCTACCTGTAGATTTTGGCCTCTAGCTCAGTCGGCACCTAGGGAAACCTACCAAACCTGTGCATTGTTTAAAACTAGAGACCTAGGGGAATCCAAGATGGGGTGACTTGTGGGGCTCTGACCAGGTTCTGTTACCCAGAATCCTTTGCAAACCTAAAAATTTGGCTAAAAAAACACATTTTCATCACATTTTGGTGAGAGAAAGTTCTGGAATCAGAGAGGAGCCACGAATTTCCTTCCACCCAGCGTTCCCACAAGTCTCCCGATAAAAACGATACCTCACTTGTGTGGGTAGGCCTAGCGTCCGTAACAGGAAATTCCCCAAAACACAACGTGGACACATCACAATTTTTGACAGAAAACAGAGGTGTTTTTTGCAAAGTGCCTACCTGTAGATTTTGGCCTCTAGCTCAGTCGGCACCTAGGGAAACCTACCAAACCTGTGCATTGTTTAAAACTAGAGACCTAGGGGAATCCAAGATGGGGTGACTTGTGGGGCTCTGACCAGGTTCTGTTACCCAGAATCCTTTGCAAACCTAAAAATTTGGCTAAAAAAACACATTTTCCTCACATTTTGGTGAGAGAAAGTTCTGGAATCCGAAAGGAGCCACGAATTTCCTTCCACACAGCGTTCCCACAAGTCTCCCGATAAAAATGATACCTCACTTGTGTGGGTAGGCCTAGCGCCCGTGACAGGAAATTCCCCAAAACACAACGTGGACACATCACAATTTTTGAGAGAAAACAGAGGTGTTTTTTGCAAAGTGCCTACCTGTAGATTTTGGCCTCTAGCTCAGCCAGCACATAGGGAAACCTACCAAACCTGTGCATTTTTGAAAACTAGAGACCTAGGGGAATCTAAGATGGGGTGACTTGTGGGGCTCTGACCAGGCTCTGTTACCCAGAATCCTTTGCAAACCTCACAATTTGGCTAACAAAACACATTTTCCTCAAATTTTGGTGACAGAAACTTCTGGAATCAGAGAGGAGCCACAAATTTCCTTCCACCCAGCGTTCCCCCACATCTCCCGATAAAAATGATACCTCACTTGTGTGAGTAGGCCTAGCGCCCGCGACAGGAAATGCCCCAAAACGCAACATGGACACATCACATTTTTTGAAAGAAAACAGAGGTGTTTTTTGCAAAGTGCCTACCTATAGATTTTGGCCTCTAGCTGAGCCGGCACCTAGGGAAACCTACCAAACCTGTGCATTTTTGGAAACTAGAGACCTAGGGGAATCCAAGATGGGGTGACTTGTGGGGCTCTGACCAGGTTCTGTTACCCAGAATCCTTTGCAAACCTCAAAATTTGGCTACAAAAACACATTTTCGTCACATTTTGGTGACAGAACGTTCTGGAATCAGAGAGGAGCCACAAATTTCCTTCCACCCAGCGTTCCCACAAGTCTCCCGATAAAATTGATACCTCACTTGTGTGGGTAGGCCTAGCGCCCGTGACAGGAAATTCCCCAAAACAGAAAGTGGACACATCACAATTTTTGAGAGAAAACAGAGGTGTTTTTTGCAAAGTGCCTGCCTGTAGATTTTGGCCTTTAGCTCAGCCAGCACCTAGGGAAACCTACCAAACCTGTGCATTTCTGAAAACTAGAGACCTAGGGGAATCTAAGATGGGGTGACTTGTGGGGCTCTGACCAGGCTCTGTTACCCAGAATCCTTTGCAAACCTCACAATTTGGCTAACAAAACACATTTTCCTCAAATTTTGGTGACAGAAACTTCTGGAATCAGAGAGGAGCTACAAATTTCCTTCCACCCAGCGTTCCCCCACATCTCCCGCTAAAAATGATACCTCACTTGTGTGCGTAGGCCTAGCACCCGCGACAGGAAATGCCCCAAAACGCAACGTGGACACATCACATTTTTTTAACGAAAACAGAGGTGTTTTTTGCAAAGTGCCTACCTGTAGATTTTGGCCTCTAGCTCAGTCGGCACCTAGGGAAACCTACCAAACCTGTGCTTTGTTTAAAACTAGAGACCTAGGGGAATCCAAGATGGGGTGACTTGTGGGGCTCTGACCAGGTTCTGTTACCCAGAATCCTTTGCAAACCTAAAAATATGGGTAAAAAAACACATTTTCCTCACATTTTGGTGAGAGAAAGTTCTGGAATCAGAGAGGAGCCATGAATTTCCTTCCACCCAGCGTTCCCACAAGACTCCCGATAAAAAGGATACCTCACTTGTGTGAGTAGGCCTAGTGCCCGTGACAGGAAATTCACCAAAACACAACGTGGACACATCACAATTTTTGACAGAAAACAGAGGTGTTTTTTGCAAAGTGCCTACCTGTAGATTTTGGCCTCTAGCTCAGCCGGCACCTAGGGAAAACTTTCACACCTGTGCTTTTTTGAAAACTAGAGACCTAGGGGAATCCAAGATGGGGTGACTTGTGGGGATCTGAGCAGGTTCTGTTGCCCAGAATCCTTTGCAAACCTCAAAATTTGGCTAAAAAAACACATTTTCCTCACATTTTGGTGACAGAAAGTTCTGGAATCAGAGAGGAGCCACAAATTTCCTTACACCCAGCGTTCCCCCACGCCTCCTGATAAAAAGAATACCTCACTTGTGTGGGTAGGCCTAGCGCCCGTGACAGGAAATGCCCCAAAACGCAACATGGACACATCACATTTTTTGAAAGAAAACAGAGGTGTTTTTTGCAAAGGGCCTACCTATAGATTTTGGCCTCTAGCTCAGTCGGCACCTAGGGAAACCTACCAAACCTGTGCATTTTTGGAAACTAGAGACCTAGGGGAATCCAAGATGGGGTGACTTGTGGGGCTCTGACCAGGTTCTGTTACCCAGAATCCTTTGAAAACCTCAAAATTTGGCTACAAAAACACATTTTCGTCACATTTTGGTGACAGAACGTTCTGGAATCAGAGAGGAGCCACAAATTTCCTTCCACCCAGCGTTCCCACAAGTCTCCCGATAAAATTGATACCTCACTTGTGTGGGTAGGCCTAGCGCCCGTGACAGGAAATTCCCCAAAACAGAAAGTGGACACATCACAATTTTTTAGAGAAAACAGAGGTGTTTTTTGCAAAGTGCCTACCTGTAGATTTTGGCCTCTAGCTCAGCCAGCACCTAGGGAAGCCTACCAAACCTGTGGATTTTTGAAAACTAGAGACCTAGGGGAATCTAAGATGGGGTGACTTGTGGGGCTCTGACCAGGTCCTGTTACCCAGAATCCTTTGCAAACCTCACAATTTGGCTAACAAAACACATTTTCCTCAAATTTTGGTGACAGAAAGTTCTGGAATCAGAGAGGAGCCACAAATTTCCTTCCACCCAGCGTTCCCCCACATCTCCCGATAAAAATGATACCTCACTTGTGTGAGTAGGCCTAGCGCCCGTGACAGGAAATGCCCCAAAACGCAACGTGGACACATCACATTTTTTTAAAGAAAACAGAGGTGTTATTTGCAAAGTGCCTACCTGTAGATTTTGGCCTCTAGCTCAGTCGGCACCTATGGAAACAGACCAAACCTGTGCATTTCTGAAAACTAGAGACCTAGGGGAATCCAAGATGGGGTGACTTGTGGGGCTCTGACGGGTTCTGTTACCCCGAATCCTTTGCAAACCTCAAAATTTGGCTAAAAAAATAAATTTTCGTCACATTTTTGTGACAGAAAGTTCTGGAATCAGAGAGGAGCCACAAATTTCCTTCCACCCAACGTTCCCCCACGCCTCCTGATAAAAATGATACCTCACTTGTGTGGGTAGGCCTAGCGCCCGTGACAGAAAATGCCCCAAAACGCAACGTGCACACATCACATTTTTTGAAAGAAAACAGAGGTGTTTTTTGCAAAGTGCCTACCTGTAGATTTTGGCCTCTAGCTCCGCCGGCACCTAGGGAAACCTACCAAACCTGTGCATTTTTTAAAACTAGAGCCCTAGGGGAATCCAAGATGGGGTGACTTGTGGGGCTCTGACCAGGTTCTTTTACCCAGAATCCTTTGCAAACCTCAAAATTTGGCTAAAAAAACACATTTTCGTCACATTTTGGTGACAGAAAGTTCTGGAATCAGAGAGGAGCCACAAATTTCCTTCCACGCAGCGTTCCCAAAAGTCTCCCGATAAAATTGATACCTCACTTGTGTGGGTAGGCCTAGCGCCCGTGACAGGAAATTCCCCAAAACACAACGTGGACACATCACAATTTTTGAGAGAAAACAGAGGTGTTTTTTGCAAAGTGCCTACCTGTAGATTTTGGCATCTAGCTCAGCCAGCACCTACGGAAACCTACCAAACCTGTGCATTTTTGAAAACTAGAGAGCTAGGGGAATCCAAGATGGGGTGACTTGTGGGGCTCTGACCAGGTTCTGTTACCCAGAATCCTTTGCAAACCTCACAATTTGGCTAACAAAACACATTTTCCTCAAATTTTGGTGACAGAAAGTTCTGGAATCAGAGAGGAGCCACAAATTTCCTTCCACCCAGAGTTCCCCCACATCTCCCGATAAAAATGATACCTCACTTGTGTGGGTAGGCCTAGCGCCCGCGACAGGAAATGCCCCAAAACGCAACGTGGACACATCACATTTTTTGAAAGAAAACAGAGGTGTTTTTTGCAAAGTGCCTACATGTAGATTTTGTCCTCTAGCTCAGTCGGCACCTAGGGAAACCTACCAAACCTGTGCATTGTTTAAAACTAGAGACCTAGGGGAATCCAAGATGGGGTGACTTGTGGGGCTCTGACCAGGTTCTGTTACCCAGAATCCTTTGCAAACCTAAAAATGTGGCTAAAAAAACACATTTTCCTCACATTTTGGTGAGAGAAAGTTCTGGAATCAGAGAGGAGCCATGAATTTCCTTACACCCAGCCTTCCCACAAGTCTCCCGATAAAAAGGATACCTCACTTGTGTGAGTAGGCCTAGTGCCCGTGACAGGAAATTCACCAAAACACAACGTGGACACATCACAATTTTTGACAGAAAACAGAGGTGTTTTTTGCAAAGTGCCTACCTGTAGATTTTGGCCTCTAGCTCAGCCGGCACCTACGGAAAACTACCACACCTGTCCTTTTTTGAAAACTAGAGACCTAGGGGAATCCAAGATGGGGTGACTTGTGGGGATCTGACCAGGTTCTGTTACCCAGAATCCTTTGCAAACCTCAAAATTTGGCTAAAAAAACACATTTTCCTCACATTTTGGTGACAGAAAGTTCTGGAATCAGAGAGTAGCCACAAATTTCCTTCCACCCAGCGTTCCCCCAAGCCTCCCGATAAAAATGATACCTCACTTGTGTGGGTAGGCCTAGCGCCCGTGACAGGAAATGCCCCAAAACGCAACATGGACACATCACATTTTTTGAAAGAAAACAAAGGTGTTTTTTGCAAAGTGCCTACCTATAGATTTTGGCCTCTAGCTCAGCCGGCACCTAGGGAAACCTACCAAACCTGTGCATTTTTGGAAACTAGAGACCTAGGGGAATCCAAGATGGGGTGACTTGTGGGGCTCTGACCAGGTTCTGTTACCCAGAATCCTTTGCAAACCTCAAAATTTGGCTACAAAAACACATTTTCGTCACATTTTGGTGACAGAAAGTTCTGGAATCAGAGAGGAGCCACAAATTTCCTTCCACCCAACGTTCCCCCACGCCTCCTGATAAAAATGATACCTCACTTGTGTGGGTAGGCCTAGCGCCCGTGACAGAAAATGCCCCAAAACGCAACGTGCACACATCACATTTTTTTAAAGAAAACAGAGGTGTTTTTTGCAAAGTGCCTACCTGTAGATTTTGGCCTCTAGCTCAGCCGGCACCTAGGGAAACCTACCAAACCTGTGCATTTTTTAAAACTAGAGCCCTAGGGGAATCCAAGATGGGGTGACTTGTGGGGCTCTGACCAGGTTCTTTTACCCAGAATCCTTTGCAAACCTCAAAATTTGGCTAAAAAAACACATTTTCGTCACATTTTGGTGACAGAAAGTTCTGGAATCAGAGAGGAGCCACAAATTTCCTTCCACCCAGCGTTCCCACAAGTCTCCCGATAAAATTGATACCTCACTTGTTTGGGTAGGCCTAGCGCCCGTGACAGGAAATTCCCCAAAACAGAACGTGGACACATCACAATTTTTGAGAGAAAACAGAGGTGTTTTTTGCAAAGTGCCTACCTGTAGATTTTGGCCTGTAGCTCAGCCGGCACCTAGGGAAAACTACCACACCTGTGCTTTTTTGAAAACTAGAGACCTAGGGGAATCCAAGATGGGGTGACTTGTGGGGATCTGACCAGGTTCTGTTACCCAGAATCCTTTGCAAACCTCAAAATTTGGCTAAAAAAACACATTTTCCTCACATTTTGGTGACAGAAAGTTCTGGAATCAGAGAGGAGCCACAAATTTCCTTCCACCCAGCGTTCCCCCACGCCTCCCGATAAACATGATACCTCACTTGTGTGGGTAGGCCTAGCTCCCGTGACAGGAAATGCCCCAAAACGCAACATGGACACATCACATTTTTTGAAAGAAAACAGAGGTGTTTTTTGCAAAGTGCCTACCTATAGATTTTGGCCTCTAGCTCAGCCGGCACCTAGGGAAACCTACCAAACATGTGCATTTTTGGAAACTAGAGACCTAGGGGAATCCAAGATGGGGTGACTTGTGGGGCTCTGACCAGGTTCTGTTACCCAGAATCCTTTGCAAACCTCAAAATTTGGCTACAAAAACACATTTTCGTCACATTTTGGTGACAGAAAGTTCTGGAATCAGAGAGGAGCCACAAATTTCCTTCCACCCAGCGTTCCCACAAGTCTTCCGATAAAATTGATACCTCACTTGTGTGGGTAGGCCTAGCGCCCGTGACAGGAAATTCCCCAAAACAGAACGTGGACACATCACAATTTTTGAGAGAAAACAGAGGTGTTTTTTGCAAAGTGCCTACCTGTAGATTTTGGCCTCTAGCTCAGCCAGCACCTAGGGAAGCCTACCAAACCTGTGGATTTTTGAAAACTAGAGACCTAGGGGAATCTAAGATGGGGTGACTTGTGGGGCTCTGACCAGGTTCTGTTACCCAGAATCCTTTGCAAACCTCACAATTTGGCTAACAAAACACATTTTCCTCAAATTTTGGTGACAGAAAGTTCTGGAATCAGAGAGGAGCCACAAATTTCCTTCCACCCAGCGTTCCCCCACATCTCCCGATAAAAATGATACCTCACTTGTGTGAGTAGGCCTAGCGCCCGAGACAGGAAATGCCCCAAAACGCAACGTGGACACATCACATTTTTTTTAAAGAAAACAGAGGTGTTATTTGCAAAGTGCCTACCTGTAGATTTTGGCCTCTAGCTCAGTCGGCACCTAGGGAAACATACCAAACCTGTGCATTTCTGAAAACTAGAGACCTAGGGGAATCCAAGATGGGGTGACTTGTGGGGCTCTGACGGGTTCTGTTACCCCGAATCCTTTGCAAACCTCAAAATTTGGCTAAAAAAATACATTTTCGTCACATTTTGGTGACAGAAAGTTCTGGAATCAGAGAGGAGCCACAAATTTCCTTCCACCCAACGTTCCCCCACGCCTCCTGATAAAAATGATACCTCACTTGTGTGGGTAGGCCTAGCGCCCGTGACAGGAAATGCCCCAAAACGCAACGTGCACACATCACATTTTTTGAAAGAAAACAGAGGTGTTTTTTGCAAAGTGCCTACCTGTAGATTTTGGCCTCTAGCTCAGCCGGCACCTAGGGAAACCTACCAAACCTGTGCATTTTTCAAAACTAGAGCCCTAGGGGAATCCAAGATGGGGTGACTTGTGGGGCTCTGACCAGGTTCTTTTACCCAGAATCCTTTGCAAACCTCAAAATTTGGCTAAAAAAACACATTTTCGTCACATTTTGGTGACAGAAAGATCTGGAATCAGAGAGGAGCCACAAATTTCCTTCCACCCAGCGTTCCCAGAAGTCTCCCGATAAAATTGATACCTCACTTGTGTGGGTAGGCCTAGCGCCCGTGACAGGAAAGTCCCCAAAACACAACGTGGACACATCACAATTTTTGAGAGAAAACAGAGGTGTTTTTTGCAAAGTGCCTACCTGTAGATTTTGGCATCTAGCTCAGCCAGCATCTAGGGAAACCTACCAAACCTGTGCATTTTTGAAAACTAGAGACCTAGGGGAATCCAAGATGGGGTGACTTGTGGGGCTCTGACCAGGTTCTGTTACCCAGAATCCTTTGCAAACCTCACAATTTGGCTAACAAAACACATTTTCCTCAAATTTTGGTGACAGAAAGTTCTGGAATCAGAGAGGAGCCACAAATTTCCTTCCACCCAGAGTTCCCCCACATCTCCCGATAAAAATGATACCTCACTTGTGTGGGTAGGCCTAGCGCCCGCGACAGGAAATGCCCCAAAACGCAACGTGGACACATCACATTTTTTGAAAGAAAACAGAGGTGTTTTTTGCAAAGTGCCTACATGTAGATTTTGTCCTCTAGCTCAGTCGGCACCTAGGGAAACCTACCAAACCTGTGCATTGTTTAAAACTAGAGACCTAGGGGAATCCAAGATGGGGTGACTTGTGGGGCTCTGACCAGGTTCTGTTACCCAGAATCCTTTGCAAACCTAAAAATGTGGCTAAAAAAACACATTTTCCTCACATTTTGGTGAGAGAAAGTTCTGGAATCAGAGAGGAGCCATGAATTTCCTTACACCCAGCCTTCCCACAAGTCTCCCGATAAAAAGGATACCTCACTTGTGTGAGTAGGCCTAGTGCCCGTGACAGGATATTCACCAAAACACAACGTGGACACATCACAATTTTTGACAGAAAACAGAGGTGTTTTTTGCAAAGTGCCTACCTGTAGATTTTGGCCTCTAGCTCAGCCGGCACCTAGGGAAAACTACCACACCTGTGCTTTTTTGAAAACTAGAGACCTAGGGGAATCCAAGATGGGGTGACTTGTGGGGATCTGACCAGGTTCTGTTACCCAGAATCCTTTGCAAACCTCAAAATTTGGCTAAAAAAACACATTTTCCTCACATTTTGGTGACAGAAAGTTCTGGAATCAGAGAGGAGCCACAAATTTCCTTCCACCCAGCGTTCCCCCAAGCCTCCCGATAAAAATGATACCTCACTTGTGTGGGTAGGCCTAGCGCCCGTGACAGGAAATGCCCCAAAACGCAACATGGACACATCACATTTTTTGAAAGAAAACAAAGGTGTTTTTTGCAAAGTGCCTACCTATAGATTTTGGCCTCTAGCTCAGCCGGCACATAGGGAAACCTACCAAACCTGTGCATTTTTGGAAACTAGAGACCTAGGGGAATCCAAAATGGGGAGACTTGTGGGGCTCTGACCAGGTTCTGTTACCCAGAATCCTTTGTAAACCTCAAAATTTGGCTACAAAAACACATTTTCGTCACATTTTGGTGACAGAAAGTTCTGGAATCAGAGAGGAGCCACAAATTTCCTTCCACCCAGCGTTCCCACAAGTCTCTCAATAAAATTGATACCTCACTTGTTTGGGTAGGCCTAGCGCCCATGACAGGAAATTCCCCAAAACAGAACGTGGACACATCACAATTTTTGAGAGAAAACAGAGGTGTTTTTTGCAAAGTGCCTACCTGTAGATTTTGGCCTCTAGCTCAGCCAGCACCTAGGGAAGCCTACCAAACCTGTGGATTTTTGAAAACTAGAGACCTAGGGGAATCTAAGATGGGGTGACTTGTGGGGCTCTGACCAGGTTCTGTTACCCAGAATCCTTTGCAAACCTCACAATTTGGCTAACAAAACACATTTTCCTCAAATTTTGGTGACAGAAAGTTCTGGAATCAGAGAGGAGCCACAAATTTCCTTCCACCCAGCGTTCCCCCACATCTCCCGATAAAAATGATACCTCACTTGTGTGAGTAGGCCTAGCGCCCGAGACAGGAAATGCCCCAAAACGCAACGTGGACACATCACATTTTTTTTAAAGAAAACAGAGGTGTTATTTGCAAAGTGCCTACCTGTAGATTTTGGCCTCTAGCTCAGTCGGCACCTAGGGAAACATACCAAATCTGTGCATTTCTGAAAACTAGAGACCTAGGGGAATCCAAGATGGGGTGACTTGTGGGGCTCTGACGGGTTCTGTTACCCCGAATCCTTTGCAAACCTCAAAATTTGGCTAAAAAAATACATTTTCGTCACATTTTGGTGACAGAAAGTTCTGGAATCAGAGAGGAGCCACAAATTTCCTTCCACCCAACGTTCCCCCACGCCTCCTGATAAAAATGATACCTCACTTGTGTGGGTAGGCCTAGCGCCCGTGACAGGAAATGCCCCAAAACGCAACGTGCACACATCACATTTTTTGAAAGAAAACAAAGGTGTTTTTTGCAAAGTGCCTACCTGTAGATTTTGGCCTCTAGCTCAGCCGGCACCTAGGGAAACCTACCAAACCTGTGCATTTTTCAAAACTAGAGCCCTAGGGGAATCCAAGATGGGGTGACTTGTGGGGCTCTGACCAGGTTCTTTTACCCAGAATCCTTTGCAAACCTCAAAATTTGGCTAAAAAAACACATTTTCGTCACATTTTGGTGACAGAAAGATCTGGAATCAGAGAGAGGCCACAAATTTCCTTCCACCCAGCGTTCCCAGAAGTCTCCCGATAAAATTGATACCTCACTTGTGTGGGTAGGCCTAGCGCCCGTGACAGGAAAGTCCCCAAAACACAACGTGGACACATCACAATTTTTGAGAGAAAACAGAGGTGTTTTTTGCAAAGTGCCTACCTGTAGATTTTGGCATCTAGCTCAGCCAGCATCTAGGGAAACCTACCAAACCTGTGCATTTTTGAAAACTAGAGACCTAGGGGAATCCAAGATGGGGTGACTTGTGGGGCTCTGACCAGGTTCTGTTACCCAGAATCCTTTGCAAACCTCACAATTTGGCTAACAAAACACATTTTCCTCAAATTTTGGTGACAGAAAGTTCTGGAATCAGAGAGGAGCCACAAATTTCCTTCCACCCAGAGTTCCCCCACATCTCCCGATAAAAATGATACCTCACTTGTGTGGGTAGGCCTAGCGCCCGCGACAGGAAATGCCCCAAAACGCAACGTGGACACATCACATTTTTTGAAAGAAAACAGAGGTGTTTTTTGCAAAGTGCCTACATGTAGATTTTGTCCTCTAGCTCAGTCGGCACCTAGGGAAACCTACCAAACCTGTGCATTGTTTAAAACTAGAGACCTAGGGGAATCCAAGATGGGGTGACTTGTGGGGCTCTGACCAGGTTCTGTTACCCAGAATCCTTTGCAAACCTAAAAATGTGGCTAAAAAAACACATTTTCCTCACATTTTGGTGAGAGAAAGTTCTGGAATCAGAGAGGAGCCATGAATTTCCTTACACCCAGCCTTCCCACAAGTCTCCCGATAAAAAGGATACCTCACTTGTGTGAGTAGGCCTAGTGCCCGTGACAGGAAATTCACCAAAACACAACGTGGACACATCACAATTTTTGACAGAAAACAGAGGTGTTTTTTGCAAAGTGCCTACCTGTAGATTTTGGCCTCTAGCTCAGCCGGCACCTAGGGAAAACTACCACACCTGTGCTTTTTTGAAAACTAGAGACCTAGGGGAATCCAAGATGGGGTGACTTGTGGGGATCTGACCAGGTTCTGTTACCCAGAATCCTTTGCAAACCTCAAAATTTGGCTAAAAAAACACATTTTCCTCACATTTTGGTGACAGAAAGTTCTGGAATCAGAGAGGAGCCACAAATTTCCTTCCACCCAGCGTTCCCCCACGCCTCCCGATAAAAATGATACCTCACTTGTGTGGGTAGGCCTAGCGCCCGTGACAGGAAATGCCCCAAAACGCAACATGGACACATCACATTTTTTGAAAGAAAACAGAGGTGTTTTTTGCAAAGTGCCTACCTATAGATTTTGGCCTCTAGCTCAGCCGGCACCTAGGGAAACCTACCAAACCTGTGCATTTTTGGAAACTAGAGACCTAGGGGAATCCAAGATGGGGTGACTTGTGGGGCTCTGACCAGGTTCTGTTACCCAGAATCCTTTGCAAACCTCACAATTTGGCTAACAAAACACATTTTCCTCAAATTTTGGTGACAGAAAGTTCTGGAATCAGAGAGGAGCCACAAATTTCCTTCCACCCAGAGTTCCCCCACATCTCCCGATAAAAATGATACCTCACTTGTGTGGGTAGGCCTAGCGCCCGCGACAGGAAATGCCCCAAAACGCAACGTGGACACATCACATTTTTTGAAAGAAAACAGAGGTGTTTTTTGCAAAGTGCCTACATGTAGATTTTGTCCTCTAGCTCAGTCGGCACCTAGGGAAACCTACCAAACCTGTGCATTGTTTAAAACTAGAGACCTAGGGGAATCCAAGATGGGGTGACTTGTGGGGCTCTGACCAGGTTCTGTTACCCAGAATCCTTTGCAAACCTCAAAATTTGGCTAAAAAAACACATTTTCCTCACATTTTGGTGACAGAAAGTTCTGGAATCAGAGAGGAGCCACAAATTTCCTTCCACCCAGCGTTCCCCCAAGCCTCCCGATAAAAATGATACCTCACTTGTGTGGGTAGGCCTAGCGCCCGTGACAGGAAATTCACCAAAACACAACGTGGACACATCACAATTTTTGACAGAAAACAGAGGTGTTTTTTGCAAAGTGCCTACCTATAGATTTTGTCCTCTAGCTCAGCCGGCACCTAGGAAAACCTACCAAACCTGTGCATTTTTGGAAACTAGAGACCTAGGGGAATCCAAGATGGGGTGACTTGTAGGGCTCTGACCAGGTTCTGTTACCCAGAATCCTTTGCAAACCTCAAAATTTGGCTACAAAAACACATTTTCGTCACATTTTGGTGACAGAAAGTTCTGGAATCAGAGAGGAGCCACAAATTTCCTTCCAGCCAGCGTTCCCACAAGTCTCCCGATAAAATTGATACCTCACTTGTTTGGGTAGGCCTAGCGCCCGTGACAGGAAATTCCCCAAAACAGAACGTGGACACATCACAATTTTTGAGAGAAAACAGAGGTGTTTTTTGCAAAGTGCCTACCTGTAGATTTTGGCCTGTAGCTCAGCCGGCACCTAGGGAAAACTACCACACCTGTGCTTTTTTGAAAACTAGAGACCTAGGGGAATCCAAGATGGGGTGACTTGTGGGGATCTGACCAGGTTCTGTTACCCAGAATCCTTTGCAAACCTCAAAATTTGGCTAAAAAAACACATTTTCCTCACATTTTGGTGACAGAAAGTTCTGGAATCAGAGAGGAGCCACAAATTTCCTTCCACCCAGCGTTCCCCCACGCCTCCCGATAAAAATGATACCTCACTTGTGTGGGTAGGCCTAGCGCCCGTGACAGGAAATGCCCCAAAACGCAACATGGACACATCACATTTTTTGAAAGAAAACAGAGGTGTTTTTTGCAAAGTGCCTACCTATAGATTTTGGCCTCTAGCTCAGCCGGCACCTAGGGAAACCTACCAAACCTGTGCATTTTTGGACCTAGAGACCTAGGGGAATCCAAGATGGGGTGACTTGTGGGGCTCTGACCAGGTTCTGTTACCCAGAATCCTTTGCAATCCTCAAAATTTGGCTACAAAAACACATTTTCGTCACATTTTGGTGACAGAAAGTTCTGGAATCAGAGAGGAGCCACAAATTTCCTTCCACCCAGCGTTCCCACAAGTCTCCCGATAAAATTGATACCTCACTTGTGTGGGTAGGCCTAGCGCCCGTGACAGGAAATTCCCCAAAACAGAACGTGGACACATCACAATTTTTGAGAGAAAACAGAGGTGTTTTTTGCAAAGTGCCTACCTGTAGATTTTGGCCTCTAGCTCAGCCAGCACCTAGGGAAGCCTACCAAACCTGTGGAGTTTTGAAAACTAGAGACCTAGGGGAATCTAAGATGGGGTGACTTGTGGGGCTCTGACCAGGTTCTGTTACCCAGAATCCTTTGCAAACCTCACAATTTGGCTAACAAAACACATTTTCCTCAAATTTTGGTGACAGAAAGTTCTGGAATCAGAGAGGAGCCACAAATTTCCTTCCACCCAGCGTTCCCCCACATCTCCCGATAAAAATGATACCTCACTTGTGTGAGTAGGCCTAGCGCCCGAGACAGGAAATGCCCCAAAACGCAACGTGGACACATCACATTTTTTTTTAAAGAAAACAGGTGTTATTTGCAAAGTGCCTACCTGTAGATTTTGGCCTCTAGCTCAGTCGGCACCTAGGGAAACATACCAAACCTGTGCATTTCTGAAAACTAGAGACCTAGGGGAATCCAAGATGGGGTGACTTGTGGGGCTCTGACCAGGTTCTGTTACCCAGAATCCTTTGCAAACCTCACAATTTGGCTAACAAAACACATTTTCCTCACATTTTGGTGACAGAAAGTTCTGGAATCAGAGAGGAGCCACAAATTTCCTTCCACCCAGCGTTCCCCCACATCTCCCGATAAAAATGATACCTCACTTGTGTGGGTAGGCCTAGCGCCCGCGACAGGAAATGCCCCAAAACGCAACGTGGACACATCACATTTTTTTAAAGAAAACAGAGGTGTTTTTTGCAAAGTGCCTACCTGTAGATTTTGTCCTCTAGATCAGTCGGCACCTAGGGAAACCTACCAAACCTGTGCATTGTTTAAAACTAGAGACCTAGGGGAATCCAAGATGGGGTGACTTGTGGGGCTCTGACCAGGTTCTGTTACCCAGAATCCTTTGCAAACCTAAAAATGTGGCTGAAAAAACACATTTTTCTCACATTTTGGTGAGAGAAAGTAATGGAATCAGAGAGGAGCCATGAATTTCCTTCCACCCAGCGTTCCCACAAGTCTCCCGATAAAAAGGATACCTCACTTGTGTGAGTAGGCCTAGTGCCTGTGACAGGAAATTCACCAAAACACAACGTGGACACAGCACAATTTTTGACAGAAAACAGAGGTGTTTTTTGCAAAGTGCCTACCTGTAGATTTTGGCCTCTAGCTCAGCCGGCACCTAGGGAAAACGACCACACCTGTGCTTTTTTGAAAACTAGAGACCTAGGGGAATCCAAGATGGGGTGACTTGTGGGGATCTGACCAGGTTCTGTTACCCAGAATCCTTTGCAAACCTCAAAATTTGGCTAAAAAAACACATTTTCCTCACATTTTGGTGACAGAAAGTTCTGGAATCAGAGAGGAGCCACAAATTTCCTTCCACCCAGCGTTCCCCCAGGCCTCCCGATAAAAATGATACCTCACTTGTGTGGGTAGGCCTAGCGCCCGTGACAGGAAATGCCCCAAAACGCAACATGGACACATCACATTTTTTTTAAAGAAAACAGAAGTGTTTTTTGCAAAGTGCCTACCTATAGATTTTGGCCTCTAGCTCAGCCGGCACCTAGGGAAACCTACCAAACCTGTGGATTTTTGAAAACTAGAGACCTAGGGGAATCTAAGATGGGGTGACTTGTGGGGCTCTGACCAGGTTCTGTTACCCAGAATCCTTTGCAAACCTCACAATTTGGCTAACAAAACACATTTTCCTCAAATTTTGGTGACAGAAAGTTCTGGAATCAGAGAGGAGCCACAAATTTCCTTCCACCCAGCGTTCCCCCACATCTCCCGATAAAAATGATACCTCACTTGTGTGAGTAGGCCTAGCGCCCGCGACAGGAAATGCCCCAAAACGCAACGTGGACACATCACATTTTTTTAAAGAAAGCAGAGGTGTTATTTGCAAAGTGCCTACCTGTAGATTTTGGCCTCTAGCTCAGTCGGCACCTAGGGAAACATACCAAACCTGTGCATTTCTGAAAACTAGAGACCTAGGGGAATCCAAGATGGGGTGACTTGTGGGGCTCTGACGGGTTCTGTTACCCCGAATCCTTTGCAAACCTCAAAATTTGGCTAAAAAAACACATTTTCGTCACATTTTAATGACAGAAAGTTCTGGAATCAGAGAGTAGCCCCAAATTTCCTTCCACCCAACGTTCCCCCACGCCTCCCGATAAAAATGATACCTCACTTGTGTGGGTAGGCCTAGCGCCCGTGACAGGAAATGCCCCAAAACGCAACGTGCACACATCACATTTTTTTAAAGAAAACAGGTGTTTTTTGCAAAGTGCCTACCTATAGATTTTGGCCTCTAGCTCAGCCGGCACCTAGGGAAACCTACCAAACCTGTGCATTTTTTAAAACTAGAGCCCTAGGGGAATCTAATATGGGGTGACTTGTGGGGCTCTGACCAGGTTCTGTTACTCAGAATCCTTTGTAAACTTCAAAATTTGGCTAAAAAAACACATTTTCGTCACATTTTGTTGACAGAAAGTTCTGGAATCAGAGAGGAGCCACAAATTACCTTCCACCCAGCGTTCCCAAAAGTCTCCCGATAAAATTGATACCTCACTTGTGTGGGTAGGCCTAGCGCCCGTGACAGGAAATTCCCCAAAACACAACGTGGACACATCACAATTTTTGAGAGCAAACAGAGGTGTTTTTTGCAAAGTGCCTACCTGTAGATTTTGGCCTCTAGCTCAGCCAGCACCTAGGGAAAGCTACCAAACCTGTGCATTTTTGAAAACTAGAGACCTAGGGGAATCCAAGATGGGGTGACTTGTGGGGCTCTGACCAGGTTCTGTTACCCAGAATCCTTTGCAAACCTCACAATTTGGCTAACAAAACACATTTTCCTCACATTTTGGTGACAGAAAGTTCTGGAATCAGAGAGGAGCCACAAATTTCCTTCCACCCAGCGTTCCCAAAAGTCTCCCGATAAAATTGATACCTCACTTGTGTGGGTAGGCCTAGCGCCCGTGACAGGAAATTCCCCAAAACACAACGTGGACACATCACAATTTTTGAGAGAAAACAGAGGTGTTTTTTGCAAAGTGCCTACCTGTAGATTTTGGCCTCTAGCTCAGCCAGCACCTAGGGAAACCTACCAAACCTGTGCATTTCTGAAAACTAGAGACCTAGGGGAATCCAAGATGGGGTGACTTGTGGGGCTCTGACCAGGTTCTGTTACCCAGAATCCTTTGCAAACCTCACAATTTGGCTAACAAAACACATTTTCCTCAAATTTTGGTGACAGAAAGTTCTGGAATCAGAGAGGAGCCACAAATTTCCTTCCACCCAGCGTTCCCCCACATCTCCCGATAAAAATGATACCTCACTTGTGTGGGTAGGCCTAGCGCCCGTGACAGGAAATGCCCCAAAACGCAACGTGGACACATCACATTTTTTTAAAGAAAACAGAGGTGTTTTTTGCAAAGTGCCTACCTGTAGATTTTGTCCTCTAGCTCAGTCGGCACCTAGGGAAACCTACCAAACCTGTGCATTGTTTAAAACTAGAGACCTAGGGGAATCCACGATGGGGTGACTTGTGGGGCTCTGACCAGGTTCTGTTACCCAGAATCCTTTGCAAACCTAAAAATGTGGCTAAAAAAACACATTTTCCTCACATTTTGGTGAGAGAAAGTTATGGAATCAGAGAGGAGCCATGAATTTCCTTCCACCCAGCCTTCCCACAAGTCTCCCGATAAAAAGAATACCTCACTTGTGTGAGTAGGCCTAGTGCCCGTGACAGGAAATTCACCAAAACACAACGTGGACACATCACAATTTTTGAAAGAAAACAGAGGTGTTTTTTGCAAAGTGCCTACCTGTAGATTTTGGCCTCTAGCTCAGTCGGCACCTAGGGAAACCTACCAAACCTGTGTATTGTTTAAAGCTAGAGACCTAGGGGAATCCAAGATGGGGTGACTTGTGGGGATCTGACCAGGTTCTGTTACCCAGAATCCTTTGCAAACCTAAAAATATGGCTACAAAAACACATTTTCGTCACATTTTGGTGACAGAAAGTTCTGGAATCAGAGGGGAGCCACAACTTTCCTTCCACCCAGCGTTCTCACAAGTCTCCCGATAAAAATGATTCCTCACTTGTGTGGGTAGGCCTAGCGTCCGTAACAGGAAATTCCCTAAAACACAACGTGGACACATCACAATTTTTGACTGAAAACAGAGGTGTTTTTTGCAAAGTGCCTACCTGTAGATTTTGGCCTCTAGCTCAGCCGGCACCTAGGGAAACCTACCAATCCTGCGCATTTTTTAAAACTAGAGACCTAGGGGAATCCAAGATGGGGTGACTTGTGGGGCTCTGACCAGGTTCTGTTACCCAGAATCCTTTGCAAACCTCACAATTTGGCTAACAAAACACATTTTCCTCAAATCTTGGTGACAGAAAGTTCTGGAATCAGAGAGGAGCCACAAATTTCCTTCCACCCAGCGTTCCCCCACATCTCCCGATAAAAATGATACCTCACTTGTGTGGGTTGGCCTAGCGCCCGCGACAGGAAATGCCCCAAAACGCAACGTGAACAGATCACATTTTTTTAAAGAAAACAGAGGTGTTTTTTGCAAAGTGCCTACCTGTAGATTTTGGCCTCTAGCTCAGTTGGCACCTAGGGAAACATACCAAACCTGTGCATTTCTGAAAACTAGAGACCTAGGGGAATCCAAGATGGGGTGACTTGTGGGGCTCTGACGGGTTCTGTTACCCCCAATCCTTTGCAAATCTCAAAATTTGGCTAAAAAAACACATTTTCGTCACATTTTAATGACAGAAAGTTCTGGAATCAGAGAGGAGCCACAAATTTCCTTCCACCCAGCGTTCCCAAAATCTCCCGATAAAATTGATACCTCACTTGTGTGGGTAGGCCTAGCGCCCGTGACAGGAAATTCCCCAAAACACAACGTGGACACATCACAATTTTTGAGAGAAAACAGAGGTGTTTTTTGCAAAGTGCCTACCTGTAGATTTTGGCCTCTAGCTCAGCTAGCACCTAGGGAAACCTACCAAACCTGTGTATTGTTTAAAGCTAGAGACCTAGGGGAATCCAAGATGGGGTGACTTGTGGGGCTCTGACCAGGTTCTGTTACCCAGAATCCTTTGCAAACCTCACAATTTGGCTAACAAAACACATTTTCCTCAAATTTTGGTGACAGAAAGTTCTGGAATCAGAGAGGAGCCACAAATTTCCTTCCACCCAGCGTTCCCCCACATCTCCCGATAAAAATGATACCTCACTTGTGTGGGTAGGCCTAGCGCCCGCGACAGGAAATGCCCCAAAACGCAACGTGGACACATCACATTTTTTGAAAGAAAACAGAGGTGTTTTTTGCAAAGTGCCTACCTGTAGATTTTGTCCTCTAGCTCAGTCGGCACCTAGGGAAACCTACCAAACCTGTGTATTGTTTAAAGCTAGAGACCTAGGGGAATCCAAGATGGGGTGACTTGTGGGGATCTGACCAGGTTCTGTTACCCAGAATCCTTTGCAAACCTAAAAATATGGCTACAAAAACACATTTTCGTCACATTTTGGTGACAGAAAGTTCTGGAATCAGAGGGGAGCCACAACTTTCCTTCCACCCAGCGTTCTCACAAGTCTCCCGATAAAAATGATTCCTCACTTGTGTGGGTAGGCCTAGCGTCCGTAACAGGAAATTCCCTAAAACACAACGTGGACACATCACAATTTTTGACTGAAAACAGAGGTGTTTTTTGCAAAGTGCCTACCTGTAGATTTTGGCCTCTAGCTCAGCCGGCACCTAAGGAAACCTACCAATCCTGCGCATTTTTTAAAACTAGAGACCTAGGGGAATCCAAGATGGGGTGACTTGTGGGGCTCTGACCAGGTTCTGTTACCCAGAATCCTTTGCAAACCTCACAATTTGGCTAACAAAACACATTTTCCTCAAATCTTGGTGACAGAAAGTTCTGGAATCAGAGAGGAGCCACAAATTTCCTTCCACCCAGCGTTCCCCCACATCTCCCGATAAAAATGATACCTCACTTGTGTGGGTTGGCCTAGCGCCCGCGACAGGAAATGCCCCAAAACGCAACGTGAACAGATCACATTTTTTTAAAGAAAACAGAGGTGTTTTTTGCAAAGTGCCTACCTGTAGATTTTGGCCTCTAGCTCAGTTGGCACCTAGGGAAACATACCAAACCTGTGCATTTCTGAAAACTAGAGACCTAGGGGAATCCAAGATGGGGTGACTTGTGGGGCTCTGACGGGTTCTGTTACCCCCAATCCTTTGCAAATCTCAAAATTTGGCTAAAAAAACACATTTTCGTCACATTTTAATGACAGAAAGTTCTGGAATCAGAGAGGAGCCACAAATTTCCTTCCACCCAGCGTTCCCAAAATCTCCCGATAAAATTGATACCTCACTTGTGTGGGTAGGCCTAGCGCCCGTGACAGGAAATTCCCCAAAACACAACGTGGACACATCACAATTTTTGAGAGAAAACAGAGGTGTTTTTTGCAAAGTGCCTACCTGTAGATTTTGGCCTCTAGCTCAGCTAGCACCTAGGGAAACCTACCAAACCTGTGTATTGTTTAAAGCTAGAGACCTAGGGGAATCCAAGATGGGGTGACTTGTGGGGCTCTGACCAGGTTCTGTTACCCAGAATCCTTTGCAAACCTCACAATTTGGCTAACAAAACACATTTTCCTCAAATTTTGGTGACAGAAAGTTCTGGAATCAGAGAGGAGCCACAAATTTCCTTCCCCCCAGCGTTCCCCCACATCTCCCGATAAAAATGATACCTCACTTGTGTGGGTAGGCCTAGCGCCCGCGACAGGAAATGCCCCAAAACGCAACGTGGACACATCACATTTTTTGAAAGAAAACAGAGGTGTTTTTTGCAAAGTGCCTACCTGTAGATTTTGTCCTCTAGCTCAGTCGGCACCTAGGGAAACCTACCAAACCTGTGCATTGTTTAAAACTAGAGACCTAGGGGAATCCAAGATGGGGTGACTTGTGGGGCTCTGACCAGGTTCTGTTACCCAGAATCCTTTGCAAACCTAAAAATGTGGCTGAAAAAACACATTTTTCTCACATTTTGGTGAGATAAAGTAATGGAATCAGAGAGGAGCCATGAATTTCCTTCCACCCAGCGTTCCCACAAGTCTCCCGATAAAAAGGATACCTCACTTGTGTGAGTAGGCCTAGTGCCTGTGACAGGAAATTCACCAAAACACAACGTGGACACAGCACAATTTTTGACAGAAAACAGAGGTGTTTTTTGCAAAGTGCCTACCTGTAGATTTTGGCCTCTAGCTCAGCCGGCACCTAGGGAAAACGACCACACCTGTGCTTTTTTGAAAACTAGAGACCTAGGGGAATCCAAGATGGGGTGACTTGTGGGGATCTGACCAGGTTCTGTTACCCAGAATCCTTTGCAAACCTCAAAATTTGGCTAAAAAAACACATTTTCGTCACATTTTGGTGACAGAAAGTTCTGGAATCAGAGAGGAGCCACAAATTTCCTTCCAGCCAGCGTTCCCACAAGTCTCCCGATAAAATTGATACCTCACTTGTTTGGGTAGGCCTAGCGCCCGTGACAGGAAATTCCCCAAAACAGAACGTGGACACATCACAATTTTTGAGAGAAAACAGAGGTGTTTTTTGCAAAGTGCCTACCTGTAGATTTTGGCCTGTAGCTCAGCCGGCACCTAGGGAAAACTACCACACCTGTGCTTTTTTGAAAACTAGAGACCTAGGGGAATCCAAGATGGGGTGACTTGTGGGGATCTGACCAGGTTCTGTTACCCAGAATCCTTTGCAAACCTCAAAATTTGGCTAAAAAAACACATTTTCCTCACATTTTGGTGACAGAAAGTTCTGGAATCAGAGAGGAGCCACAAATTTCCTTCCACCCAGCGTTCCCCCACGCCTCCCGATAAAAATGATACCTCACTTGTGTGGGTAGGCCTAGCGCCCGTGACAGGAAATGCCCCAAAACGCAACATGGACACATCACATTTTTTGAAAGAAAACAGAGGTGTTTTTTGCAAAGTGCCTACCTATAGATTTTGGCCTCTAGCTCAGCCGGCACCTAGGGAAACCTACCAAACCTGTGCATTTTTGGACCTAGAGACCTAGGGGAATCCAAGATGGGGTGACTTGTGGGGCTCTGACCAGGTTCTGTTACCCAGAATCCTTTGCAATCCTCAAAATTTGGCTACAAAAACACATTTTCGTCACATTTTGGTGACAGAAAGTTCTGGAATCAGAGAGGAGCCACAAATTTCCTTCCACCCAGCGTTCCCACAAGTCTCCCGATAAAATTGATACCTCACTTGTGTGGGTAGGCCTAGCGCCCGTGACAGGAAATTCCCCAAAACAGAACGTGGACACATCACAATTTTTGAGAGAAAATAGAGGTGTTTTTTGCAAAGTGCCTACCTGTAGATTTTGGCCTCTAGCTCAGCCAGCACCTAGGGAAGCCTACCAAACCTGTGGAGTTTTGAAAACTAGAGACCTAGGGGAATCTAAGATGGGGTGACTTGTGGGGCTCTGACCAGGTTCTGTTACCCAGAATCCTTTGCAAACCTCACAATTTGGCTAACAAAACACATTTTCCTCAAATTTTGGTGACAGAAAGTTCTGGAATCAGAGAGGAGCCACAAATTTCCTTCCACCCAGCGTTCCCCCACATCTCCCGATAAAAATGATACCTCACTTGTGTGAGTAGGCCTAGCGCCCGAGACAGGAAATGCCCCAAAACGCAACGTGGACACATCACATTTTTTTTTAAAGAAAACAGGTGTTATTTGCAAAGTGCCTACCTGTAGATTTTGGCCTCTAGCTCAGTCGGCACCTAGGGAAACATACCAAACCTGTGCATTTCTGAAAACTAGAGACCTAGGGGAATCCAAGATGGGGTGACTTGTGGGGCTCTGACCAGGTTCTGTTACCCAGAATCCTTTGCAAACCTCACAATTTGGCTAACAAAACACATTTTCCTCACATTTTGGTGACAGAAAGTTCTGGAATCAGAGAGGAGCCACAAATTTCCTTCCACCCAGCGTTCCCCCACATCTCCCGATAAAAATGATACCTCACTTGTGTGGGTAGGCCTAGCGCCCGCGACAGGAAATGCCCCAAAACGCAACGTGGACACATCACATTTTTTTAAAGAAAACAGAGGTGTTTTTTGCAAAGTGCCTACCTGTAGATTTTGTCCTCTAGATCAGTCGGCACCTAGGGAAACCTACCAAACCTGTGCATTGTTTAAAACTAGAGACCTAGGGGAATCCAAGATGGGGTGACTTGTGGGGCTCTGACCAGGTTCTGTTACCCAGAATCCTTTGCAAACCTAAAAATGTGGCTGAAAAAACACATTTTTCTCACATTTTGGTGAGAGAAAGTAATGGAATCAGAGAGGAGCCATGAATTTCCTTCCACCCAGCGTTCCCACAAGTCTCCCGATAAAAAGGATACCTCACTTGTGTGAGTAGGCCTAGTGCCTGTGACAGGAAATTCACCAAAACACAACGTGGACACAGCACAATTTTTGACAGAAAACAGAGGTGTTTTTTGCAAAGTGCCTACCTGTAGATTTTGGCCTCTAGCTCAGCCGGCACCTAGGGAAAACGACCACACCTGTGCATTTTTGGAAACTAGAGACCTAGGGGAATCCAAGATGGGGTGACTTGTGGGGCTCTGACCAGGTTCTGTTACCCAGAATCCTTTGAAAACCTCAAAATTTGGCTACAAAAACACATTTTCGTCACATTTTGGTGACAGAAAGTTCTGGAATCAGAGAGGAGCCACAAATTTCCTTCCACCCAGCGTTCCCCCAGGCCTCCCGATAAAAATGATACCTCACTTGTGTGGGTAGGCCTAGCGCCCGTGACAGGAAATGCCCCAAAACGCAACATGGACACATCACATTTTTTTTAAAGAAAACAGAGGTGTTTTTTGCAAAGTGCCTACCTATAGATTTTGGCCTCTAGCTCAGCCGGCACCTAGGGAAACCTACCAAACCTGTGCATTTTTGGAAACTAGAGACCTAGGGGAATCCAAGATGAGGTGACTTGTGGGGATCTGACCAGGTTCTGTTACCCAGAATCCTTTGCAAACCTCAAAATTTGGCTACAATAACACATTTTCGTCACATTTTGGTGACAGAAAGTTATGGAATCAGAGAGGAGCCACAAATTTCCTTCCACCCAGCGTTCCCACAAGTCTCCCGATAAAATTGATACCTCACTTGTGTGGGTAGGCCTAGCGCCCGTGACAGGAAATTCCCCAAAACAGAACGTGGACACATCACAATTTTTGAGAGAAAACAGAGGTGTTTTTTGCAAAGTGCCTACCTGTAGATTTTGGCCTCTAGCTCAGCCAGCACCTAGGGAAGCCTACCAAACCTGTGGATTTTTGAAAACTAGAGACCTAGGGGAATCTAAGATGGGGTGACTTGTGGGGCTCTGACCAGGTTCTGTTACCCAGAATCCTTTGCAAACCTCACAATTTGGCTAACAAAACACATTTTCCTCAAATTTAGGTGACAGAAAGTTCTGGAATCAGAGAGGAGCCACAAATTTCATTCCACCCAGCGTTCCCCCACATCTCCCGATAAAAATGATACCTCACTTGTGTGAGTAGGCCTAGCGCCCGCGACAGGAAATGCCCCAAAACGCAACGTGGACACATCACATTTTTTTAAAGAAAGCAGAGGTGTTATTTGCAAAGTGCCTACCTGTAGATTTTGGCCTCTAGCTCAGTCGGCACCTAGGGAAACATACCAAACCTGTGCATTTCTGAAAACTAGAGACCTAGGGGAATCCAAGATGGGGTGACTTGTGGGGCTCTGACGGGTTCTGTTACCCCGAATCCTTTGCAAACCTCAAAATTTGGCTAAAAAAACACATTTTCGTCACATTTTAATGACAGAAAGTTCTGGAATCAGAGAGTAGCCACAAATTTCCTTCCACCCAACGTTCCCCCACGCCTCCCGATAAAAATGATACCTCACTTGTGTGGGTAGGCCTAGCGCCCGTGACAGGAAATGCCCCAAAACGCAACGTGGACACATCACATTTTTTTAAAGAAAACAGGTGTTTTTTGCAAAGTGCCTACCTATAGATTTTGGCCTCTAGCTCAGCCGGCACCTAGGGAAACCTACCAAACCTGTGCATTTTTTAAAACTAGAGCCCTAGGGGAATCTAATATGGGGTGACTTGTGGGGCTCTGACCAGGTTCTGTTACTCAGAATCCTTTGTAAACTTCAAAATTTGGCTAAAAAAACACATTTTCGTCACATTTTGTTGACAGAAAGTTCTGGAATCAGAGAGGAGCCACAAATTACCTTCCACCCAGCGTTCCCAAAAGTCTCCCGATAAAATTGATACCTCACTTGTGTGGGTAGGCCTAGCGCCCGTGACAGGAAATTCCCCAAAACACAACGTGGACACATCACAATTTTTGAGAGCAAACAGAGGTGTTTTTTGCAAAGTGCCTACCTGTAGATTTTGGCCTCTAGCTCAGCCAGCACCTAGGGAAAGCTACCAAACCTGTGCATTTTTGAAAACTAGAGACCTAGGGGAATCCAAGATGGGGTGACTTGTGGGGCTCTGACCAGGTTCTGTTACCCAGAATCCTTTGCAAACCTCACAATTTGGCTAACAAAACACATTTTCCTCACATTTTGGTGACAGAAAGTTCTGGAATCAGAGAGGAGCCACAAATTTCCTTCCACCCAGCGTTCCCAAAAGTCTCCCGATAAAATTGATACCTCACTTGTGTGGGTAGGCCTAGCGCCCGTGACAGGAAATTCCCCAAAACACAACGTGGACACATCACAATTTTTGAGAGAAAACAGAGGTGTTTTTTGCAAAGTGCCTACCTGTAGATTTTGGCCTCTAGCTCAGCCAGCACCTAGGGAAACCTACCAAACCTGTGCATTTCTGAAAACTAGAGACCTAGGGGAATCCAAGATGGGGTGACTTGTGGGGCTCTGACCAGGTTCTGTTACCCAGAATCCTTTGCAAACCTCACAATTTGGCTAACAAAACACATTTTCCTCAAATTTTGGTGACAGAAAGTTCTGGAATCAGAGAGGAGCCACAAATTTCCTTCCACCCAGCGTTCCCCCACATCTCCCGATAAAAATGATACCTCACTTGTGTGGGTAGGCCTAGCGCCCGTGACAGGAAATGCCCCAAAACGCAACGTGGACACATCACATTTTTTTAAAGAAAACAGAGGTGTTTTTTGCAAAGTGCCTACCTGTAGATTTTGTCCTCTAGCTCAGTCGGCACCTAGGGAAACCTACCAAACCTGTGCATTGTTTAAAACTAGAGACCTAGGGGAATCCAAGATGGGGTGACTTGTGGGGCTCTGACCAGGTTCTGTTACCCAGAATCCTTTACAAACCTAAAAATGTGGCTAAAAAAACACATTTTCCTCACATTTTGGTGAGAGAAAGTTATGGAATCAGAGAGGAGCCATGAATTTCCTTCCACCCAGCCTTCCCACAAGTCTCCCGATAAAAAGAATACCTCACTTGTGTGAGTAGGCCTAGTGCCCGTGACAGGAAATTCACCAAAACACAACGTGGACACATCACAATTTTTGAAAGAAAACAGAGGTGTTTTTTGCAAAGTGCCTACCTGTAGATTTTGGCCTCTAGCTCAGTCGGCACCTAGGGAAACCTACCAAACCTGTGTATTGTTTAAAGCTAGAGACCTAGGGGAATCCAAGATGGGGTGACTTGTGGGGATCTGACCAGGTTCTGTTACCCAGAATCCTTTGCAAACCTAAAAATATGGCTACAAAAACACATTTTCGTCACATTTTGGTGACAGAAAGTTCTGGAATCAGAGGGGAGCCACAACTTTCCTTCCACCCAGCGTTCTCACAAGTCTCCCGATAAAAATGATTCCTCACTTGTGTGGGTAGGCCTAGCGTCCGTAACAGGAAATTCCCTAAAACACAACGTGGACACATCACAATTTTTGACTGAAAACAGAGGTGTTTTTTGCAAAGTGCCTACCTGTAGATTTTGGCCTCTAGCTCAGCCGGCACCTATGGAAACCTACCAATCCTGCGCATTTTTTAAAACTAGAGACCTAGGGGAATCCAAGATGGGGTGACTTGTGGGGCTCTGACCAGGTTCTGTTACCCAGAATCCTTTGCAAACCTCACAATTTGGCTAACAAAACACATTTTCCTCAAATCTTGGTGACAGAAAGTTCTGGAATCAGAGAGGAGCCACAAATTTCCTTCCACCCAGCGTTCCCCCACATCTCCCGATAAAAATGATACCTCACTTGTGTGGGTTGGCCTAGCGCCCGCGACAGGAAATGCCCCAAAACGCAACGTGAACAGATCACATTTTTTTTAAAGAAAACAGAGGTGTTTTTTGCAAAGTGCCTACCTGTAGATTTTGGCCTCTAGCTCAGTTGGCACCTAGGGAAACATACCAAACCTGTGCATTTCTGAAAACTAGAGACCTAGGGGAATCCAAGATGGGGTGACTTGTGGGGCTCTGACGGGTTCTGTTACCCCCAATCCTTTGCAAATCTCAAAATTTGGCTAAAAAAACACATTTTCGTCACATTTTAATGACAGAAAGTTCTGGAATCAGAGAGGAGCCACAAATTTCCTTCCACCCAGCGTTCCCAAAATCTCCCGATAAAATTGATACCTCACTTGTGTGGGTAGGCCTAGCGCCCGTGACAGGAAATTCCCCAAAACACAACGTGGACACATCACAATTTTTGAGAGAAAACAGAGGTGTTTTTTGCAAAGTGCCTACCTGTAGATTTTGGCCTCTAGCTCAGCTAGCACCTAGGGAAACCTACCAAACCTGTGTATTGTTTAAAGCTAGAGACCTAGGGGAATCCAAGATGGGGTGACTTGTGGGGCTCTGACCAGGTTCTGTTACCCAGAATCCTTTGCAAACCTCACAATTTGGCTAACAAAACACATTTTCCTCAAATTTTGGTGACAGAAAGTTCTGGAATCAGAGAGGAGCCACAAATTTCCTTCCACCCAGCGTTCCCCCACATCTCCCGATAAAAATGATACCTCACTTGTGTGGGTAGGCCTAGCGCCCGCGACAGGAAATGCCCCAAAACGCAACGTGGACACATCACATTTTTTGAAAGAAAACAGAGGTGTTTTTTGCAAAGTGCCTACCTGTAGATTTTGTCCTCTAGCTCAGTCGGCACCTAGGGAAACCTACCAAACCTGTGCATTGTTTAAAACTAGAGACCTAGGGGAATCCAAGATGGGGTGACTTGTGGGGCTCTGACCAGGTTCTGTTACCCAGAATCCTTTGCAAACCTAAAAATGTGGCTGAAAAAACACATTTTTCTCACATTTTGGTGAGAGAAAGTAATGGAATCAGAGAGGAGCCATGAATTTCCTTCCACCCAGCGTTCCCACAAGTCTCCCGATAAAAAGGATACCTCACTTGTGTGAGTAGGCCTAGTGCCTGTGACAGGAAATTCACCAAAACACAACGTGGACACAGCACAATTTTTGACAGAAAACAGAGGTGTTTTTTGCAAAGTGCCTACCTGTAGATTTTGGCCTCTAGCTCAGCCGGCACCTAGGGAAAACGACCACACCTGTGCTTTTTTGAAAACTAGAGACCTAGGGGAATCCAAGATGGGGTGACTTGTGGGGATCTGACCAGGTTCTGTTACCCAGAATCCTTTGCAAACCTCAAAATTTGGCTAAAAAAACACATTTTCCTCACATTTTGGTGACAGAAAGTTCTGGAATCAGAGAGGAGCCACAAATTTCCTTCCACCCAGCGTTCCCCCAGGCCTCCCGATAAAAATGATACCTCACTTGTGTGGGTAGGCCTAGCGCCCGTGACAGGAAATGCCCCAAAACGCAACATGGACACATCACATTTTTTTTAAAGAAAACAGAGGTGTTTTTTGCAAAGTGCCTACCTATAGATTTTGGCCTCTAGCTCAGCCGGCACCTAGGGAAACCTACCAAACCTGTGCATTTTTGGAAACTAGAGACCTAGGGGAATCCAAGATGAAGTGACTTGTGGGGATCTGACCAGGTTCTGTTACCCAGAATCCTTTGCAAACCTCAAAATTTGGCTACAATAACACATTTTCGTCACATTTTGGTGACAGAAAGTTATGGAATCAGAGAGGAGCCACAAATTTCCTTCCACCCAGCGTTCCCACAAGTCTCCCGATAAAATTGATACCTCACTTGTGTGGGTAGGCCTAGCGCCCGTGACAGGAAATTCCCCAAAACAGAACGTGGACACATCACAATTTTTGAGAGAAAACAGAGGTGTTTTTTGCAAAGTGCCTACCTGTAGATTTTGGCCTCTAGCTCAGCCAGCACCTAGGGAAGCCTACCAAACCTGTGGATTTTTGAAAACTAGAGACCTAGGGGAATCTAAGATGGGGTGACTTGTGGGGCTCTGACCAGGTTCTGTTACCCAGAATCCTTTGCAAACCTCACAATTTGGCTAACAAAACACATTTTCCTCAAATTTTGGTGACAGAAAGTTCTGGAATCAGAGAGGAGCCACAAATTTCCTTCCACCCAGCGTTCCCCCACATCTCCCGATAAAAATGATACCTCACTTGTGTGAGTAGGCCTAGCGCCCGCGACAGGAAATGCCCCAAAACGCAACGTGGACACATCACATTTTTTTAAAGAAAGCAGAGGTGTTATTTGCAAAGTGCCTACCTGTAGATTTTGGCCTCTAGCTCAGTCGGCACCTAGGGAAACATACCAAACCTGTGCATTTCTGAAAACTAGAGACCTAGGGGAATCCAAGATGGGGTGACTTGTGGGGCTCTGACGGGTTCTGTTACCCCGAATCCTTTGCAAACCTCAAAATTTGGCTAAAAAAACACATTTTCGTCACATTTTAATGACAGAAAGTTCTGGAATCAGAGAGTAGCCACAAATTTCCTTCCACCCAACGTTCCCCCACGCCTCCCGATAAAAATGATACCTCACTTGTGTGGGTAGGCCTAGCGCCCGTGACAGGAAATGCCCCAAAACGCAACGTGCACACATCACATTTTTTTAAAGAAAACAGGTGTTTTTTGCAAAGTGCCTACCTATAGATTTTGGCCTCTAGCTCAGCCGGCACCTAGGGAAACCTACCAAACCTGTGCATTTTTTAAAACTAGAGCCCTAGGGGAATCTAATATGGGGTGACTTGTGGGGCTCTGACCAGGTTCTGTTACTCAGAATCCTTTGTAAACTTCAAAATTTGGCTAAAAAAACACATTTTCGTCACATTTTGTTGACAGAAAGTTCTGGAATCAGAGAGGAGCCACAAATTACCTTCCACCCAGCGTTCCCAAAAGTCTCCCGATAAAATTGATACCTCACTTGTGTGGGTAGGCCTAGCGCCCGTGACAGGAAATTCCCCAAAACACAACGTGGACACATCACAATTTTTGAGAGCAAACAGAGGTGTTTTTTGCAAAGTGCCTACCTGTAGATTTTGGCCTCTAGCTCAGCCAGCACCTAGGGAAAGCTACCAAACCTGTGCATTTTTGAAAACTAGAGACCTAGGGGAATCCAAGATGGGGTGACTTGTGGGGCTCTGACCAGGTTCTGTTACCCAGAATCCTTTGCAAACCTCACAATTTGGCTAACAAAACACATTTTCCTCACATTTTGGTGACAGAAAGTTCTGGAATCAGAGAGGAGCCACAAATTTCCTTCCACCCAGCGTTCCCAAAAGTCTCCCGATAAAATTGATACCTCACTTGTGTGGGTAGGCCTAGCGCCCGTGACAGGAAATTCCCCAAAACACAACGTGGACACATCACAATTTTTGAGAGAAAACAGAGGTGTTTTTTGCAAAGTGCCTACCTGTAGATTTTGGCCTCTAGCTCAGCCAGCACCTAGGGAAACCTACCAAACCTGTGCATTTCTGAAAACTAGAGACCTAGGGGAATCCAAGATGGGGTGACTTGTGGGGCTCTGACCAGGTTCTGTTACCCAGAATCCTTTGCAAACCTCACAATTTGGCTAACAAAACACATTTTCCTCAAATTTTGGTGACAGAAAGTTCTGGAATCAGAGAGGAGCCACAAATTTCCTTCCACCCAGCGTTCCCCCACATCTCCCGATAAAAATGATACCTCACTTGTGTGGGTAGGCCTAGCGCCCGTGACAGGAAATGCCCCAAAACGCAACGTGGACACATCACATTTTTTTAAAGAAAACAGAGGTGTTTTTTGCAAAGTGCCTACCTGTAGATTTTGTCCTCTAGCTCAGTCGGCACCTAGGGAAACCTACCAAACCTGTGCATTGTTTAAAACTAGAGACCTAGGGGAATCCAAGATGGGGTGACTTGTGGGGCTCTGACCAGGTTCTGTTACCCAGAATCCTTTGCAAACCTAAAAATGTGGCTAAAAAAACACATTTTCCTCACATTTTGGTGAGAGAAAGTTATGGAATCAGAGAGGAGCCATGAATTTCCTTCCACCCAGCGTTCCCACAAGTCTCCCGATAAAAAGAATACCTCACTTGTGTGAGTAGGCCTAGTGCCCGTGACAGGAAATTCACCAAAACACAACGTGGACACATCACAATTTTTGAAAGAAAACAGAGGTGTTTTTTGCAAAGTGCCTACCTGTAGATTTTGGCCTCTAGCTCAGTCGGCACCTAGGGAAACCTACCAAACCTGTGTATTGTTTAAAGCTAGAGACCTAGGGGAATCCAAGATGGGGTGACTTGTGGGGATCTGACCAGGTTCTGTTACCCAGAATCCTTTGCAAACCTAAAAATATGGCTACAAAAACACATTTTCGTCACATTTTGGTGACAGAAAGTTCTGGAATCAGAGAGGAGCCACAACTTTCCTTCCACCCAGCGTTCTCACAAGTCTCCCGATAAAAATGATACCTCACTTGTGTGGGTAGGCCTAGCGTCCGTAACAGGAAATTCCCCAAAACACAACGTGGACACATCACAATTTTTGACTGAAAACAGAGGTGTTTTTTGCAAAGTGCCTACCTGTAGATTTTGGCCTCTAGCTCAGCCGGCACCTAGGGAAACCTACCAATCCTGCGCATTTTTTAAAACTAGAGACCTAGGGGAATCCAAGATGGGGTGACTTGTGGGGCTCTGACCAGGTTCTGTTACCCAGAATCCTTTGCAAACCTCACAATTTGGCTAACAAAACACATTTTCCTCAAATCTTGGTGACAGAAAGTTCTGGAATCAGAGAGGAGCCACAAATTTC
This sequence comes from Pleurodeles waltl, assembly GCF_031143425.1. NCBI lineage: Eukaryota > Metazoa > Chordata > Amphibia > Caudata > Salamandridae > Pleurodeles > Pleurodeles waltl. The sequence goes on from NC_090447.1 coordinate 919,621,647, forward strand.
CTTCCACCCAGCGTTCCCCCACATCTCCCGATAAAAATGATACCTCACTTGTGTGGGTTGGCCTAGCGCCCGCGACAGGAAATGCCCCAAAACGCAACGTGAACAGATCACATTTTTTTAAAGAAAACAGAGGTGTTTTTTGCAAAGTGCCTACCTGTAGATTTTGGCCTCTAGCTCAGTTGGCACCTAGGGAAACATACCAAACCTGTGCATTTCTGAAAACTAGAGACCTAGGGGAATCCAAGATGGGGTGACTTGTGGGGCTCTGACGGGTTCTGTTACCCCCAATCCTTTGCAAACCTCAAAATTTGGCTAAAAAAACACATTTTCGTCACATTTTAATGACAGAAAGTTCTGGAATCAGAGAGGAGCCACAAATTTCCTTCCACCCAGCGTTCCCAAAATCTCCTGATAAAATTGATACCTCACTTGTGTGGGTAGGCCTAGCGCCCGTGACAGGAAATTCCCCAAAACACAACGTGGACACATCACAATTTTTGAGAGAAAACAGAGGTGTTTTTTGCAAAGTGCCTACCTGTAGATTTTGGCCTCTAGCTCAGCCAGCACCTAGGGAAAGCTACCAAACCTGTGCATTTTTGAAAACTAGAGACCTAGGGGAATCCAAGATGGGGTGACTTGTGGGGCTCTGACCAGGTTCTGTTACCCAGAATCCTTTGCAAACCTCACAATTTGGCTAACAAAACACATTTTCCTCACATTTTGGTGACAGAAAGTTCTGGAATCAGAGAGGAGCCACAAATTTCCTTCCACCCAGCGTTCCCAAAAGTCTCCCGATAAAATTGATACCTCACTTGTGTGGGTAGGCCTAGCGCCCGTGACAGGAAATTCCCCAAAACACAACGTGGACACATCACAATTTTTGAGAGAAAACAGAGGTGTTTTTTGCAAAGTGCCTACCTGTAGATTTTGGCCTCTAGCTCAGCCAGCACCTAGGGAAACCTACCAAACCTGTGCATTTCTGAAAACTAGAGACCTAGGGGAATCCAAGATGGGGTGACTTGTGGGGCTCTGACCAGGTTCTGTTACCCAGAATCCTTTGCAAACCTCACAATTTGGCTAACAAAACACATTTTCCTCAAATTTTGGTGACAGAAAGTTCTGGAATCAGAGAGGAGCCACAAATTTCCTTCCACCCAGCGTTCCCCCACATCTCCCGATAAAAATGATACCTCACTTGTGTGGGTAGGCCTAGCGCCCGTGACAGGAAATGCCCCAAAACGCAACGTGGACACATCACATTTTTTTAAAGAAAACAGAGGTGTTTTTTGCAAAGTGCCTACCTGTAGATTTTGTCCTCTAGCTCAGTCGGCACCTAGGGAAACCTACCAAACCTGTGTATTGTTTAAAGCTAGAGACCTAGGGGAATCCAAGATGGGGTGACTTGTGGGGATCTGACCAGGTTCTGTTACCCAGAATCCTTTGCAAACCTAAAAATATGGCTACAAAAACACATTTTCGTCACATTTTGGTGACAGAAAGTTCTGGAATCAGAGAGGAGCCACAACTTTCCTTCCACCCAGCGTTCTCACAAGTCTCCCGATAAAAATGATACCTCACTTGTGTGGGTAGGCCTAGCGTCCGTAACAGGAAATTCCCCAAAACACAACGTGGACACATCACAATTTTTGACTGAAAACAGAGGTGTTTTTTGCAAAGTGCCTACCTGTAGATTTTGGCCTCTAGCTCAGCCGGCACCTAGGGAAACCTACCAATCCTGCGCATTTTTTAAAACTAGAGACCTAGGGGAATCCAAGATGGGGTGACTTGTGGGGCTCTGACCAGGTTCTGTTACCCAGAATCCTTTGCAAACCTCACAATTTGGCTAACAAAACACATTTTCCTCAAATCTTGGTGACAGAAAGTTCTGGAATCAGAGAGGAGCCACAAATTTCCTTCCACCCAGCGTTCCCCCACATCTCCCGATAAAAATGATACCTCACTTGTGTGGGTTGGCCTAGCGCCCGCGACAGGAAATGCCCCAAAACGCAACGTGAACAGATCACATTTTTTTAAAGAAAACAGAGGTGTTTTTTGCAAAGTGCCTACCTGTAGATTTTGGCCTCTAGCTCAGTTGGCACCTAGGGAAACATACCAAACCTGTGCATTTCTGAAAACTAGAGACCTAGGGGAATCCAAGATGGGGTGACTTGTGGGGCTCTGACGGGTTCTGTTACCCCCAATCCTTTGCAAACCTCAAAATTTGGCTAAAAAAACACATTTTCGTCACATTTTAATGACAGAAAGTTCTGGAATCAGAGAGGAGCCACAAATTTCCTTCCACCCAGCGTTCCCAAAATCTCCCGATAAAATTGATACCTCACTTGTGTGGGTAGGCCTAGCGCCCGTGACAGGAAATTCCCCAAAACACAACGTGGACACATCACAATTTTTGAGAGAAAACAGAGGTGTTTTTTGCAAAGTGCCTACCTGTAGATTTTGGCCTCTAGCTCAGCTAGCACCTAGGGAAACCTACCAAACCTGTGCATTTTTGAAAACTAGAGACCTAGGGGAATCCAAGATGGGGTGACTTGTGGGGCTCTGACCAGGTTCTGTTACCCAGAATCCTTTGCAAACCTCACAATTTGGCTAACAAAACACATTTTCCTCACATTTTGGTGACAGAAAGTTCTGTAATCAGAGAGGAGCCACAAATTTCCTTCCACCCAGCGTTCCCAAAAGTCTCCCGATAAAATTGATACCTCACTTGTGGGGGTAGGCATAGCGCCCGTGACAGGAAATTCCCCAAAACACAACGTGGACACATCACAATTTTTTAGAGAAAACAGAGGTGTTTTTTGCAAAGTGCCTACCTGTAGATTTTGGCCTCTAGCTCAGCCAGCACCTAGGGAAACCTACCAAACCTGTGCATTTTTTAAAACTAGAGACCTACGGGAATCCAAGATGGGGTGACTTGTGGGGCTCTGACCAGGTTCTGTTACCCAGAATCCTTTGCAAACCTCACAATTTGGCTAACAAAACACATTTTCCTCAAATTTTGGTGACAGAAAGTTCTGGAATCAGAGAGGAGCCACAAATTTCCTTCCACCCAGCGTTCCCCCACATCTCCCGATAAAAATGATACCTCACTTGTGTGGGTAGGCCTAGCGCCCGCGACAGGAAATGCCCCAAAACGCAACGTGGACACATCAAATTTTTTTAAAGAAAACAGAGGTGTTTTTTGCAAAGTGCCTACCTGTAGATTTTGTCCTCTAGCTCAGTCGGCACCTAGGGAAACCTACCAAACCTGTGCATTGTTTAAAACTAGAGACCTAGGGGAATCCAAGATGGGGTGACTTGTGGGGCTCTGACCAGGTTCTGTTACCCAGAATCCTTTGCAAACCTAAAAATGTGGCTAAAAAAACACATTTTCCTCACATTTTGGTGAGAGAAAGTTCTGGAATCAGAGAGGAGCCATGAATTTCCTTCCACCCAGCGTTCCCACAAGTCTCCCGATAAAAAGGATACCTCACTTGTGTGAGTAGGCCTAGTGCCCGTAACAGGAAATTCACCAAAACACAACGTGGACATATCATAATTTTTTACAGAAAACAGAGGTGTTTTTTTTTTGCAAAGTGCCTACCTGTAGATTTTGGCCTCTAGCTCAGCCGGCACCTAGGGAAAACTACTACACCTGTGCTTTTTTGAAAACTAGAGACCTAGGGGAATCCAAGATGGGGTGACTTGTGGGGATCTGACCAGGTTCTGTTACCCAGAATCCTTTGCAAACCTCAAAATTTGGCTAAAAAAACACATTTTCCTCACATTTTGGTGACAGAAAGTTCTGGAATCAGACAGGAGCCACAAATTTCCTTCCACCCATCGTTCCCCCACGCCTCCCAATAAAAATGATACCTCACTTGTGTGGGTAGGCCTAGCGCCCGTGACAGGAAATGCCCCAAAACGCAACATGGACACATCACATTTTTTGAAAGAAAACAGAGGTGTTTTTTGCAAAGGGCCTACCTATAGATTTTGGCCTCTAGCTCAGCCGGCACCTAGGGAAACCTACCAAACCTGTGCATTTTTGGAAACTAGAGACCTAGGGGAATCCAAGATGGGGTGACTTGTGGGGCTCTGACCAGGTTCTGTTACCCAGAATCCTTTGCAAACCTCAAAATTTGGCTACAAAAACACATTTTCGTCACATTTTGGTGACAGGAAGTTCTGGAATCAGAGAGGAGCCACAAATTTCCTTCCACCCAGCGTTCCCACACGTCTCCCGATAAAATTGATACCTCACTTGTGTGGGTAGGCCTAGCGCCCGTGACAGGAAATTCCCCAAAACAGAACGTGGACACATCACAATTTTTGAGAGAAAACAGAGGTGTTTTTTGCAAAGTGCCTACCTGTAGATTTTGGCCTCTAGCTCAGCCGGCACCTAGGGAAACCTACCAAACCTGTGCATTTTTGGAAACTAGAGACCTAGGGGAATCCAAGATGGGGTGACTTGTGGGGCTCTGACCAGGTTCTGTTACCCAGAATCCTTTGCAAACCTCAAAATTTGGATACAAAAACACATTTTCGTCACATTTTGGTGACAGGAAGTTCTGGAATCAGAGAGGAGCCACAAATTTCCTTCCACCCAGCGTTCCCACACGTCTCCCGATAAAATTGATACCTCACTTGTGTGGGTAGGCCTAGCGCCCGTGACAGGAAATTCCCCAAAACAGAACGTGGACACATCACAATTTTTGAGAGAAAACAGAGGTGTTTTTTTGCAAAGTGCCTACCTGTAGATTTTGGCCTCTAGCTCAGCCAGCACCTAGGGAAGCCTACCAAACCTGTGGATTTTTGAAAACTAGAGACCTAGGGGAATCTAAGATGGGGTGACTTGTGGGGCTTTGACCAGGTTCTGTTACCCAGAATCCTTTGCAAACCTCACAATTTGGCTAACAAAACACATTTTCCTCAAATTTTGGTGACAGAAAGTTCTGGAATCAGAGAGGAGCCACAAATTTCCTTCCACCCAGCGTTCCCCCACATCTCCCGATAAAAATGATACCTCACTTGTGTGGGTAGGCCTAGCGCCCGTGACAGGAAGTGCCCCAAAACGCAACATGGACACATCACATTTTTTGAAAGAAAACAGAGGTGTTTTTTGCAAAGGGCCTACCTATAGATTTTGGCCTCTAGCTCAGTCGGCACCTAGGGAAACCTACCAAACCTGTGCATTTTTGGAAACTAGAGACCTAGGGGAATCCAAGATGGGGTGACTTGTGGGGCTCTGACCAGGTTCTGTTACCCAGAATCCTTTGCAAACCTCAAAATTTGGCTACAAAAACACATTTTCGTCACATTTTGGTGACAGAACGTTCTGGAATCAGAGAGGAGCCACAAATTTCCTTCCATCCAGCGTTCCCACAAGTCTCCCGATAAAATTGATACCTCACTTGTGTGGGTAGGCCTAGCGCCCGTGACAGGAAATTCCCCAAAACAGAAAGTGGACACATCACAATTTTTGAGAGAAAACAGAGGTGTTTTTTGCAAAGTGCCTACCTGTAGATTTTGGCCTCTAGCTCAGCCAGCACCTAGGGAAGCCTACCAAACCTGTGGATTTTTGAAAACTAGAGACCTAGGGGAATCTAAGATGGGGTGACTTGTGGGGCTCTGACCAGGTTCTGTTACCCAGAATCCTTTGCAAACCTCACAATTTGGCTAACAAAACACATTTTCCTCAAATTTTGGTGACAGAAAGTTCTGGAATCAGAGAGGAACCACAAATTTCCTTCCACCCTGAGTTCCCCCACATCTCCCGATAAAAATGATACCTCACTTGTGTGAGTAGGCCTAGCGCCCGCGACAGGAAATGCCCCAAAACGCAACGTGGACACATCACATTTTTTTAAAGAAAACAGAGGCGTTATTTGCAAAGTGCCTACCTGTAGATTTTGGCCTCTAGCTCAGTCGGCACCTAGGGAAACATACCAAACCTGTGCATTTCTGAAAACTAGAGACCTAGGGGAATCCAAGATGGGGTGACTTGTGGGGCTCTGACGGGTTCTGTTACCCCGAATCCTTTGCAAACCTCAAAATTTGGCTAAAAAAAAAAAATTTCGTCACATTTTCGTGACAGAAAGTTCTGGAATCAGAGAGGAGCCACAAATTTCCTTCCACCCAACGTTCCCCCACGCCTCCTGATAAGAATGATACCTCACTTGTGTGGGTAGGCCTAGCGCCCGTGACAGAAAATGCCCCAAAACGCAACGTGCACACATCACATTTTTTGAAAGAAAACAGAGGTGTTTTTTGCAAAGTGCCTACCTGTAGATTTTGGCCTCTAGCTCAGCCGGCACCTAGGGAATCCTACCAAACCTGTGCATTTTTTAAAACTAGAGCCCTAGCGGAATCCAAGATGGGGTGACTTGTGGGGCTCTGACCAGGTTCTTTTACCCAGAATCCTTTGCAAACCTCAAAATTTGGCTAACAAAACACATTTTCCTCAAATTTTGGTGACAGAAAGTTCTGGAATCAGAGAGGAGCCACAAATTTCCTTCCACCCAGCGTTCCCCCACATCTCCCGATAAAAATGATACCTCACTTGTGTGGGTAGGCCTAGCGCCCGTGACAGGAAATGCCCCAAAACGCAACGTGGACACATCACATTTTTTAAAAGAAAACAGAGGTGTTTTTTGCAAAGTGCCTACCTGTAGATTTTGTCCTCTAGCTCAGTCGGCACCTAGGGAAACCTACCAAACCTGTGCATTGTTTAAAACTAGAGACCTAGGGGAATCCAAGATGGGGTGACTTGTGGGGCTCTGACCAGGTTCTGTTACCCAGAATCCTTTGCAAACCTAAAAATGTGGCTAAAAAAACACATTTTCCTCACATTTTGGTGAGAGAAAGTTATGGAATCAGAGAGGAGCCATGAATTTCCTTCCACCCAGCGTTCCCACAAGTCTCCCGATAAAAAGAATACCTCACTTGTGTGAGTAGGCCTAGTGCCCGTGACAGGAAATTCACCAAAACACAACGTGGACACATCACAATTTTTGAAAGAAAACAGAGGTGTTTTTTGCAAAGTGCCTACCTGTAGATTTTGGCCTCTAGCTCAGTCGGCACCTAGGGAAACCTACCAAACCTGTGTATTGTTTAAAGCTAGAGACCTAGGGGAATCCAAGATGGGGTGACTTGTGGGGATCTGACCAGGTTCTGTTAGCCAGAATCCTTTGCAAACCTAAAAATATGGCTACAAAAACACATTTTCGTCACATTTTGGTGACAGAAAGTTCTGGAATCAGAGAGGAGCCACAACTTTCCTTCCACCCAGCGTTCCCACAAGTCTCCCGATAAAAATGATACCTCACTTGTGTGGGTAGGCCTAGCGTCCGTAACAGGAAATTCCCCAAAACACAACGTGGACACATCACAATTTTTGACTGAAAACAGAGGTGTTTTTTGCAAAGTGCCTACCTGTAGATTTTGGCCTCTAGCTCAGCCGGCACCTAGGGAAACCTACCAAACCTGCGCATTTTTTAAAACTAGAGACCTAGGGGAATCCAAGATGGGGTGACTTGTGGGGCTCTGACCAGGTTCTGTTACCCAGAATCCTTTGCAAACCTCACAATTTGGCTAACAAAACACATTTTCCTCAAATCTTGGTGACAGAAAGTTCTGGAATCAGAGAGGAGCCACAAATTTCCTTCCACCCAGCGTTCCCCCACATCTCCCGATAAAAATGATACCTCACTTGTGTGGGTTGGCCTAGCGCCCGCGACAGGAAATGCCCCAAAACGCAACGTGAACAGATCACATTTTTTTAAAGAAAACAGAGGTGTTTTTTGCAAAGTGCCTACCTGTAGATTTTGGCCTCTAGCTCAGTTGGCACCTAGGGAAACATACCAAACCTGTGCATTTCTGAAAACTAGAGACCTAGGGGAATCCAAGATGGGGTGACTTGTGGGGCTCTGACGGGTTCTGTTACCCCCAATCCTTTGCAAACCTCAAAATTTGGCTAAAAAAACACATTTTCGTCACATTTTAATGACAGAAAGTTCTGGAATCAGAGAGGAGCCACAAATTTCCTTCCACCCAGCGTTCCCAAAATCTCCCGATAAAATTGATACCTCACTTGTGTGGGTAGGCCTAGCGCCCGTGACAGGAAATTCCCCAAAACACAACGTGCACACATCACAATTTTTGAGAGAAAACAGAGGTGTTTTTTGCAAAGTGCCTACCTGTAGATTTTGGCCTCTAGCTCAGCTAGCACCTAGGGAAACCTACCAAACCTGTGCATTTTTGAAAACTAGAGACCTAGGGGAATCCAAGATGGGGTGACTTGTGGGGCTCTGACCAGGTTCTGTTACCCAGAATCCTTTGCAAACCTCACAATTTGGCTAACAAAACACATTTTCCTCACATTTTGGTGACAGAAAGTTCTGGAATCAGAGAGGAGCCACAAATGTCCTTCCACCCAGCGTTCCCAAAAGTCTCCCGATAAAATTGATACCTCACTTGTGGGGGTAGGCATAGCGCCCGTGACAGGAAATTCCCCAAAACTCAACGTGGACACATCACAATTTTTTAGAGAAAACAGAGGTGTTTTTTGCAAAGTGCCTACCTGTAGATTTTGGCCTCTAGCTCAGCCAGCACCTAGGGAAACCTACCAAACCTGTGCATTTTTGAAAACTAGAGACCTACGGGAATCCAAGATGGGGTGACTTGTGGGGCTCTGACCAGGTTCTGTTACCCAGAATCCTTTGCAAACCTCACAATTTGGCTAACAAAACACATTTTCCTCACATTTTGGTGACAGAAAGTTCTGGAATCAGAGAGGAGCCACAAATTTCCTTCCACCCAGCGTTCCCCCACATCTCCCGATAAAAATGATACCTCACTTGTGTGGGTAGGCCTAGCGCCCGCGACAGGAAATGCCCCAAAACGCAACGTGGACACATCAATTTTTTTTAAAGAAAACAGAGGTGTTTTTTGCAAAGTGCCTACCTGTAGATTTTGTCCTCTAGCTCAGTCGGCACCTAGGGAAACCTACCAAACCTGTGCATTGTTTAAAACTAGAGACCTAGGGGAATCCAAGATGGGGTGACTTGTGGGGCTCTGACCAGGTTCTGTTACCCAGAATCCTTTGCAAACCTAAAAATGTGGCTAAAAAAACACATTTTCCTCACATTTTGGTGAGAGAAAGTTCTGGAATCAGAGAGGAGCCATGAATTTCCTTCCACCCAGCGTTCCCACAAGTCTCCCGATAAAAAGGATACCTCACTTGTGTGAGTAGGCCTAGTGCCCGTAACAGGAAATTCACCAAAACACAACGTGGACATATCATAATTTTTTACAGAAAACAGAGGTGTTTTTTTTTTGCAAAGTGCCTACCTGTAGATTTTGGCCTCTAGCTCAGCCGGCACCTAGGGAAAACTACTACACCTGTGCTTTTTTGAAAACTAGAGACCTAGGGGAATCCAAGATGGGGTGACTTGTGGGGATCTGACCAGGTTCTGTTACCCAGAATCCTTTGCAAACCTCAAAATTTGGCTAAAAAAACACATTTTCCTCACATTTTGGTGACAGAAAGTTCTGGAATCAGACAGGAGCCACAAATTTCCTTCCACCCAGCGTTCCCCCACGCCTCCCAATAAAAATGATACCTCACTTGTGTGGGTAGGCCTAGCGCCCGTGACAGGAAATGCCCCAAAACGCAACATGGACACATCACATTTTTTGAAAGAAAACAGAGGTGTTTTTTGCAAAGGGCCTACCTATAGATTTTGGCCTCTAGCTCAGCCGGCACCTAGGGAAACCTACCAAACCTGTGCATTTTTGGAAACTAGAGACCTAGGGGAATCCAAGATGGGGTGACTTGTGGGGCTCTGACCAGGTTCTGTTACCCAGAATCCTTTGCAAACCTCAAAATTTGGCTACAAAAACACATTTTCGTCACATTTTGGTGACAGGAAGTTCTGGAATCAGAGAGGAGCCACAAATTTCCTTCCACCCAGCGTTCCCACACGTCTCCCGATAAAATTGATACCTCACTTGTGTGGGTAGGCCTAGCGCCCGTGACAGGAAATTCCCCAAAACAGAACGTGGACACATCACAATTTTTGAGAGAAAACAGAGGTGTTTTTTGCAAAGTGCCTACCTGTAGATTTTGGCCTCTAGCTCAGCCGGCACCTAGGGAAACCTACCAAACCTGTGCATTTTTGGAAACTAGAGACCTAGGGGAATCCAAGATGGGGTGACTTGTGGGGCTCTGACCAGGTTCTGTTACCCAGAATCCTTTGCAAACCTCAAAATTTGGATACAAAAACACATTTTCGTCACATTTTGGTGACAGGAAGTTCTGGAATCAGAGAGGAGCCACAAATTTCCTTCCACCCAGCGTTCCCACACGTCTCCCGATAAAATTGATACCTCACTTGTGTGGGTAGGCCTAGCGCCCGTGACAGGAAATTCCCCAAAACAGAACGTGGACACATCACAATTTTTGAGAGAAAACAGAGGTGTTTTTTTGCAAAGTGCCTACCTGTAGATTTTGGCCTCTAGCTCAGCCAGCACCTAGGGAAGCCTACCAAACCTGTGGATTTTTGAAAACTAGAGACCTAGGGGAATCTAAGATGGGGTGACTTGTGGGGCTTTGACCAGGTTCTGTTACCCAGAATCCTTTGCAAACCTCACAATTTGGCTAACAAAACACATTTTCCTCAAATTTTGGTGACAGAAAGTTCTGGAATCAGAGAGGAGCCACAAATTTCCTTCCACCCAGCGTTCCCCCACATCTCCCGATAAAAATGATACCTCACTTGTGTGGGTAGGCCTAGCGCCCGTGACAGGAAGTGCCCCAAAACGCAACATGGACACATCACATTTTTTGAAAGAAAACAGAGGTGTTTTTTGCAAAGGGCCTACCTATAGATTTTGGCCTCTAGCTCAGTCGGCACCTAGGGAAACCTACCAAACCTGTGCATTTTTGGAAACTAGAGACCTAGGGGAATCCAAGATGGGGTGACTTGTGGGGCTCTGACCAGGTTCTGTTACCCAGAATCCTTTGCAAACCTCAAAATTTGGCTACAAAAACACATTTTCGTCACATTTTGGTGACAGAACGTTCTGGAATCAGAGAGGAGCCACAAATTTCCTTCCATCCAGCGTTCCCACAAGTCTCCCGATAAAATTGATACCTCACTTGTGTGGGTAGGCCTAGCGCCCGTGACAGGAAATTCCCCAAAACAGAAAGTGGACACATCACAATTTTTGAGAGAAAACAGAGGTGTTTTTTGCAAAGTGCCTACCTGTAGATTTTGGCCTCTAGCTCAGCCAGCACCTAGGGAAGCCTACCAAACCTGTGGATTTTTGAAAACTAGAGACCTAGGGGAATCTAAGATGGGGTGACTTGTGGGGCTCTGACCAGGTTCTGTTACCCAGAATCCTTTGCAAACCTCACAATTTGGCTAACAAAACACATTTTCCTCAAATTTTGGTGACAGAAAGTTCTGGAATCAGAGAGGAACCACAAATTTCCTTCCACCCTGAGTTCCCCCACATCTCCCGATAAAAATGATACCTCACTTGTGTGAGTAGGCCTAGCGCCCGCGACAGGAAATGCCCCAAAACGCAACGTGGACACATCACATTTTTTTAAAGAAAACAGAGGCGTTATTTGCAAAGTGCCTACCTGTAGATTTTGGCCTCTAGCTCAGTCGGCACCTAGGGAAACATACCAAACCTGTGCATTTCTGAAAACTAGAGACCTAGGGGAATCCAAGATGGGGTGACTTGTGGGGCTCTGACGGGTTCTGTTACCCCGAATCCTTTGCAAACCTCAAAATTTGGCTAAAAAAAAAAATTTTCGTCACATTTTCGTGACAGAAAGTTCTGGAATCAGAGAGGAGCCACAAATTTCCTTCCACCCAACGTTCCCCCACGCCTCCTGATAAGAATGATACCTCACTTGTGTGGGTAGGCCTAGCGCCCGTGACAGAAAATGCCCCAAAACGCAACGTGCACACATCACATTTTTTGAAAGAAAACAGAGGTGTTTTTTGCAAAGTGCCTACCTGTAGATTTTGGCCTCTAGCTCAGCCGGCACCTAGGGAATCCTACCAAACCTGTGCATTTTTTAAAACTAGAGCCCTAGCGGAATCCAAGATGGGGTGACTTGTGGGGCTCTGACCAGGTTCTTTTACCCAGAATCCTTTGCAAACCTCAAAATTTGGCTAACAAAACACATTTTCCTCAAATTTTGGTGACAGAAAGTTCTGGAATCAGAGAGGAGCCACAAATTTCCTTCCACCCAGCGTTCCCCCACATCTCCCGATAAAAATGATACCTCACTTGTGTGGGTAGGCCTAGCGCCCGTGACAGGAAATGCCCCAAAACGCAACGTGGACACATCACATTTTTTAAAAGAAAACAGAGGTGTTTTTTGCAAAGTGCCTACCTGTAGATTTTGTCCTCTAGCTCAGTCGGCACCTAGGGAAACCTACCAAACCTGTGCATTGTTTAAAACTAGAGACCTAGGGGAATCCAAGATGGGGTGACTTGTGGGGCTCTGACCAGGTTCTGTTACCCAGAATCCTTTGCAAACCTAAAAATGTGGCTAAAAAAACACATTTTCCTCACATTTTGGTGAGAGAAAGTTATGGAATCAGAGAGGAGCCATGAATTTCCTTCCACCCAGCGTTCCCACAAGTCTCCCGATAAAAAGAATACCTCACTTGTGTGAGTAGGCCTAGTGCCCGTGACAGGAAATTCACCAAAACACAACGTGGACACATCACAATTTTTGAAAGAAAACAGAGGTGTTTTTTGCAAAGTGCCTACCTGTAGATTTTGGCCTCTAGCTCAGTCGGCACCTAGGGAAACCTACCAAACCTGTGTATTGTTTAAAGCTAGAGACCTAGGGGAATCCAAGATGGGGTGACTTGTGGGGATCTGACCAGGTTCTGTTAGCCAGAATCCTTTGCAAACCTAAAAATATGGCTACAAAAACACATTTTCGTCACATTTTGGTGACAGAAAGTTCTGGAATCAGAGAGGAGCCACAACTTTCCTTCCACCCAGCGTTCCCACAAGTCTCCCGATAAAAATGATACCTCACTTGTGTGGGTAGGCCTAGCGTCCGTAACAGGAAATTCCCCAAAACACAACGTGGACACATCACAATTTTTGACTGAAAACAGAGGTGTTTTTTGCAAAGTGCCTACCTGTAGATTTTGGCCTCTAGCTCAGCCGGCACCTAGGGAAACCTACCAAACCTGCGCATTTTTTAAAACTAGAGACCTAGGGGAATCCAAGATGGGGTGACTTGTGGGGCTCTGACCAGGTTCTGTTACCCAGAATCCTTTGCAAACCTCACAATTTGGCTAACAAAACACATTTTCCTCAAATCTTGGTGACAGAAAGTTCTGGAATCAGAGAGGAGCCACAAATTTCCTTCCACCCAGCGTTCCCCCACATCTCCCGATAAAAATGATACCTCACTTGTGTGGGTTGGCCTAGCGCCCGCGACAGGAAATGCCCCAAAACGCAACGTGAACAGATCACATTTTTTTAAAGAAAACAGAGGTGTTTTTTGCAAAGTGCCTACCTGTAGATTTTGGCCTCTAGCTCAGTTGGCACCTAGGGAAACATACCAAACCTGTGCATTTCTGAAAACTAGAGACCTAGGGGAATCCAAGATGGGGTGACTTGTGGGGCTCTGACGGGTTCTGTTACCCCCAATCCTTTGCAAACCTCAAAATTTGGCTAAAAAAACACATTTTCGTCACATTTTAATGACAGAAAGTTCTGGAATCAGAGAGGAGCCACAAATTTCCTTCCACCCAGCGTTCCCAAAATCTCCCGATAAAATTGATACCTCACTTGTGTGGGTAGGCCTAGCGCCCGTGACAGGAAATTCCCCAAAACACAACGTGCACACATCACAATTTTTGAGAGAAAACAGAGGTGTTTTTTGCAAAGTGCCTACCTGTAGATTTTGGCCTCTAGCTCAGCTAGCACCTAGGGAAACCTACCAAACCTGTGCATTTTTGAAAACTAGAGACCTAGGGGAATCCAAGATGGGGTGACTTGTGGGGCTCTGACCAGGTTCTGTTACCCAGAATCCTTTGCAAACCTCACAATTTGGCTAACAAAACACATTTTCCTCACATTTTGGTGACAGAAAGTTCTGGAATCAGAGAGGAGCCACAAATGTCCTTCCACCCAGCGTTCCCAAAAGTCTCCCGATAAAATTGATACCTCACTTGTGGGGGTAGGCATAGCGCCCGTGACAGGAAATTCCCCAAAACACAACGTGGACACATCACAATTTTTTAGAGAAAACAGAGGTGTTTTTTGCAAAGTGCCTACCTGTAGATTTTGGCCTCTAGCTCAGCCAGCACCTAGGGAAACCTACCAAACCTGTGCATTTTTGAAAACTAGAGACCTACGGGAATCCAAGATGGGGTGACTTGTGGGGCTCTGACCAGGTTCTGTTACCCAGAATCCTTTGCAAACCTCACAATTTGGCTAACAAAACACATTTTCCTCACATTTTGGTGACAGAAAGTTCTGGAATCAGAGAGGAGCCACAAATTTCCTTCCACCCAGCGTTCCCCCACATCTCCCGATAAAAATGATACCTCACTTGTGTGGGTAGGCCTAGCGCCCGCGACAGGAAATGCCCCAAAACGCAACGTGGACACATCAATTTTTTTTAAAGAAAACAGAGGTGTTTTTTGCAAAGTGCCTACCTGTAGATTTTGTCCTCTAGCTCAGTCGGCACCTAGGGAAACCTACCAAACCTGTGCATTGTTTAAAACTAGAGACCTAGGGGAATCCAAGATGGGGTGACTTGTGGGGCTCTGACCAGGTTCTGTTACCCAGAATCCTTTGCAAACCTAAAAATGTGGCTAAAAAAACACATTTTCCTCACATTTTGGTGAGAGAAAGTTCTGGAATCAGAGAGGAGCCATGAATTTCCTTCCACCCAGCGTTCCCACAAGTCTCCCGATAAAAAGGATACCTCACTTGTGTGAGTAGGCCTAGTGCCCGTAACAGGAAATTCACCAAAACACAACGTGGACATATCATAATTTTTTACAGAAAACAGATGTGTTTTTTTTTTGCAAAGTGCCTACCTGTAGATTTTGGCCTCTAGCTCAGCCGGCACCTAGGGAAAACTACTACACCTGTGCTTTTTTGAAAACTAGAGACCTAGGGGAATCCAAGATGGGGTGACTTGTGGGGATCTGACCAGGTTCTGTTACCCAGAATCCTTTGCAAACCTCAAAATTTGGCTAAAAAAACACATTTTCCTCACATTTTGGTGACAGAAAGTTCTGGAATCAGACAGGAGCCACAAATTTCCTTCCACCCAGCGTTCCCCCACGCCTCCCAATAAAAATGATACCTCACTTGTGTGGGTAGGCCTAGCGCCCGTGACAGGAAATGCCCCAAAACGCAACATGGACACATCACATTTTTTGAAAGAAAACAGAGGTGTTTTTTGCAAAGTGCCTACCTATAGATTTTGGCCTCTAGCTCAGCCGGCACCTAGGGAAACCTACCAAACCTGTGCATTTTTGGAAACTAGAGACCTAGGGGAATCCAAGATGGGGTGACTTGTGGGGCTCTGACCAGGTTCTGTTACCCAGAATCCTTTGCAAACCTCAAAATTTGGCTACAAAAACACATTTTCGTCACATTTTGGTGACAGGAAGTTCTGGAATCAGAGAGGAGCCACAAATTTCCTTCCACCCAGCGTTCCCACACGTCTCCCGATAAAATTGATACCTCACTTGTGTGGGTAGGCCTAGCGCCCGTGACAGGAAATTCCCCAAAACAGAACGTGGACACATCACAATTTTTGAGAGAAAACAGAGGTGTTTTTTGCAAAGTGCCTACCTGTAGATTTTGGCCTCTAGCTCAGCCGGCACCTAGGGAAACCTACCAAACCTGTGCATTTTTGGAAACTAGAGACCTAGGGGAATCCAAGATGGGGTGACTTGTGGGGCTCTGACCAGGTTCTGTTACCCAGAATCCTTTGCAAACCTCAAAATTTGGCTACAAAAACACATTTTCGTCACATTTTGGTGACAGGAAGTTCTGGAATCAGAGAGGAGCCACAAATTTCCTTCCACCCAGCGTTCCCACACGTCTCCCGATAAAATTGATACCTCACTTGTGTGGGTAGGCCTAGCGCCTGTGACAGGAAATTCCCCAAAACAGAACGTGGACACATCACAATTTTTGAGAGAAAACAGAGGTGTTTTTTTGCAAAGTGCCTACCTGTAGATTTTGGCCTCTAGCTCAGCCAGCACCTAGGGAAGCCTACCAAACCTGTGGATTTTTGAAAACTAGAGACCTAGGGGAATCTAAGATGGGGTGACTTGTGGGGCTTTGACCAGGTTCTGTTACCCAGAATCCTTTGCAAACCTCACAATTTGGCTAACAAAACACATTTTCCTCAAATTTTGGTGACAGAAAGTTCTGGAATCAGAGAGGAGCCACAAATTTCCTTCCACCCAGCGTTCCCCCACATCTCCCGATAAAAATGATACCTCACTTGTGTGGGTAGGCCTAGCGCCCGTGACAGGAAGTGCCCCAAAACGCAACATGGACACATCACATTTTTTGAAAGAAAACAGAGGTGTTTTTTGCAAAGGGCCTACCTATAGATTTTGGCCTCTAGCTCAGTCGGCACCTAGGGAAACCTACCAAACCTGTGCATTTTTGGAAACTAGAGACCTAGGGGAATCCAAGATGGGGTGACTTGTGGGGCTCTGACCAGGTTCTGTTACCCAGAATCCTTTGCAAACCTCAAAATTTGGCTACAAAAACACATTTTCGTCACATTTTGGTGACAGAACGTTCTGGAATCAGAGAGGAGCCACAAATTTCCTTCCATCCAGCGTTCCCACAAGTCTCCCGATAAAATTGATACCTCACTTGTGTGGGTAGGCCTAGCGCCTGTGACAGGAAATTCCCCAAAACAGAAAGTGGACACATCACAATTTTTGAGAGAAAACAGAGGTGTTTTTTGCAAAGTGCCTACCTGTAGATTTTGGCCTCTAGCTCAGCCAGCACCTAGGGAAGCCTACCAAACCTGTGGATTTTTGAAAACTAGAGACCTAGGGGAATCTAAGATGGGGTGACTTGTGGGGCTCTGACCAGGTTCTGTTACCCAGAATCCTTTGCAAACCTCACAATTTGGCTAACAAAACACATTTTCCTCAAATTTTGGTGACAGAAAGTTCTGGAATCAGAGAGGAACCACAAATTTCCTTCCACCCTGAGTTCCCCCACATCTCCCGATAAAAATGATACCTCAGTTGTGTGAGTAGGCCTAGCGCCCGTGACAGGAAATGCCCCAAAACGCAACGTGGACACATCACATTTTTTAAAAGAAAACAGAGGCGTTATTTGCAAAGTGCCTACCTGTAGATTTTGGCCTCTATCTCAGTCGGCACCTAGGGAAACATACCAAACCTGTGCATTTCTGAAAACTAGAGACCTAGGGGAATCCAAGATGGGGTGACTTGTGGGGCTCTGACGGGTTCTGTTACCCCGAATCCTTTGCAAACCTCAAAATTTGGCTAAAAAAAAAAAATTTCGTCACATTTTCGTGACGGAAAGTTCTGGAATCAGAGAGGAGCCACAAATTTCCTTCCACCCAACGTTCCCCCACGCCTCCTGATAAGAATGATACCTCACTTGTGTGGGTAGGCCTAGCGCCCGTGACAGAAAATGCCCCAAAACGCAACGTGCACACATCACATTTTTTGAAAGAAAACAGAGGTGTTTTTTGCAAAGTGCCTACCTGTAGATTTTGGCCTCTAGCTCAGCCGGCACCTAGGGAATCCTACCAAACCTGTGCATTTTTTAAAACTAGAGCCCTAGCGGAATCCAAGATGGGGTGACTTGTGGGGCTCTGACCAGGTTCTTTTACCCAGAATCCTTTGCAAACCTCAAAATTTGGCTAACAAAACACATTTTCCTCAAATTTTGGTGACAGAAAGTTCTGGAATCAGAGAGGAGCCACAAATTTCCTTCCACCCAGCGTTCCCCCACATCTCCCGATAAAAATGATACCTCACTTGTGTGGGTAGGCCTAGCGCCCGTGACAGGAAATGCCCCAAAACGCAACGTGGACACATCACATTTGTTTAAAGAAAACAGAGGTGTTTTTTGCAAAGTGCCTACCTGTAGATTTTGTCCTCTAGCTCAGTCGGCACCTAGGGAAACCTACCAAACCTGTGCATTGTTTAAAACTAGAGACCTAGGGGAATCCAAGATGGGGTGACTTGTGGGGCTCTGACCAGGTTCTGTTACCCAGAATCCTTTGCAAACCTAAAAATATGGCTAAAAAAACACATTTTCCTCACATTTTGGTGAGAGAAAGTTATGGAATCAGAGAGGAGCCATGAATTTCCTTCCACCCAGCGTTCCCACAAGTCTCCCGATAAAATGAATACCTCACTTGTGTGAGTAGGCCTAGTGCCCGTGACAGGAAATTCACCAAAACACAACGTGGACACATCACAATTTTTGAAAGAAAACAGAGGTGTTTTTTGCAAAGTGCCTACCTGTAGATTTTGGAGTCTAGCTCAGTCGGCACCTAGGGAAACCTACCAAACCTGTGTATTGTTTAAAGCTAGAGACCTAGGGGAATCCAAGATGGGGTGACTTGTGGGGATCTGACCAGGTTCTGTTACCCAGAATCCTTTGCAAACCTAAAAATATGGCTACAAAAACACATTTTCGTCACATTTTGGTGACAGAAAGTTCTGGAATCAGAGAGGAGCCACAACTTTCCTTCCACCCAGCGTTCCCACAAGTCTCCCGATAAAATTGATACCTCACTTGTGTGGGTAGGCCTAGCGCCCGTGACAGGAAATTCCCCAAAACAGAACGTGGACACATCACAATTTTTGAGAGAAAACAGAGGTGTTTTTTGCAAAGTGCCTACCTGTAGATTTTGGCCTCTAGCTCAGCCAGCACCTAGGGAAGCCTACCAAACCTGTGGATTTTTGAAAACTAGAGACCTAGGGGAATCTAAGATGGGGTGACTTGTGGGGCTCTGACCAGGTTCTGTTACCCAGAATCCTTTGCAAACCTCACAATTTGGCTAACAAAACACATTTTCCTCAAATCTTGGTGACAGAACGTTCTGGAATCAGAGAGGAGCCACAAATTTCCTTCCATCCAGCGTTCCCACAAGTCTCCCGATAAAATTGATACCTCACTTGTGTGGGTAGGCCTAGCGCCCGTGACAGGAAATTCCCCAAAACAGAAAGTGGACACATCACAATTTTTGAGAGAAAACAGAGGTGTTTTTTGCAAAGTGCCTACCTGTAGATTTTGGCCTCTAGCTCAGCCAGCACCTAGGGAAGCCTACCAAACCTGTGGATTTTTGAAAACTAGAGACCTAGGGGAATCTAAGATGGGGTGACTTGTGGGGCTCTGACCAGGTTCTGTTACCCAGAATCCTTTGCAAACCTCACAATTTGGCTAACAAAACACATTTTCCTCAAATTTTGGTGACAGAAAGTTCTGGAATCAGAGAGGAACCACAAATTTCCTTCCACCCTGAGTTCCCCCACATCTCCCGATAAAAATGATACCTCACTTGTGTGAGTAGGCCTAGCGCCCGCGACAGGAAATGCCCCAAAACGCAACGTGGACACATCACATTTTTTTAAAGAAAACAGAGGCGTTATTTGCAAAGTGCCTACCTGTAGATTTTGGCCTCTAGCTCAGTCGGCACCTAGGGAAACATACCAAACCTGTGCATTTCTGAAAACTAGAGACCTAGGGGAATCCAAGATGGGGTGACTTGTGGGGCTCTGACGGGTTCTGTTACCCCGAATCCTTTGCAAACCTCAAAATTTGGCTAAAAAAAAAAATTTTCGTCACATTTTCGTGACAGAAAGTTCTGGAATCAGAGAGGAGCCACAAATTTCCTTCCACCCAACGTTCCCCCACGCCTCCTGATAAGAATGATACCTCACTTGTGTGGGTAGGCCTAGCGCCCGTGACAGAAAATGCCCCAAAACGCAACGTGCACACATCACATTTTTTGAAAGAAAACAGAGGTGTTTTTTGCAAAGTGCCTACCTGTAGATTTTGGCCTCTAGCTCAGCCGGCACCTAGGGAATCCTACCAAACCTGTGCATTTTTTAAAACTAGAGCCCTAGCGGAATCCAAGATGGGGTGACTTGTGGGGCTCTGACCAGGTTCTTTTACCCAGAATCCTTTGCAAACCTCAAAATTTGGCTAACAAAACACATTTTCCTCAAATTTTGGTGACAGAAAGTTCTGGAATCAGAGAGGAGCCACAAATTTCCTTCCACCCAGCGTTCCCCCACATCTCCCGATAAAAATGATACCTCACTTGTGTGGGTAGGCCTAGCGCCCGTGACAGGAAATGCCCCAAAACGCAACGTGGACACATCACATTTTTTAAAAGAAAACAGAGGTGTTTTTTGCAAAGTGCCTACCTGTAGATTTTGTCCTCTAGCTCAGTCGGCACCTAGGGAAACCTACCAAACCTGTGCATTGTTTAAAACTAGAGACCTAGGGGAATCCAAGATGGGGTGACTTGTGGGGCTCTGACCAGGTTCTGTTACCCAGAATCCTTTGCAAACCTAAAAATGTGGCTAAAAAAACACATTTTCCTCACATTTTGGTGAGAGAAAGTTATGGAATCAGAGAGGAGCCATGAATTTCCTTCCACCCAGCGTTCCCACAAGTCTCCCGATAAAAAGAATACCTCACTTGTGTGAGTAGGCCTAGTGCCCGTGACAGGAAATTCACCAAAACACAACGTGGACACATCACAATTTTTGAAAGAAAACAGAGGTGTTTTTTGCAAAGTGCCTACCTGTAGATTTTGGCCTCTAGCTCAGTCGGCACCTAGGGAAACCTACCAAACCTGTGTATTGTTTAAAGCTAGAGACCTAGGGGAATCCAAGATGGGGTGACTTGTGGGGATCTGACCAGGTTCTGTTAGCCAGAATCCTTTGCAAACCTAAAAATATGGCTACAAAAACACATTTTCGTCACATTTTGGTGACAGAAAGTTCTGGAATCAGAGAGGAGCCACAACTTTCCTTCCACCCAGCGTTCCCACAAGTCTCCCGATAAAAATGATACCTCACTTGTGTGGGTAGGCCTAGCGTCCGTAACAGGAAATTCCCCAAAACACAACGTGGACACATCACAATTTTTGACTGAAAACAGAGGTGTTTTTTGCAAAGTGCCTACCTGTAGATTTTGGCCTCTAGCTCAGCCGGCACCTAGGGAAACCTACCAAACCTGCGCATTTTTTAAAACTAGAGACCTAGGGGAATCCAAGATGGGGTGACTTGTGGGGCTCTGACCAGGTTCTGTTACCCAGAATCCTTTGCAAACCTCACAATTTGGCTAACAAAACACATTTTCCTCAAATCTTGGTGACAGAAAGTTCTGGAATCAGAGAGGAGCCACAAATTTCCTTCCACCCAGCGTTCCCCCACATCTCCCGATAAAAATGATACCTCACTTGTGTGGGTTGGCCTAGCGCCCGCGACAGGAAATGCCCCAAAACGCAACGTGAACAGATCACATTTTTTTAAAGAAAACAGAGGTGTTTTTTGCAAAGTGCCTACCTGTAGATTTTGGCCTCTAGCTCAGTTGGCACCTAGGGAAACATACCAAACCTGTGCATTTCTGAAAACTAGAGACCTAGGGGAATCCAAGATGGGGTGACTTGTGGGGCTCTGACGGGTTCTGTTACCCCCAATCCTTTGCAAACCTCAAAATTTGGCTAAAAAAACACATTTTCGTCACATTTTAATGACAGAAAGTTCTGGAATCAGAGAGGAGCCACAAATTTCCTTCCACCCAGCGTTCCCAAAATCTCCCGATAAAATTGATACCTCACTTGTGTGGGTAGGCCTAGCGCCCGTGACAGGAAATTCCCCAAAACACAACGTGCACACATCACAATTTTTGAGAGAAAACAGAGGTGTTTTTTGCAAAGTGCCTACCTGTAGATTTTGGCCTCTAGCTCAGCTAGCACCTAGGGAAACCTACCAAACCTGTGCATTTTTGAAAACTAGAGACCTAGGGGAATCCAAGATGGGGTGACTTGTGGGGCTCTGACCAGGTTCTGTTACCCAGAATCCTTTGCAAACCTCACAATTTGGCTAACAAAACACATTTTCCTCACATTTTGGTGACAGAAAGTTCTGGAATCAGAGAGGAGCCACAAATGTCCTTCCACCCAGCGTTCCCAAAAGTCTCCCGATAAAATTGATACCTCACTTGTGGGGGTAGGCATAGCGCCCGTGACAGGAAATTCCCCAAAACACAACGTGGACACATCACAATTTTTTAGAGAAAACAGAGGTGTTTTTTGCAAAGTGCCTACCTGTAGATTTTGGCCTCTAGCTCAGCCAGCACCTAGGGAAACCTACCAAACCTGTGCATTTTTGAAAACTAGAGACCTACGGGAATCCAAGATGGGGTGACTTGTGGGGCTCTGACCAGGTTCTGTTACCCAGAATCCTTTGCAAACCTCACAATTTGGCTAACAAAACACATTTTCCTCACATTTTGGTGACAGAAAGTTCTGGAATCAGAGAGGAGCCACAAATTTCCTTCCACCCAGCGTTCCCCCACATCTCCCGATAAAAATGATACCTCACTTGTGTGGGTAGGCCTAGCGCCCGCGACAGGAAATGCCCCAAAACGCAACGTGGACACATCAATTTTTTTTAAAGAAAACAGAGGTGTTTTTTACAAAGTGCCTACCTGTAGATTTTGTCCTCTAGCTCAGTCGGCACCTAGGGAAACCTACCAAACCTGTGCATTGTTTAAAACTAGAGACCTAGGGGAATCCAAGATGGGGTGACTTGTGGGGCTCTGACCAGGTTCTGTTACCCAGAATCCTTTGCAAACCTAAAAATGTGGCTAAAAAAACACATTTTCCTCACATTTTGGTGAGAGAAAGTTCTGGAATCAGAGAGGAGCCATGAATTTCCTTCCACCCAGCGTTCCCACAAGTCTCCCGATAAAAAGGATACCTCACTTGTGTGAGTAGGCCTAGTGCCCGTAACAGGAAATTCACCAAAACACAACGTGGACATATCATAATTTTTTACAGAAAACAGATGTGTTTTTTTTTTGCAAAGTGCCTACCTGTAGATTTTGGCCTCTAGCTCAGCCGGCACCTAGGGAAAACTACTACACCTGTGCTTTTTTGAAAACTAGAGACCTAGGGGAATCCAAGATGGGGTGACTTGTGGGGATCTGACCAGGTTCTGTTACCCAGAATCCTTTGCAAACCTCAAAATTTGGCTAAAAAAACACATTTTCCTCACATTTTGGTGACAGAAAGTTCTGGAATCAGACAGGAGCCACAAATTTCCTTCCACCCAGCGTTCCCCCACGCCTCCCAATAAAAATGATACCTCACTTGTGTGGGTAGGCCTAGCGCCCGTGACAGGAAATGCCCCAAAACGCAACATGGACACATCACATTTTTTGAAAGAAAACAGAGGTGTTTTTTGCAAAGTGCCTACCTATAGATTTTGGCCTCTAGCTCAGCCGGCACCTAGGGAAACCTACCAAACCTGTGCATTTTTGGAAACTAGAGACCTAGGGGAATCCAAGATGGGGTGACTTGTGGGGCTCTGACCAGGTTCTGTTACCCAGAATCCTTTGCAAACCTCAAAATTTGGCTACAAAAACACATTTTCGTCACATTTTGGTGAAAGGAAGTTCTGGAATCAGAGAGGAGCCACAAATTTCCTTCCACCCAGCGTTCCCACACGTCTCCCGATAAAATTGATACCTCACTTGTGTGGGTAGGCCTAGCGCCCGTGACAGGAAATTCCCCAAAACAGAACGTGGACACATCACAATTTTTGAGAGAAAACAGAGGTGTTTTTTGCAAAGTGCCTACCTGTAGATTTTGGCCTCTAGCTCAGCCGGCACCTAGGGAAACCTACCAAACCTGTGCATTTTTGGAAACTAGAGACCTAGGGGAATCCAAGATGGGGTGACTTGTGGGGCTCTGACCAGGTTCTGTTACCCAGAATCCTTTGCAAACCTCAAAATTTGGCTACAAAAACACATTTTCGTCACATTTTGGTGACAGGAAGTTCTGGAATCAGAGAGGAGCCACAAATTTCCTTCCACCCAGCGTTCCCACACGTCTCCCGATAAAATTGATACCTCACTTGTGTGGGTAGGCCTAGCGCCTGTGACAGGAAATTCCCCAAAACAGAACGTGGACACATCACAATTTTTGAGAGAAAACAGAGGTGTTTTTTTGCAAAGTGCCTACCTGTAGATTTTGGCCTCTAGCTCAGCCAGCACCTAGGGAAGCCTACCAAACCTGTGGATTTTTGAAAACTAGAGACCTAGGGGAATCTAAGATGGGGTGACTTGTGGGGCTTTGACCAGGTTCTGTTACCCAGAATCCTTTGCAAACCTCACAATTTGGCTAACAAAACACATTTTCCTCAAATTTTGGTGACAGAAAGTTCTGGAATCAGAGAGGAGCCACAAATTTCCTTCCACCCAGCGTTCCCCCACATCTCCCGATAAAAATGATACCTCACTTGTGTGGGTAGGCCTAGCGCCCGTGACAGGAAGTGCCCCAAAACGCAACATGGACACATCACATTTTTTGAAAGAAAACAGAGGTGTTTTTTGCAAAGGGCCTACCTATAGATTTTGGCCTCTAGCTCAGTCGGCACCTAGGGAAACCTACCAAACCTGTGCATTTTTGGAAACTAGAGACCTAGGGGAATCCAAGATGGGGTGACTTGTGGGGCTCTGACCAGGTTCTGTTACCCAGAATCCTTTGCAAACCTCAAAATTTGGCTACAAAAACACATTTTCGTCACATTTTGGTGACAGAACGTTCTGGAATCAGAGAGGAGCCACAAATTTCCTTCCATCCAGCGTTCCCACAAGTCTCCCGATAAAATTGATACCTCACTTGTGTGGGTAGGCCTAGCGCCTGTGACAGGAAATTCCCCAAAACAGAAAGTGGACACATCACAATTTTTGAGAGAAAACAGAGGTGTTTTTTGCAAAGTGCCTACCTGTAGATTTTGGCCTCTAGCTCAGCCAGCACCTAGGGAAGCCTACCAAACCTGTGGATTTTTGAAAACTAGAGACCTAGGGGAATCTAAGATGGGGTGACTTGTGGGGCTCTGACCAGGTTCTGTTACCCAGAATCCTTTGCAAACCTCACAATTTGGCTAACAAAACACATTTTCCTCAAATTTTGGTGACAGAAAGTTCTGGAATCAGAGAGGAACCACAAATTTCCTTCCACCCTGAGTTCCCCCACATCTCCCGATAAAAATGATACCTCAGTTGTGTGAGTAGGCCTAGCGCCCGTGACAGGAAATGCCCCAAAACGCAACGTGGACACATCACATTTTTTAAAAGAAAACAGAGGCGTTATTTGCAAAGTGCCTACCTGTAGATTTTGGCCTCTATCTCAGTCGGCACCTAGGGAAACATACCAAACCTGTGCATTTCTGAAAACTAGAGACCTAGGGGAATCCAAGATGGGGTGACTTGTGGGGCTCTGACGGGTTCTGTTACCCCGAATCCTTTGCAAACCTCAAAATTTGGCTAAAAAAAAAAAATTTCGTCACATTTTCGTGACGGAAAGTTCTGGAATCAGAGAGGAGCCACAAATTTCCTTCCACCCAACGTTCCCCCACGCCTCCTGATAAGAATGATACCTCACTTGTGTGGGTAGGCCTAGCGCCCGTGACAGAAAATGCCCCAAAACGCAACGTGCACACATCACATTTTTTGAAAGAAAACAGAGGTGTTTTTTGCAAAGTGCCTACCTGTAGATTTTGGCCTCTAGCTCAGCCGGCACCTAGGGAATCCTACCAAACCTGTGCATTTTTTAAAACTAGAGCCCTAGCGGAATCCAAGATGGGGTGACTTGTGGGGCTCTGACCAGGTTCTTTTACCCAGAATCCTTTGCAAACCTCAAAATTTGGCTAACAAAACACATTTTCCTCAAATTTTGGTGACAGAAAGTTCTGGAATCAGAGAGGAGCCACAAATTTCCTTCCACCCAGCGTTCCCCCACATCTCCCGATAAAAATGATACCTCACTTGTGTGGGTAGGCCTAGCGCCCGTGACAGGAAATGCCCCAAAACGCAACGTGGACACATCACATTTGTTTAAAGAAAACAGAGGTGTTTTTTGCAAAGTGCCTACCTGTAGATTTTGTCCTCTAGCTCAGTCGGCACCTAGGGAAACCTACCAAACCTGTGCATTGTTTAAAACTAGAGACCTAGGGGAATCCAAGATGGGGTGACTTGTGGGGCTCTGACCAGGTTCTGTTACCCAGAATCCTTTGCAAACCTAAAAATATGGCTAAAAAAACACATTTTCCTCACATTTTGGTGAGAGAAAGTTATGGAATCAGAGAGGAGCCATGAATTTCCTTCCACCCAGCGTTCCCACAAGTCTCCCGATAAAATGAATACCTCACTTGTGTGAGTAGGCCTAGTGCCCGTGACAGGAAATTCACCAAAACACAACGTGGACACATCACAATTTTTGAAAGAAAACAGAGGTGTTTTTTGCAAAGTGCCTACCTGTAGATTTTGGAGTCTAGCTCAGTCGGCACCTAGGGAAACCTACCAAACCTGTGTATTGTTTAAAGCTAGAGACCTAGGGGAATCCAAGATGGGGTGACTTGTGGGGATCTGACCAGGTTCTGTTACCCAGAATCCTTTGCAAACCTAAAAATATGGCTACAAAAACACATTTTCGTCACATTTTGGTGACAGAAAGTTCTGGAATCAGAGAGGAGCCACAACTTTCCTTCCACCCAGCGTTCCCACAAGTCTCCCGATAAAATTGATACCTCACTTGTGTGGGTAGGCCTAGCGCCCGTGACAGGAAATTCCCCAAAACAGAACGTGGACACATCACAATTTTTGAGAGAAAACAGAGGTGTTTTTTGCAAAGTGCCTACCTGTAGATTTTGGCCTCTAGCTCAGCCAGCACCTAGGGAAGCCTACCAAACCTGTGGATTTTTGAAAACTAGAGACCTAGGGGAATCTAAGATGGGGTGACTTGTGGGGCTCTGACCAGGTTCTGTTACCCAGAATCCTTTGCAAACCTCACAATTTGGCTAACAAAACACATTTTCCTCAAATCTTGGTGACAGAAAGTTCTGGAATCAGAGAGGAGCCACAAATTTCCTTCCACCCAGCGTTCCCCCACATCTCCCGATAAAAATGATACCTCACTTGTGTGGGTTGGCCTAGCGCCCGCGACAGGAAATGCCCCAAAACGCAACGTGAACAGATCACATTTTTTTAAAGAAAACAGAGGTGTTTTTTGCAAAGTGCCTACCTGTAGATTTTGGCCTCTAGCTCAGTTGGCACCTAGGGAAACATACCAAACCTGTGCATTTCTGAAAACTAGAGACCTAGGGGAATCCAAGATGGGGTGACTTGTGGGGCTCTGACGGGTTCTGTTACCCCCAATCCTTTGCAAACCTCAAAATTTGGCTAAAAAAACACATTTTCGTCACATTTTAATGACAGAAAGTTCTGGAATCAGAGAGGAGCCACAAATTTCCTTCCACCCAGCGTTCCCAAAATCTCCCGATAAAATTGATACCTCACTTGTGTGGGTAGGCCTAGCGCCCGTGACAGGAAATTCCCCAAAACACAACGTGGACACATCACAATTTTTGAGAGAAAACAGAGGTGTTTTTTGCAAAGTGCCTACCTGTAGATTTTGGCCTCTAGCTCAGCTAGCACCTAGGGAAACCTACCAAACCTGTGCATTTTTGAAAACTAGAGACCTAGGGGAATCCAAGATGGGGTGACTTGTGGGGCTCTGACCAGGTTCTGTTACCCAGAATCCTTTGCAAACCTCACAATTTGGCTAACAAAACACATTTTCCTCACATTTTGGTGACAGAAAGTTCTGGAATCAGAGAGGAGCCACAAATTTCCTTCCACCCAGCGTTCCCAAAAGTCTCCCGATAAAATTGATACCTCACTTGTGGGGGTAGGCATAGCGCCCGTGACAGGAAATTCCCCAAAACACAACGTGGACACATCACAATTTTTTAGAGAAAACAGAGGTGTTTTTTGCAAAGTGCCTACCTGTAGATTTTGGCCTCTAGCTCAGCCAGCACCTAGGGAAACCTACCAAACCTGTGCATTTTTGAAAACTAGAGACCTACGGGAATCCAAGATGGGGTGACTTGTGGGGCTCTGACCAGGTTCTGTTACCCAGAATCCTTTGCAAACCTCACAATTTGGCTAACAAAACACATTTTCCTCAAATTTTGGTGACAGAAAGTTCTGGAATCAGAGAGGAGCCACAAATTTCCTTCCACCCAGCGTTCCCCCACATCTCCCGATAAAAATGATACCTCACTTGTGTGGGTAGGCCTAGCGCCCGCGACAGGAAATGCCCCAAAACGCAACGTGGACACATCAAATTTTTTTAAAGAAAACAGAGGTGTTTTTTGCAAAGTGCCTACCTGTAGATTTTGTCCTCTAGCTCAGTCGGCACCTAGGGAAACCTACCAAACCTGTGCATTGTTTAAAACTAGAGACCTAGGGGAATCCAAGATGGGGTGACTTGTGGGGCTCTGACCAGGTTCTGTTACCCAGAATCCTTTGCAAACCTAAAAATGTGGCTAAAAAAACACATTTTCCTCACATTTTGGTGAGAGAAAGTTCTGGAATCAGAGAGGAGCCATGAATTTCCTTCCACCCAGCGTTCCCACAAGTCTCCCGATAAAAAGGATACCTCACTTGTGTGAGTAGGCCTAGTGCCCGTAACAGGAAATTCACCAAAACACAACGTGGACATATCATAATTTTTTACAGAAAACAGAGGTGGTTTTTTTTTGCAAAGTGCCTACCTGTAGATTTTGGCCTCTAGCTCAGCCGGCACCTAGGGAAAACTACTACACCTGTGCTTTTTTGAAAACTAGAGACCTAGGGGAATCCAAGATGGGGTGACTTGTGGGGATCTGACCAGGTTCTGTTACCCAGAATCCTTTGCAAACCTCAAAATTTGGCTAAAAAAACACATTTTCCTCACATTTTGGTGACAGAAAGTTCTGGAATCAGACAGGAGCCACAAATTTCCTTCCACCCAGCGTTCCCCCACGCCTCCCAATAAAAATGATACCTCACTTGTGTGGGTAGGCCTAGCGCCCGTGACAGGAAATGCCCCAAAACGCAACATGGACACATCACATTTTTTTAAAGAAAACAGAGGTGTTTTTTGCAAAGTGCCTACCTATAGATTTTGGCCTCTAGCTCAGTCGGCACCTAGGGAAACCTACCAAACCTGTGCATTTTTGGAAACTAGAGACCTAGGGGAATCCAAGATGGGGTGACTTGTGGGGCTCTGACCAGGTTCTGTTACCCAGAATCCTTTGCAAACCTCAAAATTTGGCTACAAAAACACATTTTCGTCACATTTTGGTGACAGAACGTTCTGGAATCAGAGAGGAGCCACAAATTTCCTTCCATCCAGCGTTCCCACAAGTCTCCTGATAAAATTGATACCTCACTTGTGTGGGTAGGCCTAGCGCCCGTGACAGGAAATTCCCCAAAACAGAAAGTGGACACATCACAATTTTTGAGAGAAAACAGAGGTGTTTTTTGCAAAGTGCCTACCTGTAGATTTTGGCCTCTAGCTCAGCCAGCACCTAGGGAAGCCTACCAAACCTGTGGATTTTTGAAAACTAGAGACCTAGGGGAATCTAAGATGGGGTGACTTGTGGGGCTCTGACCAGGTTCTGTTACCCAGAATCCTTTGCAAACCTCACAATTTGGCTAACAAAACACATTTTCCTCAAATTTTGGTGACAGAAAGTTCTGGAATCAGAGAGGAACCACAAATTTCCTTCCACCCTGAGTTCCCCCACATCTCCCGATAAAAAT
This sequence comes from Pleurodeles waltl, assembly GCF_031143425.1. Lineage (NCBI taxonomy): Eukaryota > Metazoa > Chordata > Amphibia > Caudata > Salamandridae > Pleurodeles > Pleurodeles waltl. Next base: position 919,651,566 of record NC_090447.1, read on the forward strand.
GATACCTCACTTGTGTGAGTAGGCCTAGCGCCCGCGACAGGAAATGCCCCAAAACGCAACGTGGACACATCACATTTTTTTAAAGAAAACAGAGGCGTTATTTGCAAAGTGCCTACCTGTAGATTTTGGCCTCTAGCTCAGTCGGCACCTAGGGAAACATACCAAACCTGTGCATTTCTGAAAACTAGAGACCTAGGGGAATCCAAGATGGGGTGACTTGTGGGGCTCTGACGGGTTCTGTTACCCCGAATCCTTTGCAAACCTCAAAATTTGGCTAAAAAAAAAAAAATTCGTCACATTTTCGTGACAGAAAGTTCTGGAATCAGAGAGGAGCCACAAATTTCCTTCCACCCAATGTTCCCCCACGCCTCCTGATAAGAATGATACCTCACTTGTGTGGGTAGGCCTAGCGCCCGTGACAGAAAATGCCCCAAAACGCAACGTGCACACATCACATTTTTTGAAAGAAAACAGAGGTGTTTTTTGCAAAGTGCCTACCTGTAGATTTTGGCCTCTAGCTCAGGGAATCCTACCAAACCTGTGCATTTTTTAAAACTAGAGCCCTAGCGGAATCCAAGATGGGGTGACTTGTGGGGCTCTGACCAGGTTCTTTTACCCAGAATCCTTTGCAAACCTCAAAATTTGGCTAAAAAAACACATTTTCGTCACATTTTGGTGACAGAAAGTTCTGCAATCAGAGAGGAGCCACAAATTTCCTTCCACCCAGCGTTCCCAAAAGTCTCCCGATAAAATTGATACCTCACTTGTGTGGGTAGGCCTAGCGCCCGTGACAGGAAATTCCCCAAAGCACAACGTGGACACATCACAATTTTTGAGAGAAAACAGAGGTGTTTTTTGCAAAGTGCCTACCTGTAGATTTTGGCATCTAGTTCAGCCAGCACCTACGGAAACCTACCAAACCTGTGCATTTTTAAAAACTAGAGAACTAGGGGAATCCAAGATGGGGTGACTTGTGGGGCTCTGACCAGGTTCTGTTACCCAGAATCCTTTGCAAACCTCACAATTTGGCTAACAAAACACATTTTCCTCAAATTTTGGTGACAGAAAGTTCTGGAATCAGAGAGGAGCCACAAATTTCCTTCCACCCAGAGTTCCCCCACATCTCCCGATAAAAATGATACCTCACTTGTGTGGGTAGGCCTAGCGCCCGCGACAGGAAATGCCCCAAAACGCAACGTGGACACATCACATTTTTTGAAAGAAAACAGAGGTGTTTTTTGCAAAGTGCCTACCTGTAGATTTTGTCCTCAAGCTCAGTCGGCACCTAGGGAAACCTACCAAACCTGTGCATTGTTTAAAACTAGAGACCTAGGGGAATCCAAGATGGGGTGACTTGTGGGGCTCTGACCAGGTTCTGTTACCCAGAATCCTTTGCAAACCTAAAAATCTGGCTAAAAAAACAAATTTTCCTCACATTTTGGTGAGAGAAAGTTCTGGAATCAGAGAGGAGCCATGAATTTCCTTCCACCCAGCGTTCCCACAAGTCTCCCGATAAAAAGGATACCTCACTTGTGTGAGTAGGCCTAGTGCCCGTGACAGGAAATTCACCAAAACACAACGTGGACACATCACAATTTTTGACAGAAAACAGAGGTGTTTTTTGCAAAGTGCCTACCTGTAGATTTTGGCCTCTAGCTCAGCCGGCACCTAGGGAAAACTACCACACCTGTGCTTTTTTGAAAACTAGAGACCTAGGGGAATCCAAGATGCGGTGACTTGTGGGGATCTGACCAGGTTCTGTTACCCAGAATCCTTTGCAAACCTCAAAATTTGGCTAAAAAAACACATTTTCCTCACATTTTGGTGGCAGAAAGTTCTGGAATCAGAGAGGAGCCACAAATTTCCTTCCACCCAGCGTTCCCCCACGCCTCCCGATAAAAATGATACCTCACTTGTGTGGGTAGGCCTAGCGCCCATGACAGGAAATGCCCCAAAACGCAACATGGACACATCACATTTTTTGAAAGAAAACAGAGGTGTTTTTTGCAAAGTGCCTACCTATAGATTTTGGCCTCTAGCTCAGCCGGCACATAGGGACACCTACCAAACCTTTGCATTTTTGGAAACTAGAGACCTAGGGGAATCCAAGATGGGGTGACTTGTGGGGCTCTGACCAGGTTCTGTTACCCAGAATCCTTTGCAAACCTAAAAATTTGGCTACAAAAACACATTTTCGTCACATTATGGTGACAGAAAGTTCTGGAATCAGAGAGGAGCCACAAATTTCCTTCCACCCAGCGTTCCCACAAGTCTCCCGATAAAATTGATACCTCACTTGTGTGGGTAGGCCTAGCGCCCGTGACAGGAAATTCCCCAAAACAGAACGTGGACACATCACAATTTTTGAGAGAAAACAGAGGTGTTTTTTGCAAAGTGCCTACCTGTAGATTTTGGCCTCTAGCTCAGCCAGCACCTAGGGAAGCCTACCAAACCTGTGGATTTTTGAAAACTAGAGACCTAGGGGAATCTAAGATGGGGTGACTTGTGGGGCTCTGACCAGGTTCTGTTACCCAGAATCCTTTGCAAACCTCACAATTTGGCTAACAAAACACATTTTCCTCAAATTTTGGTGACAGAAAGTTCTGGAATCAGAGAGGAGCCACAAATTTCCTTCCACCCAGCGTTCCCCCACATCTCCCGATAAAAATGATACCTCACTTGTGTGAGTAGGCCTAGCGCCCGCGACAGGAAATGCCCCAAAACGCAACGTGGACACATCACATTTTTTTAAAGAAAACAGAGGTGTTATTTGCAAAGTGCCTACCTGTAGATTTTGGCCTCTAGCTCAGCCGGCACCTAGGGAAACCTACCAAACCTGTGCATTTCTGAAAACTAGAGACCTAGGGGAATCCAAGATGGGGTGACTTGTGGGGCTCTGACGGGTTCTGTTACCCCGAATCCTTTGCAAACCTCAAAATTTGGCTAAAAAAATACATTTTCGTCACATTTTGGTGACAGAAAGTTCTGGAATCAGAGAGGAGCCACAAATTTCCTTCCACCCAACATTCCCCCATGTCTCCTGATAAAAATGATACCTTACTTGTGTGGGTAGGCCTAGCGCCCGTGACAGGAAATGCCCCAAAACGCAACGTGCACACATCACATTTTTTGAAAGAAAACAGAGGTGTTTTTTGCAAAGTGCCTACCTGTAGATTTTGTCCTCTAGCTCAGCCGGCACCTAGGGAAACCTACCAAACCTGTGCATTTTTTAAAACTAGAGCCCTAGGGGAATCCAAGATGGGGTGACTTGTGGGGCTCTGACCTGGTTCTTTTACCCAGAATCCTTTGCAAACCTCAAAATTTGGCTAAAAAAACACATTTTCGTCACATTTTGGTGACAGAAAGTTCTGGAATCAGAGAGGAGCCACAAATTTCCTTCCACCCAGTGTTACCAAAAGTCTCCCGATAAAATTGATACCTCACTTGTGTGGGTAGGCCTAGCGCCCGTGACAGGAAATTCCCCAAAACACAACGTGGACACATCACAATTTTTGAGAGAAAACAGAGGTGTTTTTTGCAAAGTGCCTACCTGTAGATTTTGGCATCTAGCTCAGCCAGCACCTAGGGAAACCTACCAAACCTGTGCATTTGTGAAAACTAGAGAACTAGGGGAATCCAAGATGGGGTGACTTGTGGGGCTCTGACCAGGTTCTGTTACCCAGAATCCTTTGCAAACCTCACAATTTGGCTAACAAAACACATTTTCCTCAAATTTTGGTGACAGAAAGTTCTGGAATCAGAGAGGAGCCACAAATTTCCTTCCACCCAGCGTTCCCCCACATCTCCCGATAAAAATGATACCTCACTTGTGTGGGTAGGCCTAGCGCCCGCGACAGGAAATGCCCCAAAACGCAACGTGGACACATCACATTTTTTGAAAGAAAACAGAGGTGGTTTTTGCAAAGTGCCTACCTGTAGATTTTGTCCTCTAGCTCTGTCGGCACCTAGGGAAACCTACCAAACCTGTGCATTGTTTAAAACTAGAGACCTAGGGGAATCCAAGATGGGGTGACTTGTGGGGCTCTGACCAGGTTCTGTTACCCAGAATCCTTTGCAAACCTAAAAATGTGGCTAAAAAAAACACATTTTCCTCACATTTTGGTGAGTGAAAGTAATGGAATCAGAGAGGAGCCATGAATTTCCTTCCACCCAGCGTTCCCACAAGTCTCCCGATAAAAAGGATACCTCACTTGTGTGAGTAGGCCTATTGCCCGTGACAGGAAATTCACCAAAACACAACGTGGACACATCACAATTTTTGACAGAAAACAGAGGTGTTTTTTGCAAAGTGCCTACCTGTAGATTTTGGCCTCTAGCTCAGCCGGCACCTAGGGAAAACTACCACACCTGTGCTTTTTTGAAAACTAGAGACCTAGGGGAATCCAAGATGGGGTGACTTGTGGGGATCTGACCAGGTTCTGTTACCCAGAATCCTTTGCAAACCTCAAAATTTGGCTAAAAAAACACATTTTCCTCACATTTTGGTGACAGACAGTTCTGGAATCAGAGAGGAGCCACAAATTTCCTTCCACCCAGCGTTCCCCCACGCCTCCCGATAAAAATGATACCTCACTTGTGTGGGTAGGCCTAGTGCCCGTGACAGGAAATGCCCCAAAACGCAACATGGACACATCACATTTTTTGAAAGAAAACAGAGGTGTTTTTTGCAAAGTGCCTACCTATAGATTTTGGCCTCTAGCTCAGCCGGCACCTAGGGAAACCTACCAAACCTGTGCATTTTTGGAAACTAGAGACCTAGGGGAATCCAAGATGAGGTGACTTGTGGGGCTCTGACCAGGTTCTGTTACCCAGAATCCTTTGCAAACCTCAAAATTTGGCTACAATAACACATTTTCGTCACATTTTGGTGACAGAAAGTTCTGGAATCAGAGAGGAGCCACAAATTTCCTTCCACCCAGTGTTCCCACAAGTCTCCCGATAAAAATGATACCTCACTTGTGTGGGTAGGCCTAGCGCCCGTGACAGGAAATTCCCCAAAACAGAACGTGGACACATCACAATTTTTGAGAGAAAACAGAGGTGTTTTTTGCAAAGTGCCTACCTGTAGATTTTGGCCTCTAGCTCAGCCAGCACCTAGGGAAGCCTACCAAACCTGTGGGTTTTTGAAAACTAGAGACCTAGGGGAATCTAAGATTGGGTGACTTGTGGGGCTCTGACCAGGTTCTGTTACCCAGAATCCTTTGCAAACCTCACAATTTGGCTAACAAAACACATTTTCCTCAAATTTTGGTGACAGAAAGTTCTGGAATCAGAGAGGAGCCACAAATTTCCTTCCACCCAGCGTTCCCCCACATCTCCCGATAAAAATGATACCTCACTTGTGTGAGTAGGCCTAGCGCCCGCGACAGGAAATGCCCCAAAACGCAACGGGGACACATCACATTTTTTTAAAGAAAGCAGAGGTGTTATTTGCAAAGTGCCTACCTGTAGATTTTGGCCTCTAGCTCAGTCGGCACCTAGGGAAACATACCAAACCTGTGCATTTCTGAAAACTAGAGACCTAGGGGAATCCAAGATGGGGTGACTTGTGGGGCTCTGACGGGTTCTGTTACCCCGAATCCTTTGCAAACCTCAAAATTTGGCTAAAAAAACACATTTTCGTCACATTTTAATGACAGAAAGTTCTGGAATCAGAGAGGAGCCACAAATTTCCTTCCACCCAACGTTCCCCCACGCCTCCCGATAAAAATGATACCTCACTTGTGTGGGTAGGCCTAGCGCCCGTGACAGGAAATGCCCCAAAACGCAACGTGCACACATCACATTTTTTTAAAGAAAACAGTTGTTTTTTGCAAAGTGCCTACCTATAGATTTTGGCCTCTAGCTCAGCCGGCACCTAGGGAAACCTACCAAACCTGTGCATTTTTTAAAATTAGAGCCCTAGGGGAATCCAAGATGGGGTGACTTGTGGGGCTCTGACCAGGTTCTTTTACCCAGAATCCTTTGCAAACCTCAAAATTTGGCTAAAAAAACACATTTTCGTCACATTTTGGTGACAGAAAGTTCTGGAATCAGAGAGGAGCCACAAATTTCCTTCCACCCAGCGTTCCCAAAAGTCTCCCGATAAAATTGATACTTCACTTGTGTGGGTAGGCCTAGCGCCCGTGACAGGAAATTCCCCAAAACAGAACGTGGACACATCACAATTTTTGAGAGAAAACAGAGGTGTTTTTTGCAAAGTGCCTACCTGTAGATTTTGTCATCTAGCTCAGCCAGCACCTACGGAAACCTACCAAACCTGTGCATTTTTGAAAACTAGAGACCTAGGGGAATCCAAGATGGGGTGACTTGTGGGGCTCTGACCAGGTTCTGTTACCCAGAATCCTTTGCAAACCTCACAATTTGGCTAACAAAACACATTTTCCTCAAATTTTGGTGACAGAAAGTTCTGGAATCAGAGAGGAGCCACAAATTTCCTTCCACCCAGAGTTCCCCCACATCTCCCGATAAAAATGATACCTCACTTGTGTGGGTAGGCCTAGCGCCCGCTACAGGAAATGCCCCAAAACGCAACGTGGACACATCACATTTTTTGAAAGAAAACAGAGGTGTTTTTTGCAAAGTGCCTACCTGTAGATTTTGTCCTCTAGCTCAGTCGGCACCTAGGGAAACCTACCAAACCTGTGCATTGTTTAAAACTAGAGACCTAGGGGAATCCAAGATGGGGTGACTTGTGGGGCTCTGACCAGGTTCTGTTACCCAGAATCCTTTGCAAACCTAAAAATGTGGCTAAAAAAACACATTTTCCTCACATTTTGGTGAGAGAAAGTTCTGGAATCAGAGAGGAGCCATGAATTTCCTTCCACCCAGCGTTCCCACAAGTCTCCCGATAAAAAGGATACCTCACTTGTGTGAGTAGGCCTAGTGCCCCTGACAGGAAATTCACCAAAACACAACGTGGACACATCACAATTTTTGACAGAAAACAGAGGTGTTTTTTGCAAAGTGCCTACCTGTAGATTTTGGCCTCTAGCTCAGCCGGCACCTAGGGAAAACTACCACACCTGTGCTTTTTTGAAAACTAGGGACCTAGGGGAATCCAAGATGGGGTGACTTGTGGGGATCTGACCAGGTTCTGTTACCCAGAATCCTTTGCAAACCTCAAAATTTGGCTAAAAAAACACATTTTCCTCACATTTTGGTGACAGAAAGTTCTGGAATCAGAGAGGAGCCACACATTTCCTTCCACCCAGCGTTCCCCCACACCTCCCGATAAAAATGATACCTCACTTGTGTGGGTAGGCCTAGCGCCCGTGACAGGAAATGCCCCAAAACGCAACATTGACACATCACATTTTTTGAAAGAAAACAGAGGTGTTTTTTGCAAAGTGCCTACCTATAGATTTTGGCCTCTAGCTCAGCCGGCACATAGGGAAACCTACCAAACCTGTGCATTTTTGGAAACTAGAGACCTAGGGGAATCCAAGATGGGGTGACTTGTGGGGCTCTGACCAGGTTCTGTTACCCAGAATCCTTTGCAAACCTCAAAATTTGGCTACAAAAACACATTTTCGTCACATTTTGGTGACAGAAAGTTCTGGAATCAGAGAGGAGCCACAAATTTCCTTCCACCCATCGTTCCCACAAGTCTCCCGATAAAATTGATACCTCACTTGTGTGGGTAGGCCTAGCGCCCGTGACAGGAAATTCCCCAAAACAGAACGTGGACACATCACAATTTTTGAGAGAAAACAGAGGTGTTTTTTGCAAAGTGCCTACCTGTAGATTTTGGCCTCTAGCTCAGCCAGCACCTAGGGAAGCCTACCAAACCTGTGGATTTTTGAAAACTAGAGACCTAGGGGAATCTAAGATGGGGTGACTTGTGGGGCTTTGACCAGGTTCTGTTACCCAGAATCCTTTGCAAACCTCACAATTTGGCTAACAAAACACATTTTCCTCAAATTTTGGTGACAGAAAGTTCTGGAATCAGAGAGGAGCCACAAATTTCCTTCCACCCAGCGTTCCCCCACATCTCCCGATAAAAATGATACCTCACTTGTGTGAGTAGGCCTAGCGCCCGCGACAGGAAATGCCCCAAAACGCAATGTGGACACATCACATTTTTTTAAAGAAAACAGAGGTGTTATTTGCAAAGTGCCTACCTGTAGATTTTGGCCTCTAGCTCAGTCGGCACCTAGGGAAACATACCAAACCTGTGCATTTCTGAAAACTAGAGACCTAGGGGAATCCAAGATGGGGTGACTTGTGGGGCTCTGACGGGTTCTGTTACCCCGAATCCTTTGCAAACCTCAAAATTTGGCTAAAAAAATACATTTTCGTCACATTTTGGTGACAGAAAGTTCTGGAATCAGAGAGGAGCCACAAATTTCCTTCCACCCAACGTTCCCCCACGCCTCCTGATAAAAATTATACCTCACTTGTGTGGGTAGGCCTAGCGCCCGTGACAGGAAATGCCCCAAAACGCAACGTGCACACATCACATTTTTTGAAAGAAAACAGAGGTGTTTTTTGCAAAGTGCCTACCTGTAGATTTTGGCCTCTAGCTCAGCCGGCACCTAGGGAAACCTACCAAATCTGTGCATTTTTTAAAACTAGAGCCCTAGGGGAATCCAAGATGGGGTGACTTGTGGGGCTCTGACCAGGTTCTTTTACCCAGAATCCTTTGCAAACCTCAAAATTTGGCTAAAAAAACACATTTTTGTCACATTTTGGTGACAGAAAGTTCTGGAATCAGAGAGGAGCCACAAATGTCCTTCCACCCAGCGTTCCCAAAAGTCTCCCGATAAAATTGATACCTCACTTGTGTGGGTAGGCCTAGCGCCCGTGACAGGAAATTCCCCAAAACACAACGTGGACACATCACAATTTTTGAGAGAAAACTGAGGTGTTTTTTGCAAAGTGCCTACCTGTAGATTTTGGCATCTAGCTCAGCCAGCACCTAGGGAAACCTACCAAACCTGTGCATTTTTGAAAACTAGAGAACTAGGGGAATCCAAGATGGGGTGACTTGTGGGGCTCTGACCAGGTTCTGTTTCCCAGAATCCTTTGCAAACCTCACAATTTGGCTAACAAAACACATTTTCCTCAAATTTTGGTGACAGAAAGTTCTGGAATCAGAGAGGAGCCACAAATTTCCTTCCACCCAGCGTTCCCCCACATCTCCCGATAAAAATGATACCTCACTTGTGTGGGTAGGCCTAGCGCCCGCGACAGGAAATGCCCCAAAACGCAACGTGGACACATCACATTTTTTGAAAGAAAACAGAGGTGTTTTTTGCAAAGTGCCTACCTGTAGATTTTGTCCTCTAGCTCTGTCGGCACCTAGGGAAACCTACCAAACCTGTGCATTGTTTAAAACTAGAGACCTAGGGGAATCCAAGATGGGGTGACTTGTGGGGCTCTGACCAGGTTCTGTTACCCAGAATCCTTTGCAAACCTAAAAATGTGGCTAAAAAAACACATTTTCCTCACATTTTGGTGAGAGAAAGTAATGGAATCAGAGAGGAGCCATGAATTTCCTTCCACCCAGCGTTCCCACAAGTCTACCGATAAAAAGGATACCTCACTTGTGTGAGTAGGCCTAGTGCCCGTGACAGGAAATTCACCAAAACACAACGTGGACACATCACAATTTTTGACAGAAAACAGAGGTGTTTTTTGCAAAGTGCCTACCTGTAGATTTTGGCCTCTAGCTCAGCTGGCACCTAGGTAAAACTACCACACCTGTGCTTTTTTGAAAACTAGAGACCTAGGGGAATCCAAGATGGGGTGACTTGTGGGGATCTGACCAGGTTCTGTTACCCAGAATCATTTGCAAACCTCAAAATTTGGCTAAAAAAACACATTTTCCTCACATTTTGGTGACAGACAGTTCTGGAATCAGAGAGGAGCCACAAATTTCCTTCCACCCAGCGTTCCCCCACGCCTCCCGATAAAAATGATACCTCACTTGTGTGGGTAGGCCTAGCGCCCGTGACAGGAAATGCCCCAAAACGCAACATGGACACATCACATTTTTTGAAAGAAAACAGAGGTGTTTTTTGCAAAGTGCCTACCTATAGATTTTGGCCTCTAGCTCAGCCGGCAACTAGGGAAACCTACCAAACCTGTGCATTTTTGGAAACTAGAGACCTAGGGGAATCCAAGATGAGGTGACTTGTGGGGCTCTGACCAGGTTCTGTTACCCAGAATCCTTTGCAAACCTCAAAATTTGGCTACAATAACACATTTTCGTCACATTTTGGTGACAGAAAGTTCTGGAATCAGAGAGGAGCCACAAATTTCCTTCCACCCAGCGTTCCCACAAGTCTCCCGATAAAAATTATACCTCACTTGTGTGGGTAGGCCTAGCGCCCGTGACAGGAAATTCCCCAAAACAGAACGTGGACACATCACAATTTTTGAGAGAAAACAGAGGTGTTTTTTGCAAAGTGCCTACCTGTAGATTTTGGCCTCTAGCTCAGCCAGCACCTATGGAAGCCTACCAAACCTGTGGATTGTTGAAAACTAGAGACCTAGGGGAATCTAAGATGGGGTGACTTGTGGGGCTCTGACCAGGTTCTGTTACCCAGAATCCTTTGCAAACCTCACAATTTGGCTAACAAAACACATTTTCCTCAAATTTTGGTGACAGAAAGTTCTGGAATCAGAGAGGAGCCACAAATTTCCTTCCACCCAGCGTTCCCCCACATCTCCCGATAAAAATGATACCTCACTTGTGTGAGTAGGCCTAGCGCCCGCGACAGGAAATGCCCCAAAACGCAATGTGGACACATCACATTTTTTTAAAGAAAACAGAGGTGTTATTTGCAAAGTGCCTACCTGTAGATTTTGGCCTCTAGCTCAGTCGGCACCTAGGGAAACATACCAAACCTGTGCATTTCTGAAAACTAGAGACCTAGGGGAATCCAAGATGGGGTGACTTGTGGGGCTCTGACGGGTTCTGTTACCCCGAATCCTTTGCAAACCTCAAAATTTGGCTAAAAAAATACATTTTCGTCACATTTTGGTGACAGAAAGTTCTGGAATCAGAGAGGAGCCACAAATTTCCTTCCACCCAACGTTCCCCCACGCCTCCTGATAAAAATTATACCTCACTTGTGTGGGTAGGCCTAGCGCCCGTGACAGGAAATGCCCCAAAACGCAACGTGCACACATCACATTTTTTGAAAGAAAACAGAGGTGTTTTTTGCAAAGTGCCTACCTGTAGATTTTGGCCTCTAGCTCAGCCGGCACCTAGGGAAACCTACCAAATCTGTGCATTTTTTAAAACTAGAGCCCTAGGGGAATCCAAGATGGGGTGACTTGTGGGGCTCTGACCAGGTTCTTTTACCCAGAATCCTTTGCAAACCTCAAAATTTGGCTAAAAAAACACATTTTTGTCACATTTTGGTGACAGAAAGTTCTGGAATCAGAGAGGAGCCACAAATGTCCTTCCACCCAGCGTTCCCAAAAGTCTCCCGATAAAATTGATACCTCACTTGTGTGGGTAGGCCTAGCGCCCGTGACAGGAAATTCCCCAAAACACAACGTGGACACATCACAATTTTTGAGAGAAAACTGAGGTGTTTTTTGCAAAGTGCCTACCTGTAGATTTTGGCATCTAGCTCAGCCAGCACCTAGGGAAACCTACCAAACCTGTGCATTTTTGAAAACTAGAGAACTAGGGGAATCCAAGATGGGGTGACTTGTGGGGCTCTGACCAGGTTCTGTTTCCCAGAATCCTTTGCAAACCTCACAATTTGGCTAACAAAACACATTTTCCTCAAATTTTGGTGACAGAAAGTTCTGGAATCAGAGAGGAGCCACAAATTTCCTTCCACCCAGCGTTCCCCCACATCTCCCGATAAAAATGATACCTCACTTGTGTGGGTAGGCCTAGCGCCCGCGACAGGAAATGCCCCAAAACGCAACGTGGACACATCACATTTTTTGAAAGAAAACAGAGGTGTTTTTTGCAAAGTGCCTACCTGTAGATTTTGTCCTCTAGCTCTGTCGGCACCTAGGGAAACCTACCAAACCTGTGCATTGTTTAAAACTAGAGACCTAGGGGAATCCAAGATGGGGTGACTTGTGGGGCTCTGACCAGGTTCTGTTACCCAGAATCCTTTGCAAACCTAAAAATGTGGCTAAAAAAACACATTTTCCTCACATTTTGGTGAGAGAAAGTAATGGAATCAGAGAGGAGCCATGAATTTCCTTCCACCCAGCGTTCCCACAAGTCTACCGATAAAAAGGATACCTCACTTGTGTGAGTAGGCCTAGTGCCCGTGACAGGAAATTCACCAAAACACAACGTGGACACATCACAATTTTTGACAGAAAACAGAGGTGTTTTTTGCAAAGTGCCTACCTGTAGATTTTGGCCTCTAGCTCAGCTGGCACCTAGGTAAAACTACCACACCTGTGCTTTTTTGAAAACTAGAGACCTAGGGGAATCCAAGATGGGGTGACTTGTGGGGATCTGACCAGGTTCTGTTACCCAGAATCATTTGCAAACCTCAAAATTTGGCTAAAAAAACACATTTTCCTCACATTTTGGTGACAGACAGTTCTGGAATCAGAGAGGAGCCACAAATTTCCTTCCACCCAGCGTTCCCCCACGCCTCCCGATAAAAATGATACCTCACTTGTGTGGGTAGGCCTAGCGCCCGTGACAGGAAATGCCCCAAAACGCAACATGGACACATCACATTTTTTGAAAGAAAACAGAGGTGTTTTTTGCAAAGTGCCTACCTATAGATTTTGGCCTCTAGCTCAGCCGGCACCTAGGGAAACCTACCAAACCTGTGCATTTTTGGAAACTAGAGACCTAGGGGAATCCAAGATGAGGTGACTTGTGGGGCTCTGACCAGGTTCTGTTACCCAGAATCCTTTGCAAACCTCAAAATTTGGCTACAATAACACATTTTCGTCACATTTTGGTGACAGAAAGTTCTGGAATCAGAGAGGAGCCACAAATTTCCTTCCACCCAGCGTTCCCACAAGTCTCCCGATAAAAATTATACCTCACTTGTGTGGGTAGGCCTAGCGCCCGTGACAGGAAATTCCCCAAAACAGAACGTGGACACATCACAATTTTTGAGAGAAAACAGAGGTGTTTTTTGCAAAGTGCCTACCTGTAGATTTTGGCCTCTAGCTCAGCCAGCACCTATGGAAGCCTACCAAACCTGTGGATTTTTGAAAACTAGAGACCTAGGGGAATCTAAGATGGGGTGACTTGTGGGGCTCTGACCAGGTTCTGTTACCCAGAATCCTTTGCAAACCTCACAATTTGGCTAACAAAACACATTTTCCTCAAATTTTTGTGACAGAAAGTTCTGGAATCAGAGAGGAGCCACAAATTTCCTTCCACCCAGCGTTCCCCCACATCTCCCGATAAAAATGATACCTCACTTGTGTGAATAGGCCTAGCGCCCGCGACAGGAAATGCCCCAAAACGCAACGTGGACACATCACATTTTTTTAAAGAAAGCAGAGGTGTTATTTGCAAAGTGCCTACCTGTAGATTTTGGCCTCTTGCTCAGTCGGCACCTAGGGAAACATACCAAACCTGTGCATTTCTGAAAACTAGAGACCTAGGGGAATCCAAGATGGGGTGACTTGTGGGGCTCTGACGGGTTCTGTTACCCTGAATCCTTTGCAAACCTCAAAATTTGGCTAAAAAAACACATTTTCGTCACATTTTAATGACAGAAAGTTCTGGAATCAGAGAGGAGCCACAAATTTCCTTCCACCCAACGTTCCCCCACGCCTCCCGATAAAAATGATACCTCACTTGTGTGGGTAGGCCTAGCGCCCGTGACAGGAAATGCCCCAAAACGCAACGTGCACACATCACATTTTTTGAAAGAAAACAGGTGTTTTTTGCAAAGTGCCTACCTATAGATTTTGGCCTCTAGCTCAGCCGGCACCTAGGGAAACCTACCAAACCTGTGCATTTATTAAAACTAGAGCCCTAGGGGAATCCAAGATGGGGTGACTTGTGGGGCTCTGACCAGGTTCTGTTACCCAGAATCCTTTGCAAACTTCAAAATTTGGCTAAAAAAAAACATTTTCGTCACATTTTGGTGACAGAAAGTTCTGGAATCAGAGAGGAGCCACGAATTACCTTCCACCCAGCGTTCCCAAAAGTCTCCCGATAAAATTGATACCTCACTTGTGTGGGTAGGCCTAGCGCCCGTGACAGGAAATTCCCCAAAACACAACGTGGACACATCACAATTTTTGAGAGAAAACAGAGGTGTTTTTTGCAAAGTGCCTACCTGTAGATTTTGGCCTTTAGCTCAGCCAGCACCTAGGGAAAGCTACCAAACCTGTGCATTTTTGAAAACTAGAGACCTAGGGGAATCCAAGATGGGGTGACTTGTGGGGCTCTGACCAGGTTCTGTTACCCAGAATCCTTTGCAAACCGCACAATTTGGCTAACAAAACACATTTTCCTCACATTTTGGTGACAGAAAGTTCTGGAATCAGAGAGGAGCCACAAATTTCCTTCCACCCAGCATTCCCAAAAGTCTCCCGATAAAATTGATACCTCACTTGTGTGGGTAGGCCTAGCGCCCGTGACAGGAAATTCCCCAAAACACAACGTGGACACATCACAATTTTTGAGAGAAAACAGAGATGTTTTTTGCAAAGTGCCTACCTGTAGATTTTGGCCTCTAGCTCAGTTGGCACCTAGGGAAACATACCAAACCTGTGGATTTCTGAAAACTAGAGACCTAGGGGAATCTAAGATGGGGTGACTTGTGGGGCTCTGACCAGGTTCTGTTACCCAGAATCCTTTGCAAACCTCACAATTTGGCTAACAAAACACATTTTCCTCAAATTTTGGTGACAGAAAGTTCTGGAATCAGAGAGGAGCCACAAATTTCCTTCCACCCAGCGTTCCCCCACATCTCCCGATAAAAATGATACCTCACTTGTGTGAGTAGGCCTAGCGCCCGCGACAGGAAATGCCCCAAAACGCAACGTGGACACATCACATTTTTTTAAAGAAAGCAGAGGTGTTATTTGCAAAGTGCCTACCTGTAGATTTTGGCCTCTAGCTCAGTCGGCACCTAGGGAAACATACCAAACCTGTGCATTTCTGAAAACTAGAGACCTAGGGGAATCCAAGATGGGGTGACTTGTGGGGCTCTGACGGGTTCTGTTACCCCGAATCCTTTGCAAACCTCAAAATTTGGCTAAAAAAACACATTTTCGTCACATTTTAATGACAGAAAGTTCTGGAATCAGAGAGGAGCCACAAATTTCCTTCCACCCAACGTTTCCCCACGCCTCCCGATAAAAATGATACCTCACTTGTGTGGGTAGGCCTAGCGCCCGTGACAGGAAATGCCCCAAAACGCAACGTGCACACATCACATTTTTTGAAAGAAAACAGGTGTTTTTTGCAAAGTGCCTACCTATAGATTTTGGCCTCTAGCTCAGCCGGCACCTAGGGAAACCTACCAAACCTGTGCATTTTTTAAAACTAGAGCCCTAGGGGAATCCAAGATGGGGTGACTTGTGGGGCTCTGACCAGGTTCTGTTACCCAGAATCCTTTGCAAACTTCAAAATTTGGCTAAAAAAACACATTTTCGTCACATTTTGGTGACAGAAAGTTCTGGAATCAGAGAGGAGCCACAAATTACCTTCCACCCAGCGTTCCCAAAAGTCTCCCGATAAAATTGATACCTCACTTGTGTGGGTAGGCCTAGCGCCCGTGACAGGAAATTCCCCAAAACACAACGTGGACACATCACAATTTTTGAGAGAAAACAGAGGTGTTTTTTGCAAAGTGCCTACCTGTAGATTTTGGCCTCTAGCTCAGCCAGCACCTAGGGAAACCTACCAAACCTGTGCATTTCTGAAAACTAGAGACCTAGGGGAATCAAAGATGGGGTGACTTGTGGGGCTCTGACCAGGTTCTGTTACCCAGAATCCTTTGCAAACCTCACAATTTGGCTAACAAAACACATTTTCCTCAAATTTTGGTGACAGAAAGTTCTGGAATCAGAGAGGAGCCACAAATTTCCTTCCACCCAGCGTTCCCCCACATCTCCCGATAAAAATGATACCTCACTTGTGTGGGTAGGCCTAGCGCCCGTGACAGGAAATGCCCCAAAACGCAACGTGGACACATCACATTTTTTTTAAAGAAAACAGAGGTGTTTTTTGCAAAGTGCCTACCTGTAGATTTTGTCCTCTAGCTCAGTCGGCACCTAGGGAAACCTACCAAACCTGTGCATTGTTTAAAACTAGAGACCTAGGGGAATCCAAGATGGGGTGACTTGTGGGGCTCTGACCAGGTTCTGTTACCCAGAATCCTTTGCAAACCTAAAAATGTGGCTAAAAAAACACATTTTCCTCACATTTTGGTGAGAGAAAGTTCTGGAATCAGAGAGGAGCCATGAATTTCCTTCCACCCAGCGTTCCCACAAGTCTCCCGATAAAAAGGATACCTCACTTGTGTGAGTAGGCCTAGTGCCCGTGACAGGAAATTCACCAAAACACAACGTGGACACATCACAATTTTTGAAAGAAAACAGAGGTGTTTTTTGCAAAGTGCCTACCTGTAGATTTTGGCCTCTAGCTCAGTCGGCACCTAGGGAAACCTACCAAACCTGTGTATTGTTTAAAACTAGAGACCTAGGGGAATCCAAGATGGGGTGACTTGTGGGGATCTGACCAGGTTCTGTTACCCAGAATCCTTTGCAAACCTAAAAATATGGCTACAAAAACACATTTTCGTCACATTTTGGTGACAGAAAGTTCTGGAATCAGAGAGGAGCCACAACTTTCCTTCCACCCAGCGTTCCCACAAGTCTCCCGATAAAAATGATACCTCACTTGTGTGGGTTGGCCTAGCGCCCGCGACAAGAAATGCCCCAAAACACAACGTGGACACATCACAATTTTTGAGAGAAAACAGAGGTGTTTTTTGCAAAGTGCCTACCTGTAGATTTTGGCCTCTAGCTCAGTTGGCACCTAGGGAAACATACCAAACCTGTGCATTTCTGAAAACTAGAGACCTAGGGGAATCCAAGATGGGGTGACTCGTGGGGCTCTGACGGGTTCTGTTACCCCGAATCCTTTGCAAACCTCAAAATTTGGCTAAAAAAACACATTTTCGTCACATTTTAATGACAGAAAGTTCTGGAATCAGAGAGGAGCCACAAATTTCCTTCCACCCAACGTTCCCCCATGCCTCCCGATAAAAATGATACCTCACTTGTGTGGGTAGGCCTAGCGCCCGTGACAGGAAATGCCCCAAAACGCAACGTGCACACATCACATTTTTTTAAAGAAAACCGAGGTGTTTTTTGCAAAGTGCCTACCTATAGATTTTGGCTTCTAGCTCAGCCGGCACCTATGGAAACGTACCAAACCTGTGCATTTTTGGAAACTAGAGACCTAGGGGAATCCAAGATGGGGTGACTCGTGGGGCTCTGACCAGGTTCTGTTACCCAGAATCCTTTGCAAACCTCAAAATTTGGCTAAAAAAACACATTTTCGTCACATTTTGGTGACAGAAAGTTCTGGAATCAGAGAGGAGCCACAAATTTCCTTCCACCCAGCGTTCCCAAAAGTCTCCCGATAAAAATGATACCTCACTTGTGTGGGTAGGCCTAGCGTCCGTAACAGGAAATTCCCCAAAACACAACGTGGACACATCACAATTTTTGACAGAAAACAGAGGTGTTTTTTGCAAAGTGCCTACCTGTAGATTTTGGCCTCTAGCTCAGCCGGCACCTAGGGAAACCTACCAAACCTGCGCATTTTTTAAAACTAGAGACCTAGGGGAATCCAAGATGGGGTGACTTGTGGGGCTCTGACCAGGTTCTGTTACCCAGAATCCTTTGCAAACCTCACAATTTGGCTAACAAAACACATTTTCCTCAAATCTTGGTGACAGAAAGTTCTGGAATCAGAGAGGAGCCACAAATTTCCTTCCACCCAGCGTTCCCCCACATCTCCCGATAAAAATGATACCTCACTTGTGTGGGTTGGCCTAGCGCCCGCGACAGGAAATGTCCCAAAACACAACGTGGACACATCACAATTTTTGAGAGAAAACAGAGGTGTTTTTTGCAAAGTGCCTACCTGTAGATTTTGGCCTCTAGCTCAGTTGGCACCTAGGGAAACATACCAAACCTGTGCATTTCTGAAAACTAGAGACCTAGGGGAATCCAAGATGGGGTGACTTGTGGGGCTCTGACGGGTTCTGTTACCCCGAATCCTTTGCAAACCTCAAAATTTGGCTAAAAAAACACATTTTCGTCACATTTTAATGACAGAAAGTTCTGGAATCAGAGAGGAGCCACAAATTTCCTTCCACCCAACGTTCCCCCATGCCTCCCGATAAAAATGATACCTCACTTGTGTGGGTAGGCCTAGCGCCCGTGACAGGAAATGCCCCAAAACGCAACGTGCACACATCACATTTTTTGAAAGAAAACCGAGGTGTTTTTTGCAAAGTGCCTACCTATAGATTTTGGCCTCTAGCTCAGCCGGCACCTATGGAAACCTAGCAAACCTGTGCATTTTTGGAAACTAGAGACCTAGGGGAATCCAAGATGGGGTGACTCGTGGGGCTCTGACCAGGTTCTGTTACCCAGAATCCTTTGCAAACCTCAAAATTTGGCTAAAAAAACACATTTTCGTCACATTTTGGTGACAGAAAGTTCTGGAATCAGAGAGGAGCCACAAATTTCCTTCCACCCAGTGTTCCCAAAAGTCTCCCGATAAAATTGATACCTCACTTGTGTGGGTAGGCCTAGCGCCCGTGACAGGAAATTCCCCAAAACACAACGTGGACACATCACAATTTTTGAGAGAAAACAGAGGTGTTTTTTGCAAAGTGCCTACCTGTAGATTTTGGCCTCTAGCTCAGCCAGCACCTAGGGAAACCTACCAAACCTGTGCATTTTTGAAAACTAGAGACCTAGGGGAATCCAAGATGGGGTGACTTGTGGGGCTCTGACCAGGTTCTGTTACCCAGAATCCTTTGCAAACCTCACAATTTGGCTAACAAAACACATTTTCCTCACATTTTGGTGACAGAAAGTTCTGGAATCAGAGAGGAGCCACAAATTTCCTTCCACCCAGCGTTCCCAAAAGTCTCCCGATAAAATTGATACCTCACTTGTGTGGGTAGGCCTAGCGCCCGTGACAGGAAATTCCCCAAAACACAACGTGGACACATCACAATTTTTGAGAGAAAACAGAGGTATTTTTTGCAAAGGGCCTACCTGTAGATTTCGGCCTCTAGCTCAGCCAGCACCTAGGGAAACCTACCAAAAATGTGCATTTTTGAAAACTAGAGACCTAGGGGAATCCAAGATGGGGTGACTTGTGGGGCTCTGACCAGGTTCTGTTACCCAGAATCCTATTGCAAACCTCACAATTTGGCTAACAAAACACATTTTCCTCAAATTTTGGTGACAGAAAGTTCTGGAATCAGAGAGGAGCCACAAATTTCCTTCCACCCAGCGTTCCCCCACATCTCCCGATAAAAATGATACCTCACTTGTGTGGGTAGGCCTAGCGCCCGCGACAGGAAATGCCCCAAAACGCAACGTGGACACATCACATTTTTTTAAAGAAAACAGAGGTGTTTTTTGCAAAGTGCCTACCTGTAGATTTTGTCCTCTAGCTCAGTCGGCACCTAGGGAAACCTACCAAACCTGTGCATTGTTTAAAACTAGAGACCTAGGGGAATCCAAGATGGGGTGACTTGTGGGGCTCTGACCAGGTTCTGTTACCCAGAATCCTTTGCAAACCTAAAAATGTGGCTAAAAAAACACATTTTCCTCACATTTTGGTGAGAGAAAGTTCTGGAATCAGAGAGCAGCCATGAATTTCCTTCCACCCAGCGTTCCCACAATTCTCCCGATAAAAAGGATACCTCACTTGTGTGAGTAGGCCTAGTGCCCGTAACAGGAAATTCACCAAAACACAACGTGGACATATCATAATTTTTGACAGAAAACAGAGGTGTTTTTTGCAAAGTGCCTACCTGTAGATTTTGGCCTCTAGCTCAGCCGGCACCGAGGGAAAACTACTACACCTGTGCTTTTTTGAAAACTGGAGACCTAGGGGAATCCAAGATGGGGTGACTTGTGGGGATCTGGCCAGGTTCTGTTACCCAGAATCCTTTGCAAACCTCAAAATTTGGCTAAAAAAACACATTTTCCTCACATTTTGGTGACAGAAAGTTCTGGAATCAGAGAGGAGCCACAAATTTCCTTCCACCCAGCGTTCCCCCACGCCTCCCAATAAAAATGATACCTCACTTGTGTGGGTAGGCCTATCGCCCGTGACAGGAAATGCCCCAAAACGCAACATGGACACATCACATTTTTTGAAAGAAAACAGAGGTGTTTTTTGCAAAGTGCCTACCTATAGATTTTGGCCTCTAGCTCAGCCGGCACCTAGGGAAACCTACCAAACCTGTGCATTTTTGGAAACTAGAGACCTAGGGGAATCCAATATGGGGTGACTTGTGGGGCTCTGACCAGGTTCTGTTACCCAGAATCCTTTGCAAACCTCAAAATTTGGCTACAAAAACACATTTTCGTCACATTTTGGTGACAGGAAGTTCTGGAATCAGAGAGGAGCCACAAATTTCCTTCCACCCAGCGTTCCCACACATCTCCCGATAAAATTGATACCTCACTTGTGTGGGTAGGCCTAGCGCCCGTGACAGGAAATTCCCCAAAACAGAACGTGGACACATCACAATTTTTTAGAGAAAACAGAGGTGTTTTTTGCAAAGTGCCTACCTGTAGATTTTGGCCTCTAGCTCAGCCAGCACCTAGGGAAGCCTACCAAACCTGTGGATTTTTGAAAACTAGAGACCTAGGGGAATCTAAGATGGGGTGACTTGTGGGGCTTTGACCAGGTTCTGTTTGCCAGAATCCTTTGCAAACCTCACAATTTGGCTAACAAAACACATTTTCCTCAAATTTTGGTGACAGAAAGTTCTGGAATCAGAGAGGAGCCACAAATTTCCTTCCACCCAGCGTTCCCCCACATCTCCCGATAAAAATGATACCTCACTTGTGTGAGTAGGCCTAGCGCCCGCGACAGGAAATGCCCCAAAACACAACGTGGACAGATCACATTTTTTGAAAGAAAACAGAGGTGTTTTTTGCAAAGTGCCTACCTGTAGATTTTGGCCTCTAGCTCAGTCGGCACCTAGGGAAACATACCAAACCTGTGCATTTCTGAAAACTAGAGACCTAGGGGAATCCAAGATGGGGTGACTTGTGGGGCTCTGACGGGTTCTGTTACCCCGAATCCTTTGCAAACCTCTAAATTTGGCTAAAAAAACACATTTTCGTCACATTTTAATGACAGAAAGTTCTGGAATCAGAGAGGAGCCTCAAATTTCCTTCCACCCAACGTTCCCCCATGCCTCCCGATAAAAATGATACCTCACTTGTGTGGGTAGGCCTAGCGCCCGTGACAGGAAATGCCCCAAAACGCAACGTGCACACATCACATTTTTTGAAAGAAAACAGAGGTGTTTTTTGCAAAGTGCCTACCTATAGATTTTGGCCTCTAGCTCAGCCGGCACCTAGGGAAACCTACCAAACCTGTGCATTTTTGGAAACTAGAGACCTAGGGGAATCCAAGATGGGGTGACTTGTGGGGCTCTGACCAGGTTCTGTTACCCAGAATCCTTTGCAAACCTCAAAATTTGGCTACAAAAACACATTTTCGTCACATTTTGGTGACAGAAAGTTCTGGAATCAGAGAGGAGCCACAAATTTCCTTCCACCCAGCGTTCCCACACGTCTCCCGATAAAATTGATACCTCACTTGTGTGGGTAGGACTAGCGCCCGTGACAGGAAATTTCCCAAAACAGAACGTGGACACATCACAATTTTTGAGAGAAAACAGAGGTGTTTTTTTGCAAAGTGCCTACCTGTAGATTTTGGCCTCTAGCTCAGCCAGCACCTAGGGAAGCCTACCAAACCTGTGGATTTCTGAAAACTAGAGACCTAGGGGAATCTAAGATGGGGTGACTTGTGGGGCTTTGACCAGGTTCTGTTACCCAGAATCCTTTGCAAACCTCACAATTTGGCTAACAAAACACATTTTCCTCAAATTTTGGTGACAGAAAGTTCTGGAATCAGAGAGGAGCCACAAATTTCCTTCCACCCAGCGTTCCCCCACATCTCCCGATAAAAATGATACCTCACTTGTGTGAGTAGGCCTAGCGCCCGCGACAGGAAATGCCCCAAAACACAACGTGGACAGATCACATTTTTTGAAAGAAAACAGAGGTGTTTTTTGCAAAGTGCCTACCTGTAGATTTTGGCCTCTAGCTCAGTCGGCACCTAGGGAAACATACCAAACCTGTGCATTTCTGAAAACTAGAGACCTAGGGGAATCCAAGATGGGGTGACTTGTGGGGCTCTGACGGGTTCTGTTACCCCGAATCCTTTGCAAACCTTTAAATTTGGCTAAAAAAACACATTTTCGTCACATTTTAATGACAGAAAGTTCTGGAATCAGAGAGGAGCCACAAATTTCCTTCCACCCAACGTTCCCCCATGCCTCCCGATAAAAATGATACCTCACTTGTGTGGGTAGGCCTAGCGCCCGTGACAGGAAATGCCCCAAAACGCAACGTGCACACATCACATTTTTTGAAAGAAAACAGAGGTGTTTTTTGCAAAGTGCCTACCTATAGATTTTGGCCTCTAGCTCAGCCGGCACCTAGGGAAACCTACCAAACCTGTGCATTTTTGGAAACTAGAGACCTAGGGGAATCCAAGATGGGGTGACTTGTGGGGCTCTGACCAGGTTCTGTTACCCAGAATCCTTTGCAAACCTCAAAATTTGGCTTCAAAAACACATTTTCGTCACATTTTGGTGACAGAAAGTTCTGGAATCAGAGAGGAGCCACAAATTTCCTTCCACCCAGCGTTCCCACACGTCTCCCGATAAAATTGATACCTCACTTGTGTGGGTAGGACTAGCGCCCGTGACAGGAAATTTCCCAAAACAGAACGTGGACACATCACAATTTTTGAGAGAAAACAGAGGTGTTTTTTGCAAAGTGCCTACCTGTAGATTTTGGCCTCTAGCTCAGCCAGCTCCTAGGGAAGCCTACCAAACCTGTGGATTTCTGAAAACTAGAGACCTAGGGGAATCCAAGATGGGGTGACTTGTGGGGCTCTGACGGGTTCTGTTACCCCGAATCCTTTGCAAACCTCAAAATTTGGCTAAAAAAACACATTTTCGTCACATTTTAATGAGAGAAAGTTCTGGAATCAGAGAGGAGCCACAAATTTCCTTCAACCCAACGTTCCCCCACGCCTCCCGATAAAAATGATACCTCACTTGTGTGGGTAGGCCTAGCGCCCGTGACAGCAAATGCCCCAAAACGCAATGTGCACACATCAGATTTTTTGAAAGAAAACAGAGGTGTTTTTTGCAAAGTGCCTACCTATAGATTTTGGCCTCTAGCTCAGCCGGCACCTAGGGAAACCTACCAAACCTGTGCATTTTTTAAAACTAGAGCCCTAGGGGAATCCAAGATGGGGTGACTTGTGGGGCTCTGACCAGGTTCTGTTACCCAGAATCCTTTGCAAACCTCAAAATTTGGCTAAAAAAACACATTTTCGTCACATTTTGGTGACAGAAAGTTCTGGAATCAGAGAGGAGCCACAAATTTCCTTCCACCCAGCGTTCCCAAAAGTCTCCCGATAAAATTGATACCTCACTTGTGTGGGTAGGCCTAGCGCCCGTGACAGGAAATTCCCCAAAACACAACGTGGACACATCACAATTTTTTAGAGAAAACAGAGGTGTTTTTTGCAAAGTGCCTACCTGTAGATTTTGGCCTCTAGCTCAGCCAGCACCTAGGGAAACCTACCAAACCTGTGCATTTTTGAAAACTAGAGACCTAGGGGAATCCAAGATGGGGTGACTTGTGGGGCTCTGACGGGTTCTGTTACCCCGAATCCTTTGCAAACCTCAAAATTTGGCTAAAAAAACACATTTTCGTCACATTTTGGTGATAGAAAGTTCTGGAATCAGAGAGGAGACACAAATTTCCTTCCACCCAGCGTTCCCCCACGCCTCCCAATAAAAATGATACCTCACTTGTGTGGGTAGGCCTAGCGCCCGTGACAGGAAATGCCCCAAAACGCAACATGGACACATCACATTTTTTTAAAGAAAACAGAGGTGTTTTTTGCAAAGTGCCTACCTATAGATTTTGGCCTCTAGCTCAGCCGGCACCTAGGGAAAACTACTACACCTGTGCTTTTTTGAAAACTAGAGACCTAGGGGAATCCAAGATGGGGTGACTTGTGGGGATCTGGCCAGGTTCTGTTACCCAGAATCCTTTGCAAACCTCAAAATTTGGCTAAAAAAACACATTTTCCTCACATTTTGGTGACAGAAAGTTCTGGAATCAGAGAGGAGCCACAAATTTCCTTCCACCCAGCGTTCCCCCACGCCTCCCAATAAAAATGATACCTCACTTGTGTGGGTAGTCCTAGCGCCCGTGACAGGAAATGCCCCAAAACGCAACATGGACACATCACATTTTTTGAAAGAAAACAGAGGTGTTTTTTGCAAAGTGCCTACCTATAGATTTTGGCCTCTAGCTCAGCCGGCACCTAGGGAAACCTACCAAACCTGTGCATTTTTGGAAACTAGAGACCTAGGGGAATCCAATATGGGGTGACTTGTGGGGCTCTGACCAGGTTCTGTTACCCAGAATCCTTTGCAAACCTCAAAATTTGGCTACAAAAACACATTTTCGTCACATTTTGGTGACAGGAAGTTCTGGAATCAGAGAGGAGCCACAAATTTCCTTCCACCCAGCGTTCCCACACGTCTCCCGATAAAATTGATACCTCACTTGTGTGGGTAGGCCTAGCGCCCGTGACAGGAAATTCCCCAAAACAGAACGTGGACACATCACAATTTTTGAGAGAAAACAGAGGTGTTTTTTGCAAAGTGCCTACCTGTAGATTTTGGCCTCTAGCTCAGCCAGCACCTAGGGAAGCCTACCAAACCTGTGGATTTTTGAAAACTAGAGACCTAGGGGAATCTAAGATGGGGTGACTTGTGGGGCTTTGACCAGGTTCTGTTACCCAGAATCCTTTGCAAACCTCACAATTTGGCTAACAAAACACATTTTCCTCAAATTTTGGTGACAGAAAGTTCTGGAATCAGAGAGGAGCCACAAATTTCCTTCCACCCAGCGTTCCCCCACATCTCCCGATAAAAATGATACCTCACTTGTGTGAGTAGGCCTAGCGCCCGCGACAGGAAATGCCCCAAAACACAACGTGGACAGATCACATTTTTTGAAAGAAAACAGAGGTGTTTTTTGCAAAGTGCCTACCTGTAGATTTTGGCCTCTAGCTGAGTCGGCACCTAGGGAAACATACCAAACCTGTGCATTTCTGAAAACTAGAGACCTAGGGGAATCCAAGATGGGGTGACTTGTGGGGCTCTGACGGGTTCTGTTACCCCGAATCCTTTGCAAGCCTCTAAATTTGGCTAAAAAAACACATTTTCGTCACATTTTAATGACAGAAAGTTCTGGAATCAGAGAGGAGCCACAAATTTCCTTCCACCCAACGTTCCCCCATGCCTCCCGATAAAAATGATACCTCACTTGTGTGGGTAGGCCTAGCGCCCGTGACAGGAAATGCCCCAAAACGCAACGTGCACACATCACATTTTTTGAAAGAAAACAGAGGTGTTTTTTGCAAAGTGCCTACCTATAGATTTTGACCTCTAGCTCAGCCGGCACCTAGGGAAACCTACCAAACCTGTGCATTTTTGGAAACTAGAGACCTAGGGGAATCCAAGATGGGGTGACTTGTGGGGCTCTGACCAGGTTCTGTTACCCAGAATCCTTTGCAAACCTCAAAATTTTGCTACAAAAACACATTTTCGTCACATTTTGGTGACAGAAAGTTCTGGAATCAGAGAGGAGCCACAAATTTCCTTCCACCCAGCGTTCCCACACGTCTCCCGATAAAATTGATACCTCACTTGTGTGGGTAGGACTAGCGCCCGTGACAGGAAATTTCCCAAAACAGAACGTGGACACATCACAATTTTTGAGAGAAAACAGAGGTGTTTTTTGCAAAGTGCCTACCTGTAGATTTTGGCCTCTAGCTCAGCCAGCACCTAGGGAAGCCTACCAAACCTGTGGATTTCTGAAAACTAGAGACCTAGGGGAATCCAAGATGGGGTGACTTGTGGGGCTCTGACGGGTTCTGTTACCCCGAATCCTTTGCAAACCTCAAAATTTGGCTAAAAAAACACATTTTCGTCACATTTTAATGACAGAAAGTTCTGGAATCAGAGAGGAGCCACAAATTTCCTTCAACCCAACGTTCCCCCACGCCTCCCGATAAAAATGATACCTCACTTGTGTGGGTAGGCCTAGCGCCCGTGACAGCAAATGCCCCAAAACGCAACGTGCACACATCAGATTTTTTGAAAGAAAACAGAGGTGTTTTTTGCAAAGTGCCTACCTATAGATTTTGGCCTCTAGCTCAGCCGGCACCTAGGGAAACCTACCAAACCTGTGCATTTTTTAAAACTAGAGCCCTAGGGGAATCCAAGATGGGGTGACTTGTGGGGCTCTGACCAGGTTCTGTTACCCAGAATCCTTTGCAAACCTCAAAATTTGGCTAAAAAAACACATTTTCGTCACATTTTGGTGACAGAAAGTTCTGGAATCAGAGAGGAGCCACAAATTTCCTTCCACCCAGCGTTCCCAAAAGTCTCCCAATAAAATTGATACCTCACTTGTGTGGGTAGGCCTAGCGCCCGTGACAGGAAATTCCCCAAAACACAACGTGGACACATCACAATTTTTTAGAGAAAACAGAGGTGTTTTTTGCAAAGTGCCTACCTGTAGATTTTGGCCTCTAGCTCAGCCAGCACCTAGGGAAACCTACCAAACCTGTGCATTTTTGAAAACTAGAGACCTAGGGGAATCCAAGATGGGGTGACTTGTGGGGCTCTGACCAGGTTCTGTTACCCAGAATCCTTTTCAAACCTCACAATTTGGATAACAAAACACATTTTCCTCACATTTTGGTGACAGAAAGTTCTGGAATCAGAGAGGAGACACAAATTTCCTTCCACCCAGCGTTCCCCCACATCTCCTGATAAAAATGATACCTCACTTGTGTGGGTAGGCCTAGCGCCCGCAACAGGAAATGCCCCAAAACGCAACGTGGACACATCACATTTTTTGAAAGAAAACAGAGGTGTTTTTTGCAAAGTGCCTACCTGTAGATTTTGTCCTCTAGCTCAGTCGGCACCTAGGGAAACCTACCAAACCTGTGCATTGTTTAAAACTAGAGACCTAGGGGAATCCAAGATGGGGTGACTTGTGGGGCTCTGACCAGGTTCTGTCACCCAGAATCCTTTGCAAACCTAAAAATTTGGCTGCAAAAACACATTTTCGTCACATTTTGGTGACAGAAAGTTCTGGAATCAGAGAGGAGCCACAAATTACCTTCCACCCAGCGTTCCCACAAGTCTCCCGATAAAAATGATACCTCACTTGTGTGGGTAGGCCTAGCGTCCGTAACAGGAAATTCCCCAAAACACAACGTGGATACATCACAATTTTTGACAGAAAACAGAGGTTTTTTTTGCAAAGTGCCTACCTGTAGATTTTGGCCTCTAGCTCAGCCGGTACCTAGGGAAACCTACCAAACCTGTGCATTTTTTAAAACTAGAGACCTAGGGGAAACCAAGATGGGGTGACTTGTGGGGCTCTGACCAGGTTCTGTTACCCAGAATCCTTTGCAAACCTCACAATTTGGCTAACAAAACACATTTTCCTCAAATCTTGGTGACAGAAAGTTCTGGAATCAGAGAGGAGCCACAAATTTCCTTCCACCCAGCGTTCCCCCTCATCTCCCGATAAAAATGATACCTCACTTGTGTGGGTTGGCCTAGCGCCCGCGACAAGAAATGCCCCAAAACGCAACGTGAACAGATCACATTTTTTTAAAGAAAACAGAGGTGTTTTTTGCCAAGTGCCTACCTGTAGATTTTGGCCTCTAGCTCAGTCGGCACCTAGGGAAACCTACCAAACCTGTGCATTGTTTAAAACTAGAGACCTAGGGGAATCCATGATGGGGTGACTTGTGGGGCTCTGACCAGGTTCTGTTACCCAGAATCCTTTGCAAACCTAAAAATGTGGCTAAAAAAACACATTTTCCTCACATTTTGGTGACAGAAAGTTCTTAAATCAGAGAGGAGCCACAAATTTCCTTCCACCCAGCGTTCCCACAAGTCTCCCGATAAAAATGATACCTCACTTGTGTGGGCAGGGCTAGCACCCGCGACAGAAAATGGCCCAAAACACAACGTGGACACATCACATTTTTTCACAGAAATCAGAGGTGTTTTTTGCAAAGTGCCTACCTGTAGATTTTGGCCTCTAGCTCAGCCGGCACCTAGGGAAAACTACTACACCTGTGCTTTTTTGAAAACTAGAGACCTAGGGGAATCCAAGATGGGGTGACTTGTGGGGATCTGACCAGGTTCTGTTACCCAGAATCCTTTGCAAACCTAAAAATTTGGCTAAAAATACAAATTTTCCTCACATTTTGGTAAGAGAAAGTTCTGGAATCAGAGAGGAGCCACGAATTTCCTTCCACCCAGCGTTCCCACAAGTCTCCCGATAAAAATGATACCTCACTTGTGTGGGTAGGCCTAGCGTCCGTAACAGGAAATTCCCTAAAACACAATGTGGACACATCACAATTTTTGACAGAAAACAGAGGTGTTTTTTGCAAAGTGCCTACCTGTAGATTTTGGCCTCTAGCTCAGCCGGCACCTAGGGAAACCTACCAAACCTGTGCATTTTTTAAAACTAGAGACCTAGGGGAATCCATGATGGGGTGACTTGTGGGGCTCTGACCAGGTTCTGTTACCCAGAATCCTTTGCAAACGTAAAAATGTGGCTAAAAAAACACATTTTCCTCACATTTTGGTGACAGAAAGTTCTTAAATCAGAGAGGAGCCACAAATTTCCTTCCACCCAGCGTTCCCACAAGTCTCCCGATAAAAATGATACCTCACTTGTGTGGGTAGGGCTAGCACCCGCGACAGAAAATGGCCCAAAACACAACATGGACACATCAAATTTTTTCACAGAAATCAGAGGTGTTTTTTGCAAAGTGCCTACCTGTAGATTTTGGCTGCTAGCTCAGCCGACACCTAGGGAAACCTACCAAACCTGTGCATTTCTGAAAACTAGAGACCTAGGGGAATCCAAGATGGGGTGACTTGTGGGGCTCTGACGGGTTCTGTTACCCCGAATCCTTTGCAAACCTCAAAATTTGGCTAAAAAAACACATTTTCGTCACATTTTGGTGATAGAAAGTTCTGGAATCAGAGAGGAGCCACAAATTTCCTTCCACCCAGCGTTCCCCAACGCCTCCCCATAAAAATGATACCTCACTTGTGTGGGTAGGCCTAGCGCCCGTGACAGGAAATTCCCCAAAACGCAACGTGGACACATCACATTTTTTGAAAGAGAACAGAGGTGTTTTTTGCAAAGTGCCTACCTATAGATTTTGGCCTCTAGCTCAGCCGGTACCTAGGGAAACCTCCCAAACCTGTGCATTTGTGAAAACTAGAGACCTAGGGGAATCCAAGATGGGGTGACTTGTGGGGCTCTGACAGGTTCTGTTACCCCGAATCCTTTGCAAACCTCAAAATTTGGCTAAAAAAACACATTTTCGTCACATTTTGGTGATAGAAAGTTCTGGAATCAGAGAGGAGCCACAAATTTCCTTCCACCCAGCGTTCCCCCACATCTCCTGATAAAAATGATGCCTCACTTGTGTGGGTAGGCCTAGCGCCCGCAACAGGAAATGCCCCAAAACGCAACGTGGACACATCACATTTTTTTAAAGAAAACAGAGGTGTTTTTTCCAAAGTGCCTACCTGTAGATTTTCTCCTCTAGCTCAGTCGGCACCTAGGGAAACCTACCAAACCTGTGCATTGTTTAAAACTAGAGACCTAGGGGAATCCATGATGGGGTGACTTGTGGGGCTCTGACCAGGTTCTGTTACCCAGAATCCTTTGCAAACCTAAAAATGTGGCTAAAAAAACACATTTTCCTCACATTTTGGAGACAGAAAGTTCTTAAATCAGAGAGGAGCCACAAATTTCCTTCCACCCAGCGTTCCCACAAGTCTCCCGATAAAAATGATACCTCACTTGTGTGGGTAGGGCTAGCACCCGCGACAGAAAATGGCCCAAAACACATTCTGGACACATCACATTTTTTCACAGAAATCAGAGGTGTTTTTTGCAAAGTGCCTACCTGTAGATTTTGGCCTCTAGCTCAGCCGACACCTAGGGAAACCTACCAAACCTGTGCATTTCTGAAAACTAGAGACCTAGGGGAATCTAAAATGGGGTGACTTGTGGGGCTCTGACCAGGTTCTGTTACCCCGAATCCTTTGCAAACCTCAAAATTTGGCTAAAAAAACACATTTTCGTCACATTTTGGTGATAGAAAGTTCTGGAATCAGAGAGGAGCCACAAATTTCCTTCCACCCAGCGTTCCCCAACGCCTCCCCATAAAAATGATACCTCACTTGTGTGGGTAGGCCTAGCGCCCGTGACAGGAAATTCCCCAAAACGCAACGTGGACACATCACATTTTTTGAAAGAGAACAGAGGTGTTTTTTGCAAAGTGCCTACCTATAGATTTTGGCCTCTAGCTCAGCCGGTACCTAGGGAAACCTCCCAAACCTGTGCATTTGTGAAAACTAGAGACCTAGGGGAATCCAAGATGGGGTGACTTGTGGGGCTCTGACCAGGTTCTGTTTCCCAGAATCCTTTGCAAACCTAACAATTTGGCTAACAAAACACATTTTCCTCAAATTTTGGTGACAGAAAGTTCTGGAATCAGAGAGGAGCCACAAATTTCCTTCCACCCAGCGTTCTGCCACACATCTGCCGATAAAAATGATACCTCACTTGTGTGGGTAGGCCTAGCGCCCGCGACAGGAAATGCCCCAAAACGCAACGTGGATACATCACATTTTTTGAAAGAAAACAGAGGTGTTTTTTGCAAAGTGCCTACCTGTAGATTTTGGCCTCTAGCTCAGTGGGCACCTAGGGAAACCTACCAAACCTGTACATTTTTTAAAACTAGAGACCTAGAGGAATCCAAGATGGGGTGACTTGTGGGGCTCTGACCAAGTTCTGTTACCCAGAATCCTTTGCAAACCTAAACATTTGGCTAAAAATACACATTTTCCTCACATTTTGGTAAGAGAAAGTTCTGGAATCAGAGAGGAGCCACGTATTTCCTTCCACCCAGCGTTCCCACAAGTCTCCCGATAAAAATGATACCTCACTTGTGTGGGTAGGCCTAGCGTCCGTAACAGGAAATTCCCCAAAACACAATGTGGACACATCACCATTTTTGACAGAAAACAGAGGTGTTTTTTGCAAAGTGCCTACCTGTAGATTTTGGCCTCTAGCTCAGCCGGCACCTAGGGAAACCTACCAAACCTGTGCATTTTTTAAAACTAGAGACCTAGGGGAATCCATGATGGGGTGACTTGTGGGGCTCTGACCAGGTTCTGTTACCCAGAATCCTTTGCAAACCTAAAAATGTGGCTAAAAAAACATATTTTCCTCACATTTTGGTGACAGAAAGTTCTTAAATCAGAGAGGAGCCACAAATTTCCACCCACCCAGCGTTCCCACAAGTCTCCCGATAAAAATGATACCTCACTTGTGTGGGTAGGGCTAGCACCCGTGACAGAAAATGGCCCAAAACACATTCTGGACACATCACATTTTTTCACAGAAATCAGAGGTGTTTTTTGCAAAGTGCCTACCTGTAGATTTTGGCCTCTAGCTCAGCCGACACCTAGGGAAACCTACCAAACCTGTGCATTTCTGAAAACTAGAGACCTAGGGGAATCTAAAATGGGGTGACTTGTGGGGCTCTGACCAGGTTCTGTTACCCCGAATCCTTTGCAAACCTCAAAATTTGGCTAAAAAAACACATTTTCGTCACATTTTGGTGATAGAAAGTTCTGGAATCAGAGAGGAGCCACAAATTTCCTTCCACCCAGCGTTCCCCAACGCCTCCCCATAAAAATGATACCTCACTTGTGTGGGTAGGCCTAGCGCCCGTGACAGGAAATTCCCCAAAACGCAACGTGGACACATCACATTTTTTGAAAGAGAACAGAGGTGTTTTTTGCAAAGTGCCTACCTATAGATTTTGGCCTCTAGCTCAGCCGGTACCTAGGGAAACCTCCCAAACCTGTGCATTTGTGAAAACTAGAGACCTAGGGGAATCCAAGATGGGGTGACTTGTGGGGCTCTGACCAGGTTCTGTTTCCCAGAATCCTTTGCAAACCTAACAATTTGGCTAACAAAACACATTTTCCTCAAATTTTGGTGACAGAAAGTTCTGGAATCAGAGAGGAGCCACAAATTTCCTTCCACCCAGCGTTCTGCCACACATCTGCCGATAAAAATGATACCTCACTTGTGTGGGTAGGCCTAGCGCCCGCGACAGGAAATGCCCCAAAACGCAACGTGGATACATCACATTTTTTGAAAGAAAACAGAGGTGTTTTTTGCAAAGTGCCTACCTGTAGATTTTGGCCTCTAGCTCAGTCGGCACCTAGGGAAACCTACCAAACCTGTACATTTTTTAAAACTAGAGACCTAGAGGAATCCAAGATGGGGTGACTTGTGGGGCTCTGACCAAGTTCTGTTACCCAGAATCCTTTGCAAACCTAAACATTTGGCTAAAAATACACATTTTCCTCACATTTTGGTAAGAGAAAGTTCTGGAATCAGAGAGGAGCCACGTATTTCCTTCCACCCAGCGTTCCCACAAGTCTCCCGATAAAAATGATACCTCACTTGTGTGGGTAGGCCTAGCGTCCGTAACAGGAAATTCCCCAAAACACAATGTGGACACATCACCATTTTTGACAGAAAACAGAGGTGTTTTTTGCAAAGTGCCTACCTGTAGATTTTGGCCTCTAGCTCAGCCGGCACCTAGGGAAACCTACCAAACCTGTGCATTTTTTAAAACTAGAGACCTAGGGGAATCCATGATGGGGTGACTTGTGGGGCTCTGACCAGGTTCTGTTACCCAGAATCCTTTGCAAACCTAAAAATGTGGCTAAAAAAACATATTTTCCTCACATTTTGGTGACAGAAAGTTCTTAAATCAGAGAGGAGCCACAAATTTCCACCCACCCAGCGTTCCCACAAGTCTCCCGATAAAAATGATACCTCACTTGTGTGGGTAGGGCTAGCACCCGCGACAGAACATGGCCCAAAACACAACGTGAACACATCACATTTTTTCACAGAAATCAGAGGTGTTTTTTGCAAAGTGCCTACCTGTAGATTTAGGCCTCTAGCTCAGTCGGCACCTAGGGAAACCTACCAAACCTGTGCATTTCTGAAAACCAGAGACCTAGGGAATCCAAGATGGGGTGACTTGTGGGGCTCTGACGGGTTCTGTTACCCCGAATCCTTTGCAAACCTCAAAATTTGGCTAAAAAAACACATTTTCGTCACATTTTGGTGATAGAAAGTTCTGGAATCAGAGAGGAGCCACAAATTTCCTTCCACCCAGCGTTCCCCAACGCCTCCCCATAAAAATGATACCTCACTTGTGTGGGTAGGCCTAGCTCCCGTGACAGGAAATTCCCCAAAACGCAACGTGGACACATCACATTTTTTTAAAGAAAACAGAGGTGTTTTTTGCAAAGTGCCTACCTATAGATTTTGGCCTCTAGCTCAGCCGGTACCTAGGGAAACCTCCCAAACCTGTGCATTTGTGAAAACTAGACACCTAGGGGAATCCAAGATGGGGTGACTTGTGGGGCTCTGACCAGGTTCTGTTTCCCAGAATCCTTTGCAAACCTAATAATTTGGCTAACAAAACACATTTTCCTCAAATTTTGGTGACAGAAAGTTCTGGAATCAGAGAGGAGCCACAAATTTCCTTCCACACAGCGTTCCCCCACATCTCCCAATAAAAATGATACCTCACTTGTGTGGGTAGGCCCAGCGCCCGCGACAGGAAATGCCCCAAAACGCATCGTGGATACATCACATTTTTTTAAAGAAAACAGAGGTGTTTTTTGCAAAGTGCCTACCTGTAGATTTTGGCCTCTAGCTCAGTCGGCACCTATGGAAACCTACCAAACCTGTACATTTTTTAAAACTAGAGACCTAGAGGAATCCAAGATGGTGTGACTTGTGGGGCTCTGACCAGGTTCTGTTACCCAGAATCCTTTGCAAACCTAAAAATTTGGCTAAAAATACACATTTTCCTCACATTTTGGTAAGAGAAAGTTCTGGAATCAGAGAGGAGCCACGAATTTCCTTCCACCCAGCGTTCCCACAAGTCTCCCGATAAAAATGATACCTCACTTGTGTGGGTGGGCCTAGCGTCCGTAACAGGAAATTCCCCAAAACACAATGTGGACACATCACAATTTTTGACAGAAAACAGAGGTGTTTTTTGCAAAGTGCCTACCTGTAGATTTTGGCCTCTAGCTCAGCCGGCACCTAGGGAAACCTACCAAACCTGTGCATTTTTGAAAACTAGAGACCTAGGGGAATCCATGATGGGGTGACTTGTGGGGCTCTGACCAGGTTCTGTTACCCAGAATCCTTTGCAAACGTAAAAATGTGGCTAAAAAAACACATTTTCCTCACATTTTGGTGACAGAAAGTTCTTAAATCAGAGAGGAGCCACAAATTTCCTTCCACCCAGCGTTCCCACAAGTCTCCCGATAAAAATGATACCTCACTTGTGTGGGTAGGGCTAGCACCCGCGACAGAAAATGGCCCAAAACACAACATGGACACATCAAATTTTTTCACAGAAATCAGAGGTGTTTTTTGCAAAGTGCCTACCTGTAGATTTTGGCTGCTAGCTCAGCCGACACCTAGGGAAACCTACCAAACCTGTGCATTTCTGAAAACTAGAGACCTAGGGGAATCTAAGATGGGGTGACTTGTGGGGCTCTGACCAGGTTCTGTTACCCAGAATCCTTTGCAAACCTCACAATTTGGCTAACAAAACACATTTTCCTCCAATTTTGGTGACAGAAAGTTCTGGAATCAGAGAGGAGCCACAAATTTCCTTCCAACCAGCGTTCCCCCACATCTCCCGATAAAAATGATACCTCACTTGTGTGGGTACGCCTAGCGCCCGCGACAGGAAATGCCCCAAAACGCAACGTGGACACATCACAATTTTTGAAAGAAAACAGAGGTGTTTTTTGCAAAGTGCCTACCTTTAGATTTTGGCCTCTAGCTCAGTCGGCACCTAGGGAAACCTACCAAACCTGTGCATTTCTGAAAACTAGAGACCTAGGGGAATCCAAGATGGGGTGACTTGTGGGGCTCTGACGGGTTCTGTTACCCCGAATCCTTTGCAAACCTCAAAATTTGGCTAAAAACACACATTTTCGTCACATTTTGGTGATAGAAAGTTCTGGAATCAGAGAGGAGCCACAAATTTCCTTCCACCCAGCGTTCCCCAATGCCTCCCCATAAAAATGATACCTCACTTGTGTGGGTAGGCCTAGCGCCCGTGACAGGAAATTCCCCAAAACGCAACGTGGACACATCACATTTTTTGAAAGAAAACAGAGGTGTTTTTTGCAAAGTGCCTACCTATAGATTTTGGCCTCTAGCTCAGCCGGTACCTAGGGAAACCTCCCAAACCTGTGCATTTGTGAAAACTAGAGACCTAGGGGAATCCAAGATGGGGTGACTTGTGGGGCTCTGACCAGGTTCTGTTTCCCAGAATCCTTTGCAAACCTAACAATTTGGCTAACAAAACACATTTTCCTCAAATTTTGGTGACAGAAAGTTCTGGAATCAGAGAGGAGCCACAAATTTCCTTCCACCCAGCGTTCCCCCACATCTCCCGATAAAAATGATACCTCACTTGTGTGGGTAGGCCCAGCGCCTGCGACAGGAAATGCCCCAAAACGCAACGTGGATACATCACATTTTTTTAAAGAAAACAGAGGTGTTTTTTGCAAAGTGCCTACCTGTAGATTTTGGCCTCTAGCTCAGTCGGCACCTAGGGAAACCTACCAAACCTGTACATTTTTTAAAACTAGAGACCTAGAGGAATCCAAGATGGGGTGACTTGTGGGGCTCTGACCAGGTTCTGTTACCCAGAATCCTTTGCAAACCTAAAAATTTGGCTAAAAATACACATTTTCCTCACATTTTGGTAAGAGAAAGTTCTGGAATCAGAGAGGAGCCACGAATTTCCTTCCACCCAGCGTTCCCACAAGTCTCCCGATAAAAATGATACCTCACTTGTGTGGGTAGGGCTAGCACCCGCGACAGAAAATGGCCCAAAACACAACGTGAACACATCACATTTTTTCACAGAAATCAGAGGTGTTTTTTGCAAAGTGCCTACCTGTAGATTTAGGCCTCTAGCTCAGTCGGCACCTAGGGAAACCTACCAAACCTGTGCATTTCTGAAAACCAGAGACCTAGGGGAATCCAAGATGGGGTGACTTGTGGGGCTCTGACGGGTTCTGTTACCCCGAATCCTTTGCAAACCTCAAAATTTGGCTAAAAAAACACATTTTCGTCACATTTTGGTGATAGAAAGTTCTGGAATCAGAGAGGAGCCACAAATTTCCTTCCACCCAGCGTTCCCCAACGCCTCCCCATAAAAATGATACCTCACTTGTGTGGGTAGGCCTAGCTCCCGTGACAGGAAATTCCCCAAAACGCAACGTGGACACATCACATTTTTTTAAAGAAAACAGAGGTGTTTTTTGCAAAGTGCCTACCTATAGATTTTGGCCTCTAGCTCAGCCGGTACCTAGGGAAACCTCCCAAACCTGTGCATTTGTGAAAACTAGACACCTAGGGGAATCCAAGATGGGGTGACTTGTGGGGCTCTGACCAGGTTCTGTTTCCCAGAATCCTTTGCAAACCTAATAATTTGGCTAACAAAACACATTTTCCTCAAATTTTGGTGACAGAAAGTTCTGGAATCAGAGAGGAGCCACAAATTTGCTTCCACACAGCGTTCCCCCACATCTCCCAATAAAAATGATACCTCACTTGTGTGGGTAGGCCCAGCGCCCGCGACAGGAAATGCCCCAAAACGCATCGTGGATACATCACATTTTTTTAAAGAAAACAGAGGTGTTTTTTGCAAAGTGCCTACCTGTAGATTTTGGCCTCTAGCTCAGTCGGCACCTAGGGAAACCTACCAAACCTGTACATTTTTTAAAACTAGAGACCTAGAGGAATCCAAGATGGGGTGACTTGTGGGGCTCTGACCAGGTTCTGTTACCCAGAATCCTTTGCAAACCTAAAAATTTGGCTAAAAATACACATTTTCCTCACATTTTGGTAAGAGAAAGTTCTGGAATCAGAGAGGAGCCACGAATTTCCTTCCACCCAGCGTTCCCACAAGTCTCCCGATAAAAATGATACCTCACTTGTGTGGGTGGGCCTAGCGTCCGTAACAGGAAATTCCCCAAAACACAATGTGGACACATCACAATTTTTGACAGAAAACAGAGGTGTTTTTTGCAAAGTGCCTACCTGTAGATTTTGGCCTCTAGCTCAGCCGGCACCTAGGGAAACCTACCAAACCTGTGCATTTTTGAAAACTAGAGACCTAGGGGAATCCATGATGGGGTGACTTGTGGGGCTCTGACCAGGTTCTGTTACCCAGAATCCTTTGCAAACGTAAAAATGTGGCTAAAAAAACACATTTTCCTCACATTTTGGTGACAGAAAGTTCTTAAATCAGAGAGGAGCCACAAATTTCCTTCCACCCAGCGTTCCCACATGTCTCCCGATAAAAATGATACCTCACTTGTGTGGGTAGGGCTAGCACCCGCGACAGAAAATGGCCCAAAACACAACATGGACACATCAAATTTTTTCACAGAAATCAGAGGTGTTTTTTGCAAAGTGCCTACCTGTAGATTTTGGCTGCTAGCTCAGCCGACACCTAGGGAAACCTACCAAACCTGTGCATTTCTGAAAACTAGAGACCTAGGGGAATCTAAGATGGGGTGACTTGTGGGGCTCTGACCAGGTTCTGTTACCCAGAATCCTTTGCAAACCTCACAATTTGGCTAACAAAACACATTTTCCTCCAATTTTGGTGACAGAAAGTTCTGGAATCAGAGAGGAGCCACAAATTTCCTTCCAACCAGCGTTCCCCCACATCTCCCGATGAAAATGATACCTCACTTGTGTGGGTACGCCTAGCGCCCGCGACAGGAAATGCCCCAAAACGCAACGTGGACACATCACAATTTTTGAAAGAAAACAGAGGTGTTTTTTGCAAAGTGCCTACCTTTAGATTTTGGCCTCTAGCTCAGTCGGCACCTAGGGAAACCTACCAAACCTGTGCATTTCTGAAAACTAGAGACCTAGGGGAATCCAAGATGGGGTGACTTGTGGGGCTCTGACGGGTTCTGTTACCCCGAATCCTTTGCAAACCTCAAAATTTGGCTAAAAACACACATTTTCGTCACATTTTGGTGATAGAAAGTTCTGGAATCAGAGAGGAGCCACAAATTTCCTTCCACCCAGCGTTCCCCAATGCCTCCCCATAAAAATGATACCTCACTTGTGTGGGTAGGCCTAGCGCCCGTGACAGGAAATTCCCCAAAACGCAACGTGGACACATCACATTTTTTGAAAGAAAACAGAGGTGTTTTTTGCAAAGTGCCTACCTATAGATTTTGGCCTCTAGCTTAGCCGGTACCTAGGGAAACCTCCCAAACCTGTGCATTTGTGAAAACTAGAGACCTAGGGGAATCCAAGATGGGGTGACTTGTGGGGCTCTGACCAGGTTCTGTTTCCCAGAATCCTTTGCAAACCTAACAATTTGGCTAACAAAACACATTTTCCTCAAATTTTGGTGACAGAAAGTTCTGGAATCAGAGAGGAGCCACAAATTTCCTTCCACCCAGCGTTCCCCCACATCTCCCGATAAAAATGATACCTCACTTGTGTGGGTAGGCCCAGCGCCTGCGACAGGAAATGCCCCAAAACGCAACGTGGATACATCACATTTTTTTAAAGAAAACAGAGGTGTTTTTTGCAAAGTGCCTACCTGTAGATTTTGGCCTCTAGCTCAGTCGGCACCTAGGGAAACCTACCAAACCTGTACATTTTTTAAAACTAGAGACCTAGAGGAATCCAAGATGGGGTGACTTGTGGGGCTCTGACCAGGTTCTGTTACCCAGAATCCTTTGCAAACATAAAAATTTGGCTAAAAATACACATTTTCCTCACATTTTGGTAAGAGAAAGTTCTGGAATCAGAGAGGAGCCACGAATTTCCTTCCACCCAGCGTTCCCACAAGTCTCCCGATAAAAATGATACCTCACTTGTGTGGGTAGGCCTAGCGTCCGTAACAGGAAATTCCCCAAAACACAATGTGGACACATCACAATTTTTGACAGAAAAAAGAGGTGTTTTTTGCAAAGTGCCTACCTGTAGATTTTGGCCTCTAGCTCAGCCGGCACCTAGGGAAACCTACCAAACCTGTGCATTTTTGAAAACTAGAGACCTAGGGGAATCCAAGATGGGGTGACTTGTGGGGCTCTGACCATGTTCTGTTACCCAGAATCCTTTGCAAACCTCAAAATTTGGATAAAAAAAACACATTTTCCTCACATTTTGGTGACAGAAAGTTGTGGAATCAGAGGGGAGCCACAAATTTCCTTCCACCCAGCGTTCCCCCACGCCTCCCGATAAAAATGATACCTCACTTGTGTGGGTAGGCCTAGCGCCCATGACAGGAAATGCCCCAAAACGCAACATAGACACATCACATTTTTTTAAAGAAAACAGAGGTGTTTTTTGCAAAGTGCCTACCTATAGATTTTGGCCTTTAGCTCAGCTGCGACCTAGGGAAACCTACCAAACCTGTGCATTTTTGAAAACTAGAGACCTAGGGGAATCCAAGATGGGGTGACTTGTGGGGCTCTGACCAGGTTCTGTTACCCAGAATCCTTTGCAAACCTCAAAATTTGGCTAAAAAACACATTTTCGTCACATTTTGGTGACAGAAAGTTCTGGAATCAGAGAGGAGCCACAAATTTCCTTCCACCCAACGTTCCCACAAGTCTCCCGATAAAAATGATACCTCACTTGTGTGGGTAGGGCTAGCACCCGTGACAGAAAATGGCCCAAAACACAACGTGGACACATCACATTTTTTCACAGAAAACAGAGGTGTTTTTTGCAAAGTGCATACCTGTAGATTTTGGCCTCTAGCTCAGCCGACACCTAGGGAAACATACCAAACCTGTGCATTTCTGAAAACTAGAGACCTAGGGGAATCCAATATGGGGTGACTTGTGGGGCTCTAACCAGGTTCTGTTACCCAGAATCCTTTGCAAACCTCAAAATTTGGCTAAAAAAACACATTTTCCTCACATTTTGATGACAGAAAGTTCTGGAATCAGAGAGGAGCCACAAATTTCGTTCCACCCAGCGTTCCCACAAGTCTCTTGATAAAAAGGATACCTCACTTGTGTGAGTAGGCCTAGTGCCCGTGACAGGAAATTCCACAAAACACAACGTGGACACATCACAATTTTTGACAGAAAACAGAGGTGTTTTTTGCAAAGTGCCTACCTGTAGATTTTGGCCTCTAGCTCAACCGGCACCTAGGGAAACCTACCACACCTATGCTTTTTTGAAAACTAGAGACCTAGTGGAATCCAAGATGGGGTGACTTGTGGGGCTCTGACCAGGTTCTGTTACCCAGAATCCTTTGCAAACCTCAAAATTTGGATAAAAAAACACATTTTCCTCACATTTTGGTGACAGAAAGTTGTGGAATCAGAGGGGAGCCACAAATTTCCTTCCACCCAGCGTTCCCCCACGCCTCCCGATAAAAATGATACCTCACTTGTGTGGGTAGGCCTAGCGCCCATGACAGGAAATGCCCCAAAACGCAACATAGACACATCACATTTTTTGAAAGAAAACAGAGGTGTTTTTTGCAAAGTGCCTACCTATAGATTTTGGCCTTTAGCTCAGCTGCGACCTAGGGAAACCTACCAAACCTGTGCATTTTTGAAAACTAGAGACCTAGGGGAATCCAAGATGGGGTGACTTGTGGGGCTCTGACCAGGTTCTGTTACCCAGAATCCTTTGCAAACCTCAAAATTTGGCTAAAAAACACATTTTCGTCACATTTTGGTGACAGAAAGTTCTGGAATCAGAGAGGAGCCACAAATTTCCTTCCACCCAACGTTCAAACAAGTCTCCCGATAAAATTGATACCTCACTTGTGTGGGTAGGCCTAGCGCCCGTGACAGGAAATTCCCCTAAACAGAACGTGGACACATCACAATTTTTGACAGAAAACAGAGGTGTTTTTTGGAAAGTGCCTCCCTGTAGATTTTGGCCTCTAGCTCAGCCAGCACCTAGGGAAGCCTACCAAACCTGTGCATTTATGAAAACTAGAGACCTAGGGGAATCTAAGATGGGGTGACTTGTGGGCCTCTGACCAGGTTATGTTACCCAGAATCCTTTGCAAACCTCAAAATTTGGCTAAAAGAAACACATTTTCCTCACATTTTGGTGTTCTGGAATCAGAGAGGAGCCACAAATTACCTGCCACCCAGCATTACCCCACGCCTCCCGATAAAAATGATACATCACTTGTGTGGGTAAGGCTAGCGCCACGACAGGAAATGCCCCAAAACGCAACGTGGACACATCACATTTTTTGAAAGAAAACAGAGGTGTTTTTTGCAAAGTGCCTACCTGTAGATTTTGGCCTCTAGCTCAGCCGGCACCTAGGGAAACCTACCAAACCTGTGCATTTTTGAAAACTAGAGACCTAGGGGAATCCAAGATGGGATGACTTGTGGGGCTCTGACCAGGTTCTGTTAGCCAGAATCCTTTGCAAACCTCAAAATTTGGCTAAAAAACCAAATTTTCCTCACATTTTGGTGAAAGAAAGTTCTAGAATCAGAGAAGAGACACAAATTTCCTTCCACCCAGCGATCCCACAAGTATCCCGATAAAAATGATACCTCACTTGTGTGGGTAGGCCTAGCGCCCGTGACAGGAAATTACCCAAAACACAACGTGGACACATCACAATTTTTGACAGAAAACAGAGGTGTTTTTTGCAAAGTGCCTACCTGTAGATTTTGGCCTCTAGCTCAACCAGCACTTAGGGAAACCTACCAAACCTGTGCATTTTTGAAAACTAGAGATCTAGGGGAATCTATGATGGGGTGACTTGTGGGGCTCTGACCAGGTTCTGTTACCCAGAATCCTTTGCAAACCTCAAAATTTGGCTAACAAAACACATTTTCCTCAAATTTTGGTGACAGAAAGTTCTGGAATCAGAGAGGAGCCACAAATTTCCTCCCACCCAGCGTTCCCACAAGTCTCCCGATAAAAATGATACCTCACTTGTGTGGGTAGGCCTAGCGTCCCGTGACAGGAAATGCCCCAAAACGCAACGTGGACACATCACATTTTTTGAAAGAAAACAGAGGTGTTTTTTGCAAAGTGCCTACCTGTAGATTTTGGCCTCTAGCTCAGCCGGCAACTAGGGAAACCTACCAAACCTATGCATTTTTTAAAACTAGAGACCTAGGGAAATCCAAGATGGGGTGACTTGTGGGGCTTTGACCAGGTTCTGTTACCGAGAATCCTTTGCAAACCTAACAATTTGGCTAACAAAACACATTTTCCTCAAATTTTGGTGACAGAAAGTTCTGGAATCAGAGAGGAGCCACAAATTTCCTTCCACCTAGCGTTCCCCCACATCTCCCGATAAAAATGATACCTCACTTGTGTGGGTAGGCCCAGCGCCCGCGACAGGAAATGCCCCAAAACGCAATGTGGATACATCACATTTTTTGAAAGAAAACAGAGGTATTTTTTGCAAAGTGCCTACCTGTAGATTTTGGCATCTAGCTCAGTCGGCACCTAGGGAAACCTACCAAACCTGTACATTTTTTAAAACTAGAGACCTAGAGGAATCCAAGATGGGGTGACTTGTGGGGCTCTGACCAGGTTCTGTTACCCAGAATCCTTTGCAAACCTAAAAATTTGGCTAACAATACACATTTTCCTCACATTTTGGTGACAGAAAGTTCTTAAATGAGAGAGG
The DNA here is from genome assembly GCF_031143425.1 of Pleurodeles waltl. Classification (NCBI taxonomy): domain Eukaryota; kingdom Metazoa; phylum Chordata; class Amphibia; order Caudata; family Salamandridae; genus Pleurodeles; species Pleurodeles waltl. Next base: position 919,694,755 of record NC_090447.1, read on the forward strand.
AGCCACAAATTTCCTTCCACCCAGCGTTCCCACAAGTCTCCCGATAAAAATGATACCTCACTTGTGTGGGTAGGGCTAGCACCCGTGACAGAAAATGGCCCAAAACACAACGTGGACACATCACATTTTTTCACAGAAAACAGAGGTGTTTTTTGCAAAGTGCATACCTGTAGATTTTGGCCTCTAGCTCAGCCGACACCTAGGGAAACATACCAAACCTGTGCATTGCTGAAAACTAGAGACCTAGGGGAATCCAATATGGGGTGACTTGTGGGGCTCTAACCAGGTTCTGTTACCCAGAATCCTTTGCAAACCTCAAAATTTGGCTAAAAAAACACATTTTCCTCACATTTTGATGACAGAAAGTTCTGGAATCAGAGAGGAGCCACAAATTTCATTCCACCCAGCGTACCCACAAGTCTCTTGATAAAAAGGATACCTCACTTGTGTGAGTAGGCCTAGTGCCCGTGACAGGAAATTCCACAAAACACAACGTGGACACATCACAATTTTTGACAGAAAACAGAGGTGTTTTTTGCAAAGTGCCTACCTGTAGATTTTGGCCTCTAGCTCAACCGGCACCTAGGGAAACCTACCACACCTATGCTTTTTTGAAAACTAGAGACCTAGGGGAATCCAAGATGGGGTGACTTGTGGGGCTCTGACCAGGTTCTGTTACCCAGAATCCTTTGCAAACCTCAAAATTTGGATAAAAAAACACATTTTCCTCACATTTTGGTGAAAGAAAGTTGTGGAATCAGAGGTGAGCCACAAATTTCCTTCCACCCAGCGTTCCCCCACGCCTCCCGATAAAAATGATACCTCACTTGTGTGGGTAGGCCTAGCGCCCATGACAGGAAATGCCCCAAAACGCAACATAGACACATCACATTTTTTTTAAAGAAAACAGAGGTGTTTTTTGCAAAGTGCCTACCTATAGATTTTGGCCTTTAGCTCAGCTGCGACCTAGGGAAACCTACCAAACCTGTGCATTTTTTAAAACTAGAGACCTAGGGGAATCCAAGATGGGGTGACTTGTGGGGCTCTGACCAGGTTCTGTTACCCAGAATCCTTTGCAAACCTAAAAATTTGGCTAAAAAAACACATTTTCCTCACAATTTGGTGACAGAAAGTTCTTAAATCAGAGAGGAGCCACAAATTTCCTTCCACCCAGCGTTCCCACAAGTCTCCCGATAAAAATGATACCTCACTTGTGTGGGTAGGCCTAGCGCCCGTGACAGGAAATTCCCCTAAACAGAACGTGGACACATCACAATTTTTGACAGAAAACAGAGGTGTTTTTTGGAAAGTGCCTCCCTGTAGATTTTGGCCTCTAGCTCAGCCAGCACCTAGGGAAGCCTACCAAACCTGTGCATTTATGAAAACTAGAGACCTAGGGGAATCTAAGATGGGGTGACTTGTGGGCCTCTGACCAGGTTCTGTTACCCAGAATCCTTTGCAAACCTCACAATTTGGCTAACAAAACACATTTTCCTCAAATTTTGGTGATAGAAAGTTCTGGAATCAGAGAGGAGCCACAAATATCCTTCCACCCAGCGTTCCCCCACATCTCCCGATAAAAATGATACCTCACTTGTGTGGGTAGGCCTAGCGACCGCAACAGAAAATGCCCCAAAACGCAACGTGGACACATCACATTTTTTGAAAGAAAACAGAGGTGTTTTTTGCAAAGTGCCTACCTGTAGATTTTGTCCTCTAGCTCAGTCGGCACATAGGGAAACCTACCAAACCTGTGCATTTCTGAAAACTAGAGAACTAGGGGAATCCAAGATGGGGTAACTTGTGGGGCTCTGACCAGGTTCTGTTACCCAGAATCCTTTGCAAACCTCACAATTTGGCTAACAAAACACATTTTCCTCAAATGTTGGTGACAGAAAGTTCTGGAATCAGAGAGGAGCCTCAAATTTCCTTCCACCCAGCGATCCCCCACATCTCCCCATAAAAATGACACCTCACTTGTGTGGGTAGGCCTAGCGCCCGCGACAGGAAATGCCCCAAAACGCAACGTGGACAAATCACATTTTTTGAAAGAAAACAGAGGTGTTTTTTGCAAAGTGCCTTCCTGTAGATTTTGGCCTCTAGCTCAGTCGGCACCTAGGGAAACCTACCAAACCTGTGCATTTTTTAAAACTAGAGACCTAGGGGAATCCATGATGGGGTGACTTGTGGGGCTCTGACCAGGTTCTGTTACCCAGAATCCTTTGCAAACCTCAAAATTTTGCTAAAAAAACACATTTTCCTCACATTTTGGTGTTCTGGAATCAGAGAGGAGCCACAAATTTCCTTCCACCCAGCATTCCCCCACGCCTCCCGATAAAAATGATACCTCACTTGTGTGGGTAAGGGTAGCGCCACGACAGGAAATGCCCCAAAACGCAACGTGGACACATCACATTTTTTGAAAGAAAACAGAGGTGTTTTTTGCAAAGTGCCTACCTGTAGATTTTGGCCTCTAGCTCAGCCGGCACCTAGGGAAACCTACCAAACCTGTGCATTTTTGAAAACTAGAGACCTAGGGGAATCCAAGATGGGATGACTTGTGGTGCTCTGACCAGGTTCTGTTAGCCAGAATCCTTTGCAAACCTCAAAATTTGGCTAAAAAACCACATTTTCCTCACATTTTGGTGAAAGAAAGTTCTAGAATCAGAGAAGAGACACAAATTTCCTTCCACCCAGCAATTCCACAAGTATCCCGATAAAAATGATACCTCACTTGTGTGGGTAGGCCTAGCGCCCGTGACAGGAAATTACCCAAAACACAACGTGGACACATCAAAATTTTTGACAGAAAACAGAGGTGTTTTTTGCAAAGTGCCTACCTGTAGATTTTGGCCTCTAGCTCAACCAGCACCTAGGGAAACCTACCAAACCTGTGCATTTTTTAAAACTAGAGACCTAGGGAAATCCAAGATGGGGTGACTTGTGGGGCTTTGACCAGGTTCTGTTACCGAGAATCCTTTGCAAACCTAACAATTTGGCTAACAAAACACATTTTCCTCAAATTTTGGTGACAGAAAGTTCTGGAATCAGAGAGGAGCCACAAATTTCCTTCCACCCAGCGTTCCCCCACATCTCCCGATAAAAATTATACCTCACTTGTGTGGGTAGGCCCAGCGCCCGCGACAGGAAATGCCCCAAAACGCAACAAGGATACATCACATTTTTTTAAAGAAAACAAAGGTATTTTTTGCAAAGTGCCTACCTGTAGATTTTGGCCTCTAGCTCAACCAGCACCTAGGGAAACCTACCAAACCTGTGCATTTTTGAAAACTAGAGACCTAGGGGAATCTAAGATGGGGTGACTTGTGGGGCTCTGACCAGGTTCTGTTACCCAGAATCCTTTGCAAACCTCAAAATTTGGCTAACAAAACACATTTTCCTCAAATTTTGGTGACAGAAAGTTCTGGAATCAGAGAGGAGCCACAACTTTCCTCCCACCCAGCGTTCCCACAAGTCTCCCGATAAAAATGATACCTCACTTGTGTGGGTAGGCCTAGCGTCCCGTGACAGGAAATGCCCCAAAACGCAACGTGGACACATCACATTTTTTGAAAGAAAACAGAGGAGTTTTTTGCAAAGTGCCTACCTGTAGATTTTGGCCTCTAGCTCAGCCGGCACCTAGGGAAACCTACCAAACCTATGCATTTTTTAAAACTAGAGACCTAGGGAAATCCAAGATGGGGTGACTTGTGGGGCTTTGACCAGGTTCTGTTACCGAGAATCCTTTGCAAACCTAACAATTTGGCTAACAAAACACATTTTCCTCAAATTTTGGTGACAGAAAGTTCTGGAATCAGAGAGGAGCCACAAATTTCCTTCCACCCAGCGTTCCCCCACATCTCCCGATAAAAATGATACCTCACTTGTGTGGGTAGGCCCAGCGCCCGCGACAGGAAATGCCCCAAAACGCAACGTGGATACATCACATTTTTTGAAAGAAAACAGAGGTATTTTTTGCAAAGTGCCTACCTGTAGATTTTGGCATATAGCTCAGTCGGCACCTAGGGAAACCTACCAAACCTGTACATTTTTTAAAACTAGAGACCTAGGGGAATCCAACATGGGGTGACTTGTGGGGCTCTGACCAGGTTCTGTTACCCAGAATCCTTTGCAAACCTCAAAATTTGGCTAAAAAAAACACATTTTCCTCACATTTTGGTGTTCTGGAATCAGAGAGGAGCCACAAATTTCCTTCCACCCAGCATTCCCCCACGCCTCCCGATAAAAATGATACCTCACTTGTGTGGGTAAGGCTAGCGCCACGACAGGAAATGCCCCAAAACGCAACGTGGACACATCACATTTTTTGAAAGAAAACAGAGGTGTTTTTTGCAAAGTGCCTACCTGTAGATTTTGGCCTCTAGCTCAGCCGGCACCTAGGGAAACCTACCAAACCTGTGCATTTTTGAAAACTAGAGACCTAGGGGAATCCAAGATGGGATGACTTGTGGGGCTCTGACCAGGTTCTGTTAGCCAGAATCCTTTGCAAACCTCAAAATTTGGCTAAAAAAACACATTTTCCTCACATTTTGGTGAAAGAAAGTTCTAGAATCAGAGAAGAGACACAAATTTCCTTCCACCCAGCAATCCCACAAGTATCCCGATAAAAATGATACCTCACTTGTGTGGGTAGGCCTAGCGCCCGTGACAGGAAATTACCCAAAACACAACGTGGACACATCAAAATTTTTGACAGAAAACAGAGGTGTTTTTTGCAAAGTGCCTACCTGTAGATTTTGGCCTCTAGCTCAACCAGCACCTAGGGAAACCTACCAAACCTGTGCATTTTTTAAAACTAGAGACCTAGGGAAATCCAAGATGGGGTGACTTGTGGGGCTTTGACCAGGTTCTGTTACCGAGAATCCTTTGCAAACCTAACAATTTGGCTAACAAAACACATTTTCCTCAAATTTTGGTGACAGAAAGTTCTGGAATCAGAGAGGAGCCACAAATTTCCTTCCACCCAGCGTTCCCCCACATCTCCCGATAAAAATGATACCTCACTTGTGTGGGTAGGCCCAGCGCCCGCGACAGGAAATGCCCCAAAACGCAACAAGGATACATCACATTTTTTGAAAGAAAACAAAGGTATTTTTTGCAAAGTGCCTACCTGTAGATTTTGGCCTCTAGCTCAACCAGCACCTAGGGAAACCTACCAAACCTGTGCATTTTTGAAAACTAGAGACCTAGGGGAATCTAAGATGGGGTGACTTGTGGGGCTCTGACCAGGTTCTGTTACCCAGAATCCTTTGCAAACCTCAAAATTTGGCTAACAAAACACATTTTCCTCAAATTTTGGTGACAGAAAGTTCTGGAATCAGAGAGGATCCACAAATTTCCTCCCACCCAGCGTTCCCACAAGTCTCCCGATAAAAATGATACCTCACTTGTGTGGGTAGGCCTAGCGTCCCGTGACAGGAAATGCCCCAAAACGCAACGTGGACACATCACATTTTTTGAAAGAAAACAGAGGAGTTTTTTGCAAAGTGCCTACCTGTAGATTTTGGCCTCTAGCTCAGCCGGCACCTAGGGAAACCTACCAAACCTATGCATTTTTTAAAACTAGAGACCTAGGGAAATCCAAGATGGGGTGACTTGTGGGGCTTTCACCAGGTTCTGTTACTGAGAATCCTTTGCAAACCTAACAATTTGGCTAAAAAAACACATTTTCCTCAACTTTTGGTGACAGAAAGTTCTGGAATCAGAGAGGAGCCACAAATTTCCTTCCACCCAGCGTTCCCCCACATCTCCCGATAAAAATGATACCTCACTTGTGTGGGTAGGCCCAGCGCCCGCGACAGGAAATGCCCCAAAACGCAACGTGGATACATCACATTTTTTGAAAGAAAACAGAGGTATTTTTTGCAAAGTGCCTACCTGTAGATTTTGGCCTCTAGCTCAACCAGCAACTAGGGAAACCTACCAAACCTGTGCATTTTTTAAAACTAGAGACCTAGGGGAATCTAAGATAGGGTGACTTGTGGGGCTCTGACCAGGTTCTGTTACCCAGAATCCTTTGCAAACCTCAAAATTTGGCTAACAAAACACATTTTCCAAACTTTTGGTGACAGAAAGTTCTGGAATCAGAGAGGAGCCACAAATTTCCTCCCACCCAGCGTTCCCACAAGTCTCCCAATAAAAATGATACCTCACTTGTGTGGGTAGGCCTAGCGTCCCGTGACAGGAAATGCCCCAAAACGCAACGTGGACACATCACATTTTTTGAAAGAAAACAGAGGTGTTTTTTGCAAAGTGCCTACATGTAGATTTTGGCCTCTAGCTCAGCCGGCACCTAGGGAAACCTACCAAACCTATGCATTTTTTAAAACTAGAGACCTAGGGAAATCCAAGATGGGGTGACTTGTGGGGCTTTGACCAGGTTCTGTTACCGAGAATCCTTTGCAAACCTAACAATTTGGCTAACAAAACACATTTTCCTCAAATTTTGGTGACAGAAAGTTCTGGAATCAGAGAGGAGCCACAAATTTCCTTCCACCCAGCGTTCCCCTACATCTCCCGATAAAAATGATACCTCACTTGTGTGGGTAGGCCCAGCGCCCGCGACAGGAAATGCCCCAAAACGCAACGTGGATACATCACATTTTTTGAAAGAAAACAGAGGTGTTTTTTGCAAAGTGCCTACCTGTAGATTTTGGCCTCTAGCTCAGTCGGCTCCTAGCGAAACCTACCAAACCTGTACATTTTTTAAAACTAGAGACCTAGAGGAATCCAAGATGGGGTGACTTGTGGGGCTCTGACCAGGTTCTGTTACCCAGAATCCTTTGCAAACCTAAAAATTTGGCTAAAAATACACATTTTCCTCACATTTTGGTAAGAGAAAGTTCTGGAATCAGAGAGGAGCCACGAATTTCCTTCCACCCAGCGTTCCCACAAGTCTCCCGATAAAAATGATACCTCACTTGTGTGGGTAGGCCTAGCGTCCGTAACAGGAAATTCCCCAAAACACAATGTGGACACATCACAATTTTTGACAGAAAACAGAGGTGTTTTTTGCAAAGTGCCTACCTGTAGATTTTGGCCTCTAGCTCAGCCGGCACCTAGGGAAACCTACCAAACCTGTGCATTTATGAAAACTAGAGACCTAGGGGAATCCAAGATGGGGTGACTTGTGGGGCTCTGACCAGGTTCTGTTACCCAGAATCCTTTGCAAACCTAAAAATTTGGCTAAAAAAACACATTTTCCTCACATTTTGGTGACAGAAAGTTCTTAAATCAGAGAGGAGCCACAAATTTCCTTCCACCCAGCGTTCCCACAAGTCTCCCGATAAAAATGATACCTCACTTGTGTGGGTAGGGCTAGCACCCGCGACAGAAAATGGCCCAAAACACAACGTGGACACATCACATTTTTTCACAGAAAACAGAGGTGTTTTTTGCAAAGTGCATACCTGTAGATTTTGGCCTCTAGCTCAGCCGACACCAGGGAAACCTACCAAACCTGTGCATTTCTGAAAACTAGAGACCTAGGGGAATCCAAGATGGGGTGACTTGTGGGGCTCTAACCAGGTTCTGTTACCCAGAATCCTTTGCAAACCTCAAAATTGGCTAAAAAAACACATTTTCCTCACATTTTGGTGACAGAATGTTCTGGAATCAGAGAGGAGCCACAAATTTCCTTCCACCCAGCGTTCCTACAAGTCTCCCGATTAAAAGGATACCTCACTTGTGTGAGTAGGGCTAGCACCCGCGACAGAAAATGGCCCAAAACACAACGTGGACACATCACATTTTTTCACAGAAAACAGAGGTGTTTTTTGCAAAGTGCATACCTGTAGATTTTGGCCTCTAGCTCAGCCGACACCTAGGGAAACCTACCAAACCTGTGCATTTCTGAAAACTAGAGACCTAGGGGAATCCAAGATGGGGTGACTTGTGGGGCTCTAACCAAGTTCTGTTACCCAGAATCCTTTGCAAACCTCAAAATTAGGCTAAAAAAACAAATTTTCCTCACATTTTGGTGACAGAAAGTTCTGGAATCAGAGAGGAGCCACAAATTTCCTTCCACCCAGCGTTCCCACAAGTCTCCCGATAAAAATGATACCTCACTTGTGTGGGTAGGGCTAGCACCCGCGACAGAAAATGGCCCAAAACACAACGTGGACACATCACATTTTTTCACAGAAAACAGAGGTGTTTTTTGCAAAGTGCATACCTGTAGATTTTGGCCTCTAGCTCAGCCGACACCAGGGAAACCTACCAAACCTGTGCATTTCTGAAAACTAGAGACCTAGGGGAATCCAAGATGGGGTGACTTGTGGGGCTCTAACCAGGTTCTGTTACCCAGAATCCTTTGCAAACCTCAAAATTGGCTAAAAAAACACATTTTCCTCACATTTTGGTGACAGAATGTTCTGGAATCAGAGAGGAGCCACAAATTTCCTTCCACCCAGCGTTCCTACAAGTCTCCCGATAAAAAGGATACCTCACTTGTGTGAGTAGGGCTAGCACCCGCGACAGAAAATGGCCCAAAACACAACGTGGACACATCACATTTTTTCACAGAAAACAGAGGTGTTTTTTGCAAAGTGCATACCTGTAGATTTTGGCCTCTAGCTCAGCCGACACCTAGGGAAACCTACCAAACCTGTGCATTTCTGAAAACTAGAGACCTAGGGGAATCCAAGATGGGGTGACTTGTGGGGCTCTAACCAAGTTCTGTTACCCAGAATCCTTTGCAAACCTCAAAATTAGGCTAAAAAAACAAATTTTCCTCACATTTTGGTGACAGAAAGTTCTGGAATCAGAGAGGAGCCACAAATTTCCTTCCACCCAGCGTTCCTACAAGTCTCCCGATAAAAAGGATACCTCACTTGTGTGAGTAGGCCTAGTGCCCGTGACAGGAAATTCCACAAAACACAATGTGGACACATCACAATTTTTGACAGAAAACAGAGGTGTTTTTTGCAAAGTGCCTACCTGTAGATTTTGGCCTCTAGCTCAGCCGGCACCTAGGGAAACCTACCACACCTATGCTTTTTTGAAAACTAGAGACCTAGGGAAATCCAAGATGGGGTGACTTGTGGGGCTCTGACCAGGTTCTGTTACCCAGAATCCTTTGCAAACCTCAAAATTTGGATAAAAAAAACACATTTTCCTCACATTTTGGTGACAGAAAGTTGTGGAATCAGAGGGGAGCCACAAATTTCCTTCCACCCAGCGTTCCCCCACGCCTCCCGATAAAAATGATACCTCACTTGTGTGGGTAGGCCTAGCGCCCATGACAGGAAATGCCCCAAAACGCAACATGGACACATCACATTTTTTGAAAGAAAACAGAGGTGTTTTTTGCAAAGTGCCTACCTATAGATTTTGGCCTCTAGCTCAGCCGCCACCTAGGGAAACCTACCAAACCTGTGCATTTTTGAAAACTAGAGACCTAGGGGAATCCAAGATGGGGTGACTTGTGGGGCTCTGACCAGGTTCTGTTACCCAGAATCCTTTGCAAACCTCAAAATTTGGCTAAAAAAACACATTTTCGTCACATTTTGGTGACAGAAAGTTCTGGAATCAGAGAGGAGCCACAAATTTCCTTCCACCCAACGTTCCCACAAGTCTCCCGATAAAATTGATACCTCACTTGTGTGGGTAGGCCTAGCACCCGTGACAGGAAATTCCCCAAAACAGAACGTGGACACATCACAATTTTTGACAGAAAACAGAGGTGTTTTTTGGAAAGTGCCTACCTGTAGATTTTGGCCTCTAGCTCAGCCAGCACCTAGGGAAGCCTACCAAACCTGTGCATTTATGAAAACTAGAGACCTAGAGTAATCTAAGATGGGGTGACTTGTGGGCCTCTGACCAGGTTCTGTTACCCAGAATCCTTTGCAAACCTCACAATTTGGCTAACAAAACACATTTTCCTCAAATTTTGGTGATAGAAAGTTCTGGAATCAGAGAGGAGCCACAAATATCCTTCCACCCAGCGTTCCTCCACATCTCCCGATAAAAATGATACCTCACTTGTGTGGGTAGGCCTAGCGACCTCAACAGAAAATGCCCCAAAACGCAACGTGGACACATCACATTTTTTGAAAGAAAACAGAGGTGTTTTTTGCAAAGTGCCTACCTGTAGATTTTGTCCTCTAGCTCAGTCGGCACATAGGGAAACCTACCAAACCTGTGCATTTCAGAAAACTAGAGAACTAGGGGAATCCAAGATGGGGTGACTTGTGGGGCTCTGACCAGGTTCTGTTACCCAGAATCCTTTGCAAACCTCACAATTTGGCTAACAAAACACATTTTCCTCAAATGTTGGTGACAGAAAGTTCTGGAATCAGAGAGGAGCCACAAATTTCCTTCCACCCAGCGATCCCCCACATCTCCCCATAAAAATGACACCTCACTTGTGTGGGTAGGCCTAGCGCCCGCGACAGGAAATGCCCCAAAACGCAACGTGGACAAATCACATTTTTTTAAAGAAAACAGAGGTGTTTTTTGCAAAGTGCCTTCCTGTAGATTTTGGCCTCTAGCTCAGTCGGCACCTAGGGAAACCTACCAAACCTGTGCATTTTTTAAAACTAGAGACCTAGGGGAATCCATGATGGGGTGACTTGTGGGGCTCTGACCAGGTTCTGTTACCCAGAATCCTTTGCAAACCTCACAATTTGGCTAACAAAACACATTTTCCTCAAATGTTGGTGACAGAAAGTTCTGGAATCAGAGAGGAGCCACAAATTTCCTTCCACCCAGCGATCCCCCACATCTCCCCATAAAAATGACACCTCACTTGTGTGGGTAGGCCTAGCGCCCGCGACAGGAAATGCCCCAAAACGCAACGTGGACAAATCACATTTTTTTAAAGAAAACAGAGGTGTTTTTTGCAAAGTGCCTTCCTGTAGATTTTGGCCTCTAGCTCAGTCGGCACCTAGGGAAACCTACCAAACCTGTGCATTTTTTAAAACTAGAGACCTAGGGGAATCCATGATGGGGTGACTTGTGGGGCTCTGACCAGGTTCTGTTACCCAGAATCCTTTGCAAACCTCACAATTTGGCTAACAAAACACATTTTCCTCAAATTTTGGTGATAGAAAGTTCTGGAATCAGAGAGGAGCCACAAATATCCTTCCACCCAGCGTTCCTCCACATCTCCCGATAAAAATGATACCTCACTTGTGTGGGTAGGCCTAGCGACCTCAACAGAAAATGCCCCAAAACGCAACGTGGACACATCACATTTTTTGAAAGAAAACAGAGGTGTTTTTTGCAAAGTGCCTACCTGTAGATTTTGTCCTCTAGCTCAGTCGGCACATAGGGAAACCTACCAAACCTGTGCATTTCAGAAAACTAGAGAACTAGGGGAATCCAAGATGGGGTGACTTGTGGGGCTCTGACCAGGTTCTGTTACCCAGAATCCTTTGCAAACCTCACAATTTGGCTAACAAAACACATTTTCCTCAAATGTTGGTGACAGAAAGTTCTGGAATCAGAGAGGAGCCACAAATTTCCTTCCACCCAGCGATCCCCCACATCTCCCCATAAAAATGACACCTCACTTGTGTGGGTAGGCCTAGCGCCCGCGACAGGAAATGCCCCAAAACGCAACGTGGACAAATCACATTTTTTTAAAGAAAACAGAGGTGTTTTTTGCAAAGTGCCTTCCTGTAGATTTTGGCCTCTAGCTCAGTCGGCACCTAGGGAAACCTACCAAACCTGTGCATTTTTTAAAACTAGAGACCTAGGGGAATCCATGATGGGGTGACTTGTGGGGCTCTGACCAGGTTCTGTTACCCAGAATCCTTTGCAAACCTCACAATTTGGCTAACAAAACACATTTTCCTCAAATGTTGGTGACAGAAAGTTCTGGAATCAGAGAGGAGCCACAAATTTCCTTCCACCCAGCGATCCCCCACATCTCCCCATAAAAATGACACCTCACTTGTGTGGGTAGGCCTAGCGCCCGCGACAGGAAATGCCCCAAAACGCAACGTGGACAAATCACATTTTTTTAAAGAAAACAGAGGTGTTTTTTGCAAAGTGCCTTCCTGTAGATTTTGGCCTCTAGCTCAGTCGGCACCTAGGGAAACCTACCAAACCTGTGCATTTTTTAAAACTAGAGACCTAGGGGAATCCATGATGGGGTGACTTGTGGGGCTCTGACCAGGTTCTGTTACCCAGAATCCTTTGCAAACCTCAAAATTTGGCTAAAAAAACACATTTTCCTCACATTTTTATGAAAGAAAGTTCTGGAATCAGAGAGGAGCCACAAATTTCCTTCCACCCAGCGTTCCCACAAGTCTCCCGATAAAAATGATACCTCACTTGTGTGGGTAAGCCTAGCGTCCGTAACAGGAAATTCCCCAAAACACAATGTGGACACATCACAATTTTTGACGAAAAACAGAGGTGTTTTTTGCAAAGTGCCTACCTGTAGATTTTGGCCTCTAGCTCAGCCGGCACCTAGGGAAACCTACCAAACCTGTGCATTTATGAAAACTAGAGACCTAGGGGAATCCAACATGGGGTGACTTGTGGGGCTCTGACCAGGTTCTGTTACCCAGAATCCTTTGCAAACCTCAAAATTTGGCTAAAAAAAACACATTTTCCTCACATTTTGGTGTTCTGGAATCAGAGAGGAGCCACAAATTTCCTTCCACCCAGCATTCCCCCACGCCTCCCGATAAAAATGATACCTCACTTGTGTGGGTAAGGCTAGCGCCACGACAGGAAATGCCCCAAAACGCAACGTGGACACATCACATTTTTTGAAAGAAAACAGAGGTGTTTTTTGCAAAGTGCCTACCTGTAGATTTTGGCCTCTAGCTCAGCCGGCACCTAGGGAAACCTACCAAACCTGTGCATTTTTGAAAACTAGAGACCTAGGGGAATCCAAGATGGGATGACTTGTGGGGCTCTGACCAGGTTCTGTTAGCCAGAATCCTTTGCAAACCTCAAAATGTGGCTAAAAAACCACATTTTCCTCACATTTTGGTGAAAGAAAGTTCTAGAATCAGAGAAGAGACACAAATTTCCTTCCACCCAGCAATCCCACAAGTATCCCGATAAAAATGATACCTCACTTGTGTGGGTAGGCCTAGCGCCGGTGACAGGAAATTACCCAAAACACAACGAGGACACATCAAAATTTTTGACAGAAAACAGAGGTGTTTTTTGCAAAGTGCCTACCTGTAGATTTTGGCCTCTAGCTCAACCAGCACCTAGGGAAACCTACCAAACCTGTGCATTTTTTAAAACTAGAGACCTAGGGAAATCCAAGATGGGGTGACTTGTGGGGCTTTGACCAGGTTCTGTTACCGAGAATCCTTTGCAAACCTAACAATTTGGCTAACAAAACACATTTTCCTCAAATTTTGGTGACAGAAAGTTCTGGAATCAGAGAGGAGCCACAAATTTCCTTCCACCCAGTGTTCCCCCACATCTCCCGATAAAAATGATACCTCACTTGTGTGGGTAGGCCCAGCGCCCGCGACAGGAAATGCCCCAAAACGCAACAAGGATACATCACATTTTTTGAAAGAAAACAAAGGTATTTTTTGCAAAGTGCCTACCTGTAGATTTTGGCCTCTAGCTCAACCAGCACCTAGGGAAACCTACCAAACCTGTGCATTTTTGAAAACTGGAGACCTAGGGGAATCTAAGATGGGGTGACTTGTGGGGCTCTGACCAGGTTCTGTTACCCAGAATCCTTTGCAAACCTCAAAATTTGGCTAACAAAACACATTTTCCTCAAATTTTGGTGACAGAAAGTTCTGGAATCAGAGAGGAGCCACAAATTTCCTCCCACCCAGCGTTCCCACAAGTCTCCCGATAAAAATGATACCTCACTTGTGTGGGTAGGCCTAGCGTCCCGTGACAGGAAATGCCCCAAAACGCAACGTGGACACATCACATTTTTTTAAAGAAAACAGAGGAGTTTTTTGCAAAGTGCCTACCTGTAGATTTTGGCCTCTAGCTCAGCCGGCACCTAGGGAAACCTACCAAACCTATGCATTTTTTAAAACTAGAGACCTAGGGAAATCCAAGATGGGGTGACTTGTGGGGCTTTCACCAGGTTCTGTTACCGAGAATCCTTTGCAAACCTAACAATTTGGCTAAAAAAACACATTTTCCTCAAATTTTGGTGACAGAAAGTTCTGGAATCAGAGAGGAGCCACAAATTTCCTTCCACCCAGCGTTCCCCCACATCTCCCGATAAAAATGATACCTCACTTGTGTGGGTAGGCCCAGCGCCCGCGACAGGAAATGCCCCAAAACGCAACGTGGATACATCACATTTTTTGAAAGAAAACAGAGGTATTTTTTGCAAAGTGCCTACCTGTAGATTTTGGCATCTAGCTCAGTCGGCACCTAGGGAAACCTACCAAACCTGTACATTTTTTAAAACTAGAGACCTAGAGGAATCCAAGATGGGGTGACTTGTGGGGCTCTGACCAGGTTCTGTTACCCAGAATCCTTTGCAAACCTAAAAATTTGGCTAACAATACACATTTTCCTCACATTTTGGTAAGAGAAAGTTCTGGAATCAGAGAGGTGCCACGAATTTCCTTCCACCCAGCGTTCCCACAAGTATCCCGATAAAAATGATACCTCACTTGTGTGGGTAGGCCTAGCGCCCGTGACAGGAAATTACCCAAAACACAACGTGGACACATCACAATTTTTGACAGAAAACAGAGGTGTTTTTTGCAAAGTGCCTACCTGTAGATTTTGGCCTCTAGCTCAACCAGCAACTAGGGAAACCTACCAAACCTGTGCATTTTTTAAAACTAGAGACCTAGGGGAATCTAAGATAGGGTGACTTGTGGGGCTCTGACCAGGTTCTGTTACCCAGAATCCTTTGCAAACCTCAAAATTTGGCTAACAAAACACATTTTCCAAAATTTTGGTGACAGAAAGTTCTGGAATCAGAGAGGAGCCACAAATTTCCTCCCACCCAGCGTTCCCACAAGTCTCCCGATAAAAATGATACCTCACTTGTGTGGGTAGGCCTAGCGTCCCGTGACAGGAAATGCCCCAAAACGCAACGTGGACACATCACATTTTTTGAAAGAAAACAGAGGTGTTTTTTGCAAAGTGCCTACATGTAGATTTTGGCCTCTAGCTCAGCCGGCACCTAGGGAAACCTACCAAACCTATGCATTTTTTAAAACTAGAGACCTAGGGAAATCCAAGATGGGGTGACTTGTGGGGCTTTGACCAGGTTCTGTTACCGAGAATCCTTTGCAAACCTAACAATTTGGCTAACAAAACACATTTTCCTCAAATTTTGGTGACAGAAAGTTCTGGAATCAGAGAGGAGCCACAAATTTCCTTCCACCCAGCGTTCCCCTACATCTCCCGATAAAAATGATACCTCACTTGTGTGGGTAGGCCCAGCGCCCGCGACAGGAAATGCCCCAAAACGCAACGTGGATACATCACATTTTTTTAAAGAAAACAGAGGTGTTTTTTGCAAAGTGCCTACCTGTAGATTTTGGCCTCTAGCTCAGTCGGCTCCTAGGGAAACCTACCAAACCTGTACATTTTTTAAAACTAGAGACCTAGAGGAATCCAAGATGGGGTGACTTGTGGGGCTCTGACCAGGTTCTGTTACCCAGAATCCTTTGCAAACCTAAAAATTTGGCTAAAAATACACATTTTCCTCACATTTTGGTAAGAGAAAGTTCTGGAATCAGAGAGGAGCCACGAATTTCCTTCCACCCAGCGTTCCCACAAGTCTCCCGATAAAAATGATACCTCACTTGTGTGGGTAGGCCTAGCGTCCGTAACAGGAAATTCCCCAAAACACAATGTGGACACATCACAATTTTTGACAGAAAACAGAGGTGTTTTTTGCAAAGTGCCTACCTGTAGATTTTGGCCTCTAGCTCAGCCGGCACCTAGGGAAACCTACCAAACCTGTGCATTTATGAAAACTAGAGACCTAGGGGAATCCAAGATGGGGTGACTTGTGGGGCTCTGACCAGGTTCTGTTACCCAGAATCCTTTGCAAACCTAAAAATTTGGCTAAAAAAACACATTTTCCTCACATTTTGGTGTCAGAAAGTTCTGGAATCAGAGAGGAGCCACAAATTTCCTTCCACCCAGAGTTCCCACAAGTCTCCCGATAAAAATGATACCTCACTTGTGTGGGTAGGGCTAGCACCCGCGACAGAAAATGGCCCAAAACACAACGTGGACACATCACATTTTTTCACAGAAAACAGAGGTGTTTTTTGCAAAGTGCATACCTGTAGATTTTGGCCTCTAGCTCAGCCGACACCAGGGAAACCTACCAAACCTGTGCATTTCTGAAAACTAGAGACCTAGGGGAATCCAAGATGGGGTGACTTGTGGGGCTCTAACCAGGTTCTGTTACCCAGAATCCTTTGCAAACCTCAAAATTGGCTAAAAAAACACATTTTCCTCACATTTTGGTGACAGAATGTTCTGGAATCAGAGAGGAGCCACAAATTTCCTTCCACCCAGCGTTCCTACAAGTCTCCCGATAAAAAGGATACCTCACTTGTGTGAGTAGGGCTAGCACCCACGACAGAAAATGGCCCAAAACACAACGTGGACACATCACATTTTTTCACAGAAAACAGAGGTGTTTTTTGCAAAGTGCATACCTGTAGATTTTGGCCTCTAGCTCAGCCGACACCTAGGGAAACCTACCAAACCTGTGCATTTCTGAAAACTAGAGACCTAGGGGAATCCAAGATGGGGTGACTTGTGGGGCTCTAACCAGGTTCTGTTACCCAGAATCCTTTGCAAACCTCAAAATTTGGCTAAAAAAACACATTTTCCTCACATTTTGGTGACAGAAAGTTCTGGAATCAGAGAGGAGCCACAAATTTCCTTCCACCCAGCGTTCCTACAAGTCTCCCGATAAAAAGGATACCTCACTTGTGTGAGTAGGCCTAGTGCCCGTGACAGGAAATTCCACAAAACACAATGTGGACACATCACCATTTTTGACAGAAAACAGAGGTGTTTTTTGCAAAGTGCCTACCTTTAGATTTTGGCCTCTAGCTCAGCCGGCACCTAGGGAAACCTACCACACCTATGCTTTTTTGAAAACTAGAGACCTAGGGGAATCCAAGATGGGGTGACTTGTGGGGCTCTGACCAGGTTCTGTTACCCAGAATCCTTTGCAAACCTCAAAATTTGGATACAAAAAACACATTTTCCTCACATTTTGGTGACAGAAAGTTGTGGAATCAGAGGGGAGCCACAAATTTCCTTCCACCCAGCGTTCCCCCACGACTCCCGATAAAAATGATACCTCACTTGTGTGGGTAGGCCTAGCGCCCATGACAGGAAATGCCCCAAAACGCAACATGGACACATCACATTTTTTGAAAGAAAACAGAGGTGTTTTTTGCAAAGTGCCTACCTATAGATTTTGGCCTCTAGCTCAGCCGCCACCTAGGGAAACCTACCAAACCTGTGCATTTTTGAAAACTAGAGACCTAGGGGAATCCAAGATGGGGTGACTTGTGGGGCTCTGACCAGGTTCTGTTACCCAGAATCCTTTGCAAACCTCAAAATGTGGCTAAAAAAACACATTTTCGTCACATTTTGGTGACAGAAAGTTCTGGAATCAGAGAGGAGCCACAAATTTCCTTCCACCCAACGTTCCCACAAGTCTCCCGATAAAATTGATACCTCACTTGTGTGGGTAGGCCTAGCGCCCGTGACAGGAAATTCCCCAAAACAGAACGTGGACACATCACAATTTTTGACAGAAAACAGAGGTGTTTTTTGGAAAGTGCCTACCTGTAGATTTTGGCCTCTAGCTCAGCCAGCACCTTGGGAAGCCTACCAAACCTGTGCATTTATGAAAACTAGAGACCTAGAGTAATCTAAGATGGGGTGACTTGTGGGCCTCTGACCAGGTTCTGTTACCCAGAATCCTTTGCAAACCTCACAATTTGGCTAACAAAACACATTTTCCTCAAATTTTGGTGATAGAAAGTTCTGGAATCAGAGAGGAGCCACAAATATCCTTCCACCCAGCGTTCCCCCACATCTCCCGATAAAAATGATACCTCACTTGTGTGGGTAGGCCTAGCGACCTCAACAGAAAATGCCCCAAAACGCAACGTGGACACATCACATTTTTTGAAAGAAAACAGAGGTGTTTTTTGCAAAGTGCCTACCTGTAGATTTTGTCCTCTAGCTCAGTCGGCACATAGGGAAACCTACCAAACCTGTGCATTTCAGAAAACTAGAGAACTAGGGGAATCCAAGATGGGGTGACTTGTGGGGCTCTGACCAGGTTCTGTTACCCAGAATCCTTTGCAAACCTCACAATTTGGCTAACAAAACACATTTTCCTCAAATGTTGGTGACAGAAAGTTCTGGAATCAGAGAGGAGCCACAAATTTCCTTCCACCCAGCGATCCCCCACATCTCCCCATAAAAATGACACCTCACTTGTGTGGGTAGGCCTAGCGCCCGCGACAGGAAATGCCCCAAAACGCAACGTTTACAAATCACATTTTTTTAAAGAAAACAGAGGTGTTTTTTGCAAAGTGCCTTCCTGTAGATTTTGGCCTCTAGCTCAGTCGGCACCTAGGGAAACCTACCAAACCTGTGCATTTTTTAAAACTAGAGACCTAGGGGAATCCATGATGGGGTGACTTGTGGGGCTCTGACCAGGTTCTGTTACCCAGAATCCTTTGCAAACCTCAAAATTTGGCTAAAAAAACACATTTTCCTCACATTTTTATGAAAGAAAGTTCTGGAATCAGAGAGGAGCCACAAATTTCCTTCCACCCAGCGTTCCCACAAGTCTCCCGATAAAAATGATACCTCACTTGTGTGGGTAAGCCTAGCGTCCGTAACAGGAAATTCCCCAAAACACAATGTGGACACATCACAATTTTTGACGAAAAACAGAGGTGTTTTTTGCAAAGTGCCTACCTGTAGATTTTGGCCTCTAGCTCAGCCGGCACCTAGGGAAACCTACCAAACCTGTGCATTTATGAAAACTAGAGACCTAGGGGAATCCAACATGGGGTGACTTGTGGGGCTCTGACCAGGTTCTGTTACCCAGAATCCTTTGCAAACCTCAAAATTTGGCTAAAAAAAACACATTTTCCTCACATTTTGGTGTTCTGGAATCAGAGAGGAGCCACAAATTTCCTTCCACCCAGCATTCCCCCACGCCTCCCGATAAAAATTATACCTCACTTGTGTGGGTAAGGCTAGCGCCACGACAGGAAATGCCCCAAAACGCAACGTGGACACATCACATTTTTTTAAAGAAAACAGAGGTGTTTTTTGCAAAGTGCCTACCTGTAGATTTTGGCCTCTAGCTCAGCCGGCACCTAGGGAAACCTACCAAACCTGTTCATTTTTGAAAACTAGAGACCTAGGGGAATCCAAGATGGGATGACTTGTGGGGCTCTGACCAGGTTCTGTTAGCCAGAATCCTTTGCAAACCTCAAAATTTGGCTAAAAAAACACATTTTCCTCACATTTTGGTGACAGAAAGTTCTGGAATCAGAGAGGAGCCACAAATTTCCTTCCACCCAGCGTTCCTACAAGTCTCCCGATAAAAAGGATACCTCACTTGTGTGAGTAGGCCTAGTGCCCGTGACAGGAAATTCCACAAAACACAATGTGGACACATCACAATTTTTGACAGAAAACAGAGGTGTTTTTTGCAAAGTGCCTACCTGTACATTTTGGCCTCTAGCTCAGCCGGCACCTAGGGAAACCTACCACACCTATGCTTTTTTGAAAACTAGAGACCTAGGGGAATCCAAGATGGGGTGACTTGTGGGGCTCTGACCAGGTTCTGTTACCCAGAATCCTTTGCAAACCTCAAAATTTGGATAAAAAAAACACATTTTCCTCACATTTTGGTGACAGAAAGTTGTGGAATCAGAGGGGAGCCACAAATTTCCTTCCACCCAGCGTTCCCCCACGCCTCCCGATAAAAATGATACCTCACTTGTGTGGGTAGGCCTAGCGCCCATGACAGGAAATGCCCCAAAACGCAACATGGACACATCACATTTTTTGAAAGAAAACAGAGGTGTTTTTTGCAAAGTGCCTACCTATAGATTTTGGCCTCTAGCTCAGCCGCCACCTAGGGAAACCTACCAAACCTGTGTATTTTTGAAAACTAGAGACCTAGGGGAATCCAAGATGGGGTGACTTGTGGGGCTCTGACCAGGTTCTGTTACCCAGAATCCTTTGCAAACCTCAAAATTTGGCTAAAAAAACACATTTTCGTCACATTTTGGTGACAGAAAGTTCTGGAATCAGAGAGGAGCCACAAATGTCCTTCCACCCAACGTTCCCACAAGTCTCCCGATAAAATTGATACCTCACTTGTGTGGGTAGGCCTAGCGCCCGTGACAGGAAATTCCCCAAAACAGAACGTGGACACATCACAATTTTTGACAGAAAACAGAGGTGTTTTTTGGAAAGTGCCTACCTGTAGATTTTGGCCTCTAGCTCAGCCAGCACCTAGGGAAGCCTACCAAACCTGTGCATTTATGAAAACTAGAGACCTAGAGTAATCTAAGATGGGGTGACTTGTGGGCCTCTGACCAGGTTCTGTTACCCAGAATCCTTTGCAAACCTCACAATTTGGCTAACAAAACACATTTTCCTCAAATTTTGGTGATAGAAAGTTCTAGAATCAGAGAGGAGCCACAAATATCCTTCCACCCAGCGTTCCCCCACATCTCCCGATAAAAATTATACCTCACTTGTGTGGGTAGGCCTAGCGACCTCAACAGAAAATGCCCCAAAACGCAACGTGGACACATCACATTTTTTGAAAGAAAACAGAGGTGTTTTTTGCAAAGTGCCTACCTGTAGATTTTGTCCTCTAGCTCAGTCGGCACATAGGGAAACCTACCAAACCTGTGCATTTCAGAAATCTAGAGAACTAGGGGAATCCAAGATGGGGTGACTTGTGGGGCTCTGACCAGGTTCTGTTACCCAGAATCCTTTGCAAACCTCACAATTTGGCTAACAAAACACATTTTCCTCAAATGTTGGTGACAGAAAGTTCTGGAATCAGAGAGGAGCCACAAATTTCCTTCCACCCAGCGATCCCCCACATCTCCCCATAAAAATGACACCTCACTTGTGTGGGTAGGCCTAGCGCCCGCGACAGGAAATGCCCCAAAACGCAACGTGGACAAATCACATTTTTTTAAAGAAAACAGAGGTGTTTTTTGCAAAGTGCCTTCCTGTAGATTTTGGCCTCTAGCTCAGTCGGCACCTAGGGAAACCTACCAAACCTGTGCATTTTTTAAAACTAGAGACCTAGGGGAATCCATGATGGGGTGACTTGTGGGGCTCTGACCAGGTTCTGTTACCCAGAATCCTTTGCAAACCTCAAAATTTGGCTAAAAAAACACATTTTCCTCACATTTTTGTGAAAGAAAGTTCTGGAATCAGAGAGGAGCCACAAATTTCCTTCCACCCAGCGTTCCCACAAGTCTCCCGATAAAAATGATACCTCACTTGTGTGGGTAAGCCTAGCGTCCGTAACAGGAAATTCCCCAAAACACAATGTGGACACATCACAATTTTTGACGAAAAACAGAGGTGTTTTTTGCAAAGTGCCTACCTGTAGATTTTGGCCTCTAGCTCAGCCGGCACCTAGGGAAACCTACCAAACCTGTGCATTTATGAAAACTAGAGACCTAGGGGAATCCAACATGGGGTGACTTGTGGGGCTCTGACCAGGTTCTGTTACCCAGAATCCTTTGCAAACCTCAAAATTTGGCTAAAAAAAACACATTTTCCTCACATTTTGGTGTTCTGGAATCAGAGAGGAGCCACAAATTTCCTTCAACCCAGCATTCCCCCACGCCTCCCGATAAAAATGATACCTCACTTGTGTGGGTAAGGCTAGCGCCACGACAGGAAATGCCCCAAAACGCAACGTGGACACATCACATTTTTTTAAAGAAAACAGAGGTGTTTTTTGCAAAGTGCCTACCTGTAGATTTTGGCCTCTAGCTCAGCCGGCACCTAGGGAAACCTACCAAACCTGTTCATTTTTGAAAACTAGAGACCTAGGGGAATCCAAGAGGGGATGACTTGTGGGGCTCTGACCAGGTTCTGTTAGCCAGAATCCTTTGCAAACCTCAAAATTTGGCTAAAAAAACCACATTTTCCTCACATTTTGGTGAAAGAAAGTTCTAGAATCAGAGAAGAGACACAAATTTCCTTCCACCCAGCAATCCCACAAGTATCCCGATAAAAATGATACCTCACTTGTGTGGGTAGGCCTAGCGCCCGTGACAGGAAATTACCCAAAACACAACGTGGACACATCACAATTTTTGACAGAAAACAGAGGTGTTTTTTGCAATGTGCCTACCTGTAGATTTTGGCCTCTAGCTCAACCAGCACCTAGGGAAACCTACCAAACCTGTGCATTTTTGAAAACTAGAGACCTAGGGGAATCTAAGATGGGGTGACTTGTGGGGCTCTGACCAGGTTCTGTTACCCAGAATCCTTTGCAAACCTCAAAATCTGGCTAACAAAACACATTTTCCTCAAATTATGGTGACAGAAAGTTCTGGAATCAGAGAGGAGCCACAAATTTCCTCCCACCCAGCGTTCCCACAAGTCTCCCGATAAAAATGATACCTCACTTGTGTGGGTAGGCCTAAAGTCCCGTGACAGGAAATGCCCTAAAACGCAACGTGGACACATCACATTTTTTGAAAGAAAACAGAGGTGTTTTTTGCAAAGTGCCTACCTGTAGATTTTGGCCTCTAGCTCAGCCGGCACCTAGGGAAACCTACCAAACCTATGCATTTTTTAAAACTAGAGACCTAGGGAAATCCAAGATGGGGTGACTTGTGGGGCTTTGACCAGGTTCTGTTACCGAGAATCCTTTGCAAACCTAGAAATTTGGCTAAAAAAACACATTTTCCTCACATTTTGGTGACAGAAAGTTCTGGAATCAGAGAGGAGCCACAAATTTCCTTCCACCCAGCGGTCCCACAAGTCTCCCGATAAAAATAATACCTCACTTGTGTGGGTAGGCCTAGCGCCCGTGACAGGAAATTCCCCAAAACACAACGTGGACACATCACATTTTTTGACAGAAAACAGAGGTGTTTTTTGCAAAGTGCCTACCTGTAGGTTTTGGCCTCTAGCTCAGCTGGCACCTCAGGGAAACCTACCAAACCTGTGCATTTCTGAAAACAAGAGACCTAGGGGAATCCAAGATGGTTTGACTTGTGGGGCTCTGACCAGGTTCTGTTACCCAGAATCCTTTGCAAACCTCAAAATTTGGCTAACAAAACACATTTTCCTCAAATTTTGGTGACAGAAAGTTCTGGAATCAGAGAGGAGCCACAAATTTCCTCCCACCCAGCGTTCCCACAAGTCTCCCGATAAAAATGATGCCTCACTTGTGTGGGTAGGCCTAACGTCCCGTGACAGGAAATGCCCCAAAACGCAACGTGGACACATCACATTTTTTAAAAGAAAACAGAGGTGTTTTTTGCAAAGTGCCTACCTGTAGATTTTGGCCTCTAGCTCAGCCGGCACCTAGGGAAACCTACCAAACCTATGCATTTTTTTAAAACTAGAGACCTAGGGGAATCCAAGATGGGGTGACTTGTGGGGCTCTGACCAGGTTCTGTTACCCAGAATCCTTTGCAAACCTAAAAATGTGGCTAAAAAAACACATTTTCCTCACATTTTGGTGAGAGAAAGTTCTCGAATCAGAGAGGAGCCACGAATTTCCTTCCACCCAGCGTTCCCACAAGTCTCCCGATAAAAATGATACCTCACTTGTGTGGGTAGGCCTAGCGTCCGTGACATGAAATTCCCCAAAACACAACGTGCACACATCACAATTTTTGAAAGAAAACAGAGGTGTTTTTTGCAAAGTGCCTACCCGTAGATTTCGGCCTCTAGCTCAGCTGGCACCTAGGGAAACCTACCAAACCTGTGCATTTTTGAAAACTAGAGACCTAGGGGAATCCAAGTTGGGGTGACTTGTGGGGCTCTGACCAGGTTCTGTTACCCAGAATCCTTTGCAAACCTAAAAATTTGGCTAAAAATACACATTTTCCTCACATTTTGGTAAGAGAAAGTTCTGAAATCAGGGAGGAGCCACGAATTTCCTTCCACCCAGCGTTCCCACAAGTCTTCCGATAAAAATGATACCTCACTTGTGTGGGTAGGCCTAGCCTCCGTAACAGGAAATTCCCCAAAACACAATGTGGACACATCACAATTTTTGACAGAAAACAGAGGTGTTTTTTGCAAAGTGCCAACCTGTAGATTTTGGCCTCTAGCTCAGTCGGCACCTAGGGAAACCTACCAAACCTGTGCATTTATGAAAACTAGAGACCTAGGGGAATCCAAGATGGGGTGACTTGTGGGGCTCTGACCAGGTTCTGTTACCCAGAATCCTTTGCAAACCTAAAAATTTGGCTAAAAATACACATTTTCCTCACATTTTGGTAAGAGAAAGTTCTGAAATCAGAGAGGAGCCACGAATTTCCTTCCACCCAGCGTTCCCACAAGTCTTCCGATAAAAATGACACCTCACTTGTGTGGGTAGGCCTAGCCTACGTAACAGGAAATTCCCCAAAACACAATGTGGACACATCACAATTTTTGACAGAAAACAGAGTTGTTTTTTGCAAAGTGCCAACATGTAGATTTTGGCCTCTAGCTCAGTCGGCACCTATGGAAACCTACCAAACCTGTGCATTGTTTAAAACTAGAGACCTAGGGGAATCCATGATGGGGTGACTTGTGGGGCTCTGACCAGGTTCTGTTACCCAGAATCCTTTGCAAACCTAAAAATGTGGCTAAAAAAACACATTTTCCTCACATTTTGGTGACAGAAAGTTCTTAAATCAGAGAGGAGCCACAAATTTCCTTCCACCCAGCGTTCCCACAAGTCTCCCGATAAAAATGATACCTCACTTGTGTGGGTAGGGCTAGCACCCGCGACAGAAAATGGCCCAAAACACAACGTGGACACATCACATTTTTTCACAGAAATCAGAGGTGTTTTTTGCAAAGTGCATACCTGTAGATTTTGGCCTCTAGCTCAGCCGACACCTAGGGAAACCTACCAAACCTGTGCATTTCTGAAAACTAGAGACCTAGGGAAATCCAAGATGGGGTGACTTGTGGGGCTCTAACCAGGTTCTGTTACCCAGAATCCTTTGCAAACCTCAAAATTGGCTAAAAAAACACATTTTCCTCACATTTTGGTGACAGAATGTTCTGGAATCAGAGAGGAGCCACAAATTTCCTTCCACCCAGCGTTCCTACAAGTCTCCCGATAAAAAGGATACCTCACTTGTGTGAGTAGGGCTAGCACCCGCGACAGAAAATGGCCCAAAACACAACGTGGACACATCCCATTTTTGGACAGAAAACAGAGGTGTTTTTTGCAAAGTGCATACCTGTAGATTTTGGCCTCTAGCTCAGCCGACACCTAGGGAAACCTACCAAACCTGTGCATTTCTGAAAACTAGAGACCTAGGGGAATCCAAGATGGGGTGACTTGTGGGGCTCTAACCAGGTTCTGTTACCCAGAATCCTTTGCAAACCTCAAAATTTGGCTAAAAAAACACATTTTCCTCACATTTTGGTGACAGAAAGTTCTGGAATCAGAGAGGAGCCACAAATTTCCTTCCACCCAGCGTTCCTACAAGTCTCCCGATAAAAAGGATACCTCACTTGTGTGAGTAGGCCTAGTGCCCGTGACAGGAAATTCCACAAAACACAATGTGGACACATCACAATTTTTGACAGAAAACAGAGGTGTTTTTTGCAAAGTGCCTACCTGTAGATTTTGGCCTCTAGCTCAGCCGGCACCTAGGGAAACCTACCACACCTATGCTTTTTTGAAAACTAGAGACCTAGGGGAATCCATGATGGGGTGACTTGTGGGGCTCTGACCAGGTTCTGTTACCCAGAATCCTTTGCAAACCTCAAAATTTGGATAAAAAAAACACATTTTCCTCACATTTTGGTGACAGAAAGTTGTGGAATCAGAGGGGAGCCACAAATTTCCTTCCACCCAGCGTTCCCCCACGCCTCCCGATAAAAATGATACCTCACTTGAGTGGGTAGGCCTAGCGCCCATGACAGGAAATGCCCCAAAACGAAACATGGACACATCACATTTTTTGAAAGAAAACAGGTGTTTTTTGCAAAGTGCCTACCTATAGATTTTGGCCTCTAGCTCAGCCGCCACCTAGGGAAACCTACCAAACCTGTGCATTTTTGAAAACTAGAGACCTAGGGGAATCCAAGATGGGGTGACTTGTGGGGCTCTGACCAGGTTCTGTTACCCAGAATCCTTTGCAAACCTCAAAATTTGGCTAAAAAAACACATTTTCGTCACATTTTGGTGACAGAAAGTTCTGGAATCAGAGAGGAGCCACAAATTTCCTTCCACCCAACATTCCCACAAGTCTCCCGATAAAATTGATACCTCACTTGTGTGGGTAGGCCTAGCGCCCGTGACAGGAAATTCCCCAAAACAGAACGTGGACACATCACAATTTTTGACAGAAAACAGAGGTGTTTTTTGGAAAGTGCCTACCTGTAGATTTTGGCCTCTAGCTCAGCCAGCACCTAGGGAAGCCTACCAAACCTGTGCATTTATGAAAACTAGAGACCTAGAGTAATCTAAGATGGGGTGACTTGTGGGCCTCTGACCAGGTTCTGTTACCCAGAATCCTTTGCAAACCTCACAATTTGGCTAACAAAACACATTTTCCTCAAATTTTGGTGATAGAAAGTTCTGGAATCAGAGAGGAGCCACAAATATCCTTCCACCCAGCGTTCCCCCACATCTCCCGATAAAAATGATACCTCACTTGTGTGGGTAGGCCTAGCGACCTCAACAGAAAATGCCCCAAAACGCAACGTGGACACATCACATTTTTTGAAAGAAAACAGAGGTGTTTTTTGCAAAGTGCCTACCTGTAGATTTTGTCCTCTAGCTCAGTCGGCACATAGGGAAACCTACCAAACCTGTGCATTTCAGAAAACTAGAGAACTAGGGGAATCCAAGATGGGGTGACTTGTGGGGCTCTGACCAGGTTCTGTTACCCAGAATCCTTTGCAAACCTCACAATTTGGCTAACAAAACACATTTTCCTCAAATGTTGGTGACAGAAAGTTCTGGAATCAGAGAGGAGCCACAAATTTCCTTCCACCCAGCGATCCCCCACATCTCCCCATAAAAATGACACCTCACTTGTGTGGGTAGGCCTAGCGCCCGCGACAGGAAATGCCCCAAAACGCAACGTGGACAAATCACATTTTTTTAAAGAAAACAAAGGTGTTTTTTGCAAAGTGCCTTCCTGTAGATTTTGGCCTCTAGCTCAGTCGGCACCTAGGGAAACCTACCAAACCTGTGCATTTTTTAAAACTAGAGACCTAGGGGAATCCATGATGGGGTGACTTGTGGGGCTCTGACCAGGTTCTGTTACCCAGAATCCTTTGCAAACCTCAAAATTTGGCTAAAAAAACACATTTTCCTCACATTTTTGTGAAAGAAAGTTCTGGAATCAGAGAGGAGCCACAAATTTCCTTCCACCCAGCGTTCCCACAAGTCTCCCGATAAAAATGATACCTCACTTGTGTGGGTAAGCCTAGCGTCCGTAACAGGAAATTCCCCAAAACACAATGTGGACACATCACAATTTTTGACGAAAAACAGAGGTGTTTTTTGCAAAGTGCCTACCTGTAGATTTTGGCCTCTAGCTCAGCCGGCACCTAGGGAAACCTACCAAACCTGTGCATTTATGAAAACTAGAGACCTAGGGGAATCCAACATGGGGTGACTTGTGGGGCTCTGACCAGGTTCTGTTACCCAGAATCCTTTGCAAACCTCAAAATTTGGCTAAAAAAAACACATTTTCCTCACATTTTGGTGTTCTGGAATCAGAGAGGAGCCACAAATTTCCTTCCACCCAGCATTCCCCCACGCCTCCCGATAAAAATGATACCTCACTTGTGTGGGTAAGGCTAGCGCCACGACAGGAAATGCCCCAAAACGCAACGTGGACACATCACATTTTTTTTAAAGAAAACAGAGGTGTTTTTTGCAAAGTGCCTACCTGTAGATTTTGGCCTCTAGCTCAGCCGGCACCTAGGGAAACCTACCAAACCTGTTCATTTTTTAAAACTAGAGACCTAGGGGAATCCAAGATGGGATGACTTGTGGGGCTCTGACCAGGTTCTGTTAGCCAGAATCCTTTGCAAACCTCAAAATTTGGCTAAAAAAAACACATTTTCCTCACATTTTGGTGAAAGAAAGTTCTAGAATCAGAGAAGAGACACAAATTTCCTTCCACCCAGCAATCCCACAAGTATCCCGATAAAAATGATACCTCACTTGTGTGGGTAGGCCTAGCGCCCGTGACAGGAAATTACCCAAAACACAACGTGGACACATCACAATTTTTGACAGAAAACAGAGGTGTTTTTTGCAATGTGCCTACCTGTAGATTTTGGCCTCTAGCTCAACCAGCACCTAGGGAAACCTACCAAACCTGTGCATTTTTGAAAACTAGAGACCTAGGGGAATCTAAGATGGGGTGACTTGTGGGGCTCTGACCAGGTTCTGTTACCCAGAATCCTTTGCAAACCTCAAAATCTGGCTAACAAAACACATTTTCCTCAAATTATGGTGACAGAAAGTTCTGGAATCAGAGAGGAGCCACAAATTTCCTCCCACCCAGCGTTCCCACAAGTCTCCAGATAAAAATGATACCTCACTTGTGTGGGTAGGCCTAAAGTCCCGTGACAGGAAATGCCCCAAAACGCAACGTGGACACATCACATTTTTTGAAAGAAAACAGAGGTGTTTTTTGCAAAGTGCCTACCTGTAGATTTTGGCCTCTAGCTCAGCCGGCACCTAGGGAAACCTACCAAACCTATGCATTTTTTAAAACTAGAGACCTAGGGAAATCCAAGATGGGGTGACTTGTGGGGCTTTGACCAGGTTCTGTTACCGAGAATCCTTTGCAAACCTAGAAATTTGGCTAAAAAAACACATTTTCCTCACATTTTGGTGACAGAAAGTTCTGGAATCAGAGAGGAGCCACAAATTTCCTTCCACCCAGCGGTCCCACAAGTCTCCCGATAAAAATAATACCTCACTTGTGTGGGTAGGCCTAGCGCCCGTGACAGAAAATTCCCCAAAACACAACGTGGACACATCACATTTTTTGACAGAAAACAGAGGTGTTTTTTGCAAAGTGCCTACCTGTAGGTTTTGGCCTCTAGCTCAGCTGGCACCTCAGGGAAACCTACCAAACCTGTGCATTTCTGAAAACAAGAGACCTAGGGGAATCCAAGATGGTTTGACTTGTGGGGCTCTGACCAGGTTCTGTTACCCAGAATCCTTTGCAAACCTCAAAATTTGGCTAACAAAACACATTTTCCTCAAATTTTGGTGACAGAAAGTTCTGGAATCAGAGAGGAGCCACAAATTTCCTCCCACCCAGCGTTCCCACAAGTCTCCCGATAAAAATGATGCCTCACTTGTGTGGGTAGGCCTAACGTCCCGTGACAGGAAATGCCACAAAACGCAACGTGGACACATCACATTTTTAAAAAGAAAACAGAGGTGTTTTTTGCAAAGTGCCTACCTGTAGATTTTGGCCTCTAGCTCAGCCGGCACCTAGGGAAACCTACCAAACCTATGCATTTTTTTAAAACTAGAGACCTAGGGGAATCCAAGATGGGGTGACTTGTGGGGCTCTGACCAGGTTCTGTTACCCAGAATCCTTTGCAAACCTAAAAATGTGGCTAAAAAAACACATTTTCCTCACATTTTGGTGAGAGAAAGTTCTCGAATCAGAGAGGAGCCACGAATTTCCTTCCACCCAGCGTTCCCACAAGTCTCCCGATAAAAATGATACCTCACTTGTGTGGGTAGGCTTAGCGTCCGTGACATGAAATTCCCCAAAACACAACGTGCACACATCACAATTTTTGAAAGAAAACAGAGGTGTTTTTTGCAAAGTGCCTACCTGTAGATTTTGGCCTCTAGCTCAGCTGGCACCTAGGGAAACCTACCAAACCTGTGCATTTTTGAAAACTAGAGACCTAGGGGAATCCAAGATGGGGTGACTTGTGGGGCTCTGACCAGGTTCTGTTACCCAGAATCCTTTGCAAACCTAAAAATTTGGCTAAAAATACACATTTTCCTCACATTTTGGTAAGAGAAAGTTCTGAAATCAGAGAGGAGCCACGAATTTCCTTCCACCCAGCGTTCCCACAAGTCTTCCGATAAAAATGATACCTCACTTGTGTGGGTAGGCCTAGCCTCCGTAACAGGAAATTCCCCAAAACACAATGTGGACACATCACAATTTTTGACAGAAAACAGAGGTGTTTTTTGCAAAGTGCCAACATGTAGATTTTGGCCTCTAGCTCAGTCGGCACCTATGGAAACCTACCAAACCTGTGCATTGTTTAAAACTAGAGACCTAGGGGAATCCATGATGGGGTGACTTGTGGGGCTCTGACCAGGTTCTGTTACCCAGAATCCTTTGCAAACCTAAAAATGTGGCTAAAAAAACACATTTTCCTCACATTTTGGTGACAGAAAGTTCTTAAATCAGAGAGGAGCCACAAATTTCCTTCCACCCAGCGTTCCCACAAGTCTCCCGATAAAAATGATACCTCACTTGTGTGGGTAGGGCTAGCACCCGCGACAGAAAATGGCCCAAAACACAACGTGGACACATCACATTTTTTCACAGAAATCAGAGGTGTTTTTTGCAAAGTGCCTACCTGTAGATTTTGGCCTCTAGCTCAGTCGGCACCTAGGGAAACCTACCAAACCTGTGCATTTTTTTAAACTAGAGACCTAGGGGAATCCAAGATGGGGTGACTTGTGGGGCTCTGACCAGGTTCTGTTACCCAGAATCCTTTGCAAACCTAAAAATGTGGCTAAAAAAACAAATTTTCCTCACATTTTGGTGAGAGAAAGTTCTCGAATCAGAGAGGAGCCACGAATTTCCTTCCACCCAGCGTTCCCACAAGTCTCCCGATAAAAATGATACCTCACTTGTGTGGGTAGGCCTAGCGTCCGTGACAGGAAATTCCCCAAAACACAACGTGCACACATCACAATTTTTGAAAAAAAACAGAGGTGTTTTTTGCAAAGTGCCTACCCGTAGATTTTGGCCTCTAGCTCAACCAGCACCTAGGGAAACCTACCAAACCTGTGCATTTTTGAAAACTAGAGACCTAGGGGAATCTAAGATGGGGTGACTCTGACCAGGTTCTGTTACCCAGAATCCTTCGCAAACCTCAACATTTGGCTAAAAAAACAAATTTTCCTCACATTTTGGTGACAGAAAATTCTTAAATCAGAGAGGAGCCACAAATTTCCTTCCACCCAGCGTTCCCACAAGTCTCCCGATAAAAATGATACCTCACTTGTGTGGGTAGGCCTAGCGCCCGCGACAGAAAATGGCCCAAAACACAACGTGGACACATCACATTTTTTCACAGAAAACAGAGGTGTTTTTTGCAAAGTGCCTACCTGTGGATTTTGGTCTCTAGCTCAGCCGGCCCTAGGGGGGAAGAAATGGCCTAAAATAAATTTGCCCCTTCACCCCCCAACTGCCCCCGGGAGCGACCCTTGCCTACGGGATCGCTCCCCGCCTGACATTGGCGTAAAAAAAAAATCCCCGGTGCCTAGTGGTTTCTGCCCCCTTGGGGGCAGATTGACCTAAAATCGGCCAATCTGCCCACAAGTTGGGCAGAAATGGTGTAAATACAATTTGCCCCCCAGGGGAGCGACTCTTGCCTAATGGGTCGCTCCCCATCTCTAAAAAAACAAACAAACAAACAAACAAAAAAACACACAAAAAAAAATTGCCCTGGCGCCTAGTTTGTTTCTGCCCCCTTGGGGGCAGATTGACCTAAAATCGGCCAATCTGCCCCCAAGGGAGGCAGAAATGGTCTAAATACAATTTGGCACCCAGGGGAGCGACCCTTGTCCAAGGGGTCGCTACCCATCTGTAAAACAAAAAAAAGAAAAAATCCCCGGTGCGTAGTGGTTTCTGCCCCCCTTGAGGGCAGATTGGCCTCATCAAAATAGGCTGAACTGCCCCCAAGGGGGGCAGAAATGGCCTAAATATAATTTGCCCCCAAGGGGAGCGACCCTTGCCTAAGGGGTCGCTCCCCACCTAAAAAAAAAAAAAAAATGATCCCTGGTGCCTAGAGGTTTCTTCCCCCCCCTGGGGACAGATCAACCTAATAATAAAGGCCTTCCTAAAAAAATGCCCCCCATTGGGAGCGACCCTTGCCCAAGGGGTCGCTCCCTCATGCCAGTTAAAAAAAAAAAATCCCTGGTGTCTAGTGGGCGTTCCGGCTTTTGAAACGCTCGGAGAGACTTCAAAGGGAAGGAAATACATTTCCTTTCCTTTGAAGCCTCTCCAGGCCTCCCCCAAGTGATCGAAAGAGAAATGCTGAGCAGCGCGATGGGGGAGGCCCTGTGACAAATCAGCGCGCGCTTGCGCGCTGATGTCACAGGGGGGATGTGGGGATCGGGGTGGAAGGGGAAGGGCTTCCCCTTCCATCCCTGCCTTTGGGTGGTGGGTGGGGAGCACAGGGGGAAAGCGCTAGCTTCCCGTGCCTTGGACGAGGTGACCTCGTCCAAGGCACCCGAAAGGTTAATTTGACTCCCGGCATGCGCTGTAGAATGACGCAAGCCGGCGCTAAACTTTTTGGTGCAAAACTGCGTTCCTGCATCTTTTGCACCAAAAAGTAAAAATCCGGACATAAGTGCTCAGAGTGCTTTTGAACTTTGACATATTTACTCATAATTAAATAAAGGGTAAGGCACGGTTCAACTGTACCTATACCTGGCCTAAAATGGAAGTGAACAGCTGTCAAGATATTATTCGATGAATACCAATTCTATAGCCAGGACAGCAAAACTCAGCCAAGACTTTTAGCACTCGAGTTTGGGTGGTAACAACTTGGACTAAACCTGTCCCCTCTCTTAAAAATGGTGACTATGATGACAGTTTTCCTAGAGGTGGAAATAGGACCTGGCACAACTGATCTATAACATTTGTGAGAAGAGGAGCCCACAAATGAATATTTGTTTTAAATAAATCTTCAAGAACTCTATCAAAGCCAGGAGCCTTACCAGGAACACACCTCAGTACAGCTTCTGTAACCTCCTGAACCTCAATTGGAACTTGAAATCTGATGGGCTTGTCACAAATCTCAGAGGAATTAACCAGGCAAACATCTCTAGACGGATCACAATGTGTCAAACTTTTTGAGAAATGGGATGTCCATGTTTCTTCTTGAACGAGATTCTCTATGAGTTTGGTATCATTTTCCCTAAAAAAATGTCTAATAATTACCTCCTAAAACGTAGAACTATCCTTGATTCTCCCTACCAATTCCAACTCGTCTGGACCTAATTTCAGCTTTCCTTGCCTCCAAAATCTGCTTATACTCTTTCCTGGCCTTCTTAACATCACAAGGAACCCTAGGATTCTGCTTCAGGGCACTCAACAATTTCCTATATGCTGCAGAACGGCCCTGATCAAACCACTGACAAGGTGGTCTAATTTGAGAAGAAGTTGAAACAGAAATACAGACTTGCAAAGTTGGGAAAATTCCTAAACAATCTCGTCTGTGCTCATATTAACTGACAGGCACACAATGATCAAAGCCCTGGAATTCTCTACTACTGATTGTTCAAAGACTGCTGGATCAACACTATTCTATTTGCATTGCACTCCCTTATTTTTTTAGAAACTCAGCTTATCAGCTTCGGGAGGGCTAATTAAAAACTCTGCATTCAGTACTAGGGGATTGTGATCGCTGAGGCAACTACTAAAAACCATGAAGTCTTTTAAATCACGAGATAACTCAGTGGACACAAGTACTTGTTCTATAGTACTTCCTACCCGGCCATCTGTAAAAGTTGGGACCTCTGAACAGTGTGGGCCACAAACTTCACATGCACAAACTAAGTTGGGCCTTGAGACCCTATGGGTGATTAGTCGTGCTATACAAATCCGTGATTAAGCCTTCCCATAAACTGTATGAACAAAATGTGTTTCATCTCCATGATAATTACTACTAAAACCACAAATTCTAATGTCAGCCCATTGACACATACAAATATTAAAATCTCCCAACCATGTAATATATGGCATACAACTAGTTTGCTGAAAATGTCTAATGTTGTACATTTTCCTCCATGTGTCTCCCACTCATAGATAATAGACAAGGGGGCATATTTAAGAGCCCCTAGCGCCTCCATGTCGCAACCATAATGTCATTTTTTTTAATGGTAAGGTGGTGCTAAAGTGGCTTTTCTGCCACACCATATTTACAAAGTGGTGCAATGCATGCATTGGGCCACTTTGTAACCCCTTCCACCACATTATGCCTGTGCCCGGGGGGTGTTCCAGCGCTTTGAGGTCCGCAAAAATGGTGCAGTGATTTAAAAGATTTCAATGCACCATTTTTGACGTAATTTTTAATGCCTGCTCCGACCATGCGTTAAAATGGCGCTCCCATAGTAACCTGTGGGCCCCTTTGCACTTTGCAGCACTAGAATCAAAGTTTTTGATAATAGTGTAGCAAGGTGCCACAATATCTTCAAAAATGCTGACTCTATTGTGCTAATGACTGCCATGGTGCACCATAGTATAAAAACAGCCCAACCATGGTGTTGTTAGGTGCCGGTAGGGGGACGAAAGAAAAGTGGCGCATCATAGCTGATGTGCCACTTTCTCTTAAATATGGGCCCAAAATTTCCCTTAAGGTAATAATAATAAGATGGAGTAAAAATCTGAATTAACTGTTGACTTATATATCTCTCTGGAGTCATCCTCACACTTGGCTGCCCTGTAGGTATTCCTCCATGCCCATTACCAGTGCTTCACCACAGTTATTAATACTTTCTCCTACATATTTTAATCTGCATTAATTAGGAACATAGGGCCTCATTACGAGTTTTGCGGTCCATGGACTGTCAAAACTCGTACTGGCGGTCGGACTGCCGCACTCCTGGCAGACCGACCTCCAGATTATAATCCTGGTGGTCAGACTACCAGGAGACCGCCGCCATGGCCATGATCAGGGATCCTGATGTGTTGGCGGTAGTCGAAGCTGTTGTCAACCACAGTGGTGCTGAGTTTGGCACCGCCATGCTGATCACAACTTCACTTTCCTCCATCCTTTTCAAGGTGGGAAAAGGCCAGTGATAAAGCTATGCTTGGCTACCGGGGGGACCTTCAGTTTACATTCTAAAGGTGCTTGTGTGCAACAGCATTGGCCTCGGATCCATGACGGAGCCTAGGCCAATACTGCTGCACCGTTTCCACCGGGCTGATCAATGGAAACATCATAATACAACATTACTATTGGTCAGACTGGTGGAAACATCATAATACAATTTTGGTAAGGCCACCAGCTTGAGGCTGTATTGGAGTTCAGTTCAACTGACAAACTCCTAATCAGGCCCATAGACATTGAGCAGGAATATTCAGTAGGACAAAAAAAATAGATATGCTTGCATAATTTGCTAGTTAAAAAATGTCTTTAGCAGAAGCCTTGCATTTTGATCGTAATGGCATATCATCAGTCTCGTTCTTCAATCCCATTCTTAGGTGTATTGCTTCACTTTGTCAGAGACCCCCACTAGATGTGTCTTGACTGTTATTTTTTTTACATTTATCCATGGAAATTCCTTTATCTAAATGACTCCCTTTTTTACTCTAAGTTGCCCTTTCATGCAATCTTGCTTACATATTCTTACTTATTTTGTTTGTTGGCAGGTTTTAATGCTAGATTAGAAAGTCTCTTTTCTATTTTACATTTTTCAGAATACCTTGTCATACATTAAATACTCACTTACATTGATGGGAGGACAATATTTTAATTGGTATCTCCATTTCTTATTCTCCTTCCATGGAATATCTTCCAAGCAGTTGCTAAATCTGTTACTGGAGAATTTGGGGTTATTTGTGACATTTTTAATCCCATTCACTTTGAGAAAGATCTAGTTTTTGAACTGGCCTTCATTCTTTCAGGGAACTAACCTCTAGTGACCAGATTATTGTTAGAATGTGTTTCTGGCAGCTAGGTCATTGTGCAGCATGTGTAAATGAATCTCAGTGTCACCATCCACTGATGGAAAACTCCTAGATATGTGGCACCCTCTTTGTGATTTTCCCCAGGGGTATTCTAAAATCTCCCCATAGTCCTTGTATTTAGTTCCCCATTTATTATCTTTTGACAAAGAGATAAAATGTTATTACAGTGGCTTCTCTCCATCTGATAAACAACCTCTTGAAAAGCTCTTGTTTCTGTTGACACATTTATGAATGTTATTTTCATTAGACTACATGAAGCACTTTTGGATTTGCACAATTGTGGAGATTTGTGAAAATGGGAACCAATGTCAGGGATAAATCTCTTGTATAGTCTAATTTGCTTCATAATAAATATATGTCAGTTATGAGCACTTAAATGAGAGGTTTAACTGTATAGTAAAATAGACTAGGGCTCCCATCTTACTTTTATTTAGATGTCACCAAAAAATAAATATTTGTTGTGCTAGCATCCCCAATGGTCTTTGCAGGGTAAAGTCCTTTCTGCATGATCACTCTGGCTTTTTTGCTTTTTTCTTGCACCTTATTGTTGCCAGTGCTACTTCACTGTGACACTGCTACTCAGTGCCACAGTGCATGTGCTCTGTCCAAAAAAACTGTACTGTAAAACGGTTTCACCCTTGTGGTGCATTTAAATTTACAGTACGGCTATTGTGAGTTGGTACAGAAATGTATTCTGTGGTTTATAGGTTATATGTCTTATGTGGGCTGCAATGTGTATAACACAATCCACATGCTTGACAAAAGTATAAGGCTTCAGGAAACACCATTGTGATCTTTCTGGACTACTTTTTAAAACTCCCTTTCAAGATACATGCCAGGGAAAATTGCCTTGGCCATGTAGAAAAAAATATTTTTATGTAATAGGTAAGTTACAGCTAAAGTGTGACTAGCAAGTCCACCTGGCTTGGACCATAATATAAGGAAATTGGCATACTGCACATTGGAAGTAACATGTCTTCCCTGTGAACAATTTTCCAAAGGTACAGATGGATCTTCCAGGAACAGGTCTAGCTTTGGATGAAATCATTATTTGTATGCCTCTGCCTGGCAAACTGAAAGAATGATTATTTAAAATAATTTTAACACAGTTTAAAATTATAATTCTACATTGAAAGTAAATGTTCAATGATTTCAGAAGGAAAGTAACTTTAATTAAGTGTTTCGAAATTGTTTGACCTTGCACAATGATAGAGGTCCCAATACACATAATTAGCTGGCTGTTAAAGAAGCTTTTAATGTATAAAAATAACTTAGCCTTTGGGCCTAGCGAAGCAGGACAGGATGTTTGTCAGTAAGAGAGGCTACCTCATCTAAATAGGCATGTGGCTGCAGGAAGGTTAGAAGCTATTCCACGTGAAGGCTTGTAGGAACTATTATGTTTTAGGACTCATGGGAGAGAATACTGTAAGCCTCAAAAGTATTGCAAAATGAGGTTAGGATTTTGAGAGAAAATAGGATCTTGACTAGGGAATTTTCCAGTAATAATGTAATGCACAGGAAACGACTCGCATCTCACCATCACATCCTTATAACAGGCCTCATTGAGGAACGGGGCACCTTGAAAAAAGAAGATTCTTCCTCACTGCTGGAAGAAAAGACCAAACAAAATCTGATTCCTGCCGGCACTCAAGGGCTGTAAATGAACTCCCTTTTACCTGATCAAGGACCATAAAAAGCAGAACTCCTGGGTCCAAGAGGTCCCATCTGTAGGAACCTGCAGGCATCCTAGTTTGAGAGAACGTCTGCCTGTAATGATACCATGAGGATCTGATAGCCCCAAGTGTGACCAGGAGAAACTTGTTGAGCAGTTGGAGAGCTTTTTGCTGCACTGATTCTAATTCAGTGGGACATTCATTGTAATGATGTTCAGCCTTGTGAAGTTCAGCCTGGCTACAACTTCCAACTTCCATCCTTTCTCAATTGATGAGAACAAAAAAGTCCAACGGTAAAACCTCAGAATGAAGTAAGCGAGCCATCCTGTCCCACATCATCAGCTGAGAAATCCAACATTCTTTACCTGCAATCTGTTGAAAGCCAGCAACTTCAGTGTGAGCTCCATGGCAACTTAAATGACTTTGAGGGACCTTCACCAGCTTCAGCTTTTGAACATTTTGAACATTCCCAGTTGAAAAACTCTGAACTCCAAAACTGTGGTGCCTATCTAACTGCTGATCAAGCTGAAATTGTGTCGATGCCCCTGACATCTCTCTGCTCCCCTTTCCAACCAAAGGCCATCAAATGTCAACTCTTGGAACACCTGAAGATTGACAAACTTCTGGACCTCTCCCAATCCAGATTCCACACCAACAACAAAACCACAACCGCCCTGTTCGCTGTCCCTGACAATATCAGAACTCCCCTTGAATGGGGAGAACCAGCAGCCCTGATCCTCCTTGACCTCTCAGCAGCATTCAAAAATGTATCCCGCCACACTCTGATCAGGAGGCTTTATCACATTGGAATCCAAGGAGACACCCTCAAATGGATCACATCCTTCCTCACTGCAAGGACCCAGAGAATCTGCATACCAACTTTAACCTCAGAACCCACAAACATCATCTGTGGTGTCCCTGAAGGCTTGTCTCTCAGCCCTAAACTGTTCAACATCTACCTGCCCCCTTGGGCACCATCCCCAGAACCCACGGAATGAACGTAATATCCTATGCAGACCACACCAAGCTCATCATCCCACTATCGGAAGACCCCTCCACCAACATGGCCAACTTCCCAGGTGCATGACAGGCATAACAACAGCCTAAAACTCAGTACGGCTCCTAGTGACATACCGAACTAGGACCAGCACCCACTCCAACAGACCACACTTGCAACCTTGGCATCATCCTGGACAGCAAACTCCCATGAAAAACCAGATCAACGCAATCTCTTCCACTTGCTTACTCACCCTGTGCATGCTTCTTAAGATCTTCAAATGGCTCTTTGTCAACACCAGACGGACTATCGCTCAAGCCCTAGCTACCAGCCGGCTGGACTATGGCAATGCACTGTATGAAGGAATCACCATGCACCTCCTGGATAAACTAGAGACCATACAGAATTCAGCAGCCAGACCCATCTTTGACCTCTATAAACTGACCCACACCACCACCACCTCATGAAGTTCCACTGGCTCCCAATTCAAAAGAGATGTAATTTCAAGATACTGATCCACACCTGCATGGCTCTTCACAATCAAAGACCAGCATACATCAACCACCTCCTGAACTTCCACCAAGCCTCCAGACATCTGCACTCTGTTTCCCTCCCCTTCACACACACACACACACACATACACACACACACACACACCTTGTACCCACTGAAGCAACAATGGAGGACACTGTTTCTCCTACCTCACAGCTAAATCCTGGAACAACCTCCCTCTTCACCTGCGGACCTCATCCTCTCTTCTGTATTTCAGGAAAGGACTCTAGACCTGGCTGCTAAACTGATCCCTTTAGGTCACATGGCACTTAGTGCTTGGATACCAATACGGGTATTTAACAGCGCTCTATAAATCCTGTTTGATCCAAAATGTTGCAGCCAGACCAACACTCCTCTCATCCTAAGAAAGTCACATATCTCCACCTGGCATCTTGAAAGTTTTCTACCTGCTCTCAGTTCACAAACATGCATTCTTCAAGCACCCCACACAAGCTTATAAAGCCACACACAAACTATGCCATGCATATCTGAACACTTCCATAAGCTTCCACTCACTGACCAGGAACATCTGCTTTGCAGGCCTCCTGCTCATTTTTCTCACCCACACCCAGCCGATGGGCACACTTTCATAACAGAACATTACGTAACACAACAACACATAACATAACATGACATTACAACAACGTTCCAAAGGATCTACTCTCAAATGATGTAAACCACAAAAAAATTTCATCTCTCTCACTCTCCTCTCAACAGTCTCCCCTCCCATACCGATCCAGGTTGGAATGAATGCACCTTGGGTTTGCATATGCTGCCTTGCACATGTGAAGAAAGTTTCAATGCCACACCTTTACCCAGCTGATCAATAATATTTAAATAAACATTGGACTGCACTGGTGTTGAACTATTGATGTACCATCCATTTAAAATGTATATTTATGTCACTCTTTGTGTTTCCTTTTTTTAGTTGTATTGAATTCAAGGTTTATATAAAGGTGGTTACCAACACTAATGATAAAGAGCGCTAAACACCACAGAAAATACTGCAATGAATACAACGTGTGATAAATAGGCCCGGGTGAAATTTTAATTATACCAGAGTAATTGGAGTAACTTCATTAATTATGCATCACTCTTGTGATGCAAAATGTTCTATATTTCGCCATTACTCCAGCTTGTGGGACTAAGAGTAATTTGGGGCAAAACCCCTACTGCAGGAGCACAGGATCAGCAAACTATGAGACAGTGAACTCCTGCCAGCCAGTGCTCTTTGTGCCTTTAGCATTTGATGCTATTTTCTCAGTGCAAAGTGCATCCTCTTGCAAATTTTGGACTAGGAGGGTGCATTGTGCATGCAGAATACAGATTTGCCAGTCTCACACAATTACACATGATTGCAAGTAATTTGGGTGGTAATTATGAGAAATTACGCTTGAGAGAAATACATCAGCTATGCCCACTCCTAGTGATTAACTTTATGATATAATAAAAAGCTGGAAGGATTAACAC
This sequence comes from Pleurodeles waltl, assembly GCF_031143425.1. NCBI lineage: Eukaryota > Metazoa > Chordata > Amphibia > Caudata > Salamandridae > Pleurodeles > Pleurodeles waltl. The sequence goes on from NC_090447.1 coordinate 919,735,563, forward strand.
ATTCTAGGAACATACAAATAATTATTTAAAGAAAAAATAAGATATTACAATCTGGTGAAATCTGAGGCTGATCCTGATGGTTGTCTTCCATGAAATAGCAAAGTATAAGATGCTTGAGTACATTCACAAAATTATCTACTTGCAGCATGTGTAATTTAGTTCTATGTGTAGTGCAAGCAAGTAAGCCTGGCAATAATTTTCTTTTTTATTAGTATTTAGTGGCTTTTCAAAAGACATGTTAGGCACACACTAAGGGACATATTTAAGTAAAGTGGTGCTGCAACAAGTGCAGTGCCACTTTACTGGCACCCCTTAGCGTCGCCCGACTGCCACCATGCGTGCGCTGTATCTAAGATACGGTGCACCATGGCGCTGGGTAGGGGGCAATAGCCTCATATTTATTGAAGCTATTGATATACTCTGCAGGAGTAGTGCTAAAATATTGCCGCTACTCCTTCAGAGTACATGGGGGCCGATTATAAATAATGGAAGCAACCCTTTTAACTCCTGCTCTGAGCAGGCATGAAAAGTGCAGTAAAAAATGATGCAAGGAAATATGCTAGATTTCCTTGCGCCATTTTTTCTGCCCCCCTAATTTGGGAATGATCCCTTTGCATACATTATGCCTGGTGCAGGCATAATGTAGCGCAATGGGTTGCAAAGAGGCACAATGCATGCATTGCGCCAATTTGTAAATATGGCGTGAGAATTGTGCCTTTGTTGGGCCACATTAGCGTGCAGAAAAATGACGCTAATGTGGCACAAAATGGTGCTAGGGGCTTATAAATATGCCCCTAATTTAGTGGCATTCTCTTGAAGCACAAGTAAATTATGCTGCACATACACAAGTTACATATAGATGGATTAGATGCATCTGCATGTGTAGACACAGAACAAATGAATGAGTGTACATAGCATCATAGCCATTACAGTTTGTAAGGAGTGTTCATGTGGCAGACGTTCTTTTATACGTGTGAGTGCAATCACATTACGTCAGTAACTGACAGATACCATTCTTCATCACTGACAGAAATTAACTAGATGCTATATGAACCATCGACATTGTAAAAACCCTGTCAAATGGCCTCCATTATAAGGTCCAAGAATCCGTCTGTCTCATCAAATGCTCTGCTGCACATACGATTTGGATGGCTGACTGTGTAAGGCCTTGTGAGCTTTCAAAATACTAATCGGACATTCATATTTTTACACATAGCAGGACTAGTGTATAAGAGTGCCACACGTGACATCTTAGCACCTGAAAGGTGACTTCAGTAACACTCATTGATGTTTTTGGTGGGCATGCGTGTTCTGGTTTTTCTCTCCTGGTTTACGGTTGTATAGAAGTAGTGGACTTATTGTTAATATGGCAACACCACACTCAGTAACTTCTTTGGTTTACAAAAAAGGTCTTGCTATTCCATTTAGCGAAAACACCAAACATGAAGTCATTCTGGCCTATCCAATATATATTTAAAATGATAACGCCAGTTAAAAGGCCATAATGCGTCCATGGGACGTAACATCTTAAAGCCCCTGACCTGCACTCACTTCTCTACTTAACTTGGATTTTAGGACATTCAAAATACTTGTGACTGTGTTTTAGGAATTTTGTTTATAATAGCATCTTTTGTCACAAAAGTCTTCAATGCATTTTGAGGAAAAAAAATCCAGAAAATTACAAAATAAAAAAATTCATTTTGATTACAATTAGAAATGTAATATTTAGAACCCCTCCCTTTGTCAAGAAAGCAGATCAGCAGGATTTCTTCATTCTTTGTTACTACTGTGTACTAAATATAATTTCTGGCGCCGTCATGTCTTTCACTGACCTAAGCAGACACGCTGCGATAATGTTGTTTTCTCATTTTAAGTCACTGTGTTTAATGACACTAAATGGCACTCATAGGAGTTTGAGTGCATTCCCTTAGAATAACTCTGTTGGATATAACATTAGTTTAATGATGAAAAACATACAATGAGTTGTAAGTGTAACCACACTGATCTGAGTTATCAAGGAACAGTAGGGTGAAATGATTACGCCTTTATGGAACTAACAATGGGGAACTTCAAATTATTTTTGTTTCTTGAAATTCCAACATAATTTCAAACTTGCCTGACAATATAATCTAACTATTTAATTTATGGGGTAATATACTTGTGAATAAATGCCAAATGTTCTACAGTTGATCTTGGCAAAATTAATTCGACTGTTAATATTAAAGGTCTCATTTTACCAAGTGTGGCAGTTGCACTTATGGAACTGGCAAAAAACATGTACAAAACGTTTTAATGTCAGACATTGAAGGTCATTTTGACCGGCAAATGTATGTCAATTCCTGATTATTTTGTTCTACATGATTATTGACATCATGCCATTTGATCTCTTAGAAGAAGGATGTCAGGGTGTTTAGACAAATGTTTCCCCTTTAAGTGATGAGGGGCCAGTGTTACAAAAAAGTGACAGCCACATTATCCAGTACATGAAATCTGCTGTAGCCAGGTCAAAAGATGGCACTCCAACTATAATGAGATCTTGGACCAGTATGGTGCCAAATGCATCTCACATGGGCTTGGATATCACCATTCAGAAACTCCCAAAATTGCTGCTTGATTTTCTTTGCAGGAGACAACGTAGCAACAATGAAACACAAGAAAACCTAGGTGCAAGCTCTCATCCATGTCTTCAAGGAACAGCGCCAAGTGCTTGTATACTCAGTTTCAGGACAGGGACTGATTTCTGTGAATAACAACTTGAATGCTCATCAGGAAATAGTAAGTCAGTTCCCTTCATCGTTTCATGGTATAGGAAAGCTTTAGACTATGAAAGCAAAACTTCATATTAATGAGGATGTCCATTCTGTTGCTCAGATACATTCACATTGCTTTTCACTTACAAGAAGCTGTTGAAAAAAACTTGAATGGTTACTTAAGCATGACAATATTGAGTGTTCCACTGATCCAATGACATTTGTTTTTCCCATAGTGGTAGTGTCCAAAAAAGACAGTGAAGGAGATGTACAAATATGTGTTGACATGCGTCAGGCAAACAAGGAAATTGAACAAAAACAACATCCAGGTCCACATATTGCTGACATGATAATGCAATTGAATGGAGCAAAGGTCTTCTCTTGCCAGGATTTAAATCAAGGTTATCATCAGTTGGAACTCGTAGAAAATTGCAGGTACATTACAATCTGTTTCAATACAAAAGACTTCGGGCCTTATTTAGAGTTTAGCAGAGGGGGTTACTCTGTCAAAAAATGTGACGGATACCCCGTCCGCCATGTTACAATTTCCATTATGTCCTATGGAACTTGTAATATGGCAAAGGGAATATCTGTCATGGTTGTGACAGAGTAACCCCTCCTTCAAACTCCCAATCAGGCCCTTAGTTTTGGTATGTCAACAGCTACAGAACTTTTCCAAGATGTAATTCAACATATCATACAGCCTATTGTGAATGTGTTCAATTATAGCAATGATATAATAGTTTTCGGATCTACACAGAAGGAGCACAATAGAGCTTTCACACAAGTATGTCATTTACCTATTGATGCAGTTTGGACTTTGAATGCAGACAAGTGTGAGTTTCACAAAATGAAGTTAAAATTATTTGGTCATATCTTTTTGGATGGGGGTATGACATGCAACCTTGCAAAAGTACAAGCAATGTCAAATGTTGATCTCCCACAAGGTGTTTCTATGGAACGTTCATTTCTTGGCATGACCAGTTACTGTTCAAGATACATAGAGGACTTTGCCACTGTCAGTGCTTCAATATGAAAGTTGACAGAGAAAAACATTTCATTTCGATGGTCACAAGAATGTGGAGAAGTAACAAGAGAATCAAACAAGCCATTGAAAATGCTGCTGAAATGGTATACTTCAATCCAAAGCTTCATACAGAGGTTGTTGATGCTAGCCCAAATTGGTTAGGTGCTATCCTTGCACAGTATAGTGGACACCCCAGTGCACAAAGGCATATAGTGGCATATGCAAATAGAGGTTTATCCAAAACAGGACATGCTTAGTCACAACCTGACAAGAGAATCAAACAAGCCATTGAAAATGCTGCTGAAATGGTATACTTCAATCCGAAGCTTCATACAGAGGTTGTTGTTGATGCGAGCCCAAAATTGTTAGGTGCTCTCCTTGCACAGTATAGTGGACACCCCAGTGCACAAAGGCATATAGTGGCATATGCAAATAGAGGTTTATCCAAAACAGGACATGCTTAGTCACAGTGGAAGAAAGTTTAGCCGTGATGTGGGCTTGTTAATATATTCCCATGTATTCATGTGCAGAAAGCCTTTTACACTGATAACTGACCATCAGTCTTTGTTTACTCTCTTTGGCAATCGAAAAGCCAAGATGACTCCTCGCATTGAGCAATGGGGACTATGATTGCAAGAGTACAATTATACCATTGTGCATCATCCAGGGAATGATCAAAACCCTGCTGACTACTTTTACAGAGTGCTTTTACAAGGTCAAGGTACTGAATCCAAGATTGCTGAAGCCTACATTAATTTAATTGTAAAATCAAATATTCCACCTGTTGCCTTGTTAGCCCAGATATCACAGCCATGGTAGTGTCATTCTGAAATTGAAGGACATAATTACACATCAGTCATGGAACCAACACACTCGAGCTCTCACCAATGATAGTGAATATCAAAAATAAAGAAATGTCAAACATGAACTGTCCATAACTCAGGAGAGTGTTATACTGTGAGCTTCAAGAATCCTGATTCCAGAGAGTCTGCGACAGAAAATAATTGAAATGGCCCACAAAGGACATTATGTTATTGTTGCCAAAAAAGAGCTCTCTGAGACCGAGTATGCTTTCTACATGTAGATGAGCAGGTTGAAAAAGAGCTAAAGGCCTGTCATCTAAGCAACTACCTTTCTACAAATGTCACTCAATGTACACTGAATATGTCAAAACTCTCTGAGCATGCACGTGAGAGAATAGCCATCAACATTTTCAGTCCACCTGATAATGGACATCATCTGATGTTGATTTTGGACAAATACTCACATTTCCATAAGTCCAAGATCTCTCATCCACAACTCACGAATGCATCATTGAGAAACTAGATGATATCTTTGCACAATGGTGTTTTTCAGCCATTTAGAAGTCTGAAAATGGCTCACCTTTTAACAGTTGAGAATTCAAAGAGTTTCTTGGAGCATCTGTGTATGAAGCGAGCAGAACGCCACCAGCAGCATTATGACAAGTGATAAGGCCTAGTGGTGTTCTGCTGGCAGGGCTCTGCTGGCAGTAGCAGCATCCCTGCCCGTTCCCTGCCTGAAGACATCCTCACTCAAGGTAAGTCAGGCTTCCGACCGGGGAGGGGGTAGGGGTGTTATGTGTGTGTGTGTCTGAGTGTATGCATGAGTGAGTGAGTGTGTGAATGTGTCTGTGTGTTGTGTTGTTTGCGTGGTTGTATGTGTGTGAGTGATTGTGTGTAAAAATGTGTGTGAGCATGTCTGGAGGTATGCATGTATGTATGCCTGTATGCCAGTGTGAGTGATTGGGTATATGCGTAGTGCGTGTCTGCGGGTGTGTGCATGTATGGGGGGAGTGTGATGATCAGAGGGGGTGGGGATGTGTGTGTGATGACCAGAGGGGGTGGGGGGGTGGGCGATGATCGGTGGGGGTGAGGGGTGTGTGTGATGATCGGAGGGGGTGGGGGTGTGTGTGTTTGGATCATGGGTAAGGGTGTGTATTTGAATGTAGGGGTGGGGGTTAGTGTGTGTATGGGGAGTCTTTGGATGGAGGGGGTGGGGGGGTGTCAGGCCTGTGTTGTGGGGTGGGGGAGCCGTCTACCGGTGACGTTTGAAATACAAGGCCTGAAATAATGAAAATGCCAAAGAATTCTCTGTAAGTTGCTGACTTTGCTACATTCCATAATGACCAGTTGTCAATTCATCTCTTGTATATATATATATATATATATATATATATATATATATATATATATAAGCGCTTTTGTTCAGGACAACTCATCTCTTGTATATATATATATATATATATGTATATATATATATATATATATACATATGCACATACAACAATGGATTTCTGGTGAGAAAGGCATTGTTAATTTGAGTGCATTATAACATACTGTTTTTCATATAAAAGTTACCATCTCTTTTGCTTTCAGGAAACTGCAGAGCTGAAGAAATTTATATGTTTATCACAGTTTTGGCATTTTTCAAAGAGTTAGCCCATTTTTACTGTTTTGTTCCCTCAACCTACTTTCAGTTTGTGGTGGAACCCATTGTAAAACCCATGGCTGAGCAAACAAAGCTATAGATTTCTTAAAAGTAGGCAAAATTTGAAACTCATCAAATTCAGCATAAGGTCATATGTGTAGCTCCCTCAAGGTTTTCCTAAAGAGACTAAGGTGGTCATTATAATGATGTATATGAAAAACAAGTGCTGGTCCAGCCACACACCGCCATCTTTGTAGTCCCGACGAGGATGGAGGAGGCCGCCCACAGGCCGGCGGTAAGGACCTACCCACCCACCAAATAATGAAACATCAGACCACTATCAGATCAGGGGCGGGAACCACCGCCATGCAAAGTGTGGCAGAAACCAACAATATAAAATGAAACACTCACCGGAGAAACACAGAAAACGCCAACTCAGACATTGATAGAGAGTTGGAAATAATGCCAGTGCTGCTCCTTCCCATATTCCTCCAGGACCGTGCCCGACGACGATGGTAAATACCACAGCCTAGTACACATGGGAAGAAGGGGCACAGTTACACACTAACCCCACCCACCCTGGAACGAACTCCCAACCCCACCCACCATCCCAAGCCAAACATACCATAACTAAATGTACGTACCAGCCACAAGCCAACAAATACCTGCACCAAAGTACACACATGTGCACACCACACCCCCACAGTGAAACGCTGAACAACGTCACTACATTGTGCCAACAGCACTACTGGGCACTGAAATTATATTGAAATGTAAGAACTGTAATGCCCACGTGAGGATATTGGCCAGTCCATTCTTAAATCCCAGAAGGGCCAATATAGGCCGAACTTGACTCTCACATGTGCAAAGGGTACTCCACTTGAAACGGGCATCAATAGGGCAGCCATGCACCTCAGGGAAAATGGGCAGGGGGTGGCGGGGGTGTGGACTTACTTCTGCAAAGGAGGGCTTGGGCTTAGGTTTGGGAGGTGGAGGGGGTTTGGGCTTGCCCTTGGAAGGAGGGGAAGTGGGCTTGGACTGGGGGGGTGGCAGAGGGACCTGGGGCAACACGTGGCCTCTTCCTCCCTGGGGAAGGGGCTCGGTAATGGGAAAGGCAGACTGGGGCGCGCTTGGACGAGGAAGGAGTGGACTGGGCAAGGACAGGGGCACGTTTAGGGACAAGATGGGGTGGGCCAGTGGGTTCAAACAGGTCAACATGGGAGAGGAAAAGCTTCTTAGGTGCAGTTGGAGGGGATTTGGAGACAGGTCTGGGAGTGGAGGTTGAGGGAGTGTTCATATCAGGTGTAGGGGTGCTGGACGTGGATGCAGCTCCCTGTAAAGTATGCTTATGTGTGGTGGATGTGTGTGGTTTAGATGTCTGCAAATGTCTGAGTGTTTTGGGAGGGGGGGTGGACACAGTGGGAGAAGACAGGCTGCCAGTGTACATGGATGTTGTCTGGGTGTCTGCAGGTCTAGTGAGTGTGCTGCAAGTGTCTGTCAATGTAGTTGTGGTGAGTGCAGGTGTGGTGTCTGGGGTGCATGTCTGGATGTCAGATGCTGTGGTGGCAGCATGAATGGGGCAGCAGCAGTGACTGAGGGTGGAGTGTGTGTGGGTGTGCATGGTGAGGTGACAGATAGGGTGGCGGGGAGGTCGACACACTGGGGTAAGTGGATGTTGTTGTGTGTGCTTTTGTATGTTGGGTGTGTGCCTGCCTATGGTGGGAAGTGTGGTGCTTGTGTTTTTCAGTGTGCTTCTTGTGTGTTGATCTCTGTGCATGGGTAGAGGTGGTGGGAGCGGGGTAGGAAAGACCAGGGACACTGGCTACCATCAAAGAGAAGGCCAGAACCTGAAAAGATCTCTGAAGGCCATACATGGTACTGTGAATGCCCTCCAGGTAATTGCATTGCTGCATCTGGGATGCTAGCCCCTGGATGGTATTCACAATGGTTGCCTGCCCTACAGAGATGGTTCACAGGAGGTCAATAGCCTCCTCCACAAGGGCAGCAGGGCTGACTGGGGCAGGGGATGAGGTACCTGGGGCGAAGGAGACACCCACCCTCTTGAGTGAGCGGGCTCGGGCACCTGGGTAGGGAGCAACTGGGAGGGTGGTGATGGTATGGGGGTGGGGGAAGATGGCAAAGAATGGTTGGGTCCAGTAGGGTCCACCACCACCAGGGAGCTGCCATCGGAGGAGGTATCAGAGTCACTACCTGCAGTGGTAGATACCTCCCCTGTGGTACTCCCCTTGCCCTCCAACCTACTGGTCCCTTTGGTGTTGCTCGACTCTACCTCTTTGGAACCGTGGGCTGCTGCATTCCCATTCGTCGTTGCCTCAGCTCCCTCGCCAGACGGTGCTAATGTACACAAATAACACAAGCCCACAGGGGTGGGGAAACAAAACAAGGGAGAACTTTGGTAAATCCTGAATATATGTACATTTTGGCTCACACACACTCCTATTCAGGTCATGCACGTACACTCAGCACAGCCAACACACGTAATGACTGTTCCCCTGACTAGTGGTCACGACCCCACAATACACCACAAAACCCTGATGAAACACAAACCTGATACGATGTGTGGAGTACCCCCATGAGAGTCCATGCCCAGCCAATGCACTTACAAGTCCATAAGGCCACAATGAATACCAGATGACAGAAAGCGGACCTCTCATAGGCCTATAGAGACTGCTCAAACTAGCCCTTACACCATCCCAAGGACTTGGAGGGGGCAGGACTGCAGGAACACACCTGTCCAAGTGCCTTGCACTACAATGCATACATACCACAGCACCAACATACATCCATCAAAGCAGTATCACAACAGTGTTGGTACTCACCCCAGTGTGACTGCTGTGTTGCTTTCAAGTGCCTATCCAAATCTGGATAGGCCACTGACAGAATGCAGGCCATTAGTGGGGTCAGGGTCTGACGGGCACCCCTTCCTCGTTGGGAGGCCTTCCCCAGCTGGGACTCTCCCGTCTTCCTGGCCCAGCGCCTCAGGTCCTCCCACCGCTTCCTGCAGTGGGTGCTCCGTCGGTTGTAGACCCCCAGGGTCTGCACCTCCTTGGCGATGGCTTGCCACAGGGCTTTCATTTCATGGGTGCTGACCTGCATGGGACACACAGAGCAAATAAACAGACGTCAGTATGTGTGTACGGAATACAAATACCATCTTGTTCCATAAGGAACCGCCATTGTTGACAAGCATGTTTTCAACTCACAGGCAGAACGTGCCAGACTACGGCTGGCCAGTCACACATCGGACACACATGCATACAGGCATCCACCACAATCATACACATCTAAGCATGACAGATGCCAACTCACCTGCTCCTCAGGTCGCCCATAGAACTTCACATACAGGGGTAGGACCCCATCAACCAGCTTCCCTAGCTCCTCCGTGGTGAAGGCCGGGGCCCGTTCCCATGCCATCTCAGGGACCAGAGTCAGGACACAGCAGAACACGCAGTGGTGTACTACCCTTCACTAGAATCAGGATTCAAGTGTCAAGGGTTTGACAAAATGGCATAGGTACCATGGAGGTGTGCTCCGTCACTGCCGGCAGTGATCATGATTGGCCCAGGTTCCCCATTGAGAACTATGCAATCCAATGATCAGGTGCACAGCGGTGAACAGTGCCTTCCACCATGACGACTAGCGCCAGTGAAATGAAGTGACTTCCACTCTATCATACCTGGATGGCAGGAGGCTGCCAATTTGCTACCACCACGTCACCATAGCCTGGCCAGTGGCCTCATCCAGGGCCCCAATCTCTCTCCCCTTCATTGCTTGCTGACAAGATTCTATAATCCTCACATGTACCCATCTTTGTGTCTACATTCTAATGCCATTTTGACAGAGTTAACTCAGCACACATTTGCCTGACGATACTGTGGAAAATACAGTGACATCATGAGTTGCAAGTATAAGTTGACACTCAGAATGTGTTTTTTCCTCTCCCATAGGTACAGACCCATCTGTTTACGGACCCCTGATAGATCTGGAAACTATGGAGGAACGTCACATCATTATCATCTACAGACTCAATAAAGCTACAATCTATGACCTCTGTGCATTACTGGATCCTGTTCTGAAACCAGCAAATCGAAATCAGCATGCCATCCCTACAACTGTGCAGGTGCTATCTGTGCTCCACTTTTTGGCTATGGGCTCATTTCAGGTGACAGTGGCATGGGTGATGGGATCACACAGCCAATGTTCAGCCTCATCCTGTTCAAATTCCTGGATGCCTACATTCAACACTTGCAAACATATGCCCAATTTCCCCAAAGGGCTGAACTTTCTGCCATCAAATCTGGATTGTATGCCTTCACTAATATCCCCCATGTGATAGGAGCCATACCCACATAGCTCTCATACCCCCCAAGAGTGAATGAACAGGTGTAAAGGAATTGTAAGAACTATCACTCCATGAATGTGTGTACTGCTGATCATGTCAATGCCAGGTTCCAGGCTCAGTCCATGATTCATTTCTCCTGAGAAACAGCAGTGTGTCAAACATGATGGAACAACTACAAAGGGACAGAGGATGGCTCATAGGTGAGTGTGTATGACAGTGGATCAGTACATAGCGTACAGCCAGGCTGTATGCAATTAAAGGCAGTTTGTTAAAGTCCTCTTTCGCCCACTTTTGCAGGTGATTCTGGCTACCCCAACTTGCAATGGCTCCTGACACCTGTGAGAAAGCCCAGGACAGATGCAGAGAGGAATTATAATGAGGCCCATGGACGTACTAGGAGGGTGATTGAGCGCACTATGGATCTCCTGAAGGCTAGATTTCATTTCCTCCATATCTCTGGGGTATCCCTGTGCTATGTCCCTGACAAGGTGTGTAAGATAGTGGTGGCCTGCTGCATGCTGCACAACTTGATTGTGAGGAAAGCTATCCCCCTTCTTGAAGAGGAGGGTGCTGTACAACCAGCCCTTCAACCTCAGAGAGGGGATGAGAGTGATGGTGAGGAAGAAGAGGGGGAAGATCTCAACTCCAGGACCCAGCTAATCCGCCTATACGTCCAGTGACTCTATGGTACTGTTCAATGATGCTGATGTATTCACTGCATAGTTTCAGTCTGACTCATGTAATAAGTAATGTGGTGTCTATTGTCAACTGATGATTGAACTGACATGTTGCCAGGAAACCCAATATTGTGTACAGTGTGACATACTTCAGATGCTACAGTCCGTTGGATCCCCTCCTTGCAATAAAGGTGTGATTATGATATTGACTGTCTAATTCATACACACTCACAATTCATATCTCATATTGACGAGGGACATACGATTTGAGAGCATAGGTGTATTTATTGAATGCCAAAATATACATAAGTGTTGGGACAGTGAAAGAGATAGGGTACATGGTGCAAAACATTCTAAGGTATATCTGCTCAGTTGTTGGTAGCACTGGGTTTTGTTCCATGTGGTCATTGGAAGATGGTGTGATGGCAGTGGCATGTCAACAATGTAGCTCAGTGGCACACAAGGGAGACAGTTCAGGGCAGAGTCACTTCCTGGCACTGGGCTTGGTCTTGGCTGGTGTGTCAGTGGCATATCTGGGTCTGAGGGCATGTTTGCGAAGGTGAAGCTGGGCTGCAGGGGTGCTAGTTTCCTGTGTGTCCTCTGGCAGTGCCACCAGTCCAGTAGCTGCTGCAGAATTAGTTGGCAGGACAGTGTCCTGGCTAGTGGTCGGGGCTTGCAGGTGGGTGGAGGTCTCAGACTGGCTGTGGTAGGTCTCAGACTGGCTGTGGTACTGGTGCTGCAGCACCCCTGCAATGGAGGCCATGGTGGCATTGAGCTGTTTGCATTGCTCCATCGCCTCCTGGTGGTGTGCTATCTGCAGCCTCTGATTCTGCTCCAAGGTGGCCAGGATCTGGCCCATCCTGTCCTGGGTTTGGTGGTGTGCTCCCTGGACCTCAGATATCACCTCCTGGGCTGCTGTATCCATCTTTTGGCCACCCCCCTCAGCCACTGATGCCCTCCCACTGGCACTAGCCCCCTGTGCCTGTGTCCCCTGCACAGGTCTGGAAGTCCCATTTGCACTGGGCCCTTCATCATCCTGCCTATTGGTGGGTGGAGACTCTGGCCTCTGTACATGTGGCCTGCCAGTCCGTGGCCGGGAGACACTGGTGTGGGGTCATTTGGCCAGAGCTGATGAGGGTGGCTGAGTGGTAGGGGTGTCAGTGGTATCCTGGGTGGGGCTGCTGGAGGGTGACAGTCCAGGACTGTGTGATGGGCTAGGGAGTTCCTCTATTTCCAGACATCCCTCTGCACTCTCCTGAGTGGGGCCTCTGTCTTCAGGTTGGGCGCTGGCACTCCTTGACGTCTCCGTCCGGGTGGCATGGGTGGTGGTGCCTGTGTGTGGGGGAATGGACAGGTGGATGTCAGGTACTTTATCGGCAATTGCTATACTGCTCTGCACTATTTGATGGTTATATTCCCCTTTTGTGACATGCAAGGTCCCTTCATGTACATTTAGTTGCATTTTATGTGGGGGGTGGAGGTGCATTGTGGGTGCTGTAGTGCCACTGGGAATCCATGCAGGGGTAGGTGACCTTGCCCAGGGGGCTGTATTGTGGTCTGTTTGTGGGATTGTGGGCATGCAGGGAAGTTGGATGTGGGTGTTGTGGACTGGGTAGGGTATGGGGTCCTGGTGGTAGTGAGAGGGGTGAGGTGATATATGCATTATAGGTGTGGTGACTGTTAAGCTATTGTAGTTGACTTACCCAAATCCAGTCCTCCAGTGAGTCCGGCGAAGCCCTCTGGGTGCAGGATAGCCAGGACCTTCTCCTACCGGTCGGTTTATTTGGTGGGTGTAGGTGGGGGACCACCAACAGTCTTCTGTACGGCCATGTTGTGCCTGGATGCCATTGACCGAACCATCCGAGCAGGTCATTCCATCTCTTCCGAATGTTGGCCCTTGTGCCTGGATGGTTTCCCACTGCATTGACCTTGTTGACTATCATCTGCCATAGCTCCATCTTCCTGGCCACGAGTGTCTGCTGCACCTGTGCCCCGAATAGTTGTGGCTCGACCCTGAGTATTTCGTCCACCATGGTCCTTAGCTCCCTGTCTGTGAAGCAGGGGTGCTTAGGGGGTGCCATGGTGTGTGTTGTGGGTGGTGTGTTGAGGGTGTATTGGTGAGGGTGCTGTGGTGTCGTTGTGTGTGTGGCTTGTAAAGGTGTTTTGGGTATGTATGTGATGTGGTGGTGTATGTGTGTGTGTGACTTGTGTGATGTTGGATTCAGTGTATGCGTGTTGTCAATATTTGTTATGCTATTGGCGATGCAAAGGATTGTGGGGTATATGTATGTGAGTGTTTTATAGTGTTAGTGTGTGTCAGGTGTGTGGGTTTTGTCAACACCATGGCAGTGCGCGCTGTATTGGCGACTAGAATGCAAAAACCCAGCACTCTCAAAACAACGTAATTTATGCATTGTGCTGATATGTTGTTGTTTAACCTTTTGCATTGCAGAGTTTATTTCTGAAGACTTATTTTTAATGTGTTTACAAATACTGCTCCTTTGCAATGTATTGCTGCAGGATTTCAGAGTGTGTTAGGGTGTGGTCCCTTTCCAGGGCCTTCCAGAGACTTTCCCTGCAGCATGCCTGGGTGTGGTTGTGGGCTGGGCTTGACTCTATAAAAGGGAGCCAGCCCAGCTCCAAGTGCTCACTATTCAGAGGTCTTGGTGCAGAGCAGCAGCTAATTCCTGAGCTCCTGTCCCAGTGGCCTATTTGATCTTCCAGGCTTCAGCCCTTCAGATCATCATTGGAGATCCTTCTTCTGGGTGGTAAGATGGTGGTTGGGCTGGCTTCCCGACGCCGTTATTGAGAACTTTTATATTCTTGGGCCTAATTCTTTAATGATTAACAGATTACTTTATGCGCTACCATTTCTTGACATTTTTATGGTGGTTTACGAATCGGCAAGTCGCGCGATTTGTTTCATGTTAATCTAATCTTGTTATTCATTGCGCGATACCATTTCTTGACATTTATATGGTGGTTTACGAATCGGCAAGACGCACGATTCGTTTCATTTTGATCTAATCTTGTTATTCATTGCGGGCTACCATTTCTTGACATTTATAATGTGGCTTACGAATCAGCAAGACGCACAATTCATTTCATGATGATTTAATTTTGTTATTCATTGCGCGCTATCATTTCTTGACATTTACAGCGTGACTTAAGAATCGGCAAGACGTGCAAATTGTTTCATGGTGCTTTAACCTTGTTGTTCATTGCGCGCTGCCATTTCTTGACATTTACATGGTGGCTTAAGAATCGGAAAAAGACGCGCAAATTGTTTCATGGTGCTTTAATCTTGTTCTTCATTGCGCGCTGTTATTTCTTGGCATTTACATCGTGGTTAACGAATCGACAAGACCCGCAATTCATTTAATGGTGATTTAATCTTGATATTCATTGCGTGTTACCATTTCTTGACATTTTGCATAGTGGCACTTGAATCGGCAAGACGCACGATTCTCTCCTTGAGCTTAATTCATGTTGTTCATTGTATGCCACTATTCTAAGACATTTATTAGGTAGTATTCGAGTTGACGAATTGTGTGACTTGTTTCCTGAATCCATATTGTGTTATTCATGGTGCACAATCCTTTTATGGTGTTTATTTTATATATATATATATATATATATATATATATATATATATATACTCTGTTGTATATTTTCTGTAAGAAGGGCCAAGGAAGAAGACCGTGAAGGTTGAAACGCGTTGCCCTATGTTCTGTTTCATGGATTGTTTAAATAAATGAAGGCCATTGATTTGCAAGGAGTGCCAGATTCGTGGATTTAAAATGGGTCCTGTGCCCATTTACTGAGTACCAACCTCGACAGGCGAGCGCTGGAAGGAACACAGGATTGCCTTTTGATGATATATTTATTTATATATATATATACAAACTGCAATGTGCGCAATTCATGTTGAAACATTTCAAGGGAACACAAAAGGCCAGAGTTTCTAGATGCAATATTGCATGGTACTAGTATGCATTCTTAAAGAAAGGATTCATATGACTGGTTTAGGACTTACTCAGAATGTTTTCCTGATTCTCATGTAAAGGAAAGTACTTGAATTTGAAAGTTTTATTTAATCCATCGTGATTCCCTTATAGGTATCTGGTCATCTTGAAACTTAGTCATTTTAAACCTAATTCTTAGGTTAATACTAGACTATGACTATAACCCTTCTCTATATGACTATAATCTCAGCATTCCTCCAAGTCCTATCATAGAAGAGGTGCTTCTCTTGTGTGGGTAGGCCAAGTGCTGGTGGCAGGAAACAGCTGAAAATGGAACATGAACTCAACATGTTTCCACCGAAAACTGACCCTTTTTTTCAGAAAATGGGTAGCAGTAGATTTTGTACCATAGCTCAGCTGGCACCTAGGGAAAACTAGCAAACTTGCCAACTTTTGAAAAGTAGACAACTGGGGAAGCTGCTCTTGGGTGACTTGTGTGGCTCTCACCAGGTATTTTTACTGAGAATTCTTTGCAAATAACACACTTTGACTAAAAACACATTTTCCTCACATTTCTGTCATGGAAAGTTCTGGAATCTGAGGGAAGCCGCCACAAACCTTCTTCCACCTAACATTCCACCAAATCTTCTGATTAAAAAGATATCTCACATGTAGGGGTAGGCTTAGAGTCTGCAGCAGGTAATGGTTTAAAATGCCACATTGATACATAACTTTTTTCACTCAAAACTGACCCTATATTTTCAAAGTGGGTAGCTGTGGATTTTGGGCAATAGCTCAGCTGACACCTAAGGAAACCTAGGAAGCTTGCACATTTTGAAAACTAGACACCTAGGGAATTCAGGATAGGGTGACTTGTGTGGCTCTCACCAGTTTTTTTTAACCTAGTATCCCTTGCAAACATTCAAACTTTGGTTAAAAATAATTGTGCTCATATTTCTATGATCAAAAGTTCTGAAATCTAAGGAGACTTACAAACCTCCTTCCACCTAGTATTCCCCCAAGTCTGCTGATAAAAAAGGTAACTCACATGTGGGTAGGCCAAGAGCTGCCAGCAGGAAATGGCCCAAAATACAACACAGCTGCATCAAATATTTCATCTCAAAACTGACCCATTTTTTTGCAACGTGAGTAGCTGTGGATTTTGGGCCCTTACTCAGCCAGCACCCAGTGTAAACTAGCAAACTTGCATTTGTTTTAAAGTTAGAGACCTTGGGGAATCCAGAGTGTGGTGACTTGTGTGGCTCTCACCGGCTTTCTTTGCCTAGAATGTCTTTGAAATTTCAAACTTTGACTAAAAACATATTTTACCGAAATTGTTGTGATGGAAAGTTCTAGAATCTAAGGAGAGCCGCAAACTTCCTTCCACTCAGCATTTCCCAATGTCTCCTGATAAGAAAGGTACCTCAAGTGTGTGGATAGGCATAGTGCCTGTTGCAGGAACTATCCATAAACGAACATGGAAACATCATATTTTTCCATTCAAAACGGACCCTTTTTTTGCAAATTTGGTAGCTTTTTATTTTGGGGCATAGCTCTCACATATCCCTCAATAAAAACGGAGTGAACCAAGAGACCACAAAACAAAAGGCTCTAAAATGCTAAGTTCAAAGATAAACAGTAGTAGAAGCTGCAGCATTTGAGCTGTGCTGTGGCACCACCCATGCAACCCTACAAATCACAGCCATTTTATTTAAAAGCTAGACAACCAGAGGATTCCAGAGTAGTGCACCTTACATGGATCCCATGAGATTTTCTTATCCTCAATTCTCTGCAGACCTCAAATGTTACCTGAAATCACACATTTCTTTTAGATTTCTGGGAAGGAAACTTCTGGAATGAGCAGGATTCATCAAAATTCCTACCACCCAGTGTTACCCAACTTGAGTTGATAAAAATGCTGTGCCACTTGTGCCACTCGTGGGGCTGGGCCTAGTTTTCACAACAGGAACTGATCAAACCAAGGTCAATGGGAGTCCCCTCGGACTATAGTCACCTATATTTGTTTGTTTTTATTGACCCTGGTGTCTAGTGACCTTTCTGGCCCAGGGGGCTTCAATCAGGGGCAATTACCCCATCTACCCCTGGAGGGGCAGATAGAATGTCTTCTTGTTGGGGATAGGGGGCATAGTCATGCTTGACAGTTCCCACCATTATATTTTCTGTGACATTTCCTGGTTTCCAGTGGACTTCTGTCCTTCCCAAGAGGCAGATTGAGGACACTCAACCTAATATGCCCTCCAGGGAGGCAGAAAGACTGCTGATTTATTTTTTTAGGGGTGAGGGCAAGGCCATTGCCATAGTGGGCAGCTCCCTCCCCTATCTTTATTGTTTTCATTATGTTAGTGTCCAATGGGCTTTCAGGCCCCCAGGGGGGGCTGATTGGTGGTAACTAATTGCATTCACCCCTCGGGTGGGGCAGACAAATTGAAATTTTATATTTTCACTTGGTGGAACACAAGCCCTTGCCTAGGATGCTGCTCCCTCATCCATGATCCCTAGTGGGTAGATTCCCAATGCAGATAGCAGCGGTATCACTGGAAAGGGCAGAAGATTCTCTCTTTTTCAATTGAATCTCCCCCAATAGTATCTGATTCAGTTAAAGTAAAACAAGCCCATCGGCTCATTTTACTTTCACTTCTACTGCAATGACATCAGCGCACCCTGTGTCCCGATCGTCAATGCTGCAAAAAAGAAACTACTCAGGCTGCTCAGGAAGCTCTTCCCGATCAGGCCGAGCTAAAAATAAAATAAAGGACTCCCTCCCGCACTAAAAGGGTTAAAACAGTATTTCATAAATAAAAAATAATATTATTACCTTCCATATTCGGTTCCTCATTATTTTTGTATTGACAACATTTTTGACACAATATATATGTAAACCAATATTTTGGATTCAAAATTTGTGTCATTTATTTACTGGGATAATCAAAAATTCCAACACATAGTTATCTATAAAATAAAACCTCATTTCAATTTCACATCAAATTAAAATCTAAAACTCTGTAGTATTAACACTGATACTTCTATTTGATCAATTATTTTATCAGTCTTAATTAGTTTAAACTTCATACCATAGAGAGAAATTAAGTTACTTTGGATAGCATGCTCTTTAAGCAGATGGCTTATAGATTTTAACACAACTAGACTTATAAGGCATGGACGCAGATCTTGCCCATTGGATAAAACAGGTATTGCCACTGGGTATGAGTAAAAGCTCTGTTGTCAAGTTAATGTAGATTCTTGTACCTGGATTTCCATAGGCTTTGCCCTGTGTGCAATACACAGGAGACATGACAACAGGCCAGGTCAAATAATTAAGGCAGACTTTGGAACATGTGATGAACAGAGGCTATACTCTGTCCCCATTACTCACGAACCATGACAAAATTCCATGCACCTTGAAATATCCTACAGTGGTACTGAATATGGTGCATTGATGCAATCCATTTTCAGTTTTCAGTAGTGTTCAGTACTCCTAGTACATGGCCATGTGTCAGTGGGCTAAGATCTTTGGTATAAAACTAAATAGGTTTATTTAGGAAACCTTTGTTTAATGGTCATAAGAACATTTGAATGTTGAAAGCTCCACTGAAGTCAATGAAGTGGCTCAGGGCTAATAATGATTGGTTTACACCTTCTGCTCTTGTCATAGGACTCTTCCCTCTGGGATAAGACTGCATAGTTTAGGGTGGCAGTACCACTGAGTGTGGGTGACTATGTTGGTCCCACACCGTCTGGAAGCTGTCGAACTGACTTCTTCAGCTGGCTTGAAGCGCTTCACTCAAACCTAGATAGTAAGGATGATTTATGGCAGCCTAAAACATGACACTCTTACTCCTCAGAGAAGTTGTGATGAACAAATCATACCCTTTCATCTCAGTTACACAAAGTCTCACATATGCCAAGGTGAATGAGAAGATGTGGAATAAGTTTCAATATATTTATTGAAGCAATTGCATCTGAATATAAAAAGCTTGAGCTGCAATGATTAGGCAGAAGAAACATAATGCAGTAATTATAGTTACTATTAGAGTGAAAAAGTTGAACAACCCCACATGCTGATATGATCCTAAAAACTTAAAGATTCCTACCTACACCCTCATACTTAAGAGCTGAGAACATAGTGACGTTAGTCTTTCTACCTAACCCGGTCTATGGGAAGTGCCCCAAGCCCATTCCTGAAAGATGGGCAAAGGTCTTCCTGTTGTCTGATGGTGATCCTCCCACCTGGCTGAAGAGTCAGTGCCAGATTCAAGCTGTCATTGAAATAGTGTATATCACAAGACAGCCATGACTGGAATGCCCCCTACCTTCATATGCCTACGTGATGTTTATATAACAAATTGAACAGTATCCTAAGAACAGGCTTTACATGATGATATGTCTAAAAATGGAGGGCTGTCCCTTTAAATTCTGGAGTGGCAATACTAGTTAGAATATCACGTACCCAACATGACAGCCTTGAGCAGAGTACAGTGTGAAATGTGTGCAAAGTGCTGACAAAATGTGCAATGCAAACAACTATGCCTTCTCAGAAAAGACAGATGATTAAAATATTAAAACATCAAGCTGAAAACTAGCTGTGTTAATAAATATTAACATGAATAAAACATCTATGTGTGTGAAAGGGCACAAGCTAGGGGCCTAAAGCTAATATGGAAGCGCCTGGCCTACGAACTGAAGGGAATCCACAACACTCTGACTTTCCAATATTTGTCTTTCTGGCTCTCAACTTCAGTGGGAAGAATGTTCTAATAGTGTTATAGCCCTTCTGCCTTGGGTTTGGGCTATACCAGTTGTTAAAGAGAAAAGGGATCATTATGAGTTTGGCGGTCCCAGGACCGCCATGTTGGAAGTGGGAGTCGTACCACCAACAGGCTGACATAGAAGACTGCCATATTATGACCAAGGCCGTATTCACAACAAAATACAGCTAAAGCACTGCTGGCACCGCCACTGCAGTCTGGCCGCCATGGACGACAGTAGCGACTGGTGGGCCGGTGGGGGCCATGTTTCCGATGGGCACAATACGAGGCAGCACACCTCCAAGGTTTCCACTACTTAAAAGGAGAGACCCACCTTCAGGAAGCACTAGTTGCCCGGAGCCGCCAGGGAACCTGAACTACACATCATTTTCCGCTGCTTCTGACTTCAGAATCTGTGATGACGACAGCAACTGTAAGTATACACATTTACCTGTTATTGTTGTACATTGTTGATTTCTGGACACACATACAACATACATTCTGGAAGGTGGCGCGAGGGTGACACTCACACCTAAAAGCACACTAACACGCACACTCTCAGAAATACACACACACTCGCAAATTCACAACAAACACAGCATGACCACCACACACACACACACACACACACACACACACATAAAAATGTCACAAACACATACAGGTATGCACATAACACTGCACAGGCCCACACTCACACAGTACCACACAACACCATGATATGTCACAAAAACAACTCAACCTCACCATCTCCAGTCACTTGGCAGGGACGCACAGGGAACAATACCCACTGACAGATCACACAGACCTCAACGTAACACCAACAGGCAAAACACACATACAAATACACAATCATAATACTTACTGATAGACCCACAAAGAATTTTGGGTCCAACCGTTCATGCACATAACGCTGACACAGTCAATGCACTCAAAGCCACACAACACACCAGCAAACACATCACAGCACCAACACCAACAACACACAATACCAACACAACTAAACCCCTTGATCACACACATATACATCATACAACACATACCCTACCACTTATGGACAAAATTACTGGACACAACCTCATAAACTGCCTAAACAACACATGAAGCCCAAGCAGAACACACACATACACACCCAAATAATGTCAGCCAGGAACAACTACATACTATGGAAAGAAGTGCATGACAAAGATCCAACCAGGAGGCTAACAACTAGTTGTTTTAAATTATTATTTGTATCTTCAAATTTGAAAAACAAAGGCCATAGGTCAGTCCTTTTGTTAAAAAACACAATGCACACAGTGCGCACATGCATGCCCCATACTTGATTCCTGACCGCCAGGCAACGAAGGGGCACCAATTGGGCAGGCAGGCACCTAAGGGTTTATCTTGGGGGTGAGGAGATGTTGGGCATGGTTTCTGGAGGGAGGCCTTTGGGATCTGACTTCAGAGGGAGGGGGTTGGGCTTGGACTTAGGTTTAGGGGAGGGTTGGCTTTTAGGTGGAGGGGTTGACTTCTTGGCGGGGGAGGGGCATGGGAACTTGCAGGGGGGCAGTTGAGGTCTTGGAGGAGAAAGGGCCGGACATTGGGAGGGACTCAGCACGTTTAGGGATATCATGGGGAGGGAGAGGAGTAGGGAAAAGTGAAAACTCAGAAAGGAAAGCTTCTTTAGATACATCGGAATGGTCATAGCAAATGAGTTTGGGAGTGGAGGGAGAGGGAGTGGCTGTCTGAGGTGTTTGTGTGGATGTTTTCGGTGCATGTTTGTGCAAGGTGTGCTTGTGGAGGGTGGTGGGTGTCAGTTGGGTGGGTGAGTATGAATGTTTATGTGTCTTGGGAGGAGGGGGTGGAGGTGCTTGGAGATGCTGTGATGGGTGGGTGAGTGTCTGTTGGGGTGGTGATTACAGGTACGGTGGTTGTGTTGTATGTAGACATGTCTGTGGTTGTGGTGTCTGCAATTGTAGTGACAGGGGTGGATGTCTGAGGGTCTATGTGATGCTGTCTGTGGGTAAGTTAGGTGGAGTGGCTGGATCTGTGAATGTTGGTGTGGTTTCTGCAGGTACGGCAGGTACGGCAGGTGTTTTGTCTGTGATACTGGGAGTGGTGGGGTGTCAGGGCAGATTGTGACTGTTGCTGTGTGTGCAAGTGTATGTTACTTGTGTGCATGCTGGGGGTGTGTCTTGTGGTGCTTCTGTTTGTCAGAGCTACCCTTGGCTGTTGAAGTGGATGCACACATGTCTGTCTGTGTGCTTTTGCTGGGTTGGGAAGAGGAGTTTGGGTTTGGGAAGAGAGAGGTGGAAGAGAGACGGAAGACAAAGGGTGACTGGCTGCCATCAGTGTGGAGGCCAGAGCCTGAAAGGCTCTCTATAGGCCAGCCAGTGCACCGTGAATGCCCTCCAGAAATGCATTACTCTGTTGGACTTGAGTTGTCAGTTGTCAGATATCAACATCAGGAGTCCAATAGCCTCTTCACTGAGGGCAGCAGGACTGACAGGGGCAGAGGTGCCTGTGACAATGGACATGCCCACTGTGATGTATTAGAACACGCGATCACCGCACGCGATCAGCGTCATTCCAGTGAGAATGACGGGGACGCGAGAAGACGGTTGAGGACGGTTTTGGAGATCGATGGCTGAGGCGATATAGAATAAACTTCGGACTGTGCCCATAAACCTGAACGTGGTAGTTTCTTACCTTTACATCTGGCGACGAGAGTTGGGAGTCGCCTCAACATCCAGGGATTTGTGAGTCTCCAGACCTTGGACGTTACTATAGACGCACTGTCCTGGCGAGTGTATTTGCGCATTGGTAGAGAGGACGCAGCCGCTGCGCAGTTCGTTTTGGGAGGATTTCAGGGACGGACCGCAGTGGAAGCATGCAGTTTCACAGCACCAGCGTATAAAGCAGCACAAATACAACGAGTGGTGAAGAGAGCTACGTACCGTGAACAACGTCTGTTTGGGGGGCGTGCCCATCAACACCGGTGTCCTTAAAGGGACGGTTATTTCATTGTCTTAAAGGGAAGTTGTTCTTTGCTACGATTACTAAACAATAAAAGTGAACTGCATTGGAACGGTGACAGTCACACCCTAAACAGAAGAACTATTTTGTTTGCCTATCGTGTGGAACATACAGTGATAGGCACACCCAGACAAAACGGCGAAGCAAGAATTACTCATCTGTAAAAAAAAGAAGATTTCAATGCTAGGACATGGAAGGAGTGGTGATTCACTGATCCAGTTACAAATTGGTTCAGTGGAGGTCTGACATTTAGTGTGTTGTTCTGTATGTTCGTCTAGTTTATCAGAATAATGCAGAATGTAACACCACCACCATTTTTTTTAAGCAGTCCAGGTGATCCGATATATCCTTGGAACAAGTGGAAAAATATATTTGCTCACTATGCTAGAGTGTGTGGACCGACATTGAGTGCAGAAAGAAAACATGCATTATTGTTGCACTGTCTAGGGGGAGAGGGACAGGAGGTTTTAGAAAATTTGCCTGATTTATGCACTGAAGAAAGTAGGAATTTGAATGAATATGAAGCATGTATTATGAAGTTAGACAAACATTACTTACCAAGGGTGAGCACAAAATGGAACAATATTATTTTGGAAAAAGGGAACAAGGTAAAGAAGAGTCAGTGGAAGATTTTGTAACTAGTTTGAGGAAGTTGGCGGTGTCATGTAAATTTGGAGCACTGGTGGATGAGAGAACTAGAGATCAGTTCGTATTAAAGTGTTGTAGTGACAAAATTAGAGAAGAGCTATGGTTGAAGGATGAACCACCTTTGGAAGAAGTGATTATGGTGGCAAAAAGAGTAGAACACATGCTGAGGTGTGTTAAGGAATTAAGTGGAAACAAATTAATGAGTGGAGAATGTACAAAGGTGAAGGAGATAGTGTGTGAAGTGAAGAACAAAGGAAGTGGAGGTGAGAAGAAAAAGGAAGATATAGTGAAATTCAAAGGAGAATGCTATTGTTGTGGTAATATTGGCCACAAAGCCAATGCGAGCAATTGCCCAGCATTGAATGCAGTATGTAATGGGTGCAGGAAGAGAGGTCACTTCTACAAATGTTGCCGTGGTAGAAAGAATACATTTCATAATGACAATATGAGGAAAGAGATCAAGGAAGTATCTCAGGAGGTAGTGTTCCAAGTTGATGCTCAGGTTAAGTGTGGAAAGCATCCAAGTGAGGTGGTGAGAGTGGATGGTGTGGATCTACTAATGCGTTTTGATTCTTGTTCACAACTGACGATAATTTAAAAAACAAGTTTTGACAGGTTAATTCTGGAATCTAGAAAGTTAAAGAAGATGGATGTATCTCCTGGGGGATATGGTGGTCAGCCTATAAAAATGCTAGGGTACTTTGAAGGTCATATTGAGTTCAAAAGTAGACACCTGTTGGAGAAAGTTTATGTGTCCAATCAAGGTGACAATATCTTGAGTTGGACGCATCAAAAGCTTTTAGGTGTCATTTTGAATCCAAACGCATAACCTCAAGTTCAAATTCAGAGTGTGGATGGTGTAGACAGTGAGTTAGTAAATGAATTTCCTGAAGTATTTTCAGACAATTTGGGATGTCTAAAAGGGTATAAACATAAAATTAGGTTAAAGGAAGGTGCTATTCCTATAGTAGCGAAAATGAGAAGAATACCGTTGGCTTTACAAGAACCGGTGAAAACTGAACTTAAAAGATTAGAGTTGATGGGCATAATTGAGGAAGTAGAGGCAACCGAATGGTTGGCTCCCATAGTTGTGGCAAAGAAGGGGGATGGTGATATCAGGCTTTGTGTGGACCTTAGGGCTCTAAATAGAGAGGTAGTGGTGGATAAATTTCCCCTTACAAATATTGAAGAGATAGTATCTATGGTTGGCGGAGCAAAGTACTTTTCCACCTTAGATCTTAAATCAGCATATCATCAGGTAGAGTTGGAAGAGAATTCACAAGAATTGACTGCATTCATAACACCTTTTGGTGCGTTTAAATTCAAAAGAATGCCTTTTGGGCTTGTGTCTGCGGCTTCTGTGTTTCAACGCATTATGTATAAAATTTTGAAGGAGGTCAAAGGGGTGAAATGCTACCAAGATGATGTGTTAATTTATGCTGACACAGCGGTAGGACATTGGGAACAAGTGAGGTTGGTTTTGGGATGTCTAAGTCGTGCTGGTCTTACCTTGAAGAGAAAGAAATGTCGTTTTGCTTTGACAGAAGTTGAGTACCTGGGACATTTGATTACAGGATATGGAGTAAAACCTAAACCAGATTTGGTTTTGACTATTAAGCGGTTAGTTTCTCCTCGAACCAAGGAAGAAGTGAATTTGTTTTTAGGAATGGTAGAATACTATGAGAGGTACATTAGGAACTTGTCAGAAAAAACTGTTAACATGCGAGATTTACTGAAGAAAGGAAGAGAGTTCAAGTGGGATTCCTTGTGTGAAGATGAGTTTGAAAAAATTAAAGAAGAACTAGAATATGCTCCCTGCTTACAAGCTTTTAAACCGGGCAGGTCAACTGCCATTGTCACTGATGCTAGTGCAAAAGGTTTGGGTGCGGTTCTGATGCAAGAGGATGGAGGTATGAGAAGAATGATTGCTTGCACGTCCAAATCTTTGAGCAGGACAGAGAAGAATTACTCTGTAATTGAAAGAGAGTCACTGGCCATATATTGGGCATTGAATAAATTTAGACATTTTGTGTGGGGCACGGAGTTTGTGGTCTTGTCTGATCACAAACCTTTAGTAGAAGTGTTTGGTAGTAAAGGTCTGAATTGCATTTCTGCGAGAATAAGAAGATGGATTATCGGGCTACAAGATTTTAAATTTAAAGTAGAGTATTTACCAGGTGCATTGAAAGTTAGTGCGGATTGTCTTTCAAGATTAGTGGAAGAAAACAGGAAGGATGAAGAACAAAAAGATATACATTTTCAGGAGCAATTGGTGTGTGAAGTATGTTGTGATGTGTCTGAAGTTACATGTGGAATAATAACCGAACAAGAGTGGAAAGAGGCGTTGAAAGAAGATGTTGAGTTGAGTGGAGTGTGTGAGGTTTTAGAGACTGGTACATTTGAGGTTCTAGGGAAAGTTTGGAGGTTGGTGAAAGATGAATTGGCGGTGGATAAAGGTATATTGTTGAGAGGAACAAGATTGATTCCACCAAAAGTACTAAGATTCAGGATAATGAATCAAGCCCATGAAGGTCATCTTGGGATTGTTAAAACAAAAGAAAATTTACGAGCACATTTTTGGTGGCCAGGTATGGATGTAGAAGTGGAGCGGGTGGTTAGAGAGTGTATACAATGTGCACGGAGTGACAAAATTTTAAAAACTCGTAATGCACCTATGCATTGTAGAAGTTTACCATGCAAACCCTGGGATGAGGTAGCAATAGATATTGTTGGTCCTTTACCGGGAGAAAATTCTATGCCATATCTAATTGTATTATTAGATTTGTATTCCAGGTGGGTGGAAGTCAAAAATGTGCATGAAGTTTCCTCTTCTAGTGTGATGATTTTCTTAGAAGACATTTTTAGGAAAGAGGGATTTCCGAAGTCATTATTGTCAGATAATGGTCCACAATTTTGTTCGACAATTTTTGAAAATTTTATGAGTAATTGTGGCATATCTCATAAGAAGTCAGCAGTTTATCATCCAGAAACTAACGGTGCAGTTGAAAGATTTAACAAGTACATAAAGGAAAGCATTCAACTTGCAAAGGTGAATGCTCTGAATTGGCGTGCAGAACTTTTGAAAAGGATTACAGCCAATCGGTTCTCTCCACATTCAACTACTGGCAGATCACCTTTTAAACTGTTTAGGAAAAGGATACCTAATACCAAGTTGTCTCCTGGATGGATGGAGTGGATACAAAATGGATATGCCTTGGTCAACGCGGAGTGGAGAGATAGAGAAGAAAGGCTCATGGAGAAAAGGAAGCAAGAATTTGATACAAGGAAGAGAGTATGTAAAAATAATATAGTTGTGGGTGATGTGGTGAAGGTGAAGGCACCAGTTGGATGTCTTGAGGGGTCAAAGTTCACTAGACCTCTTCATGTGATTAAACTTTTCAAGAATGCTGTAAAAACTTCAGATGGCAAGATATGGAACATGAACAGAGTGGTTCGGCTGAAAGGGGTGGTGGAAACGAGTGTTAGTACTGAAAGGTCCAGAGGATTCAGAGACAATGTTGGGTCAGGAACACAAAATAAGGGACGACATGGAACTGATGAATTTAATGTAATGAGGAGAAGTTGTAGGGGGAAAATAAGTCCTGGACATCTTAAAGACTATGTTCTCATCTGACAAAGGGGACGTTTATAGGGTTGTGTGTCAGCATGTTTTAAACTTATTTAACGGATAGGTGGGTTTGATATGTTGTTTAGTTTATATGTTTGGTGTATACATAGTTTCTGGCTACTCATTTATTTGATGTCATGGTTATGTGGGAACATTATTTATGTATTAATTTGTTCATTGTATAAAAGGGAGATGTGTGATGTATTAGAACACGCGATCACCGCACGCGATCGCCGTCATTCCAGTGAGAATGACGGGGACGCGAGAAGACGGTTGAGGACGGTTTTGGAGATCGATGTCTGAGGCGATATAGAATAAACTTCGGACTGTGCCCATAAACCTGAACGTGGTAGTTTCTTACCTTTACACCCACCCTCTTGAGTGAGCGGGCACGGCCAACTGAGTGGGGAGGACAGTGGCAATACTGGGGGTGGTGGACTGAGATAGTGCCGGGGTGGTTCCAGATGGGCCCGCCACTGCCAGTATTTGTCCACTGTATGAGGACTGTGATGGTGAAGAACTGGATCCTGTCCCTCCCTTGGTACTCCCCTTGCCATCCGGGCCACTGGGTCCCCCAGTGTCAGTGCTATCAGCACTCTGGGTCTTGTGGCCAGCAGCTTCCCCACTCAGCTGTGTCCCGTCTCCTTCGCCTGCAGACACTTATGCACAAAAAGAGACAGAGGAAAAAAGGGTAATCACATTCTTAACACACACATCCATTACACCATACACAACACTATTAACTCATCTATGTCACACAAAGCCCCAGATTGGAACCATTTAGATCCTACATCATGTCACAATTACATACTTCCAATATTCCCCTATGACCACAGTCTCACCCACTACATAAGCCAACTATCTAACCACTACATCACCATCCCATCAATTAAGCAGTAACTCAAATAGACCATGCACAAGGTTAATTGGCTACATCTAAAGTCTCTCCTCATAAAGATCATCACTGTGTATCAACAAGTGCTTCTTAGGAAATGCAGTTTACCAACAACACAATTTCATGCCTGCCCCTATTCCACACTTGCCCAGTCCATCACCAGTAATCATGTTTCATGAAAGTAAACTCATCTCACTTCAAATACAACACAGCATGTTCCTTTACAATTACATACCTAACGTGTTAATCTGTCTGTAGCTTTCACAATGGCATATACCTCAGATGAAGTCACTTCATATGGCATACTCAAATAGTGTGTCTCACAAAATGACATGGCATGTCATTGAAACATACTCAATACTATAAAAAGATTTCTAAATAGTATATGGACCCACCTATTGAACACATTGACACAAAGACAACATTTCAATTTCCTGCAATAGGGGCCTACTTGCACACAGTATACAACCACAGACCACCACAGGGAGCATACCAGCACCTCCAATGCAATGGCCAACAACCATTGTGCATGAAGGCCACATAACATTCCACTATGCATGCTGATTAGAAACCTCTACATGACAACATCTAAACACCTACATCACTAACAACTGTACAGACATGTGAATCCCATTACCTAAGTCCAGAACTAATACTTACATAACTAATTACTAATGTAACCAAGAATGACGCATACACCTAGAGTTAAACAAATTGAATGACAACATATACCATAAAACCAACATGTGTATGTCAAATTAAAGCCCTGCTACACTATTGGGTCAAGAAGAAATGATCAGATCCACTACTAGAACTGTGTAAACAGCCTCAGATTAGCAAAGGTCAGTCTGGCAAAGATGAGGTTTCGACATACCAATATGCACGAAATATCAATTGACACATGAGGTAGGCACAAAATAGTTAATGTTACACCGATATAGGAATGGTACCGCCCTATGTAACATGGACACTATGCATGGGCTAAGGGATCAGCAGCCTAGCCACTTACCTGCTCAACACCAAATACATTAGAATAAAAAGTTTTTGAACACATGTCAATGTTATGTCACAAAATTTCAATGCATTGTGACCACCATTATTTTCACTTTGTAGAATGTCCACCCTGAGCAAACTTCATGTTCCCCAATATATGAATCTGACATGACAATGGGGACACTTCCTCAGACCTCATAGGGAGTGTAATACTTTTGCCATACCAAAATCCTGTTTGGGGTGACAGCCTCACATGAAGTTACCATCTATTTCATTACACAGGATTACATGTCCCTGTTACTCATCTCTGACACCCGATGTTGCACACAAAGCATGATCCAGTGCAATATTTCTGGTCAGAGACCAAAGAGAAATACAACTTACCATGTGAGTAAATGGACTTGGGAATACTAGGTGGGAATGATGACACTGCAGGTTACACATATGTGTGGCTGAGTATAGTTACACATATGACACAGTCACATGTGCATCTTCACATGCAGTCATACCATTTGATTGAAATAGGTGATAAACATGTTCCTATACAAAATACAATGGCCACACCTGTGTTTCAATGTTGGTAACTGCGGTACTATGTCTTCCTAGGAGACACTTTAACTGCCGCAACTACCACAGTGTCACAGCTGCAATACTTAGACATCATAAACTTAACTGGCAGAGGCATGTATATGGGTTCAGTCAATACTCACCACCTTGTGGCTCCTGTCCTGCCCTCAAAAGCCCATCCACCTCTGTTTAGGACACCGCCAAAATGCGGGCCATTAGGTGGGAGTCAATGTCCAACAGGCATCCCTCCCTCATTGGGAGGACATCCTCAGCTTGGCCTCTGCAGTCTTCTGCGCCCAGCATCTCAGGTCCTCCCACTGCTTCCTACAGTGTATGCCCTACCCGCTATGGACTCCCAGGGTCCATACTTGCTTGGAGATGGAAAACCGGATTCCCTTTTTTTGATAGCCATTGACCTGCATGTATTACACAGACAAAAAGAAAAATTCATATGCATCATACCAATAGTAGTGGACAGAACATATCAGTAACAGCAATGAGGCAAACATTCCCATCTTCTCAGTTGACACTCAGGTACAAATTAACATCTGCATGCATCAACAACTTCACTACTTAACATTTCCTGTCTGCCATCATACACCACACCTTCCACATGTCCAGTACAGTAGGTCAGGCGGCTACCATTTTGAGCACATATCATGTATGTAATCTGCGTCATAGATTAAGCACTATATTGTGCAGTGTATCTGTAAGTACTGCCTTCATGTTTAGTTCTCTATTTGTGCATGTGAGCAGAAAAAGATGGGTAACTGAAGGACATGTGGTGATAACAGAGTACACCTACTCTGAGGATCTTTTGTGTGTTGTATAGGTAAAGGATGTACAACAATATATATATAAATGTCAAGACGGTTAGACCAAAAAACAAATACAGTCACAGATGATTAAGAATGTGTAGTACATTAGGTAATTGAGAGAATGTGCACCAAGGAGAATGTCATCAGATGTACAGCTATGTGCTGTTCTGTAGATGTCAGAGGTTGTAACCGACCTCGACATCAGTTATGTGTGACTTGTATAGGGACATTTGCATGATGTGTGAATGCTTAATTTCACATATTATTTTACTTGTCTCCACATAGTTACCCTGCCATGAGGAGAGGAAGACAACCACAAGTGTACTGTCCACTTGTAGACCTATACACCATGGAGGAAAGACATACCATCCAGACATATCAGCTGAATTGGCATACAATCATGGATCTTTATGATCAGTTGGAGCCAGATCTAATGGCTGCCATACACTATCCCTTTAGCATACCTCCCATTGTTCAAGTCATGTCAGTGCTACACTTCCTAACCACTGGGTCCTTCCAGAATACAGTGGCCCTAACTGCAGGGATGTACCAGCCCATTATAAGTCTGGTTTTGAAGGATGTACTATGTGCATTGTTGAAACACCTACAGCTACATCAGGTTTCCTCAAAGTGCGGATTTGGCCTATCATAAGGCAGAGTTTTGTGCTATGGGACACATTCCACATATAGTTGGAGCCACAGATGGGGCCCATGTAGGCTTAGTTTCCCCCAGTGCCAATGAACAGGTGTATAGGAACAGGAAAAACTATTACTCCATCAATGTTCAAGTGGAGTGTCTAGCAGACTAGTACATTTCACAAGTCAGTGCTAAGTATCCAGGATCAATCTATGACTCCTTCATTATGTGTGACAGCAATGTCCCACTGCTGATGACACAACTCAAGACAGAGAGGGCCTGGCTGGTTGATAAGTTACAATTGAAATGCGTGTCTCCAAGGTATGTCTTCTGCCATCACAATGTTGCAAGTCTCACATATATGTTTCTGTTGTTCGACCTAACTACTTACAGGTGACTCTGGCTATCCTAACCATTCTTGGTTGTTGACACCAGTGAGGTATCTACCCATACCAGGGGAAGTCCAATATGATGAGGTCCACAGGACAACAAGGTGTGTCATGGAGCGGACTTTTGGCCTCCTGAAGGCAAGATTTGGGTGCTTGGACATTTCAGGAGGAGCCCTCCTCTACTCACCCAACAAAGTATGTCAAATAATTGTTGCCTGCTACATGTTCCACGATATTGCCCTGAGACATAAGATACCTTTTCTACTAGATGAGGGGGACCCTGCAGAACCTGTGGGTGGAAATGCTGATTTGCCAAGTGATAATGAGCCTGATGAAGATGGAGACTGCAGGGCAGATCTCATAAATTAGTCCTTTAACTGACTGAAGGTATGTGAAATATATGTGATGCTGTGTGTTGAGGTGTAGCATGTCACCTCCTCTTTACTATCAGCTATAGGGTATTAGGTAACTGAAATCCCTATTAGTGAGTTGAGCATACAGACTGTAATGTGGTATTGTGGAAAGAACAGACTGGTATGCAGTAACAAGTATTGTTAATGCACTTGCAATGATACTTGTAATGACAATGACTTCACTGAGGAATGTTACTGGTATGTCCTATCTGTCACCTATGTCAATCACAGATTTGGTGACTTTGGCTCATCATCGTTGGCAAATCACAGTCGGTGTCATAGGCAAATGGGAGTTGCAGGCACACATGAGAGGTGGACATGGCTGAAACCAGGTACTGAATGCTATGAGTCTGTGGAGTGTAAGTTACATGGCAAGACTGTCAGGACATCAGGCTGGATTTGTGTCTATTCTCAGGTTTACCTGTAGGGTACTGGAGGTGGTACAATTGTGCAATTTGGTGTATCCATATATGTCTGGCACATGTGAAAATATGGAACCATAGCCTCCACCATCACAATGTTCATTGTTGTATATAACCTACCCTGGACCTAGCTGTCAGTGTGTTCCTACTTTGCAGAACAATGTGCATGTCTCTGTGGACTGACACAGGTGATTGGTGACCCTAAAGGTATGTGACCAATGTAAGATGAAAGATCCCTGGACTGGGAACATCAGCACTGATATCTGTCTGTACCATGGGGTATGTACATTAGGGATCAATGGTGTTAGAAATGGGTCTTTGGTTGGCAGTCAGGTTCACCCCTGTCCAAGCAAGGACCCTCTATCTAGTCAGGGTAAGTCACATACAATCCAAATTATCCTGTGCCCACCCTCTGGTAGCTTGGTACTGAGCAGTCAGGTTTAGCTTAGAAGGCATTGTGTAAGGTATTTGTGCAATAAATCATGCTATAACACAGTATAAACACCACAAAAATACACTACACAGGTTTAAAAAAATATAGAATATTTATTGGAGTAGAATAAGGTCAAAACGATCAAAGTTTTATTAAGTACAAGTTGGAATATCATTTTTGTAATGATAAATAGAGTCTTTAGTCCT
Organism: Pleurodeles waltl; assembly: GCF_031143425.1. Classification (NCBI taxonomy): domain Eukaryota; kingdom Metazoa; phylum Chordata; class Amphibia; order Caudata; family Salamandridae; genus Pleurodeles; species Pleurodeles waltl. The sequence continues at coordinate 919,768,626 of NC_090447.1, forward strand.
TACAAAGCAATAAGTGTCTCTTGCAAGCACAAAGTACCTGGTTTGCATCGAAATTATTTGTACAGGACCACAGAGGAGGAGAGGTATGGAAAATGGAGAGGTGTGCATTGGTTTCTCTGGATGCACACAGACGATGCGTGTATGCTTTTTCACACAACAAGGGCTTTGAATCGATTTTTGGCAAGCAGACTTGGATCCTCTTTGGGTTGCAGGGTATTTGGATGCCCGGGGGATGATGTGGAGAAATACTAGGCGTGCATGGTGAAATTACAGGAGCTTCGTCAATCTGGTGGGTGATGCAGGGAAAACTCTGTCGAATGGCACGTGCTGCACCGATTCCTCTCGCAGAAAGTGGGGCTGCATCTTTCCGCCTCGGCTATATGTCAATTCAGTGGCCCGTGCATCCAATTTCCGGTTGCAACGCTGGTGTTGCTTTGATCTCCACTCGGAAAGCCGGGCTGCTTCATTCCTGTTTGGAGTTGCAGTGATTTTATCACCGCAGAGCAGGCTGTGCATTGATTCCGGCAGGCTGTGCATTGATTTTCACTGCACAAGGAGTTCTTTTTGGCCCTAAGACTTAAGAAAACAGGAGACAAGCTCAATCCAAGCCCTCGGAGAGCACTTCTCAGCAGATCCAGAGGGCAGCAAGGCAGCAGGGCAACAGCAGGGCAGCAGTCCTTTTCAGCAAAGCAGTCAAGTGAGTCCTTTGGGCAGCCAGGCAGCTTCTCTTAGCAAGTTGCAGGTTCTGGTTCAGAATTCCTGTCCCAGTAGGTATCTTTTCAAGAATTGTCTGAGTTTGGAAGGGTCAGAGTCCCTGTTTAAATACCCAACTGTGCCTTTGAAGTGGGAGAGACTTCAAAGAGTGGCTTAGAAGTGCATATGGTCCCCTTTCAGTTCCATCCTGTCTTCCAGGGTACCAATAGGGGGTTTGGCAGTCCATTGTGTGAGGGAAGGCCACTGTCCTTTGACATGTGAGTGTCAGGCCCTCCACCCTCCCAGACCAGGAAGATCCATTCAGTATGCAGGTGTGACTGAGAATCCTGTGTTTGGGGTTGTCTGAGTGAAATGCACAAGGGAGTTGTCAAGTAACCCATCCAGGTGTGGATTGTAAGGCACAGAAGGATTTAAGTGCAGAGAAATGCTCACTTTCTAAACGTGGCATTCCTAAAATGGTAATATTAAATCCAACTTCACCAGTCAGCAGGGTTTTGTATTACCATTCTGGCCATGCTAAATCTGACCTTGTTACTCCATTAAGATCGGAATCTACCACTCAAACAGTATATGAGGGTAACCCTAATGTTAGCCTATGAAAGGAGCAGGCCTCACAGCAGTATAAAACAAATTTAGGAGTTTTAAACTACTCAATGAGCTGTTTGCATGTCTACCAGTAAATGTGTGTAGATGTAGCATACTAAAGTTTTTTAATCTATCCGTTTTAATCCTAATTTAATAGGTTTTATGCTGATAGTGTCCATGTGGGATGTCCATGACATAGGTTGTACAATACAGAGGGACATATTGATAGCAGAATTGCCATGCATCACAGTTGTACAGGGTAGATAAATGACACATGCACAAGAGATGTGTTAAAGTGTGATTTATTGTGTACAGTTCAACAATATGTGTAACAAGGAATCTACAATGACACAATCTAAACAGTGAAGGGTTGGGGCATGATGGCTGGAATTATCAGGGTAGCTGCTACACCATTTGGATATACAAGTCCAGTGTCCTTGTTCGATGGAAAAATTGAGTTTGCTTTGAGAACAGTCAACAGGGTGTATCTGAGGCATGCAAGGGGAACAAGTCAGGAGCGGTTCACTTCCTGACAATGGGTTTGTATACTCATTGCTAGTGGAAGAGGCCTGATGTTGTGCTGCAGTCTTACTCAGGGTTGTGTTGATGTCCCACAGCACCACAGCAATGGAAGCCAGGCAGGCATTTTGAGCTTGCCATTGCTGTGCGGCATGGATTCCTGGTGATGGTCCCTCTGCAGCTGTTGGATCTCCCCCATCAAGCTGATTACCTGGCCCACCATGCCTTGGGAATTTTGGTATACTCCCAAGACTTGGGAGATGGTTTCATGATCAGTATTGTCCCTTGGAGACCCCATCTGCTGGCCCACAGGATCCCCCCATGCACCCCACACCCATGTGCCTGTGGCCCTGGCGCAGTGCGTCCACTTCTAGTGGTGGCAGGACCATCATTGTCAGGGATAACAAGAAGAGACTCAGGTACCTTTATTGTGGGGCACACAATGGATGATACAGTCCTTGGGACACAGGTTTGGGGGCGGATGGTTGCCTGTGATGTAGATGCAACAGGGCTGGCAGAAGTCGCTGTGGGCAGCGTGAAGCTAACAGTTGCGGACTGACCAGGTATCCCTGATGGGCCAGCTTCCTCTGTGGTGTCCACACGTCCAGGAGTGTTGTCCTCACTGAGACCTTCATTCAGAGGCAGTCTCTGCTCTCCTGTACATGGTGACATTGGCAAGGTTGCCTGTGGAAGAGGTGGAACACAGAGTTGCTGTAACATTTAGGCTAAAGTTGATGTTATGTGAGATGCAGAGAGTGCCTTAACATGATCCACAGAAATGACAATGACAGCTGCTGCACAATCTTGCTTACTACAACAAGAGAATATGCAATTTCCATAACATACACCATGCTTGTGGCTGTTAAACGATATTAGTAATGGTTGGACTTCTGATACCATCTTATGTTGTCAGATAATTGCTATAGGTAGACATCTTTGTTGCCTTATGAAGTGTTTGACATGATACATGGCACAACAAAGAGGTGTAAAATGCACAATAGTGTCAGAGTAGCAATACAGTGTGGTAGAATGCAAGGTGAGGTGTAGGTGCTGTGATGTGAGTGTGACAGTTTTTTTGTGGTAAGCAGAGTAACTGCATTCAAAGATCTGAAGGTGAAAAGAAAAGAGATATAGGAACATGCAGAAATGTAGTGTAGAAACTGCTCATGTGTGGCCCTTTGCGGGAGGGAAGGGACGACAAAGGGGTAGCCGGGTGAGGGGAGACCGGAGGGGACAGGACAGGTCGAGGCGTTGAAGCGGCCAACACATTATGTATACTCATGTTGAAGTTATAGGCAGCTCCTTGGTCGGGCCCGGGAGGTGTTTTTTTTTTGTTGCATATACGATCAATTACAATAATTTCCATAGTGTGAGATTTAGAGCAGTGTATGTGTGGTACTGAAGTAGCTTCTCATATGTTTTCTTCTTTGTCCTCGTGTTACACTGCCACATGAGTGTGCGTACTATGTGTTGAAGACAAAGCTGCTGGAACTTCAAGGTGGCAGAGTGTCATCTTTGTTTTACAGTCAGATAATGAGGGAATCCCACGTATCCACCCCCTTGACCATCAGCTCCCTGTCTTGGAGAGAATGCAGTACCTGCGCCTCCGCTCTAGCCCAGTGCAACAGCTCGCCTGTCCAACGGTGTGTGTCGGGCACACTCGGTGCCTTCCACTGTATCGACAGGAGGTGTTTAAATAACACGAATGCCAGGCCCCTACACCTGTACACCTGTTTCCCTCCTTTGGATCTCGGGCGGATCCCCAGTAAAGAGGATTTGGGCATGGGAGATAGCGGATGGCCCAACCATTCAGCCGTCATTGAAGTTATGTTTTGCCATGCCCGCAGCACTGGGGGACAGTCCCACGTCATATGAAAGAAAGTGGCATCTGGATCACCACATCTCGGGCATTCCTGTCTAGCCTGTGGAAACATACGCCGGATCCTATGTGGGGATAAGTAGGTTTGATGTAAGTAATTAAATTGTGTGTATCGGAATCTAGGATTACATGATACTTCATGTGTCAAAGTAAGTGCTGTGTTCATGCCTGCTGTGCCAGTGGTGCGGAGAGAACCACGTCCCACCTAGCCTTCACCTGTACCTGTGCCTCCTCCGGGCACGCCAGCAGAATTATATATCTCCAAGATGTATTAAACTGTGTGCCTAAGCCAGCTAGTAATTCGTGTAAAATAGGGGCCATCGGGGGTTCACGTTCCCTGCATTTCCAGGTGGCACGTACAAGCTGGTGTAGAGCACCGTATGTCATAAACCAACCTTGGCCCTGAGTCATGGGCACTCGCAAATGCTGCATATGACAGGAAATGACCCTCCCCAAAAATGTCCCCTATTGTTTGTATGCCCTTTGTGGGCCAAGAAGACAGTCTGTGCTGTCCGGCCATCTTCCCGATGTTCAGGATGGACATCAGGGGAATCCTAGGTGAGTATATTGTGGCCTGATTCCCCATCAACACGTAGCGATGCCAATTCCATTGAGCTACATTCAACAGGATATTATGTAGGTGCGGCGAGCCACCTTGGTCTAGCAGCCACTGCAACACATTAGTACGACCCAGGGAAACATTTACCATCCGAGATTCTTAGCTTACGGGGTCCTGCATCCAGCTCAAAATCCAGTGTATCTGCGCCGCTGCATAATACAGCTTGTAGTGCGGGCGCCTAGTCCTCCCCGCGTTAGCGGTAAATATATTTTGGCTAGAGCCACCTGACGTTGTCCATTGCCCCACAGTAAATCGGTGATCAGACTGGTCAGGGTCCCAAAAAAAGCCAGAGGAAGTATCAGAGATAGTGCAGAAAAATGATATAATAGCCGCGGAAGTATGATCATCTTTGCGATCGCCACTCTCCCTAATGGGGACAACGGGAGTGAGCACCAAAAGGGTAAGGAGCCTCTGATGGATCAGATCACTCGTCCCAGGTTTCCTTCTCTAAGATCTATAGCACTATGGTATATATGTATCCTGAGGTATTTGAAGGTGATATAACACAATGGCAAAGCATAAGTCAAGGCCGTGGGTCATCATGTCTCCGGGGCCAGTCTCATCGGAAATAGACAGGACTTTGTCCAGTTCACATTTAAACCAGAAAGGACTCCAAATAGATCCAGCAGTCATAATAAGTCTGGAAGGGACTCAGAGTAATTGTGTAAGTATATTAGTGCATTGTCTGCATATAGGGAGACGATTCGATATGCATCCCTGTCTAGTTTGCCCCATTCTGGAGCCAAACTCCTTAGCAGCGCAGCCAGTGGTTCAATCGCCAATGCAAACAATATCAGCGAGAGGGGACAGCCCTGCCTTGGGTCTCTGCCGACATTAAACCCGTCTGATATGATCCTGCCTGTTTAAACCCTTGCTTTTAATCTGAGTATAAGACATTTATGTGAGTGTGACAGTTGCTGTGGATTGTTTGTTGTAGTAAAATGTGTGCTGTGTATGTTGTGCAGGTGTGTGATGTGTGCACTGTGAAATGTATGTGGATGCCGAATATTGGTTTTCTTATTTCTGTGTACGGCTTTTGCTTGTCTGTGGCTGTGTGATGTGTTCAGGTTGCAAAAGATTGTGGATTGTGTAAGGATGGGTTATATAGTGCAGTGTGCAGGTGAGTTGCGTGTGTGAATATGTGTCAGGTGTGGGGTATTCAAACTATCCAATGTGATGCAGTGTTCATTGTGTTCAATGTGCTGTGAGTTGGGACCGCTGCGGTTTTCCGCCATGGAAATACTGCTGTTTTGATTTGTGGATCGTACTCTGCTGGGTGGATTTCTGTTGTGCTGGCATAGCTCTTGGACGGACCGCCTCTTTTCAGTCCTCCAAATGACCTGTGTGTTTCTAGAATTTGGCTGTTTTTGGTGGACTTCTCAGTGTGTCTCTTAACACAGCAGTCGGTTTTCCGCTAACATGGCGGCCTTTTGATGGCCACCACTGCGGCGGTCTTACCTTCAGAGTGCCAAAGTCAAAATGAGGCCTAAAGATAGGTCTTTGCCTGCAAATCTGACGTGTAAATCTGTCTCAAGACATTTAATAAAAGGGCTTATCTCTTCTGAGGAGGCCATAGCATTATATTATGGTCTTGTACTGGGCTCTGCAAATGACTTACTATCCATAAAATAACAAAAAAACCTTAGCAATTCCCTGAGATTTCTTCGGTTGGATGATTGCCATTTTTATCATTTTTATAATAATTATTTATGTAATTGTTTTATAATAGTTAGGTAGACAAATATAAACATCCCCCCAATTTCTGTTCATGACCGTACCCATTATATGACATCACAAATTAAATTTTCTTCGGTAACAGTGTTGACATCTCATATAACGTCATCAATGGCAATAAGGATGATAAGGTCGTGCCACTTATGGTTGCACTTTTTCACAAATGGTTACAAAAATTGTAGGCAAATATCTTGTGAAGAGGATAACTGGCCTTTCAGGAAAAAAAATAGAATATAACAGTACGTCATTGGAAACGCTCATCATTACGTGGGTATTTGTTGGCGCCTATTGAATATGTTGGCACCTTTTCAGGCTATGGTGGCACTTTCTGAACATGTGAAAATGTTTTTGAGGGACATAGCAGCATTTCCGGGGCATGTGACTGGTTTTGGGGTTCATTATGCCATCTGTACCCATGTTATCCTGGAGAATAACTCAGGTTACTGTTATGCCCTTATCTCTCTATAGAAATCTATGATGATAATTGTGTCTCAGTCAAATTGCAGACTTTATTCTGCATGCAAATTCAATGAAATTAAGGGCCAGATGTAGGTAGATTCCAATTTGCAACTTCCAAATTGCGAGTCAGTGCGACTCGCAATTTGTGAGTCCCCACTTGGAATGTACAATGGCGTCCCTGACACCATCTGCGACTCGCAAGGGGGTCGCAAAGGCCCACCTCATTAATATTCATGAGGTGGGTCGCAATTTGCGACCCCCTTGCGAGTGGTGGCATTCACAGGGATGGTGGCCTGCTGCAGACAGCAGACCACCATGTCTGTGACTGCTTTTTAATAAAGCAGTTTTTTTTTTTTTGTAATGCAGCCCGTTTTCCTTAAAGGAAAACAAGATGCATTACAAAATCGAAAAATGAAATGTTTTTGTTTCATTTTTTCAGAGCAGGCAGTGGTTCATAGGACCACTGCCTGCTCTGAAAAATGTTTGCAGTTCCATTCACAAAGGGGAAGGGGTCCCATGGGGACCCCTTCCCTTTTGCGAATGTGTTACCACCCATTTCAAATGGTTGCAAACTGCGATTGGTTTGCGACCGCGTTCGCGGTCACAAAGCAATCTGGCATTGCACTGAAACTCGCAATTAGGAAGGGGTCACCAGGTTACCGAATCGCAAAATGGGTTTTGTGCATTGCAAAGTGCAGTTTGCACGTAGCAAACAGCGAAATTCGCTGTTTGCGACGTGCAAACTGTTTCCTACATCTGGCCCTAACTTCTAAAATTTCTGCTTCTGCACATGTGTAAGCTCTGAACTTATTAGCATGTGTCATTGATTATTTACTCAAACTAGGGAAACTAACCTGGACATCAGAATCTAAAAAGTGGCGCCCGCGCTCTTTATCGCACCATTTACGGGATGGCTTCAGACTTCAGGACAGAACCACTATTAGTTAATATTTCACAGCCACAATTTACAAAACCTTTACCTTCATGAAATCTTTTCAGAGATAACTGCTTTGCTCTGACTGGATGGAGAGGAAATAATGTAATGAAATAGAGAGTTTTTAGTTTGCATTGCAGATTTATGGACTAAACACACTTTAATCTGCATATTTGGTTATATGACCAAATAAAAAGAGTTTGAGTTCAATCTTGCACTACATCAATTATTTATTAATTAAGTTAAATCAGCAATTAGTCTGCAGACAGCTAAAACAGGCCATCCTGAAGTAAATCATTGTTCATGTTCATTTTGGCTCGTGCTCAATATCTGTTTTTTATTGCCTCAATTTATGTTTCTTGAAGGCGGTCTAAGTAGGAGAACATTCACATGTTTACTGGGTTGCAGTTGCATACATTATTTACAAATTGTATGCCAGTAATAATGCAAGGTTTTTTATGCTCAGTTCAACAGCATCATATCATTCAGGGGGTACTGCTTTATCACATCACCACCTCCCCTATTTTCATTCCACATCAGTTATGTTTCTTCGTTAGGTCTCCTCAAAAAGACTATTAAAGACCAACAGCAACAATGTGATTTCACGGTTTTTGCAGTATGTTTTCTTCAAACCCTCTCAAAGGACTGAGCATATTTGGACGTGGCTAGAAGCATTGTGGGGTGGTGAGGATGCCGCTCATGGTGAATTCATGGACACCGCAAAACCGCAGCATCATGGGCCAGATGTAGCAACGAATTTGCGACTCGGAAACTGCGAAAATCGCCGTTTGCGAGTCGCAAATGCGTCTATGGTATGTAGAAATGCATTTTGCGAGTCGGAACCGACTCGCAAAATGCGTATCCGAGTCGCAAATAGGAAGGGGTGTTCCCTTCCTATTTGCGAGTCGCAGTGGTATGCAATTACCACTACCAGGAGACGATGGCAATGGTCCTGGCCAAGTTTCAGGAGACCCAGCGCATGCAGGACGAACAGTATTTGGGGTTCAGGGAGGAGCTCAGAACCATCAGCTCCGCCCTGGGCACCATCGTAGGGTTGCTGAAGGACATCAATTTGTCAACACCATGAGGGACACTGTGGCACTCCAAGGTGCCCCTGACACTAGTATGGATGATGAACTGCCCACCACCTCTGCCGGCGCTATTGGACAGGACGCCCCGCCACAGGACCACCACACCAGCACCCCACCCCCTGCAGACGGAGAACCACCCCGCAAGCGGTGCCTGAGATCCAGGAACAGGACAGAGCAAGATGGCAAGACCCCCGCCAGGAAATGAGACCACCCTGATTGTCCTCCCACTGTCCCACTTTGTAACCCTGTCCATAATGGAACTGCCCCAGCTCCACTTCCTATGCCCATATGGGCAATGCACCTGTGAGACTAATAGACTGGACTCTGCTATGGACATTCCTCCACCATCAGCCATCACCATTTTGCCACCCCCTCCAATAATTAGCACTTCAATAAACACCCTTGAACCACAAAACAATCTGGAGTCAGCCTGTGATTTTGAAAATGTGTATTAGCTATGACAGTAACAAAATCCGTTCTCAATAGTAATGTCAACATACCTATGTCACACATCACAAGTCCATGAAGGATGCAAGCAGATGACACACATTGGTAACCACACCTGTGAAACCGTAATGGAAATCTATCACTCAGTTAGCAGATACTACTTCAAATTGACAGACAGGATAGAGGTAGAAGTGTGAAAGTGAATGTAATAGTAAAAAAAAACACTCACCTGTGTGTCACTGGAAATATTGCTGTATGACAGAGTCCCTGTTATCAATGTCTTCTTCCTCTGCTTTCTCCTCATCACTGTCCACAGGCTCCACAGCTGCCACAACACCGTCATCTGGACCATCCTCCTGCAGAAAAGGCACCTGACGTCGCAAAGCAAGATTGTGAAGCATCGAGCAGGCGATGATGATCTGGCACACCTTCCTTGGTGAGTAGAATAGGGAACCACCTGTCATATGGAGGCACCTGAACCTGGCCTTAAGGAGGCCGAAGGTGCGTTCGATCACCCTCTTAGTCCACCCATGGGCCTCATTGTAGCGTTCCTCTGCCCTGGTCCTGGGATTCCTCACTGGGGTCAATAGCCATGACAGGTTGGGGTAACCAGAGTCCCCTAATAGCCACACATGGTGCCTCTGGAGTTGACTTATCACATACGGGATGCTGCTATTCCGCAGGATGTAGGTGTCATGCATTGAGCCAGGGAACATAGCATTTACCTGCGAGATGTACTGGTCTGCCAAACATACCATCTGTACATTCATCAAATGATAACTTTTCTGGTTCCTGTACACATGTTCACTCCTGTGGGGGGGGGACCAAAGCCACATGGGTCCCATCAATGGCACCTATGATGTTAGGGATATGTCCCATGGCATAGAAGTCACCTTTAACTGTAGCCAAATCCTCCACCTGAGGGAAAACACACGAGTTTCAGCAGGGCAGACAACACTCTGGACAACACGTTGGAAAACATAGGCTGGGACATCCCTGATGCCATGGCCACTGTTGTCTGAAATGACCCACTTGCTAGGAAATGGAGCACTGATAGCACCTGCACTTGAGGGGGATTCCTGTGGGATGGTGGATTGCTGACATCAGGTCAGGCTCCAACTGGGTACACAGTTCCTGGATTGTGGCATGGTCAAACCTGTAGGTGATGATTAAATGTCGCTCCTCCATTGTCAACAGGTCCACCAGCGGTCGGTACACCGGAGGATTCCGCCATCTCCTCACATGTCCCAGCTGAGGGTGCCTAGGAAGGACACCAGCGACCACAGAGTCAACAAATTCTGAGGTATGTACCCACAGCTACACAGAACACGACACTAAATACAATATCCTTCCTGTATGTGTATTGTGTGTAGGCCTAGGTATGTGTGACGCAGTTGTAAATGAAGCCATGTGGGCCCCTGAAATGACGGCTGCCTGACCTCTAAAGTGGGACAATGGGATGTGAGGTAACTGCACTGGCGTTGTACACCGTCACAGTAGGTGGTCAAAGACCGCGGCGCAATGCTGTATTGGTTAACATTGGACCCTATGGGTCCCAGGAGCCAATGACGAAGTGCGCCGGTGGTGATGATACGCACCGCCGCGGACGTCACCGTCGCAGACGTGACTGACATTTTCTATCTGTTGAATCACTCGATACCTGATCTTCGACAGGAGAGGACCTACACTGCAAGTGCTGCTGTGACCTCGGTCTGGAAGAGACAATGGCCCTCATTCTGACCTTGGCGGGCGGCAGAGGCCGCCCGCCAAAGTCCCGCCGTCAGATTACCGTTCCGCGGTCGAAAGACCGCGGCGGTAATTCTGACTTTCCCGCTGGGCTGGCGGGCGGTCGCCTTCAGACCGCCCGCCAGCCCAGCGGGAAAGAGGCTTCCACGATGAAGCCGGCTCGGAATCGAGCCGGCGGAGTGGAAGCTGTGCGACGGGTGCAGTTGCACCCGTCGCGTATTTCACTGTCTGCGCAGCAGACAGTGAAATACATGTAGGGGCCCTCTTACGGGGGCCCCTGCAATGCCCATGCCAGTGGCATGGGCACTGCAGGGGCCCCCAGGGGCCCCGCGACCCCCCCTACCGCCATCCGGATCCCGGCGGTCCGACCGCCGGGATCTGGATGGCGGTAGGGGGGGTCGGAATCCCCGCGGCGGTGCAGCAAGCTGCGCCGCCGTGGAGGATTCAATGGGGCGGCGGTACACTGGCGGGAGCCCGCCAGTGGTGCCGGTCCGACCGCGGCTTTACCGCCGCGGTCGGAATCCCCATTGGAGCACCGCCGGCCTGTCGGCGGTGCTCCCGCGGTCCTCCGCCCTGGCGGTCAAAGACCGCCAGGGTCAGAATGACCACCAATGGCTGGTGCGTCTGGGGAAAGGGCCTCTGCCTTCACTGCTCAGGAGTTGGAGAGGCTCGTGGACGGGGTCCTTCCCCAGTACACGCTACTCTACGGTCCTCCGTCCTCCAGACCAACAGGTAAGTACACAGGGAGAACGTTGTATGGGCTATGCCTGGGTGGAGAGGGCTGGATGTCAGTAGGAAGGGGGCAGAGTCCTGCGAGCATGTAGAAGTGTGATTGCATGTGCCACATGGCAATGGCAGGGATGTGGGCCACTCACTTCGACGGTGCTGTTGCTAATGACTTCTCTTCTTCCCCTGTACATGTCATGTAGGTCAGCGCCCACCAGAAGAAGGATTTTTGGCCAAGGAAGTCCGGACCCTGGGGGTCCACCAGAGACGGAGCTCCCACTGCCGTAAAAGATGGGAGGACATTCGCCGCTGCAGCAAGAAGACGTCGAAGGCTCAGCTGGGGATGGCCTCCCAACGTGGGAGGGGTGCCCGTCGAACCATGACCCCCCTGATGTTCCGGATCCTGGCGGTGGCCTACCCTGAGTTGGATGGGCGCTTGAGGGCATCACAGGGGGTGAGTACACTTACATTCTCATGACTTTAAGCGCAGTGAAGTGGTCTGGGTGGGGGAGGAGGGCTGTGGGTTTCCCTAGGCCAGGGCGAGTTCCGTCGGCTAGCCCCCTCCAGAATCCAGGTCATGTGCACCCCACCTCTGTAGAGTGCCAAGTACAGGTATACATGCCCCTGTGTCATCTATGTGGGTAGATGACACTCATAGCCATGTAGGCCATATCCTAGGAACTGCATCTGTAGAGGCCAAGAGCACAGCATAGTGCAGTGGGCTGTTGTGTCTGTATTGTCCGCCAACGGTAGCGGTAAGCCATGCACTCAACCTGTCTTTCTTCTGTTTCCCCACCCCTTTTTGTGCTCTCCCTGTTCTTTTGTGCATCACCATCATCAGGCGGAGGTACAGTGGCACCGGAGCACGAGGGGGCTGCATCCCACATGGCCATGGAGGGCCACACCACGGACACAGAATACACCAGTGGGACGGAGGGCGAGGGGAGCTTCACGTCGGTCACCGGATCAGCAAACAGCGACACAGACTCGTCCTCCGATGGGAGCTCCCTTGTGGTGGTGGCACCATCTGTGCCCCCCACTTCTACAGGTACAGCCGCCACCCCCACTACCAGCACCGCCCTCCCAGCAGCCCCTCAGCCTTAGCTCTGTGCCTGCTCATCCAGGAGGGTGGGCATCACCTTCGCCCCAGGCACCTCAGCTCCTGCCCCTGTCACCCCTGCTGCCCTCAGTGAGGAGGCCATTGACCTCCTCAGGTCACTCACTGTTGGGCAGTCTACCATTGTGAATGCCATCCACGGTGTAGAAAGGGAGTTGCAACACACTAATGCATTCCTGGAGGGCATTCATTCTGTTCAGGCTGCCCATCATCGAACCCTGCAATCTCTGGCCTCAGCACTGATGGCAGCTATTGTCCCTGTGTCTAGCTTCCCCCCTCCAACTTCCTCCACCCAGACCCAATCCCCTGTACCCCAGCCTATCCCAAGTACACCATCAGAACAGACTGCACACACCTCAACACACAAGGGCAGCTCAGGCAAACATAGGCACCACACATCCCACAGGCACTCACACAAGGATCACCCACATACAGACACAGCAATATCCACTGCCTCCACTGTGACCCCTCCTCCCTCCCAGTGTCGTCTACACTCTCACCTGCATGCACTACCACTACAGCCACTAGGACTCGCACCAGAACTCCCAGCACCACACCCCGCTCACCTGCACTCACCACCCCCACTACCATTTACACGTCCCCTGTGTCCTCTCCCAGTGTGTCTGTGACACCCCCTCCCAAAGTACACAAACGTGGACACCCACACACCCAACATCCATCCACCTCACGACAGCCTCCAGAACCTGCACCTGCACCCAAATCATCTAAAGTTACACCTCCTACAACCACCTCCTCTTCCTCCACTCCCAGACCCCCTCCAGCTGCCCGTCCCAGTGTTCGTCAGAAACTTTTCCTGAGCAACCTTGACCTCTGTCCCAGCACCCCCACCCCTCCAATTCATAGGTCCTGTACTAGCACCTCAGCCAAAAAAAGTCCAGTACCAGTGGTGCGTGTTAGAGGTATGTGGAGTGCACCAGCCACCAGGGCAGCCAGTGTGACATGGAGCCAAAGCACTGCCAGTCCACCCCCTGTAAAGCACCAGAAGTTGGACAGTGCCAGACGGGAGAGGGTGAAGACTCCTGCCGGCAAAGCCGCCCACAAGGGTCCCGGGGGGAGTGTCGAGTCAGCCACCGCCAGCCCCATCGTCACTGGTCCGGAGACCACAGCCAGAGTCAGTGCCCTGGAGGGCAGCACTATCATCACTGGTCCGGAGACCACCGCCAGAGTCAGTGCCCTGGAGGGCAGCACTATCGTCACTGGTCCGGAGACCACCGCCAGCGTCAGTGCCTTGGCGGGCAGCACTATTGTCACTGGTCTGGAGACCACCACCTGCGACAGTGCCCTGGAGGGCAGCACTATCGTCACTGGTCCGGAGGCCAGCGTCAGTGCCCTGGAGGGCCCCGGCACCCACAGCTGGGCACTGAGGGACCGTCATGCCACACACCGCTGCACAGGTCACAGACAGCAAAGTCAAGCACCGCTGAACAGGGCAAAGACCGCCAAGGCAAGCACCGATGAACAGGGAAGCACCGCTGAACAGGTCAGAAACGGCAAAGTAAAGCACCGCTGAACAGGGCAAAGACCGCCATGGCAAGCACCGCTGAACAGGTCAGAAACGGCAAAGTCAAGCACCTCTGAACAGGGCAAAGACCGCCATGGCAAGCACCGTTGAACAGGGCAAGCACCGTTAAACAGGTCAGAAACGGCAAAGTCAAGCACCGCTGACCAGGGCAAAGACCACCATGGCAAGCACCGCTGAACAGGGCAAGCACCGCCAACTCAAGCATTGTTAGCCCATGTGCGGCTGGGACAGTGACGGAACTGGGACCGTCACGAGGAGCGTGATGCACTCTGGGCACCAGTCCCCCTCCAGAACCAGTGGAGAACTTCATCCACTACCTGAATCCTTCACAGGATGAAGCACTCTGGGCACCAGTCCCCCTCCAGAACCAGTGGAGAACTGCATCTACTACCTGAATCCTTCACAGGATGAAGCACTCTGGGCACCAGTCCCCCTCCAGAACCAGTGGAGAACTGCATCCACTACCTCTGTCCTTCAAAGGATGAAGCACTCTGGGCACCAGTCCCCCTCCAGAACCAGTGGAGAACTGCATCCACTACCTGAATCCTTCACAGGATGAAGCACTCTGGGCACCAGTCCCCCTCCAGAACCAGTGGAGAACTGCATCCACTACCTGAATCCTTCACAGGATGAAGCAGTCTGGGCACCAGTCCCCCTCCAGAACCAGTGGAGACTGTTATCCACTTGAGAGACTGTGGCTTTGCACTCCCCAAGATGGTACAGTGGGCAACCCACCCACTGTAGAGACTTGAGAGACTGTGGCTTTGCACTCCCCAGGATTGATCAGTGGGCAACTCACCCACTGTAGAGACTTGAGAGACTGTGGCTTTGCACTCCCCATGATGGTACAGTGGGCAACCCACCCACTGTAGAGACTTGAGAGACTGTGGCTTTGCACTCCCCAGGATTGATCAGTGGGCAACCCACCCACTGTAGAGACTTGAGAGACTGTGGCTTTGCACTCCCCAGGATGGTACAGTGGGCAAACCATCCACTGTAGAGACTTGAGAGACTGTGGCTTTGCACTCCCCAGGATGGTACAGTGGGCAACCCACCCACTGAAGAGACTTGTGAGACTGTGGCTTTGCACTCCCCAGGATACATCAATGGGCATAGAGCCCCGTTGTGGATCTGGCTTTGCACTCATCTGGCTGAGGTGCCCCCCGTTCCCTTCCCCCTGAGGTGCCTGTTGTATTTTTATCTGATACCCCTGCAGTGTTCTCTCCATTTCTGGACAGGTATTGTGTGTGGGCCTCGCCCATGCATTTCGGGCCCAGTGGTCCACGGACATTGAATTGTGCATACCTGCACTACTAATCGTGATGTATATATTTGGAATGTGTATATGTTTCTGTATATATGAGCTTACTGTATTTTTATTCATTACAATAGTTATACTGATTTCCTTTTGTCTTTGCATTCTTCCGGGGGGGTTGTGGGTTGTTACTGTGATGTTTGGATATGCATTGGTGTGTGTGTTGTAGTGGGTGAGGTTCGGGGTAGGGGTGGGGGAGTTGCGTGTGTGTGTCACTGACTTTTGCCTCCCCCCCCCATGTCGTAGGTGCAGTACTCACCGTTGTCTTCGGCACTGCCATTGCTGATGTTCGTAGATGAGCAGGAAAAGAAGTGCAGGGAGTATTTGGAGTTCGGACTCCATGGTGCCCTCCTTCCTCGTGGAGTGTGTTAAGGTGAGCGTTTTCCCATTGCAAAAGCTGTTTCCTCTGTGTTTTTATCCACGGTGAATCCGCCCCGGAAAAGGTGGCGGATTGGTAGGTTGTGATTCTGTGGGCGGTACTTTGTCTCCCGCCTGTCTGTTGGCGGTGACCGCCACGCTGCTTGTCTGTACCGCCGTGGCGGTCGGAGTGTTAAAGTGGCTGTCTATGTTGGCGGTTTCCGCCACGGTCATAATTCACTTTTTTTCCCCGCCGGCCTGTTTGCGGTATTACCGCAGCTTTAACACCGTCCGCCAGGGTTGTAATGACCGCCAGAGTGTAAAGCATTCAAATATTACAAAACATGAATTAAATAAAACACAGGAAACAGTTTAAAAATCCAAAACCAATCATAAAAAATAGATTATATATTTATCTTTAACATGACACCAAAACGAATAAAATCGTATAAGGGGCGACGGAGATATGAATTTTTAAAGAATTATTGTGTTCTAGCACCTAGAAACAAGCAGCGCCAATCTGGTCATCTGGTCGCACCTCGAAGGGGGCAAAGTCATAGTTTAAGGCCGACCACGATGGAGCACGGCTCGTCTACAGCCCGCGGGAGGCCTCAATCAAAAGTTAACCTTCGGACTTAGTCGTTTTTCTGAAGATTTTCTTCAGCGGGACGAACCTGCCAGTCCAATCCGACCTCCTGGAACTCTTCTCCAGATACGCGTCGCGGGAGCCCTCAGTGGCGATTTTTACCTTTGGACTTAGTCGTTTTTTCGAGGTGAAAATCCTTCGACCGGGGTAAACCTGGATCTTAATCCGATGTCCTTGGAGCCCTCCTCGGATATGCTGGCTGGGAGGTCCCGGTCAACATTCTACATTCGGACTTAGGTGGTCATCACAACCCTGGCAGTCGGTGTTAAAGCGGCGGTAAAACCGCCAACAGGCCGGTGAAAAAAAAAATTGAATCACGACCATGGCGGAAACCACCAACATAGATAACCACTTTAACACTCCGACCGCCACGGGGGCACAAACAAACACCGCAGCCGTAACTGCCAACAGACAGGCGGAACCCAATGTACCGCCCACTGTATTACAACAGTCCAATCCGCCACCTTTTCTGGGGCGGATGCACCGCGAACAAAACCACTGTGGAAACTGGACTTTAAAGGGAAAAAACTCACCTCTACACACCCCACGAGGAACCAAGACGCCATGGAACCGGAACTCCAGATTCTACCAGCCTTTGACTTCCTGCTCCGCTACCAGGAACATCAAAGACGGCGGCGAAGACCACGGTGAGTACGGCACCTACGACACAGGGGAGGGGGGAGGGAAAAAGAGTGACACACATACGCAACCTCGCAACACCCCAACCCCTCCCTCACCCACTACAACACATACACAAGTACATGTTGATACATTACATTTACAAAACCCAACCCTCCTGGAAGAATGCAAGGACAAAAGGAAATGAGTTTGTAATCTATTAAAATACAGTAATCAAAAATGTATATATACACTATAAACAAATATATATACACCAAGAAAACAAGCCCAAGGTATTCTACCATTAAAGTCTGTGGACCACTGGGCCCAAAATGCGTGGGCGAGGCCCACACAAGATACCCGATCAAAACAGAGACAACACTGCTGTGGCATCAGATAGGAATACAACAGGCACCTCTGGGGGAAGGGAAGCGGGGCACCTCAGCTGTATGAGTGCACGACGCCAGATCCACAAGGGGGCTCCATGCACACTGCTTTATCCTGGGGAGTGCAAAGCCACAGTCTCTCAAGTCTAACCAGTGGGTGGTTTGCCCACTGCTGTATCCTGGGGAGTGCAAAGCCACAGTCTCACAAGTCTCTCAAGTGGATGGTTTGCCCACTGCTTTATCCTGGGTAGTGCAAAGCCACAGTCTCTCAAGTCTTTCCAGTGGGTGGTTTGCCCACTGCTTTATCCTGGGTAGTGCAAAGCCACAGTCTCACAAGTCTCTCAAGTGGGTGGTTTGCCCACTGCTTTATCCTGGGGAGTGCAAAGCCACAGTCTCACAAGTCTTACCAGTGGGTGGTGTCCCCACTGCTTTATCCTGAGGAGTGCAAAGCCACAGTCTCTGAAGTCTTTCCAGTGGGTGGTTTGCCCACTGCTTTATCCTGGGAAGTGCAAAGCCACAGCCTCTCAAGTCTTTTCAGTGGGTGGTTTGCCTACTGCTTTATCCTGGGTAATGCAAAGCCACAGTGTCACAAGTCTCTCAAGTGGGTGGTTTGCCCACTGCTTTATCCTGGGAAGTGCAAAGCCACAGTCTCACAAGACTTACCAGTGGGTGGTTTGCCCACTGCTTTATCCTGGGGAGTGCAAAGCCACAGTCTCTCAAGTCTTTCCAGTGGGTGGTTTGCCCACTGCTTTATCCTGGGGAGTGCAAAGCCACAGTCTCTCAAGTCTTTTTAGTGGGTGGGTTGCCCACGGCTTTATCGTCGGGAGTGCAAAGCCACAGTCTCTCAAGTCTTTTTAGTGGGTGGGTTGCCCACGGCTTTATCCTGGGGAGTGCAAAGCCACAGTCTCTCAAGTGGATAACAGTCTCCACTGGTTCTGTAGGGGACTTTGTGCCCAGAGTGCTTCATCCTGCCAAGGACTGAGGTAGTGGATGTCTTTCTCCACTGGTTCTGGAGGGGGCTTTGTGCCCAGAGTGCTTCATCCTGCCAAGGACTGAGGTAGTGGATGTGATACTCCACTGGTTCTAAAGGGGGCTTTGTGCCCAGAGTGCTTCATCCTGCTCGTGGAGGCCTCAGTACCGTCAGAGCTTTTGGCGCTCATTGGCCTGCGTTGCTGGTGGCGGTGGTGTCCTGTGAAGCGGTGCTTGTGGCGGCAGTGTCTTTGGCAGCAGTGCTGGTGGCAGCGGTGTCCTGTGAAGCGGTACTTGTGGCGGCGGTGTCCTTGGCAGCGGTGCTGGTGGCAGTGGTGTCCTTGGCAGCAGGGCTGGTGGCGACGGGGTTCTTGGCAGCGGTGCTGGTGGGGGCGGTGTCCTGTGAAGCGGTGCTTGTGGCGGCGGTGTACTTGGCAGCGGTGCTGGTGGCGGCAGTGTCCTTGGCAGCGGTGCTGGTAGCGGTCTTGTCCGCCGTGCAGGTTTTCGGCGATTTGACTGTTTTTCTGTGCCTCTTCCCCACCTTGGATGGTGGTGCAGCTGTCTTTCCACTCCCAACTGTACTCCTGGGAGAGGCTTTGGTGGTAGATATTTTGCCTCTCTCCCGCTGGGCAGTGGGCAACTTATGCTTTTGAGGTGGGGGACTGTCCGTGGTCTGGTCCCTTGGCACACTGGCTGCCCTGCTGCTTGGTGCACTCCAGAAGCCGGTTACTGCTGGCACAACTATTCCCGCTGATGTTGTGGCTGAGGTGCTGGGTTGGGACCTGGAAAGGCGGGCCCTAGGGGACTGAAGGGGTGGGGAAGGTGAGGGGAAGAGGTCAAGGTTGGACAGGAAATGTTTTTTGGACACACTGGGACGGGTAGATGGAGGGGGTTTGGGAGTGGAGGAAGAGGTAGTGGTTGTAGGAGGTGTACGTTTGCTGACTTTGGGTGAAGGTGCATGGGCTGGAGGCTGTCGTGAGGTGGATGGCTGTTGGGTGGGTGTGTGGCTGCGTTTGTGTACCTTTGGAGGTGGGCTCACAGACACACTGGAAGAGGACACAGGGGATATTTGAATTGTAGTGGGGGTGGTGAGTGCAAGTGAGCGGGGTGTGGTGATGGGTGTGCTGGTGATGGACGTACTGGCTGAAGATGTAGTGCATGCAGGTGTGAGTGGAGATGAGACAGGGAGGGAGGAGGGAGACGAGGAGGAGGGGGACACAGTGGAGGTAGTGGATGTTGGTATGTGTGCATGGGTATGATGCTTGTGTGAGTGCCTGTGGGATGCGTGGTGCTTATGTTTGCCTGAGCTTCCCTTGTGTGTTGAGGTGTGTGCATGCTGGTCTGATGGTGTGCTTCAGATAGGCTGAGGTACAGGTGTTTGGGTCTGGGTGGAGGAAGTTGTAGGGGGGAGGCTGGACACAGGGACAATGGCTGCCATCAGTGCTGAGGCCTGAGTCTAAAAAGCTAGCTGTTGGGCTGCCTGACCAGAATGAATGCCCTCCAGGTATGCATTGGTCTGTTACAACCGCCTCTCTACACCCTGGATGGCATTCCAAATGGTAGACTGCCCAACAGTGAGGGACCTGAGGAGGTCAATGGCCTCCTCACTGAGGGCAGCAGGGCTGACTGGGGCAGGGGCTGAGGTGCCTGGGGCGAAGGAGATGCCCACCCTCCTGGGTGAGTGGCCACGAGGCACACGCTGCTGGGCTGCTGGGAGGGCGGTGCTGGTAGGGGTGTGGCGGCTGTACCTGTAGAGTACCACAGGCACAGAGGGGCCCACCACCGCAAGGGAGCTCCCATCAGAGGAGGAGTCCGTGTCAATGGTCTAAGCTCCTGTCCCCGCCGTGGAGCTCCCCTCACCCTCCATCCCACTGGTGGCTTAAGACTCCGTTGTGTCGTCCTCCAGGGCCATGTGGGATGCAGCTCCCTCCTGCTCCGGTGCCAAAGCTCCTCTGCCTGATGATGCTAATGCACACCAGAACAGGGAGACCACAAAAAAAGGGGGGGAGACAGAAGAAAAACATGTTGAGTGCATGCAATACTGCTACCATTGGTGGACACTACAGACACAGAAGCCCCCTGCACTACGCCGTGCACTTTGAGTTCCCTAATTAATCACAGGGACATGGGGTACAAGGCCTATGCCTGATTGCTGCACACATAGAAGTCACAGGAGCCTGACTAGGTATAGTTGGCTCTGAACACAGGTGGGGTGGGGTACCACATGGCCTGCCTTACGAAGGGATCTTGCCTACTAAATTCGCCCTGGCCTAGGGGAACCCACAGCCCACCGCCCCCACCCAGACACCTCCAATGCATGCTGAATCAGCTAAATGAGAGTGTACTCACCCCCTTATGGCTGCTGTGATGCCCTCAAGTGCCCATCCAACTCCGGATACGCCACCGCCAGGATCCGGAACATCAGGGGGGTCATAGTGTGACGGGCACCCCTCCCACATTGGGAGGCCATCCCCAGATGGGCCTCCGCCATCTTCTTGCTCCAGCGGCAAATGTCCTCCCATCTTTTCTGCAGTGGGTGCTCTGTCTGTGGTGGACCCCCAGGGTCCGGACTTCCTTGGCAATGGCACACCAAATATCCTTCTTCTGGTGGGCGCTGACCTACAGGAATAGTACAGGGGAAAAGGAGAAGATATAACCATCCGTACCGTCACAGTCATTGGCCCGCATCCCTACCCTTACCATGACAAACATGCATTCATCGTTGTTTCATGCACGCCTCATTTTCCACCCCCATCTTCCATCCACACCACTCCACACAGGCATTGCCCATTCGGCATGCTCACAGTGTACTTACCTGTTTTCTGGAGGACCGTAGAGTAGCGTGTACTGGGGTAGGACCCCATCCACTAGTTTCTCCAACTCCTCCGTGCTGAAGGCAGGGGCCCTTTTCCCAGACACATGAGCCATTGTCTCTTCCAGACTGAGGTCACAGTAGCACTTGCAGTGTAGGTCCTCTCCTGTCGAAGATCAGGTATCAAGTGAGTAAACAGAGAGAAAATGGCGGTGACGTCCGCCGGCGTACATCGTAATTGGCTCCTGGGACCCATAGGCTCCAATGTTAACCAATGCAGGATTGCGCCACGGTCTTCGACCGCCTACTGCGACGGTGTACAACACCAGCACAGCTACCTCATTTCCCCTTGTCCCACATTACAGGTCAGGCAGATGCCATTTCAAGGGGCCACATGGCATTAATTTTAACTGCGTCGCACATACCTAGGCCTTGCATACGCACTAATACAGGCACATAGCGATATCAAAAAATTGTGGAATAAAGTTGTGTTTACGTACCTCAGTGTTGGTTGACTCTCTACTCGCTGTTCTCCTCTATAGAGCACGTCCGCTGCGGCAGGGGAGGAGATGGAGGCATCCTCCGGTGTACAGACCGCTGGCAGACCTGTCGACAATGGAGGAGCGACATGTAATTGTCACCTACAGACTTGATTGTGCCACAATCCTGGAACTGTGTGCCCAGTTGGAACCAGACCTGATGTCAGCTGTCCGCCATCCCACAGGAATCCTCCCTCTAGTGCAGGTCCTGTCAGTACTCCATTTCCTGGCAAGTGGGTCTTTTCAAACTACAGTGGCCATAGCATCAGGGATGTCCCAGCCTATGTTCTCCAACGTGTTGTCCAGAGTGTTGTCTGTCCTGCTGAAACACATGCGGAGCTACATCGTTTTCCCTCAGGTGGAGGATTTGCCTACAGTTAAAGGTGACTTCTATGCCCCGGGACATATCCCCAACATAATAGGTGCCATTGATGGGACACATGTGGCCTTGGTCCCTCCGCAGGAGTGAAGAGGTGTACAGAAACCGGAAGAGTTACCATTCAATGAATGTGCAGATGGTGTGTTTGGCCGACCAGTACATCTCCCATGTGAATGCCAAGTTTCCTGGCTCAGTGCATGACGTTTACATTTTGAGGAATAGCAGCATCCCTTATGTGATAGGGCAGCTCCAGAGGCACTGTGTGTGGCTATTAGGTGAGCACATGGACCATATACAGTGTGACTAGGTGTCTGGGTCTGGGGATGTCCCTGCAGGTTAATGTGTGTCTAACAGTTGTCCCTCGACATTGCAGGTGACTCTGGTTACCCCAACCTGTCATGGCTACTGACCCCAGTGAGGAGTCCCAGGACAAGGGCAGAGGAATGCTACAATGAGGCACATGGGCGAACTAGGAGGATTATAGAAAGAACCTTCGGCCAGGTTCCGGTGCCTCCATATGACAGGTGGATCCCTATTCTACTCACCAAAGAAGGTGTGCCAGATCATCGTGGCCTGCTGTATGCTTCACAACTTGGCTTTGCGATGATAGGTGCCTTTTCTGCAGGAGGATGGTCCAGATGGAGGTGTTATGGCAGCTGTGGAGCCTGTGGACAGTGAAGACGAGAAGCAGAAGAAGAGGACATAGACAACAGAAACACGGTGATTCATCAATACTTCCAGTGAGACACAGGTAAGAAGACATCACTGCCTGCTACATCTGATATAATTGTTCTACCTCTCATCTAGATGTCACTTTCACCCAGTGTATGGACCCTGATTTGTCACTTTCCCTTTCAATTTCACAGATGTGGGTCCCACTGTGTGACATCTGCTTTGTTTCTGCATGGACTAGAGCTGTGTGACATAGGTATGTTGACAATACATTGGATATAGCATTTTTCCACAGTTATTGCAAATACACATTTTCCAAAGCACATACTGACTTCAGATTGTTTTGTGCTTTAAGGGTGTTTATTTAAGTGCTAAATATTGGAGGGTGTTGTAATATGGTCAGGGGTGATGGTGGAGAAATGTCCATGGCAGAGTCCAGTCTATTAGTCTCACAGGTGCATTGTCCAAAGGGGAATAGGAAGTGGAGCTGGGGCAGTTTAAGGATGGACAGGGTGACAAAGTAGGACAGAAGGATGACAATCAGGGTGGTCTCATTTCTTGGCTGGGGTCTTGGCATTGTTCTCTGTCTTTGTCCTGGATCTCAGGGACCGTTTGCGGGGTGGTTCTCCATCTGCAGGGGGTGGGGTGCTGGTGTTGTGGTCCTGTGGCGGTGCCTCCTGTCCACTAGCGCCGGCGGCGGTGGTGGGCAGTCCATCGTCCAGGCTACTGTTAGGGGCCCCTTGTAGTGCCACAGTGTCCTTCCTGGTGTTGACAAATTCCTTCAGCACCCCTACAATGGTACCCAGGGTGGTATTGATAGATTTGAGTTCCTCCCTGAACCCCAAATACTGTTCCTCCTGCAGCAGCTGGGTCTCCTGAAACTTGGTCAGTACTGTTGCCATCGTCTCCTGGGAATGGCGGTAGGCTCCCATGATGCTGGAGAGGGCCTCGTGGAGAGTGGGTTCCTGGGCCTGTCCAACCCCTGTCGCAAAGCACCCCTCCCAGTTCCCCTGTGTTCCTGGGCCTCTGTCCCCTGAACCGTGTGCCAACTACCACTGTCCCCAGGTCCCTGGTGTTGTTGGGGTGGTGGGTTAGCCTGGGTTCCCTGTAGTGGTGGACACACTGCTGCTTGACGTGTCCTGGGGACAGAGGTATGGGCTCGCTGGGTGGATGCTGTGCTGGTGTTTCCAGAGGGGGGAAGCTCTGTAGTGGACTGTGACTGTCAGGGGAACCGACTGCCCCGAGGTCCCAGATGGGCCGGGCTGGTCATCTAGATCCAGTTGGACAGAGCTTCTGTCATCACTGTGGGCCTCTTCTGTGGGTGGAGTGGACATGTCTGGACCCTCCTGTCCTGTGCCGTTGGGTAGGGGTCCTTCAGGGGTGTAAAGGCATGATTATTGCATCTGTGTGTGCCATGGTGTGCAATGGGTGGGTGACCCTGTACCCCAGTGCTTGCATTCTTGTGTGGGACCTTGTGTGATAATTGTTTAGGTGGGTGTGTGGGTATGTGCAGTGGCCATGCATTGGTGATGGGTGTCCATGATTTGGTGTTGCATGCAGGGCTTGGTGTTGGGATATGTGGTTTGTGATAGTGGGACATCTGTGAGGAGTTGGAGTGATGGGGTGAGGGCGAGGGTGGGGGTATGTGATAGCAGGCAGGTAGGTTGGTGGATGAAGTAGTAAAGATTTGACTTACCAGGGTCCATTCCTCCAGCTACTCCTGCAAGGCCCTCAGGATGCAGTATAGCCAAGACCAGCTCCTCCCATGTTGTTAGTTGTGGGGGGAGGAGATGGGGGTCCGCCGCCAGTCCTCTGAACTGATATCTGGTGTCTTGAGAGTACGGAACGTACCTTCCCCCGTAGGTTGTTCCACCTCTTCCTGATTGTCATCCTGTGTTCTTGGGTGCTGTCCCACTGCGTTGACCCTGTCCACGATTCTGCGCCATAGCTCCATCCTCCTAGCTATGGTGGTGTGCTCCACCCGTGATCCGAATAGCCGTGGTTCTACCCGGATGATTTCCTCCTCCATGACCCTGAGCGCCTCCTCAGAAAACCTGGGGTGTCTTTGCAGTGCCATGGGGTGGTGTGGGTGATGTGTGGGGTGGTGTGTGTTGTGATGTGTCAGTGATGTTTAGGGGTGTGTGGAGTTTTGTGCATGGATGTTGTGTGAGTGATGGTGTTGAGTGTCTGTGGATGCTAGTTTGTAGATCGTGGTGTCTCTCTCTGGCCTTCAGTCACAATTGTGGTCGTAGGGGTTTGTGGGTGATGTGGGTGTGTGTTTTATATTGTATTGAGTGTGTGGGAGTGGTGTGTGTATGTGTATCAGGTGTGTGTATTTGGAATTGTCCAATGTGGTTGTGTTATGTAAATGTGTGTGTATCTTGAGCGCAGCGGTGTGTACCGCCGATGGAATACCGCAGTTGAAAACCCGCCGCGTGGATTCGTGGGTCGTGATAGTGTGGGCATATTTCTGATGGCGTGAGGTTTTGTTATTGCCAGCTTATCACTGACCTTTGGTGTGGTGGACTTGTGTGGGTTTCTAAATTTTGGCAGATTCCGAGCTGTGGGTCATAATAGCTGTGGCGGAATTCCGCGACGGTGTGTTGGTGGTCTTCTGCACGGCGGTTAGCGGCTTTTACCGCCAATGTTGTAATGACCCCCTTAATCTCTTTTTTGGAGATTTCCTTCACCAGGACGAACCTGCAAGTCAGGCCGGGTCACGGTTGAGGCAAGCTAGCTAGAGTTGCCGCGGCAGATCGGTCCCTCTATGGAGCTTTTTTTCAACAGTTCTCCAAACTTCTCCAAACTTCTGGATCTTCTTCCAGATGTTCCTTTAAGGTTCATTTGAGGTCCACAGCTCACCCCAAGGTTCCAGAAGCTCTGAGATGATCCTGGGGGGTGTGGACTACAACTCCCAGAATGCAACTGGTGCAAACTCCTTTTTGGCCACTGGACAGGGGTCAGCTGGTCAGTTTCTTCAGGAGTTAGTGCAGGGTACTCTGGTTTGCAATTTTTCACCTGTTGCAAACAGGGAGTCCCTCCTTGAACCAGTTGAAGCCAGGCAAATTCCTTCTTGTGGTGAAGCCCAAGTGTGCAGCTGGTGTAGTCCTTCAGAGTGCAGGGTCCAGGTGCAGTCCAGGGGTCCTGCAGGGCAGTCCTTCTCCTGTAGTTCTTCCTTGTTGGAATCTGATGGGGATCTGAGGTGTGGGTGCAGGTCTGCCAGTTTTATCCCCGCTCCTGGGTGAAGCACAGGGGGGTCCTGGTTCTCCAATCAGGTGCAGGGTACCTCCTCCTATGATGACCTCTTCCTGGGAAGTGTGACAAAAATCAATCCCAGGGAGCAACATTCCTCAAAAATCCATCATGGCTGAAAGTGATTTTTGGAGATTACATCTGGCTGAGCCCACCCACTGGTGTGGCTAAAAGTCCTAAACACACCCCTCTTCTAGTCTAATCAAGGGGGCACCTAATTGTCTAGGTTTGCAGGATGTGGGGGTGTTGCTGGGTTGCTCCAAATGTCCTTCTCTGCCTTTGAAGACCAGTTTGGCAGCTCTTCCCCTTCCTGCCTCACCATCTGCTGAGGGGAGGTCGCCTCCCACAGGCACATCTCTTTTTGTGAAGCAAGGCCACTTCACACCTGATGAAGGCAGACTGCCAGGCTGCCAGAGGCTGGCCAATCACAGCACAGCAGCAAAAACACAGCAGGGCTGAAGTTGGCAACTTTTCAAGTAAAGTTTAAAACTCTTTACCTGAGCAAGTTATATTAAATCCAACAAGTGGAAGTTGTGGGACTTATTATAACAATTCATTTGATACCAAACTCTTGGTATCTGTTACTCAAGGGGACTTTTAAAATTAAAATAAAGTCTCCCCATTCTAGCCTATGGAGGCCATTCACTTCAATGAGGTAAAAACAAATTTGGATGTTTTACCTCACAGGACTTGTAAAACTATTTTATAAGGTCCCTACTTATAGTTACATGGCACCCAGACCTAGGAGCACATAGAGCACACCTTAGGGGTGACGTATATGTAAAAATAAGGTAGTTTAAGACTTTGGAACTACTTTTAATTTCAAAGTCGAATTTGCATGTAACTTTAATTTAAAAGCAGCCAGAAAGGCAGGCCTGCCTTTAAAATGACACTGGGCACCTCAGCAGTGCACCTATGGGGGCACTACCTATGCTGGGGTCCCTATACCTCCATGCCCTACCATATACTAGCTACTTATAGGTAGGTTAACTTTGCCAATTAAAATTAGCCTAATTTGCATGTCCACTTTACACAGAGCACTGGCCCTGGGACTGGTAAGCAGTACCCAGGGCACAGCCAAGAGTCAATAATCACCAGTACCTGTCCAAAAAGTGTGAGGGTGACCAGGGCAAAAAGGAGGACTTTCCTACATAGGTGTAAAGTATTTGTACCAACACACACAGTAACATAATGAAAACACTACAAAATGACACAACACAGGCTTAGAAAAATAGTAAATATTTATCTAAACAAAACAAGACCAAAACAACAAAAATCCAACATACACAATTCAAGTTTTTAATTTTAAAAACAAAAGAGTTTTAAATCCTTTTGTAAACAGGTAAAACACTGTTAGCATTGAAAAGTACCTGGGTAGCGTCAAAATAACATGCACAGGCGAGTGTGCCTTGAAAAAGGTAAGTGGTGCGTTGATTTCTCACCCGAAAGTGAGATCGTGCATCGTTTCTTCTTCTCCAGTCGGGTCGGCGTGTGCCGGTTTTCCTCTCCACAGGAGAGCGATGCGTCGATCCGGGCAGCACTCGGGTCCAGGCAGGCGTTGCATCGATTTTCTGCACCCAGCAAGATTTGTGTCAAAAGTCCTGCTGCACGGTGATAGCAAAACTGCTCTGTGTGCGTTGCGATGTTACGAGTCTCCGTTAGTGATGTGGTGTGTCATTTCTCCGGCTGCGAGCGTCGATCACCCAGCCGCGCTGCAAGCGCTGTGTCAATTTCAGCTGCAGAGCCACGGGTGCATCATTTTTTCAGCTGCGTCTCGGAGGTTACGTCGGAAATTCCCCCGCACGTTGGTCGGTACATGGATTTCACCTGTCAAGGCCCCGGGAACTGGATAGGGCACCACTTGGAAGGGTACGAGTCTAAGTAGAGGCTGGCTGGGGAAGTCTTTGAGGGCCCTGAGACTTCCACAAAAGGAGGCAAGCTCAGGACAAGCCCTTGGAGATTTCTTCACAGGCAGGAATGCACAACAAAGTCCAGTCTTTGTCCCCTTTCACCAGGGAGAGGCAACAACTGCAGGATAGCTCCACAAAGCACAGCCACAGGCAGGGCAGCACTTCCCCTCAGCTCTTCTCCAGGCAGAGGTTCCCCTTGATGTCCAGAAGTGATCTAAAGTCTGTGGATTTGGTGCCCTTTTTATACCCATTTGGCCTTTGAAGTAGGCTTACTTCAAAGGAAAGTCTTGCTTGTTTGTGAAATCCTGCCTTGCCCAGCCCAGGCCCTAGACACATACCAGGGGGTTGGAGACTGCAATGTGTGAGGGCAGGCACAGACCTTTCAGGTGTGAGTGACTACTCCTCCCCTCCCTCCTAGCACAAATGGCTCATCAGGATATACAGGCTCCCCTTGTGTCACTGTTTAGAGAGAAGTGCAAATAGCCCAACTGTCAAACTGACCGAGACAGGGAATCCATAAACAGGCAGAGTCACAGAATGGTTTAAGCAAGAAAATACTCATTTTCTAAAAGTGGCATTTTCAAACACACAATCTTAAAATCAACTTTACTAAAAGATGTATTTTTACATTGTGAGCTCAGAGACCCCAAACTCCACATGACTATCCGCTCCCAAAGGGAATCTACGTTTGAATCATATTTAAAGTCAGCCACCATGTTAACCTATGAGAGGGATAGGCCTTGAAACAGTGAAAACCAAATGTGGCAGTATTTCACTGTTAAGACATATAAAACACATTAGGATATGTCCTACCTTAAACATACACTGCACACTCCCCATGGGGTTACCTAGGGCCTATCTTAGGGGTGGCTTACATGTGAGAAAAGGGAATGTTTAGGCCTGGCAAGTGGGTACACTTGCCAAGTCGAATTGGCAGTTTAAAACTGAACACACAGACACTGCAGTTGCAGGCCTGAGACATGATTACAGAGCTACTAATTTTGGTGTCACAACAGTGCTGCAGGCCCACTAGTAGCATTTGATTTACAGGGCTTGGGGACCTCTAGTGCACTGTATTAAGGAGTTACCATTAAATCAGATATGCCAATCATGGAGATGCAATTGCATACACATTTTATAAAGGAGCACCTGCACTTTAGCACTGGATATCAGTGGTAAAGTGCTCAGAGTAACAAAAGCAGCAAAAACAGAGTCCAGCACACATCAGCAACCTAGGAAACAGAGGCAAAAAGGTAGGGGAGACCACGTTAAGGAAGGATGCCAAGTCTAACAATATTTTTGGAAGTACAAGTGCTATAGAGATCCCTCTGATCTATGTGTGGAATCAACCCTACAGCAACCAGGGGGAGTGAAGAGGACTACTCCTCTTCTTATGGCAAATGTTTCTATCCCCCCTTGTACACAAGGTCTTCTCTTTCATTAAAAATCATCTTCACAAGTATCAGCCCCCCATGTAATTTTGGTAGAGGATCTGAATTGTAAACTCTCCAACTATGCCCTGAATCAAGCATGCAACATTGTAAAAGATTACTGCCCATATTTATGATTTTGTTTTACACTAAAGTGGTGCAAACCTAACTCCATATTTATATTTTGACGCTAGACGTCTAGCGTCAAAATATTGGAGGTTCTACCATTTTTTGTGAGCACCAATTCACCTTGCATCTCATTGCGACAATGAGGTGCAAGGTAGGCGTTTCCTTCCTAAAAATGACGCTATCCCTCTAGCTCCATATTTACCTACTGGTGCAAAAACAACGCATAACAAGGAAGCGGACCTAAAAAATGGTGCAAAGTCCAATTAGCGTCAAAATTTAACGCCTGGTCTGACCAGGCATTAAAATGAGGCCCACACAACACCACTTAAGGAAAAAACGCAGAATGAGCATTTGAAACCTCCAGGAGATCTTGGACGTGGTATTGCTTCAGCTTGGCACACGCCACAGATGTCAGCAAAGAAAGCAGGTCCCTCCACCACCACCGCAGCAGCCTCAAACACCACCAGAGCAGCCACAAAGGCAACCTAGAAGACAGGAGAGGATCTTCAGACAGCGCACAACTGTCCTTGGCCTCAGGGAACAAGATGTGATCAGGATGTACTGACTGAACTGGGAGTCAATTGTACGCCTTCTGCACCACATTGTGCCACACATTACAGCAAGGGTGCAAACTCCCACTACAATTCCTGCCATGACGAAACTCCTTGCTGTCCTCCATATGCTGATGTCTGGATCTTTTTGGATAACAGGTGCACAAGGGGCTGGTATGTCCCAGCCATCCTTCTAGGTCCTCCTACCTAAGGTTCTGGAAGCTATCATATGCCTCACACCCCACCAGATCTACTTCCCAAACACCCAGCATCTGCAGCAGGAGACCAAGCAAGGTTTCTACTAAACTGCTGGGTTCCTGCATCTGCTGGTTGCAATGGCCTACACACATGCCCAACTGGTACTACTTGTAGCAACGGAACACCTATATAGGATTCACAAGCACAACTATTTAATCAATGTGCAGGCCATTGTGGACCACTGTGGGCTCTTCACCAACATCATAGCAAAATATCCTGGCAGTGTCCATGATGCCTACATATTCTGCCATTGCACAATCAATGAGCAGTTCCTGGATGGGCCATGTGGCAATGGTCTACTCATAGGTAAGCCACCATACCAATTATTATACACACAACACACCAACCAAAACATCACACTAAATACACATGGGCAGCAGAACATAGATGTACAGGCAACAACAGATATGCAACATGCCACACTACATTGCATTGATTGCATTTCACAAACACATACACCCATATGTACATAACACAGCCACATCCTGACTGGCACACCACATGTAGACAGGTGGAGCCAAGCCCCCTTTGCATACAGAAGCTCCTCACAAACCACTTCAAGTGTCCACTGGTTGACCAGCTCAGCCATATGAATTGCATAGGCCATGGGCATTAAAAAAAAGTCATATATAAGAACAGTCCCACATACATCATGGTGTGCAAGCCTCTGGCATAACCTATATCAAATGCCACCCAAGTGGTGCCATTACCAACTACACATCATCTACACATACCTGGCATACCTGTAGTGAGCACATACACCAGTCTGCTGCATTGTGTCGCATACATACGAATACAAATTAAGCTACCATTAAAGACCATGGGGCAGAATCATGATAAATGGGGCAGCACCTACTCCAGTGCCACCTCACATGTGCCCCTAGTGCCCCTAATACCACCATGTCTGTTCTGTATACCAGAAATTGTCCACCATGGTGCACAGTTTGTGAAAAAAAACTGTAGAAATCATGGATGCCATAGTAGGACTCGGTAGGAGTATAGAGGACATACCTGACCTTTCATGCACCGTACTAAGGGACCCTTGCAAAAAATATCTGTGCCCCCTCCCAAAGCCTGCACTGTGAATGTGTTGAAAGTGTCTGTGAGAAATCATTTATAGATAGCTAGGAGATACTACTTCATCAAATTGGATCATCCTACAAATGTGTGATACGCACCCTTGTACACTTGATGGCTGGCACAACCATCATCTGCAACAAAGGTTCACTAAGTGTTCCACTGCACGTGTAGTGCCATGTGGCACAGGTCAGTACATAACCCATTCATGTTTGCCACTAACTTACCCTTGATTTTGCCCATCACATGCCACCATGACAGGAGGCAGTGACAGACTACACCATCTGTACCCTGGCACATTCCTAAAATTGAAGTCCCAACAGATATACAACCCCTAAACAAGCTGCCCATGGAAACAACTAAGGGCATCAAATAATGAGACATGTCCTACACTTGCAAGCACCCAGTCCTCTGTAGGTGAGAGGGGAAGGCTGACTTCAAGTACGGCAGAGGAAAATGTAATATACTGGTCTGCTTGTTCACAATTGTGCATGTGTCTGTCTGCAGGGGGGTGTGCATAGTTCTGCTCAGTAGCAACCATGAAGAGGCTTGATCCCTGCTCAAAAAATCCAAATACCACTGCTCTGGCTACATAAACATATGACATTGTCGGGGCCTGATGTATGTGCACTGGAGCTCCATTAACCTACCTTTTCACATGCAACCATGAGTTTGTGTTGCCATACAAATTCACACAGTTGTGATGATGAGTAGGCTGGCAACTATGCCAGACTGCAACACTGCTACACAATGGTATGCCATTGTATGTGACAGTTATATCAAACAAGATGTGGACACGTAAGTGCCTAGTTGGAGACATGCACACATATACCACATATCTCAGTACACATTTAACACTATAATGGCTCAGGCATGGTAATATGTATGGATTCTGAAAAAAAGGTATCTTATCACAAAAGTAGGGGCAAAGGTATCACAGGATCAGTGAATGTAAGAAATGTAAGAAATGACCTTCACATGTGTTCTGACAAACAGAATTTGTCAAATGCCAACATGTGTCCATGCAGGAAGATTGTAATATGATGTTTAACATCCCATGAACACACCACTGTGGTCATATGTTACAGAAATGATAGTGCACAGGTCTTTCAACACAGCATGTACCAACCTTCAGTAACACATATGTACATACCATCTCCTACAACTAAGATGCATGGGGAACCATATGTCAATTGTGTAGCAGAGCATCATAAAGTAAAACTAACAACACACCACAGAGTGGACACACATGCACACGCAAGTTGGCAGGGGTAACGTGATGTCAACCCAGTCTTAGTCCACTGCATACTCTCACTACAAATTGTCATTATTGTCACATGCCTTATCCTGTTGTTGGACATAGGCCATTTAATATATTGTGTTGTTGCTATGTGTTCATTTGTGTATCAGACATAACAATGTAGTACTCCCACAAATTAGTATTCAAACGCATATGTACACTCATAGCATGCATGTGCCAACATGTATGTGGACACGATATAGCTACACATGCACATATGCACAAGGTTAGAGTAATCACATGCAGAAGACTCATAAACAAACCTATGGATTCAACATATCAATGTCACAGTTATGACATTACTGGATAGTTATGCACATGTAGCCTATCATATATACAACATTTCAGTAGAGCCCTTGTGACAAGGTAAGTGAATCAGGGTGTTCTCAGGGCCTACAATGCAAAATTCCACACAATTCCGTCATGCATAAAAGAAATGACGCAAACACATCAAATTTACACTCTGCAACATCAGTAAAATGACGCTTGGGTCCTGAGCATCTATCGCAAGTCTACAGGCAATTTCATGCACCATGATGAAAAATCGACACATTACAATCATGCATCAAACATTTTCACGCATACGCATATACCATACTGTTCTCCTAAGCTAAAAGATGACTAGCCACTGAATCCTATCACACGTCCACAGGCAATTTCATGCAAAATTGGAATAAATTGGCGCATGATGGTCATGCGTAAAAAAAAAACAATGGAAATGTGACGCACAGGCACATGAAGTGATGAAACAGAACATCCTGCCTGCAAACATTGTACATTGAGTCCACTTTCACTTAATATTCTTATTGTCTGTGACTGTGTGAGGGTGTGTGAGCTGGTGCTGTAGGAGGTTTGGAGTGCTTCGAGTTTTTGGAGTGTTTATTTAACTGTGTCCTGTAGCTGTTGTGTTTTATTTGTCTTTAAACCTGTCTTTTGTATTGTAAGTGTTCTGTTTCTGTCTGTGTATTGTGGGGTGTTTGTCTGGGTTAGTACAGTTGTTTGGGTAGTTGTAGGGGTTTCTTTTTTTGGGTGAACTGCATTTCCAGTCCAATATGTCAGCGATAGAGAGGATGACCAGGATGCCGGCCGATGAGCTGGGGGTACTTATATGGCTGATACGGCACTACCTCCCCATGTTGGTGGTACTGGGTGGCGGTGTCATTGAAGGCTATCCCACAGAGGCAAGGAAGCTGGGGTGGGGCAAGGTGTTCCACCACCTTACAAAAGTGTTTGCAACAGGAAGGAATGAAAACCAACTGAAGCACCGCTGGGCAGAACTCCTTATAAGGGAGCAACATCTGATGGATCATCTGGGCATTAAGATTTGTGGAGCAGTTGGTAAGTATCCCATTTCCATACAAAGTCAATTTTTTGCATGTGCATGACTGTTGCAGATACGGTTGAGTGCTGCATGTCATGGTTATGGATCTGGACATGTCGTATGCTACCTGTATGAAGAGCCCCAGCGCCACCTTAGGCCAGCAATTCAAATGTACAATGATGAAGCTGAGGCAGGGCAGGTGTACAATTTTCCCTGCACGACCATTACAAAGTGTTGTGATGCATGCATAGGGCAGCTCAGTATTGAGCAGCACAAAATGAGGCCTGCGCCATGCATCATGTATGGGAGGGGTTCCCAAAACCTGTTTGGGAGGCAAATGTATAAGCCACTGGGAAAAAAGAGAAATACTTAAATTCCATATTTCATGCACTCTGAACGGCTGCTTAGAGCAGGTGTGATATGGGGGCATTTAAATGTATATGATGGGACCCCATGTACTCAGCAGAAGTTGTGATGATCTGTTGAGTTGCAGCTCCTGCTTAGTACATCATTTATCTACACATAACTATATGTAGTTGAACCCTACCTGCATCGTTCTGTGCCTTAATTTTCATTAGGCGCACACATGGTGGGGGTAAAGGGTGCCCTGAGGGCCACAGGGACGGTATTGATGCAATTGGTACTGCACCACTGTTGTCCTATCGGCCTCTTTATGTCATTGGCCAAGGCCATGTAAGGGGGCTTGACCATGCACTGGGTCCAAACCACTAGCACTTTCCTATTCCTGTACATTGTGTATCACATACACCCTAAATTATGTCTATTACCACACACACATGTGCTGAGTTACTTCGACAGGCCTGCCACTTCTCACTGACAGTACGGGGATGCCCTGCATCTTCTCCATCACTGGCACATTACTCAGTAACCTGCACCAACACATGCATCCTTGGACCACATAGCAAGTGTGCCTGTGTTGAGGCATATACCTATCCCCATGTTCTTATCCCTCCCTTGATACATAATGGTATACCATGCCAACAATGGCTGGCCACACACTATTGGCAATTCATCCATGATTTCAATCAGTCAATGGAACCTGTGTAAACTGGTTTATGCAAGGAGGGCACCATCTGTGCCCTTCAAAGCATTTCCAGAGGCTGGGGGAGGCTACCCCTTCCCAGCCTGTAACAGCTATTTCCAAAGGGAGAGGGTATACCACCCTGCTCTCAGAGGAAATCCTTTGTTCTGCCTTCCTGAGACTGGGATACCCAGACCCCAGGAGGGCAGAACCCTGTCTGTGAGGTGGCAGCAGTTGTAGCTGCAGTGCAAGCCTCAGAGAGCTGGTTTGGCAGCACTGGGGACCCATGGTGGAGCCCCCAGGATGCATGGAATTGGCTCCCCAATACTAGATTTGGAATGGGGGGACAATTCCATGATCTTAGACATGTTACATGGCCATATTTGGAGTTACCATTGTGAGGCTACATATAGGTATTGACCTGTATGTAGTGCACGTGTGTAATGGTGTCCCTGCACTCACAAAGTCTTGGGAAATTGCCCTGAACAATGTGGGGGCACATTTGCTAGTGCAAGGGTGCCCTCACACTTAGTAACTTTGCACCTAACCTTCAGCAAGTGAAGGTTAGACATATAGGTGACTTATAAGTTACTTAAGTGCAGTGAAAATGGCTGTGAAATAGGGTGTGCACTATTACACGCAGGCTGCAGTGGCAGTCCTGTGTAAGGGTTTGTCTGAGCTCCCTATGGATGGCAAAATAAATGCTGTACCCCATATGGATCTCCTGGAACCCCAATGCCCTGGGTACCTAGGTACCATATACTAGGGACTTATAAGGGGGGTCCAGTATGCCAATTGAAATTGCTAAATGAAGTCACTGGCCTATAGAGACAAATTTAAAAGCAGAAAGAGCATCAGCACTGAGGTTCTGATTAGCAGAGCCTCAGTGACACAGTTAGGCAATACACAGGCATACATATTAGGCCATAAACTATGAGCACTGGGATCCTTACCAACAGGATCCCAGTGAGACAGACACAAACATACTGACATACATGTTAAAATGGGGGTAACATGCGAAGAAAGATAGTACTTTCCTACTCAACTCCCCCTCAAACAAGGGACAATAAGGCTAACCTTGTCCAGATGAGTATTCATTGTCTAAATAGAAATATCTGGAGAGTCCATCTGCATTGGAGTGGGTACTCTCAGGTCTATGTTCCACTGTAAAGTCCATTCCCTGTAGGGAAATGGACCACCTCAACAATTTAGGGTTTTCACCTATCATTTGTTTAAGCCATAATAGAGGTTTGGGTTGTACGACGGAATGCTGACTGACAAAACAACGGGTGCCTAAACAACGAGGTCGGAACACCGACCTCGTTATTACTACTAATGCCTTTACCATGAATGCCTTAACAACGATATTTTGTTGTAAAGGCATCCCTGGTAAAGTCATTAGTAACAGGCACCCATTGATCCTGCATGCCTCACCCCACCCCCCCAACCCCACCCCAAAACCTAAAACCCCCGACCCCCCACCCCCTCCCCAAAACCAAAAACACCCCACCCCCCCAACCCCACCCCAAAACCTAAAACCCCGACCCCCAACCCACTCCCCAAAACCTAAAACGTCCCACCCCCCCAACCCCACCCCAAAACCTAAAACCCTGACCCCCCACCCCCTCCCCAAAACCTAAAACCCCTAACCCCCCGCCCCCTCCCCAAAACCAAAAACGCCCCACCCCCCAACCCCACCCCAAAACCTAAAACCCCCGACCCCCCACCTCCTCCCCAAAAACAAAAACGCCCAACCCCACCCCAAAACCTAAAACCCCCGACCCCACACCCCCGACCCCACACCCCCTCCCCAAAACCAAAAACGCCACCCCCCCAACCCCACCTCAAAACCTAAAACCGCGACCCCAAACCCCCTCCCCAAAACCTAAAACGCCCCACCCCCCCAACCCCACCCCAAAACCTAAAACCCCAACCCCCCACCCCCTCACCAAAACCTAAAACGCCCCACCCCCCAACCCCACCCCAAAACCTAAAACCCCCACCCCCTCCCCAAAACCTAAAACGCCCCACCCCCCAACCCCACCCCAAAACCTAAAACCCCCGACCCCCCACCCCCTCCCCAAAACCAAAAACGCCCCACCCCCCAACCCTACCCCAAAACCTAAAACCCCCGACCCCCACCCCCTCCCCAAAACCTAAAACCCCCCACTTACCTGAGTCGTCACCTCATCTGCGTCGTCCTCCTCAGCCGACTCCCTTGTTTGTACCTTAACCATGCATGTTCGTTGTTCAGGACATGCGTGGTTAAGGCACAAAATAACGAAGTCGTGGTTAAAGAAAGCGTTGTTCCGCTTTCGTTAACCAGGACTTCGTTATAAAAAAGTCGGCATAAAGGATGTTTCCCAGAGGTTTGTGGTCTCTTTGAACAATGAAGTGAGTCCCAAACAAGTAGGGTCTCAGCTTATGCAAGGCCCAGACCACAGCAAAGGCCTCCCTCTCTATGGTAGACCAACACTCTTCTCTAGGGGTCAAACAGGATGATCCTGGCCCTCTGAGTTAAGTTGTGATAGTATAGCCCCTACCCCTAAGTCAGAAGCATCTATTTGGACAATTAGGGCCTGATTCTAACTTTGGAGGACGGTGTTAAACCGTCCCAAAAGTGGCGGATATACCACTTACCGTATTACGAGTCCATTATATCCTATGGAACTCGTAATACGGTAGGTGGTATATCCGCCACTTTTGGGACGGTTTAACACCGTCCTCCAAAGTTAGAATCAGGCCCTTAATTTTTTGAGTAGTTTGGGCTCTTCAAGACAGGTGCAGAGCACATTGCCTGCTTCAGCTCCTCAAAAGCTTTCTGACAGCTAGCTGTCCACAATACCCTTTTAGGCATCTTCTTACTGGTGAGGTCATTAAGAGGGGCAGCAATGGAGCCATAGTTCTTAATGAACCTCTTGTATCACCCAGTGAGACCTAAGAAGGCTCTGACCTTGGTCTGTGTAGTAGGGGGAGCCCAGGCCATAGTGGTTTCAATCTGTTCTCCACCTACCAGGTGGCCCAGATAAACCACTTTCCCCTGCCCTATCTGGCACTTTAAAGCCTTGATAGTTAGGCCTGCCTTTTGCAGGGCCTCTAAAACCTTCTAGAGGTGGACCAGGTGGTCTTCCCAGGTGGAGCTAAATACAGCAATATCATCTAAGTATGCTGCACTGAAAGCTTCCAAACCTTGGAGGACTGTATTCACCAGCCTCTGAAAAGTGGCAGGTGCATTTTCCAAACCAAACAGCATAACAGTGAATTGATAATGCCCTCCTATGGTAGAAAATGCATTTTTGCTTTAGCATCTCACGACAATTTCATCTGCCAATACCCTGCAGTCAAATGTGCTTAGATAATTGGCAGATGCCAGTGTATCTTTTGGCTCATCTGCCCTGGGTATAGAGTGAACATCAGTTTGGTTACAGTATTAAGACCCCTATAGTCCGCACAAAACCACATTTCTCTCTTTCCTTCTTTGCTATGTGGTTTTCGGGACAAGCACCACGGGGTGGCCCAGGGGCTACCAGAAGCCTCAACAACTCCTAGATCTAACTTTTTCTAGACCTCAGTTTTTATGCAATCTCTGACATGGTCAGGCTGCCTGTAACTTTTACTTTTGACAGGTAAACTGTCTCCAGTATCAATGTATGTTCACACCAGGTAGTTGTACCAGGTATGAGAGAGAAGAGGTCAGAAAACTGTCCTAGGTGATTTTTGCAATCCTCCCTCTGCTCAGCAGTGAGACAGTCTGCAAGAACCACTTCTTCCACTAAGCCATCAGCTTCAGTGTTGGAGAAGAGGTCAGGGATAGGGCTTCCTGCACCTCATCTGTGGCCATGAGCAGGGTTAAGTCAGCCCTCTCACAGTAAGGTTTAAGGCGATTGACATAAAGCACCCTAAGGGGGCTTCTGGCAGTGCCCAGGTCCACCAGATAGGTGACCTCACCTTTTTTTTTCCACAAGAAGATGGGGTCCAATCCATTTGAACTGGAGTGCTCTTAGGGCCACAGGTTCCAACACCCACACCTTCTGTCGCAGGTGATACTCTGTCAGGACAGCCTTTTGGTCATGCCATTGCTTTTGGAGCTCTTGACTGGCCTGAAGGTTTTTAGTAGACTTTTTCATGTACTCAGCCATTCTAGATCTTAGGCCAAGTGTATAGTCCACAATGCCTTGCTTTGGAGGTTTTAAAGGTTGTTCCCAACCCTCCTTAACAAGAACAAGGGGACCCCTAACAGGGTGACCCAATAGGAGCTCAAAGGGGCTGTAGCCCACTCCTTTTTGGGGTACCTCCCTGCAGGCGAAAAGGAGGCATGGCAAGAGGGCATCCCATTTCCTTCTGAATTTCTCAGAGAGTCCCATGATCATGCCTTTGAGAATTTTATTAAAACTCTCAACCAATCCATTTGTTTGTGGATGATCAGGGGTGATGAACTTGTAGGTAACACCAAACTCCTTCCACATTGCCTTGAGGTATGCAGACATGAAGTTACTACCTCTGTCTGACAACTTCCTTAGGGAAACCCACCCTGGAAAAGATTCCCGGAAAGGCTTTTGCCACTGCAGGTGCTGTAGTGGTCCTTAAGGGGATAGCTTCTGGATACCTTGTGGCATGGTCCACCACCACAAGGATGAATCTATTGCCAGAAGCTGTGGGAGAGTCAAGGGGGCCAACAATATCAACCCTACAATTTCAAAGGGCACCCCAACCACTGGCAGTGGGATTAAGGGGACCTTTGGGGTGCAACCAGTCTTGCCACTGGCTTGTCAGGTGACACAGTAGCGACAAAACTAAGTGCCCAGCCAAGGGAATGTCATGAGCTAGAGTTAGGAGGATTTCCCTGTACTGAAGGGGGATGACCAATCTCCTGGTGGCACCATGTTTAGGGTCCCTTGCTTCAGTATGGAGGAGGTTATTCTCCAAGTAAACTCTGTGGCTGTCATTGCATCCCCATTCTGCTGTTTCACAGCTTGCTGTCTGAGACCCTCCAGTGTGGGACAGGTTTGTTGTGCCACACTCAGCTCTTCTCTGGCAGCCCCCCAGCACCCAAAAGCTCTGGTCTATCAGCTTCCAGCTCCTCTGGTGTAGATTCTGCACAGGGAAAGGATTCCTATTCCTCAAAAGTGGAATAATCTGTGGAGGGAAGGATAGTGGACAAGGGTTTGCCCTTCTTACCCCTAGTTTTTGGGAGCACTTGGTCCATTATTCCAGGATCCGAGTTTCCCTGTCCTCTTTGCTTCTTGTCCTGAGCCCTGGTAAGAGCAAAGATATGCCAAGGAATGCCCAGCTTTGCTGCATGGGCCTCCAACTCCACTTCAGCTCAAGCTGAAGTCTCCAAGTCATTGTCTAGCAGACATTCTACAGGTGAGTCAGTGGCTACCACAACTTTCTTCGGACCAGTAACCCCCCCCCAGTTGAGATGCACAACAGCCATGGGGTGGCGAACAGTGTTGCTATGGGCGTATGTCACTTGCTACTGATGACCAAGTAGGTGCTGCTCAGGGGCAGCCAGTTTCTCCATCACCAGTGTGACACTGGCACCTGTGTCCCTGTAGGCCTCAACCTGAACACCATTAATCAGGGGTAGTTGCTTGTACTTTTATATATTAAGGGGACAAGCAACTAATGTGGCGAAGTCAGTGCCACCATCAGAGACTAAAACAGCCTCAGTGATCTCCCTAACTAGACCAACCCCCACTACATTACCAATGGTGAGCCCAGCTACACCCTTTGACTGGCTATTAGTAGTGCTCTTCCTACCACCACTGCTATTACTAGGGGCACTAATGGAAACAGCAGGGGTTGTGGTGATGGGAGGTTTGGTGTTTCTTTTTGGGCAAGTGGGATCACTTGCCCAATGACCTTTGGCTTTACAGAGATGCACCGTGGCTTTTTCTGATTGTGAGAAGAGGATTTGGACCCACCACCCCAGAGGATTTTTGTGGGCCTGATGAAGACTCTGAAGATTTTTGAACTTTGCCCCCACCCTTGTCATGAGACTTACCATCCTTCTCCTTGATGTCCTTGTCACCCCCTGTATGAACTTTTCTGTTCACACTTGTTCTGACCAATCTGTTTGCCTTCGTTCCCAATTCTTGGGGAGAGGTCAGATCTGAGTCCACAAGATACTGATGCAACAAGTCAGAAACACAATTATTCAATATATGCTCTCTCAGACTTAAATTGTACAGGCTTTCCTAGTCATGTCATTTAACCAACCGTCTAGGACCTTCACTGAACAGTCTACAAAGTCCGTCCAATCCTGTGATGAATCCTTTCTGGTCTCTCTGAACTTTATCCTGTATTGTTCAGGGGTTAAGGCCAGACCATCTAAGAGTGCACTTTTAAGAATGTGGTAGTTATCTGCACCATCCTCTCTGACAATAAGGAGTCCCTTGTCA
This sequence comes from Pleurodeles waltl, assembly GCF_031143425.1. Taxonomy (NCBI): domain Eukaryota; kingdom Metazoa; phylum Chordata; class Amphibia; order Caudata; family Salamandridae; genus Pleurodeles; species Pleurodeles waltl. Next base: position 919,810,106 of record NC_090447.1, read on the forward strand.
TAGAAAGATAGCCACAGGATAGAAGCCCACTGAACTCGAGGGACCCTCTGAACTTTACAGGTGCTCTCAAGTGCAGCGAACCACTTGTATATATCATCTCCATCCTTGTAAGGAGGGACAACTTTATGTGGGTTCCCTAACATTTGAAATTCTGAAACTGCTGCTGCCACCATGGGGAACTAACCCTAAACCCTGCCTTTCCTTTTCCACAGTCTAAGGCCAACTGTTGCTGCTGTAGCCCCAGTCTGGCCTCCTCTAACCTCAGCTTTCTGAGTTTCCTATCTAGGGACTGGTCCTCAGGGTTAGATTTGTGGGATACTTCTGAGACAGAAGTAACATGGAAATGTGCAGAGGTTGATATTTCTCTAACTGGACTCCCTCTAGTGACCTGGCCTCTAGGGGTGAAGGGAGCCCTACTAGTGTGTGAACCCTTCCCACTCCCAGTTATACTAGGGGGGCCTGTTAACAGAAAGATCAGTGGAAGGACCCTCCCCAGGATTATCAGTGTGCTCCTCTGAGCCTGCCTGGTTGGAATCTTCCTCTACCCCTCCCCTGTTTGATATGGACCAGTGCTGTGTCCCTGGTCATCTTGGAGGAGAAGATTTAACAGAAACTTCTCATTGGGGTTCTTCCCAATCCCTAAACTTCTTTCAATACAAAGACACCTCAAACTTTTAAAGTTTAAATTCTTATAAGTAGTTTTTACATATCTAGGGGTAGCTTCTACAGAAGGCATATTAAAAGAGAAAAATCTTAGGAAAGTGAGTGAAAAGTTAGTAGATTAACAGAGCTAACTTTTTAGAGAAAAGAAGAAACCTTTTCAGAAACGTTGTAAAACTTTTGCAAAGTTTAAAGAACTTTTTAGAAAGTTCGAAAATTACTTCTAGGTATATATTATGTATGCTCTAAATATTAGAACAAGCTTTTCTTGTGAAAAGCAATAGTAACAAAGTGGTAAAGCAATTGCAAGTATTTATCCCACTGCTGCACCACCAATGAAGGAGGCTGGATTGGTTTGTAGTGGGTACCTTGGGTACCTACATCTTACACCAGGTCCAGTTATCCCTTATTGGTGAAATGTAGTAGTGTTCTAGCAGCTTAGGCTGATAGAGGTAGCTATAGCAGACCAGCTTAGGCTGAACAAGGAGACATGCAAAGCTCCTGCAATACCACTTATAGTTACAGAGTACTTACACACTAGTAAAGACAATACTCGGTGTTACCAAAAATAAAGGTAGTTTATTTTGGTGACACAGTACCAAAAATATCTTAGAGGCAATACTCCTTCTGCAGGTTAGTATTATACACAATATACACACTAGACACCAACATAACATAAGATAAGTAATTAGATATAGGATAGTGCAAACAATAGAAAATGCAATAGAATGCAATGGGAGAAAATATGTCTAGGGGCAACACAAACCATATACTAAGAAAGTGGAATGCGAATCACAAATTCCCTCCTAGACAAGTGTAGTGTGCAGAGAATCGCTGGGAGAGTAAGAATACAGCAAAGGTAAGTAAATTACCCAACCCTGGAGCCCGGAAAAGCAGGAGTAAAGTACTGCAAGTTTCCTTAGGACCCACTTCAAGTCATGATTAGAGTTATTGCAAGAACCAACCAAGACTGCAAACAACAAATGGTGGATTCCTGGACCTGAAGACCTGCAAAGGAAGTAGACCAAGTCCAGAAGTCGAAAGAAGTTCCAGGAAGGACAGGAGCCCCTGCCAACCCAGAAGAGGCTACAAAAGTAGATTCTGGTTGGTCGAAGACTACAAAAATGCACCCAAGGAAGATGTCAGTGGGTTCCTGCATGATGCAATGGATGTCCCATGAAGAGAAGTTGGATTAAGGTGAGTTTTGGCACTGTATTCCTCCAACAAGCCTTGTTTCTGGCAAAGTCACATTTTGCATCAAGTTGGCACTCTCTGGACCTAGGAGGGACCTGGGGGCTTCAGCTCTGTTTGAGGAGGAAAAGGGGACTCTCAGCACTTTAGAGAGTCCTCAGAACACCAGACAGCACCCACGGGAGTCCCAGGACATGGGGACAAAGGAGGTGCAAAATGCAGTTGGTGCAGCACTACAAAGGAAGGTCCCACGCCACCGGAGAACAACTCAGTGAGTTGAGCATCACAGGATAGAGTGTTGGGGACCTGGGCCAGGCTGTGCACAATGGAATTTTTCAAATAGTGCACAGAGGCCTCTGGAGGTGAAGAAGACACAGTGCATAGGGGTACTCTCGTTCTCAGGGATGGTCTGTGTCGATGAGGTCCACCCTCTGTGTTCCAATGAGCACACTAGTCATCAGGAGAGGAGTCCAAGAGAACCAGTCGACAACTTAGAAGGTGCCTGATTCAGCAGGGGAGAGACTCTGTCACTCAAGAGGAGATTTCTTCAGTACTTCTGGGGAAGGGTGAAGACAGGGAGTCCCCAGAGCATGCACACCATGGAAACTGTTGCAGTTGCTGGCTGGAGCTGAAGTTGCAGAGGAAAGGTAGCCCTTCTGGATACTTTTTTGCTGTTACAGTGGTTCATGGAGCAGTGTGTGGTTAATCCAAGGTCAGAGGATAAAGTAGCACTTGCAGAAGATTCCTGCTGGAAACTCGCAAGTAGAATGTAAAGAGAAACTCACTGGAGAGACGCTAAATAGCCCTGAGATGGCGATTGTCTACCTTATCAGGAGGGGTCTCTAACGTCACCTGCTGGCACTGGCCACTCAGAGGCCTCCAGAGTGTCCCCACACCTTGGAAAACAAGATAGCTGAAGTCTGACACACTGAGGGAGCTCTAGGCGCCACCCCTGGGGTGGCGATGGACAATGGAGTGGTCACTCCCCTTTCCTTTGTCCAGTTTTGTGCCAGAGCAGGGACTGGGGGGTCCCTGAACTGGTGTAGACTGGCTTATGCAAGAAGGGCACCATCTGTGCCCTTCAAAGCATTTCCAGAGGCTGGGGGAGGCTATCCCTCCCCAGCCTGAAACACCTATTTCCAAAGGGAGAGGGTGTAACACCCTTCTGCCAAAGGAAATGCTTTGTTCTGACTTCCTGGGACTGAGCTGCTCAGACCCCAGGGGGGGAGAACTCTGTCTGTGAGGTGGTAGCAGCTGTAGCTGCATTGAAAGCCTCAGAGAGCTGGTTTGGCAGTACTTGGGGTCCATGGTGGAGCCCCAGGATGCATGGAATTGGCTCCCCAATACCAGATTTGGAATGGGGGACAATTCCATGATCTTAGACACTTTACATGGCCGTATTCAGAGTTACCATTGTGAAGCTACATATAGGTATTGACCTATATGTAATGCACGTGTGTATTGGCATCCCCTCACTCACAAAGTCCCGGGAATTGGCCCTGAACTATGTGGGGGCACCTTTGCTAGCGCAAGGGTGCCCTCACACTTAGTAACTTTGCACCTAGCCTTCATTAAATGAAGGTCAGACATATAGGTGACTTATAAGTTACTTAAGTGCAGTGAAAATGGCTGTGAAATAATGTGTGCACTATTTCACGCAGGCTGCAGTGGCAGTCCTGTGAAAAGGATTGTCTGAGCTCCTTATGGGTGGCAAAAGAAATGCTGCAGTCCATAACGATCTCCTGGAACCCCAATGCCCTGGGTACCTAGGTACCATATACCTTAAGGTATAAGGGAGGGGTCCATTGTGCCAATTGAAATTGTTAAATGAAGTCACTAGCCTATAGTGACAAATTTAAAAGCATAGAGAGCATAAGCACTGAGGTTCTGATTAGCAGAGCCTCAGTGACACAGTTAAGCACTACACACACACACACACACATTAGGCCATAAACTATGAACACTGGGGTCCTGACCAGCAAGATCCCAGTGAGACAGGCAAAAACATACTGACATACAGGTAAAAATGGGGGTAACATGCAAAGAAAGATGGTACTTTCCTACACTCCCTTATGCACAGGGACACAGGAAATCCAGAATTGTCGGACACATGATCCTCACAAGTTTGATGACACAAATGTTGATCAGACAACTTTTCCCACTCAGCTCTGGGCCCTGTTGGTTGACAATGGATAGCCGTCATCCCATTGACATGTACGTGATACTGCAGAGGGCCCGTAAGAAACAGTCATCGATGAGGAGTAAGTCATTGTTGAGGAGTATGTGGTGGACTGTATGTGTTATCTGCAGTTGCAGTGTACTTAATATGTCTGTACAACCTCTGCCCAATGCTGAAACTAATGCCTGTTTTGCCTCATATTTCAGCTAGCAATATGACACCATACCAGAGGCATGCTTTTCATAAGAGGGCCGAACACTATCGGCACATAATGGAGGTGAAAGCAGGATACCAGCGAATGGGAAGGAGGTTCTGCAGTGAGAAGGCATCTGGGGAATGGTTTGCATGTGCACATGGTGGACCTCCACAGCAGCCACAGCCACAGCCACACAAGGACACTGTTGGAAAAACACCAGGGGTGCAGGAAGCCTCAGCAGGTGCAAGGTCCTCCACATCAGCTAAACCTGTCAGGAGCTCTGCACCTGTTCAGCCCCCTGCTGCCGTAGTTGCAAACCAATTTGAAATAGACATGAGATGGGGCATGGCCAAGATTTTAGCCAGACTTGAAAAATTTGAGGAGGAGAGTGCAGAGAACCGGAGGATGTTGTGGTACATCAAAAAGAAATTAAAGAAAATGAAGAAATAATCTTATATTGTTCTACAACCTCCCAGTTCCTTTCCCTCCCTTTTACTGCTTTACACAGTTTTGGATTGGGTTTTAGATGGGTGGTATTAGTTTACTGTAGGGTAGGCGTAGGTTAGGTTAAGTATAGTGGGGGAGTTTCTTCATTTTTTTATCGTTAAAAAGTAAAAAATAATAAAATAGAAATATTTGTTTGGGCCATAGGTTAGGTTATTACATGTGTAGTCATAGTTTATATTGTCCTACTTGCATCTCATCTCTTAAGTGGGGTGGGGGGCAGTGTTTATAGTGTGGTGCTACATGTGTAAGATAAGGTTAGAATAGGTTAGATAGGTGTAATTGTTAGTTAAGTTAGTATAGGTTAGTTTAGCACGGGGTAGTTTTCAGGTTAATCGCAGGTATATGGTTTTGCAATAAAACCTGTTTTTCTTAGCCTAATAATTTTGTAAGTTGATTGAGTGTCTGGGGGTTCTCATGAGTCCACTGGCCAATTTGGAGGAATGGCCTAGGGTATGCTTACTGTTATGATTTCCAAGGATTACCATGAGCATCACCTATGACCAAGGAGCTGTCAGATTGGCAGCTACACACTGTCAACTAGTGCAAACATTTGCCATTTAGTGTTCCAGCCATTCACAATGTGTATGTGCTGTGGCGCAAGCCGAACATTCTGCTCGGGACGCGGCGCGCAGCAGTAGGACGCACCGTGCCCGTGCACTTTATTATCTTTGTTGAGGCCCCAAATTTGGCATGGGGCCTTGCTACAGAATTGGCGCATCGTGCCCCCGCTAGTTCCTGCCTCTCTCCACTCTCCCTTTTTTTCCCCCGCTTACCTTCTGTTTCTTTTTCTTTCTTTTCTGTCTTCCTCGTTTCTTCCTAACTTTATGCCTTTCTTTCATATCCATGATTCCCTTATCTTTCCCAGTATGCCTTCCTTTTCCCTGCATGCATTGGAGCCTTACTTAATATGGTGCCTTTCCTATGGAATTCTATGTCATGTTCCCAATCCAATATGGTATCTTTTACTTCCTGCCGGTCACTTCCTGTTCTTTGGGTATATAAGGTGTGTGATTCCTGTCCTCTTTGCGCTGCAACACTTCCTTTGGGTGGTGATCTTTGCTCCTGTTCTTCTGCGTCAGACATTTGATTTTTCTGAGCCTGTTCCAGCTTTTTTCTTTGTCATTTTTGCCTTTTTGTTCATTTTTATTTTTACCTTTTGTTTTTTGTTTCAGGAGTTCCTATTTGAGGTTTTTCCCCTTTTGGGGGTTTTTCCCTCGGAAACTCCTTCTGGAGGGCACGGACTGCCTTTGGCGTTCCCTCCGTCAGCAGCACCGTGGCTACCAGAAAGGGTCACCTCTATTTGGGTCAAGGCAGAACCTATAAGAACAAGAACCTCGCCACATTTCCAGTGGGCCACAGACACAGACAACGAGTAGGTCGTGACATTATGTTGGACACTTAAATATGGTACTTCACCTGTCATTGGTGGGGTCCTGCCATTTCATTGTGGGAAAGTGTGGCACATCTGACAGCAGGTAAATTTGGAACTGTATCCTGCAACACTGAAAAGTGGCCATCACTAATAAGGTTAGGTTTTCATGTGCCAGACAACTAAGTTTTACTGGTGTCTCCCATCTGGGTAAAATTCGATTGACTTGGTCCAGAGCCATACATTCTGTATATCTACTTCTAAGAATATCTGATCAAAATGTATATAGCATACTCAGTAAGTTGGTTGTAGATGACAACATTAATCTTTCTCATGTTAGGATCCTAGTGTGTGGCTTTTGTGTTTAACAGTCATGCACTCATGTACTGGTATTCTGTACACATTGACATGGATTGACAGAATGCTATCTTTTAGCTGAGTAGATGGATCACAGTAAATGTAGAAATGCTACATGTGTACAAGGTGCTTTATTTACAGGTGCAATTGTATCTGTGAATTCTATATAATGTCCAGTTCACAGACCCCATGAGTGAAAGTTAGCCATATGTAGCACAATTGGAGTCCAAGGTTGAGGGACGTGTCATGAGACATGGTTAAAGGTAGTGTAGAGGTAGTGTGTATTAGTGAGGAGTAAAAATCATTTCCAATTGGTATGAAAGAGACTGACAGTACACAGCAGACAAACCAACAGTTGATAAATAGGGCACATTTCCTACTGTCACACTATTGGTACGATCTTATGTCCAGAACTAAGGAGAAACTGTCCATGTGGCACAGACTGGTGCAACCGGGTGCTTTTCCTTGTGGATGTTACTCATTCCACATCTTCATCCTCTGATGTGTGTACTGCCTCCTGTGTCATGGCTGATGCTGGTGTACATGTAGAGGGGGCCAGACACACTTCAGGGGATAGAGAAGTGGAGTCAAAGGTCCCGGCAGCTGCCATTTGTGGGAACACAAAAGGCATCACTGCAGCAAGGAGGAACTGCTGATTTTTCAACACCACAGCAACATCACAGTGGTAGGCAGCCATGTTTTCCCAGAAGGAGGCCACTTCCTGCTGTATTGCCTCCAGGTTACTCTGCATAGCCCCCCTCCTGTTGTCTATTATGCTGCTGCCAGTTTTGGAAGGGCAATTTTTGTAGCCTCTGCTTCATGACAGCAGCTATGTCGGCCAAAGACTGCTGAACTCTATGTAGCAGTAATTGGTTGCCTCTGATGGCAGCTGAGTTGTCCCATTTGGACTGAGGCATGTCCACACAACCCCTAGGCTGCCTGCTATGGTCTCCATCCCCACCCGCACCTGCTTGGCCAGCTACCACTGTCCTCTGAAAGCTGATCTCTGGGTCTTCGAAGTCCAGGGCTGTATGTATACTGGCTGGTGGTGTGTACTGGTAGCTGAGTGGTTTATGTGGAGACACCACGAAGCTATGTGTCCTCCCTGTGAGTGGAGGTGATGTGTGGAGCGATCCAAGGACAGCCTAGAGAGTCTATCCATTGATGGTCGGCAGCTGATCATCCTTGTCATCTTCAAAATCCAGGACAGGCAGGTCAGCAGGAGTTAAGCCATCATCTCTGCAATGAGATAGCGTAAAATCAACATTCAATTGTTTTGGCTGTTGACATGGGACATCATTTATTTGTCACTGGAGGGTCAGTGATATGTCACTGATCCAAGGTTGTAATTGTACTTATGTGTAGCATTGTGTATCATATGTGGGTCAAACTCACTAGGTATTTTGGGGCATATGTAGGGGCCACAAGTGCCACCTGAGTGTTACTTTTGGTGAGACTCTGGTGGTGCAATGGCCTGCTCCGTATTTACAAGGTGGCATGAAGCCACTTCTTGTGCCTTGACGCCACCTTGTTTATATGGCCCCTTCACACTCAGCACTTTGTGTGAAAGGTGTGTGCAATGGGTGTTGCTGTTGGCATGCTGCAGCAAAACCCATTGCGTTTTGACACTGTCTCAGATTTAGGACTAATTGTAAACCAGACTCTGTGCCAATATCTAACACAATCCCAGGGGTTGGTTTAGCACGGCAAAATTCTAGGAGTAATGCTTACATGTCTACTAGATGATTTGCTTTTTCTATGTGTGTTGCATTCTGCGGGCACACATAGTAAGAGCAAATCCCCATTTAAGTTTGTTGTTGTCCTTCCTGCGCAAAAACAATCTCCCCCTCAACGCTGCCATCCTTGCTCTATGGTGCAAGGGTGTCTGCGTTAGCACACAACAGCTAATTTCCACTTGCGCAGTGGGGTACACAGGGGTGCGCTGTATTCTCATGTGTATGACGCATCCTTGCGTTTTGAAAATTACGGTGTGTAATGCTGCCTAATTTGGCACAGCAGCACGCACCATCATTTTCTGTGTGATCTGGCCCTCTATCTTGTCAGATTGTGAGAATGCAGCTACTTGTATAGCTGCACACATGATGTTCACAAACATGCACAATGTGTTGTGTGTTTATTATTTTGTGGCCATTCTCATATGGCACATATGGTTGTCACTGACTTGTTGTGGGTTCACCATGTATGGATTGTATTCCACAGGTTGCAAGCTTTAGGGCAGATTTTTCTCATGTGGCCTGTCTCAGGGCAGGTGCACTATGTGTTGCAATACTCTGCAGCAGTTTAGATACACAGGGATGTGCCATATTTATTTGAATACAGTACAGCCCTGCAATTCACCCTGCTCCTGCACAGATTTATTCTCCCTGCACCAACACAGGCATTGTTACAGCATGATGATGGGGTGCCTGCCTTAAAGGGATGATTTGTTCATGTGCAGGGAAGTGCCCTTTCCTGCACATGTACAAGCTATTTTTGCTGAGATGGCATTTCAACGTGTGCTGCAAAATGAGGCACACAAGAGTAAAGGCAATGAGAGGAGGAGGAAGGGAAGCATTTTGGTCAGAGACACCACCCTGACACCACCTCTGGGGTGATATTGACTCCTGTCCTAGTCTCTGATGTCTACTCTCTGATGTCCATGTAGTTTTGATACAGGGGCTTTGACAATATGCAATGGGTGTTGTAATGGCACAGCCACACTATTTGCACGTCTTCTGGGCAATGTGGTGCATATTTACATGGTGGAGTATAGCCATAGTGAGTGACCTATGTTGACGTTGTATATATGTTGGAGTGCATAGCACAACCAAAGTGTCAGTACATGTGTGGGTTGGGTGGGGATGGTGCATCTTTATTCAGGGCCTATGTGTCTCGATGCAACCCTTTAGCATGTACTGAGTGTGTCCTATGTGCCTTCCACTTCTGCTATTAGTGGAATTCCAGATATTCCCCCTGAAACTTACCCTGCATTTGTGGTGGTTGTTGGTAGTCTGAGTTGTACTTTCCTGTGATTCCAGTGACCTGCTCCTCTGGGATGTCTGTTTCAACCATCTCCTACAGGTCATCCAGGTCCTTCTGTGGTGCGGGACTTCTACCTTCAGTCTGCAGTGCTGGCTGTTGATTCCTGGCAAATTTCTCCTTAGTCCTGTGCTTGCAATCATGCCAGCGCTTCTTGCACTCAGTGACAGTCCTCTTCATCTCTGCAACACTGTTGATTTTGTTCCCTGTTTGCTGCCATATTGCATCTCTCCAACCAACTGGCAATTTGGAGGTGACAAAGAGCTGGTGTTGTTGCTCCTTCACCTCTCTGACTAGGATGTCATGCTCCTTCTCACTAATGTAACACTTGTGCTTTCTCTTCTCTTTCTCCTGGGACTTTTCTGGACCCTCCTGGCTAGTACTGGGGCGATTGGGGTCTCCCTGGGGTCTCTCCTGGCCTAATAATTCCATATTCTTTTGCAATTGCACTCTTTCCTGCTTGGTTTTGACCTAATGTGGTAAAAAAATTGCACTAACTCTTTTGTGACATGTTTATGTGCCGCAAAACGGCCTAGAGCCACATCATTTCTTAAATATGGCACATGGATGGCACTAAGGAATAGCGCTAGCTCAAGTTAAAACAAGTCTTTTAACCTACAAAGGCGTAAATGCTCTCACCACGCCTTCAGTTCGTGAAATTGAAGATGATATCCAAGGGATGCGTACATCTGCAGTAATGGGGCCTGATGAAGTCCCCATCTCTGTCATAAAACAGGATCCATTATCATGAATTAAAATATTGTTCCGGGTCTTTAAAAGTTGCTACAAGGTAGTAAAGTTTCTCCTTCTGGACCGAAAGTATTGCAGTCCAGCTATATAAAAAAGGAGATAAATAAGTGCCCGGGAATTAGTGACAGATAGCACTCCTTGATGCTGTAGAGAAAGTGTTTGCGAAGTGCCTTCTGACTCAAATAAATGAATGGGCAGAAGACAACAATATAATTCCCATGGAGAAAACTGGGTTCTGAAAAAAACATGGAACAAGCAATAATATAGTGGCCCTTCAGTTAATTATTAAAATGTATGTAAGGGCATGGGGGGAAATTTATGCAGCATTTATAGATTTCTCCAAAGCTTTTGACAAAGTAGATTATCCCTTGCAATAGAAGAAGTTGGTACGGCTGGGAATGCCCCGCACTTTGTTAGAACTACACTCCTTCACATGGTGCCGAGTATTATTAGGGGGTCATCGGGCCTCTCTGCAATAATAGCAACCTCAAATGGCTTAAGGCAAGGGTGCCACAATCCTCTTTTCGATGTATATTCTGGACCTCCCAGACTGTCTTTCCCAAAGTGAGGGTTTCACACTGTCTATTGGTGGTAAAGAGATAGTCGGCCCCATAATGAGTTTGGCGGTTTGACTGCTGCATTGGTGGAGGTCCAGACCACCACTGCGAGTGTGGGTGTAATGAGGCCCAATGTTTCTGCTATATACAGATGGAATAAACATCCTAGACCTTACCCCTAAGGGGTTAAGTAGTTGTTTAAAGGCTCTGCAACAATTTTCTGTTATTCATAACTTAGAGATTAACAGCACGGAAACAAAATGTATGTGCTTTCACAGTAGGTAGAAACCAAAATTTAATAACTTTCTTTGGACCATAGGCATCGAAAACTAGAAATTGAAAATTCTTACACCTGTTTGGAGAGCAACCTTAGTGATCAACCTCTTATGTAGAACAACAAGTACAAAGTCTGGACCCAAGATAAAGCATTGGAGGCCTTTTATAAGGGTATGGGTTGAAGACACTGCTTCCACTTATTATAATTATATTGAGCAAAACTCCCTGCTGCCCTTTTGTATGGTCTAGAGACAATGGAGGTCGCCCAATGGGGTTTATTAAATATAGTGGAGGGACAATTCTTAAGAAACTTCTCATTGGTAAATTCTGACATTGGAAATGGGAGTGAGAAGCGTGTATGTTCAGGGTCTGGCTCAGGTAGTATGTTAGGTTGCTTGCATAGCATTGAGTAAAGAAAATAGTCAAATGAAGAAAGAATTATTGTATAGAAGAAAGGATAGATCAGTGATATATAGAATTTTTATAATTGTAGTTGATCAGTTAAAAATAGACCCTGATTTTTTCTATCTCTTGCAGTGGAGAAATTAAATGTTATCCTGAAGCAGGCTACCTGGGTGTTAAGTTTTCGTATAGACAGTGATAGGTGCCAAAAAAAAGGGAGTTTCTCTACATAAGTAACTCAATTACTGTGAGGAGAGTACAACTATACATTGGTTGGAACTAACCTCACGGGTTAAGGCACTTTTGGATCTTGTTGAGGACGAGAATGCTTCTGCTTAACACATTTCTGGTCAAATGGTATGGGATCCCTCCAATTTCTAGCTTATGTAACAAATGGCACCAGGATTTGAAGCATGTCTGTCCGTCACTTTCATTGTTACGACGTAGATGGCTGAGATCAATATGCTTGTGATTCTCTATCTGTTCAGCAACAGAAGCAGTGCAGTCACTTTACATGCTCACTAATCCAATTTTTATTATAGTATTTTAACTACTGTACATGTTTTTTAAACTTATATTGATGATAAAGTTGAATTAGCTTGATGAACTTTAGTTGGAATTAGACCTGTGTTTATTCATTTTGTGGATTTAATGTATTTATTGACCACTGGTGTTTTATAACTGTTTTATGTGGACCTCTTCGGACTTCCGTAATCATAAATAAAAAACCTTGAAACCTTGATGTGGCTAGAAGTAGCTGTTTCCACTGCCGTGTTACATCTAGCAACCCCTAAAGAGTGCTTTGTTAACCCTGCAAATTCACCAATCTGAATATTAATCAGGAACAAACTAAGGCCCTCATTACGAGCCTGGCGGTCTTTGACCGCCAGGCTCGCGGTTGGCGGGAGCACCGCCGACAGCCTGGCGGTGCCCCTTAGGGCATTCTGACCGCGGCGCTTTGGCCGCGGTCAGTGCAGGAAAACCGGCGGTCTCCCGCCGGTTTTCCGCTGCCCGTCAGAATCCTCCAAGGCGGCGCAGCATGCTGCGCCGCCTTGGGGATTCTGACACCCCCTACCGCCATCCTGTTCCTGGCGGTTCGCCCGCCAGGAACAGGATGGCGGTAGGGGGTGTCGCGGGGCCCCTGGGGGCCCCTGCAGTGCCCATGCCAATGGCATGGGCACTGCAGGGGCCCCCGTAAGAGGGCCCCGCTTGTATTTCACTGTCTGCATAGCAGACAGTGAAATACGCGACGGGTGCAGTAGCACCCGTCGCACCTTCCCACTCCGCCGGCTCGATTCCGAGCCGGCGTCCTCGTGGGAAGGTTGTTTCCCGCTGGGCTGGCGGGCGGCCTTAAGGTGGCCGCCCGCCTGCCCAGCGGGAAACTCAGAATGCCGGCCGCGGTCTTCAGACCGCGGTGCGGTATTCCTGCGGCGCAACTTTGGCGGGCAGCCTCCGCCGCCCGTCAAAGTTGTAATGAGGGCCTAAGCTTGATTTCCTTGTGAAGGCTTTGAGGTGTCAAAGGGAATGTGATGTCACTTCAACAACCCTGTGAGTTTGGTATAATTGCATAGTTGTAAAGACTTGTCAATTCAAGAATTGTGTGAAAAGATGAATATTTGTATTGAAAAGTGTAGGAAGCTGGCTCTGTATGTACTATTTCAAAGTAAGAAATAGCATGCACAGAGTCCAAGGGTTCCCCTTAGAGGTAAGATAGTGGCAAAAAGAGATAATTCTAATGCTCTATTTTGTGGTAGTGTGGTCGATCAGTAGGCTTATCAGAGGGTAGTGTTAAGCATTTGTTGTACACACACAGGCAATAAATGAGGAACACACACTCAAAGACAAATCCAGGCCAATCGGTTTTTGTATAGAAAATTATATTTTCTTAGTTTATTTTAAGAACCACAGGTTCAAGATTTACAAGTAATACTTCGAATGAAAGGTATTTCACGTAGGAACTTTAGGAACTTTGAATTAGCAAAATAGCATGTACAGTTTTCACACAAATGGCAATAAGCTATTTTAAAACTAGACACAGTGCAAATTTCAAAGTTGTTAATGTATCCACCAGAAAAAGCGCTACCGAAGGTAAGTAACTTATTCTTCTCTCTTGTGCCCTGGTTCCTTAGCTCTTTCATGCCTATTTGGTTTGATGCCCTTTAAAAATACAAATGGAGAATTAATGTGAACCCTAAAATATTTCACAGCAGGCATATTCAGCAAGCATATTTATTCAAGCAGATGTACAAAATATATGGAAAGCTTATAACTAAAGTGCGGGAATGAGAAGGCTAAAATAGCTTAGCCAAAATTAGGAATCCAAATCGCCATCAATTAAGGATCCATTTATTATCCTGGCACCTTTTCACCCCTAATACAGTGAAGGCTACTGAAAGAAAGCAATTTTCCCTCGAGCTAAAATAGATCATTTGCTGTCCAGATTGCATTTGCCCCGACTAGAACGATGTGAATACTACTTTTTATAGCACTCGTGTGAGAAGGTGATTTCAGGGAGTTGAAAAGTAAATTGAGCATCTAAAAATGGCAAGGCAAATGGCTAATACGTACCTTTAGCAGATTTTATGTAGCATTGATCAAATAAATCACGCATGCTTTCATTTTGTAATAGAATTTTCCCAGCAGCATGGTGGCAATTTACATTCTTGTCAGTAAGCAATATTTGAGCTTTTTATTACAAGATTGCAGTGCGCTGTTGTTCTTACAGGCATGTCCCACTACCTTGCCAGGCCAAGCAAAATGGCGTATGTCTCTTTTGTCCCCTCACTAAAAATGTTTTTTTTTCAAAAGAAACTGCGGCTTCACGAGCAAGTGTGAAAGGAAGTACATTCCCTAGGTCTCACAGCGGTTGAAAAGAACCCCTTCAGCATTGTCGATTACAAAGGACAGGACGTTTGATTTATTATGTGGTATAGTTCTGTAACACCTCCCCAAGTTGATTTCGGCACCTAAAATTTATTTTTGCTTGTCATTTTATTATATACCTTGTGCCAAAGGTTCAATTCAAAACCTAATAGAGCCCATATTACATAACTTACATTTCTCATGCTTTTGTCAAGGTGAGGTGTGCTCCATAAATGTCTTGTTTAAAAAAATTATAGATCCTAGAAATCTACTGATGTAAAGTTCAAATGTGTGCATGTTTGTGTGTGTTATTTATATTTAGAATTAGTACAATATCCTTAATGTTCCAGATTTAAGAGGGCATAGCGCCTCCTTGTGCAACGTTAGCGATTTTTTTTTAACGCTAATGTGACCCAACGAAGCCATAAATCGCTGCACCAGATTTACGAAGTGGCGCAATGCATGCATTGAGGCACTTTGTAACCCCGTGCGCCAATTTATTCCTGCACCAGGCATAATGTATGCAAGGGGGGCATTCCTCTGTTAGGGGGGACCAAAAGAATGGTGCATAGAAATCGAAAAGATTTCTTTGGGCCATTTTCCTCAGCGTTTTTACCGCCTGCTCAGAGCAGGCATTAAAAGGGGGCACACTATTGCTTACAATGGACCTCTATGTACTGTTCAGAATTAGTGCCAACATTTGGCATTAACCCTGAACAGTACATCAATAGCATCAAAAATGTTGACTCTATTGCTCCCTGCCCTGCACCATGGTGTGCCGTATTTTAAAAACGGTGCACACAAGGCGGTTAGTAGGGGGGTGCTAATGGGTGTATGTATGTTGTGTGCGTGCTTACAGATGAGAGCATGCTTATGTGAGAGAGAGTGTATGTAAGTGTGAATTTGTGCTTATGTGTAAGTATGTGTGTGTGAGTGAAAGTGTAGGTCAAGGAGTGTGTGATGTTACTTTTACTACCCCTGGCGTTTCGGTGAATTGACGTCCATGCGATAGTCTGGAGCAACATGCTCTGTTTTGTGAGTATCACTGAATTTAACTTGGATGATCAGAGTGTCTTTACCAGTGATGGTCCTCTGCACGATGTAGAGTGCCTTGAAGGAGTACCTGGCTTTAAGGAGAATTCAAGATCTCTGGGAAGTGTTTTTTAGTTTACAAAATACAGAGAACGTCACCACAAGATTCAAACCATTTGCAAAGTGTACAAATGATCTGGAAAGGGGAACAGGAACGTGAAGTCCCAGGTAATATCCAGGATGAGGAAATATGTGTCTGTGTGTGAGCACTGTGTTGTAGGTGCTTTTGTAATATGATTCACACATGCTTAGTGTCAATTATCAGCCTAAGATGACTTATTTTCTTTGATGTCAATTGTAGAACTCTTGGTCCTTGGGTACAGTTGGGTGACATTATTTGAGTCACTAAGATGGCACCTAATATTTATGATGAGTTAATTAGTATGTGAGGTAAAGAAGGTCTGTCTTTTAATCTTCGTATTCAACCAATCACCTTCCTTACCCTAACAGTACAAATAGTGTTGCATCAAATTTACTTTCCAACACACTATATAATTCCATGAGAGGTGAATTTATCATCCTTAACAGGATTGTTTTGAAATATGGAGACCTCAATGTGGGTTCTGTGTGCCTTCTATTTCCTCATGTAAAATATCTAGGTTTAAACCAAACTATGCATGTATGAATTGCGATTCTATGGCCCACCTACCTTGCTCTACATTTTTTAATTGCCTCTAAAGTTTCAAATAATTACAATATTTATGCAATTTAAGTGCCCTCTGTATGACATTCTTCATTTTGTTTGCTGTATGCCTTTGACATATTCGGACACACATGAAAAACACCTGAAGTAGAATGAATAAAAACCTTGAACACGTCCCAAACTCAATTTAAATATTTATTTATTTTTAAAGCACCTATGCAAGTAAACGATACCTGTAAGCATGTGTTGCAAAGATAGAAATTGCTTCTCAGGCAAAATTGAGAAGAAGGGATGTTGGGAGGAAGGAGATAGGAGAAAATGGGCGGGAATGGGTGGGGAAAGGGTGTATGAAGTTACATTCATCAGTTGGTTGTAGTTACTGCAACTGATTCAAAATAATAAAGTTATCACACAATGGCATAAAACCTACTTGAACATTAGAATATATAGATTCTTCTTAAAAAAGGATGAAGCATGGGAGTCTATTTCCTACAAAGTTTGGTGCAAGCAGCAGTTTCTGCCCAAATAAAATTTTTGATTATTCTGGAAAATACTGCACTATGCATTTTTGCTTTTTTCCACACAACTTTTCACAGTTTAAAACGTGACAAGATAAATGCGTAATCCGATATTACTTAACCACGGAAAGGAGAAATATATGTAGCATTACTGAATTATCTTTCATTCGATTTGTGGAACTCAAAATGAAGTGGTTATGGATCCTTACTGCTCAATTTGCAGCATTTATAATTCTATGAACAATATTCCTGCATGACTGTATCACAGAACAGCCACTTCTCAGGTTCAGGGAGCTGCAAAATGCAGTCAATAGGACCCAAGGTCGCAATCTCCATAATTGAGTTGATTAAATTTGAGTACCTAAACCAAAATTCTGCCTCATGATGGTGGATGAATACTATTGCATAGAGATAACTTGAAATACTTCTAAAGAATCCTTGTTGAGAAGTTCACAGAACTTTCATTATTATTTTGCCATTAGGAGTGATGCGGTTTGTAAGATATGGGCACCAACTTTATTTTGTACTGGGTTCATTTTCGGTATGCTTTTTCGTAGGCTGATAAGAAAGGAGTTGCATTAAACTAGTAAGTACCTAGAATGGAATCGTAAAATGCAATTCTCTGTTTGAATAGAAGAAATGTATTATTATTATTTGGACTTCTAAGAATGGATCTTTCAGTTCTGTTTATCTGATGTGTTGCAGGAAGTGACTCCCCTCTTCCATGTAAGCACTGTGATAATTTTATATGAATATAATTTTAAAACAGCCGTTTCATTCATTCATCACTTCATCCTAAGAAGTTCTTCATTGAAAGGTACTCTGAGGGTTAACGGACTCCATTATGATTGTGATATTGTTTCAATGATGGCATTATATTGTGAAGATTACATTGTACCAAAGACTAGGGGGATCATTACGACATTGGCGGGCGGCTACCGCGGCCCGCCAAGCGGTAACCGCTCCCGTGGCCCCCATTACGACATTCCCGCTGGGCCTGCGGGCGAAAACCAAGTTTGCGCCCGCCGGCCCAGCGGGGATGAGGCCGCAACATAGGAGCCGGCTCCTAATGAAGCCGGCGGTGTTGCGGCCGTGCGACGGGTGCAGCTGCATCCGTCGCGCTTTTCACTGTCTGCTATGCAGACAGTGAAAAGCTGGCCGGGGCCCTGTTAGGGGGCCCCTGCACTGCCCATGCCAGTGGCATGGGCAGTGCAGGGGCCCCCAGGGGCCCCAGGACACTCCTTACTGCCAGCCTCTTCCTGGCGGTGCAAACCACCAGAAACAGGCTGTCGGTAGGGGTGTCATAATCCCCTGGGCAGCGCTGCCCTGGCGGATTATCACCGCCGGGGCTAAAACGTCAGGAAACCGCCGGCCCCGGCGGTGCGACCGCGGCGCTACCGCTGCGGTCGTAATGAGGGCCTCCGTACCGCCAGCCTGTTGGCGGTACGGACGCTACATTACCCCTGGCGGCGACCCCCTAAGTGCTGGGATTGTGACTGCTCCTTCTTCTGATGAGACTAGAGGAGTTAAGGGGGACTACTTTTAGATGCTCAATTTATTTTTCACTTACCTGAAATCACCTTCTCACTCTTCCCATGTCTAGTGTACTGTCCAGTGTGCAGTAAATTCACTGGGCAACGTTTGCCTTCCAGAAAATGCCCTCACATGGAGGGAAAATCCAAGAACATAGACACAATCTCCTGATAGTTGAAGGTGAAGCACATGGTGGAAATAGATGATTGAATGATGGTTTGAAAATAACTCATGCTGAAAAACTCCAGGAAGACTACTACAGAAAAAGCAGACTGGGGCAAAAAGAGAAACAAGTGGGTGATAAACGCAACAAAAAATATGTGAACGGCATTGCAAACACACCATCCTTCTTCTGACTTTCCCTGTTTTAGTCTCCAAACAGGAAGCAATCCCATACTTCACTGTGCCATCCATCTTGATTGGGATAGTTAGATACGACTTGTCTATAATTTATTGCATAGTTTATTAAAACATTATAATTTCATTTAGTCAAAATACTAAATCATTAATTGAAAAGATATATAAAAATGTTAATTGAACTAGATACCCTCCAGCACAGAAAAGTGAAGAGGTGGTGATACCCGATGGGCAGATTGTTAAGATAGCTGTGCTGCTGTGCATGGAATGAAACTCACAATATCTTGTGCTTCCTGATGACTTGTTGAGAAAGTACTTTTGCCTACACAAGTCTGGATACAATTGATCTATGAGCTCATCAGCTCTGGGGATGGGGTGTGCATCAGTGTTGGTGACTGGGTTGAACCCCCTGCAGTAAATGCAAAACCTGAGTTCTGGAGAGGTGCTCAGTTGAGCAGCCTTGGGTAACAGCACCACTGGGCTGTACCAGGAACTATTCGAGTGCCCAATCACTCCTAAACCCAGAATCTTAGAAATGTTTTCCTTGATGCTAGCTCTCACATTGTCCGGAAGCCTGTATATTTTGTTTTTGACAGGCAGTCTGTCCTCAGTGTCATTGTCATTGTCATAGGTACACAAAAGTATAAGCTCAGTTGTGAGGGTAACGAGTGAAGCAAACTACCCAAACAATTGGTGACAGTACCTCTGCTGTTCTGGACTCAGGGTAGGAAGAGGTGACACCTTTCATTGAACCATCTTTCTCTTTGGATGACAGGAGGTCTACCTCTACTTATCCATCATCAGTCAGCAACAACATGGTGACATTACACACACCTCTCATAATGGGGTGATTGATGTGGACTGCCCTTAAGGGGTTTCTGTAGTACCCCCATGTAGACAAAAATCAGGCACTACAGGAGGATGTTCCTCCTCCGTCACATGTGCTTAGGTATGTCCTTTTAGAGTCTTGTTGAACCTTTCAACAAGCCCATTGGTTTGTGAATGGTACGGTGTGAATAATGTGCAGGTTACCCAACACTCCTTCCACATGAACTTTATGCATGCAGACATATAGTTGGCGCCCCTGTCAGACACCACTTGTTTGGGAACTCCTCCAGTTACTGTCCTCAGAGGGATTGCCTCTGGGTAACCACTGGCATGGTCCACCAAGAACGGGATAAACTGTTGCCTATGGCTGTCTAGGGGCCTATAATTACAATGCCCACTCTTTCAAAGGGGGTGACAACGACAGGTACGTGATTCAGAGAACTCTTCAGCTTTTTCCTTGTTTATCTACTGGCCTGACAGGTGAGACATATCCAACAGAAAGTATCTGTGCCTATCTTCATTCAGGGCCAATTAAAGTGGGAAATAAGCATGGCAAAGGTCTTGTCCTGCCCCCAATGTCCTGACAGGGAAATTTCATGAGCCAACTCCAGTAGGAAGACCTTGTGGCATTGGGCGACCGTCAACACAGGTGTTGCCCAATGCAGAGGTAGCTTAGACTCACTATAAAGGAGGTCATTCTCTAAATATATGAGGTGATCACCAGTGGTGTCACTTGCTGTCTGGGCTTCAGCCTGATGCCTCATGCCCTCAAGGTTTGGGCACTCTTTCCATGTCTTACAGAACTTCTCCCTATTGGGCCCATCATCTGCTTGCCATCCAGAAAGTTAAAGAAGGTCACTAAGGGAGGTAATGCGTTCCCCTGTAGGCTCTGGAGTGGCCTGCTCTGGCACCCCACCTACCTGTACCGTGGCAGTTTCAGAGGTTGGATTCCCATGGCTCCTTCTCTTTCTTGACAGCTCTCTGGGCCATTCTACTAGCCTCTAGATACCCTTGACTTGATTTCTGGGCAGGCAGGGACTTGGTGGTCACACAGACCCAATCAGGCAACCACATCATTTCCAGGTATGACCTGAGCCCCACTTCCTTAAAGGCAGTGTACTCCAAATCCATCCCTACAAACAGTCTACAGGCATGGTGGGCTCAAAGCTACTTCAAGAAAACCTGAGACCCCCCCATCCACTCAGCACCTCAGGCTAGTGGCTCTTCTCTTGTCTGCTACTGTAACCTGGTGGAATGTATTTGGTATCGGTTGCTGTGAGGACACCAGAAGGCACCTGATAGTAGACATGCTGGCCCCTGTATCCCTCAGAGCCTCCATACTCTGCCCAGTGATGGTGACTGGCTGCTTGTACTTAGATGAATTGAAAGGTATGTGGAGTTTGGGCACCATCTCATTGTCACCCAGGGATATTAGGGTAACCTCAGCTGTCTCCCTGAATTTACCTCGGGCCATCTCCTTCCCAAGCACTACACTGGCCAACCCAGGGACCTGCCCACCACTGGGGGGCTGTACCCTTTTGGGATACCTGGCATAACCCTTGGCGTGCCCACACTGGTGACACTTATAATACTTGGGGACAAACTTAGCAGTGTTCTTCTTAACAAAAAGTGTCTTCTGGATGGTCAGATTGGGACTAGTACCCTTTCCCTGTGAACTATTTTGGAGGCCTTGAGAGAACTCCTTGTTTTTATCTCCTCTTTTGGGGGGAACCCTTGGGTCAGTGAGCTTACCATCCACAAGGTGTTGATGCAGCTCTATTATACCCTGAACCTATGCTCTCTAGCAATCAAGTTGCACAGCTCTTTGGAATCACTCACATTACTGCCTTTCACCTAATCATCCAGTGCCTTCAAAAAAGGATCCACGCAATCCACCTAGCTTTGTTATGGCAGTTTCTGACTGTCCCTAAACATTTGCCTATACCTCTCTTTGGTGAGCCCATATTTCCTCTTCAAGGTCCTCGTTCATAAGGGGGTACTTTATCATGTTCCCTTTCCCTGGCTCTAACAGGGCATTGCTAACTTTACTCTGAATATTCCCCCAGTGGCTGGCCCCCCAATCTCCTTCAGTGTCCCTATTTATCTCAAGGACATCTTCAAAGCCATCAAACCAGTTGTCTGTGTCATCCCCACAACATATGTTGGCACAAGATCCTTTGGGATAAGGACCCTCCTTTCTCCAATGGACAGCGAGGTAATGCTGTCACCATTGCTGCTGACCTCTGCCTGGCTTCGAGCTCCAGCTTCTTCATCTCATGTACCAGCTAAAGTTCTTTCTCAGCCAAGGAACTTTCTGCCTCAGTTTTCTCTCTGGCAAAGGCTCTTTCTGCTTCAGCCCTCCTCTCTTGTGTCTCTGGCTTCATCTTGGCCAGCTTTAGCTTGAGCTTCCTCTCCACCTTCCTGTCTTTTGGCTCCTCTGAGGACAGATCCCGGGCAGATACACTGCTTCTTGTCAAATCCTGAGAATCCTCTGAGGTGAGGTGTGCTCATCCTGCTGCTCAGTATCCAAGTCTGAGTCCACCATCTCCCAATCATCCACCCAATGTTTGTTTCCCCTTTACTCATCATCCACGTCTGGGTTGCTCTACCATCTCTAAAATTCTCAAAGGCTCTGACGGCTACCCAGAGATCTAGCTTGGAAGCCTTCCTGTCTGCCTTCAGCCTATTCCCTTTGCAATGTAAAGCTTCAGACGCTCAGAGGTGATCAGATCCATGTCCATGGCACAATAAAAGGGAGGTAGGGGACTACAATATAGAAAATTGAGAAAACATCTAATAGCAAACTAAAAAGAATTTTAAAAGAGGTAATTTCTGTTGTCAAATCATTTATATGGGATTTTTGTGTTACACAACTCTGTATGGCACAAAACAAACATAAGTGCTGGATCCCACCACTGAAAACCAATGTGGGAGCCCAGGTAAAGCAACAGCTACAATTCCTGTTGGGGTGAAACACAAAAAGACACTAAATTAGCCTATGCTTAACCCTGTGGTATCCTGGCGCAAACTTAGAGGAAATCTGTAAATACATTATGAAGTACATAAACAGCAATAAAGTGTAAAAACAACACAAGAAAAAACCCCATACCAATTAAAAAAAATAAAGTAAATTGTAATGCATTATTTGGCACCAAAATGACAAAAAGACAATAATTAGAACTATAGATGCAATTTCAAAGTTTTAGGTACAAAAGGGCATAGAGACTCAAAGCATCAACTGTGGTTATCTAGGCGCGCCAGACAAAGTCACAAATTCAGGCAAACTGTGATGGAGCGCCAGCTGAATGCAGGGTCCAGGTTAAGCCTGCTCACCTCACTATTTTAAATCTTGGTTGCTGAGTGTTGCAAGATCCTGCATCAAGGTTGCTTTGTGCAGCTGTGGCTCTGGGGAGCTGAGAGACTGTGATGTGAGGTCCTGCTTCATTGTCAAGGATGCCGTCAACGAGGGACTTGCAATGCGAAGTCCTACATCGAAGATGTTTCGTGCGCTTGTGGTTCATTGGAGACTTCGGGCTGTGATGCAAAGTCTTGCCTTGCCTTGTCATTAAGGATGCAGTTGATGAGGGGCTTGTGATGGGAAAGCCTGCATCAAGGATGCATAGCACAGTGGTGCTACTGAGGAGACTACAGGCTGTGATGCAAAGTCCTGCAGCAGGGATGTGTCATGCAGTGGTGACACTGAAGCATAGCTGGGAGAAGATGCATCATACTGCATGGGGTCAGCCCACAAGACCACAGCTGGGTTGCCTAAGTACCTTCATGCTCACTACCAAGGCTCAAGAACCGGGGCGGCACACCCGGGGATAAAACCTACAGCATACAGAGTCCAGTTGCAAGGATCAAGGTGGTTGGAGACTGTTCTGTCTCAGAGGCTCTGATCAGGAGTTCAGGCAACTAGCCCTTGGAGTTATTCTGGTGGTCCTGGGTTCAGGATGTAGGTCCAATCAATAGAGTAGCAGTGCTTAATGCAGAGTAGCACAGCAGCACCTTTCAGTCTTCCACAGGTCCAGATGAGTACTGAAGAGTGGATCTGAGGGTCCTCTTCATATAAATGGTACCTTCTTTGAAGGAGAAGTTTCTAGAGAATTCTTTTTGGTGTGCTTCATGTTTCCTGACTTCCCTGAAATGACTCCAAACTAGTGGCATGAACAATGCAGCAGTGACAAGTCCTTTGTGTAAAGGTACAAAATAGCCTATTCATTTGCAAATGGGGTTATGCCCAGCCCTGCCCCTGCATCCTGCTAGTTGGTAGCCCATCTGGCACACCTAATCCCTCTATTGTGTGATTGTCTGGGAGGAAAAAACAAAGTCCAACTGCCAAGTACTCCCAATCATGAGATAGGCTGCAGGCATCAAATGGAATAGGGCAGGAAAATGCCAAATATCTAAAAGTGATATTTTCAAAATTGTAACCTAAAACCAGACTTTACCATTAAATAGGATTTTATTACAATTTCTCAAACAACAAACATGAAAAGCTTAACTGTTCCCAAGTAAACGTTAGCACTTATTAAATGTAATAAGGCAACCCAATGCTCTCCCATAGGAGAGGTAGGCATCACAGTAGTGAAAAACGCATTTAAGTGTTTTTCACTACCAGAACATGGATGTCCAGCCTTTAAAATATAATGCTCCTGCCCCATGGACTACCACGGCCCTACTGTAGAGGAGTTTAAGGCTACTATTGCCAAGTTGAAACAGCAGTTTAAAACGGAATCCAGGCTGCAATGACAGGCCTTAGACATATTTTAAGGGGCTACTTAAATGGATAGCAAAAAAAGTGCAGTGTGCCCAAGTGTAGCATTACCTTTACAGGTTCTGGGCATATGGTATATCACTTTCCAAGGGACTTCAAAGTAAATTAGATATGACAATCAGGTGTAAGCTAAAGAGAGAGCACAAGCACTTTTGCCCTGGTTAGAAGTGTTAAAGTGCACAGAGTTTTGAGGCCAACAAAAATGAATGCAGCAAAAGTAGGAGGTATGAAGTAAAAAAGTATGGGGGAAGATGACTCAAAGGCTGATCTATTCCACAGGAATGTTTGTGAATTTACCATATCCTCCTCAAAGTTATCTATCATTAAATTTGCTATAAAACATTCTGTTATTAACCATTATGCATCAGTAGTTAACATGACTAACATTATAATTAACTGATGTCGTATTTTCATGGACTTATTTTTCTCCATTGGTGAGGGATTAATGTAGATGTAATTAAAATAAAATTGTTTTGCATGATACCATCTGCCTTTTAATTTGTTACCAAGACCCACTGTTTATGTGTAGGTAAATCTCTTCCAATTTAAGTTTGAAGGAATGTTTATTGTTAGACCCCCTTCTGAGCAGCCTTTCTTTGCTGCACTAATTGCTTGGTTGTGATATTTAATATATCCCCTGTGAGGGATATCATGTCTGAACTAGCATTCTTGCAAATCTGAAGCTGCTTTCGATACCTTTCCACCTCTGGATCTTGTGCTATCCCAGTGCGGCCTCCTACATTCCGTTTACAGAATTGTCAGTCCCCAATAGACTTGTTAGAGGTCGCAAGCCTTGGTATGTGATTATATATTCACTTTTTTGATGGATCAGTTAGCACAAGGGCATCCAACTCCAATCTTATCCCCTTCTGTGCCCAGGACGTAATGGTTACGTCCTGAGGCACAGTGCTCGTGTGCCCAGGACGTAACCATTAGTAGCGCTTCCTCTGTTGGGTTCCCCCTCACCCCCCAAGGCAGGGATGGAAGGGGAAGCCCTTCCCCTTCCACCCCCGAACCCCCACCCCCCTTGTGACATCAGCACGCGATTGCGCGCTGATTGTCACAAGGCCTCCTCCCATCGCGCTCGGAGGAGAAATGCATTTCCTTCCTTTTGAAGTCTCTCTCAGCGTTTTAGCAGCCGGATTGTAAAGCAATCCGGCTGCTAAAATGCTCACACCAGGGATTTAAATTTTGAAAGGAAATTGGCATAAGGCAGCGACTCCTTGGGCAAGGGTTGCTCCCAGGTGGGGCATTTTTATAAATGCCTTTTCTGCCCCCTTTTTTAGAGGTGTGGAGCGACTCCTTAGGCAAGGGTCGCTCTCCTAGGGGGCAAATTATATTTAGGCCATTTCTGTCCCCCTGGGGGCAGATTGGCCTATTTTTATGAGGCCAATCTGCCCCCAAGGGGGACAGAAACCACTAGACACCAGGGAGTTTTTTTTTCTTTTTTTCATGAATTTCAGGCAAGGGGAGCGACCCCTTAGGCAAGGGTCGTTCCCCTAGGGGGCAAATTTATTTTAGGCCATTTCTGCCCACCTGGGGGGCAGATCAGCCTATTTTAGGTCAATCTTCCCCCAAGGGGGGCAGAAACCACTAGGCACCAGGGATTTATTTTTTTTGCGCCAACGTCACGCAAGGGGAGCGACCCCGTAGGCAAGGGTCGCTCCCCGGGGGATGGGGCAAATTTATTTTAGGCATTGTTATTAGGCTGATCCGCTCCCGGGGGGGCAGAAACCTCTAGGCGCCAGGGCTAATTTTTGTTTTATGTTTGTTTGTTTTTTAGAGATGGGGAGCGACCCATTAGGCAAGGGTCGCTCCCCTGGGGGGGCAAATTGTATTTAGAACATTTCTGCCCCCCTTAGGGGCAAATTGGCAGATTTTAGGTCAATCTGCCCCTAAGGGGGGCAGAAACAACTAGGCACCGGGTATCTTTTTTTTTGCGCCAATGTCACGTAGGGGGAGCGACCCCGTAGGCAAAGGTCTCTCCCCGGAGGGGTTGGGGGGGCAAATGTATTTTAGGCCATTTCTGCCCCCCGGGGCCTGCTGAGCTAGAGGCCAAAATCCACAGGTAGGCACTTTGCAAAAAATACCTCTATTTTCTGTGAAAAAATGTGATGTGTCCATGTTGTGTTTTGATCCATTTCTTTCGTGGGCGCTAGGCCTACCCACATAAGTGAGGTACCATTTATATCGGGAGACTTGAGGGAACGCTGGGTGGAAGGAAATGTGTGGCTCCTCTCAGATTCCAGAACTTTCTGTCACCAAAATGAGAGGAAAAAGTGTTTTTTGGCCCAAATTTTGAGGTTTGCAAAGGATTATGGGTAACATAACCTGGTCAGAGCCCCACAAGTCACCCCATCTTGGATTCCCCCAGGTGTCTAGTTTTAAAAAATGTGCTGGTTTGCTAGGTTTCCCCAGGTGACGGCTGAGCTAGAGGCCAAAATCCATAAGTAGGCACTTTGCAAATAACACCTCTATTTTCTGTGAAAAAATGTGATGTGTCCACGTTGTGTTTTGGGCCATTGCCTTTCGTGGGAGCTAGGCCTACCCACACCAGTGAGGTACCATTGTTATTGGGAGACTTGGGGGAATGCTGGGTGGAAGGACATTCGTGGCTGCTCTCAGATTCCAGAACTTTCTGTCACCAAAATGAGAGGAAAAAGTGTTTTTTGGGTCAAATGTTGAGGTTTGCAAAGGATTCTGGGTAACATAACCTGGTCAGAGACCCACAAGTCACCCATCTTGGATTCCCCTAGGTGTCTAGTTTTAAAAAATGTGCTGGTTTGCTAGGTTTCCCGAGCTGCCGGCTGAGCTAGAGGCCAAAATCCACAGGTAGGCACTTTGCAAAAAACACCTCTGTTTTCTGTGAAAAAATGTGATGTGTCCACATTGTGTTTTGAGCCATTTCCTTTTGTGGGCGCTAGGCCTACCCACACAAGTGAGGTACCATTTTTATCGGGAGACTTGGGGGAACACAGAATAGCAAAACAAGTGTTATTGCTCCTTATATTTCTCTACATTTTCTCCTTCCAAATGTAAGGCAGTGTGTAAAAAAGACGTCTATTTGAGAAATACCCTGTAATTCTCATGCTAGTATGGGCACCCCGGAATTCAGAGATGTGCAAATAACCACTGCTCCTCAACACCTTATCTTGTGCCCATTTTAGAAATACAAAGGTTTTCTTGATATTTTTCACTTTTTATATTTCATAAAATGAATTGCTGTATATCCGGTATGGAATAAAAAGCCATTGCAAGGTGCAGCTCATTTATTGGCTCTGCGTACCTAGAGTTCTTGATGAACCTACAAGCCCTATATATACCCGCAACCAGAAGAGTCCAGCTGACGTAACGGTATATTGCTTTAAAAAATCTGACATTGCAGGAAAAAGTTACAGAGTAAAGCGTGGAGAAAAATTGCTGTTGTTTTCACCTCAATTTAATTTTTTTTTTATTTCAGCTGTTCTTTTCTGTAGGAAACACTTGTAGGATCTACACAAATGACCCATTGCTGAATTCAGAATTGTGTATACTTTTTAGAAATGTTTAGCTGCCTGGGATCCAGCATTGGTTTCTCACCCATTTTGGTCACTAACTGGAAGGAGGCTGAAAGCACAAAAAATAGTAAAAATGGGGTATGTCCCAGTAAAATGTCAAAATTGTATTGAAAAATTGGGTTTTCCAATTCAAGTCTGCATGTTCCTGAAAGCTGGGAAGATGGTGATCTTGTCACCACAAACCTTTTGTTGATGCCATTTTCAGGGAAAAAAACACGAGCTGCCTTCTGCAGCCCTTTTTTCCCATTTTGTGGAGAAAAAAAAAAACATTCACTGTATTTTGGCTAATTTCTTGGTCTCCTTCAGGGGAACCCACAAGGTCTGGGTACCTCTAGAATCCCGAGGATGTTGGAAAAAAAGGATGCAAATTTGGCATGGGTAGCTTATGTGAACAAAAAGTTATGAGGGCCTAAGCGCGAACTGCCCCAAATAGCGAAAAAAAGGCTCAGCCCAGGAGGGGGAAAAGGCCTGGCACCGAAGGGGTTATTCTGACTGATTGTTATCTTCTTTTGTGCTGTAGTTTCTGCACAACAACCTGTTAAAATAACCTTTTTTGACAGACAAAGACCTACCTTTTAAATATGAAGTCACTCCTTGTCCTTGAAATTTGTAACACACAAGGTAGGATGCATAGTATTTTGAAAGCTGGACACAGAACATTAAAGTCACCATGTCCCTATACATTTTCACCAGTGAAAAGTGGATGCAGAGAAAGAGAAGTTCCAGATTCGATTACTCACACCCATGAACCCACACAAACACATGCATACCCCTCATTCCTTTAAATACACTAGATTATTAGACCCCATAGGCAGCAGCAGTGAACGTGAGGATGACAGAAAAGGGTGAGGTGGAGAGCCCAGGATGGGATGGAGAAAGAAAAGAGTGAAGTGGAGAGAGGAGAAGGTGAAGCAAAGACACAAGAGGGAAATAGGGAGGATGCTAAGGCAGGGTAGTGAGAAAAAAGGAGGATTGTAAGGTGGAGAGAAGGAGGATGAGTTGGACACATAGGGTGCATAAGATTGAAAGGAGGGTGAGAAGGAGAAGGAAGGGCAAGGAAGAGAGAGAAGGGTGAGGAAGAGAGAGAAGAGTGATTTGGAGAGAAAAGGGTGAGGTGGAGAAAGAGGGGTTAGGTGAAATAGCAGGGAGAAGTGGAGTAAAAGTAATCACAGTGAGTGTCTGTCGAAGTCAGAAAAGTGTGAAAGTCAGATAAGGCAAAAAGGGAGGACGGTGAGGTGAGAGAAATACAGAGTGAAGTTTACAAAGAGAAGGGAACATCAGGGAAACAGGTGGAGAATGAGTGAAGAGAGTGCAGTGGGAGGAAGTAGAGGGTGAGGTGAGCCAGACAGAATGGTGAAGTGTAGAGAAAGTAGGATATAGATGGGAGAAAGAAGAGATAGACAGAGAGAAAGGAGGTAGTGGAGAGAGCAGAAGAGATCAAGCCCACATTTTTAAACCTATAGAAATGCACACCTAAAACTAATAGGCAGAACCCAGTAATTGGTATGTTATGCATCTCACATCCTTATTAAACCAGCCAGCTCTCAGACATGTGGGAAACTCTGGACAACCCCACTAATTTTTATGTCCCACTCCTGCTTCTTCTCAGCCCTCCCAGATCCCCAAACCTGGAGCCGAGTCTGGTTGGGGAGAAATATCATACTGAATATTAAAATATAAATGCAAAATCGTAGGACATATGAGACTGATGTATCACAGGTTGGTGTTCACAGTCTGTGTTTAGCAAAGTTGCAGGATTTGCATACACCACAAAAGCCTGACTTACAGAAAAGTTTGAAAGGGAATATGAATTGGGGTTGCTCACAACAAGAGGTATCATTGGATTGTGATCTCAGTAATGATTGGGAGCCATTGATTGGATGCTGACATCAGACATGGGAGTGGCATCTATTTGGAAAGTGGAAGCTCACTGTGAGAGCCAGGTTTCTCCTTATGAATGGACCTGGGGGTATAGAAGGAAGCACTACTTGGACCAAGGAAATGCTCCATGTTCCTACCACTCCCCTTTCCAGCATACCATTTTGTAATTGCAGTCCCAGTAACTTTTTATTTTTTACAAACTCTACTAAATGTCATTTTTTACACTCTGATTGATTAGGATATGTTTGAAATGGGGTGTTTGGTTGGCAGTCAGGTTACCCCCGTCCAAGCAAGGAACCTCACTCTAGTCAGGGTAAGTCAATGAATCATATGATAACACCATGCAGCACTACAAAAATACACCACACAGTGTTTAAAAAAAATATAATATTTATCTGATAAGATGCAGGTCAAAACGATTAAAATGCAATAAGTATATGTTGAGATATAACTGTAAAAGTGAAAGTGTCTAAAAAAATCTCTGCAAAGAACCACAGAGGAGGAGATGCGTGGAACAAAAGGGGTGTGCTTCGATTTCTCAGGCCGCACAGGGCGATCCGTTGTTCAGTTTTCACACAGGGGCGGCTGTGCATCAATTTCCGGTGCTCAGTAGTGGATCCATTTTGGTTAAGGGGTTTTCGGACGCCCCAGGGATGATGCTTGGATTTCCTGCACTGACAGGACGAAGTCACAGGAGCTGCGTCGATTGGGTGGCAGTTGCGTCCAATTTTCTACCGCAGGGCAGACGCTGTGTCGATTCCTCTCT
Organism: Pleurodeles waltl; assembly: GCF_031143425.1. NCBI lineage: Eukaryota > Metazoa > Chordata > Amphibia > Caudata > Salamandridae > Pleurodeles > Pleurodeles waltl. The sequence goes on from NC_090447.1 coordinate 919,840,403, forward strand.
GGAAGTCAGGCTGTGTCGTTCCGGCTTGGCTGTGCGTCTATCCAGTGGGCCATGTGTTGAATTTCCAGTTCGTTATGCTGGCGCTGCATCGATCTTCTCCGTGCAAAGTCGGGCTGCATCGTTCCGGTTTAGAGGCAGTGACATTTTCACTGCTGCGCAGGCTGAGCATTGTTTCTGGCACGCTGTGCGTTGAATTTCGCCGCACAAGGAGTCCTTCTTGTAGAGATGAAGGTGGTCATTACAACACTGGCGGACGGTGTTAAAGCGGCGGTAAGACTGCCAACAGGCCGGCGGTAAAAAATTTGCAATTACGACCGTGGTGGAAACCGTCAACAAAGACAGCCACTTTAACACTCAGACTGCAACGGCGGTACAAACAAACAGCGCGGCGGTCACCGCCAACAGGCAGGCAGGAGACAATGTACCGCCCACACTATTATGACAGGCCAATCCGCCACCTTTTCCGGGGCGGATTTACTGTGAATAAAAACACGGCGGAAACAGGAATTCCGAAGGGAAAACGTTTCCCTCTACACACCCTACGAGGAACGAGGTGTGCTTGGAATAGGCTGAGGGGATTGGGTCTGGGTGGAGGAAGTTGGAGGTGGGAGACTAGACACAGGGACAATGGCTGCCATCAGTGCTGAGGCCAGAGTCTGAAAATCTTGCTGAAGGGCCGCTGACCAGAATGAATGCCCTCCAGGAATGCATTGGTTTGTTGCAACTACCTTTCTACACCCTGGATGGCATTCAAAATGGTAGACTGCCCAACAGTGAGGGACCTGAGGAGGTCAATGGCCTCCTCACTGAGGGCAGCAGGGATGACTGGGGCATGGGCTGAGGTGCCTGGGGCGAAGGTGATTCCCACCCTCCCAGGTGAGCGGGCATGGGGCGAAGGCTGAGGGGCTGCTGGGAGGGCGGTGCTGGAAGGGGGGGGGGGGTGGCGGCTGTACCTGTAGATGGGGGGGGGAGATGTTGCCGCCACCACAAGGGAGCTCCCATCAGAAGACGGGTCTGTGTCACTGGTCTCAGCTCCTGTCCCCGCCGTGGAGCTCCCCTCGCCCTCCGTCCCACTGGTGAAGTCCGATTCCGTAGTGTGGCCCTCCATGGCCATGTGGGATGCAGCTCCCTTGTGCTCCGGTGCCACTGCTCCTCCGCCTGATAATGCTAATGCACACAAGAAAATGGAGACCACAAAAAGGGGGGGGGCGACAGAAGAAAGACATGTTGAGTGCATGCATTACCGCTACAGTTGGCGGACACGACAGACACAGAAGCCCCCTGCACTATGCCGCGCTCTTGGGCTCCACTGTTCAATCCCTGGGAAATGGCCTACTAGGCTATGGACGACATATGCACACATAGATGACACAGGGGCATGACTAGGTGTAGTTGTCACACTACAGAGGTTGGCTGGGGTGCCACATGGCCTGCCTTACGGAGAGACCTTGCCTACCGAACTCGCCCTGGCCTAGGGAAACCCACAGCCCACCTCCCCCACCCAGACCCCTCCACTGCGCGCAAAGTCAGCAGAATGCGAGTGTACTCACCCCCTTGTGGCTGCTGTGATGCCCTCAAGCACCATCCAACATATTTGGCATGCCACCGCCAGGATCCTGAACATCAGGGGGGTCATGGTGCGACGGGCACCCCTTCCACGTTGGGAGGCCATCCCCAGCTGAGCCTCCGCTGTCTTCTTGCTCCAGTGGCGAATGTCCTCCCATCTTTTCTGGCAGTGGGTGCTCCGTCTGTGGTAGACCCCCAGGGTCCAGACGTACTTGGCGATGGCACGCCAAATATGTTTTTTCTGGTGGGCGTTGACCTACATGATTTGTACAGGGGAAAGAGGAAGTAATTACCAACTGCACCGTCAAAGTGATTGGCCCCCATCCCTACCCTTGCCACGTGGCACATGCACTCAACGTCGTTTCATGCACTCTGCATTCTCCCCCTTTCCTTCTTATATCCACCCCTCTCCACACAGGCATAGCCCATACATCATACTCCCAGTGTACTTACCTGTTTGTCTGGAGGACCGTAGAGTAGCGTGTACTGGGGGAGGACCCCGTCCACGAGTTTCTCCAACTCCTCCAATGTGAAGGCAGGGGCCCTTTCCACCGACACTTGAGCCATTGTCTCTTCCAGACCGAGGTCACAGCAGCACTTACAGTGTAGGTCCTCTCCTGTCGAAGATCAGGTATCGAGTGATTGAACAGATAGAAAATGTCGGTCACATCTGCGGCGGTGCGTACCGTCACAGCTGGCGTACATCGTAATTGGCTCCTGGGACCCATAGGGTCCAATGTTAACCAATGCAGCATTGCGCCGCGGTCTTCGACTGCCTACCGCGACGGTGTACAACGCCAGCGCAGTTACCTCACATCCCATTGTCCCACTTTAGAGGTCAGGCAGGCGCCATTTCAGTGGCCCACATGGCTTCATTTTCAACTGCGTCACACATACCTAGGCTTAGACTCAACACACATACAGGCCACTTTTTGAGTATGAATGGTGTTCTGTGTAAGCTGTGGTTACGAACCTTTGAGTTGGTTGACTCTGTGCTCGCTGTTGTCCTTCTTAGGCACCGTCCGCTGGGACATGTGAGGAGATGGCGGCATCCTCCGGTGTACCGACCGTTGGTGGACCTGTCGGCAATAGAGGAAAGACATGTTATAATCACATACAGATTTGACCGTGCCACAATCCTGGAACTGTGTACCCAGCTGGAGCCAGACCTGATGTCAGCTATCCACCATCCCACAGGAATAGCACATCAAGTGCAGGTGCTGTCAGTGCTCTATTTCCTTGCAAGTGGGTCATTTCAAACAACAGTGGCCATAGCATCAGGGATGTCCCATCCTATATTTTCCAACGTGTTGTCCAGAGTGTTGTCTGCCCTGCTGAAACACATGCAGAGCCACATCGTTTTCCCTCAGGTTGAGGATTTGCCTACAGTGAAAGGTGATTTCTATGCCCTGGAACATATCCCCAACATCATAGGTGCCATTGATGGGACCCATGTGGCTTTGGTCAGGAAGAGTTATCATTCGATGAATGTACAGATGGTACATTTTGCAGACCAGTACATCTCCCATGTGAATGCCATGTTCCCTGGCTCAGTGCATGACGCTTACATCCTGCGGAATAGCAGCATCCCTTATGTGATGGGGCAACTCCAGAGGCACCATGTGTGGCTATTAGGTGAGCACCTGGAAGGAAGACAGTGGGAATGGTTGTCTGGGTCTTGGGATATCCCTCCAGGTTAGTGTGTGTCTAACAGTTGTCCCTCGCCATTTGAAGGTGACTCTGGTTACCCCAACCTGTCATGGCCACTGACCCCAGTGAGGAATCCCAGGACAAGGGCAGAGGAATGCTACAGTGAAGCCCATGGGCGAACTAGGAGGGTGATCGAGCGGACCTTCGGCCTCCTGAAGGCCAGGCTCAGGTGCCTCCATATGACAGGTGGATCCCTATTCTACTCACCAAAGAAGGTGTGCCAGATTATCGTGGCCTGCTGTATGCTTCACAACTTGGCTTTACGACGACAGGTGCTCCTTCTGCAGGAGTATGGTCCGGATGGCGGTGTTGTTGCAGCTGTGGAGCCTGTGGACAGTGAAGACGAGGAAGCAGAGGAAGAAGACATGGACAACAGGGACTCAGTGATCCAGCAATATTTCCAGTGAAACACAGGTAAGGATACAATCCTGCCTACCCCATATACTTAAACACTACTGCCTCTCTACTGTCTGTCTTTTTCACCCACTCCATGGTCACTGAGTTGTCACTTTCCCTTACGATTTCACAGATCTGGGTCCCACAGTGTGACATCTGCTTTGATTCCTCATGGACTAGAGCTGTGTGACATAGGTATGTTGACATTACAAATGAAAGAGCTTTTTGCCACAGTTATTGCTAATACAGTATTCCAAAATCACAGACAGACTCCAGATTGTTTTGTGCTTTAAGGGTGTTTATTTTAGTGCTCAAAATTGGAGGGTGTAGCAAACTGGTGAGGGGTGATGGCGGAGGAGTGTCCATGGCAGAGTCCAGTCTATTAGTCTCACAGGTGCATTGCCCATATGGGCATAGGAAGTGGAGCTGGGGCAGTTTAAGGATGGACAGGGTGACAAAGTGGGACAGTAGGATGACAATCAGGGTGGTCTAATTTCTTGGTGGGTGTCTTGGCATCGTTCTCTGTCTTGTTCCTGGATCTCAGGGACCGTTGGCGAGGTTGTTCTCCCTCTGCAGGGGGTGGGCTGCTGGTGTGGTGGTCCTGTGACGGGGCGTCCTGTCCACTAGCGCCGGCGGAGGTGGTGGGCAGTTCATCGTCCATGCTAGTGTCAGGGGCCCCTTGTTGTGCCACAGTGTCCCTCCTGATGTTGAGTACTTCCTTCAGCACCCCTGCAATGGTGCCCAGGGTGGAATTGATGGTTCTGAGTTCCTCCCTGAAACCCATATACTGTTCCTCCTGCAGGCGCTGGGTCTCCTGAAACTTGGCCAGTACCGTTGCCATTGTCTCCTGGGAGTGGTGGAAGGCTCCCATGATGGAGGAGAGGGCCTTGTGGAGAGTGGTTTCCCTGGGCCTGTCCACCCCCTGTCGCACAGCAGCCCTCCCAGTTCCCCTGAGTTCCTAGGCCTCCGTCCCCTGGACTGTGTGCCCACTACCACTGTCCCCAGGTCCCTGTTGTTGTTGGGGTGGTGAGTTAGCCTGGGTTTCCTGTAGTGGTGGACACACTGCTGATTGACGTGCCCTGGGGACGGAGGTATGGGCCCGCTGGGTGGGTGCTGTAGGAGGCTGGCCTGGTTTGTAGTGGGTACCAAGGGGTACTTACACTCTGCACCAGGTCCAGTTATCCCTTATTAATGTAGAAGAGGTGTTTCTAGCAGCTTAGGCTGTTAGAAGGTAGTTATAGCTGAGCAGTTTAGGCTGAACTAGGAGACATGCAAAGCTCCTACTATACCACTGGTGTCATATGCACAATATCATAAGAAAACACAATACACAGATATATTAAAAATAAAGGTACTTTATTTTTATGACAATATACCAAAAGTATCTCAGTGAGTACCCTCAGTATGAGGATAGCAAATATACACAAGATATATGTACACAATACCAAAAATATGCAGTAATAGCAAAAGGAAGTCATACAAGCAATGTACAGTCAAAATAGATTGCAATGAGAGCACATAGGTATAGGGGCAACACAAACCATATACTCCAAAAGTGGAATGCGAACCACGAATGGACCCCAAACCTATGTGAGCTTGTAGAGGGTCGCTGGGGCTGTAAGAAAACAGTGAGGGTTCGAAAAATAGCCCACCCCAAGACCCTGAAAAGTAGGTGTAAAGTGCACCTATATTCCCCAGAGAGCACAGAAGTCGTGATAGGGGAATCTTGCAAGGAAGACTAACACCAGCAATGCAACATAGGTGGATTTCCGGATGAGAGTACCTGTTGAACAAGGTGACCAAGTCCAAGAGTCGTGACAAAGTCGAGATTGGGCAGATGCCCAGGAAATGCCAGCTGAGGGTGCAAAGAAGCTGCCACCGGATGGTAGAAGCTGTGGAGTCTGCAAGAACGAAGAGGACTAGGAACTTCCCCTTTGGAGGATGGATGTCCCACGTCGTGAAGAAGCTTGCAGAAGTGTTCCCACACAGAAAGACTGCAAACAAGCCTTGCTAGGTGCAAGGGTTGCGGATAGGGTTTTTGGATGCTGCTGTGGCCCAGGAGGGACCAGGACGTCGCCAATTGCGTGAGGAGACAGAGGGGGCGCCTAGCAAGATAGGGAGCCCTCACAGAAGCAGGCAGCACCCGCAGAAGTGCCAGAACAGGCACTATGAAGAAGAGTGAACCAGAGCTCACCCGAAGTCACAAAAGAAGATCCCACGACGCCGGAGGACAACTCAGGAGGTTGTGCACTGTAGGTTAGAGTGTCGGGACCCAGGCTTGGCTGTGCACAAAGGAAATCCTGGAAGAGTGCACAGGAGCCGGAGCAGCTGCAAATCACGCGGTACCCAGCAATGCAGTCTAGCGTGGGGAGGCAAGGACTTACCTCCACCAAACTTGGACTGAAGTGTCACTGGACTGTGGGAGTCACTTGGACAGAGTTGCTGAGTTCCAGGGACCACGCTCGTCGTGCTGAGAGGGGACCCAGAGGACCGGTGATGCAGTCTTTTGTTGCCTGCGGTTGCAGGGGGAAGATTCCGTCGACCCACGGGAGATTTCTTCGGAGCTTCTAGTGCAGAGAGGAGGCAGACTACCCCCACAGCATGCACCACCAGGAAAACAGTCGAGGAGGCGGCAGGATCAGCGATACAAGGTTGCAGTAGTCGTCTTTGCTACTTTGTTGCGGTTTTGCAGGCGTCCAGAGCAGTCAGCGGTTGATTCCTTGGCAGAAGGTGAAGAGAGAGATGCAGAGGAACTCTGATGAGCTCTTGCATTCGTTATCTAAAGAATTCCCCAAAGCAGAGACACTAAATAGCCAGAAAAGGAGGCTTGGCTACCTAGGAAGGAGGATAGGCTAGCAACACAGGTAAGAGCCTATCAGAAGGAGTCTTTGACGTCACCTGCTGGCACTGGCCACTCAGAGCAGTCCACTGTGCCAGCAGCACCTCTGTTTCCAAGATGGCAGAGGTCTGGAGCACAGTGGAGGAGCTCTGGGCACCTCTCCTGGGAGGTGCAGGTCAGGGGAGTGGCCACTCCCCTTTCCTTTGTCCAGTTTCATGCCAGAGCAGGGCTGGGGGATCCCTGAACCGGTGTAGACTGGCTTATGCAGAGATGGGCACCATCTGTGCCCATCAAAGCATTTCCAGAGGCTGGGGGAGGCTACTCCTCCCCAGCCCTGACACCTTTTTCCAAAGGGAGAGGGTGTAACACCCTCTCTCTGAGGAAGTCCTTTGTTCTGCCTTCCTGGGCCAAGCCTGGCTGGACCCCAGTAGGGCAGAAACCTGTCTGAGGGGTTGGCAGCAGCTGCAGTGAAACCCCGGGAAAGGTAGTTTGGCAGTACCCGGGTCTGTGTTAGAGACTTGGGGATCATGGAATTGTCTCCCCAATGCCAGAATGGCATTGGGGTGACAATTCCATGATCTTAGACATGTTACATGGCCATGTTCGGAGTTACCATTGTGACGCTATACATAGGTAGTGACCTATGTATAGTGCACGCGTGTAATGGTGTCCCCGCACTCACAAAGTCCGGGGAATTTGCCCTGAACAATGTGGGGGCACCTTGGCTAGTGCCAGGGTGCCCACACACTCAGTAACTTAGCACCCAACCTTTACCAGGTAAAGGTTAGACATTTAGGTGATTTATAAGTTACTTAAGTGCAGTGGTAAATGGCTGTGAAATAACGTGGACGTTATTTCACTCAGGCTGCAGTGGCAGGCCTGTGTAAGAATTGTCAGAGCTCCCTATGGGTGGCAAAAGAAATGCTGCAGCCTATAGGGATCTCGTAGAACCCCAATACCCTGGGTACCTCAGTACCATATACTAGGGAATTATAAGGGTGTTCCAGTATGCCAATTTGAATGAAATGTGCTGTGCTCGTGTTTCCAGAGGGGGGAAGCTCTGTAGTGGCCTGTGACTGGGTGTGGGGAACCGACTGTCCCGAGGTCCCTGATGGGCCGGGCTGGTCATCTAGATCCAGTTGGACAGAGGTGCTGTCATCACTGTGGGCCTCTTCTGTTGGTGGTGTGGACATGTGTGGACCCTCCTGTGTGGTGACTTTGGGTAGGGGTCCTGCAGGGGTATAAAGGCATGATTATTGCATCTGTGTGTGTGAAGGTGTGCAATGGGTGGGTGACCGTGTACCCCAGTGCTTGTATTCCTGTGTGGGACCTTGTGTGATGATGGTTTAGGGGGGTGTATGGGTATGTGCAGTGGGCATACTTTAGTGATGGGTGTCCATGCTTTGGTGTTGCATGCAGGGCTTGGTGTTGGGATGTGTGGTTTGTGATGTTGGGACATTTGTGAGGAGTAGGAGTGATGGGGGTGAGGGAGAGGGTGGGGGTATGTGATAGCATGCTGGTAGGGTGGGGGATGTAATAGTAAAGCTTTGACTTACCAGAGTCCATTCCTCCACCTACTCCTGCGAGGCCCTCAGGATGCAGAATCGCCAAGACCTGCTCCTCCCATGTTGTTAGTTGTGGGGTAGGAGGTGGGGGTCCGCCGCCAGTCCGCTGAACAGCAAGGTGGTATCTGGAGACCACGGAATGCACCTTCCCCGTAGGTCGTTCCACCTCTTCCTGATGTCCTCCCGATTTCTTGGGTGTTGTCCCACTGCGTTGACCCTGTCCACTATTCTTCGCCATAGCTCCATCTTCCTAGCTATGGAGGTGTGCTGAACCTGTGATCCGAGTAGCTGTGGCTCTACCCGGATGATTTCCTCCACCGTGACCCTGAGCTCCTCCTCCGAGAACCTGTGGTGTCTTTGCCGTGCCTTGGGGTGGTGTAGGTGATGTGTGGGGTGGTGTGTGTGGTGATAAGTGTGCTGATATGTAGTGGTGTGTTGTGTGAAGTGCGTGGAAGTTATGTGGATGATGGTGTTGTGTGCCTGTGGATGCTTGTGTTGTTGCCGGTGGTGTCTCTCTCTGGCTTTCGTTCGTGATTTGTGGTTGTAAGGGTTTGTGGGTGATGTGGGTGTGTGTTTTATATTGTATTGGATGTGTGGGAGTGGTGTGTGTATGTGTATCAGGTGTGTGTATTTCGAATTGTCCAATGGGGCTGTGTTTTGGAGATGTGTGTGTATTTTGAGCACGGCGGTGTGTACCGCCAATGGAATACCGCAGTTGAAAGACCGCCGCGTGGATTTGTGGGTCGAGATAGTGTGGGCGTATTTCTATTGGCGTGACGGTGGAGGTTTTGTTTTTGCCAGTTTATCACTGACCTTTGGTGTGGCGGACTTGTGTGGGTGTCTGAATTTTGGCGGATTCCGTGCTGTGGGTCATAATAGCTGTGGCGGATTTCCGCGGCCGCGGCGGTGTTCTGCACGGCGGTAAGCGGCTTTTACCGTAAATGTTGTAATGACCGCCAAAGTCTTTTTGGTCCTGAGACTTCAGGGAACAGGATGCAAGCTCTATCCAAGCCCTTGGAGAGCACTTCTTTACCAAAGCCAGAGAGCAGCAAGGCAGAAGGGCAACAGCAAGGCAGCAGTCCTTCACAGAAAGCAGACAGGTGAGTCCTTTAAATTTGGTTCAGGTCCTCTTCTCCAGAAGGTGTCTGAGTTGGTAGGGGCAGAGGCCGTATTTAAATACCCAAATGTGCCTTTGAAGTGGGGGAGACCTCAAAGAGTGGCTTAGAAGTGCACAAGGTCCCCTTTTAGTTCAATCCTTTCTTCCAGGGTCCCAGCAGGGGGTGTGGCAGTCCTTTATGTGAGGGCAGGCTTCTGTCCTTTGACATGCAAGTATCAGGCCCTCCACCCTCCCAGCCCAGGAAGACATATTCAAAAGGCAGATGCATGCAAATGAGGCTGAGTATCCTGTGTCTGGGGTGTGTCTGAGTGAATGCACAAGGGAGCTGTCAACTAAACCCCGACACGGATTGTAAGGCACAGAAAGATTTAAGTGTAGAGAAATGCTCACTTTCTAAAAGTGGCATTTCTAAAATAAGAATATTAAATCCAACTTCACTAGTCAGCAGGATTTTGTATCACCGTTCTGGCCATACTAAATATGATCTTCCTACTCCTTTCAGATCAGCAGCTACCACTCAAACAATGTATGAAGGCAGCCCCAATGTTAGCCTATGAAGGAAGCAGGCCTCACAGCAGTGTAAAAACAAATTTAAGAGTTTTACACTACCAGGACATGTAAACTACACAGGTACATGTCCTGCCTTTTGCCTACACTGCACCCTGCCCTATGGGTTACCTAGGGCATACAATAGGGGTGTCTAATATGTGGAAAAAGAGGATTTTTAGGCTTGGCAAGTACTTTTAAATGCTAAATCGAATTGGCAGTGAAACTGCACAAAGGCCTTGCAATGGCAGGCCTGAGACAAGGTTAAGGGGCTACTTAAGTGGGTGGCACAATCAGTGCTGTAGGCCCACTAGTAGCATTTACTCTACAGGCCCTGGGCACATATAGTGCACTTGACTAGGGACTTATAAGTAAATTAAATAGTCCAATTGGGTATGATCCAATGTTACCATGTTTAAAGGGAGAGAGCATATGCACTTTAGCACTGGTTAGCAGTGGTAAAGTGTGCAGAGTCTTAAAACCAGCAAAAAACGTATCTAAAAAGTGTAGGGAGTCGGAAAAAAGTTAGGGGTGACAACCCTAAGGTTGTCAAGTCTAACAGGATACATGTTGCAATCCAAAACTATTCTTTGTTGCAAACTAATCACTGTGCAAGATCAGTTATACCTTTGCAACCCGATTGCAGTAGGTTTATCTGACATGCAAAATAACATGAAAATCAATAACTTTTGAAAATGAATGCCTGCAATTAAATTTTCAGATCAGAGCCTGAAATATATTGGCATTTGTTGTCATTTATAGGAAAATCAATTAGCGCAACAGTAATTGACATGTTTTCGGCCGTTTTTCTGAGGGCATGTCACCTTTCACAAATGCAGAGCCACTCTTTTATTGGCATAATCACAAAATCAAGTTGCAATACCTAACCTTTATAAAAGATGTGTTTTGGTTGTCAATTTCATAAAAAAATTATACCTTTTTATAGGAACCAATATGTTTTTAAGACGTTCAGTTATGTCTTTTGAAATTCAACTCACAAGCAGATTAGGTTTTAACCGATGTAAAAAAGACAAGTAATTCGTATATGGTAGAAGCTGATTGCCTTTCTTGCTTCTGTGCAATACGATGTGTTCATTTGGGACTCCATGGATATTAACTTAAGGAAGCTGGCTTGAATGGGCATCCGCTAAAAACACACATTGAGTGCTACGTGAAAGGTTTCTTGTTTGAAGAATGACAATTAAAATGGAAGCACGGTCGGTGCATTTTATTTATAATTGTACCAGCTTATTGGTAGTCATTGTGAAGTTGTCAGTAGACCACATGACTATTCTCGGTCAACATCTGCTTCTGAAAACGGGGATTCTCCCTCGCATTATGGTGATCTACCATTATGACAGTCATGGACGCCAAATCACCAAAATGCCAGGGGTAAAAGTGACATCGCACGCCCCTAGACCTCCACTTTCACTTACACACACATACTTACACATAAGCACAAATTCACACTTATATACACTCTCTCTCACATAAACACACTCTCACCCGTAAGCACGCACACAACATACATTTAAAATTTTTCACCTCAGCTGCCACGGAAGGGCACGTTCCAGCTAATGGTACTCCATTTGCATTATACTAATAGTGAAAAATGCATTATTATTCACTATTAGTGTAATAAAAAATTGACAGAAAACAAAGAGCACAACTGACGTTCATAAGGACGAGCTGCCTCTGCCTTCCTGGCACTGAGTTTGCCACCTCTTAGGCCAGGTGTTGCAAAGGCAGTGCCAGGTGTCAAAGGTGGGCAAGCCAGAGGTCTCAGGTGTGAACCCTGGAGATCCCTAAATGACTTCCATGATGACAATCCCTGTTAATCACAGTATCTCTGCAATCTACACAAAAGAGGAAAGAAAATCATACAATATAATGTTTCATATGCTGAAATTATTTCCTCTGTTTTTATTCACGTGTTCAAATTATATTTAGACCTACTTAAAAGGAAGGAATACGTTCTGAGTACCCTGCAGGTAGCTACCCAACTCCATGTGACGTGAAAATATGTTGACAAATATTCAGAACTCAAGTAATCTGATCGTATATTATGCGATTTTCCCCATGAGCATGCACACACGGTACAAATAAAATTCCTTCATTTTCAGCATGCTGTGGCTGGCACACATCTTCTCCCATGAGGGTCCTGAGGTATACTGGATTGCTGCAGGTTGAACGTGGTGTCCTGCAATGTCTCCAGCCTACACGGAAGTCCCCTAGATACATCAATGCTTAACCATCAACTGTGTGTTTGGGTTAAGAATCTCCTTTTAAACATAAATATTCTAAACCTGTGTCATTTCCTTCTCCTGCTGTGTGAACTCTTTGAAAGAAATACAGCACCAAAAGGTCAAGAGTGTACATAAATACTAAATGGTACCAATCGATGAAATATAAATATGCAACAAACCAAACTTTTTCAGTGAAAAATGTCGAAGGATAATTTTGAAAACAAAAAAATGCAAACATTTAAAGTAAATAGATTTTTCAAAGTATTGAAAAATAGTTGACTAGGGCACTAGCAGCCAAAAATGATTTTTACACTGAAACATAAATGCGATGCAGACTGAGTGATAGTCGAAAAAGGCAAATTCATTGGTTTTGCACACACATGTAAATGATTCATGGGTCAGTTAAACATGCTGGTTAAGGCAAAATCCAACAGCTTGGATTTGCGAATGTGCTTGATGTATAGATTTAACCATATGATCTTAGCCACTGTTGACTCTAGCCCTCTTGGCCAGGCAACCCACAGAAATGTTTTGCCTTCTGTTTATGTTTAGTTTGTGTTGGCATTAGTACTCGTGCAATTTTCTTCTGCTACCAGTGGTAAAGTCCCTAGTAAATGTTGCTACCTGTACCCAGGGCCTGTAAATGAAATGCTACTGGTAGACCTGCTGTACTCATTGTGTCACCGACGAAAGTAGAACTGTAACCCATGGCCTGCAACTGCAGCCTGTATTGCAGTTTTATACTGTCATTTTAATCTGGTAAAATAATATTGTTGCCCTGCTTAAACAAACCTTCCTTCTTAATATGTCTTAATACTTAGGAGTCATCTCTAAGTTAGATCTTAAAGGCTCATAGAACAGGGGGTGTGGCGTTTAAAAACTATAACATGAGGATTTAAGTTAAGACATCCAATGGCCTAACACTGGGTTACCCTGTTACATTTAATAAAGTGATAACTTCAGATTGGGAGCAGGGAGAGAAATACTTATTGGGCTCTTTTGAATTATGATTTAGAATTCTCTTTAAAGTTGACATTTCTGTGCCCAAACAGTGCCTTTCAGCCTGTAGCCAGGGTCGTAGGACTGTTCCTTTCTCTCTTGTGATGGGTTGTTGATTACTTCCAGACATAGGTAAAAAAGGGCTTAGGTGTGGACGGAATGTGCCACCCTGGCAGGATGGCTAAGGAAGGAGTTATACCCATCACTGATTACATTTCAAAGGCCTTGCCTGTAGCACATACAATGTAACACCAGCCCTGCCTTTGCTTTTGACACCCCAGGGAGTTAGGAGCCAAACCCAGGAAGGACAGAGGAAGTGGAGAGCTAGTTTGAGAAGGAATGAGGGTTTGCCTCTCACACAAAGGCTGGCACTGGTGAAAAATGTGGCACTTACAGGCCCTAGTTATGCTCACTCCTGGACCTGTGGAAGACTCAGAAGAAGGACTGTGTAATGATGCAGTCGACAGACGTAGCACTTCTTCACACTAAGTTTATATTCTAAGTATAATTGTCACTAATCACCCCAGAAACAGGCATGACTTTTCCACCTGTCAATTGCTAGGCATACTAGATAGAATCCGCATCGCGGGGAGTCGCTAGGCATAACCATGCCCACTCAAAGCTCCGTGTGATGCTGACTACCAGCATAGGGCAGAATACTACATATCTCTTTTACATATACAAAAATTAAAGCCAAAATACATAACATTTACAAAATAACACGATCCAACTTTCAATGAACATGGCTAGAAGTTCAGTCGTAAGAATGGATACTATAGGTTACTGAATGTAAAATTAAAAAAATAACACTTTAAAACAAATACAATTAATCACATCATTACATTTTACACATGACAGAAAATGGGAACAAGAACAACAAGTAAAAGGAAAACAAAGTTATAAATAAATCACCAAAATCTTATACCACAAGAAACTAATGAACTGTGAAAGATTATCTGTACCCACGCCAACTCAAACTCCAGGCGAAGCTGACTACCAGCATGAGGCAGACTACTGCAGACTGCCCTGCTGCCCTGTTGTTAGATGGACTGCTCTGCTGCTCTACTGCCTGAGGAAGGAAAAATTGACCTGTCCCATTGATCTCAGGACTTCAAGAGTAACTCCAATGGCTTGCTGGCTGGTCTCCTGGGTGAGCTACAGGGACACTATAAGCACTAGAGGCTCCGCACCTTCTCAGCTGACCAGTACCGACTGGACCCACCTGCCCACTGCTGCTGGCCCTTTTAGAGTGTGTTTAGCCCACAAGTACTGCCCTCTGGTCCTGGACTCTTGGTGTGGTGCTATAGTGTACTCCTCCTACCTAACCCTTAATGCAGGTATTTAGAAAGTTTTCTGAGAAACTTTGGTAGGTTTGGGACTGGGACCTATGTGCAAGCCGAGCTGGCAAAAGTGACTTCTCCGCATCTCCCGCTGTGTTCTACACAGAAGAAAATTCTCTTAAGCGGGATCCTTGATGATGGCATCCTGCCATATGGAGCCCTCCTTGCTACTGCCTGCAGCTTCACCATTACTGAGGTTAATTCAAACTCTAGGAGAACTATAAAGTCTGAAGGTAGAAATCCTTACTGGCTCAATAACAACTAGCACTCCATTGACGTTGTCAGCCTCCTCTGTCTGAAAACTCAGCTTTTTTAGCTCTGAGCTTTTTTCACCTTTGTCACAGGACTAAGCTGTTACTTCATGGAATTGTGAACTACAGCTCCACCTTCCTATAACGTCACATGACTGAGCTGTTACTTTATGTTAGCAGGTGCACCATCCACAGCCATGATTTCATAAACCCAGCCCCCTTGTTAGATTTCGGCTCAGGGTTTAGGGCATTTGAGGAAGTTCAGTAAACAGACCATGACCCCATATGACATGGTCTCCAGAATAGGCAACTACTTCTGCCATCTATAGGTAAATCAGTGCTCAAGCTCATTTTCACCAACTCAAGATAGAATATTCATGGTGGAAAGCACAGCAATTAAGCATAGAATATTTGTCAAATTTACTTCTTAGTTTGCCTGTGACTAAATACATTGAAGTTGCTTGAGCAATTGTCTTACCACATCCCAAGATCGATTGTCACCCTATATTCAAATACATAGTGATTGACATGTAATTTTGATCTTTTCAGCTCCTGTCATACTCTTATTGCAAATAGTTGTTTCCCTACTTCATTTTTGTACTGTGTCCTTGTAAGAATTTGTTGAGCACTGTGATAGACCTTTTTTGAAATAATATTTCCCTAAAAATGTCGAAATACATTGGCCCAATTTGCGTAGATTGAGGGCATGTTCAGCATATGTGTAACAATCAGCAGGTTTCTTCTCTCAGAATTCAAAGTTGGACTGTCTAAATGGACTGAAAAGGGTAGACTTTTTGCCCCAAGCTGCTTTGGTCCACTGGATATTTTACTGCAAGATGAATAACAATATGAAACCAGGGACTATTTTCTTATGTATTCTATTTTGGACACTTATTTTTGTAAATTAATTTATTGATGTTACATGTTGTCATTTTTGGAGATGTCAAATACTAATGATTTACAAGTTCAGTGTATTGTCATTACCCCTTGATGTCAGTGAAATGTTTTTGATATTGAATGGTCTTTATTAATTTTGATGTTTCTGAAACAGGTCTGAGAAAAATTATCTTAGAGTTTTCCCACTGTAAACAAGCTTTATGGGAATGTTTGCTGTGTACATGTAAAAATGTAAAAGATAACTGTGTACATGTGAAATGGAACATGATAAAGGTTTTAAGAATAAGATTGTTTTTTTTAAAACACAGTGAGTAGCTACAAGGCTTCAAAGGAGTGACTATCATAGTTCTAGTTAATGGAGGGTACTTTTTTTTGTTAATTTGAAAGTGATCCATCTCCCTGATTCCTGGATTAGATCACTCCCCTTTTTTGGAGTTTCTATATTAAAATGAGAAGGCATTCATATGTTGAGCATGCAGTAAATGGGAAAAACATATTGTCCTTCTTTCAATTTAAAATGTACATGGGAATTGAGTAAGTCAGAGGGATCGTGGTTAGTAAGCCACCCAGTGGCCACAGCACAATATAAACTTGGTGCAACCAATGCCTGCTACATCATGTAGAGGCTGAGAAAAACTACTGCAATAGAGGACATTCTTGTGAAATGAGAATTGCATACTGTGAAAATGCACCAAAGGTTTTGTGAGGGACATTTTGTGCTTCCAAAAGTGAACTTTAATTTCGAATGAGAAACTCTTATTCATTTGAGTTGAACGGCAGATTTACATAGGCATGCCAGACCCAAAGACAGCTCATGGACTTTTTCTGTGCAATTCATCCTTCCTATTACCAAAGACAACCAAAGTGAAAAGGTTGTGGCACTTGTCAGTAGTTGATTTTAATACACATGGAGTAATATGACATTATCAAGTGTATTACTGTGTTACTGTGTCACTGATTGACCACTTGGGACCACTACAGAAGGCACATCATGATCTCAGTCTTTACTTTCCGGTGATGACAGGCAATTACCAGAGAGCAGAAGATTTTCCAGAAACAGGAAACCTACCCTTGACAATTGTTCCTTTATCAGGGGTGTACCAGACTTGCCATTCATGCGCTCATTAAATAGGTATTTCCCAGAGGTTGTGTCCCAATCAAAAAATGCATGACTCTGCCCAAGATGTTCCTGTAGCCCTATAAGAGTTGGAGATCCCCTCAACCCAAATGATATTTTCTGAAAGAAATGACCACTATGGTAAGCATAATACAGAAGAAGAATTATTTTTTTGTGGTAAGTTCCTTTTATTAATCAAACCATGAGAGAAAACAATCAATAGCAAAATCAGTGAATTATCAGTGAGATGCCCCAATATTTGTGATACAATTATTTGAAGTGCACAATCAAGTATCATCAATTTGGGACACTGGACATGCACAAAATTCGAATCAACATTGGTGTTGTGCTAATTCTCAATGGTGTTTCAATCTGATATACATGAGTGATTATCATCAGAACTGAAGTGACTATTGCCCTGAGACTGAGCCATCAATTAGAAATTAACTTTTGCTTGATTTCCTTATCCACGTTCTAATAAAATACATGTTCTCCACTCTAAATCAGGCATTTACAATTCCTTCTCATGTACACAATTAGGGCCTCTTTAAGAGTATGGCAGTCTTATGACCGCTACACTCACGGTGGCGGTCTGGACTGCAGGGAACCGCCAGCTCCACCAGGATCATGGATCCCGGTGGCCTAGTGGTGGCGGGGATCCTAATCTGCCAGGGTAGTGCTACAAGAAGCGCTGTCCTGGGCATTATGACCTCGTTTTCTGCCAGACTTTTCATGGCGGTAACACCATCATGAAAAGGCTGACGGAGAACAGGTGCAGTGGTCCACAGGAACCCCTGCACTGCCCATGCACTTAAGTTTCCACCTGCCACATAGCAAGAAACCCTTAGTAACTCCGGCGGGGAGATCACCATGCAGGCGGCAGCCACCATGTCGGGAGTTGGCAAATGGACTTTTCTGTCCGCCGAACTCAAAATAACCCCTTAGGCTGAATGATAATAAACTAAGTTGATGTGTCTGTAACTTCAAGGAACCTTCAGCCAGTTGCATACTCAAAGAAATTAGTTTCCTCAAATCAGGAATTTATTACATAGAATCTCCAAGCACCAAGTTTCCAAAGAGCTTCTCTGTTTCTGTGCGCAGAGACACTGAATTTCCATGGAGGATCTTGTCTTCTTTTAACTAATATACCATATGCTAATTCTGTGTTACTCAAGGAGACCTAACACAGGGTGAGTAGCTTTCTATAAGTGTAATTGGAACACTGACAGAACTTCGTTCATGTCTCTCCTCTACATTATAATAACAATGAGAAGCATTATTCTGGTCTCTTGATGTTTAATGTGCCAACCTGTTTCTGCATCCATTATATTCAACATTGGTGTCCAGTAGTTCAGAAAAAAAGTTGAAGGGGGGCTGTGAAAATAGTAAGAAGTGTGAACAATTATTGGTTTAAAAAAGATGTAACTCATTTTTCTACCACCTCCAGTTTTTGATACATCTTTCAGTCTAACGTAATACTGTCCACCATATATAAAATGTGTTCTGAAGGCCCATCAACCATCATGATGGAGTAATGTTGGTCAGCCAATCCCTATTACTCTGTCCTTGTTCGTCAATTAGAACTCAATCAATATTGGTATACAGCAGACATCTGTCTACCATATTTAGATTTGACTGCTGTCGATATGGGAGGGAGACCAGCAAGGCGAAGCATATAAATGCAAGACATGTTTTTAGATGGCAAACATGCCCGTACCTTTTGCATTTCTAACACTTATTACTGTTTAGCGACTACTTGAATATTTTAAAACTTGCCTTAAATCAAGCATGACTTCTAAGTTAAGCATGTCTTCTCTTTGATAACGGGTTGAACTGACAATGATGTGACTTTAGGGGTTTAGCCTGATAAGATGTCTTAATATTACTTGAGGTGGCTAATCACCCACCACAAATAATAATCACATTTCTTACATCACTCTTGTTTTCATTTTTTCGAAACTTTTCTATAAAACCATCCTCACAATTTTATGGCGTTTAATGTATACTATCAATATTCAGACTAACTCATGTCATAATTCTTATTGTTTGAGTGAACCTTTTTTCGGACTATACTTCATAGACATTTGCTAAGGCATAGTATGTTTGAGGCAGGGATAAAAGAATTATCAAATCTAACTTTTAAAACGTCTGAAGCATCATTTCAGCCCCAAACTGCGAAGCACATTTCTTTACATAAAACTCACTTTGTGCCACATCCTGGCCCAAAACGTTGAAATATTGGATCTTCTTTTGTCTGAACACAAGAAGGAGACCCCTTCTGTATTGTTAACAGTGTATTTTTAAAAACGTTGCTTGTGAAAATATATATGGAATAACCCTTACAATTGTGAAGTTGGAACTATCTGCTCAATATCATTCCACACAATTTAAGGTATTACCTGTTTTAAAAGTTATTATATGTTTTAATATACTCAGTAATGGAAAGTAATGTTTTCCATTGTAGATAAGTTCTGTGTGGGCTAATATGTGTACCAAAATCTAAATCAGGCTTCAAATTTTAAGAAATACAGGCAATAGTTGTAGCATGTTAAGTATCAATTGTGTTTTTATTTTATTTTTGTTTTTGCTAAGCTATCCAGAACACAAACTACACGTTCTAATATGATGGTCATGTTACTTCAAGAAAAACATCTAAAACTTTTGGCAGCACATTTAAGAGCCTGTAGCACCACCGAAACGTGACTTTTTTGTGGCTTAGCGCCACCTTATAAATATGGCCCCTTCACAAGCAGCACTTTGTGTGGAAGGGACATGTAATGGGTGTTGCTGTGGGTGTGCCACAGCAACACCCATTGAATTTTGACACTGTCTCCGATTTACGAGTTTTCGTAAACCTGAGGCAGCATCAAAATCTAACGCCACCCCAGGGGGTATTCTGAAGCACACATAGAAAGAGCAAATCGCCATTTAAGATTTTTTTTCTGCAGAACTGTGTTCCTTCCTGCACAAGAACAATCTCCCCCTCAACGCAGCCATCCTTGCACTATAGTAAATACGGTGTATCTCTGCATTTTGAAAATGATGGTGTGGCACACTGTCAAATTTGGTGCAGCGCCACGCACCGTCATTTTCTATGAAATCTGGCACTTAGTAGGAACAGCTCCCCTGCAATGGACAACATATTGAAGACCAGCTGGGCTCAGTAGGTTTGTGGGATCAGCACCCTACCTCTTCCCTTCTCAATGAAGACTCTAGTAATGATACAGACAGTATCAGAAACATTATGATCCTACATGACTTCTGTGGTCCCATACCCCCATCAATGGTGGCCACCACTGTCCTGGTTTCTGCAACAGTTACAGATATTACAATACCTGCGGTTAACTAATCGGGGTCACAGAAAAGTTTTGACAGGACTGAGGCAAGACCTGCTGGTTGGAGTTAGAGGGAGGTCTGGCTACAGCAAAAACCTGATTGATGCTGCCACAAGGCAGGAGAAACAGCTAGGACACATCAAAGAACTTCTAACGGCACAGAATGATCTAATGAGGGCCTGCTGGAGATTTTTGGCTTCCCAAAAAAAGACTAAGGGACATATTTATAAGCCCCTAGCTCCACCTTGCGCAACATTTGCAGCATTTATTTCGATGCAAATGTGGCATTAAGGTGGCATTTCTCATGCGCCATATTTACAAAATGGTGCAATGCTTGCATTGCACCACTTTGTAAACCCTTGCCTGTGCCTGGCATAATGTATGCATAGGGCGTTCCCCAGTTAGGGCGGCTGAGAAAATGGAGCAAGGAAATCTATCAGAGCAGGCATTAAAAGGGGGCATACCATCTAAAAATGGTAAGGCAAATGGCTAATACGTACCTTTAGCAGATTTTATGTAGCATTGATCAAATAAATCACACATGCTTTCATTTTCTAATAGAATTTTCCCAGCAGCATGGTGGCAATTTACATTTTTCCCAATAAGAAATATTTGAGATTTTTATTATGAGATTGCAGTGAGCTGTTGTTCTTACAGGCATGTCTCACTATAGTACCAGGGTAAGCAAAATGGCGTTTGTGTTGAAAAAAAAACAGTTTATAGCGAGTGGACAAAAGAGACAGAGTGCAGTTTCACAAGCAAGTGCAAAATGATGTACTTTCTCTAGGCAGTCGTGGTTCACTGGGGTAACAGGAGGTGGCACGGCATGCATGTGGGGGGAGGAGGGGTGGAAGGAATTTTAATAAACAAAAAAAATAACAATAAACGTACGCCGCTCCCAGCCTGCCCTGCCGCCAATCCTGAAGTTCCACAAAACAGCGTCATGATTGGCTGGGAGTACCCAGCAAGGGTGCTTCCAGGCAGACTGGGAGCCTGTGCAGGCTTTCTCCAGCCCAGCAACACAGTGCCGGGCTGAAGAGAACACACTGCGCATGTGTGTTTGGCCAGCCCGAGATGGCCAGCCAAACATACATGCGCAGTAAGGGGAGTGCACAGTGCAGTCCCCTCACTGCTCGTCATCCCATGGTCCTGCTCCTTTCACAATGAAGGGATAATAAACATGGTTATGCTTTAACAACGAAGGGATTATAAACATGGTTTATTATCCCTTCATTGTGAAAGGTTCGCAGCTTCTGCTGCCCGCAAGGTGGCGATGCTCCTTCACCATAGCAGAGGAACCCCCCTTGTCCCTATGTCTCACAGCGATGGAAAAGAACCCCTTCAGCATTGTCGATTACAAAGGATGGGATGTTTGATTAATTATATGGTATAGTTCTGTTACACCTCCCCAAGTTGATTTTGGCATCTAAAGTGCATATTTGCTTGTCATTTTATTATATACCTTGTGCCACAGGTTCAATTCAAAACATAAAAGAGCCATATTACATAAATTACGTTTCTCATGTTATTGTCATGGTGAGGCGTGCACCTAAGCAGGCTTTACAATATTTTAAATATAGACCTAATGCAAGAAATGTATCCCCTAAATGTCCTTATTTAACAAAATGATATGTCCTAAAAAGCTACTAATATAAAGTTTAACTGTGTGCATGTTCATTTGTGTGTGTTATTTATATTTAGAATTAGTATAATATTCTTAGTTTCTATGGCCCAGATTTAAGAGGGCTTAGTACCTCCTTGCACTACATTAGCATTTTGTTTTTTACGCTAATGTGGCCCAACAAAGCCAAAATCGCCACGCACGTTTTACAAAGTGGCGCAATGCATGCATTGTGACACTTTGTACCCCCTTGTGCCACATTATGCCTACATAAGAAGAATGTATGTAAGGGGGACGTTCCCCCGTTAAGGGGGCCGAAAGAATGGTGCAAGATTTCTTTGGGCCATTTTCTTCAGCACTTTTAATGCCTACTCATAACACACGTTAAAAGAGAGCACACCATTGCTTCCAATGGGCCAATATGTACTGTTCAGGGTCAGAGGAAAAATTATGGCGCTAACCCTGAACTGTACATCAATAGCGTAAACAAAAATGCTATTACCCTATACCCTGCACCATGATGCGCCGTATTTTAAATACGGTGCACACAAGGTGGTGGCAAGGGGGCACTAAGGGGTGCAAGAAAAGTGGTGCTACACTGGGTACAGCATACATTTTCTTAAATCTGCCCCTAAATCCAAATGTAGACCCCTTCAATGAAACATTGTCCAATGGCTTTTGAACCACAATGCTTCTGCCTCGAATACCACCTGCAGCCTTGCCCCGCTGAACTTTACCTTCTCAGAGCACTGTCTTCAAAATGTAATCTAAGTCCGAAGTTAAACGCTGACTGGTCTCAATCCACTCTTTGTAAGCAACCTGTGCTCCATTGTGGTCGGCCATATCTTTTTACTTTGACTAGATAACGGCGGCTGGCACATTGATCTTTTAGATGCTCATTTTTCACCTTCAACTTTAAAAACTCATAACTTGAGTCCTACTGATTGGACTTTTGTTGATTTGGTGCGAAATAATTTATTAAAATTGACTATATATTTCTGAACTGGTATAGGATTTTTCTTGATTTGTGTTTTTACTCAATCACTGTGTGCTGCGTACATATTTCACACATTGTTTCCCAGCTAAGCTTGACTGCTTTTATGCTACCAGAGGGTTAAGCACAGGCTAATTTAGTGACTTTGGTGGTTCACTTTGGCAGGGATTGTGGATCACCCCCAATTCAACCAACAATCCAATTTCTCACTTTGACAACCAATACAAATTTAAACCACTTTTCTCAAATTACACATAAAATATTAGAACTTGTTCTAACAAATCAGACCATAGTGCAGACACTTGACCATGGAAACAACAATACTCAAAGATGTGACTTTCACAATGAGAGTCCAATACCTTAAGAATGAGGCCATTAGTGACTGGACTGCGGTGGATCAACACATAACACTGACATTTGACTCAAGTTAATGTGGAGCCACGGGTGAGTGTACACTGCTGCCTATAACATTTACAGAATGGGAGGAAGGAAGGGAGGGAAATAGTGAAGGATGTTTTTACGTCTCACGGGCATTAAATAATTATAGAAAACATAGATAGTTAAAAAAAATATTTGAGCATCAATTAAAATAAAAAAATAACACTTTTTACATTACTCCTCAAACATCAAAACTCTGATGGATCACACCACAGAGCAGACAGATGACCATAGAAACATCAAGACTCAAACAATTGACCTTCAAAGTAAGAGTCTACAACATTAACCACTAGACAACAAGTGACTGTACTATGGGGGAACAAAACATAACAATGTAATTTGTTTCAAAAATACAAAGTGATATGGAGCTATAGGTTGGTAGGAGCTGCAAGCTATATGATTTACAGAATAGGAGGAACATTTAGAGGCATGATATCACAAACAATGCCATGAATAATATTTTCCATCCCCAAAAATGTAAATCATTTATTTTAAATTATTGATTGGAGTTCAGATTTATTTGTTTTAAAGAAGACCATAGACCTGGCACACGACCATTGATACCCCAAGACACTAATACATAGCCTTCTCATTTATAGATTAGAGCTCAAATTATCCTTTATGTGTTGGATCAAAACATAATTATGGCATTCAAGTTAAAAATACAGGTCAATGCGATGCCATATGTGAGTTTACCCTGCTAGCTTTATTCTTTGCAGAATAGGTAAAAGTCAAGGAGAGCAATAGAGATTTTTTTTTTTCAGCTTAAGGGCATGAGATACTTGAAAACATTTATAGTATCAAAAATAATATTCGATCTTCAATAAAAATTAAACACACTTTTTTACGTATTTATTGAATATCAGAACTTCTTGTAATGGACCAGACATTAAAGCAGATACATAACCATTGAGATACCAAATCTCGAACCCTTAATGCTCACATGGAGAGTTTTAGACCATAACTGCCCCAAAGTGATACTTTTCTATGTTGGATTGAAATATAACTATGATATACAACTTAAAAATACAATTTAATGTGGAGCATCAGGTCAATGTACACTGCCAGCTGAAATCCTTATAGAATGGGAGTAAGAGTGTGAGAGAGATAGAGAAGTATTTTTTTACATCTTAGGGGCATGATTTAGTTAAAAAACACACAGTGCAAAAGATAATATTGGACTAATAATAGATAAAATGACTTTTATAAACGACTCAATAAATATCAAACTCTTAGTAATGGATCAGACCATAGAACAGACACATTAACATGGAGATACTGAGAGAGAAAGAGAGATAAGAGGGAGATTTTTTAATCGTAGTGGCATCATATACTTTAAAACAAATCATACCTAATGCCAAGAATAATATTTGACAATGAGTAAAAACGAATATTACTTTTTAAATTGCTAATTTAGTTTCAGACCTCTTTGTACCTGACCACAACACAAAGCAGACACATGACTAGTGATACACTAAACACTTAACCTTTATTTTCATTCCAACACATTTTATTTGGCATTTTAGCATTTTAAACATTGCAAGTTACATTTGTAGTTTCTGGTAGTGGATGTACACTATAATTATTGGCAGGTTGCATTGTGTAGTAAGTGTGGTTGTTGCTGCTTAGATGTAGCTTAATAAATGGTAGAGGAGAGTGAGGTGGGAATTGGTGGGAACTAGTGAGGACCAGGGAGATCCTTTTTGTGAGGCAAAGATAATACATGTGCAGAGTTGGGTGGACCTATATGATGCTTCAAAGTGCAATGTGGAGAATATTAGGGACTAAAATACTATGGATTGTGGTTTGGTGCTTCAGCAGTAACAATGAATAGTCTAAAATATATTAACAAATCACCCTAGTTGGTGGTGGCATGCAGAGAATGTCACCTTTAGGTGGTCTAGGAGCGTGCCCCTTTGTGCCATGAGGGGATTCTTCTAGAGGCTCCTGGCCTCCTGCCTATGCAATGCAGGTCCTTTGACCTCATCCCATTTGAAGAGATCTGATGTGCAGGTCGCAACCAAGGGTGGAGATTTAGACTATATGTTTTGTCAGGAGGAAGGTCAGGTTGGTCAGCTCTGAGTCTGCACAGTCTTTTTTGGCATGCTTGTGTATTCCCAGTGCTATGGAAGCCTAATCTGGAGGGATTGGGTTGGCAGCAATGGTGGACAATAGGATAGTAATTTAAGTCCAGAATGGGGATTAGGCAGGCTCAAGGATGTGAGTAATATTAGCTACAGTGCCGACCAAAGACCTCAGTAGACTACAAGTTGTGGGAAGCATTTATTGAAGGTCGCAGCAGAAAGGTATGCTCTGTGCTGTGTAGAGTACTGTATCAATTTAATTTAAGTTTTGAGGTCTGTGATACTAAACCGGACTTTTCAAGAGCATGGGCCCATTCCATATTTTGAAAGGTTCTGTTGCCTTGTGTTTCCCGCCTATAACTAATTTGAGTCAATGCTGGAGCTACATGCATACAGAAGGATTTATAGAACCTGGAAATATGCCTATGGCCTTGACCCATCATATAATGTCCGTAAACAAAGGGATCGAGCTCAGAACGTTAATCAGTGAAAGACCATACTTTACATAGAACAAGTCGAATAGTATTATTTAATTCAAATATATAACTTCCATAGTGAAAGTCTTTGACATTAACCCTAGAAAACAAGAGACTCTTTACAAGGTGAACTTTAAACATAACTATGACATTTGACTACAAAATACAAGACAATGTGGAGCCATGGGAATTCACAGAATAGCCCTTCAGTGGATCAGCTTCTTCAAGAGAGACTCAAGGAGAAAGTCAGGCTACCCGAGTCCCCCTCCAAACCCACTGAACAAATCTGTGGAGTCTCCTAGGGGTCATCACTCAGCCTCATTCTTGGTCCTCCTCCAAAAGGAACAACCCAGTCCAGTCTGCTAAGGCTGATTGTTAGAAATTGAGTTTCTGGTTGCTAAGGTATGCACCCTGTCCTAGCAGGAACTGCAGCCCTAGTCAGGGTAAGTCAGGTACACGCTAAAAGTTAACCTGTACTCACTTCAGGGTAGCTTGGTACAGAGTAGTCAGTCTTAACTTTAGAGGCAATGTGTAAAGTGTTTGTGCAACACTTCAAACACCAAAACAGTGAAATTAGTTTAATGAGCAAAACACCACCACAACATACAAAAATCCAATAGGTAGGATCAAGATATGAATTTTTAAACATTAAACTAAGTTATAGTACCTAAAATCATAAAGTGCCAATTAGGACTATGATCTGCTGTACCAGGTGAAATTCAAAAGTTCAGGCTGACCATGATGGAGCATGGGTTTTATACAATCCAAAACCAGTCCAGCTGAAGTTTTACCTTCTCAAAAGTTGAGCCAAGAGTTCCGTTCGCAGGGAAAAAGCTTGCCGGGTGCAAAGAGAGCATCAGTGGCCGTGGTCTGTCGGTATGGAGAGTTGGCTGAGCATCGCGGGCGGGTAGACTGGATCCTCACTGTCACAGGTGGCGGTGCTTAAGGGGCAAAGAGATGAACATCCGGTGGCTTGCGCTGATTCTTCATGCAAGCTGCACAATTCAGATGCAAGCAAGCGTGTTTGCTGTCTTGAAGAGCCCAAAAGCTTGATTTCAGGAACCACAAAATCACTTCCAAGTGCCCCTGGACCTGAGAGATGTCTCTTGAGGGTCAGGAGCTTGTTGTAGACAGGTTCAAGAGCTGACTGAAGCCTGTTATGCCCCTGAGGCTCAGATCAGGAAGTCAGCAGACTAGCTATTTTACTCACCCTGGTGACCCAGGAGCAAATTGGAGATGCAGGTCTAGTTCTTCCTTAGACAGGAGGGTGGCAGGCAGCAGGTCAACACATCAAGGCAGCACCTACTTCAGAGTATCCGTCCAGCAGAGTAGCATCTCAACAGAGTGGCTGTCCTTGCAGTAGCACAGCAGTCATTCTTACTGGCACAATATCCACAGGTCCAGAAGTGTTCTGAGTTGCTGGTATTTAAGGTCCAGTATATATACTTTGGTGCCTTGGTTCCGGAAGGTGGGAGAAGCTTCTAGACAGTAGCTTTGAAGTGCAGGGGCTCCCCTTCCTCCCTTGCCTTGGAACCAAGCTGGCTGGAGTGACAATACAGGGATGTTAGGCCTATTGTGTGGTGACAGGGCACAGTCCATTCAGGTGTAAGTGTGAGGCTGTGACCAACTCCTCCCTCCCATCCTGCCCAGGATGGCCTATCAGTCACACTTAAGTTTCCTTTGTGGGTGACTGTCTAGAGGGAGAGCACAATCCCAAATGACACCTATGACGTGCATTGGAGACAGTCTGCAGGTACTAAGAGCAGGAAAATGCCAACTTTCTAAAAGTGTCATTTTCAAAATTGTATGCACAAATCCGACGTGACCATTGAAGAGGATTTATCATTACAATTTCATAAGTACTAAACATAACAGGTCTACCCCTTCTCAAATGGAATTTCAGATCATTATCTTAATAAGCAGCGCCACTGGAATTATGCGATTGTACAGCTGTGGTGATTTTTGTATAATAGTACATTTGTTGCAGTTGCCACATAATCCATCATCTGCTTCATAGTCTGCAGATTCTAACAAAAATGTGTTTCTAGCTCAAACGGTTCAAAAATTAGTAAATGCACAGTGACATGTGTTGCTGCTCAGTGGAAGGCCCTTTTTAAAGGTTGACTGGTCAGCTTTCTGGAGCTTATTGCTACATCTGGGTGTCAAACTGGTACTAATGAGGTGCATCCAATGGCCAGTATTAAAAAGTTTAAAAACGGACAAAATAATGAAGTGATGCTATCACAAATTCGGTTTCATAATGCTTCATGACTTGCCTTTTCTTGCCTCATAATTTACTCAACTCTGCCCCATAATTTGATTCCCCTGCCATGTAATTCCAGTGGCCCTAATAATAAGGAATCCCTCATGTTGTCCTATGGGAGGGGTAGACCTCACAGCACTGAAAAACAAATTTTAGAGTTGTTCACTACTAGGGCTTGTAAAACTAAAATGTCCTACCTTTTAATAGCACAGCACCTTGACCTATGGGCTTCCTAGAGCCTCTCTTAGAGGTGACATATATGTAATAAAAGGGGAGTTTAAGGCTTGAAAAGGGGTTTTAAAAGCAAGGTTGACATGGCAGTTTAAACTGCATGCACAAGCTCTGCAATGGCAGGCCTGAGTCATGTTTAAAGGGCTACTGAAGTGGGTGGCACAGTTAGTGCTGCAGGCCCACCAGTAGAATTTATTTCACATGCCTTGGGCACATGTTTTGCACTTTACTAGGAACTTATAAGTAAATTAAATATGCCAATTATAGATAAGCTAATGTCACCATGTTTTAAGCAGAGAACACATTCACTTGAACACTGGTTAGCAGTGGTAAAGTGCTCAGAGTCCTAAAGCCACAAAAACAGGCCGGGCAAAAATGGAGGGGGAGAGGCAAAAAGTCTGAGTGAAGACCACCCTACAACTGACAGATCTAACACAGATCCTCTCTGAACCAGAACACAAGCAACCTAAGATCTGCGTCACACTGACTGGATCTCTTGAGTTGAGGTTAGATTGGCTCCAATAGAGCGGTGAGCATGGGATCTACATCTGTTCACACCCTTGCTGCTTAGGCAGTTACATGAAACAAACCTGATAGGAGGAATGCTTGCAATAAGATCAATTTCACCCTAGTTTCTATCTGAACGGGGTCTCTTCAGATGGAAGTAGCTTGATTACAATGTGCAGTGAGCACAGGTCCCATGTCTGGTCATAACCTTGCCACTTCGGCTGTTACATCACACACAAACCTGTGTTTAGGACGGTCTGTTCCCATGAGCAGCAGGATCAGTACTGATTTCTTTAAGGCTAGCCTTTGTCTAGAGTTGCATTGTGTGCAAAGAGCAATCAACTGTAATGCAGCTCTGAAAGGTTGACTGTGGCTGACATTAATTTAAGCATTCCTCTATCATCTTGTTTTTGATGCAATTTATGCCTTATTTGCAGGTATGTGCAGATGATGGACCTGGTCCTTTTGGCAGGGTCATCCCCAAACATTTTGTCTTCTACCTCCTATTTTTTCTGACTAGCTTTTGTTAGCTTTAAAACTCTGGGCACTTTACCACTGCTAACCAGTGGTAAAGTGTATGTGCTCTCTGGGTAAATTGTATTGGCGATTTGTTTATCCATGATTGGTATATTTAATTTACCAGGAAGTACCTAGTAAAGTGCACTAAAGGTGCCCAGGGCCTATAAATCAAATGCTACTAGTTGGTGTGCCGAACTGATTCTGCCACCCACATGAGTAGCACTGTACCCATAGCTCAGACCTGCCACTGCAGTGTCTGTGTGTGCCATTTTAAACTGCCAATTCAACCTGGCAAGTGTATACAGGCCCAAACCATTCCTTTTTTGTACATGTAAGGCACCCCTAAGGTAGGCTCTAGGTAGCCCCATGGGGAGGGTGCAGTGTATTTTAAAGGTAGGACAGGCACTGATGTCTTTTACATGTGCTGAAATACTGCTAAATTCGGTTTTCACTGTTGGAAGGCATATCTCTCTCATAGGTTAACATAGGGAGTGCCTTAAAATATTTTTTAAATGCAGTTTCCCATTGGGAGCAGAGAGAGGTTAGAGTTTGGGGTCTCTTAACTCACAATTTAAAAATACATATTTTGGTAAAGTTGGTTTTTAGATTATTAGTTTGAAAATGCCACTTTTAGAAAGTTTCTTGCTTAACCATTCTGTGCCTCTGCCTGCTTGTGTTTTCCACGTCTGGGTCTGACAACAGTTGGGCTGTTGTGAATTCCCTCTAAACAGCAACACAAAGGGGTGTAGCTTGCATATCCTGATGAGTCCTGAAAGGGCTGTGCCTGTCCTCACACAATGGAGTCTCCAACCTCCTGGTGTGTGTCTGGGGCCAGGCCTGGACAAGGCAGGATCTTGTGAACAACAGAGACTTTCCTTTGAAGTTGGCCTACTTCAAAGCCAGAAAGGAGAATAAGTAGTGTACCCAAAACTCCAGACTTTTAGATTACTTCTGGACTCAAGAAGGAGTACTGCCCCTTTGCCTGTGACAATGCTTTGCTGGGTTGGACTGCAGTTGATGCTTCTGCCTGAAAAGAAGACAAAGACTGGACATGGTAGTATATTCCTACTTGTGAAGTGTATCCAAGGGTTTAAACTGAGCTTGCCTCCTGTTTTGAAGTCTTAGGGCCATCAAAGACTTCCTCTGCCAGCACCTGGACTCTCTGCTGAGACTCCAACCCTGCCAAGTGGTGCCACACCAGTCCCTGTGCCCTTGAAAGGTAAAGTTGGTGGAACCAACGCAGAAATCCACGTACAGGAGCTGTGCGAGGAAAAAACTTGACACACGATCTGCAACACGGCTGTAAAAACGACGCACCACCTGTATTGTGGCTGAGAAATCAATGCACCACCTGTATCCTGAATGGGAAATCGGCACATCACCTGCATCACAGCTGCTGAAATTGTCACAGCCTCCAAGCAGCATGGCTCTTTGGGCCTGATTCTAACTTTGGAGGACGGTGTTAATCCGTCCCAAAAGTGGCGGATATACCACCTACCGTATTACGAGTTCCATAGGATATAATGGACTCGTAATACGGTAGGTGGTATATCCGCCACTTTTGGGACGGTTTAACACCATCCTCCAAAGTTAGAATCAGGCCCTTAGTCCCCCGGTGGCCTGATTTTGCACAGATCGTCACTGGGCATCAAAATCAACGTGAGGTGTCCATCCGGAAATCGGCACATTGCTCACTTGCAGGAGAGAAAAATTATGCATCGCCTACTTGCCTGGAGAAGAAATGATACACTGCCTCACTTATGAGTAACGAATCGACGCATCACTGACTTTTCCGATACACGCTCTTCCTGCGGCTTTATTTTTGACGCAAACCAGGTACATTGTTTAGCATCAACGCATCCTTTGTTTTCTATGGAGTAAGACTCTTTTTAATTTAAAAAATCATAACTTTACTTGTGTATGTTGGATTGTTGTCGTTTTGGTCTTGTTTGATTTAGATAAGTATTGGCTATTTTTCTAAACCTGTGTTGTGTCAATTTTGTCGTCTTTTCACTGTATTACTGTGTGTTTTGGCACAACTACTTTACACATTGCCTTTGAGATAAGCCTGACTGTTTATGCCAAGCTACCAAGGGGGTGAACAGGGGATATCTTAAGTATGTATCTCCAGTGCCCTGGCAAGAGAGAGGGTCCCTGCTTGGACACATTGAAAATTTACTGCCAGACAGATTTTAGTAATCTAAAAATCTGGGGGTTTGGGTCCCCTACTTATACCCCTTTCTACCTTTGAAGTAGGCACACTTTAAAGGAAAGCCTCTGTTTTTCACAAGATCCTGCCTTGCCCAGGCCTGGCTCCAGTATCACACCAGGATGTTGGAGACTGCATTGTTGTGAGGGCAGACATAGCCCATTCAGGTGAAAGTGACCACTCCTCCCTCCACTCTAGGCCGGGTGGCTCATCAGGATATGCAGGCTGCACCCCAGCTCCCTTTGTATCAGTGTCTAAGGGAGATTCACAAACAGCTCAACTGTCAGTTTGACCCAGACAGGGAATCCACAAACAGGCAGAGTCACATAATGGTTTAAGCCAGAAAATGCCCACTTTCTAAAAGTGGCATTTTTTAACTAACAATCTAAAAATCAACTTCACTAAAATTGTAAGTTCAGAGACCCCAAACTCCAATTTGTTATCTGTTCTCAAAGGGAAACAATACTTTAAGGTAATTTAAAGGCAGCCCACATGTTCCACCTATGGGAGAGATAGGCCTTGCAACAGTGAACAACTAACTTGGCAGTATTTCACTATTAGCACATGTGAAAACACATCATTCAATGTCCTACATTTAACATACACTGCACTCTGTCCATGCAGCTACCTAAGCCTACCTTAGGGGTTCCTTACATGTATAAAAAAGGAAGGTTTGGGCTTCGCAAGTGGGTACACTTGCCAAGTCAAATTGGCAGTTTGAAACTGCACATACAGGCACTGCAGTGACAGGTCTGATCCATGTTTACAGGTCTACTCATGTGGGTGGAACAATCAGTGGTGCAGGCCCACTAGTAGTATTTGATTTGCAGACCCTGGGCACCTCTAGTGCACTTTAGCAGGGACTTACTAGTAAATCAAATATGCCAATCATGTAAAAGCCAATTACACATACAATTTCACAGAGGGATCACCTGCACTTTAGCACTGGCCAGCAGTGGTAAAGTGCCCAGAGTAGCAAAAACAGCAAAGACAGAGTCCAGTTCACAATAACAACCTGGGAAGTAGAAACTAAATATTGGGGAAGACAACCCGAAAGATGCCAGGTCTAACACATTTTAGTTACACTCTATCTTTCCTTTCTTTCTATTCTATACATGATACAGCCAGCAGTGCGTACACTACTGTGACTCCACAGTGACTTGTAATTTAGAGTTCCTCCTCGTCGAACACTGCCTGCAAACTTGCCTCGCTAACTTTACCTACTCAGAACACTTTTTCCTGAAATTTCTTCTAAGTCTGAAGGTAAGAACCCACTGGTATCCAACTCACATTCCACTGAGGTCAGCCATATTTTTTTACTTTGACACACACTACTGGACCAGATGGCCACAGTTGGCGCTTTGATCCTTTAGGTACTAGTTTCTACTTTAAAAGTTAAATAGTCACATCTCTGCCTTTACTAATTGGATTTTTGTCATTTTGGTGTCAGATAATTTATTAAAATGCATTCTATTTTTCTACAGGTGTGTGGAGTTTTTCTTGCGTTGTGTTTTCACTTCATTACTGTTTGTGTGTTTCCTCTACAGTTTATACATTGCCTCTGAGTAAATCCTGACTGCTTTTGTGCCAAGGTACCAGAGGGTTAAGCACAGTTTAATTTAGTGACTTACCCTGACAGAGATTGCTGTTGTTGCTTTAACAGAAGTAACACCTAATTCAAGCAACAACCCAGCCTCTCACATTGGTGGCAACAACAGGATCCAGTACTTGTATTTGTGCAGTGTCAAACAGTGATTTGAGTATCACAAAAATCCCATAGAAATATTTTGACACCACAATTGACTTCTTTTTTAAATCTACTTTGTTTTCCATTGACAGTTTCCTCCTTTTTCTACATTTAAGTGCCCTACCTCCTGTTTATTTATGTATCTTGGAGATGAAGTAGCTTAATGTTGACACCCTGACATGTCTATGCTGCGGAGGCTCTGTAAGAAGGCCACAAAATCGGATCTCCAGATGGCTCTCCAAGCCTATGAGAAAGTCATGAGGTAGCATGCTAACCTAGAGGAGGATGAACTGGAGGTGTAGTATTAATATTGACATAGTCTATGTTGATGTATACAGTGATACATTCTCATATACAACAAAATCACATCACTATTAGCAAATTCACCTGTCATGACCTTGCCATCAACTCTGACTCCAAAGGACGTGGTCAGGCAGGCTCTGAGACCTAGGCCTGAGGTTACTTACTAACAGGTCACTGGTGGGGAGCATTTAGCCAGCAGACAAATGCATGAACAGGAAACTCAATATCAGTCCCACAGATAGTCACAGTGACACCACAATGGTCCCAGGAGATTGGCCCTAATAAAGCACATATGGCCGGAGGAGTGCACACATTCCCAAACACCTTAAAGTCAGACGACACATGTAGTTAACAACAAGTAGCCAATCAGAACATAGCGCTCACAGTCACACACCATGATCACTTGCACCTCAGGCCGGACATGAGGACAGTTTATCCACACAAGCTTGAGGCCCACCTGCAGTTGTTATCAGGACCTAATTTATGACTCTAATCCTGGCACAAAAAACTGTGTTGTTCCGATTTGTTTGCATTCCCCGAGGAGCTCAAAAAAAGAGACCTGAATGGGGCTGAGGCAATTTTTGTCTATTATGTGTGTGGCGAGGGAAGCAAGGGAGCTTACTAAACCCGCTATACAGGCATGAATTCTGCTAAATTCTTGTTCCCTGACAGAATTATATCTACTTGAGACTACATTACCTCACCACTACTTTATTTTAAATAGGTTCAGACTAAATCTTGTACATTGGCTGCTCCCTGTACCCCAGGGGAGGCAGAAGGTGGAGGATTGGGCCCCCTTGTGATCATTTATCCTCCCATGATACCCTCTATTTTGTGTTGTTCTGTGCTAATTTTTCTTTACCACTACAGTACTTTATTTTGCCATTGCTAAAAGGGAAGGGTGTTGTACAAGCTAAACCGGCCCTGATGTATCCTCAGATCCTATCTAGTCCCCCGGGTTACGTTTATGGCTGCCATTAGGCAGAGGAAAAGGTGGGCCTGGTAGGTTTATTATCTTAGAAAGATTGGCCTCTAGATGAAATATATTTTGTACTGTTTTTCTGTAATTTGGCATGCATGTATTTTGTTTTTATCTATATAACTCATTTGTAGGTGTTTTAATGTATTAATGCTCTGATTGTTTAATGTCTTGACTGAATTTTTGTGTGTACTTTTATGTTTTAATTAACCAAATAAAGTAAATTCTGACCCTAACTCTAAGACAACTGTTCACATTCTTTACCCTCAAAGGAATGCTGTAATTTTTTTATGGTACTCAGAGAAATGTATAAAACACAGCCTAGATCAACTGTATCTTGAGACACTCCTCAGACCCTTGTTCTGTGATTGTTCTCCCAGCCGTAATGTTTAATTAAACAAACTGTTCTTTGCCAAATGCCTCTTGTCATTCATTTCTTCAAGAAGGTAAATTCACATTTGAGCAACAGGAAGGAGCACATTTTGATGATGAGAAGGAAATAGGGAACTTAAACCTGAGCTTTGAGCTGATAGGAGAGAACAACTCTCCCCCAGATGGTCCCCAAGATAGGGCATGGAGAAGGGTGTTGACTGGAGCCGGTCCACAGAGGAGCAGGAAGACAGAAAGGCAGAAAGGGAGCTCAGACTGAAGCTGATCAAGATTAAGCTTGAAGCAGGGGAAGATCAAGGATGATAGAACCTTGGCCAGTGAAAAAGCTCTCACAGATGAGAAAAGGGCTTAGGCGGAAAGGTCCTTGGCAAAAAAGAAACATTTGCTGGCACATGGAATGGGTCTGAAGGAGCTGGAGCTCAAAGCAAGGCAGACTGCAGGCTCCAGTAGCAATGGTGGCAGCATTTCCCAGAGTCCACTGGAGAAAAGAGGTTCCACATCCCAAAGGATGTGGTGCCTAACCTTGGTGTGGGAGATGACAAAGACAACAGGTTGAGGCCTATGATGTTGCCCTGAAGATGCATTGTCACTGAGAAAGTGTTGGGGGTCAGCCTCTGGAGGCATATTCCCAATAAAAGGAGGGACCCCCTCATGAAGGAGTCTATGGCAAGGAAATATGAACTCACCCCAGATAGATACAGGCAGAAGTTTAGGGACAGCCAGATGTTGCCTGTCAGACCTGGGTGGATTATGTTGATCATATTTGCAAGACACCGGTAATGTGAAGGGCAGTTGTGTGAGTGATTACAAACAACAATACAACTTGATTGCTAGAGGGCACATGTCCAGTCTTTATTTTACAGAGCTGTGTCAAATCTTTGTGGATAATATGCTTTCTGACCCCAGGGTGCTTTCTAAGGAGGCAGACCACTGAATCAGCACCAGGTGCTACAAGAAGGTTTCTAGGGTGGTATACCAAATGGATGGTTATGATTTCTATCAGAAAAAAGAGGGGGAGATAAAAATAGGAGGGGGTTGTCTCAAGGCCACCAAAGGGATCTCAGGGAAAAGGGTCCCAGACCCAATCTGACCAGAAAAAAAGGATTGGTTGTCAAGAACATTGGTACATTTTTCCCCAGG
The DNA here is from genome assembly GCF_031143425.1 of Pleurodeles waltl. NCBI lineage: Eukaryota > Metazoa > Chordata > Amphibia > Caudata > Salamandridae > Pleurodeles > Pleurodeles waltl. Next base: position 919,876,228 of record NC_090447.1, read on the forward strand.
TGATATGGCTGTTACCAGTTTGGGCACACCAAGGGCGATGTCAAGTGTCCCAAGATGGTACAGCCCCTCAGTGGTAAGCAAACCCCAGGTTAGGCAAGTAAGGCACTTGAGGAAGAGATGGCCCAGTTAATGTAAGGGAGATAACAGAGGTTAACCTAGTGTCCCTGGACGAATGAGAGATGGTGTCCAAACTGACATGCCTTTGAAGACCTCCAAGTACAGACAGTGGGTCACCATCAATGGAAATAGGGTGGAATCACAGAGGGGCACAGAGCAGGCAATGCCTAATGCATTCTGTAAGGTTGTAGTAGCATGCAACCGGGAGAGGCAATACACTCTGGCTCTGATTTCCTTTGAGTGGGAGCTGTCTAAGGTTCTTTTAAGTTAAATGCTCTGGAGCACACAGGCTGGAAGGAAGTCAGTTTATCTAAGTGGTCTGTGTGACTACAAGGTTCATGGGTGACCAAGGGGGGAGTCAAAGAAGCCTGGAGCCAGGGAAAAAGGCTCAGGCAGCTGCCAGAAAAGGGGAGAACAAGGGACCAGGGAACTATCTCCTGAAACTCCCCGAGTGAAGGTGGATGGGGTGCAAGAGAAGATTGCCTTGAAGCCTACCAGGGAGGACATTGCCTCTCTTGAAGACCTACATAAACTTGTTGGATGACCAGTAGAGGGTAGGTACTCCAGGGAAGAGTTTGGTAAGGCACAAAAGGAGTGCCAAACCCTAAAGGGCATGGAATATTAGGTTGAAGATGAGGGAGCTGGTGGCACCTTTGTAGCTCACCTCATTTTTTGGGAGAATGACCTTCTGTTGAGTGAGCCTACCTCTCCTGAGCATGGGGCAATACATATTTTGGTGGTCTCCCATTGCAACAGGGGTTGCTACTGAGTCTGTTTCATGAAATCCACCTGTCAGGACATCTGGGGCAGGACCAGACTTTTGTCAGGCTGGTCTCCCACTTCTATTGGGTCTTGATGAAAATAGCCTGAGATACGTTTTGCAGGACATGTGTCACCTTCCAGGCCAGTAAGATAACAGCGAATAAGTAACAGAATTCCCTGAATCCCCTACCTGTTCTTGGAACCCCATTTGAAAGGGTAGGAATCTCCATTGTTGGATCCTTGGACCACAGAACTGGCTTAGTCATCATTTTAATCCTGGTTTTGATGGAACACATGACTAGATACCCAGAGGCAATTTCTCTTTAGCCTGTGACTGCATAGACAGTGGCTAGTACCCTGAAGGAGATTTTCACTCAAGTAGGGTTCCCCAAGCAAGTGATGTCTGACAGGGGACACCAACTTGACTTCAGCATATGTAAAGTCCATCTGAAGAAGTGTGGAGTAACATACAAGTTCTAAACACACTACCACCCCAAAAATCAATGGGGTTGTTAAAAGTTTAATAAGGCCCCAAAATATATAATTATGGCCTGCATGAATCCATGAAGAAAGGGCTGGATCTTCTCCTGCCATGCCTACTTTTTGCCTTTAAGGCAGTGCAAAGAAGGGTGTTAGGTTTAGCCCATTTGAACTTCTTTTTGGAGACTGTGTTAGGGGGCATCTAAGTCTGGTCAAGGAGGGATGAGAGCAAGCTCCCAAGATCCCTCATCAGGATGTCGTTAGCTACATGGTAGCCCTCAGAAACCAGATGGCCAAGTTCTGGAAGAAAGCTTCTGCGAACCTTGAGGTGAGCTAGGAAGTTATGAGACTCTGGGATGACAAGAAGTCGCTCTTGTGGAGTTTCAGCCTGGCCTGAAAGTGAGGGTGATGGAGCCAGTGGAGACCAGATTCATCCAAGACCTTTGGACTAGGCTCTGTGAGGTGACTGAGAGGAAAGAGGAGGCCACCAAACTTGGTGGACCTCAAGACCCCAAGGAACCTCTTAACGGTGCTCAATATCAATCACCTCAAACCCCTCTATGAGAGGTCAGAGGCCACCATGCCGTTGGTGACAGATGATGGAGAGAAAGAAGATGTGGAGCCTTAACCTGATTTTCTATCATTTATTTAAAGAAATAGATGGGTCAGTGGAAGGTGTCAACCTCTCTCCTACCCTGACTGATGCTAATTGTTAGGACAGTTAGCTTAACTGTTTTGCTTCACTCCTGGTCTTGCACACTTGTGTACCAATGATAGAAATACTGGGGACAGCTGGATTGTCAAAAAATAAAATATACTGGTTGTCACACAAACTGAGGGCCAGAATTAAGGACATAGGCCCTCATTAACACATTGGCAGTAAGTGATAAAGTGGCGGAAAAACCACCAACAGGCCGGCGGTAATTACTGCTAAATTATGACCATGGCCGTGAGAACTCCCATAGACAGCCAATGTACCACACCATCCGCCAGGGTGTTAACACCACACATAAAGGCGGTCGCCATCAATAGCCAGGTGGACGACAAAGTACGGACCACCATATTATGACACAAGAAACCACCAGGATTTCCGGGGTGGTGCCAACGCCATCAAAAGCCTGGTGGAAACATAAAACAGAAAACAAAAGACTCACCAACAAGTACACGGAGGACTCCCCCGCCACTATGGAACCGGAACTTCAAATCTTCCCGATGGTCATCTACGCCATACTCCACTTGGAATACCAACGCCGACAAAGACGACGAATGTGAGTACAGCCGCCTAACACACAAGGGAGGGGGGAGGAAAAGGAGAGTGACACACACACTCACAACACACACCAGACACACACACACCATACACACAACCAGCTGCAGACATAAACCAATAGCACACGACACACAGCACAATAAAGCAAGGACCACATTGCAGACTTACTGAAAATGTATAAGCAAGGGAAAAGCCACCACATGAACCTGATATGTACAATTGTCCACAAATGGCCATTGCCCAGTCCAAAGTACAAAGGGCCCACATGGCCACAGGGCACAGTCCATGGCCCAACTTGTCTCATGACATCAACTGCACAGAACCTGCAGGGCCATCATTTTGCAAGTGGGCAGGTGCCTCAGGAGAATGGGGGGTGGGGGCACCTCAGCCAAATTCAGGAACTTTCCCACTGGTTTTGGATGGGGCTCCATGCCCATTTCTCTGTACTGGGGAGTGCAAGGCCAGTCTCTCAGGTGGGTGACTTTCCCACTGGTTCTGGAGGTGGTTCCATGCCCATTTCTCTGTGCTGGGGAGCGCAAGGTCACAGTCTCTCAGGTGGGTGACTTTCCAACTGGTTCTGGAGGGGGCTTCATGACCATTTCTCTGTGCTGGGGAGTGCAAGGCCACAGTTTCTCAGGTGGGTGACTTGCCCACCAATTCTGGAAGGTGCTCCATGCCCATTTCTCTGTGTTGGGGAGTTCAAGGCCACAGTCTGTCAGTTGGGTAATTTGCCCACTGGTTCTGGAGGGTGCTCCTGTACAGCAGTCCCAGGAGGGTAGCCCATATGCCCTCTCCTCTGCGGGAGCCTATATGCAGATGTGACTGTGAGGGTGGTAAAGGAGGAGGAGGGGGAGACAGTGGAGGCAGTGGATGTGGTTGTGTCTGCAACTGTCTGGTGTTTGTGTGAGTGCATGTGTTTGACTGTGCTACTCTTCTGTGGTGTCCTGTGTGCATACTCACCTGTAGGTGTGCATGGAATGGGTTGGGGTTGAGGAGACTGGGACACCACGACGGGGTCAGCAGGGGACACCACAGACAGCAACTCCTCCTCTGACGGAAGCTCCCTGGCGGTGGTGGACACCTCTGTGCCCACCCCAACAACAGGTAGAGCCGCCACCCCCCCCACCAGCACTGCCCTTCCAGCAGCCCCTCAGCGTGTTTCCCGTGCCTGCTCACCCAGGAGGGTGGGAATCTCCTTCTCCCCAGGCACCTCAGGCTCTGCCCCAGTGATCCCTCACTTTTGGGCAGTCAACCATTCTGAATGCCATCCAGGGTGTTGAGAGGCATTTGCAACAAACAAATGCATACCTCAAGGGCATTCACTCTCGCGTGGCGGCCCAACAGAGAGCATTTCAGGCTCTGGCCTCCGCACTGATGGCAGCCATTGCCCCTGCATCCAGCCTCCCCCCTCCAACTTCCTCTACCCAGTCCCAATCCCCTCAACCCAATCCCAAGCGCACCTTCATACCAGCATTCACCCAACTCAACACAAAGAAGGGCTCAGGCAAACACAAGCACCACACTTCATCTCACAGGCACTCATATAAGCACTATCCCCATGCAGACACACCAACATCCACTGCCTCCACTGGGTCCCCCTCCTCATCGTCCACCTCCCTCTCAGTACTGTCTACACTCACACCTGCATACACTACATCCTCATCCACTACCTCCATCACCAGCATGCCCATCACTACACACCCCTCACTGGCAGTCACCACCCCCACCTCCATGCACACGTCCCATGTGTCCTCTTCCACTGTGTCTGTGACCCTTTCTCCCAAAGTACACAAACGCAAGCACCCACCCACCCAACGGCCATCCACATCACAACAGCATTCAGCCCATGCACCTGAACCCAAACTCAGCAGACAGACACTTCCTACAACAACTTCCTCTTACTCCACTCTCAGACCTCCTCCCTCTTCCCGTCCCAGTGTCCCTAAGAAGCTTTTCCTGGCAAACATTGACAACTGCCCTATCCCTCCTCCCCCGCCCTTACCCTCGGGTCAGGGTGGCCAAAACCCAGCCCAGCACCTCAGCCTCCAAGTCAACATCTGCTGTGGTTCATGCAGCTGTCAAAAGCTCAAAGGGGGCACCGGTCAGCTAAGCCATTGTGCCACCAACCCCTGCCAAGGCAAAAACCATTCCGCTATCTGGCAAGGTGAAGAAGAGGACAGCATCCAGCAAAGGGAAGGAGTCACAACCACCCAGCAAGGCCACCTCAAAGACTCCAGCTGCCAGACCAGAGGTGACACCACCATCTGCCAAGGTGAGGAAGGGGCACAAAACACCAGGCAAGGCACTTCAGCCATCCGAGGCTGCAGGTGAAGGCCTGGTGGCTACCAGCACAACCGCCAGCACCGCCACCTGTACCGCAGGCAGCACCGCTAGCAGCCCCGCCGCCTACACCGCCGCAAGCACTGCCACCTGCACCGCCGCAAGCACCACTACTGTCAGCAGCAGCAGCCCCAGTGGGCAGCTGTCCGAGGCTGCAGGAGAAGGGCTCGTGCTTCCCCCCACCACTGTCAGCACCCGCACCTGCACCGCTGCCAGCACACCACCTGCACCACCGCAAGCACCACCACAAGCACCACCACCTGCACCGCTTACAGTAGCGCCACTGCCAGCAGCAGCAGCCCCAGTGGGCAGCCATCTGAGGCTGCAGGAAGGGGGCTGGAGCCCTCCACCACTGGCAGCACCCCCACCAGCATCGGCACTACCACCACTGTGCAGCCGTAGCCACCACCGGATGAACTCTAGCCCTGCCTCCCTGGACTATCATGCATACTGGTCACTGCAAATCTAGTGGCTCAGACACCCAGGTGAGGGACTGTGAACTGCCACACCCAAAGTGTTGCATCACTGGGCACAGAGACCAATCCAGAACCAGTGGAAGAAGGCATCCACTCACCATATCCTTGGCAGGATGAAGCACACTGGGCACAGAGCCCCCTCCAGAACCAGTGGAGAAATGCATCCACTCACCGTCTCCTTGGCAGGATGAAGCACACTGGGCACAAAGCCCCCTCCAGAACCAGTGGAGACATGCATCCACTTGAGAGACTGTGGCTTTGCACTCCCCAGGCAGTGGGCAAACCACCCACTTGAGAGACTGTGGCTTTGCACTCCCCAGGACCAGGCAGTAGGCAAACCACCCACTTGAGAGACTGTGGCTTTACACTCCCCAGGACCAGGCAGTGGGCAAACCACACAATTGAGAGACTTGAAAGACTGTGGCTTTGCACTCCCCAGGATTGAACAGTGGGCAAACCACCCACTGTAGAGACTTGAGAGACTGTGGCTTTGCACTCCCCAGGATACATCAGTGGGCATGGAGCCCCCTTGTTGATCTGATGTCGTTCACTCATCCGGCTGAGGTGCCCCCCCTTCTCTTCCCCCTGAGGTGCCTGTTCTATTTCTATCTGATGCCCCTGCAGTGTTCTCTCTGTTTTGATCTGGTATCGTGTGTGGGCCTCGCCCATGTATTTTGGGCCCAGTGGTCCACGGACTATGAGTGGTGCAATACCTGGACTACTATTCTTGGTGTATATTTTGTTGATAGTGTACATATGTATATTTTTGCGTACTGCATTTTGATATATTACAATGGTTACATTCATTTCCTTTTGTCTTTGCATTCTTCTGGGGAGGGTTGGGGGGGTGTAACTATAATGTATAGATATGTATTAGCGTGTGTGTTGTAGTGGGTGAGGGTGGGGGTGTTGCGTGTGTGTGTCCCTGTTTTTTCCCTTCCCCCTCCCCTGTGTCGTAGGTGCAGTACTCACCGTGGTCTTCGCCGCCAGCGTTGTTGCTCCTGGTACAGGAGCAGGAAGACTGTCGTAGGTAGGATTTGGAGTTCCGGGTCCATGGTGTCCTCCTTCCTCGTGGAGTGTGTAGAGGAGAGCATTTTCCCTTCGAAATTCCTGTTTCCGATGTGTTTTTATCCGCGGTGTATCCGCCCCGGAAAAGGTGGCGGATTGGCCTGTCACAATAGTGTGGGCGGTACATTGTCCTCCGCCTGTCTGTTGGCGGTGACCGCCGCACTGTTTGTTTGTACCGCCGTGGCGGTCGGAGTGTTAAAGTGGCTGTCTTTGTTGGCGGTTTCCACCACGGTCGTAATTCCAAAATTATTACCGCCGGCCTGTTTGCGTTCTTACCGCCGCTTTGACACCGTCCGCCAGGGTTGTAATGACCACCTAAGTCTCAGCCCTGAAGAAGTCGTGTGTCGAAACCCGTTTTGGCTGTGATGTCGTTATGAAAGGGATGGACAATTAATTCAAGTATCAATTCAGGAAGAAGGATGGATGATCAGTTGGAAATCATGGATTTGAGATCAATATAGGACTTTCGTGTTGATGTAATACACATGAGGAATGACTCATAATTTGATTGCTAATAATGTTAAGTTATGAAGTGTGCAATTTCATTTTGCCTTTCTCTAGGTTTACTATGATATATGACCATACGGTATGTGACATTGGGGGGATTTTTTTTTATTATGACTAGTACTTTTGCTAATTGATACAAGAACAACGTGTGCCGCACTACTGGTATTGTTGTAATTGATTGATTAGTCCAATCAATGTTGGGGTGTTGAGGGTGTATTCCCCACTGTAGTGCACCGTTGCAGATATAGGAGTTGTAACGAATACTATTTACAAAACTTAGGCCCATATTTATACTTTTTGACGCTAAACTGCGCTAACGCAGTTTAGCGTAAAAAAATGTTGCGCCGTCTAACGCCATTCTGAAGCGCCATGCGGGCGCCGTATTTATGGAATGGCGTTAGCCGGCGCTAGCAGACCGACGCTGCCTGGTGTGCGTGGAAAAAAACCACGTAGACCAGGCAGCGCCGGCGTAGGGGGAAAATGGCGTTAGGGCGTCTTAAAATGGGGCAAGTCAGGTTGAGGCAAAAAAATCGCCTCAACCCGATTTGCGCCATTTTTTTCGACGCCCAGACGCCATTTAAATGACTCCTGTCTTAGTAAAGACAGGAGTCATGCCCCCTTGCCCAATGGCCATGCCCAGGGGACTTATGTCCCCTGGTCATGGTCATTGGGTATAGTGGCATGTAGGGGGGCACAAATAAGGCCCCCCTATGCCACCAAAAAAAAATAAAAAAAATAAAAAATTATACTTACCTGAACTTACCTGAATGTCCCTGGGGTGGGTCCCTCCATCCTTGGGGGTCCTCCTGGGGTGGGCAAGGGTGGCCGGGGGGGTCCCTGGGGGCATGGGAGGGCACCTGTGGGCTCATTTTGAGCCCACAGGCCCCTTAACGCCTACCCTGACCCAGGCGTTAAAAAGTGGCGCAAATGCGGGGTTTTTTGACCCGACCACTCCCGGGCGTGATTTTTGCCCGGGAGTATAAATACGACGCATTTGCGTCGCCGTCATTTTTTTAGACGGGAACGCCTTCCTTGCATCTCATTAACGCAAGGAAGGCGTTCACGCAAAAAAATGACGCTATTTGCCCATACTTTGGCGCTAGACGCGTCTAACGCCAAAGTATAAATATGGCGTTAGTTTTGCGCCGAATTTGCGTCGAAAAAAACGACGCTAATTCGGTGCAAACGGAGTATAAATATGCCCCTTAGTACGCCATTTCTCCCTATAGAATACACCCTTCTCTGGTGAATCCCAACCCACTGTATGTCAGTGTATGCCTTCAGGTGTTCTCCCAATAGGATTGTGTAAGGCTGAGACAGTGCAGCCCTCACCTCCAGCAGAGGCTGCCCAGGAAGCACCTTCACCTGCTGACACAGTGCAGCCCTCACGTCCAGCAGAGGCTGGCAGGATGACACCACCACCAGTGGTCACAGAGCCCTCACCTCCAGCTGAGGCAGTGCAGCAAACTCCTCCTGAAGAGCGCATGTAGGCTACCCTCCTGGAATTTCTGTATAAGGAGCCCCCTCCAGAACCAGTGGGCAAGAGACTGTGGCCTTGCACTCCCCAGCACAGAGAAATGGAATGGCCATGGAGCCCCCTTTAGAACTGGTGGCAAGGCACCCACCTGAGAGACTGTGGCCTTGCACTCCCCAGCACAGAGAAATGGACATGGAGCCCCCTCCAGAACCTGTGGGAAAGTAACCCACCAGAGATACTGTGGCCTTGCACTCCCCAGCACAGAGAAATCTCCTTGGAGCCCCCTCCAGAACCAATGGGGGAGTTTCCAAATTCGGCTGAGGTGCACCCTATCACCCATCCCCCTGAGGTGCCTGCCCTCTTGCAGAATGATGCCCCTGCAGAGTTCTATGCAGTTGATCTTAGGAGACAAGTTGGACCTTGGACTTTGCCCTGTGGCCATGTGGGCCTTTTGTACTTTAGACTGGGCACTGGCCCTTTGTGGACAATCGTACATATCAGGTTCATGTGGTGGCTTTTCCCTTGCTTATACATTTTCAGTACTTCTGAAATCTGGTCCTTGTTTCAATCTGCTGTTTGTCGTGTGCGATTGGTTTATGTCTGCAGCTTTTTGTGTGTATGGTGTGTGTGTGTGTGGTGGGTGTTGTGCATGTGTGTGTCACTCTTCTTTTCCTCCCTCCCTCCCTCATGTGCTAGGCGGCTGTACTCACATTCATCGTCTTCGTTGGCGTTGGTGTTCCAGATGGTCATGGCGTACATGAGAAAGGAGAACACTTGAAGTTCTGGTTCCATGGTGGTGGTGGAGTCCTCTGTGTGCTTGTTGGTGAGTCTGTTGTTTTCTGTGTTCTGTTTCCGCCAGGCTTTTGAAGGCATGGGCACCACTCTGGAAATCCTGGCGGTTTCCTGTGTCATAATATGGTGGGCGGTACTTTGTCTTCCGCCTGTCTGTTGATGTCGACCGCCATTGTGCATGGTGTTAACGCCCTGGCGGAGAGTGTGGTACATTGGCTATCTACGGGAGTTCTCACCGCCATGGTCATAATTTGGCGGTAATGCCACTGGCCTGTTGGCGGTATTTCTGCCACTTTATCACTTACTGCCAATGTCATAATGAGGGCCTAATTTCCCAATGTGTGGGTTCAGTGTTTGAGCCTTGGTGTCTCTGTGGTCTGGTGTCTGAACCACAACACAGAGTTTTGTTAACTTTCATTTTTTTATCTTCATGTATTATTCTTGGTACTATGTGTATTTTATCTTCACCCTCTCTCTCCTTCCCTTTTATTCTATAAATGCTTCAGATGTCATTGTACACTATCCCATTGCTCCGACTTAGCTTGTGTTTTAGAGTTGAATTTCTTAATTATGTTTTGAATTGAATTGAAGGTTAAGATTTTAGCCTTGTTGTCCATTGTCTAGTGTCTGAACCATTGCAAAGACTTCTAATAGACAGAAATCATCTTAAAAGTTATTATTGAGGGTCATATATTATTCTTGGTACTATGTATGTTTTATGTTCTCTCTCTCTCTCTCTCTCTCTCTCTCTCCCTTATTCTGTATGTGATATGGTTATCACCGTACACTCACCTATGGCTCCAACATGACTTGTATTTTAGAGTTGAATGTCATAGTTATTTTCTGTTTTTGGTTCATTACAAAGAGTTCTGATAATAAATGACTAACTTAAAAATGAATTTTCATTTTCATTGATGGTCATATATTATTCTTGGTACTCATTATGTTTTATTTTCAGACTCCCCCTTCCACCTATTCTTTTCATGAGTCAGCTACCGGTGTACACTCACAATTATGTCCTGATTCAAGATAGTAAAGAGTCATTTGAGGTCTAGTGGTTTAGGTTTTTGACTCCTACTATGAAGGATAAGTGTTTGAACTTTAGTGCTTCCATGGTCCAGTCTCTGATCTGTTACAAACAGGTTTCAGAACCAACGTGTCGCTTTATTCTTAGCACAATGAATGTTTTTGTTCTTTCTTTTCCTCCTGTTTCGTATATAGACAGCAGTGTATGTTCACCACTTATCCACATTGACTTTTATTTTAGATTCAAATTTCATAGTTATATTAGCTTTTAGGCCTTCAGTAACTGTGAGGGCAATTATTTTATAAAGGTAGTGTGCCAAGGTTTTACATAATAGGCTCTGCCACGTGGGCTTAGTCATTCTCACTTGGCAAAGGCACTTCTCATTTCCACATGTCACACAGTGCAAGCCAGCCACAGTACAGGGGTGCTCTTAGCAGCTATGGGCTTCTGGTGTTACATATAAGGGTGTGATAAATAAACACTTCAGCCATAATATGATGACATTTACCTTCAAATCCAGTGTTGCAATTTCACCTCCATAATCCACGGCCACATAGGAAAGTTAAAGAGGCCAATATTGTGAAATCAATTATACCGTTATTATTTTAGGGACACAGTTCACACAGTGGTACTATATCGCAGATCAACAGTGCACAGAGTCCTTATACAAGCCAAAACGTTGGGTGCGGGAAAATGAGGGTTGACTATGAAGAAAGGTTGATTTCCTCCACTATTATACACTGAACTCTGAGCAACACCTTTTAGTGCACAGATCAACATTATAAGATGTGGAGAGTTCAAACAATCCAGTAATTAATGGGTAATAAAGGGTATGATAAAAACTGCACACTCATAAATTCTCAAAACAAAGCTTGGTAAATACTTGTTGCATAATCTCATCCTCTGGAGCAACTATACAAGGTTTATTTTCACACCCACAGGTGACAAAAGTGAGCATGGTTTAATGCACCAGCACTGATTGTTAAAGACATGCTAGTGTATCCCAGCAGGACCACACCCAATACATAAATCAGAAGCTGGCAAAAATTATGGGTTACTAAGAGGGAGCAGCAATAATCCAAATTATTGTTCATTAATGATTTACACACTCAACATCACTAGAAACACGTTATGGCCCTCATTACAACCCTGGTGGTTGGTGTTAAAGCGGCAGTAATACCGTCAACAGGCTTGCGGTAAAAAAAAGGGAATCACGACCATGGCGGAAACCACCAACACAGACAGCCACTTTAACACTCCGACCGCCACAGCGGTAGAAACAAACACCGCGGCGGTAACCGCCAACAGACAGGCGGAAGACAATGTACCGCCCACTGTATTACAAGGCACCAATCCGCTACCTTTACTGGGGCGGTACCAACACCATCAAAAGCATGGTGGAAACAGTACTTGGAATGGAAACCACTGACCTCTCGACACCCAACGAGGAACCAGGACGCCATGGAGGCTGAGTTACACGTGCTACCAATGTTGGTTTACCTCCTCTTCTACCAGGAGCAGCTAAGACGGCGGCGACGACCACAGTGAGTACTGTGCCTAGTACACAGGGGAGGGTGGAGGAAAAAGAGAGTGACACACACATGCAATATACAACACCCCTACCCCCACCCTCACCCACAACACCAAACACACAAATACATGCCACAACATTACATATACACCCCGTAACCCTCTGGAAGAACGCAAGGACAAAAGGAAATGATTGTAACGAGTAAAATCATCTAAAATTCAGATATGGAAACAGGTCTGTAACAGATCAGTATATACAAATATGTACAGCAACTACACAGGTCCGGATAGTGTTCCATCCATTGTCCATGGACCAGTGGTCCCAAAATGCATGTGCGAAGCCAAAACATGATACCTGCCTCTAAATGGAGAGAACACTGCTGGGGCATCAGGTCAAAAGAAAACAGGCACCTCAGGGGGAAGGGGAGGGGGGCACCTCAGCTGGATGAAGGGACGATGACACTGCTCCACGAGGGTGCTTCATGCCCACTGATTCGTCCTAGAGAGTTCAACACCACAGTCTCACAAGTCTCTCAAGTGGGTGGTTTGCCCACTGTTTGGTCATTCGGAGTGCAAATCCACAGTCTCAGAAGTCTCTCAAGTGGGTGGTTTGGCCACTGTTTGGTCCTGGGGAGTACAAAGTCACAAGTCTCTCAAGTAGGTGGTTTGTCCACTGTTTGGTCCTGGGGAGTGCAAAGCCACAGTCTCACAAGTCTCTCAAGTGGGTGGTTTGCCCACTGTTTGGTCCTGGGGAGTGCAAAGCCACAGTCTCTCAAGTCTCTCAAGTGGGTGGTTTGCCCACTGTTTGGTCCTGGGGAGTGCAAAGCCACAGTCTCTAGTGGATCCTTTTGTCCATTGGTTCTGGAGGGGGCTTAGTGCCCAGAGTGCATCATCCTGCCAGGACTGGGGTAGTGGATGCTGTTCTCCACTGGTTCTGGAGGGGGCTTTGTGCCCAGAGTGCTTCATCCTGCCAAGGACTGGGGTAGTGGATGCTGTTCTCCACTGGTTCTGGAGGGGGCTTTGTGCCCAGAGTGCTTCATCCTGCCAAGGACTGGGGTAGAAGATGCTGTTCTCCACTGGCTCTGGAGGGGGCTTTGTGCCCAGAGTGCTTCACATGGTGTGTGGCAGTTCCCATTCCTGCACCTGGGTGTCAGAGCCACAAGATTTCCTGGGAACAGGTAGCATGATACTCAATGGAGGTAGAGACACACTCCGCCTTGCGGCGACTCAGCCTGCCAACTGCGTGTACTGCCAGTGCTGGTTGCGGTGCCCCATGTACGCTGTTCAGGGTCCCGGACGTCCCCCGCAGCCTCGGACGACTGCCCACTGGGGATGATGTCCATGTCGGCTGTGGTGGCACAGTATGAGTACGTCGCAGGGCAGGTGGCAGTGGTTGCAGCGGTGTCAGTGGCAGACATGCTGGCGGTGGTGCATTTGTCAGCACCTGTGGAGGGAGACACCAGGACGTCTCTGGCAGCCTTGGACGGCTGCCCACTGGGGATGATGATTTGGACTGGCACAGAGGCAGCAGACGTGCAGGTGGGGGTGCAGGTAGAGGTGGCAGTGGTTGTGGCGGTGTCCACCATAGTACAGGTTGCTGTTCTGACCTGCAGAAGGGGTGACACCAGACTTGGAAGTTGCTGCTGGGACCTTGGCACTGACCTCTTTTGTATTGGAGTAGGCCTTGCTGCTTGGTTGGTGCGACTTGCCCTTACGGCATGTTGTCCCTTTCTTCACCTTGGCAGGTGACGAATAGGGTGATCCTTGGCCTCATTAGGTGGCGCACTGGCAGCCCTGATGGGTGCAGCCCACGATGTTACAGGACTTGCAGGGACCACAGTGCTGGAGGATTTTGTGGCTGAAGTGCTGGGCCGGGATCTGGACATCCTGGCCCTAGGGGAAGGACGGGAGAGGTGTAGGGAAGAGGCCAAAGTTAGCGAGGAAAAGCTTTTTAGACACAATGGGACGGGAAGATGGAGGGGGTTTGGGAGTGGAGGAAGAGGTAGTGGTTGTAGGAGGTGTACGTCTGCTGAATTTGGGGTAGGGTGCATGGGCTGGAGGCTGTTGTGAGGTGGATGGCTGTTGAGTGGGTGTGTGCCAGCGTTTGTGCAGTTTGGGAGGAGGGCTCCCAGACACACTGGGTGAGGACACAGGGGATGTGTGAATGGTAGTGGGAGTGGTGATTGCACGTGAGCGGTGTGTGGTGATGGGCATGCTGGTGATGGAGGTAGTGGCTGAGGATGTAGTGCATGCAGGTGTGAGTGGAGACGAGACTGGGAGGGAAGAGGAGGACGTGGAGGAGGGGGACACAGTGGAGGCAGTGGATGTTGGTGTGTCTGCATGGGGATGGTGCTTGTGTGAGTGCCTGTGGGATTTCTGGTGCTTATGTATGCCATGTCCACTCGTGTGTGTTGATGAGTGTGCATGCTGGTCTGATGGTGTGCTTGTGATAGGCTGAGGTACAGGGGATTGGGTCTGGGTAGTGGAAGTTGGAGGGGGGAGGTTGGACACAGGGACAATGGCTGCCATCAATGCTGAGGCCAGAGCCTGAAATGCTCTCTGTTGGGCTGCCACGCCAGAATGAATGCCCTCCAGGCATGCATTTGTTTGCTGCAAATGCCTCTCGACACCCTGGATGGCATTCAAAATGGTTGATTGCCCGACAGTGAGGGATCTCAGGAGGTCAATAGCCTCCTCAATGAGGGCAGCAGGGCTGACTGGGGCAGGGCCTGAGGTGCCTGGGGCGAAGGAGATGCCCACCCTCCTGGGTGAGCGGGCACGGGAAACTCGATGAGGGGGCAGTGCTGGTAGGGGGGGTGGCGGCTGTACCTGTTGTTGCGGTGGGCACAGAGGTGCCCGCCACCGAAAGGGAGCTCCCATCAGAGGAGGGGTCGCTGTTGCTGGTGTCTCCTCCAATCCCCGTCGTGGAGCTCCCCTTGCCCTCCATCCCACTGGTGCCTTCAGACTCCATATATTCACCCTCCTGGGCCATGTGGGTTGCAGCTCCCTCCTGCTCCAGTGCCACTGCTCCTCCGCCAGATGATGCTAATGCACACAAGGACAGGGTGACAAAACAAAAAGGGGGGAAAGACAGAGGGAAAATCACATGCCCATGGTGGACTGTGCCTATACCCTTTTGCTGCACACCTGGAACCCACAGGAGCCTGACTAGATGTAGAGGGCCACTACCACTTATGGGGCTGGACTGGCACTGAGCGTGCCTAACAATGGATCTACCCTGGCACGCTTGCCATGCCCTAGGGGAACCCAAAGCCCTCTTCCCACACCCAGAAACCTCATAAAGCTCGCAGAGTCAGCTACACGAGACAGTCCTCACCCCCTTGTGCCTGCTGTGATGCCCTCAAGTGCCGATCCAACTCCAGATATGCCACCACGAGGATCCGGTACATCAGGGGGTCATGGTGCAACGGGCACCCCTTCCACGTTGGGAGGCCATCCCCAGCTGGGCCTTCGCTGTCTTCTTCGTCTAGCGGCACAGGTCCTCCCATCTTTTGCAGCAGTGGGTGCTCCGTCTATGGTAGACCCCCAGGGTCTGCACTTCCTTGGCGATGGCACGCCAAATACCCCTCTTCTGGTGGGTGCTGACCTGGAGGAAATGTAAAATAGGAATGGATTCCCCCCCGTCCGGTTATTCTTACTCATTGGCCATAACCACCCACCCTGGCCCACAAACACATACACTGACCATCCTCACATGCTGGCCTCTGCCACCCCCACCAGTATCTTCCATCAACGCCACTCCATACATTCATGTCCCATCCATCATGCTCACAGTCTACTCACCTGTTTGTCTGGTGGACCGTAGAGTGGCGTGTACTTGGGGAGGAACCCATCCACCAGTTTGTCGAACTCCTCTGCAGTGAAGGTGTGGGTCCTTTCCCCAGACACTGTTGCCATCGTCGCTTCCAGACTCAGGTCACAGCAGCACTTGCAGTGTAGGTCCTCTCCTGTTGAAGGTCAGGTATCAAGTGAGTGAACAGATAGAAAATGTCGGTCACGTCTGTGGCGGTACGTACCGTCACCACAGGCGTACATCGTCATTGGCTACTGGAACCCATAGGGCCCAATGATAACCAATGCTGAATTGCGCTGCTGCCTTTGTCCGCCTACCGCGACGGTGTACAACGCCAGCGGAGTTACCTAATTTCCCCTTTTCCCTCCTTACAGTTCAGGCAGACGCCATTTCAGGTGGCCACATGGCAGGCCAACTAACTGCATCACAGCAGTTTCGTGCAGGAATACTGACATACAGCGCTAAACACAGATTACATCACATTTGTTCTAAACACCCTTGTGAAACCTATGTGGTGTATGACCCTCTGCTCACCCTTCTCCTCCATAGGCCACGTCCACTGGGGCAGATGATGAGATGGTGTCATCCTCCAGTATACAGACCCCTGATGGGCCTGTCGACAATGGAACACAGACACATCATCATCACCTACAGACTTGATCGTGCCACAATCCATGAACTGTGTGCCCTGTTGGAGCCAGACCTGATGTCAGCTATCCGCCATCCCACAGGAATTCCCCCTCTAGTGCATGTCCTGCCAGTACTCCATTTCCTGGCCAGTGGGTCCTTTCAAACAACAGTGGTTATGGCATCAGGGATGTCACAGCCAATGTTCTCTAACGTGTTGCCCAGAGTGTTGTCTGCCCTGCTGAAACACATGCGCAGATACATCGTATTCCCCCAGGTGGAGGATTTTCCCACAGTGAAAGGTGACTTCTATGCCCTGGGACATATCCTCAACATCATTGGTGCCATTGATGGTAAACATGTGGCATTTGTCCCCCCACCCGCAGAAATGAACAGGTGTACAGAAACCACAAAAGCTACCATTCCATGAATGTGCAGATGGTGTGTTTGGCAGACCAGTACATCTCCCATGTGAATGCCAAGTATCCTGGCTCAGTGTATGATGCTTACATTTTGAGGAATAGCAGCATCCCTTATGTGATGGGGCAACTCCAGAGGCACCGTGTGTGGCTAATAGGTGAGCCCAAGGTCCCAGCACAGATCACATAGGTGTCTGGCTATGGTAGAGTCCCTAATGGTTGGTTTATGTCTCACAGTTGTCCCTCTATATTTGCAGGTGACTCTGGTTACCCCAACCTGACATGGCTACTGACCCCAGTGAGGAATCCCAGGATAAGGGCAGAGGAACGCTACAATGAGGCACATGGGTGGACTAGGAGGATAATTGAGCGTACTTTTGGCCTCCTGAATTCCAGGTGCTGGTGCCTCCATCTGACAGGTGGCTCCCTATACTACTCACCGAAGAAGGTGTGCCAGATCATCATGGCACGCTGTATGTTGCACAACCTGGCTTTGCGATGCCAGGTGCTTTTTCTGCAGGAGGATGGGCCTGATGTTGGTCTTGGGCAGCTGTGGATAGTGAAGAAGAGGAGGCAGAAGAAGAAGACATTGACAACCGAAACAACAACATCATGCAATACTTCCAATGACACAGGTAAGAGACTGGCACTGCTCCTCTCATATCAGACTACTGTAGGAGATTGCATGATTCTGCCTTTTTGCCTCTGTATATGGACCCTGACAGTTCACTTTGGCTTTCCATTTTACAGGTCTGTGTACCACTTTCTGCCTTCTGCTATGTTTACTGCTGTCCAACAACTGTCTAACATTGGTATGTGAAATGAACATTGACATTGCTATTTTTCTGAAAGTTTGCAGTAACACATTTGAGAAAGTACAGACTGACTCCAGATTGATTTGTGATACAACAGTGTTTATTTCTGTGCTAATAAGTGGAGGGGGCTGTGCAATGGGCTGGGGTGATGGTGGAGGAATGTCCATGGTAGAGTCCAGTCTATTGGCATTACAGGTGCATTGTCCAAGGGGACATAGAAAGTGGAGTAATGGCAGTTGAAGGTGGACAGGGTAACAGAGTGGGACAGAAGGGTGACTATCAGGAGAGTCCTATTTCCTGGCAGGGGTCTTGGCAATGTTCTCTGGCTTGTGCCTGGATCGCAGGAACTGTTTGCGGGGTGGTTCTCCTTCTGCAGGGGGTGGGGTGTTGGTGGCCTGTTGGTCCTGTGGCGGGACCTCATGTCCACTAGCGCTGGCAGAGGTGGAGGGCTGTTCATCTTTCAGGCTAGTGTCAGGGGCCCGTTGGTGTGCCACTGTGTCCCTCATAGTGTTGGCCATGTCTGCCAGCACCCCTGCAATGGTGACCAGGGTGTTGTTAATGGACTTCAAGTCCTCCCTGTAGTGTTCCTCCAGCAGCCGCTGGGTCTCCTGAAACTTGGCCGGTACCGTTCCCAGGGTCTCCTGGGAATGATGGTATGCTCCCATGATGATTGAGAGTGCCTCATGGAGAGTGGGTTCTCTGGGCCTGTCCTCTCCCTGTCGCACAGCAGTCCTCCCAGCTTCCCTGTTATGCTCTGCCTCTTTCCCCTGAACCATGTGCCCACTGACCCCAGGTCCCTGATTGTCTTTGGTTAGTGGGTTTACCTGGGGTCCCTGTAGTGGTGGACACACTGCTGATTGACGTGTCCTGGGGACAGTGGCATGGGCCCGCTGGGTGGGTGCTGTGGGGGTGTTTCCTGAGGGAGGAGGGTCTGTGGTTGTTTGTGACAGCGGCAGGGGAACCGACTGTCCCGAGGTCCCTGGTGGGCCGGGCTGGTCATTTTGATCCAGACGTGTAGAGCTGCTCTCATCACTGTGGGCCTCTTCTGTGGGGGGTCTGGATATGGCTGGCGCCTCCTGTTCGGTGACATTGGCTAGGGGTCCTGTTGGGGTGTAAATGCATAGTTATTGTACCTGTGTGCCTTCTAGTCCAATGTATGAGTTACCCTCTACTCCTGTGGTTGGCTTATTGTCTTTGGTCTTGTGTGATTGTTAATTTTGGGGCATGGGTGAGTACCTGTACTGGACATGATTTGGTGATGGGTGTCTATGCATTGGTGTGACATGCAGGCCTTGAGATTGGGATGTGTGGGTTGTGATAGTGGGGTATCTGTGGGGTCTTGGGGTGATGGGTGTGAGGGTAGGGGTAGGAGTTTGTGATGGCATGCAGGTAGGGTGGGGGGACATAGTAGTTAAGATATGACTTACCAGAGTCCAGTCCTCCTGCTACTCCTGCGAGGTCCTCAGGATACATGATTGTCAAGACTTGCTCCTCCCATGTTGTTAGTTGTGGGGGAGGAGGTGGGGGTCCACCGCCAGTCCTCTGTACTGCAACCTGGTGTCTGGATACCACTGAACGCACCTTCCCCCGTAGGTCGTTCCACCTCTTCCTGATGTCATCCCGTGTTCTTGGATGCTGTCCCACTGTATTGACTCGGTCGACAATTCTCCGCCATAGCTCCATCTTCCTTGCAATGGATGTCTGCTGCACCTATGATCCGAATAGTTGTGGCTCTACCCGGATGATTTCCTCCATCGTGACCCTGAGCTCCTCCTAAGAAAACCTGGGGTGTCTTTGAGGTACCATGATGTGGTGTGGATGATGTGAGAGGTGCTGTCTGTTGTGATGTGTGGGGTGATGTGTTGGGGTGTGTTGTTTGAGGTGCGTGGATGTTGTATGAGTGATGGTGTTGTGTGCCTGTGGATGCTGGTGTTGTGTTTGCTATTCTCTCTCTCTGGGCTTCTTCCAAACAGGTCATTGGAAGGGGTTGTGGGTAATGTGGGTGTGTGTTTTATATTGGATTGGGTGCGTGGGTGACACCCAATCCAATAGTTTTGTAAGTGTTTGTGTATTTTGATCGCAGCAGTGTATACTGCCAATGGATTACCGTGGTTGAATGACCACCGCGTTGATTCGTGGGTCGTGATAGTGTGGGTGTAGTTCTGTTGGCATGGCAGTGTTGGTTTTGCTATCGCCAGTTTATCACTGACCTTTGGTGTGGCGGACTTGTGTGGGTGTCTGTATTGTGGCAGATTACGAGATGTGGGTCATAATACCTGTAGTGGATTTTTGTTGCGGCGACGGTATCTTGACGGCCGTCAACATGGCAGTAAGCGGGATTTACCGACGAAACAGCCCTGGTGGTCTTTGACCACCAGGGTTTTAGTGAGGGCCTTTATGTCCACCCATCCTGATTGGGTGGGCGGACATATAGCCATCTCTCTGACGGAGCAGTCACAGCTGTAGCCAAATCTAAGGTCCATCTGCAAATAAATTTGACTGGCCAACGATTATGTTGGTGGCATGCATACTCCACTGCTGTTGTGAACCACAATCTTAGTCAGGGTAAATCAAATACACACCCTAAATTAATCTGTGCTCAACATCTAGCGCTCACCCTCTAGTAGCATGGCACAGAATAGGCAGGCTTAATTTTAAAGGTAATGTGTAAAGTATTTGTGCAACACTTCAAACAGTAACACAGTGAAAACACCACTAAGATGCTCCACACCCAGTTAGAAAAATAGCTAATATTTTTTAAATACAAAATGACAAAAATCCAATAATTAGAAGTTGAGATATGAATTTTTACATAATAAGTGTGAAAGTAGCGCTTAGAATCAGTAAGCGCCTATTGGGAAATCTGGTTGCTCTGGACTGGGACAAAGTCAAGACTTTAGGCTGCTGGAGATGGAGTGTAGGCTAGTTACAGGACCCATGCAGGGCCCACTGAGCAAAAGTATCTTAATCCTTGTCTACAGCACAAGATATGCCAATGGTCTTCCTGTAGTTGGGGTGTTGTGCCAGATTTTGCCACGCTACTGCAGCAATGTGTGGGTTCCATTGAGTGAAGTACCGGTTCTGAGTGCAGCAGTTCTGAATGCGATACATTGGGGGAACTCACGCCAGAGGGTTAATGCCCGATCTTCTCTATGCAATGGCAATGATGAGTTTGTTCTAATGTTTTCCAGGGATAATGCTGTGGTTTGGAGTGTGATAGTTTTCCGCGCAGCAGCGAAGATGCGCCAGTACTGATGAAGGTGCTTGGGTTCTGGTATCTGCAACACTTTATTCTTACTTCCAAGAACCCTGGACTGGGTTGGCACTACTTGGCAGAGCAAGACTCACAGCAAGCAAAGTCCAGGTGTTGTTTGCAGATTGAAGGGAGGTCTTTGATGTCCATGAGACTTCAGAACAGGAGACAAGCCCTTGGAGTCATTCTGGGCTTAGATGAGATGGATCCAGTTCCTCCTTAGCATGGCAGAGGACAGTAGAAAGCAAGGCAGTACAGCAGAAAATCTGGTCTTCCAGAGCAGCAGTCCAGAGTGGCAGTAATAGTAGCAGCACAGGAGTCCTTCTTCATGCTCCAGCAGTGTACTGATTTGGTAGGGTCACAGGTCTACCACATATACCCAGTGGTGCCTTTGAAGTGGGGGTGTCTTCAAAGAAGGGTCTTTGAAGTGTACAGATGTACTTTCTTTCTGTCCTAGATCCAGGCTCATTACAGGGGGTTATGCAGCCCTTTGTGTTGTGGTAGGACACTGCCAATTCAGGTGTAAGTGTCAGCTCCTCCTTCCCATGCTGCGTAGGATGGGCCATCAGGATGTTGATGGCCCATTAGTCACACTTACCCTCCTTTTGTGTGTGATTATCTTGAGAGAATGCACAAAGTCCAGCTGTCAGACAGCCTAGACATGCATTGGAGACAGACTGCAGGTACACAGGGCTAAGTGCAGGAAAATGACAACTTTCCAAAAGTGCCATTATCAAAATTGTAACAATAATTCTGACCTCTGGATGTTGATGGCCCATCAGTCACACCTATGCTTCCTTTGTGTGTGGCTGTCTGGAGGGAATGCACAATGTCCACCTTTCAGCCAGCCAAGACGTGTATTGGAGAGAGGCTGCAGGCACCCAGGATTAAGAGCAGGAAAGTGCCAACTTTCTAAAAGTGGCATTTTCTAAATTGTAACAGTAAATCTAACTTTCCCATTAAAGAATATTAATTACTGCGATTCCATAGGTACTAAACACGATGTATTTACTCCTTCTCCATTAAGAATACAGCTTATTATATGTGATAACGAAGCTCCAATGTTAGCCTCTTTGAGGGGTGTGCCTCACAGCAGTGAAAAACGAATTTGGGTGTTTGTCTCTACCAGGACACATGACACCTAAACGTTTATGTTGTGCCTTTTAATTATGTGGCACCCTGCCCTTTTGATTACATAGGGCATACCTTAGGGGTGACTTATATGTAATAGAAAGGGAGTTTAAGGCTTGGCAATTTTAAAAGCCAAGTCGACATGACAGTGTAACTGCACATAGAGGCTCTGCAGTGGGAGGCCAGAGACATGTTTAAGGGCCACTTGAGTAGGAGGCTGAAACAGGTCTGCAGTCCCACTACTAGCATTTAATTTACAGGCCCTGGACACAAGCAGTGCACTTTACTCGGGGTTTATACTTAAATTAAATATGCCAATTGTGAATGTACCAATCAAACCGTGTTTTAGGGGATAGAGCGCGTGCCCTTTAGCAGTCAGTAGTAGTAAAGTGCTCGGGGTCCTAAGGCTAAAAAAAAGAAATCAGCAAAAGGTGAGGCACACAGGCAAAAAGTTTGGGGTAAGACCACCCTTAGGCTGTCTGTCTAACGGGCCCTTAGTCAGTTTTACGCACAATTTTGATGTTTTCCTATGGCTGGATCTGCCCTGGATTACACCTTTGTCAATATATATTGAACCTTTTTCGTTTCCACAATGCTACATAGTCTTGCAATAGGATTTTGAATTCTATACCCGATGACAGATGAAAATATCAACTGCAGTGTGAATAAATAATGACTATGGGGAAGAATTCATAATTGTCATTTGAGAGAACTTAATTATGTTTTTTTTTAAATCTCAGACTTACAGGAATCATACCATAAACACATATTTGCCTTAGGTCATAGCACTGGCATAATTCATCTCTTGCACCTGGCCCCGTGCCTCACTGTGTTGCGATTTTTCTCTCACAGTGACCATCATCTGCAGCACACTGACTTTAATGTTCAGCTCTTCAAAACGTTTACAGAAACGCCGAACATTTTCATCTTACTTGAGGCCCATTCACATTAACTGATAGAATCACATTGGTGAACATATCTTTTTTGCTGTCAATTAACACAAAATTTGTGGTTCAGTTTCAGTTCATCCTTCCACCTTTCTTTTATTAGTGTTACTGATACTCCGTAATTCCCTCACACCGTCTGTAGTAGTACATATCCCGTGGTGCCCTACGTTGAAGGGTGTGGCAGTGGACCACTTTCTGCATACCAATCTTTTGTTACATCTCATTTGCATGCCAAGCACAGTCACGGGTTGGGGGAGTGAGTAAAGAATCTTACAGTGAGCCACACACTCTGCCCAAAGCACACGGGCCATGATCAAAAGGCTTGGGTGTACACTAAAAGGAAACCATGGTTACATTCTTTGATGAGATCCCACAGGGAATCGCTGAAGGTTATGGGCAGTGAGCCATGTGGCCTAGAGAAATACTGTATGTAGAGCCATGCTCTATGTGCAGGACCTTACAAACTCGGCTAAAAGCCATTTCCAGGATGGCTTGGGGCCAAGGAGCTCTAGTAAATGGTGTGGCTGTAGACATTAGCCAGCGCACAGAGTCCACACGGCACAGCTAGATGCAATGTCAAATGAGTACCAGGGGTGGTTTTCTAAATATATCTCCCTTTGTCGAGTACCATTCTTTGTGCCGAGTGCCCTCTGGCATGGCAACAGTCAATGTTCAGTAGGAACTGAAGGTTACAGGCACAATGTACACACAGAACGCAGGCGCATTGGACTCTCAGGTATTTACAGTTACATCTCTAACATTATAGTTTTTTAGAAGCAACACAAAGCCTGATTGAAAGCAAGCCAATGATAATAATGAGACAAAAAATTAAAGACGGATAAACGGAAAAAACAATGCAGCACACGTTGCATTGATTCGTGTTTATAGCACAACTGAAATAATTTCACTTACTACCAATACACATTCATAGACGTTTAAAATATCGTCAACTTCAAAAGGTGACACGTCAGAAGTATGATTTTTAAGCAAAAAAATGTAAGGGTAGGAACCATTACTTTTAAATAGTCTAAAGAAATTGGCTTTTTCGATTTAAAATTGGTGTATATAAGACACAAAAGCAACCTGAGAAATACTCAAATAACTAGACTGATGGAACAGTCTACTGTACTTGGCAATTTAGCTGAATTGTACTTTTCTAAATAATCAAAACTAAACATGATTGTGGAGTCAGAAGAAGACATTGAGATTTATGATGCTTAAAATGTTAAGGAAGAGATTCTGATCACACACTCAATCATAAATCTAATAATTTAAGGGGATTGCCACAGTGTGTAATAAAGCTGTACCTTTCACACTGGCACTTTAATTAGCAAATCTTGCAGCAGATGAATAATAATAGGGATTTTACTAGGATTCAGACACTTGTGATTGGCAGATTTCCAAAAGAGTACATTTAGAAAGGCACGTACTAAGAAGGGGGATTTAGGTGGCTCAGAGATGTCAGCATGGGCTCTAATAAATCTAAATTAAATTCATCAAAGATTTCAGATTATAAAATGAAGGTGGATACGGTTAAGACTGCTTCTGTCTATTTCTGTTGCATTACACGTTATGCTCTAAGATGTTCATTATGTTTTTCTGGTATGTTTTTTGGGTCTTGCAAACAAAATAAACGTTATAGAGTTGACTTGAACTGAACTCAGATAAGGTTTGGCATTCTTAAAACGCAATCAGTCAAAGCCACATATTTCTGTGCCATTGTAATAAACATGGGGGCATATTTAAGAGTCCCTGGTGCCACCGGAGCATCGCTTTTACTGACGCTCCGGTGGCCCTATGCTCTGCACCGCATTTACAAGGTGGTGCTAAGCCACTTTTTGTGGCTTAACGCCACCTTGAAAATATGGCCCCTTCACATGCAGCCCTTTGCATGGAAGGGGTGTGTAATGGGTGTTGCTGTGGGCGTGCCAGAGCAACACACAGTGCATTTTGACGCTGCCTCAGACTTAAGAGATTCTGTAACCCTGAGCCAGCAACAAAATCCAACGCCACCCCAGGGGTGGCTTTAGCAAGGTGCAACAAGGAGGAATACTTTTATTCCTCCTCATTTTTCTATTTTTCTATGTGTGCTGCATTCTGCAGCACGCATAGAAAGAGAAAAATGCCAGACATGATTGTTTATGTGCGGGAGGGTGCCCCTTCCTGCACATAAACAATCATTTCAAAATTACACTGCCTCCTGCAGCACATACAGAAGTACCAAATCACCATTAGTGATTATTTATGTGCAGGAAGGGACATCTTTCCACACATAAACAATCAAACCACTCAACGCAGACATCCTTGCACGATGGTGCAAGGATCCCTGCATTGGCACTAGGCAGCTTAATTTAGCTCTAGCAAAGGGGCAACACAGGGGTGCACAATATTCATTTAAATACGACACATCCCTGCATTGTGAAAGTGATGGATCGCTACGGTGCCAATCTTGGCGCAGCATCATGCTCCTTCATTTTCTTTTAAATATGGGCCATAGTTTTTCTCAGCATCTTTAGTAAGAGATCAGCATCTTCCAGGTGGAAGCCTGGTTTCTGTAAGCGATCTTATTTAGAAGCTGTGTGAAAAAAGATATCAGTGCTTTTCTTTTCTGACTTGAAATGTTTCAGATTGGATACAGTTTCTGAGTTTCAGTGGGATGGAAGGGATCTGAGGTGTATTAACAATTATACACTGGACCTGGACTGCAATGAAGTTCTCTAGGCAAGTCTCACCCTGTTTGTACACTAATAGTGTGGATGGTATCATGTCTACAAGTATCCCCACACTGGCAAGGCTCTGTGGTGAGTGGGTGGTAAAACACTGATCCTAAACTTCTCGAAAGTGTCTGATGCCATTGGCCCAACATAAAGGGGCTAAGAGAAAATGTTGATCACTTGTGAGCTTGATGCAGCAGCACTGCAGGTGTAGCCAGGATTCTCTGTGATAATTGTATGGTTGGCAAGATTCATCACGCCGCACCCAGGCTGGATTGAAGCCCGAGATTGGCAGGGCAGCAAGCCTCATGTAAATGATTTTCCTTTATGCCTGGGCTGAAAGGGATTGCTGAAAATAGAGCTGAGCTTTCCCAAGAGTGCAGGAGGGGTTACATGGCAGACTGCAAGAGGGGTCACATGGCGGACTCTTTCAATGTCACGTTTGAATGAGATGTTCATGACCTGCCCATTCACTGCTTTATTCCAAGCTGCAAACATTGTATCAGGATTATGCAGACTAGTAGTCTCGATTTCCAAACAGCTTGTAGCCTCTGTGAGGTGCAGTTGCCAAGGAGAACCCTCCTCTACAAAGAATGTTTCAATATGTGCTTTGAGGCTAGTGTCATAGGTTCACAGAGTTCTGATGTAGTACTTGATTAAGTCCCCGTTGCACATGAGATTCGGATTCTCGAGTCCTAGCTCCAGTCTCAGTCTTGCTCTTCTAGCCTGCTGAGCAGCATAAAAGTTTTTTTGTACATTGAATTTTGAAAAGACTTAAGGAATGTATCTAATGTGCCGTGAAAGACGAAGTAGCCATAGTTTACAGCTGGAATCAGATTTGCTCTCAGGACTTTTAACATTGGTTCCACAGTTGGGCTGTGTAGAGGATGATTAAGATGTTTGAGGCTGTAAATGATTCCAGCCCCCTTACTTCCTGATTCACCACAAGTCTGTTCCCTTGGTTGTAACTGTGGAGGGCTATTTGGGCTCTCTGCAAGCCCACTCTGGAGTGATTCAGTATTACAATGTAATGTGCATAATGCAGGATTGGGAGGCACACCTTTCCCAGCCTTGGCTATAATTAACTAGCTCCTCCCATTACTTTGCCCAGGGCAGCCTTGTAGAGATCAAAAAGTAGAGGGGCCAACACACAGCATTGCTTGAGGCTATTGTCAGTGGGCACTCTAACTGTGGCTGTGGTGAGGCTTGTTTTATCTGGACCCAGGTCCTCTGCTATAGAAATGTTATAGCTTTGAGGAGCTGGCCAGGAATTCCCCATGCTGGAAGCTTCTCCCACAGCTTTACCTGGTCCACCCAGTCAAAAGCTGAACTGTAATCCTCGAAGCAGAAGAATAATGGGAGTTGCTTGCACCTTGTGGCTCGATGTAACAAGTGGGCCAGGGCTATGATGTTACCCATCGTGGAGCTTTTAGGCCTGAAGCCGAATTGGAAGAAAGGGTGGATACTGTTCCATTGTGCCAGGGCTTCTAGCTCTTCCAATAAGTGTTGGATGTAAGTCTTTACCTCTAGATCCAGCAAGGCAATGAGCTGGTAATGTGCCAGTTTGGAGCAGTCTCTCTTTTTTGTGAATTAGAAAAGGTTTGACCTTCTCCATGAGAAATCTTCAGCCATTCCCTTTCGATACTCTTGATTTTATTTTTGCCAGACTGTCTGTCTACAGGCTGGTTGGAGGGCTGAGATTCATTGTCCTTGGTTTGGCTGCCCCTACCTCTGACTCTCAGGGTCCTTCTAAGACTGCACTTACTTACAAGCAGCTCTTTGTTGTAATAAATGGGAAGGATGTTTGAAAGGGGGGGTTACTTCTCTGGGGAGCCCATGGCTTCTCCCAAGTGCCTGTTGGAGTTTGGTGATGAGTTCCTCCTAGGGCTCATGTGAAGCAGTTGTGCTGATTGCTTTAGGGGCTAGCTCTTTAATTGCGATCCACATGGATAGTTTTCCACCAAGGTTTGGTGACCATTTTGTTTCTGAAAAGGAAGTTATGGCATTCTTTGCCATTTGGCTCCTCGAGGGACATTAACTGCAGGGAATCTTTGATGCCCATCTGCAGCACTGCCTGCAGGGGCCTTTAATCACTTTGGCCACTGTCATCCACTTCAAAATTTCATAGCTTGGGAGACAAAAATTCACTAATGAAAATGTAATCAATGGTAGAAGTTGGTTAAGGTTGCCAAAGTGAATTGTGTACTTCTTTGAAAGATTGTGCAACAGACAGTCTATGAGTGTTGAAAAGGCTCTGAAGGGATGCAATTCCATAGGAAGCCTGGGGTTTCTATGGAGCTTTCCCAGAGTGCTAACGTTACAGTACAAAATTATTATGGGGAAGTAGGAGACACACTTGTTCAAGAGTTCTTCAATTTTGGGTTCTAGGGAGGCTGGGGCCTGTTTTTTTGCATGCAGGGCGGGGTTGACATAGCAGTTGTTCAACAAAATACGGACAGGCTTAAGTTTGCTCTTTATCCTTCTGATGAGCAACGCTTGAAGAGCAGACACATTGGTATGAATTTCGGTGGCCTTCATTTTCCAGGCATATTTGACGAAAGTGGAGAGACCACCGGATGGCTGGCTGAAAATATTATGCTTTGTTGCTGGTGTGTGAATTTCATAGTATCCTGGGAGCAACGTGGATTCAGTGGTCCTGGTCTCCTGCAGACATAGTTTGTCTCAGTTGAGAAGATAGTCAAAGGCTGAATCAGCATCAATAAGTTTATTGAAGCCAGCCATATTCCAGGAAATTATTGTTAGATATGAGCTGAAGTTGGCTTTCCTGAGGTGTTCGCCTTGTGTTCTCCTATTAACTATGTTAAGAATGCCACCTTAAAGAGCTGATGAATGGAGCCAAATGATGAAATCCACTGTCGGACCTGGCATTGTGAGGGTACACACCTCTGTGGTCATGTGTGCATGAAATTCTAAAGGTATTAGGGGGCTTGAGCTTGGTTTCATTTGGCCGACCCTGAGAGGTACTATGTGTGCCTCTTAGAGCTAAGTGAATTCCCTTCCTCCAAGGAAAGGCAGCAAGCACAACTGGATATTTCTCAGGTTAGGGGGGTTTGAAGTCAAACCCCAATTATGCCAACTGAGGTGCTACCTTAAGCATGGCATCCATGTGAAGTTGCTGGTGCAATCCTATCATTGCTGGCTCGCCATGCGAATCTCCAGGGAGGCTCAGAAACCTAACATAGGCAAGTTTTTTCAATTGAATGTGGACCAGGGAGGGACTATGCTTAAATAGGCACAAGACATTGCCCCTATTTAGAATATCATGTTTCTCTTTCTTATGACATCTAGGGGTTACACTATCTCAAGAGCGCTTAACCCTACCTTTGTAGTAATTGATTCAGTTACGTAAGCGCTGTTTCTCCAGCAGCTGTTAGATGGGGTGGTGCTAAAACCTCATACTGCAGAGGTAGCATTACAGATAGCGTCAGAAGTTGGCAGCATGTTAGGCCATAACAGAGTCAATACAGACATATTTGTGAGGCCCCTGGTGGTGCATACCCTACTGTGAGTGCTGGGCTTGCTAGTGAATGCAACTTGAATACTGGCATACTCCATCACGTTCCTCGTGGATGGAAATGGTATGCTTTCTCTTGAGATGTTGTTGGCTGAATATTAGCGTCCTCCCTCATCCTTCTTGTTGGTGAAGGTAATCTGTTTACAGGGGCTGAAATTGTTGAGCTGACACCTTGCCCTTCCTTTGAGGGCTTCAGTGCTGATGACATTTTTGCATTGTGCCTCCCAGCCGCTGAGACTGTTCGGGTGTTGGGGCCTTACCTAGAGTCAAAGATTAGATACAGCAGGGCAGAATCATTTGATACTGCAGAGGACCATGCCTGAGTTATTAGCAGAGATGCCACGCGTTTGGCTGTTGTAGCTCTTTTGTTTTGTTTTATTAACTTTTTCTTGGCCCTCCTGAAAAGTGGTGGCCCAGATAGCATTGGACCAGGAGGCTCCTCTGTGGTGTCAGTGACATCCTTGCTGACCTTGTCTGTTGACTGAATACTGTTGCAGACACTTGATTCAATGGAGATTGAGAATGAATTATTCTTTGGAGGTGCATTGAGTGGTTTTTCGACTGGGAAAGCATTATACATACACTCCCTTCTGACCTGCAGAGATCTACAGAGATCGAACATGTGCAGAACAATTGGCTCTCCTGAAGCTGTCAGAAAATGGTTGTTGCATGTTTAAAACTGGAAAAGGGTGAGAAAAGTTGAGTTGTTGATGTAACAAATAGATACCCTGTGATTGTTTCATGTACTCTTGTTTCCTGTGTTCTTGCACACCACAATTAAAACAGGTGCTATTACCAGATGTAGGCAACTCTTTACTTGCCTGCCCCTGAACCCTCCCACCACTGTCATTTCCTTATCCTCCACTGTCCCTCACTCTGACTGCTTGTTGGAATGATTGCATTTGTAAAGACAGTTTCAATTCAGTGAATTCTGTCTTTCTTCCTACACAATTATTAACTACAAAAACAAATTCACACAAACGTTTATTTTGCCATACCACTCAGCTAATACTTACGTACTCTTGCAGCTTTGGTATTATTCCTTGTACAAATGCCACTCCTGTTGGGCACTTTCAAAGGCCAGGGTTCCCTCTCCCATTTTGCTTGCAATAGTTAAGTTATGTCCAATACATTTTGCAGGGCAAACCTCTGTAACAGCATTATGTGAAGCATCTCTGGCATGTCACAATGTAGCGTTATTCCTAGGTGTTTTTTGTTTTCAGCTATGATATCATAAAAACAATTGATTATATGAACTTGAATATTAAAAACACTTTGTAATTCTGTGAATTTCTGGGATTTTCTCATTTTTTGTGATACTGTCAGGTGATATTCATGAGATTCGGCATGGAACAAAACAGATTTATGGTGACTTTACCTCTCAATTCTGCGCCTAGACACTGTCGTAGGGGTTGAAGAGCATCAGAATAGATAGTATATAGAACATGACCCACTGTTTTTAACATAAATGTGGGTCAAGATTGGTCTACTGGGTCACAACACAACCTTGGAGTCCTTAGCACTTCATCCACCAATCATTCACAGCAGATCAGCCCAGGAAATCATCATACTATACACACTAGACTCCTCCAAGGTGATGTATTCTAATGGTGTGGTACCAAACAAGGCATAGCTGAGTCATACTTGGTGATTCATTGAGTAAGCCTCTTCTCTAGTCCTCGCGCTCCTGCCAGTAGAACCGCCTCATGTCAGCCTCAATTGTCATGCTTTCCATGCTCACTGCACACACGGTACTCGGTGTGCTATCTTGCTCTGTCATGGTCTACACTGCTTCTATTAGTGCACTTCTAGCTCTTTCAACCAGAATATGAAATCTGAACATGTCCAGAATATCCGTACCATTGTATTTGTGAACCTCTTGTCAGGAACCACAGTTGCAAATGGATAAAAGAATTAGGGCCACATGTAGCAACTTTCAGATTTGCGACCCGCAAATTGCGAGTCAGAGCGACTCACAATTTGCGAGTCGCAAATCCGAATGTAGTTTGGTGTCCCTGACACCATCTGCGATTTCCAAGGGGGTCGCAAATGCCCACCTCATGATTATTCATGAGGAGGGTCGCAATTTGCGCCCTCCTTGCGAATGGTGGCCCTCACAGGGACGTTGGCCTGCTGAGGACAGCAGACCACCATGTCTGTGACTGCTTTTCAATAAAGCGTTTTTTTTTTTTTTTTTGTAATGCAGCCCGTTTTCCTTAAAGGAAAACGAGATGCATTACAAAAACAAAAAATTAAACGTTTTCGTTTCATTTTTTCAGAGCAGGCAGTGGTCTGTAGGACCACTGCCTGCTCTGAAAAAATGTTTACAGTGACATTCACAACGGGGAAGGGGTCTCATGGGGACTGATTCCCTTTTGCAAATGGGTTACCACCCAGTTGAAATGGGTGCAAAATGCGATTGGTTTGCGACCGCGTTCTCGGTCAAAAAACAATCCTACAGTGCACTGCGACTCGCAATTAGGAACTGAGCACTGACACAGGGGAGCTTATTTTTGGGGGTGGATGCGCTGCCCAATTAGATCAGATCCCATTGGGGAGGGTTCTACTGTCTCAGCCGATCAAGACTCCCCGGCTTGATGCTGGCTAGGATGATGATGGGTTCGACTCCCATGATGATGCATTTTAATTCTTAATTATCAAACTTGATTATGCATATATATATATATATATATATATACATTCACTGCATATATTTATTGTTGATGTATTGCACCTTTTCTGACTATCATTGATTAATTGTTGCAAGTATTTTGGTATCTACTGTATACGTATTTTACATTCAAGTTAAATGCTCATGTTCATGTTTTTGTGGGCTTTTATTTGATATTTGGGAAAAGCCCAATAAATGAATTACTTAGACTAAGAGTGCTGTATTCTTTGGCTTCGTTCCCTCTTAATTTGAATCTAAGCAGAACACATACCACCTATTATCTTTGTTTTTCAGTGTGACGCCCTAAGTGTGACTGTTGTGCTCATGAATGTAGCACTAAAGTTGCTAGACGGCAAAGTACAGTTTAGGATGGTATCCCACAATGGACAGAATCCGGATTCCTTACATCTAAGACAGAAGCAATGTACTGTGTTAAAATTGCTTCAAAGACAACAAGGATTGTTGATAAAATATATAGCACACATTCCGGCTCTGTCCTCAGTTGTACAGCTGTGGTTCATTTGGTGTACCTCATAAGTGCTTAATTTAAGGTCACTGCTTAAAGATACACATACACCACTTAAAGATCATTTAAAAAAACTCACACTTACAGTGATATTATTAAGGTGTAGCGAAACATCTCACAAGGTACTAATGCCTAAGGGCTTAGATGAGGTTTGTATAAATGGTAAAAACTATAAAACCAGCTTCGCTTCTAGCAAGAAAGATGACACTACTTATATCTGCAAATCATAATGTGACTACTCCAGACAAAAAGCAAAATTATAATTTCCAATGTCAAAGCTTCCAGAAGTTATTAGGATCCCCGTTTTTAGTCTTGATGTTACTGGAACTGTTCTAATCAGTGAAGGTAAAAATTACTTTACATGTCACGTCAAGTCAAGACTCTCTTTATTCGAATGTCAGAGACAATCATAAAAGTTAAACACACAAATTATAAAGTGTTACATGGAAATCAATAAAACAATACAAAAATAAAGTGTCAAAAATGTAGCCTTTTCTGATATAACACAGCTGCCTTTTGAAAGCTGCATACTCTAAAACATATATCACTACTTGGCAGTAACTGTAAGAATCTGAGGGCAACTCTGCACTGTTTAAAGTTGTAAGCTTCAAAAAGAGGTAATAAGTATTGCATCCTAAAAGGCTTTTACCCTGTGAAAAATATACTGTATAGTG
Organism: Pleurodeles waltl; assembly: GCF_031143425.1. Classification (NCBI taxonomy): domain Eukaryota; kingdom Metazoa; phylum Chordata; class Amphibia; order Caudata; family Salamandridae; genus Pleurodeles; species Pleurodeles waltl. The sequence goes on from NC_090447.1 coordinate 919,909,200, forward strand.
CAGCATTGATTGGTTGGAGACATTATCTCAGGCATATTTTTTGTTTACTAAGCTCCCATAACATCCTCGAGGGAAGCAGAGCCTATAACATATAGTGCTGGCTTTAAATTTTAACAATAGAACTCTTTCCCAATTATTAGTCACATATGAAAGATAAGGTTCTGGGTTGGTAATAACTTTCAAAACAATATAATTCTGGACAAGTGGTTAGCTCAATTCCAGGCATTCCCTTTCAGCATACTGTTTAGCCGGAAACAACTGTTTCACAATGATCGTATCATCCTTACATATTAATAAGAGATTGACAAGCAAGGTAAATGTGTCCAGAGCAATAAGATTCCGTTTGATATAAACAAGCTAAGGGATATCCAGGCCCCTCGCACAGCGTATACAATCATTAATAATATTGTGGATAAAAAGAGGCTTTTTCATTATTCCAAACTGAAAGATGCAAACAAAAGGGGTCCCAGGTTAATGGAGTCATCCAGGTATGGCACAGCCACCTCTTTGTGACAGATGCACTGTGGTGTAGGATGTGGGAGTGATAGAAGATGTCTGCAAAAGTGGTTCTCTTCATCTTGCAACATGCTACAATCACCATAGCCCCATATTTCACACCCATAACTTGCAAACAATACACATTGCATAGTATAAATATCAATAGGAGAGGTGAAAGACTTACCCTCCCCCAACAGATTTACAAGTGTTGAAGAGCGAGCATGTAGTTTGCTTGAATTTAGTGTTTCTGAAATTCACATTGTGGGCCCAAGAAATATTAGCATTGAATCATAAACCAAGATATGGGAACTTAAAAATATTCCAAACTGTTTTTGTTAACCCGTAAAGGATGCAGCTAATAGCGCTTAGGGCCACACGCCATAGTGTGTGATTTAGTATAATTGCTAAGCAAGTCTAAGTCAAGCACAAATTCAGAGAAAGCTGGAACCAGGCTCATCAGAGCATTCGGGGTCCACGCTATAAGCACAGCATCATTGGCATACAACAGTACTGGTACAGAAACAAAGATGACGCAAGGAACTTCATGAGTAATAGTATTTAAAAAGGAATGAAGCTAATTAATAAAAAATAATAATAATAGAGGTGCTAAAACACAGCCTTGTCTGACTCCAGTCTACCAATTAATAGGGTTGGCTCATTCGACTCATTTTGGCACTTGAATCTCGATGAAGAGTGTGCATGTCATCTGTATGCATAGACCACTCCAATGGCAAATATTAAATAAACACCAGGCACTTGCAGTAAATATGTTCAGTCAAAAGGATAAGATCAGTCTACATCATTTTCAGTTAATTAAAGGGTATACATGGTGCAAAGTATCTTGAAGCTTACTGAGGTATTACTACTAAAGATCGTCCTAAACTTAGAAATAGTCTTGTACATACAATTACACTAGATCCCCAAGAGTGTCTGTTGTATTTAGCTCAGGAGACACCAAGGTGAGAGTTTTCTGTTTCTTTTATTTCAGTATCCAAAATGTATTACGAGCGCCGCAGTCGTGTCTGCCCGGCAGCTTTGCCTCCGTTTAACTCCAACCGTCGTGTGTGCCGCGCGAGCCCCCCCGCAGATGCGACTTAGGCAGCTCGGGTTCGGCACGCAGCAGCGCGTGATGAACCTGGGCACAATATGTTATCTCTCTTTTTTTTTTTTTTTTTTAAACAAAAGATCACTTACAAAAATAAGAACAAAAACATAACAGCATTGGATAACCTATGCTTAACTTAACATTTAACAATTACATCAGTGTGTCCATGAGATTTAAAAAAAAAAAACTTAACACATTCTTGCTAAATACTATGATATTCCCTGAGTTTGATCGGTACCCGTTTCTCACGGACAGACCTCCTCAAGGTGTTGGGTTCTAACAAATGATTGTCTAACACCTTGCGTTCCCGATGAATACCACTCTGACCCAGAGGAGTCACATCCTTCCTCACCACGGTGACGGACATCCTTAACCTTAACAACCTTCCCCATATTCCACCATTGACCCCCCTCAACCATGATGGCATTACCACATACTTTCTTCACCCTCATAGGAGAACCATAGCAGGCTTCACCTTTGCTCACAAATGTCTGTAACTTGACGCGCACCAGATCTCCAGGTTGGAAAGAGAGTTTTCTTGTAGAATTCTGCAGGTCATACCTAGCTTTTACCTTTTCTTGATTTTTTATTTGACTTCACCCCACACCCCGTCCTTGTTCACAGAATCAGGAATCTTACCAGAGACTGCTCTGGCTAAAAACGCTGGAAACAGTCTTGAGGTGCTACGTCTTCCTTTAAGCAGTTCAAAAGGAGAAATTTTTGTCACAGATTGTGGAGTGGTGCGTTAGAACCACAATATCGAATTGACTGCTTCTTCCACATCCAGCTTACTCGCTTTGGCCCATTTGATAGACTCCACAACCACCCTATTCATTCTCTCTACTAAACCATTAGTTTGAGGATGGTATAGAGAACTTTTCATATGTTTCACACCAGATTCTTTCAGAAACATTTCCATGTCATAACTCACAAACTGCACACCATTATCCGAAATCAAGGTTTCCGGAAAACCTTCCCTCCCAAAAAACTCTTTGAGAAACTGAATAGCGCTACCAGCCGTAGGCTTTGCAAAAAAACGCACTTCTGGCCACTTACTGAAATAATCCATTATAACAAAAGCATAAGGCATCTGGCTGGGGAGAAAATTGAAAGGTCCAACCATATCGACCCAAACTTTGACCCAAGCATTGTCCGGTAATGAAATGGGTTGTAATGGAGGTTTTGCAATCTTCAACCCTTTTTCTGCACCATTACACACCACACACCTACCAACCACTCTTTCTTTATCCTTGTCCATAGAAGGCCACCAAAAGTGTGCTCTAATACGTCTGTTAGTCATAGTGGCACCAAGATGACCCTCATGAGCATGGTCCACCAACCTTGAACAAATCTCACACGGGGGAACACATTTATCATTCCTCAAAATGATACCATTTTCAATTGACAACTCATCTCCCACCTTGACATATGGCTGAACTTCAGGATTCACATTTCTTTCTTTAGGCCAGCCATTGATTATATGCTGCTTAACAATGGACAACCCCTCATCACTGCTTTCAGCCTCCCTCCACACAGTCTCTGTGCACACCTTGGATTCATCAGCATCAATTGCAGCTATGAAACAATCTTCCACATCATCCTCCCAATCAAGTTTACTTTCTTGACTTATAGGTAGACGAGATAGAAAATCTGCTGTGAAATTATCTTTCCCCGGAATATACTTGACCTGAAGTCATACTGCAACAATTTTGTGGTGAGGCGTGCGATACGAGGGGTCGTATAGTTAATTTTATCCCCATTTAAGATGTAAACCAACGGTTTATGATCTGTTTGAATTACATATTTTCTGCCCCAAACATAACTCCTAAATTTTTCACTAGCCCAATAGCATGCTAGCAACTCTTTTTCAATCACTGAATAATTCAGTTCAGGATCACGTAAGACTCTAGAAGCATAACTAATAAACTTCTCCTGTTCTCCTAGACCTTGCGACAACACAGCACCCAACCCATACCTAATAGCATCCACCGTAATGGTACACAGTTGGCTAGGGTCGTAAGGACACAGTGGTCTGGCATCCACCAACTCTCGCTTCATCCTTTCGAAAATGGTCTGACATTCACTGTCCCATTTAAACAGAACTTTGCTTTTGAGCATATTGGACAAAACTTTCATTTTGCTAGCATAGTTGGAAATTAACTTTGAGTAGTATTCACACATACCAACAAAAGATCGTAACTCATCTTTATCTTTAGGATTAGGGGAATCTACAATATCGCCTTTAATAACCCCGGACGAGGTGTAATACCTTCCCCAGACACACAATGGCCCAAAAATTCTTTTTTTTTTAAAATAAAATTCACATTTTTCCTTCTTTACACAGACACCAAAGGACTGAAAAATTTTAAATACTGATCTAATTTTTTCATTGTGATCTCCTAAACCCCTTGTGTGAATCAACACATCATCCTGAAAGATTAAAATACCTTGGATTTCCCCCCAAATTTTGTGCATGATACATTGGAAAGCTGATGCAGCAGAAGCCAACCCAAAAGGCATCCTGCAAAACTGGAAAGTGCCAAAGGGTGAATTGAAAGCAGTGTAATAGTGCGAATCCTCTTCCAGTTGAACCTGGTGATATGCAGACACCAGATCAATCGTTGAAAACCATACTGAACCCCTGAGCCCATCAAGTAGATCACTGATCTTGGGTAAAGGAAACGAGTCTACCCATATTTCCTCATTGAGACTCCTGAGGTCAACACATAAACGCAGGTCTCCATTACGTTTACGGGCAACAACCAGAGGAGAAAGCCACAAACTGGACTCAATTGGCTCAATTACACCATTCTGTTGAAGCTTGTTCAATTCAGATTTAAGATCTTCTCTCAAACTAAATGGTAGTGACCTGACTTTATGTCTTACAGGAATGGCCCTATCCTTAACCTTTATTCTATGTTTGAATCCTGTAATCTTCACCAAGCCCTGGGCAAAAATACCAGGAAACTCATCCTCAAACGGTGTCTTGGAATCTGCACCAAAACTTGCTCTTTAGTTCCAGGTTTCAGCACCATGCCAAACAGACCCTGATGATACCACCCCAAAATATTCAAACCCTTATATGCAACATAGATTTTACCAAAAATCTACCGACCCTTGAACTCCAAACTGTCTTCTATGTACCCTTCTAACTCAATTTTCCTGCCTTTATACGAGACCGGAGACCTATCGGGAGGGAATAACTTTCTGTCACCTCAAGTATTATGGAACAGTTCTGATTAAATCATTGTAATGCGAGCACCAGAATCGACCAATAACCAAAGCATTTTACCCCCAACCCAAATATCCACCATGGGATCTATGCATTGGTTATGTTCCTTGACCCCTAATACTTTATCTGTGACCACAACAATCATGTCCTGGATGGCTTTTACAAAAGATTCTTCTCTATTTTCTTCTCTATTTTCTTCCCCGTCCTCCACTATGCACGTGACATTAGCTTGCTTATTACTAGAGGATTGACAGACTCTAGCAAAGTGACCAGTTTTACCACATTTTCTACACGTAAGATTCTTTGCAGGACAAGGCTTGCCATCTTTAAAATGAGGCATGTTTCCACATCTAAAACAGATATTCGAAGATCTAAAAAAAGGATTGTCACTTTTCTTCATATCAGCATTCTTTGCTGCACCCTTTTTTGCAACAACACTGACATGAAGAGGATCCGAGTCCTTCACAGTAGAGCTGGAAGAAAGTTCCATCAACGAGATCTGGGCAAGCTCTACGCTTTTGGCTACTTTGATAGCTTCATCCAACGTTGGATTTCCCATGGTGAGTAATTTCTGCTGAATATGTCTATTTGAACAATGACCAATGAACTGGTCCCTTATAAGTTGATCTTGAAAATCCCGAAATTCACATTTGGAAGCCAGTTGTCTTAGAGCCCTGACATATGCATCAACATCCTCGCTTTGACACTGCTGACGCTTGAAGAATTTGTGCCGCAAGACTACTAACCTAGGTAAAACATCAAATCTTGTGGACAACTTTTTGGTAGTCATCAAATATTCATCCAGTTTTTCTTCATCCAATTGCGGTAGCTCAGGTAAGTGTTTGAAAATCTCTCTCCCTTCATATCCCAATGAATGTAAAAGCAAACATTTCTTTCTTTCTGGGCGAAAACAAGAGGCTCCTATGGCACCCAGATAGGTTTCAAAGCCATCAAACCACTGTCTCCATGGAATAGGAGGAACACCAGGAGTTTCCAAGAACGGTGGTGAGGGATTGACTGACTGCATCACTTAAGACCAGACGTGACGTACAAAGTCAATGTGCTGTACACAACGTAGCAACAAAATACAACTGGTGATGTATTTTAGTAAATATTCATGCAAGAAGTACTTCCAAGATGGCGTCTGAAAAGGCCATTTCAAGCTCAAGTAAGTATGCGTTCTATATCCCCAACATAACTTGCAGAATCACCAACCTCCTGAAGAACATGCCCAGTACACGCCTGTTTTCTTCTGAAAATTGCTGTGGAGGACGCTCCCCCCGAAGACAGTGAACAGGTATATGGTGTGAATCTCCTCACATTAACCTCGTAGTCAGAAACCAGCTTGTCGCAACAAAATTAATGTTGTATTTAGCTCAGGAGACACCAAGGTGAGAGTTTTCTGTTTCTTTTATTTCAGTAGCCAAAACGTATTACGAGCGCCACAGTCGCGTCTGCCCGGCAGCTTCGCCTCCGTCTAACTCCAACCGTCATGTGTGGTGCGCGAGCCCCCCGCAGACGCGACCGAGGCAGCTCGGGTTCGGCACGCAGCAGCGCGCGCCGAACCTGGGCACAACAGTGTCCCAATCTAATTTTCTTTGATTTGTTAAAGTCTTAATCCAAATGAGGGGTGGGAGCAATTTATCTCAGCAGGAGAAGGGGTTATCTTTCATGCTTTGGTCCAGGATACTATAGAATAATAAAAAGCAGCAGAGAAAGTACCACAAGTTAGACATAGTAAGCAGGGAAAATTATAGTGAAGATTATGCCACCTTAACTCACTGTTCCATCAACTCAAAAGCATGGGAGTCAGACTTGGATAATATAATGAATGTCACAGTTATTTTTTGGTCATTAGCTACTCTTGTGAATTTTCGGGAAAAAGAAAGGTGCCCTTCAATTTAAAGCTCCATGTATTCATTGATGCTTATCGTGAGTTCCTACTTCTTCAGTGAATCTCAATGATAGTCAGACCCAGGAACTAGATTTAGCAAATCAGGGTAAGATAACCTCACCAATCTCTTGAAAGCCTTAGGGCTGAATACTCCTGGATCTGTACTTTATAGGGAAAGTCTTGAGAAAAATAGTGTTAGAAATTGAATCTCTGGTTAGCAGTCAATTTGCACTCTGTTCAAGCAGGGACCTTCATTCTAGTCAGGGTAGTGGAATTACACTCCTAAAACAACCCCTGCTCACCTCCTTGGTAGCTTGGCACAAGCAGACAGGCTTATCTCAGAGGCAATGTGTAAAGTATTTGTACCAACACACACAGTAATACAGTGAAAGACTACAAAAGGAACAGCACACCAGATTAGAAAACTAGCCAATAATGCTCTAAATCAAACAAGACCAAAATGACAAAAATCCAACATACACAAGCAAAGACATGAATTTTTAAATTAAAAAGCGTGTTAATCCATAGAAATCAATGGATGCGTTGTTTTTACACATAGTACCTGGTATGCATCAAAAAGAAAGCCGCACAAGGGGGCTTGCATCGGAAAAGTAAGCTATGCATCGATTCCTGGCTTGCAATTGAAGCCGTGCGTCGATCCTTCTCCGGATGGGTAGGTGATGTGTTGTCTCTCTCAACTGCAGAAGACTGATGCGTTGATTTCCGGACAAGCTGCCTTGGATCCTTGCAGGTTCACTGTGCTTTTGATGCCCAGCGATGATGGGTGTGAGATCCTGATGCACGGTGGCGAAGAGCTGCACTGCATGGGCGATGTGTCGATTTCTGCAGCTGCAGGCGGGTGTTGTGTCGATTTTCCAGCCGTGATGCAGGTGCTGAGTTGATTTCAGCAGCAGCAAGCAGGTGTTGCATTGATAATTAAGCCGTGAGGCAGGTGCTGCATCGATTTTTCTCCCACTTGGCTTCAGGGCGTGGACTTCAACCTTGGATCCACCAGCTTCTCCTTTCAAGGGCCCAGGGATTGGATAGAGCACCACTTGGGAGGGTAGGAATATCAGCAAGAGAGTCCAGGTACTGACAGAGGAAGCCTTTGATGGCCCTGAGACTTCAGAACAGGGGGAAAGCTCAGTCCAAGCCCTTGGAGAAACTTCACAAGCAGGAAACACAGCAAAAAGCCAGTATTTGTGCTCTCTAAGGCAGAAGCAGCAACTGCAGGCCAACCAAGCAAATCACACACAGCAAAGAGGCAGTACTCCTCAATCTCTTCAGCTTTTCTCATTGGCAGAGGTTACTTTTGATCCAGAAGTGTTCTAAAAGTCTGGGGTTTTGGGTCCACTACTTATACCCATTTCTGCTTTGAAGTAGCCAAACTTCAAAGGAACTCTCTGTTGTTGACAAGACACTGCCGTGACCAGGCCTGGCCCCATACACACACGAGGGGGTTGGAGACTGCATTGTGTGAGGATAGGCACAGCCCTTTGAGGTGCAAGTGTCAGCTCCTCCCTCCCCACTCTAGCCTATGAGACTCATCAGGATATGCAAGCCACTACTCAGCTCCCCTTATGTCACTGTCTAGAGGGAATTCACAAACAGCCCAATGGTCAGTCTGACCCACACATGGATTCCACAAGCAGGCAGAGGCACAAAATGATTAAGCAAGAAATCGTCCACTTTCTAAAAGTGACATTTTCAAACTGACAATCTAAAAAACAGCTGTACGAAAAGATGTATTTTTAAATTGTGAGTTCAGAGGCCCCAAACTCTATATCTCTATCAGCTCCCAATAGTAAGCTGCACTTAAAAGATATTTAAAAGCAGGCCCCATGTTAACCTGTGGAAGAGATAAGCCTTGCAGTAGTGAAAACCACATTTGGCAATATTTCACTATTAGGGCATGTAAAACATACCAGAACATGTCAACTTTTAAATACACTACACCCTGCTCATGTGGCTACCTATGTTGTGGTGACTAACATGTAGTAAAAAGGAATGTTTGGGCCCGGCGAGTGAGTGCACTTGCCGGTCAAATTGGCAGTCCAAGATTGCACACTCAGACACTGCAGTGGCAGGTCTGAGACATGTTTACAGGGCTACTCATGTGGGTAGCTCAGTCAGTGCTGCAGGCCCAGTAGTAGCATTTGATTTACAGGCCCTTGGCACCTCTAGTGCACTTTGCTAGGGAATTAGTAGTAAATCAAGTATGCCAATCAGGAAAAAGCCAATTACAAATACAATCAGTAGTGGTAAAGTGCCCAGAGTACCAAAACCAGTAAAAATGAAGTCCAGCACACAGTCAATAAATACAGGAAGCAGAGGCAAAAGGACTGGGGAAACCACGCCAAGGAGGCCAGGTCTAACAACTAGTGAAGTCTCTCTGGATGTAACATATGAGCAAGGCAGCAACGAGTTCCAGAGTTCAGCAGAAGTCTTAATTTACAACAGCCACAGATGGATAGTTCTCCATTATTGTGGCTTTTGATAATTATCCTACTACCGCCAAAGACATGATATCATGGAACAATTGATAAATCACTTGAGTTCTGATATTATTGGAGTTAAGAACAGTCAGATGACTAATGTGACCATTTGTGTAGTTTCAGACAATTAGAAAGTTTGCAAATTAGATTGACCAATAGTAAAGGAAAGTGCAAGAAAAAAGAACGATTAAGGGCCTGATCATCACCTTGGCGGATGGGGTATTGCAAGTTTCATAGGATGTAATGGACCTTGTAATACGGTGGACTTGGCGAATGGGATACTCCGTCAAAAACATGATGGATATCCCGTCCATCATATTACAAGTTCCATAGCAAGTATTGCAACTTGTAATGTGACGGACAGAATATCTGTCACATTTGTGACGGAGTATCCCATCCACCAAGATAGTAATCAGGCCCTAAGCCTTCGGCCTGACAAACAAAAATCACTAGACCACAACTTCCAAACTTAAAGCATCCATGCAGAGTACCGTATCAAGAACCAATTTCAATTGTTCCTAGCGCTAATTGCACTGCATTTGAGAGTGACATTTCCAGGCAAATTTCCTGTAGTAGGTGTAATTGTAGTTAGTGTTCCTTGCTCAAATCATGCAGTTGCTAAGGTCGACATTAGTCTATCATACAAAGTAAGGAAGACAGATGTAGCACCCTAGCCAGGATGACAGGCCATATATTCAGACATTCTAATCGTCACTGTAGCAAGGACCTTAACATTACATCTCAGCATTGCAGAGGTCAGGAGTTGTGGGATATCTCTGAGTTCCTTGGCAGACTGACAGTCTTTTTTATTACCTTTCACATTATCTCCAGTAGTGAATGCATGCTTTCCAATAAAAGATCCAGACGTCTACAGTGATTTAAAATTGTTTCACAATATAAGGTCATGCACACAGAAGATATCAAAAAGGTGGCATTACAGCAATTAACATCTGACACGTCATCAGTATTCTGGGCAAAGAAAAACAGGGAGAAAGTGCAATAAGGGAGTATGTCCCTCAATCTAAACTCCAAAACAGTGGTTGTTAAACTTTTTACTTCTGTTGACTCCCACAGAACAACTACTGGAAGAGGAAGAGCCGTCTTAGGCAAATTCTACTATTTTACCCCAAAACAGTACAAAAAAGTACATGAACAAGTATGCATCAACCAAACACACAAACGTTTAAATATTTTATTTAATTCATACATGCTCTTTTGCATCAGTACACACTCAGGCCCAGATTTATACTCTGTTTGCGCTGAATTAGCGTAATTCTTTCTGCTAATTCAGCCCAAGTTTAACAGCATATTTATATTTTGGAGTTAAAGCCATTTTTTAGAAGGGTGAGCCTGCCTTGCATCAATGAGATGCAAGGTAGGCGTCCCTGTCCAAAAAATGACTCCAAGGTCCAAGAGCCTTATTTATCCTCCAGTGCAAAAATGGTGCACGGGAGTTAGGTGGGTCTAAATAAACACCTGGGTCACGGCAGGCATTAGGGGACCTGTGAACCCATTTCCATGGTCAAACACCATGGAAAGAGCCCACAAGTGCCCTCCCCAAGCCCCAGGAACACCCCCACCCACAACAGGGGGACACCACTGGATGGGGGACTCCATCCCAGGTAAGTACAGGTAAGTAGAGGTAATTATTTTAATTATTTTAATTATGTTTTTTAAAGTGCCATTGGGGGCCCTGAAATGGGCCCCTATACATGGCACTAGGTGAAATGGCCATGCCCAGGGGACCCTTGTCAGCTGTACTGGCCATTGGGGTGGTGGGCATGACTCCTTTCTTTTATAAGACAGGAGTCATGTGGTATGGATGGTTTTGCGTCAAATAATTACGCTAAGCTGGTTAGAGACATCTTTTTTTACTCTAACCAGCCTAACTTCATTTTTTGGTGCAAAACCCCCTTCTCCCATACCGCCACCCCCACCGGCTACCGTCATTTCCCATGATGTTAGCCCACCCTTTGTGCCAGATTGCGCCATTCCATTACTTTGGCATCTGGCTTGCATCCTAGAATGGCGCAAGCTGTCACTATACTTTTGACGCAAAACTGCATTTGTGCAGTTTTGCATCAAAAAGTATAAATCTGGGCCTCAGTGCTTCAATTGAGGCACTGCCAAGTTCTGGTTGATGTACCTGCTGTGCCCTCGATGACTCAAGCTAATGACACCAACGCCATTTTTAGCCTTTTATTCTAATTTCCTTTGCATTTACATGGCATTTTAAAAGATTCAATGTTCCATGTTGCATGTGTGTGCATGTATTTATTTGTTATGCTAATATCAATTTTCTGAATAGTGCCTGACTAGATGTTTCAGATCCCCATAGGTCCGCAGGTCCCAGCTCAAAATTCAGTGGTGTAAAGATGCCAAAGTTTAACTTGGCCTCCGTGGTTGTCAAACATCTAGTTTTGAATACCTTCATGCCATTCACATTTAAGACTATGCGATTTACTCAGTGTACTTGAAGCAGGCTAGACAGAGCTCGAAGTAACTCTTATACAAAACTAAAACTAGTGTTGAGGGTGTTTCTATTTTCTCACGCTCATGAAAAAATAGCAATGCTACAAGGTGTGGCACCACGGTACCAAGAGGCTATTCCATTCCTCATTTATTTTATTTAGGTGAAAACAGATGGGAATATAAGGTACAGGGAATTCAATGTGGACACTTTCTTTTAGAGGATAAGTAGAAATTTGGTGGCTGAAACAGTGGAAATTGCTCGGTCCAGTGGGGTTAGTTATGGAATGCAATCAATGAGATCAATGAGATGAAAACACAATAGCTAATGAACTAACTTTCATGTAGGAGAGTGAAGTAGTGCCCCCAACTGCATATGTTGCTGTGGAACTTTACTGAACTTAAGTGACACTATATTGTAGGACACACAAATCCCATTACCAAGTAAAAGTACTTCGTCAAATTCCAGCCGGCTCATAAAACCTCAACTAACAATCTTCCTAAAGGGTGGTTAGTGATTTTTCAATCTAGTGCTTTTAGATATTTTGAATCTGAGTCCTACTGCTTTACAACTCTTGTTAATCCTAAAGCTTCATTGTGATGCTGTAATGATCTTGTTATTGTTAACTGCCATATTCCCATGTGCAGTCCGCACAATTGACTGGTTCTGAGTGAAATAATATATGTAAACTCTTAGATGAAATTAGTTTGATAGATAAAACCTTGTTTGGTGAAGATTTAAATGCACACTGCTCTGCTTTTGAATGAAAGAATGAGTCAATTACAGTATTCAATAAGACCTGGAGTATTCCAACATTGGTGTTTAGTATGTCCAAAAAAGACAGCCATGGCTCGGATTGATGATTGTATATTCCTGTGGAGCCTCAGAATTATTAACCTAATTAACCTAAATAACAAAATGATACTGGGGGACATTCCTGGATGTGCATCCACTCTTCAGCGGGATCTGCATTTATAACAGATTATAATTTCATAACTGGCCCATTATTCGGAGTGATGAAGGCGGACATAGTCTTGCACAGCATTGAGAACCACCATATAGCTCACTTTGCTTTCTTAGACTTATCGCTGCTAACAGCTACATCTAAGGAGGCACACCGTGGGATGGGTTTGAAGCATATTTTGCATTACTGTCACAGGTGGCTCCTTTCAGGTATCACCATACTCTTGGTTTGATAATTGGAAACAATGTATTCACACAAAGCTCATTTAGAGAGAAAATCCAGGTATTCATTAAGATCTTGAAAAATCAGTTAGTGAAAAAATCCAGAATTTTATAAAGCTATCAAAACAATTCTACCTATAACTGAGGTGATGTGTGATTTGGGATACAACAAAGTATTTCTTGGTTTGATGAAGACGAGAGAACCCGAGCTGACAAAACTAGGGAACTCTTTGCTTATAGATTGGGTCTATAGGACTTGGTTGTATTGTAGCCCTTAAGATCAAAATATTAAATCAGAGGTGAAAGGAATGAATGGCCATTGGAAGGAACTGGCTCATATGTTTCCTTTCAATAAGAATGTTGGACCTGGCTCCCCAAACATTTTGCTCTTTAGCCTTTACTTTTTGCTGAATATGTTTTTGTTGGTCCTAGGACTTTGTGCAGTTTAACACTGCTAACGAGTGCTAAAGTGCTTGTGCTTTCTCCTTAAAACATTGTTAATTAGACTTATACCCAATTGCCATATTTATTTTACTTATAAATACCTTGTACAGTGGCATACCATATTCAAAGGGCCTGTAAATTAAATGCTACCAGCCTTAAAACAAGTCCCAGGTCTGCCAGTGCAGCCTGGATGCAGTTTCACACTGCCATGTCGACTGGGCATTTAAACCACATTTGAAAGCATTAACCCAAACCCTTTTATTTTGCATAAATCACCCCTTAGGTAGGCCTTAGGTAGCCCATAGGAGGGGATGCTGTGTAATTAAGTTTTGCATGTCATTTAGTGAAAAATTCCTAAGTTCATTTTTCACTACTGTGAGGCCAACTTCTCCCATAGGACAACATTGAGGATTCCTTATTACATTTAACAAGCTGTAATTCCCAATTGAGAAGAGGTAGATATGTGATTATTGTTACCTATGGAATTGTAATGATAAGCCCTCTTTAATGGTAAAGTCCACTTTTTCATTACAATTTAGAAAATGCCACTTTTAGAATGCTGGCATTTTCCTGTCCCTTGGCCCTTTGAGCCTACAGCCTGTCTTAGTTTACATGACTAGGTGTAGCTGACAGTTAGAATGTGTGAGTTGCTCCCAGACAGTCTTAAAATAGTGAGATTAGCTGAGCCTCTAGCGTGATGAGGGCAGAGGTGAGTAGAGCCCTAAATGCACCTGAATTGGCTGTGCCCTGACTCCTCACTATAGGGCTAACAACCCTGCATTTTCAATGCAATCAACATGAGGCCAAGGGAAGGGAGCCAGAAAACTCTTATAACTCCAAAGATCCTTTCCAGAAACCTCAGCCACATTTTAGGAGCAGGGAACGTGGGTATAAAAACAGGACCTTTAGACCCACTCTTCAGTTCATTGCTGGACCTGCAGAAGGACTCTTAGAGGACTGTCTGCTGCTTTACCTTGCTGTGCACTCCACCAGACTGCTGTTGTACCTACAAAGACTGCTTTGATGCCTGGAGCCAGCTTTGAACCCTCAGAGGCCAGCCCTGCTGTTGAGCCCTGCCCCCAAATCTGTACCCAGGATACCAGAAGTGACTCCAATGGCTAGTTTGCTGGCCTCATATTCAGAGCCACAGGACATAACAGGCTCCTACCATCTTGACCCTGTGTCTAGACCCAGCCTGAGTGAGGCCTGAACCTTCAAGAGGTCTACATCCACTCCTGGGCCCTTGGCTATAGTGCTAAAGGAGCCCAGATGTCCATTTCCAAAACTAAGGACTTAGACAAAATTTGGCCAAAATGTTCTCTGGGAACCAAGAGGAGTCTAGGACCAACCTACTCGTTTATCCACCCGAGGTACATCACCGGGCGGATTACATTTCCAGCTTCTTCCTCTACATTATTCTCTGTAGTAGCAAATCAGTTTCAGCGGTCTTTCACCAAAGGGGTATCCGACCTCATAGAACTGTCTTTAACTACAGCCCTCTACTTCAACATGTTGGAGATTTTCAACTTCTATTTTGACAACTATTCCAAAGGTAAGAATCTTCACCGTAGCTTCATTCCATGGCTATCCGAAGATAAAGCTTTCTCCTTGTACACTCCTGCAGCCTTATCCTGCTGAATTTCTACCTACTCAGACCTTTTTCTAAGAAACTTCTTTTAAAGTCTGAAGTTAAGCGCTGACTGGACCCAATTGACTTCTTGTATCCAAACCATACTCCATCACAATCAGCCTTAACTTTAGACTTTGACGCAGTCTCTGTTGACCAGATATCCCAGGTTGGCACTTTTATCTTTTATGCCCTATTTTGAACCTTACACTCAAAAAATTCATAGCTCTGGTTCTGCTAAAAGGATTCTTGTTGTTTTAGTGTGAAATAATTAAAATGGACTCTAGTTTCTAAATTGGTTTAGGATTTTTCTTGTGTTGTGTTTTCACTTTATTACTGTTTGTATGCTACATAAATACTTTATACATTGCCTCTAAGTTAAACCTGACTTTGTTTTGTACCAAGTTACCTACAGTTAAGCACAGATTGATTTAATGACTGTGGTTCACCCTGCAAAGGATTGTGGCTGTTGATTGACCAGGACTCACACCTCAGTCAACAACCCAATTTCTCACAAAGAATCATCAAGATAGTGATGAAGGATTTCAATTGCAGACCAGACTAAAAGTCTGGATGGTGTGCTTTCATTTGAGATTTAGGTAGAATAAGTTGTGATCCAGTACAGTTGTGGTCCTGCTTGTTCACAAACTGATAGAGGCCCTTATATTCCCACAAACAATAGGTTGACTATAGTCACGAATAGAATAACAAAATTCACTCTTAAAATCCAAAAATAAATTATCCAGATAGCACATCTCCTAAAGATCTTACTTATGACAAGATATTTGGACCTTCGTCAGAGTTATTTTATTTGATGTGATTTTACAACTTAGAAAAGTACATGATGAATGGAAGTTATATTAATTTCACTTAAAACCTTTGTGAATCTATCTTCCAATTGTCATCCATGGCCTTTGACACCATGAGTAGAGAGATACTGTGATCACAAATGGCACTCTGATTGGCCTTGTTTAATAAACTAATATTATGTGAAACCTGGGAAACCCTGAAATATGCATTTAATGAGGGTTATCGTTCAAGAGAAATATTTAGTTATATGTTCTAAGGTAACTGTAACTCATGCCTTTTCCATGCAAAGTTTTCTCATCAATATTTTTACTGCAATTGTGTCAGTGCTATTATCAATGATGTTATAGAAGATGTCATAATTGATGTAATATCTGAGTTAATTAGCCGTGCATGGCAAGGGTGTGATGTGATGTGATGTCACTGACCATGTCTTGCATGATGTAATATGTGAAGTCATAAGCAGTGCATTGTGGAAGCGTAGGTTATAGTTAGCTTGGGAAACTATGATTGCTGAATTTCACTGGCTTTGTATGATTGAAATGTGAGCCTAACTATAACGTCCCTGTAACCTTTGGGTTTTTTCCAGTAAATTTCTAAATGTTTTTTAATTCTATTTCCTAACTAGAATGTTCCTGTAACATTTGTTTTTTTCAGTAAATGGCTAAGGTTTTATTTAATGTTGTTTCCTAACTATAACTTCTCTGTAACGTTTGTTGTTTTACGTTCATTTAAAAAAAAAAAAAATCCTAACTGTAACCGCTAACCTTTGACAGTGAGTGTGTGAGTGAGTCCATAAGTGGGTTTCTGAGTGGGTGCGTGTGTGTCTGAGTAGGTCTGTGAGTAGGTACATGAGTCTCTGAGTATGTCTGTGAGTAAGTGTATGAGGTTCTCACTTCGTCTCTGAGTGTGTGCATGAGTCTATGAGTGGGCCTGTGAGTGGGTGCATGAGTGTCTAAGTGCATCTGTAAGTGGGTGAGAGAGAGTCTGTGTGGGTGTCTCAGTAGCTATGTGAATGACACGGCCACAAAGGAAGCACACATGCCTGTTTATCCAAGAAGAGTCCACAGTTTAGTACAAAATATCTACCCAAGTGGAGATCTTTCTGCCTCCTTGTGTAAATGTTCAGTATGTATTCCACACTACAGCTGCATATGGAGCAAAGGAAATGTCACCAGTGACCTTGTGTGCATTTTTGGCAATATGATTGTTCCTGCTCCGTCTTTATCCAGCAATATATGATGTATGATAACATGACATGATATGATAACATGAATCCTCCTGAAAAGAGGTCAACAAAACTTCAAAGATGTAAATTTCTACCAAACTAGGGTCTTTTCTGTTATCTATATGATGTGTGTGCTTCTTTGTTTTGTAGATCTATATGATGTAAGCATTTCTTTGTTTTGAGGATATGTCCTCCTATATCTTGGATTAAAGAAAGCACCACCAAAATTGGTGAGAAATTCACTTGGTGGGACTTTGGTAAGCTGTCTATCATCCTGGCAAAAGGTGGAAACACCTTTGTACACTACTAAGGTGGACAATGTAGGGCCAATCAGGCGGAGCATCTATGTGATTTGTACATTTGCATACTCATAGCGATTTAAAGGGAGAACCATGGACTCTGTTCTCACCAGAGGATAAGAAAGAGCCCACTTGTCACAGGGACATACAGATTGCACTTCAATAAATCAACGATGTATTCACCTCGACATATGATTTCATAACTTTTTTCAATATGTAATCTTGAGAAAACACAGTTAATGGTGGAGAGGGCAGATTTTGGCCCGGGAGACCCCATCCCCCTGGGCATGGGCATTTTTCTTGTGTGCCCATTGGCACTCAGTGTGCAGGATCAGGATCACATCAGGATCACAGGGGGACCTTAGGGCCCCCATGGTCCCAGCCGTCTACCTACCTCCTGCAATAGCTGGCTGGCATTGCTATTGCACACAGGGAGCTGCTGGAAATGCAGCTCACTGTGTGCAAGAGCAATAACACCATGTCTTTTCCTGACCATATTTCTGTGGGCAGGAAAAGAGATGGAACCTCTGCTTCCAGTGGGTGGGAGCACTTCCCTCCCACTGGAAGTGGAGTATTTGCTTTTGCTTCATGGGAGCTGTCAAAGCTCCTGTCAAGCAAAAGCTAACAGCTATGTGCCGGTTGTGGGCACCCAGGACACAGCAGGAGCCGGACCTGGGGGTTGGCATTTCCCAGGGTCGTTATGTTATAGTTAGGTTCAGAATTTACTCATACAAAACCAAAGAAATTCAGCAGTTATAGTCAGAGTTCTTTCAAATAACTAACACTTGCTTCCTAAAGTAAATCACAACTTTGCCATGCACAGCTAAATAATCCACATATTAAATAATTGATGACATAGTCTATGCCATCTTTCATATTCTCACTGTAACATTTGCAATAAAATTATTGATGAGACAACTGTGCATGGCAAAGAGTTATAGTTACCTTAGGGTGCGAGTTTTAGTTATTTGAAAGAACTCTAACTATAACTGCTGAATTACTATAGTTTTGCACATGTAAATTCAGAACCTAACTATAACGTCCATGTAACCTTTGTTTTTTTCAGTGATATATACCATTTTTGATAAAGAAGCAAGTGTTATGATTAAAAGATTCAGAGAAAGAGGATATTCAGAGAACAGTATAAAAAGGGCATTGAAGAAAGTCAAATAAATCAAAAGGGAAGATCTATTGGTACCCAAAATTAAGACTGATAAGGAAGATGATAGACAAATGAGAGTTATCACAACATGCCACAACAAAACAGGGGAAATAAGAAAGATGTTCAATAAATACTGGTCAGTATTGAAAACAGATGAGAAATTAGCAAAGGTGATTAAGGATTATCCTACATTTACATTTAGGAGAAGTAGATCTTTGAGGGATACATTAAGCCAATGTCTGGTACCTGCAAATGAAAAGAGACATCCTATCCAATGTTTTTTTATTGTGGAAAATGCAAAGCATGTAAATATAGTGAAAATTATAAAGAAGTAAAATGTGCAGGGAGTAGAAAATCATTCAAAATTAAGAAACATGTAACATGCCACTCAGACTATTGTGTATATGCTTTGAAATGCCCTTGTAATAAATGTTATATAGGGAGCACCATACATATGTCAAAGAAAAGAGTATTGGAACAGATGAGAGCGATCAAAAATGATGAAAAGACATATCCGGTGGCCAGACATTTTAAAGAACATCATGGAAATAATGTAAATGAACTAAAATTTGTGGTACTGGATAAAATTGTGTTGAATATACGAGAAGGAAATAGAACAATAGAGTTAAGAAAGTTAGAATCACGATTAATTATTGATTGTAACACTAAGGAACCAAAAGGATTAAATAAGGACGAGGAATTAGCCGTACATTTCATGTATTGAAAAATAAATGAATTAATATTGTCAGAAGATTATGCACAATGTAGTATAGAATTGGATATGTAGAATGAATTTTAAAAGGAGAGCTTTTTTTGATATTTTGATTTTAATAGGAGGTGTGTATCTTGGAAGAATATATATATATATATATATATATATATACACATATATATATATATATATATATATATATATATATATATATATACACATATATATATATATTACTGTGAATTGTAAATCAGAAAGATTGTGCACTACAAAATGTTGAATTTGTTTGGTGTGTATCTTATTTTTTAGAAAAAAGCAAAAAAGAAGAAAAATGTGAACGGTCATTGGAAATGCAGAGGAGCTACTATATCGCATAAATAACATCTGGTGATATTTTATTCTCATGATTTTCTGCACGATTGGAGTTTGATTTTTTTAGGATATGTAATTAAATTAGAGAAAAAGTAATTATAGGATTTCTGACTGGAATGGAGAAATTGTGTTTTTCATGGTGTTGCTTGAATTAGTATGGCCCACTGGGGCTAACCAGGTGGTTTGAAATGATTAGTGTTGAATTAAGGGTTTGAAAATAAGAGTGAGTGGGAGGTGAATAAATTCCACATAAACAGTAATGTGCATAGCACACCATTGTGATTATGGGTAGCATTTGACAATATGTAGATAGGCTGTGTAGAGGTGAAAACCACATGGAGATATGAAAAAGTACAATGATTCATATTATATATATTGCATGTATTAAAATAAATATGATAGCAGATTACATGAGATAATTGTTGTTTTGGATAAATAACAATAAGGAAAAAAGATATGCGAAGTACAAATGTGTATGTTCTATTGCAAGAAAAACATGTTTAAAGATGGCCGCCATATTTTGAACAAGAACTGTGGACCGTTTTTTGTGTTTATTTAGTTGGTGGAGGTTATTTAGTGAAATGAAAGTATGGACTAAATTGCTTGTGATCAAGGGAGCTTTGACTCTTGAAACACGTTTGGTGTTTGTTTATTTTTTTGCCAAATAAACTGGATTTCTTAGAGGACATCGAGTGACAGAGGCGTTTTTTCTGAAGAGGAGAAAACATTTGGAATAATATTATATATATATATATATATATATATATATATCTTTCTGTTTTAGCAAGAGAAAACCGCACTCTGTCGTTGTGCCAAAAATACCTTAACTTTTAATACATTAGTGAGATCATAAACAAACAAACAGGAATCCCCTGACGCGTTTCGGTCTCACCAGACCTTGTTCACAGGTGTTTCCTGTGTGCTAATTTCGGCGCTTAAAATAAAGTACTCCAAAGTAACAGAAAAAATACTCAAGTTACACCACTTATCAAGAGTTACTCCATAACATCACTAAATATATATACTTTAACAAAGAAAAATTAAATGTTTTTCTATATACATATTTACCAAATTGTAACAGTGTTTTGACTACAATCCAAGGTGTTTTTCACTGAGTTCCACATTGCATTCTGGTATATGTAGTTTATAGCATTTCATTAAATCAAATTATTTTTAAATATATGTCATAAAATCTTGTTTCAGCGACTAATGGAGACTTCAAAACAATTTCTGAGGTGTGTTAACAAAATATAGGGGCCCTCATTAGTTTTTTATTTATATTCACATTGGATTCATATTCATGTATTGCATGTTACCTACAATAGCACAATCCCCAAAGTTTCTTTTAAACAAGGCCCTCGCTAAATCCTGCACTTCTGATGGAAGAAAATTAATGTTTGGGTATTATTCCTTCAGTCAATTTATATTGATAGCACCAAAATTGTATGTCTATCTGACAAATGACAACGGGAAAGAAAGCATCTTATCAATTGGTGGAAATAACATAAAATAAATGAATGGCAACATCTTATGAGCTATGACAACTCTTATAGGTGTACAAATAACTCCTCATCCTGGTTTAAACCTAGCGGGGTGAGAGATCGGATATCAAGTATATGTCTGGATTCTAGTTGACGCAATTTCTTTTCTCTGTCACCACCGCGTTCTGATTTTAGTACCTGATCAATTACATAGAATGTCATGAGTTCCCACTTGCTATCATGTTTCTGTTCCATATGTCTCGCTGTTGCATAGCTCCTATCTATATTGATAGTTGCTCGAATATGTTCTAAAATTCGCTTTTTAGTCTCACATATGGTACTGCCAACATATTTCAACCCACAAGGACATTCAATCACATATACTGTGAATCGACTTTTACAGTTCAAGTGCTTACGTATCACTCTCTCCATGCCTGTATTTGTTGAGTACTCTTTCTTATTCACCCCAATTTTACATGCCTTACAACTGCTGCACTTCCAAAAGCCAGTTTTCTGTAACCAGTTTGCTTTTGTAGTTTGGAAATGGCTGTGCGATAATTTATCCCTTAAGTTTGCTGTTCTTCTGAAAGTCATTAATGGGTATTGTCCCATGATTTCCCCCACTATTGGGTCCATTTGTAAAATTGCCCAATGGTTTTCCAAGATTTTACGAACTTGTGTAGCACTCTGTGAGTATGTTGTTATGAACCTCAGCTGTTGTTGTTTGGCATGTTTAATGGCTTGGTTTCCTCCATGAATTAGTTGTTCTCTTGATGATTGTTTCACACGTTTCTGTGCCAGAGCTAAACACTTTTTCGGATATTGTCTTGCCAGGAATCTCTCCTCCGCTAATTTCAAGTGCTTCTCACACTCTTCCGGCTCTGAGCAGATTTTCTTTATTCGTAGAAATTCACCATAGGGAATGTTCCACTTTGTTCGTGGTGGGTGAAAACTGTTAGCATGTAATATGGAGTTCGTAGCTGTTATTTTCCTGTGCAATGAAGTGTGAATTGTCCCCTCTTTAACATAAATTTCTGTATCTAGAAATGTCACACGTGTTGCACTGATGTCGTAGGTGAAATTAAGTTTGGCTACATTAGAGTTCAAGATCTTAAAGTATTCATCAAATTCTGACTCAGTACCATCCCAGATAAGAAAAAGGTCATCAATAAACCTCAACCAAGTCACTACTTTTTGTTGGTAAATCTCGTTTTCTTCTGCCCAAGCTATTCGTTGTTCAAACCATCCCATCGTCAGATTCGCAAAATTGGGAGAAAAAGAAAAACCCATTGCCGTGCCCTTAATTTGCAGATACAGTTGTTGGTTAAACAAAAAATAATTATTTGTTAGACAAATGTTAATCATTTCCAGAAGCATCTCATTTTGTTGATAAAAACGTATATTCCTTTGGTTGAGAAAGAATTTGCATGCCTGGATTCCTATTTGATGTTCAATGTTCGTGTACAGCGAAACTACATCCATTGTTACTAATTTATAGGTGTCCTGCCAAGGTATCCCTTCCAATTGTAACAGTAAGTCTCCTGTATCACGTAAATAGGAGTTCAAATTTCTTGCCAAGGGTGCTAGAAAGAAATCTATGTATTCTGACATAGGTTCTAATAGAGATGCTTTGGCTGATATTATAGGTCTACCTGGTGGATGTTGCAAATTTTTATGAATTTTAGGGAGGAAGTATATTGTTGGAGTTACAGGATGTTCCACTAACAAATATTTTGCCTCTACTTGATCAATGAGGCCTTGATCTTCCCACCTTAAGATACACAAATTTATCTCCTCCTTCAGTTTTATTACTGGGTTCCCAGTAGCAAGTGCATAACAGGTTTTATCCGACAATTGCCGCATCGCTTCTTTCACATAATCCTGTTTATTTTGTATTACAATGTTTCCACCTTTGTCCGCAGGTTTGATTTCAACCATTGTTTCCATCTGAAGTCTGTGCAACGCCTGTTTCTCTGGTATAGTTAAGTTCTCCTCTTTCTTATTCCAATTCTTTTTATAAAGATCATGAATGACCATCTCCGCAAATAAATCTATTTTATTCCCTGCTGGTAGTGCTGGGTAAAACTTGGAAGGTGGTCTTTTATCTGTCAGGCCCGCCCCAAGGGGTTTAACTATTTCAGTAACTTCCAATGGTTTGTTTCCCAGATCTAAATTCACCAGAGTCATCAACGTCTCTTTATCTCCCACAGTAAGGTCATACTCCTGTGTTGGTGGATCATTTTTCTCTTTCATTTTAGTTTCCGCAAAGGTTTTGGCAAGTTTGATTTTGCGTATATACTTATAAAAGTCTATGCGTGTTTGTACTAAATCCAAATCTGTAGAGGGACAGAATTGTAGCCCCTTTTTTAGGACAGATTCCTCCGATTGGGACATTTCTCTGGTGGAAAGATTAATAATATTTAGCTCTTGAAAGTTGCCGCTGTTTGAGCCCTGGTTTTTCTTTGTCTTCCCTCTTTGTCCCCTTCGTGTGGGTTTATTCCTTTTGCGCCTCGTCCTCTTCCTCTCCCTCTTGTTTTGACTTGCTGATCTTTGGATTGTTGTTGGAGGGCGAGGCGCATCTCGTTTAACAAAGTTAATTTTACTCCCTGTGTATTTATTGAGGTTGATTCTCCTTCACTGGATTCATTATCAGTTGACCTTGATTCATTACTTGATTTATCCGATTTTTCAAATTGGGATACATCTATTTGTTCCTTCAACTTTGCATATTGAAATCTCCTTGCAAAGGTGAAAATTCTCCCCTCTTCATAGTCACTTTTGTCCCTTTGAAATTTAGTTTGTTTGCGTGTTTTCACAGTCTCCTCATGTTGTTGAATTTTTGAAGCCATTTCACTCCTGATTTTACTTTCTTCTTCAGTTAATTTTATGCCCGCAATTTCTTGTTCTAAAGCCTTCAATTCAATCTGAATTTTATTCAATGCTATTTCCACATGTTTGATTAATATCAAAACTAATCCCTTTGATGAATCCAAGATATGTGCACCCCATTCTTCCAACAGTGCACTGCTTGCATCTTGGTGACTGGGCATGATACCAATTCGCAGGCCTCTTGGGATTCTGTTCACGTCAACATATTTCTTCAGGGTAAAAAGTTCCCACCATTTATTAATCTCTTTGCGTGATAGTTTCTCCCATTCACGTAATTTCATCTTCACACCACCATGATTCTGCGCCACTCCACTACTTTTGCCATTCAAGTTTGAGCTACTTGTCGCCTCATTAAAAATCTCTGCAGCTGTTGCAGTTCGTATAGCTTCTCTTTCCTCCATTGTGCATAAAACAACTCTATTTTGCTTGTAGATCCCACTAATGTACTTCACTTTTCAATTTAAATCCTGTGCACACACGACCACCCCTTTGGACAACAGCAAAGGATTCTCATTACCATGTGTGTTTGTCGGGGTTCCCTTTTAAACCATCAAAGAATAGAGAAAAGCTGAAGCGCTTTTGCACCTACGTGTCTGTTGTTTTAACTGTTGAACTTGCACAGATACCAATCTCTCCTTTCTGTAACTTAAGACGGCAATTAAAGTTTCAACAATTTGCTTAGTTTCGATATGCTCAGAATTCCCTCAGGACTTCTCACACTGCAAACAACACTTCGCATTCATATATTTTCTTCGGTTTTCACAAAAGACAAGCCCTTGAATAGACACGAGTGCATTTTGTTTAAATTAGCAGCATTTCTGTTCTCTCTCTGCTAATTTAAACAAAATGCACTCGTGTCTATTCAAGGGCTTGTCTTTTGTGAAAACCGAAGAAAATATATGAATGCGAAGTGTTGTTTGCAGTGTGAGAAGTCCTGAGGGAATTCTGAGCATATCGAAACTAAGCAAATTGTTGAAACTTTAATTGCCGTCTTAAGTTACAGAAAGGAGAGATTGGTATCTGTGCAAGTTCAACAGTTAAAACAACAGACACGTAGGTGCAAAAGCGCTTCAGCTTTTCTCTATTCTTTGATGGTTTAAAAGGGAACCCCGACAAACACACATGGTAATGAGAATCCTTTGCTGTTGTCCAAAGGGGTGGTCGTGTGTGCACAGGATTTAAATTGAAAAGTGAAGTACATTAGTGGGATCTACAAGCAAAATAGAGTTGTTTTATGCACAATGGAGGAAAGAGAAGCTATACGAACTGCAACAGCTGCAGAGATTTTTAATGAGGCGACAAGTAGCTCAAACTTGAATGGCAAAAGTAGTGGAGTGGCGCAGAATCATGGTGGTGTGAAGATGAAATTACGTGAATGGGAGAAACTATCACGCAAAGAGATTAATAAATGGTGGGAACTTTTTACCCTGAAGAAATATGTTGAAGTGAACAGAATCCCAAGAGGCCTGCGAATTGGTATCATGCCCAGTCACCAAGATGCAAGCAGTGCACTGTTGGAAGAATGGGGTGCACATATCTTGGATTCATCAAAGGGATTAGTTTTGATATTAATCAAACATGTGGAAATAGCATTGAATAAAATTCAGATTGAATTGAAGGCTTTAGAACAAGAAATTGCGGGCATAAAATTAACTGAAGAAGAAAGTAAAATCAGGAGTGAAATGGCTTCAAAAATTCAACAACATGAGGAGACTGTGAAAACACGCAAACAAACTAAATTTCAAAGGGACAAAAGTGACTATGAAGAGGGGAGAATTTTCACCTTTGCAAGGAGATTTCAATATGCAAAGTTGAAGGAACAAATAGATGTATCCCAATTTGAAAAATCGGATAAATCAAGTAATGAATCAAGGTCAACTGATAATGAATCCAGTGAAGGAGAATCAACCTCAATAAATACACAGGGAGTAAAATTAACTTTGTTCAACGAGATGCGCCTCGCCCTCCAACAACAATCCAAAGATCAGCAAGTCAAAACAAGAGGGAGAGGAAGAGGACGAGGCGCAAAAGGAATAAACCCACACGAAGGGGACAAAGAGGGAAGACAAAGAAAAACCAGGGCTCAAACAGCGGCAACTTTCAAGAGCTAAATATTATTAATCTTTCCACCAGAGAAATGTCCCAATCGGAGGAATCTGTCCTAAAAAAGGGGTTACAATTCTGTCCCTCTACAGATTTGGATTTAGTACAAACACGCATAGACTTTTATAAGTATATACGCAAAATCAAACTTGCCAAAACCTTTGCGGAAACTAAAATGAAAGAGAAAAATGATCCACCAACACAGGAGTATGACCTTACTGTGGGAGATAAAGAGACGTTGATGACTCTGGTGAATTTAGATCTGGGAAACAAACCATTGGAAGTTACTGAAATAGTTAAACCCCTTGGGGCGGGCCTGACAGATAAAAGACCACCTTCCAAGTTTTACCCAGCACTACCAGCAGGGAATAAAATAGATTTATTTGCGGAGATGGTCATTCATGATCTTTATAAAAAGAATTGGAATAAGAAAGAGGAGAACTTAACTATACCAGAGAAACAGGCGTTGCACAGACTTCAGATGGAAACAATGGTTGAAATCAAACCTGCGGACAAAGGTGGAAACATTGTAATACAAAATAAACAGGATTATGTGAAAGAAGCGATGCGGCAATTGTCGGATAAAACCTGTTATGCACTTGCTACTGGGAACCCAGTAATAAAACTGAAGGAGGAGATAAATTTGTGTATCTTAAGGTGGGAAGATCAAGGCCTCATTGATCAAGTAGAGGCAAAATATTTGTTAGTGGAACATCCTGTAACTCCAACAATATACTTCCTCCCTAAAATTCATAAAAATTTGCAACATCCACCAGGTAGACCTATAATATCAGCCAAAGCATCTCTATTAGAACCTATGTCAGAATACATAGATTTCTTTCTAGCACCCTTGGCAAGAAATTTGAACTCCTATTTACGTGATACAGGAGACTTACTGTTACAATTGGAAGGGATACCTTGGCAGGACACCTATAAATTAGTAACAATGGATGTAGTTTCGCTGTACACGAACATTGAACATCAAATAGGAATCCAGGCATGCAAATTCTTTCTCAACCAAAGGAATATACGTTTTTATCAACACAATGAGATGCTTCTGGAAATGATTAACATTTGTCTAACAAATAATTATTTTTTGTTTAACTAACAACTGTATCTGCAAATTAAGGGCACGGCAATGGGTTTTTCTTTTTCTCCCAATTTTGCGAATCTGACGATGGGATGGTTTGAACAACGAATAGCTTGGGCAGAAGAAAACGAGATTTACCAACAAAAAGTAGTGACTTGGTTGAGGTTTATTGATGACCTTTTTCTTATCTGGGATGGTACTGAGTCAGAATTTGATGAATACTTTAAGATCTTGAACTCTAATGTAGCCAAACTTAATTTCACCTACGACATCAGTGCAACACGTGTGACATTTCTAGATACAGAAATTTATGTTAAAGAGGGGAAAATTCAGACTTCATTGCACAGGAAAATAACAGCTACGAACTCCATATTACATGCTAACAGTTTTCACCCACCACGAACAAAGTGGAACATTCCCTATGGTGAATTTCTACGAATAAAGAAAATCTGCTCAGAGCCGGAAGAGTGTGAGAAGCACTTGAAATTAGCGGAGGAGAGATTCCTGGCAAGACAATATCCGAAAAAGTGTTTAGCTCTGGCACAGAAACGTGTGAAACAATCATCAAGAGAACAACTAATTCATGGAGGAAACCAAGCCATTAAACATGCCAAACAACAACAGCTGAGGTTCATAACAACATACTCACAGAGTGCTACACAAGTTCGTAAAATCTTGGAAAACCATTGGGCAATTTTACAAATGGACCCAATAGTGGGGGAAATCATGGGACAATACCCATTAATGACTTTCAGAAGAACAGCAAACTTAAGGGATAAATTATCGCACAGCCATTTCCAAACTACAAAAGCAAACTGGTTACAGAAAACTGGCTTTTGGAAGTGCAGCAGTTGTAAGGCATGTAAAATTGGGGTGAATAAGAAAGAGTACTCAACAAATACAGGCATGGAGAGAGTGATACGTAAGCACTTGAACTGTAAAAGTCGATTCACAGTATATGTGATTGAATGTCCTTGTGGGTTGAAATATGTTGGCAGTACCATATGTGAGACTAAAAAGCGAATTTTAGAACATATTCGAGCAACTATCAATATAGATAGGAGCTATGCAACAGCGAGACATATGGAACAGAAACATGATAGCAAGTGGGAACTCATGACATTCTATGTAATTGATCAGGTACTAAAATCAGAACGCGGTGGTGACAGAGAAAAGAAATTGCGTCAACTAGAATCCAGACATATACTTGATATCCGATCTCTCACCCCGCTAGGTTTAAACCAGGATGAGGAGTTATTTGTACACCTATAAGAGTTGTCATAGCTCATAAGATGTTGCCATTCATTTATTTTATGTTATTTCCACCAATTGATAAGATGCTTTCTTTCCCGTTGTCATTTGTCAGATAGACATACAATTTTGGTGCTATCAATATAAATTGACTGAAGGAATAATACCCAAACATTAATTTTCTTCCATCAGAAGTGCAGGATTTAGCGAGGGCCTTGTTTAAAAGAAACTTTGGGGATTGTGCTATTGTAGGTAACATGCAATACATGAATATGAATCCAATGTGAATATAAATAAAAAACTAATGAGGGCCCCTATATTTTGTTAACACACCTCAGAAATTGTTTTGAAGTCTCCATTAGTCGCTGAAACAAGATTTTATGACATATATTTAAAAATAATTTGATTTAATGAAATGCTATAAACTACATATACCAGAATGCAATGTGGAACTCAGTGAAAAACACCTTGGATTGTAGTCAAAACACTGTTACAATTTGGTAAATATGTATATAGAAAAACATTTAATTTTTCTTTGTTAAAGTATATATATTTAGTGATGTTATGGAGTAACTCTTGATAAGTGGTGTAACTTGAGTATTTTTTCTGTTACTTTGGAGTACTTTATTTTAAGCGCCGAAATTAGCACACAGGAAACACCTGTGAACAAGGTCTGGTGAGACCGAAACGCGTCAGGGGATTCCTGTTTGTTTGTTTATGATCTCACTAATGTATTAAAAGTTAAGGTATTTTTGGCACAACGACAGAGTGCGGTTTTCTCTTGCTAAAACAGAAAGAGAATCTTGTTTTTTGAAAATATGGTTGTCCTGCCTCAAACCAGCACCACCGGAGAATTAAGTGCGCCGTAACACGCAGATCAGGACATCTTTTCTTTCATATATATATATATATAGATATATATATATATATATATATTTATTCCCAGGGCAGAGTAAGGCAATGCAGCAAGTTGCACTGCATTGCTTTTCTCCATATTTTTGGAGCCAGGCAAAGTAGCTTTGCATGGCTTCAAAAATATGACTTAAGGTTTGTGTAATGTATATACCATTGCAGGCATGATGCAAACTATTCATAAATATGCCCCTAGATCTTGTAGCCATTGCATACTAAGTCCATGCAAAAAACCTATGTGAAGCCAGGACTATACCAGAGCCCTCCACAGCCCCTGCTGAGGAGGGAGGGCTACCATGAGGCAAGGGTGCCTCCGTTGGCACTAAGCAGCACATTGTGCACCGGTGCAAGAGAGAAGAATAGAAATTCACAGTATGCCTTAAATACTATGCATTCCTGCCCTTTCCCAGTGAAGCAGTGCAGTGCAGCAAGGTGACTTTCCCAAAAATATAGGCCTAAGTGTTTTTTAAGGTTGCCTTAGAATCATCCCATCATATTGTTGCACAATGCAATTGCGCCCCACATCTATAAAGTTGATCAAACGCATACAATAAATAGTACAAAATGTGGCCTTCACACAACCCTAGCTCCCGCACTATTGATAAGTACGCCGCTGATAATCAGGAGTCACTGTCAGAAATAATTCAATTGTGCCTTTGTTCTGCTGATTTGCTTACTTTTAAATGAATTAATTACTTGAATAGATCTTTTTAGCTGTGTTTTAACAGTGCTAACATGCCTGATCCTTAATAAGTAAACTTACAAGGGGACGCGTATAGGCCGATGAACCTTTTGGATCGCATGGAGTATCCTAATCACGTAGTGACCAGTGGCATCGATACTCAATGTAATCAATCAGTAACCACTAAGAGAATTATTAGTCAATAAACAATTATAACCATAATTTCATGAATAACTACAACTCAATAAATCATTTAACAATTTTTATTTCCCTATTGATTACAATTCTAATGCATCTGGTTAACTCAAACTTTATGTAATCAGCTCAGAATTAGTTTATTAGTGACCACTAATAACACAATCTAATCAAAACTTTAGAAAGCATATGTTCAAAAGCTTCAGCATAAGCCAACAAAAATGGATACAATTACATTAATAGCAGAGTTTAGCAATCTGCCCGTCAATCATTTGTCACTGTCAACGACACCCAGGAAAGAACTTTCCTAACCCAGATTAGCATCAGCATGTGGGACATCATACAAAAACTATTTAGAACGATATGAATTTGGAAAACATCTAGCTAGGAGAAAACTATAAAACAGCGCAGTTGGTACCTAGAAGAACAGGCACAAATTTAATCAGTCACATTGTCATAGCTACCTATCCACAGAATGGATCAGCAACAAAGTCAGTCGTCTTCAGGTCATCAATAGCTCAGCAGCACATTATGCTCTCAAGAGTATGAGCCCAATGACAAAATCTTGAACTGCGTCTCCTGATGTCATCAAATTCTACAAATTAATGCAAAACATAGGTTATACATCTCAATATGACATATTACTACATTATTCTTATATATTTTCAGTATTTCACACATTTTTAGTTAATTTTAGTACATCTTTCTTATAAGTGGCTGCCATTATCCATGGGCACATTTTCAAACGTGCAAATAATTTTCTCTACGATTAATTTCTCTACACATTTTTCATTAATCAAAACACATAACCATTCATTAATAATTTCTGATTAGCATATCTGCGTCAACAACAGTGTTAAGAATGTCTCTGTCTTTTTTAAATAATGTATTGGTATGCTTTAAATAAATTAAAATGAAACAAGGATAAATAAAAAGAATCAATAAAAATAAAATGCAAGTGAAAGTAACAATAACTATACAAAGTGATTATTATCTTATCTTTTAAATCAAAAGGAGTTGTACACAGTAAATCAGAAATAGATTGAAAAACGCTAGGAAAATAATCCTAATTTCTGAATCTGTTTATAGTGGCATTTTTGTTACAACATAGTAGTTTACTAACACGTATTATAAGACAAGACTGACAAGAGTTTGTTTTATTGTTGAAAGATTTAAGTTTTAATGAGCAATCGCACTTCCAACAAGTGGCACAGACACATTTGGGCACAGAAACATTGCAAACACAGAAGAATAAAAATCACTATCGAGACTTGGGTCACGATCCTCCATTTCACCACGACCTCGTACTTTTTGCACACAGTAGGAAAAATACCGAACTAACACCATTGGCTGCCCTGTGGCTTTTCAATTTCCTCTCTGTACATTTTCCATTTGAGAGTCTTAGCACATATTTTTGGACGGGTATGAAATATAGCACGTAGCTTGCGGTTCCCATTAAATGCAACTCGAAGGTGTACTCCAGATAGCCTCGGGCAGACGGTATTTTTTTCAAGACACCTTGCTAAATGATTCTGGAAGTGCATGACTGAACTCAATATTGGAAAATAATAATGCGTCGAGAGATTTTGAAGACATGTTAGTTCCTCTATAAACTTAAAAAAACACTTATTTTCTGTTTGTATGGCATTCCCTGCCAGAAAAGCCACTACATCTTTCAGAGAATTTCCCTGGTGACACGCGGTAGCTAAACATTTCAAAGAGATCGGTGACAAGTGGCTGCATTATTCATGGCCTTTTGAGCAACCTAAGCATGCTGTTTGTAGTTGGATACCATCTAGCGTGTCTCCAGGCAGAGAATAACTGTTCTTTTACATGGCCTTTAAACAGTGGCATGACAGATAGGACACAGCGAAAAAGACTGCTGGAAAGTTTCAGTTCCAGTACAAAAGGTGACAGACCGACATCTTGTGCATTCAGAGCAAATATTCAGCAGTCATCGGTTCCAGACTCCTGAAAGATACCATCAGACTTTGAACTCCTTGTACTAAACATTTCTTTTTCCTTTTGTAATGCTTGATGTGCCTTAATAGCTAAATAATTCTCACAACAAACAGATGAAAGAGAATTCAAGATTCACGCTTGATATATTTTTGAGGCGGTTTTTCAACTTTTCCAAATGCCATAGAGCATGGTAGTATAAATACGTATTCCATTTAAGGATGTAGTGTAGGCTAGATGTTTATGCAATCGAAAATTGCATACAGAAGATAGTTCATACTCCTAAATTGTAAAATAAAACCGTGTTTCCTGAATAACTTAAAAATGTACGCTCCCTTATTTTAAGATTAATTGAGCCTTATTTACAATGCATTCTGTAGATCTAAATTGAAGTTGAACATGAAATTACCACTGTTGTCAGGTAAACTCTAAGTCCTGATTTACCAAATCAGTATTTGTACGATTTTCACCAGTGCGAAGTGTAGTGTGCTGAGATTTACGCATTTAAAAAAATAGTGGTGCAATGTGCTTCGACTCGTCTCCCACACAGATGACACTCAGCTCATCCTCTATCTCACGAAGGACCCCGGAACCGCTAAGAACAACCTCCACACCAGACTCCACGCCATCACCAACTGGATGAAAGAAAGCCGCCTCAAGCTAAACTCGGAGAAAACTGAGATCATCATCTCTGCCCCCAACAGATCAGCATGGGAAGACTCCTGGTGGCCTGCCACGTTGGGGTCGGCTCCAAAGCCGCCACCCACACACGCAACCTCGGCTTCATACTGGACTGTTCTCTCTCCATGACCCAGCAAGTCAACACCATTTAATTCTCTTGCTACAACACCCTTTGCATGCTCTGCAAGACCTTCAGATGGATCCCTGTGGAAACCAGAAGAATGGTCACACACGCCCTTGTCAGCAGTAGACTGGTCTACGAAAACGCCCTCTACCCGGGAACAACGGCCAAGCTCCAGAAGAAACTCCAGCGCATCCAGAACGCCTCCGCACGTCTCATCCTCAACCTCCCTTGCCACAAAACATCTCAGCCCACCTCAGAAACCTCCACTGGCTCCCGTCAACAAAAGGATAGTCTTCAGCTCCTGATCCACGCTCACAAAGCTCTCCATGATGCTGGACCGGCCTATCTCAACGAGTGTCTCAACTTCCACATCCCTACACGCCAGCTCCGCTCCACCAACCTCGCCCTTGCAACTGTCCCCCGCATTCACCGCACCACATCTGGGGGTAGATCCTTCTCCCACCTTGCTGCCAAAACCTGGAACTCCCTCTCTGTCAACCTACATCTGACCCAGGACCTCCTGACCTTCAGGAAGCACCTCAAGACCTGGCTCTTCGAGCAGTAGGTCCCCCACCCACCCCCAGCACCTTGAGACCCTGCCGGGTGAGTAGCGCACTTAACAAATCAGTGATTGATTGATTGGTTGATAGTTGGCTGTTCTTTGAGGGCTTACTTATAAGTGGCTTACTTGAATCAGTAGGTGAACAGCCAAAGACTGAAGGTATTCATTCCACTCTTGCTAGTAGCTCAAAACTTCTGGGAAAGGGACGTTTTGACCTGCCAAAAGCAGCATTAAGTATGTTTTCAAGGAGAAAATGCTGAAACTAACATATTAAATGTAAGTATAGAAGAAAAGATTTGTACACAAGACAAATAAATTCCTCATTGAAAAGCTGAAGTTTACACTTGTGACAAATGTACACATGTACCAATTTCTAATTGGTAAAAATTAAGGCCCATATTTATACTTTTTGACGCTAAACTGCGCTAACGCAGTTTAGCGTCAAAAAATTTAGCGCCGTCTAACGCCATTCTGAAGCGCCATGCGGGCGCCGTATTTATGGAATGGCGTTAGCCGGCGCTAGCAGACTGGCGCTGCCTGGTGTGCGTGGAAAAAAAACACGTAGACCAGGCAGCGCCGGCGTAGGGGAAAAATGGCGTTAGGGCGTCTTAAAATGGGGCAAGTCAGGTTGAGGCAAAAAAATCGCCTCAACCCGATTTGCGCCATTTTTTTCGACGCCCAGACGCCATTTAAATGACTCCTGTCTTAGTAAAGACAGGAGTCATGCCCCCTTGCCCAATGGCCATGCCCAGGGGACTTATGTCCCCTGGGCATGGTCATTGGGCATAGTGGCATGTAGGGGGGCACAAATAAGGCCCCCCTATGCCACCCAAAAAAATAAAAAAAAATAAAAAATTATACTTACCTGAACTTACCTGAATGTCCCTGGGGTGGGTCCCTCCATCCTTGGGGGTCCTCCTGGGGTGGGCAAGGGTGGCAGGGGGGGTCCCTGGGGGCATGGGAGGGCACCTGTGGGCTCATTTTGAGCCCACAGGCCCCTTAACGCCTACCCTGACCCAGGCGTTAAAAAGTGGCGCAAATGCGGGGTTTTTTGACCCGACCACTCCCGGGCGTGATTTTTGCCCGGGAGTATAAATACGACGCATTTGCGTCGCCGTCCTTTTTTTAGACGGGAACGCCTTCCTTGCATCTCATTAACGCAAGGAAGGCGTTCACGCTAAAAAATGACGCTATTTGCCCATACTTTGGCGCTAGACGCATCTAACGCCAAAGTATAAATATGGCGTTAGTTTTGCGGCGAATTTGCGTAAAAAAAAACGACGCTAATTCGGCGCAAACGGAGTATAAATACGGGCCTAAGCATTTAACCTGCTACATCACGATCCTCAGGTGTGTGGCTGTCATATCTGATACGAAGTCTGTTTCTTACCTGCTAAAACATTGTGTTGATGTAGTTAATAGGAACAACTCTTTGAGCTTTCAACATATTTTTCAGATAGCAAGTGAACATCCACGTGACGTGTGTCCTGTTTTCTAAACCCTTCCTCACGGAAATGTATCAATGTGCAATAGTTTTAATAAAAAATGAACAGTACACAACTCACTATTGCTTCTACAATCCATAAAATTGCTGATTGGGCAATGAGTAATGCTGCCACATTAGAGAAACAAGCTAGCAAACTACTGAGAATGAAAAAGAAGCAAATATGAAGGTAAATACTTGTGTGGCTGAGGCGCCTATTCCAACTAGAGACCAGGGGCAGCCCTTCTATTGGGGTCTGAAAATTTAGCCACCCCCGTATTTGGTACCTCTAATAAGTATAACAATCAATTGGTATGTTTTTCAGTCTGCAATGCGGCTGCTGTGCTCATTTTCAGCTACTGGTGTATAC
Source organism: Pleurodeles waltl (assembly GCF_031143425.1). NCBI lineage: Eukaryota > Metazoa > Chordata > Amphibia > Caudata > Salamandridae > Pleurodeles > Pleurodeles waltl. The sequence goes on from NC_090447.1 coordinate 919,944,512, forward strand.
TTATTTCCTAAAATGAAAGATGATGGGTGCTCTTCGTGGGCAATGAAATGTCAATACATCTGGCAATATTTAATATTGCCATTTTATTGCAAATAAGTGTATGCATTAGTAGATTACCTTTTAAGGCTGCCTGATGTGAATGAAAAAGCAGTTTGTACAGGTAGGAAACCACCAGGGCAAATTAGTTTCTCCTGACCTCATAAAAAATGCTCTTTCCCATCATGATCTGACCCTTTGGGCCTACAAGCACCCCACAATTTTCCCACATGTTGCCTTAATTCCTCCCCCATCGCTTGTCAACTCGAAACCAGTCCCTCCAATTGTGTATGCAGTTATTACCTTGGTGAGCCACGTTCCTCCTGGGACGCAGCTGGCCAGTGCATCCTCCTCGTCTCCTTCACGCACAATGGATTTTCTCCTGTCCTCATGTCCCATCTGAGCGCTCCACACACCAGTTCTCAGGGGCTCTGATTTGGGTCCTAGCCTTTTGTGTTTCTACCCCAGTTCCCGGCTTTTCTCTCCTCATTTCAGTCCTCCTCCCTCCTTTTCCGTCGCCACCATCAGGTTCTCCTCCCTTTTCGATGAATCTGTGTGCTCTACCTCCCCTAATGCAGCAACAGAACTGCTAAGTGTTTGGGACGTGATATGCCCGGGGCATTCTTCACTGTCCTATAACCATCAATCACTGGATGTCATGTGCAGAGTTGTAAACAAGCCTGTTTCAGCGGCTCTTCCCTGACATAGCCATTCGAGCCATGACAATACTGGTGTCCTGAACAAACAGTCTGCAGTAACCTGTTCTGCTCCTGGAATATGATATGTCCAGAATGAAAAAGGTTGGAGTGGTAAGAACCATTGTAACACGCTGTGATTGTTATCCTTTTGTTATGCCAAACAATTGAGAGGGGCATCATTGTTTAGAAGGGTGAAAGTACGGCTGAGAAGATAATATTGTACAGCTTCTATGGCCCACTTAATGGCCAAACATTCCTTCTCAATTGTGGGGAAATGTCTTTCTCGAGGCAACATTTTCGACTAATATACACCACAGGGTGCAATTGACCATCCTCGTCTGGTTGAGAAAGCACAGATCCTAACCCTTGAACAGAAGCATCTGTTTGGAGTGTAAACTGGTTTTGAAAATCAGGGCACCCTAGGATTAGGGCTGAGCAGAGGAAAGACTTCAATATGTCAAAACTGGTCTGTTGAGCCTTTGTTAGTGTTTTGAAGGTGCATGGGTTGGTTTTTGTAAGTAAATCTGTCAGAGGGGCAGCCCTAGTTGAAAAGTGAGATATAAATCTCCTATAAAACCCACTAGACCCAAGTAATGACCTCACTTCCAGTTTTGTTTGGGGATAGGGAAGATTGTACAGTAGATGACTTCAGTTTTGTCAATGTGAAGTTTTATTGTATTCTTGTTGATAACGTAACCCAGATACTTTATCAAAGTTTTGGCTATGTGGCATTTCTCTGGATTAGTTGTTAATCCAGCATTGCAAAGGATTTGTAGTACAGTCTCTAGATGTTTTAAATGCTGCTCCCAGGTTGGACTATAGATGATGATAAAAATGTAAATAAACTGGTATAATCAAGAGGGAGAAGAAAAGGCAGTTTTTTCCCTGTCAGCTGGAGGAAGTACCTTTTTGATCCAGGATGGTCAAGTAGTTGGCTTGCCCTACTCTTTCAATCAGTTCATAGACATGAGGCATGGAATACGTGTCAAAGCAGGAAATCACATTAAGATGGGAAAAAGCCTATGCAGAATTGAACGCTGCAGTTCGGTTTAGGTACCAAATCAATAGGTGCACACCATGGACTGGTTGATGGTTCAATATTCTCATCGACGAGCATTGTCTTTTCTTCTTGTTCGACTATTTGTCGACAAGCCTCTGTTTTTGCTGTTTTTGGTACTCTGAGCACTTTACAACTGCTGACCAGTGCTAAAGTGCAAGTGATCTTGTGTAAATTATATGTGTAATTGGCTTTCCCAATATTGGCATATTTGATTTACTAGTTAGTCCCTAGTAAAGTCCACTGGAGGTGCCCAGGGCCTGTAAATCAAATGCTACTAGTGGAACTGCAGCACTGGTTGTGCCACCCACATAAGTAGCCCTGTAAACATGGCTCTGACCTGCCACTGCAGTGTCTGTGTGTACAGTTTTATACTACCAATTCAACCTGGCAAGTGTACTCACTTGCCAGGCCCAAACCTTCCCTTTTTATACATGTAAAGCACCCCTAAGGTAGGCCCTAGGTAGCCCCAGGGAAGGGGTGCAGTGTGAAATACTGCCAAATTCATTTTTCACTGTGGCAAAGCCTATTTCTCTGATAGGATAATATGGGGGCTGACATTAATTATATTTTAAGTGCAATTTCCCTTTTGGAAGGAGATAGAAATATGGAGCCGCCATCAATGCCTCTGTGCGGCAGGTGCAGTTGCACCCCTCGCGCAGATCACTGCCGGTCCTGCGCGACGGTGCTCTGCACCGGGACCCCAGCACTGCCCATGCCCAGGAAAAGGCTGGCGGGAAATGAAACATTATCCTCAGGGTAGCGCCGCTACCCTGGTGGATGGTGTTTCATCCCGCCGCCAGGCTGTCTGACGGCGGGAGCCTGGCGGTGGGTGATGGCTGCCGCTGACGGCCGTCACCATGTTTACTATATGGCGGGCTGAACGCCATGATCATAATGAGGGCCTATGTCTGTCTGTGGATTCCCTGTCTAGGTCAAACTGACAGTTGGGCTGTTTATGAATCTCCTCTAGACAGTGACAAAAAGGGAACTGGGGTGTAGACTGTATATCCTGATGAGCCATCTGGGCTAGAGTGGAGGGAGGAATGGTCACTTACACTTCCATGGGCTGCACCTGCCCTCACACAATGCAGTCTTCAAGCCCCTGGTGTGTGTCTGGGGCCTGGCCTGGGCAAGGCAGGGTCATGTAAACAACAGAGACTTTCCTTAGAAGTTTGCATACAAGACAGAAAGGGGTATAAGTAGTGGACACAAAACCCCAGATTTTTAGATTACTTCTGGAACCAGGAGGAACCTCTGCCAAGGAGAAGAGATGAAGAGCTGGAGGAGGATTACTGTCCATTTGCCTGTGACTGTGCTTTGATGGGTTGGCCTGCAGTTGCTGCTTCTGGCTGAAAGGGGACCGAAACTGGACTTTGTTGTGCATTCCTGCTTGAGAGGAATCTTCAAGGGCGTGGACTGAGCTTGCCTCCTGTTTTGAAGTTTCAGGGCCATCAAAGACTTACTGTGCCAGCAACTGAACTCTCTGCTGAGACTCCTGCCCTGACAAGTGGTGCCCTATCCAGTCCATGGGTCCTTGAAAGGCGAAGTTGGCAGAACAAGGACTGAAAGCCCATGCATTGTTGACACACCACCTGCAACGTGGCTGAAAAATGACTTGCCACGCGCTTCATGGCTAAAATCGACATTCCACTTGCATTGCGGCTGAGAGATCGACATATCATGGCTGGAGAAACGACGCAACACCCACTTCCAGCTGCTGATAATGATGGAAACCCCATGCAGCGCTGTTTTCTAACACTGTGCGACCGCATATCTCACGCATTGTCATTGGGCGTCAAAATCATAGTGAACCTGCACCGATCTGAGGTGCCTTGTCTGGAAATTAATGCATTGTTTTCTTGCGGGGAAGAAAAACAATGCATCACTTACCCAACCGGAGAAGAAACAAAACACAGCCTCACTTGCGAGTAAAGAATTGACGCACCGTTGACGACGCTCACCTGTGGGGCTTTATTTTTGCACAAACCAGGTACTGTGTATAAAATCAACGTTTCCATTATTTTTTATGGAGTAAGACTCTTAGGGGGTCATTCTGACCCTGGCGGTAAAAACCGCCAGGGCCAACGACCGCGGGAGCACCGCCAACAGGCTGGCGGTGCTCCCATGGGCATTCTGACCGCGGCGGTACAGCCGCGGTCAGAAACGGAAAACCGGCGGTGTACCGCCGGTTTCCCGCTGCCCTGGGGAATCCTCCATGGCGGCGCAGCTTGCTGCGCCGCCATGGGGATTCCGAGCCCCATACCGCCATCCTGTTCCTGGCGGTTTTGGCCGCCAGGAAGAGAATGGCGGTATGGGGTGTCGTGGGGCCCCTGGGGGCCCCTGCAGTGCCCATGCCAATGGCATGGGCACTGCAGGGGCCCCCGTAACAGGGCCCCACAAAGATTTTCAGTGTCTGCCATGCAGACACTGAAAATCGCGATGGGTGCAACTGCACCCGTCGCACCCCTTCCACTCCGCCGACTCCATTCGGAGCCGGCATCCTCATGGAAGGGGGTTTCCCGCTGGGCTGGCGGGCGGCCTTCTGGCGGTCGCCCGTCAGCCCAGCGGGAAACTCAGAATAACCGCGGCGGGCTTTTGACCGCGCAGCGGTATTCTGCCGGCGGGACTTAGGCGGGCGGCCTCCGCCGCCCGCCAAAGTCAGAATGAGGGCCTTATTCTTTTGAAAATTCATATCTTGCTTTGTGTATGTTAGATTTTTGCCATTTTGGTCTTGTTTGATTTAGATAAATATTACTTATTTTTCTAACTGGTTTTGTGTCCATTTTGTAGTGTTTTCACTGTATTAATGTGTGTGTTGGTACAAATACTTTACACATTGCCTTTGAGATAAGCCTGACTGCTTGCGCCAAACTACCAAGGGGGTGAGCAGGGGCTATCTTGTGTGTATACTTTCAATTTCTCTGACTAGAGTGAGGGGCCCTGCTTAAACAGAGTGCAAACTGACTGCCAAGCAGAGACCCCATTTCTAACAGAGACCGACAAGGCAGGCTGTTGTGGGACCATGTGGTCCTCCCCTTCCACCAATGATTTTAACAAATTGATGTGATATATCTGACCTCTTTGAGGGACATGGGGAACATCCACACTGTTAGTTACTGGGGTGACTTGCTCCCTTCCCATGAAGGGACCTTGCCATTTGCTAAGAGTTTATTGTCGGAGGTTGGAAATAGAATTAAGACCTTGCTTCCTGTGGCTAAGGTGCGCATCTTACTGCCTTTATTACATGTGTCTGCTTGTTTCTTCTGTGCTTTTTCCATGTGCTCTCTAACATCTTCCCACACCATGTGTATGTGATCTTTTAGAGTACAAGTATATTCTAGTATGTCTTTTCCTTCATTCTCATCTGATGGCCCCCATATCAAGCAAAGAGTGAGGATGACATCCAAATACTAACTCAAGTGGACTATACCCAGTTGATGATTGAGGGTGGGATCTAATCACATACGGTACTAAAGGCAACTTCTGTCCCAGTCCCTTCCTGATTCAGAGATGGTTTTCTTTAACAAGGTTTTAATCATTCTGTTGTAGCATTCTACTAAACCATCCATTTGGAGATGGTACACTGAACTGCAGATTTGGGTTATCCTCAGAAGTTGACATATTTGTGTCATGAATCAAGACATGAAGGGAGTCCCTTGGTCAATCAGAAATTCCCTCGGAAATCCTACCCAGGAAAAAGCTTGAATAAGGACTGGGCTACCGTCTTTGTGGTCATGCTAGTTAGAGGAATCGCCTCAGAATAGCAAGTAGCATAATCAACCAATGTATTGGTACCCACAAGAGGAGGGCATCAAGGGTCCCACTAGATCCATTCCCGTGCTTGTAAATGGTATATTGGTAATGGGAGGTGCCTGGCCAGTGTGTCCTCCTCCTCTCCTTTGTGCACAATGTATTTTCTGTCATCCTTGTGTCCCATTGGAGGGACTCCAACTCGGCTGTTAGCCTTCTGCCTTCTTCCCCCAGTTCCTAGCTTCTGTCTCCTTGTTTCTGTCCCCCTTCATATTTTTCCGATGTCACCACCAGGCTCTTCTCCCTTTTTGACCAATCCGTGCACTCTACGTCCCCTGATGCAACAACAGAACTGCTGAGTGTTCAGGACGTGGTACCCCCGGGGCATTTCTCACTGTCCTGTAAACACCAGTCACTGGATGTCATCTGCAGAGTTGTAAACATGCATGTTTCAATGTGTTAGTAGATTACCTTTTGAGGCTTCCTGATGCAAGTATAAAATACAGGTTTGTACAGATAGAAAGCCACCAAGGCAAATTAAATTCTACTAGTAATGTGCCCAAAAAAATGCTCTTTCCCATCATCCTCTTCACCTTTGGGCCTACTAGCATCTCATGTTTTTCCCAGATATTTCAGTAGTAGCATTTCTGATGACAGAAGTGCTGTAGGCACAAAAGGTGCCTTGTGCTTTCTGCATCAAATCCTGTTGTGACTGATGTGAACTTCTAGAAATGTATACCCTCTAACACAGTCACAGAATTTAGAGCCTGGAATCATGAAGGCTGCTAGTCACGGGTGCATCTCACATCCTTAGCTCCCCAAGGGTAATTGCAGCAGGTATGGTCAGACCTCAACAACAAATAATCCTGGTGGCAGGTACCGGAATAAAAGAATAACAATGGACCCATTACTGAATCAAATAGCTAAAAAAGAAGGAGGAGAGGTAATGTTTTCAAATTCTTTGCAAGATAGGGGAGAGTTCATGCATTTGACCTTGCTGAGGCAATGTTTCTGGTAATATCAAGAAAATCACACGTAAAAGCTGGCAGTTTTTAATGTGTTAAAATTTTTCAATACTACATGTTCACAATAGCTTTACAAAATCTACGTGCTTTCTCAAATTTGCTTTAAAATACACCTTTTGCCACTGCTTCTTTTCAAAATTGACTCAAGGGAAAACCCCCGCCCTCACAACGACAACCTCGTTCACTCGCAATGTAACACTTAGCCCTAACTTTTACGTCCCATCACTTTCAAATATCACCAGCCACCACTACTAGAGCCAAAAATATATCACATCCCAAATTATGGAATATACAATTAATGGAATTGGGACTTAATGTGACTTATATTTTTGATACATCCTTTGAGTGTTTTATTCAAAAAACTCCCAGCATGGCTTCTGACTAATGAGGTCGATATGTGCTGATCAAACAGGGTTTACTAGAAAATACTAAATAAGACCCAGATTTATGAAAAGTGGGTTGCAGCTAGCGCAGCACCACTTTTATTGCGCCCCTTAGTGCACCCTTAATGCCACCATGGGTGCACTGTATTTAAAATACGGGGCATCATGGCGGTAGTCAGGGGGACCAGCATCATAATTTTTGGCAGTAGTCTGGTGCTTTGCAGGACTAGCATAACATTTTTTGACTCTAATACTGCAAAGCATCCAGAGGCCCATTGAACACAATGGGAGGCTCTTTTTAATGCCTGCACTTAGCAGGCGTTACAACATGCAGATAAAAAAGCACAAAGGAATCTCATCAATTCCTTTGTGTCATTTTACAGCCCCCCTAGAGCTGGAACGTCCCCCTTGCATACCTTATGCCTGGTGCAGGCATAATGTGGTGCAAGGGGTCACAAAGTGGCACAATGCAAGCATTGTGCCACTTTGTAAATATGGTACAGCGTTTTTGCACTGCGAACTCCACATTAGGGTAAAATAATTACACTAATGTGGCGTTGGAATGGCACTGGGCCACCATAAATCTGTGATTAACGGTTTACGAAAAAACGTAGAAAGCAAATTGAGGACATTCCAACTACAAAGTTGCTGGGACAAGGCAGCTGGATAGATGTATTTGCCATACACGTCCAGCTATGCACATATGATCTGTTCAAATAATCAGCCTTGATCAGTCAACACAACCTTGGAAGCATGGCAGCTCAACAACATGGGAACAATTTTGTCTGAAGGCCAGCTGTGAACTATAGGTCTGAATGGTCCATTGGGTGTGCTACCTTGGGCTATCTCCGAGCAGACTAGTTCAAAATCGAAAGAGCTCTTTCTTTTCCTTTCTCAGTCGTGAGGGCAGTGTTCCTCTGCTCATGCCACTTCATACATTTAGCCCCACTTAAGTTATAAACACTGAACTTTTAGGATATTATCAGAAACAAACTGAGATATAGATAATTGAATGTGTGAGAATGAACGGGAAGTTGAAAACATGTTTTTAGCATCTGCCAACATCTTGCAAATGTTTCAGATTGTCATGTACTCAATAACTACTGAGGTATTACAGTGCGGAATGGAATATGGTTGTGACAAAGACATATTAAAGCTACATCCCTGTCAGTTCTCAGATTTACCAAGGACGCAAATTGATATATGCATTTCCAGCTGGAAGTAGCTGTAACCCTGCATCTCTCCTAGTACCATTCATCAGCGTGCATATCATATCATGTCATACCTTTTCTCCTTCTTTCGCCATTCTCCTCACAGGACAATCATTTCATCATTCTCTGAATGACCCCGGGATACATCAAGAACAGGGGGATGTAGCACACAGTTTTCCACACTCATCGTGCCTTGTTTCTGTACTCTGAAGCGTTTTATGACTAGGTCATAGTAAAGTAATATGTATAGGTTAACCCCTAGGGTGCCTTGGACGAGGTGATCTCGTCCAAGGCACTGGTTCCTGGGTGCCTTGGACGAGATCACTTCGTCCTGCACCCAGGAACTGGGGGGAGCGCTAGTGCTCCCCCCTTGGGCTTCCCACCCACCCCCCCGGTCATGGATGGAAGGGGAAGCCCTTTCCCTTCCACCACCGACCCCCCCTCGGCAATTCGATGACGTCAGCGTGCATAGTGCGCAGCGTCATCAAATGTTGTCGAGGGACGCGCTGGAAGCCATTTTCTTCCAGCGCGTCCTGGAGAAAGGTGAGTCCTTTCTTCTTAGGGGGTGGTGGGAAAACATACACGGGGAAAGGAAAGGTTTTTCCTTTCCCCCGGTGCCTGTTTTCTGTGGATTCCTGCTCCAGGATCGCGGACGGGGCCCGTGATCCTGGAGCAAGAATCCCCACTAGGCACCAGGGAATACCTTCTGTTGTTAGGTTTGGGGGGCGACCCCTTGGGCAAAGGTCGCTCCCATTGGGGGGCATTTTTTTCCTTTTTCGGCCCCCCCCTTGAGGCAGATCGGCCTATTTTTCGGCCGATCTGCCCCCAGGGGGGCCGAAAAACCACTGGTCACCAGGGATGATATGATTTTTGCAAATCTTTTGGGAGCGACCCCTTGGGCAAGAGTCGCTCCCATTGGGGGGCATTATTTTCCTTTTTCAGCCCCCCCTGGGGGCAGATCGGCCGATTTTTTGACCGATCTGCCCCCGGGGGGGTTGAAAAACTACCAAACACCAGGGATGTTTTATTTACAGCATTTTGTTTGGGAGCGACCCCTTGGGAAAGGGTCGCTCCCATTGGGAGCCATTTTTTTCCTTTTTCGCCCCCCCCCGGGGGCAGATCGGCCGATTTTTCGGCCGATCTGCCCCAAGGGGGGGTCGAAAAACCACTAGACACCAGGAATGCTTTATTTACAGCATATAGTTTGGGAGCGACCCCTTGGGCAAGGGTCGCTTCCATTGAGGGCTATTTTTTTTTCTTATTTCGCCTCCCCCCGGGGGCAGATCGGCCAATTTTTTGGCTGATCTGTCCCCGGGGCTGGGCGAAAACCACTAGACACCAGGGAAATTATTTTCTTAATTGTAGGGCAGTGACCCCTTAGGCAAGGGTTTCTGCCACAGGGGCAATAATTTTTTTATATGTTTCGGCTCCCCCTGGGGCTAGATGGGCCATGTTTTTGGCTGATCTGGCCCCTGGGGGGGGGGGGTCGAAACCCATTAGGCGCCAGGGATTGTGAGGTGTGTGTGTGTTTTGTGTGTTTGGGGGCACCCCTTGGGCAAGGGTCGTCCCCCAAAGGGGGGAAATTTCGTATTGGCTATCTCAGGGCCTATTTTTGTAGGCCCATCTGCCCCCAAGGAGGGCAGAAACCACCAATACGGCAGGGATTTTTTTTGTTGGTTCCCCTTTGTTTGTTTAGTGCTGGGGGCGCCCCCCATTTGCCCCCTTTGGCAAGGATCACCCCCTAAAGTGGGCACAGAGCTGTTGCCTATTTCTGCCCTCCTTGGTGGGAGATCGGCCAATTTTGTTACGCCCATCTGCCCCCAAGGGGGGCAGAATCCACTTAGGCACCAGGGATCCTGTGTGTGTGTGTGTGTTTTGTGTGTGGGGGTGGCGGCGGCACCTTGTCAGGATACTTCAATTCGATTTCCTCAGAAGCAGAATATAACTCCTCAGTCCCGACCTGAGCTACTCACAACGAATATTAATCCTTTGTGCTGAGTACCCCGGAGGGGGAAAGGGGAATGGGATGGTAGAGAGACTGCCACAGAGATGATGAACGCCAGTACTCAGTCTGCCTCTTCACATCTAAGATTGGATAGAGCACCTGCAAGAGTCACAGTCGCAATTACTGGGGACATACAACATCAGTTTTTCACTTTCTACTCTCAACACTTAATTCTCTTTAATTCTATTATTTCTTCACTCACCCTGAGTTCTCTGTAGCCTTGCTTCTCTCTATAAATGATAGCTCTTCTTAAAAAAAATGCTTATTACTGATTCTGGAAGAACTTCTCAACCTTTGTTAGAGATTGGTTTTATGTTGCTATATATATATAGTTGGTGATAATGCGTTCTTCAAATCAGCTGATGTTATTTAATTTCTCCTGTCTTATTGTGACTTCTGTCAATACTTGTATTTGTAAATGCTTTTTTATTAAAGTTCGTTTCTCCTTCCTTACTTCGACATCTGTCGATAACTTGTAGTTGTAAATGCTTGTTTATTTAAGTGTGTTTCTCTTTTAAACTCTATTTTGGTTTATTACCATTGAATTTGTAAATGCTTATTTGTTAACAGTTAGTTTCTCCTTTAAACTTGGCCTTTGTTTATAACCTTGACATTTGTCGATTCTTGCTCTTTTAAAGTTCATTTTTTCTTTGACTTTAATATCTTAAACAAGAACCTTGTAAACATAAGGTTAATTCATACATTAACTCTGTAGCCTTGCCGACTTCCACGGGAACAGTCTACTATCAAACTCTTCGAATAAACCTTGACAATATTTATCCGTTTTCTGTAATATAATCTTCAAATGTAATTTTACCTCACAGGAGTTTCTATTCTAAAGCGCGCTCTCTCTCCACACAGCTGATTCCTGTCAGACCTCAGTTGAAGTGCAAGGCTTCCAGCTGGAGAGCTCGTAATCTAGCAACCAACCGATTACAAGACTAGAACTGTAACTAACCTTCAGGACTCACAGCGGCCATCTTGGATCTTCTCTTCTTGATTCTTCCTTTGAATTAAGCGCAAGATTACTCTGCAAACCTTCTTCCAGTTTGGGCTTTGCTGTCTCCACTGAGGATATCCCTTTGCTTTTCTCATGCACTTCTTTGATTTGACTTGGCAAGTTTGTGTGGTCATGACAGTACTCCCCCTCAAGGAACAGTTCTCCAATTTAGGTTTGCTTGGGTAGGTTCTATGAAAGTTTCTCACTAATCTTGAAGCATGTACATACTCGTGCGGCTCCCAGGATCGTTCCTCTGGACTTTGCAATCAATTAAATAATAAAGCTGGCCATTACGGATTTTGGAATCTAAGATTTGATTGACCTCATACTCTTCTGCAGAGCTAATCTGGATAGGAATTGGAGCGGAGTTTTGACGTAAGTTTGGAGGACTGTTCTTTAACAAGGAGACATGGAAAACAGGATGTATCTTTAGATGAGCTGGCAACTGCAATTTAACTGCCACTGGATTGATCATCTTGTCAACTTTGAATGGGCCTATAAATCGTGACTGAAATTTGCGATTTACTTTGAGACGTAAATGACGAGTGGATAACCAAACTTTGTCTCCTTTCGAATAAATGGGTCTCTCTCTTCTTTTTCTATCAGCCTGAGTCTTATATGAGTCTTTTGCTTGAATGATGTTTTTTCTAGCCCTAACTAACGTGGTCTGCAAATCCCTCACCATCTCTTCTACTACAGGCACTGAATCATCTTCTTTACCCAACATTACATTAGGATGTCTATCATGGTTCAGATAAAAGGGGGTCAACCCAGTGGTGGAATGAACAACATTATTGTAAGCAAATTCAGCTGCCACCATCAACTCGGGCCATTCCTTCTCTTTATCGAATAAATTGAGTCTTAAATACTGTTCTAACTCTTGATTCACTCTCTCTGTTTGCCCATCGGTTTCAGGATGGTAACTGGTAGAGTAACGAGAATCAATTCCTAATCTTTTACTAAAGGCCTTCCAAAAGCGAGAAACAAATTGGGACCCCCTGTCTGAAACTAGAATTTTTGGGATACCATGGGCGCGTACTATGTGGTGTGTAAACAACTGTGCAACCTGGGGGGCTCGAGGGATTTCTTTCAAAGGAATGAAATGCGCCATTTTAGTGAAAGTGTCTACAAAAACTAGGATAGTGTTAAAACCTTGGCTACTAGGGAGGTCCACTATACGATCCATAGTAACAGTATGCCAGGCATGGGGTGCAGTGGGCAAAGGTCTTAACAGACCTTGTGAAGCTGTTCTATTTGATTTCCCTCTTTGACATTTGTCACAAGTTGACACATATTGTCTTATCTGAGTTTTCATTTTTGGCCACCAAAATTCTCGTTGTATTAGATTTTGAGTCTTTTGAATTCCTTTGTGTCCAGCTAATTGATCGTCATGATAAGCCTGAAGAATTTTTTCTTGCAGCTCCACAGTCGGAACATACAGGCCCATATTTATACTCCGTTTGCGCCGAATTAGCGTCGTTTTTTTCGACGCAAATTCGGCGCAAAACTAACGCCATATTTATACTTTGGCGTTAGACGCGTCTAGCGCCAAAGTATTGGCAAATAGCGTCATTTTTTTGCGTGAACGCCTTCCTTGCGTTAATGAGATGCAAGGAAGGCGTTCCCGTCTAAAAAAATGACGGCGACGCAAATGCGTCGTATTTATACTCCCGGGCAAAAATCACGCCCGGGAGTTGGCGGGTCAAAAAACCCCGCATTTGCGCCACTATTTAACGCCTGGGTCAGGGTAGGCGTTAAGGGGCCTGTGGGCTCAAAATGAGCCCACAGGTGCCCTCCCCTGCCCCCAGGGACCCCCCCTGCCACCCCTGCCCACCCCAGGAGGACACCCAAGGATGGAGGGACCCACCCCAGGGACATTCAGGTAAGTTCAGGTAAGTATAATTTTTTTTATTTTTTAATTATTTTTGGGTGGCATAGGGGGGCCTTATTTGTGCCCCCCTACATGCCACTATGCCCAATGACCATGCCCAGGGGACACAAGTCCCCTGGGCATGGCCATTGGGCAAGGGGGCATGACTCCTGTCTTTACTAAGACAGGAGTCATGAAATGGCGTCTGGGCGTCGTAAAAAAATGGCGCAAATCGGGTTGAGGCGATTTTTTTGCCTCAACCTGACTTGCCCCATTTTAAGACGCCCTAACATCATTTTTGCCCAACTCCGGCGCTGCCTGGTCTACGTGTTTTTTTTCCACGCACACCAGGCAGCGCCGGTCTGCTTGCGCCGGCTAACGCCATTCCATAAATACGGCGCCCGCATGGCGCTTCAGAATGGCGTTAGACAGCGCTAAATTTTTTGACGCTAAACTGCGTTAGAGCAGTTTAGCGTCAAAAAGTATAAATATGGGCCACAGTGTACCTTTAAAGTATGGAAAACCTTTTTTGATTTCTCTTCCTTGGCCTTCTTTGGAACACTTCAGCATTCCTTCGAATGTTAAGTTTTCTTGAATTTCTTTGGTTAAATTTTCATACAATTTGGCAGATATGAACTTCTCTTGTGGAATAATCAATTCTTTTTCTGGAGGCTCTTTAACTGCACCGGTATCAATTTGAGATAGAGCATCTGCCTTCCCATTTACTTTTCCTGGTCTGAAAGTGATAACAAAATCAAAGTCTGCAAAATATAGGGACCAACGCAGTTGTCTAGCTGTTAGAGTTCGAGCTGATTTTAAGAACTGTAAATTTCGGTGGTCCGTGTAAACGGTCACTTTATGCTTAGCTCCCAAAATGTAATGCCTCCACTCACGAAAAGTTTCTTTGACTGCCAATAGCTCCTTATCCGCAATTGAATAATTTATCTCTGGTGGTGTTAATTTTTGAAAGAAATAGGCCACTGGATGTAATTGACCTGTATCTTTATGACGCTGGGAAAGGATACCTCCTATGGCAACATCTGAAGCATCTGCCTCCACATAATATGGCTCATCTGGATTGGGGTGGAGCAAGATTGGAGCTGAGACGAAGGAATTCTTCAAAAAATTAAAAGCATTTTCAGCTTCTTTTGTCCACTCAAACTTCACTCCTTTCTTCAAAAATCGAGTAATGGGTGTAACTGTTTGAGAAAAATTGGATATGAATCTTCGATAAAAATTAGCGAACCCCAAGAAACTCTGGATCTCTTTGACATTGCAAGGAGAAGGCCAATGTTGCACTGTCTTTATCTTGGCAGGATCCATACTAACTCCTTCTGGTGACAAAATGAATCCTAAGAACTCAACTCGTTCCACATGAAATGCACACTTCTCCAATTTTACATAGAGATGGTTTTCTTGCAACCTTGTGAGGATGGATCGAACATGGGAAATTTGCTCCTGTAGATTGTCGGAAAAGATTAAAATGTCATCTATATAAACTACGGCAATCCGGTCGAGGAATTCTCGTAATATATCATTAACGAAATGCTGGAAGGCAGCGGGAGCATTGCATAACCCATAAGGCATCACTTGATATTCAAATAATCCGTATCGAGTCCGAAAAGCGGTTTTCCATTCATCCCCTGAAGCCACTCGAATCAAATGATATGCTCCTCGCAGGTCCAATTTGGTGTAGATTCTAGCATTCTTTACTTGATCTAATAAAACTGACACTAAAGGCAGTGGTTATCGATTCTTGATGGTAACCTGATTGAGGGCTCGATAATCAATGCAAGTTCGAAGACTCCCATCCTTCTTTGGTATGAAAAATAGTGGGAATGACACTGGAGATTCAGAAGGACGAATAAAACCATTAGCAAGATATTGATCCAAATACTCCTTTAAATGTTGATTCTCTGCTTCGGTCAATGCGTATATTCTGCTACTTGGCAATATGGCACCTGGCTCCAGTTCAATTTTGCAGTCGTAGGGTTGATGTGGTGGCAATTTCTCAGCCTCCTTTTCATCAAAAACGGCGACTAAATCCTCATATTCTTTTGGGATTTCTGCTGTCTTTAGTGCACAGATCATTGAAGAGTGTGATGATAAACAGGCCACTTGGGACTTGGTGGACACTTCCACTCCATCATGAAAGCAATTCTCTTTGCAGTAAGAGGAATTCATCTTGATCGTTCTTTTGCTCCAATCAATTTGTGGATTATGTTCTGTAAGCCAGGGCAGACCCAAAAGGAGTTGAAATTGTGGAGCATCTATCAAATTAAAGATTATCTGCCCCTGATGTCCAACAAAACCTTGCATCTGAATTGGTTCGGTCTCATGGGAAATGGGTCCTGAAGAAAGATTGGTTCCATCCACAGCTCTTACTACTTCCAAAGTAGATTTCTGGAGAAATCCAATACCCATTTTACGAGCGTATTTGATATCACAGAAGTTGCCCGTAGCTCCAGAGTCTATCATAACTGAGATCCCTTGAATTTCCTTCTCAAGGGTCTTAACTGATACTGTTTGTACCAAATGTGGCGCTGCGGTTTGTAAGGTATTCGCCACTCGTTGATCTAAAGGAGTTGTCTTGGGTTCTGCTTTCATCAGGGCAACTCCCTCTACTGATGAAGCTGGCCTTTTCCCGACTGAAGAGCTTTGGGTTTCTTGGGACAGTTTTTAACAAAATGCCCAGATGCACCGCAATATAAACATAGTTGATTCACTCTTCTTTTCTCTTTTTCTTCCTTAGATAAAGGACCTCGGATGGAACCAATTTGCACTGGTTCTTCTATCGTTATCCCTTCTCCGGCTCTCGTATGATCATTTCTTACACAATCAATTCTCAGGGGAAATGGTCGATACTCTCTTCTCTTTTCTGCTCTTCGTTCAGTTAACCGGTGGTCAATCTGTAACACAAGATCAATTAACTCCGAAATTTCGGTGGGTCTATTTGGAACTTGTGCTAAGGCATCTTTCAATTCATCTCTCAGTCCACGATAAAATATGGCGGCTCTTTTTGACTCCGGCCAGGCAGTCTCTACAATGAGTTTATTGAAATGAGCCAGATAGGCTACTAGATCTTTATTACCTTGCCTGATTTCCAGTAGTTCATTGTCAGTGGCTTGAGCTGCAGTTCGCCGATCAAATATTCTTAAGAACTCTTCCTTGAAATTTTGGAAATTATATAAAACAGGATAATTTCTGGAAATTATTGGCATGGACCATGCGGTCGCATCTCCTGTCAGATAAGACAATATAAATGCCACTTTGGACTGGTCTTCGGAAAAAATTACTGGTCTACATAAAAAATGCAATGAGCATTGGGTCAGAAAAATCTGCGCCTTATTTGGATCCCCACCGAAGCGCTCGGGTTGAGCCAAAGGAATAATAGGGGAAACCGCATGAATTACTTGAGTGGATATACCTGCAGACTGTGAAGGGCTAGGGATTTGTGAAAACACAGATACATTTGATTTAGCGGTGTTCCCTACCTCATTTATTCGCTGTTTTATTTGGACTGTTTCTTCTATGGTGTTATTTAATTGTTTCTGTAACCCTTCCAAAACGGTGGCTAATGCTTTTATATCAATTCCTTCTGCCATTCTGCTCAGGAAGAAATCTGTTTTTTCCCTAAAATTAGGGTGATGGCACTTCAAACTGTCAGGATACTTCAATTCGATTTCCTCAGAAGCAGAAGATAACTCCTCAGTCCCGACCTGAGCTACTCACAACGAATATTAATCCTTCGTGCTGAGTACCCCGGAGGGGGAAAGGGGAATGGGATGGTAGAGAGACTGCCACAGAGATGATGAACGCCAGTACTCAGTCTGCCTCTTCACATCTAAGATTGGATACAGCACCTGCAAGAGTCACAGTCGCAATTACTAGGGACATACAACATCAGTTTTTCACTTTCTACTCTCAACACTTAATTCTCTTTAATTCTATTATTTCTTCACTCACCCTGAGTTCTCTGTAGCCTTGCTTCTCTCTATAAATGATAGCTCTTCTTAAAAAAAATGCTTATTACTGATTCTGGAAGAACTTCTCAACCTTTGTTAGAGATTGGTTTTATGTTGCTATATATATATATATATATATATATAGTTGGTGATAATGCGTTCTTCAAATCAGCTGATGTTATTTAATTTCTCCTGTCTTATTGTGACTTCTGTCAATACTTGTATTTGTAAATGCTTGTTTATTAAAGTTTGTTTCTCCTTTCTTACTTCGACATTTGTTGATAAATTGTATTTGTAAATGCTTGTTTATTACAGTTAGTTTCTCCTTCCTTACTTCGACATCTGTCGATAACTTGTAGTTGTAAATGCTTGTTTATTTAAGTTTGTTTCTCTTTTAAACTCTATTTTGGTTTATTACCATTGAATTTGTAAATGCTTATTTGTTAACAGTTCGTTTCTCCTTTAAACTTGGCCTTTGTTTATAACCTTGACATTTGTAGATACTTGCTCTTTTAAAGTTCGTTTTTTCTTTGACTTTAATATCTTAAACAAGAACCTTGTAAACATAGGGTTAATTCATAAATTAACTCTGTAGCCTTGCCGACTTCCACGGGAACGGTCTACTATCAAACTCTTCGAATAAACCTTGACAATATTTATCCGTTTTCTGTAATATAATCTTCAAATGTAATTTTACCTCACAGGAGTTTCTGTTCTGAAGCGCACTCTCTCTCCACACAGCTGATTCCTGTCAGACCTCAGTTGAAGTGCAAGGCTTCCAGCTGGAGAGCTCATAACCTAGCAACCAACCGATTGAAAGACTAGAACTGTAACTAACCTTCAGGACTCACAGCGGCCATCTTGGATCTTCTCTTCTTGATTCTTCCTTTGAAATAAGCGCAAGATTACTCTGCAAACCTTCTTCCAGTTTGGGCTTTGCTGTCTCCACTGAGGATATCTCTTTGCTTTTCTCATGCACTTCTTTGATTTGACTTGGCAAGTTTGTGTGGTCATGACACACCTTTGGCAAGGGTCGCCCCCCTTGGAGGCAGATCAGCCTATTTTATTTTTTAGGCCCATCTGCCTCCTAGTGGGGCAGAAGCCACTTAGGCATCAGGAACAATTTCTAAGTTCTTGGTGGTGGGGTGTTTGTCAACTGGCGAAGTATTTGTATTTGTGATTATAACAGTTTATTTCTTCTTTTTGTTCTAGTTCAAAGCTTTTGCTTCCTTTGCTGTGGATCCTTGTGGTTTTGGCAGTAGTTGTCCTGCGGTTTGCATAGTTGCATGTTTTAGGTAAGTGAAAGCAATTTACTCCAAAGGAGTATTGTTGACATGCATGAATGACATGTTTGTAGGTGGTGTACTAAATGCAGTATTGTGTATGAAATTGTCCTTAGATTTGAGAACAATGTTATTTGTGTTGTCATATGTCTAATTTTCTTTTTTCTTTTTTCTTTTTAGTGGATAGCATTGGTGATTGCTGTGTCTGTGCAGAGTAGTTGCTGGTGAGTAGCTTTTTCAGGCAAGTGAGTGGTATCGTTTTTTAGTACATAACTCTTTGTGATAAAGCTACACTTTGTTTATTACTTATTTAAGTGCTAGTTGTTGTTGGAAATCCATTTGTTGTTAGTGAGGATCATGGCTAGCAGCAGAGTGACCACTCAGCAGGTTGTTGGCATGCTCTTTGAGTTGTCTTCAGACCATGATTACAAGACTGACTCTGCATCTGAGGCAGAGGAGGAAGTGAGAGATTCTGGCAGTGAGTTTTCTGTCTGAGAGTATTCTTCTGATGAGGAAGCTACTCTCAGTGCAGATGAAGGGCCTGTTGTAGAGGAGGACATTGATGTGCCAAGAGTGCAGCAGCCTGGGGCTGAAGGGTTTCCCATTAGAAGAACTGACACCTGGATTGCCCCAAACATGGAGCAGCCACAGTTACCTGCATATTTACTGGTCTCCCAGGGTGTAGAGTCAATACGGAAAACTTTTTGCCTGTCCATTTCTTTCACTTGTTTATGGATGATGTATTTTTGGAAGAGATTGTGGAGCAGACTAATTTGTATGCAGAGCAATATTTGCGGGACAACGCTGCCAGACTTAAGCCTCAGTCTAGAGCTACTCGGTGGGTTCCCACATATATGGAAGAGATGAAAAAGTTTTTAGGTTTGACTTTTTTGATGAGGTTGATCAGGAAGCCATCACTGGCTTCTTATTGGTCTACTAGTCCCTTGATGGCAACGGCTATATTTCCTGTAACTATGACACGTAATTGGTATTTGCTTCTTCTTCGTATGCTGCATTTTGTAGACAATGCTTTAGCCTTGCCACGAGATCACCCTGATTGTGACCGTCTTTTTAAGATTAGGCCTGTCCTTGATCATTTTGTAGATCGGTTTTCAGAGGTCTATGTTCCAGGCAAAGGGGCGTTTAGTTTTTAAGCAGTACATTCCTAGCAAGAGGGCACGGTATGGGATTCAATTGTATATGCTGTCAAAAAGCAGTACAGGATATGTGTTTAATTTCAGGTCTACACTGGTAGGGATTCCAGTATTGACCCTTCTGGTTGTCTGGCCACTTTTGGAGTTAGCGAAAAAATTGTGTGGGAACTTGGTAGACAACTGTTTAACAAAGGTCACCATTTGTACGTAGATAATTTCTACACTGGAGTGCAGTTGTTCAAGGAGTTATTTAGAGTGGACACTGTTGCTTGTGGCACAATCTGTTCTAACCGGAAAGGCTATCCAAGGGAGCTTGTCTGTAAAAAACTTGAGAGGGGACAGTGCAGTGCCTTTTGGAATAATGAGCTGCTAGCTCTGAAATTTTCAGACAGCAGGGATGTGTACATGCTATCTACCATCCATGATGAGAGTACTTCCCCTGTGACTGTTTGGGGTCAGGTTGCGGAAGTGCGCAAACCTGCATGCATTTTGGACTACAAGAGGCACATGGGTGGTGTTGATAGAGTAGATCAGAGGCTGGAACCTTACATTGCTCTTCGTAAGTCTTACGTGTGCAATAAAAAGTTGGCCCTACATTTGTTTCATTTGGCAACTTTTAATGCTTTTATTGTGTTCAAGGAGTGTTCACCTGAGTCAAGGATGACATGTGTTAAATTTCAGGAGTCAGTGATAGAGAGCCTTATTGTGGTGGAATGGGCAACAGTTCCTAGAGTAGAAGTGGTGGAGGATGTGGCTAGATTGAAAGATCGCCACTTTCCAGATCACACTCCTCCCACTCCCATAAAAAGACTTGCCCAAAAAGAAATGTAGAGTACGTGCCCGGAGATCAATCCGGAGGGAGAGCCGGATGTACTGCCCCGAATGCCCTTCAAAGCCTGGGCTGTGTGTGCCCAGCTGTTTTAGAAGTTACCACACAAGGAAAAACTTTTAGGAAATACTGTGAGCGTAAACTGCCTATTTTCTATTTTCATATGTTTGGTTTCACGGTTGGCATTACTGTCATGTATTTAGTTAGAGCTTTTTTGTTTGTAGGTTTGTACTTATTTTATAAGTAGTTAGTGGTTTCTTTGTTGGTTATAAACAAAAAAAGTGATGGCGGTGTGCGTGGGGTGGCGCTTGGGTGGCGGTATGGGTGGGGTGGCGCTTGGCTGGCGGTATGGGTGGGGTGGCGCTTGGCTAGCGGTGTGCTTGGGGTGACGCTTGGCTGGCGGCGTGCTTGGGGTGGCGCTTGGCTGGCGGTGTGCTTGGGGTGGCGCTTGGCTGGCGGTGTGCTTGGGGTGGCGCTTGGCTGGCGGTCTGCTTGGGGTGGCGCTTGGCTGGCGGTGTGCGTGGGGTGGTGCTTGGCTGGCAGTATGGGTGGGGTGGCGCTTGGCTACCGGTGCCAGCCAAACGCCAGTCCACACACTCACCAGCTGGTGTGATTGCTGTATCAGGCATGTGCGCGTATAAAAGTGATGAGCCCTTGACTGGCACTGTCTGTCGATGCGAGTGTTGTAATGTGCTGGGCCCGTGGCTGGCGGCGTGAATGGTCTTGTGCATGTCATGTATGAAAGGTGTGTGAATGGACTGTAAAGCGGTTGGTGCCTTGCCGTGGCTTTACAGCTCATGAGTTGTGAGTCATTGGTCCAGTTTTTTGGCCTTTCAGTTATTACCAGTGCATTTCACTTTTGTGAAATCTCTTGTTAATAAAATTTGATCTACTGAACCATTACTCACCCTCGTGCCAAATCCAACCAGTATGTGTGGTACAAATGACAAAACCTGCTTCGCTGTAATCAGGCGTCGCAGCACACTTGAGACACGCTAGGTGTCTCAGGTGGGACCCGGATGATGAAGCATGCCACCAACTTGGTTGGTGGGTGAGGAGTCTTTTTCACATAACCTAAGTGCGTTTCTTTTCACAATTTTAGTGTTGGGCACATCAGACGTATGTGTACACATCAAAATGATATATCACAAAACTACCTGTGTTTGGGGGGAAGGGGCACCTATGTTTTTGGTCCTGGGTGCAGCCTTCATCTAGGGAAACCTACCAAACCCAGACATTTTTTAAAACTAGACACATCAAGGAGTCCAGGGAGGTGTGGCTTGTGTGGATCCCCCAACATTTTCTTACCCAGACTCCTCTGCAACCCTCACAATTTGCTTAAAAAAGCATATTTTCCTGATTTTGTTTGTGCGATCACCGCTCCAGCACCAAATTCCTACTACCCAGTGTTTCCCTTAGTCTCCCAAGTAAAATTACACCTCACTTGTGTGGGTCCCCAAAGCAGACTCAGCCTAAAGATGTATAAAAGAAGAATATGTCCTTATCAACTGGCTGTGCTATCCCCTCTATCTCTACAAGTTTTTGGCCTTATTCTGTTGCAGGCACCTGGCCCACCCACACAAGTGAGGTATAATTGTTATTGGGAGACTTGGGGGAATGCTGGGTGGGAGGAAATTTGTGGCTCCTCTCAGATTCCATAACTTTCTGTCACCGAAATGTGAGGAGAATGTGTTTTTTTGAGGTTTGCAAAGGATTCTGGGTAACAGAACCTGGTCAGAGCCCCACAGGTCACCCCATCTTGGATTCCCCTAGGTCTCTAGTTTTCAAAAATGCACAGGTTTGGTAGGTTTCCCTAGGTGCTGGCTGAGCTAGAGGCCAAAATCTACAGGTAGGCACTTTGCAAAAAACACCTCTGTTTTCTCTCAAAAATTGTGATGTGTCCATGTTGTATTTTGGGGAATTTCCTGTCACGGGCGCTAGGCCTACCCACACAAGTGAGGTATCAGTTTTATCGGGAGACTTGTGGGAACGCTGGGTGGAAGGAAATTTGTGGCTCCTCTCTGATTCCAGAACTTTCTGTCACCAAAATGTGAGGAAAATGTGTTTTTTTTAGCCAAATTTGGAGGTTTGCAAAGGATTCTGGGTAACAGAACCTGGTCAGAGCCCCACAAGTCACCCCATCTTGGATTACCCTAGGTCTCTAGTTTAAAAAAATGCACAGGTTTGGTAGGTTTCCCTAGGTGCCGGCTGAGCTAGAGGCCAAAATCTACAGGTAGGCACTTTGCAAAAAACACTTCTGTTTTCTGTCAAAAAATGGGATGTGTCCACGTTGTGTTTTGGGGCATTTCCTGTTGCAGGCGCTAGGCCTACCCACACAAGTGAGGTATCATTTTTATGGGGAGACTTGGGGGAACACTGGGTGGGAGGAAATTTGTGGCTCCTCTCAGATCCTAGAACTTTCTGTCACCGAAATGTGAGGAAAATGTGTTTTTTTAGCCACATTTTGAGGTTTGCAAAGGATTCTGGGTAACAGAACCTGGTCAGAGCCCCACAATTCACCCCATCTTGGATTCCCCTAGGTCTCTAGTTTTAAAAAATGCACAGGTTTGGTAGGTTTCCCTAGGTGCCGGCTGAGCTAGAGGCCAAAATCTACAGGTAGGCACTTTGCAAAAAACACCTCTGTTTTCTTTCAAAAAATGGGATGTGTCCACGTTGTGTTTTGGGGCATTTCCTGTTGTGGGCGCTAGGCCTACCCACACAAGGGAGGTATAATTTTTATCGGGAGACATGGGGGAACATAGAATAGCAAAACAAGTGTTATTGCCCCTTGTCTTTCTCTACATTTTTTCCTTCCAAATATAAGAGAGTGTGTAAAAAAGACGTCTATTTGAGAAATGCCCTGTAATTCACATGCTAGTATGGGCACCCCGGAATTCAGAGATTTGCAAATAACCACTGCTCCTCAACACCTTATCTTGTGCCCATTTTGGAAATACAAAGGTTTTCGTGATACCTATTTTTCACTCTTTATATTTCAGCAAATTAATTGCTGTATAACCGGTATAGAATGAAAACCCACTGCAGGGTACAGCTCATTTATTGGCTCTGGGTACCTAGGGTTCTTGACAAACCTACAAGCCCTATATATTCCCGCAACCAGAGGAGTCCAGCAGACGTAACGGTATATTGCTTTAAAAAATCTGACATTGCAGGAAAAAGTTACAGAGTAAAACTTGGGGAAAAATTGCTGTTTTTTTCACCTCAATTTCAAGATTGTTTTTTTTCAGTTGTTATTTTCTGTAAGAAACCCTTGTGGATCTACACAAATTACCCCTTGCTGAATTCAGAATTTTGTCTACTTTTTAGAAATGTTTAGGTTTCTGGGATCCAGCATTGGTTCATGCCCATTTCTGTCAATGACTGGAAGGAGGGTGAAAGCACAAACAATCGTACAAATGGTGTATGTCCCAGTAAAATGCCAAATATGTGTTGAAAAATTGGGTTTTCTGATTCAAGTCTGCCTGTTCCTGAAAGCTGGGAAGCTTGTGATTTTAGCACCGTAAACCCTTTGTTGATTCAATTTTCAGGAAAAAAACACAAGCCTTCTTCTGCAGCCACTTTTTCCCATTTTTATGAAAAAAACGAAATTGTCACCGTATTTTGGCTAATTTCTTGGCCTCCTTCCGGGGAACCCGGAAAGTCTGGGTACCTCTATAATCCCTAGGATGTTGGAAAAAAAGGACGCAAATTTGGCTTGGCTAGCTTATGTGGATAAAAAGTTATGAGGGCCTAAGCGCGAACTGCCCCAAATAGCCAAAAAAAGGCCTTCCACAGGAAGGGGAAAAGGCCTGGCAGCGAAGGGGTTAAACATGGTGCACATGAGGGGAAATGTTAAACAAAAAACATAAACATGCTTTAATTCTTGACATTTTTTTAAACCACAGGTAATAATTGCCTTCTTCAAATATCACACCTTGGAGGTTTAATTTCTTACCTAACGACTATTACTGTGAGTACTACTATAAGCACTAAGGCTGGAAGAACTTTCACTTGCATGTTCTATGTCAATCTATGAATACGGTGAACTTTTGCTTTGACAGTTGTTGCAATTATAAAACCTTCTCTGAAGGATGGAAACTGACTTCTGTAGCTCTATATGGATTTGCATGGCATCTGGGGCAAAGGCCTTGACAACCACTAACAGTTTAATGATTGCAGTGACTGTTTCTGCTTGACATTGGTAAGCTACAATTAAATTAAGCACTTACTCAATGGACCCAGCCAATCCATTTGAACGTAATGGACAATCCTTTGTCCCATTGGTTAAACACTTCAAGGCAAAGTTCACATTCATTGATAGTCTCATTCCATATCAGCGGTCAATCAGTGCAGTAGTTTGGGCATAGAATACTGTTAAATTGACGTGCTACAAAAACTCTTCACCTCCTTTAAGCATAGTGGAAACATTTGGTCTGTGACTAAAATGGACTTCTCCTCTCTTCATGCAGTCAGAACACCCAGTCCACTCTCTAAGCAGAGGACATTGGTATATATTACTTTATATATTTTCTCTCCAAGATTGTTAATCTCCTAATAGTCTTCATACCGTACATTTGTGCACCCAGACTTTGACATGCCTTTCCTACCACTTTCTTTCCCGTTAAACTCATACTCAGCACAGCACACTCCTTCTTAACTCCAGTATCAATATTTTTTTGGGATGTATGGCTTACATGACCAGATTTTAGATGATGAATGATGTAATGTGTGCACACCCAGAACCAGCTTCTATTCCGCTGCTTCTAGATCAGTTAGTGGCAGAAGGGTTGATGAAGGAACAAGTTGTTTTGTAGATTACGTAACTTGTATGGCACTAGATGGCCGGAAGTTGGAGTGAATTATTTTGCTCCACTTTGAGGAATTACATTTTGCCTATATGGGATGCTCCAGGTACATTTCCCTCACCCCATTTCATTTAGGACACACCATGGCTTGAGCTTGTTATCTTCTGGGGAAAATCTGATTCTGTTGCTGGGAACATGCATTTACATTCATCAGTATGCAAACTATAGCAGAATCTCATGTAACCTTATGTGTTGTCGTTATGAATGGCTACTGACTAAGGGAATGATTTAGGGCCAGATGTAGCAAAGGGTTTTACCCATTCTGTCCTTATGGGAAAATGTGTTTGTACATATGGCCTTTAGTTTCTTTAAATACTGAGGGGTATAATTAAGAGCCCCCAGCACCACCTTAGCACATCCATAGCGTCATTTGTTTGTCACTAAAGTGGCTTTTTCCACCCTCCATATTTAAAAAGGGCGCAAATCATGCATTGCGCCACTTTGTAAATCCTTGCATCACATTATGCTTGCACCAGGCATAATGTATGCAAGGGATGCATTCCGGCACTAGGAGATCCGCTAAAATGGCACAGTAAAATTTAACAGATGTAATTGTGCCATTTTTGGCATCATTTTAATGCCTGCTCAGAGCAGGCATTGAAATGACTCTCCCCTAGTAACCTATGGGCATACTTGTACTTTGCTACACTAGCGTCAAAATTCTTGACGCTAGTGTAACAAAGCGCCACAGTGGGGTTAAAGATGTTAAAACTATTATGCTAACGATCACTGTAGTGTGTCATATTATAAATATGTCACAACCATGGTGTCATTAGGTGCCGGTAGGGGCGCGCAGAAAAGGTGGCGCATCAGCTCAGAACCACTTTTTCTTAAATGTGGGCCTACATTTATCATTGCTTTCTTAAGTATAATTAATCAAACATTACTTTTCCTCTTGTGACATGATTGATAACAATTTCATCCCCCCAAACACTTCTCTTTGGGTGCATATATTTTTTGTGTTTGGTTCTGTGGAGTACGATCTGTTTCTTTTTTAGCCCTTTCTATTGATTTCCAGTTAGTATCAACAAATAGATTTCAGCCTTCCAATCCCTCTATTAACAGAAATTACACTTTGTGTAAACACCTTGAATTATTTTGTACTGTAAACCATGCAGGTATTTTGTCATAGCTCATTGATGACAATGCTATTCACTCGTTTATATTTTTCAATGTAGATGATTTTGAAATCTTAAGCTTTGTTAAATTCTAGCCGGTCTTAATCTATTTTGCATCACCTATATCACCTTTCTTTTGTTGTGATTGCTTCTATATTTTGATATTGCTTGAATGGGCCAGAAATGTTTATTATGCTGTTGTACTTTTGAGTAAATCTATTAATTTGTATTAAAACAAATAATGTTTAAATTATTATAATGTTAGTGGTTCTGTGGTTGACATTTTAACCATGATATTTTTGTATCATAATAATTTTGTGATTGATATTTCTTCATACAAGCAAACAATGCTCTGTTCAATCAGGGGCATAACTATAAATAGTGCAGCATGTGCATTGACACTGTGACCCAAAGGCGTAAGGCCTCCTACCCACACAAATTAGTGGGTATTTTATTACCAAACGAGGGAATGATGGGTTCAGTTGTTACATGCTTGCATGAGGGCCATCGAAACACTTATGGTGCCTCTGTGTTCGCTGATTATTAACTGTAGTATTCTTCTGCATATTTACGTCCTTAAGAAAGGAGAAACAAAATACATCCACATACAATAGAAAGCCCTTAGGGTACTTGGGGCCATTTATAGTTTTTTGACGCAAAAGCAGCACAAACCTACAAAATACAATTAAAGGCCCATATTTATACTTTTTTTTCCCCGCATTTGCGTCATTTCTTGATGGAAAAGCGGCGCAAACTTGCAAAATACAATTATATTTTGTAAGTCCGCACTGCTTTTGCATAAAAAAATGACGCATATTCAGCGCAAAACAAGTATTACTATGCCCCATAATTTGTAAGTTTGTGCCGCTTTTGCGTAAAGAAAATGACACAAATGCGGTGCTAAAAAAGTATAAATATGGGCCTTGGTGCCCAGGACATTGATGTATATGCTCACGGTATTTAATTTTTCTCAATCTAGAGGGAGGAATAAATTAAATATTTCTTGGCACAGTCAGAATTCACCGGGTTTTCAGGGTACTGGATAGACACCACTGAAAACTGTGTTAAAAAATAAAAATAAGAACAAATTAAATCACAACATTCCTCTATAATGCAACTGGTACTTTCCTGGTTCAGGGCTTGAGGGTCTGTTTCTATATGGATCTAACTAAGTTGAATGATTTGTACGATGGAACTCTTTTGCAGAAGATTACAGGGGATTAAGAATGCTGTTGACATTATCCGCTCCCAGAAAGGAACTGAAGAGATATTGTTACAATATTTACTATTTACTTGCTCCCATCGCTTTTTTTATTGCAGGATTTTTTTGCATTCCGAAACAATTTTTCATAAACAAATTGAGTTGATACACTAAATGGTCTGATGCCCACATGTCAGTGAGGAGTTGTAGTTTCTCTTATGCTGGGTGGGTGGTGCTAGACTTGCAGTATAGTAGCTCGTGATTTCTGGAATAAATATAAATTTACTGTGGCAAGTAACAATCAGATAACAGAATAATAGAACCAAATTGGGTTGTGACGATAACTTAAGCTGCTCTAGATTAAATTCCACATTTCACACATTTAAATATGAATTTTTGGTTTAAAAGTAGCTGCTGAAGAAATTAAACATAGGCCCAAATTTATACTTGCTTTGTGCCAAATTTGTGTAATTTTTTTACGCAAATTCAGCGCAAACCTAATTCCATATTTATACTTTGGTGCTAGACCCATCTAGCACCAAAGATTTGGAGTTAGCATAATTTTTTGCTTGCAGGAAACTACCGTGCATCAATGAGATGCAAGGTAGGCATCCCGTGCAAAAAATGACGAGCGCCATATTTATCCCCCAGTGCTAAAATTACGCATGGGGGTAAAGGGGCCTTAAATAATGGTGCTAAGCTTGCTTAGCTCCATTATTTAACAACTGGGTGAGGGCAGGCGTTAGGAGACCCATGGGCCTATTTCCATGGTCAGAGACCATGGAATGGGCCCACATGTGCCCTTTCCTTAGCTACAAAAGAAAGGATGCACAGTTCCAAAATGAGGGTGATTGATTTCAATCCAATTTAGGGGAAATCAATCGGTCCCTGGGAGGATTCAAACTCAGGAACAAGAGCCCTCATCATCGGGCTTTGCTCCTTGTCAGGCCAGCAGTGCAATGCCCTCCGGGCCCCTCGAGGGTGCTCTTTACTGGAGATCTTGCCGGTGGTGAATGCAGCTAAGTTAGTCTACAAAGATCTACATTGGTTAAGTGGAACAGGAACCCTTCTCAGATTCCAGGATGAGCCCCAAAGGGATAGCGACGGGCATGAGTGATCCAGCAAATGTAATAATTTGCACTTGGATCCTTCGGCCAGACGGCACCTACCCCTGCTTCTCGTTCCTGGGCCCTAAAGCCCGGCCAGCATCTAGGAATGGCGCTAGCTGGTGGTATACTTTTTCACACAAAACTGCGCAGTTTTGCATAAAAAAGTATAAATCTGGGCCATAGTTTCTATATGATAGCTCTGCAGTTAGGTTTTGAGAAAGTGAAAAAAGTATCCTGGTTTAGGATCATTAATGCAAGGAAGGATGTGTTTTTTTAGTTTAGTTTGAAGCTCATTTCTAATTTTAGCTTGAAGGTTGTTTAACAGATATTTCTAATTAGTCCATAGTTCACCACTAATCCGCTAGAATAAAGGCAAAATAAGAAACTTTGGGGCGGATTTATGAAAAGTGGTGCTGCACATAGTGCAGTGCCACTTTTCTAGCACCCCTTAGCTCCCCCCTAATGCCACCATGTACAGCACACCATGTCCGCAGTAAGGGAACTAGCATCAGAATTTTTAACTCAAATTCAGAGCTTTGCAGGATTAGCATAAAAAATGTTGACGCTAATCCTGCAAAGCCCATTGAGGCCCATTGAAAACAATACTGTGCCTTGTTTTAACACCTGCTCTGAGCAGGCATTAAAATGCTGAAAAAAATGATGCAAAGAAATCTCTTAGACAAATGGGGGAATGGCTCCTTTGTATACATTATGCTTGGTGGAAGAATAATGTAGCACAAAGGGATACAAAGTGGTGCAATGCATGCATTGCGCCACTTTGAAAATTTGGCTAAGCGATTTGGCCTCGTTGTGCCACATTAGCTTACAAAAAATGAAGCTAATGTGCCTCAAGGAGGCGCAAGGGGCTCTTAAATCTGCCTGCTTAACTTTTCTTTTTGCAGTGGACAACTAGAGGCTTCATCTGGTGACTTCACAGCATATTGAAAAAACAAATTCAGATCCCATGAATACTATGATTCACTGATTCTGACTGCAAAAAACGAATTTGAAATTCTGTATGGAAAGATGACAGAATATATTCAGCAAGAAAACACATATGCAGACAGTATATTTAAAAGTGAGGAGAATTCAATATTATACCATATATTAATGCAAAATATACCAAAGACAAAAGGAGTGATATGACCCTAACCATTTTGGGAAGTGTGGAGAAGGAGGGTAAAGGAGATGAAATCGAGGGTGATACAAAATGAAGGGCTACTATGGACATGCAATGAGATTTGAAAGGGAAGGTCTTAAAGATATTTTTTTGAAAGAAAGTAGCATGTCAAATGATCTTATACCTTCAGGGATGATGTTCAAAATTCTAGGGGCCATATGTACAAACACATTTTCCCATTGACACAGAATGGGAAAAACCCTTTGCTACATCTGGCCCTAGGTTCTGTACTGTAAAATGATTTGTTTAAAGTTTTATTGTTATTTACTTTTAGTATTTCATCTTCCATTAAAATTTGTCCCTGGTACTCATTCCTCTTCCATAGAGCGGCACTTTGGGCCTTATTACAAGTCTGGTGGTCACTGGACTTGACTGGACTGGATGCAGTGGTCCCAGCACCATATTAGGACCACTGCAGTTGGGCTGCGGTGAGACTGCCAGCTCCACCTGGATCGGAGATCCCGGCAGTCTGGCTATTGTGGCGGTCCTAATCCGGATTACGACCATGTTCTCCACCAGCCATTTCATGGCGGTTGCACAGCCATAAAAAGCCTGGCGCAGAATAGGCACAGGGGCCCCCTCCATTGCCTATGCACTTGGCATGGGTAGTGCTTGGGCCCCCCTGACCAGCACTGTTGCAATGTTTTGCTTTGCAGACAGTGAACATTACAAGGGTGCTGGTGCACCCTGCATTCTACAGCGTTGCCGCCATCTCAATTACGAGCCAGAGACAATGCTATTGGTTTTTACTGGCTAGGCCAGCAGGCGGAAACTCAGGTTTCCGCCCGCTGACCTAGTGGGAAACTCTTAATGGGCCCAGCGGGGAGGTAGCCACTATGGCGGTCAAGCATGCTATCTTAAATTGTTTTCAGGCCTCTAGGGGGAGCCAGTGGAGTTCTCTCAGGATAGCAGATCAGTGGTTCAATTGGGTTGTTAAATTGATAAACCTTGCAACCACATGTAGCATAGGTCTGAGTCATAATATGGCATTTAATCTAGTCCTGGGAAACACGCCTTTCCACCGTATACGTGACCAATGACAGAATGATGATCCTAAGATCTTAATGAGCAATTGGTAGTTTCAGTTTCTTTAATAGCCAACAAATACAATGAGCAGTTTTTGCCAGTTGTGAGATGTTTAGGACTTGTTGATATTATGACCTTTCTTTAATCCCACAGTGTGAAGCTTGGACTGGCCAGTGTAGCACAGCTGTACTGAGTGTAGAAGGAGGAACTTAGTTTTGTTTAGATTAGGATTTAGGGTCAACATGTTAAGTTAAATTGAGACATACTAATTATTAGTACATATCAGTTGTATATACCCCAAAAACCTGTGCATAAAATGCATATTTGTTGCTGTTCTGTTGCTGTTCTGAAAGTTCCAAGCCAGGTAATGCTTTGGTGATGCCATAGGCTACACTATTTTTTGGTTCATTTCCATACTCTGTTGGCACACACTAGACATTTTGCATTACCCTATCTCGGCTTTTGTAGAAATTTCTGTTTACTACCTAAAGGTAAAATCTATGTCTTGGAAACATAAAAAATGCTGTCTTTACTCCAGGACTTCCAGATTGGTACACTGTCAATATTATTAATGAAGAAATGTGACTCTATAAATCAGTGTGAATTACATTAAACAAACATTTTTTTTTTAATTTGGCATGCCCCTTTGTTCTTTCTTGGCACTCTGGCATCCCTATTATTCAATAAATTGCAATACTTTTCATAACGTTCTTATCTGTGTTCTGGGCTACCTCGTCCATTTATAACGTATTCTGTTTGTTGAAAGTTATATCGTAGTTCAGTCAGTCAGTCAAAATAACTTTATTCGGCGTATTGCCATAAAAGTACACATACGTACATATAAATCATTATAAAATACATTACTTATTGCATAATTCAAAAGGCAAGACTCTTCGATCTACAAGTCTATAAAATCTAAGCGTACCACTTAAGCCTACTAAGTCAATATATAATAATAAATACTTTTAAAATCGTATACGACAATAAAACAGTATTTGAATTCCATTAATAAATAGTCACATCACTAATTCATATCGATTCCTAATGGTGACAGCGGATTTGATAAAACTTAAAATAGAGCTGCACATTTGTTTGGATGAAAGACTTTGAATGCCAATCAATCCTTCTTTATAAGAAAGAGTTTGTAAATTACGCAAAATAGGTAATAAAAAGGTTTCCCTAGGAACTGAATAGAGGGAACAAAATAAAATAAAGTGACAAGTACTTTGTTTCGAGTAATTGTCTCAAGGGCATGGCGGTAATGTTTTTTGCCACACGCATTTTGTTGGAAAAGCCACTCTAAAGTGAATCATATTAAATCTAAAAAGTACAAGTAAAGAGTATAGGGAAGGGATCGGAAACCAAACAAAATAAGGTTCTATCGAATTTGATGATGACATTTGTACATATAAATCAAAAGAACTCAGTTTCTCTGCCACTTGGTATCTAAGATTCGTAGCGTACTCTTTATATCGGAATTTAACAATTTCCTTTGCATTGGCGGGCAAGAGCTCTGGTTTAGAATACATAAACTCCAAGTCCAAATTTCGAAAACAGTTATGAACAAAATGTAACCATGGAATTTTGTTGTGGTTTGCTAACGAAATACAGTCTTTTACACAATCATGTGTTAAAGTAGCCACCGGATTTGACCATACTTTTATCCATAACAAAAGGGGGGCAATATCTATCAAATCTGTAATGTAGCGAATTCCCAACTCCTCATGGCATATAATATTCACTACATTCTTGGGTACCATAAGTAGCCTGTGGAGAAATTTGTTCTCTGCCCGTTGTAATATACTTGAACAGGTATATCCCCAGAGGCCTCCCCCTTAAATTGCCGCCGAGACACATTTGGATTTATAGAGCGTGATGATCTGATGAACCGGTCTATGCCCTAATCTACGGGCAAACCAAAGATTGCTTCAACATTTCTTTCCATTTGTTGAAGCTTAAAATTCAAATGGAATTTCCATGACAGAGAGGAACTTAGGTACAAACCTAAGTAGCAAAAGTCTTTTACCTTTGTTAAGGTGTTCCCCCCCATTTTAAAACATTTAGTGCGTGTGTTTTTAGGACCGCAGATCATAACAAGTGACTTTTTAAAATTAACTTTCAAGTCAAGCTCTTGTGTGTGCGTTAAAAAAAGATCTAAAAGGGTCTGTAGGCCATTGGCTGTGCGGGCAATTAAAACGGCGGCGTCAGCATACAATAAAATCGGCAATTGTCTAAAACTCATCCTTGGGAAATCCTTACCATTTTGAGCTAAATAGCTATACAAGCCATTTATGTACAACAGAAATAAAAAAGGTGCCAAAGTGCAGCCCTGTCTAACACCCCGATTGGATGCAAGGGGATGGGATCTTTCGCTGTGTTGACCAAACTGAATTGTGATAGTAAGATCAGAATATAAACATTTGATCAGATCCAACAAATCTTGCTCAACCCCCATTGTGTCCATTATTGCCCACAATTTTACTCTATTCACCATATCAAATGCACTGGACAGGTCTATAAAGGCTAAGTGGATTGATTCCCTTTTCGCATTTACATATTTGCTAAGAATAAGGTGTAAGTTTAGGGCCTGATCCACTGTGCCTAATCCAGGCCTAAACCCGTATTGAATTGGCGATAGAATATTTGTCCTTGCCACCCACTCCTCAAGCTGATTCAAAATGGCACTCCCCAGAATCTTTGCCGTGGAGTCAATGAGAGAAATGGGTCTGTTGCAAAAGGGGTCAAGCCTATTACCCTTTTTAAATATCGGGACAATTATTGCCGATAGCCATGAGGAAGGGATAGAACTTTTAATAGCACTATTCAAAACGTTTGTGATTAGCGGAACCCACAGATCAGGTAAAGATTTTAATAAGTCCACTGGAACCCCGTTGGGGCCAGGGGCTTTCCTTAGTTTCATTTTATTTATTGCTGTGGTGATCTCATGTGTCTCAAGTAAAATTGCACTCTTGATTGGAATGGAAGTAGCCAAACATGAAAGACCACATACCTCCACACCGTAATTAGTGTTTTTTGCAGACTGAAATACAGATGAAAAGTGTTCTGCCCAGACCCCCACTGGTATCAGACAGTCATCCTCCCTGTTAGCCTGTCCTGAAAAATATGGGTGATTAACCACCTACCAAAATTAAGAGGGGTCCCTCAATTCCGTGGCTGCCATGAGATATTCCCATGCGCTAGTGCGTATTTCATTCTTCCTCTCCTCAAGGACTGACTTCTATCGGCCCCTAGCCTGTTTGGCTAAATCACGACTAAATGGAATAGTTTTAATAGCTGTTTTTATGTCTCTGTGGGCAGCCGTACAGGCCGAATTAAACCAACGTTAAGGTTTTGCGCCTTTAGAGTGTTCGGCACACGTCAGTGCCTCAGAAATAGCACAGCTTAAAGACTCAAAACCAGTTATAAGATGGGCACAAATAGGTTGCATAGACAAACAAGTATTAATGTGGACCTTATTTTGTGTTATAAGGTCCTCATGAAAGGTATTAGAGTTTACTCTCTCCCACCTCATACGGGGGCCAAAATTTCTTTTAAAAACCACTTTCCCCTTACGTACTGTCCTAGGTGAAATTACCCTAGTTTTAAGAGCTAATTTTATGCTTAAGGGATTGTGGTCACCGGCACAGTGGGATTTGATTTTAAAATCCACAATTGAACATGAAAGTGAAGAGCGAATTAGAACAAAATCAATGATGCTACCATTCATGCTCCCTGTATAGGTGGGTATTTCCCTTATCTGACTATTTGTCATATCCCTTGCAAAAACAAGATCAAATTTATAGATGAGGGTATTCAGAACGTTACCTAACTTAGAGTGGAGAAAGTGAGTAAGTGACTCTCTACCTTCTATGGAGGCACCGCATATATAAGGTAATTCATGATTACACAATTGAACATTAAAATCTCCAACCCAAATCATGTCAAATTCCCTGTCCTGGAGTTTTCCAGCAGAGTCTATAAAGTCTGTAAGCTCTTCGAGGCTTCCTGACAGGGCGATATTCGGAATATTATTATAAAAATGTAAAAGTAAAATATCTTTCCGTCCGGTCATTGATAATAAGACCACCAAAAAAAAGGCAGAAGACCAAATCAAAGAAATCTCAATTTTTGGAAGTAATAATGACACAAGTACCAGGAGCCCACCACTTGCTCTGCCTGCTCTAGATGGAAGAGCTGGCTGGGACATGAAGTAATAACCATCCAATTAAAAGGGGGCCGTGAGCCAAGTTTCTTGGAGACAAATGATATCAAAAGTGGATACAAACTCCAGCCATTCTGAGTATTCAGCTTTGGATCGAAGCCCAGCGATATTCCAACTAATTAGGGATAAAGATTCAGTACTTTCCTGGGACGTTATCCCTGGCTCCTTAATTATGACAGTATCTATTGTATTCTGTGATAAGGTAACTGGCTCATCAGACCCTATAGATGATTCCAAAAATGTATGCCCTCCCACCAACTCAATTTCCTGCGGAATATCATTTGGAAGCCCCATCCCCTCCACTTGTCAATCAATTGCATCAAGGGGGGACAGATTTTGGTTGCCCTCAAGGTCGAGGATGGGGTTCTATAAAGGTGCCTTTAGCAAAGCTACATTTAGTCCATGGGACGCCTTCATAAAGGGAATTGGTAAAGTAGTCGGCCCATAGAAAAAACTTAACGAGTGAATTTTGATCCCACCGTCCCCTTTCACACACAATGGCAGAGTCGCCAACAAATAGTTAACAAAATGAGAATTTGCTAAATTAATCACTATACAATCACCTTCATATACTTTTTTGGACAGACCTACCCACTTCACCCTTCTTGCCATAATTATTCTATTATTTAAATCATCTTGATATCTAAGTTTTCGCCTCATCCATTGTGCACATTTTCTTATTAGAGCCTGAGTATCTTCCTTCTGGGTACAATCAAGAGGGGGCACGTTAGCTAAGACTAGTACATATGGCATACTGTCTGGCAGAAGCTGTAGAACCTCCTTTGGAGTGATGAAAGGTCTAGGCTTGGAAGCTGTATCAGGTTTCAGCAAGGCAGTTGTACCACCAGTCAGAGTAGGCAAAGAATCTGTTGGTGAATCATCATAAGAGCCACGAGTAGATATACAATGGGCCGAGAATTTATTGTGATCCGTTAAGCAATTAGCTTGCTGTGAGTCTTTGGGATCAGACGCCGATTCCTGGATAAAAGAAGAGGAATTTGTACCAGTTTTTGTGGTAGACTGCTGAAATAAAAATTTAGAGGCAGTTTCTTGTAGCTGCTTAAATTTAGAGTTAATTAATAATGTTAGTTTCTCCTCTAAAGCCACAAAGAGGGGTTTGAGGATTGAGTCCAAATTAGACAGATGGTTGTCACTTAGATTCCTACAGTCTGAGCCTAATTCACCAGATGGTAGACTTGCCTTGGAAAAAAGATCAGCCGGGGCGTCCAATGGTGGAGAAATACATTCCTTAGCCTTCGGCGCTTCTTTTAACAGCTTGGTACACTTGCGATGTCCTCCAGCTTTCCTTTTTTTGAGAGGAGGAGGAATGGCAACTAAATGTTCAATGTTCAGTGTTACCTACATTAGAGGGCTGTAAGTAGTGCAGAACATTAAAATTGTCTTTAGATTGAGGCGAATCAGAGTTTTGGGGGGCGATTAAAGAATCTACAGACTGTATATGGATCATAGGCTCTAAAGGGGTTCTTTGAGTCGAGCTATTAGCCGCCCCAATCCTTTCTTCTACTTGGACAATTTCAGTTTCAATGGCCCCAATAACTGAAGATAGATAGCTAGTTATTGATGATTGAACAGGCACAGCATGTACTCCTTCAGCCCCAGATGTGGTGTTCTTCCTTTTGTCCATCGTCTTTCAGATGATAGTGGGGCAAAGCACCAAAATTTCGCCAAATCAAATTAAAGTAAGGCACAAACAAACTGTAGCGATATATAGGATATATAAATAAGTAAAGCTGCTCAGTTAGCAGATCTTACTTGAATACTGGTTGCTCATGACCTCCAGAACCGCAAATCTCAGAGGGGGGGCCCTGTCCGGCCTCAGCCGGTCACGGGCGGGCTCAAGACGGGCCCGCCCTTGGCCCGGGCTTTGCCCGGGTGCCGCCCGCGTGTGTCCCGCAGCAGGAGTGCGAGTGTTCAAATTTAAATTCATATCGTAGTTTAATGTGATAAGTTACAGCACACGCTAGACTTCTATCAAATACTAGCCCTCTTGACCAATGCACACATTTATTAACAACACACCAGTATGTTTTATCCATAGGTAAATATGTCACTTCTCTTCAGAATTTTTATGTTAGTTTCTGGGTTATTAGTGTGGGGGAAACGCCAATCCCTTTAAAATGTGTAATCTAGCAGTTTACTAGGCTTAAACACAGTTTCAATCGGAAACCCTTGGCTTAAACCTTGGTTGCTATGGTACAACAATTGGCTTTTCCTTAGAGAATGCTTGTTAAGTATTAAGCACCAGCACAACATTAAACTCTAGAACCAAATACTTAAAATGTATTGTTGCAATTGTAGGCAAGCCACAATGGGCAGGAATCGGTTTAGCATACTGGTGATAAACAAATAAAACACTTTACAATATGACTAAGTCATTTTCATGAAAGTATAAGTCTGTCAGTGGGGCAATGCAGAATGCTTTACCCTGTGACAATCCCTGAAAGTCATATGTAGAGAATCTGGGCTGTCTTTGAAGCTTTCAGTTTTGGTGTGAAAACTCTGAGAGAGAAACTTGTAAAACTAACTGCTGTAGTCATTCTGCTGCTGGTATATCTTTGCATAGATTTGTGTAAGTTTACAATTTTTTTGGTTTTCACAAACTATGAGTTTATTTTTACTTATAGTAATTTTATGACAGTGAAGACTCCTCATTCAGGGGAGAGAACTCCGCACATATAAATACAGGACAGGCCTATCTCTTCATGTGCAGAGTCTCTGCGATGAGTGTGGAGAGTCCGCAGATAGAAAATTTGTGTGTATGAAGAAAGTTATACAAAACGTATACAAAAATGTAAGTTTACCTTTGTGAATCAGGCCCACAATTCCCACAGCATAGCTTGTCCTATTTTGTGCTTTTTTTATGTGGTTCTTAAACGCATCACACAATTTGTTGCTCTAGGTAGAATCTTTGTGTCAATGTTGAGAAGTTTGAATTGCCGCCCAGCTGTAATCTCTGGTAAATGAGAGAACTCCCCATAACACTAATCTTTATGGACAATTTAAGTATAGATTACAGCCCACAAAGAAATGTAATTTGTATGCCATTGGTGCATTTATTGTGTTCTATTCATAAGCCCTTATATAAAAATGAAGGGGCATATTTTTGAAGAAAGTGTTGCATCGGTTCTGATGCACCCCTATTCTTGCTTATCCGTGGCCCACCTAATAACATCTTGGTTGCACCATATTTACGATATGGCACACCTTGGTGGTTGTTAGGACAATAACATCAAAAATGTTTATCTATTGTGGCGCTTTGCTGCGCTTGCATAAAAATTTTGACGCTACTGCAGCAAAGAAGAGGGAGGCCCATTGATTAAAATGGTTGCGTTATTTTAACACCTGCTGTGTGAAGGCACTAAAAATGATGGAAAAAATGAAGCAGTGAAATTTTGTAAATTTCACTGCACCATTTTTTGGGCCTCCCTGGATCGCAATGCCCCCCTGTTGTAATTTAATAGCGATTAGATGAAGCATTGCAGAAGACATCTTGTATTTAGCAACTATTGTGAACATTTCGCGGAATCCATTTTGTATTCATGGCAGCCATTTTCTCTGCCACATGCTGCCATGTGCTCACCATGTGCTCTATCCTACCTTTCTGTTAACTACTCTTGAAAATCTGTCTAGTGACAAGTTATATTTAGTGTCTCCCATGCCCAGTAAGATCTGCAGCTGTTAGTAATCAGTAACAGACAGTAATGTGTCAACTAGTCCTTGAAAACTGTTAGCCCCTCCTACCTGTCGACTGTGCATTTCCATATGGTGAGATCAATGGCTGGGAATGTTTATGATGATTTTACCTGGGATGCAGGAAAGTTTGTATTGGATATGTCAACTCCTAAAAATACTGGAGACTTAACACCATGTTTTGGGTTTAGACCACTAACCCTGATTAGTTGGAATATAGCGGGGCTTCGGTCCAAAACTGACAACTCAGATTGGACGAGTTTTATTTTTTCTTACGACATAATTTGTCTACAGGAGACTTGGGGGGTCATTCTGACCCCGGCCGGCGGCAGTAGCCGCCGGCCTGGCTGGGACCGCCAGAAGACCGTACCGCGGTCAAAAGACCGCCGCGGTCATTCTGGGTTTCCCACTGGGCTGGCGGGCGACCGCCAAAAGGCCGCCCGCCAGCCCAGTGGGAAACACCCTTCCACGAGGAAGCCGGCTCCGAATGGAGCTGGCGGAGTGGAAGGTGTGCGACGGGTGCAGTAGCACCCGTCGCGAATTTCAGTGTCTGCTGAGCAGACACTGAAATTCAAAGTGGGGCCCTCTTACGGGGGCCCCACGACACCCCTCACCGCCATCCTGTTCCTGGCGCCGCCATAGAGGATTCCCATGGGCAGCGGAAAGTCGGCGGTACACCGCTGACTTTCAGTTTCTGGCCGCGGCTGTACCGCCGCGGTCAGAATGCCCTGCGGAGCACCGCCAGCCTGTTGGCGGTGCTCCCGCCGACCCCGGCCCCGGCGGTCCTTGACCGCCGGGGTCAGAATGACCCCCTTGGTCTAAGGACACGTTCCTTCTGGATGGATTTACTTCTTTTTGTCAGCCAGCTATAACCTCTCCAATGGGGAGAGCTCGTGGTGGCCTTTTAGTTCTCGTATCCTTACATCTCCCTTTATTGAATGTGTCTTTAATTTGGTCTTCTCCTTATTTTATGGTCGTTCTAGTATCTATCAGAGGATGGAAAGGTATTCTGATTTCTAATTTTTATAATAACATCCCCCGGGGTCTCCTTATGGGATTCCTGGAGGAGGTAGCAGATTTTATTGATTCATCAAATGATTTGCAGGTTAATGATCTAATTGTACTATGGTTTGGCGATTTCAACACTCCTCTGTGTTGTAAGGAACCTTTTGAACTGTGTGCCTTTCCTGATGAGGGCAGAGAGTCATCAATCCATTTTACTCATTCTGCTGAAGAAGACGATCTAAACTACTTTTTATTTAAGTTTGATTTGGTACATGTTACGGAGAAACTGGTTGCTGATGCCTGTAATATACCAACCTTTACAGGGAAACCGAAGGGGAGCATCATTGATTTTATACTTATTGGCTCCTCAGACTATCATCTAATACAAGAATTTAAGATCACGCCTCACTGTGCCAGTGACCACAATCCCCTTAGCATTAATTTGGACTTAAATATTATTCAGGTTCCTAAGAATAAAAGTTTGAGAGCTAGTACTGTTTATAACTCAAATTGCAGCTTACCCTTAAAATGGGACAAAATAAATCCAAAATTATTTAAACAGGAAATTATAAGAACCAGGATTGATTCTATTAATATGTGTCTGTCCTAGCAGTTAGATCATGAACGTATAGTTCATGAATTTGAACTTTTAAGTACTGATATCTCACAAGCCTTGGTGGTGGATAGGCCCTTGAAGGGCCCGATTGTTCATAGATGGTTTGATTCTGTGTGCTCTTCTGCTCATAAAAAAAACCTTAAAGAAGCTCTTAAAGTAGTTCCCCCTTCTTGCAAATTAGTTAAATTAGCTAGAGCCGAATATAAGGCTGCTCTTGAAAAAAGGAAATTAGAAATTAGGTCCAAAGCTTGGGACGAACTTTTGGCTGCCTCTGAGCTGTAGGACACTTCTAAATTCTGGAAGGTGGTAAATCACCCATATTTTTCAGATAATAACACTAAGGCTGACGATTGCCTTATTGCAGAGGATGTATGGGTGTCTCATTTTAGGAAAGTATTTTGCCCAGGAAATGATGACTACGAGAACCTGTATAAGGAGGATAACTTTACTGCACACCCTATCTCAGACTCCTATACTAAGGTCCTAGATATTACTATTGATCTTCATGAGGTCCTGGGTGTCATTAATCGGTTAAGGCAGGGCAAGGCTTCTGGCCCTGATGGGGTCCCTGTTGATCTTTTTAAATCTGAAACTGATCTTTGGGGCCCTTTAGTTACAAATGTGTTGAGAAGTGTTGTAAATTGTAACATACCTACTTCATGGAAATCGGCTACCATCATTCCCATTTTTAAAAAAGGAAACAGACAAGATCCTTCCTGTTATAGACCAATTTCTCTTATTGATTTAACGGGTAGAATTTTGGGAAGTGTGATATTATGTCGTTTAGAAGATTGGGTGACTGAGGCACAGATTTTATCCCAAATTCAATTTGGTTTTAGACCTGGTCTAGGCACAGTTGAGCAAGTTTTAAACTTGCATTTCATACTTAGTAAATATGTGATTGCCAAAAAGGAGTCTATTCACATGGCATTTATTGATTTAACTAGTGCTTTTGATTTGGTCAATAGGTCGAAGTTATGGCAAATTTTGGGAGCTTTAGGTTGTCATACGACCCTTTTGGAGCTTATGAAACGCTTACATACAGATTTAATGGTTTCAGTTCAGATTGGCTTATCTGGTCAGAGAACGTCTCCTATTCCGTCAACAAGGTGCGTAAGACAGGGATGTATTCTAGCGCCTTTTCTTCT
This sequence comes from Pleurodeles waltl, assembly GCF_031143425.1. Taxonomy (NCBI): domain Eukaryota; kingdom Metazoa; phylum Chordata; class Amphibia; order Caudata; family Salamandridae; genus Pleurodeles; species Pleurodeles waltl. Next base: position 919,985,982 of record NC_090447.1, read on the forward strand.
CTTGATATATATATATATATATGGGCTTTATGATTCATTGGTAAAACATGGTAAGGATGTACCAAAGACGGGCCAGAGACTGCTCCCAGTTTTATTATATGCTGATGATGCCGTTTTAATTGCTCGTACTGCAAATGGATTACAGGGTTTATTGGACTTCTTTTATAAATGTATGTTGGATCTTGATTTGAAAGTAAATTACCCTAAGACTTTTGTTATGACATGTGGCCCACGGAATACAAGGTCCAAACAATTTACCAAGGGAGGACATATTTTAAATAAGGTAAATAATTTTTGTTATTTAGGTATGTATTGAGTTCCTCTTTGTCCTGGAAGACTCACCTTAATTTTAAGTTCCAACAGATGATAAGGAATAATGAAGCGATTTTTCGCTCTACTCGCAAATTAGGTCACAGACCCCTTGCTCAGATGAAAACACTTTATAACTCCAAGTGCGTCGCAGCAGTCTTATATGGGGCAGGTGTGTGGGGCTAAAACAAAGTACCCTCCCTCCAAAGTGCTGAAAATAAATTCCTGTGCAGATTACTGATGGTACCAAAGTGTATAGCAAATATCATCAGTCATGAGGAAATTGGTCAATGTTTTTTGGAGGACAGGGTTTCCCTTGCCCCTTTATTGCTCTGGATTAGATGTTGGTTGAACCCAGCGGCAAAACTTGTCCAAGACTGTATTTCTGACTGTTTACAGTTGGACAACTCAAATAGGATTCCCTGGCTTGCGTATTTGCGAAAATCTTTTGAGAAGCTAGAGCTTAGGTATGTGTTTGAAGAACCCCAACTGTTAACTATAAATTCTAGGTCTGTCTTGAAATCAACTTATTTTGAGTATACATCAGATTTGAGATTTTTTAGCTCCCTGAAATTGAAATCTTTTGATTCCTATATCCGGATTGCCTCGGCTCCATGTCTGGAACCTTTTTGATCTGGTCTTCATGTTCTAAAATATGCTCTCTTTTAACCTATTTTAGATTTAATCTGATTCATTTTAAGGTAGCCTTTCCTAAACAATGTATTTGGCAAAAGGACTTACCCCCCCTGCCCTTGCGATTCCAAATCAAAGCAAAGTACCTCTCATTTTTTTCTTTTTTTTTCTTTTATGCTACTCCCAGAAAGGCCTTTATTTTACCCATCTTATGTCATCTAAGACCCATTCATTATAAGGAAGCTCTACTATATTTCCAGAGACTGACAGATATTAAAACCTGTCATCATGTACTAAATTTTGTTATAGCTTCATTAAGTATTAGGAAAAGGATTACTTCGATCTAATCCCTATACGTTTGTGAGAGATTTCTGCATAATATTACAATGTAGTTGTTAATAGTTTCTGTTCTGAGATAACATCTGCAAATTCTGTATTTTTTGTGATCTTATAATTGTGTCTAGTAAACCTATTTGTCATCTGTCAAGGGGTTTCTGGATTGGATGTTTATATGTTTATATGTTGTTTTTAGATAATGTTTTTATGGTATTTAAATGTGTTTTATACTACTTATAGATTTGCAATATGTGTCTTTGTATGCACTTTCATGGCAACGGCTGAATAAAGTTCACTGAGTGACATTTCCATATGACCTTATATGTATGTAAGTGTATAATTGTACCACCTTCTTTTAGCCCCTGCGTGGGTATAAAAGGACCATGCTCTCTTAGTTCAGTGTGCTACTTCAAACATTACCAAAGGGTGCTGTTTGAACTGTAGTACCACCTCATGAGGTTTAATAAACTTTGGGGGTTATTCTAACTTTGGAGGAGTGTTAATCCGTCCCAAAAGTGACGGTAAAGTGACGGATATACCACCAGCCGTATTACGAGTTCCATAGGATATAATGGACTCGTAATACGGCTGGTGGTAAATCCGTCACTTTTCCGTCACTTTTGGGACGGATTAACACCTCCTCCAAAGTTAGAATAACCCCCTTTGTCTTTTATTTCAGTTTCTGTGCCAACTTCTTCCTATATGTTCTGAGGACTTTGTGTAGAGAAGGGTGAACCCCTTGCACTAGTAGGTTCTTGCTGAGGCTTACTTCGACACCCCTTGCATTCATTATATCTGACACAGGCATAATGTGGGGCAGGGGTTTACAAAGTGGCACAATGCTTTCATTTTGTAAATACAGCGGGGGAGAAAGGCATCCTTAATGTTGCCTTAGCGTAAAATAAAATGACTCTAGGGTGGAGCAAGGTGGTGTATGGGGCTTAAAAATATGCCCCTAAATGTCCTAGTTGGGACTAGCCAATTAATCCCCGAGTTCTGTGTTGTGGCATTCTATCCTCATCAACTATAGCTTTCTGTTTTTAATGTAATTGAACACTTTTTAAAGGTTTAATTTATGATGTTAGAAAGTATGTTGTTGAATTTTGTATTCTTCAGCATCTTTTATAATTTGTCAGGGCTGGGTTGTAGGTTCTCAAAGTATACAATGTAATTAAGTACATTGCACACATACTGAACACATGTAGAAATGTTTCCTGGCAAAATCACTTCTTTCATACAAATATCACCCACCTGGGTAGGGACTATGTTTTGGGGATTCATCCAGAGAGACAACACCAAGTGGAATGAATTACATGAAGCAATCTCTCTATACTTGGATTGTTGAGAATGAATTTTGAGTGGTTATTCTGCTGCTTGTTGATCTAGTTTTACTTTCTGCTTAAGTTTAATGATGGGCTAAAGATTGTCTACTCAAGTGAGGGGAATGTAATGCTCCTTCCTGACGTGGTATTTCAGCACTCTACTAGAGATCATATCCCCCATCTCTAACAGTATTACTTGTATAAGTGACTGTTGCATTTGTAAACACAGCCTAGCGTCATCCCAGCCCATAAAGGAACCTAAGAGTTTTGGAGATGTGCTGGTGTCTAATACACAAAAGACTAGCATTTAGATTTAAAAAAGATTTTACTATTTGTCTCAATATACCAAATCAATATTTGTAAGAAGGGGATAGGTTACAGGAATACATTTGGAAGAGGCTTGCCTCCATAAAATGTGTTATCTTATGCTAGGACAGCTGAAAATGTTATATATTGGAAAATAAAACCTATGACAGACTGCAAGGTTTAGAAATACCGATATTTAAAGCCTGTAAATAGGTGCATATACAACCAGCATTAAACATAGTGGTCCTGCGCTAATGTGGTACTGTTTTTGCTGCTGTGTTTCTTCCTGTATGATTTGCTTTCTCGAATGAACGCACAATTTACTTACAGTAAATACATATTTGATATAATATACATAAATACTATCTCCATTGCAAGTACATAGATTATGTTAAGAATAAAACACAATATCAATTTTAGTAGGGAACATTTAGGGCCAGATTTACAAGGCACTATCGCCACTGGAGCATCACTTCTAGTGATACTCCAGTGGTGCTATACACGGCAGTTTTGTTCCAGGGCAGGACACCACAGTGCATGTCAACACTGAGAGAGGAGGAGAGAGGAGTTCGACACACGACGCTGGTCGACGCTGGTGACGGGTGGCTCGCGTCGCGGCTGCTCACCACGAGTGCGAGTGCGAGGTGCACGTCCGGCACACGGTTTGCTGCCGCCGCCGCTAGCCGGTGTCTGCCGCTGCTAGCAGGGGAAAAACAGCCGCGGAAAACAGCTCGGGAAGCCGGGAAAGCCGGGCGAGCTGCTTCTGTGGCGGGCGCAGTCGGGGGCTGCTGCTCCGCTCCGAGGTGCATGGTCCGGGGGCTGTAGCTGCTGGCTCGGGGAGAGCAGTTTTCCGTGAGCTTCCGTGAGCAGGCAGGCGTGACCAGGACTGCTGCCTGTTTCTTCACCAGCGCCTCTGGGGGCCTTCAGTTGCGCCGGTTCGCTGTAACGGTGCGGACTACGGCGTGGTCTGGGCACAAGGAAAAGCCAGAAGCCAGAAAGAGCACCAGAGGAGTACCGGAGTCCCAGAGTCCCAGAGCACCAGAGCACCAGAGCAGCAGAGGAGCACCAGAGGAGTTCCAGAGGAGTACCAGAGGGGCACCAGAGGGGCACCGGAGGAGAGTTTGGGGTTGCCGCCCTACCCTGCTGCCCTACCCTGCTACCATATGGACTAGGTGAGCCAAGGAGGTGAGCCAAGGAGGTGAGCCAAGGAGGGTATCCGTTGTTTTCAGCCACCGTAGCCACACCTGACCTGACCTAAGGAAAATTACCTGACCTAAGTGACTTAAGCGACCTAAGTGACCTAAGTGGCTCCTGTGGCCAGTGTCGTGGCCGTGAGTGGATCGAGAGTGGGCCACATAAAGTAGCGCATAAAGTAATGCATAAGCAGTGCATAAGCAACGCATAAGTAGCGCAAGTAGGCGTAAGTAGACGCCTTTACAACAGAGACAGAGAGGATCAGAAGGGGCCAGATAGAGAGAACCAGAGAACCAGAGGAGGCCATTAATTGACATATTAAACTGCACTAGAGGGACAGATATCATTCGAACATCACGCTTTTTTGTACGGCGTACTGTGCATACTGTGCGTCACCACACAGCAAAGCAAAGTCAAGCTCTACATTCTAGAGAAACGTCCTACAGATCCCGGAAATTTGTTGAAGTTGCTGATCCATTCAAACAGTAAGACTTCAAAAATGGTTGGAACAAGAGGGAAAATAAAGAAAGCCAGAGAGGCCAACGAGGCACTCAGTTATCCAGTAAAATCCCAAAGACCAGAGCAGGAACCCAACAGCTTACAAGATCTGGGGCAAGACCTGGACCCTAGAGCCACTAAATTATCCCAAGGGGAATTTATAACCCAAGGAGTGGTCACAGCAGAGGCCGCAGCAGCAGAGGACGCCCATAATGGGATTCCCAATGATGAGAGCAAACCAGGAGGGCCACCCGAAACGGCACCAGGGTCTATGCTGTCTGTGCGTCTAGTCCATATCGACTCTGATGATATGGGGCATGTATCACTGAATGCAGGTGAAACGGTGGGGGGCCCTGTTAGCCCTCTGCATAGGAAACAGCAGTATATACCGGCGCACCTGGGCTCAGGTGGGGCCAGGGGAGCAAGGGAAATTAAATCAAAGATAAATACTATTACCAACTACTACAACCATATAAATCTAAATTCTGATTGGCTGCAGAAGCAAACCTTTAAAGCTTGCGACCTCCCATCACAGCCATCAGGGGAAAAAGGTGACAATAATGTGGAGGGCGAGCTGGAGCTCTTAGAGACTGGGCATCAGGATTCCTGTTCATCCCAGCAGCGATCTGCCCGATCATCACGACCACCCTGTGGAACGAACAACTCTTTTGTGGGTAACAAAGTGGGGTCAATTAGTTCCCCAGAAAGTTCCCCAGAAAGGGGCAGTTCCTCGGAAGAACAAAGACAAAGAAAAGAAAAAGTAATGAATCACCTCATCCGGAAGCCCAAATGGGACCACTACATTCTGGGAGCTCTCCACTGATATTCCCTTTACTTCATCCAAAACCAGAACCTACGGTCCTTCAAAATGCAAAGGGGCCTGAAACAGAACAATCATTGCAGAAATATTCACATAAGCTCTCAACACCACAGCTTCACCATGGGAGCCAAACTGTAAAAACGAACCTAACGTTGAGCAGATTTGATCATAGTTCTTTTAGTCTGGAGCTCTCCTCGCCTGACAACTTCGTAATTGGTAGTATAGAGCCCCAATTAAACAGTATAACATTGGAAGATTTAAACCTCTTGGAAGGCAGCATAATGCTAGGTCATAGAGGAGAGGACGATAAGAACTCAGAAGGCCAGACAAATAATGAGCAAAGTGAGCAAACCTGGGGAAATAGAGACGATACCTCATTAGATCAACCAATTTTAAGCATCATGAAAGTTATATGCACAACATTGGACTCAATTGCAACAACGATCATGGTCCAGTCTCAAAAATTTGATGATCAACTTGAGCTAACTAAACAATTTACTAACTCATTACAGACCATAGATCATAGGATGGCCTTAGTAGAGGGTGTAATAAGGGAAAATCTGTTGCACCAGGCAGTGGCTGAAAAAATGGACATGATGGACAGGCAAGTTTGTGGCCCACTGCTGGAAAAATTACTGGAAGTTCCGAAAGTAATCAAAGACATAATCGAAGATTGCAAATCTAGTCTCAATAACACACAGGCGTGTAATCACGAGTCAGCAAAAACAGAATCTAGAGTAACTGAAAGACCAATAGATAGTGAAGACAAAGAAGGGCCCTTTGGCACGGGACGAGACGAGTGCCCAGACGCAAAAACCCACATAGACAAGACGGAGAAAATCAACAAAAGTCCTGTATCTGCAATCGAAATCTCAAATACAGTAGAAAAAAGGACTCTGAGTAAAGGGCATCAACAAACAGGTAGACGGAAATACACATGGAAAAAAGCTAGAGGAAACAACAAAGTATCAGCAAAAAAGGCTTTAAATATGCCGAAACAGGCAAGCCCAACAGGGCAGATCAGGAACACAGGCGATGAGTTTACTCAACAGCAGCCTAAAGATCAGTGCATCAAGCCCGAGAGTCTCGAGAAACCAACTGACAAAGATATTAGTTTTATAAATAAAAATCCTGGATTATTGTGCGATAAAAGCTGCACCCACCATTCTCATATAAACCGAATCCCCATTGGCCCTAGGGGCTACCAAGCACCTGGGTACGACTTAGACAAAGGAAATAGACCAGAAAAAGACTCAGGTTCAAATCACGGGATCAATGAGGCAAACGATCTCTTAGTCAATGGACAACATAAATGGAGCCCAGAGACAACAAAATCAAGTACCGGCATTGATAAGCACCTCCCAGCCATAAAAAGAGAACACTCAATTCAGGCGCATTATCCAAATACAGTAGGAGTCCATAATGGAAAACGTCAGCAGTCTCTGAACTTTATCATCGAGGGGGTAGAACAAGAAAATAGCAAAAGTGAAAACGGAAGGGCAGAGAGCCCAGAATGCACAAGAAGCGAACAAAGTACAAGAAAAACCATGTGCGTGGATAACACAATAGCCCCGGTTCCCGCACCTCGGTCAAAAGTAAAATACTGCTCTCAGGCTAGCTCTGGAAACCACAACTTTAGTAGCCAGCCAGGGTGGGTTACTGATCCACCTGCTCCACCGCGTCCAGTGCTTGACTTGGAAACTAAAGGAAAAAAGGATAATTGGCCTCCACAAAGGCAACCTTACGATGAACTTAGGAACAAAGAGTTGCAACTCGGGAGGGAAAAAGGCCAGGTAGAACGAACATTGACTAGTTGGGCAGCTACTATTTGCAATAAAGCAAAGGAAGATAATCAACCTCAAGGAAGATGGTCACAGGGAGGTGTCGGGCAAACCAAGATTCGCACTGAAATAATTAAAGAGCCTGACGCCACAATTACATTTATTCCCGAGTACTCCTCAAGAGGAAGTCACGACATTCTAAATAGGACTAACATCCTACATTTGGTCAATTCTTTGCCAGCTCTGCAGAACGTAACAACTAAAGACCTCCTCTCAGTAAGATTTATGCAAAGGAAAGAATCGGAGAACGGGGAATCAACAGAAACAGTCTGGGCTTCACCTTGGATAGTAGAACAGATTCTAAAATGTTCTAACATGATGAAGACATGGGGAATATCTACTGCTATTCCACAAAAGGAACCATATCCAACAATATTTCTTGAAAAAGCTCCAAAGCAAAATGTGTCGGGCAGGCAAGAGGCAGAAGGCAATTCTGGTTCGATACTACAGGGAGCAATTAGTTCCAAACAACAACTCCCTGAACGAATAAACCTGAGTAATATGAGGTTCTGCCTGTCTGTTAACTCCCCTAGAAACAGCAGGGGCAATCCCCCACAGTTGCAGAATGATGAAGAGCAACCATCTAGAAATTTGTAGCAACAAATGGGTAGCTCAAATATAAAAAATAGAACTAGTCCCACATTAAAAATCTTAAGCTGGAACATTGCAGGCCTAAAAAGCAAAATGGAAGATAAGGATTGGGTTGAATTTATTAAACAGCAAGACATCAGCTGCTTCCAAGAAACTTGGTCTACCAACGTCATTGACCTAGACGGGTTCTCCACTTTTTACATACCTGCTATCAAACAAAAAAAAGGAAGACCATCGGGAGGTCTGACCACTTGGATCAGAACTTCACTATTGGGAAACTCAGCTGTAACCCATGCCATATTAAGCAAGGAAATCCAGACGCTTGCAGTAAAACATGAGGAGTGGTCACTTGAAATAGTAAACGTGTACCTCCCTCCCGTTAGCCGGGCCCAAGTCATGCCTGGTGTGCGGCTCCTCGAAGATCATATCTCAAATAAAAGATCTAAGGGTTGGAGGAACCCAACACTAGGTCACGCGAATAACCTTCCCCCTCAGTTTTGTAAAACCCTTCTTCTAATATGTGGCGATTTTAACACTAAACCCCATTCTATTCTTTGGGATGAACAAGTAGTAGAGGAAGATCACGCCTGGAATATTCCAACGCCCCTCATCCAACATTGCCAAGATTCCAAAAAAGGGGAACTAATCTTTGAAGTACTAATAGAAGGCGGAATTCGCACAGTAAACGGAAGAACCAACTCAGACAGAACTTTTAAATCTACCTTTCGAACTGGAAAAAGACACAGCATAATTGACTATATGGCAATAAACATCGAAGCCTGGCATTATGTTATCGATATGGAAATAAGGGACAGGATCGAGAGTGACCACGACCCATTGCTAATGGAGATAATCCATCCGGACGCAAGCCTGGGGAAGGTTGAGTTTCCACTTAACGGAAATTGCTTAGCAATAACCACGAGACCAAATAGGAAAAACATACTAAGGTCGAACGTGGACGAACCCTATTTGAGGGTACCTAGTCAAACCTGGTTCCTATCACTTAGTACATTATTAAACCTACCAGTTAATGAAGCTTTACCCCTACTGGATAATTTTAACAACTTGCTACTACAAACAACAAAGGAAAGAACTAAGCATCCCCAAACTAACCCTAATACGATGGAGGGCTGGTTCGATGAAGAGTGTTTGAAACTAAAAAAGACACTATCGCAAGCACTAAAGAATCGCCATCTGAACAACCATAATGAGCAATACTTTTATGAATGCAGGCAACAGTACAAAAAATTACTAAGAAATAAAAGGAAGACATTTCCACATAAGCTCTGGAAATCCCTCCTGCAGGCAATATCGGCAGGAAACTGCAAAAAGTTTTGGGAGATAGTCAGATGGGGATGCGAAGGCCCTTCGAAGAACCTAGAATTGAATATCAACCCACAACTCTGGGTAGAGCATTTTACCGCCTTGTACCAGGAAGAGGCCAAGACGGCATCCCGGAGTATGAATAACTCAACCAGCCTCATCCAAGGACTGGAAGGTAGTAACCAAAGATCAAACAAGGGAGTTCCACTTCAAACGACCTATGTAGCATCATCAAAAAGGTTTATTAGATCGTCAAATGGAACCCAGAATGAATTAGTCCCAAACGAACTCCTTGGCACAAATGCCATGCAAGCAACCCATTCTATCCCTCGTGCAATGGAGCTGACACCGGAATTCAGCGAGAAAGAGATTAAACAAGTTATTCTCCTTCAAAAACCGTATAAGGCTGCAGGCCCAGACGGCATACCTTCAGACGTTTATCGTAATCAGTTAACGTTATGGCTGCCTGCTCTAACACGCATATTCAACAGTATTTGGCACCACGAGGTAATTCCGACCTCTTGGAAGAAATCAATAATTGTCCCAATTCACAAAAAAGGACCTCGGGACTTGGTGTGCAACTATAGGCCTATCTCACTGCTTGACAGTGTTGGAAAAATCTTCGCCAAATTGATCCAGCTGCGTTTAGATCAATGGCTGGAGGATGGAGATTTAATATCGACACACCAAGCTGGTTTCAGGAGAGGCCAAAGCACAATAGATCAACTTTTTAAGCTGAATATGATCTGCGCGAAATACGCCACCCTAAAAGATTGTGCATTATATCTGGTCTTTGTGGATCTTCAAACAGCTTTTGACAGAGTCAATCGCCAAATATTATGGCAGTTATTGTCAGAAATGGGCATACAGGGGAAAATTCTAAGGCTGTTAATTCTACTGCACACAGGGAATACTGCCAGGGTTAGATATTCCACGAGAAATGATTATACAGCAGAAATTCCAATCCAGCGTGGCGTAAAACAAGGATGTGTTTTGGCCCCAACCTTGTTTAACTGTTATATAAATAAAGTAAGCCAAGATCTGAGGGAATTAAATCTGGATGTGCCAAAACTAGCCAATGAAAGTATACCTATCCTGCTTTTTGCTGACGACGCTGTATTACTGGCAAGAACAGAGATAGCAATGCATCGTCTACTTAGGGGTTTCGAATCATTTTGCACCTCAAGGAGCATGGTAATTAATGAGGAGAAAACAAAGTTTATGATTCTCAACCCAAAACAAACGATGCATTCGACCTTCAGGGTAAACAACAAGCCCTTGGCTCGAGTGACCACCTATGACTACCTGGGTTGCAGACTGGACGAAAAACAGACATGGAAATCACAAATCTACAAAAGTAACATCTCCTTGGCCCAGCACGCCGGAGCGGTACTTAGATTTGCTAAAGCCACAGGCAACCATTCTGTGAGTTCTGCACTGCTTGCTTATAAAACCAAAGCAAGGACGGCAGCACTTTACAGCGCAGAGATTTGGGGATTTAGAAAGACCCCATTAATACAAGTAACTGAGAATAATTTCCTACGCCGATTACTTTGTTTAGGCACTGCCGCACCAATGAATGCGTTGAGAACTGATTTACAAATGAGAAAGGTCGAGGATTACATTGCACTGGCCCCGATAAGATATTGGATCCGTATCTGGGCAAAAGAGGAACTCAAACCATACAGAGATACACTCATGGACATCATGAAGCTACAAAATTACCGAAAATTGCCTTGGTTTAAACACATCTCAACTACCCTGGTTGCCATTGGCCAAGAAGACCTCTGGCTTCATCCAGGGAAAATCAGAAAGCCCAGTTTATCTGTCATTAAAAAGGCATACTGGGACCAAAAGACTCAGAGTATGTGTGAGACACTTAGCCCTTTACTCAAGAGGTACATTTTGCTCAACCAAGAGATTAAACCAGCAATTTTCATAGACTGCATCTATCCGGAAGAAAAAAGGGCTCTCTATTTTAAATTTCGTATGGGTACATTACCAGTGATGGCGGTGACTAACAGATGGCAAGCCGTCTCACAGTGCGGATCAGAATGCTGTCCTTGCCTTCATGGTGGCCAAGAAACATTATCCCACTTCCTTTTATTATGTCATTTTACGCTTAAACTCCGCAAATTGTACTTACGTCCGCTTTTTAGATCATACGGGATCAGGAAATGTAATGAGGCGGAAGTGCTTTGTATGCGATCAGATGAGAAACATATTGTGGCGAAGGTTTCAACTTATATATTGGAAGCGTGGAAGTTACGTTCATCAATGTACTCACAGTTGGCCTAAGTATAATTACTTGTGTTATCCTAGCTATCATTAGTATGAGACATCGCTGAAGGCTGCTGATTAAACCAGGCAAGGTCCTGGGTTATTATTATACTGCTGGCAGGTATCGCAAGAACCCAAATGATTAGTGCAAGAATAGGATACTTAAATTTTAGATCTATAATGTTTTTAGAATAAGTAAAGAGTCTTATGCCAATTATGGCTAATAATCAAGTTTTATGATATTGCAGGGCATATTGGATTCACCTAGGGCCACGTAAAATCAAAAACTCAAGTATAGTTTTTCTTTCTTACAATGTTTTACTTAATGTGATTTTATTGCGTGTGATGGATTGATATTTATTGTGTATTATTGTTATGGCCGGATAGGCTGACAACAATTAAATAAATAAATGGTAAATGGCTATACACCGCTCTGTATTTACAAAGTGGCGATAAGCCACTTTTTTTGGCTTAACGCCACCTTTTAAATACAGCCCCTTCACATGCAGCACTTTGGGTGGATGAGGCGTGCAATGGGTGTTGCTGTGGGCGTGCCACAGCAACACCCGTTGCATTTTGACTCTGTCCCTGATTTACGAGTTGTTGTAAATCTGAGGCAGTTTTGCGTTAGCATTGCATAACAAGGAGAAATGCCTTCATTTCTCCTCGTTTTTTGCTCTTTCTTAGTGTGATGCATTCTGCAGCACGCATACAAAGAGCAAGGGTCCATTGAAGATTGTTTTAGTGCAGGAAGGTGTCTTTTCCTAACACAAAAAACAATCCCCCCGCAGCGCACCATGGCGCAAGGGTAGCCACGTTGGTGCTCGGCAACACAGGGGTACGCCGTATTTTATTAAATACTGCACATCCCTGTGTTTTGTAAATGACAGAGCATGCAACAGCCAAATTTGGCGCACGGTCACTCTTCTTAATTTTCTCATAAATCTGGGCCATAGTTTCAAAAGTTTTACCTAACAGTGTAATTCATTGATTTTCACATGATGTAATAAAGGCCAGTTGAAAATGTTCGTGTCACACTTTGATGCAGTTAGGATAAGTTATTTGACAATTATTTACATTGGCCTAATTTAGAGTTGGGTGGTAATGGACAGTACATCTATTTCAAAAAGAAATGCTGAATTTATTTGAGAATTATCAGGTGGAATTTCTATTATTAAAGGAATGAAGCCTTCTTGACACTGACATTTCTCAATGACAACAGTGTGTGTATTCCATTCAGTCTGTTATCCAAACATTCCACCTATATGTCTCTCCTACATTGTATGCAGTCACCACAGCAAATCAGATGTTTGCAACAATGACGTGGAATGTATACTGTATGCTTGTTGATTCTTTCCTACCTTTTGTTTACTTATAACAATCCAAACTTATTCTTACTCTAAAATTAAATGAAATAACCAAGTCAATGCTTTACAGTACCTGATTCATGGCTGATGTCAAACTCATTCTTCATACACGTATGCCGGGATGCTACTATACTCCTTTAAATATTTGTAATGGTACAATCTATGGTTGAAACAGTACTGCTAATGAGAAGCAATAATACAACTGCATTATGTAGCAGTCAAGATAAATAGCTGTTTAGGCTTAATAATTCAAAATGAAAGATGAGCGATGTAAAGTATGCGGGCATACAATAAAATGCAGGAAAGAAACAAAGTAATTACTTGAATGGGACTGAATGACTAAATTGAATTAACATCTCCATAATTGAACATTGATTGAATATTTGATTAAGGAGCTGCAAGGTCATTAAATTTAAGTAGCCTCATGAATCAAACAATAGGCTATTTCACGGACCTAGAGAAAAAAAGTTTCAAGTGGTAAAACTAAGGAAACATAACTTTCTTTGAGTCTGTATGCCCGGAGTTGGTTTGACAAAAGTCAATGAACAAATGAATGATTTTAGTTTACTTCTCGTTATTTTGCCTTAATTTTGTACCCTATGACAGACATCGTGTTTCAATACTGAATCCAGTACTGCACAGTAAACATTTGTGTATCACATTAGTTTACAAGATTAATATCCCGAATTTTGTTTCTAGAGAGTTTTTAGCTAATGAGTGCTCTATAAAATGAAACGAAATATTAGTATACAGTCTTATGATACCTCGTGGTCCAAATTAATCTCAAATGGAATCAAGTCTCCTGTCAGGAGGACTCTAAACTACATTAAAGCCCAGTAAGAAAATGCTACAAATAAGCAATTGTCAGAGACACAAAGAAATCATAAATCCCAAGATGTATTAGGTTTGAGGAATTTGGGAGTTTAACTGATTAGTTTTACAATAGTGTGAAATGCGTCCATGTGTCCATTTTCGATGGAAGGACACATTTGCGCTAAAGAAACTGCAGAAACGCAAAGTACCACAAACAACATACACTCACTTTCTGGTCGTTCTTTTTCTTCCTGTTCTCACGCACGACAATATTAACACAAATATGGTGTAGTCAGGACAAGAGGCATAGTTTCAGGAATTTGGTGTAACGTGGTATAAAGTGAAATGATCAGAATTTTGTAAGATTACACTCCCATAACATTTATTTTGCCTAGGCCTACAGTTATCTATTTATTACAGAGAGAAAGACATGGGGCAATAACACTTGTTTTGCTAATCTATGTTCCCCCAAGTCTCCTGATAAAAATGATACCTCACTTGTGTGGGTAGGCCTAGCGCCCGTGACAGGAAACGCCCCAAAACACAACGTGGACACATCACATTTTTTTAAAGAAAACAGAGGTGTTTTTTGCAAAGTGCCTACCTGTAGATTTTGGCCTCTAGCTCAGCCGGCACCTAGGGAAACCTACCAAACCTGTGCATTTTTGAAAACTAGAGACCTAGGGGAATCCATGATGGGGTGACTTGTGGGGCTCGGACCAGGTTCTGTTACCCAGAATCCTTTGCAAACCTCAAACTTTGGCTAAAAAAACAGATTTTCCTCAAATTTTGGTGACAGAAAGTCCTGGAATCAGAGAGGAGCCACAAATTTCCTTCCACCCAGCGTTCCCCCAAGTCACCCAATAAAAATGATACCTCACTTGTGTGGGTAGGCCTAGCGCCCATGACAGGAAACGCCCCAAAACACAATGTGGACACATCACAATTTTTGAAAGAAAACAGAGGTGTTTTTTGCAAAGTGCCTACCTGTAGATTTTTGCCTCTAGCTCAGCCGGCACCTAGGGAAACCTACCAAACCTGTGCATTTTTTAAATCTAGAGACCTAGGGGAATCCAAGATGGGGTGATTTGTGGGGCTCTGACCAGGTTCTGTTACCCGGAATCCATTGCAAACCTCAAAATGTGGCTAAAGAAACATGTTTTCCTCACATTTCGGTGACAGAAAGTTCTGCAATCTGAGAGGAGCCACAAATTTCCTTCCACCCAGCGTTCCCCCAAGTCTCACAATAAAAATGATACCTCACTTGTGTGGGTGGGCCAGGTGCCTGCAACAGAATAAGGCCCAAAACTAGTAGAGATAGAGGGGATAGCATAGCGAGTTTATAAGGACATATTCTTTTATACATCTTTAGACTGACTCTGCTTTGGGGACCCACATAAGTGAGGTGTCATTTTACTTGGGAGAATGAGGGGAACACTGGGCAGTAGGAATTTTGTGCTGGAGCGGTGATCGTACAAACAAAAGTCAGGAAGATATGCTTTTTTAAGCAAATTTTGCGGTTTGCAGAGGCGTCTGGGTAAGAAAATGTTGGGGGATCCACGCAAGCCACATCTTCCTGCACACCTTGGGGTGTCTAGTTTTAAAAAATGTCTGGGTTTGGTAGGTTTCCCTAGATGAAGGCCACACCCAGGACGAAAAACACAGGTGGCCCCTCCCCCCCCAAACACAGGTAGTTTTGTAATATATAATTTTGATGTGTCCACATACGTCTGTGATGTGCCAAACACTAAAATTGTGAAAAGAAACGCACTTAGGTTATGTGAAAAAGACCTCTCACCCACCAACCAAGTTGGTGGCATGCTTCATCATCGGGGTCCCACCTGAGACACTGAGGGGCATATTTATACTCCGTTTGCGCCAAATTTGCGTCGTTTTTTTCGACGCAAATTCGGCGCAAAATTAACGCCATATTTATACTTTGGCGTTAGACGCGTCTAGCGCCAAAGTAGGAGTAAAGAGCGTCATTTTTGTGCGTGAACGCCTTCCTTGCGTTAATGAGATGCAAGGTAGGCGTTCCCGTCCAAAAAAATGACTGCGACGCAAATGTGTCGTATTTATACTCCCTGGCAAAAATCACACCCGGGAGTGGGCGGGTCAAAAAAACCCGCATTTGCGCCGCTTTTTAACGCCTGGGTCAGGGCCGGCGTTAAGGGACCTGTGGGCTCAAAATGAGCCCACAGCTGCCCTCCCATGCCCCCAGGGACCCCCCCTGCCACCCTTGCCCACCCCAGGAGGACACCCAAGGATGGAGGGACCCATTCCAGGGACATTCAGGTAAGTTCAGGTAAGTATAAATATTTTTATTTTTATATTTTTTTTGTGGCATAGGGGGGCCTGATTTGTGCCCCCCTACATGCCACAATGCCCAATGACCATGCCCAGGGGACAGAAGTCCCCTGGGCATGGCCATTGGGCAAGGGGGCATGACTCCTGTCTTTACCAAGACAGGAGTCATGTAAATGGCGTCTGGGCGTCGTTAAAAATGGCGCAAATCGGGTGGAGGCGATTTTTTAGCGTCAACCTGACTTGCACCATTTTTAAGACGCCCTAACGCCATTTTTCCCTACGCCAGCGCTGCCTGGTGTACGTGTTTTTTTTCCACGCACACCAGGCAGCGCCGGTCTGCTAGCGCCGGCTAACACCATTCAATAAATACGGGGCACGCATGGTGCTTCAGAATGGCGTTAGCCGGCGCAAAACTTTTTGACGCTAAACTGCGTTAGCGCAGTTTAGCGTCAAAAAGTATAAATACGGGCCCTAGCGTGTCTCAAGTGTGCTGCGACGCCTGATTATAGCTAAGCAGGTTTTGTCATTTGTACCACACATACTGGTTGGATTTGGCACGAGGGTGAGTGATGGTTCAGTAGATCAAATTTTATTAACAAGAGATTTCACAAAAGTGAAATGCACTGGTGATAACTGAAAGGCCAAAAAACGGAACCAATGACTCACAGCTCGTGAGCTGTAAAGCCACGACAAGGCACCAACCGCTTTACAGTTCAATCACACACCTTTCATACATGACATGCACAAGACCATTCACGCCGCCAGCCACGGGCCCAGCACATTACAAGACTCGCATCCACAGACAGCGCCAGTCAAGGGCCCATCACTTTCATACGCCCACATGCCTGATACAGCAATCACACCAGCTGATGAGTGTGTGGACTGGCATTTGGCTGGCACCGCAAGCCAAGCGCCACCCCACCCACACCACCAGCCAAGCCCCACACACACAGCCAGACAAGCACCACCCTACGCACACCGACAGCCAAGCGCCACCCCACCCACACCGCCAGCCAAGCGCCACCCCACCCACCCACACTGCCAACCAAGCGCCACCCCACCCACCCACACCGCCAGCCAAGCGCCACCCCACCCACCCACACCGCCAGCCAAGCGCCACCCCTTGCACACCGCCAGCCAAGCGCCACCCCACACATACCATCCCTTTTTTTTTTGTTTTTAAACAACAAAGAAATCCCTAATCATAAATAAGTACAAAACTTCAAACCCAAAAGCTCTAACTGAATACATGACTAATGCCAACCGTGAAACTGAACATATAAAAATATAAAACAGCAGTTTGCGCTCACGGAATTTCCCAATAATTCTTCTGTGTGTGGTAGCTCCTGAAACAGCCACCCACATACAGCCCAGGCTTTGAAGGACAATCAGGGCAGTACATCCTAGTCTCCTTCCTGATACCTCTTCGAGCACAGACTCTACATCTCTTAGCAGGAAAGTTTTTTTTGGCCGTGGGAGGAATGTGCTTAGCAAAGTGACGATCTTTCAATCTAGCCACATCCTCCACCACTGCTTCTCTAGGAACTCTTGCCTGTTCCAGCACAACAAGGCTAGCTATGATAGAGTCCTGAAATTTCACAAATATCATCCTTGACTCTGGAGAACTATCCTTGAGCACAACAAAAGCATTAAAAGTTGCCAAGTGGAACAAGTGAACCGCTAATTTCTTATACCACACATAAGACTTACGAGCAGCAGTGTAAGGTTCTAACCTCTGATCACCTCTATCAAAACCACCCATGTGCTTATTATAGTCTAAGATGCACACAGGTTTGCGCACTGCGGCAACCTAACCCCAAACAGCCACAGGTGAAGTACTCTCATCATGGATGGTGCTTAGCATGTATACATCCCTCTTGTCTACAAATGTCAGAGCTAGCAGCTCATCATTCCGCAAGGCACTGCACTGTCCCTTCTCAAGTTTTTTACAGACAAGCTCTCTTGGATAGCCTTTCCGATTAGAGCGGATTGTGCCACAAGCAATAGTGTCCACTCTGAACAAGTCCTTGAACAACTGAACTCCAGTGTAGAAGTTATCTACATATAAATGGTGACCTTTGTTAAACAGTCGTCTACCAAGTTCCCACACAATTTTCTCACTAACTCCAAAAGTGGGTGGACAACCAGGGGGGGTCAATATTGGAATCCCTACCAGTGTAGACCCAGAAATTATAAACATATCCTGTACTACTTTCAGACAGCATACAATTTAATTCCATACCGTGCCCTCTTACTAGGAATGTACTGCCTAAAAACCAAACGACCCTTGAACAGGACCAAAGACTCATCTACAGATATTTATTTCCCTGGAACATAGATCTCTGAAAACTAATCTACCAAATGATCAAGGTCAGGTCTAATCTTAAAAAGACGGTCAGAATCAGGATGATCTTGTGGCAAGGATAAAGCATTATCTACAAAATGCAACATCCGAAGAAATAGCTCATACCGGGTACGACTCATGATGGCAGGAAATATAGCAGTTGCCATCAAGGGACTAGTAGACCAATATGAAGACAGTGATAGCTTCCTTATCAGCCCCATCAAAAAAGTTAAACCCAAGAACTTTTTCAACTCTTCCAGATTTGTGGGAATCCACCGGCTAGCTCTAGAGTGTGGCCTAAGTCTGGCAGCGTTGTCCCTCAAAAACTGCTCTGCATACAAATTAGTCTGCTCAACAATCTCTTCCAAAAATATATTGTCCATAAACAACTCAAAAAAGTTGACGGGCAAAAAGTTTTCCGTATTAACTCAACACCCTGGAAAACTAGTAAACGCAGGCAACAGTGGCTGCTCCATGTTTGGTGCAACCCACGTGTCAGGTCTTCCAATGGGAAGCCTTTTAGCCGCTGGCTCCTGCACCATTGGCACATCACTGTCCTCCTCTAAAACAAGCCCTTCATCAGCACTGAGAGTGGCTTCATCATCAGATGATTCATCTCTGACAGAAAATTCACTTCCAGAATCCTGCACTTCCTCCTCTGCCTCAGATGCAGAGTCAGTCTCATATTCATGATCAGAAGGTGACTCAAAAAGCACACTAACAACCTGCTGAGCGGTCATCCTACAGCTAGCCATGATCATTCCTACAAAAATTAACTGGAAAAATAAACCACAAACAACCAGCACTGTGTAAGATAAGTAACAAAGTATAGCTTTATCACTGAGAGTTATAAACTCAAAAACTATACTGCTCACTTGGCTGAAAAAGCTTGACTCACCAGCAACTACTCTGCACAGCCACAGCAATCACCAATGATATCCCACTAAAAAGAGAAAAAAAAAAAGCAAATTAGACATAAGACAACACAATAATCATTGTGCATAAATCTAAGGACAATTTCACACACAATCCTGCGTTCAGTACACCACCTACAAACATGTCATTCATGCATGGCAACAATACTCCTGTGGAGTAAATTTATTTACTTACCTAAAACATGCAACTACGCAAACTGCAGGACAACTACTGCCAGAACTGCAACAAGCCACAGCAAAGTCAGCAAAAGCTTTGAACTAGAACAAAAAGGAGAAAAACTGTTATTATCATAAAAGCAAATACTTCGCCAGTTGACAAACACTCCGCCACCAACCATTTGGGGGGGCAGAAATCGCCCAGATTACATTGCACCCTTTGAGGGGGCAACCCTTGCCCAAGGGGCCACACCCCCACACAAAGCACACACACACACACATAGTATCCCTGGCGCTATGGGGATTCTGCCCCCCTTGGGGGCAGAAAGGCCTAAAAAAGATAGGCCTATCTGCCCCCAAGGGGGGCAGAACTACCCAATAATACATACGGGCCCCTGGGGGCGACCCTTGCCCAAGGGTCCGCCCCCAACACAAAAAAAAAACAACAATAAAATTGCTGGTGTCTAGTGGCTTTCTGCCCCCCTTGGGGGCAGATCAGCCTAAAAATAAGGCCAATCTGCCCCCAAGGGGGGCAGAAACGGCGATAAATACATTGGCCCCCCAGGGGGAGCGACCCTTGCCCAAGGGGCCACCCCCCCACACAAAGTACACATACACACATATAATATCCCTGGCGCTATTGGGATTCTGCCCCCCTTGGGGGCAGAAAGGCCTAAAAAAAAATAGAATAAGGGTAAGGGAGACGCAGGCCTTCACGACTCAAGAGTCTTTTCTGCATTTCAGGTAATGCTTGTACTTCTTAGAACAAATAAAAAATGCATTCCAAAGGTTTCTTCTCAATTTCATGTCATTGAACCTATGATACTTTGAAAACAAAAAATTCCAATCCAGCAACACCAGCTGAAAAGGCTATCCATACTCTGGCCATTAAATGGTGTCTTAAGTTCTACCTCCACGGTACTAAACATGTATGCAAATTGGATCAACTATTAGTGTATGGACAATGATGTCAAGGCACTACGGTGATGAAAGTGACAGTAGCACAGTGGATTTCAGCAATAATTCAGTTTTGCCATTCCAAAGCAGGCAAACCCTTAGCAAGAAAAACAAAAGCACATTCTACAAGAGCAAAATCTACTTCAGCTGCTGTTTTTGCAGGCATTCTGCTGAAGAAGATATGCCATGCTGCGACACGGAAGAGCACCCATTTGTTCATGCAGCACTACTGCCTAGAGACAACACAGCACTGCAACGCAGCTGTGGGACAGGTGGTATTACTCCATCTATTCCAATAAGGTAAACCTCTTTCAATAGAGGTGTTTATTCATGTTAAATTCAAATGCTTTTCAAACTGCTGTACATTCCTGCTTGATTGTCCTATCATTGTTTATTTATCTAAAGGTTTTTGATATAAATGCTTACAGTTACAGTGTGAAAAAGGAGAGAGAACTCTGGGCAGTTCCCAAATTTAGATGGTGAACAGCACTCTGCGACACACTAGATCTGCTAACCTCAAATGTCTGCTTATCTAGCAAAGTTTTTAAGCATAGGTTTAGCACAGTGCTGTCCATGTAGAACTCGACAGGGACAAAGTCTTTTGTCATTAGTACAACGAAATCTTAAAGCCTAGGATTGATCTAGTGCCATCCTTGCAGAGCTGTAAAATGACAAAATCCATTCACCACTCCAAGCAGGGTATTACAGCATTGGATTGGGAAAATACCATCCAAGCCAACCTGGAATAAGTAAAAACAACCCCTGACATGTGTTTCACTATCATTATAACTCTTCAGAGGAGTTTAGCTTTGTCCAGACACAAGGGAGCACCCAGTATGAGTCAAAACAAAACCTTTTACTGTTAGAGTGGCACATAAATTATGGAAAAAAGAAGAGAGAGCTCTGGGTAGTTCCCATGTTTAGGTGGAGAGCATCTTTAATATGGAGTACCCTGCAACACCAGCAACACTCTAGATTTGTGTACTTCAAATGTCTGTTTATCTAGCAAAGATTTTAGGCATAGGATTAGCGGACTCAAAAAACTGGGAAAGCAAGCTGATCTACCCTGCAGTCAGGTGTGTGGTTAGAAGGAAAGTCTGTAACTATCAGTGCATTGTCTGTTAAAGATCAGATTGCACTTGTGTCTAGTGCTGAGCCTTTTGAGGCTCCAATGGGTAAGACAAAGTCCTCCATAAGAAGTCAGAAGGGTTTGCCCAAGCGAAGTAGAAAATGAAAGAACCAGATGATTCCCTATACAGAAACCCCCCAAAATTATTTTCCCCCAGATATTGATAAGGAAAGTTCAAGGATTGGGGGATTGATGAAACATTTCCTGGAATGCAGTGCCTTGTTCACACCTAGTGTGCAGAATACCCAGTATGTGGATCCCTTTGGGGCAGACACAAATTCCGGAATAGCACTAGCCACTGTCACTCTTCCCATTACCTCCCACCAGGGGGCTCTGTTACCCTTTTCCAATGTTTCATCTGAGCTTCTCGATGTGGAGGTGGGATTGGGTAGTGGGGTTGCCCTCCCGGACTCAGGTCACAGTGATGCCAGTACATAAGATGGGCAGTTCAGGGTAGAATGCTTACACCAAAAAAAGGATAAAAAAGGGCCATACTGGACCCAACCTGCACAGTAGGAGTCAAGAAGATTATGGACTCCCAGAGATTATCTTTCAACTTCGTTCCGTGCCTAAACAAGGGGGAGAACATTTATCATCCTCTGGCCAAGGAACCTTTAGGATTTTCCCTGTCAGTCTTGTCTTAACAGTCCAGGGTGGAACAGGCAGCATTGTCTTCCATTCTGGATTTTATTTTGCCATTTGACAATGAGTCTCATCTAGTAAACAGAAGCTTTATCCTTAATTATTATTCAACGACTGATGCTTTAAAGTTGGTAAAAAGTAATGATATTACCAATGTTACCAACTATTCAACAGGTCCATCCACTCTTTTCCAGAGTTACCTTTGGCTCCCTGGCTATTGAACATTTGGTAGTTCAGAATTATGAGTATTTTCTAAATTGAGGGATTGATGTTGTTTTGGTTGCCGAGTGCTGGGAATCCCTAGTCCAACATTCAAATGGCTCAGGGTATCCAAGCCATTAGTGATTGATTCAGTGGGGTCTGATTTTGTTTTTAGATATGGGAATCCAAAAGATATAATGCCAGTGGGAGGGGTCGGGTGGCAATCTTGCTCAAGAATACAGTTAACTGGGTGGCGTGGTCTGGCCGCCTGAATGGAGAGCTCCGTAAGGCGGTGGGCCCTGACTAAGGGCGGGGGCGCTACAGGGGCCGTTCATCCTTATATCTGAGCCCCGAGGAGCCTCCTGACAACACTTTCTGATTGGAATGCTCCGGGAGAGGGGTGCATTCCATTACGTGGCACCTGAGGAGAGGCCTGGCAGTGAGGCCTACCAACCTGCATGGAGATGCGTACTGTACTGGCGGTGGTGCGCGGCTGCAGGAGCAATACGGCAACACCAGAGGACAACACCAAGGCGCCGATCAAGACGCCTTTTATCCCTGACATCAGACCTAAAGCACTCTAGACAGAGGGGACCTCTGCCCTCCACATTTGAATTGGGGACCCTTTCGCCCTCCAGACTTGCGCTATACCTGTTGTTCAGTTCAGTGAAGAATCGCTGATTTTTCTTCCAGCGGCGCTGCTCTGAGCTACAACCCAGCGGGGAGGACACAGTCACATCAAGGGAAATTGACACTGCTGCAACACTGCCAAGAGAGACGATGGGAGATGTGATTTAACCCTTCCTCCTCCTCCTGGGCTTCAGGAAGCCCTGCACTGACGTCTTTGCATGGTGGTCTGTAAAAGGGGAAGGCGACTCACCTGGATACTAGAGCCAGGTATCTAATCACCCGCAACGCAACGCTCGGCTCTGCCTCGCTTTATATATTTATATCTCGCCATCAGATGTCTCCCTCTACTCTGCCCTAACAGGGGTCACCAGATCCTTATCTGCCCAGATAGGCTGCTGCGAAGAAGACTTGGCGGGGGATCTTCAGAGTCACCACCGCCCTGCAGACATGGAGTAGTCTATAAACAGATTGCTAAACACAGCAAGGCCCTAGGAGCGGGGCAATCCACATAACGCAACAGCAGGAGCCTTGTGACACTTGCCCCTCCTCCCATCCCATCCCAGAGGAGACTTTACAACCAGATAACAGACTCTCCCTGACGGTGCAGCCTAGGCAGGGGCCAGAGACTCTGTGCCATTTGAACTACTTTCCCAAGAAATCTACCCTGCCCAGGGAGCCATTAGCATTGTTGTGATATAGGAGACCCCACGTGCCCACACCACTATATTACCAGGACCAAGACTCACCCCGATCTACAAAAACAAAAAAAAGAGAATCTGACTCCCCCTCGGAGCACTACTTTTGCTCCAGACAGCCTCTGGCCGTAGGTCGTGCTGGAATCGCCACTGCGGATGATAAGAGAATCATCCCCCTCATCCCTCTCTTCACCTTTTCATTGCCTCCTCGTCGATACTTCACCATGTGAGAACACTAGTAGAGTGGCTTCTAGACCTCAGACCTGTGGGCTGTAACTACTTCCAAAGTCCTGCAATGCCTGGCGGAAAGATGGCAGGTAAACCCTCAGGCAAGCCGGCAAGACAACTCCTTTTTTCTGAAGCCTTCCTACATTCATGACCCGCATCCTCCACCACAGGATCGCACCCGACCACTCAGTTGCTCACCATAACCGACCCGATGCAGGAAGCAACCATGGAACGTATACTTCAGGAAATCACAGCAGTGGGTCGCAGATTTGAGGGAATGGACTCTACTATAACCTCGTTCACAGCGGAAACTAAATCCATGCGCTTAGATCTAGCAGGCTTCCAGTCTCGAGTGACAGGACTGGAGCAACGAGTGACAACTATGGAAGATCACATTAACACAGCACAAAACAGAGATCAAGAACCTTTATATCTCCGCAGTAAACTGATAGACTTGGAAGAAAGGAGCCGCAGGGACAACGTCCGCTTTTTTGGATTCACAGAACACATAGAAGGTACAAATATCCAATCCTTTCTAAGGTATGCCCTTCCCAAACTGACTGACTTAACCTTCAACCCACCATTGGAGTTTCAGAGGGAGCACTGACTGGGTCCAAAACAACGCGATGGATCCCTCATGTCCAGCCCGATTGTTGCTTGTCTTCTGCGACACGGGCAAGCCCATCAACTCCTCCTAGTAGCCCAGGCACATGGACCATTTTGGGTCGAGGCATACGAGATCCATATAACAGCTGACTTCTCAAAGGAGACCAACGACCGTCGGAAAGCATTCTTGGCCCTCAGGCCCCAGCTGCGCCAACTGGAAATGAAGTATGCCCTGTTTGAACTAGCAAGAATGTGGGTCACTAACAATGGCGTATCCATCAATGAACCGGAGGACCTGTGTCTATTCCTAGATGGCCTACTGCCCCAGTCCATGGATACAAATACCCCGGCCCGGCCTCAGGTACTGCCTACTGACACTCGGAGTGCACCACCCCCACCAACCACCCTGGGGGAATCGGTCACCATGAAACAGACTATCCTCCTAGAGGTAGAGACTCTGAGAGACTCGCAAGGACACATGACGACAGGAGGCAAGTATTATAAGCGGTGGCACTCCACACCCAGATATCAGACAGGGACAAGTCTCGCTCCCCCCTGAAACCTATCTCAATTCTCACCTGAAATCACAGCTGCGATGCGAGACACTTGGGAACCCGGAGTTCTGTTCGAGGATTGGAGAACTTGCCACCGACTCAGCGGATGGATGAGTATCTGTCTGCATGTTGATATTCTGATGTTAAGATGTTGTAATGTTTTCAATTATGTTCTAGACATGTGATCATCAGGTTTTGGA
This sequence comes from Pleurodeles waltl, assembly GCF_031143425.1. Lineage (NCBI taxonomy): Eukaryota > Metazoa > Chordata > Amphibia > Caudata > Salamandridae > Pleurodeles > Pleurodeles waltl. The sequence goes on from NC_090447.1 coordinate 920,011,199, forward strand.
TGTGCCTTATCTGTTAACCATGCCTAGTGCACCATTGTTTGGTGCTTTAAATATTTCACTGCCCCAATCTCACTGTCTCCAGACATATCTTCTAACCCCCCTACCAGTCCCCCACTTCCCCTGTTGATGAGCTTACTGCATTGTTGACCTATCAGACCCCCACTGATGTAGTAGAGGAGTATTGAGGTCTACCCAAGGTACCAAGACACTTGAGAGTAGCAGGTTCCTAGGCTCGACAAAGGAGCCGCAGGAATAATGAAGAACATAGAGCAGCCCGCCCTACTGCACAATTCTACAATAAGACGCACCTTCATTGGCATGCCGTCCGCTCATCTTACCGCCAGCCCACAGAAGACCAAGCCCTCCCTAGTCTCTTCACAGCCGCTACAACCACATGACTCTGTACCATCATAGTTGGCAGTGACTATTAGGGACTCTCATACACACAGGAGTACCGACACTACTCTCCCAACCCCCCTGCTCCTGTCCTGGCAGTCACTGACACAGGGGTCGTGCCCCTACCAACTCCCCCTCTGGCAGCTCATCCCTGTCTCGACCTTCACCATTGAGCTCAGTCCCCTATACTATTCATACTTGATTTACACAAGATGGCTGGCTGTGTGTGCCCCGCCCCCGGTCGGGGCCCATCTAGCTGAGCATGTGAGCTTCACAGGTTTGGACCTGCAGTCCACAGACCCGGTCCCGTGGGGCTTTGCTCCTTTGTTCCTTCCTCTGATTCCACATCACTTTTCTCTTGTCAATTAGTGTCTAGTTTTCACTCTGCCCCTTCCCCCTCTCTCTTTTCCTATTTTTCTCCATCTTTCTCTATCTCACCCACTCCATTCCCCGCTCTTCTGTCCCTCCTCCCTTTCTTGTGCCACCTCATCCCCCCTCATCTCAGCTCTCTCCATGTCCCTCCCCTTCCCCGTCACAGGTGGGCACCTGACACCCGACAGCTTCTCCCATTCCACCTTGTCTCTGCCCGCACCATCCCTCACAGCACCCCCCTCTTTGCCCATATAGCTTATTTCGACCCCCTGACCCCCCTTCCGTTCTGGTTCCATTATGGCTGGTCATGTCCCCAACGCACCCAACCCACTACAGATCATGTCCTGGAATGTTAATGGCCTGACGCATTTTATGAAATGTAAGATGATACTCTCCTACCTCCAAACTAAACGGGCTGACAGCTCTTTTCCAAGAGACACATCTTGACAATGTTGAATCCAGTATACTGCACCGAGACTGGGTAGGAAAGGTGTTCTTTAGTTCCTGCCCTGCACAACAGGTTTTGGGGAGTGGCGTCTCCAGGAAATGTGGGGTTGCGCTATTGCTCTGTAAGAAACTGCCCATAACTGTCATAAAAACATGGGCTGACCCAGAGGGGAGATATGTGTTTGCCAAATATTGGAATGCGGTCTCTCTGACCACTCCCTGACCCACCTTCTTGTCCACATGACATAACATCCCTAGGCCACAAACCGTGCCGCTTTGCTGTTCACCGTTACCATTCTCCCGCAGGGCAAGGCACAACTACAGGCTCACATGTCCACCTACCTACGTGACAACTCCTGCACTGTGGAATCCAAGAGGGTTCTATGGGCTGCAGCTAAGGCGACCCTGCAAGGACAAATGAGGCGAGATGCGGCACTAGCCAATAGAGACAGAAAAGCCGTCTGAAGTCTCTAGAGGACGACATACAGCAATACACAACCCACCCATCTCTCCCTACACGCCAATGCCTGGAACGTGCCTACATGGCCCTCAACAAGTTATACACGTCTCAAGCCGAATTTGCGTTACAACGCCTACAAGGATGGCACTACGAGCAAGGAGAGAAGGCCGGGTGATTATTGGTGGCACAGCTCCATCAGAGAGAGGCTGCCCAAGCCATCCCGGCTATCACATCCTCTAACGGGGAGATAGTTACACACCTGCAGGAAATTGTTGATGAATTTGCAAATTGTTATCAATATCTATATACCCCGGAATTGGTGTCTCACCCTACCCAAATAAAGGCCTTAACCCACTAACCTGCCTCACCTCTCGACAGATGGGCGTGCCCTCCTTGATGGAAAGAGAAGCAGGGTAGAAATAGCACAAGCCATCTCCAGCCTTCCCTACCACAAATTGCCAGGGTATGTTGGTTATCCTGCAGAATTTTATAAGTGGTCTGGCGACAAGGCAATTGGCACCATCCACGAGGCACTTAATGAGGCATGCCGGGAGGGCTCTTTAGATGAAATATCCAACAGAGCAACAATAGCTGTCATACCAAAACCAGGACAAAACCAAGTACTCTGCGGCAGTTACCCGCCCATATCTCTCACGAATGGAGATATCAAGATCCTGGCCAGCGTCTTGGCGGCAGGCTTGCGTAAAGTTATCCCATTCTTGATTCACCACACTCAAGTGGGGTTTGTACTGGGATGTACCTTTAGGAACCACCTGCACACTCTTTTTCATTCTCTGTGGGAATCCAGCAATGTACTGGATGAAGTTCTCGCCTTGTCCATAGACGCTGAAAAGGCGTTCAATAGCATTGAATAGCCTTATCTGTTTGCAACTCTGGAGAAATTCGGACTGGGAGAACAATTCATTTCCAATGTCCGCCAGCTATATGATCATCCCATGGAGCAAGTCAACTGCAGGGGCTTTCTTTTGGACCCTTTCCCAATCCGCAGAGGGACACAGCAGGGATGTCCTCTTTTGTCACTTTTGTTCCTGCTGGCGATGGAGCAGCTCGCAGCTACTATCCGTCACTCTCAGTTGCTTAAAGGGATAACGCTGATGGGGGGGCCTCAATAATTTACCTCTTCGCCGTTGACGTTCTACTCACCCTAACAGACTTGGAGCGATCCTTGCCGGCCTTATGAGAGATCATTGAAGGATTTGCGATCCTATCTGGCTACCGGGTAAACTGGGATAAGAGCGAGGCTTTGCCCCTCTCACTAGTGACGACAAGGGCCATGATACATGGATTCCCTTTCTGGTGGACCCCGAAATGCCTCAAATACCTAGGGTACTTGTCAACGGGGGTTTAAAACAAATGGTATCAGATACCCTTGACCCCCTTGTTGCTCTCATGAAACTAGACTTCGAGAAGTGATCACACCTTGGCCTCTCCATGTCGGGCAGAGTACAGTTTGTGAGAATGGTCACGCTACCACATTTTACCTACGTTTTGTGTATGCTTCCCCTACAGGTGCCCCTCTCGACCCTACAGCCAATAGATCAGAACTTTTGTGTGGGGTACCATGCGTCCCCGACTGGCTAAGTTAATGGCATGCCACTCTTGTGGGGGTCTGGGGCTACCCTCGGTGGAACACTATGCTCTTGCCCTCCACCTGGCCCAACTAGAACACATGCAACCCCAGAACAACTGCAATGGGTCGTCACAGAGAAACTGCTGCTCTCCCATCGATGCGGTCTTAGTGTACTATACTGTAATGGCTCTTCACAAATCAGCCCATCCAACCTGATCCTAAAGGCGATGTGTGCAACATGGTGCAGAGGTCTTCGCTTACTCAGATTACACCCTTCTTTACATGGGGAAATGACAGTCTGTGTGTAGGGGTGGCTGCCCTTAGATGGCCACAATGGAGTGTGGCCAACATTGACAGCATAACCCAGGTTATTGAAGTAGACGGGGTACCCAAATCATTTGGTACACTACAGGAGGAGTGCAACCTCCACCCAAGGCAAGAATGGCGCTATCTACAACTCAAACATTGTCTTCTACAGAGTATGGGTGCCACCCCTTGAAGGCTTCAGACTTCGCCAGTATTTGCTTATCTTAATGCATGGGGTCACCATAAAGGCGTAATGGCAGGCCTCTATGAGGTAATCATACAACACCTACACTCGCAACCCCTCCTTGAAACACTATGCTCTAAATGGCAGGCCTGCCTACAGACAGACTATGCCGCAGAAGACTGGTCAGACATTCTAGAAGACCTGGACAGGGGCACTCGAGAAGCCCGAATAAAATTCTGCCTCTTTAAGATAATCCATGATTGGTACTGGATAGTGGACATCTCCCCACCCTGTCACAACCGCAACAGAGACTACTGCACATGACGCTAGCAACAGCAAAGATAAGCATCCTCTGCCACTGGATGTCGATCATTTCCCCTACCCCGAAAGAGTGTATTGCGGCAATGGTTTGGATAGATGCATTCGAACGTGTCATTTATAACTTACAAGACCAGACAGCCCTGTTTAATCAGGTGTGGGCCTTCTTCCTCACAAAGGCACCATAGCCCGTTCACCATCAATTACCCTCACTCTTCACCCTTCACTGTCATTGTTGCCATAGCTGCGACACCAGCTTTCCTCCTTCCCCTTCAAACCCATACGCTCTCCCCCTCTTCCAACCCTCCCCCTCCCCCCTTCCTTACCACCTCGAACCCCCTTCACTCCGACAGCACAGGCAAAGAGATGGGTACTATCAGGCCCTGGATCATTGTCCCTGCACTCTTCTTCCGCGCCTGTTCCTTCCCCCTCTCCCCCCACCAACATGTATTCGCCGCTTTCAAAAAAACACCTTCTCTTCTTTTTTTTTTTAATCCTTCCCAACCGGGCACCTAATATTCGCACCTTTCACCCTCCTTATGAAACCGGTCCCTTCATCTCCACTCACCCCTCCCCTGCTCCAACCTATTGTTCTCCAGCAAAATGGGCTAATCTACCCTGCAGCCAGCGTACTCTCCAATTCTCCTTTGAGGTAATGTGCTATAGAGCTCCAGCTTCACTACACATACCACCACCTGAACACACAGTATACTATTCGTTTTTAGCCTGCTCCCCCGAACGTGACCCCCTTGCTTACCCCTCTACCGTCCATACCTCCTTTCCACCAGGTTTGCCACCTCCCCTTTTCTCTCTCCCTCCTTTTTTCTTCTTGTTTTCTTTCCTCTCATTCTTCTTTATCCTCTCCCTTTTTTCTTCTTCTCTTTTCTTTTCTTCATCTCCTCCTTACGTAGCAAGTGTCCTATGCCAGTTCCATTGCGGGGCATCTGTCCTGCTTGCTACAGGGCATAGCCTGATGATACACTGATAGTACTTAGGATATTATCTACCAATCATGGCACACAACTCCCTCAGTTCAAGACTACTCAACCTCAGCCTCCTACCCCCTACACCCCTATTCTTCTCTTTTTCTTTTCTTCTTTCCCTGTCCCAATCATAGCCTTTTCCCAATGGTTTGAAAAGTCACTGACCCCATATGTCATTCACTAAAACCATTGTGATATATTTCAATATGTTCTAAAAATGGAGAGCTTACTTTTTGTACTATTACAATCCTCTAATTAAAAAAATTAAAACCAAAATCATTACAGTTAACTCGAATCATGTAGTTTACATTCATCCTTTGCATTTGTATATATGTTTGAAGTTGGCATTTTTGGGTAGTGATAGTTTTGAGTCCTTTATTAGTGAACATATACATTCCACCTGGCAAATCGTTCGATTCCATGGTGAGCAATTTTTTTACATTAGCACATGATATTTCTATAAAGGAAGATTGCCCGCAGGTAATCATCATGGGAGATCTAAATGCTAAGATGTTTAATGCTGAAACTGCATCCATCACCAATGTTGATCCTAACAAAATTAGAACAGACAAGCATGTATTTCTTTTGCTTGAGACCTTTAGTAAACTTGATCAGATTATACTAAATGGGAGATCTCCTGTTGGTGAAGTGGCTTCATTTACCTTTCATGCTTCCTCCGCTCAGAGCCTATTAGATTATGTTGTAGTCTACTTTCAAATGTTTGGGGTTTATCAGAAACGTATTGTTTTTCCTTCTGATCTAAGTGATCAATGTAGACATCTTTAAAATAAACTCAAGTCCTGATGATGTTCAGGTGTTGAAAATAAGTAAAACCGCACTGAATGCATTAAACTGGGGAAAAAAAACTATTAATACTGAAACAGCATTCACTGTTTTCCCTGGCCCAACAGTATGAAATTGACTGATTAAAATAGTTAAGAACCCAACACATATAGAAGTGTTTGTAATAAAAAATGCATTCTTCTAAGAGAGACAATGAGTCCTGGCATCTGATCACTGAGTATTGTGATTTGAGGGTGAAGGTGCAGGCAATTCCAATTGCTGAAATAGTTGTATGTAAATAATATTGAGATAGTTTTCCCCTGGAATATTTGTGTGGATGAGGATTCCCTTATAGTGTTTTGTGCCCCCTCTGTGAATGAGATAGTGGGGTTTATAAGGAATGTCAGAGCCTCTAGCTCTTTGGGGCCCAATGAGGTCCCCATCACAGTTCTTACAAAGGGGGCTAATGCTCGGGGTTCATTTCTTGCCTTTTTATTTAATTTTTGTTACCTCTCCGGGAAGATTCCATTGTCCTAGAAGGGTAGTGTTATTGTTCCGCTGAATAAGAAGGGCTCCAAATCCTCCCCAGAAAGCTCTAGACAGAGATCTCTATTGGATGCCTCTGGCAAATTATTTGCCAAAAGCGTACTTTGTCATCTACAGCATTGGGCTCACAATCACAATATTATACTCCTGGAATAAGCTGGATTTAGGAGGAACCATAGCACTCTGGACATATTGTGGTTCTCCAAACGTTAGTGGAAAAACACTCTTTTTCCCAGGATATGCCAGTTTCCATATTGTTTATTGATTTTTCCACTGTGTTTAACAGAGTAGATTGTCAAATATTTTTCCTTGTGGGTGTTCCACATCACCTTTTACCTCTCATAATGGAGCTACACACTGATCCTTGGGCCCATTTTATGTGCGGGAAGGTATCCCTTCCCGTACATAAACAATCACTAATGGCGCTTTGGCACTTCTGTGTGTGCTGCAGAATTGCATTGGAGGGGCCCATATTTACAAGGAGGTGTAACACCACAAAAAGTGGTGTTACACCTCCTTGTAAATATGGAGCTTAGGTTAGCGCCACAGGAGCGTCACTTTACGTGACACTCCAGTTGTGCTAGGGGCTCATAAATATACCTCTTGGTGTCAGATCTTGATGAGAGAGTTGGTATGGGAAGGGTTCTCCTGTGAGGTTAAAACACATAATGGTCTTAAGAAAGACTGTCTGCTGGCCCCTTTTTTGCTTTCCTTATACATTTTTGATCTTCCAAGCGCTCTTAGCCAAGTGACGGGTGAACCTCTTAAAACTGGTGCAATATCCATTGGTTGCTCACTCTATGCTCTTGATGTAGCCATAAACCCCAGCCTTGCTTAACATGAAATATGCCCATGGGATGCAAAGATTGGCCCTATTGCTGAGATTGGATCTGATCCCCTTATGGGTTGTTATCGGCATTTAAGATAAAATTCCTAAAGTGGATAGAAAATGTGAGCTGTGTCAGTTATATATCCAGGATCTTAACACAAGTAGTATTTGTGTCCTGTGTTGTTAAAAGTTTGTTGTCAACTTTAAGGCCCATGTTTGTTAAACATAATGTGCAATCTGCTCTGGAGGCTCACAAATTTGAACTGTCGCCTCTGAAAAAAATTATATGAATTAGGCTTTATAATTTTTTTAGATCTTTTTTTAATATCTTTTAGGACCCATCTTCTGAAGAATTTCTGTATGGGCTAATGTGTACCAGATGTGGGTGTTTATAGCTAATTCAATGTCTTTTTGGAATAATCCAATTTGTTGGTGAATCTCTGCAATAATTATGTAATTACAGATACTTTAATTTTGTTTTTGTTTGCTGTTATGTTGATTGTATGTTAAAGTTGCTCCTATAAGGGAGCGTGGCCGGCAAGATGGCCACTTGGACGCACTTGTAGAGTGCTTGCGGCCCCGCATTTGAGATCCTGCAGCATCATGCCCGCCCGAGGCCCCTCGGTCCACGCAGATTGACCTTGGGGGTCTGGTGAGTGGGGGTACGGCACGAAGGGCCGGGATTGTGTTAGCGGCGGATTGTGCTGCCGGGCCCTGTGAGGATTGCCTGAATTTAACATGGTGGCCGCCAGGCGGGTTGGCTGAAAACTCGATCCTTGCAAATCGCTGCGTGCCGCCCTGAGATTTTGGAGATAGGGGATCCCCCCCTGGAATTGGCACCTTAATCCTGCAGTAGACGGTCTACGAGGGGAACGGACCCCCCATCTCCTTTTTGTTCAACTCTGCTGTGGGGGCAGTGTGGCTCCACTGGCGTGGTGCCCCCCTGCAGGGAGGATCGACCGCCGACGAGGAGGCAGTGGTGCTCGCCGGCGTTGCGCCACCGGGGGCTGTGTGGAGTGCTTGTTTCCCCGGTTGGCTGGATTCTACATCACTGCCTGTCATCAACATGGTGGCCGCCGGGTCGACCAGCCATTAAGCTCGTGAAGTGAGATGCTGAGAGGTGCCACCCAGGGACCTCAGTGAGAGGGCTGCCCAGAGAGCGACTGCTTGCCCCACCAGATCGGCGCCGGTGGGGTATCGATTTCCCACCCACTCCCTCTGTTGCGCACGGAGCAGACGTTGGGACATTGGACCTGGTGCCCCCCCTGAACTGGGCATAGCGGACTTCCTGCGCAACGGGCCAACTGTCTATGATGTGGTCTTAATGTACAGTGGTGATGCTCTGTCTGGGCCTATGCGAGACGCTGGCCTGCGAGCACCAGATGGTACTGTGAAGTTCTCCTCGTGCCTCTGCTGCCAATAGGAGCATGTGGTTGCGGGTTGTGCTTGCCTTGCACGTTGGGACCCTCAGTGCTCTGGTGTGTGGTGAAGGAGGCTCTGGGATGCAGTTGCACCATAGGCAAGGATAAAGCAGGGAAGGGAACTCAACAGCCCCGGATGGACCAATATACTGGACAGTCTCTGGGTGGGACTCTGACACAGGAACCCCCGGGTCCCTTGAACAAAGGAAGCAAGCCCACAGGCGCGCAAATCCTGGCTGCCATTGAGGCCTGGGGTCAGGCGGTAAAGTCACAAATTGCTGCCATGGCAGTAGATGTGAACCTGCTGAGGGCAGATTTGAGGGTGGTTGCGGAGCGTTCAGTGGCGACTGAGCAATAGGTAACCTCCATGCAGACTGACATTGAAACCCTAAAGACCTCTGTGGCTGCTCTAGAGGTTAAAATGCGCAAACTGGAATTGAGAGTTGAAGAAGTGGAGGGAAGAGCACATAGGTCCAACCTCCGTTTGGTGGGTTTCCCTGAGGGTGCAGAGGGCACAAACCCAGATACCTTCTTGGAAGACTGGATTAAAAAAGCATTGCCTAACGCCCCCTTGTCAGCCATGTTTGTGATGGAATGCGCACACAGGGCACTGGCCCCTCCACCGCCGCCGGGTGCACCTCCTCGAGCACTCATAGCCAAGATCCTCAACTACAGGGACTTGGACACAATCCTTCAGGAAGTGCGAAAACATGGGGACCCTTCTCACGAGAATCACACAATCCGCTTTTTTCCGGATTACACTCGGGAGGTGCAGCTCCAACGACGGTCCTTCATGGGTGTTAAACGCAAGTTGAAAGAACTTGGGTATACTTTTATGTTACTCTTCCCTGCTAAACTGAAGGTTCTCCATGCTGGCCGCTGTCATTTTGTTAAGTCACCTGAGGCAGTATGGGATTGGTTGGAGCTTGGTGATGGTGACAGTGCGCTGAGGCCCCGGAGCGGAGGAACCTATGAAAGACCTACCAAAGCGGGTGCGGGCAATCCACCATGCGCTGGACCAGTAGGCGATGCCGCGCTACCCGCAGTGCCAGGGTGGTAGTGGCCTCGGATGGCACCTTGAGCATGGACGGGAGGCGCAGGGAGCGGAAGGAGGCGAGACGGTTGGTGCAGTCCGTCACTGCGGAGTGGTCCTCTCGATCCGGTTCCCACAGGTGGGTGATGGATTAACACAGGACTCTGACAGCAACAACTCCTGATGAACTGTTCGAATGTATACCTGAACTAGGTGTGCGAAGCAGTGGCTGTTGCCAGACTGGGGCCTAGCCCCCGCTGTCCGCTCTCCCGCACCCCCCTGCCTCCCTTTTCTTTCTTATACCCTCTCCCCCACTTTTCCTCCTCCTTTCTGTTGGGCTCCTCTACTGCAGGGTGGCGGGGACTCGGGCGACCACAAGTCTCAGGACGGGGCTTATGGGGTGTTGTGCGCTATCTCTGCCCCCCTTCAGATACCCTCCCTTAGCTTGACTTAGGCTAAATATTGTTTTATTCCTTCCCCCCATCTTGTAGCAGGGAGTGTCACCTGTTGTGGCTCACTAATTACTTGCTGAGAAGTTCTGTTAAGTTTTGCTACAGTGCATGCATGGTCTGGGTAGTTTGGTGTGCGGAATGGGAGTGTAATCTGATTCTGTCCAGACCAGTTCCCCGCAGCAGTACAGTTTAGTGCTGCCACCACCTTTTGGATTCTAGGGGAGGTTGTGGGGCACAAGCATGGAGTGGGCAGACAGTAGTTGTGGGTGGTGTTTACCCGGGGTGGGTTGAGGTTGTTGGTTATGGACTCTAATTTTAGTTGTTATTGGAGTTTTATATTATGCACTGGCTGCACTGTATTTCCGGTAGCGATAGGGAGACCCGCACCTTCCTTGTTGATAATGCTTCTGATTGTGGAGCTAGACCAGTGGGATGATGAGTCTTTGGGGAGGACTGGGGGGGCGCGAGTGGCTATGACGTCTTGGCATAGAGCATGGCAGGTACACTGATTAGAATAGTCACGTGAAATGTGGGGGCGCTGAACTCCTTTGTAAAACATTATAGGGTGCACGCGTGTCTTAGGCGATTGGCGGTTCATGTTGCTCTCTTGCAAGAGACACACTTACTAGAAAATGAAGCACAGAAATTGCAGAGGAAGTGGCGGGGTCAGCTGTATTTAGCAACAAACTCATGTTATGCCAGGTGCGTGTCAGTTTGGGTGGCCCCCAGAACCCCTTTTCAGTTAAGGAACTATACCGCTGATATCCAAGGTTGCTATGTCTTTCTGCATGGCTGGGAGCTCTGCATCCTTAATATATGATGATGCAGAGTTTTTCCACAAGCTCCAGTGTGACTTGGTGCCCTATGCGGGGATGCCCATTATTTGGGCGGATGACTTTAATTGTGTGTTGGGTGGGGTCTTGGATAGAAGTCCCCCCAGGGTGGGCACTAAGCCTCATATGACCGCCATGCTCTGCAGTGTAATGGAGAATCTACATTTGCTGGATATATGGAGGGAGATGCATCCCACCTTTTCCTGTTACACCCCCACTCATGGAGCATATAGCCGTTTAGACCGATTTCTGCTTGCAAGCGACGGGACCCTGGATGTTCGGCTGATTATCAAATCCGATTTCTGTCGGATCATTCCCCTCTTCTATTAGAATGCGGTACCCACACACCTAGACCGGCGATCCCCTCTGGTGCATGAGGCCAAAACTATTTGGTGACCTTGAGTCCCCAGATACATGAATATCTAGATGGCTTTCAATTGCCCAGGCTCATGGACGCCCAGGTGATGGAATTGGAGACTGAGCTCTCCCTGGAAGACCTTCAGGGGGCCCTGTGTGGCATGGCCTCTGGGAGGGTGCCAGGTCCTGACGGCCTCCCAGTCGAGTTTTACCACGCATACTCCGCAACACTGCTTCCTAAACTACTGGAAATGCTTCAAGAGGCACAAGGGAGGGACGTGCTGCCGCAGCAGATGAGAAAAGCATTGATCGTCATGCTACCTAAGGCTGGGAGAGATCCCGCTGACCTGAGCTCCTATAGCCCGCTGTCGATGTTAAATCTAGATGTGAAACTCCTCGCTAAGGTCCTTGCAATGTGATTAGGCCGGGTGGTCACCTCACTGGTAGGGAAGGGTCAGTGTGGGTTCATCCCTGGAAGAGGGACCCACATGAACCTGCGGAGATTATCATATATTATGCATGAGACGCGTGGGCACCCTGACCGCGCCGCATTGGTTGCCTTGGACATAGAAAAGGCATTTGATACCCTGTCCTGGGATTACTCATGGGCCGTCCTGGATAGCATGGGCTTGGGTCCTTACTTTTTGTCATGGGTTCATATGCTCTACTCGTCTCCGCGTGCCCGGGTCCGCACTGGGGCGCTTGTGTCTGAGGCATTTGACATACAGCGAGGCACTCGACAGGGCTGCCCCCATCCCCGCTACTGTTTTCTCTAGCTATACAACTACGAATACGCTTACGGAATTGGGGCATACAGGTTGGGGCAATGACACAGACCATATCGCTGTATGCTGATGATGCCCAATTGTATGTTATAGACCAAGATAGCTCAGTCCCTCTCTTATTGACGTTGATGGATGGTTTGGTAGGGTATCGGGACTCCAAATAAACCAACGGGAGACGGTGTTGTTCCCTATGGCGGGGCTATCTGCAGTTGCTACTTCGGAGTTACCGCGGATGGATTTGGAGTGGGAGACGGAGTTGTTTCAGTATCTGGGCATGCAGGTGACACACTCTCCCCAACTGCAATATGACTTGAATATAGGCCGAGTGATAGATGACCTCCGAGCCTCGGTCCAATTTTGGACCTCCCTCCCACTGTCAGTTATGGGCAGAGTCACACTCTGCAAGATGATTCTCCTCCCGAGATGCCTTTACATGCCACAGAGCTCGTTCTGTATAATGCCATTGCCTCTTTTTCGTCAACTCGATAAGTTGCTTCTGTCCCTAGTTTTGGCGGGTAAGCGGCCTGGGGTTCGCTTGGAGGTGCTGGGGCTGGATCTGGTTGACGGAGGACTGGGTCTGCCTGATTTGTATTTATACTATGCGGCATGCTGGCTGCAATATGCGGCCATGTGGTGCGACGACGGCTCTAACTGGGAGAAAGAACTGTAGAATGGCTCTGCCGGTCAAACTTACTGTGCTTGCTGATGAGGGGATCTCGGTTGCCACCAGGGATTCCTTTCCTGGTTGCGCAGTGTGAGAAGGTAGCCTCTTTCTAGCCTTGTTACCCCCACTTTTGGCCTGTTTGTGAGTGTATGTCAGGGTGTTTGTCACTGTTTTCACTGTCTCACTGGGATCCTGATAGCCAGGCCTCAGTGCTCATAGTGAAAACACCATGTTTTCAGTATGGTTGTTATGTGTCACTGGGATCCTGCTAGTCAGGACCCCAGTGCTCATAGGTTTGTGGCCTATATGTATGTGTCACTGGGACCCTGTCACACAGGGCCCCAGTGCTCATAGGTGTGCATGTATATGTTCCCTGTGTGGTGCCTAACTGTCTCACTGAGGCTCTGCTAACCAGAACCTCAGTGGTTATGCTCTCTCATTACTTTTAAATTGTCACTAACAGGCTAGTGACCATTTTTACCAATTTACATTGGCTTACTGGAACACCCTTATAATTCCCTAGTATATGGTACTGAGGTACCCAGGGTATTGGGGTTCCAGGAGACCCCTATGGGCTGCAGCATTTCTTTTGCCACCCATAGGGAGCTCTGACAATTCTTACACAGGCCTGCCACTGCAGCCTGAGTGAAATAACGTCCACGTTATTTCACAGCCATTTTACACTGCACTTAAGTAACTTATAAGTCACCTATATGTCTAACCTTTACCTGGTAAAGGTTAGGTGCAAAGTTACTTAGTGTGAGGGCACCCTGGCACTAGCCAAGGTGCCCCCACATTGTTCAGAGCCAATTCCCTGAACTTTGTGAGTGCGGGGACACCATTACACGCGTGCACTACATATAGGTCACTACCTATATGTAGCTTCACCATGGTAACTCCGAATATGGCCATGTAACATGTCTATGATCATGGAATTGCCCCCTCTATACCATCCTGGCATAGTTGGCACAATCCCATGATCCCAGTGGTCTGTAGCACAGACCCTGGTACTGCCAAACTGCCCTTCCTGGGGTTTCACTGCAGCTGCTGCTGCTGCCAACCCCTCAGACAGGCAGCTGCCCTCCTGGGGTCCAGCCAGGCCTGGCCCAGGATGGCAGAACAAAGAACTTCCTCTGAGAGAGGGTGTGACACCCTCTCCCTTTGGAAAATGGTGTGAAGGCAGGGGAGGAGTAGCCTCCCCCAGCCTCTGGAAATGCTTTGTTGGGCACAGATGTGCCCAATTCTGCATAAGCCAGTCTACACCGGTTCAGGGACCCCTTAGCCCCTGCTCTGGCGCGAAACTGGACAAAGGAAAGGGGAGTGACCACTCCCCTGACCTGCACCTCCCCTGGGAGGTGTCCAGAGCTCCTCCAGTGTGCTCCAGACCTCTGCCATCTTGGAAACAGAGGTGCTGCTGGCACACTGGACTGCTCTGAGTGGCCAGTGCCACCAGGTGACGTCAGAGACTCCTGCTGATAGGCTCCTTCAGGTGTTAGTAGCCTTTCCTCTCTCCTAGGTAGCCAAACCCTCTTTTCTGGCTATTTAGGGTCTCTGTCTCTGGGGAAACTTTAGATAACGAATGCATGAGCTCAGCCGAGTTCCTCTGCATCTCCCTCTTCACCTTCTGATAAGGAATCGACCGCTGACCGCGCTGGAAGCCTGCAAACCTGCAACATAGTAGCAAAGACGACTACTGCAACTCTGTAACGCTGATCCTGCCGCCTTCTCGACTGTTTTCCTGCTTGTGCATGCTGTGGGGGTAGCCTGCCTCCTCTCTGCACCAGAAGCTCCGAAGAAATCTCCCGTGGGTCGACGGAATCTTCCCCCTGCAACCGCAGGCACCAAAAAGCTGCATCTCCGGTCCCTTGGGTCTCCTCTCAGCACGACGAGCGAGGTCCCTCGAATCCAGCGACACCGTCCAAGTGACCCCCACAGTCCAGTGACTCTTCAGCCCAAGTTTGGTGGAGGTAAGTCCTTGCCTCACCTCGCTGGGCTGCATTGCTGGGAACCGCGACTTTGCAAGCTTCTCCGGCCCCTGTGCACTTCCGGCGGAAATCCTGTGTGCACAGCCAAGCCTGGGTCCACGGCACTCTAACCTGCATTGCACGACTTTCTAAGTTGGTCTCCGGCGACGTGGGACTCCTTTGTGCAACTTCGGCGAGCACCGTTTCACGCATCCTCGTAGTGCCTGTTTCTGGCACTTCTCCGGGTGCTACCTGCTTCAGTGAGGGCTCTTTGTCTTGCTCGACGTCCCCTCTCTCTGCAGGTTCAATTTGCGACCTTCTGGTCCCTCCTGGGCCCCAGCAGCGTCCAAAAACGCCAAACGCACGATTTGCGTGTAGCAAGGCTTGTTGGCGTCCATCCGGCGGGAAAACACTTCTGCACGACTCTCCAAGGCGTGGGGGATCCATCCTCCAAAGGGGAAGTCTCTAGCCCTTGTCGTTCCTGCAGTATTCACAGTTCTTCAGCCTAGAAAGAGCTTCTTTGCACCAACCGCTGGCATTTCTTGGGCATCTGCCCATCTCCGAGCTGCTTGTGACTTTTGGACTTGGTCCCCTTGTTCCACAGGTACCTTCAGACAGGAATCCATCGTTGTTGCATTGCTGATTTGTGTTTTCCTTGCATTCTCCCTCTAACACGACTATTTTGTCCTTAGGGGAACTTTGGTGCACTTTGCACTCACTTTTCAGGGTCTTGGGGAGGGTTATTTTTCTAACTCTCACTATTGTCTAATAGTCCCAGCGACCCTCTACAAGGTCACATAGGTTTGGGGTCCATTCGTGGTTCGCATTCCACTTTTGGAGTATATGGTTTGTGTTGCCCCTATCCCTATGTTTCCCCATTGCATCCTATTGTAACTATACATTGTTTGCACTGTTTTCTAAGACTATACTGCATATTTTTGCTATTGTGTATATATATCTTGTGTATATTTCCTATCCTCTCACTGAGGGTACACTCTAAGATACTTTGGCATATTGTCATAAAAATAAAGTACCTTTATTTTTAGTATAACTGTGTATTGTGTTTTCTTATGATATTGTGCATATGACACTAAGTGGTACTGTAGTAGCTTCACCCGTCTCCTAGTTCAGCCTGAGCTGCTTTGCTAAGCTACCATTATCTATCAGCCTAAGCTGCTAGACACCCTATACACTAATAAGGGATAACTGGGCCTGGTGCAAGGTGCAAGTACCCCTTGGTACTCACTACAAGCCAGTCCAGCCTCCTACATTGGTTGTGCAGTGGTGGGATAAGTGCTTGAGACTACTTACCACTCTTGTCATAGTGGTGGGACTGCTGGCAACAGTCAAGCAAAGGGTGTAGTTGGGTTCACTTATGGGTCCATAGTGGAAACTGATGTCATCAGTCCCAAGACAGTTTCTGTCACACCTAGTGGCATTGGCCTTGCCACACTGGCTGCTTGTCCCCTTACAATGGATAAGTACAGGCAGACAGTTTCAATAAATGGTGTTGAGGCCTTGGCCTACAGGGACACAGGTGCCAGTTTCACTTTGGTGACTGAAAACCTAGTGCCTCCTGAACAACACATCATTGGACAACAGTATAAGATTATTGATGTCCATAACTCCACTAAGTTTCTTCCCTTAGCTATAATTCAGTTTAGTTGGGGTGGAGTTACTGGCCCTAAGCAGGTGGTGGTATCACCTAGCTTACCTGTAGACTGTCTCTTAGGTAATGACCTAGAGGCCTCAGGTTGGGCTGATGTAGAGTTTTATGCCCATGCAGCCATGCTGGGCATCCCTGAGGAATTGTTCCCTCTCATTTCAAGTGAAATGAAAAAGCAAAGGAGAGAAGGCCTGAAAACTCAGGATCCCTCTCCATCAACAGGTAAAAAGGGTATCACAGTATCCCCTAACCACCCTACCATTCAGGATACTATTCCTGTGGTGGGAGAAACCTCTCCTGGGGTGGCACCTGTTCCAAGGGAATCATCAGCTGGCAAAGCTGGACTCCCTGAGGTGGAAGTACCTCTCTGTGGGATAACTAACATTGGTGAGAAAAAGAGCACCATTTTAGTTAACATGGAGCATCCCTCCAACCCTCCCAGAGAAACTTTAGTGCAGAAACTCTGCACTGCCTCACAACACTTAGGACAGCATCCCTGCCCTAGTGTGGAGCTGATAGGACAGCATCCCTGCCCTGCTCCAACCCAAGAGAAACAGCATCCCTGTTCTCTCTTCCAGCCATATGGACAAAGTTTTTGCCCAGCTATGGCTTTTCTGAGACAGCATCCCTGTCTGGCATTTCCATCACTACAAATAGGTTCAGTGGACAATTCCCACTGCTCTAAACTAAAACTTACTGATAGAAACTCTGAAAATACATCTTCACATTGTTGCTTAGCTAAAAAACTTCAAACAGGGTGGTTTACATCCCCACAGGGAAGTAACCATATAGTGGATGATAAAGGGAGTAACCAGTCTATTGCAGAGCTACTCTCTACTTATCACCACTTAGACAATAAAGTCTCAACTGGCCAAGGTTAGCCTTATTGTCCTTCGTTTGGGGGGGGTTGTGTGAGAAGGTAGCCTCTTTCTAGCCTTGTTACCCCCACTTTTGGCCTGTTTGTGAGTGTATGTCAGGGTGTTTGTCACTGTTTTCACTGTCTCACTGGGATCCTGATAGCCAGGCCTCAGTGCTCATAGTGAAAACACCATGTTTTCAGTATGGTTGTTATGTGTCACTGGGATCCTGCTAGTCAGGACCCCAGTGCTCATAGGTTTGTGGCCTATATGTATGTGTCACTGGGACCCTGTCACACAGGGCCCCAGTGCTCATAGGTGTGCATGTATATGTTCCCTGTGTGGTGCCTAACTGTCTCACTGAGGCTCTGCTAACCAGAACCTCAGTGGTTATGCTCTCTCATTACTTTTAAATTGTCACTAACAGGCTAGTGACCATTTTTACCAATTTACATTGGCTTACTGGAACACCCTTATAATTCCCTAGTATATGGTACTGAGGTACCCAGGGTATTGGGGTTCCAGGAGACCCCTATGGGCTGCAGCATTTCTTTTGCCACCCATAGGGAGCTCTGACAATTCTTACACAGGCCTGCCACTGCAGCCTGAGTGAAATAACGTCCACGTTATTTCACAGCCATTTTACACTGCACTTAAGTAACTTATAAGTCACCTATATGTCTAACCTTTACCTGGTAAAGGTTAGGTTCAAAGTTACTTAGTGTGAGGGCACCCTGGCACTAGCCAAGGTGCCCCCACATTGTTCAGAGCCAATTCCCTGAACTTTGTGAGTGCGGGGACACCATTACACGCGTGCACTACATATAGGTCACTACCTATATGTAGCTTCACCATGGTAACTCCGAATATGGCCATGTAACATGTCTATGATCATGGAATTGCCCCCTCTATACCATCCTGGCATAGTTGGCACAATCCCATGATCCCAGTGGTCTGTAGCACAGACCCTGGTACTGCCAAACTGCCCTTCCTGGGGTTTCACTGCAGCTGCTGCTGCTGCCAACCCCTCAGACAGGCAGCTGCCCTCCTGGGGTCCAGCCAGGCCTGGCCCAGGATGGCAGAACAAAGAACTTCCTCTGAGAGAGGGTGTGACACCCTCTCCCTTTGGAAAATGGTGTGAAGGCAGGGGAGGAGTAGCCTCCCCCAGCCTCTGGAAATGCTTTGTTGGGCACAGATGTGCCCAATTCTGCATAAGCCAGTCTACACCGGTTCAGGGACCCCTTAGCCCCTGCTCTGGCGCGAAACTGGACAAAGGAAAGGGGAGTGACCACTCCCCTGACCTGCACCTCCCCTGGGAGGTGTCCAGAGCTCCTCCAGTGTGCTCCAGACCTCTGCCATCTTGGAAACAGAGGTGCTGCTGGCACACTGGACTGCTCTGAGTGGCCAGTGCCACCAGGTGACGTCAGAGACTCCTGCTGATAGGCTCCTTCAGGTGTTAGTAGCCTTTCCTCTCTCCTAGGTAGCCAAACCCTCTTTTCTGGCTATTTAGGGTCTCTGTCTCTGGGGAAACTTTAGATAACGAATGCATGAGCTCAGCCGAGTTCCTCTGCATCTCCCTCTTCACCTTCTGATAAGGAATCGACCGCTGACCGCGCTGGAAGCCTGCAAACCTGCAACATAGTAGCAAAGACGACTACTGCAACTCTGTAACGCTGATCCTGCCGCCTTCTCAACTGTTTTCCTGCTTGTGCATGCTGTGGGGGTAGCCTGCCTCCTCTCTGCACCAGAAGCTCCGAAGAAATCTCCCGTGGGTCGACGGAATCTTCCCCCTGCAACCGCAGGCACCAAAAAGCTGCATCTCCGGTCCCTTGGGTCTCCTCTCAGCACGACGAGCGAGGTCCCTCGAATCCAGCGACACCGTCCAAGTGACCCCCACAGTCCAGTGACTCTTCAGCCCAAGTTTGGTGGAGGTAAGTCCTTGCCTCACCTCGCTGGGCTGCATTGCTGGGAACCGCGACTTTGCAAGCTTCTCCGGCCCCTGTGCACTTCCGGCGGAAATCCTGTGTGCACAGCCAAGCCTGGGTCCACGGCACTCTAACCTGCATTGCACGACTTTCTAAGTTGGTCTCCGGCGACGTGGGACTCCTTTGTGCAACTTCGGCGAGCACCGTTTCACGCATCCTCGTAGTGCCTGTTTCTGGCACTTCTCCGGGTGCTACCTGCTTCAGTGAGGGCTCTTTGTCTTGCTCGACGTCCCCTCTCTCTGCAGGTCCAATTTGCGACCTTCTGGTCCCTCCTGGGCCCCAGCAGCGTCCAAAAACGCCAAACGCACGATTTGCGTGTAGCAAGGCTTGTTGGCGTCCATCCGGCGGGAAAACACTTCTGCACGACTCTCCAAGGCGTGGGGGATCCATCCTCCAAAGGGGAAGTCTCTAGCCCTTGTCGTTCCTGCAGTATTCACAGTTCTTCAGCCTAGAAAGAGCTTCTTTGCACCAACCGCTGGCATTTCTTGGGCATCTGCCCATCTCCGAGCTGCTTGTGACTTTTGGACTTGGTCCCCTTGTTCCACAGGTACCTTCAGACAGGAATCCATCGTTGTTGCATTGCTGATTTGTGTTTTCCTTGCATTCTCCCTCTAACACGACTATTTTGTCCTTAGGGGAACTTTGGTGCACTTTGCACTCACTTTTCAGGGTCTTGGGGAGGGTTATTTTTCTAACTCTCACTATTGTCTAATAGTCCCAGCGACCCTCTACAAGGTCACATAGGTTTGGGGTCCATTCGTGGTTCGCATTCCACTTTTGGAGTATATGGTTTGTGTTGCCCCTATCCCTATGTTTCCCCATTGCATCCTATTGTAACTATACATTGTTTGCACTGTTTTCTAAGACTATACTGCATATTTTTGCTATTGTGTATATATATCTTGTGTATATTTCCTATCCTCTCACTGAGGGTACACTCTAAGATACTTTGTCATATTGTCATAAAAATAAAGTACCTTTATTTTTAGTATAACTGTGTATTGTGTTTTCTTATGATATTGTGCATATGACACTAAGTGGTACTGTAGTAGCTTCACCCGTCTCCTAGTTCAGCCTGAGCTGCTTTGCTAAGCTACCATTATCTATCAGCCTAAGCTGCTAGACACCCTATACACTAATAAGGGATAACTGGGCCTGGTGCAAGGTGCAAGTACCCCTTGGTACTCACTACAAGCCAGTCCAGCCTCCTACACGCAGGTATCATGGGTCTGGGAGCAGGTCATTGTGAAGGTGTTGCGAAAAGCGCCATATGCGCGCTTGCTTCAGCTGTGGTGGCTACGCCCCTTTGCCAGTGCTGCAGAAGCACTAGACTTCGGGAAGTTGCTAGACAGCGGTTGTAATACCGCTGGTGATCTTTACCAAAATAACGTGTTTATTGCTTGGTGAGAAGTGCAATCCCTTTTTGGAATTGACCAAGGTCAGTTTCTGCAATACGCTAGCCTCTCACAGGCGGCACGTGAGATTTGGACCTCTTTTCCAACTGAACCGATCGAATCCTACTTGCGGCAACTACCGTTGACTCAGCTTGTGTCCGGGGCCTCATTTCTCGGCACTGCAGGGCTCTCAAACAAGACAGACAGATAAGCCTTACAGGGGCTAGAGGCAGTTGGGATGGCGATCTGGATGGTCCTCTTTCAGATAGTGAATGGTCTAGAACTTGTTCCTTGGTGCATGATGACACTAGTAATGCGAGATTTAAACTGACACATTTTTATTACATTCACTGGGCTTACCTGACACCACACCACCTCCATAGAATATTTCCAGCGCGCCCAGTCAGATGTGCTCGCTGTGGCGCGCCCTCAGCTAATTTTGACCACATGAAGTGGATATGTAGTGTGATTCAACCCTTTTGGCTTCAAATAGTGCGGACACTTAGAGAAACATCAGCGATTAACGTAGAGGCAACTAGGAAACACTGCCTACTTGGTTTAATTCCTCGCCCCAAAAAGGTTGTAAAATGAGTTACAGATTTGCGCAACTGGGACTCATACTCGCCAATCAGCGTATTGCGATACATTGGGCGAGCCCATCCCCTCCGCTGCATGATACTTGGTTGGTGGATCTTGTTGAGTGGGCGACTGCAGAGGAGTGTCGACTTCGAAAAGTACGTGTGGATGAGCACGCGGAGCACGACCTGGAGAGATGGAGGGTTATGATTGATACCCTATTGGGGGTCCCTATGGAGATTACCGGGGACTCCTCAGATGGGGTTGCTACTTACTGAGATGGGATGATATCATTCATGGCTGGCAACGTGTCTGTAGACTGCTTGAATGTTTTGTGATAATTGGGTGAGTGGGATCTTGCCCCCCCGCTGTCCGCATCCTCCCACCCCGGAATTGTCGTTGACGAATGGATGTTAATTTCTCCTTCTTCATGCATGCTGGTCTCTGCCTGTGGGGTGCGGCCTGTTGTGATACTGAGCGTACCCCGCCCCCACGGTATTTTTTTGAGCGCTGACTTTGCTGTAAAATGCTCCACGCTGTTGCGCATTTGGTGCATGAGCTATATTGTTCCGCAGCCCTGGTATCGCTTGTGTAGCTGCAATCATTTTTGCAGCCATATTGATCAGTTCAATTTATCATTTTCTGTATGGGTTGTACTCCTGTATCTCCGGTGACTCTCCCGAAGATGTGATGCATACTTATGATTCCTGTTCTGAAATGTAAAGCTGAGATGCTGCAATATATCCTATGAACAGTGCAGTTTACGTGTTGTTATTCTATATTCATAAATAACTTTTTTTTTTTTTTAAATGTTGCTCCTATAAGAATTTGCACTTTACATATGTCACTACGCAGGTTGCACTTTATAGAAGCTTGTAAAATAAGTAATTGTTTAGCCTTTTAGTATGATTTAGTTCTTCATATTTTTGATAGTAAGTGTGTGCATATTGCTTTTTGTACTGTGTGATTTGTAACTTGCCATTTACATAATTTTTTATTGTTACGCTCAATTATACATTTTTGTGTTTGCATGCACATAGCTGCAGTCATTTGTTTTATACTTTTGCTGCGTTATGTATCTTGGTATATTATATAGGATTATTATTGTTGCTTTTAGATTATGTTTGTACATCCTTGGAGGTTATTTTTACTTCTCATTTTTTAATTAGTTGGACTTTAACTTTGTTAGAAATGGGGCCTTTGATTGGCAATCAGGTGACCTCCTGTCCAAGCAAAGCTCATGATAAAGGAGAATCACACTCAGTTAACCCAGATCACCCCCTTGGTAGCTTAGCACAAGCATGCAGGCTTAACTCAGAAGCAAAGTGTAAAGTATTTGTACTAACACACACAGTAATACAGTGAAAACAACACTACAAAATGGACACCACACAGAAAAATAGGTGATATTTATCTAAATCAAACAAGACCAAAACAACAAAAATCCAACATACGAAAGTTAAAATGTGAATTTTTAATAGAATAAGGCCCTCATTATAACCCTGGCGGTCGGTGTTAAAGCGGCAGTAATACCGTCAACAGGCCTGCGGTAAAAAAAATGGAATCACGACCATGGCGGGAACCGCCAACACAGACAGACACTTTAACACTCCGACCGCCACTGCGGTGGAGACAAACACCGCGGCGGTAACCGCCAACAGACAGGCAGCAGACAATGTACCGCCCACTGTATTACAACAGGCCTATCCGTCACCTTTCCCGGGGTGGTACAAACGCCATCAAAAGCACAGCGGAAACAGTCTTTGGAACGGAAACCATTCACCTCTCGACACCCAACAAGGAACCAGGACACCATGGAGCCCGAACGTCAGGTACTACCAATGTTGGTTTACCTCCTCTTCTACCAGGAGCAGCAAAGACGGTGGCGACGACCACGGTGAGTACTGCACCTAGCACACAGGGGAGGGGGGTAAAGAGAGTGGCACACACACGCAACACGTAACACCCCCACCCTCACCCACAACACCATACACACAAATACATGCAGAAACATTACATTCATACCCCGTCACCCCCTGGAAGAAGGCAAGGACAGAATGAAATGATTATAACAAGTGTAATCTTCGAAAATTCAGATATGGAAACAGCTCTGTAACAGATCATTATATACAAATATGTACAGCAACTACAAAAGTCCGGATAGTGTTCCATTCATTGTCCGTGGACCAGTGGTCCCAAAATGCATGGGCGAAGCCCACACATGATACCTGACTCTAAACGGAGAGAACACCGCTGGGGCGTCAGCTCGAAAATAAACAGGCACCTCAGGGGGAAAGGGGGGCACCTCAGCCGGATGAAGAGATGACGTCAGTGCTCCACGAGGGGGCTCCATGCCCACTGTTTGGTCCTGGGGAGTGCAAAGCCACAGCCTCTAAAGTCTTTCAAGTGGGTGGTTTGCCCACTGCTTTATCCTGGGGACTGCAAAGCCACAGTCTCTCAAGTGTTTCAAGTGGGTGGTTTGCCCACTGCTTTATCCTGGGGAGTACAAAGCCACAGTCTCTCAAGTGGATGCAGTTCTCCACTGGTTCCCGAGGGGGCTTAGTGCACAGAGTGCTTCATCCTGCCGAGGACTGGGGTAGTGGATGCTTTTCTCCACTGGTTCTGGAGGGGGCTTAGTGCCCAGACTGGTTCATCCTGCCAAGGACTGTGATAGTGGATGCTTTTCTCCACTGGTTCTGGAGGGGGCTTAGTGCCCAGAGTGCTTCATCATGCCAAGGACTGGGGTAGTGGAAGCTTCTATCCACTGGTTCTGGAGGGGGCATGGTGCCCAGAGTGCTGCACATGCAGTGTGGCATGTCCCATTCCCTCACATGGGTGTGTGTGCCACAAGATTGCCTGGAAACAGGTAGCATGATACTCCATGGAGTCAGAGACACACTCCACCCTGCTGCGACTTAGCCTGCCACCTGTTGGTACTAACAGTGCTGGGTATGGTGCCTCATGTTCGCTGTGCAGGGTCCAGGTCGTTTCCTGCAGCCTCGAACGGCTGTCCACTGGGAATGATTGCCATGTCAGTTGTCGTGGCACTGTCTGTGCACATCGCAGGGCTGGTGACGGTGGTTGCGGCAGTGTCTGTGGCGGATATAGTGCCGGTGATGCATGTGTAAGCACCTGTGGAGGGAGACAGAGGGATGTCTCCTGCAGCCTCGGACAGCTGCCCACTGGCGATGATGCTGGGGACTGTTGCTGAGGCAGCAGACATGCAGGTGGCCGTGTGGGTGGCCATGCAGGTGGCCGTGCAGGTGGCGGTGTCCACCACCGTACAGGTTGCTGTTCTGGTTGCCAGAAGGGGTGACATTAGTCCCTCAGCCTGAGGCTCCATGCCCTATGTTGACTTCCCCTTAGCCTTGTGTCCCTTCCCCACCTTGGAGGTCACTGCTGGGCCCTTGGCACTTTACCCTTTTGACTTGGAGGAGGCCTTGCTGGGTGGTTGGTGCGGCTTCTCCCTATGGCATGTGGGCCCTTTCGTCACCTTGGCAGGTGGCGGAATGGTCTGATCCTTGGCCTCGCTAGGTGGCACACTGGCAGCCCTGATGGGTACCGCCTGCGATGTTACAAGACTTGCTGAGACCACAGTGCTGGAGAATTTGGTGGCTGAGGTGCTGGGCTGGTACCTGGACATCCTGGCCCTAGAGGAAGGACGGGGGGAGGTGTAGGGAAGAGGTAAATGTTAGCCAGGAAAAGTTTTTTAGACACACTGGGACGGGAAGATGGAGGGGGTTTGGGAGTGGAGGAAGAGGTAGTGGTTAAAGGAGGTGTACGTCTGCTGAATTTGGGTGAAGGTGCATGGGCCAGAGACTGTTGTGAGGTAGATGGCTTTTGGGTGGGTGTGTGCCTGCGTTTTTGTATTTTGGGAGGAGGGCTCACAGACACACTGGGAGAGGACACAGGGGATGTGTGAATGGTAGTGGGGGTGGTGAGTGCACGTGAGCCGTGTGTGGTGATGGGCGTGCTGGTGATGGAGGTAGTGGCTGATGATGTAGTGCAAGCATGTGTGAGTGCAGATGAGACTGGGAGGGAGGAGGAGGACATGGAGGAGGGGGACAGAGTGGAGGCAGTGGATGTTGGTGTGTCTGCATGGGGATGGTGCTGTGACTGTGGGATGTGTGGTGCTTATGTTTGCCATGTCCACTCTTGTGTGTTGATGAGTGTGCATGCTGGTCTGGTGGTGTGCTTGGGATAGGCTGAGGTACAGGTGATTGGGTCTGGGTAGTGGAAGTTGGAGGGGGAGGCTGGACACAGGGACAATGGCAGCTATCAGTGCTGAGGCCAGAGCCTGAAATGCTCTCTGTTGGGCTGCCACGCCAGAATGAATGCCCTCCAGGTATGCATTTGTTTGCTGCAAATGCCTCTTGACACCCTGAATGGCATTCAAAATGGTTGATTACCCAACAGTGAGGGATCTCAGGAGGTCAATAGCCTCCTCACTGAGGGCAGCAGGACTGACTGGGGCTGGGTATGAGGTGCCCACCCTCCTGGGTGAGCGGGTGTGGCAAACTCGATGAGGGGCTGCTGGGAGGGCGGTGCTGGTAGGGGGGGTGGCGGCTGTACCTGTTGTTGCAGTGGGCACAGAGGTGCCCGCCACCGCAAGGGCGCTCCCATCAGAGGAGGAGTCGCTGTCACTGGTGTCTGCTCCTGTCCCCGTCGTGGAGCTCCCCTCGCTCTCCATCCCACTGGTGCCTTCAGACTCCGTAAATTCACCCTCCTGGACCATGTGGGTTGCAGCTTCCTCCTGCTCCGGTGCCACTGCTCCTCCGCCAGATGATGCTAATGCACACAAGGACAGGGTGACAAAACAAGAAGGGGGGAAAGACTGAAGTGGCACATGGTCAATGGCTGAAACACCACTACCGTTGGCGAACACAACACACAGGGAGCAGCCCTATGCACTAGCCCATGCACTAACAGTGCAGGGGAAAAGCACATGCCCATGAGGGACTCTGCCTAGACCCATTGGATGCACAGCTAGAATCCACAGGAGCCAGGTCAGTTGAATGAGACAGTACTCACCCCCTTGTGGCTGCTGTGATGCCCTCAAGTGCCCATCCAAATCAGGATATGCCACCGCCAGGATCCAGTACATCAGGGGGGTCATGTTGCTTGTGGGCACCCCTTCCACGTTGGGAAGCCATCCCCAGCTGGGCCTCCGCCGTCTTCTTGCTCCAGCTGCACAGGTCCTCCCATATTTTGCGGCAGTGGGTGCTCCATCTATGGTAGACCCCCAGGGTCCGTACTTCCTTGGCGAAGGCACGCCAAATACCCTTCTTCTGGTGGGCGCTGACCTAGAGGAATAGTGAAGTAAGAATGGATGTTACTCCCCTGTCCAGTTCTTCTCACTCATTGCCCACAAACCTCTCACCCTGTCCCAGAAATACATACATTCACCATCCTCACATACTGGCCTGTGATCCCCCGTCTCTTCCATCCACAACACTCCATACATTCATGTTGCATCCACCATGCTCACAGTTTACACACCTGTTTGCCTGGAGGACTGTAGAGTAGTGTGTACTGGGGGAGGACCCCATCCACCAGTTTGTCCAACTCCTCCGCAGTGAAGGCAGGGGCTCTTTCCCCAGACAATGTACCCATTGTCGCTTCCAGACTCAGGTCACAGCAGCACTTGCCGTGTGGGTCCTCTCCTGTTGAAGGTCAGGTATTAAGTGAGTGAACAGATAGAAAATGGCGGTCACGTCCGCAGCGGTGCGTACCGTCACCACCGGCGTACATCGTCATTGGCTCCTGGAACCCATAGGGCCCAATGATAACCAATGCTGAATTGAGCAGCGGTCTTCGACTGCCTACTTCAACGCTGCACAACGCCAGCTCAGTTACCTCATTTCCCGTTGTCCCTCCTTACAGGTCAGGCAGACACCATTTCAGGGGGCCACATGGCAGGCCAGCTAACTGTGTCACTGCACGTTTGGCCAGGAATACGGACAGACAAAGACACACACCGATTATATCACGATTGTGCTAAACAGCCTTGTGAAACCTATGTGGTGTATGACCCTCTGCTCACCCTTCTCCTCCATAGGGCACGTCCGCTGGGGCAGGTGATGAGATGGCGGCATCCTCCGGTATACAGACCCCTGGTGGACCTGTTGACAATGGAAGACAGACACATCATTATCACCTACAGACTTGATCGTGCCACACTCAATGAACTGTGTGCCCAGTTGGAGCCAGACCTGATGTCAGCTATCCACCATCCCACAGGAATCCCCCCTGTAGTGCAGGTCCTGTCAGTACTCCATTTCCTGGCCAGTGGTTCCTTTCAAACAACAGTGGCCTTGGCATCAGGGATGTCACAGCCTATGTTCTCCAACGTGTTTTACAGAGTGTTGTCTGCCCTGCTGAAACACATGCGCAGCTACATCGTTTTCCCCCAGGTGGAGGATTTGCCCAAAGGTGACTTCTATGCCCTGGGACATATCCACAGCATCATTAGTGCCATTGATGGTAAACATGCGCCATTTGTCCCACCCGCAAGAATGAACAGGTGTACAGAAACCGCAAAAGCTACCATTCTATGAATGTGCAGATGGTGTGTTTGGCAGACCAGTACATCTCCCATGTGAAAGCCAAGTATCCTGGCTCTGTGCATGACGCTTACATTTTGAGGAATAGCAGCATCACTTATGTGATGGGGCAACTCCAGAGGCACTAGGTGTGGCTAATAGGTGAGCCCAAGGTCCCAATACAGTTTGCATAGGTGTCTGGGTATGGGAGAGTCCGTAAGGGTTGGAGGATGTCTAACTGTTGTCTCTCGATATTTGCAGGTGACTCTGGTGTCTCCAACCTGTCATGGCTACTGGCCCCAGTGAGGAATCCCAGGACAAGGACAGAGGAACGCTACAATGAGGCACATGGGCAAACTAGGAGAATAATAGAGTGCACCTTCGGCCTCCTGAAGGCCAGATTGCGGTGCCTCCATCTGACACCTGTACTACTCACCGAAGGAGATGTGCCAGATAATCGTGGCATGCTGTATGTTTGCCAACCTGGCTTTGCAACGCCCTGTGCCTTTTCTGCAGGAGGATTGGCCTGATGTTGGTCTTGTGGCAGCTGTGGAGCTTGTGGACAGCGAAGAAGAGGAGGCAGAAGAAGAAGATATTGATAACTGAAACAACATCATCATGCAATACTTCCAGTAAGACACAGGTAAGAGGATGGCACTGCTTCTCACATATCATACTACTGGAGGACTTTGCATCAATCTGCCTTTTTACCTCTGTGTATGGACCCTGACATGTCACTTTGCCTTTCCATTTCACAGATCTGGGTCCCACTTTGTGCTCTCTGCTATGTTTACTGCTGCCCAACAACTGTGTAACATAGGTATGTGAACATTAACATTGCTATATTTCTGAGAGGTTGCAATTACACATTTGTGAAAGTATAGACTGACTCCAGATTTATTTGTGATTCAAGGGTGTTTAATTCTGTGCTAATTAGTGGAGGGGGCTGTGCAATGGGCTGGGGTGATAGTGGAGGAATATCCATGGTAGAGTCCAGTCTCTTTGTATCACAGGTGCATTGTCCAAGGGGGCATAGGTAGTGGAGCAATGGCAGTTCAAAGTTGTCTGGGTGACAAAGTGGGACAGAAGGGTGACAATCAGGAGAGTATTATTTCCTGGCGGGGGTCTTGGCAATGTTCTCTGTTTTGTGCCTGGATCTCAGGGACCGTTTGCGGAGTGGTGCTCCTTTAGCAGGGGATGGGGTGCTGGTGTCCTGTTGGTCCTGCGGCGGGACCTCCTGTCCACTAGCACAGGTGGAGGTGTAGGGCTGTTCATTGTTCAGGATAGTGTCAGGGGCCCGTTTGTGTGCCACTGTGTCCCTCATGGTGTTGGCCAGGTCTGCCAGCAGCCCTTCAATGGTGACCAGGATGGTGTTGATGGACTTCAAGTCCTCCCTGATCCCCAGGTAGTGTTCCTCCTGCAGCTGCTGGGTCTCCTGAAACTTGGCCATGGTCTCCTGGGAATAATGGTATGCTCCCATGATGTTTGAGAGTTCCTCGTGGAGAGTGGGTTCCCTGGGCCTGTCCTCCCCCGTTGCACTGCAGTCCTCCTAGTTTCCCTGTTATCCTGTGCCTCTGTTCCCTGAACCGTGTGCCCACTGCTCCCAGGTCCCTGATTGTCTTGGGTTGGTGGGTTTGCCTGGGGTGTCTGTAGTGGTGGACACATTGCTGATTGATGTGTCCTTGGACAGAGGTATGGGCCTGCTGTGCGGGTGCTGTGGTGGTGTTTTCTGAGGGGGGTTAAGTGGTGGTTTGTGACAGTGGCAGGGGAACCGACTGGCCAGAGGTCCCTGATGGGCCGGGCTGGTCTTCTTGATCCAGACGTGCAGAGCTGCTGTCGTCACTGTAGGCCTCTTCTGTGGGGGGACTGGATATGTCTGGCACCTCATGTCTGGTGACGTTGGATAGAGGTCCTGTTGGGGTGTAAATGCATAGTTATTGTATCTGTGTGTGCCATTTTGTGCATTGGGTAAGTTACCCTCTACTCCTGTGCTTGCATTTTTGTGTTTGCCATTGTGTGATTAGTTTTTTGGGGTCTGTGTGACTATCTGTACTGGACAGGCTTTGGTAATGGGTGTCCATTCTTTGGGATTGCATGCAGGGCTTGGTATTGGGATGGGTGGGTTGTGATAGTGGGGCATATGTGAGGTGCTGGAGTGATGGGGGTGAGTGTGAGGGTGGGGGTATGTGATGGCATGCAGGTGGGGTGGGGGGATATGATAGTTAAGATATGACTTACTAGAGTCCAGTCCTCCTGCTACTCTTACTAGGCCATCAGGATGCAGTATTGCCAAGACTTGCTCCTCCCATGTTGTTAGTTGTGGCGGAGTAGGTGGGGGTCCAAGCCTGTCAGGTCCTCTGTACTGCTACCTGGTGTCTGGATACCACTGAACGCACCTTCCCCCGTAGGTCATTCCACCTCTTCCTGATGTCATCCTGTGTTCTTGGGTGCTGTCCCACTGCGTTGACCCTGTCGATGATTCTCCGCCATAGCTCCATCTTCCTAGCAATGGAGGTGTGCTGCACCTGTGATCCAAAAAGATGTGGCTCTACCTGGATGATTTCCTCCACCATGACCCCGAGCTCCTCCTCAGAAAACCTGGGGTGTCTTTGAGGTGCCATGAGGTCCTGTGGGTGATGTGTGAGGTGATAGATGATGTGATGTGTGGGGTGATGTGTTGGGGTGTGTTGTTTGAGGTGTGGGATGGTGTATGAGTGATGATGTAGTGTGCTTGTGGATGCTGGTGTAGTGTTTGCTATTCTCTCTCTCTGCTTCTTCACAAAAAGTGTCATTGTAAGGGGTTGTGGGTAATGTGGGTGTGTGTTTTATAGTGTTGTGAGTGTGTGGGTGTGGTGTGTGTATGTGTATCAGGTGTGTGTATTTCGAATTGTCCAATGTGGTTGTGTTTTGTAAATGTGTGTGTATTTTGAGCGCAGCGGTGTGTACCGCCAATGGATTACTGCGGTTGAAAGACCGCCACATTGATTTGTGGGTCGTGATAGTGTGGGTGTATTCTTGTTGGCGTGGCGGTGTAGGTTTTGCTATCGCCAGTTTATCACTGACCTTTGGTGTGGCGGACTTGTGTGGGTGTCTGTATTGTGGCAGATTACGTGATGTGGGTCGTAATCCCTGTAGCGGATTCCCACTGCGGCCACGGTATGTTGGCGGCCTTCAGCACGGCAGTAAGTGGGATTTACTGCCAGGGTTGTAATGAGGACCTAATAGTCTTACTCCATAGAAACGATGGAAAAGATGATTTTGCACAAAGTACCAGGTTAGTGTCAAACATAAAACGGTATGGGTGAGCGTGCATCAGTAAAGGCAGCGATGCGTTGAGTCCTTCCTCATAAGGGAGGCTGTGCATCATTTCTTCTCTAGTCAGGTCGGTGATGCATAATTTTTCTCCCTCTCAAGAGAGCGATGCGTCAATTTCCAGACTTGGTACCTCAAATCCATGCTGAGTCACATTAACTTTGACGCCCAGTGACGATGCATAGAAAATCCTGTTGCACGGTGTTACAAAACCCACTGCGTAGGGTTTGCGTGCTTATCAGCAGCCACATGTGGGTGTTATGCGTTGTTTCTCCAGCCTCGATGCGTCGATCTCCCAGCTCAATGCAAGTGGAGCATTGATTTTAGCTGTGCAGCCACCAGCACATCTTTTATCAGCCGCATTGCTGATGGTGCATCAAAAATGTCCCTGCACAGCGTTCTATGCATGGATTTTCAGCTCTTGTCTGCCAAATTCACTTTTTAAGTTCCCAGGGACTGTACAGGACACCACTTGCCAGGGTAGGAGTCTCAGCAGAGAGTCCTGATGTTAGCAGAGGAAGTCTTTGATGGCCCTGAGACTTCAAAACAGGAGGCAAGCTCAATTCAAGCCCTTGGAGATTCCAGACTGTGTTTCCATTCAAAGGCAGAAGCACTAACTTCAGAATAGCCCACCACAGCACAGTCACAGACAGGGGCATCACTCCTCCTCAGCTCTGCAGCTCTTCTCCTTGGCAGAGGTTCCTCTTGGTTACAGAAGTGATATGATTTTTAGGGGTTTTTGGTCCAATACTTATACCCCTTTCTGCCTTTGAATTAGGCCTACTTCAAAGGAGAGTCTCTGTTGTTCACAAGTTCCTGCCTTTCCCAGGACAGGCTCCAGACACACACCAGGGGGTTGGAGGCTACATTGTGTGAGGGCAGGCACAACCCTTTCAGGTGTGAGTGACCATTCCTCCCTCTCCTCCTGGCACAGATGGCTCATCAGGATATGGAGGCTACACCCAGCTCACTTTGTGTCACCGTCGAAAGGAGATTCACAAACAGCCAGAGTCACAGAATGGTTGAAGAAAAAAAATGCTTACTTTCTAAAAGTGGCATTTTCAAACTAACATTCTAAAAACCCACTTCACTACAAGGTGTATTTTTAAATTGTTCAGAGTTCAGAGACACTAAACTCCAGGCTCCTATCTGCTCTCAAAGGGAATCTGCATGTTAAAGTTATTTAAAGGCACCCCCCATGTTAACCTATGAGAGAGAATATGCCTTGCAACGATGAAGACTGAATTTTCCACTTTTTCACTATTAGGACATGTAACACAGCAGTACATGTCCCACATTTACCACATACTGCACCCTGCCCATGGGGCTACCTAGGGCCAACTTTATGGGTACCTTACATGTATAAAAAGAGAAAGTTTAAGCCTGGCAAGTGAGTGCACTTGCCAAGTTGAATTGGCAGCTGAAAACTGCACACACAGACACTACAGTGATAGGTCTGAGCTATGTTTAGATGGCTACTGGTGTGGGTTGCACAACCAATGCTGCAGGCCCACTAGTAGCATTTGAATTACAGGCCCTGGGTACCTCTAGTGCACTTTACTAGGGAACTA
Source organism: Pleurodeles waltl (assembly GCF_031143425.1). Classification (NCBI taxonomy): domain Eukaryota; kingdom Metazoa; phylum Chordata; class Amphibia; order Caudata; family Salamandridae; genus Pleurodeles; species Pleurodeles waltl. Next base: position 920,043,826 of record NC_090447.1, read on the forward strand.
CTGTTAAATCAAATATGCCAATCATGGATAGGCCAATTACACATAGGTTTTACATAGGAGCAGTGGCACTTTAGCACAGGTTAGCAGTGGAAAAGTGCCCAGAGTATCAAAAACAGAAAAAACAGAGTCCAGCACACATCAATAACCTGGGAAGCAGAGGGAAAACGTTAGGGGAGACCACCCCAAGTCTAACAAACATGTAGTATGTATTTCTGTTTATTTTTGTATTGGAATATGGACCTCTGTAGGAGATTCGTATCATAATAAAAATGTATTGAGTAAAAAAAAAAATGCCAAACAATATGATATGTTAACATTTTCTTGTTTTGTAATTGTTGTAGCTTCTTAATGTGCATACTGTTAATTGCTGTTGTTTGTCGAAACACTATGGCCCTCATTATGACATTAGAGGTAAATCCCACTTACTGCCATTCTGATAGCTGCCAACTTACCGTGGCAGTGGCTGATATCCGTTTACCATATTATGACACACAGACACAAATCCTTCATTATTCAGCCACATACACAAATCTGTCAGACCAAAGGTCAGTGATAAACCGGTGGTATCAAAACGCACACCTCTACGCCAACAGGACAACACCCATCACATTATGACCACGAATCACCACGGCGGAAAACCATTGGCAGTACATACTGCCGCGCTCACAATGGACACCCACATACAAAACAACACCACATTGGACAATTCAAACAACACACACCTGACACCCATACACACACCACACCCACACACCCACACCACTATAAAACACCCACCCACATTACCCACAACCCTATACCATTACAAAACATTGCCAGCAGAGAGACATCAATTCCACTGACACAACTAGAGCCACACACTACTCACACCTATACACCACTCACGCACTCCACATCACACACCCCAACATATTATTCAACACACCCTCATCAACACACATCACACAACACCTATGGCACCACAAAGACACCCCCGTTTCACAGAAGAGGAGCTAAGGGTCATGGTGGAGGAAGTTGTCAGGGTAGAGCCACAGCTATTTGGAGCATAGGTGCAGCAGATATCTATAGCTAGGAAGATGGAGCTATGGCAGAGAATTGTGGGCAGGGTTAATGCCGTGGGACAGCACCCAGCATCAGGAAGAGGTGGAACAACATATGGGGAAGTTACGTTCCATTGCAGCAAGACACCAGCTCGCTGTTCATAGGACTGGCAGTGGATCCCCACCTCCTCCCCCACAACTCACAGCATGGGAGGAGGAAGTATTGGCAATGCTGCATACTGAGGGCCTGGCTGGAGTCAGAGGAGGACTGGACTCTGGTAACTTAACTCTCTGCAATTATCACCCCCCTACCTGCATACCATCACATACTGTCACCCTCACTCCCATCACTCCACTACATCCCACATACCCCACCATCACAACCCACTCATCCCAATGCCAAACCCTGCATGCTATACCAATGCATGGGCACCCCTCCCAGCCCTGCATGGGCACTCATCACTAAAGCATGCACACTATAGAGAATTAACTAGCCCACCATACACTAACATACACAAGTAAAAGCTTGCAGGGCAAATCCAACCATAGAGGGGAAGCCACGGATGTACAATATGTCAGACACAGAAACCATAACACATCATTTACATCCCCACAGCTACCCCAGCCAATGTCAGAGGAGAGGAGGTGCCAGCAATATCCAGTCCCCCAACAGAAGAGGCCCACAGTGATGACAGCAACTCTGGTCTTCAGGATCTGGATGACCTACATGGCCAATCAGGGACCACTGGACAACTGGTTACCCAGGCCCAGTCACACACCACCACAGAGCCTCCCCATCAGGAAACACCACTGCAGCACCCACCCAGCGTACCCATACCTCTGTCCCCAGGACATGTCTATCAGCAGTGTGTCCACCTCTACAGGGACCCTAGGTCACACCTCACCCCCAAGACAATCAGGGACCTGGGGTCAGTGGCAGTGGGCACACTGTTTAGGGGACAGAGGCACAGGCCAACAGGGACACTGGGTGGACTGCTGTGCACCGGGCAGGACAGGTACAGGGAACCGACTCTCCGGGAGGCACTCTCCAAGATCATGGGAGCCTATCAACATTCCCAGGACACGATGGGCCAGATCCTGGACAATGTGCAGGGGAACAGGCAGCTGCAGGAGGGACAGTACCAGGGGATCAGGGAGGACTTAAAGACCATTAAAAACACCCTGATCTCCATTGCAGGGATGCTGGCAGACATGGACAATATTATGATGGAGGCAGTCTCACACTAGCGGGCCCCTGCCACTAGCGAGACATCTGAAAAGCCTTCCACCTCCGCTGCCTATAGTGGCCAGGAGACCCCGCTACAGGACTCACAGGCCACCAGCACCCCTCTCCCTGCAGAAGGTGAACCACCCCGCAAATTTTCCCCGCCAGGAAATGAGACTCTCCTGATTGTCACCCTTGTGTACCACTCTGTCTCCCTGTCCACCTTGAACTGATATTGCTCCCCTTCCTATGTCTCCTTGGACAATATACCTGTGCCACAAACAGACTGGAACAATACCCTGGACCTTCCTCCATCATCACCCCATCCCAGTGCACTTGCCCCTCTATATATTAGCACTTCAATAAACACCCTTTGAAAAAAAACATTTGGAACATGTCATGTATATCAAATATGTATTCATTGTAAAAGGTACAAACATTGCAAATCAACTGTACAGAGAATGAGCATAGATTAATGACCTGTAGCTGGCTGAAGTGATCATACCAGGAGTAGATGTCAGGTCACCAACATCTGCAAAATGACTTGCCAGAGGGAACAGTAAGTGGGCATAGAAGTGGGAAATATCAGCATGCCATTTTCACACAAATTACAACCAAAGTCATTGAAATGTGAAGTAACACTGTCGTAGGACGTCCTCTCAGTGATCCTTCTGATTCATGCATGTGCCTCATTATAACGTTCTTCTGCCCTTGTCCTGGCATTCCTCACAGGGGTCAGCAGCCATGATAGGTTTGGGCAACAGAGTCACCAGCAAATATTGAGGGGCAACATTTAGCCACACACTATTCTATATGGCCCACACCATATCCATACACCAAAATCTACTGGGTGGGACCCAGCGCTCACCTATTAGCCATACCCTGTGTCTCTGTAGTTAGGGCATCACATTTGGGGAGCTGCTATTCCTTAGGACGAAGGCATCATTCACTGAGCTAGGATACTTAGCATTGACGTGGGAGATGTACTGGTCCACCAAGCACACCATCTGAACATTTATGGCGTGAAAACTCTTACAATTCCTGAGTATCTGTTCATTCTGGTGGGGGGCAAATGCAATATGTGTTCCATCAATCACCCCAATTATGTTGGGGATATGTCCCATTGCATAAAACTCGGCCTTCACTGTGGCCAAATCTTCAACCTGGGGGAAAACAATGTAGCTGCACATGTGTTTTATCAGGGCAGACAATACTCTTGCCAGCACTATTGAGAACATTGGCTGTGACATTCCTGCTGCCAAGCCCACTGTCACTTGGAAAGAACCAGTTGCCAGTAAATGGAGTACTGATAGCACTTGCAGAAGAGGGGGGATCCCAGTGGGGTGACGGATAGCAGATATCAGGTCAGGTTCCAACTGGGTACACAGCTCTGTGATTGTGGCCCTGTCAAGTCTATAAGTGAGGATAAAGTGCCTGCCCCCAGTGTAGCTAAGTCCACCAGGGGTCTGTACACAGGAGTATGTCTCCATCTCCTATTCATCCACAGCGGTAGGAATCTAAGGGACACAAGAGTGAGGAGCCGGTCACAAACTGAACAATAGAGCTACAACAGTAGTTTGCATCCTGTAAATATGTAATGGGTCATTGTGATTTGTCCAGTATGTGCTAATATCTCCTGTGACGCAACATTATTCCAGGGTCTGCCCCCCTGAAATGGCATCCACCTGTCCTGTGTGGAGGGACAGGTGGAAGTGAGGTAATTCCGCTGTCGTTGTGCGCCATTGCGAGAGGACTTCGGGAACTGGTGTGCAACTCCTCATTATATAACATTGGGCCCTATGGGGTACAGTGGCCTATGGTGATCTACGCCGGCGGTGAAGGAATGCACCACCGCGGACGTGACCACCATTTTCCATCATATTAATCACTTGCTACCTGACCTTCCATAGGAGAGGACGTACACTGCATGTGCTGCTGTGACCTGTGTCTGGAACCTACAATGGCCCGTGTGACTGGGGAAAGGGCCCAGCCTTCACTTCAGAGGAGTTGGAGAGACTGGTAGATGGGGTCCTACCCCAGTATGGACCGCTGTATGGGCCTCCAGACCAACAGGTGAGTACATTGTGAGCACTATGCATGTTGCATGAATGCATGGAGTTGTGTGTGTGAAGGCCTCGTGTAAAGGGGGTGGTTGGATGTCCTCTTGGCGGCGTACAGGTTGTGTGCTGGGCCTTGTGTGTGGAAATGGTGATGGGAACGGGTATGGTGGGTCATATGTGTGACAGGCAGAACTGTTTGTCTAATTCTATTTTCCTGTGTGTATTGCTTCTGCAGGTCAGCGCCCATCAAAAGAAGGGTATATGGCGTGCCATAGCCAAGGAGGTGCAGACCCTGGGGGTCTATGGCAGGCAGAGCACCCACTGTTGCAAACAGTGGGAGGACCTGAGATGCTGGGCACATAAGATGGCGGAGGCCCAGGTGGGGATGGCCTCCCAATAAGGAAGGGATGCCCATCGAACCATGACCCCCTGATGGCCCGCATACTGGCAGTTGCCTATCAAGAGCTGGATTGGCGCTTGAAGCCATCACAGCAGCCACAAGGGGGTGAGTACAGTGCCCATCATTACAATTTACACATGGTAAGGTGGGATCCAGATGGGTGATGTGTGATCGTGGGTGCCCCTAGGCCAGGCCTGACATTGCAACGTAGGTCCCCTGGTGGCTAGGGTTTGAAGGGATAATCCCGCTACCTAGCTCGTAGGCATCCACTAATGGTCAAGGCTCCGTTGGTCTCAGGTGTGCTGCATTTGGTGGTGTGTGCCCCTCCCATGCCTTGGTGGCAAGCTATTTCTCTGGTAGTGCAATGCATAGTGTGTAGGCCTGCTCCCTGTGTGTGAGTGTGCTGTGTACGTCAACAGTGGTGTTGGTGCAGCCATTGACCCAGTTTATCCCTTTTCTCTTCCCCCCTTTTTAGGGTCGAGCCCGCGTTGCATGCGCTCGCGCATGCGTATCTCAGCGAGACGCTTTTGTATTTAGAAAAGGGCTCGGAGCCCTGTCAACTTCACGTCAGTGTTTTTTATTGGTTCGTGGGCTTGCCTAATAAAATCTGCTTGCTTTCATTAGTCAATGGCAAGCATATGTCATGCCTTTTCTGGTGGCTAGCCCTCCTCGAGCGCAGCGACCAAGTACAGAAAACATGCGAGGCTCGCTGTTTTCCATCGGGCTCGTGGACTTATTTTTCTCTAATTTACGAGCGCGATCTCGCTTTGCAGAAGTCGAGCGCTTTACAAAGTTAATTTCACTTTTTCGGGTTGTGTACACAAATGCACAGGGAAGATTGTGCTACCCACATAACAGAGGTTACACGGACACTTAATAACATATACATTAAAATCTGAGTTACAATTTATAAATTTGAAAAGTCGGGTTAGGAGTTTACAATGCGATCAGCTCTAACATGAGCAAACGCGAGACCCGTTGCATTGTAAATGCTTGTTTGTTTTGTCATCCTGTCCTTATGTGCAATATCATCATCTGGCGGAGCAGCAAAGGCACCGGCGACAGAGAGAGCTGCATCCCACAGGAGCCAGGAGGCAGAGTCTCAAAAAAAGAGGGATAGGGAGGAATTATGGTCCAGTGTATATCCGCCCAGTGGAAATGTCAAAAATATATGATACACTCTTCCAAACGGAGAGAAAGGGAACTGTGGCAGGGGTCCTAAAATTTAGGAGGAAGAAACCTCACACATCCATGAGGATGTCATGCTTCATCATCGGAGTTGCTCCTCGTCAGACCGGCACTGCAATGTCTGACGGGCACCACCCCAGGTGGGGGGGATCTTTGCCGGAGATCTTTTTCAATGATGGTGCCGTGACCCCAGAAGTGAATAAGTAACAGAGGAGATCAAAGGAATAGTGGTTAAAATTGGCTCTCAGAACCTCCAACGGGTAAACGATTTATTAGACCAGATGGAAGGTAGGGACCAAGGTTAAAAAATGTGGTCATGAGAGTGAAACAGAGATAATGGTCAATCACTTTATATCAAAGGTAACAATGGGGGGGGGTTGGAGAATTTCCAAACCAGCCCCAACATGGGTCAACATGTTTCGCATCCTGGTGGTCCATACGGATCCAGTGATGCTTCGTCAGGACCTAGATGACTATGTGTATCTCCTAATTGTAAGTGCCAAGTGTGTCTCCTTAATCATAAGGGTGTGCGGATTACTATTAACCAGAGATTTTCAGGAAAAAGTAACCAGTCACTTACATCAGTATGGAACCCATAATTCATAACTGTCGCCCTGCAAATGAAATTACACAGGTCAATCAAAGGCAAGGGCGAATCAAACCAAGTTACTATAGGTGGAAAAAATGTAGTGGGAAAGAAGGCAACGTGCTACACAGTGTAAGTGTCAACTAGTGAAAAAATGCATGCACTTATACATCGTCTTGGCTTACCGTCCCAATTTAAAGAACGCGCTTCCTAGGAACACATAGACCAATAGTCAGATGCAAATTAAGTCTAAGGAAGAGGTGCAGAAAGGTTAAAAAAGAGAAAAGAAGAACAATTAGTTGTCAAGGTACATCACGTTCAAAATATCATGGAAGAGTAGACCTACTCTATAGGTAAGATTGCAGTTCCTATTATCAGGGTAGGTAGAGTGTGTGCTTTGATAAATAATAAATCAAAACGCTGTTATGACTAAGAAGATAAACCCAGAGAGTAATGGAAACGAGGGTTTGGTATTTTAAATCCAAAGATAGTGGACTGAATAAAAACCAGTAAAGATAACAGACAGCCCTTAGGCAAAATGTTGGCTCGTTTTATAATGAATTTAAAAATATAATGAGTCCAAGCAGGTGAAAGTCGGGGGAGTAACCGGATATGCCGGGAAGACATCATATTGAGTCACAGTAAGTAATAAAGGAAATAAATAATAATACAGAGCAATTGGTGAAGATAGGCCGGGTCCCGAAATAGTGGATGCGGGCCACAATCGTACAAACAGGCATACACTTACTTTAAATTGCTGCCGCTGCCAGTCGGGAACCTACCCGGGTCCGTGGTTCCTGAAAAGTGAAAGGAACCACGTATGCGCTGGTGTTATACCCTGCGGTCGGGAAATCACAGATTAGTGTTTTCGGTGCTAGCAGGGTCACACAACTACTCGGCGCTCGAGCGCAATTAGGGAAAAACAGAAAGTGACGACGGGCTCCTACAATAGGAAGCCCCTGGGGAAAGAAAACAGGGATAAAAATCAAAAACGGACTCATAACTATTATGGAGTCCACAGAGGAAAAAGCAGAAAGCAACCCCCAGAACAAAGAAATAGGATAATAATAATACAGCTAAGTCACCTCTGTCTGGGCCATTTCAGTGTAAGTGAAAAAACTACAAGATAAATATATATATAGACTCAAAATATGATTGTGGAGCCAACAATATAAAACAAGGGGCTGTAAAGATATTAAGGTAGGAACACAGCTAAAGACAGTTGGTGGAGTCAATTAATTAAACTCATCCAAGGAATATCATCATTCAATCCCTTAACATGAGTACGTAGTTTAAACACCCATCGTTGCTCTAGCTCAAATAGAGAGTTAGTTGTGTTGCATGAGTTAGTTTGAAGAACAACCCTCCACATGTCATCAGGGCTATGTCTAATCTCAAGGAAGTGAATAGCCAGTTTTGTTGTGGCACGACCACATCTAATATTGCTACGGTGTTTGTTGATTCTCAATTTCACTGCTCTTGTGGTCATTCCTATGTATTGTAAACCACATGGGCAGGTGATCATATATACACAGTTCCTACTATTACAGTTAGTGTGTTTGACCAGTTGCCAAGTGCCTATAGATTCAAAGTCGATGGATTTTAACCGTTTGGTGAAGGTGCAGGCATTACAGGTGCCGCATGGGAAATGGCCAGCCACGGGCGGGATACTCCAGAGTGAATGTTGTCGGGTGGTAAAGGGGCAGACCGAGGTCTAGTGTGGATTAATAGGTCCTTAACATTTGTGGTACGTTTGAAAGCAAATAGAGGTTTAGGAATCTGTTCACCACCACTGCATAGGATTGACCATCTCTTGTTCACAATTTTTTTAAAGGAATTGGAAAGAGGGGTGAAAGTAGACACACAGGTAAGTTTAGTGTCTGTAGTATGTGGGGTGGTAGATATACGTCGTCAATATATCTTCGCCAAAGTTTGATGTTGGCCTGGAAAGGGTTTGTGTTTGGCAGTATGAACCGTGATTCAAAATCAAACATATAGAGGCAAGAAAGACTAGGGGCAAAGGTACTGCCCATTGACGTTCCGCGAATCTAGTGAAAAAGAAGATCCTCGAATTGAAAGAAATTTTCTTTCAAAGCGAGGTCCGCACAATGCATGATAAAGTGTACCGGGGTGGTAAGTGGTTGATTGACAGACAGGAGGGCAGTCTCCACTACTTGCAAAGTGGCCTCTTGTGGGAGGCAGAGTCCACCAACACTGAGGGCACCTGTAGGACGGAGGGCGAGAGAAGCACCACAGCAGAGACTGGAGGGGACAGTTCAGACACAGATACCTCCTCCGATGGAAGCTCCCTGGTGGTGGCAGACACTTCTGTGACCACCCCAGCCAAAGGTACAGCTGCCACCGCGTACCACCACCACCCTCTAAGCAGCCCCTCATTGAGTTTCCCGTGCCCGTTCACCCAGGAGGATGGCCATCTGCTTCGCCCCAGGCACCTCAGGCCCTGCCCCAGTGAGGCCTGCTGCAGTGAGTGAGGAGGCTATTGACCTCCTGAGATCCATCTCTGTAGGGCAGTCAACTATTGTGAATTACATCCAGTGGCTGGCTGCCTCCCCCTCCACGACCTCCCTCCTAGCCACGTCTACAGTCACACCTGCATGCACTACATCATCATCCACTACCAGCATCATCACCACACCAAGCAGAACACACATCTCACTGGCAGACACCTCCACAACAGCCATGCACACGTCCCCTGTGTCCTCTCCCACTGTGTCTGTCCCCCCTCCTAAAATACACAAACACAAGCACCCAGACACCCAACAGCCATCCACCTCACAACAGCATACAGCCCATGCACCTGCACCCAAATCCAGCAGACAGACACCTCCAACAACCACTCTCTCATTCTCCATTCCCATTCCTTCTCCCTCTTCCCACCCCAGTGTCCCTAAAAACTGTTCCTATCCACCATTGACCTCTTCCCCACCCCTACCCCATCCTGCATGTATTACCAGGGTATCACAAACCCAGCCAAGCACCTCAGCCACACCGTCCACGGGCCCAGTCCTACCCACACCCACTCATGGTGGAAAGGGATCCAGGCCACATGTACTGAAGGGGAAGGAGCCTGCCACAGCAGGCAAGAAGGGCAAGGAGCCTGCACCTGCCACCCAAAAGGCCAAGGAGCCTGCACTTGCCTCTCAAAAGGCGAAGGAGCCTGCACCTGCCACCCGAAAGTCCAAGGAGCCTGCACCTGCCACCCAAAAGGCCAAGGATAATGCACCAGCGGGCAGTAAGAGCAAGGAGCCTACACTAGCAGGCAGGAAGGGCAAGGGGCCTGCACCAGCAGGCAGGAAGAGCAAGGAGCCTGAGGCAGCAGCTGTGACGGAGGCCCCACCACCAACCATGGTTGTGCATCAGTCTGAAGGTGCAGGGGATGTGCAGGAGCTTCCCCCCACCAGCAGCACTACCACTGTGCATCCGTCCGAGGGTGCAGGGGATGAGCAGGAGCCTCCCGCCACCAGCAGCACCACCACTTTGCAGCCGTCACCGCCGGCGGACGCTATGTAATCCTGCCTCCATGGGCTGCTGTGCAGCCTGCCTCCTCCAGAACCAGTGGGCAAGACACCCACCTGGGAGACTGTGCCCCATCACTCCCCTTAATCAAGCACAGGGCATGTTGCCCCCTCCAGAACCAGTGGGCAAGATGCCCACTCAACAGACTGTGGCCTTGCACTTCCCAGGATCAAGCACCGGGCATGTTGCCCCCTCCAGAACCAGTGGACAAGACACCCACCCAACAGACTGTGGCCCATCACTCCCCAGGATCAAGCACAGGGCATGTTGCCCCATCCAGAACCAGTGATCTTGTTTCATATCCCGGCTGAGATGCCCCCCTCCCATCCCCCTGAGGTGCCTGCCGATTTACCAACTGATGCCCCTGCAGTGTTTTCTCCGTGTTGAAGCAGCTGACAAGTGGGGCCTTGGACTTTGGCCTGTGGCCTTATGGCCCATGCCAATTTAGGACTGGGCAGTGTCTCTTTTTCTCTAAATTTGTATATATCTGTTTTATTGCCTAACTTATTATTTCTACTGACTGTGATGATCTTATTACATACACGTTTTTTCCTTGCATTATTCATCCGATTTACGTGGATAAATTGTTTTTGTAGTGCATCTGGTTGTGTGTATGGTGTGTGTGTTTGGGGTGTGTTGCAGGGTCTTAATATGGTGTGCAGAACATTGACAGGCTGTAGGCGGCTACTGCTGTGGTGGCTGTCGGTGTGGTATGTTGGCTGTCTTTCGGAGATCTTTCCGCCATGGTCATAATTTGGCAGTAGTTACCACCAGCCTGTTGCAGGTATTACCACCACTTTATCACCGACCGCCAGGGTTGTAATGGGGGCCTATATGTTTTCGAGCATGTGAGAAGCCAGACAATAAACATATGCCCTCAATTATGGCACCAAGCAAAGGAAGCAGGTTATTTTGACCTTCCCCAGAAGAGATCTTCTCTCTCCTCCATCAATGTACCCCTTATTCCTTTCATTTTACAATCCACCTGCTGATATCCACCATTTAACCTTTACATTCTATTGTCTATTCAATTTTTCATCCATCATTCAGTCTTTCACCATTCTTTCTGTCCACCCTTCCATATCCAAACCTATCCATCCATCTCCAAACCTGTCCATCCATCAATCCATCCATCGACACATCCTTTCATTTATTCATCTCTTTATCAACCCTTTCACTCATATATCCATCATTTCGCTCATCCATCAACCCTTTCACTCCTTCATTCCATCCCATCTTTCACTCGATCAATCCATCCTCCCTTTCACGCATTCATTGATCCATCCTCCTTCATTTTAATTCATTCATCCACCCATTTACTTGTCAATCCATCTGCCCTTTTTTCCATCCATCCACCAACTCTCACTTTCACTCTTTCATTCTTACTTCCGTACTTACATCCATCCTTTCTATCTATACATCAAACCTTTCCAACCTTTCACTCACCCATCCATCCAGCCTTTTACTCGCACACCCACCCATCCATCCTTTTTCTCATTCAGCCTCCTACCCTTCCTATAATGTTATTTATGAAGCTTTGCTGCCAGGCTGCAGACAAAGGAGGCCCATCAAGAAATCCACTCCATTTTGTAGCGGGGTTCGCGCTGCCCCTGTTCTCGAGTGTTCACATGCATTGAAATAAACAAGCAGACAAGCATGTGCTAAGTGTTCAACACATTTTCTTTAAAACACCTCCTGAGAATGTCTCCATTCTTTCCCTCTTTCTCTTGTTTTTCTCTCATAAAAATACACGCACTCAAGCAGGCAAAAACACACACATAAGCAGATACACAAAAGACTTAGGTGCACTGAGACATAAAACATACCAGCCATCCACCCCACCCCTGCCCATAAAACTACTCCTCCCCTCTGCCCTAAGGCCCAAATCCACAAAACTAACCTAAGCCCCCACCCCAAATCTACCTTGACTCCCATGGCCTTGAGCCATAAATTCCAAAAACTACTCGACACCCCGCTATGAGCCCTAAAACCCCCATGCAGCCCTCAATACCTCCTCAAACTACCCCAACAACTCCACCCTGCCCTGAGGTCTAAATTCCAAAAACTACCCAGCCCCTGGCCTGCCTACCCTTAAATCTACCCCAACCCTGAGCCAAGGTGCCGCTTCTGTACACCCTGAGCCCTAAAGCCCCCAACACCCCCAAAAAAAACCCAGCCCCTCTTACCTCAACCGATCCTTCTTCCTGCTCCTTCCTACTTGCCTCCATTCCTCCCCCACCCTACGCTCTAAACCCCCTGTGCACCACTAATAACCTCCCCATGGCCTCCCTGCCTTTAATCTACCCTGACCACCCCCTAAGCAGATTTCACCAAACTCCCCTGACTCCTCTGGCCCCCTTTCCTTTTAAGGTACTCCAACCGTCCCTGGCTCTGAGCCCTAAACCTCCCCCCACACAGCCCCCCCCCAAAAAAAAAATGTAAAACCACCAGCCCCACTCACCTCAACCGGTCTGTCTTCCCGCTCCTTCCTGCTTGCCCGCCCATCCTCACAGCTAGGCTGCTGCCTGAACCATGTGAACCATGTATATTCACCCTGCCTTAACCATGCAAATGTGTAATTAAGACATATGCATTGTTCAGACAACCGTTGGTCAGCTTGTGGCCTTCTGGTATGCATGGCTGTGCCCATGTAGTTTAGGCCATTTCCCTCTGTGAGTACAGGCCCATTTAAAACACTGGAGATAAACCTTTTCCTTTTGACTCACTAAATAAGAGGGTGAACCATAATCCTTATTCTGGAGTGCAAAGGGTCAGGTTTGTTTTTGTAAATTTCTAAAAATTTACATTTGTGGACATTGCAAACTTCCAAGGCAAACTACGTCTTGTAATGCTTACTTTCAACTCCTTTAGTAGTATACATGTATCACTGCAAATCTCTCTGCACTCGTTGCAGAGAAATCCACTGTAATAACTGGATTCATGCCTGATAATAATCCTTTTATAAATTATTGACAAGTGTAAATGGAGGTAATCTCATCCATGAATGTGAATTTACTGCTGAAAATAGCACTGTGATGAGGGCCGTGGTTGATGTGACAGTGAGGTATACATTTATATTGTAACTTATTGTTGAAATAGTCAACTATCAATACTTCTAATCATGGTCAGGATTCCTTATTTGCTTGTGCAATTCATCAGCCGGCATATCACTTTTTTTAAAGTGTAGGAAAGTCCACCTTTTTGCCCTGGTCACCCCCAAAAAATGTTGGACAGATATTGGTGGGTATTGACTCTTGGCTGTGTCCTTGGTACTGCTTACCAGTCCCATGGCCAGTGCTCTGTATAAAGTGGATATGGAAATTAAGCTAATTATAATTGGCATATCAACCTGCTTTAAGTCCCTAGTATGTGGTAGGGCATGCAGGTTTAGGGACCACAGTATAGGTGGTGGTCCCATAGGTGTACTGCTGAGGTGCCCAGTGTCATTTTAGAGGTAGGTTTGCCTTGCTGGCTACTTTAAACTAAAGTTATATGCAAATTCTACTTTGGAATTAAAAGTGCTTCCAAAGTATTAAACTACCTAATTTTTACATATATGTCACCCATAAGGTGTGCCCTGTGTCCCCTTAGGGTTGGGTGGCATGTAACTATAAGCAGGGACCTTATGAAAATTGTTCCATAGGCCCTGGTGAGGTAAAACAGCCACATTCGTGTTCCCTCTCTGTAGTGAATGGCCTCCATAGGCTAACATGTGGAGTCTTTATTTTATTTAACAAAGTCCCCATAAGAGACAGATACCTTGCGTTTGGTATCCAATTTATTGTTATTAAATCCCATAACTTGCCATTTTTGGATTTAATATAACTAGTGCAGGTACAGAGTTTTAAAACTCTACCTAAAAGTTGCCAACTTCAGCTCTGTGGTGTCCTTCTCTTATTGGCCAGCCTCTGGCAGCCTGGCCAGGCCGCCTTGATGAGGTGTGAAGTGTCCTAGGCTGACCTAGGCTGAACACAAAGTATCTGCCTGGGGGAGGAGATCTGCTTCAGCAGATGGTGAAATAGGATCAAGGGAGAGCAGCCAAACTGGTCTCCAAAGACAGGGAAGGACATTTGGAGCAGCACAGGACCTCCCCCATTTCCTGCAACCACAGACAATTGGGTGCCATCTTGATTAGATTAGGAGAGGGCAGGAGAGAGGTGTGTTTAGTGTTTTCTGCCACACCAGTGGGTGGGCCTAGCCCCATCTAACCTCCAAAAATCACTTTCAGCCATGTTGAATTTTTGAAGACTGTTGCTCCCTGGGATTGATTTTTACCACACTTCCCAGTAAGTGGTCATCAAAGGGGGAAGGAGCCTGCCTTTGATTGGACAACTAGGACCCCCCTGCTTTCCACCCCAGGAGCAAGGATAAATATGGCAGAACTGCACCCACACCTCACATTCATACAAGGAAGAACATCAGAAGAAGGACTGCCCTGCTGGACCCCTGAACTGCACCTGGACACAACAATTTGAAGGACTGCACAAGCTCCACACTGGGCTTTACCACTAAAAGGACTTTGCCTGGCTTCAAATTATTCAAGAAGGGACTCCCTGCTTGCTACAGGTGAAAAATAGTTGACCAGAGTCCCTGGCATCAAATCCTGAAGAAGCTGACCAGCTGACCACTGTTCAGTGGTCATTTTGAAGATTTGTATCCAAGTGCATTCTGGAAGTTGGAGTCCTAACCCTCAAGGAGCAACTCAGAGCTTCTGAAACCTTGGGGTGAGCTGTGGACATCTAAAGGAAATTCAAACACCTTCTGGAAGAAGATCTAGAAGTTTGGAGAAGATTGGAGAATTTTTGTAAAAAAGCTCAATAAAGAAACCGACCCACCGTCAAGAGTCAAGCTGACTTACCTCAACAGCAACTTGTAGATGCGTCCTGCTGAAAAGCTCTGGAGCCCAGGATTTCCAGGATTTCACCAGGGGCTCCTTGTAAGGCAATCTGACGACTTCTACTCAAAATCGTCTTGCTGTGGAGGGTCGTCTGAAGTCGAAGAGAAAAAGCTCCAAAAAAGTGACAAAGTAGGAAGGTAAAAAGTTGACCGGAACTTCCCGCTCATCATAGCTGAAGAGGTCTCCAGGGACATCGGATCAAGATTCAGCTTTGGCCTGAATAAAGATTTTCATCCATGAACAATTATCTAAGTCTGAAGGTAAAAATTTGACTGGGACTTCCCTCACAGTGTAGCCCAAGAGGGCTCCAAGAACATATGGTCAAGATTCAGCTTTGGCCTGGATCGATATTTTCATCCTGAAAAATTGTCTAAGTCCGAACGTAGAAATCTTCACTGAGGTCTCCCGCAAAACGTATCTGAAGAGCGCTCCAGGGAGGTCGGATCAGATTTGTGACTTTTTCCCCTTGAAGAAAATCTTCAAGAAAATGACTAAGTCTGAGGGTGAACTTTTGACTGAGCCCTCCCGCTTACTGTAGCCGAGCAGGGCTCTATCGCGGTCGGCCTAAAACTTTGACTTTTTCCCAGTTGAGTTGTGACCAGATTACCAGATTGGAGCTTTTGTCTCCAGTTACACTTATCCGACTTTAATCATTTTGGTGTCATTTTAAAGATATAAATATAATCTATTCTTATAAGTTGGTGTTGGATCTTTATTGTGTTTTGTGTTGTACTTATTTATTGTTTTGTGATTGTAAGGGCTTCACACACTTATCGCCTAGGTTAAACCTTGATGCTTGTTGCCAAGCTAGCAAGGGTTGAGCTGGGTTTAATTTATTGAGACCTAAATGGACCTACGTGGAGGTTAGTGGCCTATTGCTAAGTGTAGGTACTTACTTGCCCTTACTAATAATTCTCTTTCCAAAATAAAGATATATGACCCAATTCACACACATAACTTACTTTTTGACTAAGAGTAAGTCAGGAGTATTCTCGGCTTAAACCTTGAATTCATGCATAAGCCTGGATGACTGCAAAAGTAAGTCACATCTATTGAGAACAAAATATTTCCAAATCAGGCTCACAATATCAGGGACAGGCGTGTATAAAATCCTTAGTTTCCCATTTATACCTTTAACCGCATGCAGATAACTGAGTCATGTCTCTGAGTTGCAAGAACATAATTACAAAGAGTACTCCTGATTCCAACTTACTATTGAAATACTCCTACCATACTCCTGGTATTCAGAAATAAGTCAGGAGTACTACACATACAGGTCACATCTACTCAGAACAAAATCATTGCAAATCAGGATTATGTTTGGGCCCACATCCAAGAGGATTCTGAAATAAGGACCCCCGTAACTTCATGCAAATGAGCAAAACAAATCATTTGGTATTTGTAGGTTAACATTGTACACCTCAATGAATCCTAATTCTAAGTGTATAGTAGAGGAGGTTTTCACGTTAGGGCATTGGGGCTACACCTCCCTGCTTTGTTGTACTAATAGTGAATAATACTCTTTTATTCACTTTTGGTATAAACAGAAACTGCTGTCTAGAAGCATTCTCAGACAGTTCTGCTAGAGAGAATGTCTGTCCCAAAGGAGCTTGCACCAGACATCAAAGATTATCCAGGGCTGGTGATTCTCCCAGCCCTGGCCTCAGATCCCTGGCACATCTCAGTTCCTCCCAATCTGTGATGCGTTGAAGTGTCACAGATAAAGTTAATCAGCAGTGCCTGTGACTCAGAGAGTCACCCCACGCTTTCCCAACTTGTCATAGAGTTGGATAAGGGAGGAGTGAATAGGCAGGGACTAAAAACTCAAATCTGTGACTGCACAGGTTTGAGGTTTTAGTTTCAAGTGACAGAGGCTGAAAGAAGCAGCAGTACTCCAAACAAGACCTGCACAGATAGCAAGGTAAGTTAAAAATGTTTTGCAATACCATGTAGGTATGTGTGAGAGTCTGTGTCTGTGAAAGTGTGTTTATGTGAGCAGATCTGTGTGCCTATGTGCACATGCTTGTGTAAAAGTGAGAGTGTCTGTCAAGGAGTGAGCCAAAGTGAGGGTAATGAGCGATATAAAGAGTGAGTATGAGTGAGAATGATTGAGTGAGGGAGAATGACAAGGAGTGTAACTAAATGGTTCTGTTTGTGAGACTGAGTGAGGCAAGCCTGAGTGAGTCTTAGTGAGTCAAAATGAGTGGGACAGAGTGAATCAGTGTGAGATTGAGGCACACTGAGTCAGACTGATTGAGAATGATTGTGTCTGAGCAAGTCTGAGTAAGAATGAGTGTGAATGAGTGAGTCTGAGTGAGTGTGAGTGAGTCAGGGTGAATCAGAATGAGCATGACAGTAATTCAGTGAGAATGAGTGAGTCAGAATGAGTCAGAATGAGGGAGGCTGAGTGGGACTGAGAATAAATGAGTATGAGTGAGTCACAGTGAGAATGAATCATGATGAAAAGAAATGAGTGCATAAGGGAGGTGTTATGAGGAGAATCAGAAAAATAGGTAAGCATGAGTGAGACTGAGTGGGAATGAGTGAGTCAGAGTGAAACAGAGTGTAACTGAGCAAGTATGAGTAAAACTGAGTGAGTCAGAGTGACATTGTGTGAGTCATACCGAGTGGGACTGAGTGAGAATGAGTGGAACTGATTGAGTATGAGTGAGTCAGAGTGAAATTGAGTGAGCTGGAGTGAGAGGGACTTAGTAAATCAGGGAGAACGAGTGAATCATGGGGAGACTCAGGGAAACTAGGTGAGAATGAGTGAGGCTGAGTGATTTAATGTGAGACTGAGTGAGACTAAGTGAGTCAGAGTGAGACTGAGTCAATCAGAATCATTGAGAACGATTGGGATTGAGTGAGTCCAAGTGAGAATGAATCATTGAAACTGAGTGAGTGTAAGTAAAAGTGTCTGATTACTAAGTGCGAGTGTGGATAAGTGAGAGATTAAGGCTGACTGCAGCAAGTGTGAGTGAACCACTCAAACCCTCCATTCAAGCCAAGGATTACGCCCACCACTCTAAATGGTCACCAGCCACCACTAGTGTTGAGCAAGTCTTCAAACCGCAAACAAAAGTGTCTGAGGACTCTTTTTATTGATACAGCTTAGCCTCATTATACTTGTCATTATCCTCTTTTTTTTAAGTTGGCTTACATATGCCGTGGGCCATTTAATGAGGTCTTGAATAAAAAATTAAAGCAACCACAGCTTGTGAAAACTCACATAATTGTTGCACCTACTTTTGCAGTTTTCGGACAACTCATGTACACATGAAATGGAATGCTAGCAGTGGAATGCTTAATTGAAAGGCTTTTCCCAGTGTAAGAGTTAGAATTATGCTTGATGGGTTCCTATTCTAAGGCCCAAAAGGTTTTATCAGATCTCCCCTATGAGTTGAGCAATCAATCAATCAAATTTCTTAAGCGTGCTACTCACCCGTTAGGGTCTCAAGGCGCTAGGGGTGAGGGGGGGAATGTTACTGTTTGAAAGCCAGGTTTTGTGGTGCTTTCTGAAAGTTAGGAGGTCCTGGGTCTTGCGTAGGTTGGTGGGGAGGGTGTTCCAGGTTTTGGCGGTTAGGTGGGAGAAGGATCCGCTGCCGGAGGTGGTGCATTGGATGCGGGGGACTTTTGCGAGGGCGAGGTCGGCGGAGCGGAGCTGGCGGGTCGGGATGTGGAAGTTGATTTGTTTGTTGAGGTAGGCCGGTCCGGTGTCATGGAGGGCTTTGTGAGTGTGAATTAGGATTTTGAAGACGATCCTTTTGTTGATGGGCAGCCAGTGTAGGGATCTGAGGTGAGCAGAGATGTGCTCGTGGTGAGGGAGGTTGAGGATGAGACGTGGGGCGGCGTTCTGGATGCGCTGGAGTTTTCTCTGAAGCTTGGCTGCGGTCCCTGCGTAGAGGGTGTTGCTGTAGTCCAGTCTGCTGCTGATGAGGGCGTGGGTGACCATTCTTCTGGTTTACATTGGCATCCACTTGAAGGTGTCGCATAGCATGCGGAGGGTGTTGAAGCAGGAGGATGATATGGCATTGATTTGTTGAGTCATGGAGAGAGACGAGTCTAGTATGACGCTGAGATTGCGTGCGTGGGTGGTGGGTATCAGGGGTGGTCCTGGGGTGGCAGGCCACCATGAGTCGTTCCATGCTGTCTTGTTGGGTCCGTAGATGATGATATTAGTTGTTCTTGAGTTCAGTTTGAGGTGGCTAGATGTCATCCAGCTAGCGATGGAGAGGAGTCCGGCGTGGAGGTTGTTCTTCGCGGTAGATGGATTCCTCATGAAGGAGAGAATGGGACTGGATGTTGTCGGCATATAATACAATAACGCAATAACACAATTAAGAGAGTGGGTGCCATTTAACAAGTGAATAAACTGCCTTTGCACATTAGGTCCATTTCAAAAGCCTTCATATTGGAAGATAAAAGAGTCCAGCGTGTTGCCCAGTACACCCAATGAGTTTTTGGTTAAATTGTACTCCCAGACACTTATAGACAACATTTCATTTCCACTTATGGCCATAATTACATATAGGGATGTGAGAAAGTAGACTCTCCCTACCATGGTTACTCCCATTTTTGGCATGTTTGTCAGTGTGTTTTGACTGTGTCACTGGGGTCCTGCTAGTCAGGACCCCAGTGCTTATGGATTGTGGTTTACTTGTCAGTATGTTTGACTGTTTTTGTCAGTATGCTTTACTGTGTCACTGGGATCCTGCTAACTAGGACCCCAATGCTCATGCTCTCTCTGGTTCCAAATGTGTCCTTACATACTGGTAACTCAGTATTTAACTACGAATTGGCATAATGGACCCCCATTATAAATACCTAGTATATGGTACCTAGGTACCCAGGTACCCAGGGCATTGGGGTTCCAGGGGATCCACATGGGATACAACATTTCTTTTGCCACCCATAGGGAGCCCATGCAAAGTCTTCTACAGAACTGCCATTGCAGCTTGTATAAAATAGTGCATGCACTTTTTCACTGCGATTTTCACTGCACCAGATCACTTATAAGTCACCTATATGTCAAACCTTCAGTTCCTGAAGGCTGGGTGCAAAGTACCTGTTTGTGAGGTCACTCCAGCACTACAAGAGGTGCATCCACATTGCCCAGACCCATATTTCCAGACTTCATGAGTGCGGGAACGCCATTTTAAGTGTGCACTGCACACAGGTCAGTACCAATGTACATCTTCACAATGGTAACTCCGAATATGGCCATGTAAGGTGTCTAGCAACTGGGAATTGTACCCCAATACTGATTCCAGTATTGGTTGCACAGTCCCATGCACTCTGGGGGCTCCACAGTGGACCCCCAGTACTGTAATACCAACCTTCTGAGGTTTTCACTGCAGCCCCAGCTGCTGCCACCTCACAGACAGGCTTCTGCTCTTCTGGGGCTTAAGCAGCTCAATCCCAGGAAGGCAGATCACTGCATTTCCTTCAGGAGAGGGGTGTTACACCCTCTCCCTTTGGAAATAGGTGTTACAGGCATGGGAGGGGTATCCTCCCAGAGCCTCTGGAAATGCTTTGAAGGGCACAGATGGTGCTCTCCTTGCATAATCCAGTCTACACCGGTTCAGGGATCCCCAGTCCCTCCTCTGGTGCAAAACCGGACAAGGGAAAGGGGAGTGACTACTCCCCTGTCCATCACCACCCCAGGGTGGTGCCATCTTGGACTCCAAGGTGGTGGGGCACTATGGGAGGATCTGAGTGGCCAGTGCCAGCAGGTGACATCAGAGACCTCCTGATAGGTGCTTAACTGGTTAGGTGACCAATCTCCTCTCAGGGCTATTTAGGGTCTCTCCTCTGGGTGTTTCTTGAGATTCAGATTACAAGATTCCAGCAGGAATCCTTTATTTCATCTTCTACCGACGGATCAACTACTGACTGCTCCAGGAACTCTACAAATGTGCAACAAAGAAGCAAAGACGACTTCTGCAAGATTGTATCTTCAGCTCCTGCCAGCAACTGCAACAGTTTCCAGGTTGTGCATCCTCTGAGGACTACCTGTCTTCAGCCTGCACCAGAAGAAACAAAGGGATTTCCTGTGGAGAGACAGACTCACTTCCCTGTTTCAGCAGGCATCTCTCTGCAGTGATGACCAGTGGCTTGGGTCCCCTCTCCAGATAACAGGCTTGGATCCAGTGACACAGGTGGAAGACAAAAGTGACTCCAACAGTCCCAACGTCCAGCTGTCCAAATTTGGTGGAGGTAAGAGCTTGCCTCCCCACGCAAGACAGTACCCCCGTGCACTGTGTTTCTTGCAGTTGCCAAGGCTTATGTGTGACCTTCCTAGAAGTTCTTCGTGCACAGCACATCTTAGGCCCTCAGCACTCCATCCTGTGATGCACAGCTTCCTGAGTGGTTCTCCAGTGGCGTGGGAATCCTTTGTGTCGAGCTGCGTGGGACTCCAGTTGCACCTCTTTGTCCCCATGCTGTGGGACCCCTGTGAACACTGCCTGGTCTTCTGAGGGCTCTCTGAGTTGCTGAGAGTCCCCTCTGTCTACCCATCCTGGGTAGAGGCCACCAGGTCCAACCTGGCCCCAGGCAGCACCATTGTCCGTCAACCATGTGTTTTGCATGAGCTAAGGCTTGTTGGCGGAATCCAGCAACATAAACCAGACTGCATTCATCCATCCGGCTTGGGACATCTTCTTCACCAACCAGGAACCTGCATATGTCTTCTTTGGTGTAATACTAATTTTGTCTTCTCACTGGTGATTCCTCTTTTGTACCTTAATCCTGGTGAGCAGGAGTTCCTGTTTACCCTGGATTATTCAGTGCTTCTTGGACCTGGTCCCCTTCTTTCACATGTCTTCAGGTCCAGGAATCCATTGTTGTTGTCTTGCAGTCTCTTCTGGTTCTTGAATTATCTTCTATTAGGACTTCTAGTGTGTTTTAGGAAGTTTGCTGTGTTTTACTCCTTTTTTTCTGGGCTCTGGGGTAGGGTATTTTACTTACCTTTGGTGTTTTCTTACGCTCCCAGCACCCCTCTACATGCTACACTTGCCTACATGGGAAACCGACTTTCGCATTCCACTATTTTAGTATATGGTTTGTGTTCCCCCATGCCCAATGCAACCTATTGATATTTGTCACTGTTTGCACTATTTACTGACTATTTACTTACCTGTTCTTGATCACTAGTGCATATATTGTGTAATTTACTTACCTCCTAAGGAAGTATAGTCTCCAAAGTATTTTTGGCATTGTGTCACTAAAATAAAGTACCTTTACGTTTGGTAACACTGAGTATTGTCTTTCATGTGTGTGAGTACTGTCTGACTACAGTGGTATTGCAAAAGCTTTTCATGTCTCCTAGTTCAGCCTTGGCTGCTATGCCTACAGCTACCTCTAGAGAGCCTGGCTTCTAGACACTGACTACATTTCACGAATAAGGGATAACTGGACCTGGCATAAGATGTAAGTACCTTAGGTACCCATTACAAACTAAGCCAGCATCCTACATTGGTGGTGTAGCGGTGGGATAAGTACTTGCAATTGCCTCATCACTCTGTCACCGGTGCTTTCCACAGAAAAGTGTACTCTATACTTGGGGTTATCCAAAAGTATACCTAATAGTTTCACTTGCATTCTAAAATTCTAAAAGTTAGGTAAAGCAGGTATTTTCTTTCCTTTCACTTTACCCCAACTTTTCTATCACTATATCTTCCTCTGAGGCCACCCCTAGGGTTATCAAAACTACTTATGAGAATCTAGACTTTAAAAGTTTGAGGGGGCTTTGCTTAGAGAGAAGCCTAGAGATATGGAAGAACCCTAACAAAGATTTCCTTTTAAACCTCCTTCTCCAGGATGAACAAGAGCAGTCTGGTCACCAGGTACAGGAGATAGAGGGGGATTCTAACCAGGTAGAAACAGGAGAGGGTCCTGAGGATGCAGGGGAGGGTCCTTCCCAAGATCTTCCCCCTGGTAAACCATCTAGTGTAGCTGGCAGTGGGAGAGGGTCACACACAGGTAGAGCTCCCTTCACACCTATAGGCCAGGATACTAGGATTACACAAGCCAGGAAAAGATCTACCTCTGATCATTCCCATGTCACTTCAGTCTAAGAAGTGTCCCACACATCCAACCCTGAGGACAACTCCCCAGATAGGGAACCCAGAAAGTTGAAGTTGGAGGAGGCCAGATTGAGGCTGCAACAGTTGGCCTTAGATAAGGAAGCCCTAGCTGTGGAAAGGGGAAGACAGGGGTTGGGGTTAGTTCCCGATGGTGGCAGTAACAACAGTAGTTTCAGAAGTTATGAGGACAGCGAGTACACCATTAACTCAAGAAACTTAACAAAATTGTCCCCCCATACAAAGTTGGGGATGATCCAAAAGTGTTTTGCTGCATGTGAAAGTGCCTGTCAAGTTCAAAGGGTCCCTCAGAGGCAGTGGGAATGTGGGTCCAGATGTAGCAAAGGCTTTTACCCATTCTGTGTCTATGGGAAAATGTGTTCGTACATATGGCCCGTGATTCTCTTGTTTTCCTTCTCTGATAAAGGGAGGGACAGACTCCTCACTGTTAGGGAGGAGGACTCAGACAATTAGAACATTCTGAAAAATGCACTCATTGATGGTTTTGGGCTCACCACAGAGCAATACAGAATCAAGTTCAGGGAAACCAAGAAAGAATCGTCACACGACTGGGTTGACTTAGTGGACTGTTCTGTTAAGGCTTTAGAAGGTTGGTCATATGGCAGCAATGTGTCTGATTTCCAGGGTCTATATTATCTGATTTCGAGAGAGCATATACTGAATAGTTGTGTCTGATTTGTTACACTGGTATCTTGTGGACTCAGATCTGACCTCTCCCCAAGAATTGAGAAAGAAGGCAGAGAAATGGGTCAGAACAAGGGTGAGCAGAAAAGCTCATACAGGGGGTATTAGACTTTTCATCCTTGCCCTGGTCTCCCTTAACTTTTTGCCTCTGTGTCCCAGGGTGTTGATGTGTGCTGGACTCTGTTTTTGCTATTTTTGTTACTCTGGGCACTTTACCACTGCTAACCAGTGCTAAAGTGTAAGTGTTCCTATACAAAATGTGTATGTAATTGTTTTTTCCATGATTGGCATATTTGATTTACTAGTAAGTCCCTAGTAAAGTGCACTAGAGGTGCCTAGGGCCTGTAAATCAAATTCTACTAGTGGGCCTGCAGCACTGGTTGTGCCACTCACATAAGAAGCTCTGTAATAATGTCTTAGACCTGCCACTGCAGTGTCTGTGTGTGCAGTTTTTAACTGTAAATTTGACTTGGCAAGTGTACCCACTTGCCAGGCCTAAACCTTGCCTTTTCTTACATGTAAGACAGCCCTAAGGTAGGCCCTAGGTAGCCCAAGGGAAGGGTGCAGTGTATGGTTAAGGTAGGACATATAGGCCCTCATTCTGACCCTGGCGGTCGGTGATAAAGCGGCGGCCAAGCCGCCAACAGGCCGGCGGTCTAAAATATGCAATTCTGACCCTGGCGGGAACCGCCAACACAGCCCGCCAACTTAACACTCCGACCGCCACAGCGGTACAAACAAACAGCGCGGCGGTTCCCGCCAACAGCCCGGCGGCAGACAAAGTACCGCCCACCCTATTACGACCCACCAATCTGCCACCTTTTCCGGGGCGGGAGCACCGCCGATAAGAACACGGCGGAAACAGACTACGAACGGGAAAACGCTCACCTCTACGCACTCCACGCGAGATTCTGGCAGTATGGAGCCAGAGTTACAGGTCATCCCCGCACTCCTATTCCTCCTCATATACCAGGAGCACGCCCGGCGGCGCGGAAGACATCGGTGAGTACTGCACCTACGACACAGGGGAGGGAAAAGATTACCGGCACACACCCACCCACCCACACCCACTACAACACACACATCAATGCATTCCCACAGATCACTGTCACAACCCACAAACCACCCCCCTCCGAAATAATGCAAAGACCAAAAGAAGAGATCATAAACGGGCAGATATATTGAAATATGTACGCCATTAATCCCAAAAAATAAATAAACTATGTACAAAATATATACAGCTACTAAATGTAGTCCAACCACTGTCCGTGGATCACAGGGGTCCTGTGCAAAGGGGCAAGGCCCAGTCCCACGACAAGAACTCCACGGAGAGAACACTGCAGGGGCATCAGAAAGAAAATAGGACAGGCACCTCAGGGGGAAGGGAAGGGGGGGCACCTCAGCCACTTGAGTACACGACGCCAGATCCACGAGGGGACTCCATGACCACTGGGCCATCCTGGGGAGAGCAAAGCCACAGTCCATACAGTCCATACAGTGGGTGGCCTGCCCACTGGGCCATCCTGGGGAGAGCAAAGCCACAGTCCAAACAGTCCATACAGTGGGTGGCCTGCCCACTGGGCCATCCTGGGGAGAGCAAAGCCACAGTCCATACAGTCCATAACAGACCCCACTGCCACTGGAGGAGGCAAGTTGGCCAGAGGACATCCTGCAGCCCTGCCCGAGATAGATCCTGCCCTGCCACGTCTGCCAAAGGGCCAGCGGTTCTTGCCCTGAAGGGCCCAGTTCAGCGGTTCTTGAGACGGCGGGGCCCAGTTCAGCGGTTCTTGAGACGGCGGGGCCCAGTTCAGCGGTTCTTGCCTTGAAGGGCCCAGTTCAGCGGTTCTTGCCCTGAAGGGCCCAGTTCAGCGGTTCTTGAGACGGCGGGGCCCAGTTCAGCGGTTCTTGAGACGGCGGGGCCCAGTTCAGCGGTTCTTGCCTTGAAGGGCCCAGTTCAGCGGTTCTTGCCTTGAAGGGCCCAGTTCAGCGGTTCTTGAGACGGCGGGGCCCAGTTCAGCGGTTCTTGAGACGGCGGGGCCCAGTTCAGCGGTTCTTGCCTTGAAGGGCCCAGTTCAGCGGTTCTTGAGACGGCGGGGCCCAGTTCAGCGGTTCTT
Organism: Pleurodeles waltl; assembly: GCF_031143425.1. Taxonomy (NCBI): domain Eukaryota; kingdom Metazoa; phylum Chordata; class Amphibia; order Caudata; family Salamandridae; genus Pleurodeles; species Pleurodeles waltl. The sequence goes on from NC_090447.1 coordinate 920,069,659, forward strand.
GCCTTGAAGGGCCCAGTTCAGCGGTTCTTGCCTTGAAGGGCCCAGTTCAGCGGTTCTTGAGACGGCGGGGCCCAGTTCAGCGGTTCTTGCCTTGAAGGGCCCAGTTCAGCGGTTCTTGCCCTGAAGGGCCCAGTTCAGCGGTTCTTGCCCTGAAGGGCCCAGTTCAGCGGTTCTTGAGACGGCGGGGCCCAGTTCAGCGGTTCTTGAGACGGCGGGGCCCAGTTCAGCGGTTCTTGCCTTGAAGGGCCCAGTTCAGCGGTTCTTGCCTTGAAGGGCCCAGTTCAGCGGTTCTTGAGACGGCGGGGCCCAGTTCAGCGGTTCTTGAGACGGCGGGGCCCAGTTCAGCGGTTCTTGCCTTGAAGGGCCCAGTTCAGCGGTTCTTGAGACGGCGGGGCCCAGTTCAGCGGTTCTTGCCTTGAAGGGCCCAGTTCAGCGGTTCTTGCCTTGAAGGGCCCAGTTCAGCGGTTCTTGAGACGGCGGGGCCCAGTTCAGCGGTTCTTGCCTTGAAGGGCCCAGTTCAGCGGTTCTTGCCCTGAAGGGCCCAGTTCAGCGGTTCTTGAGACGGCGGGGCCCAGTTCAGCGGTTCTTGAGACGGCGTGGCCCAGTTCAGCGGTTCTTGCCTTGAAGGGCCCAGTTCAGCGGTTCTTGAGACGGCGGGGCCCAGTTCAGCGGTTCTTGCCTTGAAGGGCCCAGTTCAGCGGTTCTTGCCTTGAAGGGCCCAGTTCAGCGGTTCTTGCCTTGAAGGGCCCAGTTCAGCGGTTCTTGAGACGGCGGGGCCCAGTTCAGCGGTTCTTGCCTTGAAGGGCCCAGTTCAGCGGTTCTTGCCTTGAAGGGCCCAGTTCAGCGGTTCTTGAGACGGCGGGGCCCAGTTCAGCGGTTCTTGCCTTGAAGGGCCCAGTTCAGCGGTTCTTGCCTTGAAGGGCCCAGTTCAGCGGTTCTTGAGACGGCGGGGCCCAGTTCAGCGGTTCTTGCCTTGAAGGGCCCAGTTCAGCGGTTCTTGCCTTGAAGGGCCCAGTTCAGCGGTTCTTGCCTTGAAGGGCCCAGTTCAGCGGTTCTTGCCTTGAAGGGCCCAGTTCAGCGGTTCTTGAGACGGCGGACGGTCTATGGCCAACTGCTAAATGCCTGGTGGTGCCCTCCTGGGCAGCGGGGATGGTGCTCCTTCACTGCCCACCTGGGCTGTGGGTGGTGGGGCCCTCCTGGCCAGCTGGGCTGGGTCCTCCCTGGGCAGCGGCTATGGGGCTGGTGGGCTCTCCCGGGGCAGCTGTGCCGGTTCCTCCCGGGGCAGCGGCTATGGGGGTTGTGGGCTCCTCCTGGGCAGCAGGCCTGCTGCCTGACCTCTCCAACTTGCTGCCCTTGCCCTCCTTAGTCGTCGGCCTGTGGCCCTTTCCTCCCTTTGGAGCTGTGGCTGGTGACTGTCTCTGGGTGGTGTCCGGGGGGATGTAGAAGGCGGGCTCCTGCGGCGCCCCTTCCGCCTTCTGCTCCTCTTCCCAGGGGGTGGGCTGGCTGTCCCCTTGCTGCTGGGCGAAGATCCAGACATGCGGGCTGGCGGGCTCCAATACCCCTGCACCCTTGTCAAGGGGGCTGCAGGGCTGGTGGTGGCTGAGGTGCTCTTCTTACCCAGACGAGAAGGAGGGGGGGGCTCAGGGTCAGGAAAGAAGTTAGTAGTGGCGAGGAAGAGCTTCTTGGGACAATGGAGAGTGGTAGGTACAGTGGGAATGGGAGTGGAGGGAGAGGATGTGGTTGTAGGTGAGTCACGTTTGCTGTCTTTGGGTGCAGGTGCAGGAGGGATAGGCTGTCGTGAGGTGGATGGCTGTTGGGTGGGTGGGTGGCTGCGTTTGTGTGGTGTGGAAGAGGGGGTGACAGACACAGTGGGAGAGGACACAGGGGACGTGTAAATGGCAGTGGGGGTGGTGACTGCACGTGTGCGGACTGGAGTGGAGGGTGTGCTGGTGATGGAAACACTGGCTGATGGTGAGGTGAATGGAGGTGTGAGTGTAGACGTCACAGGGAGGGAGGAGGGAGACGAGGAGGTGGGGGTCACAGAGGTGGTAGTGACTGTTGGCATGTCTGCATCGGAATGTTGCGTGTGTGAATGTCTGCGTGATCTGTGGTGCTTATGTTTGGATGAGCTTCTCTTGGGTGTTGAGGTGTGTGCAGGCTGGTCTGATGGTGTGGGTGGGACAGGCAGAGGAACAGGAGACTGGGAGGAGGGAGTTAGTAGAGGCAGGCAGGAGACAGGGACAATGGCTGCCGTCAGTGCTGAGGCCAGAGCCTGGAACGATCGCTGATGGGCAGCCTGACCCGAATGAATGCCCTCCAGGTACGCATTGCTGCGATGAACCTCCCTCTCCACCCCCTGGATGGCATTCAAAAGGGTAGTCTGCCAAACAATGAGCGTTCGGAGGAGGTCAATGACCTCCTCACTGAGGGCAGCGGGGGTAACAGGGGCAGGGCCTGAGGTGCCTGGGGCGAAGGAGATGCCCGGCTTCCTGGCAGAGCGGGCACGGGGCGAACGCGGAGGGGCTGCTGGGAGGGCGGAGATGGTGCGCTGGGTGGCGGCTGTACCTGTAATGGCGGGGGGCACGGATGGTGCCACCCCCGCAAGGGAGCCCCCTTCCGAGGACGTGTCCGTGTCGCTGCAGGCTCCAGTCGTCCCCGTCGTGGAGCTCCCCTCGCCCTCCGTCTCACTGGTCCAGTCTGACTCTGTGGCATGGCCCTCCTGGGCCATGTGAGATGCAGCTCCCTCCTGCCCCGATGCCACTTCTCCTCCGCCTGATGATGCTGATGCACACAAGCACAGAAAGACAAACAAAAAGGGGGGGGGAGAGAGAAATAAAGGGATATTGAGTACATGGATCTCCGGTACAGTTAGCGGACATGACAGACACAGATGCCCCCTGCACTAAGTTGCGCACTTGGGGTCCGCTACGCATTCCGTGGAACATGCCCTACACGCCTAGAGTTGACAACTGCACCCATGGATGACACGGCCCAGGGATGGCTGTACTGACACACTACTGAGGGTGGTGGCTGGGGACACAGGGGCTTACGGGGGTGCCCAGCCTACAGATATCGCCCTGGCCTAGGGGGACCCACAGCCCTCCTCCCCCACCCAGACACCTCCACTGCGCAACAACAGAGTAGATAATGCTTGGACTCACCCCCTTGTGTCTGCTGTGCTGCCCTCACGCGCCCATCCAAATCAGGGTAGGCCACCGCCAGGATCCGGAACATCAGGGGGCTCAGTTGACGGCAGGCACCCCGCCTACGTTGGGAGGCCATCCCCAGCAGAGACTCGGCGGTCTTCTTGGTCCCGCGGCGGATGTCCTCCCACCTCTTGCGGCAGTGGGTGCCCCGTCGATGGTGGACCCCCAGGGCCCGGACTTCCTTGGCGATGGCACGCCAAATCCCGATCTTCTCATGGGCGCGGACCTATGTGACACGTACAGGGAGGGAGAAATACCACGTTCAAGTTACTCAGCATTTTCCTTTCCAGTGGCCCAACGCCCCCCATCCCCGCCAGGCCCCCCGCCAGGCCCAACATGCCCCCCATCCCCGCCAGGCCCCCCGCCAGGCCCCCCGCCAGCCCCAACATGCCCCCCATCCCCGCCAGGCCCCCCGCCATGCCCAACATGCCCCCCATCCCCGCCAGGCCCCCCGCCATGCCCAACATGCCCCCCATCCCCGCCAGGCCCCCCGCCAGGCCCCCCGCCAGGCCCAACATGCCCCCCATCCCCGCCAGGCCCCCCGCCAGGCCCCCCGCCAGCCCCAACATGCCCCCCATCCCCGCCAGGCCCACAAGCCAGCCAGTGGCCCCAAATCCAGATTGAATTAAACTCACTTGTTGGTCTGGAGGACCGTAGAGTAGCGCATACTGGGGGAGGACCCCATCCACAAGTTTCTCCAACTCCTCTCCAGTGAAGGCAGGGGCCCTTTCCCCAGTCGCAGCAGCCATTGTCCCTTCCAGACCGAGGTCACAGCAACACTTGCAGTATAGGTCCTCTCCTGTGAAAGTTCAAGTCGCAAGTGGATAAGTAGATAGAAAATGGCGGTCACGTCCGCGGCGGTGCGTACCGCGGCGGTGCGTCCCGCCACCGCCGGCGCCCTTCGCCATTGGCTCCTGAAACCCATAGGCTTCAATGTTAACCAATGCGGCTTGGCGCCGCGGTCTTCGCCCGCCGCCCGCCGCGGTGTGCCACGCCAGCGCATTGACCTCACATCCCATTGTCACACTTCACAGGTCAGGCAGCCGCCATTTCCAGGGCCCACATGGCTCAATTTCAACTGCGTCACACAGGCCTAGGCCTTGCGTAGCCACTCAGACACGCCATTCACTGCATAGAGAATCGTATACTGTGCTAGCTGTGAGTACGTACCTGTGGGTTGCTTGACTGTGTGCTCCATGTTGTCCTTCCTAGGCACCGTCCGCTGGGTTGGGCGAGGAGACGGATGAATCCTCCCGTGTACCGACCGCTGGTGGACCTGTCGACAATGGAAGAACGCCACATTATCCTGACCTACCGTCTTAACCGTGCCACTATCCATGAACTGTGTGCCCGGCTGGAGCCCGACCTGATGTCCCCCATCCGCCAACCCACAGGGATTCCCCCTCTGGTGCAGGTCCTGTCAGTACTCCATTTCTTGGCAAGTGGGTCATTTCAGACAACCGTGGGAATTGCTTCCGGGATGTCTCAGCCCATGTTTTCAAAGGTGTTATCCAGAGTGTGGTCTGCCCTGATGAAATCCGTGAGGAACTACATCATTTTCCCTGAGGTGGGCGAATTGGCTACAGTGAAGGGTGATTTCTACGCCCTTGGACATATTCCTAACGTAATTGGTGCCATTGATGGGACCCATGTGGCTTTGGTTCCCCCAAGAGACAGGGAGCAGGTGTACAGGAACAGAAAAAGTTACCATTCAATGAACATCCAGGTGGTGTGTTTGGCTGACCAGTACATCTCGCATGTAAATGCCAAATTCCCAGGGTCAGTTCATGACGCCTACATCCTGAGGAATAGCAGCATCCCTTACGTGATGGAACAGCTACAGAGACACCGTGTATGGCTAGTGGGGGACTCTGGGTACCCCAACCTGTCGTGGCTACTGACCCCAGTGAGGAATCCCCGGACAAGGGCAGAGGAACGGTACAATGAGGCCCATGGGCGTACTAGGAGGGTGATCGAACGCACCTTTGGCCTCCTAAAGGCCAGGTTTCGCTGCCTGCATATGACCGGTGGATCCCTAATGTACTCACCTAAGAAGGTGTGTCACATCATCGTGGCCTGCTGCATGCTTCACAACCTGGCTTTGCGCCGCCAGGTGCCTTTCCTGCAGGAGGATGGTCGAGACGGTGGTGTTGTGGCAGCGGTGGAACCTGAGGAGAGTGACGAGGAGGAAGACGACGGGGCTGAAACAGACAACAGGGACAGAATCATTGAACAGTACTTCCAATAGGACACAGGTAACATTTCAAAGATAATTTAGTAAATGTTAACTACTCTGCAGCATCTCTGCTGCCTGTCTATTTGCCCCAGTGTATGATGACTGAGTTTTGGCTTTTCCCTCCCTATTTCAGATCTGGGGTCCCCACTACGAGTCCTGTGCTTCGTTTCCCCATGGACTACAGCTTTGTGGCAGCTGTTTGTTGACTTCACCATGTACAAGGACATATTTGCACTGTCATGTCAATTACAATCTATTGAAATCACAGCCAGACTCCTGATATTTTGGTGCAAAATAGGTGTTTATTGAAGTGCTCAAAATGGGATGGGTGGTTTCAAGTGGGTGGGGACTATGGTGAAGGAATGTCCATGGCAGAGTCCAGAGTAACAGTCACACAGGTGCATTGTCCAGAGGCCTGTGGAGAGATGGAGCATGGGCAGTTCGAGGATGGACAGGGTGACAATGTGGGACAGTGGGATGACATCAGGTGGTATCCATTGCTGGCGGGGGTCTTGACATCCTACTCTGTCTTGCGAGATCTCAGGGCCCTCTTGCGGGGTGGTTCTTCTCCTGCAGGAGGTGGGGGTCTGGTGGGCTGCTGCTGTGCGGGGGCCTCCTGTCCACTAGCGCCAGCGGAGGTGGATGGCTGTTCTTGGTCCAGGCTAGTGGCAGGGGCCCTTGGGTGTTGTTCAGTGTCCGCCCTGCTGTTTACGAGGTCCTGCAGCAGCCCTACCATGGTAACCAGGGTGGTGTTGATGGCTCGGATGTCCTCCCTGTACCCCCGATAGTGTTCCTCCTGCAGCACCTGGATCTCCTGGAACCGGGCCAGTACCGTCGCCATCGTCTCCTGGGAGCGGTTGTATGCTCCCATGATGGTGGTGAGGACCTCGTGGAGAGTGGGTTCCCTGGGCCTCTCCTCCCCCCCCTGTCGCACAGCTGCCCGCCGAGTTGCCCTGTTTCCCTGGGCCTCTGCCCCCTGGCCGGTGTGCCCACTACCACTGCCCCCAGGTCCCTGTTGTTGTTGGGGTGGTGGGTTATCCTGGGTGCCCTGTAGTGGTAGACACACCGCAGATTGACGCGCCCTGGAGACAGAGGCATGGGCCCGCTGGGTGGGAGCTGTGCTGGTGTTCCCAGAGGGGTTAGGGTCTATAGTGGCCTGTGCCTGTGTGAGGGGAACCGACTGTCCAGAGGTCCCCGATGGTCCGGGCTGGTCATCGGTGTCCAGATCGACAGAGCTGCTGTCATCGCTGACGGCCTCTTGGGTGGGGGGTGGGGATAATTCTGGCCCCTCCGCCGCGGTGTGTTGACGGTCGGGTCCTGCAGGGGTATAGAGGTATGGTTATAGTTTCAATGTGTGGCATATGGGTGTATCTGTGGGTTCCCGTGTCCCCAAGTGCTGGCATTCATGTGTGGGGGCTTTGGTGAGGGTGGCTTGTGGGGGGGATGTGTATATGCATTGGGCATGCTTTGGTGATGGGTGTCCATGCTTAGTGGACGCATGCAGGCCTAGGTTTTGGGATGTGTGGGTTGTGATGGTGAGACATTGGCGGGGAATAGGTGTGCTGGGGGTGGGGGTGAGGATGGAGGTGGGGGTGAGGATGGTGGTGGGGGTGAGGGTGGGGGTGAGGATGGGGGTGGGGGTGAGGGTGGGGTTCGAGGATGGGGGTGAGGGTTGGGGTCTGATTTGGCATGCAGGTGGGGGGGAAGCAGTATTGAAGCTTCAACTTACCAGTATCCATTCCTCCGCCGACTCCTGCGAGGCCGTCAGGATGCAGGATGTTCAAGACTTCCTCCTCCCATGATGTGAATTGTGGGGGTTGAGGTGGGGGTCCTCCGCCAGTCTTCTGCACGGCGATGTTGTGCCTGGATACCATGGAACGCACCTTACCCCGTAGGTCGTTCCATCGCTTCCTGATGTCTTCCCGATTTCTGGGGTGCTGTCCCACTGCGTTCACCCTGTCGACAATCCTCTGCCATAGCTCCGTCCTCCGGGCAATGCTGGTGTATTGTATCTGTGTGCCGAACAGCTGGGGCTCTACACGAACGATTTCCTCCACCATAACCCTGAGTTCTTCGTCTGTGAAGCGGGGTTGTCTTTGGGGTGCCATGGGGTGGTGTGTATGATGTGTGGGGTGGAGTATGTGTATTTAAGTGAGTTGAGTGTGGTGGTGTGTGTTGTTTTGTGTGTGGATAGTGTGTGGGTGATGGTGTTGAGTGGCTGTGGCTGTTATGTTTTGGATGCTGGTGTCTCGCTCTTGCCTTCTTTACGAATTTTTAAGCGTAGGGGTTTGTGGGTGATGTGGGTGGGTGTTTTATATTGTATTGTGTGTGTGGGAGTGGTGTGTGTATGTGTATCAGGTGTGTGGGATTCAAATCGTCCAATGTGGGTGAGTTTTGTTCGTTTGTGTGTATTCTGACCGCGCCGGTGTGTCCCGCCAATGGAATACCGCGTTTGAAAGACCGCCGCGTGGATTCGTGGGTCGTAATGGCATGGGCGTATTTCTGTTGGCGTGGCGGTGGAGGTTTGGTCACCTCCACCTTTCCGCCGACCGCTGGTCTGGCGGTCTGTTGTGGCGGTCGGATTTTCGGAGGTTTGCCTTCTGCGGGTCAGAATGACCGTGGCGGGTTTCCGCGACCGCGGCGGGATTATGGAGGATTTCTGACCGGCGGTAGGCGCCTTTTACCGCCGAGGTCAGAATGACCACCATAATAGTAATGTGTTTTTTATGTCCTGACAGTGAAATACTGCTAAATTCATTTTTCACTGTTGCAAGGCCTGTCCCTCTCATAGGTTAACATGGGGGGTACCTTTAAATATGATTAAAGTGTAGCTTCCCTTTGGGAGTGGATAGACATGTGGAGTTTGGGGTGTCTGAGTTCACAATTTAGAAATACATCTGTTAGTAAAGTTGAGTTTAAGATTGTGTGTTCGAATATGCCACTTTTAGAAAGTGAGCATTTTCTTGCTTAAACCATTTCTGTGACTCTGCCTGTTTGTGGATTTTCTGTCTGGGTCAGTTTGACAGTTGGGCTGGTTGCACCTCACACTAGACAGTGACACAAAGGGAGCTGGGGTGTAGCCTGCATTTCCTGATGAGCCATCTGTGCTAGGAGGGAGTGGAGGAGTGGTCACTCACACCTGAAAGGGCTGTGCCTGCCCTCACACAATGTAGTCTCCAATCCCCTGGTGTGTGTATGGGGCCTTGCCTGGGCAAGGCAGGAATTCACAAACAAGAGAGACTTTGCTTTGAAGTAAGCCTAATTCAAAGGGCAAATGGGTATAGAAGGGCACCCAAAACCACAGACTTTAGAACACTTTTGAAAACCAAGAGGAACCTATGCTTGGAGAAGAGCTGAAGAGCTGAGGAAGAACAGTTGCCCTGCCTGTGACTGTGCTTTGTGGAGCTATCCTGCAGTTGCTGCTTCTGCCTTTGCTAGAGGACAAAGACTGGACTTTGTATGCCTTCCTTCTTGTAAAGAACTCTCCAAGGGCTTGATTTAGAGCTTGCCTCCTGTTATTTGAAGTCTCATGGACAGCAAAGACTTCTCTCTGCAAGCACCTGGAGCCTCTGCTGAGACTCCTACTCTGCCAAGTGGTGCCCATCCAGTTCATGGGACCCTGAAAGGAGAAGCTTGAGGCCAAGAGTGAGAAATCCACGCACCGACTGCTGTGCGGGTAAAAGATCAACACAACTCTGATCTGCAGCTTTAAAATCGAAGCGCTGCTGGTTTCGCTTCCGAAAATAGACACTCGCCTGCAACGTGACCGGAAGATCGACGTCAACTGCTGGAGAAACAAAGCACAGCATCGCTGACCGAGGCTGGTGAGATCGCAACCTGTGCTGCGTGGTTTTCAGATCATCGTGCGGCTGGATTTCCAACGCAAACATCGTTGGTCATGCAAAAACGCCACGAGGCCTGCCCGGACCCAAGCGTGCGGTTGAAATCGATGCATCGCTCTCCTGCGGAGAGAAGGCGTGATGCACGCTGACTTGACTGAAGGAGAAATTACGCAAGGTCTCGCTCCTGAGTGATATCGATGCATCGCAAGCTCTTTTTGACACACACTCGCCTGTGCAGGGTTATTTTTGACCCACCCAGGTACATTTTCACGCTAACAGCATTAGTGTTGTGTTTAAAATTACATTAAGACTCTTTTTGTTTTTTAATTGAAAACTTGACTTGTGTATTGTGGATTTTTGTTGTTTTGGTCTTGTTTTGTTTAGATAAATATTTTCTATTATTCTAAACCTGTGTTGTGCCATTTTGTAGTGTTTTCACTAAGTTATTGTGTGTGTTGCTACAAATACTTTACACCTAGCACTCTGAAGTTCAGCAGGGGTTAGCTGAGGGTGATTCTCTTTTACCCTGACTAGAGTGAGGTCCTTGCTTGGACAGGGGGTAACCTGACTGCCAACCAAAGACCCCATTTCTAACAGGGGGTGACAAAGAAAAGAGGAAAGATGGTGAAAAATCTCAGGACAAGCCTAGGGACAAATATAAAAATATAGATCCTTCCTTAGGTCCAAAACACTCCTCTGAGGGTGGGGATAAAACCTCGTCTTCTTCATGCTCTAGGCACAATAAAAAACTTTGGTGCTATATGTGCAGAGGTAAAGGCCATAGGCCAGGGGATAAGTCCTGCCTAGGTGAAGCTCCTGAACCTACCACCACTAATACATCCACTTCAACTTCTAGTGCCCCTAGTAGCAGTAGTAATAGTGGTGGGACTACTGGCAATAGTCAAAGTAAAGGTGTAGTTGGGTTCACTTTGGGGTCTATAATTGAAACTGGGGTAGATGTAGAAACCCCCAAGACATTTTCTGTCTCACCTGGTGGTATTGGCCTTGCCACCCTGGCTTCCTGTCCCCTTAACATGGACAAGTACGAGCAGCCTATTCAAATAAATGGTGTTGAGTCCCAGACCTACAGGGACACAGGTTCCAGTATCACTTTGGTGACTAAAAACCTGGTGTCACCTGCACAACACCTCCTTGGACAGAAGTATCAGGTTACTGATGTCAACAACTCCACTCGGGCTCTCCCCTTAGCTGTAGTGCAACTTAGTTGGGGTGGAGTTACTGGCCCAAATCAGGTGGCGGTATCACCGAGCTTGTCTATAGACTGTCTCTTAGGTAATGACCTAGAGGCCTTAGGTTGGGCTGAGGGTGAGTTTAGGACCCATGCATCTATGCTGGGTGTCCCTAAGGAATTGCTTCCTCTCATTTCAAGTGAAATGAAAAAGCAACGAAGAGAAGGAGCCCTGAAGCCTCAGAATCCTCCTCACTACACAGGTAAAAAGGGGATCAAAGTATCCCTTCCCCATCCTACCACTAAGGATACCATTACTGTGGGGAGAGAGACCTTTCCTGGGGTGGAACTTGTACCAAGGGCGACCAGAGCTGCCACACCTAAAGTCCCAGAGGTAAAGGTCCCACTGTTTGGAACCACCAAACCAGATAAGCAGAACTGCACTGTTTTAGTAAATTTGGAGCGACCCTCCAGCCCTCCCAGAGAAACTTTAATACAGCAGCCTTGCACTACCTCTAAAAACATAGGACAGCAGCCCTGTCTTTATGTGGAGCATTTAGGACAGCAGACCTGTCCTGCTCTGACCCAAGAGGAAACGCAACCCTGTTTTCTCTTAGAGCCATGAGGTCAAACTTTTTACCCTGCTCTGGCCTTGCTAAAAGACCACCCCTGTCCACCACTGCAATCCGTAGGACAGCAGCCCTGTCTTGACATAGGATCAGAGGGACAGTCACACCTCCCCACTTTAAACCTCTTAAATCTTACAAATAGGCAATCTCAGAGTACACACTTGCACTGTTTTCTAGGTAAAAATCTCCAAACAGGGAGGTTTACCTCCCCACAGGGAAGTAACCATATCATGGATGATAACGGGAGTAACCACTCTATTGCAGATCTACTCTCCACTTATCACCACTTAGGCAATAAGGTCTCATCTGGCCAAGCGTAGCCTTATTGTCCTTCTTTTGGGGGGGTTATGTGAGAAAGTAGCCTCTTTCTAGCATGGTTACCACCATTTTTGACTTGTTTGTCAGTGTGTTTTGACTGTGTCACTGGGATCCTGCTAGTCTGGACCCCAGTGCTTATGGTTTGTGGCCTACTTGTCAGTATGTTTCACTGTTTTCGTCAGTATGCTTTACTGTGTCACTGGGGTCCTGCTAACCAGAGCTCCAGTGCTTCTGCTCTGTCTGGTTTTAAATTTGTTCTTACATTCTGAAAACCAAGTATTGCACTCCAAACTGAATACTGGACCCCCATTATAAGTCCCTAATATATGGCAACTAGGTACCCAGGGCATTGGGGTTTCAAAGGATCCATATGGGCTGCAGCATTTCTTTTACCATCCATGGGTAGCCTACGAAAAGGCTTCCGCAAGACTGCCAATGCAGCCTGCCAATGCATGCACTTTTTCACAGCCATTTCCACTGCACCAGGTAACTTATAAGACACCTATATGTCAAACCTTCAGACCCTGAAGGCTGGGTGCAAAATACATGTGTATGAGGGCACTCCTACACTAGCAGAGGTGTCCTCACTTTGTCCCGGCTCATTTTCTCAAACTTCGTCAGTGCAGGGACGCCATTTTAAGTGTGCACTGCTCATAGTTCAATACCTATGTACATCTTCACAATGATAACTCTGAATATGGCCAGGTAAGGTGTCTAATAACTGGGTATTGTACTGCAATACTGATTCCAGTATTGGTTGCACAATCCCATGCACTCTGGGGGCACCACAGTGGACCCCCAGTACTGCCATACCACCCTTCTGAGGTTTGCACTGCAGCCCCAGCTGATGCCACCTCACAGACAGCTTTCTGCCCTTCTGGGGCTTGAGTAACTCAATCCCAGGAAGGCAGAACAATGCATTTCCCTTAGGAGAGGGATGTTACACCCTCTCCCTTAGGAAATAGGTGTTACAGTCATGTGAGAGGTATCCTCCCAGAGGCTTTGAAAATACTTTGAGTGGCCCATATGGTGCCCTCCTTGCATAATCCAGTCTACACCGGTTCAGGAACTCCCAGTCCCTCCTCTGGTGTGAAACTGGACAATGGAAAGGGGAGTGACCACTCCCCTGTCCATCACCACCCCAAGGGTGGTGCCCAGAGCTTCTCCAGAGTGTCCCTGGGTTTTGTCATCTTGGATTCCAAGGTGTTGGGGAACTCTGGGAGCATCTGAGTGGCCAGTGCCAGCAAGTGATTTCAGACACCCCTTCTGATAGGTGGTTACCTGGTTAGGTGACCAATCCCCCTCTCAGGGCTATTTCGGGTCTCCCCTCTTGGTGTTTATTCAGATTCGGATTGCAAGACTCCAGCAGGAAATCTCTGCCAACTTTAATTCATCTTCTGCCTATGGATTAACCGCTGACTGCTCCAGGAACTCTAGAAAACTGCAACAATGAAGCAAAGACAAGATCTGCAACATTGTATCTTCAGCTCCTGCCAGAAACTGCAACAGTTTCCAGGTCATGCATCCTCCGAGGACTGCCTGCCTTCAGCCTGCACCAGAAGAACCAAAGGAATATCACATACAGTGATGGAGTCACTTCCCTGCTTCACCAGGCACCTCTCTGCAGCGGTGACTGGTGGCTTGGGTCGCCTCTCCAGATGACAGGTGTGGCTCCAGCAACACAGGTGATAGACTAAAGTGACTCTGACAGTCCCAATGTCTAGCTGTCCAACTTTGGTGGAGGTAAGAGCTTGCCTCCCCACGCAAGACAGTACCCCAGTGCACTGCATGACTTGCATTTGCCTAGTCTTGTGTGCGACTTTCCAAGAAGTTCTTCAAGCATAGCACAACTTAGTTCCCCAGCACTCCATCCTGAAACGCACAGCTTCCTGAGTGGTTCTCTGGTGGCATGGGAATCCTTTGTGTTGTGCTGCGTGGGCCTCCATTTCCACCTCCTTTGTCCCCATACTGTGGGACTCCTGTGCTTGCTGCCTGGTATCCTGAGGTCTCTCTGAGTTGCTGAGAGCCCCCTCTGTCTCCCGCTCTTGGGTAGAGGCCACCATCTCCCTCATTTTCCTCGGCAGTGCCATTGTCTGCCAACCGCGTGTTTTGCCTGGGCCAAGGCTTGTTGGCGAAATACAGCAACATTAACCAGACTCCATTAATCCATTCTGTGTGGGGTCATCTTCTGCGCCAACCAGAATCCCGCATCTGTCTTCTTTGGTGAAATATTGTCTTTGTCTTCTCACCGGTGGTTCTTTTTATGCACCTTCATCCGGGTTAACAGGGGCTCCTGTCCTCCCTGGACTCTTCAGTGCTTCTTGGTCCCCTTCTTCCACAGGTCTTCAGATCCAGAAATCCATTGTTGGTGTCTTGCAGTCTCATCTTGTTCTTGCATTAGCTTCCATCATGACTTCAAGTGCTTTAGGAAACTTGCTGTGTTTTACTCCTGTTTTCCTGGGTTCTAGTGTGGAGTATTTTACTTACCTTTGGTGTTTTCTTTCACTCCCAGCACTCCTCTACACACTAGACCTGCCTAGGTGGGCAACTGAAATTCGCATTCCACTATTTTAGGATATGGTTTGGGTTCCCCCTGGGCCCATTGCAACCTATTGTGATTTTCACAGTTTGCACTATTTTCTGACTATTTACTTACCTGTTTTTGGTTACTAGTGTATATATTGTGTAATTTATTTACCTCCTAAGGGAGTGTAGTCTCCATAGTATTTTTTGGCATTATGTCACTAAAGTAAAGTACCTTTTACTTTTATTTTGTTAATTTGAAGCAAATTTGCATTATTTATATAGGACAGTCAAAACCTTTTGGAGGCCAACTGCAGTAGAATTGCACATCAACATACATGCATGGTGTGGGATGCATATTGTCCACATATCTAATGTAGCTGGGGAGATATATGCTGAAAAAAGAAATGTAAGTGAGGCAAATAAACCTTAATGAGAGCAGTGGAAAGCACAGAATATTGCTTACTATAAGAAGGGGTCTCACCTTAGGAACCAGAATGTAACCGAAAGGAGCCTGAAACAACAACTCTCTGGGACAAAGATATTCACTGACTCCCAACTGTATCTGACCATTAAAAGACAAAGAATACAAAACACTACCCTCAGAAAGCCCACTGGTCAGAACTCTAGCTCAGTGTGTCAGAAGATCCGAAGAAGTATCCACATCACAAATGAATGCCCAGGAAAAGCCCCTACAATGGCCACAACCAACCAGGGAACAGGCATGTAGGGTCGCTTGTAATACTTCAAACACCATTTTCACACCACATGGTGTACAATAATCACATACACAGATCAATCCATAGGGGAGATCACCTGAGTGAGCCACACTTTAGAGAATCCATGAGATGTGAAATGCCTCGCAGGCGTACTGTCATAACCAGCTAAGCAAGTTTGAACACAAAATTGAAAAGAAATTATTCAGGAATTAAATACAAACATCAGGGAGACCTCACTAGCGTTCCAAAAGATGGAGTCATACGTTCAAGATATATCAAATCCAAGGGATAACAACCTCTACCACTCAATCATAAGCTCTGTCACTCACCCTTGGCCATTTACACCTGAAACTCATGATGCATTTTTGCCCAAGTGAGCACATTATCATCTATCCATGACAGATATCGATTGCCTTGCTTCAATACTATAAGGAATCCTCTCTGCAAGCCTCACCCCAATCTACAACATACTGAGCTTTGACATTAAGAAAAGATGCAGGTCACAGGACAAAAGACAGAATACAAACCACAAGAAGCTAATGAATAGCCTGCTAACAGCAAATCTTAATATCTTGTGCCTCTCAACTGCAGATCGGCGATCAAACATGCTGGTGACATCACTGAAACTATTCTCCATCACAAAGTAGCTTTCTATTACTGACAGAAACCTAGCTGAATCAATGATCCACACCCCTGCTTGACATCCTTGTTCTTCCAAACGGCACTATTCTGTGTCTTAACCGACCACAGTGACAGGAATGACGGATATTAATCATTCATGAGAATTCCCTTCTAATCAAGACTTTCCCAGTAGATAGTATCACATTCCGTGCATACTTGGGTGCAGAAACCTTCACAGCAAAGAGATCAGTATCCACAATACACTGCATTTACCCCTCTGCAGGAGACAACTGACTGTTGATAGATAATGGAAACAATTACAGTACACTCTATGCTACACCCCAATGTCACTTTTCTTTGAGACTTCAACCTTCACTGGAACGATGAGGATAATACGCATGTCTCTACTCTAAAACAACTCTCCTCTAATCGATACTTGACCCAATCCTGCACAAACCTAACAAATAACAAAGAATCAAGGCTCAACCTAATCATATCCAGAGAAGGAGCGCTAACAATTGACTCAATCATACTCAAAGATTGGTCTGATTATCACTCAATCATATTCCACTTGTATGCACTGTAAAAGAGAACTAAAGGGCAAGATACCAAACATAAATGCTGGGTCAGAAGCACAGAAAACATGGACAGAGTGGAACTGATCTTGCTGTGCATGAAAAACCTCACTCCTCCTAGAGTAACCCAGAATGTTCTCAATTTAACCAAGCACTACAAACACATGATATAGGAAATAATGGAGACAGTATCCCCACTGAGTCTCAAAGGATAACAAATCAAATTCTCCCAACCTTGCTACATTCAAATGAGAAAAGGAAAGGAGGAGTCTTAGACAAGCGGAGCCAAGGTGGAGACAGGAACCCTCAGCATTTCTTCTAATTAAACTATGTGAACAATGGAACAACCATAACAAACACATTTAGAATGCAAAAGTAGTGTATTTCAGATCCCAACTTAACCATGCAAGGTTTTACCCAGGGTCACTGTTTGGGATTGTCATTTAACAAACAGAGACAAACGATGTAACTAGGATTAGCAATAACCATTGAAAACTGTGAAGCTTTTTCTTCCTTTTTCAATATAAAAGACTTAAAAATTGAAAGAGCAATTGTGATCAACAAAGAAAGGTTATGAGCCACTTTAGACAATGATCACCAGTCCAACGGTGAATCTTCATCTGCAGTCGAGAAACATACGATGAATCAAACATTCAAGAATAAAAATCAAGCATTCTGGAGTTCAAAACACTAATTGAGGATGAGGTCCACAACAACTTACTATCCATGAAACCAACTTCGCATTTCAATTATTCTATCCCATCCACAATATTAAAGGAACTCAGTCACCTCTTCTCACCCATACTGACAAAAGTCATCAATTCATCACTAAAACAAGGCATTATCCCGGGCTGCCTGAATATTGGGCAAGTGACACCCCTCTAGAAGAAAGTGGGAGCAGACCCTACAACCCTGAGCAGCTTTTGTTTGGTATCAAATATTCCTTTTCTGGACAAATTGATGGAAAAATGTGTACACAATCAGTTGTGTAAGCATATTGATCAATTCAACCTATTCAGCAAATTTCAATCAGGATTGAAACCAAGGCACAACACAGAATCAGCCATTGCTCACATCATGAATGACACCCATAAGATGCTAGTCCGCAATGACTCCTGGCTGCTCATCCTCCTAGACCTCTCATCGGCTTAGACATGGCCAATCACAAAAATCTACTAGAATTGCTGGAAAATAAAATGGGATTATTAGGGAACATGATCTCCTGGTTTGCATCCTTCTTGCAGAACTGTTCACAACGAATAAAATTAGGTAACTCACTCTCAAATGCCTTACCAGTGAGCTGTGGAGTCCTACAAAGGCGGAGCATTTCCCCCACACTTTTTAACCCTATATGGAGCCACTAACAGAAATGTTCAAACAATGAAACCTTGCATATCAGATGTGCTCAGATGATACATAATTATACTTAAAGGTATCCACCCTAGAGGATGTCATCCAACTAAATCACACTCTAGTCAAAACTTAGATCTGGCTATCTCAAAACAACCTCAAGCTGAACTTTAAAAACAGAATTTCCACTTTTCTAGCCTCATAACAGCATCACACACATCCAAAATTGGCTCCATCACCTAGACACTCTCAACTGCAAATCTACTATTATTGATTCCATGAAATCACTTGGAATAACACTGGACAAGAATCTGAATATGCTAGCATAAATCAGTGCAACCACACGCAGTGTGTTATTCCAACAAAAACTACTGAAGAAACTGAAACCATTCTTGCCACCTCCAGACTTCAAACTATCAGTACAGACCACAACCTTCATGCAGCAGCAGGACTGGTAACAGGAACAAGAAGGTCTGAGCACATTACCCCATCACTAAGGTCTTTAAACTGTCTCCATCTTAAGGCCAAAACTAAATTGAAAATTGCTTGCCTCATACATAAAGCTTTACATTATAACTGACCAGAAACCTGGCAAAAAAGATTTGAATCTCAGGAAGCAGCCACATCACCAGAAGTGCAAACTCTCTCAGGCAAGAACCCCCAGATTCAGAAAAGAAAAATCCTATACAAGATCATTTTCAGGATTGGCTTCAAGGATTTAGAATTCCCTAGAGCCCGAGGTTCGATCAAACCCATTGTCCCACATTTTCAAAAAAGAAGTGAACATGGGTACCACAATTACATTAATACCATCCCAGTAGAATCTCTGCACTAACACTGTTGCCCCAGGTACCTGGAACTGAACTGACTCAGGCTCAGAAAGCAATCTTGGAGAAGCTGCCTCGGTGCTTCATAAATGAATGGGGGATGCTTATTAACAATTCTTTTACAATATACTAAATCTTGCATTAACTTTTAGTTCTTAGACTTTGTTTTAAGTTAGGTTTTCATTCCTGTTATGGTTAAGGTCTTTGTTTCTGCTTCCAGTATATGTATAGCACTCTGATACCCTTGAGTCATGTTCGTGCTTTATAAAACACCTTAAATAAAAAAAAAAAAAAAAAATCCTCTCATACCATTTAAATTATACTGAAAAGTCTGGAGGCATGCTTCTTGATGATGCACTCCATATCATGACATCAGCCTCTGAGCTTCTAAAGGAACATGACCGTTAATATTATGTTTGATTACACATGTGTGCCTTTCCCTTGCTGTGCTGTGGGACAGCCTGCCACTTTGTTCAGGTGTGGCCTAATAATACTTGACTTAGGCTTACAATTTCAATTTTGAACTCTATCTGTTTTGATGTCCTGTAAAAGACATGTTCCTTTAACCCTATAGTAAGGATGAAGCGCCAGATGTAGGAAGCTAAAAAACTGCGAGTCGGAAATTGTGAGTCGTTGCGACTCGCAATTTCCGACTCGCAAAATGGTATCCAACAAGAAAAAGCTACTTCATTTTGCGACTCGCAAATGAAGTTGCACCGCAGATTGCGAGTCCGCTGTTAGCGAGGTCGCTTTTTACAACCTCGCTAAAAACGGACTCGCAAATTGCAAGTGGGTGTCACAAATTGCGACTGTGCTTCAAATTGCATGCAGGTGCTGCAAAACAGTCTGAAAAATACTTCCTGGCTCTTGCTGATGACATCACAGCCAGGAAGTTATCAAATACACCTGGGAGGAGGGAGGACCACACCCTTTTCTAACTGCTGAGCAACCACCTGGAGGAACAGCAGCAAGAATGGAAGACTCAGGCAGTGCAGGCAGGAAGAGAAAACTGAAGTTCTCTGAAAAGGAACTTGAGGTGCTGACAGAGGAATGCTGCCAGCACCATGACCAGCTGTTTGGAAGGGCTGCCCTGAGTGTTCCAGATACGGGAAAGAGGAGGATCTGGCAAGACATCCAGGAGAGGATCAACGTCATAGTGGTGAGCCACAGGAGTATTGAAGAAATAAAAAAGAGGTGGTATGACCTGCGCTTCAGGACAAAGGAGAGGGTGGCAGAGTGCCTCAGGGAGATGAGGGGCACAGTAGGAGGCCCATCCACCGTCCCACCACCCACACCCATGGAGGAACTGGTGGAACAGACCCTTGAGCCTGAGGCAGTGGCAGGAATGGGAGTACTGGACACATCAGCGCCAGGGACATCAAAAAGTGAAACATGCATGTACACCCATAACTGCCATACGCCCCCCACCCACCCAGTACACAGCAGCATGCACAACCAAACTAGCTCCATTCCAGACTTGCAACCACCAGAATGGTGCCTTATGGGCACTGTAGTACAGTAGTCAGCTTATAGGCAACTGTTTATTAGGAGGCATACAACAGATGTTAGATACTGACAGTGTGTTCCCTATGTCCCACAGGTCTCCCACAAGACACCCCCACCAGCCAGTCCGTCCAGGGTGCAGAAAGCAGCCAACAGGCAGCACCGGAGTCTGAAGCAGCCACTACAGGGCCCAGCACCACACCACCACACCACCACAGTTCCCTCCAGCTGAACCAATGGACATGGTGGAAACAGA
Organism: Pleurodeles waltl; assembly: GCF_031143425.1. Taxonomy (NCBI): domain Eukaryota; kingdom Metazoa; phylum Chordata; class Amphibia; order Caudata; family Salamandridae; genus Pleurodeles; species Pleurodeles waltl. The sequence continues at coordinate 920,089,453 of NC_090447.1, forward strand.
CACAGCACCTGGTCCCAGCCACAGTGTCAGACAGCAGGACCCTGAAGCACCACTGCGTCGCAGACTCCGGCGGTCATTCTGACCGACCGCCGCCCGCCATGCGGTCACCGCCAAATGGCCGCTCCGCGGTCAAGAGACCGCAGATGCCATTCTGGCTTTCCCGCTGGGCCGGCGGGCGACCGCCAAAAGGCCGCCCGCCGGCCCAGCGGGAAAGCCCCTGCAACATAGAAGTCGGCTCCGAATGGAGCCGGCGGTGTTGCAGGGGTGCGACGGGTGCAGTAGCACCCGTCGCGATTTTCACTGTCTGCAAAGCAGACAGTGAAAATCTTCATGGGGCCCTGTTAGGGGGCCCCTGCACTGCCCATGCCAGTGGCATGGACAGTGCAGGGGCCCCCAGGGGCCCTACGACTCCCGTTCCCGCCATCCTGGTTCTGGCGGTGTAAACCGCCAGAAACAGGCTGGCGGGAAGGGGGTCGGAATCCCCATGGCGGCGCTGCAAGCAGCACCGCCATGGAGGATTCCCTGGGCCAGGGGAAAACCGTCGGGAAACCGCTGGTTCCCCTTTTCTGACCGCGGCTTTACCGCTGAGGTCAGAATGGCCCTGGAAGCACCGCCAGCCTGTTGGCGGTGCTTCCGTGGTCCCCGGCCCTGGCGGTCATGGACCGCCAGGGTCGGAATGACCCCCTCCATGTCCAAGCAGTGTCCCAGGAGGATGGAGGTGACTCATCCATGTCCGCAGCGGAGGCAGCCCTCATATCTGGTCAGCGCCTGCAAACAAGGCAGATGAGAATCATATCTGGGGCAATGCAACGGATGGAGCATAATTTCACCACTGGGCTGGCACAAGTGAATACACAGTTCACACGTTTGAACGATAATGTCGGTGACCTTGCTCTCTCCATACGTCAACTGGTAACAGAACTAGTATCAGAGAGACAGAGTGCAAGGCGCCGCGAGTGGCAACTGGTATACAGATTGGACCGCATGGCTGCATCCATCGTCCACTTCGTAGTCAACACCACAGGGCTGTCACGCCGTACTGTGAGTTTGCAGGTAGACTTCGGCCACTTTGCAGGGGATGTGGCTCGGGGACTAGGTCACATTAGCCACGCTGTGGACATGCTGGAGGCTAGACAGGTGGCTAGGGGCACGGCAGAGACACCTCAGGATAGTGAGGAGAGGTCCACCGTCAGCAGCGCATCTGCCACAGACACACGTGTCTTTAGGAGTGGCAGTGCACGTCAGGGGTCTGCTGACACACCGAGCACTAGCCATGCTGGGCATCCCAGGCGGAGGTGTTAGGCCCATGCACTGCAGGACACACGAGGCACATGAAGTGAATGTGTCCTCATTGCAGGTGGACATTTACAGCCCCTTCACAAAAGTTCAGTTCTTCAATTATTAGGTTTATGTAATAAAACTTCTTGTTTGTTCCATTTCACAACCGGGCTCTTTGTGGGTGACATTAGTGTATGGTGACAGTTACCACGTACCTTCCAAAGTATTGGTTTGCAATGTGGTCCCGTCTCTGTCTGCCTTGATTTGCAATGCTTCTATCGCCAGGATTGCGATGTGGTAGCTCTTGCTCCTCATCCTCCGAATCTGGGTCTTCAGGGGTGAGATGTAGCCCACTTCTGGTGGCAATGTTGGGCAGTATAGTGCATGCGCCAACTATCTTGAATTCTGTTATTGGGGCATACTGGAGCGCAACTCCACTTCTGTGGAGGCTTCGGAATCTTGCCTTTAACAGTCCAAAGGTCCTCTCTATGAAATTTCTGGTCCTCCTATGTGTACTGTTATATTGCCTCTCATTCTCATTGCTGGGTGTTACGTACGGGGTAAGTGTCCATGGTCGTAGCGCATATGCACTGTCACCTGTTTGGCAAAAATGAACAATGTTGGCAGGGCATGGATGTGTGTATGTCTTCAGGGTGTCTGCAGCAATACCTAATAGATATCCGTCTCCAAACTTGCCACGTTCTAGGCGTTGGTGTATCCCAATGTGCCTGAAAATGTACAAGACATGTGTACTCCCTGGAAATTTGGCTACCATGTCAGTGATGATATAATGGGCGTCACATACCACCTGGATGTTCAGTGAGTGGGTACACTTCTGGTTGCGGAACAGATATTCCAGATTTGCAGGAGGGCATATTTGTATATGTGTCCCGTCTACACACCCTATCACATGAGCGAAGTTGGCAATTCTGTAGAATTCCAACTTGGTGCTGTTGATTTCTGCCTCATTCCTGGGTAGGTATATGTATCTGGACATGTGTGTGAGTATGGCATCTAAGAAACATCTGAAGAACCGTGAGAGTGCACTTTGGGATACCCCACCTGCCACAGCAATGACCCCCTGATAGCTACCCGAGGCCAAGAGGTGCAGTGAGCATAGCACTTGCACATGTGTGGGGATGGCGCTGCCGCGCACAGTCTGGCGTTGAAGCTGCGGATTGAGTAGATCTATTAATTCTAATATTGCTCCACTGCTGAGTCTGTATTTATCGTATATCTCCCCCTCTGTTTGTTGGAAAAGTGTCTGCATGGTTCTGTATATCCTCTCCTGTCTCTGGCTCCTCCTCCTCTGCTGTGCGGCATCGACTCTCCTCCTCCTCCTTGCTATCACATATATCTCAGCCATCTTGAGTAGCCCAGATACCTTCTGGGTCTCCTTTTATACTTTGGTTATGGTTACCACCTGCTCTGAGTTAGTGGTAATTTGGGTATGCAAAATGGGCTTTTTGCGACTAGTCTCAATTTGCGAGTGGCTTTTTCATATGGTTTGCGACTTGCAAATTGTGTCTCCCTATTTGCGAGTCGCACAATGGGGTCGCAGAATTTGCGAATCGGTAATGGCTCGCGTCGCAATTTGCGATTCGGAAATGGGGTTCTTGCATCCCATTTCCGATTTTGCAGGGTCGCAAATTGCGATTCGGGCCATTTGCGACTCGCAAATTTTTGCTACATCTGGCCTGAAAAGTCTAACAGTATCCCTCTGTGTTTTTAAAAGTTTTTCAAATTAGTAATATATCTGATGTTCCCCTGCTGTTTTACTCAGGATAGGATAAGGGCTCAGCTGAGGTCTGTATATTGTGCTCCTTATGGTGAGTGCAGCAGAATGACTCTGTGATTCAGCTCTCAGGATATGTCAATATTCTTCTCCTGCTTGCCTATAATAGTGTGGCTTGCTCTTGCACTGTGACTACGGGCATGATTGGGCTACCAATACCTGTCCTGCTTTTCCAGCAGTGTACAGTGTGAACCTTTTTTAATAACCTTCAATAGTTAAAATTGTCTGTTTCTTTGTTTGGTATCTACTGATGTACCTAGCATTAATGAGACCTGTAAGGGTATCAGAGTGCTTTACATAATTTAATTAACAGTGGATATACTGTTGCAAATGTCTGTCCCATAATACTAACCCATAGGGTGGATGTTCAACCAGTATGAATGTTGTAGAATTGTGATGGATGGCTGATCTTGAGAAAGATGGGAGGAGAGTATGGCAGAAGCAAACAGTGTGCTGCCCCCAGAAAGTAATTTTTCCTTCTAATCTTTCCTCTGCTTTCACAGATGACCACTAAAAGCAACACAAAGGAGTTTGCTCATATTTGTGTGCAACTATTTATGGGGATAGCTTTTTTGTCTTGTGGGATACACTTTGTGACACTGACCTAGAAGGATTGTTTGAGAGTTCACAGGATTTTTGAATTGAGGGGCTTTAAGTTGTTGAAAGTTCACAGGTGCCATCCAAATGAGGCATGCGTAGAATAGGTAGTTTGGAGGCTTTCTGTGTAGAGCATTGGGTGAGATACAGGCTAGTTTGAATTAGCTTCAAGCTTCCAGAAGGAGCCAATGAATGGTGATCAATAGGGTTAAGGTGATCATAACTTTTGGAACCCGTAACCAAGTGAGCTGTTTAGATGAGTGCTGCTGTTAGATGTTGTACATATAGTGGTCCTGCCAACAAAGATGGTGTCATATTCGGATTTTGTGAGAACTAGAGAATGGACAATAATCTTGAGATCTTCTGCTAGAATAATGTTTGTGATATTATATAGGAGTCATATTTTGTGTTCACACAACTTGCTAAGGACATTCCAGTATGGATGAAGGTTTGCATGTTCCAATAATGGTTGGGTGCAGTCTAATATGTTTGTGGTACATAGCTATGTTTGTTTAGGAGTGCTACTTTATTGAGGAGAGATCAGAAGATACTCCTTCTTCTGTGGGTTCAATTCAAAGTGAGATGAGTTCTTCCAATATGTGGATCCGTCATTGTTTATCCAAGTGTAGATATGTCCTAAATGGAATGAAAGGTTTGCCTTACTTGGGAGAGCTGGTCTCATATATATTTGTACTCAGATATAGTTGTTGACCACATAATTATTTGGCCTAGTTCACCAAGCCTTTTATACTTGTATATCTGATTTACAACCACAAATGTCTGAAATTATGTTTGCAAGAAGTTCACTGACATTCAATGAAACCCATCTAGTTTCTTATTGCTACAACTCTGAGAAGTGTTTTCCCTTTCTTATCATCTGACAGCTGTCAGCTTATTGTAGCAACTGTTATCTCACTTCTTGACTCTGACAATGCCTTGCACATAAGATTACCTGAATAACTTAGGAAACAAAATGTTGACTTATTCCCAAAAATCTGGGCGGTCCCACAGTGGCACCACATAGGCAAAAGACTATTTTTCAAATATCTATACATTGCCAAAAACTTTAGGTAATGCAGGTCTGCTCTTTTAGAGATGCACATTTCAGTGATATTTTCTATCTTTTTTATTGCAAGCAAATCTGTTATGTATTCTGAAGATTAGACATACCAGACAAGGATGCAGGTATTTTTTTAAAAAATCTTATCTGCCAAGATCTGGAATCTTCTTCTCTATTAATATTCAAAACGTGCCTATTAATTGGCTATTTAGAAAGAAGATTAAATATTAAATAAAGAATATTGGCCATTTATTCTACTATATGCTCTCTAGTCAGTTATTTTACAATTCTATCCCTTAACATTAGAATATCCCTCATGGTCTCAGTGTAATGTATAAATTGGTTAACTGAATACATGTTCAAATGCATGCCAAATCACATGGTTTTGCACCTTCACAGTTTATTTAAATAAACATGAAATCTGTATGCAGAACATCAATTATTTACATCTGGGATAAACCCTGAAACCTACATTCAATCCCTGCGCCGTATTTTCCTTAGTGCTGTTGCTAAAATTCGCTGCCTAATGCCAATTCATCTACCCTTGCAAAATAGTGTTTTTCAGGGAATGATTGTTTATGTGCAGGAAGGATACAGCATCACCATCGGTTGACCAAGTTGTTGGAAGAAGTGGAATCTCATCATCATAAGACAAATGAAGCATTCAATTAAAGCAATTCAGAACTCTTTTAACATTTGGGCAATGTAGGAGTCATCTAAGTATCTAACTAAGCAATAGGAAATCCCTCATAATATCAAGTCACTAATTAAAATGTGCAAGGCTACAAGTATGGAGATAAAAAGTAAAAAAATAAATAAAGGATAAAAAGAAGTTTGAAAAACAACATCTGGGGCAAAATGAGGCCAACCAAAGTTGATAAAAAGGGAAGGTTGCAGCATCTCAGAAGCTCCGTCAAGAGTCTTCTCATGGGTCAAAGAAAGATCTAGGTTCTCTCCCCAAGCATTAGGAAAGTGTGGGGAAAGGGCAAAGAGTTAGGTACCACTCCAACTCCACAGGATCTCTCTCCCTCCAGCTAACTAGAACGATAAATTAAAGTCTAAAGTGAATGATGATATGTCCATTGGTAACACCACATGGATTGGAACTGTCATTGTCAAATCATTTCACATCATACAACAGGCATCTGCAAAATCTAGACAAGTTCCTAGGACTGTAATGGGAAGGTATCCATTTTTGCTTTCCTGTACAACTTCGTAAAAGTTATGAATTGAGCTAATCTCCATGTTCTCTGGTTCTCTATGTACTAACTTCAAGGATACCTTCATGTGAATGAAATCTGAAAAATATGGCACATTGGAAAAAAGAAAACAGCTTTCCCACATCCCTGAAGGCTGAGACCTAGAAGGCCTAGCAAGACTGAACTACAGCAATATAAGAATTAAATTGCACACTTTATTCATGTTAAACAAACACATATAAACAATTCTTTTATAAAATCACCATTAATAAGCCTTGTCTAATTTCATGTTACAGTAAATTGCAATAGTGAAATAACTTTTTAATACATGTCAGTGAATATGATGGGGATCTACATTTTTCAACTGCAGCCTGCGAAATTTAGAGCACATCCATTAAGAAATGTATTATTGTTTCAGTGATAACTGTTCTTTAATATAATAAGGAAACATATGAAATCAGAATAAATGATTATATTTCAGTTAATGTGGTTATATCACACACAAGTTGAATCCTATTGTACAGTGAATGCAGCATAATATAGACTTTCTAGTTAGTCCTCTGCACCAGTTCCCCCCTGTGATGGTGAATCAAGCCATCACATCAGATTACAATCGTTCAAATCAATGAGACAGATCAATATCTCTAAAGTTGAACTAGACAAGATCTTCTTGACTCCTCTAACAGCTTAATGTCACTGTAATAGATGTTTGATTCATCTATTCCCAAGTTCTATTTCTTCTTTCCTTCTCCCCTTCTCTGCTCTCTTCACCTTCAGTCTCTTGTATAGCATAAAATATCCAAAGGCAACAAAGTCACACAAGGCTGTTATCAGCATAGGTGTCACAATGCTACCAATTATTCCACTCCTTAGATTCCCAACCCACGTTCAACCTTCTAAAAAACCTATCCCTATGGCTTCACAGGCGCCTGTTGCTTCTAATTCCTTTAAATCTTCTTTGAGGTCAGTCATATTCTTAATGTACTTTCTCAGCTCGTTACTACTATCTGGGATAAAAGTACAACATTATTGAACTTTCAACATCTTGCAAACTTTGCCCTTGTCCACAAGAAGGATGTCTAAAGCAAGACTAGTTTGTAAAACCATTGTTCTTAAGTCAATCATTTCAGTGTAGACTGACAAGAAGGCTCCTGCTGTATCTGTAGACAATTTGTCTAAAATAGTTGACAACTCCCTTATCTTCAGATCATTTAGGATCACTTGTACATATGGAATAATGGCAGCAAATACATCATTTACAATCGCTGAAGCACTGGCAGCTTTCTTGATTCAGACATTTGACTTTTCATGGAAGCTACAAAATGTTCCACATGTTAAATTGTTGGGAAATCTATTACTGAGTAACATGTAACACACCATCCTTTTGGCACTCTAAGTAAGCATACTTTGCACAAATTAAACAAACTGCTGGGAGTGTAGGTCCTTATCCATTCAGCATAAATGTGCAACAACTCTGAAATTTGAATGCATGTCTCCACTCAATTGTCCCAACAAATTTCATGTCAGTTTTCAACATGGGTCTATATACACATAATTGCTCTACGTGTTACCAATTTAGGGGCATATTTATACTCTGTTTGCACCGAATGAGTGTCATTTTTTTTAACTCTAATTCGGTGCAAAACTAACTCCATATTTATACTTTGGTGCTAGACCCCTCTAGCACCAAATTTATGGAGTTAAAGTCATTTTTTGAAAGTGGAGTCCTACTTTGCCTTAATGAGATGCAAGGTAGGCGTTCCCGTGCAAAAAATGACTCTATGGCCTTAACGCCATATTTAGGGACATATTTATACTCTGCGGCATATTTATACTCTGTTTGCACCGAGATAGTGTCATTTTTTTTTTACTCTAATTCGGTGCAAAACTAACTCCATATTTATACTTTGGTGCTAGACCCATCTAGCACCAAGGCCCTGATTTAAACTTTTTTTGCACCGCATTAACGTCATTTTATGACGCAAAAGTGGCGCAAACTTACAAACTATTGGCCCTTATTTATACTTTTTGCTGCAAAACTGCACTAAGTTTTGCACCAAAAAGTTTAGCACCGGCTTGCACCATTTCTGTGCACCAGCCGGGCACCATATTTATGGAATGGTGCAAGCCGGTGCAAAGGGTAGGCTAGAGTTTAAAAAAATTACTTTAGTCGGGTGGGGCTGGCAATATAGGAGAAGAGGGTTTAGCACCAAAAAATGGCTTTAGGCAGGTTAGAGTGAAAAAAATTACTCTAACCAGATTGGCGTAATTTTATGGTGCTAAACCTACCATGCCACATGACTCCTGCCTTAGAAAAGGCAGGAGTCATGCCCACCACCCCAGTGGCCAGCACAGAGGACAGGGGTCCCCTGGGCATTGCCATTGCACCTGGTGCCATGTATGGGGGCCCATTTCAGGGCCCCCTATGGCACTTTCAAAAATAAAATGCACTTACCTGTACTTACCTGGGATGGGGTCCCCCATCCTCGCAGTCCCTCTAGTGTGGGTGGGGGTGCCCCAAGGCCTAGGAGGGCACCTCTGGGCTTATTCCATGGTGTTCCACATGGAAATAGGGCCACAGGTCCCCTAACACCTGCCCTGACCCAGGTCTTAAAAAATGGGGCAAAGCAAGGTTTGCCCCATTTTTTGACCCCTCCTCCCTCCCTTGCACCATTTTTACATGGGAGTATAAATATGGTGTTAAGGCCATAGAGTCATTTTTTTGCACGGGAACGCCTACCTTGCATCTCATTAAGGCAAGGTAGGTTTTCACTTCCAAAAAATGACTTTAACTCCATAAATTTGGTGCTATATGGGTCTAACACCAAAGTATAAATATGGAGGTAGTTTTGCACTGAATTAGAGTTTTAAAAAAATGACGCTAATTCAGTGCAAACAGTGTATAAATATGCCCCTTAGCGTCAAAAAATTATGCTAATCTGGTCAGAATCATTTATTTTGACTCAAAACTGCCTAACGTCATTTTTTTAAAAGTTAGCCTACCCTTTGCACCGGCTTGCACCATTCCATAAATATGGTGCCCAGCTGGTGCTAAAAAATGGTGCAAGCCGGTGCAAAACTTTTTGGGGCAAAACTGCCTTAGTGCAGTTTTGCCCCAAAAAGTATAAATAAGGCCCTTAGTGTCAAGGCAGCTTGATTTCTTGCTTCTGAGTGTTCTTCATCTTCCTTTCCCCAACTATGTACAATCACTCCTCTCTCTGCCTTGTTTTTCATTTCCCTTCTTCTATCTTCAACTTGTCCAAAAAATTATTTTTCTATTTGGGGAAGAACACACATTATCTTATTTTTATGAGCATACACTGTACCAATTGTCAAGGTAGGCTCAAAAAATCCTCCTACTGTCTCTATACTTTTCCCTTTGGAAAGCCTATGGAGGTGTCTCATGATGTGGCCTTTTGAAAATACAGTATCATAATTCAAATAATAATACTGAAAGTGTTTCTGTTGATACAAAAGGCTAAATAATAAACTACATGATAATCCATATGTGAAGAGAAGACTACATTAGGTAAGTCAATCTCTAACTGAAACAGGCAGTTGGGTACAAACTTAATAGTTCTTAGCACCCTTGGGTGTATCATTGTTTTAACACGAGCTAGCACCATTCCTTAGCGCCATCTATGCACCATATTTAAGAAATTACGCACGATGACACTAAAGAATGGTTTGTGTAAAAAATAAGTTACCTTAACCATTGCAACATGTTGTAAGAAAAAATTACTCCAATGCTTCAAAAGTGGCACTAGACTGTTTTGCAGCATGTAAATATGTCGCAAAAGAGTTAGCTCCATATTTTTACTGCATTAGCATCAAAACAAAACACACAAGCAGGAAAAGGTGCAATTTTAAGAGAAGATAGGTTTTTGAAGGCCAGGAGAGACCCCAGGAAGACCCCAATCACCCAAGTACTAGCCAGGATGGTCCAGAAAAGTCCCAGGAGAAGGAGAAACGAAAGCACAAGTGTTGCTTTAGTGAGGAGGAACAGGATATCCTGGTCAGAGACTTGACAGAGTACCAACACCAGCTCTTCATCACCTCCAAATTGCCAGTTGGTAGTAGAGACACAATATGGCAGCAAATAGGAGACAAAGTCAACAGCATTTCAGAGGTGAAGAGGACTGTCACTAAGTGCAAGAAGCGATGGCACGATTGCAAGCACAGGACTAAGGAGAAACTCTCCTGAAACTGAAAGGCAGCACTGCAGACTGGAGGTGGAAGTTCCACACCACAGGAGGACCTGTTAAGTTAAGTTAAGTTGCGGGGGAGGGGATATCTGGAATTCCAGAAATGACAGAAGCGGAAGCCACATAGGACACACTCAATACATGCTTAGAAGTTGCATTTGGACATATAGGCCCTGAAATAAGATGCACCATCCCCACCCAAGCCACACATATACTGATGCTTTGGTTGTGCTATGCACTCCAATATATACACAACGTCAACAGAGGCCACTCACTGTGGCTATACTCCAACCTGTAAATATGCAGCACATTGACTGGAAGGCATGTGCAAATAGTGTTGCTGTGCCTTACAACACCCATTGTAAATTGTCAAAGTCCCTGTAGCAACACAGCGTAGATATCCGAGACTAGGACGGAAGTCAGTATCATCACAGGGGTGGTGTCAGGGTGGTGTCTCTGACCAAAATGCTTCCCTTCCTACTTGTGGCAAAGCCGTTACTCTTGTGTGCTGCATATTGCAGCACACATTGAAAGGCCATCTTAGCAAAAATAGCTTGCACATGTGCAGAAAGGGACACCTCACTGCACTTGAACAAATCATCCCTTTCATCATGCTGCAATAATGCCTGTGTTGGTGCAGGGAGAACAAATCTGTGCAGGTGCAGGGGTATTTGCAGGGCTGTACCTTATACAAGCAAACAAGGCACATCCCTGTGTATTTAAACTGGTACAGTGTAGTTCAACACATATTGCAGGTGACCCGAACCATGCCACATGAGAAAAATCTGCCCTAAACCTTGCAACCTGTGGAACACAATCCACACCGGGTGAACCTGCAACAACTCAGTTACAACCTTCTGTGCTACATGGGAATGGCCACAAAATTAAACACATACAACACATGGAGCATGTCTGTGAATGTCATGTGTACAGATGTACAAGTAGCTGCAATCTCACCATCTGACAAGCTAGAGGGCCAGCTCAAACAGAAAATGATGGTGCATGCTGGTGTGCCAAATTAGGTAGCATCACGCATCATCATTTTCTAAACCCAGGGATGCGCCATATACATAAGAATACTGCGCACCCCGTGTACCCCCCTGCCAAGCGGTAAATGTATCTGTTGCCAATGTGGACACTCTTGCACCATAGTGCAAGGATGGCTGTCTTGAGGGCGGAGATAGTTTTTTCTGCCAAAAGGAACACCTTCCTGCAGAACAACAAACTTAAAGGGCAATTTGCTCTTAGTATGCCTGGTGCAGAATGCAGCACACATAGAAAAAGCAGATAGAAATGTAAGCATTACTCCTAGATTTTGCCATGCTAACCCCACCCCTGGGCTGGCTTTAGATTTTGGCCCAACTTCCAGTTTACAAAAAGTCGTGAATCTGAGTCAGTGTCAAAACACAATGGGTGTTACTGTGGGCGTACCCATAGCATGCACCTTCCACGCAAAGGGTTGCGTGTGAAAGGGCCATATATACAAGGTGGCGTTAAGGCACAAAAAGTGGCACAGGAGATTGCGCCATCCAAGCCTCACCAAAAGTGACACCCAGGTGGCGCTCAGGGCACCTACATATGCCCCAAAATATCTAGTGAGCTTGACCCATGTGTGATGCACAATGCTACATATAAGTACAACTGCAACCCTGAGTCTGTAACATGTCACTGAGTCTCCAGTGGAAAATAACTGATGTCCCATGTCAATTGCCAAAACAGTCTAATATTGATTTTACACTACCTCATTGCAGAGGGTGATGGCTTACCTCCTGCTGACTTGCCTGTCTTGGATTTTGCAGATGACATGGATGACCAGCTGCTAACCATCAATGAACAGACTCCCCAGGATATCCAGGATCACTCCAAACTCCAGCTCCAGTGGCAAGGAGAACACACAGGCCATCATTATGACATTGGTGGTAACTGCCCCCTACCGCTACGGCGATGGCCGCCAACATATCGCCGCCGTGGCTACCAGTCGTCCATGCGTATTATGCCAGTCAACGGTATTCTGCCAGACGGCTGGCAGAATACGCGGCGGACAGTGGTAAGGGGTGGCGCTGCTGTCAGCAGCACTGCACGCCAGAAATACACCGCCAACCGTATCATGAGCAATGATATGGCCTGGCGGTGTTTTGCTGGTGGACGCTGCTGCTGACAGCAGTGCCCTGTCCCATCTCCAGCTGGAGGACCCCCTGCATGCAGGTAAGTCGGGTTCTCCTACAGGAGAGGGGGTGTTGGGTGTTGTGTGTGTGGGGGGTGTATTTTGGTAAGCGTGCATGCAGGTGTTAGTCACGTTGAATGAGTGCATGAATGAATGAATGTGAGTGTCCGTGTATGTTGTGTGTTGTGAATGCATGTGTGCGACAAAGTATGTTGGTGTGTATTGCGGTGTGTGAGTATGTATGTGTGCATGTGTGGGTGGATGTGGGTATGCGTTTGTCATGTGTGTATGTGGGTGCACATGTGGGCGTGTAAATGTCCGGGGGACCGGAGACCGAGGGGAGGGATGGGGAGGAGTTTGGGGATTGGGAGGGGGCGGGGAGACCCGTATCAGTGCCAGGGAAGGAATTCCCTGGTACTGATAGTACCTACCACCATGGTTTTCGTGGCAGTAAGATTGTCCCGAAAACCATGGCAGTAGGCCCAGTCGTAACCCCGAGGGTGGGATTGTGATGGTCGCCGGGCTGGAGACCGAAGTATCTAGCCCTGCAGCCATTACCACCCTGGAGGTCAGTGAGTTAAAGCGGCTGTCTGTGTTGGCGGTTTCCGCTGTGGTCATAATTCAATTTTTTTTACCGCCGGCCTGTTGGCGGTATTACTGCCGCTTTATCACCAACCGCCAGGGTTGTAATGAGGGCCACAGTCTCCACATGAATCACCCAGCTGCCAACACACGCCAGCAGCCAGTACTCACACAGCCCTGGACTCCGAGGACCCAGAGATCAGCTTTCAGAGGACAGTGGTAGGAGTCCAGTGGGAGCTGGCCAAGCAGGTGCAAATGGGGGATGGAGACCACGGAAGGCAGCCTGGAGGTAGTGCAGACGTGCCTCAGTCCAAACGAGGACAACTTAGCTGCCATCAGAGGCACCCACTCCCCGTAACGTGGACTCCAGCAGGCTCTGGCCAACATAGCTGCTGTCATGCAGCAGAGGCTACAACAATTGCCCTTCCAAACTGGCAGCAGCATAACAGACAACAGGCTGGGTACTATGCAGAATACCCTGTAGTCCATACAGCGGGAAGTGGCCTCCCTCAGGGAAAACATGGCTGACTACCACTGTGATGTTTGCTGCACTGTTGAAATTCAGCAGTTCCTCCTTGCTGCAGCAATGCCTTATATGTTCTCACAAATAGCAGCTGCCGGGACCTTTGAATCCAAGTCTCTATCCCCTGAAGTGTGTGTTGCCCCCTCTACCTCCACAACAGCATCAGCCATGGCACAGGAGGCACCATACACATCAGAGGATAAAGATGTGGAAAAAATAAAATTTACAAGGAAAAGCACCCGGTAGTACCAGTCTGTGCCACATGGACAGTTTCTCCTTAGTTCTGGGCTTAAGATCATGGCAGTGTTGTGACAGTAGGAAATGTGACTTCTTCACCCAAACACTGTTGATTTGTCTGTTATGTACTGTCATTGCCTTTTTCATACCAATTGGCAATTTTTTAACTCCTCAGTAATGCACACCTCTCCTAACATGTATCATGACATGTCCCTCAACCCTGGATTCTGATTTGTGCTACATATGGCTAACTTTCACTCATGAGGTCTGTAAAATGTCCATTGTATAGAATTCACAAATACACTTGTACCTGTACATAAAGCACCCTGTACACATGTAGCATTTTCTATGATTACTGTGATCCATCTACTCAACTAAAAGATTGCATTGTGTCAATCCATGTTAATGTGTACTGAATATGAATTCATGAGTGCATGATTGTAAGACACAAAGCCACACACTAGGATCCTATCAGGAGAAAGGTGAATGATGGTGTTGTTGGCTACAACCAACTTACTGAGTACATAAATATTGAACAGATATCCTTTGAAGTTGACGTATGGCATGTATGGCTCTGTACCAAGTCAATGGTAATTTACCCAGATGGGAGTACCAGTACAAATTATTTGTGTGGTATAGGAGAAGCTAACCTTATCAGTGATGGGCACCTGTCAGTGTTGCAGGATACTGTTCCAAATGTGTCTGTTGTCAGAGGCTCCACACTTATCAACAATTAAATTGCAGGACCCCACCAATGACAGGTGAAGTGCCATACTTGATGGCGCAAAAGAGAGAAAGAGAGGAAAGTGCACCACACATCCGCCCAACAAAAATACTAATCACAAGCAATGTGGTGGAGTTGAACTCAAAGTGCGACACTGTCAATTTCTGATCAGCAAAGCCATTTATTACCATTCGCCTCTAGACTGTTGCTCTAGTCTATCTGCCAGAATATTTTCTTAAAGGAAGAAGTGGTCTCAGACACTATGGTCCTGATTTCGACCTTGGCGGAGGGAATTATTGTGTCCCAAATGTGATGGATATCCTGCCCGCCGTGTTACAAGTTCTATTATATTCTATGGAACTTGTAATATGGCGAACAGGATAGCCGTCACATTTGGGACAGAGTAATCCCCTCTGCCAATGTTGTAATCAGGCCCTATGTGTCATGCTTCATCCTTGACCACCTCTCCCCACCCTGGTAGGACAATGTCACCAGGGCGGACTCAACCTCTTGGTAAAACCTGCACCAGAGGGAGTTCTTATACAAAAGACTACTGGATAGAGTTGGGGATTCAGATCTAATTTAAAAAAATTATATCTCCTGGACTACTGGTGTTATTCACCTTTATTGGTGGTGTCTAAGGATATGAACAAAAGTATTCTTGGGTAGTAATCAGTGCCTAATTACCCTAACTGTCTACTTAGCCAACATGTCTCTGCCCGCTCTATGAGCCTAGGGCGGTCTGGGGCTTTTGTCAGGGCTGAGGATCCTTAAAATCTAAACCCAAGGAGTGATATCCAAGGGACGAAAAATCACTCAGGACCTACCTGAGTGGGAATCAAAAATTGAAGATACCCTTTATGTGGGGGGTAACAAGCTTCCAGTCTAGAACAAAGGCAATGTCCTTTTTAGTCACACATTTGTCAAAAGGTTCATCGTGTGGTAGTACCTAGACCTTGTTGCTGCCAGCCGCTTGTCCCAAATACCATACTTACCTGTCCAAGATAAAGTATACATACACTTTGTGAATGGCTGGAACACTGCATGGTAAAGGTATGGTCTAGTTGACGTTATGTAGCAGCCAATCTGACAGCTCCTTGGTCATAGGGGATGCACATGGTAATCCTTGTAAATCAAGACAGTAAGCATACCCTCAGTCATTCCTCCAACTTGGCCAGTGCACTCATGAGAACCCCCAGACACTCAATCAACTCACAAAATAATAGTCTAAGATTTATTTTAAAACCATACACCTACAACTAACAATTAAAAACTACCCTATGCTAAACTAACCTATACTAACGGCATGCAATGGGTAAATACCAGGTTATGGTAGTGATAAACATGACAGGGTTACGTACTGACCTAGCCACCCTCTCTGTACACATGCTGAATGGTGACATGTAGACGTTGATGTGTTGCACAGCCAGTATTGGTCTATGTGTGTTCCTTCTCCATGTTTTCCCACATTACTGGTAAGATATGTATGTCTCCTCCATTGCTCCCATTCTTTAGGCTGATTGCATTTTGTACACATCTTCTACAGCAACATAGGGGGTCATTCTGACTCCCGCCGGCGGCAGTAACCGCACGCCTGGCGGGAGCCGCCGAATGACCGCACCGCGGTCAAATGACCGCAGCGGTCATTCTGAGTTTCCCGCTGGGCTGGCGGGCGACCGCCAGAAGGCCACCCACCCGCCCAGCGGGAAACCCCCTTCCACGAGGATGCCGGTTCCGAATGGAGCCGGCGGAGTGGAAAGGGTGCAACGGGTGCAGTTGCACCCGTCGTGATTTTCAGCGTCTGCTATGCAGACACTGAAAATCCCATTCCCGCCAGCAAGGTTCTGGCGGTCAAAACTGCCAGAACCAGGCTGGCGGGAAGGGGGTCGGAATCCCCATGGCGGCGCTGCCTGCAGCGCTGCCATGGAGGATTCCTCAGGCCAGGGGAAAACCGGCGGGAAACCGCTGGTTTCCCTTTTCTGACCGCGGCTTTACCGCCACGGTCAGAATTGGCCTGGATGCACTGCCAGCCTGTTGGCAGTGCATCCGCGGTCCCCGGCCCTGGCGGTCTATGACCGCCAGGGTCGGAATGACCCCCATAGTCTGGTCATACATGAACAGGATGCAACATGTGACTTGTGTAAATTGTACATGTACACATTTTCTACTACTGGCTATATGATAGTTACCGTCCCATTGACAGTATTTGTGAGATGTAATTAGTGCCACACACATGGCATTACACCTGCCACAGCACTTGTGTTGTCTCCAAGCGACCTCCTATGTTGTATTGGAAGTATCTGTGGGTATCTCCCAGCTCTCCAGCCATATCCACCTTTGAACATGGGTATGCATCTCTTCCAATATGCCACAACCTAGGTAACTCTTACCATGACTGAATGATGTTGAGGTATGAAAAAATCTCAGTGCTGTTTCATTAGCCAAATACAAAATATATGGCTTGTTCTACTCCCATGCATTTTCATTTCATAGTTGCACATCCCACCCCTCATTGCGATACTGGAGCCCAAATCATGTATGGGATAATTTGTTACTTTGCTACCTAAAAATACTTGTTCTGCCATGTGAGTGACAATGAGCGGTGTGTATTGCTATGTTCTGTGAGATTGTTAGAAATTGAGGGGGTCATTCCTACCCTGGCGGTAGGGGACGGAGGAAGCACCGCCAACAGGCTGGCGGTGCTTCTGGGGCTATTCTGACCGCGGCGGTAACGCCGCGGTCAGAAAAGGGAAGCCGGCGGTTTTCCGCCGGCTTCCCGCTGCCCCTGTGAATCCTCCACGGCGGCGCTGCAAGCAGCGCCGCCATGGGGGTTCCGACCCCCTTCCCGCCAGCCTGGTTCTGGCGGTTTTCACCGCCAGAACCTGGCTGGCGGGAAAGGGTGTCGTGGGGCCCCTGGGGGCCCCTGCAGTGCCCATGCCACTGGCATGGGCATTGTAGGGGCCCCCTAACAGGGCCCCACATTGATTTTCAGTGTCTGCTTGGCAGACACTGAAAATCGCGACGGGTGCAACTGCACCCGTCGCACACCAGCAACTCCGCCGGCTCCCTCGTTGCTGGTGCTTTCACGCTGGGCGGGTGGGCGGCCTTTTGGCGGTCGCCCGCCAGCCCAGCGGGAAAGACAGAATGACCGCCGCGGTCTTTTGATCGCGGTACGGTCTTCTGGCGGTTCCCGCCAGGCGGGCGGCGACCGCCACCCGCCAAGGTAGGAATGATCGCCTGAGTCTTTGGTTGGCAGTCAGGTTACCCCCTGTCCAAGCAAGGACCCTCACTCTAGTCAGGGAAAGTCACACACAATCCAAATTATCCCATGCCCATCCTCTGGTAGCTTGGCAATGAGCAGTCAGGCTTAACTTAGAAGGCAATGTGTGAAGTATTTGTGCAATGAATCATACAATACCACTATATAGCATGACAAAAATACACCACAGTGTTTAGAAAAATATATAATGTTTATCTGGATAAATGCAGGTCAAAACGATCAAAGATGCAATAAGTAAATGTAGAGATATCACTGAAAAGTGACGTAAAGGCCCATATTTATACTTTTTGACGCAAAACTGCGCCGGCGCAGTTTTGCGTCAAAAATATTACCGCCGGCTAACGCCATTGTGACAGGTGGGAGCCATTATTTTTGACGCACACCGCAGCGTCAAGTCGTAAAGGAAAACGACGTTAATGCAGCGGAAATGCCTGTGGGTCGATTTACGACACCGCAAACCGGATATGCGCCGTTTTTTTACGCAATAGCGTAAAAAAAAACACGAACACTGCCAGTTCGCCAGAGGAGTGCCAAAATGGATCCCAGATGCCACTACAGACCCCAGGAAGATGACAGCAGACCAGGAACCAGCCAGGAGGACCCACACAAGAACCAGGACACTTTTAAGAAGAAAATAAAGTGTTGCTACAGTGCAGAGGAGCAGGAAATCCTGGTTAAAGAAGTGACGGAACACCAGCACCAACTGTTTGTCACCTCAAAGTTGGCAACCAGTAGGAGAGAGGCTATATGGCAACAAATTGTCGACAAGATTAACAGTGTGGCTGAAGTACGCAGAACAGTCATCAAGTGCAAGAAACGCTGGCATGACTGTAAACGCAGGACCAAGGAAAAGATGGCCAGGAAGGCAGACTGGAGGTAGGAGTCCAGCACACCAGGAGGCCCTGGACCACATGGAGGAGATGGTTGCAGCCGTCATCCCTGAGAAGATCGTCGCAGGGATTCAAGGACAGGACAGAGCAGACTACCAGGAGACAACGCACATGCAGGGTAAGTCGCATGGGGAATTGAAATGCACTAATGTCAACTGCAACCGGGGGGGGAATACCTACTACACATTGTATGTAAGTCATCATATACATGGAGTGGCATGGGTAAAGGGGCAAGGCAGGGGGGCATGGCCCGTTCTGAGAAGACCTGGGGCACACCATTACACTACACCAACAACAGTCCCATGGGGGCATGCTGTCATGCCAACGATGGAGCAAAGGGAAAGCCACGACAGGAGGGAAGGCCACTACGTCAAACTGACATCCTGGCACTCGTCAGCCAACATACCTCCTACATTAACTAGGGCCCTATTAGCAATCCTCTAGCCAAACCGACAACTGCAATGTAACTGCAACAACAGTTGCCACTACCACCTCTGATCTGTGTGCAGCTCAAGTAGCCAATGGCAGTAACCTCCCCATGGAACATACATACCTAAATTAGGGGGTGAGGATGACATCTGCAACAATCTCCTGAAACAAGACAAAGGCCCCAGTACTGTCAAATGTCAATGCCCATAGTTGTCACAAACATCAGCCAAAGTAAACAACAATAGGAGCGACACAGCACTAAGGACACACCCATGCTGCATATGTCAGGGTCCATCCTGTGCCTGGGTAACAAGGCAACATCACAAATGTCATACTGCTCAGACAACAGCATTGAGGAGGGGACACATGTAACTGGTCACTGAAATACACCTGCACAGTCAGAGGACAAAATGGGGCACTGATACGACTATCAGGGCAATCCAATGTAACACACATTACCCAACATCAGCAGAACCCATTAACAATGTCAACATCCATATCAGATCATAACATTGCCATGCTTAGGATATGCCACATGTCAATTACATTTAAGTCGATGTGAATGATCAGGGATTGGGGCAGGTCCAGATTGTTAAGTGTGCTGCCAGGGCCATAAGAACACCCACAGCCAGTGAAAGGTCTCACCATGAGAATGGATACACAGACCGTTGAGTAGGACAAGAAGGTGGCAATTCTCTATTTGGCATAAAGCAACACCTAGAGGCGATGAGGCTGACAAGGCTGATAACTAAATAACATACATGTGACACACAGGTGGGCCATAGGCCTGAAACAAGGCCCATCTGAAGGACTGCAGATATTAATACAAAACAAGATCACAAAGTGAATTCATCAAAAGGCATGCACGTCACGTCAAAATTGTCACAACACAGACACTCTAATTGTACCCTGTTTCATTGCAGAGGAAGATGGATGTCCTGCTGATATGCCTGTCCCAGATTTCACTGATGACATGGATGGCGAGCCGATAAACATTCCCCAGGAGACTATCCAAAAGGTCCTTGAAACCCTCCAGACCCCACTTTCAGTCACAAGGAGGAGCACAGAACAAGCAGCCATCGCAGAGGATCTATCCACCACCCCAATTGTAAGACCTGCCAGGTCCAATACAGCTGAGGACTCAGGCGACACTGGCACCAGCTTTGAGAGAACTGTAGTTGGAGTACAGCGGGAGCTGGCCAAGGAGGTGCGGGTGGAGATGCAAAATATGGCAGCCAACCTTGAGGGGGTGCGTTCGTGCATGATGTCATCTGCAGATCAGGCAGCAGCTATGCAAGCCCTAACATCTATCTTGCAGGAACTGCAGAAAACCCAGAAGGAAATCAGCACAGCTGTAATACAGTTGACCCAACACCTACAACAGCAATCCTGTCAACGCGTGCACGAATGCAACATTGAACCCCTCAGGGCCGACCTGGCTGCCTACCATCGTGATGTGGCTGCTATTCTCAAGAACCAGCAGGCCCTCCTTGCAGCAGTACTGCCCTTAAAATCTTCACAGGGAGCAGTGACCGGGATGTCTGACTCCACGTCTTCTAACACTGAGGTGTGTGTTGCCCCTTCACAACCAACAACAACAAGGACAAAGCAGGCAACACACACATCAGAAGAAGAAGACATGGAACAGATCACATTCACAAGGAAAATGACCCGGAAGCACTAGTCCCTTCCACATGGCCGACATTTACCAAGGTCCTGCGCTTTGTAACTTGCCAGGCTTGCAACAACTGTACTCAAGCACTGTTCTGCAAACCACTGTATATCTTGTCACCCAGCCCAGTGATTGTCTCTCTCCTTCTCATTGGCTAAGTCTGACCTCTGCATTGTCTGAAACAGCAACCCCAGTATGACAAAAGCATTTTGGTAAACCCTTGTGTTGGATCACAATGGAAGATATCACAACAAATCTGTCTCTGGGTAATGTGACATATCAACTGCACAGTAGATAATTGAAATGTCCCTACTGTCAAATAACGTAGCTTGTCAATACAACTGTCCAGATATTATGTAGTTAGAGAAATCTGCACAGTGACCATGATTGCATCATACTCTGCCCATCCTGAGGGAATAATCTGATGAAGTGAGAAACCATAGACCACCATGCTGTGTTGGACAGAAGAATGCTTCCTCAGGGGATAACTAAGGGCCTGATTACAACTTTGTAGGAGGTGTTAATCCGTCCCAAATGTGACGGATATACCACCAGCTGTATTACCAGTTCCATAGGATATAATGGACTCGGAATACGGCTGGTGGTATATCCGTCACTTTACCGTCACTTTTGGGACAGATTAGCACCTCCTCCAAAGTTGTAATCAGGCCCTAAGTCATCCAATAGTGCCCGCTAAATGTTGTCAACGTGCAAAAATAACACAATAAACATGCCACACTAATCTAAGTAAACACTAAAAAAACTGCACAAATGAAGGTGTCTGAGTTAACGTACAAATAGGTAATCATGCCGAACTGTGTCACAAATGATGTATGAGGGTCATGAAGACAAGAATACAAGATTGCCAATTAGAACTCATCTTATAAGGGTGTGCATGATCATCACACTGCAGTCAGACCTAAAACAGTTTCCCCAATTTCAAGTCTGGAAGCACTGTTAGTGATTTTGAAAACACACTTATCAACAGAAACACATTGTAATCCATATTAACTGTGATTGGTGGTTGCAAGGTAGCTCTGGGTTAGCTGCCAATCGTACAGCTCAGTTGGGATTTGTTTGTAGCATTGGACACAGATGTTATAGTACAAAAGAGATGTACACGGGAATTCAAACCCACGATCAAGTACCATTCAACACATACTATTAAGGGGTAACCAAATATTTATTAAAAGCTAACCATTAGATGAGGAAACTGAGGGAAAAATCTTACCTACACTAATCTACCCTGACTACTCATTACCCACAACTGTCCCTAACTAACCTAAGCTACACCTACTTATCACATGTAATGAAACGTTGTAAACATCTACCCCCCACCCCCCTTATGAGACGGGACACATTGAGGACAACACATAGGGGGTCATTCTGACCTCAGCGGTAAAAGTCGCTTACCGCCGGCCAGAAGTCTGCCATAACACCGCCGCGGCCGCAGTAAACCGCCACGGTCATTCTGACCCGCAACTGGTAAACCGTCAAAAACCCGACATCCACAAAAATCCGCCACACCAAAGGTCAGCGAAAAAATGGCGCTGACCAAACCTCCACCGTCACACCAACAGAAAAACGCCCATACCATTCCGACCCACAAATCCACGCAGCGGTCTTTCAAATGCGGTATTCCATTGGCGGTACACACCGCCGCGGTCAAAATACACACACACATAGAAAACTCAGCAACATTGGTCAATTCGAAATACGCACACCTGATACACATACTAACACCACTCCCACACACCCAACACAATATAAAGCACACACCCACATCACCCACAAGCCCCTATGACCCGAAATCATTGATGAAGGTGAGAGACAGAGCACAGAATAGAGAATCCCACAACACAGAGGCACACAACACCATCACCCACACAGAATCCACGCACCAAACACCGCACACCACCACACGCACCACACTCATCACCACAAACGCCATCCCACACCTCAACCACACCACCCCATGGCACCCCAAAGACACCCCAGGTTCAGTGACGCCGAACTCAGGGTCATGGTGGAGGAAATAGTCCGTGTAGAGCCCCAGCTCTTCGGGGCACAGGTGCAGCACACCACAATTGCCAGGAAGATGGAGCTATGGCAAAGGATAGTGGACAGGGTTAACGCGGTGGGACAGCATCCACGCAATCGGGAGGACATCAGGAAGAGATGGAACGACCTACGGGGGAAGGTGCGTTCCATGGTATCAAGGCACAACATTGCGGTGCAGAAGACTGGCGGCGGACCCCCACCTACTCCACCAGAATTTACCGCGTGGGAGGAGGAAGTCTTGCACATCCTGCATCCTGAGGGCCTCGCAGGAGTAGGCAGAGGAATGGACTCTGGTAAGGCAAATCTTCACTACTGCTTCCCACCCCCACCCCACCTGCATGCCAAATCATACCCCCACCCTCACCCCCTCCCCCATCACACCAACCCCTAGCAAAAGGCTCACCATCACAACCCACCCATCCCAACACCAAGCCATGCATGCGACCACAAAGCATGGACACCCATCACCAAAGCATGCCCACTGCACACACACATCACCCCCACAAGCCACCCTCACAAAAGCCCCCACAAGGAAATGCCTGCACATGGGTACACGGACACCCACCCATCACACGAAATGCCACACACAGAAGCAATAACCATACCTTTATACCCCTGCAGGACCCGAACGCCACCACACCGCCACGGAGGGTCCAGAGATGTCCATCCCACCCCCAGAAGAGGCCCCCAGCGATGACAGCAGCTCTGTCTCCCTGGAGCCAGACGACCAGCCCGGCCCATCGGGGACCTCTGGACAGTCGGTTCCCCACAGACAGCCACAGGCTACACCAGACCCAACCCCCTCTGGGAACACCAGCACAGCTCCCACCCAGCGGGCCTCTGTCTCCAGGGCACGTAAATCAGCGGTGTGTCCACCACTACAGGGCACCCAGGTTGACCCACCACCCCAACAACAACAGGGACCTGGGGGCAGTGGTAGTGGGCACACCGTCCAGGGGACAGAGGCCCAGGAACACAGGGGAACTGGGAGGGCTGCTCTGCGACAGGGGGGGGACAGGCCCGGGGAACCGACTCTCCAAGAGGCCCTCTCCACCATCATGGGAGCATACCACCGCTCCCAGGAGACGATGGCGACGGTACTGGCCCGGTTACAGGAGATCCAGGAACTGCAGGAGGAACGGTACATGGGGTTCAGGAAGGAACTGAGGAACATTGGTTCCGCAATGGGGACCATCGTCCTGGCCCTTACCCAGATCGTCACCACATTGCGGGACCATGTGGCACCCCAAAGGGCCCCTGTCACTAGCCCAGGCCAGGAACAGCCTACCACCTCCACCGGCGCTAGTGGACAGGAGGCCCCCACACAACGACAGGCCACCAGAACCCCACCTCCTGCAGAAGAAGAACCACCCCGCAAGCGGAACCTGAGATCTCACAAGAAGACAGAGTAGGATTGCAAGATCCCCGCCAGCCTAAGATACCCCCTGATGTCATCCCACTGTCCCACATTGTCACCCTGTCCAACCTTGAACTGCCCTTGCTCCATCCTTCCACAGGCATATGGACAATGCACCTGTGCGACTGAGAACTGGACTCTGCCATGGATTTTACTCCACCCCCACCCATCCCCGCTTCCCAATCATTTACCTATATGTAGCACTTAAAATAAATCACTTATTCCACTTAAAAAAACAGGAGTCTGCTTGTATTCTTAACAAATGTATTACACATAACGGTGCAATAATGGCCAGTTACTTTGTGATGACAACATACCAATTTCAATAAGCTTTAGTCCATGGGCAAACAAAGCTGAAGTCAGGCAGTGGGTCATACAGCTCTGAAAAGGGAAGGGAAAGTCACAAATCAGTTAACAGGAACTGGGGGGAAACACAGACAGTGGAGACGCATGAGGCCTCAAGTGAATGTAAATTGGGGTGGCTGTTTCTTACCTGTGTGCTACTGAAAGTATTGTTGTATGACTGTATCCCTGTTGTCCGTGTCGTCCCCGTCGTCTTCCTCCTCTTCACTCTCCACAGGCTCCACAGCTGCAACAACACCACCATCTGGACCATCCTCCTGCAGAAAAGGCACCTGGCGTCGCAATGCAAGATTGTGAAGCATACAGCAGGCCACGATGATCTGGCACACCTTCTTTGGTGAGTACATGAGGGATCCCCCTGTCATATGAGGCACCTAAACCTGGCCTTCAGGACCCCGAAGGTCCTTTCTATGATCCTCCTAGATCGCCCATGGGCCTCATTGTACCGTTCCTCTGCCCTGGTCCGGGGATTCCTCACTGGGGTCAGTAGCCACGACAGGTTGGGGTAACCAGAGTCACCAATTAGCCACACACAGTGTCTCTGTAGCTGTTCCATCACATAAGGGATGCTGCTATTTCGCATGACATACGCGTCATGCACTGACCCAGGGAACTTGGCATTTACATGGGAGATGTACTGGTCAGCCAAACAGACCACCTGGACATTCATCGAATGATAACTTTTTCTGTTTCTGTACACCTGCTCACTGTCTTTGGGGGGAACCAAAGCCACATGGGTCCCATCAATGGCACCAATGATGTTGGGGATATGTCCAAGGGCATAGAAATCACCCTTCACTGTAGCCAATTCGCCCACCTCAGGGAAAATAATGTAGCTCCGCATGTATTTCATCAGGGCAGACAACACTCTGGACAAAAGCTTAGAAAACATAGGCTGAGACATCCCAGATGACATGGCCACTGTTGTCTGAAAAGACCCACTTGCCAAAAAATGGAGTACTGACAGAACCTGCACCAGAGGGGGAATCCCCGTGGGTTGGCGGATGGGGGACATCAGGTCTGGCTCCAGCTGGGCACATAGTTCATGTATAGTTGCTCTGTCAAGCCGGTATGTAAGTATGATATGTCATTCTTTCATTGTCGACAGGTCCACCAGCGGTCGGTACACGGGAGGATTCATCCTTCTCCTCGCAAGTCCCAGCGGACGGTGCCTAGGAAGGACAACATGGAGCACAGAGTCAAGCAACCCACAGGTTAATTCACACAGTTTGCACAGTACACGAATCGCTATGCATGGAACGGCTTGTATGAGTGGCTATGCAAGGCCTAGGCCTGTGTGACGCAATAGAAATCATGCCATGTTGGCCCTTGGAATGGCGGCTGCCTGACCTGTGAAGTGTGACAGTGGGATGTGAGGTCACTGCGCTGGCGTGGCACACCGTGGCGGTAGGCGGTCGAAGACCGCGGCGCAAAGCAGCATTGGTTAACATTGAACCCTATGGGTCTCAGGAGCCAATGACGATGTGCGCCGGCGGTCGCGGTACGCACCGCCGCGGGCGTGACCGCCATTTTCTATCTGATTAATCACTCGAGACCTGATCATCCACAGGAGAGGACCTCTACTGCAAGTGCTGCTGTGACCTTGGTCTGGGAGATACAATGGCTGCTGTGACTGGGGAAAGGGCCCCTGCCTTCACTGCCGAAGAATTGGAGGAACTTGTTGATGGGGTCCTCCCCCAGTATGCGCTACTCTACGGTCCTCCAGACCAACAGGTTAGTACACAGGGTGCACGTTGAATGGGCTATGCCTGCGTTGAGTGGGGTGTATGTAAGATGGTGGGGTGCATGAGGAGTGCAACGCATGAAAGATGAGAGCATGTGCCACATGGCAAGGTTGGGGAGGGGGGGGCCACTCACATTGACCAGGTAGAAAACTGATGCGATTTCTTTTACCACCCTGTACATGTCACATAGGTCAGCGCCCATCAGAAGATCGACATTTGGCGTGCCATCGCCAAGGACGTCCGGGCCCTGGGGGTCCACAACAGACGGGGCACCCACTGCCGAAAGAGGTGGGAGGACATCTGCTGCGGGACCAGAAAGACCGCCGAGTCTCTGCTGGGGATGGCCTCCCAACGTAGGAGGGGTGCCAGCCACCAATTGACCCCCCTGATGTCCCGGATCCTGGCGGTGGCCTACCCCGATTTGGATGGACGCATGAGGACATCACAGCAGACACAAGGGGGTGAGTATCAGCACATTCTGCTATCTTTGCGCGCAGTGAAGGTGTCTGGGTGGGGGAGGAGGGCTGTGGCTATCTCCAGGCCAGGGCGCATTCTGTAGGCTAGTCCCCTCCGTTAGACACGGCCCTGTGCCCCCGCCCCCCACCTCTGTAGGGTGCCAAGTACAGCTATCCATGGTCCGGCCTCACCCATGTGTGCATTTGTCGTCCATAGACCCGTAGGACTAGTCACAATAACTGAGTAGTGTACCCCCATTGCGCGGCCTAGTTCAGTGGGCTTCTGTGTCTGTCCTCTCCGACAACGGTGTTGCCAATGCATGCACTCAACCTGTCTTCATTTCTCCACCCCCCCCCCATTTTCTTTGTCTTCCTGTTCATGTGTGCATTAGCATCATCTGGCGGAGGAGAAGTGGCATTGGAGCACGAGGGAGCTGCATCTCACATGGCCCCGGAGGGCCATACAACAGACTCCGAGTACACCAGTGAGACGGAGGGCGAGTGGAGCTCCACAACGGGGACCCGTGGAGACGTCAGCGACACCGACACATTCTCGGAAGGGAGCTCCCTAGCGGTGGCGGCAACATCCGTGCCCACCGCCACAACAGGTACAGCCGCCACCCAGCGCACCAGCCCCGCCCTCCCAGCAGCCCCTCAGCCTTCGCTCCGTGCCCGCTCGCCCAGGAAGGCGGGCATCTCCTTCGCCCCAGGCACCTCAGGCCCTGCCCCAGTTACCCCTGCTGCCCTCAGTGAGGAGGTCATTGACCTCCTCAGGACACTCATTGTTGGGCAGTCTACCCTTTTGAATGCCATCCAGGGTGTAGAAAGGGAGGTGCATCGGAGCAATGCATACCTGGAGGGCATTCATTCGGGTCAGGCTGCCCATCAGCGATCGTTCAACGCTCTGGCCTCAGCACTGACGGCAGCCATTGTCCCTGACTCCAGCCTCCCTCTTCTGACTCCCTCCACCCAGTCCCAGTCTCCTGTTCCTCTGCCTATCCCATCCACACCATCAGACCAGCCTGCACACACCTCTACACCCAAGGGCAGCTCATCCAGACATAAGCACCACAGATCCCACAAGCATTCACCCAAGCAACATTCAGATGCAGACATGCCAACAGTCACTACCACCTCTGTGTCCCCCACCTCCTCATCTCCCTCCTCCCTCCCTGTGACGTCTCCACTCACACCTGCATGCACACCACCATCAGCCAGTACTTCAATCACCAGCACACCCCCCATTACAGTCCACACACATGCACTCACCACCCCCACTGCCATTTACACGTCCCCTGTGTCCTCTCCCAGTGTGTCTGTCACCCCCTCTTCCAAAGCACACAAACGCAGGCAGCCACCCACCCAACAGCCATCCACCTCACGACAGGATCCGTCACAAGCACCTGCACCCAAAGACAGCACACTTGACTCTCCTACAACCACATCCTCTTCCTCCACAACCAAACCCACTACACCTACCCGACACTGTCCTCCCCAAGTCTCAAGCACCGCTCCGCTGGGCCCTTCCTGTCAAGCACTGCTCTGCTGGGCCCTTCCTGTCAAGCACCGTTCCGCTGGGCCCTCCCTGTCAAGCACCGCTCCGCTGGGCCCTTCCTGTCAAGCACCACTCCGCTGGGCCCTTCCTGTCAAGCACTGCTCCGCTGGGCCCTTCATCTCAAGCACCGCTCCGCTGGGCCCTTCATCTCAAGCACCGCTCCGCTGGGCCCCGCCGTCTCAAGCACCGCTCCGCTGGGCCCTTCCTGTAAAGCACCGCTCCGCTGGGCCCTTCCTGTCAAGCACCGCTCCGCTGGGCCCTTCATCTCAAGCACCGCTCCGCTGGGCCCCGCCGTCTCAAGCACCGCTCCGCTGGGCCCTTCCTGTCAAGCTCCGCTCTGCTGGGCCCTTCCTGTCAAGCACCGCTCCGCTGGGCCCTTCATCTCAAGCACCGCTCCGCTGGGCCCTTCATCTCAAGCACCGCTCCGCTGGGCCCCGCCGTCTCAAGCACCGCTCCGCTGGGCCCTTCCTGTCAAGCACCGCTTCGCTGGGCCCTTCATCTTAAGCACCGCTCCGCTGGGCCCTTCCTGTCAAGCACCGCTCCGCTGGGCCCTTCATCTCAAGCACCGCTCCGCTCATTGACAGTGCCGGTTCTGTGTCGGGCAGGGCTTCAGGAAGCACTCGGGGCACCATGCACCCCCCAGGATGGGACAGTGGGCATGGAGGCCCCTCGTGGATCTGGCGTCGTGGACTCTTGTGGCTGAGGTGCCCCCCCTTCCCCTCCCCCTGAGGTGCCTATAGTTTTATCATCTGATGCCTCTGCAGTGTTCTCTCCAATGGTATCTGGTCTCCTGTGTGGGCTTTGCCCATGTGTTTGTGCACATTGGCCCACGGACTATGGAACTTTGACGGAATGTGCAGGACTTTTTGCCTATGGATATCTTGTTGACTATGTTCATTCCTTATTTTTGTATCTTTTATATGGCATATTTGCCATTCCTTCAATGGAGCTATTTGTACATATATTTTATCGAAAATTTAAATTGTGTCTTTGCATTATTCCGGGGGGTTTGTGTGGTGTCACTCTGACTTGTTGCTCGGCATTGGGGTGTAGGTATTTGTGGTGGGGGGTGGGTGTATGCGCATGTGTGTGCCCGTAAGCTTTCCTCCTCCCCCCTCCCCTGTGTCGTAGGTGCAGTACTCACCGTTGTCGTCTGCGCCGGCGTTCGTACTCCTGGTAGATGAGCAGGTAGACAATAGCTGGTAGGATGTGTAATTCGGGCTCCATGCTGTCCTCCGTCCTCGTGGAGTGTGTATAGGTGAGCGTTTTCCCGTTCGTAGTCTGTTTCCGCCGTGTTTTTATCGGCGGGGCTCCCGCCCCGGAAAAGGTGGCGGATTGGTGAGTTGTGATAGGGTGGGCGGTACATTGTCTGCCGCCTGCCTGTTGGCGGTGACCGCTGCGCTGTTTGTCGGTCCCGCCGTGGCGGTCGGAGTGTTAATGTGGCGGCCTGTGTTGGCGGTTCCCGCCAGAGTTAGAATACCATTTTTTAGACCGCCGGCCTGTTTGCGGGTTGGCCGCCGCTTTATCACCGACCGCCAGGGTCAGAATGACCGCCATACTAACCTAAACACATACTAAACTATCCGAAACAAATATATTTTTTGGGGGTAAATTGTTTTTGATGTTTTTTGTTTAAAAAAAAAAAAAATGTTACACACAAGAACCCCAACATAGCCCCCCACCCACCCACCCACACATGTAATAAGTCAAAAAAGAAACAAGCGGGACCCCCTAACCCCCACCCACTAACACTGACTAAACTAACAACCTACACTAACCTAACACTAAGCCCCCTAAGCCCACTAAGTATAAGAACAAGGAAAGAGGAGGGAGGGGAGGGTATCATGTCCATCTATTCAACTGTCTAGAGGTTGGCCCTCCGGAGGGTCCTCTTGATATCCTTGACCCGCCGTTTAATGTGCTGCACGTCCCGGATCAGGTGGCTCACCTTGCGCAGCACTTTGTCCATCTTGTTTTCAAGTCTATTGAAGGCGGCAGGGTCAACAGCTGGAGCAGTGGCAGTCTGGGTACCGGTGGCGGAGGTCTGTGTGGGCTGTCCTGCACCGGTGGCAATGCTGGGGCCAGGGAGTCCAGCAGATGTAGATTGAACAGAGGCAGCTGTGGGTGGGGCCACCTGGCTCTCATTGGTGGTTGTTTCTGTGTTGGCTGTAGTGGGCACAGTAGGCCCACCCTGTGGGAAGGCTCGCCATGCCCCGGAGGCACGTTCATGGCGATATCGCCGGGCCATCCTCCGGAACCCCAACTCCACCAGCAGGATGTGCTGGTATGGCATGGCCCCGACGCCGAAATTCACGGACCTGGTCTGGAGTCATGTTAGCTGCTGTGAAGACAAATGCAGATATGCCAAATTAGTAACTGCATTGTGTGAAACAGCACAGCAAGTTAATCAGACAATGCATCTACTGTACTTCTAACAACTCATATCACGATACAGAGCATCGAATGTCCCTGAGGAAGTACATGGCAGGCCAGACAACAAAGGTCACATCACACAAAGCACATTCATAACCCACAAGATGGGTAACAACTGGCCTTGACTTGCAATCTGAGTTCTGACAGTTAACATCTAAGAATCATGCTGCATATCCTCCACCAAGAGCTGGGCTACAAATGTCAGTGTACGGAAAGCAAAACTAAAGCCACATGGTCTGCAAGTTGTAACTGGACTTTCCAGTATGGTACCAAGTGCCAAACCTGAGTGTATATACTAGTATGCGACCAAACCGTCACTTATTCACAGGTATGTGTAACATACTGGTAGCATCAATACTAGGTACCCCATTCACAAACCCATGGCTGTATTTGAGGGGGGGCGGTGGATATACAACTATAATTTGCCAACAACATGTACACCGAGGAGTGCAGAGGCTAATCCACACACCACAGGTAAGGTCTATCTACATTTTGGAGTCAGCAAACCCTAGAGCACTCATAGGGTCAGACATGTCAGGAAAATCAGAACTTAGTACACAACATATACTTCCAGTGAGGCCTGACTTACATCAGACACAGAGTTGCTAGAACACCCATGATCATGAATTGCATGCACACCTAGGCCATTACACTCAGGTTCCACAGACTTGATGCACTACATGTGGAAGTACATGCTGCTAGGAGGTTCTACCTACTGTTTCAAACTTACGTAGGTAAATAGTGAAGCAGATGTCTATTGGGAAGCTATTAGCTCCACCAATCTTAGAGAATGTGGGTCTGAAAGGCTGACTAAATAGGGGCTGACTTCCATTGCGACTCTTGGTGATACAAGTGTCAGACAGATGACTATCCCCTGTACTCACAGTGGGGCCTACAGGGATGTCCTACAATCCTACATGATACCATTGGATACGCATTGGCTAACTCAAAACATGT
Source organism: Pleurodeles waltl (assembly GCF_031143425.1). Lineage (NCBI taxonomy): Eukaryota > Metazoa > Chordata > Amphibia > Caudata > Salamandridae > Pleurodeles > Pleurodeles waltl. The sequence continues at coordinate 920,121,074 of NC_090447.1, forward strand.
GAAAACTGCATTCCCACTCATGGAACAAGTGAAAAACTTGACCACAGCATCACACCTTGCTATGCGTCTAACTCACACGAGTCCATAACCAGCAAACACAACACATAACAGACATATCAACACTTACTGTAGTGGTCGGGGTCCTCAAATGTCGCCACCTCTCCCACAGTGTAGGGCGCCGGTCCACCTGTAAGGTATGGAAGGAAGAAATGTGCTCAAAATCTGTGCACAGTGCAACATTTTCAGTATCATTTACAATGTGTACGCTGAATAAGTAAATGGCAGCCATTCAGACATGATGGTACTGCATCTGATATTTCACGCCCAACTTGTACATAGCATGGGTCTCCTGTGACAGTTACACACATATCTGCATACATACATTGGCCCTAACTATCATGTGGTTGCAAACTTGACCCATAATTGGTGAGCACGAAAAAATATGGAGTGTAATCGTCTCAGCATGTGCATCCAAGAGAAACATCCAACGCCTGGTTACTTGAGGACTGCATTACCAGTCAAACATGCCTTGTGGCCATGACACATTTAGTGCACATAGGCCCAATGTACAGAGGGAGGGGCAGGGACTCCTGTAAGCCATCCTGTTGTTACAGTATAATCAATTGATGTGGCCCAGCTATGGTGCTTCGCACCAACCATGGAGATGTAAAGCCATGTGCATACACTTGGTCTGCCATCCATATTTGGATTGTGGCTCAACCGATTCCAACAAACATCTTACGATGTTAGCTGAGGGCACCTTACACCTTTACACGATGTATTCAAGTCATGAACTAACATTTATCCTAAAAGATTAAGAAACACAATAATCCCACACATTCATAGTACTTCTGTGAACGCTTTCCTTCCACACTCACCAGACTCACATGAGACCAATGTTTGAGACACTTTGCTATTATAAATTTTCGTGAAGGCAGCACTCATTTTCAGCATCATGTAGTGATTCTAAAGTCAGTCTAGCAATTTGTGTCAACATAGTTGGCCTAAATGTTGGTACATCTGTACTTCTCTGTCAATAATACCCTATATAGACATGATTGGCTCCTATTTTGTTAGCTGTGCTGACAGAAAGGCCGCACCAATTTCCTTCATGGTAAAGTTACCTGTAAGTTTGCTGAGCACGTGCTACATGACAGCTAGCAATTGTGATCCTTGCCATAGTGCATCAATGATCCCCTTATATGTCCCCAAAATTACACACAGTCATCAAGTTAGCTGACAGACATTGCACTAATCCACTGATGTCACAACAGAGCATTCATTTGTGCACAATAACAATAGTCATACTCACCAACAGTACCACCAATCATGATTCCCAGGTGGTCCAAGAGATCCTGCTCCCTGGTGATGAGGTCAGCCCACCGGTGCTTCAGCTGGTGGTCACTCCTCCGGCTGGCATACACACGCTGCAGGTGATGCAGAACCTTTCCCCACCGGATTCTGCGTGCCTCTGTCGGGTAGCGCTGTATGACCCTGCCCCCTGCCTGGATCATGAGCGGCAAGAAATGTGTCACCAGCCAGATGAAGCCCCCCAACTCCTCTTCCCCCATCCTGCCAAGACGTGGCCTACCAGACATACTTCTAATTGAAGAGAAGGAATAGGGGTAAAAGAAATAGAAAGGGGAAATGGGTGAAAGTAGGGGTAAAAAGACAGAAAAAAGTAAACCTAAACAATAAAAGAGCCCAACTATCCCCAAATTAACACTACCCACAACAGACTCCCACAAACAAGAAATACACAAAATAAATGGACAAATGTAGACAAAACACAGTACTACAGTATACACAAACAAAATGTATTTCACAAAAGGACTTTACAGGTAGCACACAGGACAAATACAGCACAAAATCTCTGGACAACACTCTCTACACAGCCACACAGTCTAGAAGGATCATAGACTGCAAAGTGAAAGTGAAAGTACACCCACTGTACAAGATCTGTAAACAGGACATCCTATTACATCACTTCCTGAATGAAAAGTCCCACCTTTTTCACGTTATGCGTCATTTTTTGTTGCACAAAACTGTATTTGCGTAATTTGTTTTGACGCACAGACGTGAATATTATTGCGCATCCACATAATGATACATGGACTGTACAAATATCTGAATGCGGGTTATATTTCACTCCTGTGCGTTAAAAAAATGACACAAATACAGTTTTGTGCAACAAAAAATGACGCACACCGCTAGGGATGTCAAAATTACAGTGCATTAACTGGTTTGGGGAATTTTTACATGTTTTTTTGTTAATTTACATTTTTTACACATCAGAGATTGGCTAATTGAAGACAGTATGGTGTTGATGGTGTATGTTCACATGTGTGACATCATAATGCAGCGGAACATCATCCACTACACCCTTCACAGTATGTTTACAGTTGGCTGACGTCATAGATGGTCATATGTGTGGCCCACATATATGTATGGCACAAATTGTGCATGTTTGCCATAAGTAGAGGATAGCAATGTGACGAACATATGTACAATACCTAATTGCCTTTGGCTCAAAGTGTGTGCTTTGACAACTAATTTGTTGGTTGACCAGGTGTGTGTGTACATCACATGAAGCATTATTGTACATTTGGTTATATGAATGTGACGTCCATGTGTCCAACCCAGAGATACAAGTAAAAATTGGAATGAGCAAGGGCATGTGTTAGTCATACATGTAACAACACCCGCAAAGTATACTTCCAAGTTTTAGGGTCACGTAGACACCACATGTGACATAGCAGGCACCAGATGGATGGCAGACACATGTTCATGTTAAAGGTCCACAATTTCTACATCCTATGTCCTAGAGTATTGGTAAGAGCTTCTTAGGCACTAGTTGATGAATCCCACAGTGAGTCATACACATGCATTGAGGAAGTGGGTACCATGTTGTTTGCACAGACAGACAAGGGTCAATCTCATATGTATGATGACACCACAGTTGAGGCCATAGAAGTAAGCCCCAACTATCAAGTGGCTGTGGTGGACCAGCATACAAGACAGCACGTGTCCACATATTTCCAGTGATCATTTGCACATAGGTGTCTTGTTCATGTGTGTGGGCCAATGATGATCCTGCAGATTTTTTGGGATGTAATTTGTCACAGTTCGGACCAGGACACATCATGAGTCAGTGGCAGCTATTCCTGTAACTACTGAGTATCCTTTGTTGATCAATGTGAGTAAAGTAGATGTGGACATGTGAACCAACATGTGGATGGTCCCACCCTGTCACTAACGACGTGTAATGAGACAGTCAACAGGGCAACCTTGGTGTGCTGAGTGAGATAATGTCTCAATTGTCATGTTCCGGCAGGTGTCATTACAACATTTGTACACAGGTTGGCCTCTGCACTTCCCACTGCATCTGGGAACATCATAGCCTCTGTGCTGTTTATTCTTGTAGCTAATCAGCACACACGGCCCGTCACTATGTTGTGCGCACTGTGATGCTTTGTGTGAACTGTCATGGTTCTGACATTTGTGTATTAGTCATGTACATTATCAGAGGTTGCTGGTTGTGCTGAAAGCCCCGTACCCAAGCCCTCCCTATGACCCTGGGACACTGTCACACTTTGTCATTCATGCATAAATGCAACCCAGAAAAGGGATGGGCCATGAATTTTGCATTTCCAAGAGGATTTAACTCAAATGTCACAGTTAAAAGGCAGATGATGCTATACAATGTATTTGTGTATGCATGGTAGAAGCCCATGCCCAATGCCCCCTGATGAATGGCAGGTTTGCCAACGCAAGTGTGGTACATATGTAGACACAGGGATACTTTAGTGTGACGCACAGACAGTTGCCTGTCAGGCTGACAGAATGCAAGATGATTCAGGAGCCAGCTACTGGACAAGTTACATAATCAGTGGTCTGACTGAGACTGTTTGGAGGACAAACTAGACAGTTGACATGTCAATCTGTGTATGTCCTGTGTTTTTGAAGGTGACAAATGAACCCAAGGGCTGTGTTACACGGCTTAATTACTATCAATGGTTGACGATGTATTTGACATAATGGCTACTACAATGCTGTTCCAGGCATCATCAGGGGCAGTGCTTTTTGTAATGGGTGGTGTGCATGGAGGTATACACAGGTGTGGGCTGCATCTGTTTCTCACCAGTCCTGTAGGTGAGACTTGCATTCTATAGGCCAACAGACAGTTTTACAAGGGGAAGCAATCTACATGTGCTAACAGGGCTTTGAAACTAGAAGACAGTGTATAAATTGACCTGACGTCCATGCAGTCAGAAGTTCTTTGACAATGGCATACCTTAGTAAAGGGTGTAGCACATTGGTTTGCTAATGTTGTTCTGTATTTGTAGAGGAGGTATTATCAGGGTACACATCTTAGTATTCCAGGGACCTCTTCCGACAGGTGGGTTGTGACCAGGTGCATGGGTGTGTGATGAGTTCGGAAATGGGCTGACATGTACATGGACTGTCATGTGCGCAATGCATGTCATATGTGTGGCACTTGTGCTGTCTATGTTCTGCTTCTATGGACCTCTAGTCACAGATATTCCTTGCAAATATTGGATGCAGTTGGACTAACTGCTGTCAAGTGTCTTGTCAGACATTCCAGTTAGTGATGCCAAAGCACATTGACTGCCTCATGTATGAGGCTTGTTTTCCCCTTATTGAGTGATGGTGTCATAGTTGTGTGCCATATACTGCGTTGGAGCTTGCTTTCAACATGTATGTGTGAAATAGTTGTGGTCCTCTGCTACAGGCCTTCAAAGGAGATATGTACATGATATATGTCATTAAGAGTGTGTGTGTGTATGTGACCATTGTATGTTAGGCATCACATTAGCTCTGGGATGTTCCGTGTCCTACTCAGTATCTCAGCAATGCTCCATGAGGCAACACTCTTATTCTGATAAGTAGAGATAAAGGTGTGTAAAAAGGAATAGCCAGACCATGATATGGTGATTATAATAGGTGTTTATTTACATTAGTTAACTAAAGTGGTGAAGGTGATCATATTCAGAAGAAATTATTTAAAATCTGTTGTCGCTTTATATACCAGCAGCTGTGTTCTGTAGTTCCCCCTCATGTTGCAGGCCATCATCCTCCTCTTCTTCCTCTTCAGGCAAGTGTGGCTCTGGTTCCAGGAGGTAAATGTTTCTTCTGACACAAATGTTGTGCAATATTGCACATGTGAGGATGATCCTACAGACCATCTCAGGGGAATATAGGAGGCTACCACCAGTGATGTCGAGGCAGCGGAACCTTGACTTGAGTATGCCGAAGGTCCACTCGACAATGCTGCGTGTCCTTCTGTGGGCCTCGTTGTATGCAGGCTCTGCAGCTGTACTCGGGTTGCCAAATGGTGTCATAATCCATGGCTGGATGCCATACCCCTGATCAGCTGCAAGAGAAAATGAATGGGATCATGTTGATGTAGATGGCACTATTGGAAAGACCTTTAATGGCAGTAGTTGTCTTGTGTTGTCTGTGACTCTTTTGTGTACTAATGTGACATCCTATGCTTGTAGGCTATACCATCTGCATTGTGTTGTTTCCTTGGCTGAACAAGTGTTTGTCTGCTAACCGTTTGTCAGTAGTATGTTTTGGGATTTTCAGTACAGTGTGCCCTCCCTAGCATTGTGACTTGTGATACAGGTGTCCGTGTGTCTTCACTGGGGGTGAGATGATAGTTCCATGCAGAGTTAAAATTGAAAGTGTTGTTAACACGTTCATATCAAAGTACCCTGGACATCCCATACCTTTAGACTTAGGCAATGTATTCTTGTAAAGGTCATTGGGACACTTACAATTTGCAAGGTGACATTTAGGCAACCACACTCATTAATGTCTTAACATTAGGCTGTACAGTAAAATCCGATGTGTGACAGGTTCAATGGTGACTTAAGAAACATGGCTAGTGATGTCAGGACCTCAGTGTGTTCCTGTTGACATGTTGCTGTTGTGGTGTATGTGTTGTGTGTCCTAGAGGGTTGCTGTGCAGTGTACATATATGTAGGTTTTTGTACTTACCAACAAGTAGTCCATTGCCATACCGTCCAACCTGGAAGTGTTGATTGATGGTGCAGAGACGGAAGATGAAGGAGTCATGTACACTCACAGGATATTTAGCCACGAAGTTGGTGATCAATCCTTGGTGATCGACTATGGCCTGCACGTTGATGGAATGTGTGTGCTTCCTGTTGTGGTAGAGGTGTTCAGTTGCAGCAGGTGGCACAAGGCGTACATGTATGCAGTCGATTGCACCAAGGACGTGTGGGAAGCCACTGATTGCGTAGAACCCCTGTTTAGTTTCCTGCTGCTTCTACAGTGTGTTAGGGAAGCAGATGTGGCGGGGTGTCAGTTGAATGATGGCATCCAGTACTTTGGGCAAAAAGGCGGAGAATGATGGTTGTTATATTCCGCCAACCAGGGCACCAGTTGTTTGAAAAGAGCCACTTGCCAGCATATGAAGTACAGCAAGCAGCTTTGTTTCTGTTGGGATGGTGCGGGGTGTCACCAAAGTGGGGGCCAACTGCTGTTCAATGTTTCGCAGCAGCTGCTGAATGGCCTGCCAGTTCAACCGGTACCTCTGTATGATGTCGTGTTCCCTGAGGCCCTGAAGGTTTGTTCTTGGGCGGAAAATCCTCTCCTGCCTTCTGCGCTGCCTTTGGGGTCCCTGCTGTTGTTGTTGTAGCTGCTGTTGTTGTTGCTGGGCTCTGCGTCTGCGTGCATGCTGGATTAGAATCACCTCCATGGCTCCCTGTTGCTGCTCTGCTGCTCTGCTGTTTGTTCTGTGTGTTCTGATTATATACAGGTGTGTTTGCCCCATTTTAACGCCTGCCCTGACCCAGGTGTTAATTTTTAATGCAAATCGGGCCGTGAGTCATTTTCTGGCTCCGCCTCCCGGCCGTGCGTAATTTTTGCCTGAAAGCATAAATACGACGCACGGCCGTTTCAGCCATTCTTTGGACGGGAACACCTACCTTGCAGATAATTAACGCAAGGCGGGTTGCTGCATCCAAAAAATTATGCACACAGCAGAATTTTGACGTCCGCGGGCTCGGGCGTCACATTTTAAATACGGGGCAACGTTTGCGCTGATTGTGCGTCAAAAATCTTGCAACGTTGCACAAACTGAGAAAATTCTCACTGCTGTACAGATGGTTGTGATTAAAGAACGACCTCTTGCCCAGGGCCAACGCATCATTGTTGTTTCCCCGATTCCAGCATTAGAAAGTGTTACAAAAGCGAGTGTCCCTAATTCGAAAGCTTTACACCCGCGATGGATACAATGGGCAAAGTCTTTGACAGCCACTGAAGTAGATTACATATTTGACCCTAAACGGCAGACTCAAGAATTTCTTCAATATGAAATGGAGTACCCAGTTCCCGCTGGCACATTGCCTATTGACCAATATCAGGTGGTCATGTATACCGATGGCTCTGCGCAACCAGCGGTTGGGACTAAACAACAGTATTCTGCTCCATGTGTGGTGGTGAGCGGCTATATGGAGGGGGAAGTATTCTGCCCCCAACATACTTATACACAGACCTTGGGAGATTGTACGGCACAGTTGGCTGAGCTGAAAGCTCTATTGTTAGCCTTGGAACATGCGGATCCGTCACTGTTTACATTGCTGGTTTGTGATTCCTATTACTGTGTTCAGTCTTTCAATGAATATTTACACTACTGGAAGTTGAATGGGTTCAGAGATTCCAAAGGTAACACCATTAAACACAAATTGCTGTGGGGGAAGGTTGCAAATCTGAAGGAAATGCTTCCTAGAGTCCATGTTGTGCATACACTTGGACACCAGCGCGTTGGAATACACATAGCTGGGAATACTTTGGCTGATGAAGCCGCAAAATCGGCAGTGGCAGTTGCCACTGTGGCTGCAGTAACTCGTTCGAGTTCCAAACCAGACACAGAGATTTTGGCTGCCATAAAAGCTATGGCTGATGGCACGCCATTTCCTAAAGGATTCCCTTCTAAATATAGTTACTGTGTGGGTGGTATGCTAAACGCTGTAGTTAAAATCCCAGGCGTTGGTGTACGTGAAATGCCCAATAAAATTGAGCGACCTCGATTAATTACTGCAGCACATGAGGGGGCGGCATCTGCACATGCAAGCGTGGCTGCCACCATTTCACTTTTACAGGCTCGTTATTGGTGGCCTGGTCTCTATAAGGAGACAAAGCAGTATGTCCTTTGTTGTGATGTCTGCCAACAAATTAAAGTTTCCACGGCTAGACGCCCGCAGCAGACGCCCCTTCTCATATCAAATAAACCTTTACAGTGTGTGTACTTGGATCATTGTGGTCCGCTGACGCCAGATAGTGCATACAAATATATATTGGTTGCTGTTGATTCGTGCTCCAGATTTGTGTGGGTCTGGCCACAGCGCTCGGCTGACGCTCGAAATGTTATTAAAGATTTGCGCATCTTTGTCGATACATATGCAGTTGCGGCTTTTCATTCGGACCAGGGCCCTGCTTTTGCCTCTAAGGCATTCAGGGACACCATGGCTTCGTTGGGGGTCCAGCTCCAGTTCTCGTCTCCATTTCATCCCGAGGGAAATTCTGTCGTGGAGCGTTTAAATCGCGATTTGAAGCAATCCTTAACGGCCAGAGTTATAGGTACGGGTCGTAGTTGGCTAGCCCACCTGTATGGAGTACAGAGAGCACTTAATAACTTGCCTAGAAGGTCCCTGGGGGGTCGTACTTCATATGAGTGCCTGTTTGGAACACAAATGTATGTTCCTGATCTAGATGGTCCTGGTGTGGAGACAACAGATACTCCCTTTGACATAAATGATCGTGTCACTGTTTTACAGGACTTACAACAATTCCGTGAAGATAACTCTTCTGCCAGTGCTGCCTCCACAGGAATTAAGGATGAACCAGTAACGCCTACTGGTTGGATTCCCAGGATTGGGGATCTTGTGCGTGAAAAGGTTGCCGTGAAAAAATAATTTGGTCCTTCCTATCGGGTGCCAGTCCCTGTGCTAGGGATCCACGGCACAAGAACTGTAATTTTGCCACCGTTGCAAGGGGCCAAAGGAAATCGCTTTGTTTCCATTGATAATGTCAAGTTACAACATGTGGCCGATTCTGCATAGCAGACCAAGAGGGACGCCCAGTAGTTCCGGAATCCCTCTCACTACTGGGGAAGAAGTTCCGCTGCAGGTGATTTGCACTGACTCTATTTCCTCTCCGAGCTTGGGGAGGGTGGAAGCTGATCTTGCGATTGTTCAACTGACGGCGAATAATTTGTAATCTTTTGATCAAGTTGCTGTAAGTTCTACTGATAATGCTGAACATGTGATTTACAGCGTGCCAAGGCGAGAGCCGCCATCTGCTTCTTTGTTTACGGTTGCACCTTTTGTGAGAACTACCTCTGGCTGCTTTAACACCACTGATGATATTGTGTCGGACTCCTCCTCCTCTTCAACACCAGCCCTGGGTCCATGTAAGCTGCTGTGTTGGCTCAAACATACGTATTTTGTTGTTCCTTGGAACTATCTGTGGCTTTTTATGACTGTGATGACTCTTTTCCTATGGCTGGGGTTTGTAGTTACCTTTTTTCTGGTAATACATGGTCATTTTCTTCCTGAACGATCTGAAATTGAGCACGTGGAGAAGGTGTTAAAACCACATTTTTCGTCACATATGGTTCGAAGAGACTTGTCTTTTGTGAACATTTCTGCTGTACCAATTCCGGATGGGATGGTGTGGGATAGAGTGATGTTTGATATATATGGTCCCACTGAGATGATTCAGATACCGTATGTTCTCAAATTGTCAATGAATGATATTGTTATACCAGGCATTGTTTCTGATGATTGGGACGTAAAGACAGTAGATTCTATGTTGACAGAATTGCAATATTATACTGTCTATGAAAATGAAGATGCTTACCAATTTAGAGATAATTATGGTGACATGTTTTGCTACAAGTATTATGGACACCACTTTATTCATAAAGCTAGTAGCCCTAAATCGATATTTGAGTATATGCAATGGGAACATTGCCCGACTCCTCCACAGGGGAGTTCTAAAACTTATTATAATAAATTTGCATATTTTTCTGGGCATCATCAACAGAGTGCTAAGTCTTACTATTTTAAGGTTACTCTGCATGCTAAGAAGCAAATGTTATTGACTGATACTAAATTACTGTATTCAAATTTGTTTGTTTCCAAACTTTTGGTTGAAGGGTATGAATACTGGTCCAAAACTGTTGATTTGAAAAGTGTTTGGGGCACCAAAAATTGGCAAATGCGGGGTAGGGACACATTGTTTAGGGCATGTATTATTCCTGTCCAAATGATTTTCCTAAATGACACTGTACAACAGACTAGCTGTTTAGGCTTAGCAACGATTAGAGATTTGAATTTGCCTAGCATACCTGTCCCTTCCAAATTGAGAAATTGGCAGCAATATATTAATGCCACGTTTACTGAGCTTACAGACTGGGTCCAGAATGGTACGCTTAACACTTCATTGACATGTCCAGGTGGGTGGTTATTGTGGCCCATAGACACTAATGGGTGTCATCAACGTTTTGTCACCTCTTCGGGGGGTTCAAGACTAGTAGGGCAGACCCTCGCTCCATATCACCAGAACATGCTGATATCATTACTACATATACGTGGGGAAACCTTGTCAACAATGGTTGAAGTCATCCACGCTGGATGCAGTTAAGACACATCTCACGTTACTGTCTAATGATACTGACTTGCAAGATTTTTTGTCAGAGCCAAAAGTACCACAGAAGAAACGTTTTTTGTATGCAGTATATAATGAGATTTGGAAACTTTCACAACAAGAGGCAGCGGCCCGGTTGAGGCAAATTGATCAGGAAAATTTGATACAAGCTTCGTCTGTTGTGGATAAAGGGATGCATACCCTATCCGACCGTGTATATACAATTGACAACATTGTTTACTCTGCTATAGACATTATTAGATCTGATATGTCTTCTTTATATCATGGGCAGAGTCAAACGCGGTCCATCATGCAGTTGGGTTGGACTCTACAGACATTGAAGGCAGGTCGCGTTCCGTGGCAGCACATTCGAGCCAGGGAGATATTTATTTCCTTTAATTTGACACGTCAACAACAGCTCATGGCTAAGAAGGAAGCGACATATGTTATGTTAAATATTGAAAAATTGGAGAAGTTGCCTTTTACTGTGGCTGAGATTCCATCAGCTGAGTGGTTGATTCACGGGGTTATTAATTTGCCTATCTCCACTCTGCAATTCACTTCTTGTTTGAAGCATATTCCGGTGGGCAGATATGAAAGGTTGGGAGACAGTTACATACATGAGGTGTGGGAGCTTCCCTTTCTATACAGATGTCTTAATGATATGAGGGAGGTTTTTCTCAGCTGTAGCGAATGCGAAACTTCGGTCAGCCATTAGATGGTTTGTAAACAGCTGTCTTTGCACGGGGCGTGTAATGCCTCGATTGCAAACTTAGCTTGTTATCTTAAGGGAGTTCCAGTCCCGGTAATTAAAAACACTTTCCAGGTGCTTTCAAATGGCAGCTACGTCCTTCTTAACAGTGAACCCTGTTGTGGCATGCATGCCGGAATAGTTTACGTAGTAATTGTCACCAAGGCCGTTACGTGCTGCGGGAATGTGTTGTTTCCCCACACTCAAATTAGGGAGGTAGCGGACATCTGGCCTCATATTGCTACTTCCAAGGTGAATTTCGACAAGTTGAGTCGACTGAAAGCTCTATTGTTTCAAAAGCATGTGGCCCTTACATCTGCAAGCAAGACCTACGCACTTCAGGTGGCAAGGTCATCAGCGGAAATACAGTCCCTATTAAATACTAACTTTCCGAGCCACTTTGGTGAACTCGTGGGACGTATATTTAATGCGTTCAGCACTGCTGGAATTGCACATTTTTTCAAAGCCGTTGGTGTTGGTTTTGCTCATACCTTCTCTTCCATATTCAGTTTAATACCTTCGGCTATTCATTCTATTTTCTGAAGTATTTTTGGGGGATTTCTGATTACATTGGCTTTGTTGGCTTGTGTTTTGCTGATGCTGTTGTTCTTCCGCAATGGCTGTCCCACCGCGACGAGATCCCATATTGGCGCTCCCGTCAGTGCAGCTGTGTCGTGAACGCATGATGCCGCATTTTGGAGCAACACTCCTGGGACAGTTGGAGTGTGACTGGCCTCTGTCATTCCGACCGGTTTTGGATTGTGTGCAACCCGTGTTTCGGTGCATTTGTTGCTCGTTCGAACATGCACTGGCTCTCTGTCTCTCACTGCAGCGCCCCCCAGTGGTTGATACTAGTCTGTTGATGTTCCCGATTAGGGCTCATTCCCAGACTTGTGCACTACGGTTGCGTTTGCTTTGTGAGGCAGTTTATGAGATTCCCTTCCTGGAGGAAGATGGTATTGTCTCATTCATAGACCCTGCACGGGTGCCGCCCTGGATGGTTCTGGGGCTTTGGAACACACCTGCTCCATGATAGTTTTTGGCGTGGATTTTCCAGTGTTGACATCTGTCGAAGTGGAGGATTTCCTGCTTTCCGTGGCTTCCGTCTAAGGATTGGATTTTTTGTAATTCACATTGTATCGAATTTGGCTTTACCGTCACATGCTTATCAATTTAGATTAGTTTTCTGCTTTGCTGTCCTCTGGACTTGTTGAAATATATTTTTGTATCTGGGGCATATTTTTCTATTATTAGAACCACTTGCTACTGACAAGGGGAGGGTGTAGTGTGGCCAATTTTATGTATCCTTTGCGCATTAGCTTCTGGCTTTAGGCCTTTGTGCACTTTGTCCTGGATGTATTTTATTCCTTTGCTCGCAGCTTAGAGCCTCTGTGCACTTTGCTCTAAATGCTTTTTATTCGGCTTTGTACTGTTATTTTTCAAATAACCAGTTCTACGGTCTTGTTTTATTTTTTATATCACACTGTTTAGCCTACTTCAGCACTGGAGTTCTCAATAACACATTCTTGTTCACTCTGTGCTTCAGTCAAGGATACAGTCTGGTACATTGCCGATAGACGTGGTAGGAGTTTAGTCTTTGGCATTCTTGCGTAGGGACATTTTGTGATCACACTGACATGTTAGTTATAAAAACACTTCCTTGTCCTAATACACGCAAGAGGGAGATTCCGACCAGGGAACCACAACTAAACGCTGACTGCCTCGTTGCAGATGCTGAACCAGATCACAGGTCTTTGCTCAGGTATGATGGTTGATGGCTTCCCAGGGAATCTGAAAGGCAAGTTAGAAGCTTAACATGCTGTGCTCGAAATATAACTAACTGAGGAGAGGAGAAACCATTAACACCATGATAGCCTTATTCTTGTTTCACTCTCCTTGTGACTATTTCAATCCTACTGTGTTGTATGGTTCTGGTTATTGCGGCTCACGCCTTAATATCTAAAATGCAGTTGTTTTATTAAAACAATCTATAAAACTCAAAACTGCCTTTGTCATTTGTATATGAGATCATACTGTAAATGGGAGAGCTGGTTTGGATCTGAGTGACCACGACTTCCCTGAGAAGTTCCAAAGATGTCATGCGCTCGGCTGCCCAATCATCTCTTCCCCTAGGGAGAAATGAGGCACTGCTAGTTAGCCGGAGCAAAACCGGATTTGGGGTGACAGTGGTCCTTCCAAGTGGGTAAGACTTAGGGGGTCATTCCGACCCTGGCGGTCATGGACCGCCAGGGCCGGGGACGGAGGAAGCACCGCCAACAGGCTGGCGGTGCTTCAGGGGCAATTCTGACCGCGGCGGTAAAGCCGCGGTCAGAAAAGGGGAACCGGCGGTTTCCCACCGGTTTTCCCCTGCCCCAGAGAATCCTCCACGGCTGCGCTGCAAGCAGCGCCGCCATGGGGATTCCGACCCCCTTCCCGCCATCCTGGTCCTGGCGGTAAAAACCGCCAGGAACAGGATGGCGGGAACGGGTGTCGTGGGGCCCCTGGGGGCCCCTGCACTGCCCATGCCACAAGCATGGGCAGTGCAGGGGCCCCCTAACAGGGCCTCATTAAGATTTTCAGTGTCTGCAAAGCAGACACTGAAAATCGCGACGGGTGCCACTGCACCCGTCGCACACCAGCAACTCTGCCGGCTCCATTCGGAGCCGGCTTCATAGTTGCTGGGGCTTTCCCACTGGGCGGGCGGGCGGCCTTTTGGCGGTCGCCCGCCTGCCTAGCGGGAAAGTCAAAATGACCGCCGCGGTCATTTGACCGCGGTACGGTCTTTTGTCGGTCTCCGCCCAGCGGGCGGCTCCCGCCGCCCGCCGGGGTCGGAATGACCCCCTTAGTCTCCCACGCCAGGAACAATCCTGCTACCTAGAAATCCAGTAGTCTCATTCAGGATAATGAGAGCCCACGCGACAGGGCACCGCCAACTCAAGCACCGCTGAACAGGGCACCGCCAACTCAAGCACCGCTGAACAGGGCACCGCCAAATCAAGCACCGCGGAACAGGGCACCACCAAATCAAGCACCGCTGAACAGGGCACCGCCAACTCAAGCACTGCTGAACAGGGCACCTCCAAATCAAGCACCGCTGAACAGGACACCGCCAACTCAAGCACTGCTGAACAGGGCACCGCCAAATCAAGCACCGCTAGCCCATGAGCGGCAGGGACACTGATGCAACTGGGTCCATCACGGGGTGAGTGATGCACTCTGGGCAGCAGTCCCCCTCCAGAACCAGTGGCGAGATCCATCCACTACCTCTGTCCTCCACAGGATGAAGCACTCTGGGCACCAGTCCCCCTCCAGAACCAGTGGAGACATTCATCCTCTACCTCTGTCCTTCACAGGATGAAGCACTCTGGGCACCAGTCCCCCTCCAGAACCAGTGGAGACTGTTATCCACTTGAGAGACGGTGGCTTTGCACTCCCCAGGATTGAACAGTGGGCAAACCACCCACTGGAGAGACTTGAGAGACTGTGGCATTGCACTCCCCAGGATTGAACAGTGGGCAACCCACCCACTGGAGAGGCTTTAGGGACTGTGGCTTTGCACTCCCCAGGAATGAACAGTGGGCAACCCACCCACTGTAGAGACTTGAGAGACTGTGGCTTTGCACTCCCCAGGATAGAACAGTGGGCAAACCACCCACTGTAGAGACTTGACAGACTGTAGCTTTGCACTCCCCAGGATTGAACAGTAGGCAAACCACCCACTGTAGAGACTTGAGAGACTGTGGCTTTGCACTCCCCAGGATTGAACAGTGGGCATTGAGCCCCCTCGTGGATCTGGCGTTGTGCACTCATCCGGCTGAGGTACCCCCTCTTCCCTTCCCCTGAGGTGCCTTTTGTATTTCTATCTGATGCCCCTGCAGTGTTCTCTCTGTTTTGGTCTGGTATCGAGTGTGGGCCTCGCCCATGCATTTTGGGCCCAGTGGTCCACGGACTATAAATGGTACAATACCTGGACTTGTATTATTGGTGTATATATTTGTTTATAGTGTATGTATATTTTGGAGTACTGTATTTTAATAGATTACAATGGTTACAATAATTTCCTTTTGTCTTTGCATTCTTCCGGGTGGCTTGGGGGGCGTAACTGTAATGTATCAACATGTATTAGTGTGTGTTTTGTAGTGGGTGAGGGTGGGGGTGGGGGTGTTGCGTGTGTCCCTGTTTTTTCCCTCTCCCTCCCTTGTGTCGTAGGTGCAGTACTCACCGTGGTCTTCGCCACCGGCGTTCGTGCTCCTGGTAGAGGACCAGGAAGACTATTGCAGGTAGAATTTGGAGGTCCGGTTCCATGGTGTCCTCGTTCCTCGTGGGGTGTGATGAGGTGAGCGTTTTCCCTTCGAAATTCCTGTTTCCGCCGTGTTTTTATCCGCGGTGAATCCGCCCCGGAAAAGGTGGCGGATTGGCCTGTCATAATAGTGTGGGCGGTACATTGTCTACCGCATGTCTGTTGCCGGTGACCGCTGCGCTGTTTGTTTGTACCGCCGTGGCGGTCTGAGTGTTAAAGTGGCTGTCTTTGTTGGCGGTTTCCGCCACGGTCGTAATTGCACATTTTTTACCGCCAGCCTGTTGGCGGTCTTACCGCCGCTTTAACACCGTCCGCCAGGGTTGTAATGAGGGCCAAAGTTTATTAAACCTCAAGAGGTGGTACTACAGTTCAAACAGCACCCTTCGGTAATGTTTGGATTAGCACACTGAACTAAGAGAGCATGGTACTTTTATACCCACGCAGGGGCTAAAAGAAGGTGGTACAATTATAGAAGCAAGACTTATTTACATATAAGGTCATATGGAAATGCACAGTCGACAGTTAGGAGGGGCTAACAGTTTTCAAGGACTAGTAGACACATTAGTGTCTGTTACTAATTACTAACAGCTGCAGACCTTACTGGGCATGTGCGAAAGTGGGGGATGCTAAATGTAACTTGTCATTAGACAGATTTTCAAGAGTAGTTAACAGGAAGGTAGGACAGAGCACATGGCGAGCACATGGCAGCATGTGGCAGAGAAAATGGCTGCCATGAATACAAATGGATTCCGCGAAATGTTCACAATAGTTGCTAAATACAAGATGTGTTCTGCTAATGCTTAATCTAATCGCTACTAAATTACAACAGACTGGTACTTGAATGTAGTTCTTTTTCAATTCATAAAGAATCCATTTGAACCCATACACAGAGCAAGCCTCGAATGTTCTCACATGGAAAGTCGTATTGTTGCTAGCACTCATTTCCGCCAGAAGGAGAAACAGGCTTTCACAACTCAAGAATCCTTCTTGCTCTTCGCAGCCAAATCTGTCATTTTCACAACCAATCCAAAATTAATTCCTGAAGACCCTTCATTCCATGTGCGTTTCATGGGTTTTCCCATGTAGTTTCAATGGTGTTTGACACATTTTCATATTTACCAGAACTGGTATACCTGAGAATGTGCCAAAAAGGTATGCCGTCTCAGGTGAGGGGTAACAAGGAAAAAAATCTTTATTTCTCCTTGTTAATTCCTCTGTTTGTGCTGAGGAATATGCTTGTCAGGATTGCTGTTGTGCAGGAAGGTGTCCCTGCATAAAATGCAGGCTCCCTTGCACAATGGTGTAAGGGTGCTGTGTTGGTGCAAAGCTGCCAAGAGGGGGCCAACACAGGAAAAAAGGCAGCAATGTGCCATATTGCCTTAAAGCCTTAAATACTTCTCATTTCTGCCTTTTCCCCCTCACCATGCACTGCATGACATTCTCATAAATAGCCTGCTAATGGTTTACCTGGGTGGCCTCTACGGGGAAGAATTGTGTGTCTTTTTTCACACTGCTGCCTCTACTGAAGAATATGGCTCCACATCTCATAACATATACTGTGGATCGTGTTAAGGTTTGTATTTCCTCTCAATATATTTAGGGGCATATTAAAGTTTTTGGGATGCTCCAGTGGTGCTATGCCCTGCGCCATGTTTACAAGGTGGTGTTAAGCCACTTTTTGTGGCTTAACATCAGCTTGTAAATAAGGCGCTTGTAAATAAGGCCTCTTCACAAGCAGCACTTTGTGTGGAAGGGACGTACAATGGGTGTTGCTGTGGGCGTGCCAGGCACCAAGGCAGGCCTCAAGCAGCAGGGCAGTTCTCTAAGAGTACAAGCCAGGCTTCAAGTAGCAGGGCAGTTTCTAGTAGCGGTAGGGCAGTTCTCTGAAGTGCAAATCTGACCTCAAGCAGCATGGCAGTCTTCTTAGGAACAGGGCAGTCATTCTGGGGCTATTTTGCAGATCCAGGAGTAGACTGAAGTGTTGGTCTGAGGGTCTGAAATTCATACCTGTAAAGTGGGAGAAACATCTTGACTTCTACTCTACGCCATGAGGTCTAGAGTAACATAGGACTAGTTCCAGATTTTTTGTGAGTGTGCTGGAGACAGCCCTTTCAAAATATAAGTGGGACAGGGAACAGCTGTACCGTTCCCATTCTGGCTGGATGGCCTATCCTGACAACATCTAGTCCTTCTTTGTATCGTTATCTAGAAGGAATACACAAAGACCAGCTGACAACTATTTACACTCATGTGACCCAGGACACAGGCTGCAGGCACCAAATGGTAAGGAGAGGAAAATGTCACCTTTCTAAAAGCAACATTTTCAGAATTGTGACTTTAAAACCAACTTTAACATCAAAGATGATTTTAAATTACAATTCTATATGTTTCCAATCAAAAGTTAACATTTATTAAGTAGAATAAGGTATCCCTATGTTATCCTATTTTATTAAATGTGTTGTCCTACGGGAGAGGTAGGCCTTACTGTAGTGAAAAATTAAATTAAGAGATTTTCACTACCAACATATATAAAACTTAAAAGTACATGTCAACATTTTTTAAATACGCTGTATCCACCATATGAGCTGTGTAGGGCATACTGTAGGGGTCACATACATGCCATAGGTACACGTAGTACCAAGTTACTGGGTACTTATAAGTGAATTCAATGTGCAGATTGACAGTAAACCAATGTTACCATGCCTACAGGAGTGAGAACACGAATGTTAGCACTACTTAGGAATGGTAAAGTGCAGGACGCGGCTGCCGAGCGGATTGCGGCTGTAGGCACACGGATGTGCGCGCCGCAATTTTTGGAGTCTGAGGCAGACTGGAGGGCTGCGGGGGCTGTCTGGTGGCGCCGGGCCGCGCTGGAGCTGCGCCGGGCCCGGAAAGGCGTGGCGCGAATTCCCCTTCGGGGGAATAGCGGCAGTAGTAGCTGCAGCAGCGCAACGGGTGGAGCAGCAGCCGAGAAGTTGCGGCAAGGAGTACAATTTAAAGAAAGTTTGGAGAAGGGAGCCAGGAGAAAAACGGTGAGGCGGTGTGGGGGGGGGGGTGATTTCCCTTCCCCCCCGCTTTTCTTAACAAGAGTGGAGGGGACTGATCAGTGGCTTTGGGACAATTTGGCTGCAACTGCCGAGGCGAAGGGAGACAAGGGGGGGTCAGCCAAAAAAAATCTGAAATCTAAATCTGGAGAAGGAGGAAGGATTGCGGTGAGGAAGGTGGGGGAAAGCAAGCTTAAGGGGAGAGATAAGTTGACGCCCTCCCTAAGGTCTTTTTTTAAAGTGAGACCAGAGGTAATTCAGCCTACCCCTGGGCAGGCCAGAGTGGCAATGGAGGTTACGACCAGGCAGTCGGACAATGTTGCCGGTGAGGGCAGGGGGTGGGCGAGGCCCCCCCCGCCACTGCCAGGAGAAGAACAGACGGCCCCAGTGCAAGTTCAGATCCCAAACGCTATGCCCGCTGAGGTTCAAGACTCCGCGCCTATGTCGGTAGCTGTGGAACCCCCTCAAGCCGCTTCTGTTATCTCCCCTTCACTGAGTTCTTCGTTGGAGGCGTTAATTTTGTCTATTTCCGAGGATGTAAAAAAAGGTTTTGCGAACTCAGAAGTAAATCAAGGGGAGATAAGAGAGGTTTGTGCTAATTTAGAAAAGAAAATTGATGGCGTAATGGAAAGAACACAGGCCCTGGAAGAAGCGATGGGGGGTATGAAGGAGGAATTGGCACAGCATAAGGGTGTGATCGATACACTGAAGGGGAGCGAACAGGCATTAAAAAACAGGGTTGAGCAGCTGGAAAATTATTCAAGAAGAAATCATTTAAAACTTTTGAAAGTGCCTGAAGGTATAGAAGGGAACGATCTTAAGGCCTTTGTAGTATCACTAATTAAATCAGCGGTGGATCTAGAGGAGACTGAGGAGGAAATCGGGAAGGAAATTCAGAGAATCCATTGAGACACCTTTAAGCTGCGAATGAACAGCAGTAGACCTCGGAAAATGTTGCTAAACTTTTTGTCATACCAGATGAAAGAAAAGATTTTATCTATAGCACTGAAACAAAAGTCTTTAAGAGTGAATGATATTGTTTTTGAGATCAGGTCTGATCTATCCAGGGTTACTATGGAAAGGCAGTGGGAACTGGGGAAACGTTTGGAGATTTTCAAATCTTTGGGGGTCTCGGCCCTGTTGAAATTTCCAGCCTTCCTCAGGGTCATGTATAATAACAAAATGTATAATATCAGAGACATAAGTGAGGCGGATGAATTATTGGTAGTGGTCAAAAATGGGCAGTGCACTGAATAAGGCTGTGTTTAATGTTTAATGTTTAAATCCTCCCAGGAACACAGGGGAGCTCTAAAATTGGGATCATTATGGTCCTTAGTCGGGGGGGGTTCTCCACGGGTGGGGTATGGGGGGAAGGGGACAGGGAGAGGGGGTAGGTTTAGGGTTGGGGAGGGAGATTGGGAAAAAAGTAAAAAGTAGTGCCTCTTTCAACCCAGTTATCTGTTACCTAAGATTGATTGATAGCTAGTAGGGAGAGAAGGCAGGGGGTGCAGAATATATCATTGCAAATCCTTTCATGGAATGTTAATGGCTTGAGGGTGCGAGGAAGAAGGGAACGAATATTACAGTATCTGCAGGATTCTACGGCGCAAATTTTAGTTTTGCAGGAAACGCATTTAACAAAGGCGGAGTGCATTAACATAATACAAACGCTGAGATGGGTTCAAACATTTTCATGTACAGAACACAACTATCATAATAAAGGGGTGGCAATCTTAGTTAAACATTCACAGCAGGGGGGTGTGGTAATTTTGGAATCTAGATCAGATATAGCAGGGCGATGGGTGATAGTTAAAATACAATTTGGGGGTCGTAATCTGGTCTTAGCAGGTTACTATGGCCCCAACTGCGACGATATAGAATCTTTAAAGCATCTCTTTTCTCAGCTTCTTGAATTTTCGGACCCGGTTATTTTGATGGGTGATTTCAATGTGGTGTTAGACAATGAGCTGGATAGGCATAACTGCAAATCACGAGGCACGCCTAAGTCGCAACAATATTTAAGGAGGATGATGAAGGAATTTGGCCTTTGCGATATCTGGAGACAAAGGGTGGGGAATAGCAGGGATTTTTCTTTTTTAATAAGAAATATAGACATGCCTCTCGAATCGATTATTTTTTATTAGATACACGTCTGAGAGAGGAGGTGAAGAATATAGCGTATCTGCCCTCGCATTTATCAGATCACTCTGCGGTGGTGTTAAAAATGATTTTTCGGCAGACAAGTTTCAGTAATCGGTGGACGATTGATCGGTCCTTGTTATTAGATCAGGAGGTGTTGTTAAAGCTGCGTAAGGAATCCAATTTTTTTTTTTGTGTAAATTTGGGCTCCGCCCCTTTATCAGTAGTATGGGACACGTTTAAAGCGGTTATTCGCGGGGAGATAAGGAGTAGTTCCATCCAGAAACATAAACGGCAGAGAGACGAGATTAATGCGCTAGAGCAGGAAATGCGAAAACATAAAGTTGAAATAATAGAAGCAGGGGAGACTGAGGCTTTGAGGGCCAGCTTGGATGGGTTGAGAAGCCAGTTGGAGAAGATACTACAGGGAAGAATTCAAAGGAAATGGGAGGCAAGCAAATTGGCGCATTTTGAATATGGGGAAAAAGCGGGGAAATTGTTAGCCTGGAAAGGCAAAACAGATCGTGTTAGGAACTACATCAAGGTGGTTGAAATGGAGCATTCAGGAGAAAAAAGAACGGATGAGGCGGCAATAGAATTGGCTTTTCGAAACTTTTTTTCACAACTGTATTCGGAAGGGTTAGAGGTGGATGAAGGTATGGTAACGGATTGGATGGGGGCTGATATATCCTTAGGTTTATCGTTGCAGGAGAGGGAAGCATTGAATGCTCCAATAACGGCTGAGGAAATTAGGAGAACCTTGATTAGTAGTAAGTCGGGGACGGCGCCGGGCCCGGATGGTATCCCAGTGGAAGTTTATAAGGTATTAGGGGACTCAATTATCCCAGTATTGACTGAGTTGTTTGGGGGGATCCTGGAATTTGGTAATGACATTCCTCTTTCGTGGAATGAGGCGGTGATCTCTTTAATTTTGAAACCGGATAAAAATCCAGTGAAATGTGCTTCTTACAGGCCAATATCATTGCTGAACAGCGATTATAAATTGCTAGCTAAGATTCTAGCGGATAGGTTGAGTAAGATAGCGAATAATTTAGTGCACCCGGATCAAAAAGGCTTTTCTAAAGAGAGATATCTGCATGAATTAACTTTTGAACTGATCGGGGCAATAGATATGGCTACAACGTTTGGGTCGCCATTGGCAATTATTATCTTAGATGCAATGAAGGCCTTCGACCAAGTAAATTGGAACTTTTTGAAATCGGTCTTGAGGCGGGCCAACTTAGGATCCAAGTTTTGTGGGGTTATTGACCGGATCTATACATCACCTCGTGCTAAGATTCTGGTGAATGGGAAACTTACGGACCCCATTACAATTTCAAGAGGTACTAGGCAGGTTTGCCCCCTGTCCCCTGTATTGTTTAATCTGTATATTGAGCCGTTTGCTAGAAAAATCAGACAAAATCCTCTTATCTCGCCCTTTTGCTGCAATGGCTGGGAAAAGAAAATCTCTTTATATGCAGACGACTTACTGATATATACTAATAACCTGCCTTTAGCTTTTAACACAGTTAAAGATCTTGCCGAACAATTTGGAAGGATATCAGCGTATCGGATTAATGTGGGGAAAACAGAAACTATGCAGTGGAATATGGAAGTAGGGTCAATATCAAACAAGCAGGAAATACGGTACCTGGGCATTTTAGTGACCCAAAATTTGAAGGACTTAGTGGAAAGGAATGCACGAAAGTTATTAGTGGAATGTAAAGCTATGCTACAAAAATGGGCATATCTCCCTTTGACGATTCTCGGGAGGATAAATTTAATTAAGATGTTTATTCTGCCCAAATGGAATTTTGTGTTTTCAGCTATACCTTTGGCAATGCATAAGGGATACCTGGATAAAATGCATCAAGCAATAAGTAGTTTTATTTGGAATTCAAAGGGGCTGAGTATATCATGGAAAAAATTATGCAGAAGAAGGGAAAAGGGAGGACTGGCTCTACCTGATTTGACATATTATGCGTGGGCTTTCTTGTTTAAAAACTCAAGGATGTTGTTTCTGTCCCCAGACGGTTCAGCAGTGGGCAGAATGTATAAGGCAATGGTTTTATCTGTGAAAGGGGCCTTAAAGTCTTTTCTATTTAAATTCGGCGACCCTAAATTTTTCAAAAAAGTTAAATTAAAAGTACTACAAGGAATGGCAAGGAGCTGGTATCAGCTGAGACGACGGTTGGGTGTACACTATTACAGTTATCAGGCCCCTATCTGGGATTCCCCGGGCACCCCAGAATGCTGTCAAGATATCCTAGCATTACCACTCAAAAGGGCAGGTGTGGAAAAGTGGGGTGAGCTTGCGCGAGAGGGTACTTTATTTTTTTGGGATGAATTGGTAAGAATAACGGACGGATCTCTGTCCAGGTTAAAATATCTACAGATAAGAGAGTGGGAAAAAGAAATTAAGGGGGGATTGGGAGTGGTAAATGCTTTGGAGGATTCTTTTTTAGATCTGGCGGACTCGGCACCTGTGAAGAGGTTGGCGGTTTGGTATTGGGAAATATTAGAAACTCTTGATGAGAATTTTGTCCTACCGAACAAGTTATGGGGCAAGGCGATGTCAGGCGACAAGATTGGGTCATGGTGGAAGAAGTCGTTTGTGACTCTGTATGAAGTAGTGAAGCCTGCCCCATTAAGGAAAAAACATCTTTATACTCTACACAGAGCGTATATATTTCCGGCAAAACTTGCCAAGTTTAAGAAGGGGGAGGTGATTAAATGTCCGAAATGTGGCGGGCCAGGAGCAACGGATATACATATGTTCTGGGATTGCCCCGCTATTCGGTTGTTTTGGGAGGAGGTTTTCACGGCAATATCATCTAGGCTAAGCTGGAAAATTAATGTATCACTCCCACTGATTATATAAGGGCAGCTTCAGGATGAGGGTATATGGAGCAGGGTGAATAAAGCTAATCGCACATTTTTGTTTTATGTAATTGTGCTGGGCCGGAACAAAATCTGCAAAAATTGGATGAAGGAGCACCCTCCGAGCTATACAGATTGGTTTAATGCAGTTCTTCGTGCGGCGAATATGGATCTAAATGTGCAGGGCTCTAAGAGAAACGTAGAACTGTGGTCATCATTATTAAAATGGGAGGGTGTAGTTTGAATCTGTTTTCCTGTTAATATCTGCTACTTTGTGACTATGTGAAATTGGGTTGGTTATTTTCTCTCTTTAGTCCAATGATTAGCCACCGTTTGATGCTCCTGTAAGTTTGCCTAGGCAGACCGGGAGACACAAAGGTACATCCCTTGACTCGAGTCTCTCTTCTTAGTTAGAGGGTGAGAAGGTTACAGGAACTAAGAGGTGGCTCAGTAAGCGGGGTTGAATGAGGACAAAAAAAAAAAAAAAGTGTTTTGCTCCAAGGGACATTCCAGGATCCCTCTCCCATAGCACGCTGATAGAGATTTGTCATGTTGCGGTAGGCCTTGCAAACATTTTTGATGTGCCGGTAATGGCCCTGCCGCATGCCAAAGGTCCTGCCCTCTTCTACTGTCATGTTACCAAGGGTGATAATGGAAAACCTTTTTAACACTACATGTACTTGTAACGTGTGAAAATAGAATGTCATTATAGCACAATCATAAGTGCCTGACCAGACCAATTCCAGAAATAGGGATGGGTATATGAACAATATACTGAACTATATAGACATCTAGATTTTAAATTAGACACATGGTCCAGAATTTGAAATTGTTGGGGTTTTCGAATTGTATCTTACAAGTGGGCTGATCCTTGCTTGTCAACATAAGTGTAAGTGTTTAAGGTTATACAGGTCAGGCAGTGTTTTCTTGTGTTGCCTACCCCATCTGCAGTAACACAAGGCAGCACAAATTGATGGCTTCACTTACTCTGTGTCAGATAGCCAAAAATATGGAAGTTGTCCTTTGTCTCCTGCAAAACATGACTGGGATGCATTACGATTATTTACCATCAAGCAAATGTGGGGAAATGTGACATGTACCTTTTGTTCACACCTGTTCCCAAAAACATGGTGATCCATACTTTAACATGTTTTAATACACACATCATCCGAAGACTGCATTTGGCTGCACACATTGTAGATTAGGCAATGCATCTCACTAATTGTACAAAAAGGCCCAGTCCGAAGGGACTTCCACAGGGACAGAAAACGTTTTTTTGCATGAAAAACCCTCACCCACCAGGGTTACCCCTTGGTGGCATGCTTCATCGTTGGGTTTCCTCCCGTTCTGCCACAGAACGAGGCGTGCTGCAACCGACCGAATACGTGTGAGCACTGATGGTTTCAACAATGTGAATACTAAAAGGGATAGGAGTGGTGGGGTCTTGGTGAGTTAAAAATACCGCCCTCTGGATGGTATTACTAATTTACTATGTCTCACAGGGGTGGTAGGATTAAAAAAGGGTGTTGGAGGGGGGATATTTTATGTACCTTACCTCCTAAGTGGTCTACATGTTTCGTAGTCTGCCCCTAGACTCCTCATCAGGACCAAGGGGAACTGCCTAGTGTCACTCCTTGTACACCTACCGCTAATGAAAGCATTATTACTACATGCTCTGTGGTGTGGTTTAATGTATACAACTAAAATGAAAAAATACCCATTGTTATCGATGTTCTGCTGGACAAATCTGTGGAAGGATGAAAGATTAAAAGTTGCTAATTGTATCTTTTAGGGACGTGGTGCTATTGCCACCATCACCCTGCTTAATAGGCACTTGTAATCGACATAGAAAAACAAATACGAGACATACTACATTTAGAAAAACACTATAACACACTTCAACACGTGAGACACCTCTAAGAAAACACACATGGTGCATGCGTGACCTACTTCTAGTGTCTATGCTATTCGCCTCTTAGATCCTCCGGGAGGGGGTTGTGCTTGTAGTCACACACTGAAAAATTCATGCAGCAAAGTTAGACTCACTGAGCGTTTCGCCACCGTTGTAGCTGGTCGGAGGCAATTTGTGCACTTACTTCATCAAAGCGACACTCCTTCTTGCCGCCTATGTCTCACCTTACCGGGGTCCGAAAACACCTCGGTCCCAGTTGGGATACGGTATTTATGATAGAAGCTGCTGACACGTCCCAACTCGTGGGTGCATCTGGCACTAGACGGATGACCTTCCAAAATGGAGGTCATCAGTGTCCACACAGAGGGCTGCGAGGGAGGAGGGAAAAGGGGGTGGAAAAAGGGGGGAGGAGAGAGAGGGAAGAAAAAAGGTGGGAAGGAAAGGGAAAGAAAAAGATAATAAAATAAAGAGGAAGAATAGCTCTAATATGTCGGCTGAAGAAAGAAAATTATTTGTTGAATTCATAAATGGTGACAGTTGACTTACAAGGACTCATGAGACGTGTATTAACATATAGATGGTGAACTGCTGGATGTGTTGGTGTCACGCTCGTGAAGGGGAACCAGTTGTTAGTGTTGCGTTAGCTGGCCCCAGGGGATGTTTTCGTTAAGGCCATGTTGATGGGTGCATAATTAAAAAACCCAACGTTGTTCTCTTTTGTGTTGGAAGGATTCACTCCTAGCCTCCTTGTGATGTTCAAGGATGACCCATTGGTAATCATCTACTGTGTGTGCACTATTAATGGAGTGAGAGGACATTTTTGTGGTGGCACGGCCACATCTCAAATTGCTCCGATGTTCACCAATGTGAATGTTCGGTTTATGGGTAGTCATTCCTATGTAATGTAGATTGCATGGGCATGTAATCACATAGACTACTCTTTGTGTGTTGCAGTTGGTGAAATCCTTGATTTACCATCTTGTATTGTCATTGAAAGTGACCCTCTTGGTTACGTTTGTCAAATGGCACACACTGCAATTGCCACATGGGTAGTGTCCTGTGGGTGGTGGTAGGAGGTTGGTGGTGTTCAACCTTCCCTTAGTTGAGCATGGCCAGGTGTGCACTAGCATGTCTTTTATACTTTTTCCATGTCTATGGGAGAACATAGGTTTGGGAAGGTCCAAATGTCTGCTATTCAAAATGCACCAATGCTTGTTAATAATCTTGTTCACCTGATTAGAGGCTACATTGAATGTCGTAATGCAGATGAATCTTTCTTCTTTCTCTTTTTGTGGAGGGGTGTCCAAAAGAGCCCCTCTGTTGTTGTTGCGTGCTCGTTTCATGATTGATGATACTGGGAGGGTATTTCCTTGCCTTCAATTTTAATGCAAGGTTCTGAGCTTGCTGTTTATAGTCAGATACCTTGGAACAATTCCTCCTAAGTCTGAGGAACTGTCCAAAGGGAAGGTTTTCCCTCAAATGGTGGGGGTGTGCACTGTTGAAACGTAGCAAACAGTTCTTGGCTGTCGGTTTCTAATGAGTGGTAGTCTTTAGGGTACCATTGGTTGCTATAATATTAAGATCTAGAAAAAACAGCTGTTCCTTACTCTTCATCAGAGTGAATCTCAGGAACTGATGCTGCACATTGAGCCACTCTAAAAAAGGGGCCACATGAGTTTCATCCCCTTTCCAGATGACCAGAATATCATCAATATATCTTTTCCATAACGAAATGTTTTCCCTATATGGGTTGGTGGTTTTCAGAATTATTTCCTTCTCTAGATGGTGAACGTAGAGACATGCTAGACTTGGAGAAAAAGGTGCTTCCCATGCTGGTACCATGTTTCTGAAGGTACAGATTGTCTTCAAAGCCAAAAATGTTCTTGGTTAATGCCCAGAAGCAGCATTCTAGAACCACATTGCATGGTGTATGGTATTCCTAGTCTATGTCAAAGATGACCTCCTCAATAATGAGTAAAGTGTCAGAGTGAGGTAGACAGGTATACAGGCTTTCCACATCCAAACCTAACAGTGTTTCATTGGTTGGGTCAAAAGGCCTGTTTTTTAAGAGACACAGTACATCTTTGTGTCCTTCAGGTATATGTCCAGGTTCTGGAATATGGGTCACAGGAAAGCATTAGCAAACTGGGACAGAGACTCCAAAACTGAATTAATGCCAGATACAGTGGGTCTCCCTGGTGGTGCTTCCAGGTTTTTATGGATCTTGGGAATAGTATAATAATATGGGGTCACTGGACTCTTGTTCATCAAAAGTCACCCTCTTTCTGGGAAATCCCTTCATGTGCCAGTGCTTGCTCAATCATATTGCTGATCTTATTTTTAAGGAAAACCGTAGGGTCTTCCTGTAGTTTCTCATAATTACGTGTATCACCTAGCAGTCTCAAGCATTCATTCATATAGTTGTCTGTGTTCTGAATGACGAGGACACCCCCTTTATCTGCTGGCTTAATGACTATGGGGCATATTTATAGTCCGTCTACGCCGAATGTGCGTCAACAATTTTGACGCACATTCAGAGCAAACGTTGCCCCGTATTTCAACTTTGATGCCCAAGTCCGCAGACAACAAAATTACGCCGTGTGCGTCATTTTTTGGATGCGGCAACCCGCCTTGCATTAATCATATGCAAGGTAGGCGTTCCCGTCCAACAAATGACTTAAACGGCTGTGCGTTGTATTTATGCTTTCGGGCAAAAATGACGCACGCCCAGGAGGTGGAGCCGGAAAATGACGCACAGCCCGATTTGCATCAAAAATTAACGCCTGGATCAGGGCAGGCGTTAAAATGGGGCAAACACACCTATATTTAATCAGAACGCACAGAAGCAACAGTAGAGCAGCAGAACAGCAACAGGGAGACATGGAGGTGATTCTAATCCTGCGTTCACGCAGACGCAGAGCCCAGCAGCAACAACAGCAGCTACAACAACACCAGCAGGGACCCCAAAGGCAGCGCAGAAGGCAGGAGAGGATATTCCGCCCCAGAACAACCCTTCATGGCATCAGGGAACACAACATCATCCAGAGGTACAGGTTGAACTGGCAGGCCGTTCAGCAGCTGCTGCGCAACATTGAACCGCAGTTGGCACCCACTTTGCTGACATCCCGCACTATCCCAACAGAAACCAAGCTGCTTGCCGTACTTCACATGCTGGCAAGTGGCTCTTTTCAAACAACTGGTGCCCTGGTTGCCGGAATATCACAACCATAATTCTCCGCCTTTTTGCCCAAAGTACTGGATGCCATCATTGGACTTACACGTCGCCACATCCGCTTCCCTAACACACTGCAGAAGCAGCAGGAAACAAAACAGGGATTCTACCTTATCAGTGGCTTCCCATATGTCCTTGGTGCAATCGAATGCACACATGTATGCCTTGTGCCACCTGCTGCAACTGAACACCTCTACCGCAACAGGAAGCACACACATTCCATCAACGTACAGGCCATTGTCGATCACCAGGGATTGATCACCAACATCGTGGCTAAATATCCTGGGAGTGTACATGACTCCTTCATCTTCCGTCACTGCACCATCAATGAACACTTCCAGGATGGACGGTATGGCAATGGACTACTTGTTGGTAAGTACAAAAACCTACTTATATACACACTGCCCAGCAACCCTATAGGACACACAGCACATACACCACAACAGCAGCATGTGAACAGGAACACACTGAGGTTGTGACATTGCTAGCTATGTTTCTTAGGTCACCATTGAACCTGTCACACATCTGAAATTACTGTACAGCCTAATGTTAAGACGTCAAAGATAACAACGTGTGGAGTGGGTTGCCTAAATGTCACCTTGCAAAATGTAAGTGTCCCAATGACGTTTACATGAATCCCTTGCATAAGTCTAAAGGTATGGGATGTCCAGGGTACATTGATTTGAACGTGTTAACAACACTGTCAATTTCAACCTGTGTATGGAACTATCATCTCACCCCCAGTGAAGACACAGGGACACCTGTATCACAAGTCACAATGCTAGGGAGGGCACACTGTACTGCCAATCCCAAAACATACTGCTGACAAACGGTCAGCAGGCAAACACTCGTTCAGCCAAGGAAACAACACAATGCAGATGGTACATCCTACAAGCCTAGGATGCTACATTATAACACAAAAGAGTCACAGACAACACAAGACAACTACTGCCATGCAAGGTCATTTCAATAGGGCCAACTACATCAACATGATCCCATTCATTTTCTCTTGCAGCTGATCAGGGGTATGGCATCCAGCCATGGATTATGACACCAATTGGCAACCCGTGTACTGCTGCAGAGCGGGCCTACAACGACGCACATAGGAGGACACGCAGCATAGTCAAGAGGACCTTCGGCATCCTCAAGTCAAGGTTCTGGTGCCTCGACATCACTGGTGGTAGCCTCCTATATTCCCCAGAGATGGTCTATGAGATCATCCTAACATGTGCAATATTGCACAACATTTGCATCAAAAGGAACATTCCCCTCCCGGAACCAGAGCCACACATGCCTGAAGAGGAGGAAGAGGAGGATGCTGGCCTGCAACATGAGGGTGAACTACAGAACACGCCGCTGGTATACGCAGGCGGCAACATATTGTCAACAATTTCTTTTAATTATAATCACATTCACCACTTTAGTTAACTAATTTAAATAAACACCGATAATAATCACCATATCATGGTCTGGCTAATAATTTTTGCACACCTTCATCTCTACTCATCAGAATAAGAGTGTTGCCTCATGGAGCATTGCTGAGATACTGATCAGGACACTGAAAATCCCAGAGCTAATGTGATGCCTAACATACAATGGTCACATACACACACACTGTAAATTACATCTATCATGTACATTTCTCCTTTGAAGGCCAATAGCAGAGGACCACACCTATTTCACACATACATGTTGAAATCAAGGTCCAACGCAGCATATGGCACACAACTAAGCCACCATCACTCAATAAGGGGAAAACAAGCCTCATACATGAGGCAGTCGATGTGCTTTTGCATCAGTAACAGGAATGTCTGACCAGACCCTTGACAGCAGTAAGTCCAACTGCATCCAAAATTTGCAAGGACTATCTGTGACTAGAGTTCCATAGAAGCAGAACATAGACAGCACAAGTGCCACTCATATGAGCAGCATTGCACACATGACATTCCATGTACATGTCAGCCCATTTCCTAACTCCTGACACACCCATGCACCTGGTCATAACCCACCTGTCTGAAGAGGTCCTGATATTACCTCCTCTACACACACAGACTAACAATAGCAATCCAGTGTGCTACACCCTTTCCTATGGTATGCCATTCTCATAGAACGTCTGTCTGCATGGACGTCAGGTTAATTTATACACTGTCTTCTATTTTCAAAGCCCTGTTAGCACCTGTAGATTGCTTCCTGTGTGAAAAAGTATGTTGGCCCTTAGAATGCAAATCTCACCTACTGGACTAGTGAGAAACAGATGCAGCCCACACCTGTGATCACCTCCATGCACACCACCCATTTCAACAAGCACTACCCCTGCTGATGCCTGGAACAGCATAGGAGTTGCCATTATGTCAAATACACCGTTAAGCATTGATACTAATTAAGCTGTGTAACATAGCCCTTGGGCTCATATGTCACCTTCAAAAACACAGGACATACACAGTTTTGACATGTCAACTGTCTAGTTCATCCTCCAAACAGTGTGAGTCAGACCACTGATTATGTAACTTGTCAAATTGCTGGATCCTGAATCACAATGCATTCGGTCAGCCTGACTGGCATCTGTCTGTGCGTCACACTAAAGTATCCCTGTATCTACATATGTACCACACTGGCGTTAGCAAACATCTCATTCATCGGGGGTAATGGGCATGGGCTTCTTCAATGCATACCCAAATACATTGTAGAGCATCATCTGCCTTTTAACTGTACCATTTGAGTAAAATCCTCTGGGAAAAGCAAAATTCATGGCCCATCCCTTATCGTGGTCTCATTTATGCATGAATGACAAAGTGTGAAAGTGTTCCAGGGCCGTATGCAGGGATTGGGTACGGGGCCTTCCGCAGAACCAGCAACCTCTGATAATGTCCATGAAAAATCCACACATATCAGGACCCTGACAGTTCACACACAGAATCACAGTGCTCACAACATATTGATGGGCCGTGTGTGGTTAATAGCTGCGAGAATAATCAGCACAGAGGCTATGATGTTCCCAGATGCAGTGGGAAATGCAGAGGCTAACCTGTGTACAAATGTTGTAATAACACCTGCCGGAACATGACACCTGAGACATTATTTCAGTCAGCACACCAAGGTTGCCCTGTTGACTGTCTCATTACACGTCTTTAGTGACAGGGTGGGACCAACCCCATGTAGGTTCACATGTCCTCATCCACTTTACTCACATTGATCAACAAAGGATACTCAGTAGATACAGGAATAGCTGCCACTGACTCATGATGAATCCTGGACCGAACTGTGACAAATTACATCCCAAACTATATACAGGATCATCATTGGACCACACACATGAACAAGACACCTATGTGCAATTGATCACTGGACATGTGCTGCCTTGTATGCTGGTCCACCACAGCCACTTGATAGTTGTGGCTCACTTCTATGGCCTCAACTGTGGTGTCATCATACATTTGAGATTCACCCTTGCCTGTCTGTGCAAACAACATGGTACCCACTTCCTCAATGCATGTGTATGACTCACTGTGGGATTTACCAACTAGTGGCTAGGAAGCTGTTACCAAACCTCTAGGACATAGGATGTTGAAAATGTGGACCATTGACATGAACAAGTGTCTGCCATCTATCTGGTGCATGCTTTGTCACATGTGGTGTCTACATTACCCTAAATCTTGGAAGTCCACATTACGGATGTTGCTACATGTATGACTAACACATGCCCTCTCTCAGTTCCACAATGACTTGCATCTAAGGATTGGACACATGGACGTCACATTCATGCAAGCATATGTGCAATAATGCTTCATGTGATACACACACACTTGGTCAACAAATACATTAGTTGCCAAAGCACACACTTTGAGCCAAAGGCATTTAGGTATTGTACATATGTGCGTCACATTGCTATCCTATCCTTATGCCAAACATGCCCAGTTTGTGCAACACATATATGCAGGCCACACTTATGACCATCTATTGCGTCAGCCAACCGTAAAAATACTGTGAAGGGAGTAGCGGATCATGGTCCGCTGCAGTATGATGTCACACATGTGAACATACACCATCATCACCATGGTGTGTTCATTCAGCCTATCTCTGATGTGTCCCAAATGTAACATAACAAAAAAACAGAAAAATTGCCCAAAACCAGTTAATGCACTGAAATTTTGACGTTCCTAGCGTTATGCATCATTTGTTGCCCACCAATACTGTATTTGCGTTACTTTTTTTGGCGCACAGGAGTGAACATTAGGCCGCATCCAGATATTTGTACAGGCCATGTACTATTATTTGGATGCAGGCTAATTTTCACTCCTGTGTGTCAAAAAAAATGACGCAAATACATTATTGGTGGACAAAAAATTACACATAACGCAAAAAAGGGCAGACATTTCATACAGGAAGTGATGTAATAGGATATCCTGATTACAGATCACGTAAGTGGGTGTACTTTCACTTTCACTTTGCAGTCTATGATTCTTCTAGACTCTGTGGCTGTGTAGAGAGCGGTGTCCTGAGATTTTGTGCTTTTTTGTCTTGTGTGCTATCTGTATTGTCAATTTGTGAAATAAATGCTGTTGGTGTATACTGTACTGCTGTGTTTTTTGTACATTTGTCCATTTACGTAGTGTTTTTGTTGTTTGTGGGAGTCTGTTGTGGGTAGTGGTAGTTTGGGGATAGTTGGGCTCTTTTAGTGGTTAAGTTTACTTTTCATCTGTATTTGTACCCCTACTTTCCCCCTTTTCCCCTTTCTATTTCTTTAATCCCTATTCCCTTTCACATTTCCACTATGTCTGGTAGGCCATGTATTGGCAGGATGGATGAAGAGGAGTTGGTGGGGTTCATATGGCTTGTGTGCCATTTCTTGCCACTCATGATCGAGGCAGGGGGCAGGGTGATACAGGGGTATCAAACAGAGGTGCGCAGAATCCAGTGGGGAAAGGTGCTGCATCACCTGCAGCGTGTGTATGCCAGGCAGAGGAGTGACCACCAGCTGAAGCACCGGTGGGCTGACCTCATCACCAGGGAGCAGGATCTCTTTGACCACCTGGGAATCATGATTGGTGGCACTGTTGGTGAGTACTAATCAAGTAAATGTGCATGATTAAATGCTCTGTAGTGACATGAGAGGATTTGTACTATGTCTGCCAGCTAACTTGCTGACTGTGTGTAATGCTGGGGAAACATACAGGGATAATTGATGTACTATGGTAAGGATCACAATTGCTAGCTGTCAGGTAGAACGTGCTCAGCAAACTTACAGGATACTTTTCCATGAAGTAAATTGGTGTGGCCTTTGTGTCAGACAACCAAACAAAATAGGAGACAATCATGTTTAAATAGGGCACTTTTGACAGAGAAGTAAAGATGTACCAACATATTGGCTAACTTTGTTGACGCAATACCTAGACTGACTTTAGAATCACTACATGATGCAGAAAATGAGCGCTGCCTTGACGTCAGTTGATAATAGCAAAGTGGCTCAGACATATGTCTCATGTGAGTCTGGTGAGTGTGGAAGGAAAGCGTTCACGGAAGTACTATGAATGTTTGGGATTATTGTGTTCCTTTATCTTTTTGGATACATGTCAGATCTGGATTTGAAAACATCATGAAAAGTTATAAGATGCCCTCAGCTAACATCTTAGAATGTTTGTTGGAGTTAGTTGTGCCACATTCCAAATATGGATGGCAGTCCAAAGGTATGCACATGGCTTCACATCTCCATGGTTGGTGCAAATCACCATAGCTGGGCCACATCAATTGAATCAAATGTAACAACAGGAGGGCTTACAAAAGTCCCTGCCCCTCCCTCTGTACATTGTACCTATGTGTAATAAATGTGTCATGGCCACAAGGCATGTTTGACTGGTAATGCAGTCCTCAAGTAACCAGGCTTTGGATGTCTCTCTTGGATGCACATGATGAGACGATTACACTCAATATTTTTTTCTGGTCACCAATTACGGGGCATGTTTGAACCACATGATAGTTAAGGCCAATGTATGTGTGCAGATATGTGTGTAACTGTCAGAGGAGACCCATGCTATGTACAAGTTGGCCGTGATATATCAGAAGCAGTATCATCATGTCTGAATGGCTGTCATTTCCTTATTCAGCCTACACATTGTATATGTTTATGAAATTGTTGCTCTGTGCACAGATTTTGACCACATTTATTCCTTCCATGCCTTACAGGTGGACTGGCACCCTACACTGTGGGAGAGGTGGTGACATTTGAGGACCCTGACCACTTCAGTAAATGTTGAAATGTCTGTTATATGTTGTGTTTGCTGTTTTTGGACGCATGTTTGTTGAACGCATAGCAAGGTGTGATGCGTTGGGCAATCATTTCTCATATTCCATGAGTGGGGTTTCAGTTTCTCAAATGTTTTGAGTTGGCCAATGAGTATCCAATGGTATTTGACCCTCATAACTTTTTGTCCACATAAGCTAACCAAGCCAAATTTGCGTCCTTTTTTTCCAACATCCTAGGGATTCTAGAGGTACCCAGACTTTGTGGGTTCCGCTGAAGGAGGCCAAGAAATTGGCCAAAATACAGGGAAAATTTCGTTTTTATCAAAAAAAATTGAAAAAGTGGCTGCAGAAGAAGGCTTGTGGTTTTTCCCCTGAAAATGGCATCAACAAAGGGTTTGCGGTGCTAAACTCAGCAGCTTCCCAGCTTTCAGGAACAGGCAGACTTGAATCAGAAAACCCAATTTTTCAACACAATTTTGGCATTGTACTGGGACATACCCCATTTTTGCAATTGTTTGTGCTTTCAGCCTCCTTCCAGTCAGTGACAGAAATGGGCATGAAACCAATGCTGGATTCCAGAAACCTAAACATTTCTGAAAAGTAGACAAAATTCTGAATTCAGCAAGGGGTCATTTGTGTAGATCCTACAAGGGTTTCCTACAGAAAATAACAACTGAAAAAGAAAAATATTGAAATTGAGGTGAAAAAAACATAAATTTTTCTCTACGTTTTACTCTGTAACTTTTCCCTGCAATGTCAGATTATCGAAAGCAATATACCGTAATGTCTGCTGGACTCCTCTGGTTGCGGGGATATATAGGGCTTGTAGGTTCATCAAGAACCCGAGGAACCCAGAGCCAATAAATGAGCTGCACCCGGCAGTGCGTTTTCATTCTATACCGGGTATACAGCAATTCATTTGCTGAAATATAAAGAGTAAAAAATTGCTATCAAGAAAACCTTTGTATTTCCAAAAAGGGCACAAGATAAGGTGTTGAGGATCAGTGGTTATTTGCACATCTCTGAATTCCGGGGTGACCATACTAGCATGTGAATTACAGGGCATTTCTCAAATAGATGTCTTTTTTACACACTCTCCTGTATTTGGAAGGAAAAAATGTAGAGAAAGACAAGAGGCAATAACACTTGTTTTGCTAATCTATGTTCCCCCACGTCTCCTGATAAAAATGATACCTCACTTGTGTGGGTAGGCCTAGCGCCCGCGACAGGAAACGCCCCAAAGCGCAACGTGGACACATCCAAATTTTTGGAAGAAAACAGAGGTGTTTTTTGCGAAGTGCCTACCTGTAGATTTTGGCCTCTAGCTCAGCCTGCACCTAGGGAAACCTACCAAACCTGTGCATTTCTGAAAACTAGAGACCTAGGGAAATCCAAGGAGGGGTGACTTGCGGGGCTCGGACCAGGTTCTGTTACCCAGAATCCTTTGCAAACCTCAAAATTTGGCTAAAAAAACACATGTTCCTCACATTTCTGTGGCAGAAGGTTCTGGAATCTGAGAGGAGCCACAAATTTCATTCCACCCAGCGTTCCCCCAAGTCTCCCGATAAAAATGATACCTCACTTGTGTGGGTAGGCCTAGCGCCCGCGACAGGAAACGCCCCAAAGCGCAACGTGGACACATCCAAATTTTTGGAAGAAAACAGAGGTGTTTTTTGCGAAGTGCCTACCTGTAGATTTTGGCCTCTAGCTCAGCCGGCACCTAGGGAAACCTACCAAACCTGTGCATTTCTGAAAACTAGAGACCTAGGGGAATCCAAGGAGGTGTGACTTGCGGGGATCGGACCAGGTTCTGTTACCCAGAATCCTTTGCAAACCTCAAAATTTGGCTAAAAAAAACACATGTTCCTCACATTTCTGTGGCAGAAAGTTCGGGAATCTGAGAGGAGCCACAAATTTCCTTCCACCCAGCGTTCCCCCAAGTCTCCCGATAAAAATGATACCTCACTTGTGTGGGTAGGCCTAGCGCCCGCGATAGGAAACACCCCAAAGCGCAACGTGGACACATCCAAATTTTTGGAAGAAAACAGAGGTGTTTTTTGCGAAGTGCCTACCTGTAGATTTTGGCCTCTAGCTCAGCCGGCACCAAGGGAAACCTACCAAACCTGTGCATTTCTCAAAACTAGAGACCTGGGGAATCCAAGGAGGGGTGACTTGCGGGGCTCGGACCAGGTTCTGTTACCCAGAATCCTTTGCAAACCTCAAAATTTGGCTAAAAAAACACATGTTCCTCACATTTCTGTGGCAGAAAGTTTGGGAATCTGAGAGGAGCCACAAATTTCCTTCCACCCAGCGTTCCCCCAAGTCTCCCGATAAAAATGATTCCTCACTTGTGTGGGTAGGCCTAGCGCCCACGACAGGAAACGCCCCAAAGCGCAACGTGGACACATCCAAATTTTTGGAAGAAAACAGAGGTGTTTTTTGCGAAGTGCCTACCTGTAGATTTTGGCCTCTAGCTCAGCCGGCACCTAGGGAAACCTACCAAACCTGTGCATTTCGGAAAACTAGAGACCTAGGGGAATCCAAGGAGGGGTGACTTGCGGGGCTCGGACCAGGTTCTGTTACCCAGAATCCTTTGCAAACCTCAAAATTTGGCTAAAAAAACACATGTTCCTCACATTTCTGTGGCAGAAAGTTCGGGAATCTGAGAGGAGCCACAAATTTCCTTCCACCCAGCGTTCCCCCAAGTCTCCCGATAAAAATGATACCTCACTTGTGTGGGTAGGCCTAGCGCCCACGACAGGAAACGCCCCAAAGCGCAACGTGGACACATCCAAATTTTTGGAAGAAAACAGAGGTGTTTTTTGCGAAGTGCCTACCTGTGGATTTTGGCCTGTAGCTCAGCCGGCACCTAGGGAAACCTACCAACCCTGTGCATTTTTGAAAACTAGAGACCTAGGGGAATCCAAGATGGGGTGACTTGTGGGGCTCGGACCAGGTTCTGTTACCCAGAATCCTTTGCAAACCTCAAAATTTGGCTAAAAAAACACATGTTCCTCACATTTCTGTGGCAGAAAGTTCTGGAATCTGAGAGGAGCCACAAATTTCCTTCCACCCAGCGTTCCCCTAAGTCTCTCGATAAAAATGGTACCTCACTTCTGTGGGTAGGCCTAGCGCCCACGAAAGGAAATGGTCCAAAACACAACGTGGACACAACATATTTTTTCACAGAAAACAGAGGTGTTTTTTGCAAAGTGCCTACCTGTGGAGTTTGGCCTCTAGCTCAGCCGGCCCCGGAAGGTGGGGGGGCAGAAATGGCCTAAAATAAATTTGCCCCAACCCCCCCCCCCCGGAGCGACCCTTGCCTACGGGGTCGCTCCCCCTGCGTGACATTGGCGCCAAAAAACAAATCCCAGGTGCCTAGTGGTTTCTGCCCCCTTGGGGCAGATTGACCTAAAATCGGCCAATCTGCCCCCAAGGGGGGCAGGAATGGCCTAAATATAATTTTCCCCCCAGGGGAGCGACCCTTGCCTGATGGGTCACTCCCATCTAAAAAAAAAAAAAAAAAAAAACACAACAAAATAATTTGCCCTGGTGCCTAGAGGGTTCTGCCGGTTAAGTTGCCTTACATACCACATTATTTTTTGTTGCCACTGCTATTGCATGATTAAGAAGGGTATGACAGAATGGGAAATCATTGTCCACACTTTGCTGCAAGTTGTTCACAATATGTGCATATGACACTAGGGGCAGATCTTTCACTGGTGCAGTGGACGGACTGTCAGACATCCTATCACAATCCGAGGATATTCAATTATAAACAGTGTGCAATGACTGCTTGTGTATGTATTAGATATGGGGCTTCTGGTTGGCTAGGGTATGCACCTAAGCCAGGCAAAACCCACCTACTCTAGTCAGGGCAAGGGAGTTACACATCCAAGATAACCCTTGCTCACCCCCTTGGTAGCTTGGCAAGAGCAGTCAGGCCTATCCCAGAGGCAATGTGTAAAGCGTTTGCACAACACGCGTGACACACTATCCCCACCACAAAGGAAACACAACACCCAGTTATTTGAAAATATACTGTGTTGTACACAACGCAATTATTAGACCAAACATCACATATCAGTAATATCCTGCTACCTTAGCAGTTGTCAATGTTACTGTGACAGGCTGGTGTCTGCTCGCCCACACTCCGCTCCTGCTTGTGCTGACTCTGCCCCTGGTGCTCTGAGGCTCCCTGATCGTGATTGGTGGAAGAACCGGCAGTGGCGGTGCGCTGACACTTCAAAACTACCGCTGCAGACTTTCATGGGGTGCAAAGCCTTGGAGGAACTCCCAGGAGAGGATGGGAGCGCTGTGAACCCTTTCGTGGATGAAGACACACCCAGCAACCGAGATGTGAAGGTGACGGACCAGGATCGGAAGTCGCCAAAGAGTAGGAGACGGCGGTCTCCTACAAGCTCTGAAGCTGCAGAAGAAAGACGAACGTCCGGAGAACCTGATCCAGGCAACCGGGGAGACGAGTGGCTGCATCCCGCCACGCTTCAGGAGAAGCGTGGCTGTTCAGGTGCGTGGGACTACATCCGTGAACGAGTGTGCGAGTGAGAGTTGGGGGTACAAGGAGGGAGGTCAGAAAGTGTGGAACAGCGGGAGGGGAAGGAAAACAAAACGAGGACTTATAACCAATACGAAAACGAAGGAAAGGAGGGAGGTCGGAAAGTGTGGAATAGCGGGAGGAGAAGGAGAACAAAACAACTACTCTTAACCAATACGAAAACGGAGGAAAGGAGGGGGGGGCTGGAACAGAGTAAACAGATAAATATCAGAGGAAAGGCGAGGAAGGAAACGATTATAATACGTACCCGAGTCCTTATAGCAAATCCAAATCGAAGGCCGGCAAATCTATGTGTAGGACTGCATACTAAGAGAGTAGAAAGGATAGAAGTAAAAACACTGAAGAAAGACAACATTTGTGATTTATCACTAAACTATTGTAATAAGAGGCACAGAGAGTCAGGGGAAAAGAAAAGGATATAAAACTAAACCGAGTTGGGTGGCATCTACACTTACCGCTGTCTCCTCTTCTCTCCACATGCACTTCCCGGGAATGGCCTGTGAACCAAGGAGACAGAAACAAAGAGTGAAGATAGAATAAAAAGACGATCCCCACCCTCAAGTCATACAACCAAATACTCACCTGGTTTCTCCTACATCTTCAACTTTCAATAAACATAAACCTTTCTTGAGCTTACTGCGGTTTCGAGAGCTTTATATCCGACTACCTGCTCACAGTTACACATTAGTTACTCTGCAGAATTAGCAGTAGTCACATATAACACACAGGTTACTTAGTATTCGTCAACATAAGCAGTAGTCCGGAAACATTTTATTACACCAAAGCACTTGTCATAAGAATATCATAAACGCCGATATTAGGAACACTATAAAACATATGGCAAGTCAGAAAAACATATTAGCATGTTATGCACATAAAAGGAACATTTGTATACATATATGAACACATCATCAAACAGGTAGGCAAAATATACGTCAATAAAGTATTTAAAAATAACTTTTGTTGTGTATATGGTCTTTTAGTAGTACCTGTGAAAGATGAGGCACCTCTAGTGCCTATAGAATGAGGAATGGGGCCCGGTGCTCCTCTGCGCTAAACGGGGGCCTCCTGGGAGTTCTGGGGTAGAGCGGCACGTACCCCCTCTGTATTACTGATGGGCCCCCACCTGGGGCCTGTGATCGCTGGCGGCCCCCAGGCCTCCACCGGCCCTCACTAGGGGGGCCAAAGTCAGCCAATACTTCCAGATGGATGAGAACAACACGTACCCCCTCTGTTTTAATAAAAGGCCCCTCCTGGGGCCCATGATCTCTGGGGGCCTTCACTGGCCCATCATCGGGGGGGCCAACATACCAGCACGGGCCCACAAGGGGCCACAAAAATGGGACTGGCGGCGAGGGGGGCTTCCGATGAGGCTTCCGCCCTGCACGCGGCCCTGCAGCAACTCTTTTGGGGCTCCAGTGGGATAAGGAGAGATTTCCTTCTCCCCTGCCCTTCCCAGAACCAAAGAGAAAGGGGCTTGGTGGGGCGGGGAGCCTCCGATGAGGCCTCTTTCCCCGCCCGATGTCTGCAGCAAAACGCGGCGGCCCGTCCGGCCGTCCAAGAGGGCGAACACCAGAGTAGGTGCCTGGCTGTGCCCCGGGGGCACGATAGGAGCGTGCTCGCTCCAATCTTCTTATTTTGATGTTGCCCCTGGGGCACACTGAGATAGCGCGTCCTCGCACTCATGATGAGCAGCCTGCCCGGACTGTGGCGTGATCTTTCCACGGCATAATAAGCGCTTCACCCATCACTTTACACTTATTGGTGAGCCCGGGTCGTGGCGGGGTTTCGGGGCTATAAGGAGCGCTCTCAAAGCACTTTAAGGATGCAGCGCTTTCCAAAGATCTAGTTTTATCAAGATGTGAAGCACTCCTCATGCTTCAAAGGGTTGCAGGGGTCAGGGGCCACGGCACCGTGCCCCTGGGGAGCAGAGTTCAGGGAAAAGGGCCCACAGGTGGAGGGGCCCAGCAACAGGCCAGCACAAAGAGAATGCAAGCAATTGACAAGTCTTTATAGTGAACAAGCAGGCCACAGGTCAGCATAGCAGCAGCAGTCCATGGTGGTCCCTATTGAGTCCTTCCAGCATTTCTGTGCCCAGTTCCAAGATGTTGCATAGAGTCTCCAAATTGTGGGGAAAACTTCCCTGTACTTATACTTAGTTCTTACAGTGTTTTACAATGGTAGGGGAGAGGAGGTTCCAACCAGTTACAACTGGTTCTGGCAGTGCCCCTCTCTCCTCCAGCACAGGCTCCAAACGTCAGTTGGGGGTAAACAACCCAATTATGTGATGCCAGGGTACAGCCTTTACAAATGTAGGTGTGCCCCTTCTCTCCCTTCTCTCAGCCCAGGGAGACTATTCAGTATGCAGATGCACATCTGTGACTCCTCCACCCTCCCTGTGTACATGCTGTCACTCTGTCCAGATGTGGATTGGAGTCAAGCTGCAAAACACCAGAGTCATAAGCACAGAGAAATGCACACTTTCTAGAAGTGGCATTTCTGTAATAGTAATAAAAAATACACCTACACCAGTAAGCAGCATTTCTAATCACTATTACAACCATACCAAACATGCATACGCTATGCCTCATAAAGCAGACACTACCCTTTACACATAAGGCAAGGCATTTCTAATGCAATCCTATGAGAAGGCAGCACTCACAGCATTGAGACACCAAGTTAGGTTGTCTGTCTCTACCAGGACAGACTACGCAACCTGGCACATGTCCTGCCTTCTACATACATGGCACCCCTGCCCATAGGGCTAGCTAGGGCATACCATAGGGGTGACTTACATGTAGTAAAAGGGGAGTTCTGGTCCTGGCAAGTAAATTTAGATGCTAGGTCCCTGTAGCAGAAAACTGCGCACACAGGTCCTGCGCTAGAAGGCCTGAGACAGGTTTGAAAGGCTACTTCATTGGGTGGCACAAGCAGCGCTGCAGGCCCACTAGTAGCATTTAATTTACAGGCCCTGGGTATAGAGATACCACTGTACAAGGGACTTACAAGTAAATTAAATATGGCAATTAGGTATAAGCCAATCATACTAACTTTAGGTGGGAGAGCACCTGCACTTTAGCACTGGTCAGCAGTGATAAAGTGCTCAGAGTCCTAGAGCCAACAGCGTGAGGTCAGAAAAAAGTAGGAAGAATTAAGCAAAAAGTCAGGGGATGAACCTGCCACAAGGGCCAGGACCAACACTATGGGGGTTATTCCAACTTTGGAGGAAGTGGTAATCCGTCCCAAAAGTGACGGTAAAGTGACGGATATACCACCAGCCGTATTACGAGTCCATTATATCCTATGGAACTCATAATACGGCTGGTGGTAAATCCGTCACATTTGGGACGGATTACCACCTTCTCCAAAATTGGAATAACCCCCTATGTGTAGTACATCTAGCCATTTGTACAGCCTCATACTTGTGGAGGACAGTAGAGTGAGCCCGGATTTAAGAAAGCCACCACTTTTCTTGCCCCCCCAACACCACCATGTGTGCACCGTATGTAAGACACAGCGCACCATGGCAGTATTAGGAGCAATAGCATTAGCATTTTTGACGCTATTGTGGCACTTTGATCCACTAGCGTCAACAATTCTGATGTTAGTGGAGCAAAGGGTAAGAAGGCCCATTGATTCCAATGGGTGTGCCTTTTTCATGCCTGCTTTCAGTAGGCATTTAGAATCACGCCATAAATGGTGCAATGAAATCTTGTAGATTATATATTATACATAGCACATGCATAATGTGATACAAATGGTCGCAAAGTGCAGCCATGCATGGATTGCGCCACTTTGTAGATATGGTGCTGCGTTTTTGGCAATTTAAGGCCACAGTAGCATCAGAAAAATGACGCTAATGTGGCGTTAGATGGCGCAAGGCCATCCTTAAATTTGGGCCATAGCCTAACGACTGTGAACAGAGGAACATGAGATGTGCATGGGAACATAGTGAAACCCATACATTCTATATATGCTAGATCAATGTCTGCAAACATAGTAAAATCATCTTACCATCTCACATGACACATATACATGTGGAGTTCTCAACTGTGCCAGTGTTGTACCTAGGAACAAAGCTGCCACACTTGCCCCACTAGGCAAAGATGTAACTCGAAATAGCAGGGATGTATGTTACCATATTGGTGTGTCTCACTAAGATACAAACAATGAGGTCACTTCTACAGCCTCATCTATGTGTGTTTGTGAAAAGAGGGACACAAAGAGTTTGGAAATAAAACAATTACTTTGAAGCAATGGCTATATGCAAGGTAACTCTTGACAAGGTCCAGGCACTTATGCATTCCAGGTCATACTGGCAGAATGTGTCATTAAGGGGCAGATGTATCAAAAGATTTTACATTCACAAATGGCGCGAATCGGTAAATATCACCATTTGCAAATGCTAAATAGACTTTCACAATGTATGAAAGGCAGTGAAGTCCCATTTTAGGGAATCACAATATTTTGTGATTCCCTAGAATTGCGGCTCCAAATTGGGAATTGCAAATAGGGAATTCCTATGTGCGATTCCTTATGCACATGTAACAAACATTTCCTAAATTCGAACTGGGCATTCAGGAAATGCTATTACCGTCATCTCAAAGTTGATTGGTAACCATGTGCAATTTAAAAAAATGCATTTAAATGCATTTTCTAAAATGCCATGTAGTGCACACACGCCCATAGGGCATGTGTGTGCTTTACAT
Organism: Pleurodeles waltl; assembly: GCF_031143425.1. Taxonomy (NCBI): domain Eukaryota; kingdom Metazoa; phylum Chordata; class Amphibia; order Caudata; family Salamandridae; genus Pleurodeles; species Pleurodeles waltl. The sequence continues at coordinate 920,165,558 of NC_090447.1, forward strand.
GTGCACAATCTTTTTTTGTGGTTGAATCAAAAAGGGGCCTTAGGCCTCAGCACCCTTGGTTTTGCATTTCCTACCTTGTTAATTCCTAATAGGAAATCACAAATTAGGAATGTAAAACAATCTGCGCCTATGGGCGTTCAGGCGCAATCCCTGAAAGCAATGCGATTCTGTAGGCATCGCATTAAGGAGTCACTTTTTTGTTACACCTCATTGTGCATTTCTTAAATAGAATTCTTTTTTAAATCGCTTTTGAGGGAGTGCAACATGTGATTTTGAATCATCTGGCCCTAAATGTCGAGATGACCATCTTGTGTAAATGCATACCCACATCCTAAGTTAAAGAAACCCCTCAATATAGCAAACAGTGTAGGGCGCGGGTCCACCTGTAAGGCATGGAAGGGAGAAATGTGCTCAAAATCTGTGCACTGTCCAACAATTCCAAAGACAAATACAATGTGTAAGATTACATAAGTAAGTAAAGCCACTCAGACATGATGATACTGCATCCAATATAGCAAGGCTAACATGTATATACCATGGGTCGCCTGTGAGATTTATACACATATCTGCACACATGCAGTGGCCCTAACTATCATGTGGTGGCAAACATGCTCTTTCATTAGTGAGCAGACATAATATTGGAGTGTATTCGTCTCATCATGTGTATCCAAAGGAGACATCCAAAGCCACTTTCCTTGAGGAGTGCATTACCAGTCTACCAGCCATTGTGCCCATGACAAATTCATGACACACAGGTACAATGTACAGAAGGGCAGGGACATTTGTAAGCCCTCGTGTTGCTAAAGTTTCTTCATTTGATGTGGCCCAGCTATGATGAGTTGCACCAACCATAGAGATATGAACCCATGTGCATACCTTTGCCCAGCCATCTGTAAACGAAAGGTGGAACAGCAAACACCAAATACCAGTCAAAGATGTTAGCTGAGGGCAGCTTGAACTTGACCCCTATGTCTCCAAATCCAGATCTGATATCTATCCGAAATTACGAAAGTCCACAATAATCCCTGAGATTTCTAGAACTTCCGTGATCACTTTCCTTACACACTCACCAGACACACATGAGAATATGTTTTGGCCACATTGCTATCATCAATTGACGTGAAGCCTGCACTCATTTTCAGCCTCATCTAGTGTTTCAAAAGTCAGTCTAGCTGTTGTGTCAACAAATGTTGGTAATGATTTTGAAAATCTATACCTCACAGGCAAATGTGACCTATATCTATACATAATTGGCTCCTGATTTGTGTTGCTGTTTGACACAAAGGCTGCACCAACTTACATTAAGCAAAAGTATTCAGTAAGTTTGCAGAGCACTTGCTTCCTAACAGCTAGCAAATGTGGTCCTTAACATAGTACACAAATGACCCTGTATGTTTCCAAAGCATTCCACACACTTAACAACATTGCCGGCAGATATTGTACAAATCATCTGATGTCACTACAGAGCATTTAATTGTGCACATGTACATGATTTGTGCTCACCAACAGGGCAACCAATCACAATGCCCAGGTGGTCCAGCAGATCTTGCTCCCTGGAGATGAGGTCCGCCCAGCGGTGCTTCAGCTGGTGGTCATTACTTGGGGTCCGATAGATTTGTTGCAGGTGATGCAATACCTTTCCCCACCGGAGCCTCCGTGCCTCGGTGTGATACCCCTGTATCACCCGGCCACCTGCCTCAATCATAAAGGGGAGGAAATCGCACACCAGCCATATGAAACCCCCAAGCTCCTCCTCACCCATCTTGCCAAGACAAGGGCTACCGAACATCTTAGCAGAAAAAAGGGCAATAGGGGATTAAAGTGGAACAAAGGAGGATAGGGGGAAAGTAGAATATGAAAAACGTAAACTAAACAACTAAAACAGCCCAACTATCCCCAAACTATCACTACCCACAACAGACTCCCAAAAAGAACAAAGACAATATAATACTAGACAATTGTACACAATAAACACTCAGACAGGATACAACAACAATATTTTAGTCACAAAATGACAAGTAATGGACCACACAGGAGACAAAAGCACAATTTAACCAGACAAAACTCTCAACACAGCCACACAGTCTAGAAGAATCACAGACTGCAAAGTGAAAGTGAAAGTACACCCACTGTTCATAATCTGTAAACAGGATATCCTATTACATCACTTCCTGCCTAAAATGGCAGGCATTTGTATCATTATGCGTCCAAAAAAATTGACGCATACAATCTGGACGTAATTTTTTTCGATGCACAGGAGTAAAAATGAGCCCGCATCCATATATTTGGAAAAAGTCTAACACTTAACCAATTTTCTGAGGTACAGTGTGGAAGAGTCAACGGTGTTTTCAGGGCATTATGCGTCGGTTTCGGGCATAAGCGTCATTGTTTTGATGCTTGTGTGTCATTTTTTGACTCGTATGCATCAAAATTTCAGGGCATTAACTGGGTTTGGGTCATTTTACCATTTCAATGTTATGTAACATTTGTGACACAACTGAGATAGGCTGATTGCATCCACTTTGGTCTTGGTGGTGTATGGGCACATGTGAGACATCACACTGCTGCAGACCATGATCCGCTACTTCATTAACAGGATTTTCACTCTTCGCTGACACATTAGATGGCCATATGTGTGGCCTACATATATGTATTGAACAAATTTGGCATGTTTGGCGTCAGGAGAGGATAGCAATGTGATGCACATAAGTACAATACCTCAATGTCTATGGCTCAATGTGTGTGCATTGGCTACTAATGTAGTTGTTGACCCAGTGTGTGTGCATCACAAGATGCATTATTGCAAATATGCTTGTATGAATGTGAAGTCAATGTGTCCAAACCTTAGATGCAAGTCAGTGTGGAAATGAGAGAGGACATGTGTTAGTCATATATGTAGCAACATCTGTTGTGTGCACTTCCAAGATTTTGGGTAACGTAGACACCACAAATGACAAAGTATGCACTGGATAGATCGCAGACGCTTGTTCATGTCAATGGTCCAAAATGTGCCCGTCACATGTCCTGGAAATTTGGATACTGCTTCCTAGATACTTGTTGGTGAACCCACCGTGAGTCAGGCACATGTACAGACTAAGTGGGTACCATGTTATTGACACGGAAAGCCAAAGGTGACCCGCAACTGTAATATCACCACACAGTTGTGGTCATATGACTGAGCCACAACTCTCCTGTGGCAGTGCTGGACCAGCAGACGAGGCAGCCCCTCGCCAAATATTTCCATTGATCAATTGCACAGAGGTGTCTGGTTCATGTGTGTGGTCCAATGTTGATCCTGTATATTTTTAGGGGTCTATGTTGTCACAGTTACCACCAGGTCTCATCATGAGTCAGTGGCGGCTATTCCTGTATCTACTGAGTATCCTTCGGAGATCAATGGAAGTAAAGTCGATGAGGACATGAGAACCTACATGGGGATGGTCCCACCCTGTCACACAGACGTGTTATGAGACTGTCAACAGGGCAACCTTGGTGTGCTGAGTGAGATCATATCTCAGGAGTCATGTTCCGGCAGGTGTCATTACAACATTTGTACACAGGTTGGCCTGTAAAGTTCCCACTGCATCTGGGAACATCATAGCCTCTGTGTTGATTAATCTTACAGCTATTCAGCACGCACAGGCCATCAATATGTTGTGAGCAATCTGATTCAGCGTGTGAACTGTCAGGGTCCTAACATGTGTGGAATTTTCATGCACATTATCACAGGTTGCTGGTTCTGCTGGAGACACCATACCCAATCCCTGCACACGGCCCTGGTACACTGTCACACTTTGTCGTTCATGCATACATGAGACCAAGAAAACAGATAGGCCATGATTTGGGTATTTGGAGACAAGTTTACAATTATGGTACAATAAAAAAGCAGAGTATGCTATACAATGTTTTGAGTATGCATTGAGGAAGCACCTGACAAAATACCCCTGGAGGAATGTGAGGGTTGGGAAAGCAAGTGTGGTACATATGTAGACACAAGGAACCTTTAGGGTAACGCACAGACAGGTGCCAGTCAGGCTGACAGGATGCAGGGTCAATGAGGATCCAGCAATTTCACAAGGTACATACTCAGTGGTCTGACTTACACTGGTCGGAGGAAGAATAAGACAGTTGACATGGAAGACTGTGTTTGTTCTGTGATTTGGAAGGTGACACATAACCCAAGGGCTGTATTACACAGCTTATTTTTCTAGCAATGTATAACAGTGTAATTGACAAAATGGCAGCTTCTATGCTGTTCCAAGCATCTGCAAGGGCAGTGCATGTTCAAATGGGTGGTCTGCATGGAGGTGCTCACATGTGTGTGCTGCATCAGTTTCTCACAAGTCCTGTAGGTGAAATCTGAGTTCAAATGGCCAACAGTACCTTTCACATGGGAAGCAATCTACAGGTGATAACAGGGTTTAGAAACTACAAGCCAGTGTATTAATTGACCTGACGTCCATGCAGTCAGATGTACTATGACAATGGCATACCATACGAAAGGGTGAAGCACACAGGATTATTATTATTAGTCTGTGTGTGTAGAGGAGGGAATATCTGGGTACACATATTACAATTCCAGGGACTTCTTCAGACAGGTGGGGTGAGACCGGGAGCATGGGTGTGTCAGGATTTAGGACATGGGCTGACATTTACATGGAATGTCATGTGCGCAATGCTTGTCATAGGTGTGGCACTTGTGCTGTCTATGTTCTGCTTATATGGAACTCTATTCACAGATAGTCCTTGCAAAGATAGGTGCTGTACGACTTACTGCTGTCAAGGGTCTGGTCATACATTCCTATTACCAATGCAATAGCACATCCATTCATGTATGAGGAAGATTTTTCCCTTATACACTGATGGTGTCTTAGTTGTGTGATATATGCTGCGATGAACCATGTTGCCAACATGTATGTGTGAAATAGGTGTGGTCCTCTGCTATTGCCCTTCAAAGGTGAAATGTACAGGATACATGTCATTTACAATGTGTGTGTATGTGACTGTTGTATAGTACGCATCACAATTGCTTTGGCATGTTCTGTGTCCTGATCTGTATGTCAGCAATGCTCCATGAGGCTACACTTTTATTCTGATAGTTAGAGATAAAGGTGAGCAAAAATGATTACCCAGACCATGATATGGTGATTATTATCGGTGTTTATTTACATCTGTTACTACAGTGGTGATGGTGAGTTGTTTTAAAATAAATTGTTCACAATATGATGGTGACTACACAATCCAGCAGCTGTGTTTTGTTGTTCCTCCTCATGTTGCAGGCCAGCATCCTCCTCCTCTTCAGGCATTTGTGGCTCTGGTTCTAATAGGGGAATGTTCCTTTCGTATACAAATGTTGTGCAGAATGGCACATGTTAAAATGATCTTAAAGACCATTTCTGGTGAATATAGGAGGCTGCCACCAGTGATGTTGAGGCACCTGAATCTCGACTTGAGGATGCCAAAGGTCCTCTCCACTATGGTGCATGTCCTCCTGTGTGTCTCATTGTAGGTACGCTCTGCTGCAGTGCTTGAGTTGCCAAATGGTGTCATAATCCATGGCTGGTTCCGATACCCCTGATCAGCTCAAAGAGAAAATGATTGGGATCATGTTGACGTATCTTGCCCCATTAATATCACCTTGCATGGCAGTAGTTGTCTTGTGTTGTCTGTGGCTCTTTTGTGTTATTGTGTTGATTCCTAGGCTTCTAGGATGTAACACCTGCATTGGGTTGTTTCCTTGGCTGAACGGGTGTTTGCCTGCTGACCGGTTGTCAGCAGTATGTTTTGGGATTTGCAATACAGTGTGCACTCCCTAGCATTGTGACTTGTGATACAGGTGTCCCTGTGTCTTCACTGGAGGTGAGATGATAGTTCCATACACAGATTCAAATTGACAGTGGTGGTAACACGTTAGCACGTGTGGGAATCCATTTATGAGGTAAAACCCCTGTTTGGTCTCCTGCTGCTTCTGCTGTGTGTTTGGGAAGCAGATGTGGCGGGGTGTGAGTCCAAAGATGGCACCAGTACTTTGGGCAAGAAGGCAGAGAATGATGGCTGTGATATCCCAGCAACCAGGGTGCCAGTGGTTTGAAAGGAGCCAGCTAGCAGCTTGGTTTCTGTTGGGATGGTGCGGGATGTCAGCAAGCTGGGTGCCAACTGTGGCTCAATGTTGCATAGCAGCTGCTGAATGGCTTGCCAGTTCAACCTGTACCCCTGGATGATGTCATGTTCCCTGAGGCCATGAAGGGTTGTCCTGGTGCGGAATATCCTCTCCTGCCTTCTGCGCTGCCTTTGGGGTCCCTGCTGGTGTTGTGGTAGCTGCTGTTGTTGTTGCTGTGCTCTGCGTCTGTGTGCACGCTGGATGAGAAGCTCCTCCTTGTTTCCCTTTTGCTGCTCTGCTGTTGCTTCTGTGTGTTCTGCTTAAATACAGGTGTGTTTGCCCCATTTTAACGCCTGCCCTGACCAAGGTGTTAATTTTTTACACAAAACGGGCTGTGCGTCATTTTCTGCCTCCGCCTCCCGGCCGTTCGGGATTTTTGCCCGGAAGCATAAATACGACACACGAGCCTTTGAGTCATTTTTTGGCCAGGAACGCCTACCTTGCATATGATTAACGCAAGGTGGTTTCCTGCATCCAGAAAATTACGCACACAGCGGGATTTTGACATCCGTGGGCTCGGGCGTCAAAGTTTAAGTATGGGGCAAAGTTCGCACCGAATGTGCATCAAAATGTTTGACGCACATTCGGCGCAGACGGAGTATAAATATTCCCCTAAGTGTGGCTCATTATGGCCTCATAGCTATGGAGTAAATCAAGGCACTGCAATAGGACAGCTTTTCTGTGCCATGGGGGCATTGCAGACGTATTGCAGGGGAGGTTGTCAAGGCTACACCAATGGATACTCAGGCTGACACAGTTTAAATTTTTGACAGTGGTGGTAACACGTTAGCATCTCTGTACACTTGACATCCCATACCTTTAGACATATGCAATGGATTAATTTAAGCATCAGTGAGACGCTTACACTGTGCAAGGTGACAACTAGCCAAACCTCTCCATACATTGTGATCACTGATGTATTGACATTAGACTGTACACTAATTTCAGATGTGTGACACGTTCACTGCAGACCTATCAAATATGGCTAGTGGTGTCACAACCTCAGTGTGTTCCTGTCCACATGTTGCTGTCATGGTGTATGTGTTGTGTTTCCTAGAGGGCTGCTGTGCAGTGTGTATATAAGTAGGTTTCTGTACTTACCAACAAGTAGTCCATTGCCATATCGTCCATCCTGGAAGTGTTGATTGATGGTACAGTGACGGAAGATAAATGAGTCATGGACACTCCCAGAATACTTTGCCACAACATTGGTGATCAATCCTTGATGATCCACAATGGCCTGCACATTGATGGAGTGTGTGTGCTTCCTGTTGCGATATGGGTGTTCAGTTGCAGCAGGTGGCACAAGGCATGCATGTGTGCAGTCAATGGCACCAAGGACGTGTGGGAATCCATTTATGAGGTAAAACCCCTGTTTGGTCTCCTGCTGCTTCTGCTGTGTGTTTGGGAAGCAGATGTGGCGGGTGTGAGTCCAATGATGGCACAAGTACTTTGGGCAAGAAGGCAGAGAATGATGGCTGTGATATCCTGGCAACCAGGGCGCCAGTGGTTTGAAAGGAGCCAGCTAGCAGCTTGGTTTCTGTTGGGATGGTGCGGGTGTCAGCAAGCTGGGTGCCAACTGTGGCTCAATGTTGCGTAGCAGCTGCTAAATGGCTTGCCATTTCAACCTGTACCCCTGGATGATGTCATGTTCCCTGAGGCCATGAAGGGTTGTCCTGGTGCGGAATATCCTCTCCTGCCTTCTGCGCTGCCTTTGGGGTCCCTGCTGGTGTTGTGGTAGCTGCTGTTGTTGTTGCTGTGCTCTGCGTCTGTGTGCACGCTGGATGAGAAGCTCCTCCACGTCTCCCTTTTGCTGCTCTGCTGTTGCTTCTGTGTGTTCTGATTAAATACAGGTGTGTTTGCCCCATTTTAACGCCTGCCCTGACCCAGGTGTACATTTTTTACACAAATCGGGCTGTGCGTCATTTTCCACCTCCCGGCCGTTCGGGATTTTTGCCCGGAAGCATAAATACGACACACGGGCGTTTAAGTAATTTTATGGACAGGAACACCTACCTTGCATATAATTAACACAAGGCGGTTTCCTGCATCCAGAAAATGATGCACACAGCAGGATTTTGACATCCGTTGGCTCGGGGGTCAAAGTTTAAATATGGGGCAAGGTTTGCACCGAATGTGCATCAACATTTTTGACACGCATTCGCCGCAGTCGGAGTATAAATACGCCCCCAAGTGTGGCTCATTATGGCCTCATAGCTATGGAGTAAATCAAGGCACTGCAATAGGACAGCTTTTCTGTGCCATGGTGGCGTTGCAGACGTATTGCAGGGGAGGTTGTCAAGGTTACACCAATGGATACTCAGGCTGACACAGTTTAACTTTTTGACAGTGGTGGTAACATGTTAGCATGTATGCACCCTGGACATCCCAAACCTTTAGACATATGCAATGGATTAATTTAAACATCAGTGAGACGCTTACACTGTGCAAGGTGACAACTAGCCAAACCTCTCCATACGTTGTGATCATTGACGTATTGACATTAGACTGTACACTAATTTCAGATGTGTGACACGTTCACTGCAGACCTATCAAATATGGCTAGCGGTGTCACAACCTCAGTGTGTTCCTGTCCACATGTTGCTGTCGTGGTGTATGTGTTGTGTTTCCTAGAGGGCTGCTGTGCAGTGTGTATATAAGTGGGTTTCTGTACTTACCAACAAGTAGTCCATTGCCATATCGTCCATCCTGGAAGTGTTGATTGATGGTACAGTGACGGAAGATGAATGAGTCATGGACACTCCCAGAATACTTTGCCACAATATTGGTGATCAATCCTTGGTGATCCACAATGGCCTGCACATTGATGGAGTGTGTTTGCTTCCTGTTGCGGTATGGGTGTTCAGTTGCAGCAGGTGGCACAAGGCATACATGTGTGCAGTCAATGGCACCAAGGACGTGTGGGAATCCATTTATGAGGTAAAACCCCTGTTTGGTCTCCTGCTGCTTCTGCTGTGTGTTTGGGAAGCAGATGTGGCGGGATGTGAGTCCAATGATGACACCAGTACTTTGGGCAAGAAGGCAGAGAATGATGGCTGTGATATCCCGGCAACCAGGGCACCAGTGGTTTGAAAGGAGCCACTTGCTAACATGTGAAGTACAGCTAGCAGCTTGGTTTCTGTTGGGATGGTGCGGGGTGTCAGCATGCTGGGTACCAACTGTGGCTCAATGTTGCGTAGCAGCTGCTGAATGGCTTGCAAGTTCAACCTGTACCTGTGGATGATGTCATGTTCCCTGAGGCCATGAAGGGTTGTCCTGGTGCGGAATATCCTCTCCTGCCTTCTGCGCTGCCTTTGGGGTCCCTGCTGGTGTTGTGGTAGCTGCTGTTGTTGTTGCTGTGCTCTGCGTTGTGTGCACGCTGTATGAGAAGCTCCTCCATGTCTCCTTTTTGCTGCTCTGCTGTTGCGTCTGTGTGTTCTGATTAAATACAGGTGTGTTTGCCCCATTTTAACGCCTGCCCTGACCCAGGTGTTAATTTTTGACACAAATCGGGCTGTGCGTCATTTTCCGCCTCCGCCTCCGCCTCCCGGCTGTGCGGGATTTTTGCCCGGAAGCATAAATACGACACATGGGTGTTTAAGTCATTTTTTGGACAGGAACACCTACCTTGCATATGATTAATGCAAGGCGGTTTCCCGCATCCAGAAAATGACACACACAGCGGGATTTTGAAGTCCGTTGGCTCGGGCATCAAAGTTTAAATATGGGGCAAGGTTTGCACCGAATGTGCATCAAAAATTTTGAAGCACATTCGGCGCAGAGGGAGTATAAATATGCCCCTAAGTGTGGCTCATTATGGCCTCATAGCTATTGAGTAAATCAAGGCACTGCAATAGGACAGCTTTTCTGTACCATGGGGGCGTTGCAGACGTTTTGCAGGGGAGGTTGTCAAGGCTACACCAATGGATGCTCAGGCTGACACAGTTTTACTTTTTGGTGTAAACCTGGTGCTGTAGCAAAGGCTTGTGCCTTCTCCTCATCTTCATGCATCTCCCTGCACATAAACCATCCATAGAGCGGTTTTGCTTCTGTACTGCAGGAGGCTGTGAACACAAGGAGAAATAAAAACATTTCTACTCTTTATGCCTCTTCTAGGGAGGCATAAGGCTTTATCACTACACCTGGTTTATGTGAGTCTGCTAATCTGGCTCATTGTCAAACTTCATAAGTGTTGCACATGCACATACCCCGCAAGGCCAATGCAGCATCTCTGTGATGCAGAGTAAAGCAATGAAGTGCTTGCTCTGACTTGCCTTACTAAATATGTATGAGGTTATGCCAAGCCATGTAGGGCAGCTTTGGATAGCACCATCAATATGATTTAGAATCCTACTATACCAAAACATCTAGAAAAGTGATGTTCCTAGGGGGCATGACCCCTGTATATGAACCTCCCAATGTAAACCTCTCCCGATCCTTCAGGGCTGTTTTTTCTACCATTTTGCATCATGGTTGCACCACTTTTGTGGCACATCCATGATGTAAACTGCTAGTAGATATTTAAAAAGCTATGCAAGTGGCAATTTGCTATACCTTGTGTGGCTTCGTAAAATATGTTTTGCAATGCAGCAGCTTGTGCTGCACTGGATTAAATGTAATTCTGGGAGGCATTCCATGGGTGTAACATTAGCTTTCTCATGCATCTGCCCATGAATTTCATGTAATCCCAGATTCACAAAGGTTTTCAGACCTGGGATTGTGTGAAATCTGTACACCTCCTAGAGGATGTCGTAACAAGGAGAAACATATTTTTTCTCCTGGTTGTTTCCTCTTTCTACATGTGTTGCATTCAGCAGCACACATAGAAAGAGGAGAATGCCTCAAGTGATTCATATTGTGCAGTAAGGTATCCTTTCCTGTTCAAAAACAATTCTTCTTGCAACCCAGGCACCCTTGCACCATGGTGCAGAGGTGGCTGCATTGGCAGTAAGCTGCCTGAAGTGCACCTGAAAAGGGAGAGCAGAATTGCTCCATTTTGCTGTAAGTATGGCATATTTCTTCACTCTCCCTTTCACACAATGCAGCACAGCAACTTAATTTGCTGCACTACGTTGCATCAAAGATTGTTAAATATGCCATTTAATATGCCACACAAGTTCACATTAATACTTTGTGTGCCCCAGTATTCACGCCATTAATGCAATAAGTCACACATATGTGCACTGTCAACATACAGATGCAACACATTCCAAGACACCAAGCATGTCACCTTATATAGTCATAGGCAATGCACTGATCCCTAGAATTGTTTACATGCATTGCACAATACATTACACTGTAAAACACACATTTGTGCCATTGTGTCAATTTAAATAGACTCATTAGTGTAACGCATGACCCATCCCACGGACCACTGCCTACTCTGAAAACATGAAAAGAAAACTTTTCATTTTTTTGTTTGAAATGCATTTTGTTTCTTTAAGGAAACCAGGCTACATTTTTAAAAAACTGCTTTATTCAAAAAGCAGACACAGACATTGTGGTCTGTTGTCCCCAGCAGGCCACCATCCCTGTGAGAGGGGCCATTTCCAATAAGGTTGCATATTGCAACATACCTCAAGAATACTGATGAGGTAGGCCATTTGTGACCCCGATTGGGAATCGTAAACAGTGTACTTAACACTGTTGCACATTTTGTTTTGTGACTCGCAATTTGTGATTCCCAAATAGATCGCAAATTGGGAGTCGCAAAACAAAAGGTCAGACATCTGGCCCTTAGTGAAAGTGTGACGCATCCGCCCAGGAAATGATGCATTGATGCAATGTCTCTGTCATGCTGTAAACCTGGATGTGTTAAGGGACTTTCACTTTCACTTGCAGTGTTTTTGTCTGTGCAGGCTGTTGGAGGTGTTTGTTGGTTGCTGGAGAGTGTGGAGTTGTTTATTGGTCTCATTGATGTCTGTGTTGTGCCTTTTGAGTCTCAAACGTCTTTTTTGTATATTGTATTTGTAATTTGTTTTGTTCAGTGTATTGTTGGTTGTGTGTCTTTTAGGGGATTTGCATTCTTAGGGGTAGTTGTGGGGTTTTAGGTAGACTTCTTGTTATTTATGGGTATTATTTTTTCAGGGAGCAATACGCGTGGAATGGGCAGATTTCACAACAGGAGTTTGGTGGGTTCCTGTGGTTGATCATTCAAAACCTGCTAAACATGAATGCCTGTGATCCAGGGGTACCCACCCAGGACCTGAAGTCACGCTGGGAGAAGGTGCAGCACCACATGCTACAGATTTTCAAAGTGGACCGCACAATGCATCAGCTAAAGCATCTCTGGGCAGATGTGGTCAGCCTGAGGTTGATCTCATTCAATACCTTGGAATTCATGTGGGGAAAGCTGTTGGTAATTATACGTATCATTTGCTAACATATGATAAAGCTTCAATTACTTTAAGGGTCACACATGGTTTATGATTAGAATGCCATGCACAACCTAACTATCTTGATAAAAAGAAGCATGTCACAGAGGCATGTTAACACTGGGATAGCATTAGCTCACATAGACCATATTATGCATAGTATCCCACAGGCACGTGTTGCCCCACCAACAATATGCAGATATTGTTGTCATAGCACATTTCAGGTCATTACTGACTTACAAATGTGTGTGCCAAACTCTATGTATGTGACAAGTGAACACACTCACATGTAATCATGTCAAAATGTTTGACAGTCTGTTTGGGGCACATCTAACCATTTCTCATTCCTTTTGGTGCGCAAATGTTCCCAGTTCCTCATTGTGCCCATACAAGACATAGATCCACAATGTCTATTTACAGTGCAGCATTGACATGTACTGAGCTCAGTGAAGGCAAGGAACATGCATGGCAACTGTCTGAAGTGTGGAGCTTTGTCTTGGACATGTATAGATATGATAAAGGGACAGCTAATGTAATACCTTGCAGAGTGTGGGGCAGGTACCCTCAGACCGTTTTACAAGGAGTGATGTCTTTGTGCTTAGTCCACACTCTATACACCCGATTCCTGATTTGGCACATCATATTTGTGAACACTTCTACCCGCTTAACTATGTGCATCATTAAGCCATGTCAACTGTGCCATAAGCTTCATGTTCAATGTGCAGACTTACATAGATAATTGCTACCTCAATGTACTGTGTTTCTTATGCCCACAGATGATGTGTTCTACATCCGCAGTGCAATGTACGATGTCATGTCTTGTAGATGGACCTGAACCATACACTATAGCTGAGGTGGACAGATTCAAGGATACTGATGCTACCAATGAGTGTCAACTGAATGGATACTGTGTGCAAGGTTTGTGTGTGATATTAGACAATGGTTGAATTGACATCTTCAAGGGGCATCCTAATTCCAATGAACAAATTTGTTCCCTACATGGTACATCACAAATGAAGAAGGACAAAGTTGCATGTACACTAGATAGGGACTAATGTCAATGTGAATGTATTGCCAATCTATGCAGCCCCATATGATATATGTGGTGACAGAGGAGCCATGGTCATAATGCCATAGTATGTTAAAATATATTGGAGAGGAATTATTGGTCAATATGGCTTCAAAATGCATGTCACATTGCAATTGTAGTTGTCCACACCACATTCTATGTACAGTTTGTACGGCAAGTTCAGACAGGATGTGAGTATTGACACCTCAGTGAAGACAGAACAGGTAAGAATAGCGGGCCCAGTAGTCAGTAATGCAGTTCAAGGCCACGCATGCTCTCTAATGCCCCATTTCCATATTGGATACATAGTTATGCCATTGCACTGTGTTTTACCAGAAATGACAAGGTGTATTTGACCAAAGGCATGTCTATAAGGCGTTGTCATCCGATAGTACATTACACAGTCTACCTTCTGGTGGTCTTACGTGTAATAGTTTACAACAAAAATGTCAACCAGGATTACAGTTTGGCTAGCACTTGCTTGTTACATCATAAGATACTTGTACATGTGAGATATATAACTTGCAAGCTCACACCTATTACGTGGACGTGCTGAGAGCTGATGTGCAGCAAGGTAACATTAATTGCTGACATGTAGGGACAGATGGTAGCCTATGTAGAGGGACGCATGCTATTACTTGAATTGCATGTAATGAACCCTGGACTCGTCCTCCAGGTATTTACATTAGTCAACATAGGAGATGTAAACAACATGTCTGTTTGATGTGTGTTAGCTAGCCACCCTCCATCCATTAGACAACAATTGGCAACTCATTGATTGAAATAAATGCACATTCTAATTGTGTATTCGAAAAGAAATTGTGGGTGCTCATACACTGAAACACATTGTTGCCATGATGTGTAAGACTGGGTTGCTGAAGAGCAAACCCGTTCTAGAAACAGAAAGCAAAACAGTGGAGCACACCCAAATAATCAATATATCTACACTTTGAAAACAAGTAATGTCTGATAAATCAAATTAAGAAATCACAATAAGTTACACTATAGTGCCATTTCTTAAATGGTGTTGGTGGACATAATCAAACAAAAAACAAGTATACAAAAAACAATACTATCCTCAAACAATATTATCCACAAAATAGACGATTTTAATACAAAGAAAAAGATATATCTTTTTTATCCACATAAATATAAACATAAACGATAAACATATAGATACAAAATAGAAATCCATCCGCCGACACGTGTTTCGTCCACACCGGACTTCTTCAAGGCTGAGCAAATCACACTTTATACAAAAAAGATTTTTTTATATTACATTTTTCTTTTTCTATAAAAGATAAGCACAATTTTTGGTCAATAAAATAGAGAAACCACCACACCAACACCGTGCTTATAGTGTAACAATTGAATAAATGATAAATAGCAACAGCGAGAAAACCACCACCACGTATCCTTTGTGACAAAGTATTATTTACTGTCCGAGAGAGTTATATGCAACACTCCACATATCTCCAAGTATCAGATATGCAAAGGCCACAAAGATGCTGTTTAATACAGCATGCAAGCCTAAGTGCATGCGGAATTCGCAAACAGTAGCTTACTTTGTATCCAAAGCAACCCCACACTCCACCATGGTGAAAGAATAGTTTCTGCTAAGTCTGTACCTTTGATCACTTAATCGCCTGTTACGCCCATGTCCCGCTTTGGAGCTATCATAAACCACAAGAGGGGAAAGAGTGAGACCCCATTAACCTCCCTTTATTGGCAGAATATTTTTCTAGAATATGGGGATATAAATTGTAATTTCACCCCTACTAACATGCTTGCCACCAAAGTTAACCGCCTCTTAAACTCTTCAGATTAGGTCTGAATATTGTGTGTCACCACTTCCTTTCATATATCCTAGAACAAGCTAAGAAACAACAGACAATTGGAATGTTTCTTATGGGGGTCATTACAACCCTGGTGGACGGTGTTAAAGCTGCGGTAATACCGCAAACAGGGTGGCGGAAAAAAAAGGGAATTATGACCGTGGCGGAAACCGCCAACATAGACAGCCACATTAACACTCCGACGCCACGGCGGTACAGACAAGCAGCGCAGCGGTCACCGCCAACAGACAGGCAGAAGACAATGTACCGCCCACAGTATTACAACAGGCCAATCCGCCACCTTTTCCGGGCGGATTCACCGTGGATAAAAACACGGTGGAAACAGCTTTTGCAATGAGAAAACGCTCACCTTAACACACTCCATGAGGAAGGAGGGTACCATGGAGTCGGAACTCCAAATACTCCCTGCGCTTGTCTTCCTGCTCCTCTACGAACATCAGCAACGGCAGCGCCGAAGACAACGGTGAGTACTGCACCTACGACATAGGGGAGGGGGGAGGCAAAAGTCAGGGACACACACACGCAACACCCCCACCCCCAACCCGACCCTCGCACACTACAACACACACACCAATGCATTTCCAAACATCACAGTAAAAACCCCCAACCCCCCCAGAAGAATGCAAAGACAAAAGGAAATCAGTACAACCATTGTAATGTATCAAAATACAGTAAGCTCATATATACAGAAATATATACACATTCCAAAAATATACATCACGATTAGTAGTGCAGGTATGCACAATTCAATGTCAGTGGACCACTGGGCCCACAATGCAAGGGTGAGGCCCACACACAATACCTCTCCAGAAACGGAGAGAACACTGCAGGGGCATCAGATAGAAATACAACAGGCACCTCAGGGGGAAGGGAAAAGGGGGGCACCTCAGACGGATGACAGCACCACGCCAGATCCACGACGGGGCTCCATGCCCATTGATGTATCCTGGGGAATGCAAAGCCACAGTCTCTCAAGTCTCTCCAGTGGGTGGTTTGCCCACTGCTTTATCCTAGGGAGTGCAAAGCCACAGTCTCTCAAGTCTCTCCAGTGGGTGGTTTGCCCACTGCTTTATCCTGGGGAGTGCAAAGCAACAGTCTCTCAAGTCTCTCCAGTGGGTGGTTTGCCCACTGCTTTATCCTGGGGAGTGCAAAGCCACAGTCTCTCAAGTCTCTCCATTGGGTGGTTTGCCCACTGCTTTATCCTGGGGAGTGCAAAGCCACAGTCTCTCAAGTCTCTCCAGTGGGTGGTTTGCCCACTGTACCATCCTGGGGAGTGCAAAGCCACAGTCTCTCAAGTCTCTCCAGTGGGTGGTTTGCCCACTGTACCATCCTGGGGAGTGCAATGCCAGTGTCTCTCAAGTCTCTCCAGTGGGTGGTTTGCCCACTGTACCATCCTGGGGAGTGCAAAGCCACAGTCTCTCTAGTCTCTGTAGTGGGTGGGTTGCCCACTGTACCATCCTGGGGAGTGCAAAGCCACAGACTCTCAAGTGGATACCACTCTCCACTGGTTCTAGAGGGGGACTGGTGTCCAGAGTGCTTCATCCTGTGAAGGATTCAGGTGGTGGATGCAGTTCTCCACTGGTTCTGGAGGGGGACTGGTGCCCAGAGTGCTTCATCCTGTGAAGGATTCAGGTGGTGGATGCAGTTCTCCACTGGTTCTGGAGGGGGACTGGTGCCCAGAGTGATTCATCCTGTGAAGGATTCAAGTAGTGGATGCAGTTCTCCACTGGTTCTGGAGTGGGACTGGTGCCCAGAGTGCATCACACTTCCCGTGACGGTCCCAGTTCCGTCACTGTCCCAGCCGCACATGTGCTAACGATGCTTGAGTTGGCAGTGCTTGCCCTGTTCAGCGGTGCTTGCCATGGCGGTCTTTGCCCTGTTCAGCGGTGCTTGCCATGGCGGTCTTTGCCCTGTTCAGCGGGGCTTGCCCTGTTCAGCGGTGCTTGCCCTGTTCAGCAGTGCTTGCCATGCCGGTCTTTGCCCTCTTCAGCGGTCCTTGCTATGGCGATCTTTGCCCTGTTCAGCGGTGCTTGCCCTGTTCAGCGGTGCTTGCCATGGCGCTCTTTGCCATGTTCAGCGGTGCTTGACATGGCGGTCTTTGCCCTGTTCAGCGGTGCTTGACATGGCGGTCTTTGCCCTGTACATGGCGGTCTTTGCCCTGTTCAGCGGTGTTTGCCCTGTTCAGCGGGGCTTGACTTTCTTGTCTCTGACCTGTGCAGCGGTGTGTGGCATTACAGTCCCTCAGTGCCCAGCGGGGCAGTGGCTGCCTGGGCCCTCCAGGGCACTGCCGCTGGCGGTGGTCTCCGGACCAGTGACGATAGTGCTGCCCTCCAGGGCACTGACTCTGGCGGTGGTCTCCAGACCAGTGACGATAGTGCTGCCCTCCAGGGCATTGACTCTGGCGGTGGTCTCCGGACCTGTGACGATAGTGCTGCCCTCCAGGGCACTGACTCTGGCGGTGGTCTCCGGACCTGTGACGATAGTGCTGCCCTCCAGGGCACTGACTCTGGCGGTGGTCTCCGGACCAGTGACAATAGTGCTGCCTTCCAGGGCACTGACTCTGGCGGTGGTCTCCGGACCAGTGACAATAGTGCTGCGGGGTGTGGTGCTGGGTGTTCTGGTGCGAGTCCTAGTGGCTGTAGTGGTAGTGCATGCAGGTGAGAGTGTAGACGACACTGGGAGGGAGGAGGGAGATGACGAGGAGGGGTACACAGTGGAGGCAGTGGATGTTGCTGTGTCTGTATGTGGGTGATGCTTGTGTGAGTGCCTGTGGGATGTGTGGTGCCTATCCCCAGCTGAGCCTCTGCCGTCTTCTAGCTCCAGCGGCGAATGTCCTCCCATCTTTTCCGGTAGTGGGTGCTCCATCTCTGGTGGACCCCCAGGGTCCGGACGTCCTTGGCGATGGCACACCAAATATCCTTCTTCTGGTGGGCGCTGACCTACATGACATGTACAGGGGAAGAAGCAAAGTCATTAGCAACAGCACAGTCGAAGTGAGTGGCCCACATCCCTGCCCTTGCCATGTGGCACATGCAATCACACTTCTTCATGCTTGCAGAACTCTGCCCCCTTTCTACTGACATCCAGTCCTCTCCACCCAGGCATAGCCCATACAACGTGCTCCCTGTGTACTTACCTGTTGGTCTGGAGGACCGTAGAGTAGCGTGTACTGGGGGAGGACCCCGTCCACGAGCTTCTCCAACTCCTGTGCAGTGAAGGCAGGGGCCCTTTCCCCAGAGGCACCAGCCATTGTCTCTTCCAGACTGAGGTCATAGCAGCACTTGCAGTGTAGGTCCTCTCCTGTCGAAGATCAGGTATCGAGTGATTGAATAGATAGAAAATGGCGGTCACGTCCACGGCGGTGACGTCCGTGGCGGTGCTTATCATCACTGTCGGCGCACTTCATCATTGGCTCCTGGGACCCATAGGGTCTAATGTTAACCAATGCAGCATTGCGCCGCGGTCTACGACCGCCTACCGCAACGGTGTACAACGCCAGCGCTGTTACCTCACATCCCATTGTCCCAGTTTAGAGGTCAGGCAGCCGCCATTTCAGGGGCCCACATGGCTTCTTTTACAACTGCGTCACACATACCTAGGCCTAGACTCAACACACATACAGGAAGAATTTTGTATTTAGTGTCGTGTTCTGAGTAGCTGTGGGTACATACCTCAGAATTAGATGACTCTGTGGTCTCTGTTGTCCTTCCTAGGCACCGTCAGCTGGGACATGTGAGGAGATGGTGGAATCCTCTGGTGTACCGACCGCTGGTGGACCTGTTAACAATGGAGGAGCGACATTTAATCATCACCTACAGGTTTGACCGTGTCACAATCCAGGAACTGTGTACCCAGTTGGAGCCAGACCTGATGTCACCAATCCGCCGTCCCACAGGAATCCCCCCTCAAGTGCAGGTGCTATCAGTGCTACATTTCCTAGCAAGTGGGTCATTTCAAACAACAGTGGCCATGGCATCAGGGATGTCCCAGCCTATGTTTTCCAACGTGTTGTCCAGAGTGTTGTCTGCCCTGCTGAAACACGTGAGGAGCTACATCGTTTTCCCTCAGGTGGAGGATTTGGCTACAGTTAAAGGTGACTTCTATGCCCTGGGACATATCCCTAACATCATAGGTGCCATTGATGGGACCCATGTGGCTTTGGTCCCCCCCCCCCACAGGAGTGAACAGGTGTACAGGAACCGGAAGAGTTATCATTCGATGAATGTACAGATGGTATGTTTGACAGACCAGTACATCTCGCAGGTAAATGCTATGTTCCCTGGCTCAGTGCATGACGCCTACAACCTGCGGAATAGCAGCATCCCGTATGTGATGTGTCAACTCCAGAGGCACCGTGTGTGGCTATTAGGGGACTCTGGTTACCCCAACCTGTCATGGCTATTGACGCCAGTGAGGAATCCCAGGACCAGGGCAGAGGAACACTACAATGAGGCCCAAGGGAGGACTAGGAGGGTGATCAAACTTACCTTCAGCCTCCTGAAGGCCAGGTTCAGGTGCCTCCATATGACAGGTGGTTCCCTATTCTACTCACCAAGGAAGGTGTGCCAGATCATCATCGCCTGCTCTATGCTTCACAACTTGGCTTTGCGACAACAGGTGCCTTTTCTGCAGGAGGATGGTCCAGATGATGGTGTTGTGGCAGCTGTGGAGCCTGTGGACAGTGATGAGGAGGAAGCAGAGGAAGAAGGCATTGACAACAGGGACTCTGTCATACAGCAATATTTCCAGTGACACACAGGTGAGAACCATTTTTTTACTATTACTTTTACTTTCACACTTCTACCTCTATCCTGTCTGTCAATTTGAAGTAGTATTTACTAACTGAGTGATACATTTCCATTACGGTTTCACAGGTGTGGTTACCAACGTGTGTCATCTGCTTGCATTCTTCATGGGTTGTGATGTGTAATATATGTATGTTGACATTACATTTTCGAATGGTTTTTGTCATTGTCATAGATAATACACATTTTCAAAATCATAGACTGACTCCAGATTGTTTTGTGGTTCAAGGGTGTTTATTGAAGTGCTAATTATTGGAGGGGGTGGCAAAATGGTGATGGGTGATGGTGGAGGATTGTCCATGGCAGAGTCCAGTCTATTAGTCTCACAGGTGCATTGCCCATACGGGCATAGGAAGTGGAGCTGGGGCAGTTCCAATCTGGACATGGTAACAAAGTGGGACAGTGGGAGGACAATCAGGGTGGTCTTATTTCCTGGCGGGGGTCTTGCCATCTTGCTCTGTCCTGTTCCTGGATCTCAGGGACCGCTTGCGGGGTGGTTCTCTGTCTGCAGGGGGTGGGGTGCTGGTGTGGTGGTCCTATGGTGGGGCGTCCTGTCCGGCGGAGGTGGTGGGCAGTTCATCGTCCAGGCTAGTGTCAGGGGCCCCTTGGAGTGCCATGGTGTCCCTCATGGTCTTTTGTATGTTCTTCAGCACCCCTACAACGGTGCCCAGGGCGGATATGATGGTTCTGAGCTCCTCCCAGAACCCCAAATACTGTTCTTCCTGCATGCGCTGGGTCTCCTGAAACTTGGCCAGGACCATAGCCATCGTCTCCTGGGAGTGGTGGTATGCTCCCATGATGGAGGAGACGGCCTCGTGGAGAGTGGGTTCCCTTGGCCTGTCCGCCCCATGTCGCAAAGCAGCCCTCCCAGTTCCCCTGTGTTCCTGTGCCTCCGTCCCCTGGACCGTGTGCCCACTACCACTGCCCCCAGGTCCCTGTTGTTGTGGTGGTGGGTTATCCTGGGTTCCCTGTAGTGGTGGACACACAGCTGATTGGCGTGTCCTGGGGACAGAGGTATGGGCCCGGTGGGTGGGTGCTGTGCTGGTGTTACCAGAGGGTGGAAGGTCAGTGTTGGGTTGTGCCTGTGCGAGGGGAACCGACTGTCCCGAGCCCCACGATGGTCCGGGCTGGTCATCTGGATCTAGTTGGCCAGAGCTGCTGTCATCACTGTGGGGCTCTTCTGTGGGTGGGGTAGAGATGTCTGGACCCTCCTGTCTGGTGATGTTACATAGTGGTCCTGCAGGGGTATAAAAGCATGATTATTGCATCTGTGTGTGTCATGGTGTGCAATGGTTGGGTGTGCGTGTACCCCAGTGCAAGCATTCCTGTGTGGGGGCTTGTGTGGTGATGGTTTGGGGGTGTTGTGGGTATGTGCAGTGGGCATGCTTTAGTGATGGGTGTCCATGCTTTGTTGTGTCATGCAGGGCTTGGTGTTGGGATGTGTGGTTTGTGTTATTAGTACATTAGTGAGGAGTTGGAGTGATAGGGGAGGGGGTGAGGGTGGGGGTGTGTGACAGCATGCAGGTAGGGTGGGGGATATGATAGTTGAGATTTGACTTACCAGTGTCCATTCCTCCACTGACTCCTCCGAGGCCCTCTGGTTGCATAATGGTCAAGACCTGCTCCTCCCATGTTGTTAGTTGTGGGGGAGGAGGTGGGGGTCCGCCGCCAGTCCGCTGAATCACCATGTTGTGCCTGGAGACCACAGAACGCACCTCTCCCCGTAGGTCGTTCCAACTCTTCCTGATGTCCTCCCGATTTCTTGGGTGCTGTCCCACTGCTTTGACCCTGTCCACGATTCTTTGCCATAGCTCCATCTTCCTAGCTATAGAGGTGTGCTGCACCTGTGATCCAAATAGCTGTGGCTCTACCCGTACGATTTCCTCCACCATAACCCTGAGCTCCTCCTCCAAAAACCTGGGGTGTCTTTGGCGTGCCATGGGGTGGTGTAGGTGATGTGTGGGGTGGTGTATCTGGTGATGAGTGTGGTGATGTGTAGTCGTGTGTGGTGTTTTGTGCGTGGATGTTGTGTGGGTGATGGTGTTTTGTGCCTCTGTGTGGTGGGGTTGTCTATTGCTGTGCTCTCTCTCTGTCGCCTTCGTCTCTAATTTTGGGTCGTAGGGGTTTGTGGGTGATGTGGGTGTGTGTTTTATATTGAATTGGGTGTGTGGGAGTGGTGTTTGTATGTGTATCAGGTGTGTGTATTTCGAATTGTCCAATGTGGCGGTGTTTTGGAGATGTGTGTGTATTTTGAGCGCGCGGTGTATACCGCCAATGGAATACCGCGTTTGAAAGACCACTGCGTGGATTTGTGGGTCGTAATAGCATGGGCGTCTTTCTGTTGGCGTGATGGTGGAGGATTTGTTATCGCCAGTTTATCACTGACCTTTGGTGTGGCGGACTTGTGTGGGTGTCTGAATTTCGGCGGATTCCAAGCAGTGGGTCATAATAGCTGTGGCGGAATTCCGCAGCCGCGGTGGTGTATTGGCGGTCTTCTGCACAGCGGTAAGCGGCTTTTACCGCCAATGTTATAATGAGGGCCTATATCCTTTCTTCAAAAACCCCAGTTTGTATCGTAAACATAGAGCCATAGTTTACCCATACAGATATGTTTTTATTAGTATCCACATGATTCCTAGGAGCAGGGCAATTATCACAGCAAGGCTCCGTTTGTCCATTACTTTAAGCTAAACATGCTTCCTAATACAATCAACAATAGGTCAGGTCCCCAATATTGCCTTACCTCCTAGTCCATCTTGAAATCTCCCTATTTCACCAACGTCGTGTTAACTGGTCTATCCGGACGTAATGTCCCAAAATTCCACCTCTCCAGTATTTCTCCAGACTTCCTGGTAGCAAATACGAGCCTCACGCGAGCATTCTTAAATGCCGCGTTTGCGTTCGTAAGAAGTGAATAACACAAAGAACTGACTTTTGCCTGTCGCGTTTAAACGCAGCGGCCATTTTGAAACAGTACCTGTTAAGTTGAAGCACCTACAACTAGCGCACAAGCCACGATTCTCGATCATATCATGTCCAAACTAATTATGAGGGCAACACTCCCAAACATTGTATATAACACCTCTCTCTAACCGAAATTGAGAGTAATGAAAATGCTCCTCACGCGAACATTTTTAAATGACGCGCTCCAGCTCGAAAATAATAATAAATCAAAAAGAGAAGAAAGAGGGAAATTTGAACACACGTCATATACGACGCGGCGGCCATTAATATATTCAAATAGCCACGGCGGCCATCTTTGAGTAGTGATTTTACCAATGCAGTCCTTCCAATTCACACACTAAACAGATTCATAGATAACAAAGCATGTAAGCAAAAAATCATTCTATTCACCCATGAGTCACCATTATCAACAATTTGACCACATCTTTCATAATATCCTCAATGTACCAGTATAGCTCAATTCTTGTGAGAACTTCCAATTAGATCCCCTACAAACAAGAGGAATAGACTTCCCCATTCTTCCTTATCCCCAACAATCATATATTTTAGTGACAGCACAATTAATGCCAAAAATGCATGCAGAGATGTATTAGAAGTGCACATGCAAAGAAAAGGGTGAAAAGTCTCTCCAGAGTGCAGGGGGTTAGAATGTTTCATATATATCACAAGAATACAACTTGTCATTTGTATACATATTGTTCTTATCAAAGGTACATCAAACAGATACAGACCAAGATCATACATTTTAAAGAAAATGGTACAGTTCATCATCCAAATTCATTCACATTTCGATAGTTCTTAATTTAATGATCCATCCATGTTTCAAATACCTGGAACATAGTAAGTCTATATAGCAGTGTGTATGGAGTTGTAGCCTTGCCATATCAGGTACAAAACAATGCTGAGTCACAATACATGTACTTGCCAGACATTGCTCATTTTACATAGGCTAATGGCAGGCTGAAGAAGGAACACACATGATCAATTACAAGGGACATGCGTACAATACCATGTGGACACAACATCATTGTTCCTAAATGTGCTCAGTATTAACATCTGTGTTCTTTGGCCTTGTTACATTAGGAGAATTAAATGGTTTTTAGAAGGACGGTCAATTTATACTTTATGGTCATTTTTGGGTGTTACAGATGCCATATGTGATGTTTGAAACTAGATGAAGCAGAATAATGATTGAGACAGTACCTACTTAAGCTTTGTCTTCCACATGTTCCTTCTACTCTAACAGACAACTTCACAACTGAGCAGCTGAAGAACCACCTCATCCGGCTTGAACATTACCGGCACATCTGCAATTTTGCAAAGGCACACTGGGGAATGATAAGGAAATTCATTGAGGAGATGGCAGCTGGAATTTGGAAACTCATACCACAGGCAGAACCAAGCAATGATCAGCCAGGCACCAGTCAGGATGCTGCTGCCAACAAGGGAGATATAGACCACTGGGACACCTTTTTCCCTTCCCCATCTTTTAAGCTGTGTTTTTTTTACTGTTTTGATAGCATAGTTTAGGCATAGTTACTGTAGGCATAGGTTACGTTTAATAGTTTCAAAATTTTACGTGGGGCTTGTTCTTAGATGGCTATATGGGTGGGTAGGTTAGTGGGTGGAAGGTTGATGTTTACAGTATGTGTTTTTAAAAATACATTTGTTTAGCTTTATATTTCTAGTTAGTTTGTGTATTTGTGTAGTTTATGTTGCAATTGTGTAAAGATTGTGTATTGAGGGATTGGGTGGTTCATGTTTAACATGTCTGTTTTGTTTTATGTGTAAAGTAGGAGAAGGCACACTAAGGTAGTTTTAGATAGTTTTTAGGATAAGGCAGTATAAATTAGGTAGCATATTTTAGAAGAAGTTGAGATGAGATAAGTAAGTGGGTATAATCTAGGTAGTTTTAGGTATGATCAATTTTATTTTACATGAAATATCAATCTTTAATACGTACAAGTCTGCTTCATGATTTTCTGTGCAGGAGTTATCAGATCTGTTTAGGTTGTGTTAAGTGCATGCAGTAGTATTTGCAAGCAGTTTTAGTAGATGTGTGACTAGATGAAAAACCTATGGAAAGTAACCTGTCAAGTTTTACAAGGAATCACGTAAGGAATCTTCAAACATAGTTAAGCACTGTAAGTGACACTCTTGCTGTGAATGGATACACAGCCCAAAAGAGATATTCACATACTGCTGCACTGTGTGTATAAATCATGCAACATGCATTGGAAGGATGATTATGGCAAACTATTGGATATTTTGGGTCACACACTGGTGCAAACCCCTTACACAATCCCCCAAGCACCAATGTCTTGCAATAACAGAGTTGCATGCTGGCTAGTATCCATGAATGTGTTCCCTACCAGTGCTGTGACTTCATTCAACATTAACATTGGCTGCATGCTACTTGCTGCACTCCATGCTTGTGACCTTGAGTAACTACTTGCTAGTCTTGACACACATAGGGTTCACTAAATGTATTTCTCTCAGCATGTGTTGCTTTGTCCGTGGCTCGATGATGCACATCTCCCTTTAGGGAGTAGTTGGTGTATTTGGCTCATGAAATCCACCATGTTCTACTTAGTCCAGACACCAATAGACATACAACAAACAGGTGGAGTGCATTTTTTTACACATGCAAAAATGTGCAGGATCATAAGCACAGTTCTTTCTGAATCAACCCCAACAGTTTTATTGCATGTCCAGACAGAGTCCATGGGGGATACACTGCACGGAACATGTGGTGGAGAGGAGTGTTTCAGTGAGGAAAAGGTGGAACAAATTGCCAATAGGGAAAGTAGGCCACATTGACAGTCCACAAATGGGTGAGATCAAGAGGTGGGAGAGCAATTTGAAGACAGTACCAGTAGTGAAGTACTCTGGTATTGTCATCAGCACTGGGCAAAGGAGAAACTGGCAATGTGGCAAAGAAAAATGCTATGTTTTACTTAGGAAAGAGGTGAACTTCACATCTTCCGCTTCTGATGCTTGTGGTGCTTCCCATGAGGGGCTTATTATAGGTGCTGGAGGCAACGGAGACACACACACATCAGGGCTAAAAATGTGGAGCCCCTGTCCACATCAGCATTTCTCTGTGAGGCAGCACTGCACTGAGAAGGGCCTGATGGTTTGCCAGCACAGCACCAATGTTGCAATTGTAGGCACCCATTGTTGGGATGTATATGTCCTGCTTCTGCTCCATGGACTCTAGGATGTTGCAGATCAACCCCTGCTGTTTGACAACATTTCTGGTATCACTTTGGCAGGGTAGTTGTTCATGCCTCTGCCTCATGACACCAGTGCTGTCATTCAGGGACTTTTCAAAGCCACAGAGAGCGGGCTAGGTGCTTCTTATAGAGGCTGAGGTGTCTTTTTTGGGACCTACAGACTGTTTCTAGGGAGCCCGCCACATTCCCTGTTGCCATCTGCACCACATCTACCATCTCTCACTGGACTCCTACTGCATGACATTGGAGTTCAACTTGAGGATCCTAGGAGCCCTAGCTGGGGTGGGCTGGCAGGTGGTATTTCTTGGGTGATGGGTGGATCCTCTGGAGACCCCACAATGCAGTCAGCTCTTCCTGCAACTGGAAATGGTGTATCAAAGGAGGCCAGAGTGTGTCTTATTCATGGGTTGGCAGGCTGTAATCCTTAGCCAGATCATCATCCCTACAGGCAGCTCGTTAGGAGGTGTAGGTACATTCTCTGCAATAAGACATAGAAACGTTAATGGTGTTCCATGCTAGATGTTGACATGAGTAATATGATTGACAATCTGACTTGCTAATATTTGACTTTCAGTACAACACTGATGTGTTTAATGTCTGATACACAGAGGTATTGAGTTCAAGTTGCACTGTAGTTGCCTTTCAGATGGCAGTATATCTCCATTCTTCATACAACAACTGTGTGACAAGGCTGGCTTTTTGTCTCATGACAGATATTGAAACATAGTTACACAGGTCACTGGACCTACTATTCCTGGATGTATGGTAAGAGCTTAGGTTCACATTTGCCATGGTAAAGTGCATTCTTTTTCATGATGCCTATACTGATGGCATTTTCACACATTGACACCACTACTGTTCACATTCCCCCTAGCCCCCAGTGTGTCTATATTCCCTGTGGCCAGTATTAAGCCCAATGCTCCTGTGCAGGTGATGTGGATCTGTTCATGAATTTGTTATGATCCTGTTGTCTGGTTTCACACCGTACACTATGGGGCTCTGCTTTGTTGTGCTGTCTTGCATGCACATTGTGCATTCATGTGGCCAGCGGTTGATTTTGTAACACATATCCTGTACAACTCTGCACATCAAACAACCTTGCTACACTGCAGAAATATGTGAGGTAATGAGCTTACCATTTATTTCCAATTTGTGTCTACTCATGTGATCTGATTGGCTACACATTTGACTTCATATTTGTGGACAGTGGGCACTGTGTACCAAATCTGAGGTGATGGGCCCGTCACACTCGGTAGCTTGCTAGAACTGACACTCACAATAGTTGCCAATTGCCAGAGTTAGGTATCTGCATTGTATTACACCTTTGACTTATGCCTCCTCACTTGTACATGCATATGCATCCTCTGATACTCCTCATTTTGTGCCAGCGACTCAAATTGATGCCATACAGTGATGGAACCCAGATCAGACATTGGCTCTCATGTGCCCACAACACCAACAATATGTTTGACCATATCCAATGGACTGTCATGGCTGGCTGTTTTTAGGGATATGGGTCAAGCTGTACTCCCACATGGTAGTAGTACTGGAATGGGTGACATATACATATCCAGTTTTGCAGCATAACTGGGCACATCCACCTCAGACTCCAACCAATGCTGACTCCTGCCTCTTGTGGTGGAAGACTAGATTGCAATGTACCTTGAAAGATTCCTATTTCACAACCTCCAGCTGAGACATATGTGGCATAGTTAGACAATTTCCTTATACCAGGTCCAGTTATCCCTTATTAGTGAAATGTAGTAGTGTTCTAGCAGCTTAGGCTGATAGAGATAGCTATAGCAGAGCAGCTTAGGCTGAACTAGGAGACATGCAAAGCTCCTGCAATACCACTTATAGTTACACAGTACTTATGCATAAGTAAAGACAATACTCAGAGTTAGTGAAAATAAAAGAAGTTTATTTGGGTGACACAAGGCCAAAAATATCTTAGAGTCAATACTCCTTCTGGAGGAAAGTATTATACACAATATTTGCACTAGACACCAAAATAAGGTAAGTAATTAGACATAGGATAAAGCAAACAATAGGAAGTGCTAGAGAATGCAATGGGAGAAAATAGGTCTAGGGGCAACACAAATGATATACTAAGAAAGTGAAATGCGAATCACTAATTCCCCCCTAGACAAGTGTAGTGTGTGCAGAATCGCTGGGAGAGTATAGAATACAGTAAAGGTAAGTAAATTAGCACACCCCAGAGTCCAGAAAAGCAGGAGTAAAGTACTGCAAGTTTCGTTAGGACACACTACACCTTGTAATTGGAATTATTGCAAGAACCAACCAAATCTGCAAACAACAAACAGTGGATACCAAGTCCAGAAGTGGAAAGAAGTTCTAGAAAGGACAGGAGCCCCTGCCAACCCAGAAGAGGGTGCTAAAGAAGAGTCCGCAGTTGGACGAAGACTGCAGATATGCACCCCAGGAAGATGCCAGCGGGTTCCTGCGTGATGCAAAAGATCCCACATTGTGACTTTGGATGCGAGTGAGTTTTGGCACTGGATTCCTCCAACAAGCCTTTGTTCTGGCAAAGTCACGTTTTGCGTCAACTAGGCGTTATCTGGACCCAGGAGGGACCTGGGGGCCTCAACTCTATGTGAGGAGGAAGAGGGGGCTCTCAGCACTTCAGAGAGCGCTCAGAGCACCAGATAGCACCCACGGGAGTCCCAGGACAAGGGGACAAATGAGTTGCAAAATGCGGTTGGTGCAGCACTACACAGGAAGGTCCCACACCGCCGGAGATCAACTCAGCGAGTTGAGCGTCGCGGGATGGAATGCTAGGGACCTGGGCCCGGCTCTGCACAAAGGAATTTTGCAAATAGCGAACAGAGGCCTCAGGAGGTGATGAAGAATAGGAGCACAGGGGTACTGAAGTTCTGGGGGAAGGCAATCTATTACCTACTCCAAATTGCGAGAACAGGACCTCCGGACAGTCTGTGTCAAGGGGGTCCACCCTCTGTGCTCCAAGGAGAACGCTTGTCACTGTGAGAGGAGTCCAAGACAACCGGTCGTCGTCTTATAAGGTGCCTGCGTGACCAGGGGAGTGACTCCATCACCGCACAGGAGATTTCTTCGGTCCTTCTGGTGCAGAGTGAAGACAGAGAGTCCTCAGAGTGTGCACACCATGGAAACCGGTGCACTTGCTGGCTGGAGCTGAAGTTGCAGAAGAAAAGCATCCCTTGTGGATACTTTGTTCCTGTTACAGTGGTTCCTGGAGTAGGCTGCTATTGATCCAAGGTCAGAGGATGAAGTAGTAGATGCAGAGGATTTCTACCAAAAACTTGCAAGTAGAATCTGAAGAGAACCCACAGGAGAGACCCTAGATAGCCCTGAGAGGGGGATTGGCTACCTTATCAGGTAAGGACCTATCAGGAGGGGTCTCTGACATCACCTGCTGGCACTGGCCACTCAGAGCCCTCCAGGGTGCCCCCACACCTTGCAAAGCAAGATGGCTGAAGTCTGGGACACACTGGAGGAGCTCTGGGCACCACCCCTGAGGTGGTGATGGGCAGGGTAGTGGACAATCCCCTTTCCTTTGTCCAGTTTCATGCCAGAGCAGGGGACAAGGGGTCCCTAAACCAGTGTAGACTGGCTTATGCAAGGACGGCACCATCTGTACCCTTCAAAGCATTTCCAAAGGCTGGGAGAGGTTACCCCTCCCCAGCCTGTAACACCTATTTCCAAAGGGAGAGGGTTTAACACCCTGCTCTCAGATGAAATGCTTTGTTCTGCCTTCCTGGGACTGAGATGCTCAGACCCCTAGAGGGCAGAACCCTGTCTGTGAGGTGGCAGCAGTTGTAGCTGCAGTGCAAGCCTCAGAGAGCTGGTTTGGCAGTAGTGGGGGTCCATAGTGGAGCCCCCAGGATGCATGGAATTGGCTCCCTAATACCAGATCTGGAATGTGGGGACAATTCCATGATCTTAGACACCTTTCATGGCCATATTTGGCATTACCAGTGTGAAGCTACATATAGGTGTAGACCTATATGTATTTCACACGTGTATTGGCGTCCCCGCACTCACAAAGTCCCGGGAAATGGCCCTGAACTATGTGGGGACACCTTTGCTAGTGCAAGGGTGCCCTCACAATTAGTACCTTTGCATCTAACATTCAGCAAGTGAAGGTTATACATATTGGTGACTTATAAGTTACTTAATTTCAGTGAAAATTGCTGTGAAATAACGTGTGCATAATTTCACGCAGGCTGCAGTGGCAGTCCTGTGAAAGGGTTTGTCTGAGCTCCTTATGTGTGTCAAAAGAAATGCTGCAGTCCATAAGGATCTCCTTATGCCCTGAGTGCCTAGGTACCCTATACTAGGGACTTATTAGGGGTGTCCAGTGTGCCAATTGAAATTGGTAAATTAAGTCACTAGCCTATAGTGACAAATTTAAAAGCAGAGAGAGCATGAGCACTGAGGTTCTGATTAGCAGAGCCTCAGGGACACAGTCAAGCACTATACAGACACACACATTAGGCCATAAACTATGAGCACTGGAGTCCTGACCAGCAGGATCCCAGTGAGATAGGCCAAAACATACTGATATACAGGTACAAATAGAGGTGACATGCCAAGAAGGATGGTACTTTCCTACAAGAACACATATCCATTTTGACCTCCTTGCTATGCAATGTTTTGCCATTCAGATACAGTGGTAGTTCAACCTACTTAGCTAGCACTTATACTGCACTGCACATTAACCCTGACCAAGTGTCCAGGCATGAAGTGTTATTTCAGTCCATGGGGTATATATGCATGCAGCTTGCACCGCAGGTGCATCACTTTTTTGTGGCACACCGGCAGCTAGGCTGCAGATCCATATCTAAAAGCCACATAAAAACCACTGTATGTGGCTTTCCACCGTCTGGTAGATATGGTTTAAAGCAATGTAACGCAAGTTGTTGCTTTGCCTTACACTGCATCAGTGGCTCATTCCATGGGCATTGCAGTGGGATTTCCCATGCAACACCCATGGGTTTTGATGCATTCCTATATTTACGAGGATCTGTAAACCTGGGAATGCATCAAAAGAGTGTGCCTCCCTAGGGAAAGCGTAACAAGGATGAATCTATTTTTTCTCTTGGATTCTGCAGCACTCATAGAAACATGAAAAAGCCTCCATGTATTGCTTTTGTGCACAAAAAACAATCCTGCCAGCAATTCAGAAATTCTTGTACCATGGTGCAAGGGTGACTACATTGGCTCTATGCACCAAATTGTGAGCACGCTTAAACTACAGGAAAGCATTATATCATAAATACAGTACATTCCTGCCATTTTGAATTGGTGTAGAGCTGTGCAGCAAAAAGACTTGCCACCCTGCCCTACTCCAATTAATTGTAAATATGTCTCTTAATACATATGGAAATAAATCTGCATTATTCTTTCTGTGTTCGTAATAATTAATTGCCCCTATGTAATTAACAACAGAAATGTTCACTTTATCTGTGGAAGCTTTTTTTCCTGGTTTTTATTAAGAATGTACTAACATTCTAATGCTAAGTATCTGCACACAGGAATTTGTGACTTGATTCTACTACACGTTGTCTAAGACTTTTGACATTACACCATCCACACCATGAAAACATCATCATGTATCTCATTTTAGAGGACATTATTAAAGCAATGCAGTCTGACAATAGCATTCTGTGCTGCTAGGGAGGTGAAGGCCCTGATTTATAGTTAGTTTACGCTGCTTTTGCATCAGAAAATGACGCAAATGGGGCACAAAAAAAGTATAAATGAGGGCCTAAGTGTCAGTCTGCAGACCGCATGGGGCACAGATCTGGTTACACATTGCTTCTCTTGTGGTGAAAAAGTGGGGGCAAGAGGGAGAGGGGTGGCTGCTGTTGGACTGCTAGGCTCTTTAGCTCTGAGGAGAGAACCTACTTATGAAAGTGTAGTCTGCCCCATCTCCGATGTTCCTGAATTTATTAAACCTTTCCATAATTTAAGTGTGTCTGGAACACATCTGTAACAGCACAACATTAAAATGATTGACATTTAAGGCCAGCACTGACATACTCTTTTGAAAGGGCAATGAGATAGAGAAAGGTGATCAATCGGTAATTCACATCCCTTCTGAAGACAGCTGCAGAACAAAAGAAGCAGGAGCTGGCTGTGGGCACAACATTTTGTCCATATTTAAATATTGAGGTTGATATATAGAGAGCAAATATTTTCATCAGAGTCCCAAAGATGGAGATGAGCAGTGATAGGAGTGGAGGGAAGGTTCACACAATGGGGAGCAGGAAGAGAAAAGGGGGTGAAGGAGAGGGGCTGCAGAAAAGTAAAACAAAAAGGAAAAGAAAAGAGAAGGGAACCTGCAGTAGCATGAGACTAGTGGAAGGACACTAGCCGCAAGAAACAATATTTGCTCCAAGCTACACGGCAGGGGCAGAAGACTGAAGTCCAGAAGGAAGCTGGAGGAGAGAAGGAGGTGATGAACTATAGAATGCAACAAAACAAAAGTGATGAGGGAGCTAACCAATGGTAAGTAATAGGTGGACACTCAGTGACTTGAGATTTTTTTTACAACAGATTTTGCAAGCACAGTGCAAGTGATGTGCAGGCAAATCCAAAAAAGGCAAGATGGGCTGAACCTCCTTTATTAGCCAGATCTTTACAGGTAAGCAGCCATATGCTCTACCTATGGTTAGTTTGACAAGAGAAAAGAAAATTGAAAGAAATCATACCCTTAAAAGTATTGAAACATGCTTTTACCCAGTTTTGCAAAGCAAACAGAAAGTGTGCAGTCCAGTTACATGTCCTCAAATTGACAATAATTGCATTTTTTGATCTTCAGTACAAATCACTTTAGCTATAACTGTCATTTACTCAACACTGTTAAGTAGTTCTTCTGACTAAGTAGTTGTGCCAGTTGGCTATGTTTTTAAAACTTTTGCTGCACATTGTAAAACTGCTCCTTGAAGAAAAGGCTTAATAATTTTTCAAGTTCAGTCTTTAAAAAACTCACAACTTCAACAAGAGCTCTGAATCTTTTCATTTCCAGCATGATAAACCATGAACAAAATGCACCATTTGACCCAGAATTGAAAGGAGTGAGGTAGACTTTAATGAAAAAAGCAATATTCGCTTTGTAGATGGGATAATTGGTGCAAGTCAGTGAACCAAAAACAGGACAGCATACACAGTGCCTAAGAGACTCTCAGGGCCATTTTTATCATTCTTTCATACAACTCAATGCAGCAAAACACCTTGATATCCATCAAGATAGGGCTCATTTAAGTTCTTTCCTTGCACTGCTGCAGTTTTAATTGCCCAGCAACAATGCAGGCTCCCTTGCTCCACGGTGCAAGGGTGCCTGCATTGCAGACACCATTGTGTTTGTGCAGGAAGAAACACCTTCCTACACAACCAATCCTTTGAGGCTTTTTCATATTTCTCTGTGAGAAGTGGATTCTAGCTATCTAATCAACCTGGATTATTCACTTTTTGATCACCTGCCTTTTGACCTCATAACCTGTGACTCACCCACGGCAAACTTGTGGTAAAATGCCATGACTCTTGTGGATGATCTGGCAGTCAACTGGTGCACACCCCTACCTATAGGCTGGGTCATACCCTAGATCCTATTTTCACTAATACTCCTTTGGTGAGTGCCACTTCCCCGATACCCGTGGTATCGGTCAGAACATCATGTCTTTCAATTTCAGATCAAGGTGGTCCCCCCAATCCTTTCGTCCACAGGACATCAATAGTTAGCATGTAAGTGGTCCAAAGTCACTACAGACCCTTATCTTGGCATTAAAAGCCTTGTGTCCCACATTTAATGATTCTGTGAGTTCTTCCAGTCCATGACTGCAAACTGGATTAGCAAAGCCTTGGAAGACCTGGTACCAGAATCACTGCTATCTTGGAGGAGTCGTTTCACAAAGAGCTTTGAACCCAGAAACAAAAATTGCAAGCAACTTGAAAATCAGTGTTGCAGGAACTATAGTGCCACTGATAGAGTGCTATATGTAAGGGCCCTGAAAGACTACCACAAACAGGTTAATACAGCTCGCAGACAATTATATGCTAAAAAAACAGCTGGCTCCGAATACTGCAGGTGAGATTTTGACGACAGTAAAAGTCTCATTCTCCTTAGAGCTCTCCTCTGCGCTTCTTGTGCCTTTGACCGAGAACTGTAATCGGATTGCACAATTATTTTCTGACAAAGTAGATAAAATCTATACCACCTTTCTTCAGGAATTTAGGGAGGTGCATTGCCAGGAATCCTGGTTTACCCTTAGTGAACCCTGAAACGATATTACTGAGTTCAAAACTCAGTGGCTGACTGTGCTGCTATGGATCATAACCAAGGTTAAATCTGGATCTCTGTCTGCCCCGTCCCTACCTAAGATCTTGGAACATGATGTGAAGGTTATTGCTCTGCTACTCAGTGATCTGCTACACCTGTTCTTTGATACGGATCAGGTGCCAGCATAATGGAAATATGCAACTGTGGTTCACCTTCTGAAAAAACCTTCTTTTGACCCTAGCAAACCAGAAAGGCTTGGACCCATCTCACTGCTTCCCTTTGTTGCTAAAAAAGCTGAGAAATGCGTGAATCAGAAGCTGATGCAGTTCATTGAGTTCAAGGACCTGCTGTACAAGACTCAATTGGGCTTCTGCCCTCACTGCAGCACTGAATCCGCTCTATTGCTAGCCTCCAACTCTGAGACATATTGTGAATGAAGGCAACACCACTGCTAGACCTGATCATGGCTTTTGATACTGTGCCTCACTGCATACTGTTGGAACATCTGTGAGAGTGGTGGATCTGCCCTAAGGTGAATAGTCTCCTTTCTTTAGAACCGCACCTTTCATATAAACAGTCTTGTTTGTCTGAGATGTTCCTGCTGAAGAAAGGTGTACCCCAGTGCTCTGCCCTAAGTACCACGCTGTTTAATCTCTACATGCGTCCTCTGGCTGAGCTAATTGAGAGTTGGGGTTTCAAATTGTGCCTTATGCAGATGATACCCAACTGATCATCACCCTCACCCAGGACAAGGGTTCTTCTACCGAATTCCTCATATCAAGCCTGGCTAGCTTAGCCAGGTAGATGGAACAGAGCTGTCTCAAATTGAACGTCAAGAAAACATAAGTGGTGGTGTTTGGGAAACAGCTCTCAGTCTGGTCCTCGGCCTGGTGGCGTGGCGCTCTAGGATGAGTGCCAGTTCCAAAGCAATCAGAAAAAAACCTTGGCATCTGGTTTGATGCAATTTTAGCTTTGAAAAATAGATCTCTAGCCTGGTGGTAATGTGTTTTGGCATTCTAAAAATGCTACAGTACATCATAGATCTCCTGCTGGTAGCTGCTAGGAAAACTGCTGTTCAGTCCCCAATTACTTCAAGGCTGGATTGTTGTAATTTACTGTACCTTGGCACCACCAAGAATAGATATTTAAAGTTGCAAATGATGCAGAAAGCTGCTGATCAAATTTTACTAAACTATCTGAAATTCTCTTCGATGGGATAGGCCCTCGCCACTCTCCAATGGCTTCTGTTAAGAGTGGCGTTTAAACCTCTGTTCTTCTGGCATAACATTTTGGTTAGAAAGAGACCCCGATATTTGCATCTCCTGTAGATCTTCAACTGCAGCATTAACATCAACCCCAAGAATGAGGAAAGCAGGAATGGGAGGTTGTTCCTTCAGGCTTCTGCCCCCCAAACTATAGAACTCTCCTAAACTGGATCTTAGGCAGGAAAACCTAAAACCAGACTTCTGTAAAAAGCTAAAGACCTGGCCCTTAGCTCAGATTGTCAAAAGATTCTATAAATTTGATAATCACCAAATTCTGTAAAGTTTCTCTGAAATCATGAGAATGTCATATCCCCTAGAGAAATGCTTCCATCATGCCCTTCTGAATAAAATGCTGATCATTCCACACAGAATAGTGGTTAGAGAAGCTGGAACCCACCCCCCTCTACAGATGCCAAATAATTCTGCATCATCAGGTCTCAGCTAAATATATCGAAAAAACACAGTTTTACCAGTCCTTGCTTTGATACTCCAAACGTGCTGACTAAAAGCCTAAACCCACTGACCTATCCTGCCTGGCAGTATTTAACTACTACTGGATTCGGCAATTAAGTGGGCTAGTGCCTAACATAAGAGGACTCTGGCTACACTGTAAGGTATTGTAGCCTGCAACATAAACTGTTAATTTATGCCTTTAAAGTGCATGCAGATGTGTGCGCCAGTGTATTTCTGTGGTATTTCAATAGTGCAAAGTTAGTCAAACGGTCATGGAGTTCTGAGGCCCCAATTACTTCATAGTCAAAGACAAGCATAAAGTCAAAGCATTGTAGGAGAGGCGGTTAGTCTATGGACTGTTAATGCATTGTGCTCTTTAAAAAGGAGCATCTTCAACTCTTTCTTACAATGGAATAACGTTATGGTTGTGTTGATAGATATGGGAATGCTGCTCCAGATTGTATGGGTAGGGATGGAAAGGGCATGTTAGCTTTTTTACTTTTCAACACTTCTTCGTCTGTAGTCTGATTGTGTTCTGTATGTGGGTGTGCTGAAAAACAGCAGAAATAATAAGGTTGTTTGCAAGATTATCAGTGGCGCTGGTTGTGATGGCTTTATAAATGCAGTTTTTTTTAAGATGGCGCAGGCTGGCAATGGGAGCTAATGTTGTTCCATCAGGATATGGTCGATGTGATCGCCTTTTATCAGGTCACGGTGAGACATTATGTGGTGTGTGTGATGCCCATAAGAGGTGCCAGTGTGGGGTCTGGCAGGCCATTAAGCAGGGCATTACCACCATCCAGATACAAGAGTACAAGGCTGAAATAGACGTTCTGACATTCATTTCTGTAAGATGTGATCCTGGTGGGTGAGGTTACTGGCCAGGGTAAATCCGAGTGACTTGGCATTCAGTGAAAGGTGGGGATATGATGCCATTCAACCACGTTTGTACTGTTTTATATTTGCAGTACTTGAGAAATAATATGTATTCTCAAGTGGTGTGTTGAACTTCAGGTAGGTAGTGGATATCCAGGCCTGTATGATGTGCACGCAGCACTTGAGGCAGTGGATGTTTGACATAGAAAAGACTTCTAAGTACAGTTGTGTATCAAGAGCATTTTGGTGAACCTTGACACTGTTATTTGTGAGCATCAAGCATCTCTACTTAGAGATGGCAAGAAATAGTATGGAACCCTCTGCACATGCTAGGAATTTTTCAAATTCAGGAGGTGCCCGTGTGAACAAAGTGGTGTCGGTTGGAAAGGTAAGAGGAGAACCAGTGAATGACATAGTAAGCTAAATCCCATTTTTGACTCCATGGTATCTATGAGGACCAGAGGGTCGACCATGTCAAAGGCAGCTGGGAGGTCCAGCATGTCAGGAGCTACAGGCCATCCTCATCTGTGGCTATGAGGGCATCGTCTATAATGAATAAATTAGTGGTGTCTGTGTAGCAGCATGATCTGAAGATAGGCTGTAAATAATTTAGGAGATGGTTAGTACTAATATGATCTTGGAGTTGGACATGGATTGCTTTTATAACGATCTTGCTTATGAATGGTAGGTTAATTCAGGTTTCTTTTGGATTATTTGGTCTCTCTTAAAAGCTTCTAGGAAGATGCCTTGAGTGAGAGAGGCACTGACAATGGCTAGTAGGGGTTGGAGAGTGTCCCCAAATAGAGCTTGAATGAAGGATGAGTGTAAGACATCATATCAACAAAAAGGAGGGATCGGGAGAATTATAGGTCCAGTGTACGTACTCCCAATATGATAAATCAATGCAAAAAGTACACTGTTCCTAACTCTAGGGTGAACAATTAAAGTTTAGAAGCTAGAGCCCTCACACACCCAAAGGGAGTCATGCTTCATCATCGGGAAGCTCCTCGTCAGACCGGCAGGTGCAATGTCTGACGGGCTCCCCTTTCGGGGGCTCTTTGCCGGAGATCTTTTTATGTATGGTGGCTGCCGTTGAATCAAGAAGGTCAGGCACTCAATATGGCAGGAGAGTAGAGAAAATATTAAGATTGATTAGGGACCCCTCAACTGGTCTGTTTACTGGCAATATAAAGGGGTCACGATCAAGATTAAAAACATAGTTAAGTGGACAATGAGAATAATGCTCTACCACTTAAAAAAGCCTGGAGTACTGGGAAATTGTCACCTGACCCCTAGGGTCTGGTCAACATGTTTCGCGTAAATGTGGTCATTAAAGATCCTCTAACGCTTCATCAGGACCTATATCAAATTAGACTTCTCCTGGCTATATATAGATGAACTCACTAACCTATTATGTATGTGAGAAAAATTAGGTATCAGTCACTTACATTTTGAGTAAACTGTCCCGTCAAAAGTCTCAAACAAAAAACGGGTCGCCCCGCCCTCTTCGTGTGGGGGGTCCCTTGGGAAGTAGCACGGTCCAGCCTATTATTTTAAATAGGCGTCCTCGATTCGGGAAACCTACCCTCGGCGTGCTCTCCCCGGGGAGACTGATACCTAATTTTTCTCACATACATAATAGGTTAGTGAGTTCATCTATATATAGCCAGGAGAAGTCTAATTTGATATAGGTCCTGATGAAGCGTTAGAGGATCTTTAATGACCACATTTACGCGAAACATGTTGACCAGACCCTAGGGGTCAGGTGACAATTTCCCAGTACTCCAGGCTTTTTTAAGTGGTTGAGCATTATTCTCATTGTCCACTTAACTATGTTTTTAATCTTGATCGTGACCCCTTTATATTGCCAGTAAACAGACCAGTTGAGGGGTCCCTAATCAATCTTAATATTTTCTCTACTCTCCTGCCATATTGAGTGCCTGACCTTCTTGATTCAACGGCAGCCACCATACATAAAAAGATCTCCGGCAAAGAGCCCCCGAAAGGGGAGCCCGTCAGACATTGCACCTGCCGGTCTGACGAGGAGCTTCCCGATGATGAAGCATGACACCCTTTGGGTGTGTGAGGGCTCTAGCTTCTAAACTTTAATTGTTCACCCTAGAGTTAGGAACAGTGTACTTTTTGTAAGACATCATAGTCATAAGAAGTAGCTTTGAGGGAACTTAGTATGTCAGTGAGATCTGCAAGAGAAAGGCCTTGAAGGATGATCATTGGTGGATTCCAAGGGAATGGTTGGGTGCAAGACATCAAGAAGGCTTTGAGTGGTTGATGTGCTGTCAGATCTTATGTATTCATTCAGTGAAGATGTTGATGTGTTTTTACACTTTTCTGTGGAGTGAGGAATAGGTAGGTCCAGCACGATTTTGATGCAGTACTTGAAAATGTTTTCTACGTTGTTTGGCGGTACGGTGTTGGTATAGTACTTTGCTTCAGAGTTGTCTGTGTGTTAGATAAACGATCTTTAATATTGTGAGGTCATTAAGAGTTTTGCTTTTTTCAATTTTCATTCCTTTCTTTGGATGGATCATTTATTTGCAGCAAGTTCTTTAGAATAATCCAGTGCTTATGGCTTTGGCTTGCACTTGCACGATTTACTTGCGGTGTATGTGCTCACATAGTTTTTCTAAAAAATGTTGAAGTTGTTTAAAAGAGAATTGGTGTTGGGCATGGAGTTGAAAGGGTGAGTGATGATTCAAACTGTAAGTTATCATTGAAGAAAATTGAAGGTTTGGTCTTATCTTTTGGATTGACCTTTGTTTGTTGGTAGAACATTGAGCAGAGAAATAGGCATTGGGAAGTTGTATGGGTGCATTGCATTGGATGAGTGGTAATATTGAGAAGACAAAGTTGAGGATATGCCTTTTGCAGTGTATTGGCTGTGTGACATATTGTACCATGTTGAGTGTGTGTATGAGGTTGAGGTCAGTTTCTTTTGCTTTCTTTGTAACTTTTTCTTTTTTCAAGCCTGAAGGAACTCAAGAGGGTGGTGTGGGCATGTTGGAAAGACAAGGTGAATAGGAGATCCTAAAATTCATCAATGAGGCCCTGTTTCTGCTGGAGAGGACTGTATATGGGGTGAAAGGTGGTGGTCAGAGTTGGAAAGAGTTGGAAATATCATGGCAGTAGTTCAATGCAGTTCAGTGCTACTAGCTTGCCTAGTTCAGAGGACCAAGACAACTTAAGGATGATTATAATAACTCTAAGCACCAACTACTCATATCCTTGCTGTACATCTTAACTCTTATATAATTTGTACGTCTAAGTGCACACAACTCTCAGTGTATCTAACTCATAGTATTTATATTGATATTATGTATATAGTGGCATGTCAATGCAGTGTAGTCAATTTATGGAAGTGTGCCCTACTTCTGCAGCACAGTTAAAGACTTACAGTTGATTGCAGGAGCCTCTAGGATGTATCTAGAAACAGCTATGCGTGTTAGAGAAGCATTAGATAGTAAATCATTTCCTTTCAAAGTGCCTTTCTAATATTGTCCACAAAATGATATCTATATGTAAAAGACCTATAGGGGTTAACCCTTATATTGCTTGTAATAGATTTATTCTTAATTATTAAGATTTCACCTGCTATCTCTACTTCCGTGCTCTTGTTTCTGAGAGAGTTCTTTGTCAGACGTGGCCTCTATGCAGGGTAACCCCCAAACATTTTGCCTTCACCCTTCCTATTTTGCTGAATTTATTTATGTTGACCTTAGGACTTTATGTACTTTACCACTGCTAACTAGTGCTAAAGTGCCTGCAATTTCTACCAAAACATGGTAAAATTACCTTAAACCTGATTGACATGTTTAATTTATTCATATGTCCCTACTAAAGTGGTATAAAATGTCTGTTGAACCCATAAATGAAAAGCTACTAGTGGTCCTGCCACACGTATTGTACCACCCACTTAAGTAGCCCATTATAACATGTCCCAGATCTGCAATGGCAGCCTGAATGCAGTTTTGAACTGCTAAGTCATCCTAGCAACATAACCCACTTACCAAACCTTAAACTCCCTGTTTAATACATATTAGTCACACCTAAGGTATGCTCTAGGTAGCCAAAGAGCAGGGTGCAGTGTAATTAAAAGGTTGGGCATGTAATTTTAGGGTTTACATGTCCAGGTAGTTAAAAACTCCCACATTAGTTTTTGATTACTGTGAGGCCTACCTCTCCCATAGGATAACAATTGGGGGCATATTTATACTCTGTTTGCGCCGGAATTGCGTAGTTTTTTTTGACGCAATTCCGACGCAAAACTAACTCCATATTTATACTTTGGCGTTAAACGTGTCTAGCGCCAAAGTCCATGGAGTTTGTGTCATTTTTTAGCGTGGACACCTACTTTGCGTTAATGATATGCAAGGTAGGCGTTCCCGTCTAAAAAATTGACTCTGAGGCATGTGCGCCGTATTTACACTCCCGGGCAAAAATCACGGCCGGGAGTGGGCGGGTCAAAAAAAATGACGTACGGCCGTTTTTGCGCCGTTATTTCAGTGCCTGGTCAGGGCAGGCGTTAAGGGACCTGTGGGCTCGGAAGGAGCCCAGAGGTGCCCTCCCAAGCCCCCAGGGACACCCCCTGCCACCCTTGCCCACCCCAGGAGGACACCCAAGGCTGGAGGGACCCATCCCAGGGACATTAAGGTAAGTTTTAAAAAAAAATGATTTTTTGTGGCATTGGGGGGCCTGATTTGTGCCCCCCTACATGCCACTGTGCCCAATGACCATGCCCAGGGGACAGAAGTTCCCTGGGCATGGCCATTGGGCAAGGGGGCATGACTCCTGTCTTTGCTAAGACAGGAGTCATTTCAATGGGGGTTGGGAGTCGAAAAAAATGGCGCAAATCGGGTTGAGGCGAAAAATTTGCCTCAGCCTGACTTGCCCCATTTTTTGGCGCCCAAGCTCCATATCCCCCTACGCCGGCGCTGCCTGGTGTACGTCGTTTTTTTTCACGCACACCAGGCAGCGCCGGCGGCTAACGCCGGCTAACGTCATTGAATAAATACGGCGCCCGCATGGCGCTTCAGAATGGCGTTAGCCGGCGCTAATTTTTTTTACGCAAAACTGCGTTAGCGCAGTTTTTTTGTCAAAAAGTATAAATATGGCCCTTGGTTCCTTATTTCTACTTCTATTTCTATTTCTGTTTAGCATTTATATAGCACAACTAAGGGAGCATCCTGTCGCTAAATCGAATCAAGGGGAAAAAAAGTCTGTTTGAGAGAAAAACACAAGCCTAATGCTCACAAGATAAGAGAGAACACAGAGGGGGTCATTACAACATTGGCGGTAAAAGTCACTAACCGCCGTGCAGAAGACTGCCAACACACCGCCGCGGCAGCGGAATTCCGCCACAGCTATTAATGACCCACATCTCGAAATCCGACAAAATTCAGACACCCACACAAGTCCGCCACACCAAAGGTCAGTGATAAACTGGCGAAAATAAATCCACCACCGTCACGCCAACAGAAATACGCCCACGCTATCACGACCCACGAATCCACGTGGCGGTCTTTCAACCGCGGTATTCCATTGGTGGTACACACCGCCGCGCTCAAAATACACACACTTCTACAAAACACCGCCACATTGGACAATTCGAAATACACACACCTGAGACACATACACACCACCACCATCCACAAACTAGCAGCCACAGGCACACAACACCATCACCCACACAGATTCCATGCACAAAACACCACACACCACACTTATCACCACACACACCACCCCACACATCACCTACACCACCCCATGGCACGGCAAAGACACCCCAGGTTCTTGGAGGAGGAGCTCAGGGTCATGGTGGAGGAAATCGTCTGGGTAGAGCCACAGCTATTTGGAGCACAGGTGCAGTACACCTCAATTGCAAGGAAGATGGAGCTATGGAGAAGAATAGTCGACAGGGTCAACGCAGTGGGACAACGCCCAAGAAATCAGGACGACATCAGGAAGAGGTGGAACGACCTACGGGGGAAGGTGCGTTCCGTGGTCTCAA
Organism: Pleurodeles waltl; assembly: GCF_031143425.1. Lineage (NCBI taxonomy): Eukaryota > Metazoa > Chordata > Amphibia > Caudata > Salamandridae > Pleurodeles > Pleurodeles waltl. The sequence continues at coordinate 920,208,922 of NC_090447.1, forward strand.
GACACCACCAGGCGGTTCAGCGGACTGGCGGCGGACCCCCACCTCCTCACCAACAACTAACACCATGGGAGGAGCAAGTCTTGGCGATTCTGCATCCTGAGGGCCTCGCAGGAGTCGGTGGAGGGATGGACTCTGGTAAGTCAAATCTTAACTATTACATTCCCCACCCTACCTGCGTGCTATCACATACCGCCACCCTCGCCCCCACCCCTATCACTCCAACTCCTCACAAATGGACCAATATCACAAACCACACATCCCAACAGCAAGCCCTGCATGCAACAACAACGCCTGGACACCCATCACCAAAGCATGCCCACTGCACGTACCCTAACACCCCCCTAAACCACCATCACACATACCCCCAAACAGGAATGCAAGCACTGGGGTACACGGTCACCCACCCATTGCACACCATGACACACACAGATGCAATAATGATGCTTTTACACCCCTGCAGGACCACTACCCAACGTCACCAGACAGGAGGGTCACATCTACACCCCACCCACAGAAGATGCCGACAGTGAAGACAGCAGCTCTGTCCAACTGGATCTAGATGACCAGCCCGGACCATCGTGGGCCTCGGGACAGTCGGTTCACCTCACACAGGCACAGGCCACCACAGACCTACCCCTCTCTGGTAACACCAGCACAACACCCACCCAGAGGGCCCATACCTCCGTCCCCAGGACACGTCAATCAGCTGTGTGTCCACCACTACAGGGAACCCAGGATAACCCACCATCCCAATAACAACAGGGACCTGGGAGCAGTGGTAGTGGGCACACGGTCCAGGGGACGGAGGCCCAGGAACACAGGGGAACTGGGAGGGCTGCTGTGCGACAGGGGGCGGACAGGCCAAGGGAACCCACTCTCCACGAGGCCCTCTCCTCCATCATGGGAGCATATCACCACTCCCAGGAGACGATGGCAACGGTCCTGGCCAAGTTTCAGGAGACCCAGCGCATGCAGGAGGAACAGTATTTGGGCTTCAGGGAGGAACTCAGAACCATCAGCTCCGCCCTGGGCACCATCGTAGGGGTGCTGAAGGAAATACTCAACACCAGGAGGGACACTGTGGCACTCCAAGGGGCCCCTGACACTAGCATGGACGATGAACTGCCTACCACCTCTGCCGGCGCAAGTGGACAGGAGGCACCGCCACAGGACCACCATACCAGCACCCCACCCCCTGCAGATGGAGAACCACCCCGCAAGCAGTCCCTGAGATCCAGGAACAAGCCAGAGCACAATGCCAAGACCCCCGCCAAGAAATTAGACCACCCTGATTGTCAACCCACTGTCCCACTTTGTCACCCTGTCCATACTGGAACTGCCCCAGCTCCACTTCCTATGCCCATATGGGCAATGCACCTGTGAGACTAATAGACTGGACCCTGCCATGGACACTCCTCCGCCATTACCCCTCACCATTTCACTACCCCCTCCAATTTTGAGCACTTCAATAAACCCATTTATAGCACAAAACAATTTGGAGTCTGTCTGTGATTTCAAAATAGTGTATTAGCAATTACAGTGGCAAAATGTTAATTCAAATGCAATGTCAACATACCTATGTCACACAGCTCTAGTCCATGAGGAATCTAAGCAGATGACACACGTTGGGACCCACACCTGTGAAACCGTAAGGGAAAGTGACAACTCAGTGACCATACACTGTGTGAAATCGACAGACAGGATAGAGGTAGAATTGTAAAAGTAATTGTAGTAGGCAGGAATGTATTCTCACCTGTGTTTCACTGGAAATATTGCTGGATGACTGAGTCCCTGTTGTCAATGTCTTCTTCCTCTGCTTCCTCCTCATCACTGTCCACAGGCTCCACAGCTGGCACAACCCCGCCATCTGGACCATCCTCCTGCAGAAAAGGCACCTGTTGTTGCAAAGCCAAGTTATGAAGCATAGAGCACACCTTCTTTGGTGAGTAGAATAGGGATCCACCTGTCATATGGAGACACCTAAACCTGGCCTTCAGGAGGCCGAAGGGGCGTTCGATCACCCTTCTAGTCCGTCCATGGGCCTCATTGTAGCGTTCCTCTGCCCTGGTCCTGGGATTCCTCACTGGGGTCAGTAGCCATGACAGGTTGGGGTAACCAGAGTCACCCAATAACCAGACCCGGTGCCTCTGTAGTTGACCCATCACATAAGGGATGCTGCTATTCCGCATGATGTAGGCGTCATGCACTGAGCCAGGGAACATGGCATTCACATGGGAGATGTACTGCTCGGCCAAACATACCATCTGTACATTCATCGAATGATAACTCTTCCAGTTCCTGTACACCTGTTCACTCCTGTGGGGGGGGACCAAAGCCACATGGGTCCCATTCATGGCACCTATGATGTTGGGGATATGTCCAAGGGCATAGAAGTCACCTTTCACTGTAGGCAAGTCCTCCACCTGAGGGAACACACTGTAGCTGCGCATATGTTTCAGCAGGGCAGACAACACTCTGGACAACATGTTGGAAAACATAGGCTGGGACATCCCTGATGCCATGGCCACAGTTGTTTGAAATGACCCACTTTCAATGAAATGGAGCACTGACAGCACCTGCACTTGAGGGGGGATTCCTGTGGGATGGCAGATTGCTGACATCAGGTCTAGCTCCAACTGGGTACACAGTTCCTGGATTGTGGCCCGGTCAAACCTGTAGGTGATGATCAAATTTCTTTCCTCCATTGTCGATAGGTCCACCAGCGGTCGGTACACCAGAGGATTCCGCCACATCCTCACATGTCCCAGCAGACGGTGCCTATGAAGGACAACAGCGACCCCAGAGTCAAACAACTCAGAGGTTTGTACCCACAGTCTACACAGAACACGATTCATACACAAAATCTGGCCTGTATGTGTGTTGAGAGTAGGCCTAGGCATGTGTGACGCAGTTGGTAATTAGGCCATGTGGGCCCCTGAAATGGCGGCTGCCTGACCTCTAAAGTGGGACAATGGGATGTGAGGTAACTGCGCTGGCGGTGTACACCGTCGCGGTAGGCGGTCGAAGACCGCGGCACAATGCTGCATTGGTTAACATTGGATCCTATGGGTCCCAGGAGCCAATGACGATGTACGCCGGCAGTGATGGTACGCACCGCCGCGGACGTGACCGCCGTGGAAGTGACCGCCATTTTCTATCTGTTGAATCACTCGATACCTGATCTTCGACAGGAGAGGACCTACACTGCAAGTGCTGCTGTGACCTCGGTCTGGAAGAGACAATGGCTTGTGCGTCTGCCTTCCCATCGGAGGAGTTGGAGAAGCTTGTCGACGGGGTCCTCCCCCAGTACACGCTACTCTACGGTCCTCCAGACCAACAGGTAAGTACACAGGGAGCATGTTGTATGCCTGTGTGGAGAGGGCTGGTTGTAGGAAGGAAGGGGTCAGAGTCCTGCGTGCATGAAAGACGGTGGGTGCTTGTGCCACATGGCAAGGGTAGGGATGGGGGCCACTCACTTTGACGGTGCAGTTGGTAATTACTTCTCTTCTTCCCCTGTACATTTCATGTAGGTCAGCGCCCACCAGAAGAAGGATATTTGCCGTGCCATCGCCAAGGACGTCCGGACCCTGGGGGTCAACCGCAGATGGAGCACCCACTGCCGGAAGAGATGGGAGGACATTCGCCGCTGGAGCAAGAAGACGGCGGAGGCTCAGCTGGGGATGGCCTCCCAACGTGTGAGGGCTGCCTGTCGAACCATGACCCCCCTGATGTTCCGGATCCTGGCGGTGGCCTACCCTGAGTTGGATGGGCGCTTGAGGGCATCACAGCAGACACAAGGGGGTGAGTACACTCTCATTCAGCTGACTTTGCGCGCAGTGGAGGAGTGTGGGTGGGGGAGGAGGACTGTGGGTTTCCCTAGGCCAGGGTGAGTTCCGTAGGCTAGGCCCATTCGTAAGGCATGGCCCTGTGGCCCCCCACCCCACCTCTGGAGAGTGCCAAGTACAGCTATTTATGCACCTGTGTCATCTATGTGTGCAGATCTCGTCCATAGCCTTCAAGGCCATTTCCCAGGAATTGCACTGTAGAGCCCAACAGCGCGAAGTAGTGCAGGGGGATGCTGTGTCTGTCTTGTCCGCCAACGGTACCGGTAAGACATGCACTCAACCTGTCTTTCTTCTGTTCCCCCCCCCTTTTTTGTGGTCTCCCTGTTTTTGTGTGCATTAGCATCATCAGGCGGAGGAGCAGTGGCACTGGAGCATGAGGGAGCTGCATCCCACATGGGCATGGAGGCCCACACTACGGACTCAGAATACACCAGTGGGATGGAGGGCGAGGGGAGCACCACGGCGATCACAGGATCTGCAACCGGCGACATGGACTCATCCTCCGATGGGAGCTCCCTTGTGGTGGCGCCAACATCTGTGGCCCCCACTTCAACAGGTACAGCCGTCACCCCCCCTACCAGCACCACCCTCCCAGCAGCCCCTTAGCCTTCACCCCTTGCCCGCTCACCCAGGAGGGTGGGCATCTCCTTCGCCCCAGGCACCTCAGGCCCTTCCCCTGTCACCTCTGCTGCCCTCAGTGAGGAGGCCATTGACCTCCTCAGGTCCGTCACTGTTGGGCAGTCTACCATTTTTAATGCCATCCAGGGTGTAGAAAGGGAGTTGCAACACACAAATGCATTTCTGGAGGGCATTCATTCTGGTCAGGCTGCCCATCATCGAACCGTATAAACTCTGGCCTCAGCACTGATGGCAGCCATTGTCCCTGTGTCTAGCCTCCCCCTCCAACTTCCTCCACACAGACCCAATCCCCTGTACCTCTGCCTATCCCAAGCACACCATCGGACCAGCCTGCACACACCTCACCACACAAGGGAAGCTCAGGCAAACATAAGCACCACACATCCCACAGGCACTCACGCAAGCATCACACACAAACAGACATACCAACATCCATTGCCTGCACTGTGTCCCCCTCCTCGTCGTCTTCCTCCTCCCTCCCAGTCTCATCTACACTCACACCTGCATGCACTACCACTACAGCCACTACGTTCCGCACCAGCACACCCACCACCACACCCCGCTCACGTGCACTCAGCACCCCAACTACCATTCACACGTCCCCTGTGTCCTCTCCCAGTGTGTCTGTGACGCCCTGTCCGAAGATACACAAACGCAGCCACACACCCACCCAACAGCCATCCACTTCATGACAGCCTCCAGAGCATGCACCTGCACCCAAATCCACTAAACTTACACCTCCTACAACCACCACCTCTTCCTCCACTCCCAAACCCCCTCCAGCTACCAGTCCCAGTGTCTCCAAACAACTTTTAATGTCCACCCTTAACCTATTCCCCCGTCCAACTCATAGGTCACATACTAGCACCTCAGCCACAAAGTCACTGGGACCAGTGGTGCCTGTTGTGACAGGTATGTGGAGTGCACCAGCCACCAGGCCAGCCAGTGTATCACGGAGCCAGAGCACAGCCAGTCCCCCCCCTCTGAAGCAGCAGAAGTTGGCCAGTGCCCGGCGGGAGAGGGGGAAGACTCCAGCCACCCAAGCCGCTCCCAGGGGTCCGGGGGGAGTGTGGACTCAGCTGTGACTCCTCCCAAGGTGGGGAAGGGGCAGAAGAAAGCTGCAAAGTCTGGGAGGAGCAGCACGGCGGAGAAGACCGCCATCATCCCCGCTGGCCAGGAGGCCACCGCCAGCCCCATCGCCGCTGCCCAGGAGGCCACTGCCAGTCCCCTCATCGCTGCCCAGCAGGACCCCACCAGCCACAGCCCAGCTGCCCAGAAGGGCCCCGCCAGCCACAGCCCAGCTGCCCAGGAGGACCCCGCCAACCACAGCCCAGCTGCCCAGGACGACCCCGCCAGCCACAGCCCAGTTGTGCAGGAGGGCCCCGCCAACCACAGCCCAGCAGCCTAGGAGGACCCCGCTAGCCACAGCCCAGCTGCCCAGGAGGACCCCGCCAGCCACAGCCCAGCTGGGCAATGAAGGACCGCCAGCCCCAGCCCTGCTGGGCAATGAATGACCGCCATGTCAAGCACCGCTGAACAGGGCAAGCACCGCTGAACAGGGCAAGGACCGCCATATCAAGCACCGCTAAACAGGGCAAGCACCGCTGAACAGGGCAAGGGCCGCCATGTAAAGCACCGCTGAACATGGCAAGGACCGCCATGTCAAGCACTGCTGAACAGGGCAACCACCGCCATGTCAAGCACCGCTGAACAGGGCAAGCACCGCTGAACAGGGCAAGGCCCGCCATGTCAAGCACCGCTGAACAGGGCAAGCACCGCTGAACAGGGCAAGCACTGCTGAACAGGGCAAGGACCGCCAACTCAAGCACCGCTAGCCCATGAGCGGCAGGGTCAGTGATGCAACAGGCACCGTCACGGGGTGAGTGATGCACTCTGAGCACAAGTCCCCCTCCAGAACCAGTGGAGACATGCATCCACTCCGTCTGTCCTTGGCAGGATGAAGCACTCTGGGCACCAGTCCCCCTCCAGAACCAGTGGAGACATGCATCCACTCCATCTGTCCTGCACAGGATGAAGCACTCTGGGCCCCAGTCCCCCTCCAGAACCAGTGGAGACATGCATCCACTCCGTCTGTTCTGCACAGGATGAAGCACTCTGGGCACCAGTCCCCCTCCAGAACCAGTGGAGACATGCAACCACTCCGTCTGTCCTGCACAGGATGAAGCACCCTGGGCACCAGTCCCCCTCCAGAACCAGTGGAGACATGCATCCACACCGTCTGTCGTGCACAGGATGAAGCACTCTGGGCACCAGTCCCCCTCCAGAACCAGTGGAGACTGTTATCTACTTGATAGACTGTGGCTTTGCACTCCCCAGGATACAGCAGTGGGCAAACCACCCACTGTATAGACTTGAGAGACTGTGGCTTTGCAGTCCCCAGGATAAAGCAGTGGGCAAACCACCTACTGTAGAGACTTGAGAGACTGTGGATTTGCAGTCCCCAGGATACAGCAGTGGGCAAACCACCTACTGTATAGACTTGAGAGACTGTGGCTTTGCACTCCCCAGGATGCAGCAGTGGGCAAATCAACCGCTGTATAGACTTGAGAGACTGTGGATTTGCACTCCCCAGGATACAGCAGTGGGCAAACCACCCACTGTATAGACTTGAGAGACTGTGGCTTTGCACTCCCCAGGATAAAGCAGTGGGCAAACCACCCACTGTAGAGACTTGAGAGACTGTGGCTTTGCACTCCCCAGGATGGTACAGTGGGCAAACCACCCACTGTAGAGACTTGAGAGACTGTGGCTTTGCACTCCCCAGGATAAAGCAGTGGGCAAACCACCCACTGTATAGACTTGAGAGACTGTGGCTTTGCGCTCCCCAGGATACATCAATGGGCATGAAGCCCCCTCGTGGATCTGGTGTCGTGCACTTATCCGGCTGAGGTGCCCCCCTTCCCTTCCCCCTGAGGTGCCTGTTGTATTTCTATCTGATGCCCCTGCAGTGTTCTCTCCATCATGTTCGGGTATCTTGTGTGGGCTTCGCCCATGCATTTTGGGCCCAGTGATCCACGGACTATGAATGGTGTATTACCTGGACTAGTATTCGTGGTGTATATTTTGTTAATAGTGTATATATGTATATTTTAGCTTACTCTATTTTGATATTATACAATGGTTACACTCATTTCCTTTTGTCTTTGCATTCTTCCGGGGGGGTTGGGGGTGTAACTGTAATGTTTAGATATGCATTGGTGTGTGTGTTGTAGTGGGTGAGGGTGGGGTGGGGGTGTTGTGTGTGTGTGTCCCTGTTTTTTGCCTCCCCCTCCCCTATGTCGTAGGTGCAGTACTCACCGTGGCCTTCGCCGTCGGCGTTGGTGCTCCTGGTACAGGAGCAGGAAGACTATCGCAGGAAGAATATGGAGTTCCGGCTCCATGGTGCCCTCCTTCCTCGTGGAGTGTGTAGAGGTGAGCGTTTTCACTTCGAAATGCTTGTTTCCGCCGTGTTTTTATCTGCGGTGAATCCGCCCCGGAAAAGGTGGCGGATTGGCCTGTCATAATAGTGTGGGCGGTACATTGTCACCCGCCTGCCTGTTGGCGGTGACCGCCAAGCTGTTTGTCAGTACCGCTGTGGCGGTCGGAGTGTTAAAGTGGCTGTCTTTGTTGGCGGTTTCCGCCACGGTCGTAATTTCAAATTATTTACCGCCGGACTGTTGGCGGTCTTACCACCGCTTTAACACCACCCGCCAGGGTTGTAATGACCACCAGAGTGTCTGGGATCTCAAAGATCCATGTTTTAAGCCACTTTCAGAATATAGATTTCACTTGTATAAACCTTAAACGTCTAGGCAAGGAGTTTCAAACTTTAGTGCCTAGGAAAGGTAAAGATTTACCACCTCTGGCTTTCAGCCTAAAAGATGCTGGATTGAGCAAATTAGACTGTGAGGATCTCGAGGTTCTGCCTGTCTTAAAATGGGTGAGCCTGGCTGTAAGAATTTGAGGACCGGTCGCTATGAAAGCTCTAAAGGTCAAATGGAGACTTTTAAAAAGAATTCTCTTATGGATGAGCAACCAATGAAGGGTTTTTAAAGCTGCAGAGCCTGATGACCTTGTAGGTATTTTAAGAATAGTTCTAGCGGGTGCATGTTGGACCGCTTGTAATTTGTTTATACTGTAGTCTGCTTCAAAGAACCAGCATACAAACTGATATTATGATCCAACCTATAGGTGATGAGTGCACAGGCTACAGTTTTCCTCGCTCAAAACATTTCTTGAGGGATTTAATTAGATTAAAACATTCTTTGGAAGAATACCACCCCAACTACACTGACTGTCTTCTCATAGTGAGAAATGACTTTAACCACAAAAAGTCCAGTCTGAAATTCCACAATCTCTGATGAGTTGGAGGAGAATTTTGTGAGAGATGGTATCAAATGCTGCAGATAGGTTTAAAAAAATCAATATTGCATTTTTACTTGTATCCAATGTCAATTTTAATGTGTCTGTGACTTCCACCAAGGCGGATTCTGTGGAATGCATAGGACGGAACCATGATTATCAAGGGTGCAGTACATCATTTTTTTCTATGAAGGTTATTAGCTGGATGTTAACCAATGTTTCTATTATTTTGCTCATGACTGACAGCGATAAAATAGGATGTAGGTTAGATGAAAATGTGAGCTGTATTAGAGGCTTCTTCAGGGGTTTAACCATGGATAACGTCCATTCCATCTGGACCTCTGCTGTCCTCAGGAATTGTTCAATATCTGATTTACCACTGGATTTACTATATCCATGACCTTATGTAGGACATGTAGGGGGCAAGGATCCTTGGGAGATCCACATTTGCAGGTTAAAATAGCCTGGTAGGATTGCGCCAGCGAAATGTCTTGAAAAGTTCCTAAGATTTCAGTCCCTGCAGACAATGAGTCATTGATTCATTGGTAAGTTAAAGGGGCAATCATTGTAATAAAATCCTTTTTTGATAATCTGTATCTTGTCTACAAAATAGGATTAAATCTGGTCACATAGGCCCGTATTTATACTCCGTTTGCGCCGAATTAGCGTCGTTTTTTTCGACGCAAATTCGGCGCAAAACGAACGCCATATTTATACTTTGGCGTTAGACGCATCTAGCGCCAAAGTATGGGCAAATAGCGTCATTTTTTTGCGTGAACGCCTTCCTTGCGTTAATGAGATGCAAGGAAGGCGTTCCCGTCTAAAAAAATGACGGCGACGCAAATGCGTGGTATTTATACTCCCGGGCAAAAATCACGCCCGGGAGTTGGCGGGTCAAAAAACCCCGCATTTGCGCCACTTTTTAACGCCTGGGTCAGGGTAGGCGTTAAGGGGCCTGTGGGCTTAAAATGAGCCCACAGGTGCCCTCTCCTGCCCCCAGGGACCCCCCCTGCCACCCCTGCCCACCCCAGGAGGACACCCAAGGATGGAGGGACCCACCCCAGGGACATTCAGGTAAGTTCAGGTAAGTATAAATTTTTCATATTTGTTAAATTTTGTTGGTGGCATAGGGGGGCCTTATTTGTGCCCCCCTACATGCCACTATGCCCAATGACCATGCCCAGGGGACATAAGTCCCCTGGGCATGGCCATTGGGCAAGGGGGCATGACTCCTGTCTTTACTAAGACAGGAGTCATTTAAATGGCGTCTGGGCGTCGAAAATAATGGCGCAAATCGGGTTGAGGCGATTTTTTTGCCTCAACCTGACTTGCCCCATTTTAAGACGCCCTAACGCCATTTTCCCCCTACGCCGGCGCTGCCTGGTCTACGTGGTTTATTTCCACGCACACCAGGCAGCGCCGGTCTGCTAGCGCCGGCTAACGCCATTTCATAAATACGGCGCCCGCATGGCGCTTCAGAATGGCGTTAGACGGCGCTAAATATTTTGACGCTAAACTGCGTTAGCGCAGTTTAGCGTCAAAAAGTATAAATATGGGCCATAGTGCTTGGCATGGAAGAATCTCAATTGCTAATGCTGTTAGTTATAAAAAGGCATACAAGATCCTAAAAATGAGCGTTCGATCACTATGGGCTTCCTTGATTACTTTAGCAAAAAATGTATTTTTGGCTGACCTGATCTGCTTATGATATGTCTTTTGTGCTGATCTAAATTGCAACAATTCCTCTGGGTTATGAGCCTTACTCCATTTTCTTTCAGGCTGCTTTCCATGTAATTGTTGGTCTTTTAATGCCTGATGAAACTACAAAGCTGAGAGTGAAGAGTTAGGTGTTTTCCTAGCAGGAGTAGCTGGCACAATTTTGGTGGCTGAATGTGATATCCATGTATTGAAGGATGCCATATTATCAGATGGACAACCAAGGAGAATGGGAGTAGAGTCAAGTAAGCATTTTGCGAATCATGGGTCCTTTTTATAATTTGCCCCACATAAGGGTGGTAGAGGTATCTGACTTGAGGGGCAAAACTGGAGAGTGTTCTCGCTTCTGCTTAATATTCAATAGAATAAGCGAATGGTTAGACCATCTCAGTCGAATAGGAGACTCTACTCATGGATTGGGATCGTTGGAACATATGCAATCAAGGGTTTTGCCTCTCTTCTCACGGGGGCCTAATATCTCTTTAAGAAGTCCTAGGGAGCAGAAGGTGTCAGAAAAGCTCATTACCTCAGGTTTATTTTAAAGCTCCACATGTAAATCATAATCTCCCATAATGGTAAAAATGGAATATCAAAGTACCAGGGGAACTAGTGCTTTTCTCAGGGAAGCTAAGAAGGCAGCTCCTTGGCCAGGAGGCTGATAGATCTGAGCCCCAGCAAAAGATTGAGAGGAGCTGAGCCTGAAACAGAACCCTAGACTCTCATTCCCTATTAGATCACTAAGGTTGAAAGGTTCAACCTGAAGTAACTTTCTGAAGATGATGTCGGGGCTTCCCCCCTAAGATTTGGTCTGTCCAGCTGGAGATGGTGTACCCATTTGGGCTGTGCAAGGGCATTGTCTGGGCTACTTCACTCTTTTAGCATTCTGTAATAAATAAAAAATCAAACTGACACTCACCAATGAAGTAATGAACTTCCTGGGGGTGTTTACTGAGGGAATGGGCATTAATCAAACCACCCTGAAGAGTGCTTGATTTCTTAACTTCTTGTGCCACTTGTGGTGTCAAATCTAATAGCCCAAAACAGGCATTACATTTCATACATGAAACAGGACCTTGATTATTACATGAAGAAATAATGATGTCACAACGAGGAGTGGACTTGATGCAGGACTTTAGAAAATCAGCAGACATGGATGTACCTGTGGCAAAAAGGGCAGCAATGCTGGTGCTGGTGTTGGTGGTGGTCCAATTGTAGACGGGCGTAAATGGCCATGCCTTAGGCATGCTTTCTGTGCACTAGCAGCGTGCCCAGAGCATCCGTGCCATCAGGTCAATTAAGTAGGGAGTCCCATGTAGCCAAGCAAAAGACTAGAGCACCCAAAACCAAGATGGAGGCTCAGAAAAATGCTTCCCAAAAATCAGGAAGTGATTACAGAAATGTTTGAGTGTCAATAAAATTGCAATCAATTTCCCACTTTCGCACTAGATTTCTACAACATCTCCAATCGTATTAAAATTGACCCAGTGTTTCCCCCAGACATATAAAAATACCATTACTGCGTGTCTCTCTACATACACACACAAGATGGATGTGAGGATCATTCATTTACATAATGTAAGTGCTAGAATTAGATTGGGAAGAGATAGCATTTCATGTTTACTGTTTGAGAGATTGTAACTAAAGATCTTGTTTAATGGTAAAGCCCAATTGTAAGCTACAAGTTTGAAAATGACACTTTTAAAAAGTTGGCATTCTCCTGCCCTCTGCCATTTGGTGCTTGAAGCCTGTGCCTGGATCACATCAGTGGGTGGAGTTTGCAGTTTGAATTTGTTTATTCCTCCGAGAAGTCACAAAATAGAGGGATTAGGTGTGTCTGGATGGGCCATCACTGGCAGTATAGGGGGTTTTGTTTGGCACAGCCTTACATGCAAGTTAATAGGCTCTGCCCTTCCTTTACACAATGGATTTGTCACTCCTTCATTGTCCATGCAGAAAGCCTGGAGTCAGGGCAACTGAGCCAGGAAACCTCAAGAACTTTGAAGGGAGAGCTTTAGAAACTTCTACTTCAAGGAAGGCACCTGGCAAAAAAAATAGGACCCTCAGACTTACTCTTCACTTTACTTTCTCGACCCATACAAGGACTCTCAGAGAACTGCCTTCTGCTATGCTCTGCTGTATACTTTAGAAGACAGCTTTTGTGCCAGGCTACCAGAGGGTCAAGCACATGTTCATTTAATGAGTTTAATGGTGTCCCTGAAGAGGATTGTGGCTCTTGTTTGAGAACTCAACCCACAACCAAATTTCTCCCAGTTTTTATTTTATTTTTATGTTATTTTTTATATTGCTATTTAGTATTCTGGTATAGGAATCCAGGGCCTGATTCACAAAGGGAAACTTACACTTTTGTAAAAGTTTACAATTGTTTGCTATCCAAAAGATATTTTACTAGTAGTATCTTTATGACTGTTGAGTCTCCGTACATAAAACAATAGGACTTTCCTATCTTTTTATGTGCGGAGATCAGGCAGTCATAACGATACTACTAGTAAAAAAACCTTTGTGAATATCAAATAATCATAAACTTGCACAAACGTTTAAGGTTACCTTAGTGAATCAGGCCCTTGGAGTTGAGTTTAAATTAAATGAGCCTGAATGTATAAAACTGTATTTCTCTACAGTTTGAATTGTGTTGTCTTTTATGTGATTATAATTTAATTTCAGGAAATGCCTTGTGTCTAGACTGATATCTGCGATCTAGGGCTTGCTGTTTTTTCATTTCAAAGAAATTGTACGTTCCCTGTCACTTATCGAACCTGATTTTGGTGTGAGATGTGTGTTTGCGATAAAAACTGCAAAATGAATGCATGTAATGTTCAAATCATGCTTGCTATGTCTCTCCTCTACTCGTGTACCCTCCTCTCCTCTGCACCCCCTTTTGCAGTCCTTCTGCCTATGTCTCTGTCTCTTCCACCTTAATTTGAAAATCAAAAGCAGTATACACAATAATCCTAGAAATACTAAAAACGTAATAAAATGCATAATTTACAAGTAATAACACAATATACTAATTATTCTACTGTGGTCTGAAGTTTATTAAAAATCAAGAATATGTTGTCAGAGAAATTAGTTTTATTTTGTGCACGCATTATTGCCTTATAAATGCGAGCCATTCTGGTCAAATGCTGTTTTCCATTACTCTCAGCGCTTAGGGATTTGCTTGCAATATCATTTGTAATGCAGCAAAGCTACAGTTGATCTCCTGTTATTGGAAAATATTGAGTAAAGTAAAGAGACACTTTTTAGAGATAACCAGAACTTGCTTCACCTCCTTCCTGTTGTCTTGTTTGAAAGTACCGACAGTCGTGTAATTAAAGTAGCTCCTTCTTTAATGAAAATCACTATCTTGCAACACAGAAATACACTATGAGCTAGGATAGTTGATAAAAATTCCCTACGGGAACACTCCTCTTCCATTATCTTCATTATATTCAATTAGATTGATTTCTATTCAATTTCTGTTTTTATAAACATGTAATACATGGGATACTACAGTGCCTATATAAAAGTCCTACTCTAATGCCCTTACTATGGAGGACTTACTAGTGATGTATTTTGTGTCTGGTAACAAAGAATGAGGTAGCCTCTCAACTGTAATAGATTTTTACAGATAACTTCTCATATCATAATGGGTACTGTCAGAGCTAGCAGCCAATGTGAATTGCTGGTCAGGGAATATAATTATAGCTGCAGTTTAACTAACATAAGGGAAGCTTGTTTTTTGTTCTTGTAATCTTATCATCTGCTTTTCTAAAACAAATAATGATCATTAGAAAATAAATAATACCTTAAACATGTTTACATTTTGAACAGCAAAGATCATTACAGGAAAGGTAGAAGGCATATATTCCTATACAATTTGAGTCTCAGCACTTTTTCATCTGACATATTAAAATGTATAATATCTCTTGAAACAAAGCACTAACTGCTTTTGGATGTGTTTATTTTTGCACGAGATTCACTTTGTATTCTTCATATTTGCAAGCATGCTACCTCTTTTATATAAAAGCGGAAAACAACATATATTGTAAGGATAGAAGTTTATTGACCTTACAAAACCAACTTGACCTTCATCCTTTCTTCTCTATATAGTCACAGAACTCAACTGTGACCTGCAGTATCCTTAGAATGTATAACAAGGGGTACTTTGGCAAATATATCAGTACTGTAGGTGGATAAATCACAATTAGTAAGAATGGAATTATAACTGTTGTAGACAATTGAATTATTTGTTTGGTTAGATAACTGCCTACTTCAAGGAATAATCAAAACCCTTGTCAGGTCGAATCTTACAAGTTTCTAAATTAACCTCAGCTCAGCCCTCTGGCAACTACAGCATAGAGCAAACAGGCCTAACTTGGGACAACTTGTAAAGCATTTATGCAGTACCAAAATGGTAATGAAGTTACAATGCCAACACTAACAAATCCTAAAGCAAATTGCAAAATATGTAGAGTAAAATGTAATAAACAAAATAACACAAAAATAACAAAAATCCAATGACGAGGAGACATGAATTTTTAAAGTGTTAAGTACAAATAACTCCTTGAACAGCTAGGCACCAATAATAGTCTATGGTTGCAATTGACAGGGAACTAAACCTAGGCTGACCCGATGAAGCGTTGGCCAGATACTTGAACCATGTACATTCAGACTTAGGGCCTGATTTAGAGTTTGGTGATGGGGTTACTCCATCACAAACGTAACTGATATACTGTCCACTGTATTACGAGTTCCATAGGCTAGAATGGAATTGTAATATAGAGGATGAGATATCTGTCATGTTTGTGACGGAGTAACCCCCCTGCCAAACTCTAAATCAGGACCTGAGGGGCATATTTATAAGCTCCTAGCACCACCTTGCGCCACCTTCAGCCACATTAGCATAATCTTTTGAAGCTAATGTGACCCAACAAGGCCAAAATCCTCACTCTATATTTACATAGTGGCACAATGCATGTATTGCGCCACTTTGTAACTCTTTGCGCTACATTATGCCTGTGCATAATATATGCAAAGGGGGCGTTCCCCCATTAGGGGGGCAAAAAATTGGATTTCAATGCTCCTTTTTTTACAGCACTTTTAACGCCTGTGTTAAAAGGGGGCTTCAATTGTTTATGATGGGCCACTATGTACTCTGCAGGAGTAGCGCCAATATTTTGGCACTACTCCTGCAGAGTACATCAATAGCATCAATACAAATGACGCTATTGCCCCCTACCCTGTGCCATAGTGCACTGTATATTAGACATAGTGCACACATGATGGCAGTAGGGGGACGCTGAGGTACAGCGCCACTTTCCTTAAATATGCCCCTTAGTTCTTTAAGTCCCAATAAATCTCAGAAGTACACTTCTGAAGTCCATAGCACTCAGGATAGCCACTTAGAAAGTCACGGGGTTTCAGTCAGAGACCATCTGCAGGGACAAGTCCAGGTCCTGCGTCCAATGGTCAGCTGGGTACTCCCAGGAATAGGCCTCTTGCAGCTTTTTGTCTCCATGTAACCAAACATGAGGTCAGTCAACTCACCCTTGAAGTCAATTTCTGTGTCGTGGATACAGAAATAGGGTGGTCCAATTATTCAGGGCTCCTCTCAAGTCACAGAGAGCAGTCATCTTCTGCAGCTTTGGAAAGGTTTCTGAAGTGGGTACCTGGATGTGCCACATTTATGCCTGATACCAGCAAACGGGTGGATATGACTCCATGGCAAATCAGCCTGAAATCCTTTGTGCCAGGGCATTTTCAAGGTGGTGAAAATGCCATGCTGAACTGGATGAGAGACAGCTGGCTAAAACTGAACACAGACAAAACAGAGGTCCTCATCCTTGGGCGCACCCCCTCCGCCTGGGACAACTCATGGTAGCTGTCCACGCTGGGTCCCCCACCGACACCCACCAACAGCGCACGAAACCTCGGCTTCACCCTTGACTCCTCACTCTCCATGTCAAAGCAGGTCAGCGCCATCTCCTCCTCTTGCGACAACACCCTCCGCATGCTTCGCAGAGTTCACAAATGGATCCCAACAGAAACAAGAAAAACAGTAACCCAGGCCCTCGTCAGCAGGAGTCCCGACTACAGCAACGTCCTCTACACCGGTATCCCATCCAAACTCCTCCAACGCCTCCAACGCATCCAAAACGCCTCCGCCCGACTCATCCTCAACATCCCTTCCAACTGCCACATCACCCCCCACCTAAGAGACCTTCACTAGCTCCTCATCAACAAGAGGATCACCATCAAGCTCCTCACCCACAACACCGGACCATCATACCTGAACAACAGACTCAGCTTCTACACCCCCACCCGGCATTTCTGCTCCGCTAACCTCGCCTCCATCCCCCGCATCCGACGCAAATCTTCCGGCGGCATATCATTCTCATACCTTGCCGCCAAGACCTGGAACACCCTCCCGCCGGATCTACGACAGACCCAGGACCTTCTTTCCTTCAGAAAACTCCTCAAGACTTGGCTCTTCGAGCAGTAGCAGCACCCTCCCCCCCCCCCAGCACCTTGAAGCCCTCATGGGTATGTAGCGCGCTTTACAAATTGATTGATTGATTGCCACAATAAACTTGGGTTCTGAGGACTGGGATGTGGGAATGTCAAGAGTAAATCACCAGTGCCCTCTCACATTACATACTAAAATCCAGTGTAAGTAGGTGTTGTACTCACAATGCACCTAGAGACAGAAGTCTGATAAGACCAAAGTAGGGTCTTTTAAGAACTAGACAGGGGGTTGACAAGTGTCCCCCATGTGTTGCAAGTGTCTCCACAGCCCTACCAAGCAGGCCTTGACAGGCTCATGCTGCAGGATGCCTACAGCTCCCATTCTGGATATTCTGGGGATTTCAGAGGAGCCATCTCTGACTATTCAAGTCAGGCTATTGTTTGTTCCCAGGAAGCATTTCACATCTCATTATCACCTGTTCAGCATTGAGTGCAGGCTGAGAGAAGCTAGAGACCTAATACAAATTAGCCTTCAGGAACTTCAATAAGGGACAGGTAACTTTTTAAGAGTTACTTTTCCTAATATTTAGTAAAAAATCTAACTTCATCATTGAATTGCATTTTTTTATATAGCTATTGGAAATAGTGGTTCAATTATTTTCCTAGCTAGCTTTCCTGGTATATATCATTAGAATTGTACTCTGTACTATGGTTTTCTACATAGGACAGCTAGACCTGCCACAGTGACAATAACGTTTAGGCACTTGTCATTGTAGGGACATGGTGTAATTATTTTTTCAGGCCCAACTTTTAAATACAAATGACTTTGAGGGCTAACATGCTTACATACTTACTAATATTTTAAATGAATGGTACAATAGCTGCAGCAGTCCCTATGTGACTTTTAAAGTCCATACTTTGAGTGCACTTTCTACAACATATACTAGGGACTTACAGATAAGGTAAACAAAATGTGTTGAATAAACCAATTTAGGACAGCACCAACACCCTATTCCTCATTAACAGGGATGAAGTGCACAGACCTTTAAAGCCAGCAAAACTGTAGGATCCAGCAACAAACTAAAAATCTGTAGTATTCAAGCAGAAATGGCAATTGTTCTACAAATATGTAATAAATTATCAACTAAATTGTGAAGCAATCTATTAAACACATTTGTTGATATGTTTGGCTTTATATTGAATGTGGAATAAAGGGGGTTTGTGGTTACCAATTAGGTGTGCACATGTTTTTTAAGTCTATTACACCAAGTATTTACCTGGGAGAATGTGTATGGCCAAACAGCACAAAAATATAATACAGTTTTAACATTGAATAAAATTGTTCCTGCCTGTCATTCTCCTATCATTATTGAGAAGTCGGTTTTGGAAGCTAAAGCTGCCCAGGAAAATACCAGAACCAGTCAACAATGTTTTTTTCATAGGCAGTTCAATTGCAGTGCTTAGAATGATCCTATTTGTAGATTCTCTAAGATTCTTTTGTAAAATCCTGTCTGCTGTCTCGTAGTAGTGAGTTGTGATTTCATTTTACCCCAGGATTGCAAAAAAAAAAGATGAAGATATGCTTAAGCTCAGTGGTGTGAGACTGCAGGAATAAGATGTGGAAAATATGGCAACATTCTGATGTAACTCCAGCAGCAATATAACAAGCTTGTGATCTCAAAATTTGACTTACTCAAGTATCAGCTTTGATGGAAAATCCATGTATATACTAATTCTTTTAATATAATCTCTTCCCTTAACCAGTGTGTAAGAGTACATCTACTGAGTTTGACTACTGAGTGATTTAGACTCTTTATGGAAAGCAGGAATTGTTGGGGACACAGTGAATCTGTCCTGCAGTTCAAGTGAAAGGTCTATTCCTTCAACTATTCCTTATCCTTCAAGTTACCTAGATCATGATTGTTAGTCCAGTCATCTTTGCGTGTGGTATTCTCCCAAACTCTTTGCCTTCATCTGAACTGTTTGATGAATTCATTTTTGTTGGCTTTAGGATTTTATACACTGCACAACAGTTATCTACTGCTAAATGGCTTAAACTCCGTTCTTCAAACATGGCAAAACCAGCCTACACTTCATTGACACATTTAATGTACTTGTAAATCCATGGTATATTGTGCTGCATGGACCTAGGGCCTGTGAAATAAATGCTACTGAAGGGTCTGCTATAACACCCACTAAATTAGCCTTTTAAAAAATGCCGCAGGGCTTTCGTTGCAACCCGAAGTGCAGTTTTAAACTGCCATGTTGACCAAGCAACATATACCCTTTGCCAGGCATAAACATTAATTTTGAATATGTATACATTACATGTAAGGTAGGCCATAAAGGCTCATAGAAGAGGGTGCATAGTGTTAAAAAAATAGGACGTGTACCAATCTTTTACATGTGTTGCCAGTGAAAATCTCCTAAAGTAATTTTTCACCCTTTGAATTACACTAGGGTACCTTATTACATTTAATAATTGCTAACTGTGGATTGGAAACAGGTAGAGATTTGCTGTCTACCCACCAATGCATAATAATTTAACCCCTTCAGTGCTGGGGATGTAATGGTTACATCCCCAGCACACATCTCCTGTGCAGAGGTGGTAACCATTACGTCCTCTGAGTTCAGAGAGTGCACTAGCGCTACCTCTGTGGGCTTCCCTCTCACCCACCGAAGGCAGGAATGGATGGGGAAGCCCTTCCCCTTCCACCTGACCCCCTGCCCCCCATCCCGTGACATCTGATGACATCAGCGCACATTCGCGCGCTGACCTCATCAGAGGACACTTCCCCATTGCGCTGGAAGCTGAGCTTCCAGCGTGATCGGAAGAGAAATACAAAGCATTTCTCTTCCGATCATGTGATGGGGGCCTGAGAGGCTTCAAAGGGAAGGAAAGGTATCATTTATATCGGGAGACTTGGAGGAATACTGGGTGGAAGGAAATTTGTGACTCCTCTCAGATTCCAGAACTTTCTGTCATCAAAATAAGAGGAAAAAGTATTTTTTTGTCCAAATTTTAAGGTTTGCAAAGGATTCTGGGTAACAGAACCAGGTCAGAGCCCCACAAGTCACCCCACCTTGGATTCCCCTAGGTGTCTAATTTTTAAAACTGTACAGGTTTGGTGGGTTTCCCAAGGTGCCAGCTGAGCTAGAGGCTAAAATCCACAGCTAGGCACTTTGAAAAAAACAAGTCAGATTTCAATGTAAAAAACGGAATGTGTCAATGTTGTGTTTTCTGTCGCGGGTATTAGGCCTACCCACACAAGTGAGGTACCATTTTTACTGGGAGACTGGGAGGAACACAGAATAGCAGAATAAGTGTTATTGCTCCTTGTCTTTCTCTACATTTTTTCCTTCCAAATGCAAGTGTGTAAAAAAGACGTCCGATCAAATAACCACTGCTTCTTAACACCCTATCTTGTACCAATTTTGTAAATAGAAAGTTTTCCTTGATACCTATTTTTCACACT
Organism: Pleurodeles waltl; assembly: GCF_031143425.1. Taxonomy (NCBI): domain Eukaryota; kingdom Metazoa; phylum Chordata; class Amphibia; order Caudata; family Salamandridae; genus Pleurodeles; species Pleurodeles waltl. Next base: position 920,229,425 of record NC_090447.1, read on the forward strand.
TTATATTTCACCAAATGAATTGCTGTATACCCAGTATACAATGGAACCCCATTGCAAGGTACAGCTCCTTTATTGACCCTGGGTACCTAGAGTTCTTGAACCTACAAGCCCTATATATCCTCACAACCAGAAGTGTCCAGCAGATGTAACAGTATCTTGCTTTTGAAAATCTGGCTGCAGAAAAACATTACAGAGTAAAACGTATTTCAATATTTTCTTTACTTCAGCTGTTATTTTCTGTAGAAAAAAACTTGTAGGATCTCCACAATTGACCCCTTGCTGAATTGAGAATGTTACCTACTTTTTAGAAATGTTTAGCTGTCTGGGATCCAGCATTGGTTTTACACCCATTTCGGTCACTAACTGGAAGGAGGCTAAAAGCACAATAAATAGTAAAAATGGGATATGTCCCAGTAAAATGCCAACATTGTGTTGAAAAATGTGTTTTTCTGATTCAAGTTGGCCTGTTCCTGAAAGCTGGACTGAATCTTGCTATGGAGGAAGCTTTCTAGATTGGGTATGCTGTTTACTCTATTACATATGGTTATCGCTCTGCACTCATCCACCTGTTGTAGAGCGCCCTTAGGTGGTGATAAGGGTCTTTTGCAGGAAATATCCACTCTAAACTGGCTAAAACAGGGGTGTCCCTCTATTCTTTTTTTCAGATATTCCAGACCGACTTAGCCAACTATCTCAGAGCAAGGGTTTTGACCAGATAATTAGTGGAAAATCAATAGAACATCACACAACTTACTAGTACTCTGAGAAAACAAGCAGTAGTCAGGTAAACAAATAGGTAATTACTATTCTGCAATACAAGCTGGAGTCAGATAAAGACATAGGTTACTACTATTTTGCAACACAATTCCTAGTCAAGTCATCATTATCACCAAAAACGCACTACATAATAAAAACATTATCATGAATGCAACCACATTATCATGAATGTGACAAAAGGGAAAACATTTCCATCGGGCATATGTCATAGAAACATTACCCTTCCTCTGTATACAGTGCAAACCCTTAAAATTTGTGGGTTGTCCTAAGGAAAAACATAGCTCACATGAATCAGGTCATCAGAAGCTATGCAGTCACATAATGAGGGCAAATACATTGTGGTAAATGTAAGAAATGGGGTCTTTGGTTGACAGTCAGGTTACCCCCAGTTCAAGCAATGACCATCACTCTAGTCAGGGTAAAAGAGAATCACCCTCAGCTAACCCCTGCTTACCCCCTTGGTAGCTTGGCAGAGCAGTAGGCTTAACTTCAGAGTGCTAGGTGTAAAGTATTTGTACCAACATACACAGTAACTTAATGAAATCATTACAAAATTACACAAATAGGAAAACAAGACCAAAACAAAAAAAATCTGAGATACACAAGTCAAGTTATGAATTTTTAACCCCTTCGCTGCCAGGCCTTTTCCCCCTCCTGTGCCAGGCCTTTTTTTGCCTATTTGGGGCAGTTCGCATAGCAGACAGTGAAATACGCGACGGGTGCAGTAGCACCCGTCGCACCTTCCCACTCCGCCGGCTCGATTACGAGCCGGCTTCATGGTGGGAAGGTCGTTTTCCCCTGGGCTGGCGGGCGGCCTTTTGAAGGCCGCCGGCCAGCCCAGGGGAAAACTCAAAATACCCGCCGCGGCCTTCCGACCGCGGTACGGTATTTTGGCGGCTCCCGCCGGGCGCGCGGTGACCGCGCCCGGCGGGACTCAGAATGACCCCCTAAAATTGTGAAAAGAAACACACTTAGGTTATGTGAAGAAGACCCCTCACCCACGAACCAAGTTGGTGGCATGCTTCATCATCGGGGTCCCACCCGAGGCACCTAGCGTGTCACAGGTGTGCTGCGACACCTGATTACAGCGGAGCAGGTTTTGTCTTTTTTTACAACACATACTGGTTGGATTTGGCACGAGGGTGAGTGATGGTTCAGTGGATCAAATTTTATTAACAAGAGATTTCACAAAACTGAAATGCACTGCTAATAACTGAAAGGCAAAAAAGTGAACCAATGACTCACAGCTCGTGAGCTGTAAAGCCGCGACAAGGCACCAACCGCTTTACAGGCCATTCACACACCTTTCACACATGACACGCACAAGACCATTCACACCGCCAGCCACGGGCCCAGCACATTACAACACTCACATCAACAGACCGCGCCACTCAAGGGCCCATCACTTACATACGCCCACATGCCTGATACAAGAATCACACCAGCTGATGGGAGTGTGGACTGCCGTTCGGCTGGCACCGCCACCCCACGCACACCGCCAGCCAAGCGCCACCCCACGCACACCGCCAGCCAAGCGCCACCCCACGCACACCGCCAGCCAAGCGCCACCCCACGCACACCGCAATCACTTTTTTTATTTATAAACAAAGAAACTACTAATTATAAAATAAGCACAAAACTACAAACACAAAAGCTCTAACTAAATACACAACAGATGCCAACCGTGAAACATATGAAATTTTTTCTTGGGGTATGGTAACTTCTGTAACAGCCGGGAACACACAGCCCAGGCTTTGAAGGGCATTCGGGGCAGTACATCCGGCTCTCCCTCCGGATTAATCTCCGGGCACATTCTCTACATTTCTTTGTGGGAATGTCTTTTTTGGGAGTGGGAGGAATGTGATCTGGAAAGTGCCGATCTTTCAATCTAGCCACATCCTCCACCACTTCTACTCTAGGAACTCTTGCCGGTTCCACCACAATAAGGCTTTCTATCACCGACTCCTGAAATTTAACAAATGTCATCCTTGACTCGGGTGAACAATCCTTGTATACAAAAAGGCATTAAAAGTTGCCAAATGAAATAAATGTAGGGCCAACTTTTTATACCACACATATGACTTACGAAGAGCAGTGTAAGGTTCTAACCTCTGATCTACTCTATCAACACCACCCATGTGCCAATTGTAGTCCAAAATGCACGCAGGTTTGCGCACTTCCGCAACCTGACCCCAAACAGCCACAGGGGAAGTACTCTCATCATGGATGGTCGATAGCATGTACACATCCCTCCTGTCTGAACATTTCAGAGCTAGCAGCTCATTATTCCGCAAGGCACTGCACTGTCCCCTCTCAAGTTTTTTACAGACAAGCTCCCTCGGATAGCCTTTCCGGTTAGAACGGATTGTGCCACAAGCAACAGTGTCCACCCTAAACAACTCCTTGAACAACTGCACTCCAGTGTAGAAATTATCTACGTACAAATGGTGACCTTTGTTAAACAGCCGTCTAGCAAGTTCCCACACAATTTTTTCGCTAACTCCAAAAGTGGCCGGACAACCAGGAGGGTCAATACTGGAATCCCTACCAGTGTAGACCCGGAAATTATACACATATCCTGTACTGCTTTCTGACAGCAGATACAATTTAATCCCATACCGTGCCCTCTTACTAGGAATGTACTGCTTAAAAACTAAACGCCCCTTGAAAAGGACCAAAGACTCGTCCACACTTATCTCTTTGCCTGGGACATAGACCTCTGAAAACCGATCCACAAAATGATCAAGGACAGGCCTAATCTTAAAAAGGCGGTCACAATCAGGGTGATCTCGTGGCAAGGCTAAAGCATTGTCTACAAAATGCAGCATACGAAGAAGAAGCAAATACCGATTAAGTGTCATAGTTGCAGGAAATATAGCAGTTGCCATCAAGGGACTAGTAGACAAATAAGAAGCCAGTGACGGCTTCCTGATCAACCCCATCAAAAAAGACAAACCTAAAAACCTTTTCATCTCTTCCAGATATGTGGGAACCCAATGAGTAGCTCTAGACTAGGCTTAAGTTTGGCAGCGTTGTCCCGCAAATATTGCTCTGCATGCACATTTGTCTGCTCCACAATCTCTTCCAAAAATACATCGTCCATAAACAGGTGAAAGAAATGGACAGGCAGAACGTTTTCCGTATTAACTCTACACCCTGGGAGACCAGTAAATGCAGGTAACTGTGGCTGCTCCCTGTTTGGGGCAATCCAGGTGTCAGGTCTTCCAATGGGAAACCCTGCAGCCCCAGGCTGCTGCACTCTTGGCACATCAATGTCCTTCTCTAACACAGGACCTTCATCTGCACTGAGAGTAGCTTCCTCATCAGAAGAATACTGTCGGACAGAAAACTCACTTCCAGAATCTCCTGCTTCCTCCTCTGCCTCAGATGCAGAGTCAGTGTCGTAATCATGGTCTGAAGACGACTCAAAGAGCATGCGAACAACCTGCTGAGCGGTCACTTTGCGGCTAGCCATGATCCTAACAACAAATGGATTGCCAACAACAACTAGCACTAAAATAAGTAATAAACAAAGTGTAGCTTTATCACAAAGAGTTATGTACTACAAAAAACTATACCACACAGTTGCCTGAAATAGCTACTCACCAAGCAACTACTCTGCACAGACAGCAATCACCAATGATATCCCACTAAAAAGAAAAAAGAAAAAAGCAATTTAGACATATGACAACACAAACACCACTGTGCTCAAATCTAAGGACAATGTCAAACACACAATACTGCATTTAGTACACCACCTACAAACATGTCAACAATACTCCTTTGGAGTAAATTGCGTTCACTTACCTAAAACATGCAACTATGCAAACCACAGGACAACTACTGCCAAAACCGCAAAGATCCACAGCAAAGGAAGCAAAAGCGTTGAACTAGAAGAAAAAGAAGAAATAAATTGTTATAATCACAAATACAAATACTTTGCCAGTTGACAAACACCCCACCACCAAGAACTTAGAAGTTGTCCCTGGTACCTAAGTGGATCCTGCCCCCCTCGGGGTAGATGGACGTAAAAGAATTGGCCAATCTGACCCCAAGGGGGCACCCCCAGCACAACACAAAATAAAAAAATCCCTGCCGTATTGGTGGTCTCTGCCCTCCTTGGGGGCAGATGGCCCTACAAAATTACGGGCAGAGATGGGCAATACAAATTTTCCCCACCTTAGGGGGGGCGACCGTTGCCCAAGGGGTGCCCCCAAACAAACACCAAACACAATCCCTGGCACCTAGTGTGCTTCCACCCCCCCCCCCCCCCCGGGGCCAGATCGTCCAAAAAATGACTGGTCTGCCATCGGGGGGCCGAAACAGAAAAAAAAAGCTCCCCAGGGGAGCGACCCTTGCCACAGGAGTTGCCCCCAAAATAAACAATAAAAACAAAATCCCTGGTGTCTAGTGGTTTTCGCCACCCCCCCCCCCCCTCCGGGGGCAGATCAGCCCAAAAATCGGCTGATCTGCCCCCGGGGGGGCAAAATACAAATAAAAATTGCCCCCGGGGGAGGGTCGCCCCCAAAAACACACATAAACAAAGATGTCCCTGGTGTCTAGTGGTTTTCGCCCCCCCCTGGGGGCAGATCCGCCGAAAAATCAGCGGATCTGCCCCCAGGGGGGGGGCGAAATACGAATAAAAATTGCCCCTGGGGGGGGGCGACCCTTGCCCAAGGGGTCGCACCCAAATTTAGGTAAAAAGAAAATCCCTGGTGGCTAGTGGGGATTCCTGCTCCACGATCGCGGGCCCTGCCCGCGATCGTGGAGCAGGAATCTTGACAAAACAGACACAGGGGGAAAGGAAAAACCCTTTCCTTTCCCACCGTGTCTGTTTTCTCAACCCCCCCGCCCCCCAAAAATGGAGAGGACTCACCTTTGAGCTCCTGCCGGCAACACTAGATGACGTCAGCGCGCTGTGCGCGCGCTGACGGCATCGGATTGCCGTGGGGGGGGCGGGAGTGGAAGGGGAAGGTCTTCCCCGTCCATCCCTGCCTGGGGGGGAAGGAGGGTGCACGGGGGGGCGCGCTAGCGCGCCCCCAAGTTCCCCTGTGCTTAGGACGAGATGATCTCGTCCAAGGCACAAGGGAACTGTAGCCTTTGACGAGATCATCTCGTCCAAGGCACAGAACCGGTTAAAGAATAAATAAAAAAATAGCACTTAGAAACACAAAATGCTTCGATGAGGTGTTAACACGGAGTCGAGACAGAGTCGCTCCCAACATCCGACACCGGCGGCACCGGACATGGAGTCGCATAGTCCCCCAGGTACAGTACCTTTGGGGACGAGTGAAAACAAGCCGATGCACGAAGTCAGGGATCGTGGCTTCTGTGGGAAAACTTTGAATCCGCGCACTTCGAAAAGCGTCGGTCACGACATGGTGCAGTTACTTCCACAGAGTCGCAGACTTTGGTGGGGATGCAGCGGGGTTGGACCTGCGAAGGTCATCACGTTCTAGCGAAGATCACGGAGTCGGTTGCAGGCGGCGTCACTGGATTCAGCAGTGGCGTCGGTCCGGAGTCGTCTGAAGTCGACATCCTTGGATTTTCACCAGTTTTTCCTTTCAAGGCCCCAGGGACTGGGTAGAGCACCACTTGTCAGGGCAGGAGTCAATGCAGAGTCTCCAGGTGCTGGCAGAGAAAAGTCTTTGCTGTCCCTGAAACTTCAAACAACAGGCGGCAAGCTCTAAATCAAGCCCTTGGAGATTTCTTCACAAGATGGAAGGCACACAAAGTCTAGTCTTTGCCCTCTAACTCTGGCAGAAGCAGCAACTGCAGGATAGCTCCACAAAGCACAGTCACAGGCTTCTTCCTCATCTCTTCAGCTCTTCTCCAGGCAGAGGCTCCACTTGTTTCCAGAAGTGTTCTAAAGTCTGTTGCTTTGGGTGCCCTTCTTATACCCAATTTCTCCTTTGAAATAGGCCTGCTTCAAAGTAAAGTCTCTTTTGAATGTGAAATCCTGCCTTGCCCAGGCCAGGTCCCAGACACTCACCAGGGGGTTGGGGACTGCACTGTGTGAAGGCAGGCACAGCCCTTTCAGGTATAAGTGACCACTCCTCCCCTCCCTCCTAGCACGGATGGCTCATCAGCATATGCAGGCTACATCCCAGCTCCCTTTGTGTCACTGTCTAGTGTGAGGTGCAACCAGCCCAACTGTCAAACTGACCCAGACAGGGAATCCACAAACAGGCAGAGCCACAGAAATGGTATAAGCAAGAAAATACTCACTTTCTGAAAGTGGCATTTTCAAACACACAATCTCAAAATCAACTTTACTAACATGTATTTTTAAATTGTGAGCTCAGAGACCCCAAACTCCACTCCCAAATTGAATCTAACTTTAATCAGATTTAAAGGTAGCCCCCATGTTAACCTATGAGAGAGACAGGCCTTGCAACAGTGAAACACAAATTTAGCAATATTCCACTGTCAGGACATATAAAACACATTACTATATGTCCTACCTCAACCATATACTGCACCCTGTCCTTGGGGCTACCTAGAGCCTACCTTAGCGGTGTCTTACGTGTAAGAAAAGGGAAGGTTGAGACCTGGCAAGTGGGTACACTTGCCAAGTCGAATTTAGATTTTAAACTGCACACACACACACTGCAGTGGCAGGTCTAAGACATGATTACAAAGCTACTTATGTGGGTGGCACAACCAGTGCTGCAGGCCCACTAGTAGCATTTGATTTCCAGACCCCGGCACCTCTAGTGCACTTTACAAGGGACTTACTAGTATATCAAATATGCCAATCATGGATAAACCAATCAACATTACACTTTACACAGAGAGCATATGCACTTTAGCACTGGTTAGCAGTGATAAAGTGCCCAGAGTCCCAAAGCCAACAAAAACAGGTCAGACAAAATAGGAGGCAGGAGGCAAAAAGACTGGGAATGACCCTGCAAAAAGGGCCATTTCCAACAGTAAAACAAAACGTCTCTAAGAGTCACAAACAATACCTTCCACACGAAGATTGTTGCACATCTGTGCTTCCTTTGGACGATTTACAGTACTCGAGCCCCAATCCACTGTATCAAAGATAGGAGTTCCTGTGCTGCTATTACGTCAGGGTAAGTACCTCTCCAAGTATACCTCTGTCAAGGGTCGCCACCATGTTCTTCTATCTGCATAAGTAATGACACTAATAGATCAGGGGACGCACACTACCCAAACCTGCAGGAAGACCTCACTGGGTCTCCACCCATGACTCGTAGCAGCCACCCGAGCGCATACATGGCTGCCAGCAAGGCTTTTCCTCACAAAAACATCTAGAGGCGCTTACCCCCAGCCAGCAAGGCCCCACTGCGTGAACTCCAGGGCTTCTGCATGGGGGAGGATCAGGCAAGGATCGCAGCTCACCTGGGGGGTGGACCACAGAAAATACTTCTTGTTCTTGGTACGGCAAAGGCAGAGAAACTCTTCTTGGGCTTCCCCGTGCAGGATCTGAAAGAGGCAGGCTGCCCACAATCTCAATTCACCAGGGCAGGCTGCCCGCAAGCTTGCAGCACAGTGCCCACTCACATGTCCTAGTACTAAAAAACCTCTCCTAAATGTGTTTTGCACTACTGTGAGACCTATCTGTCCCATAGGAAGAAGAACTTCGGGTTGCCTTTTTACATTTAGTAAGTGCTAACCTTTGATTAAGAACTGATAAGCGTTTCATATTTGGTATCTATGAGATTGTAATTAAAAATCCACTTTAATGGCAGATTTGACATTGACATTTTGAAAATGTCACTTTTAGAAAGTTGGTATTCTTCAACCCTTAGTCATTTGATGCCTGGAGCCTCCCCTGGGTAACACAACTGGGTGTAACTGACAGACTTTTAGAATTCCTCTCAGACTGTCACACAATAGGGGGATTTGTATGCCTGAATGTACCATCTACTGACAGGAAGGGGGGATGGAGCTGGGACAGTCCCTCTTGCAACTGAATAGGCTATGCTTTGCCTTCACACAAAGGTCTTGTCACCTTTACATTATGTCTGCAGACAGCATGGAGCCAGTGCAAGGGAACTATTAAGTTCCAAGCACTTCAAAGAAAAGCCTAAAATTCAGAGAATGTGTCATATATCAAAATAGGACCCTCAGACCCACTCTCCAGCTAACCTTCCAGACCTGTGGAAGGACTCCCATAGGACAGCCTGATGCTATGGACTGCTGTGTACTCCACAAAAATGGTTTGTTGTACCAGGAAGGGCTGTTTGGAGAATGCCTCAAACCTTCAGATGCCAGCCCTGCTGTTCACCTGAACACCCTACCAGAGTGACTCCAAGGGCTAGTTTGCTGACCTCCTGTTCAGAGCCACAAGAACATAAAAGGCTCTCATCATCTTGAACCCTTACCTTGACCCAGCCTCAGTGAGTCCTGAACCCCCACTTGGTGCCTCCATAGTCCTGGGCCCTTGGTTGTGGTTCTACCTCTGCTCAGATGGCCAAATTCCCAGACTTGGAACTTTGAACATTTTTGGATATAAACTGCATTGAGAACCAAGGGAAGACTCAGACCAACCTGCTTGTCGTTACACCCAAGGAGTGTTTGCCGGTTGGCCTGATATGGTGGCTACCTCTGCTACAGTCTAAAGATGGTGTATCATCAGTATCCCCACCAGTTTTTAAAGCATTCATTATTTCACCTCACTGTTTTAGGGATATGTTTTTTACATAACCTTTTTCATCCCTCCCTTCAGAGCACCCTGCTCTCAGCCTCAGCCCAGTGGACGATCTCTCTATGCCAGGCATCCAGCCCAGGGGTGTTAGCCATCTTCCACTGCATTGTGATGTCTCTCTTGGCTAACAACCCTGCCAGAGTATCAAATTGTGAAGCTTGTTTGTGTGCGTTAGGCTGGACATGCATCCTCAGTAAGCAACTCTCCTTGCGTCCCATATATGGTCTTCCTGTAACACATTTTAATATTTTGAGCACTAATGTCCAGAAGGTATGTACTGTGTGTCAACTCCAAAGAATGTGCTGGAAATTGACTGTGTCACATCAACACCTAGGGCAGCTTGATGATGCTAACAGGTAGATCCGACCTATCCCAGTTAAGGTGAGATATGCCCTATATAAGATATTAAGCTGGATATATTTAAATCTATCATTGCATGATTTTTTCTGTGAGTTCTCTAGTGCCTTATTATTGAAAGAACAACCTGCTATTTTTCACATTTATCCCTTTATGTGTTGAGAGATGTTCCCGGCATATCAAGGAAGGCTTTGTAGAGCCAGGTATTGTGGCTATTGCCCATTATGTATAGTATCTGGAGACGGGTTTTCACATGGGGCTCAGTGACACCTTTTTTCATTGCCACTCGAGGACATGTAAAGCTCTTCCATGGAGTAAAATTTGCCCTCAGAGAACCTTACACTTATTAATGTCTAGAAATGTATTAGTGAGCAATTTAGAAAAATGTTCCTTGCATTGTCAATGTCCACAACACTCCAGTGTTGTTGGTCTTGGTTTGTAATGTGATCCCCTTGTAACCTGCAGTCCTTTTAGTGGGAGGAAAGTTGTATACAATATTGCTGGTCTTGGATAAACTATTCCTTGTATTAAACATTCAGAGGCTGTTTTGTCCATCAATGGTTTGAGAAAGTAGCCTTTTTCTAGCATGGTTACTTCCATTTTTGGCCTGTTTGTCAGTGTTTTTTCTGTCTCACTGGGATCCTGCTAGCCAGGACCACAGTGCTCATAGATTGTGGCCTATATGTGTTATCAGTGTGCATGACTGTGTCACTGGAGTTTTGCTAACTAGAACTCTAGTGCTTATGCTCTCTCTGTTTACCAAATGTGTCACTATAGTTTAGTGACCCCATATTCCAATTCTAATTGGCACACTGGACCCCCCCTTATAAGTCCATAGTATATGTTACCTAAGTACCAACAGCATTGGGGTTTTAGGAGATCCTTATGGGCTGCAACATTTCTTTTGCCATCCATAAGAAGCTCATGCAAACACTCATTCAGGACTGCCACTGCAGCCTGAGTGAAATAGTGCACACACTATTTCACAGCCATTTTTCACTGTACCAGGTAACTAATAAGTCACCTATATGTCTAGCCTTCAGTTCCTGAAGGCTAGGTGCAAAGTTACTGAGTGTGAGGGCACCCCTGCACTGGCAGAGGTGCCCCCACATTGTCCAGGACCAATTTCCTGGACATCGTGAGTGCGGGGACACAATTATAAGCGTGCACTACATATATGCCAATACATATATGTGGCATCACAATTGTAACTCCGAATATGGCCATGTGGGGTGTCTAAGAGTGTGAAATTGAACCCCCAATCCAAATCTGGTATTAGGGGGGCAATTCCATGCACCCTAGGGGCTCCACCATGGACCCCTAGTACTGCCAAACAAGCTCTCTGAGGTTTCCACTGCAGCCCCAGCTGCTGCCCCCTCACAGACAGGTTTCTGATTGAGCAGCCCAATCCCAGCGAGGCAGAACAATGCATTTCCTTCAGGAGAGGGGTGTTAAACCCTCTCTCATTGGAAATAGGTGTCACAGGCAAGGGGGTATCCTCTCAGAACCTCTGGAAATGCACAAACAGTGCCCTCCTAGCATAATCCAGTTTTCATTGGTTCAGGGACCCTCAGTCCCTGCTGTGGCACGAAACTGGACAAAGGAAAGGGAAGTGACCACATCCCTGTCCATCACCACCCCAGGGGTGGTGCCCAGAGCTCCTCCAGAGTGTCCTTGGCATTAGCTATCTTGGGTTCCAAGGTGTGGGGACCCTCTGGGAGCATCGGAGCGGCCAGTGCCAGCAAGTGATGTCAGAGACCCCTCCTGATAGGTGCATACCTGGGTAGGTAGCCAATCCTCCTCTCAATGCTATTTAGGGTCTCTCATCTGGGTGTTTCCTCAGATTCGGTTTGCAAGACTCCACCGGGACTCTTCTGTATCCTCTCCTTCAGCTTCTGACCATTGGATCAACCGCAGACTGCTCTAGGAACCTCTGTAACTGCAACAAAGTATCCAGGAAGGCCACTGTGACCTGCAACTTAAACTTTAGCCAGCAACTGCAAGAGTTTCTAGGTTGCGCATGCTATGAGGACTGCCAGTCTTCACCCTGCACCAGAAGAACTGAAGGAATCTCCAGGGGAGTGACGGAGTCACTTCCCTGCTTCAGCAGGAACATCTCTGCAATGATGACCGGTACTCTGGGACTCCTTTCCTGTCAACAAGCATGATCCCTGGAACACAGGTGGTGGACCAAAGTGATCCTGACTGTCCAAAGGTCCAGCTGTCTAAATTTGGTGGAGGCAAGGGCTTGCCCGTACCACTGAGCATCGCGGCCTCTGCAGCTCCTTGGACTTCTGTGCACTTCTTTCAAAGTTCCTCGTGCACAGAGTAGCCCAGGTCCCCAGCACTATATCCTGCGACGCTCTGCTCCCTGAGTTGTTTTCCAACGGCGTGGGATCCTCCTGTGTAGTGCTGCTCGTTTGTCCCTGTGTCCTGGGACTCCCGTGGTTGCTGCCTGGTCTTCTGAGGGCTCTCTGAAGTGCTGAGAGCCTCCTCTGTCTCCACAGACTGAGTTGAGAACCCCAGGTCCTACCAGGGTCCAGACAGCTCCACTTTGATGAAAAACGTGTTCTGGTGTGTACCAAGGCTTGTTGGTGGAATCCAGTGATGCAAACAGCCTACATCCAATGACTCGATGTGGGTCATCTCTTGCACCATGCAGGAATCTGCAGCTATCTTCTTTGGTGCATTCCTGTACTTCCTGGACTCTTCATCGACTTCTGGACTTAGTCTCCTCTCTCTACAGGTCTTCAGGTCCAGATATCCATTGTTGGGTTTGCAAGCGCACCTGGTCCTTAGTAAGTAAACTTACAAGGGGACGCGTATAGGTTGATGAACCTTTTGGATCGCATGGAGTAACCTAGTTATGCTGTAGACTATTGAAACCATCAACATCAGTATAAACAATATCAAACATTAAGGAAATACCTCACAAAGCATTATTCAATCAAGAATCGCAAATCGAAGCAACATTAACTAATTATTTCTCAACACATGGCATAGTCATTCAGCAAAGCAATTCTTGTCAGTCAATTGTCACCGCCAAGGTCACCCTTGTCAGCATACCTAGCCCAGATTAGCATCAGCATGTGGTCTTCATGTGAAAACTATTTGGGAAAAAACATTAATTTGGAAAAATCTATCTAAGAGAGAGAAATAATTAAAACAGTGCAGTTGGTACCTAAAAGATGAAGCAAATTAGTCAGTCACATCATTATAGCTACCTATCCAATAAGTATCAGCAATGAGTCAGTCTTTGTCTCCAGGTCATCAGTCATCAGAAAAGTGTCAGGCTCATGGAGAGTAAGCCCAATTATCAGCACTTCGGACAGCGTCTCCTGACGTCATCAGCTTTCCCCTCTCCGCTCTAAATTTTCTCTTCCCTTGTCATGACTTTTTATTATGGTCTCTCAGTCCGTTCCACTAATTGCTAATTGGTCAACCTTATCAGAAGTTATGACTCTAACCTATAGTTTTGTTTACCGCATATACACGTTTATCCAGGATTCAAGTTCTATAGTCTTCTGTCAATGAGAACATCATCTGGCTCTTCAGGTAACAAAGTTGTTGCTCACATTCTTTTAGTCATTGCTTCCATTGTTTAAGTCCTACACTACACATAATTGTATCAAATTGTCTTCATCATCTACTGTCTACTGGTACATTTGCAGAATGTTATAGCAGAGCCTTCTGAACTCTGCACAGTTCAAGGTTCTTCTCTCCAGTTCCAGTCCTCTGAAGCCTTGTCGTGTCTCTACGTTAAAGCAGGCAAGGCCCAGTAAAACTAGGCCCTTAGTATGGCTAAGTTAAGAATGTGAATTGATTCAACAAGACATAGGTTATACATCCAAATATGACATATTAATACATTTTTTGTTACTATTTTTTCATTATTTAGCATTTTGTAATACACATGGTGACCACTCCCCGTGGGCACATTTTTGCTTATACACGTTATTTTCACATACTAGTTTCTTTATCGAATTTTCTCATTAACAAACACACGCAAATCATTAGAAATTTCTCATATTAGCATATCTGCTCCAATAGTTTATTACAGTCTTGCTTGGTTCTTGCATAATCCTTCACCACAACTTCTAGTGTGTTCTGAGGAATCCTGCTGTACATTACTCTTGTTTTCCTGTGCTCTGGTGTTTGGCACTTTATGTACCATGGGTGTTTTTGTACACTCCCAGAGCCCCTCTATGCACTACACTTGCCTAGGGTGGAATCCAACTTTCACATTCCACTATTTTAGTATATGATTTGTGTTGCCCCAGGCTTATTGTAATCTATTGTGCCTTTCACTGTTTGCACTATTCTATGACTGTTTACTTACCTGATTTTGGTTCCTAGTGTACATGTTGTGTATAATAGTAGGAGTATTGCCTCTAAGATACTGTTGGCCTTGTGTCACTAAAATAAAGCACCTTTATTTTTTATAACACTGGGTATTGTCTTTTATTGAGTATAAATAATGTGTGACTATTTTGGTATTGCAAGAGCTTTGCATGTCTCCTAGTTCAGTCTTGGCTGCTCTGCTACAGCTACCCCTAGACCGCCTAAGCTGCTAGACACTGCCTACATTTCACTAATGAGGGATAACTGGACCTGGTATAAGGTTTAAGTACCTTAGGTACCCACTGCAAACAAGGCCAGCCTCATACAAATGGAAGGTCTTTCTGTGCCCAAGTGAGTGAACATTGCATTGTCTAGACCATCCCCTGCAGTATTTGCATCAGTGTATAGCCTGTGTTATTATTGTGATTCCCCCAAGCCAATGTGCCAGCAATTACAACTGGGCAGCCAGGTAAAAGCATTTAAAATCTAGGGTTCCTATCCTACCCTTGTCTGCAGGCAGTTTCAACTTAGTAAGTGCTACCTGGTGCCTTCCCGTTCCCCATATCAGATCCCCAATGGTGTGTCAAGTTCTCAGAATATGCTGTTGGCAGTGGAAATGGTGTATTGCTAAAGTAATATAAAAAGTATGGCATCATGCCTATTTTAGCCACTGCTATGCAACCAGCCACTGATCTGAACAGGTTGGAATCTGCAAGCTTAGAAGATTAACTTCTGTTCCATCACCTTCTTCATGGTATAGGATCATGCATAAGTAACAAAATAAATGGGGTTACCACTGTAGTTCCTACAACCTCATTATATTCAGTTAATGAAGTTGGGTTTGTCTTAATAGAAATACACACATTTTGCTATAATTTACTATGAGGGCTGATTCTGTTCCAAACTCTGTCAGAAGTGTAGCTATGGTTGTCAGGTCAGTGTAAGGTCTTGGAAGTACATTAGCATATCATCTGCATATAGCGAGGTGATGTGAGTTGTGCCCACCTGTGGGATGTCTCAGTCCGCACTTCACTTTCCCATGGTGCTCACCAAGTGTTAAATGGCCAGAACAAACATTATTGGGGTGAGTGAACACCCTAGTCTTGGACCCCTAGCTATGCCAGAGGTAGTGTTATGGATCAGTGGGGCTGTGGGGTCCGTATATAGGAGCATACTCCACGCTATCATGTGGTTGCCTATTTCGTAGTTTCAAAGAATTCTGTACATATAATCCAGATTGATGGGATATTGTTCATGTCCATGGCTGTGCATGCCATATCTGTCTAGTGCAGTCTACTGTAGGTGGTAAAACATGCTCAGGTCAAGCAAAGTGTTTCTACCAGGGATGATTCTATTTTGGGACTGACAATGGCATACAGGAGGCAATATTTTTTAGTCCCAACCTGGTTTCAATATGGAAGTTACTGCTGCTTCTCAGGAGTCATCTGTGACATGACCCTCTGCTCTAGCACATCACACACATTGCTAGCAAATTGTGTATTAGCATTTTCTGATATGCAGAGTAAAATTCGATGAGTAGCCTATCTGTCCCTGGATTTTTTAGCCAATGTGTGGATTGCTTGCTTCAAATCTTGTTATCGGAGTCTCCCACCATCTCAGTGTGGACCCAGGCTGTTCAGGGTGGGCACCAGTCCCTGACTATGGCCCTCATTCTGACCCTGGCGGTCGGCGGAGAGGCGGCGGTCGGACCGCGAACAGACCGTCGGTCAGAAAAATGGCATTCTGACCGCGGCGGTCACCGCCGCGATCGCCCGCCACTTCCCCACTCCGACCGCCACGGCGGTCATGACCGCCGGGCTGGAGTTTGCGCACTCCGGCCCGGCGGTCGTCCCAAGACCGCCAACGGTATCATGACCCTGCCTACCGCCGCGGTTTCTTGCGGTCGGGAACCGCCATGCGAACCATGGCGGTAAGCACTATCGGGGCCAGGGAATTCCTTCCCTGGCACTGATAGGGGTCTCCCCCACCCCCCACTACCCACCCGAGTCCTCCCCCCACACCCTCCATCCCCCTGCCACCCCCCAGAGGTGGTACGAACCCCCTCCCCACCCCCACCCCGACATGCACATACATGCACCCCGACATGCACACACCCCCAACATGCACATATACACACCCCCTACACACACATACACAACGGGGACACATACCCGCACACATACATGCAGACATGCGCACCTGCCGAACAGCACACATTACCCATAGACACAGCAGCACCCCCCGCCCGCATACACGCACTCACACACCCCCTCTACACACTCACACGCACACCCCCATGCACTCCCACATCACACAACACCCCCCCTCCCCCTCCCCTCACGGACGGTCAACTTACCTTGTGCGTTGGTCCTCCGGGAGGCGACGGGAGCCATGGGGAGGTGACCGCCAACAGAACACCGCCAACAGAAGACCGCCACACAGATATGTGGGTCGTAATTCTGTGGGCGGTGTTCTGCTGGCGTGGCGGTGGAGGTTGACCAGTCTCCACTTTTCCGCCGACCGCCAGTGTGGCTGCTGGCGGTTTCCCGGCGGAACGCTCCCAGCGGTCGGAATGCGCACAGCGGCATACCGCCGCGGTCGGCGGTCTTAACCGCGGCGGTAACTCGGCGGTCAGAATGAGGGCCTATGTCTCCTAAGATGACTTGACTTGCATAGTGGTGTCCGAGTACAGTAAAGCATAATAGTTTTTAAAGCCCTATCAAACCCCTTCATGTGTATGCACCAATTTGTTGTGTGTATGTCAGATGCTCAAGATAGGGATGTATATTACTAGGGTTGCATGATTCAAGCCAGGAGGCAGCCTGCGCCATCATTTTCCTTGAGTGAACTCTGTATTGTGCGTGTGGTAGATGTTTAGCAAGTCATTCTGCATTTCTGTGTGTTCCTTCTGTTCTCTACGTGAGTTGTCTGCTGCAGTTGTGTTGACTTTCCTAATTTCCTGAGCAAATGTTTGAGCTGCATACTTCTGTTCAATAGTGTCCCATGTAACCATACTTTGTTTCTTATGAATGCCCCCTTAATGTGACCTTGAATACCTCTGATGGACCTGGCTGTTTCTGAAGGGTCATACCCAAACATTGTGACTTTTTGCTGAATTTGTTTTTGTTTGCTTTAGGACTTTGAGCACTTTACCACTGCCATCCAGTGATAAAGTTCATGTTTTCTCTGCTTAAAACATGTTAACTGTGGGTTATGCATTTAATTATAAGTCCCTAGTGAAGAGCACTACGTGTGCCTACGGCCTGTAAATTTTATTGACCACCATGCTGTTTGTTTGTACCGCCGAGGCGGTCGGAGTGTTAAAGTGGCTGTCTATGTTGGCGGTTTCCGCCTCGGTCATAATTCCATTTTTTTTTTACCACCGGCCTGTTGGCGGTCTTACCTCTGCTTTAACACTGACCACCAGGGTTGTAATGAGGGCCATGGTCTGAGGGTGAAGCTGAATGGAAAGTTTTTTTTAGGATTTGCTGTTCTAGCTGCCCGTGTACCTGGCCGTCAGTCCTGGGGAAGTTCAATGACCCATGTTCGCATGTCTAAGATCTATAGAGCATACCACATCAGATGTATTCAGTGAGTTGAGCAATGCAGGATGGAGTGCTGGGGGCCTGGGCTATGATGTGCACAAAGGATTCCTTGCAAAAGTGCACAGAAGCCCTAGCAGCTGCAGTTCACGCAGTACACAGGATTACTGTCTGGAGAGGGGAGGCAAGGACTTACCTCCTCCAAATTTGGACAGTTGGACCACTGGTCCACCACCTGTGTTCCAGGGGCCACGCTAGTCAGGATGAGAGGGGTCCCAGAGTGCCAGTGACGGTGAAGTTTGGTGCCTGCTGGAGCAGGGGGAAGATTCCGTCAACCCACAGGAGACTTCTTCATGGCTTCCAGTGCAGGATGAAGGCAGACTGCCCCCAGAGCATGCACCACCAGGAAACAGTTGAGAAAGCCGGCAGGATTAGGCGCTACAATGTCGCTGGTAGTCGTCTTGCTACTTTGTTGCAGTTTTGCAGGAGTCCTGGAGCAGTCAGCTGTCAATCCTTGGCAGAAGTCGAAGAGGGAGATGCAGAGGAACTCTGTTAAAATCTTGCAAATCGTTATCTGAGGAAAAGCCCACAGGAGAGTCCCTAAACAGCCCTCAGAGGAGGATTGGCCACCTAGTGAGGTAAGCACCTATCAGGAGGAATCTCTGACGTCACCTGCTGGCTCTGGCCACTCAGAGGCCTCCACTGTTCCTTCACACCTCTGGATTCAAGATGGCAGAGGTCTGGGACACACTGGAGGAGCTCTGGGTACCACACCTGGGGTGGTGATGGAAAGGGGAGTGGTCACTCCCCTTTCCTTTGTCCAGTTTTGCACCAAAGCAGGGACTGGGGGTTCCCTGAACCGGTGTAGACCGGTTTATGCAAGGAGGGAACCATCTGTGCCCTTCAAAGCATTTCCAGAGGATGGGAGAGGCTACTCCTTCCCAGCCCTTAACACCTATTCACAAAGGGAGAGGGTGTAACACCCTCTCTCAGAGGAGATCCTTTGTTCTGCCTTCCTGGGACTGGGCTGCCCAGACCCCAGGAGGGCAGAACCCTTCCTGAGGGTTGGCAGCAGCGGTAGCTGCAGAGAAAACCCCAGAGAGCTGGTTTGGCAGTACCAGGGGTCCATGGTGGAACCCCAGGGATGCATGGGATTGGCACCCCAATACCAGATTTGGCATGGGGGGACAATTCCATGATCTTAGACATGTTACATGACCATATTCGGAGTTACCATTGTGAAGCTACATATAGGTATTGACCTATATGTAGTGCATGCGTGTACTGGTGTCCCCGCACTCATAAAGTTTGGGGAAATTGCCCCGAACTATGTTGGGGCACCTTGGCTAGAGCCAGGATGCCCTCACACTTAGTAACTTTGCACCTAACCATCACCAAGTGAAGGTTAGACATATAGGTGACTTATAAGTTACTTAAGCACAGTGTAAAATGGCTGTGAAATAACGTGGACGTTATTTCACTCAGACTGCAGTGGCAGTCCTGTGCAAGATTTGTATGACATCCCTATGGGTGGCAAAATAAATGCTGCAGCCCATAGGGATCTCCTGGAACCCCAATACACTGAGTAGCTAAGTACCATATACTAGGGAATTATAAGGGTGTTCCAGTGTGCCAATTAGAATTGGTGAAAATGGTCACTAGCCTATAGTGACAATTTTAAAGGCAGAGAGAGCATAAGCACTGAGGTTCTGATTAGCAGAGCCTCAGTGACACAGTTAGTCACCACACAGGGACACACATTCAGGCCACAACTATGAGTACTGGGTTCCTGGCTAGCAGGATCCCAGAGAGACAGGCAAAAACAAACTGACATACATGTAAAAATGGGAGTAACATGCCAGGCAAGATGGTACTTTCCTACATCAACTGCAACAGTTTTCATGGTGTGCATGCTCTGGGGACTCCCTATCTTCATCCTGCACCAGAAGGACCGAAGAAATCTCCTGTGGAGGGACAGTGTCACTCCCCTGCTCCAAGCAGGCACCTTCCAAGGTGACAACTGGTACCCTGGGACCCTTCTCAGGGCAATGACCGTGCTCCTGAGGACACAGAGGGTAGACATCGTCGACACAGACTGCCCTGAGGGCCTGCTGACGCAATTTGGACGAGACAAGACCTTGCCTTCCCCGAGAATGATGGTACCCCTGTGTATTGTGTCTTCTTCGCCTCCTGAGGCCTCTGTGTACTCTATGCAAAATTCCTTTATACACAGCCTGGCCCAGATCCTCAGCACTCCATTCTGCAACTCTCAACTCACTGAGTTGGTCTCCGGCAGCGTGGGACCTTCTTTTGTTGTGCTGCATTGACTGCATTTTGCACCTTCTTCAAACTCGGATCCTGCAGCTTCTGTGGGAGGTGGCTGGCATCCTGAGGGCTCTCTAAAGTCCGGAGAGCCCCCTCTTCCTCCTCACAAAGAGTTGAGACACCAGGTCCCTCCTGGGTCAATCCTGCACCATTTTGATGAAAAATGCACGTTTCCCGTAGCCAAGGCTTGTTGGCGTCTTCCAACACAAAATCTCATCTGCAACTATTTTCACATGCTGTGGGATATATTTTGCATTATGCAGGAACCCATTGGCATCTTCCTAGGGTGCTTTTCTGCAGTCTTCAACTAACCAGGACACTTCTTTTGCACCCTCTTCTGGGTTGGCCGGGGCTCCTGTCCTTTCTGGAGCAGCTTTTGACTTCTGGACTTGGCTCCCTTCCTTTACAGGTCTTCAGGTCCAATAATCCAGCAGTTGTTCTTTGCAGACTTGTTTGGCTGCTGCAAAATCCCCAAAACGAGGTGTAGTGTGTCCTAAGGAAACTTGCAGTACTTTAATCCTGCTTTTCTGGGCTCTGGGGTGGGGTAATTTACTTACCTTTACTGTATTCTTATTCTCCCAGTGTAGGAGGCTGGCCTGGCGTATAGTGGGTACCTTGTGGTACTTACACCTTGTGCCAGGTCCAGTTATCCCTTATTAGTATATTAGAGGTGTTCTAGCAGCTTAGGCTGATAGAGGTAGCTATAGCAGAGGAGCTTAGGCTGAACTAGGAGACATGCAAAGTTCCTACTATACCACGTATATCACTTAGCACTATATCATAAGAAAACACAATGCTCAGAGTTACTAAAAATAATTTATTTTAGTGACAATATGCCAAAAGTATCTCAGAGTATATACTCCCTTAGGAGATAAGTAAAATACATAAAATATACACACAAAAACCAAATCAGGTAAGTAAACCGTTAGAAAAGTAGTGCAAACACTGTAGAACACAATAGAATGCAATAGGGAAGAATAGGCCTAGTGGCAACACAAACCATATACTCCAAAAGTGGAATGCGAACCACACATGGACCCCAGGCCTTGTGTAGTGTGTAGAGGGTCGCTGGGAGTTTAAGAAAACACTAAGGGGCATATTTATACTCCGTGTGCACCGAATGTGCGTCAAATATTTTGATGCACATTCAGCGCAAACCGTGCACCATATTTAAACTTTGACGCCCGAGCCAGCGGACGTCAATTTCCCACCGCGTGCCTCATTTTCTGGATGCGGGAAACCACCTTGCGTTAATGACATGCAAGGTAGGCGTTCCTGTCCAAAACATGACTCAAACGCCCGTGCGCATTATTTATGCTATTGCGCAAAAATGACACACGGCCTGGAGGTGGAGTTGGAAAATGATGCACAGCCCGATGTGCGTTAAAAATTAACACCTGGGTCAGGGCAGGCGTTAAAATTGGGCAAACACACCTGTATATAATGAAAACAAACAGAACCAACAGCAGAGCTCTAAAAGGAAGAAATGGAGGTGCTTATCATTCAGCGTGCACGCAGACGCAGAGCACAGGACCAGCAACAGCAGCTTCCACAACACCAGCAGGGACCTCAAAGGCAGCGCAGAAGGCAGGAGAGTATATTATGCACCAGGACAACCCCTCATGGCCTCAGGGAACACAACATCATCCAGAGGTACAGGTTGAACTGGCAAGCCATTCAGCAGCTGCTGCGCAACATTGAGACACAGTTGGCACCCAGCTTGCTGACACCCCGCACCATCCCACCAGAAACCAAGCTGCTAGCTGTACTACACATGTTGGCAAGTGGCTCCTTCCAAACCACTGGGGCCCTGGTTGCTGGGATCTCACAGCAATCATTCTCCGCCTTCCTGCCCCAGGTACTGGATGCCATCATCACAATCACACCCTGCCACATCTGCTTCCCCAAGACAGCAGAAGCAGCAGGAGACAAAACAGGAGTTTTACCTCATTAATTGATTCCCACACGTCCTTGGTGCCATTGACTGCACACATGTACGCCTTGTACCACCTGCTGCAACTGAACATCTATACCACAACAGGAAGCAGACACACTCCATCAATTTGCAGGCCATTGTCGATCACCAGGGATTGATCACCAACATCGTGGCAAAGTATCCTGGGAGTGTACATGATTCATTCATCTTCCGTCACTGCACCATCAATCAACACTTCCAGGATGGACAATATGGAAATGGACTACTTGTTGGTAAGTACAGAAACCTAATTATATACACACTGCACAGCAACCCTCTAGGACAAACAACACATACACCACGACATCGACATGTGGACAGGAACACACTGAGGTTGTGACACCGCTAGGCATGTTTGATATCCTCACCCATTGGGAGACACTCCTAGGGACAAATTACCATTCCAAATAAAAACTGATGCCACTCCACAGACACAAGGGGGAAATGTAAAACAACACAATGACAAACACATGGCCCCAACTGGCAGTACAGCTGCGAAGATTAAACTTCAATAACACATCAATAACAACCAATCAAACACCATTCAAATCAATAAGTACTGTGTAAGGGGTGTGGAATGTTATTTGCTGCAGGTCAAACACCATGACACACATAGCATTATGATGACTACAATAAAGGTCACATGCAATCATTGAGGACCGTTCCAAAATCTCATATCACTCCTGCTCACACATTGCCCACTACCAAGAGGCAAGTGGACTGTGCGAAGAACACATCTTGATGGGACAATCTGGAAAGTGCACATTCCTACACATACGCATTGTGACAAATTAACACACACACAACAGATGTGCTGCCATACGGACCTTCTGAAACTCAAAACGACAACCTCACAACCAAGTTAGCCATCTGAACTAAACCATGTGCAGTAGTCTAGGTAGACGTTACAACCTGAGTCAACGTGCCAAGGGAAGAGAAATAGGTCTGCAGTGAACTTGTCACACATGTGAAATTAGTGTACAGTCAAATGTTAACACGTCAGTGATCACAACGTACGGAGAAGTTTGGCTAATTGCCACCTTGCAAAATGTAAGTGTCTCACTGATGGTTAAATTAAACTATTGCATATGTCAAAATGTATGGGATGTCCAGGGTACATAGATGCAAACGTGTTACCACCACTGTTGATTTGATTCTGTGTATGGGCCTATCATCTCACCCCCAGTGAAGACACAGGGGCACCTGTATCACAAGTCACAATGCAAGGGAGTACACACTGTACTGCAACTCTCAAAATATACTGCTGACATCCTGTCAGCAGCCAAACACTCGTTCAGCCAAGGAAACAACTCAATGCTGATGGTACATCCTAGAAGCCTAGGAATCGACACGATAACACAAACACCAATGAGTCACAGCCAACACAAGAGAACTACTGCCATGCAAGGTGATATTAATGGGGCAAGCTACATCAACATGATCTCAGTCATTTTCTCTTTCAGCTGATCAGGGGTTTGGGATCCAACCATGGATTATGAACCCATTTGGCAACCCAAGCACTGCAGCAGGGCGTGCATATAATGAGGGATATAGGAGGACACGCACCATGGTTGAGAGGACCTTTGGCATCCTGAATTCAAGATTCAGGTGCCTCAACATCACTGGAGGCAGCCTCCTTTACTCACCAGAAATGGTCTGCAAGATCATTTTAACTTATGCATCCTGCACAACATTTGTGTACGAAGGAACATTCCCCTATTAGAACCAGAGCCACAAATGCCTGAAGAGGAGAAAGAGGAGGATGCTGGCCATCAGTATGAGGAGGACCAACCAAACACAGCTGCAGGATTGAGTAGGCGCCAACATATTGTCAACAATTTCTTTTGACTCAACTCACCAATTTCATTAGTAACAGGAATGTATGACAAGACCCTTGACAGCAGTAACTGTTACATTACCTATCTTTGCAAGGACTATGTGTGACTAGATTTCCATATAAGCAGAAAATAGATAGCACAAGTGCCACAGCTATGGCAAGCGTTGCGCACATGCCATTCCATGTACATGTCAGGCCATGTCCTAAGTCCTGACACACCCATATTCCCGGTCTCACCCCACCTGTCGTAAGAGATCCCTGGAATGGTAATATGTGTACCCAGATAATCCCTCCTCTACACACACACCCAGACTCACAATGTTAATCCAGTGTGCTTCACCCTTTAGTATGGTATGCCATAGTTATTGTACTTCTGTCTGCATGGACGTCAGGTTGAATAATGCACTGGCTTGTAGTCTCTAAGCCCTGTTATCAACTGTAGATTGCTTCCCATGTGAAAGGTACTGTTGGCCATTTGAACTCGAATCTCACCTACAGGATTTGTGAGAGACTGATGCAACACACACCTGTGAGCACCTCCATGCACACCAGCCATTTGAACATGCACTGCCCTTGCAGATGCTTGGAACAGCATAGAAGCTGCCATTTTGTCAATTACACTGTTATGCATTGTCATGCAAATCAGCTGTGTAACACAGCCTTTGGGTTAATGTGTCACCTTCCAAAACACAGGACTAACACAGTTTTCCATTTCAACTGTCTTGTTCCTCCTCTGACCAGTCTCAGTCAGACCACTGAGTATTTACCTTGTGAAATGTCTGGATCCTGATTGACCCTGCATCCTGTTAGCCTGACTGGCTCCTGTCTGTGCGTTACCCTAAAGGTTCCTTTTGGCTACATTTGTATCATAGTTGCTTTCCCAACCCTCACATTCCTCCTGGGGTATTTAGTCAGGTGGGTCTACAATGCATACTCAAATACATTGTATAGCATGATCTGTTTATTTATCGTACCAGTGTTGGGAACTTGTCTCCAAATACCCAAATCATGGCCTATCCCTTGTCTGGTCTCATGTATGCATGAGTGACAAATTGTGACAGTGTACCATGGCCGTATACAGGGATTGGGTATGGTGCCTCCAGCAGAATCAGCAACATCAGACAATGTGCATGAAAAGTCCACACATGGACCCGGACAGTCCACACGCTGATTCACATTGATCACAACATATTGATGGGCCGTGTGTGGTGAATAGCTGCGAGAATAATCAGCATAGAGGCTATGATGTTCCCAGATGCAGTGGGAATTTTAGAGGCCAACCTGTGTACAAATGTTGTGATGACACCTGCTGGTACAAGAATCCTGAGATATTATCTTACTCAGCACACCAAAGTCGCCCTGTTGACAGTCTCATAACACATCTGCAGTGACAGGGTAGGAACATCCCCATGTGGGTTCTCAAATCCTCAGTGGCTTTACTTCCATTAATCTCCGAAGTATACTTAGTAGATACAGGAATAGCCGCCACAGAATCATGACTAGACCTGGATGTAACTGTGACAACATAGACCCCTAAAAATATACAGGCTAAACATTGGCCCACACACATGAACCAAACACCTCTGTGCATTTGATCACTGGAAATATGTGGCCATGTGCTGCTTGGTTTGCTGGTCCTCCACTGCCACAGGAGAGTTGTGGCTCAGTTATATGACCTCAACTGTTGCGTGACATTACAAATGTTGTTTATCTTTGGCTCTCCGTGTCACTAACACGGTACCCACTCAGTATGTACATGTGCCTGACTCATGGTGGGCTCACCAACAAGTGCCTAGGAAGCTGTATCCAAAATTCCAGGACATGTGATGGCGTGTGTATATGTTACCCAAAAAATAGAAAGTGCACGCAGCAGTTGTTGCTACATGTATGACTAACACATGTCCTCTCTCATTTCTACATTGACTTGCATCTGAGGGTTGGACACATTGACTCCACATGCATAAAAGCATATTTGCTATAATGCATTTTGTGATGGTCACACAGTGGGTCAACAACAATATTAGTAGCCAAAGCACACACATTGACCCATAGGCATTGAGTTATTGTACTTATGTGTGTCACCTTGCTATCCTCTCCTGACGCCAAACATGCCCAATTTGTTTAATACATATATTAGGCCACACGTTTGGCCATCTATTGCGTCGGTCAATAGTGAAAATCCTATACATGAAGTAGCGTATCATGGTCCGCAGTAGTATGATGTGTCACATGTGCCCATACACCGTCATGCCCAAAGTGGGTGCAATCAGCCTGTCTCAGTATTGTCACAACTGTAATGTATCATTAAAATGGTAAAATGACCCAAACCCAGTTAATGCCTGAAATTTTGTCACATACGCGTCAAACAATTACACACATGCATCTAAAAATGGCGCTTATGCCCGAAAAATGACGCATAATGCCCTGAAAGAACCATTGGCCCTGAGCGGTATCTTCCACACTGTACCTCCGAAAACTGGTTCAGTTTGAAACAATTTTGAACCATATGGATGCGCGGTGAAATCTACTCCAGTGTGTCAATAAAAAATGACGTGCAGACTGTATGCGTCATAATATTTTGACGCATGACAATAAAAACGCACCGCATTTTGGGCAGGAAGTGATGTAATAGGATATCCTGTTACAGAATAGGTACAGTGGGTGTACTTTCACTTTGCAGTCTGTGATATTTCCTGACTGTGTGACTGTGTCTCGATTGGTCTCTGTGCATTTAGTGAATTTGTCTCCAGTGTGGTCTTTTATTTGTCTTTTTGGGATTAAAAACTGTCTGTGGTATCCTGCCTGAGTGTTTTTGTGGTCATTTGTGTTGTAAACAATTGTCTTTGCTTTGTTAGGAGTCTGTTGTGGGTAGTGTTAGTTTGGGTGTAGTTGGGCTGTGTTAGTAGTTTTTTTTAATTTTTCCTGTCCTACTTTCCCCCATTCTCCTTTGTTCCCATTTATCCCCTATTTTCATTTTTTGTACCATTATGTTGGCTAGGCCTCATCTTGGCAGGATGGGAGAGGAGGAGCTGGGTGGGTTCATTTGGCTTGTATGCCATTTCCTACCCCTGATGATTGAGGCAGGTGGGTGTGTAATCCAGGGGTATCACACTGAGGCACGGAGGCTCCGGTGGGCAAAGGTGTTGCATCATCTGCAGAGGATATACAACACACCAAGAAACAACCACCAGCTGAAGCACTGCTGGGCTGACCTTGTCTCCAGGGAACAAGATCTGCTGGACCACCTGGGGATAGTGATTGGTGGCTCTGTTGGTGAGTACAAATCATGTAAATGTGCACGTTTAAATGCTCTGTAGTGACTTTAGCTG
This sequence comes from Pleurodeles waltl, assembly GCF_031143425.1. Taxonomy (NCBI): domain Eukaryota; kingdom Metazoa; phylum Chordata; class Amphibia; order Caudata; family Salamandridae; genus Pleurodeles; species Pleurodeles waltl. Next base: position 920,256,585 of record NC_090447.1, read on the forward strand.
ATTTTTACAATATCTGCCGGCAATGTTGTTGAGCGTGTGGAATGCTAGTGAAACATACAGGGCCATATTTCTACTTTGTTAAGGACCACAATTGCGAGATGTTTGGAAGAAAGAGCTCCGCAAACTTACTGAATACATTTGTATTATGTAAGTCAGTGCCACCTTTGTGTCAAACAGCAACACAAATCAAGTGCCAAATATGCATAGATATAGGCCACATTTGCCTGTGAGGTATGGAAGTTCCTGACACGTTACTGTCATTTGTTGACGCAACAGCTAGACTAACTTTATATACACAACAGGAGCCTGAAAATTAGTGCAGGCTTCACGTTAATTGATGATACAAACATATGTCTCATGTGTGTTCGGTGAGTGTGTAAGGAAACCGATCATGGAAATCCCGAAAATATTAGGATTTATTGTGCCCCTGCTTCATTTCGGATACATTTCTGATCTGGATTTGGACTCATAGGTAACAAGTTCTAGCTGCGCTCAGCTAACATCTGGTATTTGGAGTTCGTAGGGCCACATTTAAATTAGGGATGGCTGGCAAAAGGTATGCACATGGGTTCATATCTAAATGGCTGGTGCAACTCATCATAGCTGTGCCACATCAAATGAAGAAACTGTAACAAATTGAGGGCTAACAACTGTCCCTGGCCCTCTGTACATTGTACCTGTGTGTCATAAATTGGTCATAGTCACAATGGCTGGTTGACTGGTAATGCAGTCCTCACGGAAAGTGGTTTTGGCTGTCTCTCATGGATACACATGATGAAACAAATACACTCCATGATTTTGTCTGCTTACTAATGAAGGAGCATGTTTGCCACCACATGATAGTTAAGGCCACTGCATGTGTACAGATATGTGTGTATCACTCACTGGAGTCCCTGGGTCTGTACATGTTTGTTGTGGTATGTAGGATACAGTATCATGATGTCTGAGAGGCTTTACTTTCTGATGTAATCTTACACATAGAATTTGTCTTTTGAATTGTTGTACAGTGCACAGACATTGAGCACATTTCTCCCTTCCATGCCTTACAGGTGGACTGGCACCCTACACCGTTGGTGAGGTGGCTCGATTAGTGGACCCAGACATCTCCATTAAGTGTTGATATTTCTATTATGTGTTGTGTTTGGTGGTGATGTGTGATGGACTCCTGTGTGTTGGACACATAGCAAGGTGTGATGCGCTGGCCAATCATTTGTTTCGTTCCATGAGTGGAATATCATTGTATCACCATCTTTGAGTTGGCCAACCCTTATCGTATTGTCATATTTTGGTATTCTAGGTCAGTCCTGTAGGCACGGCAATGTGAATAGGGATGAGTCGTGTGGAGAAAACTTGATTCAGAAAAAGTTGCAGTGAACCATATTAGTGAATTAGTCATCCAGTCAGACCTGAAATCTCCCAGAATAGGGATGCCAAAGTCTAACCCACAGACTTCTGCTTTCCCTATTCACTAATGAACATGTTGAACTGTATGTTAAACTTCCTGGCAGCATGTAGCTCCACATGTAGTGCTACAAGTATGTGGCACTTGAGTACAATGGGCTAGGTGTGCATGCAACTCATGGCCAGAGGTGTTCTTGCATCTCTCAGTTTGATGTAAGTCATGGCTTACTGGTAGTAAATGATGTGGACAAGGGTCTGCATTTCCAAACATGAGTGTTGATGGGATTGTCCAAGGGTTAGCAGTCTCCTATTTGGAGATCCTCCTTACTTGTGGTGTGTGCACTGGGTCAAACCCATGTCCAGCTTTCCTTAGCTTCCTGGGTGTCCTTGTTATTAAAAATGATTAGTTGATTGTCCACCCCACCTCAGACACAGGCGTAGGGTTGTGAATAGTGTACCTAGGACTGATGATACAAGTTTGGTACACAGACATGTAAATCAGTGAAGCACTTGTCGGAACCTAGTATAATCACTCATGATTAGCACATGCTTTCTATACTGGCAAGTCCATTTACAACTCGCAGATCATGTGGCCCTAGATTGCCATCCCGTACAATGACATTTGTTGCCCTGGCAGTGGTGGAGGATGTGCAGCATGATTTTTAGCTGACAACTGTCAGAACTATGATGCCAAAATCATGGCAGTTGTTACCCATCTGGTAGGGTTTGGATGTGCTATGTGTGATAGGACCCTTGTAGGCTGGCTTGCCATGTACTTCCTCAGGGACAATCAATGATCTCTTTGATGATATGAGCTGTTACAAGTACATTAGATGTATTGTCTGATTTACTTCTTGTGCCATTTCACACAATGCAGTACCTAATGTTTGATTTTCTATTTGTCTTAACAGCTGCAAATATGACTCCCATCCAGGTCAGGGAGTTACAACAGCAGGCAATGAGATACCGCCACATACTAGATGTCGAGTCTGGGTACCGCAACATGGACCAAAGATATCGCCATGAACAAGCCTCAGGAGCTTGGAGGGCATTTGCACACAGCGGCCCTTCTGTGTCTACCACAGCCACCACCAGCAGCACCACCCCTACCACCCAGGTGGTACCTACAGCAGCTGGAACCTTTGCGGGACCATCAATGGCAACTGCTCTAGGACCAAGCACAACACCACCTGCAGAGCAGCCTATAGCCATTGCCACAAAACAGGCCCATACTTCCTCAGCTGATACCCAGACCACCCCTGCTGCAGCCATTGACCCTGCTGCTTTTTCTCATATGCAAAGGAAATTGGACCGTGTCCTTAGAAAGATGACCAGACTGCAGCAGGAGGTGGCACAGGTCAACCGGCGGGTGCATTCCATCAAGAAGACGCTGAGGAGGGCCAACCTGTAGACATGTAGACGGACATGATTCCCTCCCTCCTCTTTCCTGGTTCTTATACGTTGTGGGTTTAGGGGGCTTAGTGTTAGTGTCAGTGGGTTGGGGGTTCTGAATATTTCTACTGCTTATTTATTTGTGTGCGTGGGCAATGTTGGGGTTCTTGTGTTTTTTTATTTTTTTTATTAAAAATGTACAAAAATAAAATACAAAAAAATATATATTTGTTTATTATAGGATAGTATGTGTTTAGGTTAGTATCTGTTGTCCTCCATGTGTCCTGTCTCATAAGGGGTTTGGGGGGTTGATGTTCAGATCGTTTCATTAAATGTGATAAGTAAGTTTAGCTTAGGTTAGTTAGGGACAGTTGTGGGTAATGAGTAGTTAGAGTAGATTAGGTTAGGTAAGGTCTTTCCCCGAGTTTTCACTTCTGTTTTTACTGTTTAATAAATATCTAGGTAAGCATTTACAGTGTGCGTCAAATGTTTGTAGATCAGGGCCTTGGCATGAGTGAACAGTGTCTCTTTTGTATTAGATTTTGTGTCCCATGCTGCAAACAAATACCAACTGAGGTGTAACATTGGCAGCTACCCCAAAGCTACATAGCTAAGAATCGGCCATTCATTGCAACTACCAATCACGGTTACTATGGATCCCAAAGTGTGGTTATTTCATGATGTATGTTTTCAATTTCACATACTGTGCTTCCAGATTTAGTATTGGGGACACTGTGTTAAGTCTGACTGCAGTCTGATGTCCAAGGAAATCCTTATAAGGTGAGTGGTAGTAAGCTCTCTTGTAGTATAGTGTACATAACTCACATAGATTATTTGTTACACTATTCAGCATGGTTACTTATTTGGATGTAACCTCATACACCTCCATTCATGCAGTTTGATGTGTGTTAGCTTAAATTTGTTGGGAATGTCACATACGTAAGTTTTGCATTGAAGCAACAATTTGAAGGCACTACTTTCTGGGTTTGACATCTGTTGAGGAAGTCTTATTCTGTCCAACACAGCACTATGGTGTATAGTTTCAATTTTCCTCAGAAATAACCCTCAGGAAGGGCAGAGTATGGCACAATCCAGGCCACTGTGCATAGTTATCAGCCAACATTATTTCAGGACAGTTGTATTGACAATCTATAATAATTGGCAGGAGGCAAACTTCACTGATCTACTGCACAGTTGATGTGTCACATTACACACAGACAAAGTGGTTGTGTAAGTGCTATTTATTGAAATGTGCTGTAGTGCTATATGTACATTGTCCATGATTGTGAGTCCATTATAGTGACATCTTCCATTGTGATCCTACAAAAGTGCAAAAGGACATGTCATTGGGCATGCTGGGGTGAAGTGTCAGACAGTGCAGAGGGACAGGACATGCCAATGAGTTAGTGAGACAATCACAGGGCAGGCTGACAAGATAAACAGTGGGTTGCAGAACAGTGCTTGAGTACAGTTGTTGCAAGACTGGCATGTTACAAAGCGCAGGACCTTGGTAATAGGTGGCCATGTGGCTGGGACTAATGCTACCGGGTACTTTTATGTGTGAAGGTGATCTGTTCCTGGTCTTCATCTTCTGATGTGTGTGTTGCCTCCTCTGCCCTTGGTGGTGGTGGTTGTGAAGGGGCAACACACACCTCAGTGTTTGTAGACATGGAGTCAGACATCCCGGTAGCTGCTACCTGTGGGGGTCTTAAGGGCAGTACTGCAGCAAGGAGGATCTGCTGGTACTTAAGAATAGCAGCCACATCACAGTGGTTGGTAACCAGGTCGGCCCTGAGGGGTTCAATGTCGCATTCGTGCACGCGTTGACAGGATTGCTGTTGTAGGGGTTGGGCCAACTGTATTACAGCTGTGCTGATTCCTTTCAGCCTTTTTTCTACTTCCTGCAAGATAGTTGTTCGCCCTTGCATAGCTGCTGCCTGTTCTTCAGTTGACATCATGCACAAACGCACCCCCTCTAGGCTGGTTTGCATCCCCACCCGCACCTCCTTGGCCAGCTCCTGCTGTACTCCGACTACAGTTCTCTCGAAGCTGGTGCCAGTGTCTTCAGAGTCCTGAGCTGTATTGGAGCTGGCAGATCGTACAATTGGGGTGGTGGGTGGGTCCTCTGCTATGGCTGCTGTATCTGTGCTCCTCCTTGTGACTGAAGGTGGGGTCTGGAGGGTTTGAAGGACCTCTTGGAGGGTCTGCTGGTTGATGTTTGTCAGCTAATCATCCGTCATCAGTGTAGTCCTGGACAGGCATATCCACAGGAGATCCATCGTCCCCTGCAATGAAATACGGTACAATTAGTGTGTCAGTGTTGTGGGCTTTGTAATGCGACATGCATGCCTTGTGATTATTTTGACATTGTGATCTTGGTTTCTGTTCATTTCTCCTGTCTTTTAGATGGGCATTCTCCCAGGCCTATGCTCCACCTGCATGTCACATGTATTGACAGTTTGTGGACTTGTCAGCATCATCTCCTCTAGGTGTTGGTTCTGGCTAAATATTGATTTGCCACCTTCTTGTCCTACTGAACCCTCCATCTACTTCCATTCTCATGGTGAGGCCTTTCACTGGCTGTGGGTGCTCTGATGGCACTAGCACCACACTTAACAATCTGGACCTGCCCCAGTCTCTGATCTTTCACATCCACCTATATGTAGTTAAAATGTAACATATACTATGTATAGCATTGTTATGGCACAATATGAATGTCAGCATTGGTAATGTGTACTGCTGATGTTGGGGAATGTGTGGTACATTGGATTGCCCTGATAGTCGTAGCAGTGTCCGATTTCCTCCTCTGACAGTGCAGGTGTATTGCTGTGACCAGTTACATGTGTCCTCCCCCTCAATGCTGTTGTCTGAGCAGTATAACATTTGGGGTGTTGCATTTTGACCCAGGCACAGGATGGACCCTGACATATGCAGAATGCGTATGACATTAGTGCTGTGTACCTCCTAATGTGGATGACATTGGCTGATGTTTGCGTCAACCATGGACATTCCCATTTCACAGGTCTGGAACATTTGTCTTGTTTCAGGGGACTGTTAACGTTGTAATCCTAAACCCTCTAATTTGGGTGTTTTTGATCCATGGGGACGTTACTGTCATTAGCTACTTGACCAGCAAACACAGTGGAGGTGGTAGTGACAACTGTTGTCAATGTTACATTCCAGTTGTCGGTATGGCAAGAGGTTGTTAATTGGGCCCTAGTTAATGTAGGGAGTATAGTGTCTGACGTGTGACGGGATGCCAGTTTGACGCTGTGCCCTGCCCTCCTGGCCTGGCTTTACCTTTACATCCTTGGCATGGTAGCATACCCCCATGCAAATGTTGTTGGTGTTGTGTAGTGGTGTGCCCAAGGTTTCCTTTGAACGGGCCATGCCCCTGTGCCATGCCCCTTTACCCATGCCACTCCCTGAATATAATGACTTACATGCATTGTGTAGTTGGTATTCCCTCCCGCTGGCAGTTCACATTTGTGCATTTTAATTCCCCATGCGACTTACCCTGCATGTGCGTTGTATCCTGGTAGTCTGCGCTGTCCTGTCCTTGAATCCCTGTGACGATTTCCTCAGGGATGACGGCTGCGACCATCTCCTCCATGTGGTCCAGGGCCTCCTGGTGTGCTGGACTCCCACCTTAAGTCTGCAGTGCTGCCTTCCTCTTCCTGGCCATCTTTTCCTTGGTCCTGCGCTTGCAGTCATGCCAGCGTTTCTTGCACTCGATGACTGTTCAGCGTACTTCTGCCACACTGTTAATCATGTCAACAATTTGTTGCCATATAGCCTCTCTCCAACTGATTGGCAACTTTGAGGTGACAAACTGTTGGTGCTGGTGTTCCGTCACCTCTTTAACCAGAATTTCCTGCTCCTCTCCACTAAAGCAATACTTTATTTTCTTCTTCTCCCTGTCCTGGGTCTTGTGTGGGTCCTCCTGGCTGGTTCCTGGTCTGTTGTCATCTTCCTGGGGTCTGTGCAAGCATCTGGGATCCATTTTGGATCTCCTCTGCTGTGCTTGCAGTGAGTTTTGAAGCAATTGCATCAAAAAACGCAGCATGTCCGGTTTACGGTGTTGTAAATCGGCTCACAGTCATTTCCGCCGCATTAACGTTGTTTTCCTTTACTACGTGACGTTGTGGTGTGCGTCAGAGAAAATGACTCACACCTGTGGTTTGCGCCGCTGTGTGTCAAAGTATAAATTTGATGCCCGCATGGTGCAAAGAAATGGCGTTAGCCGGCAGTAAATATTTTGACGCAAAACTGCGTTGGTGCAGTTTAGCGTCAAAAAGTATAAATATGGGCCTAAGGGTGTCCAAGATACCCCACCCCAAGACCCTGAAAAGTATGGGTAAAGTTACCCTACTGCCCCAGAAAGACAGTAAAGTCGAGATAGGGGATTCTGCAAGGACAACAACTGACTGCAAAGCACTGAAGATGGATTCCTGGACCTGGGAACCTGCAAAAGAAGGGGGCCAAGTCCAAGGGTCCCGCAAGAGTCCAGGGGGGCAGAAGCCCACTAAACCCCAGATGAAGGTGCAAAAGGGCTGCCTCCGGGTGGAAGAAGCCGAAGATTCTGCAACAACGGAAGGTGCCAGGAACTTCTCCTTTAATCAGAACCACGGCGTGCTGGAGGATGCAGAGTTGTGTCCACGCAGAAAGACCACAAACAAGCCTTCATAGCTGCAAGAGTCGCGATTGAGGATTTTGGGTGCTCAGTGACTGTGTCACTGAGTCTCTGCTAATCAGAACCTCAGTGTTTATGCTTTCTCTGCTTTTAAATTTGTCACTGTGGGCCAGTGACTTCATTTACCAATTTCAATTGGCACACTGGACTCCCCTTATAAGTCCCTAGTATATGGTACCCAGGTACCAAGGGCATTGGGGTTCCAGGAGACCCATATGGGCTGCAGCATTTATTTTGCCACCCATAGGGAGCTCAGACAAACCCTTACACAGGACTGCTATTGCAGCCTGCGTGAAATAGTTCACGCACTATTTCACAGCCATTTTCACTGCACTTAAGTAACTTATAAGTCACCTATATTTCTAACCTTCACTTGCTGAAGGTTAGGTGCAAAGTTAGTAAATGTGAGGGAACCCTTGCACTAGCAAAGGTGCCCCCACACAGTTCAGGCCCATTTCTTCGGTCTTTGTGAGTGTGGGGATGCCATTACACGTGTGCACTACATATAGGTCAATACCTATATGTAACTTCACAATGATAACTCTGAATATGGCCGTGTAACATGTCTAAGACCATGGAATTGTCCCTCCATTCCAAATCTAGTATTGGGGAGCCAATTCCATGCATCCTGTGGGCTCCACCATGGACCCCCGGTACTGCCAAACTTGCACTGCAGCTACAACTGCTTCCACCTCACAGACAGGTTTCTACCCTCCTGGGGTCTGGGCAGCCCAATCCCAGGAAGGCACAACAAAGCATTTCCTCTGAGAGCAAAGTGTTAGACCCTCTCTCTTTGGAAATAGGTGTTACAGGCTGGGGAGGGGTAGCCTTCCCCAGCCTCTGGAAATGCTTTGAAGGGCACAGATGGTGCCCTCCTTGTATAAACCAGTCCACAACGGTTCAGGGACCCCTTCTCCCCTGCTCTGGCGGGAAACTGGACAAAGGAAAAGGGAGTGACCACTCCCCTGTCCATCACCACGCCAGGGGTGGTGCCCAGAGCTCCTCCAGTGTGTCCCAGACTTCAGCCATCTTGCTTTGCAAGGTGTGGGGGCACTCTGGAGGACTCTGAGTGGACAGTGCCAGCAGGTAACATCGGAGACCCCTCCTGATAGGTCCATACCTGATAAGGTAGGCAATCCCCCTATCAGGGCTATTTAGGGTTCTCTTCAGAGTCTGTTTGCAAGTTTCCTTCAGGAATCCTCTTCAACAACTTCAGATTCTTCCGACCTTGGATCAACCGCAGCATGCTCCAAGAAACGCTGTTCAGCAACCTCAGCTCCAAGTCAGCAACTGCAACAGTTTCCACAGTGTGCAAGCTCTGGGAACTCCCTTTCTTCATCCTGTACCAGAAGGACTGAAGAAATCTTCTGTGGAGTGACAGAGTCACTCCCTTGCTCCAAGCAGGCACCTTCCAAGGCTACGACTGGTACCCTGGGACTCCTCTCATGGCGACGAGCATTCTCCTAAGGACACAGAGGGTAGACATCATCGACATTATCTGTCCTGAGGTCCTGCAGACACAATGTGGAGGAGGCAATACCTTGCCTTCCCTGAGAACAATGGTACCCCTGTGTATTGTGTTTTCTTCGCCTCCTGAGGCCTCTGTGCACTCTTTGCAAAATTCCTTTGTACACATCCTGGCCCAGGTTCCCAGCACTCCACCCTGTAAGGCTCAACTCACTGAGTTGTTCCCCAGCGGAGTGGGACCTTCTTTTGTCGTGCTGCATTGACTGCATATTGCACCTTCTTTGAACCTGGATCCTGTGGCTTCTCGGGGTGCTGGCTGGCATCCTGAGGGCTCTCTAAAGTGCTGCTAGCCCCCTCTTCCTACTCACACAAAGTTGAGGCCCCCAGGTCCCTCCTGTGTCCATCCAGCGCCATTCTGATGAAAAATGCACTTTTGCCTCAGCCAAGGCTTGTTGCTGTCTTCCAACACAAAATCTCATCTGTAACAATCTTCACACCGCAGGACATCTTTTGCATCATACAGGAACCCACTGGCATCTTCCTAGGGTGCATTTTCAACTAACTGGGGACTCTTCTTTTGCACCCTCTTCTGGGTTGGCAGGGGCTTCTGTCCTTCCTGGAACTTCGTTTGACATCTGGACTTGGCCCCCTTCCTTTGCAGGTCTTCAGGTCCAATAATCCAGCAGTTGTTCTTTGCAGGCTTGGTTGGCTGCTGCAAAATCCCCAAAATGAGGTGTAGTGTGTCCTAGGGAAACTTGCAGTACTTTACTCCTGCTTTTCTGGGCTCTGGGGTGGGGTAATTCCCTTACCTTTACTGTATTCTTACTCTACCAGCAATTCTGCACACACTACACTTGTCTAGGGGGGAATTTGTGATTCACATTCTACTTTTTTAGTATATGGTTTGTGTTGCCCCATACCTATTTTCTTCCATTGTATTTCATAGGATTTCCTACTGTTTGCATTGTTCTATGACTATTTACTTGTCTAATTTTGTTGTCTAGTGTATACATTGTGTATAATACTTGCCTCCAGAAGGAGTATTGTCTCTAAGATATTTTTGGTACTGTGTCACCCAAATGAATACCTTTATTTTTGGTGACACTGAGTATTGTATTTACTTGTGTATAATTACTGTGTAACTATAAGAGGTATTTCATGAGCTTTCCATGTCTCCTAGTTCAGCCTAAGCTGCTCTGCTATTGCTACCTCTACTATCAGCCTGAGCTGCTGGAACACTACTACATTCACTAACAAGGGATAAATGCACCTGGTGTAAGGTGCAAGTACCCAAGGTACCCACTACAAACCAGGCCAGCCTCCTACACCCGCCAATAGCTACACATTGTCCATCTCATTGATGCCACACAGACTGCACCTACAGGCACACAAGAAGTCTAACTAGTAAACAGGGGCACATTCTAGCCTGTGAAGAGGTAAAGATGGTGAAGCACAGAGAAAATTGTGCACATGAGGGACTTACCTGCTCCTCTGGTGAGTCATAGAGCTGGTCATGCAGTAGGACCTCAGGCACCAACCTCTATAACTCCTCTGATGAGAAGGCAGGGGCCCTATCACCTGCAGGATGTGACATGACTGTTCCCAGAGACGACACACAGCACCTCAAGTTGTGGAGGTGTTGCTGCCAGCAGTGTCAGGACGCATCTGCACTGCCGGCGGACACAGCCGTTGGCCTGAGACCACCACTGGCAACATCGTTAGCCTATGACTCTGTACGCCATGGTTGCAACCGCCTACCGCCATGATGACTTCGACCAGCAGTCATGGGTTGTTCCTATTGTCCAGTAGAATAGGTCAAGCAACCTCCATTGTGGCAGCTTGAAATACTGCACGGTGCTTTTGTATCTGTGTAACACCTGCAAAAAAGAATTTCTGACCTCACAAACATCTTTATCCTGTAATATCATAAGGTTTTTCCACTCAAACACCATTGTAGTATGTTGCAGGGCACAGCAGGCATTTAACAGTGGGCACAGTCCACCACTGCTGATGGCCATTTTGGCAGTTGAGATTAACAATCACATTTTGAGGGGAAAATGTGTTGCACATTTTTGAGTTTGGTTGCTATCCATGTTGCGAACACAATTGTGGTAAATCATGGGGGGGACAAGTGACTCTTGTATTATTTGCAGCTGTTATGTGTACTGGGAGCCATGTCTATCCAGTCGGAAAATGCTTTGTCACGTAATATCATTGACAAGCATTGTATATGTTGCTGTGTACACTGACTTATTTTAAAAATCATGTCTAGTCATACATAGGTACCCACTGAGAGTGAGGATGTGACAGCCTCCTGTCTACCATCCACTGACAGACGTTCAGGCCATGGAAGAATGCCACATCATACTGTTCTACCATCTAATTAGGCAAACATTAGTGGAAATATGTCATCATTTGGAATCAGATTTGATGCCAGGTATTAGTTATCCAACCAGCATACCACCCATTGTACATGATGTCAGTACAGTATTGTACTTCCTAGCGAAAGGGTCCTTCCAACATACAGTGGCCCTATCTGCTGGTATGCCCCAGCCTATGTTCAGTTGAGGGATGTCCTCTCAGTAATGTTGAAACACCTGGACAGCTATATTCGGTTTCCCAAATCTGAAGATTTAACCCATGTGAAGGTTGACTTTTATGGATTTGCACGTATCCCACATGTAGTCGGGACCATTGATTGCACATATGTTGGCTTGATCCCACCCAGGACATTGAACAAATATATCACAACTGAAAGAACTTCTATTCCATCAACGTGCAAGTTGTTTGTTTGGTGGATCTGTACATTTCACATATATATGCCTATTGTCTTGATTCAGTCCATGTTTCCTTCATAATGGGCAACAGCACCATACCCCAGCTGATGTCATAATTTTACCCAGAGAGGACCTGGCTGATTGGTAAGTCAAATCTGCCCTGTTTTTGTGTGTGCAATGTCTGGTGCTGCAATCATGAAGTGAGCAACTAATGGCATGGCCAACCATCTAAGATGGCGGACGCAAGCAGCTAGAGCTCCGCGCTCGAATCCCGGATTAGGCACAGCGCGTGGGGCCAGCGACAGCGGTATAGTTACCATCCTGCTGCGCTGGGTTCCCCCGGCGCGCCAGAGCCTCCGTCCGCAGGCTTGCGGGCCCGTGCCATTCAGCAGCGAGGAGCGCGTGGCTTGACGCAGTGATCCGCGAGGGGGTGACGGAGTGGTGTGGCGGCGCTGGCCTGAAGCGGCCCGCAAAGCTGAGGAGGCCTGAGGAGGTGCCGGGGGCGCGGAGGGGATCGCAGCGGGGGAGCCGCATTGACGGCCCTCGCAGCTCTGAGGCGCACGACTGGATGGATGCCAAGCTTTGGCCTGAGGCAGACAGGAGCGTGGATGTGAGGTGAGGCCGATTTGGTGCGCTGCTGGTGTCCTGTGGAGATTTGTGGCCTGGATGGTGAGGCCCCCTGGGCAGTGCTGAGGACCAGTTCCCTGAGGAATCGAGGAGACGGCGGGGCCTAGGCTGCTCGTGCTGCTGCTCCGTTGTGGTCTAGTGGAGCATGTAAGCAGGCCTGGCCCGGCTGCCCAGTGTGACGGAGGTGCGGGGAACCACCACTTGATGGGCTCCTAGGGACCTCATTATTGGATTCCTTGTCACTTGATGGAGCTCTGTTGCCTGTCACAGTGTGAGGTGCGGGGGCGGACTCTGCTGACTGGCCTGTGTATAGTCACCTGTGTGGGAGTTTGGCTGAATAATAATCTCTGCGCACCTCATCCTATTTGCCCTAAAAGATGGATTGGTGAGTTGAGAGCAGCAGGGATCCCCTGGAAATGTCCTGTGAAGGGCGTGGGGATCTGCCTCCTTGAGGGAATTCACGAGGGCAGCGGCTATGGCGGGGGTTGGTCGCCTCCGTTCTGGTGCCGGTGCTGGTGCACAGAGCACACAGGAGCCTGCGCCGCAAGACAGCCAAAAATTGGACGCTGTACTGGTGGAGCAAATAGGTGCCTCTTTGGAATGGGCCAGAACGTCCCTTGAAGGCAAGATAGACAAGGTGGGCAGTAACCTTGCCCTGCTGCATGCAGGTCCCGCAAATTAGCGGACAAGACAAAAACACTTGAGACACGACTGGATGAGCTGACGCCCACAACTGCTCGGCTGGAGAATACAATGGGAGATGAACTGACCCGCATAAACGAGCTTGAACGACGTGTCGAGGATGCTGAGGGCCGCACCCAAAGGAAGAACATTCGTATTGTTAGGCTTCCAGAGGGCGTGGAGGGCACTGATGCTGTCGCATATTCTGAGACCTGGCTCCCGAGGTGGTGCCGGAGGGAACACTGTCTCCCTTCTTCTCAGTGGAACGTGCTCATAGGATCCCTTCCAGAGCACGTCCACTGGGAAACGCCCCTCGTCTCTTAATACTTTGCCTGCTCCACTATGCGGAGAGAGACAACATCCTGAGGTCGGTCAGATCGTACCCGCCGCCTCGAGTGGAGAATGCCCAGGTCATGTTGTTTCCTGATTACACACTGGCGGTGCAAAAAGATTGTACCTCGTATCTGCCATTAAAGCGTAAGCTCCGGACTCTGAGGGGCATATTTATACTCCGTCTGCGCCGATTGTGCGTCAAAAAATTTGACGCACAATCAGCGCAAACGTTGCCCCGTATTTAAACTTTGACGCCCGAGCCCACGGATGACAAATTTCCGCCGTGTGCGTCATTTTTGGGATGCGGCAACCCGCCTTGCGTTAATTATTTGCAAGGTAGGCGTTCCCATCTAAAAAATGGCTTAAAGGGCCGTGCGTTGTATTTATGGGCAAAAATGACGCACGGGCGGGAGGTGGAGCCAGAAAATGACGCACAGCCCGATTTGCGTAAAAAATTAACGCCTGGGTCAGGGCAGGCGTTAAAATGGGGCAAACACACCTGTATTTAATCAGAACACACAGAACAAACAGCAGAGCAGCAGAGCAGCAACAGGGAGCCATGGAGGTCATTCTAATCCAGCATGCACGCAGACGCAGAGCCCAGCAGCAACAACAGCAGCTACAACAACACCAGCAGGGACCCCAAAGGCAGCGCAGAAGGCAGGAGAGGATATCTCGCCCAAGAACAACCCTTCAGGGCCTCAGGGAACACGACATTATACAGAGGTACCGGTTGAACTGGCAGGCCATTCAGCAGCTGCTGTGAAACATTGAACTGCAGTTGGCCCCCACTTTGGTGACACCCCACTTCATCCCAACAGAAACAAAGCTGCTTGCCATACTTCATATGCTGGCAAGTGGCTCTTTTCAAACAACTGGTGCCCTGGTAGGCGGAATATCACAACCATCACAACCATCATTCTCTGCCTTTTTGCCCAAAGTACTGGATGCCATCATTCGACTGACACCCCGCCACATCTGCTTCCCTAACACACTGCAGAAGCAGCAGGAAACTAAACAGTGGTTCTACGCAATCAGTGGCTTCCCACACGTCCTTTGTGCAATCGACTGCACACATGTACGCCTTGTGCCACATGCTGCTACTGAAAACCTCTAACGCAACAGGAAGCACACACATTCCATCAACGTGCAGGCCATTGTCGATCACCAGGGATTGATCACCAACATCGTGGCTAAATATCCTGGGAGTGCCCATGACTCATTCATCTTCCGTCACTGCACCATCAATCAACACTTCCAGGATGGACGGTATGGCAATGGACTACTTGTTGGTAAGTACAAAAACCTATTTATATATACACTGCACAGCAACCCACTAGGACACACAGCACATACACCACAACAGCAACATGTCAACAGGAACATCTGTCACACATCGAAAATTACTGTACAGCCTAATGTGAAGACGTCAATGAGTGTGGTTGCCTAAATGTCACCTTGCAAATTGTAAGTGTCCCAATGAACTCTACATTAATACCTTGCCTAAGTCTAAAGGTATGGGATGTCCAGGGCACTTTCATATGAACGTGCTAACAACACTTTCAATTTTAACTCTGCATGGAACTATCATCTCACCCTCAGTGAAGACACATGGCACCTGTATCACAAGTCACAATGCTATGGAGGGCGCACTGTACTGAAAATCCCCAAACATATTGCTGACAAACGGTTAGCAGACAAACACTTGTTCAGCCAAAGGAAACAACACAATGCAGATGGTATAGCCTACAAGCATAGGATGTCACATTAGTACACAAAAGACACACAGACAACACAAGACAACTACTGCCATTAAAGGTCTTTTCAATGGCGCCAGCTACATCAACATGATCCCATTCATTTTCTATTGCAGCTGATCAGGGGTATCGCATCCAGCCATGGATTATGACACCATTTGGCAACCCGAGTACAGCTGCAGAGCGTGCATACAACGAGGCCCATAGGAGGACACGCAGCATTGTCGAGGTTCCGCTGCCTCGACATCACTGGTGGTAGCCTCCTATATTCCCCCGAGATGGTCTGTAGGATCATCCACACATGTGCAATATTGCACAACATTTGTGTCAGAAGAAACATTCCCCTCCTGGAACCAGAGCCAAACATGCCTGAAGAGGAGGAAGAGGAGGATGATGGCCTGCAACAGGAGCGGGAACTACAGAACACAGCTGCTGGTATATGCAGGCGGCAACAGATTGTAAATAATTTCTTCTGAATATGATCACCTTCACCACTTTAGTTAACTATTTTAAATAAACACCTATTATAATCACCATATCATGGTCTGGCTATTCCTTTTTACACAGCTTCATCTCTACTTATCAGAATAAGAGTGTTGCCTCATGGAGCATTGCTGAGATACTGAGTAGGACACAGAACATCCCAGAGCTTATGTGATGCCTACCATACAATGGTCACATACACACACACTCTTAATGACATATATCATGTACATATCTCCTTTGAAGGCCTATAGCAGAGGACCACAACTATTTCACACATACATGTTGAAAGCAAGGTCCAACACAGCATGGTGGTCTATGGTTTCTCACTTCATCAGATTATTCCCTCAGGATGGGCAGAGTATGATGCAATCATGGTCACTGTGCAGATTTCTCTAACTACATAATATCTGGACAGTTGTATTGAGAAGCTACGTTATTTGACAGTAGGGACATTCCAATTATCTACTGCGCAGTTGATATGTCACATTACCCAGAGACAGATTTGTGGTGTAAGTGCTATTTATTGAAAAGTGCTGTAGTGCTATATGTACATTGTCCATTTCTGTGAGTCCATTATAGTGACATTTTCATTTGGTATCCAACACAAGGGTTTACCAAAATTATTTTGTCATGCTGGGGTTGCTGTTTCAGACAGTGCAGAGGGACAGGATTTGGCAATGAGTAGGAGAGAGACAATCACTGGGCTTGGTGACAAGGTATACAGTGGTTTGCAGAACAGTGCTTGAGTACAAATGTTGCAAGACTGGCGTGTTACAAAGCGCAGGACCTTGGTAAATGTCGGCCATGTGGCAGGGACTAGTGCTTCCGGGTACTTTTCCTTGATCTGTTCCATGTCTTCTTCTTCTGATGTGTGTGTTGCCTGCTTTGTCCTTGTTGTTGTTGGTTGTGAAGGGGCAACACACACCTCAGTGTTAGAAGACGTGGAGCCAGACATCCCGGTCACTGCTCCCTGTGAAGGTCTTAAGGGCAGTACTGCTGCAAGGAGGATCTGCTGGTTCTTGAGAATAGCAGCCACATCACAATGGTAGGCAGCCAGGTCGGCCCTGAGGGAGTCATGATTGCATTTGTGCATGTAGTGGAAGGTTTGGGGTTTCAAGGACATTTTGGATGGTCTCCTGGGGAATGTTTATCGGCTCGTCATCCATTTCATCAGGGAAAATCTGGGACAGGCATATCGGCAGGAGATCCATCTTCCTCTGCAATGAAACAGGGTACAATTAGTGTGTCTCTGTTGTGACAATTTTGACGTGACGTGCCTGCCTTTTGATGAATTCACTTTGTGATCTTGTTTTGTATTAATATCTGCAGTCCTTCAGATGGGCATTCTTCCAGGCCCACCTGTGTGTTACATGTATGTTATTGAGTTATCAGACTTGTCAGCCTCATTGCCTCTAGGTGTTGCTTTATGACAAATAGAGAATTGCCACCTTTTTGTCCTACTCGACCCTCCGTGTATATCCATTCTCATGGTGAGACCTTTCACTGGCTGTGAGTGTTCTGATGGCCCTGGCAGCACACTTAACTATCAGGACCTGCCCCAATCCCTGATCTTTCACATCGACTTAATTGTGATTGACATGTAGCATATCCTATACATGACAATGTTATGGTGTGATATGGATGTTGACATTGTTAATGTGTCCTGCTGATGTTGGGTGATGTGTGGTACATTGGATTGCCCTGATAATCGTATCAGTGTCCTATTTCCCCCTCTGACTGTGCAGGTGTATTTCAGTGACCAGTTACATGTGTCCCCTCCTCAATGCTGTTGTCTGAGCAGTATGACATTTGTGATGTTGCCTTGTTACCCAGGCACAGGATAGACCCTGACATATGCAGCATGGATGTGTCCTTAGTGCTGTGTCGCTCCTATTGTTGTTTACATTGGCTGATGTTGGCGGCAACTATGGGCATTGACATTTGAGTGTACTGGGGCCTTTGTCTTGTTTCTGGAGATTGTTGCAGTTGTCATCCTCACCCCCTAATTTAGGTATGTATGTTCCATGGGGAGGTTACTGCCATTGGCTACTTGAGCTGCACACAGATCAGAGGTGGTAGTGGCAACTGTTGTTGCAGTTACATTGCAGTTGTCGGTTTGGCTAGAGGATTGCTAATAGGGCCCTAGTTAACGTAGGAGGTATGTTGGCTGATGAGTGCCAGGATGTCAGTTTGACGTAGTGGCCTTCCCTCCTGTCGTGGCTTTCGCTTTGCTCCATCGTTGGCATGACAGCATGCCCCCATGGGACTGTTGTTGGTGTAGTGTAATGGTGTGCCCCAGCTTATTTTTGTGCAGGCCATGCCCCCCTGCCGGGCCCCTTTACCCATGCCACTCCATGTATATGATGACTTACATGCAATGTGTAGTAGGTATTCCCCCCCCCGGTTGCAGTTGACATTATTGCATTATGATTCCCCATGCGACTTACCCTGCATGTGCGTTGTGTCGTGGTAGTCTGCGCTGTCCTGTCCTTGAATCCCTGTGACGATCTCCTCAGGGATGACGGCTGCAACCATCTCCTCCATGTGGTCCAGGGCCTCCTGGTGTGCTGGACTCCCCCTCCAGTCTGCAGTGCTGCCTTCCTGTTCCTGGCCATCTTTTCCTTGGTCCTGCATTTGCAGTCATGCCAGCGTTTCTTGCACTCGATGACTGTTCTGCGTACTTCTGCCACACTGTTAATCTTGTCAACAATTTGTTGCCATATAGCCTCTCTCCTACTGATTGGCAACTTTGAGGTGACAAACAGTTGGTGCTGGTGTTCCGTCACCTCTTTAACCAGGATTTCCTGCTCCTCTGCACTGAAGCAACACTTTCTTTTCTTCTTATAAGTGTCCTGGTTCTTGTGTGGATCCTCCTGGCTGGTTCCTCGTCTGCTGTCATCATCCTGGGGTCTGTAGTGGCATCTGGGATTCATTTTGTCTCTCCTCTGGTTAACTGGCAGTGTTCGTGTTTTTTTTTTCACGCTTTTGCGTCAACAAACGGCGCATATCCGGTTTGCAGTGTCGTAAATCGCCCCAGAGTCATTTCCGCTGCGTTAACGTTGTTTTCCTTTACGACTTGATGCCGCGGTGTGCATCAAAAATAATGACTCCCACCTGTTGTTTGCGCCGCCGTGCGTCAAAGTATAAATATGACGCTCGCACCGCGCACCAAAATGGTGTTAGCCGGCGGTAATTTTTTGGACGCAAAACTGCGCCGGCGCAGTTTTGCGTCAAAAAGTATAAAGATGGGCCTGAATCTTGAATACTCTCTCCTACTCCCGGCCAAGCTCTGTATAATAGCAGATAGCAAATCACATTTCTTTTCCACTCCAGAAGTGGCATGGGAATTGCTGGAGTTCACAGGCAGAATCAGTGGTAGAGAATTGGAAAAAACTCAGGCAGCGTCAAGGAGCAGGTGAATTTGTGGAAAATGCGCCCGCAGGACACGTGATGCTACCCTGGAGAGAGCGAAGCATGTCCCTGATATGGAGCAGATCATTCAGGAGCGACGAGAGGCACTACAGTCGGCGATGGCCATTAACTCTCCCTCGACGGCTTCGGAGATGGGAACAGAAGCCTCACAGTCCAATAGCGAGGAACTTGCCACACCAGACCGTCTCTCTAAGGTGGACTCCCCGGTGCACCTGGGGGTGAACCCACATAGAGCGGATGAGTTGTTCTAGTCCGTCCCTGCACTTATCATAACCCCTGGACGCTCATATGGCTACACGTCCATTACTCCCCCAGTCTCTTTAATGACCAACCCATGCCTTGAGAACTAAATTGTATTATATGGCTGATCTGGTTGGTTGGGGGTGCACCTGTGCAATGATTGGGAGGCTCCCGGATGGGGCACCTCGGTCCCTCCCCCACCACTCTCCTCCTGCGCCCCTGTTCTTTTCCCCTCTTTATGGTCACCAATATACACTGGCCCCGTGCACGGTCATTCGCGCATACAGGAAAATGAGCTTCATTGCACACCCGTCTTTTAGGCACACGGCCCACCCCACTCTCCTGCCCGCGGAGATTCATCATATACAGTTGCTTGGTTGACCCAGTTGGTTATATGGTTTGGGTGGGTGCTTGTTGCTCCTTTGCTCTGATGGTATTGAATTTTTCTTGTTCTTTTGGAGAGCATATTCTAGCAGCCTGATGGAGTGTTGGAACCCTGTTACTTCATACATCACCCCGCATGCGTGGCCGACGCTGTTAGTTAGCCGCACTCATTACCAAAACCCACCATGAGCACCTACACCATTGTTAAATGGAATGTGTGCAACATACACACACCAAAGAGAAGGTACTCAATACACTCCTACCTTAAAAGACACTCAGCGCACATCACTTTCCTGCAGGAGACCCACTTGGCGCTTCCTGAGGTGCCCCGTCTGCGGCGTAGATGGAGAGGCCAGTTATATGCGACAGGATATTCCTCCTTCGCAAGTGGTGCTCTGAATTGGATCAGACCGGGTACACCTTTTGTGGAAGAGGGCCAGATAATTGACGAGCAGAGGCGGTACGTGCTGGTGTGGGGACGACTTGCGGGCCAGGCACTGGTGTTGGGCACCATTTATGCACGAACTTGGATCAGGCCTCCTTTCTCCACACTTTGTCTCACCAGTTGTCAGGGTGGAGCGATTACCCCTGGCTCCTGCAAGGGGACTTTAACAGTGTACTGGACCTGGATCTAGACCGCTACTACTCGGGCGGCGGTGCAAGCTTTAAACACCTGGGCCACAAATTGGCGCCTGCTGGACATATGGCATCACCGTAACCCCACTGACAAAATCTATTCCTATAATTCTGCCTCACATTCGCTGCATGTGCAACTAGACAGAATAATGTGCACTCATTATTTATACACTGCAATCCAAGACACTGACTACTTAGGACGCACACACTCAGATCATAACCCACAAACAGCATGACTAGGATGGGATGCCTCTCTCCCAGCGATCCCCACCTGGAAGCTCAGACCCGATCTTTTGGAAGACGCAATGTTTAGAGCATCATTAGAGGAGGCAATCCCCGAATACTTTGAGCACAACAGAGGCATGGCATCCTCCGGTTTGGTGGAGTGGGATGTCTTTAAGGTTTTCATTAGAGGCCACTGTATGGGAATGCAGTGGAGTCAGCGACGCTCCGTCGAAAATGAACTCGCTTGGATGGAACGAACCCTGCTGTGCCCTGAGCAAAAGGCTGCAAGGGGGCCCAGGGAGGTGGCTCTCCTGTCGGCGGCGAGGACGGAACACCTCGCTCTATTGGACAGACTGCGCTGCCTAAACTATGCTGCCCACTCGGCTCGCACACATGCGTCAGCGGATAAATCGGCCAGGCTTCTGGCATGGCTCACCAGGGGCGAGCGGGAGAGTGGCCCAATTGTAGGAATATTCTCAGTGTCGGGCACAGTGCTTCACACACCCTCAGAGATACATGCAGAGTTCTCGCACCATTATGGAACCATCTATCGCTCGGTTGCGCAGTCGCGCAGACAGGACTGTACTGAATACCTCTCGGCAATCACACTACCCCGACTGACAGCAGCGCAATGCGCCACACTAGAGGAACCTCTTGAGCTCTCTGAAATACAGGCTAGCATTCATGACCTCTCTGCGGGCAGAACTCCTGGCCTGGATGGTCTCTCTGCCGACTTCTATAAGACCTTTGCCACTGTCCTTACGCCCCACCTTCTCCGAGTGTATGAAGAGTATGTGCAGAATCACAGAATGAGGTGCTGTTGGTGTCGCTCCCTAAGCCAGGGAAGTACCCTCTGGAGCTTGGCTCCTTTCGTCCATTAGCAATGCTTAATACAGACTATAAAATACTAGCCAAGATGCTGGTGGCGCGAATGGCGCGAATGGTGCCGGACCTCGTACACGCGGACCAGAACGGCTTTGTGCCTGTACGGGACACATCACACAATATCAGGAGGCTGTTTCGTTTTATGCATTACACGACACAGGAATGGCTAATGGCGGGCTGTCTGGTTCTTGACCTGGAGAAAGCCTTAGATTCTTTGGAATGGCCATATCTCTTTGGAGTTCTGTGGCACTTTGGCCTTGGTCCCCTTTTCCTCCGTATGATCAAATTGTTATATACGAGCCCACGAGTCCGGGTCAAGACGAGCAGAGGTATCTCGGAGCCCGTAGAGATGCGCAGAGGCACCAGACAGGGCTGCCCTCTTTCACCGCTGCTGTTCTCTCTTGCCATGGAGCCCCTAGCTGAGATGCTCCACAGCCATGGCCCTCATTGGGGCATTCAACTGGGAGATGGTATACATACAGTGTCACTGTATGCTGACGACCTCTTACTTTAGAGATGTCACCCGGATCCCTCCTGATGTTGGGACAATCTTGCAGCAATTTGCCAACTTTTCTGGGCTACGGGTCAACTGGGCAAAATCCTGCCTTTTTCCCTTTGACCCTATACTCCCAGACCCGCGGCTGGGAGTTCCCTGGCAACCACACACGTTTAGATATCTGGGCATCCAAATTTATTATCGAAAAGAGGGCCTGTTTGATGGAATCCTTAGAAGGGCAGTGTCATCCATTAGATCCCAGATGGTCTTCAGGCAAACACTGCCACTATTAATGGCAGGCAGAATTGCTCTTTTGAAAATGATCGTGCTGCCACGACTGTTATATTACTTTTCCAATCTTCCACATTATGTGCCGGTCAGTTTCTTCAGAGAGCTGGAACCTAAGTTAAGAGAATTCATTTGGAACAAAGGGCACTGTAGAGTGGCGCTTAAGAAACTGAATCTGCCATTGGCACAAGGTGGGCTCTCGGCTCCTAACCTGGAGCACTACTACTTAGCGTTGCAGCTTCAGTGGGTGTCCAGCTGGCTAGCGGGGCTCCATCTTTCAGACATGGCAACTACTACGGGACCCTGGTCTCTATTAAGAGTAATGAATCTATTCCATCTGCTAGCGCGCTTGGCACCACCAGAGGTGCTTCTTCTTAAAGTGGCCCACAGCTGCTATCGTAGGTCCCTACGACTCACAAGTGGGATCATTCCATTTGCCCCGTGCCTCCGGAGCAGTAACTGGGGTGGAACTAAGGACTTGGCACAATGGAGAACTGCACACTTTGGGCGACCTGTATAGCGAGGGAGAACTGATTCCGTTTGACACTCTGGTTGCCGACACGGGCCTCCCTGCCGGACAGTTTCTATCATATTCCACACTTCTATGTTCATTATCAAAGGAGTAGGGAGATTTAACGACAGCTCCCTCGACCCATTTGCTCATACAATATATACAGGTAATGGGACAGGGCAGAGATCTAATCATGTGGTTCATGGAAGCTCTCAGAACTCACTCAGTGTGCAAGACGATGCACTGCGCACAGCTTGGGAATGCGACTCAGCGGCACCCTTCACAGACAAGCAATGGGCGTCTGTCATTGCTGGGCACACTAACATACCCCGCAAATCCAGATTTAGACTTATACAATTTTACATAATACAAAGGGCATATCTCACGCCAGCTCGTATTAATAAATATTTCATTCGCTCTGACGCAGCCTGTCTCTGATGTAAATGTGCAAATACAGATCTCTTACACATGCTGTGATCCTGCCCCTCCCTACATAGTTACTGGGTAGCTGTGGTCAACAGTTTGACAGTGTGCACAGAACGCGTCATACAGCTTAAATGGGAGAGTTGTGTGCTGGATCTTTTCCCTAGGGGCCCTCACCACAGAATTACCACAAGATTCCTAGATTTGGGATTTATAACAGCAAAAATACTTATAACTCATAGCTGGAGATCGGTGAAAGCTCAAAATGTGCTGGCCTGGAAGCGATCATTTGTGACATGGGCGGGCGCTGAGGGGGTGGCACTGAGGAGAGAGGATATGCTTGCCCTGCGCAAATATCCACTGTCAGACAGCTGGGACGCCATGATGACACACTGACAATCTCTAGAGGGCGATCCCACAGTGGTGGGGACAGACTAGAGTCACAGGTCAGCCCAGAGTACATCCGACACAGGTGGCAGTAGGTGAAGCTCACTGATATGCCATCCATGCATTCCACTCTGATTCCAACCAGCTTAATTTGAGGCATGGTGTTCACTAAACAACAGGGACCCACCCGCTGCTCAGCGCTACACTAACGCATGCATACAATATTGAGAACAGTTCCACACACAAGGGGATATCGCACTACCACCTTCACAAACCAGTAAATAATGCACTCCACTGTTTAAGCAGGTTATTGTTCCTATTTGTTGTTACTCCGGGATCTTCAATTGTAAATAATTGTTCTCCCGAATGCAAGACAAGGGGCAGTAAATGGCAGTAATGTTGTCTAGCTAATATACTGTGCCTAAACCCAGAGACCTGATTTCCGCATTGCGCAAAAGATCTCTACCAGAGTCCGGGCAAAGCTTGTTACCTGTATAATGACAAACATCAGCTTAGATAGCCCGTTTAATAGCCAAACTAAAGTCACAGTAAATGCACAAGGGGACGTAAGCTCTGTTCGCGTACCGATGTAATGCGTTGTTGTTGCAAATATTCACTGTGTGGCTATAATCATAATGTCTAAACGGTATGAGATAATTGATATAAAATCCTGAAACACCAATAAAAAGATTCCTGAAAAAAATGAGGTGAGCAACTAATTGTTGCACTTACCTCCCATTCCTTTACAGGACACTCCACATATCCGAACCATAATTGGTTGTTGATGCCAGTGATGAATCCAACTACTCCAAGGGAAGTCCGCTTCAATGAGGCCTATGTAAGAACAAGGTGGGAAGTGGAGAGGGTTTTTGGGTTCATGAAGACCAGATTTAGGTGTCTTCACCGGACTGGAAGAGCCCTCTTCTCCTCACTGTGAAAAATATGTCAGATAACTGGGGCATGCTGCATACTCCACAACCCTGCCCTCCAGAGGAACATCCAGTACATCCTAGAGGAGGGGAAGCCTGCAGTGCCACCTGGTGAGGATGACAGTGGTGAAGAGAAAAAAGCTGACTTGCAGGAAGATCTCATCAACAGCTACTTCTCATGAGTGTATGTCATGCGATGTAATAACTGTGACTGTACAATGAACTATAGCTGTGAGAATGTGTGAGTGTTTATCAACAACTAGAGAGCTGTTACTCTGCAATATTCAGCCAAAGCTGCCTGAAGAGTAAGCCTTTGTCATATCCCCACCTTGATGATGTTTCTTTGTTTGTGTCAGTTTCATTGCAGCATAATTACATTTCCAGTAGCATGCTATGTAATTTGCCTAATAGCTAAACTTACAAGCCTATACTCCTTGTTTTGTCCTTGTACAGGTATCTTCACTATGACATCCTCATATGGCATATTAAAGTTGTGGCTTTGGTTGGTATCTGATGCTGTTCTGACATACAAAGTGGACATGGATTGTTCCAGGTAATGTAGATGACAGATTTGAGATGTATAACACCTGGGTCAAGGCAACTTGCACAGTGTTTGAGTGCAAGGTCTGAAGTGCAGATTGGTTTGCTTTGTGTTCTGTGTTGGGCCGACTGTGCCATTTGTATAATCATGTGGGCATAAAATAAGTTATACATCGATTGCGAGCAAGTCACTCACATTCACATTGGCTAAACACTATTCTTTATGGCCTGTATCTAGCTGTAGATATGTTTCGTCATTGCAGACCGCAGTGCCTGTGCATCAACACTGACATATGTTTGTGTCATACCACCAGATGCATGGTCATTGGATTGTGGTGGCCCTGAGTCAGGGACTTTTGTACTGCCATCTGTCTGTATCTTGGTCTTGGTGATGTTGGATTACTTTGGTGTGGTGTGTGACAAGGTTCAAGCTGCTGACATCATCCACTTTAATGTTTGCCTATTCTACAGCACAATGTCTGACAAATCCCTTGCTTCAGTGGTCTGTACCCTGGAATTTGTACTTTGATTTAGTATAAGTCACACATTCTTAAGTCATAAAGGTCCGACCGATGTACAGCCTATGTGCTATACACTTAAATACAATGTTTCGTGTGACCAGACACTTGTGATAATGTGTTTGTATGGAATGGTTGAAATCCTCAGCAGGAAACTGTGTACCTGTAACATATTCTTCCTTGTACATGTAAGTAATGGCTACATCATATGGTTAACATGGTCTTACATCTCTACATAGCAAATTGTTGAAATTAAGCAAGGCAACAAAGAGTTTGTCATGGGTGAATTTATTACAGTGCTGTTGCAGTAAATAACATTTTGACAGAAAAGGTGAAAAAAATAAAGTGAAAGTGCCAGTCGAGGTGAATAAAAACATTGAAGTTGATGTAACATCATTGGGAGTCCAAAGTCCAGAGTACTCCTTCCATTGGAACTGGTGGGTAGTTCAGGATCGTCAACCGAGAGAATGTGTGGCACACAAAGGAGGTCTTTAAGGAAGAGGTCACTTGCTGGCACTGGTGGGGGTCTTGCCATCCGAACCTCCTGGATTCTTTGTCAGACGTTTCCGCTTGTGTGGTTGGGGGGAGCTGCTGCTACAGAGGCAGGGGTGTCTGGGGCTTGTTTCTCTGGCAGGATCTCCCTTCCAGGGGCTGTCACCAATGAACAAGGATCTGATGCACCAAAGGAAAGGGTAAAGTAATGTTTTAGAGCCTTGCTCAGGGTGGTGTTAATGTCCCTCCTCACCCCTGTTAGGGAGACTATGTTGGCATTGTGAGCCTCCCACTGTTCAGGTATTTCCCTGTGCAGATTCCTCTGCAGCTGCTTGATTTCCTAGAGTTCAGTTACTACCTGGCCCATCACACCTTGGGACTCCTGATAGACCTCCAAGATGTCGCTGATGGTGTCCTGGCCAGGAACAGTCCCAATAGACTCACCCCACTGGCACACACCATACCTCTAATACACCCTACCCCCATGGGCCTGTACCCATGCCACACTGGCCCTTATGCCACTTGTTCCTGGACCCTCATTGCCTGAAGTGGTATGCTGCAACTCAAGATCCAGGTCTGTGGGGGGCAAGAGATGGTAGACACTGCCCTTGGGAGACAGGTTGGGGGGCAAATGGATACCTGTGATGTTGAAGCAACTGGGCTGGGGGGTGTTGATGTGGCCACAGTGAGATTCACAGTTGGCATCTGAGCAGATTGCTCAGAAGGGCCAGAACCGTTCTCCATGTCTAGACATCCAGGAGTGTCGTCTTCTCTGAGGACTTAATGTAGAGGGTAGTGGCAGTCCCTTCTGTGGTCTCTGTGTGCCCAGTGGCAGCTAGACCTGTTGATGTGAAAGATACAATGCTACTGGCTGTATTGTGAAATCTACCTCCAACAATTTAGTGTTACATTAAGCCTTGATCTTTTACAAAGTTATTGTGCAGTTAATCTTCTTGTGGCAATTGGCCTTGACATTGGTTGTATTGACCTAACATTTGTGAAGCATGTCAATTCCATCTAAGACAAGCAGCTACTAATATGTGCAGGTCATTAGCCCTTGGGAGGATCGCCTGAGAATGCCACCTCACCAGCAGGTCAGGCAAAACAGTGGCTTGGCATGATATGTCTCTGGCCATTTTGAGGCCTAGTTGATTGTTATGCAGGCACACCCAGGACTATGTTGTATTTGTGACTGAAGTCATCATGTGCTGCATGCATTGTGAATATGTCTGCTGCCAATACCATTCTGGTGATGCATCTTGAGGCCTTTGGGATAATTGTTTTACACACCTAGGGTCCCAATTCACAAAGGTAAGCTTACACTTTTGGTCTAAGTTTAGACCAAAAGTGTAAGTTTATGACTGTTTGGTATTCACAAAGGTTAGCTATGAGTAGTATCTTTACGTCTACACTCTGGGTGGATTCTCCGCACTCAGACAGTCATCGGCACCACAGTTGTAATTAGTGTAATCACATGCTCCTTCACATAGCCAAGCCCACCTGTAACCCAGACCCCAATACCAGATAAAAGCAGCACACAAGCAAGGCTCGGGTTTCTGTAGAACCACACTGTGTCTGCCTGTCATGCATATCCTGATCCATAGTGCCCACTAGGAAGACACAGAGGAGGAGGCCACCATGATCCTGAATTTCATTGTGAGGAACTACAAGAGACTGCATTGTCTCCCTCCCTACAGGAGCAGTTCCTCACAGAAGGCAGCTCTATGGCAGCAGTTTGCCATGGCAGTCACTGCATTGGGGAGGGACATCCAGATCACAAATGACATCCAGAAGAAGTGGCAGGATGAGAATAGGAGGGTGAAGGAAAAGTACTCCAGGATAGAGGTGGCCAGGGCTCTCCCAGATGTACAAACTGGAGCCAGCCTCCAACTCACCCCACTTAAGAGAGATGTCCTCTCCATCATAGACCCCAGCTGCTCCATGGGCTGTCTGTGACAGATGACCTCAATGTGGTGCCATGTATTTTGCAATGTAACTAACAATTACACCAATTGACTAATCTGTGTGATACTCTTTAAATATGCCCATGAATGGTGTCACAAATAAGTGCTATCTGAATGCTGACTCAGCCACTCACGCGTTGCAGCTAATCCATTACGCTGCACGTACCAGAATTCTTTAACATGGCAACAGAAATGTACAATACCTCAGTGCCAAACAGTGAGCCATCACTGCTGCCTCATACACTTCACGCTGGTGTATGGTAATAGAAAAGGTCCCTTATTCAATTATCACTCCTGTTGGCATGTAGATACTGCAACATGCATGAGTGAGACTTCTGGCCAACACCACCCACTGGGCGCACATTGGACACTGGTAATCATACATGAAAATGGCTTCACAAAAAGCTTTTGCTCCTAATCTGTGTTGTAAATATCCGCAGAATGTGGTGTATGTCTAATGTCAGTATTGTCCCTTATCCCCACATGCTCATATATGGTTCATAAGAGTATGCCACACACCTACCTGACTTGTTGGACAATGGTATGTGTACCAAATTTTAATGTGTATATTACCTACCTGAGGGTTCATATGGCCCTCACATATGTCTATGGGGGTAATTATGACGCCGGCGGTGGCTGCCAGACCACCGACAGCATGGCACTGCAGGACTGCTAAATTTTGGCACTGGTAGTGAACTGTCTGTATTGCAGCCAGTTCACCGCCTGTACCACCAGGGTGGTAGGACCGCCTGGCCGAAGGTAGACCACCTTTGACCCAGCAGTCCACCAAACACCATCCGCGGTATTATATGCATCCTCACCACCAGGGATTCTGTGGCAGCAGCCCTGTCATGGAATGCTGGCGGTAGCCCCACCGCAGAATCCCTGGCAGTAACGATGCTGGCGACAGGAATGCTCATTCCTGTCACCACTGCAGGACTCCCCAACTCCCCTGCTATGTAGGACCCTCCCCCCACCCCGACCCGATCTTAAGACGCCCACCCCCACAAATCGTGACACCCCCTACCCCGATCTCCAGTCTAACACCCCCATCCCATCCCAATTCCAACACCATCCCACCCCTACATACACGCATTCACACACGCACAAATCCACTTGCATACACAGAAACACACACAATACCCCCTCCATTCACACAAACCCACACCCCCATTCATGCACACAACACTCAACACCTCCCTCCCCGTTGGTCGATCACCTTAACTGGTGGTCGTGGTGGTTGTTCGGGAGGGAACAGGGGTCCATGGCACTTGGTCTGCCGCCAGTGACAAGCCAAAACAACACCACCACTCCTACTACTAAATCGTAATAGGCGTGGCAGTGTTGTGTTGAGGTGGCGGTGCCAGCGGAGCAACCTCCACTGCACGGCCAACTGTCAGTATGGCTGCTGGCGGCTCTCTGCCCAAATTACAGCAGAGAGCTGCCAGCAGTCATAATATGGTGGTCGGATGATCGCCATCACTTGGGGTCTTGGGGCTGGTGGGACTTCGGCAATCTACATTTTAGACCGCCAAAGACAAAATGAGGGCCTATGTCTTGTATGGGTCAAGGCTGGAGGTCCACATGTGACAAGTCACAATGACTCACCTCACAGGTGTAAGGTGTTTGTGCCCTCCCAGGTATACATGTTGCTATCACTCTGGGGAACTGTCACAAGTATTCCCATTCTTCATGGATGACATGCAAGTGGAAAATGAGGCAACACAGTGATTTTTCCACCCAACACACACTCAATACAGCTCACCTTGTACTATGCAAAGTGGCCTGATGTGGCCTCGTAAACATGATTCACTTGTGTGTGCAGCTGGAGTTGCACAAAGAGTGACCCTCTGGGGCCTTGAGGGGCTCATGAATTTGTCCCCAAGTAGATCATGGAGTGGTAGAGACACAATCTGTTCCTGAATTCCTGACTTGGAAACTTGTGGACAAAAAGCCAGGAAACAACTGTTAAAGCTATTCAACTTGGTTGTAGAGGAGAGGAAGACTAGACATCTGGTGGTTGAAAAGCAAATTGTGAAAACAGAAAAGCTGGAACAGCCCAGCGCTTCTACTTGAGCAAGCAGTGGGCTCTTTTACTACTGTCAATCTCCCTTTGCCAGCAATACCACAAATTAATGAACCTCTGAATAGAGGACAACAGGATGTGTGCTGACCAGGACTGTATACAATGTCAGCTTACATTGAACATGAAGTCAGAAACACAGGCTAAAAGTTAAGTGCACAGCAGAGATGTCTGCCCACACAGTCCATATTTAGCAATGTGGTCCTGTTGGGGGGTGGTAAACAAATGTCACCCATACCATGGTTGATAATTCTGTATATTAAACATGTACCAGTCAATGTACTGACAAATTCTGATGTGCAAAATTCCCCAGCTCTGTATGTTCAGAAAGACTCCTTTACAAAGTAGCAAATTAGCACATAACATATCATACTTAGGATGCATGATGCCAATGAAGATGTGGGTGTGTCCAGAGGTAGCCAGTGCAGGACACTCAAGTTATTTCCGTCACATTACTCTCAGGGACGTCCAATGAAATGTTTGCCTATGAGTGTGGAAAATAGTTGATCGGCGACTTGGTGTAACATGTAGATCATTGGCACATATCTCTAACATGTGGAATCATCACCATAATCCTTTGCTATGGATAATGAATATGTAGGTTATGTTACAGCTGCAGCCAGGACAACATCAGTGATAAGGATGACACCATCTAGGGATTTAGCAGACGTCTTGTCTGCAGCAGGGAAACCCACTGCCATCCAGCCATCAGGTAACTGTGCTATATGGTGCAGTAGTTGGAAATGGCCTTTCTGCAGGGTCAACTCCAAACTTTTTGCCTTCCTCTTTTTCTTTTTTCTGACCTAATTTTTGCTGGCTTTAGGACTCTGTGCACTTTACAACTGCTAATCAGTGCTAAAGTGCATGTGCTCTCTCCTTAAAACATGGTGACGGGGGGGCGGAGTCTGGCTGCCGTCTGAAATGGCCGCCTCAAGGTAGAGCTCCGAGGCTCGAGGGGAGAAGGATTACCCAAACAGCTGTCAAAAAGCCTCCTTGGAGTCAGAATGAAAGGAAATATACATGCGATAACAGCAACATAACTCTGAAGTTATTTTCCAAGTAAGAAATGCCAGTTAAAACGGAGTTCTTAATTGAAGCCCTGAAGCCGGGCTACACTGCCCCTCAGCTGAGCAAAGAACAACACTTTCTGTCAGTACACAGAGTCAGCTGCTGAAGAGATAAGGGGCTTTCTTCGTGTTTAGGGAATTAAATAACTGTTGACCTTTGGTTGAACTCTCCACACAGCACAGGGAAGCCTCTGACAAGTCTCAACTCTGAGGTATTTTCTCTTCAATTAACTGTTCAGACTTCTTACGTAAATATGTGAGCACAGGATTTTCTTGTCAGCCAAGTGTGTGGAGCAAATGCAGTTCGGAAAGTGAGTGTTGCACACCATTTCTGCAGCTGAGAGACTCTGTGAAAGTTACTCATTCTGTCATGAAATACAGCCAGTTTCTTAACAGATAAGTGGAATTCCCTTTCTTGAAAGTTAAAAGGCTGCTGTTGGGGAAACATATGGACTTTCACTTCTGAGGTATTTCTCTTCATTTGACAGTTTAGAGTCTGCTACGCAATTAAGTAAATGCTGGAATTCCTATCAGCAGAGGGCGTAAAGCGAATCTGGATAGGCAGGCAAAACATGTGAGCTATTTCTGATGCACTGATTCTCAGGGACACCTGTCTGAAAGCATTCAGTCATTATTTTTTAAAATTATAGAAGTCTGTGGCAAAGACTAATTCTGTCAGGAAACACAGTCAGCTGCTGGTGAGATAAGTGAAAAGGCTGCTGTAAGAGAAGCCTCTGACAACTCTCAATTCTGAGGTATTTCTCTTCACTTAACTGTTCAGGATCCATTACGTGATTATGTAAGCGCAGGAATTTCTTGTCTACAGGTGTGTGGCGTAAATACAGTTTGGCAAGTGAGTGTTGTACACCATTCCTACAGCTGACAGAGTTTGTGAAAATTAGTCATTCTATCAGGAATTCTGCTTCTGAAGAGATATGTGAAATTCCTTTCCTTGAATGTCGAAAGGCAGCTGTATGAGAAGCATGTAAACGTTCACTTCAGAGATATTTTTCTAAATCTGACAATTCAGACTCTACTACGAAATTACATAAACGCCGGAATTCCTATCAGCAGAGGGGGTAAAGTGAATTTGGGTAGGCAGACGAAAACTGTACAACATTTCTGATGCACTGTTTCTCAGCGACACCTGCTTGAAAACATATAGCCATAATTTTAAAATCCCAGATGTCTGTCACCATTTACAGTGTTAATATCTACCGACTTTGTGAGTCAATTAGATATCATATTTGATTACTAAGCTGTACTTATTTATTGTCTTCTCTAACATTAAAATATAACAGTATGGCCAGTGGCAAATCTAATAGAAAGCCTTTGTTTACACAAATAGTAGGGAACACTGTACCTCCAGGCACGTCTACTGTTGTCCCACAAGACATTGCGTCTATGGACCTTATTTTAAAAGCGATCTCTGCCGTGGGGCAAAGATTGGGATCTATGGATGTAAAAATTTCAGATCTCGCAACAGAAATGAAGACAATACAGATGGATCTAAACTGTTTTCATACAAAAGTGGAAATTTTAGATCAAAGAACCACTTTTTTGGAAGAGAAATTAGATAATGCAGAGTATTGGGGTCCGGATATCTGGCACCTAAAACAAAAAGTTATAGATTTGGAAGACAGGGCCCGAAGAAATAACATTAGTTTTTATGGAATTCCAGAAAAAATGGAAGTCAATAATGATGTGAAGAACTTGCTACTAACGTTAATACCGCGGCTACTGAACATATCTTTTGAGCATCCCCTTGAGTTGCAGAGAGCTCACAGAATTCGATCAAGAACTTCAACTTCAACTCTTGAATCTAGACCTCGATCGATTATAGCATGCCTCTTACGCCATGAACAGGTCCGCCAAATATTAACAGCTGCTCGTAAACATGGTCCGTATGACTTGGAAGGCCATAAAGTATTTATTGCTGCAGACTTCTCCACTGAAACCAATGCCAAACGAAAAGCGTTCCTGCAACTTAGGCCGAGACTTCGCAAATGGGATATCAAATATGGTCTTTTAGAACCTGCCACAATGTGGATCACAATGGATGGGAACTCAAGGTACTACACGGAGCCTGAGGATCTGGTATGCTTCCTGGACAGTTTGGATGACCAACATATGGACTCAACGCCACTGGACAAAACATCTATGAATAGTCCGCTTCAATTACAGAAAGATCCACAAAGCCATCGCACCGGTAGATTACACGTCCGTACCTTTAAGAAACAGTTTGACAGAGATAAAGCAGTCCACTGCGTAAAGTCACTCACACAGGAAAATCCCAGAGACAAATCGAGATCACCTCTAAAGTCACCCACGTCTTTTAATAAAGTAACTGATGCTCAACCTTCCACTATCAATTCTTCCAGCTAGATGAGTATATTTATACATGCTATGTATTAATATAATGTTATTAGTGTTTTACTACAATTATTAATTCTGATGGATATGATTTATTTCCTATCCTCATATATTGCTGTTCAATAACCATGTACATTTCCTACTGTGTTTGTATTTGCAGATTTTCTCTTGGATAGATTTTATAACTCCATGGAGTGTTTGTTCGTATAATTTATTTACCATGAGTGGTTTTCCTTTCCTCCCCTCCAGAGTCTGGGTTTCGAATTGAGGTTTAGACCCACCGACGAAAGATACATATTATTTGATCTGCAGCGTTTTTTTACATTCTAGCACTTAGAACGGTGTACTTACACTATTTAGAGTTTAGTGTTAACAATATTTTATGATTATAGTTCCACATATTGGTTTCAGGTTTACTATACTCCAGATATTTATTTATTTATTTATTTATTTTATTTTTTCCCTCCAGTAAGTTCTCATTATCACATTACCATATAGTTTATCTACTTCCTTTTCCCTTTTTTAGCATTTTGACTCTGTTTCACACAGTACAAATATACTCTAACATTTTTAGTCATCATCATGACAACAAGTCCTATGCAAATTGTCTCTCTCAATGTCAATGGCTTTACTAATTACATTAAAAGGAAGAAAATTCTTTCCTATTTAGCCTCCAAACATACTGATATTGCTCTCATCCAGGAGACTCATCTATCTGATATAGAATCAGAAAAATTAAAACGAGATTGGGTAGGCCAGATACTTTACAGCTGCAAATCTCCTTCTCACATATCAGGAGATGCTACATCCCACACTACTACTAGGAAAAGTGGTGTAGCCATTCTAATACGGAAAACACTGCAATGCCAAATACTTCAGTCATGGTCAGATGAGGATGGTAGATTTGTTTTAGCGAAGCTTAAAGTTGGTAACAATATATTAGGAGTGGGTTCCATATATGCCCCTGTTGGGACTAAAGCCCCCTTTTTCCTTCATCTAAATAGAATTCTAACAGAAATGGGAATTTCCAGAATAGTTTTGGGAGGCGATTGGAATCTTGCGCCAGATGTGATCTTAGACAGGACAGGTCCCCTGGACACAACTCATGGTAGAGATAGAGCCATACTGGGAGACATCAGAGAAGATCATGGTTTGATCAATATCTGGCGTTTACTACATCCATCAGATAAAGGGTTTACATATCACTCAACAGTACATGATTCCCATTCTAGAATAGATTACTTCCTTATTTCACATTCTATTACACCACAAGTACTAGATTGTGATATTTTAGAAATTGCACTGTCGGATCACGCTCCTATCAGTCTCCAGCTTGATTGGGGTCTGAAACGCCCTTGTAGGAAACCATGGCGATTAAACATATCGCGCTACAAACTACCAGCAGAAAAGTCACAATTACAATCACATTTGACTACTTATATGAAAGATAACAAAGGATCAGTTTCTTCTCCACAAATATTATGGGCAGCCGCAAAAGCCACTATTAGGGGGCAAATTATGAGGGATTCTGCCATAACAAATAAACGCAGAATAGAACAACAGGCCATTTTGGAAAATGATATCAAAACACTGACACATACTCATTTTAGTAATCCAACTGAAGCTTCCAGATGCAGATTGGAAAAAGCGAAGATGGAACTTAATACACTATATACTTCCAAAGCAGAAGATATGCTATATAGACTTAAGGCTCACAATTATGAACAAGGAGAAAAAGCAGGCCGTTTACTAGCGGCACGATTAAAACAGCGAGAAGCTATGACAGCTATTCCAGCTATATATAACCCTGAGGGTAAACTAATAACTGAGACTCAAGCAATAGCTAATACGTTTGCAGATTATTATACCAAGTTATATAGTTCAGAAGTTGATGATGAAGTCCTCAAAGAACAGGAATTCTTTGATAAAATAACACTACCCTGTCTCAATGAACAGGACCGGCTCATACTGACTGGCGAAATAACAAAGGATGAAATTGCGCAAGCAATCTCCAGTCTCCCATACAATAAAGCACCGGGAGAAGATGGTTTTCCTGGGGAATTTTACTGTTGGGTAAAACCAGAAGCAATAGATGCCCTTTATGAGGTTTATAAAGAAGCAGAGGAAACTGGTAGTCTCTTCTCACTCTCAAATAAAGCTATCATAACTGTCATTCCCAAACCTGAGAAAGATCCATTATACTGCAGTAACTATCGTCCGATATCTCTTCTGAATACAGATTCAAAGCTATTAGCCACCATTCTTGCCAAAAGACTCAAACAAGTTATCTCTAAACTCATACATAATTCTCAAGTTGGATTCATGCCAGGCAGAAACTCTCGTAGCCATCTCCGCACTTTGGCTCACATACTTTGGTTTTCTAAGGATGCTGGAGAAGACAGAGTAGCATTATCCTTAGATGCTGAAAAGGCCTTTGACCGCATTGAATGGAGTTATATGTTCCGTACATTGCATAGGTTGGGATTAGGTGATGATTTTATCTCTAAGGTTAAATGGTTATACAAGACACCATCTGCACAAGTGAATTGTGGGGGTTTCCTTTCAAAAACCTTTTTAGTGCAAAGAGGTACCCGCCAGGGTTGCCCTTTATCGCCCCTCTTATTTCTTCTTGCACTTGAACCACTGGCTGCAGCAATAAGACCGTGTTCACAAATAGCAGGCATTCCTACACCAGCAGGCATCTCAAAACTACTTCTATACGCGGATGACATATTACTCACACTTACAGATCTACCTACTTCACTCTCTGCACTCATGTCTACTATTTCCCACTTCTCAAACATTTCTGGATACAAAGTCAATTGGAATAAGAGTGAAGCTCTCCCATTGTCCCGGGGCACAACAAAAGCAGCTATCTTAGGCTACAATTTTCAATGGAAAGCGGATCGCCTGAAGTATCTAGGTATTTATATCAACACTGGTTTAGAACGTATGATTCAAGATAACTTAGATCCACTCATTGCTAAAACGAAGTCAGAATATGAAAAATGGTCCCATCTTAACCTGTCCTTTTGGGGTAGAGTCCAGGCAGTGAAAATGATTACAGTGCCTCGTTTCACATATGTTTTAGGTATGTTACCTTTGACAGTTAAAATATCAATACTGCGAGACATTGACAAAGGTATTAAAACCTTTATTTGGGGATCTCTGAGACCTAGACTCAAAATCTCCAAACTTATTGCTCACAGGCGATCTGGTGGCCTTAGTTTACCATGCATTGAACATTACTATACAGCCCTCCATTTATCTCAATTGGTTTATCTTTGGCCAATACAGGATGACCCCCCACTATGGGTTCTTATTGAAAAGCAATCTTTAAAGGTATCTTCAGGTTTGCAAATGTTTTATACTCATAAATCACCTGCTTTACAAAGTTCTAACCCTATTATTCAGTCTATGCTTAAGATTTGGATACACTCCCACAAACTCCTTAAGAGTAATCCGAGGGTACATAATAAGGCTCCCATATGGCATAACGCTGATATTCGAATAGGGAAACAGACAGTTTCCTGGGATACATGGGAGAGAGCAGGTATTCTAATGCTGGATCATTTATTCACTTTAGAAGGCAAGCTTAAAACCTTTACGATGCTTCAGATAGAATTTCAACTCCCTAGCTCTCAAAAGGGGAAATACTTACAATTGAAACAAGCTCTACTTAGTAGACTAGGGTCATGTCCGTGGATACCTGAGGATTCCCCAGTCGTACAATACTTAAAAACTTGGGGGAAATTGAAAGGAGCGGTCTCTGGATTTTATAATCTCACTGTGCATAAACTACATTCATCACCATTACTAGCACAACTCCACGTCAAATGGCAAGGATTACTTAATGTAGCGTATTCCAATGAGGACTGGACGGATGTTGTTATGAACATGGATAAAGGAATCAGAGAGGCAAGAATGAAATTTACTCTTTTCAAAATTCTTCATAATTGGTACTGGTCACCACAAAAACTCAAGGCAGCAGGTTTACTACACCATTCTACCTGTTGGAGGTGTCCTCATGAGGACTGTGATATCCTACACATTTTATTTCGATGTCCAGTTTTGACGGAATACTGGTCTTCTATAACTTCCTCTATACACAGAGCTATACATGTGCCCATTCCTTTAACAGAAAAATTAGTTATATTACATGATGTTACTGATCTCCCAAATCTAACAAACCATACAAGAAGATTGATTGCTATTGCACTCACTGTAGCAAAAATTTGTATATTACGACATTGGAGAACACCACAACGTCCTACACATGATGAATGGCTTATTGAAATGTATAACATGGCATCATATGAAAAGCTGATTTACAGAGTGCAAGATAATGTTGGGATTTTCATCAAAATTTTGAAACCCTTTCTAGCTAATACATATTCTATTAATATTCACACGTAAACGTTTTCTCATTCTTTGTCTCCTATCTTTATTAAGACATTTTTATTATTGTTTTGAGTCATGCTGTTATTAAGACAATTGATATCTCACCCATTAACACTGTTATTTTAAGTAGGACTTATTGTTCACCAATTCAACACTGTTGAATTGGCAGGAATATCTGCATTTGAAATGTTATATATGTGGATTTGCATGATATCACTATCTCGACTGTCTTCTAACACCCTATAATATATGGTTTAATACATATTGCATAATTCTTTCTTTCCATATTTTCTGTTATAGGTCTACTTCTAAGAGTTAATGCATAGTTGGATGCCTTATAAATAATCTCATATATTGCATTTATTGATACGTGTGTAATGTTTTTTTGTTGTTTTTTTTTGTGTTTAGAAATCTGAGAAGTTAATATTTCATAATATTTTTCATATATGGCCATAATTTGATGTATTGTTTCTCTATTTAACACAGTCTGTATATTGACATGTACTTCTCAATAAACATATACAAAAAAAAAAAAAAAAAAAAAAAAAAAAAAACATGGTGACATTGGCTCATACCGAATTGGCTTATTTAATGTACTTGGCAGTCCCGAGTCAAGTGCACTACATGTGCCCAGGGCCTGTAAATTAAATGCTACTAGTCGGCTGCAGCACTGGTTGTGCCACCCACATAAGTAGCCCCCTAATTTGCATTTAAAAGTAATTGCCAAGCCTTAAACTCCCCTTTTTCTACATATAAGTCACCCCTAAGGTAGGCCCTATTGGGCAGGGTGCTATGTAGATAAAAGGCAGGAAATGTACCTGTGCAGTTTAGATGTCCTGGTAGTTTAAAACTCCTAAATTCATGTTTACACTGCTGTGAGGCCTGCTCCTTTCATAGGCTAACATTAGGGCTACCCTCATATACTGTTTGAGTGGTAGATTCTGATCTGAATGGAGTAACAAGGTCATATTTAGTATGGCCAGAATGGTAATACAAAATCCTGCTGACTGGTGAAGTTGGATTTAATATTACTACTTTAGAAATGCCACTTTTAGAAAGTGAGCATTTCTCTGCACTTAAATCCTTCTGTGCCTTACAATCCACGTCTGGCTAAGTTACTTGACAGCTCCCTTGTGCATTTCACTCAGGCAAACCCAAACACAGGATGCTCAGTCACACCTGCAC
The DNA here is from genome assembly GCF_031143425.1 of Pleurodeles waltl. Taxonomy (NCBI): domain Eukaryota; kingdom Metazoa; phylum Chordata; class Amphibia; order Caudata; family Salamandridae; genus Pleurodeles; species Pleurodeles waltl. The sequence goes on from NC_090447.1 coordinate 920,295,658, forward strand.
ACATCTGCATACTGAATGGGTCTTCCCGGGTGTGGGGTGCATTGTGCCACTTTGTAACCCCCTTGAGCAACATTATGCCTGCTCCACTCATAATGTATGCAAGGGGGTGTTCACCCATTAGAGGGACCAAAAAATGGTGCAAAGAAATGTAAAAGATTTCTTTGCACATTTTTAACTCCTGCACAGAGAAGGCGTTAAAAGGAGGCACACCATTATTTATAATGGGCCCGAATGTGCTTTGCAGGATTAGCATCAACATTTTTTATGCTAATCCTGCAAAGCACCAAACTAATGTCAACATTTTGATGCTAGTTCCCTGACTACCACCTTGGTGCTCCGTATCTTAAATACAGAACACACATGGTGGCGTCAGGGGGGAGCAAAGGGGATTGGATGCAGCACCTTTTTTCTTAAATCTGCCTCTCTGTCTCACAGGTGATGAGGATGAAGATCTGAGTTGGCATTGTGTGCCTCCCACTGTTCAGGTATTTCCCTGTGCAGATCCCTCAGCAGCTGCTTGATTTCCTAGAGTTCAGTTACTACCTGGCCCATCACACCTTGGGACTCCTGATAGACCTCCAAGATGTCGCTGATGGTGTCCTGGCCAGGAACAGTCCCAATAGACTCACCCCACTGGCACACACCATACCTCTAATACACCCTACCCCCATGGGCCTGTACCCATGCCACACTGGCCCTTATGCCACTTGTTCCTGGACCCTCATTGCCTGAAGTGGTATGCTGCAACTCAAGATCCAGGTCTGTGGGGGGCAAGAGATGGTAGACACTGCCCTTGGGAGACAGGTTGGGGGGCAAATGGATACCTGTGATGTTGAAGCAACTGGGCTGGGGGGTGTTGATGTGGCCACAGTGAGATTCACAGTTGGCATCTGAGCAGATTGCTCAGAAGGGCCAGAACCGTTCTCCATGTCTAGACATCCAGGAGTGTCGTCTTCTCTGAGGACTTAATGTAGAGGGTAGTGGCAGTCCCTTCTGTGGTCTCTGTGTGCCCAGTGGCGGCTAGACCTGTTGATGTGAAAGATACAATGCTACTGGCTGTATTGTGAAATCTACCTCCAACAATTTAGTGTTACATTAAGCCTTGATCTTTTACAAAGTTATTGTGCAGTTAATCTTCTTGTGGCAATTGGCCTTGACATTGGTTGTATTGACCTAACATTTGTGAAGCATGTCAATTCCATCTAAGACAAGCAGCTACTAATATGTGCAGGTCATTAGCCCTTGGGAGGATCGCCTGAGAATGCCACCTCACCAGCAGGTCAGGCAAAACAGTGGCTTGGCATGATATGTCTCTGGCCATTTTGAGGCCTAGTTGATTGTTATGCAGGCACACCCAGGACTATGTTGTATTTGTGACTGAAGTCATCATGTGCTGCATGCATTGTGAATATGTCTGCTGCCAATACCATTCTGGTGATGCATCTTGAGGCCTTTGGGATAATTGTTTTACACACCTAGGGTCCCAATTCACAAAGGTAAGCTTACACTTTTGGTCTAAGTTTAGACCAAAAGTGTAAGTTTATGACTGTTTGGTATTCACAAAGGTTAGCTATGAGTAGTATCTTTACGTCTACACTCTGGGTGGATCCTCCGCACTCGGACAGATCATCGGCACCACAGTTGTAATTAGTGTAATCACATGCTCCTTCACATAGCCAAGCCCACCTGTAACCCAGACCCCAAAACCAGATAAAAGCAGCACACAAGCAAGGCTCGGGTTTCTGTAGAACCACACTGTGTCTGCCTGTCATGCATATCCTGATCCATAGTGCCCACTAGGAAGACACAGAGGAGGAGGCCACCATGATCCTGAATTTCATTGTGAGGAACTACAAGAGACTGCATTGTCTCCCTCCCTACAGGAGCAGTTCCTCACAGAAGGCAGCTCTATGGCAGCAGTTTGCCATGGCAGTCACTGCATTGGGGGGGGACATCCAGATCACAAATGACATCCAGAAGAAGTGGCAGGATGAGAATAGGAGGGTGAAGGAAAAGTACTCCAGGATAGAGGTGGCCAGGGCTCTCCCAGATGTACAAACTGGAGCCAGCCTCCAACTCACCCCACTTAAGAGAGATGTCCTCTCCATCATAGACCCCAGCAGCTCCATGGGCTGTCTGTGACAGATGACCTCAATGTGGTGCCATGTATTTTGCAATGTAACTAACAATTACACCAATTGACTAATCTGTGTGATACTCTTTAAATATGCCCATGAATGGTGTCACAAATAAGTGCTATCTGAATGCTGACTCAGCCACTCACGCGTTGCAGCTAATCCATTACGCTGCACGTACCAGAATTCTTTAACATGGCAACAGAAATGTACAATACCTCAGTGCCAAACAGTGAGCCATCACTGCTGCCTCATACACTTCACGCTGGTGTATGGTAATAGAAAAGGTCCCTTATTCAAATACCACTCCTGATGGCATGTAGATACTGCAACATGCATGAGTGAGACTTCTGGTCCAACACCACCCACTGGGCGCACATTGGACACTGGTAATCATACATGAAAATGGCTTCACAAAAAGCTTTTGCTCCTAATCTGTGTTGTAAATATCCGCAGAATGTGGTGTATGTCTAATGTCAGTATTGTCCCTTATCCCCACATGCTCATATATGGTTCATAAGAGTATGCCACACACCTACCTGACTTGTTGGACAATGGTATGTGTAACAAATTTTAATGTGTATATTACCTACCTGAGGGTTCATATGGCCCTCACATATGTCTATGGGGGTAATTATGACGCCGGCGGTGGCTGCCAGACCACCGACAGCATGGCACTGCAGGACTGCTAAATTTTGGCACTGGTAGTGAACTGTCTGTATTGCAGCCAGTTCACTGCCTGTACCACCAGGGTGGTAGGACCGCCTGGCCGAAGGTAGACCACCTTTGACCCAGCAGTCCACCAAACACCATCCGCGGTATTATATGCATCCTCACCACCAGGGATTCTGTGGCAGCAGCCCTGTCATGGAATGCCTGGCGGTAGCCCCACCACAGAATCCCTGGCAGTAACGATGCTGGCGACAGGAATGCTCATTCCTGTCACCACTGCAGGACTCCCCAACTCCCCTGCTATGTAGGACCCTCCCCCCACCCCGACCCCATCTTAAGACGCCCAACCCCACAAATCGTGACACCCCCTACCCCGATCTCCAGTCTAACACCCCCATCCCATCCCAATTCCAACACCATCCCACCCCTACATACACGCATTCACACACGCACAAATCCACTTGCATACACAGAAACACACACAATACCCCCTCCATTCACACAAACCCACACCCCCATTCATGCACACAACACTCAACACCTCCCTCCCCGTTGGTCGATCACCTTAACTGGTGGTCGTGGTGGTTGTTCGGGAGGGAACAGGGGTCCATGGCACTTGGTCTGCCGCCAGTGACAAGCCAAAACAACACCACCACTCCTACTACTAAATCGTAATAGGCGTGGCAGTGTTGTGTTGAGGTGGCGGTGCCAGCGGAGCAACCTCCACTGCACGGCCAACTGTCAGTATGGCTGCTGGCGGCTCTCTGCCCAAATTACAGCAGAGAGCTGCCAGCAGTCATAATATGGTGGTCGGATGATCGCCATCACTTGGGGTCTTGGGGCTGGTGGGACTTCGGCAATCTACATTTTAGACCGCCAAAGACAAAATGAGGGCCTATGTCTTGTATGGGTCAAGGCTGGAGGTCCACATGTGACAAGTCACAATGACTCACCTCACAGGTGTAAGGTGTTTGTGCCCTCCCAGGTATACATGGTGCTATCACTCTGGGGAACTGTCACAAGTATTCCCATTCTTCATGGATGACATGCAAGTGGAAAGTGAGGCAACACAGTGAATTTTTCCACCCAACACACACTCAATACAGCTCACCTTGTACTATGCAAAGTGGCCTGATGTGGCCTCGTAAACATGATTCACTTGTGTGTGCAGCTGGAGTTGCACAAAGAGTGACCCTCTGGGGCCTTGAGGGGCTCATGAATTTGTCCCCAAGTAGATCATGGAGTGGTAGAGACACAATCTGTTCCTGAATTCCTGACTTGGAAACTTGTGGACAAAAAGCCAGGAAACAACTGTTAAAGCTATTCAACTTGGTTGTAGAGGAGAGGAAGACTAGACCTCTGGTGGTTGAAAAGCAAATTGTGAAAACAGAAAAGCTGGAACAGCCCAGCGCTTCTACTTGAGCAAGCAGTGGGCTCTTTTACTACTGTCAATCTCCCTTTGCCAGCAATACCACAAATTAATGAACCTCTGAATAGAGGACAACAGGATGTGTGCTGACCAGGACTGTATACAATGTCAGCTTACATTGAACATGAAGTCAGAAACACAGGCTAAAAGTTAAGTGCACAGCAGAGATGTCTGCCCACACAGTCCATATTTAGCAATGTGGTCCTGTTGGGGGGTGGTAAACAAATGTCACCCATACCATGGTTGATAATTCTGTATATTAAACATGTACCAGACAATGTACTGACAAATTTTGATGTGCAAAATTCCCCAGCTCTGTATGTTCAGAAAGACTCCTTTACAAAGTAGCAAATTAGCACATAACATATCATACTTAGGATGCATGATGCCAATGAAGATGTGGGTGTGTCCAGAGGTAGCCAGTGCAGGACACTCAAGTTATTTCCGTCACATTACTCTCAGGGACGTCCAATGAAATGTTTGCCTATGAGTGTGGAAAATAGTTGATCGGCGACTTGGTGTAACATGTAGATCATTGGCACATATCTCTAACATGTGGAATCATCACCATAATCCTTTGCTATTGATAATGAATATGTAGGTTATGTTACAGCTGCAGCCAGGACAACATCAGTGATAAGGATGACACCATCTAGGGATTTAGCAGACGTCTTGTCTGCAGCAGGGAAACCCACTGCCATCCAGCCATCAGGTAACTGTGCTATATGGTGCAGTAGTTGGAAATGGCCTTTCTGCAGGGTCACCTCCAAACTTTTTGCCTTCCTCTTTTTCTTTTTTCTGACCTAATTTTTGCTGGCTTTAGGACTCTGTGCACTTTACAACTGCTAATCAGTGCTAAAGTGCATGTGCTCTCTCCTTAAAACATGGTGACATTGGCTCATACCGAATTGGCTTATTTAATGTACTTGGCAGTCCCGAGTCAAGTGCACTACATGTGCCCAGGGCCTGTAAATTAAATGCTACTAGTCGGCTGCAGCACTGGTTGTGCCACCCACATAAGTAGCCCCCTAATTTGCATTTAAAAGTAATTGCCAAGCCTTAAACTCCCCTTTTTCTACATATAAGTCACCCCTAAGGTAGGCCCTATTGGGCAGGGTGCTATGTAGATAAAAGGCAGGAAATGTACCTGTGCAGTTTAGATGTCCTGGTAGTTTAAAACTCCTAAATTCATGTTTACACTGCTGTGAGGCCTGCTCCTTTCATAGGCTAACATTAGGGCTACCCTCATATACTGTTTGAGTGGTAGATTCTGATCTGAATGGAGTAACAAGGTCATATTTAGTATGGCCAGAATGGTAATACAAAATCCTGCTGACTGGTGAAGTTGGATTTAATATTACTACTTTAGAAATGCCACTTTTAGAAAGTGAGCATTTCTCTGCACTTAAATCCTTCTGTGCCTTACAATCCACGTCTGGCTAAGTTACTTGACAGCTCCCTTGTGCATTTCACTCAGGCAAACCCAAACACAGGATGCTCAGTCACACCTGCACACATCTGCATACTGAATGGGTCTTCCCGGGTGTGGGGTGCATTGTGCCACTTTGTAACCCCCTTGAGCCACATTATGCCTGCTCCACTCATAATGTATGCAAGGGGGTGTTCACCCATTAGGGGGACCAAAAAATGGTGCAAAGAAATGTAAAAGATTTCTTTGCACATTTTTAACTCCTGCACAGAGAAGGCGTTAAAAGGAGGCACACCATTATTTATAATGGGCCCGAATGTGCTTTGCAGGATTAGCATCAAATTTTTTTACGCTAATCCTGCAAAGCACCAAACTAATGTCAACATTTTGATGCTAGTTCCCTGACTACCACCTTGGTGCTTCGTATCTTAAATACAGAACACACATGGTGGCGTCAGGGGGGCGCAAAGGGGATTGGATGCAGCACCTTTTTTCTTAAATCTGCCTCTCTGTCTCACAGGTGATGAGGATGAAGATCTGAGTCTGGATAACAGAGCAAGTACCAGTGTCGGGCATTGGCAATCCAACTGAAGAATCCACGTCTCCTCCAAGTTGCCTTGTCAACTTCCAGAACAGCACAGGAGGGGGGAGGAAGAAGTAGAGGAGGAGGGAGATCAAGGGCTGAATACAAGTGACATCAATTTCAATCCCATTTCACTCCACTTGGCTCATGCATCTTGCACACAAATCCCACATCTACTGTGTTTGACATGGTGCCTCCTTTTACAACCCAGAGGATTGCCCATTCCCCACAAAGACCAGCCTACACCACACCTCCTCACAGCCCTCACATCCAGGTCAGACAGGTTGGTTCCCCAAGACACTCCAACTTTGCCAGTGTCTCCCAGGCCTTCTCTCCAACATTTGAGAGACATGGCAGCCCTGGTGAGGAGCAGGTAGCCCCTAGGCACAAATCTACTCCTAACAAACTCTTACTTGGCATCATCTCCCACTATTTGCTATTGGTATCCAAGGGCATCCGAGGCAGATATGGCTGACAGATACACATGTCAGAGAGTGGGACGAAGATTTTTTCCAGCAGCAGTCAGGATATTTGTGACATAGGGGCTACACTGTGTCTCATGTCCGACTTACTACAGGACATAGGACAACTCCCACAGTTGGTGCACAGACTGACCCAGGTTTTGGAGAGGATGGATAAATCCTGGCAAAACATGGGGAAGAGGCTGTATGACATCATACAGAGGGAGGAGTGTGCAAGACGCCATACATTGGCTATGAAGATGATAGAGGGGATACTCAAATGATACCAGCTTCTTCACAGTGAATGCACAGAGGGGAGCCAACACATCAACCTGCACCACCCCCCCCCAATCCACCATGGGAACACTCACCTTGCACATACCCACTTGCACTGTCACATATCTTCCCTGTAAAGACTCCAAGACCCCCTGTCCAGGCAGGCCCCCACACTGGACAGGCTCAGACACCCACTGTCCAAACAGACTTTCACACTGGACGGGCTCAGACAACCACTGTACTAGCAGACCACCAGAATGAAGAGGACTCGCTGTCCAAGTAGACCCCCACTCTGGATATGCTCAGACACCCACTGTTCCAGCAGACCCCCACACTAGACAGCTTTATACTCCCGCTGTCTAAGCAGACCCCCACACTGGACAGGCTCAGACACACTCTGTCCCAGCAGACCCCCACACTGGACAGGCTCAGACACCACTGTCCAAGCAGCTCCCCACACTGGACAAGTTCCATCCCCACCTGCAACTAAGTACTCCAGGAAACATTGCAAAGGTCCTCACCACAAAAACTGAGAACATGCAGCAAAGATCCCCCTTGAGCATGGTGGCATATGCGTGCACAGCACTATGTAAATAAATAAAAATGATCACATTTGAATTTGTTAGGTCATTAGTTGATGATGTATGTTCAAAGGCTTTATGTGGCTGTAGGCCAGGTATGTGTCTATAATGTAAAAAAGATATGTTTATTACCAGTGCTGTCTGTGTACAGTTGTGTCAAGTGAAAGACATGACTCACATATTGATATCTGTCACAATTGTGGGTGGTATAACCTACTGTAGTGAAAAAGCTTAACCTTAAGTTAAATCTAATAATCTGGTCCTGATTCTCAATGGCCATAAAAGCTGTATGTGTGAATTAATGAACTGCAGTTCAAGTTACCCAAATATACTGGGACAAGTGTTTCCTGTCCTCACTAGCTAGTCTTCTTCACAAGTCTACAAGTGGAGATGGAACAAGGTCTGGATGGAGCTGTCCACCCTGAAGCCATGGGCCCGATTCACAAACTTTAACTTAGAGCAATAATCTAAACTTAGACCTAAAGTCTCAGGCCCTGATTTATACTTTTTGTGCGCTGCATTAGCGTCATGTTTTGACGCAAAAGTGGCGCAAACTTACAAAATACAATTGTATTTTGTAAATTTGCTCCGCTTTTGCGTCAAAACATGATGCTAATGCGGCACAAAAAAATTATAAATCAAGGCCTCAGTTTACAAGTAAAGGTAAACTTTAGGTCTACATTTAGACTCATGGGCCCCAATTCAGAAACATAAACTGAGCTCGAAAGTCTAACTTTACACCAAACGTAAGTAGAGAGCTAACGTCTAACCTTACTCGTAGTACAGGTAGACTTTTGGTGTAAGTTGACCTTTGTGAATCAAGTCCCAAGTGTAAAATTTAGATATTTGGTACAAGTTAAGCTTTGTGAACTGGATCCCATGTGTCAATGAACACCCTGCAAGTGCAGACTTGACAGCCACAAAATATTGCTTATATTCTGCTGTGTAGCATGGTCTGATTCTACATAAATGCTTGAATGGGTGTACAAGTGCGAACCAGCCCTTGGCCCTGACTTTGCTAAGATGTGAGTGCATGCATTGGGGATGCCTGAAACTATCTGCCCTACTTCATGGCATGTGCCACATTTGACAGTTCAGGATGTTCTGTTGATGTAGCACACCAATTGGTACATGTGCAAAGTTGGCTCAGCTAGTGCATTTGTTCAACTTTGCGAATTCCGGAACCATATTGTGTGAGGCAGGTATTCCAAAGTCAGCCATTACTCCAAGATTAATAGTAATGTTTTTTTACACTGATGATACATACAAACAAGGCATGCATGTCACAGCTGAGAGAAGACGTGTGGCCACTTGACCTCACACTGCAGAGTGTCTTGCCTGTCCATTTGGCATTGCACCCAGCAATGATAAGTCCCTTTCTTCCCCAATCATGGTGGAGATATTGCATTTCTTCACAAGAAAGCATGAGTAATGCTTATTTACCCTATAGTGTCCAGCACACTACATGTCCCAGAATGCACTTTGGTCAATGTTTCCTTAATGATCTCATGGGGCACTGGCCTTATGACTGCTTCAGCAAATGCTTAGTATCTGTACATAATGACATGTGATACATGTTTGTATAGCTCTGTAAACAATCACACCATGATACCAGACACAGCATGCAGGCAATGCATTCACTAGATCTCTGCTGCTCCAACTCCTCTAGCTGAGGAAGGAGGGTTGGCCAGGCTGCACTCAGGATCCTCCTGTACAGTGGTGTGAGGTGAGGTGGGTGGACGTGGGGCTGGGAGGACTGCCCCAGCATTTCTTGGGCCACCAGACGGACCCAACACTTCAGGTTCTCCCAGTGCATGCCGCATGTGCGGGCCGCAGGTGCTATATGCCCACTGCACTGCACTCCCAGAGCAGGCTTCAAACTGCATTGCTCAACTGGTCCTCAGGGACCACATAAAGCTGAGGGTAGTGGTCCAACATGCCCCCAGCTAAGATGTCCAATTCCCTTTCAATGAAGGTGGGGTGCCCTCTCCTGAGCTAACTCAACCATGTTGGGGGCAGTCATAGTGTATAGAGCAGCAGGATGGCAAATGATCCTATCTGTAGCAGAAGATGACTCAGAATGACTAGAAAATGACTGCCTGCAACTTCATGTCTGGAGCTTCCTGCCTTGCCTTTTCTCTATGTTACTTTCTCTTGATTTTCATTGGGTTCTGTACGCCCCACATCTGGATCGTAAAATCTGCTTGAAGGGGCTGGCAGTGTCAGAATGAAGAAAAAACAACATCTTAAGAGAAGTGACAAATGAAAATCAAACGTGACACATACAAGCATATAGTAACAGCAGGTATACTGAGGGAGGAATGTAATGTTTTGTGGTTACACATTACACTAAAGAATTTCCCAGCACAGTTTTGCACTTTGCAGTGCGTTATGGTACATGTGGTCCACATATCTTACTCACAACTTGGGAAACTGTGCTGTCTCACCAGTGCAGGCTCAGGTTGTAATATCAATCCCAGAACACATAGGCCCTCATTACAACCCTGGCGGTCGGTGATAAAGTGGCTGGTAATTATGACCAGGGCGGAAAGATCTCCGAAAGACAGCCAATCTACCACACCGATTGCCAGGGCGGAAACAACAGCCCCCACGGCGGTAGCCGCCTACAGCCAGGTGGAAGTCAATTACTTTCGCCCACCATATTAATACCCTGAAAACCGCCACCTTTTTTGGGGCGGTACCAACAACATCAAAAGCTTGGCGGAAACTGAGCTCAGAAGTGAAAGGACTCAACATTGGAGGCACAGGGAATAACCACTCTGCAAGGAACCAGAACTGCATGTTTTTCCATTGATATTCTACGTTCTGCTCCACAACGAACACCAACGCCGGCGAAGACGACAACGGTGAGTACAGCCACCTAGCACACAAGGGAGGGGGGAAGAGAGTGACACACACACGCACAACACACACCCCACACACACAAACCATACACACACCCATATGCATTACAAAAATAATTTGACCCTGTAGCTTGGCACAATAATGCAAGAACAAAACGATTTTGCTAAAGTGTTTGTAATAAGATCAACACAGTAGAAATAATAAGTTAGGCAAGACAATAGATATATCCAAAAAAGTAGAAATAACTCAACTTCATAACAAGGGTTCTGTAATACCAAAATCCCTATGAAACACAAATAAGAAGCTAGCCCCAAAAAATACCCAAAGGGCCGAAAACTATCCTTCATATTGAGAAAATAAACAAACAATACATTTTATACACTAAAGATGTATACTCTATATAATCAGACAATAGAAAAAATAGAGAAAAGACATGGTCAAAACTCCCTATGCCAGGACAATTGCAAATAAAAACATACATTCATGCAGACTCAATCACACTATAAAAACAACCAAGACACACCTATCACGAAGACATGTCGGAAAAGAAAGGGAACAACGTTTTCATTCTCCTCTAGTTTGATCTAAAGAAACAGATTACAACAATAAAGTAATGTTCTTCAAATATCTATATACATATCCAGAGGAATCAATATCATGCCATGTTACACAGGCCAGCTCTTCATACGTAGAGACGATTATAAATAATAGGACAGTCTTTCCTTGTGTGTTGATGTATTGTCTCCTAAATCAATCTCCCTTATGAAAGTGGTGAAACACAAATCCGGTCCAAAGTCTTGGTCCCGGTGAAAAAGTGCTGACATATGTTTAGTTGACGAGTGACCTCAAGGGACATTCACCTTCATCAGGGCACACAACTTATTCGAAAGTCTATAATAATCCCTAGGGGGGACTGTAATAGTTCTCAATTCAAATGCTTGGTTGACTCTTACTGTTCCACAGTGAGTGTAGTAAATATTGATTAGAGTATCTCATGATCAGGGGACTTGAGCCAAGCCAACAGAACATTCCATCTATGTTCCAGGGGTCCCACATGCGATTCAAGAAAGAATAAGCACGTGGTAAATAGATATTTCAACCAGGGGAGGGAAATGAGATGACCTCACCTATAAAGGTGTGTCAGATAGAGTCGGCCCCGTCCGTGGAACTCAACTGTGTTCATCCGAATCACGATGCAATCTCAAAAGACAATAGATATATACATATTTACAGAAAAAAGGGGCACAGACCAGTCCTCAATTTGCATGGGCCAATTGGCCACAGGCCAAAGTCCAAGGCCACACATGTCACCTGCTTCAGCACAGAAAGAACACTGAAGGGGCATCAGTTGGTAAATAGGCAGGCACCTCCGGGGGATTGGGGATGGGGGGGCACCTCAGCCAGGAGATGTGACAATACCACTGGTTCTGGAGGGGGCAATGTGTCCTGTGCTTGATCCTGGGGAGTACAGGGTCACAATCTCTCAGGTGGGTGTCTTATACACTGGTTCTGGAAGGGGCAACTTGCCCTGTGCTTGATCCTGGGGAGTGCAGGGTCACAGTCTCTCAGGTGCGTGTCCTACCCACTAGTTCTGCAGTGGGCAAAGTGCCCTGAGCTTTATCCTTGGGAGTGCAGGACCACAGTCTCTCAGTTGGGTGTCTTACCCACTGGTTCTGGAGGGGGCAATGTGCCCTGTGCGTTAACCTGTGGTGCGAGAGTGATGGGCCACAGTCTCTCAGGTGGGTGTCTTACCCACTGGTTCTGGAGGGTGCAACATGCCCTGAGCTTTATCCTGGGGAGTGCAGGGTGACAGTCTCTCAGTTGGGTATATTGCCCACTTGTTCTGGAGGGGGCAACGTGCCCTGTGCCTGGTCCTGGGGAGTGATGGGCCACTGTTTATCAGGTGAGTGTCTTACCCACTGGTTCTGGAGTGGACAGGCAGCACAGCAGCCCATGGAGGCAGGATTACATACCGTCTGCCGGCGGTGATGGCAGCACAGTGGTGGTGCTGCTGGTGGGGGAGAGGCTCCTATCCATCCCCTGCAATCAACGGATGGCTGCATAGCCGTGGTGATGCTGGTGGGGGGAGGCTCCTGCCCATCCCCTGCAACACCGGAGGGCTGCACAGTGGTGGTAATGCTGGTGGGGGGAGGCTCCTGCCCATCGCCTGCAACCGTGGATGGCTGCACAGTGGTGGTGCTGCTGGTGGGGGGAGGCTCATGCCCATCCCCTGCAACCTCGGATGGCTGCACAGTAGTGGTGCTGCTGGTGGGGGGAGGCTCCTGACCATCCCCTGCACGCCCGGGCAGATGCACAACCATGGTTGGTAGTGAGGGCTCCATCACAATTCCTGGTCCAGGCTCCTTTCCCTTCCTGCCTGCTGCTGCAGACTACTTGCCCTTCCTGCCTGCTGGTGCAGGGTCCTTGTTCTTCCTGCCTACTGGGGCAGACTCCTTGGCCTTTTGGGGGGCAGTTGCAGGCTCCTTGCCCTCCTTGCCAGCTGGGGCAGTCTCCCTCCACTTTAGGCTGGTTGGTGCAGGCTCCTTTCCCTTCAGTACATGTGGCCTGGATCCCTTTTCACCACGAGTGGGTGTGGTTAGGACTGAGCCTGTGGACTGTGTGGCTGAGGTGCTTTACTGGGCTCATCATACCCTGCCCATAGGTGCAGGAGGCGGGGAGAGGTAGGGAAGAGATCAATGGTGGATAGGAACAGTTTTTTAGGGACATTGGGGTGGGAAGAGGGAGAAAGAATGGGAGTGGAGGATGAGGGAGTGGTTGTTGGAGGTGTCTGTCTGCTGCTTTTGGGTGCAGGTGCATGGCCTGTATGCTGTTGTGAGGTGGATGGCTGTTGGGTGACTGAGTGCTTGAGTTTGTGTACTTTAGGAGAGGGGGATAGACACAGTGGGAGAGGACACAGGGGACGTGTGCATGGCTGTTGTGGAGGTGTCTGCCAGTGAGGTGTGTGTTCTGCTTGGTGAGGTGATGATGCCGGTAGTGGGTAACGATGTAGTTCATGCAGGTGTGAGTGTAGATGTGGCTAGGAGGGAGGTGGTGGAGGGGGAGTAGGGGGAGACATTGGAAATAGTGGATGTTGTTGTGTCTGCAACTGGATGGTGTTTGTGTGAGAGCCTGTGGGATGAAGTGTGGTGCTTGTGTTTGCCTGTGACACTCTTGGGTGTTGTCTTGTGGGCATGCTCGTCTGTATGTGTGCTTGGGATAGGTTGGGGTTGAGGGGAATGGGACTGGGCAGGGGAAGTTGGAGGGGGGACGGTAGGAATAGGGACAATGGCTGCCATCAGAGAGGAGCCCATAGTGCATGCACATCAATGAAGCTTCCACTGGCATCACAGACACCCTGCGTGTTGATGAAGTGCCAGAGGTATCTGTTGTATCCAGCACATGTGGGAAGTGGGAAATGAGTTAGAAATCCCTAGCTACCCTGTACCTTCTGGAGAGTGTATGGGGCATTCTTATGACAATGACCTGCAGCTCTGTATCTGATGAAGGCATCGGGACTGAGTTGTATGGGGATTCCCAAAAGGTGACCTGTGACTCTCCGGAATGACCCTGTAGGAAAGAAGTGGAGAGCTGCTAGGATCTTGACATACGGTGGGATCTCATGGGAGCAGCAGGTTACTGAGTCCAGATCCTTCTCCCACTCACAAACCATCTTCAAGATGATATCGGGGGAAAATGGTATCTGGCCAGGACATCTTGACTGGATATCCCAAAGAGGTTTATCCTTTGTTTAAGATCCTCCCTACTATCCTCCTCCTTCTCCTCAATTGATGCTGACACATAGCAAGGGGCAAAGCGTCAAACACAGTCAGCGACGTATTGCAAGGTCTGAAAGGATTTGTTTGTGTCATCTTTGCTTTTATGTGTGCAGAAATGCTAGGATTGGTTGTGGGCTGAGGAGTTTCTGCTGGATCTTGGTGGGGGTTGGTAGGCACTCTCACAGGTGTGTCACCATCCATTTCTGGCTGATCCGTCCTGAGTGTAGATTAGATGATCTGCCCCAAGTGCGAATGATCTGCCCTGAGTGCGAATGTAAAGATACTAATCATAATTTACCTTTGTGAATACCATGCAGGCGTAAACTTACACTTTTGGGGGGTCATTACAACATTGGCGGTAAAAGGCCCTTACCGCCGTGCAGAAGACCGCCAGGACACCGCCGTGGCGGCGGTAGTCCGCCACAGCTATTATGACCCACATCTCGGAATCCGCCGAAATACAGACACCCACACAAGTCCGCCACACCAAAGGTCAGTGTTAAACTGGCGAAAACAAATCCTCCACCTCCACGCCAACAGAAACACACCCATGCTATTACGACCCACGAATCCACGTAGCGGTCTTTCAACCGCGGTATTCCATTGGCAGTACACACCGCCACCCTCAAAATATACACACATCTTCAAAACACCGCCACATTGGACAATTACAAATACACGCACCTGACACACATACAAACAACACTCCCACACACCCAACACAATAAAAAACACACCCCCACATCACCCACAAACCCCTATGACCAAAATTTACGGACGAAGGCCAGAGAGACAGGACAGCCAAGACAACACCACCATACAGAGTCACACAACACCATCACCCACACCACATCCACGCACAAAACACCACACACCACTACACATCACCACACACATCAACACTCACACTGCCCCACACATCACATACACCACCCCATGTCACGCCAAAGACACCCCCGCTTCTCCGAGGAGGAGCTCAGGGTCATGGTGGAGGTAATCATCCGGGTAGAGCCACAACTATTTGGCTCACGGGTACAGCACACCTCTATAGCCAGGAAGATGGAGCTATGGCGCAGAATCGTCGATAGGGTCAACGCTGTGGGACAACACCCAAGAAATAGGGAGGACATCAGGAAGAGGTGGAACGACCTACGGGGGAAGGTGCGTTCAGCGGTCTCCAGGCACAACATTGCGGTACAGCGGACTGGCGGCGGACCCCCACCTCCTCTCCCACAACTAACAACATGGAAGGAGCAAGTCTTGGCCATCATGCATCCAGAGGGCCTCGGAGGAGTCGGTGGAGGATGGGACACTGGTAAGTCAAATCTTAACTATCATATCCCCCACCCTACCTGAATGCTATCACACACCCCCACCCTCACACCCTCCCCTATCACTCCAACACCTAACTAATGTAATAAGAACACAAACCACACATCCCAACACCAAGCCCTGCATGACACAACTAAGCATGGTCACCCCTCACTAAAGCATGCCCACTGCACATACCCAGAACACCCCCTAACCATCATCACACAAGCCCCCACACAGGAATGCTACCACTGGAGTACACAGACACCCACCCATTGCACAACATCACACACACACATGCTATAATCATGCTCTTATGCCCCTGCAGGAACCCGAAGGACCGTCACCACACCAGAGGGTCCAAACAACACCACTCCACCCCCAGAAGAGGCCCACAGTGACGACAGCAGCTCTGCCCTATTGGATCCTGATGACCAGCCTGGACCATCGTGGGCCTTGGGACAGTTGGTTCCCCTCGCACAGGCACAGCCCACCACAGACCTTCCACCCTCTGGTAACACCAGCACAGCACCCACCCAGCGGGCCCAAACCTCCGTACCAGGACAGGTCAATCAGCTGTGTGTCCACCTCTACAGGGAACCCAGGATAACCCACCACCCCAACAACAACAGGGACCTGGGGGCAGTGGTAGTGGGCACACGGTCCAGGGGACGGAGGCACAGGAACACAGGGGAACTGGGAGGGCTGCTGTGTGACAGGGGGCGGACAGGCCAAGGGAACCCACTCTCCACAAGGCCCTATCCTCCATCATGGGAGCATACCACCACTCCCAGGAGACGATGGCTACAGTCCTGGCCAAGTTTCAGGAGACCCAGCGACTGCATGAGGACTAGTATTTGGGGTTCAGGGAGGAGCTCAGGACCATCAGCTCCGCCCTGGGCACCATCGTAGGGGTGCTGAAGGACATGCAAGAAACCATGAGGGACACCGTGGCACTCCAAGGGGCCCCTGACACCAGCCAGGACGATGAACTGCCCACTACCTCCGCCGGCGCTAGTGGACAGGACACCCCGCCACAGGACCACCACACCAGCACCCCAACCCCTGCAGACGGACAACCACCACGCAAGCGGTCCCTGAGAGCCGGGAACAGGACAGAGCAAGATGGCAAGACCCCCGCCAGGAAATGAGACCACCCTGATTGTCCCCCCACTGACCCACTTTGATACCCTGTCCATACTTGAAATGCCCCAGCTCCACTTCCTATGCCCAGATGGGCAAAGCACCTGTGAGACTCATGGACTGGACTCTGCCATGGACATTCCTCCACCATCACCCATCCTCATATTACAACCCCCTCCCAATTCTGAGCACTTCAATAAACACCCTTGAAACAAAAAACAATCTTGAGTCAGTCTGTGAGATTGTAAATATGTATTATCAATGACAGAGTCATAATGCGTTCCCCATTGTAAAACCAACATACCTATGTCACACATCACAAGTCCTTGAAGGATGCAAGCAGATAACACACGTTGGTAACCACACCTGTGAAACAGTAATGGAAAGGAACAACTCAGTTACCAAATACTGGTTGATATCGACAGACAGGATAGAGGTAGACATGTGAAAGTTAATGTAATGGAAAAAAAGAAAATGTTCTCACCTGTGTGTCACTGGAAATATTGCTGTATGACTGACTCCCTGTTGTCGTTGTCTTCTTCCTCAGCTTTCTCCTCATCACTGTCCACAGGCTCCAGAGGCTCCACAGCTGCCCCAACACCGTCATATGGACCATCCTCCTGCAGAAAGGGCACCCAGCGTCGCAAAGTCAAATTATGAAGCATGGAGCAGGCGATGATGATCTCGCTCACCTTCTTCGGTGAGTAGAATAGGGAACCACCTGTCAGATGGAGGCACCTGAACCTGGCCTTCAGGAGGCCGAAGGTGCGCTCGATCACCCTCCTAGTCCGCCCATGGGCCTCATTGTAGCGTTCCTCTGCCCTGGTCCTGGGATTCCTCACTGGGGTCAATAACCATGACAGGTTGGGGTAACCAGAGTCCCCCATTAGCCACACCCGGTGCCTCAGGAGTTGACCCATCTTATCAGGGATGCTGCTATTCCGCAGGGTGTAGGCGTCATGCACTGAGCCAGGGAACATAGCATTTACCTGCGAGATGTACTGGTCTGCCAAACAGACCATCTGAACATTCATGGAATGATAACTCTTCCTGTTCCTGTACACCTATTCACTCCTGTGGGGGGGGGAGCAGAGATACATGGGTGCCATCGTTGGCAACAATGACGTTGGGATATGTCCAAGGGCATAGAAGTCACCTTTCACTGTAGGCAAATCTTCCACCTCAGGGAAAATGATGTATCTCCTTACATGTTTTAGCAGGGCAGACAACACTCTGGACAAAACGTTGGAAAGATAGGCTGGGACATCCCTGATGCCATGGCCACTGTCGTCTGGAATGACCCACTTGCAAGGAAATGGAGCACTGACAGCACCTGCATGTCAGGGGGGATTCCAGTGGGATGGCGGATTGGTGACATCAGGTCTGGCTCTAACTGGGTACATAGTTCCTGGATTGTGGCACGGTCAAACCTGTAGGTGATGATGACATGTCGTTCTTCCATTGTCAACAGGTCCACCAGTGGTCGGTACACCGGAGGATTCCGCCATCTTCTCACATGTCCCAGCTGACGGTGCCTACGAAGGACAAGAGCAACGAATCAGTCATTTTTCATCCAGATATGTACCCACAGTTACACACAAGACTACACCAATCAAAAAACACTTCCTGTATGTGTGTTGAGTGTAGGCCTGGCTATGTGTGACGCAGAGGTAAATGAAGCCATGTGGGCCCCTGAAATGGCGGCTGCCTGTCCTCTAAACTGGGACATTGGGATTGTGGGGTAACAGCGCTGGCGTTGCACACCATGGCGGTAGGCAGTCGTAGACCGCGGCGCAATGCAGCATTGGTTAACACTGGACCCTATGGGTCCCAGGAGCCAATGAACAGGTGTGCCGGCGGTGATGATGCGCACCGCCGCAGATGTCACTGCCGCGGACGTTACTGCCATTTTCTATCTATTCAATCACTAGATACCTGACCTTCGACAGGAGAGGACCTCCACTGCAAGTGCTGCTGTGACCTCGGTCTGGAAGCTACGATGGCTGCTGCGTCTGGGGAAAGGGCCCCTGCCTTCACTGCTCAGGAGTTGGAGAAACTGGTAGACGGGGTCCTCCCCCAGTACACGCTACTCTACGGTCCTCCAGACCAACAGGTTAGTACACAGGGAGCACGTTGTATGGGCTAGGCCTGGGTGGAGAGGGCTGGTTGGAAGAGGGAAGGGGGCAGAGTTCAGGGAACAATAATGCATGTCAATGAATGGGCCACATGGCTACAGTAGGGAGGGGGGCCACTCATATCGACGGTGCAGTTGGTAATGACTTCTCTGCTTCCCTTGTGCATGTCATGTAGGGCAGTGCCCACCAGAAGAGGGACATTTGGCGTGCCGTCGCCAAGGAGGTCCGGACCCTGGGGGCCCACCAGAGACGGGGCACCCACTGCCGGAAAAGATGGGAGGACATTCGCCGCTGCAGCAAGAAGACGGCGGAGGCTCAGCTGGGGATGGCCTCCCAACGTGGGAGGGGTGCCCGTCGCACAATGACCCCCCTGATGTTCAGGATCCTGGCGGTGGCCTACCCGGAGTTGGATGGGTGCTTGAGGGCATCACAGCAGACACAAGGGGGTGAGTACAACCTCATTCTGCGGACTTTGCGCGGGTGGGGGAGGAGGCCTGTGGGTGTACCTAGGCCAGGCAGAAACACGAAGACTAGGCCCCTCTGTAAAGCAGCCCATGTGGCACTGTACCCCACCTCAGTAGAGTGCCAAGTCGAGGTATAGTTGCCCCTGTGGCATCCACGTGTGCAGATGTCCGCCATGTAGGCCATTTCCCAGAAATTGCATATGCAGAGGGCAGGAGCACGGCGTAATGCAGGGGGCTGCTGTGTCTGTCTTGTCCGCCAACGGTCGCGGAATGCCATGCACTCAACCGGTCTTTCTTCTGTCTCCCCCCCCTCTGTTCTGCTCTCCCTGTTCTTTTGTGCATCAGCATCATCAGGTGGAGGTACAGTGGCACCGGAGCACGAGGGAGCTGCAACCCACATGGCCAAGGAGGGCCACACCACGGACTCAGAATGCACCAGTGGGACGTAGGGTGAGGGGAGCTT
Source organism: Pleurodeles waltl (assembly GCF_031143425.1). Lineage (NCBI taxonomy): Eukaryota > Metazoa > Chordata > Amphibia > Caudata > Salamandridae > Pleurodeles > Pleurodeles waltl. The sequence goes on from NC_090447.1 coordinate 920,315,381, forward strand.
CACGTCGGCCACCGGATCACCAACCAGCGACACGGACTCGTCCGACGATGGGAGCTCCCTTATGGTGGCGGCACCATCTGTGCGCCCCACTTCTACAGGTACAGCCGCCACCTCCCCTACCAGCACCGCCCTCCCAGCAGCCCCTCAGCCTTCGCCCCGTGCCTGCTCACCCAGGAGGGTGGGCATCACCTTCGCCCCAGGCACCTCAGGCACTGCCCCAGTCACCCCTGCTGCCCTCAGTGAGGAGGCCATTGACCTCCTCAGGTCACTCACTGTTGGGCAGTCTACCATTGTGAATGCCATCCAGGGTGTAGAACGAGAGTTGCACCATGGTAATGCATTCCTGGAGGGCATTCATTCTGGTCAGGCTGCCCATCAGCGATCGTTCAACGCTCTGGCCTCAGCACTGACGGCAGCCATTGTCCCTGTCTCCAGCCTCCCTCTTCTGACTCCCTCCACCCAGTCCCAGTCTCCTGTTCCTCTGCCTATCCCATCCACACCATCAGACCAGCCTGCACACACCTCTACACCCAAGGGCAGCTCATCCAGACATAAGCACCACAGATCCCAAAAGCATTCACCCAAGCAACATCCAGATGCAGACATGCCAACAGTCACTACCACCTCTGTGTCCCCCACCTCCTCATCTCCCTCCTCCCTCCCTGTGACATCTCCACTCACACCTGCATGCACACCACCATCAGTCAGTACTTCCATCACCAGCACACCCTCCATTACAGTCCGCACACGTGCAGTCACCACCCCCACTGCCATTTACACGTCCCCTGTGTCCTCTCCCAGTGTGTCTGTCACCCCCTCTTCCAAAGCACACAAACGCAGGCAGCCACCCACCCAACAGCCATCCACCTCACGACAGCCTCCGTCACAAGCACCTGCACCCAAAGACAGCACACTTGACTCTCCTACAACCACATCCTCTTCCTCCACTCCCAAACCCACTACACCTACCCGTCCCTGTCCTCCCCAAGTCCTTTTCCTTTCCAACCTTGAGCTCGTTCCAATCAATGACCCACCCCCTCCATCTGGTAAGACCAAAAAAAGCACCTCAGCCACCACCAGCCCTGCATCTACTGTAACCATAGTGCAGGGCTATTGGAGTCCACCAGATCCTAGGGCAGGAACATCGGCCAGCAGCAAGGGGACAGCCAGCCCCCCCCCCCCTGGGAAGAGGACAAAAAAGAAAAAAGCCCGGCGCGACAAGCCTGAGACGGCTGCCACCAAGGACAGTAGCCTTGCCCCGTCACCTGCCACATCATCCAAGGGAGGCAAGGGCCACAGAGCTCCAGCGAAGGAGGGCAAGGGCAGCAGGGCGGAGAAGTCAGGCAGCAGGCGAGCTGCCCAGGAGGGCCCCACCAGCCCCATTCCAGGTGTGACGGACCACACCCACGGGCCCAGGACTCCATCACAGGAGGGCGCCGTGACCGCAAGTTCGGATGGTGAATGAGCGGGAAGTCTTGCCCAGGACTGGCTCCCTAGACAAGCACCGCTGAACGGGCCCCGCCGGGACAAGAACCGCTGAACGGGCCCTGCCGGGAGGAGCACCGCTGAACAGGGCCCCGCCGGGAGGAGCACCGCAGAACAGGGCCCCGCCGGGACAAGAACCGCTGAACAGGGCCCCGCCGGGAGGAGCACTGCTGAACAGGGCCCCGCCGGGAGGAGCACCGCATAACAGGGCACCGCCGGGAGGAGCACCGCTGAACAGGGCCCCGCCGGGACAAGAACCGCTGAACAGGGCCCCGCCGGGACAAGAACCGCTGAACGGGCCCCGCTGGGAGGAGCACCGCTGAACAGGGCCCCGCTGGGAGGAGCACCGCTGAACAGGGCCCCGCCGGGAGGAGCACCGCAGAACAGGGCCCCGCCGGGACAAGAACCGCTGAACAGGCCCCGCCGGGACAAGAACCACTGAACGGGCCCGCCGGGACAAGAACCAGCTGAACAGGGCCCCGCCATCACAAGCACCGCTCCGCTGGGCCCTTCCTGTCAAGCACCGCTCCGCTGGGCCTTCCTGTCAAGCACCGCTCCGCTGGGCCCTTCCTGTCAAGCACCGCTCCGCTGGGCCCTTCCTGTCAAGCACCGCTCCGCTGGGCCCTTCATGTCATGCACCGCTCCGCTGGGCCCTTCCTGTCAAGCACCGCTCCGCTGGGCCCCGCCGTCTCAAGCACCGCTCCGCTGGGCCATTCATCTCAAGCACCGCTCCGCTGGGCCCTTCCTGTCAAGCACCGCTCCGCTGGGCCCTTCCTGTCAAGCACCGCCCCGCTGGGCCCTTCCTGTCAAGCATCGCTCCGCTGGGCCCTTCATCTCAAGCACCGCTGGCCCATTGACTGTGCCGGTTCTGTGTCGAGCAGGGCTTCAGGAAGCACTCGGGCACCATGCCTCCTCCAATAACAGTGGAGTCGGTAATCCATCTGATGGACTGTGGCTTTGCACCCCCCAGGATGGGACAGTGGGCATGGAGGCCCCTCGTGGATCTGGCGTCGTGGACTCATGTGGCTGAGGTGCCCCCCCTTCCCTTCCCCCTGAGGTGCCTGTAGTTTTATCATCTGATGCACCTGCAGTGTTCTCTCCAATGGTATCTGGTCTCCTGTGTGGGCTTTGCCCATGTGTTTGTGCACATTGGCCCACGGACTATGGAACTTTGACGGAATGTGCAGGACTTTTTGCCTATTGATATCTTGTTGACTATGTTCATTCCTTATTTTTGTATCTTTTATATGGCATATTTGCCATTCCTTCAATGGAGCTATTTATACATATATTTTATAGATAATTTAAATTGTTTCTTTGCATTATTCCGGGGGGTTTGTGTGGTGTCACTCTGACTTGTTGCTCGGCATTGGGGTGTAGGTATTTGTGGTGGGGGGGTGGGTGTATGGGGCATGTGTGTGCCCGTAAGCTTTTCTCCTCCCCCATCCCCTGTGTCGTAGGTGCAGTACTCACCTTTGTCGTCTGCGCCGGCGTTCGTACTCCTGGTAGATGAGCAGGTAGACAATAGCTGGTAGGATGTGTAATTCGGGCTCCATGCTGTCCTCCGTCCTCGTGGAGTGTGTATAGGTGAGCGTTTTCCCGTTCGTAGTCTGTTTCCGCCGTGTTTTTATCGGCGGGGCTCCCGCCCCGGAAAAGGTAGGGGATTGGTGAGTTGTGATAGGGTGGGCGGTACATTGTCTGCCGCCTGCCTGTTGGCGGTGACCGCAGCGCTGTTTGTCGGTCCCGCCGTGGCGGTCGGAGTGTTAATGTGGCGGCCTGTGTTGGCGGTTCCCGCCAGAGTTAGAATACCATTTTTTTGACCGCCGGCCTGTTTGCGGGTTGGCCGCCGCTTTATCACCGACCGCCAGGGTCAGAATGACCGCCTTAGTCTCTTTTTCTGAGATTTTCTTTACCGGGACGAACCAGCAAATCAGGCCGGGTTGCGGTTGAGGCAAGCCGGCTAGCGTTGCCGCGGCGGGCCGGTCCCTCTATGGAGCTTTTTTACAAAAGTTGTCCAGACTTCTCCAAACTTCTGGGGCTTCTCCCAGATGTCCTTTTAAGGTTCTTTTGGGGTCCACAGCTCACCCCAAGGGTCCAGCAGTTCTGAGATGGTCCTTGGGGGGGTGCAGACTACAACTCCCAGAATGCACCTGGCACAAACTCCTTTTTGGCCACTTGACAGTGGTCAGCTGGTCGCTTTCTTCAGGGGTTGGTGCAGGGGACTCTGGTTAGCAATTTTTCACCTGTAGCAAACAGGGAGTCCCTCCTTGAACCAGTTGAAGCCAGGCAAAGTCCTTTTTGTGGTGAAGCCCAAGTGTGCAGCTGGTGCAGTCCTTCTGAGTGCAGGTTTCAGGTGCAGGCCAGGGGTCCAGCAGGGCAGTCATTCTTCTTCTGCTGTTCTTCCTTGTTGGATGTGGTAGGGAACTGAGTTGTGGGTGCAGGTCTGCCAGTTTTATCCTTGCTCCTGGGTGAAAAGCAGGGGGGTCCTGGTTCTCCAATCAGGTGCAGGGTCCTTCCCCCTGTGATGACCACTTCCTGGGAAGTGTGGCAAAAATCAATCCCAGGAGACAACATTCTCCAAAAATCCATCATGGCTGAATTTGATATTTGGAGGTTACATCTGGCTGAGCCCACCCACTGGTGTGGCTAAAAATCATAAACACACCCCTCTCCTGCCCTCTCCTAATCTAATCAAGGGGGCACCTAGTTATCTGGGGTTGCAGGATGTGGGGGTGTTGCTGGTTGCTCCAAATGTCCTTCTCTGCCTTTGAAGACCAGTTTGGCAGCCCTCCCCCTTCCTGCCTCACCATCTGCTGAGGGGAGATTCCTTCCCACAGGCACATTCCTTTGTGTGAAACCAGGCCACTTCACACCTCATCAAGGCAGCTTGGCCAAGATGCTCGAGGCTGGCCAATCAGAGCACAGCAGCAAAAACAATGCAGGGCTGAAATTGGCAACTTTTCAGGTAAAGTTTAAAACTCTTTACCTGAACAAGTTATATTAAATCCAACAACTGGAAGTTGTGGGATTTATTACAACAATTAATTTGATACCAAACTCTTGGTATGCATAATTTAAGGAGACTTTAAAAATGAAAATAAAGGCCCGTATTTATACTCCGTTTGCGCCGAATTTGCGTCGTTTTTTTCGACGCAAATTCGGCGCAAAACTAACGCCATATTTATACTTTGGCGTTAGACGCGTCTAGCGCCAAAGTATTGGCAAAGAGCGTCATTTTTTTGCGTGAACGCCTTCATTGCGTTAATGAGATGCAAGGAAGGCGTTCCCGTCTAAAAAAATGACAGCGACGCAAATGCGTCGTATTTATACTCCCGGGCAAAAATCACGCCCGGGAGGTGGCGGGTCAAAAAACCCCGCATTTGCGCCACATTTTAACGCCTGGGTCAGGGTACGCGTTAAGGGGCCTGTGGGCTCAAAATGAGCCCACAGGTGCCCTCCCCTGCCCCCAGGGACCCCCCCTGCCACCCCTGCCCACCCCAGGAGGACACCCAAGGATGGAGGGACCCACCCCAGGGACATTCAGGTAAGTTCACGTAAGTATAATTTTTGTTATTTTTCAATTTTTTTTGGGTGGCATAGGGGGGCCTTATTTGTGCCCCCCTACATGCCACTATGCCCAATGACCATGCCCAGGGGACAGAAGTCCCCTGGGCATGGCCATTGGGCAAGGGGGCATGACTCCTGTCTTTACTAAGACAGGAGTCATTTAAATGGCGTCTGGGCATCGAAAAAATGGCGCTAATCGGGTTAAGACGATTTTTTAGCGTCAACCCGACTTGCGCCATTTTAAGACGCCCTAGCGCCATTTTCCCCCTACGCCGGCGCTGCCTGGTCTACGTGGTTTTTTTCCACGCACACTAGGCAGCGCCGGTCTGCTTGCGCCGGCTAACGCCATTCCATAAATACGGCGCCCGCATGGCGCTTCGGAATGGCGTTAGACGGCGCTAAATTTTTTGACGCTAAACTGTGTTAGCGCAGTTTAGCATCAAAAAGTATAAATACGGGCCAAAGTCTCCCCATTCTAGCCTACGAAGGCCATTTACTACAATGAGGGAAAACGAATTTGGCTGTTTTTACCTCACCAGGGCTTATAAAACTATTTTTATAAAGTCCCTGCTTATAGTTACATGGCACCCAGCCCTAGGGGCACATAGGGCACCCCTTAGGGGTGACTTATATGTAAAAATAAGGTAGTTTAAGACTTTGGAACTACTTTTAATTCCAAAGTCGAATTTGCATATAACTTTAATTTAAAAGCAGCCAGCAAGGCAGGCCTGCCTTTAAAATGACACTGGGCACCTCAGCAGTGCACCTATGGGTGCACCACCTATGCTGTGGTCCCTAAACCTACATGCCCTACCATATACTAGGGACTTATAGGTAGGTTAACTTAGCCAATTATAATTAGCCTAATTTGCATATCCATTTTACACAGAGCACAGGCCCCGGGACTGGTTAGCAGTACCCAGGGCACCATCAGAGTCAGGAAAACACCAGCAAAAAGTGGAAAATGGGGGCAAAAAGTTAGGGGGCCTCTGCAATCAGCCCTGTTTTCCCACAGAGTTGGTGTCATGTCAGTCCCTGTAAAACATACATTATACAAAGGCCATCTCCCCAAGTGAGTACACTTCAAATGTGAGCTGTACAATAGATGTCTTTAAACAGGTAAACACTGGGCTGGGGAGTTAAGTAACAGTAAATGAGGCAAAAGGTGAGATATGATTATGCATGACATAGCATGTTGGTGACATTTTCTGTGTTGTGAGTTACCAAACTCCACTCCCCCTAGGTATTCCTGTCAAACCCTCAGGATGCAAGATGGCCAATACTTCTCCTCCCAATGATGGAGATGTACTGGGGTACTGGGAGGGCCACAATCAGTCTACTTGGCCCGCAGCTTGTGCCAGGAGACCAGGGAATGGATCTTGCCCCTTAGGTCGTTGCACCTCTTTCTGATGTCCTCCCTTGTGTGCAGGGTGGTACCTACAGCATTGACTCTGTCGACGATCCTGTTCCACTTATTCCATTTTCCTACTGAGAGGAGTATGCATGACTTGTACTCCAAACAATTGTGGCTCTCCTCTCATGATTTTATCCACCATGACTCTTAAATCATCGTCTGAGAAATCTGGAATTTTTAAAAGTGCCATGGTGAAGAAAAAAAAATGTGTGACAGTGACTTGTTAATGAGGGGAAGTGCAAAAGGGTCTGACTGGAAAAAATATATGCAGGGTGTTGTATGGGATGGTGAAAAAAAGCAGTGCCTAGTATCTGTACTGTGTGGTAATTAATTCACTGTGGCTTGTGTTTTGCAGTGTAAATGCAAGGATTGTGCTGTGTGAAGTGGTGTGTGTTATAGTGTCCTTTGCAGGTGTGTCTAGTATGGCAATGTGTGTCAGCTGTGTTGTTTACAAATTCATCCAAAGTGCTGTTGTGTATTACCTACCTAACCGTCATGGTTCAGACCGCCCTTGGCTGACCACCATGGGGGTCTCCCATGGCAACTGTATACTATTAATACGGTCAATGGTTCATCGAGGTGCTGTTGGCGCTGGAGGTCAGACTGCCTATTTCCGTGCCAATATGAATCGTAAAAGGGCAGTCTGAAAGACCGCCAACATGGCATTCTTTTCAGGACCATGAACATGACGGTCTGGCAGTCATACCACCAAACTCATAATAAAGGCACTAAGGCCCATATTTATACTTTTTTTCCGCCGCTTTTATGCCACTCATTGATGAAAAAGCAGCACAAACTTCCAAAATACAATTATATTTTATATGTTTGCGCCGCTTTTGTGTAAAAAAAAGATGCAGATGTGGTGCAAAAATAGTATAAATATGGGCCCTAATGTTCAGGTATTTTGATATCTTGGTATCCACTTGAGGCAGGAGGTATGTTATTGGTTGTTTTCTTATTCTGTGCAATTAAGCAACTCATTTTCTTTTTTATACTTACTTTTATGTGCTTGGCAGATGTTTTACATGTTCTTAAAAGGTTTTCCTATAAAGGTGTTTCTTTTGTGTTGGGAGAATAAAATAGTTAATCATCAGATGTTTGTTTTTGGCAGTTAGTAGGGGGTTGGGTTTGAGGTTGTTGTTTTTTCTGTTTATGGTGGGTTTAGAATAATTTACATTTACTTACTTTTTTCATTCCTTTTTCTGGCAGCAGCTCCATGCCAGTAGACTGCCGCCGGCCGTATTATGAGAAAAAAACAGCCTGGTGGTGTTCTGCTGGCTGACACTGCTGCTGGCAGCAGCGCCCTGTCCCGTCTCCTGCCGGAGGACCCCCTGACTACAGATAAGTCAGTGCTCCAACAGGGGAGAGGGTGGGGGGTGCTGTGTGTGTGTGGGTGGGTATTTGTGTGTGACTGTGCATGCGTGTATGTGAGTGTGTGTTGAGTGTTGTATGTGTGTGCATCTTTGGGGTGTGAGTGCGTGTATGTTGAGTTGTTTGAATGCGTGTGTGCGTGTATGTATGTAAGTGTGTGTGGATGTGTGTGTGAATGGATGTATGCATGCGTGGATGAATGTTGGAATTGGTGTGTGTATGCCTGTGTGTGTGTGAGTGAAGGGAGGGGCGTGTATGAGGGGGTCTAGAGAGGAAGGGGATGTTGGGGGGACCTGAGGAGGGGGAGGGGGACAGGGAAGACCCCTATCAATGACAGGGAAGGGAAGACACAAAAACCATGGTGGTAGGCAGGGTCATTAACTTGCAGACGGGCAAGTGACACCTGCCGGACTGGAGAGTGAAATCTCCAGCCTGGCAGTCGTTACCGCCGTGGTGGTCGGTGTGGTACATTGGCGATTTGGCTTCAGCATAATGACCAGATGTAGGGATCAAGGTCTCTGGAACTTGTCATGCCCTGTACTCACACAGGAGGCCAGATAACTAGGCCTCACAGTCATGTCTAGTGGTCCTGCGTTCCAGGAGACAGTCAATTTCTCCTTCTAGCAGCAAGGTATGCTTCTAGCAGCATGGCAGTCCTCTGGGGAACAAGGCAGTTCTCAAGCAGCAGGGCAGTCCTTAGGTAGCAGGAGGGCAGCCCCCTGGGGAACTTAGCAGGCCTCATGCAGCAGGGCAGTCCTCTGGGAGTCTAAGAAGATCTTTTGAATTCTTCCACAGGTTCGGAAGCATACTGAAGAGATGTTCTGAGGGTCTAACATTTATACCTGATTCTGGCCTTTAAATTGGGGAGATTTCCTATGCTACCTCCAAATTTGTTTCTAGAAAGGTCTTCCCTTACTCTGTTAAGGCTCCAAGAAGTCTGGGATGAAAACAACTATTGTCAGGGGCTTGGCCACCTACAGTGGCCTGTGGGGCTGATGTGTGTCAGTGGACTACAGTTCCCTTGGGACATGGATAACAGTTGTGGAGAGCAAGCCTGGAGTAAGGGACCCCTGGCTGTCAAGTGTAAAATATCAGGGGCATGAGCACCAGTGCTCTGGAACTTTTGAAGGTCTGCAGAGAGATCCAGGGATCTAGCAGCACTGTCATTGATGGGGAGAGGACACTGGGTCAGCACCAGAGAAGACACCACACACCTGGACTGGAGGATGGCCCTGTGGTGCTGCTCTCCTGAGCTGATAGGGGCTTGACATCTCAGAGCAAGTAATGCTGTTGTTGATGTGGATAAGAGGTGGAAAAGCCCCGCATAATCTAGGAATCTTGTGCACAGGTGATTACCCTCTTCCTTTCCTATCCTGGACTTTGTCTGCCACTCTCCCTTCATCCTGAAAAATTGCCAAAGACATTTATCCCAAGCCACCCTCACAGGGGAAAATGGAGCGCTTTATCAAGATGGTCGCTACACTGACTAGCTAGTCTGACATGGATATGCTGGGTATGCCAGAAAATGCAGGTCTGTTTTCGGCAATCCTGTCCTCCCGAGAGGCCCTAGAGGGAAGGATTGCTGAGGGGCACTCAGAGGTGTCATTTCTGTGGCAAGACTTACGAAATAGTGCAGAGAGGGTGACAGCAACAGAGTCCAGGATCTACAGGACACTGCTGATGGGCTCCAGAAGAAGTGGGCAGGGTCTGCTTTGCTGCTGGAGATGCAGCCTGGAGACTGGAGTATGCAGAAAATCATGCATGGTGCAACAACCTGTGCCTTGTGGGGTTCCCAGAAATGACTGAGGGGATAGACATGGGACCCTCCCTGGTGACTGGCCTAGGGCAGAACTGCTAACTCACACAGTGCCACCACGTGACACACAATATTGTCTCCCGTCACACAGCCACCCGGTGAGGAGCTAATATCACACTGTGGCAGAAAAAGCAAGCTGAAAACCACAGTAGATAGTGGTTTTCACCCCTTTTTCGGGGCCTTTTAACTGCCAATGTCCATTAATGGGTGTAATAACACCCCAGGACATCAGCAGCAGCCTGAGCAAGCTTTTGTTTATTTTATTAGAAAAGGAAGTTTGGGACCAGGGTGGGGGCAAAAGATCCTTTTAGTTTCTTTTCAGCCCAAGGTCATGCACCAGCCCCCTCCACACACTGGCAGGTTTGTGAAGGTGACCCTCCCAACAGAAAAGTTACCATTCTGCCTCATCATAGAGCACGAGCAGAGATCATTATGGGGGGAGACCTCCATAAGGGACCCCCACAGGCCCCCATGCTTTAATTGCAATGTTTTTGAATTTCCAAGACAGTGACATGATCCTACAAGGGGTGAAACTGTAGGGGAGGTCTGCCATGAAACTCAGAAATTATTGTATTACCAGACTACACACGTGAAGCCCAAAACCAATCCAGCACCTTTGACTCAGTTAAAAGCTGCAGGTGCTCCAACTGCAAATTATGCTTCTATTCACAGCAAAAATGCAAAGGCCTCTATCAGGAAAAAACCCTCTTTTTCCACTCACTGGACGAGAATTTGTATTGGTTAGAAGAATGCCCCCAGCTGTAGTGAAGTGGATGCTGACAGCTGGGCTTGCGCTTTAGCCACTGGGAGGGAGCCCAACTAAAAGAGGGATAGACGGCCAGAGGCAGGGCCGCTCAATGGCACATGATGCCATGAGGGGTCTGCTGAACAGACTGCAGCCCTTGAGGGTCCTGGGTGCCAGCACAAACACAGATGGTGAACAAACTGAGACACTTAAAAAGACGCAGAGGGACACACATGAGAGGCTCATCTCCTCACACCTCAGGAGAGAAGGAGTCAGCAGGTTCCAATGAGCCATATCATATTTCAATAGCGATTAACACTCTGGAGCAGGAGCCAGATCTACCTCCTGATAACACAATGGAGCAAGCCCTGGTATCCAGGAAAGGCACTTCTGAAAAGGTACTGCAAGTTAGAGCCAGACACATGGTCCGAGGGTCCAGTTCACGTTTCCCAACTCTACTCAGTTGGAACCTAGTGTGGGTGCCTTGATCTCTGTACCACTGGATTCAAGCTACCCTGGCTGATGAAGGGTGATACCCCAAAACCGGTCCCATGATGCTTGTTTCCAGTCCAGGGAGGACATGGCCTGGCAGTTCGGGCTGGACTGTTCCCATGTGGAGCAAGGTGAAACTTATTTGCCTATGGCTGGGTCCAAACTGAGCTGGCATGTTGAGCAAAAGAACAATATATGAAACCCATATCTGTGACTGGGGGTGAGTGCTTGAAAAGTTTCATCACTCCATCCATCATCTTTTTGTGTTCCTACACTTCCAGGGGACACGTTGCTGTTTCCAAGGTAGAGGGGCACATAGCACACTGGCACACACTGGCTACATATCAGGATCTAGGACTATCGCTGTCCTGGTAAGGAAGAACATCCCATTCCAAGTGATGAAAACATGGATAGACCCCAATGGAGGAACCTTGAGGGTACAGGGTCAGTGGGGATGGACAGCCATTACCTTGTTCAGTGTGTACGTACCACATAGATTGCAAACACCCACATTAGATGAAGGGCTTCATTACGAGTAGGGCAGTCCGAGGACTGCAGCTACTTTGGAGGTCCGACCACCAAATTACAACTCTGAACATGGTACCCGATGGCATGATGCCGGGTGGCCTTGTAACTAGCAAAGGTGGTGCTGAACTCAGTGCCTTTTTCCACCAGACTTTTCATGGCAGGGACCATGCTATGAAAAAGCTGTCAAAAAACAGTGCTGGGGGCTCCCTGTCCACCGTCACATTCCAAGGGTGCTGGAGTGTCAAGATATTGGCCTCAACTCCCTTATAGGAGCCAAGACCAATATCCTAACACTGTTCCTGCTGGTTAGTCAGGTGAGAACATTGAAATACGCTTGGGGGACAGTCACCGCTTTGGCGGTGGCGTCTTCCTGGAGAGTTTGGCCGTCCCATGGTTGGACTGCCAAACTCATATTGTGGCCCAATGTTGCTGAAATACTTCTGGAAGCAGACTCCTTCATACACTTAGTGGATGGGGACTTTAATGGTGTAATGAATGCAGAACTAGACCGTGAGGGAACCCCTCCAACCACATTCCAGGCTACACATCTTCGTAGTTTTGCTGCTATGATGGGTCTGTCTCATTTGTGGTGATGCTCACTTCCCGAGGAGAGATGACACTCATACTTCTCCGGAGCCCACAATGTCTTCTCAAGGCTCCACTATGTGTTTACGTGGGGAGGGGAGGCTAACACTGTTGAAAGGGTTGCATAGAGGGAGAAAGGACTGTAGGACCATTCTCCTCTGCTGGTTATGATGGTTTGTCAAAATGGTGGGGCGATGGGTGGAAACTGAGTGCATGGGACCTGCGGGACCAGGAAGTGGAGCTGGAACTCCAAAGTGTCACAGAAACACTAATGTAGGGAAAATGAGGCATTCCTGTGAGACAGGGCCCAAAACGCAATCATGCAGAAAAAGAGGAGGGAGTTGGCACAACTTGAGTGTCTTGAAATAAGACTCCTACAGTTAGACAGGATGCATAGGGAGGCCATGGATACCCATTCCCTCAGACAGGTTGAAATTCCAAAAACAAAGGCCCGTATTTATACTTTTTGACGCTAAACTGCGCCAACGCAGTTTAGCGTCAAAAAGTTTAGCGCCGGCTAACGCCATTCTGAAGCACCATGCGGGCGCCGTATTTATTGAATGGCGTTAGCCGGCGCTAGCAGACCGGCGCTGCCTGGTGTGCGTGGAAAAAAAACACGTACACCAGGCAGCGCCGGCGTTGGGGAAAATGGCGTTAGGGCGTCTTAAAATGGTGCAAGTCAGGTTGACGCAAAAAAATCGCCTCCACCCGATTTGCGCCATTTTTAACGACGCCCAGACGCCATTTACATGACTCCTGTCTTAGTAAAGAAAGGAGTCATGCCCCCTTGCCCAATGGCCATGCCCAGGGGACTTATGTCCCCTGGGCATGGTCATTGGGCATTGAGGCATGTAGGGGGGCACAAATCAGGCCCCCCTATGCCAAAAAAAAAAAAAAAAAAAAAAAAAATTATACTTACCTGAACTTACCTGAATGTCCCTGGAATGGGTCCCTCCATCCTTGGGTGTCCTCCTGGGGTGGGCAAGGGTGGCAGGGGGGGTCCCTGGGGGCATGGGAGGGCAGCTGTGGGCTCATTTTGAGCCCACAGGTCCCTTAACACCTGCCCTGACCCAGGCGTTAAAAAGAGGCGCAAATGCGGGTTTTTTTGCCCCGCCCACTCCCGGGCGTGATTTTTGCCCGGGAGTATAAATATGACGCATTTGTGTCACAGTCATTTTTTTGGACGGGAACGCCTACCTTGCATCTCATTAACGCAAGGAAGGCGTTCACGCAAAAAAATGACGCTCTTTCCTCATACTTTGGCGCTAGACGCGTCTAACGCCAAAGTATAAATATGGCGTTAGTTTTGCGCCGAATTTGCGTCGAAAAAAACGACGCAAATTTGGCGCAAACGGAGTATAAATATGCCCCAAAGTATTGAGACCTGGCGCACAAAGGTGCATTAAAGCAAATGCTGGCTACATTGCACCACCTTTATGATACTTGGGTTAGAGCTGGTAAACTCTTAGCATGGTTGAGCAGGAGGAAAATGAAGGCCAAGTTGGTGTGTTGCATTATAGACCAGTCAGCGTTATTTGCCCACTACTACGAGGCGTTTTACAGGGCCTGATCATTGCAAGTCACAACTGGCACTGCATTTTACTTAGATGCAGGAGTTACCCCCGTTTAAGATGCAGAAGCCCATGAGACACTGGAAGGGGCTTTACGCTATAAGAGGTCCAAGCAGTGGTTGCAAAGTTGAGAGTGGTTAAGTCCCCGGGGGCCAACAGTGTCTCAGTGGAATTCTTTAAGTGGTATGTCAGACACTTGTTGCCACGCTTTCTGAACCTATTTAAAGACGCTAGAAATATGGGTGCACTTCAACTGGATCTTCAGCATGTCACCATTGTAGTGATACCCAAGGAAGGTAAACCTAGGAACTGGTTTGAGTCACATGGCCAATTTCCCTACTCAAAATCACAGTAAAAATACTTGCAACCATCATTGCCACTAGGATCCTGCATGTCATTACTCTCTTGATACACAGAGACCAGTCTGGCTTTTTGCTAGATAGGTCAAGATGACATATTTTAAGGTGGACCCACAATTGGGTCACAGAGGTGAAGGACCACTTGGCGCTTCATGTCTTTATCGGGCTTGAAGCAGTAAAGCTGTTTGATGCAGTCCACTAGCCATTCCTTGAGCTAACCTTAAAAAGGTTTGACCATCGCTACAGGGAATTGGTGTCTTTGCTGCAAAAGGTTCTGACTGCTGAGGTGTGGGTGAACGGGATACTGTCAGCAGAGTTTCCTATTGAGAGGGGGACAGAACTGGGTTGTCCTCTGTCTCCCTTCCTGTTGGCACTCACAATAGAATCCCTGGCTTGTGCAGTGCAAGCTCATATTGGGGTGAGGGGGTTCAGTCTCCAGTGAAGACGAAGAGAAAATCTTGCTTTAAGTGGATGATATTGTTCTTTGTATCACCCAACCCGAAGAACAATCACCACCATTTTCTGATTTGTTTAGGAGTACAGCAAGCACTCCAGCTACCCTATAAACTGGGAGAAGAAAGTAGTCTATCAGCCAAATGGATTGGTGGACCTGGCTGTGCTCTCATAGCAACTGAATGTGGCACAGGAGGGTTTTTGATATTTGGGAATATGGATGACACCCCTGTGGGAGCTCTGTCTCAACAGGAACCTTGCAAAGGTGGTACTGCAGCCATTTATAAAAATAATTATACTTCCTACACTGCTCTATGTCCACCAGAACATGTACTACTATATTCCACAAAACTTGCTCACTAAAATAGATGGAGAGGTGAGGTCCCTGCCCTGGAACAAAGATAACTCCAGGATAGCTCTGAAGACATTGCAACGTAATGAAGGGATAACCCTCCCAGATATTGAGGCATACTACTGGGTGGCACACCTGATAAAGTGGAATTTTACACTTGGGACCATTTGACTTTTAGGCTGGAAAGGGAGCAGCTGCAGCCCCTATGCACCTACACTATCTGTATGATAGCAAAAAGACCCAGAAACCTAGGTGGAACTTGTGGCTTAGGGAAATGTCATTACGTGTGTAGTTTGGACTTGTAAAATTACTAAAGGAACAGCCCTGTTTCAGTAAACTGGAGAACCTGCTGGGTTTTGGGACGTGGGACAGTATTGTAATCTACTGAAGAATGGAGGTCCTATGTCATTCTCCTCCTTCCTTAGGGATTACCAATTTAACTCTACACAGTTTCTGAAATATGCTTAGCTATAGCATGCTATGACACACCTGCCAGACAGACAGATTGGGAGAAATGGAGACCTCAGAGTATGCCCCCATGGAGGGACAGTTGCTTATGGAGGAACTGGGTAAAGGGGTGATTTCACTTACATTCAAGACACTAAACAATAATATTCCAGGCATGCTGGGCAGGTTACAGGAGAGATGGGAAAGAAATGTGGGAAGGAAGAAGGAAATAGATTGGGAGGCGGCATAGATGCACCCCAGAGAAGTGGTGATTTAATCTAGACTGAGGCTGATATACTTTAAGAATCCTACATAGGGTCTACTATGACCTGCAAATGCTGTTCAGGATGGGAAGGGTAGCCACACTGGTCTGTGTGTGGTGTAACATGAAAAGTGGGACTTTCCTGTAACAGGATGTGGAGTTGTCTGCTTATTCAAACCTACTGGGCCAAGATAAGGAGGGAACTCAAAACGAGCCTCAAAGCCACAGTCCCCCTTGAACCATAATATGTTATCCTAGGTCTCCCTAATGATATTGAAGCCCAAGGGCCAAGCTCACATTCAGTGGCCTGCGTGAGTGAAACCAAAGGACTCAGTGACCTGCATCCCAGGAGTGGTAGTGAGGCTCTCTTAAATTTCCCCTCACTATTCTCCTCCTGAAGGCCTCTAGCCGTTGAAGTATCCATGGATTACATTTGTCTCTACCAATGCTTGTTGGTCACCAGCCCGGTAACCAACCCTTCCTCGGACATCACCACCTCCAGAGTGTCCCACAGTTATAGTGACCAACATCCTCAATGACCCCATTGTTGAGAGATTGCATCCTGAATGAGGTGTCATTGAGTATGTGGCAAAGCATCTTTGGCGTGACCAGCCTGTGAAGTGACAGATAAAAGGCTACCTCTGCACCTGGAGCTGCTAGGCAAGGTAATGAAGAATTAGCGGCTGAATCCTTGTCCAGGGACTCCAAAGACCTCTATTCCTGAAGGGTAGAGTGGACACACACCCAGAAGTGAGTGTTTGCTGAGGGCTGCACTTTGAAAGCACCCGCAGATCCATTTAGCACTCTGGGCAGCCAGAAGCACCTCTGCACCCAGGACCCATGGGTACCCATGAGCCGTTCTGCCTGTTGAATTCTGACCGGAAACCAGCTCCCAGCTCTAGGACCAAAGGACTGTGCTGAACTGCCCCTGCAAGGTGCCTTTTACCAAGATGCCCTTCCCAGAGCTGTGAGCCTTGTTCAGCACAGCAGGACTGTAGTCATTCTTCCTGGAAGAGAATCCACAGGTCCAGAAGTCCAGAATGTATACCCAGTTACACCTTTCAAGTGGGGGAGGAGCTTCTAGAGGTTTCCCTTTAACGTTTCCAGGCATCCATCCTGCCTGCCCTGCCTTGGCTCAATACTTACTACAGGGTGTATGCAGCCCTTTGTGTAGAGGCAGGACACAACCTTTTGGAATGTAAATAGGGCTGAGTCCAGCTCTCCCTCCCATCCTGCCAGTGATGGCCTATCCAGGTACATCTAATTTTGGGGGGCTGTCTAGGAGGAATACTCAAAGCTGAACTGCCAGTTACACCCTGTCATGTGGCCCCTGCATAGGCTGCAGAACGAATGGCTAAGGCAGGGAAATGCCAACCTTCTAAAAGTGGCATTTTCAAAGTTGTAACTTAAAATCCAACTTCACCATAAGTTAGACTTTTTCATCATGGATCCAAAGACACCTTACATGAACTGGTTATCTGCTGCAATCTGGAAATTACAATGTATTGAATGTAATAAGGTAACTCCAATGTTATCATGTGGGATAGGTATGTCTTGCAGTAGTGAAAAACAAATTTAAGAGTTCATCACTACCAGGAGATGTAAAACTTAAAAGTGTATGTCCTACTTTCTAAATACACTGCACCCTGCCCTCTGGACTAACCAGGGCCTGCCCTAGAGGCCCTTTATATTATTAAAAAGGAAGGGTTGGGTCTGGCAAAAGGTATATTTTGCGAAGTTGAAATGTCAGTTTCAGTCTTGACACACAGGCTGCAAAGGGAGGCCTGCAACATGTTTAAAGGCAACCTTAGTGGGTGTCAAAATCAGCACAGCAGGCCCACAGGTAGCATTGAATTTAATAGCCCTGGATACAAGTAGTATCACTTTACTAGAGATTTGTGTGTAAATTAAATATGCTAATTGGGGATAAGCCAGTGTGACCATATTTCAAGGAGTTGGCACATACACCTTAGCACTGGTTAGCAGTGGTAAAGTGGTCAGAGTCCTAAGGCTGGTAAAAACAAGATAAGCAAAAATGGAGGAGGGAGGCAAAATGTATGGGGGAAGACCAAAGGCTGAAAGGACTAATAGGTTGTCACTTCATCAGTACTCAAAAGATAAACTATGAATTTGGGGGTAGATTTTTTATGTTTCCAAACCTAGACATATGTGGGATTTGTAAGAATATCAGATGCATCTGTCTGAATAATTAGTATGTCAGCCTTACTAATTTAAGGAACACCACACAAAAGTAGTAACTCACTGAGCTGTCTACATAGAATACACATCTGTCATACAAGACTAAATACTCGCAATTTCCTCACTGTATTTCGCGACAGGCAGATCATTTTTTTATTTTTTTATTGTTTATTTAATATGAAAAACACAATCAATACACACTAATGTGTTTGGGTCACAATTTGGCATACAGTGCATCATACACATTGATGTTTAAACTGCTTGCGGGGATCATGCCTTCTACTGGTAGTGAGGGAGCAAGACTTGGTGAGAAGTAGGTGTCATTTTAGGATAAATAAAACCTGTAACTAGATAGTACACAGATCTGTTCAGCAAGTGCATTAAACTTCATAGTTATCTTACCAATGTTTTACCTTGAAAATTCCTTACACAATGATCTCCACAACAAGTCCTTAATTGTGAGGCAATTTAAAATGTAGACTGCTTGTGAAACAAAAAAGTATCCAAGAACACATTTACCAAAATATGTAAATTTCCTTGGAACAGCTTTTACAAATACTGTATATATATGTGTGTCTTAAATATCAACCGCTGATCTTCTTATCTCTGCTCCTTGGGACTCCAGCATTGCTGTCATGTTTCCCAGATCCATGCATAATGTGCTGCTCCAGCCCAGGTTGTCCTTTGAATTCTCAGATTTGTAGTTGTGTTTTGTAATGGAATAAACACGACTACAAGTCCCAGAAGTCAAAGAAAAAATCTGGACTGGGTCATGGGAAATGTGGCAGAGCTACTCCAGACCATTCTTCTGTCACAATTTCACCTCCAATTTATGGGACCCTTCAGTCATTTGTTTCCACATCCAGCACTGGAAATTCTTTAAAATGTTACTAGACCTGCAGGTTGAGTAACTTGAAAAATCTACTATACCTAACTGTACTTGACCCATAAACGGTTGATCCTATGCAAATAATTTATTTTACAGAGTCTTCTTTTTCTTCATTCACAGATGAGTACATCTTTAAATATGAGAGTTCTGTATTTCTGCTGTACAAAAAAAAAACTTTTGTTTGATTAAATAGACTAAAAGTTGGCTACATGTATAATAGATATCTATCCCACGTATATGGTACACATAATCCATGACTTACCTCTTAGTTTACTAATAGCATTGTGTAGGAAAGTATCATCTTGCCTGGCATGCTACCCCAGATTTCACTGTATATATGTTGTTTTAGTCTATGTGTCACTGGGACCCAGCCAGGCAGGACCCCCGTGCTCATAAGTATGTGCCCTTTATGTGTTCCCTGTGTGATGCCTAACTATCTCACTGAGGCTCTGCTAACCAGACCCTCAGTGGTTATGCTCTCTCTGCTTTCCAAATTTGTCACTAACAGGCTAGTGACTAAATGTACCAATTCAGATTGGCTTACTGGTAAACCCATATAATTCCCTAGTATATGGTACTGAGGTACCCAAGGTATTGGGGTTCCAGGAGATCCCTATGGGCTGCAGCATTTCTTCTGCCACCCATAGGGAGCTCTGACAATTCTTACACAGGCCTGCCAGTGCAGCCTGCGTGAAATAACGTCCACATTATTTCACAGCCATTTACCACGGCACTTAAGTAACTTATAAGTCACCTATATGTCTAACTTTCACCTGATGAAGGTTGGGTGCAAAGTTACTTAGTGTGTGGGCACCCTGGCACTAGCCAAGGGGCCCCCACATCGTTCAGGGCAAATTCCCCGGACTTTGTGAGTGCGGGGACACCATTACACACGTGCACTGTACATAGGTCACTACCTATGTACAGCGTCACAATGGTAACTCCGAACATTACCATGTAACATGTCTAAGGTCATGGAATTGTCCCCCCAATGCCATTCTGGCATTGGGGGGACAATTCTATGATCCCCCGGGTCTCTAGCACAGAACCCAGGTACTGCTAAACTGCCTTTCCGGGGTCTCCACTGCAGCTGCTGCTGCTGCCAACCCCTCAGACAGGTTTCTGCCCTCCTGGGGTCCAGGCAGCCCTGGCCCAGGAAGGGAGAACAAAGGACTTCCTCTGAGAGAGGGTGTAACACCCTCTCCCTTTGGAAATAGGTGTGAAGGCTGGGGAGGAGTAGCCTCCCCCAGCCTCTGGAACTGCTTTGATGGGCACAGATGGTGCCCATTTCTGCAAAAGCCAGTCTACACCGGTTCAGGGATACCCCATCCCTGCTCTGGTGCGAAACTGGACAAAGGAAAGGGGAGTGACCACTCCCCTGACCTGCACCTCCCAGGGGAGGTGCCCAGAGCTCCTCCAGTGTGTCCCAGACCTCTGCCATCTTGGAAACAGAGGTGTTTGTGGCACACTGGACTTCTCTGAGTGGCCAGTGCCAGCAGGTGATGTCAGAGGCTCCTTCTGGTAGGCTCTTACCTCTCTTGGTAGCCAATCCTCCTTCCTTAGTAGCCAAACCTCCTTTTCTGGCTATTTAGGGTCTCTGCTTTGGGGAATTCTTCAGATAACGAATGCAAGAACTCATCAGAGTTCCTCTGCATCTCCCTCTTCACCTTCTGCCAAAGGATCGACCGCTGACTGCTTAGGACGCCTGCAAAAGCGCAACAAAGTAGCAAGACGACTACTAGCAACCTTGTATCGCTTCATCCTGCCGGCTTTCTCGACTGTTTCCAGGTGGTGCATGCTCTGGGGGTAGCCTGCCTCCTCTCTGCACCAGGAGCTCTGAAGAAATCTCCAGTGGGTCAACGGAATCTTCCCCCTGCAACTGCAGTCACCAAAAGACTGCATCACTGGTCCTCTGGGTCCCCTCTCAGCATGACGAGCGTGGTCCCTGGAACTCAGCAACTCTGTCCAAGTGACTCCCACAGTCCAGTGACTCTTCTGTCCAAGTATGGTGGAGGTAAGTCCTTCCCTCCCCACACTAGACTGCATTGCGGGGTACCCCGTGATTTGCAGCTGCTCCGGCTCCTGTGCATTCTTCCAGGATTTCCATCCTGCACAGCCAAGCCTGGGTCCCCGACACTCTAACCTGCAGTGCACAACCTTCTGAGTTGTCCTCTGGCGTCGTGGGACTCCCTTTTGTGGCTTCGGGTGGACTCTGGTTCACTTTCCTTCCAAGTGCCTGTTCAGGTACTTCTGCGGGTACTGCCTGATTCTGTGAGGGCTCCCTGAATTGCTGGGTGCCCCCTCTGTTTTCTCCTCCAAGTGGCAACATCCTGGTCCCTCTTGGGCCACAGCAGCACCCAACAACCTCTACAGCTACCCTTGCAACTAGCAAGGCATGTTTGCGGTCTTTCTGCATGGGAACACCTCTGCAAGCTTCATCGCGACGTTGGGCATCCGTCCTCCAAAGGAGAAGTTCCTAGCTCTCTTCTTTCTTGCAGAACTCCAAGCTTCTTCCAACCAGTGGCAGCTTCCTTGCACCCTCAACTGGCATTTCCTGGGCTCCTGCCCACTCTCGACACTGTCACTGCTATTGGACTTGGTCCCCTTGTCTTACAGGTACTCAGGTCCAGAAATCCACTGTTGTTGCATTGCTGGTGTTTGTTCTTCCTGCAGAATCCCCCTATCACGACTTCTGTGCTCTCTGGGGGTAGTAGGTGCACTTTACACCTACCTTTCAGGGTCTTGGGGTGGGCTATTTTTCTAACTCCCACTGTTTAATTACAATCCCAGCAACCCTCTACACGATCACATAGGTTTGGGGTCCATTCGTGGTTCTCATTCTACTTTTGGAGTATATGGTTTGTGTTGCCCCTATACCTATGTGCTCCTATTGCAATCTACTGTAATTTTACACTGCTTGCATTACTTTTCTTGCTATTACCTGCATAATTTTGGTTTGTGTACATATATCTTGTGTATATATCTTATTCTCATACTGAGGGTACTCACTGAGATACTTTTGGCATATTGTCATAAAAATAAAGTACCTTTATTTGTAGTGCTTCTGTGTATTGTGTTTTCTTATGATATTGTGCATATGACACCAGTGGTATAGTAGAAGCTTTACACGTCTCCTAGTTCAGCCTAAGCTGCTTTGCCATAGCTACCTTCTATCAGCCTAAGCTGCTAGAAACACCTCCTCCACACTAATAAGGGATAACTGGACCTGGCACAAGGTGTAAGTACCTCTGGTACCCACCACAAACCAGGCCAGCCTCCTACACATTGCCATCAGGGCAGGAGTCTTTCTCAGTTTATTTATACACTCACTTTTAATTAGCATATCACTAAAGCATGATGTGGTAACACACTGTCATTTACATCAAGTAAGTTTCCAAGAAATGTCCAAAAACCTTCTCATTAACTTGCAGCTTTACTGGTGAAACTATGTAGTGTTTTAACACTAATCTGTGAAAACTGTGTTTCAGAAAACATATTTATCATTTGTAGATCACCAAGTGTTCTGATTTGTTTTCATCCTATTCAAATATTTATTTTCATCAAAGAGAAGTACAAAAAATGGGCTTTCCCAACTACTGAAATATATTTTGAAATGTTTGTACAGTTTTCTTAGGGACTGATTTAGAGTTTGGTGAACAGATATTCGTCTACCATATTACGATACCATTATATCATATTACATATGTTATATCCCTGTATGGCAGATTGGATATCTGTCACGTTTGTGATAGAGTAACTTGTCCACCAAACTCTAAATCAGGTCTTTAGTTACTTAAATGTTGTGTGTTAAGAAACACCCTATAGCCTTTCATTCCATACTCTTTGTACAGCAGGTTAGACAGTTCACCTTACAAAGTCCTGTAACTCTGCAGTCAGAAGGAAAAGTAATTGTAAGAATACAAACTAACTTTTGACCTCTGTCTCTGAATGCAGAGCAAATGTGACAAGATAGGAACAAGTTTTAACGGTGTCCTTTCTGCTCTTTCAATTTCTTGCTGAACAGAACACCTGTTCTTTTTCAACACAACACAAGGAGTGAGTAAAATCCATAGGTAGCTTGACCTGATAAAATATGACTCGCTGTTAGTAATGGGGTTTCTGGTTGGCTAGGGTATGCACTTAAGCCCTGCAGAACCAATCCACTCTAGTCAGGGCAAGGGAGTTACACTTCAAAGATAGCCCCTGCTCATCCCCTTGGTAGCTTGGCACGAGAAGTCAGACCTATCCCAGAGGCAATGTTAACGCGTTTGCACAACACAAACAACACATGTGATACACTATCCCCACTATCCCCACCACGAAGGAACACAACACCAGGGTACATAAAAATAAACTGTATTGTACACAACATTATTAGGCCAAACAACATGTCAGTAAAACCCTGCTACCCAAGCAGTTGTCAGTATGTTACACAATACTGTTACTCTGCAGAAATCAGCAATAGACACACAGGTTGCTAATTAGTCTGCAACATAAGCAGTAGACAGGAAAACATTAATATAGTAATGCACTTGTCATAAAAGTATCATATATGCCCATGCTAGGAACATTAGGAACATATGGCAAGACATGAAGACATATTAGTATAAAATGCCCATAAAAGGAACATTATCAAATATATGGCACATCATAAAAGAAACAGGTTAACATAACATTCCCAGCATTCCCATTAAGGAACATTAGTATGGGTCCATTTAAAGGTACCTGTCTTTACGTGCAAGGCACCTTCAGTGCCACGAGGTAAAATGTGGGGGCCGCTCTGGTGATCAGGGGGAAGGGAGCGGCACGCACCCCCCCTGTTTTTATGAAGGGGCCCCTCCTTGAGACACGGGGCCTCACACCTCGGGCCATGACCGACCTTCCTAAATGGGGGGTAGAGCAACTAACCAAACAATAGGCCAATCGCTGAGGGGGGCCTCTGATGAGGCTTGCACCCCACCCGCAGTGTATCCACCCCACCCGAGGCTTGTGATGCACGAGCCTCGACCAGCCCTCCCCTCGGGGGCACCGCTAGGAGCGTGCACACTCCAGATGTCAAATCTTCATGCCCGGGAGGCACCAAACAGAGCAAATCACTCACGCTTCGGGAGAACTGCCCTCCTGGGCTGCAGCAGTGAAATTGCCACGGCAACACATTTCCAAAGTGCAAAACAAAGAAAAAGAAAGCGCTCACCAGGTGCTGTGGCAGGCTGCCAGAGGAAGTGCTCCCAAAGTGCCAGGAGCAAAAAAAATGCTTCTTCCAGGGCTATGTCAGGAAAATGAAGTGCTCCTCCAGGCGCTATGCAAGTCAGTTGCAGGAGTCAGGGGTCACAACACCCAGCCCTTGGGAAACACAAGGATGGAGCACAGGTGGCAGGGCCCAGGCGCAGGCCTGGAAAAAGGGAAGCAGACAATGGCAGTTTCTCCAAGTGAATCAGCAGATCACAGGTCGGCACAGCAGCAGCAGTCCAAGGTGGTTCCTGCTGAGTCCCTCCAGCAGCCTTCTGTGTCCGTTTTCAAATACGTTAAAGTGTTCCCAAAGTGTTCCAAATTGTGGGGAAAAATCTCCTGTACTTAATCTCAGTTTTGCAAAGGTTTAACAAAGAAGGGGAGACGAGGTTTCAACCAGTTACAACTGGCTCTGGGAATGCCCCCTCTCTTCTCCATCACAGGCTCCAAACATCAGTTGAGGGTAAATGAGCCCTTTGTATGAGGCCAGGGCACAGTCTTTACAGATGCATAAGTGCCCCACCTCCTCCTCATAAATCAGACAATACCCTACCAGACAAAAGGCAGGGCATTTCCAATGCAATGCTATGAGAAGGCAGCACTCACAGCAGTGAGAAACGAAATAGGCTGTTTGTCACTACCAGGACAGGCCACGCAACCAGGCACATGTCCTGTCTTCTACATAGCTAGCACCCTGCCTATACGGCTAGCTAGGGCCTACCTTAGGGGTGACTTGCATGTAGTAAAAGGGGAGTTCTAGCCCTGGAAAGTAAATTTAGATGCCAGGTCCCTGTGGCAGTAAACTGTGCATGCAGGCACGGCGCTAGCAGGCCTGAGAAGTTTTGAAAGGCTACTTCTGTGGGTGGCGCCAGCAGCGCCGCAGGCCCATTAGTCACATTTAATTTACAGGCCCTGAGTATATAAATTACACTGTGCAAGGGACTTACAGGTAAATTAAATATGCCAATTAGGTATAAGCCAATCATACCAACATTAGAAGGGAGAGAACCTGTACTTTAGCACTGATCAGCAGTGATAAAGTGCTCAGAGTCCAAAAGCCAACAGCAAGAGGTAAAAATCAATAGGAGGAAGGAAGCAAAAAGTCTGGGGATGAACCCACCAAAAGGCCCAGGTCCAACACTCACCATAACAAGTGGGCAAGTGGATTTTGGGAGGGCTTCAATGAAACTTATTTCATATTGAATTAGAGGTGGGTAAACCACGAAAGGTTTAAACCTGGCTCAAGCCTGAACCCTAGCTCTGGCTCAGCTGTTGGAACCCTGAACCCATAACAAGCTGAGCTTTCATATGGCTTCTGTTTGTCATCCAATGCTCAGCCCATGATGTGGCGTTATGGCAAAAGCTGTCAACTTTGTGACTGGGAAACCAGTTTCAGGTCTCAACACTGGCTCAACATTCTGTGATTCTGGGCAAACCACTAAACCTAGCCCTGCTAAACAAATGTGACCTTGTGCAATGTAACTGATGCTGATGTAAAGTGCCCCAAAGTCGTAAGGTTGAGTTTGCACTAATACAAACTGCAGAAAAATGCACAGAAATAAAACAGAGTATTAATATAAAAATGAGAAAAATATATACCAGTTCAACAAATCAGTACTACACGCAAATAAATAAAAACATTGATAAGAAGATCTTTCTAAGAGAAGATATTTCAATCTTTTATAGCAGCAACACAATTAAGTCATAGTTTAAAACACTAAAACCGCTCACTACGAAAAGGGAAATGGCATCAACACATTAAGAGGCAGATTTAAGAGCCCCTAGGCCTTCAGTGTGCCACATTAGTGTTATTTCTTTACGCTAATGTGGCACAAATGAGGCCTAAATTGCTGTGCCATATTTATTAAGTGGTGCAATGCCTGCGTTCTGCCACTTTGTAACTGTTTGAGCTACATTGTGCCTGTATCAGGTATAATGTACGCAAAGGGGATGTTCCCCTATTAGGGGGGCTGAGAAAATGGTGCAAAGAAATCTAAGAAATTAGTCAGAGCAGGCGTTAAAAGGAGGCACACCATTGTTTACAATGGGCCTCAATGGGCTTTCCAGGATTACCGTCAACATTTTTTGCGCTAATCCTGCAAAGCTATGAATGCCTCAGATGAGGGGAATGCTTGAACCCAAAAAAGCATTTGGTCAAGTACCCCATGCCTGGCTGTTTAAGCATTCTTTCCTCCTCCTGCTCTCGATAGATAGACTTCAGTTTGTTTTCTGTAGTAGATGTAATTGATTCACATGCTTAAGCCATTGTAACAACTCCACTCCTTGCTGCCAGGTCGAAACATCTTTTACGCATTCCCTATAGTGAACTAATACAGGGGTGTGCCAAAGTTGTAGCAAAAATAAGATTGACTTGAGGTGAGTTAAAGGGGCTATGGACCAAAAACCCAGATCTTGTCTGAGAGCAAGTGGGGAGCTTTGGGTAAGATTAGGTACCACTCTAATAAATTTGTTTTCTGCAACTTCCAGGGTGTTTAAGTTACTGTAGTCCCAAAATTCAGGATATGCTGCTGCACCAGAGCTTTAGCCCTCCAAACTTTAAGAATTGGAGATATAGAATGGAAAAAATTCTTATTAGCAAACTTTAAGAAAGTAGCTGCCCTTTGATTCAATATAAGAGAGATATTTGTAACTAGATTTGTCCATGTATTTGAGCAAGATAAGTGGATGCCAAGATAATCAGAATTGGGCACTTTATCTACTACCTCCCCATCTAGGATACTTGCCCCTCTAAAACCTCTGAGGGTAGATGGCCCTTATACTTTGTTTTATTTCCATTGATTTTCACACCATGGTCATCACAAAATTTGTCCAAGAGGGTTTGATACTAGCAATGTAACATCTGCAAACAACAATGCCAGAACATTACAACTCCCAAGTACTGGAGAATCATTGTCACAGTCCATTAGATAATCTATACATCTTTTAATAAACAACAGGAACAGTGTACAGTCAAGAACACAGCCTTGCCTTACGCTCTTGTCAACACTGATGGGGTCGGAGATTATCCATTTAGATCCCAACGGACTTGTGCAAATTAATCACAGTATACCCGTGCAATGATATCAAGAAGGGGACCAGAAAGCCCAAGAAGCCTAGAAGCCCTAGCTCTCCAAGAGTACTTTAAAATGTATCTCTGGGGACCATGCCGAATACCACTTTTAAATCAACAAATGCAGCATAAAGACTTCCCTTCTTGAGGTAAATTTCCTTCCATCTAATTAATTGATACCTGATTGTCTGGTCCACAGTGCTAGTCTATGAGCGGAATCCTGCTTGAAATTGAGTCAATATCTCAACTTTCAAAATATTTTGTGACTAATGTCTATCGAGCTAATTGGCTGGTAATTAGCAAGATCTGTTTTGGAACTTTTTTGTGGATGCAAATAACTTCAGTGCCTTTCCAGGATTCAGGAATATCAGCTCCTGCCATTGGTGCATTTGCCACACAAGTGAGGTAAGGAGTCCTGATGTCAGGTTCGGAAATAAAAAGCTCTAGTGGAACAAGGTCCAGGCCAGGGGCCTTACCAACATTCTGTGATTTAGTGGCAAGGTTAATTTCAGTCATTCACCCATTATCTTTGAAAGTCTCAGGCTCAAACAGGGTTAAACAAGATATAGCAACTGTTAGGAGGCCACACTCGGTGGGCACTTCTGTAGAAGAGTGAGGTGGCAAACTACTGTACAATGAGCCAATCCTGCTTTATTATGAGAGATTCTGGATTCATCCTTGACGTAGTCACACCATCAGATATCACATGCCAAAAAACTGACTGGTGCCCTGGCGCACAGCTGCCAAAATATCACTCCAAATATCAGGGTCCCAGGTAATTTTGGCATGAATTTGAGCTAGTGTATAGGAGGCTCTAGCAGATTTTATTACTGATTGGAGTCCACCCTTGTGAGAATCGATAAGGTGTTTCTTAGCTAGTCTACAGTCACTATTGAACCAAATAGGGACAGATTTGGAAAGAAAACTCTTTGAAAATAGAAGGCTTGGTGAAAAAACATATTTTCATTTCATGAAACTCCTTTACATGGAAATTCATAATGGAGTTAGGATCTAGCTCTGGCTATACAATTTGAGGTAGTATGTAGGTCAGATCCTGGTAAAGTTTAGCTTATGCACTTATCTTTCACTACACTCTGCCATCTGACCTTCATACAGTTGTTACTACCCATACATCAAATCAGGGTAATTGCTGCATCTTACCTATCCTAACTGAGTTGCCACGAAGGATAATAATCAAAAGGAATGGTCACGCTTGAATCTAGTAAGAACTTTCATATCAGTAATCTTTTCCAAATTTATGCAGTTTTGTTAAGAGTTCCTTCTAAAGGTGGGCTGTCTCGCTATGTCCTCTTCGGATCTACCTTTGCAAGCTCTCAATTGGCAGTACAGACAGAAGCCCATCAATTTTAGGAGTTGTCAAACTGGGGCCAGAAATGTGGGGAATGTCCAAGTATTGGTCCTCATTCCCTGCAATTTTATTCAACAGTGTAGAGGGTTCAAAAAGCAAGTTAAAATCTACAGCCACAATCGTGACTGCCTTCTTCTTAGATGTTGAAAGAATAATATCTCTCAAGAGATATAGAACCTGGAACTCTGCTGTATTGAGAATACTTCTACAATATGTATTAAAGAGAATGATATTTACATTTTCCCCTAGAGTTATCTCAAGACCGAAGAAATCAGGTGAATCAATTGATATGTTGTTGACCTGGCAGTCCAATGAGATTTTAAGAGAGGCTTCCTAAGGGTCTACCTGCCTTTGACTTGAGAGCTGGCATAGCCTTGTCTATAGGAAGGATCAATCTCTCAGGTTTCCTGGAATAAGGGAAGATCAAGCATGTCGATAAAAGCCGCCCATTTCCTTTGGGTGCAATTATTTACTAGCCCAGCTCTATTCCATGTAACCAGAGAAAGATCATTGCTATTGTTAGGCATGGTTCCGGCTTGTATACTCTTTGGATGGAATGAGGGGAATATTCTGCTGTGGGCTTGTGTGAACACTTGTAGAAGGAAAGAACATTTCTATATGAAAAGAATAGATTGTATCTCCTATAGCCACCATTGAGAAGGTTGGAGAGTTAATAGTGGTAACCATAGAGGAAACACGCGTACTTCTTGTTCCAATGAGTGTCAGCAAAACTACTTTGTATTTCTGTAATTGGTGGGGGTGGTGTAAAAGGGGACACCCTGGGCCACTGCAAAAACATTGCTGAAACTTTCAGTGATGCTATGTTCAGATGAAAGCTTTCGGGTATAACCGTTGTACATTGCCAGAAACCCTTGTTAGCCCAGTCAGTCCACTCAGAAGAAGGGAGATGATACTTGATTTTGCTTAGCTCTCTGCATTAATGGAACTCTTGGTTTCAGCTGTATTTGGGAGTGTGTAGGGATAAGGGTTCGCAACTGTAAGGACTGCAAACCATCAACAAATGCAGAGAGAGAAAATTGAAGTCCGATACAATCAGTGCTGTCTGCATGGGATAGCCGGAGTGGCCTGGCTATGTCTGAATGGATCACACTATGGCATTTCCTCACATCCCTGATCCAATAGATCATTTCATGTTTCAGGGAGGTCTCCTCTTCTTTAACAAATGGCAGTGGCTTGGGAATGCCCATCATGTAAATCATCCTAGTATGGGAATAATCATTGTTATTAAGGCTAATTGGTGTGTAGATTGGTAAAGGTGATATTTGAGAAGGGACTAATTCTTACACAACAGCTAACTTTGGAGGAGGAGGATTTGAAGCATCGAGATAGGCTGGATTTAACTCGGATCCTCTCATTCTTCCCTCAGGTCATAATTGTGACCTGTGGGACGATGAATTATACCTGCAGTATTGGCAAGATGGTACTGGACCCTGATCGAAACAGTGATGGAGAGTTCCACTTGCCAGAAGAAATCCGGGGAGAATGCTTGCCAGGATCACAGATAAGAGAATTATGGCAAGTATCTACTACTTTGTTGTACTCTACAGTTAAACCCCCCTATCTAAGAAGGAATCTTTTGTTTTCAATTCACAGGGCCTTTTGGTCCCCAGAGAAGCTGTCCAAATTAAAGAAAGGTACCTCGCTTAACTACAAAAAATGTGATCTGGAATCAGCAGGTGACCTACATAGGTTCTGGGAGTGTCCACAGCTCAGCATGTTTTGGAAGGGGGTCAGTGAAATAGTTAACAAAATCTATGTAAGAAATGGATAAGTGCCTATCCTCCAACGGCGCTATAGTGGAAAGATTTGCTATTAGATAATCTAACGCTAGATGTAAGGGGGAATGAGGAAGCATATAAGAAATATAGATTCTGGGATTCATTGAAGAGATGGCTAGAACTGCAATAATTGGTTGGTCCTATGATTACACCAAGTGTTGGTCCCTGTAAACGCTTTGAAGGTGCGTCTTTAAGGTCTCACTAATCAGAGATGTGGACCACCCCGGACAGGAGCCTCTAAGGGGAGATTGATTGCTAATTGAATTGATCATCTTGATGAGGTCTCCAGGCTATAGTAGTGCCGTAGAAGTGAATGAGGACAAAAAAAAAAACCTTTGGCTGAATATTGCAGAGCATCAACTCTCTACCTGTTTCCAAAACACTCAACTCCACACATTCTCACAACTACAGTTCATTGTGCAGTCACAGTCATTACATCACACAACATACTTTTAGTCATGAACCTTCCTCTTTATCACTGTCATCCTCACTTGGCATTTCATGATTCTCACCCACTGGCACTGCAGGCTCCCGCTCCTCTGGGATATTCCTCAGCAGGGCAATATTGTGGAGCATGCAGCATGCCGCAGTGATCTGACAAACCTTTTGCGATGAGTAGAGGAAGGCTCCACAGGTCAATCAGGACAGCAAAATATGGCCTTCAGGAGCTCAAAAGCCCTCTCCACTGGCCTCCTTGTTTTTCCATAGGCCTCAATGAAACAGACTTCTCCTGGCATAGTTGAATTCCTCAGCGGCATCAACAACCAAGGATGGTTTTGATATGCTGAGTCTCCTGTTGAGGAATGGGACATAAGTGCAACAATGAGTCACTGAGTTCATGATTGTAGCACCTGACATTGCTCACACACAATCAGGGCAGGCATGGCTCGCCAACCAGCCAGCTCTATCTGGTCACAGTTGTGACATCAGCTGGGGTATGGTGCTGTTCCACATTAAGAATGAATCATGGGTTGAACCTGGATAATGGGCACAGACATGTGAGATGTAGAGATCCACCAAACAGACAACTTGCACATTGATGTAATGGAAGTTCTTTATGTTGCGATAGACTTGTTCAGTGGCCTGTAGTGGCACCAAGCCAACATGTGTGCCATAAATAGCCTCCACCACATGTGGGAGGTGGCCAAAACCAGAGAGGCCAGGATTCACATTGGCTAAATCCTTCTGTCGTGGGAGCTTGATATAGCTGTCACTGTGTTTAAACATTGCTGAGAAGAAATCCTTCAACAGCAGACTGAACAAAGGTTGGGATATACCAGCAGATAGGACCACTGTATATATTTGAAGGACCCTATGGCTAAGAGGTGCAATACTCACATGACTCGTACAATAGGTGTCATTCTGTTTGGATATCTGATAGCTGGCATCAGATCTAGCTCGAACTGATGGCAAAAATCCAGTATTGTTTGCCTATTCAGGCAGTAGTGCAGGATGATATGGCATTCTTCCATGGTCTGAAGGTCTGGCAGGGGACGGTACACAGGAGGTTGTCACATCTTTCCTCTTCAAGGGTACCTATGTGTGACAAGACATGAGTTGTGACATTAGGCAGTTTGTCGACAGCAATGTACATGATGCATGCCAATGATAAAATTTGACTAAGCATTTCTGACTTGATAGAAATGACACCCAGTGCACATCACTGCTGCCAACTATACAAGAGTCACATGTGACCCCCCAGGGTTTTAACACATGTCTAACACATGGATTTTGACAAAACCCAAAATTTACAGCACAATGCCCCTCTAAATGTGATTGTATATTCTGACTGTCAAAAAGACCGTTAGCGGTGGTGGATCATGCACCGCTGTAAAATGCCATTTGTGTCCTGAAACTACAATGGTGGTTGAGTAGAAGGATATACATGGCAAGACATGATAAGGATGTTTGTATGCAACCAGCATGCAACCAGCATGTATCGTAGGTGTGACACAGTTCAGAAAGCCCAATGCACCATTTCAGGCCACCAAAATAGTGGACACCTGACCACTCCACTGGACATTAGGAACCACAAGCGACCGCTGGCAGAAGTTGTCATGGTGGTAGGTGATCGCAACCAGAGTGGACACAGCCATAGGCTAACATTGTTGTCAGTGGCAGTCACGGGCAAATGGTTGTGTCCACCGGCAGTGAGGACCGTGTATGTGGGGATGTAACTGAGACTGACATGTTGTGCACTTTCACTCAATTGATTCCTGACACTGCTACAAGCAACACCTCCATTACCTGAGCTGCTGTGTCCCACCTCTGGGAGCAATCATGCCACATTCAGCAGGTAATAGGACCCCTGCCTTCTCTCCAGAGGATTTGGAGAGGCTTGTCAATGAGGTCCTACCCCTGTATGACCAGCTCTATTTTTCACCAGAGGAGCAGGTTAGTACCTCATGTGCACAATTTGCTCTGTACTTCACCATCCTTTCCCTCCTTGTAGGCTGCAGTGTGCCCCTGTGTTTTCTTAGACTTCTTGAGTGTCTGTTTTTGCAATCTGTGTGGCATCAATGGGATGTACATGGTGCAGGTATTGGTTGCCAGTATTTAGGTTCAGTCACACTGTGTTGTGTTAGGCATTTTGGGGTTTAGATCCTCCTTGTGTTGGATGCATATAGCTAGTTAAGGAGACTTTACTGCCATCTACAGACATTTAGGGGGTCATTCCAACCCTGGCGGTTGGTATTAAAGCAGCGGCCAACCCGCCAACAGGCAGGCGGTAAAAAAAATGGAATTCTGACCATGGCGGGAACCGCCAACGGAGACCGGCACTTTAATACTCCGACTGCCACGGCGGGACAAACAAACAGCGCGGCGGTCACCGCCAACAGACAGGCAGGAGCCAATGTACCGCCCACCCTATCACAACCCACCAATCCGCCACCTTTTCCGGGCGGTAGCCCCGCCGATAAAAACACGGCGGAAACAGACATTACGAACGGAAAACGCTCACCTCTACACACTCCACGAGGAATCTGGACAGCATGGAACCCAAACTACACATCCTACCAGCTATTGTCTTCCTGCTCCTCTACCAGGAGCACGAACGCCGGCGCAGAAGACACCGGTGAGTACTGCACCTACGACACAGGGGAGGGGGGAGGCAAAAAATTACGGGCACACACATACGCGACACACCCACCCTCACCCTCACTCACAACTACATACACATCAATGCAGAGCAACAACTCAGAGTGACACCCCCCAAATCCCCCGGAAGAATGCAAAGACAAAATAAAATGTTCATGAATTTTGAAGTATATTGAACGGCTAAGTTAAAAAATATATCCAACATCTATAACTCTATATACAAATGTAAATTGTCCTGTGCAAATTGGGTATCAGCCATTGTTCGTGGGCCAATGGGCCTAAACGCATGGGCAAAGCCCACACACGATACCTGAATCCATTGGAGAGAACACGGCAGGGGCATCAGATAGCAAAACTACAGGCACCTCAGGGGGAAGGGAAGGGGGGGCACCTCAGCCAGATGAGTCCACGACGCCAGATCCACGAGGGGGCTCCATGCCCACTGTTCAATCCTGGGGAGTGCAAAGCCACAGTCTCACAAGTCCAGACAGTGGGTGGATTCCCCACTGTGCCACCCTGGGGAGTGCAAAGCCACAGTCTCACAAGTCTCTACAGTGGGTGGATTGCCCACTGTGCCATCCTGGGGAGTGCAAAGCCACAGTCTCACAAGTCTCTACAGTGGGTGGATTGCCCACTGTGCCATCCTGGGGAGTGCAAAGCCACAGTCAATCAAGTGGATTACAGACTCCACTGGTTCTGGAGGAGGCATGGTGCCCAGAGTGCTTCGTGCAGCCCTGCCCAACACAGATCCGGCCCTGCCCCTTCTGCCAATGGGCCAGCGGTGCATGAGACGGCGGTGACCTGTCCAGCGGTGCTTGACTTGAAGGGCCCAGCGGTGCAGAGACGGCGGTGACTTGTCCAGCGGAGCGGTGCTTGACTTGAAGGGCCCAGCGGAGCGATGCAGAGACGGCGGTGCCCAGCGGAGCGGTGCTTGACTTGAAGGGCCCAGCGGAGCGGTGCTTGACTTGAAGGGCCCAGCAGAGCGGTGCAGAGACGGCGGTGCCCAGCGGAGCGGTGCTTGACTTGAAGGGCCCAGCGGAGCGGTGCAGAGACTGCGGTGCCCAGCGGAGCGGTGCTTGACTTGAAGGGCCCAGCGGAGTGGTGCTTGACTTGAAGGGCCCAGCGGAGCGGTGCTTGACTTGAAGGGCCCAGCGGAGCGGTGCAGAGACGGCGGTGCCCAGCGGAGCGGTGCTTGACTTGAAGGGCCCAGCGGAGCGGTGCTTGACTTGAAGGGCCCAGCGGAGCGTTGCTTGACTTGAAGGGCCCAGCGGAGCGGTGCAGATACGGCGGTGCCCAGCGGAGCGGTGCTTGACTTGAAGGGCCCAGCGGAGCGGTGCTTGACTTGAAGGGCCCAGCGGAGCGGTGCAGAGACGGTGGTGCCCAGCGGAGCGGTGCTTGACTTGAAGGGCCCAGCGGAGCGGTGCAGAGACGGCGGTGCCCAGCGGAGCGGTGATTGACTTGAAGGGCCCAGCGGAGCGGTGCTTGACTTGAAGGGCCCAGCAGAGCGGTGCTTGACTTGACTTGAAGGGCCCTGTTCAGCGGTTCTTGAGACGGCGGTGCCCTGTTCAGCGGTGCTTGACTTGAAGGGCCCTGTTCAGCGGTTCTTGAGACGGCGGTGCCCTGTTCAGCGGTGCTTGTCTTGAAGGGCCCTGTTCAGCGGTTCTTGAGACGGCGGTGCCCTGTTCAGCGGTGCTTGTCTTGAAGGGCCCTGTTCAGCGGTTCTTGAGACGGCGGTGCCCTGTTCAGCGGTGCTTGTCTTGAAGGGCCCTGTTCAGCGGTACTTGAGACGGCGGTGCCCTGTTCAGCGGTGCTTGTCTTGAAGGGCCCTGTTCAGCGGTTCTTGAGACGGCGGTGCCCTGTTCAGCGGTGCTTGTCTTGAAGGGCCCTGTTCAGCGGTTCTTGAGACAGCAGTGCCCTGTTCAGCGGTGCTTGTCTTGAAGGGCCCTGTTCAGCGGTTCTTGAGACGGCGGTGCCCTGTTCAGCGGTGCTTGACTTGAAGGGCCCTGTTCAGCGGTGCTTGACATGTGTCTCTAGGGCACCAGATCCGGCCATGACATGGATCTCACTCGCCACCCGACATGTGGACATCTGACTTCTCGCTTGCGGGGCCCTCCTGTGCTGCCGTCCCGGGCCCGTGGGTGTCCTCCTTCACCCCTGGAATGGGGCTGGTGGGGCCCTCCTGGGCAGCTCACCTGCTGCCGGACTTGTCAGGCGTGCTGCCCTTGCCACCCTTCCCTGCTCCTATAAATCAAATCAAATCAAATCTGTGGCCCTTTCCTCCCTTTGTCGGTGTGCCAGGTGGCACCCCACTTCCTGACGGTGCCAGGGTAGTGCCCATGGAGCCTGCTGACTCTGGCCTCTCGTGCTGGGCACTGGCTTTTTTGGCTTTCTTTCCAGGGGGTGGGCTGGCTGTATCTTTACTGCTAGCCGAAGTAGCTGGCCTTGAAGGTGTTGGACTCCAAAATCCTTGGACTATTGTCCTTGTAGGTCCAGGTTTTGTGGTGGCTGAGGTGCTGGTTGGAGTCTTATGAGATGGAAGGGGTGGGTCAGGTGATGGAAAGAGGTTCATTTTGGACAGGAAAAACTTTTTGGGAGCAGTGGGAAGGGTAGGTATAGTGGGTATGGGAGTGGAGGATGTGGTTGTAGGTGAGTCAAGTCTGGTGTCTTTGGGTGCAGGTGCTTGTGCTGGAGGCTGTCGTGAGGTGGATGGCTGTTGGGTGGGTGGCTGCCTGCGTTTGTGTGGTTTGGAAGAGGGGGTGACAGACACACTGGGAGAGGACACAGGGGACGTTTAAATGGTAGTGGGGGTGGTGACTGCACGTGTGCGGAGTGTTCTGGTGGGTGTGCTGGTGATGGACGTAGTGGCTGATGATGTTGTGTATGCAAGTGTGAGTGGAGACGTCACAAGGAGGGAGGAGGGAGACGAGGAGGAGGGGGACACAGAGGAGGCAGTGGCTGTTGGCATGTCTGCATGTGGCTGTTGCTTGGGTGAATGCTTGTGTGATGTGTGGTGCTTATGTCTGGATGAGCTTCCCTTGGGTGTTGAGGTGTGTGCAGGCTGGTCTGTAGGTGTGTCTGGGATAGGCAGAGATACAGGGGAGTGGGACTGGGTTGAGGAAGTTGGAGGAGGGAGGCAGGAGACAGGGACAATGGCTGCCATCAGTGCTGAGGCCAGAGCGTTGAACGATCGCTGATGGGCAGCCTGACCCGAATGAATTCCCTCCAGGTATGCATTACTCCAGTGCACCTCCCTTTCTACACCCTGGATGGCATTCAAAAGTGTAGACTGCCCAACAATGAGCGTCCTCAGGAGGTCAATGACCTCCTCACTGAGGGCAGCAGGGGTAACTGGAGCAGGGCCTGAGGTGCCTGGGGTGAAGGAGATGCCCACCTTCCTGGGTGAGCGGGCACGGGGCGAAGGCTGAGGGGCTGCTGGGAGGGCGGAGCTGGTGCGCTGGGTGGCGGCTGTACCTGTTGTTGCGGTGGGCACGGATGTTGCCGCCACCACAAGGGAGCTCCCTTCCGAGGACGTGTCTGTGTCGCTGGTCTCACCACGTGTCCCCGCTGTGGAGCTCCCCTCACCCTCCGTCTCACTGGTGAACTCCGAGTCGGTTGCATGGCCCTCCATGGCCATGTGAGATGCAGCTCCCTCGTGCTCCGATGCCACTTCTCCTCCGCCTGATGATGCTAATGCACACATGAACAGGAAGACCACCAAAAAAAGGGGGGGGAGAAAGAAAGACATGTTGAGTGCATGCATTGGCGACACAGTTGGTGGAGAGGACAGACACAGAAGCCCCCTGCACTACGCCGCGCACTTGGGGTACACTACTCAATCTGTGGGACATGGCCTCCAAGCCTATGGACGACTAATCCACACATAGGTGACACAGGGCCATGATTAGCTGTACTAGGCAACCTACAGAGGTGGGGGGCGGGGGCACAGGGCCATGCCTAACAGAGGGGCCTAGCCTACGGAAATCGCCCTGGCCTAGGGTTAGCCACAGCCCTCCTTCCCCACCCAGACACCTCCACTGCGCGCAAAGTCAGCAGAATGTATTTGTACTCACCCCCTTGTGTCTGCTGTGATGTCCTCACGCGCCCATCCAAATCGGGGTAGGACACCGCCAGGATCCGGGACATCAGGGGGGTCAATTGACGAGTGCCACCCCTCCTACGTTGGGAGGCCATACCCAGCAGAGCCTCCGCGGTCTTCCTGCTCCCGCGGTGGATGTCCTCCCACCTCTTGCGGCAGTGGGTGCCCCGTCTGTTGTGGACCCCCAGGGTCTGGACGTCCTTGGCGATGGCACGCCAAATGTCGATTTTCTGATGGGCGCTGACCTATGTGACATGTACAGGGGGAGAAAAATAATCAATCATTTTCTGCATGCTCAATGTGAGTGGCCCCCCATCCCCACCTTTGCCATGTGGCACATGCTCTCATCTGTCGTTTGATGCATGCCTCATTCGCTCCCCTCCCCACCATCGTTCATTCACCCCACTCAACCCAGGCATTGGCCACAAAGCATGGTCCCAGTGTACTTACCTGTTGGTCTGGAGGACCGTAGAGCAGCGCATACTGGGGGAGGACCCCATCCACGAGTTTCTCCAATTCTTCAGAAGTGAAGGCAGGGGCCCTTTCCCCAGTCGCAGCAGCCATTGTCTCTTCCAGACCGAGGTCACAGCAGCACTTGCAGTACAGGTCCTCTCCTGTGGATGATCAGGTATCGAGTGATTAAGCAGATAGAAAATGGCAGTCACGCCCGCGGCGGTGCGTACCGCGACCGCCGGCGCACATCGTCATTGGCTCCTGAGACCCATAGGGTTCAATGTTAACCAATGCGGCTTTGCGCCGTGGTCTTCGACCGCCTCCCGCCACGGTGTGCCACGCCAGCGCATTGACCTCACATCCCACTGTCGCACTTCACAGGTCAGGCAGCCGCCATTTCAAGGGCCCACATGGCTTAAAATCTACTGCGTCACACATACCTAGGCCTTGCATCAACACTCATACAAGCCATTCAATGCATTGAGAATCGTGTACTGTGCAAGCTGTGGGAACGTACCTGTGGGTTGATTGACTCTGTGCTCCATGTTGTCCTTCCTAGGCACCGTCCGCTGGGACTTGCGAGGAGATGGAGGAATCTTCCCGTGTACAGACCGCTGGTGGACCTGTCGACAATGGAAGAAAGACATGTCATACTGACATACAGTCTTGACAGAGCCACTATACAGGAACTGTGTGCCCAACTGGAGCCAGACCTGATGTCACCCATCCGCCAACCCACAGGGATTCCCCCTCTAGTGCAGGTTCTGTCAGTACTCCATTTCTTGGCAAGTGGGTCATTCCAAACTACAGTGGCCATTTCATCAGGGATGTCACAGCCTATGTTTTTCAAGGTGTTCTCCAGAGTGTTTTCTGCCCTGTTGAAATACATGGGGAGCTACATTGTTTTCCCTGATGTGGGCGATTTGGCTACGGTGAAGGGTGATTTCTATGCGCTTGGACATATTCCCAACATCATTGGTGCAATTGATGGGACACATGTTGCATTGGTCCCACCCAGCACGAGTGAACAGGTGTACAGGAACAGAAAAAGTTATCATTCCATGAATGTCCAGGTGGTCTGTTTGGCTGACCAGTACATCTCCCATGTAAATGCCAAGTTCCCTGGGTCAGTGCATGACGCGTACATCATGCGAAATAGCAGCATCCCTTACCTGATGGAACTACTTCAGAGACACCGTGTGTGGCTAATTGGTGACTCTGGTTACCCTAACCTGTCATGGCTACTGACCCCAGTGAGGAATCCCAGGACAAGGGCAGAGGAACGGTGCAATGAGGCCCATGGGCGTACTAGGAGGGTGATCGAGCGGACCTTCGGCCTCCTGAAGGCCAGGTTTAGGTGCCTCCATATGACAGGTGGATCCCTAATGTACTCACCAAAGAAGGTGTGCCATATCATCGTGGCCTGCTGTATGCTTCACGACCTGGCTTTCCGCCGCCAGGTGCCTTTCCTGCGGGAGGATGGTCCAGATGGGGGTGTTGTGGCAGCTGTGGAGCCTGCAGAGAGTGAAGAGGAGGAAGACGAAGAGGACGACACAGACAACAGGGACAGAGTAATACAGCAAGTATTTTCAATAACATACAGGTAAGAATCAACACCGGAATTTACATTTACTTAAAGTCTCCTGCCTCTCTACTGTCTGAGTTTCCACCCAGTGTATGTTCACTGAGTTGTGTCTTTCCCTTCCAATTTCAGAGATGTGGGCCCCACTCCGTGACCTCTGCTTTGTTTCCCCATGGACTACAGCTGTGTGACAGTGGTATGTTGTCATCACAATGTAACTGGACATTTTGGCACGGTTCTGTGTAATACATTTGTTCAAAAATACAGGCAGACTCCAGATTATTTTTGTGCAATAAGTGTGTTTATTAAAGTGTAAAATTCTGGTAAAAGGTTGCAATTCGGTGATGGGTGATGGTGGAGGAATGTCCATGGCAGAGTCCAGATTTTCAGTCTCACAGGTGCATTGTCCATATGCCTGTGGAAGGTGGAGCAGGGGCAGTTTAAGTTTGGACAGGGTGACAATGTGGGACAGTGGGATGACAATCAGGGGTTATCCTTTCCTGGCGGGGGTCTTGGCATCCTACTCTGTCTTCTTCCTAGATCTCAGGCACCGCTTGCGGGGTGGTTCTCCTTGTGCAGGGGGTGGGGTTCTGGTGGCCTGTTCTTGTGTCGGGGCCTCCTGTCCACTAGCGCCGGCGGAGGTGGTAGCCTGTTCTTGGTCCATGCTAGTGACAGGGGCCCTTTGTGGTGCCACATGGTCCCGCAATGTGCTGACAATCTGATTGAGAGCCAGAACAATGGTGCCCATTGCGGAACTGATGATTCTGAGTTCTTCCCTGAACCCCATAAACTGTTCCTCCTGCAGTACCTGGATCTCCTGGAACCTGGCTAGGACCGCCGCCATCATCTCCTGGGAATGATGGTAGGCTCCCATGATGTTGGAGAGGGCCTCGTGGAGAGTGGGTTTCCTGGGCCTGTCCTCCTCCTGTCGCACAGCAGCCCTCCCAGTTCCCCGGTTTTCCTGGGCTTCCGTCCCCTGAACCGTGTGCCCACTACCACTGCCCCCAGGTCCCTGCTGTTCTTGGGGTGGTGGGTTAGCCTGGGTTCCCTGTAGTGGTGGACATACTGCTGCTTGACGTGTCCTGAGGACAGAGGTATGGGCCCGCTGGTTGGGTGCTGTGCTTGTGTTTCCTGAAGGGGGAGGCTCTGTGGTGGCCTGTGAATGTGTCAGGGGAACCAACTGTCCGAGGTCCCAGATGGGCCGGGCTGGTCATCTAGATCCAGTTGGACAGAACTGCTGTCATCACTGTGGGCCTCTTCTGTGGGGGGAGTGGACATGTCTGGACCCTCCTGTCCAGTGACGTTGGGTAGGGGTCCTGCAGGGGTGTAAAGGCATGATTATTGCATCTGTGCGGGACCTTGTGTGATAATGGTTTAGAGGGGTCTATGGGTATGTGCAGTGGACATGCTTTGGTGATGGGTGTCCATGCTTTGGTGTTGCATGCAGGGCTTGGGTTTGTGATGTGCGGTTTGTGATAGTGGGACATGTGTGAGGAGTTGCAGTGATGGGGGTGAGGGCGAGGGTGGGGGTATGTGTTAGCATGCAGGTAGGGTGGGGGATGTAATAGTTCAGATTTGACTTACCAGAGTCCATTCCTCCAGCTACTCCTGCGAGGCCCTCAGGATGCAGTATAGCCAAGACCTGCACCTCCCATGTTGTTAGTTGTGGGGGAGGAGGTGGGGGTCCGCCGCCAGTCCTCTGAACCGCAATGTGGTGTCTTGAGACCACGGAACGCACCTTCCCCCATAGGTCGTTCCACCTCTTCCTGATGTCATCCCGTGTTCTTGGTGCTGTCCCACTGCGGTGACCCTGTCCACGATTCTGCACCATAGCTCCATCTTCCTAGCTATGGTGGTGTGCTGCACCTGTGATCCGAATAGCTGTGGCTCTAACCGGATGATTTCCTCCACCATGAACCTGAGCTCCTCCTCAGAAAACCTGGGGTGTCTTTGCTGTGCCATGGGGTGGTGTGGGTGATGTGTGAGGTGGTGTGTGTTGTGATGTGTGGGGTGATATTTAGGGGTGTGTGGTGTTTTGTGCGTGGATGTGTATGTGTGATGGTGTTGTGTGCCTCTGTGCCTCTGTATGCTGGTGTTGTCTTTGCTTTGCTGTCTCTCTGGCCTTCTTCAAAACCTTTGGTAGTAAGGGTTTGTGGGTAATGTGGGTGTGTGTTTTATATTGTATTGGGTGTGTGGGAGTGGTATGTGTATGTGTATCAGGTGTGTGTATTTTGATTTGTCCAATGTGGTAGTGTTTTGTAAATGTGTGTGTACGGGTGTGTACCGCCAATGGAATACCGCGGTTGAAAGACCGCCGCGTGGATTCGTGGGTCGTGATAGTGTGGGCCTATTCCTGTTGGACGGTGGAGGTTTTGTTATCACCAGTTTATCACTGACCTTTGGTGTGGCGGACTTGTGTGGGTGTCTAGATTTTGGCGGATTCAGAGCTGTTGGTCGTAATAGCTGTGGCGGAATTCTGCGGCCTCAGCAGTGTGTTGGCGGTCTTCTGCACGGCGGTAAGCAGCATTTACCTCCGATGTTGTAATGAGGGCCATAGTCTAGTTTAATGATTTACCTCAGCGCCCATTCCTAATCTAGTCAATGGACTGAGTCATTCAGGGCACATTTTCCCACTAAAGCATCATATTGTCTACATGCCAGGATCTGCTGGTGTACCTGGAGTGGGCACACTGCCACAGTTCCAGAGCCACATTGACTCTCCCACGGCCTAGACTAGGTCCCATACTGGGAGATACATATGACAGGCCCTGGTCTCTACAGGATGAGCATACAGGACCTACATGACACTCCATTTCCATCACTTCCATGCATGACAGTGTATCATGTGGCCATCAGCAGTTTGGCATGTGGTGTATGTGACAACCTGAAGGACAGACTGAGTCAGGATATGCTCTCCAGATAACAGTTTGGCAAGGCCAGATGTGGGGTGAAAGAATTGTGGCACTAATGCACATTGCTTACAAGATCCTCAAATTGACTCATACAAGATGCATACACAACTTATTCTGTCATGCACATATATGTTGTCTAACCTTTACAACCATCATAAGGAAATAAGGGGGTCATTCTGACCTCGGCGGTAAAAGGTGCGTACCGCCGGTCAGAAGACCGCCATAACACCGCAAACCGCCAAAAACCCGACATCCACAAAAGTCCGCCACACCAACGGCCAGCGAAAAACTGGCGATGACCAAACCTCCACCGTCACGCCAACAGAAATACGCCCATTCCATTCCGACTCACGAATCCACGCGGCGGTCTTTCAATCGCGGTATTCCATTGGCGGTACACACCGCCGCGGTCAAAATACACACACAGCTCCAAAACACTGCCACATTGGTCATTTTGAAACACACACACCTGATACACATACTAACACCACTCCCACACACCCAACACAATATAAAACACACACCCACATCACCCACAAACCCCTACGACCCAAAATTATTGACGAAGGCCAGAGAGAGAGAACAGAATAGACAATCCCACCACATAGAGGCACGCAACACCATCACCCACACAACATCCACGCACAAAACACCACACACCACCACACGCACCACACTCATCACCACAAACGCCACCCCACATCTCATCCACACCACCCCATGGCACTCCAAAGACACCCCAGGTTTTCAGACGCTGAAATCAGGGTCATGGTGGAGGAAATAGTTCGGGTACAGCCCCAGCTCTTCGGGGCACAGGTGCAGCACACCACCATTGCCAGGAAGATGGAGCCCCCACAAGGGAATGCCAGCACTGGGGTACACGGGCACCCACC
The DNA here is from genome assembly GCF_031143425.1 of Pleurodeles waltl. Taxonomy (NCBI): domain Eukaryota; kingdom Metazoa; phylum Chordata; class Amphibia; order Caudata; family Salamandridae; genus Pleurodeles; species Pleurodeles waltl. The sequence goes on from NC_090447.1 coordinate 920,358,418, forward strand.
CATTGCACGCTATGGCACACACAGAAGCAATAACCATACTCTTATACCCCTGCAGGACCCGAACGCCACGACACCGCCCAGGAGGGTCCAGAAATGTCCATTCCGCCCACAGTGATGACAGCAGCTCTGTCTCCCTGGACCCAGATGACCAGCCCGGCCCATCGGGGACCTCGGGACAGTCTGTTCCCCTCAGACAGCCACAGGCCACAGCAGACCTACCCCCCTCTGTGCACACCTGTGCACTTAAATAAACACCCTTAAATCACAAAACAATCTGGAGTCAGTCTGTGCTTTAACAATTGTGTATTTGTAATAACTGAGGGAAATAGCAATGTCCATTGTATTATCAACATATCTATGTCACACAGCTCTAGTCCATGAGGTAACATAGCAGAGGTCACACTGTGGGACCCACATCTCTGAAATCAAAAGGCAAATTGACAAATCAGGGTCCATACACTAGTTGAAAGTGACAGACAGATGAGAGGTCGAACAATGTTATCAGATGTAGGAGGCAGTGATGTCTTCTTACCTGTGTCTCACTGGAAGTATTGATGGATCACAGTGTTTCGGTTGTCTATGTCCTCTTCTTCTGCCTCCTCTTCTTCACTGTCCACAGGCTCCACAGCTGCCACAACACCTCCTTCAGGACCATCCTCCTGCAGAAAAGGCTCTGTTGTCGCAAAACCAAGTTGTGCAGCATACAGCAGGCCACGATGATCTGGCACACCTTCTTTGGTGAGTAGAATAGGGAACCACCTGTCATATGGAGGCACCTGAACCTGGCCTTCAGGAGGCCGAAGGTTCTCTCTATAACCCTCCTAGTTCGCCCATGTGCCTCATTGTAGCCTTCCTCTGCCCTTGTCCTGGGATTCCTCACTGGGGTCAGTAGCCATGACAGGTTGGGGTAGTCAGAGTCACCTGCAAATATCGAGGGACAACTGTTAGACACACAATAACCCTTAGGCCCGTATTTATACTTTTTTTAGCGCCGCATTTGCCCCGCTTTTTGACGCTAAACGGCGCAAACCTACAAAATACAATGGCATTTTGCAAGTTTGCACCGTTTTTGCGTCAAAAAATGACGCAAATGCAGCGCAAAAAAAGTATAAATACGGGCCTTAGAGACAACCCCAGACCCAGACAACTATTCACACTGTATAGGGTCCATGTCCTCACCTAATAGCCACACACGGTGCCTCAGGAGTTGCCCCGTCACATAAGGTATGCTGCTATTCCTCAGAATCTAAGCGTCATGCACTGAGCCAGGAAACCTGGCATTCACATGGGAGATGTACTGGACGGCCAAACACACCATCTGCACATTCATTGAATGGTAACTCTTCCGGTTTATGTACACCTGTTCACTCCTGCGGGGGGGCCAAGGCCACATGTGTCCCGTCAATGGCACCTATGATGTTGGGGATATGTCCCAGGGCACAGAAGTCACCTTTCACTGTAGGCAAATCCTCTACCTGAGGGAAAATGATGTAGCTGCGCATGTGTTTCAGCAGGGCAGACAACACTCTGGACAACACGTTAGAGAACATTGGCTGGAACATGCCTGATGCAATGGCCACTGTTGTTTGAAAATTCCCACTTGCCAGGAAATGGAGTACTGACAAGACCTGCACTAGTGGAGGGATTCCTATGGGATAGCGGATAGCTGACATCAGGTCTGGCTCCAACTGGGCACACAGTTCCTGGATTGTGGCACGATCAAGTCTGTAGGTGACTATTACATGTCACTCTTCCATTGTCGGCAGATCCACCAGCGGTCTGTACACCGGAGGATGCCGCCATCTCCTCATCTGCCCAAACGGACGTACTCTATGGATGAGAACAGCGATCAGAGGGTCAGCCAACACTGAGGTACGAAATAAACAACTTTATTGCACACATTTGTCAATCCGCTATGTGCCTGTCTTAGTGTGTATGCAAGGCCTATATATGTGTGATGCATTTAAAATTAATACCATGTGGCCCCCTGAAATGGCAGCTGCCTGACCTGTAATGTAGGACAAGGGGATATGAGGTAACAGCGCTGGCGTTGTACACCGTCGCGGTAGGCGGTCGAAGACCGCGGCGCAATCCTGCATTGGTTAACATTGAACCCTATGAGTACCAGGAGCCAATGACGATGTTTGCCAGCAGTGACGGTACGCACCTCGCGGACAAGACCGCCATTTTCTCTCTGTTCACTCATTCGATACCTGATCTTTGACAGGAGAGGACCTACACTGCATGTGCTGCTGTGACCTCAGTCTGGAAGCGACAATGGCAGTGTCTGGGGAAAGGACCCCTGCCTTCACATCGGAGGACTTGGAGAAACTAGTGGATGGGGTCCTCCCCCAGTACACGCTACTCTACGGTCCTCCAGACAAACAGGTGAGTACACTGTCTGCATGCTGTATGGGCAATGCCTGTTTGGAGTGGTGTGGATGGGAGATGGGGGGGGGGAATGAGGCGTGCATGAAACGACGGTGAGTGGATGTGCATCAGGGCAAGGGAGGGAACGTGGGCCAATGACTGTGACGGTCTGGAAGGTTATAGTTTTTCCATTTCCCCTCTACTATTCCTGTAGGTCAGCGCCCACCAGAAGAAGGATATTTGGCGTGCCATCGCCAACGACGTCCGGGCCCTGGGGGTCCACCACAGACAGAGCACCCACTGCCGGAAAAGATGGGAGGACATTTGCCCCTGAAGCAACAAGACGGTGGAGGCCCAGCTGGGGATGGCTTCCCAGCATGGGAGGGGTGCCCGTCGCACCATGAACCCCTGATGTTCCGGATCCTGGCAGTGGCATATCCAGAGTTGGATGGGCGCTTGAGGGCATCACAGCAGCCACAAGGGGGTGAGTACACTCACATCCATCTGATTCAGCATGCCTTGGAGGTGTCTGGGTGCGGGAGGTGGGCTGTGGGTTCCCCTAGGCTAGGGCGAGCCTTGTAGGCAAGGACCCTTTGGGTAGGCAGGCTCAGTGGCACCCCATCTCCACCAGTGGTAAGAGCTATCTACACCTAGTCAGGCTCCTGTGACTTGCATGTGTGCAGCAATCAGGCATAGGCCTTGTACCCCATGTCCCTGTGATCAATTAGGGAACTCAAAGTGTATGGCGTAGTGCAGAGGGCCACTGTGTCTTTAGTGTCCGCCAACTGTAGCTGTATTGCATGCACTGAACATGTCTTTCTACTTTCTTTCCCCCCCTCTTTGTGGTCTCCCTGTTCTTGTGTGCATTAGCATCATCAGGCGGAGGAGCTGTGCCACCGGAGCAGGAGGGAGCTGCATCCCACATGGCCCTGGAAGGCGAGACTATGGACTCAGAATTCACCAGTGGGACAGAGGGCGAGGGGAGCTCCACGGCAGGGACAGGAGCTGAGACCAGCGACACGACTCCTCTTCTGATGGGAGCTCCCTTGCGGTGGTCGGCCCCTCTGTGCCCACCGCATCTACAGATAAAGCTGCCACCCCCCCTACCAGCACCGCCCTCCCAGCAGCCCCTCAGCGTGTGCCCCGTGGCCTCTCACCCAGGAGGGTGGGCATCTCCTTCGCCCCAGGCACCTCAGCCCCTGCCCCAGTCAGCCTTGCTGCCCTCAGTGAGGAGGCCATTGACCTCCTCAGATCCCTCACTGTTGAACAGTCTACCATTCTGAATGCCATCCAGGGTGTAGAGAGGCAGATGCAACAGACAAATGCATACCTGGAGGGCATTCATTCTGGCCAGGCAGTCCAACAGCGAACAATTCAGACTCTGGCCTCAGCACTGATTGCAGCCATTGTCCCTTTGTCCAACTTCCTCCAGCCAGACCCAGTACTCAGTGCCTCAGCCTATCCCAAGCATACCATCAGACCAGAATGCACACACCTCAACACACAAGGGTAGTTCTGGCAAACAGAAGCACCACACATCCCACAGGCACTCACACAAACATCATACCCATGCACACATTCCAACATCCACTGCCTCCACTGTGTCCCCCTCCTCCACGTCTCCCTCCCCATCCCTGTTACGTCTCCACTCACACCTGCATGCACTACATCTTCAGCCACTACGTCCATCACCAGCACGCCCATCACCACACACCGCTCACGTGCACTCACCATCCCCACTACCATTCACACATCCCCTGTGTCCTCTCCCAGCGTGTCTGTGGGCCCTCCTCCCAAAGTACACAAACGCAGTCACACACCCACCCAACAGCCATCCACCTCACGACAGCCTCCAGCCCATGCACCTTCACCCAAAGTCAGCAAACGAACACCTCCTACAACCACTACCTCTTCCTCCACTCCCAAACCCTCTCCATCTACCCGTCACAGTGTGTTTAAAAAATCTTTCCTGTCAAACCTTGACTTCTTCCCTTCACCTCCCCCACCCCTTCCGTCCCCTACGGCCAACTTTTCCAGGTCCCAACCCAGCACCTCAGCCACCACATCACCGGGAACAGTGGTGCCAGCAGTAACCAGCTTCTGGAGTGCGCCAAGCAGCAGGGCAGCCAGTGTCCCAAGAGCGAAGCCAAGGACATTTCCCCACCTCCAAAAGCCCACAGCCCGGAGGGAGAAGGTCAAAACACCTGCCACCAAGGGTTCAGCCAGGACAACAGTTGAGAGTGGCAGGACAGCTGTGCCACTATCCAAGGTGGAAAGAGAAAGAAAGGGAAGTTGCCACCAACCTGCGCGGCGTACAAGACTGCCACCGGCACCACCACATGCACCGCTGCTACGGGCACTGCTGCTCAGGGCACCGCTACCAGTAGCAAGCTCAGTGAGCCCTCCACCAGCACCGCCGCTCAGGACACCGCCGCCAGCAGCAAGCTCAGTGAGCCCCTCACCAGCACCGCCGCTCAGGACACCGCCGTCAGCAGCACGCTCAGTGAGGCCGCCACCAGCACTGCCGTTAAGGACACCACCACCAGCAGCACGCTCTGTGAGCCCCTCACCCGCACCGCCACTCAGGACACCGCCACCAGCAGCAAGCTCAGTGAGACCGCCACCAGCACTGCAGCTCAGAATACCGCTGCCAGCAGCAAGCTCAGTGAGCCCACCACCAGCACCGCCGCTCAGGACAACGCCGCCAGCAGCAAGCTCAGTGAGCCCCCCACCAGCACCACTGTTCAGGACACCGCCGCCAGCAGCACGCTCATTGAGCCCTCCACCAGCACCGCTGCTCAGGACACCGCCGCCAGCAGCACGCTCAGTGAGGCCGCCACCAGCACTGCCGCTCAGAATACCGCCGCCAGCAGCAAGCTCAGTGAGCCCACCATCAGTACCGCCGCTCAGGACACCGCCGCCAGCAGCAAGCTCAGTGAGCCCCCCACCAGCACCACCTTTAAGGACACCACCACCAGCAGCACGCTCTGTGAGCCCCTCACCCGCACCCGCACCGCCGCTCAGGACACCGCCACCAGCAGCACGCTCAGTGAGGCCGCCACCAGCACTGCCGCTCAGAATACTGCCGCCAGCAGCAAGCTCAGTGAGCCCACCACCAGCACCGCCGCTCAGGACAACGCCGCCAGCAGCAAGCTCAGTGAGCCCCCCACCAGCACCACTGTTCAGGACACCGCCTCCAGCAGCACGCTCATTGAGCCCCCCACCAGCACTGCTGCTCAGGACACCGCCGCCAGCAGTAAGCTCAGTGTGCCTCCCACCAGCACCGCCGTTCAGGACACCACCACCAGCAGCACGTTCAGTGAGCCCCCCACTAGCATCGCTGCCCAATGAGCGCCGCAAGCACCGCCGCTACTGAGCCTGCTGCCAGCACAGCCACCGACCACGCCACATCCTGTGCCAGTGACACCACTGCAGACATGGCTGCCATCCCCAGTGGTCATTCGTACGAGGCTGGTGGTCAGTTCCAGGGGCCTGGACAGCTTCCATTTTGCCCCACCGTCAGTGGACTGTCAGATCCACTACCTCTGTCCTTGGCAGGATGAAGCACTCTGGGCACAAAGCCCCCTCCAGAACCAGTGGAGTACCACATTCACTACCTCTGTCCTTGGCAGGATGAAGCACTCTGGGCACAAAGCCCCCTCCAGAACCAGCGGAGAAAGGCCTCCACTACCTCTGTCCTTGGCAGGATGAAGCACTCTGAGCACAAAGGGCCAGATGTAGCAACCGTTTTGCATGGCGCAAACTGCAAAATTCGCAGTTTGAGCCATGCAAAATGGGTATCGTGATGCACATTCCCATTTTGCGAGTCGGTACCGACTCGCAAAATGGGAATGCGACTCGCAACTAGGAAAGGGTGTTCCCTTCCTATTTGCGATTGGCACTGCGATGCAGAATTTCTTTGTGACCACGAACGCGGTCGCAAAGCAATTCACAGTTAGCACCCATGTCAAGTGGGTGCTAACTCATTCGCAAAAGGGAAGGGGTATAAATCATATATACCTACATCTGGCCCAAAGCCCCCTCCAGGACCAGTGGAGAAAGGCATCCTCTACCTCTGTCCTTGGCAGGATGAAGCACTCTGGGCACACAGCCCCCTCCAGAACCAGTGGAGACTGTTATCCACTTGAGAGACTATGGCTTTGCACTCCCCAGGATAAAGCAGTGGGCAAACCACCCACTGGAGCGACTTGTGAGACTGTGGCTTTGCACTCCCCAGGATAAAGCAATGGGCAAACCACCCACTGGAGAGACTTGTGAGACTGTGAGACTGTGGCTTTGCACTCCCCAGGATAAAGCAGTGGGCAAACCACCCACTGGAGAGACTTGTGAGGCTGTGGCTTTACACTCCCCAGGATAAAGCAGTGGGCAAACCACCCACTGGAGAGACTTGTGAGACTGTGGCTTTGCACTCCCCAGGATACCTCAATGGGCATGGAGCCCCCTCGTGGAGCTGGCGTCATGCACTCATCCGGCTGAGGTGCCCCCCCCTTACTTTCCCCTGAGGTCCCTGTTTTATTTCGATCTGATGCCCCTGCAGTGTTCTCTCCGTTTGGATCGGGTATTGAGTGTGGGCCTCGCCCATGCATTTTGGGCCCAGTGGTCCACGGACTATGTAGATGCAGTACATGGACTTGGATTCTTGGTGTACATATTTGTTAATAGTGTATACATATTTTTGAGTAATGGATTTTTCCTGATTACAATCGTTCAACTCATTTCATTTTGTCCTTACGTTCTTCCAGGGGGGGTTGGGGTGGAAATGTCATGTTTCAGCATGTATTGGTGTGTGTGTTGTTGTGTGTGAGGGTGGGAGTGTTGCGAGTTGTGTGTGTGTCACTCCCTTTTCCCTCCCCCCTCCCCTGTGTCGTAGGTGCAGTACTCACTGTGGTCCTCGCCGCCGTCGGTTGTGCTCCTGGTAGAGGAGCAGGAAGACTATTGCAAGGAGAATTTGGAGTTTCGGCTCCATGGCGTCCTGGTTCCTCGTGGGGTGTGTAGAGGTGAGAGTTTTCCCTTCCAAGTCCTGTTTCCACCGTGTTTTTGTTCGTGTTGAATTCGACCCGGAAAAGGTGGCGGATTGGCCTCTCATAATGGTGTGGGTGGTACATTGTCTTCCGCCTGTCTGTTGGCCGTGACCGCCATGCTGTTTGTTTGTACCGCCGTGGCGGTCGGAGTGTTAAAGTGGCTGTCTATGTTGGCGGTTTCCACCGCGGTCAGAATTCCATTTTTTTACCGCCGGCCTGTTGGCGGTCTTACCGCCGCTTTAACACCGACCGCCAGGGTTGTAATGAGGGCCTATATGTGCATTTTGTATCATTGTCAATGTGTGTCTTTGACTCATGACATACTCCCACAGCTCTGTTGTCGCCTTCACACAGGTCATATTTGTCCTGTACTGGTTTATTGCACAAATGACAGTCCCAAAGTGCAGACAGTGTGTTAATTACTGGGAGGCCATGATATGTAACTCAGTAGCTTGATCACATAGCAGAAATAATACAATGCATGCCTTTATATGTTGAATGCTATCACTGTAGGATGGACACATATGTCCAAAGGAGTATTCTGAGGTACAGGTACATATCACAGAACCCACATCCTGAATTGAGACAAGTCTGCATTCGATAGGTCACATGTCCAGACATGAACAAGGAAGACACTTTCTGTTTCCTCCATGCCAGTCCCTTGATTGTCACTCAAGTGTAATGGTTAAGTTTGTACTATGTTAGTTACCTGTGGAACTGTATGCAGTGAGTCAATCTCACAGAGTCAGAATGTTTATATTCAAGCCTAAGGAGTTTACTCTTCAGACGCCACATAGGTGTGCAGTGTTTCATTGTGGCTCACATCTCAATACACGTTGCTAGAGCATAGGCTACATGATGTCAGTAAGCTTGTTCAGTCATTGTAGGCCATGAGCAGGGTAGTGGGTTAGTCTGCAGGTGAAAATAAAAATGTCTGAAGTCACGTCCTGTATTTATTGGCTTGTGTGGTTCACAGTTGGAGTGTTAATAAATTGAAAAGTTCTAGCTTGGTGTTTCTGACATTTATGTGATTAAACCATTTGTGTAAAAAACTTGTGATTGTAATCTCTTAATTTGTCTTTTGCATGTATGCAGATTAATGCCCAAAAGGAGCAGGAGCTATGGAGAGCCATTGCCCGGAAACATGCGGGCCCTTGGGGTCCAGAGCCGGCAGATTACTCACTGTCAGGAGAGACGGGAGAACTTGAGATGCTCGGCCCAGAAGATCACAGCTGGGGCTGTCCTCCCAACATGGATAGGTGCACGTTGGACTATGACCCCCCAAATGGCCCCCATTCTGGTGGTGGTCTACGCAGACCTTGAAGGGGGTTTGAGGACAGCAGAGCAGTAGCATGGGGGAGAGTACAGGGCATATTCCTGCCTGTCACATTGTCAAGTTGATGTGTTAGGTTCTGACATACCTTCCTGACAATTAGGGATGAGCCACCAGGTGTAAAACAATAGATGAGTGATTGTTTATGTAGATATGTCATGTGGTGCATACTGATGTGCCTTGCCTATTGGAACAGGGACCTAGGTCACAACTGTGTACAATCCACAAACATTTTGCTCTCCAGGGGCAACATATGGCTATGTACATTGATCAATCAAGTAATGTTTGTCGATGTAGTGGGTATAAATTCTATGCAACAGACCACTACTCCTCAGTGTTACAGAGCAAAAGAAAGGAAGTGATGGATCACTGTCCTCAGCCATGTGTCTGGTCAATTGAGTATATTGGCATCTGCCACTCAGAGGCTACTTATCTTCAGTGTGTGATGGGTGCTGGTGCCTCACTCCTGTCTGTAATGTGAAGATGCCCATAATACATTTGACAGAGCATATATTTTTTGGGGCTGGTAAGTAGGGGATGTCCATTTATATGATTTATGTGCCATGACTGTTGCCAACCTTCCTTGTGCCTACATGTCAGCATGTGACTTTTTCTCTTCTGATAAAATTTGTACACTGCTATATCCTGCATGATCTACCTGTGTTGATAGGTTAATTTCTGTATTCCCTCACATATACGTGCATGCCAACCTGTGTGTGGAATAGAACATTTTACAATGGGGCTACATTTCATTTGGCCACATACGGGAGTGTGTCTTCATTGATTATTGGCTGACACATGACCTCACCCATCATAGCATGTCATTTGGCATGTACAACTGCAGTAGCAATGAGAGAAAAGATGTGTATGGTTAGATATTGTAAACACAATGTGCATTTCTATGCCATTCATTTAGCGTCAAGTGGGAAAGTGCACGCCACATGTATTACGGGAAAGGTTTGTAACGTGACTGTTGCCATGCATCATGGAATGAATTGCAGGTATGTTGGCACATGATGTCTTCGTTGTAACTTTCCAAGCCAAAAAGGTAGCATATCTGACCAACATTATAACTACCTCCATGACTCCACTGGGACAAATTTCACTTGGTGAAGTGTGCATTGTTGATATGTTTCGAGTGTGTCAATGTCACCTCCAGGCTACTGTACTGTTGTCAGCAACATGGCAGGTTTTAGAAGCATCATTTCTTGTTGTGTTATTGTGCATGTGATAATTAAATGTGTGCATGACCTTGTGGGAATGGACTTGCCTACTATTCTATGACAACAGGTAACTGAGGTATGCTCCATGAGGCAAATATTTGAAGGTGATGTGGTCTCCTACTTGTTCAATGGTTATTGTGATTGCACACCTTCAACCATGCAATTGTAGTTGTCTGAGATCCTGATTTTCCAGTGGGCAACTGTTGACAGTTCAGATACCATGCAGGCATATGGTATGGTATATGTAGGGGCCATGCAGGTGTAGTTTGTTTTTGGGGGCCTACTTGACATTGTGGCAATGTTTGCTGATCACAGCTGTTGTTCAAGTGTGATCAAGGAGATGTGCTGACCCTATTTCTTGTTGTATTTTCAGCATTAGCCCAGGGAAGCAAAGGAGACAGGGAACAGCCAAGTGGAGAAGCATTCAGCCATGGGACCTCGGATCAAGACACCATCAACACAGAGGGACCCAGGGGCATGGAGGGTGAGGGGAGTGCCACCGAGGAGACAGGTTCTACATCATCATCATCGGATTCTTCCTTCAAAGGCAACTCCCTAGTGGTGGTAGACCCATCGAGACACACTCCAGTGCCATCTTTGTCTGCCATCCCCAATTCTATTGTTTTCCTCCCTGGTTGCTCCTGCTAACGCGTCCCTTTATGACTAATTTACTCACTTTGGGACTCATTTTAGGCCAATTAATCTTTTGACCCTGATTGAAGACACCTTAGGACGAGATAACTAATCAGCATGTCAATAATGTCATCAAGCTTCACAGTAATACCATAATTCAAATTAGTCAAAGACATTGAATAAAACTCAAAAACCACCATGACCTTGCAGTCATGAATAACCACACCAGTTTAGTACTATTATTTAAAGTTTATTCCCTATTGATTACAATTCTACTTGCAAGTTTATTAGTCTCAAAACCAAGAAACACATTAACATAGTCACAATATGGCAACTCTGGTAAGATTTCATCAAAGCAAGAATCACGAATATTAGAACATAGCTCGGTGTCAACATAAGTTATCCTTAGCAGAGCATCATCATCACGTTATTCAACAAAGCATAGATTCAGTCATTTGTCTATTTGCGTCAGTTTAGTGAACCCCTCATCTAACCTCGAATCAGCATGGGCATGTTGGGCTTCATGCAAAACAATTTAGTAACACCAATTTGGAAAACATCTAACTAGGATCTCTGTCAAAAGAAGCAGTTGGTACCTAGAAAGGAAAAGCAAACAGACAATTACAATTTCACTGTCATATAGTTACCCTCCGTATTGGGTCAGCACTCGGGTTCAGTCTTCGTCCTCAGGACATCAGTTGATTTGCCATCAGGAATTCAGCAATCGGGTAAAAGGGGGCACTTCTCTCATAAGGAGGTAAAGTGGTAAAGTGTAAATGGGCAATTATAAGGCAAGGATGGTTCTAAGAACCAAACAGCAAAGTCTCTATGCAGAGTGACAAAGTGTCTGGGTCATAGCAAATCACATCAGCATCTCCCTAATTCTCTCTCCTATTCTCTCCTGTTCTGCTTCACTTCCTTGTGTCAAGGGTTTTTATCCCTTTTCTGTTGTACAGTCCCCTAATTCTTCATTGGTTGAGGGGTTGCACCCCACTATCTCTATCCAATAGATTTTCAATTACCTCATTGAATTTGTCACCCCATAACTGTTCTCACGTAGTTTATTGGTCCTTATGATTGACGTCTTCAGTGGGTAGAATGTCCAGTATGATTTCATACTCTTTTGGTCTTCTTTGCATCTTTAGTCAGTGGCTCCATTGTCTGAAAAACACATTTAATATGAAAGCCAGGCAGCTAGGCCTCGACTCATGCTAACTAAGGCCTAATGAATTATTAGCAGAACCTATTATTATTAGTGCAAAATCATATCCTAATATAACATTTCAACATTATTAGTCAGTTTCATTAGTCCCCGTATATTGTGGCGGCCACTCCCCGTGGGCACATTTCAAGTGCACGTTTTAGAAAATACATTAATACATTTTCTATGCGGCATTATTGCACATTAGTTCATAAACATTACATATTAATATAGAATTTATATATGCTATGCTCTCCCACTCCCCAACCCATTGGCCATGTCTCCTTTGCCACATGCAATTCTGCCCCAATCCCTGTTATCCCTGCTGCCTTGAGTGAGGAAGCACTGTGCCAGCCCGAAATGCCGCCCTTCACCCTGAAAGAAACAGAGATGGCAATTTGTGCTCAAAGATCTGCTAGGGCCCCTGGCCAAGATGGTATTCCTTTGGATCTGTACAAATCAGACCTACCTGTGTGGACCCGACATAACAACAGGGTATCAAACACTGCCATGGCATCCCGATCCTATCCGGTCTCGTGGAAAATGGCGATTATTGTCCCCGTTCATAAAAAAGGGGACAAGAGCTCCCCTGGGAATTATAGGCCTATTAGTCTATTAGACAACTTGCAGAATTTTTTTTCGTACCAGTTGCTAACTAGATTAAAACAATGGATAACGAAAAATCAGGTCTTAAGCCATCTTCAGGCAGGATTTAGGGACAAGATCAGCACCATCGATCAGATCTTCCGATTTACCACCATTAAGTGGAAGACCGTAGATGCAGACATAGGCCACTTATTTGTGGCCTTTGTTGATTTGAAGTCTGCGTTTGACCTTGTCCCGCGTGCCAAGCTTTGGGAGGTTCCATGATTAATATCATCAAGGATCTTTATTCTGATAATTGCGCTAAAGTCCGCTGGGGTGCTATTGGCGATCTGACTCCTGCTTTTCCAACTGCACGGGGTGTGAGGCAAGGCTGTGTATTGGCGCCCACCTTATTTCACTTGTTTATTAATGCCTGCTTGCCATACCTCTTAGACTGTCAAAGTGATGCCTCTAGCCTGGGCGGGCAGAAGATTCCCTGTCTTCTGTTTGCAGATGATACCCTATTGTTATCACGTACTGCCATGGGCCTTTCTAGGCTGCTCTCCAGATTCCTGGAGTTTTGCACTGACCATGGGTTATCAATTAATTCAGCAAAAACAAAATACATGGTTTTTGGAGATATTAGGCAAAAAATGAAGAGGCCTGTATATTTAGATGGTGTCCCCTTGGAAAGGGTGGGTTCCTTTGATTACTTAGGAATTAAAGTGGAAGATTCACATCTTTGGCATGTTCAGCGCCAAAAATCTTTATTATGCCTGAAGCAGAGGGCGGGTGGTATTGTCAGATTTGCCTCTAGTTCTCCGAAATTTGCAATATCCCCTGCACTGGAAATATACAAAGCTCAAGCTAGGGGGGCCGCCTTATATGGAGCTGAACTTTTGGGGCCATTGTAATTTGGCGAATCTGGCTAGGGCGGAAAATCAGTTTCTAAAAATGATGCTAAAGGTTCCATCGAGTACCCCATCCTTGCCCATTCACCTGGACCTAAATCTTTTTTCAATCTCACAGATTGCTGCCCTAAGGCCCCTGCTGTTTTGGATTCGGTTGTGGACAACAGATGCCCTAACCCCTTTTCGGTGTGGCCTTCTCAACGTGGTGGACCGCGATTCTAGTATTAAATCTAAATGGTGTGTTTTTGTTGAGCAATCCTTTTCTCGGCTTGGCTTAGGGTCCTATTGGCATGATCCTATTTCTATCCCTAAAAATGCTGCACAGCTGTTAAAGGATGCTTATTGGCATAATGTTCAGGTTGGACAATTTGCTAGTTCTATTCCTTTGTCTATGTCCGACAATTTTTTACTTGTTAAATGTCATTACGAATTTGAGCCCTTTTTGGACGCAAAGTTATCTCCATTTGCTTGTGCCCTTTTTATTAGGTTTAGGATCGGGTCTCTCCCTCTGTGCTGCTTTACGTACAAATGGTCCAGTTCAACTAATAGATCTAAATATTGCCCGATGGGTTGTAAAAGTGAAGAAACTGTTTTCTTCCACTGTCAAGCGTATCACAAACAAAGAGCACTTTGGCTCATCCCGCTTTGCAAACAATTAGGGGTTAGATCCTGTCTCCACGCTGAGAGAATTTTAAAATGCGACCTGTCCATCCAGATAGCTCTACCAGTGGCAAGTTTCCTCGAGTCTATCTGGCGGTTGAGATTAGCAAGTTTAAGGGACAAAACTGTGTAGCTATTGTTTAGTTTTACTTATGTATATTTACTCAACTTGGATGTATGATTGTAGTTTTTGTTGTACAGGATATAGACCTTGGTTCGGTTTATTATGGATTATTTATAGACCTATGGAACTGATCCCTCATTTTATGTTGTGAGAATTTTAAAATGAAATTCATCCACCCAGACAGTTTTATTAATGGTAAAAAAAATTTTTTTGTATTATTCTGACATCTGATATTAGCAATTTTAAGGAGCAAGAGTGGGGAACTAATTTTTAGACTTATTTATGTATATTTATCCAATTGGATGTGTGATTGCTCCTCAGGATATAGATATTGGTGTATTATATTTTTAACCAGTGCTGATTCATGGATCTAGTTTCCTTATTGAGTACAGCCTCTCATTATATTAAGTGATGTTTATCTGGCTGCTTATTTCTTGTTTGTTTTTTAAACTTGTCTTGTCCTTTTTAACTGTGTCTTTATCTTACTTTTTACTACCCCCCTGCTTTTAAGAAGCCCTTTTTCTCTTTGTCGTGTATTGTACTTTAATGGTTTGTTTTTTTACTTACCGAAATAAAGTTAAATGATGATGAGTGAGGAGGCTATTAACATCCTGAGGGGTATTTATGTGGGGCAGACTGCCATTGTGAATGCCATCCAGGAATTGGCGTCCCAAATTCAGCAGACCAAGGCTGTTCTGGAAAGCATTCACAGTACCATATCTGCCCTATGGAGATCTTGTCAGGCTCTGGCCTCCTCACTGATGGTAGACAGCCACCACTCACCATCCATCCCCCCGTTACCTCCACCTCCCCCTTCCCAAACCAAATCCCCCTTTCCTCTACCTATCTGAAGCACACAGACAGATCTGCACGTACACACCTCAACACAGCACACATAAACACAAACACCACAAAACACACCAGCATGCGACCACTCAACAGACCCAAGCACACAACATCAGCCACACTTCCCCGTCACCCCCACTTCCCCCACCAGCCACACATCACATCAAGCATAACTATAGGCACCACAACAACATGAAGGATACACCACCAAACCCACAATACCCACAGACACCACCCAAACAGACACACAGTTATCTACCTCTTCTACCATACCCACATCCACCACCCCAACAGACACAGACATCCACCACATGCACCATACCTGCAGACACCACCCTAACAGACACACAAACATTGACCAGTACAAGCACACCCAAGGCAATATCCCAACAGACACACACATCCACACTCCCACATCACCCAGCACCTCCACCTCCCAGCCGACAAAGACACTCAAATGCCCACACTCACACATGCAACAGACATTAAAAAAACGTAACCGTACCTCACATACACCCATGACATCCACAACAACACACCAGACAATCACTCGCTCAACCTTCAAATCCCCACCCCCTTCTGCAGTCTGTCCCTGTGCCCCTAAGGAACATTTTTTGTTTGATCTTGCCCTTTCCCTTGTTCCGTCCACCCCCATCCCAAACTCAGGAGGCCCCAAACCACATCTCAAATCATTCTTTCCCCCATCCAAGTCCTCCCTTTAACACCTGCCCCCCTTGCAAGCACCAATACCCCTCCCTCCAAGAAGAACCCCATCCCTCCTAAGAAACAGTCCACCCCTCAGAAACCCAAACCTACACCGCCAAAACCCGACACCCCCAAAGGATGATCCCTGAGGTGCCTGCCTGCCCACTTCATGCTCTTTCCTGTGGAGGTTTCCAGGCAGTAATATGAGTCAAGTGTTGGCACAGTATTGTGCTATGGAACACTTTAAAATGGACTAGCCAATGGCCTTGGAAAATTTACATCATATGGTTTTATTGTATACAACAGTGTTTTCCAAGTTAATATTTTGTACACCAGTGTTAAAAACAATACTTAAAATGATATTTTTACCTTTGTCAAGCTTGCTGACAATATTTGTGACATCCCGATGTTCTTGACAGAATGGGCCAGATTTAAGGGAAAATGGTGGTGTGCATTGCTGCGCTAGATTTGGAAGTGTTGTGCACCGTCATATTCACAATGCAGGAATGCTCCGTATTTAATAGAATAGAATACGGCACACCCCTGTGTTTCCACCTGCACCGGCCCTGAATTTCCTGCCATGCGCCAACGCAGCAACCCTTGCACCATTGTGCAAGGATGGCTGCGTTGAGGAAGAAATTGTTTTTGTGCAGGAAGGGACACCTACCTGCACAAAAACAATCTTAAATAGTGATTTGCTCTTTCTATGTGTGCTGCAAAATGCAGCACAAATAGAAAGAGCAAAAAAACAAAAATAAATTAAAGCATTTCTCTTTGTTGAGCCCTGATAACGTCATGCCTGGGGTGGCATTAGATTTTGGCGCTGCCTAAGATTTACGGAAACTCGTAAATGTGAGGCAGCGTCAAAATGCAATAGGTGTTGTTGTGGCATGCCCACAGCAACACCTATTGCACGCCCCTTCCATGCAAAGTACTGCGGGTGAAGGTGCTGTAATTACAAGGTGAGTTACGGCTTAATGCCACCTTGTAAATATGATGCAGTGCATAGCGTCACCAGAGCATCACTAAAAGTGATGCTCCGGTGGTGGTAGGGACTCTTAATTATTCCCCAATATTTTTGTATCCCAATATTTTTTTTATATTTTGTCCAAGCATCTTGACACTGTGCACAGGACTGATAGAAAACACCTTGACCTAGTTTTGCTCCACCCCTTTGGGACATATATCATAAAAAATAACTCATTATTTTTAGACCAATCTTAATTTTCCCAGGGGTACAACTGAAAGCCTCCTAAGTTACTTGTTATTTTTCTGAGATGTGATTGTCTCTTAAAACCTCAATGTAAAAAGTGTGAAACTCTCATTGATTAGTGAACATAGATTAGAAAAAAAAATGTATTTGTCTATAGTATGAACATTCCACCTACTATAAATCGGAGTCTTGTAAAGTTACATAGGTTCAGTTTAAAATATCGGATGTCTCTCACAGTGAATTAACCACTACATGAAGTTGAACTAGTCCAGCACACTGAGAAATATTGAATCAATCATGTTTACATTTTATTAGATAGCCAGATTGTGGTTTATGGAGAAAACTTAATCTGTCACCTTTTCATGGAGCTATGGTTCAGGAATTCGCTGCAGCACATATGGATCTTGGCAATGAACATTGTGGAAAACTGTATTTTTTAGAGAATTCCTGTTTATATCAGTATAATAGACAAATTTAACCCCTTCCCCGCCACGGACGTAATGGTTACGTCCATGGCAGCGCCCGTGTGGCGTCATGGACGTAACCATTACGTCCTGAATGCTTCCCTCGGGAGAAGCGCTAGCGCTCCTCCCGAGGGCCACCCCCCCACCCCCCTAGGTCAGCGCTGACCGGGGAATCCCTTCCCCTTCCACCCCCGACCCCCCCCACCCCCCCCCTGTGACGTCAGCGCGCGAGCGCGCGCTGATTTGTCACAGGGGCCTCCCTAGTCGCGCTGGAAGCTCTGCTTCCAGCGCGATTGAAAAAGAAATGCAAAAGCATTTCTTTTTCAATCACTTGGGAGGCCCGGAGGGGCTTCAAAGGGAAGGAAAAGTATTTCCTTCCCTTTGAAGTCCCTCCGAGGGTTTCAAAAGCCGGATTGCTTGCAATCCGGCTTTTGAAACCCCACTAGACACCAGGGATTTTTTTTTTTTTCATTGAAATTGACAAAAGGGAGCGACCCCTTGGGCAAGGGTCGCTCCCAGGGGGGGCATTTTTTTGAAAAGGCCTTTTCTGCCCCCCCTGGGGGCAGAAACCTCTAGGCACCAGGGACCATTTTTTTTTTTTTGTTTGTTTTTTTGTTTCATTTTTTTTTATTGAGGTGGGGAGCGACCCCTTAGGCAAGGGTCGCTCCCCTTGGGGGAAAATTATATTTTGGCCATTTCTGCCCCCCTTCGGGGCAGATTGGCCTATTTTGATGAGGCCAATCTGCCCCCAAGGGGGGTAGAAACCACTAGACACCAGGGATTTTTTTTTTTTTATTGTTATTGACAAAAGGGAGCGACCCCTTGGGCAAGGGTCGCTCCCAGGGGGGGCATATTTTCGGGAAGGCCTTTTCAGCCCCCCCTGGGGGCAGATCGGCCTACTATTGGGCCGATCTGCCCCCAGGGGGGGCAGAAACCTCTAGGCACCAGGGACCATTTTTTTTTTTTTTTTTCATTTTTTTTTTTTTTGGTGGGGAGCGACCCCTTAGGCAAGGGTCGCTCCCCTTGGGGGAAAATTATATTTTGGCCATTTCTGCCTCCCTTGGGGGCAGATTGGCCTATTTTGATGAGGCCAATCTGCCCCCAAGGGGGGAAGAAACCACTAGACACCAGGGAGTTTTTTCTTTGCGTGAATTTCACGCAAAGGGAGCGACCCCTTAGGCAAGGGTCGCTCCCTGGGGGGGAGGGCAATTTATTTTAGGCCATTTCTGCCCCCCCTGGGGGCAGATCGGCCTATTATTAGGCCGATCTGCCCCCAGGGGGGGAAGAAACCTCTAGGCGCCAGGGCAAATTTTTTTTTTGTGTTTTTTTTTTTTGTTCTTTCTTTTTTTTAGAGATGGGGAGCGACCCATCAGGCAAGGGTCGCTCCCCTGGGGGGCAAATTGTATTTAGACCATTTCTGCCCCCCTGGGGGCAGATTGGCCGATTTTAGGTCAATCTGCCCCCAAGGGGGCAGAAACCACTAGGCACTGGGGATTTGTTTTTTGGCGCCAATGTCACGCAGGGGGAGCGACCCCGTAGGCAAGGGTCGCTCCCGGGGGGCGGGGGGTGGGGGTTGGGGGGGCAAATTTATTTTAGACCATTTCTGCCCCCCCGGGGGACAGATCGGCCTATTATTTGTCCGAAATGCCCCCCGGGGGGGGGGGGGCAGAACACTCTAGGCGCCAGGGCAATTTTTTTTTTGTGTTTTTTTTTTGTTTTTGTTTCTTTTTTTAGAGATGGGGAGCGACCCATCAGGCAAGGGTCGCTCCCCTGGGGGGGCAAATTGTATTTAGACCATTTCTGCCCCCCTGGGGGCAGATTGGCCAATTTTAGGTCAGAAACCACTAGGCACCGGGGATTTGTTTTTTGGCGCCAATGTCATGCAGGGGGAGCGACCCCGTAGGCAAGGGTCGCTCCCGGGGGGGGGTGGGTGTTGGGGGGGCAAATTTATTTTAGGCCATTTCTGCCCCCCCGGGGGGCAGATCGGCCTATTATTAGGCTGATCTGCCCCCGGGGGGGGGGGGGCAGAAACCTCTAGGCGCCAGGGGAATTTTTCTTTGTTTTTTTTTTTTTCGAGATGGGGAGCGACCCATCAGGCAAAAGTCGCTCCCCTGGGGGACAAATTGTATTTAGGCCATTTCTGCCCCCCTTGGGGGCAGATTGGCTGAGTTTAGGTCAACCTGCCCCCAAGGGGGCAGAAACCACTAGGCACTGGGGATTTGTTTTTTGGTGCCAATGTCACGCAGGGGGAGCGACCCCATAGGCAAGGGTCGCTCCCGGCGGGGGAGGGTGGGGGTTGGGGGGGCAAATTTATTTTAGGCCATTTCTGCCCCCCCGGGGGACAGATCGGCCTATTATTAGGCCGAACTGCCCCCGGGGGGGGGGCAGAACACTCTAGGCGCCAGGGCAATTTTTTTTTTGTGTGTTTTTTTTTTGTTGTTTCTTTTTTTAGAGATGGGGAGCGACCCATCAGGCAAGGGTCGCTCCCCTGGGGGGGCAAATTGTATTTAGACCATTTCTGCCCCCCTGGGGGCAGATTGGCCAATTTTAGGTCAATCTGCCCCCAAGGGGGCAGAAACCACTAGGCACCGGGGATTTGTTTTTTGGCGCCAATGTCACGCAGGGGGAGCGACCCCGTAGGCAAGGGTCGCTCCCGGGGGGGGGTGGGGGTTGGGGGGGCAAATTTATTTTAGACCATTTCTGCCCCCCCGGGGGACAGATCGGCCTATTATTTGTCCGAAATGCCCCCCGGGGGGGGGGGGGGCAGAACACTCTAGGCGCCAGGGCAATATTTTTTTTGTGTTTTTTTTTTTTTGTTGTTTCTTTTTTTAGAGATGGGGAGCGACCCATCAGGCAAGGGTCGCTCCCCTGGGGGGGCAAATTGTATTTAGACCATTTCTGCCCCCCTGGGGGCAGATTGGCCAATTTTAGGTCAGAAACCACTAGGCACCGGGGATTTGTTTTTTGGCGCCAATGTCACGCAGGGGGAGCGACCCCGTAGGCAAGGGTCGCTCCCGGGGGGGGGTGGGTGTTGGGGGGGCAAATTTATTTTAGGCCATTTCTGCCCCCCCGGGGGGCAGATCGGCCTATTATTAGGCTGATCTGCCCCCGGGGGGGGGGGCAGAAACCTCTAGGCGCCAGGGGAATTTTTCTTTGTTTTTTTTTTTTTAGAGATGGGGAGCGACCCATCAGGCAAAAGTCGCTCCCCTGGGGGACAAATTGTATTTAGGCCATTTCTGCCCCCTTGGGGGCAGATTGGCTGAGTTTAGGTCAACCTGCCCCCAAGGGGGCAGAAACCACTAGGCACTGGGGATTTGTTTTTTGGTGCCAATGTCACGCAGGGGGAGCGACCCCGTAGGCAAGGGTCGCTCCCGGCGGGGGAGGGTGGGGGTTGGGGGGGCAAATTTATTTTAGGGCATTTCTGCCCCCCCCCCCCTGGGGCCGGCTGAGCTACAGGCCAAACACCACAGGTAGGCACCTTGCAAAAAACACCTCTGTTTTCTGTGAAAAAATATGTTGTGTCCACGTTGTGTTTTGGGCCATTTCCTTTTGTGGGCGCTAGGCCTACCCACAGAAGTGATGTACCATTTTTATCGAGAGACTTAGGGGAACGCTGGGTGGAAGGAAATTTGTGGCTCCTCTCAGATTCCAGAACTTTCTGTCACCGAAATGAGAGGAAAAAGTGTTTTTTGGGCCACATTTTGATGTTTGCAAAGGATTCTGGGTAACATAACCTGGTCAGAGCCCCGCAAGTCACCCCATCTTGGATTCCCCTGGGTTTCTAGTTTTCAAAAATGCACTGGTTTGCTAGGTTTCCTCAGGTGTCGGCTGAGCTACAGGCCAAAATCCACAGGTAGGCACTGCTTTTTATAAAAAAATGTGATGTGTCCACGTTGTGTTTTGGGCCCTTTCCTTTCGTGGGCGCTAGTCCTACCCACACAAGTGATGTATCATTTTTATCGGGAGACTTGGGGGAACGCTGGGTAGAAGGAAATTTGTGGCTCCTCTCAGATTCCAGAACTTTCTGCCACAGAAATGTGAGTAACATGTGTATTTTTAGCCAAATTTTGAGGTTTGCAAAGGATTCTGGGTAACAGAACCTGGTCCAAGCCCCGCAAGTCACCCCTCCTTGGATTCCCCTAGGTCTCTAGTTTTCAGAAATGCACAGGTTTGGTAGGTTTCCCTAGGTGCCGGCTGAGCTAGAGGCCAAAATCTACAGGTAGGCACTTCGCAAAAAACACCTCTGTTTTTTTCCAAAATTTAGGATGTGTCCACGTTGCGCTTTGGGGTGTTTCCTGTCGCCGGCGCTAGGCCAACCCACGCAAGTGAGGTATCATTTTTATCGGGAGACTTGGGGGAACGCTGGGTGGAAGGAAATTTGTAGCTCCTCTCAGATTCCAGAACTTTCTGCCACAGAAATGTGAGGGACATGTGTTTTTTTAGCCAAATTTTTAGGTTTGCAAAGGATTCTGGGTAACAGAACCTGGTCCGAGCCCCGCAAGTTACCCCTCCTTGGATTCCCCTAGGTCTCTAGTTTTCAGAAATGCACAGGTTTGGTAGGTTTCCCTAGGTGGCGGCTGAGCTAGAGGCCAAAATCTACAGGTAGTCACTTTGCTAAAAACAGCTCTGTTTTCTGTGATATGTCCACGTTGTGTTTTGGGGCATATCCTGTCGCGGGCGCTAGGCCTACCCACACAAGTGAGGTATCATTTTTATCGGGAGATGTGGGGGAACGCTGGGTGGAAGGAAATTTGTGGCTCCTCTCAGATTCCAGAACTTTCTGCCACAGAAATGTGAGGAACATGTGTTTTTTTAGCCAAATTTTGAGGTTTGCAAAGGATTCTGGGTAACAGAACCTGGTCCGAGCCACACAAGTCACCCCTCCTTGGATTCCCCTTGGTCTCTAGTTTTCAGAAATGCATAGGTTTGGTAGGTTTCCCTAGGTGGCGGCTGAGCTAGAGGCCAAAATCTACAGGTAGTCACTTTGCTAAAAACAGCTCTGTTTTCTGTGATATGTCCACGTTGTGTTTTGGGGCATATCCTGTCGCGGGCGCTAGGCCTACCCACACAAGTGAGGTATCATTTTTATCGGGAGACGTGGGGGAACGCTGGGTGGAAGGAAATTTGTGGCTCCTCTCAGATTCCAGAACTTTCTGCCACAGAAATGTGAGGAACATGTGTTTTTTTAGCCAAATTTTGAGGTTTGCAAAGGATTCTGGGTAACAGAACCTGGTCCGAGCCCCACAAGTCACCCCTCCTTGGATCCCCCTAGGTCTCTAGTTTTCAGAAATGCACAGGTTTGGTAGGTTTCCCTAGGTGGCGGCTGAGCTAGAGGCCAAAATTTACAGGTTGTCACTTTGCTAAAAACAGCTCTGTTTTCTGTGATATGTCCACGTTGTGTTTTGGGGCATATCCTGTCGCGGGCGCTAGGCCTACCCACACAAGTGAGGTATCATTTTTATTGGGAGACGTCGGGGAACGCTAGGTGGAAAGAAATTTGTGGCTCCTCTCAGATTCCAGAACTTTCTGCCACAGAAATGTGAGGAACATGTGTTTTTTTTTAGCCAAATTTTGAGGTTTGCAAAGGATTCTGGGTAACCGAACCTGGTTCGAGCCACACAAGTCACCCCTCCTTGGATTCCCCTAGGTCTCTAGTTTTCAGAAATGCACAGGTTTGGTAGGTTTCCCTAGGTGGCGGCTGAGCTAGAGGCCAAAATCTACAGGTAGTCACTTTGCTAAAAACAGCTCTGTTTTCTGTGATGTGTCCAGGTTGTGTTTTGGGGCATATCCTGTCGCGGGCGCTAGGCCTACCCACACAAGTGAGGTATCATTTTTATCGGGAGACGTGGGGGAATGCTGGGTGGAAGGAAATTTGTCACTCCTCTCAGATTCCAGAACTTTCTGCCACAGAAATGTGAGGAACATGTGTTTTTTTAGCCAAATTTTGAGGTTTGCAAAGGATTCTGGGTAACAGAACCTGGTCCGAGCCACACAAGTCACCCCTCCTTGGATTCCCCTTGGTCTCTAGTTTTCAGAAATGCATAGGTTTGGTAGGTTTCCCTAGGTGGCGGCTGAGCTAGAGGCCAAAATCTACAGGTAGTCACTTTGCTAAAAACAGCTCTGTTTTCTGTGATATGTCCACGTTGTGTTTTGGGGCATATCCTGTCGCGGGCGCTAGGCCTACCCACACAAGTGAGGTATCATTTTTATCGGGAGACGTGGGGGAACGCTGGGTGGAAGGAAATTTGTGGCTCCTCTCAGATTCCAGAACTTTCTGCCACAGAAATGTGAGGAACATGTGTTTTTTTAGCCAAATTTTGAGGTTTGCAAAGGATTCTGGGTAACAGAACCTGGTCCGAGCCCCACAAGTCACCCCTCCTTGGATCCCCCTAGGTCTCTAGTTTTCAGAAATGCACAGGTTTGGTAGGTTTCCCTAGGTGGCGGCTGAGCTAGAGGCCAAAATTTACAGGTTGTCACTTTGCTAAAAACAGCTCTGTTTTCTGTGATATGTCCACGTTGTGTTTTGGGGCATATCCTGTCGCGGGCGCTAGGCCTACCCACACAAGTGAGGTATCATTTTTATTGGGAGACGTCGGGGAACGCTAGGTGGAAAGAAATTTGTGGCTCCTCTCAGATTCCAGAACTTTCTGCCACAGAAATGTGAGGAACATGTGTTTTTTTTTAGCCAAATTTTGAGGTTTGCAAAGGATTCTGGGTAACCGAACCTGGTTCGAGCCACACAAGTCACCCCTCCTTGGATTCCCCTAGGTCTCTAGTTTTCAGAAATGCACAGGTTTGGTAGGTTTCCCTAGGTGGCGGCTGAGCTAGAGGCCAAAATCTACAGGTAGTCACTTTGCTAAAAACAGCTCTGTTTTCTGTGATGTGTCCAGGTTGTGTTTTGGGGCATATCCTGTCGCGGGCGCTAGGCCTACCCACACAAGTGAGGTATCATTTTTATCGGGAGACGTGGGGGAATGCTGGGTGGAAGGAAATTTGTCACTCCTCTCAGATTCCAGAACTTTCTGCCACAGAAATGTGAGGAACATGTGTTTTTTTAGCCAAATTTTGAGGTTTGCAAAGGATTCTGGGTAACAGAACCTGGTCCGAGCCACACAAGTCACCCCTCCTTGGATTCCCCTAGGTCTCTAGTTTTCAGAAATGCACAGGTTTGGTAGGTTTCCCTAGGTGGCGGCTGAGCTAGAGGCCAAAATCTGCAGGTAGTCACTTTGCTAAAAACAGCTCTGTTTTCTGTGATGTGTCCACGTTGTGTTTTGGGGCATATCCTGTCGCGGGCGCTAGGCCTACCCAAACAAGTGAGGTATCATTTTTATCGGGAGACTTGGGGGAACATAGAATAGCAAAACAAGTGTTATTGCCCCTTGTCTTTCTCTACATTTATTCCTTCCAAATATAGGGGTGTGTGTAAAAAAGACATCTATTTGAGAAATTCCATGTAATTCACGTGCTACTATGGTCACCCCGGAATTCAGAGATGTGCAAATAACCACTGCTCCTCAACACCTTATCTTGTGCCCTTTTTGGAAATGCAAAGGTTTTCTTGATAGCTATTTTTTACTCCTTATATTTCAGCAAATGAATTACTGTATACCCGGTATAGAATGAAAACGCACTGCAGGGTGCAGCTCATTTATTGGCTCTGGGTTCCTCGGGTTCTTGATGAACCTACAAACCCTATATATCCCCGCAACCAGAGGAGTCCAGCAGACGTAACGGTATATTGCTTTCGATAATCTGACATTGCAGGGAAAAGTTACAGAGTAAAAAGTAGAGAAAAATTGATGTTTTTTTCACCTCAATTTCAATATTTTTCTTTTTCAGCTGTTATTTTCTGTAGGAAACCCTTGTAGGATCTACACAAATGACCCCTTGCTGAATTCAGAATTTTGTCTACTTTTCAGAAATGTTTAGGTTTCTGGGATCCAGCATTGGTTTCATGACCATTCCTGTCACTGACTGGAAGGAGGCTTAAAGCACAAACAATTGCACAAATGGGGTATGCCCCAGTAAAATGCCAAAATTGTGTTGAAAAATTGGGTTTTCGGATTCAAGTCTGCCTGTTCCTGAAAGCTGGGAAGCTGCTGAGTTTAGCACCGCAAACCCTTTGTTGATGCCATTTTCAGGGGAAAACCCACAAGCCTTCTTCTGCAGCCACTTTTTCCAATTTTTTTGAAAAAAACAAAATTTTCCCTGTATTTTGGCCAATTTCTTGGCCTCTTTCAGGGGAACCCACAAAGTCTGGGTACCTCCAGAATCCCTAGGATGTTGGAAAAAAAGGACGCAAATTTGGCTTGGTTAGCTTATGTGGACAAAAAGTTATGCGGGCCTAAGCGCGAACTGCCCCAAATAGGCAAAAAAAGGCCTGGCACAGGAGGGGGAAAAGGCCTGGCAGCGAAGTGGTTAAATGGAGCTCTGATCCTGTGATCTGTACAGTGCTCAGATCACAAACACATAAGTCTAAATCCTAGGGGAGCTAGCTCCATCTTTCAAATAGTTATTGACACTCCCCATAGCTATTCCATAGATAGCAATGTGTACACTGCTTCTGGAACCAGAATAAAAACATGTTGTATGAGCCTCCATGCTAGTTCTCTGGAGACAATTGTCATGTGAGTTTTTTGGGTGTCATCTGGCACCCATGGTGTGCAGTTCTCCATCAGACTTCTTAAAGATTCCTATATCTGGAGGTTTCCTTCAGCTCCAACTATGTAAGTATCTTTGCTAATCCTATAAAGGCTTGCCCAAAAAACACCCAGGGTAGCTCTATCAAAATGAGTGCCGGAGGTCCACCTTGCTCCATTTTCCAAAGCAAGATGTGTGCCACTCATCCAGACCAAAGGTCAGCTTGACAGACACTCACCATTGCATGGTCAGGTAACCAGGTAATTTACATGTGCTAATACACAGGTGTCTGAAAGACTGAGCCAATAGTTGCCAGGCTGAACATTTCACAGCCCTGGGTATAGTGACCTCATAAGGCCACCCAAACCCTGTTAGGTCCTCCCCTACATAACAAGAGGGAGCAACACCAATAGAGTCAACCCTGGGTGCTTCAGGTTTAAGTTCTGAAGTGCCCTGAGTGGAATGTCTATCACTGACAAGTTGTCATTGAGAGTGGACGGAAGAGGTGGAGTCAGCAAGTCTTTCTAACTCCATCCCACTCTTTGAAGAGTTTGAGAAGGTCCTCCTAAACCATGACAAGACTATCCAATGAGATAAGGCAGGGGGTTCTTCTATTTTTCCTTATCCTCATTAAAGCCTCCAGCAGCTTCCTGTGTGTCCTTGCTTCCCTCTCCCACCACCCGTTAGTCTTGTGCCATCACTGTCATGACCCTGTAAGTGCTTTTGGAATATTTTGGTGTGGGCGTGTATATATGAATGCATGTGTATTTGCATAAGTGGGGATGAGTGTTTACATCTATATACTTGTGAATGATGAGTGTGAGCATGTGTGCTTGTGAATGGATGGGTGTGAGTAAGCATTCTCGTGGAGGGGTGAGTGTGACTATTTATGTGCATTTGTGATTGGATGGATGGCAGCGCAAATCGCTGCACTGGCTTACTCTTCGCAAGTGAGGCATTCCTTGGGGGATGCATGGGTGTCCCCATGCAACTTTCATGGTTTTTTATGCATTTCTAGCTTTTACCAAACCTGGTAAACCTGGAAATGCCCCTTCCTGCTCAAAACAAATACTGCATGCAATGCTAGCACCCTTGCACCGTTATATAGGTGTGCCTGCTTTGGCACTAGGCACCCTATTTTGCGCCAGCGCAGGAGAAAGGATAAGAATGTTCTGTATTGCCTTAAATACAACACACTCCTGCCCTTTCCCAGTGACGCAGTGCAGTGTAGCAAGGTGAATTGCTGAGCTGCACTGTAACACTTTTTTATAAATATGCCCTCTATTGTTTTGTCAACTTCATGAACATAAAAAAAAAAAAAAATACAAAAACAGAAGAAAATTAGGCCTGGGTGGAGTTCAAGGAGTTCCACTCCATAGAATTCCATGCATTTGATTAAAAACTCTGTGGAATTCCTCAGAGTTCTGTGACCCGCGGAGTCCTGATTGCATCAGATCACAGAAGCGCTAAGCAGGGTTGGGCCTGGTTAGCCAGACCCAAACCTGCTGAGTGCTTACAAATTCAGGCGCATTCAGGAGAGGGCAGCAAGCAGTGAAAGTGCTGTTTTAGGCCTCTTGTGCACCGGCCTGTCCTCTGTGCAATGCACACCGGCAGGCTGGTGTACAAGGGGCCTGAAACTGCACCTTTCACTGCCTATGGCCCTGACCTAAATTCAGGCCAGTGCTGTATGCAGCGAAAGCTGCCATTTCAGTCCTTGCTTGTCCACCAGTGTGCACAAACAACGAAAAAAGAAGACAGAGTAGGACTTACCTGGGTCTTACAAGGGGTTCTCCTATCTGGTTCTCTGCCTTCCTCTGACCTCTGCTCCCTGCTCCTGGGCTCCGGTGCACACTGTAGCCCATTTATGGTCTACATAGCGCAAGCGCAGACTGTCTGTGCTTGCGCTGTGTTGTCCATAACTGGGTTACAGTGGGCACCGGGTGAGTTGCGCTCTGCTGGTGGGGATAGCAGAGTTTTTGGACGAACTCCGTGCTCCAAGCGCAGCACGGAGTTCCACAATTCCATTAGCTCCACCAGCAGACCAGAGCTTCCCGCACACTAGGAAAGAAAATGTGGAATGAAAAAAACACTTACAAAGCCTATATTTTGTCAGAGAATTCTCCTGCTAATCTTGCAGAAAACTCTCCTTTTTGTGAATGTAACAACTGTTGTTAAATGATCAGCGATTTCTAACGTCCTCTATTTAACTTTGTTTAGAAAGTCTTCATTGCTTAATGTATGTAAACGATTAATACACGAAATGTTTCTAACTTTACCTGTGAAGATTTTATTCTAAGAAGATAATGAATTTAAAAACGTACCTTAAATATTTTTTACATGGCGGTACATTTTATAATTTTTGTCATTCGTTTTTCAGCCAATACTCGAGAACTTTTATTAAAAAAAGAATAAGCAAACAACATATTCTCGTCTACCCTTTAATTAATATTTCATAAATGACCTAGTTCTTATTGGATTGGCATTGTAATACGATGATGCAAGATGGGTGATAGAAATATAAGAAGAAACAAGTCTGACCTTGCAGAATGGGTCTCAGTGGGCTAATGAACAGAATTAACTCGAAGAGTTCTGCGTGAAATGTAAACGAATATCAACGTCCAATTATAACTGTTTATTTCACTTGTATTTCACTGGGACGTTTATGCATAGCCAAGGTCATTGAATAAAGTTGTGGCAGTATGCATTAAATGAGGTTATATTACACACTCCAACCAAGATATTATTTCATGATATTTCCGCTGTGCATAATACAGAAATGACCTTTGAGTTCAAAAACCAAGTTTGCAATCTCAGTATTTCTAGGTTAGCCCAACAGGAAGCACTTACAAATCTTTTTTTTTCTGTAATTTTTAAAGAAGGATGAGCAGGAATGTTTTGTGTATACCATGTGAGAAGGTGAAAAAAGAATAATAAGCAATGTCTTGTATTTTCTTTTACAGTGTGTTTGTTATGTTTTGCTTTCTGTTGGGAGTCTTCAGTATCCTGAACACCGGATTCAAATTGCAGTTAAACTAGTAAATGTTCCAGTGTAAGAGCAATGAAAAACGTATTTTTACCGGGCTCAGAGTGGGGCAGAAAATAGTCACTGGTACCATAATAAACGTGGCCTTTGCGTAACAGCTTGCTAACAAGCATTTACAATGCATCGGGTCTCGCGTTTGCTCATGTTAGAGCTGATCGCGATGTAAACTTCTAACCCGACTTTTCACCTATCGAGCAAAAGTGCATTTATGTACCTAACCCCAGTGCTTTAAATGGGCCGGTACTGTCCGGTACTGAGTACCGGCACTTTTCTATTTTGAGCGGGAGAGTACCGGCACATCTCAAGAAAAACGTAATACTTTTAATTGGGGAGTACCGGCACTTCTCAGAAACAAGCAGGTACTGTAGCACAGAGTACCTGCACTTTATTTTTTCCATTTCAAGCACTGCCTAACCCGAAAAAGTGAAATCAAGTATGTAAAGCGCTCAACTTCTGCCAAGCGAGATCGGGCTCGTAAATTAGAGAAAAAAAAGTCCACGAGCCTGATGGAAAACAGTGAGCCTCGCATGTTTTCTGTACTTGGTCGCTGCGCTCGAGGAGGGCTAGCCACCGGAAAAGGCATGACATATGGGTGCCTTCGACTAATGAAAGCAAGCAGATTTTATTAGGGAAGCCCACCAACCAATAAAAAACACTGATGTGATGTTGACAGGGCTCAGAGCGCTTTTCTAAATAAAAAAGAGTCTCGCTGCAAAACGTATGCGCGAGCGCATGCGACGCAGGCTCGACCCTAAAAAGGTGGTCATGTCTGCAAATAAGGGCAGGTTGGGACTTGTAAAGACAGATTTAATTGTTTTGCAAGGTCTGGAAGGCTACATGACTTGAGTTTGCCGCAGGTGAAGTTTGTCTTAATATAAGGGAAATTAATAGGAAAAACTGGCACATCCGGCCATGAAACAGGCCCACAAGGAGCCTAATGTGTGCCCTAGGTAACCCCTAGAGCAGGGTGCTGTGTGGGTAAAAGGCAGGACATGTACCTGTGTAGTTTTTATGTCCTGGTAGTGTAAAGCTCCTAAATTAGGTTTTACACTACTGTGAGGCCTGCTCCCTTCATAGGATAACATTGGGGCTGCCCTCATACATTGTTGAAGTGGCAGCTGCTGATCTGAAAGGAGCAGGAAAGTCATATTTAGTATGGCCAGAATGGTAATACAAAATACTGCTGGCTGGTGAAGTCGGATTTAATATTACTATTCTAGAAATGCCACTTTTAGAAAGTGAGCATTTCTTTGCACTTAAATCTTTCTGTGCCTTACAATCCACGTCTGGCTAGATTTAGTTGACAGCTCCTTGTGCATTCACTCAGACACACCCCAAATACAGGGTACTCAGCCTCACTTGCATACATCTGCATTGTGAATGGGTCTACCTGGGCTGGGAGGGTGGAGGGCCTGCCCTCACGCAAAGGACTGCCACACCCCCTACTGGGACCCTGGCAGACAGGATTGAACTGAAAGGGGACCTGGTGCATTTAGCATCTTAGCCACTCTTTGAAGTCACCCCCACTTCAAAGGCACAATTTAGTATAAAACAGGGCCTTTGCCTTACCACCTCAGACAATTGCTGGAGAAGAAACCAGAACCTGCATTCTGCCAAGAAGAACTGTTTGGCTGCTCAAAGGACTCACTTGTCTGCTTTCTACAAAGGACTGCTGCCTTGCTGTTGGCCTGCTGCCTTGCTGAACTCTTGTCTGGCTGCAAAAGTGCCTTCCAAGGGCTTGGATAGAGCTTGCCTCCTGTTCCCTGAAGTCTCAGGACCAAAAAGACTTCTCTTTTTCATTTTGACTACTCTTGGTCTGAAAAATTTGACGCACAGCTTGCTCTGCGGTGAGAAATTCACTGCACGCCAATCCAGAAAGACGCCTCTCGATGCGACGCCTGCGGTGCGACCGGATCTTCGCCACACGGCCTCGCATGGACAACGCTGCCCGACTTCCAGAGAGGAAATCAACGCGACGCCTACCGTGAGAAAGAAAATTCCACGCACAGCCTCCCGGAACTATGCGCAGCCGGATAACAAGCCGAGGAATCCACGCACAGACCCTGGGACATCTGGTACTCCCGCTATCCATAGAAGGAGACGGTCCGCGTCCTGGAAAACAACACACTTCTTCCCCGAGTGAAAAAATAACGACGCAAGTCCATGTGTGAAGGGGCGAAACCGACGCACACACCATTTTTCCTCCCGTAGAATGACGCACGTCTCCCTGTGTGAAAAATAACGACGCAAGTCCGTGTGTGAAGGGGCGTAACCGACGCACACACCATTTTTTCACGCATCTCCTCTTCTGCAGCCCTCTGCAGAGATTTTCCACTCCAAACCAGGTACTTTGTGCTTGAAAGAGACTTTGTTTACATTTTAAAGACTTAAGACACTTCATATCACTTTTCAGTGATATCTTTACAAATTCATGTTGCATCTTTGATCGTTTTGACCTGCAAATACCCAGATAAATATTATAGATTTTTCTAAACACTGTGTGGTGTATTTTTGTGGTGCTATATTGTGTTATTGTATGATTTATTGCACAAACGCTTTACACATTGCCTTCTAAGTTAAGCCTGACTGCTCGTGCCAAGCTACCAGAGGGTGGGCACAGGATAATTTGGATTGTGTGTGACTTACCCTGACTAGAGTGAGGGTTCTTGCTTGGACAGAGGGTAACCTGACTGCCAGCCAAAAACCCCATTTCTAACACACAGTGGGTGAAAAGCTTGGACTGGAGTGCGAATTGAGAAAGTGAATATTACGGGCTGCAGCATTTTAGCCAGGGCGAAGCATAATTCCAAAGGAAAGTGCTAATAGCCTATCAACAATCTGACTAAGTTAAAACACTCAAATTCTCCAGCTACCTATTAAAACTACACCTATCTATAAGGCTCATAGGCATAACTTATTGCATACTAGGGCCTGTACATGGTATTCAGTCCCAATCTTATTATAAGCCTCCCTTAACATAAACCGTCTTTTTTCTCGTGCCTGCCACTGCGAATCACGACCTAATCAGAAATATACATTGCACGAACAGGGAATATTCCTGCAGCAATTTCAACCCACACAAAGTCAAACGCTTTAAGTTGCAGGATATATTGATATTTGTGTTGCCGCCTTGTCACCCACACCACTCTCACCTACAACCCAAATCTCATGTTATGAATATGTTCTGACCCTTCCTCCCATCTGGATATTTAAGACTTCCTGTGCATTCCCTCTCCTTCTTCGCCAATGCCTCTATCCCCAAATTCGTTACCTGTATTCTTATTGATTGACACAAGTTTCAACTGATGTTGGTGCTATTGTTTTGATGAGTGTCCTCACTTTTTTTTAGGTAGTTTGCAATGAGCTCTGCACAACAATAACTTTTTTGTATTTCTTAATTAATACTTACCAATATCACATGCGTGCACCGTCCATTTACTATCCTCTGTTAATAGTGCAACATAGATTTCTTTATATACCTCCATATGTTGCATTTGACACAAACTATGCTGCAATTAGTAAAAATAATTACAAACCGAAAAAAGAGGCAAACTGCAGGGCAGATACTTCTGTGCGCCAAAGCTAGCTACTACTTTATTACAGTAAAATAAAGTAATGCTATACATTAGCAGTGAGACCCCTAACACGGGTGTGCTAACAGGTTTACTCACTTATACAAAGGCATACTACAGAAATCCTATAAGAACAGTTTCCTCCAGCACATGAGGACCTTCAGCAAGAACAGTGATTCCAGCATGTGTCATCCTTCCGTCCCAAGCCAGGTATGTCCTCCCAAAACACTGTCGTTCAGCTCTTTCGCACAGTACAAGCCAGACTTTTGCAGGTTCTAGAGGTAAAGCAGTTTGTCGTGACTGCCAAATAGGACACAACCAGCCATCACCAGGTCATCAGAATCGCAACTGAACCTTGCGCAAGAGGTATTACCTCATGTTAAACATCTCTACCTCTGACAAAAAATACTGAGTACAACATGACATATGGCCTTCATGTTTTTCTGTGGAAAGATACAACACAGTTGCATGGCTGCATTTCGCAGCATTATATACCAACAAATGGGATTCTTAAGAAAAAACAGTATGGAGACAAGCTCAGATGTAGCTCACTGAAAACACAGCATGCACGCTAAGCAACATGACACTACAAGAAGAAGTGGTGGCTTCCCTTTTCATGAGGGAGCAAACTGCTGGAATCATGATAACTGCCACATTTAGAAGATCGAGTCTAGGGACGAATGTAAAACTGGGAGGACACTGATTCTACCAACTCCAGCATATAGCCCCTCCATATCCCCATGTTTAAAATAATTATCAAACAAGGTAGAAGGGATAAAATGTTTTGCCAAAGGGCAACTTTGAAGCCCACATGCATGATTGCTGCTTCAGTGCACATTCCATTGAGACTGTGGAAGGTGCCCTCCAAGAAATGTGCCACAATGCAGGGGGGATTGTCATAGCTCGTTCTGTGTTTGCCTTTCTACAGCTACCTGTACGCTCTCAATGAAATCGAGTGAGCTGCACAAGTTGCGATGCATAGAAGGTTTCTGAATCATTTATAGCTACAAATACAGACATAGGGCCAGATTTTCAAGTCCCTAGCGCCACTGAAACGTCACTTTTTGTGATGCTCTGGTGGCACTAACCAGACTTCTCCATATTTGTATGCAGGTACAACATAACTTTTTGTGGCTTTACACCTCCTTGTAAATATGGGCCCCTCCAATGCAGTCTTCTACATCAGAGGGGCGTGCCATGGATGCTGCAGTGGGTGTTTCACCACAATACCCATTGCCTTTGAAGCTTCCCCAGATTTACAAGAAGGTATAAATCTGTGGCAGCCCAGGGGTAATGTTAGCATGGCACAAAAGGGAGGAATACTTTTATTCCTCCTCATTTTTAGCTTTTTCCATGTGTTCTGCATTCTGCAGCACACACAGGAAGATCAAAAGGTCATGAATGATTGTTTATGTGCAGGAAGGTGACCCTTCCTGCACAAAAACAATCATTTAAAAATGACGCTTTGGTACTTCTATGTGTGCTGCATTTTGCAGCACACATAGAAGTGCCAAATCACCTTTGTAGATTGTTTATGTGCAGGAAGAAACACCTTCCTGCACATAAACAATCACACCTCTCAACGCAAATTCAAGCAATCCATGTACATGTACACTGATATCACCATCTATCTTACCTTACATATACAAACCTCTACAGTGAAAACATTATTTTGACACTGATGGAGTTGGATGTGTGGATTAGGTTAAGTGTCAAGAATAGGATATGTTTCAAGATGAAGGCTGTTTATGGGGTTAAAATGATAGTTAACAGAATTAATAATAAAGTTAGCATGTTGATAGGGTGGATTATAGGATTATGGATGGGATTTGGTTTATTGTTAGGGTTACATTTTGTTAAAGGTTATGGTCAGAATTATGGTTAGGGTAAGTAATCAGGCGATTATGCAAAGTATTTGAGTTAGGCTTCTTCTTATAATTATGCTTAGGCTTACGAGTCTGGTTAGTATCAGGTTTAAGGTTATTGCACTGAATGATGTTAGGTTTACGGTCAACATAGATGCACTCACTCAGATCAGCGCAGTTGCTAATTTTATTATGCAAGTATTTGGTTGAGTTCGTACCTCCAATGTTTTTCTTTCTCGCAGGTAGTGGTAACTTGGTATTGTGGTATTGCATGCAGCGACACATTGCTGACACAGTTCTATTAATTACTACGAATACTCTATCGGATTCCATGATTATTTGGTCATGGCTGCAGCCAGAGATAATGTTGGGCATCCACTGATGTTTAACTCTGCATCATAAATCAACTAAATTTCATGGCTGCAATAACATTTATGGATGTAGAAAACAAAATACTGTCTTTACAGTGTTTTTTATTTTGAGAATGCTCAATCCTCGGGTGAATGAGAGCTAAAAAAAACATTTTTCATATGCCTTTGCTATCAGCTGTGGATGCTGTGGTGGGACAGTAGCGAGCCATACAAGATCTGGGTTTATTTGTGAATTGCATTAGTGATTTGCAGATGGATGGTTTTGATAGAACATTGCTACTGGTGAAACTTCTCTGAAATGACCAGTGGTGTGGAACTCAGGGCATAATTAATAAAAGGTCTGAAGCATGATGCATTGAAAGAAGAAATAACGGGGAGAAATCAACATATGTCTTCTTATTCAGCCATTTTGACGCAATGCGCAATGGTTTACTGTTTTCAGAAAATCTGAGATTGCCTTAATTCCATGGGTGGATGCACAGGAACATCCATGTTACACCCATGTAAAATCTACCACGACAAATTGTAACAAACCACAGCTCATGCGCCTTCATTGCATTATATTTCTTTACAAAATATTAAAAGGTGGTGCAAATCACCCAACCCAATAAAAATGCACAGGCTTAGTAAATCTGGGCCTTAATGTGCACAGCAGCTTCACCTCACATAACATGTTGTGCAAAAGTTTCTTGCCTGCAATGTGAGGTGTGGCCATGTATATCAGGTGAAAGATGTCCTTAATCAGTCACGATCTCCAAAGACATTTTTCAGACAGTTTAGGCATAGAGTGCTGTACTTTGCTTGATTATCCTTTTCCTATCTGCTCCTCTTCTTGTCCTAATGTGCTGCATTAGAATGTGTGCAAAATAAATTTGTGTGTTGAGGTGGTCTAACTCTTATCTCAGGCCCTCATCATTAGCTGTCTCTCTGGTGTTTGATTTCACACTAACATTACGGTAGGTGTTGGTGTTGCAGGCGTCTAGCTAATCATATATATGTGGATTAATTGTCAATAGTTGTTATGTGGGCTGTGCATGCATTCCATGACCTATTCCTAAACACACTTCGTTGTAATGAACAGTGGTAGTCGAAACTAATCGAATAACCCATTACCTCCCGTCCCTCCCTCGCCTTCCTTTAAACCAATGAGGCTTCCTGCCTCCCACTAGACCCTCCCCTTCCCTTTTAAAAACCCCGCCCACCCCTACCCCCTCCTGTTCTTTTTGTCTAGCCCACGCTAGACTTTCCCTTTTCACTTACCTTCACGGCGGGGCCTGGGGGTCATCGTTGGATGCACTCCTCGGGAAGCGGAGCTCCGCGAGGTGTGCTTCGGCCGGGCACGTCTTTTCTGAGCAGGCGGGGCTGCTCGTGAGACGTGTCCTGGGAGGCGGCTGACGGGGTCAGCCAGCTCTTGGTGGCTGGGGCGTTAAGTTCCGGTTTTTCTTCGCCGCGGAGCCGCGGAGGGATGCCGAAGAGTGTTTTTTGGTTGCTGTGCGGGTAAGACGGGCGTTCTGCCCGCATTTTGACTGAAATTCTTGTTTTGACCTTCATATGGATTGGTTCTGGGATATTGTTCCTGGGCCCTGTATATTTGGAGGTGTTTTTTAGGTTAGTGACAATGTGTTCTGTGGATGAGATCGTGCCTACAGATTCAGTAATGGACGGAATCCAGGAGCAATAGCTCGGTGGCGAGGTCGAGTACCTTTGGTCCAGCAGGATACCTGTGTACAGTGGTACGAATCCCGCCTACACCCTTTAAATATCTTCTAAGGATTATTTCTTCTTCCTCCTCAAGGGAGGGAGGTGCTGATGGCATTTCCACTCCTGGGAGCCCCCAGGTTCAGGGTGGTGGTGCTGCGCCCATCATGTCCAGGGAGGTGGTGCTGGAGATGTTCAAGGGGGCTGTTTCCAGAGCTCTTCATGCGGGGATGGCCTGGCCTAGTGGGGCTAGGGCTACCCATTCTCCTGCAATTGCAGGGAAGTCCTCCTCTGTGAGTGAGGGAGGGGATGCTCCATCTACGTGCTCTGGGGGTGTTTATGGCTCCAGGAAGGTGATGTGGGTTGTGATGGCACATGTACGGGACTATTTTGGGTTTCCTGTGTTTAGGCCTGCCAACTCTGGCTCTCACTTATTTCCACAATATCAGACGCTGTCTGAATTTTCCATGCCTTTTCGGGGTCCTGTGAATGATTTGGTGTTTTGGGAGTGGAGGATGTGGATATGGCTCAGGTTCCACGGTTCATTCAGATACGTTCTTTACTTGGGGGTGAGGAGGTATGGCCTCCCTCGGTCCTCCTGGATTCACGTTTGGCTACCCTGATTGGCAAAACAGCTGTCAATCCGGTGGATTGTGTGCCTACTGATGCCACGGCCCGTAGGGTGGACTCAGTGCTTACGAGGGCTTTTGCGGCTGAGATTCTGGCTCTGAGGGCAGGTATTTCTTCTGCTTATGCGGCCCAGTCGTTGGTGCAGGACTTGGATGTACTGGCAGTGGCTGTTCAGGTTCGGAGCTCCTGGCTGGTATGGAGCAGCAGGTCAGGTTGTTGGCAGATGTGGCTTCAGATGTGGTCCGTGCTTTGGCTCTGGCGTCTGGTGCTTTGATTGGGGCCCGGAGGTCCCTCTGGTTCCGAGCCTGGAAGGCCGTCCCGGGGGGGTAGTCTGCCTGGCTGAGACTCCCTTTTGAGGGTCATTGCTTGTTTGGGGTTCATTTACCTTCCGTGCTTTACAAGGCTTTTAAGGAACGGAAGCATGCTTTGCCTTATAGGCAAGGAGCAATAGCTCAGCGGCTGTGTCATCTGCCTCTGGTGCTGGAAGCTCCCCAGGCCAAGGGTTCGTATCCCACCACGGCTGGTCAAGACACATGTTTGGAAGAAGCATTCCCGTTCTTCTCCTAGGATGGAGGCCAGATCTTTTTCTTTTTGGAAACGGCGTTTTCAGCCGTGTTTTTCCCCTGAGATGTCGGCGCCTTCGAACCGGGGTGGGTTCGAGGTGGGGTCCTGACAATCACTGTGGGCCTGGCGTAGGGCTGGTTGGGGGAAGGCTGAGCCCCTTTCTTTCGTCTTGGAAGGAGAGTGTCAGCGAGCGTTGGGTGCTGGACATTGTGGCCAATGGTTACGTCTTCGATTTTGTGGTGATGCCTCCAGATTTGGGGTACGTCCCACTCCTCTGCCGGCTGGAGGGTAGTGGGGAATGGCGTGGTTGGACGGTGTCTGGGACTTGCTGGTCAAGGGGCTGTTGCCCGCGCCCCGCTGGAAGTAAGGGGTCTAGGCCCTTATTCGGTCTCATCTCTAGTTCAGGAAGTGTCTGGGGGGTTTCATCCTGTGCTAGATAGGAGGGAGGTGAATGCTTGGATCAGGATGGTGCGTTTCCGCATACTGTCTATTTTGACTGTTTTTCCCTTGGTCAGTCACGGGGACTTTCTGGTGTCACTGGTTCTGCAGGGTGCCTACCTGCACGTGCCTGTCGCAAGGTCTTCGCGGAGGTTCCTGAGGTTTGCTGTGGATCGGGTGCACTGTCAGTTTTGTGTACTGCCGTTCGGCCTACTGTCTTCTCCTCAGATTTTTACGACGGTGCTGGCCCTCCTGGTGGCTTTGCTACATTCGGAAGGGGTGTTTACTCATCCATATCTGGACGACGTTTGGTCCTTTTCTGCCTCGCAGGCCCTATTTCAGAGGCAGGTAGCCCAAGTTCTGGTGTCCGGCAGAACCACGGGTTTTTTAATCAACGGGGGGCTATCGGTTTAGTCCCATCCCGGGATCTGGTTTTTCTAGGGTCTCAGTTTCGGACTCTTCTTGGCTTGGTGGCTGTGTCAGTGAAGAAGTTTGTGGTGCTCCGGTCCAGGGTGTGGATGGTTGTGGTACAGACTGCCCTCCGTGCTTTTCTATGGTTGCAGCTGCAAGGTCATTTGGTGGTTCTGCGGTGCTTGTTCGGACAACGTAGTGGCCAGGGCTTATGTCATCCTTCAAGGGGGGACCTGGTCTAGGGCTTTGTTCGGTCTGGCCAGGAAGATTTTTGTATGGGCTCAGGAGTGGGTTTCTGCTCTCAGGGCTGCATACGTTCGGGCATTGTGTTACTTCCTCTCAACTTTTCTCCCTCCAGAGTTCACTGTTTCTTCATCTGGTTCGGCTCTGGGGTCTTCCAGTGCTGGATGTGTTCGCGTCCGAGAAAAACGCGTAGCTCTGTCACTTCGGCTCCCGGTTTTCGGTGTCCCCAAGCCTGGGAGGTGGACGGGATGTCGTGTCCTTGGCCGAGGGGCCTTTTGTATGCGTTCCCGACGTTTCAGCTACTCAGGCCTTTACTGTTAAGGGTGCGGCTTCTGGGGGCCAGGATTATCCTGATTGCTCCCCATTGGCCTAGGGCGGATTGGTTCTCATTGCTGCGGCTTAGGGCATCCGGTCGGATGTGGCCTCTTCCTCTGTGTCCGTCACCCCTGGAGTTTCGCTGCCTCTCGTTGAGGTCTTAGGGGAGGTTACACTTGACGGCCTGGGAATGGCCCGCCGAGGTTTGACGGGTCTGGGGGTGCCAGTGGCTTTGAGTTCTACTTTACTGGGTTCCAGGCGGCGTTCCACTTTACTTTCGTAGGGTAGGCTGTGGAAGTTTTTTTTCTTCTTGATGCTTGAGGCATGTATTGGATCCTACCGGCACGTCTCTCTTTGATGTGATGCAGGTCTTGCAGGACGGTGCACAGTTGAGGTTGTCTGGGGTGTCTCTGCTGGTACTGTGGGCGGCTATTCAGGCATTTTGAGGTCCGTGGCGCAGCCTTCAGGATAAGGATCGTTTGTTGCCGGGATTTTTTCAGGGGCTTCTTCATTTGTTTCCTCGCCCTGTACGTTCTTTTCCTTCAGGGGATCTTTCTTTGGTGTTGGATGTTTTAACGGATTAACCTTTTGAACCTCTGGGGGACTGTGTTTACGTCTTCTTTCCTTAAAGACGTTCTTTTTGGTGGCCATTGCTTCGGCTCGCCGTTTAGTAGAATTGGGGGCCTTGGCCTGTTCCTTTCCGTTTTGGGAAGTTTTTCCGGATCGGGTGGTTCTGGTTCCGGTACCTTCTTTTATCCCGAAAGTCAATTCTTCTTTTCATGCTCGCCAGGAGGTCATCCTTCCTTCCTTTGGTCCGAATCCCGCTTTGGTGGAGGTGGTTCGTTTATATTTGTTGGATATATGCAGGGCTTTGTTGGAGTGCCTGAGGGTGGTGGCTCATTTCCGTAAGGGTGATTCGCTTTTTGTAAATTTTGGGCCGGCCCGTAGCGGCGATGCCTTCCACGGCTTCCTTGAGTCGGTGGGTGAGATCATTGATTCTGTTTGTTTTTTTCCTTGATAGGGGTTGTTCCTCATCAAGGGGTTCGGGGTCGTTCTACCAGGGGTATGGCGGCTTGGGTGGCAGAGTCTCAGGGGACTTCAGTGGTGGAAATTTGCAGGGCCGCCACTTGGGCCTCGCCTTTGGCGTTTGTTCGGCATTCTGGCCGGTCGGACTTGGGTAGTTTGGAGTCGGTATTGGTTCACCGGGTCTTATCCTCTATGAAGTCTTAGGGGTGGGGTTTTGGTGGCCTTTGTGCATGATATTGAACTTCTTGCAACTCAGTGTCCGTCTCCTGTGTGCTTCTTGCTATGTCTCATTGGTTTAAAGGAAGGCGAGGGAGGGACGGGAGGTAATGCGTCCATTTTCTTGCGATAATGGCATTACTCCTAGTCCTACTCCCTCGCCTTCCTTTCCGTTCCCTCCCGCCCTCCCGGTACGGACTGTCTGAGTTGCTGCTTGGGCTTGGTTTTTGTACAGGAGGGGGTAGGGGTGGGGAGGGGGGTTTAAAAGGGAAGGGGAGGGTCTAGTGGGAGGCAGGAAGCCTCATTGGTTTAAAGGAAGGCGAGGGAGTAGTACTAGGAGTAATGCCATTATCGCAAGAAAATGGACGCATATTTTTAGATGATTTGAGGGTTGACATACACTTTATATACATAAAATAAATCATGTTCCAGTTTCTTATCCTTGCAGAACACTGTAGTACAGATTTGTGTCTGTATGGCAGGTCGCAGTTCTCTGAATAATGCTGGCTTTTGTTTAATTTTTGTATGAAAGGCAGTATAGCAAGATTTATTTTTTGTAGGGTCACTCTCTGCTCTGCTCAGAACTTCTTCCACATATGCGGCTAGGTGAATTACATGACTTTTAAATGGCCACTTACATGACAAGCCACTCACATTGTTTGACACTGCCACAATGTTTTTAATGAGGAGAGAGTTGTTCCCTCCCCTCTCTGTGGGACACCGTCTGCCAAAAAGTTAAGTGAAATAGCAAGCTAAGGGCTTTTAAAAAATTATTTGCTTTAAACAAATGTATGCAAAACAATTTGCTTCCTATTACACTGTAGATAACACACAAATATAATATTGTCCCTTGCCAGGGATGGGTATGTCTTCATGTCCTGTTACTTACTTTGCATTTTGAGACGTTGTGACCTGTATTTGTAATGTGGTAAGTGTTATAAATTGGGTTTCAGGTTGGCAGTGGTATACACCCTTTACAAGCAGAAACCACTATCCTGGTCAGGGTAAGTCACCAACACACCCTAAATTAACCTGTGCTCACCCCCACACTGCTTGGCCCAGACCAGTCAGGCTTAATTTAAGAGGCAATGTGTTTAGTATTTGTGCAACACTTCAAACAGTAAAACAGTGAAAACACCACACAAAAAGATTCCACACCTGGTTAGAATAATAGATCTTGATTTAATAAATAACACAATACCTAAATGCCAAAAATCCAATAAGTGGATCTTGAGTTGTGAATTTTTAAAGATCAAACTGCAAGATAGTGCTTTGAAGCAAGAAGCACCAACCAGGGATATCTGGTTGTAACTGAGTATTACAAAGTCAAGAGTTCAGGCTGACTGCAATGGAGCGGTGGCCAGCTACAGGAACCTAGTGAGGCCACCTGAACAAAAGATCCATCATCCTGGTTGCGTTGATGCTGATGATGCAGAAATCAGACTAAAGCAATGCCTTGGTATCGCTCCACACAGTGCAGGCGATGCATTGATCCTTTCCACGCAGTAGCGAAGATGTGGAAATTTTCTCCACACCACAGCACAATGTGTCGGATAAGAAATGCTGTTGTTCTAAAGGTGATGCGCCAAGGTCAATTCACGCTGCAGAGACAATGCGTTGATTCCAATCCATTCAATGAGGACCGATGCAACGGTTGCAATCAACGCAACCAGGTGATTCACAGGTTTCTGATCCATGTAGTAGCAGTGATGCATTGATTTTGACTTGAGCGGCAATTTATACCCACTTTCCAAGGGCCCAGGACTGGATTGGCACTACTTGACAAGGCTAAACTCACAGTTGGTAGCATCCAGGTTTTGTAGCAGGTGAGTTGGAAGTCTTTTGTGTCCCTGAGACTTCAGTAAACAGGAAGCAAGTCAACAAGCTCTTGGGTTCACTTTGGTTCTGGTCAGCAGGTCAGCACAGCAGAGCAGGAGTACAGCAGAATCTCAGTCTGGCAGAGTGGCAGTCCTTTCAGCATCACAGCAGTCCTTTCTTCTTGCAGAATATCTACAGATCACAAAGTGTACCGATGTGGTGGTGTCAGAGGTCCAGTACGTATTCCAGTTGTGCTTTTAAAGTGGGGGATCCTTCAAACAAATGACTTTGAAGAACACAGAGTCCCTGCCCTTTCTGCCCTGGCTCCAGAATCATTGCAGGGGGTTATGCAATTCTTTGTGTGGAGGCAAGACAAGCCTATTCAGGTGTGTCAGCTCCCCCTTAATCCTGCACTGATGCCCCTTAAGGACGAGTATGGCCCGTTAGTCACACCTATGTTCCCTTTGTGTGTGGCTGTTTAGAGGGAATGCACAAAGCCCAGCTGTTACCCACCCCAGAATTGTGTCCTCAGAGACAGGCAGACGGCACCAAATGGCTAAAGTAAGAAAATGCCAACTTTCTAGAAATGGCCTTTTCAGAATTACATTTTAAAATCTGACTTCACAATCAGTTGTGATTTTAAATTGTGAGACATCTAAATTGGGGGTCCCATCCCTTCCCAATTGGAAATTACATGTATAAAACATAATCAGGTAATCCCAATGTTATTCTAAGGGAGAGATAGGCCTTGCAGTAGTGCAAAATGGATTTAAGAGTTTTTCACCACTAGGACACGTTAAAGTCAAAAGTGCATGTCCCATTTATTAAATACACTGCACCCTGCCCTTGAGCTGTCCAGGGTCTCCCTTAGCTGTGAGATATGTATTAAAAAGAAAGGTTTAGGCCTGGCTAGAGGGTTAACTAGCCATGTCCAGGTCAACATGTCAGTTCAAAACTGCACACACAGGCTTTGCAATGGCAGGTCTGAGGCATGTTGAAGGGCTACTTAAGTAGGTGGCACAATCAGTGCTGGATACCAACTAATAGCATTTAATTTAGGGCCCCTGGGCACAGGTAGTGCACTTTACTAGGGACCTATAAGAAAAATAAATAAT
Source organism: Pleurodeles waltl (assembly GCF_031143425.1). Taxonomy (NCBI): domain Eukaryota; kingdom Metazoa; phylum Chordata; class Amphibia; order Caudata; family Salamandridae; genus Pleurodeles; species Pleurodeles waltl. Next base: position 920,401,693 of record NC_090447.1, read on the forward strand.
TCAATTGTGGCTAGGACAATGTTACCATGTTTTAAACAGTAAGCACATGCACTTTAGTCCTGGGTAGCAGTGGCAAAGTGCCAAAAATCCTAAAGCCAGCAAAAACTAAGCCAGCAAAATAGGAGGCCTGAAGGCAAAAAAGTCAGGGGAAACCACGCGGAGGAATCCAGGTCTAACAGTAACGAGGTGCTGAGTACCAGACTGCAGGCAATTAATTCTAGGGGTCTTAACATGAACATGTTCTTTGGCAGCACACTGGCACACATATCTCATGAAATGACTCTGCAGACAACACATGTTCTGCGCAGCCTAGGCAGACGGAGCAGTAGCTTTATTATCAGTGGTGCTGGAACAATTTCCCAACTGGGGGTGCTGTTGTCAACATCAAATCACTGAACTCATAGGGAATCTGAAAAATCCAAATACCACACAAAGAAAGTGTCACAAATGAGCCACGCCTATTCAGCAGGAGAGTGGAAAGAGAGAAGTATGTAAATGGTGTTTCATTTAGGTGCACACAGTCACAAATATATTACTAAAGGGTGGTGTGGTAGCATACCATTATTCGCAGACAGCACTTTTCTATTGAATGACCATTAAATATGCAAAGAAATACGTTTTACTCATAAAATTATAGCAATGCAGAAAATTGATTTGAGCAAATATTTGTGATTTGCACAACACCAATTAAAGGGTCTTTGTTTGTTTTAATCCTATTGAAATCTTTGTTTCCATCGCATTTCAAAATGAAAAAAGGTGCTTCCTATTTAGTTTGAAATATTTTTGCATTTTATTTACAGGCATTTAAATGCTGTTGTGTGTTAGAAGAAAACAACAATTACAGCTTTCCTTTCACACAAGTAAGATTGTTACATCATTACCTTTACAAAATCCTCACAATTTGCAATAGGAGAAAGAAAAGTAAACACCTATCTAAATGTTAAAAGAATAAGCAGCCGTTTGTGAAAAGACTAGAATGAACTTTGACCTCAAAGTCGTAAAACGAGTATGTTTTTTGGGGGCGGTGCAGCATCGCCCTCTTAGCACCCCTACTTCCAGCGCCTATGTACCAGACTGAAATCTCTAGTACTGATTTATGAAAAGTGGTGCTCCACCCAGTGCAGCGCCACTTTCCTTGCGCCCCTGAGAGCCCCATAATGCCACCATGTATGTGCCATATCTGAGATGCGGAGAACCATGGCAGTATTTTGGGGAACTTGTGTCATCATTTTTGATGCTAGTCCAGAGCTTTGCAGGATTAGCGTCCAAAATGTTGACTCTAATCCTGAAACGCCCATTGAGGCCCATTGAAAACAATGGCATGCCTCCTTTTAACGCCTTCTCTGAGCAGGCATTAAAAGTGCTGAAATAAATGACACAAAGAAATCTTTTAGATGTATTTATGCCATTGTTTCGGCCCCCTGTAATGGGGGAATGCATACATTATGCCTGCTGCAGGCTTAATGTAGCGCAAAGGGTTACAAAGCTGCGATTTTGGCCTCATTGGGTCACATTTGCATATAAAAAGAATGCTAATGTGGCACAAGGAGGCGCTAGGGGCTCTTAAATCAGCCCCTCCATGTTTTTGGGCTGTCCTATATTTAGTTCATCTTATAAATCGTGTTGCCATTGAAATAGTACTCATGTCGCGACAGCATGATTCTCTAAAAAAAATGGGTGCACAGCTCCGCCCTGTACTTAGGTGCAGGCATGCATCATGTTGCTGATATGGTCCCAAGAACAAAAAACTATTGTGATATGTATGGCACAACCAGTCCGTTAGCACTGTGTTTTAGCCATCTCCATTCTAGTAAGTCAGAGACTTCCACTTAATAAATGAATTATATACTTTAAGTCACAGTCAATTCAAAGAGACGTGCTTTCTCTCATGGTATAAAGATCATTCAAATGGTGGCAGATGGTTTCCCAAAGCTACAGAGAATACCCAGCCTCAGGTCTCGCGGAGTAGAGCTTTTTTCTCTGTTAATAAATAACTTTGAATCTCCCCTGCGCTTTGCTTTATGTGACTCAAAAGTAATTATCCTAGCTCCAAAGTGCACAGAAAATGTATTTTGCAGGTACAGCTCTAATACAGTCATGGTGCATGTCATGCAACAAAGATGAGACCCTTGCCTTGCAATATCTTTAAGTATGGCCATTGGTATTCTGCTAGCCAGCAGTAGCATACATCCCTCCACTGTCCTTGTAGATAGACGAACATGCAACCATACCAGTGCTTAATTTGTACTTGTTGTTTCCGGTGCGGATCACCGGCACTAACTTTTGAGGGCTGGCACTTATTTTTCTGCCTCAAGTATTCACTGCGAGCAAAAGAGACAAATGGGAAAGACGAAGGAAGAGAAAAACGAAGAAGAAACACAACGGGAGAAAGAAGACAGCTGCAAGAATGAGCTGAAGGGACAGGGAGTGGCTTTAAATGGATTGAAGAGGCCCGAGATGGCTTCAGGAATACAGTGCCTTTGTATCCCGTGTTCGCACATTTAACTGCAGCAGCCGCGTGTTTAAGAGGAGGGCTTTGGGCACCTGCACGTTTTTATTTACAAATTAGGCACTGCATCATACTGTAAATCAGGCCCAAACTCTTTACTAGATTTCTCACATGTTCTCTCTTTCTCCCTTCTCTTTCGTTGTCACATTCACATTCATCCCAACACGACCCAGTAAACTGGGTGTGCCTTTTCGTGAACTCTTGAATTGACTCAAATCCATCACATTTATCTTAACTAATTGATTTAATGGGCATTGCATCTCTTTGAGAGACCTCAATGACCAGTATAATATCTTAAATTTCACCTAGAAATTTGTCGTGGCCCTACACATTCAAGATGTGTCCCACCACTAGAGAGTAGCACATTTTTGTTAACTGAAGAGGGTGCCTGATTTTTGCTTCCTCATTTGTGATTTTCAGTTTTCTTTGTTGGTGTGATCATGCACGAGTGTTTATCCTCATCAGCCTTAATCACCTGTTTGAATGGGCTAGGAATATATAATCTACATTATCTCTACCGATTGCTTAATGCGATGCATGTTTTATGTGCGCAAATGTTGTGAATCGAGTGCCTATGTTTGCCTAACAAATATGTAATCACTAACTGGTGCTTTACTCAGCAGAATTCCTTCTTTTTACAACGCTGCTTATTGAATGTGCATACATCGCCACTCTAAATAAATATACAGTTCAATTAATCTTCTGTTCCTTTAACTTAAGTTCAATTTTCATTCAGGTAATGTACTTACTATCTGTTTAAATGACTCTTACTAAATCTACTGTAACTTGAGAGTTTTGCGCTAATAATCTATGGAACAGAACTTCGGTTTAAAATAATGATCTGCATCCTTCATGGATATAAAAGATGCACAGTTTCCGTACTGCATTACAGTCCATTTGTTGCACTTCATAGGTCTTCAAAATTCTCGCTAATGTATGGTACTGTAGCTCATACCATTATGGTAGTGACCTACTTTCAAACAATTAAGCCTAATGCACGGATTCCTAACAGTCTTCCAAAGTACCCTGCAGTATTTTACACAGTTCTGTGGCGTTCTTAACAAAAAAGGATTTCTCCTGGTAGTGCTATGAAATGTCTTCTCAGCCATGGATGTATTTTTTTATTCATATTTAATGTTGAGTTTGTATTAAAAGTGATGTTTTTCCTTACAATCCAAACTGCTGAATAAACAGGTGAGCAAGTGATGCTAACATTTCCTTTACTAGGAGCAAGTTAATATATCAGCCAGTGTTTCAAATGTGCTTTTTTACAAATAGGGAAATTTGAGACGAAAAATCAAGACCACTCATGCAAAACTCAAAACACCTGTCTAGAGAATAACTATTACAGGTCACCAGTGCTGTTCAGGATTGTAAAACATTTTTGTGGGAAACTGGATTGTAGGTTGACTGGGATGTGAGCCCTGGTCAAGCAACAGCCACAGTCCCTTGTAGGGTGAACCACAAAGGTTACTAAATGAACCTGTGTTTAGCCCTTTTGTATCTTGACACAATAAGCTGTCAAGCTTAACTTAGAACCAATGTATAAAGTATTTATCCAGCACAAAAACAATAATAAAGTGCAAACAAGATACAAGAAAAATGCCACATCAATTTAGAAAAATAGAGTAAATGGTAATACATTATTTGATACAAAAAAAGACAAAAATACAATCAGTAGAACTGAGTTTTTAAAGCTTTTAGTAAAATCTAGCTCCTAAATGATTAAAGCACCAACCACAGGCTTCTAGTTGCACAAGACTGGGTCAAAGTAAAACAAATATGTCTGACCGCGATGGAGTGTAGTTCGGATAGCCTAAGGAGAGATCATCATTAAATTAGGACCTTAATCTCTTTTTTGGAAGTCTAAAATCTCTAGTGGGATGAGGCTGTAGCTGAAGATGGGTCAGCCAAGATTTGCTGCTGTGGAAAAGAAAGTAGCGGGAGAAGCTGTGAACTCAATCTGACTGATGATGCGCCTCGGTTGAATAGGTGAGCAGGTTGGTCCCAGCCTCCTCCTGGTTCGCAGAGCAGTCTTTGGCCCCAAAAATATTTCTGTTCTCAGTTTTGGCTTTTGCCCATCTGGGCATGTTTAGAACCACAATCAAAATCCAGGACTGGTGAGGCACCACTTTAGGGTTCAGGGCTCTCTCAGGCTGGGTCCACGTGCGGGTTCAAGAGGATGGGAGCCTTTTGTGTCCTGAACATGAGGTCTTCAAACAAGCCTTTCTACTCACTCTGGTAGACTGGGGTTCAGGTGAAGATGCAGGGCTCATCAGCAGGATCCAGGTAGCAAAGCAGTCCTTCCTGTTACAGCAGAGCAGTCATGCAGAATGCATAGTAGGTCACATCAGCAAGCTCTGAGAGTCCTTCCGTAGGTCCAGAAGTGAACTGAAAAGTTGGGGTCTGAGGTCCTATTTTTACAACCTGGTGCTCTCCTTCTGGAAGGTTGGAGAAGTTTCTAGACGGCCTTTGAAGTTAATTTCCTGACTCCCCTGCCTTGACTCCAAGCTGGCTGCAGTGAAAAGTGAAGATGAGAAGTAATTTGTGTGAAAACAGATCACACCTTTTTCAGCTGCAAGTTGGGCTGTGCTCACCTCCACCCCCAAAGTCTGCCAGCAGATGGCCCATTCAGACTCTTCTAATGCCTCTATTGATGAAACTGTCTGGGAGGAATTCACAAAGTCTAATTGTCAGTCACACACAGTGAACTTACCCAAGACATGCTACAGTTACAAAAGGACTAAGTGCAGAAGTGGCATTTTCAAAATTCTAACACAAAAATAGTTTTTACTATTAAATAGGGTTTGTTTATTACAATTCCAAAGACAGCAAACATGTCATAGCTACCTGTTTGGAATGTATTGCATATTGAATGTAATAAGAAATCCTCAATGTTATCCTTTGGGAAAGGTAGAACGCACAGTAGTGAAAAAACACCTTTGGGAGATTTTCACTACCAAGGCATATACAACTAAAATGTACCTCTCCCACCTTACAATTACAAGGCACCTTGTCTTATTGGCTACATAAGTCCTACCTTATGAGTGACTTATATATATAATAAAATGATAGTTTAGTGTTTTTTATTCCCAAGTCGAAATAGCAGTTTAAAACTGCATTCAGGCTGCAGTGAGAGGTCTAGGGCATGTTTTAAGGTGCTACTTAAGTGGGTGGCACAATAAGTGCTGCAGACCCACAGATAGCATTTCATTTACAGGCCCTGAGTATATGATATACCCCTCTTGAAGGGACCTATGAGTTTATTAAATATGCCAATTGGGAATAAGCCAATGTAATTATGTTTTAGGGAGTGAGCACAAGCACACTTAGCACTAGGTTGCAGTGGTGAAGTGTACAGTCTTAAGTAAACAAAAATAAGTTCAGAAAAATTAAGGAAGAGATGCAAAATGTTTTGAGGGAAGCCTACCCTAAGGCTGACCAGTCTAACAAGTTTGTTATAAACATGTTTATGGAATGCTCTATATGGGCTATGTACTCCTTCACAAAATGTGTTGCCTACTGATCTGTGGGATTGTGGTGATGATGTTTAGGACTTTTGATATGGGCCTACTGTCACCCATGTGAGTGGAGGCAGTGCCAGAGAGCATCCATTGTCTTTTGAACTACAAGAGCTCTACCAACCTGTGGGTACAGAGGCCCTCATTACAACCCTGGCAGTCGGTGTTAAAGCAGCGGTAATACCGCCAACAGGCCGGCAGAAAAATGAATGGAATCACGACCATGGTGGAAACCGCAAACATAGACAGCCACTTTAACACTCCGACCGCCACGGCGGTAGAAACCAACACTGTGGCGGTAACCGCCAACAGACAGGCGGAAGACAAGGTTCCGCCCACTGTACTACAACACGCCTATCTGCCACCTTTTCCGGGGCGATACCAACGCTATCAAAAGCACAGCGGAAACAGGACCTGGAATGTAAACCACTTACCTTTCGAAACTGAAGGAACAATCAGGATGCCATGGAGCCCGAACTACAGGTCCTGCCCATGCTGGTATACCTCCTCTTGTATCAGGAGCAGGAAAGACGCCGGCGACAACCACGGTGAGTACTGCACCTAGCGCACAGGGGAGGGGGAGGGAAAAGAGAGTGACACACACACGCAACACCCCCACCCCACCCTCACCCACAACACCATAAACACAAATACATGCAGCAACATTACATATACACCCCGTCACCCCCTGGAAGAATGCAAGGACAAAAGGAAATGATTGTAACAAGTGTAATCAATTAAATATCAGATAGGCCAAATTAAAAAATGTGTATATACAGATATGTACACCAACTACACAAGTTCAGATATAAATTAAATCATTGTCCGTGGATCAGTGTCCCAAAATGCATGGGCGAAGCCCACACAAGATACCTGACTCAAAATGGAGAGAACACTGCAGGGGCATAAGATGGAAAATAAACAGGCACCTCAGGAGGAGCAGGAGGGGGCACCTCAGCCGGATGAATGGACAATGCCACTGCTCCACGAGGGGGCTCCATGCCCATTGATCCTGGGGAGTGCAAAGCCACAGTCTCTCAAGTCTCTCCAGTGGGTGGTTTGCCCACTGCTTTATCCTGGGGAGTGCAAAGCCACAGTCTCTCAAGTGGATAACAGTCTCCACTTGTTCTGGAAGGGGCATTGTGCCCAGAGTGCTTCATCCTGACAAGGACTGAGGTAGTGGATGTGGATCTTCACTGGTTCTGGAGGGGGCTTGGTGCCCAGAGCGCTTCATCCTGCAAAGGACTGAGGTAGTGGATGTGAATCTCCACTGGTTCTGGAGGAGGTATTGTGCCCAGAGTGCTTCATCCTGCCAAGGACTGAGGTAGTGGATGTGAATCTCCACTGGTTCTGGAGGGGGCCTTGTGCCCAGAGTGCTTCACATGCAGTGCAGCAGGTCCCATTCCCTCACCTGGGTGTGTGTGCCAAGAGATTGCCTGGGAACAGGTAGCATGATACTCCATGGAGGCAGAGACACACTCCACCCTGCTGCGACTTCGCCTGCCACCTGCAGGTACAAACAGTGCTGGGAGTCATGCCTCATGTATGCTGTGCAGGGTCCAGGATGTCTCCTGTAGCCTCGGATGGCTGCCCACTGGGGATGATTGCCATGTCAGCTGTGGTGGCACTGTCTGAGCACGTCACGGGGCTGGTGGCGGTGCTTGCGGCAGTGTCTGTGGCGGAGGTGCTGGCGGTGTTGCATGTTTCTGCACCTGTTTAGGGTCACAGCAGGATGTCTCTTGCAGCCTCGGACGGCTGCCCACTGGGGATGATGCTGGGGACTGTTGCTGAGGCAGCATACGTGCAGGTGGCGGTGCTGCTGACGGTGCAGGTGGTGGTGCAGGTGGCGGTGCAGGTGGCGGTGTCCACTGCCATACAGGTTAATGTTGTGGTTGACAGAAGGGGTGACTCTGGTCCCTCATCTGGAGCCAACGTGCCCTGTCCTGACCTGCTCTTCGGCTTGTGTCCCTTCCCCACCTTTGGTGTCGCTGCTGGCGCCTTGCCACTGTTCCCTTTTGGTTTGAGGAGCCCTTGCTTGCTGGTAGGTGCGGCTTCTCCCTCCGGCATTTGGGCACCTTCTTCACCTTGGCAGGTGGCAGAATGGCTTGCTCTTTGGCCTCGCTAGGTGGCACACTGGCAGCCCTGATGGGTGGTGCCCACAATGAGACTGGACTTGCTGGGACCACTGTGCTGGAGGATTTGGTGGCTGAGGTGCTGGGCTGGGACCTGGACAGCCTGGCCCTAGGGGAAGGACGGGGTGGAGATGTGTAGGGAAGAGGTCAAAATTTGCGAGGAAGAGTTTCTTAGACACACTGGGATAGAAGATGGAGGGGGTTTGGGAGGGGAGGAAGAAGTAGTGGTTGTAGTAGGTGTACGTTTGCTGAATTTGGGTGAAGGTGCCTGGGCCAGAGGCTGTTGTGAGGTGGATGGCTGTTGGGTGGGTGTGTGCCTGCGTTTGTGTAGTTTGAGAGGAGGGCTCACAGACACACTGGGAGAGGACACAGGGGATGTGTGAATGGTAGTGGGGGTGGTGTTTGCACGTGATCAATGTGTGCTGATGGGCGTGCTGGTGATGGAGGTAGTGGATGAAGATGTAGTGCATGCAGGTGTGAGTGGAGACGAGACAAGGATGGAGATGTAAGACGTGGAGGGGGGACACAGTGGAGGCAGTGGATGTTGGTGTGACTGCATGGGGATGGTGCTTGTGTGAGTGCCGGTGGATGTGTGGTGCTTATATTTGCCATGTCCACTCTTGTGTGTTGATGAGTGTGCATTCTGGTCTGTTGGTGTGCTTGGGATAGGCTGAGGTACAGGGGATTGGGTCTGGAAGGAGGAAGTTGGAGGGGGAAGGCTGGACACAGGGACAATGTGTGAGAAAACAGGGCTGATTGCAGAGGCCCCCTAACTTTTTGCCCCCATTTTCCACTTTTTGCTGGTGTTTTCCTGACTCTGATGGTGCCCTGGGTACTGCTAACCAGTCCCAGGGCCTGTGCTCTGTGTAAAATGGATATGCAAATTAGGCTAATTATAATTGGCTAAGTTAACCTACCTATAAGTCCCTAGTATATGGTAGGGCATGGAGGTTTAGGGACCACAGCATAGGTAGTGCACCCATAGGTGCACTGCTGAGATGCCCAGTGTCATTTTAAAGGCAGGCCTGCATTGCTGGCTGATTTTAAATTAAAGTTACATGCAAATTCGACTTTGGAATTAAAAGTAGTTCCAAAGTCTTAAACTAACTTATTTTTACATATAAGTCGCCCCTAAGGTGTGCCCTATGTGCCCCTAGGGATGGGTGCCATGTAACTATAAGCAGGGGCCTTATAAAAAGTAGTTTTATAAGCCCTGGTGAGGTAAAAACAGCCAAATTCATTTTTCACTCATTGTAGTAAATGGCCTTCATAGGCTAGAATGGGGAGACTTTATTTTAATTTTTAAAGTCTCCTTAAATGATGCATACCAAGAATTTGGTATCAAATTATTTGTTGTAATAAATCCCACAACTTCCAGTTGTTGGATTTAATATAACTTGTTCAGGTAAAGAGTTTTAAACTTTACCTAAAAAGTTGCCAATTTCAGCCCTGCATTGTTTTTGCTGCTGTGCTCTGATTGGCCAGCCTCTAGCAGCTTGGCCAAGCTACCTTGATGAGGTGTGAAGTGGCCTGGCTTCACCCAAAGGAATGTGCCTGTGAGAAGGAATCTCCCCTCGGCAGATGGTGAGGCAGGAAGGGGGAGGGCTGCCAAACTGGTCTTCAAAGGCAGAGAAGGACTTTTGGAGCAACCAGCAACACCCCCACATCCTGCAACCCCAGAAAACTAGGAGCCCCCTTGATTAGATTAGGAGAGGGGTGTTTTTATGATTTTTAGCCACACCAGTGGGTGGGCTCAGCCAGATGTAACCTCCAAAAATCAGATTCAGCCATGATGGATTTTTGGAGGATGTTGCCTCCTGGGATTGATTTTTGCCACACTTCCCAGGAAGTGGTCATCACAGGGGGAAGGACCCTGCACCTGATTGGAGAACCAGGACCCCCCTGCTTTTCACCCAGGAGCAAGGATAAAACTTGCAGACCTGCACCCACACCTCAGTTCCCTACCACATCCAACAAGGAAGAACAACAGAAGAAGAAGGACTGCCCTGCTGGACCCCTGGCCTGCACCTGGAACCTGCACTCAGAAGGACTGCACCCGATGCACACTTGGGCTTCACCACAAGAAGGACTTTGCTGGCTTCAACTGGTTCAACGAGGGACTCCCTGTTTGCTACAGGTGAAAAATTGCTAACCAGAGTCCCCTGCACCAACTCCTGAAGAAAGCGACCAGCTGACCACGGTCCAGTGGCCAAAAAGGAGTTTGCGCCAGGTGCATTCTGGAAGTTGTAGTCCACACCCCCCCCAAGGACCATCTCAGAACTTCTGGACCTTTGGGGTGAGCTGTGGACCCCAAAAGAACCTTAAAAGGACATCTGGGAGAAGCCCCAGAAGTTTGGAGAAGTTTGGACAACTTTTGTAAAAAAGCTCCATAGAGGGACCGACCCGCCGCGGCAACTCTAGCTGGCTTGCCTCAACCACGACCCGGCCTGATTTGCTGGTTCATCCCGGTAAAGAAAATCTCAGAAAAAGAGACTAAGTCCGAAGGTAAAAAGTTGACCGGGACCTCCCAGCCAGCGTATCCGAGAAGGGCTCCATGGACGTCGGATCAAGATCCAGGTTTACCCCGGTCGAAGGATTTTCAACTCGAAAAAACGACTAAGTCCGAAGGTAAAAATCTCCACGAGGATTCCAGCATCGCGCATCCGGAGAAGGGCTCCAGGAGGTCGGATTGGACTGGCAGGTTTGTCCCGCTGAAGAAAATCTTTGAAAAAAAGACTAAGTGTGAAGGTAAACTTTGAACCGAGGCCTCCCGCAGCCTGTAGCCGAGCAGGGCTCCATCGCGGTCGGCCTTAAACTTTGACTTTGCCCCGGTCGAGGTGCAACCAGATGACCCGATTGGCGCTTTTTGTTTCTAGGCGCTAAAACAATAATAATTCTTTAAAAATTCATATCTCCGGTTCCCCTTATCTGATTTTATTCGTTTTGGTGTCATTTTAAAGATAAAAATATAATCTATTTTTAAAAATTGGTTTTGGATTTTTAAACTGTTTCCTGTGTTTTATTTAAATACTGTTTTGCGATATTTGAATGCTTTACACTCTGTCTCCTAAGTTAAGCCTTGACGCTCGTTGCCAAGCTACCAAGGGTTGAGCTAGGTTTAATTTACTGAGACCTAACTGGACCTAAGTGGAGGTTAGTGGCCTATTGCTAAGTGTAGGTACCTACCTGCCCTTACCAATAACCCATTTTACAACATTTTTGGTGAGCAGTGGTGGGATCCTGTACTTGTGTTCAGTATCACGTTACAGTTTTAAGTAAAACAAATTAAAAATCCTTTAAATTGTCCTAGTGCAAAAATTGTTTTTCATTTTTTATTTGGATTAATTTCAATTATTGAATTTTTGTGATTTTTCAAAATTCTTGTTTCCAATTTTTGCAAAAAGTTTTTGTTGACACAAAACTAGGGAACCATGGAGCTTGATCTGGCTAGCCTACCCACACTGACAGTAGTCCAGCTTAGGGGGTTGTGTACTGAAAGAGGGTTGCCTGCAACCACTGACCTCAGGAAGCGTGTCCTGATCAAATCCCTGACAGCATGGGCTGATGCCCAAGAGGTAGACCCAGAGGAAGCTCCAGAGGAGGGAGAAGTAGGGGATGATGCTAGCTCTAACCACTCAGGGGAGGGAGGGCATCTGAGCCTAAGTGAGGATGAGGAAGACCGGTCCTCATTACATACAGTCACTAGGGGCAGACCCAAAGCTAGTTGGGGGAAGGGGGTCCCTTCAGGAGGAGAGAACCTGTCCCTCAGAGAAAGAGAGCTGGAGGTCCAGCTAGCTTTTATAGCATTGGAAGCACAGAAGCTGGCCCTAGAAAAGAAGAAGTGGGCAAAGAAAGAGAAAAGAGATGGTGGCAGCGACAGAGAAGTTGAGGTGTCGGTGGGGGGGTTTGCCCCAGATTACCCAAGGGGGTGGTTCCTGCTTATGTAGAGGGAGATGATATAGACAAGTGGTTGGAGGCCTTTGAGAGGGCACTCCAAATGAGAAGGGTTAGGCCTCAATACTGGGGTTCACTTTTGTGGGAGTTGGTCCCCAACTCAGGGAGGGATAGGCTTCTGACCTTAAGGGGGGAAGAGGCAGATTCATACCCTAGTATGAAGAGGTGCTTAACCAAGAAGTTTGGTCTGACCCCAGAGCAGTATAGAATGAAGTTCAGGGACACCCAGAAGGTCAGTACCCAGTCTTGGGTTGACTTTGTAGACACCTCACTTAAGGCTCTAGAGGGCTGGATTATTGGTAACAAAGTACATACTTATGAGGGGTTATACAATCTGATCATGAGAGAGCACATCTTGACCACTTGTACCCAAGAAAGGTTACGCCAGCATCTAGTGGACTCTAAGCTGACCAAACCTAGAGAGCTAGGGGAGGCAGCTGATGAGTGGTTGAGAACCAGGGTGGTTGTCAAGTCCCAGGGGGGAGACTCCAAGAAGGGGGGGTCAGGTCCCCAAAAACCTAAGGAGGGAGGTGGTAAGCCCACCACAGAGACTCCCTCTGTACCCCAGAACCCTAAGAAGGAGGAGAGTAAATCCCACTCCCACTCTGACAAGCAGAGACAGGGAGACCCAGGGTTAAAACAGCTCTTGGACAGTAAGGCTTGCTTTGACAGTCAGCACACAGGTCACTTCAGAGGAGATGCAACCTGTCCAAAGAAGGTGGTTAGCACTGGGCTGTCCAGTGTAGACATGGAGGAGGATTCCTCAGATGATGAAGTCCTCCTAGCATTGAGCTGGGAGACAGGACCACATGGTAAGCTGGTGATCCCTGAGGGTGGGTGTAGGCACTTCCACCCCATTCAGGTGAATGGGATCCCTACCACTGGCCTGAGCGACACCTGTGCCAGTCACACTATAGTGAGTGACCGGTTAGTGACCCCAGACATGTATGTCCCAGGAGAGACAAGGAAAGTCAGGATAGCCACAGGGGAGGTCACCTCCAAACCTGTAGCCATAGTGCCCCTAGAGAGGGAGGGTATCCTTGACTGGTTTAGGGTGATAGTCAGTGCTGACCTCCCCCTAGATTGTTTCCTGGGCAATGACCTCCCAGAGGTGAGTCTGGTCCCAGATGGGGCGGTCGCCCAGGGCGCCCCCCAACCCAAAGTCCTGGGGAGTCAGTCCACACAGTTAGGAGACAGGGGTCCCCAAGAAAAGGAAAGAAGAAAAGGAAGGGTAAGCCAATCTTAAAGAGAGTTCCAGGGAGCCAAAGGCCTTCTGCCCCAGTAGGGGGGGAGCCCAGAGTTGGCACTGGTGAGGCCTCACCTGACCCCAAGGAAGTCCTGAGTAGTCAGGCAGCTGTCCAGATGCAAGGTGTTGCCCCTGCACTGACAGAAGGGAGAGTGGAAGGAGGGTGCCTACCACAGGAGGTGGTAGCCCCCCACTCTAGATAGCAAGAGGGGTGCCAGGACCCCACAGTTGCCCCTAACGCAGCTCAGCCACCTGTCAGTGGAGAGCTTAGGGTGTGGTTCTGGGTACTGACAGCTGTCAGTAGCCTCTGCTGGGTGCTAGCCTTCCTGGCAGCACTGTACTTGGCCTGGGAGGCATACCCCAGGGCCAATACCAAAGTAGGCCCCCTGACCCTGTTGGTCATGGTGGGGTTGCTCAAGTGTTGGGTGACCTCTTTGGGTAAGCTAGGTGGTGCCCTAGCAAAGTTAGGAGTAGGGGAGGTGGGCATCTCACTACCCAAGTTGGCAGAGAGAGAGGAGGAAGACCCCCCTAGAGGGAAGTTTCAGTTTGAGATGGGTCCTTTCACTGTTGGGGTGGGTTCACTACCCAGAGGGAGTGGCCATGACAGGAGGATGTAAGGCAGAGTAGGCCCTGCAAAGGGACAGCCAGTTTTCTTCACTGTCCTCATCGCCTAACAAGCCAGGAAGACTCTCCCAGGGTTGGGCTGAGTCTCCTGGGCGTGTGGGCTGGGGGGGGGCTTGTGTGAGAAAACAGGGCTGATTGCAGAGGCCCCCTAACTTTTTGCCCCATTTTCCACTTTTTGCTGGTGTTTTCCTGACTCTGATGGTGCCCTGGGTACTGCTAACCAGTCCCAGGGCCTGTGTTCTGTGTAAAATGGATATGCAACTTAGGCTAATTATAATTGGCTAAGTTAACCTACCTATAAGTCCCTAGTATATGGTAGGGCATGTAGGTTTAGGGACCACAGCATAGGTAGTGCACCCATAGGTGCACTGCTGAGATGCCCAGTGTCATTGTAAAGGCAGGCCTGCATTGCTGGCTGCTTTTAAATTAAAGTTATATGCAAATTCGACTTTGGAATTAAAAGTAGTTCCAAAGTCTTAAACTACCTTATTTTTACATATAAGTCGCCCCTACGGTGTTCTCTGTGTGCCCCTAGGGCTGGGTGCCATGTAACTATAAGCAGGGACCTTATAAAAAAGGTTTTATAAGCCTTGGTGAGGTAAAAACAGCCAAATGTGTTTTTCCCTCATTGTAGTAAATGGCCTTCATAGGCTAGAATGGGGAGACTTTATTTTAATTTTTAAAGTCTCCTTAAATGATGCATACCAAGAATTTGGTATAAAATGAATTGTTGTAATAAATCCCACAACTTCCAGTTGTTGGATTTAATATAACTTGTTCAGGTAAAGAGTTTTAAACTTTACCTAAAAAGTTGCCAAATTCAGCCATGCATTGTTTTTGCTGCTGTGCTCTGATTGGCCAGCCTCTAGCAGCTTGGCCAAGCTACCTTGATGAGGTGTGAAGTGGCCTGGCTTCACCCAAAGGAATGTGCCTGTGAGAAGGAATCTCCCCTCAGCAGATGGTGAGGCAGGAAGGGGGAGGGCTGCCAAACTGGTCTTCAAAGGCAGAGAAGGACATTTGGAGCAACCAGCAACACCCCCACATCCTGCAACCCCAGACAACTAGGTGCCCCCTTGATTAGATTAGGAGAGGGGTGTGTTTATGATTTTTAGCCACACCAGTGGGTGGGCTCAGCCAGATGTAACCTCCAAAAATCAGATTCAGCCATGATGGATTTTTGGAGGATGTTGCCTCCTGGGATTGATTTTTGCCACACTTCCCAGGAAGTGGTCATCACAGGGGGAAGGACCCTGCACCTGATTGGAGAACCAGGACCCCCCTGCTTTTCACCCAGGAGCAAGGATAAAACTGGCAGACCTGCACCCACACCTCAGTTCCCTACCACATCCAACAAGGAAGAACAACAGAAGAAGAAGGACTGCCCTGCTGGACCCCTGGCCTGCACCTGGAACCTGCACTCAGAAGGACTGCACCAGATGCACACTTGGGCTTAACCACAAGAAGGACTTTGCCTGGCTTCAACTGGTTCAAGGAGGGACTCCCTGTTTGCTACAGGTGAAAAATTGCTATCCAGAGTCCCCTGCACCAATTCCTGAAGAAAGCGACCAGCTGACCACTGTCCAGTGGACAAAAAGGAGTTTGCGCCAGGTGCATTCTGGAAGTTGTAGTCCGCACCCCCCCAAGGACCATCTCAGAACGTCTGGACCCTTGGGGTGAGCTGTAGACCCCAAAAGAACCTTAAAAGGACATCTGGGAGAAGCCCCAGAAGTTTGGAGAAGTTTGGACAACTTTTGTAAAAAAGCTCCATAGAGGGACCGACCCGCCGCGGCAACTCTAGCCGGCTTGCCTCAACCGCGACCCGGCCTGATTTGCTGGTTCGTCCCGATAAAGAAAATCTCCGAAATAGAGACTAAGGCCCTCATTCTGACCTTGGCGGGCGGCGGAGGCCGCCCGCCAAAGTCCCGCCGTCAGGTTACCGTTCCGCGGTCGAAAGACCGCGGCGGTAATTCTGACTTTCCCGCTGGGCTGGCGGGCGGTCGCCTTCAGACCGCCAGCCAGCCCAGCGGGAAAGAGGCTTCCACGATGAAGCCGGCTCGGAATCGAGCCGGCGGAGTGGAAGCTGTGCGACGGGTGCAGTTGCACCCGTCGCGTATTTCACTGTCTGCGCAGCAGACAGTGAAATACATGTAGGGGCCCTCTTACGGGGGCCCCTGCAATGCCCATGCCAGTGGCATGGGCACTGCAGGGGCCCACAGGGGCCCCGCGACCCCCCCTACCGCCATCCGGATCCCGGCGGTCCGACCGCCGGGATCTGGATGGCGGTAGGGGGGGTCGGAATCCCCGCGGCGGTGCAGCAAGCTGCGCCGCCGCGGAGGATTCAATGGGGCGGCGGTACACTGGCGGGACCCCGCCAGTGGTGCCGGTCCGACCGCGGCTTTACCGCCGCGGTCGGAATCCCCATTGGAGCACCGCCGGCCTGTCGGAGAGCATTGTCAGCACTCCGTCCATCATCCTTTTGTGTTGCTAATGTTGCCCTAATTGGGAAGGGTATGCCCATACGTGGGTCCCGTGCTTCCCATGCCACTAGATTCAAGCTAGCCTGGCTGAAGAAGGGTGATACCCTGAAACCAATCCCAGGATGCTTGTTTCCGGTCCAGGGAGGACCTGGCCTGGCAGTTCGGGCTGGACTGTTCCCACAGGGAACAGGGTCAAGACTGATTTGCATATGGCTGGGTCCAAACTGGAATGGCATGGGCAGCAAAAAAATGATGGATTAAACCCAGATCAGTGACTGGGGGTGAGTGTTTGCATTGTCAGCACTCCGTCCATCATCCTTTTGTGTTGCTAAGCTTACCACCACTCCCAGGAGATGATGGCGACGGTACTGGCCAGGTTCCAGGAGATCCAGGCACTGCAGGAGGAACGGTACATGGGGTTCAGAGAGGCACTGAGGAACATCGGTTCCACAATGGGGTCCATCGTCGTGGCCCTTAACGAGATAGTCACCACATTGCGGGACCATGTGACACCCCAAAGGGCCCCTGTCAGTAGCCCAGGCCAGGAACAGCCTACCACCTCCGCCGGCGCTAGTAGACAGGAGGCCCCCACACAACAACAGGCCACCAGAACCCCACCTCCTGCAGAAGAAGAACCACCCCGCAAGCGGAACCTGAGATCTCACAAGAAGACAGAGTAGGATTGCAAGACCCCCGCCAGCCTAAGATACCCCCTGATGTCATCCCACTGTCCCACATTGTCACCCTGTCCAACCTTTAACTGCCCCTGCTCCATCCTTCCACAGGCATATGGACAATGCACCTGTGCGACTGAGAACTGGACTCTGCCATGGATATTACTCCACCCCCACCCATCACTGTTTTACAATCATGTACCTATATGTAGCACTTAAAATAAATCACTTATTGCACTTAAAATAACAGGAGTCTGCTTGTATTCTTAACAAATGTATTACACATAACGGTGCAATAATGTCCAATTACTTTGTGATGACAAAATACCAATTTCAATAAGCTTTAGTCCATGGGCAAACAAAGCAGAAGTCACGCAGTGGGTCATACAGCTCTGAAAAGGGAAGGGAAAGTCACAAATCAGTTAACAGGAACTGGGGGGAAACACAGACAGTGGAGACGCATGAGGCCTTAAGTAAATGTAAAATGGCGTGGGTGATTCTTACCTGTGTGCTACTGAAAATATTGTTGTATGACTGTATCCCTGTTGTCCGTGTCGTCCCCGTCGTCTTCCTCCTCTTCACTGTCCCCAGGCTCCACAGCTGCTACAACACCACCATCTGGACCATTCTCCTGCAGAAAAGGCACCTGGCGTCGCAAAGCAAGATTGTGAAGCATACAGCAGGCCACGATGATATGGCACACCTTCTTTGGTGAGTACATTAGGGATCCCCCTGTCATATGCAGGCACCTAAACCTGGCCTTCAGGACCCCGAAGGTCCTTTCTATGATCCTCCTAGTTTGCCCATGGGCCTCATTGTACCGTTCCTCAGCCCTGGTCCGGGGATTCCTCACTGGGGTCAGTAGCCACGACAGGTTGGGGTAACCAGAGTCACCAATTAGCCACACAGGGTGTCTCTGTAGCTGTTCCATCACATAAGGGATGCTGCTATTTCGCATGACATACGCGTCATGCACTGACCCAGGGTACTTGGCATTTACATGGGAGATGTACTGGTCAGCCAAGCAGACTACCTGGACATTCATCGAATGATAACCTTTTCTGTTTCTGTACACCTGCTCACTTTCTTTGGGGGGAACCAAAGCCACATGGGTCCCATCAATGGCACCAATGATGTTGGGGATATGTCCTAGGGCATAGAAATCACCCTTCACTGTAGCCAAATCGCCCACCTCAGGGAAAATAATGTAGCTCCGCATGTATTTCATCAGGGCAGACAACACTCTGGACAAAACCTTAGAAAACATATGCTGAGACATCCCAGATGATATGGCCACTGTTGTCTGAAAAGACCCACTTGCCAAAAAATGGAGTACTGACAGAACCTGCACCAGAGGGGGAATCCCTGTGGGTTGGCGGATGGGGGACATCAGGTCTGGCTCCAGCTGGGCACATAGTTCATGTATAGTTGCTCTGTCAAGCCTGTATGTAAGTATGATATGTCGTTCTTCCATTGTCGACAGGTCCACCAGCGGTCGGTACACGGGAGGATTCACCCTTCTCCTCGCAAGTCCCAGCGGGCGGTGCCTAGGAAGGACAACATGGAGCACAGAGTCAAGCAACCCACAGGTTCGTTCACACAGCTTGCACAGTACACGAATCGCTATGCATTGAAAGGCTTGTATGAGTGGCAATGCAAGGCCTAGGCCTGTGTGACGTAGTAGAAATTCAGCCATGTGGGCCCTTGAAATGGCGGCTGCCTGACCTGTGAAGTGTGACAGTGGGATGTGAGGTCAATGCGCTGGCGTGGCACACCGTGGCGGTAGGCGGTCGACCGCCATTTTCTATCTGATTAATCACTCGAGACCTGATCATCCACAGGAGAGGACCGATACTGCAAGTGCTGCTGTGACCTCGGTCTGGGAGATACAATGGCTGCTGCGACTGGGGAAAGGGCCCCTGCCTTCACTTCTGAAGAATTGGAGAAACCTGTTGATGGGGTCCTCCCCCAGTATGCGCTACTCTACGGTCCTCTAGACCAACAGGTTAGTACACAGGGTGCACGTTGAATGGGCTATGCCTGTGTTGAGTGGGGTGTATGTAAGATGGTGGGGAGGGGAGCGAATGAGGAGTGCAACGCACGAAAGATGAGAGCATGTGCCACATGGCAAGGTTGGGGAGAGGGGGGGCACTCACATTGACCAGGCAGAAAAGTAATGAGATTTCCTTTACCACCCTGTACATATCACATAGGTCAGCGCCCATCAGAAGATCGACATTTGGCGTGCCATCGCCAAGGACGTCCGGGCCCTGGGGGTCCACAACAGACGGGGCACCCACTGCCGAAAGAGGTGGGAGGACATCCGCTGCGGGACCAGAAAGACCGCCGAGTCTCTGCTGGGGATGGCCTCCCAACGTAGGAGGGGTGCCAGCCGCCAATTGACCCCCCTGATGTCCCGGATCCTGGCGGTGGCCTACCCCGATTTGGATGGGCGCGTGAGGACATCACAGCAGACACAAGGGGGTGTGTATCAGCACATTCCGCTATCTTTGCGCGCAGTGAAGGTGTCTGGGTGGGGGAGGAGGGCTGTGGCTATCTCTAGGCCAGGGCGCATTCTGTAGGCTAGGCCCCTCCGTTAGGCATGGCCCTGTGCCCCTGCCCCCCACCTCTGTAGGGTGCCAAGTACAGCTATCCATGGTCCGGCCTCACCCATGTGTGCATTTGTCGTCCATAGACCTGTAGGCCTAGTCACAATAACTGAGTAGTGTACCCGATTGCGCGGCCTAGTGCAGGGGGCTTCTGTGTCTGTCCTCTCCGACAACGGTGTTGCCAATGCATGCACTCAACCTGTCTTCATTTCTCCCCCCCCACCCATTTTCTTTTTCTTCCTGTTCATGTGTGCAATAGCATCATCAGGCGGAGGAGAAGAGGCATCGGCGCACGAGGGAGCTGCATCTCACATGGCCCTGGAGGGCCATGCAACAGACTCCGAGTACACCAGTGAGACGGAGGGCGAGTGGAGCTCCACAACGGGGACCCGTGGAGACGTCAGCGACACCGACACGTCCTCGGAAGGGAGCTCCCTTGCGGTGGCGGCAACATCCGTACCCACCGCCACAACAGGTACAGCCGCCACCAAGCGCACCAGCCCCGCCCTCCCAGCAGCCCCTCAGCCTTCGCCCCGTGCCCGCTCGGCCAGGAAGCCGGGCATCTCCTTCGCCCCAGGCACCTCAGGCCCTGCCCCAGTTACCCCTGCTGCCCTCAGTGAGGAGGTCATTGACCTCCTGCGGACGCTCATTGTTGGGCAGTCTACCCTTTTGAATGCCATCCAGGGTGTAGAAAGGGAGGTGCATCGGAGCAATGCATACCTGGAGGGCATTCATTCGGGTCAGGCTGCCCATCAGCGATCATTCAACGCTCTGGCCTCAGCACTGACGGCAGCCATTGTCCCTGTCTCAAGCCTCCCTCTTCTGACTCCATCCACCCAGTCCCAGTCTCCTGTTCCTCTGCCTATCCCATCCACACCATCAGACCAGCCTGCACACACCTCTACACCCAAGGGCAGCACATCCAGACATAAGCACCACAGATCCCACAAGCATTCACCCAAGCAACATTCAGATGCAGACATGCCAACAGTCACTACCACCTCTGTGTCCCCCACCTCCTCATCTCCCTCCTCCCTCCCTGTGATGTCTCCACTCACACCTGCATGCACACTACCATCAGCCAGTACTTCCATCACCAGCACACCCTCCATTACAGTCCGCACACGTGCAGTCACCACCCCCACTGCCATTTACACGTCCCATGTGTCCTCTCCCAGTGCGTCTGTCACCCCCTCTTCCAAACCACACAAACGCAGGCAGTCACCAACCCAACAGCCATCCACCTCACGACAGCCTCCGTCACAAACACCTGCACCCAAAGACAGCACACTTGACTCTCCTACAACCACATCCTCTTCCTCCACTCCCATACCCACTACACCTACCCGTCCCTGTCCTTCCCAAGTGCAGTTCCTTTCCAACCTTGAGCTCGTTCCAATCACTGACCCACCCCCTCCATCTGGTAAGAGTAAAAAAAGCGCCTCAGCCACCACCAGCCCTGCATCTACTATGACCATAGTGCAGGGCTATTGGAGTCCACCAGCTCCTAGGGCAGGAACATCGGCCAGCAGAAAGGGGACAGCCAGCCCACCCCCTGGGAAGAGGACAAAAAAAACTAAGGGCCGGCGCGACACGCCTGAGACGGCTGCCACCAAGGACAGTAGCCTTGCCCCGTCACCTGCCACATCATCAAAGGGAGGCAAGGGCCACAGAGCTTCAGCGAAGGAGGGCAAGGGCAGCAGGGCGGAGAAGTCAGGCAGCAGGCGAGCTGCCCAGGAGGGCCCCACCAGCCCCATTCCGGTTGTGACGGACGACACCCACGGGCCCAGGACTCCATCACAGGAGGGCCCTGCGACCGCAAGGTCGGATGGCGACTGAGCGGGAAGTCTTGGCCAGGTCTGGCTCCCTAGAAACACAGGACATGCACCGCTGAACAGGGCCCTGCCGTGAGAAGAACCGCTGAACAGGACCCCCACGGTGAGAAGCACAGCTGAACAGGGGCCCGCCGTGACAAGAACCGCTGAACAGGGGCCTGCCGTGACAAGAACCGCTGAACAGGGGCCCGCAGTGACAAGAACCGCTGAACAGGGGCCCGCCGTGAGAAGAACCGCTGAACAGGACCCCGCCGTGAGAAGCACCGCTGAACAGGGGCCCGCCGTGACAAGAACCGCTGAACAGGGGTCCGCCGTGAGAAGCACCGCTGAACAGGGGCCCGCCGTGAGAAGCACCGCTGAACAGGGGCCCGCCGTGACAAGAACCGCTGAACAGGGGCCCGCCGTGACAAGAACCGCTGAACAGGATCCCGCCGTGAGAAGCACCGCTGAACAGGGGCCCGCCGTGACAAGCACCGCTGAACAGGACCCCGCCGTGAGAAGCACCGCTGAACAGGGGCCCGCCGTGAGAAGCACCGCTGAACAGGGGCCCGCCGTGAGAAGAACCGCTGAACAGGACCCCGCCGTGAGAAGCACCGCTGAACAGGGGCCCGCCGTGAAAAGAACCGCTGAACAGGACTCCGCCGTGAGAAGCACCGCTGAACAGGACCCCGCCGTGAGAAGCACCGCTGAACAGGGGCCCGCCGTGACAAGAACCGCTGAACAGGACCCCGCCGTGAGAAGCACCGCTGAACAGGACCCCGCCGTGAGAAGCACCGCTGAACAGGGGCCCGCCGTGAGAAGAACCGCTGAACAGGACCCCGCCGTGAGAAGCACCGCTGAACAGGGGCCCGCCGTGAGAAGCACCGCTGAACAGGGGCCCGCCGTGACAAGAACTGCTGAACAGGGGCCCGCTGTGAGAAGAACCGCTCCGCTGGGCCCTTCATCTCTCGCACCGCTCCGCTGGGCCCTTCCTGTCAAGCACCACTCTGCTGGGCCCTTCCTGTCAAGCATCGCTCCGCTGGGCCCTTCATCTCAAGCACCGCTCCGCTGGGCACCGCCGTCTCAAGAACCGCTCCGCTGGGCCCTTCATCTCAAGCACCGCTCCGCTGGGCCCTTCCTGTCAAGCATCACTCTGCTGGGCCCTTCCTGTCAAGCACCGCTCCGCTGGGCCCTTCATCTCAAGCACCGCTCCGCTGGGCACCGCCGTCTCAAGCACCGCTCCGCTGGGCCCTTCATCTCAAGCACCGCTCTGCTGGGCCCTTCCTGTCAAGCACCGCTCCGCTGGGCCCTTCATCTCAAGCACCGCTCCGCTGGGCCCTTCCTGTCAAGCACTGCTCCGCTGGGCCCTTCATCTCAAGCACCGCTCCGCTGGGCACCTCCGTCTCAAGCACCGCTGGCCCATTGACAGTGCCGGTTCTGTGTCGAGCAGGGCTTCACGAAGCACTCTGGGCACCATGCCTCCTCCATTAACAGTGGAGTCGGTAATCCATCTGATGGACTGTGGCTTTGCACTCCCCAGGATGGCAGAGTGGGCAAGCCACCCACTTTAGAGACTTGTGTAACTGTGGCTTTGCACTCCCCAGGATGGGACAGTGGGCATGGAGGCCCCTCGTGGATTTGGCGTCGTGGACTCATGTGGCTGAGGTGCCCCCCCTTCCCTACCCCCTGAGGTGCCTGTAGTTTTATCATCTGATGCCCCAGCAGTGTTCTCTCCAATGGTATCTGGTCTCCTGTGTGGGCTTTGCCCATGTGTTTGTGCACATTGGCCCACGGACTATGGAACTTTGACAGAATGGGCAGGACTTATTGCCTATGTATATATTTTCAACTATGTTCATTCCTTATTTTGTATCTTTCATATTGCATATTTCCCATAACTTCAATGGAGCTATTTATACATATATTTTATAGATCATTTTAATTGTGTCTTTGCATTATTCCGGTGGGTTTGGGGGGTGTCACTCTGACTTGTTGCTCTGCATTGGGGTGTAGGTATTTGGGGTGGGGGGATGGGTGTATGGCGTATGTGTGTGCCCGTAAGCTTTCCTCCTCCCCCCTCCCCTGTGTCGTAGGTGCAGTACTCACCGTTGTCGTCTGCGCCGGCGTTCGTACTTGTGGTAGATGAGCAGGTAGACAATAGCTGGTAGGATATTTAATTCGGGTTCCATGCTGTCCTCCTTCCTCGTGGAGTGTGTAGAGGTGAGCGTTTTACCGTTCGTAGTCTGTTTCCGCCGTGTTTTTATCGGCGGGGCTCCCGCCCCGGAAAAGGTGGCGGATTGGTGAGGTGTGATAGGGTGGGCGGTACATTGTCTGCCGCCTGCCTGTTGGCGGTGACCGCCGCACTGTTTGTCTGTCCCGCCGTGGCGGTCAGAGTGTTAACGTGGCGGGCTGTGCTGGCGGTTCCCGCCAGGGTCAGAATTCCATTTTTTTGACCGCCTGCCTGTTGGCGGGTTGGCCGCCGCTTTATCACCGACCGCCAGGGTTGGAATGACCCCCTAAGTGTGAAGGTAAACTTTTAACCGAGGCCTCCCGCAGCCTGTAGCCGAACAGAGCTCCATTGCGGTCAGCCTTAAACTTTGACTTTGCCCCGGTCGAGGTGCAACAAGATGACCTGATTGGTGATTTTTGTTTCTAGGCGCTAAAACAATAATAATTCTTTAAAAATTCATATCTCCGGTTCCCCTTATCTGATTTTATTCTTTTTGATGTAATTTTAAAGATAAAAATATAATCTATTTTTATAAATTTGTTTTGGATTTTTAAACTGTTTCCTGTGCTTATTTAAATACTGTTTTGTGATATTTGAATGCTTTACACTCTGGGGGTGATTTTATCCTTGGCGGACGGCGGAGGCCGTCCGCCAAGGTACCGCCGTGAAATGACCGCACCGCGGTCAAAAGACCGCGGCGGCCATTTAAAAATTTCCGCTGGGCCGGCGGGCGCTCTCCGCAAGAGCGCCCGCCGGCCCAGCAGAAATGCCCCTGCAACGAGGACGCCGGCTCAGAATTGAGCCGGCGTAGTTGCAGGGGTGCGACGGGTGCAGTTGCACCCGTCGCGTATTTCAGTGTCTGCAAAGCAGACACTGAAATACTTTGCGGGGCCCTCTTACGGGGGCCCCTGCAGTGCCCATGCCATTGGCATGGGCACTGCAGGGGCCCCCAGGGGCCCCGCGGCACCCCCTACCGCCATCCTGTTCATGGCGGGTTTCCCGCCATGAACAGGATGGCGGTAGGGGGTGTCTGAATCCCCATGGCGGCGGAGCGCGCTCCGCCACCATGGAGGATTCAATGGGGCAGCGGTAAACCGGCGGGAGACCGCCGGTTTACCCTTTCTGACCGCGGCTGAACCGCCGCGGTCAGAATGCCCTCGGGAGCACCGCCAGCCTGTTGGCGATGCTCCCGTGGTCGGTGACCCTGGCGGTCACCGGCCGCCAGGGTCAGAATGACCCCCTCTGTCTCCTAAGTTAAGCCTTGACGATCGTTGCCAAGCTACCAAGGGTTGAGCTGGGTTTAATTTACTGAGACCTAACTGGACCTAAGTGGAGGTTAGGAGCCTATTGCTAAGTGTAGGTATCTACCTGCCCTTACCAATAACCCATTTTCCAACACAATGTCTGCCATCAGTGCTGAGGCCAGAGCCTGAAATGCTCTCTGTTGGGCCACCTGGCCAGAATGAATGCCCTCCAGGTATGCATTTGTTTGCTGCAAATGCCTCTCAACACCCTGGATGGCATTCAAAATGGCAGATTGCCCAACAGTGAGGGATCTCAGGAGGTCAATAGCCTCCATCACTGAGGGCAGCAGGGCTGACTGGGGCAGGGACTGAGGTGCCTAGGGCGAAGGAGATGCCCAACCTCCAGGGTGAGCGGGCATGGGAAACTCGATGAGGGACTGCTGGGTTGGCGGTGCTGGTAGGGGGGTGGCTGCTGTACCTGTTGATGCGGTGGGCACAGAGGTGCCTGCAACCGCAAGGGAGCTCCCATCAGAGGGGGAGTCGCTGTTGCTGGTGTCTGCTTCTGTCTCTGTCGTGGAGCTCCCCTCGCCCTCCGTCCCACTGGTGCCTTCTGACTCGGTTACTGCACCCTCCAGGGCCATGTGGGATGCAGCTCTCTCCTGCTCCGGTGCCACTGCTCCTCAGCCAGATGATGCTAATGCATGCAAGGACAGAGTGACAAAACAAAAGGGGGGAGTCCGAAGGGACACATGGATAATGCATGCAACACCACTACCGTTGGCGGACACAACACACAGGGAGCAGCCCTCTGCACTAAGCCATGCACTGACAGGGCAGGGGAAAAGCACATGCCCATAGGCGACTCTATCAAGAGCCATTTTATGCACAGCTGGAAGCCTTAAGAGCCTGACTAGGTGTAGAGGGCAAATACCACCTTTGGGGTTGGACAGGGAATGAGGTTGTAAATCAATGGATCTACTTTTGTGGGTCTGCCCTGGGGAACCCACAGCCCACCTCCCCCACCTAGACACCTCGTAATGTGCACAGACTCAGCTGAATGAGGCACATTAGGAGGCCATCCCCAGCTGGGCCTCCGCCGTCTTCTTGCTCCAGCAGCGCAGGTCCTCCCATCTTTTCTGTCAGTGGGTGCTCCGTCTATGGTAGACCCCCAGGCTCCACACTCCCTTGGCGATGGCACGCCAAATCCCCTTCTTCTGGTGGGCGCTGACCTAGAGGAAAATTGAAGTTATAATGGATGTTACTCTCCCATACAGTTCTTCTCACACAGTGCCCACAAACCTCCCACCATGGGCCAGACATACGTACACACACCATCCTCACATGCTGGCCTGTCCCTCCCACCTGTCTCTTCCATCCACGACACTCCATACAATCATGTGCCATCCATCATGCACACAGTTGACTCACCTGTTTGTCTGGAGGACCATACAGTTGTGTGTACTGGGGAGGACCCCATTCACCAGTTTGTCCAACTCCTCCGCAGTGAAGGCACGGGCCCTTTCCCCAGGCACTGTAGCCATTGTCGCTCCCGGACACAGGTCACAGCAGCACTTGCAGTGTAGGTCCTCTCCTGTTGAAAGTCAGGTATCAAGTGAGGGAAATGATAGAAAATGGCGGTCAGCGGCGGTGCATACCGTCACCGCTGGCGTACATCGCCATTGGCTCCTGGAACCCATAGGGCCCAATGATAACCAATACTGAATTGTGCCATCATCTACGACTGCCTACCGCGACGGTGTACAACGCCAGCACAGTTACCTCATTTCCCCTTGTCCCACCTTACAAGTCTGGCAGCCGTCATTTCAGGGGGCCACATGGCAGGCCAAATAACTGTGTCACACCTATTTAGGCCAGGAATACGGACAGACAAAGGCACATAGAGAAATTTTAACGTGTGTGCTAAACAGCCTTGTGAAACCTATGTGTTGTATGACCCTCTGCTCACCGTTCTCCTCCACAGGGCACCTCCGCTGAAGCTACCATTCAATGAATGCGCAGATGGTGTGTTTGGCAGAGCAGTACATCTCCCATGTGAATGCCAAGTATCCTGGCTCAGTGCATGACGCTTACATTTTGAGGAATAGCAGCATCCCTTATGTGATGGGGAAACTCCAGAGGCACGGTGTGTGGCTAACAGGTGAGCCTAAAGTCCCCAGACATTTTCATTTGCTGTCTGGGTATGGGAGATTCCCTAATGTTTGTAGGATGTCTAACTGTTGTCCCTCGATATTTACAGGTGACTCTGGTTACCCCAACCTGTCATGGCTACTGACCCCAGTGAGGAGTCCCAGGACAAGGGCAGAGGAACGCTACAATGAGGCACATGGGTGAACTAGGAGGATAATAGAACGCACCTTTGGCCTTCTGAAGGCCAGATTCTGGTGTCCCATCTGACAGGTGGATCCCTATACTATCCGCTGAACAGGGGCCCGCCGTGACAAGAACCGCTGAACAGGGGCCCGCCGTGACAAGAACCGCTGAACAGGACCCCGCCGTGAGAAGCACCGCTGAACAGGGGCCCGCCGTGACAAGAACCGCTGAACAGGGGCCCGCCGTGACAAGCACCGCTGAACAGGACCCCGCCGTGAGAAGCACCGCTGAACAGGGGCCCGCCGTGAGAAGCACCGCTGAACAGGGGCCCGCCGTGAGAAGAACCGCTGAACAGGACCCCGCCGTGAGAAGCACCGCTGAACAGGGGCCCGCCGTGAAAAGAACCGCTGAACAGGACTCCGCCGTGAGAAGCACCGCTGAACAGGACCCCGCCGTGAGAAGCACCGCTGAACAGGGGCCCGCCGTGACAAGAACCGCTGAACAGGACCCCGCCGTGAGAAGCACCGCTGAACAGGACCCCGCCGTGAGAAGCACCGCTGAACAGGGGCCCGCCGTGAGAAGAACCGCTGAACAGGACCCCGCCGTGAGAAGCCCGTGAGAAGCACCGCTGAACAGGGGCCCGCCGTGAGAAGCACCGCTGAACAGGGGCCCGCCGTGACAAGAACCGCTGAACAGGGGCCCGCTGTGAGAAGAACCGATCCGCTGGGCCCTTCATCTCAAGCACCGCTCCGCTGGGCCCTTCCTGTCAAGCACCACTCTGCTGGGCCCTTCCTGTCAAGCACCGCTCCGCTGGGCCCTTCATCTCAAGCACCGCTCCGCTGGGCACCGCCGTCTCAAGAACCGCTCCGCTGGGCCCTTCATCTCAAGCACCGCTCCGCTGGGCCCTTCCTGTCAAGCACCACTCTGCTGGGCCCTTCCTGTCAAGCACCGCTCCGCTGGGCCCTTCATCTCAAGCACCGCTCCGCTGGGCACCGCCGTCTCAAGCACCGCTCCGCTGGGCCCTTCATCTCAAGCACCGCTCTGCTGGGCCCTTCCTGTCAAGCACCGCTCCGCTGGGCCCTTCATCTCAAGCACCGCTCCGCTGGGCCCTTCCTGTCAAACACCGCTCCGCTGGGCCCTTCATCTCAAGCACCGCTCCGCTGGGCACCTCCGTCTCAAGCACCGCTGGCCCATTGACAGTGCCGGTTCTGTGTCGAGCAGGGCTTCATGAAGCACTCTGGGCACCATGCCTCCTCCATTAACAGTGGAGTCGGTAATCCATCTGATGGACTGTGGCTTTGCACTCCCCAGGATGGCACAGTGGGCAAGCCACCCACTTTAGAGACTTGTGTAACTGTGGCTTTGCACTCCCCAGGATGGGACAGTGGGCATGGAGGCCCCTCGTGGATTTGGCATCGTGGACTCATGTGGCTGAGGTGCCCCCCCTTCCCTACCCCCTGAGGTGCCTGTAGTTTTATCATCTGATGCCCCAGCAGTGTTCTCTCCAATGGTATCTGGTCTCCTGTGTGGGCTTTGCCCATGTGTTTGTGCACATTGGCCCACGGACTATGGAACTTTGACAGAATGGGCAGGACTTATTGCCTATGTATATATTTTCAACTATGTTCATTCCTTATTTTGTATCTTTCATATTGCATATTTCCCATAACTTCAATGGAGCTCTTTATACATATATTTTATAGATCATTTTAATTGTGTCTTTGCATTATTCCGGTGGGTTTGGGGGGTGTCACTCTGACTTGTTGCTCTGCATTGGGGTGTAGGTATTTGGGGTGGGGGGATGGGTGTATGGCGTATGTGTGTGCCCGTAAGCTTTCCTCCTCCCCCCTCCCCTGTGTCGTAGGTGCAGTACTCACCGTTGTCGTCTGCACCGGCGTTCGTACTCGTGGTAGATGAGCAGGTAGACAATAGCTGGTAGGATGTTTAATTCGGGTTCCATGCTGTCCTCCTTCCTCGTGGAGTGTGTAGACCGCCTGCCTGTTGGCGGGTTGGCCGCCGCTTTATCACCGACCGCCAGGGTTGGAATGACCCCCTAAGTGTGAAGGTAAACTTTTAACCGAGGCCTCCCGCAGCCTGTAGCCGAACAGGGCTCCATTGCGGTCAGCCTTAAACTTTGACTTTGCCCCGGTCGAGGTGCAACAAGATGACCTGATTGGTGATTTTTGTTTCTAGGCGCTAAAACAATAATAATTCTTTAAAAATTCATATCTCCGGTTCCCCTTATCTGATTTTATTCGTTTTGATGTAATTTTAAAGATAAAAATATAATCTATTTTTATAAATTTGTTTTGGATTTTTAAACTGTTTCCTGTGCTTATTTAAATACTGTTTTGTGATATTTGAATGCTTTACACTCTGGGGGTGATTTTATCCTTGGCGGACGGCGGAGGCCGTCCGCCAAGGTACCGCCGTGAAATGACCGCACCGCGGTCAAAAGACCGCGGCGGCCATTTAAACATTTCCGCTGGGCCGGCGGGCGCTCTCCGCAAGAGCGCCCGCCGGCCCAGCAGAAATGCCCCTGCAACGAGGACGCCGGCTCAGAATTGAGCCGGCGTAGTTGCAGGGGTGCGACGGGTGCAGTTGCACCCGTCGCGTATTTCAGTGTCTGCAAAGCAGACACTGAAATACTTTGCGGGGCCCTCTTACTGGGGCCCCTGCAGTGCCCATGCCATTGGCATGGGCACTGCAGGGGCCCCCAGGGGCCCCGCGGCACCCCCTACCGCCATCCTGTTCATGGCGGGTTTCGCGCCATGAACAGGATGGCGGTAGGGGGTGTCTGAATCCCCATGGCGGCGGAGCGCGCTCCGCCACCATGGAGGATTCAATGGGGCAGCGGTAAACCGGCGGGAGACCGCCGGTTTACCCTTTCTGACCGCGGCTGAACCGCCGCGGTCAGAATGCCCTCGGGAGCACCGCCAGCCTGTTGGCGATGCTCCCGTGGTCGGTGACCCTGGCGGTCACCGGCCGCCAGGGTCAGAATGACCCCCTCTGTCTCCTAAGTTAAGCCTTGACGATCGTTGCCAAGCTACCAAGGGTTGAGCTGGGTTTAATTTACTGAGACCTAACTGGACCTAAGTGGAGGTTAGGAGCCTATTGCTAAGTGTAGGTATCTACCTGCCCTTACCAATAACCCATTTTCCAACACAATGTCTGCCATCAGTGCTGAGGCCAGAGCCTGAAATGCTCTCTGTTGGGCCACCTGGCCAGAATGAATGCCCTCCAGGTATGCATTTGTTTGCTGCAAATGCCTCTCAACACCCTGGATGGCATTCAAAATGGCAGATTGCCCAACAGTGAGGGATCTCAGGAGGTCAATAGCCTCCATCACTGAGGGCAGCAGGGCTGACTGGGGCAGGGACTGAGGTGCCTAGGGCGAAGGAGATGCCCAACCTCCAGGGTGAGCGGGCATGGGAAACTCGATGAGGGACTGCTGGGTTGGCGGTGCTGGTAGGGGGGTGGCGGCTGTACCTGTTGATGCGGTGGGCACAGAGGTGCCTGCAACCGCAAGGGAGCTCCCATCAGAGGGGGAGTCGCTGTTGCTGGTGTCTGCTTCTGTCTCTGTCGTGGAGCTCCCCTCGCCCTCCGTCCCACTGGTGCCTTCTGACTCGGTTACTGCACCCTCCAGGGCCATGTGGGATGCAGCTCTCTCCTGCTCCGGTGCCACTGCTCCTCAGCCAGATTATGCTAATGCATGCAAGGACAGAGTGACAAAACAAAAGGGGGGAGTCCGAAGGGACACATGGATAATGCATGCAACACCACTACCGTTGGCGGACACAACACACAGGGAGCAGCCCTCTGCACTAAGCCATGCACTGACAGGGCAGGGGAAAAGCACATGCCCATAGGCGACTCTATCAAGAGCCATTTTATGCACAGCTGGAAGCCTTAAGAGCCTGACTAGGTGTAGAGGGCAAATACCACCTTTGGGGTTGGACAGGGAATGAGGTTGTAAATCAATGGATCTACTTTTGTGGGTCTGCCCTGGGGAACCCACAGCCCACCTCCCCCACCTAGACACCTCGTAATGTGCACAGACTCAGCTGAATGAGGCACATTAGGAGGCCATCCCCAGCTGGGCCTCCGCCGTCTTCTTGCTCCAGCAGCGCAGGTCCTCCCATCTTTTCTGTCAGTGGGTGCTCCGTCTATGGTAGACCCCCAGGCTCCACACTCCCTTGGCGATGGCACGCCAAATCCCCTTCTTCTGGTGGGCGCTGACCTAGAGGAAAATTGAAGTTATATTGGATGTTACTCTCCCATACAGTTCTTCTCACACAGTGCCCACAAACCTCCCACCATGGGCCAGACATACGTACACACACCATCCTCACATGCTGGCCTGTCCCTCCCACCTGTCTCTTCCATCCACGACACTCCATACAATCATGTGCCATCCATCATGCACACAGTTGACTCACCTGTTTGTCTGGAGGACCATACAGTTGTGTGTACTGGGGAGGACCCCATTCACCAGTTTGTCCAACTCCTCCGCAGTGAAGGCACGGGCCCTTTCCCCAGGCACTGTAGCCATTGTCGCTCCCGGACACAGGTCACAGCAGCACTTGCAGTGTAGGTCCTCTCCTGTTGAAAGTCAGGTATCAAGTGAGGGAAATGATAGAAAATGGCGGTCACGTCAGCGGAGGTGCATACCGTCACCGCTGGCGTACATCGCCATTGGCTCCTGGAACCCATAGGGCCCAATGATAACCAATACTGAATTGTGCCATCATCTACGACTGCCTACCGCGACGGTGTACAACGCCAGCACAGTTACCTCATTTCCCCTTGTCCCACCTTACAAGTCTGGCAGCCGTCATTTCAGGGGGCCACATGGCAGGCCAAATAACTGTGTCACACCTATTTAGGCCAGGAATACGGACAGACAAAGGCACATAGAGAAATTTTAACGTGTGTGCTAAACAGCCTTGTGAAACCTATGTGTTGTATGACCCTCTGCTCACCGTTCTCCTCCACAGGGCACCTCCGCTGAAGCTACCATTCAATGAATGCGCAGATGGTGTGTTTGGCAGAGCAGTACATCTCCCATGTGAATGCCAAGTATCCTGGCTCAGTGCATGACGCTTACATTTTGAGGAATAGCAGCATCCCTTATGTGATGGGGAAACTCCAGAGGCACGGTGTGTGGCTAACAGGTGAGCCTAAAGTCCCCAGACATTTTCATTTGCTGTCTGGGTATGGGAGATTCCCTAATGTTTGTAGGATGTCTAACTGTTGTCCCTCGATATTTACAGGTGACTCTGGTTACCCCAACCTGTCATGGCTACTGACCCCAGTGAGGAGTCCCAGGACAAGGGCAGAGGAACGCTACAATGAGGCACATGGGTGAACTAGGAGGATAATAGAACGCACCTTTGGCCTTCTGAAGGCCAGATTCTGGTGTCCCATCTGACAGGTGGATCCCTATACTATCCGCTGAACAGGGGCCCGCCGTGACAAGAACCGCTGAACAGGGGCCCGCCGTGACAAGAACCGCTGAACAGGACCCCGCCGTGAGAAGCACCGCTGAACAGGGGCCCGCCGTGACAAGAACCGCTGAACAGGGGCCCGCCGTGACAAGCACCGCTGAACAGGACCCCGCCGTGAGAAGCACCGCTGAACAGGGGCCCGCCGTGAGAAGCACCGCTGAACAGGGGCCCGCCGTGAGAAGAACCGCTGAACAGGACCCCGCCGTGAGAAGCACCGCTGAACAGGGGCCCGCCGTGAAAAGAACCGCTGAACAGGACTCCGCCGTGAGAAGCACCGCTGAACAGGACCCCGCCGTGAGAAGCACCGCTGAACAGGGGCCCGCCGTGAAAAGAACCGCTGAACAGGACTCCGCCGTGAGAAGCACCGCTGAACAGGACCCCGCCGTGAGAAGCACCGCTGAACAGGGGCCCGCCGTGACAAGAACCGCTGAACAGGACCCCGCCGTGAGAAGCACCGCTGAACAGGACCCCGCCGTGAGAAGCACCGCTGAACAGGGGCCCGCCGTGAGAAGAACCGCTGAACAGGACCCCGCCGTGAGAAGCACCGCTGAACAGGGGCCCGCCGTGAGAAGCACCGCTGAACAGGGGCCCGCCGTGACAAGAACCGCTGAACAGGGGCCCGCTGTGAGAAGAACCGCTCCGCTGGGCCCTTCATCTCAAGCACCGCTCCGCTGGGCCCTTCCTGTCAAGCACCACTCTGCTGGGCCCTTCCTGTCAAGCACCGCTCCGCTGGGCCCTTCATCTCAAGCACCGCTCCGCTGGGCACCGCCGTCTCAAGAACCGCTCCGCTGGGCCCTTCATCTCAAGCACCGCTCCGCTGGGCCCTTCCTGTCAAGCACCACTCTGCTGGGCCCTTCCTGTCAAGCACCGCTCCGCTGGGCCCTTCATCTCAAGCACCGCTCCGCTGGGCACCGCCGTCCCAAGCACCGCTCCGCTGGGCCCTTCATCTCAAGCACCGCTCTGCTGGGCCCTTCCTGTCAAGCACCGCTCCGCTGGGCCCTTCATCTCAAGCACCGCTCCGCTGGGCCCTTCCTGTCAAACACCGCTCCGCTGGGCCCTTCATCTCAAGCACCGCTCCGCTGGGCACCTCCGTCTCAAGCACCGCTGGCCCATTGACAGTGCCGGTTCTGTGTCGAGCAGGGCTTCATGAAGCACTCTGGGCACCATGCCTCCTCCATTAACAGTGGAGTCGGTAATCCATCTGATGGACTGTGGCTTTGCACTCCCGAGGATGGCACAGTGGGCAAGCCACCCACTTTAGAGACTTGTGTAACTGTGGCTTTGCACTCCCCAGGATGGGACAGTGGGCATGGAGGCCCCTCGTGGATTTGGCATCGTGGACTCATGTGGCTGAGGTGCCCCCCCTTCCCTACCCCCTGAGGTGCCTGTAGTTTTATCATCTGATGCCCCAGCAGTGTTCTCTCCAATGGTATCTGGTCTCCTGTGTGGGCTTTGCCCATGTGTTTGTGCACATTGGCCCACGGACTATGGAACTTTGACAGAATGGGCAGGACTTATTGCCTATGTATATATTTTCAACTATGTTCATTCCTTATTTTGTATCTTTCATATTGCATATTTCCCATAACTTCAATGGAGCTCTTTATACATATATTTTATAGATCATTTTAATTGTGTCTTTGCATTATTCCGGTGGGTTTGGGGGGTGTCACTCTGACTTGTTGCTCTGCATTGGGGTGTAGGTATTTGGGGTGGGGGGATGGGTGTATGGCGTATGTGTGTGCCCGTAAGCTTTCCTCCTCCCCCCTCCCCTGTGTCGTAGGTGCAGTACTCACCGTTGTCGTCTGCACCGGCGTTCGTACTCGTGGTAGATGAGCAGGTAGACAATAGCTGGTAGGATGTTTAATTCGGGTTCCATGCTGTCCTCCTTCCTAGTGGAGTGTGTAGAGGTGAGCGTTTTCCCGTTCGTAGTCTGTTTCCGCCGTGTTTTTATCGGCGGGGCTCCCGCCCCGGAAAAGGTGGCGGATTGGTGAGTTGTGATAGGGTGGGCGGTACATTGTCTGCCGCCTTCCTGTTGGCGGTGACCGCCGCGCTGTTTGTCTGTCCCGCCGTGGCGGTCAGAGTGTTAACGTGGCGGGCTGTGCTGGCGGTTCCCGCCAGGGTCAGAATTCCATTTTTTTGACTGCCTTCCTGATGGCGGGTTGGCCGCCGCTTTATCACCGACCGCCAGGGTTGGAATGACCCCCTAAGTGTGAAGGTAAACTTTTAACCGAGGTCTCCCGCAGCCTGTAGCTGAACAGGGCTCCATCGCGGTCAGCCTTAAACTTTGACTTTGCCCCGGTCGAGGTGCAACAAGATGACCCGATTGGCGATTTTTGTTTCTAGGCGCTAAAACAATAATAATTCTTTAAAAATTCATATCTCCGGTTCCCCTTATCTGATTTTATTCGTTTTGATGTCATTTTAAAGATAAAAATATAATCTATTTTTATAAATTGGTTTTGGATTTTTAAACTGTTTCCTGTGCTTATTTAAATACTGTTTTGTGATATTTGAATGCTTTACACTCTGGGGGTGATTTTAACCTTGGCGGACGGCGGAGGCCGTCCGCCAAGGTACCGCCGTGAAATGACCGCACCGCGGTCAAAAGACCGCGGCGGCCATTTAAACATTTCCGCTGGGCCGGCGGGCGCTCTCCGAAAGAGCGCCCGCCAGCCCAGCAGAAATGCCCCTGCAACGAGGACGCCAGCTCAGAATTGAGCCGGCGTAGTTGCAGGGGTGCGACGGGTGCAGTTGCACCCGTCGCGTATTTCAGTGTCTGCAAAGCAGACACTGAAATACTTTGCGGGGCCCTCTTACGGGGGCC
Organism: Pleurodeles waltl; assembly: GCF_031143425.1. Lineage (NCBI taxonomy): Eukaryota > Metazoa > Chordata > Amphibia > Caudata > Salamandridae > Pleurodeles > Pleurodeles waltl. Next base: position 920,437,392 of record NC_090447.1, read on the forward strand.
CCTGCAGTGCCCATGCCATTGGCATGGGCACTGCAGGGGCCCCCAGGGGCCCCGCGGCACCCCCTACCGCCATCCTGTTCATGGCGGGTTTCCCGCCATGAACAGGATGGCGGTAGGGGGTGTCTGAATCCCCATGGCGGCGGAGCGCGCTCCGCCGCCATGGAGGATTCAATGGGGCAGCGGTAAACCGGCGGGAGACCGCCGGTTTACCCTTTCTGACCGCGGCTGAACCGCCGTGGTCAGAATGCCCTCGGGAGCACCGCCAGCCTGTTGGCGGTGCTCCCGTGGTCGGTGACCCTGGCGGTCACCGGCCGCCAGGGTCAGAATGACCCCCTCTGTCTCCTAAGTTAAGCCTTGACGATCGTTGCCAAGCTACCAAGGGTTGAGCTGGGTTTAATTTACTGAGACCTAACTGGACCTAAGTGGAGGTTAGGGGCCTATTGCTAAGTGTAGGTATCTACCTGCCCTTACCAATAACCCATTTTCCAACACAATGTCTGCCATCAGTGCTGAGGCCAGAGCCTGAAATGCTCTCTGTTGGGCCACCTGGCCAGAATGAATGCCCTCCAGGTATGCATTTGTTTGCTGCAAATGCCTCTCAACACCCTGGATGGCATTCAAAATGGCAGATTGCCCAACAGTGAGGGATCTCAGGAGGTCAATAGCCTCCATCACTGAGGGCAGCAGGGCTGACTGGGGCAGGGACTGAGGTGCCTAGGGCGAAGGAGATGCCCAACCTCCAGGGTGAGCGGGCATGGGAAACTCGATGAGGGACTGCTGGGTTGGCGGTGCTGGTAGGGGGGTGGCGGCTGTACCTGTTGATGCGGTGGGCACAGAGGTGCCTGCAACCGCAAGGGAGCTCCCATCAGAGGGGGAGTCGCTGTTGCTGGTGTCTGCTTCTGTCCCTGTCGTGGAGCTCCCCTCGCCCTCCGTCCCACTGGTGCCTCCTGACTCGGTTACTGCACCCTCCAGGGCCATGTGGGATGCAGCTCTCTCCTGCTCCGGTGCCACTGCTCCTCAGCCAGATGATGCTAATGCATGCAAGGACAGAGTGACAAAACAAAAGGGGGGAGTCCGAAGGGACACATGGATAATGCATGCAACACCACTACCGTTGGCGGACACAACACACAGGGAGCAGCCCTCTGCACTAAGCCATGCACTGACAGGGCAGGGGAAAAGCACATGCCCATAGGCGACTCTATCAAGAACCATTTTATGCCCAGCTGGAAGCCTTAAGAGCCTGACTAGGTGTAGAGGGCAAATACCACCTTTGGGGTTGGACAGGGAATGAGGTTGCAAATCAATGGATCTACTTTTGTGGGTCTGCCCTGGGGAACCCACAGCCCACCTCCCCCACCTAGACACCTCGTAATGTGCACAGACTCAGCTGAATGAGGCACATTAGGAGGCCATCCCCAGCTGGGCCTCCGCCGTCTTCTTGCTCCAGCAGCGCAGGTCCTCCCATCTTTTCTGTCAGTGGGTGCTCCGTCTATGGTAGACCCCCAGGCTCCACACTCCCTTGGCGATGGCACGCCAAATCCCCTTCTTCTGGTGGGCGCTGACCTAGAGGAAAATTGAAGTTATAATGGATGTTACTCTCCCATACAGTTCTTCTCACACAGTGCCCACAAACCTCCCACCATGGGCCAGACATACGTACACACACCATCCTCACATGCTGGCCTGTCCCTCCCACCTGTCTCTTCCATCCACGACACTCCATACAATCATGTGCCATCCATCATGCACACAGTTGACTCACCTGTTTGTCTGGAGGACCATACAGTTGTGTGTACTGGGGAGGACCCCATTCACCAGTTTGTCCAACTCCTCCGCAGTGAAGGCACGGGCCCTTTCCCCAGGCACTGTAGCCATTGTCGCTCCCGGACACAGGTCACAGCAGCACTTGCAGTGTAGGTCCTCTCCTGTTGAAAGTCAGGTATCAAGTGAGGGAACTGATAGAAAATGGCGGTCACGTCAGCGGCGGTGCATACCGTCACCGCTGGCGTACATCGCCATTGGCTCCTGGAACCCATAGGGCCCAATGATAACCAATACTGAATTGTGCCATCATCTACGACTGCCTACCGCGACGGTGTACAACGCCAGCACAGTTACCTCATTTCCCCTTGTCCCACCTTACAAGTCTGGCAGCCGTCATTTCAGGGGGCCACATGGCAGGCCAAATAACTGTGTCACACCTATTTAGGCCAGGAATACGGACAGACAAAGGCACATAGAGAAATTTTAACGTGTGTGCTAAACAGCCTTGTGAAACCTATGTGTTGTATGACCCTCTGCTCACCGTTCTCCTCCACAGGGCACCTCCGCTGGGGCAGGTGATGAGATGGCGGCATACTCCGGTGTACGGACCCCTGGTGGACCTGTCAACAATGGAAGACAGACACATCATTACCACTTACAGACCTGATTGTGCAACAATCCACGAACTGTGTGCCCAATTGGAGCCTGACCTGATGTCAACTATCTGCATCCCACAGGAATACCCCCTCTAGTGCAGGTCCTTTCAGTGCTCCACTTCCTGGCAAGTGGGTCTTTTCAAACAACAGTAGCCATGGCATCAGGGATGTCACAACCAATGTTCTCTAACGTGTTGTCCAGAGTGTTGTCTGCCCTCCTGTAACACATGTGCAGCTACATCGTTTTCCCTCAGGTGGAGGATTTGCCCACAGTGAAAGGTGACTTCCATGCCATGGGACATATCCCCAACATCATTGGTGCTATTGATGGTACACATGTGGCATTTGTCTCCCGACGCAGGAATGAACAGGTGTACAGAAACCGGAAAAGCTACCATTCAATGAATGCGCAGATGGTGTGTTTGGCAGAGCAGTACATCTCCCATGTGAATGCCAAGTATCCTGGCTCAGTGCATGACGCTTACATTTTGAGGAATAGCAGCATCCCTTATGTGATGGGGAAACTCCAGAGGCACGGTGTGTGGCTAACAGGTGAGCCTAAAGTCCCCAGACATTTTAATTTGCTGTCTGGGTATGGGAGATTCCCTAATGTTTGTAGGATGTCTAACTGTTGTCCCTCGATATTTACAGGTGACTCTGGTTACCCCAACCTGTCATGGCTACTGACCCCAGTGAGGAGTCCCAGGACAAGGGCAGAGGAACGCTACAATGAGGCACATGGGTGAACTAGGAGGATAATAGAACGCACCTTTGGCCTCCTGAAGGCCAGATTCTGGTGTCCCATCTGACAGGTGGTTCCCTATACTACTCACCAAAGAAGGTGTGCCAGATCATCGTGGCCTGCTCTATGTTACACAACCTGGCTTTGCGACGCCAGGTGCCTTTTCTGCAGGAGGATGGGCCTGATGGTGGTCTTGTGGCAGCTGTGGAGCGTGTGGGCAGTGAAGAAGAGGAGGCAGAAGAAGAAGATGTAGACAACCAAAACAACATCATCATGCAATACTTCCAGTGAGACACAGGTAAGAGGGTGGAACTGCTTCCTACATCTCATACTATTGTAGGACCTAGCATAAGTCTGCCTTTTTACCTCTGTGTATGGACCCTGACTTGCCACTTTGGCTTTCCATTTCACAGATCTGAGTCCCAATTTGTGCCCTCTGCTATGTTTACTCCTGGCCTACAGCTGTGTAACATTGGTATGTGAACAAGTACATTGACATTGCTATATTTCAGAGAAGTTGCAGTTACACATTTGTGAAAGCACAGACTGACTCCAGATTTTTTGGTGATTCAAGGGTGTTTATTTCTGTGCTAATAAGTGGAGGGGGGTGTGAAATGGGCTGGGGTGATGGTGGAGGAATGTCCATGGTAGAGTCCAGTCTCTTGGTCTCACAGGTACATTGGCCAATGGGGCATAGGAAGGGGAGCAATGGCAGTTTAAGGTGGACAGGGTGACAAAGTGGGACAGAAGGGTGACATTCAGGAAGGTCTTATTTCCTGGCGGGGGTCTTGGCAATGTTCTCTGTCTTGTTCCTGGATCTCAGGGACCGTTTGCGGGGTGGTTCTTCTTCTGCAGGGGCTGGGGTGCTGGTGGCCTGTTGGTCCTGTGGCGGTGCCTCCTGTCCACTAGTGCTGGCAGAGGTGGAGGGCTGTTCATCGTCCAGGCTAGTGTCAGGGGCCCATTTTTGTCCCACTGTGTCCCTCATGGTGTTGACAAGGTCTGCCAGCACCCCTGCAATGGTGACCAGGTTGTTGTTGATGGACTTCAAGTCCTCCCTGATCCACAGGTAGTGTTCCTCCTGCAGCCGCTTGGTCTCCTGAAACTTGGCCAGTACCGTGCCCATGGTCTCCTGGGAATGGTGGTATGCTCCCATGATGTTGGAGAGTGCCTCGTGGAGTGTCGGTTCCCTGGGCCTGTCCTCCCCCTGTCGCACAGCAGTCTTCCCAGCTTCCATGTTATCCTGTGCCTCTGCCCACCGACTGTGTGCCAACTGCCACTGACCCCAGGTCTCTGATTTTCTTGGGTTGGTGGGTTTGCCTGGGTTCCCTGTAGTGGTGGATACACTGCTGATTGACGTGTTCTGGGGACAGAGGGATGGGCTCACTGGGTGGGTGCTGTGGTGGTGTTTCCTGAGGGGGAGGGTCTATGGTGGCTTGTGACAGTGGCAGGGTAACAGACTGTCCAGAGGTCCCTGATGGGCAGGGATGGTCATCTTGATCCAGGCGTGCAGAGCTGTTGTCATCACTGTGGGCCTCTTCTGGGGGGACTGGATATGTCTGGCACCTCCTGTCTGGTGACGTTGAGTATGGGTCCTGTTGGGGTGTAAATGCATAGTTTAATATCTGTGTGTCCATCTCGTGCATTGGGTGAGGTACCCTCTATTCCTGTGCTTCGATCATTGTGTTTGCCCTTTTGTGATAGTTGGTTTGGGGTCTGAATGGGTATCTGTACTGGACATGCATTGGTGATGGTGGTCCATGCATAGGTGTTGCATGCAGGGCCTTGGTATTGAGATGTGTGGGTTGTGTTAGTGGGACATATGTGAGATGATGGAGTGATGGAAGTGAGGGTAAGGGTGGGGGGTATGTTATGGCATGCAGGTGGGGTGGGGGGATATGGTAATTAAGATATGACTTACTAGAGTCTAGACCTCCTGCTACTCCTGCGAGGCCCTCAGGATGCAGTATTGCCATGACTTGCTCCTCCCATGTTGTTAGTTGTGAGGGAGGAGGTGGGGGTCCACAGCCAGTCCTCTGTAGAGCAATCTGGTGTCTGGATACTACGGAACGCACCTTCCCCATAGGTCGTTCCACCTCTTCCTGATGTCATCCCGTGTTCTTGGATGCTGTCCCACTGCGTTGACCCTGTCGACGATTCTCCGCCATAGCTCCATCTTCCTAGCCATGGAGGTGTGCGGCACCTGTGATCCGAAAAGCTGTGGCTCTACCTGGATGATTTCCTCCACCATGACCCTGAGCTCCTCCTCTGAAAATCTGCGGTGGTCTTTGAGGTGCCATGATGTTGTGTGGGTGATGTGTGAGGTGCTGTCTGTTGTGATATTAGGGGGATGTGTTTGTGTGTGTTGTTTAAGGTGCGTGGATGTTGTATGGGTGATGGCGTTGTGTGCCTGTGGATGCTGGTGTTGTGTTTGCTAATCTCTCTCTCTGGGCTTCTTCCCAAACAATAGTTGTAAGGGTTTGTGGGTAATGTGGGTGTGTGTTTTATAGTGTTGTGGGTGTGGTGTGTGTATGTGTATCAGGTGTGTGTATTTCGAATTGTCCAATGTAGTTGTGTTTTGTAAGTGTGTGTGTATTTTGAGCACAGCGGTGTGTACCGCCAATGGATTACCGCGGTTGAAAGACCACTGCGTTGATTCATGGGTCGTGATGGTGTGGGCGTATTCTTATTGGCGTGACGGTGTAGGTTTTGGTATCGCCAGTTTATCACTGACCTTTGGTGTGGCGGACTTGTATGGGTGTCTGTATTGTGGCAGATTCCGAGACGGGGTCGTAATACCTGTAGCGGAATTCCGCCGCCACAATGGTATGTTGGCGGTCTTCAGCACGGCAGAAAGCAGGATTTACCACCAGGGTTGTAATGAGGCCCAGTGTCTTTTTGATGCTGAGCCCCTAAAGAAGTTACATGGCTATATATAAGGACAATCTACTCAAGCCAAGCTTTAAGAGTAGATCAGGGTGTTTCTCGTGATACCCCCTCCAGAGAGCCAACATAAGTAGTGGCAAAATGTAGATCACATTTTGGGTGAGTTATTTTTTCCACACCCAGAGGAAAGTGGCTTTGTCTAAATCATGTTCCAACAGGGAGCCATGCCTTGCAGGTTACTCTTCATAATGCCTGAACAGCAAATTAAACAGCATAGTCATATTCAGTATTGTACAACCCTCTTTTATGTTATATTAACTGATTACAATTTGGAATCATTGTTTAATTCCTGTTTGTTTAGTGTCTTATTTGTATTCATACTTATTTGCATGACGTTTAGCTGAATGTCAAATGTCAAGATAAAGCATATCATTATCAAATATGAGGCTCCTGCTATGGAATTTTAGTTATTACTGTTTGTGCAGGAACTAGAATTTTCATAATGAGTCTTCTAATGCCCTTGGCACCAAATGCAGTTGAACTTTAACTTCACAATAACACCTTTCTGAATGCAACCAAAAGTCAAATTTAGGTTGCCACAGTATAGTATTGGAAGGGGAGAAGCAAAAAGGAAGCCATCACATAGAGTTTGGCAGACAGGATACTGTGACATTTAAAATTATTCTAGAATTCTAATCTAGGATATCCCGGCCACTGTATTACAAGTTCCCTAGAATATAATGGAACTTGTAATATAGTGACCGGGATAACCGTCACGTTTGTGACAGAGTAATCCCTTCTGCCAGTCTCGTAATGAGGCCCATACTCTTTGGGAAGACTTGGAGAATGCGAAAACTGACTACTTACTATCCATGCTCCAACTCCCAAGTTACAACCACCTAATTAATTATCCCTGTGGACTACATCACATCCAATATCACCCATCTCACTTTCTAGTTAGGGTTCAGGCTCTGTTCTTTCCACACCTATTCCAGCATATCTAGCAACCTTTCACAAAATCTGCATATTCCCATCTTCCGTTTTTACAGCATTTTGAAAAATATTCACAAATTTCATGGGACTGGAGAATTCTCAGCATTAGTTGCTTCCAGTAGAGGCTCTGACTATTGTCCTACGTTCAGCTTCAAAAGGCTGGGGTTTTGTGCTTTATCATACCTTTAGTTATGTTGTATTTGCATTTATAATTATCTTTGCCTTCAAGGTTAATTAGTGCTAACACTCACCCATCCCCCTTTCCTCTCATCCATCTGGGAACTAATTGGAGTTAAGCTTCCATCCCTTCAATACTTCAGTAAGTGCTTTGTTTGTGGTTTGATGATGAGTAAATATATATTACACAGTGTTTCATCACTTCATCTTTCCAAGACACCTCATTAGACTTTGCCAAACAAATCCCTTCCTTGAAAGTCCTATTGAACCTCACCACAACTCCATTGGTTTCAGGATACTTTATAAAGCACAATGGTGTTGGTTTATACTATTGATTCCTAAATTGTCTTGCATTTCTTTCAAACAGAACTGAACACCAGTGTCAGTAGGAATAGATTTGTGTAGTTCCTTTCTAATGAACACCTCTCCTAGGCAAGACACCCCTTAGTACTAATCTCCAAGACAAACTTCATCTCTGGCCATCTGAAGTACAAGTCTAAAAGAACTAACATATATTGGGAGTTCACTTCACCAGGCAAGGGACCCATGAAAGCTAATTCCATCCAAGCTCCATCAGAGAGCTCGTGACAATACATTGCAGGTTGTCTAGACAGTAAGATCTTGTCACTGATACTGCACTAAAACAATCTCTAATTACCCTTTGTTCAGTTACCAGAAGACCTGTCTTACACTTTCTTTGGTCTTAGAAGTTCCAGAGTGACCCTCACAGGGCATGTCAGTCAATTTGTCTTTAAGGGCCCCATCTACAAGGAAATGGGCACAGCAAGGTGCTGCAAGCAATCTTGCTGCGCCGAGCTGTGTCATTTCCAAAACTTAGGGACGGGCTGTGTTTAAAAGAATATAGTTCATCCCTGTGTTTCCATGTGCAGGTGTGCTAAATCAGCTGCCTAGTGCCAATGCAGTCACCCTTGTGCCATGGGACAAGGATGGCTGTGTTACGAGGGAGATTATTTTTGTGCAGGAAGGGACATGTTAATGGCAATTTGCTCTTTCCTTATGTGTTTCAGAATGCATCACGCTTAGAAAGAGCAAAAAAGAGAAGAAATACAATTATTTCAACTTGTTGCACCATTGTAACACCTCACCTGGGGAGGTGTTAGTTTATGGTGCTGCCTAAGTTTATGATTTGTTGTAAATTGGAGGCAGTGTTAAAAAGCCATCGGTATTGTGTGGGTATTCCCACAGCAACACCCATTGCACACCGCTTGGCTGCAGAAAACTGCATTGGGCAGCCCATATCTACAAGTCCACATTAAGCCAAGAAAAGTGGCGTAAATCCACCTTGAAGATATAGGGGGTTATTCCAACTTTGGAGGAGGTGTTAATCCGTCCCAAAAGTGACGGAAAAGTGACGGATTTACCACCAGCCGTATTACGAGTCCATTATATCCTATGGAACTCGTAATACGGCTGGTGGTATATCCGTCACTTTACCGTCACTTTTGGGACGGATTAACACTCCTCCAAAGTTGGAATAACCCCCATAGTGTAGTTTACAACACTACTGGAGTGTCGCAAAAAGTGATGTGCCTCTAAAGAAACAACCATCTACCTCTGCTAATTCTTCTCTGATCATTCAAAAATAGCCTCCCTTGTTCCAAATCTTGATCCTTTGATTTGATTTACAACCACCAGAAAGCATTTTTCTTACCTTAGACTTGATCCCTTTCCATCTCTACTTTCCATTCTTGTTCAGAAATAGCACCCTCTGTTTTAGTGCATAAAAATGTTGTTGGGCATTTCCTCCCTTCTTTCATTTGTACTGGTTCACTTTCATCCATTGAAACATTCACCAGTCTGGAGATCAACTCAGCCCACGCTAGTGTAGACATCATCTTGTTGATATTGGGTAAGTTAAATCTGTCCACTACTACCTCCTTGTGGAGAGCTCTCAGGTCCACGCACAATCACATCTTGCTGTCTGCTTTGCAGGCAACTACTATTGGCGCTAACCACTCTGAGGCCTCTACTGGATCTAACATGTCCATACTGCATAGCATCTCAAGTTCATTTCTCACAGCATCCTGCACACTAACTGGCAACTTTCTCACCTTTGAAACAATAGGAACAGCGCCCCTCCTCACCTTGGTTTTGCGTACATACATACATATTCTGTCACAAACATGTGGGTATCCCAGCTCCCCATTACAAGTGCATGACAACCTATGACTCGTGTAATAGGGTGGACACGATTTTCGTCATGTTTTGACAGAGTCCAGAGTAACCAAATACAGAAGTCACAAGCGCAGAGAAGTAAAGTCATTCAGTCGAAGGAAGGAGAGCAGATTTGTGTTAAAAGAAAGAATGAGAAGAGTAAATACAGATTTGAGAAACATGAATACGTAACTTTTCAGCTGCAGCTGTTTTTGTAATTATGGATTTGCTTCACTAACAAAATAATCTTTCTCCGTCTGAATAATTTTCACTTTTATACTCAAGATAGTTTTGTTTTTTGGCTCTGGCACGTCAAATGATGGTATGAACTATCAATTCTAATGCAGTTCCTCTGACTTCACAACTTTATCTGTTACCTTTCACCAGTTCATTGCTGAATATAGGGGATAAAGTGGTGAGATTTTTATTCATATGATGCAAATGGCTCTAGAGGATGATGAATGGTGAGTTAGTGTCAACTGCAGGAAATAAAACCCCCACAAATCTTAATGCATTTTTTCATAATTTCCTGATTACAGCTGAGTTGTGACTCTCTAATCACCTTTAATAGGAAGCAGTTGCTCAAATGTAATAACCTGATGGATTTCAGTTACAATGTCATAATGCCTCCTGCAAGACTCAGCAGCCAAGATAAAATACAGATCACTGAGCATCATTATATTTGTGCGTTAGAAATGGGGTCTCTGGTTGGCAGTCAGGTTACCCCTGTTCAAGCAAGGACCCTCACTCTAGTCAGAGTAAAGGAGAACTCAGTTAACCCCTGCTCACACCCACTCACCCTCTTAGTAGCTTGGCACGAGCAGGGAGGCTTAGCTCAGAGATGATGTGTTAAGTATTTGTACAAACACACACAGTAATATGGTGAGCCACTACATAATGACACAACACAGGGTTAGAAAAATATTAAGTATTTTATCTAATAAACAAGACCAAATACAATAAAAATCAGCAAGTTGGTATTATGCGGTGTTGTGACAGATTCGTTTCCAACAATGCAACACCAATAGCACCGTTTACAGAGTCGTTCGACCCCACAGGTACAGTACCAAGAGAAACAAGCAGAAAACAGGCCGTAGGATGGAGTCGGGGGAGCGGCTTCACTGGGTCCAATACTACGTTGGTTCCTGTGCCACTGGGCAGAGGGATTGCAGTGTCATGCAGCGGCGCCGGGTCCTCTCTACAGGGCATGGAGGTGAAGTGCATCAGATGCGAAGTCTGTCCCTTGGTTCCGGCAGGTGCAAAGTTCGGCAGAGTCACAATGCTGCGGGGCAACCTCACGGGGTCACAATGATGTCACAGGGCCTCAGGCACTGCAATGGCATCGGATTGTCATGGACGTTGGACTTACGACACTCCGGTGCCAGCAAAGTTGGGCAGGATCATCTGTTGCAGGTATGTGAGGCCTACAGGGTCGTCGGACTTCTACGAGGTCAATGGCCTTGGGGCAGGCTCTGGGGCAGCAGCATCAGCTCATAGGGTCGTCTGATTCATGCTCAGCCAGGTCCATGGATTTTAGGCAAGCGGCGTTGCAGTTCAGGGCAGCGGCATCCTTTGCGAAGTCGCACATTGTCATCTAGACTGGGTTTTCTCCAGGAATTCACTTCCAGGGGTCCAGGAGCTGGAATGGCACCCTTTGGCAAGCTAGAGTCCACAGCAAATAGACTCAGGTATGGTTAGTGAAGCCTTTGCTTCAAAACAGGAGGCAAGTCACTTCTCAAGGAGGAATGCAACAAGTCCAGTCTCTGACCCCTAAGACAGGCAGAAACATCAACTGCATGATAGCCCAACGCAGCACAGTCACAGGCCAAGGCAGTACTTCTCCTGAGCTATTCATCTCTTCTACAGGCAGAGGTTCCTCTTGAATCCTTGAAGTAATCTAAAGTCTGGGGTTTTGGGTCCTGTTCTCATACCAATTTCTGCCTTTGAAATAGACCTAATTCAAAGAAAGTCTCAAGTGTCTGTGAGATTCTTTTGTGTCCAGGTCGGGCCTCAGATACACATCAGGAAGTCGGAGACTGCATTGTGTGAGGGCAGGCACAGCCTATTCAGGTGTGTGTGACCACTCCTCCCTTCCCCTCCAGCTCAGATGGCTCATCAGGATATATGGTCTACACCCCAGACCCCTTTGTGTCACTGTCTAGAGAGAGGTGCAAAACAACCCAACTGTCAAACTGACCCAGACTTTTGAACCATTCACATGCAGAGTGACAGAATGGTTTAAGCAAGAAAATGCCTACGTTCTAAAAATACTGTAATTGAAAAGGGGTATGGCCTATAAAACAATGAGGCTAGGCCAATCAAACTACACAAAAGTAACAAGAGCCAATATTGTGATTAACTTGGAAAATTTTATTTTTTACAATGAGAAGGCAAAACCAATCACCTCTCCCTAGCATTAATACATAACATTTATCAAGAACAATTATAATTGAATAACATTTATTGCACACAGAAGAACAAATACAAAGTGAGCAATTAGCTCATATAAAAACAATGGCACTGCACACACAGTATTTACATCAAATACATATGACAATAATACAAATTAAAAAACAAAAAATGACACAAAAAAGCAACCTGAAATTCAGGTTCTACACCAACTTGAAAGCGAGGGAACTCAGATCCTAACTCCTTTGCAACATTTTTAGGGCTCCTACTTAAAGAGCAGAAAGGCACAGAGGCGTGAATTGCACGTCTTTGAGGTAGCTCAAACAGTAATGATGTACATTGCAAGACAATGCTTTGAATTCTCCCTGAAGGCCTAATATTCTTTAATAGCGCTCAGTGCTGTTCCCTATCCCTATTTCAAACCCACTGAATTCAAGGGTTCTCTTCAGGACGCAGAAAACCAAAACACAACTGTTGACAAAAAAATGAAAATCACTTGTAATACTATAAGAAAAACGAAAATCACATATACTACTAAAAGAAAAAGTGCCAACAGATGTCCTCACTCTGCCCATAGCACATTCCATTATAAATACCTGGTCAGAAGGAACTGCCATTTTGTGAATGGCTTTCCACGAAAGCAGGGGTCTCACGATTCTGTGAAAAAAATGGATGGCCTCACTAGTACACATTGCAACACAATACTAATACTGTGGCCAACCATGTGTCTTTTCCACAGAATTCACTTGATTGAAAACATCAATTCAAAACATAACTTTTCTATAATGTCACCAGTTACATGTGAATTCCACTTACCATGAATCCAATATGGAAGCCACAGTGAAAAAATAAACAGTTATGCAGTAAATTACAGCGAAGGAGCGTTAAGGCATCATGTAGCTGGATGAAAACTAAATCACAAGCAGATGTCACTTGCCATAAATCAAATAACTAAAGCCATAAATATAATCCAGCCGGAAAGCAAAAGAAAAACCATTTCAAAATGCATTCTTTCTGCTTATAAACATGCAACCTCAATCTACTTTACCTCATAGAGAAAGAAACACTCCTTGACTTGCTGCACTGAAGTATAAATCACTTTAAGTGCTTGTCCTGCAACAAGCAGATTAACAATAGCACATCAGAGTAAAGCAACCTTAAAATATCCAGACAGATGTAATAACACCATCTGACAATGCAGGACATTACCTTCTGCTTGCACATGATGCATTCAGACTGATGTTAATCCAGCAAAAGGCACCTTTAGTTTGAGGGAGGCTTAAATAGTGTGTGACACTGACTTATGACATGAAACCCCTGTGCCTTAACTTCCCACTAACGAAAGTTTCAACAGAAAGGATACTAACCAAGATAAACAGAAGTATCAAATTGCATGAATGTTAATGCAAGTAAATAAAAATTACTTTCATGGAAAAAACTTTAAAGAAAGAAATCGAAAATAATTTCTCAATTCAGACCAGACCATTCCTTGAACAAATTAGGTGGTTCTGGGAACTGAAGTCCAATTACCCAACAGTACTCTTTAATGCAAAAGTAAAATGAAATAAACATTATTGAAAAAGCATTCACTACACTGTACCGGTAAACACTGTAAACCACTAAAATACAGATTTGTGAGATCTGGAAAATATGTATCCAATATCTGCCTGAGCCACACACAGTTATCCATAGCTACCCTACATGACTTCATAGTTGACAAGAACTACCCTCTAGTGCCTATGTGTTCCAACACTATTATGCCAAAATGTCCACACTGGATTGCCAAGAGGGGACCCACATTGCTATACTATAGCTGGCAAGTTCGTGGATTTGCAAGCCAAATATTAAAAAATACTATAGTTAACAATTGACAGTTACAATAAATTCTGCAATTCATTGAATTCATTCATTCAACCCCTCTGTAGCACCATTACATTTCAAACTCAAATTGGCTTCTCTTCCCATGAGCAAGGAATTTAAATCACCACCTTTATGTCCAACCAACCTTGACCACAGCCAGGACTGTCAATAGCATATAATTCTCTGAGTGATGATTATCTAAAAAAGGGCTCACAATTGGTGCCTAAGTGACCCTGCGTGTAATTCGGGATTTATGTTGAATGATACGCTGCCTTACTTCTTGGTTAGTCTTTCCAATGTACAATCTTTTGTAATGACAAACAATGCCATAAATAACATTTTTGGTTTTGCAAATGAAAAATTTGAGGTGACACATTTGTAATGCAGCCCTCAACGGGTGATAAATTCCATGCTTGGTAGAAATCACTTCTAATAGAAGCTGGTGGCACACGAGCTCGAACTATTTGACTCCCAATGCTCTGACCCTTCTTAAAAGCAAGCAGCGGTCTCACAAATGATTTGTAAACTTTTTGAATCAAATACCAATTACGCAGTACAATTTTTTTGAAATTGTTAGTCTGTGGACAAAATATGGACACACAAACTAATCTATCTGTGATGTCCCTCTCATGTTTGGCCAAAAGTGTTTCTCTTAGAGTCCACTAAGCCTGTTTTATGGATTGCATCAACATCTTTTTGGGGTAACCTCTTTCTGTCAGTTTATTGTGCAGTTTTTTATCATGGTACTCAAAAGCTGCTTTTTCTGAACAATTACACCAAATAATCAGAGGCTTCGGGGATGGTGGCTAGAGTAATGCAATGCCATGTTACGATTAGTAGGCTTTGTGTAGAGAGAAGTTGCTGGTTGACCATTCCGAAGGAACACCTCAACATCCAAAAATGTGATAGAATCACAACTGCTAGTGGATGTCATTGGTTCTCTGATTTAACCACTTTGCGAAATGATTCAATGACTCAATGGAGCCTGCCCAGAGACAAAAAATTTAATCAATAAATCTGAACCATATTGCAATATTACTAACAAAAGGGTTATTATTATACACAAACCTGTCTTCAAACATTGCCATGAACAGGACTGCTAGCTCCGGCGCGAAATGACAACCCATCCATGTCCCTTTCACTTGAATAAAGAACTAATTGTCAAATGTGAAATAATTATTTCTCAATACAATCCATGCTAATTTCAATATGAAGTCAGTGGGAACCTGGTGAGGTCTTGGTCTGTTCTCCAGAACAAAATCTATAGCATTCAACCCTTCTTCTTTGGGAATCTGTGTGTATAATGACATCAAATGACATCAAATGTGACCAAAATCTGAAAATTGGGATCAAACTCTAGATCATCAATGTTATTGAAAAAATCTGTTGTGTCTCTCAAGTAAGAAGGAACTTGGAGAACCAATGGTTTAAAAAAAATCAACATATTTGGCAAGAAGCTCTAACACTGAATCGAAGCCAGATACTATGGGGTGGCCTGGTGGGGTCTTTTCATTTTTATGCACTTTGGGTAATAAATACAAAACTGGGACTCTTGGGTTCTTCTTAACTAGGAAATCACATTCCTTACATCAAATTAACCCATCCTCAAAAGCTTCTTTCACCATAACTGGCACCTCACCGAGAAGATCTTTCCTTTGGAAGTTTTTTTATAGAATACAACATCATCCTGTTGTCTTATGCCTTTTTTCAGTTGTGACCGCAGTAAATGGTTATTAGTTTCCAGTGTGGTTTCTTCCTGGTTTGGTCACCGATTCGGGGGTATCATCATACTCTCTCCATTGCAATTTTTGTGTAATTTTAGCCCTCTGTTGTTAGCATGGATGTTGTTTTGGGGCACCCCTTCTGAGTTACCCCCTATGGAGCTCCTCTTTCCCTCCAGACCAAGCTGATGTATTGCAGATTTCACCTTTGGGGTAGCACCTTCTATGTGTTCAACTCCACCCTTGTTCTCATGGAGTGGCTCTTGGCCATATAGAGTCTCAGTCTCAATGGTCTGTAAGGGTGCTTGGTTTGTTGTTAGAATTGAATAATGAATTTCCTTATCGCAGCCCCTGATATTTGGTCGCACCATTAACATGAACAAAGGCACCTGGACGGAGTTTGCTGTGGTCACTGGCAACTGAGTATTGTGACCATTTTCCACATTTTTGACAGTTTTGAAATTTGTAATCTCCTTCACTGGCCGGTTCTTCCCTGATTGATGGGGCAATTGGTGCATGTGAGCACATAATGGGTACAGAAACAGAACACAATCTCTGATGGAAAATTGGCTAGGTCTTAAGCTGTGCAAGCATATTATCAGATGCATTTGCAACTTTCTTATTCCGAATCAATCTATTGCTTTTTTTAGTAACTTTGAGTGATTTTTTCAGGTTTTTCTTTTGTCTTCTTGTTAGTTGTAACTGTTCATTATTCCCAATATCAGGCTCACATGGTGGTGATAACGCGTCCCAATCTGATTAATTTATTCACTCTGGGACTCGTTTTAGGCCAATGAATCTTTTGACCCTGATTGAAGACACCTTAGGACGAGATAACTAATCAACATGTCAATCAATATGTCAATAACGTCATCAATAAGACTCAGGAACCACCATGACCTTGCAGTCATGAATAACCACACCAGTTTAGAACTATTATACGAAGTTTATCCCCTATTGATTACAATAATATAGCAACTCGAATAAGATTTAATCAAAGCAAAGATCACAAACATTAGTACATAACACAACGTCAACATAGGTTATCCTTAGCAGAGTATCATTAGTGCATCATTCAACAAAGCATTGAACCAGTCATTTGTCTAATTGCGTCCGTTTTAGTGAACCCCTTAACTAACCTCGAATTAGCATTGGCATGTTGGGCTTCATGCAAAACAATTTGGTAACACTAATTTGGAAAACATCTAACTATGGTCTCTGTCAAAAGAAGCAGTTGGTACCTAGAAAGAAAAGGCAATCGGACAATTACAGTTTCATCATTATATAGTTACCCTCCGTATTGGGTCAGCATACAGATTCAGTCTTCGTCCTCAGGACATCAGTTGATTTGCCATCAGCAGGGAATTCAGCAAGAACAGGTAAGAAGGGACACTTCCCTCATAAGGAGGAAAAGTATATAATGGGCAAGGCAAGGGCAAGGTTGGTTTGAAGAACCAAAAAGCAAAGTCTCTATGCAGAGTGACAAAGTGTCTGGGTCATAACAAAGCTCGCAACGGCATCTCCTAATGGTTCCCCGTGTCGAAGGTTTTTTATCCCTTTTCTGTTGTAAAGTCCCCTAAATTTTGATTGGTTGGGGTCGACACCCCACTATCTCCATCCAATAGGTTTGCAATGATTTCATCAAAATTGTCACCCCATAACAGTTCTCATGTAGTTTATTGGTTCTTATGATTGACGACTCCAGCGGGCAGAATGTCCGGTATGATTTCATACTCTTGTGGTCCTCTCGCATCTTTAGTCAGTAGGTCCATTGTCTGTACTGGTTCAGGCGACCTTGTACCTGCTCTCAGTCTACAGTGTTGCATTCAGAAAAAATGTTTCTTCTAACAAGTCGAATTTCATGAGAACGGATCTACTACGGTTACACTTCATCCTTTAGCTTTGGAAAAGTACGAGTACATGTCCTTCAGTAAGTCAGCACACTGCATGTTAGAAAAACACATTTAATATGAAAATCGGGCAGCTAGGCCTTGACTCATGCTAACTAAGCCTAATGATTTATTAGCAAAACCTTAACGTATAACTCTTAATATTAGTGTAAAACCATACATTAAACGTATTATTATTTCATTATTAGTCAGTTTCATTAATCATTGTAAACATTGACGGCCACTCCCCGTGGGCACATTTCAAGCACACGTTTAGCAAAGTACATTAATACATTTTCTATGCGGCATTATTATGCATTATTTCATAAACATTTCATGTTAATTTTGAGTATAAGTGCTACGCTCTCTCAGTGGCTTTGAAGTTACTTCCAGAACTTGCTCTTTTGTGCTGTTTTCAGCAACGATAGTGCCTGGAGAGATTGCCAGCATTCAGTGTGCAGTAATAGATGGCCTGTTACTTGATTCCGACTCCCTACCTCCTTCCTTATCCTCTGTGAATGTGGAAGATCGCCCTTTACTGGTTAGTTTGGTAGGCATTATATCCTGCTGCTTTTTTATGGGTGTCCGACAGCTAGACTTTTTATGAGTTTCATCAGTTATTTTGCTATGATGGATGAGGCTAGATAACAAATCTGGCAGGGTTGATAGTTTGGCTATTATTTCATCATTGCAGCTCCCCTCCACCATATTGCCATCTTTCCACCTGTTGCACCACCAGTCTAGCTTTCCTCTTAGTGAATTCAATTTGTTATCTAACGTGAGTACACTTTGAGCTAGCATGTAGGTTAGTTCTACATGGATCTCCATTTTGTGTGACTTCCAAGTGAGTGCTTTATCTTCGGTGAAGAGAGGGCCATTATTGGTATTTAATCAGTCCGGTCAGTCCGCTTCCCCCAACCCCTCACTGGGCACATTTTCCTCTGCTGCATCCACCCCGGGGACTCCACTGGACTCTGATTCTCGGCCTTGCTCTTCCAAGCTTGTTTCTTAAAATTACCTGCCTCCATGTGCTAATGTAGTGAGCATGATCTGGGGACCTTCTTTACACCTTGTAGGGGGGTAGAGCAAGACTGACTATTTCCAAAGGTCTCTTGTGCGTAGGTTTCCACTGGTTGAAATTGCACTGTCCAACCTTTGTTCTTAATTGAGGATGCAGTCTGCCCCCATTCAAGTGCCAAGATGTCACCACCATGAGAGCAATTCTGGTTGAGCCCATATACCAGCAGCTGACCTGCCTCCACATCTAGCCCGTTGTCATCCCCATTGTGACTACTAAGTCCTATAAATTCTGTGGAGAGAGCCAAGGTCATCATGGAGCTTGAGGGTCTTACAGGGCGTCTACTCTCTTGGGGGTCACCTTTGTCTTCCTTACTAGCTCCCATACGAAGCATGTTGGGACAGTCGAACAACCTCGGTCCCTTGTCTCTGAGAGGAGACTGTTGTGTTACTGCGAGTTGTCGCTTCAACTTGCTGTGAAAATTCTATGAGCCGGTTTCCAGTTGCCCCCAAATATTTTGAGCGCCCTTTCTTCTTTCCAATTTTTCTGTTTTTTTCTGTGCTCCTTGTGTTTCAGGCACTAGCTTCATGAATTCAAGACTCCAAGGGGACTTAGGGGGTCATTACAACGTTGGCGGTAAAAGCCGCTTACCGCCGTGCAGAAGACCGCCAATACACCACCGCGGCGGCGGGAGACCGCCACAGCTATTATGACACACATCACGGAATCCGCCGAAATTCAGACACCCACACAAGTCCGCCACACCAAAGGTCAGCGATAAATATGCGGAAACAAATCCTCCACCTCCACGCCAACAGAAACACGCCCATGCTATTACGACCCACGAATCCACGCAGCGGTCTTTCAACCGCGGTATTCCATTGGCGGTACACACCGCCGCGCTCAAAATACACACACCTCTCCAAAACACCGCCACTTAGGACAATTCAAAATACACACACCTGATACACATACAAACACCACTCCCACACATCCAATACAATATAAAACACACACTCACATCACCCACAAACCCCTACGACCACAAATTAGAGACGAAGGCCAGAGAGAGACAGCACAGAATAGATAACACCATCACACAGAGGCACACTACACCATCACCCACACAACATCCACGCACAAAACACCACATACCACTACACCCACCACACTCATCAACACATACACCACCCTACACATCACACACACCACCCCATGTCACGCCAAAGACACCCCTGCTTCTCCGAGGAGGAGCTCAGGGCCATGGTGGAGGAAATCATCAGGGTAGAGCCACAGCTATTTGGCGCACAGGTACAGTACACATCCATAGCCAGGAAGATGGAGCTATGGCAAAGAATAGTCGACAGGGTCAACGCTGTGGGACAGCACCCAAGAAATAGGGAGGACATCAGGAAGAGGTGGAACGACCTACGGGGGAAGGTGCGTTCAACGGTATCCAGGCACCACATCGCGGTACAGCAGACTGGCGGCGGACCCCCACCTCCTCCCCCACAACTAACAACATGGGAGGAGCAAGTCTTGTCCATCTTGCATCCTGAGGGCCTCGGAGGAGTCGTCAAAGGAACGGACACTGGTAAGTCTAATCTTCACTATCATATCCCCACCCTACCTGCATGCTATCACACACCCCCACCCTCACACCCTCCCCTATCACCCTAACTCCTCACTAATCTACCCATAACACCAACCACCCATCCCAACCCCAAGACCTGCATGACACAACTAAGCATGGACACCCATCACTAAAGCATGCCCACTGCACAGACCCACAACACCCCCCAACCATCAACACACAAGCCCCCACACAGGAATGCCTGCACTGGGGTTCACGCACACCCATCCATAGCACACCATGAAACACACACATGCAATAATCATGTTCTCATACCCCTGCAGGAACCCGAAGGACCGTCACCACACCAGAGGGTCCAGACAACACCACTCCACCCCCAGAAGAGGCCCACAGTGACGACAGCAGCTCTGCCCTACTGGATCTTGATGACCAGCCCGGACCATCGTGGGCCTCAGGACGGTCGTTTCCCCTTGCCCAGCCACAGCCCAACACCGAACTGCCACCCTCTGGGAACACCAGCACAGCACCCACCCAGCGGACCCATACCTCGCTACCCAGGACAGGTCAATCAGCGGTGTGTCCACCACTACAGGGCACCCAGGCTAACCCACCACCCCAACAACAACAGGGACCTGGGGGCAGTGGTAGTGGGCACACGGTCCAGGGGACGGAGGCACAGGAACACAGGGGAACTGGGAGGGCTGATGTGCGACAGAGGGAGGACAGGCCAAGGGAACCCACTCTCCACGAGGCCCTATCCTCCATCATGGAAGCATACCACCACTCCCAGGAGACAATGGCAACGGTCCTGGACAAGTTGCAGGAGACCCTGCGCCTGCAGGAGGAGCAGTATTTGGGGTTCAGGGAGGAGCTCAGGACCATCGTCTCCGCCCTGGGCACCATCGTAGGGGTGCTGACGGACATTCAAAAGACTTTGAGGGACACCGTGGCACTCCAAGGGGCCCCTGACACTAGCCAGGATGACGAACTGCCCACCACCTCCGCCGGCGCTAGTGGACAGGATGCCCTGCCACAGGACCACCACACTAGCACCCCACCCCCTGCAGACGGAGAACCACCACGCAAGCGGGCCCTGAGATCCAGGAACAGGACAGAGCAAGATGGCAAGACCTCCGCCAGGAAATAAGACTACCTTGATTGTCCCCCCACTGTCCCACTTTGTTACCCTGTCCAGATTGGAACTGCCCCAGCTCCACTTCCAATGGCTAGATGTGCAATGTACCTGTGAGACTAATAGACTGGACTCTGCCATGGACATTATTCCACCATGACCTCTCCCCATTTCACAACCCCCCTACATTTTTATGCACTTCAATAAACACCCTTGAAACCTCAATAATATTGGAGTCAGTCAATGATTGTGAATTTGTATTGTCAATTACAGTGTTAAAAAAGGTTAGCCATTGGAAGGTCAACATACCAATGTCACACATCACAAGCCTTTCAAGGGTGCAAGCTGTTGACACGTAGGTCAACACATTAGTGAAACTGAAATGGAAGGGGACAACTCAGTTAACAAATAGGGAGTGAAATGTAGGTACAGGATAGAGGTAGACGTGTGAAATGTAATATAATGTGAAACATGAAATTGTACTCACATGTGTCTCATTGAAAATATTGCTGTATGACTGACTCCCTGTTGTCGTTTTCATCTTCATCAGCTTCCTCCTCATCACTGTCCACAGGCTCCCCAGGCTCCCCCGCTGCAACAACACTGTCATCTGGATCATCCTCCTACAGAAAAGGCACCTGGCGTTGCAATGCCAAGTTATGGAACATGGAGCAGGCGATGATGATGTCGCACACCTTCTTCGGTGAGTAGAATAGGGACCCACCTGTCATATGGAGGCACCTGAACCTGGCCTTCAGGAGGCAGAAGGTCCGCTCGATTACCCTCCTAGTCCGCCCATGGGCCTCATTGTAGCGTTCCTCTGCCCTGGTCCTGGGATTCCTCACTGGGGTCAGTAGCCAGGACAGGTTGGGGTAACCAGAGTCCCCCAGTAGCCATACACGGTGCCTCTGGAGTTCACCCATCATATCAGGGATGCTGCTATTCCGCAGGATGTAGGCGTCATGCACTGAGCCAGGGAACATTGTATTTACCTGCGAGATGTACTGGTCTGCCAAACAGACCATCTGGACATTCATCGAATGATAACTCTTCCGGTTCCTGTACACCTGTTCATTCCTGCGGGGGGGACCAGAGCTACATGGGTCCCATCAATGGCACCTATGACGTTGGGGATATGTCCGAGGGCATAGAAGTCACCTTTCACTGTAGGCAAATCCGCCACCTCAGGGAAAATGATGTATCTCGTTACGTGTTTCAGCAGGGCAGCCAACACTCTCGACAAGACGTTGGAAAACATACGCTGGGACATCCCTGATGCCATGGCCACTGTTGTCTGAAAAGACCCACTTGCTAAGAAATGGAGCACTGACAGCACCTGCACGTCAGGGGGTATTCCAGTCTGATGGCCGATTGGTGACATCAGGTCAGACTCCAACTGGGTACATAGTTCCCGGATTGTGGCATGGTCAAACCGGTAGGTCACGATGACAGGTCGCTCTTCCATTGTCAACAGGTCCACCAGCGGTCGGTACACCGGCGGATTCTGCCATCTTCCAATATGTCCCAACTGACGGTGCCTAAGAAGGACAACAGCGAAAAAAACTGTCAGCATTCCTCCAGGTATGCATACACAAGACTACACCAGACAATTAACCCATCCGGGAAAGGTTTTGAGTGTAGGCCTCGGTATGTGTGACGCAGTAGTAAATGAAGCCATGTGGGCCCCTTAAATGACGGCTGCCTGACCTCTAAAATGGGACAATGGAATTGCGGGGTAACTGCGCTGGCGTTGCACACCGTCGCGGTAGGCGGTCGTAGAGCGCGGCGCAATGCTGCATTGGTTAACATTGGACCCTATGGGTCCCAGGAGCCAATGAACAGGTGCGCTGGCGGTGATGATGCGCACTGCCGCGGACATCAACGCCGCGGACGTCACCACCATTTTCTATCTGTTCAATCACTAGATACTTGACCTTCGACAGGAGAATACCTACACTGCTAGTGCTGCTGTGAGCTCGGTCTGGAAGCGACGATGGCTGCTGCGTCTGGGGAAAGGGCCCCTGCCTTCACTGCACAGGAGTTGGAAAAACTTGTGGATGGGGTCCTCCCCCAGTATACGCTACTCTACGGTCCTCCAGACCAACAGGTTAGTACACAGGGAGCACGTTGTATGGGCCAGGCCTGGGTGGAGAGGGCTCGGTGGATGAGGGAAGGGGGCAGAGTACATAGAACAGTCATGCATGGGGATGAATGGGCCACAGGGATAGAGTTGGGAGGGGGCCAATTACAACGACGGTGCAGTACGTGATGACTGTTCCTCTTTCCTTTTTCATGTCATGTAGGTCAGCGCCCACCAGAGGAGGGACATTTGGCATGCCATCGCCAAGGAGGTCCGGACCCTGTGGGCCCACCAGAGACGGGGCACCCACTGCCGGAAGAGATGGTAGGACATTCGCCGCTGCAGCAAGAAGACGGCGGAGGCTAGGCTGGGGATGGCCTCCCAACGTGGGAGGGGTGCCTGTCGCACCATTACCCCCCTGATGTTCCGGATCCTGGCGGTGGCCTACCCGGAGTTGGATGGGCGCTTAAGGACATCACAGCAGACACAAGGGGGTGAGTTCAACCTCATGCAATGGACTTTGTGTGCTGTGGAGCTGTCTGGGTGGGGGTGGTGGGCTGTGGGTGTCCCTAGGCCAGGGCGAGTTAGGTAGGCAAGGTCCCTCCGTTATGTAGGCCATGTGACACTCTACCCCAGCTAAAAAAAAAGGCAAATTGATGTATAGTTGCCCCTTTGCCATCCATGTGGGCAGATGTCTACCAATTGCCATGTAGGCCATTTCCCAGGAATTGCATGTGCAGAGGGCAGGAGCACGACGTAATGCAGGGGGCTGCTGCGTTTGTCTTGTCCGCCAACGGTAGCGGTATGCCATGCACTAAAACTCTCTTTCTTCTGTCTCCACCCTTTTTCTGCTCTCCCTGTCCTTCTGTACATCAGCAACATCAGGCGGAGGTACAGTGGCACCGGAGCACGAGGTAACTGCATCCCACATGGCCATGGAGGGCCACACCACAGACTCTGATTTCACCAGTTGGACGGAGGGCGAGGGGAGCTTCACGTCGGCCACAGGATCACCAAACAGCGACACGGACTCGTCCGCCGATGGGAGCTCCCCTGTGGTGGCGGCACCATCTGTGCGCCCCACTTCTACAGGTACAGCCGCCACCTCCCCTACCAGCACTGCCCTCCCAGCAGCCCCTCAGCGTTCGCCCTGTGCCCGCTCACCCAGGAGGGTGGGCATCACCTTCGCCCCAGGCACCTCAGGCCCTGCCCCTGTCACCCCTGCTGCCCTCAGTGAGGAGGCCATTGACCTCCTCAGGTCACTCACTGTTGGGCAGTCTACCATTGTGAATGCCATCCAGGGTGTAGAACGAGAGTTGAAACACGATAATGCATTCCTGGAAGGCATTCATTCTGGTCAGGCTGTCCTTCAGCGAACCCTGCAATCTCTGGCCTCAGCACTGATGGAAGCCATTGTCCCTGTGTCCAGCCTCCCCCCTCCAACTTCCTCCACCCAGACCCAATCCCCTGTACCCCAGCCCATCCCAAGCACACCTACAGACCAGCATGCACACAAGTCAACACCCAAAAGTAGCTCAAGCAAACATAGGCACCAAACTCACCACAAGCACTCACACAAGCATCAGACCCATACAGACACAGCAACATCCACTGTCTCCACTGTGTCCCCCTCCTCCTCTTCTCCCTCCTTTCTCCCAGTCTCGTCTACACACACACCTGCATGCACCACATCTACAGGCACTAGGACTCGCACCAGGACACCCAGCACCACAAGCCGCTCACCTGCACTCACCACCTCCACTGCCATATACACGTCCCCTGTGTCCTCTCCCAGTGTGTCTGTGAAGCCCCCTCCCAAAGTACACAAACGCCGGCAATCACTCACCCAACATCCATCCACCTCACGACAGCCTCCAGTACCTGCACCTGCACCCAAAACACCTAAAGTGACACCTCCTACAACCACCTCCTCTTCCTCCACTCCCAGAGCCCCTCCAACTACCCATCCCAGTGTACGTCAGAAACTGTCCCTATGTCAAATTGACCTTTTTGCCCCCACCCCCCCCTCCAATTCATCAGTCCTGTCATAGCGCCTCAGCCAAAATGCCTCAAGTACCAGTGGTGTGTGTTCCAGGTTTTTGGAGTGCCCCGTCCACCAGGGCAGGCAGTAGGACCCCGAGCCAAGGCACTGTCAGCCCACCCCCTGTGAAGGCTCCGAAATTGGAGATTGGACGACGGGACCGTGTCAAGACTCCTGGTGGTACAAACAGTGAAATGGGATCCAAGGCGATTGGTGAGTCATCTGTAACTCAAAAGAAGGTGGGGAAGGTCCCGAGGAAGTCTCCCCAACCTGTTGTGAGTGTCACGGCAGAGAAGTGCGCCATCATTTCCAGCGGTCCAGACACAACCGCCAGCACCCTTGTTACTGGTCAGGAGACCACCTTCCAGAGTTCTAGCCCAGGAGGGCTCAAGTATCGTTACTGGTCAGGAGACCACCACCAGAGTCATAGCCCAGGAGGGCTCAAGTATCGTTACTGGTCAGGAGACCACCGCCAGAGTCATAGCCCAGGAGGGCTCAAGTATCGTCACTGGTCCAGAGACCACCGCCAGAGTCATGGCCCAGGAGAGCTCAAGTATCGTTACTGGTCAGGAGACCACCGCAACCGCCAGAGTCATAGCCCAGGAGGGCTCAAGTATCGTTACTGGTCAGGAGACCACCGCCAGAGTCATAGCCCAGGAGGGCTCAAGTATCGTCACTGGTCCAGAGACCACCGCCAGAGTCATAGCCCAGGAGGGCTCAAGTATTGTTACTGGTCCGGAGACCACCGCAACTGCCAGAGTCATAGCCCAGGAGGGCTCAAGTATCGTTACTGGTCAGGAGACCACCGCCAGAGTCATAGCCCAGGAGGGCTCAAGTATCGTCACTGGTCCAGAGACCACCACCAGAGTCATAGCCCAGGAGGGCTCAAGTATCGTTACTGGTCCGGACACCACCGCCAGAGTCATAGCCCAGGAGGGCTCAAGTATTGTTACTTGTCAGGAGACCACCGCCAGAGTCATAGCCCAGGAGGGCTCAAGTATCGTCACTGGTCCAGAGACCACCGCCAGAGTTATAGCCCAGGAGGGCTCAAGTATCGTTACTGGTCAGGAGACCACCATAACCGCCGGAGTCATAGCCCAGGAGGGCTCAAGTATCGTTACTGGTCAGGAGACCACCGCAACCGCCGGAGTCACAGCCCAGGAGGGTCCAGAATCTCACAGCCCCGCTGGTCAATGATGGAACGTCATGCCACACACCAATGTCCAGTGTGGAGATCGTCATGCCACACACCAATGTCCAGTGTGGAGTTCGTCATGCCACACACCAATGTCAGTATCTGAACCGCCATCTTAGGCTACCGCTGAACAGTCCATAGGCAGCCATGGCAAAGCACCGCTGAACAAGGCCAAGACCGCCATGGTGAAGACCGCTGAACAGAGCAAAGACCGCCATGGCAAAGCACCACTGAACAGTCCATAGGCAGCCATGGCAAAGCACCGCTGAACAAGGCCAAGACCGCCATGGTGAAGACCACTGAACAGGGCAAAGACCGCCATGGCAAAGCACCGCTGAACAGTCCATAGGCAGCCATGGAAAAGCACCGCTGAACAGGGCAAAGACCGCCATGGCAAAGCACAGCTGAACAGTCCATAGGCAGCCATGGCAAAGCACCGCTGAACAAGGCCAAGACCGCCATGGTGAAGACCGCTGAACAGGGCAAAGACCGCCATGGCAAAGCACCGCTGAACAGTCCATAGGAAGCCATGGCAAAGCACCGCTGAACAAGGTTAAGACCGCCATGGCGAAGACCACTGGACAGGGCAAAGACCGCCATGGCAAAGCACCGCTGAACAGTCCATAGGCAGCCATGGCAAAGCACCGCTGAACAAGGCCAAGACCGCCATGGTGAAGACCGCTGAACAGGGCAAAGACCGTGTGGGTATGAATAGTCCGGCACATCAGGCATCGTTCTCCCATGTGCAGCTGGGACAGTGACAGGACAGGTACTTTCACGGGGAGACTCATCCAGTCTGGGCACCAGTCCCCCTCCAGAACCAGCGGAGACCTGCATCTACCTGAGAGACTGTGGCTTTGCACTCCCCAGGATGGCACAGTGGGCAAACCACCCACTGTAGAGACTTGAGAGACTGTGGCTTTGCACTACCCAGGATGGCACAGTGGGCAAACCACCCACTGTAGTGACTTGAGAGACTGTAGCTTAGGACTCCCCAGGATGGCACAGTGGGCAACCCACCCACTGTAGAGACTTGAGAGACTGTGGCTTTGCACTCCCCAGGATGGCACAGTGGGCAACCCACCCACTGTAGAGACTTGAGAGACTGTGGCTTTGCACTCCCCAGGATGGCACAGTGGGCAACCCACCCACTGTAGAGACTTGAGAGACTGTGGCTTTGCACTCCCCAGGATGGCACAGTGGGCAACCCACCCACTGTAGAGACTTGAGAGACTGTGGCTTTGCACTCCCCAGGATGACACAGTGGGCAAACCACCCACTGTAGTGACTTGAGAGACTGTGGCTTTGCACTCCCCAGGATGGCACAGTGGGCAAACCAACCACTGTAGTGACTTGAGAGACTGTGGCTTTGCACTCCCCAGGATACATCAATGGGCATGGAGCCCCGTCGTGGATCTGGCTTCGCATTCATGTGGCTGAGGTGCCCCACCTTCCCTTCAGCCTGAGGTGCCTGTAGTGTTTCTATCTGATGCCCCAGCAGTGTTCTCTCGGATTTTGGTCAGGTATCTATTGTGGGCGTCGCCCATGCATTTTTGGACTGTTGGTGCACAGACATTCTTGTGTACATATCTGCACTACTTCTTGTTTTGTACATTTATTTTTGACAGATTTCGTGATATATATCCGTATATTTTTTAATGAGTAGTATATTGGCTTAATACAAAGTTTGGGCGCTATTCGCTTTGTCATTGCATTCTTCCGGGGGGGTTGTGGGTTATTACTGTGATTTTTGTGACTGCATTGGTGTGTATTTTGTAATATGCGAGGGTGGGGGTGTTTGGTGGGTGTCCCCGTAACTTTTGCCTCCCCCTCCCCCGTGTCATAGGTGCAGTACTCACCGGTATGTTCTGCGCCTACGTCACTGTTGGTCGTAGATGAGCAGGAATGCAAGGGCAGGTAAGATTTGTAGTTCCGGGTCCATGGAGTCCTCATTCCTCGTGGGATGTGTTGAGGTGAGCGTTTTCCCATAGCAAAAGCTGTTTCCGCCGTGTTTTTATCCACGGTGAATCCGCCCCAGAAAAGGTGGCGGATTGGTGTGTTGTGATAGTGTGGGCGGTACATTGTCTTCCGCCTGTCTGTTGGCAGTGACCGCCGCGCTGTTTGTCTGTACCGCCCTGGCGGGCGATGTGTTAAAGTGGCTGTCTTTGTTGGCGGTTTCCGCCAGGGTCGTAATTCCATTTTTTTGTCCGCCGGCCTGTTTGCGGTATTACCGCAGCTTTAACACCGTCCACCAGGGTTGGAATGACCACCTTAGTGTTGATGATCGACATACAGTTGACGTTGGTGTTGTTACTCTCAGTCTGAGCCTTCTGCTCCTGCTCCAGGAGAGGCATAAACCAACTTTGCGGAGGGCTTTGCCCAGGGCTTTTTTCTCAGGAATTTTGCCCAGGAACTATGCCCAAAAGCCCAGGGAGGAGTCTTGTGTAACATGTTACTTGATGTTGCTTTCTTGCTTGGGTGCCTGCTTAGCGTGCTTTCTTTCTTAAATGTTTGTGTTTCTCTTTGCGGACATTCTTAGGGTCAAAAAGTATAAATATGGGCCCAAGTCCCAGATTTGTGAAAAACTCATGGAATGCAATGCAGCAACTAACGTTGCTGTGTTGTATTGCATGGAAAAGGAGAGACCATGACAGTAACAAATCTTTTAAGATATGGCACTATTCTCCCTTCTCCCTCCACTGGCACACTGCTATGTGCCAACCCAAACATTCTGGTGCCATTGTCCAAGGGTGTGTGCGCTCTGCAAGTAATATTTTCTGTACTGAAATGGGAACCTTCCATTAGAAAAACTGTCCTTTAACATGTTTATCTGCTCTGCATGCATACCTTACAATGTGGCACACATTCATCTCCTTGTTATGCCTTCATTGAGGCAGTGCATGATTTTAACATACATCCCTGTTTACAAATGTTTGTAGGTAGGAATTTGTGTACAAAACAAGATTAGTTGAATGGGAACACTCATGTACTATCCAGGGAATGCCCCTTTGATGCCAAGTAGCACAAAGGCACACATACAGACACTTGGCATTACTTAAAATATTGATTTTCTTTGGATAGCGCAGTCAAGCATAATGTATTTGGTTGAATTTACTTTACCAAAGCGAAAGATGAACATATGACCATGTATTATATAAATAAAATACTCTCTGCCATACTATCTGTCATACCTTAAGAGGATATTGCAAGTCATCTTGGACTTCCTTGACTATTTAAATTAACTCACACTACTCCTACAAGAGCATCACTTTCAGCAGTGAAGTGTGCCAGCACATATTTACAAGGCCATGTAATGCCACCTTGCATGGCTTTTCATGACCTTGTAAATATGGTCACCTTTTATGCATACCTCTACCTGAAAAAAGCATTACATGAGTGTGCTGTGGGTGTTCCCAGGCAACATTCATGGAATCTGATGCATTCCCAGAGCTACAAGGCTGGGAATGCATCAGATGCTTACGCCACCCCAGGGGTGGTGTAAAAGTGGTGCAACAAAGAGAAATAACTGTATTCTGCAGCACACATAGAAGGAGGAAAATGCCAATGATGATTGTTTATGTGCAGGAAGGTGTTGCTTACTGCTCTTAAACAAGCATCCTTGCAAAACAGGCACCCTTGCACCGTGGTTGGTTCTAGGCAACCGATTATGCACCAGTGAAGAGGAAAGTACAAAGAAGCATCATATTGCTCTAAACATAACGCATCCCTGCACTGTCCTAATGACACAGACTGGCACAACAAGCTGGCTTGCGGCACCACACTGCATCATTTTTTTGTGAATATGAGCTCGGGTCTCTAAATATCTCGGTTTCAGAAGCAATTGCATGTCAGAATATGATGTAAAGTATAAAAGAAATCAGATTAGCGTTTGCGGCTAGTGAAAGCATTACTCAAGCACCCACTATAATCCTTGTGAGGGTGAACCACAAAAGTCACTAAATGTACCGGTGCTTTTTCCTTTCGTAGTTTGGCACAAAGTTGTCAAGCATAACTTAGAAGCAACGCGTAGCATTTGTTTGCAACATACAAACAGCAATAAAGTGAAAACACAACAAACAAAAAATCCCAAACCAATTTTGAAATTAACATTGAATCAAATCAAATCAAATTAAATCATTAACATTTATAAAGCGCGCTACTCACCCGTGCGGGTCTCAAGGCGCTAGGGGAAAGAGGGGGTTACTGCTGCTCGAAAAGCCAGGTCTTTAGGAGTCTCCGGAAAGCGGAGTGGTCCTGGGTGGTCCTGAGGCTGGTGGGGAGGGAGTTCCAGGTCCTGGCCGCCAGGAAGGAGAAAGATCTCCCACCTGCCGTGGAGCGGCGGATGCGAGGGACGGAAGCGAGTGCGAGGCCAGAGGAACGGAGGAGGCGGGTGGGGACGTAGAAGCTGAGGCGTCGGTTGAGGTATTCCGGTCCCTTGTCGTGGAGGGCTTTGTGTGCGTGGGTGAGAAGTCGAAAGGTGATCCTTTTGCTGACTGGGAGCCAATGCAGGGGTCTCAGGTGTGCGGAGATATGGCTGTTGCGGGGTACGTCGAGGATGAGGCGGGCCGAGGCGTTTTGAATGCGTTGCAGGCGATTTTGGAGTTTGGCTGTGGTCCCAGCGTAGAGGGTGTTGCCGTAGTCCATGTGGCTCGTTGCGAGGGCGTGGGTCACGGTTTTTCTAGTGTCGGCAGGGATCCAGCGGAAGATCTATAAATACAATGACACAGAACAACAAAACAACAAAAATCCAACCAGTAGAACTGGAGATATGTATTTTCAAAATGTTAGGTAAGTATAGCACTTAAAAGCACAAAGGGCCACTTGCAGTCATCTGGTTGTGCTAGAATGAGGGAAAGTCACAATTTCATATTGACCATGATGGAGTGTGGGTTGAATACAGGGATTAGGTTGATTTTGCTGAAAACGTTACCTTCTAAAAGTCTGGTGTGTTTGCAGTGGAAGAAGCTGTGAGGAACAGGGAAAGAATTGTGGATGGGCATCACTGTAGCGTGAAGAGTCACTTGGCCTTCACATAGGTGGTCAGCTGTCACTGCTGTAGTGTCAAGTGCAAATTTCACATTGCCCATCATTGCTGGTGGTCCCTGTAGCATGAACAGTCAGGTTCACCACAGCTGCGCATCTCGGTGCGAATGGGCCCGTTGGTGGTCACAAAAAGCCCATAACTTCAGGATTTCTCCTCTTGAAGAGGAGTGCACTCTGGTGACTGCTGAGGGTCTAGGACTTGGGGAGGCACCTCTTGGGTATTAGGCAATCATTGTAGTAGAGTCCAGTGGAGTGCAGGCATGTGAAGTTGCATGTCAAAGCAGGTCTAATGCTACAGGGCAGCTGGGCAGTTGCAGGGAGGCATCTGATGCTTGCAGTGTCCCGGTAGCTCAGAACACAAGGCCAGCCAACTGACCTTTGGAGTCACTCAGATTTTCTGAGATGAAGGGAGCAGTTTAAAACTGCACTATATATTTTCTATAATGTAACTACATGAGTCGCCACCACTGATCAGAGCCGGAAGCGGAGTTTAATGGTCAATGTAATGGTGCATGATTGTTCCATGTGTGTACTTGCACTCTGCTCCGCATTTTGTGTAGTTGTTATTTTTGCAGTGTCATGTGTGCCATCTGAAAGTATATGTTTTTACAGCTACCACCTAATGGAGAGGGGTCCAGGAAACATGACTTGTTGCTTTAATATTTATTGTTTTTACCCTTGGTACAATATATGGTTTAAAAAGGAAGCTAGGTCCTGACCTGTCTGTTCTTTCAAAAATATGTATAGTGTAGGTATCCTACCAGGGCTTCTTTGAATTCCCACCACCTGTTTATAGCCATTAGGAAGCCAAAACACGTTGGCAAAAGAAGGGGAGGCCAAGGTCTTTATGCATATGAACATCCTCTGAACATACATTACAGTATTTTTATTCATACCCAAGATACCACCTCGTAAAGGCAATCTTTGTGGTATACCTTGAAGTATTCAAGGAATATGTTTAAACTGGATCTCTGGACTGATATTCAAAAAATAATATTTTGAGAACTCCCTCAACAAACTCTTGAGGTTGAGTCTGTCCTGGTAGAACTACCTTACCAGGGTGGGGTGAGGTGGCCGATGATGAAACATGCCACATTACGTGGGTAAGACTACCTCATTCAATATCTTAAAACTCTGAGTGAGAGTGATCAACCAGAGTAGCTACACTGGAGAGAAGTGGAGGGCACAAGTGACCCTTCTCCCTGACTGAATATGTCACTGCGTTTCTTTGTGGTGTTGTGCAACCATCATTTTTACACCACACATTGATTTATAGCCTCGTGATATCAACTGTAGCTGTGTTTACCATGTGCAGTATCTAGGCTTACTATCTCACTCCAGGTAATTTCCAAACCTGTTTCTAGTCCTGAACATTTCAACTTCAAATCATTGTTTTTATGTGTGCCTCTTTAATAAGTTCAATGGAAGTAAAGCAAGACTACGATTCCCAGAATGCATTTCAAAATCACATGCAGGCTTGGGACTAGAATCAGAGCCTATGATTATTTGAAGGAGGTGGTCACCTTAGGAGCATCATAAGCACCTTCAGAGTATAGATTCTTAAGAACAACTTTATCAAACCTTCATGCAACACAACTCAGCAAGAAACCTTGCTGCACTGTATTTTGTGAAAGGGCAGTATTGTGCCATATTTAACATTATACAGAGTATTCCTGTCCCCTCCTTGTGCTGCTCCACCATGCGCAGCATTGCACAAATGCAGGCACTTTCATGCTGTGATGCAAAGTTGCCTGCATTGTAAGCAGCATTGGTTGTGCAGGAAGGGTCACCTTCCCGCACGAAAACACTCCTCAAAGGCATTTTTCCTCTTTTTATTTGTGCTGTAGAATTCAGAATGCGTCACATTTACAAAGAGGAGGCAACTAGGAGAAATACATGTATTTCTCCTCCTTGTGCCTCCACTGGATAGGTGCAACATTTTGCAACCTTCCCATGTTTACCAGCGTTGGTTAATCTGGCAATGCTCCAAAATCCATAGGTGGATGCATGATAAAGCCCACCCCCCACCCATTGAATGCCTTCCTAGGGCAGAGTGATGCTATGCAGTGCAGAATGACCTTTGTGTTGTCAGGTAGATATGACTTAGGGATTGTGTTGTCTTGGGTACAACCTGTGTGATACAAGGGCAGTGGAATCCCTTGATAAATCTGGTCCTGAGTACCTTCACATGCTCATATTGTTTTTATAGCCTCAAATGTCCTTTGTATTCTTGACATGAGCACATATGTGATTGGGTGGCTCAATACAGTGTTTATGTTTAGCCTTCAATGCTTAGTGTAATGCTATAGCATCAAATGCCTTGTGCAGTATGCTCTATTCAGAAGATGCCAAGCATGGTCTCCCCTTCTGTAAACTATGGGACATTAAGCAGCAATTGCAGGACATTAACATTTATGTGACTTTTCTTTTCCAAATCATTTGATGTACTGGTGCAGTTGGCTCAACAGAAGCATGTCAAGACTACAATTCAAAGAATGCACATATTAGTTTCATAAATGCCTAGGACTGGCAAGAGGGTATTCTGCCATCATGATATGATCTGTCAAGCCTTAGACATTGTTTGAAGTAGAGGAATGTAATTTAATAAAGGCCAGAAGAAGGTGTACCTGTGCCAAATCTTTAACCCCACAATCCGCCCTTCCCAGCTTTGTCTTAAACATGGATGAAAGGAGAGAGAAGCTGTTGTCTGCAGCCACTCTGATTCACACTAGGTTTGTGCCCCTGGCTTTAGTGACCTAAAGGAACCTGCAGGCAG
The DNA here is from genome assembly GCF_031143425.1 of Pleurodeles waltl. Lineage (NCBI taxonomy): Eukaryota > Metazoa > Chordata > Amphibia > Caudata > Salamandridae > Pleurodeles > Pleurodeles waltl. The sequence continues at coordinate 920,471,543 of NC_090447.1, forward strand.
CAGGAGCAAGTGGTAGCTGTCCATCCCCTCAGAAGACCACAAACCAATTTGGAATTCTAATAAACTCTGTTTACAGAATATCACACTAGCCCATTCCTTAGCCACATTGTTGTATGTTGTGGTTGCCTGCCGCCCCCAGATGCTGTAGACTGAGAGGTTTATGTCTGTTTCGCATATCCAGCTCTTGAAGCAAACCTTGAGTCCAGTCATCTCTTGAGTCTCGCATAGGCTTTAAATTAGAAGTGAATTGCTGCAATGAATTATCATAATTGAGACAGTTTAGTAAAAGAAAGGTAAAGGACGACAAAGACTTAAGCATATTTAGATCTAAAACGTACCCCCACATAGGGGTTCTTGCTGTGTTCAAAACACACACCTTTAAACATGGCCATGCCTATAAAGTTCTAATGTCTGGAAATAACATGCTGTGTCAAATGTTCTACACAGTAACTTATCTAACCACCTAAGAAAAGTGTACTCCTGTTTGAGGGCCGAGGGGTGAAGTGGGTTGCTAGGTGTTCTATGAAATTACTGCAGTTTCCAATTGCAAGTGTTTATATGGTAAGCAGCACAGCCACAAGCACCTTCCTTTTAGAGCTAAATGGGAAAAGGCAAAAGGATCCACTTTTTTTCACTCCTTTGCTACCACAGGGCCCATGAGTCACAATGGGAGTTCCAGGAGTAGAAAGGGATGAGTCAGGGGACACAGCTGCAACCCGTGGCAACCCCCAAATTTATCCATGAGTTTGATGTGCCAGCTCAGCAAAAGTTTTTTCTTTTTTTTAAAGAATAGACTCCCAAGCAGAAATGTTTCATGAAAAATAAATAATTTTTAAAAAAACTACCACGCACTGCAGGGTGTTTTCTCTCTGTGCTTGAAGAACATTGAGCAATGTCTCTGGGTATGACTGCCCATTGCTGCATGGTGGTCCTGGGCAGGGAACTCTAATGGTGGTTGCCTCTCCATAAATAGGGCAGAATGACTGCCACCATGTTGTGACTGCGCTCAGGTGGAAGAGCCATCAGTTCAGATACTGCAAAAGACAGATGTGATGACTGCTCCACCATCAGATACTTAGGCCCATATTTATACTTTTTTAGCGCCGCATTAGCGCCGCTTTTTGACGCAAAACCGGCACTAACTTACAAAATACAATTGTATTTTGTAAGTTTGCGCCGTTTTTGCATCAAAAAGCAGCGCAAATTCAGCGCTAAAAAAGTATAAAAGTGGGCCTTAGTCCTTCCCCTGACTCTAGAGCAGATGATTTACATGTTTGGTAGGGTGAAAACACTTCTGATTTATTGCTGTACACGTGCTCCACTCAGGTCTAAATGGTGCTGATGGATTTTCCCTTTTTATTATTACCTAACTTTTTTCTCTGCTCTCTTCTATGATCTTTAATCAGCTTTTTAGAAGTCAATATAAGGGTGCTTCATAATCATATGACCACCAGGCCTCCATCTTCAACAGAGTCGCTCCCAAGTGAAGATAAGGGCAACTTTTCCCTGGCAGTGGGATATAAGAACTATGGTGAGTAAATGGAGGTGGCAGACTAGGGTCTGGTGGCGCCTTCAGAAACAAAAAACTAAACAGGTGAATAGAAAAGTTTATACCATGCCAGATGTCTAAAGTTAGGACTTCAGTGAATTGCATTTTTGAGTGGAGTAAAAGAAACATGTTTTAGGCTTTTGGAGTCAGGAAAAATTGGGGGCATTATACTTTAGGAGAAACAGGGAACAACAAGATGTTTAAGGGAGGTGGATCAATGAGGGTAGTTTTTTCCCAAATCATGAGCGATTCTTGTGCTCTGGAAGAACTCCTTATGGAACTCACTACCATTTGAACCCCTCTCATTTTGGAAGAAGATTTCATTGTCACTTTGTACAAGTGAGATAAGATCTCCTCTGCAGAGTGATGCACTATTAAATTAGTGGTTTAAATGAGAAAAAAACATTATTTTACTGCACTAAATGATTTATTTAGTAGACATGTGGAGGGGAGTGTATTCAGATACAAATTAGTTCTCATATTTTAGCCAGAAAAGCAAAAGTTGACATGTTAATTACTTTTTATGCTCTGAGACATTGATTCTATCATACTGCTTATGAAGTAAAACAGTTTCAATTAGTAGAGCAGAAGAGCAGAGTTGTCTTTATTCCTTGACCACACTCTTGAACTTTAATATGAGCATAAGATTAGGGGGGTCATTCCGACCCTGGCGGTCAAAGACCGCCAGGGCCGCGAATGGAGGAAGCACCGCCAACAGGCTGGCGGTGCTTCCCTGCCCATTCTGACCACGGCGGTAGAGCTGCGGTCAGAAAACCGGGTCCGGCGGTTTCCCGCTGGATTTCCCCCGGCTGGGCAGATCCGCCAGGGGAGCGCTGCAAGCAGCGCTGCCCAGGGGATTCTGACCCCCTTCCCGCCAGCCTGTTTCTGGTGGTTTACACCGCCAGGAAGAGGCTGGCAGGAACGGGTGTCCTGGGGCCCCCTAACAGGGCCCCATTAAGCTTTTCACTGTCTGCTTAGCAGACAGTGAAAAGCGCGACGGGTGCAACTGCACCCGTCGCATCCCCGCAACTCCGCCGGCTCCATTCAGAGCCGGCTTCTGTGTTGCAGGGCTCCTTCCCGCTGGGAAGCACCCGCCGGCCCAGCGGGAAGGTCTGAATGGCACCAGCGGTCTTTTGACCGCGGTGCGGCCAAATGGTGGTTCCCGCCAGCCGGGCGGCAACCGCCGCCCGCCGGGGTCAGAATGACCCCCTATATTTTTAAACTATATTGTTACTGCATGTGTGACCTGGTAGTCATTTAAGGGACAGTTTCAAGGAAGTTTAACATCTATGTAAGACAATAAAATTAAGAGATCTTTTAGAGAAAATCCAAAAACATTATGATGTAAAGGAGTCAGTGAACCTATTAACAATTATGTAAGACAATTAATAATTTTGTGTATGGTGGTAAATAAAATAATGCTAAATAATGGTGCAGATAGAAATAGTCAAACAGCAATCCGTGTTGGAGAAAATATTCACAGATGGAAATAGATGAGGAAAGTTTATGAAGGCTATAAATGCTGTGAATTAAAACATAAATGTCAAGTGTATGGAAATCAGTGGCATAATGAAACTTGAGCCCCCCCCCCCACCTGCAAAGTACCTGGAGGGGGCCTCCTCTCCCCAGGAGCCAGTGAGGTTCCTGCTACCTGTGCACAGTTTTCTGTGCTGAGGTGGCCCACTGGAGCTCTGGGCCCCTTGCACCATGAGGGCTGCATGGACCTTTGTTACACTACAAATGGAAATAGGGGTGCTGGAGGAAAATCCCCTCGATATCACCAAGAGTGTTGTAAATAATTCCACACAAGGATGGATGAAGGATTTCCTGAAAATCTTACTTTAAGTAAAATTACTGAAGAACATCAGGAAATTATTAGATGAGTGAGAGACCTGAAGGACATTCAAGAGTCTATAGGGTCTTTACCCACAATAGAAGACCCAGAACTAGACAGCTTCCAGAGTGATGTTTAGTTTGCACACCTTTTAAGAGTAGTTGAACCACATATGGTGATAAGTTTCAAAACAATGCTACAAAGAGCTGACCCACTGCCAATGTTTATCTAAAGAAATCTGGTTATTTTTCTTAAACTACATAATATCTCAAGGAATGCTAAAGACTTTGGTCAATTACTTTACTTGATTCAAACTACATGGTTTTCTTGAAGATCCTATTAGTGCTGTTGACCGGCATTATCACAAGTCATAATATCCCAAATCAAACTGGATTTTTCCTGAGCTGATTGTACGCCTACAGTATAAAGTATCTGAGATGAGTGACAGACCGGGCCCAAAAAAGAGTGTCACCATTGCTGCTTGGTTTCTAGATGCAGAGACATTTGTAGATGGTGGATGAGGGGGCCAAACTGTTTCTAAAAGAAGCTTAGGTTGGCAACACCTTTATAGAACTGGGCACCGGGCAGGGTTGCTGAAATACCCCTTAGAATTTTACAAACTGTCACATTTTGTGATGAGGGTGGGGATCAAGCGTTTCCACCAAAATGGCAAGGGCAACAAAAATAAAACTGATGTAGTAGGCTCCTGTTAGGGAAGAGTCCTGCACTGTCAGAGGGAATGTCAAAATCTACTGCGGAGCAGGGGAAGCAGGTGTCTGTTTCATGGATCACATAGGAGAAAGGCATGAAACTTCCTCCATTCTCTGTGATCCAGCAGAACTAGGGGATGCAGTCTTGAGAAAACTTCTATAGCATCCAATTCCCTAAAAAGAGGGAAGTCTGATAAATTTAAGGATAGGTTCAAGATTCCAGCATTCACTCAGCAGGGGTCCTTCACATCTGTGTACCAAAAAATTAACAGTGTAGCATGCTCAAATAATTGTAAAGCGCAAGGGATTTGGAATACTCCTGCTTAGACAAAGACACTATATATTTGCACAGTAGGGCCATTATTGAAATGGAAATATATATATCGGAAGAGTTGAACATTTATTTTCGACATTGTGTAGCTTTAAACTCACTTTCCAAAATAAAATAAAAAATGCTGGAACGTCTGTCTATCATTGGGGTTGTAAAACTCCCATGTTATGTGAGCAAAATACTGGGAAGCCTTCTTGAGACTATTGCTTGTAGAGCTGAGTCCCTCGTTTCAAGGCACTCCACTATGATTGGTAATTTATGTGTCAACAACTCAGCATGTGGGGTTTTGTCATCACCTTTGCTGTCAGGGGGTTGCAGAACTACTTGCCTAATGCCAGTATCTATTTGACATGCCCTGTGATGAGCTACAAACATAGGAATTGAGGCTTGCAAGGAACAGCAGAATACCATTTCTGTGTTTGTATCCCCACCTTACAAACCTTTTTTTCTTCTAAAGTAGCCCATGTTCTTTAATGAAACCAGTGCTATTTAAAAAAAAAAAATAGTTTCCCATTTGGTGGCCAAACAGTTACCACCTGTTTTGATGTGTCAGAAACACATACTTTACTGATTAATAATTAGTAAGCAATGGCCCTTTTATGTCCTTCCTAATTGAGATGCGGTATGAGTTAATAAACCCATTTTGCGAGTTGGAAATTAATTTTCAAATAACAAAATGTGTGCAGTACACAGAAAAATATCTTACATTTACAAATCCTTTAAATTTGCAAATTGCAGGCTTTGAAAATGCAAAATGGTTTTGTACATCAAGACCTTATGATACATAAAAAGTTACCATATTCTTTACTTAAAAAGGCAATTTTTGAACAATATGGAATATGCAAAGTATGCCCCCTTTAAATAAAAGAGGCCTAGCTCAAAATACTGTGCAAAGACCTGCAGAACTGTTTTCACACATAAATGATAAAGGGCCAGAAGTATTAAGCTCCCGGTTTGCATTTCTTAAATAGTGAATTTTAAGAAATCACTATTTAAGAAATGCAAAATGGGATGTATGAAATTTGCGATTCGGTAATAGCGATTTCTTAAAATTCACAATCGCTATTACCGAATCGCAGTTACAGAATGGGACTCCATTCATCTCTTAGGGCCTCAAGGCCCGTAGGTGCTAATTGTTTTGCATTTCCCAATTTGCGAATTCCAGTTTCCAAATGCAAACCCCAGGGTGCGGGGGCCTAAGGCCCACTCTGATGCACCCCAAAAAATATTTGCAAACATGTGAAGCACACACATGCCCTAGGGCCATGTGTTTGCTACATGTCATTTTTAAAAATGTAATTATAATGCAGTTTTAAAAATTGCACATGCTTACTACCAAATTGGATTTGGTAGTAATTGCATTTCCTAAATGCCCAATTCGCATTTAGGAAATGCTTGATAGATGTGCTTTGGAAATCGCAAATAGGTATTCCCTATTTGTGATTTCCTATTTAGAGAATCGCAATTTGCGATTCTCTAAATGGGGTCGCGATTTTAAGGACTCGCTATTTTTGTGATTCCTTAAAATTGCACAGCGAATGCCTTCCTTACATCTTGAAAGGCATTTTTGCATTTGCAAACAGCAGAATTTTGCGATTCGCACCGTTTGCAAATTAAAAATTGCTTGATACATCTGGCCCTTAGTGCCATCTAGCACAATCTATGGCACAAGGTCCTGAAGCGATGAAGTTCCATTCTGCTTTACAAGGTAATTACTGATTTGGTTATGCCCAATATATGCTGCAAAATAAGAAGTAGATCATTGTTGGAATTAGATCCTTGTAATTAACAGTTCTTTAAACATCCTTCCACAGGAGAGTTTATTGGGCCAAAGTAACCTCTAACATGATTGGGATCTTACTAGAGGCCATAATTAGCATTTGAGTGCTGCATGCTTTCCTGGCAAACATTAGTCTGCATGTGTTTGTTCATCGACACCTGAATTCAATGATGAAAGCAGTACTCAAATAAAGTCAAATGTCTCTTCAACTATCCGAATGTAACTTTATCCTAAAAATAAACAAGAAACAGATCTATTAAATATGCAGTGCTCAATTCCCAAACACATTTTTGGGTATGTAATACTACTCCTGTAGTACTACTTCAGTTTGTTTTCAATGCAATTCAAAAAGTTTTGGGCATTGAGCAATGTCAAGTTCCATCACTTATTTTAAGAGTTCTTTGACACATTTATATGCTCCAGGTGGCAATATAGGTCAGGAATGTATTATTTTTCTGAGGTCATGCATGTTTCCTCATACTTTTCAATTCATAGTTCTCCATAGTATAGTCGAAGACCTCCCTCGGTTGCATGTTCGACCAACAAATAAGGGGTGATGACATGCACCTATACTACTAGATGAAAAATCTTCTCAATTACATTTAGGCAGAGGTGTACACCTAGGTAAAGCTGTATACCAACACGTGTGGAAATTCGCCCGTGTAGATTTACCTTTGTGAATGTGGTTGACAATGTAGTGTGGTTTGTTTGTGAGGTTGAAGTGAAATGAGGTATGGGGGAGTTATGTATTTGATGGCAAAGGTGAGATTGACATGGTGCCAGCTTTAAATAAAAGCCATGTTGTCTGATTACACATGATGTCAAACTGTACTCCAGGAAGGTGTTTCTTTTTTTAATTATTTTGAAATTACCTTACAAGATGTGTATTTAATTACATCTCTCACATTTTGTAGTTTAAAAGGGCTACCATGTAACAAACAAAAGCTTTGCTCGTGCCTAAAGTGCAATATTTATGTGTAAAAACTCTGACAGTGATTTGCTCTCCAAATAACAATTGAAACTTATATTCTGGCTGACTGCCAGAAATTTAATATTTCATGGTATTTGGAAACATTTTTTTTCAGACTAGAGCAATCTGATTTTGAATACTTTTTGCTGTCTTTGTATTAAAAGACTACAGTCTAAAGGTGCCTAAGGCTAGTACCATCTACTGCATTCAAAAAGTAAAGAAAGTATTTTTTATGTTTCTAATTACACAAAAACATCAACAATAGCATGAAATCATTATTTTCAATTTTCTGAGGTGTAGTCAAATATAATTTTGTGACTAGGCTGTTTGCTTCAGCCAGGTATGTCAAAGGGAATAAAACAATAATTTTACTAGTAATACATGTAATTTTCATATTCCATATAAAAACATAGGACGCAAATATAAATACATATGTAAAAAAGGAGTACTTTTCAGTTTCTGCTTATAGGCAACAAGTTAGAGCACAAAGTAGTCTATATAACAGGTGTGAAAAAGTTTTATTACACCAGTGAAATTTCATGAAATCAATGATTTTGTATTAGTTTTCTATGTGAATGTTGCATGGGTGAAATTTTGTACATCTGTTCCCTGTGGTAATTTTCCTGGGCAGGAAAATATCGGTGGAGCGGGAATCTCAGTTAAATATCAGTTTACAAGGTAAGGCTTGCAATCTCACTAGGAAGAAAACCTGCATCTCAGATCAATGGACCTTTGACATAAGATGAGATTAACCATGAGCTGCACATCAATTAAATATTCATCACAATTTTAATTATTTTTTCAACCAATGAAGAGAGTTGGTGTGAGTTACTTGAAAGTCTTTTTAATAGCTCATCTTTATTGAAAATTGGCATATGATCTCATCGATATCAATCAACAGTAAATAAATCAAAATAATCAATCAACACCAGAATAAATGCATCCCTATTGTAAGAGTAATAATGGATTTGGGAGGAATGAGAAAAAAGTGTCAGTAGGAACATATAAAGAAGGCCAAATAGAGAGGCTCACGCATAAAGCTTCAGAGTAAAGTATCAGTTATCACTCAAAGCAGAACTTCCCATGAATAGAGGTTGAAGAAACTCAGTAGAGTCTCAAAGCAGCATAGAATTGGACAAGAAAATGAATGAGGGCCTGATTTAAGGTTTGGCAGAGGGAGTTACTCTGTAGCAAAAGAGAAGGATATTCCGCCCGCCTTATTTCAATTCCATTATAGCCTTTGGAACTTGTTATACTGCGAACAGAATATCAGTCACGTTTGTGTTGGAGTAACCTCTCTGCCAAACTCTAAATCAGGACCTGAGTCTGGTGAGAGTCTTGGTGTCCTCCTCTGGGAACATGCACTGATGTAAACTTAGCAGTCTAAAATGTGCAACATGTTTCTTCTTCTTCCTCATGTTCGCCAATTAGAATTTGGTGTCTTCGTGGAAAGAGGAACATTTAGTTGTCTTTTCACCGTAGAAAAAATAGTTCACAGGCAGCAATGTTTGAGTGAACCATTTTTGTCAAATATGTTATAGAAATCCATGAGTGTTCTCATAATTTAATTTTCTTCAGAAAACTCCAGTGTCATGATTAAGCTTCTACATCATTCTAGTAAAAAACACAAACTACCTATTGATTCCCCACCAATAAGAAGTCTCATTAGCTCAATTAAGTCAAACCAAGACTATAGTCCCAGTAATCCATTAGACTGCCATACTAAAGCCCAGGACTGGAAGCTGCGTCCATGATGACATGGAGTGTGATGGTCATTCAAACCTTGTATCTTGTATGATTATGTATGATTACAAACATTTTGCAAAGTTAAACTTAAATATATTAATACATTATTATTTTCCATATAAAATATGTCTATAGCTTTCACAACGTTAGCTTCTCATAAATGAAACGCTTCACATTCTTAACCTAGGTGTGCTTTGCAGAAAATACAGTTTTGGTTATTCACGCCTAATACATGTAAATATGATAGTTTACTGCTTTCACTTGAATTAAAGACCATTGCTTTTCATGTAAGGCCTACAGGTTAATTCTGCACATTATTGCAATTGCTTTCAATGTTTCAAAATGCTTTAGCAATGTCTTGTGCGATACTGATTTAAGTAGAAAATAGCTTGCACAAGACGAGTCAGTCCTCTTAACAAAAACTCCTGTGGCTTTTGATGGAAGATACACCCTTAAGTTTAACTGTCCAGGAGACCCTGCAATTTAATTTTGCATAATTTCACAGAAATCTTTCAGATAGCTAGGGCCTCATTTAAGAGGCCCTAGCGCACACTGCACTCCCGGAGGGTCATTTTCTTTTACTCTCCGGTGGTGCAGTGTGCCAGCCCATATTTACAATGCCATGCAAAGCCACCTTGCATGGCTTTTCATAGCCTTGTAAATAAGGACTCTTTCCACTTATAACACAGTGTGAAAGCGGGGTTCCATGGGTGTTTCCTGTGGTGTTTCCATGCAACAACCATGGAACCCAGAGGAATCTGATGCATTTCTAGGTTTAAAAGTCTGGGAATGGATCAGATTCCTATGCCACCTCAGTGGTGGTGTAAGAATGATGCAACAAGGAGAAATATTTTCAGCAGCACACATAAAAGAGGAGAACACTTCTTGTGATTTTGTTGTTTTGTGTTTTTGTGCAGGAAGATGTCCCTTCTTGCACAAAAACAATTATCCCCACAATGCAGGCACCCTTGCACCATGGTGCAAAGGTGCCTGCCTAGGCACTACACAGCAATTTGTGCACCAGCGCAGAGGGAGAAGACGGAAATGAACCATCTCTTGTAGATACTGTGCATTTCTGCGCTTTCCTGGTGGTTCAAGGTGGCGCTGCATGGCACTTCCTGCGCTACCCTGTGCCACAGGCCTTATAAATGAGGCCCCTAGTATGTGCTGCAGGATGAACACAAATATATTTAAGGTTTCCAGGGACTGCTTTGTTAAAGAAACCTTCATGGAATATGGCAGGACAATGTTAATGGTGTGTCTTAATGAATCACAAAAACATTACTGTTTCGCAAATTTAAAATAGAATGATCATAATGCTAGTGTCTGAGTGCTGCATGGAAAACAAGAGGGAAGTTTTCAGAGTACTTCAAATGATAAATTCTGTCATGGCTGTCAGCCCTTACAAGAGCTGAAATACAGGAGTCAGTTGATGCAGAAAGTCTCCTCACTGGAATGGAAACTAGCAGAGTGCTACCGTATGCAATGTTTATTGACCAGACTACTGTCCCCAATGATGCCTAACTGCGCATTTGCGTCTGAAATTCATAATGTCCGCCGTTTTATCAAGAACACTTTGTGCCTAAAAGTCTCACTGAGGCAAATCAAAGCAGATTATAGGCTGAGTGCACGAACACAGCGTGATATTTAAGCTGTTTTGGTAAACCTTCATACCTTTCATAGATTCAGCCTATTTTGAATTTCGCTTTGAAAACAGAAATTTATATTTTACCTTCGTAACATGTCGGTCAACAAAGTGTGGTAGAACTGAAAAGGAGCTTCAATTAATATGCAGAAATGAAAAATGCATATAACAGTTTTCCTGCATCTAGTAGGAGCATATACAGAGGATGCTAAAACATTGTAATGTTGAGAATTTGTTTGCAGTTTTATGAAATGCGAAAACTGAAAATGTAAAATTAATGACTAAAACATCAATAGAGTCAGTCCACAGAGTGGGCCATATAAAGCTAGTAATGTCTATTATTGCTAAATAAGTCTCCTGTTCTTTATTACTCATTACAACGCGTCCTTAGAATATTTGTCTGGCCCTCCTTGTATTTTCATCAATGAGTTTTGAAGGTATTTCTCAGGACTGGTTCCAGTGTGGGCTGTGGGAGTAGTGAGATATGATCAGTGCGTAACTAGTGGGGATCTGTAAAGCATGGGCAAAAAAAGGGGATTTGAAACGTTACATATTCTGTTTTATCTAATTTATTCTTTGCTACTTGAAAAAGAAAAAAAAAACGGCTTCATACAATTGCTCAGAACTAGACATGAAATTATAGCTTTACTCAAGGAAGTGCCTTTGCTTAGCTTGGTTTAAATGTACTTAATTGTTTTTCAGGAATTGAAAGAGGTGGGACAAAGTGGCCGGGCGGGCGGGGAGGTGGTGAACAAAACAAACAAAAAAAAAAGAAAAAAAACGTACCTGGATCCCCACCGCATCGCCGCCGTGGATCAGGTCTCTACTGCAGGGAGGCACAGACTCTCAGTCTATCAAATACTAATGCTGCTCTCTTGGCAGCATGAGAGCAGTGTCAGGATTGGCCTGAGGGCTCTGGCTTTGCACATTCATGCAGAATGGGAGCCTGTGCCTCTGTCTCCAACCTGGCATTGCAGTTGGAGACAGCTCAGTGCGCATGTGTGTTTGGCCGTCCTGAGAGTGCACACCACTCCCCCTTACTGTCTGTCATCCGCCCATGGCCCGCCCCTATAAAAATAAAACAATAATAACCATTGATTATCATTATTTTATTTTTAATGTTTTGTAGCTGCTGCTGGCCTTTAGAAATCAGCATCTAAATGTGCTCCAGGGTGGGCATGAAGCAGTTAAATTTTAGATAAATCTGGACCTTTAATTTGCGGATCCTCCTTGGAGGAGCACTGTGTTGGGGAGAAGGGCATCATAGTTAGGGTGAACCTATCCTGACTTCTAGGGCCATGTGGAGGGCCAACAAAGGAACTCCTGCAGCAATAAAATTAATTTAAAGGAAATATATATTTTTATCACATGGTTTGTAAATTCTATACTACCAGATTTACAAATCCTGTAACCTTTCATGGACCTTTACACCCTCTTGGTCTTCGGGGTGCATGCAGCTAGCAGAGGATCAACGAATCCTGAATGAAACAAAATCTACACTACATCACCAAAGTCACACTTGGGGGGTTGGCCACAAATGGTGACTTGGATGAAACCCCTGATACTGCAGGTTGTGTCCCGCATGGCAGGGTGAACAGAGGACCTGGTAGCAGCCCAGGCTGCATGCAAACCCCTTGCTGCGACTGGTTGAAAGGTCATGTGCTGCAGAGGTGGGTTGCAATGGTAAGGAGGGAAAAGAGCCTTGCTGCAAACTAGGACCTGTGGCTCACCCCCCCCAAATTATTGTGTACAATGTGTTTTTCACATATGTTGTGGTTTGGAAACTTGTAGTCATTTATGTGCAGTGTGCAATAAGACCTTCCCCTACAAACTCAAAAAAGAGAAAGTTACTTAAAAAATACAGTTGAAGTGCAGTTATCATTACACAAAAAAACTAAAATCCACTACAATTTGCCAGTTATTGTTAGGTTACCTAAACAATCCAACTCATACGCCCATCATGCTCTCATATATCCTTACATATGACTCATAACATGTGAAGTGGCATCATTAATGACACCACTGATAGCATCTTAAATGACGTCATTAAGTACATTACTAATTACATCATCTTTGATAGTACTGTTGCCGTTAGTCTGTGAACTGCAAAGAAATTATATGCAAGGTCTTACTGATGTTTGCAGGAGAGACTGACTATCTGCAGGGGAATCATTGCAGGGCTTGGTGTCAAACTCCAGTGCACCCAGCCACAGGCAATATACAGTGAGGGCTGGCTGCCGGCAAAGGGTTGGGTGCAGGTCAAGTTGTGTCTAACCATAGCTGTGCAGGTCTAAATGCCATGTGCACTGGAGATTTGTCACTACATATGGGTTGGCAACCTTTGTTGCACTTGGCTAAAGGCCATGTGCAGTAGGGATTAGATACCAAAGGAGGGTTGGGTTGAGGGCCTGCCTGTAGGCCTGGTCCTGCCGTTAGCCAACATTGTGCATTGCTATAGGTCAAGTGCTGTATGATCAGTGGCTACATATTGTGAACAACTAGGAAAATATATTGCACGATGACTGCAATATTTAAGCGTAAAATGTCCCACTGATGCAGTTTGCTAAGCTAATCTTCTGTCTGTTGTTCTATGATAAGTTTTCTCTTAATTGTAGGAGAGCTTTTTTCAGGCAGTGGCACGCTCCCTTTTTTTAAAGTTAGGAGGTAGTCATTTTTTTATTTTGCACAAGTTTGAATGATGGCAATGTGTTATCATTTGCTAAAACTATTATTTGCACTTCAAAAATTTAGATCTGGGTGTTCATGAAATAGTTACCCTATTAACAATTATGTACACTTTGAGGAAGTGCAGCAAAAACAGAACTGGGCCTCTATTAAAACTTTCTAAAATCCTAATTCGTTTCGAACCTTTCTCATAAGTTAAAAGTCACTGCAAGTGAAAACTGGGCAAATTTCAACTTAGTGAAAGTGTGTTATTGGGATATTTTAGATTTACATATTTTAATAACAGAGTAATATATTTTCCTAGTTGTTACCAAGGTGTGGTCACTGGTGCAGGCTCAATCCTTGTTCAAGGAAGAGTTTATGACTCACATAGAGCTTACATAAACCGAGGCTCAGCTGTATATTCTTTGTCTGCTGTGCTGTTTGGCGTGACTACAGTTCAGAGCCCAATCAGTTAGTTTCACTATGCCTGCTTGGTAGATCCTTAAGCCAGTCGAAAAATTAGCTAGAAGCATGTAGAGTCTCTCCGAAGATGGAAGCTGTGTTTTCTCCACATTGACCATTCACTGTGGAGGAAAAAGATGTGGATCTGCCAGCACAGTATATTTGAATGTATGAATGTTTTTGTGGCAAATGTTCAGTTCAGTGCTGACATATGATGGGATCCTAGATAAATGTACTGAATTATTTATTTATTAGGACATTTTATAAAGTGTTATCTGTTTCGCTTTATTTACTTCAGAGCAACTAGCTAAGGGAACAAATTCAGCCAATTAGAAGGAAATGACAAAAGTGTGCAATTATATAAGTCAATAAATGTGTCCAAAATGTTTTGATTGCAACCAAAGTTCTGAATGGAATTAAAATAGAGGTAAGCCTGAATAAGTCTCCTGTTCAACATGTTTTTTTGAGTTTTATAACATAATAACAAGAGGACAAATACAAAATAACCGTAAAATAGTCATCCATCTAAGAATATATCTGAAATAGTAGTAAATACAACGCTAATTTATAAAAATAAAAGAAAAACTAAACCATACATAGGGCTGCTTACATAATATTAGCAAATATATTCATATTTAATTTAAGAAGTTAGCGAACATTAAGAAAAACATCCAGATTCTTCCAAATTAATGATGTGATAGAGAGTGGGTTCTCTTATTAAAAGAGAATTCAGTTCCCTTTCTCATATCTAATATCCAATCCCGTCAGCCATGTGGAGATATATTAGCAGATTTCCAATTCATTGTAATCGATGTAATAGCAAAAAATACTCATACTTCAAACCATTTGGCATCCATATACAAAAGTGAAAATGTAGTAAGTGAAGATTTATCTAATGATTTCTTATGTAGGGGGATGATTGATGTGAAAAAGTTGTGGATTTTACAAAAGACATCAGACCAAAATTTACAGATAACCGGACACTCAAATAGCGTATGTTTCAATGAGACAAGTTCAGTTTTACTCTTCCGGCAATCATGATTATCAATTAGTACATTATATAACTTAACAGGAGTCCAATAACAATTATTCAGTGTAAAAGAATTGGCCTGACATATTGAGAATGGAAACCAATTTGAAATATTACGCAACTGGAATTGTTCCACACTGTCGGAGTTTTTATCTACGATAGTATTCCAGAATGTACTCATTTTTAATAAATTGATAGATTTTGCAAAACCATATGTTTTACAAGCAGTATGACCAGATAAAAGTCTGGATAGTTCTGTTTTCAAATATTCCCTGAGCCGCCGGTACTTGTGTTGAGGTGTTTTAAGTTGCAGGATTTTGCAGGAAAACAGGACCTTTGACACAGTGTGGACAGCGCATGCGTTTTCAAGTTTAATCATGCAAGGATACAGAATATTCAAACTTAACAATGGTCAATTTTTTGTTTTTGGTTGTATAGCTCCCGACGATTCAATGGTTACATTTTCGCCAGAACACATTTCGGTTTTTAGTTCTGACATTAATAGCACTACCCAGAGGTAGCAATACCAGGGAAAGGTTTCGGACTAGTCATATTTCCCTTTAAGGAATTGACTCATAATGACACATAATAAAAATAAGTCAACTATTTTGGAATTGGATAAAGCAGATTACCTAATGTATGTAAGTAAGATATTTGATGTGAGCTTAAGAAAGAGGCACATTTCTCAAAGCTTTTTCCTTAAGTAGCTCTAATTTACATCTGCATGGCATGTGAAATACAACAGGAACTCAAGTTATGATTAAAGAAGAATTTACTACAACTTGTTGGGTTTTACTCCAGGCTTGGACGTACCTCCTAAGATCTCAATGGGTATAACATAAAGACTTCATAGCTGCACCTTTTATTTCAGTGAGTCTATCCAGACCTGGGTCTCAGACCATTTGCTGTGAATAGATGTGTCCTACTACTAGATTAGTTGTGATTCACACATACATTTCCAGGAATTAGACTTGAAACAGGCCTGATTATTTAGAAATACTTACGAAAATTAGATTGGGCCCAAATTGTTTGTTGAACTGGCTTGCTCTCCCTAGGACCCAATGCACAAAGATTTTGTTCTGATTAGGTGATACTTTGAGTACTCCTTGCTAACTATTGGATATTAGGCCAGGTGTAAACCAGGAATTGTCCTGGATTACTCCTGGAATTCAGAGGTTAACTAGGACTAATCCAACAGTAAGTCTTACCAGTTGTTTCTTACATGAGCCCTGTGCACAACTGTGCACAGGTGAATATCACATCTATGTGCCCACTATGATATTACTCCAGAGGATGTATCACAAACAAGTAGACTGGGGCAGAGAGCAGCTGTTTTTAAGAAAGCTGTGGAAAGCACTTAAAATGTTCCTAGTCATTGCTTCCTGTCAGAAAAGGCCTCTTTTGTCATTGTTAGCCCCCACTTTCTTCCTGGTATTTGATGTGGTCTCAAAGTTGTTAGTGACCAGGGCCCCTGCTAACCAGGTTCCCTGGGCCGGATCTCTTTATTGAAACTGTTGTAATACATTGGCACAATTGGTAACATCCTTAGCTGCCACTATAAGTCCCTAGTAAATGGTGCTTAGGTTCCCAGGGTATGGGGTACTAAGGGTAGGCCCCTGAAAGAAGCAGAATAGATTGTACCACCTTCAAGGGCCAGGCATCCAGGTGCACCCAGCACTGCCATTACAGGCTGAGTGTCCCGGTGCAATCCTAAAATGCAAACTCAACATGGCACACAGCCTATGTGTCCTGTTCACTACACATTGCATGCGATATAGGTAAGTCACCCCTCTGGCAGGCTTTCCAGCCCTAAGGCAGGGTGCACTATACTGTATGTGTGAGCAATATGCTCATACTGTGTCCTTACCATACCTAGGACATAGTAAGTGAATAGAGCCAACATTTTAAATGCATGCACTGGACACTAGTCAGTACGAGTTTCACAGCTACATGATGGCCATTCAACCTTGGGTTGTTTGGTATCAAACAACTCAGAATGATAAATCCAAACGGGTACCAGTATTGGATAAATTGCCAAATATACCCAGGGGCCACTTTAGAGGTGACCCCTGCAAAGCTAACACCAGCATGGTTGCTGGCCTGTCACAAACAGCCTGCCACCACCAGACAAGATTCTGGAACCCTGGGGTGAGAACTCCTGCTCTCTGGGTCCCAGAACAAAGCCCTTCCTTGGTGGAGGGGTCACACCTCCCTCTTCTGGAATGTGCACTGCCCTTATTGTGAGCTTGTACGGGCTTACAACCTTTGAAACCCAACCCCAAAGTCCGCTGCTAGCAGCAGATGGCCACCCCTATTGCAAACCCCCACTTTTGGTGGGAACAACAGCAGGAAAAAACACAAAAGACAGGAGGAGTGGTCAGCCCCAGCTTGCACCACCTCAAAGGTGTTGCATGCGAGGTGAGCTCTCCATTTCATTTTC
The DNA here is from genome assembly GCF_031143425.1 of Pleurodeles waltl. Lineage (NCBI taxonomy): Eukaryota > Metazoa > Chordata > Amphibia > Caudata > Salamandridae > Pleurodeles > Pleurodeles waltl. The sequence continues at coordinate 920,488,707 of NC_090447.1, forward strand.
CTCCATCTTGCATGGAAGTAAAACAGCCAATCAGGTGTAAGGAAGTGACCTCTGCCCACAGGAAGTGGTCAATTAGTGGGTGTAGCCACCCTAAGATAGATGACCCATTGGTCACACCAGATACTCCTCTTAATGCCCACAAAATACAGTATTTAGTGAGCACCCCTAGATTAGAGATTCAGATTCCAAGGACACAAGAAGAGTAGCAACAAAGAAGACCCAAGGCTCTAGAACTGAAATCCTGCTGCACTAAGAAAAAGGCATCAAACTCTGCCTGCTGCACCCAGGACTCAACAATTGCCACTGAGGGGTTGCTCAGACATCGGACGGACTCTACATAGCCCCAGAGGACCTCCACTTTTCTAAAAATCACTGAAGATCTCCCTTTCAGGTGAAGGAATTACTCTCCTGCAAGAAAGACCAAAAGACCAATGAAGTCCAGTTCACTGACTGGCTACTGACCAAGGAACCGGGTGCTGCCGCTAGACCAAATTTCATCTGAAAGACTGTAAGGATGAAACCTGCAAGTGTGCTAAGTTTAGTTGTACTGCAACCTACAGTGGCTGAACCATGCAATAGCACCAGTGTTGGACCTGGCCTTTTCTACAGGGTCATTTCCCCCAACGTTTTGCCTTCTCCTCTTAATTTTTCGGACCCTTTTTGGCTGACGTAATGACTCTGGGCACTTTACCACTGCTAATCAGTGCTGAAGTGCATGTGCTCTCCCTTGTAAACTTGGTATGATTGGCTTTTACCTGATTGGCGCATTTAATTGACCTGTAAGTCCCCTGTATAGTGGTATCTCTATGCCCAGGGCCTGTAAATTAAATGCTCCTAGTGGGTCTGCAGTGCTGCTTGCGCCACCCACTCAAGTAGCCTTTCAAACCTGTCTCAGGCCTGATGGCGCAAGACCTGTATGCACAGCTTGCTGCCACAGGGACCTGGTATCTAAATCTACTTGGCAGGCCCAGAACTCCCCTTTTGCTACATGTAAATTACCCCCAAAGTAGGACCTAGCTAGCCCCATAGACAGGGTGCCATGTTTGTAGAAGGCAGGGCATGTGCCTAGTAGCGTGGCCTGTCCTGCTAGTGACAAACAGCCCAGTTGGGTTCTCACTGCCTGTGAGTGCTGCCTTCTGAGTGGATTGCATTGGAAATGCCCTGACTTATGTTTAGGGGGTATTTTCTAATTTATGAGGGGTAGCGTAGGCATGTTTGGTATGGTTGTAATGGTAGTGAGAAATGCTGCTTACTGGTGTAAGCGGATTTTTTATTAACATTGCAGAAATGTCACTTCTAGAAAGTGAGCATTTCTCTGTGCCTATGCCTCTGGTGTTTTTCAGCTTGACTCCAATCTACGTCTGGGCAGAGTGACAGTTGGGTCTTGTGCATACTTCTCAGACAGCCTGTACAAAAGGAGGGTGGAGGTGTCACTGAGGTGCATCTACATTTTGAATGGTCTTCCTGGGCTGCGAGAAGGGTGAGGCGAGGCACACATGCATCTGTAAAGGCTGTGCCCTGGCCTCACACAAAAGGGTTGTTTAACCCCAACTGATGTCTGGAGCCTGTGCTGGAGGAGAGAAAGGACACCCCCAGAACCAGTTGTAGCTGGTTGAAAACCCCTCTCCTCTTTTTGGAAATGCTTGCAGAACTGAGTATAAGTATCGGGGGATTTTGTAGTGACCTGGATGTGACCCAGGAGAATGTGGGCACAGGAGGGGCCCGATATAAGAGCCAGAGGGGGTGCGTGCTGCCCCTCTCCTCCTAAACATCACCACGAGGCCTCGGTTGTGCGCAAGGAGCACCGGGGGCCCCCCTTGTATGCTATAGAGGTGCCCTTCCATCAATCACAGGTACTTTAATTTGACATATGCTTTGTCCCTGTTCCTTTTATGGGCCCGCTGGGACCAATATGTTCACCTGTTTCTTTTGTTGATGTGCCTTACGAGTGTTGATAATCCTTTTATGGGCATTCTGTCCTGATCTATTTTATTACTTGCCATATGTTTTATAATGTCCAGGTATGGGCATTTATGATATTTCTATGACAAGTGCCTTTCTTTTGTAATGTGATTGCTGACTACTGCTTATGACACAGAATAATAAGTAACCTCTTTGTTATATGTGACTACGGCTGGTCTCTGCAGAGTAAATATAGTGTAACATTCTGACAACTGCTTGGGTAGCAGGATATTCCTGACATGTTGTGTTTGGTCTAATAATTATGTTTTTTGCAATACAGTTTATTTTTACATAACTTGGTGGTGTGTTCCTTTGTGGGGTATTTATTGCATCTTGTGTATTGTGTGTGTTATGCAAATGCTTTACACATTGCCTCTGTGATAGGCCTGAAACTACCAAGGTGGTGAGCAGGGGTTATCTTGAATGTGTAACTCCCTCTCCGTGACTAGAGTGGGTTGGTTCTGCTTGGCTTAGGTGCATACCCTAGCCAACCAGAAACCCCATTTCTAACACCTAGATACTGGTCACTCAACATCAGACACCGAGGAGGACTGTCCAGTCCAGACTGAAAAAGGACTAGCAGGAAGCCTCAGTCAGGGCGCTTTAGAAAACACCAGGACCTCCCACCAGGGTGCCTCTGTTGACCTACAAGTGACTTACCTCCTGCTTCCAAGGACACCTTTGCACACAACTCATGGGTCACTGATTCAGTCTTGACCCAGCAACTCTGTACCCTGCACCAAAGAGCTACCTGTGTTCTGTGAGTCCCCCACCCCTTGTGACCTCAACATGTCAAGGGGACCTTGAAGTCAACCTGTGCAGTGCTCTTCCAAGTGGTCCCCCACAGGGGCCTTTCATGAGCTCCAAAGACTTTCTGCAGCTGCTCCCGCCGAAACCAGGAGCCGCCTGAACTTCTCCAGCTGGTCCATAGGGCCTACAGACGATCTCGACCTACAACTGACAGGAGACATTGGTAAACACATTGCCTGATTATCTATGGATTTTCAAAGTATTCCTCCATTGATTCTTATAGTGCGTAGCTGAACCCTCTGCACATTGTACAACATTTTGGACCAGCCTCCTACACTTCTAAAATGTTTTAGAACTATGACTCTAGTTTTAGAATGACAAACTTTTATGCTATACGTAACTTTAATAGACATGAGGCCGGCGATTTCTGAATAACACTAAGCATCATGTCATTTATAGGTATTCCATTGAAATGGTCACTCTAATGCACAAAATGATAATGCACAGACATCGGGTTTCAGTGAGTGTTTATTATTTGTTCATCACTAAGTAAAATGTATTGATTTGTTTAGATCCTCTTAAAATCTTTGGCCCCATCACAGTTCAGAATTACAAACAAATGTGCTTCATTTTTGCTTTCCTCACCTCTGAATGTGTACCGCTTATTACAAGTATTTACATGTTATTGTGTGTTACAAAAAATGGCATCCTATCTTACAGCGTTTGCCATGCAAAGTGAGATGAGTTTGTAGATCCCTATGTTAAAAAATAGGGAGAAATTTGTTAGAACACATAGCCTGACATTTCACTTCTGTTTTCGATTCACAGAAACTGTGACAAGATGAATTCAGAATTTAAAGACATATTCATTGTGTGGACTTTCGCTTCCCACCAAAAATGACCTTGTGACCCACAGATTGGAATGTATGGTGGTATGTAGCCCAGAAACAGTAGTAGATACCACTTTCCCAGTTTCTGAGCTGTCTGCAGATCACGTACTAACTCAGAAGATTTTTAAGTTAAGTATGCACCTTTTATCCCGTGAAATGTGTTAAAAAAAGGCGTTCTGCTATGTGTTAGAGCACCCTTTCATGATGAGACCTGATGCTTAATATTATAACACATAGTTTAAAATATGAAAAAGAATTGTGGCTAGTGGGATGTATGTAAACCTAACGAAACTGTTGATACAATTAGTGCAATATCTAACAGGCTTTTTTCTCTAGCATTGAGACTTTGTTCCTCCCTTATTCTATTGAGAATGTTTACATTCATAATCTATTTTAGAAAAAAACACGGCATTGATTGACTGCTCATTTACATGTATGTATTCTGCATCATTGAATATGTAATTGTGAAATGTTACAAAGTGTTTTGTAGAACGTGCATTGACTCACAAAAAACATTTCTGTGTCGTAAACAACTCTACAAGTAGTTGTATTGCAAACTAATTATGAGATTAGCATTATTCATGGGACATGTAAATATAGGCAGCGATTTTAAGAACAGGAATGTGACCAAGCCTGCCAGGTCTTAACATTGGGGTATGTATTTTTCTTCTTATACATGCAAAAAAATTCTTAAAATTGAAGGACGACTACTTAAGTCCTTATTTGCCATTAAAAGTTTAGGATTTAGGGACGTTTATGTACATGCTTTCTTGCAATAAACACACTCTGGCCCATAATTATGTTTTTGCTGCAAAACTGCACTGATGCAGTTTTGCTGCAAAAAGTTTAGTGCCAGCTTGTGTCACTTAACAACGACAGCCAGGCGCTGTATTTATTGAATGGCGCAAGCTGGTGCTAAATATGGGCTAGTGTCTTAGAAGAAGATTCTAGCCTGGTGGGGTTGGAGGTAGGGAAGGAGGGGGTTATGAGTCAGAAAATTACACTAGCCTGGTTAGAGGCAAAAAAACATGCCTCTAACCAGACTAGTGCCATTTCCTGGTGCACAACCACCAAAAACAGGACTCCTATCTTAGGAAAGACAGGAGTCATGCCCACCACCCCAATGGCCAGCACATGGGGACAAGTGTCCCCTGAGTATGCCAATTGCATCCTGTGCCATGTAGGTGGCCCCAAGTTAGGGCCAGATGGCAAAAACAAAATACTTACCAAGACTTACCTGGGATGGGGTCCACCATCCTCTGGGCTCCCTCTGGTGCGGGTGGGGGTGTTCCTGGGGCTTGAGGAGGGTACATGTGGACCCATTCCATGGTATTTAATCATGGAAAGGGGTCCACAGGTCCCCTAATGCCTGGTCTGACTCAGGCGTTAAATAATGGTGCAAAGCAAGCTTTGCACCATTATTTGCCCCTCCTCCCACCTGTGTGTCATTTTAGAATGGGGGATAAATATGGGGCTATTAGGATAGCACCATTTTCTAATGGGAACGCCTACCTTGAATCTCATTGACGCAAGGTAGGTTCCTTCATCCAAATAATGGTGCAAACTGTTATATTTTGAAGCTAGATGTGTCTAACATCAAAATATAAATTTCAAGTTAGGTTTGCTCTGAATTTGTGTAAAAAAATGACACGAATTCAGCACAAAAGGAGTATAAATATGGGCCTCTGTTTCAAAACATGATACCACATTGTGTTCTCCAAAGCTAAGAGAACTCACTGAAACATCAACAATAAGGTCGTGTAATATTTCTGTACAAACAATTTGCTTTGGAAAATACCACAATTACTCAAGAATGAACAACCTGTAATATGGTAAAAGTGATTGGAGATACGGTGATGGTGATACACATATTTTGGAGATGCTCCAAATTCATATTGCTCTGACAAAAAGAACCAGATTCACAAAGATTTTGCAGTGATTCACTCCTGCTGTACTCCTGTAGAACTCCTGTCTTACTTTTAAATTCGAGAAGTCGCTTTTTCCATGAATTCTGAGGTATGCTAGGAGTAGTATAAGGGTAAGGTACACTTATTTATAGGGTAAATATTGTAAATTAGGCCTATTTTTAACTTTGATAATAAGGAAGCGTGAAACCGCCTTGCATCAATGAGATGCAAGGTAGGCGTTCTCATCCAAAAAATGACTCAAACACCTTAGCGCCATATTTATCCAACAGGGCAAAAATGACACCTGGGTGGGAGTTGGTCCCGAAAATGACACTAAACCCAATTTGCGTCAAAATTTAACGCCTGGGTCAAAATGAGACAAACACACCACTACTTAAGGAAAACACACACAAGCAACATTCACAGACCAACTGGACAACATGGAGGTGCTACTGATGAAGCTTGCAAGACAACGCCGAGCACAGAATCAATAGCAGCAGCCACCACCACCCCAAAGTGGCCCACAAAGGCAACGAAAAAGGCAGGACAGAGTCTTTAGGACAAGTGCAACCCTCCATGACCTCAGGGAATAGGACGTCATCCGCAGGTATTGACTGAACTGGGAAGCCATGCAGCAGCTGCTATGCCAAACTGAACCACAACTAACAGCTAACCTGCAGACACCGCACAATATACCACTGGTGAACAAACTTCTAGCTGTCCTGCATATGTTGGAAACTGGCTACTTCCAGGCAATGGGTGCACTGGTCACTGGGGTATCACAACCCTCATATTCGGCCTTCCTGCCCAAGGTCTTAAATGCCACAATCTCCCTCACAGCCCACCACATCAGCTTCCCCAACACCCAGCAGAAGCAGCTGGAGATAAAACAGGGCTTCTACCAAATCCACAGCTTCCCGCACGTGCTCGGTGCAATTGACTGTACCCACGTCTGGATCGTACCACCTGCAGCACGAGAGCACCTATTCCAGAACAGAAAGCACACGCATTCCATCAATGTGCAGGCCATAGTTGACCACCAGGGATTGTTTACCAACATCTTGGCCAGGTCAATGAGCCAAACACAAGTTGTCAAGTCAAACAACCCACTGCAGAAAAAACCTCACAGAAGCCCAGGATCTCACACAATACCACAAACACATATGAGTCACAGACGACACAAGATATCAACTGCCATGCTACATGGCATTCCTTTTGCAAGCACTAACAAAATACTCAGTCCTATTATTATTTGCAGCGGATCACGGATACGGGATCCAGCCATGGATCATGACTGCATTCCCCAACCCAAGCACAGCAGCAGAACGTGCCAATAATGAGGCACATCGGAGGACATGCACCATTGTTGAAAGGACCTTCGGCATCCTGAAGTCCAGATTCAGGTGCCTGAACATCACAGGAGGTAGCCTCCTATATGTCCCACACATTGTGTGCAAAATCATACTTTCCTGTGCTAACCTAAACAACATTTGTGTGAGGAGGAACATCCCTCCATAACAGTCAGAGCAAGAACTGCCTGAGGAGGAGGAGTATGGTGCAGGGAAAATTATGGGGAAGGGAGGGCAAAACACAGCTGCAGGAATGCACTGCACACAGCTAATTGCACAAAAAAAAAAAAACAATAGTCACCCTCCACACCTTGTTAAGATATGTAAATAAACACCTTACTTGATCACACAATCCTGCTCTGGTTTCTTCTTCTCCATCACAAGTTCCTAAGGAATGTGCGTATTACCTTAGGGGGCATGTTACAAAGAAAAATCTGACTACTTCTGATGCAACATCACATGCAATGCATATGATTGTACAGCAAACATCGCACACATATAAAAAATACTCATCTTTTGACTTTCAGATTTGAAAGACAAAATCAATGGACCACAGCATATAACTCACACACACGTTGCAAACATGGTCTACTGTAGAATATGACACACAAATATGACATCTACAATCATAAGGTAAATAAGCACCCCATACATGAGGCACTGGATGTGAAATATCAGTGGAAACAGGAATGTATGAACAGAGCCCTGACATTAGTAAGTGTGACATTTGCAATCTCTGCAAGGAGCTTGTGCGATAAGGGGGGGGGGCATCATTTGTGATAATGGATAGCATGAGTGTCCCAGGTATGATAAGCAATGTTCACAACACATGCCCTGCACAGTCCATCCCTGGAAATAAGTCCTGCCACTGCCATATGTTACGTCTCTTTCCTCCCATCTTCAGGGGGCACTGTAAATGGACTATCTGCACCCTGGGAATCATCAACACCCTTTCTGACTCCTGTTGGCTTCCCTTTTCCATATGGCATGCTATAGAAGAAATATATTAGTTTGCATAGACTTCAGGTCCCGTAATGCACTTCCTGGTAGTCGGTGAGACCTGTAATCTTCTGTCCATTGCTTCCTATGGGAAAAGTCCAGTTGTCTCTTTATACTGGATTCTCTCTTCCAGGACTTATGAGAGACAGAAGCTGCACACACCTGTGACCTGTGCAGCCAGCCATGTGACTCTACCCTGGCCTTGCTGCTGCCTGGAACTGCTGATAAGCTGCCATTCCCTGAAGCTCCTCGTCGTGCATTGGAGTACAATTCTTTTGTGTACCAGAGCCCTTGTTGGATTGTCTTACACTCCTGATTCAGCCTGAACCTGCTCTCTGTTCACCCAGTCCTGTTCCGGCTTGTTCCAGTCAGAGTCTGCGTCCTGTTTCTCAGCCTTGTTCATGTTTGTTTCTGTCAGAGCCTGCTTTCTGTTTCCCAGACCTGTTCCAGCCTTTGCATCAGCCTGAGCCTGTTCTCTGTGCTTGGCTTTGACTCCTAGTTGGTTCTGTCGATCTCTGTTTCCTCTTGGGTTCTCGTGTCCGGTAAGTGTCCTATCAGTCCACACCTGTGTAGAAGTGTTTTCTTTGTGTTAGGGATGGCACCTGGTTTCTAGGAGGCAAATCCAGCTCCCGTCCTTTGTCTAGTGTTGCATGTAGTCTTTTGTGCCTAACATTGACAGTGTGCTATGGCTGTATTCCAGGAATTGCTACTGTGTCTCCAGCCGGACCCACAAGGGCTAGTCCCATGTATGTAAGTACAATCCTTGTTTGTGCCCCAAGGGTCCAGACACATAATCAACTTCTGCTGCCTCCTTTCTATGGGGCATGTGTGGTGACTATCTGTGAGATTAATCTGCACAGAGGCACTGACATTCCCTGTTGCTGTTGAAAGTTCTGAGCCCTGCCCTGTGTTCAATCTCAGTGTTGAGCCCTGCATGTTTGTCCATTACTGACCCGTTCCATATTTGTTCACACCAAGGTTGCTCTGCCTTCACATTTCTTTTTTCTCTGCCTTACCATAACTGGCCTTTCCCGTTGTATGCCTTTAGCTGCTCTTCTGCTTTGGGTAACTATTTCCTCATGAGATACTCTGTGAACTCAAGGGGTGCCCCTCACAGAGTCCTGACTAGACCTGCCCGAAACCGTAACACCATGGAGCCCAATCCTTACACATGGTACACATGGGCACACACTTGAACACACTGTGGAATGCACATCTGAAAATATGTCAACACATGCAGCCAGGGCAGCAGGTCCACCACAGCAACATAAGTAACATAAGTAATTGATATGAGTCAAACGGACTTGTACCAAACATTTTATGGGTGGAATTAAGGCACAGTGTCTCATACACAGTACGTACCAAACATGTACACGTGTCCAACATATGTGTAATTCCCACACAAGTCATCATGAAGTCGTAACCAACAATTAATAACATATGAGGGGTAACATATCCAACATAGCACTCATCAACCATCCTCAATCATCCCTGAGTTTTGTTTGTCATGTGAAATGTAATGTCCCCAAAGTCAAACAACTACACACATCACATGAGTCAACATATATTACAAACAAATATCATGACTGTTGTAGATTACTGATTGCCATCAGATGTAGATACCCATTTGGAACACATTTATACATGAACATTACGTCCAATGTATTAAATGCCGTTCCTTCAGAAACACACTGTTGGACCAGGCCCTTTTATAGGGTGATTCCCCAGACTTTTTGCCTTTTGCCTCCTTATTTTATTGACCTTTGTTGGCTGACGTTATGACTCTGAGCACTTTTTCACTGCTAACCAGTGCTAAAGTGCATGTGCTCTCCCTTGTAAAATTGGTATGATTGGCTTATACCTAATTGGCATATTTAATTTATCTATAAGTCCCTTGTAAAATGGTATCCCTATACTCAGGGCCTGTAAATTAAATCCTAATAGTGGGCCTGCAGCACTGCTTGTGCCACCCACTGAAGTAGCCTTTCAAACCTATCTCAGATCTGCTAGCGCAGGGCTTGTTTGCACAGTTTTCTGCCACAGGGACCTGGCATCTAAATTTACATGCCAGGCCCAGAACTTCACTTTTACTACATGTAAGTCACCCCTATGATCTGCCCTAGCTAACCCTATGGACAGGGTGCCATGTATGCACAAGGAAGGACATGTGCCAGGTTGTGTGATGTATCCTGGTAGTGACAAACAGCCTAACATGGTGTCTCACTGCTGTGAGTGCTGCTTCTCATAGGATTGCATTAGAAATGACCTGCCTTGTGTGTAAGGGGTATTGTCTGATTTATGAGGGGTAGCGTAGGCATGCTTTGTATGGTTGTAACAGTGATGAGAAATGCTGCTTACTGGTGGAGTTGTATTTTTTATTACTATTACAGAAATCCCACTTCTAGAAGGTGCACATTTATCTGTGCTTATGACTCTGGTGTTTTTGAAGCTTGCCTCCAATCCACGTCGGGGCACGCTGACAGTTGGGGCTTTGTGCATACTTTTCGGACACCCTGTACACATGGAGGGTGGAGGTGTCACAGAGGTGCATCTACATATTGTATAGTCTTCCTGTGCTGAGAGAAGGGAGAGGCTGGGCACACCTGCATTTGTAAAGACTGTGTCCTGGCCTCGCACAATAGGGTTGTTTACCCCCCACTGATGTTGGAGCCTGTCCTGGAGGAGAGAAGGGACACTTGCAGAACCAGTTGTAACTGGTTGGAAACCCCTCTCCTCCTCATTGTAAAACACAATGTAAACTTAGTATAAGTACAGGAGAATTTTCCCCACAATTTGGACATTCTGGAGACATTCTTGGAACTGGAAAGAAGGCTGAAAGGCCTGTTGCTGGGCCCTGCTGCCTGTACCTCCCTCTATTGTCCCCAGGGGCTGGGTGCTGTGGCCCCTGTTCCCCTGACCTTGTCACTACTCAAGCGCTGGGAGAAGCACTCCTTTTTCCTCCCAAGGGCCAGGACAGCACTGTGTGGACGAGCCCCTAGTGCTGGAAAATCCTTTTTATTGTAGTGAGGGCCCGAAGTCACCGTTGCAGCCTGGGCATAGCACTTTGAAGCGCACTGTCTGTGGAGCGCTCCTACGTGCTCTTCTGAACGACCTCACCGATGTGACCCTTGCTCCTTGATCAACGCCGCAACCCTGGTGTTCCAATTCAGAGAAGCGCAAGCGTTATGCGCTCCCTCGTGCCCCCGGGGCACAGAGAAAAGGAAAACGGAGCAAGTGTGCTCCTATCGGTGCCCTTGGTGTCCGAATCACTCCGAGGAGCTCTCCCGGGGCACCATCCAGCTCCTGTTTGTGAGCCTCATCACCACCCCACCTCAGGAGCTGCAGTAAACACTCGCACACCACATCGGGTGCAGGCGAGTGTGAGGTAGCAGCCCTAGGAGGGAGAGAGACCTCATTGAAGGTCTCCTCCAGGATCCCAGGGCCGCCCCAGAGGAGCAGGTCTCAGGGAAGGCGAGGGGAACATCTTCCCTACCTCCGATCACTGCTATTTTTCCACTAATATATATTGACTAAATGTTCCTATTATGGGAATGTTAGGCTGATGTATGTTTACTCTCTCATGACTTGCCATATAATTTTGTAATGTTTCTGATATAGGCCCTTGTGATATTTTCTATGACAAGTGCATACATTTATTTACCGTAATTCCTGACTACTGCTTCTGTTGCAGAATTCTGAGTACTTACGAGTTCTAATGTGACAACTGCTTATTCTTGCAGAGTATTAGTAACTTGTGTAATGTTCTGACAACTGCTAAGGTAGCAGGGTATTACTGACGAGTAATGTTTGGTCTAATTATGTTTTGTGCAATGCAATTTATTTTTACATAGTCCAGTGTTGTGTTTACTTTGTGGTGTACATTTTGCGTCACGTGTGTTGTGTGTGTTGTACAAATGCTTTACACATTGCCTCCGGGTTAGGCCTGACAGCTCGTGCCAAGCTACCAATGGGGGTGAGCAGGGGTTATCTTGGACGTGTAACTCCCTTCCCCTCACTGGAGTGTGTGGGATCTGCCTGGCAGAGGTGCATACCCTAGCCAACCAGAAACCCCATTTCTAACACACACATATTGTTGTTACATATCATTCACACCCAAAATACATAGTTGCATGCTCTACCCCATGTGGCCAACCACCATACCACACACTGCAGGCCATGCCGTCCTATCTTCATGTTGATACGGGGTGTATGCATGTGAAATATTTGAAAATCACGCAATCACAGTTTGAGTCATAAAGTTTGACACAAATGCGTCGAAAAATCATGCACACGCTAACTAACCATACTTGGGCCCTTAGGGTGAATTCCACCTGCGCATGCGGATATCTATTGAAATTAAAGTCTACAGGTGATGTGTGGTAATTTGCAGCACATGTAGGTTATGCAGCGATAATGTTCACGCAAACATCGTATGCGTCAAAAAAATACATGCATGACAGAAGACAGGCCGCAAAGGGGACAGGAAGTGATGTAATATGAAATCCTGTTTACAGGCATGGTACAATCGGTGTACTTTCACTTTCACTTTACAGTCTGTGCTTTTTCTTGACTGTGTGGCTGTGTCTCGGTGTTGCTGGTGTCTGGATTGTGTTTCTTGTATCTTGTGGTGTCTCTCTTGTGTCTTTTGTGAATTCTGTTTATTTAGTGTACCTGTGTATGTGCTTTTGTGTAGTTTAGTGTCTTTTAGATTGTATTTCTACTGTTGGGTGTCTGTCTAGGGGTTAGATTAGTTGGGTTAGTTGGTGTTCTTAGGTTTTGGCTGTAAGTTTCCTTTTTTACATTTATTTTCCTTCTTTTTTAAATTTTTTCAGTTTTGATTTGTTGAAAAGGGACATGTCGGGAAGGGCGAGGCTGACCCGCATGGGGGAGGAGAAGCTTGGGGGCTTTGTGTGGCTGGTGTGCCACTTCCTTCCCTTGATGCTGTAGATGGGTGGGAGTGTGATATAGGGGTATCACACAGAAGCAAGGCAGCCGCGGTGGGGCAAGGTGATCTACCACCTCAAAAGAGTCTACCATATGAGCAGGAATGAGCACGAGCTGAGCTGACAGGGTGGCCAGAGAGCAGGATCTGATGGACCACCTGGGTGTGGTGATCGGTGACCCTGTTGGTGTGTATTCCATTGACAAATGTGTACAGTAGAATGCTCCTGAGTGACTGTAGCAGATATCTTGACATGCTGCATGCAAATTGTGAGGCCATGATTAATGCAAGCAGAACAAAATGTTAGTGTTGCAGTACTGAGATGGAGTCCACATGTCTATAGATGTTAACAATGGAGTCCTGAGGTTTGTTGGGTCATGTACGAGTATCACTTAGGGCCACATGTACCAATCTATTTTTAATTGTCACAAAAGACCTAGTTTTCAGAGTTTGTGTTTACGTTAAGAAAAAATGTTTATTCCATTGCACATACCCAATTTTGCCATTCTGCAATTACATTACCGAATCACAAAACAGGGTTTGCTAGTGGCAATTAGGAAGGGGGGTTCCCTTCCTATTTGAGGGTTAAGGTCCGCTGATTGATTGTTTGGTGACAGTGAATGCTGTCACTAAACAATTGATGTTATATCAGGACAGCAAAGTGGCCAATCCATGTTTAGCGCGACATTGTCATCATTACACACACATGACCCCTGCCATCATGTTGGCAAAGGGGTCATACATGGCTTAGGGGACACTGCCAATGGGGCATTTGTTACCTACATACAACTGTGCCACTTCTGTCATGGACCACTGAATGCATGATAATTACAGACTGAAAAGTGAGTCACATGTCCATCACACAGTAAGTCAGTGACCCTTGATGCACAAGCCACAATACCTGAGTCACTTGTGTTGCAGTACACCAGGGAAGTGCCATTGAAATTGTCACCCAAATACAAATCATGACATGGAGTACCATCTGAAATGGATTTGCCACAAGTGGTTGTAGTCGGTTTTAGCACCACATGATTGTTAGGCCCAGTGCATGTGTGCAGATGTGTGGCTATCACTCACTGAGTCTCATTGTCAATGTGAGTTTGCAGTGGTATGTCTGTTGGACTGTCTACATGCAGGATCACCAGCTCACTCATGTAAAATGTTACACACTGTGATATGTTGTCCACACGTTTGTACAGTGATCTGACATTGAGCATATATTTCCTTTCCATGTGTTACAGGTGGACCTGCCCCCTATAACATCGGGGAAGTCGCTCGATTTCAGGACCCATACGTATCCAGTAAGTGTGATAATGTCTGTCCTGTGTAGTGATTGCAGCTGTTGTGTGAGTGACTCTTGTGTGTTGCACTCATTGCAAGATATGATGAGCTGGCACGTGATCTGATATATTACATGCCTGGATATTGACATAGTGTTTTGTGCAAGGGTGAGACATTCACAGGCAGAGAGTATTATCTTGGGAGTTTTGTGTTGTACAATAGGCTTCAGCGTGTGATCAAGTTGATTACTAGCCACATGTAGACCCACATGTGTCTTGGAAGTGCTCCAGTGTCTGTGTATTGGCACTGGGTCATACCCTCATTCGCACAACACAGTGATGCATCATTTTTCCTCACAAAATTGCGCATCCCTATGGGTAACTGACCCCCAGCATCTAGCCCCATAATTTGTACTCCATTTACATGACACGTATGTGGTATGCAATAGACGTGCATGCAGGTCAAGGCCAGACGTGTGCTGGCATCAATGTTGATGTTTTATGAATTGTGTTGGCAGATCAGGTGTTGATGGTTGTCCACAACTGGACACATGAATGTAGGTGTGAATGATCTATGGATACATTATTCCTAGGTTGCAGCCCTCCTCACATATGTTCCACTCACGAAATCCTTGTACAAGTGGACATGACTTTGTGGTTGTCCTCAACAGTTGTGATGAAATGCATGCCCATCCCCCCTGAGGCACAGGGGTAGGGGAACAACAAATATGTAGATAGATGTGATGGTCACAGTGTAGATGGCATTCAATAATGGATGTGTCCCAAACAACAGCAACCCCTTATGATTAGCCACTCCATACCATCCTGCCAATTACATCTACAAGTCACTGGTCTTGTGAGCTTTTAAGTAGACTCAGATGATAAAGATTAGTCGGCCTGGCCCACGTGAAGTAGTTGCTGCCTTTGCATTGTGACAAATTCTACTACATCAATGCACAGATCACTTTATTTGGTCCAGCTCTTGTTGTGCTTTAATGTGGTGTAAAAGACATGATGGGTAGGCAGCATTGCCATTACATTCATCAGGGACATGTGATTTGGACTGCATGTGCAAATTGAGGCAGAGTGTTAGATTATCATCTGTACATGCACCACACAATGATGACACTGATGGTTGCCTGTCTGATTTTCACAGCTGCCAACATGGATCTAGCGGAAATAAGGGCTTTCCATAAGGGGGCAGTGAGATACCGACACATCTTGGACGTGGAGTCTGGGTACCAAAGGATGGCAACACGCTATCAAAGAGAGCGAGCCACAGGAGAATGGCGGGTCACTACCACAACTGCACACAGTACCATAGCGGCCACCGTCACATTTGCCCCATCTGCTGCACTGTCTACATCTTCACCACAGACCAACACACCTGCTGCACCATCAATCTCTGCAACACAGACCACCACACCTGCTGCAATGGGCATGGCAGCAATTGCTGAGCTCCAGAGGGACATGAAGAAGGTGTTAAAAAAGCTTGACACCATTCAGAAGGATGTGGACAAAAATACATGGAGACTGAAGGCAATTAAAAAGACACTGAGGAGGTCAAACCTGTGAACTCTTGCCTCCCCTCACCCCTAATTCAGTCCCCTCCCTCCTCATTCCTCATCCTGTTTTGTAGTGGGTTTAAGGGGTTCAGTGATAGGTTAGAGTAGGGTAGTTGTTTAGATAGGATAAGTAGGTTTGGGGGTGGTTTTTCATGTTATTACATGTTAGTTTGTGGGTAGGTGGGTGGGGTTAATGTTTGGGGCTTTTGTGTACTTAAAAAAAATTACAAATTAAAAATAAATTACAAAAAATATATATTTGTTTAGTATTAGGTAGTATATGTTTAGGTTAGTATATGTTGTCCTGCATGTGTCTCGTCATATAAAGGGGTGGGGGGCAAATGTTTAGGGTGTGTTGTTAAATGTGGTAAGTAGGCTTAGCATAGGATAGTTAGGGCCAGTTGTGGGTAATGTATAGTTAGGATAGATTAGGTTAGTTTTGGAGTGTTACATAGTTTTAAGTTCTGTTTCGTACATAGTTATTAAAGATTTAGGTACTCCCATACTGCATGTTTCATATGCTTGGGGCTCAGGGTCTTTGCATGAGTGTACAGTGCCAATTGTCCGTTGGCCTGTGAATTCCATCCTGCATCCACATCCCTCTCTTCACATGTTAATTCACACTTCCACCTGAGCTGTCACACTGGCAGCTACAACAAATCTAAATCTCAATGCATCTGCCATCCATTGTACCCACCACTCAACATGACTATGGTTCCCATGCATTGGACAGTTGGTGTGCTTTTGAAGCTGTAATTGTTTTGATCCTGTGTCATGATGTTGGGCACTGTGGGACGTCTGCCTGCAGCCTTAGGTTCATGTCAACACTGCTAAACTGAGTAGTGCCAATATCAGATGAGGTCAAGTATACAAATTTCATGCCAATGTGTTTTACTTGCACTCACAGCTGACGTTATTGGCCGAGCACTCTTACACAGCCATTCCAGCTGTATTTGTGGGTTTGGCATGTGTGTTTTAATACAAATGTCACATACACAGTGACTTGCTTGTAGGGGATGTGACCAGAATTGACTTTCATCTTGTAGATACTTTGGCCCTGATTTATACTTTTTTTGTACCTCATTTTCGTCATTTTGTGACGCAAAAGCGGCGCAAACTTGCAAAATACAATTATATTTTGTAAGTTTGTGCAACTTTTGCATCACAATTGACGCAAATGTGGTGCAAAAAAAGTATAAATCAGGGCCCTTGTGTGTAGATCTCTGCCCACATTATTTCTGCACTCTGTTACCATAGACATGTTACATGCATCACAAATCTCCAGCAAAGTAGATATGTCACATTACACAGAGACAAAGATGGTCATTCCAACCTTGGCGGTAAAAGCCGCTTACCGCTGTCAGAAGACCGCCAACATACCGCCGCTGCCGCGGTAAACCGCCACGGTCATTCTTACCCACAACAGGCAAACTGCCAAAATACAGACATCCACAAAAGGCCGCCACACCAAAGGGCAGCGAGAAACTGGCGATGACCAAACCTCCACCGTCAAGCCAACAGAAATACGCCCACACTATCACGACACACAAATCCACGCGGCGATCTTTCAACCGCGGTATTCCATTGGCAGTACACACCGCCGTGCTCAAAATACACACACATTTACAAAACACATCCACATTGGACAAATTGAAAAACACACACCTGATACACATACACACACCACTCCCACACACCCAATACAATATAAAACACACACCCACATCACCCACAAACCCCCACTGCTACAGAATCGGGACCACGCACTGAGAAAAAGAGAACTGAGCACCCAGACGCGCATTTTACTTTCACCCAGCAATATTGCCACGCACTTCACACAACACACCAATACACATCACCACACAATCCACCCCACACGTCACCCACACCACCCCATGGCACCGCAAAGACACCCCAGGTTCTCCGAGGATGAACTCAGGGTCATGGTGGAGGAAATTGTACGGGTAGAGCCACAGCTCTTCGGGACACAGGTGCAGCACACCACCATTGCCAGGAAGATGGAGCTATGGAGCAGAATAGTCGATAGGGTCAACGCTGTGGGACAGCACCCAAGAAATAGGGACGACATCAGGAAGCGGTGGAACGACCTACGGGGGAAGGTGCGTTCAATGGTATCCAGGCACAACATCGCGGTGCAGCAGACTGGCGGCGGACCCCCACCTCCTCCCCCAGAATTTACAACATGGGAGGAGCAAGTCTTGGCGATCCTGCATCCTGAGGGCCTCGCAGGAGTTGGAGGATGTTGGAAAATGGGTTATTGGTAGGGCAGGTAGGTACCTACACCTAGCAACAAGCCACAAACCTCCACATAGGTACAGTTAGGTCTCAGTAAATTAATCCCAGCTCTACCCTTGGTAGCTTGGCATCGAGCGTCAAGGCTTAACTTAGGAGACAAAGTGTAAAGCATTCAAATATCACAAAACAGTAATTAAATAAAACACAGGAAACAGTTTAAAAATCCAAAACCAATTTATAAAAATAGCTTATATTTTTATCTTTAAAATGACACAAAAACGATTAAAATCGGTTCAGGGGAACCGGAGATATGAATTTTTAAAGTATTATTATTTTCTAGCGCTTAGAAACAAAAAGCGCCAATCGGGTCATCTGGTTGCACCAGGACCGGGGCAAAGTCAAACTTTCAGGCCGACCGCGATGGAGCCCTGCTCGGCTACAAGTCGCGGGAGGCCTCGGTTAAAAAGTTACCTTCTAACTTAGTCTTTATTTTGAAGTTTTTCTTCACCGGGACGAACCTGCCAATTGGATCCGACCTCCTGGAGCCCTTGTCCGGATACGCGAAGTCGGTTTCCTCGGTGGTGATTTTTACCTTCGGACTTAGTCGTTTTTTCGAGATGAAAATCCTTCGACCGGGGTAAACCTGGATCTTGATCCGACGTCCGTGGAGCCCTTCTCGGATACGATGGCTGGAAGGTCCCGGTCAACTTTTTACGTTCGGACTTAGTCTCTTTTTTGGATGTTTTTCTTTACCGGGACGAACCACGAAGTCAGGCCGGGTCGCGGTTGAGGCAAGCCGGCTAGAATTTCTGCGTCGGGTCGGTCACTTTATGGAGCTTTTTTCCAAAAATTCTCCAATCTTTTCCAAACTTCTGGGGCTTCACCCAGATGTTCTTTTAAGGTTCTTTTGGGGTCCACAGCTCACCCCAAGGGTCCAGAAGTTCTGTGATGGTCCTTGGGAAGTGCGGACTTCAACTCCCAGAATGCACCTGGCGCAAACTCCTTTTTGGCCACTGGACAGTGGTCAGCTGGTCACTTTTTCAGGAGTTGGTGCAGGGGACTCTGGTTAGCAATTTTTCACCTGTAGCAAACAGGGAGTCCCTCCTTGAACCAGTGGAAGCCAGGCAAAGTCCTTCTTGTGGTGAAGCCCAAGTGTGCAGCTGGTGCAGTCTTTCTGAGTGCAGGGTCCAGGTGCAGGCCAGGGGTCCAGCAGGGCAGTCCTTCTTCTCTTTGTAGTTCTTTCTTCTTGAAATTTGGTGGGGATCTGAGGCGTGGGTGCAGGTCTGCCAGTTTTATCCTTGCTCCTGGGTGAAAAGCAGGGGGGCCCTGGTTCTCCAATCAGGGACAGGGTCGTCCCCCTGTGATGACCACTTCCTGGGAAGTGTGGCAAAAATCCATCCCAGAAGGCAACAGTCTCTAAAAATCCAAAATGGATGAATCTGATTTTTGGAGGAGAGATCTGGCTGAGCCCACCCACTGGTGTGGCTAAAAATCATAAACACACCCCTCTCCTGCCCTCTCCTAATCTAATCAAGGGGGCACCTAGCTGTCTGGGGTTGCAGGATGTGGGGGTGTTGCTGGGTACTGCAAATGTCCTTCTCTGCCTTTGAAGACCAGTTTGGCAGCCCTCCCCCTTCCTGCCTCACCATCTGCTGAGGGGAGATTCTCTCCCCCAAGCACATTCCTTTGTGTGAAGTCAGGCCACTTCACACCTCATTAAAGTAGCCTGGCAGAAGCTGCTGCAGGCTGGCCAATCAGAGCACAGCAGCAAAAACAATGCAGAGCTGAAATTGGCAACTTTTTAGGTAAAGTCTGAACTTTTTACCTGCACTAGTTATATTAAATCCAACAACTGGAAGTTGTGGGATTTATTATAACAATCAATTTGATACCAAATTCTTGGTATGTAACATTTAAGGAGACTTTAAAATTTTAAATGAAGTCTGCCCATTCTAGCCTATGAAGGCCATTTACTTCAATGAGGGAAAAACGAATTTGGCTGTTTTTACCTCACCAGGGCTTATAAATCTACTTTTATAAAGTCCCTGCTTATAGTTACATGGCACCCTGCCCTAGGGGCACATAGGGCACACCTTAGGGGTGACTTATATGTAAAAATAAGGTAGTTTAAGACTTTGGAAGTACCTTTAATTCCAAAGTCGAATTTGCATATAACTTTAATTTAAAAGCAGCCAGCAAGGCAGGCTTTCTTTTAAAATGACACTGGGCACCTCAGCAATGCACCTAGGTGTGCACCACCTATGCTGTGGTCCCTAAACCTACATGCCCTACCATATACTAGGGACTTATAGGTAGGTTTACTTAGCCAATTATAATTCGCCTAATTTGCATATCCATTTTACACAGAGCACAGGCCCTGGGACTGGTTAGCAGTACCCAGGGCACCATCAGAGTCAGGAAAACACCAGCATAAAGTGGAAAATGGGGGCAAAAAGTTAGGGGGCCTCTGCAATCAGCCCCAGTTTCTCACACAACCCCCCCCCCCAGCCCACACGCCCAGGAGACTCAGCCCAACCCTGGGAGAGTCTTCCTGGCTTGTTAGGCGAGGAAGACAGTGAAGAAAACTGGCTGTTTCTTTGCAGGGCCTACTCTGCCTTATATCCTCCTGTCAGGGTCACTCCCTCTGGGTAGTGAAGCCATCCCAACAGTAAAAGGACCCAACCCAAACTGAAGCTTCCCTCTAGGGGGGTCTTCCTCCTCTCTCTCTGCCAACTTGGGTAGTGAGGTGCCCACCTCCCCTACTCCTAACTTTGCTAGGGCAAGACCTAGCTTACCCAAAGAGGTCACCCAACACTTGAGCAACCCCACCATGACCAACAGGGTCAGGGGGCCTACTTTGCTATTGGCCTTGGGGTCTGCCTCCCAGGCCAAGTACAGTGCTGCCAGGAAGGCTAGCACCCAGCAGAGGCTACTGACAGCTGTCAGTACCCAGAACCACACCCTAAGCTCTCCACTGACAGGTGGCTGAGCTGCTTTAAGGGCAACTTTGGGGTCCTGGCACCCCTCTTGCTGTCTAGAGTGGGGGGCTACCACCTCCTGTGGCAGACACCCTCCTTCCACTCTCCCTTCTGTCAGTGCAGGGGCAACATCTTGCATCTGGACAGCTGCCTGACTACTCAGGACTTCCTTGGGGTCAGGTGAGGCCTCACCAGTGCCAACTCTGGGCTCCCCCCTTACTGGGGCAGAAGGCCCTTGGCTCCCTGGAACTCTCTTCAAGAGTGGCCTACCCTTCCTTTTCTTCTTTCCTTTTCTTGGGGACCCCTGTCTCCTAACTGTAGGGACTGACTCCCCAGGACTTTGGGTTGGGGGGGCGTCCTGGGCGACCACCCCATCTGTGACCAGACTCACCTCTGGGAGGTCATTGCCCAGGATACAATCTAGGGGAAGGTCAGCACTGACTACCACCCTAATCCAGTCAAGGATACCCTCCCTCTCTAGGGGCACTATGGCTACAGGTTTGGAGGTGACCTCCCCTGTGGCTATCCTGACTTTCTTTGTCTTTCCTGGGACATACATGTCTGGGGTCACTAACCGGTCACTCACTATAGTGTGACTGGCACCGGTGTCTCTCAGGCCAGTGGTAGGGATCCCATTCACTTGAATGTGGTGGAAGTGCCTACTCCCACCCTCAGGGATCACCAGCTTACCATCTGGTCCTGTCTCCCAGCACAATGCTAGGAGGACTTCATCATCTGAGGAATCCTCCTCTATGGCTACACTGGACAGCCCAGTGCTAACCACCTTCTTTGGACAGGCTGCATCTCCTCTGAAGTGACCTGTCTGCTGACAGTCAAAGCAAGCCCTACTGTCCAAGAGCTTTTTTAACCCTGGGTCTCCCTGTCTCTGCATGTCAGAGTGGGAGTGGGATTTACTCTCCTCCTTCTTAGGGTTCTGGGGTACAGAGGGAGTCTCTGTGGTGGGCTTACCACCTCCCTCCTTAGGTTTTTGGGGACCTGTCCCCCCCTTCTTGGAGTCTCCCCCCTGGGACTTGACAACCACCCTGGTTCTCAACCACTCATCAGCTGCCTCCCCTAGCTCTCTAGGGTTGGTCAGCTTAGAGTCCACTA
Source organism: Pleurodeles waltl (assembly GCF_031143425.1). Classification (NCBI taxonomy): domain Eukaryota; kingdom Metazoa; phylum Chordata; class Amphibia; order Caudata; family Salamandridae; genus Pleurodeles; species Pleurodeles waltl. The sequence continues at coordinate 920,510,695 of NC_090447.1, forward strand.
GATGCTGGCGTAACCTTTCTTGGATACAATTGGTCAAGATGTGCTCTCTCATGATCAGATTGTATAACCCCTCATAAGTATTTACTTTGTTGCCAATAATCCAGCCCTCTAGTGCCTTTAGTGAGGTGTCCACAAAGTCAACCCAAGACTGGGTACTGACCTTCTGGGTGTCCCTGAACTTCATTCTATATTGCTCTGGGGTCAGACCAAACTTCTTGACTAAGCACCTCTTCATACTAGGGTATGAATCTGCCTCCTCCCCCCTTAAGGTCAGAAGCCTATCCCTCCCTGAGTTGGGGACCAACTCCCACAAAAGGGAACCCCAGTATTGAGGCCTAACCCTTCTCATTTGGAGTGCCCTCTCAAAGGCCCCTAGCCACTTATCTATGTCATCCCCCTCTACATAAGCAGGAACTACCCCCTTGGGTAATCTGGGGCAAACTCCCCCACCCATGGACACCTCAGCTTCTTTATCGCTGCTTCCATCTCTTTTCTCTTTGTATGCCCACTTTTTCTTTTCTAGGGCCAGCTTCTCTGCTTCCAAAGCTATGTAGGCTAGCTGGGCTTCCAGCTCTCTTTCCCTGATGGATGGGTTCTCTCCTCCTGAAAGGACCCTCTTCCTACCACTAGCTTTGGGTCTGCCCCTAGTGACTGTATCCAGTGAGGACCGTTCCTCCTCTTCCTCACTTGGGGTCTGATGCCTTCCCTCCCCTGAGTGGTTAGAGTTAGCATCTTCCTCTTTTTCTTCCCCCTCTGGAGCTTCCTCTGTGCCTAGCCCTTGGGCCTCAGCCCATGCTGTCAGGGATTTAATCAGGATTTGCTTCCTGAGATCAGTGGTTGCAGGCAACCCTCTCTCAATACACAACCCCCTAAGCTGGACTACTGTCAGTGTGGGTAGGCTAGCCAGATCAAGCTCCATGGTTCCCTAGTTTTGTGTCAACAAAAACTTTTTGCAAAAATTGGAAACAAGAATTTAGAAAAAATTACAAAAATTCAATAATTGAAATTAATCCAAATTAATTAAAAAAAAAAAAAAATTAAATTAAAAATTAAAAACAATTTTTGCACTAGGACAATTTAAAGGATTTTTAATTTGTTTTATCTAAAACTGTAACGTGATATTGAACACAAGTACAGGATCCCGTCGCTGCTTCCAATTATGTTGGAAAATGGGTTATTGGTAGGGCAGGTAGGTACCTACACCTAGCAACAAGCCACAAACCTCCACATAGGTACAGTTAGGTCTCAGTAAATTAATCCCAGCTCTACCCTTGGTAGCTTGGCATCGAGCGTCAAGGCTTAACTTAGGAGACAAAGTGTAAAGCATTCAAATATCACAAAACAGTAATTAAATAAAACACAGGAAACAGTTTAAAAATCCAAAACCAATTTATAAAAATAGCTTATATTTTTATCTTTAAAATGACACAAAAACGATTAAAATCGGTTCAGGGGAACCGGAGATATGAATTTTTAAAGTATTATTATTTTCTAGCGCTTAGAAACAAAAAGCGCCAATCGGGTCATCTGGTTGCACCAGGACCGGGGCAAAGTCAAACTTTCAGGCCGACCGCGATGGAGCCCTGCTCGGCTACAAGTCGCGGGAGGCCTCGGTTAAAAAGTTACCTTCTGACTTAGTCTTTATTTTGAAGTTTTTCTTCACCGGGACGAACCTGCCAATTGGATCCGACCTCCTGGAGCCCTTGTCCGGATACGCGAAGTCGGTTTCCTCGGTGGTGATTTTTACCTTCGGACTTAGTCGTTTTTTCGAGATGAAAATCCTTCGACCGGGGTAAACCTGGATCTTGATCCGACGTCCGTGGAGCCCTTCTCGGATACGATGGCTGGAAGGTCCCGGTCAACTTTTTACGTTCGGACTTAGGGCCTGATTCTAACTTTGGAGGACGGTGTTAAACCGTCCCAAAAACGGCGGATATACCACCTACCGTATTACGAGTCCATTATATCCTATGGAACTTGTAATACGGTAGGTGGTATATCCGCCACTTTTGGGACGGTTTAACACCGTCCTCCAAAGTTAGAATCAGGCCCTTAGTCTCTTTTTTGGATGTTTTTCTTTACCGGGACGAACCACAAAGTCAGGCCGGGTCGCGGTTGAGGCAAGCCGGCTAGAATTTCTGCGTCGGGTCGGTCACTTTATGGAGCTTTTTTCCAAAAATTCTCCAATCTTTTCCAAACTTCTGGGGCTTCACCCAGATGTTCTTTTAAGGTTCTTTTGGGGTCCACAGCTCACCCCAAGGGTCCAGAAGTTCTGTGATGGTCCTTGGGAAGTGCGGACTTCAACTCCCAGAATGCACCTGGCGCAAACTCCTTTTTGGCCACTGGACAGTGGTCAGCTGGTCACTTTTTCAGGAGTTGGTGCAGGGGACTCTGGTTAGCAATTTTTCACCTGTAGCAAACAGGGAGTCCCTCCTTGAACCAGTGGAAGCCAGGCAAAGTCCTTCTTGTGGTGAAGCCCAAGTGTGCAGCTGGTGCAGTCTTTCTGAGTGCAGGGTCCAGGTGCAGGCCAGGGGTCCAGCAGGGCAGTCCTTCTTCTCTTTGTAGTTCTTTCTTCTTGAAATTTGGTGGGGATCTGAGGCGTGGGTGCAGGTCTGCCAGTTTTATCCTTGCTCCTGGGTGAAAAGCAGGGGGGCCCTGGTTCTCCAATCAGGGACAGGGTCGTCCCCCTGTGATGACCACTTCCTGGGAAGTGTGGCAAAAATCCATCCCAGAAGGCAACAGTCTCTAAAAATCCAAAATGGATGAATCTGATTTTTGGAGGAGAGATCTGGCTGAGCCCACCCACTGGTGTGGCTAAAAATCATAAACACACCCCTCTCCTGCCCTCTCCTAATCTAATCAAGGGGGCACCTAGCTGTCTGGGGTTGCAGGATGTGGGGGTGTTGCTGGGTGCTGCAAATGTCCTTCTCTGCCTTTGAAGACCAGTTTGGCAGCCCTCCCCCTTCCTGCCTCACCATCTGCTGAGGGGAGATTCTCTCCCCCAAGCACATTCCTTTGTGTGAAGTCAGGCCACTTCACACCTCATTAAAGTAGCCTGGCAGAAGCTGCTGCAGGCTGGCCAATCAGAGCACAGCAGCAAAAACAATGCAGAGCTGAAATTGGCAACTTTTTAGGTAAAGTCTAAACTTTTTACCTGCACTAGTTATATTAAATCCAACAACTGGAAGTTGTGGGATTTATTATAACAATCAATTTGATACCAAATTCTTGGTATGTAACATTTAAGGAGACTTTAAAATTTTAAATGAAGTCTGCCCATTCTAGCCTATGAAGGCCATTTACTTCAATGAGGGAAAAACGAATTTGGCTGTTTTTACCTCACCAGGGCTTATAAATCTACTTTTATAAAGTCCCTGCTTATAGTTACATGGCACCCTGCCCTAGGGGCACATAGGGCACACCTTAGGGGTGACTTATATGTAAAAATAAGGTAGTTTAAGACTTTGGAAGTACCTTTAATTCCAAAGTCGAATTTGCATATAACTTTAATTTAAAAGCAGCCAGCAAGGCAGGCTTTCTTTTAAAATGACACTGGGCACCTCAGCAATGCACCTAGGTGTGCACCACCTATGCTGTGGTCCCTAAACCTACATGCCCTACCATATACTAGGGACTTATAGGTAGGTTTACTTAGCCAATTATAATTCGCCTAATTTGCATATCCATTTTACACAGAGCACAGGCCCTGGGACTGGTTAGCAGTACCCAGGGCACCATCAGAGTCAGGAAAACACCAGCATAAAGTGGAAAATGGGGGCAAAAAGTTAGGGGGCCTCTGCAATCAGCCCCAGTTTCTCACAGAGGAGGAATGGACTCTGGTAAGTCTCACCTTCACTACTTCATCCCCCCCACCCCACCAGCATGCCAACTGATACCCCCACCCTCACCCCCATCACATCCTGCTCCTTGCAAATGTCTCCACATCACAGCCCACCCATCCCAACCCCAAGCCCTGCATGCGACCACAAAGCATGGACACCCATCACCAAAGCATGCCCACTGCACATACCCATCCCCCACCAAATCACCGTCACAAAAGCCCCCACACGGGAATGCAAGCACTGGGGTACAAGGGCACCCACCCATTACTCGCTATGGCACACACAAATGCAATAACCATACTTTTATACCCCTGCAGGACCCGAACGCCACGTCACCGCGCAGGAGGGTCCATAAATGTCCACTCCACCCCAGAAGAGGCCCACAGTGAGGACAGCACCTCTGTCGACCAGGATCTAGATGACCAGCCCGGCCCATCGGGGACCTCATGACAGTCGGTTCCCCTCAGACAGCCACAGCTCATAGCAGACCTTCCCCCCTCTGGGAACACCAGCACAGCACCCACCCAGCGGGCCCATCCCTCAGTCCCCAGGACACGTCAATCAGCGGTGTGTCCACCACTACAGGGCACCCAGGTTAACCCCCCACCCCAACAACAACAGGGACCTGGGGGCAGTGGTAGTGGGCACACAGTCAAGGGGACAGAGGCACATGGAACAGGGGAACTGGGGAACTGGGAGGGCTGCTGTGCGACAGGGGGGGGACAGGCCCAGGGAACCCACTCTCCACGAGGCCCTCTCCTCCATCATGGGAGCCTACCACCACTCCCAGGAGACGATGGCGACGGTCCTGGCCAGGTTTCAGGAGATCCAGCTTTTGCAGGAGGAACAGTATTTGGGGTTCAGGGAGGAACTACGAAACATTAGTTCCGCCCTGGCCACCATTGTAGGGGCTCTGAATCAGGTAGTCACCACATTGCAGGACACTGTGGCAGGACAAAGGGCCCCTGACACTAGCATGGACCAAGAACTGCCTACCACCTCCGCCGGCGCTAGTGGACAGGAGGCCCCGCCACAGGACCAACAGGCCACCAGCACCCCACCCCCTGCAGAAGGAGAACCACCCCGCAAGCGGGCCCTGAGATCCAGGAAGAAGACAGAGTAAGATGCCTAGACCCCGCCAGGAAAGGATACCTCCCTGATTGTCATCCCACTGTCCCACATTGACACCCTGTCCATTCTTATACTGCCCATGCTCCACTTTCCACAGGCATTTGGACATAGCACCTGTGAGACTAATAGTCTGGACAATCCTCCACCATCACCCCTCACCGACTTGCAACCACCCACCAATATAGGACACTGAAATAAACAGTTATTCGACAAAACAATCAGGAGTCTGGCTGTGATTTTGTACTAATGTATTAGACATTACCGTCCCAAAATGCATATTTACATTGTGATGCCAACATACCACTGTCACACAGCTGTAGTCCATGGGGAAACAAAGCAGATGTCACACAGTATGGCCCACATCTCTGAAATTGGAAGGGAAAGTCACAACTCAGTTACCATACACAGGGGGAAAAGGTCAGACAGTAGAGAGGTAGTAGGGGTTAAGTATATGTAATATGACGGGTTGGACTCTTACCTGTGTGTCATTGAAAATACTGCTGTATTACTGTTTTCCTGTTGTCTATGTCGTCCTCTTCGTCTTCCTCTTCTTCACTCTCCACAGGCTCCACAGCTGCTACAACACCACCATCTGGACCATCCTCCTGCAGAAAAGGCACCTGGCGTCGCAAAGCCAGGTTGTGAAGCATACAGCAGGCCACGATGATCTGGCACACCTTCCTTGGTGAGTACAATAGGGATCCACCTGTCATATGGAGGCACCTGAACCTGGCCTTCAGAAGGCCGAAGGTCCGCTCGATCACCCTCCTAGTTCTCCCATGGGCCTCATTGTACCGTTCCTCTGCCCTTGTCCGGGGATTCCTCACTGGGGTCAGTAGCCATGACAGGTTGGGGTAACCAGAGTCACCTATTAGCCACACACAGTGCTTCTGGAGTTGACCCATCACGTAAGGGATGCTGCTATTCCGCATGATGTAGGCATAATGCACAGAGCCAGGGAACTTGGCATTAACATGGGAGATGTACTGGTCTGCCAAACACACCATCTGTACATTCATCGAATGATAACTCTTTCTGTTTCTGTACACTTGTTCACTCCTGCTGGGGGGTACTAAAGCCACATGTGTCCCATCAATGGCACCTATGATGTTGGGGATATGACCAAGGGCATAGAAATCACCTTTCACTGTAGGCAAATCCTCCACCTCAGGGAAAACAATGTAGCTCTGCATGTATTTCAGAAGGGCAGACAACACTCTGGACAACACCTTGGAAAACATAGGCTGGGACATCCCTGATGATATGGCCACTGTTGTTTGAAATGAACCACTTGCAAAGAAATGGAGTACTGACAGCACCTGCACTAGAGGTAAGATCCCTGTGGGTTGGCGGATGGGTGACATCAGGTCTGCCTCCAGCTGGGCACAGAGTTCCTGAATAGTGGCTCGGTCAAGCCTGTATGTCAGTATGACATGTCTTTCCTCCATTGTCGACAGGTCTACCAGCGGTCTGTACACGGGAAGATTCCTCCATCTCCTCGCATGTCCCAGCGGACGGTGCCTATGAAGGACAACAGCGAGCACAGAGTCAATCAACCCACAGGTACGTAACCACAGCTTGCACATAACACGATTCTCACTCCATTGAATGTTTGTATGAGTGTTGATGCAAGGCCTAGGTATGTGTGACGCAGTTAAAAGTAACCCATGTGGGCCCTTGAAATGGCGGCTGCCTGACCTGTGAAGTGTGACAATGGGATGTGAGGTAAATGTGCTGGTGTGGCACACCGTGGCGGTAGGCGGTCGAAGACCGCGGCGCAAAGCAGCATTGGTTAACATTGAACCCTGTGGGTCTCAGGAGCCAATGACGATGTGCGCCGGCGGTCGCGGTACGCACCGCCGAGGTACGCCCTGCCGCGGGCGTGACCGCCATTTTCTAACAGCTTAATCACTCGATACCTGATCTTCGACAGGAGAGGACCTACACTGCAAGTGCTGCTGTGACCTCGGTCTGGAAGAGAAAATGGCTCCTGCGACTGGGGAAAGGGCCCCTGCCTTCACTGCTCAGGAATTGGAGAAACTCGTGGATGGGGTCCTCCCCCAGTATGCGCTACTCTACGGTCCTCCAGACCAACAGGTAAGTACACTGGGACCATTCTTTGTGGCCAATGCCTGTGTTGAGTCGGGTGGATGAAAGATGGTGGGGAGGGGAGCGAATGAGGCATGCATCAGACGACGGATGACAGGATGTGCCACATGGCAAGGGTAGGGATGGGGGGCCACTCACATTGAGGGTGCAGAAGGTGATGACTCTTTTTCTCCCCCTGTACATTTCACATAGGTCAGCGCCCACCAGAAGATAGACATTTGGCGTGCCATCGCCAAGGACGTCCGGGCCCTGGGGGTCCACCACAGATGGGGCACCCACTGCCGGAAGAGATGGGAGGACATCCGACGCTGGAGCAGAAAGACGGCGGAGGCTCAGCTGGGGATGGCCTCCCAACGTGGGAAGGGTGCCAGTCGTACTTTGACCCCGCTGATGTCCCGGATCCTGGCGGTGGCCTACCCCGATTTGGATGGGCGCGTGAGGACATCACAGCAGACACAAGGGGGTGAGTACAACCTCATTCTGCTGACTTTGCACACAGTGGAGGTGTCTGGGTGGGGGATGAGGGCTGTGGGTATCCCTAGGCCAGGGTAATTTCTGTAGGCTAGGCCCCTCTGTAAGGCATGGCCCTGTGCCCCGCCCCCCACCTCTGTAGGGTGCCAAGTACAGTTATCCATGGCCCTGTGTCATCTATGTGTGCAGTTGTCGTCCATAGGCTTGTAGGCCATGTCCCACGGATTGAGTAGTGGACCCCAAGTGCGCGGCGTAGTGCAGGGGGCTTCTGTGTCTGTCCTCTCCGCCAACGGTGTCGCCAATGCATGCACTCAACATGTCTTTATTTCCCCCCCGCTTTTTTGTGGTCTTCCTGTTCATGTGTGCATTAGCATCATCAGGCGGAGGAGAAGTGGCATCGGAGCACGAGGGAGCTGCATCCCACATGGCCCTGGAGGGCCATGCAACGGATTCCGAATACACCAGTGGGGCGGAGGGCGAGGGGAGCTCCACAGCGGAGACTCGTGCAGACATTAGTGACACAGACTCGTCCTCTGAAGGGAGCTCCCTTGTGGTGGCGGCAACATCCGTGCCCCTCGCACCAACAGGTACAGCCACCACCCAGCGCACCAGCACCGCCCTCCCAGCAGCCCCTCAGCGTTTGCCCCGTGCCCGCTCACCCAGGAAGGTGGGCATATCCTTCGCCCCAGGCACCTCAGGCCCTGCCCCTGTCACCCCTGCTGCCCTCAGTGAGGAGGTCATTGACCTCCTGAGGACGCTCATTGTTGGGCAGTTTACCCTTTTGAATGCCATCCAGGGTGTAGAAAGGGAGGTGCACCAGAGTAATGCATACCTGGAGGGCATTCATTCTGGTCAGGCTGCCCATCAGCGATCGTTCAACACTCTGGCCTCAGCACTGATGGCAGCAATTGTCCCTGTCTCTAGCCTCCCCCCTCCAACTTCCTCCACCCATACCCTATCACCTGTACCTCTGCCTATCCCAGACACACCATCAGACCAGCCTGCACACACCTCAACACCCAAGGGAAGCTCATCCAGACATAAGCACCACACATCACACAAGCATTCACACAAGCAACATCCACATACAGACATACCAACACCCACTGCCTCCACTGTGTCCCCCTCCTCCTCGTCTCCCTCCTCCCTCCCTGTCACATCTCCACTCACACCTGCATGCACAACATCTTCAGCCACTACGTCCATCACCAGCACACCTACCAGAACGCCCCGCACACGTGCAGTCACCACCCCCACTACCATTTACACATCCCCTGTGTCCTCTCCCACTGTGTCTGTGACCCCCTCTTCCAAGCTACACAAACGCAGGCAGCCACCCACCCAATAGCCATCCACCTCACGACAGCATCCAGCCCAAGCACCTGCACCCAAAGACTCCAGACTGAAGACTCCTACAACCACAACCTCTTCCTCCACTCCCATACCCACTACACCTACCCATCCCTCTGTTCCTAAATTGGTTTTCCTTTCTAAACTTGACCTCTTTCCAACAACTCCCCCACCCCGTCCATCTCATAGGACTCCAGTCAGCACCTCAGCCACCACAAAAGCGGGACCTGTAATGACAGTGTGCCATGGACTGTGGAGTCCCCCACCCTCAAGGGCAGCCAGTTCAGTAAGGAGCCAAGGCACGGCCAGCCCGCCCCGGTAAAACATCCGAAGATTGTCAGTGGCCGGCGCGAGAGACCGAAGACACCAGGGACCAAAATCCCTACCATGGCTCCGGCAGGAAGTGTGGTGCCACCTGGCACACCGCCAAAGGTGGGGAAGGGCCACAGGCGAACAGGGAAGGCTGGGAAGGGCAGCACGCCCGACAAGTCCGCCAGCAGCCCAGCTGGCCAGGAGGGCCCCGCCTGCCCCATCCCAGGTGGGCAGGAGGACACCCACAGGCCCGGTATTGCAGCCCAGGAGGGCCCCGCCAGCCACACGACAGATGGGCAGGAAGGCACCGCCAGCCACAGGTCAGGTGGCGAATGACCTCCATGCCATGGCCGGATCCGCTGAGCTGGACACTCATCCGATGCACCTCTGCACTGGGCACCGCCGTCTCAAGCACCGCTGAACAGGGCCCTTCATCTCAAGCACCGCTGAACTGGGCCCTTCATCTCAAGCACCGCTGAACTGGGCCCTTTATCTCAAGCACTGCTGAACTGGGCACCGCCGTCTCAAGCACTGCTGAACTGGGCACCGCCGTCTCAAGCACCGCTGAACAGGGCACCGCCGTCTCAAGCACCGCTGAACAGGGCACCACCGTCTCAAGCACCGCTGAACTGGGCACCGCCGTCTCAAGCACCGCTGAACTGGGCACCGCCGTCTCAAGCACTGCTGAACAGGGAACCGCCGTCTCAAGCACCGCTGAACTGGGCACCGCCGTCTCAAGCACCGCTATCCCATTGGCGGAAGGGGCAGGCCCGCCTCTGTGTCGGGCAGGGCTGCACGAAGCACTCTGGGCACCAGTCCCCCTCCAGAACCAGTGGAGACTGTTATCCACTTGTGAGACTGTGGCTTTGCACTCCCCAGGATGGCACAGTGGGCAACCCACCCACTGTAGAGACTTGAGAGACTGTGGCTTTGCACTCCCCAGGATGTAACAGTGGGCAACCCACCCACTGTGTAGACTTGAGAGACTGTGGCTTTGCACTCCCCAGGATGGCACAGTGGGCAAGCCACCCATTGTAGAGACTTGAGAGACTGTGGCTTTGCACTCCCCAGGATGGCACAGTGGGCAAGCCACCCACTCTAGAGACTTGAGAGACTGTGGCTTTGCACTCCCCAGGATGGAACAGTGGCCATGGAGGCCCCTCGTGGATCTGGCGTCATGGACTCATCTGGCTGAGGTGCCCCCCCTTCCCTTCCCCCTGAGGTGCCTGTAGTTTTGCTATCTGATGCCCCTGCAGTGTTCTCTCCGTTGGAGTCAGGTATCCTGTGTGGGCTTTGCCCATGTGATTTGGGCCCAGTGGTCCACGGACAATGCCCGCTACGATGATCGGACTTTAATTTAAAATTTGTGTATATAAAGGTTTTAGATGTGTGATATATTTTTAAGCCAGTGATACAATATATTCCAATGTTTAGAATCATTTCCTTTTGTCTTTGCATTCTTCCGGGGGGTTTGGAGGGTGTAACCCTGAGTTGTTGCTATGCATTGATGTGTGTGTTGTAGTGGGTGAGGGTGGGGGTGGGTGTGTCGCGTATGTGTGTCCCCATAATTTTTTCCCTCCCCTGTGTCGTAGGTGCAGTACTCACCGTTGTCTTCTGCTCCGGCATTCGTGCTCCTGGTAGAGGAGCAGGTAGACAATCGCTGGGAGGATATGGAGCTGTCCAGATTCCTCGTGGGCTCTATGGAGGTGAGCGTTTTCCGTTCGAAATGGCTGTTTCCGCCTTGTTTTTATCGGCGGGGCTACCGCCCCGGAAAAGGTGGCGGATTGGTTGTGATGGGGTGGGCGGTACATTGACTCTCGCCTGTCTGTTGGCGGTGACCGCCGCGCTGTTTGTTTGTCCCGCCGTGGCAGGCGGTGTGTTGAAGTGGCAATCTCTGTTGGCGGTTTCCGCCAGGGTCGGAATTCCATTTTTTTTACCGCCAGACTGTTGGCGGTTTAGCCGCCGCTTTAACACCAACCGCCAAGGTTGGAATGACCCCCAAAGTATGTAGGTGCTGTTTATTTTAAAGTGCTGTAGTGCAATATTTACATAGTCCAGGTCTGTGACCCCATTAGTGTAAAGCTTTCTATTGTGACGCAACACAAGTGCAAGGTTGAGGGACATGTCATTGGACATGCTGAGTGTCATTCAGTGCAGAGGAACATGATTTGCCAATTGAGTAGTGAGAGACAATTAATTGCAGTCCATAGTGAAAAGGTTAACAGTGTGTCAGTGAAGAGTGCATGTAACCAACTGTAGCAACACTGGCATGTTGTCAAGCACAGGACAAAGGAAAATCAGTGCCCATGTGGCATGGGCTGGTGATACCGGGTACTTCTACGGGTGAAGATGATTTGGCCAGCTCCCACTGTATTCTCACTACTGTCCTCTCAAAGGTGGTCCCTGTGTCATCAGAGTCCTCAGCTGTGTTTGAGCTGGTAGGTCGTACTATTGGAGTGGTGGGTGGGTCCTCTGGGATGGCTGCTAAATGAATGCTCCACCTTGCGACTGGAGGTGGTGTCTGGAGGGTTCCCAGGACATCTTTGAGGGTTTCCTGGCTGATGGGTGTCAGCTGGTCATCCAGGTCATCACAGTAGTCCAGGACAGGCAGATCTACAGGAGAGCCATTGTTCTCTGCAATGAGATATTGTACAATTAGTGTGTTTGTGTTGTGCCAGTTGTAATGTGACGTCACTGACTTCCTATTGGTGGTACAGTGTAATCTTAGTTCCCATGCATTGTTCCTGTCATTAATGTTTGCAGTCTCTCAGCCCTATGCCCCACCTGCAGGTCACATGTAGTGAGGGCAGTTTGGGCAATTGTTTGCGTCGCATCTTCTAGGTGTGGGTTCTGTCCAAATTTTGGCTTGCCACCTGCTTGTTCTCATCAACCCTCCCTCTGCTTCCATTTGCATGGTCAGGCCTTGCAATGATTGTTTGTGTGCTGATGCCACAGCACCACACATAACAATATGGCCCAGTCCCAGTCTATCATTTTTCACATACACCTATGCGGTGCTGAGACCTAGCACCACACCATGCTGGCATTTTCATGAGACAATACAGGTGTTACATTTGGTAGTTTCTCATGTTGATGTTTGTACATGTGTGCAACACTGCATCGCACTGATGGACCTGGCAGAGTTTCATTTCCTCTTGTGACTGTGTGGGTGTGTTTGCCTTCCTACACACATATGTCAATGTAGTTGTCTTAGCACTATGATACCTGAGATGTTGCATGGTGGCATTGCATCTTTTGTGACACAGGCAAGGGTAAACCCAGGGATGGCCAGCATGGCCCCAGTTTACTGCTGTGTACATCATTATGTATGTGACAGTGCCTGATGGTTAATGAGTCTATGGACATGACTAGTTCACAGGAGTTGCACTTGGATGGGGATTCATGGGAATTGAACACGTAGTCATACTGAACCCTCATTTCAAGTGTGTTTGTTCCATGGTCACCTAACTGCCATTTCCTAATTGACCAGCGCACACAGCACAGGTATTTTTGGCAAATGTTGTCAATGGTGAATGCCACTTGAGCCAAAGGCCTGAGATTGGGCATTGTCCTCTAGTTTACATTCTGACAATGCCAGCTGTCCTGTGACACCAGACCAGTTTTACGTTCTACCCTACCCTCCTGCTCTTCTGCAGCATTTCACCAGCCTTGGCATGGCTGTGTACACCCATGCAAAGGATGTTGGCGTTGTGTTGTGCTGTGCCCCTGGATGCACCTGCACAACCCATGCACCTGGCATGGGCAGTGCAGGGAGTCACGTGCCGTGCCCCTTTGCCCTTTCTACTGCCTGATTTGCAGGGCTGACATGCATTGTGTAGTAGGTATGTGCCTCCCCTTCTCGCACTTGACATTTAGGCATTTTGGTCCTCCATGCAACTTACCCTGCATATGTGTTGTTAGTTTGCACTGTCCTGTCCTGCAATACCAGTGACGATTTCCTCCGGGATGACGACTGCAACCATGTCCTGCATCTCGTCTAAGTCCTCTTGTGGTGCTGGACTCCCACCTCCGGTCTGCAGTGCTGCCTTCCTGTTCCTTGCCATTTTTTTCCTTTGTCCTCCGCTTGCAGTCATGCCAGCATTTCTTGCACTCAGTGTCAATTCTCCTGACCTCTGCCACACTGTTAATCTTGTCCACAGTCTGTTGCCAAATTGCCTCTCTCCTCCCAATTGGCAATTTAGAGGTGATGAAAAGTTGATGCTAGTGCTCCCTCACCTCTCTCACCAGTATTTAATTCTCCTCTGCGCTGAAGCAACACTTCCTCTTCTTCTTGTTTCTCCCCTGTGTCTTGTCTGTGTCCTCCTGGCTGGTTCCTGGTTGTCTGGGGTCTCCCTGGGGTCTCACCTGGCTTCTGGGATCCATTATAAAGGTCCTTTGCACTGTTTGTTCTGTTTCGTTGCTTTTTTACGCTATTGCAAGGAAAAATGGCGCATATCCGTTTTATGACGTGTTTCCATGTCATAAACCGGATTAGAGTAATATTTCCTGCTTTAACGTCATTATGCCTTACGACAAGGTGCAATGGTTAGCGTCAGCAAAAATGACTCTTACCTATTCTTAGAGCCACCCAGCATCAAAGTATAAATATGATGCACAGGTGGTGTTAAGAAATGGCACTAGCCAGCGCTAAACTTTTTGATGCAAAATTGCATTAGCACAGTTTTGCATCAAAAAGTATAAATCTGGCCCATAGTAAAGACGCTAAGCACTGATCGCACCTGGCACAGGCTGACTTACTTTGGTGTAACATAATTCAGAGCCATTATAGCTTGGCACTGGCCCAGGTCCAGATTCACAAATATTTCTCTGTGTAGTTATATCTTTCTCTTATTTTAGCTGAAAAATACTAATACATTTCCAGGAGTAATGTATTCTCCTGTTTCATAAAACATTTCCAGAGAGCAATACGATTGTGCTCATGCAATTTATGATGAGCGTCTATGTATGGAGTAAGGCACACCATCTCACAATGCAGGCTGTTTCAATAAGCATCACAAAAGTTGAGAACCAATTGCACAGGATCATGACTGATGGAAGTAGAACTCATCCGCTGCACTTAAGTTCTCCCAACAGCATGACCAGATAGATAAATGGCCCCTATTCACAAAGCCTATCACCATGTGCAAGCATGTCATAGTCCTTGAAATACATCAACCAGCCCCATCTAATGATTTAGTAAGACACACTTCATCATGGGGAAAAAAAAAAACTTTATGAACAGGCCCAAGTCACATCTTGGTGATCACATGCAGACTTACTACAATGGAGGTATGGAAAGCAGGTGATCGGAAGGAAAACATACAGAATCATTTGTCAGCCAGATTATGTACTGCTAGCTCTTTGAAAAGTGATTGTGGTAATATCTACATTGAGCTTATCATTTTGTGCGAGTAAGAAAGTAAGGGGTATATTTATACTCCGCCTGTGCAGAATATGCGTCAAACATTTTGATGCACATTCGGAGCAAACTTTGACGCCCGAGCCCGCAGATGTCAAAATCCCACTGTGTGCGTCATTTTCTGGATGTGGGAAACCGCCTTGCGTTAATGATATGCAAGGTAGGCGTTCCCGTCCAAAAAATGACTCAAACACCCGTGCGCCTTATTTATGCTACTGCGCAAAAATCCCGCACGGCCGGGAGGTGGAATCGGAAAATTACGCACATCCCGATTGGCATAAAAAATTAACGCCTGGGTCAGGGCAGGCGTTAAAATGGGGCAAACACACCTGTATTTAATGAAACCACAGAGAAGCAACAGCAGAGCTCCAAAAGGAAGACATGGAGGTGCTTCTCATCCAGCGTGCACGCAGACGCAGAGCACAGGAACAACAACAGCAGCTTCCACAACACCAGCAGGGACCCTAAAGGCAACGCAGAAGGCAGGAGAGAATATTCCGCACCAGGACAAGGCTTCATGGCCTCAGGGAACATGACATCATCCAAAGGTACAGGTTGAACTGGCAAGCCATTCAGCAAATGCTGCGCAACATTGAGCCACAGTTGGCACCCAGCTTGCAGACACCCCGCACCATCCCATGCCTGGGTCAGGGCAGGCGTTAAAATGGGGCAAACACACCTGTATTTAATGAAACCACACAGAAGCAACAGCAGAGCTCCAAAAGGAAGACATGGAGGTGCTTCTCATCCAGCGTGCACGCAGATGCAGAGCACAGGAACAACAACAGCAGCTTCCACAACACCAGCAGGGACCCTAAAGGCAACTCAGAAGGCAGGAGAGAATATTCCGCACCAGGACAAGGCTTCATGGCCTCAGGGAACATGACATCATCCAGAGGTACAGGTTGAACTGGCAAGCCATTCAGCAGCTGCTGCGCAACATTGAGCCACAGTTGGCACCCAGCTTGCAGACACCCCGCACCATCCCAACAGAAACCAAGCTGCTAGCTGTACTACACATGTTGGCAAGTGGCTCCTTTCAAACCACTGGCTCCCTGGTTGGTGGGATCTCACAGCCATCATTTTCCGCCTTCCTGCCCAAGGTACTGGATGCCATCATCATACTCACACCCCACCACATCTGCTTCCCAAACACACAGCAGAAGCAGCAGGAGACAAAACAGGCGTTTTACCTTATTAATGGATTTCCACACGTCCTTGGTGCTATTGACTGCACACATGTACGCCTTGTGCCACCTGCTGCAACGGAACATCTATACCACAACAGGAAGCACACACACCCCATCAATGTGCAGGCCATTGTGGATCACCAGTGATTGATCACCAACATCGTGGCAACGTATCCTGGGAGTGTACATGATTCATTCATCTTCCGTCACTGTACCATCAATCAACACTTCCAGGATGGACGATATGGAAATGGACAACTTGTTGGTAAGTACAGAAAACTACTTATATACACACTGCAAAGCAACCCTCTAGGACAAACAACACATACACCACGACAGCGACATGTGAACAGGAACACACTGAGGTTGTGACACCGCTAGGCATGTTTGATATCCTCACCCAATGGGAGACACACCTAGAGACAAAGTATTGTTCCAAATAAAAACTGATGTCACTCCACAGACACAAGGGGAAAATGTAAAACAACACAATGACAAACACATTGTGCCAACTGGCATGACATCTGTGAAGATAAAACTCCAATAACACATCAATAACACCCAAACAAACACCCTTCCAGCCAATATGTACTGGGTAAGAGGTGTGGAATGTAATTTGCTGCAGGTCAAACACCGTGACTCACATAGCATTATGATGACTACAATAAAAGTCACATGCAATAATTGAGGCCATTCCAATATCTCACATTACTCCTGCTCTCACATTGCCCACTACCAAGAGGCAAGTGGACTGTGCGAAGAACACATCTTGATGGTACTATATGGAAGGTGTACATTCCTATACATATGCATTGTAACAAATTAACACACACACAACAGATGTACTGCCATACGGACCTTCTGAAACTCAAAATGACAACCTCACAACCAAGTTAGCCAGCTGAACTAGACCATGTGCAGTAGTCTAGGTCGACGTTACAACCTGAGTCAACTTGCCAAGGGCAGAGAAATAGGTCTGCATTGAACTTGTCACACATGTGAAATTAGTGTACAGTCAAATGTTAAGACGTCAATGATCACAACGTATGGAGAAGTTTGGCTAATTGTCACCTTGCAAAATGTAAGCGTCTCACTGATGTTTAAATTAATCCATTGCATATGTCAAAAGGTATGGGATTTCCAGGGTACATAGATGCAAACATGTTACCACCACTGTCTGTGTATCATCTCACCCCCAGTTAAGACACAGGGACACCTGTATCACAAGTTACAATGCTAGGGAGTGCACACTGTACTGCAACTCTCAAAATATACTGCTGACATCCGGTCAGCAGCCAAACACTCGTTCAGCCTAGGAAACAACCAAATGCTGATGGTACATCCTAGAAGCCTAGGAATCAACACAATAACACAAACACAAATGAATCACAGACAACACAAGAGAACTACTGCCATGCAAGGTGATATTAATGGGGCAAGCTACATCAACATTATCTCAATAATTTTCTCTTTCAGCTGATCCGGGGTATGGGATCCAGCCATGGATTATGACCCCATTTGGCAACCCAAGCACTGCAGCAGAGCGTGCCTACAATGAGGCACATAGGAGGACACGCACCATAGTCGAGAGGACCTTTGGAATCCTGAAGTCGAGATTCAGGAGCCTCAACATCACTGGTGGCAGCCTCCTATACTCACCAGAAATGGTCTGCAAGATCATTTTAACCTGTGCCATCCTGCACAACATTTGTGTACGAAGGAACATTCCCCTAATAGAACCAGAGCCACAAATGCCTGAAGAGGAGGATGCTGGCCATCAACATGAGGGGGACCAACCAAACACAGCTGCAGGATTGCGTAGGCGCCAACATATTGTCAACAATTTCTTTTTAATCAACTCACCATCACCACTGTATTAACATATGTAACTAAACACCTATAATAATCACATATCATGGTCTGGGTAATCATTTTTTCTCACCTTTATCTCTAACTATCAGAATAAGAGTGTAGCCTCATGGAGCATTGCTGATATACCGATCAGGACACAGAAATTTCCAAAGGAATTGTAATGCGTATTATTCAACAGTCACATTCACACACACTGTAAATTGCACATATCCTGTACATTTCACCTTTGAAGGGCAATAGCAGAGTACCACACCTATTTCACACATACATGTTGGCAACATGATTCTTTGCAGCATGTGGCACACAACAAAGACACCATCAGTCAATGATGGAACAAAATGCATCATACATGAGGCAGTGGATGTGCAATTGCAACAGTAACATTAATGTATGGCCACACCTTTTACAGCAGTAACTGTTACATCACCTAACTTAGCAAGGACCATGTGTGACTAGAATTCCATATAAGTAGAACATAGAGAGCACAAGTGCCACACCTATGACAAGCATTGCGCATATGACATTCCATGTACATGTCAGCCCATTTCCTAAGTCCTGACACACCCATGTTCCTGGTCTCACCCCACCCGTCTTAAGAGGTCCCTGTAATGGTAATATGTGTACTCAGATATTCCCTTCTCTACACACACACAGACTAACAATATTAATCCAGTGTGCTTCACCCTTTAGTATGGTATGCCATAGTCATTGTACATCTGTCTCCATGGACGTCAGGTTAAATAATGCACTGGCTTGTAGTCTCTAAGCCCTGCTATCACCTGTAGATTGCTTCCCATTTGAAAGGTACTGTTGGCCAGTTGAACTCGATTCTCACCTACAGGACCTGTGAAAAACTGATGCAGCACGCACCTGCGAGCACCTCCATGCGGACCAGCCATTTGAACATGCACTGCCCTTGCAGATGCTTGGAACAGCATAGAAGCTGCCATTTTATCGATTACATTGTTATGCATTGCCAGAAAAATAAGCTGTGTAACACAGCACTTGGGTTTATGTGTCACCTTCCAAAACACAGAACAAACACAGTTTTCCATATCAACTGTCTTGTTCTTCCTCTGACCAGTCTCAGTCAGACCACTGAGTATGTACCTTGTGAAATTGCTGGATCCTGATTGACCCTGCATCCTGTTAGCCTGACTGCCACCTGTCTGTTCGTTACCCTAAAGGTTCCTTGTGGCTACATATGTATTATAATTGCTTTCCCAACCCTCACATTCCTCCGGGGGTATTTTGTCAGGTGGTTCTTCAATGCATACTCAAATACATTGTATAGCATAATCTGCTTATTTATCGTACCATAATTAGGAACATGTCTCCAAATACCCAAATCATGGCCTATCCCTTCTCTGGGTCTCATGTATGCATGAGTGACAAAGTGTGACAGTGTACCATGGCCGTATGCAGGGATTGGGTATGGTGCCTCCAGCAGAACCAGCAAAGTCAGATAATGTGCATGAAAAGTCCATACATTTTAGGACCCTGACAGTTCACACGCTGATTCACATTGCTCACAACATATTGATGGGCCGTGCGTGGTGAATAGCTGCGAGATTAATCAGCACAGAGGCTATGATGTTCCCAGATGCAGTGGGAACTTTAGAGGCCAACCTGTGTACAAATGTTGTAATGACACCTGCCGGTACAAGAATACTGAGATATGATCTTACTCAGCACACCAAGGTTGCCCTGTTGACAGTCTCATAACAAGTCTGCAGTGACAGGGTAGGACCATCCCCATGTGGGTTCTCAAATCCTCATTGGCTTTACTTCCATTGATCTCCGAAGGATACTCAGTAGATACAGGAATAGCCGCCACTGACTCATGACTAGACCTGGGCGTAACTGTGACAACATAGACCCCTAAAAATTTGCAGGATTAACATTGGCCCACACACATGAACCAGACACCTCTGTGCAATTGATCACTGGAAATATGTGGCCACGTGCTGCTTGGTCTGCTGGTCCGCCACTGCCACAGGAGAGTTGTGGCTCTGTCATATGACCTCAACTGTGGCGTGACATTACAAATGTGGTTCATCTTTGGCTCTCCGTATCAATAACACGGTACCCACTTAGTATGTACATGTGCCTGACTCATGGTGGGTTCACCAACAAGTGCCTAGGAAGCGGTATCCGAAATTCCAGGACATGTGATGGCCATGTTTTGGACCATTGACATGAAAAACTGTCTGCTATCTATCCGGTGTGTGCTTTGTAATTTGTGGTGTTTATGTTACCCAAAAACTAGAAAGTGCACACAGCAGTTGTTGCTACATGCATGACTAACACATGTCCTCTCTCATTTCCACACTGACTTGCATCTGAGGGTTGGACACATTGACTCCACATGCATACAAGCATATTTGTAATAATGCATCTTGTGATGGTCACACAGTGGGTCAACAACAATATTAGTAGCCAATGCACACACATTGAGCCATATGCATTGAGGTATTGTACTTATGTGCGTCACCTTGCTATCCTCTCCTGACGCCAAACATGCCCAATTTGTGCAATACATATATGTAGGCCACACGTTTGGCCATCTATTGCGTCAGTCAAGAGTGAAAATCCTGTACATGAAGTAGCAGATCATGGTCCGCAGTAGTATGATGTGTCACATGTGCCCATACACCGTCATGCCCAAAGTGGGTGCAATCAGCCTATCTCAGTATTGTCACAACTGTAATAGTACATTAAAATGGTAAAATGACCCAAATCCAGTTAATGCCTGAAATGTTGCCACATACGTGTCAAAAAATGACGCACACGCATCTAAAAATGTCACTTATGGCTGAAAAACGATGCATAATGCCCTGAAAGAACCATTGTCCCTGAGCGGTATCTTCCACACTGTGCCTCCGAAAATTGGTTAAGTTTAAAACTATTTAGAAACATATGGATGCGGGCTCAAATCTACTCCTGTGAGTCGAATGAAATGACACGCAGACTGTATTTTGAAGCATGACAATAAAAATGCCTGCCATTTAATGCAGGAAGTGATGTAACAGGATACTTTCACTTTCACTTTGCAGTCTGTGATATTTACTGACTGTGTGGCTGTGTCTCAATTTTCCTCTGTATATTTAGTGAATTTGTCTCCTGTGTGGTCTTTTTATTGTCTTTTTGTGATTAAAAACTTGTTGTAGTATCCTGTCCGAGTGTTTTTTGTGGTCATTTGTGTTGTAAACTATTATCTTTGTTTTGCTGGGAGTCTGTTGTGGGTAGTGTTAGATTGGGTATAGTTGGGCTGTGTTGGTAGTTTTGTTTTATTTTTTCCTGTCCTATTTTCCCCCTATTCTCCTTTGTTTCCTCTATCCCCTATTTCTCTTTTTGTACAACTATGTTGGGTAGGCCTCGTCTTGGCAGGATGGGAGAGGAGGAGCTGGGTGGATTCATTTGTCTGGTGTGCTATTTCCTACCCCTAATGATTGAGGCAGGTGGGCGTGTGATACAGGAGTATCACACTGAGGCACGGAGGCTCCGGTGGGCAAAGGTGTTGCATCATCTGAGAAGGATTTATAAGACACCAAGAAACGAGCACCAGCTGAAGCACCGCTGGGCTGACCTTGTCTCCAGGGAGCAAGATCTGCTGGACCACCTGGGGATTGTGATAGGTGGCCCTGTTGGTGAGTACAAATCATGTTAATGTGCACGTTTAATTGCTCTGTAGTGACATCAGCTGATTTTTACAATATCTGCTGGTAATGTTGTTGAGTGTGTGGAATGCTACTGAAACATACAGGGTCATATTTCTACTTTGTTAAGGACCACAATTGCTAGCTGTTAGGAAGCAAGAGCTCCACAAACGTACTGAATACATTTGAATTATGTAAATTAGTGTCGCCTTTGGGTCAAACAGCAACCCAAATCCGTAGCCAATTATGTATAGATATAGGCCACAGTTGCCTGTGAGGTATAGACATTTCCAACTCATTACCATCATTTGTTGATGCAACAGCTAGACTGACTTTCTAAACACAACATGAGGCTGACAATGAGTGCAGGCTTCACGTCAACTGATAATAGTAATGTGGCCCAAACATATGTCTCATGTGTGTCTGGTGAGTGTGTAAGGAAACCGATCATGGAAATTCCAAACATCTTAGGGATTATTGTGCCCCTCCTTCATTTCGGATACATTTCTGATCTGGATTTTGACACATAGGTAACAAGTTCTAGCTGCGTTCAGCTAACATCTTAGACTGGTATTTGTAGTTTGCAGTGCCACATTTCGATTAGGGATGGCTGGCCAAAGGTATGCACATGGGTTCATATCTCTATGGTTGGTGCAACTCATCATAGCTGTGCCACATCAAATGAAGAAACTGTGACAAAATGAGGGCTAACAACTGTCCCTGGCCCTCTGTACATTGTACCTGTGTGCCATAAATTTGTCATAGTCACAATGGCTGGTTGACTGGTAATGCAGTCCTCATGGAAAGTGGCTTTGGATGTCTCTCATGGATACACATGATGAGACGAATACACTCCATGATTATGTCTGCTCACTATTGAAGGAGCATGTTTACCACCACATGATAGTTAGGGCCACTGCATGTGTGCAGATATGTGTGTATCACTCACTGGAGACCCAGGGTCTGTACATGTTAGCCGTGCTATGTAGGATGCAGTATTATCATGTCTGAGAGGCTTTACTTTCTGAGGTAATCTTACACATAGTATTTGTCTTTGGTATTGTTCTACAGTGCACAGACATTGAGCACATTTCTCCCTTCCATGCCTTACAGGTGGACCGGCACCCTACACTGTTGGCAAGGTGGCTTTATTCGAGGACCCAGACAACTCAAGTAAGTGTTGATATGTCTGTTATGTGTTGTGTTTGCTGGTGATGTGTGATGGACTCCTGTGTGTTGGACACATAGCAAGGTGTGATGCGCTGGCCAATCATTTTCTTTGTTCCATGAGTGGAATATCATTTTATCACCATCTTTGAGTTGTCCAATCCTTATTCTATTCTCATATTTTGGTATTCTAGCTCAGTACTGTAGGCACGGCAATGTGAATAGGGATGAGTCATGTGGATAAAGCTTGATTCAGAAAGAGTCGCACTGGACCATATTAGTGAATTAGTCAGCCAGTCAGACCCAGACCAGAATAGGGATGCCAAATGCTTACCCACAGACTTCTGCATCCCTATTCACTAAAGTACTTATTGAACTGTAGGTTAAACTTCCTAGCAGCATTTAGCTCCACATGTAGTGCTACAAGTATGTGGCACTTGAGTGCAATGGCCTAGGTGTGCATGCAACTCATGACCAGAGGTGTTCCTGCATCTCTGTGTTTGTTCTAAGTCATGTATTACTGTTAGTAAATGATGTGGACAAAGGTCTGCATTTCCAAACATGAGTGTTGATGGGATTGGTCAAGGGCTAGCTGTCTCCTATTTGGAGATCCTCCTTACCTGTGGTGTGTGTGCTGGGCCAAACACATGTCCAGCTTTCCTAAGCTTCCTGGGTGTCTTTGTTGTTAGAAATTATTAGTTGATAGTCCACCCCCCCTCAGGCACAGGCATAGGGTTGTGAATAGTGTACCTAGGACTGATGATACATGTTAGGTACACAGACATGTAAATCAGTGAATCACTTGTCTAAACCTAGTATACACACTCATGTTTAGCATATGCTTACTATACTGGCAAGTCCATTTACAACTCGCAGATCATGTGGCCCTAGATTTCCATCCTGTACAATGACACTTGTAGCCCTGGCAGTGGTGGAGGATGTGCAGCATGATTGTTAGCTGACAACTGGCAGAACTATGATGCCAAAATCATGCCTGTTCTTACCCATCTTGTAGGGTTTGGATGTGCTATGTGTGATAGGACCTTTGTAGGCTGGCTTGCCATGTACTTCCTCAGGGACAATCAACGATCTGTATGATGATATGAGCTGTTACAAGTACAATAGATGTATTGACTGATTTACTTCTTGTGCCATTTCACACAATGCAGTACCTAATGATAGATTTTCTATTTGCCTTAACAGCTGCAAATATGACTCCCATCCATGTCAGGGAGTTTCAACTGCGGGCAATGAGATACGGCCACATCCTTGTTGTCGAGTCTGGGTACTGAAAAATGGCCTGCAGATATCGCCATGAACGAGCCTCCGGAGTCTGGAGGGCATTTGCACAAGGCGGCCCTTCTTTGCCTACCACACCCACCACCAGCACCACCACCACTACCACCCAGGTGGCACCACCAACAGCTGGGACTGTTGCAGGACCATCCACAGCAACTGCTCCTGGCCCAAGCACAGCACCACTTGCAGGGCAGCCTACTGCCATGGACACAACACAGGCCCATACTTCCTCGGCTGGCACCCAGACCACCCCTGCTGCAGCCATTGACCCTGCTGCTTTTGCACAAATGCAACGGAAATTGGACCGTGTCCTTAGGAAGATGAGCAGACTGCGGCAGGAGGTGCGACAGGTCGACCGGCTGGTGCGTTCCATCAAGAGGACCCTCCGGAGGGCCCACCTGTAGACAATGAGACGGACATGATTCTCTCCCCTCCCTCATCTTTCCTGGTTCTAATACTTTGTGGGTTTAGGGGGCTTAGTGTTAGGTTAGTATAGGCTGTTAGTTTAGTTAGTGTTAGTGGTTGGGGGGTGGGGGTTCCTGAATATTTCTACTGTTTATTTTTATGTGTGTTGGGCAATGTTGGGGTTCTTGTGTTTATAAAAATATATATATATATATATATATATATATATAAATATATATATATATATATATATATATATATATATATATATATTTGTGTAGTATAGGATAGTATGTGTTTAGGTTAGTATCTGTTGTCCTCCATGTGTCCCGTCTCATAAGGGGGGTGGGGGGTTGATGTTTAGAATGTTTCGTTAAATGTGATAAGTAAGTTTAACTTAGGTTAGTTAGGGACAGTTGTGGGTAATGAGTAGTTAGAGTAGATTAGGGTAGGTAAGTCTTTTCCCCGAGTTTTCACTTCTGTTTTTACTGTTTAATAAATATGTAGGTAACCCTTTACAGTATGTGTCACATGCTTGTAGATCAGGGCCTTGGCATGAGTGTACAGCGTCTCTTTTGTATTACATTTTGTGTCCTATGCTGCAAACACATCCCAACTGAGCTGTAACATTGGCAGCTACCCCAAAGCTACTTAGCTAAGATTCATCCATTCATTGCAACCACCAATCACAGTTACTATGGATCCCAAAGTGTTTTTTTTTCGTGATGTATGTTTTCAATGTCACATACTGTGCTTCCAGATTTAGTATTGGGGACACTGTGTTATATCTGACTGCAGTCTCATGTCCAAGGAAACCCTTATAAGGTGAGTGGTAGTAAGCTCTCTTGTGGTATAGTGTACATAACTCACATAGATCATTTGTTACACTGTTCAGCATGATTACTTATTTGGATGTATATTCATACACCTCCATTCATGCAATTTGGTGTGTGTTAGCTTATATTTGTGGGCAATGTTACATAAGTTAGTTTTGCATTGAAGCAACATTTTGAAGGCACTATTTTCTGGTTTTTACATCCCTTGAGGAAGCATTAATCTGTCCAACAAAGCATTATGGTGTATAGTTTATCTTTTCCTCAGAAATTACCCTCAGGAAGGGCAGAGTATGGTACAATCCAGGCCACTGTGCATAGTTATCAGCCCACATTATTTCAGGGCAGTTGTATTGACAATCTATGATAATTGACAGGTTGCAAAGTTCACTGATCTACTGCAGAGTTGATTTGTCACATTATACAAAGACAAAGTGGTTGTGTAAGTGCTATTTAGTGAAAAGAGCTGTAGTGCTATCTGTACATTGTCCATGATTGGGAGTCCATTATAGTGAGATCTTCCATTGTGATCCTACACAAGTGCAAAAGGACATGTCATTGGACATGCTGGGGTGAAGTGTCAGACAGTGCAGAGGGACAGGACTTGCCAATGAGTTAGTGAGAGACAATCACTGGGCAGGCTGACAAGATAAACAGTGGTTTGCAGAACAGTGCTTGAGTACAGTTGTTGCAAGACTGGCATGTTACAAAGCGCAGGACCTTGGTAATAGGTGGCCATGTGGCAGGGACTAGTTCTACCGGGTACTTTTACGTGTGAAGGTAATCTGTTCCTGGTCTTCATCTTCTGATGTGTGTGTTGCCTCCTCTGCCCTTATTGGTGGTGGTTGTGAAGGGGCAACACACACCTCAGTGTGTGTAGATGTGGAGTCAGACATCCCGGTAGCTGCTACCCGTGGGAGTCTTAAGGGCAGTACTGCTGCAAGGAGGATCTGCTGGTTCTAAAGAATAGCAGCCACATCACGATGGTAGGCAGCCAGGTCGGCCCTGAGGGGTTCAATGTTGCATTCATGCACGCGTTTACAAGATTGCTGTTGTAGGTGTTGGGTCAACTGTATTACAGCTGTGCTGATGTCCTTCAGCCTTTTTTCTACTTCCTGCAAGATAATGGTTCGCCCTTGCATAGCTGCTGCCTGTTCTTCAGTTGACATCATGCAGGAACGCACCCCCTCTAGGCTGGCTGCCATAGTTTGCATCCCCACCCGCACCTCCTTGGCCATCTCCCGCTGTACTCCGACTACAGTTCTCTCAAAGCTGGTGCCAGTGTCATCAGAGTCCTCAGCTGTATTGGAGCTGGCAGGTCGTACAATTGGGGTGGTGGGTGGATCCTCTGTGATGGCTGCTGTATCTGTGCTCCTCCTTGTGACTGAAGGTGATGTCTGGAGGGTTACAAGGACCTCTTGGAGGGTCTGGTGGTTAATGTTTTTCAGCTCGCCATCCATGTCATCAGGGTAGTCCTGGACAGGCATATCCGCAGGAGATCCATCGTCCTCTGTAATGAAATACGGTAGAATTAGTGTGTCTGTGTTGTGGCATTTGTGATGTGACATGCCTGCCTTGTGATGATTTTCACATTGTGATCTTGGTTCCTGTTCATTGCTCCAGTCTTTCAGATGGGTATTCTCCCAGGCCTATGCCCCACCTGCATGTCACATGTATTGTGGTCAGTTTGTGGACTTGTCAGCATCATCTCCAAATTGTGAATTGCCACCTTCTTGTCCTACTCAACCCTCCGTCTACTTCCATTCTCATGGTGAGGCCTTTCACTAGCTGTGGGTGCTCTGATGGCACTAGCACCACACTTAACAATCTGGACCTGCTCCAGTGTCTGATCTTTCACATCCACCTATATGTAGTTGAAATGTAGCGCATACTATGTATAGCATTGTTATGGCACAATATGGATGTCAGCATTGGTAATGTGTACTGCTGATGTTGGG
Organism: Pleurodeles waltl; assembly: GCF_031143425.1. Taxonomy (NCBI): domain Eukaryota; kingdom Metazoa; phylum Chordata; class Amphibia; order Caudata; family Salamandridae; genus Pleurodeles; species Pleurodeles waltl. Next base: position 920,537,712 of record NC_090447.1, read on the forward strand.
GAATGTGTGGTACATTGGATTGCCCTGATAGTCGTAGCAGTGTCATATTTCCTCCTCTGACTGTGCAGGTGTATTTCAGTGACCAGTTACATGTGTCCTCCCCCTCAATGCTGTTGTCTGAGCAGAATGACATTTGGGATGTTGCATTGTGACCCAGGCACAGGATGGACTCCGACAAATGCAGCATGGGTGTGACATTACTGCTTTGTTCCTCCTAATATGGATGACATTGGCTGATGTTTGCGGCACCTATGGACATTCACATTTGACAGGACTGGAACATTTGTCTTGTTTCAGGGCATTGTTAACGTTGTCATCCTAAACCCTCTAATTTGGGTGTGTATGATCCATGGGGACGTTACTGCCATTGGCTACTTGACCAGCACACACAGCAGAGGTGGTAGTGGCAACTGTTGTCAGTGTTACATTCCAGTTGTCGGTATGGCTAGAGGTTGTTAATTGGGCCCTAGTTATTGTAGGGAGTATAGTGGCTGACGTGTGACAGGATGTCAGTTTGACGTTGTGCCCTTCCCTCCTGGAGTGGCTCTACCTTTGCAACATCATTGGCATGGCAGCATACCCCCATGGAAAGGTTGTTGGTGTTGTGTAGTGGTGTGCCCCAGGTTTCCTCTGAATGGGCCATGCCCCAGTGCCATGCCCCTTGACCCATGCCACTCCATGTATATGATGACTAACATGCATTGTGTAGTAGGTATTCTCCCCCCGCTGGCAGTTAACATTAGTGCATTTTATTTCCCCATGCGACTTACCCTGCATGTGCGTTGTGTCGTGGTAGTCTGCGCTGTCCTGTCCTTGGATCCCTGTGACGATCTCCTCAGGGAAGACGGCTGCAACCATCTCCTCCATGTGGTCCAGGGCCTCCTGTGGTGCTGGACTCCCACCTCCAGTCTGCAGTGCTGCCTTCCTGTTCCTGGCTATCTTTTCCTTGGTCCTGCGCTTGCAGTCATGCCAGCGTTTCTTGCACTCAATGACTGTTCTGCGTACTTCTGCCACACTGTTAATCTTGTCAACAATTTGTTGCCATATTGCCTCTCTCCTACTGATTGGCAACTTTGAGGGGAGAAACAGTTGGTGCTGGTGTTCCATCACCTCTTTAACCAGGATTTCCTGCTTCTCTGCACTGAAGCAACACTTTCTTTTCTTCTTCTCCCTGTCCTGGGTCTTATGTGGGTCCTCCTGGCTGGTTCCTGGTCTTTTGTCATCTTCCTGGGGTCTGTACAAGCATCTGGGATCCATTTTGCCTCTCCTCTGCACAAATGGCTGTGTTTGCGGCGAGTTTTGACGCTATTGCGTCAAAAAACGCCGCATATCCTGTTTGCGGTGTCGTAAATTGTCTCACAGTCTTTTCCGTCACGTTAACGTCGTTTTCCTTCACGACATGATGCTGTGGTGTGCGTCAAAGAAAATGACTCACACCTGTGGTTTGCGCCGCCGTGCTTCAAAGTATAAATTTGACGCCCCACGGCGCACAGAAATGGCCTTAGCTGGCGGTAATATTTTTGATGCAAAACTGCATCTGCGCAGTTTTGCGGCAAAAAGTCTAAATAGGGGCCTAACTCTTTTTGGATGATCACCCCCTCAAATATTTGGACTGATATTGCACTGGACCCTATGACCAGGCCCAAATGCATGTGCCTCTGACGTCTCAAAGTATGTATACCTGTAAGTCCCTAGTACATGGTAAAAAATATACCCAGAGCTGGTGAGGTAAATGTCACTACTGGACTGTAGCACCTATTGTGCCACCACTGCAGTGCAAAGTGAATTCATGGCTCTAGGTCTGCCACTGTAGCCTGCTTGGGTAGCTTTTAGACTGCCATTTTAAAATGACAAAATACAACCTTTTGCCAAGCCCAAATTTTTCTATCTAATATTTGTATGTCACACCTAGGCAAGGACTTATTAACTCAGGAGCAGGGTGCTAAATATTAAAAAGAAGGGTCTGTTTTTTTACGCTTTACATGCACTGAAAGTGACAATTCAGAATTGCTGTTTTCATTGTAGCAAGGGTTGAAGTTTTATTGGCTATCAGGAGGTTATACTAGCTTATCTGCTAAGTGCTAACTTCCATTTGGGACCACCAAGGATAGTACTTCAAGGTATCAAATTCATTGTTACATTAAACCCAACCTATTGCTGAGGTTCGACTTAAAGTAATTTTTATCATTAGTGTGACTTTAAAGACAACACTTTCTAGCCCCAAAGTTCTAGTACCCATTCCTAATTAACTTTAGAAGTTGCCATCTGAGACAGCTTGTTATCTTCCTGCCAGAAAGTGTAAAGTGCTCTCAGAAAGTGGAACAAAAGGTCTGCAGGTGGGAAGAGATGTGACCTCCTCCTGGCAAGATTGCAAGAGGGCTCTGGCTACAGATGGACCAGCTTCAAAGATGCTGCAGACTCTAATGGACAAATGTGAGTCACCATGTAGCATGCCCAATCCTTTGTATAGGTAGATCTCTTTTAGAGGGGGGGAAACTGGTTGCAGAACTGGTTGTTCAGTAGGGGTGGACACATTTCATGGGTGTACCCATAGATCTGAAACAAGGAAGAAGGGTCTCAACACTTTGGATTTTGGGAGAGAGATGCACTCTGGGAGTGTTCAGTGCCAGCCCCATGGGAAGTGATGTAAGAGTGGGTAGGATTCCCGATAGGATATTTGCCCCCATTTGTTAGGCAGTTCTCCTCACCTACAAACTCAGCGTTGGCATAAAAGTGGCACCCCAGGCATGCAGCCTGAGAACACTGCTCGACTCGGAACGAACAATAAAAGGACTGCACCTACTGAACCCGTGGACCTCAAAAAGAATGGATGCACCACGAAATACAGCACCGGCTCAACCAAGACAGACCTTCAGAGAAAGAGAGCTACTACTGCTGTTGAACCAGGGCTGGACCTGTTCCTACCTGTGAAAAGCAAACGTGAGTGGACTCCAAAGGCTAGTTGGCTAGCCTCCTCTTGAGCTTCAGGGATACAAAAGATAAGGAACCCTGCACCTGAGCATTGAACAGCTGCCCACTTACCACTAGATATGCCCTGGACTCTGCTTATGTAACCTTTGAGATCATGCAATAGACCCCAAGGCCTCCCTGCAGGTCATTGACACTTGCTGGCACTGGAGTGTACTCTCCCCCTGCAAAGAAATGCAGCTTGTGAATCTAAAACAAAAGATAATTGCTTTTGGGCACATTTTGTCATTTAGGTGTCTATCTAAAGAATAAAAATATACAATAATTTAAAGAATTGGAGTGGGATTTTTATTATGTTTCTTATTGACCCTTTTTGTACCTATAAATGCTTTTCACTTGTTTCCCTTTACGTTGACAATAACTACTCTGTGGCACCTCTTCCCAGGACTGAGCTAACGTTTTATTTGTAGAAACCTAACTGAATCTAATATGGAATAGTGATCTTCTCATTTGCAATACATGCACAGATTAGTTTAGGTACAAAGTATCACCTATTTATATGTTATACTTAATACAGTGGTCTTTTTGTTGTAGCCCTGATGCAGTTTATTGTGATTTATTCTCTGTAAGTACTTTACATAATAATGTGGTGGAGTGCTGGATCAAATTGTGTTTGAGTTTGATAGGATATTTCTGGAAAGGGGGGTGAACTGGCCGACCTTCTAGACCCATATGCCCCCAATTAGTTATTTTTTTTGCACAATGCTAATTATTTCACCATGGTGCTAAGGTGAGCCAGTGGTATCTTGCTTGTGATTTGATCTGATGGTGTACCACTTAGTGTAAATGTCTGTGCAATGACAATCACCCAAGCTCAACATAGTATGCAGAGGAACATCATTTTATGATGCCCTCTGTTTGTGGCTGGTTTCACCTGGCTAAAGGAATGCATGCACAGACAGGTGAAGCTAATTTAGTAGATCTGACTTTATGCTGGAATAAGGGGCTTTCACACTATCCCAGCCCCATTACACCGTATTTACAGGCATTATCAGGGGCTTGGTGGACAGTGATGCAAAGCATTTCTTGGCACTGCATTCCTTTCTGGGCAAAATACATTTTGCATGTGAAAGTTCATTGCTTATTATGTTTTCTCAGCTTTGCACTGCAGAGTGATTCTTAGCACTGCACGAGTGGCTGCATAATGTTAGTAAATTTGTACCTTTGGGATCTATTTAGGTATTGATAAATATCAACATCACCACGTGAAAAAAACTTGTTAGTGTCACTTCTTTTATTTATAAAGAGTTTAATTTCATAGTAGAATTGTACTGATAGTATCGTATAGTAGTCATTTAATATCTAGGTTCTGTCATTTAGGGAGTACTTAGGCCCTCATTATGAACATGGCGGTCCGCTCCGCTCCGCCGGTGGTAGAAACCACCAAATAATTAAGCAAATGAAACACACGCATCCCGCGCACCACCCACCACCAGGAAAGGAGTCCTGCTGACGACGGCAGAGTCCGCCCACAGGCCGTCGGAAATGCCCAACCCGTCCATCAAATTATGAACCACCATTCCGCCATCAGTTCTGGGGCGGGAACCCCCGCCACACAAAGCCAGGCGGAAATGAAACAAATAGAAGGAAAGACTCACCGGAGTTCCACAAAACGTGCAGTGGCAGCCATGGACAGAGAGCTGCTGATCATGCCAGCCTTGTTCCTTGCCATATGCCTATACCATATATCCGTCATCGCCCCCCATCTCCGGAACATTATCAACAGCACGTTCGCCTCAGCCATCTTCCCCGAGAGCTGGAAACACGCAGAAATCAACGCCCTCCTGAAGAAACCCACGGCAGACCCCAATGACCTGAAGAACTTCCGTCCCATCTCTCTTCTTCCCTTCCCGGCCAAGGTCATCGAGAAGACCGTCAATAAGCAGCTGACCGCTTTTCTCGAGGCTAACAACTCGCTCGACCCATCCCAATCGGGATTTCGAGCCAACCACAGCACAGAAACTGCCCTCATCGCAGTCACCGACGACATCAGGACTCTGATGGACAACGGAGAAACAACCGCCCTCATCCTCCTGGACCTCTCGGCTGCCTTCGACACTGTGTGCCATCGCACCCTAATAACCTGCCTCCGCACCACTGGAATCCTAGGACAGGCCCTAGACTGGATCATCTCGTTCCTCTCCGACAGAACCCAGAGAGTCCACCTCCCTCCCTTCCATTCAGAACCCACCGAGATCATCTGCGGCGTACCCCAAGGATCCTCGCTCAGCCCAACCCTCTTCAATATCTACATGGGCCCCCTCGCCGCCATCGCACGCAAACATAACATCAACATCATCTCCTACGCCGACGACACCCAGCTGATACCCTCTCTCACCAAAGACCCAACCACCGCCAAAACCAACTTACAGGAAGGAATGAAAGACGTCGTGGAATGGATGAAGCTCAGTCGACTAAAACTGAACTTGCACAAGACGGAGGTCCTCATCCTCGGACAATCCCCATCTGCCTGGGACGACTCCTGGTGGCCCACAGCGCTGGGCACCGCACCAACCCCCTCGGATCACGCAGGCAACCTCGGATTAATCCTGGACCCCCTCCTCACAATGACCAAGCAAGTCAACGCCGTCTCGTCATCATGCTTCAACACCCTACACATGCTCCGAAAAATCTTCCGATGGATCCCCGCCGAAACCAGAAAGACAGTTACCCATGCCCTCGTCACAAGCCGACTAGACTACGGAAACACCCTTTACGCAGGCACCACCGTAAAGCTTCAGAAACGTCTACAACGCATACAGAACGCCTCCGCACGCCTCATCCTCGACATTCCTCGCCACAGCCACATATCTGCCCACCTGCAACACCTGCACTGGCTCCCCGTCAACAAGAAGATCACCTTCAGGCTCCTCACCCACGCACACAAAGCACTCCACAACATGGGCCCCGAATACCTCAACAGCCGCCTCTCTTTCTACACGCCCACCCGTCAGCTCCGCTCAGCCAGCCTCGCTCTTGCCACCATCCCACTGATCCGCAGAACCACCGCTGGAGGAAGATCATTCACCTACCTGGCAGCCAAAGCATGGAACTCCCTCCCCTCTCACCTAAGAACTACCCAGGACCATCTCGCCTTCAGGAAACTCCTCAAGACATGGCTTTTCGAGCAGCAGTAACTCCCCCCCTCCAGTGCCTTGAGACCCTCTCGGGTGAGTAGCGCACTCTGTAAATGCACTGATTGATTGATACCTACACGACCGAGACCGCCGAAGAAGACCACGACGGTAAGTACTGCAACCTACGATACAAGGAAGGAAAGGGCACAGTTACATACCCACCCACTCCACCTACTCTGCAACGCCCCCCAACCCTTCCCAGCAGCACAAGTCATACACCCCACATCAAGAGGTACGTACCCGACTGAAGGCCACTGCAACTTGACCATAGTACATACAATAGCCCCACACCCATAAAAATTTAAAACAAACACCAGGGTGGAACTGCGTGCAGCCCAAACACAGGCCACACAGAAACTTTAATTAGTAATTCACTGAGCTAAACAGTGCCAACAGGGCCAATGGCCAGTCCATAAAATTCACATTGTCCTTGGCCACAGCTGGCCACACCTGACTCCCACAAGTGTTGGGTACTGAACAGGGCACCATATGGGTATCCAGGCACCTCACGGAAAGGGGTGGGGGTTGGGGATGGGGATTTTCAACAGGGTGGGACTTTGACTTGCGTGAGGAGGTTGGAGGGGGTGGGCTTCTCCTTTGAAGGGAGTGGGGGCTGTTTGGCTTAGGATGGAGCTGGATGGCCTAGGCTGTGAGCGGGCCTTCTTCTTCACCGGGGAAGGGGCACAGGAATGGGAAGGCTGGACCAGGGTGGGCAGTGATGTGGAAGGAGCAGAAAGGGCAAGGAGGTGGGCACATTTGGGGAAAAGACGGGATGGGCCAGTGGGTTGGAACAGGTCTGAACGGGAGAGGAGAAGTTTCTTGGGAGCAATTGGGGTGGGTGTGGATGAGGGCGTGGGAGTGGAGGCAGAGGGAGTTGATGTATGGGGTGAAGGTGTGCGTGTAGTGGGTGCAGTGCTCACTATGCTGTGCTGTGGTGGATGTCTGATGGGTGGGTGTCTTGGTGCTTTTGTGTGTTTTGGGAGGTGGGGGGGTGGACACAGTGGGAGAAGACAGACAGCTAGTGTGGATGTATGTTGGGTGGGTGTCTACAAGTCTGGTGAGTGTGCTGCATGTGTCAACTACAGTAGAGGTGGTGAGTGCAGGTGTGGTATATGGGGTGCATGTATGGCTGTCTGCTATCGTGGTGAGTGCAGGAAGAGGAGCAGTAACAATGAGTGAAGGTGCAATGCATGAGGGTGTGGATGTAGAGGGGACAGACAGGGAGGCGGAAGAGGTGGTCACACTGGGGGAAGTGGACGTTGTTGTGTGTGCAGGTGTCTGTTGGCTGTGTGAATGCTTGTGGTGGGAGGTGTGGTGCTTGTGTTTTGAAGTGTGCTTTTTGTGTGTTGAAGTGCCTGTAAGCAGGTCTGATTGTGTGATTTGGACGGGTGAAGGGAGTGGGGTGCTGGAAGGGGTAGAGGAGGTTGGAGGGGGGACGGAATGGCCAGTGAAACTGGCTGCTGTCTGAGAGGAGGCCAGAGCCTGAAAAGATCTCTGTAGGACAGACACAGCACCATGAATGCCATCCAGATAGGCATTGGTCTGCTGCACCTCTGATGCCAGACCCTGGATGGCATTGACGATGGTTGTCTGCCCTACAGAGATGGTGCTCAGGAGGTCAATAGCCACCTCTGTGAGGGCAGCAGTGCTGACTGGGGCAGGGGAGGAGGTGCCTGGGGCGAATGAGATGCCCACCTTTCTAGGTGGGCGGGCAAAGGCAACTCGGTGGGGAGCAGAAGGGAGGGCGGTGATGGTATGGGTGGTGGCGGAAGATCTCACGGTAGTGGTGTGTCCACTAGGGTCCGCCACTGCCGGAGGACCCCCATTGGATTAGGTCTCAGAGTCACTACCTCCTGTGGTTGTAGCCTCCCCCGTGGAAGTCTAATCGCCCTCCCACCCACTGGTCCCCTGGGCATCCGTTGTCTCTGCCTCGGAGGATCCATGGGCTGCTGACTCCCCACTTGCCGATGCCTCAGCTCCCTCGTCTCATGTTGATTCTGTACCAAACCAACAAAAGAGAACAGGGATGGGGAGACAAAACAGGAGAGACACTTGTAAATAGCTGAATGCTGATACACAATGGCCAGACATACACCCACCCAGGAGACACACCCAACAGGCAGCACCATGCACTATGCCCATGGCCATGCCCCTGACTACTGAGCAGAATACTGACCTACACCCATCCCCTGAAATAGTATTGGAGCTGAGTTAGGTGAAACCTGACAGGGACACTCCTACACCCTTTGGGGAACATAGAGTAGATGGACACCAGTCAAATTCCCTGCCCTAAGCAGCATGAGCTCTATCGCACACACACTCATCCTTCCAGACTGAAGTATGGTCTGTGAGTACTCACCCCCTTGTGACTGCTGTGCAGCCTTCAAGCACCCATCCAGATCTGGGTACGCCACTGCCAGGATCTGACGCATGAGGGGGGTCAGTGCCCGACGGGCACCCCTTCCACGTTGGGAGGACTTCCCCAGCTGGGCCTCACTGATCTTTCACGCCCAGCACCGCAGGTCCTTCCACCTCTTTCGACAGTTGGTGGTCCGCCAGTTGTAGACCCCCAGAGTCTGTACCTCCTTGGCGATGGCATGCCAATGTGCCCTCTTCTGGTGGGCGCTGACCTAGTAGGGTGACACAGAAATGGAACACAGAGGTCAGGCACTTGCACGATGGGAACAGCTGACAGAATGTCAAACATCGGACTGACAGGACTCTCAGACATGCAGGACAGTGGCACGCAGCATTCCATGCACCATGGCCCATCCTGGCTCACCGGAGCACACATATGTGCAAGCCACTCCATCCATTACTCACACAGTGCCCCCCAAACCCGGACTCACCTGTACCTCTGGCAGTCCGTAGAGTCTGTCGTACAGGGGCAGGACACCTTCCAATAGCTTCTCCAGTTCTTCCTGGGTGAAGGCAGTGGTCATTTCCCCTGCGCCACGTGGAACATCCATAGCCAGAGGCAGGAGACAGCCGTACACAGAGTGGAGTACCTGTCTGCACGAGATCAGGGAGTCAAGTGATCAAACGGTGACGAACTCGTGTGCGTTCCGCGGCGGTATGCACCGTCACCGCCGGCGGCGATCATGATACACCAGGATTCCCCATTGGCATCCATGTTAGCCAATGAGGGTGCAAATAGTGGTCAACAGTGCCGTACGCTGTGACGTCAACCGCTAGCGGTATTAGGTCACTTCCACAACAAAGGGGCAGAACTACAGTAGGCAGACATTTTTCCATCACCTACACATCTTGAAATTCATTCTACTCACAATGCAGGGCCTACTAGTCACATGAAGCACCTAGGCCTCAAGCCATTGCGTATAGTAGCACACATGATTTACTCTGTTCCCTCCTAGTGATGTACATGTAAATCTGTCAGGTTGCAGTTATTGTACAGACACTACTATGAACAATGCACTGCATGTATTTAGCAAATATGCCAATGTATGTGTGCACATCACACCATTTTGTAACCCCTCAGAGGTACCGACCCTTGTGGCGAGGAAGGGCAACATCGGTGTACAGACCACTTGTGGATATGGGGACTATGGAGGAGCGTCAGATCATTATCACTTACAGACTCACACATGCAACTATTCAGGACCTATGTGCATTACTGGATCCTGCACTGACTCCTGGAAATCGTAATCAGCATGCCATTCCAACTGAGGTGCAGGTGCTCTCCGCACTCCATTTCCTGGCCACAGGCTCATTTCAAGTGACAGTGGGCATGGGTGCTGGTTTCTCACAGCCAATATTCAGCCAGGTACTGACAAGATTTCTGAAAGCATTTGTACAACATCTGCAATCCTATGTGCGATTCCCCCAAAGTGCTGACCTCTCTGCCATCAAGTCTGACTTCTATGCCTTTGCAAACATTCCCCATGTCATAGGTGCCATCGATAGCACACACATAGCTATCATCCCCCCAAGAGTGAGTGAACAGGTGTACAGAAACAGGAAGAACTTTCACTCCATGAACATCCAATTGGGGTGTATTGGAGACCAGTACATTTCCCATGTGAATGCCATGTTTCCGGGTTCAGTCCATGATTCATTTGTTTTGAGGAACAACAGTGTGCCACAGAAGATGGAACAACTACAAGAGCACAGAGGGTGGATCATAGGTAAGTTTGCCTGTCACTAACTGACACATTGCAGAAAACCAGCCTGTCTGACTAAGGGACATTACAATGACGACTCTGTATTGACCCTTTTTCTAGATGATTCTGGCTATCCAAACGTGCATTGGCTCCTGACACCAGTGAGGAATTCCAGGACGGATGCAGAGAGGAAATACAATGAGGCCCATGGATGTACTAGGAGGGTGATAGAGAGTACTATAGGTCTCCTGAAGGCTAGAGTCCGTGTCTATATATCTCTGGGGGTTCCCTGGCCTATGGGCCTGATAAGGTGTGCAGAATAGTGGTGGCCTGCTGCATGCTGGACAACTTAGCTGTGAGACATTGTATCCCCCTTTTGGAGGTGTAGGGTGCTATAGGTCCTGATCAGCTACCTTAGAGAGGTGAGGAGAGTGATGGTGAGGATGAGAAGGGGAAGATGTCAATTCCAGGAACCAACTGATACAACTCTACTTCCAATAACTGTCTGGGACTTAAGCCTGTAATTGTGGTTAGTGACTGATACTGTCAGTGTGCCATGTCATACAGGGGGATTGGTCATGATAGGCGAGACATGGAGCTCTTCTGTGTGGTACTCAAGCAATCAATCAATCATTTCATTTGTAAAGCGCACTATGTTCGAGGCGCTGGGGGGCGGGGGGGTGGATGAGCTGTTAGCGGTCGAAGAGCCAGGTCTTGAGGAGTCTCCTGAAGGTGAGGAGGTCCTTGGTCTGGCGTAGTGAGGTGGGGAGAGAGTTCCAGGTCTTGGCGGCGAGGAAGGAGAAGGATCTGCCGCCGGAGGTCTTGCGCTGGATCCTGGGGACGATTGCGAGGGCGAGTTTGGCAGAACGGAGTTGACGAGTGGGGGCGTAAAAGTTGAGTCTGGAGTTGAGGTAGGTAGGTCCGGTGTTGTGTAGAGCCTTGTGAGCGTGGGTGAGGAGTTTAAAGTTGATCCTCTTGTCCACGGGGAGCCAGTGGAGGTCCTTCATGTGAGGGGAGATGTGACATCGGCGGGGTATGTCGAGGATCAGGCGGGCGGATGCATTTTGGATACGCTGGAGTCGTTTGATGTCTTTTGTTGGGATGCCTGTGTAGAGTGCGTTGCCGTAGTCAAGTCTGCTACTGACGAGGGCTTGGGTCACCGTCTTTCTGGTTCCTGTTGGGATCCACTTGAACATTCTGCGTAGCATTCGAAGGGTGTTGAAGCAGGAAGAGGAGACGGCGCTGACCTGTTTGGACATGGTGAGGGCGGAGTCCAGGATGAAGCCGAGGTTTCTTGCATGGCTGGCTGGGGTGGGTGGGGGTCCGAAGTCGGTGGGCCACCAGGAGTCGTTCCAGGCCGAAGGGGTGCGCCCGAGGATGAGGACTTCCGTCTTGTCGGAGTTGAGCTTCAGGCGGCTGTCGTTCATCCACTCGGCAATGGCTTTTAGTCCCTTGTGGATGTTGGTTTTGACAGACGATATATGCATTCCCTCCTTGCCCAACTTGAAACACACATTACCACCACCAAGCACAAATTGACAATAAAGTTGTTCTCTGCCAGTTGCATCCATACTCCACTTTGTTCAACATTGAAGACAGGGAACAGTGTTACAGGTGAGAAATGTGTTTTATTGGTCGAATACAGTAAATTGTGCTATGTACAGTGATGGAAGTCGTAAGGGTTGGGTGTCCTCAAAACCGACTTGGGGGCAGCCCTGTTGGATGTCATAGGTGGGTCCTATTTGTAGTATAGTACTTCAATTTGCCCTCAGCTAAGTGTTGTTGGTGAATGGGTGGGATGGTTGGGATGGTTGCTTTGCAGTAGTAGCAGTGTCAATTGTTGGAGTGGGGCTTGTTCTTAGCTGGGTTTCCAGTGCCATATCTTGGCCTGAGACTACGTTTGGGTGCCTGCTGTGGAGCTTCTTGGGGTGGCATGTTTGGCCCTTGTGATTCCTGGGAGGGTATTTCCTGTGCTGTTTCTGCTGCTTGGGTCATCTGTTGCTGGTTTTCCAGGGCTGTTGTGGGGGGCTCTTGTCCGGTGTGGGTGTCTGACTGTTTGTTGTCCAACTGCAGCAGTGCTCCAGCAATGGTGGCCATTGTGGCATTGTGTTCTTTCCACTGCTCCATGGCCTGTTGGTGTTGTTGCTGCTGCATCCTCTGACTTTGCTCCAGGGTGGACCCAGTCTGTGCCAACCTGTCTTGGATATGTTGGTACACCCCCAATACCTCTGCAATGACGTCCTGGGCTGCTGCATCCATCCGGTGCCCTACCCCCTGACCCACTGGGGCACTTGAACTTGCCCTAGCCCCCTGTGCCTGTGTCCCCTGCTCAGGTCTTGACGTGCCACTTGTACTGGGGCCCTCACCTTCCTGCATGATGGGAGTGGGAGACTGTGGCCTCTGTTTCTGTGTTCCACCTGTCTGTGCCCTGGGTACAGTGGTGTGGGTATGCCTCCCCTGACATGCTGGTCTTGACCGGGTGTTAGGGGTGACAGTGGTTTCCTGGGTGGGGCTGCTGCACGGTGAGCATCCAGGGCTGTGTGAGGGGCCTGCCTGCTCATCAGTGTCCAGCGGTCCTTCGCCAAGGTCTTGTGATGTGCCTCTGTCTCCCTGGAGTGCTGTGGCACTCCTTGTCCCCTCCATTAGGGCTGCATGGGTGGTGGTGCCTTTTGGGGGACATAGACATGTCTGTTACATATGCCTGAGGGTTTGAGGTGTACAGAACAGTGCAATTTTGTGCTGGTGTGACTTTCAGTGGCCTTCCAGGGTGCCTTTGAGAGGTGGACATTGCATTTAGTGGCAGTGGTGGGGTTACATTGTGGTGAGGGGTATTATTCCATTGTGGGTACGAGCAGGGTGGGTGGCTGTGCACAGCGGCAGTGATGTGGGCCTGGTAGTGAGTTGTGGGTAATGCAGGGTGGTGGATGGGGTGAGTAATGGGTGGGTGGGATGTGGGTCGAGGTGGGTGTGGGTGGGGTGGGGTAGTGCATGCATTACAGATGTGTTGTATATGGGGTAATGGTAGATGACTTACCTGAGTCCATTCCTCTAGTGAGTACCTCTGGATGCAGGATGGCGAATACCTTCTCCTCCCAGGCGGTGTAGTCGGGTGGTGTTGGTGGCGGTCCTCCCACAGTCTTCTGCACTGCGATGTGGTGCCTGGATGTCATGCCACGGACCTTCCCCCGCAGGTCGTTCCAGCTCTTGCGGATGTCGTCCCTGGTGCGTGGATGGAGTCCCAGTGCATTCACCCCGTTGACAATGGTCTGCCACAGCTCCAATTTCCGCGTGATGGGTGTGTGCTACACCTCGGACCCGAATATTTGTGGCTCCTCCTTCAGGATCTCGTCCACTGTGGTCCTTACCGCCCTTTTGGTGAAGCGTGGATTTTTGGAGGGGGACATGGTGAGGGTGGTGGATGGCGTCTGGACTGGGGACTGGGTATGGGTGCTCCTGTGTGGGTCAATATGCATGTCCTGTATGCTGGCGTTCGCTGTCTGGCTCTGGTGCTCTCTGTCTTCTGGTGCTGGTTTCGTTGCAAGGGATTGTGGGGTGTGCCTGTGGGTGTTTTATGGGGTTCTGGATGTGTGTCAGATGTGTGGGTGATAGGCCTAACCAATGTGTGCACTTGTTGCTGTTGAGTCCACTTGCCGCCCCTGGCCGTCGCAGCCGCCAATGGTCATCCGGCCTCCACTGTCTGCTGAGGTGATTTGTGCATCATTATTTGGACGACGGGATGTGGGTGTGCTTGGCGGTGGAGGGGTGGGGTGGGCCGGGATTCCCCCCAACAGTGTCCTGGCGGGGAGTGGTGGTCTGGGATTTTTTGGCTGGGTTGGGTTTTTCAACCATTATATGGCGGGTTTCCATTCGCCGCCACCGGCAGGATTCTGTTTCAGCGGTCTTTCCCGCCATGTTCATAATGACCACCTTAGTTGTAGGGAATGTCTCATCAACATAACGATACATTAATATGTTAGGTCCTGACATTATACCAGTAAAGTACAAAATAATATTCAAAATCTTGTACCTTGACTGTTAGGCACCTGGCATATGATAACCTACACCAAACATCTCCATACATTTCTTAGGGACATATTTACAATTTTTGACCTGCACTTCCCTGAGTCAAAAGAAAAGGGCAGAAATGCACTGTATCTACAAGATGTGGCACGTTCCTGTCCTTTTCCTGTGCACTGGTGCACAATGGGCTGCCCTGCGCCAGCGCAGGCACCCTCACACCATGGTGCAAGGGTGTCTGCATTGTACAGATGATGTTTCAGTGCAGGAAGGGACACCTTCCTGAAAAAAAAACAATCACAAGAGATGTGTTCCTCTTTCTATGTGTGCTGCATTGAAAAAAGAAATAATGGGAAGAAATAAAGGTATTTCTTCTTGTTGTGCCTCCTTATACCTTCCTGGGGAGCCGTAGGCTTTTGACACATTTCCAGATTTACAAATCTGTGTAAATCTGGGAATGCATCGTAATCTATGGGTATTGCGTGGGAACACCGACCGCATTCCCCATGGAATGCCTCTTTGACACAGAGTAAAGCAACACAGTGACTTTCACTGTGTTGCATTACTCCAAATAGACAAGGCCATGTAAACCCACACAAAGTGGCTTTGTGTGGCCTTGTAGATATGGGCCTGCAGCCTGCGCTGTTGGTGCATCAAAAAAAGTAATGCACCGGAGGTGCCAACCTCTTGTAAATATGGCCCTTAAGGCCATATTTACAAACTTTTGACACAAGGCAGATGCAGGCCTTCTTGTTGTGCTGCCCTGCATCAAAATAAAATGGCAGGAATGCACTGTATCTACAAGATACAGTGCATTCCTGTCCTTGTCCGCTGCACTGTCACACAAATTGCGCTGTGGTACAAAAGTGTCTGCGTAGCGGGGATGATTGTTTTTACGTAGGAAGGGACACCTTCCTGCACAAAAACAATCACAAGAGTCACTTTCCTCTTTCCATGTGTGCTGCAGAATTGAGCACACATAGAAAAAGGAAAAAATAAAGAGAAATAAAGGTAATTCCACTCGTTGCATATTCTTTACGTAGGCTTTTGATGCATTACCAGGTTTACAAAACCTTGTAAATCTGGGAATTTGTCAATATTCATGGGTTTTGCATGGGAACACCTACTGCAATACCTGTGGAACACCTCTACACAGTGCCTTGTGCTGTGTTGCCTTACTCCATGTCTACAAGGGTAAGTAAAGCAATGCAAAGTGGCTTTGCATGGCTTTGTAGGTATAGGCCTGCAGCATGCACCTTTGGTGCATAGCAAAAAGTGAAGCACTGGTGACAGAAGCAGCTTTTAAATATGGACCTTATTCTATTGTTCTAGTATATGTCTTGACCCTGGCAACCTGCCAAGTGCTGAGGCCCAGAGTTATTCATTGTTAGTGAGGATGATGACAGTAGGTGCAACAACTTTTCATGGGCAACATGTATTTCATGTCAAAGGTTTAAATGTATTTCCTTCCCTTTGAAGTCTCTCCCAGGGTTTCAAAAGCCGGATTGCTTGCAATCCGGCTTTTGAAACCCCACTAGACACCAGGATTTTTTTTTATTTTTTTTTAAATAGACATAAGGGAGCAAGGGTCGCTCCCAGGGTGGGCATTTTTTTAGGAAGGCCTTTTCTGCACCCCCTGGGGGCAGAAACCTCTAGGCACCATGGATCATTTTCTTTTTTTCTTTTTGTTTTGTTTTGGTTCTTTTTTAGGTGGGGAGCGACCCCTTAGGCACTGGTCGCTCCCCTAGGGGGCAAATTATATTTAGGCCATTTCTGCCCCCCTTGGGGGCAGATTGGGCTATTTTGATGAGGCCAATCTGCCCCCAAGGGGGGCAGAAACCACTAGACACCAGGGATTTTTTTTTATTTTTTATTGGACATAAGGAAGCAACCCCTTGGGCAAGGGTCGCTCCCAGGGGGGGCATTTTTTGGGAAGGTCTTTTCTGCCCCCCCTGGGGGCAGATCGGCCTACTATTAGGTCGATATGCCCCCAGGGGGGGCAGAAAGGGGGGCCCCCAAAGGGGCCCCAGGGATATATATATTTTTTCTTTTGTTTTTGTTTATGTTTTTGATTTAGGTGTGGGGAGTGACCTCTTAGGCAAGGGTCACTCCCCTAGGGGGCAAATTATATTTAGGCCATTTCTGCCCCACTTGGGGGCCGATTGGCCTATTTTTATGAGGCCAATCTGCCCCCAAGGGGGACAGAAACCACTAGACACCAGGGAGTTTTTTTTTTTTCCGTGAATTTCACATAAGGGGAGCGACCCCTTAGGCAAGGGTCGCTCCCTGGGGGTGGGAATTATTTTAGGCCATTTCAGCCCCCCTGGGGGTAGATCAGCCTATTTTGATTAGGCTGATGGGGGCAGAAACCACTAGGCACCAGGGTTTTTTTGTTTTTTTTTGTTTTACAGATGGGGAGCGACCCCTTGGACAAGGGTCGCTCCCCTGGAGGGGAAAATTGTATTTAGGCCATTTCTGCCCCCTTTGGGGAAAGATCGGCCAATTTTTGCCACGCCAATCTGCCCCCAAGGGGGGCAGAAACCACTAGGCACCGGGGATTTTTTTTTGGCGCCAATGTCACGCAGGGGGAGCGACCCCGTAGGCAAGGGTCCCTCCCAGGGGGGAGGATTGGGGTGGTGGGAGGCAAATTTATTTGAGGCCATTTCTGCCCCCCCTGCGGCCTATTGTTATTAGGGTGAGGCAAGGGTCGCTCCCCTGGGGGACAAATTGTATTTAGATCATTGCTGCCCCCCTTGGGGGCAGATTGGTCGATTTTAGGTCAATCTGCCCCCAAGGGGGCAGAAACCACTAGGCACCAGGGATTTTTTTTTGGCGCCAATGTCACGCAGGGGGAGCGACCCCGTAGGCAAGGGTCGCTCCCAGGGGAGGTTGGGGGGATTTATTTTAGGCAATTTCTGCCCCCCCTGGGGGCAGATCGGCCTATTGTTATTAGGCCGATCTGCCCCCGGGGGCAGAAACCTCTAGGCGCCAGGGCAAATATTTTTTTTGTGTTTTTTGTTTGTTTTTTCAGAGATGGGGAGCGACCCATTAGGCAAGGGTCACTCCCCTGGGGGGCAAGTTGTATTTAGACCATTTATTGGCTGATTTTAGGTCAATCTGCCCCCAAGGGCAAAAACCACTAGGCACCGGGGATTTTTTTTTTTGGGGCGCCAATGTCACGCAGGGGGAGCGACCCCGTAGGCAAGGGTCGCTCCCGGGGAGGGTTTGGGGGCAAATTTATTTTAGGCCATTTCTGCTCCCTCTGGGGCCAGATCGGCCTATTGTTATTAGGCCGATCTGCCCCCATGGGGGGGCAGAAACCTCTAGGCGCCAAGGCAAATTTTTTTTTGTGTTTTTTTTTGTTTGTTTGTTTTTTCAGAGATGGGGAGCGACCTATTAGGCAAGGGTCGCTCCCCTAGGGGGCAAATTGTATTTAGACCATTTCTGCCCCCCTTGGGGGCAGATTGGCCGATTTTAGGTCAATCTGACCCCAAGGGGCAGAAACCACTAGGCACAGGGATTTTTTTTTTGGCGCCAATGTCACGCAGTGGGAGCGACTCCGTAGGCAAGGGTCGCTCCTGGGGGGGGGGGGGGAATTTATTTTAGGCCATTTCTGCCCCCCCTGGGGCCAGATCGACCTATTGTTATTAGGCCGATCTGCCCCCAGGGGGGGCAGAAACCTCTAGGCGACAGGGCAATTATTATTATTTTTTTTTTTTTGTTTGTTTGTTTTTTCAGAGATCGGGAGCGACCCATTAGGCAAGGGTCGCTCCCCTGGGGGGCAAATTTTATTTAGACCATTACTGCCCCCCTTGGGGGCAGATTGTCCGATTTTAGGTCAATCTGCCCCCAAGGGGGCAGAAACCACTAGGCACCGGGGATTTTTTTTTGGCGCCAATGTCACGCAGGGGGAGCGACTCCGTAGGCAAGGGTCCCTCCCAGGGGGGAGGATTGGGGTGGTGGGAGGCAAATTTATTTGAGGCCATTTCTGCCCCCCCTGCGGCCTATTGTTATTAGGGTGAGGCAAGGGTCGCTCCCCTGGGGGACAAATTGTATTTAGATCATTGCTGCCCCCCTTGGGGGCAGATTGGTCGATTTTAGGTCAATCTGCCCCCAAGGGGGCAGAAACCACTAGGCACCAGGGATTTTTTTTTGGCGCCAATGTCACGCAGGGGGAGCAACCCCGTAGGCAAGGGTTGCTCCCAGGGTGGGGGGGGAATTTATTTTAGGCCATTTCTGCCCCCCCTGGGGGCAAATCGGCCTATTGTTATTAGGCCGATCTGCCCCCAGGGGGGGCAGAAACCTCTAGGCGCCTGGGCAATTTTATTTTTTGTGTTTTTTTTTGTTTGTTTGTTTTTTCAGAGATGGGGAGCGACCCATTAGGCAAGGGTCGCTCCCCTGGGGGGCAAATTGTATTTAGACCATTTATTGGCCGATTTTAGGTCAATCTGCCCCCAAGGGGCAAAAACCACTAGGCACCGGGGATTTTTTTTTGGCGCCAATGTCACGCAGGGGGAGCGACCCCGTAGGCAAGGGTCGCTCCTGGGGGGGGGAATTTATTTTAGGCCATTTCTGCCCCCCCTGGGGCCAGATCAGCCTATTGTTATTAGGCCGATCTGCCCCCAGGCGGGGGCAGAAACCTCTAGGTGACAGGGCAATTTTTTTTTTGTTTTTGTTTTTTTGTTTGTTTGTTTTTTCAGAGATTGGGAGCGACCTATTAGGCAAGGGTTGCTCCCCTAGGGGGCAAATTGTATTTAGACCATTTCTGCCCCCCTTGGGGGCAGATTGGCCGATTTTAGGTCAATCTGACCCCAAGGGGCAGAAACCACTAGGCACGGGGATTTTTTTTTGGGCGCCAATGTCACGCAGTGGGAGCGACTCCGTAGGCAAGGGTCGCTCCTGGGGGGGGGGGGGGAGGAATTATTTTAGGCTATTTCTGCCCCCCCTGGAGGCAGATCGGCCTATTGTTATTAGGCCGATCTGCCCCCAGGGGGGGCAGAAACTTCTAGGCACCAGGGCAATTTTTTTTGTGTTTTTTTTTTTTGTTTGTTTTTTCAGAGATGGGGAGCGACCCATTATGCAAGGGTCGCTCCCCTGGGGGGGAAATTATATTTAAACCATTTATTGGCCGATTTTAGGTCAATCTGCCCCCAAGGGGCAAATACCCCTAGGCACCGGGGATTTTTTTTTTTGGCGCCAATGTCACGCAGGGGGAGCGACCCCGTAGGCAAGGGTCGCTCCCGGGGAGGGTTTGGGGGCAAATTTATTTTAGGCCATTTCTGCTCCCCCTGGGGCCAGATCGGCCTATTGTTATTAGGCCGATCTGCCCCCAGGGGGGGCAGAAACCAATAGGCGACAGGGCAATTTTTTTTTTTTGTTTGTTTTTTCAGAGATCAGGAGCGACCCATTAGGCAAGGGTCGCTCCCCTGGGGGGCAAATTGTATTTAGACCATTTCTGCTCCCCTTGGTGGCAGATTGGCCGATTTTAGGTCAATCTGACCCCAAGGGGAAGAAACCACTAGGCACCGAGGATTTTTTTTTTTGGCGCCAATGTCACGCAGGGGGAGCGACCCCGTAGGCAAGGGTCGCTCCTGGGGGGGGGGGAATTTATTTTAGGCCATTTCTGCCCCCCCTGGGGCCAGATCAGCCTATTGTTATTAGGCCGATCTGCCCCCAGGGGGGGGCAGAAACCTCTAGGCGACAAGGCAATTTTTTTTTTTTTTTTTTTTTTTTTTTGTTTGTTTTTTCAGAGATCGGGAGCGACCTATTAGGCAAGGGTCGCTCCCCTAGGGGGCAAATTGTATTTAGACCATTTCTGCCCCCCTTGGGGGCAGATTGGCCGCTTTTAGGTCAATCTGACCCCAAGGGGCAGAAACCACTAGGCACCGGGGATTTTTTTTTTGGGCGCCAATGTCACGCAGGGGGAGCGACCCCGTAGGCAAGGGTCGCTCCTGGGGGGGGGAATTTATTTTAGGCCATTTCTGCCCCCCCTGGGGCCAGATCAGCCTATTGTTATTAGGCCGATCTGCCCCCAGGGGGGGGCAGAAACCTCTAGGTGACAGGGCAATTTTTTTTTTGTTTTTGTTTTTTTGTTTGTTTTTTCAGAGATCGGGAGCGACCTATTAGGCAAGGGTCGCTCCCCTAGGGGGCAAATTGTATTTAGACCATTTCTGCCCCCCTTGGGGGCAGATTGGCCGATTTTAGGGCAATCTGACCCCAAGGGGCAGAAACCACTAGGCACGGGGATTTTTTTTTGGGCGCCAATGTCACGCAGTGGGAGCGACTCCGTAGGCAAGGGTCGCTCCTGGGGGGGGGGAGGATTTATTTTAGGCCATTTCTGCCCCCCCTGGGGGCAGATCGGCCTATTGTTATTAGGCCGATCTGCCCCCAGGGGGGGCAGAAACTTCTAGGCGCTAGGGCAATTTTTTTTGTGTTTTTTTGTTTGTTTGTTTTTTCAGAGATGGGGAGCGACCCATTATGCAAGGGTCGCTCCCCTGGGGGGGAAATTGTATTTAGACCATTTATTGGCCGATTTTAGGTCAATCTGCCCCCAAGGGGCAAAAACCCCTAGGCACCGGGGATTTTTTTTTTTGGCGCCCATGTCACGCAGGGGGAGCGACCCCGTAGGCAAGATTCGCTCCCGGGGGAGGGTTGGGGGGACAAATTTATTTTAGGCCATTTCTGCTCCCCCTGGGGCCAGATCGGCCTATTGTTATTAGGCCGATCTGCCCCCAGGGTGGGCAGAAACCAATAGGCGACAGGGCAATTATTATTATGATTTTTTTTTTTTTTCAGAGATGGGGAGCGACCCATTAGGCAAGGGTCGCTCCCCTGGGGGGCAAATTTTATTTAGACCATTACTGCCCCCCTTGGGGGCAGATTGTCTGATTTTAGGTCAATCTGCCCCCAAGGGGGCAGAAACAACTAGGCACCGGGGATTTTTTTTTTGGGCGCCATTGTCCCGCAGGGGGAGCGACCCCGTAGGCAAGGGTTGCTCCCGGGGGTGGGGGGGGAATTTATTTTAGGCCATTTCTGCCTCCCCTGGGGGCAAATCGGCCTATTGTTATTAGGCTGATCTGCCCCCAGGGGGGGCAGAAACCTCTAGGCGCCTGGGCAATTTTATTTTTTGTGTTTTTTTTTGTTTGTTTGTTTTTTCAGAGATGGGGATCGACCCATTAGGCAAGGGTCACTCCCCTGGGGGGCAAATTGTATTTAGACCATTTATTGGCCGATTTTAGGTCAATCTGCCCCCAAGGGGCAAAAACCACTAGGCACCGGGGATTTTTTTTTTGGGCGCCAATGTCACGCAGGGGGAGCGACCCCGTAGGCAAGGGTCGCTCCCGGGGGAGGGTTGGGGGGTGGGGGGCAAAATTTTTTTAGGCCATTTCTGCCCCCCCTGGGGCCAGATCGGCCTATTGTTTTTAGGCCGATCTGCCCCCAGGGGGGGCAGAGACCTCTAGGCGCCAGGGCAAATTTTTTTTTGTGTTTTTTTTTTGTTTGTTTGTTTGTTTTTTCAGAGATGGGGAGCGACCCATTAGGCAAGGGTCGCTCCCCTGGGGGGCAAATTGTATTTAGACCATTTCTGCCCCCCCCGGGCTCCCTGAGCTAGAGGCCAAGATCCACAGGTAGGCACTGTTTTCTATGAAAAAATGTGAAGTGTCCACGTTGTGTTTTGGGCCATTTCCTGTGGCGGGCGCTAGGCCTACCCACACAAGTGAGGTATCATTTTTATCGGGAGACTTGGGGGAAGGCTGGATGGAAGGAAATTTGTGGCTCCTCTCTGATTCCAGAACTTTCTGTCACCGAAATGTGAGGAAAATGTGTTTTTTTAGCCAAATTTTGAGGTTTGCAAAGGAATCTGGGTAACAGAACCTGGTCAGAGCCCCACAAGTCACCCCATCTTGGATTCCCCTAGGTCTCTAGTTTTAAAAAATGCACAGGTTTGGTAGGTTTCCCTAGGTGCCGGCTGCGCTAGAGGCCAAAATCTACGGGTAGGCACTTTGCAAAAAACACCTCTGTTTTCTTTCAAAAAATGTGATGTATCCATGTTGCGTTTTGGGGCATTTCCTGTCGCGGGCGCTAGGCCTACCCACACAAGTGAGGTATCATTTTTATCTGGAGACTTGGGGGAAAGCTGAGTGGAAGGAAGTTTTTGGCTCCTCTCTGATTCCAGAACTTTCTGTCAACAAAATGTGAGGAAAATGTGGGGTTTTTTAGCCACATTTTGAGGTTTGCAAAGGATTCTGGGTAACAGAACCTGGTCAGAGCCCCACAAGTGACCCCATATTGGATTCCCCTACGACTCTAGTTTTAAAAAATGCACAGGTTTGGTAGTTTTCTCTAGGTGCCGGCTGAGCTAGAGGCCAAAATCTACAGGTAGGCACTTTGCAAAAAACACCTCTGTTTTCTTTCAAAAAATGTGATGTGTCCACGTTGCGTTTTGGGGCATTTCCTATCGCGGGAGCTAGGCCTACCCACACAAGTGAGGTATCATTTTTATCGGGAGTCTTGGGGGAACGCTGGGTGGAAGGAAATTTGTGGCTCCTCTCTGATTCCAGAACTTTCTGTCACCAAAATGTGCGGAAAACTTGTTTTTTTGGGCCAAGTTTTGAGGTTTGCAAAGGATTCTGGGTAACAGAACCTGGTCAGAGCCCCACAAGTCACCCCATCTTGGATTCCCCTAGGTCTCTAGTTTTCAAAAATGCACAGGTTTGGTAGGTTTCCCTAGGTGCCGGCTGACCTAGAGGCCAAAATTTACAGGTAGGCACTTTGCAAAAAACACCTCTGTTTTCTTTCAAAAAATGTGATGTGTCCACGTTGCGTTTTGGGGCATTTCCTGTCGCGGGCGCTAGGCCTACCCACACAAGTGAGGTATCATTTTTATCGGGAGACTTGGGGAAACGCTGGGTGTAAGGGAATTTGTGGCTCCTCTCTGATTCCAGAACTTTCTGTCACCAAAATGTGAGGAAAACTTGTTTTTTAGCCAAATTTTGAGGTTTGCAAAGGATTCTGGGTAACAGAACCTGGTCAGAGCCCCACAAGTCACCCCATCTTGGATTCCCCTAGGTCTCTAGTTTTCAAAAATGCACATGTCTGGTAGGTTTCCCTAGGTGCCGGCTGAGCTAGAGGCCAAAATCTACAGGTAGGCACTTTGCAAAAAACACCTCTGTTTTCTTTAAAAAAATGTGATGTGTCCACGTTGCGTTTTGGGGCATTTCCTGTCGCGGGCGCTAGGCCTACCCACACAAGTGAGGAATCATTTTTATCGGGAGACTTGGGGGAACGCTGGGTGGAAGGCAATTTGTGGCTCCTCTCTGATTCCAGAACTTTATTTCACCAAAATTTGAGGAAAATGTGTTTTTTAGCCAAAGTTTGAGGTTTGCAAAGGATGCTGGGTAACAGAACCTGGTCAGAGCCCCACAAATCACCCAATCTTGGATTGTCCTAGGTCTTTAGTTTTAAAAAATGCACAGGGTTGGTATGTTTTCCTAGGTGCCGGCTGAGCTAGAGGCCAAAATCTACAGGTAGGCACTTTGCAAAAAACTCCTCTGTTTTGTGTAAAAAAATGTGATGTGTCCACGTTGCGTTTTGGGGCGTCTCCTGTCGCAGGCGCTAGGCCTACCCACACAAGTGAGGTATCATTTTTATCGGGAGACTTGGGGGAACATAGATTAGCAAAACAAGTGGTATTGCCCCTTGTCTTTCTCTACATTTTTTCCTTCCAAATATACGAGAGTGTGTAAAAAAGACGTCTATTTGAGAAATGCCCTGTAATTCACATGCTAGTATGGTCACCCCGGAATTCAGAGATGTGCAAATAACCACTGCTCCTCAACACCTTATCTTGTGCCCTTTTTGGAAATACAAAGGTTTTCTTGATAGCTATTTTCCACTCTTTATATTTCAGCAAATTAATTGCTGTATACCCGGTATAGAGTGAAAACGCACTGCAGGGTGCAGCTCATTTATTGGCTCTGGGTACCTAGGGTTCTTGATGAACCTACAAGCCCTATATATGCCCGCAACCAGAGGAGTCCAGCAGACGTAACGGTATATTGCTTTCGAAAATCTGACATTGCAGGAAAAAGTTACAGAGTAAAACGTAGAGAAAAAGTGATGATTTTTTCACCTCAATTTCAATATTTTTATTTTTCTGTTGTTATTTTCTGTAGGAAACCCTTGTAGGATCTACACAAATGACCCCTTTCTGAATTCAGAATTTTGTCTACTTTTCAGAAATGTTTAGGTTTCTGGGATCCATCATTGGTTTCACACCCATTTCTGTCACCGACTGGAAGGAGGCTGAACGCACAAAAAATTGTAAAAATGGGGTATATCCCAGTAAAATGCCACATTTGTGTTGTAAAATTGGGTTTTCTGATTCAAGTCTGCCTGATCCTAAAAGCTGGGAAGCTGGTGATTTTAGCACCGCAAACCCTTTGTTGATGCCATTTTCAGGGAAAAAACCTTCTTCTGCTGCCACTTTTTCCCATTTTAAAAAAAAAATGAAATTTTCACTGTATTTTGGCTAATTTCTTGGCCTCCTTCAACGGAACCCACAAAGTCTGGGTACCTCTAGAATCCCTAGGATGTTGGGAAAAAAAGGACGCAAATTTGGCTTGGCTAGCTTATGTGGACAAAAAGTTATGAGGGCCTAAGAGCGAACTGCCCCAAATAACCAAAAAAAGGCTCGGCACAGGAGGGGGAAAAGGCCTGGCAGCGAATGGGTTAAGCAAGTGCAGTGCTAAATACTGTTCAGATGCGTTCAACCAAATTTCAGATAATTCGTGCAAAGGTGGTGGAAATAGGGCTAAAGCTTCCATGTTAAACTACATCTAATGAAGTGTCACTAAGTTACAAAATCATTCAAGGATTCTGACCACCAACAGAAAACAGATGTCACCAAGGAACAATCAATGAGCAATAGGAAATATGTGATATTTTCAGGCATAATAACTCAAATATCTGCTAAAATGACACTTTTTTTGCAAAGGTCCCTTGGTGGTTGTCTTCAGGAGATAATTTATACTCACACAGGGTTTCCAATCGCACCTTTAGCTCTCATGTGCCCTATGGTACAAAGCTAAATCATGCACAGTGTTACTCAAACATGGCACTCAGTACTGCACATTTCTGAAAATGTTGCACAAAGCAGAGCAGCTACCCAAGTTGCTGTGCTGCATTGTTTAAGGGGGGAAAGGCCAGCTTAGAGACATAAGATATGGTGCTGCTGTTGTCATCCCCTCTCCTTGTTCTCAAATAGACTGCCTAGCACCACACACACACACTTTTGCACCATCGTGGAACCCTTTTTACAAAATACTATATTTAGACTGACTTTAAAACTTTTTCCACATTGTAGTGGGCTGTACAGTGCAGCACATGTGATGTGGGAAAGATTTCAACTTAACACCTGCCTTGAGGATGCATTCGATTTTGGTGCAAAGCCCTCTCTACTAGTATTTCAGAAAACATGGGTGAAAGCCAAGGAACACCCATTGGGATGTTCCCTCAGTGCAAAGCTCTGATTCTACTAGTTTAAGGTTACATTCCAGTTGAAGTGAAGTTTTGCACTGGAAAGTAATTACTGTTGCAATTGGGGTACACCCATTCAGTACACTTGGATTTTTTGCTTTTTGGGTCACCCGTTTTTTTATCTTTTACTGTGGGTTAGTCTCACTACATGTGTCTCACCTACAGTAATCACATGGCAAATGGAGTGCGCTGTTTACAGTTAGTACCTGTCGGGTTAGGGTACACTAAAAGGGAAAGTCAGTATGATTTACTGTTTTGCCTATAGTGACACTCCATTATACACATAGGGAGAGAGCTGCCTTAGAGTGCAGTTTTGCTTCTCTGTAGCCTACAGAGACCATTGCCATCTTGAATCGAGGTGTAACCTGTTGGGGAAAATCAATTCTGTAATTTTCAAAATGATATCTGTACACTGTATGGGTCTACCATGGATTACTAAAGGAGGAACTACTTTATGCCCAACATGGACTAGGAACTCTGCCAATTTGACCCCAGGAACAGTGGAACTCCCCAAGGGCCATGAGGCTGGCCCCCTTACACCACTTGAGGGCCAGTTGGGGGAAAGCCCTGGACTTTTGTGCGCAAAAGCCAAGGTCAGTAGGGGACCTGGCTCAGGGAGCCAGAAGCACCAGCTCCTTGAGGACTCTACTACTTTGGAGGTGAGGATGGTTGTTGCAACCATCCCTGGTAGATAGAGCTCCGCACCAGGAGTAAAATGAGCCTAGGATCATCCAAATCGGCCCATCGGAGACTGTGGTGTTCCATTTTAAAGTTTGGTGACATTTGACCTCTCTTGCCACGGAGCATGTGGGGCTCCACTTCCCATTTGGTAAATGTTCCCAGGGTGAGCCAGTGTCTGGGGATCAGTGTAAGAACTAACGTAAATTATCCCAGGGAGGGGGCATTGCATGGGTCCCCCCGAATATTCTCAAATTTCGCCTGAGAACTCCATCCCGCAAGTGTACTCTTTTCAGGGGCTAGGACCCAATCCATTCATTTAATGATAGGGGGAGAACTGTTGTACTCCCCCAAGCATGGCCAGCCTCCCTGCTCCCTGTAACGTCTCTGCATGGAAGCAGGAGGCTGCCACAGATTGCCACACATTCCAGCAGGAGCGGGCTAGCAGAGAAATGTTCTGGCTTCCCTTGCAACACAGAAGATTGCTGCCCGAGTGTAGAGCCAGCAAGAGTGGCCAGGGTCAAGCTCCCAGGGCCCCCTCCCCAACATGGACCAAACTGTAGGATGCCCAGGTGGGTAAGAGAGCCAGTAATAAAATATTCACTGTTCCTGAAGAGGCGCTTCCTAATGCTCTGCGGGGCTGAATCACTCTTGACTATTTTAGTCCTGATTTTGGTTGCTTCTCCCTTTCTGCAGGATCACCACCAACAACATCAGGAAGTGTGTAGCCTTCTCTTGAAACAGACTTGAGGAGTCCCAACCCCAAGTTGGGTGTAACTTAAAAAGACAAGCCTACCCGGGATTTGTCTACAGATTTTAAGCACTCCCAAAGTGGGAGCTTTTGTTCCACAGCTGTGAGTGCTGCACCCTCTAGGGACTATGTTTATGTTGCAGTCATTATGGTGTGAAAGGCCAAAACCGTGGTTAAAGATAATACATGTCTTGAAGTACCCTCTAGGGGCTAAGTGTATGGTTGCAATGCAATGTCCTCACAACCTGAGGCCCTACAGGGGCTGCTTATATAATTGCAGTTTGATGGTTATAAATGTATAAAAAATATGCAAACACTGGTTTTACTGATTATAAATGCTTTATTGATTCCCCTTAATGATGACAATGATTACACATCACAGTATATATGTTTTTTAGCCTTAATGAGTGCATTCATACAGCAATTATTATTTTTGATAATTGCATTTAAGCAAAAAATGAAGATTTTAGCTTGTGAGTTGTTGCTCTTAAACCTTGACAAAACCAGTGGACTCACTTGATATGTTTGTGTAAACCCTTTGGGGGTCAAAGGTGATTATACAATGCCATATATGGTATTTTCCATCTGCCAATGTACATATTTGTAAATTATTGCATAGCATTTACTAGTGTGTGTGTGTAGTAAATGTACTTCTCCTTTTACTAAAGAATAAGTACTGACTGAACAATAATCTTTTTAGTGTTATTATTGCATGCCAATGAATGGTGATTACTAGCCCACACCACCTCCCCTGAGTAGGCCTTGGACTGCTCTGCCTCGCTACCCTGAGAGGGTCACATGCTACAAGGGAGTGATTGATTCCCAGTAGGGATATTGTGGACCTGTTAATTGTGCAGGCCACACAACTAATAACCCAATTTCCTACAGTTACTATTTTAACACTTTGCACCAGTTTGTATCACTTGTTTGTGGTACTGTGCCAGCACAAAATGATGATAAACCTGCCCCAATGTGTTGTCAATACAGAGCTGTGGTATTTTTTGATGTAAACCAATACAGACTTACATGCAATATTGTTTTGCATGATTCTCAGTAAATTGAAGTCCCAAACTATGGGGCATATTTACAAGGAATTCGCACTTTGGCTCTGATGCACCAGTTTCCTTGCACTGCCCTGCTCCCCCAAAAAACTTTTGGTACAGTTGTGGTGCTTTTGGCGCTAGTCCAACAAAGCTCTGGGAGGCCCATAGGACATAGCACTAGAGTCACTTTAAGGCCTGCCCTGCCCTAATGATGAGGGCCTGTTTAGCGCCGCCGGAGCATTAAAAAATGATGCCACAGCATCGCTAAGAGGTGCAAGGGGCTTGTAAATATGCCCCTAGAACTCTGGTTGCAGTGGAAGAACTGACAAAGGGCCAGCAGGTGCGGGTGCGCGCTTTCGAGGGCTTTACTTCTGTATGCGATTAACTTCTCTACATTTTTTCATCTCCCTACCGAACTTTTCCGGGGCTCTTATCATTTTCCAGCACAGCTAATGTAATGTACTACACACATCATACTACCGAAAGTGACTTTTTCTGACAACCCTTTAACCGATTACATTTCATACTTGCATTACCTTTCAAGAAACAAAAAAACAATTACAGAAGTTATTCTTTTGAAATGTGCTTTTTACGGTGCGCATTCATCCTTTGCTCAAAAGATAGAACTTTTTGAGCTCCTTAGATGAAATCGTTTTTTTTCTCAAGAGCACTGAAAGGCTTTGCAAGCAAGAAATATGACCAGTTATGCATGCCATCTATTTTTCATGAGCACCTTATTCCGAAAGTTGCATATTATGGAAATACCATTGCTTGAAGCTTCACAAATACAATAAAGGGAATTGCTAGTTGTGAAAGTCTTATAGAAAGAACACCGAAGATTACAAATGAGTATAGCGGTGTAATACAAAATAATGTCTACAATGCCATACAGTATAAACCTCGCTTTAGAATATCTAGGACATCAGAACTCATCATACAATAATCCTTATTTTTTACAGCTATCTAGCTACTTCTAGAAATTGTTAGTAAAAATAAAAGCATATTTATCACAGACGAACACAAAACAGTTACTTACTAAAAGCAGCAAACCGGCCTGTAAACCAGGGATCTCCAACTTTTTTTTATAAGTGCTACTTATGGACAAAAAGCAATGTCTGCTTCAGACAAGATTCAAAAGGTGGCAATTGCATGCATCTTTTTCAGTTTTGGAAAAAAGTCCTAATTCAAACAAACCTAAGCTTTTCATTTACTATGTCGGGCTGCACACAGTGTCGCTAGAGATACCCCTGGGGGATACCTGCTGTAAATATTAAGAAACCTTCATTTGTTTATAATAAGGTTTTCATGTGTTGGGCAGATGAGAAACGTGACATTTTACAGTGCATCTTCAATACTCCTTTTTGAACTCCGCTAAATAAACATACACATCTGCAGTGTTTGTTTTAGAGGGATCCTGTTATATGTGATGATTTGCCAGTGGATTTTACGCTAACAAAATAGATCAACATCTCACAGTGCTTAATTTATGCTTGTTGTTTCCGGTGCGGTGCACTTGTTTTTGAGGGCCGGCACTTATTTTTCTGCCTCACGCATTTACTGTGAGCAAAAGACACCTATGGGAAAGACGAAAGAAGAACTAAACGAAAAAGTGTCACAAAGGGAGAAAGAGGAAAGCTGCAAGAGTGAGCTGAAGGGTAGGGAGTGGCTGTAAATGGATTAAAGAGCCCAAAGATTTCTTCAGGATTATGCTGCCTTAGTATTCCGTGTCGTGCATTTAATTGCAGCAGCCTCATGTTTAGGAGGAGGGCTTTGGGCACCAGCACGCTTTTATTTACAAATTAAGCACTGAGAGGGAAAATATTCTGTAAACAAGAGAAGATAAATTGATCATATAACATTACACAAACATACAGAACTGCTCCAACATGGGCAGACGCGTGCACAGATGCTCAATCGTGCAGACGTGCACACATGCTCAAACACACACAAAGAACAGGTATTGCTGCTGGCATCTGTGCATGCTTTCCTCACATGCTCTAAGTGGTAACAGTGCAGGTAGTTGTTGTACACACTTACATACAGAAATGCACACACATACAAATATCCCCCCACACTCTTAAAAAGGTAGTACATTGAGCAATTGTGTAAATGTTCCTCACTCACTCTAATTACTAGTGGTACAGGAAGTTGCAATGCATACTCAAAAATACACACACACATACACATAGAACACATATATCATATCACATGCAGAATATATAAAAAATGTGCAGTTCCCCTGCAAGTTATCCTCACACACTGAGACCATCTAAGGCATAGCAGAAGCCATATGACTGTCAGAGAAGACCGTATATCTTTCCTTGCAATTCTCATATTGTTTAGACTCAAATATCTAACCACACTAGACCCATTAGTTTAAGAACATACCTGTTTCCTAATCTCTAACCAAATTTCTTTGAACCCTTCATCAGTATAAAATGGGACAGTGTCAGCCTGTATTGACGTTTCAGAGAAATTCACAGTTGTTACTGGAACGTGCAGTTTCACTTTCAACAACATACGTATAGGCTCAAAATTCCACCATGTAAAATTATGTTGGTTGAAATTTCAGGATTGGCTGGTTTGATGTGACCACTTCACTAGGAATCAGTGACACTGCCGTGGGCTAATATCAAGATGCTGTCAATAGGAAAGATTCAAATCAGAGTGTGTACTCGTGGCCATGTTCCAATACATTGGCCCTCATTACGAGTTCGCCGGTATTTACTGCTGATCGCAGTGCTGGCGGCTGCCAAAATACCGTCATGGATGTGGTAAATTTACTGCCGTATTACGAGTCAAGAAAAATAAACCACCAGCAAACAGCCACTTTACAGACACCAACAGGCCGAACAACGGCGGCAAAGAGGCAGTTCAGTAACCACCACGCCAAAAATATCAGAAGTCAGCACAGCGGTCTTTCAACGGCGGTCTTCCATTGGTGGTACGGACCACTGCGGTCAAAAAATGAACTCCCTTCCAACACCACCCTACTTTGGACACATTGAAAACCCCACACCTGATACACATACACATACTTCACACACCCACACAAATCAATATAAAACACACACCCACAACACCCACAATCCTTTGCAACGCTTACCTGCTGCCATACAACTCCCGGTCACCTTGAAGAAAATACCACTCACCCAACATACACTCTTGCACACCCCTGACACCCAACAAACCACACAACTCACTAACACACAAGCACGCATCCCACAACACCAGCATACAACAGCTCTACCCCTTCCCCTAACTCACACACACTCCACTCCCCCAAACCACCCCACTACATCCACAGTTCTCATATCCAAACATAACACACCATGGCACCCACTAAATACCCCGTTTCACTGACAGAGAGTTGCGGACCATGGTGGACGAAATAGTCAGGGTAGAGCCACAGCTGTTCAATGCACAGGTCCAGCAGACATCCATAGCTAGGAAAATGGAGCTATGCCAGAGAATCGCCAACAAGGTGAATTCAGTGGGCAGCCTTCCACGCACTAGGAATGACATCAGGAAGAGGTGGAACAACCTGCAGGGGAAGGTCCGTTCCATGGCATCACATCACCAGATTGCCATCCACAAGACTGGCGGTGGTCACCCCTCCCCTGTTTTTCACTGACTGGGAGGAGAAAGTCTTGGCTCTCCTGCATCCAGAGGGCCTCACTGGAGTCACAGGAGGACTAGACTCTGGTAAGTCACTAACACACCCCTCCCATGATGTACACCGGTAATGCATCTCTCCTCCTCCCCTTATCACTACCCCAAAACTTCCTATCCCATACCCATCCCACCTCCTCAGTCACGCAAACATATATCCCCAGCATGCCCACTCCACCCCACTAACAAAATAACCAAAGTCTGTGCACACAACCACCACTCCCTGCATGTAATGCTTGAAACACTACAAGTTGGGGATGAAAGTACAACTAACAGGTGGCAACTGCTGACAGGGACATGGCAATTTCAGGATAGAGACCATTGACAGAAGGAAAGATATGCCACTGTTAATATGTGATTGTAAAACACAAAATGAATATCCACTATAGATAACTACCTGACTGTCAATGCCATATTCACAGAAGCATGTGAATACTACAAATACCTAGCTGAAACACAGTCAAAACCCTGCAGGATACACAATAAATTATACTTTCTCTGCACAGGTACTACTGCTAATACCAGCCGTTAGGAGGTGCCAGGAAGTGCCAGTGCCCATTGGAATAAGGCCCTGTGATGAAAGTCTATCGGGATGTTTGGATCTGGATGATCACCCTGGCCCATCGGGACCTTCTGGTCAGTCACTCTTCAGAGGCCTCACCCAGGCCACCACACAGACCCCCACAACACAGCCACCACCTACAGCTGTGGCCCAATGCCCCCAAACCAGAGTCTCCAGGCCATCCACAGTCCGCCCACCTGTACAGGGACTGGAGACACCGCCAATTACCAGGCCAGACCCTGAAGGTCCTGGTGCAAGCGAGAGTGGGCATACTGTTCTGGGGACACAGGGGGCCAGGGCCAGTCTTCCTACAGTTACGATATATGATGATGAGTCATTAACTCTCTATTTTCTTTCAGTTGAGTTGACCGTGATGGATAACACTTTGATTAATTCTGTAGTTGGAATTTGCATACGTGGAAGTGGCACTTTCTCTCAAGTTATGCCTTCCCTATTAGCGTGCTAGCCTGCTATTACTACTACCTAAGTACCACCCCTTACGATGCCATCTTGGGAAAACCTGCAGTAAGAAAAAAGGTTGCCTCGCTTCATCTATTCAGGTAGGAGAAGTACTATGGATTGAAGTGAACTTGCTTAGTTCATATCTATCTCCTACTGAAGAAGATGTTGTGGGTGTTTATTGGGTTTTTGTAGGCAAAATAGGCAAGGGCAAACATCCCCTAGTGGTCAATATTAGTTGCAGAGGGCAATAGAGCAAGGGTCTAAGTAAATGACATATACTTTTTTTTAGCAGATCAAAAATAACAGACAGCAGTGCAAACTAAAAGTCTAAAGCACAAAAATAAAGGTGTGAGACACAAATGAAGTAAGCAAATAATGTACCCTTTATTCTTTACAAATATAAAACCCTCCCTCTTCACCCACAACAGTCCCACCCCTCTCCCCAAACAAATGTATCCCTGTCCCCAAAGAGTCCAATGAAAAGTCCAAACTTGAAGACCATCCCAACCCCGTCCCCACCCTCTCCACTCACAACAAGTACCTACCACCAAAACAAAAAAAAACTGAAAAAAGGGCTTCAAAAGGACACTGTCTGTAAGAGTCCAGAGCTGGCTGATGCTCTGCTCTATCCTGGTGAGCTAGCTCTCTAAACAGTTCCTCCGTTGTAGTATGTGTCTTCGAAATGCTTTGGTTGGGCAGGAGGGTGCAACAGTAGGTGCAGTCAGGGACTCTGACTACTGTCAGCGGTGCCTGGGATGTAGTGGCTGGGAGGCTAGGGCTGGCAGGCTGTACTGCTGGGTCCTTGGTCTGAGGCAGCTGTTTCAGCCTCTTCCTTCTCCAGGGTCACCAGGCACTGTTACTCTGCCCGAATGTTCCCCAGCCTCTGCTACCACAGGCGGGCTCTATGTCCTGTCTAGTTGGTGGTGGTCATCCGGCAGGAGTAGCTATATCAAGGAAAAGAAAAAAAAAAGACAAATTGTAAACAATTGTAAACAAATGTCTGAATAAACACTTGTTCAAATGATAGATAGTGGGTGGCACAGTAGCACTGCATTGCTAGTCCCCTTGGGGCGATGGAATTTGTTGTGATTATTTTTTATAATTAGGAAAGTCACAGGGTCAATATTTTATTTGTTTACCTACAAATGCCTCACATAAGAAGCACTAACTGTCTGGTAGAAAAGAATTAAGGAAGAATAAGACCAGACCAACCCCTTTGCTGCCAGGTTCTTTCCCCCTCAGGTGCCAGGCATTTTTTTGGCTATTTGGGGCATTTCGGGCTTAGGCGCTCATAACTTTTTATCCACATAAGCTACCCACGCCAAATTTGCATCCTTTTTCCAAAATCCTAGGGATTCTAAAGGTGCCCAGAGTTTGTGGGTTCCGCTGAAGGAGACCAAGAAATCTGCCATAATACAGCAAAAATTGATTTTTTAAAAAAAGAAATGGGAAAAAAGAGCTGCAGAAGAAGGCTTGTGGTTTTTTCCCTGAAAATTGCATTAACAAAGGGTTTATCGTGCTAAAATCCCACTCTTCCCAGCTTTCAGGAACAGACAGACTTGAATCAGAATACCACATTTTTCAACACAATTTTGCCATTTTACTGAGACATACCAATTTTTTACTATTTTCTGTGCTTTTAGCCTCCTTCCACTTAGTGACAGAAATGGGTATGAAACCAATGCTGTATCCCAGAAAACTAAACGTTTGAATTCAGCAAGAGGTCATTTGTGTAGATCCTACAAGGTTTTCCTACAGAAAATAACAGCTGAAATGGAAAACATATTGAAATTTAGATAAAAAAAACAGGCATTTCTCTCTACGTTTTACTATGTTACTTATTCCTGACATGTCATATTTTCAAAAGTAATACACCTTTATGTCTGCTGGACTATTCTGTATTGTATACTGGGTATACAACTATTTATTTGGTAACATATAAAGAGTCAATAATAGGTATCAAGGAAACCTTTGTATTTCCAAAATGGCCACTAGATTAGGTGCTGAGAAGCAGTGGTTATTTGCACATCTCTGAATTCCAGGGTCCCCATACCAGCATGTGAATTACAGGGCATTTCTCAAACAGACGTCATTTTTCACACAATGTCTTACATTTGAAATGAAAAAATGTAGAGAAAGACAAGGGGCAATAACACTTGTTCTTCTATTCTGTGTTCTCCCAGGTCCCCCAATACAAATGGTACCTCACTTGTGTGGGTAGGCTTAATGCCCGCAACAGGAAACGCAACATGGACACATCACATTTTTACATTGAAATCTGATGTGTTTTTTGGAAAGTGCCTACCTGTGGATTTTGGCCTCTAGCGCAGCCGGCACCTAGGAAAACCAATCAAACCTGTGCATTTTTTAAAACAAGACACCTAGGGAAATCCAGGATGGGATGACTTGTGGGGCTTTCTCCAGGTTCTATTACCCAGAATCCTTTGAAAACCTCACAATTTGGCGAAAAGCACATTTTCCTCATATTTTGGTGATGAATAGTTCTGGAATTTAAGCGGAGCCACAAATTTCCTTCCACCCTGCATTCTCCCAAGTCTCCCAATAAAAATGGTACCTCACCTGTGCGGGTAGGCCTAGTGACCGCAACAGGAAATGCCCCAAAATACAACCTGGACACATCACATTTCCTAAAGAAAACTGACCTTTTTTTTGCCAAGTGCCTAGCTGTGGATTTTGACCTCTAGCTCAGCCGGCCCCGAGGAAAACCTACCAAACCTGGACATTTCTAAAAACTATACACTTAGGGGAGTTCAGAATGGGGTGACTTGTGTTGCTTTCACCAGGGTCTGTTACACAGAATCCTTTGCAAACCTCAAAATGTGGCAAAAAAACACTTTTCCTCACATTTCGCTGATGGAAAGTTCTGGAATCTAAGATGAACCACAAATTTCCTTCCACCCAGGGCTCTCCCAAGTCTCCTTATAAAAATAGTACCTCACTTGTGTGGGTAGGACTAATGCCCGCGACAGGGAATGCCCAAAAAACACAACATGGACACATCACATTTTGTAAAGAAAACTGACCTGTTTGTTGCAAAGAGCCTAGCTGTGGATTTTGTCCTCTAGCTCAGCCGGCACCTAGGAAAACCTACCAAACCTGGACATGTCTAAAAACTAGACACCTAGGGGAATTCAGAATATGGTGACTTGTGGGGCTCTCATCAGGTTCGGTTACCTAGAATCCTTTGCAAACCTCAAAATGTGGCAAAAAAAATACCTTTTCCACACATTTCGGTGATGGAAAATTCTGGAATCTAAGAGGAGCCTTTTCCACCCAGTGTTCCTCCAAGTCTCCTGATAAAAATGGTACCTAACTAGTGCCCGCAACAGGAAATGCCCCAAAACAATGTGAACACATCAAAAGTATCTATTACAAAACTACCTGTTTTTGCAGGGGGGGGGTCACCTGCGTTTTTGGTCCCAGGTGCAGCGGTCATCTAGGGAAACCTACCAAACCCAGACATTTTTTTAAACTAGACATGCAGAGAAGTCTAGGGAGGTGTGGCTTGGGTGGATCCCCCAACATTTTCTTACCCAGACTCTTGCAAATCTCAAATATAGCTAGAAAATTCACATTTTCCACACTTTTCTTTGTAGGATCTCTGTACCGGTACAAATTTCCTACCACACAATATTCTCCTCGGTCTCCTGATAAAAATGATACTTCACTTGTGTGGCAGTGTTGTCCCTCAACTACTGCTCGGCATACAAATTAGTCTGCTCAAAAATCTCTTTAAAAAATACATCCTCCATAAAGAACTGAAAGAAATTGACATGCAAAAAGTTTTCTGTTTTCTGTTTGGGGCAACCCAGAGTTCAGGTCTTCGAATGGGAAACCTATAAGTCCCATTCTGCTGTACTATTCGCACATATGTGTCCTCCTCTAAAAGAGGCCCTTCATCTGCACTGAGAGTTTTTTCCTCATCAGAAGATTCCTCTTGGACAGAAAACTCACTGGCAGAATCTCTCACTTCCTCCTCTGTCTCAGATGCAGAGTCAGTATCATATTCATGGTCAGAAGATTACTCAAAAGGCATGCCAACAACCTGCTGAGCTGTCACTCTGTGGCTAACCATGATCCTTTCTGAGAAGTGTAACTTGACAAATGTGCCAAGAAAAGCAAATTAGACATAAAACAACAGAAATATCATTATGGACAAATCTAAGGGCAATTTCACACACAATCCTGTATTTAGTACACCATCCACAAACTTGTCATTCATGCATGGCAACAATACTCCTTTGGAGTAAATTGTATTTACTTACTTAAAACATGCAGCTACGCAAACCGCAGGCCAACCACTGCCAAAACCGCAAGGAGCCACAGCAAAGGAAGCAAAAGCTTTGAACTAGAACAAAAAGAAGAAATAAACTGTTATAATCACAAATGCAAAACCTTCGCCAGTTAACAAACACCCCGCCACCAAGCATTTAGAAATTTTCCATGGTGCCTAAGTGGATTCTGCCCCCCTTGGGGCAGATGGGCCTACAAAAAATAGGCCGAGCTGCCCCCAGGGGGGGCAAAAATTACCAACAGTTCTGTGCTCCCTACTCCAAACACACACAAACAAGATCCCAGGTGCTTAAGTGGATTCTGCCCTTGGGGGCAGATGGGCCTTAAAAAATAGGCACATCTGCTCCCAAGAGGAGGCAGAAATAGCCAACAGGTCTGCGCCCCCTATGGGGTGGGTGGTGACCCTTGCCAAAGGGGGTGCCCAAACACAAAAAAACAAAGGAAAAAAGGAAAACAATCCCTGGCATCTTGGTGGCTACTGCCCCCACTGGGGGTAGATGGTCCTAACAGATAAAGGCTGATCTGCCCCCTACAGAAATAGGCTGATTTGGGGGCAGAAATTATCATCACTGATGTGCCCTTTTTGGACGGTGACTCTTGCCCAAGGGGTGCCCCCCAAGACACAAAAAACACACACACAGAACACAATCCCTGGGGCCTAGTGGGTTTGACCTCCCCGGGCACAAGATCGGCCAAAAACATGGCTGATAGAGCCTCGGGGGGAGGGCAAAACATATAAAAAATCTTGCTCCTAGGGCAGCGACCCTAGCCTAAGGGGTCGCTGCCCTTAAACATTATAATGAAGATAATCCATGGTTCCTAGTGGGTTTTGACCCCTCCCCGGCCAAAAAAGCAGCCGAACTAGGTCCCGGGGGGGCCAAAACACGGATACTGTATTGACCCAGGGCAGCGACCCTTGCCTAATGGGTTGCTGCCCTAAAATATCATAAAGAAAGATAATCTCTGATTCCTAAAGGGTTCTGTTCTGAGCCCCCGGGGGAAGATTGACCGAAAAAGCGGCCAATCTAGCCCACAGCGTGGCAAAACACGGATACATTATTGCCCCCCAAGGGAGTGACCCTTGCCCAAGGGGTCGCTCCCCAAAATACACAAAGAAAACATCCCTGGTGCCTAGTGGTGGATTCCTGCTCCACGATTGTGGCCTCGCCTGCAATTGTTAAGCAGGAATCCATTGAAAAAAGGCAAATGGGGAAAGGAAAAACTCTTTCCTTTCTCCCTGTGTCTGTTTTCCACCCCAACCACCCCCAGGAGAAGGACTCACCTTACTCACATCCTTTCTACAAATATGCTGGACGCAAATGGCTTCCAGCGTATCCCCGGCACCATTTGATGATATCGGCGCGCTATGAGCGAGCTAAAATCATCAGATTGCCAGGGGGGCTGGGGTGGAAGGGGAAGCGATGCCCCGCCCATCCCTGATAGGGGGTGTTGGTGGGAGGCCCAAGGAGGGCTGGGTGCAGGACGAGCTGGTCTCGTCCCCAGCACACGGGAACCATGGCCGAGGGCGACAACAGCTCGTCACAGGCATCCAGGGGGTTAAAAAGCTGGTAATTTTTTTTTTTTTTCTTTAGTGGCTTTTCTAGTAACTAATTAGACACATTTAGTGGAAAAATAAAAACGTTTGTTGTTACTGTCTGCAGCTCGGGCAGCTGTAGCTGACAATTATCTATCTTTAATTCTAATGGCCCTGCTCTTCCCCACATGCCTTTAACTTTGTTTAGTTTCTACTTTGACTCCAAAGAGGCAGATGAATAAATAAGATACATCACACACGTTATGTATAAAATGCAGATATATCTTCCTGCCTGCCTTAAGTAGATGGGGGAAAACGATGCACTGCACTACAAGGAAAGGAGTGAGCTATTCAGATTGTACTTGGCATGTTTGTCACAGAGTATCCCCAATGCCAGAATTGAAATCAAATCAGACACTTACAAGTCCCACTTTACTCACTTGTCTCACCTACCATCGCAAACTCTTTCCAACATATTAAGTCGCTGGGCAGTAAGGAAAGTAAAGAAACGTGACTTAATCTACTGCAGCGTAAGCCAGATGGGTTATGCAAGTATGTAGAGCTTTTGCTAAGGAAGAATAGAAGAATAGAGGGGTGTCACATATCTATCTACAAAAGAGGAGCTCCCCTTTTTATTCATCCAAGCAATTATTCAATAAACCTTTAATTCTTTCCCTATACACAGTATACACCCGTAGCCACCATGATTTAGGCTTTACATTATCTCATCCAGTCTTCCACCCAAATTCACAATCCCTTATCCATCCAGTTAGTACCCACAAGTTCCACCCTTTCTTCTATTCATTCTTTCACCAATCCATCTATTTGCCCAATACCAATACTCACCCACTCATCAATTTTTCATTCACCCACACATCCTTTACTTTCACTGTTTTTACAATCCTTTTCTTTTAACCTTCCGTTCTTTACTGTTCTCAACAAGTCATCATTTTTAGCATTCATTATTTGTGCTTTTGCTGAATTGCAGATGGAAAAGGCCAAAAGTAACCCAACCACTGCTGTAGTTGTAATGCTGGGGGTTCATGATTCTGATAATGAAAACACCCCTGTAGCTAGTGAGTAACAGTGATTGTCAATAAGGAAGCAATTTGACCTATCAGAGTGAATCCCTGCCTCCACATCTCCCCTTGCTCCATCTCATCCTGCAGCGGTGACACTTGAGCCGGCTCCTCCTATTCCACTAGTGGTTGATTTTGCTATATAAAAACAGTATACAGTGGTTTGATGCCAGATCCCATTCTTAATTTTTAAAATGAAAAAAAAATGCAGCCACAATCGTTACAGTTCGATTAGCACTATTGTATCTTCGGTCAAAAATATCACTCTGAGCATTTTGTTGGAATGCTAGAAAAGCCAGGTAGACGAGCCAACCACTACATGGCAGTCTACTGGTGTTGTGGTGCTGCTAGTAGCAGCGCCACCTTGCCACCATCCGCCAGTATGGCCACAGCTGGATTTCCGCCCTTCTTGTGGTGGAAGTCTGGATGTGGTCATAATTTGGCAGATGAATGGTAGCCCACATTATGACAATGACAGTATAAGCTGCCTACCGCCATGGCAATGGCCACCAAAAGACTGTCGCCGTAGCTACCATCCGTCTGCCAAATTATGACCACAGCTGGACTTCCGCCACAAAAAGGGCTGAAATTCGGCTGTGGCCATATTGGTGGATGATGGTAAGGTAGCGCTGCTACCACCAGCACCACCACACCAGTAGACTGCCACGATGACACATTATACTGACTGGCAGTATTTTGCTGGTGGGCGCTGCTGGTGGTAGCAGTGCCCCGTCCTGTTCCCTGCCAGAAGACCCTGGCTTCCGACAGGGGAGGGGGTGGGGACATTGTTGTGTGTGGGGTTGTGTGCACGAATGTGTGAGTGTGTGCATGAATGCAACTGTGTGTAGTGTTATTTGAGTAGGTGTATGCATGTGTGAGAATGTGTGTACAAATGGAAATGTGAATGCGTATCTGCATGTCAGTGTGAATGTGTGTACAGATGTGTGGGAGAATGAATGATGCATGTGTGAATGAATGCGTGTATGCCAGTGTGAGTGTGTGCATTCATGGGGGGTGAGGGATGGGATAGGGGGAGCGTGGATGGAGGGGGTGTGGGGGGCATCTGGGAAGTGTTTGGGCAGTGGGTGAGCCTCCTACCAGTGACAGGGAAGGAATTCCATGTCACTGGTAGGGCAGGATCTAAATGCCACCAGCGGTACAATAGCGGCCTCCGGGCTGTAGATTGTTATCTCCGGCCCGGTGGCTGCTACCGCCATGGTGCTAGGAATGGTAAATTGGAGGGTTGGCTGCAGCCAACACACCAATGTCATAATGTGGCAGCATGTACCGCCAGCCTGTTGGCAGTACTACCGCCACAGTATCACCTACTACCAGGGTCATAATGACCCTCTTAATTTTTTATGGGTCTCTGATGTCTGAAGACAACATGTTCATAAAAGTTACTGTTATGGAACACGATGAAAAGGGTGAGAAGAATAGTAGCAGCAATTGCTTTATTGTATAGAAAGATCAAACTTTTGCAACAAGATAAACATTACGATTATAAAGACATCCAGGCTTATACAAGCTGTACAGGACTAAATACATTTAGATCCAGCATTTAAAATATGAAAACAGGAAAGATCTTAAAATTTGACAAATTGTTCAATATCACTAAAAACACATGACGTGAAGCAGTACTTAATAGCTTTATTGATGGAACTGATGTTACCTGTGACAAATATCTTCTCCTAAGGTCCCATAATGACAGGCATAGCGTACTCGAAACATTCTTCTTTATACCTGCAAAGTTGGCAGCTTCTAGGTGTTGTACATAGTTGAAAGGCATACAAAGACACAGAGAAGGAGAAATGATGGAAATAATGGGCAGAGAGAGGGACAGATAGAAAAAGTGCACATGAGAGAAGCATGAGGGAAAGATTAAGGATGGGAAACAATATAAGGGCAGATACAAAGTGGAAAGGATGGGAGAGTGAAGGAGATTAAGGAAGAAAAGGTGAAAGAATGTGAGGGTGAAAGGAATGGTTAAATGATGTGAGGGTGAAAGAAAAGGTGAAAGGATGAATGGTTCTTTTGAAAGGATGGATCATGGGAGGGTGAAATAATGGTTAGAATAGTTAAAGAGTACATATGGAAAACAGTGAATCGAAGGAAGGATGAGGAATCAAGGGATGAGGAACACTGAAAGATTGTATGGGTAAATGGATAAAGGTGAAGAGATGCACAGATGAATGCATGAATAAATAGAAGGGGAAAGGATGGTGGAAGGAGGGCAAACAAGTGAACGAGGGTGGGGTTTTCTCATTTAATGTACTTGGTATATGATTAGAGGGATGCTTCAGGTGGGGGTATCATAATTTTCTGGCTACACTCTTTAGTGCACACTCAGGGTACACCATCATCCCCACAAAGACCAACCTTCCAGTAATTACATAAACAGCACACTGCCATCATCACAAAAAACAATCCCACATTGGGTGCGCAACACTGAGAGCACTCTTACCTCAATCACAAACATGCACCTTCCAGTGAATGCACACACAACAAACTTCCAACTATTCCACATAAAGTTTCCTTCTGCTCAGTACACACAGGGCAACCTGTTCAAAATCACAATCACACTTCTAACGGGTAAGAGCATACATGACACCCTAACACCACCACCACAGAAACCATCTTACTACTGAATGAATTGACTGTGCACTACCACCACCCAGCTACTGAGACTACACACAGACAATACCTACTGCAAGAGTTGGCACTCCTGTAGAACACTACCAGCAGTGCAGGTGAGAAGGCGGTCTACAGAGCACACACACCACCTACCCACAGAGTGCTGAGGTCTAGAGGGCAGTGCCTTGTACAAGGGCATCCTCAGAGGCATCTAGTGGAAAGCGCAGTAATGGGGGTGAGGCAGTGCATTTACAACACACACAGGTGGTCCACAGAAGACTTACCGAAGTGCCAGTCACTTATCAAAAAATAAAAAATACCCCAACAGGGTGATT
Source organism: Pleurodeles waltl (assembly GCF_031143425.1). Taxonomy (NCBI): domain Eukaryota; kingdom Metazoa; phylum Chordata; class Amphibia; order Caudata; family Salamandridae; genus Pleurodeles; species Pleurodeles waltl. Next base: position 920,580,574 of record NC_090447.1, read on the forward strand.
CCCTTAGGACTCTGTCACTATCTTTAGAAAAACTGGGTACTGAGAAAGTGAGCTAAGGCAAATAAATAAAAAGGCAGCCACCGCAGTCCGTTAGGGCTCCGATGTCTGAAGAAGCACAGCCAATTTGCTGTTGAAATAGCCACGTTTTGGCAAGTGCTGCAGGTACATTATGATCTGACCTTTTAATTTTAGACCTCAGGTTTTCCACAAGCATATACATTACGCTTCACTGTTCCGGTCTTTGTGTGAGCATAAATGACAAATAGATGTTGTCTGATGGTCATACCATAGTGACTAGACTGTTGTCTGCTGGTACCTAGAAAATGGTCCATCCTGCCTTTCCTGGATATCTGATCCAAAGCATTCCTATGCTACTGAGGTACTTTATAGTGCTTCACAAAAAACCCTAAATCAATATTATCTATTTGTCTATCTATCTATCTATCTATCTATCTATCTATCTATCTATCTATCTATCTATCTATCTATCTATCCATCCACAAAGCACAGACTGTTGTAGAATACATGCGTGTATCGAACATACATTTACCTATCTCAATATATCATATCTGATTTCTGCATATGGTTCTTGGGAAGTGGTTAGCAGTGTTAACCTGTATATGGACTCTGAAAAGTGCACGTTTCACTGATTTAATTAGTAGCACGAACGCATTATCCATGACAATGTTGCTATCATATGTGATATCAATTGGCGATTCATGACATGCAAAACTAACTGCACCTTTGAGTCTCCACCCAGAGGGGCACTGGAAAGCATTAACATTTGAAGTATTAAGGAGAGAAAAGTACATACACATTTAGTGAAACCAGAAACAAATTGATCCCTGCTTTCTCGCTATGACCAAACTGTGTGATCTTCGGCAAACATGTTATTTCAACAATCCTCATTTTTCTTCATCATGAGATATGAAAGCACATTCAACGAGTTGAGTTCAGAATACAATCTGTACAAAAAACTATTGTGTTTGATTTAATAGACTGCAAAGATGCTCTATGTTTGAGAATCTGGGCCACATAGAGGATTCACATGACAACTGTCTTGCCTCTTAGTACACTAATGACTCTATCTCCAAGGTGGTGGTGGTGGCGGGAATAGCTCCAAGTTCATGCTCAAAAACTATCACTTTTAAAAAGTACTTCTCAAAATCATGTTTTTCCTGAGTGTGTTGTATGATTTACATGGCAAAAACTTTCAGGGGTTGACTTGCACACAAGCTTTAAGAGCTTAACCCGGCCCTTGGCTCGGCTCTGGTTTGGCCCACCCTGCTAATTTGTTGACTCAGCCACTTCTGGTTGCTGGTTGAACATTGTTTGATCTCTGTACCACAAGAAATATTTTGAACCACCCACTCACCCCCTGTTGTGCTATCAAGAACGGAAAGACGGGCTTCCAAAATGGCTGCTCTTTTGTAGTGCTGATTTATTGGCTGCACGCTGAGGCCACCCTCTGTGAGAGCTTTGAAGAGGGCAAGGTGGCAAACAAGATACATATAAGGTGTGCAGGAGTTGGACAGTATTGTGGTGGGTGTAGAGCAGTGTGTGGTTTGTGGAGCTGGGTGTGAGTGGTGGGTTAGACTAGGGTTTTGGAGATGTATAGGTGTCTCGGGGGAAGTTAAAACTATGTAGGGGGCATGGTATTTTGGGGCCTCCCTGTGATGAAAAGGAGATGACAGGGAGTGGAGCTCAAGAGGAGCAGTTGTGAGTGACTGAGAGTGGGAAAGATAGGCAGAGAGAGTGGAGCATGTGTGGGGGGCGATTGTAAAGGGACTGATTACATGGTTATACTATTGTGCTGGGTGTTACGATAGCTTGGGTGGTGTGCAGGGGAGGTTACCACAGTGAATGGGGAGCACTGTTGAGTGGATGGTTGAGAGGTTTTGTCAGTGAGTGCGGAGTAGGAGTGGGATTTTGCTGTGGGGGCATGGGCATGGAAGATTGTTGGCAATGGCCCTTTTTGCAGGGTCATCCCCAAATCTTTCACTCCTTCCTCCTACTTTCTCTGTCCTGTTTTTGCTGGCTGTATGACTCTGGGCACTTTACCACTGCTGACCAGTGCTAAAGTGCATGTGTTCTCTGTCTAAATTGTATTGGTGATTAGTTTATCTATGAAAAGCATATTTGATTTACTAGTAAGTCCATAGTAAAGTGCTCCAGAGGTTCCCAGGGCTTATACATCACATGTTTCTATGAGTCCTGCAGCACTGATTGTGTCACCCACATTAGTAGCCCTGTAAACATGTCTCAGACCAGGCACTGCAGTATCTGTGTGGTCAGTTTGAAACTGCTAGTTCAACCTGGCAAATGTTCTCATTTGCCAGGCCCAAACCTTCTCTTTTACTACATGAAAGTCACCCCTAAGGTAGGCCCGAGTCAGCCCCATGGACAGGGTGCAGTGTTTTTGAAAGGTAGGACTTGTACTGGCGTGTTTTACATGTCCGGATCGTAAAATACTGATAAATTCATTTTTGCTCTATTGTAAGGTCTATTTCTCCCATAGGTTAACATGGGGATTGCCTTGAGATAGCTTATAAGTGTTATTTCTCACTCGGAGCAGCTAGAGTTATGGAGTTTGGAGTCTATGAACTTACAATTAAAATACAACTTTTGGTGAAGTTGATTTTGAGATTGTACATTTGAAAATGCTAATTTAGAAAGTGGGTATTTTCTTCCTTAACCATTCTGTGCCTCTGCCTGTCTGCTGGAATACACGTCTGGTCAGGATGACAGTTGGGCTGTTTGTGAAATCACTCTAGACAGTCACACAAAGGGAGCTGAGGTGTGCCGTGTATATTGTGATGAGTCTACCTGGGCCAGATGGGTGGGAGGAGCTGATACTTACACCTGAATATATATGTTATTGCCCTTACACAGAGGAGTCTCCAAACCCCTGAAGTATGTCTGGGGCCAGGGCAAGAAAGGCAGGGTCTTATGCTTCACAAAAACCTTCACTTGAAATGTTTGTACTTCAAAGGCAGAAATGAATATAAGAATTAGACCTCTGAGACCACAACTTCAGAACACTTCTGGACTGAGGACATTGAGGAAGAAGAGCTAGATGCTGTTGGTGGAACTTCCACTCTGCCTGTTGCTTTGTTGTGCTGGCCTGCTCCTTGCTACTTCTATCCTGGAAGTGAAAGTACTGGACTTGGCTTTCTACATCCTGCTTTCCAAGGTTCTCCAAGGGCTTGAACTGGTCTTGTTTCCTGTTGTGAAGTTTCAGGGACATCAAAAGCTTCATCTGCCAGTGCCTGGGCTCTTTTGCTGAGAGTCCTGACTTGCCAAGTGGTGTCAAATCCAGTCCCTTGGTCTTTGGAATTAGAAGCTGGTGATCTGAAGTAAAATCCACACATCGAAGCTGTCGCAGCAGAAAAATCCACACAGTGGCTGCACTGCAGCTGAAAATCAATGCATAGCCTGCTTCAGCGTGGATCCATTGTTGCTGTGCATATGGATTTTCCATGCAGCATCCCTGGGTATCCTTTTCTTCATCTACGTTGTTCTGCAGCAAGGAATCAATGCATTGCCAGTCCGGCGGAAAAAGAATCCCTGCTTTGTCCATCTGGCAGGAATAAGAGTCAACATAGCACAACCCCAACGGGAGAAGAATCCACGCATCTCCTGTCCAACTGGGAAATAATTGATGAATCGCTTGCTTTTCTGACGCATGACCTCCTTTGCGGCCCACATCATCTCTGTATTTGACGCATCCAAGGTACTGTTTCTTAAAAGGATACAACCACTGATTTTTCAGGATTAAGACTCCTAAACCTTTAAAAAGTGATAGCTTTACTTGTATATGTTAAGTTATTTTCTTTTTGATCTCGTTTTACACAGAAAGCTATTGGCTATTTTTCTAAACTAGTGTTGAGTGCAGTTGTGGTGTTTTCACTGTGTTACTGTGTATATACAAATACTCTACACATTGCCTCTGAGATAAGCCTGACTGATTGTGTCAAGCTAACGAGGTGGTGAGCAGGGGTCATCTTAGGAGTGTGACTCTCTTACCCTGACTAGAGTGAGGGTCCCCACTATGACAGGGTGTAAACTGACTGCCAACTAGAGACCCCATTTCTAACAGGAATGATATTATGTGGAGGTGTGGTCGAAGTGGGTGGGGTTGAGGGGCACGACATGTCCACAAGGGTGGCTGCTTTAGCGCTCTGCAGCAAATTTAGCACTGGCACATGGGGCAACACATTCTATTAAATATGGCACATCCCTGCATTGTGAAAATGACGGAGCGTGGAGATGCCAATTTTGTTGCAGCGTCCGGCTCTGTTATTTTCTTTTAAATCTGGGCTATAGTTTTTGAGTCACACCTTTGACTCCACCCCCACACTCACAGACCCTACCCCATTGCAAATAGCATCACAGATCCCATACTTTTTTTTAATGTACTTCGACCACTGTGTTGCGGTGCATATGGGAGGCAGGTGTTGGGGAATAAAAGATGAACATAGTGAGTGGGGGAGTACCTATGCACGGTGGGTGTGTGGAAGCAGTGTGGGGAAGCCATTGTGAATGAAAAGTACCTTTGGGAGCTGTGTGTCAGCCCAAGGTTATAATAACAAGTTGGGAGTACATGTGAGAGTGGGTGTGGGCTTAACATAGTGGCAATGAAGATGTCACTGTTAGGATGAGAGAACTGTCAATTATGTCCTGGGTCAGCAGCCAATGCCACCTACAGCCACTTGCAAAGATTATTCTGTTATTCATCCAGAAACTGCTAGTTGCTCTACTTTGACTGGTGGGGCAGAGGAGTCATCCTGACTATTCATAGGCAGTGGAGGGATCTCAAATCCCTGTGTAGATGGAAGCGATGCATGTTTTTGTGTGGATATAGGAATTTATTTGAGGTGTAGTGAACGGAAAGTGTGAACACAGCCACACGCAACCCCAATGATTGAAATCATCTTATTCCTAACTGCATTATTTCCATTTGAAAATATCTGCTTCTCTTTACTACGTCAACGTTTTGTTAAATTGTATTCTATTTTTTGCATGTGCCAGCTTCTGAAATCAAGGGCACACACCTTTTTTATCTAGTCCTCTGGGTACATTGAAAGCACCCCGCCTGTCCTCTTTAGGTGTGTGACGGGTTGATGCCTTGGGTCTTGTCAGCCTGAGCGGGGGTGGGGAAGTGGGGGTGTGTGAAGTGGGGAGGAGGCATTGTTCAGAAAAACCGAGTTGTTGTGGCTTGGAGCAGCAGAAGTCTCTCTTGTGCAGTGAGCCTGAGAAGCTTGCTGTTGGTTTCCACCAGCAGAGGAATCTCGGAAATACCTTGATCATGGAGAATTTAGGGGTCCCAGGGACCACCACCTCCCCAGGGCTATTTTAGTTGAAGGAAGGCCATGCAGCCCCCCTCGAGGACCCAATAAAGACACTGGAGCCTCCAAACCCTCAAGGTCTGCTCCTCCTATGTCCCAGGGTGCCCACTACCGTGACACAGCTGTTTGCTATGATTTGGTGGGAGCTGACAGCTGCCAACAAGTCACGGAAAACACTCTGTTTGGATGAAGTGAGATTGTTAAACAGCTCTCACTTCCTGCGAGCGGAGGTGTTCTTCTGAAGAAACTTTGCTCTAACAGAGAGCTGTTTTAGCAGCCCCCTGTGACAGCAATGCCAGCTCCCAGAGAGGTGGGAAGCCAGTTGGGAGCCCACAACTTGACTTACAAAAACACTTTTAAGGGCCCAGTACCTTTAAGGGGTCAGGAGCTGGTTGAAAATGGATTCAGGAGCTGTAGCAGGTGAGCTGAAAGTCTTTTGTGTTCCTGAGAACAGGAGGAAAGCCAGCAACCCTTGGAGTCACTTTGGTTCTTGGATAAAGTGATGCATGTCCAGTCCACCTCACTCCCTAGCAGGAGGACAGCAGGCAGCAGGTCAGCTCAGAAAGCTGAAGTATGGCAGAATAACAACTCAGCAGAATGGCAGTCCTTGTAGCAGTAAAGCAGTCCTTCTTTCTTGCGGAGTATCCACAGCCCAGAAGTGTACCTTAGGCTGTAGATGGCCTATCAGTTACACCTAAATTCCCTTTGTGTGTGGCTGCCTAGAGGGAATTCACAAACCCAGCTGTAACCCCACCCTAGACGGGAGACAGGCAGTAGACACCAAATAACTAAAGTAAGAAAATGCCAACTTTCTAAAAGTGGAATTTTCAATACTCCAGTTTGAAATCAGACTTCACCATAAGTTATGATTTTAAATCGTGAGCCCAGAGACATCAAATTTGAAAAAGTCTATCTCGTCTACATTGTGAATTGCACTTAAGATGTAATAAGGCAATTCCAATGTTTTCCTATGGGAGAAATAGGCCTTGCAGTAATGAAAAATGAATTTAGGAGTTTTTAACACAGGATGTAAAACTTAAACGTGCATGTCCTGCCTTTCACATACACTGCTCACTGCACTGTGGGCCATAAGGGGCCTACCTTAGGGGCAACATATGTATGGAAAGGGAAGGTTTAGGCCTGGTTTATTTTGCCAGGTCTAAGTGGCAGTGTGAATTGCACAGACAGGTTCTTCAATCGCAAGCTTGTGACATGGTTAAGAGGCTACTTAGGTGGGTGGCACAATCAGTGCTACAGGCCCCCTAGTAGCATTTAATTTACGGGCGCCTGGGCACATGTAGTGCACTTTACTAAGGACTCATTAGAACAGTAAATATGCCAGTTGGGTGTGATCCAATGTGACCATGTTTTACGGGCAAGAGCAAAAGCTAATTAGCAGTGGTAAAGTGGACCCAGTCCTAAAGCCATCAAACATGAGGTCAGAATATGGAGGGAGGCAAGCAAATAGTTGGAGGGAAGACCACCCGAAGACTGTCAGGTCTAAGAATCTGCAAGTAAGAAAGAACTTCAAGTTTAGATATTTAAAAATATATTTTATAAACTTTGTTGTGAAGTGTCAGTAAGTGTACTAATGGTATTAAACGTATTCTGCACTATGTTTACAGAGTGAAAAATTGTTTTAGTATGTGTAGTTGTATTAATATAGCTTTAGAGAGGTGCATATTACAATGTAGCGAGATGTGAGCAAGGTTTGCGGATTGTGTTACATAATGAAGTGTTTCAACTGCATAGACTTGTCAGTAAAGGAAGTAATGTTTCTTAAATTATAAAACATAATGTAATACTACAAGCTCTATATAGGCACTTGGTAATGAAAAAACCAGTTATTTTGTTATACAGATATGGTCACTTGTCATGGGACAGTGAGGAGTTAGACGAGCGATCAGTCCTTGTCCATGCTGTCCTATACGGGCATGTGATAGAAGAGAGAGGTATGGGCACAGAGAGCAGTCCATCTTCATATTCCAAAACACAGTCCTATCAGCTGCTGTGTACACAATATTATGTGTGATTGTCGCCATAGGGAGATGTCTGAAAGAGAGGTGAGTAATCCCTCTACAATCAAGTAGGGGCACCAGTTACACAAGACACAGTTTTTAATGAAGAGGATACTCCATTATCTACTCTACTATGGACATTCTTCACTATAAAGAGAGAGAACAGTTTCTATCTACTATTTACCTTACACTTATGTTACTCTGGAGAGATGTCTCAGCTGAGAGGGCAGTGTGTCCATACCATAGTCTTTATAGCTGTCATCCAAGACAGACTTCTCAGCATATAGGTCATTTAATCCTTACACCTTGGTTGTACATCTGTAATCTTAGGGAGAGCTGTGACCAGAGAGATAAGCACCTTTACACACCCTAATATGTACACTCATCATCCAAGACACAGGTTACAGGAGAGAGGCCTATCTCTCCCCACACTGTACTATGCAGACTCATTATGCAAAACAGATCTGTCAGCAAACAGGGCAGTTCCTCCCCAGAGCCTACTAATTCTACCAGTCAGCATGGGAAGAGGTGCGGGCAGAGAGATACATACCATACATGCTAGTGAGCCTGAGAAAAGGTGTGAGTGGGTAGGCAGTGTCTCTTTACACCCTAATGTACACACTGGATAACATTATGCAAGGTCTCATTGAAGAGCCCAGTGTCTCCCTATAGCCTACTATACGGAGTTTTGTAGGCTATAGAGAAGTGTCAGTGAGACCCTCAGTTGCTCCTTACACTCTGTACTGTAAACTGTTGTTATACTGTGAAAATGTCTCATATGGGAGTCTACTTTTGTCCATATCTTACTAATGGGGACTATAAAGCATAACCACTGTAATTTGGGAAAGTCAAATTCTTCCCACAAAACATTTTACAATCTCACTAGACTCTCGCAGGATCATTAAAAAAGTAGTGGGGTACACGAAATCTTGATGCAAGGTGTTACTGAAGTGACTATCTCTCCTCACACTGTACTATAGACAATTGAAGGCCTGGGTGTTAATGAAGACCACACTCTCTCCTCACACCCTATTATGCACTGCTGTTATACTGTGAGAGTTATCAATGGAGAGACCAATTTCTCCCCACAACCTAGCAGTTTGGACTATAAGGGATACATATTTGTTAGACCTGGAATCCTTAGGGTGGAAGTAAACCAGACACTTTGACTTTTGCCTCCTGTTTTTGCTGTATCTTTTTGTTGGCCACTGCTAACCAGTACTAAAGTGCATGTGCTTCTCCCCTAAACATGATACTATTGGTGTATCCACAATTGCCATATTTTATTTATTTGTAATTTCCTTTTAAAGTGAAATACCACATACCCAGGGCCTACAAATTAAATGCTGCTAATGGACCTGCAGCACTGATTGTACAAGTACTTTGTAAACCTGTCTCAGGCCTGGCCTTGCAGAGTCTCTGTGCCCAGTTTCACTAACACCTACATTTGGCATTTAAAACCTCTTATCAACCCTAACCTCCCCTATATAAGCCACCCCTAAAGTAGGCACTAGGTAGCCTATAGGGCAGAGTACGATGTGGGTAAAACTCAGGATATGTACTTTTAAGTTTTACATGTCCTGGTAATGAAAAAATCCCAAAGTTGTTTTTTATTACTGTGAGTCCTACTCTTCTCATATGCCAGCTTTGGGAATTTCTTCTAAGCTGTAATTGAGGAGAAGGGAGTAGCTATTTCATGTTTCATATCGTTGGAATGGTAATGGCAAACCCACTTTACTGGTGAAGTCATATTTATTATTACTATTTTAGAAATGCCACTTTTAGAAAGTGGCTTTTATGGATACTAAACAAATACTAGAGCAACCCAGAAGAATTAAGAAAATATAGCGTTCCCCACTGTGGGAAGATCTGCCAGTCTACCCAGCTCTTATATTAAGGTGATAAAAGCACCTTTCTGGGTCAGAAAGCGATATCAATATTCAAGATCCAGCTGAGGCTTTAATAATTCCAACCTTTCATCATTCCCCAGGTCATTTTTTGTCCTGATGAGACCCTAGAATCCAGCATGAGTGTTGAAACGTCGTTGACACGTTAATCAGACAAGATCTCTTCAATTATGTTTTAAATTATCAATCAATGTATTGACAAGCATGCTTCATAACTTAATAAGAGGCTGTCTTTGTGAGATGTACCATAGATCATAGAACTATAAGCAATTTCTTTATTGCTTAATGGTGTGGTGTCTCTTTTCTCACTTGGGATCACTTGTTTCAACTATCACTTTTGTTTATTTTCCTAAAGTATGATTATAAAAATGATTCACCTTTTCATGCTATTGCAGCTTCCAAAGCATTAAAAATATGTTTTTCACATATGTGTGTGTGTACTGGATTTAGTAGAGTTTCCTTTTTTAAAGATTCTAGACAGATGATTTTCGTATACATTTAAGACTTTTTTGTGAGTTAACCAGTAGCAAGATTTTTCTTCTATTTTATGTAAATAGATTGAAAATGAGTTTCACATGGATATGTGTTTTCTGATACTGTTAGAAAGTGGACATTTCTCTGTTCTTACTGCTCTCTGTGCCTCACAGCCTGTCTACAATTTATGTCTGGATCAAGCGGGGTGACAGCTACATTTGTGCATTCCGTCTAGACAGCCACAACAGAAGACACTCAACTGCATCTGCATTCATCTGTATACGAATGGATCTTCCTGGGCATGGAGGATGGGAAGAGCTCACATTTACTTTTGAAAAGGTAGTGGCCTGACCCTACAAAAATGACTGATTACTCCCCACAGAGCCAGGGCTTCGATGAAAGGAGTACATATGTATTTCAAAGAGCTGCTTTTAAGTCACCCCGAAGGCACTTCTTGGGTTCTGACTTTAGTAATCATACACAAACTCTTGCATACATGAAGATATGTCAGGTTTTATTGTCAGAAATGAACCACTTGAGCTACACTCCATCAACTGTTTCATCTCTGGATCATTGGGACACAGGCTTCCCTAACTGTCTTGAGACTCCAAGTATTGACATTCCAAATAGAATGTTGTGAGTCACTCACAAGGGCATAGAGACCTCATTGATAGACGCTGGACTCCAGACACTACACTGACCCCCTAAAATCAGATCACTACTGCACTTGGGAAGAACACTGCTGGAATAAAGACTGTTGTACTGTAAGGATTGCCACTCTGCATGGACTGACTGTTCCAAGGAACTGCTTCTCAGCATTGCTGAGCTGCCCTTCTGCCTGTTGATCTCTGCCCTGCGGAGGACAAGGACTGGACCCATCCTGCTGAACCAAAGTGTCTCCAAGGGCATGTAGGCTTGTTCCCTGTTCTTCTGCAGTCTTACTGACATCAAAGACTGCCTGAAACTATCCTGGTGCAGCTGTATTCTGCCATTTGTGAGTCCTACATTTTCCAGAGGTCTTGTACATGATTTTTTATTTTGTCATTTTGGTTTTGTTTTACTCATAAAAATATTCTCTGTTTTCCTAAACCTGTGTGGAGTCTTTTGTGGTGTATACATTGTGTTACTGTGTTTTGTCTTGCACAAATACTTTACACATTGCCTCTTTAGTTAAGCCTGACTGGTCTGTGCCATGCTACCAGAGGTTGAGCACAGGTTAATTTAGGGTGTGTATGTGACTTACTCCGACTAGGATTGTGGTCCCTACTTGGATAGGGGACATATATCTTCCAATTATAGACCGAAATGTTAACAGTATTGTAATGAACGAAAGTCTACATTTTCCTCAAACAGGTTTGACACTCTTGCAGAATCATAAAAACCCCAAAAAAATAGAGGAGTATAGAAAGTACAGGTGTTTGAACTGTCTAATTCATGTACCCTATGAAACAGAACTATTATGCATTAACTATAGTTTGAGTGTTTGAGCTCACAAGACTCTTGCTAAAGCCGGACAAATATACCAGTGAAGGTAGTTGTTTGGGATGTAGTGGATCTTATTTAGTTTTAATGGGAATCAGGAGTTTAGCTTAGCCTTCTAGCTTGCAGGCCTGTGCCCTGTCACCTAGTGACTTTTAACCTACCTACGCTGCTCTGTTTTAGCACATTTATTTAATTATTTCTTCAAAGATGGCTGCTATGTTTATAGTTAGGAAGATTTGTGATTTCACGTTATCAGTGCCACTCTGTGAAGGCATCACTATCAGCATCAAAGATGAGTGATATACTTAGGTATTCACATCATGTCCCTTTCCCACTTATGTATGACATGATTATAAAGTACTTTTGGAGGCAATTGTTTGTATATTTGCCACCCCAAGCATCCCTTCGTATCTATTGTTTGGGAACATACTTGCATCAGGAGTCCTACAAGAACTGTATAAATACATCTCACACAGACAAGGTTATCAAAGGGATTCCTACCAGATGCTAATGACGCTATCTATGGTACACGTCGCCTTGATGCAGACCCAGCCTTCGTATCCCCACGGAGTCTGATCTAGAGATCTCAGTCCATGGTAATGAGGGTTGAGGGGCTCATCTCATGGACATGGTACTGGCAGATTAGGTTTAACACACCTAGCTCTCTTTAGGTTAGAGATTAGGGGCCAGAATTATGCTGGCCTTGCTCTGTGCCAAAGTCACATAAGTATTATTTTTTTGCGCAGCACCATATTTACAATGTTGCACAATAATTGCATTGCGCCACTTTGTGACCCCTTGCACAACATACTGTATGCAAGGGGGGCATTCTGACAATATGGGGGGGTGTAAAAATGACACAACGGATTCTACAAGATTCCTTTGTGCCATTTGTATCGGCAGTTTTTAATGCCTGCTAAGTGCAGGCATTAAAAAGAGGCTCTGATTAATTACAATGGGCCTCTGGGTGCTTTGCATGATTGGCGTCATAATTTTTGATGCTAATCCTGCAAAGCATCGGACTAGCGTAAAAAATGATGGCGCTAGTCACCCTAACTACTGCCATGGTGAGCTGTATTTTAAATACAGCACTACCATGGTGGCATTAGGGGGCGCTAAGGGGCACTAGAAAAGAGGTGCTGCACTAGGTGCAGTGCCACTTTTCATAAATCTGCCCCAAGGTTCATCATGCCAGGGTATTAGGGCCTATTTCACATATCATGTTGTTGCAAGATGGTGGGGGTCTTCATATTCATTATCCTATTCATTGCAGCCCATGCATTTACAGTAAATTGCAGTCTTGTTAATAAAACAAATTGAAAACTTTACTGCATCTCCTTTACTGCCTATGTGTGATTGAGACTTGTTGCTCATGTGAGAAAAAGGTAATCTCTGTTTAACCACGACTCCATTGAGATGTTGCACTCTTGAGTCCACGCGTAATGGGTGCCACAAATTACCTTTTACTATTTAGGTTTTTGGTGAGGTACTGGTTGTGAGTCGGGAGGGTTGGGACGACAGTTGTGACTTGTAGGATTGGCATTGCCGCCAGCAAACAAAAGTGCTGTCATCCCTAAACCAGCAGTCTTGCCTGGAGCAAGAGTCCAACTATGACAGGGTGGCTTTCTCTTGAGAGAGTCTTGTGGGTGTCGTTATTCAAATAAAAAGGATTTTATATCATGAAATAGTCACATTTGTGTTTATAGTGTGTCATAATGTTTATAGTGTGTAATGTTTATCTACACATAGAAATTGATGCATTCCTTTATGTTATTAAGAAGGATCCTGTTCCCTTCTGCAGTGAAGTGTGCTCCATGTCACCTATGAGGACCTGGCATAAACAGCTGGATAGTTTTGTGATTTGTAGAGCTGATGCCTTGGTACAAAAAATGTTTATTGACATGCTTCCAGGATTTATGAATCTTAGGACAAAACATTCTTGAGCATTGCCACTTCTGCCTTTGAAATATATTAGAATATAGAAGTGAACTCACAGAGACATCAATTGTGAAAAGGACTCTTTCATTTGGATTTGAAGTGCAACACCTGTGAATGTGCCTGGGTCATTGTTGCCACAGTGCACTATCATCAGGTCTGGATGCTCACAATCCAAAATGCTGTCAACCACTGGCAACAATTCAATCAATCAATCAAGTGGATTTATATAGCAAGACTAATTACCCCAGAGGATATCCAGGCACATGAGGGTTATGGTGGTTCAGGTGTCTCAGTCGAGCAGCCAGGGCTTGGGTGCTCTCTGGAATTCCAGTAGGGGGGTGGTGGTCTGTAGCTGCAGAGGGAGGTCATTCCAGGATTTCACCATGAGGTAGGGGAAGGAGCCTCTTTTACTGTTGCTTTAGTGTCTGCGGGGAGTGAGGATGAGTGAGAGAGAGGCAGAACGTAGTTGTCTGATAGGGTGGTGGAAGTGCAGGTGACTATTGGTGTAGGCTGGTCCTTGGTTGTGCAGTGCTATGTAGGTGTGGATCATCAACTTGAATTGGCATCTCTTCTGTATGGGGTGCCAGTGGAGTTTTTTGAGGTGGGGAGTGTTGGGGGTCCATTGGGGGAGGTAGAGGATGTGTTTGGCAGTGGAGTTCTGTATGGCCTGGAGTCTCTGCAGAAGGAGTGTGGTGATCCCAGCCTAGAGCGCATTATCGTAGTCTAATTGGCTGGTGATTACGACCTAAGTCATGGTACATTTGGTGTTCAGAGGGAGCCATTTGAATACTTTTCATAACATGAAAGGGTCCGAAAGCAGACAGAGGTGGCTGCATTTATCTGGGACTTCATGGTCAGTTTGCTGTCCAGAATTATGCTGAGGTTTCTGGTGTGGTTGGCCAGTTTGGGTGATGGTCCTAGTTTTGAAGGCCATCAGGAGTAATTCCACGGGTTGCTGTTGTTGCCAAAGATCAGCACTTCTGCTTTGTCCAAGATGAGCTTTAGGCAGTTGTCCTTCATCCAGTTGGTGGCGTTCGTCATGCACCTGTGGAAGTTGGTTCTTGTGTTGGCAGGATCTTCTAAGAGCGGGAGGATGAACTGGGTGCCATCTGCATATGTTATGAGGTTTTGTCCATGGGATCTGTCGATGTTGGCCAAAGGGGACATGTAGGTGTTGAAGAGGGTGAGGCTGTTGGAGGTTCCTTGTGGGACACAGCTGATGAAGTCCATGGATTTAGAGGTGAATGGCAATAGGAGGACCTTTCGCGTTCTTCCGATGAGGAAGGAGGTGATCTTCTTGAGGATGTTTCCTTGGACACTGATGTGATGCAGTGTTTTGATCAGGGTGTGATGAGATACGGGGTCAAAGGCTGCTGAGAGGTCAAGGAGGATCAGGGCCGCTGTTTGTACTCAGTTGGGGAGGGCTCTTATGTTATCGTAGCTGTGACCTTAGTGCTGTAATTGGCATGGAATCCAGATTGGGAAGTGTCTAAGAGAAGGTTCTGCTCCAGCTATTTCACAGGTTATCAATTAATGGCTTTTTTCAGGACTTTGGCATGGAAAGGGAGAAGAGTGATCAGGCTACCTCATACTTCGATACTAATTCAAGTTAGGTTTGATAAAAAGATCCTTAGAAGTTTACTGAAAAAAAACAAAAGGTAATGTAACCTTATAGTTGGTTGAATATATCAGTGCTAACGTTAAATTTTTATTGTAAAATTACACAAATTCACCACCTATAGTTAAAACCACTAACTATAACTTGTGTCTCTGCCATGCACTGCTTATGACCTCACATATGACATCACTGATGACATCTCAAATTACCAATTAGTGTGCTAGTTTGTTTAGTAGTTAAGAGAGATGGGGAAGTACCATATTTTCTCCCTAATTTTTTACAGCTTGTGTCCAGCTACTGGATGTAAGTGATTACAAAACGCTTGTGCTTCTAACATTTTATGGTTATGAAGAGATGTGGAACAAGTTATAAATCGTTGTATTGAAGAGTAACTCTGCGTGTAGGTGACAGTATGTTCCACGCATATTTTTTTGATACCCCAGAAAATGTTTTCCGCAGGGCAAAGATTCTACTTACTACCTACTAAGATCCTAATTTAAAGGAAACTGATGCATCAGCTCTGATGCGTCCAGTTTCTTTCCAATCACATCCGTGGTTTGACTGTCATAGGTATGTCTGGAAGGATCACAGTAATGAATCACCTATGGCTTAAAGGTTAAGGTCTCAGACTCTCACACTTAAAGTAGAGGGTTCTACTCCAGGTGTGTCCCTGGTCATTTTCCTTCTTTAATTTCTTTTAAACTTCAAAAGTTTAAGGTTCATTCTGAAAAGTGATCTCACTCTTTGTAACTGACAAATACATTTTGCTTTTCAGTATATCATTCATCAAAGCCTAAAAAACTCTCTATATCTCTCCCTCTCAGTCTCTTTATCTCTCTTTCAATATCTTTCTCTCACTCACAGCCCCACTCAGACCCTCATGCACCCACTCACAGACCCACTCAGACTCTCACACATCCACTCACAGACCCACTGCAACCCTCACACACCCACTCACAGACCCACTAAGACCCTCACACACCCACTCACAGACCCACTAAGACACTGATACAGACACTCTCACACCCAGAAACTCCCTGTCACATATATTCTCACACCCAGGGAGACAGGCCACAGCCAACTTCCACTACGCACTTCTAAGGCTGTGTGCAGTGTGTGGTTGGGTGGTTAGGGGGTTGGCCACATCATCTGGCTGCAGTTCAGTCCCTGTTGCCAGCCCCTGCCGTGCATGGTCTAAGGGCCATGTGCAGCATGGGGTTGGGTGGTTAGGGGGGTTGGCTGCAGAGTTTCGCTACAGTTTAGGCCCTGCAGTAAACTGTGGCCATGCAAAGGTGAAGGCCATGTGCAGCAATGTTTGGAATAACGTATAATGAAAATTTCTTTACGTTAAAAAATAAACGTAGAAATTCACCTAAAAAAACCCATTTCGGGGATGTTATAGTTAGAAAATAGAATTTAAAAACATAGAAATTTACATTAAAAAAAGTTCAGAGGGCCGTTATATTTAGGCTAACATTTTGAACTTATCAAACTATAGAAATTAATCTACTATAGTTAGAGTTATCTAACATAACTGTAGCTAGTGCCCTAAGGAACTACACCTCTCACCCCTCATGCACTGCTAATTACCCCACAAATTACAGCACTCATGACATCTTTGATAACATCATTGATAATGTCACTGTAACATCTGCAGTAAAATTATTGAACAGATAACTGTGCATGACAGGGATGCGAGTTATAGTTACCTTAGGGTATGAGTTATAGTTACATCAGATAGCTCTAACTATAACAGTTGAATTTCTATGGTCTGGACGTCCCTGTAATCTTTGGTTTTTAAGTGAATATATATATATATATATATATATATATATATATATATATATATATATATATATATATATATGTGTGTATAGATAGATAGATAGATAGATAGATAGATAGATAGATAGATAGATAGATAGATAGATAGATAGATAGATAGATTATATGCTGTTACATTTATGCTTGAGGGTATGGTGCACAACTCTGTACTCAGATGGTTTGTCACATATTATGGAAGGCTAGGACAAAATGTACGGGGTTGTTCTTACATGTAAAAAGTCTGACCACAGTACTTCACCACTGAGAAGTCATGTAACTTGTAAGGATAGCAAGAATCTTAACTAAAAGAGGAGACTCCTACATAGTTTAAGTAGAAAGCAATACTGCATAAAATAAATAACGTTACCTTCGTATTCTTTCAGTCTGTTCCATTGAGAAGGCAAATTAGCAACAATGTTGGCCTCAAGGAGGATAAGTAAGGCCTATGGGAAGGCATGGATATCACGTGAGGAGAATAGCTGACAATAATTGTGTGCCAGGTGGTCAAAGAAATTGACTCCTACATAAATTAATAACAAGAACATAGTACAGGGAACATGAGCTAGACACCAGCATGGCCCTGAAGGGTGCTTCATGGGATTAACAATAAAATAAAGTGCCACTTGAGACATGGTTTACAATAAGGAGTTTACTACATCCCCGCCAGATCACGCTATTGAGCAGATTTACTAAACTGTCAGGTAACACAGAGCAGCAGCCAAAAATGCTGACCTGTGTTGCGTGGCAGGGAGGGAGCAGGAGGGCACCACATCTACAGAGACATGGCTCTCTCCTTCCCTCTCCCTTGCACTTGCACGGATTTCAGCTACTGTGCATCACACACATACCTTTGCCCCATAAGGCAAGGCTGTATGTGAGAATCTAGCATATGGTTTGCACTGGAAGGTAACAGAAAAACACAGAGAAATTTGAAAATGTCTCAGTTTAACGCCTGATTTTCTGTGTGATTAATTTTTGCTGCTAAAACCTGTCTACTAATATTAGTGAAGAGGGTTTACCATCAAAAAGCATGGGTGAGGGATAGGAACTCCCATGCACCACCCATGTAACACTCCTTGAACGCTGCTTTGCTTTATTTTTGGGTACTTTTCCGTGCAAAACAAAGTGGAAAGTGCATAATGAAAAAAACATTTTGTGCTGGTTAGCATCACGTTTGTGACACTAAACCAGCGCAATTTTTTTTAGAATCCCCCCCCCAACATTCCTCTAATTTTTTTATGCAAAGCACTGTCACATTTTTGGTAGATAGGGTTTCAAATCGAAAATTGTGGGTTGTTGCATGAGAACACCCATGTAACACCCCTTGATGCTAAGTAATGCAAAGCAGTGCTTTGTGCTGCTTTGTGTGAACTGTAGTTAATTTCCAGGGCAAAACAAGTTTTGCGATGGAAAGTAAATAATCAAATAACAGTTTATGCTGGTTTGCATCATTTCTACTATGCAATGCCAGTGCAAAATGTTAGTAAATCTTCTCCCACATCTTTTGACCTTTTTCAGTCTGAGAAATAGCCCAATCATCCATTCCAAGAAGGTACATTAATTTTGTCATGTCAACTCACCTATTCCCCTTGCCATTACTGAAATCTCCCTGCTCGAAGTGTATAGTGACCAGAAATCTATATTAGTTGATGTGAGAACAAATATTTGCATCAGTTGTTCACTGGATAAAGGCCCAGTCAAGGGGTAGAAATAAACTCATGGCATTTTGGGCTGCATCAATGACCTCTCCATATCCTTCTCATTAGCTCTCTCTTTCTCTCCCTGAACGTTATAAGAATTTGCTATCCTGCCATCTCTGAAAATCTTTCCCCATGCACTTTTTTCCTCCGTATGTTGAAGCATATTTGGAGGTTGTGAATATTAGAGAAAATGGCCGGCGAGAGAATCATGGAAAATTAAGTGTAACACATTACCTGATGAACTGGTGCACCCTGCAGCACACATAGAAAGAGGAAAAACTGGGAGAAATAATTTTATTTCTCCCTATTGCACCACCCTTATGCTACCTCTGGCATGGCATAGGAAACTGACGCATTCCCAGGTTTACAGAACATTGTAAATCTGAGAATGCATCAGATTCCCTGGGTGTTGCGTGGGAACACCCACACCAACAACCATGGAACGCCTCTTTCAGGCAAAGTAAAGCATGAAAGCGGGCCATCTTTACAAGGTCATGTAAAGCCCTGCAAAGTGATTCTGCGTGGCCTTGGAGATATGGCCCTGCACTCTGCACCACTGGTAAATCAAAAAACTGAGGCACCGGCAGTGCACGCCCCTTGTAAATGAGGCCCCCAGTTTGGTTTGATGTGATTAACCTTTTCCTTTTAATTTTTGCATTAAAGGTTTTAATTTGACTATGCCTTTCTCAACAATGTCCACCCCTTGCAATGATGGTGTCCTTTATTTGTGTTCCATATTATATAATGCACAATTCCCACATCCTTTACCCTTAATATATGATTTCTACGTATCCTTTTTTTAAGTCACATATTCCTTTCCATCCCCACTGAAAACATGTTGTTCTCATACTCATTTATATATATAGCTCCATTAAGCACAGCCATGGTGCCATTGCAAATGGAAGGTGTCTTGCTTTGTGTGTTATAGGCTCCATGGTTTGGTCACATACCAAAGATTTGTTCTTCAACCAATCAGTCATGGATTGATAAAGCGCACCCATGAGGTAATTCAGGTGCTGGGTCCAGCTGCTTGATGAGTCAGTCAAAAAGCCTGGTCTTGAGCTCCTTTCTGAATTCCTGGAGGGAGGGAGCAGTTGTGAGTTGGATGAGGAGGCTATTGCAAGCTTATGGAGCAAGGTAGGAGAAAAAGCAGCCACAGTTCTTGCTGCAATGAATGCAGTGGGTGTGGGTGAAGGAGGATGATCATATTGGCATCGAGGGCTGGTGGAAACTGAGGCGGTGGTTGAGGCAGGCCAGACTTTGATTGTTGAGGGCTCTATAGGAGTGGATCAGCATCTTGAATTGGCATCTCCTGTGGATAGGTAACCAGTGTAATTTCTAAGGTGAGGGGTGATGTGGGTCCATCTGGGCAGGTACAGTATGAGTCTTACTGCTGCCTCAGGTATGACTTGAAGCCTTCTTGCAAGATGTGAAGTGATTCTGGTGTACAGGGCATTCCCATAGTGGAGGCAGCTTATAACAAGGGTTTGAGTGGTAAGTGTCTGGTGGAGACCGGGATCCACTTGAAGATCTTGTGTACCATACAGAGGAAGAGGAAACAGGCAGAGATTTGGTTCTTCATAGTGAGTTTGTTGTCCAGTACAATTCCTAGGCTGCAGCCTTGTTCAGTGGGGGTCAGGGTCCTAAGTTGGCAGACCACAATGAGTTGTCCAATTGAGAGGGGGAGCTCCCTAACACCATGACTTCTGCCTTGTGAGGTTTGTGTCTGAGGCAGTTGTCTTGCATCCAGTTGATGCTGGTCATGCATAGGTGGAAGTTGGTATGACATGACATTTTCACAGGGCCAAACTTAAAATGGTTTTAAAAAATATACTGGTTAATATTTGTACAAAGTCACTTGACAAACATGGAAACCTTTATGATGCAAATAGTGATTATTGACATGTTTTATGAAAAACAGGCAGTGCTATGTATTGTGTTGAAGGGGCTCAACAGTTGTTCAAAACATGAGCAATGTATTGAGTGAGAATACACAACCCATGACAAGTTCTCAGGCAAGGAAAGGACATCGGTATCACCATGAGGATCAGGTGTCTCCTGCATGCAAACTTAATTGTCAGCAACACTTGTTTTCTTGCAAAGTGAATAAAACATAACTGACATGGTGAAGCAAAAACTCACGGTGGACGGGATACAAGGGAAACACCACCAAGATATAGATATGGGATATAAGGTACAGGAACATAGGCGAGCCAAGAGAGATTAAATTTGTTTTGTCATTTTTGATAATGTAGCACCAACCTGACAATAACCCTTTGGTCCTGTAGTCTCTGGAATGATTAGTCCGGGTGGTAATATCAATGCGCTCCTACTGTGAAGTTTATGAGTTTCAGGCCCTTTCTCTTTGATAGCTTCTTGGAAGGACTTAGGAGTAGAGTGGATCAAACACCTACAGATGGTGAAAAAGTATGAAAAATAATTATTGGTCAAATATTAAACTCATTGCAATGTAGTGTAATTAATATTATTGGACACTACGAAAAAAAGACTACACACCAACATTATTCGTTTTAGTCAGTTCATTAATTTTGATCATAACTAAAACACTTTCAAAGAACCCGGATGTTGGTGTTTTTGCACTTGACATTTAAGAAATACAGGCCAAATACTTTGACATGGGACACATTGAGGCAAAGGTTACAAAAGCTCTAAATCCAGGGTTGAAAAGGATATGATGGAATGGCAAAATGAATGTTTTTCTGCATTAGCCACTGTAGGCAGCAATGACATTGAAAACCACTGGGGTAAGAATGTTTCTGAACGTTGCTCCATAAGTACTTCATCCAAAAAGAGAGGGTGTCTGACATCAGTTTCATTTCCTAAACATTATTGTCATGTGGGAAACACAGGAGGCACACTTGCAAAAGCATTGAAGATAGATTGAGAATATAGATGGTCTTCGGTGAGACGATGGGGTAGGAGAGACATTAAGATGAGGGAGCAATGGAAGGAGGGAGTAGATGATTATAAGGATGGGGAAAGGAGACAAAGGCACTAAAGCCGGAGGAAGGTAGAAACATTAAACAGATGAAAGATTAGATGAGCCAGGTGGGTCCCAGGGGAAAAAATGTTGTGAAAAGGCTAGGAAAAGTTGAGATGGGGTGCTAAGAGACTTGGACTCAGATTTATTAATCCTTCACGCAACACAACTCAGCAAGGCAAGTTGCTGCACTGAGTTGTGTGAAGAGCTGATCTGCTCCCTGATTGCAAAGTTACGGAGCTGTTCATCTCTCTCCCTTTGCTTTGCATCATTGTGCATCGGTGCCTGCATTGTGGGCAGTATTATTTTTTTCTGCAGTAAGGAATGCCTTCTTGTACTAAAACAATCTTTAGAGGCTATTTCCTTTTTGTAAGTTGCTGCAGAATGCACAGAAGTTGCAAGTAACAAGACTGAAGTGCTTTTATAATATTGTACAGCAAGGAGGACCACAAAGCTAGTCTCCTCATTGCTGAAGTTTTCTTTTTCAGGGTTTGGGCTATGTTATGAGCATGGACCTCAAATTTACTAAGTTGTCTATTTCTGTGTGGTGAGTACATGCACTAAGCTTTATTGAGACCAGGTATTTGGTAATATCCATCATTCAGAATTTTGATTGCTGATTTGTAACCATATTTCTCTTTCTAGGTGAAAATTCTACACGTACTGTATGCCCGTACAATCACATTTTCCAATTTATAAGGATTTCAGGGTTTTTCAGGCATTTACATATTTTCATACATGGAAATGTGTGCACTCACATTTAGGCATGCACACAAAATGTAGAGTGTCAGAGGGCTTTATTCATTCATTTATTTTTGTACACACAAGTTATTTGTGGATCCCACATTGTTGTTGATTTGTACAAATGCACAGGCTTATTCTTGCTTATGCACACATTTTAGAGGTGAGCGGATTTGGCGGAGTTTAATTCTATGGACTTCTGCAGAATTACATTAAAATTCCACAGAATTCGGTCGAGGGGTATAATGGGCACTGCAAAGTGCATTACATATACCTCAGTGCCCTTAATTAAGAATGTAAGGGCACCTGTGGTATGCACTGGAGTGGATAACCCTTAGTGTAATGCACTACAGACATATATGTAAGGGCAATGAGGGGTATACACTGCACTCTAGTGCAGTGCATCTCCCCTGGTGCCTTTCTATATTTTTGCAAGGGCCATGAGAGGTCTGCACTGAACTGTAGTGCAGTGCATACCCCTTGGTACACTTCAATAACTATGCAAGGGCACTGGGAGGGTATGTGCTCTAAGACAGTGCATACCCCTCAGTACCCATATATACTTAAGTAAGGGCACCAAGAGGTACCCACTGCAGTGCATACCACTCAGCACCCCTATATATTTATGTAAGGGCAATGAAGGGTATGCACTGCACTGTGGTGGTACTTTACAAGGCTGGAAAAGGGAGCAGTCCCTACATTTTTTAAAAATCATTGCAGATTAAAATTCAATCTGCAGTATTTTTTTCACATAGAGGGGCTACTTCCTCTTCCAGCCCTGTTTAAAGCCATTACAGTGCTGATTTTGTTCTTCCAGCAGAGTGGCAGAATTAATTAGTAATTCAACGTTCAATTAGTAATGCAGAATAACTAAATGATTCCAATTCCACTGCCAGAACTAAAACCTTTTATACATCCCTAAGAAATTCACACTCCTAATTTCATTCATACAACATTTTGAGTGCCGTTAAGCCCTATTAGAGAATGAACTATGTCTTGGCTTACCCTTGGCAAATTCTGTGTGTGATTTTTACATCTCTTAGCCTTCCATCCAATACAATGTTAGCTATGGGGAGGCCCAGTAGCATTTCTCACAGGGCAGTGCATCTTGTGTCATTGGATCTATTAGTGGTATGTGTGTGTGTGTGTGTGTGTGTGTGTGTGTGTGTGTGTGTGTGTGTGTGTGTTACTATCAACATAGTGTGTTGTTTATGACTATTCAGTCCTTGTCTAGGCTATTTCAAGAAATTGGTTAGTTTGAAACTGCTTACACCATGACCTCATGTTCCAAGTCTCCTTGTAATTGTGACCTATCAGTCCTTTACTCAGTTCTCAGATTCCATGTCTCAGTGAACATTTACCTAAACCCCGCCAGTTTGCAACTCTGTGTCAGATGCTCCCTATTTCCTCATAGAGCCTTCTCTCAAACCCAAAACCTTTACCTTGTGAAACAAGAATTGGCAAAGCACAAATCTCAAGTTGGATGCAACTGCTTGTAAAGTATTTTAGAAATCTGCAGTACCACAAGTTGTTATTAGATGCTACTCTTAAGTCAGATGCAACAGCTTGAAAAGACTTTCACACAGCTGTAGAACCACAATGCATTACTTTATGACCACCTCCTCAACTCTAATGCAACTACTTGAGAGGTCCTTCTCAAAGTTGCAGAACCTCAAGCTGTTACTAGAATGAATCTTGAGCCTCACAAAACTGCTTGAAGTCTTCCACAAAGCTGCCATCTGCAAACTATTACTTGAGTCAAATGGAAATGCTTCAAAAGTATTTTTCAATGCTGCAGCCCTGCAAGCTGTAACTAGGTGTCTCCGTTGAGTCAAAACTAACAGCTTCAAAAGACTTTCAAAACGTGTTACTAGATGTTGTTCTTGATTCAAGAAGCTGCTTGAAAAGTCTTTCACAAAGCTGCAGGACTTCAAGTCATTACTGGTTGTTCCTCTTGAGACGGATGCACATGCTTTAAAAGTTCTTTGCAGAACTCATGTGGTGTGGTTTCAATATAATCATCATATGCAATTTTACTACTCTAATGAATTGTCCTTGTGTTCTATAGGCTGAGTACATATTTGAAATCTTTTTTATGATGATTAATCAGTACCACACTTTTCAATAAATGTCATGTTTGTGATAGTATACCCTAATACATATAATAACTCTTAGTTACTAGTAAATACATAGGCACTCATTACGACTTAGGTGGAATAGGGTGAGGTATTTACCACACATGCTAAATATCATCAATTCTGGGTTGAAAATTTAGCAAATGTGGAATATACCTCTTATTACAGGTCTGTATCTTGTAAATGAGGCAAAACAATCAGAATTGGTATTTAACACACCAAACTCCAAATGGTTTGCCTTCTAAAAGACCTTTTCCTCCAATACTTGTTGACAGGTAGGACCTGCTGGAATTGAGCAGGGGAAAACTGTGATGGTGTAAACATTATCAAGCAGCTCATGAATCTGATCCCTGTGCAAACCAGTGTTTGCAAGGGGATCAAAATGTATCCCTGACACGTCATCTAGGCCACAATGTCTTCAAAAATCTAAACCTAGTGGACCACTATTTAAGTGGGTGTACATATGTGCACAAGCAAAGTTGAGCTGTTTATTGTGAAGGCAGCTAAGAGATGGACTGGGTGGCTCAATTTTCCTCTGTTATTTGTTGTAGTGTCTAAAAGTAAATTGTGAAAGATAATTGAACAATCCAGTGCTCTCTGCATACATATTGTTAATATGCTTTTTTCGAAACCCTGAGTTTAGCAAGACATATCACAAAGCTTCTGCAATAGGACATTGTTACTAGATGTTCCGATTAAGTCAGAGGCAAGCCCTTGAAAGGGTCTAGAGGAATCTGCAGCATGGCGAACTCTTATCAGATGGCTCTCGCCAGTCAAAAGCAGCTGCTTGAAAAGTCTTTCACAAAGCAGCAGTACTTCAAGGTGCTACCAAATGTCCCTTCAGAGTCAGAAGGAGCTACTCAAAACGTCTCTCACAAGGCTGTAGTGCCGCAAGACATTACTAGATGTCACTCTAAAATCAGAATCAACAGCTTGAAATGTATTTCTCAAATCTACAGTGCTGCAAGGCATTACTAGATGTCCTTCTTGAATCATCTGCCAGTGCCTGGGGAAGTGCGGCTTCAATAAGTAAAGTCTCATATGGCCGAGGCTGTAGATTGTCATGGAAGACTGCAGTAACAATCTTATAATCATACATATTACCAGGCATCAGTGCTTACATAGTCGCTTTAAACTGACAATCCCCTTTGGTTACACTTTAGGTAGATGTACAGATGTGTGCCCGCAAACTGTGGTCATTTTTAGTGAAGAAAGCCTGTAGATCAACTGGGTTGGAAAATTAACATGCGTTGTTTGATCTGGTAGGAAGAAGTAACATTTGGATGTTATTTGAGCTGTCCAAGGGATGAAGGCATTTGACCAAAAGCCCCCCGTTGTTTCCGTTTATCTCCCTCTCTGTATATTATAATTATGGTAGATTTTTGGAAGTATGGATGCAGAGAGCCATTTTCAAATCTATAGTAGAGCTAGGCATTACTAGGTATATCTTTCAAGTCAGATGCAAGCACTTTAAAAGTTCTTCAAAAAGCTGCAGTACCAGACGTTACTAGATGTCCACTCCCAAGTCAGATACTACTCCTTTAAAATCCTTTCAAAGTCTGCAATGCCCGAAGTACTCATCTCAAGTGAGAAGCAACACTTTGAAAGGTTTTCATGAGGCTGCAGTGCCACAAGACATTCATAACTAGAGTCCCCTTTCATGTCATACACTGCTGCCTGAAAAGTATTTCGGAAAGCTGCTGCACTGTAGTTGCGCCTCTGTGGTGAGATGCAACTGACAAGTGATCCTTCGAAAGCGGATGGGTGTGGGTTCGATATTTAAATTTGCATATACACTTTGCTGATCGGGTGATCTGTGCCTGTGTCCACAGGCCAAATAAATGTTGCAAAGCTGGTTTATGATCATGTGTTAATATTGCATCATTCAATAAATGCCTTAATAATCATACAAGGCTAGGACTACATTCTACTATAGATAGGTTACATCAGCCATTGGTGAATACAAATGCCATAATATTTCAATCAATTTCCGAAGGCTTTTTGAAGTAGATGTACACATGTGCATCGTGAGACCACAGCCTCCTAAAAAAGACCCGTTGTGCCTTAGTGTATGTTATTGTGGGAGAAAGTACAACGTCATGAAAAGACAGCAGACTAATGAATGACGAGGGTAGATTAAAAGCTCTTCTCTATAGATATGTATTTTTATTGGGACTTATTGAAAAACCTGAGGTTGGCAATGACGCAAAGCTGTCTCTATGGCAACCCTAAAAATTAATGTTTTGGCACAGAATAAGGTGTGAATATTTTCACATAGTTTTTCTGCTTATAGGAAACTAGTAATGCTGCCAATGTATATAGTGAATTAAGTACATTGATTACATCTTTAAACACCATCTTTGAAATTATGATAATGTAGAAACAGTAACGGAAATATTCCAGTTTTCGACTGTGGTTTGTAGGTATTTGAAATATCACTGTACAACAATTAAAACACAGAAATATGGAGATAAGCAGACACTACTGAAAATCTATTGTCTAGCGATTGCACGAGTAAGAATGTATTTTTACCTACACATCTATAATATTTAAAGACAAAAATAATTAATCAATAAATCTTTGTAAAACAGAGAACGGTTTCATTTCCAAATTCACGATCCGAGACTGCTGTTATGTTATTTTTTTCTTCTTAAAAATACATTAGAATGTTTGCAATGAATAATATATACAAGATCGCGATGCATGTAAAGCATGTTAATGTTTATTGCTTCAAAATATTTGCAAGGCTCTGTGCAGTTCTTATAAAGTTGTTTTGGAATTAAAGATTCATGTATCATTCAGAATTTACTGCTGAAGAGTGCATTTATAAATATATGAATAAATATGAATGACAACTATGTGAATGGCAGATACCGGCTACACTACACAACGTTGTAAATAATGCACAAGACACAAATGTGGATTGACAGGGAGGATAGACATTTGGTTGATTATTGTTTCACCTGTAGAAAGCGATTTCTTCTTTTAGAGTATTTACAGTAATTTCATTGTGGTACTTCTGTATCAACCAATACTTAGAAGAACGCCAACACACCGCCGCGGCAGCGGAATTCCGCCACGGTCATTATGACCCACAGCTCGGAATCCACCAAAAGTTAGACACCCACACAAGTCCACCACATCAAAGGTCAGTGATAAACTGGCGAAAACAAAACCTCCACCGTCACGCCAACAGGAATACGCCCACCCTCTCATGACCCACGAATCCACACGGCAGTCTTACAACCGCGGTATTCCATTGGCGGTACACACTGCCGCGCTCAAAATACGCACACATTTACAAAACACTAACACATTGGACAAATCGAAATACACACCTGATACACATACACACACCACTCCCACACACCCAATACAATATAAAACACACACCCACATCATCCACAAACCCCTACTACCAAAACTTTGAAAGAAGGCTAGAGACAGACACCACAATCTACAAAAAAGCATCCACATGCACTCAACACCAGCACTCACACAACATCCATGCACCTCACACAACACACCACTAAATATCACCCCACACATCACAACACACACCAACCCACACATCACCCACACCACATCATGGCACGGCAAAGACACCCCAGGTTATCTGAGGAGGAGCTCAGGGTCATAGTGGAGGAAATCATCCGGGTAGGGCCACAGCTATTCGGAGCACAGGTGCAGGACACCTTCATAGCTAGGAAGATGGAGCTATGGCGAAGAATAGTGGACAAGGTCAACGCAGTGAGACAACACCCAAGAAATAGGGATGACATCAGGAAGAGGTGGAACGACCTACGGGGGAAGGTGCGTTCCGTGGTCTCAAGACACCACCTTGTGGTTCAGAGGACTGGCGGCGTACCCCCACCTCGGCCCCACAACTAACAACATGAGAGGAGCAAGTCTTGGCTATTCTGCATCCTGAGGGCCTCGCAGGAGTAGCTGGAGGAATGGACTCTGGTAAGTCAAATCTTAACTATTACATCCCCTACCCTACCTGCATGCTATCATATACCCCGTCCTCGCCCTCATCCCCATCACTCCAACTCCTCACAAATGTCCAAATATCACAAACCACCCATCCCAACACCAAGCCCTGCATGCAACGCCAAAGCATGGACACCCATCACCAAAGCATGTCCAGATGCACACACCCATACACCCCCATAAACCATCATCACACAAGGTCCCACACAGGAATGCAAGCACTGGGGTACACAGTCACCCACCCATTGCACACCATGGCACACACCGATGCAATAATCATGCTTTTACACCCCTGCAGGACCCCTACCCAACGTCACCGGACAGGAGGGTCCAGACATGTCCACACCACCAACAGAAGAGGCCAACAGTGATGACAGCAGCTGTGTCCAACTGGATCTAGACGACCAGCCCGGCCCATCTGTGACCTTGCGACAGTCTGTTCCCCTCACACTGGCACAGGCCACCACAGAGCTTTCCCCCTCTGGAAACACCAGCACAGCACCCACACAGAGGACCCACACCTCTGTCCCCAGGACACGTCAATCAGCAGTGTGTCCACCACTACAGGGAACCCAGGCAAACCCACCACCCCAACAACAACAGGGACGTGGGGGCAGTGGCAGTGGGCACACGGTTCAGGGGACAGGGGCCCAGGGAAACAGGGGAACTGGGAGGGCTGCCGTGCGACAGGGGGAGGACAGGCCCAGGGAATCCACTCTCCACGTGGCCCTCTCCAACATCATGGGAGCCTACCATCATTCCCAGGAGACAATAGCAATGGTACTGGCCAAGTTTCAGGAGACCCAGCGGCTGCAGGATGAACAGTATTTGGGGTTTAGGGAGGAACTCCAATCCATCAATTCCACCCTGGGCACCATCATAGGGGTGCTGAAGGAAGTCCTCAACACCAGGAGGGACACTGTGGTACAACAAGGGGCCCCTGACACTAGCGTGGATGATGAACTGCCCACCACCTCCGCCGACGCTAGTGGACAGCGCCACAGGACCACCACACCAGCACCCCACCCCCTGCAGATGGAGAACCACACCGCAAACGGTCCCTGAGATCCAGGACAAAGACAGAGGACGATGCCAAGACCCCCGCCAAGAAATAAGACCTCCCTGATTGTCATCCTTTTGTCCCACCTTGTCATCCTGTCCATCCTCAAACTGCCCCAGCTCCACTTCCTATGCCCCTTTGAACAATGCACATATGAGACAAATAGACTGGACTCTGCCATGGACATTCCTCCACCATCACCCCTGACCATTTTACAA
Organism: Pleurodeles waltl; assembly: GCF_031143425.1. Taxonomy (NCBI): domain Eukaryota; kingdom Metazoa; phylum Chordata; class Amphibia; order Caudata; family Salamandridae; genus Pleurodeles; species Pleurodeles waltl. Next base: position 920,610,031 of record NC_090447.1, read on the forward strand.
CCCCCTCCAATATTGAGCATTAGAAAAATAAGCACCCTTAGAGCACAAAACTATCTGGAGTCTGTCTATGATTTCGAATTACTTTATTAGCAATTACAGTGACAAAATGCTCTTTCAAATGTAATGTCAACATACCTATGTCACACAGCTCTAGTCCATTAGGAAACAAAGGAGATGTCACACAGTGGGACCCACATCTGTGAAATGGTAAGGGAAAGTGACAACTCAGTGACCATACACTGGGTGAAAAGGACAGACAGTAGAGAGGTATTAGTGTTAAAGTACATGTAGCAGGCAGGTTTGTCTTCTTACCTGTGTCTCACTGGAAGTATTGCAGGATCACCGAGTTCTTTTTGTTGATGTCCTCTTCTTCTGCTTCCTCGTCTTCACTGTCCACAGGCTCCAAAGCTGCCACAACACCTCCATCTGGACCATCCTCCTGCATAAAAGGAACCTGTCATCGCAAAGCCAAGTTGTGAAGCATACAGCAGGCCACGATGATCTGGCACACCTTCTTTGGTGAGTAGAATATGGAACCACCTGTCATATGTAGGCACCAGAACCTGGCCTTCAGGATGCCGAAGGTCCACTCTATAATCCTGCTGGTTTGCCCATGGGCCGCATTGTAGCATTCTTCTGCCCTTGTCCTGGGATTCCTCACTGGGTCAGTAGCCATGACAGGTTGGGGTAACCAGAGTCACCTGCAAATGGCGAAAGACAACTTTTAGATACACACTAACTCTTAGGGATATCCCCAGACCCAGACAACTATTCCCACTGATTTGGTTCCAGGTGCTCACCTAATAGCCACACACGGTGCCTCTGGAGTTGCCCCATCACATAAGAGATGCTGCTATTCCAAAGGATGTAAGCGTCATGTACTGAGCCAGAGAATTTGGCATTAACATGGGAGATGTACTGGTCTGCCAAACACACCATCTGCACACTCATCGAATGATAACTCTTCCGGTTTCTGTACACCTGTTCACTCCTGCGGGGGGGACCAAGGCCACATGGGTCCCATAAATGGCACCTATGGTGTTGGGGATATGTCCCAGGGCATAGAAGTCACCTTTCACTGTAGGCAAACCCTCCACCTGAGGGAAAACGATGTAGCTGCGCATGTGGTTCAGCAGGGCAGACAACACTCTGGACAACACGTTGGAAAACATAGGCTGGGACATCCCTGAAGCTATGGCCACTGTTGTTTGAAATGACCCACTTGCAAGGAAATGGAGTACTGACAGCAACTGCACTTGAGGGTGGATTCATGTGGGATGGCGGGTGGCTGACATCAGGTCTGGCTCCAATTGGGCACACAGTTCCAGGATTGTGGCACGATCAAGCCTGTAGGTGATGATCACATATCTTTCCTCCATTGTCGACAGGCCAACCAGCGGTCTGTCCACCAGAGGATGCCGCCATCTCCTCACATGCCCCAGCGGACGGTGCCTATGGAGGAGAACAGCCAGCACAGAGTCAACCAACTCTGAGGTATGTACACACAGCTCACTCAGAAAACTATACATAACCCGAAATTTGACCGTATGAGTGTTGAGCCAAGGCCTAGGTATGTGTGACGCAGTAAAAAGTAAAGCCATGTGGGCCCCTGAAATGGCGGCTGCCTGACCTGTAAAGTGGGACAATGGGATATGAGGTTACTGCACTGGCGTTGTACACCATCGCAGTAGGCGGTCGAACACCGCAGCGTGATTCTGCATTGGTCAACCTATGGGTCCCAGGAGCCAATGACGATGTACGCCGGCGGTGACGGTACGCACTGCCGCGGACGTGACCGCCATTTTCAATCTGTTCAATCACTCGATACCTGATCTTCGACAGGAGAGGACCTATACTGCAAGTGCTGCTGTGACCTCAGTCTGGAAGAGACAATGGCTCGTGCGTCTGGGGAATGGTCCCCTGCCTTTACTTCGGAGGAGTTGGAGAAGTTAGTGGATGGGGTCCTCCCCCAGTACACGCTACTCTGCAGTCCTCCAGACAAGCAGGTAAGTACACTGGGAGCATGCTGTATGGGCAATGCCTGTGTGGAGTGGGGTGGATGAAAGATAGGGGGGGGGAGAATGAGGCGTGCATGAAACGATGGTGAGTGCATGTGCCACATGGCAAGGGTAGGGATGTGGGGCAATGACTGTGACGGTGCAGTTGGTAATAACTTCTCTTTTTCCCCTATACAATTCCTGTAGGTCAGCGCCCACCAGAAGAAGGATATTTGACGTGCCATCACCAAGGTTGTCCAGACCCTGGGGGTCTACCACAGACGGAGCACCCACTGCCGGAAAAGATGGGAGGACATTCGCCGTTGGAGCAAGAAGATGGCGGAGGCCCAGCTGGGGATGTCCTCCCAACGTGGGAGGGGTGACCGTCGCACCATGACCCCCCTGATGTTCAGGATCCTGGCGGTGTCATACCTGGAGTTGGATGGGTGCTTGAAGGCATCACAGCAGCAACAAGGGGGTGAGTACCCTCTCATTCAGCTGATTCAGCGCGCATTGTAGGTGTCTGGGTGGGGGAGTTGGGCTGTGGGTTCCCCTAGGCCAGGGCGAGTTTGCTAGTGAAGTCCCCTTTTTCAGACAGACCCTGTGTCACCCTACCCCACCTGGGTACAGTGCCAACTACACCTAGTCAGGCTCCTGTGACATCCATGTGTCCAGAAATCGGCCATAGCCCAGGGATTGAATAGTGGACCCCAAGTGCGCGGCCTAGTGCAGGGGGCTTCTGTGTCTGTCATGTCTGCCAACAGTGGCGGTATTGCATGCACTCAACATGTCTTTCTTCTGTCTTCCCCCCCCTTTTTGTGGTCTCCCTGTACTTGTGTGCATTATCATCATCAGGCGGAGGAGCAGTGGCACCGGAGCAGGAGGGAGCTGCATCCCACATAGCCCTGGAGGGCGAGACTACGGACTCCGAATTCACCAGTGGGACGGAGGGCGAGGGGAGCTCCACGGCAGAGACAGGAGCTGACACCAGCGATACAGCCTCCTCCTCTGATGGGAGCTCCCTTGCGGTGGCGGGCCCATCTGTGCCCCCCGCATCAACAGGTACAGCCTTGACCCCAGCAGCCCCTCAGCCTTTTCCCCGTGCCCGCTTGCCCAGGAGGGTGGGCATCACCATCGCCCAGGCACCTCAGGCCCTGCCCCTGTCACCCCGCTGCCCTCAATGAGGAGAGCATTGACCTCCTCAGGTCCCTCACTGTTGGGCAGTCTACCATTTTGAATGCCGTCCAGGGTGTAGAGAGGCAGTTGCAACAAACCAATGCATTCCTGGAAGGCATTCATTCTGGTCAGGCAGCCCTTCAGCGAGCTTTTCAGACTCTGGCCTCAGCACTGATGGCAGCCATTGTCCCTGTCTCTAGCCTCCCCCTCCAACTTCCTCCACCCAGACCCACACCCCTGTACCTCAGCCTATTCCAAGCACACCATCAGATCAGCATGCACACACCTCAACACACAAAGGAAGCTCAGGCAAACATAAGCACCACACATCCCACAGGCACAAACGCAAGCATCAGACACATGCAGACATACCAACATCCACTGCCTCCACTGTGTCCCCCTGCTCCTCGTCTCCCTCCTCCCTCCCAGTCTCGTCTCCACTCACACCTGCATGCATTACATCTTCAGCCACTACATCCCTCACTAGCACACCCACCAACACACCCCGCTCACGTGCAGTCACCATCCCCACTACCATTCACACATCCCCTGTGTCCTCTCCCAGTGTGTCTGTGAGCCCACAGCCCAAGGTACACAAACGCAGCCACACACCCACCCAACAGCCATCCACCTCACGACAACCTCCAGCCCATGCACCTTCACCCAAAGTCACCCAACGTACACCTCCTACGACCACTACCTCTTCCTCCACTCCCAAACCCACTCCATCTACCCATCCCAGTGTTCCTAAGAAACTTTTCCTGTCCACCCTTGACATCTTTCCCTCACCCCCCCCGTCAGTCTCCTAGGGCCCGACTCACCAGGTCCCAACCTAGCACCTCAGCCACAACATCGGCGGGACCAGTGGTGCCAGTAGTCACCGGATTCTGGAGTGCACCAGGCAGCAGGGCAGCCAGTGTGGCAAGGAGCCACAGCACGGACAGTCCCCCACCTGTCAAGCATCAAAAGTTGTCCAGTGCCCAGCGGGAGAGGGGGAAGACACCAGCCACCAAAGCTGCTCCCAGGGATACAGTTGGGATTGTGGAGTCAGCTGCGAACCTTCCAAGGTGGGGAAGGGGCACAAGAAAATCGGCAAGTCTGGGAAGATCGGCACGGCGGAGAAGACCGCCATCAGCCCCGCTGCCCAGGAGGTGACTGCAGCAGCCCTCAGACCCAGACAGGACCGCCAGCAGCAGCCCCGCTGCCCAGGAGGCGACCGCCAGCAGCCCCGCTGCCCCAGACAGGACCGCCAGCAGCAGCCCCGCTGCCCAGGAGGCGACCGCCAGCAGCCTCGCTGCCCCAGACAGGACCGCTTGGAGCAGCCCTGCTGCTCAGGAGGCGACTGCCAGCAGCCCCACTGCCACAGACAGGACCGCCAGCAGCTGAACTGCTGCCAAAGACACCGCCGCCACAAGCACCGCTGCCAAGGACACCGCCGCCACAAGCACCGCTGCCAAGGACACCGCCGCCACAAGCACCGCAGGACCATGAGCGCCAAAAGCTCTGACGCTACTGAGGCCGGCACGAGCAGGATGAAGCACTCTGGGCACAAAGCCCCCTCCAGAACCAGCGGAGAAAAGCATCCACTACCTCAGTCCTTGGCAGGATGACGCACTCTGGGCACAAAGCCCCCTCCAGAACCAGTGGAGACTGTTATCCACTACCTCAGTCCTTGGCAGGATGAAGCACTATGGGCACAAAGCCCCCTCCAGAACCAGTGGAGAAAAGCATCCACTACCTCAGTCCTTGGCAGGATGAAGCACTCTGGGCACAAAGCCCCCTCCAGAACCAGTGGAGACTGTTATCCACTACCTTAGTCCTTGGCAGGATGACGCACTCTGGGCGCAAAGCCCCCTCCAGAAACAGCGGAGATAAGCATCCACTACCTCAGTCCTTGGCAGGATGAAGCACTCTGGGTACAAAGCCCCCTCCAGAACCAGTGGAGACTGTTATCCACTTGAGAGACTTTGGCTTTGCACTCCCCAGGATTGAACAGTGGGCAACCCACCCACTGTAGAGACTTGAAAGACTGTGGCTTTGCACTCCCCAGGATTGAACAGTGGGCAAACCACCCACTGTAGAGACTTGAGAGACTGTGGTTTTGCACTCCCCAGGATTGAACAGTGGGCAAACCACCCAGTGTAGAGATTTGAGAGACTGTGGCTTTGCACTCCCCAGGATATAGCAGTGGGCAAACCACCCACTGTAAAGACGTAAGAGACTGTGGCTTTGCACTCCCCAGGATATAGCAGTGGGCAAACCATCCACTGTAGAGACGTAAGAGACTGTGGCTTTGCACTCCCCTGGATTAAACAGTGGGCATGGGCCCCCCTTGTGGATTTTGCGTCTTGCATTCAACCGCCTGAGTTGCCCCCCCTCTTCCCTTCCCCCTGAGGTGCCTGTTTTGTTTCTATCTGATGCCCCTGTAGTGTTCTCTCCTTCGGGTATCTTGTGTGGGCATCACCCATGCCTTTTGGGCCCAGTGATCCACGGACTATGATGGTGGAATACCTTGGACTTGTGTTCTTGGTGTATTTAATTGTATATAGTATAAAATATTTTCGAATTATGTTTTGGAATATATCACAATAATTCGACTCATTTCCTTTTGTCCTTGCATTCTTCCAGGGGGGTTGGGAGGTGTAACTGTTATGTATCATGATGTATTGGTGTGTGTTGTTGTGGGTGAGGGTGGGGGTGGGGGTGGGGGTGTTGCGTATTGCGTGTGTGTGTCACTGTTTTTTTCCCTCCCCTCCCCTGTGTCATAGGTGCAGTACTCACCGTGGTCTTCTCCGCCGGCGTTCGTGCTCCTGGTAGAGGAGCAGGAAGATAAAGGCTGGAAAAATCTGGAGCTCTGGTTCATTGGCGTCCTAGTTCCTCGTGGGGTGTGTAGAGGAGAGCCTTTTTCCTTCGAAGTCCTGTTTCCGCCGTGTTTTTGTTCGCGGTGAATCCACCCCGGAAAAGGTGGCGGATTGGTGGGTTGTAATTCTGTGGGCGGTACATTGTCCTCCGCCTGTCTGTTGGCGGTAACCGCCAAGCTGTTTGTTTGTACCGCCGTGGCGGTCAGAGTGTTAAAGTGGCTCTCTTTGTTGGCGGTTTCCACCACGGTCGTAATTCCATTTTTTTTACCGCTGGCCTGTTGGCGGTCTTACCGCCGCTTTAACACCAACCGCCAGGGTTGTAATGACCACCATAGTACCTTTGTTAGTTTGTGTGCATACACATATTTGTGCCTGTATGTGTGTATCAATGACACTAAGGCTCAGATGATGTGGCAGTCCATGGTGAAACTCTTTTGCATCTTACCCATATAAAATTATTTAAGGCCCCATGCTTCAATCCTTAGATTATGATTAACAACTCTTGTTTAACATTAAGTCGATTTATGCTTTTGCATCTGTGTCATCAAAGATATGAATGATGGCAGTAACAAATTCTCAAGGGCCAGTATAACATAAAGTAAGCACTTGTGGTGCAAATCTAAGGCATGGGTGGTACCACATGTCCTTGGTGGTAAGTTACGGCAGTGCTTATCCCAAACAACTTTTACCACTATATGAAAACATGATTCTGGAGGTACTAATGTGTGAGAAGAAGACTATATAGATTTGTTGTGCGTCATTTTGTTGTGGTGATGTGTTCAGTTATTTTTTTGTGCAGCTGTAGTTGTGCTCTTTATTGCAATGTGATTTTACTGTGATTGTTGTGTTCTGTGTTGACTGTTTTATTGTGATGCAATGTTTTAAATATGTTGTTATGTTGGTTTGAGTATGATAAAGCCCTGACTTGGGTTGTTCACTTTAAATATGTCAACCACTGGCACTACATTTTTCAGCCAAAAACAGCACATGCCTTGAAAGCTACTTTTCCTTACAACTACCTGACACTTCTTAAGGTGGTAAAATAGTGGTGCTCTTCATACAGCAAAGACACCAGTCAACCGAAAACTATAGCAGAGACTGTGTCTTAAAGTAGCACTCCCATTCATGGATGTCAATACACTGAACTGCCAGGGGTAGTGGAAGTGATATCACCCCCCCACTTTCATTCATACACACATACACATGCACACAAATTCACACTTTCATACACCCTCTCATATAAACACACTCTCACCCGCAAGCATGCATGCAACATAAATTTTACAATTATTTTTACTTACCTCAGCTGCCATGGAAGGGCATATTCCAGCTAATTGTACTCCATTTGCATTACACTACTAGTGAATAACATATTATTATTAGTATTCACTAATTGTAAAATAATTGACAGGAACCAAAGTGAGTGGAGTCCCAACTGACAGCCATAAGGCATACCTGCCACTGTGTTCCTGGCACCACCTCTGAAGCCAGGGGATGCAAAGGCAGTGCCAGGGGTAGCACCGGGTAACCCAGGGGTCACAGCTGCGACCCGGGGCAAACCCTAATGACGTCCATGCTCCAATTGCTTGCTTTATGTAAAATGGTCTGCTGTATTTCACACTGATTTGAGGTGGTTTGTGTCATCAATGGTTTGAGAGCTGGGGCAGCTTTTTTACCACCTAAAAAGGTGATAGATGGCTCTTGCAGCTATATAGAAATGTAATGCATAGTTTGAAACACAGCAGCATTTGTTGACTTCTCTCATAATCTCTCAACTTACAACAAAATACAAAATGAAATAACACAAAAAACACAACAGGGCACAACATAACAAAAGGGAACAAAAACAGAATAACACCACCGCACTGCAACACCACAATATGAAAACATGGCACAACTGCGCACAACACAACTATAAAGTAGCGCTGTTGTGTTGACCTGGTGTGTTATTATGTTGTTGTGTTTCAGTGTTCTCTCAGTAAGTTGTATTGGTGTGTTGCTGTATTTATGATTTGTACTTATCTGTTGGCATTGTTTTGTTATTGTTTTCTTGGTTTGTTGCAGATTCTTGGTGCATTAAATTGTGTTGCTGTATACCTGTCATATTTATTTTTACATTGCTGTAATGTATTCTGTATTTGATTTATTGACCCATGTTCTTACCATAATGTTGTGATGTTTCTGTACCTCAACAGCAGTCTTCCTGTGAAATATGATTAAATATAATTGTCACATTTTACCATCACCACAAACTTGTTTCATAACACAATGATGAAAGGTGTGTGCACCAATTACTACCTTGCTTGCCACAAACGACACCTGCATAAATATTTTGTTATCTGGCCCGAAACCTGGTTGAAGTGGTAGCTACATTTTGGTAGCAATCTTTTTCCTTTGTGCAATGCTATGTGTCAAAATATACGGTCTGTAGAATTTGGTTATGAATAGAAAAATATTCACTTTGATTATTTTTATAATGCAATGATTTTTCAGCCCTGATATGCTCAGTATTGTAAATAATGTGATCATTGACTAACATCCGTTGAAATCCTTCAGGCAAACGAGAACTTATTTCAACATTCTACAATGATCATCTGCTATTATGTGTATTCATTTAATGAGATGCAAAAACATCACTGAATTTTACATTAGCTAGTAAAAACATATACACATGATTCAGCAGAATATCTAACATGCCCGCTCACAGAGTGCTTTTCAATTATTTACTAATGTAGATGTCTGGTTTCCGTCATTTTTAAAAATCTTTTAAGCTTTATATAATGTGCTCCTGTGTAGTGCATTCATTAAAGGCTTTTTGCATTTTTAATTAAAAGTGAACAAACATATTTATTCCTAATATGTGGAAGTGAGCTCCACTGGCAGAGTTTGTGGACTTTGGCCACTTCATGTTACGCTTGTAGCACAGACTTCTGTTCAAATTTCATCAACCGCCATGTGGGCGAGTTTTTTCTCATGTGTGGCTCGCAAACGATAAGTTCAAATCAAATCAAATCAAATCAAATCATTAACATTTATAAAGTGCGCTACTCACCCGTGCGGGTCTCAAGGCGCTAGGGGAAAGAGGGGGTTACTGCTGCTCGAAAAGCCAGGTCTTTAGGAGTCTCCGGAAAGCGGAGTGGTCCTGTGTGGTCCTGAGGCTGGTGGGGAGGGAGTTCCAGGTGCTGGCCGCCAGGAAGGAGAAAGATCTCCCACCCGCCGTGCAGCGGCGGATGCGAGGGATGGAAGCGAGTGCGAGGCCAGAGGAACGGAAGAGGCGGGTGGGGACGTAGAAGCTGAGGCGTCGGTTGAGGTATTCCGGTCCCTTGTCGTGGAAGGCTTTGTGTGCGTGGGTGAGAAGTCGAAAGGTGATCCTTTTGCTGACTGGGAGCCAATGCAGGTGTCTCAGGTGTGCGGAGATGTGGCTGTTGCGGGGTACGTCGAGGATGAGGCGGGCCGAGGCGTTTTGAATGCGTTGCAGGCGATTTTGGAGTTTGGCTGTGGTCCCAGCGTAGAGGGTGTTGCCGTAGTCCAGGCGGCTCGTGACGAGGGCGTGGGTCACGGTTTTTCTAGTGTCGGCGGGGATCCAGCGGAAGATCTTGCGGAGCATGCGGAGGGTGAGGAAGCAGGCGGAGGACACTGCGTTGACTTGCTTGGTCATGGTGAGAAGAGGGTCCAAGATGAAGCCGAGGTTGCGGGTGTAGTCTGCGTGGGCCGGTGCGGTGCCGAGGGCTGTGGGCCACCAGGAGTCGTCCCAGGCGGACGGGGTGTTGCCGAGGATGAGGACTTCCGTTTTTTCAGAGTTCAGCTTTAGGCGGCTGAGCCTCATCCAATCTGCGACGTCCTTCATACCCTCTTGTAGGTTGGTCTTGGCGCTGGCGGGGTCCTTAGAGAGGGAGAGTATAAGTTGGGTGTCGTCGGCGTAGGAGGTGATGATGATGTCGTGCTTGCGTACGATGTTGGCGAGGGGGCTCATGTAGACATTGAAGAGTGTCGGGCTGAGTGATGAGCCTTGGGGTACGCCGCAGATGATCTTGGTGGGTACTGAGCGAAACGGAGGGAGGTAAATTCTTTGGGAACGGTTTGTGAGGAAGGAGGCGATCCAGTCCAGGGCCTGGCCTTGGATCCCGGTGGAGCGGAGGCGGGTGATTAGGGTGCGGTGACAGACGGTGTCGAAGGCAGCCGAAAGGTCGAGGAGAATGAGGGCGACTGTTTCACCGTTGTCCATCAGGGTTCTGATGTCGTCTGTGACTGAGATGAGGGCGGTTTCCTTGCTGTGGTTGGTTCGGAATCCGGTTTGTGAAGGGTCGAGCAGGTTGTTGTTTTCCAGGAAGGTGGTCAGCTGTTTGTTGACGGTCTTCTCTATTACCTTGGCTGGGAAAGGCAGGAGAGAGATGGGGCGGAAGTTTTTCAGGTCGCTCAGTCAGCCGTAGGTTTCTTTAGTAGGGCGTTGACTTCTGCGAGTTTCCAGCATTCGGGGAAGGTAGCAGAAGAAAAAGAAGAGTTGATGCCTGGAGGTGCGGGGCGATGATGTTGTCGGCTTTGTTAAAGATGAAGTGAGGGCAGGGTTCCGAAGGGGCGCCGGAGTGGATAGAGTTCATGGTGGATTTGGTTTCTTCAGTGTTGATGTGGGTCCAGTTGTTGAGGGTGATGGCCGGGGGTGCGGGTTCGGTGGTGTTTGGTTGGGTCTGGTGTCCGAAGCTGTCGTGGAGGTTGCTGATCTTGCGGTGGAAGAAGGTGGCGAGGGATTCGCACAAATCCTGTGAGGGCGTGACGGCATTGGCGTTGGCGTTGGAGAACTCCTTGACGATGCTGAAGAGTTCTCTGCTGTTGTGGCTGTTTTTGTCCAGTCTGTCGGTGAAAAAGTTCCTTTTACCAGCGCGGATCAGGTGGTGGTGTTCGCGAGTAGCGTTCTTGAGGGCGGTCATGTTGTCAGCGGTGTGGTCCTTGCGCCAGGCCTTCTCGAGAGCGCGACAGGTTTTCTTTGATTCTTTGAGGGTGTCAGAGAACCAGAGAGGTTTTTTGGTGTTGGTATGTGGATGTGTGCGTTTGAGGGGAGCAAGGTTGTCTGCGCAGTTGGAGATCCAGTTTGTGAGGCTGAGGGCTGCGTCGTTGGGGTCGGTGGTGAGGGTTGGTTGGTTGGCGGCGAGTGCGGAGAAGAGTTGCTCTTTGGGGATCTTGTTCCACTGTCGACGAGGGATGGGTTGAGTGCGGAGGTGGCGGGTCTCGCGTCGGAATGTGAAGTGGACACAGCTGTGGTCGGTCCAGTGTAGAGCGGAGATGTGGCTGAAGAAGATGTGTTTGCTGGCGGAGAAGATAGGGTCGAGCGTGTGTCCGGCGATGTGGCTGGCGGTGTTCACCAGTTGTTTGAGGCCGAGGTTGGCGAGGTTGTCGAGCAGGGTGGTGGTGTTGGGGTCGTTGTTTTGTTCCAGATGAAAGTTGAGGTCGCCTAGGAGGATGTAGTCCGGTGATGCGAGGGCGTGCGGGGAGATGAAGTCGGCGATGGCGTCACTGAATGGGGCGCGCGGTCCGGGAGGACAGTAGATGTGGGATCCTCTGAGGGTGGTCCTCGGGTCGGTGCGAATCTGAAAATGCAGGTGTTCAGCGCGAGAGGGGTGTCTTCGGTGGAGGTGGTGACGCTGATGGAGTCTTTGAAGACAATGGCGATACCTCCTCCTACTTGGTTGGTGCGGTCTTTTCTGGAGATCTCTTAGCCTTCGGGGATGGCGGTGGCGATGTCTGGAGCAGAGGAGGCGTTCATCCAGGTCTCCGTGATGAAGGCGACGTCTGGGGCTGTGGAGTCCAGGAGGTTACAGAGTTCAACAGCGTGCTTGTGGACGGAACGAGCGTTGACCAGAATGCACTTGAGGTGGTTGATGGCGCGTGGGCTTGTGGTCGTGGTAGTTGCGTGGTGGAAGATGCGTTTGCAGCAGTTGCAGGCAAAGGGTCCATGGGTGCGTTTGGGGTGAGCTTAGAAGCAGGTGTTGGAGCGTCCAGGGTTGAGGGCGTGGAGGGTGGTGGGGTCGTAGCGGATCAGCGGGGCTTGGGAGAGCTGGGGACCAGGGGTCGTGGCGCTGGGCGCGGGCCAGGCGCGGACGGGCGCAGACGGGCTTGCCTCTGGCGCGCCGCGGCGCGGTCGTGCAGCGGCCGCCATATGAGGTAGGGGGGTGAGGGGTCAGCTGGGGGCGAATTGGAGCTGGGGGGCGGGGGCGTGCAGGAGGTCGCGGCGGGAAAGCGCGAGGGAGTGGGGGGACAGGTAGAGTGAGAAGAGCTGGGGAGGGGGGTTTAAGGGTGGAGGGGGGTGAGTGTTAGGAGGTTTAGGAGATTAGGGAGAAAGATAGGAGTAGGGTTGTGAAGATAGGGGAGGGGGGGTTGTAGAGGTGGGTGAGGGTGAGAGGTAGAGTGAGAGGATAGGAAGATAGGTAATAGAAGGGGTGGCGGGAAGGGGGGTAGAGATAGAGAAATAGATAGAGAAAATCGATAGATAGAGAAATCGATAGATAGAGAGATAGATAGAGAGATAGGTAGATAGGAGGAGGTGGAGAGTGAGGGAGTTAGATAGTGGGATAGAGAGATAGAGAGATAGGTAGATAGGAGGAGTGAGGGAGGAAGATAGCGAACGGGTTAGATAGGGGTGATAGAGAGGGGGGAGGCGAGTGAGGGAGGGGGATGAGGCAGGAGCAGGAGGGCAGGCGCGGGGAGAAGAAGACGGAGGAGGCAGAAGAGCCGAAGGCAGAAGATAGAAGATAGACGACAGAAGACAGAAGACAGAAGAGCAGAAGACCGGAAGAACAGAAGAACAGAAGAACAGAAGACCGGAAGAACAGAAGAAAGGAAGACCGGAAGAACAGGAGACCAGAAGAACAGAAGAACACAGAAGAACACAGAAGAACACAGAAGAAGATACAGAAAACGAAGAACAGACGGCAGAAGACCACAGAAGAAGATGAGGAAGAAGAGAAGAAGAGAGAAGACGGGGAAAAGAAGAGTACAGAAGAAGATTACAGACGAGGAGCGAGGAGGAAGAACAGAGAAGAAGAAAAGAATAAAAGAAGCAGGAGAGAGGGTGAGTAGCGCGGGGCAGAGCGAGGAGCTGGGAGGTGGGGGGTACTTACTGTGAGGTGGGTCTCAGGAACTCAGGAACCTGGAGGAGCTGGAGGAGCTGCAGCGGCAGGGGGAGCGACCTACCCTTGGGTCAAGGGTCGCTACCACTGTCGCGCAGCGGCCGCCATATGAGGTAGGAGGGGGGGAGGGGTCAGCTGGGGGCGAATGGGAGCTGGGGGCGGGGGCGTGCAGGAGGTCGCGGCGGGAAAGCGCGAGGGAGGGGGGACAGGTAGAGTGAGAAGAGCTGGGGGAGGGGGGTTTAAGGGTGGAGGGGGTGAGTGTTAGGAGGTTTAGGAGATTAGGGAGAAAGATAGGAGTAGGGTTGTGAAGATAGGGGAGGGGGGGTTGTAGAGGTGGGTGAGGGTGAGAGGTAGAGTGAGAGGATAGGAAGATAGGTAATAGAGGGGGTGGCGGGAAGGGGGGGAGAGATAGAGAAATAGATAGAGAAAATCGATAGATAGAGAAATCGATAGATAGAGAGATAGATAGGTAGATAGGAGGAGGTGGAGAGTGAGGGAGTTAGATAGTGGGATAGAGAGATAGAGAGATAGGTAGATAGGAGGAGTGAGGGAGGTAGATAGCGAACGGGTTAGATAGGGGTGATAGAGAGGGGGGAGGCGAGTGAGGGAGGGGGATGAGGCAGGAGCATGAGGGCAGGCGCGGGGAGAAAAAGACGGAGGAGGCAGAAGAGCCGAAGGCAGAAGATAGAAGACAGAAGACAGAAGGCAGAAGAGCAGAAGACCGGAAGAACAGAAGAACAGAAGAACAGAAGACCGGAAGAACAGAAGAAAGGAAGACCGGAAGAACAGGAGACCAGAAGAACAGAAGAACACAGAAGAACACAGAAGAACACAGAAGACCACAGAAGAAGATACAGAAAACGAAGAACAGACGCAGAAGACCACAGAAGAAGATGAGGAAGAAGAGAAGAAGAGAGAAGACGGGGAAAAGAAGAGTACAGAAGAAGATTACAGACGAGGAGCGAGGAGGAAGAACAGAGAAGAAGAAAAGAAGAAAAGAAGCAGGAGCAGGAGAGAGGGTAAGTAGTGCGGGGCAGAGCGAGGGGCTGGGAGGTGGGGGGTACTTACTGTGAGGTGGGACTCAGGAACTCAGGAACCTAGAGGAGCTGGAGGAGCTGCAGCGGCAGGGGGAGCGACCTACCCTTGGGTCAATGGTCGCTACCACTGTCGCGCAGCGGCCGCCATATGAGGTGGGGGGGGGAGGGGTCAGCTGGGGCGAATGGGAGCTGGGGGGCGGGGCGTGCAGGAGGTCACGGCGGGAAAGCGCGAGGGAGGGGGGGACAGGTAGAGTGAGAAGAGCTGGGGGAGGGGGGTTTAAGGGTGGAGGGGGGTGAGTGTTAGGAGGTTTAGGAGATTAGGGAGAAAGATAGGAGTAGGGTTGTGAAGATAGGGGGGGTTGTAGAGGTGGGTGAGGGTGAGAGGTAGAGTGAGAGGATAGGAAGATAGGTAATAGAGGGGGTGGCGGGAAGGGGGAGAGATAGAGAAATAGATAGAGAAAATCGATAGATAGAGAAATCGATAGATAGAGAGATAGATAGATAGAGAGATAGGTATATAGGAGGAGGTGGAGAGTGAGGGAGTTAGATAGTGAGATAGAGAGATAGAGAGATAGGTAGATAGGAGGAGTGAGGGAGGTAGATAGCGAACAGGTTAGATAGGTGTGATGGAGAGGGGGGAGGCCAGTGAGGGAGGGGGATGAGGCAGGAGCAGGAGGGCAGGCGCAGGGAGAAGTAGACGGAGGAGGCAGAAGAGCCGAAGGCAGAAGATAGAAGACAGAAGACAGAAGACAGAAGAGCAGAAGACCGGAAGAACAGAAGAACAGAAGAACAGAAGACCGGAAGAACAGAAGAAAGGAAGACCGGAAGAACAGGAGACCAGAAGAACAGAAGAAAACAGAAGAACACAGAAGAACACAGAAGAAGATACAGAAAACGAAGAACAGACGGCAGAAGACCACAGAAGAAGAGAAGAAGAGAGAAGACGGGGAAAAGAAGAGTACAGAAGAAGATTACAGACGAGGAGCGAGGAGGAAGAACAGAGAAGAAGAAAAGAAGAAAAGAAGCAGTAGCAGGAGAGAGGGTGAGTAGCGCGGGGCAGAGCGAGGGGCTGGGAGGTGGGGGGTACTTACTGTGAGGTGGGTCTCAGGAACTCAGGAACCTGGAGGAGCTGGAGGAGCTTCAGCGGCAGGGGGAGCGACCTACCCTTGGGTCAAGGGTCGCTACCACTGTCGCGCAGCGGCCGCCATATGAGGTAGGAGGGGTGGAGGGGTCAGCTGGGGGCGAATGGGAGCTGGGGGCGGGGGCGTGCAGGAGGTCGCGGCGGGAAAGCGCGAGGGAGGGGGGACAGGTAGAGTGAGAAGAGCTGGGAGAGGGGGGTTTAAGGGTGGAGGGGGGTGAGTGTTAGGAGGTTTAGGAGATTAGGGAGAAAGATAGGAGTAGGGTTGTGAAGATAGGGGAGGGGGGGTTGTAGAGGTGGGTGAGGGTGAGAGGTAGAGTGAGAGGATAGGAAGATAGGTAATAGAGGGGGTGGCGGGAAGGGGGGGAGAGATAGAGAAATAGATAGAGAAAATCGATAGAGAAATCGATCGATAGAGAGATAGATAGATAGAAAGATAGGTAGATAGGAGGAGGTGGAGAGTGAGGGAGTTAGACAGTGGGATAGAGAGATAGAGAGATAGGTAGATAGGAGGAGTGAGGGAGGTAGATAGCGAACGGGTTAGATAGGGGTGATAGAGAGGGGGGAGGCGAGTGAGGGAGGGGGATGAGGCAGGAGCAGGAGGGCAGGCGCGGGGAGAAGAAGACGGAGGAGGCAGAAGAGCCGAAGGCAGAAGATAAAAGACAGAAGACAGAAGAGCAGAAGACCGGAAGAACAAAAGAACAGAAGACCGGAAGAACAGAAGAAAGGAAGACCGGAAGAACAGGAGACCAGAAGAACAGAAGAACAGAAGAACACAGAAGAACACAGAAGAACACAGAAGAAGATACAGAAAACGAAGAACAGACGGCAGAAGACCACAGAAGAAGATGAGGAAGAAGAGAAGAAGAGAGAAGACGGGGAAAAGAGTACAGAAGAAGATTACAGACGAGGAGCGAGAAGGAAGAACAGAGAAGAAGAAAAGAAGAAAAGAAGCAGGAGAGAGGGTGAGTAGAACGGGGCAGAGCGAGGGGCTGGGAGGTGGGGGGTACTTACTGTGAGGTGGGTCTCAGGAACTCAGGAACCTGGAGGAGCTGGAGGAGCTGCAGCGGCAGGGGGAGCGACCTAACCTTGGGTCAAGGGTCGCTACCACTGTCGCGCAGCGGCCGCCATATGAGGTAGGATGGGGGGGAGGGGTCAGCTGGGGGCGAATGGGAGCTGGGGGGCGGGGGCGTGCAGAAGGTCGCAGCGGGAAAGCGCGAGGGAGGGGGGGGACAGGTAGAGTGAGAAGAGCTGGGGGAGGGGGGTTTAAGGGTGGAGGGGGGTGAGTGTTAGGAGGTTTAGGAGATTAGGGAGAAAGATAGGAGTAGGGTTGTGAAGATAGGGGAGGGGGGTTGTAGAGGTGGGTGAGGGTGAGAGGTAGAGTGAGAGGATAGGAAGATAGGTAATAGAGGGGGTGGCGGGAAGGGGGGAGAGATAGAGAAATAGATAGAGAAAATCGATAGAGAAATCGATAGATAGAGAGATAGATAGATAGAGAGATAGGTAGATAGGAGGAGGTGGAGAGTGAGGGAGTTAGATAGTGGGATAGAGAGATAGAGAGATAGGTAGATAGGAGGAGTGAGGGAGGTATATAGCGAACGGGTTAGATAGGGGTGATAGATAGGGGGGAGGCGAGTGAGGGAGGGGGATGAGGCAGGAGCAGGAGGGCAGGCGCAGGGAGAAGAAGACGGAGGAGGCAGAAGAGCCGAAGGCAGAAGATAGAAGACAGAAGACAGAAGACAGAAGAGCAGAAGACCGGAAGAACAGAAGAACAGAAGAACAGAAGACCGGAAGAACAGAAGAAAGGAAGTCCGGAAGAACAGGAGACCAGAAGAACAGAAGAACACAGAAGAACACAGAAGAACACAGAAGAAGATACAGAAAACGAAGAACAGACGGCAGAAGACCTCAGAAGAAGATGAGGAAGAAGAGAGAAGACGGGGAAAAGAAGAGTACAGAAGAAGATTACAGACGAGGAGTGAGGAGGAAGAACAGAGAAGAAGAAAAGAAGAAAAGAAGCAGGAGCAGGAAAGAGGGTGAGTAGCGGGGGCAGAGCGAGGGGCTGGGAGGTTGCGGGTACTTACTGTGAGGTTGGTCTCAGGAACTCAGGAACCTGGAGGAGCTGGAGGAGCTGCAGCGGCAGGGGGAGCGACCTACCCTTGGGTCAAGGGTCGCTACCACTGTCGCGCAGCAGGCGCCAAATGAGGTAGGGGGGGGAGAGGTCAGCTGGGGGCGAATGGGAGCTGGGGGGCGGGGGCGTGCAGGAGGTCGCGGCGGGAAAGCGCGAGGGAGGGGGGGACAGGTAGAGTGAGAAGAGCTGGGGGAGGGGGGTTTAAGGGTGGAGGGGGGTGAGCGTTAGGAGGTTTAGGAGATTAGGGAGAAAGATAGGAGTAGGGTTGTGAAGATAGGGGAGGGGGGGTTGTAGAGGTGGGTGAGGGTGAGAGGTAGAGTGAGAGGATAGGAAGATAGGTAATAGAGGGGGTGGCGGGAAGGGGGGAGAGATAGAGAAATAGATAGAGAAAATCGATAGAGAAATCGATAGATTGAGAGATAGATAGATAGAGAGATAGGTAGATAGGAGGAGGTGGAGAGTGAGGGAGTTAGATAGTGGGATAGAGAGATAGAGAGATATGTAGATAGGAGGAGTGAGGGAGGTAGATAGCAAACAGGTTAGATAGGGGTGATAGAGAGGGGGGAAGCGAGTGAGGGAGGGGGATGAGGCAGGAGCAGGAGGGCAGGCGCGGGGAGAAGAAGATGGAGGAGGCAGAAGAGCCGAAGGCAGAAGATAGAAGACAGAAGACAGAAGACAGAAGAGCAGAAGACCGGAAGAACAGAAGAACATTAGACCGGAAGAACAGAAGAAAGGAAGACCGGAAGAACAGGAGACCAGAAGAACAGAAGAACACAGAAGAACACAGAAGAACACAGAAGAAGATACAGAAAACGAAGAACAGACGGCAGAAGACCACAGAAGAAGATGAGGAAGAAGAGAAGAAGAGAGAAGACGGGGAAAAGAAGAGTACAGAAGAAGATTACAGACGAGGAGCGAGGAGGAAGAACAGAGAAGAAGAAAAGAAGAAAAGAAGCAGGAGCAGGAGAGAGGGTGAGTAGCGCGGGGCAGAGCGAGGGGCTGGGAGGTGGGGGGTACTTACTGTGAGGTGGGTCTCAGGAACTCAGGAACCTGGAGGAGCTGGAGGAGCTGCAGCGGCAAGGGGAGCAACCTACCCTTGGGTCAAGGGTCGCTACCACTGTCGTGCAGCGGCCGCCATATGAGGTAGGAGGGGGGGGATGGGTCAGCTGGGGGCAAATGGGAGCTGGGGGGCGGGGGCGTGCAGGAGGTCGCGGCAGTAAAGCGCGAGGGAGGGGGGGACAGGTAGAGTGAGAAGAGCTGGGGGATGGGGGTTTAAGGGTGGAGGGGGGTGAGTGTTAGGAGGTTTAGGAGATTAGGGAGAAAGATAGGAGTAGGGTTGTGAAGATAGGGGAGGGGGTTTGTAGAGGTGGGTGAGGGTGAGAGGTAGAGTGAGAGGATAGGAAGATAGGTAATAGAGGGGGTGGCGGGAAGGGGGGGAGAGATAGAGAAATAGATAGAGAAAATCGATAGAGAAATAGATAGATAGAGAGATAGATAGATAGAGAGATAGGTAGATAGGAGGAGGTGGAGAGTGATGGAGTTAGATAGTGGGATAGAGAGATAGGTAGATAGGAGGAGTGAGGGAGGTAGATAGCGAACGGGTTAGATAGGGGTGATAGAGAGGGGGGAGGCGAGTGAGGGAGGGGGGATGAGGCAGGAGCAGGAGGGCAGGTGCGAGGAGAAGAAGACAGAGGAGGCAGAAGAGCCGAAGGCAGAAGATAGAAGACAGAAGACAGAAGAGCAGAAGACCGGAAGAACAGAAGAACAGAAGATCAGAAGACCGGAAGAACAGAAGAAAGGAAGACCGGAAGAACAGGAGACCAGAAGAACAGAAGTACACAGAAGAACACAGAAGAAGATACAGAAAACGAAGAACAGACGACAGAAGACCACAGAAGAAGATGAGGTAGAAGAGAAGAAGAGAGAAGATGGGGAAAAGAAGAGTACAGAAGAAGATTACAGACGAGGAGCGAGGAGGAAGAACAGAGAAGAAGAAAAGAAGAAAAGAAGCAGGAGCAGGAGAGAGGGTGAGTAGCGCGGGGCAGAGCAAGGGGCTGGGAGGTGGGGGGTACTTACTGTGAGGTGGGTCTCAGGAACTCAGGAACCTGGAGGAGCTGGAGGAGCTGCAGCAGCAGGGGGAGCGACCTACCCTTGGGTTCATGCGTGCAAGTGAGATTTGCCATCCTATAGTGTGATTTCCGTCCTATGGGGCCACCCAACTAGATTTCTCCAACGAGAGGAATCACAGGAGGCAGCCACCATTCACAGTCAGAAACTGCCACACAAGTAGAAAATCTACTCGAGTGGCAGCAAATCAACTTGATAAGCTGCACCTTCTGGTGCACCATTTAGTGCCATTTGTACAGATTTTTCAGCATGGAATGAGCTCCCGGTGCTAAATCACGGCGCGAGCAGCACAACGTGCCTATATGTGCCCATTCCTGGAATTCCGGGGAAAGAGTTTTTTTGTAACTGTGGAATTCTGCAGAGTTAAACTCTCCAAGTTCTGCCCAGGACTACTAATATGTTGTGTTGTATTGTTCATTTCCCTGTAGTTTTTTCTAATTAGAGGACAGCATAATGCACACTGTCACTTTTTGTTCTGTGTGAGACTGCTGCACCGCAAATATTGAGGGGTAAATTTATAATTTCTGACGCAATGCTGTGTTGCACAGCGTTGTGTCAGAATTAATTGCTCCAAATTGCCAAACCCAACTACTACCTTCGTGATGGAAAATGGATTTGCATGTCGTAACAGTTTTATATGCTGAAATCAGCATTGCATCATGCACGAGTGCATTGTGTCACAGGAACACTTGAAAACAGTAAACAGAGCAATGCAGTTCACAATGTCAACTCCCCTTCTCCAATCTCCACTACCACAGAGGGAGCCTCAGGAACCCAGGAGGGCAACAACCCTAACACAGAAGACCGACCAACAAACATGGGTAAATGGAAGAGAAAGTCTAATTTCTCATAGGAGGAAAGCCAGATACTCATAAATGAGGTGACCAAGAATGGACACCTATTATTTGTCACCTCACAATTGCCATTAGCAAGAAAGGATGACATATGGAAATCTAGAGCGGACATGAACAACTGCATTATGCAAGCAAGAAGGACCGTGGTGTGGTGTAAGAACAAGAGTCACAACTACAGACATAGAGCAAAATAGAAACTGGCAAGGAACGAAAAGGCAGCCATGAGGACAGCAGGAAGGCCTGATGTCCAGGAGGATTTGGATCCATTTGAAACGTAGGTGGCATTCCTCATTCCAGGTGAGTTGGTATCTGGTCTTGAAGGTCAGGATAGAGATGACAAAGAGAACTAGAAAGAAGAAAAGGATGAGTGAAAACAGAGGATGTAATGTCACAGAGAAGTGTACAAGGACACAATGATCAATTGTCAAATAATTGACAGATAAATGTAATTACCAGCTGTTGCTGGGACAACAATCTAGGGGCACATTTATCAATCTTTAGTTCTACCCTTGTGCCATGCAAGGGGATTCTTGTGCAAAGTGAAATATAAATATGTTAGATCAAATTAGACTGGGCCACTTGCATGGCTGAGAGTTGTTTGTTAAACCTAGATTAACACAAGGTTGTGGAAAGTACTACCTTGCTTTACTGTACAGCAGGGAGGTACAATGGGTGGAGCGTAGGTGTTCCCATGCATCCAACAATGGATTATGACACATAGCCAGGTTTTCATAATTAGGTAGACCTGGGAATGCGTCAGAATAGTATGCCACCCCACCAGAGAAGCTATGATGAAAAATCTCAATATTTGTCCTTGTTATTTCCTCTTTTGCAGTGTGCTGAATTCTGCAGCACACACAGAAGGAGGAAAATGCCTCTCAGGCTAGTTTTTGTGCAGGAAGGTGTCCCTACATGCACAAGCAAATCTTGCCTACAACGCAGGCACCCTTGCACCATGACACAAGGGTGCCTAGGTTGGTGAAAGGCAGGCAAGCATGCACCAGGAAAGTACAGGATTGCCCTGTATAATGGGAAAAATGGCACATACGTTCCCTTTCATGCAGTGCAGCAGGTTGGCTTACTCTGTAGTGTTGTGTGCATGTTTGATCCATATGTCCCCTAGTTTTCTAATATTCACAAACAACATGCAAGACAGTGCATCAGGGCAGGTTGGTGTGTTGTTCTGCGTGGAAGGTAGAGGACAGGAGTGTGGGGTCTTTAACTATATATGGTGCATTACAGCTCTGGGCTAGTGCTGGTGCACAAACTGAAGCCTATAACAAATGCAGGCACCCTGTCAACATGGTGCTAGGTAGCACATTATGGGGGTCATTACAACCCTGGCGGACGGTGTTAAAGGTGCGGTAATACCGCAAACAGGCCGGCGGACAAAAAAAGGGAATCATGACCGTGGCGGAAACCGCCAACATAGACAGCCACTTTAACACTCCGACCACCACGGCGGTACAGACAAGCAGCGCAGCGGTCACCGCCAACAGACAGGCGGAAGACAATGTACCGCCCACAGTATCACAACCCGCCAATCCGCCACCTTTTCCGGGGCGGATTCACCGTGGATAAAAACACGGCGGAAACAGCTTTTGCAATGGGAAAACGCTCACCTTAACACACTCCACGAGGAAGGAGGACACCATGGAGCCGGAATTACAAATCCTACCTGCCCTTGTCTTCCTGCTCATTTATGAACACCAGCAACGGTGGCGGCGAAGACAACGGTGAGTACTGCACCTACGACATGGGGGGGGAGGCAAAAGTCAGGGGGACACACACGCAACACCCCCACCCTCGCACATTATAACACACACAGCTATGCATGTCAAAACATCACAGTAACAACCCACAACCCCCCCCGGAAGAATGCAAAGACCAAAGGAAATCAGTCGAAAAATTGTAATGTATCAAAATACAGTTACCAAATATATACAGATATATATATACACATTCAAAAGTATATACATTACGAGAAGCAGTGCAGGTATGCACATATCAATGTCCGTGCACCACTGGTCCAAAAATGCATGGGCGAGCCCCACAATACATACCTGTTCACAAACGGAGAGAACACTGCTGGGGCATCAGATCGAAATACAACAGGCACCTCAGGGGGAAGGGAAGGGGGGGGCACCTCAGCCAGATTACAGCACCACATCAGATCCACGACGGGGCTCCATGCCCATTGATGTATCCTGGGGAGTGCAAAGCCACAGTCTCTCAAGTCTCTACAGTGGGTGGGTTGCCCACTGAACAATCCTGGGGAGTGCAAAGCCACAGTCTCTCAAGTCTCTACAGTGGGTGGGTTGCCCACTGAACAATCCTGGGGAGTGCAAAGCCACAGTCTCTCAAGTCTCTACAGTGGGTGGGTTGCCCACTGAACAATCCTGGGGAGTGCAAAGCCACAGTCTCTCAAGTCTCTACAGTGGGAGGGTTGCCCACTGAACAATCCTGGGGAGTGCAAAGCCACAGTCTCTCAAGTCTCTACAGTGGGTGGGATGCCCACTGACCAATCCTGGGGAGTGCAAAGCCACAGTCTCTCAAGTGGATAATAGTCTCCACTGGTTCTGGAGGGGGAATGGTGCCCACACTGCATTTAGCTCCCTGTGACGGTTCCTGTACCATCACAGTCCCAGCTGTACATGGGATAATGATGCTTGATGTGGCGGTGTTTACTTTTTCAGCAGTGCTTTGCCATGGTGGTCTCTGATCTGTTCAGCTGTTCTCTGCCCTGTTCAGCGGTGCTGTGCCCTGTTCAGCAGCCTTCACCATGGCGGTGATTCCCTTGTTCAGCGGTGCTCTGCCATGGCGGTCTCTGATCTGTTCAGCGGTTCTCTGCCCTGTTCAGCGGTGCTGTGCCCTGTTCAGCGGTCTTCACTATGGCGGTGATTCCCTTGTTCAGCGGTTCTTTGCCATGGCACTCTCTGACCTGTGCATTGGTGTGTGGCATGACGGTCCCTCCTTTTCCAGTGGGTCTGTGGCAGCCGGGGCCCTCCTGGGCACTGACTCCGGCGGTGGTCTCCTGACCAGTGATGATACTCGTGCCCTCCTGGGCAATGACTCTGGCGGTTGTCTCCTGACCAGTGACGATACTTGTGCCCTCCTGGGCAATGACTCTGGCGGTGGTCTCCTGAGCAGTGACGATACACGTGCCCTCCTGGGCAATGACTCTGGCGGTGGTCTCCTGATCAGTGAAGATAGTGCTGCCCTCCTGGGCACTGACTCCGGCGGTGGTCTCCTGACCAGTGACGATACTCCTGCCCTC
This sequence comes from Pleurodeles waltl, assembly GCF_031143425.1. Lineage (NCBI taxonomy): Eukaryota > Metazoa > Chordata > Amphibia > Caudata > Salamandridae > Pleurodeles > Pleurodeles waltl. Next base: position 920,633,750 of record NC_090447.1, read on the forward strand.
CTGGGCACTGACTCTGGCGGTGGTCTCCTGACCAGTGACGATACTCCTGCCCTCCTGGGCAATGACTCTGGCGGTGGTCTCCTGACCAGTGATGACGGTGCTGGCGGTGGCGTCCCGGCCGCCGGGGAGGATGGCGCCCTTCTCCGCCGTGCTGCTCTCACCAGACTGTGCAGACTTCCTCTGGCCCTTCACCACCTTTGGAGGAGTCACAGCTGACTCTGCAATCCCCCTGGGACCCTTGTGAGCAGTTTTGCCACCCGGAGTCTTCACCATGTCCCGTCGGCCACTTTCCAACTTGAGATGCTTTACAGGGGGTGAACTGGCAGTGGTTTGGCTCCGTGTCACACTGCCTGCCCTGGTGGCCGGTGCACTCCACACACCTGTAACACGCACCACTGGTACTGGAGTCTTTTTGGCTGAGGTGCTACTACGGGACTTATGAATTGGAGGGGTGGGGATGGGGCAAAGAGGTCAAAGTTGCTGAGGGAGAGTTTCTGACGAACACTGGGATGGGTAGCTGGAAGGGGTCGGTAGTGGAGGAAGAGGAGGTGGTTGTAGGAGGTGTCACTTTAGGTGTTTTGGGTGCAGGTACTGGAAGCTCTCGTGAGGTGGATGGATGTTGGGTGTGTGGGTGCCCGCGTTTGTGTACTTTGGGAGGGGGCGTCACAGACACACTGGGAGAGGACACAGGGGACGTGTTAATGGGAGTGGGGGTGGTGAGTGCAGGTGAGCTGGGTGTGGTGCTGGGTGTTCTGGTGCAACTCCTAGTGCCTGTAGATGTAGTGCATGCAGGTGAGAGTGTAGACGACACTGGGAGGGAGGAGGGAGACGACGAGGAGGGGGACACAGTGGAGGCAGTGGATGTTGCTGTGTCTGTATGTGACTGATGCTTGTGTGAGTGCCTGTGGGATGTGTGGGGCCTATGTTTGCCTGAGCTACTTTTGTGTGTTGAGGTGTGTGCATGCTTGTCTGTTGGTGTGCTTGGGATAGGCTGGGGTACAGGGGCTTGGGTCTGGGTGGAGGAAGTTGGAGGGGGGAGGCTAGACACAAGGACAATGGCTGCCATCAGTGCTGAGGCCAAAGATTGCAGGGTTCGATGAAGGGCAGCCTGACCAGAATGAATGCCCTCCAGGAATGCATTACTGTGTTGCAACTCCCTTTCTACACCCTGGATGGCATTCACAATGGTAGACTGCCCAACAGTGAGTGACCTGAGGAGGTCAATGGCCTCCTCACTGAGGGCAGCAGGGGTGACTGGAGCAGGGGCTGAGGTGCCTGGGGCGAAGGTGATGCCCACCCTCCTGGGTGAGCGGGCACGGGGTGAATGCTGAGGGGCTGCTGGGAGGGCGGTGCTGGTAGGGAAGGTGGCGGCTGTACCTATAGAAGTGTGGGGCACAGATGGTGCCGCCACCACAAGGGAGCTCCCATCGGCGGACGAGTCTGTGTCACTGGTTGGTGATCCGGTGCCCGACGTGAAGCTCCCCTCGCCCTCCGTCCCACTGGTGCATTGAGTCCGTGGTGTGGCCCTCCATGGCCATGTGGGATGCAGCTCCCTCATGCTCCGGTGCCACTGTACCTCCGCCTGATGATGCTGATGCACAAAAGAACAGGGAGAGCACAAAAAGGGGGGGGGGGACGACAGAAGAAAGACAGGTTGAGTGCATGGCATACCGCTACTCTTGGCGGACAATACAGACACAGCAGCCCCCTGCACTACGCCGTGCTCCTGGCCTCTACAGATGCAATTCCTGGGATATGGCCTACATCGCTATGGTGGACTTCTGCACACATGGATGCCACAGGGGCATGTATACCTGTACTTGGCACTCTACTGTGGTGGGGTGGAGTGCCACATGGCCTGCATTACGGAGGGGCCTAGCCTCTGGAAGTCGTCCTGGCCTAGGGAAACCCACAGCCCTCCTCCCACACCTAGACCCCTCAAATGCGCGCAAAGTCCCCAGAATGATGGTGTACTCACCCCCTTGTGTCTGCTGTGATGCCCTCAAGCGCCCATCCAACTCAGGGTAGGCCACCGCCAGGATACGGAGCATCAGGGGGGTCATGGGGCGACGGGCACCCCTCCCATGTTGGGAGGCCATCCCCAGCTGAGCCTCCGCCATCTTCTTGCTCCAGCGGCGAAGTTCTTCCCATCTTTTACGGCAGTGGGTGCCTCGTCTCTGGTGGACCCCCAGGGTCCGGACGTCCTTGGCGATGGCACGCCAAATGTCCTTCTTCTGGTGGGCGCTGACCTACATGACATGCACAGAAGAAGAGAAGTCATTAGCAAGAGCACCATCGAAGTGAGTGGCCCCCATCCCTGCCCTTGCCATGTGGCACATGCATTCACAGTCCTTCATGTTCACTGCAATCTGCCCCCTTCCCTCTTACAACCAGCTCTCTCCACCCAGGCATAGCCCATACAACGTGCTCCCTGTGTACTTACCTGTTGGTCTGGAGGACCGTAGAGTAGCGTGTACTGGGGGGGACCCCGTCCATGAGCTTCTCCAACTCCTGAGCAGTGAAGACAGGGGCCCTTTCCCCAGACACAGCAGCCATTGTCTCTTCCAGACCGAGGTCACAGCAGCACTTGCAGTGTAGGTCCTCTCCTGTCGAAGATCAGGTATCAAGTGATTGAACAGATAGAAAATGGCGGTCACGTCCGCTGCGGTGCGTATCATCACCGCCGGCGCACTTCATCATTGGCTCCTGGGACCCATAGGGTCCAATGTTAACCAATGCAGCATAGCCCCGCGGTCTACGACCGCCTACCGCAATGGTGTACAACGCCAGCGCAGTTACCTCACATCCCACTGTCCCAGTTTAGAGATCAGGCAGTCGCCATTTCAGGGGCCCACATGGCTTTATTTGCAACTGCGTCACACATACCTGGGCCTACACTCGACACACATATAGGAAGATTTTTGTCTTTGGTGTCGTGTTCTGTGTATCTGTGGGTACATACCTTGGATCTTGTTGACTCTGTGGTCGCTGTTGTCCTTCCTAGGCACCGTCAGCTTGGACATTTGAGAAGATGGTGGAATCCTCCGGTGTACCGACCACTGGTGGACCTGTTGACAATGGAGGAGCGACATTTACTCATCACCTACAGGTTTGACCGTGCCACTATCCAGGAACTATGTACCCAGTTGGAGCCAGACCTGATGTCACCAATCCGCCATCCCACAGGAATCCCCCCTCAAGTGCAGGTGCTGTCAGTGCTCCATTTCCTTGCAAGTGGATCGTTTCAGACAACAGTGGCCATGGCATCAGGGATGTCCCAGCCTATGTTTTCCAACGTGTTGTCCAGAGTGCTGTCTGCCCTGCTGAAACACGTAAGGAGCTACATCGTTTTAACTCAGGTGGAGGATTTGCCAACAGTGAAAGGTGACTTCTATGCCCTTGGACATATCCCCAACATCATAGGTGCTATTGATGGCACCCATGTAGCTCTGGTCCCCCCCACAGGAGTGAACAGGTGTACAGGAACCGGAAGAATTATCATTCCATGAATGTACAGATGGTATGTTTGGCAGACCAGTACATCTTGCAGGTAAATGCAATGTTCCCTACATCCTGCGCAATAGCAGCATCCCTTATATGATGGGTCAACTCCAGAAGCACCGGGTGTGGCTATTGGGGGACTCTGGTTACCCCAACCTGTCCTGGCTATTGACCCCAGTGAGGAATCCCAGGACCAGGGCAGAGGAACGCTACAATGAGGCCCATGGGCGGACTAGGAGGGTGATCGAACACACCTTCGGCCTCCTGAAGGCCAGGGTCAGGTGCCTGCATATGACAGGTGGTTCCCTATTCTACTCACCAAGGAAGGTGTGCCAGATCATCATCGTCTGCTCAATGCTTCACAATCTTGCTTTGCGACGCCAGGTGCCTTTTCTGCAGGAGATGGTCCAGATGGCGGTGTTGTGGCAGCTGTGGAGCCTGTGGAGCCTGTGGACAATGATGAGGAGGATGCTGAGGAAGAAGACATAGACAACAGGGAGTCAGTCATACAGCAATATTTCCAGTGACACACAGGTGAGAACAGTTTTCTTTTTACCATTACATTCACTTTCACACTTCTACCTCTATCCTGTCTGTCAGTTCATAGCAGTATTTGGTCACTGAGTTGTACCTTTCCATTACGGTTTCACAGGTGTGGTTAGCAACGTGTGTCATCTGCTTGCATCCTTCAAGGACTTGTGATGTGTGACATAGGTATGTTGGCTATAAAATTGGAAAGCATGTTGACACTGTCATTGAATATACATATTTACCAAATCACAGACTGACTCCAGATTATTTTGTGGTTCAAGGGTGTTTATTTCAGTGCTCAAAAATGGAGGGGGGTAGTGATATGGTGATGGGGGACGGTGGAGGAATGTCCATGGCAGAGTCCAGTCCATTAGTCACACAGGTGCACTGCCCATATGGGCATAGGAAGTGGAGATGGGGCAGTTCCAATCGGGACAGGGTAACAAAGTGAGACAGTGGGAGGACAATCAGGGTGGTCTCATTTCCTGGCGGGGTCTTGCCATCTTGCTCTGTCCTGTTCCTGGATCTCAGGGACCGCTTGCGGGGTGGTTGTCCGTCTGCAGGGGGTGGGGTGCTGGTGTGGTGGTCCTGTGGCGGGGCGTCCTGTCCACTAGCGCCTGCGGAGGTGGTGGGCAGTTCATCGTCCATGCTAGTGTCAGGGGCCCCTTGGAGTGCCACGGTGTCCCTCATGGTCTTTTGTATGTCCTTCAGCACCCCTACGATGGTGCCCAGGGCGGAGCTGATGGTTCTGAGCTCCTCCCTGAACCCCAAATACAGTTCGTCCTGCAGGCGCTGGGTCTCCTGAAACTTGGCCAGTACCGTGGCCATCGTCTCCTGGGAGTGGTGGTATGCTCCCATGATGGAGGAGAGGGCCTCGTGGAGGGTGGATTCCCTTGGCCTGTCCGCCCCCTGTCACACAGCAGCCCTCGCAGTTCCCCTGTGTTCCTGTGCCTCCGTCCCCTGGACCGTGTGCCCACTACCACTGCCCCCAGGTCCCTGTTGTTGGGGTGGTGGGTTATCCTGGGTTCCCTGTAGTGGTGGACACACCGCTGATTGACGTGTCCTGGGTACGGAGGTATGGGCCCGCTGGGTGGGTGCTGTGCTGGTGTTACCAGAGGGTGGAAGGTCAGTGTTGGGCTGTGCCTGTGCAAGGGGAACCGACTGTCCCGAGGCCCACAATGGTCCGGGCTGGTCATCAGGATCCAGTAGGGCAGAGCTGCTGTCGTCACTGTGGGCCTCTTCTGTGGGTGGAGTGGAGTTGTCTGGACCCACCGGTGTGGTGATGTTCTGTAGTGGTCCTGCAGGGATATAAGAGAATGATTAGTGCATGTGTGTGAGTAATGGTGTGCAATGGGTGGGTGTTTGTGTACCCCAGTGCAAGCATTCCTGTGTGTGGGTTTGTGTGATGATGGTTAGGGGGTTGTTATGGGTATGTGCAGTGAGCATGCTTTGGTGAGGACTGACCATACTTTGTTTTTGCATGCGGGGCTTGGTGCTGGAATGGGTGGTTTGTGTTATGAGTACATTAGTGAGGAGTTGAAGTGATAGGGGAGGGGGTGAGGGTGGGGGTCTGTGATGGCATGCAGGTAGGGTGGGGGATATAATAGTTGAGATTTAACTTACCAGTGTCCATTCCTCCACCGACTCCTCCGAGGCCCTCTGGATGCATGATGGTCAAGACTTGCTCCTCCCATGTTGTTAGTTGTGGGGGAGGAGGTGGGGGTCCACCTCCAGTCCGCTGTACCGCGATGTTGTGCCTGGATACCACTGAACGCACCTTCCCCCGTAGGTCGTTCCACCTCTTCCTGATGTCCTCCCGATTTCTTGGATGCTGTCCCACAGCGTTGACCCTGTCCACGATTCTTTGCCATAGCTCCATCTTCCTGGCTATGGATGTGTGCTGCACCTGTGAGCCAAATAGCTGTGGCTCTACCCGTAGGATTTCCTCCACCATGACCCTGAGCTCCTCCTTGGAAAACCTGGGGTGTCTTTGGCGTGACATGAGGTGGTGTGGGTGATGTGTGGGGTGGTGTAAGTGTTGATGTGTGTGGTGATGTGTAGTGGTGTGTGGTGTATTGTGCGAGGAATGTTGTATGGATGATGGTGTTGTGTGCCTCTATGTGGTGGGGTTCTCAGTTGTTGTGCTCTCTGTCTATCTGGCCTTTGTCTCTGATTTTTGGTCGTAGGGGTCTGTGGGTGATGTGGGTGTGTGTTTTATATTGTGTTGGGTGTGTGGGAGTGGTGTGTGTATGTGTACCAGGTGTGTGTAATTCGAATTGTCCAATGTGGCTGTGTTTTGGAGATGTGTGTGTATTTTGAGCACGGCGGTGTGTACCGCCAATGGAATACCGCGGCTGAAAGACCGCCGCGTGGATTCGTGTGTCGTGATAGCATGGGCGTGTTTCTGTTGGCGTGACGGTGGAGGTTTTGTTTTCGCCAGTTTATCACTGACCTTTGGTGTGGCGGTCTTGTGTGGGTGTCTGAATTTCGGCGGATTCCGAGATGTGGGTCATAATAGCTGTGGCGGAATTCCGCGGCCGCAGCGGTGTTTTGGCGGTCTTCTGCACGGCGGTAAGCGCCTTTTACCGCCAATGTTGTAATGAGGGCCTATGTGTCACTGCAGGCAGAGAACGGGAATGCACTATATAATGTTAAATGCAGCACATTCCTGCCCTCTCCCTTTCACCCAGGACAACACAACAAGGTGGCTTACTGTGTTGCATGAACATTTCTAAAATATGCCACCTAGTGAATAATGAGGGTGTGATATATATGGATTGACATGTTATAACACCATAGCATTGGCATATTCACTTGTAGAAGCATATATTCTTCATATTGCTGTCTACTTGAAAGTGAATGAAAATAATGTCAGAATGTAACAGAGATCATTTATGGCATATCCAATCATGGAATATTTGTAACATATCCCTGTTTCTTTCCAGAGTTATAAACAGCATCTCCTGAAGATCAGCCTGTCTGTGATGATCAACCTGTTGATGCCACCCTCCTACTCCAAGTGAATGATGACACCTTCCAACAACTCCTGGATACAATTGAAACATCTTCTGCAAGCGAAGACAATGTTTTTATGTCTGAAGATGAACCAACCCAGACTGGACATGGACCATCAGCATATCATATTGCAAGTGAGGACTCTGAAAAAGTTGCATTTCAATAGCGAGTGGTAGACGTCCAGCAGCAAATGGTTGATGAAGTCAGGTTGAGGATGGAGATTATAGTGGGAACTCTTGAAGGAGTCCTTTGGTGGCTCAGTCCTGATGAGAGGTTGTTAAAGGCTACTTTTGTCACCTACTCTTGGCTCCATGGGATTGATGTCTTTTTGGTAATATCTCTAGAGCCATGATGCAAAAGGACCAGCAACACCAGCCTTAACATCTGATACCAGTGATGTTATTAGCCAGGTGGGAAACACCAATTCCCCATCCAATCTTTGGAAAGAGTACTGGAGGCTTTAGGTAATTGTTTGGAGGCTAATATGGATTACTTCATGGCATCAACAAGAGCCCTCAATAGCAACATTGTAGCTGTGTTGCCCAACCAGTAAACCCTTGCCAGGGACTACCATGCTACTTTACTGGCATTCATATATGTAATTTTGAAATTGGGAATAACATGTACTACCTCTGATGTCTGACGTCTGTATTTCAGAGGTAAGTAACATCACTCCTCGGACTCCTATTCCAGCTCCATAAACCCCAGTGGAAACAGGACACTCATCAGGGGAGGTAGATGTACAGTTCCCCAGTTTCAGAATCAGAAAATTCCATAAAAGTATTTGTGAAAGCCTCCTCAACAGTTTTACCATCTGTCCTGTGTAGGACATCATGCCACACTCTTTGCAAATCCACTGCGGTACTCTATTTCTGTGGAGAATTTGATCTTGCCCAATTGTTTCAATTGAATAGCATCCATATTTGATCACCACTTTTCCTATGTAACACAAGTTAATGAAAAATGTTTGCGACATGTACTTTGAATCACTACACGCTGGTATTTGGCACTATGGAGGTCATTATGACCCTGGCGGTCATGAGACTGCCAGGGCCATGGTGGTGGTCGAATCGCTGCGGTCACAGTGGTCTGACTGCCACATTATGACTGTGGCAGAGCTGCCACGGTCCAACCGCCGACACTACCAGGCTGGGGATTACTAGTGCCCATCCACCAGCCTGTCCATGGTGGTAAACTCTGCCATGGAAAGGCTGGTGGAATTCACAGAACCATAGCGCATTTCCCTACCTGAATTACGGGCAGTGGAATACGCAACGGGTTCTCTGCTGCACCCGCTGCACCGCCACATTGCAGCTGGCTCCAATGGGGAAACCATAATAGGGCTGGTGGGGTTCAGGCCACACAGGCGGCCTGTTGGCAGTATGGCATGGCAGGCGAATGTCATAATGAGGGCCTATGAGATGATTTACTGAAAGTATGCTTATCACATGATGAAATGTGGGAATCTGAACCAGGTTATTATTAAGTAATTTTGAAATCCCATGACCAAATTTGTATGCTGTAATATCTAATGTCTCCATGCATACCTTACAAAAACAGGATATCTAAGGCAGAGGGGAATAAAGCAAATATCACTTGCATTCTCTGAATCTGCAACTACTACAATGACTTCCAATGTAATGGAAGATTGAGCAATGTGTAGTACCTCAATGGAATGTTAGAGTAAAATCAACAAGCAACCTCATCTTGATGAACAGATAGAGAGATGATTCAAAAGTGCACAGACTTACCACCTCCAAAAAGGAGGTTTCCCTGATCCATATCTATGCTGCAAAGTACTTACCTCCATGTAATTACATAGGTTGTATAACTCAATGCTCCCAAAAAAGTTGCTCATCAATATGTGACTCAGGATGATTGAAGCACTGCTAGCCAGATAACAATGGCCATATTTGTTATAGATTTGCATTGCACTTGCACCACACAAGGGGGCATAAGGGCAATGTAATACCTTGAATGACTTTTACCAAGCCATGAAAGGCCACCTTGTGTGGCCCTGTGTGTCTTGGGTAATGGGAAGTAATGTGAGGCAGGGCAATATAACAGCCTTGTCTTACTCTTCCCTAGAAAAGTGTTGAGCATGGGTGTACCCACACATCCAAACATTAACCCTTTACATGTGTCGGTTGGCGGGAGCCTTCTGAAACCATAGTGCTCATGTGCATTGGACAGCCCCTTGGCCATCCACGCACATAGCAAAGGAAATCCCTTTGATGCTCTTCCCCAGCAACCAAGGCTAAAAATATCCCCACCATCAAAAGATGATTGGCATGCCGTGCTCGCTGAGTTCATTGCAGGGGAAAAATTAAAGTAAAATGAACCAATTGGCTCATTTGCTTTAATTTGTTTGGTGCTCAGAGGCATATCTGAGCCCCGTGAGCACCGATTTCAATGGGAGGGGTACGGTTGTATAGGGGAGAATCTTTCCAAAGGTGACTTTCCCTAGTGGATTCCTGCTTGGGGATTGCCTCAGAAGGGTGATACCCAAGCAGGGATCAACTCTACTAGGCTAACCGGGAAGAGGAAGCAGCCCTTTGGGCAAGGGCTTTTTCTCCCTTTTAATTTTTTTAAATGGTACAGTCTTTCTGCCCCCGTTGGGTGGCAGACAGGGGCAATAGCCCACCTACCACCAGGGACTATTTACTTAATTTAGTGCCTTGTGCAGAATGGGAAAGACAATGCCTCCACCTACCCCTAAAAATAGGAACAATCTTTCTGTCCCCCAGGGGGGGCAGATGGGGGTTATTATCCCCGATCTTTCCCCAAGGGAAGCAGACATCCCACTATATAACAGAATTTGTTTTGCTATTAAAGAAGGGTGGGGACTTCCCAGGACAGGCACAGAAAGGCACAGCAAATAGGAACAGTGATGAAACTTCTGGAATCCTCAGGAATCTATAAAATTCCTGTCACCAACTATTGCCCCATCCGTACTGATAAAAACGCTGCCACACTTGTGTGGATGCCTAAAGCAGTGTCAGCCTAAAAATGCATGAAAATAAAAAATGCCCTTTTGGATCTGCATTGGTTCTCCTGCAGTTTCTACATGTTTTTGGCCCTTCCATGTCCCAGGCACTTGGACCACCTATAGAAATGAGGTATCATTATTATTGAGAGTCTGAGGGGAACACTGGGTGGTAATTTGTGGCTCCTCTCGGATTCTAGAAATTTCCATCACAGAAATATGTGGAAAATGTGTTTTAGGCCAATTTTGAGGTTTTTCGAAGGATTTTTGGGAACAGAACCTAGTGATAGCCATACAAGTCACTCCATCCTGGATTCCCCTGGGTGTCTAGTTTTCAAAAATGTTCAAGATTGCTAGGTTTCGCTAGTAGCTAGCTGATCTAGGACCTAAAATCCACAGCTAGACAGGTTGCAAAAAAAATGGGTCAGTTTTGGTTGGAAAAATTTGATTTGCTCATGTTGCATTATGGGCCACTTCCTGTTTCGAGCACTAGGCCTACTCACACAAGTGAGGTACCATTTTTGTCGGGAGACTTTGAGGAATGCTGGGTGGGAGGAAGTTTGTAGCTCCCCTTATGATCCAGAACTTTCCATCACAGATATATGAGGTAAATGTGTTTTATAGACAGATTTTGAGGCTTGCAAGGGATTCTGGGTTACAGAACATGGGGAGAGTCACACAAGTTACCCCATCCTGGATTTCCTTAGGTGTCTAGTTTTAAAAACTATAGTTTCCCTGGGTGCTGGCTGAGCTAGAGCCCAAAATCTACAATTAGGCACATTGAAAAAAGGGTCAGTTTTCAGTGGAAAAATGTGTTGTCTCCACACTGTGTTTTGGGCTGCCTGTTGCAGGCACTAGGCCCACCCACACAGCTGATGTACCATTTTTATTGTGATACTTTGGGGAAAACAGAATCATAGAACAAGTGTAATTACCAGTTGCCTTTCGCTGCATTTCTGCCTTCCAAACTTGGGACAGTGTGTAAGAAATGTCATTTTGAGAAATGTCTTCTAATTCACATCCTAGTATGGGTTTCACCAATTCAGAAATGTGCAAATAACACTGCTTCTAAACTCCAAAACTTGTGCCCATTTTAGTAATGCAAATGTTTCCTTGATACCTAGGGTCGTATTTATACTTTTTGGCGCACAACTGCACCAACACAGTTGTGCGTCAAAAAATGTAACGCCGGCTAACGCCATTCCAAAGCGCCATGCGGGCGCCTTATTTATGGAATGACGTTAGCCGGCGGAGCTGCCCGGTGTGCGTAAAAAAAAATGACTTACACCAGGCAGCGCCGTCGTAGGGGAAAATGGAGCTTGGGCGTCAAAAAATGGGGCAAGTCAGGCTGAGGCAAAATTTTCACCTCAACCCGATTTGCGCCATTTTTTTTTACTCCCAACCCCCATTTAAATGACTCCTGTCTTAGAAAAGACAGGAGTCATGCCCCCTTGCCCAATGGCCATGCCCAGGGGACTTCTGTCCCCTGGGCATGGTCATTGGGCATAGTGGCATGTAGGGGGGCACAAATCAGGCCCCGAAATGCCACCCAAAAAAAAAATATATATACTTACCTGAACTTACCTTAAGTTCCCTGGGATGGGTCCCTCCATCCTTGGGCGTCCTCCTGGGGTGGGCAAGGGTGGCAGGGGGTGTCCCTGGGGGCATGGGAGGGCACCTCTGGGCTCCTTCCGAGCCCACAGGTCCCTTAACGCCTGCCCTGACCAGGCGTTAAAAAATGACGCTAAAGCGGCTGGACGTCATTTTTCTAGACCCGCCCACTCCCATGGGCCATGACGCCCAGGAGTGTAAATACGGCACACATGCCTCAGAGTCATTTTTTAGAAGGGAACGCCTACCTTGCATATCATTAACGCAAGGAAGGTGTCCACGCAAAAAAATGATGCAAACTCCAAGATCTTTGGCGCTAGACGGGTCTAACGTCAAAGTATAAATATGGAGTTAGTTTTGTGTCGGATTTGCGTAAAAAAAAACAACGCAAATCCGGCGCAAACAGAGTATAAATATGCCCCCTAGTTTTCACTTTTTATCTTTACCAAATCAATTACTGTATGTGGCACTTTTGAAATGTTCAAAAGGGGGTTGAACCGTTGGCTTCAGTCTCTCAGTATTGGCAAAAGCATGCTTGACGGGCTCTTTAACTTTATAGATCTCCGGGCTATGCTGGGGAGTTCATTTGTTCCTTAGACGAAAACCTCTCAAAATATCTCTTGAAACTTTCTAGCTCTACAATCCTGGTGAACTGACTATTCATTCAGATAATATTTCTGAGGTTCAAGTCAAGCTTTTCTTGAGATTGTGGCTTTGTGGAATTTGAGACAATTTGTTCATCAGTCTACTCATTGGGACGGCCATATTCTACACTCCATCTTTTCAAATGCCCTGGTGTTGGTCACTGATTTGAAGATGATTGATTGGTGGGATAATTTCATCATCTTCTTTTTATGGAAGGTTGACTTGAAACATAATGTGGTGTCTATTCTTTACGAAACCATGCTGGTATTAAGTGGTGGCATAAAGGTTCATTCCAACTCTGTCAACTCTTGGCTACTGCAAATGGCAAACTCAGGTGCACTTATTAAAGCTCAGAAATCAGCTAATCATTCCAGTAGACTGTCTTTTGTCCCAAGGTTTAATGATGAATTCAGGGCTCTTTGCAAGTACTGCCACAAATTAGAAAGTGTCTGGAGAAAGAAAAATCTTCACTTTGACAAAGTCTACTACAAACAATGTGAATGAATATCATGGTGCCATTAAAAATCCTCAAGCCACCTTTTTTCTTATTCAGTTGCTCTGTCAGGTAATACAGCGAAGTAGCTTTCTAAAATAGTTTTTAAAAAAATCCCCCATCCTGCTGCTCCCTCCCAGCCTTTGGAGGCCTCCCAAAATTTGTGTGATCAATTAGCAGATATTTTCAATATTATAATTCAGGGCATTGTTGAAACTATTAACTTTATGGCCACTAATGATTTTTGCGGCAACAGTGTTGTTGGGGTTGTTAGCAATGGACCTCCTAAGACAATTTACTGTTCACTAATATAATTTATCCCCTTCTCCTTTGAAGAGACTGAACAGGCCTTGCCTGGTTGTAAATCTGGTTCTCCTGATGACCCTGGTCCTCCTCGGATTCTGCAGTTGTGTCCTACGATCATCAATCTTTTTCTAAATCCATTACTAAATTGCTCCATTGACAACAGTGCCAATCAGTTGTAAACATGCTAAGTTAATAATGCTCCTGAAAAGACCCTTCCCTGACAAATGTGTTCTCTCTAATTTTAGTCCTATCTCCCTTCTGCCCCTTCACAAAGATTCTTGAAAAGCTCAATAATCCCTTTAGTGTGTGTGATAGCCAATGGCAGTCAAAGGACAACTACCCTGGTGTGGGTCATGACTACTGGCCATCTCCAAGGAGGGCTTTCAAAAATTCTCCAGTCCAGAGGATTTTTTTAAAAACCCTATAGGGACGCAGAGTAGCTTCTGCATCTTCCCTGCTCCCATCCAAAACATCCGTAACATCAGTGCACTGCGAGGCGTGCTGAAATCACAAAACCCCACCTGAACGGTTTGGGGTGGGTGTTAAGATATCTCCCTTGTTTGAGGGAGGCATCGCTGGAAAGGGAAGAGGTTCCCTTTCCAATGATACCTCACAGAAACCTATTCCTGATCATGGATTGCTGCATGCCACAATCCATGATCAGGAATCTCACTAGGCCCCACCAGGCCACCAGGGGTACGCAAGCGGGGGGTTGGCCCAATGGTAACAGGCTGGCCCTTCACCTGGGGCATTTCAATATCTTTTGGTTTTTTTTCCTCTGGGGGCACTATCTCACCCCCACAGTGGATAATATATTTAAAAAAAATAGGCTACCAGGGAGACCACAATGACGTTCTGCCCACATGGTAATAGGCCATCCCTCCACCCGGGGCATATTTAATTTTAAATATATTTGGTTTTTTCCCCTGAGGGCGCAATCGTGCCCCCAAGGGGATAATGAAATGAAAAAAATAATTAAACAGTGTGAAATTGTCAGGGGCTCAGACCTCCGATACATGGGCCTACCCTCTGTGGGGGCTAATTCTTTTGTAAAGATGTCTGTATTCCCTGGGGGCTGTGATCAGCCCCCAGTGAAACTACACATCTAGGAAACAAAACATTTATATGTGTGTGTGTGTGTGCATCTCTCTCTTTTTATAAATTCCTTTTTTAAGACATGTGTGAATTACCCGGGGGCCTTAGGGCCTATCATGGCCAGGGAAACCTCACATATATAAAAAAGGGATTGATATATCTATATATCTATATCTGGATTTTTGACTGTTGGCCCAGTGTAACTCTGACGCTGTGAAGTTCAGGCGATCGAGAGCGGGATTAATGATCGCATACCTGACATATGGTGAGAGTATAGGGTTCTGCTCGTTGAAACTGGTATTGAGACGCCAATGGCCGCGCAGTTGGGAACGCGCGGCTTAGACGTTAATGATTTGAACTTTCATTGCGCATAAACAGCAATACAACGGCAACATTTCAGCAACGGAGAGAACTCGGTATAGTAAACCTTCAAATTCCCGATATATTTGTTTGAACTTGATTATTGGAAAGTGTGCGGATATGCGAAGAGTTACTAAATATGCGACTATAATTAAATGTAACGGCTACAATTATCATACTGATTTTGAAGTTAACAGTTTGAACTTTCAGCACGTCTAAACAGCAGGATAATGGTAACAATTTAACAACGGAGAGAATTCTTACAGTAACCTCCGAATTCCTGTTTCTTTTTTAACTTGATTATTACCCGGGATCGGGTACGATTTTGGAGGGTGTTTATAATTGGGGATTTGTGAGGAGTTACTGAGCATGCGACAATAACCAAATGCAACAACTCCAATTTGCACACTGATTCTCTGGAATTCATTTTCTGGAATATATCTTAGTATTTACGGTTTGTGTAGATTTAGTAAAACAAGTCTTGTCTCTCCAAAAGACATGATAAAACACTCAAGAAGGTATACAATTGTCATTGTAGTCTGACGTGTTAAGGCAAGGGGAACTGGGTACTTTACCCAGGGGATTTCATTTGTTGGATTGAGTTATATTTTTGTTTTTTATCATTATTTGTATAATTTTTCTTTTCACATTTAGATTTGGTAACAGGTTAATTAGAATGGATGATGATATTGACAACCAGAGAAAAATGGCTGCTCAGGTACTGTTTGCTAAGACTACTATAAGAGGAAAATTGCTTGGGAATGATGCAGGTCGCAACAGTGATTTGAATACATTATTATATAAATTGGAAAAAATGTGTAAACATGAAATATCTAAATGGTGGGAAGCTACTTCTTTACAGAATTATATTGATCAAGACATGGTCCCGAGAGGATTGAGAATTTTTATCACACCAGCATATGAGTCATCCAATCATGAGATATTGAAAGAATGGGCGGAGAATTCGGCAACAAGTTCTAAACACATGCTTGAAATTTTGGGAAAATATGCGTGGCGTGACAGGGAGATCTTATTAGCAGATATCAAGAAAATAAAAGAGGATTTTGCCTCTAGACCCGAAAAAGAATTCATTGCTAGTTTCTTTGAAACAATGAAGATAAAGTTGAAAAAATATGAAGATGATATAAAGATTAAAAAACAACAAAAACTTCATAGGATCTTAACTTTTAGCAGGAAATATGATCACCTTTACAAACCAGGATTAAATTATTCTATACCTGTGGGCCAGCCCTCAACCTCTGAAGGTGAGCTGGAAAGTGCAATAGAGATTGACTCTCTGAGTTCAACAGACAGTGAGATCTCTAATGTTGAAATTACTAATAAGCCGGCTAATTTTTTAGACGAGTATCGCCTGCTACGACATGGCAGGCAGGTTTCCTACAAACAGAAAGGAGAGGGACAGAGCTACAGAGGCAGATCAATGGGCCGAAGAGGAAGACGAGCCGGAGTCAAAAGAGGAGAGAGAGATCTAGAAACCGTAATAAGAAGAGATCTAAACTCGGAGCAAGTGAGAAAAACAACAAGAGGCTCCAATGCTCCGACATGATGGATAGTGAAACGGTGAATACGACTATCATTAATTTATCAGATTACCAGTTAACAGAGGAAGATAAAAAAACATTGGGGCATATTTATACTCCGTTTGCGCCGAATTTGCGTCGTTTTTTTCGACGCAAATTCGACGCAAAACTAACTCCATATTTATACTTTGGCGTTAGACGCGTCTAGCGCCAAAGTTCATGGAGTTAGCGTCATTTTTTGGCGTGAACACCTTCCTTGCGTTAATGAGATGCAAGGTAGGCGTTCCCGTCTTAAAAAATGACTGCGATGCATATGCGTCGTATTTATACTCCCGGGCAAAAATGACGCCCGGGAGTGGGCGGGACTAAAAAAAACCCGCATTTGCACCGGATTTTAGCGCCTGGGTCAGGGCAGGCGTTAAGGGACCTGTGGGCTCAGAATGAGCCCAGAGGTGCCCTCCCCTGCCCCCAGGGACACCCCCTGCCACCCTTGCCCACCCCAGGAGGACACCCAAGGATGGAGGGACCCATCCCAGGGAAGAAAAGGTAAGTTGTGGTAAGTATTTTTTTTATTTTTTTTTGTGGCATAGGGGGGCCTGATTTGTGCCCCCCTACATGCCACTATGCCCAATGACCATGCCCAGGGGACAGAAGTCCCCTGGGCATGGCCATTGGGCAAGGGGGCATGACTCCTGTCTTTGCTAAGACAGGAGTCATGTTAATGGCGTCTGGGTGCCCAAAAAACATGGCGCAAATCGGGTTAAGACGATTTTTTTGCCTCAGCCTGACTTGCCCCATTTTTGGACGCCCAAACGCCATTTTTCCCTACGTCGGCGCTGCCTGGTGTACGTGTTTTTTTTTCACGCACACCAGGCAGCGCCGGTCGGCTAACGCCATTCAATAAATACGGAGCCCGCATGGCGCTTCAGAATGGCGTTAGCCGGCGCTAATTTTTTGGGCGCAAAACTGCGTTAGCGCAGTTTTGCGTCAAAAAGTATAAATATGGGCCATTATGTCTAGGTCTTTCTTTCTGTCCTAATGTAAGATTTAATTATGCTGAAACTCACATTGATCTGTTTAAATTTATAAGGAAATAGAAACTAAAAAAATGGTTTAAATTGAAAGGAAATATCGGTAATTGTTTAGAACCTCTTATGACTAATGATAGTGGTGAACATGTTCTATCTATTGGTGATGTTGACACTCTGCTAACCCTTCATGAATTAGAACAAGACCAACGGGTAGAGATTAATGGGAAAGATTTATATCAGACTTTAGATGATTTAGGCATTGTATATGATCTGGCAGCCCGTCTGGTTTTAAACCTAAGTCGGCATTCTTTCCGAATATGAATCATGACAATATTGACACCTTCTATGATATGACAGTTCAAAGTTTGACACATTTTCGACATCGAACATGGTTCAAGCCCAAATGTAATAATAACATGACATACAGACAAAGTGAAACCATTAGATTGTTAGCGGAGGACAATGATACTATTATCTGTCCTGCTGATAAGGGAGGTGATATAGTACTTTGGAAGAAACAAAGATATATTGATGAGGTTATGCGCCAACTGAGTAATACGCAATACGTAATATGGGAATTTGGCACCTCTTGACAGAGTGTAAGGACAAGGTCCTCTTATTATGGGAAGAATATTGTTTCCTGAAAAAGGATTATCCTAAGTTACCTACATTATATATTCTTCCTAAAATTCACAAAGATAGAGACAATCCTCCGGGGAGACCAATTGTTTCCTCATGTGGGAATGTATTGGAAAATGTGTCTAAATATGTGGACTTTTTTCTGAGGGAATTCGTTATGAGTCTACCCTCTCATGTTCGAGACACTAAAGATTTTTTAGGTAAATTAGAAGGTATTATCTGGGAAGATGATTTCCTGCTAATTTCTTTAGATGTCAATTCTCTGTATACCATCATTGATCATGAGAAAGGCACACAAGCATGTAGACATTTCCTGCAGACAAGATCTTTAAGATATTTGGCACATACTGACATGCTCATTGAGATGATGAAATATTGCCTGACTAATAATATTTTTCTATTCAATGGCAAGCTCTATAAACAAGTCCTTGGGAATGCAATGGGAACTTGCTTTGCTCCCAGTTTTGCCTGTTTATTTATGGGTTTGTGGGAAGAAGAGATTTTTAAAGACGAAGAAAAATATCCAGAAATTAATCAAGCTACATTGTGGCTTAGATATATTGATTACCTCTTTATAATTTGGAAAGGATCTGAGAATGAGGCTATATGGTTTATTGAGAAACTCAATGAAAATGACTGTAATATCAGATTGACATATAACATCAGTCGTTTTTCAATCGATTTTTTGGATACTAGGATTAAGATTAAGGATAAAATGATCCAAACTGAACTTTTTCGTAAAACTACAGCAGGTAATAGTTTACTGCACGCTACCAGTGGACATCCCGATATACTTAAATTGAGTATCCCTTATGGAGAATTATTAAGGGCCAAAAGAATCAGCAATACAGATGAGGCTTTTGAACGAGAACAGAACGATATGACTGTAAGGTTTAAACAAAGGGGTTACCCGGATTGGGTAATCAAAAAGGCCACAGACAAAATCAAGAAAGTAGAAAGAATTCAGACACTTTTTGATAATACTGGGAAGGTGGAAAATGAGAAGAACGAGGACGTCAGATTGGTCTTAACCTATAAAGAGGATTTTACACAGATTAAAAAGATCATTTCTAAACATTGGAATATTTTGAAATGTGATCCTATTATTGGCAATGAGATTCAGAGGTGGCCCTTAATTACTTATAGAAGAGGGCGTAATCTTCATGATAGGTTGAGATCAAATGATGTCACGTCTACTTCTCAATTAAAGGAACATAACTTACAGGGATTCTTTCCATGTGGCCATTGTAAGACATGCCGTAATAGTTTGACAAGGAAAGAGTATCCTACAAGTAAACCAGGAATGAATAGACAAATTAAGCAGTTCTTGACATGTAGTACTCCATTTACTATTTATGTATTGGAATGTCCTTGTCATCTCAGGTATGTGGGAAGCACGAAACATGCTGTGAAAAAATGTATTCTTGAACATATGCGTGCCATTACAACAAAGGATTCACATTATCCTGTAGCCAGACATTTCCAGGACAATCATAATTCTGATATTACTCTGTTATCTTATTTTGGTATTGAACATGTGCCACTACATCACAGAGGTGGTAATAGAGAGTTGACTTTACGTAAAAAAGAATCCCGATATATTGTGGATTTAGGGCAGGTGTAGTAAACTTCAATTTTGCAACGTGCAAATTGCGAGTCTGACCGACTCGCAATTTGCAACTCGAAAAAGTGGATGCAGAAAGGTGTCTCAGACACCTTCTGCGACTCACTATGGGGTCGCAAAGACCCACCTCATCAATATTCATGAGGTGGGTCACAGTTTGCGACCCCACAGCGAGTCCCTGCACTCACAGGAATGATGGCCTGCTGTAGTCAGCAGACCTCCATGTCTGTGACTGCTTTGTCAATAAAGCAGTTTTTTTTTCATTTTTCAGCCCATTTTCCTTAAAGGAAAACGAGCTGCAAAATGAAAACTAAACCGAAACCATTTGGTTTCGTTTTTTTCAGAGTAGGCAGTGGTCCATAGGTCCTGCTCGGAATTTTTTTTTTTTTCGGCATTCACAAAGGGGAAGGGGTCCCATTTGGACCCCTTCCCTTTTGCGAATGAGTTACCACCAGTGTGACACTGGTGGTAACTGCGAGTTGGTTTGAGACCACATTCGCGGTCAGAAAGCAACTCTGAATGCCGATGCGGTCGCAAATAGGAAGGGTACCGACTCGCAATTTGGGGATGAGCATTGCGTTCAGCCTTTTGCATGCCGCAAACTGCGTTTTTCGCAATTTGCGACATGCAAAAGGCTTCGTACATCTGGCCCTTAGAAACTAAAACACCGAGAGGATTGAATATTGGTGAAGAGCTGAATACCTACTTATTGGATGATTAACATGATGAATTTTCTGATATAAGGAACTGTTGATACTGCATCTTACTCTTTATAGCATTTTTATAATGATTAACAGTGGCTTTTGAATTAGTTCTTATTTCTTTAATTAGTTCTTATTGTAATTCATTTATTTTATTTATGTCTTTTCAGAATGGTGGGCTCCGGATCGATTCCTGATTCCTGAATTGATTAGTGCTTGTTTCCTCACATGGTGATGGGTATTGGCCATATAGAAATAGTGATGAGCTCTTTCTCTATAATTTTTGCAATGATTTAAAAGGGAGAATGAATTTTAATTTTCCTAGAAAAAGAATAAGATTTGTATTATTTAACAATTGGGGGGTTTTGATTTAAAGAAGAAATTGTAAACAATATATATATGGTATTTGAATTTTAGTATCTCAAGTAGAAGGGAATGAGATTTAGAATTGTGATACTGGCTTCATTTATATTTATGAAAAATAATTTCTTTGAGAAAATCATTCTATTGGATGTATATATGAGACGTATTTATATTTATATCTATATTTATACTCATATTCACATATATATTTATATTGACATTATTTATTGATATATGAGTGTTCCTTGTTATTCTAGTTGAATAATTTATCATCAATGAGATGGATATTTAAACATAGATATATATATATATTAGCTTTATATTTTCTATTTATTCAGCCCTATACCCTTTTGTTTATATGTATTTTTGTTTATATGTATATTTATATTTGTATTTATATGAGAAAGAAAAATGTAGTCTTGTAAAAAAAATCAGTCCTGTTTCTATGGCCGTGCTTGCTGGGTATTTAATGCTGTATGTATTGGTTGAATTATACACGTGATTAAGGCTGCTTGTCAGCCGAAACGCGTTGTGCTAAATAAACAATTTCTACTTCTGATTTCCTGAGTGTGCGGTTACTACGGAAGTTTTTGATGTTCAAATATATATATATATATATATATATATATATATATATATATATATATACATATGTCATGAGAGAGAGAGTCTCTCTCTTTACATATACATATAGAGAGAGAGAGAGAGCGAGGAAGAAATAGCTCTCTATACATGTGTGTGTGTGTATATATATATATATATATATATTTGTGTATATAGTATACATATATATGTATATATACATATATGTATATATATACATATATATATATTTATATACACACACACACACACACACACAACTTTTGTGCAGCAGTAAAAATGTTAAGATAACTCTTGTGATTATGTTTCTGCTACAGAGACAGAGGTTAGCGCTTTTTGGTAGTGAACAAATACAAGGAGGAGTCATGGGACGGGAGCTCTAAATCTGATTGTCGTACGGGGCTCCACCAGCGCTAAAGGCTGTGGTGCTAAGAATGTGGCAAGGCAAAGTAATAGTGTGTCTTTTTTGTTTTTTTCAGTGTCTTGAGAGAACCCATTGATTGAGGTAGGAAGCGAAGGTAAGGTGACTGATATTTACTGTTGCACACATCACACGCACACCAACCAGCAATTATGTGAACAACATATCTGCCTTCTACTGTACATAGGCCAGTGTTTTAGAGGGACAGTTTAGCTAATAGCAGAGATGGTATCTTGTTGGATGACTGCTGCTCCTTTTTCAGTGATTCTGAGGGAGACAATGAAGACAGTCATGCTGTCCCTTCATAAGCACAGTCTGTGCAGCGGGACAACAGCAGGTTAGCCCAACCCAGAGAGGAGGCATGTTTGGCGACAAGCACATACAGAGTGTTCTATTTCTAGCCCCCAATTTAATTCAATCCTAAATTCCACCTTTAACTGGTGACACTAGAAGTAAGGTTGATACAGCCAACATTTTGCCAATTGACTACTTACATCTCTTTTTGGATGTTGACTTCCTTCAGCAAATTGTGCAGTTAACACATTTGCATGGCAAACAATTTCTGAGGGAGCATGGAGGCACTCTCGTGCCCCATTCTAGGGCACTCCAGTGGACCCCCAATTCCCTTTGAGTTGAAGATATTTTGGGGTCTTATGCTCAAAATGGGGTTAGAGCAGAAACCTACCTATGCAGTTCTTTTGGATGACTTTCATGATTTGGGTGAACACCATATTCACACTGTATGTGAGTAGAGATCATTTTTTTCTATTGCAGTGCATGCTGCATTTCAATGACAATTCTGCTGAATTGCCCCGGGACCATCAAGACCATGACAGGTTGTTCAAAATTTGGCCTGTCGTGAAACATTAGTCTGCCAGAAGTGCTCACTATGGCATCAAGCTGTACATGCTCTGTGAGAGCTCTAATAGCTATGTGTACACCTTGAGAGTTTATACAGTGATGAACTCCATGCTAAACCTCTAGGTTGCCCTCCACGGTAGAGGACACAGAAAAGACTGAATGGGCCCTGTCCAGCCACTCCTTTGCAAAGGTTATACCCTTAATGTGGACAATTTATAAACAGCAGTTGATCTGTTCAATGAGCTCTACAAAAGTGGCACTGTGGCCTGACGTACAGTTTGTTGTCACCCAAAAGGATTCCCACAGGAGCTTGTTTGCAAGGAGCTCCAAATATCCCAGAGTACTGCGTTGCATTCCAACAAACTGCTCACAGTCAAGTTCTCAGATAGGAGTGATGTGTAAATTTTCTCTACAGTTCATGATGAGAACACTTCCCCCATCACTGTTTGAGGTGGGATTGGTTGAAGTCCACAAGCCCACTTCTATACGATTACAATAAGTACATGGGCAGAGTGGTTAAGAAATCAGGTTTCAACATTTAATGTGAGTTGTAAAACTCTTACTTGGTGCAAGATACTGTTTACCTATCTGATCCAGAATGCAACATGCAATGTGTATGTTGCTTATCATCAGGCAACCACAGGAAGACTCATGTCTTTCCTTTACCTTCAGTTGTCTGTGATTGAAAGCCTCACTGCTGCTACAGATGCAGCAACCTCCACGTCATACCTTCTGGAGGATGTGGCAAGGTTGCAGGAGCGGCACTTTGTGGATCGCATTCCTAAAACACCTAAAAAGGATCATGCATGTAGTTGCTGTAAAGTGTAGTTGAAGCATGGAAAGAGGCAGGGAAATCATTATTACTGCCCGAGTGACCATCTCAGCCAGGCCTGTGTTTTCCCACTTGCTTTATGTTGAGTCATAATAAAGCAAACTTCTGGGAAATGGACTGAGATGGAACCACCTTTGGGTAAATCTTTCAGTGGCTGTGCATGGACATATAATGCCATGGGCCACTACTGTGTTAGGCAAGCAGCCACAGAACTCTAGGTCATCTACTTCAGGAAATCATGGCATGCGCGACACCTTTATCTGCCCTCAGAATGTAGTAGGTGTTCTGTTCAAAGATTAATGTGCATTATAGTCCCCACACTGCACATACTAGTGGACAGAACATATACCACATTGTCACAGAATACCCTCTGCAGCAAAATGCTAAAGCTGTGACTGAATTTTAAAGTGCTTGTTAGGGAACATATGTATTCTGCACAAGGACCACCCTGATTGCCAAAGAGAACCAGAGTAGGTCTAATAACTCAAACAATAGTCCTGTAGAACATATTCACCAACATTTCTACTTGCTTGTAAAGTGTGCAAACTTATTTTTTAGCTTCACTTTCAAAGCAAAAACTTGAAGTGTCGGTGTATGAGTCTCACAGGATATTTGTTTGGATTTTTGGTTTAGAGACCTTAGGCAGTATTCACCTGCATCTCTGCCTTAGTTTCAATGGTAGATATGCTCATACAGTTCGAGGAATAGCCCTCACAAGGCATTTTCAGGCACCCCCAGCTTACATCCACAAACTGGAAGGAGTTGGATTTAGCAAAGTGAGTTCTCTAAAGGGACATGAAGGACATCTATTTCTGAGCCTCATGTGGCTGCCATGGGAGCCATTTCTAAAGGTTCACTATGCATGCTTTTGGTAATGTTGAGAAACAAGGAGGTAGTTACTTCACAGGTGGTAAAATTTAGTCAAACAAATTCAATCCTGTGGCGTTTTAATGTGATGGGCCCTTGTCTGGCAGGGGTGAGTTGATGTGAGTGCAGATCAGTTGGATTGGGACCGTGGCCAGTGGTCTGAAAGTGTTGTGCGTGAAGAGCGTGTGACTGAACCTTAAAGCTGATGGTACCGTAAAGAGGCTTTATGGCACACCTTCAGAAGGCTTGGTTTCAAGATTCAGGTATTTTGGTACATATCTATGATTTGAAACCAGAATTTCTAGAGGTGCTACAGTGGATTAACTTTAACAAACTATTACCAGATTTATATCTGTGGTGGTAAAATGGCCCTTACTAGGAACTCCTTGTTTTTTTGTTTTGTTTTTTTGTCATTATGCATAGCTGTGGAGTTTGAGTCATAGCTCAGCCTGCACTTAGGCAAACCTACACATTTTTGAAAGCCAAACAACTAGAGAAGTCCAGGTGTGCATGGCCTGCCTAGCTGTCACCAGTGTTTTTTACCCAGAATCCCCTGCAAAGCTCAAACTTTCATTTAAAAAAAAAGAATTGTTGCGTTTCTGTGAGGAAGATTCTTAAAATGCCACAAATCTCCTATCACCTAGCACTCATGAGAAAAACGGTGCCTCACTACTGTGAGTGGGCAAGTGGCAGCAAAAGGTAAGAACCCAAAACATATTGTGGAGACATCAAAATTATCTATCACAAAACAACCTGGTTTTGTAAGGCGAGCATCAGCGGTTTTGGACCTGGGCTCGGCGGCCATAACCTACCAAACCTAGACATTTCTGAAAACTAGACAGCCTGGGGAGTACATGGAGGTATGGTTTGTGTGGATTCTCCAAATCTTTATTACACAGAATACCCTGCAAATTTGAAACGTGGAATAAAAATACTATTTCCCCTTGTATTTCTGTCCTGTAAACTACAGGAATGTGCAGAGAACCACAAGATTCCTTCCACCCAGTGGTTCCCCACTTGTCCTGATAAAAACATTAACCCATTTGTGTTCCTGTGCTTAGTGCCCGCATCAGGAATGGATCACCCAAGGGTTCAATATCAGCCCTCATGCAAGGACTACTATTGACCCTTTTGTCCAGAACCTCACATCACAGAAATGTGAGTAAAATGTTTTTTTTAGACAAAGCTTGAGCTTTTCAACGGATTCTAGGTAAAAAAAAACACAGTGAAAGCCATGCAAGTCAGCCCACCCTGCATACTCCTAGGTGTCTAGTTTTCAAGCATGTACAGGTTGGCTAGGTTTCCCTAGATGCTGGTTCAGCAAGGGTCAAAAATCTCACCCAATTTTGGAAAAAAGGTTCAGTTTTCGGTTCAAAAATTCACTGCTTCCTTGTTGGTTTTTGGGCTGTTTCCTAACTCAGGCACTTAGCCTACCCACACAAATGAAGGACCATTTTTATTGGGAGATTGAGGGGGAAAGCCAGGTAGAAGGAAGTTTGTGGTTCCCCGCAGATTCCAGAGCATTCGCTCACAGAAATGTGAGGAAAATGTTTTTTAGTTAAAGTTTGAGGTTTGCAAGGGATTCTTGGTAAATAAAATGTGGTGAAAGCCATCCAAGTCGGCCAACCCTGCATACCCCGAGGTGTCTAGCTTTCTTTTTGGTGGGCTGTAACCAATCTGTTTGGATGGCTCTGTTTGCCTTCAATCTTAAACCTCTGTCACTGGGTGTCTACAAGGCTCCGCCCTTAGCCTGATGCTCTTTAACGTTTATATGACTCCTGTTGGAAAGTGGATTATTGGTAAAGGCTGGTAGGTACCTACACTTAGCCATAGGCCACTAACCTCCACTAGGTTCAGTTAGTTCTCAATAAATTAACCCCAGCTCAACCATTGGTAGCTTGGAAACAAATGACAAGGCTTAACTTAGGAGACAAAGGCCCTCATTATGACATTGGCAGAAAGCCGCACTGCCAATGGCGCCAGAAGATGGCCAGTGCTGGCAGTCTTCCGCCCTTCATAATATGGACACAGCAGGATTTCCACCACACTAAGAGTGGAAATCCAGTAGTAGCCATACGGGTGGTTAAGGTGCCTGGGCAGTACTACCACCTGCACTGTACCGTCAGTAGTACACCGCCAGCTGTATTTTGACCAAAAAGGTGGCCTGGGGGTATCCTGCTGGCCGACTTCCTCGCCGGACAAGGTAAGTCGGCGTCAGATAGGAGAGGGGGGTGGCAAGGTGGGGGTGTTGTGTGTGAGTTTGTGGTGTCTGCCTGTGTGTATGAATGTGTTTGCATATGTAAATGCTTCTGTGAGTGTTGTGGTGCATGAATGTTGCAATGAGTGTGTATTTTGATGTCTGTATGAATGCGTGCCTGAATGCGTGTTTGTATGGCAGTGTGTATGCATGTCTGAATGTGTGTTGGTATGTATGAGTGAATGCGTGTATGGATGAGTGTGAGTGGATGTGTGTATGGAAGTGTAGGTGAATAGGTGTATGCGTGGGACATGTGGGTGTCTGTGTGCGTGTATGAGGGAAGGGGGCTCTGTGACTGTAGGGGAGTGGATGAGTTATGTGAGTATATGTAGCTGTGTGCATGAATGGCTGTAGGGGCAGTTGTGTGGTGAGTGCGTGTCTGCGCCTGTATGAACAGGTGTTGTGAGTGTGTGCATTTCTACAAGTGCGTATGTGAATGGGGTGAATGTATGCATCAGGGGTGGTGGAGGTGAGTGTATGCATCAGAGGGGGTGGGGGTGAGTTTGTATCAGGGGTGGAGGGGGTGAGTTTGGATCGGGGGTAAGTTTGGATCACGGTGGGAGGATGAGTTTGGATATATTTAGGTGCTTGCTGGGGAGTGTGGGAGTTGTATACTAGTGACAGGGAAGGAATTCCCTGTCACTGGTAGGTCCTACCTCCATGGTTTTCATGGTGTTGCTACCGCCGTGGAAACCATGGCAGTAAGTCGGCTCACAATGCCGCTGGTAGTGCTCTGTGGGCCTCTGGGCCAGAGATAAACATCTCCGGCCCAGTGGTACATACCACCATGGCGGTATGAGTGGTGATGTGGCAGGTTGGCAGCGGCCAACCCACCACATTTATAGTGTGGTGGTATACACCCTCAGCCTGTTGGCAGTGATACTGCCACATTAACCCTGGTGGTCAAAAGACCACCGGGGCAAAATGACCCCCAAAGTGTGTAAAGCATTCAAGTATCAAAAAACAGTAATTAAATAAAGCACAGGAAACAGTTTAAAAATCTGACACCAATGCATAAAATTAGGAAATATTTTTATCTTTAATTTGACACCAAAATGAATAGAATTGGATAAGGGGAACTGGAGATATGAATTTTAATAGAATTAATGTTTTTTTTTGCTTGGAAATGAATAGTACTAATCTGGTCATTCGGTTGCACCTCGACTGGGGCAAAGTCAAAGTTGTAGGCCGACCGTGATGGAGCCCTGCTCGGCTACAGCAAGTGGGAGGCCTCAGTCAAAAGTTTACCTTCGGACTTTGTCCTTTTCTTGAAGATTTTCTTCACGGGTGTGAAGTAGCCAGTCCAATCTGACCTCCCTGGAGCCCTTCCTCGGATAAGCGTTGCAGGAGACCTCAGTGAAGATTTCTAGGTACAGACATAGACAATTTTTCAAGATGAAAATCCTTCAACAGGGCCTAACCTGAATATTGATCTGATGTCCCTGGAGCCCTCTACTGATGCTGGAGGTCCCAGTAAACTTTCTATGTTGCGACTTTGTCGCTTTTTCATAGATTTTCTTCAGCAGATGAACCTGCAAGTCAGGCCGGGTCTCGGTTGAGGCAAGCCGGCCAGAATCACTGCGGCAGGTCGGTCCCTTTATGGAGCTTTTTCCAAAAAGTTCTCCAATCTTTCCAAACTTCTAGATCTTCTTCCAGAAGGTCTTTTAAGGTCCACAGCTCACCCCAAGGTTCCAGAAGTTCTGGTTGCTTCTTGAGGGTGTGGACTACAACTCTCAGAATGCATCTGGCTTAAACTCTGAAATGGCCACTGGACAGTGGTCAGCTGGTCAGTTTCTTCGGAGACAGGGGGCTCTGGTTAGCAATGTTTTACCTGTAGCAAACAGGAAGTCCCTCCTTGAACCAGTTGAAGCCAGGCAAAGTCCTTCTTGTAGTGAAGCCCAAGTGCGCAGCTGGTGCAGTCCTTCAAAGTGCAGTGTCCAGGTATTGGTCAGGGGTCAAGCAGGGTAGTCCTTCTTCTTCTGATGTTCTTCCTTGTGGAGATCTGAGGTGTGGGTGCAGCTCTGCCATATTTATCCTTACTCTTGGGTGCAAGGTCCTGGTTATCCAATCAGAGGCAGGCTCCTTCCCCCTGTGATGAACACTTCCTACAAAGATCAATCTCAAGGAGCAACATTCCTAAAAAATCAAACATGGCTGAAAATAATTTTTGTAGGTTATATCTGGCTGGGCCCACCCACTGCTGTGGCTAAAAATCCTAAACACACCCCTCTCCTGCCCTCTCCTAATCTAATCAAGAGGGCACCTAATTGTCTCGGGTTGCAGGATGTGACGAATATGCTGGGTTGTTCCAAATGTCCTTCCCTGCCTTCGAAGACCAGTTTGGCAGCCCTCCCTCCTTCCTGCCTCCCCATCTGCTGAGGCAGACCTACTCCCCCAGGCACATCATTTATGTTCAGCCCAGGCCACTTCACAACTCATCAAGGCAGCCTGGCCAGGCTGGAGGAGGCTGGCCAATTAGAGAAGAGCACTATAGAGATGAAGTTGGCAACTTTTCAGGTGGAGTTTAAAACTCTTTACTTGAACAAGTTATATTAAATCCAACAATTGTAAGTTTTGGGATTTATTATAACAAACTCAAGGTATCCGACATTTAAGTGCACTTTGTTAATTAAAATAAAGTCTCCCCATTTTAGCCTATGGAGGCCATTCATTACAGTGAGGGAAAAACAAATTTGGCTATTTTTCCTCACCAGGCCTTAGGGGTGACTTATATGTAAAAAGAAGGTAGTTTAAGACTTTGGAAGTACTTTTAATTCCAAAGACAAATTTGTATAACTTTAGCTCAAAAGCAGCCTGCAAGGCAGGCCTGCCTTTAAAATGACACTTGGCACCTCAGCAGTGCACCTATGGGTGCACTACCTATGCTGGGGTCCCTGAACCTACATGCCCCACCATGTACTAGGGACTTGTAGGTTAATAGTGCCAATTATAATTAGCCTAATTTGCATATCCACTTTACACAGAGCACTAGCCCCGGGAGTAATTTGGTCTTCAGATTGTATCCTATGATGATGATAAGCAGCTTCTTCTCACCCTGGGTAGGAACACGCCCATTACTTTTAGCAGGTTTAATTCATGTTTAATTACTGTTTTCCATTGGATGTGGCTCAGTAACATTCAGTGCAACACCAATAAAATGTACATTCTCCTATTTGGTTCACCTCCCCCATTATGAAACATCAAATTCTGGCTCAGTCTTGTTCCTGCCCCTCCAGCCTCTGTCTTGATAGTATGCAAGCTAGGGGTGAAATTTTAACATGTTGTGGATTTTTCACTTAGGTGGCAGAAGTTGTGGGCTCCTGTTTTGGACTCTTGAAATCTCCAAAAAATGTTTGTACCTGCTGCAGTTTAAGATTAAGAAATGAGTTCTTCATGCTGTCATTACTTCACTGTAAGATTTTGCCAATGCTCTCTATGTAAGCCTGTTTATCCTACCAGCTAAAGAGACTTCAGTTAGTCCAAAACGCTACTTCTGAAGAACCCTGCAGGTTAATATCCATCCTCATCTTAAGGAGCTGTATTGGCTGCCAATTAAGGAAAGTATACAGTTTAAAGGTCTTCTTTTGGCTCATTGGACCTTCTATCAATCAGGCCAGCCTATCTTACCAACAAACTGACTCCAGACCATTCAACAAGATTTCTCTGTTCTTCTGATGCCTATTTGCCATTGTCGCTCATTTTAAAAAAACGATGGAAAGGCATGTCTTTTACATATCTTGCAACCACTGCATGGTATGCCCTCCCTTTTCATATACGTGCTCTGAAAGATTAACTCTGCTATAAGTGTAACTTGAACCCCCAGCTTTTTTGTGTTGCATATAAGTAGGTGATTTTCTGGTTGATGGGTAATTTAGTCTTTTTTTGCGCCGGGACACTCCATGAATGGCTGTGCACTCTATAATAATATTAACATCATCACTATAATTATTATTATTATTATTATTATTATTATCATTATGTTTTAAAACATCTACGATTTAAGCCAGAGATGGATTTGGATGGAATGCAAAATGTTTTTTGTTTTTTTTACACATTTTATTTCTGCAAAAAAGCGTATTTTGGTGTAGTAATAATGTTTTTATGCCCTGGGAGGATGTTTTTTAGAGCTGACTAACTTTTTGTTTTTGGGATTCCTGAATTAAAGGTAGTATTTCCTTCATTGTTTTCCATGCCTTCTTTGTTTAGCCAGTGTGCGTGTGCATGTCTGTCTGCGTGTGTGTATGTGGGTTTTTGTGTGTTTGCAATAGGTCACCATTTTGTGTTTGTTCTCCAAGCCATGTGGCCAGTGGCCATTCTCTGTAGACAGTGTCCATAGGCCTGCATGTGTTCTTTGTTGTCCATGCCTCCTTGCTTGTTGTTGTTTGAACATGTGGACAGCGGACATTTCATGTAGTCAGCCCAGTGTGCTTTTGCCATGGGCCTGTACATGTACTTTGTTGCCGATGCCTCCTTGCTTATTGTTATTTGACCATGTGACCAGAGGCCATTTTGTGTAGTCAGCCAGTGTGATTTTGCCATAGGCTTGCATGTGCACTTTGTTGTCCATACCTCCTTGCTTGCACGTATTTGTACACATGGCTATTTTGTGTAGTCAGCCACTGTGTTAAATCCTTTTTTCCTGTTTTCAAATTCATTTTTGGGGGACATTGATAAGTCTTTTTGTTCTTAGTTAATTTGTTTTTACGATTTTTCCTGATATCAGTTAAATGTACTTAAGGATCACTGTAGTAAGTATTTACATAGTTTATATAGCGTTAATTTTCCCCTGCACTTCCTTGCCTCCTAAACAATTTCTCATAGCCCGTAGTGAGACACCAGCAATTACCTTTTTTATATTATTTGATATTCCCCTGTACCCCCTGCCTGCCATAGGTCTCTTAGGCCACGGGAGCACGTCCACCTTCACTTTTCTTTAGGATTATTCCATTTTGTCCTGAACCCCAGGCCATAGATGTACACCAGCATTCACTTTTTTAAGGAATATTATTCCATTTTTCCCTGCACCACCTGCCCACCAAAGGTCTCTTAGGCCATAGGCGAGCACCATCAGTCACTTTATTTTAGGATTATTCAGTTTCTGAGTCTTAGACCATAGGCGAACACCAGCATTCTCATTTTTAAGGACTATTCCATTTTTCCCTGCACCCATCTGTCTGCAACAGGTGTATCATCATAGGGGCACTAAAAGCAGACTTTTAAATCTTTATTGTAATTGTTATCCTAACTGAAATATTGTTATATGGTTGGGATTGAAATAAGTACACTATTGGGGATAACCTCACTATTGCCTGTATGACTAATTCAAACTGCAAAAATGCCATGGTTCCCTAAATGTTTTCTTGTTTGTTTGCTTATGTGCACAAGAGACATCACATGCAGTACTTTCAGACGCCATAAAACACCATCTAAGTCCTCCTATGCCTCCTTCGGATTGTGCAGCTAAGTGCCAACTGACAGAGCTTGAAGATGGCCCCAAACAAAGGTTGTCCTGTCAAGAAAAAGGGCAGTGAGGAACAGAAGAAGAAGCAGATTACCACCACTAGCATGCCACACTCCACCCTTTTCAGAAAATGTGGAATGCCTGCTGCACCATTCCCTGGGCTGCAAGCTGGGAGCAGCACTCTCACATCAACGGCTCCACCCCAACCTAAGCCCAAAGCCATGTCTCTCAGCAAGCTAGCCGCTGCATTCATGGTGACAAGAAGTGAGTATAAATTGGATTTGACGCAGCCACAAAGTGGACAACAGGAGCCACAACCAGCAACAGTTCTTCCTGAAGTAGGAACAGAACAGGAGGTTGAGCTTCCTGCCGAGCAAGATGTAGCTGATGAATCATTGGCTTACCAGTTTCCAGCAGGAAAATGAAAGGGTACCCCACCATTATTTCCAAGACCCGCTCTGATGATATGGACATGGATTGGACCCTAGCATAATCTGAGAACTGCCACAAGAGACAAGGCTAACAGGGAAGTTCCTGGAAGTCTTAGAGTTATGAAAGCAATAGTGATAATAATGAAGTAGTGAATGTCAGTTTAGAAGTCGTTTAGAGGACAACAAGATTAGCCCTTCTATTTAATCTGCTCAGAGGTTCACTGTACTCGTTCCACAACCACCAAAACCAGTTTCCATAGTTGTACCACTACCTCAGTCAAAGTACACCCAGCAGAGAAGCAAACAACACACCCATCTACCTTCAGTTTTTCCGGCAGTTGCATTGGCACAATAAAAATGTTCTCCTGGTCAGTTTGCAATTACGATTAGCAAGCAGGAGGAGAACATTGCAAAATGTTCCATTTTCCACACAATTGTTTGTGGAGGTAGTCCTGATTCACACTCTGGTACTGGAGGCCAAACATTCCTTATGAAAAAATAAAAGGCAATCCATTGGGAGGAAAACATTAAAAAGATAGCTGATGGTGGTGGTAGGACATAGGGGAAGGAGCTCCAATCAAGGTGATGGAAGGAGATTATGAGGAAAAAGAGAATGACAGTTTTACACAAAGCAGCACTTTCCCCTGCAATGTGCCAGCATCACCCACATCAGCAACTTCTAATTGGTATAACACTGAGTTGCAGACACCACCATATACAGTGATTCCCCCAATAAGTCTACTACTTCCTGGATCTCCCAGGACATCACCTCTGTCAGTGGCACCACAAAAGAAAATAATCCAAGCTACTATTATGGCATGTTTAGGCAAGAGTGGTGCTATAAACACAACCAACCAATGGCTCTTTGTATAACGTGAAACTGGTTCAAATTCTAGCTCTACCGCTTGAGCTTAGCGCTTGCACATGCAGCCTCTAGCCTCCAAAAAGGGTAGTGCTGTTGTCTCACAGCAAATCCTATCAAGATGAGAAGGTTGACCTCCTCCTTTTATCTTTTGTGAAATGACTTGGATTTTTAGAATTTGTGGTGGCCATCTGCCTGAAACGGAAGGTTCCCATCCCGAACTATTTAACCAGAGTTGCTGTTTCTGTGCTCCTTCAAGATGTGCTGCAGTTGGTTGGACAAGCTTTACAGCAGAGTGCTGTTCACACTATAGTGGTCATTACAACCCTGGCGGATGGTGTTAAAGCAGCGGTAAGA
This sequence comes from Pleurodeles waltl, assembly GCF_031143425.1. Classification (NCBI taxonomy): domain Eukaryota; kingdom Metazoa; phylum Chordata; class Amphibia; order Caudata; family Salamandridae; genus Pleurodeles; species Pleurodeles waltl. The sequence goes on from NC_090447.1 coordinate 920,667,144, forward strand.
CCGCCAACAGGCCGGCGGACTTTTTTTGCAATGACGACCATGGCGGAAACCGCCAACAAAGATAGCCACTTTAACACTCCGACCGCCACGGCGGTACAAACAAACATTGCAGTGGTCACCGCCAACAGACAGGCGGGAGACAATGTACCACCCACACTATTTTGACAGGCCAATCTGCCACCTTCTCCGGGGCGGATTCACCGCGGATAAAAACACGGCGGAAACAGGAATTTCGAAGGAAAAACGCTCACCTCATCACACTCCACGAGGAACGAGGACACCATGGAACCGGAACTCCAAATCTTACCTGCCATAGTCTTCCTGCTCCTGTACCAGGAGCACGAATGCCGGCAGCGAAGAGCACGGTGAGTACTGCACCTACGACACAGGGGAGGGGGGAGGCAAAAAACAGGGAGACGAGAAAACCCCACCCCCACCCTCACCCACTACAACACACACACTAATACATATCTATACATTATAGTTACACCCTCCAACCCCCCTGGAAGAATGCAAAGACAAAAGGAAATGAGTGTAACCATTGTAATATATTAAAATCCAGCACGCAGAAATATACATATTTACACTATTAACAAAATATACACCAAGAATAGTAGTCCAGGTATTGCACCATTTATAGTCCGTGGACCACTGGGCCCAAAATGCATGGGCGAGGCCCACACTCCATACCAGATCAAAACAGAGAGAACACTGCAGGGGCATCAGATAGAAAAACAACAGGCACCTCAGGGGGAAGGGAAGAGGGGCACCTCAGCCGGATGAGTGCACTACGCCAGATCCACGAGGGGGCTCAATGCCCACTGTTCAATCCTGGGGAGTGCAAAGCCACAGTCTCTCAAGTCTCTACAATGGGTGGTTTGCCCACTGCATTATCCTGGGGAGTGCAAAGCCACAGTCTCTCAAGTCTCTACAGTGGGTGGTTTGCCCACTGCATTATCCTGGGGGAGTGCAAAGCCACAGTCTCTCAAGTCTCTACAGTGGGTGGTTTGCCCACTGCATTATCCTGGGGAGTGCAAAGCCACAGTCTCTCAAGTCTCTACAGTGGGTGGTTTGCCCACTGCGTTATCCTGGGGAGTGCAAAGCCACAGTCTCTCAAGTCTCTCCAGTGGGTGGGTTGCCCACTGCATTATCAAGTCTCTCCAGTGGGAGGGTTGCCCACTGCTTTATCCTGGGGAGTGCAAAGCCACAGTCTCTCAAGTGGATAACAGTCTCCACTGGTTCTGGAGGGGGACTGGTGCCCAGAGTGCTTTATCCTGTGAAGGACAGAGGTAGTGGATGCATGTCTCCACTGGTTCTGGAGGGGGACTGGTGCCCAGAGTGCATCACTCACCCCGTGAAGGTCCCAGTTGCGTCAGTGCCCCTGCCGCTCATGGGCTAGCGGTGCTTGAGTTGGCAGTGCCCTGTTCATCAGTGCTTGCCCTGTTCAGCGGTGCTTGAGTTGGCAGTGCCCTGTTCAGCGGTGCTTGAGTTGGCGGTGCCTTGTTCAGCGGTGCTTGCCCTGTTCAGCGGTGCTTGAGTTGGCGGTGCCCTGTACAGCGGTGCTTGAGTTGGCGGTGCCCTGTTCAGCGGTGCTTGAGTTGGCGTGCCCTGTTCAGCGGTGCTTGAGATGGCGGTCCTTCCTGGCCCAGCTGGGCTGGGGCTGGCGGTCCTTCATGGCCCATCTGGGCCGGGGCTGGCAGCCCTTCATGGCCCATCTGGGCTGGGGCTGGCGGGGCCCTCCTGGGCAGCTGGGCTGGGGCTGGCCGGGCCCTCCTGGGTAGCAGGGATGATGGCGGTCTTCTCCGCCGTGCTGCTCTTCCCAGACTTGCCGGGTTTCTTGTGGCCCTTCCCCACCTTGGGAGGTGTCACAGCTGAGACCACACTCCCACCGGGACCCCTGGGAGCGGCTTGGGTGGCTGGAGTCTTCCTCCTCTCCCGCCGGGCACTAGCCAACCGCTGATGCTTCACATGGGGGGACTGGCTGTGCTGTAGCTCCGTGCCACACACTGGCTGTCCTGGTGGCCGGTGCACTCCACATATCTGTGGCTACAGGCACCACTGGTCCCGGAGATGTTGTGGCTGAGGTGCTACTTCGGGACCTATGAGATGGACGGGGTGGGGGAGGTGTAGGAAAAAGGTCAAGGGTGGACAGGAAAAGTTTTTTGGACACACTGGGATGGGTAGCTGGAGGGGGTTTGGGAGTGGAGGAAGAGGTGGTGGTTGTGGGAGGTGTACGTTTGGTGACTTTGGGTGAAGGTGCATGCGCTGGAGGCTGTCGTGAGGTGGATGGCTATTGCGTGGGTGTGTGCCTGCATTTGTGTATCTTGGGAGGGGCGTCACAGACACACTGGGAGAGGACACAGGGGACGTGTGAATGGTAGTGGGGGTGGTGACTGCACATGAGCGGGGTGTGCTGGTGGGTGTGCTGGTGAGGGACGTAGTGGCTGTAGAGGTAGTGCATGCAGGTGTGTGTGTAGACGAGACTGGGAGGGAGGAGGGAGACGACGACGAGGGGGACACAGTGGAGGCAGTGGATGTTGGTGTGTCTGCATGTGTATGATGCTTGTGTGAGTGCCTGTGGGATGTGTGGTGCTTATGTTTGCCTGAGCTTCCCTTGTGTGGTGAGGTGTGTGCAGGCTGGTCTGATGGTGTGCTTGAGATAGGAAGAGGTACAGGGGATTGAGTCTGGGTGGAGGAAGTTGGAGGGGGGAGGCTAGACACAGGGACAATGGCTGCCATCAGTGCTGAGGCCAGAGTTTGAAAGGCTCGGTAAAGGGCCACCTGACCAGAGTGAATGCTCTCCAGGAATGCATTAGTTTGTTGCAACTGCCTTTCTACACCCTGGATGGCATTCAAAATGGTAGACTGCACAACAGTGAGTGACCTGAGGAGGTCAATGGCCTCCTCACTGAGGGCAGCAGGGGTGACTGGGGCAGGGCCTGAGGTGCCTGGGGTGAAGGTGATGCCCACCCTCCTGGGTTAGGCGGCACGGGGCAAAGGCTGAGGGGCTGCTGGGAGGGCGGTGCTGGTAGGGGGGGTGGCGGCTGTACCTGTAGATGTGGGGGGCACAGATGTTGCCGCCACCACAAGGGAGCTCCCATCAGAGGACGAGTCCGTGTCGCTGGTGTCAGCTCCTGTCCCCGCCGTGGAGCTCCCCTCGCCCTCCCTCCCACTGGTGACTTCTGAATCTGTAGTGTGGCCCTCCATGGCCATGTGGGATGCAGCTCCCTCGTGCTCCGGTGCCACTGCTCCTCCGCCTGATGATGCTAATGCACACAAGAACAGGGAAACCACAAAAGGGGGGGGGACGACAGAAGAAAGACATGTTGAGTGCATGGATTACCGCCACCGTTGGAGGACAAGACAGACACAGAAGCCCCTTGCATTACCCTGTGCTCTTGGCCTCTACAGTGCAATTCCTGGGAAATGGCCTACAAGGCTATGGACGACATCTGCACACATAGATGACACAGGGGCATGAATAGCTGTACTTGGCACTCTACAGAGGTGGGGTGGGGGGCCACAGGGCCATGCCTTACAGAGGGGCCTAGCCTACGGAACTCGCCCTGGCCTAGGGAAACCCACAGCCCTCCTCCCCCACCCAGACAACTCCACTGCGCGCAAAGTCAGCTGAATGAGAGTGTACTCACCCCCTTGTGTCTGCTGTGATGCCCTCAAGCGCCCATCCAACTCTGGGTAGGCCACTGCCAGGATCCTGCACATCAGGGGGGTCATGGTTCGACGGGCACCCCCCCACGTTGGGAGGCCATCCCCAGCTGAGCCTCCACCGTCCTCTTGCTACAGCGGCGAATGTCCTCCCATCTTTTCCGACAGTGGGTGCTGCGTCTGTGGTAGACCCCCAGGGTCCGGACGTCCTTGGCGATGGCACGCCAAATATCTTTCTTCTGGTGGGCGCTGACCTACATGAAATGTACAGGGGAAGAAGATAAGTCATTACCAACTGCGCCGTCAAAGTGATTGGCCCCCATCCCTACCCTTGCCATGTGGCACATGCACCCATAGTCTTTCATGCAAGCAGAACTCTGCCCCCTTTCTTCTTACATCCAGCCCTCTCCACACAGGCATAGCCCATACGACATGCTCCCTGTGTACTTACCTGTTTGTCTGGAGGACCGTAGAGTACTGGGGGAGGACCCCATCAACGAGCTTCTCCAACTCCTCCGATGTGAAGGCAGGGGCCCTTTCCCCAGACGCACGAGCCATTGTCTCTTCCAGACCGAGGTCACAGCAGCACTTGTAGTGTAGGTCCTCTCCTGTCGAAGATCAGGTATCGAGTGATTGAACAGATAGAAAATGGCGGTCACGTCCGCGGCGGTCACGTCCGCGGCGGTGCGTACCGTCACCGCCGGCGTACACCGTCATTGGGTCCTGGGATCCATAGGGTCCAATGTTAACCAATGCAGCATTGCGCCGCGGTCTTTGACCGCCTACCGCGACGGTGTACAACGCCAGCGCAGTTACCTCACATCCCATTGTCCCACTTTGGAGGTCAGGCAGCCGCCATTTCAGGGGCCCACATGGCCTAATTTCCAACTGCGTCACACATACCTAGGCCTAGTCTAAACATACATACAGGCCACCTATTGTGTATGATTGGTGTTCTGGGTAAACTGTGTGTACGTACCTCTGAGTTGTTTGACTCTGTGGTCGCTGTTGTCTTTCATAGGCACCGTCCGCTGGGACATGTGAGGAGATGGCGGAATCCTCCGGTGTACCGACCGTTGGTGGACCTGTCGACAATGGAGGAGCAACATGTGATTATCACATACAGGGGGTCATTCTGACCTCGGCGGTAAAAGGCGCCTACCGCCGGTCAGAAATCCTCCATAATCCCGCCGCGGTCGCAGAAACCCGCCACGGTCATTCTGACCCGCAGAAGGCAAACCTCCGAAAATCCGACCGCCACAACAGACCGCCAGACCAGCGGTCGCCGGAAAGGTGGAGGTGACCAAACCTCCACCGCCACGCCAACAGAAATACGCCCATGCCATTACGACCCACGAATCCACGCGGCGGTCATTCAAACGCGGTATTCCATTGGCGGGACACACCGGCGCGGTCAGAATACACACAAACGAACAAAACTCAGCCACATTGGACGATTTGAATCCCACACACCTGATACACATACACACACCACTCCCACACACACAATACAATATAAAACACACACCCACATCACCCACAAACCCCTACGCTAAAAAATTCGTCAAGAAGGCAAGAGCGAGACACCAGCATCCAAAAAATAACAGCCACAGCCACTCAACACCATCACCCACACACTATCCACACACAAAACAACACACACCACCACACTCAACTCACTTAAATACACATACTCCACCCCACACATCATACACACCACCCCATGGCACCCCAAAGACAACCCCGCTTCACAGACGAAGAACTCAGGGTCATGGTGGAGGAAATCGTTCGGGTAGAGCCCCAGCTGTTCGGCACACAGATACAATACACCAGCATTGCCCGGAGGACGGAGCTATGGCAGAGGATTGTCGACAGGGTGAACGCAGTGGGACAGCACCCCAGAAATCGGGAAGACATCAGGAAGCAATGGAACGACCTACGGGGGAAGGTGCGTTCCATGGTATCCAGGCACAACATCGCCGTGCAGAAGACTGGCGGAGGACCCCCACCTCAACCCCCACAATTCACATCATGGGAGGAGGAAGTCTTGAACATCCTGCATCCTGACGGCCTCGCAGGAGTCGGCGGAGGAATGGATACTGGTAAGTTGAAGCTTCAATACTGCTTCCCCCCCACCTGCATGCCAAATCAGACCCCAACCCTCACCCCCATCCTCGAACCCCACCCTCACCCCCACCCCCATCCTCACCCCCACCCTCACCCTCACCCCCACCACCATCCTCACCCCCACCACCATCCTCACCCCCACCACCATCCTCACCCCCACCCCCAGCACACCTATTCCCCGCCAATGTCTCACCATCACAACCCACACATCCCAAAACCAAGGCCTGCATGCGTCCACTAAGCATGGACACCCATCACCAAAGCATGCCCAATGCATATACACATCCCCCCCACAAGCCACCCTCACCAAAGCCCCCACACACGAATGCCAGCACTTGGGGACACGAGAACCCACAGATACACCCATATGCCACACATTGAAACTATAACCATACCTCTACCCCTGCAGGACCCGACCGTCAACACACCGCAGCGGAGGGGCCAGAATTATCCACACCCGCCACCCAAGAGGCTGTCAGCGATGACAGCAGCTCTGTCGACCTGGACACCGATGACCAGCCCGGACCATCGGGGACCTCTGGACAGTCGGTTCCCCTCACACAGGCCCAGGCCACCACAGACCCAAACCCCTCTGGGAACACCAGCACAGCTCCCACCCAGCGGGCCCATGCCTCTGTCTCCAGGGCGCGTCAATCTGCGGTGTGTCTACCACTACAGGGCACCCAGGATAACCCACCACCCCAACAACAACAGGGACCTGGGGGCAGTGGTAGTGGGCACACCGGCCAGGGGGCAGAGGCCCAGGGAAACAGGGGAACTCTGAGGGCAGCTGTGCAACAGGGGGTGGAGGAGAGGCCCAGGGAACCCACTCTCCACGAGGTCCTCACCACCATCATGGGAGCATACAACCGCTCCCAGGAGACGATGGCGACGGTACTGGCCCGGTTCCAGGAGATCCAGGCGCTGCAGGAGGAACACTATCGGGGGTACAGGGAGGACATCAGAGCCATCAACACCACCCTGGTTACCATGGTAGGGCTGCTGCAGGACCTCGTCAACAACAGGGCGGACACTGAACAACACCCAAGGGCCCCTGCCACTAGCCTGGACCAAGAACAGCCAACCACCTCCGCCGGCGCTAGTGGACAGGAGGCCCCCGCACAGCAGCAGCCCACCAGACCCCCACCTCCTGCAGGAGAAGAACCACCCCGCAAGAGGGCCCTGAGATCTCGCAAGAAGACAGAGTAGGATGTCAAGACCCCCGCCAGCAATGGATACCACCTGATGTCATCCCACTGTCCCACATTGTCACCCTGTCCATCCTTGAACTGCCCATGCTCCATCTCTCCACAGGCCTCTGGACAATGCACCTGTGTGACTGTTACTCTGGACTCTGCCATGGACATTCCTTCACCATAGCCCCCACCCACTTGAAACCACCCATCCCATTTTGAGCACTTAAATAAACACCTATTTTGCACCAAAATATCAGGAGTCTGGCTGTGATTTCAATATATTGTAATTGACATGACAGTGCAAATATGTCCTTGTACATGGTGAAGTCAACAAACAGCTGCCACAAAGCTGTAGTCCATGGGGAAACGAAGCACAGGACTCGTAGTGGGGACCCCAGATCTGAAATAGGGAGGGAAAAGCCAAAACTCAGTCATCATACACTGGGGCAAATAGACAGGCAGCAGAGATGCTGGAGAGTAGTTAACATTTACTAAATTATCTTTGAAATGTTACCTGTGTCCTATTGGAAGTACTGTTCAATGATTCTGTCCCTGTTGTCTGTTTCAGCCCCGTCATCTTCCTCCTCGTCACTCTCCTCAGGTTCCACCGCTGCCACAACACCACCGTCTCGACCATCCTCCTGCAGGAAAGGCACCTGGCGGCGCAAAGCCAGGTTGTGAAGCATGCAGCAGGCCACGATGATGTGACACACCTTCTTAGGTGAGTACATTAGGGATCCACCTGTCATATGCAGGCAGCGAAACCTGGCCTTTAGGAGGCCAAAGGTGCGTTCGATCACCCTCCTAGTACGCCCATGGGCCTCATTGTACCGTTCCTCTGCCCTGGTCCGGGGATTCCTTACTGGGGTCAGTAGCCACGACAGGTTGGGGTACCCAGAGTCCCCCACTAGCCATACACGGTGTCTCTGTAGCTGTTCCATCACGTAAGGGATGCTGCTATTCCTGAGGATGTAGGCGTCATGCACTGACCCTGGGAATTTGGCATTTACATGCGAGATGTACTGGTCAGCCAAACACACCACCTGGATGTTCATTGAATGGTAATTTTTTCTGTTCCTGTACACCTGCTCCCTGTCTCTTGGGGGAACCAAAGCCACATGGGTCCCATCAATGGCACCAATTACGTTGGGAATATGTCCAAGGGCGTAGAAATCACCCTTCACTGTAGCCAATTCGCCCACCTCAGGGAAAATGATGTAGTTCCTCACGGATTTCATCAGGGCAGACAACACTCTGGATAACACCTTCGAAAACATGGGCTGAGACATCCCAGAAGCAATTCCCACGGTTGTCTGAAATGACCCACTTGCCAAGAAATGTAGTACTGACATGACCTGCACCAGAGGGGGAATCCCTGTGGGTTGGCGGATGGGGGACATCAGGTCGGGCTCCAGCTGGGCACACAGTTCATGGATAGTGGCACGGTTAAGACGGTAGGTCAGGATAATGTGGCGTTCTTCCATTGTCGACAGGTCCACCAGCGGTCGGTACACGGGAGGATTCATCCGTCTCCTCGCCCAACCCAGCGGACGGTGCCTAGGAAGGACAACATGGAGCACACAGTCAAGCAACCCACAGGTACGTACTCACAGCTAGCACAGTATACGATTCTCTATGCAGTGAATGGCGTGTCTGAGTGGCTATGCAAGGCCTAGGCCTGTGTGACACAGTTGAAATTGAGCCATGTGGGCCCTGGAAATGGCGGCTGCCTGACCTGTGAAGTGTGACAATGGGATGTGAGGTCAATGCGCTGGCTTGGCACACCGCGGCGGGCGGCGGGCGAAGACCGCGGCGCAAAGCCGCATTGGTTAACATTGAAGCCTATGGGTTTCAGGAGCCAATGGCGAAGGGCGCCGGCGGTGGCGGGACGCACCGCCGCGGTACGCACCGCCGCGGACGTGACCGCCATTTTCTATCTACTTATCCACTTGCGACTTGAACTTTCACAGGAGAGGACCTATACTGCAAGTGTTGCTGTGACCTCGGTCTGGAAGGGACAATGGCTGCTGCGCCTGGGGAAAGGGCCCCTGCCTTCACTGGAGAGGAGTTGGAGAAACTTGTGGATGGGGTCCTCCCCCAGTATGCGCTACTCTACGGTCCTCCAGACCAACAAGTGAGTTTAATTCAATATGGATTTGGGGCCACTGGCTGGCTTGGGGGCCTGGCGGGGGGCCTGGCGGGGATTGGGGGCATGTTGGGCCTGGCGGGGGGCATGGCGGGGGGCCTGGCGGGGATGGGGGGCATGTTGGGCCTGGCGGGGGGCCTGGCGGGGATGGGGGGCATGTTGGGCATGGCGGGGGGCATGGCGGGGGACCTGGCGGGGATGGGGGGCATGTTGGGCCTGGCGGGGGGCCTGGCGGGGATGGGGGGCATGTTGGGCCTGGCGGGGGGCCTGGCGGGGATGGGGGGCATGTTGGGCATGGCGGGGGGCATGGCGGGGGGCCTGGCGGGGATGGGGGGCATGTTGGGCCTGGCGGGGGGCCTGGCGGGGATGGGGGGCATGTTGGGCATGGCGGGGGGCATGGCGGGGGGCCTGGCCGGGATGGGGGGCATGTTGGGCCTGGCGGGGGGCCTGGCGGGGATGGGGGGCATGTTGGGCATGGCGGGGGCATGGCGGGGGGCCTGGCGGGGATGGGGGGCATGTTGGGCCTGGCGGGGGGCCTGGCGGGGATGGGGGGCATGTTGGGCATGGCGGGGGCATGGCGGGGGGCCTGGCGGGGATGGGGGGCATGTTGGGCCTGGCGGGGGGCCTGGCGGGGATGGGGGGCATGTTGGGCATGGCGGGGGGCATGGCGGGGGGCCTGGCGGGGATGGGGGGCATGTTGGGCCTGGCGGGGGGCCTGGCGGGGATGGGGGGCATGTTGGGCATGGCGGGGGGCATGGCGGGGGGCCTGGCGGGGATGGGGGGCGTTGGGCCACTGGAAAGGAAAATGCTGAGAAACTTGAACGTGGTATTTCGCCCTCACTGTACGTGTCACATAGGTCCGCGCCCATGAGAAGATCGGGATTTGGCGTGCCATCGCCAAGGAAGTCCGGGCCCTGGGGGTCCACCATCGACGGGGCACCCACTGCCGCAAGAGGTGGGAGGACATCCGCCGCGGGACCAAGAAGACCGCCGAGTCTCTGCTGGGGATGGCCTCCCAACGTAGGCGGGGTGCCTGCCGTCAACTGAGCCCCCTGATGTTCCGGATCCTGGCGGTGGCCTACCCTGATTTGGATGGGCGCGTGAGGGCAGCACAGCAGACACAAGGGGGTGAGTACAAGCATTATCTACTCTGTTGTCGCGCAGTGGAGGTGTCTGGGTGGGGGAGGAGGGCTGGGGGTCCCCCTAGGCCAGGGCGATATCTGTAGGCTGGGCACCCCCGTAAGCCCCTGTGTCCCCAGCCACCACCCTCAGTAGTTTGTCAGTACAGCCATCCCTGGGCCGTGTCATCCATGGGTGCAGTTGTCAACTCTAGGCGTGTAGGGCATGTTCCACGGAATGCGTAGCGGACCCCAAGTGCGCAACTTAGTGCAGGGGGCATCTGTGTCTGTCATGTCCGCTAACTGTACCGGAGATCCATGTACTCAATATCCCTTTATTTCTCTCTCCCCCCCCCTTTTTGTTTGTCTTTCTGTGCTTGTGTGCATCAGCATCATCAGGCGGAGGAGAAGTGGCATCGGGGCAGGAGGGAGCTGCATCTCACATGGCCCAGGAGGGCCATGCCACAGAGTCAGACTGGACCAGTGAGACGGAGGGCGAGGGGAGCTCCACGACGGGGACGACTGGAGCCTGCAGCGACACGGACACGTCCTCGGAAGGGGGCTCCCTTGCGGGGGTGGCACCATCCGTGCCCCCCGCCATTACAGGTACAGCCGCCACCCAGCGCACCATCTCCGCCCTCCCAGCAGCCCCTCAGCGTTCGCCCCGTGCCCGCTCTGCCAGGAAGCCTGGCATCTCCTTCGCCCCAGGCACCTCAGGCCCTGCCCCTGTTACCCCCGCTGCCCTCAGTGAGGAGGTCATTGACCTCCTCCGAACGCTCATTGTTGGGCAGACTACCCTTTTGAATGCCATCCAGGGGGTGGAGAGGGAGGTTCATCGCAGCAATGCGTACCTGGAGGGCATTCATTCGGGTCAGGCTGCCCATCAGCGATCGTTCCAGGCTCTGGCCTCAGCACTGACGGCAGCCATTGTCCCTGTCTCCTGCCTGCCTCTACTAACTCCCTCCTCCCAGTCTCCTGTTCCTCTGCCTGTCCCACCCACACCATCAGACCAGCCTGCACACACCTCAACACCCAAGAGAAGCTCATCCAAACATAAGCACCACAGATCACGCAGACATTCACACACGCAACATTCTGATGCAGACATGCCAACAGTCACTACCACCTCTGTGACCCCCACCTCCTCGTCTCCCTCCTCCCTCCCTGTGACGTCTACACTCACACCTCCATTCACCTCACCATCAGCCAGTGTTTCCATCACCAGCACACCCTCCACTCCAGTCCGCAAACGTGCAGTCACCACCCCCACTGCCATTTACACGTCCCCTGTGTCCTCTCCCACTGTGTCTGTCACCCCCTCTTCCACACCACACAAACGCAGCCACCCACCCACCCAACAGCCATCCACCTCACGACAGCCTATCCCTCCTGCACCTGCACCCAAAGACAGCAAACGTGACTCACCTACAACCACATCCTCTCCCTCCACTCCCATTCCCACTGTACCTACCACTCTCCATTGTCCCAAGAAGCTCTTCCTCGCCACTACTAACTTCTTTCCTGACCCTGAGCCCCCCCTCCTTCTCGTCGGGGTAAGAAGAGCACCTCAGCCACCACCAGCCCTGCAGCCCCCTTGACAAGGGTGCAGGGGTATTGGAGCCCGCCGGCCCGCATGTCTGGATCTTCGCCCAGCAGCAAGGGGACAGCCAGCCCACCCCCTGGGAAGAGGAGCAGAAGGCGGAAGGGGCGCCGCAGGAGCCCGCCTTCTACATCCCCCCCGGACACCACCCAGAGACAGTCACCAGCCACAGCTCCAAAGGGAGGAAAGGGCCCCAGGCCCACGACTAAGGAGGGCAAGGGCAGCAAGTCAGAGAGGTCAGGCAGCAGGCCTGCTGCCCAGGAGGAGCCCACAACCCCCATAGCCGCTGCCCGGGAGGAACCGGCACAGCTGCCCCGGGAGAGCCCACCACCCCCATAGCCGCTGCCCAGGGAGGACCCAGCCCAGCTGGCCAGGAGGGCCCCACCACCCACAGCCCAGGTGGGCAGTGAAGGAGCACCATCCCCGCTGCCCAGGAGGGCACCACCAGGCAATTAGCAGTTGGCCATAGACCGTCCGCCGTCTCAAGAACCGCTGAACTGGGCCCCGCCGTCTCAAGAACCGCTGAACTGGGCCCCGCCGTCTCAAGAACCGCTGAACTGGGCCCTTCAAGGCAAGGAGCGCTGAACTGGGCCCCGCCGTCTCAAGAACCGCTGAACTGGGCCCCGCCGTCTCAAGAACCGCTGAACTGGGCCCCGCCGTCTCAAGAACCGCTGAACTGGGCCCTTCAGGGCAAGAACCGCTGAACTGGGCCCCGCCGTCTCAAGAACCGCTGAACTGGGCCCTTCAATGCAAGGAGCGCTGAACTGGGCCCCGCCGTCTCAAGAACCGCTGAACTGGGCCCTTCAGGGCAAGAACCGTTGAACTGGGCCCCGCCGTCTCAAGAACCGCTGAACTGGGCCCTTCAGGGCAAGAACCGCTGAACTGGGCCCCGCCGTCTCAAGAACCGCTGAACTGGGCCCTTCAAGGCAAGGAGCGCTGAACTGGGCCCCGCCGTCTCAAGAACCGCTGAACTGGGCCCCGCCGTCTCAAGAACCGCTGAACTGGGCCCTTCAGGGCAAGAACCGCTGAACTGGGCCCCGCCGTCTCAAGAACCGCTGAACTGGGCCCTTCAGGGCAAGAACCGCTGGCCCTTTGGCAGACGTGGCAGGGCAGGATCTATCTCGGGCAGGGCTGCAGGATGTCCTCTGGCCAACTTGCCTCCTCCAGTGGCAGTGGGGTCTGTTATGGACTGTATGGACTGTGGCTTTGCTCTCCCCAGGATGGCCCAGTGGGCAGGCCACCCACTGTATGGACTGTATGGACTGTGGCTTTGCTCTCCCCAGGATGGCCCAGTGGGCAGGCCACCCACTGTATGGACTGTATGGACTGTGGCTTTGCTCTCCCCAGGATGGCCCAGTGGGCAGGCCACCCACTGTATGGACTGTTTGGACTGTGGCTTTGCTCTCCCCAGGATGGTCCAGTGGGCAGGCCACCCACTGTATGGACTGTTTGGACTGTGGCTTTGCTCTCCCCAGGATGGCCCAGTGAGCAGGCCACCCACTGTATGGACTGTTTGGACTGTGGCTTTGCTCTCCCCAGGATGGCCCAGTGGGCAGGCCACCCACTGTATGGACTGTATGGACTGTGGCTTTGCTCTCCCCAGGATGGCCCAGTGGGCAGGCCACCCACTGTATGGACTGTATGGACTGTGGCTTTGCTCTCCCCAGGATGGCCCAGTGGGCAGGCCACTCACTGTATGGACTGTATGGACTGTGGCTTTGCTCTCCCCAGGATGGCCCAGTGGGCAGGCCACCCACTGTATGGACTGTGGCTTTGCTCTCCCCAGGATGGGCCAGTGGTCATGGAGTCCCCTCGTGGATCTGGCGTCGTGTACTCAAGTGGCTGAGGTGCCCCCCCTTCCCTTCCCCCTGAGGTGCCTGTCCTATTTTCTTTCTGATGCCCCTGCAGTGTTCTCTCCGTGGAGTTCTTGTCGTGGGACTGGGCCTTGCCCCTTTGCACAGGACCCCTGTGATCCACGGACAGTGGTTGGACTACATTTAGTAGCTGTATATATTTTGTACATAGTTTATTTATTAATTGGGATTACTGGTGTACATATTTCAATATATCTGCCCGTTTATGATCTCTTCTTTTGGTGTTTGCATTATTTCGGAGGGGGGTGGTTTGTGGGTTGTGACAGTGATCTGTGGGAATGCATTGATGTGTGTGTTGTAGTGGGTGTGGGTGGGTGGGTGTGTGCCGGTAATCTTTTCCCTCCCCTGTGTCGTAGGTGCAGTACTCACCGATGTCTTCCGCGCCGCCGGGCGTGCTCCTGGTATATGAGCAGGAATAGGAGTGCGGGGATGACCTGCAACTCTGGCTCCATACTGCCGGAATCTCGCGTGGAGTGCGTAGAGGTGAGCGTTTTCCCGTTCGTAGTCTGTTTCCGCCGTGTTCTTATCGGCGGTGCTCCCGCCCCGGAAAAGGTGGCAGATTGGTGGGTCGTAATAGGGTGGGCGGTACATTGTCTGCCGCCGGGCTGTTGGCGGGAACCGCCGCGCTGTTTGTTTGTACCGCTGTGGCGGTCGGAGTGTTAAGTTGGCGGGCTGTGTTGGCGGTTCCCGCCAGGGTCAGAATTGCATATTTTAGACCGCCGGCATGTTGGCGGCTTGGCCGCCGCTTTATCACCGACCGCCAGGGTCAGAATGAGGGCCACAGTCTTTACCGTGCCACAATCGAGGAACTGTGTACCGAGTTGGAGCCAGACCTGATGTCAGCAATCCGCCATCCCGCAGGAATCCCCCCTCAAGTGCAGGTGCTATCAGTGCTCCATTTCCTTGCAAATGGGTCTTTTCAAACAACAATGGCCATGGCATCAGGGATGTCCCAGCCTATGTTTTCCAACGTATTGTCCAGAGTGTTGTCTGCCCTGCTGAAACACATGCAGAGCTACATCGTTTTCCCTCAGGTGGAGGATTTGCCTACAGTGAAAGGTGAATTCTATGCCCTTGGACATATCCCCAACATCATAGGTGTCATTGATGGGACCCATGTGGCTTTGCCCCCCGCCCCACAGGAGTGAACAGGTGTACAGAAAGCGGAAGAGTTATCATTGCATGAATTTACAGATGGTATGTTTGGCAGACCAGTACATCTCCCATGTGAATGCCATGTTCCCTGGCTCAGTGCATGACGCCTACATCCTGCGGAATAGCAGCATCCCTTATGTGATGGGTCAACTCTAGAGGCACCGTGTGTGGCTATTAGGTGAGCCCCTGGAAGCAAGACAGTGGGAATGGTTGTCTGGGGTTATCCCTACAGGTTAGTGTGTGTCTAACAGTTGTCCCTCGCCATTTGCAGGTGACTCTGGTTACCCCAACCTGTCATGGCTACTGACCCCAGTGAGGAATCCCAGGACCAGGGCAGAGGAACGCTACAATGAGGCCCATGGGCGAACTAGGAGGGTGATCGAGCGGACGTTCGGCCACCTGAAGGCCAGGTTCAGGTGCCTGCATATGACAGGTGGATCCCTATTCTACTCACCAAAGAAGGTGTGCCAGATCATCGTGGCCTGCTGTATGCTTCACAACTTGGCTTTGCGACGACAGGTGCCTTCTCTGCAGGAGGATGGCCCAGATGGCGGTGTTGTGGCAGCTGTGGAGCCTGTGGACAGTGATGAGGATGAAGCAGAGGAAGAAGACATGCAGAACAGGGACTCAGTGATCCTGCAATATTTCCAGTGAAACACAGGTGAGAATACATTCCTGCCTACTACATGTACTTTTCAACTATTACCTCTCTACTGTCTGTCGTTTTCACCCAGTGTATGGTCACTGAGTTGTCACTTTCCCTTACGGTTTCACAGATGTGGGTCCCAACGTGTGTCATCTGCTTAGATTCCTCATGGACTAGAGCTGTGTGACATAGGTATGTTGACATTACTATTTCAAGAACATTTTGTCACTGTAATTGCAAATACACTATTTCGAAATCACAGACAGACTCCAGATCATTTTGTGCTTTAGGTGTGTTTATTTAAATGCAAAATATTGGAGGGGGAAGTTAAATGGTGAGGGGTGATGGCGGAGGAGTGTCCATGGCAGAGTCCAGTCTATTAGTCTCACAGGTGCATTGCCCATATGGGCATTGGAAGTGGAGCTGGGGCAGTTTAATTATGGACAGGGTGACAAAGTGGGACAGTGGGATGGCAATCAGGGTGGTCTCATTTCTTGGCGGGGGTCTTGGCATCGTGCTTTGTCTTGTTCCTGGATCTCAGGGACCGTTTGCGGGGTGGTTCTCCGTCTGCAGGGGGTGGGTTGCTGGTGTGGTGGTCCTGTGGCGGGGCTTCCTGTCCACTAGCGCCGGCGGAGGTGGTGGGCAGTTCATCGTCCATGCTAGTGTCAGGGGCCCCTTGTAGTGCCACAGTGTCCCTCCTAGTGTTAAGTAGTTCCTTCAGCACCCCTATGATGGTGCCCAGGGCGGAGATGATGGTTCTGAGTTCCTCCATGAAGCCCATATACTGTTCCTCCTGCATGCGCTGGGTCTCCTGAAACTTGGCCAGTACCGTTGCCATCGTCTCCTGGGAGTGGTGGTATGCTCCCATGATGGAGGAGAGGGCCTCGTGGAGAATGGGTTCCCTTGGCCTGTCCGCCCCCTGTCGCACGGCAGCCCTCCCAGTTCCCCTGTGTTCCTGTGCCTCCGTCCCCTGGACCATGTGCCCACTGCCACTGCCCCCAGGTCCCTGTTGTTGTTGGGGTGGTGGGTTATCCTGGGTTCCCTTTAGTGGTGGACACACAGCTGATTGACGTGTCCTGGGGACGGAGGTATGGGCCCGCTGGGTGGGTGCTGTGCTGGTGTTTCCAGAGGGGGGAAGGTCTGTGGTGGCCTGTGCCTGTGTGAGGGGAACCGACTGTCCAGAGGTCCCTGATGGGCCGGGCTTGTCATCTAGATCCAGTTGGACAGAGCTGCTGTCATCACTGTGGGCCTCTTCTGTGGGTGGAGTGGACATGTCTGGACCCTCCTGTCTGGTGACGTTGGGTAGTAGTCCTGCAGGGGTGGAAAGGCATGATTATTGCATCTCTGTGTGTCATGGTGTGCAATGGGTGGGTGACCGTGCACCCCAGTGCTAGCATTCCTGTGTGGGACCTTGTGTGATGATGGTTTAGGGGGTTGTATGGTATGTGCAGTGGGCATGCTTTAGTGATGGGTGTCCATGCTTTGTTGTTGCATGCAGGGCTTGGTGTTGGCATGGGTGGTTTGTGATATTGGTACATTTGTGAGGAGTTGGAGTGATAGGGGTGAGGGCGAGAGTGGGGGTATGTAATAGCATGCAGGTAGGGTGGGGGATGTAATAGTTAAGATTTGACTTACCATAGTCCATTCCTCCACCAACTCCTGCGAGGCCCTCAGGATGCAGAATCGCCAAGACCTGCTCCTCCCATGTTGTTAGTTGTGGGGGAGGAGGTGGGGGTCCGCCGCCAGTCCGCTGACCCGCCAGGTGGTGTCTTGAGACCACGGAACGCACCTTCCCCCGTAGGTCATTCCACCTTTTCCTGATGTCCTCCAGATTTCTTGGGTGTTGTCCCACTGCGTTGACCCTGTCGACTATTCTTCGCCATAGCTCCATCTTCCTTGCAATTGAGGTGTGCTGAACCTGTGATCCAAACAGCTGTGGCTCTACCCAGACGATTTCCTCCACCATGACCCTGAGCTCCTCCTCCAAGAACCTTGGGTGTCTTAGCCGTGCCATGGGGTGGTGTGGGTGATGTGTGGGGTGGTGTGTGTGGTGATAAGTGTGGTGATATGTAGTGGTGTGTTGTGTGAGGTGCGTGGAAGTTGTGTGGTTGATGGTGTTATGTGCCTGTGGATGCTGTTGTACTTGCTGGTGGTGTCTCTCTCTGTGCTTCGTTCTCAATTTTTGGTAGTAGGGGTTTGTGTCTGATGTGGGTGTGTGGTTTATATAGTATTGGATGTGTGGGAGTGGTGTGTGTATGTGTATCAGGTGTGTGTATTTCAAATTGTCCAATGTGGCTGTGTTTTGTATGTGTGTGTGTATTTTGAGCGCAGCGGTGTCTACCGCCAATGAAACACCGCGGTTGAAAGACCGCCGCATGGATTCGTGTGTCGTGATAGTGTGGGCGTATTTCTGTTGGCGTGACTTGTGTGGGTGTCTGAATTTTGGCGGATTCCGAAATGTGGGTCATATTAGCTGTGGCGGAATCCCACGACCGCGGCGGTGTGTTGGCGGTCTTCTGCACAGCGGTAAGTGGCTTTTCCCGCCAATGTTGTAATGACCGCCTATATACTTAAGAACAGACATGTAGATCAGTTGTCAAGTGACTGATTACATGTGTATCATTGCATACTAGATCTCTTTTGTGGGGGTTAGGTAACAGCTATCTGCAGGTCTCAGCATTCCGCGGCATGCGCCTGTAGTGATGATCACTATAGAGAAATCACACACAGCTGCAAACAACTTTGGAGACTTTACCCCAGAGGTCTCAGAATTAGATTTGTTTTCATGGACAATGGTAGTAATATTTTGAAGGCCAAGGCAGATGTTGGATCTTTCAGGGGATTGTGTTTGGTACATTGCATCAACCTGATTGTACAAGCCTTTCTTTAAGAGGAAGACATAGGCCCTCATTACAAATCTGGCGGTCGGTGATAAAGCAGCGGTATTACCGCCAACAGGCCGGCGGTAACCAAAATGGAATTATGACCACGGAGGAAACCGCTCAGACAGACAGCCACTTTAACACACCGACAGCCACAGCGGAATAAACAAGCACCACGGCGGTAACTGCCAACAGCCAGGCGGAAGACAATGTACCACCCACACTATTCTGACCAGCGTATCTGCCACGTTTTCCAGGCAGTACCGATGACATCAAAAGCCTGGCAGAAAAACTAAATAGAATTCAAAGGACTCACCTGTGGAGACTCAGGGAACAACCATGACTCCATGGAGCCCGAGCTGCAAATATTTCCGATGCTCGTCTACCTTCTGCTGCATTATGAACATCAACGCCAGCAAAGATGACCACGGTGAGTACTGCCACCTAGCACACAAGGGATGGGGAAGAAAAAGAGAGTGACACACACACATGCAACACTCAACACCCCCAACACCATACACACAACCAGATGCACAAACATTACATATTCACTCCGTACCCCTCAGGAATAATGCAAGGCCCCACCTCACTCCTGCAACAACACGGAGAGAACACTGCAGGGGCATCAGGTCAAAAATAGACAGGCACCTCAGGGGGACGGGGAATGGGGGGCACCTCAGCAGGAAGATAATACAACACCACTGGTCCTGGAGGGGGCAACATGCCCTGTGAGCTGTCCTGGGGAGTCCAAGGCCACAGTCTCTGCTTGGTCCTGGGGAGTGCAAGGCCACAGTCTCTCAAGTGGGAGGTTTGCCCACTGCTTGGTCCTGGGGAGGGCAAGGCCACAGTCAAGTGGGTGTCTACTTCCACTGGTTCTAGAGGGGGCATAGTGCCCAGTGTGCTTCACCCTGGGAAGGATGGGGTGAGTTGATGGCTTCTCCACTGGTTCTGGAAGGGGCTTTGTGCCCAGTGTGCTTAATCCTGGGAAGGATATGGTGAGTGGATGGCTTCTTCCACTGGTTCTGGAGGGGGCATAGTGCCCAGTGTGCTTCATCCTTGGAAGGATGGGGTAAGTGGATGGCTTCTCCACTGGTTCTGGAGGGGGCATTGTGCCCTGTGATGCAGATTTTGGGGAGTGCAAGGTCACAGTTTCTCACCTGGGTGTCAGACCCACAGGATTTGCAGGTTCCAGGACGCACAACAGCCCATGGAGGCAGGACTACACACTGTCCGCCGGCAGTAACGGCTGCTCAGTGGTGGCAGTGGTGGTGCTGGTGTCAGCAGGGGTGGGGGGGCTCCAGCCCATCAGCTGCAGCCTCAGACGGCTGCCTGCTAGGGCTGCTGCTGCTGGCAGTGGTGCTGGTGGTGGTGCTAGCAGTGGTGGGGGGAGGCTCCAGACCATCCCCTGAAGCCTCAGACGCCTGCCGCCTGGGGCTGCTGCTGGTAGTGGTGCTGGAGGCGGTGCTGATGGCGGTGCAGGTGGCGGTGCTAGTAGTGGTGGGGGGAGGCTCCAGCCCTTCCCTTGCAGCCTCGGATGGCTGAACCACCATGGTGGTGGGGGCTCCAAATGACTCCCAGCACCAGACCTCCTGTCCTTCCTGCCTGTGGGTGAAGGCCCCTTGCCTTTCCTGTTAGCAGCCGGGGATTGCCCCTTGCCCTTCCCTGTAGCAGCTGGGAGTGCCTCCTTGCCCTTCCCTGTAGCAGCTGGTGGTGCCTCCTTGTCCTTCCTAGATGCTGCTGGTATTGCCTCCTTGCATTTCCCTGTATCAGCTGCTGGTGCCTCCTTGCACTTCCTAGACGCTGCTGGTGGTGCCTCCTTGCTCTTCCCTGTCGCAGCTGGTGGTGCCTCCTCGTCCTTCCTTGAAGCACCTGGTGCAGGTACCCTTTCAGTGTGGCTGCCTGGTGCCCGAGATCCTCTCCCACCTGCAGTAGCTGTCGACGCTACTGGGAGGGAGGTGGATGATGAAGAGGAGGGGGACACAGTGGAGGCAGTGGATGTTGGTATGTTCACATCTGGATGGTGTTTGTGTGAGTAGCTGTAGGATGATGTGTGGTGCTTGTGTTTGCCTGAAGCACTCCTGTGTGGTGCATGCTGGTCTGCCTGTGTGCTTGGGATAGGTTGGGGTAGAGGGGAATGGTATTGGGTAGAGGAAGTTGGAGGAGGGAGGCAAGAAACAGCAACAATGACTGCCATCAGGGAGGAGGCCAGAGCCTGGACTGATCTCTGCTGGGCCACCATGCCAGAGTGAATGCCCTCCAAGAATGCACTTGTTTGTTGCAAATGGGCTGCCAGCCCCTGGATGGCATTCACAATGGTTGACTGCCCAACAGAGATGGATCACAGGAGGTCAATAGCCTCCTCACTCAGGGCAGCAGGGCTAACTGGGGCAGGGCCTGAGGGGCCTGGGGCAAGGGAAATGCCCACCCTCCTGGGTGAGCAGGCATGGGAAACATGCTGAGGGGCTGCTAGGAGGGTGGTGCTGATAGGGGTGTGGCGGCTGTACCTGTAGTTGGGGTGGGCACAGAGGTGTCCGCCACCACCAGGGAGCTTCCATCGGAGGAGGTATCACTGTCAAAACTGTCCCCTCCAGGCTCCACAGTAGTGCTCCCCTCACCCCTGTCCCACTGGTGCCCTCACCATCAGTGGATTCGGCCTCCTGGGCCCTGTGGGATGCAGCTCTCCCTGTCGCCGGTGCCTCTGCTCCTCTGCCACATGAGGACTGCTAGATGATGCTAATGCATGTAAGGACAGGATGACAAAACTAAAAGGGGGGAGAGACAAAGGATATACTTGGTCAATGGCAGCAACAATACCACTGTTGGGGTACACAACATACACAGGGAACAGCCCTACGCACTAGGCAATGCACTACCAGTCACCAGCCCATGGACAGGGATACCTAATGTCAATTATAGTATACCTGAGATCATAGACCCCTGCCCAGTAGTGGATGCCTACTAGTTTGGTTGAAAGAGGTTTACTTAAGACCCTGCTCAACATAGGACCTACACTGCAATGTCCGGCATGGCCTAGGAGCACCCACAGGCCCACATCCCCCACCGGGATGCCACCCCACCACTCACAAGTATTATATTGGGGCACTGTAGTCACCCCCTTGTGGCTGCTGTGATGCCCCCAAGCACCCATCCAGCTCCAGATAGCCCACCGTCAGTATGCAGGCCATCACGGGGGTCAGGGTTCGACGGGCACCCCTTCCTCGTCGGGGCCTCCGCGGTCTTCCGTGCCCAGCATCTCAGGTCCTTCCACCATTTCTGACAGTGGGTGCTCCACCTGCCGTAGACCCCCAGGTTCCGCACGTCCTTGGCGATGGCACGCCATATACCATTTTTTTGATGGGCACTGTCCTGCAGAGAACTACACATAGGAAAAGGTATCAGTAAGACCGTCCTGCCTGTTACACTCATGGCCCACCATAGCCCTCACATCCCCTTACGCACAGACATGGCCCACCATACATGCAGCACACTGGCCAGGGCCCTTCCCCCCCACACGAGGCCCACACACACAGCACTCCATGCATTCATGCCCCATGCATCGTGCTCACAGTGCACTCACCTGTTGGTCTG
The DNA here is from genome assembly GCF_031143425.1 of Pleurodeles waltl. Taxonomy (NCBI): domain Eukaryota; kingdom Metazoa; phylum Chordata; class Amphibia; order Caudata; family Salamandridae; genus Pleurodeles; species Pleurodeles waltl. The sequence continues at coordinate 920,689,142 of NC_090447.1, forward strand.
GAGGCCCATACTGCATTCGGTACAGGGGTAGGACCCCATCCACCAGTCTCTCCAACTCTGCAGCTGTGAAGGCAGGGGCCCTTTCCCCAGTGACGTGAGCCATGGTCGGTTCCAGACACAGGTCACAGCAGCACTTGCAGTGTAGGTCCTCTCCTGTTGAAGGTCAGGTAGCAAATGAGTGAACAGATAGAAAACGGCGGTCACGTCCACGGCGGAGCGGACCATCACCGCCGGCGTACATCACCATTGGCCACTGTAACCCATAGGGCCCAATACTATCCAATGAGGAGTTGCACAGCGGTTCTCGACTGCCTCCCGCAACGGCACACAACATCAGCAGAATTACCTAATTTCTACCTGTCCCTACATACAGGATAGGGGGAACGCACCTATCTGCGTCACAGTACACATAGGCACCATTTGGGCCTATTCAACAATATACTGTTACTGTATACTGACCAGCTACTCACAGTTTTGCCCCCTAGATTGCAACCGCTGCAGATGAATAGTAGCTTGCCTTCTGTTCCCTGAAGTCTCAGGATCAAAAAGACTTTATTCCTGCAAGAAGAACTTCCTGTGCAGTGAATATCAATGCACAGCCTGCCAGAAATGACACACAGCTTTCATCATGGTGAGAAAATCACTGTACGCTGAACCGGAACGACGCAGCCCGACTTTGCAAGGAGAAGATTGATGCAGCACCAGCGCAGCAACCGGAAATTCGATGCATAGCCCACTGGATCGACACAAAGCTGAGATGGAAAGACGCAGCCTGACTTCCTGAGAGGAATCGACGGAGAACCTGCTGTGGGGTCGAAATTTCCACCCAATGCCCACTGGATCGACGCAGCCCCTGTGACTTCATCCTGCCAGCACCAGATTTCGACGCATAGTCCCAGGGCGTTTAAAAACCCTGCAAACTGAAGAGGATTCCAGTCCATGCACCAGAAATCGACGCTAAGCCTGCCCTGCGTGAAAACTCGACAATGCATCGCCTATGTGCGCTGGAAAAATTGAGGCACACCTCCCCGTTTTCCACAAATCTCCTCCTCTGTGGTCCTTTGTGGAGAATTTGAATGCAAACCAGGTACTTTGTGCTTGCAAGAGACCATTTGCTGCTTTTAAGAGACTAAAGATACTTTACATCATGTTTACAGTGAAATTTCGACATATTCTTTTTTGCATCTTAATCGTTTTGACCTGCATCTTATCAGATAAATATTATGGCCCATATTAATACTTTTTGACGCAAAACTGCGCTAACGCAGTTTTGCGTCAAAAAAATCAGCGCCGGCTAACGCCATTCTGAAGCGGCATGCGGGCGCCGTATTTAATCAATGACGTTAGCCGGCGTTAGCCACCGGCGCTGCCTGGTGTGCGTGAAAAAAAAACGACGTACACCAGGCAGCGCCGGCGTAGGGGGATATGGGGCTTGGGCGTCAAAAAATGGGGCAAGTCAGGTTGAGGCAAATTTTTCGTCACAACCCGATTTGCGCCATTTTTTCGACTCCCAACCCCCATAGAAATGACTCCTGTCTTAGCAAAGACAGGAGTCATGCCCCCTTGCCCAATGGCCATGCCCAGGGGACTTCTGTCCTCTGGGCATGGTCATTGGGCATAGTGGCATGTAGGGGGGCACAAATCAGGCCCCCCTATGCCACAAAAAAATAAAAAATAAATGACTTACCTGAACTTACCTTAATGTCCCTGGGATGGGTCCCTCCAGCCTTGGGTGTCCTCCTGGGGTGGGCAAGGGTGACAGGTGGTGTCCCTGGGGGCATGGGAGGGCACCTCTGGGCTCCTTCAGAGCCCATAGGTCCCTTAACGCCTGCCTTTTGCAGGCGCTAAAAAATGGCGCAAAAGCGGCCGTACGTTATTTTTTTTGACCCGCCCACTCCCGGGCGTGAATTTTGCCCGGGAGTGTAAATACGGCGCACATGCCTCGGAGTCAATTTTTTAGACGTGAATGCCTACCTTGCATATCATTAACGCAAAGTAGGTGTCCACGCTAAAAAATGACGCAAACTCCATGGACTTTGGCGCTAGACGCGTCTAACGCCAAAGTATAAATATGGAGTTAGTTTTGCGTCGGAATTGCGTCAAAAAAAACGACGCAATTCCGGCGCAAACAGAGTATAAATATGCCCCTATATATTTTTCTAAACACTTTGTGGTGTATTTTTGCGGTGTTCTACTGTGTTATTGCATGATTTATTGCACAAATACTTTACATATTGCCTTCTAAGTTAAGCCGGACTGCTCATTGCCAAGCTACCAGATGGTGGGCAAAGGATAATTTGGATTGGGTGTGACTTACCTTGACTAGAGTGAGGGTCTTTGCTTGGGCAGGGGGTAACTTGAATGCCAACCAAAGACCCCATTTCTAAGAAAAATCTTTTTTTTACCTATTTACTTTCCAGTACAAAAACTTGTTTTGAGCTGGAACGTAACCTAAAAGTACCACAAAGCAGCACATACCACTTCTTTGCATTACCTAGCACTGAGGGAGTGTTACATTGGTGGTACATGGGCGTTACCATGCCGCCACCCCATGCTTTTTGATGCTAAACCATATATACTAACATTAGTAGACAGGGTTTAGCAGCAAAAATTAATGCAGCTGTAAAGTCAGCATTAAAAGGAGACATGCTTTCTTTTCTTCTTTTCCGACTTTGCATGTGTGCTGCACTTTTCAGTACACATAATATAGGAAAAGTTTAAAGGTGTGTCTACGCATAGTACTTTGCACTGGAAGGGCATCCTTCCAATACAAAAACTATGCTAGACTCATGCACACACCCTAGCACTATGGTGCTAAGGTTTGTGCGTGGCACTCAGTAGCTAAAATCAGAACTAGCACTAGGGAGAGGGGAGGAGAAAACCATGTCGCTGTAAATATGGCGCCCTCCTGCTGTTTCCTTTTCATGAAGCACAGCTTTTTTCGCTGCTGCACTGTGCTGTGTGACAATTAAGTGAATCTGGGCCCCAGAGTAAACAGGAGGGGCAGTAATAAGCATATAGACATCGGAGGGCAGGGGAAGCAGGATAGGAGCAGCGAGCTGAGAGGCGAAGCAGGAGGACAATGATGGGGCAATCGAATTGGGTAATGAATGTAAGGAAAAGTGGACAGGGACATCAAACTAATTAGAGGACAGTTGTAGCACATCAAGCCAATGCAGGGCAGGAGGGAGTGGGCTGGTGCATGGGCTCGGACAACAGAGGGTACAGAGGAGGTGGACGGGTCAGCAAGCTAACTGTTCAGAGCAGGCAGGAAGGGCGATGGTAGAGCAACGGCTACACAGGGCTGTAATGAAGGAGCAGCGGCATGGACTTGGACACTCTCATAGCAAAAGTACCAATAATGGGTACCCTTCTCACTCTTCTCTTACTGATACTAGGCATTATTTTTTAACCCCTTCTAACTCCCCTGTAAAGAAGCCCAATTTAGTAGTGTTTTTGGGAGGATCCATGCGGTGCTCATCGTGGCCACACATGTAAATTTGCAGCAGATCTGAGGATCCACATGGAAGCCCATAAAAGCATTTAATAATCTTGTCAGTTCTTTCATTTATATTTTACTTTGTAAAAAATACTCAATTACAAGCCAATCACATCCTAATGAGCAATGTTTGTGCACAACTTCGATTTTGTGTTTTAAAATGCAGTTTCTTTTGTTTCCTTTCCGCAACACTCTTTTAGCTCTGTTTCCCTAGTAACCATATTTAGAATACTCTATGTTAGCACTAGGTCAAAAGATCACAAGACTTTCTCTGAGCAGCATACTAGCTTCAAATTAAACTGCAATTCCAAGCATATCTCAAACAAGATAACCTTTTTATTTTATAAAGGCAATCACAGAGTTAGTCACTTTTTTCTTACAGTCACTACATGATTTTACTTCCCTGCACCATCCAATCAAATCTGTTCTTTTTATTTTAGATGCTGTTCTCCATTTTAACTGCATTTCATTTTCAAAATTACCTAATTTTGCTGCAGCCTTTTCCTGTGTACTACTTAGGCTTATTTTCAAAATGGTCAGAGTGTGTATTGTGGGCCAAAGTTTTGTGTTTTGAGCCAGAAGGAATGCCGGAAAGAGTGACATTATTGGGCATTGGAGTTTACCTAGCATAGACATTACTTGGGTTGGCCAGAGAGGCTTAAAGTGACATCAATTGCTGCCTTTGGTAGAAAGCATTATGGATTCCCAATATCAAGACCTTTTGATTGTGCACAGTGGTGGCAGTGACCTAGGCACAATTACTGGGTTAGGCCTGGAAATTCTAATTAAGCTTTCTTTTGGTAATTTAATGACACTTTTCCCGCTGCCTTGGTCTTCTCAAACATTTGTTAAAAGCAGAAGTTGTAGTGGTCAAAAAAATCCAGTCCACAGATCCAGGAAACATGCACATCTCAGAGACCACAATGTGGGATTTAAATATCACAACAATTCATGCTTTTATATGGATGGAATAAATAGAAACAATGGAGTTCATTTCGCATTGAAAGGCAACAGAGACTTCCTCAACAACTAGAAAGACAGCATCCTGTTTTATGTGTAGTTCTCTCATAAACACAAAGGCTCTTTTCAGACCCAATCCTTTTTCCAAAAATTAGTTTCTTTAATTTTTAATTCCTTTTTTATCAAATCTAATTAGGATCAGCGGATCCATCGCAGATTCACAAAGCAAAAGCACTCATTAAATACACAATAATAACACTGGATAAGTGATGGTTTTATGCCCGCCAAGTGGTGCCCTAACCTGTCTCTCGGCCCTTGAAAGGTGCAGCTGGTGCAAAAAGACAGAAATCCACTCAAAGACCGCTGTGCGAGGAAACTTTTGATGCACCACCTGCTTTGCGGCTGCTAAACGACACACCACTAGCCTCCTGGCTAAAATTGACCCTCCACCTGCATTGTGGCTGGGAGATCGAGGCAACACAGATGGAGTAACGACACGCAACACCCACAGTGGCTGCTAGTATTGACGCAAGACCCCACGTAGTGCAGTTTCTTGCAACTTTGTGACCAGATTTCAATTCAACATCGCTGGGCGAGTAAAATCAACGCAAAGCCTGCCCAGACCCGAGGTGCCCATCTGGATTGATGCATCGCTCTCTTGCTGAAGAGAAGAAACAACGGATGCCGACCCGAACGGGGGAGGAACGACGCACGTTCTCACTTGCGAGTGAGAAATTGGCACATCGCTGACCTTTTCTGACGCATGCTCGCCCATGCGGCTTTATTTTGATGCTACCCAGGCATTTTTTTTGCAATAACAGCGTTCTCACTGTTTTCGAAGGATTAAGACTCTTTATTTTTAAAATTCATAACTTGACTTGTGTATGGTGTATTTTTATAATTTTAGTCTAGTATTGTTTATATAAATATTATCTATTTTTCTAAACATGTGTTCTGTCATTTTGTAGTGGGTTTCTGTGTGTTGGTACAAATACTTTACACCTTGCTTCTGAAGTTAAGCCTGCCTGCTTGTGCCAAGCTACCAAGGGGATAAGTGGGGGTCAACTGAGGGTGATTCTCCTTTACACTGACTAGAGTGACGGTCCTTGCATGGACATGGGGTAACCTGACTGCCAACTAAAGACCTCATTTCTAACATGAACCTCTAACCTTGAACATTGATTGATAATATTCAGGAAGTAGGCTCCCTCACTAACACTTTTTAGATGCTTGTTTTCTCTGAAATTCACTACATGTAAGCACTCTTTTATGCAACATGATTTTTATCAAGGGAAAGTTATAATTTATTTGACTATCCTAATTATTGAAATGACACCAAACTGATCACAATGTCAAATTCAGTTCAAACCAATTTGCATTTATTATGGCAGAGTTGGGGTTTGAAAGTAAGTGTTTCAAACAGATACTTTATTTGCTCCCATGAGATTTCAATATCGGAATGTAATATTTCTGCTCTGCTCAATACCTTGGAAAGAACATTTATGCATGTATGAAAGGTACAGATGAAAAAACTCCACAATCACTATTTAATGTATGTAAACCTGATATTTTGGTAAGTGTTCAAACTTCAGTTTGTTTTTGATGAGCCATCCATTTAAAAGTTTTCTTTAAAAAAATGACTCCCAAATATTTATGCAAGGATGATAAGTGTTAGAATTCCTCAAATACCAACTGAGATTAATACTTTTAGGGGCAATTTAAGTGCAGCACCACCTTCCCTGCACCCCTTAGCACCCCTCTACCCCCACCATGTGTTCACTGTATTTAAAATACGGTGCACCATGTCACAGGGTAGGGGGCAATAGCGTCAATTCTCATGACGCTATTGATGTACTCTGCAGGAGTAGCACCAAAATATTGGTGCTACTCCTGCAAAGTACATAGGGCCCCATTCCAAAGAATGGAAGCCCCTTTTTATCACCTGCTCTTGAGCAAGCATTAAAAGTGCTCTAAAAAACTGCACGAGGAAATCTCATAGATTTCCTTATGCCATTTTTCCAGCTCCCCTATTGGGGGAACGCCCCCTTTGCATACATTATGCCTGGCACAGCCATAATGTAGCGCAAAGGGTTACAGAGTGGCACAATGCATGCGCCACCCTGTAAATACGGTGCGGGGATTTCGGACTTGTGGGGCCACAATAAGGTAAAAAATTATGATGTTAACGTGGCGCAAGGTGGTGCTAGGGCATTATAAATATGCCCCTTAAGCCCACATTTATACTTTTTGATGCAAAACTGCGCAAACGTCACCGAATGCAAGAAACGCTGGCATGATTGTAAGCGAAGAACTAAGGAGAAAATGGCTAGGAAAAGGAAGGCAGCGCTGCACACTGTAGGTGGAAGACCCGCACCACCTCATGAAATGGATGAGATTGTTTCAGCGGTCAACCTGGAATAGCTGGTCACAGGAATACAAGGACAAGACAGCGCAGACTTCCAACAACCACCACAAATGCAGGGTAAGATGCATGGGGGCAATAACTGCCAATTTTACAAATGCCAGAAGGGGGAGGCACATAGGACACACTCAATGCATCTGAAAGGAGTTCAGTGGAACAAATTGCCCATGAAACAACTTGCACCAGTCAAACATCAGCAACATATGTACAGACGCCTTGGTCGTGCCATGCACCGCAACACATGCACAACCTGGACATACGTCAATCAGCAGGGCTATATACCAACATGTACACATGCAGCACATAGGATGGAAGGCATGTCTAATTACTGTGCCTGTGGGTGTGTCATCACAACACCTCTTGCAGACAGTCAAAACTACCCTTCCCACAGAACTGAGACATCAGAGACTAGGAGGTATGTCAATACCATTCCTGGGGTTACGTCATTGTGGTGTCTCTTGTAGAAACACTTTGCAACCGCCATGTCCCATTGGTAAAACACATGTGTGCTGCATCTTACAGCACACATCAAAATGGCACCTTAGCTAACATCACTCAGACATGCGCAGGAACCAACACCACCCCGCACATAAACAGCACATCCTCATAAGGCAGTCACTTCTCCATCATGCAGCAAGAATGCCTGTCTGGGTGCAGGGACAACTAATCTGTGCAGCTGCTGGGGGAATTGCAGGGTGGTCTCCTATCACAGGAAACATGGCACTACCCTGTGTAACTGACCTCGTGCAGTGTGGGGTCAAACATATTGCCGCTGATCAGAACTGTACCACTAGAGAACATATGCACTACAGATTTGTGGAACACAACACAGGCTGAGCCCACAACAACTCTGACACAACCATGTGGGCCACATAGGAATGGGGAAGCAATCACACAAACACAACATATGATGTATATCTGTGAACATCAAGGTGCACAATATCACAAAGACTGGTGGGGGATGGCACACAGGCAAGTCTGGAGCTGGTAAGACTGCCACTAAAGTTTACCCTCTGCATTTGTCAATATGAGTTACACACTGAGATGGCGGGTGGAAATCTATCTCCTCATGTCAGCTCTGTGGGGCACTCACCACAACTTTGTTGCTGGATCAAATAGAGCCAGCGTGTCAGAGTCACCAGATCCTCGGGGTCTACGCACGCTCCCAACACGTCCACCACTGAACAGCTCCAAGACTCTGATAGATAAATCACAGAGGCTAAGAGAGTTCCTGTAGTAAGAAAAAGGTTAGAACACACAATATGAAAATTATATCTCCTGAAATCAATACTAGACTATGATTCTAAGCATAGTCATTCTGAAAACATGAACAATCTAAGAATTAAGTTTAAAATGACTAAGTTTCAAGATGGCCGGATACCTGTAAGGGAATCAAGATGGATTAAATGAAAACTTTCTTATTCAAGTACTTTCCTTTACATGAGAATCAGAAAAACATTCTGACTAAATTTTAAACCAGTCATATAAATCCTTTTTTGAGAATGCATACTAGGACCATACAATATTGCATCTAGAAACTCTGATCTTCTGTGTACTCTTAAAATGTTTCAACACAAATTGCGCATATTGTAGATTTATATATATATATATATATATATATAGTAAACACCATAAAAGGATTGTGCACCATGAATAACACGATATGGATTCAGGAAAGTAAATCACATAACTTGTCAACTCGAATATTACATGATAAATATCTTAGAATAGTGGCACACAATAAACAACATGAATTAAACTTGAGGAGAGAATCATGCGTCTTGCCGATTTGAGTATCAACATGTAAAATGCCAAGAAATGGTAGTACACAATGAATATCAAAGTCAAATCATCATTAAACGAATCGCGCGTCTTGCCGATTCGTAAACCACGATGTAAGTGCCAAGAAATAACAGCTCACAATGAATAACAAGATCAAAGTACAATGAAACGAATCGCGCGTCTTTTGCCGATTCTTAAGCCACCATGTAAATGTCAAGAAATGGTAGCGCGCAATGAACAACAAACTTAAAACACCATAAAACGAATTGCGCGTCTTGCTGATTCTTAAGCCACCATGCAAATGTCAAGAAATGGTAGCGTGCAATGAATAACAAGATTAAATTATCATGAAACGAATCGCACGTCTTGCCAATTCGCAAGTCACCCTGCAAATGACACAAACACTCAAGCGCATATTTCACACGCGCAAAGTACTCTGTCAAATCATAAAAGAATTAGGCCCAAGAACATGAGAGTTCTCGATAACGTCGTCGGGAGGCCAGCCCAACCACCTTCTTACCTCCCAGAACAAGGATCTCCAAATGAAGAATGAAAGTCAGATGTCTGGAAGATCAAATAGGCCACCGGGACAGGAGCTCAGGAAGTAGCTGCTGCTCTGCACCGGGACCTCTGAATAGTGAGCACTTTGAGCTGGGCTGGGTCCTTTTTATAGAGTCTTGGCCCAGCCCACACCCAGGCATGTTGCAGGGAAAGTCACTAGAAGGCCTTGGAAAGGGACCACACCCTAACACACTCTGAAAGCCTGCAGCAATACATTGCAAATGAACAGCATTTGTAAGCACATTAAAAATAAGTCTTCAGGATTGAACTCTACAATGCAAAAGGTTAAACAACAACATATCAGCACAATGCATGAATTATGTTGTTTTGAGAGTGTTGGGTTTGTGCATTCTAGTCGCCAATAGAGTGTGCACTGCCCTGGTGTTGACACATCACCAATCTTGGGGTGCATTGGGTGTGACAGCGCACATTGCACTTGTCACTGCAAATTAGGCAGTGGAACGCACAAAGGGTCTGGCCATGGGGCCCCCTGCACTGCCCATGCCAGGTGCATGGGCTGTGCAGGGGCACCCAGGGGCACACCACACCATATTACCACCAACCTTTGCATGGGGGTTGGACCGCCATGCAAAGGCTCGTGAAAAAGCAGTAACATACCTGGAGGGTAGCGCTGATTGTAATGCTGGGCTGGTGTCACAAAACAGGTGGCATTGCCAGTCTGTAAGCTGCCGGCAACCTTCCAGTACTAGGCCATTGGCCCATGGGGCATTCCCCATGGTCAACATATGCCACTTCCACCTGCGCTGTTGGCAGTGGTCATATTGCCAATGACAGTCTGGTGGTCATAGGACTGCCACACTTGTAACGAGGGTCCATGTATACACCAGCACAACTAGCTGCACAATCTCCATCAAACTAGCTACAGGCCAGGATCAAAGTTGAAAATGAGTCAACTGACTTTGTCCTTAATTGGTGGCATAAGGCACTGTCATGTACAAAATAATGTACAGATCAACAAATGATACCCATGCTGCCCATCCCTGGTTCCACCCCAGTGTCAGTGTTAAATTAGCTACACTGCTACAATGCTGCATCCCTTGTACCATAGTGCAAGTTTGGCTGTATTGAGGGGGAGACATTAGTAATGTAGGAGGAGTACCGTCCTGCACAACCAGAAACTGAAAATGCAACCTGCTGGGTCCATGTGTGCTGTGGAATGCAGCAATCATACATCAACATAAGGAGCAATCAAAGGGAACTACAATATTGGGCCTTGGTAATGTAATTCCTGGGGTTGTGTAAGGTTTTGGTGCTTCACTGGTGTACGAAAAACACGTAAAACTGGGACAGAGGCAAATTGCAATATGTGTTGGTGTGGCTTAACCCCTGAAACACCCATTGCAAGTCCCTACCATGCAACTTGATGGATAGGAAGGGGCCACAATTACAAGATGGTGTCAAGCCACCAAAAGAAAATACATCACACCTTGTAAATATGACACAGCCTATTGCACCACCTGAGCTTCTCTTTGTGTGACATTCAGGTGGAGTAAAAGGCTGATAAAATGCACCAATAATGAACAAGAATAATGTCTGCGATGTAAGTTGTCATCGAGCCTCCAATAGCAAATCAATGACATGACATGTCAATTGCCACAACATAGAAAGACTGATTTTATACCATCTCATTGCAGAGGATGATGGATCTCCTGCTGATGTGCCTGTCCTGGAGTTCTCCAATGACCTGGATGACCAGATGACAGCCATCAGGCAATGGACCCTTCAGGATGTCCTGGTATCCTTCCAGACACCACCTCCAGTTGCAAGGAGGACATCCAAAGTAGCACCTATGCCAGATGACCCACCCAACACCACAAATTTAAAACCTGCCGGTACAGACACAGCTCAGGACTCCGAGGACCCAGGTACAAGCTTCCAGAGGACAGTAGTAGGAGTCCAGTGGGAGCTGACAAAGCAGGTGCACGTGGGGTAGGAGACCATGGCAGCCAGCCTAGAGGGAATGCACACATGCCTTGTCACAGATAATGAACACATAGCTGCCAACCAAGGCACACACTCCCCACTGTGTGGAGTATACCAGTGCCTGAAGGACATAGTTGCTGCCATGAGGGAGATGCTACAACTGCCCTCTAAAACTGGCAGCAGCATGATAGAGAACAAGCTGGACTACATTCAGCTTGAAGTGTCCTCCCTCAGGGAAGACATGGCTGCCTACCACCAGGATGTTGCTGGTATCCTGAAAAATCAGCAGTTCCTCCTCACTGCAGTGATGCCATATGTAATACCACAAATTTCAGCTGCCGGGAATTGCGAATCCACATCTTTAACCACTGAAGTGTGTGTGGCCCTCTCTACCCCCCCACTACCACCACCAATGGCACAGGGGACACGACACACATCGGAGGATGAATTTGTGGAACAGATAACCTTTACTCGGCAGCACCAGTCTTTGCCACATGGGCAGTGTTCTCCTTAGTGCTGTGCTAAAGATCATGCCAGTGTTGTCACAGTAGGATATGTGCACTCTTCACCCACACACTGTTGACCTGTCTGCTAAAGACTGTCATTGTCTCTCACTTACCAATTGGCAATTATTGTTCCTCCACACTTATCAACACTACTCTGAAGCATGTCTCAGGACATGACCCTCAACCCTGGACTCTGATTGTGTCACAAAACTGTTTTTCACAAATTGGCTTTCACACCTGGACATTGTTAATACATCACTAGACATTTTCACCTGGAAATAAACACTTTGTACACATTTTCCATGTTAATTTTGTCTGTGATTCATCTACTCAGCAAAACAATAGTATTGTGTGAATCCACCTCAATGACGTCAGAAGATGAGAACAGGAGTGCTGAACTGTTGAGCCGCAAAGCTACATACAAGGATCCAAACATGACAAAGATGTATGAAGTAGACTTCCCATAAACTGATGGATACATATAGACTTTGGTCAAGATATACAGCAGGTCAGACAGAAAACCAAGTAAAAGGCAATGTAGCCAGCTGTGAGTACCAAAATATATCATTGGTGTGGTACAGAGGTAGCTAACCTCATCAGTGATGGGCACTGGTCTATGTTGCAGGATAGAGTACCATTTGGGGCTGCTGTCAGATCTGTCACAATTTGCAACATTGTCCAAATAGGATAGATGCATGGACTAGTAGATGTGATGTTGCAGTCAATGTGACAGTTATGTTGTCAATAGATGACGCACATGTTAAGAGAGGGATTTGAAATCAGGACGGATTCCCTAGGCCAACCCACAGTTTGCCCTGTGTACTCATGGGAAGACCCTGATACTCAAGAATCTTACACAAATTTTATGGGAGAATGCAAAACTATTTATTATTAATTCAAAAAACCTCAAAACAATTAAAACCTACCCTATGCTAAACTAAACTATACTAACTATACTTAGTAAAAAACTAAAGCTATCTACCCTATGCTAAACTTGACTCACACATTGAACACCACACTCTAAACATTGCCCCCCACCTCCTGTAAGTAACAAGACACAAACAGGACAACAATCACTAATTCTGCCCATTTACTAACTAATCCTAAACTAATATATATTTTTTAAATTTTCTGAATTTTGTGTATATTTTTTTATTGTTTAAAACACAGATACCCTGACATGAACACCACCCAATCACCCACAAATAAACACATAAGAAGAAAAAAACAACCCACAACTACACTTATCCTAACTAATCTATATTCCTACACTAACCTAACACTAACCCTCTAACATCCACAATAAAATATATAAAAAATCATAAGGGAGGAGACTTGACTGAGAAGTAGCACAGAATAAGTAAAGTCAAAGTTTCACCTTCTTAATTTTCCTCTTGATGTATCTCAACATCTTTTTGTTGTCTGCAACATCGTCCTCCAACTTGTCCAAATAATTTAGAATGAGGGACACGTCCCTATGCAGATCCTGCAGCAACTGAGTCGAACCCGCGGCAGGTGGTGTGAACAGTTGTACCTGTGTGGCGACCTGTGCAGCCGATGTGGTTGGGGTGGGGCTGGCTATGCCCCCCTGCACTTCTGAGGAGCCTGAACCTTGGTGGATCTTTTTGGGCTATGTGGGGGCCCCATGTGGAAATGCCCGCCAGTCCCCTGTAGCCTTCTCTGCCCGGAAGCGGGGACCCATGCGTCAGGCATCCTGACTCCACTTCCAGGAAGTGGCTGTACCGTACTGCCCTCTTGTGGAAGTCATACCTCTCCTCATTTGTCATCTTAGCAGCTGTAATCTGACGCCAAGCAAACATCAGTGTCAGCATTGAGTACAGTCTGTACAGATTGCTAGTTAACACTGCTACATCTAATAATACATGCACTTCAACACACATTCCAGAAAAGACAAACTTCTTCCTCATCTGTGCCTATTTTCAACCATACATTACCAGTATCTTGTACATGTCAGTGGGAGGAGTGGAAACTGTTGGTAACCATAAAAGGTCAGAGCTGACAGGTACACATGAAAGCCTGATCAACATAACTGTCACCTACACTGTGAGAATCATGTCTTTCTACACATTTGGGGCATAGCCATGCTATCCATTATCTCAACAGTCCTGGTCATTTGCCAAGGCCTTACCACTCATTCATGGAGTCAAGGTGTAGACCATATGATTCGGGGGCTACAAACTAGAAAGCTGGTATCCAAAGGTCAATCACACCTACATTAATGTGTCCAGGTATAGACACCCACGATTATGTGATCTGCCATTACCATTCCTTTCACACACAGTTCCATGCCAGTGCACCTTGGGCCTTGACCTGCATGCAAGCCGATGAGATTCCACAAAAGTAGAACATACATTGGGTGCAAATGACAGGGCGACATGCTGGGGGAAAATTGGCAGCCCAGTCCTCCGACATCATAACAAAACAGGTATGCACCAAATTAAATCCAATATGGTGCACCCCTGTGTTGTCACCTATGCCTCGGCACATATTGCTTACATTCGTCAATCCAGGGAGCCTTGCCCCATGGTGCGTGGTTGGTTGCATTGAGGGGAGTTTGATTTTGTGCTTGAAGAGACACCTTTTAACACAATTAAGTAACCGACAAAAAGTCTATACAATCTAGATGTGTGCTGCCTAATGCATCAGCCATTGAAAGATCCCAAACGGAGGATACATAAGAGTATTCATCCTTATTGCAAATTGCTAAGGCCACCCGTTGGGGTGTGTGCTGAATTTGGCTCTGGTGTGAGCAAATTTGTAAATCTGGGACTGCATGTAAATGGAATAGGTGTTGCTGTGGCCTGCCACAGCAACACCCATTGCAGGTTATTATGCTGCCCCAGATATTTGAGTCTACTTACACCTGAGTCAGAACACATTTGATTAACCCCATACCAATGGTGGCGTTAGTAGGGTGCAATGAGGAAAATGTTGGTATATCCCGGTGTTCTTTGTTCTTTCTATGCTTTCTGCAACACGCAGAGTAAGAGAGACTTGCATATGGAGATAGCCCCCTCTCACAGTAGCCATCCGTGCACCATGGTGCAAGTGTGGCTGCGTTGGGGTTCGGCTGCAAATTTAGCAACAACGCAGGGGACAACACAAGGGTGCACTCTATATGATTAAATATGGTGCATCCCTGTGTTGTGAAAATGACAGAGTGAGGCGCTACCATTTTTGGCACAGCGTCACACTCCGTCATTCTTAATTACATATGGCCCTAAATGTGGCTTGACACAACAGTGTAGGCATGGTTCTGGCCATAGTATACCATGAGCCTCACAAGACATGACCCTCTAGTTGTGCTTGGGGCTCTTAAAAATGGGCCATAATATCACTATCCAGCCTACTATGATATCTAATCATTGGACAGTATAATACATCTGGCATTGCTTTCCACACTCATACTCACTCACACCAAACCCTGGATTACTTCACAGGGCACACATACTCACATTTACTGGATGCATCTGGATCTTCAAACCGCGCCACTTCACCAATTGTGTAGGGGGCTGGTCCACCTGTAAGACATGAATGGTAAACCATGCTTAATGTCAATTTAAAGTCACTGCAAGTGGACAACAAAGTTCAGTGTAAACCAGTTAAGCGAAGTGAGCTAGTCATCCTAGTGGAAGATCAGAGCAACAAACAAACCACTACAATCGCTCAATGACACATACACTCAGATGAGGTAAAGCCACACATCTGAACACCAGAACTGGGCCATAGACCTCTGTGGTGCTACACACTGCAACATTTATATGTGGCATTGTCATGCAGCTGTCTGTGGGCGCAACAACTCCATTACCAAATGGGACTGTTTGATCATGTATTTTCCATCTGAGGGCCACGCAATGGTTGTTGCAGTGGCAGGACCATTGTCACACCCATAGCATTTCTGCTTACAACAGATGTAGAAAACATCTACGTCATCATCATAGCGCACAGACACGATACTACCCTGGGATTGTGTGGGTATTGCAAGGTGATCGGGATCAGCATTGTACACCCTGCAATTAACTAAGTTAAATATGTGTGCCATCACAAGGCAGACATAGTTAATGAATTTCTATGGCTGCGGACTAATGTGCAGTTGCTTTACCTACCTGCACATTGACTGAATTGAGACATGTATGTATAGTGAATAGTGGGTGGCCTGCCATTGTTGCCATTGTATACCATTGTTAATCCAGTGAGGGAGAAGTACATGGGCATAGACATAGCACTCAACATAGACACACTTGCTCTGTGGTCAGAGGATGCATCTGTTATTGCAGGTTAGTGAGTGATGTGGCAGAGATGGAGCTGATGCAGTGCAGCCCCATACTGTCAGTGAGGAGCTGTAGACCAGTGGAACAGACTCTGCACATGTGTGTGGTACGGGGGCAGGAGAGTCTGTCTGTGATAGATCATGAACTGGAACATAGAACTGCCAGTAGTCTCTTCCCACTTGATGTTCAAGCTCCCTTACATGGCCTTGTCTAATGACATGAAGGGGCCAATAGGACTACAGTGGTGCAGCACCTAGGACATGATTAATTAAAAGTGAGCACCGCCTTTGTGTAATTAGTAATTTTGTGCTGCTTATGCGTCATGATGAAAGGGAAGCGCTAACCTTTCATGAATCCAGCCCCTAGTGCTGCCCCACATGAAGTGTGTCCCTTAGCACACTCCTGACAACACCATGTGTGGGCCGTCTTTACAAAACGGCATACCATGGTGTAAGGGGGAGTTGTGGTGAAAATACCTGACAATACCCTGGGGCTGTGCAAGACTTGCATCTCAAGTACTCACATTAGACCTGCAAGGCACCCAAAAGCATTTTGTAATTTAAGTTTGGCTCCTTTGAATGTCTGCAATGATCATACATTTAATATTTTGTGATTAATGTGGCAAATTTGTCTCATTGAATCAATTGTGCCATATTCATTGCCCCCTTAGGGCGGGTAACCCCCTCTTGCAAACATAATGCCTGGGGCAGGGCTCATGTGTGTGAAATGTTGATATGCATGCATTGCACCACTTTGTTGACACAATCCACGGAAAAATGGTAGGGTGGCAGTGCCTTTGCGTTTCATACATGACACAATGCAGGTACACAGGTGGTGCTATGGGCTCTGAAATGTATCCCTTGGTGGTGGTTGTGCAGGACTCATCAAACATCTGACCTTCATTGGTTTCATTGTTGGACATGTGAACCCAAGTCCTGAACTGGAGCAGAGACTCTTCATACCGGTTGCATACAACCTGTTCACAAGCATTGCATGCAGCACTCCAACTTATCCGCTACTGTAATTCAAAAGCAATAAACAGTCAATAGTATGCCAATGGGAGACTTACCAACAGTTCTGTCTCGGTCCTCAAGTGATCCAGCGGATCCTGTTCTCCTGGCCACCAAATCTGCCCAGTGATTCTTGATCTGGTGGTCATTCCAGCGTGTGTTGTAGATCCGCCTCTGGTGGTGGAGCAACTTGCCCCACCTCAGCTGTATGGCTTCTGTCCGGTAGCCGAGGATCACCCAGCCACCCATTTGCAGCATCATTGGGAGGTAGTGGGCGACAAGCCATATAAATCCCCCAGCTCATCCGCAGACATTCTGCTCATCCTCCCTTTGCCAGGCATGTCCACTGGTCAATGGAGTTCATCCACAAAATGAAAATCAAAGGAAACTTGAACCCAGTAACTTAACCCAGCTATCCCAACTAATTAACTACCCCATACAGACACCCCACAATACAATCACAAAACTGGACAATTACTACACAAAACTACAACTTATTTGACCAAATCCACACAAATAAAGGACACAGCACAAGGGACACTAAAAAACTGCAAACACACTCAACATCAACCACCAGCTCCAATACACTATCACACACAGTCACAAAGGAACAGACTGGAAAGAGAAACCACTGTGCCATGCTTGTAGACAGGATTTCCTGTTACATCACTTCCTGGGAGTGTGTCTCACGTTTTTCAGTTATACATGTTTTTTTTTTACGCATTGGGCTTATGCGATGTTTTAGTAGATGCATGACGCTCATACGTCGTTTATTTTGGTGCATGATGTTAATCCGGCGATTCCATCCAGTCCAGGCGTCAAAAAGCCTGTGGACTTCATGTCAGGCCTTCCCCTCTCAGATACAGTGCGCGAAGCTTGCACATGTAGGGCATGTCTCATTCATAGGACTTACCTATTACAATGTGTAACATGTGTAGGGGTTGTATGAGTGTAGTGATCCCAACGATCAACTAATGGCATGGTACAGATGGTATTGTATGTGAGAGGCTCATGTCATGATGCCAGGTTAAGATCAATTACTATATTATGGTAGT
The DNA here is from genome assembly GCF_031143425.1 of Pleurodeles waltl. Lineage (NCBI taxonomy): Eukaryota > Metazoa > Chordata > Amphibia > Caudata > Salamandridae > Pleurodeles > Pleurodeles waltl. The sequence continues at coordinate 920,707,173 of NC_090447.1, forward strand.
GCCAAAGATGTCTGGGTTATGTATGTACCTGGTCAGCCTCAATATACATATGTAAAGGATAGACCTGCAGGCATTGAGTATCTCTGTTAATTCCCCTATTTTTCTGGCATTACTGTTGAGATATGTATTGTGTCCTCCTTAAATCCCAGATATTTGGCAGCTACTGCTTTCTACCCATTTTCTACAACAACATTGGGGGTCATTACAACCCTGGTGGTTCAAGACAGCCAGGGCTGTTATGACAGAAGCACCGCCAACAGGCTGGCGGTGCTTCCCAGGTCATTACGACCGTGGTGGAAGCACTGCGGTCGCACCGCCAGGGCCATTCCGCCACAATGGCCCCGGCGGTAGTAATCCACCAGGGCAGCGCTGCTAGCAGCGCTGCCCAGAGGATTATGAGTCCCCCCACCGCCAGCCTTTTCCTGGCGGTTTGAACCAACAGGAAAAGGCTGGCAATACAGGGAGTTCTGGGGCCCCTGGGAGCCCCGGCACTGCCCATGCCACTGACAGGGCCCCGTGCAGCTTTTCACTGTCTGCTGTGCAGACAGTGAAAAGCGCGACGAGTGCAACTGCACCCGTCGCACTGCCACAACACAGCCGGCTCCATTTGGAGCCGGCTCTGTGTTGAAGATGAGATCCCCGCTGGGCCGGCGGGCGGAAACTAGATTTCCGCCCGCCGGCCCAGCGGGGATCTCCAAATGGCCGCGGCGGGGGTGCGGCTGCATTGGCGGTCGTAATGAGGGCCATTGTGTGGTGATGTGGTGACAGAATTCAATATATGACTTGGGTAATGTTGGGATCTTACCTCCTCCTAATACTAGCAACCTGTAAGTTCCTATACCATTAGTGGTATTTGTGAGATGTAATGAGTGCCACACTTATCATAACTTATGGTACAGCACTTGTGTAGTTTCCAGGTGACATGGTTTGTTCTATTTTGAACTGTCAGTGGGTATTTCTGAGCTGTCCATCCGCACCCTCCATGGAACATGGTCATGCAATACTTCCAACATCCCACAACCTAGATGACTCTTACCATGACTGAATGATGTATAGGTTAGAAATAATCTCAGGTCTGTATTAATCTTTTGGAACAACCACTCATTGTGATGTTGGGTATCTGATCTTATTGGACATTGCAACACATAATAGCACACCCACCCCAGATTGTGCTTTTAGAGTCCAAAACATGTATGGGATACATTTTACAGTTAGTATCATGCAATTGTTCTGTATTGTGTGTAGGACTGAGTATTCTGTTTTGGTATGTGATGTGTGAGGTTGTCATAGAGAGCATTCTATTTACAGCTGCATACAAAGGTCAGGCATTGTTGATGATGGGGTAAATGTTGCTACCTAGGAAATACAACCACACATCTGTCTCTGTAATTAGATATGTATTTTCTGTAGACATGAGTGAAGACAGCATATTTGTCTGACAAGTGTACATCTTTGGTATATAGTGTGTGTAACACACTCTGCCTAGATTTCACCCTGAACATGCTTTGATCACACATTTTGGAATTAACTCATTGCTTTTGTCAATAGCTGTTGTATTTGTATAGTGGACCTGCAGCCCTAGCTGCATAAAATCTCATCATAACCAATGTGCATTCCCCAGACGTGTGTGCAATGAGTGAGGTCAAGTTTACCCTGTGTCAAGGTTGTGCCCCATTGCAGTGGCAGGACAGTATCCCATGGATAGACTGTGCAGGGTCAACTTCTTCCATTGGTTACTATCCCTGGGCAAATCATGATGACCATAGTTACCGATGAAGTCCCCCCCTCATCACACATGTTCCATGCAGCCATTGCAACTATCACACTGAGTTGTGACAGTGTCCCATTCCAACATTACTTAAGTTCAATTTTTTGACATCTCCTACCTTATGTATGGGCCCCTTGCATACATCCTATTAGGCCATGATGTAGCTGGGTGTGAAGGGCTATTGAATAGCAAGTTGGCAACTTCAATGTACAAAATATGTAGTGGTCCATGGATTGTGTCCTTCAGGTGTCACATAACAGTAATTAGGCTGTACGTGATCTGTGTGATGAAGGCAGTATGGTCTCTTACATCACATATGATGTTGCTACAATACTTGTCAGTTTAATGTTTGTTACATCCTCCCTAAGGTTAGTGTCACAGTCTTATGGTATAAGTAGTGGAGATTGAATAGACCAAGGCAGAATTGGTTGAAAATGAGAAGTATTTATTTATAACATTTACAGCGTGATTTCTGTGTTTTTTATTTTATAAAACTTGTCATCAATATATTTTCTCTGGCGTACCCAAACAGCTGTTAGTAACATCCACTCCTTCTTCTTAGACAGGACAGCAACCTGGTCATACAATGACACGTTCATTTGCACACATATGTTGTGCAGGATGACACATGTGAGGATTATTTTACACACAACCGGTGGAGCATAAAGGAGGCTAAATTTCAGGATTCCAAATGTCCTTTCCACCACATTACGTGTCTGGCAGTGTCCCTCCTTGTAGGCACGCTCTGCTCCTGTGTTAGGGTTAGCAAATGGTCGTCATCACCCACGGCTGTATGCCGTGACCCTGATCCGCTGCAAAGGTAACAGATGAAAGATGTTGTTAAAGCTTGCAACAGGTTTTGTATGTAGCATAGCAGTTGTTAGTTGGAGTTGGTTGAGTTGGTTGGTGAATCAGACGTATATGTGGTATGGTGGTAGTTCCTGGCCTTATGCTAAGATTTACTAACACTGTGTTGTTGGACATGACAATCTTGGGTATTGGCTGAAGGCCCTGGACATATAATTATGATTTCTAATTGATGCTCAGTATGTATATACCATGTGTTATGTTGTGCATATTTGTAGCAGTGTGCTATTACAAGAGAGGACATGACACATCATTGCACCACACTAGGGTCAGATGTAGAGACAACATGGTAGCCCTACAAAGCATGGATATCCCAGTCATTTTGCCATGTGGCGGTACAGATGCAGTTCAACACTTAGGCCAATTTTAAAGGGTAAATGACAGAGCACAATGCAGCTCGTAAATTGGCCGCACCGTGCTGCATCATTTTCACTATGCAGGAATGCACCGTGTGTAATATGTTACAAGGCAAACCTTTGTTGTCCCCAGCACCAGTGCCAAATATGCAGCTGTGCACCAATGCTGCCAACCTCGGACCAGGGTGCTTGGATGGCTGCCCTGTGGGGGAGGAGAAATCTGTGCAGGAAGGGACACCTTTCTATACATAAACTACCTTCATGGGCAATATGCTCTTTCTATGTGTGCAGCAGTATGCTGCACGCATAAGTGGCACATTCATACGAGGTAAAATCAAAGTATATTTCCTTACTGCAACCTGCAAACGCCACCCCTTGGGTGGTGTTTGATGTTGGCACTGCCTCAGGTTTTAGGAAACACCTATATCTGGGGCAGCATCATCATGCTAAGTGTATTGCCGTGACATACCTACAGCAACACACATTGCACACCCCTTCCACGCAAAGTGCTGCATGGGAGGGGGCCCTATTTACAAGGTGGCATCCTGTCACAAAAGAGTGGTCAGCTGCCAGCTTGTACATACAGTGCAGGTCATGGCGATGGCAGGAGGGGCTCCTACATATGGACCTCAGTGATCTTGAGTGGCAACTGATGCTTGTGCCAGCCATCAGGTGTCCAAGGCTGTATATCCCATTGTTTCAGGATGATCAACATAACTACTGGTGTTTCTCCTAGCTTCCAATACATGAATCAGCATTTATACTGTCAATTCATCCACAGTGCAGGCTATGGGATGGGGAGCACCTACTTTACAAATGTGCCCCTTAGCACAGTGCATGTAAGGTCAATGATGGCCTCTATACTTGTAAAGGGTCCCACTATGGAATCCATGACCTTTACTGATTGACAGTGACTCTACCTTACGATGGGCCATTTATTGTTTACTGGCACATGGTTTGTAATGGCCATTAATTTGGTATTCCTATGCGTGTGACCCAATGCATCAGGCAGATGTATATGCACACTACAGGTAAGTCAGGTATATGTAGATGATATGTAGCTAGTATTGGCACCAGTTGTCTGGCATTTAATGTATGTTCTGCCAGAGACTTGCACAACATGATTTAAGTGGGGGAGTCTCTGTTTGGGACTTTCTTTACATGACTATGGTGTATGCCATTGACATTCCTGTGCTATTCTTTCTATGGTGTAATGTGTATGTGAAGTGTATTTAGTAGCCAATCTGTGGGTACTTGTAGTGATTTGTGGACATCTTCTGTTAGCAAAGGGTATATAGCTCCACCTATCCTTCATGTGGTGTGCCTGTCAAGTTGTGGGTGTGTTATGTACATGTGGGTATATGTGTTTGTGCTGTGCACTGATTGTGCTGTACTACAGCATGGTGCATATGTATTATTACCTGCACATCTGTGTTACCCTGGCCATGTGTTTTTGGAGTGGTGTATGTCTTGTGTGTCCTACAGGGTTGGTGTGTTGTGTGTATGCTGCTAGGTTTCTTGACTTACCCATGAGTAGACCATTGCGATTTTGGCCATCCTGGAAGTGTTCGTTGATCCCGCAGTGCATGAATATGTAGGAATCATGGACACGATAAGGATACTTGGCTACAATGTTCGTAAATAGCCCACGGTGGTCCACTATGGCCTGCACATTTATGGAATGCATATGTTTCCAGATCCTGTATGAGTGTTCTTTTGCTGCAGGTAAGCAAGTTGGACATGGGTGCAGTCCATTGCACCCAGCACATGTTGAAACCCAGGATTTTGGAAAAAGCCTTGTTTGGTCTCCTAATGCATTTGCTGGGTATTGGGGAAGCAGATGTGGTGGGGTGTCAGGGAGATGATTGCATCTAATACCTTCAGCAGGAAGACCGAGAAAGATGGCTGTGACACACCAGCAACCAGTGCATCCGTTGTCTGGAATGAGCCACTTACCAGCATATGCAGGACAGCTAGCAGCTTTGTGACAGGTGGTATTTTATGTGGTGTCTGCACCCTGGCTGTGATCTCTGGCTCAATGTGGAGCAGCAGGTGTAGCATGGCTTGCCGGTTGAGATGGTAAGTCCTGATGAGGTCTTGCTCCCTGAGGGCAAGGAGGGTTGTCCTGTTCCGGAATATCCTCTCCTGCCTTCTGAGTTGCCTTTGTTGGTGCTGTGGTGATGCTTGTGGTTGCTGCGGTAGTTGTGGCAGATGCTGCAGTGGTTGCTGTCCTCTGTGTTGTGTTCCAAGCTGGAGCAGTAACACTTCCATCTCATCCTGTGGGTTGACAATGTTGCTTCTGTGAGTTTGCCTTAAGTAGTGATGTGTGGGCCTCATTTTAACGCCTGATCTGACCCAGGCATTAAAATTTGAAGCTAATCAGGGTTTACGTAATTTTTTCGGTCCGCTTCTTAGTTGTCTGTCGTTTTTGTGTCGGGGCTAAGTATGGCGCTAGGGGGTTGGCGTCATTTTTTGGACAGGAACACCCAGTTTGCATATCATTGTCGCAAAAGGATGCAAGGTGTTTTGGCGCATCAAAAAAATGACACTAACTCCAATATTTTGGTGCTAAACTGATCTAGCGCCAAAATATAAATATGGAGTTAAGTTTTGTGCTAAATGTGCATTAAAAAACGATGTAAATTCAGCGCAAACAGAGTATAAATATGCCCCATAGTATCAAAACTAGAATTTTGGTTTTGTCCATATGTATTGCTAGGATTTTCTGTAAACAATAGTTAGGTTCAACCAATTTTACCTCTAAACTGCAAACATGTCAGAGATCTTGGAAGCTCAAATATCTTCTTCTGGCGTCTGCTGTTGATGTCAATCAGTAGATGAAATTGAACTCCAAAGTGTCATGTGTCCTGGGTAATGCATGTGTGCACATTATTGACACAGCTTGTCAAAATAACCACACATGAGTTCTCCAGTACAATATCAGAAGGACCATAAGTTTGGTGTAAGTGTCCAGTAACATGCTTGCACCAAAATGATCATGCCCTTCACTAATGTATGGATTTGTGGATTTAAAGGTCAAAGGTACAACATGTGTTTGTCACTCTCACAAATGAGAGGAAGTGCACGGCTCACACATTAGCAGAAATAACATCATCAGCAAACAATAAGTAACAATATATAAAGAAGGCCAGGACAAATGTAGGTTCAAAAATTTTAAAAAATATGTATAAATTAGATATTTCTCTCAAAATGCCTAAATAAAGTAGGAATGATCAACAAATAAGAACTATGTACATATATACAAAATATATCAGCCACACTTGCCTCCTACAATCACTACCAGAAAGGAACATCCTCTGGAAGGGGCATCTATGGGTCAGAGAGAACAGACAATTCAGTGTTGTCACTGGGAGGAAGAGAGTCCTTGAGTTTGGGAGGGGTGGATTAAGGTTTGGGAGGGGGTACTGGTGGCTCAAATTTGGAAGAGGTGGTGTGGGATGTGGAAGGGATCGGTTGGGATGTGGAAGTGGTAGTTTCGGATTTGGAAGGGGTACAAACATGTCAGTGTGGATGGTCAGATGTTTGCGAGGGGTGTTGTGGGGGGCAGTAGAGATCAGGGACAGGGCAAACATGACATAGTCCTTGGGGCACAGGGCAGAGTGAGCAGGAGGGCGTTTGGGTTGGGAGATAGAGGGTGTGACTGTGGCTGTTATATGTGCGTGTATGTTGAAGGTGTGGATGTGGTGTGTGTTTTGATTTGTGTCTCTTACTGATTGTCTGTAGGGTGGGTGAGTATGGGCCTTTGAGTTCAACATGTGTGTGTGTGGATCCTTGTGTCATTGTTGTGTTGTGTGCTGCTATGGTAGGTGATCTGTAGGTGTGCTAGTGCATGCCTATCTGGTGGTAGGTGTGTTGACTAGTGATGTGCATGTGCTGTGTGTGGGTGTTTTGTTTCATTGTTGGTGTGCTAATTGTGGGTGTGTTGGTGGTATCTGTGGGTGCTGCTGTAGTGGTTTGTGCACAGACTGGGTGTGTGCTGTGGTATGTGGGGTGTGGGTGTTGTGTCTGTGTGTATGCTGGGGTGGTGGTGATTGTGGTGGGGTGTGTGGTGTCTGCATGGATGTGTCTGTTTTTGTGTTTTTTGCTGTGTCGGTATGAGGATGTGCTGCTTGTGACTGTTGAAATGGGTGCATGCATATGTTTGCTTTTGCTTTTGATAGTGTGGTCTGGCCTACAGTAATCATCCATAAAAGGTCTACAGCCTCCTGACTGAACGCAGCCTGAGACACCAGGGCAGGGGTGCCTGGAGCAAAGGTGACTCAGAAACATTTAGGGGGTGGCTACGGCCAACTGGGAGTGGGAGAGCAAGACAGAAGGTGGTGATTGGAATGGGGAATGGACAACAATGCAGGTGTCACAGATGCTCCAGGCACACCAGGGTCTGCCCTAACCAGAAACTGGTCATCATTGGAGGCCTCCAAGGAAGATGTTGAATCCTTTCCCTCTGTGTCACAGGTCCCTCTGTGTTGGTGGTGCCCACACCTGATGCCCAGTGGCCAACTTCATCTCCACCGACATGGCCGCTGCCACCTTTGTCTTGCCCAGTTAATGCTGACAACACAGATACAAAAATGTAAGGATAAATGTGAGAATATAATTTGACATCAAGGTACATCACACAACATCTGCACCAAGTTCTGTTATCCTCTATTCCAGCTCACATATCATGTATGCCTTTGTCACTAACACACTTGTAGCCCCGTTCATGACAAAGGGGTCCAACAGCATAATTAAACACATAGGCCTGGAGACACCATTGTACCTCCGCAGTGCAGAGCAAATCTTGATTCACTTTTACCAAAGGATAAGGTGTTGGGATGGAAATTGACTGCTCAAGATGTGGCACCACAACATCTCTGTGATGTAACCTTCCATCTGCAAATGTCCCTTTCTATCACATTGCTCTTGATCATCAGTTTCTTCTCAGGGCAGAACTAAGGACACCAAAATGTTGTCTGTTGGACATACAATGAATACAGTTTGGCAGACAAATTCAGACTGATAATCACAGACTGGATTACATGCACATTTGTGAAGAACTAAGGACTGAGGTCAACCTGCTACTGCCCACATGAACTTACTAGAAGTTTTCTGGACAAACTGCTTTCAAACATGTGTTAGGTAAGGAATGAAGCCTAGTTTCACAGTACACAGAATTCCAATACATTTGATGCATATGTACATTCTCATACTGTCATAGCACCAACTTACCAATGTCAAGTCTTATATACCAGCTGCATTATAAATTCACAGTTTTCCACGGTTAACAGTATTCAGGCCTAAATTCACTAATCACATTTGTAACGTGCTATCCCACCTTATCCAATCATGACATGGTGCATGTTTTGTGAATCTGCCCCTCATGTCATTGAGAAAATGTTGAAAAACCCTTTGTTTGCATGCAGCTATGTGTTTGCTTTTTGAGGAGGAATCTGGTGGCATCCTTCAGCACAAAGCAATACACCACATACAACAACAGACACCATTTGTTCAACTTACATCTCTGGAAAACCTCATGGGTTTAGGATGTGTGTCAGCCTCAATGTTGATGACATACACAATAGCTGGAAAATAAATAGGTTAAAACACAACAATATCTACAGACAATGACTTACCCCCTTGTTGCTGCTGTTGGGCCCTCAACTGCCCATCAAGCTCTCGGTAAGCCACCACAAGGATGGGGGCCATTAGCGGAAGGGGTTCGGGATGTGGCGCCCCTGCTTGGATCGCTGGGAGAACTGCTCGACTTGGCTCTCAGTAGACTTTTGCCTCACTTGATGTAGGTCTTCCCCCTCTTCCTACAGTGTGAGCTGTGCGGCTTGTGGACTCCCATGGTTCATACCTTCTTTATGATGGCCTTCCAAATCTGTTGCTTCTAATGGGCATTGACCTGTGTGGATGACAGAAAAGAACAAAAAAAGAAACATGAGTGTTTTTATTTTGCAGTACTGCTGTGACATTACATTTTACATATTCACAGTACACTCACCAAACAGTAACTACATTTCTCAATACTGATTTGCATGAACTACATCAAAACTTGCTAGCACCTCATGTTACCTCATCAGGCCTACAACATCATCTTGGCCAGAGCCATGCTAAATATCCTGTTGTGAGAACCACCCCTGATTACTCACAATCATTGTGAGCTACTAAAGGCCTAACAACCTGTACAATCCTTGCACATAATCCCATCCACAGCTACATTGGCTTCCTGCCTAAACTCCCAAGAGTGAGAACCCATTGCCTGCTATACAATCAGTGACTAAGGGCAAGATATGAAGGGCTGCTATGTGTCAGTGAAAGCAGGGATTTGTGGGATATATGAACAAGTGTGTGTTGGAATGGGACATCCTGGGATGGATGACTGTGAGCCAGGGTCATCTGATCTTGCTGCATGTAAAAAAGCTTTACCTAAATGTGGCTCCATGACAGGTTTAAACAATACAGAGCAGCCTAATACACATTATGGTGCTGGAATCCCACTTTACAGTACAGCATCAGCATCAGTACAGCATCAGACATCTCAGACCCTCTACATGTTTCCCTCAACCACATCATCATTTCAACATTGGCTGTATTTTGTCGGTCATATTACTGGTACACAGTCTACTGGCCACAGGTAGTCAGTGGCTTGCAGTTTGTGTGATGAAATAGGATTTGTGTGTGCCATGGACATACATTACAGCTTCTGCTTTCAGGTGACTTAACATTGCCATGCACAGACATTTCAGACATTTGCAAAAAAATTCTGTCCCAGCTACATCATTCAGTTATTGCATAATCATAACACACCCTCCGTTAACCAAAAATAATGAATCAGTCAGCGGATTATAAAGGAAGTAGTTGTTCAATTAGACATGTCCAAATCAGACATGCACCTCTTCCTTTGGGCTCCTATAGAGTTGGCTGTACAGGGACAGAACCTCCTGGGCAAGGAGCTCCAGCTCCTCTGTCTTGAAAGCAGGGACCCTGTCACCTGCTTCGTCTGGCATCCTGGCTCCCAGAAGTTGAAAACAGTGGAACCAGATAGACAGAGCCATTGGCTTCACTGAGTACAGTCACACATGTAAGCCTACAGCAGGTACTGTCGTGGAGGGTCCCACTGACTATATGTCTGACATTTTAGGGTATGAAGCTGGGCATTTTTCAATTGTTACTGTGTCACCCGCATTCAAAATGAAGGCTAGCGTATTTCTAAATGTCTGATAAGAACAACACTGTTCTTGGCAAGATATGACACAATAAAATGTGACCTGTGACTGTGTGTGGCATCAATAGTTCTACGAGGGAAGTATTACCTCAGTTGATAGCATTTAAAAAAAAGTAAAAAAAAAAAGAAAATGTGATAATAATGTATTTCAAATGTATTATTTGCACATAATAAAAAAAAATAAAAAATAATTGTTTTTGGAGGTCACAAACTTGATAACCATGTGTGTACATGTATTGGACAATGAAATTCCTAATGTTATCGAGACTATAGCTGTGTGTTGATATTTAAAAAATGGTGTGACCATTTCAGCTGATATTTTCTTTTCCATACATGCAGACCTCTAAACCAAGCAATGGATAGGAGAGGATGGCCCCAGGTGTTCGGGCCCTTTCCAGACCTTGCCACCATGCAGGAAAGGGATGTCATCAAAAAAGTTGGGCTAAATAGGCAAAATGTCAACAGTTGGGGCCTAATCTGCCTCACAATATGAATTCAACAGCCATGACACCAAAAGTGAAACTATTAGCGATACTGCATTTTGTGACAACTGACACGTTTCAATACACTGTTGTACTATCTGGGGGCATGTCCAAACCAACTGTGCTACAAGACGTCCTTGCTTCCTTGATGAGACACATCAATGGGTACATCCAGTTTCAGCAACAACAGGACTTGGCCACTATGAAGGGAGACTTTTATGCTTTGGGTGGACTAACACATGTGATTGGCACAATGGATGGCACACATATTATCTTGGTGTCAGCACATGCAAGGGAACAGGTCTGATGCAATCGGAAGAACTTCTATTTCATCAATGTACAAGTTGTCTGCTTACCCGATTTATATATATTAAGTGTGTGTGCCTCCTTCCCTGGGTCAACACATGATTAATTTGTACTACGAAACAGCACCATACCGATGCTGATGTCACAATTTGGACCAGAGAGGGCCTGGCTTGTTGGTAAGTTTAATATGACTTAATGATTTCTTGTCTGAATCCAAGTTTACGAAGGGGCAATGTTGTGATGTAAATAACCTGTTGATGTGTTGCTTCATATAACAGACTCAGCTTATCCTAACTAACCATGGTTATTGGCACTGCTGAGGAATCAAAAAATGCCAGGGCGAAGTCCACTTTATTGAGGCACATGGAAGAACCCGGAAGGCAGTTGAGCAGGCTTTTGGGCACTTTAAGGCCAGGTTTAGGTGCCTGGACAACACCAGTAGAGCCTTCCTCTACTCACCTGACAAGATGTGCCAAATCACGATTGTCTATTGAATGCTACATAACATTGCCCTGCGTTGGAGCATTCCTAACGAGGGAGACCATGATGAGCCACTATGTGAGGATGTTGTCAGAACAACTTGTGACCTAGGAAACATATTAATCTGCAAGGGTAATTCATTAGGAAAGTTCAGTGCAGGGTAGTCCAAGGCAAAGATGTTAGTAGATCAGAGTTTCTCTACACTGAGTACTGTGGTCATTGAAAGAGATGAACTTTGGCTGTGCTCAGTATTTGTGTCCTGATAATTTGTCATTTGAGTCAGATTCATTATATGAAATCATTAATGATACCTTGTTATTCTGTTTCAGGGTCCTTAACCAGGTCATCTTCATTTGGACAGTTTAAAGTTGTGAACACGTGTTGATCCTGGGACAGACACCCACTTGAAATGGATAAATCTTGTAAAGAGACAACTTGCACTCCGATAGTATGGAAGTTCAGAAGATTGTATAAGATCTGTTGTTTGTGTAATGAAGTTTAAAGTTGTGAACACGTGTTGATCCTGGGACAGACACCCACTTGGAATGGACAAATCTTGAAAAGAGACAACTTGCACTCCGATAGTATGGAAGTTCAGAAGATTGTATAAGATCTGTTGTTTGTGTAATGATGCCATCAAGGCAATATGTGTAACTTAACTTGGTCAAACCACGTGTATGTAAAGCCCTAGAATACTGCTCTTCTTTTACATTGGCTAACTCTTCAGTTCGGGGACAGTGGAGGTAGCTCTTGGTGTGTCTCCTCATAGTCAATAGAAGTTTTTGTTTGCTCACGACTGAATAGTGAATGTGTCATTGCACCAGATACTGCCACAGTATCCTGTAATGGTCATGTGGTCTCAAATATTGTTATTGCCATGATGTAGACTATTGGTGTTATGGATCTAGAATTCCTTTTGTGAGGGCAAGATCGATGGCTCCATCTGAGGTCATGCATCAGTGATAGTTTGCCTATTTAATTTAATCCCATTGAATATTCCCTTTCCTCCATGGTTTCAAGTTTGTGGAGCTTATAACCCTGAAAGACACAGACTATTGGGGTTAGACCTAGTTATTGAAAGCCACATTTCATTTTTTTAAGGACTTGTTGCCAACATTTGTATGTTCCAAACACATAATATATATATATAATTTTTTTTAATATGATGGATAACACTTTACCTCTTTGTAATTTCAAATGTTCTTTAGCAAATAAATGTTCAGAGGAAATTACTACATGATGGTGGAGAACAGACATGACAAATGAAAGGCCACAATAAATAGAACAATCATCTTGTATTTTGTGTCTATTCCATATTTTAGCATGTCACAAAGAAACAGAAATGTCAGCCAAAAATGTGGAAATGAAACAAATAAGTCTATCATGGTGGATGAAAGTATGGTAGTAGAGCCTAAAACAGTTTGAAGTCAAATGTACAAAATACAACTGTCCTCAGAAAAGGTAAATGTGTCTCTGAAATAGTCCAGAGAGTGAATGCTAGATGCACACTGAAGGAATGTAGGATGTGCGTCTCTTGGAGATGGTGGTGGTGGTCTTGCCATCCTCTCCTTGTAGTCCAGATGACCATCTCCTCCTGGGTGGAGAGGGACACGGGTGCAGGGACTGGGTGGGAGGAGCAGGATCCTCATGTAGCAGAGTCTTCCTGTCTGTGGCTGGCAGGGTTGTAATATTGCCAGATGTAGAGGGTACACAGACATGGGCAGATGGAATAGGAAAAGCCATGCTCACGTGGTGGTATATGCCATACAGCACACCAGTCAAGGAGCTCAAATATTTATTATGATTACATTTTTCCAATATGAGCTCCATCTGTGCATCCTTGATTTCCCTAAGCTCAGTTACTACCTGGCCCATCAGGACTTGGGAATGTTGTACTTCTCTTAAGACTTGGTCAATGGCGGTCTGGCTGAAAAAGTCACCAGTAGCCTCACATGGCTGACCCACAGATTCCTTTCAATGACCTCTACCCTGACTACCCTCTGTCCTTGAAGCATATTGCCCTATCCCACTGCTTCCTGGCAGAATGGGAGGCAGTGGTAGTGTGTTCCAAACAGCAGTCAGGGCTGAGGGTCACAAGATTTTTGGACATAGGAAGTAGAGGTATTCATTGGCTGGGTGAAAGAGGCTGGCCTGGTTTGTAGTGGGTACCAGAGGTACTTACACCATATACCAGGTCCTGTTATCCCTTATTAGTGTATGTAGTCAGTGCCTACAAGCCAGGCTCTCTAGTGGTAGTGTGGATGAGCAGCCAAGGCCTAACTAGGAGACATGCAAAGCTCATGCAATATCACTACAGTCACACATGAAAGAAAATACTCAATGGTGCAAAAATAAAGGTACTTTATTTTGGTGACACACTGCCAAATATACCTTAGAGACTGCACTCCATTAGGAGGTAAGTAATATACACAATATGTACACTAGTATCCAAAAACAGGTAAGTAAACACTTGAGAAAGCGTGCAAAGAGTGAAAATCACAATAGTTAGTATTGGGCTGGGGGGAACACAAACAATATACTAAGAAAATGGAATGTGAATGTCGGTTTCCCAACTACGCAAGTGTAGTGTGTAGAGGGGCACTGGGAGTGTCAGAAAACCCCAAAGGTAAGTAATAGAACCCACCCAAGAAGCCCAGGAAAGTAGGATTAAACACAAGACCTTTCCTAGAACACACAAGAAAATGAAGAAGATAGTGCAAGAACCAGAGGAGACTGCAAGAAACCAATGATGGATTCTGGGACCTGAAGACCTGTAGAAGAAGGGGACCAAGTCCAGGAAGCACAGAAGAGTATAGGAAGAACAGGAGCCCCTACTAACCCGGATGAAGGTGCAAAAGAAGAACCACCTTGGTAAGCACAAAGCTCGCTGTCAGCTGTAAATGTGCTGTCCAGTCCCAGGAAGGACCAGGCTGACTCTACCCAGGAGGGGGGGACAGAGGGAGCTCTCAGCATTACAGAGAGCCCATGGAAGACCTGGCAGTGCAAACAGGGGTCCCACAGCACGGAGACAAAGAAGGTGCAAATGGAGGCCCCCGCAGCACGTCACAAAGGGATCTCACGCCGCCGGAGAACCACTCAGGGAGCTGTGCATAGCAAGATGGAGTGCTTGGGGCCAGAGCTGTGCTGTGCGTGAAGAACTTCATGGAAAGCTGCACACAGGCCTTGGCAACTGCAAGTCACGCGTTGCACGGGGGTACTGTCTTGTGTGGAGTGGCAAGCCCTTACTTCCACCAAAGTTGAAAAGCTGGACTCCGAGACAGACGGGACCACTTCAGTCTGCCACCCGTCACTCCACTGGAGATTCCTTTATTCTTCTGGTGCAGGCTGTCCTATGAGGATGCAAGACCGGGAAGCAGTTGCAGTTTCTGGCAGGAGCTGAAGATACAATGTTGCAGAAGTTGTCTTAGCTTCTTTTGTTTCAATTTGTAGAGTTCCTAGAGGGTCCAGATGTAGTTTATTTGGTAAGAAGGTGAAGTAAAGGACACAGACGATTCCTGCTGGAGTCTTGCAAACCGAATCTGAAGAAACACCCAAAGGAGAGACCCTAAATAGCCCTGAAAGGGGGATTGGTCACCTTACCAGGTAAGCACCTATCAGGGTAGGGCCCTGACATCACCTGCTGGCACTGGCGACTCAGGTGCTCCCAGAGTTCCCTGCCCATCCTGAAGACAAGATGGCAGAGACCAGGGTACCTTTGGAGGAGCTTTGAGCACCACCCCTGGGGTGGCGATGGACAGGGAGTGGCCCATTCCCTTTCCTTTGTCCAGTATTGTGCCAGAGCAGGGACTCGGGGTCCCTGAACCAGTATAGACTGGATTATGCAAGGAGGCCACCACCTTTGGTGAGAATAATGGGACTTATGCCAGCAATGGTGGAAGGTTAGCCAGAAATAATGTAAACAAAGTTGCTGCTAGGAAACATCCCAGTTGCAATCCATTATTAATTAGTATCTTATCGGATAGTGTGGTTTCATAATCTAATTCAATTCTGGCCCAGTCTGAGCAAGGCAGTTCTCTTATTTTAGAAAGTAAACACAGACACAGGTCGAACGTAGCAGTTTTTAACTCAACAATTCTCTGTTTAAAAGACAAGTGTTGCTCTAAAATTCACAAAGCATTAGAAAAAAATGCCCCCATTGCTCTAAAATGTTTTGAGCCATTACTCATGAACTCAAGCAATGATCGATGGTTGAATGACCATCCCTGAAGCCACCCTGTTCTATTGGGATTAGTTTGCTTTCCTGAATTAAATCCTTTCTGGCTTGCTGTATTTTTTGTCATGCACAGTTTCTATCAGAGTGGTCAAAAAAGAGTTTTTTGGTAATGCTGCATTATCCTTTTCATGGATCAGATTAGTTACAACCCCTTTCCAACTACCAGGGAAATTTAACCCATCATCTATATTTGTTATGATAGTCACTGCTGTGAGCTTAATACGATTTAAGAAATGTGTAG
Organism: Pleurodeles waltl; assembly: GCF_031143425.1. Taxonomy (NCBI): domain Eukaryota; kingdom Metazoa; phylum Chordata; class Amphibia; order Caudata; family Salamandridae; genus Pleurodeles; species Pleurodeles waltl. Next base: position 920,723,141 of record NC_090447.1, read on the forward strand.
TATGTGTCATGTTGCTAGGGTCACTGCGATACTCTGGCAGTTTTCCAGTTAGAGTAAATCCTTAGACTCTCCTAGAAAGGATTTCCATATATCTTCTGGAATTATACTAATAAATCCTAGATGACTCTTCAATATACCATATCATACTCTTTTTAAAATTTCCCTGCTATCAATTGAATTGATGGCATCTGGCTTGTTGGAACACCTTTTATAATATTCTGATTTCTTACTTTGCAACAAATTCCTTTATTCACGGAATAATTGAATTTTTTACATTCTCTTGAACAAGTTTTTCTTTTGGTCCCTTTGATCATTTTATTGCATCTTTCTTAACTTACTTTTAAATGTTTCCTATTTGCATCAGACACTCAGTAAAATAATGCGGATGTGTGCGTAAATGGATGAATGCATGCGTGTATATATGTGTGGATGAGTGTGTGTCTGCGTGTGTGTGAATGGAGGGGTGTGGATGCTGGGGGGTGGGTGGTGTTTCAAGAGGTGGGGGGAGGGGGCCTCCTATCAGTGACAGGGAAGGAATTCCCTGTCACTGATACGGCCTACTGCTATGTTTTTTTGTGGCATTATGTGCCACGAAAATCATGGCGGTTGGCAAGGTCATTATACCGCCGGCATCACAATCGCGGTCGTTGGTTATCTCCAGCCCGGTGGCTGTTACCGCCATGGCAGTCGGAGTGGTACATTGGCAGATTGGCTTCAACCAACCTGCCAATGTCATAATAATGGTAAGTACTGCCAGCTTGTTGGCGGTACTACCACCACATTAGCTCGGACCGCCGGGGTCATAATGACCCCCTTAATATTTAAAGCTGGTCTTCCTACTATAAATGTAGTACTGAAGCTGCCATAGTAAATACAAGTACTTTTCTTCTAAATTGACTGAAAGGTGGAGTTGAAAGTCTTGTGTAAGAGGAATATCTTATTATTGCATCATTTATTGTTTCGAGATTCAAGGCCCAATTTAATTATTGGTGACAAATTTAGAAATGTCAGTTGAGTAAATGGACATTTCAAGCATGAAGGCGGTTCCTGTGAATGCTGTGGGACACTTTCCTATGGCTTCGTCAAACATGATGGAGCCATACAGCAAATTTTCCAAAGTTTTTTTTATTTTTAAGTCCAAAAAAAACCAACGTTATCTCCCATAGTGAGGGGGGGGCATTTTTTGTTTTTAACTGTCCCTTACTTCCAGGGTTTTTCTGGTGGAGATGGGCAGGGAAAATGGCTATATATCAACACATCTTAATTTAGTGAAAGGACATGTAGACAATTCTTAATCCATCTGGCCTTCTGAAGAGTTTGGCCCTGGTAGAGATGGAATTGTCTCAGCCGTGTTCAAACTATGGTCTGCCCTCTTTTAAATTTGGTGGCTGACCATCATGTTGGGGTAAGCACAACCCGTCACCATTGCGGTAGAGCATTCTTACCATCAACATTTAAATTTAAATTTTTGGTTCTAAAAGCCAGTGGTCCCTCCTTATTAACGTTACAATCTAGAAAGCAGTGACTGAGCCAAAAAATCTAGCTGAATTAAACATATAAGCAATTGGGTAATGCTGGTTTTCATTTTGGGCAGTCTGTGTTGCTGGTCTGTCTACTTAAAATTGACCATTTAGACTTATTGTAATTGAATCTATATAATGGTTATGATGCCATTGAAGAGCTTTAAGGTGAGTGGGACACTTCCTAGCAACTTAAGGTTTGTGGTAGATAAAGTGTTTTTGTTGGTTTGGGGGAATAGTCATGTGCTCTCAAGAAATCCTTTCAGACGTTTACTCCTTTTTCTTTGTGGTAGACTAAATTAATTGGAGTTAGGTGTGATCGTTAATAGGGGGTTATGACTTTCTTATAAATGGTTGGTGAGATAAATACAGAGACAGGTAGAGAGTAAGTATTGATAGGCTGCCGGTATAGGGTTAGGGAAAGAAATACAGGAGGCCTATTGTAGCCATGGTGAGAAGGGATGAATGTGGTTACAAAGGTTCTAGATCTAGTTATGTTTAGAACTGAAAAAGTGAAGGCAAATGTAAACTTGTGAAAAATTGTTTCTTCAGAATTAGAGTTATTGCCCAGCAGAACTAGTTCTACAACTTTTTATGGAAATATGAGATTCACATTGGGAAATCTGGGCTGCTTCACATTAAAATGTTTAATAATATAATTTAGTCTGCTAGAGAAGACCTTAATTAAGTAGTAGAGTTGTAGCATGATCTGTTGATGCCATATTTCCTAAGCTGTTATGGGTTTATGTTTATTGAGGAAATGTATTCACCTAAACTAGCCACACTTTTTTCTTGTGTATAGGAGCAGCAGTTGCCAGACTTAGGGGGTCATTCCGACGCCGGCGGGTGGCGGGCGCCGCCTGCCGGGCGGAGACTGCCAGAAGACCGCACCGCGGTCAAATGACCGCGGCGGTCATTCTGACTTTCCGGCTGGGCCGGCGGGCGACCGCCAAAAGGCCGCCCGCCGGCCCAGCGGGAAAGACCCAGCAACAATGAAGCCGGCTCCGAATGGAGCCGGCGGAGTTGCTGGGGTGCGACGGGTGCAGTGGCACCCGTCGCGATTTTCAGTGTCTGCCAAGCAGACACTGAAAATCTTGCTGGGGCCCTGTTAGGGGGCCCCTGCACTGCCCATGCCAGGGCAGGGCATGCCAGGGGCCCCACAACACCCGTTCCCGCCAGCCTCTTCCTGGCGGTGTAAACCGCCAGGAACAGGCTGGCAGGAAGGGGGTCGGAATCCCCAGCGCCGCCATGGAGGATTCCTTTGGCCAGGGGAAAACCGTCGGGAAACCACCGGTTTCCCTTTTCTGACCGCGGCTTTACCGCTGCAGTCAGAATTGGCCAGGAAGCACCGCCAGCCTGTTGGCGGTGCTTCCGTGGTCGTTGGCCCTGGCGGTCAATGACCACCAGGGTCAGAATGACCCCCTTAATCTTGCACCATATTTGCTATTTTTATTTTGCAGATTGTAGAAGAAGAAACTTGCCTCAAATCAAGTTTTTTTTAATGGGGCATCCCTGAATGTAGAACAGAATTGTGAGAAAAGACCCCTTTTTTGTGGTAACCTTCATTTTTATGAATGTTATTGTTTTTTTAGGCTCTTTACACTTGGACACTACTGTCCAGTGCCCAGTGCATATAGAAACTGGCTAGTCCTTGACTGGCATACTGACCTTTCCTATTAGGCAATGCAGAAACAATACCTATGACATGGAAAGTTAAATGTAAAGAGTGAACTGCAGAATGTATTGTGTGAACCACCATTGTGACACAGAAAAGCATGACTTCCTGCCTATTGTACCCATAAAATAGGGTATTTAAAAGTAGGACATGCAGAAATCTAATGTACCTGCAGTGACACTTCCCAAAAGCTATCTTTCCTATGTTAGGCCTAGGCTGTCCTACAAGTGAATTAAAGTATAGATTAAAATATTATTTCTGCTTGTCCAGGTTTCGGACCAGCTAGAAAAATTGTCCATATTAAGAGCCCAATTTAAATGTGACGGTGAATTTTTAGGAAACATAACTTTGAGAAAGTTACCTTTTACCTTATGGAAGCTCCTGTAGGCTAATTTGCATTAGCTCCCCATCAGTAGCCTAGACATTGGGACTTCTTATTTCACTCACACCTCTAGACAGGCACATAGGCTTTGTATAAAGGGAGAAAGGGTTTCTGTGTCTTGGATTTCAACAGTAAAGTGCACTGTGGGAGTGTTGCAGCAGGGCAAAGAGGAACTACTGAAAAATTGGTTAGGGTTACCCCATGTAACTTTCATCACATTAGTGAGGGAAGAACTAGGTGTCACCCTACCCATTAGCTAGTGCTAACTATATAGGTGGCACCCGAAAACATTCTCCTGAGAACATCTTCTGGACCTTTGGAAGAACAGCAGAAGTACTGTACCTGCTGTTTGAGGCCTGTGAGCAGGCCAAAAGGGCTGGACCTTCTCCCTCTTACACCCAGGACAAAGAAGTGGACTCCAAGGGTCAGCTGGCTGACCTCCGTTAAGGTTACAGGGACACAATATTCTGCATGAGACCTTTTTCCTGAAGTGCCCATCTGACCAGTTGCAAATATACTTGGACTGGAATCTGCTGAGAGCCTCTTCTGAAGTGAGTCCTGACGCCTAAATGCTGTCCCTAAGATCTGGTGACCCTCGGCTATATCTAACTCATTGTACAATCTCTGAAAACATCTAAAAAATCTGACTTCCAGCCACCAGCGGGCCAACCACTTTAGCCGATCCAACCAAGATGTAACTTCACTGGGCTGCAGAAACACATTTCTCCCACTTTGAAATTTTACACAGGAGTATATATATTCCAGCTGCTTCTCCACAGAAAGGTATAGAGGCTTTTGTAAATCATTGTTGGACACAACCAGCAGCTTTGTCCACTGGAGGATTTTGAGCTGTGAAAAAGAATGTGGAAGGCTGAAGGTGTGAAAAGTTGTCAGACGAGAAAAATGTCCAGTAGATAAATTTGACTTTTCCCCACTTTGAGGTTTTCTCCCCAAAACCAGTGCCTTTAGCAGGACCTTGTCTGATGGGTATCTGGCTTCAGGAATACTTCTTGCAAACTCTCTGCAACTTTGCTTCACTGAAGAACTTTAAACTCTTCGCTGCCAGGCCTTTTCCTCCTCCTGTGCCGAGCCTTTTTATGGCTATTTGGGTCAGTTCGCGCTTAGGCCCTCATAACTTTTTGTTCACATAAGCTACCCACGCAAAATTTGTGTCCTTTTTTTCAAACATCCTAGGGATTCTAGAGGTACCCAGACTTTGTGGGTTCCCCAGAAGGAGGTCAAGAAATTAGACAAAATACAGTGAAAAGTTCGTTTTTTTTCAAAAAAATGGGAAAAAGGGTCTGCAGAAGAAGGCTTGTGTTTTTTTCCCTGAAAATGGCATCAACAAAGGGTTTGTGGTGCTAAAATCACCAGCTTCCCAGCTTTCAGGAACAGGCAGACTTGAATCTGAAAACCCAATTTTTCAGCACAATTTTGGCATTTTACTGGGACATACCCCATTTTTACGATTTTTTGTGCTTTCAGCCTCCTTCCAGTCAGTGACAGAAATGGGTGTAAAACCAATGCTGGATCCCAGAAACCAAAACGTTTCTGATAAGTAGACAAACTTTTGAATTCAGCAAGCGTTAATTTGTGTAGATCCTACAAGGGTTTCCTACAGAAAATAACAACTGAACAAAAAAAATATTAAAATTGAGGTGACAAAAACTGCAAATTTTCTCTACGTTTTACTCTGCAACTTTTTCCTGCAATGTCAGATTTTTCAAAGCAATATACCATGTTGTCTGCTGGACTCTTCTGGTTGAGGGGATATATAGGGCTTGTAGGTTCATCAAGAACTCTAGGTACCCAGAGCCAATAAATGAGATGCACCCTGCAGTGGGTTTTCATTCTATACCGGGTAAACAGCAATTCATTTGCTGAAATATAAAGAGTAAAAAATAGCTATCAAGAAAACCTTTGTATTTCCAAAAATGGGCACAAGATAAGGTGTTGAGGAGCAGTGGTTATTTGCACATCTCTGAATTCCGGGGTGCCCCTACTAGCATGTGAATTACAGGGCATTTCTCAAATAGACGTCTTTTTTACACACTCTCTTCCATTTGGAAGGAAAAAATGTAGAGAAAGACAAGGGGCAATAACACTTGTTTTGCTATTCTATGTTTCCCCAAGTCTCCCGATAAAAATGATACCTCACTTGTGTGGGTAGGCCTAGCGCCCGCGACAGGAAATGCCCCAAAACACAACGTGGACACATCCCATTTTTTGACAGAAAACAGAGGTGTTTTTTGCAAAGTGCCTACCTGTAGATTTTGGCCTCTAGCTCAGCCGGCACCTAGGGAAAACTACCAAACCTGTGCATTTTGAAAACTAGAGACCTAGGGGAATCCAAGATGGGGTGACTTGTGGGGCTCTGACCAGGTTCTGTTACCCAGAATCCTTTGCAAACCTCAAAATTTGGCTAAAAAAACACATTTTCCTCACATTTCGGTGACAGAAAGTTCTGGAATCTGAGAGGAGCCACAAATTTCCTTCCACCCAGCGTTCCCCAAGTCTCCTGATAAAAATTATACCTCACTTGTGTGGGTAGGCATAGCGCCAGTAACAGGAAATGCCCCAAAACACAACGTGGACACATCCCATTTTTTGACAGAAAACAGAGGTGTTTTTTGCAAAGTGCCTACCTGTAGATTTTGGCCTATAGCTCAGCCGCTACCTAGGGAAACCTACCAAACCTGTGCATTTTTGAAAACTAGAGATCTAGGGGAATCCAAGATGGGGTGACTTGTGGGTCTCCGACCAGGTTCTGTTGCCCAGAATCCTTTGCAAACCTCAAAATTTGGCTACAAAACACACATTTTCCTCACATTTCGGTGACAGAAAGTTCTGGAACCTGAGAGGAGCCACAAATTTCCTTCCACCCAGCGTTCCCCAAGTCTCCTGATAAAAATGATACCTCACTTGTGTGGGTAGGCCTAGCGTCCGTGACAGGAAATGCCCCAAAACACAACGTAGACACATCCCATTTTTTGAAAGAAAACAGAGGTGTTTTTTGCAAAGTGCTACCTGTAGATATTGGCCTCTAGCTCAGCCGCCACCTAAGGAAACCTACCAAGCCTGTGCATTTCTGACAATTAGAGACCTAGGGGAATCCAAGATGGGGTGACTTGTGGGGCTCTGACCAGGTTCTGTTACCCAGAATCCTTTGCAAACCTCAAAATTTGGCAAAATAAACACATTTTCCTCACATTTCGGTGACAGAAAGTTCTGGGATCTTAGAGGAACCACAAATTTCCTTCCACCCAGCGTTCCCCAAGTCTCCTGATAAAAATTATACCTCACTTGTGTGTGTAGGCCTAGCGCCCACGACAGGAAATGCCCCAAAACACAATGTGGACACATCCCATTTTTGGACAGAAAACAGAGGTGTTTTTTGCAAAGTGTCTACCTGTAGATTTTGGCCTCTAGCTCAGCCGCCACCTAGGGAAACCTACCAAACCTGTGCGTTTCTGAAAACTAGAGACCTCGGGAAATCCAAGATGGGGTGACTTGTGGGGCTCTGACCAGGTTCTGTTACCCAGAATCCTTTGCAAACCTCAAAATTTGGCTAAAAAAATCAAATTTTCCTCACATTTCAGTGACAGAAAGTTCTGGGATCTGAGAGGAACCACAAATTTCCTTCCACCCAGCGTTCCCCCAAGTCTCCCAATAAAAATTATACCTCACTTGTGTGGGTAGGCCTTGCGCCCGCGACAGGAAATGCCCCAAAACACAACGTGGACACATTCCATTTTCTGACAGAAAACAGAGGTGTTTTTTGCAAAGTGCCTACCTGTAGATTTTGGCCTCTAGCTCAGCCGCCACCTAGGGAAACCTACCAAACCTGTGCATTTTTTATAACTAGAGACCTAGGGGAATCCAAGATGCGGTGATTTGTGGTGCTCTGACCAGGTTCTGTTACCCAGAATCCTTTGCAAACCTCAAAATTTGGCTAAAAAAAAACATTTTCCTCACATTTCGGTGACAGAAAGTTCTGGAATCTGAGAGGAGCCATACATTTCTTTCCACCCAGTATTCCCCATGTCTCCTGATAAAAATTATACCTCTCTTGTGTGGGTAGGTCTAGCGCCAGCGACAGGAAATGCCCCAAAACACAACGTGGACACATCCCATTTTTTGACAGAAAACAGAGGTGTTTTTTGCAAGGTGCCTACCTGTAGATTTTGGCATCTAGCTCAGCTGCCACCTAGGGAAACCTACCAAACCTGTGCATTTTTGAAAACTAGAGACCTAGGGGAATCTAAGATGGGGTGACTTGTGGGTCTCCGACCACGTTCTGTTACCCAGAATCCTTTGCAAACCTCAAAATTTGGCTAAAAAAACACATTTTCCTCACATTTCGGTGACAGAAAGTTCTGGAATCTGAGAGGAGCCACAAATTTCCTTCCACCCACCGTTCCCTCAAGTCCCCCTATAAAAATGATACCTCACTTGTGTGGGTAAGCCTACCGTCCGCGACAGGAAATGCCCCAAAACACAACGTGGACACATCCCATTTTTTGAGAAACAACAGAGGTGTTTTTTGCAAAGTGCCTACCTGTAGATTTTGGCCTCTAGCTCAGCCGCCACCTAAGGAAACCTACCAAACCTGTGCATTTCTGACAATTAGAGACCTAGGGGAATCCAAGATGGGGTGACTTGTGGGGCTCTGACCAGGTTCTGTTACCCAGAATCCTTTGCAAACCTCAAAATTTGGCTAAAAATTACATTTTCCTCAGATTTCGGTGACAGAAAGTTCTGGGATCTGAGAGGAGCCACAAATTTCCTTCCACCCAGCGTTCCCCCAAGTCTCCCGATAAAAATGAAACCTCACTTGTGTGGGTAGGCCTGGTGCCCGCGACAGGAAATGCCCCAAAACACAACGAGGACACATCCCATTTTTTTTCAGAAAACAGAGGTGTTTTTTGCAAAGTGCCTACCTGTAGATTTTGGCCTCTAACTCAGCCGCCACCTAGGGAAACCTACCAAACCTGTGCATTTTTGAAAACTAGAGACCTAGGGGAATTCAAGATGGGGTGACTTGTGGGGCTTCCACCAGGTTCTGTTGACCAGAATCCTTTGCAAACCTAAAAATTTGGCTAAAAAAACAAATTTTCCTCACATTTCGGTGACAGAAAGTTCTGGAATCTTGGAGGAGCTACAAATTTCCTTCCACCCAGCGTACCCCAAGTCTCCTGATAAAAATGATACCTCACTTGTGTGGGTAGGCCTAGCGCCAGCGACAGGAAATACCCCAAAACACAACGTGGACACATCCCATTTTTTGACAGAAGACAGAGGTGTTTTTTGCAAAGTGCCTACCTGTAGATTTTGGCCTCTAGCTCAGCCGCCACCTAGGGAAACCTACCAAACCTGTGCATTTTTGAAAACTAGAGACCTAGGGGAGTCCAAGATGGGGTGACGTGTGGGGCTCCCACCATGTTCTGTTACCCAGAATACTTTGCAAACCTCAAAATTTGACAAAAAAAACACATTTTCCTCACATTTTGGTGACAGAAAGTTCTGGAATCTGAGTGGAGCCTCAAATTTCCTTCCACCCAGTATTCCCCATGTCTCCTGATAAAAATTATACCTCACTTGTTTGGGTAGGCCTAGCGCCAGCGACAGGAAATTCCCCAAAACACAACGTGGACACATTCCATTTTTTGACAGACAACAGAGGTGTTTTTTGCAAAGTGCCTACCAGTAGATTTTGTCCTCTAGCTCAGCCGCCACCTAGGGAAACCTACCAAACCTGTACATTTTTTAAAACTAGAGACCTAGGGGAGTCCAAGATGTGGGGACTTGTGGGTCTCCGACCAGGATCTGTTACCCAGAATCCTTTGCAAACCTCAAAATGTGGCTAAAAAAACACATTTTCCTCACATTTCGGTGACAGAAAGTTCTGGAATCTGAGAGGAGCCACAAATTTCATTCCACCCAGGGTTCCCCCAAGTCCCCCTATAAAAATGATACCTCACTTGTGTGGGTAGGCCTGGCGCCCGCGACAGGAAATGCCCCAAAACACAACGTGGACCCCATTTTTTGACAGAAAACAGAGGTGTTTTTTGCAAAGTGCCTACCTGTAGATTTTGGCCTCTAGCTCAGCCGCCACCTAGGGAAACCTACCAAACCTGTGCATTTTTGAAAACTAGAGACCTAGGGGAATCCAAGATGCAGTGATTTGTGGTGCTCTGACCAGGTTCTGTTACCCAGAATCCTTTGCAAACCTCAAAATTTGGCTAAAAAAACACATTTTCCTCACATTTCGGTGACAGAAAGTTCTGGAATCTGAGAGGAGCCATACATTTCTTTCCACCCAGCGTTTCCCCAAGCCTCCCGATAAAAATGATACCTCACTTGTGTGGGTAGGCCTAGCGCCCGCGACAGGAAATGCCCCAAAACACAACGTGGACACATCCCATTTTTTGACAGACAACAGAGGTGTTTTTTGAAAAGTGCCTACCTGTAGATTTTGGCCTCCAGCTCAGCCGCCACCTAAGGAAACCTACCAAACCTGTGCATTTCTGACAATTAGAGACCTAGGGGAATCCAAGATGGGGTGACTTGTGGGGCTCTGACCAGGTTCTCTTACTCAGAATCCTTTGCAAACCTCAAAATTTGGCTAAAAAAACACATTTTCCTCACATTTCGGTGACAGAAAGTTCTGGAATCTGAGAGTAGCCACAAATTTCCTTCCACCCAGCGTTCCCCCAAGTCTCCCAATAAAAATGATACCTCACTTGTGTGGGTAGGCTAGGCGCCCGCGACAAGAAATGCCCCAAAACACAACGTGGACACATTCCATTTTTTGACAGAAAACAGAGGTGTTTTTTTGCAAAGTGCCTACCTGTAGATTTTGGCTTCTAGCTCAGCCGCCACCTAGGGAAACCTACCAAACCTGTGCATTTTTGAAAACTAGAGACCTAGGGGAATCTAGGATCGGGTGACTTGTGGGGCTCTGACCAGGATCTGTTACCCAGAATCCTTTGCAAACCTCAAAATGTGGCTAAAAAAACACATTTTCCTCACATTTCGGTGACAGAAAGTTCTGGAATCTGAGAGGAGCCACAAATTTCCTTCCACCCAGCGTACCCCAAGTCTCCTGGTAAAAATTATACCTCACTTGTGTGGGTAGGCCTAGCGCCAGCGACAGGAAATGCCCCAAAACACAACGTGGACACATCCCATTTTTGGACAGAAAACAGAGGTGTTTTTTTGCAAAGTGCCTACCTGTAGATTTTGGCCTCTAGCTCAGCCACCACCTAGGGAAACCTACCAAACCTGTGCATTTTTGAAAACTAGAGACCTAGGGGAATCCAAGATGGGGTGACTTGTGGGGCTCCCACCAGGTTCTGTTACCCAGAATCCTTTGCAAATCTAAAAATTTGGCAACAAAAACACATTTTCCTCACATTTCGGTGACACAAAGTTCTGGAATCTGAGAGGAGCCATACATTTCTTTCCACCCAGCGTTTCCCCAAGCCTCACGATAAAAATGATACCGCACTTGTGTGGGTAGGCCTGGCGCCCGCGACAGGAAATGCCCCAAAACACAACGTGGACACATCCCATTTTTGGACAGAAAACAGAGGTGCTTTTTGCAAAGTGCCTACCTGTAGATTTTGGCCTCTAGCTTAGCCGCCACCTAGGGAAACCTACCAAACCTGTGCATTTTTGATAACTAGAGACCTAGGGGAGTCCAAGATGGGGTGACTTTTGGGTCTCCAACCAGGATCTGTTACCCAGAATCCTTTGCAAACCTCAAAATGTGGCTAAAAAAACACATTTTCCTCACATTTCGGTGACAGAAAGTTCTGGAATCTGAGAGTAGCCACAAATTTCCTTCCACCCAGCGTACCCCAAGTCTCCTGGTAAAAATTATACCTCACTTGTGTGGGTAGGCCTAGCGCCAGCGACAGGAAATGCCCCAAAACACAACGTGGACACATCCCATTTTTGGACAGAAAACAGAGGTGTTTTTTTGCAAAGTGCCTACCTGTAGATTTTGGCCTCTAGCTCAGCCACCACCTAGGGAAACCTACCAAACCTGTGCATTTTTGAAAACTAGAGACCTAGGGGAATCCAAGATGGGGTGACTTTTGGGTCTTCAACCAGGATCTGTTACCCAGAATCCTTTGCAAACCTCAAAATGTGGCTAAAAAAACACATTTTCCTCACATTTCGGTGACAGAAAGTTCTGGAATCTGAGAGGAGCCACAAATTTCCTTCCACCCAGCGTACCCCAAGTCTCCTGGTAAAAATTATACCTCACTTGTGTGGGTAGGCCTAGCGCCAGCGACAGGAAATGCCCCAAAACACAACGTGGACACATCCCATTTTTGGACAGAAAACAGAGGTGTTTTTTTGCAAAGTGCCTACCTGTAGATTTTGGCCTCTAGCTCAGCCACCACCTAGGGAAACCTACCAAACCTGTGCATTTTTGAAAACTAGAGACCTAGGGGAATCCAAGATGGGGTGACTTGTGGGGCTCCCACCAGGTTCTGTTACCCAGAATCCTTTGCAAACCTAAAAATGTGGCTAAAAAAACACATTTTCCTCACATTTCGGTGACCGAAAGTTCTGGAATCTGAGAGGAGCCACAAATTTCCTTCCACCCAGCGTTCCCCAAGTCTCCTGATAAAAATGATATCTCACTTGTGTGGGTAGGCCTAGCGCCCACAACAGGAAATGCTCCAAAACACAACGTGGACACATCGCATTTTTTGACAGAGGTGTTTTTTGCAAAGTGCCTACCTGTAGATTTCGGCCTCTAGCTCAGCCGCCACGTAGGGAAACCTACCAAACCTGTGCATTTTTGAAAACTAGAGACGTAGGGGAATCTAGGATGGGCTGACTTGTGGGGCTCTGACCAGGTTCTGTTACCCAGAATCCTTTGCAAACCTCAAAATTTGGCTAAAAAAACAAATTTTCCTCACATATCGGTGACTGGAAGTTCTGGGATCTGAGAGGAACCACAAATTTCCTTCCACCCAGCGTTCCCCCAAGTCTCACGATAAAAATGATACCTCACTTGTGTGGGTAGGCCTGGCGCCCGCGACAGGAAATGTCCCAATACACAACGTGGACACATTTCATTTTTTGACAGAAAACAGAGGTGTTTTTTGCAAAGTGCCTACCTGTAGATTTTGGCCTCTAGCTCAGCCGCCACCTAGGGAAACCTACCAAACCTGTGCATTTTTGAAAACTAGAGACCTAGGGGAATCCAAGATGCGGTGATTTGTGGTGCTCTGACCAGGTTCTGTTACCCAGAATCCTTTGCAAACCTCAAAATTTGGCAACAAAAACACATTTTCCTCACATTTCGGTGACACAAAGTTCTGGAATCTGAGAGGAGCCATACATTTCTTTCCACCCAGCGTTTCCCCAAGCCTCACGATAAAAATGATACCGCACTTGTGTGGGTAGGCCTGGCGCCCGCGACAGGAAATGCCCCAAAACACAACGTGGACACATTCCATTTTTGGACAGAAAACAGAGGTGTTTTTTGCAAAGTGCCTACCTGTAGATTTTGGTCTCTAGCTCAGCCGCCACCTAGGGAAACCTACCAAACCTGTGCATTTTTTAAAACTAGAGTCCTAGGGGAATCTAGGATGGGGTGACTTGTGGGGGCTCTGACCAGGTTCTGTTACCCAGAATCCTTTGCAAACCTTAAAATTTGGCTAAAAAAACACATTTTCCTCACATTTCGGTGACAGAAAGTTCTGGAATCTGAGAGGAGCCACAAATTTCCTTCCAACCAGCGTTCCCCAAGTCTCCTGATAAAAATGATACCTCACTTGTGTGGGTAGGCCTAGCGCCCACGACAGGAAATGCCCCAAAACACAACGTGGACACATCCCATTTTTTGACAGAAAACAGAGGTGTTTTTTGCAAAGTGCCTACCTGTGGATTTTGGCCTCTAGCTCAGCAGCCACCTAGGGAAACCTACCAAACCTGAGCATTTTTTAAAACTAGAGACCTTGGGAAATCCAAGATGGAGTGACTTGTGGGGCTCTGACCAGGTTCTGTTACCCAGAATCCTTTGCAAACCTCAAAATGTGGCTAAAAAAACAAATTTTCCTCACATTTCGGTGACAGAAAGTTCTGGAACCTGAGAGGAGCCACAAATTTCTTTCCACCCATCGTTTCCCCAAGCCTCCCGATAAAAATGATTGCTCACTTGTGTGCGTAGGCCTAGCGCCAGCGACAAGAAATGCCCCAAAACACAACGTGGACACATCCCATTTTTTGACAGAAAACAGAGGTGTTTTTTGCAAAGTGCCTACCTGTAGATTTTGGCCTCTAGCTCAGCCGCCACCTAGGGAAACCTACCAAACCTGTCCATTTTTGAAAACTAAAGAACTAGGGGAATCCAAGATGAAGTGATTTGTGGTGCTCTGACCAGGTTCTGTTACCCAGAATCCTTTGCAAACCTCAAAATTTGGCTAAAAAAATACATTTTCCTCACATTTCGGTGACAGAAAGTTCTGGAATCTGAGAGGAGCCATACATTTCTTACCACCCAGCGTTTCCCCAAGCCTCCCGATAAAAATGATACCTCACTTGTGTGGGTAGGTCTAGCGCCCGCGACAGGAAATGCCCCAAAACACAACGTGGACACATCCCATTTTTTGACACAAAACAGAGGTGTTTTTTGCAAAGTGCCTACCTGTAGATTTTGGCCTCTAGCTCAGCCGCCACCTAGGGAAACCTACCAAACCTGTGCATTTTTGAAAACTAGAGACCTAGGGGAAACCAAGATGGGGTGACTTGTGGGGCTCTGACCTGGTTCTGTTACCCATAATCCTTTGCAAACCTCAAAATTTGGCTAAAAAAACAAATTTTCCTCACATTTCGGTGACAGAAAGTTCTGGAACCTGAGAGGAGCCACAAATTTCTTTCCACCCAGCGTTTCCCCAAGCCTCCCGATAAAAATGATACCTCACTTGTGTGGGTAGGCCTAGCGCCCGCGACAGGAAATGCCCCAAAACACAACATGGACACATCCCATTTTTGGACAGAAAACAGAGGTGTTTTTTGCAAAGTGCCTACCTGTAGATTTTGGCCTCTAGCTCAGCCACCACCTAGGGAAACCTACCAAACCTGTGCATTTTTGAAAACTAGAGACCTAGGGGAATCCAAGATGCAGTGACGTGTTGTGCTCCCACCATGTTCTCTTACCCAGAATACTTTGCAAACCTCAAAATTTGGCTAAAAAAACACATTTTCCTCACATTTCGGTGACAGAAAGTTCTGGAATCTGAGTGGAGCCACAAATTACCTTCCACCCAGTATTCCCCATGTCTCCTGATAAAAATTATACCTCTCTTGTGTGGGTAGGTCTAGCGCCAGCGACAGGAAATGCCCCAAAACACAACGTGGACACATCCCATTTTTTGACAGAAAACAGAGGTGTTTTTTGCAAGGTGCCTACCTGTAGATTTTGGCATCTAGCTCAGCTGCCACCTAGGGAAACCTACCAAACCTGTGCATTTTTGAAAACTAGAGACCTAGGGGAATCTAAGATGGGGTGACTTGTGGGTCTCCGACCACGTTCTGTTACCCAGAATCCTTTGCAAACCTCAAAATTTGGCTAAAAAAACACATTTTCCTCACATTTCGGTGACAGAAAGTTCTGGAATCTGAGAGGAGCCACAAATTTCCTTCCACCCACCGTTCCCTCAAGTCCCCCTATAAAAATGATACCTCACTTGTGTGGGTAAGCCTAGCGTCCGCGACAGGAAATGCCCCAAAACACAACGTGGACACATCCCATTTTTTGAGAAACAACAGAGGTGTTTTTTGCAAAGTGCCTACCTGTAGATTTTGGCCTCTAGCTCAGCCGCCACCTAAGGAAACCTACCAAACCTGTGCATTTCTGACAATTAGAGACCTACGGGAATCCAAGATGGGGTGACTTGTGGGGCTCTGACCAGGTTCTGTTACCCAGAATCTTTTGCAAACCTCAAAATTTGGCTAAAAATTACATTTTCCTCAGATTTCGGTGACAGAAAGTTCTGGGATCTGAGAGGAGCCACAAATTTCCTTCCACCCAGCGTTCCCCCAAGTCTCCCGATAAAAATGAAACCTCACTTGTGTGGGTAGGCCTGGTGCCCGCGACAGGAAATGCCCCAAAACACAACGAGGACACATCCCATTTTTTTTCAGAAAACAGAGGTGTTTTTTGCAAAGTGCCTACCTGTAGATTTTGGCCTCTAACTCAGCCGCCACCTAGGGAAACCTACCAAACCTGTGCATTTTTGAAAACTAGAGACCTAGGGGAATTCAAGATGGGGTGACTTGTGGGGCTTCCACCAGGTTCTGTTGACCAGAATCCTTTGCAAACCTAAAAATTTGGCTAAAAAAACAAATTTTCCACACATTTCGGTGACAGAAAGTTCTGGAATCTTGGAGGAGCTACAAATTTCCTTCCACCCAGCGTACCCCAAGTCTCCTGATAAAAATGATACCTCACTTGTGTGGGTAGGCCTAGCGCCAGCGACAGGAAATGCCCCAAAACACAACGTGGACACATCCCATTTTTTGACAGAAGACAGAGGTGTTTTTTGCAAAGTGCCTACCTGTAGATTTTGGCCTCTAGCTCAGCCGCCACCTAGGGAAACCTACCAAACCTGTGCATTTTTGAAAACTAGAGACCTAGGGGAGTCCAAGATGGGGTGACGTGTGGGGCTTCCACCATGTTCTGTTACCCAGAATACTTTGCAAACCTCAAAATTTGACAAAAAAAACACATTTTCCTCACATTTTGGTAACAGAAAGTTCTGGAATCTGAGTGGAGCCTCAAATTTCCTTCCACCCAGTATTCCCCATGTCTCCTGATAAAAATTATACCTCACTTGTTTGGGTAGGCCTAGCGCCAGCGACAGGAAATTCCCAAAAACACAACGTGGACACATTCCATTTTTTGACAGAAAACAGAGGTGTTTTTTGCAAAGTGCCTACCAGTAGATTTTGTCCTCTAGCTCAGCCGCCACCTAGGGAAACCTACCAAACCTGTACATTTTTGAAAACTAGAGACCTAGGGGAGTCCAAGATGTGGGGACTTGTGGGTCTCCGACCAGGATCTGTTACCCAGAATCCTTTGCAAACCTCAAAATGTGGCTAAAAAAACACATTTTCCTCACATTTCGGTGACAGAAAGTTCTGGAATCTGAGAGGAGCCACAAATTTCATTCCACCCAGGGTTCCCCCAAGTCCCCCTATAAAAATGATACCTCACTTGTGTGGGTAGGCCTGGCGCCCGCGACAGGAAATGCCCCAAAACACAACGTGGACCCCATTTTTTGACAGAAAACAGAGGTGTTTTTTGCAAAGTGCCTACCTGTAGATTTTGGCCTCTAGCTCAGCCGCCACCTAGGGAAACCTACCAAACCTGTGCATTTTTGAAAACTAGAGACCTAGGGGAATCCAAGATGCAGTGATTTGTGGTGCTCTGACCAGGTTCTGTTACCCAGAATCCTTTGCAAACCTCAAAATTTGGCTAAAAAAACACATTTTCCTCACATTTCGGTGACAGAAAGTTCTGGAATCTGAGAGGAGCCATACATTTCTTTCCACCCAGCGTTTCCCCAAGCCTCCCGATAAAAATGATACCTCACTTGTGTGGGTAGGCCTAGCGCCCGCGACAGGAAATGCCCCAAAACACAACGTGGACACATCCCATTTTTTGACACAAAACAGAGGTGTTTTTTGCAAAGTGCCTACCTGTAGATTTTGGCCTCTAGCTCAGCCGCCACCTAGGGAAACCTACCAAACCTGTGCATTTTTGAAAACTAGAGACCTAGGGGAAACCAAGATGGGGTGACTTGTGGGGCTCTGACCAGGTTCTGTTACCCAGAATCCTTTGCAAACCTAAAAATGTGGCTAAAAAAACACATTTTCCTCACATTTCGGTGACAGAAAGTTCTGGAATCTGAGAGGAGCCACAAATGTCCTTCCACCCAGCGTTCCCCAAGTCTCCTGATAAAAATGATACCTCACTTGTGTGGGCCGGCCTAGTGCCAGCGACAGGAAATGCCCCAAAACACAACGTAGACACATCCCATTTTTTTACAGAAAACAGAGGTGTTTTTTGCAAAGTGCCTACCTGTAGATTTTGGCCTCTAGCTCAGCCGCCACCTAGGGAAACCTACCAAACCTGTGCATTTTTGAAAACTAGAGACCTAGGGGAGTCCAAGATGGGGTGACGTGTGGGGCTTCCACCATGTTCTGTTACCCAGAATACTTTGCAAACCTCAAAATTTGACAAAAAAAACACATTTTCCTCACATTTTGGTAACAGAAAGTTCTGGAATCTGAGTGGAGCCTCAAATTTCCTTCCACCCAGTATTCCCCATGTCTCCTGATAAAAATTATACCTCACTTGTTTGGGTAGGCCTAGCGCCAGCGACAGGAAATTCCCAAAAACACAACGTGGACACATTCCATTTTTTGACAGAAAACAGAGGTGTTTTTTGCAAAGTGCCTACCAGTAGATTTTGTCCTCTAGCTCAGCCGCCACCTAGGGAAACCTACCAAACCTGTACATTTTTGAAAACTAGAGACCTAGGGGAGTCCAAGATGTGGGGACTTGTGGGTCTCCGACCAGGATCTGTTACCCAGAATCCTTTGCAAACCTCAAAATGTGGCTAAAAAAACACATTTTCCTCACATTTCGGTGACAGAAAGTTCTGGAATCTGAGAGGAGCCACAAATTTCATTCCACCCAGGGTTCCCCCAAGTCCCCCTATAAAAATGATACCTCACTTGTGTGGGTAGGCCTGGCGCCCGCGACAGGAAATGCCCCAAAACACAACGTGGACCCCATTTTTTGACAGAAAACAGAGGTGTTTTTTGCAAAGTGCCTACCTGTAGATTTTGGCCTCTAGCTCAGCCGCCACCTAGGGAAACCTACCAAACCTGTGCATTTTTGAAAACTAGAGACCTAGGGGAATCCAAGATGCAGTGATTTGTGGTGCTCTGACCAGGTTCTGTTACCCAGAATCCTTTGCAAACCTCAAAATTTGGCTAAAAAAACACATTTTCCTCACATTTCGGTGACAGAAAGTTCTGGAATCTGAGAGGAGCCATACATTTCTTTCCACCCAGCGTTTCCCCAAGCCTCCCGATAAAAATGATACCTCACTTGTGTGGGTAGGCCTAGCGCCCGCGACAGGAAATGCCCCAAAACACAACGTGGACACATCCCATTTTTTGACACAAAACAGAGGTGTTTTTTGCAAAGTGCCTACCTGTAGATTTTGGCCTCTAGCTCAGCCGCCACCTAGGGAAACCTACCAAACCTGTGCATTTTTGAAAACTAGAGACCTAGGGGAAACCAAGATGGGGTGACTTGTGGGGCTCTGACCAGGTTCTGTTACCCAGAATCCTTTGCAAACCTAAAAATGTGGCTAAAAAAACACATTTTCCTCACATTTCGGTGACAGAAAGTTCTGGAATCTGAGAGGAGCCACAAATGTCCTTCCACCCAGCGTTCCCCAAGTCTCCTGATAAAAATGATACCTCACTTGTGTGGGCCGGCCTAGTGCCAGCGACAGGAAATGCCCCAAAACACAACGTAGACACATCCCATTTTTTTACAGAAAACAGAGGTGTTTTTTGCAAAGTGCCTACCTGTAGATTTTGGCCTCTAGCTCAGCCGCCACCTAGGGAAACCTACCAAACCTGTGCATTTTTGAAAACTAGAGACCTAGGGGAATCCAAGATGGTGTGACTTGTGGGGCTTCCACCAGGTTCTGTTACCCAGAATCCTTTGCAAACCTAAAAATATGGCTAAAAAAACACATTTTCCTCACATTTCGGTGACAGAAAGTTCTGGAATCTGAGAGGAGCCACAAATTTCCTTCCACCCAGCGTACCCCAAGTCTCCTGATAAAAATGATACCTCACTTGTGTGGGTAGGCCTAGCGCCCGCGACAGGAAATGCCCCAAAACACAACGTGGACACATCCCATTTTTGGACAGAAAACAGAGGTGTTTTTTGCAAAGTGCCTATCTGTAGATTTTGGCCTCTAGCTCAGCCGCCACCTAGGGAAACCTACCAAACCTGTGCATTTTTGAAAACTAGAGACATAGGGGAAACCAAGATGGGGTGACTTGTGGGGCTCTGACCTGGTTCTGTTACCCATAATCCTTTGCAAACCTCAAAATTTGGCTAAAAAAACAAATTTTCCTCACATTTCGGTGACAGAAAGTTCTGGAACCTGAGAGGAGCCACAAATTTCTTTCCACCCAGCGTTTCCCCAAGCCTCCCGATAAAAATGATACCTCACTTGTGTGGGTAGGCCTAGCGCCCGCGACAGGAAATACCCCAAAACACAACATGGACACATCCCATTTTTGGACAGAAAACAGAGGTGTTTTTTGCAAAGTGCCTACCTGTAGATTTTGGCCTCTAGCTCAGCCGACACCTAAGGAAACCTACCAAACCTGTGCATTTCTGACAATTAGAGACCTAGGGGAATCCAAGATGGGGTGACTTGTGGGGCTCTGACCAGGTTCTGTTACCCAGAATCCTTTGCAAACCTCAAAATTTGGCTAAAAATGAAATTTTCCTCAGATTTCGGTGACAGAAAGATCTGGGATCTGAGAGGAGCCACAAATTTCCTTCCACCCAGCGTTCCCCCAAGTCTCCCGATAAAAATGAAATCTCACTTGTGTGGGTAGGCCTGGTGCCCACAACAGGAAATGCCCCAAAACACGAGGACACATCCCATTTATTTTCAGAAAACAGAGGTGTTTTTTGCAAAGTGCCTACCTGTAGATTTTGGCCTCTAACTCAGTCGCCACCTAGGGAAACCTACCAAACCTGTGCATTTTGGAAAACTAGAGACCTAGGGGAATTCAAGATGGGGTGACTTGTGGGGCTTCCACCAGGTTCTGTTACCCAGAATCCTTTGCAAACCTAAAAATTGGGCTAAAAAAACACATTTTCCTCACATTTCGGTGACAGAAAGTTCTGGAATCTGAGAGGCGCTACAAATTTCCTTCCTCCCAGCGTACCCCAAGTCTCCTGATAAAAATGATACCTCACTTGTGTGGGTAGGCCTAGCGCCAGCGACAGGAAATGCCCCAAAACACAACGTGGACACATCCCATTTTTTGACAGAAAACAGAGGTGTTTTTTGCAAAGTGCCTACCTGTAGATTTTTGCCTCTAGCTCAGCCGCCACCTAGGGAAACCTACCAAACCTGTGCCTTTTTTAAAACTAGAGACCTAGGGGAATCCAAGATGGGGTGACGTGTGAGGCTCCCACCATGTTCTGTTACCCAGAATACTTTGCAAACCTCAAAATTTGACTAAAAAAACACATTTTCCTCACATTTCGGTGACAGAAAGTTCTGGAATCTGAGTGGAGCCTCAAATTTTCTTCCACCCAGTATTCCCCATGTCTCCTGATAAAAATTATACCTCACTTGTGTGGGTAGGCCTAGCGCCAGCGACAGGAAATGCCCCAAAACACAACGTGGACACATCCCATTTTTTGACAGAAAACAGAGGTGTTTTTTGCAAAGTGCCTACCAGTAGATTTTGTCCTCTAGCTCAGCCGCCACCTAGGGAAACCTACCAAACCTGTGCATTTTTTAAAACTAGAGACGTAGGGGAGTCCAAGATGGGGGGACTTGTGGGTCTCCGACCAGGATCTGTTACCCAGATTCTTTTGCAAACCTCAAAATGTGGCTAAAAAAACAAATTTTCCTCACATTTCGGTGACAGAAAGTTCTGGAATCTGAGAGGAGCCACAAATTTCCTTCCACCCAGCGTACCCCAAGTCTCCTGCTAAAAATTATACCTCACTTGTGTAGGTAGGCCTAGCGCCAGTGACAGGAAATGCCCCAAAACACAACGTGGACACATCCCATTTTTTGACAGAAAACAGAGTTGTTTTTTGCAAAGTGCCTACCTGTAGATTTTGACCTCTAGCTCAGCCGCCTCCTAGGGAAACCTACCAAACCTGTGCATTTTTGAAAACTAGAGACCTAGGGGAATCCAAGATGGGGTGACTTGTGAAGCTCCCACCAGGTTCTGTTACCCAGAATCCTTTGCAAACCTAAAAATTTGGCTAAAAAAACACATTTTCCTCACATTTCGGTGACAGAAAGTTCTGGAATCTGAGAGGAGCCACAAATTTCCTTCCACCCAGCGTACCCCAAGTCTCCTGATAAAAATTATACCTCACTTGTGTGGGTAGGCCTAGCGCCAGCGACAGGAAATGCCCCAAAACACAACGTGGACACATCCCATTTTTTGACAGAAAACAGAGGTGTTTTTTGCAAAGTGCCTACATGAAGATTTTAGCCTCTAGCTCAGCCGCCACCTAGGGAAACCTACCAAACCTGTGCATTTTTTAAAACTAGAGACCTAGGGGAATCCAAGATGGGGTGACTTGTGGGGCTCCCACCATGTTCTGTTACCCAGAATACTTTGCAAACCTCAAAATTTGACAAAAAAAACACATTTTCCTCACATTTTGGTGACAGAAAGTTCTGGAATCTGAGTGGAGCCTCAAATTTCCTTCCACCCAGTATTCCCCATGTCTCCTGATAAAAATTATACCTCACTTGTTTGGGTAGGCCTAGCGCCAGCGACAGGAAATTCCCCAAAACACAACGTGGACACATTCCATTTTTTGACAGAAAACAGAGGTGTTTTTTGCAAAGTGCCTACCAGTAGATTTTGTCCTCTAGCTCAGCCGCCACCTAGGGAAACCTACCAAACCTGTACATTTTTTAAAACTAGAGACCTAGGGGAGTCCAAGATGTGGGGACTTGTGGGTCTCCGACCAGGATCTGTTACCCAGAATCCTTTGCAAACCTCAAAATGTGGCTAAAAAAACACATTTTCCTCACATTTCGGTGACAGAAAGTTCTGGAATCTGAGAGGAGCCACAAATTTCATTCCACCCAGGGTTCCCCCAAGTCCCCCTATAAAAATGATACCTCACTTGTGTGGGTAGGCCTGGCGCCCGCGACAGGAAATGCCCCAAAACACAACGTGGACCCCATTTTTTGACAGAAAACAGAGGTGTTTTTTGCAAAGTGCCTACCTGTAGATTTTGGCCTCTAGCTCAGCCGCCACCTAGGGAAACCTACCAAACCTGTGCATTTTTGAAAACTAGAGACCTAGGGGAATCCAAGATGCAGTGATTTGTGGTGCTCTGACCAGGTTCTGTTACCCAGAATCCTTTGCAAACCTCAAAATTTGGCTAAAAAAACACATTTTCCTCACATTTCGGTGACAGAAAGTTCTGGAATCTGAGAGGAGCCATACATTTCTTTCCACCCAGCGTTTCCCCAAGCCTCCCGATAAAAATGATACCTCACTTGTGTGGGTAGGCCTAGCGCCCGCGACAGGAAATGCCCCAAAACACAACGTGGACACATCCCATTTTTTGACAGACAACAGAGGTGTTTTTTGAAAAGTGCCTACCTGTAGATTTTGGCCTCCAGCTCAGCCGCCACCTAATGAAACCTACCAAACCTGTGCATTTCTGACAATTAGAGACCTAGGGGAATCCAAGATGGGGTGACTTGTGGGGCTCTGACCAGGTTCTCTTACTCAGAATCCTTTGCAAACCTCAAAATTTGGCTAAAAAAACACATTTTCCTCACATTTCGGTGACAGAAAGTTCTGGAATCTGAGAGTAGCCACAAATTTCCTTCCACCCAGCACTCCCCCAAGTCTCCCAATAAAAATGATACCTCACTTGTGTGGGTAGGCTAGGCGCCCGCGACAAGAAATGCCCCAAAACACAACGTGGACACATTCCATTTTTTGACAGAAAACAGAGGTGTTTTTTTGCAAAGTGCCTACCTGTAGATTTTGGCCTCTAGCTCAGCCGCCACCTAGGGAAACCTACCAAACCTGTGCATTTTTGAAAACTAGAGACCTAGGGGAATCTAGGATCGGGTGACTTGTGGGGCTCTGACCAGGATCTGTTACCCAGAATCCTTTGCAAACCTCAAAATGTGGCTAAAAAAACACATTTTCCTCACATTTCGGTGACAGAAAGTTCTGGAATCTGAGAGGAGCCACAAATTTCCTTCCACCCAGCGTACCCCAAGTCTCCTGGTAAAAATTATACCTCACTTGTGTGGGTAGGCCTAGCGCCAGCGACAGGAAATGCCCCAAAACACAACGTGGACACATCCCATTTTTGGACAGAAAACAGAGGTGTTTTTTTGCAAAGTGCCTGCCTGTAGATTTTGGCCTCTAGCTCAGCCACCACCTAGGGAAACCTACCAAACCTGTGCATTTTTGAAAACTAGAGACCTAGGGGAATCCAAGATGGGGTGACTTGTGGGGCTCCCACCAGGTTCTGTTACCCAGAATCCTTTGCAAATCTAAAAATTTGGCAACAAAAACACATTTTCCTCACATTTCGGTGACACAAAGTTCTGGAATCTGAGAGGAGCCATACATTTCTTTCCACCCAGCGTTTCCCCAAGCCTCACGATAAAAATGATACCGCACTTGTGTGGGTAGGCCTGGCGCCCGCGACAGGAAATGCCCCAAAACACAACGTGGACACATCCCATTTTTGGACAGAAAACAGAGGTGCTTTTTGCAAAGTGCCTACCTGTAGATTTTGGCCTCTAGCTCAGCCGCCACCTAGGGAAACCTACCAAACCTGTGCATTTTTTAAAACTAGAGACCTAGGGGAATCTAGGATGGGGTGACTTGTGGGGGCTCTGACCAGGTTCTGTTACCCAGAATCCTTTGCAAACCTTAAAATTTGGCTAAAAAAACACATTTTCCTCACATTTCGGTGACAGAAAGTTCTGGAATCTGAGAGGAGCCACAAATTTCCTTCCACCCAGCGTTCCCCAAGTCTCCTGATAAAAATTATACCTCACTTGTGTGGGTAGGCCTAGCGCCCACGACAGGAAATGCCCCAAAACACAACGTGGACACATCCCATTTTTTGACAGAAAACAGAGGTGTTTTTTGCAAAGTGCCTACCTGTAGATTTTGGCCTCTAGCTTAGCCGCCACCTAGGGAAACCTACCAAACCTGTGCATTTTTGATAACTAGAGACCTAGGGGAGTCCAAGATGGGGTGACTTTTGGGTCTCCAACCAGGATCTGTTACCCAGAATCCTTTGCAAACCTCAAAATGTGGCTAAAAAAACAAATTTTCCTCACATTTCGGTGACAGAAAGTTCTGGAATCTGAGAGTAGCCACAAATTTCCTTCCACCCAGCGTACCCCAAGTCTCCTGGTAAAAATTATACCTCACTTGTGTGGGTAGGCCTAGCGCCAGCGACAGGAAATGCCCCAAAACACAACGTGGACACATCCCATTTTTGGACAGAAAACAGAGGTGTTTTTTTGCAAAGTGCCTACCTGTAGATTTTGGCCTCTAGCTCAGCCACCACCTAGGGAAACCTACCAAACCTGTGCATTTTTGAAAACTAGAGACCTAGGGGAATCCAAGATGGGGTGACTTTTGGGTCTTCAACCAGGATCTGTTACCCAGAATCCTTTGCAAACCTCAAAATGTGGCTAAAAAAACACATTTTCCTCACATTTCGGTGACAGAAAGTTCTGGAATCTGAGAGGAGCCACAAATTTCCTTCCACCCAGCGTACCCCAAGTCTCCTGTTAAAATTATACCTCACTTGTGTGGGTAGGCCTAGCGCCAGCGACAGGAAATGCCCCAAAACACAACGTGGACACATCCCATTTTTGGACAGAAAACAGAGGTGTTTTTTTGCAAAGTGCCTACCTGTAGATTTTGGCCTCTAGCTCAGCCACCACCTAGGGAAACCTACCAAACCTGTGCATTTTTGAAAACTAGAGACCTAGGGGAATCCAAGATGGGGTGACTTGTGGGGCTCCCACCAGGTTCTGTTACCCAGAATCCTTTGCAAACCAAAAAATGTGGCTAAAAAAAAACATTTTCCTCACATTTCGGTGACAGAAAGTTCTGGAATCTGAGAGGAGCCACAAATTTCCTTCCACCCAGCGTTCCCCAAGTCTCCTGATAAAAATGATACCTCACTTGTGTGGGTAGGCCTAGCGCCCACGACAGGAAATGCTCCAAAACACAACGTGGACACATCGCATTTTTTGACAGAAAACAGAGGTGTTTTTTGCAAAGTGCCTACCTGTAGATTTCGGCCTCTAGCTCAGCCGCCACGTAGGGAAACCTACCAAAACTGTGCATTTTTGAAAACTAGAGACGTAGGGGAATCTAGGATGGGCTGACTTGTGGGGCTCTGACCAGGTTCTGTTTCCCAGAATCCTTTGCAAACCTCAAAATTTGGCTAAAAAAACACATTTTCCTCACATTTCGGTGACAGAAAGTTCTGGAATCTGAGAGGAGCCACAAATTTCCTTCCACCCAGCGTTCCCCAAGTCTCCTGATAAAAATGATGCCTCACTTGTGTGTTTAGGCCTAGCGCCCACGACAGGAAATGCCCCAAAACACAACATGGACACATCCCATTTTTTGACAGAAAACAGAGGTGTTTTTTGCAAAGTGCCTATCTGTAGATTTTGGCCTCTAGCTCAGCCGCCACCTAGGGAAACCTACCAAACCTGTGCATTTCTGAAAACTAGAGACCTCGGGAAATCCAAGATGGGGTGACTTGTGGGGCTCTGACCAGGTTCTGTTACCCAGAATCCTTTGCAATCTTCAAAATTTCGCTAAAAAAGACACATTTTCCTCACATTTCAGTGACAGAAAGTTCTGGAATCTGAGAGGAGCCACAAATTTCCTTCCACACAACGTTCCCCAAGTCTCCTGATAAAAATGATACCTCACTTGTGTGGGTAGGCCTAGCGCCAGCGACAGGAAATGCCCCAAAACACAACGTGGATACATCCCATTTTTTGACAGAAAACAGAGGTGTTTTTTGCAAAGTGCCTACCTGTAGATTTTGGCCTCTACCTCAGCCGCCACCTAGGGAAACCTACCAAACCTGTGCATTTATGACAATTAGAGACCTAGGGGAATCCAAGATGGGGTGACTTGTGGGGCTCTGACCAGGTTCTGTTACCCAGAATCCTTTGCAAACCTCAAAATTTGGCTAAAAAAACAAATTTTCCTCACATATCGGTGACTGGAAGTTCTGGGATCTGAGAGGAACCACAAATTTCCTTCCACCCAGCGTTCCCCCAAGTCTCACGATAAAAATTATACCTCACTTGTGTGGGTAGGCCTGGCGCCCGCGACAGGAAATGTCCCAATACACAACGTGGACACATTTCATTTTTTGACAGAAAACAGAGGTGTTTTTTGCAAAGTGCCTACCTGTAGATTTTGGCCTCTAGCTCAGCCGCCACCTAGGGAAACCTACCAAACCTGTGCATTTTTGAAAACTAGAGACCTAGGGGAATCCAAGATGCGGTGATTTGTGGTGCTCTGACCAGGTTCTGTTACCCAGAATCCTTTGCAAACCTCAAAATTTGGCAACAAAAACACATTTTCCTCACATTTCGGTGACACAAAGTTCTGGAATCTGAGAGGAGCCATACATTTCTTTCCACCCAGCGTTTCCCCAAGCCTCACGATAAAAATGATACCGCACTTGTGTGGGTAGGCCTGGCGCCCGCGACAGGAAATGCCCCAAAACACAACGTGGACACATTCCATTTTTGGACAGAAAACAGAGGTGTTTTTTGCAAAGTGCCTACCTGTAGATTTTGGTCTCTAGCTCAGCCGCCACCTAGGGAAACCTACCAAACCTGTGCATTTTTTAAAACTAGAGTCCTAGGGGAATCTAGGATGGGGTGACTTGTGGGGGCTCTGACCAGGTTCTGTTACCCAGAATCCTTTGCAAACCTTAAAATTTGGCTAAAAAAACACATTTTCCTCACATTTCGGTGACAGAAAGTTCTGGAATCTGAGAGGAGCCACAAATTTCCTTCCAACCAGCGTTCCCCAAGTCTCCTGATAAAAATGATACCTCACTTGTGTGGGTAGGCCTAGCGCCCACGACAGGAAATGCCCCAAAACACAACGTGGACACATCCCATTTTTTGACAGAAAACAGAGGTGTTTTTTGCAAAGTGCCTACCTGTGGATTTTGGCCTCTAGCTCAGCAGCCACCTAGGGAAACCTACCAAACCTGTGCATTTTTTAAAACTAGAGACCTTGGGAAATCCAAGATGGAGTGACTTGTGGGGCTCTGACCAGGTTCTGTTACCCAGAATCCTTTGCAAACCTCAAAATGTGGCTAAAAAAACAAATTTTCCTCACATTTCGGTGACAGAAAGTTCTGGAACCTGAGAGGAGCCACAAATTTCTTTCCACCCATCGTTTCCCCAAGCCTCCCGATAAAAATGATTGCTCACTTGTGTGCGTAGGCCTAGCGCCAGCGACAAGAAATGCCCCAAAACACAACGTGGACACATCCCATTTTTTGACAGAAAACAGAGGTGTTTTTTGCAAAGTGCCTACCTGTAGATTTTGGCCTCTAGCTCAGCCGCCACCTAGGGAAACCTACCAAACCTGTGCATTTTTGAAAACTAGAGACCTAGGGGAATCCAAGATGAAGTGATTTGTGGTGCTCTGACCAGGTTCTGTTACCCAGAATCCTTTGCAAACCTCAAAATTTGGCTAAAAAAATACATTTTCCTCACATTTCGGTGACAGAAAGTTCTGGAATCTGAGAGGAGCCATACATTTCTTACCACCCAGCGTTTCCCCAAGCCTCCCGATAAAAATGATACCTCACTTGTGTGGGTAGGTCTAGCGCCCGCGACAGGAAATGCCCCAAAACACAACGTGGACACATCCCATTTTTTGACACAAAACAGAGGTGTTTTTTGCAAAGTGCCTACCTGTAGATTTTGGCCTCTAGCTCAGCCGCCACCTAGGGAAACCTACCAAACCTGTGCATTTTTGAAAACTAGAGACCTAGGGGAAACCAAGATGGGGTGACTTGTGGGGCTCTGACCTGGTTCTGTTACCCATAATCCTTTGCAAACCTCAAAATTTGGCTAAAAAAACAAATTTTCCTCACATTTCGGTGACAGAAAGTTCTGGAACCTGAGAGGAGCCACAAATTTCTTTCCACCCAGCGTTTCCCCAAGCCTCCCGATAAAAATGATACCTCACTTGTGTGGGTAGGCCTAGCGCCCGCGACAGGAAATGCCCCAAAACACAACATGGACACATCCCATTTTTGGACAGAAAACAGAGGTGTTTTTTGCAAAGTGCCTACCTGTAGATTTTGGCCTCTAGCTCAGCCACCACCTAGGGAAACCTACCAAACCTGTGCATTTTTGAAAACTAGAGACCTAGGGGAATCCAAGATGCAGTGACGTGTTGTGCTCCCACCATGTTCTCTTACCCAGAATACTTTGCAAACCTCAAAATTTGGCTAAAAAAACACATTTTCCTCACATTTCGGTGACAGAAAGTTCTGGAATCTGAGTGGAGCCACAAATTACCTTCCACCCAGTATTCCCCATGTCTCCTGATAAAAATTATACCTCTCTTGTGTGGGTAGGTCTAGCGCCAGCGACAGGAAATGCCCCAAAACACAACGTGGACACATCCCATTTTTTGACAGAAAACAGAGGTGTTTTTTGCAAGGTGCCTACCTGTAGATTTTGGCATCTAGCTCAGCTGCCACCTAGGGAAACCTACCAAACCTGTGCATTTTTGAAAACTAGAGACCTAGGGGAATCTAAGATGGGGTGACTTGTGGGTCTCCGACCACGTTCTGTTACCCAGAATCCTTTGCAAACCTCAAAATTTGGCTAAAAAAACACATTTTCCTCACATTTCGGTGACAGAAAGTTCTGGAATCTGAGAGGAGCCACAAATTTCCTTCCACCCACCGTTCCCTCAAGTCCCCCTATAAAAATGATACCTCACTTGTGTGGGTAAGCCTAGCGTCCGCGACAGGAAATGCCCCAAAACACAACGTGGACACATCCCATTTTTTGAGAAACAACAGAGGTGTTTTTTGCAAAGTGCCTACCTGTAGATTTTGGCCTCTAGCTCAGCCGCCACCTAAGGAAACCTACCAAACCTGTGCATTTCTGACAATTAGAGACCTAGGGGAATCCAAGATGGGGTGACTTGTGGGGCTCTGACCAGGTTCTGTTACCCAGAATCCTTTGCAAACCTCAAAATTTGGCTAAAAATTACATTTTCCTCAGATTTCGGTGACAGAAAGTTCTGGGATCTGAGAGGAGCCACAAATTTCCTTCCACCCAGCGTTCCCCCAAGTCTCCCGATAAAAATGAAACCTCACTTGTGTGGGTAGGCCTGGTGCCCGCGACAGGAAATGCCCCAAAACACAACGAGGACACATCCCATTTTTTTTCAGAAAACAGAGGTGTTTTTTGCAAAGTGCCTACCTGTAGATTTTGGCCTCTAACTCAGCCGCCACCTAGGGAAACCTACCAAACCTGTGCATTTTTGAAAACTAGAGACCTAGGGGAATTCAAGATGGGGTGACTTGTGGGGCTTCCACCAGGTTCTGTTGACCAGAATCCTTTGCAAACCTAAAAATTTGGCTAAAAAAAAAATTTTCCTCACATTTCGGTGACAGAAAGTTCTGGAATCTTGGAGGAGCTACAAATTTCCTTCCACCCAGCGTACCCCAAGTCTCCTGATAAAAATGATACCTCACTTGTGTGGGTAGGCCTAGCGCCAGCGACAGGAAATGCCCCAAAACACAACGTGGACACATCCCATTTTTTGACAGAAGACAGAGGTGTTTTTTGCAAAGTGCCTACCTGTAGATTTTGGCCTCTAGCTCAGCCGCCACCTAGGGAAACCTACCAAACCTGTGCATTTTTGAAAACTAGAGACCTAGGGGAGTCCAAGATGGGGTGACGTGTGGGGCTCCCACCATGTTCTGTTACCCAGAATACTTTGCAAACCTCAAAATTTGACAAAAAAAACACATTTTCCTCACATTTTGGTAACAGAAAGTTCTGGAATCTGAGTGGAGCCTCAAATTTCCTTCCACCCAGTATTCCCCATGTCTCCTGATAAAAATTATACCTCACTTGTTTGGGTAGGCCTAGCGCCAGCGACAGGAAATTCCCAAAAACACAACGTGGACACATTCCATTTTTTGACAGAAAACAGAGGTGTTTTTTGCAAAGTGCCTACCAGTAGATTTTGTCCTCTAGCTCAGCCGCCACCTAGGGAAACCTACCAAACCTGTACATTTTTTAAAACTAGAGACCTAGGGGAGTCCAAGATGTGGGGACTTGTGGGTCTCCGACCAGGATCTGTTACCCAGAATCCTTTGCAAACCTCAAAATGTGGCTAAAAAAACACATTTTCCTCACATTTCGGTGACAGAAAGTTCTGGAATCTGAGAGGAGCCACAAATTTCATTCCACCCAGGGTTCCCCCAAGTCCCCCTATAAAAATGATACCTCACTTGTGTGGGTAGGCCTGGCGCCCGCGACAGGAAATGCCCCAAAACACAACGTGGACCCCATTTTTTGACAGAAAACAGAGGTGTTTTTTGCAAAGTGCCTACCTGTAGATTTTGGCCTCTAGCTCAGCCGCCACCTAGGGAAACCTACCAAACCTGTGCATTTTTGAAAACTAGAGACCTAGGGGAATCCAAGATGCAGTGATTTGTGGTGCTCTGACCAGGTTCTGTTACCCAGAATCCTTTGCAAACCTCAAAATTTGGCTAAAAAAACACATTTTCCTCACATTTCGGTAACAGAAAGTTCTGGAATCTGAGAGGAGCCATACATTTCTTTCCACCCAGCGTTTCCCCAAGCCTCCCGATAAAAATGATACCTCACTTGTGTGGGTAGGCCTAGCGCCCGCGACAGGAAATGCCCCAAAACACAACGTGGACACATCCCATTTTTTGACACAAAACAGAGGTGTTTTTTGCAAAGTGCCTACCTGTAGATTTTGGCCTCTAGCTCAGCCGCCACCTAGGGAAACCTACCAAACCTGTGCATTTTTGAAAACTAGAGACCTAGGGGAAACCAAGATGGGGTGACTTGTGGGGCTCTGACCAGGTTCTGTTACCCAGAATCCTTTGCAAACCTAAAAATGTGGCTAAAAAAACACATTTTCCTCACATTTCGGTGACAGAAAGTTCTGGAATCTGAGAGGAGCCACAAATGTCCTTCCACCCAGCGTTCCCCAAGTCTCCTGATAAAAATGATACCTCACTTGTGTGGGCCGGCCTAGTGCCAGCGACAGGAAATGCCCCAAAACACAACGTAGACACATCCCATTTTTTTACAGAAAACAGAGGTGTTTTTTGCAAAGTGCCTACCTGTAGATTTTGGCCTCTAGCTCAGCCGCCACCTAGGGAAACCTACCAAACCTGTGCATTTTTGAAAACTAGAGACCTAGGGGAATCCAAGATGGTGTGACTTGTGGGGCTTCCACCAGGTTCTGTTACCCAGAATCCTTTGCAAACCTAAAAATATGGCTAAAAAAACACATTTTCCTCACATTTCGGTGACAGAAAGTTCTGGAATCTGAGAGGAGCCACAAATTTCCTTCCACCCAGCGTACCCCAAGTCTCCTGATAAAAATGATACCTCACTTGTGTGGGTAGGCCTAGCGCCCGCGACAGGAAATGCCCCAAAACACAACGTGGACACATCCCATTTTTGGACAGAAAACAGAGGTGTTTTTTGCAAAGTGCCTATCTGTAGATTTTGGCCTCTAGCTCAGCCGCCACCTAGGGAAACCTACCAAACCTGTGCATTTTTGAAAACTAGAGACATAGGGGAAACCAAGATGGGGTGACTTGTGGGGCTCTGACCTGGTTCTGTTACCCATAATCCTTTGCAAACCTCAAAATTTGGCTAAAAAAACAAATTTTCCTCACATTTCGGTGACAGAAAGTTCTGGAACCTGAGAGGAGCCACAAATTTCTTTCCACCCAGCGTTTCCCCAAGCCTCCCGATAAAAATGATACCTCACTTGTGTGGGTAGGCCTAGCGCCCGCGACAGGAAATACCCCAAAACACAACATGGACACATCCCATTTTTGGACAGAAAACAGAGGTGTTTTTTGCAAAGTGCCTACCTGTAGATTTTGGCCTCTAGCTCAGCCGACACCTAAGGAAACCTACCAAACCTGTGCATTTCTGACAATTAGAGACCTAGGGGAATCCAAGATGGGGTGACTTGTGGGGCTCTGACCAGGTTCTGTTACCCAGAATCCTTTGCAAACCTCAAAATTTGGCTAAAAATGAAATTTTCCTCAGATTTCGGTGACAGAAAGATCTGGGATCTGAGAGGAGCCACAAATTTCCTTCCACCCAGCGTTCCCCCAAGTCTCCCGATAAAAATGAAATCTCACTTGTGTGGGTAGGCCTGGTGCCCACAACAGGAAATGCCCCAAAACACGAGGACACATCCCATTTATTTTCAGAAAACAGAGGTGTTTTTTGCAAAGTGCCTACCTGTAGATTTTGGCCTCTAACTCAGCCGCCACCTAGGGAAACCTACCAAACCTGTGCATTTTGGAAAACTAGAGACCTAGGGGAATTCAAGATGGGGTGACTTGTGGGGCTTCCACCAGGTTCTGTTACCCAGAATCCTTTGCAAACCTAAAAATTTGGCTAAAAAAACACATTTTCCTCACATTTCGGTGACAGAAAGTTCTGGAATCTGAGAGGCGCTACAAATTTCCTTCCACCCAGCGTACCCCAAGTCTCCTGATAAAAATGATACCTCACTTGTGTGGGTAGGCCTAGCGCCAGCGACAGGAAATGCCCCAAAACACAACGTGGACACATCCCATTTTTTGACAGAAAACAGAGGTGTTTTTTGCAAAGTGCCTACCTGTAGATTTTTGCCTCTAGCTCAGCCGCCACCTAGGGAAACCTACCAAACCTGTGCATTTTTTAAAACTAGAGACCTAGGGGAATCCAAGATGGGGTGACGTGTGGGGCTCCCACCATGTTCTGTTACCCAGAATACTTTGCAAACCTCAAAATTTGACTAAAAAAACACATTTTCCTCACATTTCGGTGACAGAAAGTTCTGGAATCTGAGTGGAGCCTCAAATTTTCTTCCACCCAGTATTCCCCATGTCTCCTGATAAAAATTATACCTCACTTGTGTGGGTAGGCCTAGCGCCAGCGACAGGAAATGCCCCAAAACACAACGTGGACACATCCCATTTTTTGACAGAAAACAGAGGTGTTTTTTGCAAAGTGCCTACCAGTAGATTTTGTCCTCTAGCTCAGCCGCCACCTAGGGAAACCTACCAAACCTGTGCATTTTTTAAAACTAGAGACGTAGGGGAGTCCAAGATGGGGGGACTTGTGGGTCTCCGACCAGGATCTGTTACCCAGAATCTTTTGCAAACCTCAAAATGTGGCTAAAAAAACAAATTTTCCTCACATTTCGGTGACAGAAAGTTCTGGAATCTGAGAGGAGCCACAAATTTCCTTCCACCCAGCGTACCCCAAGTCTCCTGCTAAAAATTATACCTCACTTGTGTAGGTAGGCCTAGCGCCAGTGACAGGAAATGCCCCAAAACACAACGTGGACACATCCCATTTTTTGACAGAAAACAGAGTTGTTTTTTGCAAAGTGCCTACCTGTAGATTTTGACCTCTAGCTCAGCCGCCTCCTAGGGAAACCTACCAAACCTGTGCATTTTTGAAAACTAGAGACCTAGGGGAATCCAAGATGGGGTGACTTGTGAAGCTCCCACCAGGTTCTGTTACCCAGAATCCTTTGCAAACCTAAAAATTTGGCTAAAAAAACACATTTTCCTCACATTTCGGTGACAGAAAGTTCTGGAATCTGAGAGGAGCCACAAATTTCCTTCCACCCAGCATACCCCAAGTCTCCTGATAAAAATTATACCTCACTTGTGTGGGTAGGCCTAGCGCCAGCGACAGGAAATGCCCCAAAACACAACGTGGACACATCC
Source organism: Pleurodeles waltl (assembly GCF_031143425.1). Lineage (NCBI taxonomy): Eukaryota > Metazoa > Chordata > Amphibia > Caudata > Salamandridae > Pleurodeles > Pleurodeles waltl. Next base: position 920,757,595 of record NC_090447.1, read on the forward strand.
CATTTTTTGACAGAAAACAGAGGTGTTTGTTGCAAAGTGCCTACCTGAAGATTTTAGCCTCTAGCTCAGCCGCCACCTAGGGAAACCTACCAAACCTGTGCATTTTTTAAAACTAGAGACCTAGGGGAATCCAAGATGGGGTGACTTTTGGGTCTCCGACCAGGTACTGTTACCCAGAATCCTTTGCAAACCTCAAAATTTGGCTAAAAAAATACATTTTCCTCACATTTCGGTGACAGAAAGTTCTGGAATCTGAGAGGAGCCACAAATTCATTCCACCCAGCGTTCCCCCAAGTCCCCCTATAAAAATGATACCTCACTTGTGTGGGTAGGCCTAGCGTCCGCGACAGGAAATGCCCCAAAACACAACGTGGACACATCCCATTTTTTGACAGAAAACAGAGGTGTTTTTTGCAAAGTGCCTACCTGTAGATTTTGGCCTCTATCTCAGCCGCCACCTAGGGAAACCTACTAAACCTGAGCATTTCTGACAATTAGAGACCTAGGGGAATCCAAGATGGGGTGACTTGTGGGGCTCTGACCAGGTTCTGTTAACCAGAATCCTTTGCAAACCTCAAAATTTGGCTAAAAAAACACATTTTCCTCACATTTCGGTGACAGAAAGTTCTAGGATCTGAGAGAAACCACAAATTTCTTTCCACCCAGCGTTCCCCCAAGTCTCACGATAAAAATGATACCTCACTTGTGTGGGTAGGCCTGGCGCCCGCGACAGGAAATGCCCCAAAACACAACGTGGACACATTCCATTTTTTGACAGAAAACAGAGGTGTTTTTTGCAAAGTGCCTACCTGTAGATTTTGCCTTTAGCTCAACCGCCACCTAGGGAAACCTACCAAACCTGTGCATTTTTTAAAACTAGAGACCTAGGGGAATCCAAGATGCGGTGATTTGTGGTGCTCTGACCAGGTTCTGTTACCCAGAATCCTTTGCAAACCTCAAAATTTGGTGATAAAAACATATTTTCCTCACATTTCGGTGACAGAAAGTTCTGGAATCTGAGAGGAGCCATACATTTCTTTCCACCCAGCGTTTCCCCAAGCCTCCCGATAAAAATGATACCTCACTTGTGTGGGTAGGCCTAGCGCCCGCAACAGGAAATGCCCCAAAACACAACGTGGACACATCCCATTTTTTGACACAAAACAGAGGTGTTTTTTGCAAAGCGCCTACCTGTAGATTTTGGCCTCTAGCTCAGCCGCCACCTAGGGAAACCTACCAAACCTGTGCATTTTTGAAAACTAGAGACCTAGGGGAAACCAAGATGGGGTGACTTGTGGGGCTCTGACCAGGTTCTGTAACCCAGAATCCTTTGCAAACCTAAAAATGTGGCTAAAAAAACACATTTTCCTCACATTTCGGTGACAGAAAGTTTTGGAATCTGAGAGGAGCCACAAATTTCCTTCCACCCAGCGTTCCCCAAGTCTCCTGATAAAAATGATACCTCACTTGTGTGGGTCTGCCTAGTGCCAGCGACAGGAAATGCCCCAAAACACAACGTGGACACATCCCATTTTTTTACAGAAAACAGAGGTGTTTTTTGCTAAGTGCCTACCTGTAGATTTTGTCCTCTAGCTCAGCCGCCACCTAGGGAAACCTACCAAACCTGTGCATTTTTGAAAACTAGAGACCTAGGGGAATCCAAGATGGTGTGACTTGTGGGGCTTCCACCAGGTTCTGTTACCCAGAATCCTTTGCAAACCTAAAAATATGGCTAAAAAAATACATTTTCCTCACATTTTGGTGACAGAAAGTTCTGGAATCTGAGAGGAGCCACAAATTTCCTTCCACCCAGCGTACCCCAAGTCTCCTGATAAAAATTATACCTCACTTGTGTGGGTAGGCCTAGCGCCAGCGACAGGAAATGCCCCAAAACACAACGTGGACACATCCCATTTTTTGACAGAAAACAGTGGTGGTTTTTGCAACGTGCCTACCAGTAGATTTTGCCCTCTAGCTCAGCCGCCACCTAGGGAAACCTACCAAACCTGTGCATTTTTGAAAACTAGAGACCTAGGGGAATCCAAGATGGGGTGACTTGTGGGTCTCCGACCAGGTTCTGTTACCCAGAATCCTTTGCAAACCTCAAAATTTGGCTAAAAAAACACATTTTCCTCACATTTCGGTGACAGGAAGTTCTGGAATCTGAGAGGAACCACTAATTTCCTTCCACCCAGCGTTCCCTAAAGTCCCCTTATAAAAATTATACCTCACTTGTGTGGGTAGGCCTAGCGTTCGTGACAGGAAATGCCCCAAAACACAACGTGGACACATCCCATTTTTTGACAGAAAACAGAGGTGTTTTTTGCAAAGTGCCTACCAGTAGATTTTGTCCTCTAGCTCAGCCGCCACCTAGGGAAACCTACCAAACCTGTGCATTTTTGAAAACTAGAGACCTAGGGGAGTCCAAGATGGGGTGACTTTTGGGTCTCCGACCAGGTACTGTTACCCAGAATCCTTTGCAAACCTCAAAATTTGGCTAAAAAAATACATTTTCCTCACATTTCGGTGACAGAAAGTTCTGGAATCTGAGAGGAGCCACAAATTCATTCCACCCAGCGTTCCCCCAAGTCCCCCTATAAAAATGATACCTCACTTGTGTGGGTAGGCCTAGCGTCCGCGACAGGAAATGCCCCAAAACACAACGTGGACACATCCCATTTTTTGACAGAAAACAGAGGTGTTTTTTGCAAAGTGCCTACCTGTAGATTTTGGCCTCTATCTCAGCCGCCACCTAGGGAAACCTACTAAACCTGAGCATTTCTGACAATTAGAGACCTAGGGGAATCCAAGATGGGGTGACTTGTGGGGCTCTGACCAGGTTCTGTTACCCAGAATCCTTTGCAAACCTCAAAATTTGTCTAAAAAACACATTTCCCTCACATTTCGGTGACAGAAAGTTCTAGGATCTGAGAGAAACCACAAATTTCCTTCTACCCAGCGTTCCCCCAAGTCTCACGATAAAAATGATACCTCACTTGTGTGGGTAGGCCTGGCGCCCACGACAGGAAATGCCCCAAAACACAACGTGGACAAATTCCATTTTTTGACATAAAACAGAGGTGTTTTTTGCAAAGTGCCTACCTGTAGATTTTGGCCTTTAGCTCAGCCGCCACCTAGGGAAACCTACCAAACCTGTGCATTTTTTAAAACTAGAGACCTAGGGGAATCCAAGATGCGGTGATTTGTGGTGCTCTGACCAGGTTCTGTTACCCAGAATCCTTTGCAAACCTCAAAATTTGGTGATAAAAACACATTTTCCTCACATTTCGGTGACAGAAAGTTCAGGAATCTGAGAGGAGCCATACATTTCTTTCCACCCAGCGTTTCCCCAAGCCTCCCGATAAAAATGAAACCTCACTTGTGTGGGTAGGCCTAGCGCCCGCGACAGGAAATGCCCCTAAACACAACGTGGACACATCCCATTTTTTGACACAAAACAGAGGTGTTTTTTGCAAAGTGCCTACCTGTAGATTTTGGCCTCTAGCTCAGCCGCCACCTAGGGAAACCTACCAAACCTGTGCATTTTTGAAAACTAGAGACCTAGGGGAAACCAAGATGGGGTGACTTGTGGGGCTCTGACCAGGTTCTGTTACCCAGAATCCTTTGCAAACCTAAAAATGTGGCTAAAAAAACACATTTTCCTCACATTTCGGTGACAGAAAGTTCTGGAATCTGAGAGGAGCCACAAATTTCCTTCCACCCAGCGTTCCCCAAGTCTCCTGATAAAAATGATACCTCACTTGTGTGGGTCGGCCTAGTGCCAGCGACAGGAAATGCCCCAAAACACAACGTGGACACATCCCATTTTTTTACAGAAAACAGAGGTGTTTTTTGCTAAGTGCCTACCTGTAGATATTGGCCTCTAGCTCAGCCGCCACCTAGGGAAACCTACCAAACCTGTGCATTTTTGAAAACTAGAGACCTAGGGGAATCCAAGATGGTGTGACTTGTGGGGCTTCCACCAGGTTCTGTTACCCAGAATACTTTGCAAACCTAAAAATATGGCTAAAAAAATACATTTTCCTCACATTTCGGTGACAGAAAGTTCTGGAATCTGAGAGGAGCCACAAATTTCCTTCCACCCAGCGTACCCCAAGTCTCCTGATAAAAATGATACCTCACTTGTGTGGGCCGGCCTAGTGCCAGCGACAGGAAATGCCCCAAAACACAACGTGGACACATCCCATTTTTTTACAGAAAACAGAGGTGTTTTTTGCAAAGTGCCTACCTGTAGATTTTGGCCTCTAGCTCAGCCGCCACCTAGGGAAACCTACCAAACCTGTGCATTTTTGAAAACTAGAGACCTAGGGGAATCCAAGATGGTGTGACTTGTGGGGCTTCCACCAGGTTCTGTTACCCAGAATCCTTTGCAAACCTAAAAATATGGCTAAAAAAACACATTTTCCTCACATTTCGGTGACAGAAAGTTCTGGAATCTGAGAGGAGCCGCAAATTTCCTTCCACCCAGCGTACCCCAAGTCTCCTGATAAAAATGATACCTCACTTGTGTGGGTAGGCCTAGCGCCCGCGACAGGAAATGCCCCAAAACACAACGTGGACACATCCCATTTTTGGACAGAAAACAGAGGTGTTTTTTGCAAAGTGCCTATCTGTAGATTTTGGCCTCTAGCTCAGCCGCCACCTAGGGAAACCTACCAAACCTGTGCATTTTTGAAAACTAGAGACCTAGGGGAAACTAAGATGGGGTGACTTGTGGGGCTCTGACCTGGTTCTGTTACCCATAATCCTTTGCAAACCTCAAAATTTGGCTAAAAAAACACATTTTCCTCACATTTCAGTGACAGAAAGTTCTGGAACCTGAGAGGAGCCACAAATTTCTTTCCACCCAGCGTTTCCCCAAGCCTCCCGATAAAAATGATACCTCACTTGTGTGGGTAGGCCTAGCGCCCGCGACAGGAAATACCCCAAAACACAACATGGACACATCCCATTTTTGGACAGAAAACAGAGGTGTTTTTTGCAAAGTGCCTACCTGTAGATTTTGGCCTCTAGCTCAGCCGCCACCTAAGGAAACCTACCAAACCTGTGCATTTCTGACAATTAGAGACCTAGGGGAATCCAAGATGGGGTGACTTGTGGGGCTCTGACCAGGTTCTGTTACCCAGAATCCTTTGCAAACCTCAAAATTTGGCTAAAAATTACATTTTCCTCAGATTTCGGTGACAGAAAGATCTGGGATCTGAGAGGAGCCACAAATTTCCTTCCACCCAGCGTTCCCCCAAGTCTCCCGATAAAAATGAAATCTCACTTGTGTGGGTAGGCCTGGTGCCCGCGACAGGAAATGCCCCAAAACACAACGAGGACACATCCCATTTTTTTTCAGAAAACAGAGGTGTTTTTTGCAAAGTGCCTACCTGTAGATTTTGGCCTCTAGCTCAGCCGCCACCTAGGGAAACCTACCAAACCTGTGCATTTTTGAAAACTAGAGACCTAGGGGAATCCAAGATGGTGTGACTTGTGGGGCTTCCACCAGGTTCTGTTACCCAGAATCCTTTGCAAACCTAAAAATATGGCTAAAGAAATACATTTTCCTCACATTTCGGTGACAGAAAGTTCTGGAATCTGAGAGGAGCCACAAATTTCCTTCCACCCAGCGTACCCCAAGTCTCCTGATAAAAATTATACCTCACTTGTGTGGGTAGGCCTAGCGCCAGCGACAGGAAATGCCCCAAAACACAACGTGGACACATCCCATTTTTTGACAGAAAACAGAGGTGGTTTTTGCAAAGTGCCTACCAGTAGATTTTGTCCTCTAGCTCAGCCGCCACCTAGGGAAACCTACCAAACCTGTGCATTTTTGAAAACTAGAGACCTAGGGGAATCCAAGATGGGGTGACTTGTGGGTCTCCGACCAGGTTCTGTTACCCAGAATCCTTTGCAAACCTCAAAATTTGGCTAAAAAAACACATTTTCCTCACATTTCGGTGACAGAAAGTTCTGGAATCTGAGAGGAACCACTAATTTCCTTCCACCCAGCGTTCCCTAAAGTCCCCCTATAAAAATTATACCTCACTTGTGTGGGTAGGCCTAGCGTCCGCGACAGGAAATGCCCCAAAACACAACGTGGACACATCCCATTTTTTGACAAACAACAGAGGTGTTTTTTGCAAAGTGCCTACCTGTAGATTTTGGCCTCTAGCTCAGCCGCCACCTAGGGAAACCTACCAAACCTGTGCATTTCTGACAATTAGAGACCTAGGGGAATCCAAGATGGGGTGACTTGTGGGGCTCTGACCAGGTTCTGTTACCCAGAATCCTTTGCAAACCTCAAAATTTGGCTAAAAATTAAATTTTCCTCAGATTTCGGTGACAGAAAGTTCTGGGATCTGAGAGGAGCCACAAATTTCCTTCCACCCAGCGTTCCCCCAAGTCTCCCGATAAAAATGAAACCTCACTTGTGTGGGTAGGCCTGGTGCCCGCGACAGGAAATGCCCCAAAACACAACGTGGACACATCCCATTTTTTGACAGAAAACAGAGGTGTTTTTTGCAAAGTGCCTACCAGTAGATTTTGTCCTCTAGCTCAGCCGCCACCTAGGGAAACCTACCAAACCTGTGCATTTTTTAAAACTAGAGACCTAGGGGAAACCAAGATGGGGTGACTTGTGGGGCTCTGACCAGGTTCTGTTACCCAGAATCCTTTGCAAACCTAAAAATGTGGCTAAAAAAACACATTTTCCTCACATTTCGGTGACAGAAAGTTCTGGAATCTGAGAGGAGCCACAAATTTCCTTCCACCCAGCGTTCCCCAAGTCTCCTGATAAAAATGATACCTCACTTGTGTGGGTCGGCCTAGTGCCAGCGACAGGAAATGCCCCAAAACACAACGTGGACACATCCCATTTTTTTACAGAAAACAGAGGTGTTTTTTGCTAAGTGCCTACCTGTAGATTTTGGCCTCTAGCTCAGCCGCCACCTAGGGAAACCTACCAAACCTGTGCATTTTTGAAAACTAGAGACATAGGGGAATCCAAGATGGTGTGACTTGTGGGGCTTCCACCAGGTTCTGTTACCCAGAATACTTTGCAAACCTAAAAATATGGCTAAAAAAATAAATTTTCCTCACATTTCGGTGACAGAAAGTTCTGGAATCTGAGAGGAGCCACAAATTTCCTTCCACCCAGCGTACCCCAAGTCTCCTGATAAAAATGATACCTCACTTGTGTGGGCCGGCCTAGTGCCAGCGACAGGAAATGCCCCAAAACACAACGTAGACACATCCCATTTTTTTACAGAAAACAGAGGTGTTTTTTGCAAAGTGCCTACCTGTAGATTTTGGCCTCTAGCTCAGCCGCCACCTAGGGAAACCTACCAAACCTGTGCATTTTTGAAAACTAGAGACCTAGGGGAATCCAAGATGGTGTGACTTGTGGGGCTTCCACCAGGTTCTGTTACCCAGAATCCTTTGCAAACCTAAAAATATGGCTAAAAAAACACATTTTCCTCACATTTCGGTGACAGAAAGTTCTGGAATCTGAGAGGAGCCACAAATTTCCTTCCACCCAGCGTACCCCAAGTCTCCTGATAAAAATGATACCTCACTTGTGTGGGTAGGCCTAGCGCCCGCGACAGGAAATGCCCCAAAACACAACGTGGACACATCCCATTTTTGGACAGAAAACAGAGGTGTTTTTTGCAAAGTGCCTATCTGTAGATTTGGGCCTCTAGCTCAGCCGCCACCTAGGGAAACCTACCAAACCTGTGCATTTTTGAAAACTAGAGACCTAGGGGAAACTAAGATGGGGAGACTTGTGGGGCTCTGACCTGGTTCTGTTACCCATAATCCTTTGCAAACCTCAAAATTTGGCTAAAAAAACAAATTTTCCTCACATTTCAGTGACAGAAAGTTCTGGAACCTGAGAGGAGCCACAAATTTCTTTCCACCCAGCGTTTCCCCAAGCCTCCCGATAAAAATGATACCTCACTTGTGTGGGTAGGCCTAGCGCCCGCGACAGGAAATACCCCAAAACACAACATGGACACATCCCATTTTTGGACAGAAAACAGAGGTGTTTTTTGCAAAGTGCCTACCTGTAGATTTTGGCCTCTAGCTCAGCCGCCACCTAAGGAAACCTACCAAACCTGTGCATTTCTGACAATTAGAGACCTAGGGGAATCCAAGATGGGGTGACTTGTGGGGCTCTGACCAGGTTCTGTTACCCAGAATCCTTTGCAAACCTCAAAATTTGGCTAAAAATTACATTTTCCTCAGATTTCGGTGACAGAAAGATCTGGGATCTGAGAGGAGCCACAAATTTCCTTCCACCCAGCGTTCCCCCAAGTCTCCCGATAAAAATGAAATCTCACTTGTGTGGGTAGGCCTGGTGCCCGCGACAGGAAATGCCCCAAAACACAACGAGGACACATCCCATTTTTTTATCAGAAAACAGAGGTGTTTTTTGCAAAGTGCCTACCTGTAGATTTTGGCCTCTAGCTCAGCCGCCACCTAGGGAAACCTACCAAACCTGTGCATTTTTTAAAACTAGAGACCTAGGGGAATCCAAGATGGTGACTTGTGGGGCTTCCACCAGGTTCTGTTACCCAGAATCCTTTGCAAACCTAAAAATATGGCCAAAACAATACATTTTCCTCACATTTCGGTGACAGAAAGTTCTGGAATCTGAGAGGAGCCACAAATTTCCTTCCACCCAGCGTACCCCAAGTCTCCTGATAAAAATTATACCTCACTTGTGTGGGTAGGCCTAGCGCCAGCGACAGGAAATGCCCCAAAACACAACGTGGACACATCCCATTTTTTGACAGAAAACAGAGGTGGTTTTTGCAAAGTGCCTACCAGTAGATTTTGTCCTCTAGCTCAGCCGCCACCTAGGGAAACCTACCAAACCTGTGCATTTTTGAAAACTAGAGACCTAGGGGAATCCAAGATGGGGTGACTTGTGGGTCTCCGACCAGGTTCTGTTACCCAGAATCCTTTGCAAACCTCAAAATTTGGCTAAAAAAACACATTTTCCTCACATTTCGGTGACAGAAAGTTCAGGAATCATAGAGGAACCACTAATTTCCTTCCACCCAGCGTTCCCTAAAGTCCCCCTATAAAAATTATACCTCACTTGTGTGGGTAGGCCTAGCGTCCGCGACAGGAAATGCCCCAAAACACAACGTGGACACATCCCATTTTTTGACAAACAACAGAGGTGTTTTTTGCAAAGTGCCTACCTGTAGATTTTGGCCTCTAGCTCAGCCGCCACCTAAGGAAACCTACCAAACCTGTACATTTCTGACAATTAGAGACCTAGGGGAATCCAAGATGGGGTGACTTGTGGGGCTCTGACCAGGTTCTGTTACCCAGAATCCTTTGCAAACCTCAAAATTTGGCTAAAAATTAAATTTTCCTCAGATTTCGGTGACAGAAAGTTCTGGGATCTGAGAGGAGCCACAAATTTCCTTCCACCCAGCGTTCCCCCAAGTCTCCCGATAAAAATGAAACCTCACTTGTGTGGGTAGGCCTGGTGCCCGCGACAGGAAATGCCCCAAAACACAACGTGGACACATCCCATTTTTTGACAGAAAACAGAGGTGTTTTTTGCAAAGTGCCTACCAGTAGATTTTGTCCTCTAGCTCAGCCGCCACCTAGGGAAACCTACCAAACCTGTGCATTTTTGAAAACTGGAGACCTAGGGGAGTCCAAGATGGGGAGACTTTTGGGTCTCCGACCAGGATCTGTTACCCAGAATCCTTTGCAAACCTCAAAATGTGGCTAAAAAAACACATTTTCCTCACATTTCGGTGACAGAAAGTTCTGGAATCTGAGAGGAGCCACAAATTTCCTTCCACCCAGCGTACCCCAAGTCTCCTGCTAAAAATGATACCTCACTTGTGTGGGTAGGCCTAGCGCCAGCGACAGGAAATGCCCCAAAACACAACGTGGACACATCCCATTTTTTGACAGAAAACAGAGTTGTTTTTTGCAAAGTGCCTACCTGTAGATTTTGACCTCTAGCTCAGCCGCCTCCTAGGGAAACCTACCAAACCTGTGCATTTTTGAAAACTAGAGACCTAGGGGAATCCAAGATGGGGTGACTTGTGGGGCTCCCACCAGGTTCTGTTACCCAGAATCCTTTGCAAACCTAAAAATTTGGCTAAAAAAACACATTTTCCTCACATTTCGGTGACAGAAAGTTCTGGAATCTGAGAGGAGCCACAAATTTCCTTCCACCCAGCGTACCCCAAGTCTCCTGATAAAAATTATACCTCACTTGTGTGGGTAGGCCTAGCGCCAGCGACAGGAAATGCCCCAAAACACAACGTGGACACATCCCATTTTTTGACAGAAAACAGAGGTGTTTTTTGCAAAGTGCCTACCTGTAGATTTTAGCCTCTAGCTCAGCCGCCACCTAGGGAAACCTACCAAACCTGTGCATTTTTTAAAACTAGAGACCTAGGGGAATCCAAGATGGGGTGACTTGTGGGTCTCCGACCAGGTTCTGTTACCCAGAATCCTTTGCAAACCTCAAAATTTGGCTAAAAAAACACATTTTCCTCACATTTCGGTGACAGAAAGTTCTGGAATCTGAGAGGAGCCACAAATTTCCTTCCACCCAGCGTACCCCAAGTCTCCTGATTAAAATTATACCTCACTTGTGTGGGTAGGCCTAGCGCCAGCGACAGGAAATGCCCCAAAACACAACGTGGACACATCCCATTTTTTGACAGAAAACAGAGGTGTTTTTTGCAAAGTGCCTACCTGAAGATTTTAGCCTCTAGCTCAGCCGCCACCTAGGGAAACCTACCAAACCTGTGCATTTATGAAAACTAGAGACCTAGGGGAATCCAAGATGGGGTGACTTTTGGGTCTCCGACCAGGTACTGTTACCCAGAATCCTTTGTAAACCTCAAAATTTGGCAAAAAAAACACATTTTCCTCACATTTCGGTGACAGAAAGTTCTGGAATCTGAGAGGAGCCACAAATTTCATTCCACCCAGCGTTCCCCCAAGTCCCCCTATAAAAATGATACCTCACTTGTGTGGGTAGGCCTGGCGCCCGCGACAGGAAATGCCCCAAAACACAACGTGGACCCCATTTTTTGACAGAAAACAGAGGTGTTTTTTGCAAAGTGCCTACCTGTAGATTTTGGCCACTAGCTCAGCCGCCACCTAGGGAAACCTACCAAACCTGTGCATTTTATAAAACTAGAGACCTAGGGGAATCCAAGATGCAGTGATTTGTGGTGCTCTGACCAGGTTCTGTTACCCAGAATCCTTTGCAAACCTCAAAATTTGGCTAAAAAAACACATTTTCCTCACATTTCGGTGACAGAAAGTTCTGGAATCTGAGAGGAGCCATACATTTCTTTCCACCCAGCGTTTCCCCAAGCCTCCCGATAAAAATGATACCTCACTTGTGTGGGTAGGCCTAGCGCCCGCGACAGGAAATGCCCCAAAACACAACGTGGACACATCCCATTTTTTTACACAAAACAGAGGTGTTTTTTGCAAAGTGCCTACCTGTAGATTTTGGCCTCTAGCTCAGCCGCCACCTAGGGAAACCTACCAAACTTGTGCATTTTTTAAAACTAGAGACCTAGGGGAAACCAAGATGGGGTGACTTGTGGGGCTCTGACCAGGTTCTGTTACCCAGAATCCTTTGCAAACCTAAAAATTTGGCTAAAAAAACATATTTTCCTCACATTTCGGTGACAGAAAGTTCTGGAATCTGAGAGGAGCCACAAATTTCCTTCCACCCAGCGTACCCCAAGTCTCCTGATAAAAATGATACCTCACTTGTGTGGGTAGGCCTAGCGCCCGCGACAGGAAATGCCCCAAAACACAACGTGGACACATCCCATTTTTGGACAGAAAACAGAGGTGTTTTTTGCAAAGTGCCTATCTGTAGATTTTGGCCTCTAGCTCAGCCGCCACCTAGGGAAACCTACCAAACCTGTGCATTTTTGAAAACTAGAGACCTAGGGGAAACTAAGATGGGGTGACTTGTGGGGCTCTGACCTGGTTCTGTTACCCATAATCCTTTGCAAACCTCAAAATTTGGCTAAAAAAACAAATTTTCCTCACATTTCGGTGACAGAAAGTTCTGGAACCTGAGAGGAGCCACAAATTTCTTTCCACCCAGAGTTTCCCCAAGCCTCCCGATAAAAATGATACCTCACTTGTGTGGGTAGGCCTAGCGCCCGCGACCGGAAATACCCCAAAACACAACATGGACACATCCCATTTTTGGACAGAAAACAGAGGTGTTTTTTGCAAAGTGCCTACCTGTAGATTTTGGCCTCTAGCTCAGCCGCCACCTAAGGAAACCTACCAAACCTGTGCATTTCTGACAATTAGAGACCTAGGGGAATCCAAGATGGGGTGACTTGTGGGGCTCTGACCAGGTTCTGTTACCCAGAATCCTTTGCAAACCTCAAAATTTGGCTAAAAATTACATTTTCCTCAGATTTCGGTGACAGAAAGATCTGGGATCTGAGAGGAGCCACAAATTTCCTTCCACCCAGCGTTCCCCCAAGTCTCCCGATAAAAATGAAATCTCACTTGTGTGGGTAGGCCTGGTGCCCGCGACAGGAAATGCCCCAAAACACAACGAGGACACATCCCATTTTTTTTCAGAAAACAGAGGTGTTTTTTGCAAAGTGCCTACCTGTAGATTTTGACCTCTAACTCAGCCGCCACCTAGGGAAACCTACCAAACCTGTGCATTTTTTAAAACTAGAGACCTAGGGGAATTCAAGATGGAGTGACTTGTGGGGCTTCCACCAGGTTCTGTTACCCAAAATCCTTTGCAAACCTAAAAATTTGTCTAAAAAAACACATTTTCCTCACATTTCGGTGACAGAAAGTTCTGGAATCTGAGAGGCGCTACAAATTTCCTTCCACCCAGCGTACCCCAAGTCTCCTGATAAAAATGATACCTCACTTGTGTGGGTAGGCCTAGCGCCAGCGACAGGAAATGCCCCAAAACACAACGTGGACACATCCCATTTTTTGACAGAAAACAGAGGTGTTTTTTGCAAAGTGCCTACCTGTAGATTTTTGCCTCTAGCTCAGCCGCCACCTAGGGAAACCTACCAAACCTGTGCATTTTTTTAAAACTAGAGACCTAGGGGAATCCAAGATGGGGTGACGTGTGGGGCTCCCACCATGTTCTGTTTCCCAGAATACTTTGCAAACCTCAAAATTTGACAAAAAAAACACATTTTCCTCACATTTCGGTGACAGAAAGTTCTGGAATCTGAGTGGAGCATCAAATTTCCTTCCACCCAGTATTCCCCATGTCTCCTGATAAAAATTATACCTCACTTGTGTGGGTAGGCCTAGCGCCAGCGACAGGAAATGCCCCAAAACACAACGTGGACACATCCCATTTTTTGACAGAAAACAGAGGTGTTTTTTGCATAGTGCCTACCAGTAGATTTTGTCCTCTAGCTCAGCCGCCACCTAGGGAAACCTACCAAACCTGTGCATTTTTTAAAACTAGAGACGTAGGGGAGTCCAAGATGGGGGGACTTGTGGGCCTCCGACCAGGATCTGTTACCCAGAATCCTTTGCAAACCTCAAAATGTGGCTAAAAAAACACATTTTCCTCACATTTCGGTGACAGAAAGTTCTGGAATCTGAGAGGAGCCACAAATTTCCTTCCACCCAGCGTACCCCAAGTCTCCTGCTAAAAATGATACCTCACTTGTGTAGGTAGGCCTAGCGCCAGCGACAGGAAATGCCCCAAAACACAACGTGGACACATCCCATTTTTTGACAGAAAACAGAGTTGTTTTTTGCAAAGTGCCTACCTGTAGATTTTGACCTCTAGCTCAGCCACCTCCTAGGGAAACCTACCAAACCTGTGCATTTTTGAAAACTAGAGACCTAGGGGAATCCAAGATGGGGTGACTTGTGGGGCTTCCACCAGGTTCTGTTACCCAGAATCCTTTGCAAACCTAAAAATATGGCTAAAAAAACACATTTTCCTCACATTTCGGTGACAGAAAGTTCTGGAATCTGAGAGGAGCCACAAATTTCCTTCCACCCAGCGTACCCCAAGTCTCCAGATAAAAATTATACCTCACTTGTGTGGGTAGGCCTAGCGCCCGCGACAGGAAATGCCCCAAAACACAACGTGGACACATCCCATTTTTTGACAGAAAACAGAGGTGTTTTTTGCAAAGTGCCTATCTGTAGATTTTGGCCTCTAGCTCAGCCGCCACCTAGGGAAACCTATCAAACCTGTGCATTTTTGAAAACTAGAGACCTAGGGGAAACTAAGATGGGGTGACTTGTGGGGCTCTGACCTGGTTCTGTTACCCATAATCCTTTGCAAACCTCAAAATTTGGCTAAAAAAACAAATTTTCCTCACATTTCGGTGACAGAAAGTTCTGGAACCTGAGAGGAGCCACAAATTTCTTTCCACCCAGCGTTTCCCCAAGCCTCCCGATAAAAATGATACCTCACTTGTGTGGGTAGGCCTAGCGCCCGCGACAGGAAATACCCCAAAACACAACATGGACACATCCCATTTTTGGACAGAAAACAGAGGTGTTTTTTGCAAAGTGCCTACCTGTAGATTTTGGCCTCTAGCTCAGCCGCCACCTAAGGAAACCTACCAAACCTGTGCATTTCTGACAATTAGAGACCTAGGGGAATCCAAGATGGGGTGACTTGTGGGGCTCTGACCAGGTTCTGTTACCCAGAATCCTTTGCAAACCTCAAAATTTGGCTAAAAATTACATTTTCCTCAGATTTCGGTGACAGAAAGATCTGGGATCTGAGAGGAGCCACAAATTTCCTTCCACCCAGCGTTCCCCCAAGTCTCCCGATAAAAATGAAATCTCACTTGTGTGGGTAGGCCTGGTGCCCGCGACAGGAAATGCCCCAAAACACAACGAGGACACATCCCATTTTTTTTCAGAAAACAGAGGTGTTTTTTGCAAAGTGCCTACCTGTAGATTTTGGCCTCTAGCTCAGCCGCCACCTAGGGAAACCTACCAAACCTGTGCATTTTTGAAAACTAGAGACCTAGGGGAATCCAAGATGGTGTGACTTGTGGGGCTTCCACCAGGTTCTGTTACCCAGAATCCTTTGCAAACCTAAAAATATGGCTAAAGAAATACATTTTCCTCACATTTCGGTGACAGAAAGTTCTGGAATCTGAGAGGAGCCACAAATTTCCTTCCACCCAGCGTACCCCAAGTCTCCTGATAAAAATTATACCTCACTTGTGTGGGTAGGCCTAGCGCCAGCGACAGGAAATGCCCCAAAACACAACGTGGACACATCCCATTTTTTGACAGAAAACAGAGGTGGTTTTTGCAAAGTGCCTACCAGTAGATTTTGTCCTCTAGCTCAGCCGCCACCTAGGGAAACCTACCAAACCTGTGCATTTTTGAAAACTAGAGACCTAGGGGAATCCAAGATGGGGTGACTTGTGGGTCTCCGACCAGGTTCTGTTACCCAGAATCCTTTGCAAACCTCAAAATTTGGCTAAAAAAACACATTTTCCTCACATTTCGGTGACAGAAAGTTCTGGAATCTGAGAGGAACCACTAATTTCCTTCCACCCAGCGTTCCCTAAAGTCCCCCTATAAAAATTATACCTCACTTGTGTGGGTAGGCCTAGCGTCCGCGACAGGAAATGCCCCAAAACACAACGTGGACACATCCCATTTTTTGACAAACAACAGAGGTGTTTTTTGCAAAGTGCCTACCTGTAGATTTTGGCCTCTAGCTCAGCCGCCACCTAGGGAAACCTACCAAACCTGTGCATTTCTGACAATTAGAGACCTAGGGGAATCCAAGATGGGGTGACTTGTGGGGCTCTGACCAGGTTCTGTTACCCAGAATCCTTTGCAAACCTCAAAATTTGGCTAAAAATTAAATTTTCCTCAGATTTCGGTGACAGAAAGTTCTGGGATCTGAGAGGAGCCACAAATTTCCTTCCACCCAGCGTTCCCCCAAGTCTCCCGATAAAAATGAAACCTCACTTGTGTGGGTAGGCCTGGTGCCCGCGACAGGAAATGCCCCAAAACACAACGTGGACACATCCCATTTTTTGACAGAAAACAGAGGTGTTTTTTGCAAAGTGCCTACCAGTAGATTTTGTCCTCTAGCTCAGCCGCCACCTAGGGAAACCTACCAAACCTGTGCATTTTTTAAAACTAGAGACCTAGGGGAAACCAAGATGGGGTGACTTGTGGGGCTCTGACCAGGTTCTGTTACCCAGAATCCTTTGCAAACCTAAAAATGTGGCTAAAAAAACACATTTTCCTCACATTTCGGTGACAGAAAGTTCTGGAATCTGAGAGGAGCCACAAATTTCCTTCCACCCAGCGTTCCCCAAGTCTCCTGATAAAAATGATACCTCACTTGTGTGGGTCGGCCTAGTGCCAGCGACAGGAAATGCCCCAAAACACAACGTGGACACATCCCATTTTTTTAGAGAAAACAGAGGTGTTTTTTGCTAAGTGCCTACCTGTAGATTTTGGCCTCTAGCTCAGCCGCCACCTAGGGAAACCTACCAAACCTGTGCATTTTTGAAAACTAGAGACATAGGGGAATCCAAGATGGTGTGACTTGTGGGGCTTCCACCAGGTTCTGTTACCCAGAATACTTTGCAAACCTAAAAATATGGCTAAAAAAATAAATTTTCCTCACATTTCGGTGACAGAAAGTTCTGGAATCTGAGAGGAGCCACAAATTTCCTTCCACCCAGCGTACCCCAAGTCTCCTGATAAAAATGATACCTCACTTGTGTGGGCCGGCCTAGTGCCAGCGACAGGAAATGCCCCAAAACACAACGTGGACACATCCCATTTTTTTACAGAAAACAGAGGTGTTTTTTGCAAAGTGCCTACCTGTAGATTTTGGCCTCTAGCTCAGCCGCCACCTAGGGAAACCTACCAAACCTGTGCATTTTTGAAAACTAGAGACCTAGGGGAATCCAAGATGGTGTGACTTGTGGGGCTTCCACCAGGTTCTGTTACCCAGAATCCTTTGCAAACCTAAAAATTTGGCTAAAAAAACACATTTTCCTCACATTTCGGTGACAGAAAGTTCTGGAATCTGAGAGGAGCCACAAATTTCCTTCCACCCAGCGTACCCCAAGTCTCCTGATAAAAATGATACCTCACTTGTGTGGGTAGGCCTAGCGCCCGCGACAGGAAATGCCCCAAAACACAACGTGGACACATCCCATTTTTGGACAGAAAACAGAGGTGTTTTTTGCAAAGTGCCTATCTGTAGATTTGGGCCTCTAGCTCAGCCGCCACCTAGGGAAACCTACCAAACCTGTGCATTTTTGAAAACTAGAGACCTAGGGGAAACTAAGATGGGGAGACTTGTGGGGCTCTGACCTGGTTCTGTTACCCATAATCCTTTGCAAACCTCAAAATTTGGCTAAAAAAACAAATTTTCCTCACATTTCAGTGACAGAAAGTTCTGGAACCTGAGAGGAGCCACAAATTTCTTTCCACCCAGCGTTTCCCCAAGCCTCCCGATAAAAATGATACCTCACTTGTGTGGGTAGGCCTAGCGCCCGCGACAGGAAATACCCCAAAACACAACATGGACACATCCCATTTTTGGACAGAAAACAGAGGTGTTTTTTGCAAAGTGCCTACCTGTAGATTTTGGCCTCTAGCTCAGCCGCCACCTAAGGAAACCTACCAAACCTGTGCATTTCTGACAATTAGAGACCTAGGGGAATCCAAGATGGGGTGACTTGTGGGGCTCTGACCAGGTTCTGTTACCCAGAATCCTTTGCAAACCTCAAAATTTGGCTAAAAATTACATTTTCCTCAGATTTCGGTGACAGAAAGATCTGGGATCTGAGAGGAGCCACAAATTTCCTTCCACCCAGCGTTCCCCCAAGTCTCCCGATAAAAATGAAATCTCACTTGTGTGGGTAGGCCTGGTGCCCGCGACAGGAAATGCCCCAAAACACAACGAGGACACATCCCATTTTTTTATCAGAAAACAGAGGTGTTTTTTGCAAAGTGCCTACCTGTAGATTTTGGCCTCTAGCTCAGCCGCCACCTAGGGAAACCTACCAAACCTGTGCATTTTTTAAAACTAGAGACCTAGGGGAATCCAAGATGGTGACTTGTGGGGCTTCCACCAGGTTCTGTTACCCAGAATCCTTTGCAAACCTAAAAATATGGCCAAAACAATACATTTTCCTCACATTTCGGTGACAGAAAGTTCTGGAATCTGAGAGGAGCCACAAATTTCCTTCCACCCAGCGTACCCCAAGTCTCCTGATAAAAATTATACCTCACTTGTGTGGGTAGGCCTAGCGCCAGCGACAGGAAATGCCCCAAAACACAACGTGGACACATCCCATTTTTTGACAGAAAACAGAGGTGGTTTTTGCAAAGTGCCTACCAGTAGATTTTGTCCTCTAGCTCAGCCGCCACCTAGGGAAACCTACCAAACCTGTGCATTTTTGAAAACTAGAGACCTAGGGGAATCCAAGATGGGGTGACTTGTGGGTCTCCGACCAGGTTCTGTTACCCAGAATCCTTTGCAAACCTCAAAATTTGGCTAAAAAAACACATTTTCCTCACATTTCGGTGACAGAAAGTTCAGGAATCATAGAGGAACCACTAATTTCCTTCCACCCAGCGTTCCCTAAAGTCCCCCTATAAAAATTATACCTCACTTGTGTGGGTAGGCCTAGCGTCCGCGACAGGAAATGCCCCAAAACACAACGTGGACACATCCCATTTTTTGACAAACAACAGAGGAGTTTTTTGCAAAGTGCCTACCTGTAGATTTTGGCCTCTAGCTCAGCCGCCACCTAAGGAAACCTACCAAACCTGTACATTTCTGACAATTAGAGACCTAGGGGAATCCAAGATGGGGTGACTTGTGGGGCTCTGACCAGGTTCTGTTACCCAGAATCCTTTGCAAACCTCAAAATTTGGCTAAAAATTAAATTTTCCTCAGATTTCGGTGACAGAAAGTTCTGGGATCTGAGAGGAGCCACAAATTTCCTTCCACCCAGCGTTCCCCCAAGTCTCCCGATAAAAATGAAACCTCACTTGTGTGGGTAGGCCTGGTGCCCGCGACAGGAAATGCCCCAAAACACAACGTGGACACATCCCATTTTTTGACAGAAAACAGAGGTGTTTTTTGCAAAGTGCCTACCAGTAGATTTTGTCCTCTAGCTCAGCCGCCACCTAGGGAAACCTACCAAACCTGTGCATTTTTGAAAACTGGAGACCTAGGGGAGTCCAAGATGGGGAGACTTTTGGGTCTCCGACCAGGATCTGTTACCCAGAATCCTTTGCAAACCTCAAAATGTGGCTAAAAAAACACATTTTCCTCACATTTCGGTGACAGAAAGTTCTGGAATCTGAGAGGAGCCACAAATTTCCTTCCACCCAGCGTACCCCAAGTCTCCTGCTAAAAATGATACCTCACTTGTGTGGGTAGGCCTAGCGCCAGCGACAGGAAATGCCCCAAAACACAACGTGGACACATCCCATTTTTTGACAGAAAACAGAGTTGTTTTTTGCAAAGTGCCTACCTGTAGATTTTGACCTCTAGCTCAGCCGCCTCCTAGGGAAACCTACCAAACCTGTGCATTTTTGAAAACTAGAGACCTAGGGGAATCCAAGATGGGGTGACTTGTGGGGCTCCCACCAGGTTCTGTTACCCAGAATCCTTTGCAAACCTAAAAATTTGGCTAAAAAAACACATTTTCCTCACATTTCGGTGACAGAAAGTTCTGGAATCTGAGAGGAGCCACAAATTTCCTTCCACCCAGTGTACCCCAAGTCTCCTGATAAAAATTATACCTCACTTGTGTGGGTAGGCCTAGCGCCAGCGACAGGAAATGCCCCAAAACACAACGTGGACACATCCCATTTTTTGACAGAAAACAGAGGTGTTTTTTGCAAAGTGCCTACCTGTAGATTTTAGCCTCTAGCTCAGCCGCCACCTAGGGAAACCTACCAAACCTGTGCATTTTTTAAAACTAGAGACCTAGGGGAATCCAAGATGGGGTGACTTGTGGGTCTCCGACCAGGTTCTGTTACCCAGAATCCTTTGCAAACCTCAAAATTTGGCTAAAAAAACACATTTTCCTCACATTTCGGTGACAGAAAGTTCTGGAATCTGAGAGGAGCCACAAATTTCCTTCCACCCAGCGTACCCCAAGTCTCCTGATTAAAATTATACCTCACTTGTGTGGGTAGGCCTAGCGCCAGCGACAGGAAATGCCCCAAAACACAACGTGGACACATCCCATTTTTTGACAGAAAACAGAGGTGTTTTTTGCAAAGTGCCTACCTGAAGATTTTAGCCTCTAGCTCAGCCGCCACCTAGGGAAACCTACCAAACCTGTGCATTTATGAAAACTAGAGACCTAGGGGAATCCAAGATGGGGTGACTTTTGGGTCTCCGACCAGGTACTGTTACCCAGAATCCTTTGTAAACCTCAAAATTTGGCAAAAAAAACACATTTTCCTCACATTTCGGTGACAGAAAGTTCTGGAATCTGAGAGGAGCCACAAATTTCATTCCACCCAGCGTTCCCCCAAGTCCCCCTATAAAAATGATACCTCACTTGTGTGGGTAGGCCTGGCGCCCGCGACAGGAAATGCCCCAAAACACAACGTGGACCCCATTTTTTGACAGAAAACAGAGGTGTTTTTTGCAAAGTGCCTACCTGTAGATTTTGGCCACTAGCTCAGCCGCCACCTAGGGAAACCTACCAAACCTGTGCATTTTATAAAACTAGAGACCTAGGGGAATCCAAGATGCAGTGATTTGTGGTGCTCTGACCAGGTTCTGTTACCCAGAATCCTTTGCAAACCTCAAAATTTGGCTAAAAAAACACATTTTCCTCACATTTCGGTGACAGAAAGTTCTGGAATCTGAGAGGAGCCATACATTTCTTTCCACCCAGCGTTTCCCCAAGCCTCCCGATAAAAATGATACCTCACTTGTGTGGGTAGGCCTAGCGCCCGCGACAGGAAATGCCCCAAAACACAACGTGGACACATCCCATTTTTTTACACAAAACAGAGGTGTTTTTTGCAAAGTGCCTACCTGTAGATTTTGGCCTCTAGCTCAGCCGCCACCTAGGGAAACCTACCAAACCTGTGCATTTTTTAAAACTAGAGACCTAGGGGAAACCAAGATGGGGTGACTTGTGGGGCTCTGACCAGGTTCTGTTACCCAGAATCCTTTGCAAACCTAAAAATTTGGCTAAAAAAACACATTTTCCTCACATTTCGGTGACAGAAAGTTCTGGAATCTGAGAGGAGCCACAAATTTCCTTCCACCCAGCGTACCCCAAGTCTCCTGATAAAAATGATACCTCACTTGTGTGGGTAGGCCTAGCGCCCGCGACAGGAAATGCCCCAAAACACAACGTGGACACATCCCATTTTTGGACAGAAAACAGAGGTGTTTTTTGCAAAGTGCCTATCTGTAGATTTTGGCCTCTAGCTCAGCCGCCACCTAGGGAAACCTACCAAACCTGTGCATTTTTGAAAACTAGAGACCTAGGGGAAACTAAGATGGGGTGACTTGTGGGGCTCTGACCTGGTTCTGTTACCCATAATCCTTTGCAAACCTCAAAATTTGGCTAAAAAAACAAATTTTCCTCACATTTCGGTGACAGAAAGTTCTGGAACCTGAGAGGAGCCACAAATTTCTTTCCACCCAGAGTTTCCCCAAGCCTCCCGATAAAAATGATACCTCACTTGTGTGGGTAGGCCTAGCGCCCGCGACCGGAAATACCCCAAAACACAACATGGACACATCCCATTTTTGGACAGAAAACAGAGGTGTTTTTTGCAAAGTGCCTACCTGTAGATTTTGGCCTCTAGCTCAGCCGCCACCTAAGGAAACCTACCAAACCTGTGCATTTCTGACAATTAGAGACCTAGGGGAATCCAAGATGGGGTGACTTGTGGGGCTCTGACCAGGTTCTGTTACCCAGAATCCTTTGCAAACCTCAAAATTTGGCTAAAAATTACATTTTCCTCAGATTTCGGTGACAGAAAGATCTGGGATCTGAGAGGAGCCACAAATTTCCTTCCACCCAGCGTTCCCCCAAGTCTCCCGATAAAAATGAAATCTCACTTGTGTGGGTAGGCCTGGTGCCCGCGACAGGAAATGCCCCAAAACACAACGAGGACACATCCCATTTTTTTTCAGAAAACAGAGGTGTTTTTTGCAAAGTGCCTACCTGTAGATTTTGACCTCTAACTCAGCCGCCACCTAGGGAAACCTACCAAACCTGTGCATTTTTTAAAACTAGAGACCTAGGGGAATTCAAGATGGAGTGACTTGTGGGGCTTCCACCAGGTTCTGTTACCCAAAATCCTTTGCAAACCTAAAAATTTGTCTAAAAAAACACATTTTCCTCACATTTCGGTGACAGAAAGTTCTGGAATCTGAGAGGCGCTACAAATTTCCTTCCACCCAGCGTACCCCAAGTCTCCTGATAAAAATGATACCTCACTTGTGTGGGTAGGCCTAGCGCCAGCGACAGGAAATGCCCCAAAACACAACGTGGACACATCCCATTTTTTGACAGAAAACAGAGGTGTTTTTTGCAAAGTGCCTACCTGTAGATTTTTGCCTCTAGCTCAGCCGCCACCTAGGGAAACCTACCAAACCTGTGCATTTTTTTAAAACTAGAGACCTAGGGGAATCCAAGATGGGGTGACGTGTGGGGCTCCCACCATGTTCTGTTTCCCAGAATACTTTGCAAACCTCAAAATTTGACAAAAAAAACACATTTTCCTCACATTTCGGTGACAGAAAGTTCTGGAATCTGAGTGGAGCATCAAATTTCCTTCCACCCAGTATTCCCCATGTCTCCTGATTAAAATTATACCTCACTTGTGTGGGTAGGCCTAGCGCCAGCGACAGGAAATGCCCCAAAACACAACGTGGACACATCCCATTTTTTGACAGAAAACAGAGGTGTTTTTTGCATAGTGCCTAACAGTAGATTTTGTCCTCTAGCTCAGCCGCCACCTATGGGAAACCTACCAAACCTGTGCATTTTTTAAAACTAGAGACGTAGGGGAGTCCAAGATGGGGGGACTTGTGGGCCTCCGACCAGGATCTGTTACCCAGAATCCTTTGCAAACCTCAAAATGTGGCTAAAAAAACACATTTTCCTCACATTTCGGTGACAGAAAGTTCTGGAATCTGAGAGGAGCCACAAATTTCCTTCCACCCAGCGTACCCCAAGTCTCCTGCTAAAAATGATACCTCACTTGTGTAGGTAGGCCTAGCGCCAGCGACAGGAAATGCCCCAAAACACAACGTGGACACATCCCATTTTTTGACAGAAAACAGAGTTGTTTTTTGCAAAGTGCCTACCTGTAGATTTTGACCTCTAGCTCAGCCACCTCCTAGGGAAACCTACCAAACCTGTGCATTTTTGAAAACTAGAGACCTAGGGGAATCCAAGATGGGGTGACTTGTGGGGCTTCCACCAGGTTCTGTTACCCAGAATCCTTTGCAAACCTAAAAATATGGCTAAAAAAACACATTTTCCTCACATTTCGGTGACAGAAAGTTCTGGAATCTGAGAGGAGCCACAAATTTCCTTCCACCCAGCGTACCCCAAGTCTCCAGATAAAAATTATACCTCACTTGTGTGGGTAGGCCTAGCGCCCGCGACAGGAAATGCCCCAAAACACAACGTGGACACATCCCATTTTTTGACAGAAAACAGAGGTGTTTTTGGCAAAGTGCCTATCTGTAGATTTTGGCCTCTAGCTCAGCCGCCACCTAGGGAAACCTATCAAACCTGTGCATTTTTGAAAACTAGAGACCTAGGGGAAACTAAGATGGGGTGACTTGTGGGGCTCTGACCTGGTTCTGTTACCCATAATCCTTTGCAAACCTCAAAATTTGGCTAAAAAAACAAATTTTCCTCACATTTCGGTGACAGAAAGTTCTGGAACCTGAGAGGAGCCACAAATTTCTTTCCACCCAGCGTTTCCCCAAGCCTCCCGATAAAAATGATACCTCACTTGTGTGGGTAGGCCTAGCGCCCGCGACAGGAAATACCCCAAAACACAACATGGACACATCCCATTTTTGGACAGAAAACAGAGGTGTTTTTTGCAAAGTGCCTACCTGTAGATTTTGGCCTCTAGCTCAGCCGCCACCTAAGGAAACCTACCAAACCTGTGCATTTCTGACAATTAGAGACCTAGGGGAATCCAAGATGGGGTGACTTGTGGGGCTCTGACCAGGTTCTGTTACCCAGAATCCTTTGCAAACCTCAAAATTTGGCTAAAAATTACATTTTCCTCAGATTTCGGTGACAGAAAGATCTGGGATCTGAGAGGAGCCACAAATTTCCTTCCACCCAGCGTTCCCCCAAGTCTCCCGATAAAAATGAAATCTCACTTGTGTGGGTAGGCCTGGTGCCCGCGACAGGAAATGCCCCAAAACACAACGAGGACACATCCCATTTTTTTTCAGAAAACAGAGGTGTTTTTTGCAAAGTGCCTACCTGTAGATTTTGGCCTCCAACTCAGCCGCCACCTAGGGAAACCTACCAAACCTGTGCATTTTTGAAAACTAGAGACCTAGGGGAATTCAAAATGGGGTGACTTGTGGGGCTTCCACCAGGTTCTGTTACCCAGAATCCTTTGCAAACCTAAAAATTTGTCTAAAAAAACACATTTTCCTCACATTTCGGTGACAGAAAGTTCTGGAATCTGAGAGGCGCTACAAATTTCCTTCCACCCAGCGTACCCCAAGTCTCCTGATAAAAATGATACCTCACTTGTGTGGGTAGGCCTAGCGCCAGCGACAGGAAATGCCCCAAAACACAACGTGGACACATCCCATTTTTTGACAGAAAACAGAGGTGTTTTTTGCAAAGTGCCTACCTGTAGATTTTTGCCTCTAGCTCAGCCGCCACCTAGGGAAACCTACCAAACCTGTGCATTTTTTTAAAACTAGAGACCTAGGGGAATCCAAGATGGGGTGACGTGTGGGGCTGCCACCATGTTCTGTTTCCCAGAATACTTTGCAAACCTCAAAATTTGACAAAAAAAACACATTTTCCTCACATTTCGGTGACAGAAAGTTCTGGACTCTGAGTGGAGCCTCAAATTTCCTTCCACCCAGTATTCCCCATGTCTCCTGATAAAAATTATACCTCACTTGTGTGGGTAGGCCTAGCGCCAGCGACAGGAAATGCCCCAAAACACAACGTGGACACATCCCATTTTTTGACAGAAAACAGAGGTGTTTTTTGCAAAGTGCCTACCAGTAGATTTTGTCCTCTAGCTCAGCCGCCACCTAGGGAAACCTACCAAACCTGTGCATTTTTTAAAACTAGAGACGTAGGGGAGTCCAAGATGGGGGGACTTGTGGGTCTCCGACCAGGATCTGTTACCCAGAATCCTTTGCAAACCTCAAAATGTGGCTAAAAAAACACATTTTCCTCACATTTCGGTGACAGAAAGTTCTGGAATCTGAGAGGAGCCACAAATTTCCTTCCACCCAGCGTACCCCAAGTCTCCTGATAAAAATGATACCTCACTTGTGTGGGTAGGCCTAGCGCCAGCGACAGGAAATGCCCCAAAACACAACGTGGACACATCCCATTTTTTGACAGAAAACAGAGGTGTTTTTTGCAAAGTGCCTACCTGTAGATTTTTGCCTCTAGTTCAGCCGCCACCTAGGGAAACCCACCAAACCTGTGCATTTTTTTAAAACTAGAGACCTAGGGGAATCCAAGATGGGGTGACGTGTGGGGCTCCCACCATGTTCTGTTTCCCAGAATACTTTGCAAACCTCAAAATTTGACAAAAAAAACACATTTTCCTCACATTTCGGTGACAGAAAGTTCTGGAATCTGAGTGGAGCATCAAATTTCCTTCCACCCAGTATTCCCCATGTCTCCTGATAAAAATTATACCTCACTTGTGTGGGTAGGCCTAGCGCCAGCGACAGGAAATGCCCCAAAACACAACGTGGACACATCCCATTTTTTGACAGAAAACAGAGGTGTTTTTTGCATAGTGCCTACCAGTAGATTTTGTCCTCTAGCTCAGCCGCCACCTAGGGAAACCTACCAAACCTGTGCATTTTTTAAAACTAGAGACGTAGGGGAGTCCAAGATGGGGGGACTTGTGGGCCTCCGACCAGGATCTGTTACCCAGAATCCTTTGCAAACCTCAAAATGTGGCTAAAAAAACACATTTTCCTCACATTTCGGTGACAGAAAGTTCTGGAATCTGAGAGGAGCCACAAATTTCCTTCCACCCAGCGTACCCCAAGTCTCCTGCTAAAAATGATACCTCACTTGTGTAGGTAGGCCTAGCGCCAGCGACAGGAAATGCCCCAAAACACAACGTGGACACATCCC
The DNA here is from genome assembly GCF_031143425.1 of Pleurodeles waltl. Lineage (NCBI taxonomy): Eukaryota > Metazoa > Chordata > Amphibia > Caudata > Salamandridae > Pleurodeles > Pleurodeles waltl. The sequence continues at coordinate 920,783,967 of NC_090447.1, forward strand.
ATTTTTTGACAGAAAACAGAGTTGTTTTTTGCAAAGTGCCTACCTGTAGATTTTGACCTCTAGCTCAGCCACCTCCTAGGGAAACCTACCAAACCTGTGCATTTTTGAAAACTAGAGACCTAGGGGAATCCAAGATGGGGTGACTTGTGGGGCTTCCACCAGGTTCTGTTACCCAGAATCCTTTGCAAACCTAAAAATATGGCTAAAAAAACACATTTTCCTCACATTTCGGTGACAGAAAGTTCTGGAATCTGAGAGGAGCCACAAATTTCCTTCCACCCAGCGTACCCCAAGTCTCCAGATAAAAATTATACCTCACTTGTGTGGGTAGGCCTAGCGCCCGCGACAGGAAATGCCCCAAAACACAACGTGGAAACATCCCATTTTTTGACAGAAAACAGAGGTGTTTTTTGCAAAGTGCCTATCTGTAGATTTTGGCCTCTAGCTCAGCCGCCACCTAGGGAAACCTATCAAACCTGTGCATTTTTGAAAACTAGAGACCTAGGGGAAACTAAGATGGGGTGACTTGTGGGGCTCTGACCTGGTTCTGTTACCCATAATCCTTTGCAAACCTCAAAATTTGGCTAAAAAAACAAATTTTCCTCACATTTCGGTGACAGAAAGTTCTGGAACCTGAGAGGAGCCACAAATTTCTTTCCACCCAGCGTTTCCCCAAGCCTCCCGATAAAAATGATACCTCACTTGTGTGGGTAGGCCTAGCGCCCGCGACAGGAAATACCCCAAAACACAACATGGACACATCCCATTTTTGGACAGAAAACAGAGGTGTTTTTTGCAAAGTGCCTACCTGTAGATTTTGGCCTCTAGCTCAGCCGCCACCTAAGGAAACCTACCAAACCTGTGCATTTCTGACAATTAGAGACCTAGGGGAATCCAAGATGGGGTGACTTGTGGGGCTCTGACCAGGTTCTGTTACCCAGAATCCTTTGCAAACCTCAAAATTTGGCTAAAAATTACATTTTCCTCAGATTTCGGTGACAGAAAGATCTGGGATCTGAGAGGAGCCACAAATTTCCTTCCACCCAGCGTTCCCCCAAGTCTCCCGATAAAAATGAAATCTCACTTGTGTGGGTAGGCCTGGTGCCCGCGACAGGAAATGCCCCAAAACACAACGTGGACACATCCCATTTTTTGACAGAAAACAGAGGTGTTTTTTGCAAAGTGCCTATCTGTAGATTTTGGCCTCTAGCTCAGCCGCCACCTAGGGAAACCTATCAAACCTGTGCATTTTTGAAAACTAGAGACCTAGGGGAAACTAAGATGGGGTGACTTGTGGGGCTCCGACCAGGATCTGTTACCCAGAATCCTTTGCAAACCTCAAAATGTGGCTAAAAAAACACATTTTCCTCACATTTCGGTGACAGAAAGTTCTGGAATCTGAGAGGAGCCACAAATTTCCTTCCACCCAGCGTACCCCAAGTCTCCTGCTAAAAATTATACCTCACTTGTGTAGGTAGGCCTAGCGCCAGCGACAGGAAATGCCCCAAAACACAACGTGGACACATCCCATTTTTTGACAGAAAACAGAGTTGTTTTTTGCAAAGTGCCTACCTGTAGATTTTGACCTCTAGCTCAGCCGCCTCCTAGGGAAACCTACCAAACCTGTGCATTTTTTAAAACTAGAGACCTAGGGGAATCCAAGATGGGGTGACTTGTGGGGCTCCCACCAGGTTCTGTTACCCAGAATCCTTTGCAAACCTAAAAATTTGGCTAAAAAAACACATTTTCCTCACATTTCGGTGACAGAAAGTTCTGGAATCTGAGAGGAGCCACAAATTTCCTTCCACCCAGCGTACCCCAAGTCTCCTGATAAAAATTATACCTCACTTGTGTGGGTAGGCCTAGCGCCAGCGACAGGAAATGCCCCAAAACACAACGTGGACACATCCCATTTTTTGACAGAAAACAGAGGTGTTTTTTGCAAAGTGCCTACCTGAAGATTTTAGCCTCTAGCTCAGCCGCCACCTAGGGAAACCTACCAAACCTGTGCATTTTTGAAAACTAGAGACCTAGGGGAATCCAAGATGGGGTGACTTTTGGGTCTCCGACCAGGTACTGTTACCCAGAATCCTTTGCAAACCTCAAAATTTGGCTAAAAAAACACATTTTCCTCACATTTCGGTGACAGAAAGTTCTAGGATCTGAGAGAAACCACAAATTTCCTTCCACCCAGCGTTCCCCCAAGTCTCACGATAAAAATGATACCTCACTTGTGTGGGTAGGCCTGGCGCCCGCGACAGGAAATTTCCCAAAACACAACGTGGACACATTCCATTTTTTGACAGAAAACAGAGGTGTTTTTTGCAAAGTGCCTACCTGTAGATTTTGGCCTTTAGCTCAGCCGCCACCTAGGGAAACCTACCAAACCTGTGCATTTTTGAAAACTAGAGACCTAGGGGAATCCAAGATGCGGTGATTTGTGGTGCTCTGACCAGGTTCTGTTACCCAGAATCCTTTGCAAACCTCAAAATTTGGTGATAAAAACACATTTTCCTCACATTTCGGTGACAGAAAGTTCTGGAATCTGAGAGGAGCCATACATTTCTTTCCACCCAGCGTTTCCCCAAGCCTCCCGATAAAAATGATACCTCACTTGTGTGGGTAGGCCTAGCGCCCGCGACAGGAAATGCCCCAAAACACAACGTGGACACATCCCATTTTTTGACACAAAACAGAGGTGTTTTTTGCAAAGTGCCTACCTGTAGATTTTGGCCTCTAGCTCAGCCGCCACCTAGGGAAACCTACCAAACCTGTGCATTTTTTAAAACTAGAGACCTAGGGGAAACCAAGATGGGGTGACTTGTGGGGCTCTGACCAGGTTCTGTTACCCAGAATCCTTTGCAAACCTAAAAATGTGGCTAAAAAAACACATTTTCCTCACATTTCGGTGACAGAAAGTTCTGGAATCTGAGAGGAGCCACAAATTTCCTTCCACCCAGCGTTCCCCAAGTCTCCTGATAAAAATGATACCTCACTTGTGTGGGTCGGCCTAGTGCCAGCAACAGGAAATGCCCCAAAACACAACGTGGACACATCCCATTTTTTTACAGAAAACAGAGGTGTTTTTTGCAAAGTGCCTACCTGTAGATTTTTGCCTCTAGCTCAGCCGCCACCTAGGGAAACCTACCAAACCTGTGCATTTTTGAAAACTAGAGACCTAGGGGAATCCAAGATGGTGTGACTTGTGGGGCTTCCACCAGGTTCTGTTACCCAGAATCCTTTGCAAACCTAAAAATATGGCTAAAAAAATACATTTTCCTCACATTTCGGTGACAGAGAGTTCTGGAATCTGAGAGGAGCCACAAATTTCCTTCCACCCAGCGTACCCCAAGTCTCCTGATAAAAATTATACCTCACTTGTGTGGGTAGGCCTAGCGCCAGCGACAGGAAATGCCCCAAAACACAACGTGGACACATCCCATTTTTTGACAGAAAACAGAGGTGGTTTTTGCAAAGTGCCTACCAGTAGATTTTGTCCTCTAGCTCAGCCGCCACCTAGGGAAACCTACCAAACCTGTGCATTTTTGAAAACTAGAGACCTAGGGGAGTCCAAGATGGGGTGACTTGTGGGTCTCAAACCAGGATCTGTTACCCAGAATCCTTTGCAGACCTCAAAATGTGGCTAAAAAAACACATTTGCCTCACATTTCGGTGACAGAAAGTTCTGGAATCTGAGAGGAGCCACAAATTTCCTTCCACCCAGCGTACCCCAAGTCTCCTGGTAAAAATTATACCTCACTTGTGTGGGTCGGCCTAGTGCCAGCAACAGGAAATGCCCCAAAACACAACGTGGACACATCCCATTTTTTTACAGAAAACAGAGGTGTTTTTTGCAAAGTGCCTACCTGTAGATTTTGGCCTCTAGCTCAGCCGCCACGTAGGGAAACCTACCAAACCTGTGCATTTTTGAAAACTAGAGACCTAGGGGAATCCAAGATGGTGTGACTTGTGGGGCTTCCACCAGGCTCTGTTACCCAGAATCCTTTGCAAACCTAAAAATTTGGCTAAAAAAACACATTTTCCTCACATTTCGGTGACAGAAAGTTCTGGAATCTGAGAGGAGCCACAAATTTCCTTCCACCCAGCGTACCCCAAGTCTCCTGATAAAAATTATACCTCACTTGTGTGGGTAGGCCTAGCGCCAGCGACAGGAAATGCCCCAAAACACAACGTGGACACATCCCATTTTTTGACAGAAAACAGAGGTGTTTTTTGCAAAGTGCCTACCTGAAGATTTTAGCCTCTAGCTCAGCCGCCACCTAGGGAAACCTACCAAACCTGTGCATTTTTGAAAACTAGAGACCTAGGGGAATCCAAGATGGGGTGACTTTTGGGTCTCCGACCAGGTACTGTTACCCAGAATCCTTTGCAAACCTCAAAATTTGGCTAAAAAAATACATTTTCCTCACATTTCGGTGACAGAAAGTTCTGGAATCTGAGAGGAGCCACAAATTAATTCCACCCAGCGTTCCCCCAAGTCCCCCTATAAAAATGATACCTCACTTGTGTGGGTAGGCCTAGCGTCCGCGACAGGAAATGCCCCAAAACACAACGTGGACACATCCCATTTTTTGACAGAAAACAGAGGTGTTTTTTGCAAAGTGCCTACCTGTAGATTTTGGCCTCTATCTCAGCCGCCACCTAGGGAAACCTACTAAACCTGAGCATTTCTGACAATTAGAGACCTAGGGGAATCCAAGATGGGGTGACTTGTGGGGCTCTGACCAGGTTCTGTTACCCAGAATCCTTTGCAAACCTCAAAATTTGGCTAAAAAAACACATTTTCCTCACATTTCGGTGACAGAAAGTTCTAGGATCTGAGAGAAACCACAAATTTCCTTCCACCCAGCGTTCCCCCAAGTCTCACGATAAAAATGATACCTCACTTGTGTGGGTAGGCCTGGCGCCCGCGACAGGAAATGCCCCAAAACACAACGTGGACACATTCCATTTTTTGACAGAAAACAGAGGTGTTTTTTGCAAAGTGCCTACCTGTAGATTTTGGCCTTTAGCTCAGCCGCCACCTAGGGAAACCTACCAAACCTGTGCATTTTTTAAAACTAGAGACCTAGGGGAATCCAAGATGCGGTGATTTGTGGTGCTCTGACCAAGTTCTGTTACCCAGAATCCTTTGCAAACCTCAAAATTTGGTGATAAAAACACATTTTCCTCACATTTCGGTGACAGAAAGTTCTGGAATCTGAGAGGAGCCATACATTTCTTTCCACCCAGCGTTTCCCCAAGCCTCCCGATAAAAATGATACCTCACTTGTGTGGGTAGGCCTAGCGCCCGCGACAGGAAATGCCCCAAAACACAACGTGGACACATCCCATTTTTTGACACAAAACAGAGGTGTTTTTTGCAAAGTGCCTACCTGTAGATTTTGGCCTCTAGCTCAGCCGCCACCTAGGGAAACCTACCAAACCTGTTCATTTTTTAAAACTAGAGACCTAGGGGAAACCAAGATGGGGTGACTTGTAGGGCTCTGACCAGGTTCTGTTACCCAGAATCCTTTGCAAACCTAAAAATGTGGCTAAAAAAACACATTTTCCTCACATTTCGGTGACAGAAAGTTCTGGAATCTGAGAGGAGCCACAAATTTCCTTCCACCCAGCGTTCCCCAAGTCTCCTGATAAAAATGATACCTCACTTGTGTGGGTCGGCCTAGTGCCAGCAACAGGAAATGCCCCAAAACACAACGTGGACACATCCCATTTTTTTACAGAAAACAGAGGTGTTTTTTGCAAAGTGCCTACCTGTAGATTTTGGCCTCTAGCTCAGCCGCCACCTAGGGAAACCTACCAAACCTGTGCATTTTTGAAAACTAGAGACCTAGGGGAATCCAAGATGGTGTGACTTGTGGGGCTTCCACAAGGTTCTGTTACCCAGAATCCTTTGCAAACCTAAAAATATGGCTAAAAAAATACATTTTCCTCACATTTCGGTGACAGAAAGTTCTGGAATCTGAGAGGAGCCACAAATTTCCTTCCACCCAGCGTACCCCAAGTCTCCTGATAAAAATTATACCTCACTTGTGTGGGTAGGCCTAGCGCCAGCGACAGGAAATGCCCCAAAACACAACGTGGACACATCCCATTTTTTGACAGAAAACAGAGGTGGTTTTTGCAAAGTGCCTACCAGTAGATTTTGTCCTCTAGCTCAGCCGCCACCTAGGGAAACCTACCAAACCTGTGCATTTTTGAAAACTAGAGACCTAGGGGAGTCCAAGATGGGGTGACTTGTGGGTCTCAAACCAGGATCTGTTACCCAGAATCCTTTGCAGACCTCAAAATGTGGCTAAAAAAACACATTTGCCTCACATTTCGGTGACAGAAAGTTCTGGAATCTGAGAGGAGCCACAAATTTCCTTCCATCCAGCGTACCCCAAGTCTCCTGGTAAAAATTATACCTCACTTGTGTGGGTCGGCCTAGTGCCAGCAACAGGAAATGCCCCAAAACACAACGTGGACACATCCCATTTTTTTACAGAAAACAGAGGTGTTTTTTGCAAAGTGCCTACCTGTAGATTTTGGCCTCTAGCTCAGCCGCCACCTAGGGAAACCTACCAAACCTGTGCATTTTTGAAAACTAGAGACCTAGGGGAATCCAAGATGGTGTGACTTGTGGGGCTTCCACCAGGCTCTGTTACCCAGAATCCTTTGCAAACCTAAACATTTGGCTAAAAAAACACATTTTCCTCACATTTCGGTGACAGAAAGTTCTGGAATCTGAGAGGAGCCACAAATTTCCTTCCACCCAGCGTACCCCAAGTCTCCTGATAAAAATTATACCTCACTTGTGTGGGTAGGCCTAGCGCCAGCGAAAGGAAATGCCCCAAAACACAACGTGGACACATCCCATTTTTTGACAGAAAACAGAGGTGTTTTTTGCAAAGTGCCTACCTGAAGATTTTAGCCTCTAGCTCAGCCGCCACCTAGGGAAACCTACCAAACCTGTGCATTTTTGAAAACTAGAGACCTAGGGGAATCCAAGATGGGGTGACTTTTGGGTCTCCGATCAGGTACTGTTACCCAGAATCCTTTGCAAACCTCAAAATTTGGCTAAAAAAATACATTTTCCTCACATTTCGGTGACAGAAAGTTCTGGAATCTGAGAGGAGCCACAAATTCATTCCACCCAGCGTTCCCCCAAGTCCCCCTATAAAAATGATACCTCACTTGTGTGGGTAGGCCTAGCGTCCGCGACAGGAAATGCCCCAAAACACAACGTGGACACATCCCATTTTTTGACAGAAAACAGAGGTGTTTTTTGCACAGTGCCTACCTGTAGATTTTGGCCTCTATCTCAGCCGCCACCTAGGGAAACCTACTAAACCTGAGCATTTCTGACAATTAGAGACCTAGGGGAATCCAAGATGGGGTGACTTGTGGGGCTCTGACCAGGTTCTGTTACCCAGAATCCTTTGCAAACCTCAAAATTTGGCTAAAAAAACACATTTTCCTCACATTTCGGTGACAGAAAGTTCTAGGATCTGAGAGAAACCACAAATTTCCTTCCACCCAGCGTTCCCCCAAGTCTCACGATAAAAATGATACCTCACTTGTGTGGGTAGGCCTGGCGCCCGCGACAGGAAATGCCCCAAAACACAACGTGGACACATTCCATTTTTTGACAGAAAACAGAGGTATTTTTTGCAAAGTGCCTACCTGTAGATTTTGGCCTTTAGCTCAGCCGCCACCTAGGGAAACCTACCAAACCTGTGCATTTTTGAAAACTAGAGACCTAGGGGAATCCAAGATGCGGTGATTTGTGGTGCTCTGACCAGGTTCTGTTACCCAGAATCCTTTGCAAACCTCAAAATTTGGTGATAAAAACACATTTTCCTCACATTTCGGTGACAGAAAGTTCTGGAATCTGAGAGGAGCCATACATTTCTTTCCACCCAGCGTTTCCCCAAGCCTCCCGATAAAAATGATACCTCACTTGTGTGGGTAGGCCTAGCGCCCGCGACAGGAAATGCCCCAAAACACAACGTGGACACATCCCATTTTTTGACACAAAACAGAGGTGTTTTTTGCAAAGTGCCTACCTGTAGATTTTGGCCTCTAGCTCAGCCGCCACCTAGGGAAACCTACCAAACCTGTGCATTTTTTAAAACTAGAGACCTAGGGGAAACCAAGATGGGGTGACTTGTGGGGCTCTGACCAGGTTCTGTTACCCAGAATCCTTTGCAAACCTAAAAATGTGGCTAAAAAAACACATTTTCCTCACATTTCGGTGACAGAAAGTTCTGGAATCTGAGAGGAGCCACAAATTTCCTTCCACCCAGCGTTCCCCAAGTCTCCTGGTAAAAATGATACCTCACTTGTGTGGGTCGGCCTAGTGCCAGCGACAGGAAATGCCCCAAAACACAACGTGGACACATCCCATTTTTTTACAGAAAACAGAGGTGTTTTTTGCAAAGTGCCTACCTGTAGATTTTGGCCTCTAGCTCAGCCGCCACCTAGGGAAACCTACCAAACCTGTGCATTTTTGAAAACTAGAGACCTAGGGGAATCCAAGATGGTGTGACTTGTGGGGCTTCCACCAGGTTCTGTTACCCAGAATCCTTTGCAAACCTAAAAATATGGCTAAAAAAATACATTTTCCTCACATTTCGGTGACAGAAAGTTCTGGAATCTGAGAGGAGCCACAAATTTCCTTCCACCCAGCGTACCCCAAGTCTCCTGATAAAAATTATACCTCACTTGTGTGGGTAGGCCTAGCGCCAGCGACAGGAAATGCCCCAAAACACAACGTGGACACATCCCATTTTTTGACAGAAAACAGAGGTGGTTTTTGCAAAGTGCCTACCAGTAGATTTTGTCCTCTAGCTCAGCCGCCACCTAGGGAAACCTACCAAACCTGTGCATTTTTGAAAACTAGAGACCTAGGGGAGTCCAAGATGGGGTGACTTGTGGGTCTCAAACCAGGATCTGTTACCCAGAATCCTTTGCAAACCTCAAAATGTGGCTAAAAAAACACATTTTCCTCACATTTCGGTGACAGAAAGTTCTGGAATCTGAGAGGAGCCACAAATTTCCTTCCACCCAGCGTACCCCATGTCTCCTGGTAAAAATTATACCTCACTTGTGTGGGTAGGCCTAGCGCCAGCGACAGGAAATGCCCCAAAACACAACGTGGACACATCCCATTTTTTGACAGAAAACAGAGGTGTTTTTTGCAAAGTGCCTACCTGTAGATTTTGGCCTCTAGCTCAGCTGCCACCTAGGGAAACCTACCAAACCTGTGCATTTTTGAAAACTAGAGACCTAGGGGAATCCAAGATGGGGTGACTTGTGGGTCTCCGACCAGGTTCTGTTACCCAGAATCCTTTGCAAACCTCAAAATTTGGCTAAAAAAACACATTTTCCTCACATTTCGGTGACAGAAAGTTCTGGAATCTGAGAGGAGCCACAAATTTCCTTCCACCCAGCGTTCCCTAAAGTCCCCCTATAAAAATTATACCTCACTTGTGTGGGTAGGCCTAGCGTCCGCGACAGGAAATGCCCCAAAACACAATGTGGACACATCCTATTTTTTGACAAACAACAGAGGTGTTTTTTGCAAAGTGCCTACCTGTAGATTTTGGCCTCTAGCTCAGCCGCCACCTAAGGAAACCTACCAAACCTGTGCATTTCTGACAATTAGAGACCTAGGGGAATCCAAGATGGGGTGACTTGTGGGGCTCTGACCAGGTTCTGTTACCCAGAATCCTTTGCAAACCTCAAAATTTGGCTAAAAATTAAATTTTCCTCAGATTTCGGTGACAGAAAGTTCTGGGATCTGAGAGGAGCCACAAATTTCCTTCCACCCAGCGTTCCCCCAAGTCTCCCGATAAAAATGAAACCTCACTTGTGTGGGTAGGCCTGGTGCCCGCGACAGGAAATGCCCCAAAACACAACGTGGACACATCCCATTTTTTGACAGAAAACAGAGGTGTTTTTTGCAAAGTGCCTACCAGTAGATGTTGTCCTCTAGCTCAGCCGCCACCTAGGGAAACCTACCAAACCTGTGCATTTTTGAAAACTAGAGACCTAGGGGAGTCCAAGATGGGGGGACTTGTGGGTCTCCGACCAGGATCTGTTACCCAGAATCCTTTGCAAACCTCAAAATGTGGCTAAAAAAACACATTTTCCTCACATTTCGTTGACAGAAAGTTCTGGAATCTGAGAGGAGCTACAAATTTCCTTCCACCCAGCGTACCCCAAGTCTCCTGCTAAAAATGATACCTCACTTGTGTGGGTAGGCCTAGCGCCAGCGACAGGAAATGCCCCAAAACACAACGTGGACACATCCCATTTTTTGACAGAAAACAGAGTTGTTTTTTGCAAAGTGCCTACCTGTATATTTTGACCTCTAGCTCAGCCGCCTCCTAGGGAAACCTACCAAACCTGTGCATTTTTGAAAACTAGAGACCTAGGGGAATCCAAGATGGGGTGACTTGTGGGGCTCCCACCAGGTTCTGTTACCCAGAATCCTTTGCAAACCTAAAAATTTGGCTAAAAAAACAAATTTTCCTCACATTTCGGTGACAGAAAGTTCTGGAATCTGAGAGGAGCCACAAATTTCCTTCCACCCAGCGTACCCCAAGTCTCCTGATAAAAATTATACCTCACTTGTGTGGGTAGGCCTAGCGCCAGCGACAGGAAATGCCCCAAAACACAACATGGACACATCCCATTTTTTGACAGAAAACAGAGGTGTTTTTTGCAAAGTGCCTACCTGTAGATTTTAGCCTCTAGCTCAGCCGCCACCTAGGGAAACCTACCAAACCTGTGCATTTTTTAAAACTAGAGACCTAGGGGAATCCAAGATGGGGTGACTTGTGGGTCTCCGACCAGGTTCTGTTACCCAGAATCATTGCAAACCTCAAAATGTGGCTAAAAAAACACATTTACCTCACATTTCGGTGACAGAAAGTTCTGGAATCTGAGAGGAGCCACAAATTTCCTTCCACCCAGCGTTCCCCCAAGTCCCCTTATAAAAATGATACCTCACTTGTGTGGGTAGGCCTAGCGTACGCGACAGGAAATGCCCCAAAACACAACGTGGACACATCCCATTTTTTGACAAACAACAGAGGTGTTTTTTGCAAAGTGCCTACCTGTAGATTTTGGCCTCTAGGTCAGCCGCCACCTAAGGAAACCTACCAAACCTGTGCATTTCTGACAATTAGAGACCTAGGGGAATCCAAGATGGGGTGACTTGTGGGGCTCTGACCAGGTTCTGTTACCCAGAATCCTTTGCAAACCTCAAAATTTGGCTAAAAATTAAATTTTCCTCAGATTTCGGTGACAGAAAGTTCTGGGATCTGAGAGGAGCCACAAATTTCCTTCCACCCAGCGTTCCCCCAAGTCTCCCGATAAAAATGAAACCTCACTTGTGTGGGTAGGCCTGGTGCCCGCAACAGGAAATGCCCCAAAACACAACGTGGACACATCCCATTTTTTTACAGAAAACAGAGGTGTTTTTTGCAAAGTGCCTACCAGTAGATTTTGTCCTCTAGCTCAGCCGCCACCTAGGGAAACCTACCAAACCTGTGCATTTTTGAAAATTAGAGACCTAGGGGAGTCCAAGATGGGGGGACTTGTGGGTCTCCGACCAGGATCTGTTACCCAGAATCCTTTGCAAACCTCAAAATGTGGCTAAAAAAACACATTTTCCTCACATTTCGGTGACAGAAAGTTCTGGAATCTGAGAGGAGCCACAAATTTCCTTCCACCCAGCGTACCCCAAGTCTCCTGCTAAAAATGATACCTCACTTGTGTGGGTAGGCCTAGCGCCAGCGACAGGAAATGCCCCAAAACACAACGTGGACACATCCCATTTTTTGACAGAAAACAGAGGTGTTTTTTGCAAAGTGCCTACCTGTAGATTTTAGCCTCTAGCTCAGCCGCCACCTAGGGAAACCTACCAAACCTGTGCATTTTTTAAAACTAGAGACCTAGGGGAATCCAAGATGGGGTGACTTGTGGGTCTCCGACAAGGTTCTGTTACCCAGAATCCTTTGCAAACCTCAAAATTGGGCTAAAAAAACACATTTACCTCACATTTCGGTGACAGAAAGTTCTGGAATCTGAGAGGAGCCACAAATTTCCTTCCACCCAGCGTTCCCCCAAGTCCCCTTATAAAAATGATACCTCACTTGTGTGGGTAGGCCTAGCGTACGCGACAGGAAATGCCCCAAAACACAACGTGGACACATCCCATTTTTTGACAAACAACAGAGGTGTTTTTTGCAAAGTGCCTACCTGTAGATTTTGGCCTCTAGGTCAGCCGCCACCTAAGGAAACCTACCAAACCTGTGCATTTCTGACAATTAGAGACCTAGGGGAATCCAAGATGGGGTGACTTGTGGGGCTCTGACCAGGTTCTGTTACCCAGAATCCTTTGCAAACCTCAAAATTTGGCTAAAAATTAAATTTTCCTCAGATTTCGGTGACAGAAAGTTCTGGGATCTGAGAGGAGCCACAAATTTCCTTCCACCCAGCGTTCCCCCAAGTCTCCCGATAAAAATGAAACCTCACTTGTGTGGGTAGGCCTGGTGCCCGCAACAGGAAATGCCCCAAAACACAACGTGGACACATCCCATTTTTTGACAGAAAACAGAGGTGTTTTTTGCAAAGTGCCTACCAGTAGATTTTGTCCTCTAGCTCAGCCGCCACCTAGGGAAACCTACCAAACCTGTGCATTTTTGAAAATTAGAGACCTAGGGGAGTCCAAGATGGGGGGACTTGTGGGTCTCCGACCAGGATCTGTTACCCAGAATCCTTTGCAAACCTCAAAATGTGGCTAAAAAAACACATTTTCCTCACATTTCGGTGACAGAAAGTTCTGGAATCTGAGAGGAGCCACAAATTTCCTTCCACCCAGCGTACCCCAAGTCTCCTGCTAAAAATGATACCTCACTTGTGTGGGTAGGCCTAGCGTACGCGACAGGAAATGCCCCAAAACACAACGTGGACACATCCCATTTTTTGACAAACAACAGAGGTGTTTTTTGCAAAGTGCCTACCTGTAGATTTTGGCCTCTAGGTCAGCCGCCACCTAAGGAAACCTACCAAACCTGTGCATTTCTGACAATTAGAGACCTAGGGGAATCCAAGATGGGGTGACTTGTGGGGCTCTGACCAGGTTCTGTTACCCAGAATCCTTTGCAAACCTCAAAATTTGGCTAAAAATTAAATTTTCCTCAGATTTCGGTGACAGAAAGTTCTGGGATCTGAGAGGAGCCACAAATTTCCTTCCACCCAGCGTTCCTCCAAGTCTCCCGATAAAAATGAAACCTCACTTGTGTGGGTAGGCCTGGTGCCCGCAACAGGAAATGCCCCAAAACACAACGTGGACACATCCCATTTTTTGACAGAAAACAGAGGTGTTTTTTGCAAAGTGCCTACCAGTAGATTTTGTCCTCTAGCTCAGCCGCCACCTAGGGAAACCTACCAAACCTGTGCATTTTTGAAAATTAGAGACCTAGGGGAGTCCAAGATGGGGGGACTTGTGGGTCTCCGACCAGGATCTGTTACCCAGAATCCTTTGCAAACCTCAAAATGTGGCTAAAAAAACACATTTTCCTCACATTTCGGTGACAGAAAGTTCTGGAATCTGAGAGGAGCCACAAATTTCCTTCCACCCAGCGTACCCCAAGTCTCCTGCTAAAAATGATACCTCACTTGTGTGGGTAGGCCTAGCGCCAGCGACAGGAAATGCCCCAAAACACAACGTGGACACATCCCATTTTTTGACAGAAAACAGAGGTGTTTTTTGCAAAGTGCCTACCTGTAGATTTTAGCCTCTAGCTCAGCCGCCACCTAGGGAAACCTACCAAACCTGTGCATTTTTTAAAACTAGAGACCTAGGGGAATCCAAGATGGGGTGACTTGTGGGTCTCCGACCAGGTTCTGTTACCCAGAATCCTTTGCAAACCTCAAAATTTGGCTAAAAAAACACATTTACCTCACATTTCGGTGACAGAAAGTTCTGGAATCTGAGAGGAGCCACAAATTTCCTTCCACCCAGCGTTCCCCCAAGTCCCCTTATAAAAATGATACCTCACTTGTGTGGGTAGGCCTAGCGTACGCAACAGGAAATGCCCCAAAACACAACGTGGACACATCCCATTTTTTGACAAACAACAGAGGTGTTTTTTGCAAAGTGCCTACCTGTAGATTTTGGCCTCTAGGTCAGCCGCCACCTAAGGAAACCTACCAAACCTGTGCATTTCTGACAATTAGAGACCTAGGGGAATCCAAGATGGGGTGACTTGTGGGGCTCTGACCAGGTTCTGTTACCCAGAATCCTTTGCAAACCTCAAAATTTGGCTAAAAATTAAATTTTCCTCAGATTTCGGTGACAGAAAGTTCTGGGATCTGAGAGGAGCCACAAATTTCCTTCCACCCAGCGTTCCCCCAAGTCTCCCGATAAAAATGAAACCTCACTTGTGTGGGTAGGCCTGGTGCCCGCAACAGGAAATGCCCCAAAACACAACGTGGACACATCCCATTTTTTGACAGAAAACAGAGGTGTTTTTTGCAAAGTGCCTACCAGTAGATTTTGTCCTCTAGCTCAGCCACCACCTAGGGAAACCTACCAAACCTGTGCATTTTTGAAAATTAGAGACCTAGGGGAGTCCAAGATGGGGGGACTTGTGGGTCTCCGACCAGGATCTGTTACCCAGAATCCTTTGCAAACCTCAAAATGTGGCTAAAAAAACACATTTTCCTCACATTTCGGTGACAGAAAGTTCTGGAATCTGAGAGGAGCCACAAATTTCCTTCCACCCAGCGTACCCCAAGTCTCCTGCTAAAAATGATACCTCACTTGTGTGGGTAGGCCTAGCGTACGCGACAGGAAATGCCCCAAAACACAACGTGGACACATCCCATTTTTTGACAAACAACAGAGGTGTTTTTTGCAAAGTGCCTACCTGTAGATTTTGGCCTCTAGGTCAGCCGCCACCTAAGGAAACCTACCAAACCTGTGCATTTCTGACAATTAGAGACCTAGGGGAATCCAAGATGGGGTGACTTGTGGGGCTCTGACCAGGTTCTGTTACCCAGAATCCTTTGCAAACCTCAAAATTTGGCTAAAAATTAAATTTTCCTCAGATTTCGGTGACAGAAAGTTCTGGGATCTGAGAGGAGCCACAAATTTCCTTCCACCCAGCGTTCCCCCAAGTCTCCCGATAAAAATGAAACCTCACTTGTGTGGGTAGGCCTGGTGCCCGCAACAGGAAATGCCCCAAAACACAACGTGGACACATCCCATTTTTTGACAGAAAACAGAGGTGTTTTTTGCAAAGTGCCTACCAGTAGATTTTGTCCTCTAGCTCAGCCGCCACCTAGGGAAACCTACCAAACCTGTGCATTTTTGAAAATTAGAGACCTAGGGGAGTCCAAGATGGGGGGACTTGTGGGTCTCCGACCAGGATCTGTTACCCAGAATCCTTTGCAAACCTCAAAATGTGGCTAAAAAAACACATTTTCCTCACATTTCGGTGACAGAAAGTTCTAGAATCTGAGAGGAGCCACAAATTTCCTTCCACCCAGCGTACCCCAAGTCTCCTGCTAAAAATGATACCTCACTTGTGTGGGTAGGCCTAGCGCCAGCGACAGGAAATGCCCCAAAACACAACGTGGACACATCCCATTTTTTGACAGAAAACAGAGGTGTTTTTTGCAAAGTGCCTACCTGTAGATTTTAGCCTCTAGCTCAGCCGCCACCTAGGGAAACCTACCAAACCTGTGCATTTTTTAAAACTAGAGACCTAGGGGAATCCAAGATGGGGTGACTTGTGGGTCTCCGACCAGGTTCTGTTACCCAGAATCCTTTGCAAACCTCAAAATTTGGCTAAAAAAACACATTTACCTCACATTTCGGTGACAGAAAGTTCTGGAATCTGAGAGGAGCCACAAATTTCCTTCCACCCAGCGTTCCCCCAAGTCCCCTTATAAAAATGATACCTCACTTGTGTGGGTAGGCCTAGCGTACGCGACAGGAAATGCCCCAAAACACAACGTGGACACATCCCATTTTTTGACAAACAACAGAGGTGTTTTTTGCAAAGTGCCTACCTGTAGATTTTGGCCTCTAGGTCAGCCGCCACCTAAGGAAACCTACCAAACCTGTGCATTTCTGACAATTAGAGACCTAGGGGAATCCAAGATGGGGTGACTTGTGGGGCTCTGACCAGGTTCTGTTACCCAGAATCCTTTGCAAACCTCAAAATTTGGCTAAAAATTAAATTTTCCTCAGATTTCGGTGACAGAAAGTTCTGGGATCTGAGAGGAGCCACAAATTTCCTTCCACCCAGCGTTCCCCCAAGTCTCCCGATAAAAATGAAACCTCACTTGTGTGGGTAGGCCTGGTGCCCGCAACAGGAAATGCCCCAAAACACAACGTGGACACATCCCATTTTTTGACAGAAAACAGAGGTGTTTTTTGCAAAGTGCCTACCAGTAGATTTGGTCCTCTAGCTCAGCCGCCACCTAGGGAAACCTACCAAACCTGTGCATTTTTGAAAATTAGAGACCTAGGGGAGTCCAAGATGGGGGGACTTGTGGGTCTCCGACCAGGATCTGTTACCCAGAATCCTTTGCAAACCTCAAAATGTGGCTAAAAAAACACATTTTCCTCACATTTCGGTGACAGAAAGTTCTGGAATCTGAGAGGAGCCACAAATTTCCTTCCACCCAGCGTACCCCAAGTCTCCTGCTAAAAATGATACCTCACTTGTGTGGGTAGGCCTAGCGCCAGCGACAGGAAATGCCCCAAAACACAACGTGGACACATCCCATTTTTTGACAGAAAACAGAGTTGTTTTTTGCAAAGTGCCTACCTGTAGATTTTGACCTCTAGCTCAGCCGCCTCCTAGGGAAACCTACCAAACCTGTGCATTTTTGAAAACTAGAGACCTAGGGGAATCCAAGATGGGGTGACTTGTGGGGCTCCCACCAGGTTCTGTTACCCAGAATCCTTTGCAAACCTAAAAATGTGGCTAAAAAAACACATTTTCCTCACATTTCGATTACAGAAAGTTCTGGAATCTGAGAGGAGCCACAAATTTCCTTCCACCCAGCGTACCCCAAGTCTCCTGATAAAAATTATACCTCACTTGTGTGGGTAGGCCTAGCGCCAGCGACAGGAAATGCCCCAAAACACAACGTGGACACATCCCATTTTTTGACAGAAAACAGAGGTGTTTTTTGCAAAGTGCCTACCTGTAGATTTTAGCCTCTAGCTCAGCCGCCACCTAGGGAAACCTACCAAACCTGTGCATTTTTTAAAACTAGAGACCTAGGGGAATCCAAGATGGGGTGACTTGTGGGTCTCCGACCAGGTTCTGATACCCAGAATCCTTTGCAAACCTCAAAATTTGGCTAAAAAAACACATTTTCCTCACATTTCGGTGACAGAAAGTTCTGGAATCTGAGAGGAGCCACAAATTTCCTTCCACCCAGAGTTCCCCCAAGTCCCCTTATAAAAATGATACCTCACTTGTGTGGGTAGGCCTAGCGTACGCGACAGGAAATGCCCCAAAACACAACGTGGACACATCCCATTTTTTGACAAACAACAGAGGTGTTTTTTGCAAAGTGCCTACCTGTAGATTTTGGCCTCTAGCTCAGCCGCCACCTAAGGAAACCTACCAAACCTGTGCATTTCTGACAATTAGAGACCTAGGGGAATCCAAGATGGGGTGATTTGTGGGGCTCTGACCAGGTTCTGTTACCCAGAATCCTTTGCAAACCTCAAAATTTGGCTAAAAATTAAATTTTCCTCAGATTTCGGTGACAGAAAGTTCTGGGATCTGAGAGGAGCCACAAATTTCCTTCCACCCAGCGTTCCCCCAAGTCTCCCGATAAAAATGAAACCTCACTTGTGTGGGTAGGCCTGGTGCCCGCGACAGGAAATGCCCCAAAACACAACGTGGACACATCCCATTTTTTGACAAAAAACAGAGGTGTTTTTTGCAAAGTGCCTACCAGTAGATTTTGTCCTCTAGCTCAGCCGCCACCTAGGGAAACCTACCAAACCTGTGCATTTTTTTAAAACTAGAGACCTAGGGGAGTCCAAGATGGGGGGACTTGTGGGTCTCCGACCAGGATCTGTTACCCAGAATCCTTTGCAAACCTCAAAATGTGGCTAAAAAAACACATTTTCCTCACATTTCGGTGACAGAAAGTTCTGGAATCTGAGAGGAGCCACAAATTTCCTTCCACCCAGCGTACCCCAAGTCTCCTGCTAAAAATGATACCTCACTTGTGTGGGTAGGCCTAGCGCCAGCGACTGGAAATGCCCCAAAACACAACGTGGACACATCCCATTTTTTGACAGAAAACAGAGTTGTTTTTTGCAAAGTGCCTACCTGTAGATTTTGACCTCTAGCTCAGCCGCCTCCTAGGGAAACCTACCAAACCTGTGCATTTTTGAAAACTAGAGACCTAGGGGAATCCAAGATGGGGTGACTTGTGGGGCTCCCACCAGGTTCTGTTACCCAGAATCCTTTGCAAACCTAAAAATTTGGCTAAAAAAACACATTTTCCTCACATTTCGGTGACAGAAAGTTCTGGAATCTGAGAGGAGCCACAAATTTCCTTCCACCCAGCGTACCCCAAGTCTCCTGATAAAAATTATACCTCACTTGTGTGGGTAGGCCTAGCGCCAGCGACAGGAAATGCCCCAAAACACAACGTGGACACATCCCATTTTTTGACAGAAAACAGAGGTGTTTTTTGCAAAGTGCCTACCTGTAGATTTTAGCCTCTAGCTCAGCCGCCACCTAGGGAAACCTACCAAACCTGTGCATTTTTTAAAACTAGAGACCTAGGGGAATCCAAGATGGGGTGACTTGTGGGTCTCCGACCAGGTTCTGTTACCCAGAATCCTTTGCAAACCTCAAAATTTGGCTAAAAAAACACATTTTCCTCACATTTCGGTGACAGAAAGTTCTGGAATCTGAGAGGAGCCACAAATTTCCTTCCACCCAGCGTTCCCCCAAGTCCCCTTATAAAAATGATACCTCACTTGTGTGGGTAGGCCTGGTGCCCGCAACAGGAAATGCCCCAAAACACAACGTGGACACATCCCATTTTTTGACAGAAAACAGAGGTGTTTTTTGCAAAGTGCCTACCAGTAGATTTTGTCCTCTAGCTCAGCCGCCACCTAGGGAAACCTACCAAACCTGTGCATTTTTGAAAATTAGAGACCTAGGGGAGTCCAAGATGGGGGGACTTGTGGGTCTCCGACCAGGATCTGTTACCCAGAATCCTTTGCAAACCTCAAAATGTGGCTAAAAAAACACATTTTCCTCACATTTCGGTGACAGAAAGTTCTGGAATCTGAGAGGAGCCACAAATTTCCTTCCACCCAGCGTACCCCAAGTCTCCTGCTAAAAATGATACCTCACTTGTGTGGGTAGGCCTAGCGCCAGCGACAGGAAATGCCCCAAAACACAACGTGGACACATCCCATTTTTTGACAGAAAACAGAGGTGTTTTTTGCAAAGTGCCTACCTGTAGATTTTAGCCTCTAGCTCAGCCGCCACCTAGGGAAACCTACCAAACCTGTGCATTTTTTAAAACTAGAGACCTAGGGGAATCCAAGATGGGGTGACTTGTGGGTCTCCGACCAGGTTCTGTTACCCAGAATCCTTTGCAAACCTCAAAATTTGGCTAAAAAAACACATTTACCTCACATTTCGGTGACAGAAAGTTCTGGAATCTGAGAGGAGCCACAAATTTCCTTCCACCCAGCGTTCCCCCAAGTCCCCTTATAAAAATGATACCTCACTTGTGTGGGTAGGCCTAGCGTACGCAACAGGAAATGCCCCAAAACACAACGTGGACACATCCCATTTTTTGACAAACAACAGAGGTGTTTTTTGCAAAGTGCCTACCTGTAGATTTTGGCCTCTAGGTCAGCCGCCACCTAAGGAAACCTACCAAACCTGTGCATTTCTGACAATTAGAGACCTAGGGGAATCCAAGATGGGGTGACTTGTGGGGCTCTGACCAGGTTCTGTTACCCAGAATCCTTTGCAAACCTCAAAATTTGGCTAAAAATTAAATTTTCCTCAGATTTCGGTGACAGAAAGTTCTGGGATCTGAGAGGAGCCACAAATTTCCTTCCACCCAGCGTTCCCCCAAGTCTCCCGATAAAAATGAAACCTCACTTGTGTGGGTAGGCCTGGTGCCCGCAACAGGAAATGCCCCAAAACACAACGTGGACACATCCCATTTTTTGACAGAAAACAGAGGTGTTTTTTGCAAAGTGCCTACCAGTAGATTTTGTCCTCTAGCTCAGCCACCACCTAGGGAAACCTACCAAACCTGTGCATTTTTGAAAATTAGAGACCTAGGGGAGTCCAAGATGGGGGGACTTGTGGGTCTCCGACCAGGATCTGTTACCCAGAATCCTTTGCAAACCTCAAAATGTGGCTAAAAAAACACATTTTCCTCACATTTCGGTGACAGAAAGTTCTGGAATCTGAGAGGAGCCACAAATTTCCTTCCACCCAGCGTACCCCAAGTCTCCTGCTAAAAATGATACCTCACTTGTGTGGGTAGGCCTAGCGTACGCGACAGGAAATGCCCCAAAACACAACGTGGACACATCCCATTTTTTGACAAACAACAGAGGTGTTTTTTGCAAAGTGCTTACCTGTAGATTTTGGCCTCTAGGTCAGCCGCCACCTAAGGAAACCTACCAAACCTGTGCATTTCTGACAATTAGAGACCTAGGGGAATCCAAGATGGGGTGACTTGTGGGGCTCTGACCAGGTTCTGTTACCCAGAATCCTTTGCAAACCTCAAAATTTGGCTAAAAATTAAATTTTCCTCAGATTTCGGTGACAGAAAGTTCTGGGATCTGAGAGGAGCCACAAATTTCCTTCCACCCAGCGTTCCCCCAAGTCTCCCGATAAAAATGAAACCTCACTTGTGTGGGTAGGCCTGGTGCCCGCAACAGGAAATGCCCCAAAACACAACGTGGACACATCCCATTTTTTGACAGAAAACAGAGGTGTTTTTTGCAAAGTGCCTACCAGTAGATTTTGTCCTCTAGCTCAGCCGCCACCTAGGGAAACCTACCAAACCTGTGCATTTTTGAAAATTAGAGACCTAGGGGAGTCCAAGATGGGGGGACTTGTGGGTCTCCGACCAGGATCTGTTACCCAGAATCCTTTGCAAACCTCAAAATGTGGCTAAAAAAACACATTTTCCTCACATTTCGGTGACAGAAAGTTCTAGAATCTGAGAGGAGCCACAAATTTCCTTCCACCCAGCGTACCCCAAGTCTCCTGCTAAAAATGATACCTCACTTGTGTGGGTAGGCCTAGCGCCAGCGACAGGAAATGCCCCAAAACACAACGTGGACACATCCCATTTTTTGACAGAAAACAGAGGTGTTTTTTGCAAAGTGCCTACCTGTAGATTTTAGCCTCTAGCTCAGCCGCCACCTAGGGAAACCTACCAAACCTGTGCATTTTTTAAAACTAGAGACCTAGCGGAATCCAAGATGGGGTGACTTGTGGGTCTCCGACCAGGTTCTGTTACCCAGAATCCTTTGCAAACCTCAAAATTTGGCTAAAAAAACACATTTACCTCACATTTCGGTGACAGAAAGTTCTGGAATCTGAGAGGAGCCACAAATTTCCTTCCACCCAGCGTTCCCCCAAGTCCCCTTATAAAAATGATACCTCACTTGTGTGGGTAGGCCTAGCGTACGCGACAGGAAATGCCCCAAAACACAACGTGGACACATCCCATTTTTTGACAAACAACAGAGGTGTTTTTTGCAAAGTGCCTACCTGTAGATTTTGGCCTCTAGGTCAGCCGCCACCTAAGGAAACCTACCAAACCTGTGCATTTCTGACAATTAGAGACCTAGGGGAATCCAAGATGGGGTGACTTGTGGGGCTCTGACCAGGTTCTGTTACCCAGAATCCTTTGCAAACCTCAAAATTTGGCTAAAAATTAAATTTTCCTCAGATTTCGGTGACAGAAAGTTCTGGGATCTGAGAGGAGCCACAAATTTCCTTCCACCCAGCGTTCCCCCAAGTCTCCCGATAAAAATGAAACCTCACTTGTGTGGGTAGGCCTGGTGCCCGCAACAGGAAATGCCCCAAAACACAACGTGGACACATCCCATTTTTTGACAGAAAACAGAGGTGTTTTTTGCAAAGTGCCTACCAGTAGATTTGGTCCTCTAGCTCAGCCGCCACCTAGGGAAACCTACCAAACCTGTGCATTTTTGAAAATTAGAGACCTAGGGGAGTCCAAGATGGGGGGACTTGTGGGTCTCCGACCAGGATCTGTTACCCAGAATCCTTTGCAAACCTCAAAATGTGGCTAAAAAAACACATTTTCCTCACATTTCGGTGACAGAAAGTTCTGGAATCTGAGAGGAGCCACAAATTTCCTTCCACCCAGCGTACCCCAAGTCTCCTGCTAAAAATGATACCTCACTTGTGTGGGTAGGCCTAGCGCCAGCGACAGGAAATGCCCCAAAACACAACGTGGACACATCCCATTTTTTGACAGAAAACAGAGTTGTTTTTTGCAAAGTGCCTACCTGTAGATTTTGACCTCTAGCTCAGCCGCCTCCTAGGGAAACCTACCAAACCTGTGCATTTTTGAAAACTAGAGACCTAGGGGAATCCAAGATGGGGTGACTTGTGGGGCTCCCACCAGGTTCTGTTACCCAGAATCCTTTGCAAACCTAAAAATGTGGCTAAAAAAACACATTTTCCTCACATTTCGATTACAGAAAGTTCTGGAATCTGAGAGGAGCCACAAATTTCCTTCCACCCAGCGTACCCCAAGTCTCCTGATAAAAATTATACCTCACTTGTGTGGGTAGGCCTAGCGCCAGCGACAGGAAATGCCCCAAAACACAACGTGGACACATCCCATTTTTTGACAGAAAACAGAGGTGTTTTTTGCAAAGTGCCTACCTGTAGATTTTAGCCTCTAGCTCAGCCGCCACCTAGGGAAACCTACCAAACCTGTGCATTTTTTAAAACTAGAGACCTAGGGGAATCCAAGATGGGGTGACTTGTGGGTCTCCGACCAGGTTCTGATACCCAGAATCCTTTGCAAACCTCAAAATTTGGCTAAAAAAACACATTTTCCTCACATTTCGGTGACAGAAAGTTCTGGAATCTGAGAGGAGCCACAAATTTCCTTCCACCCAGAGTTCCCCCAAGTCCCCTTATAAAAATGATACCTCACTTGTGTGGGTAGGCCTAGCGTACGCGACAGGAAATGCCCCAAAACACAACGTGGACACATCCCATTTTTTGACAAACAACAGAGGTGTTTTTTGCAAAGTGCCTACCTGTAGATTTTGGCCTCTAGCTCAGCCGCCACCTAAGGAAACCTACCAAACCTGTGCATTTCTGACAATTAGAGACCTAGGGGAATCCAAGATGGGGTGATTTGTGGGGCTCTGACCAGGTTCTGTTACCCAGAATCCTTTGCAAACCTCAAAATTTGGCTAAAAATTAAATTTTCCTCAGATTTCGGTGACAGAAAGTTCTGGGATCTGAGAGGAGCCACAAATTTCCTTCCACCCAGCGTTCCCCCAAGTCTCCCGATAAAAATGAAACCTCACTTGTGTGGGTAGGCCTGGTGCCCGCGACAGGAAATGCCCCAAAACACAACGTGGACACATCCCATTTTTTGACAAAAAACAGAGGTGTTTTTTGCAAAGTGCCTACCAGTAGATTTTGTCCTCTAGCTCAGCCGCCACCTAGGGAAACCTACCAAACCTGTGCATTTTTTTAAAACTAGAGACCTAGGGGAGTCCAAGATGGGGGGACTTGTGGGTCTCCGACCAGGATCTGTTACCCAGAATCCTTTGCAAACCTCAAAATGTGGCTAAAAAAACACATTTTCCTCACATTTCGGTGACAGAAAGTTCTGGAATCTGAGAGGAGCCACAAATTTCCTTCCACCCAGCGTACCCCAAGTCTCCTGCTAAAAATGATACCTCACTTGTGTGGGTAGGCCTAGCGCCAGCGACTGGAAATGCCCCAAAACACAACGTGGACACATCCCATTTTTTGACAGAAAACAGAGTTGTTTTTTGCAAAGTGCCTACCTGTAGATTTTGACCTCTAGCTCAGCCGCCTCCTAGGGAAACCTACCAAACCTGTGCATTTTTGAAAACTAGAGACCTAGGGGAATCCAAGATGGGGTGACTTGTGGGGCTCCCACCAGGTTCTGTTACCCAGAATCCTTTGCAAACCTAAAAATTTGGCTAAAAAAACACATTTTCCTCACATTTCGGTGACAGAAAGTTCTGGAATCTGAGAGGAGCCACAAATTTCCTTCCACCCAGCGTACCCCAAGTCTCCTGATAAAAATTATACCTCACTTGTGTGGGTAGGCCTAGCGCCAGCGACAGGAAATGCCCCAAAACACAACGTGGACACATCCCATTTTTTGACAGAAAACAGAGGTGTTTTTTGCAAAGTGCCTACCTGTAGATTTTAGACTCTAGCTCAGCCGCCACCTAGGGAAACCTACCAAACCTGTGCATTTTTTAAAACTAGAGACCTAGGGGAATCCAAGATGGGGTGACTTGTGGGTCTCCGACCAGGTTCTGTTACCCAGAATCCTTTGCAAACCTCAAAATTTGGCTAAAAAAACACATTTTCCTCACATTTCGGTGACAGAAAGTTCTGGAATCTGAGAGGAGCCACAAATTTCCTTCCACCCAGCGTTCCCCCAAGTCCCCTTATAAAAATGATACCTCACTTGTGTGGGTAGGCCTAGCGTACGCGACAGGAAATGCCCCAAAACACAACGTGGACACATCCCATTTTTTGACAAACAACAGAGGTGTTTTTTGCAAAGTGCCTACCTGTAGATTTTGGCCTCTAGCTCAGCCGCCACCTAAGGAAACCTACCAAACCTGTGCATTTCTGACAATTAGAGACCTAGGGGAATCCAAGATGGGGTGACTTGTGGGGCTCTGACCAGGTTCTGTTACCCAGAATCCTTTGCAAACCTCAAAATCTGGCTAAAAATTAAATTTTCCTCAAATTTCGGTGACAGAAAGTTCTGGGATCTGAGAGGAGCCACAAATTTCCTTCCACCCAGCGTTCCCCCAAGTCTCCCGATAAAAATGAAAACTCACTTGTGTGGGTAGGCCTGGTGCCCGCGACAGGAAATGCCCCAAAACACAACGTGGACACATCCCATTTTTTGACAGAAAACAGAGGTGTTTTTTGCAAAGTGCCTACCAGTAGATTTTGTCCTCTAGATCAGCCGCCACCTAGGGAAACCTACCAAACCCGTGCATTTTTGAAAACTAGAGACCTAGAGGAGTCCAAGATGGGGGGACTTGTGGGTCTCCGACCAGGATCTGTTACCCAGAATCCTTTGCAAACCTCAAAATGTGGCTAAAAAAACACATTTTCCTCACATTTCGGTGAGAGAAAGTTCTGGAATCTGAGAGGAGCCACAAATTTCCTTCCACCCAGCGTATCCCAAGTCTCCTGCTAAAAATGATACCTCACTTGTGTGGGTAGGCCTAGCGCCAGCGACAGGAAATGCCCCAAAACACAACGTGGACACATCCCATTTTTTGACAGAAAACAGAGTTGTTTTTTGCAAAGTGCCTACCTGTAGATTTTGACCTCTAGCTCAGCCGCCTCCTAGGGAAACCTACTAAACCTGTGCATTTTTGAAAACTAGAGACCTAGGGGAATCCAAGATGGGGTGACTTGTGGGGCTCCCACCAGGTTCTGTTACCCAGAATCCTTTGCAAACCTAAAAATTTGGCTAAAAAAACACATTTTCCTCACATTTCGGTGACAGAAAGTTCTGGAATCTGAGAGGAGCCACAAATTTCCTTCCACCCAGCGTACCCCAAGTCTCCTGATAAAAATTATACCTCACTTGTGTGGGTAGGCCTAGCGCCAGCGACAGGAAATGCCCCAAAACACAACGTGGACACATCCCATTTTTTGACAGAAAACAGAGGTGTTTTTTGCAAAGTGCCTACCTGTAGATTTTAGCCTCTAGCTCAGCCGCCACCTAGGGAAACCTACCAAACCTGTGCATTTTTTAAAACTAGAGACCTAGGGGAATCCAAGATGGGGTGACTTGTGGGTCTCCGACCAGGTTCTGTTACCCAGAATCCTTTGCAAACCTCAAAATTTGGCTAAAAAAACAAATTTTCCTCACATTTCGGTGACAGAAAGTTCTGGAATCTGAGAGGAGCCACAAATTTCCTTCCACCCAGCGTTCCCCCAAGTCCCCTTATAAAAATGATACCTCACTTGTGTGGGTAGGCCTAGCGTACGCGACAGGAAATGCCCCAAAACACAACGTGGACACATCCCATTTTTTGACAAACAACAGAGGTGTTTTTTGCAAAGTGCCTACCTGTAGATTTTGGCCTCTAGCTCAGCCGCCACCTAAGGAAACCTACCAAACCTGTGCATTTCTGACAATTAGAGACCTAGGGGAATCCAAGATGGGGTGACTTGTGGGGCTCTGACCAGGTTCCTGTACCCAGAATCCTTTGCAAACCTCAAAATTTGGCTAAAAAATACATTTTCCTCAGATTTCGGTGACAGAAAGTTCTGGGATCTGAGAGGAGCCACAAATTTCCTTCCACCCAGCGTTCCCCCAAGTCTCCCGATAAAAATGAAACCTCACTTGTGTGGGTAGGCCTGGTGCCCGCGACAGGAAATGCCCCAAAACACAACGTGAACACATTCCATTTTTTGACAGAAAACAGAGGTGTTTTTTGCAAAGTGCCTACCTGTAGATTTTGTCCTCTAGCTCAGCCGCCACCTAGGGAAACCTACCAAACCTGTGCATTTTTTAAAACTAGAAACCTAGGGGAATCTAAGATGCTGTGATTTGTGGTGCTCTGACCAGGTTCTGTTACCCAGAATCCTTTGCAAACCTCAAAATTTGGTTAAATAAACACATTTTCCTCACATTTCGGTGACAGAAAGTTCTGGAATCTGAGAGGAGCCACAAATTTCCTTCCACCCAGCACTCCCCCAAGTCTCCCAATAAAAATTATACCTCACTTGTGTGGGTGGGCCAGGTGCCTGCAACAGAATAAGGCCAAAAACTTGTAGAGATAGAGGGGATAGCACAGCGAGTTGATAAGGACATATTCTTCTTTTATACATCTTTAGGCTGACTCTGCTTTGGGGACCCACACAAGTGAGGTGTCATTTTACTTGGGACACTGAGGGGAACGCTGAGGAGTATGAATTTTGTGCTGGAGCGGTGATCGTACAAACGAAAGTCAAGAAAATATGCTTTTTTAAGCAAATTTTGAGGTTTGCAGAGGAGTCTGAGTAAAAAATGTTGGGGGATCCACGCAAGCCACACCTCCCTGGACTCCGTGGGGTGTCTAGTTTTAAAAAATGTCTGGGTTTGGTAAGTTTCCCTAGATGAAGGCCGCACCAGGACCAAAAACATAGGTGCCCCGTCCCCCCCAAGCACAGGTAGTTTTGTAATATATCATTTTGATGTGTCCACATACTTCTGTGATGTGCCAAACACTAAAATTGTGAAAAGAAACACACTTAGGTTATGTGAAAAAGACCCCTCACCCACCAAACAAGTTGGTGGCATGCTTCATCATCGGGGCACCACCTGAGGCACCTAGCGTGTCACAGGTGTGCTGCGACACCTGATTACAGCGGAGCAGGTTTTGTCATTTTCACCACACATACTGGTTGGATTTGGCACGAGGGTGAGTGATGGTTCAGTGGATCAAATTTTATAAACAAGAGATTTCACAAAAATGAAATGCACTGTTAATGACTGGAAGGCCCAAAAACGGAACCAAGACTCACAGCTCGTGAGCTGTAAAGCCACGGCAAGGCACCAACCGCTTTACAGTCCATTCACACACGTTTCATACATGACATGCACTAGACCATTCACGCCGCCAGCCACGGGCCCAGCACATTACAACACTCGCATCGACAGACAGCGCCACTCAAGGGCCCATCACTTACATACTCCCACATGCCTGATACAACAATCACACCAGCTGATGGGAGTGCGTGGACTGGTGTTTGGCTGGCAGTGTGTTGCAGTAGCCAACAGCAAGTCAATATGTACACTATGTACACCCTCAGCCAAGCCCCACTCCACACACAATAGCATCACTTTTTTTTTTTTTTAACAAAGAACCCCCTAACTAATTAGAAATAATTACAAAACTACAAACACAAAAGCTCTAACTAAGTACATGACAAATGCCAACCATGAAACTGAACACATGAAAATACAAAACAGACATGAGTTTACACTCATGGTTGTTCCCAGTAATTCTTCTGGGTGTGGTAATTCTTAAAACAACCACCCACACACAGCCCAGGCTTTGAAGGACAATCTGGGCAGTACATTCGAGTCTCCCTCCGGATACTTCTTCGAAAACACACTCTACATTTCTTAGCTGGAAAGTCTTTTTTGGGTGTGGGAGGAATGTGCTCAGCAAAGTGGTGATCTTTCAATCTAGCCACATCCTCCACCACTGCTTTTCTAGGAACTCTGGCCTGTTCCACCACAATAAGGCTCTCTATCACTGACTCCTGAATTTCACAAATGTCATCTTTGACTCTGGAGACCTATCCTTAAACACAATAAACGCATTAAAAGTTGCTAAGTGGAAGAGGTGAATTGCTAACTTCTTATACCAAACGTAAGACTTACGAATAGCAGTATAAGGTTCCAACCTTTGATCAACTCTATCTACACCTTCCATGTGCTTATTATAATCTAAAATGCACACAGGTTTGCACACTTCAGCAACCTGGCCCCAAACAGTCACGGGGGAAGTACTCACATCATGGATGGTACTTAGCATGTAGACATCCCTCCTGTCTGAAAACCTCAAAGCTAGCAGCTCATCATTCCGCAAGGCACTGCACTGTCCCCTCTGAAGTTTTTTACAGACAAACTCCCTTGGATAGCCTTTCCGGTTACAACGAATTGTGCCACAAGCAACGGTGTCCACCCTAAACAATTCCTTGAACAACTGCACTCCAGTGTAAAAGTTATCTACATACAAATGGTGACCTTTGTTGAACAGTCGTCTACCAAGTTCCCACACAATTTTATCTGTAACTCCAAAAGTGGGAGGACAACCAAGGGGGTCAATACTGGAATCCCTATCAGTGTAGACACGGAAATTATACACATATCCTGTACTACTTTCAGACAGCATATACAATTTAATTCCACATCGTGCCCTCTAGCTAGGAATGTACTGCCTAAAAACAAAACAACCCTTGAAGAGGACCAAAGACTCGTCCACAGATATTTCTTTGCCTGGAACATAGACCTCTGAAAACCGATCTACAAAATGATCAAGGACAGGCCTAATCTTAAAAAGACGGTCAGAATCAGGGGGATCTTGTGACAAGGCTAATGCATTGTCAATAAAATGCAGCATCCTAAGAAGAAGCAAATACCGATTACGACCCATTGTTGCAGGAAATATAGCTGTTGCCATCAAGGGACTAGTAGACCAATAAGAAGCCAGTGACGGCTTCCTTATCAACACCATCAAAAGAGTCAAACCTAAAAACCTTTTCATCTCTTCCAAATTTGTGGGAATCCACTGGGCAGCTCTAGAGTGCGGCCTAAGTCTAGCAGCGTTGTCCCTCAAATATTGCTCCGCATACACATTAGTCTGCTCAACAATCTCTTCCAAAAACACATCATCCACAAATAACTCAAAGAAATTGACAGGCAAAAAGTTCTCAGTATTGACTCTACACCCCGGGAGACCAGTAAAGGCAGGCAACTCTGGCTGCTCCATGTTTGGGGCAACCCAGAGTTCAGGTCTTCTA
This sequence comes from Pleurodeles waltl, assembly GCF_031143425.1. Classification (NCBI taxonomy): domain Eukaryota; kingdom Metazoa; phylum Chordata; class Amphibia; order Caudata; family Salamandridae; genus Pleurodeles; species Pleurodeles waltl. The sequence goes on from NC_090447.1 coordinate 920,813,834, forward strand.
ACAGGAAACCTTTCAGCCCCAGGTTGATGCACTAATGGCACATCAGTGTCCTCCTCTGAAACAGGCACTTCATCTGCACTGAGTGTGGCTTCTTCATCAGAAGATTCCTCTCTGACAGAAACTTCACTGCCAGAATCCCTCACTTCATCCTCTGCCTCAGATGCAGAGTCCGTCTCATAATCATGATCAGACAATGACTCAAAAAGCATACCAACCACCTGCTGAGCAGTCATCCTGCGACTAGCCATGATCTTTCCTACGAAAATTAACTGGACAAATGCATCACCATCAACCAGCACTGTGTAAGATAAGTAATAAAGTGTAGCTTTATTAGTAAGAGTTATAAACTCAAAAACTATACCGCTCACTTGCCTGAAAAAGCTTGAATCACCAGCAACTACTCTGCACAGACACAGCAATCACCAATGATATCCCACTAAAAAGAAAGAAAGAAAAGCAAATTAGAAATAAGACAACACAAATATCATTGTGCACAAATCTAAGGACAATTTCACACAAACCTGCATTTAGTACACCACCTACAAACATGTCATTCATGCATGGCAACAATACTCCTTTGGAGTAAATCGTTTTTACTTACCTAAAACATGCAACTATGCAAACCGCAGGTCAACCACCGCCAAAACCGCAAGGAGGCACAGCAAAGAAAGCAAAAGCTTTGAACAAGAACAAAAAGGAGGAAAAAAATGATCACAAATGCAAATACTTTGTTAGTTGACAAACATCCCACCATCAAGCATTTAGAAATTGTTGCCTAAGTGGATTCTGCCATAGGGGCAGATGGGCCTACTAAAAAATAGGCCTATCTGCCCCAAGGAGGGCAGAAGATACCTTTAGTAGTGTGTCCCCAGGGGGAGCGACCCTTGCCTAAGGGCCCACCTTCAAACGAAAAATAAACCACACACACACACTATCCCTGGTGCCCACGTGGCACATATTTTTAAAAAATCCCTGGCGTTCTAGTGGTTTCTGCCCCCCTTCGGGGCAGATGAGCCTAAAAAAAAATAGGCCCATCTGCCCACAAGGGGGGCAGAAATGGCCAACAGTTCAATGCCCCCCTTTGGGGGGTGCTCCCTGCCCAGATCGGCAGATCGGCCTAAAAATATTAGGCTGATCTGTCCCCAAGGGGGGCAGAAATGGCCATTGAAACATGCCCCCAAATGGCCACAATAAACATGCCCCCAAAAGAGAGCGACCCTTGCCCAAGGGGCCGCTCCCCAACGCTAAAAATTTAAAACATAAACAAAAAAAAAAAAAATCCCTGGCATCTAGTGGCTTCTGTCCCCCTTGTGGACAGATCGGCCTAAAAATATTAGGCTGATCTGTCCCCAAGGGGGGCAGAAATGGCCATTGAAACATGCCCCCAAATGGGAGCGACCCTTGCCCAAGGGGCCGCTCCCGACACACACATCAATACTACAATAAATAAAAATAAAAAATCCCTGGCGTCTAGTGGCTTCTGCCCCCCTTGGGGGCAGATCGGCCTACAAATATTAGGCCGATCTGCCCCCCAAGGGGGGCAGAAATGGCCATTGAAACATGCCCCCAAATGGGAGCGACCCTTGCCCAAGGTGCCGCTCCCCAACGTGTAAACAATTCACAATGTAAAAAAAAAAAATCCCAGAAAATAGGTCTAAAGGTAAAATCTGTGAATAGGATTAACATGCTTTGTGTGTCAGAGCTACGCTCCATTGCAATTGGCCTGAAATCACATCTAGATTGAGGTCTCCTGTGAAGAACGATTACTGATTTGCCTTTTATTTTTCATTGGCACTTTTTTCTCTTTAAATTTTTATTTCAGTCTGTGGTTCCAACAACTAGATTTTTATCATTTTGGTGTAATTTTGTTTTTTAAACTTTACTCAACTCTTTACATTGTTTTGTGGTTTCCATTGTGTTGTGCTATTAACATTTTAGTTGTTTTGGTGCTTCTAAATCTGTTACACAATTTCTCAAATGTAAGCGTCTCTGATCTGTGACTCAGCTAGCAATAGTAGACCTCAAGTTTAAATTACTGAAACCTTTGCAAAGTAACTTTCATACAATAGTAAAAAAAAAATGTATGCTTTACAAGATGACTCTGTCTCATTGGCACTTCATTATGGGTATTCTGATCTTACTCACAAGCATTTTCTTGAAGTCGCAATCATGTTTCCGTCTGGGTTCCGAGTGTGGGTACACACCATTCCCTTCTACTCGTTCTTCCACCTCTCAACTTCCTAAGGGTGGAAAAGCACTGTAGTGCAGAATGGGTTCCCCTTCACTCCGCCTGTAAAGGTACTGGTTAGCTGGCTCTCCTGTTATCCCCCTTACCTGCACAATAGGCCAGCACACAGAAAAACATATGCCGTCGTCATATGTAGCACTCAGACAATGTGTCCTTCACTACTGTGCTTGTATTCTCTTAAATTTTGTCCTGAGATATCATACAGCCATCTATCTCCCACTGTGCCCAGGACTTATGCCCTGTAGGCAAGCCTTAGATCAGATGTCAAATATAGGAGTGCCACTGACCACTATTCGAATCCCAAGTGGCTAGAGGGCAGAAGTTGAAAGAGGCATAGAGAGAGGAAGATGTTGAGATGAGGAGGTGAGAGAGGCACAGCATCGTGGTCATGGGAGAATCATTGATATTAGATGAGGAATCTTTGCTAGGATTAAATTTATCTTGCTTTCTCTCTGTGCATGTCAAATGTTCATCATATTTTAGTTGCACTCAGGCTCTCATACGTACATGTCTTGCGTACATATCTGTTTTCTGCAAAATATTATTAAATAAATACACCAACACATTCCATTGCTAGGTTTGACATAGACAGTAGATCCAACAGATCCAATGTTTATCCTTGCAGTTTTAATCATGATTCTAACACATCATGGACATGTGGAATTACCAATTGCAAATCATTTTACTGGTATGGGTTGTAGACCTCTGACTGGCAATGTCTCTATTGTATATGCCCATGGACATTTCATTGCAAGTCACTGCAATCTGTGTGCTTAAAATGGAGACATGCAAGTTCTGACAAACACTTATGGCTCAATTTAGAGTTTGGCAGACAGATCCCTCATTACAACCTTGGCGGTAAATCCCGCTTTCCTCCGTGCTGAGGACCGCCAACATACCGCTGCAGCGGCGGAAATCCGCTACGGGTATTATGACCCACACTTAGGAATCCTCCACAATACAGACACCCACACAAGTCCGCCACACCAAAGGTCAGTGATAAACTGACAATACCAAAACCTCCACTGTCACGCCAACAAGAATGCGCCCACACTATCACGGCTCACGAATCAACGCAGCGGTGTTACAACCGCGGTAATCCATTGGCTGTGAGAGAGAGAATAGCAAACACAATACTAGCATCCACAGGCACACAACACCATCACTCATACAACATCCACGCACCTCAAGCAACGCTCACCAACACAACACATCACACAGCACAATGAACAGCACCTCACACATCACCCACACAACATCATGGCACCTCAAAGACACCCCAAGTTTTCAGAGGAGGAACTCAGGGTCATGGTGGAGGAAATCATCCAGGTAGAGCCACAGCTTTTCGGATCACAGGTGCAGCACACCTCCATTGCTAGGAAGATGGAAAATCGTCGACAGGGTCAACGCAGTGGGACAGCATCCAAGAACACGGGAAGACATCAGGAAGAGGTGGAACGACCTACGGGGGAAGGTGCGTTCAGTGGTATCCTGACACCAGATTGCTGTACAGAGGACGAGCGGTGGACCCCCACCTCCTCCCCCACAACTAACAACATGGGAGGAGCAAGTCTTGGCAATACTGCATCCTGAGACCCTGGCAGGAGTAGCAGGAGGACTGGACTCTGGTAAGTCATATCTTATTTTCCAAATCCCCCCACCATCACATAACCCCACTCTCACTCCCATCACTCCAACACCTCACATATGTCCCACTATCACAACCCACACATCCCAATACCAAGGCCCTGCATGCAACACCTATGCATGGACCACCATCACCAAAGCATGTCCAGTACAGATACCCACACAGACCCCAAACCAACTATCACAAAAGGGCAAACACAATTATGCAAACACAGGAGTAGAGGGTACCGCACCCAATGCACAAGATGGCACACACAAATACTAAAACTATGCATTTACACCCCAACAGGACCCATACCCAATGTCACCGGACAGGTGGTGCCAGACATATCCAGTCCCCCCCCAAGAAGAGGCCCACAGTGATGACAGTAGCTCTGCACACCTGGATCAAGAGGACCAGCCCGGCCCATCAGGGACCTCTGGACAGTCAGATTGCCTGCCACTGTCACAAGCCACCACAGAACCTCCTCCCTCAGGAAACACGAGCACAGCACCCACCCAGCGGGCCCATCCTTCTGTCCCCAGGACACATCAGTCAGCAGTGTGTCCATCACTACAGGGAACCCAGGCAAACCCATCAACCCAAGAAAATCAGGTACCTGTGGTCAGTGACTTTGGGGACACAGTCCAGGGGACAGAGGCACTGGATAACAGGGAAGCTGGGAGGACTGCTGTGTGACAGGGGGAGGACAGGCCCAGGGAACTGACACTCCACGAGGCACTCTCCAACATCATGGGAGCATACCACCATTCCCAGGAGACCATGGGCACGGTACTGGCCAAGTTTCAGGAGACTCAGCGGCTGCAGGAGGAACACTACCTTGGGATCAGGGAGGATGTGAAGTAAATTAACAACACCCTGGTCAACATTGCAGGGGTGCTGGCAGACCTTGTCAACACCATGAGGGACACAGTGGCACAAAACGGGCCCCTGACACTAGCCTGGATGATGAACAGCCCTCCGCCGACGCTAGTGGACAGGAGGCACTGCCACAGGACCAACAGGCCACCAGCACCCCACCCCTTGCAGAAGGAGAACCACCCCTCAAACGGTCACTGAGATCCAGGAACAAGACAGAGAACATTGCCAAGACCCCAGCCAGGAAATAAGACCCTCCTGAATGTCACCCTTCTGTCCCACTATGTCACCCTGTCCACCTTAAAATGCCATTGCTCCCCTTCCGATGCCCCATTGGACAATGCACCTTTGAGACCAAGAGACTGGACTCTACCATGGACATTCCTCCACTTTTACCCCAGCCCATTTCTCACCCCCCTCCACTTATTAGCACAGAAATAAACACCCTTGAATCACAAAACAATCTGGAGTCAGTCTGTGCTTTCACAAATGTGTAATTGCAACCTATCTGAAATACAGCAATGTCAATGTACTTGTTCACATACCAATGTTACACAGTTGCAGGCCAGCAGTAAACATAGCAGAGGGCACAAAGTGGGACCCAGATCTGTGAACTGGAAAGCCAAAGTGACAAGTCAGGGTCCATACACAGAGGTAAAAAGGCAGATTTATGCTAGGTCCTCCAACAGTATGAGATGTGGAAAGCAGTTCCATCCTCTTACCCGAGTCTCACTTGAAGTATTGCAAGATGATGTTGTTACAGTTGTCTACATCATCTTCTTCTGCCTCCTCTTCTTCACTGTCCACAGGCTCCACAGCTGCCACAAGACGACCATCAGGCCCATCCTCCTGTAGAAAAGGCACCTGGCGTCGCAAAGCCAGGTTGTGCAGCATATAGCATGCCACAATGATCTGGCACACCTTCTTCGGTGAGTAGTATAGGGATCCACCTGGCAGATGGAGGCACCGGAATCTGGTCTTAAGGAGGCCGAAGGTGCGCTCTATTATCCTCCTAGTTTGCCCATGTGCCTCATTGTAGCGTTCCTCTGCCCTTGTCCTGGGATTCCTCACTGGGGTCAGTAGCCATGACAGGTTGGGGTAACCAGAGTCACCTGCAAATATTGGGGGACAACTGTTAGACATCCTCCAAACATTAGGGAATCTCCCATACCCAGACAGCAAATGAAACTGTGTGGGGACCTTGGGCTCACCTATTAGCCACACACGGTGCCTCTGGAGTTGCCCCATCACATAAGGGATGCTGCTTTTCCTCAAAATGTAAGCGTCATGCACTGAGCAAGGATACTTGGCATTCACATGGGAGATGTACTGGTCTGCCAAACACACCATCTGCACATTCATTGAATGGTAGCTTTTCTGGTTTCTGCACACCTGTTCATTCCTGCGGGGGGGACAAATGCCTCATGTGTCCCATCAATGGCACCAATTATGTTGGGGATATGTCCTAGGGCATAAAAGTCACCTTTCACTGTGGGCAGATCCTCCACCTGAGGGGAAACGATGTAGCTGCGCATGTGTTTCAGCAGGGCAGATAACACTCTGGACAGCACGTTAGAGAACATTGGCTGTGACATCCCTGATGCCATGGCTACTGTTGTTTGAAAAGACACACTTGCCAGGAAGTGGAGCACTGACAGGACCTGCACTAGATGGGGTATTCCTGTAGGATGTGTATAGCTGACATCAGGTCTGGTTCCAGCTGGGCACACAGTTCCTGGATTGTTGCACGATCAAGTCTGTAAGTAATAATGATGTGTCTGTCTTCCATTGTTGACAGGTCCACCAGGGGTCTGTACACCGGAGGATGCCGCCATCTCATCACCTGCCCCAGCGGACGTGGCCTATGGAGGAGAACGGTGAGCAGAGGATCATACACCACATAGGTTTCACAAGGCTGTTTAGCACAATCGTTACATTTTCTCTATGTGCCTTTGTCTGTCCGTATTCCTGGTCTAAATAGGTGTGACGCAGTTAGGTGGCCTGCCATGTGGTCCCCTGAAATGACGGCTGCCTGACCTGTAAAGTGGGACAAGGGGAAATGAGGTAACTGCGCTGTGCAGTGATGCGGTAGGCGGTCAAAGACCGCTGCGCAATTCAGCATTGGTTATCATTGGGCCCTATGGGTTCCAGGAGCCAATGACGATGTACGCCGACGGTGACGGTACGCACAGCCGCGGACGTGACCACCATTTTCTATCTGTTTCCTCACTTGATACCTGACCTTCAACAGAAGAGGACCTACACTGCAAGTGTTGCTTTGACCTGCGCCTGGAAGCAACAATGGCTACAGTGTCTGGGGAAAGGGCCCCTGCCTTCACTGCGGAGGAGTCAGGGAAACTTGTGGATGGGGTCCTCCCCAGTACACGCAACTGTACGGTCCTCCAGACAAACAGGTGAGTAAACTGTGTGCATGGTGGATGGCACATGATTATATGGAGTGTTGTGGATGGAAGAGATGGGGGCTGACAGGCCAGCATGTGAGGATGGTGTGTGTATGTATTTCTGGGCCAGAGTGGGAGGTTTGTGGCCAATGTGTGAGAAGAAATGTACGGGGAGTAACATCCATTCTTACTTCACTTTTCCTCTAGGTCAGCGCCCACCAGAAGAAGGGGATTTGGCGTGCCATCGCCAAGGAAGTGCGGACCCTGGGGGTCTACCATAGATGGAGCACCCACTGCCGTAAAAGGTGGGAGGACGTGCGCTGGCATTGTGTCTCTTGTGTCTTTCCCCCCTTTTTGTTTTGTCACCCTGTCCTTGTGTGCATTAGCATCATCTGGCGGAGGAGCAGTGGCACCCAGAGCAGGAGGGAGCTGCATCCCACAAGGCCCTGGAGGGTGAAGTAACGGAGTCCGAAGGCACCAGTGGGACAGAGGGCGAGGGGAGCTCCACGACGGGGACAGGAGCAGACACCAGCGACAGCGACTCCTCCTCTGATGGGAGCTCCCTTGCGGTGGCTGGCACCTCTGTGCCCATCATATTAACAGGTACAGCCACCACCCCTCTACCAGCACTGCCCTCCCAGCAGCCCCTCAACATGTTTCCCGTGCCCGCTCACCCAGGAGGGTGGGCATCTCCTTCGCCCCAGGCACTTCAGGCCCTTCCCCAGTCAGCCCTGCTGCCCTCATTGAGGAGGCTATTGACCTCCTGAGATCTCTCACTGTTGGGCAGGCAACCATTTTGAATGCCATCCAGGGTGTTGAGAGGCATTTGCAGCGAACAAATGCATACCTGGAGGGCATTAATTCTGGCGTGGCTGCCCAACAGAGAGCATTTCAGGCTCTGGCCTCAACAATGATGGCAGCCATTGTCCAAGTGTCCAGCCTCCCCCCTCCAACCTCCACTAACCAGACCCGATCCCCTGTACCTCAGCCTATCCCAAGCACACCATCAGACAAGCATGCACACTCATCAACACACAAGAGTGGACATGGCAAACATAAGCACCACACATCCCACAGGCACTCACACAAGCACCATCCCCATACAGACACACCAACATCCACTGCCTCCACTGTGTCCCCCTCCTCCACGTCCTCATCCTCCCTCCCTGTTTCGTCTCCACTCACACCTGCATGCACTACATCTTCATCCACTACCTCCATCACCATCACGCCCATCACCACACACCGCTCACGTGCAATCACCACCCACACTACCATGCACACATCCCCTTTGTCCTCTCCCAGTGTGTCTGTGAGCCCTCCTCCCAAAGTACACAAACGCAGGCACGCACGCACCCAACAGCCATCCACCTCACAACAGCCTCCGGCCCATGCACTTTCACCCAAATTCAGCAGATGTACACCTCCTACAACCACTACCTCTTCCTCCACTCCCAGACCCCCTCCATCTTCCCGTTCCAGTATGTCTAAGAAACTCTTCCTGGCTAACATTGACCTCTTCCCTATACTTCCCCCCGTCCTTCCCCTAGGGATAGGCTGTCCAGGTCCCAGCCCAGCACCTCAGCCACCAAATCATCCAGCACAATGGTCTCAGCAAGTCCGGTCACATCACGGGCGGCACCCATCAGGACTGCCAGTGTGCCACCTAGTGAGACCAAGGATGAGTCCATTCCGCCACCTGCCAAGGTGAAGAAGGTGCCCACATGCCGGAGGGAGAAGCCGCACCTACCGCCAAGCAAGGGCTCCTCCAAGCAAAAAGGGGACAGTGGCAAGGGACCAGCTGCGACATCAAAGGTGGGGAAGGGACACAAGGCGAAGAGCAGGACAGGGCAGGGAGGCTCCGGATGAGGGACCAGAGTCACCCCTTCTGTCAACCAGAACATCCACCTGTACGGCAGCAGACACCGTCACCTGAACCGCCACCTACACTGCCACCTGCACCGCCACCTGCACGTCTGCTGCCTCACCAACAGTCCCCAGCATCATCCCCAGTGGGCAGCCATCCGAGGCTACAGGAGACGTCCTGCTGTGTCCCTCCACAGGTGCAGACACATGCACCACCGCCAGCCCCTCTGCCGCAACCACCGCCACCAGCCCCACGACCTGCTCGGACAGTGCCACCACAGCTGACATGGCAATCATCCCCAGTGGCCAGCCATCCAAGGCTGCAGGAGATGTCCTGGACCCTGCACAGCGTACATGAGGCACAACACCCAGCACTGTTTGTACCTGCAGGTGGAAGGCGAAGTCGCAGCAGGGTGGAGTGTGTCTCTGCCTCTATGGAGTATCATTCTACCTGTTCCCAGAAAATCCCGTGGCACACACACCCAGGTGAGGGAATGGGACCTGCCACACTGCATGTGAAACACTCTGGGTACAATGCCCCCTCCAGAACCAGTGGAGAATCACATCCACTACCTCAGTCCTTGGCAGGATGAAGCAATCTGGGCACAAAGCCCCCTCCAAAACCAGTGGAGATTTACATCCACTACCTCAGTCCTTGGCAGGATGAAGCACTGAGGGCACAAAGCCCCCTCCAGAACCAGTGAAGAATCACATCCACTACCTCAGTCCTTGGCAGGATGAAGCACTCTGGGCACAAAGCCTCCTCCAGAACCAGTGGAAACTGACATCCACTTGTGAGACTGTGGCTTTGCACTCCCCATGATAAAACAGTGGGCAAACTACCCACTGGAGAGACTTGTGAGACTGTGGCTTTGCACTCCCCAGTGGGCATGGAACCCCCTCGTGGAGCAGTGATGTCGCCCGTTCATCTGGCTGAGGGGCCCCTGTCCCCCCCCTGAGGTGCCTGTTTATATTTCATCTGATGTCCCTGCAGTGTTCTCTCCATTTCGAGTCAGGTATCTTGTGTGGGCTTCGCCCATGCATTTTGGGACACTGATCCACGGACAATGATTTCATTCATATGCAGACTTGTGTAGTTGGTGTACTTATTTATGTATACTGATATTTGAATTTGGCCTATCTGATATTTCAATGATTACACTTGTTACAATCATTTCCTTTTGTCCTTGCGTTCTTCCAGGGGGGGATGGGGTGTATATGTAATGTATGTTGCTGCATGTATTTGTGTGTATGGTGTTGTGGGTGAGGGTAGCTTGAGGGTGTTGCATGTGTGTGTCACTCTCTTTTTCCTCCCCCTCCCTCTCTCCTGTGTGCTAGGTGCAGTACTCACCGTGGTCATCGCCGGCGACTTTGCTGCTCCTGATACAAGAGGAGGTAGACCATCATCGGCAGGACCTGTAACTCGGGCTCCATGGGGTCCTGGTTGTTCGTAAAGTGTCGAAAGGTGAGTGGTTTCTGTTCCAAGTACTGTGTCCGCTGTGCTTTTGATGGCATTGGTACCGGCCCGGAAAAGGTGGTAGATAGGCTTGTTGTAATACAGTGGGCAGAACCTTGTCTTCCGCCTGTCTGTTGGCAATTACCACCACGGTGTTTGTTTCTACCGCCGTGGCGGTCGGAGTGTTAAAGTGAGTGTTTATGTTGGCGGCTTCCGGCATTGTCGTGATTCGATTTTTTTTACCGCAGGCCTGTTGGAGGTATTACTGCCAGTTTAACACCGACCGCCAGGGTTGTAATGAGGGCCAGAGTACTCTAACGCAAACAGAGTATCTTTCGCAACAAACTCTGGGTCCACCCACCTCATTTAGAGACCAGAAGACATTAAATATTCCATCAGCTAAGACCTCTATTTTCTCAGTTGATGGAATACTGCATCCGACTGCCCGATGGAGTAGGAGCTATTGGAGGTAAAACATTAAATTGGCCAAATGATTTAGGGTGGACACTGTACTGTATTTAAGCCTAGCAGTGATGGACGGGAAAAGAAAACAATGACCCACACACCCTGGAAGAAAAGTTCTAGGGTGTGGAGCAAATTAGTGTTTTATTGAGAGTTTGTTTCTGAAAACCAAAAAAATAATATCAAACATTGGTAGACCAAACCAACGCCATTAAGCTAGAAAGTGTTTTGCACACTGAAAAGAAACACAGTGATGGTGGTTCTTTCCATTGTATAAAGATAACTGCTGGCCTTGTGATTAGCTTAAAATTTGGTGGATGGTAGTCCATTAGGAAGGTGGAGGTAATAGTGTCCACTACTCTGATGGACTGTATTCCATCTGCAAACATTAAATCAGTCTCTTGGACCAAGTCTGAATCATGCAATCTCATTCTCCTTCAGGAGCACAGAAATGAGGGGTGGTTATTTGAAATTCAACAAATCATTCCTTATAAAAGTATAATCTGGTACATTTACAATGACAATTCAGAACCTGAAAGAAATCAATGATTAAACGGCACCTCAACAATGTATCTAGGGCCCCTGCTTCAACAATCTCAAACAGATCAGAGCGAGCACATCATCAGAGGTAAAGACTGATGCACAATTACAAGGAGTTTTAACAAGGATATGAATCTATAGCTGTGTGATAATTATAACACATCAGTTGCTTTACATTGAAAGTTTTCTGTTGGTCAAACTTCCCAAAATATATAGGACATGGAAAAGGCCTGAAAAAGGCCTTTAGAAAGGCAAACATGCTGAATTGGGTGCTTCTTATACTTATTCAAATTTTTATGCCAACATCCCAATTTTTTTTATCACACTTGTTCCTCATCCGGGCTAATGGTATTTGTCATGTGACGTAAATAACTCACCCCCTTCTGGCCCATTTGCAATCAATGGTTATGTCATTGTTACATTTATGTTGACTTTTCCAAGCACATTACATGTAGGGGGCTTTTCTTACAATACAAAATTTGATTTCCCTTCTGGGCAACATTTGTTTATGAAAGGAGAGACTTCAGTTTCTTTTCCTGCTCCTTCTGTAATATTCATTTCACAAGTAGAAATTGGAATCAATGCCATGAAAAGTGTCAGTTTTATTATTTGTATGGTGGTATGAATTAATTCAGATGAGGAACAAGTATATCCATTGGCACTAAGAGTTATTGCACGCTCCTGCCCATTGACTAAAAGCACCACAATGGAATCACTAATTGTATAGTAAATAGTAGCTGAAGTGCAGAGTGCCAATGTGAGCCCTTTTGGAGGTACAGAGAGCTACCAGAATGCCTTGTCACCCCTTAAATAGATTTCAGTGCACACTTTGTTAAAAAACAAGTTGAGAGCCCAAGGTTTTCTTGGGTGCCTACTCTCAGTGCTGCTGAATAACGGGTTGATGAATACCCAGGCTTCCTTACTCCATCCTACACTTATTACCTCTTTGTCTCACTCTTGCAGATTTTTGTTTATCCTTGTTTCCTTCCTTTGTTACTGCTTTCCTATCTTTTTTCCTCCTTCCTTCTCCATTTGTTCCCTCCTCTCTCTTGTTCCGGGTCAAGATCTGGGCCAGTGCCCAGTACATGCAATATTTGTTACAGCATAAGCACTATAGTCTACACTTTCCCATGGAGGGTCCCTGCTCCTCTCAAAAGGGTTGTCATTGGTGCCCAGAAGTGCCATTGACAATGCAATAGGAACAACATTGTCAGTGTCTCTTCAACAGTAACCCCTGAAAATACCTCTGAAGGCTCTCAGGGTGGTGTGTATATATAGTTTCACTACAACCATCCTCCTAGAGACTTTTAGAGCACCCATCAAGTGTTTAGGGTTATTAGCAGGGAAAACAGCATGGCATCTGCAGTTCTCTATAACTTTTCTGCATTTACAATCTTCTTAACTTCATAACTGTATTTTGCAGTGAATATCAAGGATTTTTTTATACTTCCAAATGCTATAAAAGCAACCTATTCCTAGATGTGCATTTTCTGTGTGAACTGAGGTTGTCAACTCCCACTTAGGTCTACCCCAGCATCAATTTCTGAGCAGGTTGCCAAACCATGCTGGCAATGGACATTGGCTGTGTGCATCAGGGAGGTGGCTGCAGGGGCTGCAGCCCTTTGGTCAATCATTTGCATGTTGGCAACCTATGCTGCACACAGCATTTGGTTGATGTAATTCTTATAGAGGTCTTCCATGCTTCTAATCCTAATACTGCAATTGTACTCTCCACATCATACGTTTCACATTCCATGCAATGTGACACATAGATATTCAAATGATAATGATTTTCCTCTTTGCCTTTCTGCAGCACCAATGAAGGAAACTTAAGTGGAATTTTCAAATGCTCTATTCTAGCTGCTGTGCTAGGCTTTTCAAGTTACATCCACAAATACTACTTCTCATGTTTTGACTTGAGTTGTTGTCTCATAATCAAAGTGTGAATGCAGAAAAGTGCCTCTGTCACTTGCTGCACTTCTGGTCACAGACAGACCTTGCTGGTGACTCTCCTCACTTTCTGTTTTTTTCTCATCTGGCAGGTGAGTGAAGACCTGTCACATGGTCATAATCTTCACCTGCTTCTCTATGTTAGCTTTGGCTAGGAGTTTAAATGTGTGCTGGGAACTGTAATATAACAGCTACTAAAAGTATTCACTCCACATGTGTCCTTTTCTTCTCAACATTGTTAAGGCTTCTCTTGCTCCTCTAGAACAGCCACGTTTGATGTGGTGGGAGGATACATGATGATTTTTAATTTGTCAAAAGTGAACATCTGAGGACTTTAGAGGAAATCCTTCTCTGATTTCTAACCATACCAGGTCCACACCAGTACCACAGACTTAGGTTTGAGTCCGTGCAGCCCCCCCAAACACAATTTGACCCAAACCAACACCTGAAACTCATATTTGATGACACAATTCATTTTTTAATGTTTAAAGAGGTCCTCAATGAGTTGTCAATTTGAGGAACTAAAATTGAGTCTCGGTACTCAACTCACTCAAACTGCTTTTTCTTGGCTTTGATTTCAGTACAGAGTTCATGTACTACAGAAAGGGATCCAATATGAATTCCCATGTTTCACAGCTCATTAACCTTTTTTAGAGTCTGCAAACTTTACATGGTGCCTTACCAAAGGTCTAAGGTTTTCCCTGTTTGCAGACTCTGTATTGGGCTTGCAAACTTTCGAACGAAGAAGAGAGTGGTCTGTGAATGTCAGTGCTTGAAAAGCCTTGAATGTGTTTGTGGATCCCATTAATACATTAATTCCTTAAGACATTTGGGTTGCCCTCACCTAAGCCTGGGAGTCAGAGGTGTGCCCATTCCTATATAGTGTTAAAGGGTCATCTGGCTTTTTCAGTATACAAGGACTATGCCCTACCTTATGTAAAAGTGATGGTGTGATAACCAATGAGATAAGCATTTTTTCTTCAGCCAGCCAATCAGCCGTCAGGTCCATAAACTCAGCCAACACCAAGGACCAGAAAATGATAGAAAAACTACTTAATCTGACTTGATTTTTGTTCAAATTTGTGTCAACAAACTGTCCTTGAACTTGCCTTTGCAAATAGTTCTCTGATTAATAGCCCAGATAGCTCAGGGGTTTAACACTTTGAAGTCTTCCCAGCACATTTTTAAAAGCTAATTTCTCAAAAATGTCCCTAAGTAAGTTCTTGTTACCTGCTAAGAAGGGTTTACTTACATTCAGCTATTATTTTCTGTAGTTTAGAGCATATATTCCAATGGGACCTACATTGGGAAATGGGAAATGGAGCTCTTTTTACTCTCCTTATTCACCCCTGCACTACTTTTTGAAAGCTTCATGCAGATTTATCAAACTGAATCAAATTTGTTTACCAAAATATAAAAATATGGCTTTGCAATTGAAACTAATCTCACCACAACTACAGAGTTGTGTAGATATAGCTGCATAATACATAAAAGGTAACCCGATGCAGTCTAATATTGCCATCAAGGGGTCTGTTGTCATCATAAATCACAGGACTAAAAGCCTAATCAATTGGTTTGTGAACGTCACCAGCATCCACAAGATGACAACATATGACCTTATTATAAACTATGCCCATTTTGTATTTTTATATTACTTGTTTGCTTTGTCGTACTTTTTAGTATTTTGCTTACAAAAATGTTTACATCAAAGTACAGTTAGCAACATTTATTTTCAGTGCAAAACAGGGTGGAATAAATAATGGATAATGGTGAGGACCAGTGGAATTAGGAAATATGTGGCTGCAGGGCTTACACTATAATCAAGGAATATAACCTGTGCCAGATTCTTTAAAAAATTCTTTAAAAAAAAATGTGTTGCCAGCTCAAATTAACATGAATATAACTTCCAGAGAATGTATTGCATAATCAGATTTTTGCCCCACAAATTAGATCACCTTTCCCCATAATTTAACGCACCTTGCAGCATAATCCACATATCCCTGACAATGGCAAATCTATGGAAAATGATTTGGAGCTCTCTGTTAGACTTGTCAACCTTAGGGTAATCTCCCCCCAAATCTTTTGCCTCTCCTCCTCCATTTTACTGACCCTATTTGTGTTGGCCTTAGAATTCTGGGCAATACACCACTACTAACCAGTCATGAAGTGATTATGCTCACTCCCCTAAAATGTGATAACTTTGCCTTAAACCCAATAAGCATATTTAACATACTTCTAAGTCTCCAGTAAAGTGCACCACATCTGCTCAGCAGCTATCAATTAAAAACTACTAGTGGACCTGCAGCACTGATTGTGCCACCCACTTAGGTAGTCCTTTAAACATGTCTCAGGTCTGCCATTGCAGCGCCTGTATGCACAGGTATAAACTGCCATGTCAATTTTCCATTAAAACCCACTTGATAAACCTTAAATTCCCCTTTAATTACATATAAGACAACTCTAAGGTAGCTCCTTGGTAGCTCATAGGGAATGGTGCTGAGTAAATAAAAGTTGAACATGTACTGTTATTTTTACATGCCCTGGTAGTGAAAAACTCTCAAATTTATTTTTTACTACTCTGATGCCTACATCTCCCATAGGATAACATTGGAGTTGTCTTATTACATTTTATTATTGTCATTTCTAAATGGAAAGAGGTAATTAGTTTATGTTTGTTTTATATGGAATTTGAAATGCTAAGTTATGTTGAAGTTGCATTTTTTGTAAATACAATTTTGAAAGGCCACTTTTAGAAAGTTGCCATTTTCCTACCCTTAGCCTTTTTGTGCCTGTATTCTGTTTCCTGTTACTGGGTGTAACTGACAGTTGGACTTTGGGGATTCCTCCCAGACAGTCGAACAATAGTGAGATTAGGTGTGCCTGATTGGAGCATCTGCTGGCAGGAAGGGAGGGCAAATGAGCCTAGCCCCAACTCACACCTGAGTGGCCTGTGCTCTGCCTTTACACAAAGGTCCTAACTAACCTGCATTATCATTTGAGCCAGCTTGAAGCCAGGGCAGGGGATGCAAAAAATGCTATGCACTGCCAGAAAGAAAGACTGCTGTGCTACTGCAGGACTGCCACTCTGCTGGACTGCTACTCTGGAGGAGCTGCTACCCTGCTGATTAGACTTGCTGCATGCTGACCTCTTGCCTGGGGTAGAAGAACTGGACCTGCAACCCATCTTGAACACAGGACCCCAGAGTAACTCAGAGAGCAAGTCTGCTGGCCTCCTGATTTGAGGACATAAAAGTCACCCCAACAGACCCTGGACCCATCTTGAGTGAGTTCCTGATGACCTAAGGGGTGCCCTTCATGACCTGGGTGCTTGGTGAAGCTTAGCAGGCTAATAAATCAAGCCTTTGTGCTCTTTATCACTGAAAACAAGACCCTATGCACCGGAACTGTGCTGCTCACACCAAAGTTCTGCTCGAGCCATGACCAGCCCATCTCCTAACACAGCAAGCATCATGCCTGCTTTTCACGCTACGCCTACCACTGCCTGCGATGCTGTCCTTACTCCCTTCGGCCTTCCCTAATTCAAACAGGACTCTTGGCACAAAACTTGGGAAAGTAAACCTTCAGCAGGATTAATCTAGTACTGCATTTCACCTGTGTTACATCCAGGTCAAACTGAACTTTCAAATTCAACACTTCCAGCGTGCACAGATATCCCTGTTTATTTTTTCTTTTAGGCACTATTTTACAGTTTATTTTGGGAAAATCATAACTTAATTTCTACTGACTGGATTTTTGTTGTTTTGGTCATGTTATTTTTCTAACCTGCTGTTGGTTCTTTTTGTGTGGTGTCTTCACTGTTTTACTGTTTGAAGTATTGCACAAATACTTTACATATTGCCTCTTAGTTAAGCCTGACCAGGGGGTGGGCAAATGTTAATTTTGAGTTTGCTTGTGTCTTACTTTGGCTAGATGTGTGGATGCAGTTTGACCAGGGTTCACATCTCAGTCATCCAGTAACCCAACTTCTAACACTCTCATTATGATGTGTGCTGTGCTGCGTTCTGTGAAATATTTTCACATTGTATCAATCCCTGTAAAATATGAAATTTATATAACTGTATTTAGTGCAATAAGACACTATGCTTATTCATTTGTCTTTAACACAAATAATTTTGTTTTTGTCAGAGAGAGATGAGGGAGCAAGAAGTTCTATCAAAAGTTTATGGGATGAATAGACTGTCTTTGATTTCACACCAACAAATGTTTTTTAAAGCATGGATGCATCATTCTGGGAATTACCAGAACCAGTTTTGGAGGGAATAGGTACAGCTATATGTGGGAAGCAAAATAATAAAAGGGTCTCATTAATTTTCCTTTTATGTGAATTGTAACGTAAGTTACAGTGGAGAAGTGTGGCACAATGGTTAGAGTGGCAGACTATGATGCAGAGATATGGCCTGGGACCAGGGCTCAATTCCCTTGGACCAGATAATTCTCACCTCAGTGCCTAATCTAATTAATGGGTCCCACTCTGTAACTCTGGGCAATAGCTTGCTTAATTTCCACATCGGCCCTGACAGTGCTTAGATGCCTGGCTTCACCCTGGGGGTGCCCAGGAGTGGGTGCCTCACAGGTGTGCTATAGAAATGTGAAGTTTACAGTTTTAAGTGATCCTGAGAAGGATAACAAAACACTATTCATGCATCATCCTCTAAATTAAATCCAGCCTACATAATTTTCAATATATGTGCCCTGCAAAAACAGTTATGTAAATCGTATACTGCTGTGACCAGGAAATGATTGTACCCTCCAGAGCAAGAGCTACACGAGGTTCTCATGTTAAAGACAATTACAATTGCATTACTATATGTAAATCTCTTTTCAGTCTTGTGGAAAATGCAAGAGTAGCAACCATCTCTCATCACTGACAGTTTGCCCTGATACTTCAGTAATGTAGAGGAGAAGGGTATTGACCTGAATACATTTTAATAAAGGTCAAGCTATAGACGTGGAACAAAAGAAGATCACATTTGACAACCATTGAATAAGGTGGATCATCACTAAATTGCTCCCAGAGAACAAGGCAAAGAATAAGCTCATGAAAGTAGGAAAATCAAGGGTAAGGAGACTCACCACAGAAAATGCTTTGAGAATCAGGTCTCCAGCGTTTTAATCAGTGGAAAGGTACCTAAGTTTGCATGTAACAAGTATGCATCATCCAGTTCTATGAAAAGAAGTTTTTATTTGTACCATTTATTTTTCATTCATGATGAGAAAATCGAGAGACTGATTCCCTAATGGAATCACTTCCCAAAAATAAATGGTCCAAAGTGTGAGACATATATAGAGGTTGTACATTGATGCATTGGATTAGATCTGTATAGATTTTTTTTGTTTATTTTAAGAGAAAAACTAAGTAGTTAAGATGCAAAAATGTTGTGTAACAAATGTATATCACAGTGTAGCGGGGGCAAGGTTTCATTTCAGGGAATTGAAATCCCCTATATTAAATTCTCAATTAAAATTAATGAACCTGGCAGTGCATCCTAGCCATCCAAGTCATTCTTCAGGGAATTCATGACCCCGATAATTGAAGGTAGGAATTTGTTTTTGCCTCCAGGCAACAACTCTGACATACTGTATTTTCCTATTCAGCACAGGCTGTTTTCAGGAACCCTGGAAGTCTTGGAGTCTTCTGACTTGGGGAGTTGTTCAGCAGCACCCTCAATATCAGTCACTGCATATCACTTTCCTTATCCAAACTTCCGTGCAACACAGGCTTTGAACTACTTGCAAGTGACAATGCATGGCGACCAAAGACAGCATCTACTCCTGGGGCACCACACTATGACCAGTACAACAAAAGTTAAGGGATCCCCTTCTCTCAGAGTCCCTAACAAGTACACTTTGCACTGGGTCTTTGATGGAGTCAGGAAGGTTGTGCCTCTAGCAAAAGGGACAGTCCACAAAGGGTCCGAGTATCGGTCTAAGGGGGCTGTACCTCCAAACTCAGGGCAGGGTTTTTTCAGCTATGATGATCCTTCTACAATTTTTAGACCCATTCTCTACATGCAGAGCCTGCATAGGTACTTAACAAGGGTTGACCTAGTGGAGCCACATTATCTCTATATTCTCTATTGTCACTGAAAGCAAATAGGCCACTGTTTGTCCCACAATGTTACTGCGTTCTGAACAGAATTGCAAAGGGCATATTTGAATTCTGGGACTGATGTTTTACAAACAAGGTAGCAATGCTAACCTGTAAAACAAATGTGAAATCAAGTTGACTTGAAACATAATTTAAAGTAAGATACACAGAAGTGAAAAAAAGGTTAACAAATGTATACACCTTATCCAAGATAGATGGTGCAATGATACTTTCTCAGAACATTTGTTTCTGGACCCCATTTGTCACAGTGTTAATGTGATTGCAGACTGATTTAGACAGGCTGTTTCAGAAAGCTATTGATTTTGCATACCTTGCATATGAGCACACACAAAAAAGCATATGTCTTGTGCAACCTGCTTAGAGCCAATTTCCCCAGTTCTTCACATCAGTTCTCCCCATTGCATGACCTTATTTTAAAAGCTGTGCACTGAAGGTTCCAGCTAATAAACATTTTAAAGACAACATTAAAGTGGTTGAGAGCCCTTTCGAGAGTTATGTTATGTTATTTTGTAGATATGTTATGTTATGTGTATTTGTATAGCACAGAGTGCACCAGGAGTGTGTCCTGGTACTGAAGCAAAGCAGCAACTGTATGGGTTAAGTCAGACACCCAGGGCTTGATGAAGAGACAAGTCTTCAGTTTCATGTGGAATTTTGGAAATGAGAAGGTGACTGTGATGTCATGGACCGGGTTATTCCAGGATTTAGGAGTAAGGTAGGAGAAGGCATGAATGCCAGATCTGGTTCTGCACATGTGATGGGTGTGTGTGATTTGGAGACCGGATGAGAGGAGATGTCTGTTAGATATGTGAATGTGTGGGGCCCATGTTGTGTGTTTCTTTGCTTGTGTGTTATTGAAGAGTGCTCCTTTGAGGATTAGGAGCCCGTGGAGCTCTTTAAAATGTAGGGTGATGTGAGTGTGAGTAGGAAGTTGAGGGTGAGCCAGGCAACTGACTTTTGTATAGTCTGGATTCTTCTGGACAGTTCAGTATTGATTTTGGCATAGAGTGTGTTGCGGTGGTCCAGCTTGCTGGTAATGAGATCTTGGTTGATGGTTCTGAAAGTGTTGGTGGGATGCTATTTGAAGATATTCTTGAGTCTGTTCAGTGTGTTGGAGCAGGAGATGGAGATGGAGATTGTTCACTTGGTGGTCATAGTGAGTTGGTTATTGATTACTATTCCAAAGCCTTTGTATGGGTTGCCTGGAGGGGTCTGTGACTGAGTTCCACAGGCAGTCAGGTGGAGTCCCATAGCAAGGAGGCTTTGTGAAAAGATTACTACTTCTGTCTTGTCTGAGTTGAGATTCAGCCAATTGGCTTTCATCTGTCTGATGACTTTGGCAATGCAGGAGGAAAAGTTGGACTCAGGAGTTAGGCATCTTGCCTAAGGTAGACTATGAGTTGAGTCCCACGCCTGAGTAGATATCCTTCAATAAGTGCTCCAAAATAAATAAAATCTGGGGATTTTCATGGGTAGAAGACAAAGGGGCAGATTTAGGAGCCCCTTGCCCCAAATTAGTGCCACGCTAAGGTGGACTTTTCCCCGTGGCATATTTACAAAATGACGTAATGCATGCATTGTGCTACTTTGTAACCCTTTGGGGCATATTTTGCACGCACCATCCATAATGTATGCAAAGGGGGCGTTCCGGCATAAGGAGGCCAACAAAAATGGCACAATTAAATTCTCAAGATTTCATTGCACCATTTTTGACGTCATATTTAATGCCTACTGAAAGCAGGCATTAAAAGGAAGGACCCATTGTAGTCATGGGTCTCCTTGCAACGTGCTCCACTGGCATCAAACTGTTTGTTGCTAGTGGAGCAAAGCACCACAATAGCACCAAAAAGGTTGAGGTTATTGTTCATAATAACTCCATGGCACGCTGTATCATAAATACGGTGCACACATGGTGGCGTTAGGGGGCGCAAGAAAAGTGCCACTGCATTGGATGCAGCCCCACTTTTCTTAAATTTGATCAGAATCCTACATAACCCTTTTCCCAAACAATCTATTGTTTGACAATATTTTATCTGCTTAAAAAATGTAACTTATACTCACAAGTAATATATACTTTTAGGTAAATTTACTCCTTTTGGCAATTCACAAAGTGTAAAATTACTCTGAAATTGTAATTTCCAAGTGAGGGGCCTGGGTACTATTTAGAAACCACAGAGGCCATTCACAAATGTAATCAGCGTTTCTGAGTAATATACATGTATAGTTTATTCTTAGACCTCTGAGTAATTTTACAGTCAGATTTTGTGAAATACAAAAAATAAACGTACTCAAAAGTGTAGTTGAGTAGTCAATTACATGTGTAAATTACTCAGAAGTCTAAGTTACCTTTGTAAAAATACCCTGCAGTTTGTGAATAGTCCCCAGACCTTTCAATTCAGTGGAGATATTGAAGATAAATTTGTTTTAAATTTACTCTTAAATTTTAGGATTAGCTAAAAAGTAGTAAACTTACTCAAAAATGTAAATTACTCAGAAATGTAAATTACCTTTATGAATCAGGCCTTAGATATTTAAAAGTACTATTGGTCATAACATATGGGTACACAACAAGGTTTTATCTTGTGAGAACAGCATTATTGCATACGAACCTGTAAAGCTGAGAATAATATTTATTATTTTCCCTAATGCTGAATGTACAACAATTCTGTGTTTCTTTAATAATTGGGTTAAATGAAACAATCCTTAGTGTTGATTCAACAGAATAAGTTTTCTTTTTAAAACGTGTTCATAAGTTTAATTTTACTTTCCAATAATGATGGCAAAAAGTCACTTTATAAAAGAAAACAATTCTCTTAGTTTTTACATTGTATGAAGAACTCCATTGTTTTGTTGTGTAGGCCCTTTTTTGTTATTTTTCACTCAGAACATATGAATCTCCTTTTGGAATAGCCTAGGACTGGTGATCAAAAAAAGGTGGCATGACAACCTGAATGGCCATTGTGATGATTGTCATGTAAAGCCATGCAAGCTGAAACTATTCTGCTTATGGGTGTTGTTGCTCAAATGAGGATATTGCCTTAAAAAATCTAGAGACAAGAGGTGTCTGGCAAAACAGGAAACAGTTTGAACAAACATTATGGACGGCAGAGACGTTAAAGCCCAAAGACCACTGTCTCTCATAGAACATTAAAATGAAGCATGTTTTATACATTTCTCTAGGAGCAATAAACCATAAAGCATTCGTTCCTTGGTGAAATATGTGAGCACTTGACAAGGAGTCGTAGATTTCCAGATAGGGAATGCAGGTGGGCGGTGAACTGGCGTGGAGACTATGTGGGGCAATGAGGACGTATCCAGATGTCCAGCCTGAAGGACGCATGGTTACTGCGTGTGCTGTGCGTGCTGATTGGCTAAGTGTACCTAACTGCATGTGACATCTAACTTTATGGTGTTTTGGTAATGCATGTGTCCCTCTGGCCATTTCTGCTTTGTTGGGGACAATCTCCGGGGACAATTGTAGTGTTGCTGCCCATCTGTTGGATGTGATCTAAGCTTGTGTGTTTGGCTGTCTGCTAAGTTTTACTCCACCAGTGACCTGTCAGTCATTGATCTTCAGGCCTGGGTTGCGGAGCCTGCTGCACCACGCACCCACGTGCTGGGGTTGAGGGAGAGTTTATGATAGGGGAATCCAAAAGTTGTAATGCAACTTCATTTGTGTGTGAAAATGTACAAAAAGGTGCATTGTTGTCATGTGCATTTATCAATCCAATGTCAACATTCCCAGCTCTAGTTGGATTTTCAACTACACCATCAAACCCGTAAGTCATGACAGTCACAGTGTTGGCACTTTGCTGTTCCCCCTCCCTCGCTACTTGTACCCTACCCAATTTGGGGTCTGCATTTTTACAGCAGGAAACCCTCAATTGCAGGAAACCACACAAAAACAGTAACATGAGGAAAATGGGGAACAATGAAATGCACACACTGGTCAGCCACCATTAGAGTCAGGAGAACCAGTTCGTATACCACTCGTGCTCAGGGACACATCCCTCTTCATGCATGTCCTTCTGTAGTTGGTGCAGTGCTTGATTGGCAAGTGTCAAAGTTTCATTTTCTATGTCATTGCTAGGTAGGAATGTGCAGCAGGATGTACCAGTCTTCATACACAACCTACCCTTCATTGAGGTCATCAAGTCCAAGACAAACCAATGTTGCATCACCATGAGGTGGGTAGCTCCCAAATCTTCCCTGATTGCATTAATGTACTGCTCGGTACTGTTCCTCATTTTGAGCATTTCCCACTGTGTTATTTGCAACCAGCGGGCATTTGATCTTTTCTGCAGGGTGAAGAAGGGTATGAACCCTCCTGCCAATACTTGGGTGTCAGTGAACAGTCTAAACTCCTCTGGAATGTCCTTGAGCCCAGACAAAATAATCAGCAGTTATTTTTCCATTGAGCCTGATGCAATAGTGTTGTTGTCTTTCTCAGTGGGTATATGTACAGTTCAGATAGATCTTCTCCAGGGATGACCGGGGTTGTGGCATGTATGGTGATGAGGGATCAGAGCCCAAGACATCCAGGGATGAGCTGGGTGTAAGCAAACTCACTGCACTGCCAGTAGGTGTCCCTCAGCATGAAGATACTCCATTTCATATCCAGAATATGCATACTATGACACAATTCACATTCTTGACCAACGGAATTGTTCTTTTGCCTATAGAACATAAGGAATACAATGTAAGCTTCTGTACAATTAGGTGTTACCCTTTCCCTTCTAATCATGTGTACCTGTCTAGCTAAGTGTCCCAGATCTCCTGACATGGGATATCTACTCTGTTATTTAAGCCTCCCCTTCAAGACCCTTTACTTTCATGTAATCTAGGTGGATGGTCCTGCACTGAAACTCCATGTCTGGGGTCCATTTTCTGTTAATGAATATAGCCCCAGACATGCTAAGGGCTACCCTGGGACCGTAGATGGAAGTGGGGGCAGACATGTTTGTGCACTGGTTGGATAGTTTAGCTACCTCCAAGAATCAATTCTCATGAAAATCTGCAGGACCAAACAGTGTCTTCCCCTACAACTCCCTCTCTGTGCATCTTGTCTAGCTCAATTTACATGTCACTAGACTCAGTTAGAAGGTGGTGTGCTGTAGGATTGGCCTCATAGTGGGTCACATTTACTACTACCCTATGGGGCTCCACTTTGCTAGTTTGTAAATTGGCCCTAATTCTACACATGTACA
Organism: Pleurodeles waltl; assembly: GCF_031143425.1. Lineage (NCBI taxonomy): Eukaryota > Metazoa > Chordata > Amphibia > Caudata > Salamandridae > Pleurodeles > Pleurodeles waltl. The sequence continues at coordinate 920,838,601 of NC_090447.1, forward strand.
GATGGAAGAGGCATTTTGTTTTCTCACAGGCTTCCTCTTGGGATAAATACAATCTATCTGCACCAACTGCATGTGGTATCAGTGAACACACATAACAGGACCCAGATGACGTCTTAGATCCCATGGTGATCATTAGCTGATACCACGTGTTGTGTAAAAGAGCGCTATGTAGTGCATGTGGGATGCTGGTGTGGGGTGCGGTGTGATTCAAGGTGACGTGTGTGAGATCCCTATGCAATTATGGTGACATTTTCCAAATAGACTCCATTAGAGCAGACTTTGGAAATACACGGATGCTGTTACTTCCCTAACAACCATAGAATACATAAAGGTAGGAAACACATAACTTAGGCATCATTGTAGATATTGAGGTGATTCTGGCTGAGGTGTAAACCATGTTCTCAGTGATGAGAGTTTATGGGTCAAAAAAAGCAGATCGGAAAGTCTTTGGGGCAAGGTGTGGTACAGGATCCCACTGGGTATGGAGGTGAAAAAGTCCTTGGGGTGCGTTGTCACTCTTGATCCCTTTGGTTGCAAGAGTTCTTAGGAATCCTTCTAGATTCCTAGATCCTTCTCCTACCTCGCCGCCAAGACCTGGAACTCCATCCCGACCCCCCTGCGCCAGACCCAGGACCTTCTCACCTTCAGGAGACTCCTCAAGACCTGGCTCTTCGACCAATAGCAGCCTCCCCCCCTCCCCTCAGCGCCTTGACACCCTAACGGGTACGTAGCGCGCTTTATAAATATTGTGATTGATTGATTGATTGATAGGAATAGTTTGTGGCTCTTGATCGTGTTGGGGATTCTGGTGCTGCCTCAAAGAAGGTGATGGTTCACTGAAGAGGTGATGCACTTAACAGCTCAACTGCAGGCCTGTTTTGCAAGAGCTAGGTTGGGTTGTTAAAAAGGAAAACATTGCATATCTGTCTGTTGTCAATTGGCCTTACCAATTTCTGTGTTGTTTATGTATTTTGGTATGGCACTGGAGAGTGGCCCTCAATCGGGATAACTGGTTGTGGAAAAAATAGGTCATTTTTATAAACATTTCATACATACACATTGTTGGGTCTCTTCCCCTCCATGCTTGGCCAAATATTTTTTTTAATGGTGTGCTTTATGGGGTGATTCTTATGCATACAGGTAGTTTCTAACTTTTTAATTGGTGCTATGTTGGCGTTGCGAGCCCTTGGGTACCCTGGTGTGTGCATTGGGCATTGTCATCAGTGTGGGGGTGGTGTTTCACTGAACATTGGTCATTGAACACAACGTGCCCTGAGGCCATGTGTGCACCCCTCTGGTTACAGCAAGTGGTGTGCCTTGTGATCACCAGGTGTTCTTAATATGCCCTATTTCTTGAGTTTTCCTTTGGGCTAGCTTTGGACTTTTTTTTGTTTGTTTGGCTCTTGGGAATTGTCCTGACCTCTAGAATTTGGTGTACTGGTAAGGGTTGGAGTGTAACTCCATGGTCTCATGTCTATGATTGTGGAGATTGATATTGGAACTGGTGCTCCGTTCGAATGGTGTGTGTGAAGCCTTGTATGCTGGCTGATTGCTGGACCTGACGTGGGGGTGAGCTGCTCAGAGCTACAATTGATGTTTCAGACTCACTTCCCTGGCCCCCCTATCTCTGACCATTTCTTCTTAAGCCTACTGTTTCGGGCTACTGTTGGGAAACCCTGAGGGTAAGGAGGAAAAGGAAAAAGATGTTGTGGTGTTGAGAGTCTGGGGCAAGGCCGGGAGGTTTTTGGAGTTTTTCCCACATTATGGGAATAAACTGGAGTAATTGGATGTCCTGGTTAATCTCCTTTCTGCTGACTTGATGCTGTGTGTTTCCTCGTTGGAACTCATGCATATACTGTGAGCATTATGGTCTCTGTTACCCTGGGCGCACGGAGAAGCCTGGCTCCTGACACTGGATGACAGCTTTTATTTGGAAAAGAAAGTGTGGCCCCATTTGACTAGGGGGCTGCAGAGGGCACTTGTTGCTGCTGGGGCTACGCAACAAAGACAACAAAGACATTTTGGTCCTGGCTAGAGCCTGAGAATGGGTACCTTTTAATTTGGTAATTGGAAAACATCCAATCTGATTGTGGGTTGGTTACTTAGAGTCCCTAGCTCTTAAGTGGTGGTTGTGGAGCCGCCCTGCCCCACTCAGTCAGACTGCCTTTCCCCCGGGGTATAGCTGGCCAGTCTGGCCGTGGGGGACCAGCAACAGAGTAGGGCCAAGGCTCTGGCAGGCATCCTAAATGACAAACTTCAGATTCCCGATTGACAGCGCTCAGCAGCATGGGTTGGGGGGCTCTAACCAGGACACCTGGTCAACAGCCACGCAACAACCCTGGATGTCCCCAAATACTTGACCACCAATCATTTTACCCCACTTTCCACTTTATCTGAGATGGATTGACTTCCTGTTGCCGTTGCTAGCTCTAGTAGCCTTGAAACAGTGGGTACCCAGAATAGCCAGCAAAGTTCGGGTCTGGTTAACACTCAGACAATGGTGGTCTGGTTACAAACTTTCCATCTATTTCCCATGAATCTGCCTCCAGAAATTCCACAATGAGTACATGTTGAAATCCCTAATGTTATCCTCATTTGTCTTTATTGAGACTTCTATTGCAGCGTATTTTAGGATGTGCTCAGAATGTATGCTGTTGTTCTGGGGATGCTAAGGCTTACTGCGCTTTTGGGTTCTGTATCTGCATGAAATTATTTCTTCCCCAAATGGCTACCTCAGGACTGTGATCCTGGTCTATGTTGGCCCTGGTTCTCTGGCTGCGGCTGCTGATGCCATGTACTTGTCCTGTGCAGTGGTGCTGCACTGGACTCACTTCTATGTGGCTGTCTATAAGGTGCAGCTAGGTTTCCCTGGGCCTGATTCTGTGGATGGGAGTTCTGCATGGCCTTCCCTTGGTTTATTGACTTCTGCATGTGGTTTGCCTTTAGTAGGCACCTGTCAGCCATGTGGCCCATTCTAAAGCAATAATAACATTCTATGGGGTTTGGCTGCTTCCATCCACCCTTGTTTCTGTCATTGTAACAATTTTGGAACCCCCGGGGTCCTGCAGTAGTGTTCCTTTCTTAACTGGTGCCATTTACATGCTTGCAGCCAATGTGGCCCCCTCAGGTTGGGCTTCCTTAGCTTATGATGGATCAATTTCGCGTTGTCCCTCTGAATCTGTTTCTGCCTCTCCTTATACATTTCTTGTTTCCTCTTGTGGAAGTGAAGTATACGTGCTAGTATTCTTCACCAGGGCTTGGTGTTCAGTCCTACCATGCTGTTCAAACCACTTTGTATTTCGGTGGGCAGCCCCTTCTTGAGGATGTTGTAGAAGAAAAGAACTTGAGGGCCAGTATTGATCTATGACTGTCCTCTCCTCCGACCCCACCATTCTCTTCTTGTAAGGACTCTCGTATCTCTATAAGACTGCTGGTAGCACGTCTGATTGTAGGTGACTGAGTCACTCACACAACAGTTAGCACCTTCTGGCTTTCCAGCAGCACCTCACCAAAGCACAAACAGTAAAGGTGATTTATGGCAGCCTAGCACATGGACTCTGAAAATCTCTCAGGGAAAAATGTGCTGGGACAAGTCCTACCCTTTTCTCTCATTAGAAATGAGTCCCTTATACACATACAGGCAAGAAAGAAGATGCAGAACAGTTTTCAATACATTTATTGAAAAGACAGCAATCTACGATAAATTTCATGGGTGCCATTGATTAGGATAAGGACAATAGACAAAATAATGATTGTGTGAATAAGCGATGTAAAGATGAACAATCCTAACATTTTGAAATAAGCATGAATACACTAATTCCTCTCTAAAGCGTATTGCCTAACCTAAAGAGACCAAGGTATGATAAACCTAATCTGCCCAAGCCATGTCCATAAGAAACTCCCCAACCCAGTTACCTTAGAACAAGGTCGGTCTCTGCAAAATGAAGTACAATGTGAAGTACAATATGGATGAAATCTCGTGGGGTCAACCCCCTCATATGACCTTGTTCTTACAAAGTGTTTTTATAAGGCCCATGTTATTGTCCGTGTAGAAATCCTGATGTGGGTACGTACCTAACTGTGAGATTGTGTGCACAAACGTGGATCGGCAATATCTTAACAAAATGCCTCACATGTTCACAGTCTGTTCATGTCTAATGTGAAACAAAGGGACATGATGACAATTCAATAGGTACATTACTGATAATGATGCTTTCACGGAATGGCAACTGATTACAAAATAAAAACATTTCTTACAAAATGTAAGGACTGCAGATACTGCTATAAAGATTAAAAATGAATAATATAACAGCATATTTTCTAGAGAAAAGGGCACAGGCCTGCAAGAGAAAGCTAAGCTAAACTCCTATACCCAGGCAACTAAAATGGGTCCTCAACCCTCTCATCCTGCCTAGAACGTCTACTATGTTTCCCCAGGGTTCATGGTTTCTGCCATCAAACCTCTTATATCTGGGGAGTCCAGGAATATTTACCTCAGGGACATCCTTACCGGGTGCCTTTATGAATTAAATGTAGCCCTGTCACACGCTGAGTTGGTCAGCATAACCGCTGGGATGTGGGCACTGGAGAAAACCATGTGGGTCTGCTCACTGTTTATTCTACTCAGCAGGCTCATGACATTGCCTATTGTTAGGGTAGTCCCTGCAATATTCTCAAAGCATGAGATCCACTTCTTGGCCCCATCCAATAAAGGTGGCAGCTTGTCTCTTAGCCCTTCCATGTCCATCAGAGCCGAGGATATGTAGATGTTCTCTAACATGTCCTTCTACAATAGTGGATATATTCTCGATTTTGACATTTTTACCAGTTTTCTTTCTACATAACACTTCCATCTCCTCAGACACTCCTGCATGTAGGCGAAGTTACACTTAGGATCTCCCCCTCTGTTATGGATTGAGTCTTCGGCAGTCATTATGCCATCTGGTTTAAAGGACCCCTGTTCCGGCCAGGGTCTATGATATTGATCACTTCTCTCAGTCCATCAGTCTAGCTGGTGGCAAAAAGGGTCGGGAGAAAATGTTGCCATCCTCCTGAGCTACTATGTCTCTAGGGGTCAGTTTGCGTGACTTGCATGATTAGGTAGAGTAGTGGATGTCCTTGTTGCTTCTGTCCTCATGTGCACTCAGTGATTCCATTTTGTTTCTCCTATGTCTAAGCTGGGTTTGCACCAGGCTGTCTTGGTCCCTAATTTCCTGGTCAGCCTCTCTCCTTTGCTGGCGCTCAGGCAAGGTACAATACCCAGTCACAAGCTTCTCTTCCAACTCTATCTCAGATTCCTCCATGACTGGGGCTACTACTGCTGTTCTCAGGTGGAGGACGCTCTACTCTATTCTCTTGTTAGGCTTCCAGGGTGTGAGCTCTCTCTCTCTCCCTTCTCAGTTCTCATCTTTCCTCTGACTCCCATCTAGATCGTCTCCTTCACTCAGAACTATGAGCTGTCCGAGGTCCGGTCCTGCTCTGGTGCTCGCTTTACGTGATTTTCTCGGCTACCTGAGCGAAACTGGTGGCTCCCTCCTCACTGCCAGATCTGGAAGGAGTGGGAACTCTTCCCGCACTCACACTAGTTGTCTTGCTGTCCAAGATCGCTAGAAATCTCGCATTCATTCCCTAGAACCAGCAAGGGTGTGAGTTTGATGTGCTGCTTAGTCATGGTCTGTCAGCTGTGATGGATGGGGGTCAAACTTCAATGTGCTCTTGTGCTTGACTGGAGTAGTGCAGGGGGTGTTGGGGCCTGTTGGCCTGTCGGTCCTCCAAACATAGATCTAACGGCCTGCTCTTCGGTAGGGGCCTCTGCAGCTCCCTCGACTGGTGGGTTAGTATATTCTAACTCAGGTATAGCAGGCATTGGGGAGAAAACCTCCTTACCTACATATGGCAGGGGCAGTGCAGATGCCTTGCTTGCTGTTGATGGGTCAAAGCTATCCTCCTGGACTTCTTCAAAAATAGCCCAGAGATCTAGCAATGCTTCCTTTTTGTCCTTGTTTTGCCTGTATACTTTGTATATATGAACTTGTGTGTTCATTTAAATTATTGTTGAATGTTCCCTCTTTTAGCCATGGGAATGTGTGTGCTTGGTGTCTGTATGTAACTAATGGAAGAACTTGCTAAACTTTGTAGCCTCAATGGGGAATTTACTGTACATGTGCTCTAAAGTTGATCCCATAGTGGTATTTGGGTAGTCTTTTCAGGGTATAGTTACTCTGCGTTGCACGCATTCTAACTTTCCATTTTCACAGGGCCTTCTTTTTCTAGTTGCTTCCTTTCTGTTTTGATAGATTTCCAAATTTTCACTCTTGTAATGCAAAGTATATGCAAGGGAACTACTGGATCACTCCAGTACTGAGAAATATATATATACCAGGGGCTTTATTGAATCTAATCTGGAGTTGGGGGTTAAACATGGGGAAATGAGCTTCACATTATTCACAAATGCATCAAAATAGACATTCAACAAACAAATGCATGAAGATTGACAATCCTAGGAAAAGTGCAATTGTTAGTTTACAGCAGCCTGCCATATGGCAACAAAATAGTGAGCCTTACTTTGGCATCAAACAACAATTTGTACGATTCAATAATATTTTCATTTATATATTAAACACTGACAAAGAACAGAACATTCAACATATATGACAGGCACAGTCCTGTTGGTCTACTAGCATCATAATATCAAAATAGCGCCATTTTGACTGGCAGGGGAGATGCTGACTAGGCCACAAAAAATCATGTGAACACCCTGCTCGCAATACTTACGCCTTGCTCACTCCTAGAGCACTTTATCCTGTGACCAAGTTAAGCTCTTCACTGAGTGAAACCAGTGGAGTCTTGTCAGCACCAGCTCAGGAGAAAGAGATTGCAACAATTAATGTGGAGAAAGAAAGGACTTACTGCAATGACCATAGACACTTCTTGGCAAAAACACAGCTGTGCCTAGTCTCTGGGATCCGAATCGATCCAGTACCTTAACTTCTGCATTTACTGAATGTCACACACAGGGGTCCAGCTTATCATCTGTGTCACACCCAGTGGTCCAAGTGAAGCACACCTCTCACTTGTTTCAAATATTACTAGAAACCAGTGGTGTTGAGAAGATCAGGATAGCCTAAAAAGATTGAGATGTGGGCCTTAGATCACACCCAGAGCCCATGCGTACAAACTGCAGCACACCCAGTGTTCCAATCTAAGGAACCTCTTAGAACAGAGAGCTGGCTCTATGTCACGTCCAGAGCCTTATGCGTACCATCTGTGTCACACCCAGCGGTCCAAGCAGCCAGCAGCCCAAAAACCCTGAATTACACCTGGGGATCAAGCGTCCCATCTGTGTTATGCCAAACGGTTCAAGTGATCACCCTTACCCATTCTGACAATCAAGAAACTGACTTCTGCAGATTATGATTTTTGCCACACGCTTAATGCTAGAACTGTAGTCTCTTACCCTTGTGACAGCAGCTTCAGGATGGATCTCCACCTCGCAGACAATTGTGACATCTACTCACCTTTCTTGTTTGAGCAAATGTGAATCAGTCCCGGCTGGGTCCCCTTCCTTCGGTCACAGTCAAGTTCGAAGAACCAATCAGCTCCTATCTGACTCGTCAAAATGTTGCTCAAATGAGGATTTTACCTTAAAAAAAAACAAGAGACAAGAGGCGTCTGGAAAATCAGGAAACGGTTTGTTTAATTTTAACACAGCTGGGAGAGCAGTTACAGAACTGGGGTCTGAGGACTGTCTCTCACAGTACATTGAAATGAAGCATGTTTTATACATATCTCTGGAAGCAATAGACTCATATGGCATTCTTTCCCTGGTGAAATATGAGAACAGTTGACAAGGAGTCGTAAATGCACTTTCCAGATAGAGAATACCGGTGGGCCTCAAACTGGCATGGACGCAATGGGGCACATTTACAAGACCCTTGTGTCCCTTAGCGCCACCATAGCAACATTTTTTTCTTATGCTACGGTGGTGCTAAACAGGCCCCCATCCTGCACTGTATTTCCAAAGTGGGGCAACGGTACTATTGCCCCAATTTGTAAACTCTTGCACCACATTATACCTGCCCCAGCTATAATGTATGCAAGGGAGGCAATCCCCACAGGGAGGCCCAAAAAAATGACGCAGTGAAATCTACAAGATTTCACTGTGCCATCTGGCATCATTTTATAACATCTGCCCAGGGCAGGCGTTAAACTGACCCTGGTGCTATGTCCTATGGGTCTTCCTGCGCTTTGTTGGACTGGCACCAACATTTTTGCTGCTAGTCCAGCAAAATGACAACTGCGCCATATATGTTGGTGCAGTTATACTAATGAGCGCCATGGTGCACTGTATTGTAAATACAGCACTGCCATGGTGTCAGTAGGGGGGTGTAGGGCAGCTCAAGGAAATTGATGAATTGGAGCCAATGCGCCAGCTCCTTGTAAATATGTCCCAATGAAGTCCAGCGAGTAGATGTCCAGATGTCCAGCCTGAGGGATGCATGGTCAATGCATGTGCTGTGCATGTTGTGTCCTGATTGGCTAAGTGTATCTAACTACATGTGGCATTTAACTTTATGGTGTTTTGGGAATGCATGGGTCCCTCTGACTATTTGTGCTTTACTAGGGCCAATCTCCAGAGACCATTATAGTGTTGCTGCCTACCTGTGGGATCTGATCTAAACTTGTGTGTTTGGCTGTCGGCTAAGTGTTATTCCACCTATGACCTGTCAATCATTAACGTTCAGGCATGGGTCTAAGAGCCTGCCTGACCACGTATGTACATGCTGGGGTTGATGGGGGAATCATACAGGAGTTTGTGTATGGAAATGTATAAAAAGGTGTATTGTTGTCATGTGCATTGATTAATCCGATGTCAACATTGGGATCCTTACCTAAGGAGTAGGGATCCCACTGGACAGTTTTGGAAATAGGAATTTTTAGGTTGTATGCAGAATGAAAATTTGAAAGGTGTCACATCAAATGGACTTTTGCCATAGGCGGGTAGCCTCCAAACTTCTTTTTGTCTGGTGTGTGCATGTGAAACACTCAGGGGCTTATTTACAAGGAGCTTGCACCACCCTCGTGTCATTTGTTTAACACATTGCTGGCACATTATCTGCTCCATATTGCCTCACATTTACAATATGACCCAATGTGTCAGTTTTTGTAGGGCTGAGTGAACAAAATACCTGCCCTGAAATCGGCTGTACCACGTAGTTTATAATATATGCAGGGTAGGGGTTTTTACGTAAAAACCCAGTTAGAAGTATTGCAGTGATATTTGCAAATTTTTTAATGTGTGATGCATTTTTGAGATGTGTCACACTAAGCCTGAATGTGTCAAAATTCCTACAACTCTTCTACCCTGGCACAGGAAATGACACAGTCACTTTATAATAGGAATCTGACCAGCTGAAGTCACTTTACGCACTGTTATGAGTTATTCTATCACATCCCCTCTACTAGTAGTAGGTCTACACATGTGACAAGCATGTTGTAGGACCCCTTGACCAACCTAGCACCATGACACCTATGATATCATCATCCACTGCAGCAATGCAATGTGATGTTGTGTACTCCATGTAAGGGACAGGCCTGGATTGTCACTTCTCCATGGAAGAATGGATCCCCAAGTCCAGGCCAGTGTACTCTTAATGATAACAGGTAAGTATACACATAAAATAGATAACACATGTATTGCCATTTAACACTACAAAATATACTTGCATTTACTATAACTCACTATGGGCCACATGTACAAAGATCTGGTTTTGCGACTCGCAAACTGCGAGTCTTAGCGACTCGCAAAACTGAATATATAACAGTGTCCTTTACACTGTGTGTGATACCCAATGGGGAATGAATATTCATGAGGTAGGTCCCAATTTGCAACCCCATTGGGAATGGCCGCCCTCACAGGGATGGTGGCTGCTGGAGATAGCAGACCACCATGTCTGTGACTGCTTTTAAATAAAGCTGTTTTATTTTTTGAAATGCAGCCTGTTTTCCTTAAAGGAAAACGAGATGCATTTCAAAAACAAAAATTAAAAGTTTTCTTTTCATTTTTTCAGAGCAGGCAGTGGTCCATGGGACCACTGCCTGCTCTGAAAAAATATTTTCACTGCCATTCACAAAGCGGAAGGGGCCCCATGGGGCCCCCTTCCCGTTTGCGAATGAGTTAGCACCAGTTTGAAACTGGTGCTAACTGTGATTGTTTTGTGACCGCATTCATGGTCACAAAACAATGCTACATCGCGCTGCAACTCATAATTAGGAAGGGAATGCCCCTTCTTAATTGAAACCCGCAAACCTATTTTGCGATTCAGTAAATAGATTACCAAATGGCAAAATAGGCTCTGTACATACCAAAAGTGTTTTTTTCCTGTCGTAAATGGTCCAATTCTGTGAATCAGGCCGTTTGCAACAGGAAAAATGGTACGTACATGTGCCCCTATGTCACACATACACAAGTTCCTACATGCACAAAAGAAGACTATGCCCACTGTAATGTGACACATAGCCATACTGCATACAGTACATCCAGGGCCAATGTAAGTGTGTCCAATTTGCTATTCCACCATGGTACAAGTAGTTATTCTACCATTTTACATTGGTCCCCACAAAATAGGCTACTTGCGTCAGTCTGAAGTGATGCGTCGCCTCTGATTTTTGATGCATTGTTGAAGTTGAGTTGGCTTTAAGGCCAACTCAAGCAATGCACCACTTTTGAGGCTGATACTTTGCATGGCATTGTAACCTGTACCTGTAGATTAGGCCTCCAATGTCTTTCCTGTTTTAACTCAACTTTTTTATTCTGGAGATGAGATATTTGAGATCTAGATAAACTGAAGGCTTTTCATCAGACTCTAGCTACAGGGGTTATGCTCTGACAAAGAAACGAATTTTGATATGTGAATTGTGATTGCACTCAAATGTTTTGCACAGTTGGAAAAATTCAATTAGGTGATCAATGAAGAGAATATTTTCCCATATCTTCATAAATATAACAGTACTTTGGAATCCTATGTTTTTTTAAGAAGGCCTAAAGGCTTGATGTTAGAAGTTGTGCATATATTGAAACCGCTAAATTCCTAACCTCTGTGAAGAAAATGCTACATTCTTCAAAGTTGACCCCTACAACTTATGGTAAAATCAGTTAGACCAAAGAACTGTTGTTTCCTTTTGCTGTTTTTTAAGTTATCTGGTATCGGTCTTCCTGAAACCTAGCAGAGTTTTAAGCAAAGGTTATGTAACCCTAAGTTAGCCACATGTTTTTCCCACATGATGATAACTTTTCATACCTTTTCTCGCCTGACAGATTCAATATTCTTTTTAATGGGATGGGTTTTAGATTGTGATTTCTAAACAGCAATTATTTATTTTAGATGCTTGTGATCGGGCCTTGAAAACGGGTAAGTGGCTGATTTCCTCTATGCCTCCAGGAGAAATGACTCATAGGCATCACAGATTTGACTAAAAAGGGGCTTCATACAAATTAAGCTGGACAAACTTAGGTAACATACTTTTCTGAACTGAATAGTACATTGAACAAATAGAAGCTTCCTGTGCACAGGACATATTTATGATAACCCATCTACACTAAGGGGCATATTTATCAGAAAGTGGGGTAGTGCAGCACAGCAAGTCACCTTGATGCGCCTCACTGCTTCACTGAGAAAGGACAGTAATATGCTGTATTTAAAGCATACTGTGCATTCCTCACTTTTCCCCCTGAGCTGGCAAACAATGATCTGCCTAGCCCCAATGCAGGCACCCTTGCACCATTGTGTAAAGGTGTCTGCATTGTAAACAGGATAGTTTTTGTGCAGGTGGACACTTTCCTGCACAAAAACAATCCTGGGAGACATTTTCCTCTTCCTATGTGTGATGCAGAATGCAGAACACATCGAAAGAGGAAGAAACAAGAAGAAATATAGATATTTCTACTTATTACGTCTCCCCTAGGGAGTTGTGCGATCTTGTCTCATCCCAAGGTTTACAAGTGTTTGTAAATCTGGGGATGCACCAAAATGCATGTAAGTTGTGTGAGAATATCACGCAATGCGTGTGGAATTCCTCACTAGCGTACAATAAGGCAGAGTAAGGCGGCTGATTTGTTACTGGTGGGACTACCTGTCCCAGCATCATTCAGAGCAGAGGAGGAGCCCTGCAACACCCAGCAGCTGTGTGGCCGCCAGCATTATTAAAGCACTCTTTGTGTCCCGCAGTGTGGGATGCACCCAGGGCGAATCCTGGGCCAATGGCAGGCCCATCCTGTACCCATCATTGACCTGTAGAGTATTGGGTGGGCCACCCCCACTTGGCTTGTCTTTGGACTTTGGTCTGTGGCAGGTAATTTGAATCTCTGGTTTCAATAAACCAACTTTTTGGGGCATTTTGTTAGTGTAACAAGCTAGTGCCTGAACCAAGGGAAAAAGGAAGGTTGCCCCGCGAAACTGCTACCCTGTCTAAAACCTGCCTGAATCTCTACTATTCATGGCTTTTTGGTCGAGGCACTCAAGTTAGTTTCCAAAGAGACTGAGCTGGCTGAGCACAGATTGTCTTTGTTAGGGGATGGTTCCTTACTGCTTAGATCCTCAAGCCACTGCATGGGAACAAGTTGATGTGCCTGCTGAATAGTCCTCTGACATGCTCTCCAACCAGGAGCCTGCAGCCTAATTACTGCTGTGTTGCCTGACATCGATATGACATCGATATGACAGAGGTGCCCGGTGGGTCCTGAAGCTCCAGCCTGGTAATGAAATATAGGAAGAGGTCTACTGACATTACAGGGAAACCAAGCCTGATAGAGTGTGGTTTACACACTGAGGCGTTTTCCTGGCAGGGCTTGATTAATATGGGAGATTCAGTTAACTCACTAAAAGTTGAATTTGAGTCTATTTTGACTACTAAATTGGACCAAGTGATCTGCAGGCATCCATTGAATTAAACTTTGCACCCCTTGTGGAAGCAAAAGATGCACACACAAAAGAAGTGCAAGAAGTGTGAGGGGTGTTCCTTCGGAACAGGAGAGGTCCAAAAATGCTACCATCCACATTATAGGTAGAGTTTCTTGAAGCACTGGCACACCCTCTACATCTGGTCTAGTTGACCACTATGCGGTAATTTGAAGGCCTGAATACAGGGAAAGATTTGAGGCCTCCAAGGCTTGTGTGAGAAGGGGTACAACACCTTCGGGCAGCTCATAGTCACAGGGGTCTGTACCAGTTGGATCAACACATAGTGAGGGATCGTCTATGTTATCTATCTCCTACCAGCGTCATGCCCCTACAATGTTCCTGTGCCACCTTTGAATCAATAGTTGAATTGAGAAATAGGATTGCTCATTGGTTGAATAACAAAACCAATCTTCCAGTTCGGCCTCTTTGCCCTGTTAATGACATCTTAATGGTTCAAAGGAGTGGGTTGGTGGGGCTGTGGCAAAATTATTTTCAGAGGAGACTGTGTTGTAGTGAATTTCTGGATTCCCCAACTAGTGGGAGTGTTGCTGTCTGAGGCTTACAGGGGTCTACTCTAGACAAAATGGATTCAACGTTTGCCACTTTCTTAATGCTATGACACTCTGGCTCCTGTGACAAGGCCCTTACCTGCAAGGTCTAAAGAAGACCAGCCTTTGGAGATTGTGACCAGCAATCATTTCACACCACTTTCCAGTTAATCTGAGAAGGATTACTTCCTGTTGTCGTTGCTGGCTCTAGAAGCCTCCGGACAGTGGGTACCCAGAATGGCCCTGATAACGTTCGGCAGAGTTTGGGTCTGTTTAACACTTTTTATTATTGTTATGTTATGTTATGTTATTTGCACTTGTAAAGCTCCTGACTACCTCGAGGCCTCATAGCACTGAAGGACAACAAGAGGAGCAAGAAAGGGGAACTAAAGTTTAAAAAGCCAGGTTTTAATTGTCTTTCGAAAATTAAGTTTGTGACTAGTTAATCGAATACTAAGGGGGAGGGAGTTTCATAATTTGGCTCCCCGATATTCCATCGTAGCACCACCCCATCTGGCTTTTTTGACTTTAGGAAGTAAAGCTAATGCTGTAGATGCAGATCTAAGAGCTCTAACGGGTTTGTAAAAGGTGGCTAAGGTTTTTTAGCACGTGAGGTCCTCTATTGTGTAGTGATCTATGAATAATGCAGAGGGTTTTTAATTTTATACGCTGTTCCACCGGAAGCCAGTGGAGAGAGGACAAGGCCAGTTTACCCGAAGTATGCCTTGGAATATCAATGCAGAAGACGCGCTGCGTCATTCTGGACCACCTGCAATTTGCTGACCACATATTTGGGAGAGCCAAGAAATAAACTATTACCAGTCGAGTCAGGACAGAATAATGGCTTGTACAATAAAATATTTTGCCAGAGGGGGGAGTATTACAAGTACCTTTCTCAAGAGTCTTAATGACCCAAAGCAGAGAGCAAAAATGTTCTTGCCATGCAGTTCCGAAGTGAGATGAGGGTCTAACCAGATTCCCAAGCTTTTAATATAATTCTTAGGAGGAGGCAGGTACTCCAGCGGGGAAGTAGCTAAGGGGTTATTGCCAGGGTACGGATGTTGGCCAAGGATCATTATTTCTGTTTTATCCCCATTAAGTTGGAGCATACTACTGGTCATCCAACTTGATATTGCCTGCAAACGCAAAGGCAACACAGATCCTTCTGACCCTTCTATTGTAGAAAAAGAAACCACTAGCTGAGTATCATCTGCATAGGAGACCTATGATAATCCAAAGGACTCTACTAGCTCTGCCAAGGGGGCCATATATATGTTGAATGAAGTAGGGCTAAGCGAAGAGCCCTGTGGGATCCCACAGCTCAAATTAAACAGATCAGAGAAGTGAGAGCGATTCAAGACCTGAAATGATCTATCCTCAAGAAATGAGGTGAGCCATTTGAGTGTGAGGCCTTTGATTCTCGTTGCCTCTGTCCTTTGAATAAGCAGATGATGATCTATTGTGTCAAAGACAGCACTCAAATCAAGAAGTATAACAGCTGTCATGTGACCCTGACCCATTTGCTTTCTGGCTTCTTCCATGACTGCTATCAGTGTAGATTCAGTACTATGAAGAGGCCTAAAGCCCATCTAGGTAGGATGTAGAATATTGTTCTCTTCCAAGAATATGGATATTTGAGAGTAAATATATTTATCCAATATTTTAGACATAAAAGGAAGTAGAGCTATGGGCCTATAATTTTTAAGATCCGTAGCATCTAAATTTGTTTTTTTTTCTTCACAGGGGCTTGACTATCCACTGTTCCGGTACAAGGCCTCTGGAAAGAGTGGAGTTCAACAATTCAGTAAGAACAGGGGCAGTAGCCGGAGCCCTGAGAGCTAACACATAAGGAGGGGCTGGATCCAAAGGTGAACCTGACTTTAATGCGGTGAGAAAAGGAACAATCTATTCCTGAGCTAGCAGGGATAAATGTGACAAGGTGGCTATACTTTTTTGGAGGATTATAGCTTGACTTACCAGCTTGACCTTATCCCTTGGAAAATTTGAATAGGTGACACTGATCTTTTGTTGAAAGAACCTAGCTAGATTATTACTGTGTTCTTCTGAGGCTTCAATTGGATCTACCTCTATGGGGGAGTGAAGAATTTCTTTAAGCACCTGGAAAACCTATTTAGAAGAGCCTGAGGCCTGTTCAATTCTACTGGAATAATATGAACCTAGTGCTGATTTTATTTCTGCATGGTAGTGTCTGATGGATTGCCTATATTCCTCCCTTGCAGCAGGGTCTAGGTATTTCCTCCACTTTCTCTCCAGGCTTCTACACTTCCTTTTGAGTGATGACAGATGTGGGGTTAACCATTGGGCGTTGACTCTCCGACGAATCCCAGTTATTGTCTTGTTGGGGAAAAGGGTGTCAAGACAGTCGGTAATCCAATCATTGATTGGTTCAGTTTCTATCTGATTAGCTTTAAAAAAGGTTGATTTCTGGCTGTCTAGAAGCCTGATCCATTTGCCAGGATTAAGACTATGCCACCGCCTACACAGCCGAACTGTGGCCTGGGCGGGACCTTTTACGGTGGAGATACCTAATTTTAACAGAATTAATAAGTGGTCAGACCATGCCAGAGGAAGAGAGGGTGGGGAGCGAAGCACTGGCAAGTTGCTAAAAACTAGGTCAATGGTATGCCCCTTGTCGTGCGTCGGACCTTTGACTAATTGTCTTAGACCGAGAGCTTCCATTTCCGCCAAAAGGCGTCTAGTCGCTATCAAATCTAAATTATCTATTTGAATATTGAAATCACCTAATATCATTAGATCAGGCTTATTACATATTAAATCAGCCAGTTGGTCAGGAAAGGTATTTAAAAAATTATCAGATGATCCCGGAGGACGATAGAGCAGCACTCCTGTGAAAGTAAAATTAGGGTTGAGGATCAAAGAAAAGAACATACTTTTGCAGCCCGTTAACTGTAGAGGGCGAGAGCTAAGATTGAATTCTTGCTTGTATATGATAGCAACTCCTCCTCCTCCTCTTGAGGTAGTTCTGTCAGTCCTCACTATCAGATACCCCGGGGGTAAAGCCAAAGCTATGTTGGGCCCAGACGCCTCATGCAGCCATGTCTCAGTAAGGAACAGAGCAGCAGGAGCAGTATCGCTCAACAAAAGATTAATGTCTAATTTATGTGCTGGTAATCAGTGGTAGTTTGCTAGCAAAAGAGTCATAAGATTAATATTGGTGGGAACCATTGAGCCTATATACTGGGGGGGGGCATTTACAAGAGGGACAAGAGGGACAAGAAAACACACTTGCCCTCAAATCAGGGCACACCTGGCAAGTATCAGGGGTACATGTTCTAAAGTTCTTAAGAGTCTCCGAGGCATAGGTGTGACCCATACTCCTGAGCGGTCCAGGCGGGCTGGCCCCTGGGGCCATTCTGGCGTGGACGGCACAGACGAGCTTGCCTTAGGCATGCCTTCAGTGTGCCAGTGGCGCACCTGCTGCGCACATCCGCTGCACGACAGCAGTGATGCATGTTTTATCAGGGTCTCCTTTTAATCAACTAAACTGCTGACTCTCCAAATATGGTGGCTGTCAAATGTGCCACTGACTCTGGAGTAAAAATGGCGGCACGTCAAAGGCAGCAGCCAAAATAAAGCCCCAAAGAAATGCTGCGGACCACCACCAGGTAAGTAGGAAGGGGGGAATAAGAAGGGAGGATTGAGAGTGAGGGGGGAAGCACCAGGTAAAAAATAAGACCCCCCTGAGCTAAGCTAACTGCCCACTGAACACGGGGCAAGTAAGCTAAAGGGTCAAAAATAACCAAAAACAGATCCAATAAAGGTTTCAATAAAATTAAGCACACAGACTAAATCAGTTGTCACACCAAACTTAAAACAAATATACAATCTTAAAAAAATAACCGAACCTGGTCCTTCAGACAATGGTGGTCTGGTTACAAACTTTCCACCTATTTCTCGTGAATCTGCCACCAGAAATTCCACAATTTGTGTATTTGTGACCACATCCCAGGACTGGCTTCCACCAGGAAAACTAACACTCTGCAAAGGAGCTCAGGCAGTCAACCCTCTGGGGGCCTGCAACCTAACTATATTACATCTTGGAACATTGCAGGCCATAGGGAAAAATTGACTCAAGCAAATTGGGGGGATTATACTGACAAAGCAGATAAAACATGCTCCAAAGAGACTTGGGATGTAGAGGCATCAGAGAAATATGGCTTCAAAACCTTTTATATTCCATCCTTGAAGGCACGTGTTGACAGAGTCTCAGGGGGCCTTATCAAAGGAGTTAGCACCTCAATAAGGTGTCAGGTGAAACAGCTTAACATTAATTCTTATGATATCCTGGGGCTAGCACTTGTACTGTGAGAAGTAAAAACAATTCTGTATAATGTTTATAACAGAAAAACGTCTAAAGTGGCGGAATATATGGTTATAGTTCAGCTGATAGAATTTATACCAGTGGCTAATGAAAGTATTATTATTTTATTTGGAGGTGATTTTAATTTATATTTTGAATCCTCAGCATTAATTAGGGATAACGTAAGAGATGAAGACCAGCAAGAGGGTATACCCCAACAACTAGCTCTCTGTATCCCAACTACATCTAAAGTTGCCTTACAAATAATTGAGCTCTCATGCTGTGTGAGAGCCTGCAATGGCTTTACCCCCCCTTGGATCTAACTAGGCGACCTATATTTAGAAGGGGAACTTACATAAGGAATAGTGATTATTTCCTCTTAGATCTCTACTATCGGCCAATGCTACTTGATATGGAAGTGCAGTCTAGATATGACCCTAACCTTTGAGGGCATCCCAGTTTTCGATGCCCCTTGTTCTGGCCTGTCCAGGGAAAAGTTAAAGATCACTAAACACAGAATGTTAGATGGGACACCATTGTTTCTAATGATGTTAACCTTGGCCAAGTATATTGCTTCTTAACTCACTTTTTGTCAGCACTTGGTGATTTTGATTGTCTGCCTTTCGCTGTTATGAAGTGCCACTGCTACTGTTTTGAGATATTGAGGAACACTTGTTTTACCAAAACCAAATCTAGACATAATCTAATTCATAATGGCAATCAACCTTGGTACAACAAAGGGTGTAGAGAAGTAAAATCCTTCCTGGTAAAAAGTATTAAAAGTGGCCCACAATCCCAAATTCAGGCAGCTAGGTCTAGATAAAAAGTGACCCTCAAACAAGCAAAGACATCTCGGGACTCTTCGATATGGGGGGATTTCCTAGACACCATTTGGAACAAGAACCAGGCAACCTTTTGGCACGTCCTTAGCCATGGAATACAACTATTATCATGAGGCCTTATTGTAACATATTACCAAAGGACTGGGTTGCCCATTTCCAATCCCTCTATTGTGAGGATGATATTACCCATGTAGACCAGGACACAGTTATTTTAAAAATATGTTTTAATTAGTTTTTCATAGAACATTGAACAAGGCATGGGTCGTGATTGCATTTTGTACAGCCGAAATTGCTTGAGGTAGTGTATTGTTACCCACATGCGGTTTGCAGGATATGAGTGCTGGTGTAATGATTGATACCAATCCCTTAAAGTTGAATTTATGGTCAATTGTGAATTTACTATCAAACCATTGATGGTTCCTGTTTGTTGAATCTTTGTGTTTTCTTTAACAAGCCATGCTAGTAGTTTACCAGAATGATCACCATCTGCATGCATCACGGTTAGCCCTGGAAGCCTCTCTCGTGAGTAATCGTTCCGGGCAGTCAGGTTGGTGTACCATTTCTGTTCTAGGAGCCTCATCTCTTTTTCCATATGAGATAATTCAGTCCCCATACAGTGGCCCCATATTACTACCTTATGGGCCTCCCACTCTAGCACCCTTGATGAAGCCGTCCTAAGATTATGACCGAAAAATGTGGCAATCATATTAGCGAGCTCGTCAAAGTAGGGAGGATTCAGCAGCATGGGTTAGTCTCCATGTAGATATCACAGCTCACTCCTTACCCCATGTTCATGTGAACATCAGTGGTAAGTGATCTGATAGTGTGCATGCCAATACTACAAGCCCTGAGCACTGCACAGGAACAAATCTAGTCTTTTGTGAATGTTATGAACCAGTGAATATTAAGAGTATTCCCTCGCAAGTGGGTTGTGTGCCGGCCATATGTCACATAGGTGATGTGTGATCCACTCTTGTAAGTGTTGTGCCGCTCGGGTGCATGTAGCACCTTGTAGTGTCACAGCTGGTCTATCTACTTGTATTTCAGGCATGCAGTTAATGTCCCCTCCCCAAATTGACAGGGAGTGAGGGTCATGCAGTAACGCAGGGGTGAGTTTATCAAGAAATGCTTGTTGAGAAAAATTGGGGGCATAAATACCTGCAATCACTAGTGATAGGGCACCCAGATGTCCTTCAAGGATTACATATCGGCCTTCAGTGTCAATCTTATGAGAGTCTACCACGTATAGTACATTTGGGGCTATCTATATTAACACTCGTGTAGCATATGTGGACGATGTGTTACTGTACACCTGCCCTTTCCATTTGGTGTGTATTTCAGTTAGGGTAGACTGTGTGATGTGTGTTTCTTGGAGTATCGTTATATGTATGTGACGTTCCTTTATATAAGCTTATATCTTACAGTGCTTTGGGGCTCCAGCCATACCCTGGACATTCCATGTCTGAAATCTATATTGAGTTTTTTTTGGTGTCTACCGATTACCCATAGTGTGGGGTGCATAAAGCGGGTGCCCTCAGCCCCATCCGACCCCAAATGAGAATCATCAGCAGCCCATGATTTTGTCCTAAGTTAGCAAGCCTCATGTCATTATGGCGGTCATTCTGACCGCGGCGGTCGGCGGTCGTCGCCCGCCAAGCGGTTCCCGCCAAAAGACCGCGGCGGCCATTCTGCCTTTCCCGCGGGGCCGGCGGGCGACTGCCAGAAGACCGCCGGCCGGCCCAGCGGGAAAGCCCCTTCAACAATGAAGCCGGCTCGGAATGGAGCCGGCGGAGTTGCAGGGGTGCGACGGGTGCAGTGGCACCCGTCGCGATTTTCATTGTCTGCAAAGCAGACAGTGAAAACCTTTGTGGGGCCCTGTTTGGGGGTCCCTGCACTGACCATGCCAGTGGCATGGGCAGTAGAGGGGCCCCCAGGGGCCCCACTGCACCCGTTCCCGCCATCCTGGTTCTGGCGGTGGACACCACCAGAAACAGGCTGGCGGGAAGGCGGTCGGAATCCCCATGGCAGTGCTGCAAGCAGCGCCGCCATGGCGGGTACCCTGGGCCAGCGGGAAACCGGCGGTAAACCGCCGGCTCCCCTTTTCTGACCACGGCTTTACCGCCGCGGTCAGAATCGCCCAGGAAGCACCGCCAGCCTGTTGGCAGTGCTTCCGCCGCCCTCCGCCATGGCGGTCATGGACCTCCAGGGTCAGAATGACCCCCTATATCCGGTATCCTCTGAACTATCAAATCATAACAGCTATGATCTTTGATGTTCACTGAGAGAAATGCAAAAGAAAAATAAGAAAGATAGAAAAAGAAAAACAGCATGAACGGAACTCCCTCCCTCACCAGAAAGACTATAAGTCTTCGGCCTAATCTCCCCTTAGAAACAATAATCAGAATAAACAAACACTTCTTTAGGATTATCTTCATCCACTTCGGTTGTCCCTCTGGAGGCGTGGTGCCTTGTTTGGTGCTTCTTGTCAGCTTGTCCACCCGCCATTGGGCATATCATTCGTGCCAGGCCCACAAGTCTGAGCCACTGGATATCATCAAGTGGGATCTACTTTCAACCATTGAGGGTTAATTCCAAAAGTACCCATTAGGTAGATATTATAGGTTGTCTGCCATCCTTGGTGTCATCTCTGGTCCTTGACTCCCACTATTGGATGACACTTCTGAGTTACTGGCCATCAAGCTGACATCTGGGGAACGATAGCAGTCTAATGTCATGAATGAATTTGCGCTTAGGTGTGCTTCCTCTTCCACTGCTTTGGCTTGCTCTCTCTCTGTCTATGCACGATCTGGGTGCTGTGTCATGTTCTTATGCCACCTGTGGCGTGATATCTGCCATTCTCCTATAGTCCACTCTGGGTCTGCTGACTCTGCCCATTCTTTGTCATGGAGCCAAGTCCAGGTATCTTCTGGGGAAGAGAGGAAGTGGGTAGTCTCCTCATGTTCGACCCTCAGTTTGGCCAGAATTAATAAGGCATATTTTATGGATAGCTCACTGAGTTTACTTTTCACAGTTCCGTAGGAGTTGCGACGTCATTGTACTTCAGCTGTAAAATCTGGAAATGCCATGATGGTGGAATTCTCATATTGCCAGGGCCCCTTCTGGTGAAAAAGTTGTAGAATTAAGTCCCAATCTCGATAATTAAGGAAGTAGGCAATCACTGGGCACTGTCTATATCCAGGTGGTGACAGTCTGACAGGTGTCTCTTTCCACTGAGAAAACATTTGGGGGGTCATTACAACCCTGGCGGACAGTATAAAGGTGCGGTAATACCGCAAACAGGCCGGCGGACAAAAAAAGGGAATTATGACCGTGGCGGAAACCGCCAACAAAGACAGCCACTTTAACACTCCGACCGCCACGGCGGTACAGACAAGCAGCGCAGCGGTCACCGCCAACAGACAGGTGGAAGACAATGTACCGCCCATAGTATCACAACCCGCCAATCCGCCACCTTTTCCGGGGTGGATTCACCGTGGATAAAAACACAGCGGAAACAGTTTCTGCAATGGCAAAACGCTCACCTTAACACATCCCACGAGGAAGGAGTACACCATGGAGCCGGAATTACAAATCCTACCTGCCCTTCTCTTCCTACTCATCTACGAAGACCAGCGCCGGCGGCGGCGAAGACAACGGTGAGTACTGCACCTACGACATAGGGGCGGGGGGAGGCAAAAGTCAGGGGGACACACACGCAACACCCCCACCCCCACCCTCGCATATTACAACACACACACCAATGCATTTACAAACATCACAGTAACAACCCCCAACCCCCAGAAGAATGCAAAGACAAAACGAAATCAGTTCAAACATTGTAATGTATCAATATACATGTGTCAATTATATACAGATATATATAAACTCATACAAAGGTATACAGTACGAGAAGTAGTGCAGATATGCACATCTCAATGTCCGTGCACCACTAGGCCAAAAATGCATGGGCGAGGACCACACAAGATGCCTGTCCACAAACGGAGAGAACACTGCTGGGGCATCAGAGAGAAAAACAACAGGCACCTCAGGGGGAAGGGAAGGGGGGGCACCTCAGCCGGATTACAGCACCAGGCCACATCCACGACGGGGCTCCATGCCCATTGATGTATCCTGGGCAGTGCAAAGCCACAGTCTCACAAGTCTCTACAGTGGGTGGTTTGCCCACTGTTCCATCCTGGGGAGTGCAAAGCCACAGTCTCACAAGTCTCTACAGTGGGTGGTTTGCCCACTGTTCCATCCTGGGGAGTGCAAAGCCACAGTCTCACAAGTACATAACAGCCTCCACTGGTTCTGGAGGGGGACTGGTGCCCAGAGTGCTTCATCCTGTGAAGGACTGAGGTAGTGGATGCATGTCTCCACTGGTTCCGGAGGGGGACTGGTGCCCAGAGTGCTTCATCCTGTGAAGGACTGAGGTAGTCGATGCATGTGTCCACTGGTTCTGGAGGGGGACTGGTGCCCAGAGTGCTTCATCCTGTGAAGGACTGAGGTAGTAGATGCATGTCTCCACTGGTTCTGGAGGGGGATTGGTGCCCAGAGTGTTTCATCCTGTGAAGGACATGGGTAGTGGATGGATCTCTCCACTGGTTCTGGAGGGGGACTGGTGCCCAGAGTGTTTCATCCTGTGAAGGACAGAGGTAGAGGATGGATCTCTCCACTGGTTCTGGAGGGGGAATGGTGCCCAGACTTGATTAGTCTCCCCGTGACAGTTCCTGTCCCGTCACAGTCCCAGCTGCACATGGGATAACGATGCTTGATGTGGCGGTCTTTTCCTTCTTCTGCGGTGCATGCCCTGTTCAGCGGTGCTTGCCCTGTTCAGTGGTGCATGCCCTGTTCTGCGGTGATTCGCCATGGCGGTCTCTGGACTGTTCAGCGGTGCTTTGCCATGGCGGTCTCTGGACTGTTCAGCGGTGCTTGCCCTGTTCAGCGGTCTCTGGACTGTTCAGCGGTGCTTTGCCATGGCGGTCTCTGGACTGTTCAGCGGTGCTTGCCCTGTTCAGCGGTGCATGCCCTGTTCAGCGGTGATTCACCATGGCGGTCTCTGGACTGTTCAGCAGTGCTTTGCCATGGCGGTCTCTGGACTGTTCAGCGGTGCTTGCCCTGTTCAGCGGTGCATGCCCTGTTCAGCGGTGCTTTACCATGGCGGGCTCTGGACTGTTCAGCAGTGCATGCCCTGTTCAGCGGTCTCTGGACTGTTCAGCCGTGCTTTGCCATGGCGGGCTCTGGACTGGGCATTGGTGTGTGGCATGACGGTCCCTCATTGCCCAGCGGGGCAATGCCTATGGCGGTGGTCTCATGACCAGTGACGATACTTGGGCCCTCCTGGGAAATGCCTATGGCGGTGGTCTCCTGACCAGAGACGATACTTATGCCCTCCTGGGCAATGCCTATGGCGGTAGTCTCATGACCAGTGACGATACTTCGGCCCTCCTGGGCAATGACTCTGGCGGTGGTCTCATGACCAGTGACAATACTTGTGCCCTCCTGGGCAATGACTCTGGCGGTGGTCTCATGACCAGTGACGATACTTGTGCCCTCCTGGGCAATGACTCTGGCGGTGGTCTCATGACCAGTGACGATACTTGTGCCCTCCTGGGCAATGCCTATGGCGGTGGTCTCATGACCAGTGACGATACTTGTGCCGTCCTGACTCTGGCGGTGGTCTCATGACCAGTGACGATACTTGGGCCCTCCTGGGCACTGCCTATGGTGGTGGTCTCATGACCAGTGACGATACTTGGGCCCTCCTGGGCAATGACTCTGGCGGTGGTCTCATGACCAGTGACGATACTTGGGCCCTCCTGGGCAATGACTCTGGCGGTGGTCTCCTGACCAGTGACGATACTTGGGCCCTCCTGGGCAATGACTCTGGCGGTGGTCTCATGACCAGTGACGATACTTGGGCCCTCCTGGGCAATGCCTATGGCGGTGGTCTCCTGACCAGTGACAATACTTGGGCCCTCCTGGGCAATGACTCTGGCGGTGTTCTCATGACCAG
This sequence comes from Pleurodeles waltl, assembly GCF_031143425.1. NCBI lineage: Eukaryota > Metazoa > Chordata > Amphibia > Caudata > Salamandridae > Pleurodeles > Pleurodeles waltl. Next base: position 920,863,308 of record NC_090447.1, read on the forward strand.
TGACGATACTTGTGCCCTCCTGGGCAATGAATCTGGCGGTGGTCTCCTGACCAGTGATGATACTTGGGCCCTCCTGGGCAATGCCTATGGCGTTGGTCTCCTGACCAGTGACGACGGTGCTGGCGGTGGCGTCCCGGCCGCCGGGAAGGATGCCGCCCTTCTCCGCCGTGATGCTCACACCAGTCTGTGCAGACTTCTTCTGGCCCTTCCCCACCTTTGGAGGAGTCTCGGCTGACTCTGCAATCCCCCTGGGATCCCTCTGAGTTGTTTTGCCTCCAGGAGTCGTCAGCCGTTCCCGTTGGCCACTTTCCAACTTCAGATCCTTTACAGGGGGTGGACTGGCAGTGCCTTGGCTCCGTGTCACACTGCCTGCCCTGGTGGCCGGTGCACTCCACACACCTTGAACACGCACCACTGGTACTGGAGGCTTTTTAGCTGAGGCGCTACGACAGAACTGATGAATTGGAGGGGTGGAGTGGGGGCAAAAAGGTCAACTTTGCAGAGGGACAGTTTCTGACGAACACTGGGATGGGTAGCTGGAGGGGGTCTGGGAGTGGAGGAAGAGGAGGTGGTTGTAGGAGGTGTCACTTTAGGCGTTTTGGGTGTAGGTGCAGTTACTGGAGGCTGTCTTGAGGTGGATGGATGTTGGGTGTGTGGGTGCCCGCGTTTGTGTACTTTGGGAGGGGGCGTCACAGACACACTGGGAGAGGACACAGGGGACGTGGAAATGGGAGTGGGGGTGGTGAGTGCAGGTGAGCGGGGTGTGGTGCTGGGTGTTCTGGTGCGAGTCCTAGTGCCTGTAGATGTAGTGCATGCAGGTGAGAGTGTAGATGACACTGGGAGGGAGGAGGGAGACGATGAGGAGGGGGACACAGTGGAGGCAGTGGATGTTGCTGTGTCTGTATGTGTGGGATGCTTGTGTGAATGCCTGTGGGATGTGTGGTGCCTATGTTTGCCTGAGCTACTTTTGTGTGTTGAGGTGTGTGCATGCTGGGATGGGCTGGGGTACAGAAGATTGGGTCTGGGTGGAGGAAGTTGGAGGGGGGAGGCTAGACACAGGGACAATGGCTGCCATCAGTGCTGAGGCCAGAGATTGCATGGTTCGCTGAAGGGCAGCCTGACCAGAATGAATGCCCTCCAGGAATGCATTACCGTGTTGCAACTCCCTTTCTACACCCTGGATGGCATTCACAATGGTAGACTGCCCAACAGTGAGTGACCTGAGGAGGTCAATGGCCTCCTCACTGAGGGCAGCAGGGGTGACTGGGGCAGGGCCTGAGGTGCCTGGGGCGAAGGTGATGCCCACCCTCCTGGGTGAGGCGGCACGGGGAGAACGCTGAGGGGCTGCTTGGAGGGCGGTGCTGGTAGGGGAGGTGGCGGCTGTACCTGTAGAAGTGGGGGGCACAGATGGTGCCGCCACCACAAAGGAGCTCCCATCGGCGGACGAGTCCGTGTCGCTGATTGGTGATCCGGTGCCCGACGTGAAACTCCCCTCGCCCTCCGTCCCACTGGTGTATTGTGAGTCCGTGGTGTGGCCCTCCATGGCCATGTGGGATGCAGCTCCCTCGTGCTCCTTTGCCACTGTAACTCCACCTGATGATGCTGATTCACAAAAGAACAGGGAGAGCACAAAAAGGTGGGGGGGACGACAGAAGAAAGACAGGTTGAGTGCATGGCATACCGCTACCGTTGGCAGACAATACAGACACAGCAGCCCCCTGCACTACGCCGTGCTCCTGGCCTCTACAGATGCAATTCCTGGGATCTGGACTACATGGCTATGGTGGACATCTGCACACATGGATGCCACAGGGGCATGTATACCTGTATTTGCCACTCTACTGCGGTGGGGTGGAGTGCCACATGGCCTGCATTACGGAGGGGCCTAGCCTATGGAAGTCGCCATGGCCTAGGGAAACCCACAGCCCTCCTCCCACACCTAGACCCCTCAACTGCGCACAAAGTCCCCAGAATGATAGTGTACTCACCCCCTTGTGTCTGCTGTGATGCCCTCAAGCGCCCATCCAACTCCGGGTAGGCCACCGCCAGGATCCAGAACATCAGGGGGGTCATGGTGCGTAGAGGCACCCCTCCCACGTTGGGAGGCCATCCCCAGCTGAGCCTCCGCCGTCTTCTTGCTACAGCGGCGAATGTCCTCCCATCTTTTCCAGCAGTGGGTGCCACGTCTCTGTTGGTCTGGAGGACCGTGGAGTAGCCTGTACTGAGGGAGGACCCCGTCTACTAGTTTCTCCAACTCCTGAGCAGTGAAGGCAGGGGCCCTTTCCCCAGACGCAGCAGCCATCGTCGCTTCCAGACCGAGGTCACAGCAGCACTTGCAGTGTAGGTCCTCTCCTTTCGAAGGTCAGGTATCGAGTGATTGAATAGATAGAAAATGGCAGTGACGTCCGCGGCGGTGACGTCCGCGGCGGTGTGTATCATCAACGCCGGCGCACTTGTTCATTGGCTCCTGGGACCCATAGGGTCCAATGTTAACCAATGCTGCATTGCGCTGCGGTCTACCACCGCCTACCGCGACGGTGTGCAACACCAGCACAGTTACCTCACAATACCATTGTCCCAGTTTAGAGGTCAGGCAGCCGCCATTTCAGGGGCCCACATGGCTTTATTTACTTCTGCGTCACACATAGCTAGGCCTACACTCAACACACATACAGGAATGGTTTTGTGTTTGGTGTCGTGTTCTGTGTATCTGTGGGTACATACCTGGAAATTTGTTGACTCTGTGGTCGCTGTTGTCCTTCCTAGGCACTGTCAGCTGGGACAATTGAGAAGATGGCGGAATCCTCCGGTTTACCGACCGCTGGTGGACCTGTTGACAATGGAGGAGCGACATTTAATCATCACCTACCGGTTTGACCGTGCCACTATCCAGGAACTATGTACCCAGTTGGAGCCAGACCTGATGTCACCAATCCGCCATCCCACTGGAATTCCCCCTGACGTTCAGGTGCTGTCAGTGCTCCATTTCCTTGCAAGTGGGTCATTTCAAACAACAGTGGCCATGGCATCAGGGATGACCCAGCCTATGTTTTCCAATGTGTTGTCCAGAGTGTTGGCTGCCCTGCTGAAACACGTAAGGAGATACATCATTTTCCCTGAGGTGGAGGATTTGGCTACAGTGAAAGGTGACTTCTATGCCCTTGGACATATCCCCAACATCATAGGTGCTATTGATGGGACCCATGTAGCTCTGGTCCCCCCCCACAGGAGTGAACAGGTGTACAGGATCCGGAAGAGTTATCATTCCATGAATGTACAGATGGTATATTTGGCAGACCAGTACATCTCCCAGGTAAATGCTATGTTCTCTGGCTCAGTGCATGACGCCTACATCCTGCGGAATAGCAGCGCCCCTTATATGATGGGTCAACTCCAGAGGCACTGTGTGTGGCTATTAGGGGACTCTGGTTACCCCAACCTGTCCTGGCTACTGACCCCAGTGAGGAATCCCAGGACCAGGGCAGAGGAACGCTACAATGAGGCCCATGGGCGGACTAGGAGGGTGATCGAACGCACCTTCAGCCTCCTGAAGGCCAGGTTCAGGTGCCTCCATATGACAGGTGGTTCCCTATTCTACTCACCGAAGAAGGTGTGCCAGATCATCATCGCCTGCTCGATGCTTCACAATCTTGCTTTGCGACGCCAGGTGCCTTTTCTGCAGGAGGATGGTCCAGATGACGGTGTTGTGGCAGCTGTGGAGCCTGTGGAGCCTGGGGACAGTGATAAGGAGGAAGCTGAGGAAGAAGACAACGACAACAGGGAGTCAGTCATACAGCAATATTTCCAGTGACACACAGGTGAGAACATTTTCATTTTTACCATTACATTCACTGTCACACGTCTTCCTCTATCCTGTGTGTAATTTCATAGCATTATTTGGTAACTGAATGTACCTTTCCATTACGGTTTCACAGGTGTGGTTACCAACGTGTGTTATCTGCTTGCATCCTTCAAGGACTTGTGATGTGTGACATAGGTGTGTTGGCTTTACAACTAGAAACGCATTTTGACACTGTCATTGATAATACATTTTACCAAATCACAGACTGACTCCAGATTGTTTTGTGGTTCAAGGGTGTTTATTGAAGTGCTCAAAAATGGAGGGGGGTTGTACTATGGTGATGGGGGACGGTGGAGGAATGTCCATGGCAGAGTCCAGTCCATTGGACACACAGGTGCACTGGCCATATGGGCAAAGGAAGTGGAGCTGGGGCAGTTAAAGTATGGACAGGGTAACAAAGTGGGACAGTGGGAGGACAATCAGGGTGGTCTCATTTCCTGGCGGGGGTCTTGCCATCTTGCTGTGTCCTGTTCCTGGATCTCAGGGACCGCTTGTGTGGTGGTTGTCCGTCTGCAGGGGGTGTGGTGCTGGTGTGGTGGTCCTGTGGCTGGGCGTCCTGTCCACTAGCGCCGGCGGAGGTGGTGGGCAGTTCATCGTCCATGCTAGTATCAGGGGCCCCTTGGAGTGCCACGGTGTCCCTCAAGGTCTGCTGTATGTCCTTCAGCACCCCTACGATGGTGCCCAGGGCGGAGCTGATGGTCCTGAGCCCCTCCTTGAACCCCAAATACTGTTCCTCCTGCAGGCGCTGGGTGTCCTGAAACTTGGCCAGGACCGTCGCCATCGTCTCCTGGGAGTGGTGGTATGCTCCCATGATGGAGGATAGGGCCTCGTGGAGAGTGGGTTCCCTTGGCCTGTCCGCCCCCTGTCGTACAGAAGCCCTCCCAGTTCCCCTGTGTTCCTGTGCCTCCGTCCCCTTGACTGTGTGCCCACTACCACTGCCCCCAGGTCCCTGTTGTTGTTGAGGTGGTGGGTTACCCTGGGTTCCCTGTAGTGGTGGACACACAGCTGATTGACGTGTCCTGGGTAGGGAGGTATGGGCCCGCTGGGTGGGTGCTGTGCTGGTGTTACCAGAGGGTGGAAGGTCAGTGTTGGGCTGTGCTTTTGCAAGGGGAACCGACTGTCCCGAGGCCCACGATGGTCCGGGCTGGTCATCAGGATCCAGTAGGGCAGAGATGCTATCGTCACTGTGGTCCTCTTCTGTGGGTGGAGTGGAGTAAAGCAAAATACAAACGCTGTGGGATAGCGTAACTGGATGGACGGAATGCGGAACCAATCAAACATTCACCCCCAGTCACAGATCTGGGTTTAATCCATCCATTATTTTGCTCACCATGCCACCCCAGTTTGAACCCAGCCATATGCAAATCAGTCTTGACCCTGTTCCACATGGGAACAGTCCAGCCCGAACTGCCAGGCCAGGTTCTCCCTGGACCGGAAACAAGCATCCTGGGACCGGTTTCGGGGTTTCACCCCTCTTCAGCCAGGCTAGCTTGAATCCAGTGGCACAGTGAGCCCGGGACCCACGTCTGGGCATACCCGGCGCACTTAGGGCGGCAAAAGCAAAGCAAAATACAAACGCTGTGGGATAGCGTAACTGGATGGACGGAATGCGGAACCAATCAAACATTCACCCCCAGTCACAGATCTGGGTTTAATCCATCCATTATTTTGCTCACCATGCCACCCCAGTTTGAACCCAGCCATATGCAAATCAGTCTTGACCCTGTTCCACATGGGAACAGTCCAGCCCGAACTGCCAGGCCAGGTTCTCCCTGGACCGGAAACAAGCATCCTGGGACCGGTTTCGGGGTTTCACCCCTCTTCAGCCAGGCTAGCTTGAATCCAGTGGCACAGTGAGCCCGGGACCCACGTCTGGGCATACCCGGCGCACTTAGGGCGGCAAAAGCAAAGCAAAATACAAACGCTGTGGGATAGCGTAACTGGATGGACGGAATGCGGAACCAATCAAACATTCACCCCCAGTCACAGATCTGGGTTTAATCCATCCATTATTTTGCTCACCATGCCACCCCAGTTTGAACCCAGCCATATGCAAATCAGTCTTGACCCTGTTCCACATGGGAACAGTCCAGGCCAGGTTCTCCCTGGACCGGAAACAAGCATCCTGGGACCGGTTTCGGGGTTTCACCCCTCTTCAGCCAGGCTAGCTTGAATCCAGTGGCACAGTGAGCCCGGGACCCACGTCTGGGCATACCCGGCGCACTTAGGGCGGCAAAAGCAAAGCAAAATACAAACGCTGTGGGATAGCGTAACTGGATGGACGGAATGCGGAACCAATCAAACATTCACCCCCAGTCACAGATCTGGGTTTAATCCATCCATTATTTTGCTCACCATGCCACCCCAGTTTGAACCCAGCCATATGCAAATCAGTCTTGACCCTGTTCCACATGGGAACAGTCCAGCCCGAACTGCCAGGCCAGGTTCTCCCTGGACCGGAAACAAGCATCCTGGGACCGGTTTCGGGGTTTCACCCCTCTTCAGCCAGGCTAGCTTGAATCCAGTGGCACAGTGAGCCCGGGACCCACGTCTGGGCATACCCGGCGCACTTAGGGCGGCAAAAGCAAAGCAAAATACAAACGCTGTGGGATAGCGTAACTGGATGGACGGAATGCGGAACCAATCAAACATTCACCCCCATTCACAGAACTGGGTTTAATCCATCCATTATTTTGCTCACCATGCCACCCCAGTTTGAACCCAGCCATATGCAAATCAGTCTTGACCCTGTTCCACATGGGAACAGTCCAGCCCGAACTGCCAGGCCAGGTTCTCCCTGGACCGGAAACAAGCATCCTGGGACCGGTTTCGGGGTTTCACCCCTCTTCAGCCAGGCTAGCTTGAATCCAGTGGCACAGTGAGCCCGGGACCCACGTCTGGGCATACCCGGCGCACTTAGGGCGGCAAAAGCAAAGCAAAATACAAACGCTGTGGGATAGCGTAACTGGATGGACGGAATGCGGAACCAATCAAACATTCACCCCCAGTCACAGATCTGGGTTTAATCCATCCATTATTTTGCTCACCATGCCACCCCAGTTTGAACCCAGCCATATGCAAATCAGTCTTGACCCTGTTCCACATGGGAACAGTCCAGCCCGAACTGCCAGGCCAGGTTCTCCCTGGACCGGAAACAAGCATCCTGGGACCGGTTTCGGGGTTTCACCCCTCTTCAGCCAGGCTAGCTTGAATCCAGTGGCACAGTGAGCCCGGGACCCACGTCTGGGCATACCCGGCGCACTTAGGGCGGCAAAAGCAAAGCAAAATACAAACGCTGTGGGATAGCGTAACTGGATGGACGGAATGCGGAACCAATCAAACATTCACCCCCAGTCACAGATCTCTGTTTAATCCATCCATTATTTTGCTCACCATGCCACCCCAGTTTGAACCCAGCCATATGCAAATCAGTCTTGACCCTGTTCCACATGGGAACAGTCCAGCCCGAACTGCCAGGCCAGGTTCTCCCTGGACCGGAAACAAGCATCCTGGGACCGGTTTCGGGGTTTCACCCCTCTTCAGCCAGGCTAGCTTGAATCCAGTGGCACAGTGAGCCCGGGACCCACGTCTGGGCATACCCGGCGCACTTAGGGCGGCAAAAGCAAAGCAAAATACAAACGCTGTGGGATAGCGTAACTGGATGGACGGAATGCGGACCAATCAAACATTCACCCCCAGTCACAGATCTGGGTTTAATCCATCCATTATTTTGCTCACCATGCCACCCCAGTTTGAACCCAGCCATATGCAAATCAGTCTTGACCCTGTTCCACATGGGAACAGTCCAGCCCGAACTGCCAGGCCAGGTTCTCCCTGGACCGGAAACAAGCATCCTGGGACCGGTTTCGGGGTTTCACCCCTCTTCAGCCAGGCTAGCTTGAATCCAGTGGCACAGTGAGCCCGGGACCCACGTCTGGGCATACCCGGCGCACTTAGGGCGGCAAAAGCAAAGCAAAATACAAACGCTGTGGGATAGCGTAACTGGATGGACGTTGTGGAGTTGTCTGGACCCTCCGTGTGGTGACGGTCCTTCGTGATCCTGCAGGGGCATAAGTGCATGATTATTGCATGTGTGTGTGTCATGGTGTGCAATGGGTGGCTCACCGTGTACACCAGTGCAAGCATTCCTGTGGGGGGGCTTGTGTGATGATGGTTGGGGGGTGTTCTGGGTATGTGCAGTGAGCGTGCTTTGGTGATGGGTGTCCATGCTTTGTTATGTCATGCAGGGCTTGGTGTTGGGATGTGTGGTTTGTGTTATTAGTACATTAGTGAGGAGTTGGAGTGATAGGGGAGGGTGTGAGGGTGGGGGGGTGTGATAGCATGCAGGTAGGGTGGGGGATATGATAGTTAAGATTTGACTTACCAGTGTCCATTCCTCCACCGACTCCTCCGAGGCCCTCTGGATGCATGATGGTCAAGACTTGCTCCTCCCATGTTGTTAGTTGTGGGGGAGGAGGTGGGGGTCTGCCGCCAGTCCGCTGAACCGCAATGTTTTGCCTGGAGACCGCTGAACGCACCTTCCCCCGTAGGTCGTTCCACCTCTTCCTGATGTCCTCCCGATCTCTTGGATGCTGTCCCACAGCGTTGACCCTGTCCACGATTCTGCGCCATAGCTCCATCTTCCTGGCTATGGATGTGTGCTGCACCTGTGAGCCAAATAGCTGTGGCTCTACCCATAGGATTTCCTCCACCATGACCCTGAGCTCCTCCTCGGAAAACCTGGGGTGTCTTTGGTGTGACATAGGGGTGGTGTAGGGGATGTGTGGGGTGGTGTATGTGTTGATGAGTGTGGTGATGTGTAGTGGTGTGTGGTGTTTTGTGCGTGGATGTTGTGTGGGTGATGGTGTTGTGTGCCTCTGTGTGGTGGGGTTGTCTATTCTGTGCTCTCTCTCTGGCCTTCGTCTCTATTTTTTGGTCGTAGGGGTTTGTGGGTGATGTGGGTGTGTGTTTTATATTGTGTTGGGTGTGTGGGAGTGTTGTTTGTATGTGTATCAGGTGTGTGTATTTGGAATTGTCCAATGTGGCGGTGTTTTGGAGATGTGTGTGTATTTTGAGCGCGGCGGTGTGTACCGCCAATGGAATACCGCGGCTGAAAGACCGCTGTGTGGATTCGTGGGTCGTAATAGCCTGGGCGTGTTTCTGTTGGCGTGGAGGTGGAGGTTTTGTTTTCGCCAGTTTAACACTGACCTTTGTTGTGGCGGACTTGTGAGGGTGTCTGAATTTCGGCGGATTCCGAGATGTGGGTCATAATAGCTGTGGCGGGATTCTGCGGTCGCGGCGGTGTATTGGCGGTCTTCTGCACGGCGGTAAGCGCCTTTTACCGCCAATGTTGTAATGACCACCTTGGTGTCTTGTCTTTCAGCACCATAGATGTCAACCACTTTTCCAGAAACAGTTCAACTCTGGGCCTTCTGTTTGCTCCGGGAAGCCCAGGAATCGAATGTTATTGTGGCATGAGCAGCTCTAAGTATCCTCCAATCGCAGATGGAGGGCATCAACCTTCACCTGCAGATCTTGCACTTGTATTTGTAGGATTCGGACTGTGGGTCTCATGCTGGTGAGCTTTGATTCAATGTCATCTACCCTATCTGTTAACTTGCAGTGATCTGCTCTCAGCAGATTAACTTCTATAGAGACCGTGTCTATCTTGACTTCCAGTGTAGTTTTGGAGTCTGCTATTGCCAGCAGGATTTTATTAAATTGTTCTGATTGGCTGCGCAGGGTAGCTGTTAGTTTGGCAATCAGGTCACTGATTTCGTTATCCCAGGATTCCCAGTGTGCAGTATTCAAGGCTACTGGCTCAGCAGTTTTGGGGGTCTTGGTGCATAGCATCATTACGGCCAGTCTTGCCCCAGTCAGGACTCTCTAGTGGCAAATCCGAGGTTGTCAATACAGTACGTCAATCAGTCATGGTAGAGATGTGTGAAATACCTAAAGCCATTATACCCCAGTGTCTGCAGGGCCGTGTTGGCAACTCCTCATTAGATTACTACTATAGAGTCTCATAAAGGATGCGTCGGTGACTCAAGGAGAGTAATTCTTTATTCGGTAGGCTATATATCACATCAATAACCAGGGATTTCCCCTCACGGAGCGAGGGTTCCAAGTTAAGTGTACCTAATGTGAAGTTCTCACCCCCTCATGCAGCCTTGTTCACATTAGTTCCTTCCATGTAGAGTTAGGCCCCAGATTAGGAGGTATCTGTGGCTCCAATCGTGCATCCCCTTCTGCTGCCAGTGAGAGTTTTGTGGTTCCATGACATGAGATCAGGATGAGTGAGCCCCCTCTTTGTCCCAACACGGCTGTGTCATGTACTCAGGTCTCGGTATCTTCCGCACACTCTTCATGGCTCTAGGACTACAGAGCAGCATTCAGCCATATCATGCACCCCTCTGACAAGCAATATATTTTAACGACATCCAGGGAACCAGACTTTGCTCTCCAGAGACAAGGACAAATGAGGCTTCTCACATCGGTTACAACGACAGAGGCACATCTCTCACCTTAATCAGGTCAGTTCGATGCCCGGTTTAGCAATCCTAGTTCTCTGCAGTTCTTTGTCGCCCTTGTGATCCATAGGCCTTGTGCATTATATTTAGACCCTCCACATCTCCAGGATCAACGGCAGCAGCACTCGGCTCTAAGCTCTCCACAGAGCATGCGCCACCGTAACTCCAATTCCATTGCAGGCCCCATCCGGTGTCCCAGCGTTCGCTCTGTTTCGGTGACCACGTGGATTGCTAGTAAGATTTGGTAGTGCACAAAACAATCCCACCCAGCTTGGGGATGGATTCCTTGCTCACTTTGTGATACAGGCTACGTGGGTCTGGCAGAATTTCTCAGGATCACTGGTGGGCTGGATCGGAGCTCAGCAAGTCGCATCCGACTCACCTGCCATCTTGGCCACACCCCTGGACCAGGACACAGTTGACATCAACATTTCAATAGACGACTCCCCCAGACTACAACAACAGCGAATGTAATTTACCCTTGGCAAGACACAGCAAGTTGTTGTGAGCTAAAAGCCGGCAAGGCCCCAGGCTGAGCAAAATTCTGGGCACTCTACCTAAATAGAATTTCTAATGCCATTATGGCTCCTTCGCCCTCCCCCTACACTTGAAGGGGAGCTCAAATAGTCCCTATTCACAAGAAGAGTTTGAAATCCGACCCAGCCAATTATTGACCCATATGCCTGATTGACATACCACAGAAGATGTTTAGTAAGCAGGTTCTGGCCCGCTTGAGCTCTTGGACAGAAGAGAATGACATACTGTCCCAATTTCAAGCAGGTCCAAAAATTATAACTGTTGACCAGGGTTTTAGATTTCAAAAAAATAGAGGGAAGACAGTGGACTTAAAGAGGCATCTTTATGTAGCATTCATGGACCTCAAGGTTGCATTTGATATGATTCCTCAGACTAGACTCTGGGCAGTCCTGAGAGGTCTCGGCCTTTCACCTGCATTATTGCAAATCATAGTGCAACTCCACATTGAGAAATTTGTCCAGAGAAGATGAAGCCATAATGGTGAAACAACAGAACACATAGCAGTTGATAAGGATGTAAGACAGGAATGTGTTCTTGCCTCAACTATGTTTTTTATATTTATAAACAAGAGTGTTGATTTTTTTAATGGACTGCGAAAAGTATTCTCTGGTCTTGGCTGGTACCAAAATCTCAGCCCTGCTATTTGCAGACTGTTAGAAATGGGGTATTTAGTTGGCAGTGGTTCTCACCCTGTCCAAGTAGGGACCCTCACTCTAGTCAGGGTAAGGGAATCACACAGCTAAAATAATCCCTGATCACCGACTTGGTAGCTTGGCTCAAGCACCTAGGCTTATTTCAGAGGCAATGTGTAACGTATGTGTGCACACAGTAAAACAGTGGAATCTAAACTGGAGGCTAGGAAATACCCCCAAGAATAATTAACCGAGGCATGAAGGGAGTTCGCAATAACAACAGAGAAGCCCTTCTGGACACCCCTTCCCAAAAAGAGAAAGAGTCAAGATCGATATGTATCACAACATTTAACATAGCCTCCAAACAAGAAAGCAATCTCATCAACAAGCATTAGCACATCCTCAATAGTGGCTCATTAAATATTCCCAAACCCATGTTTTCAAATAAACGGGGAAAGAGTCTTAGAGACATGGTTGTACACACCCATCCACGCCATCTAAGTAGTAAACCAGAAGATATCAACTACCTACCACTACCCATTGGACATTATCCATGTGTGAACTGTAGTGTGTGCCACCTAACAAAGGTCACTAAACAGGTCACGTTTAATGACAGTACAACATGGGACATTAGAGACTTCTCCAATTGTAACATTCAGCGAGCAGTATACATGATCACTTGTTCATGCAACCTACATCATACGGGGATGACCACCGCAAGGTTAAGAATTCCATCTGCGAACACCATAGTAAACTGAGATGTGGCCAGTCTACGGCTAAAATGTCCACCCATTTCAAAGAGAAAGCACACACAGTGGATGATTACCAGTGGGTTATCCTAGAACACCATAAAGAGTTTCATTGTGAGTCTCTACTGTACGAAAAAGAATAACAATGGGTTTATAAATTGCGCACACACCAATTTGGCCTCAATGAGAACATACCTTGGAGCCAGCTTACGAAGTATTAATGTCACATTAATCATTAGTCGGATATCTCATTCCTTTACATTTCATAGTGTCACAAAGAGCAAACCCTCAACAATAAATATTAGCCACTCACATATATGTCACCATCACAGTAAGAAGGAAATGAGTAACACTTTGTTAAACACAAGAAAGAAACTCCCAAATAATTATCTAAACAGTATAGGAATCCCCAGTTCTACCTCTGTAAGCCAATGAAGTCCCAATGACGAACATTCAATTACAGACACCCACAAGGGATACCTACTGTAAGGGTCCTCGTGGACCCCCCTTTGTTCCAGGGGAGGCTGCCATCTTGGGGAAGTTAGCGGTCTACTGCTGCACTCTTTAGCATGACGAGATGCAAGAGCTGCTTCACATTTAAACTCAGCTCCCATGTGAGCATTCAAGTGTCAGACCCCAGGGAGGTGAGCACTAGGTACAGAGCGGGAGTGTTGCACTGAGGAAGTAAGTGCCTTTTGAACATTCTTTAAATGGCGCTACATATATGGTAACATGAATTGATTCTAAAACGTTGTCAAATCTTTAGAGTGTGACTACAAGCACACACCCCTCCCAGAGGAGCTATGATATGAGAATCCAAATACTACCGAGTAGGTTACCCATGCATCACATGTGTACTGCTTGGTGTGTTTTATGTGTTTGCATGTTTAAAAGTTTTAAATGTAGTATGTCTTGTACTGTTGATTGTGAGAGTACTTTACTGTCTCAGTCCTGATATTCACGAGTGCCGTTTCCCATGAGTTGGGTGCAGTTTGCAAATAGATGGCACCACACCCACAAACAACATATATAGCGGCCCATTACAAATGGAAGCTATGATAACAATGTCTCTCTTGTATTTCCACAGGTATCAATGACGGACTCCATAAACGATAGATATCATCTTATGACACCACATTAGTAAGGTGAATGGCACCATATCACAGAGCATGTATTATTATTGCTTTCATTAGAGGTAGTCAAACAAGGAGTGGCGCCAGGGTGTCCATCTTGGTCCTGAAGAGGAGCCTAGGGGTAAGGCTCTGAAACATGTAGACTAGGAAGTCAGGTACATTACATCCCCCCCTTCTGCAGCCCCTTTTTAATCTAGGAGACAGGAATTTTCAACTCACCCAAGACCCCACCACTCCTATCTGTCCTGTGATTTGCATTGGCAAGACTACATCAGTGCTCCGACGTATCCCGTAGGTCGTAGCACACCCGCTCCATAGCAGAACGGGAAGAAACCCAATGATGAAGCATGCCACCAAGGGGTAACCCTGGTGGGTGAGGTTTTTCTAACAGGAAAATCCTTTTTTCCTACCCATTATGGGGTAGTTCTTTTGGCTGGGCCTCTTTTGTAATGTTATATAGGCTATCTTTGTTTTTGTTTAAGCAAGAAAATACCCATTTTCTAAAAGTGGCATTTTCAAACTTACAATTCAAAAACCTAATCCATCAAAAGATGTATTTTTGAATTGTGAGTTCAGAGACCCCAAGCTCCAAATCTCTATCTGCCCCAAATGGGAAATTACACTTAAAAGATATTTCAAGACAACCCCCATTTTACCCTATGAGAGAGATCAGTCTTGCAATAGTGAAAAACAAAATTAGCAGTATTTCAGTATCAGGACATGTAAAACACAAAAGTACATGTTGTAGATTTTAAATACACTGCACTCTGCCAATAAGGCTGCCTTGGGCCTACCTTAGGGTGACTTACAGGTAATAAAAGGGAAGTTTTGAGCCTGGCACATTGGTGCGCTTGCCATGTCGACATGGCAGTTTAAAACTACACAGACACTGCAATGTCAGGCCTGAGACATGTTTGCACTCATGTGGGTGGCACACTCCGTGATGCAGGCCCAATAGCAACATTTTACTTACAGGCCCCAGGCACACCTGTTGAACTACATTAGGGATTTACTAGTAAATTACATATCCCAATCATGGATAACCCAATCACCAATACCATTTAGACAGGAAACACTTGCAGTCCAGCACTTGTCAGCAGGCCAGAGTCCAAAAACCAGCAAAAACAAACTTCAGCACAGGATCAAAAACAGAAGCAAAGAAGACAGGGGAAATCACACCAAGAGCTACCAGGTCTAACACGGACTATACCTTTTAGACCTCCAAAGGGCCTGGAAACGTTGCTTGATAGATGTAGCCAGTTTTGAACCAACCAAAGGGCCTGGAAACGTTGCTTGATAGATGTAGACAGTTTTGCACCAACCATGGGTTAGTTATAGATGACAATAAAAAACATTAATGGCAATCCATCTGCATAGACTATTTCATGAAATGGTGAAGGTGTGGGGAGCTAATGCGGAGAGGTTAGTAGATGGGTACATCCAGTACCAGCTTATGGAACAGCCAAATTATTAGGAGTGAGCTTCTCCTCAACCATAGAGCAGCAGCCATGCTAAGCTTTGCTAAAAACAGTACTTTCCATCCAATGTCTCCCATCTAGGAAATTTGGAGAGCTCAGGCAGTGGCTGCAGCTACCCATAGTTCTGAATTATGGGGTCATTGTAACGTATCTGAAAAGAAGTTTTTAGGGCAGCATTAAAACTCCCCCAAAGCACGCCATTGATCTTTTTAAAAATTGGACTTCGATATCCAACCAGTTACCAACCTGGCAAAACTGAAACCTGTCCTGTACTGGCTAAGACTCTGGTTGACTCCCGGGTTGGAACCTTATACGATTGGTCTGAAGGATATTCTTAGTATGCCCAGGATTACTGCTACATTGTCATGGCTGAAGTATGTCTGGCAGGCCCTTTGTATATTGGGATTTTCTGATTGACGGCAATATCCTGAGTCAATCAACACCTCCTCTGTTAAAAAGGTAAAACTTGCTTTTCGGGATCATAAATGGTTGAAAATACTCCAATCAACCAGCCACAGCAGCGTGGCCCAGTATTTTGTTAAACCAAAAGTGTGAGCCGGAGTTTGAAACTTTTCTTGACGAGATTGACCCACCGTTTACTAGATCACTGCATATAAGATTCAGACAGGGAACTTTGCCGCTTGCATCTTTCACCAGCAAGTGGAGTGCCTGGCAAGGGCGCAGTGCATTCTACCCGGCATGGAGGGTAGCTGATGAAACTGATGGCCATTTATTCAGTTTTTTGACCAACTTATGTGAGACAACAGAGGCACTGGAATAAACCAACGGAACAAAAAAGAGCAGAAGATAACGTAGGTCTCTTGGAAATCGCGATCATATGCAGATGAAAAGTACAAACGTTGTTGCCTTATAGAAAATAGAGGGCTAACTGCACATCCATAATAGAACGTGCACGTGCATTTCATATAAGTAGCAAGGCAGGCACACTTTCAAACTGGGCAACAGAAACATCTAAACATGAAAGGCAAGTATAAATGAAACTTTATCAACAGAGAAGCTACATCAAATAGAGAATGCAGAAATATAGATGGGAATGCAAACAGCCGTGAGCAATCAAATGGAGACAAGTATCTACACAAGCGAGAACAGAAATCTATAGATAAAAGGTACGCATTGTTACTCTGCATAGTGGGTTGCGCACAATTGGTTTCCTGTATGCATAGTAAAACAGGTAAATAAAATAAATGTAGGTTTGTCAAGTGTGCCTTGCAGAACAGTTCGCACAAGCACATACAGTCAAGCAGCTTGACTTATAAATTCAATATTATGCAAGCATTATAACCTTGCACTACCAAAAAGGTATTGGGCTAATCACTTCACTAGGACTATTTAAGACAGGGAATGTGCAATTAAGTGGGGCATCTCAATGACAACTGACTGAAACCATGTTTTCAGGCACCAAATATAAATATGATCATGGATGTCTAAGTCCCCTGTGAATATTCTGGCCTACACATAGAAAAACATCGGGTGGGAAAGGCCCAAGAAACATTACTTGAAATAAATAATGTTGGACTAAAGAAGTTAACAATCTAGTTGCCATAGGTGCAACTGTGTTAACAAAGTAATGCTCGCAGGAATACTTAACGGGCTACTGATAAAAGCTGACAACATAGGAGCTCA
Organism: Pleurodeles waltl; assembly: GCF_031143425.1. NCBI lineage: Eukaryota > Metazoa > Chordata > Amphibia > Caudata > Salamandridae > Pleurodeles > Pleurodeles waltl. The sequence goes on from NC_090447.1 coordinate 920,879,873, forward strand.
GGCTCCCTGCCTGCAATTCACGTTTTATGAACAATGGTGACTGGTTAATGGTCCACATTATTCAAACATGTCATGACACTGGAAAGAGGTTAATATTTGCTATGGCATGCGTGCAAAACAAAAATCAGCTTCAACAAGCTAACGCCAGTATAGCAAAACTGCACAAAAGCAGAAACTCTTAGGGTTCACTGACCTGATTTGCACCCTCGCCCACAAAGCATATCTAACCTTCAACCCAATATTTACCTACAGGACGGAAATACTGAAGGTCATGGCCCAGCCACGATTCCTATCTGCACTCACTACCAATGAGGTCAGTAACGCTCGCCAAATAATACATCACAACAACTGACAATGCATAACTGACATGAAAACGCATTGACCAGGTTTTAGGAGCCTTCATTTTTCCACAGCTACCAAACCAGAGAAGACCAATCACGAGATTCTCTTTTAAATCTTGTGTTTTACAAATTTCAAGACTTGGCTGGGTTACTTCCCCCCAGCCAATAAAACCAAAATCAGCGGGCAAAGCAGCCAATAAATGGTCGAGGGCAAGTCTAACATAAATGAAATGTCTCTTCACCAACCTGCAGCAAAGGTTGAGAAAACAGTACATCAGAGATAAAGCACAAGGTGATTCTACCGAGGCCCACAACACAGCCTTATATTAGAAAAGCAAAAAAGTAAACAAAATACTGGCCCAGAGCCTTCTGGGAGGGAACGAAATGGGAGATAATTAAGGATGCTATTTTTTGCATATGGGACGCTAAACTGGGAAAACATTATAGATCCTTTCACTGATAATATAGAAAAATATAGACTAAGTATAGTCATATCAAATATATCCTTCTACTTATCAGTCATAACCCAGGCAGCCACTTGCATGTTCTCAATGACAAATGGTGTACAAAATATAAAATCATGAAATGATTCTCCAACTTTCTCCAATCCGTGACCGATGTCTACAAACTTGTCCATACAGGTATCCCAATAATTCAATGTGTTGCACCCTTGCAATGAGGCCCTGTCTCCAGATCACTGGAACACACCATCATAACACTGCTGTTGAGAAAAGTCATACCTATACAGAAACATCTTTCCATATCCTACCAAAATCTTACAAAAAAGAGGTTACATGTCATCCGAAAGAATCAATAGAGACCTCTGCATGACCACCTAGAGTTCTGAGCTAACCCTAGATAATGCTAATCAATGCAGAATGTGGACCAACATCAACTCGTGATCCACCTCCACCTGTCAGTGGGATTTTATACCATGCAGCATGACACCCTTTTGACTTTCTGAAAACATAGACTTGTGTCTCTGACACAGCAACATAAATGTTCTCTCCATATTTATCATTTTCAAAACAACAACAAAAATCACCAGAGGTCTTGATCAATTAGCTTCACGATCACTGTTGTTTTTTACAACATACATGAATCTATTGTTAAATATAATTATTTTGCATTTTATACAGATCGAGATGTGCTTAACATGATTGAGGGAATTGACATCTTGTTGCAGTACCCCCCACTTTTTGCCTGGCTTCTGGATGCAAGTTGGTGTGCACTGAGATCTTGCTAACCAGGTTCCCAGTCACAGTGTTTTTTCCCTAAAACATTGTAAAGGTAATTGGATACACCTTTAGGTACCACTATGACCCCCTAGTAAAAGGTACTTAGGCACCCAAGGCATGGGAGACTAAGGGTAGGCCCCTGAGGGCAGCAGCACTGACTGTGCCACCCTCTAAGGCCATGCATCCTGATGCACTCAGCACTGCCATTGCAGACTGGGTGTCCTGGTGCAAACCTAAAACACAAACTCGACATGGCACACTACTTGTGTACCCTGTCCACCATACGCTGCATACACTATAGACAAGACACCTCGCTGGCAGGCCTTCTAGCCCTAAGGAAGGATGCACCGTATTATATGTGAAGGCATAGCTGCATGAGCAATATGCCCCCACTGAGTCATTTGTTAAACCTGGGACATAGTGAGTGAACAGAGCAGCCATTTTAATGTATGTGCTGGGTACTGATCAACACAAGTTTCCCAGCTACATGATGGCTACTATGAACATGGGTTGTTTGGTATCAAACAATTCAGAATGATAAATCCAAACTGGTACTTGTACTGGATTTATTATAAAATGTACCAAGGGGTCACCTTAGAGGAGCCCCCTGCAAAAGCTAACTACCCTGGCATGGTTGCTGACTGGTTCTATCAAGCCTGCCACCTCCAGGAATCCAACCTACAACCCTTGGGGGAGAGCCATCACTCTGGTTTGTAAAACAATGCCCTTCCTGGGTGGAGGTGATAACATCCCCTACCCCAGGAATGTGCACTGCCCTGCTGGTGAGCTTCAAAAGGCTTACTGACCCCAGGCCTGCTGCTAGCAGTAGATGGCCTCCCCCTTTGCAAACCCACACTTTTGTTGGGCACAAAGGTGGGAAAGCACACAAAGGAATCCCTAGTTGAGGTACTTCAGGAACACCCCAGACCTCCCACTAGAGTGCCCCCGTTGTCCTGTAACCAACCTTCAAAAGAACACACCCTCACATCCAAAGGGCACCTTTGTGCGCAGCCTCCGACTCACTGATTCGCTCTGCAATCAGCCGCCCTGTCCCCTGCAACGAAAAACCAACTGTGTCCTAAGGGTCCCTCACCCTTTGTGACCTCAACACTCCAAGGGGACCCTAAGGCACCACCTTAAACTTTACCAGAGCAGACCTTTTCCAAGTGGTCCACCTCAGTGACCCTGCACCACCTCCAAGAGACTTTCCATCACTGCTCCTGCTGAAACTGGGAGCCGCCCGAACCTATTCAGCTGGCACAACGTGCCACTGACGACCTCGACCAACTGGCACAAGTGGAACTTGGTAAAGCAACTGTGTGATTTTATATGAATTTTTAGAGGTGTCATCCCATTGATTTCTATTGTGCAGAATTACACCAAAAGACTGTGGGGGTCATTCTAACCCTGGCGGTCGGTGATAAAGCGGCGGCCAACCCGCCAACAGGCAGGCGGTCCAAAAAATGGAATTCTGACCCTGGCGGGAACCGCCAACGCAGCCTGCCACATTAACACTCCGACCGCCACGGCGGGACCGACAAACAGCACGGCGGTCACCGCCAACAGGCAGGTGGCAGACAATGTACCGCCCACCCTATCACAACTCACCATTCCGCCACCTTTTCCGGCGGAAACAGACTATGAACGGGAAAATGCTCACCTATACACACTCCACGAGGAAGGAGGACAGCATGGAGCCCGAATTACACATCCTACCGGCTATTGTCTACCTGCTCATCTACCAGGAGTACGAACGCCGGCGCAGACGACAACGGTGAGTACTGCACCTACGACACAGGGGAGGGGGGAGGAGGAAAGCTTACGGGCACACACATACGAGATCCACCCACCCCCCCAACACCCACCCCAATACCTACACACCAATGCAGAGCAACAAGTCAGAGTGAGACCCCCCAAACACCCCGGAATAATTCAAAGACATAATTCAAGTTTAACATTTATGTAAAAAATAGGTTCATTTAAGTCATGGTAAATATGCCATATGAAATATACAAAAGAAATAATGAACATAGTGCAAAGTATAAACATAGTCAATAAGTCCTGCACAGTCCGTTCAATATCCATAGTCCGTGGGCCAATGTGTACAAACACATGGGCAAAGCCCACACAGGAGACCGGAAACCATTGGAGAGAACACTGCTGGGGCATCAGATGAGAAAACAACAGGCACCTCAGGGGGAAGGGAAAGGGGGGCACCTCAGCCATATGAGTCCACGACGCCAGATCCACGAGGGGCCTCCATGCCCACTGTACCATCCTGGAGAGTGCAAAGCCACAGTCCATCAGATGGATAACCGACTCGACTGGTATTGGAGGAGGCATGGTGCCCAGAGTGCTTTGTGAACACCTGCTCGACACAGAACCGGCACTGTCAATGGACCAGCGGTGCTTGAGACGGCGGTGCCCAGCGGAGCGGTGCTTGACACGAAGGGCCCAGACGAGCGGTGCTTGAGATGAAGGGCCCAGCGGAGCGGTGCTTGACATGAAGGGCCCAGCGGAGCGGTGCTTGACAGGAAGGGCCCAGCGGAGCGGTGCTTGAGATGAAGGGCCCAGCGGAGCGGTGCTTGAGATGAAGGGCCCAGCGGAGCGGTGCTTGAGATGAAGGGCCCAGCGGAGCGGTGCTTGACAGGAAGGGCCCAGCGGAGCGGTGCTTGAGATGAAGGGCCCAGCGGAGCGGTGCTTGACATGAAGGGCCCAGCGGAGCGGTGCTTGACAGGAAGGGCCCAGCGGAGCGGTGCTTGACAGGAAGGGCCCAGCGGAGCGGTGCTTGAGATGAAGGGCCCAGCGGAGCGGTGCTTGACAGGTAGGGCCCAGCGGAGCGGTGCTTGAGACGGCGGGGCCCTGTTCAGCGGTGCTTTTCACGGCGGGGCCCTGTTCAGCGGTGCTCTTCACGGCGGGGCCCTGTTCAGCGGTGCTCCTCACGGCGGGGCCCTGTTCAGCGGTGGTCATCACGGCGGGGCCCTGTTCAGCGGTGCTCTTCACGGCGGGGCCCTGTTCAGCGGTGCTTGTTCTGTGTGTCTAGGGAGCCAGACCAGGACAAGACTTCCCGCTCAGTCGCCATCCGACCTTGCGGTCGCGGGGCCTTCCTGTGATGGAGTCCTGGGCCCGTGGGTGTCATCCGTCACACCCGGTATGGGGCTGGTGGGGCCCTTCTGGTGCGCTTGGCTGCTACATGTCTTCTCCGCCCTGCTGCCCTTGCCCTCCTTCGCTGCAGCTCTCGGGCCCTTGCCTCCCTTAGATGATGTGGCAGGTGACGTGGCAAGGCCACTCTCCGTGGTGGCAGCCGTCTCAGGCTTTTCACGCCGGCCCTTAAGTTTTCTTGTCCTCTTCCCAGGGGGTAGGCTGGCTGTCCCCTTGCTGCTGGCCGATGTTCCTTCCCTAGGAGCTGGTGGACTCCAGTAGCCCGGCACTATGGTGATACTAGATGCAGGGCTGGTGGTGGCTGAGGTGCTCTTTGGACTCTTACGAGATGGAGGGGGTGGGTCAGGTGATGCAAAGAGGTTAATTTTGGAGAGGAAAAGTTTTTTAGGAGCAATGGGAAGGTAGGTACAGTGGGTATGGGAGTGGAGGAAGAGGATGTGGTTGTAGGAGAGTCAAGTGTGCTGTCTTTCGGTGCAGGTGCTTGGGCTGGAGGCTGTCGTGAGGTGGATGGCTGTTGGGTGGGTGGCTGCCTGCGTTTGTATGGTTTGGAAGAGGGGGTGACAGACACACTGGGAGAGGACACAGGGGACGTGTAAATGGCAGTGGGGGTGGTGACTGCACGTGTGCTGACTGTAATGGAGGGTGTGCTGGTGATGGAAGTACTGGCTGATGGTGGAGTGCATGCAGGTGTGAGTGGAGACGTCACAGGGAGGGAGGAGGGAGACGAGGAGGAGGGGGACACAGAGGTGGTAGTGACGGTTGGCATGTCTGCATCTGGATGTTGTTTGTGTGAATGCTTGTGGGATCTGTGGTGCTTATGTCTGGATGAGCTGCCCTTGGGTGTTGAGGTGTGTGCAGGCTGGTCTGATGGTGTGGATGGGATAGGCAGAGGAACAGGAGACTGGGACTGGGTGGAGGGAGTTACAAGAGGGAGGCTGGAGACAGGGACAATGGCTGCCGTCAGTGCTGAGGCCAGAGCGTTGAACGATCGCTGATGGGCAGCCTGACCCGAATGAATGCCCTTCAGGTATGCATTGCTCAGATGCACCTCCCTTTCCACCCCCTGGATGGCATTCAAAAGGATAGACTGCCCAACAATGAACGTCCGGAGGAGGTCAATGACCTCCTCACTGAGGGCAGCAGGGGTAACTGGGGCAGGGCACGAGGTGCCTGGGGCGAAGGAGATGCCCGCCTTGGTGTGCGAGCAGGCACGGGGCGAACGCTGAGGGGCTGCTTGGAGGGCGGAGCTGGTGCGCTGGGTGGCGGCTGTACCTGTAGTTGCGGTGGGCACGGATGTTGCCGCCACCGCAAGGGAGCTCCCTTCCGAGGACGTGTTGGTGTCGCTGACGTCTCCACGGGTCCCCGTTGTGGAGCTCCCCTCGCCCTCCGTCCTACTGCTGAACTCGGAGTCCGTTGCAGGGCCCTCCGGGGCCATGTGAGATGCAGCTCCCTCGTACTCCGATGCCACTTCTCCTCCGCCTGATGATGCTAATGCACACATGCACAGGAAGAAAAAGAAAATGGGTGGGGGGGGGGAATGAAGACAGGTTGAGTGCATGCATTGGCAACACCGTTGGCGGAGAGGACAGACACAGAAGCCCCCTGAACTACGCTGCGCATTCGGGGTACACTACTCAGTTCTTGTGACTAGGCCTACAGGTCTATGGACGACAAATGCACACATGGGTGATGCAGGACCATGGATAGCTGTACTTGGCACCCTACAGAGGTGGGGGGCGGGGGCACAGGGCCATGGCTAACGGAGGGGACTAGCCTACAGAAAGGGCCCTGGCCTTCAGTTACCCACAACCCTCCTCCCCCACCCAGACACCTCCACTGCGCGCAAAGATAGCAGAATGTGCTGATACTCACCCCCTTGTGTCTGCTGTGATGTCCTCACGCGCCCATCCAAATAGGGGTAGGCCACCGCCAGGATGCGGGACATCAGGGGGGTCAATTGGCGGCTGGCACCCCTCCTATGTTGGGAGGCCATCCCCAGCAGAGACTCGGCGGTCTTTCTGGTCCCGCGGCGGATGTCCTCCCACCTCTTTCGGCAGTGGGTGCCCCGTCTGTCGTGGACCCCCAGGGCCCGGACGTCCTTGGCGATGGCACGCCAAATGTCGACCTTCTGATGGGTGCTGACCTATTTGACATGTACAGGGTGGGAAAGGAAATATCATCACTTTTCAGCATGGTAGATGTGAGTGGCCCCCCCTCCCCAACCTTGCCATGTGGCACATGTTCCCATCTGTCGTACGTTTCACTCCTCATTCGCTCCCCTCCCCACCATCTTACATACACCCCACTCAACACAGGCATAGCCCATTCAGCGTGCACCCTGTGTACTAACCTGTTGGTCTGGAGGACCGTAGAGTAGCGCATACTGGGGGAGGACCCCATCAACAAGTTTCTCCAATTCTTCGGAAGTGAAGGCAGGGGCCCTTTCCCCAGTCGCAGCAGCCATTGTATCTCCCAGACTGAGGTCACAGCAGCACTTGCAGTATAGGTCCTCTCCTGTGGATGATCAGGTCTCGAGTGATTAATCAGATAGAAAATGGCGGTCACGCCCGCGGCGGTGCGTACCGCGACCGCCGGCGCACATCGTCATTGGCTCCTGAGACCCATGGGGTTCAATGTTAACCAATGCTGCTTTGCACCGCGGTCTTTGACCGCCTACCGCCACGGTGTGCCACGCCAGCGCAGTGACCTCACATCCCACTGTCACACTTCACAGGTCAGGCAGCCGCCATTTCAAGGGCCCACATGGCATGATTTCTACTGCATCACACAGGCCTAGGCCTTGCATTGCCACTCATACAAGCCGTTCCATGCATAGCGATTCGTGTACTGTGCAAGCTGTGTGAACGAACCTGTGGGTTGCTTGACTCTGTGCTCCATGTTGTCCTTCCTAGGCACCGTCCGCTGGGACTTGCGAGGAGAAGGATGAATCCTCCCGTGTACTGACCGCTGGTGGACCTGTCGACAATGGAAGAACGACACATCATACTTACATACCGGCTTGACAGAGCAACTATACATGAACTATGTGCCCAGCTGGAGCCAGACCTGATGTCCCCCATCCGCCAACCCACAGGGATTCCCCCTCTGGTGCAGGTTCTGTCAGTACTCCATTTTTTGGCAAGTGGGTCGTTTCAGACAACAGTGGCCATATCATCTGGGATGTCTCAGCCTATGTTTTTAAAGGTTTTGTCCAGAGTGTTGTTTGCCCTGATGAAATACATGCGGAGATACATTGTTTTCCCTGAGGTGGGCGAATTGGCTACAGTGAAGGGTGATTTCTATGCCCTTGGACATATCCCCAACATCATTGGGGCCATTGATGGGACACATGTGGCTTTGGTTCCCCCCAAAGACAGTGAGCAGGTGTACCGAAACAGAAAAAGTTATCATTCGATGAATGTCCAGGTGGTCTGTTTGGCTGACCAGTACATCTCCCATGTAAATGCCAAGTTCCCTGGGTCAGTGCATGACGTGTATGTCATGCGAAATAGCAGCATCCCTTATGTGATGGAACAGCTACAGAGACACCGTGTGTGGCTAATTGGTGACTCTGGTTACCCCAACCTGTCGTGGCTACTGCCCCCAGTGAGGAATCCCAGGACAAGGGCAGAGGAACGCTACAATGAGGCCCATGGGCGAACTAGGAGGATCATAGAAAGGACCTTCGGGGTCCTGAAGGCCAGGTTTAGGTACCTGCATATGACAGGGGGATCCCTCATGTACTCACCAAAGAAGGTGTGCCAGATCATCGTGGCCTGCTGTATGCTTCACAATCTTGCATTGCGACGCCAGGTGCCTTTTCTGCAGGAGGATGGTCCAGATGGTGGTGTTGTTGCAGCTGTTGAGCCTGTGGAGAGTGAAGAAGAGGAAGACGACGGGGACGACACGGACAACAGGGATACAGTCATACAACAATACTTTCAGTGGCACACAGGTAAGGAATAGCCACCCCAATTTACATTTACTTGAGGCCTCATGCGTCTCCACTGTCTGTGTTTCCCCCCAGTTCCTGTTAACTGATTTGTGACTTTCCCTTCCCTTTTCAGAGCTGTATGATTTGGCATTCAGGTGGGGTGGGGGTGGGAAGCAGTAGTGAAGATTTGCCTTACCAGAGTCCATTCCTCCGCCTACTCCAGCGAGGCCCTCAGGATGCAGGATGTGCAAGACTTCCTCCTCCCACGCGGTAAATTCTGGGGGAGTAGGTGGGGGTCCGCCGCCAGTCTTCTGCACCGCAATGTTGTGCCTTGATACCATGGAACGCACCTTCCCCCGTAGGTCGTTCCATCTCTTCCTGATGTCCTCCCGATTGCGTGGATGCTGTCCCGCCGCGTTAACCCTGTCCACTATCCTTTGCCATAGCTCCATCTTCCTGGCAATTGTGGTGTGCTGCACCTGTGCCCCGAAGAGCTGGGGCTCTACACGGACTATTTCCTCCACCATGACCCTGAGTTCTGCGTCACTGAACCTGGGGTGTCTTTGGGGTGCCATGGGGTGGTGTGGTTGAGGTGTGGGGTGGCGTTTGTGGTGATGAGTGTGGTGCGTGTGGTGGTGTGTGGTGTTTGGTGCGTGGATTCTGTGTGGGTGATGGTGTTGTGTGCCTCTGTGTTGTGGGATTCTCTATTCTGTGCTCTGTCTCTAGCCTTCGTCAATGATTTCGGGTGGTAGGGGCTTGTGGGTGATGTGGGTGTGTGTTTTATATTGTGTTGGGTGTGTGGGAGTGGTGTTAGTATGTGTATCAGGTGTGTGTATTTCGAAGTGACCAATGTGGCTGAGTTTTCTATGGGTGAGTGTATTTTGACCGCGGCGGTGTGTACCGCCAATGGAATACCGCGTTTGAAAGAGTGCCGCGTGGATTTGTGGGTCGGAATGGTATGGGCGTATTTCTGTTGGCGTGACGGTGGAGGTTTGGTCAGCGCCATTTTTTCGCTGACCTTTGGTGTGGCAGATTATTGAGGATGTCGGGTTTTCGGCGGTTTGGCAGTTGCGGGTCAGAATGACCATGGCGGTTTACCGCGGCCGTGGCGGTGTTGTGGCGGTCTTCTGACCGGCGGTAAGCGCCTTTTACCGCCGAGGTCAGAATGACCCCCTGTATTCATTAAAACTTTCAAAATCCATATCTTCAAAAGTACTTAACCAATTTGGATAATCTTGGTCTTAAAATGTATATAAAAATCAGACGTATTTTTATAAATTGGTATCAAGTTATTCCTTCGAATGTGTAAGTTGCATGATTGATACTGTGAGTACTCCAATGATTTTCACTTCTCCAAGACTGGCCTAACTGCTCGACCAAGCTACCTCAAAAATTAGAGCATTAGGTGGTCCAGTTTTTACCTCTGGAAACCAACATGTGGTTGCCTGGGCACCCCTGCACAGTGTGCCTAGTTTTGCACACTACATAGAGGGACAGCCTCCTACAACGATATACTGCTGTATATCCAGCTGAACAATAAGTTGGAATAAAGAAATGAAATACTAATCTGGCTGAGATCAATAATATTGCATGATGGAGAGTAATTTGCATCTATAAGTTATTAAAATTAATTTCCCGATAATAAGTAAAATGTATTTCCTGATAATAAGTAAAAAAAACATTTTGCCCTGACCTTAGGTGTAGAAACAGGGAGCAACCCCAGCAGAGAACACAAAACTCAATGGAAACCAGTTGATCCAGATCTCTGTTTTTCTCATCAGATCTTATCAGTCACACAGTAAGCTAACTTTTAATGCTGCGAAGGATCCTTTTGCTCCTCCCTGTGAAAAACTCCATTCACTTAACCACGACCGTGGATCTGGGCTCACTGGATGGTTTTTATGCTAAATCTATACAACTGATTTGATCAAAGAAATTAATAAACATCAAGAGGTAACAGGAACACAGTGTAACACTCTACTTGAACTTGATGAAAAGTAACTCTGATGCATCAACAAAGGCTATAGGAAATCAGTATTTGTTTGGATACAAATCCATCTGGGAAAAAAGAACAAATGATGTGTAAAAACCTGTGAACCACTACACCCCTCCTCTCTCCCAAAAATGGACTGGTGCCACTGTTTTTTATCCATAAGACCTCATATAACTATTAATTAAGGACCAGACATAACTTACTCTAGTCAGATAAGCAGTACTTCATACATCTGATGAAGGCTCAACAGTGGGTTCTACATCGGCACTTGATGATGCCCTGCAAAATAACACACATTTGACAATCCAGTGCCTTTTATAGATTTCTTAAGTACAAAAGTGAATAGGTAGAATGCATGACAATACTAACAAGAAAAATAATACGTTTAAAAGGAAGGAGTACTAGTTATAAAGACATTAGAAACAATGTAATTGCAGTAAGCCACTAGTGGTCAGAACCCCAATAATATTTGTGCTAGAACATGCTTTAATGCAGGTGGTGTTTCTAATAGTATCAGTTGTGTTGGTAGAGGAAGTGGCAATCGTAGCATATTTTGTGTACTCATCTCCTATGCTTAAAGCATTACTGTTGGAAATGACCATTTTTTGTGCATGGTATAACCTAGCTTTTTGCACTGACTGTTTTTGCTGGCTATTTGACGCCTGCTTCAGCATGATAAAATTTGTATACCCCTTATTAGCATATTCAACTTATCTATATGCCTCTAATGCATGGTGTAAAAATTCACCCAGGCATTGTAAGCTAAGTAGCACCAGTTGTGCAATCCACTACAGTGACAGTGTAAACATGACTGCAGACCTACAATCTGTAGCCTTGCTCTGCAGTTTTAAAACTGCAAATTTATCCTGTCAAACTATTTCCTTTTGACAGGCCAAATATTCCTTTCAAATATTTACATGTGTCCATAAGGCAGGATGCATGGTATTAAAAAGTAGGACATGTAAACCTTTATTGATAAACATGTCCTTACAGTTACAAGCCCCTAAAGCTATTTTGATTGTGGTTGGGCTGGACTTTTGTATAGCAAAGCATTAGGATACAAAATTACATTTAATAATGTTATCCCAGGCTATTAAACACACTGCACATTTGATTCATGGACTTTTTAAAATATTTATTACAAGCTCAATTCACTGTTGAAGTTAAATTTGAAACACATATTTTGGAAAAGGTACTTTCAGAATGTTACTGTTTCCCTGTCTAAAGCCTCTGCAGGTCTATTTGCATGAGCTCCAGTGGTCACCCAGGAGCTCAATAGCCCCTGTAATTAGGTATGATCTTGCTCCAAGATGAATGACAAAGTCCTTTGGTGTAGGAAGATGTTCTGCCCTTCTAGCAGAATGATCATCGGGCTGTGCCCAGGAATTTCATTAACTTCAAACTGGCACAGACAAATGTCAGCTGACACCTGGGCAGGACCACTCTTTGTTCTCCTAGTCAGGCAAACAACAACCCCCTTGGGAAAAGAACTGCCCAGAGTGAGCACAGAGGAGGGGTTTCTCATTTCCCTCGCCACACCTCTGGGATAGACACACAGGCTCTCTAGAACGGTAGAAGGGTTTCACCATCTTGGATTTAGGCAGAGAGAAGTACTGTGGAGGTTTTTGCAGTATGACACACAGGTAGTGAGGCAAAAGTGGGTATGGTTGTCCCTGGGAACGTTTACCCTATTGGTTAAAGAGGGGCCTAGAGTCACGGCCACCCACAGGCTGGTGCCAGACATAAACGTGGCACCCATAGTACCCTTCCCAGAACATTTTCTGAACCTGTGGAAGAACAGAAGAGGACTGGAACTGCTGTCTGTGACCTGGGAAGAGACTAGAAAACTGGACCTGCTTTCCTTCATATACTCAGAACAAAGAGGTAGACTCTGTGTGCCATAAGGCTGACCTGATTTTCACGCTACAAGGACACAGCAAGCTACAAGAATCTTTTCTACAAATTCCTAGCTGATCAGTACCAACTGCATTTTCCCAGGATCCTGAGGCTGGCATCTGCTGGAGTGAGTCCTGGCCATCAATTGCTGTCCCCTTTAAGGCATTCCATTTCTTTTATTGCAAACAATACAGCTACTTTATTTTAATATCTGGATTCAAGTGACATTAGATTCCAAATCTGCCCTGACAAGAAAGATTTATGCCATTAAAGGGCTGAAGCAAAGCTGCATTATAGCAACCATATTTTTCAACCTAAACATAGCTGACTCTGGCAAAGCTAGAGCTTCTCAGATAGCATGTCCTTCTAACATCTGTGGGTGACCTTTTAGACAATGCAAGATGTGAATGGTACTGTTTTATTTGATCTAACTAGCACTGGGCTAATTCATACATTAGGGGACTTCTGGCAATTAGTGTGATGAAAACGCAGTAAAAGAAAAAAACATGCCCAATTAATCATAATAATTTTTAAAAGAGGTATAGAGAGATAGACTTGTTGACTGTTACAGAGTCTGGAAGTTAAGTGCATCACAGCATATAAATATCTAGCGGTCACTTTCCATAAAGAAGAATCATATTCAGCCCACATGACCTCTTTAATATCAAGTGCATTATCTCTTGCTTTACTTCAATTGCACCTCTCAAAACAACTTTCAGGCCCCCGTTCAAGAGAGTACTGGTAATAAACCAAGAAAAATTTAAACTGGGCCAAAGGCCTATATAGGCCAATGGTATGCATGGTTAGACACAGTCTAGTCTACACAAGCTTTTTAGGGCAATTTCTGTCTTCCATCCTCAGCTTCCCAATCCTAAATCAGACTAGCATTTAAGCTCATACACCACTCTGTCGTGTATCAAGGCAAATTTATCTGGTTCTGTATTTAGGTAACAGCACCTCATCTGATCTAAGTTCATTATGATCTACGCTTGGAGAGGAGATTAACACCTCTGTGCATCTATGGATTATAGATCTTGATTAGACACTAGATAATTAAACTTCAAGTGTACATGACAAATAATTTTCATTGCTGCATACTTTTCTCTATAAGTGGCAATCAGATATAATTAGTTTATATTGCTGAAAATACAGCAATAGTACAAAAATTAAAACAAAGCACTTTGGATTCACACACACACACATATCTGCCAGGTGTGCCAGAGTATTATTCATTTCTCTCCATTCCGTTGCAATTAAAGATTGAATACTTGCACTTATAGCTATGTTTATTTGACCTGAGTGAAAAAATCAGTCTTGGCGCTTAAAGAGCAGCAGCAAAAAGTGCCAATTTTGTGAATATCATTATCAAAGTTGTACTGTCTTGGAGTTTAGCGCACTTTGCCTGCATGAGCTTTGTCTCAGTCTCTACAATTTTCTGCATTAAGGCATAAGACTGCCTCACATGGTCCAGCATGTGGAAGAAATTCTATTTCCACTATTCCTTCCTGGTACTAATAATGCTACCATTTGAGTATTGAGATTAGAGTAGAGAATCCTGGAAGGCATATTGGCATGCAACAGAGGTCTGCCAGAATATGTTTTAGAGAGTATATTAGAGATCTGGTAAGATTTTCAGATGGAGGGACTGGATCGTTGATCATCAAGAGGCTCTCGGATAGCAGGTATTAAAATCACAAGAGTAGGCCTCATCTCTTGGGTCACCCAAAGCCAGGCAACGTCCTTGCCAGAACAACAGAGAAGAGAGATTATTCATCATCCCCATCTTGGGTGTTGGATCTTTTGCAATAGGTTTCATTGTCATTAAAATGGACATCTCCATATACATTTCAAAAGGCAAACCTGTTGGTGTGCAAGTATCATCTCCATAACCAAACAAATTGTGCAAACACTAGAAACAACAAATCATCTTAGCATTGCTCCTGCCTACATGTCTTCATGGGTTCTTTGGAAAGCCCATCAGTTCAGACACAGGTGCACATCTCAACTTGCAGAAATGTGCGTTTCTCCATTTTTCATTCTAAATGGGAGTATTGTTGGGAATTCCAGAGCCACATTTCTCCCAGACCTGACTCTTGGACTTCTGAAAGGAATATTCAACCAACTGTCACACAAGCACTGGGACTTCAATGTGGGCGCAAGAGTACACACTGGAGCTAAAAACTAACAAAATAAAATGAACAAACATTCAAACAAGATGGCCTTACTCAATCATTTGTCATTTAATATAGTAAATCATTTTGTGGTTAGTTAATACGCTTCATAATTATGCGAACACTGCATCATTGTTGTGCCAAATAGGACAGAATCCGATTTACATATTGAAAGAAATTGGGTCTTTAGTTGAAAGAGACATGCACCATGTCCAAGTAGGGACAACAATCCTCATCATGGTATGTCAGTTACATGTCATAAATTAACCTGTGCTCACCCTCTAGTAGCTTGGCATTGAGCAGTCAGGGTTAACTTAGGAGGCAATGTATTAATTATTTGTGCAATACTTAAAATAATAAAAAAGTGAAAACACTCACAAAATAACTCATGCCAGGTTAGATGAATAGAACTTAATGTAATAAATAAATCGAAACCAAAATGACAAAAATCTGAAAAGTGGAAGTCAAGATATGAATTTTATAAGAATAAATGTGCAAGTAGAAGCGATAGCGCCTATTAGGATAAATGGACTTGCTGGACTGGGGGAAGTCAAGAATTCAGGCCACCCACGATGGAGTGCAGTTCGACTACGGGACCTACGCAGGACCCGCTGCACAACAGTATCTTAATCAAGATGGCTTGATGATCGCCACGCAGTTGCAGTGTTGTGCTGGATTTCTCCATGCAGCTGCGTTGATGAGTCAGTATTGAGTGTGATGCACTGGTTTCAGGTGCAGTGGATCTGAATACAATGCAATGCACTGGGTTAATCCACTCTGGAGGGGTGATGCGCCAATCCACTTGCAATGTTGTTGATGCTTTTGTTCCGAAACGGGGGTTCAGGAGGGGATAAGGCAATTCCCGAGTGCCATGCACTGGTCCAGTCCCTGCAGCAGCAGTTGTGCTTCGTTCCTAGTTTTGCAGCATCCATATGTCAGTTCCAATTGGCACCAAGGCATGGAAGCACAGATTCTGGCAGATGAAGCACTTCATAGTCACTTCTAAGGGCTCTGGACTTTGTTGGCACCACTTGGCAGAGAAAGACTTGCAGCAAGCAAAGACCAGGTGCTGTTTGTTGGAAGAGAAGTCTTTGATGTCCCTGAGACTTCAGAACAGGAGGGAAGCCGGCAAGCCCTTGGAGTCCCTTTGGTTCTGGGGATGTAGAGATGCAGGCCCAATCCTTCTCACTCCCAGGTAAGGAGCGTAGCAGGCAGCAGGGCAGGCACAGTAAAGCAGTAGTCCAGCATAGTCCAGCACAGTCCAGCACAGGGACAGTCCCTTCAGCAGTACAACAGTCCTCCTTCCTAGCAGAATGTCCTCAGGTACAGAAGTGTATTGGTTTGATGGGGTAAAAAGTCCAGTTCTTGTACTTAGTAGTGCCTTTGAAGTGGCCCTGGCTCCAGACAATACAGGGGGTTATGAAGCCCTTTATGTGGGCTCAGAACACTGCCTATTCAGGTGTAAGTGTCGGCCTCTCCCTCCCATCCTGCCCAGGATGGCCATCAGGATGTTAATGGTTCATCAGTCACACCAAAGATCCCTTTGTGTGTGGCTGTCTGGAGGTAATGCACACGAGCCCAGCTGTCAGCCACCCAGATGTGTATTCAGACATAGGCAAAATGCACTAGATGTTTTAAAGTAAATAAATGCCAACTTTCTAAAGGTGGCATTTTCCAGAATTACAATTTAAAATCCAACTTCACCTCAATTTGGGATTTTAGACTGTGATTCTAGAGACACTAAACTTGGGGGTTCCATCTGTTCCCAATTGTAAATTACACTGATAAACTGAGGTGAAGTACTTTTTGTGGTGTTTTCATTGTGTTACTGTATGAGTTACTGCACAAATACTTTACACATTGCCTTCTAAGTTAAGCCTTCCTGCTCTGTGCCAAGCTAACTGAGGGTGCGCACATGACATTTAGGTTGTGTTTTGACTAGGATTGTGGCAGGGTTCATATCTTTGCCAACTAGAGACGCAATTTCTAACATGTTATATTACCTCATCACTCCACTCTCTCATTAAAGTGAATGCTTCTTTTTAAAGGCAAAATAATTAATAAATGAATATAATAATGTAGAAGAATGCTACATGCCTACTTCTGGAATGAAGTGTCCTGGTGCTAGAGTGGAAACCAAAACAGAAAAGGCAAGAGTCGGTCAAACCAGGACACAAATGTAGATATTTGTGAACAGGAAGGTCCTGAGTTGGTTTCAAGAGGTTCTTAAGTATTGTTGGTAATATAAGGCTAAAGGAAAAGAACATGGCCTCACATTCTGGATTTCATAAATTTAGGAATAGTAACCCAAAAAGCATGTTGGGATCTCAGGTCACAAGGCGGTTGATGCCAGGGGAGCAATGTGGCTATATAGGCGTGCTAATATTGAATATGAATTACTTTTTAGCATAGAGTGCTTTAAAATTGGCACTTTCTGGACTGGAAGCAAGGGAGGTCTTGCTCACTCATTGGAAATGGGTGTACATTTCTTTAAATATAATGCAGCCTGGCTGAGGCATTTTACATCAACTGTAATCTATGTAGGAGGAAATTTGGTAATCCTACAGAAAGTGACTAATAATAATATATTCTATTCTAGAAACGATGAAGACTGGTACCATGTCCTTTCCAGATGAGATTGGCATAAAATAACAAATCTTCTTTATGATTTTCAAAAGCCTGACACCCGTTGTGGATGTGGTTTTATTATGCTCTTCAAATAACAAATCAGAACCCACCTGAATGCCCAAATTCCAGGCATAGCCTGTTGGAGTAGGTAAGGTCCCGAAACATTGTCTCAGGGTTTTACTCTAACATGATGATCAATAGCAAATCATCTGCATATCAACAGAAAGGTATAAGAATAGGGCTAATTTAAATTCATATTTTTTGTGGGTACTCTCGAGGTAGGTTGCCTATTTCGTACGTTTTATTATGATAACAGTTTCTTACATCCCTTGGAAATAAATTATTGTCGAATTTTACTGTTATTCAAAACTGCACGATGTGTGCTGGTTTCAATCAGTTAATCGAATACCTTAAATTTAAACTAGAGGTGCGAAAAGGGATCTCTTCCTTATCTTTTTCTCTAAAAAGAAGCAGAGAGACTCAAGGTGGAATCTTTTATAGGTTAGAATCCTAAATCAAGGCAGGATATGTTAGCATTCAAATTGTGCATTATTAAAAGCTTTCCCAGTAACCTTAACTTCCTTTAGTGTCTAAAAGATAACCACACGTGGTCCATCCTAAAAGCGAGCAGTTTGCAGTCCCTTCCAAATCTTAAAAGATGTCAAAGCATTGCTAATTTTAGTTGTCTTGTTGTGATGGCGTCCGGGGATGGCTGCCGCCTCATTTCTTTGAAAACTCCAAGCACTAAAGCACCATGCTTCTATTTTTACGGTATAGAGTTCGCCCAGGTTCAGACTTCCTTATTTTAGAATAGACAGGCTGCACATTCCTTTGCAGACACTTCAACAGAACAGAACTAAGTTTTCCGGCAAAGGAATTCACTAGATGCATTGTCCCCAGAGTAAACGCCGAGCAAGATCTCATCCGCAAGATGTCATTTTCTGACGCTGATATATTGTGCTTTGGAGAATGACAAAGTGCTGTTTTCATAGACTAAACCACGGTGATCCGTTGTGGTTAGCTGTGCCTGCTGTTATTACTTTTATATTTTTCTCTCCGCATTTTACTAATTCAACGCACGTTATTTCATATTTGGCTCACGTATTAAAAAGAAATTCAACTGTTATAGGGTTAGCTCAAATAACTACAACTCGTGCCCTAAGGTAACTATAACTTGCGCCCCCTATGCACAGTTTTTTGTCAAAAAGTTTACTGCAAATACTACATTGATATTATTAAAGATGTTATCAGAGATGTCATGAGTGCTGTAATTTGTCCGATAATTAGCAGTGCATGGCAAGGGTAGTAGTTATAGTTACAGTTACCTTAGGGCATAAGTTATAGTTACTTGGGATAACTCTATATCAGGTGAATTTCTATGGTTTTGTATGTTTAAAATATTAACCCAACTATAACGTCCCTGTATTCTTTATTTTTTTAAGTGCATTTCTATGTTTTTTTAAATTCTATTTCCTAACTATAACATCCCTGTAACATTGTTTTTTTTCTGTGAATTTCTATGTTTTTTAATGTAAAGTAATTTTTATTACTATGAGTTTAATCCAACCACCAGGGTGGGTGGCAGCGGTTGGCCGCAGGGCCAGGTCGCTGCAGCCAACCCCTACAACACCCAAACCTTTGTTGTACATGGTCTTTGGCCGTGTACAGCAGGTGTACGCCACAGAGTTTGTCCAATGGCCAGATGCTGCAGCCAGCCCCCTAACCACTCAACGTCATGCTAGGAGTTGGCTTGGGCCTGTCTCCCTTTGTGTGATAATAGGTGTGACAGGTTGTATCTGGGTGTGAGAGTGGTTGTAAGAGTGTATGAGAGTGGGTGCTTCATTGTCTTAGTGGTTCTGTGAGTAGGTGCGTCAGTGTCTTTTTGGGTCTGTGAGTGGGTGCATGAGGGTTTCAATGGGTCTGTGAGAGACTGAGTGGGTCTGTGAGTGGGTGCGTGAGGGTCTGAGTGTGGCTGTGAGTGGGTGTAATAGGCTCTGAGTGGGTCTGTGAGTGGGTGCATTAGGGTCTGAGTGGGTGTATGTGTTGAAGAAAATAGTGCAGTTGGCATTAGTACCTGGGCCTAGACACTGTACTGCAGCATTTTTTATAGGCCCAGTGCCTGAATGATATGCCTACATGGCAGTCAAATATTTGTACTGGACAATGGAGTTGCACTTACACACATTGGGGCATTTTATACTCTGCTCCGAATGTGCGTCAAAAATTTTGACGCACATTCGGCGCAAACCGTGCACCATATTTAAACTTTGACGCCCACGGACGTCAAAATTCCTCAGTGTGCGCCATTTTTTGGATGCAGGAAACTGCCTTGCATTAATGGCATGCCAAGGTAGCCGTGCCTGCCCAAAAAATGACTTTAAGGCCTGTGCGCCTTATTTATACTCCTGCGTCATTTTGATGCACAGGAGGGGGCGGGCCTTAAAAAACGGCACACAGCCTGATGTGCGCTGTTTTTTAACGCCTGGGTGAGGGCAGGCGTTAAGGGACCTGTGGGCTCACATCCATGTCTCTGACCATGGAAGGAGTCCAGAAGTGTCCTTACCTGTCCCCAGGGACACCCCCTGCCACCCTCGCCCACCCCCAGAGGACAGCCATGGATAGGGGGACCCATCCCAGGTAAGTACAGGTAAGTTGAGGTAATTTTTTTTTATTTTTTTTAAGTGGCATAGGGGGGCCTAATTTGGGCCCCCCTACATGCCACTGTGCCCAATGACCATGCCCAGGAAACCTGCTAAGACAGGAGTCATTTCAATGGGGGTTGTGCGTCACAAAATGGTGCAAGTCCGGTTTGAGGCATGATTTTTGCCTCAAACCTGACTTGCACCATTTTTTTACGCACAACCCCCATTTTCCCCTACGCCGGCGCTGCCTGGTTTGAGTCTTTTTTTTTTACTCTGACCAGTCACAGCGCCGGCTAACGTCATTCCTTAAATAAGGCGCCAGCATGGCATGTAGGAATGGCGTTAGCCGGCGGTAAAATGTTTGAAGCAAACCAGCGCCCGCACAGGTTTGCGTCAAAAAGTAGAAATATGGGCCACTGTATGTAGGAAAAGAAGGGTGTGCTGTGATCATTTAGCTAGGACCAAAGGAAGAGAGGTTATTCCAAGTATCAGCTTCAGAACCACACGTCTATAGCTGTAGCACCAGGATTTTATCCTAAAGATTTGGGCCCCATGGTCAAACGTTTCGAGGTCTTACCAAGAACTAAGGATTTAACATTTCCTTTGAGAGTTGTGTCTGTGTTGAGAGATGGAGAAGGATGGTGTTGGATGTTGTGTATGCTCAGAATTGACAGGGCTGCAGTTCTTGACAAGCTTGAAAGGAAAATGGCTTTACAACTGACAAAAAACAAGGTCCTGGAACAAGTGAGCTCAGAGGTTTGGGCAAAATACAAAAATTAGACAGGATTCTTAAAAACATGGCCTCCCCACAAAGTGACGCGTAAGGAAAATGCAGAACTACCTTATGGGCGTCAGCATAGACTGTCAACTCAGGCAAAGGAGGAAATACAATCAGTGATTGAGTCTCTTTTACAACAGGGTATAATTAAAAAGACCAATCTCCCCTGTAATAGTCCAATAATACCATTGTACAAGGGCGACACTGGACAGTATAGATCCATACAGCATTTACTCCTGATAAACAACACTGTGATTCCCTTAGCACCTGCTGTGCCTGACACCCATACTATATTGTCTTCTATACCTGCAGAAGCAGAGTACTTATTACTGAGTTATTGATCTCTCAAGTGCATTTTTTAGTATTAGTCCAACCAAAGAGTGGGTACCTCTTTGCCTTCACAATAAAAGATACCCAATGTACTTTCACAAGACTGTTGTCCCAAGGCTTCACAGAGAGTCCCACGGTCTATGCACAGGCAGTAAAGACAGACCTGGCCAGCTTACATCTGAAAGGCATTAGTGTAATCTTGCAGTACGCTGATGATCGCCTTGTGGCAGCTCCATCCCTTGAGGCTTGTGAAAAAGACACTGGAGCTCTGCTGAACCCCCTCCAGGAAAGAGGACACAAAGCCTCATTGTCCAAATTTCAGTGCTGCCAAAAAGAGGTGATTCACCTTGGTTATGTGGTATCCAAAGGTACACGCTGCATATTACTTGACAGAATAAAAATGATTCAAAGCGTGGAGCAGCCCCCATCCACCAATAAAGGAATGATGTCCTTCAGGGGGATGATGAACTACTGCTCCCAGTGGATCCCTGAGTAAAGAACCTATGATGCATTCTTGAGGAAATGCTGACCACAAGATGCACCCAACAACATTGTATGGGCTAATGAACTTGCATAATGTTTCAAGAAACTGAAAGTGACATTGTGTACTGCACCAGCATTTAGGCTGCCTGATTACAAACTGCCCTTCCATCTCTACGTGTGAGAGCAAAACAGCATTGCAAATGGTGCGCTGACACAGCACCATGGCTCTGGAAAAAGACCTGTGGCGTATTACTCTGTGACTTTGCCTTCAGCAGTGACTGGGCATCCAGCTTGTTTGAGAGCAGTAGCCACAGCTGCTGTGATGGTAGAGATGAGGGCTCCCATTGTGATGGACTACCTTTGTATTGTTTATGTGCCACATTCGGTACAGTTGTTGTCATCAGCAGCAACACAGCATTTTTCGGCGGCCTGGCTCACAGGTTATGAGGTCAAGTTATTGTCTGACACTAATATCACCATTAAAAAATGCCCACCTGTTAATTTGGCAACATTATTACCTGCAATAGATGATTCTGATGAGACCCCTTACCATGATTGTGTTGAGGTTGTACAAACATGCACCACACCCAGACTAGATTTACAACAAACACCATTAGAAAAAGCAGACTATGAGTGGTGCACTGATGGTTCCTCCAGCAGACTAACAGACACTGATTACAGAGCAGGGTGTGCTATAACAACAGTAGACACCATAATTGAAAGTGCAGCTCTGCCCCCCTGGCACATCTGCCCAGAAAGCTGAGCTGTATGCTGTAACAAGAGCATGCATCCTAGCTGAGGGGAAAACTGTTCACATTTATACTGACTCATGCTATGCCTCTGGAGTTGTCCACGATTTTGGCCAACTGTGGCAGTATTGTGGTTTCATAACAACAGCAGGCCATCCCATTCAAAATGGCCTTTTAGTAAAGAACTTGTTAAAAACAATACTACTACCCAATAGCATAGCAGTCATAAAATGTAAGGCCCATACAGGAGCTAATACCAAGATAGCCAGAGGAAACACCATGGCTGACAAGGCAGCAAGTGAGGGCATCTCACAGCCAGTACAGATGGTGTCCCTAATGGCAAAAAACATTCAAAAAATTCAGCTTATTCAGAGACAATTGTTGCTAGATTATGAGAAGGAAGCACAATGGTCTGCAAAATCTGCTGAGGAAAGAGTGTGGATTGATGTTGGATGTGAGCAAAATGATAAGGGATTATAAGTCCACCAGGATGGGAGACCTGTGGCTCCGCTCAGTATGTTCCTTCCCCTTACAAGGCTTGCTCATGGACCCACTAACATGGCACAATGGGGTATGAATGACCTAATTGGACAGGAATGGTTTGCACCAGGGATAAGAGCCTTCACTGCACAATTCACCTCTCAATGTCTTGTCTGTCCCCAACATACTAAAGGCTGGCCCCCTGCTATACATGATCACTTACCAGTACCACAGGGGATTTTATCAACATCCAAATAGACTTTGCCTATATGCCCCCAGTGATTGAATTTAAATATTTTCTGGTGTGTGTGGATACATTTTCAGAACAGGTGGAGGTGTTTCCCACAAGGAAGAATGATGTGGCAACTGTTGTGCGATGCTAGATGAAAGATATCATACCCCAATTTGGGGTCCCACAGGGCATGAATGGCAACAGAGGGGGTGAATTTGTGGCTGCAGTTGTGCAATAAAAAATAGATTAGCAAAAACAACTGATGCAACAGACCTAAAATGACCTGATGCACTGACTTTAGTGCTGCAAGCCATAAGGGCAACATCATCTAGAACAACCCTTTTGTCCTCCCATGAGGTACTGATGAGGCGGCCTATATCTGTGGGGTTGAAGTTGCCTATTTCAGCATCTCAAGCAGCACTGCTGTGGACAGATGAAAACATTTCTGACTATGCTATAAAGTTGTCAGCAGTCTTGAGGCATCACCATCTCCAAGTGAAGGAAGCTTTGCCCCATCCGTCCTCAGATCCCACACTGGAGACATGGTCATGGTGAGAAAAATAAAAGATGTTTCTTTTAGTTCTAGGTGGACTGGACCACACCTCGTGCTCCTGGTGACGAGGATGGCGGTAAAGGTGTAGGGACATCCTGAGTGGATTCACGGCACAAGGTGCAGATCCGCACCAACAACAACCGAGGCTGAGTTGCCTGCAAAGAATGAGCACCTGCAACCCGTGGAGCAGTGCAACATACCAGAAAAGGGGGAGACAGACCAGAGCATTCCTAAGAGCCACACGGAGGGCCACTCATCAAATATCAGGTGACCCCAACTGATCCAGTTGAGTGAAGTACACAACACAGTCTCAAAGAAAGGTGATGGTCACATCTGCAGAAAAATAGACTGAAGAGGACTCTGCAGAGCAGGTCCGTGAAACCGCCCCTGAACATACGACTGCAGACCAGTAGGAGACACAGAGGACAGCACGCTGCATGCCAATGCCTTACTGACAATTAGAGAAAGTTGTTTAGAACTGAGTAACAGACTTCATATCTATTACTATAATTTCAGAAAAAAAGAAAAATGTGTGTGCTACCCATATTTAGACATTGCAGTACGTGAGAAAGTAGCCCAAGTCTTAGGTCTTGTAAATTGCTGGGTGTGTAGAGAATCATCCAGACACCCCAATCACCCGATTGGCTTACATTGGACACCTGTGCCTATACAGAATTATGCACAAGGAAAGGGATGTCTTATACCAAATGTAACTTGGGACAGTGGAGAAGGAAGGATTGGATGGTACCCACGTTGTACTATACTGCCAAATATTCAAGCTGAATACTCATTGTCACCTACAGTGCAAAACAATGCAGATGACAGTGCTTCTCCTGTATGTATAAAGCGTCAAGTATCAGGATGTAACCCAGCTTCCGTGATACTTCATATTTCTAGCAAGTAGCAATTGTCCTAACATATTAGAATTTGATGATACCACGGGTGATTGTAATATAAGGGACAGACAGTTAATAAGTAGGATCTGGACAACTAAAACACAAGAAAAAAGTTACCTACCCTTTACATTACTGGAACATCACTATTCATGGAGAGACACTTTTGATAACACCTGATGGTCTTCTATACGATCCACTAACTGAGCAAAAAATGATTATGCTAGTGCACCAAATTGATTTCTAAAATATGAGAATATCCTTTATGGTCAGCTCGCGGCTCTTACATGGCACCGTGGGCAACTGTTTCTTTTATAAATTCTCCATGGATTGATTATAAATGGTATGATCAATTTCAGAACTCTTTCCCTGAGGGGGTAGGCCTTCCTCCCAATATCTATCACACATTGGACACACAGTTACAGGGCAGTATGTATTTCATTTGTGGAAATAAGGCTTACAAGTTGCTTCCTCTGCACTGGGAAGGCATGTGTGCTATTTCTTATCTAACACCAAACATTTCAGTTGTGCCACATATTGCAGCACATGAGCCATTAAATTTGGGAAGTTTCGCTCATAGGTATAAAAATGATATACATACACCTATTCTAGAGGCTAGACAAGGTCTATTTTTTGAGCTAATGCGTATATTAATTCCTGGATATGGAGTATATGATTTGGAATTGGCCCTTGTTTACATGTCTGCTGAGCTAGCCATAGCACCCAATGCAACAAGAGATGAACTTCAAGAGTTGCAGGTGGAAATAAATTCAGTGGCTGCCATGACTATTCAACATAGAACTGCACTTGACCTCCTGATACTCCAACAAGGAAGACTGTGGGGGTCATTACAACATTGGCGGTAAAAGCCGCTTACTGCCGTGCAGAAGCCCGCAAACACACCGCTGCGGCCGCGGAATTCCGCCACGGTCATTATGACCCACAGCTTGGAATCCGCCAAAATCCAGACACCCACACAAGTCTGCCACACCAAAGGTCAGTGATAAACTGGCGATAACAAAACCTCCACCATCACGCAAACAGGAATACGCCCAAACTATCACGACCCACAAATCCACACGGCGGTCTTTCAACCACGGTATTCCTTTGGCGGTAGACACCACTGCGCTCAAAACACACACACATTTACAAAACACATCCACATTGGAGAATTCGAAATACACACACCTGATACACAGACACACACAACTCCCACACATCCAATACAATATAAAACACACCCCCACATCACCCACAAACCCTTACGTCAACAATTGCGACAGAAGGCCAGAGAGCGACACCACCAGAAAGAACAATAGCATCCACAGGCACTCAACACCATCACTCACATCCACGCAGCTCTAAATGTCACCCCACACATCACAACACACACCACCCCACACATAACCCACACCACCTCATGGCCCGCAAAGACACCCCTGGTTCTCTGAGGAGGAGCTCAGGGTCATGGTGGAGGAAATCATCCGGGTAGAGCCACAGCTATTCGGATCACAGGTGCAGCACACCACCATAGCTAGGAAGATGGAGCTATGGCAAAAAATCGTGGACCTGGTCAACGCAGTGGGACAGCCCCCAAGAACACGGGATGACATCAGGAACAGGTGGAACGACCTACGGGGGAAGGTGCGTTCCGTGGTCTCAAGACACCACCTTGTGGTTCAGAAGACTGGCAGCGGACCCCCACCTCCTCCCCCAGAACTAACTACATGGGAGGAGCAGGTCTTGGCTATACTGCATCCTGAGGGCCTCGCAGGAGTAGCTGGAGGAATGGACTCTGGTAAGTCTAATCTTAACTATTACAACCCCTACCCTACCTGCATGCTATCACATACCCCCACCCTAGCCCTCACTCCCATCACTCCAAATCCTCACAAATGTCCCAATATCACAAACCACCCATCCCAACACCAGGCCCTGCATGCAACACCAAAGCATGGACACCCATCGCCAAAGCATGTCCACTGCACATACCCATACACCCCACTAAACCATCATCACACAAGGTCCCACACAGGAATGCAAGCACTGGGGTACACAGTCACCCACCCATTGCACACCATGGCACACACCAATGCAATAATCATGCTTTTACACCCCTGCAGGACTCCTACCCAACGTCACCAGACACGAGAGTCCAGACATGTCCACTCCAGCCACGGAAGAGGCCCACAGTGATGACAGCAGCTCTGTCCAACTGGATCTAGATGAGCAGCCCAGCCCATCTGGGACCTTGGGACAGTTGGGTCCCCTCACACTGGCACAGGCCACTACAGAGCTACCCCCCTCAGGAAACACCAGCACAGCACCCACCCAGCGGGCCCATCCCTCTGTCCCCAGGACATGTCAATCAGAAGTGTGTCCACCAGTACAGGGAACCCAGGCTAACCTACCACCCCAACAACACCAGGGGCTTTGGGGCAGTGGCAGTGGGCACACGGTTCAGGGTACAGAGGCCCAGGAACACAGGGGAACTGGGAGGGCTGCTGTGCGACAGGGGGAGGACAGGCCCAGGGAACCCACTCTCTACGAGGCCCTCTCCAACATCATGGGAGCCTACCACCATTCCCAGAAGACAATGGCAACGGTATTGGCCAAGTTTCAGGAGACCCAGCGGCTGCAGGAGGAACAGTATCTGGGCTTCAGGGAGGAACTGAAATCCATCAATTCCACCCTGGGCACCATTGTAGGGGTGCTGAAGGAAATCTCAACAACAGGAGGGACACTGTGGCACAACAAGGGGCCCCTGACACTAGCCTGGATGATGAACTGCCCACCACCTCCACCGGCACTAGTGTACAGGAGGCACCACCACAGGACCACAACACAATGCCAAGACCCCCGCCAAGAAATGAGACCACCCTGAATGTCATCCTTCTATCCCACTTTGTCACCCTGTCCATACTTAAACTGCCCCAGCTCTACTTCCTATGCCCCTTCGGACAATGCACCTGTGAGACTAATAGACTGGACTCTGCCATGGACATTCCTCCACCATCACCCCTGACCATTTTACAACCCCCTCCACTATTTAGCACTTAAATAAACACCCTTAAATCACAAAACTATCTGGAGTCAGTCTCTGCTTTCACAATTGTGTATTTGCAATAACTGAGGGAAATAGCAATGTCCATTGTATTGTCAACATACCTATGTCACACAGCTCTAGTCCATGCGGAAACAAAGCAGATGTCACACAGTGGGACCCACATCTATGAAATCGTAAGGGAAAGTGACAACTCAGTGAACATACACTGGGTGAAAATGACAGACAGATGAGAGGTAGTAGAATTAAATCAGATGTAGCAGGCAGTGTTGTCTTCTTACCTGTGTCTCACTGGAAATATTGGTGGATCACCGTGTTCCTGTTGTCTATATCCTCTTCTTCTGCTTCCTCGTCTTCACTGTCCACAGGCTCACAGCTGCCACAACACCTCCATCTGGACCATCCTCCTGCAGAAAAGGCACCTGTTATCGCAAAGCCAAGTTGTGAAGCATACAGCAGGCCACGATGATCTGGCATACCTTCTTTGGTGAGTAGAATAGGGAACCACCTGTCATATGGAGGCACCGGAACCTGGCCTTCAGGAGGCCGAAGGTCCTCTCTATAATTCTCCTAGTTCGCCCATGGGCCTCATTGAAGCATTCCTCTGCCCTTGTTCTGGGATTCCTAGCAGGGGTCAGTAGCCATGACAGGTTGGGGTAACCAGAGTCACCTGCAAATGGCGAGGGACAACTGTTAGACACACACTAACTCATTTGGACATACCCAGACACCTATTCACGCTGTATAGGGTCCATGTCCTCACCTAATAGCCACACACGGTGCCTCTGGAGTTGCCCCATCACATAAGGGATGCTGCTATTCCTTAGAATGTAAGCGTCATGCACTGAGCCAGGAAATTTTGCATTCATATGGGAGATGTACTGGTCGGCCAAACACACCACCTGCACATTCATCGAACAGTAACTCTTCCGGTTTCTGTACACCTGTTCACTCCTGCATGGGGGGATCAAGGCCACATGTGTCCCATCAATGGCACCTATGATGTTGGGGATATGTCCCAGGGCATAGAAGTCACCTTTCACTGTAGGCAAATCCTCCACCTGAGGGAAAACGATGTAGCTCCGCATGTGATTCATCAGGGCAGACAACACTCTGGACAACACGTTGGAAAACATAGGCGGGGACATCCCTGATGCTATGGCCACTGTTGTTTAAAAAGACTCACTTGCTAGGAAGTGGAGTACTGACAGCACCTGCACTAGAGGGGGGATTCCTGTGGGATGGTGGATAGATGACATCAGGTCTGGCTCCAACTGGGCACACAGTTCCAGGATTGTGGCACAATCGAGTCTATAGGTGATGATCACATGTCGCTCCTCTATTGTTGACAGGTCCACCAGCGGTCTCTACACCGGAGGATGCCGCCATCTCCTCAGCGGACGTTGCCTATGGAGGAGAACAGAGAGCACAGAGTCAACCAACTCTGAGGTACTTAAACACAAGTTAATCGGAAAATGTTTGCAAATCGACATATGGCTGTATTAGTGTTTAAGTAAGGCCTAGATATGTGTGACGCAGTCCAAAATAATGTCATGTGGGCCTCTGAAATGGCGGCTGCCTGACCAGTAAAGTGCGGCAAGGGGATATGAGGTAACTGCACTGGCGATGTACACCGTCGCGGTAGGCTGTCAAAGACCACGGTGCAATCCTGCATTGGTTAACATTGGACCCTATGGGTCCCAGGAGCCAATAACGATGTGACCCAGCGGTGATGGTACACACTGCCGCAGACATGACCGCCAGTTTCCCTCTGTTCAATCACTCGATACCTGATCTTCAACAGGAGAGGACCTACACTGCAAGTGCTGCAGTGACCCCAGTCTGGAAGAGACAATGGCTTGTGTGTCTGGAGAAAGGGCCCCTGCCTTCAGCACGGAGGAGTTGGAGAAACTAGTGGATGGGGTCCTCCCCCAGTACACGCTACTCTACGGTCCTCCAGACAAACAGGTGAGTACACTGTGAGCATGCTGTATGGGCAATGGCTGTTTGGAGTGGTGTGGATGAAAGATATGGGGGAGGAGAATGAGGCGTGCATGAAACGACGGTTAGTGCATGTGCGTCATGGCAAGGGTAGGGATGCGGGCCAATGACTGTGACGGCGCGGACAGTTATATCTTCTCCTTTTCCCCTGTACTCCTGTAGGTCAGCTCCCACCAGAAAGATATTTGGCGTGCCATCGCCAAGGAAGTTCGGACCCTGGGGGTCTACTACAGATGGAGCACCCACTGCCGGAAAAGATGGGAGGACATTCGCCGCTGGAGCAAGAAGACGGCGGAGGCCCAGCTGGGGATGGCCTCCCAATGTGGAAGGGGTGCCCGTCGCACCATGACCCCCCTAATGTTCCAGATCCTGGTGGTGACGTGCCCGGAGTTGGATGGGCGCTTGAGGGCATCACAGCAGCCACAAGGGGATGAGTACACTCTCATTCAGCTGACTCAGCATGCATTGTAGGTGTCTGGGTGGGGGAGGTGGGCAGTTGGTTCCCCTAGGCCAGGGCGAGTTCAGTAGGCAAGGTCCATTCTGAAGGAAGGCCCTGTGGCATCCCACCCCACCTGTGTACAGAGCCAACTACACCTAGTCAGGCTCTTGTGACATCCATGTGGGCAGCAATCGGGCATAGCCTTGTAACCCATGTCCCTGTGATTGATTAGGGAACTCCAAGTGCACAGCGTAGTGCAGGGGGCTTCTGTTTCTGTAGTGTCCGCCAACGGTAGCGGTATTGCATGCACTCAACATGTCTTTCTTCTTTCTTCTTTCTCACCCCCCCCCCCCTTTTTGTGGTCTCCCTGCTCTTGTGTGCATCAGCATCATCAGGCAGAGGAGCAGAGGCACCGGAGCAGGAGGGAGCTATATCCCACATGGCCCTGGAGGGCGACACAACGGAGTCTGAATTCACCAGTGGGACGGAGGGCCACCAGCACCGCTGAACAGGACACCGCCGCCACCAGCACCGCTGAACAGGACACTGCCGCCACCAGCACTGCTGCCAAGGACACCGCCGCCACCAGCACCGCTGAACAGGACACCGCCGCCACCAGCACCGCTGCCAAGGACACCGCCGCCACCAGAACCGCTGAACAGGACACCACCGCCACCAGCACCGCTGAATAGGACACCGCCCCCACCAGCACCGCTGAACAGGACGCCGCCGCCACCAGCACCAGCACCGCTGAACAGGACAACGCCGCCACCAGCACCGCTGAACAGGACATCGCCGCCACAAGCACCGCAGGCCAGTGAGCGCCAAAGATTCTGACGCTACTGAGGCCGCCATGAGCAGGATGAAGCACTCTGGGCACCAAGCCCCCTCCAGAACCAGTGGAGAAAGGCATCCACTACCTCAGTCCTTGGCAGGATGAAGCACTCTGTGCACTGAGCCCCCTCCAGAACCAGTGGAGACTGTTATCCACTTGAGAGACTGTGGCTTTGCACTCCCCAGGATGCAGCAGTGGGCAACCCACCCACTGTAGAGACTTGAGAGACTGTGGCTTTACACTCCCCAGGATAAAGCAGTGGGCAAACCACCCACTGTAGAGACTTGAGAGACTGTGGCTTTGCACTCTCCAGGATGCTGCAGTGGGCAAACCACCCACTGGAGAGACTTGAGAGACTGTGGCTTTGCACTCCCCAGGATGCAGCAGTGGGCAAACCACCCACTGGAGAGACTTGAGAGACTGTGGCTTTGCACTCCCCAGGATGCAGCAGTGGGCATACCACCCACTGGGGAGGCTTGAGAGATTGTGGCTTTGCACTCCCCAGGATGCAGCAGTGGGCAAACCACCCACTGGAGAGACTTGAGAGATTGTGGCTTTGCACTCCCCAGGATAAAGCAGTGGGCAACCCACCCACTGGAGAGACTTGAGAGACTGTGGCTTTGCACTCCCCAGGATTGTGCAGTGGGCAAACCACCCACTGGAGAGACTTGAAAGACTGTGGCTTTGCACTCCCCAGGATAAAGCAGTGGGCAACCCACCCACTGGAGAGACTTCAGAGACTGTGGCTTTGCACTCCCCAGGATAAACCAGTGGGCATGGAGCCCCCTCATGGATCTGGCGTTGTGCACTCATCCGGCTGAGGTGCCCCCCCTTCCCTTCACCCTGAGGTGCCTGTTTTATTTCTATCTGATGCCCTAGCAGTGTTCTCTCCATCTTGTTCGGGTATTGAGTGTGGGCCTCACCCATGCATTTTGGGCCCAGTGGTCCACGGACTATGATAGTGGAATCCCTTGGACTTGTATTCTTGGTGTATGTATTTGTTTATAGTGTAAATATCTTTATATAGGTATATATTTTTGATTTATGTATTTGAATATATTACAATCATTCGACTCATTTCCTTTTGTCCTTGCATTCTTCCAGTGGGGGGTTGGGGGGTGTAACTGTAATGTATCATGATGTATTAGTGTGTGTGTTGTCGTGGGTGAGGGTGGGGGTGGGGGTGCTGCATGTGTGTGTCACTCTCTTTTCCCTCCCCCCTCCCCTGTGTCGTAGGTGCAGTACTCACTGTGGTCTTTGCCGCTGTCTTTGTTGTTCCTGGTAGAGAAGCAGGAAGATAAAGGCTGGCAGTATCTGGAGCTCGGGTTCCATGGCGTCCTGATTCCTCGTGGGGTGTGTAGAGGTGAGCGTTTTCCCTTCCAAATCCTGTTTCCGCTGTGTTTTTGTTCGCAGTGAGTCCGTCCCGGAAAAGGTGGCATACTGGACTGTTGTAATTCTGTGGGCGGTACATTGTCCTCTGCCTTTCTGTTGGTGGTTACCACCACGGTGTGTTTTTGTTCGCGGTGAGTCCGCCCCGGAAAAGGTGGCAGACTGGACTGTTGTAATTCTGTGGGCGGTACATTTTCCTCTGCCTTTCTGTTGGTGGTTACCGCCACGGTGTTCGTTTGTACCGCCTTGGCGGTCGGACTGTTAAAGTGGCTGTCTATGTTGGAGGTTTCCTCCACGGTCTTGATTCCATTTTTTTTTTCCGCCGGCCTGTTGGCAGTTTTACTGCCACTTTAACACCGACCGCCAGGGTTGTAATGACCACCTGTGTGTTTTATTGAATTCCTCTTGCTGTCATTTTTTAAATGAAAGTGGAAACATAGCAAGGGATGTCGCCCAAATTAAGAAAACAGTTAGAATATTTCATGGAGCAGACACAATTTCTGATTCTGATGATTGGTCCTGGCTTTGGTCATGGTTACCAACAGGACGGTTGAAGAGCTTAGTTCCAGCAATATTCAGTATATTTAGAACAATAGTAGTACTTGTGTTGTCTCCAATGTTGTTGCTCGATGCTTCAGCAATTCTGTAGTAAGAACATTTATTCATTTTCTGCAGTTAAAGTTCTACCTCTTACAGAGCATGAGCTAGCCCACAGATATCTTAGAATACAACAAGATGTAGAGGAGGCACATAAAGAAATTTTAATTTAATGACTATAGATCTATAACACATTAATGCTTTGGGTACTAGCATATCATTTTGTCTATGTTTAAATAATGAATATCTCATAGGTGCATAACTAGATGACAATATGTATATTTCCTCTAAAAAATGTGTAATGCCATTCACAGATATGTATTTGATACATTGATAGTACTATGTTTTTGCCATGTACATACATAATATATTTTTACAGTTGTGTTTGATATTACTATACAAAGTGAGGGATTGTTGCTGGCTATATATATATGTATATATATATATATATATATCCACGTTTGTGCCTATAGATATGATACTTGAGTTCCAATTCTCTCCTCCATTATCTTAATCCCAGTAAGAAGCTATTTATTATTTTCTCTTACCAAGAAGCGTGGTCCTCTCATTCACAGAACAATACCACTCATCCACATTACTATTTTACATTGTCCCAGGACTTCCCTCCTGACCTCTCTGACACCATAGACTGCTGTGCAAATAAACCTCTCCAAGCTATGTTGTTAAGTTTAGCTCAGTCTCACACTTTAAGTTCTGCCAGTCAGCAACCCATCCCCCCTTTTTATTTGGGTCCACCTGTTGTCTGTTCACTTCTCCATGCTCACTCTGCATTATGTATATTTTACTCTGTGGACTTGAAGTTTTGTATATGCAGCATTTTTTTTTATATGCGTGCCCATGTTTGGACTATGCCCCCTTTTGGGGTTTTGCTGTGACAGCACTTATTAACATATATAACTGCCTGATTTATATGCTTCAGGGCAGAAGTTGCTTGCTTGTAAGATGTAACACTGGGATGTGCATCTGCCTTCTGCCTTGGACTGCCAATAAACCTTAGTACCTCAACAAACATTTCATCTGTTCCAGAGCCTTGCCTGGTGTTTGTGTTTTCTTTGCGTCACTCTGATGAGGGTTGGAAAAGTAGTTTCCCTAACAGTATGAGTGGAAGAAAGAGATTGAAAGAGAGAGAGAGATAGATAGAAAGAGAGTGAGAGGGAGAGAGATGAAGTGTTGTTTAGGCTTTGATGGATTAAATACTAAGAGCACCTCATCTCTGCCCAAGAGCAAAGATGATTGTAGCAACTGGGCGCATGACCTAATGACTTCTCAGGGAAATCGTAGTGTATCAGATCTCATTGTTTTCTCTCAGTTACATTAGTCTCACACATGCTAAGACAAACAGAGGCAGAGAATGGTTCAATAAGATGTATTGAAACAACTGCTTCTTAGATAAAATGTCATGAATGGCAATAATTAGAATGATGAAACAAGCTAGGAGCAAAACGATGACAATAAAAGAGAAACACAGCTACCTAAGCTATGTTAGAGCACAGCATGATAAGTTCTAATCCACCCTTTAGGACCCCCCTGGGAAGACATCATCCCCCATTCCTGAGCAAGGAAGCTTGTTGTCTATAGAGGCACCATCCCCATGTAGGCCAGGGAACTGAGCAAGCAGCTGCAGCAAGGTCAATCAGCATGTAGTTTTGGTCATCTGGCTAGTCTCCCTCTAACGTGCATGGGACAGAGAAGTGCTATTATCATAAAAAAGCTGATGCCAGGTGCATGGGCTCTGCATGGGCATCAAGGGGCACAGCACAACACAACACCAACAACCTTTGCATGGGGATACACCGCCATGCCAAGGCTGCTGGAAATGCTGAAGCAGACCACTAGGGTAGGGTTGAATGTAAAACTGGTCTGGTGTCACAGGACAGCTGGTATTGTCAGAATGTAAACTAGAGGGCAATGCTCAGTCTAAGGCCATTAGCTCAAGTGGCATTTACCAATGCCAACAGTTGCCACTACTACCTGTGCTGTGTGTGCTGGTCAATTAGGAAATGGCAGTTAGGTGCCCAATGCACAAACACACTCAAAATGAGGGTTCAGTATGACTATGTGATCAATCCCTATCCAAGTGCAACTCCTGTCAACTGCTCATAGACTCAATAACCTAAGGCACTGTCACATACATTATGATGTACACTGCAGGAATCTCATACCCATGCTGCCCATTCCTGGGTTTACCCCTGAGCCTGTGTCACAATAGCTGCAATGCCACCATGTAACATCTCAGGAGGAGGACATATGTGTGTAGTTAGGCAAAAACACCTGCACAGTCACAAGAGGTGATGGAACTCTGCCAGGCCCATTAGTGCAATGCAATGTAGCACACATACACAAATATCAACATGAGAAACTACCAATGGTGACACCTGTATTGTTTCATGGAAATGCAATACATTGTATGGTGCTAGGTCTCAGCACCAAATAGGTTTCTGTGAAAAATTATCGACTGTAACAGGGCCATATAGTTATGTGTGGTGCATGTAGCATAAGCACACCAACAATCATTGCAAGGCCTCACCTTGCTAATGGAAGAAGAGGGAGGGTTGAGGAGGACAAGAAGGTAGCAAGCCACAATTTTGACAGAACCCACACCTAGAAGATGTGATGCAGACAATTCCCAAAATGCCCACACTACATGTGACAGGGCAGTTTGGGGCATAGTGCTGAGAGACTGCAAACATTAATGACAGGAACAATGCATTGGAACCAAGATAACAATGTACCACCAATTCAGCGATGTCACATTACAACTGGCACAACACAGACACTAACTGTACAATATCTCATTGCAGATGACGATGGCTCTCCTGTGGATCTGTCTGTCCTGGACTACCCTGATGACCTGGATGACGAGCTGACAATCATCAGCCAGGAAAGCCTCTAAGATGCCCTGGGAACCCTCCAGACACCACCTCCAGTCACAAGGAGGAGCACACATGTATCAGCCATCCCAGAGGACCCACCCACCACCCCAATAGTACGACCTGCCAGCTCAAACACAGCTAAGGACTCTGATGACACAGGGACCACCTTTGAGAAGAGAGTAGTGGGAGTACAACAGGAGCAGGCCAAGGAAGTGCGTGTGGGGAAGCAAACTATGGCAGCCATCCTTGAGGGGGATGCACATGTGCATTATGACATCCGCAGAAAAGTCAGCATCCATACAAGTCACAAAATCCCTACTGCAAGGAGTCCAACAGTGTGTGAGGGACCTCACCACTGCTGTGAGGGAGTTGCCACAACACCTGCTCTCCCAATCTTGCAGCTGCATGCATGACAACAATCTGGACTCCATGCTCCTGGAACTGGCATCCCTCAGGGCAGACATGGCTGCCTACCACAGGAAGTTGCTGCCATACTCAATAATCAGCAGATCCTCCTTGCTGCAGTTAGGCCAAATGTACTTCCACAGATGGCAGCTGCCGGGAATTTGGAGTCCACTTCTTCGACCGCTGAAGTGTGTGTTACCCCCTCAAACCCACCACCACCACCTACAAGGGCAGAGGAGATGACATACACATAAGAAGATGAAGATGTGGAACAGATCATCTTCACCCATAGGAGTACCCTGTAGCACCAGCCAATGCCACATGGGCACTGATTTTCCTTTGTCCTGTGCTTGACAACATGCCAGTGTTGCCACAGTTGGTGACATGCACCCTTCACCAACACAATGTTAACCTTACCACTATGGACTGTAATTGTCCCTCACTACTCATTTGGCAATTCATGTTCCTCTGCACTGAATGACACTTCATCTCAGCATGTCCAATGACATGTCCCTCAACCTTGCACTTGTGTAGCGTCACAATGGAATGGTTTACGCTAATGGGGTCACAAACCTGGACTATGTAAATATCGCACTACAGCACTTTAAAATAAACAGCACCTACAGAACAACTTTGTCTCTGGCCACATCCCCTACAAGAAAGTCATTGTGTATGTGACATTTGCTTTAAAAATACATGCCTCACCCACAACATACAGCAGGAATGGCTGTGTAAGAGTGTTTGGCCAATAACATCAGCTGGGAGTACAATAAATACACATAGGTTTTGAAATGTGTATACTTGACCTCATCTGAAATTGACACTACTCAGTTTAGCAGTGTTCACATGAACATTAGGCTGCAGTCAGATGTCCCACAGTGCCCACCATTCCGACACAGGACACAAACGATGACAGCTTTAAAACCAGACCTGCCTGTCCAATACATGGGAACCATAGTCACGTTGAGTGGTGGGTACAATGGATGCAGATGCATAGAGATTTAGAAATGTTGTAGCTGCCAATGTGACAGTTCAGTTGGAAGTGGAATTAACATGCCAAGAGAGGGATGTGGATGGAGGATGGAATATACAGGCCAACAGACAATTGGCACTGTACACTCATGCAAAGACCCTGCGCCCCAACCATATCACACATGAAGTAACGAAGTACCTAAATCTTTAATAACTATGTACAAAACAGAACTTAAAACTATGTAACACACCTATACTAACCGAATCTATCCTAACTATACATTACCCACAACTGGCCCTAACTACCCTATGCTAAACTTACATACCACATTTAACAACACACTCTAACCATTTGTCCCCCACCCCCCTTATATGACGAGACACATGTAGGCGAACATATACTAACCTAAACAGATACTAACAAATACTAAACAAATATATTTTTTTTTGTGTTTTCTTACATTTTTATATATATTTTTTTTTTAATTAAAGTATACAAAAGCCCTAACATTAACAAACAAACTAACATGTAACAATATGAAACCCCCACCTACTTATCCTATCTAACCTACTACCCTCTTCTAACCTATCACGAAACCCCTTAAACCCACTAAAAACCTGTATAAGGAATGAGGTGGGAGGTGGGGGATTTAGAGGTGAGGGGTGGCAGGAGTTCAGAGGTTTGCCCTCCTCAGAGTCTCCTTTATAGATTTGAGCCTCCGGGAATGTTTGTCCACGTCCCGCTGTAGAGTGTCAAGCTTTTTCAAAACTTTTTGCATGTCCGTTTGGAGCTGGGACACAGTGGCCATGTCCAATGCAGCAGATGTGGTGGTGTGCGTTGCAGAGGTTGTTGCTCCTGCAGGTGTGGTGGTGGGTGGTGCTGAAGTGGAAGGTGCAGCAGGTGTGGAGGTTGTTGGTCCCAAAATTGACGGTGCAGCAGGTGGGGCTGATGTGTTGGTGGCTGCTGTGCTACTGGGTGAAGTTGTGGTGGTGGCTCCAACAGTTGTGGCCAATGCCAGTCTGAAAGCCCGCCATTCTCCTGTGGCTCCCTCTCTCTGATAGAGTCTTGCCATCCTCAGGTACCCAGACTTGACATCCAAGATGTGTCTGTATGTCAATGTCCACTTCTGGAAAATCTCTGATCTCTGCTATATTCATGTTGGCATCTGTAAAAATTAGACAGGCAGCCATCAGTGTCATCATTGTGTGATAGATGTACAGATGATAATCTAACACTCTCCCTCAATTTGCACATGCAGTCTAAATCACACTACATATGATATAATGTCCCTGACTAATGAAATGGCAACGCTACCATCCCATCAAGTATTTAACAGCACAGCAAAGCACAACAAGAGGTGTACCAGATAAAGTGATCTGTGCATTTATGTAGCGCAATGTGTCACAATGCAAATGCAGCAACTACTTCGCATGGGCCAGGCCGACTAATCTTTATCATCTGAATCAACCTCAAGGCAACCAAGACCAGTGATTTGTAGATGTAATTGGCAGGATGGTATCCAGTTGCTAATCCGAATAGGTCAGTGTTATTTGTGACACATGCATGCTTGAATGAGATGACTGCTACCTACACTGTGACCATCACATCTACCCACATATATGTTCTTCCCCTACACCTGTGCCTCAGGGGGGATGGGCATGCAATACATCATCACAACTGTTGAGGACAACCACAAAGGCATATCCACTTGTACATGGATTTAATAAGTGGAACACATGTGAGGAGGGCTGTCACCTAGGAATGAGGTATCCATATGTCAAT
The DNA here is from genome assembly GCF_031143425.1 of Pleurodeles waltl. Classification (NCBI taxonomy): domain Eukaryota; kingdom Metazoa; phylum Chordata; class Amphibia; order Caudata; family Salamandridae; genus Pleurodeles; species Pleurodeles waltl. Next base: position 920,918,755 of record NC_090447.1, read on the forward strand.
CACATCTACACTCATGTGTCCAGTTGTGGACAACCATCAACACCTGATCTGCCAACACATTTCCAAAATTACCCACATTGATTCCAGCACACGTCTGGCCTTGGCCTGCATGCACGCCTACTACATACCACAAAAGTGTCACATAAATGGAGTACAACTTATGGGGCTAGATCCTGGTGGGCAGTTACCCATACAGTCCTACATGTACATTACAATACAGGGATGCACAATTTTGTGTGGAAAACTGATGCAACGCTGTCATCTGAAAATGAGGGTATGACTTAGTGACAATATTCTGACACTGGAGCACATCCAAGTCACATGTGGGCCTACATGTAGCTACTAATCACCTTGTTCACATGCTGCTGCCTATTGTGCAGCACAAGACCCCGAAGATATGACACTCTGCCTGTGAATGTCGATCCCTTGCATGGAACACTATTTCAACATCCAGTCAAGTAATGTATCAGATCACGTGCCAGATCATCAAATCTTCAATGAGTGCAACACACGAGTCACTCACACAACAGCTGCAATCACTACACCGGACAGACATTATCATACTTACTGGATACGTCAGGGTCCTGAAATTGAGACACTTCCCTGGTCCACCTGTAAGACAGGGAAAGGAAATATATGCTCAATGTCAGATCACTGTACAAACGTGTGGACAGCGTATCCCAGTGTGTAACATTTTATATGAGTGAGCTGCTGTTCCTGCATGTAGACACTCCAACAGACATACCACTGCAAACTCACATTGACACTCCAGTGAGTGATAGACACACATCTGCACACATGCACTGGGCCTAACAATCATATGGTGCTAAATCTGACTACAACCATTTGTGGCTAATCCATTTCAGATGGTGCCCCATGTCATGATTTTTAATTGGGTGGCAATTTCCCTGGTGCACTGCAATACAAGTGACTCAGGTATTGTAACTTCTGCATCAAGGGACATTGAGTTACTGTGTGATGGACATATGGCTCAATTTTCAGTCAGCAATTATCATGCATTCAGTGGTCCATAACCGATGTGTCACAGTTGTATGCAGGTAACATATGCCCCATTAGCAGTGTCCCCTAAGCCGTATATGCCCCCTTTGCCAACATGATGGCAGGGATCATGTGTGTGTAATGATGCAATGTAGCACTAAACATGAATAGGCCACTTTGCTGCCCCAATACAGTGAAATGTGTTATGCTGACAGTGTCTTACTTGATCATCATTGACAGAATGCTTGAGTACAGGTGTTGTCATTGCACCTGAAATGTGTTTCTCAGGGCCACATGTACCAATAAAAGGTTTTTGTGAGTCACACATTGCAAGACTTAGCAACTCGCAATTTGCAAATAGGATGATCTGTGGTACAATACTGTCAATGACACTGTTTGCAAATCACAAATGGGGTAGCAAATGACCTGCCTTATGAATTTTGATGAGGTAGGTCTCATTTTGTAAACCTCTTGGGAATGGCGGCACTCACAGGAATGCTGGCCTGCTGGACTCAGCAGACGACCATGTATGTGACTGCTTTAAAATAGAGATGTGTATTTTCATTTAAATGTAGCCTTATTTCATCAGGGGTAAACAGAAAGCATTTAAAAAAACAATATTATGACTCAAGTACTTTTTCTGAAGCATTCAGTGGTCCGTGGGACAACTTCCTGCTCAGGAACAATTTTTGAGCATGCATTCACAAAGGGGAAGGGATCCCATGGGGACCCTTCCCCTTTTGCAAATGGGGTAGCACCAAATTGAAATGGCTGGTAAATGCAACTGTTTAGTGCCAGCATTTGTGGTCAACAAAGAATCAATTAGCGGACTGCGTCTCGCTAATAGGAAAGGAACGCCCCTTCCTAAATGCCACTAGCAAACCCTGTTTTGTGATTGGGCAATGTGATAGCAGAATGGCAAAATTGGGGGGGGTGCATTTGAATGGACATTTTTCCTGATGTAAACTCACTAAATCTGAAAACTAGGCCTTTTGTGAGAATTAAAAATAGCTTGGTACATGTGGCCCGAAGTAATAGTCGGACAGGACTCAACAGAGCTCAAGACTGCATTGGTAACATGTATAGACTTGCGGAATACATTTCAGTACTGGGACACTAACAGTTTGCGCTACTTGCATTCAACATGGCCAAAAACATTTCATGCAGCACGTCAAGACATCTGCTACTGTCACTCAGGAGCATTCTACTGTACACAATTGTCAATGTGATACTTACCTAGAGGGCCACCGATCACCACACCCAGGGGGTCTAGCAGGTCCTGTTCTCGGGCCACCAGGTCAGCCCAGTGATGTTTCAGCTGGTGCTCATTCCTTGTTTTGTTTGGGTTGGCAGAGCACCTTGCCCCACCACAGCCGCCTTGCCTCTGTGTGACACCCCTGTATCACATGCCCACCCATCTCCAGCATCAACGGTAGAAAGTGGCACACCAGCCACACAAAGGCCCCAAGCTCCTCCTCACCCATACGGGTCAGCCTCACCCTTCCCGACATGTCCGTGCACAACAATTTAAACAATTAAAACAGAAAAAGGGGAAAAGGAAGGAAAATTCATGTGAAAAAAGGAAACGTACAACCCAAACTACGAACCCCAACTAACCTAACTAATGTAATCCCCAAACAGACACCCAACAGTACAAATACAATCCAAAAAACACTAAACTACACAAAAGCACTTAAACAGGTACAATATACAAATATAATACACACAAAGACACAACAGAGATACCACACGATACAAGGAACACAATCCAGACACAAGCAACACCAAGACACAGCCACACAGTCAAGAAAAAGCACAGGCTGTAAAGTGAAAGTGAAAGTACACCCACAGTACCATGTCTGTAAACAGGATTTCCTATTACATCACTTCCTGTCTACTTTGCAGCCCGTTTTCCATCTTGTGTGTATGTTTTTTTGACTCATACGATGTTTGCGTGAATATTTTTCAACGAATAACGTACATGTCGGGCAAAATACAACATATTACCGGGAATCTTCTATTTTAATGGATATTCGCATGCGTGTGGTGCGCTGGTGGAATTAACGCTAAGGGCCCATGTAGGTTTAGTTAGCGTTTGCGTTGTTTTGCGACGCATTTGCGTACATTTATGTTTTACTCAAACTGTGTTTGCAGGCTTTTTAATTATTTAACATGCATGCACCCTGTATCAAGATGGAGATAGGGTGGTATGGCCTGCAGTGTGTGGTCTAGTGGTTGGCCATATGTGGTAGAGCATGTAACTGTGGCCCAGATTTATACTTTCTTTGAGCCGCATTTCCTTCATTTTCAGACACAAAAGCGGCACAAACTTATAAAATACAATTGTATTTTGTAAGTTTGCACCGCTTTTGCGTCAATAAATGACGGCAATGCGGTGCAATAAAAGTATGAATCATGGCCTGCATGTTTTGTGTGTGAATGATCTGTAAAAACAATATGTGTGCTTCTGAAGGAACGGCATGCAATACATTTGACGTAATGCTCATGTATGAATGTGTTACAAATGGGTATCTACATCAGATAGCAATCAGTGATGTACAACAGTCATGATATGTGTTTGTATTATGTGTTGACTCATCTGATGTGTGTAGTTTTTTTACTTTGGGGACATTACATTTCACACGAGAAACAAAACTCAGGGATGATTGAGGATGGCTGATGAATGCTAGGTTGGATATGTTACCCCTCATATGTCATTAGTTGTTGGCTACGACTGCAAGGTGACCTGTGTGTGAACTTCCCATATGTCAGCCATGTGTACATGTTTGGTACGTAAAGTGTTTGAGACACTTTGCCTTAATTCTAACCATAAAATGTTATGTACATGTCAGTTTGACTCATGAAAATTACCCATGTTACTCATGTTGCTGTGGTGGACCTGCTGCCCTGGCTGCATGTGTTCACATATTTTCAGATGTCCATTCCACAGAAGTGTCCAGTTCAAGTGTGTGGGCATGTGTACCCGGTGTCAGGATTGGGCTCCATGGTGTTACGGTTTCGTGCAGGTCTAGTCAGGAGTCTGTTAGGGGCAACCACTGAGTTCATAGAGAATCTTGTAAGGAAGAAGTGTACCAAAGCAGAAGAGCAGCTAAAGGCATATAAGGGGATAGGGCAGCTATGGTAAGGCAGATAAAACAGAAAAGTGAATACAGAGCAACTTTAGTGTGGAAAAATATGTAACAGGTCAGTAATGGACAAACATGCAGGGCTCATCACTAAGATTGTACACAGGGTAGGGCTCAGAACGTTCCACAGCAACAGGGAACATCAGTGTCTCTGTGCAGATTAATCTCACAGCTAGTAACCACGTAAGCACCATAGAAAGGTGGCAGCAGAAGTTAATCTGTGTCTGGACCCTCAGGGCACAAACATGGATTGTCCTTATATACACAAGACTAGTCCTTGTTTGTTGGGCTGGAGACACAGTAACAAATCTTGGAATACAGTGATAGCACACTGTCACTGTTAAGCACTAATGACTACATGCAAAACTAGACAAATGATGAGGCTGGATTAGCCTCATGGAAACCAGGTGGCAGAACAAATACAAAGTTAAACACTTCTATACAGGTGAGGACAGATAGTACACTTACCAGACACGCTACTCCAAGAGGAAACAAAGGGCAAGGGAACCAACTAGGAGGCAAAGGCAGGCACAGGGAACAGGCTCTCATTGACACAATCCAAAAAGGTCTCTGGTACAAAAAGGAATTGTACTCCAATGCACGATGAGAAGCTTCAGGGAAGTTCCAGGCAGCAGCAAGGCCAGGGCAGAGTCACATGGCTGAGCTGCACGAGAGAGCTCACAGGTGTGTGCGGCTTTAGTCTCTCACAAGTCCTGAAGGAGAGAATCCAGTATAAAGGGACAGCAGGATTTTTCCCATAGGAAGCTATGGACAGAAGATTACAGGGCTTATAGACTACCAGGCAGTGATTATGGGACCCGAAGTCCATGCAGGCTAATGTAGTTCTTCTATAGCAAGCCACATGGAAAAGGGAAGCTAACTGGAGTCAGAATGGGAGTCTGGGTGAATGTTAATGATGGTTCCCAGGATACAGATAGTCCATTTACAGCACCCCCTAGAGAAGGGAGGGCAGAGACTTTACACATGGCAGTGGCAGGACTTATAACCAGTAATGGACTGTGCAGGGCATGAGCTGTGACCATTGCTTGTCATACCTGGGACACTCATGCTATCCATTTTCAGGATTGATGCACCTCTTGTCACACAAGCTCCTTGCACAGATAGCAAATGTCACACTTACTAATGTCAGGGGTCTGTTCATACATTCCTGTTACCAGTGTGATTTTACATCCACTGCCTCATGTATGAGGCACTTTTTGTCCTTATAATTGGAGATGTCATAGTTGTGTGTAATGTGCTGCAGTAGACCATGTTGGCAACGTGGTTGTGTGTCATATGCTGTGGTCCTATGATTTGATTTTGTCCTTCATATGTGAAATTGAAAATATGTTTTGATTTTTTAAACTGTGTGTGATGTCTGCTGTACAATCAATCACATCACGTGTGATATTGCACCAGAAGTAGTGAGATTTGTCTTTGTGACATGCTCCCTGAGGTAATACTCACATTCCTAAAGAACATGTGATGGAGAAATAAGTAACCAGAGCAGGACTGTGTGATAAAATTAGGTGTTTAATTACATATCCTAACAATGTGTTTAGAATGACCAATGGTGAAAAAAGTTTTGAACAATCTTCTGCCTGTGACGCATTCCTGCAGCTGTGTTTGAATGTTCCCCCTCATTTTCCCTGGCACCATCCGCCTCCTCCTCCTTCTCAGGCAGTTCTTGTTTGGGTTCACATAGGGGGATGTTCCTCCTAACACAAATGTTGTGCAGGATAGCACTAGTCAATATTATCTTGCAGACCATTTCTGGGGAATATAGGAGTCTGCCTCCTGTGATTTCCAGGCACCTGAATCTGGACTTCAGGATGCCAAAGGTCCATTCCACAATGGTGCGGGTCCTCTGATGTGCCTCATTATAGGCATGCTCTGCTGCTGTGTTGGGTTGGGGAAAAGGGTCATGATCCATGGCTGGATCCCATAACCCTGATCAGCTGAAAAAGAATATAGGAGTAAGTATTTTGTTAGTGCTTGCACCAGGAATGTCATGTAGCATGGCAGTTGATATCTTGTGTCGTCTGTGACTCAAATGTGTTTGTGGCATTATGTGAGATCCTGGGATTCTGTGAGGTTCTTTCTGCATTGGGTTGTTTGACTTGCTTGACAACTTGTGTTTGGCTCATTGACCTGATATCTATGGTTTAATTTCCAAACTGCTAGTCAGTATGAATGTACCATGTGCTGTGTAGTGAGCAACATGTTTTAGTGTGCTTTCACTGGAGGAGACCCGATACTTCCACACACACAATAGATTCCTATGTGGTGGTAACATGGTTGCACTACATGGCCTGGACATCCCATCAACTTAGACATATGTCATTGCTGATGAAATCCAGAAGTGAGGCCCTTTGATTAGGCTTGGTGACAATGCCCAACACATCCCCCTAAGTTGGCAGCACAGAGTTATTCAGTATTGACAATGCACAATTGTTCCATGTGTGACTTGGTTCTATGTAGACCTTTGTGGTTCCCTCTGCCAGTAGCTCATTTGCAACCGTGCACCTACACTACCCAACTTGCTCCAGGTAACCTAGCTAAGTGCCTTGTGGAGGTGGATGTATCTGTGTACATCTGTTGTTTTGACGGACAATTGGCTCTTTCAGTGTGTGCAGCAGTGTGCAGTTTGCATTAGTTGCACCTCAATATGTGTTCCTAGCACAGACCGCTTCCTTATTGCTACCTAGCAACGTCACCTCAGGAGTGATGTGTGATGTTGGGACTGCCTCAGTATTTCCATGTCATCTACATGTGAGTCAGCATCATCATGCTCCGTATCTGATGGTGTTTGACCTGCAGCAACACACATTGCACACCCCTTCCATAGTACTTATTGATTGGGAGGGTGTGGGTTTGACTATGTGGCCTAATGTAATTGTAAATGGTTCACCTTCCAAATTGTACATCCAGGCCAGGCCATGTCATTGTCACTGTGTGCTTTGACATTGGTCCCTTGTAGCTCTAGAGAGGCATCTATTGTTATCGGCAGCCGTCATTTGTCCATAGGTGTGTATCCCATTGTGTCAGGGTGTACAACATAACTACCTGTGTCACACCTCAGTGTCTTCCTGCCCACGTGTCAATGTAGTGGTGTATGTATTGTGTGTCCTACAGGGTTGCTGTGCCGTGTGTATATGGCTAGGTTTATGGACTTACCAACAAGAAGGCCATTGCCATATCGTCCGTCCTGGTAGTGCAGATTTATGGTGTTGTGGCGGAAGATGAAGGAATCATGTACACTCCCAGGATACTTGGCCAAGATGTTGGTAAACAATCGCTGGTGGTCAACTATGGGCTGCACATTTATGGAGTGGGTTTGCTTTATGTTCTGGTATAGATGCTCTGTTGCAGCAGGTGGTACAATTCGGACATGGGTACAGTCAATATCACCAAGCACATGCAGGAAACCATGTATTTGTTAAAATTCCTGTTTGGTCTCCTGCTGCTTCTGCTGGGTGTTAGGGAAGCTGATGTGGCGGGGTGTGAGGGAGATGATGGCATTTAGGCCCTTGGGAAGGAATGCAGAGAATGAGGGCTGTGATACCCCAGCGACCAGGGCACCCATTGTTTGGAAGGAGCCACTTGCCAACATGTGCAGGACAGCTAGCAGCTTGGTCACCAGTGGTATATTGTGTGGTGTCTGCAGGCTGGCGGTTTCCTGTGGCTCAATTTGGCACAGCAGCCGTTGTATGGCTTGCCAGTTGAGTCTGTAGATCTGGATGATACCCTGTTCCCTGAAGCCCTGGAGGGTTGTTCTGGTCCTGAAAACCCTCCCCTGCCTTTGGCATTGCCTTTGGGGTCCACGTTGGGGTGGTGGTGACTGCCTCTGTTGGTCCTGTGCACTGCGTTGTCTGGTATGCTACATCAGTAGCACCTCCATGTTATCCTTCTTGAGCAATGATATTGTTTGTATGTGTTTTCCTTAAGTAGTGGTGTGTTTGTCCCATTTTAATACCTGCCCTGACCCAGGCGTTAAAATTTGATGCAAATCGTGCTTTGCGTCATTTTTGGAGTCTGCATCCCACCCGTGTGTCATTTGTGCCCCATTGGATAATTATGGCACTAGGGTGTTTGAGTCATTTTTTGGATGGGATCTCCTACTTGCATCTCATTGAGGCAAGGCAGTTTCACGCATCCTTGAAATGAAGCAAACTCAAAAATGTTGACACTAGATGGGTCTAGCGTCAAAATATAAATATGGAGTTAAGTTTGTGCCGGATTTGCGTAAAATAAAATGACACAAATTCGGTGCAAATAGAACATAAAAATGCCCCATAGTATCTTTACGAATAAGGAGTAACCTAGTTAGTAGGGACAGAGGCTATATTATTGGTGTGGGGGAATCTCGCACCAACCATGTACTGGCTGCAGGGCCAAAAGGATGGAGTAAGTGTAAGAAATCGGGTAACTTGTCTAGGGAGGTAAAACCCTACTCAAGCAGCAACCACAATCCTTATCAGAGTGAAGTCATAATCAAACCCCAAATTAACCTGTCCTGAAAACAGAATAGATTCTTGTTTCCGAGCAGTCAGGTTTAACTCAGAGGCAATATGTAAAGTGTTTGTGCAACACTTCAAACAGTAACAAAGGGAACACACCACACAAGAAAAACCCCGGACCAGGTTAGCAAAACAGAGTAAAATAATTTAATGAACAAAACAACACTAAAATGACAAAAATCCAATCAGTACAACTGAAGATATGCAATTTCAAAGATTTAAGTGAAAATAGCACCAAAAAGCCCAAAGCACCTCTTGTGGATATCTGGTGGTGCGAGACAGGGAGACAGTCACAAATTTAGACCAACTGCAATGGAGTGTGGATCAGATATTGGAACCAGGTTAATGCGTTGGAAAACTACCTTTTCAGTCCAGTGCAAAGAGTTCCATTGGTGGTAGAGGGGGCCACATGGAACAGAGAAGTGAAGCGAATGGAATTTGGTGTAGTGTAAAGAGCAGACCTGGCTTCAAAGATGTCATCGCTATAGTGTGAAGATACTGCTTTTTTTCAAGTGGGGTGGGAGCTTTGTGGTGGTGCTCTCTGTGGGTGGTCGATGCTGTAGCATGAAGAGTTGGGTTGATGGAACTTCAGGTTGGCGGGCTGTGCAACTGTAAAGTTTGGGCACCAACAGGCCCGTTTGCGGTCAGGAAGAGACTAAAGACTTCAATTCAAACTCTCTTAGGCCACTCCGTGGGTCCAGCACCCGAGGGCCACCACTTGGGCATCAGGGGCTTGCTCCAGCTGGATCTGCGTGCTGGATGTGGTGGTTGGCAGCTTGTTAATCATTGTTACTCTGAACAGGAGGCCAGCAGAGTAGCCCATAAAGTCACTCCAAGAGTCCTGGTTCAAGTATAGGTCCAAATCCCTCTCATACAGGCAGGAGGGCAACAGTATAGATAAGTAGCAGCCCAGCAAGTAAGTAGGCCAACAGAGCAGCAGTCTAGCAGAGTGGCAGGCCTTTCAGCAGCACATTGTCCCTTCTTACTAGCAGCCAGTCTAGAAGAGTAATGAAGAGTTGGTTTCAGAGGTCCAATATTTATATTTGTAAATAGGCAAGGCTATGGGAGGTTTTCCTATGACTTCCACGGGCTTCCTTTTTTTCCTGTCATGCCTCCAGACTAACTGCAGGGGGTATTCAGCCCTCTGTGTTAAGGCAGGACACAGCTTATTGAATTGTAGGACGGATTGTGTCCAGTTCTACCATCCTATCCTGCCAATGATGGCCCATCTAGGCACACCTCACTTCTCTATTTTGTGTGACTGTCAAAATACACAAAGGTCACATGCACTGAGCCATGTAACACAGAGACAGGCCGCAGATGATAAATGGCTAAGGCAGGAAAATGCCATCTTTCTTAAAGTGGAATTTTCAAATTTGTAATTTAAAATACAACTTTAGCCTCACACTTCTAAAGACACCAAAAGTGAATTGGTACCTATTCCCATTTGGAAGTAGCAGCTTGTTACACATAATAAGGTAGGGTTTTCACTACCAGGAAACACTTTCCTTAAACGTATATATCATACTTTTTAAATGTACTGCACCCTTCCCTCTGGGCTGTCTAGGACCTACCCAAGGGTGTGTATTAAGAAGGAGAGTTTGGCACTAGCAAAAAGTTTATTTTCTCAGGTCAAAATATAGGGGGTCATTACAAAATTGCAGGTAAAAGCTGCTTACCGCCGTGCAGAAGACCGCCAACACACCTCCGCGGCCGCGGAATTCCGCCACAGCTATTATGACCCACATCTCGGAATCCGTCGAAATTCAGACACCCACACAAGTCCGCCAAACCAAAGGTCAGTGATAAACTGGCGAAAACAAAACCTCCACCGTCACACCAACAGAAACACGCTCATGATATTACGACCCATGAAACCACTCGGCGGTCTTTCAACCGCGGTATTCCATTGGCGGTACACACTGCCGCGCTCAAAATACACACACATCTCCAAAACACAGCCACATTGGACAATTCCAAATACACACACCTGATACACATACAAACACCACTCCCACACACCAAACACAATATAAAACACACACCCACATCACCCACAAACCCCTATGACCAAAAATTTGAGACGAAGGCGACAGAGAGAGAGCACAGAAATAGACAACCCCACCACACAGAGGCACACAACACCATCACCCACCCAACATCCACGCACAAAACACCCCACACCACTACACATCACCACACTCATCACCACATACACCACCCCACACATCACCTACACCACCCCATGGCACGCCAAAGACACCCCAGGTTTTCTGAGGAGGAGCTCAGGGTTATGGTGGAGGAAATCGTACGGGTAGAGCCACAGCTATTTGGATCACAGGTGCAACACACCTCTATAGCTAGGAAGATGGAGCTATGGCGAAGAATCGTGGACAGGGTCAACTCAGTGGGACAGCACCGAAGAAATCGGGAGGACATCAGGAATAGGTGGAACGATCTACGGGGGAAGGTGCGTTCCGTGGTATCCAGGCACAACATCGCGGTTCAGCGGACTGGCGATGGACCCCCACCTCCTCCCCCACAACTAACAACATGGGAGGAACAGGTCTTGACCATCATGCATCCTGAGGGCCTCGGAAGAGTGGGTGGAGGAATGGACACTGGTAAGTCAAATCTTAACTATCATATCCCCCACCCTACCTGCATGCTATCACACACCCCCACCCTCACCCCCTCCCCTATCACTCCAACTCCTCACTAATGTACTAATAACACAAACCACACATCCCAACACCAAGCCCTGCATGACACAACAAAGCATGGACACCCATCACTAAAGCATGCCCACTGCACATACCCATAACACCCCCTAACCATCATCACACAAGCCCCCACACAGGAATGCTAGCACTGGGGTACACGGTCACCCACCCATTGCACACCATGACACACACAGATGCAATAATCATGCTTTTATACCCCTGCAGGACCACTACCTAACGTCACCAGACAGGAGGGTCCAGACATCTCTACCCCCCCACAGAAGAGGCCCACAGTGATGACAGCAGCTCTGGCCAACTGGATCCAGATGACCAGCCCGGACCATCGTGGGCCTCGGGACAGTCGGTTCCCCACACCCAGTCACAGCCCAACACTGACGTTCCACCCTCTGGTAACACCAGCACAGCACCCACCCAGCGGGCCCATACCTCCGTACCCAGGACACGTAAATCGCTGTGTGTCCACCACTACAGGGAACCCAGGATAACCCACCACCCCAACAACAACAGGGACCTGGGGGCAGTGGTAGTGGGCACACGGTCCAGGGGACGGAGGCCCAGGAACACAGGGGAACTGGGAGGGCTGCTGTGCGACAGGGGGCGGACAGGCCAAGGGAACCCACTCTCCACGAGGCCCTCTCCTCCATCATGGGAGCATACCACCACTCCCAGGAGACGATGGCTACGGTCCTGGCCAAGTTTCAGGAGACCCAGCGCCTGCAGGAGGAACAGTATTTGGGCTTCAGGGAGGAGCTGAGAACCATCAGCTCCGCCCTGGGCACCATCGTAGGGGTGCTGAAGGACATACAGAACACCATGAGGGACACTGTGGCACTCCAAGGGGCCCCTGACACTAGCATGGACGATGAACTGCCCACCACCTCCGCCAGCGCTAGTGGACAGGAGACACCACCACAGGACCACCACACCAGCACCCCAAAATCCTTTCGAAAATTGTAATGTAAACATACCTATGTCACACATCACAAGTCCATAAAGGATGCAAGCAGATGACACACGTTGGTAACCACACCTATGAAACCGTAATGGAAATGTACAACTCAGTTACCAAATACTGCTTCAAATTGACAGACAGGATAGAGGTAGAAGTGTGAAAGTAAATGTACTAGTAAAGAAATTGTTCTCACCTGTGTGTCACTGGAAATATTGCTGTATGACAGAGTCCCTGTTGTCAATGTCTTCTTCCTCAGCTTCCTCCTCATCACTGTCCACAGGCTCCACAGCTGCCACAACACCGTCATCTGGACCATCCTCCTGCAGAAAAGGCACCTGGCGTCGCAAAGCAAGATTGTGAAGCATAGAGCAGGCGATGATGATCTGGCACACCTTCCTTGGTGAGTAGAATAGGGAACCACCTGTCATTTGCAGGCACCTGAACCTGGCCTTCAGGAGGCCGAAGGTGCGTTTGATCACCCTCCTAGTCCGCCCATGGGCCTCATTGTAGCGTTCCTCTGCCCTGGTCATGGGATTCCTCACTGGGGTCAGTAGCCATGACAGGTTGGGGTAACCAGAGTCCCCTAATAGCCACAACCGGTGCCTCTGGAGTTGACCCATCACATGAGGGATGCTGCTATTCTGCAGGATGTAGGCGTCATGCACTGAGCCAGGGAACATAGCAATTACCTGCGAGATATACTGGTCTGCCAAACATACCATCTGTACATTCATCGAATGATAACTCTTCCGGTTCCTGTACACCTGTTCACTCCTGTGGGGGGGGACCAGAGCTACATGGGTCCCATCAATGGCACCTATGATGTTAGGGATATGTCCCAGGGCATAGAAGTCACCTTTAACTGTAGCCAAATCCTCCACCTGAGGGAAAATGATGTAGCTCCTCATGTGTTTCAGCAGGGCAGACAACACTCTGGACAACACGTTGGAAAACATAGGCTGGGACATCCCTGATGCCATGGCCACTGTTGTTTGAAATGACCCACTTGCTAGGAAATGGAGCACTGATAGCACCTGCACTTGAGGGGGGATTCCTGTGGGATGGCGGATTGGTGACATAAGGTCTGGCTCCAACTGGGTACACAGTTCCTGGATTGTGGCACGGTCAAACCTGTAGGTGATGATTAAATGTCGCTCCTCCATTGTCGACAGGTCCACCAGCGGTCGGTACACCGGAGGATTCTGCCATCTCCTCACATGTCCCAGCTGACGGTGCCTAGGAAGGACAACAGCGACCACAGAGTCAACCAATTCAGAGGTATGTACCCACAGCTACACAGAACACGACACAAAATACAAAAAGCTTTCTGTATGTGTATTGACTCCAGGCCTAGGTATGTGTGACGCAGTTGAAAATGAAGCCATGGGGGCCCCTGAAATGGCAGATGCCTGACCTCTAAAGTGGGACAATGGGATGTGAGGTAACTGCGCTGGTGTTGTACACCGTTGCGGTAGGCAGTCGTAGACCGCGGCGCAATGCTGCATTGGTTAACATTGGACCCTATGGGTCCCAGGAGCCAATGACGAAGTGCGCCGGCGGTGATGATACGCACCACCACGGACGTCATCGCGGCGGACGTGACTGCCATTTTCTATCTGTTCAATCACTCAATACCTCATCTTCGACAGGAGAGGACCTACACTGCAAGTGCTGCTGTGACCTCGGTCTAGAAGAGACAATGGCATGTGCGTCTGGGGAAAGGGCCCCTGCCTTCACTGCACAGGAGTTGGAGAAGCTTGTGGACGGGGTCCTCCCCCAGTACATGCTACTCTACGGTCCTCCAGACCAACAGGTGAGTACATAGGGTGCAAGTTGTATGGGCTATGCCTGGGTGGAGAGGGCTGGATGTCAGTATGAAGGGGGCAGAGGTCTGCGAGCATGAAGGAGTGTGAATGTATGTGCCACATGGCAAGGGCAGGGATGTGGGCCACTCACTTCGACGGTGCAGTTGGTAATGACTTCTCTTCTTCCCCTATACATGTCATGTAGGTCAGCGCCCACCAGAAGAAGGATATTTGGCGTGCCATCGCCAAGGACGTACGGACCCTGGGGGTCCACCAGAGACGGAGCACCCACTGCCGTAAAAGATGGGAGGACATTCGCCGCTGGAGCAAGAAGACGGCGGATGCTCAGCTGGGGATGTCCTCCCAACGTGGGAGGGGTGCCCGTCGCTCCATGACCCCCCTGATGTTCCAGATCCTGGCGGTGGCCTACCCTGAGTTCGATGGGCGCATGAGGGCATCACAGCAGACTCAAGGGGGTGAGTACGCTCACATTCTCATGACTTTGCGCGCAGTGGAGGGGTCTTGGTGGGGGAGGAGGGCTGTGGGTTTCCCTAGGCCAGGACAAGTTCCGTAGGCTAGGCCCCTCCGTAATGCAGGCCATGTGGCACTCCACCCCACCTCTGTAGAGTGCCAAGTACAGGTATACATGCCCCTTTTTCATCTATGTGTGCAGATGTCCATCATAGCCATGTAGGCCATATCCCAGGAACTGCATCTGTAGAGACCAAGAGCACAGCATAGTGCAGGGGGCTGCTGTGTCTGTATTGTCCGCCAACGGTAGCAGTAAGCCATGCACTCAACCTGTCTTTCTTCTGTTCCACCCCCCCTTTTTGTGCTCTCCCTGTTCTTTTGTGCATCAGCATCATCAGGCGGAGGTACAGGGGCACCGGAGCACGAGGGGGCTGCATCCCACATGGCCATGGAGGGCCACACCACGGACTCTGGATACACCAGTGGGACGGAGGGGGAGGGGAGCTTCAGTGCGGTCACCGGATCAGCAAACAGCCACACGGACTCGTACTCCGATGGGAGCTCCCTTGTGGTGGCGGCACCATCTGTGCCCCCCACTTCTACAGGTACAGCCGCCATCCCCCCTACCATCACCGCCCTCCCAGAAGCCCCTCAGCCTTCGCCCCGTGCCCGCTCACCCAGGAGGGTGGGCATCACCTTCGACCCAGGCACCTCAGCCCCTGCCCCTGTCACTCCTGCTGCCCTCAGTGAGGAGGCCATTGACCTCCTCAGGTCACTCACTGTTGGGCAGTCTACCATTGTGAATGCCATCCAGGGTGTAGAAAGGGAGTTGCAACACACTAATGCATTCCTGGAGGGCATTCATTCTGGTCAGGCTGCCCATCATCGAACGCTGCAATCTCTGGCCTCAGCACTGATGGCAGCCATTTTCCCTGTGTCTATCCTCCCCCCTCCAACTTCCTCCACCCAGACCCAATCCCCTGTACCTCAGCCGATCCCAAGCACACCATCAGACCAGCCTGCACACACGTCAACACACAAGGGCAGTTCAGGCAAACATAGGCACCACACATCCCACAGGCACTCACACAAGCATCACACACATACAGACACAGCAACATCCACTGCCTCCACTGTGTCCCCCTCCTCGTCGTCTCCCTCCTCCCTCCCAGTGTCGTCTACACTATCACCTGCATGCACTACCACTACAGCCACTAGGACCCGCACCAGAACACCCAGCACCACACCCCGCGCACCTGCACTCACCACCCCCACTACCATTTACATGTCCCCTGTGTCCTCTCCCAGTGTGTCTGTGATGCTCCCTCCCAAAGTACACAAACGCGGGCACACACACACCCAACACCCATCCACCTCACGACAGCCTCCGGAACATGCACCTGCACCCAAAGCATCAAAAGTTACACCTCCTACAACCACCTCCTCTTCCTCCACTCCCAGACCCCCTCCAGCTACCTGTCCCAGTTTTCGTCAGAATCTTTTCCTGAGCAACCTTGACCTCTGTCCCACCACCCCACCTCCAATTCATAGGTCCCGTACTAGCACATCAGCCAAAAAAAGTCCGGTACCAGTGGTGCCTGTTAGAGGTATGTGGAGTGCACCGGCCACCAGGGCAGCCAGTGTGACATGGAGCCAAAGCACTGCCAGTCCACCCCCTGTGAAGCACCAGAAGTTGTACAGTGCCCGACGGGAGCGGGTGAAGACTCCTGCCGGGAAAGCCACTCACAAGGGTCCCGGGGGGAGTGTCGATTCAGCTGTGACTCCTCCCAAGGTGGGGAAGGGGCAGAAGAAGTCGCCAAAGTCTGGGAAGAGCAGCACGGCGGAGAAGGCCGCCATCCTCCCCGCTGCCCAGGACGCCACCGCCAGCCCCATCGTCACTGGTCCGGAGACCACCACCAGAGTCAGTGCCCAGGAGGGCAGCACAATCGTCACTGGTCCGGAGACCACCGCCAGAGTCAGTGCCCAGGAGGGCAGCACAATCGTCACTGGTCCGGAGACCACCGCCAGAGTCAGTGCCCAGGAGGGCAGCACAATCGTCACTGGTCTGGAGACCACCGCCAGAGTCAGTGCCCAGGAGGGCAGTACAGTCGTCACTGGTCCGGAGACCACCGCCAGAGTCAGTGCCTAGGAGGGCTCTGGCAGCCGCAGCCCCGCTGGGCCATGAGGGACCGCCATGCCACACACCGCTGCACAGGTCAGAGACAGCAAAGTCAAGCACCGCTGAACAGGGCAAGCACCGCTGAACAGGGCAAAGATCGCCATGGCAAGCACCGTTGAACAGGGCAAGCACTGCTGAACAGGGCAAAGACCGCCATGGCAAGCACCACTGAACAGGGCAAGCACCGCTGAACAGGCCAAGCACCGCTGAACAGGGCAAACACTGCTGAACAGGGCAAGCACCGCTGAACAGGGCAAAGACCGCCATGGCAAGTACCGCTGAACAGGGCAAAGACCGCCATGGCAAGCACCGCTGAACAGGGCAAGCACCGCTGAACAGGCCAAGCACCGCTGAACAGGGCAAAGACCAGCCATGGCAAGCACCGCTGAACAGGGCAAAGACCGCCATGGCAAGCACCGCTGAACAGGGCAAGCACCGCTGAACAGGGCAAGCACCGCTGAACAGGGCAAAGACCGCCATGGCCATCACCGCTGAACAGGGCAAGCAACGCCAACTCAAGCATCGTTAGCCCATGTGCGGCAGGGGCAGTGACGGAACTGGGACCGTCACGGGGAGCGTGATGCACTGTGGGCACCAGTCCCCCTCCAGAACCAGTGGAGAACAGCATCCACTCCGTCTGTCCTTAACAGGATGAAGCACTCTGGGCACCAGTCCCCTCCAGAACCAATGGAGGCTGCTATCCACTTGGGAGTCTGTGGCTTTGAACTCCCCAGGATGGTGCAGTGGGCAACCCACCCACTGCAAAGACTTGTGAGACTGTGGCTTTGCACTCCCCAGGATGGTACAGTGTGCAAACCACCCACTGCAAAGACTTGTGAGACTGTGGCTTTGCACTCCCCAGAATACATCAATGGGCATGGAGCCCCGTCGTGGATCTGGCATGCTGCTGTCATCCGGCTGAGGTGCCCCCCCTTCCCTTCCCCCTGTGGTGCCTGTTGTATTTCTATCTGATGCCCCTGCAGTGTTCTCTCCGTTTCTGGACAGGTATCGTGTGTGGGCGTCGCCCATGCATTTTGGGCCCAGTGGTCCACGGACATTGAAATGTGCATACCTGCACTACTAATCGTGATGTATATATTTGGAATGTGTATATATTTATGTATATATGAGCTTACTGTATTTTGATACATTACAATGGTTGTACTGAATTCCCTTTTGTCTTTGCATTCTTCCGGGGGGGTTGGGGGTTGTTCCTGTGATGTTTGGAAATACATTGGTGTGTGTGTTGTAGTGTGCGAGGGTCGGGTGGGGGTGGGGGTGTTGCGTGTGTGTGTACCTGACTTTTGCCTTCCCCTCCCCTATGTCGTAGGTGCAGTACTCACCGTTGTCTTTGGCGCCGCCGTTGCTGATGTTCGTAGAGGAGCAGGAACACAATCGCAGGGAGTATTTTGAGTTCCGGCTCCATGGTGCCCTCCTTCCTTGTGGAGTGTGTTAAGGTGAGCGTTTTTCCATTGCAAAAGCTGTTTCTGCCGTGTTTTTATCCACAGTGAATTCGCCCCAGAAAAGGTGGCGGATTGGCCTGTTGTAATACTGTGGGCGGTACTTTGTCTCCCGTCTGTCTGTTGGCGGTGACCGCCGCGCTGCTTGTCTGTACCGCTGTGGCGGTCGGAGTGTTAAAGTGGCTGTCTATGTTGGCGGTTTCCGCCACGGTCATAATTCCCTTTTTTGTTCCGCCGGCCTGTTTGCGGTATTACAGCCGCTTTAACACCGTCCGCCAGGGTTGTAATGACCCCCATAGTTTAAAATGGCATATACAGACTGCAATGGCAGGCCAGAGATATGTTTAAAGGGCTACTTAAGAGGGTGGCCCAATCAGTGCTACAGGCCCACAAATAGCATTTAATTTACAGGCCCCAGATACATGTTTTACCAGTTTACAAGGGACTTAGAAGTAAATGAAATATGCCAATTGGGAATAAGCCTATCTTATCATGGTTAGGGGAGAGAGCATAAGCACTTTAGCACAGGTTATCAGTAGTAAAGTGCATATATTCTTAAGTATGGTCCTGCAGAAAGGGCCAAATCCAACAATAAGTATAAGTGAAAAAGTGAAATATTACTTGGGGTGGATTGTAGTTCACTACAAGTAATAATGTCACTATTTCTTTTACGTCCAGGAGAAGTTTCAGTAATTTTAACCTGAGCTCAAGGAATGTTGGCTGTGGCACAGAGCAGACAGGTTTAACTTAATCAAATATGTAAAACATTTAGAAGTACCAAAAGAGTTAGAGAGGCAAACACACAACGCAATAAAATCCCCCTCCAAATTTTGAAAATGTAGAGAACTTAAATTATTAAAATGACATAAAGACAACAAAAAACTAGCAACAGCATTTGGAGATATGAATTTATCAGTTTTTATAAAAAATTGCACAAAAAGCACAAAGCACCAAACGTGGGTAACTGGTCACGCTCGACCAGGACAGGGGTAGGTATTATTGTAGACTGCAAAGGAGCACAGTTTGACTATACAGGCTGAATTAGTCTTGACTGGAAAGTAACCTTTAAACTTAGAAAATTAGCTAGACTCTTTTCTGGTAGTCAGATTTCCTTGGTGGGGCAAATAAATTTCACTAAGTTTGAAAGGTCAATCACTTTCAGGAAGGAATGATTACTCATACGCCCCCAAACATTACAAATCATCAAAATCAAGTTTACAAATGTGTTGAATTTCCTCCCTCACTGTCAACCGCTACATACATCATTAAACATCGCTCACAAACACTCAATATAGTACCACTCATTGGTGAAATAGTTAGTAGTTATGTCTTCCAATCCAAGTGCAGCAGTAGGTCCAAAATATTGTCCACCCTCTGAAGATAACAACACATTGGATTTTGGCATTGGCACTGGCAGTGTTTTAATCAATGATCTTCTGGGGTAGCCCTGCTAGGTGACATAAAAAAGGATAGGCAATTGCACGTCAGGAAGGCAGGTATCGTCTCCAGTATCCTGAAGGGTATGTGGAGCATCTTCACTGCACATGGGAACAACTCCAATCCGGCCATATATTTGACAAAAAAATGGTGGGGCGACATAAGTCTATCACAAATATAATTTTCTATTAGCTATTTTTATTTATTTTTGCAAACAAAGAAAGAAGTTCAATGAGAAATAATTAAAAAGTTCTATGGTGGCAATGGCATACTCTTTCCAGGAAGCAGAGCTTGTCCTCAAACTCAGGTGGTTCACCCAGAAGTTGGTCAGCAAAGACACTTGATTCTGACCAATCATCCTCTTCCTCCTCCTCTGGTGTTTCAGGAACAGTGTAATCAGGTTGTATAAAATGCTGGTTAATTTTAATCATGATTAATTTCTTCACGTTTTGAGGTGAACGACTGGTCCTTCTTACTTTAACAACTGCACCAGCTGCACTGAACATATGTTTAGCAAACATGCTGGCTACAGGGCAAGCCAGATACTTTATTGCCAGCCTGCTGTGCTATGGCCATTGGCACATCTTTCCATACCACATTCACCTCTTTTGGGTCATCCAGATACTCCTGTAACATTCTCTAGATACTCCTGGAACATTCTCTGAAGAGTCATTAGTGCTGCCACTTACTTGACCTCTTCCGCTTTCGTCTTTGCACTGGAGTTATTACCTCCCACTTGAAACAAAGCCAATGCAAAGGTAGGGTATGATTCTTCTGATGCTGTTGTTGTCAGTGTTCTGGTGGCAGGTGTTGGCTGCTGTGAGACAAGACTGTCCTCTCTGGAAGATGGAGGTGGCACTCCAGAACGCCAGAGTTGTACTCTAAGTTCCAGCCATTTCACTTCCAGTTTTCAAGGTTTCTCAGCATTTCTCAGGTTTCTCTTGTATTTTGAAAGATCCCGTTCAGAAAAAGGAATGAAACTACGAAGGTTTTTTTGTGGCATGGATCAAGAAAAGCAGCACAGATGTACTCTTCAGAGGAGATAATGCTATTTTTCAGCTGTGCATTACAAGTCAAGCAACAGCTTAGGCTTTCAACCAAGGCATGTGCTCCTGAGTTTCCATCTGAGTGCAAATCCTTCAGACACCTTCTTTAGCTGCTCCTGTAGCAGATGCAACAATGGGATAGCTTGGCCCATTGTATAAAACTCATAGCTAACGCCCCACATGAAAACCTCAAAAGGGAGCAGCATCTGTGTCAGGTATTTGATTAAGCCCCTTCTGTCCACATCCCAATTGCATCCCCTCCATTTAGAATGAAATAGTAATTGATCTGTCTTTACTACTCATACAGATGTTAAAACGTATAATAGGTTGATTTCCAACATGTTGCCACCTCCTGCATCACAGCTTTAACTGGTACGCGTTTACCTTACTGAATAATCCACAACTGTTTACAGGCTTTAAAAGAATGGCTGATATTAGAAATGGGGTCTTTGGTTGGCAGTCAGTTTGCGCTCTGTCCAAGCAGGTACCCTCACTCTAGTCAGGGCAAAGGAGATACTCACTTAAGATAAACCCTGCTCCCCCCCCTTGGTAGCAATGTGTAATTATTTGTACCAACACACACAGTAATACAGTGAAAACACTACAAAATGGACACCACATCAGTTAGTAAAATAGCCAATACTTATCTACATCAAACAAGACCAAAATAACAAAAATCCAACATACACAAGCAAATAATTTTTCAAAGAGTAAACTTCAATATAGTGCTTAAAAACACAAATGCTTCAATTTGGTGATATTACGGAGTGGTAACGGAGTTGTTCGCAACAATCAGATGCCAATAGCGCCGGTCGCAGAGATGCATGGACCCCCAGGTATAGTGCCTTGCGGAAATGAGGAAACAAGCTGGTACATGGAGTCGGAGATCGAGGTGTCGATGTCACGGTTTCGGGCGGGTCTGATCAGGACTCTGGTTGTGGCAAATCTTGAGGTCACAAAATACCCCAAAGAGGTGGTGTAATGAGGCAGAAGAGCAGCTAAAGGCATACACAGGAAAGGACAGCTATGGACAGGCACAGGAAATAGGAAAGTAAAAGCAGAGCAACCTTAACAGTAAACCGATTACTAATGGACAAATACACTGGGGTTACCACTAAGGTTGTACACAGGATAGGGCTCAGAATTTCCCACAGCAACAGGGAATGTCAATGCCTCTGTGCAGCCTGCTCTTACAGATAGTCAGCCCACAAAGCCCATAGAAAGGAGACAGCAGAAGTGACTCTGTCTCTAGACCCTTAGAGCACAAACAAGGATTACACTAACATATACAAGACAAGCCCTTGTGGGTCCAGCTAGAAACACAGTGGCAATTCCTGGAAAACAGCAATAGCAAACTGTCACTGTTAGGCACTAAAGACTAAGGGGGTCATTATGACCCTGGCGGCTGGCGGTATGTTTGCGGTAACACCGCCAACAGGCTGGCGGTGTTCCACCAGCAATTATGACTGTGGCTGGAATTGCCACGGCCATACCGCTGGCCCCTCCATTTTCCCACCAGGATTCCGCCTGGCGGTCATAATCCCCAGGGCAGCGGTGCAAGCACCGCTGCCCTGGGGATTATGAGTCCCCGACCGCCGGCCTGTCCGTGGCGGTACACACCGCCATTGAAAGGCCGGCAGTAAGGGGACTTGGGGTGCCCCTGGGGGCCCCTGCACTTCCCATGCACTTGGCATGGGCAGTGCAGGGTCCCCCAGGCATAGCCCCGTCGCGCATTTCACTGCCCGAATTTTGGGCAGTGAAATGCGTGACGGGTGCTACTGCACCCGCTGCACATCAGCATTGTCGCCGGCTCTATTACGAGCCGGCTGCAATGTTGATGTGACATTTCCGCTGGCCCAGCGGAAATGTCATAATAGGGAGACAGGAATACCTCTGGCAATGGCGGTATTCTGTCTCCCGCGGCCTCAGCGGTCTTTTCAAAAGACCGCCGAGGTCGTAATGACCCCCTAAGGGCCTGATTACAACTTTGGAGGACGGTGTTAATCCGTCCCAAATATGACGGATATCCTGCCCACCGTATTACGAGTTCCATAGGATATAATGGACTTGTAATACGGTAGGAGGTATATCAGTCACATTTGGGACGGATTAACACCGTCCTCCAAAGTTGTAATCAGGCCCAATGTATAACACTAGACAAAGGATGGTGGCTGAAATTGTCTCCTGGAAACCAGGAGCCAACCCCAGTACAAATGAAAACACTTATACAAGGTGAAGACTGAAAGTACACTTACCAGACACAAATACCCAAGAGGAAACAGAAACAGAAGGAACAAACTAGGAGGCAGAGGCAGGAACTCGGAACAGGCTCAGGCTGAAGCAAAGGCAGGAATAGGACTGGAAAGCAGAGTGCAAGCTATGACTGTAACAAACAGAAACAAGAGTGGGAAACAGAGAGCAGGCTCTGGCTGGAACAAGCAAGAAAAGGACTGGAATACAGGGAGTTGGAACAAGCAGGAAACAGGACAGGGAAACTGAGAGCAGGTTCAGGCTGAAACAAGTCAGGAACAGGACTGAGAATCAGGGAGCAGGCTCTGGAAGAAACACACAGGAACAAGGCTAAGAGACAGGGAGCAGACTCTGGCTGGAACAAGCAGGAACAGGGCAGAGGACCAGAAAGCAGGTTCAAGCTGAAACAGAACAGGAACAAGACTGGAACACCATCTGATAAAGGGTCTGGAACACAAAGGAATCAAACTCCAATGCACGACAAGGATCTTGAAGAAATGGCTGCTTATAAGCAGTTCCAGGCTGCAGCAAACCCCAAGAGGAATCACATGACTGGGCTGCACAGGAGAGGTCTCAGGTGTGTGTAGTTTCAGACACTCGCAAGTCCTGGAGGAGAGAATCCAGTAAAAAGGATCAACTAGACTTCTCTCATAGAAAAAAATGTATAACAGAATCCAGGCTTTCCTGACTACCAGACTGTGAATTATGGGATTTGCAGTCCCAGGAAGCAAATGTAATTCTACAAAAGCATACCATATCGAAAAGGGAAACAAACAGGAGTCAGCAAAGGACTCTAGATAAGTGTTCAAGGTGATTCCCAGGCTACCAACAGTCCCTTTACAGCACCCCCTAGAAATGGGATAACAGAGTCATAACAGTATACCCCTCCCCTCCAGTCTGCTCAAGAAGAGAAGGCAATCCTTTGGCAGAAAAAAGTTGAAGAGGAAAAGCCACAGCAAGAATATCCAACATCAACCTTGTTTGATAAATTTACAGTCCTACCACAGATTAATCATCCAATGAGCAAAGCATGTATTAATACCCATATGGGCTCCGATGTCTTTCCTCTTTATTGTTTGATTGATATGGGAGGAGTGCATGGTGTTTGTTTCTGGTGAAGTGGATTCAGGAGCAAGGAGATCTGGAATGGCATTATGGGCGGTATTCTTTAGGACATTAGTTTCCTGTTCACTACTTTCTTCTTTGGAGGAGATAAGTGGCGTATAAGTAACAGCCAGGTCTGTAACACCTTCCGACAAGCAGGATATGTCTGTTTCTGTAACAGTATTTGCATTGATTGTGGGCTGAGGCTTGCAAAGCATAGAGACTTGGGAGACATGGGTAACTGGTGTTCTCAAGGTAAACATGAAAAAGTCAGAATTGTCTTTAGCTTTGGATGACTTCGGACTATCAATTACAGAATCAACAAGAGTTTTTGAATCTTTAGAAACTAGATTAACAACTGAAAATGTATAAGTCCCACAGAGGTAATCTTCAGGCAAGACTGATATTTCTGCATTGCAATTGCTCTGTGGTGTATTCGTGGTATCAGACATGGTTTCTTTGCAAAGAGTTTCTACTACAGGTAGAGTGTTGTGTTAACACTGAAAGGTTGTTCTTTGGAAAGAAATAGAACTGGAGTCTCTTCAGAAATCACCTTTACATTGTCATCTAAATTTTCAGCTCTTGCCTTTGAATTGATAATGGTTTCTTGCAATAAAACACTAAGGCCCTCATCACAACCGTGGCGGTAAATGCCGCCTACCGTCATGCCGACGGCTGCCAACATACCGTGATCGTGGCGGCATTCCGCTACGGGTATTATGACCCACACAGAGAAATCTGCCACTATACAGACACACAAGTCCGCCAGCCCAAAGGACAGTGATAAAATGGCGATAGCAAAACCCACACCGTTACGCCACCAGGAATACACCCACAGTATCAGGACCCACGAATCACCGCGGCGGTCTTTCAACCGCGGTAAACCATTGACGGTACACACTGCTGTGCTTAAAATACACACACACTAACAAAACTACACCACATTGGACAATACAAACTACACACACCTGACAACACACATATACACACCACCCCCCCACACCCATACCACTATAAAACACACACCCACATTACCCACAACCCTTTCAACGAGAAAAAAGATTGCTAACAGAGAGAGAGACAAGCCAGGAGCACCCAGTCAATCAGAGGCACAATACATCATAACCCATACACCATCCACGCACCCCACAACACAACACCCCACACATCAACCCACACATACTCACACATACCACTCACACCACATCCATAGCACCGCAAAGACACTCCAGGTTTTCAGAGGAGGAGCTAAGGGTCAGGTGGAGGAAATCATCAGGGTAGAGCCACAGCTATTCAGATCACAGGTGCAGCAGACATCCATTGCAAGGAAGATGGAACTATGGCGGAGGATCATGGACAGGGTCAATGCCGTGTGACAGCATCCAAGGACTAGGGATGACATTAGGAGAGGTGGAACGACCTACAGGGGAAGGTGCATTCCATGGTTGCAAGACACCAGGCAGCTGTACAGAGGACTGGCGGTGGACCCGCACCTCCTCCCCCACAACTAACAACATGGGAGGAGCAAGTCTTGCCATCCTGAGGGCCTAGCAGGAGTAGCCGGAGGAATGAACTCTGGTAAGTCAAATCTTTACTACTATATCCCCCACCCTACTTGCATGCCATCACAAGCTCCTACCCCTGCCATCACTCCATCACTCCACCACCTCACACATACCCCACTATCACAACCCACCCATCCCAAGACCACGCCCTGCATGTAACACCAAAGCATGGATACACATCACAGACCTTCATGGACACCCATCACCACAGCATGCCCAGTAGAGAGACTCACCCAGCCCACAAAATCACCACGAACACAAGGCAAAGCTGACAGCAAAATTACAACCATACAGGGAAACACACCCATGCACAAAATGGCACAAGCAGATACACTAACACTGAATGGGCATCCCCACAGGACCCCTACTCAACATCACCGGAGAGGAGGTGCCAGCTACATGCAGTCCCACCCCAGAAGAGGCCCACAGTGACAATAGCAGCTCTGCATGCCTGGATCAGGATGACCAACCTGGCCCATCAGGGACCTCTGGACAGTCGGTTCCCCTGCCACAGTCCCAACCCACCACAGAGCCTCATCCCTCAGGCAACACCAGCACAGGACCGACCCAGAGGGCCCATGCCACTGTCCACAGGTCACATCAATCAGCACTATGTCCACCACTACAGGGACCCCAGGCAACCCCACAAACCCAGGACGATCAGGGACCTGGGGTCAGTGGCACTGGGCACACGGTTCAGGGGACAGAGGCACAGGACAAGAGGAAAGCTGGGAGGACTGCTGTGCGACAGGGGGAGGACAGGCTACAGGCACAGGGAACCCACTCTCCAGGAGGCACTCACCAACATCCTGGGAGCATACCACCAGTTCCAGGAGACGATGGGCCAGATACTGGCCAAGTTACAAGAGACCCAGCAGCTGGAGGAGGGACAGTACCTGGGGATCAGGGAGGACCTCAAACTCATCTACACCATCCTGGTCACCATTGCAGGGGTGCTGGGTGACATGGCCTACACCATGAGGGAGGCAGTGGTACACCAATGGTCCCCTGACACTAGCCAAACTGATGAACAGCCTTCCACCTCCGCCGGCGCTAGTGGACAGGAGGCCCTGCCACAAGACCAACAGGCCACCTGCACCCCACCCCCTGCAAAAGGAGAACCACCCTGCAAACGGTCCCTGCAATCCAGGCAGAAGCCAGAAAACATTGCCAAGACCCCCACCAGGAAATAAGACTCTCCTGATTGTCACCCTTCTGTCCCACTCTGTCACCCTGTCCACCTTGAACTGCCATTGCTCCCCTTCCTATGCCCCATTGGACAATGCACCTGTGATTCCAAGAGACTGGACTCTACCCTGGACCATAAGCCCAGCCCATTGCACATCCCCCTCTACTTATGAGCACGTAAGTAAACACCCTTGGAACAAACACAAATCTGGAGGCTGTCAAATGATTCAAATATGTATTAGTTCAACATAATCAAAGCATTGCAAGTTAAATGTACAATCAAATATTCTTTGAAATTACCTTTGGTGGGCAGCAGTGCACATAGCATGAGCCAGAGTGGGCCACAGAGATCTGAAAATAGAGATGCCAAAGGGTACAGTAAGTGGCCATGGACATAGGGAAATTAGGCTGCCATATACAATGTCCAACAGATAACTGATAAGTTAAGTTACAGTGTCTTACCTGTGTGTCACTGGAAGTACTGCTGTATTATGTTGCTTCTGTTTTCAATATTTTCTTCCACTGCCTCCTCTTCCTCACTGTCCACAGGCTCCACCGCTGCCACTCGCCCATCTCGAGGCTCATCCTCCTGCAGAAAAGGCACCGGGCGTCTCAAGGCCAGGTTGTGCAGCATGCAACATGCAACGATGATCTGGCACACCTTCTTTGGTGAGTAGTACAGTGGTTCATCTGTCAGATGGAGGCACCGAAACCTGGCCTTCAGGAGGCCAAAGGTCCTTTCTATAATCATCATTGTACGCCCATGTGCCTTGTCCTGGCAATCCTCACTGGGGGTCAGTAGCCATGAGAGGTTGGGGTAGACAGAGTCACCTGTAAATATCGAGGGATACCTGTTAGACATACACTAACCCTTAGGGACAACCCCATACCCAGACACCAACTGATATTGTGTGGGAACCTTGGGCTCACCGATTAACCACACCTGGTGCCTCTGGAGTTGTGCCATCACATATGGGATGCTGCTATTCCTCAAGATAAAGGCGTCATGCACAGAGCCAGGGTATTTTGCATTCACATGGGAGATGTACTGGTCCGCCAAACACACCATGTGCACATCCATAGAGTGATAGCTTTTTCTATTCCTGAACACTTGTTCATTTCTCCGGGGAGGGGGGGGACAAATGCCACATGTGTACCATCAATGGCACCAATGATGTTGGGGATATGTCCCAGGGCACAGAAGTCAGCTTTCACTGTGGTCAAATCCTCCACCTGGGGGAATACGATGTAGCTGTGCATGTGTTTCAGCAGGGCAGACAACACTCTGGTCAACACATTGGAGAACATTGGCTGAGACATCCTTGATGCCACGGCCACTATTGTTTGGAAGGAACCACTTGCCAGGAAATGGAGCACTGACAGGACCTGCACTAGAGGGGCGATACCTGTGGGGTGGCAGATAGCTGACATCAGGTCTGGCTCCAATTGCGCACACTGTTCTTAGATTGTGGCACGATCAAGTCTGTAGGTGTCTGTCCTCCATTGTCGCAAGGTCCTCCAGGGGTCTGTACACTGGAGGGTGCCGCCATCTCATATTCAGCCTCAGCGGTTGAAGCCTATGGAAGACAACGGTGAACAGAGGGTCATATTCAAACATCTATTGCACTAATGATGAATTTCTTCCTTTACTGAACCAGTATGTGAATCTGACAATCAGTTTCTGTGACAATGTCTGCTGTGATGCAGTTCGGTTCCATGGCCTGAGCCCCCCTGAAAAGGCGGCTGCCTGACCTGTGAGGAGGGACAAGTGGAAATGAGATAACTCTGCTGGTGTTGTGTCGATTACCACAGCGCAGCTTTGCATTGGTTATCATTGGGCCCTATGGGTTACAGGAGCCAATGGCTAGGTACGCGGCAGTGACGGTACGCACCGCCGCGGACGTCACTGCCATTTTCTCTCTGTTCACTCACTTGCTACCTGACCTTCAACAGGAGAGGACCTACACTGCAAGTGCTGCTGTGACCTGTGCCTGGAAGCGACAATGGATCATGTGTCTGGGGAAAGGGCCCCTGCCTTCACTGTGGAGGGGTTTGAGAAACTGGTGGATGTGGTCCTACCCCAGTACACGTTACTCTACGGTCCTCTAGACAAAAAGGTGAGTACACTGTGAGCATGATGCGTGGGCCATGAATGTATGGAGTGCTGTGGGTGTAAGCCGCATGTTGGGGAGGAAGAGGCGACCTGGCCAGAGTGCCGCATGTAAGTTGGTCAATGTATGTGCGTCAGGGAATGGGAGGGATCTGGTGGGCCGGTCGGGCGGTTGACTAATTCACTTTTCTGTTGTCTTTTCCATGCAGGTCAGCGCCCATCAGAAAAAGGGTATTTGGCATGCCATCGCCAAGGAGGTGGGGACCCTAGGGGACTTTGACAGGCAGAGCACCCCCTGCCGCTAAAGGCGGGAGGACCTGCGCCGCTGGGCACGAAGATGGCAGAGGCCCAGATGGGGCTGGCCTCCCAACGAGGAAGGGGTGCCCGTCGCACCATGACCCCCCTGATGTTCTGCATCCTGGCAGTGGCCTATCCGGAGTTGGATGGGAGCTTGAGGGCATCACAGCAGCCACATGGGGGTGAGTACAGATTCAGAATCCAGACATTGCGCGTGTTAAGAGTTACCTGGTGGGGGATGTGGGCTATGGGTGCCCCTAGGCCAGGGTGCAGATGGCATAGTAGGTCCCTTGTTGGGAAGGCTCTGAAGCACTCCTACCCCAAAAGTGTAAGTGGACATCTACTACATCTACTACTGGGCAGGGTCCTGTGGGTTTCAGGTGTGCAGCTATTGGCATTAGGCATTGTACCCCATGGGATGGTGAGTATCTTAGTAACTGATAGTGCATGGCCTAGTGCATAGGCCTGCTCCCTGTTTGTTGTGTATGCCAACAGTGGTGCTGTTCCTGCCATTGACCAAGTGTATCCTCTGTCTCTCCCCCCCATTTTGTTTTGTCACCCTGTCCTTGTGTGCATTAGCATCATCTGGTGGAGGAGCAGAGGCAACGGCGATGGAGGGATCCACATGGGCCTGGAGGCCGATTCCACTCAGGGTGAGGGCACCATTGGGACAGAGGACGAGGGGAGCACCACAACGGGGACTCCTCCTCCAATGGAAGCTCTCTGGTGGTGGCCAACACCTCTGTGTCCACCCCAACAACAGGTACAGCCGCCACCCCCCCCTACCAGCACCGCCCTCCCAGCAGCCCCTCAGCATGTTTCCCGTGTCTGCTCACCCAGGAGGGTGGGCATCTCCTTCGCCCCAGGCACCTCAGGCCCTGCCCCAGTCAGCTCTGCTACCCTCAGTGAGGAGGCTATTGACCTCCTGAGATCTCTCACTGTTGGGCAGTCAACCATCCTGAATGCCATCCAGGGAGTTGAGAGGCATTTGCAACAAACAAATGAATAACTGGAGGGCATTCACCCTGGCGTGGCAGCCCAACAGAGTGAATTTCAGGCTCTGGCCTCCGCACTGATGGCAGCCATTGTCACAGTTTCTAGCGTCCCGCCTCCAACTTCCTCTACCCAGTCCCAATCCCCTCAACCCCAGCCTATCCCAAGCACACCATCAGACCAGCATGCACACACCTCAACACACAAGGGTGGCGCTGGCAAACATAAGCACCACAAATTCCACAAGCACTCACACACACATCATACCCATGCACACATACCAACATCCACTGCCTCCATTGTGTCTTCCTCCTCCTCTTCATCCACCTCCCTCCTAGAAGCGTCTCCACTCACACCTGCATGCACAACATCCTCATCCACTACCTCCATCACCAGCACGCCCATCACAACACACCCCTCATGAGAAGTCACCACCCCCACAACCATGCACACATCCTCTGTGTCCTCTCCCAGTGTGTCTGTGACCCTTCCTCCCAAAGTACACAAACGCAGGCACCCACCCACCCAACAGCCATCCGCCTCACAAAAGCATCCCTCTTCCTCCACTCCCAAACCCTCTCCCTCTTCCCGCCCAAGTGTGTCTAAGAATGTTTTTCTTGGCAAATATTGACCTCTTCCCTACCCCTTCCCCCCTTCCTTCCCCTTGATCCAGGGTGTCCAGAACCCAGGCCAGCACCTCAGCCACCAAGTCACCGTCCGCTGTGGTACATGCAACTCACAGAGGCTCAAAGGGGGCACCCGTCAGCCCAGCCAGTGTGCCACCAGCCCCTGCAAAGGAAAAAAGCATTCCGCCACCTGCCAAGGTGAAGAAGGGGCCAGCATGCAGAAAGGGCAAGTAGCACGAACCACCCAGCAAGGCCTCCTCAAAAACTCCAGCTGCCAGAGCCAAGGTCACACCACCATCTGCCAAGGTGAGGAAGGGGCAGAAAACACCAGGCAAGGCACTTCAACCCTGGGAGGCCGCAGGTGAAGGCCTGGTGGCTACCAGCACAACTGCCAGCCCTGCCACCTGCACCGTGGCCAGCACCGCCAGCAGCCCCGCCGCAAACGCTGCCACAAGCACCGCCTCAAGCACCATGTCTGTCAGCAGCAGCAGCCCCAGTGGGGAGCCATCCGAGGCTGCAGGAGAAGGGCTAGAGCCTCCCTCCATCACAGGCAGCACTGACACCTGCACACCGGCCAGCACAGCTATATGCACCACTGCAAGCACCGCCGCAGGCTCCTCCGCAAGCACCGCCACCTGCAACGCTGATGGTAGGACCACTACCAGCAGCAGCAGCCCCAGTGGGCAGCCATCTGAGGCTGCAGGCGAAGGGCTGGAGCCTCTCTCCACCACTGGCAGAACCGGCACTTGCACCGGCACTACCACCAGTTTGCAGCCTTAGCCTCCGAAGGATGGAGTCTAGCCCTGCCTCCAAGGACTATCATGCCACCTGTTCCATGCAAATCTCATGCCTCAGACACCCTGGTGAGGGAATGTGAACTGCCACACCCCAAGTGTTTCTTCACTGGGCACAATGCCCCATCCAGAACCAGTGGAGAAATGCATCCACTCACCCAGTTCTTGGCAGGATGAAGCACACTGGGTACAAGGTCCCCTCCAGAACCAGTGGAGAAAAGCATCCACTCACCCAATCCTTGGCAGGATGAAGCACCCTGGGCACAATTACCCCTCCAGAACCAGTAGAGATATGCATCCACTCACCCAAACCTTGGCAGGATGAAGCACACTGGGCACAAAGCCCTCTCCAGAACCAGTGCAGAAAGGCATCCACTCACCCAATCCTTGGCAGGATGAAGCACATTGGGCACAAGGCCCCTTCCAGACCAGTGGAGAAGGCATCCACTAGAGAGACTGTGGCTTTGCACTCCCAGGACCAAGCAGTGGGCAAACCACCCACTAGAGAGACTTGAGAGACTGTGGCTTTGCACTCCCCAGGACCAAGCAGTGGACAAACCACCCACTAGAGACACTTGTGAGACTGTGGCTTCGCACTCCCCAGGACCAAGCAGTGGGCAAACCACCCACTAGAGAGACTTGAGAGACTGTGGCTTTGCACTCCCCAGGACATCGCTGTGGGCATGTAGCCCCCTCGAGGAGCAGTGGCGTTATTCCATCTTCCGGCTGAGGTGTTCCCCCTTTCCCATCCCCAGGAGGTGCTTGTGTGTTTACAACCTTACGCCTCAGCAGTGTTCTCTCCGTATTGAGGCAGGAGTCAAGTGTGGGCTTGGCCCATGATTTCTGTCCTAGTGGCCCAAGGACATTTTCATGGACATATTGTATATTTTTGTAAATACTGTTTCTAAAATTGTTACATATATCTGCCTATTCAAAAATAACAATGATTTAACTCAATTCCTTTTGTCCTTGCGTACTTCCAGGGGGTTGCGGGGTGTAAATGTAATGTTGACGCATGTGTTTGTGTGTATGGTGTTGTGGGTGAAGGTGGGGGTGTTGCATGTGTGTGTCACTCTCTTTTTCCTCCCCCCCTCCCCTATGTGCTAGGTGCTGCACTCACCCTGGTCATCCCTTTCGTATTCCTGGTAGATGAGGAGGTAGACCAGCATGGGCAGGACAGGCAACTCAGGCTCCATGGCGTCCTGGATCTTCGTTGAGTGTCGAGTGGTGAGTTGTTTCGCTTCCAAGTCCTGTTTCCGCCATGCTTTTGATGGCATTGGTACTGCCCTGGAAAATCTGGCAGATAGGTGGGTTGTGATGTGTGGTACATTGTCCTCCCCCTGTCTGTTGGCAGTGACCGCCGCTGTGTTTGTTGCTATCGCCGTGACAGAAGCAAAAGCATAGCATAGCAAAAAGGGAAACAAACTGGTGTTAGCAAGGGACTCTAGATAAGTGTTCGAGGTGATTCCCAGGCTACCGACAGTCCCTTTACAGCGCCCCTCAGAAATGGGCCAACAGAGTCGTAACAGTCACTGGATCTGGTGCGGGGTCAGTTCCGGTGCTGCAGCCAGACGGAGCGGTGGCATTGGTGTGAGGTATCAGATCCTTGCTTCAGAGCTGTGAAGGTGAAGCGGTGTTGGCGCGAAGTGGCGTCGGTGTGAAGCATTGGATCTGCTCACTTACTGTGGGATCGATATCCGGAGGTCACAGCATAGTATGGAGAAGTCGGGTGTCACAGATATCAGTGACACAGCACTTCGTGACTTATAAAGTTGTGGACTTCAGCGAGGCTGCGGCAGCATGGGGCCTGCAGGGTCGTCGCACTCCAGCAAGGACCACAGCTATAGTTGCAGGTGCCGGCACAGAATCTCGCAACGGCATCAGTCCATAGTCGTTCGAAGTCAGAGCACTTAGTTCTTCTTGGTTTTTCACCAGCTTCTCCAATATGCCAGAAAGTCCAGCCTTTGTCCTCTTTCAGGCAGAAGCAGCAACTGCAGGCCAACCCAGCAAAACAGAGTCACAGGCAAAGGAGCAGTACTCCTCTCCAGGTTTTTAGCTCTTCCCCTTGGCAGAAATTCCTCTTGAGTCCAGAAGTAATCTGAAAATCTGGGGTTTTTGGTCCACTGCTTATACCCCTTTCTGCCTTTGAAGTAGGCAAACTTCAAAAGAAAGTCTCTGTTTTGAACAAGATCCTGCTTTGACCAGGCCTGCCCTCAGACACACACCAGAGTGTTGGAGGCGGCATTGTTTGAGGGCAGGCAAGCCCTTTTAGATGTAAGTGACCACTCCTCCTTCAACTCTAGCCCAGATGGCCCATCAGGATATGCATTCTACACCCCAGCTCCCTTTGTGTCACTGTATAGTGGAGATTCAAAAACAGCCCAAATGTCAGTCTGACCCAGACAGGTAATACACAAGCAGGCAGAGTGACAGAATGGTTTAAGCAGGAAAATGCCCACTTTTCTAATAGTGGCATTTTCAAACTCACAATTTAAAAAGCAACTTTACCAAAATATGTATTTTGAAATTGTGAGTTTAGAGACCCAAAATTCCATAACTCTACCTACTCTGAAAGGGAAACTGCTTTTAAAATATATTTAAAGGCAGCCCCAATGTCAACCTATGAGAGAGTTAAGCTTTGCAGCAGTGAAAACTGCATTTGGCAGTCAATCACTGTCAGGACATGTAAAACACTTCAGTATGGGCCAGATGTAGAAAGCTTTTTGCATGGTGCAAACTGTGAAAATTGCAGTTTGCGCTATGCAAAAAGCCTTTTGCGATGCACATTCACAATTTGCGAGTCGGTACCGACTCGCAAATTGTGAATGCGGCTCACAAATAGGAAGCGGTGTTCCCTTCCTATTTGCGACTCGCATCGCTATGCTAAATTGCTTTGTGACCGCGAATGCGGTCGCAAAGCAATTCGCAGTTACCACCAGTGTCAAACTGGTGGTAACTCATTCGCAAAAGGGAAGGGGTCCCCATGGGACCCCTTCTCCTTTGTGAATGTTGCTAATAAGGGTTTTTCAGAGCAGGCAGTGGTCCGAAGGACCACTGCCTGCTCTGAAAAACCGAAACCAAAAGGTTTAGTTATTTTTTTTATTTTGCAACTCATTTTCCATTAAGGAAAACGGGCTGCAAAATGAAAAAAAAAACTGCTTTATTTAAAAAACAGTCACAGACATGGAGGTCTGCTGACTTCAGCAGGCCACCATCCCTGTGAGTGCAGGGACTCTCTATGGGGTCGCAAAATGCGACCCACCTCATTAATATTCATGAGGTGGGTCTTTGCGACCCCATAGCGACTCGCAGTCGGTGTCTGAGACACCGTACTGCATCCGATTTTGCGAATCGGAAATTGTGAGTCGCACCGACTCGCAATTTCCGATTCGCAAAATCGGAAATTGCTACATCTGGCCCTATATGTCCTACTTTTAACATACACAGCACCCTGCCCATGGGGCTACATAGGGCTCCCCTTAGGGGTGCCTTACATGTTTAAAAAGGGGAGGTTTGGGCCTGGCAAATGGGTACACTTGAAAGGTCAAATTGGCAGGTTAAACTGCACACACAGACACTGTAATGGCAGGTTTGAGCCATTTTTACGGGTCTACTTGTGTGGGTGGCACAACCAGTGCTGCAGGCCCACTAGTAGCATTTGATTTACAGGCTCTGGGCACCTCTAGTGAGCTTTACTAGGGACCTACTAGTAAATCAAATATGCCATGTATAGATAAACCAATCACCAATACAATTTACATAGGGAGCACTTGCACTTTAGCACTGGTCAGCAGTGGTAAATTGCCCAGAGTAGCAAAACCAGCAAAAACAAAGTTCAGTACACATTCAAAACATAGGAAGCAGAGGCAAAAAAGACAAGGGAGACTACACCAAGGATGCCATGTCTAACAGCTGAAATGAGTGCAGATTTGTCTGCATGTGGCCAGTGTGTTGCTGACTATGTTTTCTTTTTCCAGAAAATCTTGCACAACCAGGTTGATGCAGTATGCCAAACACAGGACCCTGAAATAGCCACCTTCTGCCATGACTTTGACTATGTTATCGCCAGTGTCTGTGGCAACAAATCGAATTCAGTGACCTCTGGGTCGGGCCATTTCGACATCTTGCTATTAACTTCATCCAACATGTTTGCAGCTGTATGTGATTTCTCCATGTCGAACATGGATACTGTAGCATGCGGGCAAATGCTCTTAAAAATTTCTTCAGGGCCAAGACCTGTACATAGTTTTTGTTATACCTCTGCAAAAGAGATTCAGTGTTCAGTGATGCACATGTAATCAGTAGCCTGACAACTGGTACACGTCTGTCATCAGGTGGATAGCTTGGACAAAACTTTACTGCAATGCTTGTCCAACCAATTGCAACACATCATGATGCAGTGCTGGAACAGCAAATCTGGGAAAATAGGTCCGACTTGGAGCCTTCCATTTCACGCTGATGGCTGCCACAAACTCTAAGAATCCCACTCTTCCACAAAAGAAAAAGGGAGGAGGTTGATCACTAACATTTTTGCCAGCTTCCCATTGTACAAATGTGCCATTGAGTGCTTGCAGTCGTAGGGCCCCTCTTGCCTAAACGTGCCCGTAACAGTAGCCTGGATTTTCTTCTTTTGTGGGGCCACTGACACAGGCGAGTTTTGAGATGTAGGTGGTGGTAGATCAATGTGCATCATGGTGCAGTCACCATATGCTGTGGTGTATCCATCTGACTCTGAGTCTTCATGTACCATTGTGAGGTCAATGAGGTAGGTGATTCTGGTGCACCACTGGGGACAGGGCTACTTTGCGTGAGGATGTCACTCTCTTCTTCCTCACCTCCCACTGTGATTTGACAAGTTGTAGCTGATATTTCCTGACTCTCCTCATCTTCACTACCACAGCCACATTCAGCAATTTTTTAAGGTGTTCCTCCCACTGGATTTTGATGATATTTTTTCATATGGGTTGTCTGGCATCCAGTAACATAATTTAAACCAGGCTTACCTAGATGAACTCTTGTGTGGCAAATGGAGCATATTGCAATGCTCTCCTCCTATTTGCTAATCATCACTGCAGTGCATGCATCTACTGAGGTACATGCTTTAGAAGGGCTCTGCTGGGGCCTTACAAATATAGGAGCCAATGCCGCTGCCTGTACCACATCCCCCGAAGTAGGTTTGATAGTTTTGTCAGAATCCTCTGTGCCAGCTTCCACAATGACTGGTTCATCATCATTCTCACCATCATCCCCTTCCATGATTCTGAGGCTGTCTGGAACTTTTCTTTTCTATTGCCTCTCCTGACATTTCTTAGGCTCTGCCAGGTCCACTCCATGTCCCTATCATTGTCATCAGAAGTGGTGCTTGGAGAAGATAATGGAGTAGTACCCTTCCTTTGTCTTGCTGGAGATCTGAGAGGAATGGATTCAAACGTGGGAGTTATTGCTCAGCAGGAAGATAAACCTCCTGTTCTGCTTCAACTTCAGGAAGATCTACTATTAATGGCTGTGGCTGCTGTCCACTTTGCTCTTTTTCCTGGAACAATTAGGTACTACTTTGTGAAAGGGACAAATCAAATTCAATGTCACTGCTCATCAGTGTCGCCATGATTGCAGTGTTTGCCTCATTGACAGACATGGTCTTGGGCTTAGGTTAAGGTTGTGCTGTTGATGTGGGAGTGCTACTCACAGGTTCCTTCCCGGAGACAGGTGTGGCAGGCACATGTTTCACAAATAAGGTTGCAGTCGGCATGCCCTGGTGGAAAGATGCATCTTCTCACTGGCCACTTGTTTGGGAGCAACTTTCTTCGGGCCATCTTAAAGATCTCAGTTGGCAGTGGCAGAAGAGATTTGAGGACTAACTGTACAGGCCTTCTCCTTGGCAGTACTGTGGGTGATGTGACGTCTCTTCTCCTGCAGCGCACCATGTAGATTTAGCTCTTTGCTTTATATCTGTCTGTAAAGGAGATACCTGTGGTAATCACACAGAAGTGCATGGGCAAATGGAATAATCCTTAAAAAGCCTATGACAGTAAGGTGGTCCAGGGGAAATGGAATACTCATTAAGCAATTATTTATATTGCTGATGTGTCTGCAGTGCACCACAGCCAGGGTATTCAGGAGGAAATGAAATTACTATACACCTGTGGAAACCGAATGCCTTAGCTTGGCTGTACACCTTTGGTGGGTGGATGGAGGGGTGGATGGATGGAGGAATGGATAGACGGATCGATGGATGGATGGATAGATGGATAAAGGAAAAATGTAGAATTAAATAAAGTGAAATGCAAAATAAAAAAATAAAAAAACAAAAACAAACATACACAATGAAACACAAAATTAGAATAAAATAAAATAAAAAAAGAGAAAAACCCTAAAAAATGCCAAATTAAAATAGAAAAATAACAATACAAATTAAAATAATAAATTGAATTAAATTAAAAATTAAAATAAAAATGTAAATAGTAAATGTAAATAAAAATGTAAAGAGAGAATTCAAATAAACAAATGATCAATAATTGCCGATGAGTGTATGCAGGCCTATGGCAAAGGCACACTGTCTGCATGCACAAAATATCTGTCAGCCACATGGTCAAACAACAACAAGGAGCAAGGAGGCCTGGAAAACAAAGAACACATGCAAGTCAATAGCAAAGGGACGCTGGCTTGATGCATAAAACAGCTGCCAGACACATTTTCAAACAACAGCACCAAGGAGCAAGGAGAACAAAGAACACATGCAAGTATATGGGAAAGACACGCTGGATGGGTGCACACACAACAATAAGGAGCAGGAAGGTATGGCAAACAAAGAACGCATGCAAGCCTATAGCAAAGGGCCATTGGCTGGATGCACAAAACGACCATCAGCCACATGGTAAAACAACAACAGTAAGGAGCAAGGACAACAAAGAACACATGCAAGCCTATGGCAAAGACACACTGACTAGATGCACAAAATGGTAACTAGCCACATAGTCAAACAAGAACTACGATCAAGGAGGCAGGGAGAAAAAAGAATACATGCAAGCCTATGGACATAGACTACACAAAATGGCACCTGGTCACACGCCATGGAGAACAAAGACAAATGGGGGATGATGACAAACACACACATACACACACACACACACGCACACAGACGCACACACACCATAAGAATGCATGGTGGTAACACTAAAGAAAACACTTACATTAATTCAGCTATGCAAACCAGGAAAACTAACTGAGCTTTAAACGTTTCACAACAACAGTACACATCCTTGTATGCCATCTAATATTACCCCACAACATATACACTTTTTGAAAAAAGAAATACACAAACAATAGCCAACATTTTTCATTTAACTAATGCCATCCCTGCCCTAATTGAAGTTCTAAAAATGTAATCCTCTCAAAGACTTATTTCATGCACTGATGACTACTAGTACTTGGCCTATCGACTAGATGGCCCTTTGGAAATCTAGGCCACATAATAAAATAATATTGAAAATATGTAGAAAAGGCACTGAGCTGTGCAACAATTTTCGTTTACAAAAGATGAAAAATCAATGAAATGCAAAATAAAAAATAACTAGACCCGAAGTTAAACTCCAGGCCACCCACCACTATAAAGTTTTAAAATCAGATAAAAGTACAAATAAATACTGGCACATGCCCAATCATACATATAACATCTGTATTCAATTGTTATGGAACTTACTTGTGTGATTTCACAAAAACAAAGTCCTTAAATTGAAAGGTATTCCAGGAGACAACAAAAGTGATCCTTCCACCCCGAAATCCAAGTGAAACATGACTAGGAGCTGGACAAAGCACTGGCAGGAGCTGCTGGACAGGAACAGGAAGTTGGAGTCTCTGGGACACTTCCTTCCTGTTTGAAAAAAAATAAAAAAGGCTTCTCAAGATAAAAACAAGTTGAAGGGTTGATTGGAGAAGAAAATATACTCCAAAAAACCCTCTTTTTGACTAGATTTAAATGCATCTTGAGTAGAAAATCTACTCCAGATTCATTTGTGCTTGCGAGCGGGACTGTTTTGACCATCATTGTGGCTGAATGCAGCGCAGGTAAATGTGAAGTTTTGCACTTGCTCGCTAGTGGCCCAAGAGTATCATGGAGCTACCGGGAGAGTGCCAAAAACAAATCTCGTTCATGCAAATGAGCTTACATCGGATTGTAAAATTCAGGAACTCCACGCTACTCCACATAGGGCAAAGTGCCCGAATTCCGCAAACTCAGCAGGTGGAGCAGAGTTCTATACCAAGGCCTAATGGCATTGCAGCTGTCCCACAGTGGCTGGGGTCCCAAGTATTCCATCAAGCTGATGGAGTTCCAACTGCTGAATTTAAATC
Organism: Pleurodeles waltl; assembly: GCF_031143425.1. Classification (NCBI taxonomy): domain Eukaryota; kingdom Metazoa; phylum Chordata; class Amphibia; order Caudata; family Salamandridae; genus Pleurodeles; species Pleurodeles waltl. Next base: position 920,958,790 of record NC_090447.1, read on the forward strand.
TATGACTGTTCAACCACCATCCGCATAGATGGAGTGTACTCTATTGCACCAGCTGTATCCAACGTGAGGAATACAACTATAAACAATGCTAGAAATTCACTGCAAAAAACAAAGGTTAAAGGAACATTATTGCTAGGTTTGGAATTTGCGCACTCAAAAGCATATAAATTCAGCATTTATAGTTATCTGAGCTAACTTTAAGTTACACTCTGCAATGCACTGCTTATTAACTCACATATGACATCACTGATAACATCTCAAATTACATCAATCATGACATCAGTATATACATATTTCCAAGTGGCTGTCAGCACTAGATAGTTATAGTTGGGTCTACTTTTCCATTGACTGATCGCTTTTTGTTTTGATAATAACTTTTTCACAGTTTGACGAATATTCACAGATCTTTCCAAAAAAACCATCAACCTCACCTCCTTCCTTGAAAATTTCAGGGTGATGCATCAATTGAGGTTGAGATAAAAGCTGGGCCTTGAAACACAAAATCCAAGAAGCACTACTGGAAAAACTACTGTGCTTAATTATACACAATTTGGCAGGAAGCTAGATTTTGGTCCAGAATGCATTTATAGGATTTGGTATAATTGGTTCAGAAGATTTTGGGATAGTAATCTCCAAAAATAATTTGTATACCTGGTTGGTTGGGTTTGAGGGACTCTCACAAAAAGTCCCTTTAAACCTGATTTTAAAAATAGAGGTTTTTGAATGGCTTAGGGGACTTTTATCCTTGAGCCATCTTACTCCAGAGAGGTTCCTGCGGAACCAATGCTCTGACTGGCTGCCTGTAACATGGGGAAAAATGTTGTAGGCAGACATTACTAGACTCTGGATTTATTATTTTCTCTCCTAACGGTACTCGTAGTATTCCTGCGAGATTTTAAGTATTTAAAAAAAAGAATTAAACTCCCGCTGGTGTTTAAATTTAATTATTATGAAGGGAAGAGGGCGTGCATCTCCCACCTTCCTAAGCAAAAGGTAGTCCCCGGAGTCCCCATTGCTAGGCGCCAAGCATATCAAAAAGGGGTCATTCCTCTGGAGCCTATATGAATGATAATAGAGGAGGGGGTTTTCAGCTGCCTTCCCTGAGCTAAATAGGCCATATGTCCTGGAGCAAAAATCTTTACTATCATGGGAAGGGGGCACACTACCACCATCCCTGAGCCCAAACAGGCTACAAGGACCTCATACCCCAGGGCCAAAATTATCTAGAGGGGAGAAGGGCACATGATCCCTCCACCCCAAGCCTTAGGCGGCTCTGTGGACCATATCACTCAGGACCAGTTCTTTAACTGTGTCCCCAAGAGCCGACCCCTAGGACACAGTAGTTTTCCCTGCCCACAGTCCTCCTTTCAAAATGCCCCCACTGGCATAGAAAGCAGGGGCATGTGCTCACTTCTCAGTGTATGGCCCCTGGGGATGTGGGGATGTCAACCTGGGGCTCATTTGGGCTCAAGGATGGGGCACCAAGTGTCACCCTTCCCTAATAATATATTTTTTCATCCCAAGGGATGGGTTCTCCATGGCTAATAGTAGCTTGGAGAGGGGTGGGCTGCATGCCCCTGCCCACCTTTTTTTTTTTTCAAAAGGTCCTGGGGGTGGGGTCCATGAAACCAATAGTGGCTTGGGGAAGAGGGCCATGCACCCCTCCTTTATTAAAAAAGGCCCAGGGATGGGGTCCCTGAAACCAATAGTGGCTGAAGAAAAGGGCCATGCACCCCCCTTTATTAAAAAAGGCCCTGGAGATGGGGTCCCCAGGGCCACCAGAAGCTTGGGAAGTGGGCCGTGCACACCCTCTTTTAAAAAAAAATAAAAGATCTCAATGGATGGAGTACCTTGGGCCAATAGTGGTTTGGGGAGGGGCAGTGGGGGGCGCTGGCAGACTGAGGATTAGGTTGGCTACAGGACCTGGCCTGTTCAGTCTCTGCCCGAAGACTCTCAGTGAACAATCTTGTGGGCCACTCTGTGGGAGAACTACCCCTTCTAGTGGTGTATTCCTCCTCCTCTCTAGTGGTGTCAAATGGTTGAGCCTCAGTAGGACATTCAGTAAGTTATGAGAGAGGTGCAGACTACATTCGCCACAATCCTTCTCTGCCCTCAGGAGAAAGAGGAGGAGCCAGAAACTCTCCTAAGGCAACAATCCACCTGCATTCTAGCACGTGTCTGGGTGCTGTCCAGGAGAAGACCAGGTCATGTGTGGGCATATCTGAACCCATCAGAGCCAAGGGAAGGTTGGACCGGGCCACGCCCTTTTGACTCTACTGTTTAAAAAGAAATCAGGTAAGCATGGTAAAGAGAAAGGTCTTGGCACTTGGTGGAGGTAAGTCAAACCCTTCCCTCACTTCTTTCACTAACTTTATAACAAGTGCTATTAGCAATTTGAACAAATAAACTATTATTGTAGAGGAAAGGTAACACTCTATCTTACGCTCAACCAAAGCTCTACCCTGCTTTTTGTTATCTACAGATACAGATTCAAATCATGATAATGTGGGGTATGCAACCAATTCAAGAGAATAATTGAGTTTAAACATGACGTCTTGAAATTAACTTACCATCAGAAATACAGGCCCTGTCCGATCCACCTCCAAAGAGGTAGAAGGGTGATATCAGAAATAAATCCAGGTCATCTTCCCCATGGAAGAGGACTGCTCAAGAAGACAAAAATGTTTTGACCAAAGAGGATGTTTGTAATTTAATGAATTGTTCATTTGCTTGTTTGCAGCCAGATTGTTCTTCTAAATTGGAAACACTTATGAGAAGCTTGTTTGATAAGGTTTTGGTAAACTTAAATCCATCTTATCGTCTTTTGCCAATCTAGAGGTCATATTCAGAGTTAAGGGACTAAAGGACTCAGGGCCTGAGTTATACTTTTTTTTTCTGACGCAAAAGCAACGCAAACGTACAAAATATAATTGAATTTTGTAAGTTTGCACAGATTTTGTGTCAAAAATGAAGCAAATGAGGTGCTAAAAAAAGTATAAATCAGGTCCTCAATGTGTTCCATGGCCTTAATATCGTGCCTGTATCTCAGGAAACATAAATGGAGGGGGAAGGTAGTTCAGATCAGACTCTCTCCTTAGCCACTAATGCTTCCAACAAATAGCAGGTAATAGAGTATCCCCTGATGGCCCCTCTCATTGGCCGACTTGGGCACTGACAGGTGTGGAAGTTACTGATACTAGAATGGTTAACACAGTATCTAACATATTTGCCCTGTCCTCAATCCTAATGTAATTGTTCACTAAGCTGCTCCACTCTTTCATTGAGCCCCACAAACTATGCCATGCATATTGTTTTGAACAATGTGCTAATATTTACACCATCACTGGTGAATACTTAATAGCAAAGTTCGTCGTTGGTTGCAAATAAATGCTGGTCCAGGAAAACGTGGTTATTATGACACCATTATGGTGAGAAGAGTTGTCTGGGTGGGTAATGACTCTATAGAGTCATGGTTGTGTGGTTGTAAAATGTGTAGACCCACAGAGGGGTTGCAAAGCTTTTATGTTGGTTAATTACTGTACTTTATATCTGGAGGCACATTAGTGCATTTCACCTTAGGCACTTTAATAAGGCTAAGAGTCAAAGAGGATCAGATAGTCTGTACACTTATCATCCCCCATAGTCCACCTTACTCGTGGGTCACTCACTTTACACCGCTCCAGTTAGCAACACATTCATTGCCACAGAATCTCCAGAAGAAAATGCTTGATTTCAAACCTGGGGTACTCACTTACCCATGTACACTGCTGGGCAGTGTTAAAGACTTTGGGGAGAAACAGCTCCCTGAGAGGTGCTGGTGCCCCTGGGAGATACATGTGCACAAGCACACACCCTCAGCATCAAGCAATTATAATTATCTACATGAGTTAGTCTATTAAATGGGTTGAAAAGACAATCATTACCATAGTATACATTATATGTGCATGCTTAATATTTTAGAGCAATTGTCTCTGGCAAAATAGATTCTACTTTTATTCTTTTCAGTTAAGAGAACTTTCTATGCAACGCATTTGTCTGATACAGATTTTTGCTCTACATCCCACTAGCTGTTAATTAGCTTGGGAATCAATTTTTCTACAAAAACATAAATAAAATCAACAAAAGGAAAAGGCACACTCATTGCTAGAAAATCCATGCCATTTTCGTTTTGGCAGTAAGACAGATTACATTTGTTTCAAAGAAGCTCATTTTATTAATCAATTTTCTTTTAGAACTAATACATTTTGAAGGCAAAAATGTATTTTCGAGGTCTTTCTTTGAAATAAAAAAGTTATATAAAGGTAAGTGAACATGAATCGCTAGGTTAATGCTGGCATTGATTTTTTTAAATAAAAGTCTAAAAAGTATAATAAAAAGTAATATTACTGCAAATCATATTACGTTACCTATTGTACTGAATATGAATTCTTTGATACTGTCAAGGTGAGCTTCATCAACGTACCAGTTTATGACAAAGTGACAAATCACTGCAGCCACGAAGGGCCTGATTTAAAGTGCGTGGATCAGGATTCTGTCATAAACATGAGAGATATGTACTTAATACCCTGGATACCTCATTGTACAAGCCCACCCTACAAACACTCCTGTAAGCCCAAAAGAATCCTCAAATAAAGATAAAAGATATTTATGTTATACAATGAAAAACAACGTGTAAAAGACATCTTTGTCAAAGTCAAGATGATAAAGTCACTAAGGCCCTCATTACAATATCGGCGGTAAATCCTGCTTACCGCTGTGCAGAAGATCTCCAACACAACGCCACGGCCGCGGAATTCCGCCACAGCCATTACGACCCACAGCTCGGAATCTGCCAAAATCTAGACACCCACACAAGTCCGCCACACCAAAGGTCAGTGATAAACTGGCGATAACAAAACCTCCACCGTCACGCCAACAGGAATACGCCCACACTATCATGACCCACGAATCCACGTGGCGGTCTTTCAACCACAGTATTCCATTGGCGGTACAGACTGCTGTGCTCAAAATACACACACATTTACAAAACACAACCACATTGGACAAATTGAAATACACAGACCTGATACACATACACACAACACTCCCACACACCCAATACAATATAAAACACCCACCCACATTACCCACAAACCCTTACAACCAAAAATTTGGAAGAAGCAGAGAGACAGAAAAGCAAAGACCACACCAGCATACAGAGGCACACAACACCATTACTCATACACATCCATGCACAAAACACCACACAACCCTAAACATCACCCCACACATCACAACACACACCACCTCACACATCACCCACACCACCCCATGGCACCGCAAAGACACCCCAGGTTTTCTGAGGAGTAGCTCAGGGTCATGGTGGAGGAAATCATCCGGGTAGAGCCACAGCTATTCGGATCACTGGTGCAGCACACCTCCATAGCTAGGAAGATGGAACTATGGCACAGAATTGTGGACAGGGTCAACGCAGTGGGACAGCACCCAAGAACACAGGATGACATCAGGAAGAGGTGGAATGACCTACGGGGGAAGGTGCGTTCCGTGGTCTCAAGACACCACATTGCAGTTCAGCGGACTGGCGGCGGACCCCCACCTCCTCCCCCACAACTAACAACATGGGAGGAGCAGGTCTTGGCTATACTGCATCCTGAGAGCCTCGCAGGAGTAGCTGGAGGAATGGACTCTGGTAAGTCAAATCTTTAACTACCATATTCCCCACCCTACCTGCATGATATCACATACCTCCACCCTCACCCTTACCCCATCACTCCAACTCCTCACTTATGTCTCACTTTCACAAACCACCCATCCCAACACCAAGCCATGCATGCAACAACAAAGCATGGACATCCATCACCAATGCATGTCCACTACACATACCCACACAGATCCCCAAACCAAATATCACACAAGGTCCTACACAAGAATGTAAGCACTGGGGTACAGGGTCACCCACCCATTGCACACCATAGCACACACTGATGCAATAATCATGCATTTACACCCCTGCAGGACCCCTACCCAACTTCACCGGACAGGAGGTTCCAGACATGTCCACTTCCCCCACAAAAGAGGCCCACAGTGATGACTGCAGCACTGTCGAACTGGATCTGGATGACCAGCCCGGCCCATCTGGGACCTCGGGACAGTTGGTTCCCCTGACTCAGTCACAGGCCACCACAGAGCCTCCCCCCTCAGGAAACACCAGCAGAACACCCACCCAGCGGGCCCATACCTCCGTCCCCAGGACACGTCAAGCAGCAGTGTGTCCACCACTACAGGGAACCCAGGCAAACCCACCACCCCGAGAACAGCAGGGACCTGGGGGCAGTGGCAGTGGGCACACGGTTCAGGGGACAGAGGCCCAGGAAAACCAGGGAACTAGGAGGTCTGCTGTGCTACAGGGGGAGGACAGGCCCAGGGAACCCACTCTCCACGAGGCCCTCTCCAACATCATGGGTGCGTACCATAATTCCCAGGAGATGATGGCAACGGTACTGGCCAAATTTCAGGAGATCCAGCGGCTGCAGGAGGAACAGTAATTGGGGATCAGGGAGGAACTGAAATCCATCAATACCACCCTGGGCACCATTGTAGCGGTGCTGAAGGACCTTGTGAACACCAGGAGGGACACTGTGGCACAACAAGGGGCCCCTGACACTAGCCTGGACGATGATCTGCCCTACACCTCCACTGGCACTAGTGGACAGGAGCCACCGCCACAGGACCACTACACCAGCACCCCACCCCCTGCAGATGGAGAACCACCCCGCAAGCGGTCCCTGAGATCCATGAAACAAAGACAGAGAACAATGCCAAGACCCCGCCAAGAAATTAGACCACCCTGAATGTCATTCTTCTGTCCCACTTTGTCACCCTGTCCATCCTTAAACTGCCCTAGCTCCACTTCCTATGCCCCTTAGGACAATGCACCTGTGAGACAAATAGACTGGACTCTGCCATGGATATTCCTCCACCATCACCCCTACCCATTTTGCAACCCCCTCCACTATTTAGCACTTAAATAAACACCCTTGAATCACAAAACAACCTGAAGTCAGTCTGTGTTTTCACAAATGTGTATTTGCAATAACTGAGGGAAATAGCAATGTCCATTGCATTGTCAACATACCTATGTCACATAGTACTAGTCCATGAGGTAACATAGCAGAGGTCACACAGTGGGACCCACATCTGTGAAATCGAAAGGGAAAGTGACAAATTAGGGTCCATACACTGGGTGAATGTGATAGACTGATGATAGGTCGAACAATTTTATCAGATGTAGGAGGCAGTGATGTCTTCTTACCTGTGTCTCACTGGAAGTATTGCTGGATCACGGTGTTTCTGTTGTCTATGTCCTCTTCTTCTGCCTCCTCTTCTTTACTGTCCACAGGCTCCACAGCTGCCACAAGACCTCCTTCTGGACCATCATCCTGTAGAAAAGGCACCTCTCGTCGCAAAGCCAAGTTGTGCAGCATACAGCAGGCCACAATGATCTGGCACACCTTCTTTGGTGAGTAGTATAGGGAACCACCTGTCATATGGAGGCACCGGAACCTGGCCTTCAGGAGGCCGAAGGTCATCTCTATAACCCTCCTAGTTCGCCCATGTGCCTCATTGTAGCGTTCCTCTGCCCTTGTCCTGGGATTCCTCACTGGGGTCAGTAGCCATGACAGGTTGGGGTAGCCAGAGTCACCTGCAAATGTTGAGGGACAACTGTTAGACACAGACTAACCATTAGGGACAACCCCAGACCTAGACAACTATTCACACTTTATAGCGTCCTTGTCCTCACCTAATAGCCACACACAGTGCCTCTGGAGTTGCCCCATCATATAAGGGATGCTGCTATTCTTCAGAATGTAAGTGTCATGCACTGAGCCAGGAAATTTGGCATTCACATGGGAGATGTACTGGTTGGCCAAACACACCATCTGCACATTCATTGAATGGTAGCTCTTCCGGTTTCTGTACACCAGTTGACTCCTGTGTGGGGGTACCAAGGCCAAATGTGTCCCACAAATGGCACCTTTGATGTTGGGGATATGTCCCAGGGCATAGAAGTCACCTTTCACTGTAGGCAAATCTGAGGGAAAATGATGTAGCTGCGATGTGTTTCAGCAGGGCGGACAACAGTCTGGACAACACGTTTGAGAACATAGGCTGGGACATCCCTGATGCAATGGCCACTGTAGTTTGAAAAGACCCACTTGCCAGGAAATGGAGTACTGATAGTACCTGCACTAGAGGGGGGATTTCTGCGGGATAGCGGATTGCTGACATCAGGTCTGGCTCCAACTGGGCACACAGTTCCAGGATTGTGGCACGATCTAGTCTGTAGGTGACAATTACATGTCGCTCTTCCATTGTCGACAGGTCCACCAGCGGTCTGTACACTAGAGGATGCTGCCATCTCTCACCTGCCCCAGTGGACGTGCCCTATGGATGAGAACAGCGAGCACAGAGTCAGCCAACACTGAGGTAGGAAAAAAACAATAGTGTTGCACACATTTGTCAATACGCTATGTGCCTGTCTCTGTGTATATGCAAGGCCTATATATGTGTGACACATTAAAAAATAATGCATTGTGGCCACCTGAAATGGCGGCTGCCTGACCTGTAATGTGGGACAAGGGCATATGAGGTAACTGCGCTGGCACTGTACACCATCGCGGTAGGCGGTCGAAGACCGCGGCGCAATCCTGCATTGGTTAACTTTGGGCCCTATGGGTCCCAGGAGCCAATGACGATGTACGCCCGTGCTGACGGTACGCACCGCCATGGACGTGACCGCCATTTTCTCTCTGTTCAATCACTTGATACCTCATCTTTGACAGGAGAGGACCTACACTGCAAGTGCTGCTGTGACCTCAGTCTGGAAGCGACGATGGCTCATGTGTCTGGGGAAAGGGCCCCTGCCTTCACATCGGAGGAGTTGGACAAACTAGTGGATGGGGTCCTCCCCCAGTACACGCTACTCTACGGTCATCTAGACAAACAGGTGAGTACACTGTGAGAATGCTGTAAGGGCAATGGCTGTTTGGAGTGGTGTGGATGGAAGATACGGGGGGAGATGAGGCCTGCATGATCGGATGGTGAGTGTATGTGCATCAGGGCAAGGGTGGGAACTGGTGGGCAATGAGTATGACGGTCCGGATGGTAAAAGTGTTAACGTTTCCCCTGTACAGTTCCTCTAGGTCAGCGCCCACCAGAAGAAGGATATTTGGCGTGCCATTGCCAAGGACATCCGGACCCTGGGGGTCCACCACAGACGGGCACCCACTGCCGTAAAAGATTGGAGGACCTTCACCGCTGGAGCAAGAAGACGGTGAAGGCCCAGCTGGGGTTGGCCTCCCAACGTGGGAGGGGTGCCCGTCGCACCATGACCCCCCTGATGTTCCAGATCCTTGCCGTGGCGTATCCGGAGTTGGATGGGCGCTTGAGGGCATCACAGCAGCCACAAGGGGGTAAGTACACTTACATTCAGCTGACTCTGCACACATTGGAGGTGTCTGGGTGGGGGAGATGGGCAGTGGGTTCCCATAGGCTAGGGCCAGCTTTGTAGGCAAGGAACCTTTGTGAGGCAGGCTAAGTGGCACCCCATCCCCACTAGTGGTAAGAGCCATCTACACCTGGTCAGGCTCCAGTGACTTCCATGTGTGCAGCAATCAGGCATAGGCCATGTACCCCTTGTCCCTGTGATTAATTAGGGAACTCCAAGTGCATGACGTAGTGCAGAGGGCTGCTGTGTCTGTAGTGTCCGCCAATGGTAGCAGTTTTGCATGCACTGAACATGTCTTTCATCTTTCCCCCCCCCCTTTTTGTGGTCTCCCTCTTCTTCTGTGCATTAGCATCATCAGGCGGAGGAGCTGTGCCACTGGAGCAGGAGGGAGCTGCATCCCACATTGCCCTGGAGGGCCAGACAACAGAGTCTGAATTCACCAGTGGGACGGAGGGAGAGGGGAGCTCCACGGCGGGGACAGGAGCTGAAACCAGCGACACAGACTCTTCATCTGATGGGAGCTCCCTTGCGGTGGCGGGCCCCTTTGTGCCCACCGCATCTACAGGTACAGCTGCCACCTCCCAGCAGACCCTCAGCGTGTGTCCTGTGGCAGCTCACCCAGGAGGGTGCACATTTCCTTCGCCCCAGGCACCTCAGGCCCTGCCCCAGTCAGCCCTGCTGCCCTCAGTGAGGAGGCTATTGACCTCCTGAGATCCCTCACTGTTGGGCAGTCTACCATTCCGAATGCCATCAAGGGTGTAAAGAGGCAGTTGCAACAGACAAATGCATACCTGGAGGCCATTCATTCTGGCCAGGCAGCCCAACAGAGAGCATTTCAGGCTCTGGCCTCTGCACTGATGGCAGCCATTGTCCCTGTGTCCAGCCTCCCCCCTCCAACTTCCTCCATCCAGACCCAATCCCATGTACCTCAGCCTATCCCAAGCACACCATCAGACCAGCATGCACACACCTCAACACACAAGGGTGGCTCTGGCAAACATAAGCACCACAAATCCCACAAGCACTCACACAAGCATCATACCCATGCACACATACCAACATCCACTGCCTCCACTGTGTCCCCTCCTCCGAGTCTCCCTCCTCCCTCCCTGTCACATCTCCTCTCACACCTGCATGCACTACATCCTCAGCCACTACCTCCATCACCAGCACGCCCATCACCACACACCGCTCATGTGCACTCACCACCCCCCACTACCATTCACACATCCCTTGTGTCCTCTCCCAGTGTGTCTGTGAGCCCTCCTCTCAAACTACACAAATGCAGTCACACACCCACCCAACAGCCATCCACCTCGCGACAGCCTCCAGCCCATGCACCTTCACCCAAAGTCAGCAAACGAACAACTCCTACAACCACAACCTCTTCCTCCACTCCCAAACCCCCTCCAACTACCCGTCCCAGTGTGTCAAAAAAAGTTTTCCTCTTAAATGTTGACCTCTTCCCTACACCTCCCCCCTCGTCCGTCCCCTAGGACCCACCTTTCCAGGTCCCATCCCAGCACCTCAGCCACCACATCACCAGGCATAGTGGTGCCAGCAATACCCAGTTTTTGGAGTGCGCCAAGCAACAGGGCTGCCAGTGTCCCAAGGAGCGAGGCCAAGGACATTCCCCCACCTCCAAAACAGAAGACGTTGCCCACATCCCAGAGGGAGAAAGCCAAAACACCTGCCACCAAGGGCTCAGCCAAGACAAGTTTGGGGAGTGGCAAAACAGCTGCGCCAGGATCCAAGGTGGGGAAGGGCCTGAAGCAGAAAGGTAAGTCAACGTCGCCGCCAACCTGCACGGTGGACAAGACCGCCACCGGAACCTCCACATGCACCGCCGCCAAGGACACCGCCACCAGCAGCCCAGATACAGAGCCCTTCAGCAGCATTGCGGTCAGTGAGCCAGCCACCAGCACCGCCATTACAGACACCGCCACCAGCACTGCTGTCAATGAGCCAGCCACCAACACCACCATTACAGACACCGCCGCCAGCACCGTGGTCAGTGAGCCAGCCACCAGCACCGCCATTACAGACACCGCCGCCAGCACTGCGGTTAGTGAGCCTACCACCAGCACGGCAGTCAGTGAGCCAGCCACCAGCACAGCAGTCAGTAAGCCAGCCACCAGCACCGCTGTCACAATGACCGCTACAAGCACCGCCGCCACAGTGACCGCCGCAGACACCGGTGCCACAATGACCGCCGCAAGCACTGCCGCTAATGACACCGCCGCCAGCCCCGCCAGCGGCCCGGCGACAACCTGAGCCAGTGGCACCACCGCATACATGGCTGCCATCCCCAGTGGTCATCCGTACGTGGCTGGTGGTCCGTTCCAGGGGCCTGGGCAGCTTCCATGTTGCCCCACCGTCAGTGTCCTTTGCAGGATGAAGCACTCTGGGCACAAAGCCCCCTCTAGAACCAGTGGAGAGATACATCCACTACCTCAGTCCTTGTCAGGATGAAGCACTCTGGGCATAAAGCCCCCTCCAGAATCAATGGAGAAAGGCATCCACTACCTCTGTCCTTGGCAGGATGAAGCAATCTGGGCACAAAGCCCCCTCCAGAACCAGTGGAGACTGTTATCCACTTGAGAGACTGTGGCTTTGCACTCCCCAGGATAAAGCAGTGGGCAAACCACCCACTGGAGAGACTTGAGAGACCGTGGCTTTGCACTCCCCCAGATAAAGCAGTGGGCAAACCACCCACTTGAGAGACTTGAGAGACCGTGGCTTTGCACTCCCCAGGATAAAGCAGTGGGCAAACCATCCACTGGAGAGACTTGAAAGACTGTGGCTTTGCACTCCCCATGATAAAGCAGTGGGCAAACCACCCACTGGAGAGACTTGAGAGACTGTGGCTTTGCACTCCCCAGGATACATCAATGGGCCTAGAGCCCCCTCGTGGAGCTGGCGTTGTGCACTCATCCGGCTGAGGTGCCCCCCCTTCCCTTCCCCCTGAGGTGCCTGTTTTATTTTGATCTGATGCCCCTGCAGTGTTCTCTCTGTTTCGATCGGGTATCTTGTGTGGGCCTCGCCCATGCATTTTGGGCCCAGTGGTCCACGGACTATGTAGGTGCAGTACCTGGACTTGAATTCTTGGTGTACATATTTGTTTATAGTGTATATAGATTTTGGACTAATGGATGTTTATTGATTACAATGGTTACAATCATTTCCTTTTGTCCTTGCGTTCTTCCAGGGGGCTTGTGGGGTGCAAATGTAATGTTTCAGCATGTGTTGGTGTCTGTGTTGTTGTAGGTGAGGGTGGGGGTGTTGCGTGTTGCGTGTGTGTGTCACTCTCTTTTCCCTCCCCTGTGTCGTAGGTGCAGTACTCACTGTGGTCGTCGCCGCTGTCAGTCTTGCTCCTGGTAGAGGAGCAGGAAGACAATCGCAGGGAGTATTTGGAGTTCAGCCTCCATGGCGTCCTGGTTCCTCGTGGAATGTGGAGAGGTGAGTGTTTTCCCTTCCAAGTCCTGTTTCCGCCGTGTTTTTGTTCGTGTTGAATCCGCCCCGGAAAAGGTGGCGGATTGGCCTGTCATAATAGTGTGGGTGGTACATTGTCTTCCGCCTGTCTGTTGGCGGTGACCGCTGCGCTGTTTGTTTCTACCACCATGGCGGTCAGAGGGTTAAAGTGGCTGTCTATCTTGACGGTTTCCACACAGTCATAATTACATTTTTTTTTACCGCCGGCCTGTAGGTGGTTTTTGCCGCCGCTTTACCACCGACCGCCAGGGTTGTAATGAGGGCCTAAATTCTTTAAACAGGCTTCCAAAATTTTCCTTAGATAGCTAATGACAACTTAACCTAAATTTAAAAAAGTAAATAAAAAATAAACAAAACAAGGAAATAGTTTAAACGTACCTTAAGGCCATTCACAAACATACTTTAGAATCTTTACCTTTACATACACCTCTGTTTAAGAATATTTAAACATAATCAGAACTACATACCAAGTTCTAGTAAGAAGGCGATTATATATATGTTCTATTTCACCCATAATAGTTTTTTATATGTTCCTTACCATTAGCTCATTATGCCGGTCATTACAACATTGTCGGTAAAAGCCGCTTACTGCCGCGCAGAAGACCGCCAACACACCGCCGCGGCCGCGGAATTCCGCCACAACTATTATGACCCACATTTCGGAATCTGCCAAAATTCAGACACCCACACAAGTCCGCCACACCAAAGGTCAGTGGTAAACTGGCAAAAACAAAACCTCCACTGTCACGCCAACAGAAATACGCCCACACTATCACGACACACGAATCCACGCAGCGGTCTTTCAACCGCGGTATTCCCTTGGCAGTACACAACACCGCGCTCAAAATACACACACTCTTACAAAACACTACCACATTGGACAATTCGAAATACACACACCTGATACACATACACACACCACTCCCACACACCCATTACAATATAAAACACACACCCACATCACTCACAAACCCCCAAGACCACAAATTCCAAAAGAAGGCCAGGATGAGACACCACCAGCAAGAACAACAGCATCCACAGGCACACAACACCATCACCAACAGAACTTCCACACACCTCACACAACACCCCACTACATTTCAGCACACTTATCACCACACACATCAACTACACCACCCCATGGCACGGCAAAGACACCCCAGGTTCTCGGAGGAGGAGCTCAGGGTCATGGTGGAGGAAATCATCCGGGTAGAGCCACAGCTATTCGGAGCACAGGTGCAGCACACCTCAATTGCAAGGAAGATGGAGCTACGGCGAAGAATAGTGGACAGGGTCAACGCAGTGGGACAGCACCCAAGAAATCGGGAGGACATCAGGAAGAGGTGGAACGACCTACGGGGGAAGGTGCGTTCCGTGGTCTCAAGCTACCACCAGGCGGTTCAGCGAACTGGCAGCGGACCCCCGCCTCCTCCCCCACAACTAACAACATGGGAGGAGCAGGTCTTGGCGATTCTGCATCCTGAGGGCCTTGCAGGAGTAGCTGGAGGAATGGACTCTGGTAAGACAAATCTTAATTATAACATCCCCCACCCTACCTTCATGCTATCACATACCCCCACCCTTACCCTCATCCCCAGCACCAGAACTCCTCACATATGTCCCAACATCACAAACCACCCATCCCAACACCAAGCCCTGCATGCAACAACAAAGCATGGACACCCATCACTAAAGCATGCCCACTGCACATACCCATACAACCCCCTAAACCATCCTCACACAAGGTCCCACACAGGAATGCAAGCACTGGGGTACACGGTCACCCACCCATTGCACACCATAACACACACAGATGTAATAACCATCCTTTTATACCCCTGCAGGACCCCTACCCAACGTCACCGGACAGGAGGGTCCACACATGTCCACACCACCAACAGAAGAGGCCCACAGTGATGACAGCACCTCTGTCCAACTGGATCTAGATGACCAGACCGGCCCATCGGGGACCTCGGGACAGTCGGTTCCCATCACACTGGCACAGGACACCACAGCCCTTCCCACCTCCAGAAACAACAGCACAGCACCCACCCAGCGGGCCCATACCTCCGTCCCCAGGACACGTCAATCAGCTGTGTGTCCACCACTACAGGGAACCCAGGATAACCCACCACCCCAACAACAACAGGTACCTGGGGGCAGTGTTAGTGGGCACACGGTCCAGGGGACAGAGGCCCAGGAACACAGGGGAACTGGGAGGGCTGCTGTGCGACACAGGGCGGACAGGCCCAGGGAACCCACTCTCCACGAGTCCCTCTCCTCCATCATGGGAGCCTACCACCACTCCCAGGAGACGATGGCAACGGTACTGGCCAAGTTTCAGGAGACCCAGTGCCTGCAGGAGGAACAGTATTTGGGCTTCAGGGAGGAACTCAGAACCATCAGCTCCACCCTGGGCACCATCGTAGGGGTGCTGAAGGAAGTACTCAACACCAGGAGGGACACTGTGGCAGTACCAGGGGCCCCTGACACTAGCATGGACGATGAACTGCCCACCACCTCCGCCGGCGCTAGTGGACAGGACGCCCCGCCACAGGACCACCACACCAGCACCCCTCCCCCTGCAGAGGGAGAACCACCCTGCAAACAGTCCCTGAGATCCAGGACAAAGACAGAGCACGATGCCAAGACCCCCGCCAAGAAATGAGACCACCCTGATTGTCATCCTACTGTCCCACTTTGTCACCCAGTCCATCCTTAAACTGCCCCAGCTCCACTTCCTGTGCCCATTTGGGCAATGCACCTGTGAGACTAATAGACTGGACTCTGCCATGGACATTCCTCCGCCATCACCCCTCACCATTTCACTACCCCCTCCAATATTGAGCACTAAAATAAACACACTTAAAGCACAACACAATCTGGAGTCTGTCTGTGATTTCGAAATAGTGTATTATCAATTGCAGTGACAAAATGCGCTTTCAATTGTAATGTCAACATACCTATGTCACACTGCTCTAGTTCATAAGGAATCTAAGCAGATGTCACACAGTGGGACCCACATCTGTGAAATCGTAAGGGAAAGTGACAACTCAGTGACCATACACTGGGTGCAAACGACAGACAGCAGAGAGGTAGTAAAGTACATGTAGTAGGCAGGTCTGTACTCTTACCTGTGTCTCACTGGAAATATTGCTGGATCACTGAGTCCCTGTTGTTCATGTCTTCTTCCTCTGCTTCCTCGTCTTCACTGTCCACAGGCTCCACAGCTGCAACAACACCGCCATCTGGATCATCCTCCTGCAGAAAAGGCACCTGTCGTCGCAAAGCCAAGTTGTGAAGCATACAGCAGGCCACGATGATCTGGCACACCTTCTTTGGTGAGTAGAATAGGGATCCACCTGTCATATGGAGGCACTTGAACCTGGCCTTCAGGAGGCCGAAGGTCCGCTCGATCACCCTCCTAATTTGCCCATGGGCCTCATTGTAGCGTTCCTCTGCCCTTGTCCTGGCATTCCTCACTTGGGTTAGTAGCCATGACAGGTTGGGGTAACCAGAGTCACCTGCAAATGGTGAGGGACAACTGTTAGACACACACTAACCTGGAGGGACATCCCCAGACCCAGACAAACCATTCCCACTGACTGCCTCCCGGTGCTCACCTAATAGCCACACACGGTGCCTCTGGAGTTGACCCATTACATAAGGGATGCTGCTATTCCGCAGGATGTAGGCATCATGCACTGAGCCAGGGAACTTGGCATTCACATGGGAGATGTATT
The DNA here is from genome assembly GCF_031143425.1 of Pleurodeles waltl. Classification (NCBI taxonomy): domain Eukaryota; kingdom Metazoa; phylum Chordata; class Amphibia; order Caudata; family Salamandridae; genus Pleurodeles; species Pleurodeles waltl. The sequence continues at coordinate 920,975,533 of NC_090447.1, forward strand.
GGTCTGCCAAAAATACCATCTGTACATTCATAGAATGATAACTCTTCCGGTTTCTGTACACCTGTTCACTCCTGTGGGGGGACCAAAGCCACATGGGTCCCATCAATGGCACCTATGATGTTGGGGATGTGTCCCAGGGCATAGAAATCACCTTTCACTGTAGGCAAATCCTCCACCTGAGGGAAAACGATGTAGCTCCGCATGTGTTTCAGAAGGGCAGACAGCACTCTGGACAATACGTTGGAAAACATAGGCTGGGGCATCCCTGATGCTATGGCCACTGTTGTTTGAAATGACCCACTTGCAAGGAAATGGAGCAGTGACAGCACCTGCACTTGAGGGGGGATTCCTGTGGGATGGCGGATTGCTGACAACAGGTCTGGCTCCAACTGGGTACATAGTTCCTGGATTGTGACACGGTCAAGCCTGTATGTGATAATCACATGTCGCTCCTCCATTGTCGACAGGTCCACCAACGGTCGGTACACTGGAGGATGCCGCCATCTCCTCACATGTCCCAGCAGACGGTGCCTATGAAGGACAACAGCGAGCACAGAGTCAAACAACTCAGAGGTACGTACCCACAGTTTACCCAGAACACAAATCATACACAAAAGGTGGCCTGGATATGTGTTGAGTCTAGGCCTAGGTGCGCACCGCCACGGATGTGACTGCCATTTTCTATCTTTCAATCACTCGATACCTGATCTTCGACAGGAGAGGACCTACACTGCAAGTGCTGCTGTGACCTCGGTCTAGAAGAAACAATGCCTCGAGTGTCTGGGGAATGGGCCCCTGCCTTCACATCGGAGGAGTTGGAGAAGCTTGTGGATGGGGTCCTCCCCCAGTACACACTACTCTACGGTCCTCCAGACAAACAGGTAAGTACACAGGGAGCATGTTGTATGGGCTATGCCTGTGTGGAGAGGGCTGGATGTAAGAAGGAAGTGGGGAGAGTGCTGCGTGCATGAAAGACGGTGAATGCGTGTGCCACATGGCAAGGGCAGGGATGGGGGCCAATCACTTTGACGGTGCAGCTGGTAATAACTTCTCTTTTTCCCCTGTACATTTCATGTAGGTCAGCGCCCACCAGAAAAAAGATATTTGGCGTGTCATCGCCAAGGACGTCCAGACCCTGGGGGTCTACCACAGACGGAGCACCCACTGCCGGAAAAGATGGGAGGACATTCGCTGCTGGAGCAAGAAGACGGCGGAGGCTCAGCTGGGGATGGCCTCCCAACGTGGGAGGGGTGCCCGTCGTACCATGACCCCCCTGATGTTCAGGATCCTGGCGGTGGCCTACCCGGAGTTGGATGGGCACTTGAGGGCATCACAGCAGCCACAAGGGGGTAAGTTTACTCTCATTCTGGTGACTTTGCGTGCAGTGGAGGTGTCTGGGTGGGGGAGGTGGGCTGTGGGTTTCCCTAGGCAAAGGCGAGTTCTGTAGGGAAGGCCCCTCCGTAAGGCAGGCCATGTGGCACACCACCCCACCTCTGTAGAGTGCCAAGTACACCTAGTCATGCCCCTTTGTCATCTATGTGTGCAGATGTCGTCCATGGCCTTGTAGGCCATTTCCCAGGAATTGCACAGTGGAGCCCAAGAGCGCGGCGTAGTGCAGGGGGCTTCTGTGTCTGTCGTGTCCGCCAACGGTAGCGGTAATGCATGCACTCAACATGTCTTTCTTCTGTCTTCCCCCCCTTTTTGTGGTCTCCCTGTTCTTGTGTGCATTAGCATCACCAGGCGGAGGAGCAGTGGCACCAGAGCACGAGGGAGCTGCCTCCCACATGGCCCTGGAGGGCGAGACTACAGACTCAGAGTTCACCAGTGGGACGGAGGGCGAGGGGAGCTCCACGGCGGGGACAGGAGCTGACACCAGCGACACGAACTCGTCCTCTGATGGGAGCTCCTTTGTGGTGGTGGCAACATCTGTGCCCCCCACATCTACAATTACAGCCGCTACCCCCGCGACCAGCCCTGCCCTCCCAGCAGCCCCTCAGCTTTTGCCCTGTGCCCGATCACCCGGGAGGGTGGGCATCACCTTTGCCCCAGGCACCTCAGGCCCTGCCCCAGTCATCCCTGCTGCCCTCAGTGAGGAGGCCATTGACCTCCTCAGGTCCCTCACTGTTGGGTAGTCTACCATTTTGAATGCCTCCAGGGTGTAGAGAGGCAGTTGCAACAATCCAATGCATTCCTGGAGGGCATTCATTCTGGTCAGACGGCCCTTCAGCAAGCTTTTCTGACTCTGGCCTCAGCACTGATGGCAGCCATTGTCCCCGTTTCTAGCCTCCCCCCTCCAACTTCCTCCACCCAGACCCAATCCCCTGTACCTCAGCCTATCCCAAGCACACCTACAGACCAACATGCACACACGTCAACACACAAGGGAAGCTCAGGCAAACATAAGCACCACACATCCCACAGGCACTCACGCAAGCATCACACACATGCAGACACAACAACATCCACTGCCTCCACTGTGTCTCCCTCCTCCCTCCCAGTCTCGTCTACAATCACACCTCCATGCACTACCTCTACAGCCACTACATCCCTCTCCAGCACACCCACAACCACACCCCGCTCACGTGCAGTCACCACCCCCCCTACCATTCACACGTCCCCTGTGTCCTCTCCCAGTGTGTCTGTGACGCCCCCTCCCAAGATACACAAACGCTGGCACACACCCACCCAACAGCCATCCACCTCACGACAGCCTCCACCGCATGCACCTTCACCCAAAGTCACCAAACGTACACCTCCTACAACCACCACCTCTTCCTCCACTCCCAATCCCCCTCCAGCTACCCGTCCCAGTGTGTCCAAAAATCTTTTCCTGTCCAACCTTGACCTCTTTCCCACACCTCCCCCACCCCGTCCGTCTCATAGGTCCCGAACTAGCACCTCAGCCACAACATCTCCGGGACCAGTGGTGCCTGTAGTCACCCGAATCTGGAGTGCACCAGCCACCAGGGCAGCCAGTGTGGCACGGAGCCACAGCACAGACAGTCCCCCACCTGTGAAGCATCAGAAGTTGGCCAGTGCCCAGCGGGAGAGGGGGAAGACTCCAGCCACCAAAGCCGCTCCCAGGGGTCCCGGTGGGAGTGTGGAGTCAGCTGTGACACCTTCCAAGGTGGGGAAGGGCCACAAGAAACCCGGCAAGTCTGGGAAGAGCAGCACGGCGGAGAAGACCGCCATCATCCCCGATGCCCTGGAACCCACCTCCAGCACAATCCCAGCTACCCTGGACAGGACCGCCAGCACTAGCCCAGCTGCCCAGGAGGCCACCGCCAGCACCAGGCCAGCTGCCCAGGAGGCCACCGCCAGCACCAGCCCACCTGCCCAGGAGGCCACCGCCAGCACTAGCCCAGCTGCCCAGGACAGGACCGCCAGCACTAGCCCAGCTGCCCAGGAGGCCACCGCCAGCACTAGGCCAGTTGCCCAGGAGGCCACCGCCAGCATCAGCCCACCTGCCCAGGAGGCCACCACCAGCACTAGCCCAGCTGCCCAGGAGGCCACCGCCAGCACCAGCCCAGCTGCCCAAGAGGCCCCCGCCAGCACCAGCCCAGCTGCCCAGGAGGCCCCCGCCAGCACCAGCCAAGCTGCCCAGGAGGCCACCGCCAGCACCAGCCTACCTGCCCAGGAGGCCCCCGCCAGCACTAGCCCCGCTGGGCCTTGAAGTATCGCCAGCAAAATCCCCGCTGGGCCATGAAGGACCGCCAGCACTAGCCCGGCTGGGCCATGAAGGACCGCCAGCAAAAGCCCCGCTGGGCCATGAAGGACCGCCAGCAGCTGAGACCCTGCAATGGAGACCGCCATCTCAAGCACCGCTGCACAGGGCACCTCCATCGCAAGCACCGCTGCACAGGGCACCGCCATCTCAAGCACCGCTGCACAGGGCACCTCCGTCTCAAGCACCGCTGCACAGGGCACCGCCATCTCAAGCACCGCTGAACAGGACACCGCCATCTCAAGCACCGCTGAACAGGGCACCGCCGTCTCAAGCACCGCTGGCCCATGAGCGGCAAGGGCACTGACGCAACTGAGTCCGTCACAGGGTGAATAATGGACTCTGGGCACCAAGCCCCCTCCAGAACCATTGGAGAAAAGCATCCACTACCCCAATCCTTTGCAGGATGAAGCACTCTGGGCACCAAGCCCCCTCCAGAACCAGTGGAGAAACACGTCCACTACCCAATCCTTGGCAGGATGAAGCACTCTGGGCACCAAGCCCGCTCCAGAACCAGTGGAGAAAAGCATCCACTACCCCAATCCTTTGCAGGATGAAGCACTCTGGGCACCAAGCCCCCTCCAGACCCAGTGGAGACTGTCATCCACTTGTGAGACTGTGGCTTTGCACTCCCCAGTATATGGCAGTGGGCAACCCACCCACTTTAGAGACTTGAGAGACTGTGGCTTTGCACTCCCCAGGTTATGGCAGTGGGCAAACCACCCACTGTAGAGACTTGAGAGACTGTGGCTTTGCACTCCCCAGGATATGGCAGTGGTTAAACCACCCACTGTAGAGACTTGAGAGACTGTGGCTTTGCACTCCCCAGGATAAAGCAGTGGGCAAACCACCCACTGTAGAGACTTGAGAGACTGTGGCTTTGCACTCCCCAGGATTGAATGGTGGGCAACCCACCCACTGTAGAGACATGAGAGACTGTGGCTTTGCACTCCCCAGGATTGAACAGTGAGCATGTGGCCCCCTCGTGGATTTGGCGTCGTGCACTCAAGCGGCTGAGGTGCCCCCCCTTTCCCGCCCACTGAGGTGCCTGTTTAGTTGCTGTCTGATGCCCCTTCAGTGTTCTCTCCGTCATGGTCGGGAATCTTGTGTGGGCCTCGCCCATACCGTGTGGTCCCAGTGTTCCACGGACTTTCTTAGTGCACTACCTGGATTACTATGCTTGGGTATATATTATGTACATGGTGTATACATATATATTTCTGCCTACTTGCTTTTAATATATTACAATGGTTACACTCATTTTCTATTGTCTTTGCATTCTTCCGGAGGGTTTGGGGGGTGTAACTGTGATGTATTGATATGCATTAGTGTGTGTGTTGTAGTCGGTGAGGGTGGGGGTGGGGGTGTTGTGTGTGTGTGTCCCTGTTTTTTGCCTCCCCCCTCCCCTGTGTCGTAGGTGCAGTACTCACCGTGGTATTCGCCGCCGGCGTTCGTACTCCTGTTAGAGGAGCAGGAAGACTACTGCAGGGAGGATTTGGAGTTCCGGGTCCATGGCGTCCTCGTTCCTCGTGGGGTGTGTGGAGGTGAGCGTTTTCCCTTCGGGATTCCTGTTTCCGCCGTGTTTTTATCCGCGGTGAAACCGCCCCGGAAAAGGTGGCGGATTGGCCTGTCATAATAGTGTGGGCGGTACATTGTCTCCCGCCTGTCTGTTGGCGGTGACCGCCGCAATGTTTGTTTGTACTGCTGTGGTGGTCGAAGTGTTAAAGTGGCTGTCTTTGTGGGCGGTTTCCGCCACGGTCGTAATTGCAAAATTTTTACCGCCGGCCTGTTGGCGGTCTTACCGCCGCTTAAACACCGACCGCCAGGGTTGTAATTACCACCTATATCTTCTGTTTTCTTTTGAAAAGTTTTATGTCTCATGAAAGTGAAGACCAAAAACAGATTCAGACCAAAGATATTATTTTTATTGAGGAATGTGAATAATACAAGCCTGTGTGTGTTTAATAAAATACCAATTTCACAGACACCAAGTCTGCTAGGAATCCATTTTAATGCAAAACTGGAGACTTTTTTTGTTCAAGCCTAGGGAGCCATTTAGTAGCAGTTTGGCTGCTGGTATAAAGAGCCAAATCTCCAACCTCTGATAATATTCTTGGTGCACTCTTGTTCAAAATTAGGCTCAGTTCTTCCTCATCTGCCTTTGGTTCTACCCGCTCATCCTCTTTGGGATCAAGAAGAGCAGTAGGCAATTAGAAACTAGGGAACAAATTATATCATCTTTCCAGAATGTAGGAATACGGCTGAAAATAGCTAGAGGAATTGTTCTTTCAGACCTATGGAAAAAACTGCAGACATACTTGTGCCTTATTGAAGTTTGAATCTTCCATGGATAATTAAACGTCTTGACATACTGATACATATAAGTGACAAAACTATCACCAAAGAGGAATTCTCTTGGCCCACTGTTCAAATATTAAATAGGTTGTACCGACAGGACTATAAAGACCTGCTTAAAGACTTTTATGAAGTCGCTTCCAACTAAGAAAACAAATTTAACATGCTATTTTCTATATCTGGGAGTACAGAAATGTTGCCTGTAATCTGGCACATTCAGCCAGCCTAAACAATCTTTTACTCTGTGTGTGATGAATTCCTTTGGAGGACCCTGTGCAACTTTGACAATTGGAAACCATAATCCATTATTACTTTCATAGAATTTACTTCTCTTTCAACCTTGCTTCCCCATTGCTTATTACACCTGCATTATGTGCATCTTAAAACTCATCTAAACCAGTAAATGGAAGGTCAGAAGAATCCAAATGTCTATTTCTTTTTGGTCTATCTCTGGAGTACAGTAGAAATTTTGGCATGTGAGAAAGTTAGAAAGTTGTGGGGCATCTAATTCTACAAAAAATATTTCCTAGCACTTACGCCAGCATTTAAAATGTTAACAATGTGCCTCCCTTTCCTAGTGACCTTTTTACACACTGGGAGGGGGCATTCTATATCTACTTTATCCTATGTTGAGAGCTAGAGGTATTGACCTAATGTGTGGTTGCACATATTTTAATTCACACAACTGGACTGTTTGTGACCTCAAAATAGGTTTTCCTATATGTGAATCCTAGTTAAGAAGATGATAAACCTTTGCAATTGTCAAAAATTTGATCCCAAAATGTAACAAAATTGCAATTTGGCAGTGGTGTATTGTGGGCGCTCCTTCAATATTGAGACTTGGTAACCTATGCATCAACGGTTTTGTTGAGAAGTTATTGACGCCTAGGTTGTGGTGGCAAGCCTATTATTAAAAAGGAAGGGGTATCTGTTGGACCCCTTTCTTTTTGTCAATACTGGAGAAGGTTTCTGGGGAAGCAGGTCAATTATCAGAGAAACATTTAGCATAGTACTTTCTTTTAAGCAGCCAAATTTTACTAAAGGAAATAGGGATGCTTTTAAAACAAATGTAAAAGAAGTCACATACATGGTATTTTCCTGAACATGCAAGCCAACATCTTTGTGATTGTATCCAATCACAATTTTCAACCTACCTATTATTATTAATTATTAGGTAGGGTTGCATTGCAACCCACTACGATTAGAAATTTTACAAACTGACTTATTAATACATAAGTTGACTTGCTAAATTTGATACTGATAATAAAAATACTAGTCAGAAATTGCAACCAGTTTTATTTATATACATATACATATATATATACACACACAGACATACTGACTTTTAGGAGCATGTTTCCATAGAAAAATAGTTTTTTTGACTTGCCTATATCTTTGGCAATGTTTGACGGATCTTCACAAACACTTCCAAAAAAAAGGGTGGCACATGATATTGGTGAATACATTGCAATGTTCAGTACAGCCACCCTGTAATGTCATGACAAATTTGTGAAGATCGGCAAAAAAGTTTAAAAAAACATTTACAGACTCATTCATACTCTAATTAATTCACTGATAGTAGCACTTAGACACTAACGCAGCCACTCACAGACTTACTCAGACACTCACACACCCACTAACACACCCACTCAGACTCTGATGCAGTCACATACCCACTCAGACTCTAATGCACTCACTCACAGACCCACTCACAGACACACACTCAGTCACAGACCGACTCAGACACTCATGTTCCCAATCACAGACCCACTCAGATACTGATGCACCCACTCACAGACCTACTGAGACACTCATGCACCCAGTCACAGACCCACTCAGACACTCAGACATCCACTCACAGAACCACTCAAACACTTATGTACCCACTGACAGAGCCATTGAAACATTGACGCACCCACTCACAGACCCACTGAAACTCTGTCACACCTATTCATAGACCCACTGAGACACTAATGCACCCACTCACAGACCCACTCGGACACCAATCCACCCACTGTCAGACCCATTCAGACACTGATGCACCCACTCACAGACCCACTCAGATCCTCATGCACCCACTTACAGACCCACAGAGATACTCACAAACCCACTCACAGACCCACTCAGATACTGATCCACCCACTTTCAGACCAAAGTCTGCATGTGAAGGGGCCGTATATACAAGGTAGCGTCAAGGCACAAAAGTGGTTTCATGCCATCTTGTACATACGGTGCACGGCATTGCACCACCTGAGCCTCAACAAAAGTGACACTCAGGTGGCACCTGGGGCACCGACATATGCATAAAATACCTAGTGAGCTTGACCCATATGTGATGCACAATGCTACACAGAAGTACTACTACCTTGGGTCGGTAACATGTCACTGAGCCTCCAGTGGCAAATAAATGATGTCCCATGTCAACAGCCAAAACAATCAAATATTGATTTTACACTGCTCATTGTAGAGGGTGAGGGCTTACCTCCTGGTGACCTGCTTGTCCTGGAATTTGTAGATGACATGGATGACCAGCTGCCAACCATCAAGGAACAAATTCTCCAGGATGTCCTATGATGACTCCAGACACCACCTCCAGTCACAAGCTGGACACAGAGTGTGTGGGGTCTCCACATGAACCACCTAACTACCAACACGTGCCATCAGCCAATACTCACACAGCCCTGGACTCAGAGGACCCAGAGAGCAGCTTTCAGAGGACAGTGCAGGAGTCCAGCGGGAGCTGGCCAAGAATGTGCAGGTGGGGATGGAGACCATGGTAGGCAGCCTAATGTAGTACAGAAGTGCCTCAGTCCAAATAGGGACAACTCAGCTGCTATCAGAGGCACCCACTCCCCGCTACATGGACTCCAGCAGTCTCTGGCCGGCATAGCTGCTGTCATGTAGTAGAGGCTACAACAATTGCCCTCCAAAATTGGCAGCAGCATAACACACAACAGGCTGGGGGCTATGCAGAATACCCTGGAGTCCATATATCGGTAAGTGGCCTCCCTCAGGGAAAACATGGCTGCCTACCACTGTAATGTTGTTGCTCTGTTGAAAAATCAGCAGTTCCTTCTTGCTTCAGTGATGTCTTATGTGTTGCCACAAATGGCAGCTACCGGGACCTTTGACTCCACATCTATATCCCCTAAAGTGTGTGTGGCCCCCTCTATTTCTACAGCAGCATCAGCCATGGCACAGGAGGCATCACACAAATCAGAGTATAAAGATGTGGAAGGAATAACATTTACAAGGAGAAGCACCTGGTAGCACTGGTCTGTGCCACATGGACAGAGTCTTCCTAGTTCTGGGCTTAAGGGTATGCCGGTGTTGTAACAGTAGGAAATGTGCCCTCTTCACCTAACTACTGTTGATTTGTCTGCTATGTACTCTCATTGTCTCTTTCATACCAACTGGCAATTTTTTAACTCCTCACTAAGGCACATGTGTCCTGGAATAAGACCTGGCCTGAGCATACGTAACAAGAGGGCAAGCCATTGCCCATGATGTGCCCACACGAACAACTGATGCAATGTCCACAGAAAGTTTGGTCAAAGCCTGACCTGCACATCAAAGTTCTCTACACATTACAGAATTAAAGCCCCCTACCCTGTGCTATGTGGTGCTACATGTGTTAAACGGCACACACATGGTGGCTGTATGGATGCCCTTAGGCTCACAGTGAGTAACAGTATCCTGATAAATTGCACATAATTTGCACATGCATGTCAGACATAATCAAAGTATCAGATAAGCACACAGCATTCACATCATATGTATATGTGATGTGACCTACATCGCTCACTAATATCATGGTGGCAGGACCATGTTGTGAAAACTGCTGAGATGTGTTGTGGGAAGAATCATAGACTTTTCCCACAGACATCTGGAACTTAGTTATGTACTAATTGAGCACATTACTGACTGTTGAGCAGCCCAATATGGGTCCTTGCAGTACTTCAGCCTCAAAACATATCTGAAGGGTACTGAGGCTCCTGTGACCCTTTGTTACATGCATGCTCTTCCACTGTTGTGGGAACAACAAATGGAGTCATAACCCATGGCTGTATGCTGTAACCTTGATCACCTGCAAAGGAAAGGGAGAAGATGTGTTGGTAAAGCTTGATAGTGGTTTGAAATATACCATGGCAGTTGTTAGTTGGAGTTGGAGTGGGTGACTTAGACTTGCTTGTGGTATAGTGCATGTTCCTTTTCTTGTGAAATGGTTTCATGGGTCTGTGTTCATGAACATGCCAATCTTGGGTAGTGGCTCAAAGACCTGGCAATTTTCACATTGATTCCAAAATGATGGTTATAATTTAGCACAAATATGTTGTGTAGTCCATATTTGAAGCAGTGTACTATTGTTTGATGGAACCTACCACCTCCTTGTACCACCATGGCATCAGATGTAGAGACACCATAGTAGCACTACAAAGCCAAATTGTGCCGTCCATGTTACCATGTGGCACTTCACATGCAGTGCAACACTAAGTGACCCTTTGTGGCAGATGATGGTTGTGCTAGCCATCAAGTGTACGAGGGTGTGTATCACACATTTGTAGGATGATCTAATTTAGTGCAGTGGTATCTCATAGCTTCCAATACATGATTTCTCATAGACACTTTCAACACATGCACAGTGCAGGCTTTGGGAGGGGGCACAGCTATTTTTCACATGGGTCCCTTAGTACAGTGCATGTAAGGTCAGGTACGTCCTCTTTACTCCTACTGAGTCCTACTATGGCATCAATGAGTTTTACAGTGTTTTCACAAACATTGCACAGTGGTGGAACATTTCTGGTATACGGAACAGACATGGTGGTGTTAGGGGGCATAAGGGGTGGATGTGAGGTGGCACTGGAGCAGGTGCTGCCCCATTTCTCATGATTCTGACCCATGCTCCTTAATGGCAGGTTAACTTGTATGTGTGTGATAGGTGTATGTGCACACGAGAGGTATGTCAGGTATGTGTGGATGATTTGTACTTGGCAATGGCACACTTGATTGGCATTTGATATAGGTTCTGCCAGAGGCTTGCACACCATGATTTACGTGGGACTGTGCCTATGTGTGACTTTCTTTAAATGGCCATGGCCTATGCCAATTACATGGCTGAGCTATTCTTTGTTTGGTGTAATGTGTGTGATCTGTATTTAGTTGTCAACCAGCGGGCACTTGTAGAGGTTTGTGAGCTGCTTCTGTATGCAAAGTTGACTTGGCTCCACTTGTCCACCTGTGGTGCACCATTCAGGGTGTGGCCATGTTATGTACATGTGGGTGTATGTGTTTGTGAAGTGCAATGAATGCGGTGTAGAGTGTCATGTTGCATATGAGCTGTTGTCATTACATCTATGTTACCCTGCCCATGTGTATTTAGTGTGGTGTTTGTCCTACATGGTTGGTGTGTTGTGTGTGTAATAATTGGTATGGTGGCTTACTTATGAGTAGATCATTGCCATATTGCCCATCCTGGTATCGCTCATAGATAGTGGAATAGGGGAATATGTAAGCATCATGGACGCTGCCAGAAAATGTTGCTGCAATGTTGGTGAAGAGCCCACGGTGGTCCACAACGGCCTGCACATTGATTGAATGTATGTGCTTGCAGCACCTATATAGGTGTTCCATTGCAGGCGTACAATGGACTCCCAGTTCAGTCAATACATCCTGATCACATCTTGTTACCTAAAGCCAAGGATGGGTGTGTGGTGTCTAAATATCCTGCCCCACCTTCTGTGCTGCCTTTGTGGCTGCTGTGGTGATATTTGCAGTTGCTGCAGTGGTGGTGGAGGGACCTGCTGTCTTTGCCAATGTCTGCGGCATGTGGCAACCTGTAGCAGTACCACGTCTTGTTGTCTTGGAGGCCTCAAATGCTCCTTCTGTGTGTTTTCCTTGAGTGGTGGTGTGTGGGCCTCTTTTTAACACCTGGTCTGATCAGGCTTTACATTTTGACGCTAATCAGACTTAGCGCCATTTTTTAGGTCCGCTTCCTTGGTAAGCGCCATTTTTGCATCGGTAGATAAATATGGTGCTATAAGGCTAGTGTCATTTTTAGGAAGGGAACGCCTACTTTGCATCTCATTGTTGCAATGAGATGCAAGGTGGATTTGCGCTCTCTAAAAATGGTGCTAAGTTATATTTTGACACTAGACAGGTCAAGCATCAAAATACAAATATGAAATTAGGTTTGCACCACTTTAGCATCATAAAAAAGTACGCTAAGGTGGCGCAAACATTTCATAAATATGGGCTCAAATTGAGATCAACTAAGAAAGGCATAAAAGTATGTGATATGAAAAGGGATTTTTTTTAGAACTAGGCACAGAGTTTACCCAGAAGGCAGTACCTGTTTAAGGAAATCAGAGTAAGCATTTTCATAGCTGAGTAATTCAGACTCTAATGAGAACCATGAAGATGTTTCGTCGATAAGGCCTTAACTCTGAAAAGGAAGCTATTTATTTCGATTTCAAACAGAATAAAAACACTAGATAAAATAGTGCTGAGTATGAGGAGAACAAGTAAAAAAGGACTAGTCAATAGAACTCACTTTTGTAACGTTTTCAGTGGTGAATGGAGACATACTTCTAGTACTGTGCCTTTCTTTCATGAGGAAAGCTACTTGCAGGAGAACACATTGGTGCATGCGGTTGATGAATCTGGACAATTTTATGAGATAAAAAATTGTTTTCTTACTAAAAAACAGGTATTGGTACCCAGCAATTTAGAGGAAGTCATAGCTGAACAGGTACAGAGAAAGCGTAGACAGGCTCCTGTTCCCTGAACTGTAGCAGTATTTGCAGTGTTGTGCAGCAATCAATTGACATGTTGAGAAATCTTTTAAGTATCTTTCCATGCAAAAGTCTGAAATTCCAATATTGCAACGATTAGATCCATGCAAAGTGGAGAAATATACAAATCGACAAGGACATTCTCTAGCATGTTCATCAAAGAAATTGTATCAAAGCACCTTTAATTATTTTAGAATGTTAGCAGTACACAAGTCTTAAATTCGAACATTAGTTAGGAGGCTTTACCATGTGAAGACTCCTGTGCTATGTTTAGAAAAAATGAATGGAGCTCTTTTGCATATTACAGTGGCAGAGGTAGAAAAGGTTTATGATGATGTACGGTTTTGTTTCTTTGGACCTGAAGAGGTGTGTAGGGAAAATGAAGACTTGGTATATGCAGGTGTAGCAGAACAAGAGACAAGTATTATTATTAATAATTTGCATAAAGAAATTTGAACATTTAAAAAAGTCTGTTCAGAGAGACCTGAACACACTACAAAAGTCAAACTCGTTATGTCATTAAGTCTTTGAAAACTGAAGAAGACAATAGAGATAAGTGGCACCTTCTTTATTTGTAGAGGAACACTTTGATTGTTCCGCACGTCAAATTATATGTAAGCATTATTTTAATATACAAGAGAACAATAAAATGTCGGCTAGGACAGTGCATAACAAGTTGGAACTAGTTTCAATTGCACAGGAACTTTTAGAGTTGAATGTTTATGAATATATACTTCTGAAATGTATACATCAATTTCAAGCTATGGTAGGTATGGAGCCAAAGACTGGAAAGTTACCTCTAACTTAGCTCCAGAACGGTCTTAAACGTTTAGTTGTGTATTTGCCATTAGAATTCAAGCAGAATATTGAAACTGTCTATGGTGTTCCTACCAAAAGCAAAATGATATGGCAAGAGTTAGTAGATGTTAGTAAAGTAAAAAAAAAAAAAAAAAACTTTATATCTAGTAGGAAAACACATTTGCTATAAAAATGTAGTTGTTCTTCAAGATATTACACATATGAAGAATGACACATTGCAATCAAGAGGTCAAATTGAAAAGTTAGGTCGATCCAGAATGGAAGAAATTTACAAACACTACAGTATTCATCATCTACATGCTAAAGAGATTATAGGAGATGCTATTGATCTCTTTCAAATGAAAGAATTGAAATGAGCTCCCTTAAGTGCGTGGGAGAAAAGGTTAGAAGCTTGCTGTTTTCCACATCTGTTTCCTACTGGAGTGGGTGGTTGGTATGATGATCGGCCAGTGCAAATACCAGCAGCCAAGTACAGATCAATTAGATTTTACTCAGAGGGCCCTAGACTTCGCCAGTGTATTCCATATATATTTCATCTACTATTTGAGAGTGACTTGTCCGCCTTATGTTATGCAGTTAATCATATTCTCAAAACAGTAGTGAATATGCAGAATCTGTCAGCAAGGGGTTTTGTTTTGGGAAAGTTCATGGAAAAGATGAAAATCTGGGATACAACTTGATTAATTTGATGGTGAGTCAACACGGTACCAACGAGTATAAGTATTGTCATCATGGTGAGCTGAAATTAATGTTGAGAAACCTAGGAGCACCTAGCTGGTTTCTGACACTCAGTTGTGGTGAGTATGCATGGGGTGACCTGGTTGATTTCGTACGAAAAGCAAATTCAAACATAAAGTACATCAATCTGAAGACACTAGGAGAACTCTGTTCACGTCTGTAGATATTTTAACCACAGGTTTCAAGCAATGATGGCTTTCATCTGCAACAAAGCTAATACTACTATAGATAAAGTGACCAATTTCTTTTGGCACAAATAGTGCCAAGCTAGAAGTTCTCCAAATATTCACATGTTGTTATAGGTAAAAGATGCCCCAAAGTTTAGAACATACACTGAAGAGTCTGTCTTCTCTTTAACAGAACAGCATGTAGCATACATCTTTTGAAAAGAAACTGCTGACAAGAGATTGAGACAACAAGTTCTACTATTTCAAATCATAGATGTGGTAAATACTGACGTCAAAAATATAGATCAATAATACATTTTATAGGAGATGTTGTTTTGGATTCCCATGACCTGTGATCTCAGAAGGAAGAGTGAACAGCTTTTTGTCTGCAGCCAGACATACCCTAACATGGAAATCACCAACAATAGATACACCCTCAAAAGAACAGAAACTTCAAAATATATAAATGACTACAACCCTGCCATTCTGAAGGTGTTGAACTGAAATATGGATGTACAATTGGTTGCAGATAACTCCATTGCTATTGCTTGCTATGTGACTTCTTAGATAACAAAGTCAGAGAAGACCGAGATGAAAGAGATGTGGGAGCAGATTTCTGAAGAAAAGATTCTTATGAAGAAACTGTATGGTTTCAGTTAAAAAATGCTTTCCCACTTGGAGATTGGATCTTATGAATGTGCAGATAGGTTGAGCTCGGCAAGTTTGTTCTCTAAGTCTGGAGGAATTGTATGGATAAGTCTAGGCCTTATAAGCAGTTGTACTAGAGTATTAAAGTGTTTCCCAGAAATACAGTACCTTGAAGGATTTGATCCTGAGAATAAATACATTCTAAAGACAAACATGCTGGATACATATTACCCAAGAAGGAGTCCCGATATTCAAAACATGCGTCGTATGAAGTACTTCAGCATTAGATATACAAGTAATTTAACTGAAAACATAGAAAAAGGAAGTTTTGCGATCCTTGAAAGTGGCAGTTGTTTGGTGAGGCACAGCAAAGAAAATGTAATTAACCACAGAAAGCTTAGCTGCCAAATTCTAGAAAGAAAAGAGTTTTTCTACTTGGCACTTTTGCAACTGTTCAAATCATGGCATGCAGAATCAGATTTACTTTGACACTATGACAGTTATGAAAACTCATTCAATGCTGTAAAAAACAGTATTCAATGTTCTGTGTTTCCAGATTGAACAGGAAGAAACAATTGCTGTGGAAATAGCTAGGGAGAGTTCACAAAGCATCCAAAGTTCCATACCAGCAAGTTAAGATCCCCTTGGAGAACCAGTAAATCAAATGAAGCAGCTATAGCTATGCATGAGGTGGAGATAGCAATGCAGCAGTCAAGAGGGGAAACTATGGATTTCCAACAGTTAGTGGGACAACTGAACAATGAACAGAGAGAAATTTACAACACAGTTAAAGATAAAATAGAGCATAGATTGCTCCATGACAAGAAACAATGGGCCCGATTCACAAACATAAACTTAGACATGTATTCTAAGTTTAAACCAAATGTCTAAGTTTATACTTTTTGGTATTCACAAAGGTAAGTTACGAGTAGTATCTTTACATCCACACTTGGGGAGGATTATCCGCACTCAGGGTGGATCATCTGACCTCGGACCAGAAGAGGTAATCTTTCATACTGGCACTGCCTACCATCCCCCCACTCAGCTCCAGCTAAAACTGTTTAGCCCAACAGCCAATTGCAGCCTTACTACACAAATAAAAGCAAAGCTGCCACAAAAAAACCCTTTCAGACGTTTCAACATGTCACTGAATGTGTTTGTTGGTTTGCACCTTGCCATGGCACAGCAGGATTTGAGGAGAAGGAGGAGGAGAGTAGAAAGGATTTTCAGACAAAGGATAAACCTCTTTGGGATATCCAGCCATGATGTCATGGCCAGATACCCTTTTCTCCCGGATGTCATCTTGGAGATGTTCTGTGAGTGGTAACAGGATCTTGACTCTGGGACCTGCTGCTCAAACGCCATCCCATCCTATGTCAATATCCTATCAAGTCTCCAATTTCTTTTGCTACAGAGTAGGTCTAGATGGTCTCAGGTGACCTTGTGGGCATCTCTCAGGCCACCCAGCCCCAATGCTTGCATCAGGTACTGTGCTACATCAATAGGAAAGTCCATCTCCACAAATGAATGCCCCATACACTACCCAAAAGGCAAAGGGTAGCTAGGGATTTCTACCTCATGTCCCACTTCCCACATGTGCTGGGTGCTATTGATTGTACTCATGTAGCTCTTCAGCCACCTCGCTACAATGCACACTTCTTCTACAATAGATACCTCTGGAACTATATCAAAATACAGCAGAGTATGTGTGATGCCAGTGGTAGCTTCATTCATGTACATGCAGTGTTTCCAGGCACTACCCATGACAGCTATGTATTCTGCAGGTCACCTCTTGCTCGGCAGATGTCAGTGGGAGAATTTGGCAACATGTGGCTACTGGGTAATTAGCAAGCACTACACAAGTATGATATATATAATCGATTTGTGATATGCACAACAACATGCATGTCTCCAACAGACACAACATGA
This sequence comes from Pleurodeles waltl, assembly GCF_031143425.1. Lineage (NCBI taxonomy): Eukaryota > Metazoa > Chordata > Amphibia > Caudata > Salamandridae > Pleurodeles > Pleurodeles waltl. The sequence continues at coordinate 920,992,704 of NC_090447.1, forward strand.
ACCATTTCATACATCATGTACTGTAGAGATGGATGCAAGAGGGACATGTATAAATGATACTACTTTTCCCTCCTCAGATGATGCTGATGCATATGCACTCTCTCCTCTTCTCCTTACACCATACAGATGTGCAACCACTGTATGTCAGAGAAGGTACGATAGAACACACAGAAATACACAAGCCATCATTGAGCACAGTTTTGGTCTCCTGAAGTCTTGACCCTACCAGGGGTGCTCCTGTACAGTATCACAGACATTGACATTTCATGTCATTGTTAGGTCTCATCACATATTATCTTTCACCGCATTGAGGACATCACTCACAGGCAGCCCATGGAGCAGGTAGGGGTCTATGAGGGAGAGGATATCCCTCTCAAGTTGGGTGAGTAGATGTGGGGTCAAGTGTGTACACCTGGAGGAGCTCAGGCTACCTCTATCCTGCTGTATTTCTACTTCACCCTCCTCTTCTCATCCGGTCAATTCCTTTTAATGTCAATGATGGTCCGTATATCCTCCCCCAATGCAATGACAGCTGTGGCCAACTGCTGCCATGGGGCTGCCTTCTGTGAGGTACTGCTGCTGTAGGAGGGAGACCATGCAGACTTTTGTAGTTCCTCACTATGATTGTGAGGAACATGGTGGTATCATCATCTATGGAATTTTACTTCCACCTGAGAGGTAGAATGTCTTCAGAGCAATAAGAGCAGGCAGGTGCAGTGTTGTTGTGGAAAAACTAGAGCCTTGAATTTGTTCTGCTTTTACCTGTTTTGGTGCAGGTTTGTAGGTGGTATTAATAGTGTACATGTGTGTGTAATTACAATCATTCTGGCCCAAGTTTGGATAATCAGGCAGGAGTGTAGATGATCAGCCCGGAGAGCAGATGATCCACGCGACTGCAGATGATGCATTCCAAGTGTAGATAATCCACCCCAAGTGTGGATAATCCGCCTAAGTGGGGACATAAAGATACTACTTGTAGCTCACCTTTGTGAATACAGAAAAGTCATGCTTGCCATGAAGTACCAAGAGTATTGAAAAAAACTGAAGTTTCTAATCATTGATGACGTCAGAATGAAATCAGACATATGCTTGCCTTCATGCACTTAAGGAGACAACAGATTTTAAGAACAAACTATGAACTTTTACGAGGAAAGCATTTAATTGTGTTTTGTGACCTATTCCAACTTACTCCTGCAAAAGGACAACCTGTTTACAAAACACTTTTTCATAATAAAGCGAGAAATTCCCAGGGAAATATTGGCAAGGTGAATATTTGGTTAAACTTTAAATACAAAGTATTAGTGAAAAATGAACACCAAGCATCTGATGTGGAGTGCTCACAAAAGAGGGAAACATGCTTTGGATAGCCGCATTATCAAGAGTTAATTGCCAACTAATATTACAGCAGCAGAACTAATGTTCAATTTCTTTAAGGAACGAAAGGTATAGTTTTTTTCAATGCCAACACTTAAAGACTGCTCCAACTTTAATGATAAATTACTACAACTGGAAAAAGAAGATATTTTAGAAATAGCAGCTATTGATAAAATGGAACATCAGGGAGTCACAATACTACTGACAGATAAACTGCAAGAAAAAATTTATTCTTTGGAGAAATCTGTATCCAAGACTGCAAGATTAGAAAAACGTTTACGTGTCTGCTAAAATTGTTGAGTTATTTTACTATACAATTTAAATGTTGAGGAAAGATTAATAAATGGTGCAATAGGTAGAGTAATTAATTAAATTAATTTTCCAAATAGAGATGGGGTATCAAATGTCGCTATACAATTAGATCAGATTGATGAGGTGAAAAAGATTGGCCAATGTATTGTGCCTTTTTTGCTTGTAAAAGGCATCTATCCGGAGGCAACAGTTCACAGTCTCTCTAGTATAATCTTTAACCATCCATAAATTCTAAGGTTTAAGTGTAGATGCAGTTTTTGTTATTGTTGGAAGTTTTTTGTTGCAAATTAGAACACTGTTCTGTTTGGTTTTCATTGATTTGATGAGAAGAAAGTTAGTGCTGATGCAAGCTGTGGCAAAGAATTCAATCAGTTAAGAAATCCATATGCTCCACATTTAGGCCAGTACCCTGTTTATGTGGAACAGATAATCTGCCCAAGGCGGAAGATTACAAAACAATCTATGGGACCCTCAAGAAAACCAAGGACAGAAGGACAACAGAGAGGGTGCTAAGAACAAAAAAACTAGAAAATAACAGAGAAATTGTTGGTTATCAGTTATAAAACACTTCAGGTTCTCAATGTACTGTTCCATTTACCTTATGTAGTAAACCAAATTGAACAAAAATCTGGTAAGAGAATGTCTTCTGCACTATTGGGGTCATTATGAACACGGCTGAAACAACCGCCATGTTCATGCTGGCGGTCAAAACACTGACCGCCAGCGACCCCAGAATCCTGCTGGCCACATTATGAACCTTTCTGTGAGCCGGCGGGCGAAAACCTTGTTTCTGCCCGCCGGCTCACAGAAAGGCTTGTCTGGGACATTGACGGCGGCTCCACATGGATCTGCCGTCAATGCCTCTGTGCGGCAGGTGCAGTTGCACCTGTCGCACAGATCACTGCCCGAAAATCGGGCAGTGACCTGCGCGATGGGGATCTGCACCAAGGCCCCTGCACTGCCCATGTAAAGTGCATGGACAGTGCAGGGGCGCCCCAGGACACCCCCTCCACCAGCTATTCCTGGCGGGATATCCCACCAGGAAAAGGCTGGTGGAAAATGAAACATTATCCGCAGGGTAGCGCTGCTACCCTGGCGGATGGTGTTTCATCCCGCCGCCAGGCTGCCTGGTGGCGGGAGCCTGGCAGTGGGTGACGGCTGCCGTTGGCGGCCGTCACCATGTATATTATATGGCGGTTCGGCCCGCCATGCCGGCTGGCGGCTTCAGCCATGTTCATAATGAGGGCCTATATAATTACTGCAATGTTTAATGACTGACAGAAGTGTAATACATTCTGCTTCAGGGATACTCTCAATACACAACAACATGCACAAGAATGTATTAAGGTCATCCTTGGAGTCTTAGAACAAGAAGGAGTAAATGTTGTTGATTGATTTGAACTCAATTACAAATGGAACCATGACTACGAAGATGGCTCTTTCACAACTAGCACTGTAATCAATTCTGAATGATTTTCCTACTTAATATTACGGGACTCTAAAACTGTGACTTTTGACAGATTGCATAGAAATGCTAACCAAAACATGACCTGCCCAAACTGCAGATCAGATGTTGTCCCTACAATGTTTCTACAAAGAACTGCAAATTACCTTATAGTAATGCTACAACTATGCAGTGCAGATGGTTCCAAATTGCAAACTCAAATTACAAACTTCAAAGCTGGACAAATATCACTTTCAGGGAAGAAGTTTTTCAACTTTGGCTATTATCTTTCAAGAAAGAGTTAATACAAAATTTCTGGACACTACACTGTCCATTTAAGGAGTGAAGCTGGATGGACAGAATGCAATGACTTCAACTTTAAATACGAACCAAAACTCCCATATAACTACTAAACTCTTATAGATTCCTCAACCAAAGTTCTAAGAAAGAATTCTGGTTAAAAAAGTAGAGCAGTGCTTTCTCTATGTGATTCATCTCTTTTTTAGACATTATTCGGCCTATTAAGGGTAATGTTTTTAAAAAAGATCTTCAAAAATCAAGAGTCCTTTTAATGTTCCAGAAAGGAGTTAATATTACAAGTCATTACAATGCTCTCTAATTAAAGTCTGAAACTGGATGGACATACTCCAGTTACAGCAGCCTTAAGTTGAAATCAAAAAATGCCTTTAAATCTAAAAAAAGTCTTCTTTTGTTTCCCTGACTAAACTTGCACGACCTATTTAGTTCCCTAACTAAACTACCATAAGCGAATTTGTGTACATGGATCATCAGCAGTTTAGACATCATTTGGCCTACCAGAGATGATGTTTTCAAAAGGATCTCTAAAATTCAATAGTACTTTACGTTTATTTCTAATATTGTATGATATATACTCATATACGATTCTTTTTAAAAATATGCTTATCTAGATTACTATAGTAACTCTAAAAAAGCCACTAATTAATGCATTGTAGTGAGTGCAAAGCACAGTATCACTTATTTGTAGTGATCTACTGTGCAGCTTTGGGGCTTTTTACAGTCCATTGATTGCTTTTCCCCTCTGTTTTAAGACAAAGCTTTATACAAACCATTGTTTATGGTGAAGAAATATAAAAGCAGAGAACAGTAAAAATGTGAAAATTGTATTTTTGCAACATTGTATTATAGTCTTACAGTATAAACAATGACTATTATTATGGTTGTGTAAATTTGAAGATTAACTACTGACATATCTTTATCTCTTTTTTTAATTTCAATAGTGACTGCAGTGGAACAACATTACATGTCTCAAAACACTTCTTGAGCCACAGACATATTGCTTGGAGATATCCATGGAGAGTGTTTTTAAACATAAACTGCTCTTGCCATACCTTTCCAGCCACTCGTACAGCCACTCACACACCCACTCACTCACCCAGACAGCCACTCACACTAGCACTCACTCCCCCATAGAGCCACTGACACAGGCACTCACTCTCCAGTACAGGCACTCAGACAACCATTCACTCACCCATACAGCCACTCACACAACCATTCACTCACCCATACAGCTACTCATACAACCCTCGTTTTCTCATACAGCCACTCAAACAGCCACTCATGAAACCCCTCTCTCACCCAATAATTCACCAATAGAGTTACTTATTTACCCTCTCACTCACTCATAGAGTTACTTACATAGCACTAACTCAGCCATACAGCCCCCCACACTAGCACTCCCTCACCCTTACAGCCATTCACATTAGCATTCCTTCACCCACAGACCAGTCACATACTTATTCACTCTCCCATAGAGACACTCATACAACCAATCACTCACCCATACAGCCAGTCACCCAACCATTCACTCTGCCATACAGCCACTCATACAGACAGTAACTCAACCAAACAGCTATTCACATACCCACTAACTCACTCACATAAGCTCTCACACATTTACTCTTCACTCATATAGACATTCGCAAACCCACTCACCCAGTCACTTAGCCATACAGCCACCTATCCACTCTCTCACTCACTCTTTTAAACGCTCACAGTTACGCATTCACTCATTCAGCCACTCACACAGCCACTCACTCACCCATAAAGTTACTCACACAAGCAGTCCCTCAGCCACACAGCCAGTTATCCACTGTGTCACTCACTCTTACAAGCACTCACACATGCACTAACTCACTCAATCAGCCATCCACACACCGGCCCACTCACCCATACACTTTCTCATAAAACCAGTCACCCAGCCATCCATACAATCACTCACAGAGTCATTCACTCACTCATACAGCCATTCACACATACACTCACTCACCTATATAGCCACTCACACTAGCACTCACTCAGTCATGCAGCCACCCACACTAGCACTCACTCAACCATACTCTACTCACACAACCACTCACTCTCCCATACACACACTCAGACAACCATTCACTCACCCATTCAACTGCTCACACAACCATTAACTCACCGAACAGCCACTTACACAAGCACTAACTCACCCAGACATCCTCTCATGCAGCCTCTTGTTCACTCATACAATCACTCACTCATTCACTCATATAGTCATTCACACATCCACCCACTCACACATACAGCTTGCCATGCAACCAGTCACTCAGCCTTACAGCCTCCTATCCATCTCACTCACTCATACAAGCACCTACACTAACGCACTCATAGAACCATTCACACACCCACTCACTCACCCATACAGCTACTCATACAACCAGTCACTCATGCACCCTGTTACTCGCTCATATAAGCACACACACTCACAGTCCCTCACTCGCTCATACAGCCATTCACACACCTGCTCACTTACCCATACAGCCACTCACACCATCACTCATTCATCCATACAGCTGCTCACACTAGCACTCATTCACCCATACAGCCACACACACTAGCATGCACTCAGATATACAGCTACTCACACAACCACTAGCTTTCCCATACAGACACTCGCACAACCACTCACTCACAGAGAAAAATTCACACACCCACTCACTTACCCATGTAGTTCTCACACACCATCTCATAGAACCAACAACCCCTTACACAGGCATTAACCCACCCATCCACCACTCACACATTCACTTACTCATCCATACATGACAGATACACTCATTCACTCACTTGCAGATGCACTTATTCACACACTCAGTCACCCACACACCACTCATGCACTGAGTCACTCACTGGTAGACCAGTCAAGCACTCATTCACTCACTCTTATATCGGTCACGCAGTGAGCTACTCACTCATAGACCACTCATCCATTCAGTAAATCTCCCAAACACCACTCATGCATTCAATCAATCATTCATATACCGCTCGTTCACTTCCCTGCAGAAACAGTAATAAACGCACTCAGTCACCCATAGACAACTCATCCACTCACTCATGCATACACCAGTCATGCGCTCATCCTCTTACTCATACACCAGTCGTGCACTCAGTCAATCACCCATATACTACTCATGCAGTCACTCTCTCAACCATACAGCACACATGCACTCATTTACTCACCTGTACGCACAATAATTCACTATCTTTGTCACCCATACAACACTCATGCAGTCATTCACTAACCCACACACCACTCATGCACTCAGTAACTCATCCGTACATAGTCATACACTTATTTACTCACCTATACACAGTCTTTCTTACATATATACAAACATACAGCTTACCTTTTTATAACCTTGAAAGTCATTTCAGAGAAGTATCCTTTTTTAATTTTTTTCTAGAACTGTGTTTTTGAATTTTATTTTTTTTACTTTATGTATTTGTTTTAAAATTGTTGTGAAATAAAGTGGGAACGATGAACATTGTAATGTAAAAACAAAAAAGTTGCAAAAACTGGATGAAATTATAGGAAAAATTAACAGGTGTGTAGGCCCGCTGCATCCAAAATAACATCTACACTCTGCTCACCAGCTGTAAGGGTGGTGTTACAGTCAAGGCAATAAGTACCAACTTGCCTTTACTCCGGTGACACTACTGGCCTCTGCTTCTCCTTTTACACTGGACTCTCTCTCCAGCCAAAGTTGGTGCAGCCCTGGAGGTGGATAGTTGCTCTCCATCTGTCTCTTTCTGTGCCCTTCTAAGATGATATTTATGAAAAGGTTAAAAGTGGTAGAGCATGGAAGTTGTGCCACATGAATATTTTTTGCAAAAAGAACAGATGATGGACGGAATGCTAAACAATACAAACATTCATGCCAGTCACAAAGATCTGGGTTTAGTCCATCATTTTTTTGCCCACCACGCCACCCCAGTTTGGACCTGGCCATATGCAAATCAGTATTGACCTTGTTCCTCCTGGGAACAGTCCAGGCCGAACTCTCAAGCCAGGTCCTCCATTGACTGGAAACAAGCATCCTGGACCCAGTTTCAGCTTATCACCCTTCATCAGCCAGGCTAGCTTGAATCCAGTGGTGCGGTGAGCACTGGACCCACATCTGGGCATTCCCTTCCCACTTAAGGTGACAAAAGCAAAAAGAATAGGTGATTGACAGAATGCTGAACAATGCAGAAATTCACCCCCAGACACAAAGATTGGGATTTAATTCATCATTTTTTGCCCACCACGCCACCCCAGTTTGGACCCGGCCATGTGCAAATCAGTCTTGACCCTGTTACTCATTGGAAAAGTCCAGCCTGAGCTGCCAAGCCAGGTCATCCCTGGACCAGAAACAAGCATCCTGGGACTGGTTTCAGGGTATCATCCTTCAACAGCTACAACTCCTCAATAGAGTTTTATTGCACAATGTGCGCTTGACCAATTTTGCCACTGTTTTCGATTAACCTGGTAGTATGACGAAAACAATCCATGCTATACTTTATTTTTAGATGGTGGTTCATCATCAGGAGAGTCATCTGCTCTAGCTGTTAACTCCTGCTCCTCAGCCATTTGATGGAGTTCCACTCCCCGGTGTTGTTGTGAAAACAGAAATATACTTGAAAAATGTTTTAGAATGAAATTAGTTACAGAAATATGTTTGCACATTATATTAATAAAGTACTGATGTCAACTAGTAATTCAAATGTGGTTATAAATGTGTATCACACTTTTAAAAAGCATGATATATTTATGATTAACTGCATCACTGAAAGCTACATAATACAATACCTGACATCATCGCGATGACCACCTTTTTCACAAACAAAGGCATCTTTGCAAAAATGGCCCTTTAATTAAAAAAGTGTTTTGGTACTATGCAACTGGAACTGTGTTTAGGCAATACCTACTTACCTCCACCTTGCCATCTCCGTACCCCATGTGATAGAGGACAATGTCACAACGGTACTTACATAAGGGTGATATATGGAACACCCTTCATAACTTCAACAAAGTTAAAAAGTCCATGACTCGTTGCATCACTAGAGCAATACTAGAACACCCACTCTCACATTCATTCACTCAATCACAGACTCACTCACTCAGGCAATAAAGCACTCATGCACACATCCACACACCCACTGAGAGACTTGTGCACTCACTCAAATAACCACTCACAGACTCATGCACCAAATCACAGACCCACTCAAAACAGTCACATATCCACTTACAAACTCCCTTAGACAATCACACACCCACTCAAAGACCCACTTAGAGTCTGAAGCTCTCACTCACTGACCTGCTCAGACACTCATGCACAACTTTCAGACCCTCTCAGACACTCAAGCACCCACTTACAGACCTACTCAGACACTGACACACCAACTCAGACTCACTCACACCCTCACACATCCACTCAAAGACCAGCTCAGGCACTCACACACCCATTCAGAGACCCTATCATACACTCACACACCCACTCTCAGACACTCATGCACCCACTCACAGGCCCATTCAGACACTCAAACACCCGCTCACAGACCCACTTATACACTCATGCATCAACTCATATATCTAGTCAGACACTTATCCACCCACTCACAGACCCACTAAGACACTGATGCACCCATGCACAGACCCATTAGAGACTTTTGCACACACTCACAGACCCACTTACACACCCACTCAGAGACCCACTCAGAAACTCATGCATCCTCTTGCAGAACTACTCAGACACTGATGCACTCACTCACAGACACACACCCACGGAGAGACCCACTCAGACACCCTCACATCTACTCACACGCCCACTCAGACACTGACACACCCAGTCACAGACCCACTTAGACACTCAAACATCCACTCACAGACCTACTCAGAGATTCACACATCCACACACATAGCAAATCAGACTCACACACCCACTCACAAACTCACTGATAGACTCATGCACTCACTCACAGACCTAGTCAGAGACTTATGCACCCATTCACAGACCCATAAAACCTTTCACACACTCACTGACAGACCCATACACCTACTCACACAACCATTTCAAAACCTACAGATCATATTTGCAAAATACAATGTAAATTCAATCAAAAAAATCAAATGTTACAGTGGTGTTATAGATACAAAAAATAATTTACAAAAACCTAAAACATCACTGTAAAAACCAAAGGTTACAGGGGCGTTATAGTTAGGACATAGAATTTAAAAAACCTTAGAAAACCTTAGAAAAACCTTAGAAAAAAACAAAGGTTGCATGAATTTTATAGTTAGGCTTACATTTCACTCATTCAAAACTAGTGGAATTGAGCAGCTGTAGTTACCAGCTTTAACTATAGCGTACCCCCCCTGAAATGAACTGCTTTTGACCTATATCACTTGTGACATGGTCAGTACATCACTGATGACATCACTGATGGCATCTCAAAGCTTAAAACAGCCCTGTAACCATTGTTTTTAAGTGAATTTCTCTGTTTTTAAAATTCTATTTCTTCACTATAACGTCCCTGTAACCTGTGTCTTTTTCAGGGAGTGTCTAAGTTCTTTTTAACATAAAGTAATTTATGTTACTATACGTTGATCCAACCATCGCCGCTCATGGCCTTCAAATGTGTGAGCAGGAAGAGGCCCCAGGGCCTGGTCTGCGCTGGGGGTTGACTGCAGGGCCTGGCCTGTGACCAACCCCCATAACCACCCAACCCTGCTCATGACCTTTGGCCTTGCGTAGCGGGAGTTGGCCACACGGCCTGTCTATCTGGGTTTGAGAATAGGAGTGAGGGGTTATGTCTCGGTATGAGAGTGGGTGTGAGAGTGTCTGTCTGGGTGTGGGAGTGAGAGTGAGAGGGTCTATGTGGGTGTGAGAGTGTGTCTGTTTGTGGGAGTAGGTGTGAGAGGATGTCTCTAGGTGTGACAGTAGGTGTGAGAGTGTCTCTGTGAGTGGGAGTGGGAGTGTCTGTGTAGGTCTATGAGTGCGTGTGTGAGAGTGAGTGGGTCTGTGAGTGGGTGTGGAATGACTGAATGGGTCTTTAAGTGGGTGCATAAGTGTCTGAGTGAGTCTGAGAGTGAGTGTGTGAGTCCCTGAGTGGGTCTATGAGTGGGTATAAGAGTGGAAAGGTCTGTGAGTGGATGCTTGAGTGAGTTGGTCTATGAGTGAGTGTGTGAGTCTCTGAGTGAGTCTGTGAGTGGCTGTGTGAGTGTCTATGTGGGTCTGGGAGTAGATGTGAGAGTGTTTGAGTTGTTCTGTGAGTAGGAGCGTATGTCTCCGAGTGGGTGAGTGTTGCATGAAATATCTACCTAAGTGGAATTCTTTCTGCCTCCTTTGGCAAATGTCCAGTATGTATTCAATACTACAGCTGTGTAATAGATCACAAGGAAATGTCACCAGAGACCTTGTGTTCGTTCTGGCAACATGATTGTTCTTGTTGCCTGTTTCTCTAGAATTATTTGATAACATGAATCCTCCTACAGAGAGACCAACAGGATTACAAAGATGTTAATCTCCACCAAACCAGGATCTTTCCTGTTAGCTATATGAAGTAAGTGCTTCTATGCCTTGTGGAGATGTCCTCATATTCCTCAGCATCAATAATACACCATCAAAACCAGCAGGAAACGCACTGGGGGCCCCTTGGAAACCTGTAAATCATCCAAGCAAAAGAGGGAAGACCTTTGCAAACTACTAAGGGGGAGAGCACAGGGCCAAACGGGCGCAATTTAAAATGTAAAGGTAGAACCATGTACCCCATGGAAAAAAGGCCACGTGGCCCCCCCTCCCTGAGACAATTTCGGTCCTGGGAATCCCATCCCCACGAAGGGCATGCAACCTGGTTGCCATGGGCACCCAGTGTGCAAGATGGGAACCAGAGGGGAAGCATCATGGCCCCTGCTGTCCCAGCCAGCTCCCCACCTCCTGCGGGAGCCAGCAGTGCTCTTCCAGTGGGTGGGAGCATTTTGACAGCTCTCCTCCTCTTGAGGCAGAGTGTTTGCTCTGACTTGGTGGGAGCTGTCAGAGCAAATAGTTATGTGCCAGGGGTGAGCACCCTGGGACATTGCAGGAGCCGGGCGTGGGGGTGCCACTCCCCAGGGCCATTATTGGCTCCACGAGGGGGCTGCATGGGTCCTCTCCAAATTTTAATTTAGCCCCAGGGCGGTGGTGGTCACCGGGGCAGAGGGGTCCACAATGGACCCCCTTCATTATGTGGTATCAGTTCCAGGGAGTTGGCAGTCCCTGGGGTTTTGGGGGGGCTGTGCAGCCCCCCCTGCATAAATTTCATATTCAGCCCAAGGGAGGTGGCGGTCCTTGGGGCTGCAGGGGAGGCTGTATGGGCCTCACCCATTACAAATATACATTTTGCTCTGGGGAGGTGGTTTTCCGCATGGCCCCCTGCATATTTTAACATCATGGCTCCGGGTAGGTGGTGATCCCTGGAGCTAATGTAAGCCCTAGAAGGAGCGACTCTCCTTTTTTCACCCCTAAAAGCCCCTGAGACCTGGCCCATCCAGGGGCAAAAATAAAAGCAAGTGGGGGAGACTGCGCTTGCCAGTTTTTTTTAAATTGCTGCACAATTCATAGAGCTGCTGCAATTTTCACTGTGATTTAAAAACTTTTAAGCCTTGAAGGGTTCCTGGGGGACCACTGCACCAAGGCTAGAGGGGTGGGGTAACAGTACCCTACCTACTTTTCATTAGGATTTTGTTTATTTTAGAGACTTGGCTGAAGCTGAGCGTCAAAATGGCAGCCAATCAGATCTCTGCATGAGATCAGGAGTATTCACAAAGCCTTCACACCTCAAAGCATCTATATTTAGTTTTCTTTTAATATCTCAAAAGCTATTGAACTGATTTACACCACAGAACAAAAAGGCATCTTTCTGGACCGAAGACCACCTTTCTGCAAAATTTGGTGCAATTCCGCCCAGCAGTTCTGGATGCAGTTGTGTTCAACACCACAATGGGAATTATAAAGGGAAACACACTTTTTTAAGCCCCAATCGTCTCTTCCCCTGCTTGATGGATCACCCTAAGACGTCTCATGTACAGCAAGATTGTCAGGAACACTTCTTTTGGAAAATTTCATGAGGATGCAGTAAACTGTGCCAAAGATATGGGCAAGTCAAAAAATGCTTTTTCTATGGAAACATGGTCCTAACTATCTATCTATCTATCTATCTATCTATCTATCTATCTATCTATCTATCTATCTATCTATCTATCTATCTATATATATATATATATATATAACAACATTCCTTCGTGTTTTCCACAACAGAAAGGCAGAAAATAAACCCGCACTCCAGAGAGCTGCTAATTTAAAGATATTTATTCAAAAACTGTTCATGTGTATCAACCTACTCGGTCTTCTTCAGAGCACATTCTGGTTTGGAGAACATATCGCCACATTTAGGGCCAGATGTATCAAGGCTTTTTGCATTAAAAAACGGTGCGAATGTCCGTTTGTGAATGCAAAAATGCCTTTCAGTATTTATGAAAGGCATTCGCAATGCAAAGTTAAGGAATCGCTAAAATAGCGATTCCTTAAATTTGCGAGCCCGTTTAGAGAATCGCAAATTTCAATTCTCTAAATAAGAAATCACAAATAAGGAATCCTTATTTGCGATTTCTAAACCACATGTATCAAGCAATTCCTTAACGCAAATTTGGCATTAAGGAATCACAATTACCAAAACTTGGTGGTAACCATGTGCAAATTTTAAAAATGCATTAAAAATGCATTTTTAAAATTGACATGTAACGCACACATGCCCTTTTGGCATGTGTGCACTTTACATGTCCCCAAAAACTTTTTGGGGTGCAGCAGAGGGGGCCTTAGGCCCCCAGAACCCTGGGGTTTTACATTTCCAAAATTGCAAATTCCATTTAGGAATTCGCTATTTGGGAAATGCAAACAAATCGCAAATATGGACCTAAAGGCCCATAGGTGCGAATGGGGGCAGTATCGCTATTTGCTATTTGGTAATAGCATTTGCGATTTTTAAGAAATCGCTATTACCGAATCGCAAATATGATACATATCATTTTGCGAATCAGAAATAGCGATTTCTTAAAATTCGCTATTACCGATTCGCAAAAGGCTTTTTTGATACATCTGGCCCTTAAAGACCTAGGCCCATATTTATACTTTTTGACGCAAAACTGCGCTAACGCAGTTTTACGTCAAAAAAATTAGCGCCGGCTAACGCCATTCTGAAGCGCCATACGGGCGCCGTATTTATTGAATGACGTTAGCCGGCATTAGCCGCCGGCGCCGTCTGGTGTGCGTTAAAAAAAACTACGTACACCAGGCAGCGCCGGCGTAGGGGGATATGGGGCTTGGGCGTCAAGAAATGGGGCAAGTCAGGTTGAGGCAATTTTTTCGCCTCAACCCGATTTGCGCCATTTTTTTTCACTCCCAACCCCCATAGAAATGACTCCTGTCTTAGCAAAGACAGGAGTCATGCCCCCCTGCCCAATGGCCATGCCCAGGGGACTTCTGTCCCCTGGGCATGGTCATTGGGCATAGTGGCATGTAGGGGGGCACAAATCAGGCCCCCTATGCCACAAAAAAAAAAAAAAAACACTTACCTGAACTTACCTTAATGTCCCTGGGATGGGTCCCTCAAGCCTTGGGTGTCCTCCTGGGGTGGGCAAGGGTGACAGGGGGTGTCCCTGGGGGCATGGGAGGGCACCTCTGGGCTCCTTCAGAGCCCACAGGTCCTTTAACGCCTGCCTTTTGCAGGCGCTAAAAAACGGCGCAAAAGCGGCCGTACATAATTTTTTTTGACCCGCCCACTCCCGGGCGTGAATTTTGCCCGGGAGTATAAATCCGACGCACATGCCTCGGAGTCGATTTTTTAGACGGGAACGCCTACCTTGCATATAATTAACGCAAAGTAGGTGTCCACGCTAAAAAATGACGCTAACTCCATGGACTTTGGCGCTACACGCGTCTAACGCCAAAGTATAAATATGGAGTTAGTTTTGCGTCAAAATTACGTTAAAAAAAACGACGCAATTCTGGCGAAACCGCCGGCTCCTCTTTTCCGACCGCGGCTTTACCGCCGTGGTCAGAATCGCCCAGGAAGCACCGCCAGCCTGTTGGCGGTGCTTCCGCCGCACTCCGCCATGGCGGTCATGGACCGCCAAGGTCAGAATGACCCCCACAGTCTCTTATAACAATTTTGTTTCAGTCTAATGCCAAAAATGTATAATTATGATGTTTGTTTTGAAGACAACGAAGTGATGTTTTTTTGATAGATTTCTTTTATGGTTTAGGGATTATGCTATGTCTTTGAATGTGGCGATATGTTCTCCAACCAAAATGTGCTCTGACAAAGACCAAGTAGGTTGATACGCGTGAGTAGTTTTTGAATAATTAGCTGCTTCGTGGAGTGTGGGCTTCTTTTCTGGAAAACACAAAGAAATGTTGGTCGATTTTTAGCGGGTCCTGCCCCTGCTCGCTCTGCACCGGCTCGTTGGTAGTTGATATCAGCAAATGCAGGGACGAGTGTTACATTGTTTTCTGACGCCATTCCCTCCGCCGTGTTTTGGATACATCAAACACTGAGGTAATTAAATGGTGGGGGATGTTTCTCTCGCCTCGGAGGACGTGTGGGGTTCTGCCTTTCACATTTGGTTAACTTCGAGTGTGGCGTTTGGAAAGAATATGTCAGGGCTCTGTCTTTTTGGATCCGATTTCTGCGAATGACAGCAGAAGCTGTTTTTGAAAGTGTTGATTGTGGGAGATTCCGAGTGATAATTTGTAAATTAAAGAACAATATGACTGAGGCGATACAGAAATGATTGGGGATAGAGCAAAGCCTGTTTAATGAGAACAGTGGGGGCCATAACATGGACCAAGGAGCAACCACTAAAAATGGTTTGGAGTGGCCAAGAATTTTGAAACAGGATTTATTCAGATATGAAAAACTTTGTAAAAAAGAGATAAACCGTTGTTGGGCGGTGATTTCTTTAAACAATTACATCAAAGTTGGTAGGATCCAATGGGACCTCAAGAAGTTGAGTACACCAACCTATCAGAATCCTCATCCCAAATTACTTGTAGATTGGTCTGTCCTCAGCTACTGTCAAAAATATGTTGCCATTGAACTTGACGAGGTTACGGAGCAGATTAAAAAATGAAAAGCTATGTTTGAAGAGCACAGCTCAAAGCAGGAAATTGAGCAGTTCATGGTGGGTTTGGAGAAAAGACTTTCGAAGTATGAGGAGGAGATTAAAACTAGAAAGAAAGGGAAACTTTTGCTTGACAAAATTGACTATGCCACAGGTAGCATTTCCACTTTTGCTAAAAAATATGATGTAGCACGCCAAGATTTTAGACGTATGGAATCTCTTAGAAAACAGGAATTGTTGACCAGTGAATCTAGCTCAGAGTGTCTTTTGCAACCTGATGATACTGATAATACCAGGATGCTTCCTTTCACCACAGCTGAGGAATACAGTTTTTTACATCGGAATCAGGCCCCACATCGCAGGTCCCAGAAAGGAAGAGTATGAGGCGGAGTAGGAGAAAAAGCAAAAGAACTAGCAGGGTCCAACACACCCCTAAAGGGGATTGGGCTGCCTGGGAGGAATATCATGCAAACCAAGAGACACAAATAATGGGTGAGGATTCCTTGACTGTTTTGAATCTTTCGGATCATGTACTGAGTAGCGAGGAACAATCTTAATTGCAACTTGGTTTATCCTTCTGTCCTGCCACTAATTTCAATTATTCTAGAACCTGCATTGACTCATTTCACTTTGTGAAAATATTTAAGCTCCTGAAGGTGTGTACTTCACAAAAGAATAAACAAAAAAAGTGGTGTGATTGTGGATAAAGTGACCGAATATGATCATGTTTTTGATAACATTTGTATGGCTGATATTGAGGGGTTGGGTACCTGAGAGGGAGCTGCTTTCTAATTTGGGGATGGAATTTCTAGACCGAGTTCTAATCATTTTAGACCTAAATCCAAAGGCAATCCTGTGACCCCCATGATTCGATTGACTGCTTCCATGTGGTTGTTGTTCTGGAACTTATGACACTTTGAAAGAATAGTAGAAATGATTATGCTAGTAATTTAACTCTGTAAAAGAGGAAGGCACTTGACTTTCTTATTAAGAATATGTCATTTGATATCAAACCAGATGACAAGGGAGGAAATGTGGTATTGTGGGATGTCATTAAATATTAGACAGAAGCAGGGAGGTAGTTGCATATGTCAGAATGTTATGAGAAGTCATCTAGAGAGGTTTACAGAGGCATTGTGTCTGCTTTTCATGCTCTTCTTTTTGATTGGCATGATAAGGGTATTTTGGGGCAGAGGAATTTCAATTCCTTAAGATGGACAAGCCAACTGTTCCTAGTTTCTATATGTTACTCAAAATACATAAGGATAGTACTAACCCTCCAGGGAGACCGATCATAGCGACCAATAATAGCCTTTTGGAAAGTGCCTCGATTCATCTTGATTTTTTCACATGTCCTTATGTACTGAATTTACCTTCCTACTGTAGAGATAGCACTGATTTCATCACAAAAATACAACATATCCTGTGGAAGCAGGAATATATTTTGGTCACTATAGATGTAGTATCCCTTTCTACGTGAATTGATCATGGGTTAGGGAAACAGGCATGCAGATATTTTTTTCAAGGCAGACCACTGTATTTTTATGACCATTCTATGATGCTATTGAGTATGTTGAGGTTCTGTTTGGAAAATAATATTTTTCTGTTTGAGGAACAATGGTACAGGCAACGTACCAGGACTGCTATGGGAAGTTGCTTTGCATCGAGTTATGCCTGTATTTTCATGGGATGGTGGGAAGCACAGTGTATTTGGATGGAAGAGAATGAGAATTGGACCAAACATATAGTTTTATGGACATGTTTTATAGATTATATATTTGCCATTTGGGAGGGTCTACATGATAAACTAGACACGTTTTTTACATTTTATCTCTAAAAATGATTTAAATCTGAAATTCACAAGTAAAATGCATTGCTCTGAAATAGATTTTTGGGATGTTTTGGTTAAAGTTGAGAATGGGGAATTACAGACAAGCCTATTCAGGAAGAAAACTGTGGGAAATAGTATTTTGCATGGCCGGAGCCATCATCCTACTAGTTGAAAATGGAATATCCTGTATGGGAAATTTCTCTGTGTAAAAAGAAATTGCAGTACAGAGACATCATATAAGTTTGAACAGGATGTTATGGTCAAAAGATTTAGGGCCTGGGGGTACCCCAAGAATGTTATCAAATGAGCCATTGGAAAAATTAAATTTAACTCAGAGAGAGATACTTTTGACAGCTGGTGAAAGTAAGAAGAATGCTAACAGTCAGGTGGTTCGGCTAATTATCACTTTTGTTAGTGAATCCAATCAAGTCAGAAAGATTTTTAACAAATACTGGTACCTGGTGAGGTCAGATCAAGTGATTGGTAGGTTGGTGTCACCACGCCCCACTATTACATACAGAAAAAGTAAGTCTGTAAAGGATATCTTAGTTCATAGCCATTTTAGCATTCCCAATAATAGCAAATGGCTGAATGAGCAAAAGGGTTTCTTTAAGTGTGGGAGGTGCAAATCTTGTAGGTACAGTGTGAACAAGAAAACATATTCTTTACTGAATGGCAGGAGTGCAAAGATAAACAAGTTTATTAACTGTAACAGTGATTCTGTTATCTATGTTTTGGTCTGTCCATGTGGTTTAAGATATGTAGGGAGTGCAATTTTTCCTGGTAAAAAGAGAATATTGGAGCATTTTAGAGCTATTACACATAAGGATCCTTCCTATCCTGTGGCTAGGTATTGGCACATGGTACATGAACCAAATGTTGAAAATTCTTCTTTTTTGGTATTGACACAGTACCTGGAAATGTTAGAGGAGGTCACAGGGAAACAACCCTGAGGAGATTAGAATTGGAATATATAATTAAACTTGGAAGTAAATATCCTGAAGGACTCAATTTGGATGAAGAACTTCATGTGCACCTTGGATAAAGCCATTATGATATCTCCCCATGAAAGCGTTCTCCTTTAATTGGAACTTTTTGGCAATATAGTTGATTTCATGCTTTGAGATTGCAAATTCATATTTTTTGTTATGGCTTTGAATTATTTGGGATTTAGGTGGTGGTTTGTATTTTGGGGGGAATTTTTTCAGAGGGATGATGTATATCGCTTGCAGTTGTATATAGTATATATTATATATATATATATATATATATATATATATATATATATATATATATATATATATTTTTTTTTTTGTTGTCTTCTTTAGGGAGTTTTTGTAATTTTCCATTTGACAGTTATTATTGTGCAATCTTGCATACTAGGGTAGCCAGATTGGGTTACCAGTTGATTGCCCACACGATGCAACACAATAGTTATGCCACTTGGTGGGACTATGAATGCAGGATCTTTTATTGGAACCTTTTTCAGGCAAAAGAGATTGTGTGTAACATTTTAAACACTTTATTAGCGGTATTTTCCGCAGGAAATGTTGATATGTCAATAATAACAATTTTGTTGCAGTCTAATGCCAAAAATGTATAATTCTGATGTTTGTTTTGAAGACAATGAAGTGATGTTTTTTTGATAGATTTCTTTCATGTTTATGGTTTAGGGATGATGCTAGGTCTTTAAATGTGGCAATATGTTCTCCAACCAAAATGTGCTCTGACGAAGACCAAGTAGGTTGATACGCATGAGCAGGTTTTGAATAAACATCTTTAAATTAGCAGCTTCCTGGAGTGTGGGCTTCTTTTCTGTTGTGGAAAACATGAAGGAATTTTGGTCGATTTTTAGCAGGTCCTGCGCCCACTCACTCTGCACCGTCTCATTGGTGGTTGATATCGGCAAATGCAAGGAAGAGTGTTACACATATATATATTTGTATATATAACTGCAAGTTAGAGTTACCTTAGGGTATGAGTTATAGTTACTTGTAATAACTCTAACTATAACTGCTGAATTTCTATGGTTTTGTATGTTTAAAATGCAAGTCTAACTATAAAGATCCTGTAACCTTTGGTATTGTAAGTGAATTTCTCTGTATGCCACGTCTATTTTCTAACTATAACATCCCTGTATCCTTTATTTTTTTCAGTGAATATATATATATATATATATATATGATATATATATAAAAAAAACTATTGGCGGTCATCAGTAGATAGTTATAGTTAGAACATACTTTTGCTAATAACTTTGGTGCCATTTGACAAATCTTCATGAAGTTTTCTAAACTAGTATACCAGAAAGCTGCTGTCTGGAATGTTTCAAGGTGATTCGTCAAGTGGGAGATAAGAAAAAGGACATCCCAAAACTAATTTTCTCCATGCAATTTCCCATATGGATTTCACACATGACTACAGCCTGAAAAGAATAACACAAAATTTGTCAGAAAGCTAGATACTTTTCCTGAAAACTCACTTTTGTAATTTGGTATAAATCTCTTCTGTGGGTTTGAAATTATTAACTAAGAAAGGTTTATATATATCTAGAGATGTTGATCCACTGCAGTGGATCTGCGGATACATTTGCCGAAAGCGATACCATGATTGGCTGCCCGTAACCTGTCATTAAAGCCGCGGTCACCATTTTGTCAGTCAGGACACAGTTCCAGATGGGAGAAGTAAAACTAAAAACTAATGAAAGGGACTGATGGAGGTTGTCTCTGAGCGACTCTTCATGGACAAGAAATTTCCCCCAAAAGTTTTTTTAGGTGGGTGCATGAGTATCCGCAGATCCTCTACGATGCTCAGCAGAACCCCCATGTGAATCTGTGACAGATCCACTGATCTAGACCCAAATTAAAAACAATATATACCCACTCATTCAAACTCACAGCCTACTAGCAAAACCAGGCATAAACCCACACAGCCACTCACACATCTGCTCACATTCCCACTCAAACACTAACCCACCCACTTACACACACAAGCAACCACTCTCATATCCACTCACACACCTATACAACCACTAACAGACCCACTTACATCCATAAAACCACTCAGACACCCACTCACACGCCCAGACATACACTCATACACCCACTCACACAGACTCATACACACTTTTATATACCCATAAAACCAATCACACACCCATTCAACCACTCACATTCACTCACAGATCCACAAAACCACTCACCCATCCACTCAAAGACCTGCACAGTCACTCAGACACACACCCATGCATTCACACAACCGCTTACATACCCACACAACCACACACATCCAGGCATACACCAATACAGTCACTCACACACCTACTCACAGTAGGCTGCATCTAGGAGATTTGCTATGCGCAGAGGGAGTTTAATTAACATATGGCAATTAAATATAACTTTGCATTAAAAAAAAACATGGAAATTCCCTGAAAAATCGAAAGGTTACAGGGATGTTTAAATTAGGTACAGATTTTACACACATAAAACCATAGAAATTCAGTAGTTATAGTTATAGCCTCAGGAAATTATAACTTGTGCCATAAGGTAACTCTAACTCACACCTTCACCAAGCACTGCTAATTACCCCACATATTAGATAAGTCATGACATCTTCTATGACTTCATTGATAATATCACTGCAACATTTGCAATAAAATTATTAATGAGAAAACTGTGCATGGTGGGGGTGCCGTACATAATTACGGCGAGGAGGTGGCCGTGCGGATCCCCTCCCCGGTTTGTTTTAAGCTCTGGGTACCCAATCCTGCAGCGTCCGCCTATGGCACCAACAGGGAGGGGGACTGTGCGTCCCCACTCCCAGAGCCATTAATGGCCTTGGAACACATCTCCCAGGGCCAGACTCCTGCTATGTCCCAGGGTACCTACCCCAGGACACAATGATTTCCCTGCCCCCACTAATGTGAGGAGGTAATCCTCTGTTTGCTCTACTTGCCGGAAACAATTTAAAGCTCCCGCCAAGCAAAAGGAAACAATAAGTCTGCTCCCAGCAGGCTGGAGCATAAAAAAATTATTCCCGCCAACAGGGAACAGAATTTTTAGCTGCTCCCTGTAGGAGGGAGCAATGTCAGCTCCCGTCAAGTTGGAGAGCTGTCTGGAATTGTGGTTACATTGGGGCTCCCTCCACGGCCTACAACATAAAGCAGTGGGTGCCCTGGATGGGTTCTAGGTTCCCACCATTTAGTGGAGAGGCACTTGGGGATGGTATCCCCAAGGCCAAAAATTACTCCGGGAGGGGGGCTGTGCTCCCCTCCCCCTTTAGATATTGGTCAAGCCCCATGGAATAGGGTCCTGGGGCCAACATTGGTAGGTGCTCTTGGTGGGCTCTAAAGCACCCGACATTTACTTTTTAGTCCCTGACAGATGGGGTCCCCGGTGCCAATATTGGCCAAGGAGGGGGATGAGTGCCCCCACTACAATAAGGGTTGGCCCAAGTGATGGGGTCCTTGAGGCACAATCAGCCTGGGGAGAGGGGCTGCTTGCTCTCCTCCCTATAATTTAAGTGATGGGCCCTAGAGGATGTGTCCCTGGGGCCAAATACAGCCCGAAGATGGGGGGTTCATGTACCCACTCCTCTAGAAAAAGGTGGCAGGCAATGGGGGTGTGGTCCCCAAGGCTGAAATTGGCCCAAGGAGAGAGGCTGTGTGACCCCCATTCGGGTTGACTGCCTTTGGCGGGATGGCCACAGGGCCTGCCACAGGTCAGGCTCTGTGGCTAAACCGGTACAGCACATGGCTGCAAGATGTGGGTGCCATGGAGTTGGCTGCATATGGAGTTTGGGCTATGGGACTTGCCGCAGGCCAGGTCCTGCAATCAACCATCTGTCGTGCATGGCAGAAGACTGGCACCGCAGAGTTTCGATTAATGTGTGGTAAATAAATATTACATTACGTTAAAAAACATAGAAATTAACTGAAAAAAACTAAGGTTACAGGGGTGTTATAGTTAGTAAATACAATTTAAAAACTTTAGAAATCCACTTAAAAAAAAAAAGTTAGGTTCAGAATTTTACATGCACAATACCATACAAACCATACCATACTAATTCAGCAGTTATAGGTATAGTTATCTGAACTAACTCTAAGGTAAGTATAACACGGGCCCTCGCCATGCATTGTTAATCTCCCCACAAATTACTGCATTTATGCCATCTTTGAAAACATCATTGATAATATCAATGTAGTATCTGCAGTAAAAGTTTTGACCAAAAAACTGTGCATGGAGAGGGTGCAAGTTGTAGTTCCCCTAGGGCACGAGTACTGTTACTTGCGATAACTCTAACTACAACAGGTGAATGTCTATGGTTTTGTACATTCATAATGTTAGTGTAACTATCAAGTCCCTGTAACCTTTGGTTTTTAACCCCTTCGCTGCCAGGCCTTTTCCCCCTCAGATGACAGGCCTGTTTTTTGGCTATTTGGAGCAGTTGGAGCTTAGGCCCTCATACCTTTTTGTCCACATAAGCTATCCACACCAAATTTGCGTCCTTTTTGTCCAACATCCTAGGGATTCTAGATGTACCCAGAGTTTGTGGGATCCCCTGAAGGAAACCAAGAAATTAGCCAAAATACAGCAAAATTTTCATATTTTTTTTAAGGGAAAAAAGGGCTGCAAAAGAAGGGTTGTGGTTTTTCCCCTGAAAATGGCTTCAACAAAGGGTATGTGGTTCCCAGCTTTCAGGAACAGGCAGACTTGAATCAGAAAACCCAATTTTTCAACACAATTTCGGCATTTTACTAGGACATACCCCATTATTATGATTTTTTGTGCATTCAGCCTCCTTCCAGTTAGTGACAGAAATGGGTATCAAACCAATGCTGGATCCCAGACAGCTAAACATTTCTGAAAAGTAGACAAAATTCTTAATTCGGAAAGGGGTAACTTCTGTAGATCCTATAAGGTTTTCCTACAGAAAATAACACCTAAAATAAATAAAAAAATTATAAAAATTGAGGTTAAAAAACAGCCATTTATCTCCATGATTTACTCTGTAACTTTTACCTGCGATGTCAGATTTTTGAAAGCAATATACTGTTACATCTGCTGGACTCTTCTGGTTGTGGGGATATATAGGGCTTGTAGGTTCATCAAGAACCCTAGGGACCCGGAGCCAATAAATGAGCTGCACTTTGCAATGGGTTTTCATTCTATACTGGGTATACAGCAATTCATTTGTTGAAATATAAAGAGTGAAAAATAGATATCAAGAAAACCTATGTATTTTCAAAATGGGCACAAGATAAGGTGTTGAGAAGCAGTGGTTATTTGCACATCTCTGAATTCCGGGGTGCCCATACTAGCATGTGAATTACAGGGCATTTCTCAAATAGACGTCTTTTTTACACACTGTCTTACATTTGTAAGGATAAAATGTAGAGAAAGACAAGGGGCAATAACACGTGTTCTGCTATTCTGTGTTTCCCAAAGTCTCCTGATAAAAATGATACTTCACTTGTGTGGGTAGGCCTTGGGCCCGCAGCAGGAAATGCCCGAGACTCAATGTGGACAAATTACGTTTTCCCAAAGAAAACAGAGCTGTTTTTTGCAGAGTGCCTACCTGTGAATTTTGGCCTCTAGCTCACCCGGCACCTAGGGAAACCTACCAAACCTGTGCATTTTTTAAAACTAGACACGTAGGGTAATCCAAGATGGGTTGACTTGTGGGGCTCCCACCAGGTTCTCTTACCCAGAATCCTTTGCAAACCTCAAAATTTGGCTAAAAAAACACTTTTTCCTCACATTTCGGTGACAGAGAGTTCTGGAATTTGAGAGGAGCCACAAATTTCCTTCCACCCAGCGTTTCCCCAAGTCTCCTGATAAAAATCATACCTCTCATTTGTGGGTAGACCTAGTGTCCGCGACAGGAAATGCCCCAAAACACAACGTGGACACATCAAAATTATCACAAAAAAAACCTGTGTTTTTTTTGGGGGGGTCACCGGCGTTTTTGGTCCTGGGTTCAGTAGCCATATAGGGAAACCTAACAAACCCAAACATTTCTAAAAACTAGACACCCGAGGGAGTCCAGGGAGGTGTGACTTGCGTTGATCCCCCAGTGTTTTCTTACCCAGAATCCATTGCAAATGTCAAAATCTGGCCAAAAAAAATACTTTTTCTTCACATTTCAGTGACAGAAAGTTCTGGAACCTGAGAGGAGCCGCAAATTTCCTGCCATCCAGTGATCCCCCAAGTCTCCCAATAACAATTATACCTCACTTGTGTGGGGGTCCAGGTTCCTGCAACAGAAAATGGCCAAAAACCTGTCTAAATTGAGGGGATAGCACAGTGAGTTGATAAGCACATATTTTTCTTTTATACACCTTTAGGCTGACTCTGCTTTGGGGACCCACACAAGTGAGGTGTCATTTTACTTGGGAGACTGAGGGGAAGGCTGGAGAGCCAGAGTGGTGATCCCACAGAGAAAAGTCAGGAAAATATGTTTTTTAATCACATTTTGAGGTTTGCAGAGTAGTCTGGGTAGGAAAATGTAGGGGGATCCACGCAAGTCACACCTCCCTGGACTCCTTGGGGTGTCTAGTTTAAAAAAATGTCTGGATTTGGTAGGTTTCCTAGATGAAGGCCGCACCCAGGACCAAAAACATAGGTGCCCCCTCCCGCCCAAACACAGGTAGTTTTGTAATATATAATTTTGATGTGTCCATGTACTTCTGTGATGTTCCAAACACAAAAAGTGTGAAGAGAAATGCACTTAGGTTATCTTAAAAAGACCCCTCACCAACCAACCAAGTTTGTGGCATCATTCATCATCAGGGTCCCACTGAGACACCTAGGGTGTCACAGGTGTGTAGCGATTGCCTGATTACAGCAGAGCAGGTTATGTCATTTTTACCACACATACTAGTTGGATTTGTAGATCAAATTTTGTTAACAAGAGATTTCACAAAAGTGAAATGCACTGTTAATAACTGAAAGGCCAAAAAACTGAACCAATGACTCACAGCTCGTGAGCTATAAAGCCGCGTCAAGGCACCAACCATTTTACAGTCCAATTTACACACCTTTCATACATGACATGCACAAGACCATTCACGCCGCCAGCAACGGGCCGAGCACATTACAACACTTGTATCGACAGACAACGCCACTTTAGGGCCCATCACTTACAAATGCCCACATGCCTGATACAGCAATCACACTAGCTGATGGGAGTGTGTGGAATGACGTTTGGCTGGCACTGCCAGCCAAGCACCACTCCACACACACCACCATCCAAACGCCACTCCACACATACTGCCAGCCAAGTGCCACTCCAAACATTCTGCCATCCAAGCGCCACCCCAAGCACACTGCCATCCAAGTGCCACTCCACACACATCACCAGTCAAGTGCCATCTCACGCACACCGCCAGCCAAACGCTTTCCCATGCACACCGCCAGCCAAGTGCCACCCCACGCACACCGCCAGCCAAGCACCACCCCGCGCACACCGCCAGCAAAGCGCCACCCTACGCACACCGCCATCACTTTTTTTTGTTTATAAACAACAAAGAAACCACTAACTAATTACAAAATAAGTACAAAACTACAAACACAAAAGTTTTAACTGAGAACATGACAGAAATGTGAAACTGAACATCTGCAAATATAAAACAGGCAGTTTACACTCACAGTATTTCCCCAAACATTTTTGGGGTGTTGTAACTCCTGAAATAGCCGGCCAAACACAGCCCAGGCTTTGAAGAGCAATAGGGGCAGTACATCCAGCTATCCCTCCAGATACCTCTTCGGGCACATACTCTATATTTCATAGTGGGCAAGTCTTTTTTGGGAGTGGGAGGAATGTGATCTGGAAAGTGGCGATCTTTCAATCTAGCCACATCCTCCTCCACTGCTACTCTAGGATCTCTTGCCTGTTCCACCACAATAAAGCTCTCTATCACTGACTCCTGAAATATCACACATTTCATCCTTGACTCAGGTGAACAATCCTTGGACACAATAAAAGCATTAAAAGTTGCCAAATGAAATAAATGTAGGGCCAACTTTTTATTCCACATGTAAGACTTACGAATAGCAGTGTAAGGTTCCAACCTCTGATCTACTCTATCAACACCACTTATGTATCTATTGTAGTCCAAAATGCACGCAGGTTTGCGTACTTTAGCAACCTGACCCCAAACAGTCACAGGGGATGTACTCTCATCATGGATGGTAGGTAGCATGTACACATCCCTCCTGTCTGAAGATTTCAGAGCTAGCAGCTCATAATTCTGCAAGGCACTGCACTGTCCCTTCTCAAGTTTTTTACAGACAAGCTCCCTTGGATAGCCTTTCCAGTTGGAACGGATTGTGCCACAAGCAACTGTGTCCACTATAAACAACTCCTTGAACAACTGCACTCCAGTGTAGAAATGATCTTCACATGAATGTTGACCTTTGTTAAACAGTTGTCTACCAAGTTCCCACACAATTTTCTCGCTGGTTCCAAAAGTGGGCGGACAACAAGGGGGGGTCAATACTGGAATCCCTACCGAAAATTATACACGTATCCTGTACTACTTTCTGACAACATATACAATTTAATTCCATACTGTGCCCTCTTACTAGGAATGTACTGCTTAAAAACTAAATGCCCCTTGAACAGGACCAAAGACTTGTCCACACTTATCTCTTTGCCTGGAACATACACCTTTGAAAACCGATCTACAAAATGATCAAGGACAGGCCTAATCTTAGAAAGATGTTCAGAATCAAGGTGATCTCGTGGCAAGGCTAAAGCATTGTCTACAAAATGCAGCATACTAAGAAGAAGCAAATAGCGATTATGAGTCATAGTTGCAGGAAATATAGCCGTTGCCATCAAGGGACTATTAGACCAATAAGAAGCCAGTGACTGCTTCCTTATCAACCCCATCAAAAAATTCAAACCTAAAAACTTTTTCATCGCTTCCAGATATGTGGGAACCCTCTGAGTACCTCTAGACTGAGGCTTAAGTCTGGCAGCGTTGTCCCTCAAATATTGCTCTGCATACAAATTAGTCTGCTCAACAATCTCTTCCAAAAATACATTGTCCGTAAACAAGTGAACGAAATTGACAGGCAAAAAGTTTTACGTATTGACTCTATACCCTGGGAGACAAGTAAATGTAGGTAACTGTGGCTACTCCATGTTTGGGGCAATCCAAGTGTCAGGTCTTCTAATGGGAAACCCTTCAGCCCCATTCTGCTGCACTCTTGGCACATCAATGTCCTCCTCTATAACAGGCCCTTCATCTGCACTGAGAGTGACTTCCTCATCAGAAGAATCCTCTCTGACAGAAAACTCACTGTCAAAATCTCTCACTTCCTCCTCTGCCTCAGATGCAGAGTCAGTCTCATAATCATGGTCAGAAGATGACTCAAAAAGCATGCCAACAACGTACTGAGTGGTCACTCTGCGGCTAGCCATGATTCTTTCTAACAACCAGCACTAAAATAAGTAATAAACAAAGTGTAACTTTATCACAAAGAGTTATGTACTAAAATACTATACCACGCACTTGCCTGAAGAAGCTACTCACCAGCAACTACTCTGCACTGACACAACAATCACCAATGATATCCCACTAAAAAGAAAAGCAAATTAGACATATGACAACACAAATATCATTGTGCTCAAATCTAACGAAAATTTCACCCACAATCCTGCATTTAGTACACCACCTACAAACATGTCATTCATGCATGTCAAACATACTCCTTTGGAGTAAATTGTTTTTACTTACCTAAAACATGCAACTATGCAAACTGCAGGACAACTACTGCCAAAACCGCAAGGATCCACAGTAAAGGAAGCAAAAGCTTTGAACTAGAACAAAAAGAAGAAATAAACTGTTATAATCACAAATACAAATACTTCACCAGATGACAAACACCCCGCCACCAAGAACTTAGAAATTGTCACTGGTGCCTACGTGGCTTCTGCCCCCCCTTGGAGGCAGATGGGACTCAAACAAAATAGGTTGATCTGCCCTAAGGGGAGCAGAAATGGCCATCAGTGATGTGCCCCCCTTTGGGGGGCGACCCTTGCCAAAGCCCCCCCCCACACAAAACACACACACAAGATCCCTGGTGCTTAAGTGGATTCTGCCCCCTTTGGTGGCAGATGGGCCTAAAATAGTCTGATCTGCCCCCAAGCAGAAATGGCCAACAGCTCTGTACCCCATTTGGGGGGGGGGGACAACCCTTGCCAAAGGGGGTGGCCTCAGCACAAAAAAAACTAAGGGGAATAAAAAAAAATTAAAATTCCATCATGGTTTGGTGGCTTCTGCCCCTTGGGCCAATCTGTCACCAAGGGGAGCAGAAATGGAAATAAATAATGTGCCCCCACACAAAACACACACTCACACAGGATTCCTGGTGCCTAAGTATATTCTGCCACCGTTGGAGGCAGATGGGCATAAAAAAAATAGGCTGATCTGCCCCCAAGGGGGGCAGAAATGGCTGCAGCTCTATTCCTCCTTTAGGGGGTGACCCTTGCCAAAGGGGGCAAAAGGGGGCGCCCCCAGCACAGAAAAACAAAGGGGAACAAAAAAAATAAATCCCTGGTGTATTGGTGGTTTCTGCCCTCCTTGGGGGCAGATGGCCCTAAAAGAAATAGGCCCATCTGCCCCCAAGGGGGGCAGAAATGGGCAACACTAATTTCCCCCCTTTGGGGGGCGACCCTTGCCCAAGGAGTGCCCCCAAGACACAAAACACACACGCACAACACACAATCACATGGGGCCTATTGGGTTTCGACCCCCCCCCCAGGGGCGAGATCGGCCAAAAATATGGCTGATCTAGCCCGGGGGGGGGAACATATAAAAGATATTGCCCCCGGGGCAGCGACCTTTGCCTAAGGGGTCGCTGCCCAAAAACATCATAAAAATAAAGGCCCATATTTATACTTTTTGACGCCAAACTGCGCTAATGCAGTTTTGCGTCAAAAAAAAATTAGCGCCGGCTAACGTCATTCTGAAGCGCCATGCGGGCGTCGTATTTATTGAATGACGTTAGCCGGCGTTAGCCGGCGGCGCCGTCTGGTGTGCGTTAAAAAAAACTACGTACACCAGGCAGCGCCGGCGTAGGGGGATATGGGGCTTGGGCGTCAAGAAATGGGGCAAGTCAAGTTGAGGCAATTTTTTCGCCTCAACCCGATTTGCGCCATTTTGTTTCACTCCCAACCCCCATAGAAATGACTCCTGTCTTAGCAAAGACAGGAGTCATGCCCCCTTGCCCAATGGCCATGCCCAGGGGACTTCTGTCCCCTGAGCATGGTCATTGGGCATAGTGGCATGTAGGGGGGCACAAATCAGGCCCCCCTATGCCACAAAAAAAATAAAAAATAAAACTTACCTGAACTTACCTTAATGTCCCTGTGATGGGTCCCTCCAGCCTTGGGTGTCCTCCTGGGGTGGGCAAGGGTGACAGGGGGTGTCCCTGGGGGCATGGGAGGGCACCTCTGGGCTCCTTCAGAGCCCACAGGTCCCTTAACGCCTGCCTTTTGCAGGCGCTAAAAAACGGCGCAAAAGCGGCCGTACGTCATTTTTTTTTACCCGCCCACTCCCGGGCGTGAATTTTGCCCGGGAGTATAAATCCGACGCACATGCCTCGGAGTCGATTTTTTAGACGGGAACGTCTACCTTGCATATAATTAACGCAAAGTAGGTGTCCACGCTAAAAAATGACGCTAACTCCATGGACTTTGGCGCTAGACGCATCTAACGCCAAAGTATAAATATGGAGTTAGTTTTGCGTCGGAATTGCGTCAAAAAAAATGACGCAATTCCGGCGCAAACGGAGTATAAATATGCCCCAAAATCCCTTGATCCTAGTGGGTTTCGACCCCCGGGGCAGATCGGCCACAGAAATGGCCGATCTGCCCCCAGGGTGGGCTGAAACAGGATTTATTATTGCCCCCAGGGAAGCGACTCTTGCCCAAGGGGTCACTCCCTAAAATAAACTACAGAGGAAATCCCTGGTGCCTAGTGGGGATTCCTGCTCCACGATTGCAGGCCCTGCCAGCGATCTTGGAGCAGGAATCCATTGAAAACAGGCACAAGGGAAAGGAAAAACTCTTTCCTTTTCCCCTGTGTCTATTTCTCCCCCAAAACCCCCAAAAAGAGAAGGACTCACGAGTTTGAGGTCCTTTCTCTCGACGCGCTGGTAGCAAATGGCTTCCAGCGCGTCCTCAGCAGCTTCTGTTGACGTTGGTGCGCTGTGATCGCGCTGACGCCATCAGATTGCCATGGGGGGGTCAGGGGTAGAAGGGGAAGCGATTCTCCTTCATCCCTGACTGGGGGGTGGTGGAGGGAGGCCCACGGGGTGTGGGCTGGGTGCAGGACGAGCTGGTCTCGTCACAGGCACTCACGATCCGTGTGCCTGGACGAGACCAGCTTGCCCCAGGCACCCTGGGGGGGTTAAAGGTGCCACTTCGGTACCCTACCCTTTCACAAACCTCCTGTAGTACCCAGTCAGGCCTAAAAAGGCTATGACCTAGGTCAGAGCCTTTAGAGCTTCCCAGGCTAGAATTGTCTGGATCTTGGACTGGAGATGTTATGCATGGCCTTCACCACCTTGGTGGCCCAGATCCACTACAGACCCTTGCCCTATTGAAGGGCTTGAAGCACTTGAATCACTTCCTTGAGAAGGACCAGGTGATCCTCAAATGTGAAAAAAAAGACAGGAATGTCATCAAGATATACTCCACTGAAATGTTCAGACCCGCTGCCACTCTATTCACCAACAACTGGAAGGTGGCAGGTGCATTTTTCAAACAAAGAGGCATCATTCTGAACTGGAAGTGGCCTTCTGAGATTTAAAAGGCAGACATCTCCTTGGCTCCTGGTGTGAGGATTATTTGCCAATAACCTGAAGTAAGGTCAAAAGTACTCAGATATTTTGCAGCCCTGAATCTAACTATAAACCCATCAGCTCTTCGAATGGGGTGATCAACAGTCTTGGTTACTCATTCAGTCTTCTCTAGCCCATACAAAACCTTAGCTCAGGATTCCCTCCTTTGGGTTAAGCTTTTGGCACCAGAATCACTGGCCTGGCCCAAAGACTATTAGAGGGCCAAATCACCCCTAACTCTAGCATTATAACAATCTCAGCTTTTATGCTTGACCTGGTTTGACAGTCTGTTATTCTTACTTTTGACAGGTAAACTGTCACCTGTGTCCATATCATGGGTACACCATGTTGTTAAAACTGGGTCCGAGAAAAATAGCACAGAGAGCTGTCTAAGCAAGTTAGGACAGTCCTTCTGCTGAAGGTGCTACTCCTTCCACTGAACCATCTTTGTCATTGGTGGTCATCAGGTCTGGGAGAGGTTCAATTTCTTCCTCTTCTTCACCATTTGTCACCATGAGCATTGTAATGTCTGCCTTCTCATGGTATAACTTGAGCCTGTTCACATGCATCACCCAATGAGGGTTCATTTGGGGTACCTAAATCTACCAACTATGTGCCATCTCCTTTCTTTTCCAAGATACAGTCAGGGACAGTCCATTTTGCTCTGGCTGCTACAGTCTCCAACACCCAAACCATTTGCCATGCTTGGAAACCAATCATAGAAGCCTTTTAGCCATAGCAGTGCTTGACAAGTTCTTGGCTAGCCACCAAGTTCTTGTTTGCCTTTTTCATGTACGCAGTCATTTTGGACCGAAGACCTAATACATAATCTTGGATGATTGTTCTGGGCACTTTGAGAGGTCTTTCCCAAACTGTTCTCACCAAATTTAAGGGACTCCTAACAGCATGTCCACAAAGCAGTTCTAAATAGCCAAACCCTACCCCCTTCTGAGGAACCTTCCTGTAGGCAAACAGCAGGCATGTAAGAAGAATAGACCATTGTTTCCTGTATTTATCTTTTAAACCCATGCTCAGGCCTTTCATGGTCTTGTTAAATATTTCAACAAGGCAATTTCCAGGTGGGCAATAAGGTGAAGTAAACTTATAAGTCACCCCACACTCCCATGTTGCTTTTAGATAGGCAGACTTGAAGTCTCTGTCCCTATCTGAAATGACTTCCTTAGGGTTACCCATTCTATTAAAAATAGAAAGTTCCTAGCTACTGCAGGAGCAGTAACTGTACTAAGGGGTATAGCTTCTGGATATCTAAAGCATTGATCCACTACCACCAAGATAAACTGATGCCCTGAGACAGTAGGTGGGTCTAGTAGGCACACAATGCTAATCAGCACCTTATCAAAGGAAATCCCTACTAGTAGAAGTGGTATCAGAGGGGCCTTTACATTGCTACCTGCCTTGTCCCTGGTCTGGCAGGTCACATAGGAGTGACAGAGCTCATTCACTTTCTCTGATGTCTGGGGCCAATAGAAATGGTTGACTAACCCGTCCCATGTTTTAGCCTGCCCCAGATGTCCAACCAAGATGATGTCATGGGCTAGGTTAAGAATTAATTAGCTGTACTGCTGGGGGACCATCACTGTCCTGGTTTCCCCTGGCTTGGGCTTCTTTGCCTAAATGCAAAGGATTCCTTCCTCCCAGCATACATTATGGCTACCACTGATATCACCTCCTTCTTGTCTGACAGCTAACAGTTGATTGCCCTCAAGAATGGGGCATGTATTCTGTCCCTGGCTCAAGTCATCTCTTGAGAGACCACCTGATCCTTGAAGTTCTGCCAAGTCAGGCAAGTCTTTCAAGGAAGCACACTCCTCTTCAGAGACCAGGCCCTCCCCCTGAGGTTTGGGCTCCTTCTGACTCCGAGGAGGCTTTGCAGCAGCCTAATTAGGCGTGTTACTAGAGACTGGGTCCACTGCTTCAGGGTCCAGGAATACCTTTCATTCCCTTGAGGTCTTCTGTGCTGTAGTGGAGACGCAAAACAACTCAGGGAGACCAGCATTGCATGAGGCCTTCTTTCCACTCTGCCCAGGCAGAAGTCTCATGGCCATTGCCCAAATATACACTCCACTGGGATGGCAGGGGACACAGCTACTTTCTTAGGGTCAGTAACCCCTCCCCATTCAAAGTCTACCAAAGTTAAGGGATGTGACTTTGTAACACTGTCAGAGTTTAGGTGGGGATGGTGGCACCTATATCCCTCAAGCCCTGAACATTCATCCATTTTTGGGGCCACTGCCTGTACTTTACCATATTGGCAGGCCAGTGGGCCTAAGGTTTAATTTCCTCACCACCCAGGGACACTAATGTGGCTTCAGTGTACCATTTGCAGTCCATAGGGACAACTTCCACTGCAATCCCAACACTGGCAATCCCCTTAGAGTGCCACCTGTGGGTGACTTTTTGGTGGATGCTGCATCAATCCTCTTGTGCCTTGGCTTTTGACAGTCAAAGCACACCCATGTCTTAGAAGAGTTAAAATTCTTTGTCTGATACCTCCTCCCCTTAGTTTGGAATGTGGCTCTAGAATTCCACCTTGGGCTTCTTTAGAGACCCTTGGGCTTCTCAGACTTTTTAAACTTCCCCCATCTTTCCCCTTAATGAAGGACTTTCCTCCGTTTTTGTGCTCACCTCCTGAACATTTCTTGGATACCCAAGTGCATACCCACTTATCAGCCATCTTCCCCAGCACTTTAAAGCAAGATAGCTTAGAGTCCACCAGATGCTGGTGTTACTTCTCTGAGGAACAATTTGTCAAAAAAATATAACCACTAAAGTGTATAAGTCCTCATAGGTACCAATCTTGTTACCTATAGTCCACCCATCCAGTGACTTCACAATGGCATCTACAAAAGCAACCAATGCTTGTGTGGCTCCCTTTTGTGTGCTTCTAAACTTTTGTTTCTACTCTTCAGTGGTTAGACCAAGCAGTCAAATGATTGTACCTTTCATGTGAATGTAAGATTCTGCCACCTCATCCTTTAGTGTCAGCAATCTGTATCTCCCTTCAGTTGGCATGAACTCCCATAGTAACGACCCCCAATGTTGTTGATCCACCCTTCTCATCCTAAGAGTCCTCTTGTCATGGCCAAGGATTTATGTGCACCTCCCACCCACAGCATGGCTCCTTGTGCAAGATGCATGGTGTCTTTGAAGGAGCAAGTTCTGGCTTCACTGTTACCAAAGGACATGTTTGCACTGTGTTGGAAATTACCTTGCTGCTCTCTGGTTGTGCTGAAAAGTGCTCTCCAAGGTCTAGGTTCGAGCTTGCCTCCTGTTCCCTGAAATCTCAGGAACAAAAATACTTCATTCCTGCAAGAAGAACTCCCTGTGTGGCGGAAATCGACACATAGCCAGCAGAAAACGACGCACAGACTGCATCGCAGTGAAAAATTCACTGCACGACAAAATGGAACAACGCAGCCTGACTTCGCAAGGAGAAGATCGATGCAGTGCCAGTGTAGTGACTGGAAATTTGACGCACGGCCCACTGGATCAACGCACAGCTGAGCCGGAACGATGCAGGCGGACCTCCTGAGAGGAATCAACGCAGCACCTGCTGTGTGGTAGAAATTTCCACACAACGCCCACCGGATCTATGCAAACCCTGTGACATCGTCCTGTCAGTACCGGGTTTTAATGCATCATCGCCGGGGCGTCTGAAAACCGCTCAACCCGAAGAGGATCCAAGAACAAGCACCGGAAATTGACGCAAAGCCTTCCCTGCCTAAAAAATAAACGCAGCATTGCTGTGTTCGGCCCGAGAAATCGACGCACACCTCCCTGTTTTCCACGCATCTCCTCCTCTGCAGTTTCTTGCGGAGATTTTTAATGCTAACCAGGTACTTTGTGCTTGCAAGGGACATTTGATACTTTTAAGAGACTAAAGACACTTTATATTATTTTTACGGAGATATTTCCAAATATACTTATTCCATCTTAATCGTTTTGACCTGCATCTTACCAGATAAATATTATGTATTTTTCTAAACACTGTGTGGTGTATTTTTGTGGTATTCTACTGTGTTATTGCATGATTTATTGCACAAATACTTTACACTTTGCCTTCTAAGTTAAGCCGGACTTCTCAGTTCCAAGCTACCAGAGAGTGGGCACAGGGTAATTTGGATTGTGTGTGACTTACCCTGACTAGAGTGAGGGTCCTTGCTTGGACAAGGGGTACCCTGACTGCCAACCAAAGACCCCATTTCTAACACACTGGAACTGAGATTTAGGAAGCACACTGATGTGGACAGGGCTTTATTATGTGCCCTCTGGCTAAGCATCTTGCTCATGTTATTTGCCAATCTGTTTCTTTTGCTTTCTTTGTTGCAGCAATCTTGATTTGTTGCCTGCTCGGCACTCTGTATCTTTTGGGACGACATGTCCCATCAGTCAGCAAGCTACACCTTTCCTGATGCGGTCACAGAGGGCTTCTTGAATGCCTCCAGGTCCAGGATGTGGTTCCAGATTCAGCATGCCCACTCACAGAAGATCGAGGATTCCATTGCCACAACATCAAGCAAGTGTTGAATAGGTGGACTTCTACAGAACATGCCTTAATAATCAAGAGTAAAGATTGGTTGGTTCTCTATTGGTAAGAGTGCAGTAGTGCTTTTACTCTGGCAATGAGTACTAAGGCATGTTCTAATTGTTGTAACTTGTGATTGCTCAAATCTGATTGACATTAATGTTTGAACACCAGCTCGAGTGCATGATTCTGGTTGTTATATACACATTACCAAATTATTGTGGCATTTGATGTGCACTTAAGACTGTTGCTGAAAACTGAACCAAGTTTGCACAAAGCACATTGGCAGCACATTCAAAGAACATCATATCACAATGTGTGGAAACATGCATAATTAATAGATGTTGTTCAACTCTGTTGCATACCATCTTGAAGAGCAGACCTTACAGCACTTACAGAGCTGTATTGCGGTAAGTATTTGATTCAAGCGCACACAGTCTATGACACAGCTTTTTTTGGTATGGTGCCATTTATGTTTTTTTATATATATATACATATGTGTATATATATATATATATATATATATATATATATATGTATATATATATATATATATATAGTCATGCCTTCTCTTAAGCACAACTAAAAGGTTCATATGCACATCAGCAGCTCGTGGATACACAGGTAACTAAAAACAGGTGATTTTTGAAGTGCAAATGGAATAAGGTAGCAGGAGCAAGGGGATGATTCTAAGAGTCATTTATGAGCTTTTGTTATTTGTTCTTTCAGGTCTCCCTGCCGGCAGGTCCTTCCCCAAACACCCTATCTTTTGCCTTGCCACTCCAACAGTCTGTGCCATTACGACACACAGACTTGGTAGCACCTGTAGGTGGACTTCTATATCATCAAGCAAGCTCTGTCAAATTTTGAAGGTGCCCTGAAACCTTTCAAAGGATGCCAGCCATTTGTCTATTTTATCCCTCCCAGTGTATATAGGCATAATCCCTTTGGTCAACCTGGAATCATAGGCACCCATTGCAGTTACCTCTGTCGCTCTGTTGATACCACAAATCTCCTCTGGTTTCATCCCCAGCTTGAACCTTCTTCTCTTCTCCAGGGATAACTCTCATCTCTTCTAGGGCCAGCTTCATTTGCTGTAGCTCCAAAAGGCTTAGCTCGACCTCTAGGTCCTTAAGCCTCCCTATGAATGTGAAGCTCTGTTCACCCCCATACAGGGAGTCATGCCTTGAATTAAATGTAGGGACCACCCTCTCCTAGTTCCCTTCAGTAAATGGATCATTATTCTCATCCTCATCCCTACTCTCAGAGATAATCTCTTCCCCAAGTAGGTCATCTGCTTTCCAGGTTTAGAGAGCTTTCTCTAGGTCATCCTTTTTGCCTGAGACTCCCGAAAGGATTTTTCTTTGCCCTGCATTCTGAAAAACTTATTAGTAGCAAGAAAACATTTTTTGCAACTTCTTTGACTTTTCTACATGGAAACAGGTGCCTTAGAATGTCACAACTTGGCCAAGCTTTTACTTCTCGAAAACTATTTCGGTCAGTTACTAACCTATTAGTTATCTGCCACAGCTAAACACAAGATCTGGATCCCACTGTTAAACACCAGTGTGATAGGTGCTTGTACTATGTACTATGTGATATACCTGGGAGGCCTTATCATGAAGTACACTCTTTGGTCCAGTCAGATATATTTACTTAACTTTAGGCTCAACCCTGGGTAGCGGTGGCTGTGAGCAATAAGGTTTAGCAAAAGAACATTGTGTCAAGCATTTAACAGCACCAAACAAAAGAATAGGAATTCACACCATTTTTAAAAAATACATTATGGCCCTCATTACAACCCTGGCAGTCGGTGTTACTGCCAACAGACCTGCGGCAAAAAAAATGAGATCACGACCACGGCGGAAAATGCCAACACAGACAGCCACAGCGGTAGCAACATACACCGCGGCGGTCACCACCAACAGCCAGTCTGAAGACAATGTACCGCCCACCACATCACAACCCGCATATCCGCCAGCTTTTCCGGGGTGGTACCAACGCCATCAAAAGCACAGCGGAAACAGAAATTGGAAGGGAAACCACTCACCTCTCGACACTCAATGAAGAACCAGGACACCATGGAGCCCGAACTACAGGTTCTGCCCATGCTGGTCTACCTCCTCATCTACCAGGAATACGAAAGGTGAGGGCGACGGCCACAGTGAGTACGGCTCCTAGTACACAGGGGAGGGGGGGAGGAAAAAGAGAGTGACACACACACGCAACATGCAACATCCCCAGTCCCACCCACACCCCAACACCACAAACACATGCAGCAACATTACACTTACACCTGGTAACCCCCTGGAAGTATTCAAGGACAAAAGGAATTGAGTTAAATCATTGATGTATTAGAAATAGGCAGATATACGTAACAATTTGAGGAACAATATTTACAAAAATATATAGGGGGTCATTCTGACCCTGGCGGCCGGTGGCCGCCAGGGCCACCGACCACGGGAGCACCGCCAACAGGCTGGCGGTGCTCCCACGAGCATTCTGACCGCGGCGGTTCAGCCGCGGTCAGAAGCGGAAAGTCGGCGGTCTCACGCCGACTTTCCGCTGCTCGGGGGAATCCTCCATGGCGGCGGAGCGCGCTCCGCCGCCATGGGGATTCAGACACCCCCTACCGCCATCCAATTCATGGCGGGAAACCCGCCATGAACAGGATGGCGGTAGGGGGTGCCGCGGGGCCCCTGGGGGCCCCTGCAGTGCCCATGCCAATGGCATGGGCACTGCAGGGGCCCCCGTAAGAGGGCCCCGCAAAGTATTTCAGTGTCTGCCTTGCAGACACTGAAATACGCGACAGGTGCAACTGCACCCGTCGCACCCCTGCAACTACGCCGGCTCAATTCTGAGCCGGCGTCCTCGTTGCAGGGGCATTTCCTCTGGGCCGGCGGGCGCTCTTTTGGAGAGCGCCCGCTGGCCCAGAGGAAATGTCTGAATGGCCGCGGTCATTTGGCGGCTCCCTCCGGGCTGGCGGCTCCCGCCGCCCGCCGGGCTCAGAATGAGCCCCATAATATCTACATAAGGCTGTACATTGTCTATGCAAAATGTCCGTGGGCCACAGGGCCAAAAATCATGGGCTAAGCCCACACTTGACTCCTGCCTCAATATGGAGAGAACACTGCAGGGGCATCAGGTTGTAAACACACAGGCACCTCAGGGGGATGGGGAAGGGGGGGCACCTCAGCCAGAGGATGGGATAATGCCACTGCTCCCAAAGGGGGCCCACAGTGATGTCCTGGGGAGTGCAAAGACACAGTCTCTCAAGTGGGTGCTTTGCCCATTGCTTGGTCCTGGGGAGTGCAAAGCCACAGTCTCTCAAGTGGGTGGTTTGCCCATTGCTTGGTCCTGGGGAGTGCAAAGCCACAGTCTCTGTAGTGGATGTCTTCTCCACTGGTTCTGGAGGGGGCCTTGTGCCCAGTGTGCTTCATCCTGCCAAGGATTGGGTGAGTAGATGCATATCTCCACTGGATCTGGAGGGGGCATTGCGCCCATTGTGCTTCATCCTGCCAAGGATTGGGTGAGTGGATGCATATCTTCACTGGTTCTGGAGGGGGCTTTGTGCCCAGTGTGCTTCATCCTGCCAAGGAGGGGCGAGTGGATGCCTTTCTCCACTGGTTCTGGAGGGGGCTTTGTGCAGAGTGTGCTTTATCCTGCCAAGGATTGGGTGAGTGGATGCATATCTCCACTGGTTCTGGAGGGGGCTTTGTGCCCAGTCTGCTTCATCCTGACAAGGATTGGGTGAGTGTATGCATATCTCCACTGGTTCTGGAGAGGGCATTGTGCCCCGTGAAGAAACACTTGGGGTGTGGCTGTTCACATTCCCTGCAAAAACAACAAGTGATGGACGGAATGCTGAACATTGTCAAACATTCACCCCAAGTCACAGATCTGGGTTTAATCCATCGTTTTTTTGCTGCCCATGCCATTCCAGTTTGGACCCAGCCATATGCAAATCAGTCTTGACCCTGTTCCCCATGGGAACAGTCCAGCCCGAACTGCTAGGCCAGGTCTTCCCTGGACTGGAAACAAGCATCCTGGGACCGGTTTCGGGGTTTCACCCCTCATCAGCCAGGCTAGCTTGAATCCAGTGGCATGGGAAGCACGGGACCCACGTCTGGGCATACCCTTCCCACTTAGGGCGACAAATGCAAAAACAACAAGTGATGGACGGAATGCTGAACATTGTCAAACATTCACCCCCAGTCACAGATCTGGGTTTAATCCATCGTTTTTTTGCTGCCCATGCCATTCCAGTTTGGACCCAGCCATATGCAAATCAGTCTTGACCCTGTTCCCCATGGGAACAGTCCAGCCCGAACTGCTAGGCCAGGTCTTCCCTGGACTGGAAACAAGCATCCTGGGACCGGTTTCGAGATTTCACCCCTCATCAGCCAGGCTAGCTTGAGACCAGTGGCATGGGAAGCACGGCACCCACGTCTGGGCATACCCTTCCCACTTAGGGCGACAAATGCAAAAACAACAAGTGATGGACGGAATGCTGAACATTGTCAAACATTCACCCCCAGTCACAGATCTGGGTTTAATCCATCGTTTTTTTGCTGCCCATGCCATTCCAGTTTGGACCCTCACCTGGGTGTCTGAGGCACAAGATTAGAACAGAACAGGGGTCATGAGAGTTCTTGGAGGCAGGGCTAGACTCCATCCTGCAGCAGCAAAGTCTGCAAACTTGTGGTAGTGCCGGTGCTGGTGGGGGTGCTGCCAGTGGTGTTGGTTGCCTCCAGCCCTTCTCCTGCAGCCTCAGATGGCTGCCCAATGGGGCTGCTGCTGCTGGTAGTGGCCCTTCTGTCAGTTGGACAGGTGGCAGTACTTGCGGAGGGGCCTGCGGCGGTGCTGGTGGCAGTGCATATGGCTGTGCTGGCTGTAGTGCAGGTGCCGGTGCTGCCAGTGGTGGAGGGAGGCTCCAGCCCTTCTCCTTGCAGCCTCGGACAGCTGCACACTGGGGCTGCAGCTGCCGACAGTTGTGGTGCTAGCAGCAGGGCAGGTGGTGGTGCAGGTGGCGGTGCTTGCAGTGGTGCTTGCGGTGGGGCTGCTGGCGGTGCTGGCAGCAGTGCAGGTGGCAGGGCTGGCGGTTGTGCTGGTAGCCACCAGGCCTTCACCTGCGGCCTCCGATGGCTGAAGTGCCTTATCTGGTATTTTCTGCCCCTTCCTCACCTTGGCAGATGGTGGTGTGACCTTGGCTCTGGCAGCTAGTGTTTTTGAAGAGACCGTGCTGGGTGGTTCATGCTCATTGCCCTTTCTGCATGCTGGCCCCTTCTTCACCTTGGCAGGTGGTGGAATGCTTTTGTCCTTTGCAGGGGTTGGTGGCACACTGGCTGGGCTGACGGGTGCCCCCTTTGAGCCTCTGTGAGTTGCAGGTACCAGAGCGAATGTCGACTTGGTGGCTGAGGAGCTGGCCTGGGTTCTGGACACCCTGGCCCGAGGGGAAGGGCGGGGGTAGGGGTAGGGAAGAGGTCAATGTTTGCCAGGAAAAGCTTCTTAGACACACTGGGGCAGGAAGAGGGAGAGGGTTTGGGAGTGGAGGAAGAGGGTGTGGTTGAAGGAGGTGTCTGTCTGCTGAGTTTAGGTGCAGGTGCATGGGCTGGATGTTGTTGGGAGGTGGATGGCTGTTGGGTGGGTGGGTGCTTGCGTTTGTGTACTTTGGGAGGAGGGGTCACAGACACACTGGGAGAGGACACAGGGGACATGTGCATGGTTGTGGGGATGGTGACTGCTCGTGAGGGGTGTGTTGTGATGGGCGTGCTGGTGATGGAGGTAGTGGATGAGGATGTAGTGCATGCAGGTGTGAGTGGAGACATTACTGGGAGGGAGGTGGACGAAGAGGAGGAGGAGGACACAGTGGAGGCAGTGAATGTTGATGTGTCTGGATTGGTATGGTGCTTGTGTGAGTGCCTATGAGATGAAGTGCGGTGCTTATGTTTGCCTGAACCACTTTTGTGTGGGGATTTGGGTGAATGCTGGTCTGAAAGTGTGCTTGGGGTAGGCTGGGGTTGAGGGGATTGGGTCTGGGTAGAGCAAGTTGGAGGGAGGAGGCTAGACACAGAGAAAATGGCTGCCATCAGTGCGGAGGCTGGAGTCCGAAATGCTATCTGTTGGGCCCCCACGCCAGAGTGAATGCCC
Source organism: Pleurodeles waltl (assembly GCF_031143425.1). NCBI lineage: Eukaryota > Metazoa > Chordata > Amphibia > Caudata > Salamandridae > Pleurodeles > Pleurodeles waltl. Next base: position 921,034,698 of record NC_090447.1, read on the forward strand.
TCCAGGTATGCATTTATTTGTTGTAAGTGCCTCTCAACACCCTGGATAGCATTCAGTATGGTTGACTGCCCAACAGTGAGGGATCTCAGGAGGTCAATAGCCTCCTCACTGAGGGCAGCTGGGCTGACTGCGGCAGGGACTGAGGTGCCTGGGGTGAAGGAGATGCCCACCCTCCTGGGTGAGCGGGCATGGAAAACACACTGAGGGGCTGCTGGGAGGGCGGTGCAGGGGTGGCGGTACCTCTTGCTGGGGTGGCCACAGAGGTGTCCGCCACGACCAGGAAGCTTCCATCGGAGGAGGAGTCGCTGTCTGTGGTCTCCCCTCCTGTCCCCGTGGTGGTGCTCCCCTCGCCCTCCGTCCCACTGGTGGCCTTACCTTCTGTGGATTTGGCCTCCAGGCCCATGTGGGATGCAGCTCCCTTCGTCACCTGTGCCTCTGCTCCTCCGCCAGATGATGCTAATGCACACAAGGACTGGGTGACAAAACAAAAAGGGGGGAGGGACAGAGGATACACATGGTCAATGCCAGCAACACCACTACTGTTGGCGTACACAACAGACAGGGAACACACATGCACTAGTTACTAAGATAGATACCAGCCCATTGGTTACATAGCTAACGCCATTAGCTGCACATCTGAAACCCACAGGACCCTGACCAGTAGTAGATGCCCACTAACACTATTGGGGTAAGAGTGCTTCAGAGCCTGCCCAACAAGGGACCTACCCTGGCCTAGGGGCACCCATAGCACATATCCTCCACTCAGGTAACTCTTAACATGCGCAAAGTCTGGATTCAGAATCTGTACTCACCCCTGTGTGGCTGCTGTGATGCCCACAAGTGCCCATCCAACTTCGGATAGGCCACCGCCAGGATGCGGAACAAGGGGGTCATGGTGCGACAGGCACCCCTTCATCGTTGGGAGGCCAGCCCCAGCTGGGCCTCCACCGTCTTCTTTGCCCAGCCATGCAGGTCCTCCCACCGGTTGTGCAGTGGGTGCTCCGCCTGTCAAAGACCCCGGTGGTCCGCACCTCCTTGGCGATGGCACGCCCAATACCCTTTTTCTTATGGGAGCTGACCTTCATGGAAAAGGCAGCAGAAAAGGGAATTAGTCAACCGTCTGAACCATCAGACTCATGGCCCACCAGATCCCTCCCATCCCCTGATGCACATACATTTATCACCTTACATGCTGCACTCTAGCCAGGACGCATTTGCCCCCCAACATGTGGCTTACACACACAGCAATCCATACATTCATGGTCCATGCATCATGCTCATAGTTTACTCACCTGTTTGTCTGGAGGACCATAGAGTAACATGTACTGGGGTAGGACCCCATCCACCAGTTTCTCCAACTCCTACGCAGTGAAGGCAGGGGCCCTTTCCCCAGACACATGAGCCATTGTTGCTTCCAGACACAGGTCACAGCAGCACTTGCAGTGTAGGTCCTCTCCTGTTGAAGGTCAGGTAGCAAGTGAGTAAACAGAGAGAAAATGGCGGTGACATCCCTGGAGGTGCGTACCGTCACCGCCGGCGTACATTGCCATTGGCTTCTAGAACCCATAGGGCCCAATGATAACCAATGCGAAGTTGCACGGCGATCATCGCCCACCTACCACGATGGCGCACAACGCCAGTAGAATTACCTCATTTCCACTTGTCCCTCCTCACAGGTCAGGCAGCCGCCATTTCAGGGGGGCACAGGCCATGGCACCTAACTACATCACAGCAGACATTGGCACAGCAACTGACTGTCGGATTCACACACTGGTTCTGTAAAGGAAGAAATTAATCATTAGTGCAATAGATGTGTGAATATGACCCTCTGCTCACCGTTTTCTTCCATAAGCTTCAACTGCTGAGGCAGAATATGAGATGGTGGCATCCTCTGGTGTACAGACCCCTGGTGGACCTTGCAACAGTGGAGGACAGACACATTATCATCACCTACAGACTTGATCGTGCCACAATCCAAGAACTGTGTGCCCAATTGGAGCCAGACCTGATGCCAGCTATCCGCCAGCCCACAGGTACCCCCTCTAGTGCAGGTCCTGTCAGTGCTTAATTTCCTGGCAAGTGGTTCCTCTCAAACAACAGTGGCCATGTTATCAGGGATGTCTAAGCCAATGTTCTCCAATGTGTTGACCAGAGTGTTGTCTGCCCTGCTGAAACACATGCGCAGCTACATCGTATTTCCCCAGGTGGAGGATTTGGCCACACTGAAGGCTGACTTTTATGCCCTGGGACATATCCCCAACATTATTGGTGCCATTGATGGTAAACATGTGTCATTTGTCCACCCCGGAGAAATGAACAAGTGTTCCAAAATAGAAAAAGCTATCACTTTCTGAATGTGCAGAAGGTGTGTTTGGCCGACCAGTACATCTCCCATGTGAATGCCAAATACCCTGGCTCTGTACATGACACCTTTATCTTGAGGAATAGCAGCATCCCATATGTGATGGCACAACTCCAGAAACACCGGGTGTGGTTTATAGGTGAGCCCAAGGTCCCCACCCAGTATAAGTTGGTGTCTGGGTATGGGGTTGTCCCTAAGGGTTAGTAGGTGTCTAACAGTTGTCACTCGATATTTGCAGGTGACTCTGGTTACCCCAACCTCTCATGGCTACTGACCCCAGTGAGGAATGCCAGGACAAGGGTAGAGGAACATTACAATGAGGCACATGGGCGTACAAGGAGGATTATTGAAAGGACCTTTGGCCTCCTGATGGCCAGGTTCACGTGCCTCCATCTGACAGGTGGATCCGTGTACTACTCACCCAAGAAGGTAAGACTGTAATTTAACTTAACTTATCAGTTATCTGTTGCACATTGTGCATGGCAGCCTGATTTCTCTATGTCTATGGCCACTTACTGTACCCTTAGTCATCTCTATTTTCAGATCTCTGTGGCCCACTCTGGCTCCTGCTATGTGTACTGCTGCCCACCAAAGGTAATTTCAAAGTATATTTGACAGTACATTTGACTTACAATGCTTTGATTATGTTGAAGTAATACATATTTGAATCATTTGACAGACTCTAGATTAGTAATTGTTCCAAGGGTATTTATTTAAGTGCTCATAAGTAGAGGGGGATATGCAAAGGGCTGGGGTGATGGTGGAGGACAGTCCAGGGTAGGGTCCAGTCTATTTGTCCCACAGGTGCATTGTACAAGGGGGCATAGGAAGGGGAGCAATTGCAGTTTAAGGTGGACAGGGTGACAGAGTGGGACAGAAGGATGACAATCAGGAGAGTCTTATTTCCTGGCGGGGGTCTTGGCAATGTTCCCTGGCTTTTGCCTGGATCGCAGGGACTGTTTGCATGGTGGTTCTACTTCTGCAAGGGGTGGGGTGCTGGTAGCCTGTTGGTCCTGTGGTGGGGCCTCCTGTCTACTAGCACTGGCGGAAGTGGAAGGTTGTTCATCAGTTTGGCTAGTGTCACAGGCCCGTTGATGTGCTACTGCCTCCCTTATGGTGTTGGCCATGTCGCCCAGCACCCGTGCAGTGGTGACCAGGATGGTGTAGATGTTTTTGAGGTCATCCCTGATCCCCAGGTACTGTACCTCCTGTAACCGCTAGGTCTCCTGCAACTTGTGCATATCTTGCCCATGGTCTCCTGGGAATAGTGGTATGCTCCCAGGATGTTGGTGAGTGCCTCCTGGAGAGTGGCTTCCCTGGGCCTGTCCTCCCCCTGTCGCATAGCAGTCCTCCCAGTTTCCCTGTTCTCCTGTGCCTCTGTCCCCTGAACTGTGTGACCACTGCCACTGACCCCAAGTCCCTGATCGTCCTGTGTTTGTGGGGTTGCCTGGGGTCCCTGTAGTGGTGGACACACTGCTGATTGCCGTGTCCTGGGGACAGTGACATGGGCCCGCTGGGTGGGTGCTGTGCTGGTGTTTCCTGAGGGGGGAGGCTCTGTGGTGGGTTGGGACTGTGGCAGGGGAACCGACTGTCCAGAGGTCCCTGATAGGCCAGGTTGGTCATCCTGGTCCAGGTGCAGAGCTGCTGTTGTCACTGTGGGCCTCTTCTGTGGGGGGAATGGATATAACTGGCACCTCCTCTACGGTGACGTTGATTATGGGTCCTGTGGGGATGCAAATGCAGTGTTATTGGATCTGCATGTGCCATCTTGTGCATGGGTGTGTTTCCCTCTATGGTTGTGATTTCCCTGTCAGCTGTGCCTTGTGTGCGTGGTGATTTTGTGGGCTGGGTGAGTCTCTCTACTGGCATGCAGTGGTGATGGGTGTCCATGTAGGCCTGTTATGGGGGTCCATGCATTGGTGTTACATGCAGGGTTTGGTATTGGGATGAGTGGGTTGTGATGGTGGGGTATGTGTGAGGTGGTGGAGTGATGGGGTTTGGGTAGGGGTAGGAGTTTGTGATGGCATGCAGGTAGGGTGTGGGGGATAAAGTATTAAAGATTTGACTTACCAGAGTCCAGTTCTCTTGCTACTCCTGCAAGGCCCTCAGGATGCATTATTGCCAAGACTTGCCTCTCCCATGTTGTTAGTTGTGGGGTAGGAGGTGGGGTCCATCGCCAGTCCTCTGTACGGCTTCCTGGTGTCTTGCAACCACGGAATGCACCTTCCCCCATAGGTCATTCTACCTCTTCCTGATGTCATCCCTTGTTCTTGGATGTTGTCCCACAGCGCTGACTGTGTCCACGATCCTCTGCCATAGCTCCATCTTCCTAGCAATGGACGTCTGCTGCACCTGTGATCCGAATAGCTGTGGCTCTACCTGGATGATTTCCTCCACCATGACCCTTACCTCCTCCTCTGAAATACTGGGGTGTCTTTGGGGTGCCATGGATGTGGTGTGAGTGATATATGTGAGTATGAATATGACACTAAACCACTACTACCTAAACAACTACTACTTAAACAACGACTTCCCAACGCCGAAAAAACTTATAAAACAAATTATTTTACAACGAAGTCTAAACAACGAAAAAAAACATTAACTAAATTATTCCTGAACAACGAACACCTATTTAACGACTACGAAAACCACTAAATCACGAATATTCCACTAAACCACTACTATGTAAACCACGACTACCTAAACAACGACTCCCCAAATAACTACTACCTAAACAACGACTACCCCAAAAAAATATTACCTAAATAACGACTACCCAAATAACTAATACCCAAACAAACTACTACCCAAACAACTAATACTTAAACAACGAATCCTAAAATAACTACTACCCAAACAAACGACTAGCCAAACAACGAATACCCAAACAAATACTACCCAACACCGAAAACGCTTAAACACCTAATATATTTAAAACGAACTCCAAACAACGAAAAATATTAATAATTAATATCACAACTAAACAATAACGATTTATAAATAAAATATTAAAGCCACTACAGTACTGCGTAAAAAATAAATAAAATCGAAAATAACAATATATTTCCTACATACAAAAAAAAAACATCACAAAAATCCAAAACATATAAACACTGTTTTAAATCAAAATAAATAATACTTAAATAATTATAAAACAAACACAACACTAAAAAAAAAACCTACATAAAACGATAGTCCTACAACACTTTCTACATGACCCAGGAAGTACTTCCTGTACTAAACAAACGAGAACGAACATAAAAAAAATACAAACTACAAAACAAATACACTCCACAATTATATATATCTAACATCACAAACAAATTCATAATAAAAAAACACATCGAAAACACATTCAATTTACAAATAAAACAATACTTACAAAAACACATATAAATACCAACGACCTCCATTTTCTACTCATTACTAAACCGAACAACTTACAGAGAAGACGAGCATATCACTACGGAAAAGAATTAAAATATAATTCATCCAACACCGCCATCTACTGAGATAAAAAGGTAAAATATCCATAAATAAATATAAAGAAACGTACTAACCTATACCACAGCTAAAATAATATATAATTAATGTACCTTTCGTACTATTTTGTTACAGGCATAAATATCAAGAATCTGACCAAAAAGATAAACACCACACCTTCACCATCAAAGGTAAACCATTACCATTATTCAAAAACAATTTCACTAAACCATAAACAATTGCATTAAAAAAAATGTTCAATAACGAATACCATAATATAATTAAAATATATATATAAAATATTAAATCTACTAATTAGTTAAAAATAAAAATTAATTCACCTAATAAATTTAACCAAAAACCAAATATTATTCATCAAATTTCAAACCTACTAAAAAAATTACTTCTAAATCAAAAATTAATAATTAATAAAACAAAAGAATAAACTAAATAATACACTCTTTCTTATTTCTTACAGACTTCAAGAACGCCAAAAAACACCAGAAGACATAAAAAAGTGAAATAAATCAATAAAAAAAAAATAACAGCTGAAATAAGAAAATAAACTCAAAGTAAGTATAATATTTTCATTATAACATACAACCAGATTTTCTAGTTAAATAAAACTAAACAAACATTCTTATTCAAATACCCCTTAACTTAACACCAAACACATAAATTCAATAAAATTAAAAACACTTCACAAACACAGTACATATATTATATAAAAAAATAACTATTACAACTCCACCAAACACTTACCTCTAAACAGCTGCTGGACTATAAACATAAATAAATTTCACAACAAAACACCAACTTCCAAAACAACTAGTACCTTAACAACAAGGACAGAACACCAACCTTGTTCTTACTACTAATAATTTTACCACAAATACCTTAACAACAATATTTCATTGTAAAAGCATGCTTAATAAAAGCATTACTAATAATCACCATTCACCCTACATCCCTCACCCCACCCCCCCAACCACACCCCTGACCCCCCACCCCTTCCCCAAAACCAAAAACGCCCCACCCCCCCAACCCCACCCCAAAACCTAAAACCCCCTAACCCCCACCTCCTCCCCAAAACCAAAAATGCCCCACACCCCAACCCACCCAAAAACCTAAAACCCCCAAACCCCCCACCCCCTCCCCAAAGCCAAAAACACCCCACCCAAAAATCTAAAACCCCCTGACCCCCCACCCCCTCCCCAAAACCAAAAATGCCCCAACCCCACGCCAAAACTGAAAACCCCCTAACCCCCAAACCCCACACCCACTCCACAAAACCAAAAACACCCCACCCCCCAACCCCACCCCAAAACCTAAAACCCCCTCACCCTCCACCACTTCCCCAAAACCAAAAATGCCCCACCCCCCAACCCCACCCCAAAACCGAAAACCCCCTACCCCCCACCCCTCCCCAAAACCAAAAACGCCCCACCCCCCAACCCCACGCCAAAACCTAAAACCCCCTGACCCCACACCCACTCCCCAAAACCAAAAACGCCCCACCCCCCCAACCCCACCCCAAAACCTAAAACCCCCTCACCCTCCACCACTTCACCAAAACCAAAAACGCCCCACCCCCAACCCCATGCCAAAACCTAAAACCCCCTGACCCTCCACCCCCTCCCCAAAACCGAAAACACCCCACTCCCCCAAACCCACCACAAAACCTAAAACCCCCTCACCCCAACCCCCTCCCTAAAACCAAAAACGCCCCACCCCCCCAACCCCACCCCAAAACCTAAAACCCCCTTACCCCAACCCCCTCCCCAAAACCAAAAACGCCCCACCCCTCCAACCCCACCCCAAAACCTAAAACCCCCCACTAACCTAATTACCTCAATAAATAACACACAATCACCAAATATAAAAGATAACAAACCACCTACACCAAACACTTACCAATAGAACACATTATATATTAATTAACTTACTAAGTAGTAAACTAAATCCACCACAAATTTAATAATAAAAACTGCAAACTTCTTTTAACCTATTTCTTTTATATTATTTACAGATATTTCACAAATGGCATCGCAAGGAGAAGCAAGTTACATAACCTCAAGAACCGGAAACCAGCTACTAAAATATGAAGGTTATCTTTATTGCAGAGACAAGGTTGTCAACCTCAGGAGCCATTGGAGGTGTGTACAATTCTACTCTTCACATTGTAGAGGCAGAGCTGTAACTCTAGAAAACACAGTTGTTAAGACATCAGATCACAACCACTCTGCCTCTGCAACAGAAATTGAGATAAGAGAAAACATACAAAAAATAAAAAAGATTGCACACACCTCCAATGGCTCCTGCGGACAAGTTATAAGGGAGGTAGTACAATATATTCAAGTACAGATTTCTGGTAGCATGCCTTCTGTACCAAACCTTAGGAGAATATTTCAACGAGAAAGACTGGCAAGTAATCCCCAACATATAACACCACAAACCTATGAAGACATTAACATCCCCCCAGAACTAACAATTACCTTCTCCAAAGAAACTTTCCTCATTCACGACAACGAAAACCCTCAAAAAATAATTTTATTATTCAGCACAACATCCAACTTACTAATCCTACAAAATAGTGAAATTTGGATGATGGATGGAACTTTTAAATCTACACCCCATCCATTCACTCAAATTTACACCATACATGTCACAAAAAATAACACTACAATCCCCCTAGTGTATGCATTACTACCTGATAAACATTCCTCTACATACAATGAATTTTTATCAACAATCAAAAACAAAACATTAAATAAAACACCTAGAAAAGTAATACTAGATTTCGAATTATCAATGATAAATACAATACTAAAAATATATCCACAAACCCAAATTTAAGGATGCTTTTTCCCCTTTTCACAAGCATATTGGCGTAGAATACAAAAATCATCCCTAAGTACAGAATATTTCTCAGATTGCATACTACAATTTGAATTAAAAAAACTCACAGCATTATGCTTTGTACCACCTACAAAAGTAGATGAGTATTACACCGCAATAACAGAATCTAACTATTATACACAAAATGAAGACAAATTAGAACCCTTACTAAATTACTTCGAAGAAACCTGGATTGGACACCTAAACAGATCTGGTCGCAGACGAAAACCAAGATTTCCAATAGAATGGTGGAACTGTTACCAAACCTGTTTAGAAGGTGGTGCAAAGTCTAATAATGCCATTGAAGGATGGCACAACGCCTTCAATAAAGTAATAGGTAAACCCCACCCAAACCTGTATCATTTCTTGGAAATTTTGAAAAAGGAACAAAGTTTCCAAGAAATGAGACTTGCTCAATCACTGTCAGGTAACCTGAACCCACGCACAAGTAAAAAAAGCAAAGAAATGACCGAAAGAATTTTGTCAAAAATACAACAATTTGATACAATAACACCATCAGAGTGCCTCAACAGTCTAGCATATATTCTACATTACTAACAACCACTAACCAACTGAAAAATTACTTGCCATTTCTAAAAAACACCAAACACCATCAATTAAATTGGCATTTTTCAATTTTTTTTTACACTAAATTTACACAACAAAAATTGTTCTTACCTTTCAAGTTTTCATGTCTTTATCCAAACATGTGATGCTGAATAAATCTTCTTCATTAATATAGAAAGAAGCATCTCATACTTAGAAAAGAAACAAAAAAACATTAGTCATCCAAAAACAAATAAAAAATATTCATATTGCATGGATGATACAAAAAACAACTCTATATACTATAAAAACAATGAAAGAAATAAAATATAATACTTTACCAAACCAGAAATTCGAGAAATATCTAAAAAACGTAAAATACCAAATATACTTTTTTTTACCAAAAAAAAGTTACAAAATTAATCACCTACTAACCAAAGCCACATCATTAATTAAAACATTAACTATCAAGAAAAAGACATGAAAACAATATAAAGGATACTACTAACACAAAATAAAAAATTAATCACAAAACCTATTAATCCCAAAACTAAATTTATAAAAAAAAATACATTTCTTTCCAACTACTACAAAAGCAGTATAATCATTTGTAAGATAAAACACTGCTAAACAAATTTGTTTACTTTTACGAAACCACTATCGTATTCAAAAATATACGATAACAGATAATTAAACATAAGAAACATAACAAACACCGAAAATCTACTACCTACCTTATAACTACCTCCAACAACTATTTCTGTAATAAAAATACCCTACTGTATACTGTAAAAAAAATTATAATCCCACTAACCTGAACGAGGTCTCCGCTTCCGTCCTATCTTGACTGCGACGCTCCATGGAATACATGGAAGAGCACTAAAAGTAGAAAACGGACTATTTCACTCATAGACTATAATAGGGAAAATAAGAAAATACCACAGAAAATAGATAAAGAAATATAAAAAAATAAATAAAAAAATTCTATAAATCTGTAAATATCAAACAATAATTTAAAACGTTTTTTTTGAATTTTTTAAACTTGATTATGTTCAAAATAAAAAATATTAAAAAAAAAGAATGGTATTTTTTTTATTTTTTTTATTACATTTACATGAAAAAAAACATTATTGCAAATGCAAACATTTCTAACACCAAAAAAAAAAAATCTATATATAATCTACAAATAATTATTTAATTAATTAATTTGTAGAAATAATATTAAGACAAATTAATATATGTATACAATTATACATCCAAAAAAATAAATACAAAATATGAATAATATTAATTACATCAGATCAAAAAAAAAAAATCAAAATAAAAAATAAAAAACATTTTAACAAATTTTAAAAATCACAATTTCTTTCTTAAATCTAATAAATATTTAAAATAAAAAAATTTAACATTATTATATTCCAAAATCTACTATACCAACTACTATACTATTAAAAAATCAAATATACATTTTTAAACATAACTATTTTTAAACACAATTATTTTTACACCTTCAATAACAACCAAAAAATACAAAACCTAAAAATATAACACAAAAAAATAATTCACCCATAATAAAAAAATTATAAACTATCAATACATGTCCAAATCATGATCCACCAATAAACCAAATTGCATCCCTAAAAAAATAAATAACATTAAAAAAACCTCAAACATAGAAAAAAAAAACTAATCATAAGATTATAAAATTACACCATATAAAAAAACACAAGTTCTAAAATTAATACCTGAGTATTAATACGCTTCCCCACCCATAACCCCTACATCCCACATATCCCGCCCCTAAACCTACAACATAAATTACAAAATATAAAAAAACACAATTACTTAAAATAATACCTGAGTATTAATACACTTCCCCACCCATAACCCCTACATCCCATATATCCCGCCCCTAAACCAACAACTTAAATTACAACATATAAAAAAACACAATTACCTAAATTAATACCTGAGTATTAGAACACTTCCCGACCCATAACCCCTACATCCAATATATCCCGCCCCTGAACCAACAACATAAATTACAACATATAAAAAAACACAAGTACTTAAATTAATACCTGAGTATTAATACACTTCCCCACCCATAACCCCTACATCCCATATATCCCGCCCCTAAACCCACAACATAAATTACACCATATAAAAAAACACAAGTACTTAAAATAATACCTGAGTATTAATACAATACCCCACCCATAACACCCACAACCCATAGAATCCATTACTTAATCCATACAATATACTTTAAAAAACTAAACATATAATAATTAAACCCTAAACAAATAAAAAACAAAACACAAAACTCACCTTAAAATTCATCAAAAAATAATTCACTTACTTTAAAATTCGTTGTTCTGGCATTAGTTGTTAAGGTAAAATCGTTGTTAAACCAGTAGTTGTTCAAAACTTAGTTGTTAAGACTCAGTAGTTCTTCAAGATTCGTTGTTAAAGCAAGTAGTAATTCAAACGTAGTTGTTAAGGTTGTTTCCCATGTGAGTATGTGTGGGGTGATGTGTGGGGTGCTGTGTTGTGGTGTGTGGTGTGTGGTGCATGAATGGTGTATGGGTGATGGTGTTCTGTGGCTCCAATTGAGTGTGTGCTCCTGGCTCGTGTCTCTCTCTGTTGGCAATCTTTTTTTTCATTGAAAGGGTTGTGGGTAATGTGGGTGTGTGTTTTATATTGGATTGGGTGTGTGGGTGTGGTGTATGTATGTGTGTCAGGTGTGTGTAGTTTGAATTGTCCAATGTGGTGGTGTTTTGTAAATGTGTGTGCATTTTGAGCGTGGCGATGTGTAACACCAATATTTTACCGCGGTTGAAATACCACCACTTTGATTTGTGGGTCATGATACTGTGGGCATATTCCTGTTGGCGTAATGGTGTGGGTTTTGCTATTGCCAATTTATCACTGACCTTTGGTGTGGCGGACTTGTGTGGGTGTCTGTATAGAGGCGGATTTCTTAGTGTGGGTCATAATACCTGTAGCAGAATACCGCCGCGGTCACTGTATGTTGACGGTCATCAGCACAGCGGTAGATGACATTTACCGCCACGGTTGTAATGAGGGCCTATATTGTTAGGAATTTTTAGAGACCTTAAGGATCAAAATCCACCGAACAGTTCAGGAGATACAGATTGTAGAATTAATTAATACATTTTATATCAACCATAAACAAGCATTGACCAACAAAAAGTTTGGAAACTTTTGAAAAGTTTGTAAAAGTTATTTTGGCAACTCCGGCCCTAATTGGCAACCATGTCCAGCAGGATAGGGGTCTACAGGGCCAGATAGCATACTTTTACCTGGCTAACAGAGCATTTCTGAGGCAAAATCCAAAGTTTACAGAATGATCACCATAGACATCAATGGAATGGTCCAGTTGTGGTGCAGTTCATGGGGTGCTTTTGTGGTGTTTTCCAGGTCCGCTGGTGAGGTAACCTCCAAGGCTTCTCAATCTGCCTAATTCTCTTTAACATCTATATGTCCCTTTGATATCACTGGTTAAATCTCATAGGCCCTCATTACAACCCTGGCGGTCGGTGGTAAAGCGGCGGTAAAACCGCCAAGAGGCCAGCAATAAAAAAAATGGAATTATGACCGTGGCGGAAACCACCAACATAGACAGCCACTTTAACACTCCGATCGCCACGGCGGTACAAACAAACAGCATGGCGGTCACCGCCAATAGACAGACGGAAGACAATGTACCGCCCACACTATTATGACAGGCCAATTACCCACCTTTTCCGGGGCGGATTCAACTCAAACAAAAACACAGTGGAAACTTGGAAGGGGAAACACTCACCTCTACACATTCCATGAGGAACCAGGACGCCATGGAGCCTGAACTCCAAATACTCCCCACAATTGTTTTTCTGCTCCTCCACCAGGAGCACGACTGACGGCGGCAACGACCATGTGAGTACTGCACCTATGACACAGGGGAGGGGGGAGGGAAAAGAGAGTGACACACACATGCAACACGCAACACCCCCACCCTCACCCACAACAACACACACACCAATATATGCTGAAACATCACATTTACACCCCCAACCCCCCGGGAAGAATGCAAGGACAAAAGGAAATGAGTTGAACGATTGTAATCATGTAAAATCCATTAATCAAAAATGTATATACACTATAAACAAATATGTACACCAAGAATTAAAGTCCAGGTACTGCACCAATATAGTCCGTGGACCACTGGGCCCAAAATGCATGGGCGAGGTCCACACAAGATACCTGATCGAAACTGAGAGAACACTGCAGGGGCATCAGATTAAAAAAAAACACAGGCACCTCAGAGGGAAGGGGAGGGGGGGCACCTCAGTTGGATGAGTGCACGACGCGTAGCTCCACGAGGGGGCTCCATGCCCATTGATGTATCCTGGGAAGTGCAAAGCCATAGTCTCTCAAGTCTCTCCAGTGGGTGGTTTGCCCACTGCTTTATCTTGGGGAGTCCAAAGCAACAGTCTCTCAAGTCTCTCCAGTGGGTGGTGCTGGTGGGTGGCTCAATGACCTTGGTGCTGGCGGCGGTGTCCTGAGCGGCGGTGCTGGTGGCAGGCTCACTGACCGTGGTGCTGGCGGCGGTGTCCTGAGCGGTGTCCTGAGCGGTGGTGCGGGTGGTGGGCTCACTGACCTTGGTGCTGGCGGCGGTGTTCTGAGCGGCGGTGCTGGTGGCGGGCTCACTGACCTTGGTGCTGCTGAAGGGCACAGTGTCTGTGGTGCAGGTGAAGGGCTCAGTATCATGGGTGCTGGCGGCGGTGCATATGGCGGTCTTGTCCGCCGTGCAGGTTGGCGGCGACGTTGACTTGCCTTTCTTTTTCAGGCCCTTCCCCACCTTGGATGGTGACGCAGCTGTCTTGCCACTCCCAACTGTTGTCCTGACTGAGCCCTTGGTGGCAGGTATTTTGTCCTTCTCCCTACGGGATGTGGGCAACTTCTTCTGTTTTGGAGGTGGGGGAATGTCCTTGGCCTCGCTCGTTGTGACACTGGCAGCCCTGCTGCTTGGCGCACTCCAGAATCTGGTTACTGCTGACACCACTGTGCCCCATGATGTGGTGGCTGAGGTGCTGGGTTGGAACCTGGAAAGGCGGGCCCTAGGGGACGGAAGGGGTGGGGGAGATGAATGGAAGAGGTCAAGGTTTGACAGGAAAAGTTTTTTAGACACAGTGGGACAGGTAGATGGAGAGGGGTTTGGGAGTGGAGGTAGAGGTAGTGGTTGTAGGGGGTGTTCGTTTGCTGACTTTGGGTGAATGCGCATGGGCTGGAGGCTGTCGTGAGGTGGATGGCTGTTGGGTGGGTGTGTGACTGTGTTTGCGTACTTTGGTAGGAGGGCTCACAGACACATTGGTATATGACACAGGGGATGTGTGAATGGTAGTGGGGTGGTGATTGCACGTGAGCGGTGTGTGGTGATGGGCGTGCTGGTGATGGAGGTAGTGCCTGAGGATGTAGTGCATGGAGGTGTAAGTGGAGACATGACAGGGAGGGAGGAGGGAGATGTGGAGGAGGGGGACACAGTGGAGGCAATGGATGTTGGTATGTGTGCATGGGTATGATGCTTGTGTGAGTGCCTGTGGGATGTGTGGTGCTTATGTTTGCCAGAGCTACCCTTGTGTGTTGAGTTGTGTGCATGCTGGTCTGATGGTGTGCTTGTGATAGGCTGAGGTACTGGGGATTGGGTCTGGGTGGAGGAAGTTGGAGGGGGAAGGTTGGACACAGGGACAATGGCTGCCATCAGGGATGAGGCCAGAGTCTGAAATGCTCTCTGTTGGGCTGCCTGGCCAGAATGAATGCCCTCCAGGTATGCATTTGTCTGTTGCAACTGCCTCTCTACACCCTGGATGGCATTCAGAATGGTAGACTGCCCAACAGTGAGGGATCTCAGGAGGTCAATAGCCTCCTCACTGAGGGCAGCAGGGCTGACTGGGGCAGGGGCTGAGGTGCCTGGGATGAAGGAGATGCCCACCCTCTTGGGTGAGTGGCCACGGGGCACACGCTGAGGGGCTGATGGGAGGGCGGTGCTGGTAGGGGGGGTGGTGGCTGTAGATGCGGGGGCACAGAGGGGCCCGCCACCGCAAGGGAGCTCCCATCAAAGGAGGAGTCGGTGTTGCTGGTCTCTGCTCCAGTCCCCGCCGTGGAGCTCCCCTCTGTCCCACTGGTGAATTCTGACTCCATAGTGTCGCCCTCCACGGCCATGTGTGATGCAGCTCCCTCCTGCTCCGGTGGCACAGCTCCTCTGCCTGATGATGCAAATGCACACAAGAACAGGGAGACCACAAAAAGGGGGGGAAGAAAGTAGAAAGACATATTCAGTACATGCAATACCGCTACCGTTGGCGGACACTACAGACACAGCAGCCCTCTGCACAACGCCATGCACTTAGAGTTCCCTAATTCCTCACAGGGACATGGGGTACATGGCCTATGCAAGATTGCTGCACACATGGAAGTCACAGGAGCCTGACTAGGTGTAGATGACTCTTACTTCTGGTGGGGTTGGGGTGCCACTTAGCCTGCCTTACAAAGGGTCCTTGCCTACAGGGCTCGCCCTAGCCTAGGGGAACCCACAGCCCACCTATCACACCCAGACACCTCCAATGCGCACAGAGTCAGATGGATGTGACTGTACTCCCCCCCTTGTGGCTGCTGTGATACCCTCAATTGCCCATCCAACTCCGGATACGTCACCGCCAGGATCCTGAACATCAGGGGGGTCATGGTGCGACGGGCACCCCTCCCATGTTGGGAGGCCATCCCCAGCTGGGCCTCCTCCGTCCTCTGGCTCCAGCAGCGAATGTCCTTCCATCTTTTATGGCAGTGGGTACTCCGTCTGTGGTGGACCCCCAGGGCCCGGACGTCCTTGGCGATGGCACGCCAAATATCCTTCTTCTGGTGGGCGCTGACCTACAGGAATAGTACAGGTGAAAAGGTACAACATGAATCGTCCGGACCGTTACAGACATTGGCCCACGGTCCCACCTTTGCCCTGACGCACATACACTCACCTTCGGATCATGCACGCCTCACCCCCCCATCTCCAATCCACACCACTCCAAAAAGGCATTGCCCATACAGCATGCTCACAGTGTACTCACCTGTTTGTCTGGAGGACCGTAGAGTAGCGTGTACTGGGGAGGACCCCATCCACTAGTTTATCCAATTCCTCCGATGTGAAGGCAGGGGCCCTTTCCCCAGACACATGAGCCATCGTCGCTTCCAGACTAAGGTCACAGCAGCACTTGCAGTGTAGGTCCTCTCCTGTTGAAGATCAGGTATCAAGTGAGTGAACAGAGAGAAAATGGTGGTCACGTCCGCGGAGGTGCGTGTCGTCAACACCGGCGTACATCGGCATTGGCTCCTGGGACCCATAGGGTCCACTGTTAACCAATGCAGGATTGCGCCGCGGTCTTCGACTGCCTACCGTGACGGTGTACAACACCAGCGCAGTTACCTCATATCCCCTTGTCCCACATTACAGGTCAGGCAGCCGCAATTTCAGGGGGCCACATGCCATTATTTATAAATGCGTCACACATATCTAGGCCTTGCATACACACTAAGACAGGCACATAGTGGATTGACAAATGTGTGCAATAAAGTTGTTGTTTTAGTACCTCAGTGTTGGCTGACCCTCTGCTCCCTGTTCTCATCCATAGAGCACGTCCGCTGGGGCAGGTGATGAGATGGTGGCATTCTCCAGTGTACAGAACGCTGGTGGACCTGTTGACAATGGAAGAGCAACATGTAATTGTCACCTACAGACTTGATTGTGCCACAATCCAGGAACTGTGTGCCCTGTTGGAGCCAGACCTGATGTCAGCTATCCGCCATCCCACAGGAATCCCCCCTCTAGTGCAGGTCCTGTCAGTACTCCATTTCCTGGCAAGTAGGTCTTTTCAAACAACAGTAGCCATAGCATCAGGGATGTCCCAGCCTATGTTCTCAAACGTGTTGTCCATAGTGTTGTCTGCCCTGTTGAAACACATGTGCAGCTACATCGTTTTCCCTCAGGTGGAGGATTTGCCTACAGTCAAAGGTGACTTCTATGCCCTGGGACATATCCCCAACATCATAGGTGCCATTGATGGGACACATGTGGCCTTGGTACCCCCCGCAGGAGTGAACAGGTGTACAGAATCCGGAAGAGCTACCATTCGATGAATGTGCAGATGGTGTGTTTGGCCAACCAGTACATCTCCCATGTGAATGCCAAATTTCCTGGCTCAGTGTATGACGCTTACATTCTGAGGAATAGCAGCATCACTTATGTGATGGGGCAACTCCAGAGGCACCGTGTGTGGCTATTAGGTGAGCACAAGGACCCTATACAGTGTGAATAGTTGTCTGGGTCTGGGGTTGTCCCTAATGGTTAGTCTGTGTCTAACAGATGTCCCTCGACATTTGCAGGTGACTCTGGCTACCCCAACCTGTCATGGCTACTGACCCCAGTGAGGAATCCCAGGACAAGGGCAGAGGAGCGCTACAATGTGGCACATGGGCGAACTAGGAGGGTTGCAGAGAGGACCTTCAGGCTCCGGAAGGCCAGGTTCCAGTGCCTCCATATGACAGGTGGTTCCCTATACTATTCACCAAAGAAGGTGTGCCAGATCATCGTGGCCTGCTGTATGCTGCACAACTTGGCTTTGCGACGACAGGTGCCTTTTCAGCAGGAGGATGGTCCAGAAGGAGGTCTTGTAACAGCTGTGGAGCCTGTGGACAGTGAAGAAGAGGAGGCAGAAGAAGAGGACATAGACAACAGAAACACCGTGATCCAGCAATACTTCCAGTGAGACACAGGTAAGAAGACATCACTGCCTCCTACATCTGATAAAATTGTTTTGACCTATCATCTGTTTGGCACATTCATCCAGTGTATGGACCCTAATTTGTCACTTTCCCTTTCGATTTCACAGATTTGGGTCCCACTGTGTGACCTCTGCTATGTTACCTCATGGACTAGAGCTATGTGACATAGGTATGTTGACAATACAATGGACATTGCTATTTCCCTCAGTTATTGCAAAGGGGTTGTAAAATGGGATGGGGTGATGGTGGAGGAATGTCCATGGCAGAGTCCAGTTATTTGTCTCACAGGTGCATTGTCCAAAGGGGCATAGTAAGTGGAGTTAGGGCAGTTTAATGATGGACAGGGTGACAAAGTGGGACAGAAGGATGACATTCAGGGTGGTCTCATTTCTTGGCGGGGGTCTTGGCATTGTTCTCTGTCTTTATCCTGGATCTCAGGGACCGCTTGCGGGGTGGTTCTCTATCTGCAGGGGGTGGGGTGCTGGTGTTGTGGTCCTGTGGCGGTGCCTCCTGTCCACTAGCGCCGGTGGAGGTGGTGGGCAGTTCATCATCCAGGCTAGTGTCAGGGGCCCCTTGTTGTGCCACAGTGTCCCTCCTGGTGTTCACGAGGTCCTTCAGCACCCCTACAATGGTGCCCAGGGTGTTGTTGATGGACTTGAGTTCCTCCATGAACCCCAAATACTGTTCCTCCTGCAGCCGCTGGGTCTCCTGAAACTTGTCCAGTACCGTTGTCATCGTCTCCTGGGAATGATGGTACGCTCCCATGATGTTGGAGAGGGCCTCGTGGAGAGTGGGTTCCCTGGGCCTGTCCTCCCCCGTCGCACAGCAGACCTCCCAGTTCCCCAGTTTTCCTGGGCCTCTGTCCCCTGAACCGTGTGCCCACTGCGACTGCCCCCAGGTCCCTGCTGTTCTTGGGATGGTGGGTTAGCCTGGGGTCCCTGTAGTGGTGGACACACTGCTCCTTGACGTGACCTGGGGACAGAGGTATGGGCCAGCTGGGTGGGTGCTGTGCTGGTGTTTCCTGAGGGGGGAGGCTCTGTAGTGGCCTGTGACTGTGTGTGGGGAACCGACTGTCCAGAGGTCCCAGATGGGCCGGGCTGGTCATCTAGATCCAGTTGGACAGAGCTGCTGTCATCACTGTGGGCCTCTTCAGTGGGGGGAGTGGACATGTCTGGAACCTCCTGTTGGATAGGGGTCCTGTTGGGGTGTAAAGGCATGATTATTGCATATGTGTGTGCCATGTTGTGCAATGGGTGGGTGACCCTGTCCCCCAGTGCTTACATTGTTGTGTAGGACCTTGTGTGATAATTGTTAAGGGGTCTGAGTGGGTATCTGTAGTGGACATGTATTGGGGATGGGTGTCCATGCTTTGTTGTTGCATGCAGGGCTTGGTGTTGGGATGTGTGGTTTGTGATAGTGGGACATATGTGAGGAGTTGGAGTGATGGGGTGAGGGCGAGGGCGGGGGTATGTGATAGCATGCAGGTAGGGTGGGGGATGACGTAGTGAAAGATTTGACTTACCAGAGTCCATTCCTCCAGCTACTCCTGCGAGGCCCTAAGGATGCAGTATAGCCAAGACCTGCTCCTCCCATGTTAGTTGTGGGGGAGGAGGTGAGGGTCCGCCACCAGTCCTCTGAACCGCGATATGGGATCTTGAGACCACGGAACGCACCTTCCCCCGTAGGTCGTTCCACCTCTTCCTGATGTCATCCCATGTTCTTGGGTGCTGTCCCACTGCGTTGACCCTGTCAACGATTCTGCGCCATAGCTCCATCTTCCTAGCTATGGAGGTGTGCTGCACCTGTGATCCGAATAGCTGTGGCTCCACCCGAATGATTTCCTCCACCATGACCGAGAGCTCCTCCTCAGTAAACCTGGGGTTTTCTTTGCGCTGCCATGGGGTGGTGTGAGTGATGTGTGAGGTAGTATGTGTTGTGATGTGTGGGGTGATGTTTAGGCGTGTGTGTTGTTTTGTGCGTGGATGTGTATGAGTGATGGTGTTGGGTGCCTCTGTATGCTGGTGTGGTCTTTGCTGTGCTTTCTCTCTGCTTCTTCCAAATTGTTCGTTGTAAGGGTTTGTGGGTAATGTGGGTGTGTGTTTTATATTGTGTTGGGTGTGTGGGAGTGGTGTGTGTATGTGTATCAGGTGTGTGTATTTCGATTTGTCCAATGTGGTAGTGTTTTGTAAATGTGTGTGTATTTTGAGTGCGGTGTTGTGTACCGCCAATGGAATACCGCGGTTGAAAGACCGCTGCGTGGATTCGTGGGTCGTGATAGTGTGGGCGTATTCCTGTTGGCGTGATGGTGGAGGTTTTGTTATCGCCGTTTATCACTGACCTTTGGTGTGGCAGACTAGTGTGGGTGTCTAGATTTTGGCAGATTCTGAGCTGTGGGTCGTAATAGCTGTGGCAGGATTCTGCAGCGGTGTGTTGGCAGTCTTCTGCACGGCGGTAATCGGGATTTACTGCCAATGTTGTAATGAGGGCCATAATCTGCAGTTGGTTAATTATGCCGATGATACACAATTGATCTTGTCATTGGCTGGTGATCAGCAGCTGGCCTCTTTTCATGACTGCATGTATGAGAATAGGCAGTTGCTCAATTCTAACTCCCACAAGTTCCAATGGAGATAAGACCAAGCTGCTTTGCTGTTCACCTAACACGGAGCCAGGCATGTGCCCCCCTAAGTTTTTGCCATTTCTATCTCATGGCAATATTGTAGGAAAGTACAATCTTGCCTGGCATGTTAACCCCATTTTTACTTGTGTGTCAGTTTGTTATTGC
The DNA here is from genome assembly GCF_031143425.1 of Pleurodeles waltl. Classification (NCBI taxonomy): domain Eukaryota; kingdom Metazoa; phylum Chordata; class Amphibia; order Caudata; family Salamandridae; genus Pleurodeles; species Pleurodeles waltl. The sequence continues at coordinate 921,055,610 of NC_090447.1, forward strand.
CTGTCTCAATGGGATCCTGCTAGCCAGGACCCCAGTGCTCATAGTTTGCGACCTAAATGTGTTTCCTGTGTGGTGCCTAACTGTATCACTGAGGCTCTGCTAACCAGAACCTCAGTGCTTATGCTCTCTTTGCTTTTAAAATTGTCACTGCAGCCTAGTGACCAATTTAACAATTCTGATAGGCACACTGAAACACCCTTATAATTCCCTAGTATATTGTACCTAGGTACCCAGGGTACTGGGGTTCCAGGAGATCCCTATGGGCCGAAGCATTTCTTTTGCCACCCATAGGGAGCTCAGACAATTCTTACACAGGACTACCACTGCAGCCTGAGTGAAATAACGTCCACGTTATTTCACAGCCATTTTACACTGCACTTAAGAAACTTATAAGTCACCTATTTGTCTAACCCTCACTTAGTGAAGGTTAGGTGCAAAGTTACTAAGTGTGAGGGCACAGTGGCACTAGCACAGGGGCAATTTCCCCTGGACTTTGTTAGTGCGGGGTCACCATTACACATGTGCACTACATATAGGTCAATACCTATATGTAGCTTCACAATGGTAACTCCGAACATGGCCATATAACATGTCTAAGATCCTGGAATTTTCCCCCATGCCAAATCTGGTATTGCGGTGCCATTCCCATGCATCCCCAGGCTCCAGCATGGACCCCGGGTACTGCCAAACTAGCTCTCTGGGGTTTTCACTGCAGCTACCGCTTCTACCAACCCACAGACAGGCTTCTGCCCTCCTGGGGTCTGGGCAGGATTTCCTCTGAGGGAGGGTGTTACACCCTCAACCTTTGCAAATAGGCGTTAAGGGCCTGAGAGGAGTAGCCTCTCCTGGCCTCTGGGAATGCTTTGAAGGGTACTGATGGTGCCCTCCTTGCATAAACCAGTCTACACCGGGTCACGGATCCCTCAGCCCCTGCTCTGGCGCAAAACTGGACAAAGGAAAGGGGTGGTGCCCAGAGCTCCTCCTGTGTGTCCCAGACCTCTGCCATCTTGAATGCAGAGGTGTGAGGGCACAATGGAGGCCTCTGAGTGGCCAGTGCCAGCAGGTAACACCAGAGACCCCTCCTGATAGGTGCTTACCTGGTTAGGTAGCCAATCCTCCTCTGATGGCTATTTAGGGTCTCTCCTGTGGGTTTCTCAGATAACGAATGCAAGAGCTCACCAGAGTTCCTCTGCATCTCCCTCTCCGACTTCTGCCAAGGATCGACCGCTGACTGCTCCAGGACACCTGCAAAACTGCAACAAAGTAGCAAGAAGACTACTAGCAACATTGTAGCGCCTAATCCTGCTGGCTTTCTCGACTGTTTTTTGGTGGTGCATGCTCGGAGGGCTGTTTTCCTTCACCCTGCACAGGAAGCCAAGAAGAAATCTCCTGTGGGTCAGCGGAATCTTCCCCCTGCTAACGCAGGCACCAAACTTCTGCTTCACCATCCATCTGGGTCCTCTCTCATCTCGACGAGCATGGTCCCTGGAACACAGGAGCTGGTTCTTAGTGACCCCGTCAGTCCAGTGGTCCTTCTGTCCGAATTTGGGGGAGGTAAGTCCTTGCCTCCTCATGCCAGACAGTAATCCTGTGTACTGCGTGAACTGCAGCTGCTAGGGTTTCTGTGCACTTTTGCAAGGAATCCTTTGTGCACAGCATAGCCCATGTCCCCAGCACTCTGTCCTGCATTGCTCAACTCGCTGAGTTCACCACTGACTTCGTGGGTCCCTCCTTTGTAGTGTTGAGATGACCACTGTTCTCAGATTTCTTGAATGCCTGTTCAAGTGCTTCTGTGGGTGCTGCGTGCTTCTGCATTGGCTCTCTGTGCTGTTGAGCGCCCCCTCTGTCTCCTTCTCCAAGGGGTGACCTCCTGGTCCTTCCTGGGCCCGGGAAGCTTCCATTTTCTTTAACTGCGACCTTTGCAGCTAGCAAGGCTTGTTTGTGGTCTTTCTGCATGGAAACAGCTCTGCCTCCTCCAGCACGCTGTGGGACATCTTCTGTGCAAAGGAGTAGTTCCTGGCATCTTCCGTTGTTACAGAATCTTCAGCTTCTTCCACCCAGAGGCAGCCATTTTGCACCTTCATCTGGGGTTTAGTGGGTTCCTGCCCCCCTGTACACTTTTGTGACTCTTGGACTTGGTCCACTTCCTTTGCAGGTCCTCAGGTCCTAGAATCTGTCTTCAGTGCTTTGCAGTTAGTTGTTTTCTTTAAGAATCTCCTATCACGACTTTAGTGTGTTTCTGGTGAAGTAGGGTAACTTTACTCCTACTTTTCAGGGTCTTGGGGTGGGGTATCTTGGACACCCTTAGAGTTTTCTAACAGTCCAAGCGACCCTTACATACTACACTACGCCTGGGGACCCTAAGTGGTTCGCATTCCACTTTCTTAGTATATGGTTTGTGTTGCCCCTAAGCCCATTGCATCCTATTGTATTCTACAGTGTTTGCACTACTTTTCCGTTTACTTACCTGATTTTGGTTTGTGTGTATGTTTTGTGTATTTTACTTACCTCCTAAGGGAGTATAACCTCTGAGATATTTTTGGCACATTCTCACTAAAATAAAGTACCGTTATTTTTAGTAACTCTGAGTATTGTGATTCTTACGATATAGTGCTATATGATATAAGTGGTATAGTAGGAGCTTTGCATATCTCCTAGTTTAGCCTAAGCTGCTCCGCTAGAGCTACTTCTATCAGCCTAAGCTGCTAGAACACTACTAATCTACTAATAAGGGATAAATGGACCTGGCACAAGGTGTAAGTACCACCAGGTACCTAATATAAGCCAAGCCAGCTTCCTACAAATATGATGCCGGCTGACTCAGTTTTGAACTTGGGGGCTATTTTTGACAAACAGCTCAATATGGAGAGCCACAAGAATAAAACAACAGGTGTTTGTTTTGCACTTCTGAGAGCCCTACACAAGATCCTCTCAGTGCTTCCATCCTCAATCAGAGCCCTATTGATACGTAGTGTTATTCATAGTCAAATTGACTATTCTAATGCTCTCCTATTAGGCGCCCCAGATTATCTGTTACGTCATCTGTCAAGAATACAATTTGTGGCTGCTAAACTCGCTTTAAAAAACATAGAAAGGGCTCTGATTCCTTAGCTATGAAGGAGTTGCTCTGACTGCCACAAAGACAAATAATTTTGTTTAAGTCACTCTGGAACCTGTTTTGAGATCTGCAGGGGTTGGGACTATCTCTCCTACAAAGGATTCTGAGAAGATATGCCCTGAACAGGTATCTCCATTCCTCCCCTGCTAACTTGGCAAGTGTGGCCAAGTTAAGAAAAGCCATTCAGGGTTGGAACAGCAAAGCTCTGGAGTTAGCCCACAGGCACCCTTAGATCTCTAACCAACATCCTGCAATTCAGAAAAGCTGTTAAGACCTGGCTCTTCCCTAAGTAACTGGGATGGGTGGTATAGAAGTTTGCTATCAAGCTGTATTATAATTTGACTTCACTTATGACTAGTGTCAGGATACCAGTTTGGTGGCAGAGCGCTTTATACGTTTTATTAAGTAAATAAAGAAATGTGTTATGAACTTGACCACAGAGGTCAGGATCGCGTAAAGTCCTCTACTTTGCAGTGCCTGACCTGCCAATGCTAGGCTATCAGTCAGTCTGCACCGCAGTTGGGGGACAGTCCTTTGGTGGGGGCTAGTGTTTCTTGGGTATGGCAAATCTATTCCTGTATGGCACTTCCAAGGTCAGCAGACAAGTGTGCAGGTTTTGGATATCTCAGATTTGTCCTATTTGGGGCCTGATGACAGGTAGCGGCAAAACATCACTGCTGTTGTTGGATGTCGGGAATACATTTTTCCCCAAGTCAGGAGACGTAGGCAAAGTCCAATTTTTGCTAGCCCAAAGTAATGCAGATGCAGTCCTTCAGAGCATTCAACCTTTCGTTGTGGGGGTCCAAGGGCAGCTAAGAGGTCATTCTTTGGTCTTCTCTCTCATTCCAGTGTTAGTGGAGGAGAGCAGCAATGGGAGAGAGGTGGCCCACGAGGAGGACTACTGGCCCAGACTCCCTGTTGCTACCACGCCCACATTTCTGATCGTGCTCTGAGGTGCCAATTTTATCTGGGACAAGCTTCCGCTGCGTGGCCTGTCAAAGTTGGGCCAGGCTCCCTCTCTTAGCCTGTTGTTGTATTTTTTTCATTGGGCAAAGGTCCATGTGATGGCATATTGGCTCCTGGTAAGGTATTGTGATTACATTGCATTTTTTGTGATTTTCAGGGAGTCATCTGTGTCTTTGAGACCCACGGCACAGTAGGTCGGGAGTGGCCTATTTTGAAAACTGCCCCTGCCTTACAGTCTGGTTGGGCGACCCTTTGAATTTCAAAATGGGTAACCTTAACGATGCATCAGCTGCACCCCCCATAAATACCACAATACATGGCTTTCAGCAAAGATCTGTGGGTGTCCCTTCTAAGAAGATTGAACTGGCTGAAATAAGGCTGTCCATTTATTTCTTGACTTACCCTCCTCCTTTTTTTTGACCTAGACCCAGCAGTGTTGCAAGAGAGGGAGGCTCATGAAGGAGGCACTGGTGAGATTGCCTTCCTATCTCTCCTGCTGTTCCATCTTCCCTTGCTGTGAGTTCTGTTGAAGTTCTTGTGAATCCTTCTGGCTCCCCGCCAGGGTTCACTTGCCCTGTAGGGGAGGGAATGGCATCCAAATCTAATATTGGGAAAATTAAAAGAGTCCTGAGACCACTGTCATGAGGCCTAAGAGACAGACGTTTGCTACCCAGAAAGAGGATTCTAGTAAGGCAGTTCCTGAAAGAGGTTTTGCGCCGGCTGGTGGAGGGTCATCATTTGTGGAGGAGGAGTCTTTTCATAATATAGGAAAATACATTGGAAATCGATTGAGGATGCCATTGACCCAATACTGGTTTCTTTGGGGAAGATTGGGAAACAAATAGAGTTTCTGGGAAATGACCATAACAGGGGTAATCCTTTGGACTTGTCCCAGGCAGGAGATACGAATTCAAGCTCTATTTAGGTCTAGAGTGCTGGTATAGGTGGGAACGTTGGGTCCCCAGCTTTTGATCTTCTAATGCCTAGTATCCCAGGTAAAAGATAGGCAATCTTCCCCTGCCACCAGTTGCAGCCCCCAGTAGATCAATGTAAGTTTGAGCCCGCCACTCTTTTTGGGGGTCCCCACATAGGTGCTCTTTTCAGGTGTTATATACCATCCCGGTCATCAACAGATTGGAAGCTCTGAAAGAAGTTGACTGACTTATCAACCTGAGTCCCCCCCCAAGTACCACAGGGAGGGGATTGGTAACCAATGAGAGTGGCGATCCTCATGCAAAGAGGAGGATGACCTCACTCTTTTACCGTGGCAGACAATCATGCGCCTTCAAGGGGTGTGATTAGGGAGTTAGATGGGAGCAGGCAAGGGAGTTTGCTAACATTGACTTGTGGCACTTTGGTTTCCTATTTTGTTACCTAATTGCCATCTCATTTTGGGGTGGGCGGGCAGCACCACACCAAACCCATCTCAAAAGTCTTATGGAGACCAGGGATAAGTACCCCAATAGCCCCACTGGTGTACTCCCAATTAATCCCCCAGATTAAGTGGGAGTTCACCACTATATTCAGGTCCCAGGGTTACTGTGGTTAATGGCCTGGCTAGATTAGTAGTCAAATTGTTAGCATGGAATGTTGCCAGCTTAGCCACATAGTTGAACTGTTCAGACTGGGGGACTTCAATGTGTCCTCTGTTTGTTTCAAGAAACTTGGCAACTTATGGAATGTTAGTGAGTGGGGTTTGCCTCTCATTGTAAAAATACAATTGGAGGGAGAAGGGGAAGGTCTTCTGGTTGTTTGACGATGTGGGTTGGTGTTCCCCTAAGTTGTACTTTCAAACCAGTTGAGATAATGGCCCTCATTACAACATTGGCGGTAAAAGACGCTTACTGCCGTGCAGAAGACAGCCAACACACTGCCGCGGCCGCGGAAATCCGCCACAGCTATTATGACCCACATTTCGGAATCTGCCAAAATTCAGACACCCAGACAAGTCCGCCACACCAAAAGTCAGTGATAAACTGGCGAAAACAAAACCTCCACTGCCACGGCAACAGAAAAAAGCCCACACTATCATGACACACGAATCCACGCGGCGGTCTTTCAACGGCAGTATTCCATTGGCGGTACACACTGGCGCGCTCAAAATACACACACTCTTATAAAACACAGCCACATTGGACAATTCGAAATACACACACCTGATACACAAACACACAACACTCCCACACATCCATTACAATATAAAACACACACCTACATCACCCACAAACCCCTACAACAAAAAATTCCAAAAGAAGTCCAGAGAGAGACAGTACCAGCAAGAACAACAGCATCCACAGGCACACAACACCATCACCAACAGAACTTCCACGCACCTCACACAACACACCACTACATATCAGCACACTTATCACCACACACTCCACCACACACTACACCTACACCACCCCATGGCACGGCAAAGACACCCCAGGTTCTCGGAGGAGGAGCTCAGGGTCATGGTTGAGGAAATCGTCCGGGTAGAGCCACAGCTATTCGGATCACAGGTGCAGCACACCTCAATAGCAAGGAAGATGGAGCTATGGCGATGAATAGTGGACAGGGTCAACGCAGTGGGACAGCACCCAAGAAATCGTGAGGAGATCAGGAAGAGGTGGAACGACCTATGGGGGAAGGTGCGTTCCGTGGTCTCAAGACACCACCAGGCGGTTCAGCGGACTGGTGCGGACCTCCACCTCCTCCCCCACAACTAACAACATGGGAGGAGCCGGTCTTGGCGATTCTGCATCCTAAGTGCCTCGCAGGAGTAGGTGGAGGAATGGACTCTGGTAAGACAAATCTTAATTATTACATCCCCCCACCCTACCTGCATGCCAGCATATACACCCACCCTCACCCCCAGCACCCCAACTCCTCACATATGTCCCAACATCACAAACCACCCATCCCAACTCCAAGCCCTGCATGCAACCACAAAGCAAGGACACACATCACTAAAGCATGCCCACTGCACATACCCATACAACCCCCTAAACCATCATCACACAAGTTCCCACACAGGAATGCAAGCACTGAGGTACACAGTCACCCACCCATTGCACACCATGACACACACAGATATAATAACCATCCTTTTATACCCCTGCAGGACCCCTACCCAACGTCACCGGACAGGAGGGCCCACTCATGTCCACACCACCAACAGAAGAGGCCCACAGTGATGACAGCAACTCTGTCCAACTGGATCTAGATGACCAGCCCGGCCCATCGGTTACCTCGGGACAGTCGGTTCCCCTCACCCAGTCACAGGCCACCACAGACCTTCCCCCCTCTGGAAACACCAGCACAGCACCCACCCAGCGGACCCATACCTCCGTCCCCAGGACACGTCAATCAGCTGTGTGTCCACCACTACAGGGAACCCAGGATAACCCACCATCCTAACAACAACAGGGACCTGGGGGCAGTGGCAGTGGGCACACGGTCCAGGGACGGAGGCCCAGGAACACAGGGGAACTGGGAGGGCTGCTGTGCAACAGGGGGCGGACAGGCCAAGGGAACCCACTCTCCATGAGGCCCTCTCCTCCATCATGGGAGCCTACCACCACTCCCAGGAGACGATGGCAATAGTACTGGCCAAGTTTCAGGAGACCCAGCGCCTGCAGGAGGAACAGTATATGGGCTTCAGGGAGGAACTCAGAACCATCAGCTCCACCCTGGGCACCATCGTAGGGGTGCTGAAGGAAGTACTCAACACCAGGAGGGACACTGTGGCACTACAAGGGGCCCCTGACACTAGCATGGGCGATGAACTGGCCACCACCTCCGCCGGTGCTAGTGGACAGGACGCCCCGCCACAGGACCACCGCACCAGCACCCCACCCCCTGCAGAGGGAGAACCACCCCGCAAACGGTCCCTGAGATCCAGGACAAAGACAGAGCATGATGCCAAGACCCCTGCCAAGAAATGAGACCACCCTGATTGTCATCCTACTGTCCCACTTTGTCACCCTGTCCATACTTAAACTGCCCCAGCTCACCTTCCTATGCCCATATGGGCAATGCACCTGTGAGACCAATAGACTGGACTCTGCCATGGACATTCCTCCGCCATCACCCCTCACCATTTCACTACCCCCTCCAGTATTGAGCACTTAAATAAACACACTTAAAGCACAAAACAATCTGGAGTCTGTCTGTTATTTCGAAATAGTGTATTAGCAATTACAGTGACAAAATGCTCTTTCAATTGTAATGTCAACATACCTATGTCACACAGCTCTAGTCCATGAGGAATCTAAGCAGATGTCACACAGTGGGACCCACATCTGTGAAATCGTAAGGGAAAGTGACAACTCAGTGACCATACACTGGGTGAAAACAACAGACAGTAGAGAGATAGTAGTGTTAAAGTACATGTAGTGGGCAGGTCTGTACTCTTACCTGTGTCTCACTGGAAATATTGCTGGCTCACTGAGTCCCTGTTGTTCATGTCTTCTTCCTCTGCTTCCTCGTCTTCACTGTCCACAGGCTCCACAGCTGCCACAACACCGCCATCTGGACCATCCTCCTGCAGAAAAGGCACCTGTCGTCGCAAAGTCAAGTTGTGAAGCATAAAGCAGGCCCGATGATCTGGCACACCTTCTTTGGTGAGTAGAATAGGGATCCACGTGTCATATGGAGGCACCTGAACCTGGCCTTCAGGAGGCCGAAGGTCGGCTCGATCACCCTCCTAGTTCGCCCATGGGCCTCATTGTAGCGTTCCTCTGCCTTTGTCCTGGGATTCCTTACTGGGGTCAGTAGCCATGACAGGTTGGGGTAACCAGAGTCACCTGCAAATGGTGAGGGACAACTATTAGACATGCACTAACCTGGAGGGATATCCCCAGACCCAGACAACCATTCCCACTGACTTGCTTCCAGGTGCTCACCTAATAGCCAAACACGGTGCCTCTGGAGTTGACTCATCACATAAGGGATGCTGCTATTCCGCAGGATGTAGGCATCATGCACTGAGCCAGGGAACATGGCATTCACATGGGAGATGTATTGGTCGGCCAAACATACCATCTGTACATTCATCGAATGATAACTCTTCCGGTTTCTGTACACCTTTTCACTCCTGTGGGGGGGACCAAAGCCACATGGGTCCCATCAATGGCACCTATGATGTTGGGTATGTGTCCCAGGGCATAGAAATCACCTTTTACTGTAGGCAAGTCCTCCACCTGAGGGAAAACGATGTAGCTCCGCATGTGTTTCAGAAGGGCAGACAACACTCTGGACAATACGTTGGAAAAAATAGGCTGGGACATCCCTGATGCTATGGCCACTGTTGTTTGAAAAGACCCACTTGCAAGGAAATGGAGCACTGACAGCACCTGCAATTGAGGGGGGATTCCTGTGGGATGGCGGATTGCTGACATCAGGTCTGGCTCCAACCGGATACACAGTTCCTGGATTGTGGCACGGACAAGCCTGTATGTGATAATCACATGTCGCTCCTCCATTGTCGACAGGTCCACCAATGGTCTGTACACCGGAGGAAGCCACCATCTCCTCACATGTCCCAGCGGACGGTGCCTATGAAGGACAACAGTGAGCACAGAGTCAAACAACTCAGAGGTACGTACCCACAGTTTACACAGAACACCATTCATTCACAAAAGATGGCCCGTATGTGTGTAGAGTCTAGGCCTAGGTATGTGTGACACTGTTGAAAATGAAGCCATCTGGGCCCCTGAAATGGTGGCTGCCTGACCTTTAAAGTGGGACAATGGGATGTGAGGTAACTGCGCTGGCTTTGTACACCGTCGTGGTAGGCGGTCGAAGACCGCAGTGCAATGCTGCATTGGTTAACATTGGACCCTATGGGTCCCAGGAGCCAATGACGATGTACGCCATCGGTGACAGCATGCACCGCCGCGGACGTGACCGTCATTTTCTATCTGTTCAATCACTCGATACCTGATCTTCGACAGGAGAGGACCTACACTGCAGGTGCTGCTGTGACCTCGGTCTGGAAGAGACAATGGCTCAAGTGTCTGGGGAAAGGGCCCCTGCCTTCAAATCGGAGGAGTTGGAGAAGCTTGTGGATGGGGTACTCCCCCAGTACACGCTACTCTACGGTCCTCCAGACAAACAGGTAAGTACACAGGGAGCATGTTGTATGGGCTATGCCTGTGTGGAGAGGGCTGGATGTAAGAAGGAAGGGGGGAGAGTGCTGCATGCATGAAAGACAGTGAATGCATGTGCCACATGGCAAGGGTAGGGATGGGGGCCAATCACTTTGATGGTGCAGTTGGTAATAACTTTTCTTTTTCCCCTGTATATTTCATGTAGGTCAGCGCCCACCAGAAAAAAGATATTTGGCGTGCCATCGCCAAGGACGTCTGGGGGTCTACCACAGACGGAGCACCCACTGCCGGAAAAGATGGGAGGACATTCGCCGCTGGAGCAAGAAGATGGCGGAGGCTCGGCTGGGGATGGCCTCCCAACGCGGGAGGGGTGCCCATCGCACCATTACCCCCCTGATGTTCAGGATCCTGGTGGTGGCCTACCCAGAGTTGGATGGGCGCTTGAGGGCATCACAGCAGCCACAAGGGGGTGAGTACACTCTCATTCTGCTGACTTTGCGCGCAGTGGAGGTGTCTGGGTGGGGGAGTTTGGCTGTGGGTTTCCCTAGGCCAGGGCGAGTTCCGTAGGCAAGGCCCCTCCGTAAAGCAGGCCATGTGGCACCCCACTCCACCTCTGTAGAGTGCCAAGTACACCTGGTCATTCCCCTGTGTCATCTATGTGTGCAGATGTCGTCCATAGCCTTGTAGGCCATTTCCCAGGAATTGAACAGTGGACCCCAAGAGCGTGGCGTAGTGCATGGGGCTTCTGTGTCTGTCGTGTCCGCCAACGGTAGCGGTAATGCATGCACTCAACATGTCTTTCTTCTGTCGTCCCCCCCTTTTTGTGGTCTCCCTGTTCTTGTGTGCATTAGCATCATCAGGCGGAGGAGCAGTGGCACCGGAGCACGAGGGAGCTGCATCCCACATGGCCCTGGAGGGCGAGACTACGGACTCAGAGTTCACCATTGGGACGGAGGGCGATGGGAGCTCCACGGCGGGGACAGGAGCTGACACCAGCGACACAGACTCGTCCTCTGATGGGAGCTCCCTTGTGGTGGCTGCAACATCTGTGCCCCCCGCATCTACAGGTACAGCCGCCACCCCCCCTAACCAGCACCACCCTCCCAGCAGCCCCACATCCTTTGCCCCGTGCCCTCTCACCCAGGAGGGTGGGCATCACCTTCGCCCCAGGCACCTCAGGCCCAGCTTTAGCAACACAAAAGGATGATGGACGGAGTGCTGACAATGCAAACACTCACCCCCAGTCACAGATCTGTGTTCAATCCATTGTTCTTTTGCTCACCATGCCACCCCAGTTTGGACCCAGCCATATGCAAATCAGTCTTGGCCCTGTTCCTCATGGGAACAGTCCAGCCCGAACCTCAGGCCCTGCCCCAGTCACCCCTTCTGCCCTCAGTGAGGAGGCCATTGACCTCTTCAGGTCCCTCACTGTTGGGCAGTCTACCATTTTGAATGCCATCCAGGGTGTAGAGAGGCAGTTGCAGCTAACAAATGCATTCCTGGAGGGCATTCATTCTGGTCAGGCGGCCCTTCAGCGAGCTTCTCAGACTCTGGCCTCAGCACTGATGGCAGCCATTTTCCCCGTCTCTAGCCTCCCCCCTCCAACTTCCTGCACCCAGTCCCAATCCTCTGTACCTCAGCCTATCCCAAGCACACCTGCAGACCAGCATGCACACACGTCAACACACAAGGGAAGCTCTGGCAAACATAAGCACCACACATCCCACAGGCACTGACGCAAGCATCACACAGATGCAGTCACACCGACATCCACTGCCTCCACTGTGTCCCCCTACTCCTCGTCTCCCTCCCGCTGGGCCATGAAGGACTGCCAGCACAAGCCTCGCTGGGCCATGAAGGACCGCCAGCACAAGCCCCGCTGGGCCATGAAGGACTGCCAGCACAAGCCTCGCTGGGCCATGAAGGACCGCCAGCAAAAGCCCCGCTGGGTCATGAAGGACCGCCAGCACAAGCCCCGCTGGGCCATGAAGGTTCGCCAGCAGCTGAGACCCTGCAATGGAGACCGACAACTCAAGCACCGCTGAACAGGGCACCACCAACTCAAGCACCGCTGAACAGGGCACCGCCGTCTCAAGCACCTCTGAACAGGGCACCGCCGTCTCAAGCACCGCTGAACAGGGCACTGCCATCTCAAGCACCGCTGAACAGGGCACCGACAACTCAAGCACCGCTGAACAGAGCACTGCCGTCTCAAGCACCGCTGACCAGGGCACCGCCGTCTCGAGCACCGCTGCACAGGGCACCGCCGTCTCAAGCACCGCTGAACAGGGCACCGCCATCTCAAGCACCGCTGAGCAGGGCACCGCCATCTCAAGCACCGCTGGCCCATGAGCGGCAAGGGCACTGACGCAACTGAGTCCGTCACGGGGTGAATGATGCACTCTGGGCACCATGCCCCCTCCAGAACCAGTGGAGACTGTCATCCACTACCTCTGTCCTTAGCAGGATGAAGCACTCTGGGCACCATGCCCCCTCCAGAACCAGTGGAGGCTGTCATCCACTACTTCTGTCCTTAGCAGAATGAAGCACTCTGGGCACCATGCCCCCCCCAGAACCAGTGGAGACTGTTATCCCCTTGTGAGACTGTGGCTTTGCACTCCCCAGGATATGGCAGTTGGCAATCTACCCACTGTAGAGACTTGAGAGACTGTGGCTTTGCAGTCCCCAGGATTAAACAGTGGGCAAACCACCCACTGTATAGACTCGAGAGACTGTGGCTTTGCACTCCCCAGGATGGAACAGTGGGCATGTGGCCCCTTCGTGGATTTGGCATTGTGCACTCAAGCGGCTGAGGTGCCCCCCTTTCCCTCCTCCTGAGGTGCCTGTTTAGATGCTCTCTGATGCCCCTGCAGTGTTCTCTCTGTCATGGTCGGGGATCTTGTGTGGGCCTCGCCCATACCGTATGGTCCCAGTGTTCCACGGACTTTCGTAGAGCAGTACCTGGACTACTATGGGGGTCATTCTGACCCTGGCGGCAGGTGGCCGCCAGGGCCACCGACCACGGGAGCACCGCCAACAGGCTGGCGGTGCTCCCACGAGCATTCTGACCGCGGTGGTTCAGCCGCGGTCAGAAGCGGAAAGTCGGCGGTCTCCCGCCGACTTCCCGCTGCTCGGGGGAATCCTCAATGGCGGCGGAGCGAGCTCCGCCGCCATGGGGATTCTGACACCCCCTACCGCCATCCTGTTCCTGGCGGGTCTCCCGCCAGGAACAGGATGGCGGTAGGGGGTGCCGCGGGGCCCCTGGGGGCCCCTGCAGTGCCCATGCCAATGGCATGGGCACTTCAGGGGCCCCCGTAAGAGGGCCCCACAGTGTATTTCAGTGTCTGCAATGCAGACACTGAAATACGCGACGGGTGCAAACTGCACCCGTCGCACCCCTGCAACTACGCCGGCTCAATTCTGAGCCGGCGTCCTCGTTGCAGGGGCATTTCCTCTGGGCCGGCGGGCGCTCTTTTGGAGAGCGCCCGCCGGCTCAGAGGAAATGTCTGAATGGCCGCCGCGGTCTTTTGACCGCGGTGCGGTCATTTCGCGGCTCCCTCCAGGCGGGCGGCTCACGCCGCCCGCCGGGCTCAGAATGAGCCCCTATGCTTGGTATATATTATGGACATGGTGTATATATATATATTTCTGCCTACTTGCTTTTAATATATTACAATGGTTACACAAATTTGTTATTGTCTTTGCATTATTCCGGGGGGTTTGAGGGGTGTAACTGTGATGTATTGATATGCATTAATGTGTGTGTTGTAGTGGGTGAGGGTGGGGGTGTTGCGTGTGTGTGTCCCTGTTTTTTGCCTCCCCCCTCCCCTGTGTCGTAGGTGTAGTACTCACGTGGTCTTCACCGCCGGCGTTCATGCTCCTGGTAGAGGAGCAGGAAGCCTATTGCAGGTAGAATTTGGAGTTCCGGGTCCATGGCGTCCTCGTGTGGTGTGTAGAGGTGAGTGTTTTCCCTTCGGGATTCCTGTTTCTGCCGTGTTTTTATCCACGGTGAATCCACCCCGGAAAAGGTGGCGGATTTGCCTGTCATAATTGTGTGGGCGGTACATTGTCTCCCGCCTGTCTGTTGGCGGTGACCGCTGCGCTGTTTGTTTGTACCGCCCTGGCGGTCGGAGTGTTAAAGTGGCTGTCTTTGTTGGCGGTTACCGCCTCTTTAACACCGACTGTCAGGGTTGTAATGACCACCAATGTCTGATAATGGCCCTCATTACAACCCTGGTGGTAAATGCCACCCACCGCAGTGCTGACGGCCGCCAACATACCGTGACCACGGCGGTATACCGTTACGGGTATTGTTAGAAATTGGGTCTTTGGTTGACAGTCAGGTTACCCCCTGTTCAAGAAAGGACCCTCACTCTAGTCAGGGTAAAAGAGAATCACCTTCGGCTAACCCCTGCTTACCCCCTTGGTAGCTCAGCAGAGCAGTATGCTTAACTTCAGAGTGCTACGTGTAAAGTATTTGTACCAACACACACAGTAACTTAATGAAAACAATACAAAATGACACAACACCAGTTTAGAAAAATAGGAAATATTTATCTAAACAAAACAAGACCAAAACGACAAAAATCCACCATACACAAGTCAAGTTAACAAAAAAATGCAAAAAGAGTCTTTAAGTCTTTAAGTAGTTTTAAATACACACTAGCGCTGCTAGAGTGAAAATGTACCTGGTGTGCGTCAAAAATAACCCCGCACGGGCAGGTGTGCATCAAAAATAACTTCGCACGGCGGTACTTGAGTCCAAAATCCAGCCGCACGATGATCCGAAAATCCCACAGCGCAGGTTGTGATCTCCCAGCCTCCGTCAGCGATGCTGCACATCGTTTCTCCTGCTCCATGCGTCAATTTTTCGGTCGCGCTTCCTTGGAGCGTCGTTTCTCAGCTGCGGAGCCGGCGGCGTGTCGATTTTTCAGCTACAGATCGGATTCACGTCAATCGTTTCCCCACACGGCACTCTGTGCGTCGATTTTCTTGTCTATAGGCTGCCAACTTCTCCTTTCAGGGTCCCAGGAACTGGATGGGCACCACAGGGCAGAGTAGGAGTCTCTCCAGAGACTCCAGGTGCTGGCAGAGAGAAGTCTTTGCTGTCCCTGAGACTTCAAACAACAGGAGGGAAGCTCTAGATCAAGCCCTTGGAGATTTCTTCTCAAGATGGAAGGCACACAAAGTCCAGTCTTTGCCCTCTTACTCTGGCAGAAGCAGCAACTGCAGGATAGCTCCACAAAGCACAGTCACAGGCAGGGCAGCTCTTCTTCCTCAGCTATTCAGCTCTTCTCCAGGCAGAGGTTCCTCTTGGTTCTGTGGTTTTGGGTGCCTTTCTTATACCCAATTTCTCCTTTGAAGTAGGCCTACTTCAAAGTAAAGTCTCTTTGGAATGTGAAATCCTGCCTTGCCCAAGCCAGGCCCCAGGGGGTTGGAGACTGCATTGTGTGAGGGCAGGCACAGCCCTTTCAGGTGTGAGTGACCACTCCTCCCCTCCCTCCTAGCACAGATGGCTCATCAGGATAGGCAGGCTACACCCCTGCTCCTTTTGTGTCACTGTCTAGTGTGAGGTGCAACCAGCCCAACTGTCAAACTGACCCAGACAGGGAATCCACAAACAGGCAGAGTCACAGAAATGGTATAAGCAAGAAAATGCTCACTTTCTAAAAGTGGCATTTTCAAACACACAATCTTAAAATCAACTTTACTAAAAGATGTATTTTCAAATTGTGAGCTCAGAGACCCCAAACTCCACATGTCCATCCGCTCCCACAGGGAATCTACACTTTAATCAGATTTAAAGGTAGCCCCCATGTTAACCTATGAGAGGGACAGGCTTTGCAACAGTGAAAAACGAATTTAGCAATATTTCACTGTCAGGACATATAAAACACATTACTATGGGGGTTATTACAACTTTGGAGGAGGTGTTAATCCGTCCCAAATGTGACGGATATACCACCAGCCGTACTACGAGTTCCATAGGATATAATGGACTCGTACTACGGCTGGTGGTATATCCGTCACTTTACCGTCACTTTTGGGACGGATTAACACCTCCTCCAAAGTTGTAATAACCCCCATATGTCCTACCTTAACCATACACTGCACCCTGCCCTTGTGGCTACCTAGGGCCTACCTTAGGGGTGCATTACATCTAAGAAAAGGGAAGGTTTAGGCCTGGCAAGTGGGTACACTTGCCAAGTCGAATTTACAGTTAAAACTGCACACACAGACACTGCAGTGGCAGGTCTGAGACATGATTACAAAGCTACTTATGTGGGTGGCACAACCAGTGCTGCAGGCCCACTAGTAGTATTTGATTTTACAGGCCCTGGCACCTCTAGTGCCCTTTACTAGGGACTTACTAGTAAATCAAATATGCCAATCATGGATAAACCAATTACATACAATTTACACAGAGAGCATATGCACTTTAGCACTGGTTAGCAGTGGTAAAGTGCTCAGAGTTCAAAAGCCAACAGCAACAGGTCAGAAAATATAGGAGGCAAAAAGAGTGGGGATGACCCTGCATAAGCAAAAAAGTCTATTATGACCCACACAGAGAAATCCGCCACTATACAGACACCCTCACAAGTCCGCCAGACCAAAGGTCAGTGATAAACTGGCGGTATCAAAACCCACACTGTTACACCAACAGAAATACGACCACAGCATCATGACCCAGAAATCACCGCAGTAGACATTCAACCGCGGTAAACCGCGCAGTGTTTGTTGCTACCGCCGTGGCAGTCAGAGTGTTAAAGTGGCTGTCTGTGTTGGCGGTTTCCACCGTGGTCATGATTCCATTTTTTTTAACGCCGGCCTGTTTGCGGTGTTACCGCCGCTCTATCACCAACCACCAGGGTTATAATGAGGGCCAATATTCTTTGTATTCATCTTTCTTTCCCAACCTTGTCAAATGTGTATGTTTATTATGTATATTCAAGATTTGTGGGGCAGGGGCAGGAATCATCAGTTATGGGGATTGTTGAGGCTTACACAGCCCACCTCCCAGGGTCTGCTCTTAAGGTCATTGTTGGGGATTTTAACTACCAAGTTGACCCTCTAATGATTGGTTATGATTTGCAGTCTATTATAGCTGAAGAAGCTAATATTTGGTTGATTCTGGCCTTGAGTATGCCCCATCAAGAAATGGCCAGTATGTGCTTTGCACATCAATGCTCTTACACAAAACCATTTGTTGTGAGCTTGTAATGGGATAACAAAGTCTGTCAGGAAGGAGATGCATACTTTTAATAGGGTGGGGTGTGCCAGCTTGATCAACTATATATTGGTCGATCTTAGACTATGCGCGTATGTGGAAGTCATGGTAATTGTCACCAGGCATGATAGTGACCACAATGCCTTAGTATTAGATCTTTCCCTCCCTGTATGTAGTACTGTTGTTAGTAGGCTTGGTCCTTTGGCTACTGGTGACATCTAACAAACGTAGAGTCAAATGGTGTATGGTTGAGCGGTCCTAACTACTACTATTGAGGCAGATATACCAGAAAGTTGGGAAAAGTATTGATGCAGTTCTTAAATTGTCTTCCATAATAGGCAACCCTGATTCCCAATCAATAATTGGCGATATTCACTTCCAGTTATATAGAACATTAAAGATTGACTTTTGCACATAAGTCAAGCATGTGGGTCAAAGGAAGCTTGCTCCCGCTTGGTTTAATGAAAAATACAGGTAAACAAAATTGTCGCTACTCAATGTGGTCAAAGCCCAGGATAAAGATCTAATCCAACAACAGAGATCAATTTATAAAAAAACAGAAAGAAGAAAGAAAGGGTGCCCAGGGTACATGGACAGATTTGCTCAGTGCGATGCAATGCAAAGATTATACAGTATTCTGGAAATTGGTCAATCTAGGGACTTCTGAGCGTGCTGGGGAGGATGGTAACAACATCGCTGGTGATGCTTGTATTAGGCATTTTTCTAGTTTATATGGTGATTATCCAGTGAAACAAGCTGTTTTTGGAAAGTCTAATACTAATGATATTCTGTGTGAAGTGGGGGCAAAGGGTTGTGTGGGCCATCCTTCTATAACATTAGAGGAAGTAGGTAAAGCATAAAAAAGATAGCCC
Source organism: Pleurodeles waltl (assembly GCF_031143425.1). Classification (NCBI taxonomy): domain Eukaryota; kingdom Metazoa; phylum Chordata; class Amphibia; order Caudata; family Salamandridae; genus Pleurodeles; species Pleurodeles waltl. The sequence goes on from NC_090447.1 coordinate 921,073,889, forward strand.
CAAACAAAGCCCCTGGCCTTGATAAAATTCAGGGACATTTATTTCTGTCTATGTCTGAGGTTTGGGATCCTTACCTTGCTTTTTGTCTCAATGCAATTATGGAAGGGACGTCTATTGCATACTAGGTGGGAGCTGAAATAATTTCTATCTGTTAAAAAGGTTCACCCCTGCTACTCATAAACTATCGACCAACCACCCAGAAGGTTTTTGCCAGAGTTATCCTGGATAGATTGCAAGATTGGATGGAAGCCAAATAGATCGTAAGCCCTTTGCAAGCAGGCCTTCGCTACAAAATTTCAACTAGTGACCAGGTGTTTAGGCTGCAACTTCTCCACTGGATAACTGTAGTGCTGGGGGTGGGGGGGGTGCAGGTTGTATATGGTCTTTGTAGACCTAAACACAGACTTTGACCTGGTACCTAAGAGTACTCTGTGGTGAGTTATGTCTGAAAAAGAGGGTTCTACCTTACATTCTCTCCATTATAGTGAAACTCCACGAGAATAACTTTGCCCAAGTGCGTGGTTTCAAGGTGGGGGGGATGTCTAAGCCTTTTGCATTCAACAGAGGAGTAAGGCAAGGATGTGTGTTAGCATCTACACTCTTTTCCTTAGAAATAAATGGCCTGGTTGAGTATCTGAATCTGTGCGATAATGATGCCCCTAGGTTATGTTTGCGGATAATATTCTCCTTTCCCAATCTCCTATGGGGTGCGGAAAACCCTAGACCAATTTAGCAGGTTTTGTGTGGCAAGGGGTTTAGAAATACATTTGAGCAAAACAAAATTCATGGTTTTCAATCCATGTAGGTAAACATGATTGAATCCCACGATAAATGGTACTCCATTAGAACAGGCCCACCCTTTTGAGTATTTAGGCATTACCCTTAGTGAACAGATGGATTGGGCTGCACACATCTCTAAGCAAAGACTTAAGTTGGATCACTATATCAGTGGGCCCCTAAAGTTACACCAGGGTTCATCCTCCAAGACTCACTCCCCTATTATTGAGATCTACACTGCTCAAGCTTTGGGGGGAGGCGTTATATACGGCTGAATTATGGGGTCAGAAACTGGTAACATTCCTCAGTTTTCTAGAGAATCGTTTTCTGAGACTACTGTTGAATCTTCCAGTTAATACACCAGTTGTCCCACTTAGGATTGACATGGAGGTCCAACCCATTCCTGGGGTGATATCCCTTAGGCCAATTTTATATTGGAGGAGAGTTTGTGCCACATCTGAACTATGGGGGTCATTCTAACCCTGGCGGTAAAAACCGCCAGGGCGAATGACCGCGGTAGCACCGCCAACAGGCTGGCGGTGCACCGCTGGGCATTCTGACCGCGGCGGTTCAGCCGCAGCCAGAAACGGAAAGTCGGCGGTGTCCCGCCGACTTTCCGCTGCCCTTGAGAATCCTCCATGGTGGCGGAGCGCGCTCCGCCGCCATGGGGATTCTGACACCCCCTACCGCCATCCTGTTCAGGAACAGGATGGCGGTAGGCGGTGCCGCGGGGCCCCTGGGGGCCCCTGCAGTGCCCATGCCATTGGCATGGGCACTGCAGGGGCCCCCGTAAAAGGGCCCCAAAAGGAATTTCAGTGTCTGCCTAGCAGACACTGAAATTCGCGACGGGTGCTACTGCACCCGTCGCACTCCAGCAACTCCGCCGGCTCCATTCGGAGCCGGCTTCATCGTTGCTGGGTCTTTCACGCTGTGCTGGCGGGCGGCCTTTTGGCGGTCGCCCGCCAGCACAGCGGGAAAGCTAGAATGGCCGCCGCGGTCTTGTGACCGTGGTGCGGTCATTTGGCGGTAACCGCCGCGGTTAGAATCACCGCCTATATGTCTACAGGCTAGGCCCGGAAGAGATACTTGATATGTTCGGTGCAGGACATTTTCCTGGGTAAGGCATGTAAGAGTGACCCTGAGGAATAGGGGGAGAGGCATGTGGGATGATCCTAGCAGGGGATGCTCTAGTGTTTATAAAGAAAATTTTAAAAAACATTATAAAGTTTATGTTTTAAATTTAAAACTGTCTAGCTCCACATTAGGACCACTGACTAATAGTTTCATACTTAACAAAGATTTTCATAACTTAGAAAGTTTTATGGATGAAACCGAAGTAAGCTTGGCCAAGAAATTGTATGTGCAATTGAGGTTTGGCATCCTGTCCTTATTTTCATTCACCTCTAAATAAACAAATGCAAATGCAAGGCGTTCCAAAAACCAGTCTTGTACCTCATGTGGTGGTCCTAATGTAAATGAAGTCCACGTCCTCTTCTTCTGTCATGCTCATATCAAATCTAGAAGAAAGTGGATAGTTCCTGTGTATATGAGATTTGAGAATCCCAGCATTTAGAGGCCTTTAGGATTTTTAAAACGAGTACAAGTCAACTTATTGTTTGGGCGGTTGCCAAATTTGTATTTGCAATGTGGTGTAAGAGAAGAGAACTATGATAGAAAACTGCTCTTTTTAAAATTCAATATCTGTTATGGACATCTGCATCAGTTTCGGATTGCACTGCTTTAGCTGAATTGCACACTTAGGCCCTCATTCTGACCCTGGCGGTCGGTGATAAAGCGGCGGCCAAGCCGCCAACAGGCCTGCGGTCTAAAATATGCAATTCTGACCCTGGCGGGAACCGCCAACACAGCCCGCCAACTTAACACTCCGCCCGCCACAGCGGTACAAACAAACAGCGCGGCGGATCCCGCCAACAGCCAGGCGGCAGACAATGTACCGCCCACCCTATTACGACCCACCAATCTGCCACCTTTTCCGGGGCGGGAGCACCGCCGATAAGAACACGGCGGAAACAGACTACGAACGGGAAAACGCTCACCTCTACGCACTCCACGCGAGATTCCGGCAGTATGGAACCAGAGTTGCAGGTCATCCCCGCACTCCTATTCCTGCTCATATACCAGGAGCACGCCCGGCGGCGCGGAAGACATCGGTGAGTACTGCACCTACGACACAGGGGAGGGAAAAGATTACCGGCACACACCCACCCACCCACACCCACTACAACACACACATCAATGCATTCCCACAGATCACTGTCACAACCCACAAACCACCCCCCTCCGAAATAATGCAAAGACCAAAAGAAGAGATCTTAAACGGGCAGATATATTGAAATATGTACACCAGTAATCCCAATAAATAAATAAACTATGTACAAAATATATACAGCTACTAAATGTAGTCCAACCACTGTCCGTGGATCACAGGGGTCCTGTGCAAAGGGGCAAGGCCCAGTCCCACGACAAGAACTCCACGGAGAGAACACTGCAGGGGCATCAGAAAGAAAATAGGACAGGCACCTCAGGGGGAAGGGAAGGGGGGGCACCTCAGCCACTTGAGTACACGACGCCAGATCCACGAGGGGACTCCATGACCACTGGCCCATCCTGGGGAGAGCAAAGCCACAGTCCATACAGTCCATACAGTGGGTGGCCTGCCAACTGGGCCATCCTGGGGAGAGCAAAGCCACAGTCCAAACAGTCCATACAGTGGGTGGCCTGCCCACTGGGCCATCCTGGGGAGAGCAAAGCCACAGTCCATACAGTCCATACAGTGGGTGGCCTGCCCACTGGGCCATCCTGGGGAGAGCAAAGCCACAGTCCAAACAGTCCATACAGTGGGTGGCCTGCCCACTGGGCCATCCTGGGGAGAGCAAAGCCACAGTCCAAACAGTCCATACAGTGGGTGGCCTGCCCACTGGGCCATCCTGGGGAGAGCAAAGCCACAGTCCATACAGTCCATACAGTGGGTGGCCTGCCCACTGGGCCATCCTGGGGAGAGCAAAGCCACAGTCCAAACAGTCCATACAGTGGGTGGCCTGCCCACTGGGCCATCCTGGGGAGAGCAAAGCCACAGTCCATACAGTCCATACAGTGGGTGGCCTGCCCACTGGGCCATCCTGGGGAGAGCAAAGCCACAGTCCATACAGTCCATACAGTGGGTGGCCTGCCCACTGGGCCATCCTGGGGAGAGCAAAGCCACAGTCCAAACAGTCCATAACAGACCCCACTGCCACTGGAGGAGGCAAGTTGGCCAGAGGACATCCTGCAGCCCTGCCCGAGATAGATCCTGCCCTGCCACGTCTGCCAAAGGGCCAGCGGTTCTTGCCTTGAAGGGCCCAGTTCAGCGGTTCCTGAGACGGCGGGGCCCAGTTCAGCGCTCCTTGCCTTGAAGGGCCCAGTTCAGCGGTTCTTGAGACGGCGGGGCCCAGCGGAGCGGTTCTTGAGACGGCGGGGCCCAGCGGAGCGGTGCTTGAGACGGCGGGGCCCAGTTCAGCGGTTCTTGAGACGGCGGGACCCAGTTCAGCGCTCCTTGCCTTGAAGGGCCCAGTTCTGCGGTTCTTTAGACGGCGGGGCCCAGTTCAGCGGTTCTTGAGACGGCGGGGCCCAGTTCAGCGCTCCTTGCCTTGAAGGGCCCAGTTCAGCGGTTCTTGAGACGGCGGGGCCCAGCGGAGCGGTTCTTGAGACGGCGGGGCCCAGCGGAGCGGTGCTTGAGACGGCGGGGCCCAGTTCAGCGGTTCTTGAGACGGCGGGGCCCAGTTCAGCGCTCCTTGCCCTGAAGGGCCCAGTTCAGCGGTTCTTGAGACGGCGGGGCCCAGTTCAGCGCTCCTTGCTTTGAAGGGCCCAGTTCAGCGGTTCTTGAGACGGCGGGGCCCAGCGGAGCAGTGCTTGAGACGGCGGGGCCCAGTTCAGCGGTTCTTGAGACGGCGGGGCCCAGTTCAGCGCTCCTTGCCTTGAAGGGCCCAGTTCAGCGGTTCTTGAGACGGCGGGGCCCAGCGGAGCGGTTCTTGAGACGGCGGGGCCCAGCGGAGCGGTTCTTGAGACGGCGGGGCCCAGTTCAGCGGTTCTTGAGACGGCGGGGCCCAGTTCAGCGCTCCTTGCCTTGAAGGGCCCAGTTCAGCGGTTCTTGAGACGGCGGGGCCCAGCGGAGCGGTTCTTGAGACGGCGGGGCCCAGCGGAGCGGTTCTTGAGACGGCGGGGCCCAGTTCAGCGGTTCTTGAGACGGCGGGGCCCAGTTCAGCGCTCCTTGCCTTGAAGGGCCCAGTTCAGCGGTTCTTGAGACGGCGGGGCCCAGTTCAGCGCTCCTTGCCTTGAAGGGCCCAGTTCAGCGGTTCTTGAGACGGCGGGGCCCAGTTCAGCGGTCCTTGCCTTGAAGGGCCCAGTTCAGCGGTTCTTGAGACGGCGGACGGTCTATGGCCAACTGCTAATTGCCTGGTGGTGCCCTCCTGGGCAGCGGGGATGGTGCTCCTTCACTGCCCACCTGGGCTGTGGGTGGTGGGGCCCTCCTGGCCAGCTGGGCTGGGTCCTCCCTGGGCAGCGGCTATGGGGGTGGTGGGCTCTCCCGGGGCAGCTGTGCCGGTTCCTCCCGGGGCAGCGGCTATGGGGGTTGTGGGCTCCTCCTGGGCAGCAGGCCTGCTGCCTGACCTCTCTGACTTGCTGCCCTTGCCCTCCTTAGTCGTGGGCCTGGGGCCCTTTCCTCCCTTTGGAGCTGTGGCTGGTGACTGTCTCTGGGTGGTGTCCGGGGGGGATGTAGAAGGCGGGCTCCTGCGGCGCCCCTTCCGCCTTCTGCTCCTCTTCCCAGGGGGTGGGCTGGCTGTCCCCTTGCTGCTGGGCGAAGATCCAGACATGCGGGCTGGCGGGCTCCAATACCCCTGCACCCTTGTCAAGGGGGCTGCAGGGCTGGTGGTGGCTGAGGTGCTCTTCTTACCCCGACGAGAAGGAGGGGGGGCTCAGGGTCAGGAAAGAAGTTAGTAGTGGCGAGGAAGAGCTTCTTGGGACAATGGAGAGTGGTAGGTACAGTGGGAATGGGAGTGGAGGGAGAGGATGTGGTTGTAGGTGAGTCACGTTTGCTGTCTTTGGGTGCAGGTGCAGGAGGGATAGGCTGTCGTGAGGTGGATGGCTGTTGGGTGGGTGGGTGGCTGCGTTTGTGTGGTGTGGAAGAGGGGGTGACAGACACAGTGGGAGAGGACACAGGGGACGTGTAAATGGCAGTGGGGGTGGTGACTGCACGTGTGCGGACTGGAGTGGAGGGTGTGCTGGTGATGGAAACACTGGCTGATGGTGAGGTGAATGGAGGTGTGAGTGTAGACGTCACAGGGAGGGAGGAGGGAGACGAGGAGGTGGGGGTCACAGAGGTGGTAGTGACTGTTGGCATGTCTGCATCGGAATGTTGCGTGTGTGAATGTCTGCGTGATCTGTGGTGCTTATGTTTGGATGAGCTTCTCTTGGGTGTTGAGGTGTGTGCAGGCTGGTCTGATGGTGTGGGTGGGACAGGCAGAGGAACAGGAGACTGGGAGGAGGGAGTTAGTAGAGGCAGGCAGGAGACAGGGACAATGGCTGCCGTCAGTGCTGAGGCCAGAGCCTGGAACGATCGCTGATGGGCAGCCTGACCCGAATGAATGCCCTCCAGGTACGCATTGCTGCGATGAACCTCCCTCTCCACCCCCTGGATGGCATTCAAAAGGGTAGTCTGCCCAACAATGAGCGTTCGGAGGAGGTCAATGACCTCCTCACTGAGGGCAGCGGGGGTAACAGGGGCAGGGCCTGAGGTGCCTGGGGCGAAGGAGATGCCCGGCTTCCTGGCAGAGCGGGCACGGGGCGAACGCTGAGGGGCTGCTGGGAGGGCGGAGATGGTGCGCTGGGTGGCGGCTGTACCTGTAATGGCGGGGGGCACGGATGGTGCCACCCCCGCAAGGGAGCCCCCTTCCGAGGACGTGTCCGTGTCGCTGCAGGCTCCAGTCGTCCCCGTCGTGGAGCTCCCCTCGCCCTCCGTCTCACTGGTCCAGTCTGACTCTGTGGCATGGCCCTCCTGGGCCATGTGAGATGCAGCTCCCTCCTGCCCCGATGCCACTTCTCCTCCGCCTGATGATGCTGATGCACACAAGCACAGAAAGACAAAATAAAAGGGGGGGGAGAGAGAAATAAAGGGATATTGAGTACATGGATCTCCGGTACAGTTAGCGGACATGACAGACACAGATGCCCCCTGCACTAAGTTGCGCACTTGGGGTCCGCTACGCATTCCGTGGAACATGCCCTACACGCCTAGAGTTGACAACTGCACCCATGGATGACACGGCCCAGGGATGGCTGTACTGACAAACTACTGAGGGTGGTGGCTGGGGACACAGGGGCTTACGGGGGTGCCCAGCCTACAGATATCGCCCTGGCCTAGGGGGACCCCCAGCCCTCCTCCCCCAACCAGACACCTCCACTGCGCGACAACAGAGTAGATAATGCTTGGACTCACCCCCTTGTGTCTGCTGTGCTGCCCTCACGCGCCCATCCAATTCAGGGTAGGCCACCGCCAGGATCCGGAACATCAGGGGGCTCAGTTGACGGCAGGCACCCCGCCTACGTTGGGAGGCCATCCCCAGCAGAGACTCAGCGGTCTTCTTGGTCCCGCGGTGGATGTCCTCCCACCTCTTGCGGCAGTGGGTGCCCCGTCGATGGTGGACCCCCAGGGTCCGGACTTCCTTGGCGATGGCACGCCAAATCCCGATCTTCTCATGGGCGCGGACCTATGTGACACGTACAGGGAGGGAGAAATACCACGTTCAAGTTTCTCAGCATTTTCCTTTCCAGTGGCCCAACGCCCCCCATCCCCGCCAGGCCCCCCGCCATGCCCCCCGCCAGGACCCCCGCCAGGCCCAACATGCCCCCCATCCCCGCCATGCCCCCCGCCAGGCCCAACATGCCCCCCATCCCCGCCAGGCCCCCCGCCAGGACCCCCGCCAGGCCCAACATGCCCCCCATCCCCGCCATGCCCCCCGCCAGGCCCAACATGCCCCCCATCCCCGCCAGGCCCCCCGCCAGGACCCCCGCCAGGCCCAACATGCCCCCCATCCCCGCCATGCCCCCCGCCAGGCCCAACATGCCCCCCATCCCCGCCAGGCCCCCGCCAGGACCCCCGCCAGGCCCAACATGCCCCCCATCCCCGCCAGGCCCCCCGCCAGGCCCAACATGCCCCCCATCCCGCCATGCCCCCGCCAGGCCCAACATGCCCCCCATCCCCGCCAGGCCCCCCGCCAGGACCCCCGCCAGGCCCAACATGCCCCCCATCCCCGCCAGGCCCAACATGCCCCCCATCCCCGCCAGGACCCCCGCCAGGACCCCCGCCAGGCCCAACATGCCCCCCATCCCCGCCAGGCCCAACATGCCCCCCATCCCCGCCAGGCCCCCCGCCAGGACCCCCGCCAGGCCCAACATGCCCCCCATCCCCGCCAGGCCCCCCGCCATGCCCCCCGCCATGCCCCCGCCAGGCCCAACATGCCCCCCATCCCCGCCATGCCCCCCGCCAGGCCCAACATGCCCCCCATCCCCGCCAGGCCCCCCGCCAGGACCCCCGCCAGGCCCAACATGCCCCCCATCCCCGCCAGGCCCCCCGCCATGCCCCCGCCAGGCCCAACATGCCCCCCATCCCCGCCAGGCCCCCCGCCAGGCCCCCAAGCCAGCCAGTGGCCCCAAATCCATATTGAATTAAACTCACTTGTTGGTCTGGAGGACCGTAGAGTAGCGCATACTGGGGGAGGACCCCATCCACAAGTTTCTCCAACTCCTCTCCAGTGAAGGCAGGGGCCCTTTCCCCAGGCGCAGCAGCCATTGTCCCTTCCAGACCGAGGTCACAGCAACACTTGCAGTATAGGTCCTCTCCTGTGAAAGTTCAAGTCGCAAGTGGATAAGTAGATAGAAAATGGCGGTGACGTCCGCGGCGGTGCGTACCGCGGCGGTGCGTCCCGCCACCGCCGGCGCCCTTCGCCATTGGCTCCTGAAACCCATAGGCTTCAATGTTAACCAATGCGGCTTTGCGCCGCGGTCTTCGCCCGGCGCCCGCCGCGGTGTGCCACGCCAGCGCATTGACCTCACATCCCATTGTCACACTTCACAGGTCAGGCAGCCGCCATTTCCAGGGCCCACATGGCTCAATTTCAACTGCGTCACACAGGCCTAGGCCTTGCATAGCCACTCAGACACGCCATTCACTGCATAGAGAATCGTATACTGTGCTAGCTGTGAGTACGTACCTGTGGGTTGCTTGACTGTGTGCTCCATGTTGTCCTTCCTAGGCACCGTCCGCTGGGTTGGGCGAGGAGACGGATGAATCCTCCCGTGTACCGACCGCTGGTGGACCTGTCGACAATGGAAGAACGCCACATTATCCTGACCTACCGTCTTAACCGTGCCACTATCCATGAACTGTGTGCCCAGCTGGAGCCCGACCTGATGTCCCCCATCCGCCAACCCACAGGGATTCCCCCTCTGGTGCAGGTCATGTCAGTACTCCATTTCTTGGCAAGTGGGTCATTTCAGACAAACGTGGGAATTGCTTCTGGGATGTCTCAGCCCATGTTTTCGAAGGTGTTATCCAGAGTGTTGTCTGCCCTGATGAAATCCGTGAGGAGCTACATCATTTTCCCTGAGGTGGGCGAATTGGCTACAGTGAAGGGTGATTTCTACGCCCTTGGACATATTCCCAACATAATTGGTGCCATTGATGGGACCCATGTGGCTTTGGTTCCCCCAAGAGACAGGGAGCAGGTGTACAGGAACAGAAAAAATTACCATTCAATGAACATCCAGGTGGTGAGTTTGGCTGACCAGTACATCTCGCATGTAAATGCCGAATTCCCAGGGTCAGTGCATGACGCCTACATCCTCAGGAATAGCAGCATCCCTTACGTGATGGAACAGCTACAGAGACACCGTGTATGGCTAGTGGGGGACTCTGGGTACCCCAACCTGTCGTGGCTACTGACCCCAGTAAGGAATCCCCGGACCAGGGCAGAGGAACGGTACAATGAGGCCCATGGGCGTACTAGGAGGGTGATCGAACGCACCTTTGGCCTCCTAAAGGCCAGGTTTCGGTGCCTGCATATGACAGGTGGATCCCTAATGTACTCACCTAAGAAGGTGTGTCACATCATCGTGGCCTGCTGCATGCTTCACAACCTGGCTTTGCGCCGCCAGGTGCCTTTCCTGCAGGAGGATGGTCGAGACGGTGGTGTTGTGGCAGCGGTGGAACCTGAGGAGAGTGACGAGGAGGAAGACGACGGGGCTGAAACAGACAACAGGGACAGAATCATTGAACAGTACTTCCAATAGGACACAGGTAACATTTCAAAGATAATTTAGTAAATGTTAACTACTCTCCAGCATCTCTGCTGCCTGTCTATTTGCCCCAGTGTATGATGACTGAGTTTTGGCTTTTCCCTCCCTATTTCAGATCTGGGGTCCCCACTACGAGTCCTGTGCTTCGTTTCCCCATGGACTACAGCTTTGTGGCAGCTGTTTGTTGACTTCACCATGTACAAGGACATATTTGCACTGTCATGTCAATTACAATCTATTGAAATCACAGCCAGACTCCAGATATTTTGGTGCAAAATAGGTGTTTATTGAAGTGCTCAAAATGGGATGGGTGGTTTCAAGTGGGTGGGGGCTATGGTGAAGGAATGTCCATGGCAGAGTCCAGAGTAACAGTCACACAGGTGCATTGTCCAGAGGCCTGTGGAGAGATGGAGCATGGGCAGTTCAAGGATGGACAGGGTGACAATGTGGGACAGTGGGATGACATCAGGTGGTATCCATTGCTGGCGGGGGTCTTGACATCCTACTCTGTCTTCTTGCGAGATCTCAGGGCCCTCTTGCGGGGTGGTTCTTCTCCTGCAGGAGGTGGGGGTCTGGTGGGCTGCTGCTGTGCGGGGGCCTCCTGTCCACTAGCGCCGGCGGAGGTGGTTGGCTGTTCTTGGTCCAGGCTAGTGGCAGGGGCCCCTGGGTGTTGTTCAGTGTCCGCCCTGTTGTTGACGAGGTCCTGCAGCAGCCCTACCATGGTAACCAGGGTGGTGTTGATGGCTCTGATGTCCTCCCTGTACCCCCGATAGTGTTCCTCCTGCAGTACCTGGATCTCCTGGAACCGGGCCAGTACCGTCGCCATCGTCTCCTGGGAGCGGTTGTATGCTCCCATGATGGTGGTGAGGACCTCGTGGAGAGTGGGTTCCCTGGGCCTCTCCTCCCCCCCCTGTCGCACAGCTGCCCTCCGAGTTCCCCTGTTTCCCTGGGCCTCTGCCCCCTGGCCGGTGTGCCCACTACCACTGCCCCCAGGTCCCTGTTGTTGTTGGGGTGGTGGGTTATCCTGGGTGCCCTGTAGTGGTAGACACACCGCAGATTGACGCACCCTGGAGACAGAGGCATGGGCCCGCTGGGTGGGAGCTGTGCTGGTGTTCCCAGAGGGGTTTGGGTCTGTAGTGGCCTGGGCCTGTGTGAGGGGAACCGACTGTCCAGAGGTCCCCGATGGTCCGGGCTGGTCATCGGTGTCCAGGTCGACAGAGCTGCTGTCATCGCTGACGGCCTCTTGGGTGGGGGGTGTGGATAATTCTGGCCCCTCCGCCGCGGTGTGTTGACGGTCGGGTCCTGCAGGGGTATAGAGGTATGGTTATAGTTTCAATGTGTGGCATATGGGGGTATCTGTTGGTTCTCGTGTCCCCAAGTGCTGGCATTCGTGTGTGGGGGCTTTGGTGAGGGTGGCTTGTGGGGGGGATGTGTATATGCATTGGGCATGCTTTGGTGATGGGTGTCCATGCTTAGTGGACGCATGCAGGCCTAGGTTTTGGGATGTGTGGGTTGTGATGGTGAGACATTGGCGGGGAATAGGTATGCTGGGGGTGGGGGTGAGGATGGTGGTGGGGGTGAGGATGGTGGTGGGGGTGAGGATGGTGGTGGGGGTGAGGGTGGGGGTGAGGATGGGGGTGGGGGTGAGGGTGGGGTTCGAGGATGGGGGTGAGGGTTGGGGTCTGATTTGGCATGCAGGTGGGGGGGAAGCAGTATTGAAGCTTCAACTTACCAGTATCCATTCCTCCGCCGATTCCTGCGAGGCCGTCAGGATGCAGGATGTTCAAGACTTCCTCCTCCCATGATGTGAATTGTGGGGGTTGAGGTGGGGGTCCTCCGCCAGTCTTCTGCACGGCGATGTTGTGCCTGGATACCATGGAACGCACCTTCCCCGTAGGTCGTTCCATCGCTTCCTGATGTCTTCCCGATTTCTGGGGTGCTGTCCCACTGCGTTCACCCTGTCGACAATCCTCTGCCATAGCTCCGTCCTCCGGGCAATGCTGGTGTATTGTATCTGTGTGCCGAACAGCTGGGGCTCTACCCGAACGATTTCCTCCACCATGACCCTGAGTTCTTCGTCTGTGAAGCGGGGTTGTCTTTGGGGTGCCATGGGGTGGTGTGTATGATGTGTGGGGTGGAGTATGTGTATTTAAGTGAGTTGAGTGTGGTGGTGTGTGTTGTTTTGTGTGTGGATAGTGTGTGGGTGATGGTGTTGAGTGGCTGTGGCTGTTATTTTTGGGATGCTGGTGTCTCGCTCTTGCCTTCTTTACGAATTTTTTAGCGTAGGGGTTTGTGGGTGATGTGGGTGGGTGTTTTATATTGTATTGTGTGTGTGGGAGTGGTGTGTGTATGTGTATCAGGTGTGTGGGATTCAAATCGTCCAATGTGGCTGAGTTTTGTTCGTTTGTGTGTATTCTGACCGCGGCGGGGTGTCCCGCCAATGGAATACCGCGTTTGAATGACCGCCGCGTGGATTCGTGGGTCGTAATGGCATGGGCGTATTTCTGTTGGCGTGACGGTGGAGGTTTTGTCACCTCCACCTTTCCGCCGACCGCTGGTCTGGCGGTCTGTTGTGGCGGTCGGATTTTCGGAGGTTTGCCTTCTGCGGGTCAGAATGACCGTGGCGGGTTTCCGCGACCACGGCGGGATTATGGAGGATTTCTGACCGGCGGTAGGCGCCTTTTACCGCCGAGGTCAGAATGACCCCCTTAGAGTTTATTAACATTAGGGAGGTGGCTACTAACCTTCTTTCCATTGTTAATCGTTGTATCTTTGCACAATGTTTTTACCACTGCATTTTCTTTGCAGCCAATGCTTTGGGGAACTCATGTTTAGCTTTTTTAGCTATATATGGATGTGCTTCTGACTATTTATCCTCTGATTTTAACAATATTTTTTGTGTTTTTTTTTTTTATTGTTGTTTTTATACTAGTATTTTTTACTGGCTTAATGTTGAATTTATTTATTTATCTTTTATGGCATAATGCCGAAATAAAGATTGAATGATTCCAGTGTGCTTTGAGGGTCATGGTGCCAGGGGTGTCATATTTATCTGAGAAAACAACCCTGAGGGAACCTCATGGTCCCTAGCCAATGGGCTACTAGGTCCCTTCCTACCTAGTAACGAAGTTCCTGTGATATGTGTGCCTTTGCGAAGCTGCTGGAAAAGCAGAGCATTTTCTAACAATTGTCTACATTTAATAGTGACATTAATTTAGACCTGGCCATCAGGCAGCATTTAATGCCATGATTAATTTGATACCTTACATGACCCACTGTGGTAGACCGAGTCAAAATTTAGCCAGGTCTGGGATGTCACTAATAGGTCTACTAACTTTACTCAAAGCAAAACAACAATTTAGAAGTGTTGCAGTTAAGACATATCAAAAACATATGCCTTACTTAACAAAATATAGCTTCCTGCCATAGGACTCCGTAAGCCTGCCTTAGGGAGACCTATATAAAACATTATGGTGGTCATTACAACCCTGGCGGACGGTGTTAAAGCTGCGGTAATACCGCAAACAGGCCGGCGGACAAAAAAAGGGAATTATGACGTGGCGGAAACCGCCAACATAGACAGCCACTTTAACACTCTGACCGCCACGGCGGTACAGACAAGCAGCGCAGCGGTCACCGCCAACAGACAGGCGGGAGACAATGTACCGCCCACACTATCACAACCCGCCAATCCGCCACCTTTTCTGGGGCGGATTCACCGTGGATAAAAACATGGCGGAAACAGCTTTTGTAATGGGAAAACGCTCACCCTAACACACTCCACGACGAAGGAGGCCACCATGGAGCCCGAACTACAAATACTCCCTGCGCTTATCTTCCTGCTCCTCTACGATCACCAGCAACGTAGGCGCCGAAGACAACAGTGAGTACTGCACCTACGACATAGGGGAGGCAAAAGTCAGCGGGACACACATGCCACACTCCCACCCCCAACCCGACCCTCACCCACTACAACACACACATCAATGCATTTCCAAACAGCACTGTAACAACCCACAACCCCCCCGGAAGAATGCAAAGACAAAAGGAAATCAGTTCAAACATTGTAATCTATCAAAATACAGTAACCAACTATATACAGATATATATAAACATCCGAAAATCATACATCACGAGTAGTACTGCAGGTATACACATATCAATGTCCATGGACCACTGGGCCCAAAATGCATGGGCGAGGCCCACACTAGATACCTGTCCACAAACGGAGAGAACACTGCAGGGGCATCAGATAGAAATACAACAGGCAACCTCAGGGGGAAGGGAAGAGGGGGCAGCTCAGCCAGATTACAGCACCACGCCAGATCCACGACGGGGCTCCATGCCCATTGATGTATCCTGGGGAGTGCAAAGCCACAGTCTCTCAAGTCTCTACAGTGTGTGGGTTGCCCACTGTACCATCCTGGTGAGTGCAAAGCCACAGTCTCACAAGTCTCTACAGTGGGTGGGTTGCCCACTGTACCATCCTGGGGAGTGCAAAGCCACCGTCTCTCAAGTCTCTACAGTGGGTGGTTTGCCCACTGTACCATCCTGGGGAGTGCAAAGCCACAGTCTCTCAAGTCTCTACAGTGGGTGGTTTGCCCACTGCTTTAACCTGGGGAATGCAAAGCCACAGTCTCTCAAGTCTCTTCAGTGGGTGGGTTGCCCACTGTACCATCCTGGGGAGTGCAAAGCCACAGTCTCTCAAGTCTCTACAGTGGGTGGGTTGCCCACTGTACCATCCTGGGGAGTGCAAAGCCACAGTCTCTCAAGTCTCTACAGTGGGTGGTTTGCCCACTGTACCATCCTGGAGAGTGCAAAGCCACAGTCTCTGAAGTCTCTCCAGTGGGTGGTTTGCCCACTGCTTTATCCTGGGGAGTGCAAAGCCACAGTCTCTCAAGTCTCTCCAGTGGGTGGTTTGCCCACTGCTTTATCCTGGGGAGTGCAAAGCCACAGTCTCTCAAGTGGATGCGGGTCTCCACTGGTTCTGGAGGGGGACTGGTGCCCAGAGTGCTTCATCCTGTGAAGGATTCAGGTAGTGGATGCAGTTCTCCACTGGTTCTGGAGAGGGACTGGTGCCCAGAGTGCTTCATCCTGTGAAGGATTCAGGTAGTGGATGCAGTTCTCCACTGGTGCTGGAGGGGGACTGGTGCCCAGAGTGCTTCATCCTGTGAAGGACAGACAGAGTGGATGCAGTTCTCCACTGGTTCTGGAGGGGGAATGGTGCCCAGAGTGCATCACGCTCCCCGTGACGGTCCCAGTTCAGTCACTGTCCCAGCTGCACATGGACTAACAATTCTTGATTTGGCGGTCTTTTCCCTGTTCAGCGGTGCTTTGCCCTGTTCAGCGGTCTTCACCATGGCGGTCTTTGCCCTGTTTAGCGGTGCTTGCCTTTGCTGTCTCTGACCTGTTCAGCGGTGCTTTGCCATGGCGGTCTTTGGCCTGTTCAGCGGTGCTTTGCCCTGTTCAGCTGTCTTCACCATGGCGGTCTTTGCCCTGTTCAGCGGTGCTTGCCTTTGCTGTCTCTGACCTGTTCAGCTGTGCTTTGCCATGGCGGTCTTTGGCCTGTTCAGCAGTGCTTTGCCCTGTTCAGCGGTCTTCACAATGGCGGTATTTGCCCTGTTCAGCTGTGCTTGCCTTTGCTGTCTCTGACCTGTGCATCGGTGTGTGGCATTACGGTCCCTCAGTGCCCAGCGGGGCTGTGGCTGCCGGGGCCCTCCAGGTCACTGACGCTGGCGGTGGTCTCCGGACCAGCGACAATACTGCTGCCCTCCAGGGCACTGACTCTGGCGGTAGTCTCCGGACTAGTGACGTTACTGCTGCCCTCCAGGGCACTGACTCTGGCGGTGGTCTCCGGACCGGTGACGATACTGCTGCCCTCCAGGGAACTGACTCTGGCGGTGGTCTCCTGACCGGTGACGATACTGCTGCCCTCCAGGGCACTGACTCTGGCGGTGGACTCCTGACCGGTGACGATACTGCTGCCCTCCAGGGCACTGACACTGGCGGTGGTCTCCTGACCAGTGACGATACTGGTTCCCTCCAGGGCACTGACTCTACGGTGGTCTCCGGACCAGTGACGATACTGGTGCCCTCCAGGGCACTGACTCTGGCGGTGGTCTCCTGACCAGTGACGATACTGGTGCCCTCCAGGGCACTGCCTTCCCTCCAGGGCACTGACTCTGGCGGTGGTCTCCTGACCAGTGACAATACTAGTGCCCTCCAGGGCACTGACTCTGGCGGTGGTCTCCGGACCAGTGACGACAGTGCTAGCGGTGGCGTCCTGGCCAGTGGGGAGGATGGCGGCCATCTCCGCTGTGCTGCTCTTACCAGACTTTGGAGACTTCTTCTGCCCCTTCAACACCTTGGGAGGAGTCACAGCTGACTCAGCACTCCCCCCGGGACCCTTGTGAGCTGTTTTGCCGGCAGGAGTCTTCACCCTCTCCCGTCGGCCACTTTCCAACTTAAGGTGCTTTACAGGGGGTGGACTGGCAGTGCTTTGGCTCCGTGTCACACTGGCTGCCCTGGTGTCCGGTGCACTCCAAACACCTTTAACACGCACCACTGGTACCGGACTTTTTTTGGCTGAGGTGCTACTACGGGACCTATGAATTGGAGGGGTGGGGGTGGTGGGAAAGAGGTCAACATTGCTCAGGAAGAGTTTCTGACAAACACTGGGATGGGTAGCTGGAGGGGGTCTGGGAGTGGAGGAAGAGGAGGTGGTTGTAGGAGGTGTAACTTTAGGTGATTTGGGTGCGGGTGCAGGTACTGGAGGCTGTCGTGAGGTGGATGGATGTTGGGTATGTGGGTGCTCGCGTTTGTGTACTTTGGGAGGGGGCGTCACAGACACACTGGGAGTTGACACAGGGGACGTGTAAATGGTAGTGGGGGTGGTGAGTCCAGGTGAGCGGGGTGTGGTGCTGGGTGTTCTGGTGCGAGTCCTAGTGCCTGTAGATGTAGTGCATGCAGGAGAGAGTGTAGACGACACTGGGAGGGAGGAGGGAGACAACGAGGAGGGGGACACAGTGGAGGCAGTGGATGTTGTTGTGTCTGTATGTGGGTGATGCTTGTGTGAGTGCCTGTGGGTTGTGTGGTGCTTATGTTTGCCTGAGATACTTTTGTGTGTTGAGGTGTGTGCATGCTTGTATGATGGTGTGCTTGGTATAGGCTGGGGTACAGGGGACTGGGTCTGGGTGGAGGAAGTTGGAGGGGGGAGGCTAGACACAGGGACAATGGCTGCCATCAGTGCTGAGGCCAGAGTTTGCAGGGTTCGATGAAGGGCAGCCTGACCAGAATGAATGCCCTCCAGGAATGCATTACCGTGTTGCAACTCCCTTTCTACACCCTGGATGGCATTCACAATGGTAGACTGCCCAACAGTGAGTGACCTGAGGAGGTCAATGGCCTCCTAACTGAGGGCAGCAGGGATGACTGGGGCAGGGGCTGAGGTGCCTGGGGCGAAGGTGATGCCCACCCTCCTGGGTGAGCGGGCACGGAGCGAAGGCTGAGGGGCTGCTGGGAGGGCGGTGCTGGTAGGGGGGGTGGTGGCTGTACCTGTAGAAGTGGGGGGCACAGATGGTGCCACCACCACAAGGAAGCTCCCATCGGCGTACGAGTCCGTGTCGCTGTCTGCTGATCCGGTGACCGACGTGAAGCTCCCCTCACCCTCCGTCCCACTGGTGTATTCAGAGTCTGTGGTGTGGCCCTCCATGGCCATGTGGGATGCAGCTCCCTCGTGCTCCGGTGCCACTGTACCTCAGCCTGATGATGCGGATGCACAAAAGAACAGAGAGAGCACAAAAAGGTGGGACGGACGACAGAAGAAAGACAGGTTGAGTGCAAGGCTTACCGCTACCGTTGGCGGACAATACAGACACAGCAGCCCCCTGCACTACGCCGTGCTCTTGGCCTCTACAGATGCAATTCCTGGGATCTGGCCTACATGGCTATGGTGGACATCTGCACACATAGATGACACAGGGGCATGTATACCTGTACTTGGCACTCTACAGAGGTGGGGTGGAGTGCCACATGGCCTGCATTACGAAGGGGCCTAGCCTACGTAACTCGCCCTGGCCTAGTGAAACCCACAGCCCTCCTCCTTCACCCAGACCCCTCCACTGCACGCAAACTCTGCAGAATGAGAGTGTACTCACCCCCTTGTGTCTGCTGTGATGCCCTCAAGCGCCCATCCAACTCCGGGTAGGCCACCACCAGGATCCGGAACATCAGGGGGGTCATGGTGCGACGGGCACCCCTCCCACGTTGGGAGGCCATCCCCAGCTGAGCCTCCGCCGTCTTCTTGCTCCAGCGGCGAATGTCCTCCCATCTTTTACAGCAGTGGGTGCCCCGTCTCTGGTGGACCCCCAGGGTCCGGACGTCCTTGGCGATGGCACACCAAATGTCCTTCTGGTGGGCGCTGACCTACATGACATGTACAGGGGAAGAAGAGAAGTCATTACCAACTGCACCGTCGAAGTGAGTGGCCCCCATCCCTACCCTTGCCATGTGGCACATGCATTCACAGTCCTTCATGGTTGCTGAACTCTGCCCCCTTCCTACTGACATCCAGCCCTCTCCACCCAGCATAGCCCATACAACGTGCTCCTTGTGTACTTACCTGTTGGTCTGGAGGACCGTAGAGTAGCGTGTACTGGGGGAGGACCCCGTCGACTAACTTCTCCAACTCCTGAGCAGTGAAGGCAGGGGCCCTTTCCCCAGACGCAGCAGCCATTGTCTCTTCCAGACCGAGGTCACAGCAGCACTTGCAGTGTAGGTCCTCTCCTGTCGAAGATCAGGTATCGAGTGATTGAACAGATAGAAAATGGCGGTCACGTCCGCGGCGGTGCGTATCATCACCGCCGGCGCACTTCATCATTGGCTCCTGGACCCATAGGGTCCAATGTTAACCAATGCAGCATTGCGCCGCGGTCTACGACCGCCTACCGCGACGGTGTACAACGCCAGCGCAGACACCTCACATCCCATTGTCCCAGTTTAGAGGTCAGGCAGCCGCTATTTCAGGGGCCCACATGGCTTCATTTGCTACTGCGTCATACATACCTAGGCCTACACTCAACACACATGCAGGAAGAGTTTTGTATTTGGTGTCGTGTTCTGTGTAGCTGTGGGTACATACCTGGGAATTTGTTGACTCTGTGGTCGCTGTTGTCCTTCTTAGGCGCCGTCAGCTGGGACATTTGAGGAGATGGCGGAATCCTACGGTGTACCGACCGCTGGTGGACCTGTTAACAATGGAGGAGCAACATTTGATCATCACCTACAGGTTTGACCGTGCCACAATCCAGGAACTGTGTACCCAGTTGGAGCCAGACCTGATGTCACCAATCCGCCATCCCACAGGAATACCCCCTGAAGTGCAGGTGCTATCAGTGCTCCATTTCCTTGCAAGTGGATCATTTCAAACAACTGTGGCCATGGCATCAGGGATGTCCCAGCCTATGTTTTCCAACGTGTCGTCCAGAGTGTTGTCTGCCCTGCTGAAACACGTAAGGAGCTACATCGCTTTCCCTCAGGTGGAGGATTTGGCTACAGTGAAAGGTGACTTCTATGCCCTGGGACATATCCCCAACATCATAGGTGCTATTGATGGCACCCATGTAGCTCTGGTCCCCCCACGCAGGAGTGAACAGGTGTATAGGAACTGGAAGAGTTATCATTCGATGAATGTACTGATGGTATGTTAGCAGACCAGTACATCTCCCAGGTAAATGCTATGTTCCCTGGCTCAGTGCATGACGCCTACATCCTGCGGAATAGCAGCATCCCGTATGTGATGGGTCAACTCCAGAGGCACCAGGTGTGGCTATTAGGGGTCTCTGGTTACTCCAACCTGTCCTGGCTATTGACCGCAGTGAGGAATCCCAGGACCAGGGCAGAGGAACGCTACAATGAGGCCCATAGGCAGACTAGGAGGGTGATCGGACGAACCTTCGGCCTCCTGAAGGCCAGGTTCAGGTGCCTCAATATGACAGGTGGTTCCCTATTCTACTCACCAAGGAAGGTGTGCCAGATCATCATCGCCTGCTCGATGCTTCACAATCTTGCTTTGCGACGCCAGGTGCCTTTTTTGCAGGAGGATGGTCCAGATGACGGTGTTGTGGCAGCTGTGGAGCCTGTGGACAGTGATGAGGAGGAAGCTGAGGAAGAAGACATAGAAAACCGGGAGTCAGTCATACAGCAATATTTCCAGTGACACACAGGTGAGAACAATTTTTTTACTATTACATTCACTTTCACACTTCTACCTCTATCCTGTCTGTCAATTAGTAGCAGTATTTGGTAACTGAGTTGTACATTTCCATTACGGTTTTACAGGTGTGGTTACCAATGTGTGTCATCTGCTTGCATCCTTCATGGACTTGTGATGTGTGACATAGGTATGTTGGCATTACATTTGAAAACGCATTTTGTCACTGTCATTGCTAATACACATTTTCAAAATCACAGACTGACTCCAGATTGTTTTGTGGTTCAAGGGTATTTATTGAAGTGCTAATTATTGGAGGGGGTGGCAAAATGGTGATGGGTGATGGTAGAGGAATGTCCATGGCAGAGTACAGTCTATTAGTCACACAGGTGCACTGCCCATATGGGCATAGGAAGTGGAGCTGGGGCAGTTCCAATCTGGACAGGGTAACAAAGTGAGACAGTGGGCGGACAATCAGGGTGGTCTCATTTCCTGGCGGGGGTCTTGCCATCTTGCTCTGTCCTGTTCCTGGATCTCAGAGACCGCTTGCGGGGTGGTTGTCTGTCTGCAGGATGTGGGGTGCTGGTGTGGTGGTCCTGTCCACTAGCGCCGGCAGAGGTGGTGGGCAGTTCATCGTCCATGTTAATGTCAGGGGCCCCTTGGAGTGCCACGGTGTCCCTCATGGTCTTTTGTATGTCCTTCAGCACCCCTACGATGGTGCCCAGGGCGGAGCTGATGGTTCTGAGCTCCTCCCTGAACCCCAAATACTGTTCCTCCTGCAGGCGCTGGGTCTCCTGAAACCTGGCCAGGACCTTAGCCATCGTCTCCTGGGAGTGGTGGTATGCTCCCATGATGGAGGAGAGGGCCTCGTGGAGGGTGGGTTCCCTTGGCCTGTCCGCCCCCTGTCGCACAACAGCCCTTCCAGTTCCCCTGTGTTCCTGTGCCTCTGTCCCCTGGACCGTGTGCCCACTACCACTGCCCCCAGGTCCCTGTTGTTGTTGGGGTGGTGGGTTACCCTGGGTTCCCTGTAGTGGTGGACACACCGCTGATTGACGTGTCCTGGGTACGGAGGTATGGGCCCGATGGGTGGGTGCTGTGCTGGTGTTACCAGAGGGTGAAAGGTCAGTGTTGGGCTATGCCTGTGCAAGGGGAACCGACTGTCCCGAGGCCCACGATGGTCTGGGCTGGTCATCTGGATCCCGTTGGCCAGAGCTGCTGTCGTCACTGTGGGCATCTTCTGTGGGTGGAGTGGAGATGTCTGGACCCTCCTGTGTGGTGACGTTACGTAGTGGTCCTTCAGGGGTATAAGAGCATGATTATTTCATGTGTGTGTGTCATGGTGTGCAATGGGTGGGTGTGCGTGTACCCCAGTGCAAGCATTCCTGTTTGGGGGCTTGTATGATGATGGTTGGGGGGGTTGTAATGGGTATCTGCAGTGAGCATGCTTTAGTGCTGGGTGTCCATGCTTAGTTGTGTCATGTAGGGCTTGGTGTTGGGATGTGTGGTTTGTGTTATTAGTACATTAGTGAGGAGTTGGAGTGATAGGGGAGGGGGTGAGGGTGGGGGGTGTGATAGCATGCAGGTAGGGTGGGGGATATGATAGTTAAGATTTGACTTACCAGTGTCCATTCCTCCACCGACTCCTCCGAGGCCCTCTGGATGCATGATGGTCAAGACCTGCTCCTCCCATGTTGTTAGTTGGGGGGGAGGAGGTGGGGGTCCGCCACCAGTCCACTGAATCGCGATGTTGTGCCTGGAGACCACTGAACGCACCTTCCCCCGTAGGTCGTTCCACCACTTCCTGATGTCCTCCCGATTTCTTGGATGCTGGCCCACAGCGTTGACCCTGTCGACGATTCTTCGCCATAGCTCCATCTTCTTGGCTATGGATGTGTGCTGCACCTGTGCTCCAAATAGCTGTGGCTCTACCCGTAGGATTTCCTCCACCATGACCCTGAGCTCCTCCTCGGAAAACCTGGGGTGTCTTTGGCGTGACATGGGGTGGTGTAGGTGATGTGTGGGGTGGTGTATGTGTTGATGAGTGTGGTGATGTGTGGTGGTGTGGGGTGTTTTGAGCGTGGATGTTGTATGGGTGATGGTGTTGTGTGCCTCTGTGTGGTGGGGTTGTCTATTGCTGTAGTCTATGTCTGTCACCTTAGTCTTCAGTTTTTGGTCGTAGGGGTTTGTGGGTGATGTGGGTGTGTGTTTTATATTGTGTTGGGTGTGTGGGAGTGTTGTTTGTATGTGTATCAGGTGTGTGTATTTTGAATTGTCCAATGTGGCGGTGTTTTGGAGATGTGTGTGTATTTTGAGCGCTGCGGTGTGTACCGCCAATGGAATACCGCGGTTGAAAGACCGCCGCATGGATTCGTGGGTCGTCATAGCATGGGCGTGTTTCTGTTGGCGTGACGGTGGAGGTTTTGTTATCGCCAGTTTATCACTGACCTTTGTTGTGGCGGACTTGTGTGGGTGTCTGAATTTCGGCAGATTCCGTGCTGTGGGTCATAATAGCTGTGGCGGAATTCCGCGGCTGCGGCGATGTATTGGCGGTCTTCTGCACGGCGGTAAGCGGCTTTTACCGCCAATGTTGTAATGACCCCCTAAGTGATAGGATGGCTTTGCCATTAGTTCAAGTAGCAAAGTCTAACTGGCAGTGAAAGCACTGTCCTTCCAGTCTACCATGGCAGGCTAGGAGCCATTTTGTACTTTGTCACATGAAGGGTGGCACAAACAGTGCTGCAGCCCTGAGTGGACAGACTGTACTTATAAGCATGTCAGGTCTTGTTAATTGGGTATATGCAATTTGCATAGGGTTAAAACATTGGCACTGTGGTTTCATTAGCAGGCCTCAGTGCACTCAGATTTGAAAAACCAGCCGCATTATTCCAAAAATGTAGGGGTGCACATGCAAAAAGAAGACTTTCCTTACAGTTTGTTAAACCAGCCTCCTGGGTATGTAATATTTAAAGGATAAATAGTTTCATTTTATTATGTACTGTGGCTCAGAGGATATTGGCCCTCATTACAACCTCGGCGGTCTTTCAAAAAGACAGCTGAGGCTGCAGGAGACAGAATAGCGCAAGTGCCGGTGGTATTTCTGGCTCCCTATTATGACTTTTCCACTGGGCCAGTGGATGGTAACAGTGTTACCGTCCGCTTGCCCAGCGGAAAAGTCACAGCAGCATTACTGCCGGCACCCCATGTCCCCCTCACCGCCAGCCTTTCCATGGCGGTGTTTACCACTGTGTCAAGGCTGGCAGTCGGGGACTCATAATCCCCAGGGCGCTGCCCTGGGGATTATTACTGCAAGGCGAAAGCCTGGCGGTATAGTGGAGGGGCCGGTGGTATGGCCGTGGCTATTGTGCTATGGTCATAATAGCTGGAGTAACACCGCCAGCCTGTTGCCGGTGTTACCGCCAGCTTACCGCCAGCCGCCACGGTCGTAATGAGGCCTATGTGTTAAAGTGAGTAATTGAATAGTTAATATTGTGTGCTATGATTCTAATGTTTGATGGATCTGGCATTTTACAATCCTAATAAACTAATTTTTGGATGATATGTTAATTCTTGTGTGGGTGCACACATTTGTAGGAAAAGTCACTGTTAAAGTCTATGCCACTGGGTCAATATCTGACCTTCACAGACTGGTTTCAGTTGACCCTAATGATTCTCATTAAGGTTATTGTTATATTATATTTTGAAAACATGCATGCATGCTTCTCCAATTGCAGAAAGGAGGTCACTTTGTAGCCCATTATGAACATGCACAAATCTAGTTGATAGTTGATGCTGTAGTAATTGTTTGAGGTGATAGGCATCAATTGGCCTTATTAATGATTGGGTGGGTACTTCTCTAGAAACGTGGTGGAGCACACCGAGCACAAGCTCTCAATCTGCTCCCTAAATTTAGAGTTGCGTGAACCTTTAAGCAAGAGTGGAGCCTCCTCTGGATCCATCTTCAGAAACCTTAGAGTGATGGATTTACTGACATTGGGGTGTGTGGGTCTGAGTATCTAAGATCATTCTGCCTATTTAGGGTAGACATTCTGATTAAAGATGTGCAAAATTTGCACAGTTACATAAAATATAAATCCTTCATCGTTTATGATATTTTAGCACAAAAAGCATACTCATATCAATATTTGGTGCAAGGTCACATTTAAGTAAAAGAACCACAAACAACAGCTGTTCCTGTTTTCACTTGACTGGCATGTAACTGCACAAAGTAGCATAATGGCATAGGCCCTCATTACAACCCTGGCGGTCGGTGATTAAGTTGGGGTAATTTCACCAATAGGCTGGCGGTAACTACTGCCAAATTATGACCATGGCGGTGATATCTCCGAAAGACAGCCAATGTACCACACCAACCGCCAGGGAGAAAACAACAGTCACCACGGCGGTAGCCACCTAAAGCCAGGCGGAAGACAAAGTACTGCCCACCATATTTTGACCCTACAATCCGCCTCCTTTTCTGGGGTAGTACCAACGCCATAAAAAGTCTGGCGGAAACAGAGCACAAAAGTCAAAGGACTCACCATTGGAGACACAGGGAAGAACCATGCCTCCATGGAACCAGAACTGCAAGTATTTCCGATGATCTTTTACGTCACCTTGAACACCAACACCAGCGAAGATGACGACAGTGAGTACACCCCTAGCACACAAGGGAAGGTGGGAGGAAAACGAGAGTGACACACACACGCACAACACACACCTGACACACACACACCATACACACAACCAGCTGCACACGAAAATAAATTTGTCCCCGATAATTGGCAGATTAATGCAAGGACAACAGGAATTGACTAAAGTGATTGTATTAAGATCAACATCAAAATTAATAAGTTGAAGTGGCAATGTAACCGATATGTACAAATGTACAAAAAAGGGACACTGCCCAGTCTATAGTTCACATGGCCAACATGGCCACAGGGCAAATTCCAAGGCCCCACTTGAATCCTACCCTAATACGGAGAGAACACTGCAGGGGCATCAGTTGGCAAATAGGCAGGCACCTCAGGAGGAGGGGGGCACCTCAGCCGGATGTAGAAACAAGACCACTGGTTCTGGAGGAGGCAACATGCCCTGTGCTTGGTCCTAGAGAGTGCAAGGCCACAGTTTCTGGAGTGGGTGACGTGCCCATTGGTTCTGGAGGGGTCAACATGTCCTGTTATTGATCATGGGGAGTGCAAGGCCACAGTCTCTCAAGTGGATGACTTGCCCACTGGTTCTGGAGGGGGCAACATGTCCTTTGCTTGGTCCTGGGAAGTGCAAGGTCACAGTCTATCGAGTGGGCGACTTGCCCACTGGTTTGGAAGGGGCAACATGTCCTGTGCTTGGCTCTGGGGAGTGCAGGGCCACAGTCTCTCAAGTGGGTGTCTTACCTACTGGTTCTGGTGAGGGCAGGCCGCACAGCAGTCCATGGAGGCTAGTCTATATGGAGTCCACTGGTGGTGACGGATGCACTGTGGTGGTGGTTGTAGAAGGCTCCTGTTCCGCCCCGCACCATCCGATGTCTGCACTGTGGTGGTGGTTGTGGGAGGCTCCAGCTCAGCCCCTGCACCCTCTGATGGCTGTACTGTGCTGGTGGTTGTGGGAGGCTCCTGCTCAGCCCTTGCACCCTCCGATGGCTGCACTGTGGTGGTGGTTGTGGGAGGCTCCTGCTCAGCCCCTGCACTCTCTGATGGCTGCACAACCATGGCTAGCAGTGGGGGCTCCGTGACAGCTGCTGGTGCAGGCTCCTTCCCCTTCTTTGTGAATGGTGCAGTCTCCTTCCCCTTCTTTGTGGCTGGTGCAGGCTCCTTCCCCTTCTTAGTGGCTGGTGCAGTATCCTTCCCCTTCAGTATTTGTGGCTTGGAATCCTTTCCACCACAAGTAGGTGCTGCTACCACTGAGCCCGTGGACTGTTTGATTAAGGTGCTTGGCTGGGTCCTTGCTACCCTGGCAGTACATGCAGGATGGGTGTTGGAGGGGTAGGGAAGAGGTCAATATGGGAAAGGAAAAGCTTTTTAGGGACATTGGGGCAGGAAGAGGGAGGAGTACTGGGACTAGAGGATGAGGGAGTGGTTGTTGGAGGTGTTTGTCTGCTGGATTTGTGTGCAGGTGCATGGTCTGTATGCTGCTGTGTGGTAGATGGCTGTTGGGTGTCTGTGTGCTTGCATTTGTGTACTTTAGGAGGGGGACAGACACGGTGGGAGAGGAAACAGGGGACGTGTGCATGGATGTTGTGGAGGTGTCTGCCAGTGAGGTGTGTGTTCTGCTTGGTGTTGTGATGATGTGGTAGTGGATGATGATGTAGTGCATGCAGGTGTGAGTGTGGACGTAACTGGGTGGGAGGTGGAGGAGGAGGAGGGGGAGACTGTGGAAATAGTAGATGTTGTTGTGCTTGCAAATGAATGATGTTTGTGTGAGTGCCTGTGGGATGAAGTGTGGTGCTTGTGTTTGCTTGTGACACTATTGGGTGTTGTCTTATGTGCATGCTCATCTGGCTGTGTGCTTGGGATGCGTTGGGGTTGAGGACAATGGGACTGGGAAGTGGAAGTTGGAGGGGGGACGGTTGAAACAGGGACAATGGCTGCCATCAGAGAGGAGGACAGAGCCTGAATCGATCTCTGTTGGGTGCCAATCCACTATGAATGCCCTCCAGGAATATATTATATTGCTGCATCCGGTCTGCCAGCCCCTGGATGGCATTCACAATGGTTGACCTCCCTACAGAGATGGATCTCAGGAGGTCAATAGCCTCCTTACTCAGGGCAGTAGGGTTCACTGGGGTAGGGCCTGAGGTGCCTGGGGTGGAGATACCCACCCTCCTGGGTGAGCGGGCAACTCGCTGAGGGGCTACTGGGAGGGCAGGGTTGGTACAGGGGTGGCGGCTGTACCTGTAGCTGGGGTTGTCAGAGAGGTGTCCGCCACCACCAGGGAGCTCCCATCGTAGGAGTTATCGGAGCCTGTGTTGTCCCCTCCAGTCTCCGCTGTGGTGGTCCCCTCGCCCTCCGTCCCACTGGTACCCTCAGCGTCGGTGGACTCTGCCTCCAGGGTCCTGTGGGATGCAGCTCCCTCTGTTGCTGGTGCCTCTGCTCCTCCGCCAGATGATGCTAATGCACATGAGGACAGGATGCCAAAACAAGAAAGTGGAAGAGAGACAAAGGATATACTGGGGCAATGATTGCACCCTCACACACAGGGAACAGGCCTATGCACTATGCATTGCACTACCAGTGAAATGGATACTCAACAAGGAATGAGGAGGGGTACACCCTGCCAACTGCAGCAAACCTGGGACACACGCAGCCCTGACCAGTAGTGAATGCTAACAAGCTAAGTAAGCAGTATTTCCCCTTCAGAACCTTGGCCACCAGAGGACCTACGCTGCTATTTCTGTCCTAGCCTAGGGGCACATACTGACACACAACCACCACCCGAATACCACTCCTTCAGCCATGAGCTTCAATGATGGCCACTGTACTCACCCCCTTGTGGCTGCTGTGATGCCCTCAAGTGCCCATCCAGCTCAGGATAGGCCACCGCCAGTATGCGGGCCATCAGGAGGGGTCAGGGTCCGATGGGCACCCCTTCTTCGTTGAGAGGCCATCCCCAGCTGGGCCTCCACAGTCTTCCCTGCCCAGCGTCTCAGGTTCTCCCACCGTTTCCCACAGTGGGTTCTCCGCCTGCCATAGACCACCAGGGTCCTCACCTCCTTGCTGATGGCACGCCATATACCTGGCGCTGACCTGCAGAAGCAATACAGACAGAAGAACACAATTAGACAAACATTCCAGCCAGTAACACAAATGGCCCACCATACCCGTTTCCATCACCATTAGCACACATATAGCCCAGCACACAACATGTACACCATTAAGAGGACATCCATCCACCCCTTACAAGATGCCTTCACACACACAACTCCATGCATTTATGCCACATGCATCGTGCCCACAGTGAACACACCTGTTGGTCTGGAGGCCCCTACAGCAGTCCATACTGGGGTAGGACCCCATCCATCTGTCGCTCCAACTCCTCAGAAGTGAAGGCTGGGCCCTTTCCCCGGTCACACGGGCCATGGTAGGTTCAAGACACAGGTCACAGCAGCACATGCAGTGTAGGTCCTCTCCTATGGATGGTCAAGAAAGAAGTGATGAATGTGATAGAAAATGGCGGTCATGTCCGTGGTGTTGCATACTGCCACCGCCCGAGTAGATCACCATTGGCCCCTATACCCAATAGGGCCCAATTGTAAACAATGAGGAGTTGCACTGCGGTTCACGACCATCTACCGCCACAGCGCACAACATCAGCGGCATTACCTCACTTCCACTTGTCCCTACACACAGGATAGGCAGATGCCATTTCGGGGGGGGGGACAGGCCTATGTATTAATGCTGCGTCACAGGAGAAATAGGTACATACTTGACAAATTACACTGTCCCATAACATGTTTGCTGATTACCGACTGCTGTTGTGGCTCCATTGTTCAGTTTGTGACAGCCTCCTCAGTCTTTTGTCCCTTAGATACCTACCACTGTGGATGAATAGGAGATGGAGACATACCCCTGTGTACAGACCCCTGGTGGTCTTGGCTACACTGGAGGACAGGCACATTATCCTCACATATAGAATGGAAAGGGCCACAATCACAGAACTGTGTGCCAAATTGGAGCCTGACCTGATATCTACTATCCATCACCCCACTGGGATGCCCAGTTTTGTGCAAGTGCTATCAGTTCTCCATTTCCTGGCAACTGGTTATTTCCAAATGACATTGGGCTTGGCAGCAGGAGTATCACAGCCAATGTTCTCAATAGTGCTGACAAGAGTGTTATCTGCTTTGATAAAACACAAGTGCAGCTACATTGCATTCCCCAGGTTGAGTATTTTGCCACTGTGCAGGCCAGATTCTATGCAATGGGACATATCCCCAATATAATTGGTGCTATTGACGGAACACATATTGCATTTGTCTCTCCCCGCCAGAATGAACAGGT
Source organism: Pleurodeles waltl (assembly GCF_031143425.1). Taxonomy (NCBI): domain Eukaryota; kingdom Metazoa; phylum Chordata; class Amphibia; order Caudata; family Salamandridae; genus Pleurodeles; species Pleurodeles waltl. The sequence goes on from NC_090447.1 coordinate 921,103,217, forward strand.
GTTCAGGAATCGTAAGAGTTTCCACAACATGAATGTGCAGATGGTGTGCTTGGCAGACCAGTACATCTCCCACGTCAATGCTAAGTATCCTGGGTCAGTGCATGACGCCTTTGTCCAGAGGAATAGCAGCATCCCAAATGTGATGTCGCAATTACAGAGACACAGGGTGTGGCTAAAAGGTTAGCCTTGGTTCCCACCAGGTATATGTTGGTGTATGCCTTTGGTGTTGGCCATATAGGATAGTGTGTGGCTAAATGTTGTCCCTCAATATTTGCAGGTGACTCAGGTTACCCAAACCTATCATGGCTGCTGACCCCTGTGAGGAATGCCAGGACAAGGGCAGAAGAACGTTATAATGAGGCACATGGGCGAACCAGAAGGATCATTGAAAGGACCTTGTGGCCTCCTGAAGGCCAGGTTCCGGTACCTCCATCTGACATGTGGATCCCTGTGCTACTCACCCGGGAAGGGCTGCCAGAAAATGGTAGCATGCTGCATGTTGCACAACCTGGCCCTCAGATGCCATGTACCTTTTCTGCAGGAGGAGGAGACTGGAGATGCTCCTGTGGCAGCAGTGTACCCTGTGGAGAGTGAGGATGAGGAGGCAGAGGATGAGGATGTGGACAACAGAACATCTGTGATCCGTCAGTACTTCCAATAACACACGGGTGAGACAGTGCAACTTTACATTTCAATGACTTTGGTTGTATTCTGTGTGGTATTGGCATGCTGGTATTTCCCACTTCTTTGCCCACTTACTGTTACCTCTGGATATTAATTTTACAGATGTTGGTGATTTGAGAAAAACTCCTGGTGTGATTACAATAGCCAGCTACAGGTCACTAATTCTATGCTCATTCTATGTACAATTCATTTGCAACGGCTGTAGCTGTTTCAATCGATAAATATTTGAAATACATGACATACTCAAAGTACTTTTATCAAAGAGTGTTTATTGTAGTGCTAATATATAGAGGGTAAAGTGAAATGGGATGGGGTGATGATGGAGGAAAGTCAAGGGTATTGCTTTTTGTAGCACAGGTGCATTTTCTAAGGGGACATAGGAAGGGGAGCAATGGCAGTTCAACGTGGAGAAGGTGACTGAGTGGGACACAAAGGGGACAATCAAGAGAGTCTCATTTCCTGGCGGTGGTCTTGGCAAGTGTCTCTGGCTTCTGTCTGGTTTGCCGGGAACGTTTGCGGGGTGGTTCACCTTCTGCAGGGAGAGGGGTGCTGGTGGCCTGTTAGTCCTGTGAAGGGGCCTCCTGGCCACTAGCGCAGCGGACGTGGATGGCTGTTCAGATGACTGGCTAGTGGCAGGGGCCCGCTGGTGTGACACTGCCTCCCTCATAATGTTGGCCATGTCTGCCAGAACCCCTGTTATGGAGATCAGGGTGTTGTTGATGGCCTGCAAGTCCTCCCTGATCCCCTGACACTGTCCCTCCAGCAGCCGCCTGTTCTCCTGCACATTGTCTGGGATCTGGCCCATCATGTCTTGGGAATGTTGATAGGTTCCCAGGATCTCGGAGAGTGCCTCCTGGAGAGTCAGTTACCTGCTCCTGTTCTCCCCCTGCCACACAGCAGTCCTCCCAGTGCCCCTGGTGGCCTGCGCCTCTGTCCCCTGAACTGTGTGCCCACTGCCATTGACCCCAGGTCCCTGATTGTCTTGTGTGTGAGGTGTAGCCTGGGGTCCCTGTACAGGTGGGCCCACTGCTGATTGACGTGTCCTGGGGATCGAGGTTTGGGGATGCTGGGTGAGTGCTGAGCTGTTGCTTCCTGATAGGGGAGGCTCTGTGGTGGTCTGTGAGTGGCCTTGGGGGACCGGCTGTCCAGTGGTCCCTGACGGGCCAGGTAGATCGTCCAGATCCTGCAGACCAGAGTTACTGTCATCACTGTGGGCCTCATCTGTTGGGGGACTGGATAGTGATGGCACCTCCTCTCCAGTGAGATTGGCAAGGGTACCTATGGGGATGTAAATGATGTATTAAGCTTCATGTGTATGACAAATTGTACATCCCTGGCTTCCCCTCTATGGTTGGTGTTGCCCCCCCCAGCTTTTACTTGTGTATGTTGGTGTATGGTGGGATTGTTAGTTTTCCTATGCTGTGCATTCTTTAGTGATGAGTGTCCATGCAGGGCTGTGAGGGGTGTACAGCATGCAGGGCTTGGCATAGGGATTAGTGCGATGTGATGGTGGAGTGTGTGGGATGGAGTGGAGTGATGGGAGTGAGGGTATGTGATGGCATGCAGGTATGGGGGGTGATAATTGTTGAAAGTTGACTTACCAGAGTCCAGTCCTCCCCCGACTCCGGCCAGGCCCTCAGGATGGAGAATTGCCAAGACTTGCTCCTCCCATGCTGTGAGTTGTGGGGGAGGAGGTGGGGATCCACCGCCAGTCCTCTGGATAACGAGTTGGTGTCTTGCCGCTATGGAACATACCTTCCCCCGTAGGTCGTTCCACCTCTTCCTGATGTCGTCCCTTGTTCTTCGGTCCTGGTGTCCACGATTCTCTGCCAGAGCGCCACCTTCCTGGCTATTGATACTTGCTGCACCTGTGCTCCAAATATCTGTGGCTCTACCCTGACGATGTCCTTCACCATGACACTTAACTCCTCCTCAGTGAAACGGGGGTGCATTTGTGGTGCCATGGGTGTTGTGTGATGTGTGTTGGTGAGGGTGTGTTGGGTAATGTGCGTGAGGTTTGTGATGTGGAGTGTGTGAGGGGTGTGTGGGTGTGCGTGGTGTGTGGCTCTAGTTGTCGCAGTGGTCTTGGTGTCAGTCTCATGCCAATGATTTGTATTAGTAAGGGGTTGAGGGTAATGTGGATGTGTGTTGTATAATGGTGTGGACATGTGGGTGTGGTGTTTGTATGGATGGCAGGTGTGTGTTGTTTGAATTGTGCAATGTGATGTTGTTTTCAGTGGGTGTCCATTTTGAGCGCGGCAGTATGTACTACCAATGTTTTACGGCCGTTGAATGTCCACTGTGGTGATTTGTGGGTCATAATGTGAAGGGTGTTGTTCTGTTGGCGTAACGGTGTGGGTTTTGGGACTGCCACTTTTGCACTGACCTTTGGTTTGGCGGATTTGTGTATGTGGCTGTATTCTGTCAGATTGGTGTTTGTCGTAATATGGTGAACGGATATTCGCCACCGTGGCGGTAAGCTGGCGGCCGTCAGCGTGGCGGTATGCGGGATTTACCGCCATTGACATAATGAGCGCCATAATGTCTTGACTTTAGCATAACAAGTACAACACAAAATTCCTGAAACCATGCAATTACAATGGCTTAATATATGTTTCACCCAGAAACAGTTCTAAATTACCTTTTTTGTTTTAAGTACCGCCAGGACAAACCTGAGTGGTACTGGCAGGAAAAACTAAACATGACATACATCATTGAGAAAAACAACCAGAGGTGTCAGTGCCATTAGTTGTTTGACTTTCAAAAACAGGCTTATGCTTTGGAACTTTATTTCTGAAAAACAAAAACCTTTGCAGAGGGGCCACATGAAACATGGCAGCCACATAGAAACCAACTGTGACTTCAACTGAGCCATCCTGGGAGTGATCCTCAGAAGAAATAGACATGTGTCCAGGCAGCCAAAGATCTCTAAATATGGAGGGTGGTCATTCATCATAGTGGCAGAGATTATGACCTCTGCCACTCTGGCAGGATGGTTGGATGCCCACCAATCTCTAAAAAAGACCAGGGGGGTCATTACAACATTGGCGGGTGGCGTTATGTAACCGCCGTGCGGCGGCCAATGCGGCCGCACTCCCGCGGTCCCCATTACAACATCCCCGCTGGGCCGGCGGGCGCAAACCTAGTTTACGCCCGCCGGCCCAGAGGGGATGCGGCCGCAACATAGGAGCTGGCTCCTAAGGGAGCCGGCGGTGTTGCGGCCGTGCGACGAGTGCAGTTGCACCCGTCGCGCTTTTCACTGTCTGCTATGCAGACAGTGAAAAGCTGATCGGGGCCCTGATAGGGGGCCCCAGGACTCCCATTACCACCAGCCTCTTCCTGGCGGTGCAAACCGCCAGAAACAGGCTGGCGGTAGGGAAGTCATAATCCCCAGGGCAGCGCTGCCCTGGCGGATTATCACCGCCGGGGCTAAAACGGCGGGAAACCGCCGGCCCCGGCGGTGCGATCGCGGCGCTACCGCCGCAGTCAAAATATGCCGGGAGGCACCGCCAGCCTGTTGGCGGTGCTTCCGTAGTTTTGGCCCTGCGGTTGTAATACCGCCAGGGTCATAATGACCACCCATATGTTATTTATGCAGGATGTTATGTTGGATACCTAGGGCTATATTTATACTTTTTGACGCAAAACTGCGCTAACGCAGTTTTGTGCCAAAAAAATTAGCGCCGGCTAACGCCATTCTGAAGCACCATGCGGGCGCCGTATTTAATCAATGACGTTAGCCGGCGTTAGCCTTCGGCGCTGCCTGGTGTGCGTGGAAAAAAACGACGTACACCAGGCAGCGCCGGCGTAGGGGGATATGGAGCTTGGGCGCCAAAAAATGGGGCAAGTCAGGCTGAGGCAAATTTTTCGCCTCAACCCGATTTGCGCCATTTTTTTCGACTCCCAACCCCCATAGAAATGACTCCTGTCTTAGCAAAGACAGGAGTCATGCCCCCTTGCCCAATGGCCATGCCCAGGGGACATCTGTCCCCTGGGCATGGTCATTGGGCATAGTGGCATGTAGGGGGGCACAAATCAGGCCCCCCTGTGCCACAAAAAATAAAAATAAATACTTACCGGAACTTGTCCCTGGGATGGGTCCCTCCAGCCTTGGGTGTCCTCCTGGGGTGGGCAAGGGTGACAGGGGGTGTCCCTGGGGGCATGGGAGGGCACCTTTGGGCTCCTTCCGAGCCCACAGGTCCCTTAACGCCTGCCTTGTCCAGGCGCTAAAAAACGGCGCAAAAGCGACCGTACGTCATTTTTTTTTACCCACCCACTCCCGGGCGTGAATTTTGCCCGGGAGTGTAAATCCGGCGCACATGCCTCGGAGTCAATTTTTTAGACGGGAACGCCTACCTTGCATATCATTAACGCAAAGTAGGTGTCCACGCTAAAAAATTACGCAAACTCCATGGACTTTGGCGCTAGACGCGTCTAACGCCAAAGTATAAATATGGAGTTAGTTTTGCGTCGGAATTGCGTAAAAATAAACGACGCAATTCCGGCGCAAACAGAGTATAAATATGCCCCCTATACTCTCCTCTTATCTAGGTAATAGCACTGGAGAGGCTTAATGCAGTGAGTTGCTCCTCATTTTCCTAGAAACATATTTTTTGTTTAGCAAAGAATGTCTTTGAAGTGTCCACAGGGTTGCAATATTTAAACAACTGCAAATCTAGAAATCAGAAATCACTAAAATGGGTCAAATGTCCACAACATTTAAGAGTGCTGATGCCCTTGAATAGTACATTGCAATATTGATGTCTCTTAATTTGAAGGGAGGGGTCTAATTGGCCATATATAGAATTATGGATGGGTAATCTTCATTCTGGGTATGCTCTATCCTATTGCTGCATTGTGGTCAGCAAAGCCCAAACAACTGCATTCATCTCTTGTTCTGCACTGAAGGCTTCAAAGTGACAGCAAATGAATAACAAAAGGGAAGCTAAAGTTGTTTATGATGTGAATTGGTACCCAAGGCAGAAAGATTTACATTACTGACAACTTCACTTCTACAATTCTGTATGGTGTATGGCTACCAAATCCTCTTTTGATGCTCAAGTCATCAATGCAGGGTAGATGAGTTGATAAGGAACAATGCATTAACTGATCCCCCCCACCCAATTTAAACAATTATCTAGCATCCTGCCATTTCCCCATCCATGTTTACGTCCCCTCACCTCCATCTGTTTTTAAAAACAACTACAGGCATTTTGGCTCCTTTCGCATCCACAGTTGGCAGTAACATTTAAACAACACAAACAACATTCCTAGAATCATCCGTCCCATCAGTACTTCTCTCTGAGCATATCCTCCCCTCTCTGCTTGAAACCATGCTCCCTTTCTCTCATCTAGCATGTGGATACCCTTACAGGGGATTATTGCACTCTACAAATCAATATAATGTAACATAAAATACTCCTCCCTCTGGTCTCTAGACACCAAAAAGAGGCAGTGGCTCACAATCAGTCAGAGCAAGGGCTTCATGTTCAAAACTTGTTTTTCACCCCTGTGTTCTTTTTTCATGAACCTAGGAGGCTTTGCAGGAATCTTAAATAAAGATATATCTCAGCTGTGCTAGGGTGGTGGGTGTATCCTCCCTGTGCAAATACCTGCTCCCATTGGAGGAGTACCCTGTCCATGAAAAAAATACTAATACATCTCAACCCCAGCCCCTGGAGTGCACTTACTGCTGCTCTCTTCAGCCCCAAGTGGAACCACATGCACCACTCTAGCAGTACCCTGGGAATGTATAGCAGTGGTCCATCCCATTGTTCATCCTGTCTTTTCCAAGAGTATTGCGTAGTATACAGTAAGTGAATGGTATTGTAACAATGCGTCAGTTTATTGAACAGTGTCTTAGGCAAAGTGAGAGGAAGAGCAGCATCATGCTCAAGCAATAGGTGAAGTAGTCCACCGGGGCAGTGCAACCAATAGTGGAGAAACATACACTGTGCTGCTCTGTACTAAGCCTCCAAGTCTGAAGCATTCAGCCCACCCTTAGCATAAAGAAGAGTAAGCATGTCTCAGAGCACATGCAGCTGCTTCCCGGCCCAGGCCAAGTGCACCAGCAAGGCATGCAATGTACGTAAGATGGTGCTGGGCAAAATAATTGGGATGTTTGTGAATAAGAACAAGAAATGGGACAACAGTACCATCTTCATAATGGTGATGCGGCCACACAGTGATGGGGAAAACAAATCCAAAGCTCAACCGCTTCCGTAAGCTGCTGCACTGCTCTGCCATAGCTGTCAATCATTCTAGTGCCAGGTCTGTGTGAACCTGAACACCCAAGTATCACACCGAGTCTGTAGCCCACTGCAGTGGATACTCCAAGTGCACCGGTGTTGTGGCTGCAGTAAGTGGGAATATTAGAGATGTATCCCAGTTATTACGTAGCCCAGAGTGTCCGTCAAAATGTACGAATTGCTATAGAACCAGGTACAAGTTATGCTCAGGGTTCCAGACAGAGTAGATTTATGCCCCTTTATGCAGACACAATTCGATTATAATGTGGAAAATGAATTTCCCTGTGCACATGGTATTTGTACATGGTGCAAGCAAGAGGTTCAAGCACCAAAGCATACAGTAGTGGTAACAGCCTTGTCTAGTGCCCATTGAGATAGCTAAGGGACTCAAAACCAAGCCGTTGAGTTGGACATGGGCAGATGGCCTAGTATAAAGCACCTGGAACATTTGAAGGAATACATCACCCACCCCTACACACTACAACACAGAAAGCATAAACCTCCCACTCCACCAAATCAAATGCTTTTTCACCATTTAATAACACAGAGTAGTAGTACATACATGTTGACTGACATGAGAGATCATGCTAAAGAGGGTCCTACGGTTATATAACAGAGACAGACCTGGTATAAATACAGCCTGGTGTGGGCCTACGATGCATGGGAGTAGAGGAGCCAAGTGACAGGCCAAGATTTTCATGAATATTTTCATGACAGTATTCAACATTGACAGAGGTCTGTAGGAGGAGCAACAGTCAGCCTGCATACATGGCTTCAGTAGAGTGACCAACAATGCCTCATGCATTGTAGGGGGCATTCACCCTTCCCTCAACATTTCTTTAAATAAGGTAATCAAGGACAGGACAAGTTTATCCTGGTAGGCCTTATAGAAGGCTACCGTCAGACCATCCATACCTGGCACTTTCCAACCCGGCATATCTTTAAGCGCTACTTCTATTTTTCCTTGATGGTGCAGCACCATGAGTCAGCTACTTTATGTTGATGTGACAAGATAGTCCTCCATATCTTGCTCATTCTGCACTAAGCAGGAGGAATATAGATCTGAAAAATAACAGAGTAACGATCCATCACCTGCACTGGTAAGTAGAGCAGGACACTCTGCTCATCCTTATTTGCTGACACTGCACTATCCTTGTGCCACAGGTGCCTAAAGTGCCTCCAACATGGCTACAAGATGTTCACCCTCACTGTATACCCTCTCAATAGCATACTTACCCAGATGAGTGACCTCGCTGCGCAAGCACATTGTATTCCTCTAACTGGACCAAGATGTCACACAATAAATACTGCTCAGCTGTCTCTCTATGCATTCATTCTAAACGAGCCAGTTCTGCCTCTGTACTTGACAACCGACTCCAAACCGACCGAAGTATGCCAAAATGCTTGGATATGGTGATTCCCAGACATAGGCCTTGAAGGCCTCCCATATCGTAGTAAATCTCCACAGCACCAATGTTAGTGTTAAAGTATTCATTGATTGCTTGCTCGAAACACTTTGTCGAAATCAGTATACTGCGGAAACCACCAGGAGAATGCAGGAGGCCACGGACTGTCCAACTCAAGGACCAGCAACAATAGTGAGTGATCAAAATAGATAAACTACAACTGCTCTCATCGCCGGACTTGAGGCACCAGACTGCGGGATAATCTATGTGCATTTGAATGCCATGCATTGTAGAGTAATGAGTGTATCCTGAGCCAGTGGGGGACCCAACTCACCATATATCTATCAGACCGCACTGTTCAGCACTATCATTGAGGGTGTGGGCCTCAGCTGAAGGCCACCGCGGCGGACCCCAGGAGCGATTAAAATCTCCACCACATATTGGGGGGAGATCTCCACATTGGTCAAGCCTCGTGTGCGATAAAACTGCGGGTCATCGTAGTTGAGACCATACACCCCTACAAATAAAGCAGGCAAGTTATCCTTGTAGCAGCATGTAATAACAAAATGGCCATTTGGATCCATACTCACCTCCAGAAACCTAATGACAGAGTAACATCAAACCCAAATTAATACACCTAACTGGTGCTCTTTATGCACCGCTGAGTAAGTGGCCCACTGCTGGGGACCAGGTGTGTTTCCTGCAGTACGGCAACATCCACGCAAATCACTGCAAGTATGCCACCACTTTGTGCACTTTCGTGCAGTCATTTAGCCTCCTAACATTCCATGTGAGGAATTTCAGTAGTAACGGACTCTCAGCATCTATACTGTCACCAGTCGCACCATCAGCCGTCACCATGATCTACACATTTTACACACTATGGGCCAGATGTGTGATTCTGGCCCATTGCGATTCGGTAATTGCGATTTTTAAGAAATCTCAATTACCGACTCGCAAAGGGCCATGTATCACATTTGCGATTCAGTAATTGCGATTTCTTAAAAATCGCAAATGCAATTACCGAATCGCAAATTGCGATACTGGCCCCATTCGCAGCTATGGGCCTGTTGGCCCATAGCTGCGAATTTTTTGCATTTCCTAAATTGCGATTTCTGAACCAGAAATCGCAATTTGGGAAATGCAAAAGGGAAGGGTGCTGGGGGCCTAAGGCCCCCTCTCCTGCACCCCAATTTATTGATTTTTTACAATGTAAAGTACACACATGCCAAAAGGGCATGTGTGCTTTACATATTAAATTTAAAAATGCAGTTTTACTGCATTTTTAAATTTTGCACCAGGTTACCACCTGGTTGCAGACAATGGTATTTAGCATGTGCAAAATACCATTCTGCGAAAAATCGCAATTTGCGATTTTTTGCAGAATTGCCTTGCGACCTGGATTATGCGAATCGCAAATTGCGATTCGCAAAATCCAGGTCACAACGCAGAAAATCGATATTTTTGCGATTTTCATTTTGTGGTCTGCGAATGCCTTTGATGCATTGCAGACCACGATTTTGCACTCGCAAACGGACGATTTTGCCGTTTGCGAGTGCAAAATCATTTGATACATCTGGCCCTAAGGCACCATTCCAAGACACTGGCCGGGCGTCTTATTTATGGAATGACACAATCTGGCACAGTAGGTCATTAGAGTAAAAACAGATGACTCTAGCCAGCCTAGCGTCATTTCTTGACGCTAAACCTACCATACCACATAACTCCTGTCTTATAAAAGACAGGAGTCATGTTCAGCACCCCAATAGCCAGCACATGGGACAATGAGCACAGTACCCAGTGCCATGTATAGGGGTCCATTTTGGGGCCCCCATGGCACAGAAAAAAATACTTACCTATACTTACCTGGAATGGTGTCCTCCATCCTCCTCTATCCCTCTGGTGTGGGTGAGGGTGTCCCTGGGGCATGGGGAGGGCACCTGTGGACTCATTCCATGGTGTTCCACCATGGAAATGGGCCCACATTTCCCCTAACACCTGCCCTGACCCAGCATTAAATAGAGGCGCTAAGCAAGCTTAGTACCAATATTTAGGCCCACCTCCCTCCTGTGCACCATTTTTGCATGGGAGGATAAATGAGGGGATAGGGCCTTAGAGTCATTTTTTGCACTGGAATGCCTACCTTGCATCTCATTGCTACAAGGTAGTTTCCCACAGGCACAAAATTACTTTAACTCCAAAACTTTGGCACTAGAGGGGTCTAGCGGCAAAGTATTAATTTGGAGTTAGGTTTTCACCAAATTTGCGTCAAAAACAAATGACGCAATTTTGGTGCAAATGGGGTATAAATATGCCCCTATGTATTTCGAAAACCACAAAGCTCGATCAATACTCACCAGTGCAAAGTCATTAGTTGTGCTGACCCATTTTGCCCCCCACCCACGATATGCTCCTATCAAGCAAAACAGCAATGTAGTACCCACCCGGATCCCACCCTACTCCCACACAATACACCCCCAATCAAAACAATGCAAAGCACACATGGGGACAGATAATGCCTGCCCAACTTCCCTGGAATGCCAAAGGGCAGGTGTCGCAAACAAGTATAGTGTGTGCTAACAACATTCATAACTATAACTAAGTGCTGTAAAATCCAGCTGCCACCCCACATTCACCTGTGGGATACATATCAAACAAACAGGGCCTCACTCATCATAGCCAATGCAGAGAACCAAACCACAAGCATTAACAGCCATACCTATACATGGGAAACCACAGTAGGATATTTGCTGTCACACCCCAGAGCCACCAACACCATCACTCCGGATTACAATCAAGCTCATCCCCACATTTCCATAGTGTATGAAGTCCCAGCAAATCATTCTAGTGACACCATGTCATACAGCAAAAACACATAGGCCCTCATTACAACCCTGGCAGTCAGTGTTAAAGCGGCACTAAGGCCGCCAACAGGCCAGCGGTAAAAAATTGGAATCACGACCATGGTGGAAACCGCCAACACAGACAGCCACTTTAGCACTCCGACCACCACGGTGGTAGAAACAAACACCGCTGCAGTAACTGCCAACAGACAGGCGGAACACAATGTACCGCCCACTGTATTACAAGGCACCAATTCGCCACCTTTTCTGGGGCGGTACCACCGCCATCAAAAGCACAGCAGAAACAGTCTTTGGAACGGAAACCACTCACCTCTCGACACCCAACGAGGAACCAGGATGCCATGGATCCCGAGTTACAGGTGCTACCAATGTTGGTTTACATAGGGGAGGGGGGAGGGGGGAGGAAAGAGAGAGTGACACACGCGCAACACACAACACCCCCACCCTCAGCCACAACACCATACACACAAATACATGCCGAAACATTACATATACACCCCATAATCCCCTGAAAGAACGCAAGTAAAAAATGAAATGATTGTAACGAGTGTAATCATCGAAAATTCAGATATGGAAACAGTTCTGTAACAGATCATTATAGACGAATATGTACAGCAACTACACAAGTCCGGATAGTGTTCCATTTATTGTCTGTGAACCAGTGGTCCCAAAATGCATGGGCGAAGCCCACACATGATACCTGACTCTAAACGGAGAGAACACTGCTGGGGCATCAGCTTGAAAAGAAACAGGCACCTCAGGGGGAAGGGGAGGGGTGCACCTCAGCCGGATGAAGGGACAACGCCACTGCTCGACGAGGGGGCTCCATGCCCACTGTTTGGTCCTGGGGAGTGCAAAGCCACAGTCTCTCAAGTCTCTCAAGTGGGTGGGTTGCCCACTGCTTTATCCTGGGAAGTGCAAAGCCACAGTCTCTCAAGTGGGTAGTTTGCCCACAGCTTTATCCTGGGGAGTGCAAAGCCACAGTCTCCCAAGTCTCTCAAGTGTGTGGGTTGCCCACTGCTTTATCCTGGTTAGTGCAAAGCCACAGTCTCTCAAGTGTGTGACATGTCCCATTGGTTCTGGAGGGGGCTTAGTACCCAGAGTGCTTCATCCTGCCAAGGACTAGGGTAGTGGAAGCAGTTCTCCATTGGTTCTGGAGGGGGCTTAGTGCCCAGAGTGCTTCATCCTGCCAAGTACTGGGTGAGTGGATGCAGTTCTCCACTGGTTCTGGAGGGGACATTGTGCCCAGAGTGCTTCATCCTGCCAAGGACTGGGGTAGTGGATGCAGTTCTCCATTGTTTCTCGATGGGGCTTTGTGCCCAGAGTGCTTCATCCTGCCAAGGACTGGGGTAGTGGATGAAGGTCTCCACTGGTTCTGGAGGGGGCTTTGTGCCCAGAGTGCTGCACATGTTGTGTGACAGGTCCCATTCCCTTTACCTGGGTGTGTATGTCACGAGATTGACTGGGAACAGGTAGCATGATACTCCATGGAGTCAGAGACACACTCCACCCTGCTGCGACTTTGCCTGCCAACTGCTGGTACTAACAGTTCTGGTTGTGGTGCCTCATGTACGCTGTGCAGGGTCCAGGAGGTCTCCTGCAGCCTCGGACCGCTGTCCACTGGGAATGTTGTCCATGTTGGCTGTGGTGGCACTTTCTGTGCACGTCGCTGGGCTGGTGGCGGTGGTTGCGGCGGTGTCTGTGGCGGAGATGCTGCCGTAAGTGCATGTGTCAGCACCTGTGGAGGGAGACAGCAGGACGTCTCCTGCAGCCTGGGACGGCTGCCCACTGGGGATGATACTGGGGACTGTTGCTGAGGCAGCAGACGTGCAAGTGGCAGTGCAGGTGGCGGTGTCCACCGCTGTACAGGTTGCTGTTCTGTTTGCCAGAAGGGGTGACACCAGTCCCTCAGCCGGAGGCTCCGTGCCCTGTGCTGACTTCCCTTTAGCCGTGTGTCCCTTCCCCAACTTGGAAGTCACAGCTGGGACCTTGCCACTGTCCCTTTTTAGCTTGGAGGAAGCCTTGCTGGGAAATTGGTGCAGCTTTTCCCTACGGCATGTGGGCCCCTTCTTCACCATGGCAGGTGGCAGAATGGGCTGATCCTTGGCGTCGCTAGGTGGCACACTGGCAGCCCTGATGGGTGTCGCCCACAATGTTACAGGACCTGCAGGGACCACAGTGCTGGAGGATTTGGTGGCTGAGGTGCTGGGCTGGGATCTGGACATCCTGGCCCTAGGGGAAGGACGGGGTGGGGAGGTGTAGGGAAGAGGTCAATGTTAGCCAGGAAATGTTTTTTAGACACACTGGGATGGGAATATGGAGGGGGTTTGGAAGTGGAGGAAGAGGTAGTGGTTGTAGGAGGTGTACGTCTGCTGAATGTGGGTGAAGGTGCATGGGCTGGAGGCTGTTGTGAGGTGGATGGCTGTTGAGTGGGTGTGTGTCTGCATTTGTGTACTGTGGGAGGAGGGCTCACAGACACACTGGGAGAGGACACAGGGGACGTGTGCATGCTAGTGGAGTTGGTGATTGCACCTGAGTGGTATGTGGTGATGGGCGTGCTGGTGATGGAGTTAGTGGCTGAGGATGTAGTGTATGCAGGTGTGAGTGGAGACGAGACTGGGAGGGAGGAGGAGGACGTGGAGGAGGGGACACAGTGGAGGCAGTGGATGTTGCTGTGTCTGCATGGGAATGGTGCTTGTGTGAGTTCCTGTGGGATATGTGGTGCCTATATTTGCCTTGTCCACTCTTGTGTGTTGATGAGTGTGCATGCTGGTCTGATGTTGTGCTTGGGATAGGCTGAGCTACAGAGGATTGGGTCTGGGTAGTGGAAGTTGAAGGGAGGAGGCTGGACACCGGGACAATGGCTGACATCAGTGCTGAGGCCAGAGCCTGAAATGCTCTCTGTTGGGCTGCGAAGCCAGAATGAATGCCCTCCAGGTATGCATTTGTTTGCTGCAAATGCCTCTCGACACCCTGGATGGCATTCAAAATGGTTGATTGCCCAACAGTGAGGGATCTCAGGAGGTCAATAGCCTCCTCACTGAGGGCAGCAGGACTGACTGGGGAAGGGGCTGAGGTGCCTGGGGCAAAGCAGATGCCCACCCTCCTGAGTGAGCGGACAAGGGAAACACGCTGAGGGCTGCTGGTAGGGCGGTGCTGGTAGGGGGGTGGCGTCTGTACCTGTTGATGCGGTGGGCACAGAGGTGCCCACCACCGCAAGGGAGCTCCCCTTAGAGGAGGAGTCGCTGTCGTTGGTGTCTCCGACTGACCCCGTTGTGGAGCTCTCCTCGTCCTCCGTCCCACTGGTGCCTTCAGACTACGTAAATTCACCCACCAGGACCATGTGGGTTGCAGCTCCCTCCTGCTCCGGTGCCAATGCTCCTCTACCATATGATGCTATTGCACACAAGGACAGGGTGACAAAACAAAAAGGGGGGAGAGACAAAAGAGACACATGGTCAATGCCTGCAACACCACTACCATTGGTGGACACAACACACAGGGAGCAGCCCTATGCACTAGCCTATGCACTAACTGTTCAGGGGAAAAGCACATGCCCATGGGGGACTCTGCCGAGGGCCATTTGATGCACAGCTAGAACCCACAGGAGCCTGACTAGGTATGGAGGGCCACTACCACTTTTGGGTTTGGGGTGGCACTGAGCCTGCAAAACAATGGATCTACCTTGGCACGTCTGCCCTGGCCAATGGGAACCCACAGACCACTTTCCCCATCCAGAAAACTCAGAAAGCGCACAGAGTCAGCTGAATGAGACTGTACTCACCCCCTTGTGGCTGCTGTGATGCCCTCAAGCACCCATCCAACTCAGGATATGCCACCGCCAGGATCTGGACATCAGGGGGGTCATGGTGCGACGGGCACCCCTTCCATGTTGGGAGGCAATCCCCAGCTGGGCCTTCTCCGTCTTCTTGGTCCAGCAGTGCAGGTCCTCCCATCTTTTGCAGCAGTGGGTGCTCCATCTATGGTAGACCCCCAGGGTCCGCACTTCATTGGCAATGGGATGCCAAATCCCCTTCTTCTGGTGGGTGCTGACCTAGAGGAATAGTGAAGTAAGAATGGATGTTACTCCACCGTCCGGTTCTTATTACTCATTGGCCACAAACCTCCCACCCTGGCCCAGAAAAACATATACTCACCATCCTCACATGCTGGCCTCTGCCCCCTGTCTCTTCCATCCAAGACACTCCATACATTCATGTGCCATCCACCATGCACACAGTGTACTCACCTGTTTGTCTGGAGGACGGTAGAGTAGCTTGTACTGGGGGAGGACCCCATCCACCAGTTTTTCCAACTCCTCCGCAGTGAAGACAGGGGCCCTTTCCCCAGACACTGTACCCATTGTCGCTTCCAGACTCAGGTCACAGCAGCACTTGCAGTGTAGGTCCTCTCCTGTTGAAGGTCAGGTATCAAGTGAGTGAACAGATAGAAAATGGCCATCACGTCTGCGGAGGTGCGTACTGTCACTGCCGGCGTACATCATCATTGGCTCCTGGAACTCATAAGGCCCAATGATACCCAATGCTGAATTGCGCCGCGGTCTTCAACCGCCTACAGCAACGCTGCACAATGCCAGTGCAGTAACCTCATTTCCCCTTGTCCCTCCTTACAGGTCAGACAGCCACCATTTCAGGGGGGCACATGGCAGGGCAACTAACTGCGTCACAGCACTTTTGGCCAGGAATACGGACAGAGAGCACCACACACCGATTACATCATGATTGTCCTAAACAGCCTTGTGAAACGTATGTGGTGTATGACCCTCTGCTCACCCTTCTCCTCCATAGGGCACGTCCGCTGGGGCAGGTGATGAGATGGCATCATCCTCCAGTATACAGACCCCTGGTGGACCTGTCGACAATGGAAGACAGACAGATCATTATCAGCTACAACTTGATCGTGCCGCAATCCAGGAACTGTGTGCTCAGTTGGAGCCAGATCTGATGTCAGCTATCCGCCATCCCACAGGAATCCCCCCTCTAGTGCAGGTCCTGTCAGTACTCCATTTCCTGGCCAGTGGGTCCTTTCAAACAACAGTGGCCATGGCAACAGGGAAGTCACAGCCAATATTCACTGACGTGTTGTCCAGAGTGTTGTCTGTCCTGCTGAAACACATGCCCAGCTACATCGTTTTCCCTCAGGGGGAGGATTTGCCCACAGTGAAAGGTGACTTCTATGCCCTGGGACATATCCCCAACATCATTGGTGCCATTGATGGGACACATGTGGCATTTGTCCCCCCCTGCAGGAATGAACAGGTGTACAGAAACCGCAAAAGCTACCATTCTATGAATGTGCAGATGGTGTGTTTGGCAGACCAGTACATCTCCCATGTAAATGCCAAGTATCCTGGCTCAGCGCATGACGCTTACATTTTGAGGAATAGCAGCATCCCTTATGTGATGGGGCAACTCCAGAGGCACCGTGTGTGGCTAATATGTGAGCCCAAGGTCCCAACACAGTTGACATAGGTGTCTGGGTATGGGAGAGTCCCTAAGGGTTGGAGGATGTCTAAGGATGTCCCTCGATACTTGCAGGTGACTCTGGTTATCCCAACCTGTCATGGCTACTGACCCCAGTGAGGAATCCCAGGACAAGGGCAGAGGAGCGCTACAATGAGGCACATGGGCTAACTAGGGGGATAATAGAGTGCACCTTTGGCCTCCTGAAGGCCAGATTCCGGTGCCTCCATCTGACAGGTGGCTCCCTATACTACTCACCGTAAAACGTGCACCAGATAATCGTGGCATGCTGTATGTTGCACAACCTGGCTTTCCGACGCCAGGTGCCTTTTCTGCAGGAGGATGGGCCTGATGTTGGTCTTGTGGCAGCTGTGGAGCCTGTTGACAGTGAAGAAGAGGAGGCAGAAGAAGAAGATATAGAGACCAAAACAACATCATCATGCAAATCTTCCAGTGAGACACAGGTAAGAGGATGGCACTGCTTCTCACATATCATACTACTGTAGGACATTGCATGAATCTGCCTTCTTACCTCTGTGTATGGACTCTGACACGTCACTTTGGCTTTCCATTTCACAGATCTGGGTCCCACTTTGTGCTTTCTGCTATGTTTACTGCTGCCCAATAACTGTCTAACATTGGTACGTGAACATGAACATTGACATTTCTATATTTCTGAGAGGTTGCAATTACACATTTGTGAAAGTACAGACTGACTCCAGATTGATTTGTGTTTCAAGGGTGTTTATTTCTGTGCAAATAAGTGGGGGGGGGGTGTGCATTGGGCTGGGGTGATGGTGGAGGAATGTCCATGGTAGAGTCCAGTCTCTTGGTCTCACAGGTGCATTGTCCAAGGGGGCATAGGAAGTGGAGTAATGGCAGTTCAAATTTGTCAGGGTGACAAAGTGGGACAAAAGGGTAACAATCAGGAGAGTGTTATTTCCTGGCGGGGGTCTTGGCAATGTCCTCTGTCTTGTTCCTGGATCGCAGGGACCGTTTGCAGGGTGGTTCTCCTTCTGCAGGGGGTGGGGTGCTGGTGGCCTGTTGGTCCTTTGGCGGGACCTCCTGTCCACTAGCACCGGTGAAAGTAAAGAGCTGTTCATCATTCAGGCTAGTGTCAGGGGCCCGTTTGTGTGCCACTGTGTCCCTCATGGTGTTGGCCAGGTCTTCCAGCATCCCTGCAATGGTGACCAGGGTGGTGTTGATGGACTTCAAGTCCTCCCTGATCCCCATGTAGTGTTCCTCCTGCAGCCACTGGGTCTCCTGAATCTTGGCCAGTACCGTGCCCATGGTCTCCTGGGAATGAGGGTATGCTCCCATGATGTTGGAGAGTGCCTCGTGGAGAGTGGGTTCCCTGGGCCTGTCCTCCCCCTGTCGCACAGCAGTCCTCCCAGTTTCCCTGTTCTCCTGTGCCTTTGTCCCCTGAACCGTGTGCCTACTGCCACTGACCCCAGATCCCTGATTGTCTTGGGTTGGTGGGTTTGCCTGGGGTCCCTGTAGTGGTGGACACACTGTTGATTGACGTGTCTTGAGGACAGAGGGATGGGCCCGCTGGGTGGGTGCTGTACTGGTGTTTCCTAAGGGGGGAGGGTCTGTGGTGGTTTGTGACTGTGGCAGGGTAACCGACTGTCCAGAGGTCCCTGATGGGCCGGGCTGGTCATCTTGATCCAGGCGTGCAGAGCTGCTGTCATCACTGTGGGCCTCTTCTGTCAGGGGACTGGATATGTCTGGCACGTCCTGTCCGGTGACGTTGGGTAGGGGTCCTGTTGGGGTGTAAATGCATAGTTATTGTATCTGTGTGGGCCATCTTGTGCAATGGGTGAGCTACCCTCTAATCCTGTGCTTGCATTATTGTGTTTGCCCTTGTTTGATTAGTGATTATGGGGTCTGGGTGGGTATCTATACTGGACATGCTTTGGTGATGGGTGTCTATGCAGAGGTGTTGCATGCAGGGCTTGGTATTGGGATGGGTGGGTTGTGATGGTGGGGCACATGTGAGGTGTTGGAGTGATGGGGGTTAGGGTGGGGGTATGAGATGGCATGCAGGTGGGGTGAGGGATACAGTAGTAAAGATATGACTTACCAGAGTCCACTCCCCCTGCTACTCCTGCAAAGCCCTCAGGATGCAGTATTGCCAAGACTTGCTCCTCCCATGTTGTTAGTTGTGGGGGAGGAGGTGGGGGTCCACCGCCAGTCCTCTGTAGTGCTACCTGGTGTCTGGATATCACGGAACGCACCTTCCCCCGTAGGTCGTTCCACCTCTTCCTGATGTCATCCCGTGTTCTGGGGTGCTGTCCCACTGCATTGACCCTGTCTACGATTCTCTGCCATAGCTCCATCTTCCTAGCAATGGAGGTGTGCTGCACCTGTGATCTGAAAAGCTGTGGCTCTACCCAGATGATTTCCTCCACCATGACCCTGAGCTCCTCCTCAGAAAACCTGGGGTGTCTTTGAGGTGCCATGATGTGGTGTGGGTAATGTGTGAGGTGATGTTCGCTGTGCTGTGTGATGTGCTGTGTTGGGGTGTTTTTGTATGAGGTGCGTGGATGTTGTATGAGTGATGGCGTTGTGTGCCTGTGGATACTGGTGTTGGGTTTGCTATTCTCTCTCTCTGCTTCTTCACAAAAATGTAGTTGTAAGGGGTTGTGGGTAATGTGAGTGTGTGTATGTGTATCAGGTGTGTGTATTTTGAATTGTCCAATGTGGTTGTGTTTTATAAGTGTGTGTGTATTTTGAGCACAGCGGTATGTACCGCCAATGTGGGTGTCTGTGTGGTGGTGGATTATGAGATGTGGGCCGTAACACCTGTAGCGGATTTCCGCCGCTGCCACAGTATGTTGGCGGCCTTCTGCACGGCGTTAAGCGGGATTTACCTCCAGGGTTGTAATGAGGGCTATAGTCATAAACAGACTGCATTAAGGCTGTTGATCCTGATACTCCAAGTCCTGTGATGCCTCCAGTTCTCCTTCCTCTGATCGTGGTGAGTGCTGCCAAGTCCCCCTGTGTGTGCTCTGTGTAAGCAAGTGCTGCAACTGTTCAGGGTCACCAGGGATCGTGGCCTTCCCAACCACTGACACCTGCAGACGAGCAGTGTAAAACATAGCATACTCCAGATTCACTTACTGTAGCGTGCTCTTAGCTAGAATAAACTGCCTCCACATGTCCTTACCTTGCTATGTGAAGTCCAGGAAAATGGCAGTTCAGCATCCTCGTGGTAGAGCACCCACAGCTCCCAGGACCTGCAAAGCGCTGCATCATGGTCCCTGTAGTTCAACAGCCTAATGATGATCGGGCGAGGTCTCACCTCCAGCACTGGGTGTGACACCAGGGAAAGGTCAGAGTATGGCTAATGACCCAGAAGATCTATGGACAGTTGTTCTACATACTTCTCCATGTTGCTAATGTTTGTGGATTCAGTCAGTCCTACAATTTGGAGATTGCTTTGATGCAATCGGGCTTCGAAATCCTCAGCTTTAGCGTGTAGGGATGATAGCACCTTCTCCAACTGTTTCTAGGAAGCAGAGGCAGTGACCTGTTTATCCTTGACCTCAGATGTATGTCTCTCTACCATGTAAAGACATTCTGCATGCTTGTCCAGGCGTTCCAACATCTGATCCATCAGGAGAGTCAGCGCATCAATCTTGCCATCGATTTCGTGAGGGTGGGCAGCATGGCAGTTAGAATCTGCTGCAGCTCACTACCCATATCCGGTCCTGTATTGTCCCAACCAGATCTGCTGCTCATTCATTGAGGGGCTTGGGTGTTTTCTGTGACTCAAATTCAAGCTTAGGTTGTTTTTTATCTACTTTATCTATTATGGACAGTTGCCACCCAGGGCCCCGCAAGAGGTACCACCAGCAGTACCAATTCCACAAGACACTGTTCTAAGAGGAGGCACAATATCTTGTAGTGCCCTTTGTTGTATATTAGGCATTAAGAATAAGGCTAGGTCAAGCAAATGAGTCAGCATCTGCCAATATCTCTGCATGGCCCTTCCAATGCATCAGGGGCTGTAGTGCTGCAACTGTAGGCTCACCTAGTCTCCATGCCTGTCCAGCCTTTGGCCCTGCACACCTGGCACAATCGGCCTGGCCGAGTCAGATGGCAAAACCAGGATCTGCAGGGTCAAGTAGTTTATTCAGCACTCGCTTGGCCTGATGAAATGTATTACATTGCAACAGTGTCTGGTAAGAGCCTACTGCACCCAGTATCACTGCTGCTAGGTCTTGGTTCTAGCCAATCATCTCACAGGGATCCTGCAGGGGCAGGCCCTCATTCTGTGTATTTAACACACAACCAAGGGTGCCAGACTCTCCCATCACCCACTGCACATTGATTGGAGGGTGACATCGTCCAACATGGCTTTCGGGTCACACCGGCACAGCAACTGCCAAGAGCAGGTCTCCAAAGTGGCACCAGGAGCAGGCGCTTCAAACATGCTTTCAAATGATGACAGGACCCGACCACTGGTTGGAACAGCTGGGAAGCCAAGGGCACGCCCCATACCAGGTCTGATCAGCAAGGTGGTGGGCCCCCCTGTGCAGTCAGTGGGAGCCTCGGGGTAGGAGCAACAAAGTAAATCCAGCCTCCACTGCACAGCAAAGGGGCCTCACAGCCCACTCTCATTTCCGGCCTTGCAGCAGCCAGCAAGCAACAGCTCCAGCCTCCCAGCCTCCATTTTATGGCATAAGTTTGCCAACAATGCCAGCACTGCTGGCTTAGGCCATTGATAAGATGTCAGTGGCAGCTGATTATGTCATCCGTGCACCAGAATGATGTCAGACTGATATGTAGCCAAAGGAGCTCACCAAAATAGCGCTCATCTTCAGCTCATCCAAGCTACATCCCAAAAATTACATCTTATCTTGACAGACAGGCATTCCATCCATGGGATTGTTAATAGCAACTAGCCCGTAATACAATATGTAAAACAGTTCTAGCTTGATAGAAACTCATTGTTCATTCATGGAATTTCTGTTGCTTAAACTACCTTTAATCTATAACATAATTCCAACTTCTCAACTTCACTTACAGTTGAATTAGGATAGATGTGATTGTTCATCGAAGATATAGCCCAGCTCAAATCATCCTTACTCTCCTTGTACAAAAGAGATATTGGTAGTTTTTTGTCAACACTGACCCAATGGCAACTTTGGAGTTGAAGAATGTGTTCAATAACTAATCCCTTCAAATAAATAGTATTCTCATGTCTATCTGGAGTTCACAATAATTCTCTCATTAAATAAATGCTGAGCCCCAGATTTACCTAGATTCAATGCAATATAGTGCAACATCCAAATTTGCGGTGCTATACTGCACAAATGTGACACCTTGGCTAATGTCTTTTCTTGAGATTCCTCCAATCAGACACCAGTCTTTGATTTAGCAGGCTGCAGTGCCTTGAGTCATTATTGAATGTACCTTGAGTCAAACAAAATCCATTTCTGCATCTGTCTTCCTTGAGTGGGACACAAATCCTTTCTGTAGCAGGCAGCAGTAGCTTAGTTCACTGCGAGAGGACCTTGTAGTAAAGAGCAAATAGTTTCCCCAATCAGCGGATTCTAGGTTATTACTAGAGGTCTGTGGAGTCAGATATGCCATTGTTATAATCAGGCTGTAGTGCACTCTGTCAATATTAGAGGTTAAATGTTTTCTGCAGCATGCTCCCATGAGCCAGATGAAATTATTTTCTGTAACAGGGCACAGTATCTTAGCCTGCTACTCATGCTGACATTTTTTAGCTGATATCAGGTACTTGTAAGTTGAAACAAACAAATAGGGAATACATAGAAAATGAAGTAGAGCATTGGGAATTAGGAAGTGAGATGAATAACTACATGGCCAACATCTGTTAACTATGTAACAGCACAGCAAAATTATATTTTTTTTAAATTATCTGATGTCAGCAGTTAAAATATCCAACTCACCATACCAAAAAATGTGTCCTCAGTTAGATACTGATCCATTTCTAAAGCGAGCTGCAGGTCTTTGGGTCATAGGCCTGGGCGGAGTTCACTGAGTTCTACTTCATAGAATTCCATGGATAAGGGAAAAAACTCGGTGGAATTCTGTGGAGTCCCACCTGGTGATGGTGTGCCGCTAGCCCTACCCACCCTGGCAATGAATGCGCCCCATCTCTGATGTGCTAAGCAGGGTCTGGCCTGCTTAGCACTTCCGAGATCGGGCGCCTTCAAGCCAGGGTCTAGGCCCGCCCTTAGGCAGCCACAGCATGCCATTTCAGCCTGCTTATCTCAACCTTACCACACCTGCACACTTCCCTTCACCAACTGCCCTCCTTCACAAACTTGGTACAGAGGGCCATGCACACCCCCTGTCTTGCACCAGCCCTGCAATCGCTTCCACTGCACATATGCACAGCCTAGGACCGGCCTTTCTTTAGGGCCCAGCACTAGCATCCGCAAACCAGCTCAGCACTAGCAGCCTGACTGTCCTCCAGTCTCCAGCTCTCTTTGCTGGCCTCAGCACTGTATCACCATAAGACCACTTTGGGGAGATAGGTTCTTTTCAAGTGGAGATCTGATGGCAAGTTTCTTTTTTTCCCAGCACAGACCGCCCTGTCCATGCCATGTGTCCCCAGAAGAGAAAGAAAAAATAAGGGCTTACCTAGGTCCGGGGGATTCGTATTGCAAGCGGTTTGGCTCTCTGCCTCCTTCTGGCCCCTACTCCCGGGCAGAGGAAAGTGAAAGGAGGGAGGGAGGTCTGGATCCGGTGCTGACACCAGTGCAGCCCCTCAGCAGCAGCAGTGCCATGCCTTGCCACCACTGATGTCATCTTCATACAGAGTGTGTACTGCAGCTCAGTTATGGGTCAGACACAGCGCAAGCGCAGACTGGGCTGCAGTGTGCACGTGGTGAATTCCACTCTTCTGCAGGAGCTACTGGAGTTTGTGTCCAAACTTGCCAAAAATTCTGTTAACTCCGCTAGCAGAGCGGAGCTCACCACCCAACCCTACTCATTATCAAAAGTCAAATACAGTTTTTTTTCTTTGCAAAATCAGTTTGGAAAACATCCTACTCTCTTCTTTCAGATGCTGAGGTATTTGTTGTGGAACAGTACACAGCTGGTTTGTAAGAAATTGAATAGAATGAGCAGAATTAAAATTGCATTGCTCAAAACAGCATTCCATATTGTTTCTGTTGTTAGCAAGTTTAGGTTAGTTTTCTCTTCACAGAATTTGCAAAATAATATTTTACTTGCATCACTTATTGCATAGTTTATTTCTTACTGTTCAAATAATGAAAAAAGACTGTACATTTTCAAGCTTCCTCCTTTTGTTGTAATGTATGGCTTGACAGTGTTGTACATGACATCCTTATGCCAAAACCATTATTCCTTCCTTAATGTGTGTCTTCATGTAGTACTGCAAAAACAATTACTAGTTCTTTTTTTTCTTTCACTGATTTTGCAGTACAAGGAAAGGTATCACAGGACAGAGTATTAAGAAAGCGAACATGTATTATGTAAGGGCCAGATCTACAAGAATCTGGTGCAGCGTGGTGCTGCACCAAAAATTGTAGCACCACGCTGTCCAAATTTTGAAGCACAGGGATGTGCTGTATTTACAAGTATACAGTGGACATCTGCATTTCCCCCTGCGCTGGTGCTAAATTAGGCAGCCTGTGCCAACACAGATATCCTTGCACCATAGTGCAATGGTGCCTGTGTTGAGGGGAGTGATTGTTTATGTGCAGGAAGGGACACCTACCTGCACATAAACAACCATTCATGACCTTTTGTTCTTTTTATGTGTGCTGCAGAATGCAGCACACATGGAAAAAGCAAAAAATGAGTAGGAATAAAAGTATTTCTCCTCATTGTGCCATGCTAACACCACCCATAAGAGAAGTCAGGCAAGAAGAACCTCATGCTTGTGTTGGCTGAACAGTGAAGTTTTTGAAGAACAAAGAGAGGCACCGGGCTACATAACCAACTGCCTCACACACATTATTTAATTTTTGGAGTTCCCCAAAAATAGCAATAGAAACAAAAACAAAAAGAATAGATTACCCAACAAGTGAAAAGCATATAATTAGATCCACATAGAGGTATGGAAGGGAGTCACCCAGGAGAGATATGGATAAACAAAGAAATGCTAAGAAATACATACACTTGCATCAGTTGTTCTCAAAAGCCTTTTTTTGGGTAAGTTACATATAATGCTCAGCTCACACAGTGGAAATGCAAAGGATACAGACAAAAAAAAAATCTGAGGAGTCTATCCCAAAGAACATGGCTGGTAACTAAAAACCTGAAGTGTAAGGACAGATTGCACACATAAATTATGTGACCTGACATTTGATTGGTGTGACTACTACTACTGCTACTACTACTAATAAAAATAATGATAATAATAACAATATTAAAAACAATAATAATTTGTATATATTGTTAGGCTATGTACCACGCCTTACATGTCTAGATACTCTAAATCATGGATTTCACTGTTATTAAGTGTACGACTGTACTAATCACACGTATGTGGGAAAATATATTTATTTCCTGAAAACTAAGATGTGATTTGGTTATGGTTGTGTAGGTGCTTGAGAAGTGATGGGCAAATTTAATGCTCAACCGGTAGGCATTTACAGTGCTAAACACATTGATAGCATTCTTTGTCTTGCTTTGCTCCATGTGAATGCTCACTCAAAATCTTCATGAGTAAACCCCAATACATCAGCCAGACTGACCAATACACATCAAATGCTCATCATCAAGAATTGTACCACCTTTGGGTGAATTCTGAGGCATATGTATAGCACACATCAATTTATGTTATAAAAAGGGGAGGGATGAACAATATGGTCTGACTCAGGACATTGGATACACAGCCTCACTACATCTATGGCACTTATCCAAGTGATTAATCACAAAATAGGATAGCCCATTAGAAAGGTAACCATATGCTAATAAAATATTGCAGAACCACTAGGTCACCATGCTCTGATCAACAGCAACAAGTGGGTCAGGAGAGGTAGGATTTTCCCACATCATGGCAGATCAAGATTGTTCAGAAGATATAACTTCTATCTACTAATACCCTGGATGTGGTTGAGGAATGAGAGGTTGAACTCACATTACAATGTGCTCACTCCCATGCTGTGTTTGTCCATGTCAAGTTACGTGACTCAGGTTCCCTGAATATATCTCTTGCACTGTTCAATATAAGAAGTACCTCTAAATGTGGATGGCAATATGCAGCTGAATTTGAGGACCATTATGGAGTTCAACTCCCTTCATACTAACTACTCACTGCTATGATCGTCCAGTGTACAACATGAGAGTTGGTCTTCAGAATCTATACCCAATTAATTAGATTAACCATGCCCCTTTGCTGTAAAACAAGGACACAATGTGGTGAGTGAGAGTGCTTGTTATTTGCATGCCGTCTGCCACAAAGGGCCGAAATTGGATTTGCCCAAGCATAAATACATGTGTAGAAGTACATTTAGAATTAGCATTACTGTGATATGGTATTGGGCAATTGTGTAAGAAACATTCTGAGGCATGATTAGTTTTGCTATTGGTGCATCTGACAGAGAAACAGGAAAAAATCAGCAGCCAAGAGAAGAAGGCCATTGACCACATCACAGGAGGAAGATAGGCATGAGGTTATAGAAAAGGAGATTGAGTGATACACAGTTATTTTGGAGCAGTCATTATGCTAGGCAGCACCACAAATCTGACCAACACAGTGAAAGTGGAACATTCTGCACCAGGGAACAATGTTGCTGCACTAGGGGGTATGACAATAAAATCTCCCGAACCTGTAGCCAACTCTTCTGTTGCTCCTCAATTCAAACCACTTGCCTACCTCATGACTTCAAGAAAATAGCTAGCAGGTTCTGTCCCTTGTGCTTTTTCTACTGCTCACTCTGTCCTTCATCCGTATTTACATCTCTCCTCAATGAATCATTCTGAGAGGTCATCAACTACTTTCTGGGCTACCAAATCTCTTGAAGCCTAAAGCAGAGTGGGGCAGAATTACTGAAATAATTTTTCAAAGATTCCATTTGTTGCCCAACAAAGGTAGACAACTTGCTTGTTTTCTTCCTTGCCTGATGTTTTGTTTTAGTCTAAATCTTGCACCCTTCAACACAAACTGGTATCATTAGTTTTAGCCATCTTCAGTGCAATACTTTCCCCCACCTGGATATCAAAGTGAAGGTTCTGGGTCAAAGTTCCCCTGCCAACTACCTAGTGCCTAAGGAGACCGATGGATGGATGCATGCAAACTACACAATCACACATCACACCTTTTTTTCTCCTCATCAACCTTATTGTGTGATCTGGAAGAGAAAGCATGAAGGTGAGGTAGTGCAGAAGGCAAACAGGAAAGAAAATAGTAATGCCTGTGGAAGACAGTCATATGTGAACGGACAGAAGAACTGGAGGGCATAGAGGACATTCCAAACATGGTCTTTCCTAGAAGTGGAATGTCGGCGAGAGCAAGATGAAGACACAAGCGAAACCAAAATTCTAAACTTAGACCAAAAGTCTAACCTTCCTACAACTAAAGTAAGACTTTTGGTGTAAACTTAGACTTTTGGTCTAAATTTTCCTTTTGAATTGGGCCCTGGCAATATGCTGGAGTCATTGTATACTGTCATTTTGACAACTTTCCAATGTAAAGAAATTAGTCCTGATGAAATCGGGGCTGACAAAAACTACATGTGGAGAAAATGCCAAAATGATGAAGTACCATTTGTACGAAAATAGCATTTTTTGT
Organism: Pleurodeles waltl; assembly: GCF_031143425.1. Lineage (NCBI taxonomy): Eukaryota > Metazoa > Chordata > Amphibia > Caudata > Salamandridae > Pleurodeles > Pleurodeles waltl. The sequence continues at coordinate 921,130,649 of NC_090447.1, forward strand.
GTAAAAGGTATATGTCATCAACAAAAAGGTAAGAAGTTAAGAAAAGGAGGATCTAGAGGATGAAAATCAATGGGTTTGGCGTAGTAGCAAAAGTAAAATTTAACAAGAATTAGTAAATTAATTAGGTTTCGTCTATGTGATTAATATTATTTTTTATTGTTGTAAGATTTAGCTTGGTGAGTAGCAATATAAGTTACTGAAACTCCATATAAGTGTTATGACTTATTTATTGAGAAATCCAATTTGTTGTGCAATCACTGGTGAGCATATAATGCAGGGAGTGTTAATTAAAGTTACCAATAATGCTTGGCCCATTGCTTATGTGTGTATACATTTATATTTAAATTAATAGTTTAATTTTGTATTCCACTAGCTTTTCACTTCAATTTGTTTGAAATGTATTTGTAACATTGCATATCAAGTAAGAAAGCTGTTTGATATACACTCAGGTTTGGCTTTCCAGGGACTCTCCATCTCAGCAGTGCCTGCACATTTGTGACCAATAATTGGGCTAGGAAATTACTGGAGAGCGTCCTATCGATGTGAAAAGTGTGAAACATATCTACCCGCACATGCACAGGGATAAATGTCATTATCACCTCCCTCTGGATTGGGAATGTATTTGAATTGACCACAGCTTTGCATGGGGCCTCAGTTGTTTTACTGCACTCAGGCCCAACCTAGCAACCTCGTAACAGTTTGCGAATCTGGTATCATTGGGAGGACCCAGGAATACCACCAAGCAGATATCAGAGGTACTTCCTGCAAAGTAGACAGTGCAAAAACATATGGTACACGAAATAGAACAATCCCCATTACCCTCCAGAAGAGGGTGTATAGTAGATAGACGTATGGAAAAGACGAAAATGATGAGGGAGATACCTCCCAGCCCCAGGGATGGAGATCACCCACCTACCCGCACTCCTCAAGCACCTGTGTCCGACTGCCACAGAGAGGATGTGTCTTTCTCAGGGATGCTGTTGCAGAATGAGAAAATGCCCACATGGGCGACAGGGGCCACAACACCAGCTGGTGCACAACCTAGCAGAGAAGTGTTGACAGCTGGCGTTCACCGAAAGTGCTGCATACTGATTGTGTTGGGTGGATGTTCACTGCCTCCTTGCTCAGGAATGTTAGACCTGACAACCCCCAATTTTTTGTCTGACCCCCTCCATTTTTCTGATCCTGTTTTTGCTGGTTTTCTGACTCTGCACTCTTTACCACAGCTAACAAGCGCTAAAGTGCATGTACTCTCTCCATTAAGTATGGTAACATTGGCTCATACCCAATTGGCATATTTAATTTACCTATAAGTCTCCAGTAAAGTGCACTAGAGTTGTCAAGGGCCTGCAAATTGAATGCTACAAGTGGACCTACAGCACTGATTGTGCCACCCATATATGTAGCCCCTTAACCATGTCTCAGGCCTGCCATTGCAAGGTCTGTGTGTGCACACATTTAAAGCTACTTGCCAAGCCTTAAACTCCCCTGTTTCTACATATAGGTCACACCTAGATGGTAGGCCCTAGGTAACCCATATGGCAGGGTGCTATGTAAGTAAAAGGCAGGACATGTACCTATGTGTTTTACATGTCTTGGTAGTTAACAACTCAAAAATGGGTTTCTCACTACCCAAGGGCCTGCTCCTCTCATAGGCCGTCATTAGTACTGCCCTTATATACTATTAAGTGCTAGATTCTGATCTGAAAGGATTAGCTCTGTCATGTTTAGTATAGCCTGAACGGTAATAGAAAATCCTGCTTGCTGGTGAAGTTGGATTAAATATTACTATTTTAGAAATGCCACTTTTAGAAAGTGGACATTTCTCTGCACTTACTACCATCTGGGCCCTACAGCCTGTCTCCAATCCATGCCCGGTCTGTCCTGGATCGACACAACACCTGATCCTTTTCAGCAGTGCATCAAGGGTTTTCAATGCATAATCCCTGGGCTTCCCTGCATCACAGTGAGGAACCAAAGCTGTGCTCCTGGAAATCAACATATCACCTTGTAGCGTGGAAAGAAACAACACATTTCTGTGCCACACCTAACGATCTGACGCAGCAATTTATTTTTCAAGACATCTCCTCCTCTGTGGCCCCTGTGAATCGTTATTTTTGATGCATCCCAGGTATTGTGTGTTGCAACAATACAACCACTGATTCTTACGGATTGAGACTCATTTAAACCTTTAAAAAGTGATATTTTGACTTGTGCATATTAGGGGCCATATTTATACTTTTTGACGCAAAACTGCGCTAACGCAGTTTTGCGTCAAAAAAATTTGCGCCGGCTAACGCCATTCTGAAGCACCATGCGGGCGCCGTATTTATTCAATGACGTTATACGGCGTTAGCCGCCGGCGCTGCCTCGTGTGCATGAAAAAAAACGACGTACACCAGGCAGCACCGGCGTAGGGGGATATGGAACTTGGGCACCAAAAAATGGGGCAAGTCAGGCTGAGGCAAATTTTTCGCCTCAACCCGATTTGCGCCATTTTTTCCGACTCCCAACCCCCATAGAAATGACTCCTGTCTTAGCAAAGACAGGAGTCATGCCCCCTTGCCCAATGGCCATGCCCAGGGGACTTCTGTCCCCTGGGCATGGTCATTGGGCATAGTGGCATGTAGGGGGGCACAAATCAGGCCCCCCTATGCCACAATTTTTTTTTTTTTAAAACACTTACCTGAACTTACCTTAATGTCCCTGGGATGGGTCCCTCCATCCTTAGGCGTCCTCCTGGGGTGGGCAAGGGTGACAGGGGGGGTCCCTGGGGGCATGGGAGGGCACCTCTGGGCTCCTTCCGAGCCCACAGGTCCCTTAACGCCTGCCCTGACCAGGCACTAAAAAACGGCGCAAAAGCGGCCGTACGTCATTTTTTTTGACCCGCCCACTCCCGGGCATGAATTTTGCCCGGGAGTGTAAATACGGCGCACATTCCTCTGAGTCAATTTTTTAGACGGGAACGCCTACCTTGCATATCATTAACGCAAAGTAGGTGTCCACGCAAAAAAATGACGCAAACTCCATGGACTTTGGCGCTAGACGCGTCTAACGCCAAAGTATAAATATGGAATTAGTTTTGCGTCGGAATTGCGTCAAAAAAAATGACGCAATTCCGGCGCAAACAGAGTATAAATATGCCCCAAGATTTCTTGACGTTTGGGTCTTATTTTATTCAGAAAACTATTATCTATTGTCTCAAACTGGTGTGGGGTACTTTTTGTGGTGTTTTCACTGTGTTACTGTATGAGTTAATGCACAGATACTATACACATTTCCTTCAAAGTTAAGCCTTCATAAGATAATTTGGATTGGTTTGTGACTTACCCTGACTAGGATTGTGCTCCCTACTTGGACAAGGATGTATACCTCTGCCAACTAGAGACACAATTTCTAACAAGTAGAAGAAGCACTGTGCGCCTGCTTTGTGGAAGGATGCCTGACTTGCTGCTTGCCTATGGTCTCACCTCCCACATCTTCTCAAAGCACCTGGCCAAAGTGACAGTGACAGTTGTTGTCTCTGTGCTTGGGGGAGTGCACTGATGTCTGCGTGCACCAGCAGCTTGTCTGAGTCAGACAGGCTCTCAAGGGCGCACCGTGTATATGGTGCGTGCTACAGAACAGAGTGAGAAATAATATATTTCACTGTGCTGTAATAAAATGTCATCCTTCTAAAATAATGTGCCCCTTTCTCATTGTTGTGTAGCAGCACTTATAAGTGTGTCAGAAATAATATGTTTTATGACAATATGACAACAGCAATAACATTCGAAGTCAGTGTCCAGTATGACCGACATCTTTTGGATGACATAGGTATTTTATTTATACGCATCACGAGGAACACTACAAACAAAAATTGTGTGTAGTAACAACTGGGACAAGCCTAAGAAAACAAATACAACCATGGAGCTCACAGGGCAAGGAGTTATCACACAATTAACCTGAGCCGGATGTATGGAAGACTTGCAATACCAGCTCACCTAAAATTGCACCAATATCGGGTTTGAAACAGTGCCGGCCTTGCAACAAAAGGGAGCACTAGAATGGGTGTCTGCTTTGGCCCAGGGGAATTGGTGAGTGCGTGCTGCCCCTAGGGGACTTGTGAGTGCTGTAACCAAAGCGGATGAAAACAGTGGTTGGGCGTCAGGATGTTGATAATGACAAACACGAGGAACAAGCATTGGTAAATGGAAGAAAATAGTGTGACAGCCAAAAGAAATGAAGGAAAAGTAAGTGGCAAGCACAGGAACCAATGAAACCAATGAAAGCAAGGATGATAGGAACTAAGACCCTTTTAAGCTTTATATTAAATACAAGCGCAGGGCAGATGAAACCTAAAAAGGTGGGTAAAGTAGGAGTTTTCAAGCTGTATAGGCATTAAAGAATGGGAAGGGGAGATAAAAGAATAGGATGCAGTGCAAGGGAAAAAGGGAAGAGACAGTAAACTGGAAACCACTATAAATGGCGAGTTAAGGAGTATAAACCTCAGTGAAAAAACATATAAAACATTAACAAATTAATATTTCTTCACTACTGCTGTTCTCCAGATTGATTTTGTCAAACTGAGGAAAATTATTTTCAAAGAAAATGTTGCCAAAAAAGATATAATTAATAAAAAATCACCTGAACCATTTTATAAGTATGCATTTTACCTAAGCGTGGGAGAAATGTAAAATATGCTGGCTTAATACAATAGGAGTATTTCAGGGAATTTCATGACACATTAATCAAACAAAATTCCAAAAATGACACCACTGTGACATTTCACATAACATTTGCAGTAAAAATGTACTGCAAATAGTGAAGTTCAATGTAAAAATCTGTTGCAAATGTACGGAAAGTTATTTATGGGGCTTCTGATAAATTTGTCCTTGTGCCAAAAATTTACAAGAAGGATACAATTTCATGCTAAAATAAAAAATAAAGTGATTGAGTTGCATTTCTGCCAATTATGCATATTCTGCCTAATTTCACAGTAATTTAATGTAATTACACAAAAGGAAATTATTTTAATATTGCACATCCCTAATACTGTCGGAGAAAAATACAACAGGGGACATTCCCTGAACTGGCATACAAACAGGCTAACTTGCTTGCCCCACTCTTTTGCAGCATGATGCAGATCTGAAAAAGCTTTGACTAGAATTAGATTTGTACTAGAGGCATAGACAAACTCAGAACATTCATATGAACTGGATGTGTGATACCCACTGCAGCGCACAATTAATTGTTTTCAGAAAAATGCACATTTCCCCTTTTTTTTTTTTTTACAATATCTTTTATTAATTTTCAAAATAAGGGTTAACATTCCGATTTGCAAAGTCTTAAATACTCCCCAACTGTTCCCTCCCTCCCTTCTTACATCCAGCAATCATTATATTTCTTGTTTATTTCCTAATACATAATTGAGTACCGTATAGTGAGTCCATGTTTCTTCAGGTCATTAACTTCTTGTCATGTACTTTGAGAGGCTTCATCAGAGCTTAACTCTGATACGTGTTGTGAGTGATCTGATTCTGGTTCTTCGGGGTATTTACGTTTGTCTATTATTGTGTCCCATTGGCTTGCGGTGTCTTTGGGTCTCCTTCCTAGGGCTGCCTCTCTATGTAATATATGTCCTTCTGTTTCCGCCCACTTTAACACTGCACTTAACCATCCTTGTATTTGAGGGCCAGTCGGTGCTTTCCAGTGACTTGTTATTTCTCTTTTAGCTAGCAATAATGCTAAGTCAATAAATGTATTAGTTGTTTTTTTGTTAGCTGGGCGTGGAAAGTCCCCCAACAGTGCTGACATCGGGTAAGGTTGCAGTCTGCATTCCGTTATCGTTTCCAAGGTTTTAAATACTTCTATCCAGAATGGGACTACCTACTGGCATTTCCAAAGCATATGCTCTAGTCCTGCTTCTGGTTCCTTGCATCTGGGGCAGTTATTTCTGCTGGAGGAGAACATTTTGGCTACGGGGAGTGAGATAGGCTCTATGGTAAATGTACATGTTTATTAGTTTAAAACAAGCATTTCTTGATACTGGGTATATATGTGCTGTAATTCTATCCCATTGCTGTGGTTCTATCGTGGTCTCTAGTTCAGTTTGCCATTTTAGTCTAAGGTTATCTAGTTGGGTAAGAGTGTCTTTTTGTAATGTTTTGTATAGTGTGGATACCAAGCCTCTATCACCTCCTCTGGTACAAATAACTCTGCAGCCCTCATGTGTGGGTGGTTCTTGTGTTCCCTGTTTCCAGGTTCTTAGAATGGTTCTAGTTATTGCCGAGTATATTATGAATGTCCCAGGAGGAATATCAAATTGCGCACGTAATTCGGCGAAGGTCCTAAGTTGCCCATTGTGGTATAAGTCTCCCAGTGTGGTGATATTGTGTCTGATTAGTTTGGTTTCCTAACAGACTTACCAGGCTCGTTATTGGAATGTCAGGTGCGTATGGAGTGTGCAGATGTGAGCATCTGACTACTCTTTCCCAGTAGAATTTGACTGCTTGCCAGTCTGGGGGCAGTGAAATCCCCACATTGTGTACCCCTGATCTGGCCATTCTGGCCAGTGGTTCCACTGCTATGGCGAATAGTAATGGGGACAGTGGGCAGCCCTGTCTGGTGCCTCTACTGATTATATAGGAGTCTGAGATTATTTTGCCCGTACGTACCCGTGCTGTAGGTTTCGTGTATAGCAGTTGAATCCATTTCACAAATTCAGGCCCGAGGCCCAGTTTCAGCATTACTTTTTCCAGATAGTCCCATCGTAGACTATCGAATGCTTTCTCTATGTCAACGGAAATTATTGCGGCCTGTTGTAGGGATTGTGAACTCGATTGGATAATTGATATTAGTCTCCGTATATTCTGCGCAGTGTTGCGCTGTGGAATGAATCCAGCTTGATCTTTATGGATTAGTTGTGACATGAGGGGCAGTAACCGGGAAGCTAATATTTTACTAAGTATTTTGGAGTCTAGGTTTAGCATGGAAAGAGGGCGGTATGAACGTACGTCTCTCATTGGTTTATTGGGTTTTAGTAGAGGGATCATAATCACCTCATTGGTGGTTAGAGGGAGGGTTTTCTTTTCTTTGGCTTCTTTATATAGGTTACATAACTGTGGGGCAAGTTGTTTGAGGAATACACTATAGAACTCCACAGGGAGACCATCTGCCCCAGGTACTTTCCCTCTGGCCATGTTTTGTATTGCAGTTCTAATCTCGGGTATCGAAATAGGTTCAGCAAGGGTTAGTGACTCTCTCTCCTCTAGGTGTGGGAGGTCGAGATCATCTAGAGATTTCACCTGAGAGGAGGTTAGCAGTTCTGGGGGGGGGGGGGGGCATATAGTTGTGCATAATAGTTTGCAAATCTTTGGTTAATTGCTTTTTGTTCAAATAAATGGTTTCCATCTATAACTTCTATTTCCACTGTCATTGATTGCTGTTTCGGGGGTGCCGCCATCCAAGCTAGGAGTGAGCTCGCTTTGTCCCCTTCTGTGTGTTGTCTATCTAGATATTTCTTATAGTCAAATTTACATAGTGTTTCTGTGGCCTCCGCTACTTTCTCTTTAATAGATGTGATGTCAGAGGCAATTGCTGGGTGTTCGGGTCTCTGGCACTCTAGTTCTCTAAGGGTTCTCTCAAATTTTTGGATATCTTGTTCCAGAGATCTCCTCACCCCAACATTGTCTGCTATACATTTCCCTCGGATTACGGTCTTAAAAGCCTCCCATTCTATCGCCCTGCTAGTTGCTGTTCCCGTATTGATATTGAAAAAATCTTTGATGGATTCCGATATGGAGCTTTGGAAAGCTACATCCTCCAGCATTTCTGCCCTTAGTCTCCACGTCGGAATGCAGGTTCTCTCCCTCTCCCAGGACAGTGAAATCATGAATGGGTTATGATCAGAGAGAGTATGACACAGGTACTCTGCCGAGCACACTCCACTTTGCAACTCGGGGGAGGCTAGGAATGTGTCTAGTCTAACATGTAGGTCATGAATTGTAGAATGGAACGAGTAATCTCTGGTAGTGGAGTGGACGTGTCTCCAGCAGTCACTAAATCCCCACTGGTGTTGCCACTCCGAAAACTGTTTAGCTGTTTTAATGGTTGGTGATCTCTGTAGGTGGGGTGTGATCTATCAAGCAAAGGGTCCGCAATGCAATTAAAGTCTCCTCCTATTAGGGTGGCTTGGGTAAAGTTAGGACCTAATTCCCTTGAGATCCTAGCTAGGAAGGAACCCTGTTTCTGGTTTGGGGCGTACCCTCCTCATATTGTAATATCTCTCCCGCTAGTCTTCCTGTGATCAGGACATAACGTCCCTCTTTATCGAGTATCTCTTGGGTTTTTTGGAAGGGGACCCCTGGGGGTATCCAAATTAGAACTCCCCTGGCAAATGCTGAATAGGATGTTGCGAAAACCTGGCATCGCCATCGTTTCATCAGGGCGTTGATCTCTTGTTCCAGTAAGTGGGTTTCTTGTAATATTGCTATATGGGCGCCTCTCCTTTTAAGGTGGTTATAAATGTTATATCTTTTGTTCATATTGTTCAGGCCTCTAACATTCCAAGTAAGAATTTTGTATTTCAGGTGGGAATCCATATTACATGGTCAAAGTGATGTGTGTTGTGACCTCCCTTCCGAACCTTTCCCAGGGTCTTCTTTCTTCTTGCTTCCATATGGTACAATGTGATTAGCTTATTGGTCCTAGATGTAGTTCCCCTATTGTTCGAAAGTAAATTTCCCCAACTCTCCCCCTCCCTACCCCAGGACCGTTATTTAGAACTATCCCCGTCCAAACTTTTGAATCTAAGATTGGTAACTATTGGGTAAGGCAGTGTACCAGGGACTTCAAACCTATCTCTAGGTTGGACCTCCGGGACAAGTAAATTCTATTATATCTCAAACATTTCAAGCATACTTCTTGTCACATTTAGGTCAATGACTCTAAGTATTAAGTTCCCTCACAGAGAATGTTACAGTCTGTTGAAGCTAGGAGTCATTAGGCAATGTTAGTATTTAAATTGGAGTTCCCAACTGCTTCTTACTGTTCCTGTATTTTGTTCATTTCTTTGGAGGCATCTGGGTGACCTATATTTTTGTGTTTTCCCTCGAGTTCTTGTTATTTCCAGAATAAAGGATCAAAAAAGTTCTTCTGAGGACTTTGGTGTTACTTTTGGCACGCTGACTGAAGTTCCCTGGGAGGAAGTGGAGGTGTGGCCTGAGTTAGAGTCTTGGTCAGATAGTGATTCCATTGATCTCGTGGTGGCCAGGTTTCCTCCACTTATTATAGCTACTTTAGATACTGCTTCTAGTCTTTCTTTAGATGGTAGCTGGTCTATTGGTGTTCTTCTTGGGTTGCGGCTGATTGCATCATTCCGTTGTTTTTTGGCCGTCGTCTGTCTTTTTTTTTGTGGAGTGGGTGTGGGCTGTTCCATCGTTTCCAGCCAGTCCCACACTAGTTGGGGTGAAGTGAAGAAGTGAGTTCTATCTCCGTGTGACACTCTTAATTTGGCTGGGAAGAGCATAGCATATTGAATTCCCATGGTTCTGAGTCGTTTCTTGGCATCTCTGAAGGATGCTCTTCGCTTCTGAGTTTCTTTGGTGAAGTCTGGAAACAGCATTATTCGTTGATTATCAAGCATGATGTCCCCCTTGAGTCTTGCCTGAGAAAGGATGTAGTCTCTATCTTTAAAGTGCAGTAGTTTGGCCACCACTGGTCTTGGACCTGCTCCTGGAGGGGGGAGTCTGGTTGGCACTCTATGCGCCCTTTCGATTGTGAAAAATGGAGACAGCCCTTCTGGTGGGATTATTTGTTTTATCCAGTCTTCAAGGAACGCTTCCATGCCTTGTGATCCATGTTGTGATTTTTCAGGGAGACCTACTATGCGAATGTTACTCCTTCGGGCGCAGTTTTCGGCATCCTCAGCTCTAGTTTCAAGCTGCCTCACTCTAGTTGTTAGATTGTTCAGGTTGGTGGTGTAGGATTTTTGATCCGGAATCATTTGTTCCAGTGTTCTCTCGTTTGCACTTACCCTATCTGACAGTTTTCTATGAACATCTCTTAAGAGCGAGAGGTCCGAAGTCAGGGAGTCTATTTTTTGTTCTAGTGCTTCTCGGGAGTCATTTATCGCTGTTAGTATCGTGTCCAGCGTGGTTTCTGTGGAAGGAGAGTCAATGTTTGTTGTTCCTGCTTGTGTTTGAGGTGCGGGTTGAACCAACGCAGTTTTCTCTCGTTCAGGACCTTCTCTTTTCTTGGGTTTACCCATTTTGTAGTGTTCCGAGAGCCTGCTTGTTTTGATTAGGGAGCCTGTGTATCCGAGAGTTAAGTTCCCCTTTGATGTTGCTATAGATCGTTATTGTGAGGGCTGAAGGTCGGAGATAGTCCGTGGTCGTTATGCGTTTCTGGCTAGGGCGCTCTATCTGTTAGCGTTGGAACAGTCCGCAACTTTTATTTAATTTTATCCTATTTCCCTGGGTACTGGGTATTACTCTGCTGTACGGTATTCCTGCCTCTCTCACTGGGATAGGGTCTTCAGAGTTCCATTACCCTTGGAATCGTCAGATTCAGGGAGGGCCGTTGTGTTTAAGTCTCTCCATTCCTCCTTCGACTCTCTCAGATTCAGCTGCTCTCTTCGTACCCTATTTATGACTCTCTCATTTCCCGAGATCTTATTTCCCTGGGTGCTGGAAGTTAAACTGCAATAAGGTATTCCTACTTCTCCCTCTGGGGCAGGGTCTACCGTGCTCCTCCGTCTCTCGTAGCGCTAGAATTAAGGATGGCCGTTGTGCTTCGGTCTCTCTGTTCCTCTCCAGACTCACTCAGATCCAGTCGCTCTCTTCGCTCCCCACCTGCTCCTCGTCTCCCACTCGATCCCTTGATAGGATTGATTTGTCAGTTTCTGCTCGGGGGAGTACTCGATGTTAGTGTTGGAGAGTTTTGTTACTATTATTCAGTTGTATGCTAGGTGTTGGGTATTAAGTTGCTGTAAGGTATTCCTGTTTCTCCCTCTGGGGCAGGTTCTTTAGTGTTCCACCTCCCCTCATGTCGCCAGAATCAGTGTAGGCCGTCTCGTTTCGGTTTCACCGCTCCCTTCTCGACTCTTAGAGACCCAGTGGCACTGTGTTTGCATTTCCCTTCTTCCCCGAGTCCTCGGCTGGTTCTTTTGCCAATTTTTTAATTTTACCCTCTCTCCTCTTAAAGGTTGGAGGAAAGGGTGCAAAGGGGCTCGCACCTACCGGGGGTTTCAGGGGATGCCCAGCGCCGCTTTGATCGTCGTGGGAACTTTTCTTTTTTCAACGTGGCCTTACGGCCGCCATCTTGGATTTGCAGATCGGGATTTTCTTTTCTGGTTTTCTCCATTTTTTTTGTGCTTATTTGGGTATGCTATTCTCCCTGCATGTGCTCTGGATGTTCCGGTCATCGGAACTCTGTTTCTGTAGTTGGTTTAAGGCTATTTGCTGTCAGGGTAATATCAGGCCTGTGGACGCTATTCTGAGCTCTGCGCTCCCTCAGTAAGAACGTTTTGCCAATTACAGCTTGGGAGGCACTCGTTGTTAGTGTTGGAGAGTTGATGTAAGTTATTCCTGTTTCTCCCACTGGGGCAGGGTCTTCAGTGCTCCACCTCCCCTCGTGTCGCCAAAATCAATGTAGGCCGTCCCATTACGGCTTCATCGCTCTCTTCTAGGCCCTTACAGACCCAGCCGCACCCTGTTTGCTTTACTCTTCTTTTCCGAGCTCTCGGCAGAGTCTTTTGCCATAGTTGGATTTTACCCCCTCTCCTTTTAAGGGTTGGAGGAGAAGGTGCTTAGGGGATTGCACCTACCGAGGTTTTCGGGGGATGTCTAGCGCCGCTCTGATCGTCGTGGGAACTTTTATTTTTTCAGCTTGGACTTGTGGCCGCCATCTTGGATTTGCCGATCGGGATTTTCTTTTCTGGTTTTCTCTGTTTTTTAGTGCTTATTTAGATGTGCCATTCTCCAAGTATGTGCTCTGGATGTTCCGATTATCGGAACTCTGTTTCTGTAGTTGATTTAAGGCTATTTGATGTCAGGATAATATCAGGCCCGGTGAATGCTGTTCGGAGCTCCGCGCTATGCGTGTAGCTCCATTGGTCGCCGGCCACGCCCCCCCATGCACATTTCCCCTTTATAGCTTCAAGTAAGTATAAAGCCCAATCCGCCCATCTTAGTAGATTTGTCTTTGTGTCAAGCTTATGGTGTTTACATTGATCCACACCAGTTACTTCTCCTTGACAGAAAGCAGCACAAAGACGATTTTGTGGTGTGAAAAGTTCTCCTGATTATAAATATCATGTGCCACACAGTGGCACTATTTGTCACTCTACAACACCGTAGATGGCAGAAAGATTTAGTTAATTTGGATCTTGGGTCCAGTAAAACAGGGGCCAATAATATCTGGGTAACTATAGCACTTCTGCTGGCTGCCACCTGGTTGGCTATCCAAATTACTTGTCTGGCCTTCTGCCCAATTTGTAACCTTTTGTACTCATGGTTGTTAGAAATTGGGTCTCCAGTTGACAGTCAGTTTGCACCCGGTCCAAATAGGGGCCCTCAATCTAGGCAGGGTAAGGAAGTCACACAGCTAAGATAACACCTGATCACCCCCTTGGTAGCTTTCCACAAGCAGTTAGGCTTATTTCAGAGGCACTGTGTAAAGTGTTTGTACAAACACACACAGTAACACAGTGAAAACACCACCAAAGGATTCCAAACCAGTTGAGAAAAATATCTAATATTTATCTAAATTAAGCAAGACCAAAACAACAAAAATCCAACATAAATAAAAAATGATATTACTTTTTAAAGTTAAAAAATAGTCTTAATCCATAAGAATGAATGGATGCATTGTTTTAGCACAAAGTACCTGTTATGCATCAAAAATAAAGCTGCAGGAGCGAGGGTACATCAGAAAAGCAAGCAATACATTGATTCCTTACTAGCAAGTGAGGCTGTGTGTCAATTCTTTCCCAGCCAGGTAAGCAATGTGCCGATTCTTTCCTCACAGAAAAGGGATGCGTCGATTTCCGGATAGGCTGTCTCCAGTCTGTGCGCTGATGTTGAATATTCGATGCACAGTCACAATGTGTGTAAAATTCAGATGCACGACAATGATGCATCCATGCTGAAGCAGGTGACGCATCGATTTCACCAGTGCTGTGTTTTTTTAGCCACGGTGCAAGCACTGCATCGCTTTCTTCCACCATTTGCCTCTGGTGCATGGATTTACTCTCGGGTTTTACCAGCGTCTCCTTCCAAGGACACAGGGACTGGATGTGGCATCATTTGGTAAGTCAGGGGTCTCAGAAGACAACCCAGGTGCTGGCAGATGAAGTCTTTGATGTCTCGTAGACTTCACAACATGAGGTCAGCTCAGTTTAAGCCCTGGTGAACCTTGGAAAGCAGAATGTAGAAAGCAAAGTCCAGTCCTTTCACTCCCAGGGCAGAAGTAGCAGCAGCAGGCCAGCATAGCAAAACTACAGGCAGAGTGACAGGTCCTTCTCAAGCATCTAGCTCTTCTCCCTGGCAGTCCAGAAGTGTTCTAAAATTGTAGGGTCAGCAGTCCAATACTGATACTCATTGCTGCCTTTGAAGTAGGCAAACTTCAAAGGAAATTCCTTGTAGTGCACAAGACCATGTCTCTTCCTCGCGCTGCCTCAGCCATACTCTAGGGGATTGAAGACTGTATAATATGAGGTCAGGTGCAGATGTCAGGTCCTACCTCCCATTCTAGCCCAGGAAGACCGTGAGGAAAGACCTCTTTTGTCATAGTTAGCCCCCCCACTTTTTGCCTTGTATTTGATGTGGTCTCAAATTTGTCAGTGCCAAGGGCCCCTACTAACCAGGTTACCTAGGCCAGGGATCTTTCCCAAAATTGTTGTGATGCATTGGCACAATTGGCAACACCTTTAGCTGCCACTATAAGTATCTAGTAAATGGTACTTAGGTACCTAGAGCTTTGGGGTACTAAGGATAGGCCCATGAGGGTAGCAGCACAGATTGTGCCACCCTCAAGGGCCATTCATTCAAATGTGCCCAACACTGCCATTGCAGGCTGTGTGTCCTGATGCAATCCTAAAATCAAACTCCACATGGCACAGCCTATTTGACCTGTCCACATACACTGAATACATTATAAATAAGTTCTCCCTCTGGCAGGCCTTCTAGCCCTAAGGCAGGGTGCACTATACTGTACATGAAGGCATAGCTGCATGACCAATATGCCCCTACTGAGTCCTTGCCAAACCTGGGACATAGTAAGTGGAGAGGGAAGCCATTTTAAATGCATGCGCTGTATGAGTTTCACAGCTATGTGATGGCTACCCTGAACTATAGGTTGTTTGATATCAAACAACTCAGAGTGATAAATCAAAACTGGTACCAGGATTGGGTTTATTCTAAACTGTACCCAGTGTTCACCTTAGAGGTACCCCCTGCAAAAGTGAACTATCCTGGCATGGTTGCAGGCCGGTCACAACCAGCCTGCCACCACCAGACAAGATTCTGAGCCCCTGGGGTGAAAGATCCTGCTCTCTGCGACTCAGAACAAAGCCCTTCCTGGGTGGAGGTATAAACTCCCCAGCCTCAGGAAAGTGCATTGCCTGACTAGCAAGCTTCAAAGGGCTTACTGCCCTTGAAACTCGACCCCCAAGGCTGCTGCTAGCAGTAGATGGCTACCCCTGTTTCAAACCCCCACTTTTGGTGGGAACAATGGCGGGAAACCAGACAAAGGACAGGATGAGTGGTCAGTCCTAGCTTGCACCACCCCTAAGTTGTTGCATGCAAGATAACTCATCCATTTAATTTTGTTCCATCTTGCATGGAAGGAAAATTGTCAATCAGGTGCAGGGAAGTAACCTCTGCCCACAGGAAATGGATCTTTAGTTTGTGTACCTGCCTGAAAGTAGATGGCCCATTGGTCACTACTAGGTACCCCCTGGATCAAGAAATCAGACTCTAAGGACACAAGAAGACCAGAAACACAGAAGACCCAAAGCTTAAGAACTTCTACACAAAGAAAAGGTGCCAAACCCACCCTGCTGCACACAGGATTCAACAATTGCTGATGAGCGGATGCTTGGACATTGGAAGGACTCTTGAAATCTGCAGAGGATCTCCACTCTTTGAAAATCACCAAAATCCTTCCTCCAGAGTGAAGGCATCACTTTATAGCAACAAGGAACCAACAAGCCAGTGAAGTCCACTTCACTGGCTGGCTGCTGACCAAGGAACCGGATGTTGCAGCCAAACCAAATTTCACCCGACATACTGTGGGGTATAAATCTGAAAGTGTGTCAAGCTTGGTAGCACTGTGCTCTCCAGTGGCCAAACTGCAACAGCCTTAGGCACTGGTCATCTAATGTCAGACACCAAGAAGGAAAGTCCACTCAAGACTGCAGAAGGACCACAGAAAATACCAGGACCTCCCACCAGAATGCCCCTACTAAGCCACAAGCGACACTCAAAGTGATATACCTCCTGCTTCCAAGGGCATCTTTGCGCACAGCTCCTGGCTCATCAATTTGGTCTGCACCCGACCGCCCTGTGCCCTGCACTGAAGATCCAACTGTGCTCTAAGGGTCCCTATGAACTCGACACTCCTAGGGGACCTACCGGATCTACCTTTACGTCCACCTGTCCAGTGCTTTTCCAAGTCGTCCCCCGCATTAGCCTGGCACTAGGGCAAGAGACCTTTTTCTGCTGTTCCCCTTGGAACCGGGAGCCTTCTAAACTTCATCCAGCTGGCTCATGTAATTTTAAAATATTTCGCCACTTATTCCTACGGTGCGTCATTACGCACAAAAAGTCTAATTTTATTAAAATTTAAAATAATCATAACCTAAAAACTACTTTTGGTGATCTTGGTCTTAGAATTTATATGACAATCTGAATTCTTTTTATAAATTGGTCTTGAGTAATTCTTTTGAGGGTTTTTCTTGCTTTATTGAAACTATGAGTACAACAAATGCTTTGCCCTTCTCCAAAATTATCCTAACTGCTCGACCAGGCTACCATAAAAATTAGAGCACTAGGTGGGCTAGTTTTTACCACTGTTAGCCAACATGTCTGTTGCCCAAACCCTCTGCACAGAGTAACTAGCTTTATATACTATATAGAGGGCAAGCCTCCTGCATTTAGTGTCTCAGCGGTAGGATAAAGACTTTACATTTGCTGATACCACTTTGTCAATTTGGTAATCACATGACTAACTCTCCAAATTGCTTGTAGCTTAAGTTTAACTTTTGTTTTTCAATTTGCTAAAATTATTTACAATGTTTTTAAACAGCTTTTAAGGCCCTGGTTTGGACCCTACAAAAATAGCAACAGTTTAAAAGTCCTTACTTTAGTTGGCCTCATCAAAACAGGGATTCCAAATTTATAAAAAGGTCCCAATGTTATCAAAATAAAAATATCAGATGCAGAAAGCCAGAGCCAGAAGCTCGACCTGGCCCCTTACCAGGCATATAGCTATGACCAGTTAAAGAAACTCTGCAGGCTGTACCTGATTAATCCTGGAAAGCATGCCACCACAGGCATTCTTATGTGGCCCAGCATAAAAAAGATCACACAACAGATGGGGTAAATGATGAAACATCTGTGGGAGAAAAAAATACTGTGGACCAGGGGGTGAGGGCAGCTCCACTCTCCCCAGCACTAGTGCAACCACAGAGGAAGACCTGAACTTAGCTAGCCTGACCAAAAGATTGGCCCTGGAGGCTCAGCTTTTGAATCTTGAAACAATGAGAAAAGAGTGGGGCCTAGGACTCATCTCTGGTGGCAGCATACAAGTGTTGAGGGAAAGACCCTTCAACCTGAAACTCTCAAAAGGAGTTGTCCCTCCCTTCAAAGAAGGGGGTGATATAGTGCAATGGTTTTCTGCCTTTGAAAGAGTCTGTATTGTGTGGGAATTTGAGAAAAAGCACTGGGGCACACTGTTATTGGAGTTATTCTCAGGAAAGTGTAGGGATAGGCTCTGACATTGAATGAGACAGATTCTTAACCCTATGGCCTTCTGAAGAGCACCCTGATTGAGGGCTTTGAATTTACAAGAGTTTTGCATAAAGTTCAGGGAGGCTCAGAAAACCGAGACCCAAACTTGGGTAGAGTTTGTGGTCTATTCAGTAAAAATGCTGGGTGGATGGTTAGATGGTAACAAGGTACAAGATTATGATGGGCTATATAATGTATTCATGAAAGGACATCTGCTGAGTAATTGTTACAATGAGAGGCTACATCAATACCTGGCAGACCAAGGTCTACTTTCCCTTCCAGATTTTGGGAGGATCAAAACAAGGGTGACAAAACTACCACTGGTGGGGTAGATGGAAAGAAGGAAGCCAAAAAGCACCCCCCCCACCCCCCAAGGGTAAGATGGGAGCCAAAACAGAAACAACAAGTCTTCTCAAGGGCCCTAAAAACCTACATAGAGGGTGGGCCCAAGATTCCTCACAACCTATGGATGGGTACAAAGGTAAACACTTTGATCCCAAAAAGGCTTGTGCCATGATTACAAGACAAAAGGCAATCAATTTGGATATCGTAGATGTAAAAACAAAAAGAATGTCTGTAGCCAACCTGCAGTAAAGCAGTAGCTAATCTCAAGATGGGATCACAGGTGTGGCATGACCATGTCAGTGATCCCAGAGAGGCAACATTAGTCACTGAGGGAGGGGCAGAATTATCCTGTGCTGCCTGGCCAAGTAATATGAGAAAATACAGGCAGCACCCTTTGATTAATGGGGAGAAAGTAGAAGCACTGAGGGACAAAGGAGCTAGTTTTACCATTGTAACTCAGCACTTGGTCCACTCAAATCAGTTGCTAGTAGGGAAGTCTTATCCTGTCACCATTGCTCACAATGAGACAAGTCCCATCCCATGGCTATGGTAACCTTTGATTGGGGGGTTGTAATAAGGCAAAAAGAAGTGGTTGTGTCCTCATCCATCTGAGTAGATTACCTGCATGGAAATGTCCTGGAGCTTTCCCCCTGGGCTAAAGTAGATCTGAAGTCCCATGCAGCCATGCTTGGGATCTCTGAATGGGCATGTGTTAATGCAAGGGCACAGAGCGAACTTCAAAGGGAAAAAGGAGAGGTGGATCCTGAAATAGTGGGCCAGCCTCCCAGGAGAAAAGGCAAGGAGATTGGGGAACCAGCTTCAAGTCAGATCCAAAATCAGAACCCCTCTTTCCAGGAAGAAGACTTACCCATCCTGGAGGGATCTGAATCTGCAGATTGGGACATACCACCCAGGGCTCTCAGGCCCAGGGGAACTTCTCAGGGATGAATTGTGCCAGGGCCAGAGAGTCTGTCCCATGCTTGAAGGTCTTAGGCAGCAAGATGCACAGGAAGAACAGGGAAATGTAATTGGTACTCACAGGGTTTATTGGGAATATAGACTCCTGTACACTGAGGCCTGAAACCTCAAAACTGGTGCAACCAGGAGGGTGTTAGTACCTCAGCACTACAGAGAGTTTCTCCTCACTCTAGCCTATGACATTCCCCTAGCTGTGAACTTAGGCTAAAAAAAACTTGGAGTTGGTTGTTTAACCACTTCTACTGGCCAGGAATGTCACAAAAAGTGAAGAATTTTTGCGAGTCCGGCACTACCTGACAAGTCAGTGTTAAAGCAGGTGCACACTTTAAGGCCCCCTTAATGCCACTACCTGTGGTTGGGGTTCCCTTTGAAAGGGTAGGGGTTGGCATTGTTGATCCCGTGACCTTCAAACAGCATCAGTACACAGATACATACTAGTGGTAGTGGATCATGCCACTAGGTATCTTCAGGCTGTACGCCTTAGAACCATTACTGCAACTGCAGTTTCAAAAGTCCACCTGGGTATTTTTCCCCAGTATAGGGTCCCAAAGGAGGTAGTATCAGACTGAGGTTCAAACTTCATGTCTGCATATTTAAAACACATGTGAAAAGAATGTGGTATGACTTATAAGTTCACTACCCCACACCATCCTCAAACAAATGGATTGGTTGAAAGGTTCACCAGACCCTAAAAGGCATGATTTGAGGTCTCCCTGAAAAAACTCAGAAGGAGATGGGATGCCCTACTTCCTTGTCTGCTCTTTGCCTACAGGGAAGTGCCACACAAGAGAGTTGGATTCTCTCCATTTGATCTTTTTCTTGGGGACCATTAAGTCTTGTAAAGGAAGGCTAGGAGAGGATTCCAAAGAGCCAAAGCAAGACACAGTGGATTATGTACTTGGCCTACGTTCTAGGATGGCAGAATGCATGAAGAAAGCAAGCCTAAATATTCAGACCAGCCAGGAGCTGAAAAAGCTCTGGTATGACCAGAAAGCTGAAATGGTAGAGTTCAAACCAGGGCAAAAATGTTGGATGTTGGAGCCTATTGCTCCAAGGGCTCTCCCCGATTCTTGACAGAAAAGAGGAAGCCACCCATCTGGTTGACTTAGGCATTTGCAAAAACCCAAAAAGAATTATACATGTCAACTGCCTAAAACCCTATTATGACAGAGCTGCTCCCTGATCTCCACTCCAGCAACCCCTAAGATGGTTCTGTGGATGGAGTGGTATCATCAAACACACTCTCAGAACAACAACAGGCTGATTGAGGGCAAGTCCTTAACCAATAAACTGAGTTCTTCTCCCGAGCCCTTGGAAAAACTAATTGTTGTATGCATGATGTGAACACAGGTGACAGCTTGCCTGTCAAAAGCAAAATCTACAGACAGTCAGACGATGTCAGGGACAACATACAACCAGAAGTTAAAAAGATATTGGATTTGGGTGTCATTGAACCCTCAGAGAGTTTCTGGGCAAGCCCAGTAGTGTTAGTCCCCAAACCTCACTCCAAAGGTAGGAAAAAGGAAATTCGTTTTTTTGTGGATTACAGAGGCCTAGGTTCTGTGAAAAAACTGATGCACACCCACGAGCTGATGAGCTCATTGACAGACTAGGGACAGAAAAAGATCTGAGTACATTTTACTTAACATAAAGTACTGGCAGATTGGCCCCACCCCAGGAGCAAAAGATCAGCATTCTCCACTCCTAGTGGGCATTATCAGTTCACTGTCATGCCCTTTGGTCTAAAGAATACACCTGCCAACTTCCAGAGATCTGTGAACCAAGTTGGTGCTGGACTGGAATCTTTTAGTGCAGTTTACCTTTGATGACATAGCTGTTTATAGTTCCACCTGGCAGGATCACCTGTTCCACCTAGAGAAGGTCTTTGAGGCTCTGCAGAAGGCAGGCCTCACTATCAAGGCCAGTAAGTGCCAAATAGGGCAGGGCTGCTTACTTGGGCCTCCTGGTTGGTGGATGCCAAGTTCAACCCCTCTAATTTAAGATCCAGACCATCCTGGCTTGGGAAGCTCCCACAACCCTGACACCGGTCAGGCAATTCCTTGGCTTGGCTGGATACTACAGGAGATTTGTGAAGGATTATGGCACTATGGTTGTCCCTCTCACAGAGTTAACCACCAAGAAAATGGCCAAAAAGGTTAACTGGACAGTGAGTTGTCAAAGGGCATTTGACTCTCTGAAGAACGCCATGTGCTCTGCTCCAGTCCTATAAGCTCCAGACTACTCCAGACAGTTTATTGTCCAAACAGATGCTTCAGAAATTGGGGTAGGAGAGGTTCTAGTCTAGAAAAATGATGAAGGACATGACTAAACGTTTGCTTTTATAAGCAAAAGACACTCCCTAGGGAACAACAACGGAGTGCCATAGAGAAAGAAGCTTTTACTGTGGTATGGGCACTGAAGAATTTAAGGCCATACCTGTCTGACTCTCACTTCCTAGCTCAAACTGACCACAGGCCTCTCAGACGGCCCCAACAAATGAAAGGTGAAAACCCTAAACTGCTTAAGTGGTCTATTTCCCTATAGGGAATGAATGGACTTTCAAGTGGAACACATAATGCAGATGGCCTTTCCAGGTTCTTCCACTTAGATGATGTAGACTCACTAGGGAAAGGGTAGTCTTATCCTCTTTTGTTTAGGGGTATAGTGTGAGGAAAGGCCTATTTTGTCCTAGTTAGCCCCCACTTTGTGCCTGTTATGTGATGCAGTCTCAAAGTTGATGTGGCCTCAAAGTTGTTAGTGCCCAGGGCGTCTGCTAACCAGCTTCCCTGGGCCAGATCTCTTTCCCCAAATTGTTGTGATGCATTGACACAATTGATAACACCTTTAATTGCCACTACAAGTCCCCAGTAAATCGTACTTAGGTACCCAGGAAATGGGGTACAAAAGATAGCCCCCTGGGGGCAGCAGAACAGATTGTGACACCCTCAAGGGCCATGCATTTAGATACACCCAGCACTTCCATTGCAGGCTGAGTGTTCTGATGCAATTCTAAAATGAAAACTCGACATGGCACACAGCCTGTGTGCCTTGGCCATGATACACTGCATACAATATAGATAAGTCACCCCTCTGGCAGGCCTTTTAGCCATAAGGTAGGGTGCACTATACTGTATGTGAAGGCATAGCTGCATCAGCAATATGCCCCTACTATGTCTTTGCCAAACCTGGGACATAGTAAGGGAACAGGGCATCCATTTTAAATGCATGTGCTGGACACTGGTCAGTAAGAGTTTCACAGCTACATGATGGCTATTCTGAAACCTGAGTTGTTTGGTATCAAACAACTCAGAATGATAAACCCAAACGGGTACCAGTATTGTATTTACTGCACGCTAACTACCCTGGCATGGTTGTTGGCCAGTCACAACCAGCCTGCCACCACCAGACAAGATTCTGAGCCCCCGGGGTGAGATATCCTGCTCTCTGAGACCCAGCACAAAGCCCTTCCTGGATGGAAGTG
The DNA here is from genome assembly GCF_031143425.1 of Pleurodeles waltl. Classification (NCBI taxonomy): domain Eukaryota; kingdom Metazoa; phylum Chordata; class Amphibia; order Caudata; family Salamandridae; genus Pleurodeles; species Pleurodeles waltl. The sequence continues at coordinate 921,152,444 of NC_090447.1, forward strand.
TCAACACCCCCTCTTTAGAAATGTGCATTGCCCTGCTAGAGAACTCAAATGGTTTACCGCCCTTGAAACTTGACCTTCAAGCCTACTGCTAGCACAAGATGGCTGCCTCTGTTACAACCCCCCACTTTTGGTGGGAAACCAGACAAAAGACAGGAGGAGTGGTTACTCCTAACTTGCACCACTCTTAAGGTGTAGGGAAGTGACCTCTGCCCACAGGAAGTGGTCACTTATCGGATGTGGGCACCCTAAGTTAGATGACCCATGGTCACTATTAGGTACCCCCTAGACCAAGAACTCAGATTCTAAGGACACAAGAAGATCAGCAACAAAGAAGACCCAAGGCTAAAGAACTGAAGACCTGATGCGCATAGAAAAGGTGCCAAACCCTGCCTGCTGCACCCAGGAGTCAACAATAGCTTCGGAGGCATTGCTTGGATATCTGAAGGACTCTAGAAATCTGCAGAGGACCGCCACTCTTCAAAAATCACCAAAGACCTCTCTCCAGAGTGAAGGCATCACTCTACATTAACAAGCCAGTGATATCCACTTCACTGACAGTCTGCTGACCAAGGAACCTGATGCTGCAGCCAGACCCAAGATCACCCAATGAACCATGAGGACAAACCCTGCAACTGTGCCATGTTTGGTAGCACTACTCCCTCCAGTGGCCAAACTGTGCAATAGACCCAGGCATTTGTCACCTAATGTCAGACACCCAGAAGGACAGTCTACTCCATACTGCAAAAGGACCAGGAGGAAGTCCCTGTGAAGGGACTTCAGAAAACATCAGGACCTCCCACCAGAGAGCACCTCCTGACCTGCAAGCTACCCTCAGTGACATACCTCCTGCTTTCAAGGGCATTTTTTCACACAGCTCCTGGGTCACTGACCCCGCTCTGCACCCAGCTGCCCTGTGCCTGCACTGAAGATCCAGCTGTGCTCTAAGGATCCCTCACCCCTTGCAACCTCAACACTCAAAGGGGACCCACCGGACTTACCTTTGAGTCCACCTGTGTAGTGTTTTTCCAAGTAGTCCCTTGCAGTGGCCTGACACCAGCCCCAGAGACATTTATCACTGCTCCCACTAGAATCGGGAGCTGCCTGGGCTTCTCCAGCTAGCCCATAGTGCCCATCATCAACCTTGACATGCCTGCAAAAGGACACATTGATAAACGCACTGTCTGATTGTATATGTATTTTTAAAATATTTCTCTATTGATTCCTATGGTGCGTAACTATGCACAAAGACTAATTTTATTAAACTTCAAAAATTCTTAACTTATAAAGTACTTCTGAATCTGAAGTATGTTTGTAATTTGGTCTTGAGTTATTCTTTTGAGTGTGTGTCTTGCTATATTGATACTGTGAGTACAACAAAGGCTTTGCAATTCTCCAAGATTAGCCTAACTGCTCGACCAAGCTACCATAAAAATTAGAGCTTTAGGTGATCTAGTTTTTACACCTGTAAAGCAATGTGTGGTTGCCTGGACCCTCTGCACAGTATGTATAGCTTTGTATACTACATGGAGGGCCAGCCTCCTACAAAGACTCATCATGATGTGTAGGACACACCTCAGCTCTCTTTCTGTGACTATCTAGAGTGAATTCACATACAGCCCACCAGCCATTCTAACCCAGACATGTATTCAGTAGCCATTGAGAGGCACAGAATGGTTAAGCAAGAAAATGTTCAATTTCTAAAAGTGGCATTTTCAAACTTAGGCCCTGATTTATACTTTTTTGGTGCAAAACTGCACTAACGCAGTTTTGCATGAAAAAGTTTAGCACCGGCCTGCACCATTTCTGTGCACCTGCCGGGCGCCATATTGATGGAATGGTGCAAGCTGGTTCAAAGGGTAGGCTAGCATCAATAAAAATGACATTAGTCGGGTGGAGCTGGCGGTATGGAAAAGTGGATTTTGCACCAAAAAATGACATTAGGCAGGTTAGAGTAAAAAAATGACTCTAACCAGATTAGCATCATTATATGGCACTAAACCTACCATGCCACATGACTCCTGTCTTATAAATGGCAGGAGTCATGCCTAGCACCCCAATGGCTAGCACAGGGGACAAGAGTCCCCTAGGCATGGCCACTGCACCCTGTGCCATGTATGGGGGCCCATTTCAGGGCCCCCTATGGCACTTTAAAAAATTAAATTAAATACCTACCTGTACTTACCTGGGATGGGCCCCCCATCATCCGCTGTCCCTCTGGTGTGGGTGGGGGTTTCCCTCAGGCCTGGGCAGGGCACCTGTGGGCTTATTTCATGGTGTTCCATCATGGAAATAGGTCCACAGGTCCCCTAACGCCTGCCCTGATCCAGGCGTTAACAAATGGGGCAAAGCAAGCGTTGCACCATTTTTTGACCCCTCCCGTGCACCATTTTTGCATGGGAGTATAAATATGGCTTAAAGACCATAGAGTCATTTTTTGCACGGGAACCCCTACCTTGCACCTCATTAAGGCAAGGTAGGTTTCCTCGTCCCAAAAATGACTTTAACTCCATAAATTTGGCGCTAGAAGGGATTAGCGCCAAAGTATAAATATGGAGTTCGTTTTACACCGAATTAGAGTAAAAGAAATGATGCTAGATATATTTTAAAAAATGGGCGTTCAGAGACCCCAAACTCCATATCTCTATATTTTCCCAATAGGACATTACTCTTAAAAGATATTTCAAGGTAATCCCCATGTTAACCTATGAGAGAGATAGGCTCTGCGTAAATGTGAAAACCGATTTCACTATCAGGACATGTAAAACACATCAGTACATGTCCTACCTTTTCAATACACTGCACCCTGTCCATGTGGCTGCTTTGGACCTACCTTAGGGGTGTTTTATATGTAGTAACAGGGAAGGTTTGGGCCTGGCAAGTGGTCGCACTTAGCTGGTCGACATGGCAGTTTAAAACTGCACACACAGACATTGCAGTGGCAAGTCTGACACATGTTTACAGGGCTACTCCTGTGGGTTGCACAATCAGTGCTGCAGGTCCACTAGTAACATTTGATTTACAGGCTCCAGGCACCTCTAGTGCACTTTACTAGGGACTTACTAGCAAATCAAATAAGCCAATTATGTAGAAAACCAATCACCAACTCAATTTAGATAGAGAGCACTTGCACTTTAGCAGTGATAAAGTGCACAGAGTCCTAAAGATAGCAAAAAGCAAATTCAGCACAGGATCAAAAACTGGAGGTCAAAAGCAAAAAATACAGGGGGAACCACAGCAAGTGCTGACAGGTCTAACAATGGTCACAACTCTATTCAACCTTTTATCGCAAATTACTCAGGAGCTCTGTATATTTGTTGAACTCCTGACTAACTACTGAAAGTTGTAATCTTTGTATCTGACTTTCTGGTTTCTGTGGGAGCGTTGGTGTACACATGTCCAGTTCATCTGTTTTCCACTTCCTGATTCTGTCAGCACCATACACTTAACTTCTGTGGCTGGTGTATTGCATCAGAGATGCATCAGTGCACAAAGAAGGACTTCAACTAGCTAACCACCCAAGACACAAGCAATTAGCATTCAAGAATGATGCACATTTTATGTGAGTAATTTCTAAGTATCAATTTAGTATTCACTGAAATGACAAATGACGAGCACTTTTCTCATTACAAGACAGGCTCAGCTTTCCATCCTCCAGTGGTGGGTAGCATACATTTTGTTAAAGTAACACTTATAGGGGCATATTTATACTCTGTTTGCGCTGAATGTGCATCAAAAATGTTGACGCACATTAGGTGCAAACCGTGCACCATATTTAAACTTTGACGCTCGAGCCTGCGGACGTCATAATTTTTCTGTGGGCGTCATTTGTTGGATGTGGGAAACCGCCTTGCGTTGATGAAATGCAAGGTAGGCGTTCCTGCCCAAAAAATGTCTTTATGGCCCGTGTGCCTTATTTATACTCCCACGTCATTTTGACGCACAGGAGGGGACGGGCCTTAAAAAACGGCGCACAGCCAGATATGTGCCGTTTTTTAACACCTGGGTGAGGGCAGGCGTTAAGGGACCTGTGGGCTCACTTCCATGGTCTCTGACCATGGAAGCAGTCCAGAGGTGCCCTTCCCTGGCCCCAGGGACACCCCCTGCCACCCTTGCCCAACCCTGGAGGACACCCATGGATGGGGGGACCCATCCCAGGTGAGTACAGGTAAGTTGAGGTAAGTATTTTTTAATTTTTTTTAAAGTGCCATAGGGGTGCCTAACTTGGCCCCCGCTACATGGCACTGCGCCCAATGACCATGCCCAAGGGACAGAAGTCCCCTGGACATGGTCATTGGGCAAAGGGGCATGACTCCTGTTTTTGCTAAGACAGGAGTCATTTCAATGGGGGTTGTGCGTCAAAAAATGGTGCAAGTCCGGTTTGAGGCATGATTTTTGCCTCAAACCTGACTTGTACCATTTTTTGACGCACAATCCCCATTTTCCCCTATGCCGGCGCTGCCTGGTTTGAGTCATTTTTTTTTTACTCTGTCCAGTCCGCAGCGCCGGCTAACGTCATTCCTTAAATAAGGCGCCCGCATGGCACATAGGAATGGCGTTAGCCGGCGGTAAAATATATGACGCAAACCAGCGCCGATGCTGGTTTGCGTCAAAAAGTATAAATATGGGCCATCATTTTTTATGCTTAAAATGGCAGAATATGGTATTTAGCCCTACATAAAAACATGAGCTTACCTGTCTTAAAATCACTGCATCAACTTAAATTATTATTAAGCCGTAGGTGGATAGTCTAAAGTGATGTTTAAGCTCCAAGGCATTAAGCAAAAGATCAAAATGACCTTCAGCAATAATATTTTGAACAAGACAGCCCAGTTTTCTAAAGATGTAAGAAATGCATCAGAATAAAATACATTGCCAGCATCTGTGTGTTAATGGGTAGTCCCCATATATTCTAGTGAGAGGTGAAATGGGTGTTGGAAATTGGGTTATTAGTTGTGTGGCCTGGGTATTGAGCAGGAGCAGTCTAATGGACTGATTTTGAGTTTGGTGGTGGGGATTACTCCATTTCAAATGTGGTGGGCATCCCGTCCACCGTATGACAATCCCATATTAATCCATGGAGGTCATAATACAGTGAACCGGATATCCGTCACAATTGGGAAAGAGTAAACTATCCGCCATACAATAAATCAGGTTCTAAAATCTACTCAGGGTAGGTGGTGTGGGCTAGTAATCTCCAATCACTGGAATTACTTAATAACTAATTGCCCAGTCAGTACATTTTCGGGTGTCAACGTGCCACGGTTTTAATTTCTGGATTATGGGGAGCCCAGTCACACCTGCGGACCCCAGATATTGCCTTTATTAGAGGGCAGCATGGGTAGCCTATCCCCGGCTGTCCTTGCCTGCTCCCTATGCCGGCAGCATGACCATGAGCTGCCACAGCAACGGCAGACTTTTTTTGTGTCTGCCACTCTAGCTCCAGCAGTGGCCATCCCCCAGCCTCTAGAAATACAATGCGCCCTGGGGACGGGGTCCTAGATCCCCTTCCTCCTCCTGTGGGGGGAACATGGTGGTGCTGCCCCATCCTTTAGTATCTCAGGTTAGCAAGATGGCTCAAATCAGAGCACACATGGTGGTTCGGGGATGAGATCCCAGCCACCTTCTCCATAAATCTGCCTGGAGGATGAGGGCCCCGGGAAAGTGGAACAATGGTGAGGGGGCCCACACATGCCCTCTTCTCATCAAATGAAAACAGCTTCCTTGCAGCATCCCCCGTGTCTTGGTCCACCAGGGGTAATTCATTCAAAATGGCAGCGCAGCCCCATGTGCTCTGAAGAAGGAAGAATAGGTCAAAGGTTGTCAACCTATATAATGATATAACCTAGGCCTCTTGGGCAAATTTTGAGTGTTCTGGGTTCATTTTACTCCTGCTGGTGATCTCTATCCACCAGGGCAGTTGCAACACCCCTCCTCACCTCAAAAACAGTGCAATCCTCCAAATACTGGCCCTCCAGGCTCCCTGTAACAGTTATCCCTTGTGGTTTCTCCAGGGATTCTGCCATTGGGCCTCAGGGAGAGTAAGGGGGTCAGCCTTACTGCCCATTGGGGAAGTCTGATTGGTCTTGGTGTCAACTGGACAGAGTCCTGAGTCCTGAGTGGGGGGTCCCTTCTTCTAGTTTTCCATGGCAGTCCCAGGATACAGCAGTACAATAGGTAGAAAATCCATAGGCAAAAGAGAGTGTGCAGGAGTCTGTAAAGGGGAGAGGAAGGTTCCGGAAGACAGGCACTCCTAACAAATCCTGGGGTACCACATCACCTGTCTACTCCTGTCCCAACCCTCGTGCACAGCATATTGGGACAATCCAAAATGGCATCATCCGGGAGCCACTGGCCATATCAGCTCCTGGGGTCTCAGCCCCATCCCATTGCTGCATCGCTGACATCACTGCCATGGATTTTCACACTAGAATTTCAAAGGGAGCCTCCTGGTGGGTTGGTTCCAGTTGTCTGGGCACTCTCCTTTGTTCAGTGGGCTTGGGTAGGCCCATCCCTGGTGCATTGTGACAGCTGGGTGTATGATACAGATCATTCCATCCTATCTTTTCCTCCTCAGGTGCTAGGAGATATAGGGGGTCATTCTAACCCTGGCGGTCCAAGACCGCCAGGGCTAAAATGACGGGGGCACCGCCAACAGGCTGGCGGTGCCCCGCTGGGCATTCTGACCGCAGCGGTTCGGCCGCGGTCAGAAGTGGAAAACCGGCGGTCTCCCGCCGGTTTTCCGCTGGCCAAATGAATCCTCCATGGCGGCGCAGCAAGCTGCGCCGCCATGGAGGATTCGGACACCCCATACCGCCATCCTGTTCCTGGCGGTTCTCCCGCCAGGAACAGGATGGCGGTATGGGGTGTCGTGGGGCCCCTGGGGGCCCCTGCAGTGCCCATGCCAATGGCATGGGCACTGCAGGGGCCCCCGTAAGAGGGCCCCAAAAAGAATTTCAGTGTCTGCTTTGCAGACACTGAAATTTGCGACGGGTGCAACTGCACCCGTCGCACCTTCCCACTCCGCCGGCTCAATTCTGAGCCGGCGTCCTCGTGGGAAGGGTGTTTTGCACTGGGCTGGCGGGCGGCCTTTTGGCGGTCGCCCGCCAGCCCAGTGCAAAACCCAAAATACCCTCAGCGGTCTTTCGACAGCGGAGCGGTATTTTGGAGGGGGGAACTCTGGCGGGCGGCCTCCGCCGCCCGCCAGGGTGAGAATCACCCCCATAATGTTAATTGCTCCTTTTGTGTAGGGATGGCCTTTGTTCCTGCTGCTGGAGAACTTGTAATTAATGGGCACATAAGTGTGGCAAAATGCCTGGGCTCTGATCCTGAGCTGAAACAGGAAAACATGATGTACAGTCATTATTTTAGAAGTTACAAATTTGTTTTTCTTGTATAGGCTTCACCACAATTTAAGATGTCAATTGTCTCTGTAGGCCAAAGGGAAGCAAAACTACACTCCAAGGCAGTTCCCTTCTTATGCATATAATGGAGTGTCACTATAGCTGAAACCGTAAAGCACCCTGACTTTCCCTAATAGTGTACACTACCCTCATGAGGCCTATCCCAGGTGAATACCTAAATCTGCAGAGTCCCCATTGCGTCAGGCTACCTGTGCACTGTTACCAGGCTGGGCATAACAATAGTCTCTCATGTGAAGCCTGCACACGTGTGAACACCCATGTGCACACATGTTTACGTGTAACCAGCCAGGTGTCCCCTACCCCTGATGTATCGCAGCGGCCTTATCTCAAAAGATGGACACTGGTAGTACACATGCATAGTCCATTTGCCATGTGAGTACCGTGGGTGAGAGATTGGTAGTGAGGCACACCCACAGTAAAAAGACCAAAAAGTGGGGATCAGTAAAGCAAAAAATCATGGTATACTGCTGGGGCAGAACCCAGTGCAACTTGGGGTGGTTGATTTTTATTTACAGAAGGCAGTCCTGCTAATGAAAATCTAGCTTATCACTAAGTTTGTGGACCGAGTATTAAAGGTTTTAGGAGGAGTAACACTGGTCTAAAGTGTTCTCCTTCTCAAGAGCACCCCAAATAGTTTATACATAATTCAACAAGTGCTTTATTTCTTTGTTGAAGAATTTACCCTCCTTAATACACTAATGTTCGGCATGTCATTAGTTCAGTGGTGGATTACTATTCATACAGACGTGTATGCGAGGACATTTAACCATGTCTAGCTTCAGTGTCAAACGGACTTCTGGTGTTCCCAAGTAAGGATGATACATGCTTCAGCATGATTTCCTGAGTAGATGACTCTACAGTGGACCATAAAAATGAATTTTGTTTGTCACAAATTACGATCTCTCACCAGTTTATCAAGCCTGTTAAACTCGTTGGAAACTGTGAATCGCTTCAATGTTTGGGTCATATTCTTGGCACTATGACAAAGTTTTTAAAATTCGAGTAGATGGTCCAGAGAGAAATGGGGAACAGGTGCATAATGCAGGCAGATGAAGAGAGAAGAATTAAAATCTTTGAAAGGTTGGGGGCCTTTGATAGGAAGCTAGAAAACAGAACATGGAAAATTATGTAACTAAGGTAGATTAAATTCTAGTGTAGGGAATGATATAATGAATAAACAATGAGCGAAGGAAGCTACTTGACTCAACGGAAGGAACATGAAGAAGCTCAAGCGTAAAAAGAGTCATGTTAATCTTATTTTATCTAGGGATCTCTGAATTGTTATATATGTTAGGGAGGATGAGAAATCCACAGAGGGAGGTTTTTCTGCAGAGCTAAAAATAGGGAAAAACACCAGAGTAGGTCAAAGGGTACCCTTTTATTTCCAACTTCATATTGAGTAAATAGGAAGTGGGACAATGCACATATTTTAAGAAAGACAAAACAGGAACCAATCAAAGACTTAGGGCCTCATTTACAACTCGACAAATGGATTACTCCTCACAACGGTGATGGATATCCCGTCCCCCTAGACCTATATCCCATTCTTTCTATGGGAATTAGATTTTGGCATGTGGGATAGTAACCAGTCCGCGGAGTTCTAAATGAGGCCCTTAATTTTTGCAATTGTTAAACAGTGATTGAAGTGGGAAATTACTTAAGGTCACAGGTCACAAAAATTGAGAAAAGAATGTAAAATGAATGATAACAAAACCGTGCCTTGCAAAGACAAGATGGACAACTAGTCAGATAAAGACAAATGCCCATCGGGCAATGATGCACTTTTTAATAACTTCACTGAATAGAATGTTGAATTAGTTCCCCATTTCTTTATCGTTTAAATCTAGGACAATGACAGAAAAGTCACAAAGAAGAAATGTAATCAGCATATACTTCTTAAATTTGCCCCAAGTAATCCTAGAAACATTTTTTTGGGTGTATTTATTTCAGGAACATAAAGCTACACTTCATTAAATAAGCAACATGTTTAGCACTTAGTATAACTAATCCCCCGGTGAACAGATCTAAAGTCGAGCGATACTGACTACTCTTTGCAAATGTGTCTAACCTAGTTTTAGGAAATTGGGCTGGGAACAAGATTTTGGGGCAATAGGGCTTCCCCATGTCACAGGGACCCCCCATTGCCCACTCCTTAGGGCTCATGAAATCACTAGGCATTCCCTCGCCATATGTGTGAGGGAGACCACGTGGAATAACCCGTAAATTACTCGGACTGGGGGATAGAAGAGGGCTGTCATCATTTTTGCATGATGAGGCACAAAACAATCCCAGAATTATTTTCCTGGGTTATGCAAAAGCCTAAGGAAAAAATCCCATTATCATCATTACTCACGTGTGGCACAAAAGAAGAGGCCCCTTTCATTGGGAAATGTATGTGCATCCTAGGCAACACAATCCTTATCTTTATATGTGTGCCTTGAAACCCCCGATTACATAGAAATCAATGGATATTCCCTTACCGGTACATCACACGAGTGGTTTCAGCAAGTGAATCACTGGAGATTCCCCCGAGTCGGTGTCTCCAAAAGGTTCCAATCTGAAGGCCAGATAACATTCACATCAGCTGTAGTGTTTGTCCTGGCATGCTAATTTATAACACCATCATGCCATCCCGCCATGACCCGGCCACCCCTATGGTTAAAAGCAATTATCATCCTTAGCAGCCCTGGCGATAGATGGAGCAAGGTCTTAATATGGGCCAACATATCTCTATCTCAGAACAATACTTCAGCTGTCAAATGTTGAATTGTCAGTGTAGTCCTGGAAATGACGTTAATGTGACACCTTGAATTAATTAAAACAGTTCTCTTTTCGCCATGCCTGATAGTACGAATTGACAGCTGATTATATAAATGGTTCCTTTCAATGCTATTGGTCACTTTCAATTGGCTGAAAGATATCGACTGGTCCGAATTGGTGTTCTTTGTTAAAGATGTAAGTTCTCTTGGCGATAATCGTACACACTGAGTGAAACCAGCGACCCAATTATGCTTAAATGACACATACATTGAAAATATATCTTCAATCCCCACATCCTTGCTAACTAGGTGGCTCAAAGTAAATACCCCGCTGAGACTGTAGAGGCAAACAGAAACCTGTGTGTCTGCTGTTGATTTCTGTTCTCTGTCCTTTCAAGTGTAGTTCAACACATTTCAATGTTCAACATATACAGCAAAGTACTTTATTACCCTGCGTGTTTTATGAGCACTTTACAAAAATACAAATCACCCACCTCAAACTGCAAACCGGCTATTGCATTGCCTTCATTTCCAAAAACATACTAATTTGCAGAATTGCAATTTCTTGCTAATGTCTGGACCGTTTTCCAATATCTAATATATGCTAACGGCTATATCAAGCATAAATGACTACCTCTCAGACGTATTACATTAACTCAGATTTCCTCTAGATTTCTCAAAGTAGTAGATTTCACAGAACTGCAGGCTGGTTTGCATTGATTTTTTGTGTCTGGGGTATTTAATTACAGCATCAGCTGTTAATGGATTTTCCGTCTACACTCGGCTGTGAGTCTATGACTGTAATAATTATAAGATATCACAGTGGCCAACATGTCATGAGTCACTAAACTAATACAGCAATCGTCACATTTCTTCTTCCCCGTGGCAGGCATCTGGTTGCACATATGTTGCACATAAGCACGCGGTTCCTCGGTAAGCATCACAATTCTCTAGCTTACCTGATTAATAACAGAACACTCAGCATTTCAATTTAAGAGTCTGAATTGAATGTGTCAGCAGAACCTGAAGTTTAGGCTCTATGAATGACACCACGTTCGGGCTTCTGGCATAAAATATGTTTCAAAGCAGAAACATTCCATCTGTTTATGGTATAATCTTGCAGCGCATCGAAATTCAAATTAATCACACTGAAAAGTGTCTTCGAGATTTTTTTCTGAACAAAAGAATCATGAACTGTGGACATTTACTACCGGACATGCAATTTAGTAGTGCACAAAATCGACTGATATAGTGGATTTTCTGCAGCATTCAGACGATCATTATGAAATTGCCAGAGTTTAATGCCGAGATACCAACCAGATCCTGCACTGTATTCCGGCAATGACAAATATTCTACCTAGAATGAGCACTAACTGCACAGACTGAGAAACACTGGTCCTTTTACCTGCATTTCTCTCCATTTCATGGAGAAAACCTTTGATATTTTCCACCTGCTCTGAGAAGGTGGAAAATGTGAGCAGGAGGGCGGGTATAGGCCAGGAGGATGGGCAAAGGCTTTGGGTGTATGGCAGGTTTCATACTTTTAGAAGGATATGTTCTGGCCCCTCATGCTACTGCAGGAGTCAGGATGGGGCCATGCCCTGCTGTTGCCTTGCGACAGTGAAGACAGGCCAGGGGAGTCTCTACCCAAGAATTATTGGGTCTAGACTTTTCCAATCTAGAAATCGTAATTGTGGGTGGTGTAAATACAGCCAGAGTTATCACTGAGTGAAACTGTAGCAAGGCAGCATAAATGAAAGGTTAGAAGCTGCAACACGTTTGTAATGAGTAGATGAGTAGGGTGGTGGTCATTCAACATAGATGAAACACCGATAAATATGCAGTTTCTGTAATTTACAAACATTTTGCCTGATTTCCCAAACTATCCCAGGCTACAAGTGCATGAATACAACAATAGTAATGCTAGCGCAAGTATTTTAATAAAAATTATTAATGAGTGTTCATGTATTCTGAGTAATGGATTTGCATAGAAAATGTAATAACAATAGAAAAATAATGCATGCATTTAAAAATGTGATCACAATGACTGGCAGCCAATATTCACAAAGTGTACTCATTAATAGTTATTAATATGAAATTTTGAGTATATGTTTGACTAATGTAGTAATGTGCCTGTTGAACCTGGCCCTTTTACAGGGTCATTCCCCAGACATTTTGCCTTTTGCCTCCTTATTTGTATGACCTTTGTTGGCTGACATTATGACCCTGAGCACTTTTTCACTGCTAACCAGTGATAAAGTACATGTGCTCTCCCTTGGTATGATTGGCTTATACCTAATTGGCATATTTAATTTATCTATAAGTCCCTTATAAAGTGGCTTCCCTATACCCAAGGCTTGTAAATTAAATGCTACTAGTGGGCCTGCAGCGCTGCTTGTGCCACCCACTGAAGTAGCCTTTCAAACCTGTCTCAGGCCTGATAGTGCAGGGCTTGTGTGTGCAGTTTTCTGCCACAGGGAACTGGCATCTAAATTTACTTGCCAGGCCCAGAACTCCGCTTTTACTAGATGTAAGTCACCCCTAAGGTGTGCCCTAGCTAACCCTATGGGCTAGGTGCCATGTATGCAGAAGGCAGGACTTGTGGCAGGTTGCGTTACCTGTCCTGGTAGTGACAAACAGGCTAACTTGGGGCCACATTTATACTTTTCGACGCACAACTGCGCCAACGCAGTTGTGCGTCGAAAAAGTTAACGCCGGCTAACGCCATTCTGAAGCGCCGTATTTATTCAATGACGTTAGCCGGCGTTAGCCGGCGGCGCTGCCTGGTGTGTGTCAAAAAAAATGACGTACACCAGGCAGCGCCGGCGTAGGGGAATATGGAGCTTGGGCGCCAAAAAATGGGGCAAGACAGACTGAGGCAAAATTATCGCCTCAACCCGATTTGCGCCATTTTTTTCGACTCCCAACCCCCATTGAAATGACTCCTGTCTTAGCAAAGACAGGAGTCATGCCCCCTTGCCCAATGGCCATGCCCAGGGGACTTCTGTCCCCTGGGCATGGTCATTGGGCATAGTGGCATGTAGGGGGGCACAAATCAGGCCCCCCTATGCCACAAAAAATAAATAAATTAATACTTACCAGAACTTACCTTATGTTCCCTGGGATGGGTCCCTCCATCCTTGGGCGTCCTCCTGGGGTGGGCAAGGGTGACAGGGGGGGTCCCTGGGGGCATGGGAGGGCACCTATGGGCTCCTTCCGAGCCCACAGGTCCCTTAACGCCTGCCCTGACCAGGCGCTAAAAAACGACGCAAAAGCGTCTGGACGTCATTTTTTTCGGTCCGCCCACTCCCGGGCGTGATTTTTGCCCGGGAGTGTAAATACGGCGCACATGCCTCGGAGTCAATTTTTTTAGACGGGAACGCCTACCTTGCATATCATTAACGCAAAGTAGGTGTCCACGCTAAAAAGTGACACAAACTCCATGGACTTTGGCGCTAGACGCGTGTAACGCCAGAGTATAAATATGGAGTTAGTTTTGCGTCGAATTTGCGTAAAAAAAAAACAACGCAAATCCGGCGCAAACGGAGTATAAATATGCCCCTTGGTGTCTCAACGCTGTGAGTGCTGCCTACTCATAGGATTGCATTAGAAATGCCCTGCCTTATGTGTAAGGGGTATTGTCTGAATTCTGAGTGGTAGCATAGGCATGTTTCGTATGGTTGTGGCAGTGATAAGAAATGCTGCTTACTGGTGTAGGTGTATTTTTTATCATTATTACAGAAATGCCACTTCTAGAAAGTGCACATTTATCTGTGCTTATGACTGGTGTTTTTGCAGCTTGCCTTCAATCCACTTCTGGGCAGATTGACAGCTGGGGCTTTGTGCAAAGTTTTCAGACAGCCTGTACACAGGGAGGGTGGAGGTGTCACAAAGGTGCATCTACATATTGAATAGCCTTCCTGGGCTGAGAGAAGGGAGACGTGGGGCACACCTGCATTTGTGAAGGCTGTGCCCTGGCCTAGCACAATAGGGTCGTTACCCCTCACTGAAGTTTGGAGTCTGTGCTGGAGGAGAGAAGGGGCACTCCCAGAACCAGTTGTAACTGGTTGGAACCCCCTCTCCTCCCCATTGTAAAACACACTGTAAACTTAGCAGAAGTACAGGGGAAGTTTTGTCACAATTTAGACATTCTTGGGACTTGAAACTGGACACAGGATGCTGCTGAATGGACTCACCAGGAAACCACCTTGGACTGCTGCTGCTGTGCTGACCTGTGACCTGCCTGGTCACTAGGAGGAACTGCCACCATCTGCATCCCTTGTGCTGGCCTGTGTTGGGGTCTGGTAGACATGTGCTACCCTCCCCTCTGTCTCCAGCAGCAGGGTGCTGTGGCCCCTGGCCCCTGTAATTATCTAGAGCATGAGGAGTGCTCCAGCTTTGTTGGTTGTGAGGGCAGCACTTTGGAAAGTGCTTTACTTTATATTTGGCCCCCTAGTGCAGAAAAGCGACCCTTGCTTGCTGGATAATCACCGCCACAACCTGGGCTACAAGTATGGTCTTAGCGCTTTGAAAAGCGCCCCTTGCTTGCCAGATAATCACCAGCGCAACCCGGGCATCCTTCTTCGCAGAAGCGCAAGTGTCACGCACCCTCCAGGGCCCCGGGGGCACATGAAAAAGGTAATCGGAGCAAGCGTGCTGCTATTGATGCCCCCGGGGCATGGTTCGCTCCTGAGAACACCCCTGGGCCACCAGCCGCCCTCCATTCCTGACTGGAATCACCGCGGCGGCCTGAGAACAAAAGAGAAACACTCACCACCTCGGGTGCGGGCGAGTGTGCATCCGCGGCCCCAGGAGGAAGAGAGACCTCATCGGCGGTCTCCTCCAGATCTCAGGGCAGCCTCTGAGGAGCAGGACTTGTGGGAGGTGAGGGGAACGTCCCCCCTACCCCCGGTCGCTGCCATAGGAGCAGGACGCTCCTATTTTTAAACCGGGCATTGTCTTCAGGAACGGGGAAGGGAGGCCTCTACGGAGGCCCCTTCCTCTCACCCCCCATTGCTTTTGTTGGCCTTCTGGCACCCGCTTCTGGTGATAGGGCCCGTGGAGGCCTTGGGGCCTCACAGAGATCACGGGCCCCAGTAGGGGCCCATTGTCTGCAACAGAAAGGGTGCAGACCACCCCTCTCCCCCAGGAGCACCACATGGCCCCCGTTTTGCGCATAGGAGCACCAGGGGCCTCCATGCTCATCTTCTAGGCACTAGGAGTGCCTTTTCGTCATAAAACCAGATACGTTTGGAGATATATTTGCTCTGTGAGCTTATTATGGACCTTGGGGGGTTTATATGCTACCTACCTACTTTTATGACGCTACATATGTGTGCTGAAGTTCCTTTTATGGAATGACATGCTGATATGAATTTTATCACTTGTGGCATGTTCTCTAATGTTCCTTTTATGGATATTTATGAGGTATTCATGACAAGTACATAGATTTCTTTACTGTAATACCTGACCACTGCTTATGTTGCAGAATCCTGAGTACTTTTGTGTTCTATTGTGGCAACTGCTTATTCTTGCAGAGTATTAGTAACTTGTGTAACGTTCTGACAACTGCCAAGGTAGCAGGGTATTACTGACGTGCAATGTTTGGTCTAATTTTGTTTTGTGCAATACAGTTTATTTTTACATAGCTCAGTGTTGTATTTACTTTGTGGTGTACATCTTGCGTCACATGTGTTTGTGTGTTGTGCAAACTCTTTACACATTGCCTCCGGGTTAGGCCTGACTGCTAGTGCCAAGCTACAAAGGGGTGAGCAGGGGTTATCTTGTATGTGTAACTTCCTTGCCCTGACTAGAGTGGGTGGGTTCTGTCAACACCAGAGCAGTACGCGCTCTATTGGCGACTAGAATGCAAAAACCAAGCACTCTCAAAACAACGTAATTTATGCATTGTGCTGATATGTTGTGGTTTAACCTTTTGCATTGCAGAGTTCAATCCTGAAAACGTATTTTTAATATGCTTACAAATACTGTTCCTTTGCAATGTATTGCTGCAGGTTTTCAGAGGGTGTTAGGGTGTGGCCGCTTTCCAGGGTCTTCCAGAGACTTTCCCTGCCACATGCCTGGGCGTGATTGTGGGCTGGGCCAAGACTCTATAAAAGAGAGCCAGCCCAACTCCCAGTGCTCACTATTCAGAGGTCCCGGTGCAGAGCAGCAGCTTCTTCCTGAGCTCCTGTCCCGGCGGCCTATTCGATCTTCCAGGCATCTGCCCTTCATCCTTCATAGGTGATCATTGTTCTAGGCGGTAAGACGGAGGTTGGACTGTTCCGACACCGTTATCGAGAATTTTCATATTCTTGGTTTCATTCTGTAATGATTAACAAATTACTTGCGCTCTACCATTCTTGACATTTATATGGTGGTTTACAAATCGGCAAGACGCGCGATTTGTTTCATAAAGGTTTAACTTTGTTATTCATTGCACGCTACCATTTCTTGGTATTTACATGATGTCTTACGAATCGGCAAGACACGCAAATTCTTTCATGAGGATATAACTTTGTTGTTCATTGCGCGCTACCATTTCTTGACATTTAAATGGTAGATTAAGAATCAGCAAAAGACGCGCGATTCGTTTCATTGTACTTTGATCTTGTTATTCATTGTGAGCTGTTATTTCTTGGCATTAACATTGTGGTTTACGAATCGGCAAGACACGCGATTCATTTAATGATGACTTGATTTTGATATTCATTGCGTGCTACCATTTCTTGACGCGTTACATGGTGCCACTCAAATTGGCAAGATGCACGATTCTCTCCTCGAGTTTAATTCATGTTGTTTATTGTATGCCACTATTCTGAGATATTTATTATGTAATATTCAAGTTGACAAGTTATGTGATTTGTTTCCTGAATCCATATTGTGTTATTCATGGTGCACAATCATTTTATGGTGTTTAATATATATATATATATATATATATATATATATATATATATATATATATAAATCTGCAATATTCACAATTTGTGTTGAAACATTTTAAGAGTATACAGAAGGCCAGAGTTTCTAGATGCAATATTGTATGGTCCTAGTATGCATTCCCAAAAAAGGATTTATATGACTGGGTTAAAATTTAGTCAGAATGTTTTTCTGATTCTCATGTAAAGGAAAGTACTTGAATAAGAAAGTTTTCATTTAATCCATCTTGATTCCCTTACAGGTATCCGACCATCTTGAAACTTAGTCATTTTAAGCTTAATTCTTAGATTGTTCATATTTTCAGAGTGACTAGGCTTAGAATCATAGTCTGGTATTGATTTCAGGAGATATAGGGCCATATTTATACTTTTTGATGCAAAACTGCGCTAACGCAGTTTTGCGTCAAAAAAATTAGCGCCAGCTAACGCCATTCTGAAGCGCCATGCGGGCGCCATATTTATTCAATGACGTTAGCCGGCGTTAGCCGCCGGCGCTGCCTGGTGTGCGTGAAAAAAAATGACGTACACCAGGCAGCGCCGGCGTAGGGGAATATGGAGCTTGGGTGCCAAAAAATGGGGCAAGTCAGGCTGAGGCACATTTTTCGCCTCAACCCGATTTGCGACATTTTTTTCGACTCCCAACCCCCATTGAAATGACTCCTGTCTTAGCAAAGACAGGAGTCATGCCCCCTTGCCCAATGGCCATGCCCAGGGGACTTCTGTCCCCTGGGCATGGTCATTGGGCATAGTGGCATGTAGGAGGGCACAAATCAGGCCCCCCTATGCCACAAAAAAATAAATAAAAAAATACTTACCTGAACTTACCTTAATGTCCCTGGGATGGGTCCCTCCAGCCTTGGGCGTCCTCCTGGGGAGGGCAAGGGTGACAGGGGGGGTCCCTGGGGGCATGGGAGGGCACCTCTGGGCTCCTTCCGAGCCCACAGGTCCCTTAACGCCTGCCCTGACCAGGCGCTAAAAAACGGCGCAAAAGCGGCTGGACGTCATTTTTTTTGACCCGCCCACTCCCGGGCGTGAATTTTGCCCGGGAGTGTAAATACGGCGCACATGCCTCGGAGACAATTTTTTAGACGGGAACGCCTACCTTGCATATCATTAACGCAAGGTAGGTGTCCACACAAAAAAATGACGCAAACTCCATGGACTTTGGCGCTAGACGCGTCTAACGCCAAAGTATAAATATGGAGTTAGTTTTGCGTCGGAATTGCGTAAAAAAAAAACGACGCAATTCCGGCGCAAACAGAGTATAAATATGCCCCATAATTTTCATATTGTGTGTTCTAACCTTTTTCTTACTACAGGTCTCCTTCCCAGCTGTTCCCTTCCTAACCCCGTCTTCCCCTCTTGAACTCTCTTAGCCTCTGTGATTTATCTATCCAAGTCTTGGAGCTGTTCAGTGGTGGACATGTTGGGAATGTGCCCAGACCCCGAGGATCTGGTGACTCTGACAGAATAGTGAGCCCACAAATATTATCCTCCTGGTTTGTGTATGTTCTCAGCATGGCCACGCTGGACGAGTTAGTCAAGGCTATCACCCAACTTCAGGCAGAGGTGGTATCATCCAAAGAATTGACAACTAGCTTAGCTGAAAGAGTGAGTCAGTTGCAAGATAAGGTAGAGAAGAAGGAACAAAGTCCCACAAGTGTGTCTTGGCCAGGTACTTCTTCTCAGACTTCTGTAAGTAATCCGACAAACATTTCCCTAAATGTTCCTTCCACAATTCCTATAGCTCTCCCAGAACGTTTCTCATTTAACCCTTTGAAAGTGCAATCTTTCCTGGTTCAAGTGGGACTACACTTCACCTGCAGACCACATACTTTCCCCGATGCCAGGTCCAAAGTAGCTTTCTTGTTGTCATATTTGGCTGGGGATGCAGCTACTTGGGCAATTCCTCTTGTGCGTAAAAATAGTCCCTTCTTATACAACTGGAGACATTTTGTTCGTGAGTTTGAGAGAGTTTTTGATCGTAGAACTCTAACACAGTCAGCAGATCGTGAATTATTAGATTTACGCCAAGGGAACTAAGGCCTAGGTGGTCATTACAACCTCAGCGGTCTTTGAACAAGACCGCCGAGGGACCGCTGTGCGGAAGACCGCCAGTAGTGGTGGTTTGCCGCTCGGCGTATTTTGACTGTTGTCTGCCCTCCGTCGTTTTTCCGATGGAGAGCCGCCAACAGCCATACTTGCGGGCGGCGGGTAAGTAGAGGTTGCTCCACCTCCACCGCCATGCCAACAGAACACCGCCCAGCTAATCACGTCCTGTGATTCTGCGTGGCGGTGTTCTGTTGGCGGTGTGGTGTCGGCGGAGCTGCCCCCATGGCTCCCGTCCCCTCCCGGCGGATCAACGGAACAGGTAAGTCGATCATCCGTTAGGGGAGGGGGTGGGTGGTGTTGTGTGTTGTGTGGGTGCATGGGGGTGTGCATGTGTGTATGTAGGGGGGGTGTGAGTGCGTGTATGCTTGCGGGGGTGTTGCATGTTTTGGGAATGAGTGCGTGTATGTCTGTAGGTATGTTTGTGTGGATGTGTGTGTGAATGTGTGAATGTGGGTGTACGTGTCTGACTGTGTGAGTGGATGTTGGCATGTATGTCGGTGTGTGCGTGTATGTGTGTTGGTGGTGCCTGCGTGCTTGTCGAGTGTGTATGTGTAAGGTAATGTCGGGGGTCGGGGTGGGGAGGGGGTCCCTGTCACCTTTGGGGGGTGGCAGGGGTGGTGGGGGGTGTAGGGGAGGGAGTCGGGGTGGGGGTGGAGGGTGGGGGAGACCCCTATCAGTGCCAGGGAAGGAATTCCCTAGCACTGAAAGTGCTTACTGCCATGGATTTCGTGGCGGTTCCTACCGCTGGGAATCCACGGCGGTAAGCCGGGTCAAAATACCAGTGGCGGTATTGTGACGGCCGCCGGACTGGAGACCCAGGTCTCCAACCCAGCGGTCGTCTCCATCCTGGCAGGCGCAACGGAGAAGCGGCAGATGACCATGGCGGTAACCGCCATGGTCATAATCCTCAAAAAAAGACCGCCAGCCTGTTGGCCGTCTTACCGCCGCTTTAACACCGTCCGCCAGGGTTGTAATGACCCCCCTAGTGTCGTATTTAGCCAACTTTAACCAGATGGTTGCCGAGACATCCTGGCCTGAAGAAAAACAAGCGGTCTTGTTTTACAAGGGACTCAAAGAGGAACTAAAAGATATCTGAGCGCAAATCGACCCACAACCTACAGACTGTCAAGAATTAATAAACCTTGTCTTGAGACTTGATCATCGTTTAGCAGAACGTAAAGGAACGCGCAAAAAGATTGAAAAATATTCATGGCACGTTCATGATAACAAAGACTCTACAACTCCGAAAGAAAGAACGCTGGAACCGATGGAAATTGGAACCATCAGAAGACCTTTGACCAAAGATGAAAAGGACTTACGCAGAAAAAATGGACAATGTCTTTATTGTGGGCGAAAGGGTCATTTTTGCCAAAGATTGTCCAATCAAACCAAAGAACAAGCAAGGTCCAGTTCAGAAGGTCGCAGCCAATGCACCAGTTGAGTTGGAAAACTAAAACACCCGAGATGCAGAGAAGGGTTGCTCTTGGGTGTCACTGTGGACCCTTCACAATCTAGAAATCTTAAACTGGAAAAAAGAATTCAGGTCAAGAAAAAGATCTATTTAAAAAAAGCTCTAGTTGATTCCGGGGCTACTGGGAACTTTGTTGATGTCCAATTGGTTCGTGCATGGGGGATCCCATGTATTGAAAAGAAGACCCCAGAAATCATCCAGGCAGTCGATGGAAAACTCTTGACTGGTGGTCCAGTAACTCTTCAGACTATCCCCTTGTCGATGATTTGTGAAGATAAGATCAAAGAAAGAAACATAAAGAGAAAATAATCCTTGACGTGATCCATGCTCCCCAATATGAGATTATCCTTGGCTTGCCATGGTTAACTCATCACAATCCAGAGATCAATTGGGCAGAACGAAAAATCGTGTCCTCATCTGCGCTATGTAACGAACAATGTCTCCAAAAGATTCAAGTACCAAAAGTTTGCAACTCTTACATAGCTACTGCCGCGGAGAAAGAAATTCAGCTGCCAAAACAGTATTCATCTTACAAAGATGTATTTGATGAGAAAGGAGCAGAGACTCTATCTCTTCATAGATCTTATGACTGTCAAATTGATCTAGCCCCAGGTGCAATAGGAACCTGGGGCTAGAGTATGAGTAGAGTATGCATTCTCAAAAAAGGATTTATATGACTGGTTTAAAATTTAATCAGAATGTTTTTCTGATTCTCATGTAAAGGAAAGTACTTGAATAAGAAAGTTTTCATTTAATCGATCTTGATTCCCTTACAGGTATCCGACCATCTTGAAACGTAGTCATTTTAAGCTTAATTCTTAGATTGTTCATGTTTTCAAAATGACTAGGCTTAGAATCATAGTCTAGTATTGATTTCAGGGGATATCATTTTCATATTGTGTGTTCTAACCTTTTTCTTACTACAGGTCTCCTTTCCAGCTGTTCCCTTCCTAATCCCCTCTTCCCCTCTGTAACTCTCTTAGCCTCTGTGATTTATATATCAGAGTCTTGGAGCTGTCCAGTGGTGGACGTGTTGGGAACGTGCGCAGACCCCGAGGATCTGGTGACTCTGACAGGTTCTGCCTGGCTTAGGTGCATACCCTAGCCAACCAGAAACCACATTTCTAACAGTTTCAAATAAAAGGTTATGTATTATCTATTAGCTTTATAAATTGTAGGCCATAACTTAGCAGGGATCATGGCCTAGTTGCCCGGCCTCATGTCAAGCTGCATTTCTTAATATTTAATTGAATGGCTGTGGTATTGAGTTAAACTGTGATTTTCCATTGTATTGTGTAAATGTGCTCGTAGCTGAAAATCTTTCTCATGACAACCTACTGCTAGAAGATGATGTTCTTGCTAAATGTAACAATATGTATGTAATGTGTGTGAGACTGACTTTCTTAGGAGAAGAACAATGGAGACACTGACATGGAAATAGGCCCACAGGTCTCTTTACGCCTGCCCTGACCGAGGCGTTCAAAAATAGGGCAAAGCAAGCTTTGCCCCATTTTCTGC
This sequence comes from Pleurodeles waltl, assembly GCF_031143425.1. Taxonomy (NCBI): domain Eukaryota; kingdom Metazoa; phylum Chordata; class Amphibia; order Caudata; family Salamandridae; genus Pleurodeles; species Pleurodeles waltl. Next base: position 921,174,666 of record NC_090447.1, read on the forward strand.
CCCGTCCTTCCTCCCGTGCACCATTTTTGCACAGGAGTATAAATATGGTGTTACAGCCATAGAGTCATTTTTTGCATGGGAACGCCTACCTTGCATCTCATTAAGGCAAGGTAGGTTTCCATGTCCAAAAAGTGATTATAACTCCATAAATTTGGTACTAGACGGGTCTAGCGCCAAAGTATAAATATGGAGGTAGTTTTGCACCGACTTAGAGTTTAAAAAAATTACGCTAATGTGGTGCAAACAGAGTATAAATATGCCCCTAAGTTTTATTGGACAAAGTGTGAACATGTGATCCCTTGACAAGTAAGGACTTGGGAAGTAATTTTAGGGAAATTAACATAGCAAGACTGCACAGAGAGAAGGCAGCTCATTCTTACTCAGTTTCTGTCTTGACAAGAGACGTGCTTAACTTTATTACTTAAAGACTGCGTTTTCTGAACTTTAATGCAGAATCCTGATGCCTTGCTGACCGAGCTGATGTTCTGATGACGAAGATTATTTTATTTTGGCAATCCAAACTAAGGAGAGGTATCATTGTACCAATGTGTTTGTTATGCCTATTTGCTTTTTCTTTCTGGGTACCAATCATACTGTTTTGATAGAGCCATAGTTAGGTGTTTCCAAATTTGTGTTACTAATTTGTTTTGCATGAAGCCCCACGTGCTGATGCTAATCTGAGGTTAGATAAGGATTTTCACTAATGAAAATCTGCTAATAGGGAATAATGTTTGATGAATTTCTCTGCTAAATCTAAATGTATGTGATATCGTTTGCACAATTGTTCTTGTTATTAATTTGCACCGTAACCTTAGAATGTGTAATAGTTCAAGCTTTGATTAGACTGCGGTTCTTCCGTCGATTCGAACAGCCAGTGTTGTTTCTGTATGTGTATCATTTGATTTTGAGATTATTTTAAGTGTCATTAGTATTGTTAATATAGTGAAATAAATATTCTAACTTTTACTACAAGGTGTGGTTATTCTTGATTGAAAGGTCATGTGTGTGACAATTACTGACTGAAATGATTATTAATGTAATTGATTATTGTTGATTATTGATATTGTCTATTGATTATTGATTTTGCATGTACTGGAGTTATGGTAGGGTCATCTTATTTGCGAGTCAAAAGGCTCATCGACCTATTTGCGTCCCCTTGTAAGTTTACTTATTAAGGTCAGACGCACTAGCAGTGACAAGAAGAAGGAATCACATTTCCAGGGGGTATAAAGGTTGGGAGAAACTCTCATACCTTAGGGAAGCGTACACGAAGAGCTTTCACCACAAGGAAAACTGTTTTGCTACAAATAACAAAAGGAAAATGTTTTTTGTGGTAATGTTCACATGAAATGGCTGGACTTCCTGCACTGTATTATACTTTGAGCGAAGGTAACTGAGTCCCATATTTATACTTTTTTAGCGCTGCATTTGTGTCCTTCTTTGATGCAAAGTGGCGCAAACTTACAAAATTCAATTATGTTTTTCAAGTTTGCACCACTTTTGCATCAAAAAAGGACGCAAATGCGGCGCTAAAAAAGTATAAATACGGGCCTGAGTCTTTTGGTTTTCCATTGAATTGATGAGTTCTTTCACATGTTGAGGGATTTTCTATTGCTACCAATCAGCAAACTAGGTTTCAATGGGGGTATTTGTTCAAAGCTGTAAGTCTTACTCATATTTTTAGTTGCACACTTTATAGCATCAATCTATTGAGAAACCTTCTGTACACCAACCACAAGTCTGGGAATAAACGGGCTAGAGAACCATAAAGTCTAAGAATATTTGACTGGCAACAGAGAAAAACAGCACATCTGAGATCTCAAATGTATTAATCAATGGCATCTTCAGTGGCACCAAAGAATACATTTTTTATGGATCATTTTTGGAATCCACACTGTCTTAAGACTTTTTGAAAGCTTTTCAAAGAGTTGGACCATGGGACCATGTCAACCAAAAATGTTCACGATATAAGCCTTACATACCTACCATGAGTTACCTGGAAGAAACAGATTTTTAGTTCTTTGCTGAACCTTAGAAAGATGCTTTCAAGGCTGGGATAAGAGATGATAGATGGATTAACAGAAGTTTGAGTCCTGGTGATGGAGACATCGCCTACTAAACTATTTGTAAATAGGCAATTCAGCAGTAGGAGTTCTGCAAGGCAAATGTTATTCACCTAGGCTCTGCTTTGATGCAGAAGGATCTGGGGCCAGATGTACAAAACATTTCTGCAGCCTCCAACACTTGGACTTTCAAAAATCATAGTGTTTGTGATTACAAAGCAACTTTGTACATTGTACACAATCCCTTTGACAATATTAAAAACTATTTCATATAATGACATGTGACCCTTTGAAATGGACATGAAAGGGGATGCTCCCTCATATTTATGAGCAGCAAAGGGACCTATGTAGGAGAATGTGTTCAAATCCACTTAGCTCCCTATTTTACTTTTTTGGGCAACTCAGTTTCTGGACTTCTGATAAGACTGAGTCCCGCTCACTGTAAGATCTGTTAAAATCAATTGCAAGTGCTAGCCACCAGTGATCGCCTTTTAAAAAAGGAGCTGATGCTTTACAGCGTGGGTAAGAGGCTGTGGGCCGGATGCATGTGAGCACATGCACACAAGCATGGGCATCCTGGCGTGGGCTGAGCAAATTGGACTACTCTCTAACTCCACCCAATATCTGTATACAGATAGCTTGTCACAGAGATGATCCTTTAACGAGTGGTGTTGACATTTGCAGGCCTTAGAATAGGATTGGACATGCATAGTGTGAGCATGTACATTTGTAGTGAGTTACTGAAAAGAGTATATGCTTCACTGTATTGTACATTATGGGTGAAATTGGCAGCAAAGTATAGTTTTGCAATATATCGGTACAAACACTGAGTTGATACACACATTTTAAGATAAACCTGTACCCTTTTGGCAAGCTTACTTTTATCATATCTGCAATTGTCACTGTAACAACTTTCTGGGGGCAGTCAGATTCCTACAACCAATCACTGGAAGTCCTCTCCTTCAAAGTTCTGGAGAGCAGCTGTGGCAATTAAGGGTGTGTCTTCAGGTTCTTGGGAACGTCTTTCAACAGACCACTTGGATTTGCCATGTTGGAATGTCCTAAAATGCAGTGCAGGGTGGAGGGTTAGTACAAGGGAAAGGGATGATGTCTCAGCCTATGATTGGCCAGTGGTGCCTACCTTCTGGAACTGTCCACCCCACTTACAAACCCCAAACAGTGGATTGAGAGAAAGAGATGATGGGTTTTGAATGGCCTTGAAGAAGGCTAGACCACCTAACTAGAGTGCTGGGAAACTCTTGGACTGAATGTTACTATGTGTAGCTACCTTTCAAAGGCCATAGCGTTCTGGCTTAATTACTCCTAGAGTGCTAATTTTCATTTAGCGTTGTAGCATGCATGCATCTTTTTGCTAGGGTATTTGGCTTCTTGGTGATCTTAAGTAAATGGAGCGTAAAACTAAGGGCATTTAAATATTCAGTATTGAAGTACTTTAATGATGGTTACAGACAATTATTATCCCTTCATGTTTTTGATGATAGCAGTGGCAAAATGGTGCATTTTTCCTGGTACCAACTTCGAAGGCTTTCAGTGTTGAATTACAATAAGGGCAAATAGCTTATTTTGTGATTTCACTGTTATGGTGACACCTTTACATTACCAGTAGGCCTGACCTTCCTTTAATGCACTCCTCATATCATGCAGTATTGTGATTTTAAGGGCCAGGGGTTGTTCGTACAGTTAGAGGTGCCCCAAATGCAGGAGAGCTAGGGCTCAGTTTAAAGAATACTTGACCTGGCTGCCTCTTAATTGTGTGCCTCTGTAAGTTGAGAGGCCTTCCAGAGGGTGTCACAATCAGAATTTCTACATTTATTTCTGTACACATTGGTTATTTGAATTATAATGTTTTTTCCATTTATATCTGATTAACTGACTGGATTGTGTTTTAACAAGTGTTACATGTTGAATTGATGAGTTCTATGTTCATAACCCACAGAGTAAGCCTTGGGTTGCTCTGCTCATTATTCTGAGAGCCAAGTGCTAAAAAGGGGCTCACAGTTGTCTGACTGCCCTAGGACCCTCTGACCTGGGCTTTTCACTTAGAGTTAGGCAGGATTTCAGAGACCTTTGTGAATGTTTGACTTCACATTATTACCCTTTGCACTTTGCTGAATGAACAAGAAAATGCACCAATTTCAATAGTAGTATAGCACAGGCTATTCAGCTGCGAGTCAGGCTATGCTCAGCTCCCCGATCCAACAGCAGATGGCACATTGAGGCACACCTAATCCCTCTATTGCGTGACTGCCTGTGGGAAATTCACAAAGTCTAACTATCATCTACATCCAATGGCAGTGGCATGGAGTGGAATGGAGTAGAACTGAGTGGAGTGGCATAGAGTGGCATAGAGTTGAGTGGCATGCAGTGGAATAGTATAGAGTGGAGGGGAACAGAATGGAATGGAATGGCACACAGCAGAGTCATGTACAGTGGAGTGGCATAGAGTTGAATAGCGTAGAGTGGAGTGGTGGTCAGTGGAGTGGTATAAATGTATAACTTATGCACCACCTTCAAATTACTGTAGCATTATTTATTCTTTCTAAACAGCCAAACTACACATTAGAAATTCTAAAGTTATAGTTATACCTTAAATTACTATAACTCACACACGTTCGTACACAGTGTGGTGAGCTTGTTAGTAGGCCTGGGCAAACTTGCTGAGTTTTATAATACAGAATTCTGTAGAGTTATAAAAAAAACTCAGCAAGATTCTGCGGAATTTCGCAAGTGGGCGGTCTAATGCTCATCCGGCCATTTGCTCTGCTTTTTTAGGCTAGTAACGCATTCTGCACTGAAATATCAGCTTGAACAGCACCACACAGTGTGCAAGGGTATGTTCATTTTTTTGGCCTGCTTCTGTTCCAATTTCCTTGCTGGCTGCCTTTTTAATCAAGCCAACCCAACCCAACCCCATCTGCTCTTCACTATTTCCAATCTCATCTTTTTTGTACTTATTTTGTTATTTTGTAACTTACCCTGTCTTTATTTTTATGTTTAATTATCATCATGGGGATTTTTTTGTTCTTTGTTTTATGTTTTCCTTTCCTGGCCTGTCTTCTGTCTGTCCTTCTCTATGTTCCCTTCCAACTCCAGACCCACTTATCTATTCTGATGCCAGCAAAAGGCAGCAGGGGTGCCTCCCGCACCCCATGCAGGCATCGCAGAAGTGCAGGGGTGTGGCCCCACCCAATATTCAGCAAGGCGGAGGTGGCCACACTAATTTTTTGGGTGCTGCACCACCTCCCTCACATGCTGGCAGCAGGCGGCCGACCCGGCAAGGGCTATGCCCTGGGGTAGCATCAGGTGCTCTGGAGGAACGTACGGCAGTGTGTGTACACCATTGCACTGGGATCACTTGCACCCAGAAGCACCTGACACCCTGATGGGCTGATGTAATTGACTGGGAGCAAGACCTGCTCGACCTGCTAGGCATTAAGGTTGTGGAGCTCTACGAGTAAATAATATTTTTTGTTTCTAAAAATTATATATATTTTTTAAGTTCAAAGATCACAGGGAATATACCTACTGGTGGTTGACAGTAGTTAAATGTAGGACCTTGTTTCCATAGAACAATACATTTTTCACTTGTCTATATCGTTGGCATCATTTGAAATATATTCACAAAATGTTCCCCCAAAAAGTGCCCTTTAGGATCTTGTTGTGCCCAGAAAGTTTTGGGATGATTCATCAGCAAGGGCTAAGGAAAACCACCCCAACACCATACACACAATCAGATTCAGTATTATAACATATTTACCCCTTACCCATAAGTGAGTATAATAATATAAATAAAGTAGAAATAGGTACATCTAATCTAAAATAATATGCATATGTACAAATCAAGGGACACTGCCCAGTCCTCAATGTGCGTGGGCCACAGGGCCACATTACAAAGTCCATGGCCCCACTTGTCTCCTGCAACAACACGGAGAGAACACTGCAGGGGAATCAGTTCAAAAATAGGCAGGAACCTCAGGGGGACAGGGGACAGGTGCACCTCAGCCGGCAGATGGAACAACACCACTGGTCCTGGAGGGGGCAAAATGCCCTGTGCTTGGTTTTGGGGAGTGCAAGGCCACAGTCTCTCAAATGGGTGATTTGCACTGTGCTTATCCTGGGGAGTGCAAGGCCACAGTCTCTCAAGTGGGTGATTTTCCTACTGCTTGGTCCTGGGGAGTACAAGGCCACAGTCTCTCAAGTGGGTGATTTTCCTACTGCTTGGTCCTGGGGAGTACAAGGCCACAGTCTCTCAGGTGGGTGACTTGCCCACTGGTCCTGGAGGGGGCATCATGTCCTGTGATCTTCATCCTGGGGAGGATGGGGTGAGTGGGTGCTTTCCCCACTGGTTCTGGAGGGGGCATTGTACCCTGTGATCTTCAACCTGGGGAGGATGGGGTGAGTGGGTGTTTTCCCCACTGGTTCTAGAGGGGGCATTGTGCCCTGTGATCTTCATCCTGGGGAGGATGGGATGAGTGGGTGTTTTCCCCACTGGTTCTTGAGGGGGCATCAAGCCCCGCAATGCAGATCTTGATGAGTGCAAGGTCACAGGCTCTCAGGTGGATGTCATTCCCACAGGATTTGCAGTGGGCAGGCCGCACAGCAGCCCACGGATGCAGGACTACAGACTGTCCACCGGTGGTGACGGCTGCTCAGATTGGTGATGCTGATGCTGCTGCTGGTGGTGGGGGAAAGCTCCAGCCCATCCCCTGCAGCCTCGGACGGCTGCCCACTGGTGCTGCTGATGCTGGTGGGGGCTCCGACTGAGTCCCAGCACCAGGTCCCTTGTCCTTTCTGCCTCCTGGTGCAGGCCCCTTGCCCTTTGTAGCAGCAGCTGGGGATGGCCCCTTGCCCTTCCTGGCAGCAGCTGGGGATTGCTCCTTGCCCTTCCTGACAGCAGCTGGGGATTGCTCCTTGCCCTTCCTGACAGCAGCTGGGGATGGCCCCTTGCCCTTCCTGGCAGCAGCTGGGGGTGGCTCCTTGCCCTTCCTGGCAGAACTTGGGGCAGGCACCCTTTCCGTGTGGCTTCCTTGTGCCCTGGACCTTTTCCCACTATGAATTGCTGTGGACACTACTGGGCCCGTGGACTGGGTGGATGAGGTGCTTGCCTGGGTTTAAGTCACCAGGGCCAGACATGAAGGATGGGGGGATAACGAAGAGGTCAATGGTGGAGAGGAAAAGCTTTTTAGGGACATTGGGGTGGGAAGAGGGAGAAGGTTTGGGAGTGGAGGATGAGGGAGTGGTTGTAGGAGGTGTCAGTCTGCTGTGTTTGGGTGCAGCTGCATTGGCTGGATGCTGTTGTGAGGTGGATGGCTGTTGGGATTTGAGTGCCTGCGTTTGTGTACTTTGGGAGGGGGCACAGACACAGTGGGAGAGGACACAGAGGACGTGTGCATGGCTGTTGGGGCGGTGTCTGCCAGTGAGGTGTGTGTTCTGATAGGTGTGCTAGTGATGGTGGTAGTGGATGAGGATGTAGTGCATGCAGGTGTGAGTGTAGATGCAACTGGGAGGGAGGTGGAGGACGAGGAGGAGGGTGACACAGTGGGCATGTGGATGTTGGTATGTCTCCGTCTGGATGGTGTCTGTGTGACTGCCTGTGGGATGAAGTGTGATGCTTGTGTTTGCCCTTGCCACTCTTTTGTGTTGTCCTGTGTGCAAGCTTGTCTGCCTGTGTGCTCGGAATAGGTTGGGGTTGAGGGGAATGGGATTGGGTAGAGGAAGTTGGAGGGGGGAATTAGGGACAATGGCTGCCATCAGAGAGAAGGTGAGAGCCTGAATTGATCTCTGTTGGGCCGCCAAGACAGTGTGAATGCCCTCTAGAAATGCATTGGTCTGTTGCATTTAGTCTGCCATCCCCTGGATGGCATTCACAATGGTTGACTGCCCAACAGAGATGGATCGGAGGAGGCCAATAGCCTCCTTACTCAGGGCAGCAGGGCTAACTGGGGCAGGGCCTGAGGTGCCTGGGGTGAAGGTGATGCCCACCCTCCTGGGTGAGTGGGCACGGGCAACTCGCTGAGGTGCTGCTGGGAGGGCAGTGCTGGTAAGGGGGTGGCGGCTGTGCCTGTAGCTGGGATGGGCACAGAGGTTTCCACCACCACCAGTGAGCTTCCATCCGAGGAGGTATCCGTGTCAGAACTGTCCCCTCCAGTCTCTGCCGTAGTGCTCCGCTCGCCCTCCGTCCCACTGGTGTCTGCCTCCTGGGTCCTGTGGGATGCTGCTCCCTCGCTCACCGGTGCCTCTGCTCCTCTGACAGTTGATGCTAATGCACATAAGGACAGGATGACAAAACAAAAAGGGGGGAGAAACAAAGGATACACTTGGTCAATGGCTGCACCAACACCACTGTTGGCGTACACATCACGCTCATACACAGGGAACAACCCTCCAAACAATGAAATGTACTACCAGTAACAATGCTAGTCACCAAGGCATGGGGAGGGAGACATACCTCCATCTTCAGCACAGCCTTGCCCAGTAGTGGATGCCTACTAGCTAGGTTGGAGGAATATCATATCAGAACCCTGCCAACATGGGACTTACTCTGCAATGTCAGGCCTGGCCTAGGGGTACCCACAAACACACATCTCCCACCCGGATACAACCCCACCAGGCGTAAGTAGTAATGATGGGCACTGTACTGACCCCTTTGTGGCTGCTGTGATGCCCTCAAGTGCCCATCCAGCTCTGGATAGGCCACCGCCAGTATGTGGGCCATCAGGAGTTGTCAGGGTTCGAGCGGCACCCCTTCTACGTTGGGAGGCCATCCCCAGCTGGACCTCTGCCGTCTTCCGTGCCCAACATCTCAGGTCCTCCCACCGTTTCCAACAGGGTGTCCACCCCCAGCCGTTGACCCCTAGGGTCGATGACACGCCATATACACTTCTTTTGATGGGTGCTGACCTGCAGAGGAAATACACACACAGAAAGGTATTAGTCAGACCATCCTGCCTGTTACACTCATGGCCCACCATACCCCTTCCCCTCCCCATTTACACAGAAATGGTCCAGCACACAAGCTGCACGCCTCCCAAGGCTGATCCACTAACCCGCCACCCCCACACAAGGCCTTCACACACACCACTCCATGCATTCATGCCCCATGCATCGTGCTCACAGTGTACTCACCTGTTGGTCTGGAGGCCCATACAGCAGTCCATACCGGGGTAGGACCCCATCCACTAGTCTCTCCAATTCCGCCGAGGTGAAGATAGGGGTTCTTTCCCCAGTCACATGGACCATGGTAGGCTCCAGACACAGGTCACAGCAGCACATGCAGTATAGGTCCTCTCCTGCTGAAGGTCAGGTAGCAAGTGAATGAACAGATAGAAAATGGCGCTGATGTTCGCAGCAGTGCATGCCATCACCGCTGGCGTACATCACCATTGGCCACTGTACCCCAGAGGGCCCCGTATTATCCAATGAGGCATTGCACAGCAGTTTCCGACCGCCTCCTGCAATGGCGCACAACGTCAGCGGAATTACCTCACTTCCAACTGTCCCTCCATACAGGACAGGCGGATCCCATTTTGTGGGGGGCAGGCCATGGATCATAACTGCATCACAGATCACAATTGTACATACTGAGGAATTGCAGCATCCCAAATGTGATGGCCCAACTACAGAGGCACAGGGTGTAGCTAATAGGTGAGCCCTGGTTCCCACCCAGTGGATGTCGGTGTATGGGTATGGTGTGGGCCATAAGGGATAGTGTGTGGCTGACTGTTGTCCCTCTATATTTGCAGGTGACTCTGGTTACCCCAACCTAGCATGGCTGCTGACCCCTATGAGGAATCCCAGGACAAGGGCTAAGGAACGTTACAATGAGGCACATGGGCGAACAAGAAGGATCACTGAACGTACATTTGGCCTCCTGAAGGCCAGGTTTCGGTGCCTCCATCTAACTGGTGGATCCCCGTGCTACTCACCCAGGAAGGTCTGCCAGATAATCGTTGCATGCTGCATGTTATATAATCCTTGCCTTAGATGCCATGTGCCATTTCTGCAGGAGGAGGAGTCTGAAGATGGCCGTGTGGCAGCAGTGGACCCCGTGGACAGTGAATGTGAGGAGTCAGAGAATGAAGATGAGGACAACAGAACTGCAGTGATTAATCAATACGGCCAACCACACAGGTAATACAGTGTAACTTCACATTTCATTGTAATTTTTTTGTTTCACATTGTCACTGTCAGGCTGTTATTTACCACTTCTATGCCCACTCACTGTACCCTTTGACAACTCTTTTTTCAGATGTTGGTGCCCCACTATCGCTCATGGTGTGTTCACTGCAGCCAACTACAGGTCTTTCCTATGTAAACATACTGTACAGTTGAACTGCAATGTTTAAACCTTGATAAATTAATACATACTTAAATCATTGTATTTTTTCAAAGTGTGTTTATTGCAGTGCTAAGAAGAAAAGGGAGAAGTGCAATGGGCTGGGGTGATGATGGAGGAAAGTCCAGGGTATAGTTCCAGTCTATTTGTAGCACAGGTGCACTGTCTTAGGGGGCATAGGAAGGGGAGCAATGGCATTTCAAGGTGGACCTGGTGACTGTGTGGGACAAAAGGGTGACAATCAGGAGAGTCTCATTTCCTGGTGGGGGTCTTGGTAATAGTCTCTGGCTTCTGCCTGGATCGCAGGGAACGTTTGAGGGGTGGTTCTCCCTCTGCAGGGGGAGGGGTGCGGGTGCCCTGCTGGTCCTGTGACAGGGCCTCCTGTCCACTATGTTTCGAGGAGGTGGAGAGCAGTTCAGTAGTCTGGCTAGTGGTAGGAGCCTCCTGTTCTACGACTGACTCCCTAATAATGTTGGCCATGTCTGCCAGCACCCCTGCAATGGGTGGAGTTAATGGCCTTCGAGTCCTCCCTGATCCCCGGGTCCTGTCCCTCCTGCATGTTGTCCAGGATCTGGCCCAGCGTATCCTGGGAATGTTGGTATGCTCCCAGGATCTCAGTGAGTGGCTCCTGGAGAGTCGGTTCCCTGGGCCTGTCCTCTCCCTGGCACACAGCAATCCTCCCAACTTCACTGTTGTCCTGTGCCTCTGTCCCCTGAACCATGTGCCCACTGCCACTGACCCCAGGTCCCTGATTGTCTTGGGTTTGAGGTGTGCCCTGGGTTCCCTGTAGTGGTGGACACACTGCTGATTGACGTGTCCTGGGGACAGAGGTATGGGCACGCTGGGTGGGTGCTGTGGTGGTGTTTCCTGAGGGGGGAGGCTGTGTGGTGGTGTGTGACAGTGCTTGGGTAACTGACTGTCCAGAGGTCCCTGATCCAGATTCATGCGAGCAGAGTCGTTGTCATCACTGTGGGCCTCTTCTGTGGGAGGACTGGATAGTGCTGGCACCTCTTCTCCAGAGACAATGGCTAGGATACCTGTGGGGATGTAAATGCAGTGTTATTGTTTCTGTGTGTGACATTGTGCATGGGTGGGTTGCCCTCTATGGATGTAATTGCCCTGGCAGCTTTAACATGTGTGAGTTGTTAAGTGGTGGGCTATCTGATTGTCTATAGTCTGGATGCTTTAGTGATAGGTTTTCATGTAGGGCTGTGAATGGGGTCCATGCATTGGTATTGCATGCAGGGCTTGGCATTGGGATGAGCAGGTTGGGATGGTGGGGTGTGTGGGAGGTGGCGGAGTGATGGGAGTGAGGGTGAGGGTGGGGGTATGTGATGGCATACAGGTAGGGGGTGAAAGTAGATTTGTTGACTTACCAGAGTCCAGTACTCCTCCTCCTCCTGGCATGATTGCCAAGACTTGCTCCTCCCATGTTGTTAGTTGTGGGGGAGGAGGTAGGGGGTCCACCTCCAGTCCTCTGTATAGCGAGCTGGTATCTTGCTGCTATGGAACGCACCTTCCCCCGTAGGTCGGTTCACCTCTTCCTTATGCCGTTACTTGTTCTGGGGTGCTGTCCCACGGCGTTGACCCTGTCCACGATCCTACACCATAGCTCCATCTTCCTAGCAATGGATATCTGCTGTACCTGTGCTCCAAATAGCTGTGGCTCTACCCAGATGATTTCCTCCACCATGACCCTTAGCTCCTCCTCAGAGAATCTGGGGTGTCGTTGTGGTGCCATGTGTGTTGTGTGAGTAGTGTGGGTGAGGGTGTGTAGGGTGATGTGTTGGGGTGTGTTTTGTGAGGTGTGTGGGTGGTGTATAGGTGATGGTGGTGTGTGTCTCTGGTCTTGTCTGTGGCCATAGTGTCTGTCTCATGCCAATGGTTTGCAATGGTAAAGGGTTGTGGGTAATGTGGTTGTGTGTTTTATAGTGGTGTGGGCCTGTGTATGGGTGTCAGGTGTTTGTAGTTTGAATTGTCCAATGTGGTGTTGTTTTGTTTGTGTGTGTATTTTGAGCGTGTGTGGGTATTGATACTGCCAGCTTATCACTTACCTTTGGTGTGGCGGATTTTTGTGTGTGGCTGTATAGTGACGGATTGGTGTGTGTGTGTCATAATATGGTGAACGGATATCCGCTGCCACGGCTATATGCTGGCTGCAGTCAGAATGGCAGTAAGTGGGATTTACCGTCAAAGTCATAATGAGGGCCTAAGGGCCAGATGTAGCAAAGGGTTTTTCCCATTCTGTGTCAATGATGGCCCTAAGACTTCAGAACAAGGGGCAAGCTCAGTGATAGCCCTTGGAGAAACTTCACAAGCAGTATTTCAGAAAGAAATGTCCACTCCTTTCCCTCTTCAGGCAGAAGCAGCAGCAGCAGGCCAGCACATAAAAGCAACAAGTAGAGACAGGTCCTCTTCAAGCATCAAGCTCTTCTGCTTGGGAGAGGTTTCTCTTGATCCAGATGTAATCTAAAGTTGTGGAGTCAGCAGTAAAAGGCATATTCATTTCTGCTTTTAAAGTAAGCAAACTTCAAAGGAAAGTCTTTGTAGTGCACAAGACCCTGGCTCTTCCTTGCCCTGTCCCAGAGACACTCTAGGGGGTTGGAGATTGTATTGTGTGAGGGAACGTACAGGCCTTTAAAGTGCAGGTGTCAGCTCCGCACTCCCACTCTAGCCCAGGAAGTCTCATCAGGGCATGCAGGACACACCGCAGCTCCCTTTGTTTTACTGTCTAGAGTGAATTCACAAACAGACCAACTGCTAGTCTGACCCAGAAGTGTACTCAGCAGCCAGGGAGGCACAAAATGGTTAAGCAAGATAATGGCCACCTTCTAAAAGTAGCATTTTCAAACTTACAATCTAAAAAACAACTTTACCAAAAGCTTTATTTTAAAATTGTTAGTTCAGGGACCACCAAACTCCATATCCCTATCTACTCCCAATGGCAAATTACACATCTCAAGGCAATCCCGATGTCATCCTATAGGAGAGACAGGCCTTGCAGTAGTGAAAACCGAATGTAGCAATATTTCACAATCAGGACATGTAAAACACACTAGTACATGTCTTACCTTTTAAATACACTGAGCCCTGAACATGGGGACTACACAGGGCCTACCTTAGGGGTGACTTATATGTAGTAAAAGAGAAGGTTTGGTCCTGGCAAGTGGGTATACTTGCCAGGTCAAACTCACAGTTTCAAACTGCACACAGAGACACTCCAGTGGCAGGTCTGAGACATGTTTACAGGGCTACTCATGTGAGTGGTACAATAAGTGCTGCAGGCCAACTAGTAGCATTTGATTTACAGGCCCTGGGCACCCCTAGTGCACTTTACTAGGGACTCACTAGTAAATCGAGTATTCCAGTCATGGAAAAGCCAAATAGCAATATCTTTTAGACAGAGAGCACTTGCACTTTAGCACTGGAAAGCAGTGGTAAAGTGCCCAGAGAATGAAAACCAGCAAAAACGAATTACAGCACAGGATCCAAAAACAGGAGGTCAGAAGCAAAAAGTAAAGGGAAACCACAGCAAGAGCTGCCAGGTCTAACACGAGTAAACCATTTTCTCATAATTTTCCCATAGAGGTTGTAAAAGGTTCTCCAGAAGCTAAAATGAAAGCATGTTTTATGTAAATACCACACTCTTTCTCAATCATATGAGAATGAAGTCTGACATCCTCAGTAAAACATGTACTTCCAGCAGCTCATCAGTTGATTCTCTTGTGTTCTACTGCAGTCTCCCAGTGTTTTAAAGAACAACTAGAGTGATAACAGTCTTACTTGTGACAAAAGTATGAAGCCATCGTGATTGAATCAAACTGGTAAAACTTAAAACATTTAATTTAGAAAGGAAGAAAGCTTGTGCCCTAAAGTAACTATAACTCAGGATCTCGCCTTGCACCAGATATTACATCACTCATGACAACTTCTATGACGTCATTGACAATAACACTGTAACATTTGCATAAATTTATTGATGAGAAGACTGTTCATGGTGAAGGCGTGAGTTATAGTTACTTAAAATAACTCTAACTTAAACAGATGAATTGATATGGTTTTGTGTATGTAAAATCTGAACCCAACTATAACATCTGTTTAACCTGTTTTTTTATTGAAAAACAATTATATATATATATATATATATATATATATATATATATATATATATATATATATAATTCTTCAACAGATGGACTGATGGCCATCAGACGGCTGCACCGATCCCATCGGATATATCCCAAAAATTCAATACGCTCGTATTCAGTTCAAAGATTTATTTGCTTCCACAGGTAACACATAGTCCTGAAATGCAGTGTCTGTCAACGCGTTTCGGCAAAACGGCTTCTACTGGACAGTTTGGCTGCAGAGCCAACATCATTTATATGCGAATTCAAAGTCCTTCATTTCTTTCCATGACACCCAATATGGCCACCACACAAGTAGCTTTCATTTATATATATATATTACATCACTCATGATATCTTATTTGAGACTGTTGATAATATGATTGCATGGCAGGAACCGGAGTTATATTTCCCATAGTGCATGAGTTATAGCGTTTTTTCGAGTATAAAACTGAACGTTTCACTTAACTATAAAACCTACTTTAACCTTTGTTTTTTACTGAATTTCTAGTGTTTTTTTAACATCAAGTAGTATTTAATTACCATATGTTAATCCAACGCTCCGTCTATATACTTCTTTATGGAGCATATCAGTTTAACAATTAAATGCACATTTACAAATTAAGGTCCTGATTCACAAAGGTAAACTGAGTCTTTTGGTCTAAATTCAGATCAAAATTCTAAGTTAACGACTTTATGGTAATCACAAAGGTAAGTTATGAGTAATATCTTTACGTCTGCACTCAGGGTGAAATCTCCGCAGCTAGGGTGGAATCTCCGTACTTGCAGTGGAATCTCCACCTGAGTGAAGAGATTCCACCACGAGTGCGGAGATTCCACCCTGACTGCGGACGTAAAGATACTACTCGTACCTTTGTGAATACTGAAAAGTTGTAAACTTAGAATTTTTCTTGCCTCTAACCAAGCTAGTGTCATTTTTTGACGCACAACCCCCTCCTTCCTTACTGCCACCCCCACCCAGCTAGCGTCTTCTTTTATGACGCTAGCCCAAGTGTAGCACTGACTTGTGCCATATACTTTTTGCCGTAAAACAGTGTTTGCGCAGTTTTGCAGCAAAAAGTATAAATAAGGTCCTAAGTTTTCCTTGGTGAATCAGGGCAAACTTATACTGGCAGATGGCGGTGATGGGGGTTTCAGTTGAATTGGCCTCCTGAGTAATACCTTGGCCCTTGTTTATTAACAAATTAATCACTGGTGCCAAGGAACGTGCTAGTGAAAATGAGACAATTTTAGAACAGTTTCATAGAGAGCTTTATAGAAAATACACAAACTCCTATGCAGTATCCCTTGTGAAAAGATAGCCAATGTAATCTGCTCAAGTATTGAAATATGCTATCCTGACAAGAAAGAGGAAGTAACAGCTATATAGTTTAATACAGAATAATCTGATACAACAGAGAGTCTAGATAATATGCGTAAGAGTGGTCCAGCAGAGGGGCTGTAAATGGCCTAGTTTACAGTTTTCCTACATTCCTTATTTTTAAGATTTGACAGGGTATGGTATTGAGTGACATTAAATTAAATTAAATTAAGAACTTCATCAATGATGATACTAAAATTTCTTACTGAGCCTGCTGTTATAGGACAAAGAATAACAGGCGGTCACCAATTATTGAAGAATTATTGAAGAAAAATAACTAAGGTCTTACTTTTTGTAACACCACTGTTCGAACAATAAGCATGCTTAGTAGCGTTTGTGGGCATCAACTTAGCAATAGAAAAATGCAAACCGGGAACCAAAGAAATTATATATGCAGGACAACACAAGACTAACCGCATTACTGAAGCATTAATCAAATATTCATTCATTATGTAAATACAACAAGGAGAGAGTAGCACCCAGGAGCTGTCGCCGCAGATCTCAAGGGGCAGAGTGGGACTGGAGGGGGGATAATAAAAAATAAAAAATAAACTTACCTTTCAAGAGGCTGCTGGCTGCCTTGTGCTTCACTTCTGATGGTGTCCCAGCAGTCCCTGCACCAGCACAGGCTTACCACGTAATTCTGGTGCTGCTCTCATGCTATACCTAGCATGAAGGTAGCATCAGGATTGGTCTGAGTGGCTTCGTCTGCTGCTCCGACGCTGCATTGGAGACAACAGTGCTATTGGCAGAAGACCTACGGAGGACGTGCTCATTAAGATATACTAGGGCCCTTACCATTAATATGCCCCATACCGTGTGACACGCCCATAGCTGATTGAGATCACCACCACCTATCTCAGCAGGAGAAAAGAGGAGCAGCACACTCCTCATGGGGTGGGTGAGAGCCAGCAAAGCCCATAAATGAGCCCATAACCGACTGACAGCGGCATCCCATCAGCAACGGAGAAGCGCACGACCCGAGGCTGCATGTACCCTGAGTGAACTCCTGCACTTGAATCTCCAGTGCTGTTGTCGCTAGCAGCACAAGTGAGGCACAGACAGAACCCGATCACAGAGTGGCAGCAGCACACCATGAGCCCACCACACATGTAATAAACACATGTTATGGACAAGCCGCCTAAAATCAATAAAAGTCCTCAGGGCCCCATGACCCCAACCTCAGCAGTATAGACACCAAGCGAGGTCAACTGCTCAAAAACATACCGCCTGCAGCAGCAGAATCAGCAAGGATGAGTGGTCTTGGTGGGAAGTTCAAAGCTTATGTCTCTGCGCCAAGTGGCCAACACTGGAAGAGTGCAAAATGTATACAAATTAACCTGTTGTGCAGCCACACTCCCCATGCCCCTGCAACAGCAGAGTGCTCCTCATCTCCCATGCTGCAGAGGAGACCATTGTCGGGAGAGCAAGCAAAGCCTGTCTGAGAGAGTGCTCCTTCCAGCACCGCCAGTGAAAGGAGAACCTCCGCCTCACAATGCAGCACTGTTTGTCGAACCCTTTGCGGTAACGGTTATTGACATATGAAAGTTAAACCAGAGACAAGCACAGGAGCACCTGATCTCCATTGAAATCTTGAGAAATTTGAATCACCCCCTGACCATTGGTACAAAAAAAAAATATGCATCCGGTGTGTGCAGTGCTGTCAAGTGAGACATCAGGTGCAGCTGGGGAATTTTATTTAGTCTCCGAGATATCTGAAAAAAAATAATAATAATAATCACTTTCCCACAAGCAGGAAGAGTGCTCTTAAAAGGAAAACAGAACAACAGAAAAGAGCCACGGATCTTCATTCACTGAGGAGTACATTGTATCCCCAGGTACTGTAATGCTGACAAAACACCACTAGAGGGTGCTGCTATATAAAGACGGAAAATAAAGCAAAGCACCATGATTGTCAAGCTGTGCCATATCCTAATACAGGGTCAGCTGCCTCCACAGCAGGAGAAAATCCTGGTGCTCAGACTGGCCCAGAAAAAGAGTTGCACCATTCTCCCCCACCAGTCCCACAGACCCATGGAGTTGAAAGTAGCCAGCCCACAGAGATACCAGGCGCATGAAATGTCTCAATGCCCACCACACACTGGGGAGGATAGCAGCCATACCATGTGGTACTGAGGCAGTTACAGACCTGGTGGGAAGATTCTTTTTGGCACACCCACAGCATGTCACCCTACTGCCCCTCAGGAGCATGCAAGTAAAGTGGGACAAGGCAAGGCACAGAAAAACTGAGGTGCAGAAGGCTAAGATCTAACTCCCCACCCGCATGCTCATTGGCTTAGAACTCATCTGGCCACCCGTGCACCAATTAAGGTCCACAGGTGGCCCACTGCCACACAGTCAGAGGGACAAACCACCAATGAGGACAAGTATGTCAAAAGCACTATGCTGAGTGCACAAACCAGCCAAAGTAATCCAACCCCAGCAATGAATTGTGACTGTTGATTCATCAATGAGACTGTCACACAGAGTGACTGACCCTGTCAAGCACACCTGAACCTAGGCAGGACCTGGTGCATGATGGTGCAGCATCGAGGCACAAGCACTACATCCTCGGGGGAAGACTATAGGAAGGTATTCCATTGAGTGGAGCACCAGGAAGATTTCTGAGGAAGGGACAGGACCTGCATGAGATCCATGAGGAGAAAGAATCAATTTTTACTGACAGGAATTGAGAGAGGTGCACAAAGAGAAAGAATTAAGTACTATTGACAGGGAGGGGCCTGTGAGAGGCCGCTGCGGAAGAAGGTACCCAGAGTCCTAGAAACAGTATGCAACTAGAAAGATGTCCATGTGCAGTGAACATGCGACATGTGGCAGGATGCCACATCACTAGGAGAGACCTGGTCGGAAGAGAGAAGAGCGTTCCCTGACGCCACGTTGTGAAGGAAAAGAGAAGACTATAGAAAGGTATGTGACAGACCTGTCACACGGAAGATCCTGACAACCACAGGTGCAAATGATGAGTGAAGAAATGTGTTCAAGATATAGGACTCATAATACCACCCAAGACAGCATCCATCTACACAAGCCAGCCACTGGGGTACAGCGGTGTCACTGGAGAGAGCCCAGTGGGAGTACTGAATGTAAGCTGCCTGCACATGCAAACTGAGTACTTTCCCCACACTTCACAGTGCGACCATTCAGCCACCTGCTTGAGACAAATGGGATCCCTCTTAGTAACCGCACATGTCAAAGAAGGAGAACCGTATGTGGCAACAAAATCCCTTCTGTCATCTTCACTCCAAACAAGACCTCACAAGTCATTACCACAATGCATTATCAAAACCACCTGAAGAGCACCTCATCACCAGAGTAAAGTCTTAAGCCTGTGAAACATCAACATCAGGGGACCAAAGAGGCATTCCTGGTGCCATAGGAGACCAATCACTGAGAGACAATCTGTTATGCCCCACGTGTACCTGAGTCCTGCTGGCAAGTGCACACAGACCATGAGACATCAACCCTTTGTGGTTGCATGAGTGATTTGGCCGTGGCCCAGTTGGCATTTTCACAGCGACTAGTTTGCGTGGCCTATGGGAGGCCCCGCATAGCCCATATGGGCCTGTGGAAACCCTCCAAAAAGGGCCTCAAGGATATTCCTGCAGAAGGGACCCCTGGAAAGAGAGATGAGTCTGAAACTGCTCCATCGACAGGTCCTAGGAGGCAATGAGGCCTCAGAGGAAGATGTCCAAACATTTTCTGTAATTCCAGTCTTTGCAGGTTTGCCATCAACAGAGCCTGGGCACCTCCAAAGTAACCAGACTCCACCAATGCTCATGATGCACTCCTGTTTCAATAGTTGACACCAACTCCAACACCATGAGAGCAGACAGGACTGACCAATCTTGGCCCTGGGGACCCTATTCCCCAGAGCATGGCCTAAGCATTTTATATATTTTTGGAAGGGAGCAGTAGGGGCCCTCTCCCCAGGCCAATTTTGTCCCCGGGTATACCAATCCCCAGGGCCCAGCCTAAACATTTTATTTTTCAGGGGGTGGAGGTTGCACAGACCCCCTCCCCAGGTCAATCTCTGCCCATGGATCATATCCCCAAGGCCAGGACAAGTTACTTGGTTGTCCCCATGGTATCCAGTCTCCACCAGTAGGGACAGTGGGGGGAGCCTGAAGGCCCCCACAGTCCCATCCAGCTCTCTACCTCTTGCAGGAGCCGGCATTGCTGTCACAGAGAAGGAGCTGCTGAACATGCCTTTTAGTAACATAGAAGCCCCAGGGAGATAGTGGTTCCCAAGACTGTGGGGGGGCAGTCCCCATGTTCATTAGGACATTAGCCCCAGGAGGTAGTGGTTTCTGGGACTGCAAGGGGCCGGACAGCCTCCTATTTCATTAAGACATTAGCTGCGGTGAGGCGGCGGTCATAAAGCTGCAGGTGGGCCCCCACATTACAAATTTCAATCCCCCCCAGGATCTGGCCCACCTGGGAGCCCACACTTGTTTTTTAAAAAAAAATTCTGCAGGACTCCTGCCCAAAATTGCTTTTTTGCTCTGGGGTGGGGTCCCTCTGGAATCATAGCACCAGAGCTAAGGAGTCAGGGTGTTCCAAAGCATTTTTTTCTGGGACTCGGCTTCAGCTGAGTCCCCACATGGCTGCCAACACTTCCTTGTTGAAGTGTTGGCAGCCAACCAGATCTCAGCACAAGATCGGTGGGGTTTGAGGAGTCTTGTTTTTTCTTTAATTTCTCAAAAACTACTGAGCGGATTTACAAGACATAACAAAAAGGTCTCTTTCTGGACCAAGAGCTACATTTCTGCAAATTGGGTGGAATTCCATTTAATGGTTGGGGTGCTAACCCTGCTCAAAATCCCTATGTAAAAACCATGGGGAAGAAACATTTTGAGACCTCTCTTTTTCTCGACCCCCACTTGACGGATCACCCCGAAACTTTCCAGAGCTCTCTTTTTCAATCTCATGACCCCCGTGGTCCTAGCCGGCCAACCGTGGTTCGATTAATGTATAATAATGAAAATTACTTTACTGTAAAAATACAATGTCATATTTGCAGTAAAATTTCTGAATGTATATGTATGTATGTTTTTTATATATATAGATATATATATATATATATATATCTGTATGTATATAAATATATATGTATGTATGTGCATATATATATATATGTATATATATATATATATATATATATCTGTATGTATATAAATATATATATGTGTGTGTGTGGGTGTGTATGTATATATATCTGTATATGTATGTTGCCCAGCCATCAATCCTGGTTGTCTCACAGGGAACCCAATGTGCCTTGGGGCAACCTGAAGGCCTCCGAGGTACCCGCTATCTGCCCGCCTCCTGCAAGATCTGGCACTGCGTTTGCACAAAGGAAGCTGCTAAAGATGCAGCTCCTTGTCTGCAAAAACAGTTGTTTCCTCAGTTTCCCTGCCCATGTGCAAGGAAATGGAGGAAACCTCTGCTCACAGCAAGTGAGTGCTTTTTGCTGTCAAAGCTGCTGCCAAGTCAGAGCAAACAGCTATGTTCCAGGGGTGGGCACCCCAAGACATAGCAGGAGCCGGCCCTGGGGGGTGGCAGTCCCCAGGGCCATTATTGGCTCCATAAGGGGATACAATTTCCCCCGGGGAGGTGGCAGTCTCCCCACATTTAAGTCTATGTTAACCCCGAGGAGGTGATGGTTGCCAGTGCTCAGGGGGTCCACAAGACCCCCCACTTCAAATACAACATTTTGCTCCAGGGAGATGTCGGCCTCACCGCATTTTACAAATCATAAGCCCCTGTGAAGTGGCGGACCCTGGGTCAATATTAAGCCGAGGACGGGGGCCCCATTGGACCCCCTCTTTATATTTTTATATGCCCCTAGGACCTGATCCACCCAGGGGGCTTCAGAAAATAAGTGGAGGAGACCACGCTCGGGTTTTTAAAAAAACGCTTACTGCAAATTTGTGGCACCGCCACAAATTTGTTGTAAAATTATTTTAAAAAAAGTGTTTTTTGCTCTTGTGCTCTGGTACCAGAGCTCAGGCATCAGGATGACCCTACCCAGCCCCTTTGCTCTTCTTTGACTGTTTTTTTGGGTCCCAAAATGGCTGCCAACACTTCCTGGTTGAAGTGTTGGCAGCCAATCAAAGCATGTCCCGGTATAAGCTCATCATTATTTGCAAGGAGTTCACAACCTCAGATATGCAAATTTATTTTCCCTATAATATCTCAAAAACTAATGAACAAATTTACACCAAACAACGAGAAGCTCAATCTGCTTACTGAAAGCTAGCTTTCCGCCAAATTTGGTGTAATTCCACCCAGAGGTTTGGGCTGTAGTCGTGTTCAAAACTCCTACGGCTTGACGAATCACCCGAACTTTCTGTGTACAATTTCATGAAGATTTGTCAAATGGTGCCAAAGGAATAGGCAAGTCAAAAAACGCTTTTTCTGTGGAAACATGGTCCTAACTAGAACTACCTAATGTCGATCGCCAGTAGGTAATTATACACATTGAGTACTTATGTATATAATTTTTTTGTATTTATTAAAAACAATTACACTGGTTAATAATACTCTGCATATTCATTATTCACAAATAATGTAACTATATATAAAGATAGTTACAACAATTGCATGGTGCTCATTTATTTTAAAATACAGTACATTTGTGTACTGATTAATATATATATAAACATATATATGTATCTTTGAACATTGATTGTGGCCAGTGCCCTCTAGTGCAAAGCCAAAAACCACATTTTATTTATGAGAGTGGTACCATGTTCATGGAAGAGATTTTTAAAATAAAATAAATGCACCTTTAGCATCAGAGAGATCTTGCACTTATGTCCACTGTCTTTGTTCCAAAATGAGTGTGAGCATGATGTAATAATAATACGCAACATTTAATTCAATACACTACTGAGTTCACCAGTGGACAGGGCCCATCCATCAAAACTTTGTACAGGGAAACAAGACAACTTGCACTGCCTCGAAGAGAGAGGGCAGGCATGTGACAATTCTTTATTGAGATATCTCATCAATGTTCTCTCCCTGCTTTGCCACACTAAGGGACATATTTAAGAGCCCCTAGCACCACTTAGTGCTGCCAAAGCATTATTTTTTTATGCTAAAGTGGCTTTTCTGCCACGCCGTATTTACAAAGTGGCCCTATGCATGCATTGCGCTACTTTGTAACCACCTTGCGCCATGTTACGCCTGTGCCAGGCATAAAGTATGCAAGCGGGGCGTTCAGGCGCTAGTAGGCCCGCAAAAATGGAGCACTGAAGTTTAACAGATTTCAATGTGCCATGTTTGGCATCATTTTTAACGCCTGCTCAGAGCAGGTGTTAAATTGACGCACCCATAGAAACCTGTAGGCCTCCTTGAACTTTGCTACACTAGCTTCAACATTTTGACGCTAGTGTAGCAAAGCGCAACAAAAGCATAAAAAATGTTGACGCTATTGTACTAATGACCACCATAGTGCAATGTATTATAAATACGGCGCAACCATGGTATCATTAGGTGCGGGTAAGGGGGTGCAGAATAAGTGGCACATAACAGCTGATGCGCCACTTTTTCTGCAATATGGGCCTAACTGCTGTTCAGCGTGCCAATACAGGCACCTTTGGTGAATGGAGGTAAAATGGTGCCACATTACGTGGCACAGCTTTCATCATCATCAACACACAACAACATTTTGGATTGGTAACCTCCCTGCAAAAAAACAATCCTTAGAGACAAGGTCAACACAAACCCATGAGAGAGACCAGTAGTGGTGCATGGTGCAAGCCTGATGGGAAGGATGTACGAAGTTAGGAAGATAAGAGGGGAGTGAAAGTCAAGTGAATAATACTGACAGGACTCTGCTCTTGTGTGAGCTAGACAGCACTCATATGGACTGATTTGAGGCATGATTGTCAACTCATCATGTCACTCAATTTTACAATGTAGCATATCAAGAGTACTGTATAACTTGTGTTCTTCTATATGGCTTTAAGTAGCTCCTTGTTCTCATATATTAAGCAACCAAGGGCTAGAGGGCATCTGGGCCGGCTGCCACCAGCACCCTGGCAGGTGTGACTGGTACTGCCACCACCAGCGCTGCTGCCATGGCCGGTAATTCATGCTGCGTCTTTTAAGTCATTTATTCCCCACTACTAAATTTATGCCCTTGTCTATACTTACAAATTTTTTCAAGCTGGATGTCGGTTCTTATACCTGCATTTCCCTGTGTTTTTTTAATATATTTCCTGTTTCTGTAGCTGACTTTCGACTGCCTGTACCTTTCTTCTTTTCCCTTTTTTCGTCAGCTACCCCCTGCCGCTCTTACATGTCTTGTTGGATAGTACTAAGAGGGGAAAAGATTTTTGTAATGAATAGCGGATCACACAGCCAGGCCGAAGTGGTACTCTAGTCACCAAAAATGTTGGTGGTTTTGTTGACTAAAGAAGTCAAAAAGTAAAGCGGCAGAGACATAGGGCCTGATTATGAACCTGGTGGTCTCATGACCGCCAGGATCGTGGTGATGGTCCGCGCACCATATTATGACTGCACCGGTAGCACCACAGTTGAACCACCATCACTGCTAGGCTTAGTCATCCTGATGGCCTGACGGTGCTGGCGGTCCTAATCCACCAGGGCAGCACTGCAAGCAGCGCTGCCCAGGGAATTAGTACTTTATTCTCAACCAGCAATTTCATGCTGGTTGCAGAGAAAAGGCTTGGCATGGGCAGTGCAGCCCCCCCGCCCCCGGCCAGCACTGTCACAATGTTCACTGTCTTATTGCGAGGGTGCTGGTGAACCCTGCAACCTACAGCATTGCCGCTGGCTCAAAAAAGAGCCAGAGACAATGCAGTAGGCTGTTTCCTGCTTGGCCAGCAGGCAGAAACTGAGGTTTCCACCCGTTGACCCAGCGGGAAACTCTTAAGGGGCCCGGCGAGGAGGCAGCCACAATGGCGGCAACCTCCCTGATGGAATTTCAGCAAATGGGTTTTTCCATCTGCTGAAATTATAATGACCCCCATAATGGTTATCACTTGCAGTTTCCATGACAGTGGAGCATGGCAGGAATGAGATACCACAACCAATACTATATGCCTTTTGCATTCTCTTCTGCCCCTCATTCATTTGTAGCCTTACCTTATGCCCTTCCCTTATTCCTGAATCCCAATCCCAAATTCCTTCCTATCCTTGTACTTGGAGAAAATATTTTTGGCTGACACAATGGCTACCTTTTTTTTTAAAAGGTTGTCAAGCAATAATACACACCTTCCAAGGTGATTACTTTTCGTAGAAGAGTGGGCAGTGCAATGTACAAACCACAAACCGAAGGCAAGGGGTCTTTCCCAGTGCCCTCTCCATCACCTACTAGTGCTTCAGTTCTCATTCTGTCTTTCTGTTCCAGCCTATCTGAAAAATACATTCTATCTTCGCATGTGGTGCCTGTGCCACCGTTCTCTGTCCAACTTCAGTTATATTTCATATTTTCCATTATGGATTGATGTTTCCAATATTTTTCCTCCCATCAACCAATGCGATCAAGAAAGTACATGAGCAGTGACACTCAACCATTCCATAGTTAAACCTCTACCTATTCCAATTCCTATAACTTACCTTTCTGTAGACTAATTTCAAGCATAGGTATTTCTTAATAATAATCTATGTTAGAGGCCTGAGTATAATGTGAGACTATGGGCCTGATTTACAGTTAAGAGGATGAGATACTCTGTGACAAATAAAATATCCCATTTGCTGCACTAGAGTTTACCATATTCTTTGATACACTGTCTACTGGAATACAGCAAATGGGATATTTGTTTTCCACAAAGTGCATCCCATCTGGCAAACTCTATCAGCGTGCGTGTATAACCTAAGTTTAGACTTAGGGTAGTAGAATAAAGGAGGGAGAAGAGCAGTGCCATTGGAATTATAAGTTCATAATATGCTACAGCTAGGCTGCCCCAAAAACGTGCTGGAGAATAGGCAGACCCACCAGCATGGTTCTGTTAATGTTACATTGTCAAGTAGTAATTGTGCAGCATATGAGACATATATCTCTATATACACATTGCTCTTTATTAATGTTAGGTAATTCATTTTTAAGACACATAAAATGTATGTTCAGTTTCACTATGAACCTAAATTGTGTTTTGAATCGATCATGTTGGTATTCTGGCAAAATGATTTATTTCAGACAGAGCTATGATTGATTACCTAGCTATGATGTGATTTATTTTAGGAGAAAATATGGCCCAGGCTGTGTGACTACTATATCATCAATCATCACATCCAAATTAAATTCCATCGGTTCTAGGAGAAAGACAATGTTCTGCTACCACACTGTGCCACTATAGACAGTATAAACAAGCGTTTTAGCTGAGAATTACAATTTGTGTTTTTTATTTTGATCTTACTTTCTTGATATAGATACTTCTGCTGCTGTAGCTGGTGACACTCAGCATTTGCCACCGGTCCCAACACACTAGGTGATAGCCGTCTGGCTGAAGCAGAAGTTGGAGGCAGTGGCTGAGGAATATAGCCAGCTGGTAGCCCTGTAGGAAGAAGAAGAGAAGACACAGCCCTCAAGTTCCATGAGCAAGACCTGCCTCCAACTCAGCCACGCCACTGCGGCTGCCTCTTACAGCTGGGATCCACTACTGCCCATACCACCACCAGCCTCGATTCCTCCTCAGACTCATAACCACACCTCCTCCTCTATGCCCATTCAAGAGCTGGCACACCGCGGATATAAGATGGCTCAGCTCAGGCGCAAGATAATACTGCTCCAGCATCTGCAGGGAACTTGAATCTGGACATGGATGCCATCAAGGCCATTTTTTATTGATTTTTTGTTTTGGTAGGAGGGCATGTTGTGGGTGGAGAGGGTGGGAAGGACAGAAAGTCGATGCAAGAGTTTTAGACATTGGACTTTGAAATTTTTGGGAAATCGTTTGGCTTGGGGAAGGTGGTGGGCAAGTTGTGGGTAGAGAGGGTGGATCTTCATATGAATGGCTTTGTCATCATCATTATCTGCCTTTCCTTTCCTAGTTGGCATAGTATAGCATTGTTGAGTGTTACTATTGACCCAAGAGTGCTACACAGAACTGCCCTCTGAAATTGACACACATTATGCATCAACTTTTCATCCTAGAATTTCCCTACGTCAAGACCCTTGCCATGTATGTATTCCTTAGTAGGTTGCCTACCTCTTCCTGCTATCAAGTAATTTATACCTCATCACCAGAGTGGCCCTGTCTAGGAACAGAAGAGTGATTAATTTAATTCTGTTTCACTTGATGACGGTTTGCGGCACCCAGCCCACAATGAATTTTACAATATAGTAGTTAGTGTGGTAACTGCCCTTGTCTTAGCTTCTGTAACTGTTAGCCCAGTAAAGGGTCTGCCTACATACACAGAAATATAATATTTATTATCTCTCCCTCCAGAGAACAACTTCACTACTAAGTTATCAACTAATTTTTCAAGTTCACTTCTTACTTAAATTGCTTAGGTGATGGTACCTCTCAATTTTCCCAAACCTTATTGCAGGTTATTCCCAAAAAGGGAACTCTTACTAATGGTGGTGGCATGATGGTGTTCTTGTGCGAACAGGAAAACAATCACAAGGCGAGTTCCCACTCTCCCCTATTCCAACTGAATTTAACTCCAACTGTTTGATTATTCAGAAAGATTCATCACAGGCAATTAGACTGAATGAAAGCACAGCTAGTATGTTGTCAAATGTTGAGACCAGACCACCATGACAAAAAACCCTTATTACGTAAAATGGCAGTAGTAACTCCTAAGCCATCTCTGGCCTAATTTATATGAAGAATACTACTAAACTTACAAAATCCTTGAATCAGGAGTCAGGAGGAGAAGGTTTAGTTACTCCATGTTACAGAGATTTTGTAGCTAACTCTTGCACTGTGAGTTTCTAAGTATTAACTTTTCCATCAGTAACTTTATAAGGAGTAACTTTGTGAGTAGTAAGAAAATTCTACATTGAGTTGTCACTTTCACTACATTCACACCACCAAGTAGGTGACCCATTTATGGTGTATATTTGTACATCTCTTCTTAATATATCAGACAGCCTGAGGGACGAGGGTTATGGTTTGATGAATGGATGGGAATGGGGAGCTGGTGAAAGGTGTGACAAAAGAGAACACTGTACAACAATTTTATCAGGTAGAAGAACAGCACATCATTATCATCATCACATCTGTTGTGGAAGGAAATGAAAGAATGACACCATTCAGTTAATGCATTGCAAACAGAGCTTCATCCCCAGAGACACAAGTTATTATCTAAGTGTTCTCTTATCTAGATTTGAAAAATACAAATTAGGGAGGAGTGAACCCACACAATTCTAACAATTATGCTTGTAAAAAAAAATGATCCTGGATATGAATTCCACATTGGGTAGTAGATCAGCATTCATTCTTCTTGGAATGTCTGTCTTGGTTGCGTGGCTGAACTGGTCTGGTAGGGTACGCAGGAGTATTGGAGCAATTGTGCAGAAGAAGGGAAGGCATGTGGATTGTAAAAAACTAAATGTCGATACTGTAGAGTCAAGGAGAAGGTAACCTTCATGAGGAGTGGACCAAGCATCAGAGTAAGAGCATTGTCTGCAGCAGTGCAATTGCATGATGACTCATGTGTGATTAACTAAGAATTGAGATCAATTTAGCAACCAGTTCCAGACAAGTAGCTGCATGCATCTGGCTGATCAATTTCACAACTGTTACAACATTTGTGTCCATCATGTTACAGGTCTCTGTCAAGTTACAGCTCCCCCACCACAGCCACTTCATTAGAGGAGTTTGACATTTGAGTAAGCACACTACTCAGCATTTCTCAAACCAATGCACCTCTCTCCAGTCCACAGGGATTAGTAGGCCTCTTCAAGTCATTTGAGTTTTCCTTTGTAGTTTAAGTAGATAACTTCCTTCTTCTGTTTATTGAGGTAGCTCTGCCCTGAGCTGGAATCTGAGCCTCAACTCTATTCGACTGCTGAGTCCACCTGACCCAAATGATATTGAGAGTGATATATGCAGTGCACTGCTGTGGATAAACAAGAAGAGCAAGCAAATTTGAGCAATTTATGTAGATTGTATTTGTTAACTTAACTTACTTATTTCTGAAGAACGCAAAAGAAAAGCACAGAAAGCACTGCACCATCAGGGTAAATCTAGCTAAGTGTGAAAGGGCCAACCAACTTCAGGCAGAATCACCCATCATCCCCCAAATATTGCAAATCATCAAAATCCAGTTCATAAATATTAGCTGAACAACTCCCTCACTAGCTGCCACCACATCAATCACCACTCACATTCACTCAATAATATATCACTTTTTGGTGCAATTTTTACTGTTTCAATCCAAGCATGGTCGTACACTTTTGTCTATTATATGTTCTCTTTTCTCTAGGCCTGGGCGAGGTTTGCGGAGTTCTGCTATGTGGAACTCCTCGAACTTCTGAAAAAACTCTGCTGTGCTACGCGGAGTTACACGAGCGGCGTAGTTTGGGTAAATCGCACTGTTCACACTGATTTTTAGTGCAGGAGCTGATCCCTCTCTGTAAAATCAGCACGAACTGCATCACACGGAGTGTCAGAGGGCACTAGCTTCTTTCTGCCACTCGAGTAGATTTTCCACTCAAGCGGCAGCATCCTCAATGCGAGTGGCAGCTTTCTCATCACAAGCGGTCTGGCCTACCGCTCGCGTTCAGAAATCTCACTCGCACTCGCCAACTTAGCGATTTCTCTCACTCGTCAACTTAACATTGGCGAGCATGAGAAAAAACTCTGCTCTGCGTCACTTAGCAGAGTTTTTCAGAACTCCGCACTGCAGGCAGTGCATGAAGCTGAGAAAACTCCACGAACTCCGCCGCGGAGTGGAATTCTTAGCCCCTACTTTTCTCATGGGAGTAACACAATCGCAGACTTGGAAATTAATGATCTTTACACGGGAAACCTAGCTCGGGAATGAAAAAAAGAAGGATAAGGATGAGACGGAAATAGGCATTGTATTTATTTGCTTTAAGTGAATGGAGAGATTTCTTCTGTGCCCAAATCCAATTTGGCCAAACATGTGAATAAATGGTGTGGCTGCATAAGTCAGGCTACAAATAAATAAGTGTTCCTTTAATTATATACATTTTTTTGACAAGCAGACCGACGATAACGTGGAAGATCTATTGTGGTCAAATCAATCAGGGAAGTAGATTTCATCCTCAAACTCAGAGGGCTCACCCAAATGTTGATCTGTTAACGCATTTGAGACTGACCAATCACCGTCATCATCCTCCTGTGTTGTTTCAGGACAGTGTAATCTTGTGGCATGGCGTGATGTTTCATTTTAATCATTGTTAAACTTTCCCTGTTTTGAGGTGAGAGACTAGTCCTTTGGTCTGTGACAACTGCACCAGCTGCATTGAACACAAGCACAGCAGACACACTGACTACTGGACAAGCCAGGTACGTTATTGCCAGCCTGCTTAGGTCTGGCCATCGGCACATATTTCCAAACCAATGGGTTTTGATCCACATAGACCTCTATTGGGTCATCCATATAGGTTGGACCATCCTCTGAATGGTCACTGGTGCTGCCACTTACTCGACCTCTGCTGCCTTCACCTCTATACTTGACTTAAGCCCTACGTTTTGAAACCAAGCCATTGTAGAAGCTAGATCTCATTCTTCTGTTGTAGAGTTGTTATTCACAGAGTTGTTGCTGCTGGTGTTGCTAGTTTTGGCTGCTTTGAGACTACAGCACTGCACCCTGTGGAGGATGAAGGATGTACACCAAACCTTCTACCCAGGCCTCAAACTTCCAGCCATTCTTTTTCCAGGTAACTCACTTGCTCAACAATCTTATATAGTGAAACATCCCTTTCTGAAAAGGGAATGCAATTGGCCAGTATCTATTTGTACTGTGGTTCATGTATTGTGGCACAGATGTACTCTTTGAAAGACAAAGGCGGTCATAATGAACATGGTGGGAAAGACCGGCGGTGAACAGAATTCCGCCGTTGACGGTGAATGGAAACCCACCATATAATGAACGAAAAACCCAGCCCTGCCAAAAATTCCCAGACCACCACTCCCCGCCAGGACTCTGTCAGCGGGAATTCCAGCCCATCCCACCCCGCCACCGCCAAGCACACTCACATCCCACCCTCCAAATAATGATGCACAAATTACCTTGGTGGACAGTGGAGGCCGGACGACCATTGGCAGCTCTGACCGCCACGGGCTGCAAGTGGACTCAACAGCAACAAGTGCACACATTGGATAGCTAGCGGTTGACGTCACAGCGTAAGGCTGTGTTGACTGCTGTTCGCACCCTCATTGGCCAACATGGATGCTCATGGTGAATCCTGGCGTACCATGATCGCCGCCGGCGGTGACTATGCATACCGCCGCAGGAACGTGCGCACGTTCGTCATCGGTTGATCACTTGACTCCCTGATCTCGTGCGGACAGGTACTCCACTCTGTGTACTGCTGTGGCCTGCCTCTGGCTATGGATGTGCCACATGGTGCAGGTGAAAGGGCCCCGGCCTTTACCCAGGAAGAACTGGAGAAGCTAGTGGATGGGGTCCTGTCCCTGTATGGCAGACTCTATGGACGGCCAGAGGTACAGGTGAGTCTGGGATTGGAGGGCACTGTGTGTGTAATGGATGGTGTGGATTGCACATATGTGTGCTCCTCTGAGCATGCATGGGCCATGGTGCATGGAATGCTGCGTGCGACTGTCCTGTATGCCTGAGAGTACTGTCCGTCCCATGTTGGACAATTTGCCAGCTGTTCCTATCGTGCAAGTGCCTGACCTCTGTGTTCCATTTCGGTGTCGCCCTTCTAGGTCAGCGCTCACCAGAAGAGGGCACATTGGCATCCCATTGCCAAGGAGGTGCAGACCCTGGGGGTCTACAACCGGCAGAGCACCCACTGTCGAAAGAGGTGGGAGGACCTGCGGCGCTGGGCGCGAAAGATCAGTGAGGCCGAGCTGGGAAAGTCCTCCCAACGTGGAAGAGGTTCCCATCGGGCACTGACCTCCCTCATGCGACGGATCCTGGCAGTGGCGTACCCATATCTGGATGTGCGCTTGAAGGCTGCACAGCAGTCACAAGGGGGAGAGTACTCATTGACCATACTTCAGTCCGGAAGGATGTCTGGGTGTGCAATAGGGCTCATGCTGCTTAGAGCAGGGAATTTGACTGGTGTTCATCTACTGTATGTTCCCCAAAGGGTGTAGGGGTGTCCCTGTCATGTTCAACCTACCTCAGCTCCAAAAGTATTTCAACGGATGGGTGTAGAGCAGTATTCTGGTCAGTAGTCAGGGGCATGGCCATGGGCATAGTGTACGGTGCTGCCTTTTGGGTGGGTTTGCTGGGTGGGTGTATGCCTGGCCATTCTGTATCTGCCTTCAGCTATTTACAAGTGTCTCTCCTGTTTTGTCTCCCCATCTCTGTTTTCTTGTGTTGGTTTGGTACAGCATCAACATCAGGCGAGGGAGCTGCAGCACCGGCAAGTGGGGAGGCAGCGGCCCACGGATCCTCCGAGGCAGAGACAACGGACGCCCAGGGGACCAGTGGGTGGGAGGGCGAGGCGACTCCCATGGGGAGGGTACTACCATAGGAGGTAGTGACTCTAAGACCTCCTCCGATGGGGGTCCCCCAGTGGTGGCAGACCCTAGTGCACACACCACTACCGTGAGATCTTCCGCCACCCCCGCACCATCACCGCTCTCCCTTCTGCTCTCCACCGAGTTGCCCGTGCTCGCCCACCCAGAAAGGTGGGTGTCTCCTTCGCCTCAGGCACCTCCTCCCTGCCCCAGTCAGCCCTGCTGCCCTCACAGAGGAGGCTATTGACCTCCTGTGAACCCTCTCTGTAGGGAAGACAACCATTGTCAATGCCATCCAGGGGCTAGCATCAGAGGTGCAGCAGACAAATGCCTATCTGGATGGCATTCACGGTGCAGTGTCTGCCCTACATAGATCTTTTCAGGCTCTGGCCTCCTCTCGGACGGCAGCCAGTTTCCCTGGCCATTCCGTCCCCCCTCCAACCTCCTCTACCCCTTCCAGCACCCCACTCCCTTCACCCGTCCAAAGCACACAATCAGACCAGCTGACAGGCACATCAACACACCGGAAGCACACTTCAAAACACAAGCACCACACCTCCCACCCCAAGCATTCACACAGCCAACAGACACCTGCACACACAATGTAAACTTCCCCAGTGTGCCCACGTCTTCCGCCTCCCTGTCTGTCCCCTCTACATTTACACCCTCATGCACTGCACCTTCACTCACTGTTACTGCTCCTCTTCCTGCACTCACCACAATTGCAGACAGCCATTCATGCACCCCGTACACCATACCTGCACTCACCACCTCTACTGTAGTTGACACATGCAGCAAACTCACCAAACTTTCAGACACCCACACAACATACATGCACACTAGCTGTCTGTCTTCTCCCACTGTGTCCACCCCCACCTCGCAAGACACACAAACGCACCAAGACACCCACCCATCAGGCATCCACCACACGACAGCATACTGAGCAGTCACCTGCACCCACTACACGCACCCCTACACCCCATACATCCACTCCCTCTGCCTCCACTCCCACTCCCTCATCCACGCCCAGCCCAATTGCTCCCAAGAAACTTTTCCTCTCCGGTGCTGACCTCTTCCAACCCACTGGCCCACCCCGTCTTGTCCCCAAACGTGCCCACCTCCTTGCCTTTTCCACTCCTTCCACATCACAGCCCATCCCGGTCCACCCTTCACATTCCCCTGCCCCTTCCCCAGAGAAGAAGAAGGCCCGCTCAGAGCCTAGGCCATCCAGCTCCACCCGAGCCAAACAGCCCCCATCCCCTTCAAAGGAGAAGCCCACCCCCCCTCCACCCTCCACAAGGAAGTAATTCCCCACCCCCACCACCCCCTGCTCCCCTTCCATGAGGTGTCTGGATCCCCACATGGTGCCCCGTTCTGTGGAGTACCCAGCACTTGTGGGAGTCAGGTGGGACCCGTTGTGGCCCAGGACGATTTGGATTTTATGGACTGGCCATTGGCTGGGTTTACACTGTTTGGCTCAGTGAGCTTCTTATTAAAATTTCTGTGTGGCCTGTGTTTGGGCTGCACGCAGTTACACCCTGGTGTTTGTTTTACTTTTTTTATGGGTGTGGGGCTTTTGTATTTACTATGGTCAAGTTGCATTAGCCTTCAGTCGGGTATGTACCTCTTGGTGTGGGGTGTATGATTTGTGCTGCTGGGAAGGGTTGGGGGACATTGCCTGATGGGTGGAGTGGGTGGGTATGTAACTGTGCCCTTTCCTCCCTTGTGTCATAAGTTGCGGTACTTATTGTCGTCGTCTTCGTCAGCGGTCTCGGTCATGTAGGTATATGGCAAGGAGCAGGGCTGGCATGATCTCCAGCTCTCTATCCATGGATGCCGCTGCACGTTCTGTGGGACTCCAGTAAGTGATTCCTTATATTTGGTTAATTTCCGCCTAGCTTTGTGTGCCGGTGGTTTCCGCCCCGGAACTGGCGGTGGAATGGTGGTTCATTATTTGATGGGCGGATTGGGCCTTTCTGACGGCCTGTGGGCGGACTCTGCTGTCTTCGGCGGGACTCCTCTCCTTGCAGTGGGTGGTTTGCAGAATGCGTGTGTTTCGTTTGGTTCATAATTTGGCGGTCGGGACCGCTCCTTTGTTGGCGGTTTCTACAGCCAGCGTAGCGGAACGGACCGCCATGTTCGTAATGAGGGCCATAATCTCTCTATGCTGCCTTGGATTAATAGCCAAGTAAAAGAATTAGCTCTCAAACAAGTCATACACTTTGGCAAACCTTTGCAACGCCTTTTTTACTGGTCCTGCAGCAGATGCAATAACAGAACATCTTGGCTCATCGTACTGGTTTCCTAGCTGACTTCCTGTGAGAAAACCTCAAAAGGAAGCAGCATTTGTGTTAGGCATTTGAATAGCCCCCATTTTTCCATCTCCATTGACATTCTTTTCTCAGTTGCATCCCCTCCTCTTTGAAGGCCATAGTCAGTGATCAGTCTGTACTGCTCAGACATTGCAATATGTCGTAGGTTGAGTTCCAACATGTTGGCACCTCTTGTAGGAGGGCTTTAACTGGTACCAACACACTGAATGATTCTCAACTGCTTCTGTGCTTTAAAATAATTGAATTAAATGAGTTCAGATTCCTCTGAAGGTGGCCAGTACGTTGACTATGTCTTTTTTAGAAAGTCCTTCAGAATCAGGTCGATGCAATGCACCACACATAGGACCCTGAAATATCCACCATCTGCCATGACCTTGACTATATCACTGTCTTCATCCGTGGCAACAAATCCAGTTCTGAGATCTCTGGTCACAGCCATTTCAACACCTTGCTCCTACAGTTATCCAAGATGTTTGCAGCTGTATGGGATTTGTCCATGGGGAACATCGCTACTGTTGCAAGGTTTCTTCATTGCTGAAGAACAAATGGCAAAAAATCCAATTCTGAGATTTCTGGGTCACAGCCATTCAAACACCTCACTCTAACGCCATCCAAGATGTTTGCAGCTGCATTGGATTTCACCATGGTGAACAGCGCTACTGTTGCAAAGTTTCTTCAGTGCTGAGACCTGCAGATTGCTGTTGCCTAACGCCTACAAAGGAGATTCAGTGTGCAGTGAAACACATGTAATTAGTTACTTGACAAATGGTCCACATGTATGTTGTCTAGTGGATAGTATGAAGAGCACTCTGATGCAAAGCTTGTTGAACAAATAGCAGCACATTGTGATGGAGCGCTGGAACAACAACTCTGTCAATAATGGTCTGGCTGGGAATCTTCCATTTCCATCAGATAGCCACCAAAAATGTTTTAATCTAAATTCTTGTACAAAGGAAAAATGGAGCAGGTCAAGCACTAGCATTTTAGTCAACTTCGCATTGTACAAATGTGCCAATAGGTGGTTGTCTTCATAGACCCTCTCCTGCCTAAACATGCCAATAATAGTAGCTTGGATTGTTTTCTTTTGTGGTGCCACTGATGCAGGCAACGTCCGGAGAGAATTTGGAGGTAGAAGACTCAGGGGGTCATTCTGACCCTGGCGGCCAGGGTCACCGACCACGGGAGCACCGCCAACAGGCTGGCGGTGCTCCCAAGGGCATTCTGACCGCGGCGGTTCAGCCGCGGTCAGAAAGGGTAAACCGGCGGTCTCCCGCCGGTTTACCGCTGCCCCATTGAATCCTCCATGGCGTCTCAGACACCCCCTACCGCCATCCTGTTCATGGCGGGAAACCCGCCATGAACAGGATGGCGGTAGGGGGTGCCGCGGGGCCCCTGCGGGCCCCTGCAGTGCCCATGCCAATGGCATGGGCACTGCAGGGGCCCCCGTAAGAGGGCCCCACAAAGTATTTCAGTGTCTGCTTTGCAGACACTGAAATACACGACGGGTGCAACTGCACCCGTCGCACCCCTGCAACTACGCCGGCTCAATTCTGAGCCGGCGTCCTCGTTGCAGGGGCATTTCCGCTGGGTCGGCGGGCGCTCTTTTGGAGAGAGCCCGCCGGCCCAGCGGAAATGTTTGAATGGCCGCCGCGGTCTTTTGACCGCGGTGCGGTCATTTGTCGGCGGTACCTTGGCGGACGGCCTCCGCTGTCCGCCAAGGTCTGAATGACCCCCTCAATGTACACCTTGGGAGAATCACTGTGTGCGGTGGTGTCTCCATCTGAGTCTTGTGCCATTTAAGTTTGCTGATGTGGGTAATGCTGGTGCACTGCTGGGGACCGGGCTGTTTTGTGTAAAGCTGTCACCCTCTTTTTTCATCATTGCCTCCTATCAGCGTGATCAGAGCTGATTTCCCTCTCTCATCACCACCAGCTTTTTTTGTAAAGTGCTCCTCCCATCAAATTGCAAGTTTTTTTCATATGGGTTGATCATGCTTACCTCAACAAATACTAGCATTGCAAATGAAGCATATTGCAATGTTATCCACCGGCTTTCTAATCATACAGAAGTCCCAGACAGGAAAGAAGAATTTTCTGAAGTGCCACTGCCAATGCCTGAAGGACTGGAGCAAGGTGGGTGTCTTGATTTCCTATCTAAAGTGTTTACTTCAACTGAGGTAGTGAAGGATGCAGGTCTCAGTGGGGGTTTACAAATATGGAAGCCGGGAGAGGTGGGGGTGAAGCCAGTGCCACATCCCTTTGAGCAGGGTAAATAGGGGGTAATCTCCATGTCCTTTGAGCCAGCTTCCATACTGACAGTCACTGGTTCATTCTCTTCACTGTCCCTTTCCATAATTCAGAGTCTTTCAGGACCTCTCCTTTTCCCTTGTGACTCTCATGGCGGGTCTTGGACTCGGCCGGGCTCCAACCCATGTCCAGATCATCAGAAGGGGGGCTTGGAGAAGATGGTGAAAAACCCTTTCTTTTTCTTTCTGGAGATTGGGAAGCCAATGGTTCTTCAAGAGCTACATCATACTTAGCAGGAAGCTCAACTACTGTTCAGATTCAGAAAGAACTGTTCCTGGCTGCTGCCCCAATTGTCCACTTTGCGCAGTTTCCTGCAACAATCAGGTTCTTTGCTGCTGAGACAAATCGGCTGCCTAGCTGAGAGACATGAGCTTGGGCCTGGGTGGTGCAGTTGATGGAGGAGTGCTGCTCCCAGCTTGCTGCCTGGAGGATAATGCAGCAGTTTCCTGAAAAAGATAGAGGGCAGTACACCAGTGGTGGCATACTACCTTTTCTCATCCTTACTGGGCAGTTTATTGGCAGGGACACCCTTTTTTGGGGGCTTTCTTCAAGCCCTGTCAGTTGGCGCTTAGCTGCACTAGCGGAAGCAGGCAGAGGAGAACTCCTGTGGTGTGGTGTGCTGACCTTCTGTCTGGCAGTACTGTAGGTGATGTCTCTTGTGCACATATAAGCAAACAAACAAGAAAAACATCCAGTGAAATGTGGCATTTTTTCAGTTTGAATTATTCATACAGACAATATAATCCAAATAATTAACAAAAAGAATGTGTCCATTGACCATTTTCAATCCAAACCTAATATTTCAATTAGGATAACGACATGCAGTTTGAAATTATAGCTTTATGTGCCTTTACTGAGAAACCTGTGGCAGGCAAGCAGGTGCAGTGAAAAATAAAATAATGCTTAAAAAATGAATGCTGGTGATTGCATATGGCTTAAGAGTCCTATGGAAGGGTGGGAGTGAAGGGAAAAATGAAATAATTCTTAGAAATGTGAATGCTGGTGCGCATCCATGTCCCAAGAGACCTATGGCAGACAGTGGGTGCAGGGAAACATGGAATAACCCTTCCAAAGGTGAATGCTGGTGTGTGCTTATGGTCTGACTGACTTATGGCAGGCATGGGGTGCATGCCAGGAAAAAAATGAATAATCCTTAAAAAGATGAATGAAGTTTCCACCGATGGCCTCTGAGACCTAGGGCAGGATGGGGGTGCAGTGAAAAAATTATATAATCCTCAGAAACGAAATGTTGGTGTCCAACAATGGCCTGAGAAATCCTTTTGGAGGCAAGGAGGTGCAGGGGAAAATGGACAAAATGCATATAGTATTATATCAAAACTGTACATACATACTACAATGATCCTCAAGAGCATTGAATTGATATCAAGGTAAAAAGTAAAAAAATGAACAAAAAACAAAAAGGCATAGTCCTCTTTAATGTCCCCAGGAAATGGCTTTGAAGACTGGAAAAAACTGATTTAATACAATGGCCACATATTCAAACACCAACAAGCAATGAGCCATGGACAACAAAGAACACACACAGGCCTATGGCAAAAGCACAATGGCTGACCATACAAAATGGCCACCAGCCGCATGGTCAAACAACAAGCAGAGAGGCAATGACAACAAAGAACACATGCAGGTCCATGGCAAAAGTACACTGGCTGACTACACAAAATGGCCACCGGCCACATGGTCAAATAACAAGCAAAGAGGCATGGACAACAAAGAACAGATGCAGATGTATGGCTACACAAAATGGCTGTTGGCCATATGGAATGGAGAACAAAAACAAAATGGTGGCCTATGCAAACACACACATAGGCCCTCATTATGACTTTGGCGGTCTTACTAAAAGACCACCGAAGCCGCAGGTGCCACTATACCGCTAGTGCTGATGCTATATGTGGCTCCCTATTATGACTTTTCCGCTGGGCCAGCAGATGGAAACAGTGTTTCAGTCCGCTGGCCCAGTGGAAAAGTCACATCAACCTTGTAGCTGGCTCATGATAGAGCCAGCGGCAAAGTTGATGTGCAGTGGGTGCAGCAGCACCTGTCGCGCAATTCACTGCCCGAAATTCGAAGGGTGGGAGTGAAGGGAACTGCCAAGTGCATGGGCAGTGCAGGGGCCCCCAGGGGCGCCCCAAGTAGGCAGAAGCCTGGCGGTCAGTTGGAGGGGCCAGCGGTATGGCCGTGGCTAATGTTGTGAGGCCCATAGTATCACAGACCCACTGGCCAGAAAAAGGAGGCACAGCAAGCAATGAAGAAAACACCACAATTAATTCAACAATGTCAAAAACAACATATACCACTGAAACAGTTGTTTAATATACCCATTGACTAGTACTGTCTGGATGGTCCATGGTAAAATAAGTGAATAGTGTATATTTAACATGAATAAATAGAGAAACTCTACTTAACTGTTCAACCTTTTTTCCCTCATAAAAGCCAAAACCATAAAATGAAAAACCAATACTAGACCCATACTGCAACTCCAGGTTACCCACTACAATCATAATCATATTTAAAAAAATTGACAAAATTACAATTAGATACTGGTGCATGCCCTCTGTCTAACAACACTCCTATCCAAAAGTTGTTTAACTTAGTCGTGATGTCACGAAAACAAAGTCCCTAATAAAATCCAATAGTATTTATGCAGCAGGAATTGCACACATAGAGAGTGATCCTTTTACCTTAAAATCCAAATGAAAAATGACCAGGAGATGGACAAAGCAGTGGGAAGAGCCTCCTTCTGGACAGTATGAAGACGTTGGAGTCTGCGTGCACTTCCTTCCTATTGAAAATATAAATCAAAAAATACTTTTTGCACTAAGGGCTCTACTACGACCTTGGCGGATGGGATACTCCGCCACATACATGAATGATATCCTGTCCGCGATATGACAAGTTGTATTATATCTTATGGAACTTGTAAAACGGAAGGCAGGATATCAGTCATGTTTGTGATGGAGTATCCTATCCCCCAAGGTAGTAATCAGGCCCTAAAAGACAACTTGAACTGTCCATTTGAGTAAAATATCAACTTAAAAAAGTATTTTTGAGTTGATTTAACAGCCTCTCAAATAGAAACTCTACTCGAGAAGCAGCTGCAGCCGCTCTCCATTGAAGGCATCACAAAGTGATGATGGAAGGATCCGTTCCAACCGGAAATCAAGCTAGAGAATGGAAAATCTCTTTCACACTCGCAAGAGTGTATCACAGGAAGCTTGCATTGTTCACAAGTACACCACAAAGCACAAATTGAAGAATAATTCTGCCAAGGGACCATTAATGGAATTTGGCAGGAATTCTGAGTTACACAAGTAACATGGAGTTAACAAATTCTGCAAACTCCAAGAGCGGAGTTAGATTTTACACCCAGGCCTACTCGGTACCCTCATTACATAGACTATATCTCACCACTCTACCATGCCCAGCGCTATCCAAATGATGTAATTTTAGATGACATACGTGTTATTGTCAATGCTATGATTTCACATAGTATAGTTGACGTATTATGAAAGGCTGCAACTGGGTAGTTATAGTAAGAACCGTGTTTCCATAGGAACATATTTTTTTGGTTTCTTATTACTTTGGTGCCATTAGACCTAGCTGCTGCTAAAACCGCAGAATGGATTTACACAAAATTTAACAAGAAGCTAGATCTCGGTCTAGAAAGCATGCTTTTGTGCTTTGATGTAAAACCAGTGCATAGTTTTTGAAAAAGTAAGGTTTAAACGATAAATAAATTTCACGCCATGGATGATCTGTGGAGCTGACAGATCTCCATATGAGATTGGCTACTACCACATCAACAACAATGTAGAGGCAACCATCTTAGGACTTATGACTCAGTCCTGAGTCCTAGAATGAAGGTAAACAAAAAAGCTATAAATGGGTAGAGTACAGATACGTGCTTCCCTAGGCCTGTTGCAGCATATTTTCAGTGGACAGCTAATTTGCAGCAAGATTAAAAGCATGGTAATGATAATCCCTCCAGACCCGGGTGCACTAGTGACCAGGGGGCAGGGAAAACTGTTATACTGGGGAGTGAGCCATAATCCCCCCCCCTCCTAAGCTTCGGAAGATCCAGGGACCGGCACAGAGTTGAGTTGAGTGGCATAGAGTTGAGCTGAGTAGAGTGGAGTAGTGTGGAGTAGAATAGCATAGACTGGGGTAGCGTGGATTGCAGTTGCATAGAGTAGAACAGTATAGAGTGGAGTGGCATAGAATGGAGTGGCACAGAGTGGAGTAGCATAGAGTGTAATAACACAGAGTGGAATGACATTGATTAAAGTGGCATAGTGTGGTGTATAGTCAAGTGGCATTCAGTGGAATAGCACAGAGTGGAGTGGCATAGAGTGGGGTGGCATGGAGTTGGGTAGTGTACAGTAGAGTGGTATAGAGTGGAGTGGCATAGACTGGAGTGGCATACAGTACAGTGGTACAGAGTGGAATAATATAGAGTGGAGTGGTGTAGA
The DNA here is from genome assembly GCF_031143425.1 of Pleurodeles waltl. Classification (NCBI taxonomy): domain Eukaryota; kingdom Metazoa; phylum Chordata; class Amphibia; order Caudata; family Salamandridae; genus Pleurodeles; species Pleurodeles waltl. The sequence goes on from NC_090447.1 coordinate 921,216,341, forward strand.
GTGGCAGAGAGTTGGGTGGCATACAAAGGAATAACATGGAGTGGAGTGGTGTAGAGTGAAGAGCCATACAGTAAAGTGGGGGGGCATAGAGTGGAGTGGCATGCAGAGGAGTGGTATAGATTGGCATAGAGTCAAGTACCGTAAAGTGGAATAGCATATGGTGGAGTGGTTTAGCGTGTAGTGGTATTGAGTAGAGAGGTGTATGATAGAGTGGCATAGAGTTAAGTAGAGTAGAGTGGAGTGAAGTGCCATAGAGTGGAATAGTGTAGAGTTGAGTGGTATAGTGTGGAGTGGTGTAGAGTGGAGTTATGTACATTAGCGTAGCTTACAGTAGAGTTGCATGGAGTGGAGTGGCATAGAGAAGAATAGTGTGGAGTAGAGTGGCAAAAAGTTAAGTGGTGTAGAGTGTAGTGGCATAAGTTGACAGTGTAGAGTGGGATAGCATAAAGTATAGTGGCTTAGAGTGGAGTGGTGTAGAGTAGAGGTGAAAAAAATAGAGTGGCATAGAATGGAGGGCATTAAAGTAGAGTGGAGTGCATAAAGTGGAGTGTTTTAAAGTGGATTGGCATAGAGTATAGTGGTGTAGATTGGAATAGTGTTGAGTGGAGTGGCACATAGTGGAGTGGTGCGTAGTAGAGTGTAATGGCGAGGAAGGTGGCTTGTTAAAGAGCAAAGTGGAATGGAGTGCCATAGAGTGGAGTGTCATGTAACATAGTGGAGTAGAGTGTGTTAGAGTGGAGTGGAGTGAAGTGGCATTTCATACAGTTGAATTGAGTGGCGTGTCATATCATTGAGTGTGGATTAAACAGAACTAGTGCGAAAATAACTGAAAAGATTTTGAGGACATTTTGCAGGAATATAGATTAAGGGGGATAGTCCTTTTTGGGTGTAGATGTAAATTGGATCCATAGTTTGAAAGTTATCGGGCATGATTCACAAAGCTAAACTTACACTTTTGTGTAGGTTTTTGATAATTTGCTATGGACGTCAGAGTCCCCACACATGGACTTCAGAGTCCCCACACATAAAAACATAAAACACCATTATCTTTTTATGTGCCGAGACGCAACAGTGGTAAAGATACTACCGATAAAATGCTTTTGTGAATAGCAAACAAAGGTAAACTTACACAAAAGTGTAAGTTTACAATTGTGAATCAGGCATGTAATGCACAAACATTAGTGATATATTGTGCTACAATATCTCATGGTAATTCAGTGTTATACCGTGATACAACAAAATGACATAACAGTTTATGATTCGGTAATGAAAGCCCTTACAAAAGTGAAACACAGCTGCATTGTTTAGACCACAGTTAGTCTGCATTGTGTGTTTTTGATGGAAATAAAGTGTAGCACTGTATTATAAGTGCATAGGAAGAAACAAAGCAATGTAGGTTAATATGCTAAGGTATGGAAGAGTACTTTTCTTACTTAATATATTTAAAGAAAAGTTTACATAGTACCATGTTAGTACCTACAAATTTACACAATAGTTATATTTGTGAAATATAGTGCAGTAAGTGTATTTTGTTTTTATAAAGTTATTTTTTTTAAATTGTGTTAGTAAAAAGTACTTTGTAAGTACTACCGCTGTACGCCTTTATTTTTTAAAGAAATAATAAATATGTAAAAAATTGAAAATGTACTGTAGTGCACTATATTTGTTAAAACATAGTATATTTGTTATTTTTATACCTATTTGTTTATTTTTTCAAATGTTAAGTAGCACTGCATTTTCTAGGTAGTAATGTGGTAGCCCATAAAGTTTTACATACTTACCTAAAGTGCATCAATCCTTCCTATGCACTTATGAACCATCAATACACTATGGCCCTCATTCTGACCCTGGCGGTCGGTGATAATGCGGCGGCCAAGCCGCCAACAGGCCGGCGGTCCAAAATATGCAATTCTGACCCTGGCGGGAACCGCCAACACAGCCCGCCGCATTAACACTCCGCCCGCCACGGCGGAACAAACAAACAGCGCGGCGGTCCCCGCCAACAGCCAGGCAGCAGACAATGTACCGCCCACCCTATCACGACCCACCAATCCGCCACCTTTTCCGGGGCGGGAGCACCGCCGATAAAAACACGGCGGAAACAGACTATGAATGGGAAAACGCTCACCTCTACGCACTCCACGCGAGATTCCGGCAGTATGGAACCCGAGTTGCAGGTCATCCCCGCACTCTTATACCTGCTCCTGTACCAGGAGCACGCCCGGCGGCGCGGAAGACATCGGTGAGTACTGCACCTACGACACAGGGGAGGGAAAAGATTACCGGCACACACCCACCCACCCACACCCACTACAACACACACATCAATGCATTCCCACAGATCACTGTCACAACCCACAAACCCCCCCCTCCGAAATAATGCAAAGACCAAAAGATGAGATCATAAACGGGCAGATATATTGAAATATGGACACCAGTAATCCCAATAAAAAAATAAACTATGTACAAAATATATACAGCTACTAAATGTAGTCCAACCACTGTCCGTGGACCACAGGGGTCCTGTGCAAAGGGGCAAGGCCCAGTCCCACAACAAGAACTCCACGGAGAGAACACTGCAGGGGCATCAGAAAGAAAATAGGACAGGCACCTCAGGGGGAAGGGAAGGGGGGGCACCTCAGCCACTTGAGTACACGACGCCAGATCCACGAGGGGACTCCATGACCACTGGGCCATCCTGGGGAGAGCAAAGCCACAGTCCATACAGTCCATACAGTGGGTGGCCTGCCCACTGGGCCATCCTGGGGAGAGCAAAGCCACAGTCCATACAGTCCATACAGTGGGTGGCCTGCCCACTGGGCCATCCTGGGGAGAGCAAAGCCACAGTCCATACAGTCCATACAGTGGGTGGCCTGCCCACTGGGCCATCCTGGGGAGAGCAAAGCCACAGTACAAACAGTCCATAACAGACTCCACTGCCACTGGAGGAGGCATGTTGGCCAGAGGACATCCTGCAGCCCTGCCCGAGTCAGATCCTGCCCTGCCACGTCTGCCAAAGGGCCAGCGGTTCTTGCCTTGAAGGGCCCAGTTCAGCGCTTCTTGCCTTGAAGGGCCCAGTTCAGCGCTTCTTGCCTTGAAGGGCCCAGTTCAGCGGGTCTTGCCTTGAAGGGCCCAGTTCAGCGGTTCTTGAGACGGCGGTCCCCAGCGGAGCGGTGCTTGAGACGGCGGGGCCCAGTTCAGCGGTGCTTGAGACGGCGGGCCCAGTTCAGCGGTGCTTGAGACGGCGGGGCCCAGTTCAGCGGTGCTTGAGACGGCGGGCCCAGCGGAGCGGTGCTGGAGACGGCGGGGCCCAGTTCAGTGGTTCTTGAGACGGCGGGGCCCAGTTCAGCGGTGCTTGAGACGGCGGGGCCCAGTTCAGCGGTGCTTGAGACGGCGGGGCCCAGTTCAGCGGTGCTTGAGACGGCGGGGCCCAGTTCAGCGGTTCTTGAGACGGCGGTCCCAGCGGAGCGGTGCTGGAGACGGCGGGGCCCAGTTCAGCGGTTCTTGAGACGGCGGTCCCCAGCGGAGCTGTGCTGGAGACGGCGGGGCCCAGTTCAGCGGTGCTTGAGACGGCGGGGCCCAGTTCAGCGGTGCTTGAGACGGCGGGGCCCAGTTCAGCGGTTCTTGAGACGGCGGTCCCCAGCGGAGCGGTGCTGGAGACGGCGGGGCCCAGTTCAGCGGTGCTTGAGACGGCGGGGCCCAGTTCAGCGGTGCTTGAGACGGCGGGGCCCAGTTCAGCGGTGCTTGAGACGGCGGGGCCCAGTTCAGCGGTGCTTGAGACGGCGGGGCCCAGTTCAGCGGTTCTTGAGACGGCGGGGCCCAGTTCAGCGGTGCTTGAGACGGCGGGGCCCAGTTCAGCGGTGCTTGAGACGGCGGGGCCCAGTTCAGCGGTTCTTGAGACGGCGGGGCCCAGTTCAGCGGTGCTTGAGACGGTGGGGCCCAGTTCAGCGGTGCTTGAGACGGCGGGGCCCAGTTCAGCGGTGCTTGAGACGGCGGGGCCCAGTTCAGCGGTTCTTGAGATGGCGGTTCCCAGCGGAGCGGTGCTGGAGACGGCGGGGCCCAGTTCAGCGGTTCTTGAGAGGGCGGTCCCCAGCGGAGCGGTGCTGGAGACGGCGGGGCCCAGTTCAGCGGTTCTTGAGACGGCGGTCCCCAGCGGAGCGGTGCTGGAGACGGCGGGGCCCAGTTCAGCGGTTCTTGAGACGGCGGTCCCCAGCGGAGCGGTGCTGGAGACGGCGGGGCCCAGTTCAGCGGTTCTTGAGACGGCGGTCCCCAGCGGAGCTGTGCTGGAGACGGCGGGGCCCAGTTCAGCGGTGCTTGAGACGGCGGGGCCCAGTTCAGCGGTGCTTGAGATGGCGGGGCCCAGTTCAGCGGTTCTTGAGACGGCGGTCCCCAGCGGAGCGGTGCTGGAGACGGCGGGGCCCAGTTCAGCGGTTCTTGAGACGGCGGTCCCCAGCGGAGCTGTGCTGGAGACGGCGGGGCCCAGTTCAGCGGTGCTTGAGACGGCAGGGCCCAGTTCAGCGGTGCTTGAGACGGCGGGGCCCAGTTCAGCGGTTCTTGAGACGGCGGGGCCCAGTTCAGCGGTTCTTGAGACGGCGGGGCCCAGTTCAGCGGTTCTTGAGACGGCGGCCGGTCTATGGCCAACTGCTCATTGCCTGGTGGTGCCCTCCTGGGCAGCGGGGATGGTGCTTCTTCAATGCCCACCTGGGCTGTGGGTGGTGGGGCCCTCCTGGCCAGCTGGGCTGGGTCCTCCCTGGCCAGCGGCTATGGGGGTGGTGGGCTCCTCCTGGGCAGCAGGCCTGCAGCATGACCTCTCCGACTTGCTGCCCTTGCCCTCCTTAGTCGGGAGTCTGTGGCCCTTTCCTCCCTTTGGAGCTGTGGCTGGTGACTGTGTCTGGGTGGTGTCCGGGGGGGATGTAGAAGCCGGGCTCCTGCGGCGCCCCTTCCGCCTTCTGCTCCTCTCTCCAGGGGGTGGGCTGGCTGTCCCCTTGCTGCTGGGCGAAGATCCAGACATGCGGGCTGGTGGGCTCCAATACCCCTGCACCCTTGTCAAGGGGGCTGCAGGGCTGGTGGTGGCTGAGGTGCTCTTCTTACCCCGACGAGAAGGAGGGGGGGGCTCAGGGTCAGGAAAGAAGTTAGCAGTGGCGAGGAAGAGTTTCTTGGGACAATGGAGAGTGGTAGGTACAGTGGGAATGGGAGTGGAGGGAGAGGATGTGGTTGTAGGTGAGTCACGTTTGCTGTCTTTGGGTGCAGGTGCAGGAGGGATAGGCTGTCGTGAGGTGGATGGCTGTTGGGTGGGTTGGTGGCTGCGTTTGTGTGGTGTGGAAGAGGGGGTGACAGACACAGTGGGAGAGGACACAGGGGATGTGTAAATGGCAGTGGGGGTGGTGACTGCACGTGTGCGGACTGGACTGGAGGGTGTGCTGGTGATGGAAACACTGGCTGATGGTGAGGTGAATGGAGGTGTGAGTGTAGACATCACAGGGAGGGAGGAGGGATACGAGGAGGTGGGGGTCACAGAGGTGGTAGTGACTGTTGGCATGTCTGCATCGGAATGTTGCGTGTGTGAATGTCTGCGTGATCTGTGGTGCTTATGTTTGGATGAGCTTCTCTTGGGTGTTGAGGTGTGTGCAGGCTGGTCTGATGGTGTGGGTGGGACAGGCAGAGGAACAGGAGACTGGGAGGAGGGAGTTAGTAGAGGGAGGCAGGAGACAGGGACAATGGCTGCCGTCAGTGCTGAGGCCAGACCCTGGAACGATCGCTGATGGGCAGCCTGACCCGAATGAATGCCCTCCAGGTACGCATTGCTGCGATGAACCTCCCTCTCCACCCCCTGGATGGCATTCAAAAGGGTAGTCTGCCCAACAATGAGCGTCCTCACGAGGTCAATGAGCTCCGCACTGAGGGCAGCGGGGGTAACAGGGGCAGGGCCTGAGGTGCCTGGGGCGAAGGAGATGCCCGGCTTCCTGGCAGAGCGGGCACGGGGCGAACGCTGAGGGGCTGCTGGGAGGGCGGAGATGGTGCGCTGGGTGGCGGCTGTACCTGTAATGGCGGGGGGCACGGATGGTGCCACCCCCGCAAGGGAGCTCCCTTCCGAGGACGTGTCCGTGTCGCTGCAGGGTCCAGTCGTCCCCGTTGTGGAGCTCCCCTCGCCCTCCGTCTCACTGGTCCAGTCAGACTCTGTGGCATGGCCCTCCTGGGCCATGTGAGATGCAGCTCCCTCCTGCCCCGATGCCACTTCTCGTCCGCCTGATGATGCTGATGCACACAAGCACAGAAAGACAAACAAAAAGAGGGGGGGAGAGAGAAATAAAGGGATATTGAGTACATGGATCTCCGGGACAGTTAGCGGACATGACAGACACAGATGCCCCCTGCACTAAGTTGCGCACTTGGGGTCCGCTACGCATTCCGTGGAACATGCCCTACACGCCTAGAGTTGACAACTGCACCCATGGATGACACGGCCCAGGGATGGCTGTACTGACACACTACTGAGGGTGGTGGCTGGGGACACAGGGGCTTACGGGGGTGCCCAGCCTACAGATATCGCCCTGGCCTAGGGGGACCCACAGCCCTCCTCCCCCACCCAGACACCTCCACTGCGCGACAACAGAGTAGATAATGCTTGGACTCACCCCCTTGTGTCTGCTGTGCTGCCCTCACGCGCCCATCCAAATCAGGGTAGGCCACCGCCAGGATCCGGAACATCAGGGGGGTCAGTTGACGGCAGGCACCCCGCCTACGTTGGGAGGCCATCCCCAGCAGAGACTCAGCGGTCTTCTTGGTCCCGCGGCGGATGTCCTCCCACCTCTTGCGGCAGTGGGTGCCCTGTCGATGGTGGACCCCCAGGGTCCGGACTTCCTTGGCGATGGCACGCCAAATCCCGATCTTCTCATGGGCGCGGACCTATGTGACACGTACAGGGAGGGAGAAATACCACGTTCAAGTTTGTCTGCATTTTCGTTGCCAGTGGCCCAACGCCCCCCATCCCCGCCAGGCCCCCCGCCATGCCCCCCGCCAGCCCCAACATGCCCCCCATCCCCGCCAGGCCCCCCACCATGCCCCCCGCCAGCCCCAACATGCCCCCCATCCCCGCCAGGCCCCCCGCCATGCCCCCCGCCAGCCCCAACATGCCCCCCATCCCCGCCAGGCCCCCGCCATGCCCCCCGCCAGCCCCAACATGCCCCCCATCCCCGCCAGGCCACCCGCCATGCCCCCCGCCAGGCCCAACATGCCCCCCATCCCCGCCAGGCCCCCACCCAGGCCCCCAAGCCAGCCAGTGGCCCCAAATCCATATTGAATTAAACTCACTTGTTGGTCTGGAGGACCGTAGAGTAGCGCATACTGGGGGAGGACCCCATCCACAAGTTTCTCCAACTCCTCTCCAGTGAAGGCAGGGGCCCTTTCCCCAGTCGCAGCAGCCATTGTCCCTTCCAGACCGAGGTCACAGCAACACTTGCAGTATAGGTCCTCTCCTGTGAAAGTTCAAGTCGCAAGTGGATAAGTAGATAGAAAATGGCGGTCACGTCTGCGGCGGTGCGTACCGCGGCGGTGCGTACCGCCACCGCCGGCGCCCTTCGCCATTGGCTCCTGAAACCCATAGGCTTCAATGTTAACCAATGCGGCTTCGCGCCGCGGTCTTCGACCGCTGACCGCTGCGGTATGCCACGCCAGCGCATTGACCTCACATCCCATTGTCACACTTCACAGGTCAGGCAGCCGCCATTTCGAGGGTCCACATGGCTCAATTTCAACTGCGTCACACAGGCCTAGGCCTTGCATAGCCACTCAGACACGCCATTCACTGCATAGAGAATCGTTTACTGTGCTAGCTGTGAGTACGGACCTGTGGGTTGCTTGACTGTGTGCTCCATGTTGTCCTTCCTAGGCACCGTCCGCTGGGTTTGGCGAGGAGACGGATGAATCCTCGCGTGTACCGACCGCTGGTGTACCTGTCGACAATGGAAGAACGCCACATTATCCTGACCTACCGTCTTGACCGTGCCACTATACATGAAATGTGTGCCCAGCTGGAGCCCGACCTGATGTCCCCCATCCGCCAACCCACAGGGATTCCCCCTCTGGTGCAGGTCCTGTCAGTACTCCATTTCTTGGCAAGTGGGTCATTTCAGACAACAGTGGGAATTGCTTCTGGGATGTCTCAGCCCATGTTTTCGAAGGTGTTATCCAGAGTGTTGTCTGCCCTGATGAAATACGTGAGGAGCTACATCATTTTCCCTGAGGTGGGCGAATTGGCTACAGTGAAGGGTGATTTCTACACCCTTGGACATATTCCCAACGTCATTGGTGCCATTGATGGGACCCATGTGGCTTTGGTTCCCCCAAGAGACAGGGAGCAGGTGTACAGGAACAGAAAAAGTTACCATTCCATGAACATCCAGGTGGTGTGTTTGGCTGACCAGTACATCTCGCATGTAAATGCCAAATTCCCAGGGTCAGTGCATGACGCCTACATCCTGAGGAATAGCAGCATCCCTTACGTGATGGAACAGCTATAGAGACACCGTGTATGGCTATTGGGGGTCTCTGGGTACCCCAACCTGTCGTGGCTACTGACCCCAGTAAGGAATCCCCGGACCAGGGCAGAGGAACGGTACAATGAGGCCCATGGGCGTACTAGGAGGGTGATCGAACGCACCTTTGGCCTCCTAAAGGCCAGGTTTAGGTGCCTGCATATGACAGGTGGATCCCTAATGTACTCACCTAAGAAGGTGTGTCACATCATCATGGCCTGCTGCATGCTTCACAACCTGGCTTTGCGCCGCCAGGTGCCTTTCCTGCAGGAGGATGGTCGAGACGGTGGTGTTGTGGCAGCGGTGGAACCTGTGGAGAGTGACGAGGAGGAAGACGACGGGGCTGAAACAGACAACAAGGACAGAATCATTGAACAGTACTTCCAATAGGACACAGGTAACAATTCAAAGATAATTTAGTAAATCTGAACTACTCTCCTGCATCTCTGCTGCCTGTCTATTTGCCCCAGTGTATAATGACTGAGTTGTGGCTTTTCCCTCCCTATTTCAGATCTGGGGTCCCCACTACGAGTCCTGTGCTTCGTTTCCCCATGGACTACAGCTTTGTGGCAGCTGTTTGTTTACTTCACTATGTACAAGGACATATTTGCACTGTCATGTCAATTACAATATTTTGAAATCACAGCCAGACTCCAGATAATTTTGTGCAAAATAGGTGTTTATTTCAGTGCTCAAAATGGGATGGGTGGTTTCAAGTGGGTGGGGGCTATGGTGAAGGAATGTCCATGGCAGAGTCCAGAGTAACAGTCACACAGGTGCATTGTCCAGAGGCCTGTGGAGAGATGGAGCATGGGCAGTTCAAGGATGGACAGGGTGACAATGTGGGACAATGGGATGACATCAGGTGGTATCCTTTGCTGGCGGGGGTCTTGACATCCTACTCTGTCTTCTTGCGAGATCTCAGGGCCCTCTTGCGGGGTGGTTCTTCTCCTGCTGGAGGTGGGGGTCTGGTGGGCTGCTGTTGTGCGGGGGCCTCCTGTCCACTAGCGCCGGCGGAGGTGGTTGGCTGTTCTTGGTCCAGGCTAGTGGCAGGGGCCCTTTGTTGTTGTTGAGTGTCCGTCCTGGTGTTGATGAGGTCCTGCAGCAGCCCTACCATGGTAACCAGGGTGGAGGTGAGGGCTCTGATGTCCTCCCTGTACCCCCGATAGTGTTCCTCCTGCAGTACCTGGATCTCCTGGAACCGGGCCAGTACCGTCGCCATCGTCTCCTGGGAGCGGTTGTATGCTCCCATGATGGTGGTGAGGGCCTCGTGGAGAGTGGGTTCCCTGGGCCCATCCCCCCCCTGTCGCACAGCTGCCCTCCGAGTTGCCCTGTTTCCCTGGGCCTCTGCCCCCTGGCCGGTGTGCCCACTACCACTGCCCCCAGGTCCCTGTTGTTGTTGGGGTGGTGGGTTATCCTGGGTGCCCTGTAGTGGTAGACACACCGCAGATTGACGCGCCCTGGAGACAGAGGCATGGGCCCGCTGGGTGGGAGCTGTGCTGGTGTTCCCAGAGGGGTTTGGGTCTGTAGTGGCCTGTGCCTGTGTGAGGGGAACCGACTGTCCAGAGGTCCCCGATGGTCCGGGCTGGTCATCAGTGTCCAGGTCGACAGAGCTGCTGTCATCGCTGACGGCCTCTTGGGTGGGGGGTGTGGAGAATTATGGGCCCTCCGCGGCGGTGTGTTGACGGTCAGGTCCTGCAGGGGTATAGAGGTATGGTTATAGTTTCAATGTGTGGCATATGGGTGTATCTGTGGGTTCCTGTGTCCCCAAGTGCTGGCATTCGTGTGTGGGGGCTTTGGTGAGGGTGGCTTGTGGGGGGGATGTGTATATGCATTGGGCATGCTTTGGTGATGGGTGTCCATGCTTAGTGGACGCATGCAGGCCTAGGTTTTGGGATGTGTGGGTTGTGATGGTGAGACATTGGCAGGGAATAGGTGTGCTGGGGGTGGGGGTGAGGATGGTGGTGGGGGTGAGGATGGTGGTGGGGGTGAGGGTGGGGGTGAGGATGGGGGTGGGGGTGAGGGTGGGGTTCGAGGATGGGGGTGAGGGTTGGGGTATGATTTGGCATGCAGGTGGGGGGGAAGCAGTAGTGAAGCTTCAACTTACCAGTATCCATTCCTCCGCCGACTCCTGCGAGGCCGTCAGGATGCAGGATGTTCAAGACTTCCTCCTCCCATGTTGTAAATTGTGGGGGTTGAGGTGGGGGTCCTCCGCCAGTCTTCTGCACGGCGATGTTGTGCCTGGATACCATGGAACGCACCTTCCCCCGTAGGTCGTTCCATCGCTTCCTGATGTCTTCCCGATTTCTGGGGTGCTGTCCCACAGCGTTGACCCTGTCGACAATCCTCTGCCATAGCTCCGTCCTCCGGGCAATGCTGGTGTATTGGATCTGTGTGCCGAACAGCTGGGGCTCTACCCGAACGATTTCCTCCACCATGACCCTGAGTTCTTCGTCTGAGAAGCGGGGGTGTCTTTGGGGTGCCATGGGGTGGTGTGTATGATGTGTGGGGTGGAGTATGTGTAGTTAAGTGTGTTGAGTGTGGTGGTGTGTGTTGTTTTGTGTGTGGATATTGTGTGGGTGATGGTGTTGAGTGGCTGTGGCTGCTAGTTTGTGGATGGTGGTGTCTCGCTCTGGCCTTCTTTCTGAATTTTTGGTCGTAGGGGTTTGTGGGTGATGTGGGTGTGTGTTTTATATTGTATTGTGTGTGTGGGAGTGGTGTGTGTATGTGTATCAGGTGTGTGGAATTCAAATCGGCCAATGTGGCTGAGTTTTGTTCGTTTGTGTGTATTCTGACCGCGGCGGTGTGTCCCGCCAATGGAAAACCGCGTTTGAAAGACCGCCGCGTGGATTCGTGGGTCGTAATGGCATGGGCGTATTTCTGTTGGCGTGACGGTGGAGGTTTTGTCACCTCCACTTTTCCGCCGACCGCTGGTCTGGCGGTCTGTTGTGGCTGTCGGATTTTCGGAGGTTTGGCTGCTGCGGGTCAGAATGACCGTGGCGGGTTTTCGCGACCGCGGCGGGATTATGGAGGATTTCTGACCGGCGGTAGGCGCCTTTTACCGCCGAGGTCAGAATGACCACCTATATTTTCACTTACAAACCTACAACATAGGCTATGTATAGGTTAAACAACATGGCTGCTTTTTACTTTTATAAAAGCAATCATTAGCCAGTCATAGAATGCAATGTCCTCTGAAAGTACAGCAGTATACATTTAAACCACTTTGGTGTACCATGCCACAAAATATAACTAAGTTTTAGGGCCTTCAAACTTTAAAACTGCCTAAAAAACGTACATCTAATACCAAAAAATTTCAGCTACACATAAAGTATGTGGGAGAATTGAAGACTAATCTGCAGGAACTAGGTACTAGAAAATTATCGATCACCAGTTTCCTCTGTAATTCCTCATTGGTGACAAACCCTCTGGGTCTCACACATAAAACATGGACTAAATACTTCAGCACTCAGAACGAGGCCCATGTGCATCCCTGCTTAAATTTAGTTTCACAGTATTTGAAAATGCATTAAACATAAAACATCAAGAAAATTGTTCAGAAATGAATTAGTTTAATGTAATTCTGATCTATTTTGCTAAAATTGAGCGGTAGAAAAGATCAAAAACCAGATCACAGATTTTAATTTACCTCTTATTTTTTCAAGCCATGTCAGGCTATGTACTTTATATTGCCATCATTTCTCTGAGGACAATAAAACAATTTCGGAAAACACTGAAAGACAGATTTCTGTTTGATCAAAATTTTTGATGCTATTGTTGTGCTTTGCTGGACTAGCGCCAAAAATGTTCATGCTAGTCCAGCAAAGCTCAGGAAGGCCCATAGGAAATAGCACTAGTGTCACTTTAAGGCCTGCCCTGGGCGAGCTTTAAATAATGATGCTAGAATGGCACAGTGAAATCTTGTGAATTTCACTGTGCCATTTGTTTGGGCCTTCATGGGGGGGAGTGCCCCCTTGCATAGATTATACCTGGCACAGGTATAATGTGGCACAAGAGATTACAAATTGATGCAATGCTAGCATAGTGCCACTTTGTAAATATGGCACAGGGTGAGGGCCTGTTTAGCTCTGCCGTAGCATAAACAAACAATTATGCTACAGCAGTGCTAAGTGGCGCAAGGGGCTTGTAAATATGTCCTTATAATTATACCAAACATATGAAGAATGATACCAGTTACACTTGGCGACGAGTCAGCGCTGTGATTTTGGCAGGATTTAACTGTGCTAATTATCAGAACCCATTGTATAAATTCTGTCAGGTATGGAATATTTCTAATGCCAATTATTTCTGTGCCCATTACTTTACGACACTGAGATGTGGGAGAACATTTGGCGCCATGCACTGAGTTTTATGGGGAAGAGAAACGGCCTATTTCAAGTTGGGCTGTGTGGATGATGCACCTGTTTGCCTATTTCAAGTCGGGCTGTGTGGATGACACACAGGTCGGGCAACATTACAGGACTCATTTTGCCTAGAGACAATTGTTCTTGTGGGTTGGGCATTTTGAATGCCTGGTTATCAGCATTTCAGCATTCTCAGTGGCTTGAAACATTGCGCTCATTGGAAGTCCATTATCCTGTCAGTGCCATGTGGCACAGCATATCTCTTATGAAATTATAATATATATATGTATTTTTTTTAGTTGAAGCCCTATTCCTGGTAAGGATCTATTTATATTTTACCTGGCAAATATTTCTGGCTGACGGAATCTTGTGCAAAATCCTAGAAACCCAGCTCGAAAGAGAAATCATTGGTTCAGAGTTGTCCAAAATTATTTAGGGGCATTTGATGAGCTAATTTTGCACCAACCCGGAAACTTGTACTTTTTTCACTTGTCTGGGATCTCAGTCACAGAAAATGTACCAGAGTTAAGACGTACTGAAGCAAAATCTGGCAATGTAAGGATTTAAAATGTTTACATTGAAGCCGTCAAATGTCTTGAAAAGCACTTTGAAGAAGAACCTAGGCCCATATTTATATTTTTTGACACAGACCTGCGTTAGTGCAGGTTTGCATCAAAAACTATAGCGCCGGCTAGTGCCATTCCAGGACGCCAGCCGGGCGCCATATTTAAGGAATGACGCAAGCTGGCACTAAGACCCGGGCAGCATAAAAATACATGATGCTAACCGGGTAGTGGAGGCGTAGGGAAAACTGGAGGTTGTGCGTGTAGGAATGGCGCTGGTCAGGTTAGAGTAAAAAAAAATGACTCTAACCTTATTAGCGCCATTTTTTTGACGCACAACCCCCATGAACATGACGTCTGTCTTAGTAAAGACTGGAGTCATGCCCCCCAGCATGGCCTACATGGCCAGTGCCATGTAGGGGGGCCCAAGTTAGGCCTCCCATGTCACTTTACAAATAAATAAATAACCACTTACCTGTACTTACCTATACTTACTTGGGATGGCATCCCCCGTCCTCCACTGTCACTTTGGTGTGGGTGGGGGTGTCCCAGGGGCCTAGGAGGACACCTGTGGACACCTGTGGACTTATTGCATGGTGTTCCACAATGGAAATAGGCCCACAGGTCCCCTAACATCTGCCCTGACCCAGACATTAAAAAATAGTGCAAATCAATCTTTGCACCATTTTTTGACCCCTTCTCCCCCCGTGCGTGATTTTTGCACAGGATGATAAATAAGGCGCTAGGGCTTTAGAGTGATTTTTTGCCCGGGAACGCCTACCTTGCATCTCATTGATGCAAGGTTAGTTTTACGCAGGCAAAAAATGGCTTTAACTCCAATATTTTGGCGCTAGACATGTCTAGTGCCAAAACATAAATATAGAGTTAAGTTTGTGCCGGATTAAATACAGAAATCCGGCGCAAACAGAGTATAAATATGCCCCCTAGTATTGTACTAGAATGATATTCTAGGAACCAGAGTCTGGGGGAGAGTAAAATGTTATAAAGCACGATATCCTAGGAAGCAGAGGGTGGGGGAGAGTATCGATCAGTACGTGGCAGCATTGAAAAATCTAGCTAGTACTTGCAATTTTGAAAACTCTGTAGAACAATATATGAGACCATATAGTTATGCTTTAAAAGGAGTGCAAGAACAGTTAATTTATTGCACAAATGCTATACTAGACTAAACTATAAGAATAGCTAAAGAGATTGAGAGGTCAGTAGAGTCTGTTAAACTGATTGCACATGATTGTAAGGATAGCACGAGAGTGAATGTGGTGGATGATGAAAATGAGTAGGAAGTTAGAACCAAACATAACAAGTATTTTACCAAAGTATGCTTCAGGTGTGAGTCGAATATGCATATTGGAAGAAATTTAAGTTGTCCTGCTCAAGGTAAAAAGTCTATGATGTGTATTGTAAAAATGTTGGGCATTTTATGAAAGTTTGTAAGAGTAATAATCCTGTGAAAAACAATTATGTACATCAATCGAATGTGCAAAAAGTGAGAGAAGATTTTACCAAAGTTGTCATAACAGTGGATGTGGAGGAGCGCAGTGTAGCTGATGCGGATGGATGCAAAAAGATTAGTGGGAACAAGAAATGTCCTTTTTGTTCAGTCAGAACTGGTGATAGGATGGTTAAAATAAAGTCATATTCTGGATCCCCAGTTACTATGATATCAGAAAGCATGTTCAAAGGTAATTGGAGTAAGAAGAATTTTAAACAGGCTTATGGTGATTCGGAAATTGAAACATTGTTTTTTTTTTAGAAATATTACATTTTGTAGGAAGACATTTATATACTAATACATTTGTAGCAGTGACAGGAAAAGATATTATGGGTTGGGTAAATCAGGGAAGATTTGGAATTATCTTGTGACATGGAACAGGTAGCAGAGTAATGCTAATTGAGAATAAGTCAGAGAATCTGGAAATTATTTTAAGTAAATATTCAGATGTGTTTCTGCCAAAATTGGGAAAGTAAAAGTCTTTCAGCATCAGATTGTGATGAGAGATAATAGAGTACCTGTGGCTTATAAAGTATGCAGTGTACCTTTGGGTGTGAGGAATGAATTAAGAAAACACGTTGATGAGCTATGCAATAGAACCTGCGAATGCAGCAGAGTGGGTTCTTGATATTGTAATAGCTAAAAAGAGGAGGTCAAATTAGGCTTTGTGCAGATTGAAGCTCTTTAAATACGAATATTGCTGTGGAATTACATCCTTTGCCAAAACAAGAGCACTGACTATGCTAGGAGGAGCAGCGTTTTTTAATACAATTGATTTGAAGGTGAAATACCATCAAATAACTTTGGAAAATACTTACTTAATTACTGACTACATTTATTACACTTCGGTGCTTATACATTTTTGAAGCTATTCTTTGGGATAGCCCAAGTACCTAGTGTTTTTCAAAAGTAATTGTTTTGCTTATTTAAGCATGTATGTGGAGTGCAAGCATTCCAGTATACATGTTGGTATATGCAAAGACAGGGGAAGAACATTACATGATTCTTGACGAAGGGCCTGATTACAACCTTGGTGGATGGGATACTCTGTCACAAATGTGACAGAAATCCCATCGCCATATTACAAGTTCCATTGTATCCTATGGAACTTGTAAAACAGTGGGAGGGATATCCGTCACGTTTGTGACAGAGTATCCTATCCGCCAAGGTCGTAATCAGGCCCAAAGTGTTCAACATTTTGGAAGAAAGAGGGATGACTGTGGTGAAAGAATTGTGTAAGAGAAGCATATGTTTCTTATGAATTCTATTGACTATTTGAGTTACAAAATAACCTTGAGGGCATTTTGCCGAAAATGGGTCTTCTCAGAGCATTAAGAAAGACACCTACTCATAAGGATAGAGAAGAAAACTGATGTGTTTTGTGGGTTTGCCAGACTGTTATTCCAGGTTTGTAGAAGGTTATGCTATTACTATGGAACTGCTAAAAAGATTTTGAGGAAAAAATAATAATTTGTATGGGGTGCTATTGAGGAAAACATCTTTCAGGATATAAAAAAATATGTTATTTAATGTTCTGGCTTTGAAAACATACATGTCAGGTGTTGAATGTACAATTGCCATTGATGCTAGTGTAAATGGAATTGGTGCTGTGTTATGTCAAAGTGTTAAAGAACAGGAATGCACTATTTCATTTGCACTGCATGTACTTAAAAATGTGGAAAGAAGGTACAGTACCATTGAGATGGAGGTGTTGGCATGTGCCTGGGGTATAGAAAAATTGAAAACATAGTGTGGTGAACTGATTTCATTTTGTGTACAGATCACAAACCTTTCTTTTAGGGGACAAGGACTTTCAGGAGCAACTTCAAGACTCTTACATATTTTGTCCAAGTTGCAAGAATACAATTTTGAAGTAAGATAAATTGCAGGTTATGCTAGTTGCTGTGCTAATTTTTTGTTTTGTTTGCCAGTTGAGTAGGACAAAGTTGAGTTGGAATTGTTCAATGATTAATGTGTTTTGCCAGATGTTTTGTTTAAACTAAATTTATTGCTTTCAATTTAAAACATAAAGTAATAGCTGCCAGGATACATTACAAATAATGAATAATGAACTACAACAATACATAGTAAATAGATTAAAAAATGACAAGCAAGAAAATACATATAATAAATAGGGTAAAAATTACAATGAAGCAAAAAAATATAACAAATAGGTTACAAATGAAAAGCAAGCAAATACGTAAAATAAATAGGTTAAAAATGACAAAAAAGCAAGTACAGACTGAGTGTGAAGACAAGCTAGCAAGTACATATAATAAATAGTTTAAAAATGACAACCAAGCAGTCTCAGTGCAAAACATATTGGGGGTCATTCCAACTGCCAGAAGACCGTACCGCGTGTCATTCTGAGTTTCCCGCTGGGCTGGCGGGCGACCGCCAGAAGGCCGTCCGCCAGCCCAGCGGGAAACCCCCTTCCACGAGGATGCCGGCTCCGAATGGAGCCGGCGGAGTGGAAAGGGTGCGACGGGTGCAGTTGCACCTGTCGCGATTTTCAGTGTCTGCTATGCAGACACTGAAAATCTTTGTGGGGCCCTGTTAGGGGGCCCCTGCAGTGCCCAGCCAGGTTCTGGCGGTCAAAACCACCAGAACCAGGCTGGCGGGAAGGGGGTCGGAATCACCATGGTGGCGCTGCAGCGCCGCCATGGAGGATTCCTCAGGCCAGGGGAAAACCGGCGGGAAACCGCCGGCTTCCCTTTTCTGACCGCGGCTTTACCGCCGCGGTCAGAATTGGCCTGGATGCACCGCCAGCCTGTTGGCGGTGCATCCGCGGTCCCCGGCCCTGGCGGTCTATGACCGCCAGGGTCAGAATGACCGCCATTATAATGTATCATTAGTCCACTACAGCTTCTAAATAGCAAACAACAACAACTAACACCCTCACCTACAACTACCCCTTCCCAAGCTGTCATCTCTAGTACACCGCAGTAGCCAACATCTTAAAATTCACCACAGCAGTTCCAAATCCCACCCAATCGATCCATGCAAGGTCACTCTCCAGATCTGTTATAAATGCTCTCTTTGGTTGGCAGTCAGGTTAGCCTCTGTCCAAGCAAGGACCCTCAGTCTAGTCAGGGTAAAGGAGGATCACCCTCAGTTAACCCCCATTCACCACCTTGGTAGTTTGTCACGAGCAGGCAGGCTTAACTTCAGAAGCAATGTGTAAAGTATTTGTACCAACACACACAGCAACTCAGTGACAACACTACAAAATGACACAACACAGGTTTAGAAAAATAGATAATATTTATCTAGACAAAACAAGACCAAAACAACAAAATCCCACACACACATGCCAAATTATGAATTTAAAAAGCAAAACGAGTCTTAAATATTTTAGAAAAAAGTGAGAACACTGCTAGTGCACAAAAGTACCTGGGGAGTGTCAAAATAAAGCTGCACAGTCGAGTGTGTGTCAAAAATGTCCAGCAACGCATTGATTTCTCACCCGCAAGTGAGAATGTGAGTCGTTCCTCCTCCTGGTCGGGGTTGGCATGCACCGTTTCTTCTCTCATGCAAGAGAGTGATGCGTTGATCCAGACAGGCACCTCGGGTCTGGGCTGGCTTTTCATTGATTTTCCACACCCAGCGATGTTGCGTTGAAATCCGGTCACATGGTGTCAAGACGAGTGTTGCACGTCCTTTCTCCAGCCGCATTGAGTCGATCTCCCAGCCACGATGCAGGTGGGGGGTCGATTTTAGCTGCGAGGCCGGCGGTGCATCGTTTATCAGCAGGGTGTTGCGTCGAAAGTTTCCCCGCAGGGCGGTCTTTGCATGGATTTCTGTCCTTTTCCACCAGCTTCACCTTTCCAGGGCCCAGAGACAGGTTAGGGCACCACTTGGCAGGCAGGACTCTCAGCAGAAAGCCCAGGTGCTGGCAGAGAGAAGTCTTTGATGTTCTTGAGACTTCAACAACAGGAGACAAGCTCAGTTCAAGCCCTTGAAGATTCTTCACTAGTGGAAAGTCACACAAAATTCAGTCTTTGTCCTCTCTCAGGCAGAAGCAGCTGCTGCAGTCCAACCCAGCAAAGCACAGACACATGCAAAGGGTCAGTATTCCTCCTCCAACTTTTCTCCTTGGCAGAAGATCCTCTTGGTTCCAAAGGTAATTTGACTTTCAGGGGTTTTGGGTGCCATTCCTATACCCCTTTCTGCCTTTGAAGTATGCCTACTTCAAAGAGAAGTCTCTGTTGTTTTAAAGATCCTGCGTTGTCCAGGCCAGGCCACAGACACACACCAGGGGGTTGGAGACTGCATTGTGTGAGGGCAGGCACAGCCCTTTTAGGTGTAAGTGACCAGTCCTCCTCTTCCCTTAGCCCAGATCACCCATCAGGTATGCAGGCTACACCCCAGCTCCCTTTGTGTCACTCTCTAGAGGGGAGGTGTGTAGGAGGCTAGCCTGGTTTGTAGAGGGCACCTTGGGTACTTACACCTTATACCAGGTCCAGTTATCCCTTATTAGTGAAATGTAGTAGTGTTCTAGCAGCTTAGGCTGAGAGAGGTACCTGAAGCAGAACAAATTAGGCTGAACGAGGAGACATGGAAAGCTCCTGCAATACCACTATGGTTACATAGTACTTGTACACAAGTAAAGACAATACAGAGTGAGACCAAAAATAAAGGTAGTTTATTTTAGTGACACAAGGCCAAAAATATCTTAGAGGCAATACTCCTTCTGGAGGTAAGTACTATACACAATATATACACTAGACACCAAAATAAAGTAAGTAATTAGACACAGGATAGTGGACGCAATAGGAAATGCTATAGAATGCAATAGGAGAAAATAGGTCTGGGGCAACACAAACCATATACAAAGAAAGTGGAGTGCGAATCACAAATCCCACCCACCAAGACAAGTGTAGCATGTAGAGAATCGCTGGGAGAGTAAGAATATCACAAAGGTGAGTAAAATACCCCACCCCAGAGCCCAGGAAAGTAGGAGTAAAGTACTGCAACTTTCCTTAGGACACACTATAAGTTGTGATTAGTGTTATTGCAAGAACCAAGCAAGGCTGCAAACAACAAATGGTGGATTCCTGGACCTGAAGACCTGTGAAGAGAGGAGAACAAGTCCAGAAGTCACAGAAGATTCCAGAAAGGCCAGGAGGCCCTGCCAACCTAGAAGAGGGTTCAAAAGAAGAGTCTCTGGTTGGAAGAAGACTGCAGAAATGCACCAAAGGAAGATAGCTGTGGGTTCCTGCATGATGCAATGGATGTACCACATGGAGGTGTTGGATGCAGGCGAGTTTCGGCACTTGATTCATCCAACAAGCATTGGTTCAAGCAATGTCACTGATTGCATCAAAGTGGTGCTGCCTGGATCCAGGAGGGACATGGGGCCTCAATTCAGACTAAGGGGGCAGAGGGGGCTCCCAACACTGGAGGGAAACCACAGATGACCAGGCAGCACCCACGGAGGTTCCAGGACACGGGGACAAAGAAGGTGCAAATTGTGGTTGTTGAAGCACTATAAAAGAAGGTCCCAGCAAGTTGAGCATCGCAGGATAGAGTGCTGGGGACCTGCGCCAGACTGTGCACGAAGGATTCTTACAAATAGTGCACAGAGGCCTCAGGAGGTGAATATTATGTTGTTCACAGGGGTACTGTCGCAAACGGGGAAGGAAAGCTCTTACCTCCTCCAAATTTGGACAGCAGGACCTTAGGACAATCTGTGTTGAAGGGGTCCAAGAAAACCAGTCATCGTCTTAGAAGGTGCCTGCTGGAGCAGGGGAGTGACTCCATCACTCCACTGGAGATTTCTTCAGTCCTTCTGGTGCAGGGTGAAGACAGGGAGCCCCTAGAGCGTGCACACCATGGAAACTGTTGCAATTGCTGGCTGGAGCTGAAGTTGCAGAGAAAAAGTAGCCCTTCTGGATACTTTGTTGCTGTTACAGCAGTTCCTGGAGCAGTCTGCAGTCGATCCGAGATCAGAGAATGAAGTAGTAGTTGCAAAGGATTCCTGATGGAAGCAAAATCTGAAGAGAAACCCACAGGAGAGACTCTAAAAAGGCCTCAGAGGGGGATTGCCTATCTTCTCAGGTATGGACCTATCAGGAGGGGATCTCTGATGTCATCAGAGGCGGCCTCCAGAGTGTCCCCACACCCTGGAAAACAAGATGGTTGAAATCTGGGACACACTGGAGGAGCTCTGGGCAACACATCTGGGGTGGTGATGGACAGGAGAGTGGTCACTCCCCTTTCCTTTGTCCAGTTTCATGCTAGAGCAGGGACTGGGGGTCCCTGAACCGGTGTAGATTGGCTTATGCAAGGAGGGCACCATCTGTGCCCTTCAAAGCATTTCCAGAGGTTGGGGGAGGCTACCCCTCCCCAGCATGTAACACCTATTTCCAAAGGGAGAGGGTGTAACACCATCCTCCCAAAGAAAATGCATTGTTCTGCCTACCTGGGACTGAGCTGCTCAGACCCCAGGAGGGCAGAACCCTGTCTGTGAGGTGGCAGCAGCTGTAGCTGCAGTGCAAGCCTCAGAGAGCTGGTTTGGCAGTACTGGGGGTCCATGGTGGAGCACCCAGGATGCATGGAATTTGCTCCCCAATACCAGATTTGGAATGGGGGACAATTCCATGATCTTAGACACCTTACTTGTCTGTATTCGGGGTTACCATTGTGCAGCTACATATAGGTATTGACCTATATGTAGTGCACGTGTGTAATGGCGTCCCCGCACTCACAAACACCAGGGAATTGGCCCTGGACTGCGTGGGGACACCTTTGCTAGTGCAAGGGTGCCCTCCCACTTAGTAAATTTGCAACTAGCCTTCAGTAAATGAAGGTTAGACATATAGGTGACTTATAAGTTACTTAAGTGCAGTGAAAATGGCTGTGAAATAGAGTGTGCACTGTTTCAATCAGGCTGCAATGGCACTCATGTGAAAGGGTTTGTCTGAGCTCCCTATGGGTGGCAAAAGAAATGCTGCAGCTCATGAGGATCTCCTGGAACCCCAATGCCCTGGGTACCCAGGTACCATATACTAGGGACTTATAAGTGGGGTCCAATATCCCAATTGAAATTGGTCAATGAGGTCACTAGCCTATAGTGACAAATTTAAAAGCAGAGAGAGCATAAACACTGAGGTTCTGATTAGCAGAGCATCAATGGCACAGTTAAGCACTACTGACAACACACACAATAGGCCACAAACTATGAGCACTGTGGCCCTGACCAACAGGTTCCCAGTGAGACAGGCAAAAACATACTTACGTACAGGTTAAGTGGGGGTAACATGCCAATAAAGATGGTATTTTCTTACAAGGTGCAAACAGCCCAACTGTCAAACTGACCCAGACAGGGAATCCACTAACAAGCCGAGTCACAGAATGGTTTAAGCAAGAAAATGCCTAATTTCTAAGTGACATTTTCAAACACAATCTAAAAACCAACTTCACTAAAAGGTGTATTTTTAATTTGTGAGTTCAGAGACCCCAAACTCCACATGTCTATCTGCTCCCAAAGGAATCGGTGATTTAATATTATTTAAAGGCAGCCCACATGTTAACCTATGAGAGAGATAGCCCTTGCAACAGTGAAAACCGAATTTGGCAGTATTTCACTTTCAGGACAAGTAAAACACATAAGTACATGTCCCACCTTTAACATACACTGCACCATAGCCATAGGGCTACCTGAGGCCCACCTTAGGGGTGCCTTCCATGGATAAAAGGGAAGGTTTAGGCCTGGCAAGTGGGTACACTTGTGAAGTCGAATTGGCAGTTTTAAACAGCACTTGCAGACACTCCAGTGGCAGCCCTGAGCCATATTTACAGGGCTACTTATGTGGGTGGCACAACCAGTGCTGCAAGCACACTAGTAGCATTTGACTTACAGGCCCTGGGCAGCTCTAGGGCACTTTACTAGGGACTTACTAGTAAATCAAATATACCAATCATGGATAAGCAAATGTACATATATAATTTATACAGGGAACACTTACACTTTAGCACTGGTCAGCAGTGGTAAAGTGTCCAGAGCAAAAAGCACACAGACACAACCTGGGAAGCAGAGGCCAAAGGTTGGGGGAGACCATGCCGATGATGCCAAATCTAAAAAGATCCACCTGAGAAATCATGGAACTATTCGATGAGTCTATTTCATCATTTGCCGCCAACAAGCAATCCACAAGGTGTTCCGATGTTCTAGCTCTTGCAATCACTCCCTGCCCTCTTTTCAGCTCTCAAAATAGCACTGCACTCACAAGACCAGCACTTTTAACCAGTTATTCTCGTCATTTAATAGTATCAGGGCCTCAAAAAACCTACAATGCATTGTCAATTCAAGTTTTGCCAGAATCAATGCTAAGTCAATAAATCCAGCGGTGGTTTTACTCTTTTTGGGGTAAGGGAATCCCCCAGGTATGCAGGCCAACCATGTACAAGGGATCACTCCTAAAGCTATCTCATTAACAGTTAATTACTGCTTCCCAGAACTCCAAGGATGGGCAGGACCATACCATATGGAACATTTCTGCCCCTAATTCCCCCACATATTGGACATTTGCAGCAAAAGTTGCCTAAAACCCACTGAAGCCTATTGCTCTTGCCAGGCGTAAGGTGAGCTCTACATAGAATATAAAAAGTAATTAATTAGAACATGGCATTAACCCCTTCTGTGCTGCGGACGTAATGGTTACGTCCTGTGGCACAGTGCTCGTGTGCC
The DNA here is from genome assembly GCF_031143425.1 of Pleurodeles waltl. Lineage (NCBI taxonomy): Eukaryota > Metazoa > Chordata > Amphibia > Caudata > Salamandridae > Pleurodeles > Pleurodeles waltl. Next base: position 921,240,007 of record NC_090447.1, read on the forward strand.
CAGGACGTAACCATTACGTCCGCAGCACAGAGCCCAGAGGGAGCGCAGCGCTCCCTCTGTGGGGTTACCCCCCACCCCCCCCCCCCCAAGGCAGAGATGGAAGGGGAAGCCCTTCCCCTTCCACCCCCACATCCCCCCAGACCCCCCAACCCCCCGTGACGTCACCGTGCGATCGCGCGCTGACCATCACAGAGGCCTCCTCCCAATGCTCAGCATTTCTCTTACGATCACATGGAGGAGGCCTGAGAGGCTTCAAAGGGAAGGAAAGGAATTTCCTTCCCTTTGAAGTGTCTCTGAGCATTTTAGCAGCCGGATTGTGAAGCAGTCCGGATGCTAAAATGCCCTCTAGACACCAGGGCTTTATTTTTAGGATGAAATTGTCATAAAGGGAGCGACCCCTTGGGCAAGGGTCGCTCCCCGGGGGCATTGGGGGCATTTTTTTTTAAGGCCTTTTCTGCCCCCCCCCTGGGCAGAAACCTCTAGGCACCAGAGATCATTTTTTTGTTGTTGTTTTGTTTAGGCACCAGGGATCATTTTTTTTTGTTTGTTTTGTTTTGTTTTTGTTTTGTTTTTTAGAGGTGGTGAGTGACCCCTTAGGCAAGGGTCGCTCCCCTAGGGGGTAAATTATATTTAGGCCATTTCTGCTCCCCTTGGGGGCACATTGGCCTATTTTTATGATGCCAATCTGCCCCCAAGAGGGACAGAAACCACTAGACACCAGGGAGTTTTTTTTTTCCTGAATTTCACGCAAGGGGAGCGACCCCTTAGGCAAGGGTTATTCCCCTGGGGGGCAAATTTATTTTAGGCCATTTCTGCCCCCTTGGGGGGCAGATCAACCTATTTTAATTAGGCCGATCTGCCCCCAAGGGGGGCAGAAACCAATAGGCACTGGGGATATTTTTGTTTGTTGTTGCTTTACAGATGGGGAACGACTCCTTAGGCAAGGGTCGCTCCACCTGGAGGGGCAAATTGGATTTAGTCCATTTCTGCCCTCCTTGGGGGCAGATCGGCCGATTTTAGGTCAATCTGCCCCCAAGGGGGGCAGAAACCACTAGGCACCTGGGATCTTTTTTTTTGCACCAAAGTCACGCAAGGTTAGCGACACCGTAGGCAAGGGTCGCTCCCCGGGGGAATTGGGGGCCAAATTTATTTTAGGCCATTTATGCCCCCCGGGGGCAGAAACCTCTAGGCACCAGGGATCATTTTATTTGGTTTGTTTTGTTTAGGCACCAGGGATCACTTTTTTTTGTTTGTTTTGTTTTGTTTTTGTTTTGTTTTTTAGAGGTGGGGAGTTACCCCTTAGGCAAGGGTCGCTCCCCTAGGGGGCAAATTACATTTAGGCCATTTCTGTCCCCCTTGGGGGCAGATTGGCATATTTGTATGAGGCCAATCTGCCCCCAAGGGGGACAGAAACCACTAGACACCAGGGAGTTCTTTTTTTTTTCGTGAATTTCACGCAAGGGGCAATCTCCTGGAGGGGCAAATTTATTTTACGCCATTTCTTCCCCCCTGGGGGGCATAGCAGCCTATTTTAATTAGGCTGATATGCCCCCAAGGGGGGCAGAAACCACTAGGCATAGGTTTTTTTACAGATGGGGAACGAAACCCTTAGGCAAGGGTCGCTCCCCTGGAGGGGCAAATTGTATTTAGGCCATTTCTGCCCTCCTTGGGGGCAGATCGGACGATTTTAGGTAAATCTGCCCCCAAGGGGGGCAGAAACCACTAGGCACCGGGGATCTTTTTTTTTGCGCCAATGTCACGCAAGGGGAGCGACCGCGTAGGCAAGGGTCGCTCCCCAGGGGGCAGGAGGCAAATATATTTTAGGCCATTTCTGCCCCCGAGGGCAGATTGGCCTATTGTTATTAGGCTGATCTGCCCAAGCCTCGAGGCACCAGGGATACATTTTGGGTCAGGGACCCACAAGTTACCCCATCTTGGATTCCCGTAGGTGTCTAGTTTTCAAAACTGTGCAGGTTTGCTAGGTTTCCCTAGGTGCCGGCTGAGCTAGAGGCCACAATCCACAGGTAGGCACTTTGTAAAAAACACCTCTGTTTTCTGTGAAAAAATGTGATGTGTGCATGTTGTGTTTTGGGCCATTTCCTTTCGTGGGCGCCAGGCCTACCCACACAGGTGAGGTACCATTTTTATCGGGAGACTTGGGGGAACGCTGGGTGGAAGGAAACTTGTGGCTCCTCTCAGATTCCAGAACTTTCTGTCACTGAAATGAGAGGAAAAAGTGTTTTTTTTGGCCAAATTTTAAGGTTTGCAAAGGATTCTGGGTAACAGAACCTGATCAGAGGATTCCCCTAGGTGTCTAGTTTTTAAAAATGCGGTGGTTTGCTAGGTTTCCCCAGGTGCCGGCTGAGATAGAGGCCAAAATCCACAGGTAGGCACTTTGTAAAAATCACCTCTGTTTTCTGTGAAAAAATTTGATGTGTCCACGTTGTGTTTTGGGCCATTTCCTTTTGTGGGTGCTAGGCCTACCCACACAAGTGAGGTACCATTTTTAGCGGGAGACTTGGGGGAACGCTGGGTGGAAGGAAATTTGTGGCTCCTCTCAGATACCAGAACTTTCTGTCACCGAAATGAGAGGAAAAAGTGTTTTTTGGCCAAATTTTGAGGTTTGCAACGGATTCTGGGTAACAGAACCTGGTCAGAGCCCCACAGGTCACCCCATTTTGGATTCCCCTAGGTGTCTAGTTCTCAAAACTGCGCTGGTTTGCTACGCTTCCCAAGGTGTCAGCTGAGCTAGAGGGCAAAATCCACAGGGTGGCACTTTGTAAAAAAACACCTCTGTTTTCTGTGGAAAAATGTGATGTGTCCACGTTGTGTTTTGGGCTATTTCCTTTCACGGGCACTAGGCCTACCCACACAAGTAAGGTACCATTTTTATCAGGAGACTTGGGGGAACGCTGGGTGGAAGCAAATTTGTGGCTCCTCTCAGATTCCAGAACTTTCTGTCCCCGCAATGAGAGGAAAAAGTGTTTTTTTGGCCAAATTTTGAGGTTTACAGAGGATTCTGGGAAACAGAACCTGGTCAGAGCCCCACAAGTCACCCCATCTTGGATTCCCCTAGGTGTCTAGTTTTCTAAAATGTGCTACGTTTCCCCAGGTGCCAGCTGAGATAGAGGCCACAATCCACAAGTAGGCAATTTGTAAAAAAAACACACCTGTTTTCTGTTGAAAAATTTGATGTGTCCACGTTGTGTTTTGGGGCATTTCCTGTTGCGGGCGCTAGGCCTATCCTCACAAGTGAGGTGCCATTTTCATTGGGAGACTTGGGGAAACGCTGGGTGGAATGAAATTTGTGGCTGCTCTCAGATTCCAGAACTTTCTGTCACCGGAATGAGAGGAAAAAGTGTTTTTCTGGCCAAATTTTGAGGTTTGCAAAGGATTCTGGGTAACAGAACCTGGTCAGAGCCACACAAGTCACCACATCTTGGATTCCCCTAGGTGTCTAGTTTTCAAAACTGTGCAGGTTTGCTAGGTTTCCCTAGGTGCCGGCTGAGCTGGAGGCCACAATCCACAGGTAGGCACTTTGTAAAAAACACCTCTGTTTTCTGTGAAAAAATGTGATGTGTGCATGTTGTGTTTTGGGCCATTTCCTTTTGTGGGCGCCAGGCCTACCCACACAAGTGAGGTACCATTTTTATCGGGAGACTTGGGGGAACGATGGTTGGAAGGAAACTTGTGGCTCCTCCCAGATTCCAGAACTTTCTGACACGGAAATGAGAGGAAAAAGTGTTTTTTTGGCCAAATTTTGAGGTTTACAGAGGATTCTGGGAAACAGAACCTGGTCAGAGCCCCACAAGTCACGCCATCTTGGATTCCCCTAGGTGTCTAGTTTTATAAAATGTGCTAGGTTTCCCCAGGTGCCAGCTGAGCTAGAGGCCAAAATCCACAGGTAGGCAATTTGTAAAAAAAACACACCTGTTTTCTGTTGAAAAATTTTATGTGTCCACGTTGTGTTTTGGGGCATTTCCTGTTGCGGGCGCTAGGCCTATCCTCACAAGTGAGGTACCATTTTCATTGGGAGACTTGGGGAAACGCTGGGTGGAATGAAATTTGTGGCTGCTCTCAGATTCCAGAACTTTCTGTCACCGGAATGAGAGGAAAAAGTGTTTTTCTGGCCAAATTTTGAGGTTTGCAAAGGATTCTGGGTAACAGAACCTGGTCAGGGACCCACAAGTTACCCCATCTTGGATTCCCCTAGGTGTCTAGTTTTCAAAACTGTGCAGGTTTGCTAGGTTTCCCTAGGTGCCGGCTGAGCTAGAGGCCACAATCCACAGGTAGGCACTTTGTAAAAAAACACCTCTGTTTTCTGTGAAAAACTGTGATGTGTGCATGTTGTGTTTTGGGCCATTTCCTTTCGTGGGCGCCAGGCCTACCCACACAAGTGAGGTACCATTTTTATCGGGAGACTTGGGGGAACGCTGGGTGGAAGGAAACTTGTGGCTCCTCTCAGATTCCAGAACTTTCTGTCACTGAAATGAGAGGAAAAAGTGTTTTTTTTGGCCAAATTTTAAGGTTTGCAAAGGATTCTGGGTAACAGAACCTGATCAGAGGATTCCCCTAGGTGTCTAGTTTTTAAAAATGTGGTGGTTTGCTAGGTTTCCCCAGGTGCCGGCTGAGCTAGAGGCCAAAATCCACAGGTAGGCACTTTGTAAAAATCACCTCTGTTTTCTGTGAAAAAATGTGATGTGTCCACGTTGTGTTTTGGGCCATTTCCTTTTGTGGGTGCTAGGCCTACCCACACAAGTGAGGTACCATTTTTAGCGGGAGACTTGGGGGAACGCTGGGTGGAAGGAAATTTGTGGCACCTCTCAGATACCAGAACTTTCTGTCACCGAAATGAGAGGAAAAAGTGTTTTTGGGCCAAATTTTGAGGTTTGCAACGGATTCTGGGTAACAGAACCTGGTCAGAGCCCCACAAGTCACCCCATTTTGGATTCCCCTAGGTGTCTAGTTCTCAAAACTGCGCTGGTTTGCTACGTTTCCCCAGGTGCCAGCTGAGCTAGAGGGCAAAATCCACAGGTAGGCACTTTGTAAAAAAACACCTCTGTTTTCTGTGGAAAAATGTGATGTGTCCACGTTGTGTTTTGGGCTATTTCCTTTCACGGGCACTAGGCCTACCCTCACAAGTAAGGTACCATTTTTATCAGGAGACTTGGGGGAACGCTGGGTGGAAGCAAATTTGTGGCTCCTCTCAGATTCCAGAACTTTCTGTCCCCGCAATGAGAGGAAAAAGTGTTTTTTTGGCCACATTTTGAGGTTTACAGAGGATTCTGGGAAACAGAACCTGGTCAGAGCCCCACAAGTCACCCCATCTTGGATTCCCCTAGGTGTCTAGTTTTCTAAAATGTGCTAGGTTTCCCCAGGTGCCAGCTGAGCTAGAGCCAAAATCCACAGGTAGGCAATTTGTAAAAAAAACACACCTGTTTTCTGTTGAAAAATTTGATGTGTTCACGTTGTGTTTTGGGGCATTTCCTGTTGGGGGCGCTAGGCCTATCCTCACAAGTGAGGTACCATTTTCATCGGGAGACTTGGGGAAACGCTGGGTGGAATGAAATTTGTGGCTGCTCTCAGATTCCAGAACTTTCTGTCACCGGAATGAGAGGAAAAAGTGTTTTTCTGGCCAAATTTTGAGGTTTGCAAAGGATTCTGGGTAACAGAACCTGGTCAGAGCCCCACAAGTCACCCCATCTTGGATTCCCCTAGGTGTCTAGTTTTTAAAACTGTGCAGGTTTGCTAGGTTTCCCTAGGTGTCAGATGAGCTAGAGGGCAAAATCCACAGGGTGGCACTTTGTAAAAAAACACCTCTGTTTTCTGTGGAAAAATGTGATGTGTCCACGTTGTGTTTTGGGCTATTTCCTTTCACGGGCACTAGGCCTACCCACACAAGTAAGGTACCATTTTTATCAGGAGACTTGGGGGAACGCTGGGTGGAAGCAAATTTGTGGCTCCTCTCAGATTCCAGAACTTTCTGTCACTGAAATGAGAGGAAAAAATTGTTTTTTTGGCCAAATTTTGAGGTTTGCAAAGGATTCTGGGTAACAGAACCTGATCAGAGGATTCCCCTAGGTGTCTAGTTTTTAAAAATGTGGTGGTTTGCTAGGTTTCCCCAGGTGCCGGCTGAGCTAGAGGCCAAAATCCACAGGTAGGCACTTTGTAAAAATCACCTCTGTTTTCTGTGAAAATATGTGATGTGTCCACGTTGTGTTTTGGGCCATTTCCTTTTGTGGGTGCTAGGCCTACCCACACAAGTGAGGTACCATTTTTAGTGGGAGACTTGGGGGAACGCTGGGTGGAAGGAAATTTGTGGCCCCTCTCAGATACCAGAACGTTCTGTCACCGAAATGAGAGGAAAAAGTGTTTTTTGGCCAAATTTTGAGGTTTGCAACGGATTCTGGGTAACAGAACCTGGTCAGAGCCCCACTAGTCACCCCATTTTGGATTCCCCTAGGTGTCTAGTTCTCAAAACTGCGCTGGTTTGCTACGTTTCCCAAGGTGCCAGCTGAGCTAGAGGGCAAAATCCACAGGGTGGCACTTTGTAAAAAAACACCTCTGTTTTCTGTGGAAAAATGTGATGTGTCCACGTTGTGTTTTGGGCTATTTCCTTTCACGGGCACTAGGCCTACCCACACAAGTAAGGTACCATTTTTATCAGGAGACTTGGGGGAACGCTGGGTGGAAGGAAACTTGTGGTTCCTCTCAGATTCCAGAACTTTCTGTCACCGCAATGAGAGGAAAAAGTGTTTTTTTGGCCAAATTTTGAGGTTTACAGAGGATTCTGGGTAACAGAACCTGGTCAGAGCCCCACAAGTCACCCCATCTTGGATTCCCCTAGGTGTCTAGTTTTCTAAAATGTGCTGGTTTGCTAGGTTTCCCCAGGTGCCGGCTGAGCTAGAGGCCACAATCCACAGGTAGGCACTTTGTAAAAAACACCTCTGTTTTCTGTGAAACAATGTGATGTGTGCATGTTGTGTTTTGGGCCATTTCCTTTCGTGGGCGCCAGGCCTACCCACACAAGTGAGGTACCATTTTTATCGGGAGACTTGGGGGAACGATGGGTGGAAGGAAACTTGTGGCTCCTCTCAGATTCCAGAACTTTCTGACACTGAAATGAGAGGAAAAAGTGTTTTTTTTGGCCAAATTTTGAGGTTTGCAAAGGATTCTGGGTAACAGAACATGATCAGAGGATTCCCCTAGGTGTCTAGTTTTTAAAAATGCGGTGGTTTGCTAGGTTTCCCCAGGTGCCGGCTGAGCTAGAGGCCAAAATCCACAGGTAGGCACTTTGTAAAAATCACCTCTGTTTTCTGTGAAAAAATTTGATGTGTCCACGTTGTGTTTTGGGCCATTTCCTTTTGTGGGTGCTAGGCCTACCCACACAAGTGAGGTACCATTTTTATCGGGAGACTTGGGGGAACGCTGGGTGGAAGGAAACTTGTGGCTCCTCTCAGATTCCAGAACTTTCTGTCACTGAAATGAGAGGAAAAAGTGTTTTTTTTGGACAAATTTTGAGGTTTGCAAAGGATTCTGGGTAACAGAACCTGATCAGTGCCCCACAAGTCACCCCATTTTGGATTCCCCTAGGTGTCTAGTTCTCAAAACTGCGCTGGTTTTCTACGTTTCCCCAGGTGCCAGCTGAGCTAGAGGCCAAAATCCACAGGTAGGCACTTTGTAAAAATACACTTCTGTTTTCTGTGGAAAAATGTGATGTGTCCACGTTGTGTTTTGGGCTATTTCCTTTCACGGGCACTAGGCCTACCCACACAAGTAAGGTACCATTTTTATCAGGAGACTTGGGGGAACGCTGGGTGGAAGCAAATTTGTGGCTCCTCTCAGATTCCAGAACTTTCTGTCCCCGCAATGAGAGGAAAAAGTGTTTTTTTGGCCAAATTTTGAGGTTTACAGAGGATTATGGGAAACAGAACCTGGTCAGAGCCCCACAAGTCACCCCATCTTGGATTCCCCTAGGTGTCTAGTTTTCTAAAATGTGCTAGGTTTCCCCAGGTGCCAGCTGAGCTAGAGGCCAAAATCCACAGGTAGGCTATTTGTAAAAAAAAACACACCTGTTTTCTGTTGAAAATTTTTATGTGTCCACGTTGTGTTTTGGGGCATTTCCTGTTGCGGGCGCTAGGCCTAGACTCACAAGTGAGGTACCATTTTCATCGGGAGACTTGGGGAAACGCTGGGGGGAATGAAATTTGTGGCTGCTCTCAGATTCCAGAACTTTCTGTCACCGGAATGAGAGGAAAAACTGTTTTTCTGGCCAAATTTTGAGGTTTGCAAAGGATTCTGGGTAACAGAACCTGGTCAGGGACCCACAAGTTACCCGATCTTGAATTCCCCTAGGTGTCTAGTTTTCAAAACTGTGCAGGTTTGCTAGGTTTCCCTAGGTGCCGGCTGAGCTAGAGGCCACAATCCACAGGTAGGCACTTTGTAAAAAACACCTCTGTTTTCTGTGAAAAAATGTGATGTGTGCATGTTGTGTTTTGGGCCATTTCCTTTCGTGGGCGCCAGGCCTACCCACACAAGTGAGGTACCATTTTTAGCGGGAGACTTGGCGGAACGCTGGGTGGAAGGAAACTTGTGGCTCCTCTCAGATTCCAGAACTTTCTGTCACTGAAATGAGAGGAAAAAGTGTTTTTTTTGGCCAAATTTTGAGGTTTGCAAAGGATTCTGGGTAACAGAACCTGATCAGAGGATTCCCCTAGGTGTCTAGTTTTTAAAAATGTGGTAGTTTGCTAGGTTTCCCCAGGTGCCGGCTGAGCTAGAGGCCAAAATCCACAGGTAGGCACTTTGTAAAAATCACCTCTGTTTTCTGTGAAAAAATTTGATGTGTCCACGTTGTGTTTTGGGCCATTTCCTTTTGTGGGTGCTAGGCCTTCCCACACAAGTGAGGTACCATTTTTAGCGGGAGACTTTGGGGAACGCTGGGTGGAAGGAAATTTGTGGCTCCTCTCAGATACCAGAACTTTCTGTCACCGAAATGAGAGGAAAAAGTGTTTTTTAGCCAAATTTTGAGGTTTGCAACGGATTCTGGGTAACAGAACCTGGTCAGAGCCCCACAAGTCACCCCATTTTGGATTCCCCTAGGTGTCTAGTTTTCTAAAATGTGCTAGGTTTCCCCAGGTGCCAGCTGAGCTAGAGGCCAAAATCCACAGGTAGGCAATTTGTAAAAAAAACACACCTGTTTTCTGTTGAAAAATTTGATGTGTCCACGTTGTGTTTTGGGGCATTTCCTGTTGGGGGCGCTAGGCCTATCCTCACAAGTGAGGTACCATTTTCATCGGGAGACTTGGGGAAACGCTGGGTGGAATGAAATTTGTGGCTGCTCTCAGATTCCAGAACTTTCTGTCACCGGAATGAGAGGAAAAAGTTTTTTTCTGGCCAAATTTTGAGGTTTGCAAAGGATTCTGGGTAACAGAACCTGGTCAGGGACCCACAAGTTACCCCATCTTGGATTCCCCTAGGTGTCTAGTTTTCAAAACTGTGCAGGTTTGCTAGGTTTTCCTAGGTGCCGGCTGAGCTAGAGGCCACAATCCACAGGTAGGCACTTTGTAAAAAACACCTCTGTTTTCTGTGAAAAAATGTGATGTGTGCATGTTGTGTTTTGGGCCATTTCCTTTCGTGGGCGCTAGGCCTACCCACACAAGTGAGGTACCATTTTTATCGGGAGACTTGGGGGAACGCTGGGTAGAAGGAAACTTGTGGCTCCTCTCAGATTCCAGAACTTTCTGTCACTGAAATGAGAGGAAAAAGTGTTTTTTTTGGACAAATTTTGAGGTTTGCAAAGGATTCTGGGTAACAGAACCTGATCAGAGGATTCCCCTAGTTGTCTAGTTTTAAAAAATGTGGTGGTTTGCTAGGTTTCCCCAGGTGCCAGCTGAGCTAGAGGCCAAAATCCACAGGTAGGCACTTTGTAAAAATCACCTTTGTTTTCTGTGAAAAAATTTGATGTGTCCACGTTGTGTTTTGGGCCATTTCCTTTTGTGGGTGCTAGGCCTACCCACACAAGTGAGGTACCATTTTTAGCGGGAGACTTGGGGGAACGCTGGGTGGAAGGGAATTTGTGGCTCCTCTCAGATACCAGAACTTTCTGTCACCGAAATGAGAGGAAAAAGTGTTTTTTGGCCAAATTTTGAAGTTTGCAACGGATTCTGGTTAACGGAACCTGGTCAGAGCCCCACAAGTCACCCCATTTTGGATTCCCCTAGGTGTCTAGTTCTCAAAACTGCGCTGGTTTGCTACGTTTCCCCAGGTGCCAGCTGAGCTAGAGGGCAAAATCCACAGGTAGGCACTTTGTAAAAAAACACCTCTGTTTTCTGTGGAAAAATGTGATGTGTCCACGTTGTGTTTTGGGCTATTTCCTTTCACGGGAACTAGGCCTACCCACACAAGTAAGGTACCATTTTTATCGGGAGACTTGGGGGAACGATGGGTGGAAGGAAACTTGTGGCTCCTCTCAGATTCCAGAACTTTCTGACACTGAAATGAGAGGAAAAAGTGTTTTTTTTGGCCAAATTTTGAGGTTTGCAAAGGATTCTGGGTAACAGAACATGATCAGAGGATTCCCCTAGGTGTCTAGTTTTTAAAAATGCGGTGGTTTGCTAGGTTTCCCCAGGTGCCGGCTGAGCTAGAGGCCAAAATCCACAGGTAGGCACTTTGTAAAAATCACCTCTGTTTTCTGTGAAAAAATTTGATGTGTCCACGTTGTGTTTTGGGCCATTTCCTTTTGTGGGTGCTAGGCCTACCCACACAAGTGAGGTACCATTTTTATCGGGAGACTTGGGGGAACGCTGGGTGGAAGGAAACTTGTGGCTCCTCTCAGATTCCAGAACTTTCTGTCACTGAAATGAGAGGAAAAAGTGTTTTTTTTGGACAAATTTTGAGGTTTGCAAAGGATTCTGGGTAACAGAACCTGATCAGTGCCCCACAAGTCACCCCATTTTGGATTCCCCTAGGTGTCTAGTTCTCAAAACTGCGCTGGTTTTCTACGTTTCCCCAGGTGCCAGCTGAGCTAGAGGCCAAAATCCACAGGTAGGCACTTTGTAAAAATACACTTCTGTTTTCTGTGGAAAAATGTGATGTGTCCACGTTGTGTTTTGGGCTATTTCCTTTCACGGGCACTATGCCTACCCACACAAGTAAGGTACCATTTTTATCAGGAGACTTGGGGGAACGCTGGGTGGAAGCAAATTTGTGGCTCCTCTCAGATTCCAGAACTTTCTGTCCCCGCAATGAGAGGAAAAAGTGTTTTTTTGGCCAAATTTTGAGGTTTACAGAGGATTATGGGAAACAGAACCTGGTCAGAGCCCCACAAGTCACCCCATCTTGGATTCCCCTAGGTGTCTAGTTTTCTAAAATGTGCTAGGTTTCCCCAGGTGCCAGCTGAGCTAGAGGCCAAAATCCACAGGTAGGCTATTTGTAAAAAAAAACACACCTGTTTTCTGTTGAAAAATTTTATGTGTCCACGTTGTGTTTTGGGGCATTTCCTGTTGCGGGCGCTAGGCCTAGACTCACAAGTGAGGTACCATTTTCATCAGGAGACTTGGGGAAACGCTGGGGGGAATGACATTTGTGGCTGCTCTCAGATTCCAGAACTTTCTGTCACCGGAATGAGAGGAAAAACTGTTTTTCTGGCCAAATTTTGAGGTTTGCAAAGGATTCTGGGTAACAGAACCTGGTCAGGGACCCACAAGTTACCCCATCTTGAATTCCCCTAGGTGTCTAGTTTTCAAAACTGTGCAGGTTTGCTAGGTTTCCCTAGGTGCCGGCTGAGCTAGAGGCCACAATCCACAGGTAGGCACTTTGTAAAAAACACCTCTGTTTTCTGTGAAAAAATGTGATGTGTGCATGTTGTGTTTTGGGCCATTTCCTTTCGTGGGCGCCAGGCCTACCCACACAAGTGAGGTACCATTTTTAGCGGGAGACTTGGCGGAACGCTGGGTGGAAGGAAACTTGTGGCTCCTCTCAGATTCCAGAACTTTCTGTCACTGAAATGAGAGGAAAAAGTGTTTTTTTTGGCCAAATTTTGAGGTTTGCAAAGGATTCTGGGTAACAGAACCTGATCAGAGGATTCCCCTAGGTGTCTAGTTTTTAAAAATGTGGTAGTTTGCTAGGTTTCCCCAGGTGCCGGCTGAGCTAGAGGCCAAAATCCACAGGTAGGCAATTTGTAAAAAAAACACACCTGTTTTCTGTTGAAAAATTTGATGTGTCCACGTTGTGTTTTGGGGCATTTCCTGTTGGGGGCGCTAGGCCTATCCTAACAAGTGAGGTACCATTTTCATCGGGAGACTTGGGGAAACGCTGGGTGGAATGAAATTTGTGGCTGCTCTCAGATTCCAGAACTTTCTGTCACCGGAATGAGAGGAAAAAGTTTTTTTCTGGCCAAATTTTGAGGTTTGCAAAGGATTCTGGGTAACAGAACCTGGTCAGGGACCCACAAGTTACCCCATCTTGGATTCCCCTAGGTGTCTAGTTTTCAAAACTGTGCAGGTTTGCTAGGTTTTCCTAGGTGCCGGCTGAGCTAGAGGCCACAATCCACAGGTAGGCACTTTGTAAAAAACACCTCTGTTTTCTGTGAAAAAATGTGATGTGTGCATGTTGTGTTTTGGGCCATTTCCTTTCGTGGGCGCTAGGCCTACCCACACAAGTGAGGTACCATTTTTATCGGGAGACTTGGGGGAACGCTGGGTAGAAGGAAACTTGTGGCTCCTCTCAGATTCCAGAACTTTCTGTCACTGAAATGAGAGGAAAAAGTGTTTTTTTTGGACAAATTTTGAGGTTTGCAAAGGATTCTGGGTAACAGAACCTGATCAGAAGATTCCCCTAGTTGTCTAGTTTTAAAAAATGTGGTGGTTTGCTAGGTTTCCCCAGGTGCCAGCTGAGCTAGAGGCCAAAATCCACAGGTAGGCACTTTGTAAAAATCACCTCTGTTTTCTGTGAAAAAATTTGATGTGTCCACGTTGTGTTTTGGGCCATTTCCTTTTGTGGGTGCTAGGCCTACCCACACAAGTGAGGTACCATTTTTAGCGGGAGACTTGGGGGAACGCTGGGTGGAAGGGAATTTGTGGCTCCTCTCAGATACCAGAACTTTCTGTCACCGAAATGAGAGGAAAAAGTGTTTTTTGGCCAAATTTTGAAGTTTGCAACGGATTCTGGTTAACGGAACCTGGTCAGAGCCCCACAAGTCACCCCATTTTGGATTCCCCTAGGTGTCTAGTTCTCAAAACTGCGCTGGTTTGCTACGTTTCCCCAGGTGCCAGCTGAGCTAGAGGGCAAAATCCACAGGTAGGCACTTTGTAAAAAAACACCTCTGTTTTCTGTGGAAAAATGTGATGTGTCCACGTTGTGTTTTGGGCTATTTCCTTTCACGGGAACTAGGCCTACCCACACAAGTAAGGTACCATTTTTATCAGGAGACTTGGGGGAACGCTGGGTGGAAGCAAATTTGTGGCTCCTCTCAGATTCCAGAACTTTCTGTCCCCGCAATGAGAGGAAAAAGTGTTTTTTTGGCCAAATTTTGAGGTTTACAGAGGATTCTGGGAAACAGAACCTGGTCAGAGCCCCACAAGTCACCCCATCTTGGATTCCCCTAGGTGTCTAGTTTTCTAAAATGTGCTAGGTTTCCCCAGGTGCCGGCTGAGCTAGAAGCCAAAATCCACAGGTAGGCAATTTGTAAAAAAAACACACCTGTTTTCTGTTGAAAAATTTGATGTGTCCACGTTGTGTTTTGGGGCATTTCCTGTTGGGGGCGCTAGGCCTATCCTCACAAGTGAGGTACCATTTTCATCGGGAGACTTGGGGAAACGCTGGGTGGAATGAAATTTGTGGCTGCTCTCAGATTCCAGAACTTTCTGTCACCGGAATGAGAGGAAAAAGTTTTTTTCTGGCCAAATTTTGAGGTTTGCAAAGGATTCTGGGTAACAGAACCTGGTCAGGGACCCACAAGTTACCCCATCTTGGATTCCCCTAGGTGTCTAGTTTTCAAAACTGTGCAGGTTTGCTAGGTTTCCCTAGGTGCCGGCTGAGCTAGAGGCCACAATCCACAGGTAGGCACTTTGTAAAAAACACCTCTGTTTTCTGTGAAAAAATGTGATGTGTGCATGTTGTGTTTTGGGCCATTTCCTTTCGTGGGCGCCAGGCCTACCTACACAAGTGAGGTACCATTTTTAGCGGGAGACTTGGGGGAACGCTGGGTGGAAGGAAACTTGTGGCTCCTCTCAGATTCCAGAACTTTCTGTCACTGAAATGAGAGGAAAAAGTGTTTTTTTTGGCAAAATTTTGAGGTTTGCAAAGGATTCTGGGTAACAGAACCTGATCAGAAGATTCCCCTAGGTGTCTAGTTTTTAAAAATGTGGTGGTTTGCTAGGTTTCCCCAGGTGCCGGCTGAGCTAGAGGCCAAAATCCACAGGTAGGCACTTTGTAAAAATCACCTCTGTTTTCTGTCTAAAAATTTGATGTGTCCACGTTGTGTTTTGGGCCATTTCCTTTCACGGGAACTAGGCCTACCCACACAAGTAAGGTTCCATTTTTATCAGGAGACTTGGGGGAACGCTGGGTGGAAGCAAATTTGTGGCTCCTCTCAGATTCCAGAACTTTCTGTCCCCGCAATGAGAGGAAAAAGTGTTTTTTTGGCCAAATTTTGAGGTTTACAGAGGATTCTGGGAAACAGAACCTGATCAGAGGATTCCCCTAGGTGTCTAGTTTTTAAAAATGTGGTGGTTTGCTAGGTTTCCCCAGGTGCCGGCTGAGCTAGAGGCCAAAATCCACAGGTAGGCACTTTGTAAAAATCACCTCTGTTTTCTGTGAAAAAATTTGATGTGTCCACGTTGTGTTTTGGGCCATTTCCTTTTGTGGGTGCTAGGCCTACCCACACAAGTGAGGTACCATTTTTAGCGGGAGACTTGGGGGAACGCTGGGTGGAAGTAAATTTGTGGCTCCTCTCAGATACCAGAACTTTCTGTCACCGAAATGAGAGGAAAAAGTGTTTTTTGGCCAAATTTTGAAGTTTGCAACGGATTCTGGTTAACGGAACCTGGTCAGAGCCCCACAAGTCACCCCATTTTGGATTCCCCTAGGTGTCTAGTTCTCAAAACTGCGCTGGTTTGCTACGTTTCCCCAGGTGCCAGCTGAGCTGGAGGGCAAAATCCACAGGTAGGCACTTTGTAAAAAAACACCTCTGTTTTCTGTGGAAAAATGTGATGTGTCCATGTTGTGTTTTGGGCTATTTCCTTTCACGGGCACTAGGCCTACACACACAAGTAAGGTACCATTTTTATCAGGAGACTTGGGGGAACGCTGGGTGGAAGCAAATTTGTGGCTCCTCTCAGATTCCAGAACTTTCTGTCCCCGCAATGAGAGGAAAAAGTGTTTTTTTGGCCAAATTTTGAGGTTTACAGAGGATTCTGGGAAACAGAACCTGGTCAGAGCCCCACAAGTCACCCCATCTTGGATTCCCCTAGGTGTCTAGTTTTCTAAAATGTGCTAGGTTTCCCCAGGTGCCAGCTGAGCTAGAGGCCAAAATCCACAGGTAGGCAATTTTTTAAAAAAACACACCTGTTTTCTGTTGAAAAATTTGATGTGTCCACGTTGTGTTTTGGGGCATTTTCTGTTGCGGGCGCTAGGCCTATCCTCACAAGTGAGGTACCATTTTCATTGGGAGGCTTGGTAAACGCTGGGTGGAATGAAATTTGTGGCTGCTCTCAGATTCCAGAACTTTCTGTCACCGGAATGAGAGGAAAACGTTTTTTTCTGGCCAAATTTTGAGGTTTGCAAAGGACTCTGGGTAACAGAACCTGGTCAGGGACCCACAAGTTACCCCATCTTGGATTCCCCTAGGTGTCTAGTTTTCAAAACTGTGCAGGTTTGCTAGGTTTCCCTAGGTGCCGGATGAGCTAGAGGCCACAATCCACAGGTAGGCACTTTGTAAAAAACACCTCTGTTTTCTGTGAAAAAATGTGATGTGTGCATGTTGTGTTTTGGGCCATTTCCTTTCGTGGGCGCCAGGCCTACCCACACAAGTGAGGTACCATTTTTAGCGGGAGACTTGGCGGAACGCTGGGTGGAAGGAAACTTGTGGCTCCTCTCAGATTCCAGAACTTTCTGTCACTGAAATGAGATTAAAAAGTGTTTTTTTTGGCCAAATTTTGAGGTTTGCAAAGGATTCTGGGTAACAGAACCTGATCAGAGGATTCCCCTAGGTGTCTAGTTTTTAAAAATGTGGTAGTTTGCTAGGTTTCCCCAGGTGCCGGCTGAGCTAGAGGCCAAAATCCACAGGTAGGCACTTTGTAAAAATCACCTCTGTTTTCTGTGAAAAAATTTGATGTGTCCACGTTGTGTTTTGGGCCATTTCCTTTTGTGGGTGCTAGGCCTTCCCACACAAGTGAGGTATCATTTTTAGCGGGAGACTTGGGGGAACGCTGGGTGGAAGGAAATTTGTGGCTCCTCTCAGATACCAGAACTTTCTGTCACCGAAATGAGAGGAAAAAGTGTTTTTTGGCCAAATTTTGAGGTTTGCAACGGATTCTGGGTAACAGAACCTGGTCAGAGCCCCACAAGTCACGCCATTTTGGATTCCCCTAGGTGTCTAGTTTTCTAAAATGTGCTAGGTTTCCCCAGGTGCCAGCTGAGCTAGAGGCCAAAATCCACAGGTAGGCAATTTGTAAAAAAAACACACCTGTTTTCTGTTGAAAAATTTGATGTGTCCACGTTGTGTTTTGGGGCATTTCCTGTTGGGGGCGCTAGGCCTATCCTCACAAGTGAGGTACCATTTTTATCGGGAGACTTGGGGGAACGCTGGGTAGAAGGAAACTTGTGGCTCCTCTCAGATTCCAGAACTTTCTGTCACTGAAATGAGAGGAAAAAGTGTTTTTTTTGGACAAATTTTGAGGTTTGCAAAGGATTCTGGGTAACAGAACCTGATCAGAGGATTCCCCTAGTTGTCTAGTTTTAAAAAATGTGGTGGTTTGCTAGGTTTCCCCAGGTGCCAGCTGAGCTAGAGGCCAAAATCCACAGGTAGGCACTTTGTAAAAATCACCTCTGTTTTCTGTGAAAAAATTTGATGTGTCCACGTTGTGTTTTGGGCCATTTCCTTTTGTGGGTGCTAGGCCTACCCACACAAGTGAGGTACCATTTTTAGCGGGAGACTTGGGGGAACGCTGGGTGGAAGGGAATTTGTGGCTCCTCTCAGATACCAGAACTTTCTGTCACCGAAATGAGAGGAAAAAGTGTTTTTTGGCCAAATTTTGAAGTTTGCAACGGATTCTGGTTAACGGAACCTGGTCAGAGCCCCACAAGTCACCCCATTTTGGATTCCCCTAGGTGTCTAGTTCTCAAAACTGCGCTGGTTTGCTACGTTTCCCCAGGTGCCAGCTGAGCTAGAGGGCAAAATCCACAGGTAGGCACTTTGTAAAAAAACACCTCTGTTTTCTGTGGAAAAATGTGATGTGTCCACGTTGTGTTTTGTGCTATTTCCTTTCACGGGAACTAGGCCTACCCACACAAGTAAGGTACCATTTTTATCAGGAGACTTGGGGGAACGCTGGGTGGAAGCAAATTTGTGGCTCCTCTCAGATTCCAGAACTTTCTGTCCCCGCAATGAGAGGAAAAAGTGTTTTTTTGGCCAAATTTTGAGGTTTACAGAGGATTCTGGGAAACAGAACCTGGTCAGAGCCCCACAAGTCACCCCATCTTGGATTCCCCTAGGTGTCTAGTTTTCTAAAATGTGCTAGGTTTCCCCAGGTGCCGGCTGAGCTAGAAGCCAAAATCCACAGGTAGGCAATTTGTAAAAAAAACACACCTGTTTTCTGTTGAAAAATTTGATGTGTCCACGTTGTGTTTTGGGGCATTTCCTGTTGGGGGCGCTAGGCCTATCCTCACAAGTGAGGTACCATTTTCATCGGGAGACTTGGGGAAACGCTGGGTGGAATGAAATTTGTGGCTGCTCTCAGATTCCAGAACTTTCTGTCACCGGAATGAGAGGAAAAAGTTTTTTTCTGGCCAAATTTTGAGGTTTGCAAAGGATTCTGGGTAACAGAACCTGGTCAGGGACCCACAAGCTACCCCATCTTGGATTCCCCTAGGTGTCTAGTTTTCAAAACTGTGTAGGTTTGCTAGGTTTCCCTAGGTGCCGGCTGAGCTAGAGGCCACAATCCACAGGTAGGCACTTTGTAAAAAACACCTCTGTTTTCTGTGAAAAAATGTGATGTGTGCATGTTGTGTTTTGGGCCATTTCCTTTCGTGGGCGCCAGGCCTACCTACACAAGTGAGGTACCATTTTTAGCGGGAGACTTGGGGGAACGCTGGGTGGAAGGAAACTTGTGGCTCCTCTCAGATTCCAGAACTTTCTGTCACTGAAATGAGAGGAAAAAGTGTTTTTTTTGGCAAAATTTTGAGGTTTGCAAAGGATTCTGGGTAACAGAACCTGATCAGAAGATTCCCCTAGGTGTCTAGTTTTTAAAAATGTGGTGGTTTGCTAGGTTTCCCCAGGTGCCGGCTGAGCTAGAGGCCAAAATCCACAGGTAGGCACTTTGTAAAAATCACCTCTGTTTTCTGTCTAAAAATTTGATGTGTCCACGTTGTGTTTTGGGCCATTTCCTTTCACGGGAACTAGGCCTACCCACACAAGTAAGGTTCCATTTTTATCAGGAGACTTGGGGGAACGCTGGGTGGAAGCAAATTTGTGGCTCCTCTCAGATTCCAGAACTTTCTGTCCCCCGCAATGAGAGGAAAAAGTGTTTTTTTGGCCAAATTTTGAGGTTTACAGAGGATTCTGGGAAACAGAACCTGATCAGAGGATTCCCCTAGGTGTCTAGTTTTTAAAAATGTGGTGGTTTGCTAGGTTTCCCCAGGTGCCGGCTGAGCTAGAGGCCAAAATCCACAGGTAGGCACTTTGTAAAAATCACCTCTGTTTTCTGTGAAAAAATTTGATGTGTCCACGTTGTGTTTTGGGCCATTTCCTTTTGTGGGTGCTAGGCCTACCCACACAAGTGAGGTACCATTTTTAGCGGGAGACTTGGGGGAACGCTGGGTGGAAGTAAATTTGTGGCTCCTCTCAGATACCAGAACTTTCTGTCACCGAAATGAGAGGAAAAAGTGTTTTTTGGCCAAATTTTGAAGTTTGCAACGGATTCTGGTTAACGGAACCTGGTCAGAGCCCCACAAGTCACCCCATTTTGGATTCCCCTAGGTGTCTAGTTCTCAAAACTGCGCTGGTTTGCTACGTTTCCCCAGGTGCCAGCTGAGCTGGAGGGCAAAATCCACAGGTAGGCACTTTGTAAAAAAACACCTCTGTTTTCTGTGGAAAAATGTGATGTGTCCATGTTGTGTTTTGGGCTATTTCCTTTCACGGGCACTAGGCCTACACACACAAGTAAGGTACCATTTTTATCAGGAGACTTGGGGGAACGCTGGGTGGAAGCAAATTTGTGGCTCCTCTCAGATTCCAGAACTTTCTGTCCCCGCAATGAGAGGAAAAAGTGTTTTTTTGGCCAAATTTTGAGGTTTACAGAGGATTCTGGGAAACAGAACCTGGTCAGAGCCCCACAAGTCACCCCATCTTGGATTCCCCTAGGTGTCTAGTTTTCTAAAATGTGCTAGGTTTCCCCAGGTGCCAGCTGAGCTAGAGGCCAAAATCCACAGGTAGGCAATTTTTTAAAAAAACACACCTGTTTTCTGTTGAAAAATTTGATGTGTCCACATTGTGTTTTGGGGCATTTTCTGTTGCGGGCGCTAGGCCTATCCTCACAAGTGAGGTACCATTTTCATTGGGAGGCTTGGTAAACGCTGGGTGGAATGAAATTTGTGGCTGCTCTCAGATTCCAGAACTTTCTGTCACCGGAATGAGAGGAAAACGTTTTTTTCTGGCCAAATTTTGAGGTTTGCAAAGGACTCTGGGTAACAGAACCTGGTCAGGGACCCACAAGTTACCCCATCTTGGATTCCCCTAGGTGTCTAGTTTTCAAAACTGTGCAGGTTTGCTAGGTTTCCCTAGGTGCCGGATGAGCTAGAGGCCACAATCCACAGGTAGGCACTTTGTAAAAAACACCTCTGTTTTCTGTGAAAAAATGTGATGTGTGCATGTTGTGTTTTGGGCCATTTCCTTTCGTGGGCGCCAGGCCTACCCACACAAGTGAGGTACCATTTTTAGCGGGAGACTTGGCGGAACGCTGGGTGGAAGGAAACTTGTGGCTCCTCTCAGATTCCAGAACTTTCTGTCACTGAAATGAGAGGAAAAAGTGTTTTTTTTGGCCAAATTTTGAGGTTTGCAAAGGATTCTGGGTAACAGAACCTGATCAGAGGATTCCCCTAGGTGTCTAGTTTTTAAAAATGTGGTAGTTTGCTAGGTTTCCCCAGGTGCCGGCTGAGCTAGAGGCCAAAATCCACAGGTAGGCACTTTGTAAAAATCACCTCTGTTTTCTGTGAAAAAATTTGATGTGTCCACGTTGTGTTTTGGGCCATTTCCTTTTGTGGGTGCTAGGCCTTCCCACACAAGTGAGGTACCATTTTTAGCGGGAGACTTGGGGGAACGCTGGGTGGAAGGAAATTTGTGGCTCCTCTCAGATACCAGAACTTTCTGTCACCGAAATGAGAGGAAAAAGTGTTTTTTGGCCAAATTTTGAGGTTTGCAACGGATTCTGGGTAACAGAACCTGGTCAGAGCCCCACAAGTCACCCCATTTTGGATTCCCCTAGGTGTCTAGTTTTCTAAAATGTGCTAGGTTTCCCCAGGTGCCAGCTGAGCTAGAGGCCAAAATCCACAGGTAGGCAATTTGTAAAAAAAACACACCTGTTTTCTGTTGAAAAATTTGATGTGTCCACGTTGTGTTTTGGGGCATTTCCTGTTGGGGGCGCTAGGCCTATCCTCACAAGTGAGGTACCATTTTCATCGGGAGACTTGGGGAAACGCTGGGTGGAATGAAATTTGTGGCTGCTCTCAGATTCCAGAACTTTCTGTCACCGGAATGAGAGGAAAAAGTTTTTTTCTGGCCAAATTTTGAGGTTTGCAAAGGATTCTGGGTAACAGAACCTGATCAGAGGATTCCCCTAGTTGTCTAGTTTTTAAAAATGTGGTGGTTTGCTAGGTTTCCCCAGGTGCCGGCTGAGCTAGAGGCCAAAATCCACAGGTAGGCACTTTGTAAAAATCACCTCTGTTTTCTGTGAAAAAATTTGATGTGTCCACGTTGTGTTTTGGGCCATTTCCTTTTGTGGGTGCTAGGCCTACCCACACAAGTGAGGTACCATTTTTAGCGGGAGACTTGGGGGAACGCTGGGTGGAAGGAAATTTGTGGCTCCTCTCAGATACCAGAACTTTCTGTCACCGAAATGAGAGGAAAAAGTGTTTTTTGGCCAAATTTTGAGGTTTGCAACGGATTCTGGGTAACAGAACCTGGTCAGAGCCCCACAAGTCACCCCATTTTGGATTCCCCTAGGTGTCTAGTTTTCTAAAATGTGCTAGGTTTCCCCAGGTGCCAGCTGAGCTAGAGGCCAAAATCCACAGGTAGGCAATTTGTAAAAAAAACACACCTGTTTTCTGTTGAAAAATTTGATGTGTCCACGTTGTGTTTTGGGGCATTTCCTGTTGGGGGCGCTAGGCCTATCCTCACAAGTGAGGTACCATTTTCATCGGGAGACTTGGGGAAACGCTGGGTGGAATGAAATTTGTGGCTGCTCTCAGATTCCAGAACTTTCTGTCACCGGAATGAGAGGAAAAAGTTTTTTCTGGCCAAATTTTGAGGTTTGCAAAGGATTCTGGGTAACAGAACCTGATCAGAGGATTCCCCTAGTTGTCTAGTTTTTAAAAATGTGGTGGTTTGCTAGGTTTCCCCAGGTGCCGGCTGAGCTAGAGGCCAAAATCCACAGGTAGGCACTTTGTAAAAATCACCTCTGTTTTCTGTGAAAAAATTTGATGTGTCCACGTTGTGTTTTGGGCCATTTCCTTTTGTGGGTGCTAGGCCTACCCACACAAGTGAGGTACCATTTTTAGCGGGAGACTTGGGGGAACGCTGGGTGGAAGGAAATTTGTGGCTCCTCTCAGATACCAGAACTTTCTGTCACCGAAATGAGAGGAAAAAGTGTTTTTTGGCCAAATTTTGAAGTTTGCAACGGATTCTGGTTAACGGAACCTGGTCAGAGCCCCACAAGTCACCCCATTTTGGATTCCCCTAGGTGTCTAGTTCTCAAAACTGCGCTGGTTTGCTACGTTTCCCCAGGTGCCAGCTTAGCTAGAGGGCAAAATCTACAGGTAGGCACTTTGTAAAAAAACACCTCTGTTTTCTGTGGAAAAATGTGATGTGTCCACGTTGTGTTTTGGGCTATTTCCTTTCACGGGAACTAGGCCTACCCACACAAGTAAGGTACCATTTTTATCAGGAGACTTGGGGGAACGCTGTGTGGAAGCAAATTTGTGGCTCCTCTCAGATTCCAGAACTTTCTGTCCCCGCAATGAGAGGAAAAAGTGTTTTTTTGGCCAAATTTTGAGGTTTACAGAGGATTCTGGGAAACAGAACCTGGTCAGAGCCCCACAAGTCACCCCATCTTGGATTCCCCTAGGTGTCTAGTTTTCTAAAATGTGCTAGGTTTCCCCAGGTGCCGGCTGAGCTAGAAGCCAAAATCCACAGGTAGGCAATTTGTAAAAAAAACACACCTGTTTTCTGTTGAAAAATTTGATGTGTCCACGTTGTGTTTTGGGGTATTTCCTGTTGGGGGCGCTAGGCCTATCCTCACAAGTGAGGTACCATTTTCATCGGGAGACTTGGGGAAACGCTTGGTGGAATGAAATTTGTGGCTGCTCTCAGATTCCAGAACTTTCTGTCACCGGAATGAGAGGAAAAAGTTTTTTTCTGGCCAAATTTTGAGGTTTGCAAAGGATTCTGGGTAACAGAACCTGGTCAGGGACCCACAAGTTACCCCATCTTGGATTCCCCTAGGTGTCTAGTTTTCAAAACTGTGCAGGTTTGCTAGGTTTCCCTAGGTGCCGGCTGAGCTAGAGGCCACAATCCACAGGTAGGCACTTTGTAAAAAACACCTCTGTTTTCTGTGAAAAAATTTGATGTGTGCATGTTGTGTTTTGGGCCATTTCCTTTCGTGGGCGCCAGGCCTACCCACACAAGTGAGGTACCATTTTTAGAAGGAGACTTGGGGGAACGCTGGGTGGAAGGAAACTTGTGGCTCCTCTCAGATTCCAGAACTTTCTGTCACTGAAATGAGAGGAAAAAGTGTTTTTTTTGGCAAAAGTTTGAGGTTTGCAAAGGATTCTGGGTAACAGAACCTGATCAGAAGATTCCCCTAGGTGTCTAGTTTTTAAAAATGTGGTGGTTTGCTAGGTTTCCCCAGGTTCCGGCTGAGCTAGAGGCCAAAATCCACAGGTAGGCACTTTGTAAAAATCACCTCTGTTTTCTGTGAAAAAATTTGATGTGTCCACGTTGTGTTTTGGGCCATTTCCTTTTGTGGGTGCTAGGCCTACCCACACAAGTGAGGTACCATTTTTAGCGGGAGACTTGGGGGAACGCTGGGTGGAAGGAAATTTGTGGCTCCTCTCAGATACCAGAACTTTCTGTCACCGAAATGAGAGGAAAAAGTGTTTTTTGGCCAAATTTTGAGGTTTGCAACGGATTCTGGGTAACAGAACCTTGTCAGAGCCCCACAAGTCACCCCATTTTGGATTCCCCTAGGTGTCTAGTTCTCAAAACTGCGCTGGTTTGCTACGTTTCCCAAGGTGTCAGCTGAGCTAGAGGGCAAAATCCACAGGGTGGCACTTTGTAAAAAAACACCTCTGTTTTCTGTGGAAAAATGTGATGTGTCCACGTTGTGTTTTGGGCTATTTCCTTTCACGGGCACTAGGCCTACACACACAAGTAAGGTACCATTTTTATCAGGAGACTTGGGGGAACGCTGGGTGGAAGCAAATTTGTGGCTCCTCTCAGATTCCAGAACTTTCTGTCCCCGCAATGAGAGGAAAAAGTGTTTTTTTGGCCAAATTTTGAGGTTTACAGAGGATTCTGGGAAACAGGACCTGGTCAGAGCCCCACAAGTCACCCCATCTTGGATTCCCCTAGGTGTCTAGTTTTCTAAAATGTGCTAGGTTTCCCCAGGTGCCAGCTGAGCTAGAGGCCAAAATCCACAGGTAGGCAATTTGTAAAAAAAACACACCTGTTTTCTGTTGAAAAATTTGATGTGTCCACGTTGTGTTTTGGGGCATTCTCTGTTGCGGGCGCTAGGCCTATCCTCACAAGTGAGGTACCATTTTCATTGGGAGGCTTGGGAAACGCTGGGTGGAATGAAATTTGTGGCTGCTCTCAGATTCCAGAACTTTCTGTCACCGGAATGAGAGGAAAAAGTGTTTTTCTGGCAAAATTTTGAGGTTTGCAAAGGACTCTGGGTAACAGAACCTGGTCAGGGTCCCACAAGTTACCCCATCTTGGATTCCCCTAGGTGTCTAGTTTTCAAAACTGTGCAGGTTTGCTAGGTTTCCCTAGGTGCCGGATGAGCTAGAGGCCACAATCCACAGGTAGGCACTTTGTAAAAAACACCTCTGTTTTCTGTGAAAAAATGTGATGTGTGCATGTTGTGTTTTGGGCCATTTCCTTTCGTGGGCGCCAGGCCTACCCACACAAGTGAGGTACCATTTTTATCGGGAGACTTGGGGGAACGATGGGTGGAAGGAAACTTGTGGCTCCTCTCAGATTCCAGAACTTTCTGACACTGAAATGAGAGGAAAAGGTGTTTTTTTTGGCCAAATTTTGAGGTTTGCAAAGGATTCTGGGTAACAGAACCTGATCAGAGGATTCCCCTAGGTGTCTAGTTTTTAAAAATGTGGTGGTTTGCTAGGTTTCCCCAGGTGCCGGCTGAGCTAGAGGCCAAAATCCACAGGTAGGCACTTTGTAAAAATCACCTCTGTTTTCTGTGAAAAAATTTGATGTGTCCACGTTGTGTTTTGGGCCATTTCCTTTTGTGGGTGCTAGGCCTACCCACACAAGTGAGGTACCATTTTTAGCGGGAGACTTGGGGGAACGCTGGGTGGAAGGAAATTTGTGGCTCCTCTCAGATACCAGAACTTTCTGTCACCGAAATGAGAGGAAAAAGTGTTTTTGGCCAAATTTTGAGGTTTGCAACGGATTCTGGGTAACAGAACCTGGTCAGAGCCCCACAAGTCACCCCATTTTGGATTCCCCTAGGTGTCTAGTTCTCAAAACTGCGCTGGTTTGCTACGTTTCCCCAGGTGCCAGCTGAGCTAGAGGGCAAAATCCACAGGTAGGCACTTTGTAAAAAAACACCTCTGTTTTCTGTGGAAAAATGTGATGTGTCCACGTTGTGTTTTGGGCTATTTCCTTTCACGGGCACTAGGCCTACCCACACAAGTAAGGTACCATTTTTATCAGGAGACTTGGGGGAACGCTGGTTGGAAGCAAATTTGTGGCTCCTCTCAGATTCCAGAACTTTCTGCCCCGCAATTAGAGGAAAAAGTGTTTTTTTGGCCAAATTTTGAGGTTTACAGAGGATTCTGGGAAACAGAACCTGGTCAGAGCCCCACAAGTCACCCCATCTTGGATTCCCCTTGGTGTCTAGTTTTATAAAATGTGCTAGGTTTCCCCAGGTGCCAGCTGAGCTAGAGGCCAAAATCCACAGGTAGGCAATTTGTAAAAAAAACACACCTGTTTTCTGTTGAAAAATTTGATGTGTTCACGTTGTGTTTTGGGGCATTTCCTGTTGGGGGCGCTAGGCCTATCCTCACAAGTGAGGTACCATTTTCATCGGGAGACTTGGGGAAACGCTGGGTGGAATGAAATTTGTGGCTGCTCTCAGAATCCAGAACTTTCTGTCACCGGAATGAGAGGAAAAAGTATTTTTCTGGCCAAATTATGAGGTTTGCAAAGGATTCTGGGTAACAGAACCTTGTCAGGGACCCACAAGTTACCCCATCTTGGATTCCCCTAGGTGTCTAGTTTTCAAAACTGTGCAGGTTTGCTAGGTTTCCCTAGGTGCCGGCTGAGCTAGAGGCCACAATCCACAGGTAGGCACTTTGTAAAAAACACCTCTGTTTTCTGTGAAAAAATGTGATGTGTGCATGTTGTGTTTTGGGCCATTTCCTTTCGTGGGCGCCAGGCCTACCCACACAAGTGAGGTACCATTTTTAGCGGGAGACTTGGGGGAACGCTGGGTGGAAGGAAACTTGTGGCTCCTCTCAGATTCCAGAACTTTCTGTCACTGAAATGAGAGGAAAAAGTGTTTTTTTTGGCAAAATTTTGAGGTTTGCAAAGGATTCTGGGTAACAGAACCTGATCAGAAGATTCCCCTAGGTGTCTAGTTTTTAAAAATGTGGTGGTTTGCTAGGTTTCCCCAGGTGCCGGCTGAGCTAGAGGCCAAAATCCACAGGTAGGCACTTTGTAAAAATCACCTCTGTTTTCTGTGAAAAAATTTGATGTGTCCACGTTGTGTTTTGGGCCATTTCCTTTTGTGGGTGCTAGGCCTACCCACAGAAGTGAGGTACCATTTTTAGCGGGAGACTTGGGGGAACGCTGGGTGGAAGGAAATTTGTGGCTCCTCTCAGATACCAGAACTTTCTGTCACCGAAATGAGAGGAAAAAGTGTTTTTTGGCCAAATTTTGAGGTTTGCAACGGATTCTGGGTAACAGAACCTTGTCAGAGCCCCACAAGTCACCCCATTTTGGATTCCCCTAGGTGTCTAGTTCTCAAAACTGCGCTGGTTTGCTACGTTTCCCAAGGTGTCAGCTGAGCTAGAGGGCAAAATCCACAGGGTGGCACTTTGTAAAAAAACACCTCTGTTTTCTGTGGAAAAATGTGATGTGTCCACGTTGTGTTTTGGGCTATTTCCTTTCACGGGCACTAGGCCTACACACACAAGTAAGGTACCATTTTTATCAGGAGACTTGGGGGAACGCTGGGTGGAAGCAAATTTGTGGCTCCTCTCAGATTCCAGAACTTTCTGTCCCCGCAATGAGAGGAAAAAGTGTTTTTTTGGCCAAATTTTGAGGTTTACAGAGGATTCTGGGAAACAGGACCTGGTCAGAGCCCCACAAGTCACCCCATCTTGGATTCCCCTAGGTGTCTAGTTTTCTAAAATGTGCTAGGTTTCCCCAGGTGCCAGCTGAGCTAGAGGCCAAAATCCACAGGAAGGCAATTTGTAAAAAAAACACACCTGTTTTCTGTTGAAAAATTTGATGTGTCCACGTTGTGTTTTGGGGCATTCTCTGTTGCGGGCGCTAGGCCTATCCTCACAAGTGAGGTACCATTTTCATTGGGAGGCTTGGGAAACGCTGGGTGGAATGAAATTTGTGGCTGCTCTCAGATTCCAGAACTTTCTGTCACCGGAATGAGAGGAAAAAGTGTTTTTCTGGCAAAATTTTGAGGTTTGCAAAGGACTCTGGGTAACAGAACCTGGTCAGGGTCCCACAAGTTACCCCATCTTGGATTCCCCTAGGTGTCTAGTTTTCAAAACTGTGCAGGTTTGCTAGGTTTCCCTAGGTGCCGGATGAGCTAGAGGCCACAATCCACAGGTAGGCACTTTGTAAAAAACACCTCTGTTTTCTGTGAAAAAATGTGATGTGTGCATGTTGTGTTTTGGGCCATTTCCTTTCGTGGGCGCCAGGCCTACCCACACAAGTGAGGTACCATTTTTATCGGGAGACTTGGGGGAACGATGGGTGGAAGGAAACTTGTGGCTCCTCTCAGATTCCAGAACTTTCTGACACTGAAATGAGAGGAAAAGGTGTTTTTTTTGGCCAAATTTTGAGGTTTGCAAAGGATTCTGGGTAACAGAACCTGATCAGAGGATTCCCCTAGGTGTCTAGTTTTTAAAAATGTGGTGGTTTGCTAGGTTTCCCCAGGTGCCGGCTGAGCTAGAGGCCAAAATCCACAGGTAGGCACTTTGTAAAAATCACCTCTGTTTTCTGTGAAAAAATTTGATGTGTCCACGTTGTGTTTTGGGCCATTTCCTTTTGTGGGTGCTAGGCCTACCCACACAAGTGAGGTACCATTTTTAGCGGGAGACTTGGGGGAACGCTGGGTGGAAGGAAATTTGTGGCTCCTCTCAGATACCAGAACTTTCTGTCACCGAAATGAGAGGAAAAAGTGTTTTTGGCCAAATTTTGAGGTTTGCAACGGATTCTGGGTAACAGAACCTGGTCAGAGCCCCACAAGTCACCCCATTTTGGATTCCCCTAGGTGTCTAGTTCTCAAAACTGCGCTGGTTTGCTACGTTTCCCCAGGTGCCAGCTGAGCTAGAGGGCAAAATCCACAGGTAGGCACTTTGTAAAAAAACACCTCTGTTTTCTGTGGAAAAATGTGATGTGTCCACGTTGTGTTTTGGGCTATTTCCTTTCACGGGCACTAGGCCTACCCACACAAGTAAGGTACCATTTTTATCAGGAGACTTGGGGGAACGCTGGTTGGAAGCAAATTTGTGGCTCCTCTCAGATTCCAGAACTTTCTGTCCCCGCAATTAGAGGAAAAAGTGTTTTTTTGGCCAAATTTTGAGGTTTACAGAGGATTCTGGGAAACAGAACCTGGTCAGAGCCCCACAAGTCACCCCATCTTGGATTCCCCTTGGTGTCTAGTTTTATAAAATGTGCTAGGTTTCCCCAGGTGCCAGCTGAGCTAGAGGCCAAAATCCACAGGTAGGCAATTTGTAAAAAAAACACACCTGTTTTCTGTTGAAAAATTTGATGTGTTCACGTTGTGTTTTGGGGCATTTCCTGTTGGGGGCGCTAGGCCTATCCTCACAAGTGAGGTACCATTTTCATCGGGAGACTTGGGGAAACGCTGGGTGGAATGAAATTTGTGGCTGCTCTCAGAATCCAGAACTTTCTGTCACCGGAATGAGAGGAAAAAGTATTTTTCTGGCCAAATTATGAGGTTTGCAAAGGATTCTGGGTAACAGAACCTTGTCAGGGACCCACAAGTTACCCCATCTTGGATTCCCCTAGGTGTCTAGTTTTCAAAACTGTGCAGGTTTGCTAGGTTTCCCTAGGTGCCGGCTGAGCTAGAGGCCACAATCCACAGGTAGGCACTTTGTAAAAAACACCTCTGTTTTCTGTGAAAAAATGTGATGTGTGCATGTTGTGTTTTGGGCCATTTCCTTTCGTGGGCGCCAGGCCTACCCACACAAGTGAGGTACCATTTTTAGCGGGAGACTTGGGGGAACGCTGGGTGGAAGGAAACTTGTGGCTCCTCTCAGATTCCAGAACTTTCTGTCACTGAAATGAGAGGAAAAAGTGTTTTTTTTGGCAAAATTTTGAGGTTTGCAAAGGATTCTGGGTAACAGAACCTGATCAGAAGATTCCCCTAGGTGTCTAGTTTTTAAAAATGTGGTGGTTTGCTAGGTTTCCCCAGGTGCCGGCTGAGCTAGAGGCCAAAATCCACAGGTAGGCACTTTGTAAAAATCACCTCTGTTTTCTGTGAAAAAATTTGATGTGTCCACGTTGTGTTTTGGGCCATTTCCTTTTGTGGGTGCTAGGCCTACCCACAGAAGTGAGGTACCATTTTTAGCGGGAGACTTGGGGGAACGCTGGGTGGAAGGAAATTTGTGGCTCCTCTCAGATACCAGAACTTTCTGTCACCGAAATGAGAGGAAAAAGTGTTTTTTGGCCAAATTTTGAGGTTTGCAACGGATTCTGGGTAACAGAACCTGGTCAGAGCCCCACAAGTCACCCCATTTTGGATTCCCCTAGGTGTCTAGTTCTCAAAACTGCGCTGGTTTGCTATGTTTCCCAAGGTGTCAGCTGAGCTAGAGGGCAAAATCCACAGGGTGGCACTTTGTAAAAAAACACCTCTGTTTTCTATGGAAAAATGTGATGTGTCCACGTTGTGTTTTGGGCTATTTCCTTTCACGGGCACTAGGCCTACACACACAAGTAAGGTACCATTTTTATCAGGAGACTTGGGGGAACGCTGGGTGGAAGCAAATTTGTGGCTCCTCTCAGATTCCAGAACTTTCTGTCCCCGCAATGAGAGGAAAAAGTGTTTTTTTGGCCAAATTTTGAGGTTTACAGAGGATTCTGGGAAACAGAACCTGGTCAGAGCCCCACAAGTCACCCCATCTTGGATTCCCCTAGGTGTCTAGTTTTATAAAATGTGCTAGGTTTCCCCAGGTGCCAGCTGAGCTAGAGGCCAAAATCCACAGGTAGGCAATTTGTAAAAAAAACACACCTGTTTTCTGTTGAAAAATTTGATGTGGCCACGTTGTGTTTTGGGGCATTCTCTGTTGCGGGCGCTAGGCCTATCCTCACAAGTGAGGTACCATTTTCATTGGGAGGCTTGGGAAACGCTGGGTGGAATGAAATTTGTGGATGCTCTCAGATTCCAGAACTTTCTGTCACCGGAATGAGAGGAAAAAGTGTTTTTTGGCCAAATTTTGAGGTTTGCAACGGATTCTGGGTAACAGAACCTGGTCAGAGCCCCACAAGTCACCCCATTTTGGATTCCCCTAGGTGTCTAGTTCTCAAAACTGTGCAGGTTTGCTAGGTTTCCCAAGGTGCCGGATGAGCTAGAGGCCACAATCCACAGGTAGGCACTTTGTAAAAATCACCTCTGTTTTCTGTGAAAAAATGTGATGTGTGCATGTTGTGTTTTGGGCCATTTCCTTTCGTGGGCGCCAGGCCTACCCACACAAGTGAGGTACCATTTTTATCGGGAGACTTGGGGGAACGCTGGGTGGAAGGAAACTTGTGGCTCCTCTTAGATTCCAGAACTTTCTGTCACTGAAATGAGAGGAAAAAGTGTTTTTTTTGGCCAAATTTTGAGGTTTGCAAAGGATTCTGGGTAACAGAACCTGATCAGAGGATTCCCCTAGGTGTCTAGTTTTTAAAAATGTGGTGGTTTGCTAGGTTTCCCCAGGTGCCGGCTGAGCTAAAGGCCAAAATCCACAGGTAGGCACTTTGTAAAAATCACCTCTGTTTTCTGTGAAAAAATTTGATGTGTCCACGTTGTGTTTTGGGCCATTTCCTTTTGTGGGTGCTAGGCCTACCCACACAAGTGAGGTACCATTTTTAGCGGGAGACTTGGGGGAACGCTGGGTGGAAGGAAATTTGTGGCTCCTCTCAGATACCAGAACTTTCTGTCACCGAAATGAGAGGAAAAAGTGTTTTTTGGCCAAATTTTGAGGTTTGCAACGGATTCTGGGTAACAGAACCTGGTCAGAGCCCCACAAGTCACCCCATTTTGGATTCCCCTAGGTGTCTAGTTCTCAAAACTGCGCTGGTTTGCTACGTTTCCCCAGGTGCCAGCTGAGCTAGAGGGCAAAATCCACAGGTAGGCACTTTGTAAAAAAACACCTCTGTTTTCTGTGGAAAAATGTGATGTGTCCACGTTGTGTTTTGGGCTATTTCCTTTCACGGGCACTAGGCCTACCCACACAAGTAAGGTACCATTTTTATCATGAGACTTGGGGGAACGCTGGTTGGAAGCAAATTTGTGGCTCCTCTCAGATTCCAGAACTTTCTGTCCCCACAATGAGAGGAAAAAGTGTTTTTTTGGCCAAATTTTGAGGTTTACAGAGGATTCTGGGAAACAGAACCTGGTCAGAGCCCCACAAGTCACCCCATCTTGGATTCCCCTTGGTGTCTAGTTTTCTAAAATGTGCTAGGTTTCCCCAGGTGCCAGCTGAGCTAGAGGCCAAAATCCACAGGTAGGCAATTTGTAAAAAAAACACACCTGTTTTCTGTTGAAAAATTTGATGTGTTCACGTTGTGTTTTGGGGCATTTCCTGTTGGGGGCGCTAGGCCTATCCTCACAAGTGAGGTACCATTTTCATCGGGAGACTTGGGGAAACGCTGGGTGGAATGAAATTTGTGGCTGCTCTCAGAATCCAGAACTTTCTGTCACCGGAATGAGAGGAAAAAGTATTTTTCTGGCCAAATTATGAGGTTTGCAAAGGATTCTGGGTAACAGAACCTTGTCAGGGACCCACAAGTTACCCCATCTTGGATTCCCCTAGGTGTCTAGTTTTCAAAACTGTGCAGGTTTGCTAGGTTTCCCTAGGTGCCGGCTGAGCTAGAGGCCACAATCCACTGGTAGGCACTTTGTAAAAAACACCTCTGTTTTCTGTGAAAAAATGTGATGTGTGCATGTTGTGTTTTGGGCCATTTCCTTTCGTGGGCGCCAGGCCTACCCACACAAGTGAGGTACCATTTTTAGCGGGAGACTAGGGGGAACGCTGGGTGGAAGGAAACTTGTGGCTCCTCTCAGATTCCAGAACTTTCTGTCACTGAAATGAGAGGAAAAAGTGGGTTTCTTTGCCAAATTTTGAGGTTTGCAAAGGATTCTGGGTAACAGAACCTGATCAGAGGATTCCCCTAGGTGTCTAGTTTTTAAAAATGTGGTGGTTTGCTAGGTTTCCCCAGGTGCCGGCTGAGCTAGACCCAAAATCCACAGGTAGGCACTTTGTAAAAATCACCTCTATTTACTGTGAAAAAATTTGATGTGTCCACATTGTGTTTTGGGCCATTTCCTTTTGTGGGTGCTAGGCCTACCCACACACGTGAGGTACCATTTTTAGCGGGAGACTTGGGGGAACGCTGGGTGGAAGGAAATTTGTGGCTCCTCTCAGATACCAGAACGTTCTGTCACCGAAATGAGAGGAAAAAGTGTTTTTTGGCCAAATTTTGAGGTTTGCAACGGATTCTGGGTAACAGAACCTGGTCAGAGCCCCACAAGTCACCCCATTTTGGATTCCCCTAGGTGTCTAGTTCTCAAAACTGCGCTGGTTTGCTACGTTTCCCAAGGTGTCAGCTGAGCTAGAGGGCAAAATCCACAGGGTGGCACTTTGTAAAAAAACACCTCTGTTTTCTGTGGAAAAATGTGATGTGTCCACGTTGTGTTTTGGGCTATTTCCTTTCACGGGCACTAGGCCTACCCACACAAGTAAGGTACCATTTTTATCAGGAGACTTGGGGGAACGCTGGGTGGAAGCAAATTTGTGGCTCCTCTCAGATTCCAGAACTTTCTGTCCCCGAATGAGAGGAAAAAGTGTTTTTTTGGCCAAATTTTGAGGTTTACAGAGGATTCTTGGAAACAGAACCTGGTCAGAGCCCCACAAGTCACCCCATCTTGGATTCGCCTAGGTGTCTAGTTTTCTAAAATGTGCTAGGTTTCCCCAGGTGCCAGCTGAGCTAGAGGCCAAAATCCACAGGTAGGCAATTTGTAAAAAAAACACACCTGTTTTCTGTTGAAAAATTTGATGTGTCCACGTTGTGTTTTGGGGCATTTCCTGTTGCGGGCGCTAGGCCTATCCTCACAAGTGAGGTACCATTTTCATCGGGAGACTTGGGGAAACGCTGGGTGGAATGAAATTTGTGGCTGCTCTCAGATTCCAGAACTTTCTGTCACCGGAATGAGAGGAAAACGTTTTTTTCTGGCCAAATTTTGAGGTTTGCAAAGGATTCTGGGTAACAGAACCTGGTCAGGGACCCACAAGTTACCCCATCTTGGATTCCCCTAGGTGTCTAGTTTTCAAAACTGTGCAGGTTTGCTAGGTTTCCCTAGGTGCCGGCTGAGCTAGAGGCCATAATCCACAGGTAGGCACTTTGTAAAAAACACCTCTGTTTTCTGTGAAAAAATGTGATGTGTGCATGTTGTGTTTTGGGCCATTTCCTTTCGTGGGCGCCAGGCCTACCCACACAAGTGAGGTACCTTTTTTAGCGGGAGACTTGGGGGAACGCTGGGTGGAAGGAAACTTGTGGCTCCTCTCAGATTCCAGAACTTTCTGTCACTGAAATGAGAGGAAAAAGTGTTTTTTTTGGCAAAATTTTGAGGTTTGCAAAGGATTCTGGGTAACAGAACCTGATCAGAAGATTCCCCTAGGTGTCTAGTTTTTAAAAATGTGGTGGTTTGCTAGGTTTCCCCAGGTGCCGGCTGAGCTAGAGGCCAAAATCCACAGGTAGGCACTTTGTAAAAATCACCTCTGTTTTATGTGAAAAAATTTGATGTGTCCACGTTGTGTTTTGGGCCATTTCCTTTTGTGGGTGCTAGGCCTACCCACACAAGTGAGGTACCATTTTTAGCGGGAGACATGGGGGAACGCTGGGTGGAAGGAAATTTGTGCCTCCTCTCAGATACTAGAACTTTCTGTCACCGAAATGAGAGGAAAAAGTGTTTTTTGGCCAAATTTTGAGGTTTGCAACGGATTCTGGGTAACAGAACCTGGTCAGAGCCCCACAAGTCACCCCATTTTGGATTCCCCTAGGTGTCTAGTTCTCAAAACTGCGCTGGTTTGCTACGTTTCCCAAGGTGTCAGCTGAGCTAGAGGGCAAAATCCACAGGGTGGCACTTTGTAAAAAAACACCTCTGTTTTCTGTGGAAAAATGTGATGTGTCCACGTTGTGTTTTGGGCTATTTCTTTTCACGGGCACTAGGCCTACCCACACAAGTAAGGTACCATTTTTATCAGGAGACTTGGGGGAACGCTGGGTGGAAGCAAATTTGTGGCTCCTCTCAGATTCCAGAACTTTCTGTCCCCGCAATGAGAGGAAAAAGTGTTTTTTTGGCCAAATTTTGAGGTTTACAGAGGATTCTGGGAAACAGAACCTGGTCAGAGCCCCACAAGTCACCCCATCTTGGATTCCCCTAGGTGTCTAGTTTTCTAAAATGTGCTAGGTTTCCCCAGGTGCCGGCTGAGCTAGAAGCCAAAATCCACAGGTAGGCAATTTGTAAAAAAAACACACCTGTTTTCTGTTGAAAAATTTGATGTGTCCACGTTGTGTTTTGGGGCATTTCCTGTTGCGGGCGCTAGGCCTATCCTCACAAGTGAGGTACCATTTTCATTGGGAGACTTGGGAAACGCTGGGTGGAATGAAATTTGTGGCTGCTCTCAGATTCCAGAACTTTCTGTCACCGGAATGAGAGGAAAAAGTTTTTTTCTGGCAAGATTTTGAGGTTTGCAAAGGATTCTGGGTAACAGAACCTGGTCAGGGACCCACAAGTTACCCCATCTTGGATTCCCCTAGGTGTCTAGTTTTCAAAACTGTGCAGGTTTGCTAGGTTTCCCTAGGTGCCGGCTGAGCTAGAGGCCATAATCCACAGGTAGGCACTTTGTAAAAAACACCTCTGTTTTCTGTGAAAAAATGTGATGTGTGCATGTTGTGTTTTGGGCCATTTCCTTTCGTGGGCGCCAGGCCTACACACACAAGTGAGGTACCATTTTTAGCGGGAGACTTGGGGGAACGCTGGGTGGAAGGAAACTTGTGGCTCCTCTCAGATTCCAGAACTTTCTGTCACTGAAATGAGAGGAAACAGTTTTTTTTTTGGCCAAATTTTGAGGTTTGCAAAGGATTCTGGGTAACAGAACCTGATCAGAGGATTCCCCTAGGTGTCTAGTTTTTAAAAATGTGGTGGTTTGCTAGGTTTCCCCAGGTGCCGGCTGAGCTAGAGGCCAAAATCCACAGGTAGGCACTTTGTAAAAATCACCTCTGTTTTCTGTGAAAAAATTTGATGTGTCCACGTTGTGTTTTGGGCCATTTCCTTTTGTGGGTGCTAGGCCTACCCACACACGTGAGGTACCATTTTTAGCGGGAGACTTGGGGGAACGCTGGGTGGAAGGAAATTTGTGGCTCCTCTCAGATACTAGAACTTTCTGTCACCGAAATGAGAGGAAAAAGTGTTTTTTGGCCAAATTTTGAGGTTTGCAACGGATTCTGGGTAACAGAACCTGGTCAGAGCCCCACAAGTCACCCCATTTTGGATTCCCCTAGGTGTCTAGTTCTCAAAACTGCGCTGGTTTGCTACGTTTCCCAAGGTGTCAGCTGAGCTAGAGGGCAAAATCCACAGGGTGGCACTTTGTAAAAAAACACCTCTGTTTTCTGTGGAAAAATGTGATGTGTCCACGTTGTGTTTTGGGCTATTTCCTTTCACGGGCGCTAGGCCTACCCACACAAGTAAGGTACCATTTTTATCAGGAGACATGGGGGAACGCTGGGTGGAAGCAAATTTGTGGCTCCTCTCAGATTCCAGAACTTTCTGTCCCTGCAATGAGAGGAAAAAGTGTTTTTTTGGCCAAATTTTGAGGTTTACAGAGGATTCTGGGAAACAGAACCTGGTCAGAGCCCCACAAGTCACCCCATCTTGGATTCCCCTAGGTGTCTAGTTTTCTAAAATGTGCTAGGTTTCCCCAGGTGCCAGCTGAGCTAGAGGCCAAAATCCACAGGTAGGCAATTTGTAAAAAAAACACACCTGTTTTCTGTTGAAAAATTTGATGTGTCCACGTTGTGTTTTGGGGCATTTCCTGTTGCGGGCGCTAGGCCTATCCTCACAAGTGAGGTACCATTTTCATTGGGAGACTTGGGAAACGATGGGTGGAATGAAATGTGTGGCTGCTCTCAGATTCCAGAACTTTCTGTCACCGGAATGAGAGGAAAAAGTGTTTTTCTGGCAAAATTTTGATGTTTGCAAAGGATTCTGGGTAACAGAACCTGGTCAGGGACCCACAAGTTACCCCATCTTGGATTCCCCTAGGTGTCTAGTTTTCAAAACTGTGCAGGTTTGCTAGGTTTCCCTAGGTGCCGGCTGAGCTAGAGGCCATAATCCACAGGTAGGCACTTTGTAAAAAACACCTCTGTTTTCTGTGAAAAAATGTGATGTGTGCATGTTGTGCTTTGGGCCATTTCCTTTCGTGGGCGCCAGGCCTACCCACACAAGTGAGGTACCATTTTTAGCGGGAGACTTGGGGGAACGCTGGGTGGAAGGAAACTTGTGGCTCCTCTCAGATTCCAGAACTTTCTGTCACTGAAATGAGAGGAAAAAGTGGTTTTTTTGGCAAAATTTTGAGGTTTGCAAAGGATTCTGGGTAACAGAACCTGATCAGAGGATTCCCCTAGGTGTCTAGTTTTTAAAAATGTGGTGGTTTGCTAGGTTTCCCCAGGTGCCGGCTGAGCTAGAGGCCAAAATCCACAGGTAGGCACTTTGTAAAAATCACCTGTTTTCTGTGAAAAAATGTGATGTGTCCACGTTGTGTTTTGGGCCATTTCCTTTTGTGGGTGCTAGGCCTACCCACACAAGTGAGGTACCATTTTTAGCGGGAGACTTGGGGGAACGCTGGGTGGAAGGAAATTTGTGGCTCCTCTCAGATACCAGAACTTTCTGTCACCGAAATGAGAGGAAAAAGTGTTTTTTGGCCAAATTTTGAGGTTTGCAACGGATTCTGGGTAACAGAACCTGGTCAGAGCCCCACAAGTCACCCCATTTTGGATTCCCTAGGTGTCTAGTTCTCAAAACTGCGCTGGTTTGCTACGTTTCCCAAGGTGTCAGCTGAGCTAGAGGGCAAAATCCACAGGGTGGCACTTTGTAAAAAAACACCTCTGTTTTCTGTGGAAAAATGTGATGTGTCCACGTTGTGTTTTGGGCTATTTCCTTTCACGGGCACTAGGCCTACCCACACAAGTAAGGTACCATTTTTATCAGGAGACTTGGGGGAACGCTGGGTGGAAGCAAATTTGTGGCTCCTCTCAGATTCCAGAACTTTCTGTCCCCGCAATGAGAGGAAAAAGTGTTTTTTTGGCCAAATTTTGAGGTTTACAGAGGATTCTGGGAAACAGAACCTGGTCAGAGCCCCACAAGTCACCCCATCTTGGATTCCCCTAGGTGTCTAGTTTTCTAAAATGTGCTAGGTTTCCCCAGGTGCCGGCTGAGCTAGAAGCCAAAATCCACAGGTAGGCTATTTGTAAAAAAAAACACACCTGTTTTCTGTTGAAAAATTTGATGTGTCCACGTTGTGTTTTGGGGCATTTCCTGTTGCGGGCGCTAGGCCTATCCTCACAAGTGAGGTACCATTTTCATTGGGAGACTTGGGAAACGCTGGGTGGAATGAAATTTGTGGCTGCTCTCAGATTCCAGAACTTTCTGTCACCGGAATGAGAGGAAAAAGTGTTTTTCTGGCAACATTTTGAGGTTTGCAAAGGATTCTGGGTAACAGAACCTGGTCAGGGACCCACAAGTTACCCCATCTTGGATTCCCCTAGGTGTCTAGTTTTCAAAACTGTGCAGGTTTGCTAGGTTTCCCTAGGTGCCGGCTGAGCTAGAGGCCACAATCCACAGGTAGGCACTTTGTAAAAAACACCTCTGTTTTCTGTGAAAAAATGTGATGTGTGCATGTTGTGTTTTGGGCCATTTCCTTTTGTGGGCGCCAGGCCTACCCACACAAGTGAGGTACCATTTTTATCGGGAGACTTGGGGGAACGCTGGGTGGAAGGAAACTTGTGGCTCCTCTTAGATTCCAGAACTTTCTTTCACTGAAATGAGAGGAAAAATTGTTTTTTTTGGCCAAATTTTGAGGTTTGCAAAGGATTCTGGGTAACAGAACCTGATCAGAGGATTCCCCTAGGTGTCTAGTTTTTAAAAATGTGGTGGTTTGCTAGGTTTCCCCAGGTGCCGGCTGAGCTAGAGGCCAAAATCCACAGGTAGGCACTTTGTAAAAATCACCTCTGTTTTCTGTGAAAAAATTTGATGTGTCCACGTTGTGTTTTGGGCCATTTCCTTTTGTGGGTGCTAGGCCTTCCCACACAAGTGAGGTACCATTTTTAGCGGGAGACTTGGGGGAACGCTGGGTGGAAGGAAATTTGTGGCTCCTCTCAGATACCAGAACTTTCTGTCACCGAAATGAGAGGAAAAAGTGTTTTTTGGCCAAATTTTGAGGTTTGCAACGGATTCTGGGTAACAGAACCTGGTCAGAGCCCCACAAGTCACCCCATTTTGGATTCCCCTAGGTGTCTAGTTTTCTTAAATGTGCTAGGTTTCCCCAGGTGCCAGCTGAGCTAGAGGCCAAAATCCACAGGTAGGCAATTTGTAAAAAAAACACACCTGTTTTCTGTTGAAAAATTTGATGTGTCCACGTTGTGTTTTGGGGCATTTCCTGTTGGGGGCGCTAGGCCTATCCTCACAAGTGAGGTACCATTTTCATCGGGAGACTTGGGGAAACGCTGGGTGGAATGAAATTTGTGGCTGCTCTCAGATTCCAGAACTTTCTGTCACCGGAATGAGAGGAAAAAGTTTTTTTCTGGCCAAATTTTGAGGTTTGCAAACGATTCTGGGTAACAGAACCTGGTCAGGGACCCACAAGTTATCCCATCTTGGATTCCCCTAGGTGTCTAGTTTTCAAAACTGTGCAGGTTTGCTAGGTTTTCCTAGGTGCCGGCTGAGCTAGAGGCCACAATCCACAGGTAGGCACTTTGTAAAAAACACCTCTGTTTTCTGTGAAAAAATGTGATGTGTGCATGTTGTGTTTTGGGCCATTTCCTTTCGTGGGCGCTAGGCCTACCCACACAAGTGAGGTACCATTTTTATCGGGAGACTTGGGGGAACGCTGGGTGGAAGGAAACTTGTGGCTCCTCTCAGATTCCAGAACTTTCTGTCACTGAAATGAGAGGAAAAAGTGTTTTTTTTGGACAAATTTTGAGGTTTGCAAAGGATTCTGGGTAACAGAACCTGATCAGAGGATTCCCCTAGTTGTCTAGTTTTTAAAAATGTGGTGGTTTGCTAGATTTCCCCAGGTGCCGGCTGAGCTAGAGGCCAAAATCCACAGGTAGGCACTTTGTAAAAATCACCTCTGTTTTCTGTGATAAAATTTGATGTGTCCACGTTGTGTTTTGGGCCATTTCCTTTTGTGGGTGCTAGGCCTACCCACACAAGTGAGGTACCATTTTTAGCGGGAGACTTGGGGGAACGCTGGGTGGAAGGAAATTTGTGGCTCCTCTCAGATACCAGAACTTTCTGTCACCGAAATGAGAGGAAAAAGTGTTTTTTGGCCAAATTTTGAAGTTTGCAACGGATTCTGGTTAACGGAACCTGGTCAGAGCCCCACAAGTCACCCCATTTTGGATTCCCCTAGTTGTCTAGTTCTCAAAACTGCGCTGGTTTGCTACGTTTCCCCAGGTGCCAGCTGAGCTAGAGGGCAAAATCCACAGGTAGGCACTTTGTAAAAAAACACCTCTGTTTTCTGTGGAAAAATGTGATGTGTCCACGTTGTGTTTTGGGCTATTTCCTTTCACGGGAACTAGGCCTACCCACACAAGTAAGGTACCATTTTTATCAGGAGACTTGGGGAAACGCTGGGAGGAAGCAAATTTGTGGCTCCTCTCAGATTCCAGAACTTTCTGTCCCCGCAATAAGAGGAAAAAGTGTTTTTTTGGCCAAATTTTGAGGTTTACAGAGGATTCTGGGAAACAGAACCTGGTCAGAGCCCCACAAGTCACCCCATCTTGGATTCCCCTAGGTGTCTAGTTTTCTAAAATGTGCTAGGTTTCCCCAGGTGCCGACTGAGCTAGAAGCCAAAATCCACAGGTAGGCAATTTGTAAAAAAAACACACCTGTTTTCTGTTGAAAAATACGATGTGTCCACGTTGTGTTTTGGGGCATTTCCTGTTGGGGGCGCTAGGCCTATCCTCACAAGTGAGGTACCATTTTCATCGGGAGACTTGGGGAAACGCTGGGTGGAATGAAATTTGTGGCTGCTCTCAGATTCCAGAACTTTCTGTCACCGGAATGAGAGGAAAAAGTGTTTTTCTGGCCAAATTTTGAGGTGTGCAAAGGATTCTGGGTAACAGAACCTGGTCAGGGACCCACAAGTTACCCCATCTTGGATTCCCCTAGGTGTCTAGTTTTCAAAACTGTGCAGGTTTGCTAGGTTTTCCTAGGTGCCGGCTGAGCTAGAGGCCACAATCCACAGGTAGGCACTTTGTAAAAAACACCTCTGTTTTCTGTGAAAAAATGTGATGTGTGCATGTTGTGTTTTGGGCCATTTCCTTTTGTGGGCGCCAGGCCTACCCACACAAGTGAGGTACCATTTTTATCGGGAGACTTGGGGGAACGCTGGGTGGAAGGAAACTTGTGGCTCCTCTTAGATTCCAGAACTTTCTTTCACTGAAATGAGAGGAAAAATTTTTTTTTTTGGCCAAATTTTGAGGTTTGCAAAGGATTCTGGGTAACAGAACCTGATCAGAGGATTCCCCTAGGTGTCTAGTTTTTAAAAATGTGGTGGTTTGCTAGGTTTCCCCAGGTGCCGGCTGAGCTAGAGGCCAAAATCCACAGGTAGGCACTTTGTAAAAATCACCTCTGTTTTCTGTGAAAAAATTTGTTGTGTCCACGTTGTGTTTTGGGCCATTTCCTTTTGTGGGTGCTAGGCCTTCCCACACAAGTGAGGTACCATTTTTAGCGGGAGACTTGGGGGAACGCTGGGTGGAAGGAAATTTGTGGCTCCTCTCAGATACCAGAACTTTCTGTCACCGAAATGAGAGGAAAAAGTGTTTTTTGGCCAAATTTTGAGGTTTGCAACGGATTCTGGGTAACAGAACCTGGTCAGAGCCCCACAAGTCACCCCATTTTGGATTCCCCTAGGTGTCTAGTTTTCTAAAATGTGCTAGGTTTCCCCAGGTGCCAGCTGAGCTAGAGGCCAAAATCCACAGGTAGGCAATTTGTAAAAAAAACACACCTGTTTTCTGTTGAAAAATTTGATGTGTCCACGTTGTGTTTTGGGGCATTTCCTGTTGGGGGCGCTAGGCCTATCCTCACAAGTGAGGTACCATTTTCATCGGGAGACTTGGGGAAACGCTGGGTGGAATGAAATTTGTGGCTGCTCTCAGATTCCAGAACTTTCTGTCACCGGAATGAGAGGAAAAAGTTTTTTTCTGGCCAAATTTTGAGGTTTGCAAACGATTCTGGGTAACAGAACCTGGTCAGGGACCCACAAGTTACCCCATCTTGGATTCCCCTAGGTGTCTAGTTTTCAAAACTGTGCAGGTTTGCTAGGTTTTCCTAGGTGCCGGCTGAGCTAGAGGCCACAATCCACAGGTAGGCACTTTGTAAAAAACACCTCTGTTTTCTGTGAAAAAATGTGATGTGTGCATGTTGTGTTTTGGGCCATTTCCTTTCGTGGGCGCTAGGCCTACCCACACAAGTGAGGTACCATTTTTATCGGGAGACTTGGGGGAACGCTGGGTGGAAGGAAACTTGTGGCTCCTCTCAGATTCCAGAACTTTCTGTCACTGAAATGAGAGGAAAAAGTGTTTTTTTTGGACAAATTTTGAGGTTTGCAAAGGATTCTGGGTAACAGAACCTGATCAGAGGATTCCCCTAGTTGTCTAGTTTTTAAAAATGTGGTGGTTTGCTAGGTTTCCCCAGGTGCCGGCTGAGCTAGAGGCCAAAATCCACAGGTAGGCACTTTGTAAAAATCACCTCTGTTTTCTGTGATAAAATTTGATGTGTCCACGTTGTGTTTTGGGCCATTTCCTTTTGTGGGTGCTAGGCCTACCCACACAAGTGAGGTACCATTTTTAGCGGGAGACTTGGGGGAACGCTGGGTGGAAGGAAATTTGTGGCTCCTCTCAGATACCAGAACTTTCTGTCACCGAAATGAGAGGAAAAAGTGTTTTTTGGCCAAATTTTGAAGTTTGCAACGGATTCTGGTTAACGGAACCTGGTCAGAGCCCCACAAGTCACCCCATTTTGGATTCCCCTAGTTGTCTAGTTCTCAAAACTGCGCTGGTTTGCTACGTTTCCCCAGGTGCCAGCTGAGCTAGAGGGCAAAATCCACAGGTAGGCACTTTGTAAAAAAACACCTCTGTTTTCTGTGGAAAAATGTGATGTGTCCACGTTGTGTTTTGGGCTATTTCCTTTCACGGGAACTAGGCCTACCCACACAAGTAAGGTACCATTTTTATCAGGAGACTTGGGGAAACGCTGGGAGGAAGCAAATTTGTGGCTCCTCTCAGATTCCAGAACTTTCTGTCCCCGCAATAAGAGGAAAAAGTGTTTTTTTGGCCAAATTTTGAGGTTTACAGAGGATTCTGGGAAACAGAACCTGGTCAGAGCCCCACAAGTCACCCCATCTTGGATTCCCCTAGGTGTCTAGTTTTCTAAAATGTGCTAGGTTTCCCCAGGTGCCGACTGAGCTAGAAGCCAAAATCCACAGGTAGGCAATTTGTAAAAAAAACACACCTGTTTTCTGTTGAAAAATTTGATGTGTCCACGTTGTGTTTTGGGGCATTTCCTGTTGGGGGCGCTAGGCCTATCCTCACAAGTGAGGTACCATTTTCATCGGGAGACTTGGGGAAACGCTGGGTGGAATGAAATTTGTGGCTGCTCTCAGATTCCAGAACTTTCTGTCACCGGAATGAGAGGAAAAAGTGTTTTTCTGGCCAAATTTTGAGGTGTGCAAAGGATTCTGGGTAACAGAACCTGGTCAGGGACCCACAAGTTACCCCATCTTGGATTCCCCTAGGTGTCTAGTTTTCAAAACTGTGCAGGTTTGCTAGGTTTTCCTAGGTGCCGGCTGAGCTAGAGGCCACAATCCACAGGTAGGCACTTTGTAAAAAACACCTCTGTTTTCTGTGAAAAAATGTGATGTGTGCATGTTGTGTTTTGGGCCATTTCCTTTCGTGGGCGCTAGGCCTACCCACACAAGTGAGGTACCATTTTTATCGGGAGACTTGGGGGAACGCTGGGTGGAAGGAAACTTGTGGCTCCTCTCAGATTCCAGAACTTTCTGTCACTGAAATGAGAGGAAAAAGTGTTTTTTTTGGACAAATTTTGAGGTTTGCAAAGGATTCTGGGTAACAGAACCTGATCAGAGGATTCCCCTAGTTGTCTAGTTTTTAAAAATGTGGTGGTTTGCTAGGTTTCCCCAGGTGCCGGCTGAGCTAGAGGCCAAAATCCACAGGTAGGCACTTTGTAAAAATCACCTCTGTTTTCAGTGATAAAATTTGATGTGTCCACGTTGTGTTTTGGGCCATTTCCTTTTGTGGGTGCTAGGCCTACCCACACAAGTGAGGTACCATTTTTAGCGGGAGACTTGGGGGAACGCTGGGTGGAAGGAAATTTGTGGCTCCTCTCAGATACCAGAACTTTCTGTCACTGAAATGAGAGGAAAAAGTGGGTTTCTTTGCCAAATTTTGAGGTTTGCAAAGGATTCTGGGTAACAGAACCTGATCAGAGGATTCCCCTAGGTGTCTAGTTTTTAAAAATGTGGTGGTTTGCTAGGTTTCCCCAGGTGCCGGCTGAGCTAGAGGCCAAAATCCACAGGTAGGCACTTTGTAAAAATCACCTCTATTTACTGTGAAAAAATTTGATGTGTCCACATTGTGTTTTGGGCCATTTCCTTTTGTGGGTGCTAGGCCTACCCACACACGTGAGGTACCATTTTTAGCGGGAGACTTGGGGGAACGCTGGGTGGAAGGAAATTTGTGGCTCCTCTCAGATACCAGAACGTTCTGTCACCGAAATGAGAGGAAAAAGTGTTTTTTGGCCAAATTTTGAGGTTTGCAACGGATTCTGGGTAACAGAACCTGGTCAGAGCCCCACAAGTCACCCCATTTTGGATTCCCCTAGGTGTCTAGTTCTCAAAACTGCGCTGGTTTGCTACGTTTCCCAAGGTGTCAGCTGAGCTAGAGGGCAAAATCCACAGGTAGGCACTTTGTAAAAAAACACCTCTGTTTTCTGTGGAAAAATGTGATGTGTCCACGTTGTGTTTTGGGCTATTTCCTTTCACGGGCACTAGGCCTACCCACACAAGTAAGGTACCATTTTTATCAGGAGACTTGGGGAAACGCTGGGTGGAAGCAAATTTGTGGCTCCTCTCAGATTCCAGAACTTTCTGTCCCCGCAATGAGAGGAAAAAGTGTTTTTTTGGCCAAATTTTGAGGTTTACAGAGGATTCTGGGAAACAGAACCTGGTCAGAGCCCCACAAGTCACCCCATCTTGGATTCGCCTAGGTGTCTAGTTTTCTAAAATGTGCTAGGTTTCCCCAGGTGCCAGCTGAGCTAGAGGCCAAAATCCACAGGTAGGCAATTTGTAAAAAAAACACACCTGTTTTCTGTTGAAAAATTTGATGT
This sequence comes from Pleurodeles waltl, assembly GCF_031143425.1. Lineage (NCBI taxonomy): Eukaryota > Metazoa > Chordata > Amphibia > Caudata > Salamandridae > Pleurodeles > Pleurodeles waltl. Next base: position 921,284,838 of record NC_090447.1, read on the forward strand.
GTCCACGTTGTGTTTTGGGGCATTTCCTGTTGCAGGCGCTAGGCCTATCCTCACAAGTGAGGTACCATTTTCATTGGGAGACTTGGGAAACGCTGGGTGGAATGAAATTTGTGGCTGCTCTCAGATTCCAGAACTTTCTGTCACCGGAATGAGAGGAAAAAGTTTTTTTCTGGCAAGATTTTGAGGTTTGCAAAGGATTCTGGGTAACAGAACCTGGTCAGGGACCCACAAGTTACCCCATCTTGGATTCCCCTAGGTGTCTAGTTTTCAAAACTGTGCAGGTTTGCTAGGTTTCCCTAGGTGCCGGCTGAGCTAGAGGCCATAATCCACAGGTAGGCACTTTGTAAAAAACACCTCTGTTTTCTGTGAAAAAATGTGATGTGTGCATGTTGTGTTTTGGGCCATTTCCTTTCGTGGGCGCCAGGCCTACCCACACAAGTGAGGTACCATTTTTAGCGGGAGACTTGGGGGAACGCTGGGTGGAAGGAAACTTGTGGCTCCTCTCAGATTCCAGAACTTTCTGTCACTGAAATGAGAGGAAAAAGTGTTTTTTTTGGCCAAATTTTGAGGTTTGCAAAGGATTCTGGGTAACAGAACCTGATCAGAGGATTCCCCTAGGTGTCTAGTTTTTAAAAATGTGGTGGTTTGCTAGGTTTCCCCAGGTGCCGGCTGAGCTAGAGGCCAAAATCCACAGGTAGGCACTTTGTAAAAATCACCTCTGTTTTCTGTGAAAAAATTGGATGTGTCCACGTTGTGTTTTGGGCCATTTCCTTTTGTGGGTGCTAGGCCTACCCACACACGTGAGGTACCATTTTTAGCGGGAGACTTGGGGGAACGCTGGGTGGAAGGAAATTTGTGGCTCCTCTCAGATACTAGAACTTTCTGTCACCGAAATGAGAGGAAAAAGTGTTTTTTGGCCAAATTTTCAGGTTTGCAACGGATTCTGGGTAACAGAACCTGGTCAGAGCCCCACAAGTCACCCCATTTTGGATTCCCCTAGGTGTCTAGTTCTCAAAACTGCGCTGGTTTGCTACGTTTCCCAAGGTGTCAGCTGAGCTAGAGGGCAAAATCCACAGGGTGGCACTTTGTAAAAAAACACCTCTGTTTTCTGTGGAAAAATGTGATGTGTCCACGTTGTGTTTTGGGCTATTTCTTTTCACGGGCACTAGGCCTACCCACACAAGTAAGGTACCATTTTTATCAGGAGACTTGGGGGAACGCTGGGTGGAAGCAAATTTGTGGCTCCTCTCAGATTCCAGAACTTTCTGTCCCCGCAATGAGAGGAAAAAGTGTTTTTTTGGCCAAATTTTGAGGTTTACAGAGGATTCTGGGAAACAGAACCTGGTCAGAGCCCCACAAGTCACCCCATCTTGGATTCCCCTAGGTGTCTAGTTTTCTAAAATGTGCTAGGTTTCCCCAGGTGCCGGCTGAGCTAGAAGCCAAAATCCACAGGTAGGCAATTTGTAAAAAAAACACACCTGTTTTCTGTTGAAAAATTTGATGTGTCCACGTTGTGTTTTGGGGCATTTCCTGTTGGGGGCGCTAGGCCTATCCTCACAAGTGAGGTACCATTTTCATCGGGAGACTTGGGGAAACGCTGGGTGGAATGAAATTTGTGGCTGCTCTCAGATTCCAGAACTTTCTGTCACCGGAATGAGAGGAAAAAGTGTTTTTCTGGCAAAATTTTGAGGTTTGCAAAGGATTCTGGGTAACAGAACCTGGTCAGGGACCCACAAGTTACCCCATCTTGGATTCCCCTAGGTGTCTAGTTTTCAAAACTGTGCAGGTTTGCTAGTTTTCCCTAGGTGCCGGCTGAGCTAGAGGCCACAATCCACAGGTAGGCACTTTGTAAAAAACACCTCTGTTTTCTGTGAAAAAATGTGATGTGTGAATGTTGTGTTTTGGGCCATTTCCTTTCGTGGGCGCCAGGCCTACCCACACAAGTGAGGTACCATTTTTAGCGGGAGACTTGGCGGAACGCTGGGTGGAAGGAAACTTGTGGCTCCTCTCAGATTCCAGAACTTTTTGTCACTGAAATGAGAGAAAAAAGTGTTTTTTTTGGCCAAGTTTTGAGGTTTGCAAAGGATTCTGGGTAACAGAACCTGATCAGAGGATTCCCCTAGGTGTCTAGTTTTTAAAAATGTGGTGGTTTGCTAGGTTTCCCCAGGTGCCGGCTGAGCTAGAGGCCAAAATCCACAGGTAGGCACTTTGTAAAAATCACCTCTGTTTTCTGTGAAAAAATTTGATGTGTCCACGTTGTGTTTTGGGCCATTTCCTTTTGTGGGTGCTAGGCCTTCCCACACAAGTGAGGTACCATTTTTAGCGGGAGACTTGGGGGAACGCTGGGTGGAAGGAAATTTGTGGCTCCTCTCAGATACCAGAACTTTCTGTCACCGAAATGAGAGGAAAAAGTGTTTTTTGGCCAAATTTTGAGGTTTGCAACGGATTCTGGGTAACAGAACCTGGTCAGAGCCCCACAAGTCACCCCATTTTGGATTCCCCTAGGTGTCTAGTTTTCTAAAATGTGCTAGGTTTCCCCAGGTGCCAGCTGAGCTAGAGGCCAAAATCCACAGGTAGGCAATTTGTAAAAAAAACACACCTGTTTTCTGTTGAAAAATTTGATGTGTCCACGTTGTGTTTTGGGGCATTCTCTGTTGCGGGCGCTAGGCCTATCCTCACAAGTGAGGTACCATTTTCATTGGGAGGCTTGGGAAACGCTGGGTGGAATGAAATTTGTGGCTGCTCTCAGATTCCAGAACTTTCTGTCACCGGAATGAGAGGAAAAAGTGTTTTTCTGGCAAAATTTTGAGGTTTGCAAAGGACTCTGGGTAACAGAACCTGGTCAGGGACCCACAAGTTACCCCATCTTGGATTCCCCTAGGTGTCTAGTTTTCAAAACTGTGCAGGTTTGCTAGGTTTCCCTAGGTGCCGGATGAGCTAGAGGCCACAATCCACAGGTAGGCACTTTGTAAAAAACACCTCTGTTTTCTGTGAAAAAATGTGATGTGTGCATGTTGTGTTTTGGGCCATTTCCTTTCGTGGGCGCCAGGCCTACCCACACAAGTGAGGTACCATTTTTATCGGGAGACTTGGGGGAACGATGGGTGGAAGGAAACTTGTGGCTCCTCTCAGATTCCAGAACTTTCTGACACTGAAATGAGAGGAAAAGGTGTTTTTTTTGACCAAATTTTGAGGTTTGCAAAGGATTCTGGGTAACAGAACCTGATCAGAGGATTCCCCTAGGTGTCTAGTTTTTAAAAATGTGGTGGTTTGCTAGGTTTCCCCAGGTGCCGGCTGAGCTAGAGGCCAAAATCCACAGGTAGGCACTTTGTAAAAATCACCTCTGTTTTCTGTGAAAAAATTTGATGTGTCCACGTTGTGTTTTGGGCCATTTCCTTTTGTGGGTGCTAGGCCTACCCACACACGTGAGGTACCATTTTTAGCGGGAGACTTGGGGGAACGCTGGGTGTAAGGAAATTTGTGGCTCCTCTCAGATACTAGAACTTTCTGTCACCGAAATGAGAGGAAAAAGTGTTTTTTGGCCAAATTTTGAGGTTTGCAACGGATTCTGGGTAACAGAACCTGGTCAGAGCCCCACAAGTCACCCCATTTTGGATTCCCCTAGGTGCCTAGTTCTCAAAACTGCGCTGGTTTGCTACGTTTCCCAAGGTGTCAGCTGAGCTAGAGGGCAAAATCCACAGGGTGGCACTTTGTAAAAAAACACCTCTGTTTTCTGTGGAAAAATGTGATGTGTCCACGTTGTGTTTTGGGCTATTTCCTTTCACGGGCGCTAGGCCTACCCACACAAGTAAGGTACCATTTTTATCAGGAGACATGGGGGAACGCTGGGTGGAAGCAAATTTGTGGCTCCTCTCAGATTCCAGAACTTTCTGTCCCTGCAATGAGAGGAAAAAGTGTTTTTTTGGCCAAATTTTGAGGTTTACAGAGGATTCTGGGAAACAGAACCTGGTCAGAGCCCCACAAGTCACCCCATCTTGGATTCCCCTAGGTGTCTAGTTTTCTAAAATGTGCTAGGTTTCCCCAGGTGCCAGCTGAGCTAGAGGCCAAAATCCACAGGTAGGCAATTTGTAAAAAAAACACACCTGTTTTCTGTTGAAAAATTTGATGTGTCCACGTTGTGTTTTGGGGCATTTCCTGTTGCGGGCGCTAGGCCTATCCTCACAAGTGAGGTACCATTTTCATTGGGAGACTTGGGAAACGATGGGTGGAATGAAATGTGTGGCTGCTCTCAGATTCCAGAACTTTCTGTCACCGGAATGAGAGGAAAAAGTGTTTTTCTGGCAAAATTTTGATGTTTGCAAAGGATTCTGGGTAACAGAACCTGGTCAGGGACCCACAAGTTACCCCATCTTGGATTCCCCTAGGTGTCTAGTTTTCAAAACTGTGCAGGTTTGCTAGGTTTCCCTAGGTGCCGGCTGAGCTAGAGGCCATAATCCACAGGTAGGCACTTTGTAAAAAACACCTCTGTTTTCTGTGAAAAAATGTGATGTGTGCATGTTGTGCTTTGGGCCATTTCCTTTCGTGGGCGCCAGGCCTACCCACACAAGTGAGGTACCATTTTTAGCGGGAGACTTGGGGGAACGCTGGGTGGAAGGAAACTTGTGGCTCCTCTCAGATTCCAGAACTTTCTGTCACTGAAATGAGAGGAAAAAGTGGTTTTTTTGGCAAAATTTTGAGGTTTGCAAAGGATTCTGGGTAACAGAACCTGATCAGAGGATTCCCCTAGGTGTCTAGTTTTTAAAAATGTGGTGGTTTGCTAGGTTTCCCCAGGTGCCGGCTGAGCTAGAGGCCAAAATCCACAGGTAGGCACTTTGTAAAAATCACCTGTTTTCTGTGAAAAAATGTGATGTGTCCACGTTGTGTTTTGGGCCATTTCCTTTTGTGGGTGCTAGGCCTACCCACACAAGTGAGGTACCATTTTTAGCGGGAGACTTGGGGGAACGCTGGGTGGAAGGAAATTTGTGGCTTCTCTCAGATACCAGAACTTTCTGTCACCGAAATGAGAGGAAAAAGTGTTTTTTGGCCAAATTTTGAGGTTTGCAACGGATTCTGGGTAACAGAACCTGGTCAGAGCCCCACAAGTCACCCCATTTTGGATTCCCTAGGTGTCTAGTTCTCAAAACTGCGCTGGTTTGCTACGTTTCCCAAGGTGTCAGCTGAGCTAGAGGGCAAAATCCACAGGGTGGCACTTTGTAAAAAAACACCTCTGTTTTCTGTGAAAAAATTTGATGTGTCCACGTTGTGTTTTGGGCCATTTCCTTTTGTGGGTGCTAGGCCTTCCCACACAAGTGAGGTACCATTTTTAGCGGGAGACTTGGGGGAACGCTGGGTGGAAGGAAATTTGTGGCTCCTCTCAGATACCAGAACTTTCTGTCACCGAAATGAGAGGAAAAAGTGTTTTTTGGCCAAATTTTGAGGTTTGCAACGGATTCTGGGTAACAGAACCTGGTCAGAGCCCCACAAGTCACCCCATTTTGGATTCCCTAGGTGTCTAGTTCTCAAAACTGCGCTGGTTTGCTACGTTTCCCCAGGTGCCAGCTGAGCTAGAGGGCAAAATCCACAGGTAGGCACTTTGTAAAAAAACACCTCTGTTTTCTGTGGAAAAATGTGATGTGTCCACGTTGTGTTTTGGGCTATTTCCTTTCACGGGAACTAGGCCTACCCACACAAGTAAGGTACCATTTTTATCAGGAGACTTGGGGGAACGCTGGGTGGAAGCAAATTTGTGGCTCCTCTCAGATTCCAGAACTTTCTGTCCCCGCAATAAGAGGAAAAAGTGTTTTTTTGGCCAAATTTTGAGGTTTACAGAGGATTCTGGGAAACAGAACCTGGTCAGAGCCCCACAAGTCACCCCATCTTGGATTCCCCTAGGTGTCTAGTTTTCTAAAATGTGCTAGGTTTCCCCAGGTGCCGACTGAGCTAGAAGCCAAAATCCACAGGTAGGCAATTTGTAAAAAAAACACACCTGTTTTCTGTTGAAAAATTTGATGTGTCCACGTTGTGTTTTGGGGCATTTCCTGTTGGGGGCGCTAGGCCTATCCTCACAAGTGAGGTACCATTTTCATCGGGAGACTTGGGGAAACGCTGGGTGGAATGAAATTTGTGGCTGCTCTCAGATTCCAGAACTTTCTGTCACCGGAATGAGAGGAAAAAGTTTTTTTCTGGCCAAATTTTGAGGTTTGCAAAGGATTCTGGGTAACAGAACCTGGTCAGGGACCCACAAGTTACCCCATCTTGGATTCCCCTAGGTGTCTAGTTTTCAAAACTGTGCAGGTTTGCTAGGTTTCCCTAGGTGCCGGCTGAGCTAGAGGCCACAATCCACAGGTAGGCACTTTGTAAAAAACACCTCTGTTTTCTGTGAAAAAATGTGATGTGTGCATGTTGTGTTTTGGGCCATTTCCTTTCGTGGGCGCCAGGCCTACCCACACAAGTGAGGTACCTTTTTTAGCGGGAGACTTGGGGGAACGCTGGGTGGAAGGAAACTTGTGGTTCCTCTCAGATTCCAGAACTTTCTGTCACTGAAATGAGAGGAAAAAGTGTTTTTTTTGGCAAAATTTTGAGGTTTGCAAAGGATTCTGGGTAACAGAACCTGATCAGAAGATTCCCCTAGGTGTCTAGTTTTTAAAAATGTGGTGGTTTGCTAGGTTTCCCCAGGTGCCGGCTGAGCTAGAGGCCAAAATCCACAGGTAGGCACTTTGTAAAAATCACCTCTGTTTTATGTGAAAAAATTTGATGTGTCCACGTTGTGTTTTGGGCCATTTCCTTTTGTGGGTGCTAGGCCTACCCACACAAGTGAGGTACCATTTTTAGCGGGAGACTTGGGGGAACGCTGGGTGGAAGGAAATTTGTGCCTCCTCTCAGATACCAGAACTTTCTGTCACCGAAATGAGAGGAAAAAGTGTTTTTTGGCCAAATTTTGAGGTTTGCAACGGATTCTGGGTAACAGAACCTGGTCAGAGCCCCACAAGTCACCCCATTTTGGATTCCCCTAGGTGTCTAGTTCTCAAAACTGCGCTGGTTTGCTACGTTTCCCAAGGTGTCAGCTGAGCTAGAGGGCAAAATCCACAGGGTGGCACTTTGTAAAAAAACACCTCTGTTTTCTGTGGAAAAATGTGATGTGTCCACGTTGTGTTTTGGGCTATTTCCTTTCACGGGCGCTAGGCCTACCCACACAAGTAAGGTACCATTTTTATCAGGAGACTTGGGGGAACGCTGGGTGGAAGCAAATTTGTGGCTCCTCTCAGATTCCAGAACTTTCTGTCCCCGCAATGAGATGAAAAAGTGTTTTTTTGGCCAAATTTTGAGGTTTACAGAGGATTCTGGGAAACAGAACCTGGTCAGAGCCCCACAAGTCACCCCATCTTGGATTCCCCTAGGTGTCTAGTTTTCTAAAATGTGCTAGGTTTCCCCAGGTGCCAGCTGAGCTAGAGGCCAAAATCCACAGGTAGGCAATTTGTAAAAAAAACACACCTGTTTTCTGTTGAAAAATTTGATGTGTCCACGTTGTGTTTTGGGGCATTACCTGTTGCGGGCGCTAGGCCTATCCTCACAAGTGAGGTACCATTTTCATTGGGAGACTTGGGAAACGATGGGTGGAATGAAATTTGTGGCTGCTCTCAGATTCCAGAACTTTCTGTCACCGGAATGAGAGGAAAAAGTGTTTTTCTGGCAAAATTTTGAGGTTTGCAAAGGATTCTGGGTAACAGAACCTGGTCAGGGACCCACAAGTTACCCCATCTTGGATTCCCCTAGGTGTCTAGTTTTCAAAACTGTGCAGGTTTGCTAGGTTTCCCTAGGTGCCGGCTGAGCTAGAGGCCATAATCCACAGGTAGGCACTTTGTAAAAAACACCTCTGTTTTCTGTGAAAAAATGTGATGTGTGCATGTTCTGCTTTGGGCCATTTCCTTTCGTGGGCGCCAGGCCTACCCACACAAGTGAGGTACCATTTTTAGCGGGAGACTTGGGGGAACGCTGGGTGGAAGGAAACTTGTGGCTCCTCTCAGATTCCAGAACTTTCTGTCACTGAAATGAGAGGAAAAAGTGTTTTTTTTGGCAAAATTTTGAGGTTTGCAAAGGATTCTGGGTAACAGAACCTGATCAGAGGATTCCCCTAGGTGTCTAGTTTTTAAAAATGTGGTGGTTTGCTAGGTTTCCCCAGGTGCCGGCTGAGCTAGAGGCCAAAATCCACAGGTAGGCACTTTGTAAAAATCACCTGTTTTCTGTGAAAAAATGTGATGTGTCCACGTTGTGTTTTGGGCCATTTCCTTTTGTGGGTGCTAGGCCTACCCACACAAGTGAGGTACCATTTTCAGCGATAGACTTGGGGGAACGCTGGGTGGAAGGAAATTTGTGGCTCCTCTCAGATACCAGAACTTTCTGTCACCGAAATGAGAGGAAAAAGCGTTTTTTGGCCAAATTTTGAGGTTTGCAACGGATTCTGGGTAACAGAACCTGGTCAGAGCCCCACAAGTCACCCCATTTTGGATTCCCCTAGGTGTCTAGTTCTCAAAACTGCGCTGGTTTGCTACGTTTCCCCAGGTGCCAGCTGAGCTAGAGGGCAAAATCCACAGGTAGGCACTTTGTAAAAAAACACCTCTGTTTTCTGTGGAAAAATGTAATGTGTCCACGTTGTGTTTTGGGCTATTTCCTTTCACGGGAACTAGGCCTACCCACACAAGTAAGGTACCATTTTTATCAGGAGACATGGGGGAACGCTGGTTGGAAGCAAATTTGTGGCTCCTCTCAGATTCCAGAACTTTCTGTCCCCGCAATGAGAGGAAAAAGTGTTTTTTTGGCCAAATTTTGAGGTTTACAGAGGATTCTGGGAAACAGAACCTGGTCAGAGCCCCACAAGTCACCCCATCTTGGATTCCCCTTGGTGTCTAGTTTTCTAAAATGTGCTAGGTTTCCCCAGGTGCCAGCTGAGCTAGAGGCCAAAATCCACAGGTAGGCTATTTGTAAAAAAAACACACCTGTTTTCTGTTGAAAAATTTGATGTGTTCACGTTGTGTTTTGGGGCATTTCCTGTTGGGGGCACTAGGCCTATCCTCACAAGTGAGGTACCATTTTCATCGGGAGACTTGGGGAAACGCTGGGTGGAATGAAATTTGTGGCTGCTCTCAGATTCCAGAACTTTCTGTCACCGGAATGAGAGGAAAAAGTTTTTTTCTGGCCAAATTATGAGGTTTGCAAAGGATTCTGGGTAACAGAACCTTGTCAGGGACCCACAAGTTACCCCATCTTGGATTCCCCTAGGTGTCTAGTTTTCAAAACTGTGCAGGTTTGCTAGGTTTCCCTAGGTGCCGGCTGAGCTAGAGGCCACAATCCACAGGTAGGCACTTTGTAAAAAACACCTCTGTTTTCTGTGAAAAAATGTGATTTGTGCATGTTGTGTTTTGGGCCATTTCCTTTCGTGGGCGCCAGGCCTACCCACACAAGTGAGGTACCATTTTTAGCGGGAGACTAGGGGGAACGCTGGGTGGAAGGAAACTTGTCGCTCCTCTCAGATTCCAGAACTTTCTGTCACTAAAATGAGAGGAAAAAGTGGGTTTTTTTGCCAAATTTTGAGGTTTGCAAAGGATTCTGGGTAACAGAACCTGATCAGAGGATTCCCCTAGGTGTCTAGTTTTTAAAAATGTGGTGGTTTGCTAGGTTTCCCCAGGTGCCGGCTGAGCTAGAGGCCAAAATCCACAGGTAGGCACTTTGTAAAAATCACCTCTATTTACTGTAAAAAAATTTGATGTGTCCACATTGTGTTTTGGGCCATTTCCTTTTGTGGGTGCTAGGCCTACCCACACAAGTGAGGTACCATTTTTAGCGGGAGACTTGGGGAACGCTGGGTGGAAGGAAATTTGTGGCTCCTCTCAGATACCAGAACGTTCTGTCACCGAAATGAGAGGAAAAAGTTTTTTTTGGCCTAATTTTGAGGTTTGCAACGGATTCTGGGTAACAGAACATGGTCAGAGCCCCACAAGTCACCCCATTTTGGATTCCCCTAGGTGTCTAGTTCTCAAAACTGCGCTGGTTTGCTACGTTTCCCAAGGTGTCAGCTGAGCTAGAGGGCAAAATCCACAGGGTGGCACTTTGTAAAAAAACACCTCTGTTTTCTGTGGAAAAATGTGATGTGTCCACGTTGTGTTTTGGGCTATTTCCTTTCATGGGCACTAGGCCTACCCACACAAGTAAGGTACCATTTTTATCAGGAGACTTGGGGGAACGCTGGGTGGAAGCAAATTTGTGGCTCCTCTCAGATTCCAGAACTTTCTGTCCCCGCAATGAGAGGAAAAAGTGTTTTTTTGGCCAAATTTTGAGGTTTACAGAGGATTCTGGGAAACAGAACCTGGTCAGAGCCCCACAAGTCACCCCATCTTGGATTCCCCTAGGTGTCTAGTTTTCTAAAATGTGCTGGTTTGCTAGGTTTCCCCAGGTGCCAGCTGAGCTAGAGGCCACAATCCACAGGTAGGCACTTTGTAAAAAACACCTCTGTTTTTTTGTGAAAAAATGTGATGTGTGCATGTTGTGTTTTGGGCCATTTCCTTTCGTGGGCGCCAGGCCTACCCACACAAGTGAGGTACCATTTTTATCGGGAGACTTGGGGGAACGATGGGTGGAAGGAAACTTGTGGCTCCTCTCAGATTCCAGAACTTTCTGTCACTGAAATGAGAGGAAAAAGTGTTTTTTTTGGCCAAATTTTGAGGTTTGCAAATCATTCTGGGTAACAGAACCTGATCAGAGGATTCCCCTAGGTGTCTAGTTTTAAAAAATGCAGTGGTTTGCTAGGTTTCCCCAGGTGCCGGCTGAGCTAGAGGCCAAAATCCACAGGTAGGCACTTTGTAAAAATCACCTCTGTTTTCTGTGAAAATATTTGATGTGTCCACGTTGTGTTTTGGGCCATTTCCTTTTGTGGGTGCTAGGCCTACCCACACAAGTGAGGTACCATTTTTAGCGGGAGACTTGGGGGGAACGCTGGGTGGAAGGAAATTTGTGGCTCCTCTCAGATACCAGAACTTTCTGTCACCGAAATGAAAGGAAAAAGTGTTTTTTGGCCAAAGTTTGAGGTTTGCAACGGATTCTGGGTAACAGAACCTGGTCAGAGCCCCACAAGTCACCCCATTTTGGATTCCCCTAGGTGTCTAGTTCTCAAAACTGCGCTGGTTTGCTACGTTTCCCCAGGTGCCAGCTGAGCAAGATGCCAAAATCCACAGGTAGGCACTTTGTAAAAAAACACCTCTGTTTTCTGTGGAAAAATGTGATGTGTCCACGTTGTGTTTTGGGCTATTTCCTTTCACGGGCACTAGGCCTACCCACACAAGTAAGGTACCATTTTTATCAGGAGACTTGGGGGAACACTGGGTGGAAGCAAATTTGTGGCTCCTCTCAGATTCCAGAACTTTCTGTCACCGCAATGAGAGGAAAAAGTGTTTTTTTTGGCCAAATTTTGAGGTTTGCAAATCATTCTGGGTAACAGAACCTGATCAGAGGATTCCCCTAGGTGTCTAGTTTTAAAAAATGCAGTGGTTTGCCAGGTTTCCCCAGGTGCCGGCTGAGCTAGAGGCCAAAATCCACAGGTAGGCACTTTGTAAAAATCACCTCTGTTTTCTGTGAAAATATTTGATGTGTCCACGTTGTGTTTTGGGCCATTTCCTTTTGTGGGTGCTAGGCCTACCCACACAAGTGAGGTACCATTTTTAGCGGGAGACTTGGGGGGAACGCTGGGTGGAAGGAAATTTGTGGCTCCTCTCAGATACCAGAACTTTCTGTCACCGAAATGAAAGGAAAAAGTGTTTTTTGGCCAAAGTTTGAGGTTTGCAACGGATTCTGGGTAACAGAACCTGGTCAGAGCCCCACAAGTCACCCCATTTTGGATTCCCCTAGGTGTCTAGTTCTCAAAACTGCGCTGGTTTGCTACGTTTCCCCAGGTGCCAGCTGAGCTAGATGCCAAAATCCACAGGTAGGCACTTTGTAAAAAAACACCTCTGTTTTCTGTGGAAAAATGTGATGTGTCCACGTTGTGTTTTGGGCTATTTCCTTTCACGGGCACTAGGCCTACCCACACAAGTAAGGTACCATTTTTATCAGGAGACTTGGGGGAACACTGGTTGGAAGCAAATTTGTGGCTCCTCTCAGATTCCAGAACTTTCTGTCACCGCAATGAGAGGAAAAAGTGTTTTTTTGGCCAAATTTTGAGGTTTACAGAGGATTCTGGGTAACAGAACCTGGTCAGAGCGCCACAAGTCACCCCATCTTGGATTCCCCTAGGTGTCTAGTTTTCTAAAATGTGCTAGGTTTCCCCAGGTGCCAGCTGAGCTAGAGGCCAAAATCCACAGGTAGGCAATTTGTAAAAAAAAACCACACCTGTTTTCTGTTGAAAAATTTGATGTGTCCATGTTGTGTTTTGGGGCATTTCCTGTTGCGGGCGCTAGGCCTATCCTCACAAGTGAGGTACCATTTTCATCGGGAGACTTGAGGAAATGCTGGGTGGAATGAAATTTGTGGCTGCTCTCAGATTCCAGAACTTTCTGTCACCGGAATGAGAGGAAAAAGGGGGTTATTCTAACTTTGGAGGAGGTGTTAATCCGTCCCAAAAGTGACGGAAAAGTGACGGATTTACCACCAGCCGTATTACGAGTCCATTATATCCTATGGAACTCGTAATACGGCTGGTGGTATATCCGTCACTTTACCGTCACTTTTCGGACGGATTAACACTCCTCCAAAGTTAGAATAACCCCCAAAGTGTTTTTCTGGCCAAATTTTGAGGTTTGCAAAGGATTCTGGGTAACAGAACCTGGTCAGGGACCCACAAGTTACCCCATCTGGGATTCCCCTAGGTGTCTAGTTTTCAAAACTGTGCAGGTTTGCTAGGTTTCCCTAGGTGCCAGCTGAGCTACCTAGGGAGGTCAAAATCCACAGCTAGGCACTTTGCAAAAAACAGCTCTATTTTCTTTGTGAAAATGTCATGTGTCTACGTTGTGTTTTGGGGCAATTCCTGTCCGGGTGCTAGGCCTATCCAAGCAAGTGAGGTACCATTTTTATCGTGAGATGTGGGGGAACACAGAATAGCAAAACAAGTGCTATCGCGCCTTGTCTTTCTCTACATTTTTTCCTTCCAAATGTAAGACAGTGTGTAAAAAAGACGTTGTTAGAAATGGGGTCTTTGGTTGACAGTCTGGTTACCCCCTGTTCAAGCAAGGACCCTCACTCTAGTTAGGATAAAAGAGAATCACCCTCAGCTAACCCCTGCTTACCCCCTTGGTAGCTTGGCAGAGCAGTAGGCTTAACCTCAGAGTGCTAGGTGTAAAGTATTTGTACCAACACACACAGTAACTTAATGAAAACACTACAAAATGACACAACACCAGTTTAGAAAAATAGGAAATATTTATCTAGACAAAACAAGACCAAAACGACAAAAATCCAACATACACAAGTCAAGTTATGATTTTTTAAAGGTTTAAAACAAAAAGAGTCTTTAGGTAGTTGTAACACCACACTAGCGCTGCTAGCGTGAAAATGTACCTGGTTTGCGTCAAAAATAACCCCGCACGGGCGGTGTGCGTCGAAAGTAACCCTGCACGGCTGTGTGCGTCAAAAACAACTCGGCACGGCGGTGCGTGTTGAAAAAGCCAGCCACACGACGATCCGAAAGTCCCGCGGCGCAGGGTGCGATCTCTCAGCCTCCGTCAGCGATGCTGCGCGTCGTTTCTCCTGCTCCGGGCGTCGGTTTTTCGGTCGCGTTTCCTGCGGCGTCGTTTCTCAGCTGCGGAACCGGCGTCGCGTCGTTTTCTCAGCCGCGATCGGATTCGCGTCGATCTTTTCTCCGCACGGCGCTCGGTGCGTGTATTTTTGTCCTTAGGCTGCCAGCCTCTCCTTTCAGGGTCCCAGGAACTGGAAGGGCACCACAGAGCAGAGTAGGGGTCTCTCCAGAGACTCCAGGTGCTGGCAGGAAGAAGTCTTTGCTATCCCTGAGACTTCAACAACAGGAGGCAAGCTCTACATCAAGCCCTTGGAGATTTCTTCTTCAAGATGGAAGGCACACAAAGTCCAGTCTTTGCCCTCTTACTCTGGCAGAAGCAGCACTGCAGGAAAGCTCCACAAAGCACAGTCACAGGCAGGGCAGCACGTTTTCCTCAGCTATCAGCTCTTCTCCAGGCAGAGGTTCCTCTTGGTTCCAGAAGTGTTTCTGAAGTTTGTAAGTTTGGGTGCCCTTCTTATACCCATTTTAGTCTTTGAAGTCACCTTTCTTCAAAGGGGACTCACACCTTCTTGTGAAATCCTGCCTTGCCCAGGCAAGGCCTCAGACACACACCAGGGGGCTGGAGACAGCATTGTCAGAGGCAGGCACAGTCCTTTCAGATGAGAGTGACCACTCCACCCCTCCCTCCTAGCAGAGATGGCTAATCAGGAAATGCAGATCACACCCCAGCTCCCTTTGTGTCACTGTCTGGTGTGAGGTGAAAAACAACCCAACTGTCAAACTGACCCAGACAGGGAATCCACAAACCAGGCAGAGTCACAGAATGGTTTAAGCAAGAAAATGCTCACTTTCTAAAAGTGGCATTTCCAAACGCACAATCTTAAAATCAACTTTACTAAAAGATGTATTTTTAAATTGTGAGTTCAGGGATCCCAAACTCCACATGTCCATCTACTCTCTAGGGGAATCTACACTTTAATCATATTTAAAGGTAGCCCCCATATTATCCTATGAGAGAGAGACAGACCTTGCAACAGTGAAAACGAAATTGGCAGTATTTCACTGTCAGGACATATAAACCACATTACTATATGTCCTACCTTATCCATACACTGCACCCTGCCCTTGGGGCTACCTAGGGCCTACCTTAGGGGTGCCTTACATGTAAGGAAAGGGAAGGTTTAGGCCTGGCAAGTGGGTACACTTGCCAAGTCGAATTTACAGTGTAAAAATACACATACAGACACTGCAGGGGCAGGTCTGAGACATGATTACAGAGCTACTTATGTGGGTGGCACAACCAGTGCTGCAGGCCCACTAGTAGCATTTGATTTACAGGCCCTGGCACCTCTAGTGCACATTACTAGGGACTTACTAGTAATTCAAATATGCCAATCATGGATGAACCACTTACATACAATTTAAACAGGAGCACTTGCACTTTAGCACTGGTTAGCAGTGGTAAAGTGCCCAGAGTAACAAAAACAGCAAAATCAGAGTCCAGCACACATCAACAACCTGGGGAACAGAGGCAAAAAGTTAAGGGAGACCACGCCAAGGATGAAAAGTCTAACACGTGTCCCCCCCAGCTAAAAGTGGGGAGCAACTACCCAACCTCATGGGAGTTCTCATCACTAAGGCGGAAGAACCTGGACAGACCATCAGCATTGGCGTGCTCTGTACCGGGTCGATGTTCCACCGTAAAGTCCATCCCCTGTAGGGAAATGGACCACCTCAACAGTTTTGGGTTCTCACCCCTCATCTGCATTAACCATCTGAGGGGTCTGTGGTCGGTCTGAACTCGGAAGTGAGTCCCAAACAAGTAGGGTCTTAGCTTCTTCAGTGCCCAGACCACAGCAAACGCTTCACGTTCTATGGCACTCCACCTACGTTCCCTGGGTAGTAACCTCCTGCTAATGAAGGCTACGGGTTGATCTAGGCCCTCTTCATTCAGCTGTGAGAGTACTGCTCCAATACCATGCTCTGAGGCGTCTGTCTGTACAACAAACTCCGTGGAGTAGTCAGGTGCCTTCAGCACAGGTGCTGTGCACATGGCAGCCTTCAGGGCATCAAAAGCGTTCTGGCAAGCCTCTGTCCAGATCACTTTCTTGGGTTGCTTCTTAGAAGTCAACTCAGTTAAGGGGGTAACAATGGTACCATATCCCTTAACGAACCTCCGATAGTATCCTGTGAGACCTAAAAAGGCTCTCACTTCAGTCTGGGTCTTGGGAGGCTCCCAAGCCAGATTCGTGTCAATCTTAGGCTGTAGGGGTGCCACCTGGCCACTCCCCACCTGGTGTCCTAAGTACACAACAGAACCCTGCCCTATTTGGCACTTGCTCGCCTTAATAGTGAGGCCTGCCTTCTGCAGGGCCTCTAACACTCTCCAGAGGTGTTGCAGGTGTTCCTCCCATGTGGAACTAAACACAGCAATGTCATCCAGGTAGGCGGCACTGAACTCATCCAGTCCTGCCAACACCTGGTTGACCAACCTCTGAAAGGTGGCAGGGGCATTCTTCATCCCAAAGGGCATCACATTGAAGTGGAAGTGCCCATCGGGGGTAGAGAATGCTGACCTCTCCTTTGCCCCTTCAGTTAAGGCAATCTGCCAGTACCCAGATGTTAAATCAAACGTACTGAGGTACTTGGCAGCTCCTAACCGATCAATGAGCTCATCAGCTCGGGGGATGGGGTGTGCGTCAGTCTTGCTGACCGCATTGAGACCCCGGTAGTCCACACAGAACCTAAGTTCTGGAGTGGCACCAGGAGCAGCAGCCTTTGGGACCAAGACCACTGGGCTGGCCCAAGGACTGCTGGAGTGCTCAATAACCCTGAGGGCTAACATTTTGGAGACTTCCTCCTTAATGCAAGCCCTCACCCTGTCAGTCACCCTGTAAACCTTATGTTTAACAGGTGTACTGTCCCCAGTGTCCACATCATGTGTGCACAGGTGTGTGACTCCTGGGATCAGGGAAAACAGCGAGGCGAACTGTCCCAGCACGTGGCAACAGTCCCTCTGCTGTTCCTCAGTCAGGGA
Source organism: Pleurodeles waltl (assembly GCF_031143425.1). Classification (NCBI taxonomy): domain Eukaryota; kingdom Metazoa; phylum Chordata; class Amphibia; order Caudata; family Salamandridae; genus Pleurodeles; species Pleurodeles waltl. The sequence continues at coordinate 921,301,592 of NC_090447.1, forward strand.
GGGGGAGAGGATCACTCCCTCCACAGACCCATCTTTCTCTCCTGCAGACAGGAGGTCAGGAAGAGGCTCACTCTCTTCCTCCACCCCGTCATCTGTCGCTAGGAGCATGGATAGCTCAGTTCGCTCAAAGTGTGGTTTGAGGCGGTTGACATGTAGGACCCTCAAGGGGTTCCTGGGGGATTGCAAGTCTACCAGATAGGTGACCTCGCTCTTTCTTTCCACCACCTCAAAAGGCCCAGTCCACTTATCTTGGAGAGCCCTAGGCTCCACTGGTGCCATGACCCACACTTTTTGTCCAGGCTGAAACTCAACCAGAGTGGCATTCTGGTCGTACCACCGTTTCATATCCTCCTGGCTTGCTTCCAGGTTCTCCTGAGCGAGACTCCTGAAGCGGGCAGTCTGGTTTCTTAGTGCCAGCATGTAGCTAAATACATCCTGGGGTGGTTTACTAGGAGCTTTCTCCAAAGCCTCCTTCACCAGACTGAGCGGTCCCCTCACAGGGTGGCCATAGATGAGCTCAAAGGGGCTAAAGCCAAGTCCCTTTTGAGGCACCTCCCTGTAAGCGAACAGAAGGCATGGCAAGAGGACGTCCCACTTACGCCTCAAGGGCTCTGACAGGCCCTGAATCATGCCTTTCAAGGTGCGGTTGAATCTCTCAACCAGACCATTACTTTGGGGGTGGTAAGGGGTGGTGAACTTGTAGGTTACCCCACACACCTTCCACAGAGACTTCATATAAGTGGATATGAAGTTTGTACCCCTATCAGATACTACCTCCTTGGGGAACCCCATGCGGGTAAAAACCCCCATCAAGGCACGTCCCACCACGGGGCGGTGACCGTCCTTAGAGGAATAGCTTCTGGGTACCGTGTGGCATGGTCCACCAAGACCAGGATGAACCTGTTGCCCATGGCTGTCTTGGGATCCAGAGGCCCCACAATGTCAATTCCTACCCTTTCAAAGGGAGTACTGACTACCGGTAAAGGTTGGAGGGGAGCTTTGCATTTCCCCCCACTCTTGCCACTTGCCTGACAAGTCTGACAAGATCTACAATAAGCAGCTGACTGCTTGTTCATCAAGGGCCAGTAAAAGTGGGAGACAAGCCTCTTATAGGTCTTGTCCTGCCCTAGATGTCCTGCCAAAGGCACATCATGAGCCAAACCCAGTAGGAAGGCCCTGAAGCCCTGGGGTACCACCAGCATACGAGCTGACCCCGGCTCAGGAACCTTAGGCTCACTATACAGGAGGCCATCCTCCCAATAAATCAGGTGAGTACCTGGCGCCCCGCCAGCCGCCTGGGCTGCAGCCTGCTGCCGCAGTCCCTCAAGAGTAGGGCACTCCTTCTGCGCTGTGCAGAATACTTCCCTGGTGGGTCCCCCTTCCTGCTGCCACTGCGACAGCTCAGGGACCTCCCCCAGTTCAGCCACCTGTTCCCCTGTAGGCTCCGGTGCATCACCCTCAGGCTCTGCCTCCTCCCGGACCGTGGGAACTTTTGGGGCGGGTCTCCCGCGCCCCCTGCCTTTCCTCTTCTTGGCGGTCCCCTGGGCCACTGTTTCAGGCTCCAGGGGCTCTTGACTACCCTGATTGGCTGCCATAGACCGGGTGGATACGCATACCCACCCAGGCAGACCCAACATCTCCAAGTGAGACCTGTGTTCCACCTCCTTCCAAGGGGAATCTTCCAGGTCGTTGCCTAGCAAACAATCAACAGGCATGGTTGGACTCACAGCTACTTTCCAGGAACCTGAGACCCCCCCCCATTCAAAGGGAACCTGCGCCACTCTGCAGAGGCGCTCAGAGTTATCTACTGCAACTACTTGGTGAAGTACCCGGGGATCAATCTGCTCTTCAGACACCAGGTGACTCCTCACTGTAGTCACACTGGCTCCTGTGTCTCTCAGAGCCTCCACCCTCTGTCCATTGATGGTCACCCATTGCCTGTACTTCTTAGTGTTATCAGGCACTAGGTTTCTCTGGACCATCTCACTGTCCCCTAGTGAGACAAGGGTCATTTCTGCTGGTTCCCACCCACCTGAAACCAACTCCTCCCCAAGCGCTACACTGGCCAAACCCTGGGACGGTGCACCAGTGGGTGCCGGTGTACTTTTGGGGCATTTGGGGTCCCCCCTCACATGACCCACCTGGTCACATGAATAGCACTTACGTAGGGGACCACCTGCCATTGGCTTCCCTTTGGAGAACCATGGCTTCTTTTCACTGGGGGGTTGGGAATCCTTACCCTGGGAATCAGTTTGGGGCCCTTTAGAGAACTCATCCTGTTTGCCCTTACCCCCCCCTTTCTTCTGAGAGGGACCCTGCCCACCCTTGGCGTGGTCTCCCCCATACCTCTTTTGGACCCTGGTGCTCTCCCAGCGGTCCGCTTCCTGTGCAAGCTTCCTGGGGTCAGTCAGCTTGCTGTCAATGAGGTGCTGGCGCAGCTCTGGAAAACATAAACTGTACAAGTGCTCCCAAGCAATTAAATTGTAAAGCCCCTCATACGTGTTTACCTTACTGCCCTTCACCCAACCATCCAGTGACCTGCAACAAGAATCAACACATTCCAACCATGTTTGGGATTCCTTTCTCTTGTAGGATCTAAACTTCTCCTTGTACTGCTCAGGGGTGAGACCATACCTGGTAAGTAAGGCCTCCTTCATGGCAGGGTAGGTGAGACTCTGAGCATCCCCTAAGGCCGTCAGTGTGTCCCTCCCCTCTGCCTCAAAATGCTTCCACAGGGCTGCCCCCCAATGAGCTTCAGGGACCAGGTTCATGTGGAGAGCTGACTCATAACCCTTGAACCACAAGTAGATATCATCCTCCCTCTTATAATCCCTCACAAGGTCTTTTGGGATGTGTACCCTTCTCTCAGGCTGCACTGTAGAATTGCTGCCACCATCCCTACTGGACTGACTCCTCTGATCAATCTCTTTTAAACTGAGCTCATGAGCCATGTTTATCTTCCTTTCCTCAAGGGCCAGCTTTCTCTGTTCCACCTCTAGACTGAGCTTTTTCAGCTCCAACTGGTACTCCCTCTCTGCCTGTCTGTCCTGTAACTCTCCAGGCGTCAGACTCTTGGAGGACACACTGCTACCTGACCTGGAGATTCTCCCCTGAGACATAGCAGGCCCACCCACTACATCAGTGTGAGTGACTTGCAACTCCTCTTCCCCCTCTGGCTCCTCATCTGTGTGCCCCTCAGCTGCTTTGGCTGTCACCCAGGCCCTCAGCGCCTTTTGCAGCTCATCCTTCTTGGATGAGCTCTTAATGGGACAGCCAACATTACTACAAAACTGCTTCAACTGAGCCACTTTGTAGCTCTCCAATTTCTCCAAGTCAAAAGCAGCTTCAGCTAGGGCATCTCCAGACTGAGACATGATGAGAGGTTAAAAAAATATGCACAGTTCCAAAAACAGAAAAGCAAGTTCTCAAATGAAGTTCCAGAAAAGTCAATCACGGGATCAGCGAAAAAAAGAAACTGAATGCAGAGAAAAACAGTCCAAGTAGAAAAAAACAAAAATCACAAGACTAGTAGTATGTGGTCACGTAGTGGTCTGAGATCAAAACAGTAGTGTACACTTAATTACTGTATGTCAAGTACAAATACAAGTCCAAATCCCGACCGCTGGTCACCAATGTTAGAAATGGGGTCTTTGGTTGACAGTCTGGTTACCCCCTGTTCAAGCAAGGACCCTCACTCTAGTTAGGATAAAAGAGAATCACCCTCAGCTAACCCCTGCTTACCCCCTTGGTAGCTTGGCAGAGCAGTAGGCTTAACCTCAGAGTGCTAGGTGTAAAGTATTTGTACCAACACACACAGTAACTTAATGAAAACACTACAAAATGACACAACACCAGTTTAGAAAAATAGGAAATATTTATCTAGACAAAACAAGACCAAAACGACAAAAATCCAACATACACAAGTCAAGTTATGATTTTTTAAAGGTTTAAAATAAAAAGAGTCTTTAGGTAGTTGTAACACCACACTAGCGCTGCTAGCGTGAAAATGTACCTGGTTTGCGTCAAAAATAACCCCGCACGGGCGGTGTGCGTCGAAAGTAACCCTGCACGGCTGTGTGCGTCGAAAACAACTCGGCACGGCGGTGCGTGTTGAAAAAGCCAGCCACACGACGATCCGAAAGTCCCGCGGCGCAGGGTGCGATCTCTCAGCCTCCGTCAGCGATGCTGCGCGTCGTTTCTCCTGCTCCGGGCGTCGGTTTTTCGGTCGCGTTTCCTGCGGCGTCGTTTCTCAGCTGCGGAACCGGTGTCGCGTCGTTTTCTCAGCCGCGATCGGATTCGCGTCGATCTTTTCTCCGCACGGCGCTCGGTGCGTGTATTTTTGTCCTTAGGCTGCCAGCCTCTCCTTTCAGGGTCCCAGGAACTGGAAGGGCACCACAGAGCAGAGTAGGGGTCTCTCCAGAGACTCCAGGTGCTGGCAGGAAGAAGTCTTTGCTATCCCTGAGACTTCAACAACAGGAGGCAAGCTCTACATCAAGCCCTTGGAGATTTCTTCTTCAAGATGGAAGGCACACAAAGTCCAGTCTTTGCCCTCTTACTCTGGCAGAAGCAGCACTGCAGGAAAGCTCCACAAAGCACAGTCACAGGCAGGGCAGCACGTTTTCCTCAGCTATCAGCTCTTCTCCAGGCAGAGGTTCCTCTTGGTTCCAGAAGTGTTTCTGAAGTTTGTAAGTTTGGGTGCCCTTCTTATACCCATTTTAGTCTTTGAAGTCACCTTTCTTCAAAGGGGACTCACACCTTCTTGTGAAATCCTGCCTTGCCCAGGCAAGGCCTCAGACACACACCAGGGGGCTGGAGACAGCATTGTCAGAGGCAGGCACAGTCCTTTCAGATGAGAGTGACCACTCCACCCCTCCCTCCTAGCAGAGATGGCTAATCAGGAAATGCAGATCACACCCCAGCTCCCTTTGTGTCACTGTCTGGTGTGAGGTGAAAAACAACCCAACTGTCAAACTGACCCAGACAGGGAATCCACAAACCAGGCAGAGTCACAGAATGGTTTAAGCAAGAAAATGCTCACTTTCTAAAAGTGGCATTTCCAAACGCACAATCTTAAAATCAACTTTACTAAAAGATGTATTTTTAAATTGTGAGTTCAGGGATCCCAAACTCCACATGTCCATCTACTCTCTAGGGGAATCTACACTTTAATCATATTTAAAGGTAGCCCCCATATTATCCTATGAGAGAGAGACAGACCTTGCAACAGTGAAAACGAAATTGGCAGTATTTCACTGTCAGGACATATAAACCACATTACTATATGTCCTACCTTATCCATACACTGCACCCTGCCCTTGGGGCTACCTAGGGCCTACCTTAGGGGTGCCTTACATGTAAGGAAAGGGAAGGTTTAGGCCTGGCAAGTGGGTACACTTGCCAAGTCGAATTTACAGTGTAAAAATACACATACAGACACTGCAGGGGCAGGTCTGAGACATGATTACAGAGCTACTTATGTGGGTGGCACAACCAGTGCTGCAGGCCCACTAGTAGCATTTGATTTACAGGCCCTGGCACCTCTAGTGCACATTACTAGGGACTTACTAGTAATTCAAATATGCCAATCATGGATGAACCACTTACATACAATTTAAACAGGAGCACTTGCACTTTAGCACTGGTTAGCAGTGGTAAAGTGCCCAGAGTAACAAAAACAGCAAAATCAGAGTCCAGCACACATCAACAACCTGGGGAACAGAGGCAAAAAGTTAAGGGAGACCACGCCAAGGATGAAAAGTCTAACAGACGTCTATTTGAGAAATGCCCTGTAGTTGACATGCTAGTATGGGCACCCCGGAATTCAGAGATGTGCAAATAACCACTGCTTCTCAACACCTTATCTTGTGGTCATTTTGGAAATACAAAGGTTTTCTTCATATCTATTTTTCACTTTTTATATTTCAGCAAATGAATTGCTGTATACCTGGTATAGAATAAAAACCCATTGCAAGGTTCAGTTCATTTATTGGCTCTGGGTACCTAGGGTTCTTGATGAATGTTAGAAATGGGGGCTTTGGTTGACAGTCAAGTTACCCCCTGTTCAAGCAAGGACCCTCACTCTAGTCAGGGTAAAAGAGAATCACCCACACCTAACCTCTGCTTACCCCCTTGGTAGCTTGGCAGAGCAGTGGGCTTAACTTCAGAGCGCTAGGTGTAAAGTATTTGTACCAAACACACAGTAAATTAATGAAAACACTACAAAATGACACAACACCAGTTTAGAAAAATAGGAAATATTTATCTAAACAAAACAAGACCAAAACGACAAAAATCCGACATACACAAGTCAAGTTATGAGTTTTTTAGAGATTAAACTCAAAAATAGCGCTTAGAAACAAAAATGCTTCGATGAGATGTTAACACAGCGTTGTGACGGAGTCGTTCCCAACAGGCCAACACCAGCGGCGCCGGCCACAGAGTCGTGTAGACCCCCAAGTACAGTACCTTTGGTGAAGAGTGAAAACAAGCTGATGCGCGAAGTCGGGGATAGCGGCGTCTGTGCGAAACGTTGAATCCGTGCACTTCGAGAGGCGTCGGTCATGACGTGGTGCAGCGACTTCCACGGAGTCGCGGACTTCAGCGGGGTTGCAGCGGCATTGGGCCTGTGAAGAGCATCGCGTTCCAGCGAAGGTCACGCCGTCAGGTGCAAGCGGCGTTAACGGATTCAGCAGCGGCGTCGGTCCGGAGTCGTCCGAAGTCGATTTCCTTGGATTTCCACAAGCTTTTCTTTCAAGGGCCCAGGGACTGGATCGGGCACCACTTGTCAGAGCAGGAGTCTCTCCAGAGACTCCAGGTGCTGGCAGAGAGAAGTCTTTGCTGTCCCTGAGACTTCAAACAACAGGAGGCAAGTTCTACATCAAGCCCTTGGAGATTTCTTCACAAGATGGAAGGCACACAAAGTCCAGTCTTTGCCCTCTTACTCTGGCAGAAGCAGCACTGCAGGAAAGCTCCACAAAGCACAGTCACAAGCAGGGCAACACTTTTTCCTCAGCTATCAGCTCTTCTCTAGGCAGAGGTTCCTCTTGGTTCCAGAAGTTTTTCTAAAGTCTGTAGATTTGGGTGCCCTTCTTATACCCATTTTAGTCTTTGAAGTCACCTTTCTTCAAAGGGGACTCACACCTACTTGTGAAATCCTGCCTTGCCCAGGCAAGGCCTCAGACACACACCAGGGGGTTGGAGTCTGCATTGTCAGAGGCAGGCACAGTCCTTTCAGATGAGAGTGACCACTCCACCACTCCCTCCTAGCAGAGATGGCTAATCAGGAAATGCAGGTTACACCCCAGCTCCCTTTGTGTCACTGTCTAGTGTGAGGTGAAAAACAACCCAACTGTCAAACTGACCCAGACAGGGAATCCACAAACACGGCAGAGTCACAGAATGGTTTAAGCAAGAAAATGCTCACTTTCTAAAAGTGGCATTTTCAAACGCACAATCTTAAAATCAACTTTACTAAAAGATGTATTTTTAAATTGTGCGTTCAGGGACCCCAAACTCCACATGTCCATCTTCTCTCTACGGGAATCTACACTTTAATCATATTTAAAGGTAGCCCCCATGTTATCCTATGAGAGAGACAGGCCTTGCAACAGTGAAAAATGAAGTTGGCAGTATTTCACTGTCAGGACATATAAACCACATTACTATATGTCCTACCTTATCCATACACTGCACCCTGCCCTTGGGGCTACCTAGGGCCTACCTTAGGGGTGCCTTACATGTAAGAAAAGGGAATGTTTAGGCCTGGCAAGTGGGTACACTTGCCAAGTCGAATTTATAGTGTAAAGGTACACACACAGACACTGCAGTGGCAGGTCTGAGACATGATTACAGGGTTACTTATGTGGGTGGCACAACCAGTGCTGCAGGCCCACTAGTAACATTTGATTTACAGGGCCTGGGCACCTCTAGTTCACTTTACTAGGGACTTAACAATAAAACAAATATGCCAATCATGGAGAACCAATTACGTACACATTTTAAACAGGAGCACTTGCACTTTAGCACTGGTTAGCAGTGGTAAAGTGCCCAGAGTAACAAAAACAGCAAAATCAGAGTCCAGCACACATCAACAACCTGGGGAACAGAGGCAAAAAGTTAAGGGAGACCACGCCAAGGATGAGAAGTTTAACACGTGTCCCCCCCAGCTAAAAGTATGGGAGCAACTACCCAACCTCATGGGAGTTCTCATCACTAAGGCGGAACAACCTGGACAGACCATCAGCATTGGCGTGCTCTGTACCAGGACGAAGTTCCACCGTAAAGTCCATCCCCTGTAGGGAAATGGACCACCTCAACAGTTCTGGATTCTCACCCCTCATCTGCATTAACCATCTGAGGGGCCTGCGGTCGGTCTGAACTCGGAAGTGAGTCCCAAACAAGTAGGGTCTTAGCTTCGTCAGTGCCCAGACCGCAGCAAACGCTTCACGTTCTATGGCACTCCACCTGCATTCCCTGGGTAGTAACCTCCTGCTAATGAAGGCTACTGGTTGATCTAGGCCCTCTTCATTAAGCTGTGAGAGTACTGCTCCAATACCATGCTCTGAGGTGTCTGTTTGCACAACAGACTCCTTGGAGTAGTCAGGTGCCTGCAGCACAGGTGCTGTGCACATGGCAGCCTTCAGGGCATCAAAAGCGTTCTGGCAAGCCTCTGTCCAGATCACTTTCTTGGGTTGCTTCTTAGAAGTCAACTCAGTTAAGGGGGTAACAATGGTACCATATCCCTTAACAAACCTCCGGTAATATCCTGTGAGACCTGAAAAGGCTCTCACTTCAGTCTGGGTCTTGGGAGGCTCCCACGCCAGAACCGTGTCAATCTTAGGCTGTAGGGGTGCCACCTGGCCACTCCCCACCTGGTGTCCTAAGTACACCACAGAACCCTGCCCTATTTGGCACTTGCTCACCTTAATAGTGAGGCCTGCCTTCTGCAGGGCCTCTAACACTCTCCAGAGGTGTTGCAGGTGTTCCTCCCATGTGGAACTAAACACAGCAATGTCATCCAGGTAGGCGGCACTGAACTCATCCAGTCCTGTCAACACCTGGTTGACCAACCTCTGAAAGGTGGCAGGGGCATTCTTCATCCCAAAGGGCATCACATTGAAGTGGAAGTGCCCATCTGGGGTAAAAAATGCTGACCTCTCCTTTGCCCCCTCAGTTAAGGCAATCTGCCAGTACCCAGATGTTAAATCAAACGTACTGAGGTACTTGGCAGCTCCTAACCGATCAATGAGCTCATCAGCTCGGGGATGGGGTGTGCGTCAGTCTTGCTGACCGCATTGAGACCCCGGTAGTCCACACAGAATCTAAGTTCTGGAGTAGGACCAGGAGCAGCAGCCTTTGGGATTAATACCACTGGGCTGGCCCAAGGACTGCTTGAGTGCTCAATGACCCCTAGGGTTAACATTTTGGAGGCTTCCTCCTTAATGCAAGCCCTGACCCTGTCAGTCACCCTGTAAACTTTATGTTTGACAGGTGTACTGTCCCCAGTGTCCACATCATGTGTGAACAGGTGTGTGACTCCTGGGATCAGGGAAAACAGCGAGGCGAACTGTCCCAACACGTGGCGACAGTCCCTCTGCTGTTCCTCAGTCAGGGAGGGGGAGAGAATCACTCCTTCCACAGACCCATCTTTCTCTCCTGCAGACAGGAGGTCAGGATGAGGCTCACTCTCTTCCTCCACCCCGTCATTTATCGCTAGGTGCATGGATAGCTCAGTTCGCTCAAAGTGTGATTTGAGGCGGTTGACATGTAGGACCCTCTAAGGGTTCCTGGGGGATTGCAAGTCTACCACATAGGTGACCTCGCTCTTTCTTTCCACCACCTCAAAAGGCCCAGTCCACTTATCTTGGAGAGCCCTAGGCTCCACTGGTGCCATGACCCACACTTTCTGTCCAGGCTGAAACTCAACCAGAGTGGCATTCTGGTTGTACCACTGTTTCATATCCTCCTGGCTTGCTTCCAGGTTCTCCTGAGCGAGACTCCTGAAGCGGGCAGTCTGGTTTCTTAGTGCCAGCATGTAGCTAAATACATCCTGGGGAGGTTTACTAGGAGCTTTCTCCAAAGCCTCCTTCACCAGACTGAGCGGTCCCCTCACAGGGTGGCCATAGATGAGCTCAAAGGGGCTAAAGCCAAGTCCCTTTTGAGGCACCTCCCTGTAAGCGAACAGAAGGCATGGCAAGAGGACGTCCCACTTACGCCTCAAGGGCTCTGACAGGCCCTGAATCATGCCTTTCAAGGTGCGGTTGAATCTCTCAACCAGACCATTACTTTGGGGGTGTTAAGGGGTGGTGAACCTGTAGGTTACCCCACACACCTTCCACAGAGACTTCATATAAGTAGATATGAAGTTTGTACCTCTATCAGATACCACTTCCTTGGGGAACCCCATGCGAGTAAAAACTCCCATCAAGGCACGTCCCACCACGGGGGCAGTGACCGTCCTTAGAGGTATAGCTTCTGGGTACCGTGTGGCATGGTCCACTAAGACCAGGATGAACCTGTTGCCCATGGCTGTCTTGGGATCCAGAGGCCCCACAATGTCAATTCCTACCCTTTCAAAGGGAGTACTGACTACAGGTAAAGGTTGGAGGAAAGCTTTGCATTTCCCCCCACTCTTGACACTTGCCTGACAAGTCTGAAAAGACCTTCAATAAGCAGCTGACTGCTGGTGCATCAAGGGCCAGTAAAAGTGGGAGACAAGCCTCTTATAGGTCTTGTCCTGCCCTAGATGTCCTGCCAGCGGCACATCATGAGCCAAACCCAGTAGGAAGGCCCTGAAGCACTGGGGTACCACCAGCATACGAGCTGACCCAGACTCAGGAACCTTAGCCTCACTATACAGGAGGCCATCCTCCCAATATATCAGGTGAGTATCTGGCGCCTCGCCAGCCACCTGGGCTGCAGCCTGCTGCCGCAGCCCCTCAAGAGTAGGGCACTCCTTCTGCACTGTGCAGAATGCTTCCCTGGTGGGTCCCCCTTCCTGCTGCCACTGTGACAGCTCAGGGACCTCCCCCAGTTCAGCCACCTGCTCCCCTGTAGGTTCCGGGGCGTCATCCTCAAGCTCCGCCTCCTCCCGGACCGTGGGAACCTCGGGGGCCGGTTTCCCGCACCCCCTGCCCTTCCTCTTCTTGGCGGTCCCCTGGGCCATTGTTTCAGGCTCCAGGGGCTCTTGGCTACCCTGATTGGCTGCCATAGACCAGGTGGATACGCATACCCACCCAGGCAGACCCACATCTCCAAGTGAGACCTGTTTTCCACCTCCTTCCAAGGGGAATCCTCCAGGTTGTTACCTAGCAAACAATCAACAGGCATGGTTGGACTCACAGCTACTTTCCAGGAACCGGAGACCCCCCCATTCAAAGGGAACCTGCGCCACTCTGCAGAGGCTCCCTTTGTGTCACTGTCTAGTGTGAGGTGAAAAACAATCCAACTGTCAAACTGACCAAGACAGGGAATCCACAAACACAGCAGAGTCATAGAATGGTTTAAGCAAGAAAATGCTCACTTTCTAAAAGTGGCATTTTCAAACGCACAATCTTAAAATCAACTTTACTAAAAGATGTATTTTTTAATTGTGAGTTCAGGGACCCCAAACTCCACATGTCCATCTACTCTCTATGGGAATCTACACTTTAATCATATTTAAAGGTACCCCCCATGTTATCCTATGAGAGAGACAGGCCTTGCAACAGTGAAAAACGAAGTTGGCAGTATTTCACTGTCAGGACATATAAACCACATTACTATATGTCCTACCTTATCCATACACTGCACCCTGCCCTTGGGGCTACCTAGGGCCTACCTTAGAGGTGCCTTACATGTAAGAAAAGGGAAGGTTTAGGCCTGGCAAGTGGGTACACTTGCCAAGTCGAATTTTATAGTGTAAAGGTACACACACAGACACTGCAGTGGCAGGTCTGAGACATGATTACAGGGTTACTTATGTGGGTGGCACAACCAGTGCTGCAGGCCCACTAGTAACATTTGATTTACAGGCCCTGGGACCTCTAGTGCACTTTACTAGGGACTTAACAGTAAAACAAATATGCCAATCATGGAGAACCAATTACGTACACAGTTTAAACAGGAACACTTGCACTTTAGCACTGGTTAGCAGTGGTAAAGTGCTCAGAGTAACAAAAACAGCAAAATCAGAGTCCAGCACACATCAACAACCTGGAGAACAGAGGCAAAAATGTAAGGGAGACCACGCCAAGGATGAAAAGTCTAACAATGAACCTACAAGCCCTAAATATCCCCGCAACCAGAAGAGTCCAGCGGACGTAACGGTATGTTGCTTTTAAAAATCTGACATCACAGGAAAAAGTTACAGAGTAAAACGTGGAGAAAAATGGCTGTTTTTTTACCTCAATTTCAATATTTTTTCATTTCAGCTGTTATTTTCTGTGGGAAAAACATGTACGATCTACACAAATGACCCCTTGCTGAATTCAGATTTCTGTCTACTTTTCAGAAATGTTTAGCTTTGGTTTCTCACCCATTTCAGTCACTAACTGGAAGGAGGCTGAAAGCACAGAAAATAGTAAAAATGGGGTATGTCCCAGTAAAATGTCAAAATTGTATTGAAAAATTGGGCTTTCTAATTTACTTCTGCCTGTTCCTGAAAGCTGAGAAGATGGAGATCTTGCCACCGCAAACCCTTTGTTTTTTTCAGGGAAAAAAACACAAGCCGCCTTCTGCAGCCCTTTTTCCCCATTTTTTTGAAAAAATAAAGGTTTCACTGTATTTTGGCTAATTTCTTGGTCTCCTTCAGGGGAACCCACAAAGTCTGGGTACCTCTAGAATCCCCATGATGTTGGGGAAAAGGACGCAAATTTGGCATGGGTAGCGTATGTGAACAAAAAGTTATGAGGGCCTAAGCGAAAACTGCCCCAAATAGCCAAAAAAAGGCTCTGCACAGGAGGGGAAAAGGCCTGGCAGCGAAGGGGTTAAGAGAAACAGCAGGTAGGTATATGCGCTGAGATCCTCTCCCAGTCCATATGAGTGATCTGAAGCTTTTGATCCATCTCCCATTTCAGTTTCAGATCAGTGGTTTTCAAAAAGGGATTATAGCTATGAGGATATACAATTCTGATGATTCACAACTTTATTTTTCATGTACTGACAATAGTATATGGGAAGAGAAAGTGTGTGTTGGAAATGATTCTACTGTTCAACAACATGAATCTCAAATGAAACAGACTGGTGGTTTTGAATTGACTTATGGTCTAATATCAAGTGAAGGTGTTGGGGAGAATCAGAGTCAGATAGTTCCAAGAGTGTGCAGGATTACAATAATTCTAAAGATGATGTAGAAGTGCCAACTAGAATGGGTCGTGTTTCTAAGAAACCTGGTTAATTACATGAATTTTACACTTGCGTTTTGTGCACTTTGCTTTTGATGGAAATGTACGTAATATGTTTTTTTCTTTTTTTTTCTTTTGTTTATTATAAAAAAAAGGGAGATGTTATACTATGTTTGGTACATTATTGTTTATTCATGTTTACTATTGCTTATTATGTTGTGCATGTATTTGCCACGAGCTATGTCCCACGAGTTAAGCATGGGAGCGCAAGCCTTGAGTGATAGATGACAGTTAGATGAGTTAATTGCTTACTTTGCCAGGCTCGGGTGCATATCGATGGGTTTTGTACGTCATCATTTTTTCTTCAAATAAACATCAGTATGTTATATCACACGTGTGAGGATTGATACCTGTTACACAAGTATCCGTATGTTTAAAACCTATTTACTTTTCCTTAATGCGAATCTTAAAAGAATAAACAGGAAGGTTATGTTTTTCATTAGTACTTTACACACTAGTCCCGTGTCTCCATGTGTGTCTCCATGTGTCTTTTTCTAGGCAGGCTCTCCGAAAGTATGTTCTTTTCAGCCGTCTATTAGCCCTTTCAGTTTCTACATTTCCTAAGAGGTTGTTTCTTGAGCAGCTAAAATAACCTGCTTCGCCATGTTAACTGCTTCTTACCTCTCAACTGTCGCTTCCTCCTTGACAGAACCAAGCAGAAGAGTCCGCATACGCAGGGAACAATCTTGTTACTGTATCCCTAAACGACAATTCATTCTGCACCGTGTTCTTCCAGCCAACTCATTTAATCTCAAAACAGATATTATTTGCAGTACCTTCTATTAAGTTGTCATAAAAGTATGTCTGTTTCAGCAGTCATAAAAATGCCACTGGAAATCCATTCAATCCTCTTCCTATGCTTCGCCATACAGGAATGCACATTATCTTCCATGCCAGGCTGTCTCTGGGCTAATTGGTTCCTTTATTTCGTCGTGCTGTATACGGAGTGCTGCTGAATGTAGAAGTTGCTTAGCAACCTGAGTTGCAAACATTTTGGACAGTGCTGCAGTCAGATGGATAATAGATTGGGAGAAAGCTAGTTTTTTTTTCCAGATAGCTACTGTGTCAAAATTATTTAGCAACTCGCACATGCTGATAGGCAGCTTTCTAATTGATGTGTTGAAAGAATTTCAGCTAACATGCAGGTAAAAGGGAGGAAGTAGAGGGCTGCAAGAAGTGAAGGTGTAACTGAAAAAAGAAAGGCTTCTTTTCAGACCAAGACAACAATGTTCAGGACTCGGCAGTGTATTCTAAAACGTCAGGCATGTGCAGTTTACACGAGCCTATACCCAAATAAACTGCAGAAATGTAAAGTCCTCTAAACCATAAACTAAATTAGAATTATATTTTGTATTCAGATCTCATTGATCATTTGTGTATTATTTTGCTCCATTTTCGACGTCTATTACTGCAATATAGAATTAAATCACCATTGAGCAAATTAATATTTCTCTATTTCAGCATGTAGGCTTAAGATAAATTCCCGATCTACTTCTATGGTTATTATTGGTTCACACATAATGTGGGTGAAAATAGATGAATTCTAAGCAAACCAACTTGCCCAAACTGTATTGCTCAATTCAAATAGGACTAGAATCAATACGGTGTTCAAGGGATGCCGAGGCTCTCGTTGGTGTTTTTGTTAATTGAATTTTGCTTCTGCTAAACAGCACCGATTACCCCTAAAAATAAACTGTGATCAATTTCACATCTTGCAAATTAGAACCAACCACATAGTTTACCTATGGATGACAAGTGTCAGACCTAACAGCAGAAGAAAAACTCGTGTGGCAGGAGGGTGCCCAGTCTTCATTCAGGAGTTTGGATTTGGTCGAATCCCAGCACTAGAACATTCCGGCCTTTGGGCAGAAATGTTGGTTACTTATAGCACAATTTCACTGACTTGGAAGTCAGATCTCAATGTGATAATGTCAGCATCTATGGTGCGCCTACAGATGCAGAGAAATGAGATATAAAGTTAGCTTTCTGTGTGATATCCTTCATAACCTCTTTAGCTAGCAATTCAAGAAACCTTTTTAACTCCAGAGAACTCACCATGCCCATACACGCTCTGCTAATCAAACACACGTGCCACACCCGGTTATAGACCAGGCATCCCAGCATACCTGGTCTATTCTGCTGGCAACACAGCAGTTGAAAAACAACACTCTTTGAGGGACACGTTATTTCCTTTGCAGCACAATATTTGACTGCAACTCGCACTCCAAACCAGATTTAAGCATTGGAACCTCAAGTATGAACTCCTCGATTCTGTTCACATGCTTGTTACAATGGATGGTAAGACAAAATACTTTTGTGATCCTGGGGATTTCGGGGCATATTTATACTCCGTTTGCGCCGAATTTGCGTCTTTTTTTCGACGCAAATTCGACGCAAAACTAACTCCATATTTATACTTTGGCGTTAGACGCGTCTAGCGCCAAAGTTCATGAAGTTAGCGTCATTTTTTTGCGTGAAAACCTTCCTTGCGTTAATGATATGCAAGGCAGGCGTTCCCGTCTTAAAAAATGACTCCGATGCATATGCGTCGTATTTATACTCCCGGGCAAAAATGACGCCCGGGAGTGGGCGGGTCTAAAAAACCTGCATTAGCGCCGGATTTTAGCGCCTGGGTCAGGGCAGGCGTTAAGGGACCTGTGGGCTCAGAATGAGCCCAGAAGTGCCCTCCCCTGCCCCCAGGGACACCCCCTGCCACCCTTGCCCACCCCAGGAGGACACCCAAGGATGGAGGGACCCACCCCAGGGACATTAAGGTAAGTCCAGGTAAGTATTTTTTTAAATATTTTTTTGTGGCATGGGGGGCCTGATTTGTGCCCCCCTACATGCCACTATGCCCAATGACCATGCCCGTTGGGCAAGGGGGCATGACTCCTGTCTTTGCTAAGACAGGAGTCATTTCAATGGGGGATGGGCGTCGTAAAAAAATTGCGCAAATCGGGTTGTGGCGATTTTTTTGCACCATTTGTGGACGCCCATACGCCATTTTCCCCCTACGCCGGCGCTGCCTGGTGTACATCGTTTTTTTTAACGCACACCAGACAGCGCCGGCGGCTAACGCCGGCTAACGTCATTGAATAAATACGGCGCCCGCATGGCGCTTCAGAATGGCGTTAGCCGGCGCTAATTTTTTTGGCGCAAAACTGCGTTAGCACAGTTTTGCATCAAAAAGTATAAATATGGCCCTTAGTACCTTCACTAGACTTACTGAATGATTCTAACATGGACGCTGCTGCCTTGTGTGACACACCTATCCCACATGCAGATATCCCCACCCCCTGGAAGCTGCCCCAGCATCAGCTGAAGCATCAATTAAGGACTGTCAGCTATAGCCCAATTAGAATTCGACAGGACTTCACCAGATAGTGGGAGCTCTCCATAAAGGCTAGAATAGGGACAAATCAAGATTGCCGCTAAGGTCAACACTGGATGAGAGAAGGGGCAGAGAAGAAGAATACCGACAACAGCACTATGATGACTCTTTACCAGCAATTGATTATACCATCGTCTTGCATGCTCTACCATCCAAACATATGCTGATAGTATTTGTTTCCACCCTCCCCCATGACTGAAACTCTGACAATGTCTGTATATGCTATGGTGTACTATATTTGAGCTACCTCAGGCAATGAGGCTCAGACCCCGCCCACATGTTATGGCATAATGACTTGTGCTGACCCCAGGGCATGACCTTCTTGACATGGGTCCTTATTATGTTCCCCAATCTTCGAGTGCTGTTGCTCCACAACACTTGACAATAAGTCAGAATTGGTCAATATTCATATTTTCATACCCTGATACTTTCATACTGTACGACTGTTGAAAATTGCCCTTTGTGCAGGGTTTCCACTGTCTTTTTGCTTCTGATCTCCGGTTTTGATTCTGTGCTGACATTTGTTTTGCTGGCTTTAGGACTCCGGGCACTTTACCACTGCTGACCAGTGCTAAAGTGCAAGTGTTCTCTGTCTAACTGTTATTTGTGATTGGTTTATCTGTGACTGGTGTTAGCAATGGGGCCTCCGGTTGGCAGTCAGTTTGCACTCTGTCCAGCCAGGGACCCTGGTCTTGTCAGAGCGATGGAGAAACACAATTAGATAACGCCTGCTTACCCCCTTGGTAGCTTAGCAGAAGTAGTCAGGCTTATATCAGCAGCAATATGTAAAATATTTGTACCAACACACACAGTAATACAGTGAAAATACTACAAGATGGACTCCACACCCATTTAGAAAAATAGGTAATATTTATCTAAATCAAACAAGACCAAAAAGACAAAAATCAAACATACACAAGTCAAAATATAAATATACATTTTCAAGAGAATAAGAGTCTTACTTAACAGCCTGTACACAGGGAGGGTGGAGGTGTCACAGAGGTGCATCTGCATACTGAATAGTCTTCCTGGGCTGAGAAAAGGGAGAGGCGGGGCACACCGGCATTTGTAAAGACTGTGCCCTGGCCTCACACAATATGGTTGTTAACCCCCCACTGATGTTTGGAGCCTATGCTGAAAGGAGAGAGGGGGCACTCCCAGAACCAGTTGTAACTGGCTGGAAACTCCTCTCCCTACCATTGTAAAACACTGTAAGAACTGACTATAAGTACAGGGGAATTTTTCCCACAATTTGGAGATTCTTGGAATCATCTTGGAACTGGACACCAAAGGCTGAAAGGACTCACCAGGAACCGCCATGGACTGCTGCTGCTGTGCTGACCTGTGACCTGCCTGGTCACTGTGAAGGACTTGCCACTTGCTGCCTTTCCCTTGTGCTGGCCTGTAGCTGGGCCCTCCACCTGAGGACCTTGTCTTAAGATTCTGCTCCCCAGGGGCAGGGTGCTGTGGCCCCTGCATCCATTTCTTCACGAGGGGTGCTTCTCCGTGATTGCGGCTGCCATAGCACTGATTGCAGCGCGCTTATGGAGCCTTGGGGGCTTGTATGCTCCTTGCTGCATTGTGCCCCTTTAAATAGGGTCACCGCAGCGGCCCAGGAAGCTGGAAGAACACTCGTGCACCGCATCGGGTGCAGGCGAGTGTCTGCTCGGGCCCCAGGAGTGGTCTGATCTTCTTGTGGCTTCACGGCAGGACCAGGGGAAGGCGCGGGGAGTGCCCCCTTCCCCCTGGCCTCTGCGTTAGGAGCAGGATGCTCCTTTTCTGCTGTTAGGTAAAACGGGCATTATTGTGGGCACCCCCTTGGTGGAAGGGCCAGTGGAGGCCTGGGGGGGCCCCCAGAGATTGGGGGTCCCAGGAGGGGCCTGTCATTAAACCGGAGGGGGTGCGTGGTGCCCCTCTCCTGCCCTAAGTTGTTTTTGCTGGCTTTGGCCCCCCTCATGAGGGCCGGTTGAGGCCCTGGGGGCCTCCAGTAATCACAGTCCCCAGAGGGGCCTGTCTATAAAAGAGAGGAGGTGCATGTCACCCTCCTCTGACCCCATTGTTCGCCTTCTAGGCACTGGAGGTGCCTTCATCCAACCAGGTGCTGTTTAAAGGACCAATATAGTTGCAATCCAAAGTTCTTTCTACAGACTTTTGTTTGATTCATATATTATCTACCTGTGTTTGATATTTTTACATATGTGTATGCAAATGTTCCTTTTATGGACATGCTTGCTAATATGTTTTTCTAACTTGCCATATGTTTTCTAATGTTCCTACTATGGGCATTTTATGATATTCTTATGACAAGTGCTGTGATGTAATAACGTGTTTTCCTGACTACTGCTTATGTTGCAGAATACTGAGTAACCTGTGTGTTATGTGTGACTACTGCTAGGTTGCAGAGTAACTAGTGTGTAACGTTCTGACAACTGCTAAGGTAGCAGGATAGTACTAATATGTGATGTTTGGTCTGATAATTGCCTTGTGTACAATACAGTATATTTTCATATAATCTGGTGTTGTGTTTCCTTTGTTGGGGGGATATTGCGTCACGTTTTGTGTGTGTTGTGCAAACGCTTTACACATTGCCTCTGGGTTAAGCCTGACTGCTCGTGCCAAGCTACCAAGGGCGTGAGCAGGGGTTATCTTGGACGTGTAACTCCCTTGCCCTGACTAGAGTGGGTAAGTTCTGCCTGGCTGAAGTGCATACCCTAGACAACCAGAAACCCCATTTCTAACATCAGTGTTACCAAAAATAAAGGTATTTATTTGGGTGACACAGTACCAAAAATATCTTAGAGACAATACTACTTCTGGAGGTAAGTTTTATACACAATACATACACTAGACACCAAAATTAGTAAATAGTCATAGAACAATATAAACAATAGGAAATACTATGGAATGCAATGGAAGAAAATAGGTCTAGAGGTAACACAAACCATATACTAAGAAAGTGGAATTCGAATTACAGTTTTGTGTTGGAAGTCGCCAACAAGCCTTGGCTATGACAAAAGGGTGTTTTGTGTCAAAATGGCGCTGGATGGACCCAGGAGGGACCTGGGGTCCTCAACTCTGTGAGAGGAGGAAAAGATGGCTATCAGCACTTTAGAGAGCCCTTAGGATGCCAGCCATCACCCCCGGGAGTTACAGGATCTGTGGACAAAGGAGGAGCAAAACGCAGTTGATGCAGAAAAACAAAAAAAGGTCCCATGCCTCCAGAGAACAACTCAGCGAGTTGAGCATCGCATGAATGAGTGCTGGGGACCTGGACCAAGCTGTGCATGAAGGAATTTCGTAAATAGTGCAAAGAGGCCTCAGGAGGTGAAGACGACGTACTACACAGGGGTACTATCGCTCTCAGGGAAGGCAAGGTTTTACTGCCTTCAAATTGGATCAGCAGGACCTCAGGACAGTCTATGTTGATGATGTCCACCCTCTGTGTCCTTAGGAGCACGCTCGTTGCTGTCAGAGGAGTCCAAGGGTACTGGTCGTCTTCTTGGAAGGTGCCTGATGGAGGAGGGGAGTGACTCCATTACCACACAGGAGATTTCTTCGGCCATTCTGCTCCAGGATGAAGACAGGGAGTCCTCAGAACGTGCACACCATAGAAACTGTTGCAGTTGCTGACTTGGTGCTGAGGTTGCAGAAGAAAAGTATCCCTTGTGGATACTTTGTTCCAATTACAGCATTTCTTGGAGCAGGCTGGGGTTGATCCAAGGTCAGAGGATGCTGAAGTAGTTGCAGAGGATTCCTGAAGGAAACGTGCAAGCAGAATCTGAAGATAACCCACAGAAGAGACCCTAAATAGCCCTGAGAGAGGGATTGGCTACCTTATCAGGTATGGACCTATCAGGATGGGTCTCTGATGTCACCTTCTGGCACTGTCCACTCAAAGCCCTCAAGAGTGCCTCCACACCTTTCATAGCAAGATGGCTGAAGTCTGGGACACACTGGAGGAGCTCTGGGCACCACCCCTGGGGTGCTGATGGACAGGGGAGTGGTCACTCACCTTTCCTTTGTCCAGTTTTGTGCCAGAGCAGGGGACAAGGGGTCCCTGAACCAGTGTAGACTGGTTTATGCAAGAAAGGCACCATGTGTGTCCTTCAAAGCATTTCCAGAGGCTGGGGGAGGCTACCCCTCCCCAGCCTGTAACACCTATTTCCAAAGGGAGAGGATGTAACACCCTGCTGTCAGAGGAAATGCTTTGTTCTGTCTTCCTGGGACTGGGCTGCCCAGACCCCAGGATGGCAGATCCCTGTCTGTGAGGTGGCAGCAGCTGTAGCTGCAGTGCAAGCCTCAGCGAGCTGGTTTGGCAGCACTGGGGGTTCATGGTGGAGCCCCCAGGATGCATTGAATTGGCTCCCCAATACCATATTTGGAATAGGGGGACAATTCCATGATCCTAGACATGTTACATGGCCACATTCAGAGTTACCATTGTGAAGCTACATATAGGTATTGACCTATATGTAGTGCACATGTGTAATGGCGTCCCCACACTAAAAGAATCTTGGGAAATGGCCCTGAACTATGTGGGGGCACGTTTGCTAGTGCAAGGGTGCCCTCACACTTAGTAAGTGAAGGTTAGACATATAGGTGACTTATAAGTTACTTAAGTGCAGTGAAATGGCTGTATTATAGTGTGTGCACTATTTCACGACGGCTGCAATGGCAGGCCTGTAAAAGAGTTTGTCTGAGTTCCCTATGGGTGGCAAAAGAAATGCTGCAGCCCATATGGATCTCCGGGAACCCCAATGCCCTGGGTACCTAGGCACCATATACTAGGAACTTATAAGGGGGGACCAGTGTGGAAATTTAAATTGGTAAATGAATTCACTAGCCTACAGTGACAAATTTAAAAGCAGAGAGATCATAAGCACTGAGGTTCTGGTTAGCATAGCCTCAGTTACACAGCTAAGCACTACTGACAACACACACATTAGACCACAAACTATAAGCACTGGGGTCCTGGCTAGCAGGATCCCAGTGAGACAGGCAAAACACACTGACATATAGGTTTTTTTCTATGAGTACTGGGGTCCTGGCTAGCAGGATCCCAGTGACACAGTAAAAACACACTGACACACACTCACAAACAGGCCAAAAGTGGGGGTAACCATGCTAGAAAGAGGCTACTTTTTCACACTCAGTTCTCCTTGGCAGAGGTTCGTCTTGAATCCAGAGTTATCTTGAAGAAATCTAAAGTCTGGGGTTTTGGGTCTACTACTTATACCATTTTCTGTCTTTGAAGTAGGCAAACTTCACAGGAAATTCTCTGTTGTTTACAGGATCCTGCCTTGTCCAGGCAAGGGCCCCATACACACACCAGAGGATGGGAGACTGAATTGTGTGAGAGCAGGCACAGCCTATTCAGGTGTAAATGAATACTCCTCCCTCCACTCTAGCTCAAATGGCCCCTCTGGATATGCAGGCTACACCTCAGCTCCCTTTGTGTCACTGTCTAGAGGAGATTCACAAACAGCCCAACAGGTAATGCCCAAACAGGCAGAGTCACAGAATGGTTTAAGTAAGAAAATACCTACTTGCTAAAAGTGGCATTTTCAAACTAACAATCTAAAAACCAACTTCACTAACAGATGTATTATGAAATTGTGAGTTCAGAGACCCCAAATCCATATTTCTATTTGCTGTCAAAGGGAAACTACACTTTAAGGATATTTAAAGGCAGCCCTCATGTTAACGTATGAGAGGGATAAACCTTGCAACAGTGAAAAACGAATTTGGGAGTATTTCACTGTTAGGACATGTTAAACACACCAGTACATGTCCCACCTTTATCATAAACTGCACCTTGCCCATGGGGCTACCTACCAAGGGCCAACCTTAGGGCTGCCTTAAATATATGGAAATGGAAGGTTTGGGAATGGCAAGTGGGTACTGATCGAATACACTCACATATAATGCAGTGGCCAGTCTGAGCCATGTTTACAGGGCTACTCATGTGGGTGGCAAAATCAGTGCTGCAGGCCCACTAGTAGCATTTGATTTACAGGCCTGTGCACCTCTAGTGCACTGTACTAGGGAATTACTAGTAAATCAAATATGCCAATCAGAGGTATACCTATCACCATTATATTTTCACATAGGGAGCACTTGCACTTTAGCACTGGTCAGCAGTGGTAAAGTCCCCAGAGTAACAAAAACAAAGTCCAGCACACAGTCAACAACCTGGGAAGCAGAGGCAAAAAGTTAGGGGAGACCACACCAAGGATGCCAGGTCTAACAATTGGCACATTTGTTTTACTAGTAAGCCCCTAGTATAGTGCACCATGTGTGCCCAGGACCTGTAAATGAAATGTTACTGTGGGCCTCTAACACTGATTGTGCCAACCACAGGTGTAGCCCTGTAAACATATATCGGACCTGCCACTGCAGTGTCTTTGTGTGCAATTTCAAACTGACAGTTTGACCTGAAAAGTGCACCCACTTCCAAGGCCCAAACCTTCTATTTTATTACATGTAAGTCACCCCTAAGGAAGGCTGAAGGCAGCCACATGGGCAGGGTGCAGTGTATGTGAAAGGTAGGACATATACTGGCATGTTTTACATGTCCTTATAGTGAAATACTGCTAAATTTGTTTTTCACTATTGCAAGACCTATCTCTCTCTCAGGGTAACATGGGGATTGCCTTGAAATATCTTCCTGGACAAGAGTGGTGGGAGGAGCTAACACTTGCACCTGAATGGGGCTGTGCCTGTCTTTACACAAAGCGCTTTTCAAACCCTTGGAGTGTGTCTAGTGCCAGGGCAGGAAAAGCAGGGTCTTGTACACTATGAAGACTTTTCTTTAAAGTTTGCCTACTTCAAAGACAGAAATGGACATAAGTATTGGACCTCTTACCCCACAAAGGTAGAATCCTTCCGGACTGAGGACATTTTGCCAGGAGGAAGAGATGGATGCAGTAGGAAGGACTACCACTCTGTCTGTTGCTTTGCTGTGCTGGCCTGTTACTTGCTGCTTCTCACCTGAGAGTAAAAGGACTGGACTTTGCTTTCTACATCCTGCTTCCAATAGTTCTCCAAGGACTTGGATTGAGCTTCGCTCCTGTTTAGAAGTCTCAAGGACATGAAAGACTTCTCTTGCTGAGAGTCCTAACTTGCCAAGGGGTTCCAAATCCAGTTGCAAGGCCCACGGGAGTGATTTCTGGTGTAACCAAGAAGAAACCATTCATATCAACCCCAGAGCGACTTCGGAACTGGTGCCTCTGTTGGACTGCGTGCACCAGAGTCATGATCCCTGCTGACTGCAAAGAAAGCGACCGACGCCATAGGGCCAACTCAGCGCCCCTGAACTCCTGCAACAGTGTGAGTCCTGAGTGCCGGGTCACTGATGTCCAAGACACCCGACTCTGCTGCAGCACTTGTGGCCCTGTGGTGTGATTACAATGCCGCAAAGTTGAAGTCTCACATCTTGACCTGCTGGACTCATCGACCCCGCCTTGTCATAAGGAACCAATGCCTCACCACCAACGCTACATCACCTACCCTGCAACCGCAAGGAACTAACGCCTCTCCTCATTGCCTAGCAGTAAGGACCCTATGCTTCACCTCCCTGGTAGCAGTAAGGAACCAACGCTGTACTGGCTGTTGAGACGCCTCACCTTCCTGACTCCGTTCAGCGTATTTGTTTCCTCATTTTCCAAGGTATTGGACTGTTGGGAATGACTCCATCAAGACGTTGTGATATCCCCAGTTGGAGCAATTGTGTTTCTGAGCACTATACTAGGATTAGATCTTTGAAAATGTATATCTTTGCTTGTATATTTTGGATTTATGTCATTTTTGGTCTTGTTTGACAGATAAATATTGACTATTTTTCTAAGCTGGTGTGCCGTTTGTTTGTGGTGTTTTTACTGTGTTACTATGTGTGTGTACAAATACTTTATACATTGCCTCTGAGATAAGCCTGACTGCTCGTGCCAAGCTACCAAGAGGCTGAGCAGGGGTTAACTTAGCTGTGTGACTCCCTTACCTTAACTAGAGTGAGGGTCCCTACTTGGACAGCGTGCAAAACATTGACAACTAGAGACCCCATCTCTAACAACGACTTATACCAGAGAGGGGTTGTCAAGTCCGGGGCTCAAATTTTAGTGCCCTTCCTTTTCCCTTTCCCTTATACCTCCAGACTCAGACCCTCTCCCCAGGGACTGTTTCCTTTCATCACGTTGCTTGGTTGCTTTACTCAACTCCTACACACTCATCACGGGTCCTCCTAGCTGACACCTCATTTAATCATATTTACCCATCACAGGCACAGAACCACCATTAAACAAAGTCAGTTATGACAAGCAAGACGACTCACTAGTAGTGATATATTATGTTGAAATCACTATCATTGATCATTCTGAATGTTACAAGGCTAGCTCACTACATTCAACACAAACATATATTACATTGTCTACAAACAAAGCAAGTAGACTATGCCCTCATTTAAGAAACACACATGTCTACACAACAATCAAAGAAAAAAAAAAGAAACTGGGTAGGTGTTTTTATTAACAAGCTAGCCAAGGTGACAAAGAAATTGGGTAGGTATTTTTATTAGCAGGGTAGACAAAATGACACATCATTCTCCTGTAGTTGCTCTAAGAAATGTGGCGCAGCAATCCTCATCGAAAACAGACACCCTTGTACGACCTTCAAACCTTGGTCAAATTATGTATTCAAGACAGAATCATTCCTTTAGGATCGATGTATGCCCCCAACACAGATACGACTCACTCCCTGGCATAACTTGCTAGACTCAAGACTGAATTTGGACAGACACTAGTTCTACTCTTAGGGGAATGGAATTTATCACTGGCCCTATTTATTGAGAGATCTGGATGTCCTGAAACCACCAATCGGTCACGCAATTTTGAAGAGGACCACACATCATTAGCTATATTGTGCCTATTACACCTAATGGATAGGGAGTACCCTTTCCCATCTAGCCCTCTCAGAACTCTGTCTCTTATAGCTTATTTGCTCCACCAAGGGTGACCAGTCTCTGATGAGACACACTGTGACATATTGGGAACTGGCCTCTCTGACCATAATCCAGTTTGATCGTCCCTTCTCCTGGGACGTCTGCCACCCCATCTGATTAAATGGCAGAAGAAAGCATTTGCTTATAAATTACCTGAAAACAATGAGCAACCTCTGCAACATGTTTGCCCCTACTTTGGTGACAAAGAAAGTGACACTGAGAGACTCAGCCTTAGCAAAGCATAGGGTCCCCACAGACTTCCCTCTACTGGAGACAACTATCAGTGATATCAACAGACATTATACAGTTGTGTGGACCTCTTGGACCCGAGTTGTTTCCCCTGTCTTAGTAGCTTTGTTTTATATTTTATATTTTACACATTTTAGCTGTATCACTTTTATCATTAACATTTTACTTAACCTTTTCTTGATATGTAATCAGAACATTTTGTTCAAGGCTAAGAATGCTGTACACAATATCCTGGTTCATGTGTTGCCCATTCAAGAGACAGCTTCTAACATCCAGGCATAGCATTACATCAGAACTGTGCTTCTAGCGGAGTGTGAGTTTATTATACAAGTGATGAACTGACACAGAAGGGGTAGAGTGGCATTCCAGCTGTGACCATCCTGGGACGAATGCTGTATCCGGCATGCAGCATCAATGACACTATTCTTCCAGCTTCCCATGGAGATTGCCATTCACACTGCAGGCTGACCCCTAGCACGATCTCCAGGTATGGGGCTGAGGCTAACCCCTCAGATCAAGTACACCTGCTGTACTCTCAGCATAGTCTTAGCAATAGGTAGGAACCTCTAGAACACACTTACAATGGTTGGATTTTTGATTGTCTTTACAATGTTCATAACGCTGGATACCTTGATTTGTTTCATCTGCCTAATTATCACTGCTTCTTCGCTTTATGCAAGATTGCAATTGTTTCAATTTATGTACTGAAATCTCATTTCATATACTTCTTGTGTCTTTGCCTGGGCATACATGAGTAATCCAGCAAAAGGGTGAGATCTTTTTCCACAACTGTCTCGGGGAGTGTCATATTCAGGTTGCTGTAATCACCTTCTACCCTGGTAGGTTCAAAGGTTCGGGTGAGGAATTGTGAGATAGCCTGGAATTGGGCTGACAGTTTCTGATGGTGTGGATGGACTCACTCTCCCACATTCTGAAGTCCTGTTTTTCTAATACACAGTTCTATTATCTTAGTAGAAACCGTATAACAGCACCACTTTCCCAACTCTTGCTCTCTGGAAGGAACTAGCCAAGTTGTGCCTAGCTGCGTTCTTCACAGAAGAAGTAGTGAAGGCCTTGGCCAAACTGCCATGGTGGAGATATGATCATAGAGAAAAGGTCAGGAGGCTTCTAGCTACACAACTTCATCAAGGAGAGTCACAACTGATCATCCTAGCAATTCATTATTCAAATGGAACTTTGTGAACTCACTATCTTGATGTTGTGGGTCATTTTACTTCCTACATTTCCTCCCTCTGCACCTTAGAATTTCATGTCACAACTGCTCAAATTAATGCCTTTTTTCCCATTTCTTCGCCACAATCTAACAGATGAGGGCTGCGCACTGCTTACAGAGAAAATAAAGGAAGAGGAGATACACAAAGCTTTCTCTGTCACACCTATTTATAAATCCCCTGGTGAGATACAATATCCTGGAGAGTTTTACAAGACTATTAAGGCCCTTCTAGTGCCTGCCCTAACTTGGACATAACAGGAAGTAGTGGAATCTTGCTTTCTAAGTGCCATATCTAAAGAAGCTACCATCGCCCTTCTCTTTAAGGAGAATGAGGAACTGCTGGAGTGTACCAGCTATCGACCAATCTCCCTAATTAATGTCAACTTGAAAAGTATTGTCAAGGTTATAAAAACTTGATTGATTTAAGTTATCTCCCAGTTGATTCACAAGTCGCTGGTCGACTTAGTGCCAGTTGGTGATTCCGTGACCACCTACAGTCAAAAGCACACCTCCTCTGGCAAACAAAGGAGGACTCTGAGAAAATGCTAGCCCTTTCATCATTAGGTTCAGTATGGGAAAGGGTGAGGATTTTATAGGAAAGGTTCCTATATGATTCCCCTACTGTGGAAATCAACACCAGAGACTTTTTGTCTGATACATTTGGGATGGGCCATAACACCCATCAGGGATGTTCACTGTCTCCATCTCCTTTCTTGCTCGCACTAGAACCTTTGTCAGTTGTCATTTGCCTTTCACATGATGTCTGTAGCATACAGTCTGGAATAGGTGAGATGCTGCTTTTATTATATGCAGATAATATCTTGCTCCTTTTTCTTTGCCTAAAGACTTTGCCAATAGCAGCCATGTCCATTATTGATGACCTCTTACACATATCTGTTTATAATATCAACTGGAACAAATGAGAAGCACTGTCTGTGTTCAAAGAGACCCCTAATGTCATGAGATGGGTCCCAAGGGGCCTTCATTACACAAGTTTCTCTTCTACAGTGGCCTCACACATATAGTGAAGGGTAATCTACCCCCTTCATTAGCTCGCAACACACAAGACTTCCTGAAGTGGGTGCATCTGAATCCTTCATTATGGCACAAGGAACAGGTGATAAAAATAACCATAACCCTTAGGTTCAACTATATTCTTGGCATGTTGTACCTGTGTTTCCTCAACAACTGATTAATGGGATCCTTCTAACTCTCACTGCTGCTCTAATACCTGTATGACTCAAAAGAGGCTCTGATATGGGTTCAACTGGGCTGTTTGAGCCTGTACCTTCCTGTTTATCTAACCAGTTCCCACTGGACAATGGCTCGATATCTGATTCTGAAAGTAACAACAGTAGCATGGTTTACAACGTGTAAATTTTTAGGCATCTCCCGAATCCTCCACAGTATAGCACCCCTGTGGTAACATGTCAATGCATATAGGAGATAAACCATTCTATAGGGCATTTTGGCACACAAGTGGACTGAGACATACAGATCAAGTGTAAGGTGGTGTGATCTTTAAATATGTCCAGGTATTAAAAGTTGAATTTGTTTTCCATTACGATAATTGGCAGGATCGTCAACTGGTCCATTGTCTTAACACCATGCAGGGTCCTGCACCAGTGGAGCTATACATTTCCTCCATATTACAATATCTGATACTCTGTTGTGTATTCAGTGGAGTGGTCCCTGGATTATATGGGGTTGCCATTAAAACCATGCACTCAGGCCCTTGCCTTAACATGACTAGGATTACGACAGACCCTCATAGGCAAGGACTAGTCACCTGAACACTGGGCAAAACATTTTTTCTCACCATGACTGGGTGTTCAGAGAGTGCAGGTTACAATTCCTGTATTTCAAGATGTTCAACCATCGTGGGAACTAAAATGGGCAAAGCTACTACTTCATACTCTTTGGGGGAAATATATGGCTAAAAATTGCAATTTACACCACATCCTCAGGTCTTTCCAGCATTATATTATTAGATTGAAGTGTAGTCACATTCAGAATGTTGGGCTCCATCGTTAATAACCCACTCCCCCAGCTAGCATTATTCCTTGATATATCTAATATACCTAACTTAAATGCGCATACTCACCACCGGGTGGCTACCTCATTAGCGGTGGCCAAAGTGTGCATCTTTAAACATTGGCCACAGGTCTCCACACCTACCTGCAATGAGTTACTGATTGAGCTACATACAGTGCCCACCATGAACCGACAATTTATAAACTTAACATCAAATTTGATATGTTTTAAAGGATCTGGGGAGCATTTGTGCCCTTGGAGGGGAGCACCACTTAACCCCGCCCCCTGAGCTTTTTCATTTGGCCCCCTGTTTTTTCTGCACAAAAATATAATAGTTTACCCTCTACAGCAAATTTCATTGGAGGCTTCTTCTAAAAGACCCCAATCCAGCACCGGGGGTCATTCCGCGCTAGGCAGTATGGCAAAAATAGTCTTGCCATATTGCGCTCTTTGGTATTTCTCACTTCTCCACAGGTGAACCCTATGGCTCCATATCACACCTCAACTTTTTTTTCTTATTACTTTTTCGTCTCCAGGTCTCCCGCGTATGCTAGTCACTCACTTGTCCATGGAACATCATATATTCACTTTCACTGATTATCCTTACATAAGCTGCTATGTACGTACATCACATATGCCTCACCCTTGTTCTGTTTTTTACTGTGCAATGGGCATGACACATATTTCAATGTCAGTTATTTCTCCCCAGGTGATACTGTAAAAATGTACACCTGAGGATTCTGGTTATGTATGTGTTACCTCGCTATAGGCATTCCAAGTTGTTCTGCAATCCTCCCTTTATTTACCCTGGACTTCCTCTCTCCTGTTCCCATCCAGAACCCTTTATGTGGGAGAAAAGCAGTTTTGGATCACAAAGAAAAGGAAAGAAAAATACCAAAATCTACTCACTTTCCTACCTACATCAAGGAGTGCAATAATATGTGAATAAAGGCAATAATCTTTGAATGTTAAATTACACATTCACAAGAACTAATCAAATATTTTCAGCAGTCTGCAAGGACCTATGAATCCTCTCCTGCTCTTATAAAATGGTATGAGTGGATTTGGAACTACAGTTTTCACTACCACATTTCCAAAACACACTTTAATAAAGAACATTTTTGAAAGCACTACTTCTGTTACAGCTGGTAATCCGATATCTTAAAGCAATAATTATACATTTATTTTCTTAGCAATGTCAACTTATTAACACGTTACATGTCTCACAACACCCATATTTGGGTTTGTGGTACTTGAAAAGGAAGTCACCCTCTCCAACTCACGAGAGAGTCACAGGACTGCAATGGTGTTTCTATTGGAGCAACAGTGGATGTGTGAATCCAACCAAAATCACCAATCTCTCCATACTAGGCTTGGGTGAAAGTTTAATTTTTCTTGAGTAATTGGAGCAATTTCGATAATTTTGTGTTACTCCTGTAACACAAAATTATAGAAAATTACATAATTATCCCCATTAACACAATTTTGCATAATTTTGGGAACAAATATCTATCCAATATCACAGAAGCCCCTCCTGTTCTGTTGTGCAAAATGATCCTCAAGTCCATTTTAGATGCAAAAACCGTTTATGCTAAGACAAAAAAATGCTAAAGGCAGGGTTAAGTTCCTGGAGCTACTCTGTGTAATCTTCCATAATTTTGCTTTAATTATAGTACAGCAAGGTATATGAGTCACAAACACCCATACTGGATACTCTTAAGTCCTTAACCTGTAGAAAGAAGGAGTATTTTCTTGGGAACGCCCCAAGTTGGGTTTCTCTCTTGCCACTGAGAGAAGGAATGTTGTGGTGAGAACAATATTCCATTGCAAAAAAACTGGACAAAGCCAGGAAGCTGTAGGTACAACTCAAGGACAGCCCTCTTCTCAAATACAGCCAGATAATGATGCTGCGGAAGTAGCAACTGTATCAAGGGCCACTGATACTCCTTACTCTGAAGAGAATCTCTGGTGTGGAAATAATTACACACTCCTCAGGACAGAAAAAAGTAAACTTGCACTTTATGTGACAAGGTCTCGCAGTGCTAAACACATGAGAATGTACTCTGTAGGCACTAGTGGCATGATGCACAATCTCAGAGCCATGGTGGCAAGTGCATATGCAGAGGCTGCAATGGGAAGAAGGATAGAAGGAAACCCTGTCATCAGAGGTTCTACACATAATAGAAGAATTAGAAGTTCTTTGATTACAATTTTGCTCAATTTATTCTTCCAATAATTTGGTTTGAGGTTTTGCATAGAAAGGGGTGAGCAGTTATCTACAACCTTTGTGCAGTTGTATGGTTCATGTTAATAAACAAAGAGAAGCAAACATGGGGTAAGAAAATGAGAAAGGAAAACTGACCTTAGTACATCAATATAAGTTCAATATTCATGCACAATTGAGATTTTTATTAATGCAGTTCCAACCAACTGTGAATAATTGTAACAGCATGCATTGTGAACCAATGTCCCAATGGGCTAGGGGTAGCTCGAGGATCCCGTTTAGATAGGTAAACCAAGTGAAAGGGGATAGAAGAAACCACTAGTGGGGTGCGGAAGAAAACATGTATTTGGGTAGTGGTTTGGGACTGGGAGGAATGATGGAGCTAGTAGCTTAGACACCAGCAATGCATCGTGACTAGGTAGTGGGGCTAAGGCATGGACAAATATGCATGATTAGGGAGAACAGGGGTGGGGTGATGGTAAGAGGGATGTTTCATATTCTGAACAATGTCTCAGGAGGTAGGGAAAGAGGTAGGTGAATGATGGTGGGACAACTCAAAGGTGTGTTAGTAGATGTAAGGGGGATCTTTGGGTGCGACATGAAAAGTTTCCAGTGCCTCTAGATCTTCAGAGGAGGAGTGATAACAAGGTTATGTAGTCTGGTAAATGAGCAAGGGGATCATTGGTAGTGAGGTCCCAGAGCTGTGTGAGCTGCAGCAGTGGGGTATTTACAAAGTCATCCGGCCTCTTCCCAGTGTAACATCAAGCTTTCCACCTCCCCAATGCAGCATTGCTCTTGCCACTGGAGCAGGGTCGGGGAATGTTGAGCTCTCCAGTGAAGGGTTAACAGACATTTTGCCAGTCAGAGACCTAGATTAGGGAAACTCATTCTGACGTTATGCTTTTTTCCCTTTTTCCCACTACAAAAGAGACACAGAGCTGTCGCCTCCCAAGTGTTTAATGTAGTCAAGTTCTGTGTTTGTTGCTAGTGTGTTGTGTACTGTTTGCCAGTAAATAGTTATGGTGAGACAGGTCCAGAGCATATGGTTTATATCAGCTGTCTGGGTTTGGCACCTAGGGCTCATTTGGGTTGCTGCTGGAAACATGTGCTTTATTCTGAGTAGTGTGAGATCTGCCCTGTGTATTACTGTAGACTAAATATTTTTGAAACACACGTTTCTAAAAACTTATTTGGGGGAATTCAAGGGGCTTTGGACCATTCCATATTGTGCAGTGGTCTAGCAAAGTCTTCCCCCCCAGAGCTGTTGAAGTTGTGCCAATGCAGGCCCAGTGTGCCCCCTTGTGGCTCGGTACAGCCATGCTATTTAGTGATGTCCCTCCCCATTATGTATATTGTGTGTATTGTCACATGGGTGGATGGTTCTTCATATTTCAGTTCCCACAGGGACCGTAATGTCACCACAGTAGTAATTGATCTGGGGAAACACCGTAGTCTTGTTGTAGTTGGTCAAACATGAGGAGCTGAGCATTGTGGAAGAGCTCACCCACTGTGCCTATGGCGTGTTCATGCCAGACTGACAGTTGATAAGCCATGAATGGTCCTACGGATCCAGGGAGGCCCTGGAAGGGAATCATAGAAGAGTAAAAAGGGATGTGTTTTGTCAGTTGAGCAATTTGAGATAAGCATTTACTATCAACACATTTGTGAAGAGACCCGTTGGTGCAGTTTGTGATGGGGAAGAGGACCATCCTCTGTGTGTCCTGGCAGGCTTGGCACATGAGCAGCTGTCTGGGTCTATCCCCTGTTGCATCATGCTTGGTCATATATTGAGAATATTTAAAGCAACCTAAATGCTCTAAGAGAGTGGTGTAGTGCACCTTAACTTCCATGAGAGCCTGGTGGTTGGTATCGTCTGTTAGGGGGTAATTATCAAATGCCATCACCCTGGCCTTGGCTCCTCCAAGAGTGCTGGTTAATTCCCTGTACACACCAGAGATGTGCTGAATGCAGAATTCCCATGGGACCACTTTGAAGGAGTTCCATTCAACAGCTCGGAGGTGACAGGGTCTTAGTTGGTTTGAAAATATTGGGAAATGTGGGTAAGTTGTGAATTGCAGAATACCTGGTTGTGTAGTATGTCCTTGAACAGCCACCTGGTGGTGACTGAAGGGTGTGGTACTCCCCATTCAATGTGTAGTATGTGAGTGGTATGGTCTGACAGAACAAGACCCAGGTAGTCCAAATATATGAGGTGGGGGATTAGTTCCAGGGAGCAGAGGAATCGGTCCAGGCGAACATGTAGTTTTGAGGGGTCAAATAGTGGAAATATAGGCACTAATGTGGGTTATATGTTCTCCAGGCATTCAAGAGGGAGTATTGGTGGATCCATTGGGAAAACTGCCTCAAGTGTTGGAGGGTGGGGACTTGCAGTGGGGGAGGGGGAGAACAGTCGAGGGAGATTTCAAGTATTTTGTTGTATTCACCTCCTAGTGTCTGAGGAAGTCCCACCCACCTGGTCAATACCCTTGAGAGTGTGGCTCAGAATGATGCATATTTGAAGTTAGGGGAGTATATGCTACCTAGTATGACTGTCCAGTAGGCCTTCCACAAATACATATCATGATGGTAGGAAAAGGAAGTGGGAAAGCACAAGGGATTGTGAAAGGTTTCCTGTGCTACATGAAGGGATGGAGTGAACAACATACTAAAACATTTTAACAGGAACCAAAGCCTGCGGTTGGGAACCACAAGCCCAAACACATGCTCATTAAGCCAGAACATGTAAAGGGGTTTGGAGGTAGACTTTTGGTTAAAGGTAGAGATAGGGGGCTATCTGGTGATAGATGTGCAATCAATTTATATGTCCCAGCGGGGCAATCGGCCCTCTATTAATTATTCAGAAAATCAGTTGATTGAGAAAGAGCGTCAGGCATCATAGTGTGGGAGGATATGAGGAAGGAACATGTAGTAAGATGAATCCAGTCAGTTGCCCTGGGCTCTGAATGGAGCATACATTCTAGTTGAATTCAGTCCTACTGAGGGAGCTGTGTCATGATCCAGGTGTGTGTACTTAGAGGAGATTGTCCATGGATTGTGGTGTCACCGTGGATCCTTTCAGTATGCCCATGTGACCAGAGTCCTCTGAGGCCATTTGTTGGAGAGGTGAGAATTGTCTAAATATATTTACTGCAAACATTACATTGACATTATCAATGATGTTATCAAAGATGTCATCGGTGTTTTATTATGGGAGGAAATTAGCAGTGCATGGTGTGGGTGTGAGTTATAGTTACCTTAGGGAATGAGTTTTGTTTACTTGAAATAACTCTAACTATAACATATGAATCTCTCTGGTTTTGTACATTTGTTATGTGAGCCTAACTGTAACACCCCATAACCTTTTTTTTAAATTAATTTTTATGTTTTTTTAATTCTATTTCCTAACTATTATTTCTCTGTAACCTTTGTTTTTTCATTGAATTTCTATTTTTTTATGTAAAGTGATTTTAATTACTTTATGTTGATCCAACCACCGTCTTCAGCTGTGTGCAACGGGTTTGGCCACTGGGCCTGCAGACAATCTCCTATAACCATACAATCCTGTCCCATGTACAGCCTCCGGCCATGAGCAGCAGGGGTTGGATGCAGGGCCTGGCCTATAACATCTCTGTAACCTTTGTATTTTTCAGTGACTGTATGACTGTATTTATGAGTGAGTTGGCACCTGAATGACTGTGTCAGTCAATGACTGGCTGTGTAAGTGGCTTTATGAGTGAGAGAGTGGCTGCTTGAGTGGCTGTTTAGTTAACTGAGTTGGTGTGTGAGTGGCTGTATTGTAGAGTACAATTTTTGGGTCTGTGAGTGAATGTGTGAGTGGCTGTATGGGTGTGTGAGTGGGTGTGTGAGTGGTTGTGTGAGTATGTAAGTAGGTGGGTGAGTGGGTGTGTGAAAGCTGTGTGGGTCTGTGAGTGGATGTGTGAGAGGTTTTGAGAGTCTGTGAGTGGGTGTGAGATTAGCTGCCTGGGTGTGTAATTGAGTGTGTTAGTGGCTGTATGGCTGTGTGAGTGGTGTGCAAGTGGTTGTGTGAGTGTCTGAGTGGTGGTGTGAGTTGGTGTGTGAGTCTGTGAGTGGGTGTGTGAGTGGTTTTGTGGTACTGTGAGTGGGTGTGTAAATGGCTGTATGGGTGTGTCAGTGGTTGTGTGAGTGTTGTAAGTGGGTGTGTAAGTGTGTGAGTGAGTGTGTGAGTAGGAGTGTGGATCTGTGAGTGAGTGATGTTTTACAGGTTTTTGATTTGGTGAGTTTAACTGATTTGATCATGCTGGGGCAGGATGGAGAACCCTTTATTGATAACACTCAGTTACAGTCTATGCTGGATTTGAATGAAGGGGCAATGTGAACCCTAGACCAAAATTGAAATGTATCCCTCCAGGTATACATGACAATATAGAGGTGTTCTCCAAATTGCTGATAATGGAGATGAGGAAAATACAAAGGATGTGTAAGAAGGGAAAGAGGTACACTAATGAATAAAAATATTTAAGCACGTTATGGACTAAGGGGCTAACAGAGAATATTGTGTGGTCCGGGCTTCAGATAAGGGGGCAATGTAGTCTTATGGACCAAGGAATCTTATATGACAGAGGCATACAAGCAATTAAATGATGTAAAGTGTTATACTAGAATAACTAGAGATATGTTCTCTATTAATAAAGCAGTGTACTGCAACTACACAAATAGAGTGCTGAGACTTCTCTGCAAGTCATGTGGAGTCATTCAGGGATACCATATATATATATATGAAGACCAGTTTGGCAGCCCTCCCCTTCCTGCCTTACCATCTGTTGAGGGGAGATCCCCTCCTACAGGCACATCTCTTTGTGTGAAGCCAGGCCACTTCATACCTGCTCAAGGCAGCCTGGCCAGGCTGCCAGAGGCTGGCCAATCAGAGCACAGCAGCATAAACAATGCAGGGCTGAAGTTGGCAACTTTTCAGGTAAAGTTTAAAACTCTTTACCTGAACAAGTTATATTAAATCCCACAACTGGAAGTTGTGGGATTTATTATAACAATTAATTTGATACCAAACTCTTTGTATCTGTCACTTAAGGGGACTTTTAAAATTAAAATAAAGTCTCCCCATTCTAGCCTACGAAGGCCATTCAATACAATGAGGGAAAAGCAAATGTGACTGTTTTTACCTCACCAGGGCTTATAAAACTATGTTTATAAGGTCTCTGCTTATAGTTACATGGCACCCACACCTACGGGCACATAGGGCACACCTTCGGGGTGACTTATAGATAAAAATAAGGTAGTTTAAGACTTTGTAACTACTTTTAATTCCAAAGTCAAATTTGCATATAACATTAATTTAAAAGCAAGGCAGGCCTGCCTTTAAAATGACACTGGGCACCTCAGCAGTGCACCTGTGGGTACACTACATATGCTATGGTCCCTAAACCTACATGCCCTACCATACACTAGGGACTTATAGGTAGGTTGACTTAGCCAATTATAATTAGCCTAATTTGCATATCCACTTTACACAGAGCACTGGCCCTGGGACTGGTAAGCAGTACCCAGGGCACAGCCAAGAATCAATAGCCACCAGTACCTGTACAAAAAGTGTGGGGTGACCAGGGCAAAAAGGAGGACTTTCCTACAATGAGATTTTACGACCAATGTATTAGTACATATGGCCCCTGATATCCACATCAAACTGATTTGAACCAATATGTCATTGTTGTCCATTGTGTTAATTGACTCACAAATACTTGCAAAAGCAGTTATGTGGTACCGATGTTAAAGGTAAAACAGGGACAATTAAGGTCTCTGGCTCCATATAATAGGTTAAGGACAGGACATTTAAGTTAAAAAGGTTTCCATAATTCCTATTTTCTGTCTCGAAAATCCAGCATTATCTCACTGTTGATCAGCAGTGGGCGGTATATAGGCCCATGAGCAGAGCACTCATATTCTCCCATCTTTCATTCCAAAAGAGTTATTGAATGGGGAGAAAGTCATTAGAGAAGCAAGGTAAGTGGAAAGTTATAAGAACAAAACTTATCACAAATGTGAATATATATTTTGGTGAACGGTGTAGGATAAATCAACTTTCAGACATGCATCATACGCTCTTATTATATTGTAAAAGAATAATTGCCAGAAATTAATGTTAATGTGCGGGAAATTATCCCTTCCTGCTCATAAATAATCATTTGAAAATGACGCTTCAGCACTTCGGTGTGTACTGCATTGTGCAGCACACACCAAAGTGCCAAAGCGCATTAGTGATTGTTTATCTGCAGGAAGGGACACATTCGCGCACATAAACAATCACACCCCTCAATGCAGACATCCTTGCACGATGGGGGGGGACCAGAGCTACATGGGTCCCATCAATGGCACCTATTATGTTGGGGATATGTCCAAGGGCATAGACGTCACCTTTAACTATAGGCAAATCCTCCACCTGAGGGAAAACGATGTAGCTCTGCATGTGTTTCAGCAGGGCAGACAACACTCTGGACAACACGTTGGAAAACATAGGTTGGGCCATCCCTGATGCCATGGCCACTGTTGTTTGAAATGACCCACTTGCAAGGAAATGGAGCACTGATAGCACCTGCACTTGAGGGGGGATCCCTGTGGGATGGCGGATTGCTGACATCAGGTCAGGCTCCAACTGGGCACACAGTTCCCGGATTGTGGCACAGTCAAACCTGTAGGTGATGATCAAATGTCTTTCCTCCATTGTCGACAGGTCCACCAGTGGTCGGAACACCGGAGGATTCCGCCATCTCCTCACAATTCCCAGCAGACGGTGCCTAGGAATGACAGCAGCGACCACAGAGTCAAACAACTCAGAGGTATGTACCCACTGTCTACCCAGAACACCATTCATACACAAAATGTGGCCTGTACAGTATTTGTGCTGTGGGACAAGGCCTAAGTCTGTGTGACGCAGTTGGTAATTAGGGCATGTGGGCCCCTGAAATGGCGGCTGCCTGACCTCTAAAGTGGGAGAGGACTTACACTGCAAGTGCTGCTGTGACCTCGGTCTGGAAGAGACAATGGCTCATGCGTCTGGGGAAAGGGCCCCTGCCTTCACTGCAGAGGAGTTGGAGAAGCTCGTGGACGGGGTCCTCCCCCAGTACACGCTACTCTATGGTCCTCCAGACCAACAGGTAAGTCCACAGGGAGCATGTTGTATGGGCTATGCCTGTGTGGGGAGGGCTGGTTGTAAGGATGAAGGGGGCACAGTTCTGCGTGCATGAAGGACTGTAAATGCATGTGCCACATGGCAAGGGTAGGGATGTGGGCCACTCACTTAGACGGTGCAGTTGTTAATGACTTCTTTTCTTCCCCTGTACATGTCATGTATGTCAGCGCCCACCAGAAGAAGGATATTTGGCGTGCCATCACCAAGGACGTCCGGACCCTGGGGGTCCACCACAGATGGAGCACCCACTGCCGGAAAAGAAGGGAGGACATTTGCCGCTGGAGCAAGAAGATGCCGGAGGCTCCGCTGGGGATGGCCTCTCAACGTGGGAGGGGTGCCCGTCGAACAATGACCCCCCTGATGTTCCGGATCCTGGCGGTGGCCTACCCTGAGTTGGATGGGCGTTTGAGGGCATCACAGCAGACACAAGTGGGTGAGTACAACATCATTCAGCAGACTTCACGCAGTGAAGGTGTCTGGGTGGGGGGGAGGGCTGTGGGTTTCCCAAGGCCAGGGCGAGTTCCGTAGGCTAGGACCCTCCGTAATGCAGGCCATGTGGCACCCCACCCCACCTCTGTAGAGTGCAAAGTATAGGTATTCATGCCCCTGTGACATCTATGTGAACAGATATTGACCATAGCCATGCAGGCCATATCCCAGGAATTGCATCTGTAGAGCCCAACAGCGCGACATAGTGCAGGGGGCTGCTGTGTCTGTATTGTCCGCCAACGGTAGCGGTAAGCCATGCACTCAACCTGTCTTTCTTCTGTCGTCCCCCCCTTTTTGTGGTCTCCCTGTTCTTGTGTGCATCAGCATCATCAGGCAAAGGTACAGTGGCACCGGAGCACGGGGGAGCTGCATCCCACATGGCCATGGAGGCCCACACCACAGACTCAGAATACACCAGTGGGAAGGAGGGTGAGGGGAGCACCACGGCGGTCACAGGATCTGCAACCAGCGACACAGACTCGTCCTCCGATGGGAGCTCCCTTGTGGTGGCGACAAAATGTGTGCCCCCCACTTCTACAGGTACAGCCGCCACCCCCCTACCAGCACCGCCCTCCCAGCAGCCCCTCAGCCTTTGCCCCGTGCCCGCTCACCCGGGAGGGTGGGCATCACCTTCGCCCCAGGCACCTCAGCCCCTGCCCCTGTCACCTCTGCTGCCTTCACTGAGGAGGCCATTGACCTCCTCAGGTCCCTCACTGTTGGGCAGTCTACCATTTTGAATGCCATCCAGGGTTTAGAAAGGGAATTGCAACACACTAATGCATTCCTGGAGGGCATTCATTCTGGTCAGGCTTCCCTTCATCGAACCCTGCAAACTCTGGCCTCAGCACTGATGGCAGCCATTGTCCCTGTGTCTAGCGTCCCCCCCTCAACTTCCTCCACCCCGACCCAATCCCCTGTACCTCAGCCTGTCCCAAGCACACCTACAGACCAGCATGCACACACGTCAACACACAAGGGAAGCTCAGGCAAACATAAGCACCACACATCCCACAGGCACTCATGCAAGCATCACACACATACAGACACAGCAACATCCACTGCCTCCACTGTGTCCCCCTCCTCGTCATCTCCCTCCTCCCTCCCAGTCTCGTCTACACTCACACCTGCATGCATTACCACTACAGCCACTACGTCCCTCTCCAGCACACCCACCACCACACCCCGCTCACGTGCACTCACCACCCCCACTCCCATTTACACGTCCCCTGTGTCCTCTCCCAGTGTGTCTGTGGTGCCCCCTCCGAAGATACACAAACGCAGGCCCACACCCACCCAACAGCCATCCACCTCACGACAGCCTCCAGCCCGTGCACCTGCACAAAACTTACACCTCCTACAACCACCACCTGTTCCTCCACTCCCAAACCCCCTCCATCTACCCGTCCTAGTGTCTCCAAAAAACTTTTCCTGGCCCCCCTTAACCTATTTCCCACCACCCCCCTGTTCAACTCATAGGTCCCGTACTAGCACCTCAGCCAAAAAAAATCTGGGACCAGTGGTGCCTGTTGTTACAGGTATGTCGAGTGCACCGGCCACCAGGACAGCCAGTGTGGCACGGAGCCACAGCACAGCCAGTCCTCCCCCTGTGAAGCACCAGAAGTTGGACAGTGCCCGGCGGGAGAGGGGGAAGACTCCAGCCAGCAAAGCCGCTCACAAGGGTCCCGGGGGGAGTGTTGACTCAGCTGTGACTCCTCCCAAGGTGGGGAAGGGGCAGAAGAAATCTCCAAAGTCTGGGAGGAGCAGCACGGCGGAGAGGACCACCATCATCCCCTCTGCCCAGGAGGCCACCACCAGCCCCATCGTCACTGGCTAGGAGGCCACCGCCAGAGTCACTGCCCAGGAGGCCAGCCCCATCGTCACTGGCCAGGAGGCCACCGCCAGAGTCACTGCCCAGGAGGCTAGCCCCATCGTCACTGGCCAGGTGGCCACCGCCAGAGTCACTGCCCAGGAGGCCAGCCCCAGAGTCACTGCCCAGGAGGCCAGCCCCAGAGTCACTGGCCAGGAGGCCACCACCAGCCACAGCTCAGCTGGCCAGGAGGGCCCGCAAGCCACAGCACAGCTGACCCATGAAGGACTGCCAGCCACAGCCCTGCTGGGCAATGAAGGACCGACTTAGCAAGCACCGCTGAACAGGCCAGGGACCGCTGAACAGGGCAAACACCGCCATGGAATGCACCGCTGAACAGGTCTGACACTGTCAACGTGAGCCCCGCTGAACAGGCCAGGGACCGCTGAACAGGGCAAAGACCGCCATGGAATGCACCACTGAACAGGTCTGACAATGGCAACGCAAGCACCACTGAACAGGCCAGGGACCGCTGAACAGGGCAAAGACTGCCATGGAATGCACCGCTAGCCCATTTGCGGCAGGGGCAGTGACACAACTGGGACCGTCACAGGATGTGTGCTGCACTCTGGGCACCAGTCCCCCTCCAGAACCAGTGGAGACTGTTATCCACTTGAGAGACTGTGACTTTGCAGTCCCCAGGATGGTACAGTGGGCAAACCACCCACTGTAGAGAGTTGAGAGACTGAGGGGCATATTTATACTCTGTTTGCGCCGGAATTGCGTCTTTTTTTTTGACGCAATTCCGACGCAAAACTAACTCCATATTTATACTTTGGCGTTAGACGCGTCTAGCGCCAAAGTCCATGGAGTTTGCGTCATTTTTTAGCGCGGACACCTACTTTGCATTAATGATATGCAAGGTAGGCGTTCCCGTCTAAAAAATTTACTCCGAGGCATGTGCGCCGTATTTACACTCCCGGGCAAAAATCAAGCCCGGGAGTGGGCGGGTCAAAAAAAATGACGTTCAGACGCTTTTGCGTGGTTTTTTAGCGCCTGGTCAGGGCAGGCGTTAAGGGACCTGTGGGCTCGGAAGGAGCCTAGAGGTGCCCTCCCATGCCCCCCGGGACCCCCCCTGTCACCGTTGCCCACCCCAGGAGGACGCCTAAGGATGGAGGGACCCATCCCAGGGA
The DNA here is from genome assembly GCF_031143425.1 of Pleurodeles waltl. Lineage (NCBI taxonomy): Eukaryota > Metazoa > Chordata > Amphibia > Caudata > Salamandridae > Pleurodeles > Pleurodeles waltl. The sequence goes on from NC_090447.1 coordinate 921,343,770, forward strand.
ACATAAGGTAAGTTCAGGTAAGTAATTTTTTTTTTTTTTGTGGCATAGGGGGGGCCTGATTTGTGCCCCCCTACATGCCACTATGCCCAATGACCATGCCCAGGGGACAGAAGTCCCCTGGGCATGGCCATTGGGCAAGGGGGCATGACTCCTGTCTTTGCTATGACAGGAGTCATTTCAATGGGGGTTGGGAGTCGAAAAAAATGGCGCAAATCGGGTTGAGGCAATATTTTTGCCTCAGCCTGACTTGCCCCATTTTTTGGCGCCCAAGCTCCATATTCCCCTACGCCGGCGCTGCCTGGTGTACGTCATTTTTTTTTACGCACACCAGGCAGCGCCGCCGGCTAACGCCGGCTAATGTCATTGAATAAATACAGCGCCTGCATGGCGCTTCAGAATGGCGTTAGCCGGCATTAGGTTTTTTGACGCACAACTGCGTTGGCGCAGTTGTGCGTCGAAAAGTATAAATATGGCCCTGTGGCTTTGCACTCCCCAGGATGGTACAGTGGGCAATCCACCCACTGCAGAGACTTGAGAGACTGTGGCTTTGCACTCCCCAGGATTAAACAGTGGGCAAACCACCCACTGTAGAGACTTGAGAGACTGTGGCTTTGCACTCCCCAGGATTGAACAGTGGGCAAACCACCCACTGGAGGGACTTGAGAGACTGTAGCTTTGCACTTCCCAGGATACATCAATGGGCATGGAGCCCCCTCGTGGATCTGGTGTGGTGCACTCATCCGGCTGAGGTGCCTCCCCTTCCCCCTGAGGTGCCTGTTGTATTTCTATCTGATGCCCCTGCAGTGTTCTCTCCGTTTTGATCAGGTATCTTGTGTGGGCCTCACCCATGCATTTTGGGCCCAGTGGTCCACGGACAATGAATGGTGCATTACCTGCACTACTAATCGTGGTGTATATTTGGTTTAATGTGTATATATATATATATATGTATATATTTGCTTACTGTATTTTGATCTATTACAATGGTTCAACTCATTTCCTTTTGTCTTTGCATTCTTCCGGGGGGGCTTGGGGGGTGTTACTGTAATGTATAGATATGCATTGGTGTGTGTGTTGTAGTGGGTGAGGGTCGGGGTTGCGATGTTGGTTGTGTGTGTCCCTGTGTTTTTGCCTCCCCTATGTTGTAGGTGCAGTACTCACCGTGGTCTTCGCCGCCGGCGTTGATGATCCTCGTATAGGAGCAGGAAGACTATTGCTGGCAGAATATGGAGTTCCGGCTCCATGGTGTCGTCGTTCCTTGTGGAGTGTGTAGAGGTGAGCATTTTCCCTTTGAAATGGCTGTTTCCGCCGTGTTTTTATCCGCGGTGAATCCGCCCCGGAAAAGGTGGCGGATTGGTAGGTTGTGAAACTGTGGGCGGTACATTGTCCTCCACCTGTCTGTTGGCGGTGACCGCCGCGCTGTTTGTCTGTACCGCCGTGGCGGTCAGAGTGTTAAAGTGGCTGTCTTTGTTGGCGGTTTCCGCCACGGTCATAATTCCATTTTTCTTACTGCCAGCCTGTTGGCGGTTTTACCGCCGCTTTAACACCGTCCACCAGGGTTGTAATGACCACCATAATGTGCTACTGGTGAACATTGAGCAACTAATATGCACAGTGGTTAAACACAAAGTAATTGGTCAAACACAATTAATAGCATCACATTCCACCCTATGACCAATTAATTTTTGTTTACATACCTCTTATTTCAAACAAAAACAAAAAACAAAAACACCAATACAAAAAACATTATAAGCAAATCAGATTTGAATGATCAAAGCAATCACTGTAAAGCAACGGAAGTGGATTAACATATTGATCTCATTAACTTTCACATCAGATACATCTACACAGAAAAGTGTCTCTAAAACAGCAAGTGGATGTAGCATGAGTTCTACTCATGTAAAGGTACACGGTCCACCTGAAAGGTTTGCTGGAATGTAAGTGAAAGTCAGAGTTCCACACGAAAAAACACAGTTGCTTAGTTCCAGTGGAAGAATGTAATCAAACAAGTTGAACTTGAACTGAAGGCGCCATTTGCGCAAAATGGATCCATGGGGTTTGTACTTTACTCAATCAGGTTCAGGTTGGGGGTTTGATCCCTGCCCCAACCCCACACGCACACACCCGAAGGGAGACCACACAGCACACTCATGGTCAGTGGCGAAAAGTGGTAGGATCTGCAAAAGAAAAAAGTATGACTTTTCTTGCAAATAGCATGTGTCATCTGAAATGTGCCCTTCCTCTTCCTTTCCTTGTTTTATAATCAGCAGGACGTTTTTGGGGCCCTTTTTTATGATTTTTGCAGGTTATGGAGGGTCATTTGGGGCTTCAACCCACACCTCAGCACTGAGGTTTTTATCTGCTGCACCACAGCTTCCCTTTCTTTGCAGTGTCAGAAGGGCTGGGGCAGACTCCTCCTTTATAAAACCTCCATTCACTGCACTCATGACAAGTTGGGCTCATTCTGTCTCCAATCTGTATGAATGAATCAGATTATTTTCTAGTTATCAGCATAATTTTGATTACTCCTTGGTAATCTGCAGCAATCACTCCCCCTAAAACCTGATTTGCCATATCTGTCCTGGTAACTTTCCTCTCCCCAACTGCTCTGTGACTGTTTGTGGGACAGATTGCTGTTGTGCATGCTGACAAATAGGAATCACAGTTTTTATCAAATCTAGGGTAATGTGCATCTCTCTAATCTCTGCCCACCTGTAAGTGGCTTTTTCTTCCAGATGTCTACATTTCTGGTGCACCCACTTAGCCATCCCCACTAAGTCAGATTTCTGGGTGGACACTTCTCTACTTTTCTCTTTAACATCTGCAAGGGAATTGAACCAGTTATGTACAAGCCATGTGGAAAACCAAACGGCTAAACCATTGGCAGTGAACCAAGAATCAGTGTAAAAAAGACACATATCAATCAGCTCCTGCTTTAAAGTCTGACACACATTGTACAAATGTGTTCTGTCTCCTCAGCTAGACAACAACTCTTCAGCCAATGAATCATTAGTCAAACATGTTTTTTATCCTCAGGGTACACGAATTCAAATGGCGCACTCAATTTCACTGGTGACTCTTTTACCTGTGGTACTCCCTGCACCCTCTCCACATCCTGAAAAGGGGCTTGTGGCACCTGTTCATGTAGGGCTGCAGTGACTCTAGCCCTGTCTTGCATGTACCAGATCCAGTGTATGATACTAGCCTCTCCTAAACTGTGAGATTTAGGTGAACTCATCACCCACTGACAACAAGTCAAAAGCTTACTCCAAAGTTCCAGGGGCACTCTTGTCTTCCCCTGTTCCTGATTTACATGTAAATCAGTGTATCCCTCATGCACTGTGCAGAAACCTAAAGTCTGAATTATTTCATTTGCCAAATCAAAAGCGCGCAGCTGCTCATGTTTTTTCCTAGTTACTTTGTACCAAAGTGTTAAGATTTCACTCAGATGAGGGCTATACTGTTTCCAAAAATCAAACAAGCTCATGAAACTCAGTGTCTCTTGCTTAGTGCAAACAGTAAGAAACTCTAAAATCTTTTGTTTTACTTGTGACACCATCTGTATATTTTTTGGGTTCCACTGAATTCGCAGTAACTGCACATTTTGCGACAGTACTTCTGCCTTGTCTGAGTTAATTTTACTTTGCAGAAGCAGTCTGTAAATAACATTCTGAGCTCTGTTCTCAGTGTTATCTGTTAAGGAATGCTCTTGAACTGCCAAAAACTGTGGGGTGTTTTGCTCACACTGAGGCTCAGACTGGCACACAGCTGTTTTAACCTCCTCATTACTGGAATGGGAAAAGCCAGATTCTTCTAAAACAGCAGTTTTACAGATTTCAGCATTATTTTGCATTAATGTGTTCTGGCTAATTTGCTCACGTAAATTCTTATTTTCATGTTCTAACTGCCTACATCTCTCCTGCATTTTTCTGTAAGCAGACAAAAGTATCCAAACCCTTCTGTCAAGAACAGAAAGAACATTATTTCTTTCAAAAGGCACATTTTCTACATATGCTTTATCACAGAACTCATCCCAAGACTCACACAGTCCTGATAAACAAGAAAACATGTTTCTCGCAGCACCATAAGGCAGTTTAACATCACATGCATTTTCAAACATGGTCTGCCGTGCTTCTTTAATTCTCTAAACAACAACAAAAACAATTACACTTTTAAATCGTGCACTTCCAATATCCAATTTGAGTCCCAGACTGCTGACTCATGCCAAAATGTTCTGCTTTCCTGCTCTTATCTCATAACCGAGCTTACAGAACCTCTCTGGAATGCACTTATGAGTTTAAAGAAGACATTTATTGTTATTATTACTTCACCACGAGGTGCCTGAGAGACGAAATTAGTATATTGGCAGCACACGTTCAAAAGTAGTCGTAGCAATGAAAGCAAAATATATCAAAGTACTTCTCAGTTGCAATGTACTCAGCAAATACATGTGATTATATTATAGCATAACTTCAAAGCAAAGCATAAAAGTCAAAATTGCATCACAGCAGGGCTGTAGGGCCTATACTCAGCTTCATCTTTCTGGGGCTTCAAGTTGATGACTCCGTTCAACTGCGAGAAAGAGATTTTCTACCCAAACGGGAGACAGGCAACTGACATCTTCGTTCCTGTCTGAAGTCAAAGCAGATTCAATCTATCTCTGCTGTAGTCCAGAGTCATCCTTAAAAGCAAACTCAGTGTGAGAACCAAAGAAACTTGGAGAGTGGCCAATTCTCCAAGCCTCACTCGTTCTCAGACTGGATTGAGAGGTAAACACAAAATCTACGTGCTCTTATCAGCTAAGGTCTGGTGTGAAAAACAGAGCTTGGTCTACCATGAGGAAAAACACAGCTTGGAAAAACACAGCTCATCTGCAATGTCTCAACTGCAATGTCTAACTCCACGTTAAAGCCAATAGGCAGCTAACCTAAATAACAAATGCAATGTATAATGCCATGTCTAAGCCAATAGGCAGCTAAACTGAATACATAATGTAATGGCTAATGCCATGTTAAAGCCAATAGGCAGCTAAACTGAACAAAACATATAATGAGCAACTAATATGTGCAGTGGTTGAACACAAAGTCATTGGTCAAACACAATTAATAGCATCACAAGGCCCCCATGACATTTTCATTTAAAAAAAAAGTACTTACCAATACTTATCCTACTTACCTGGGATGGAGTCCCCGTCCTCCGGTGTCACTCAGGTGTGGGTGGGAGTGTTTGTTGGGCCTTGAGGAGGGCACCTTTTGACCCATTCCATGGTGTTTAACCATTAAAATGGTTCCACAGGTCCCCTAATGCCTGGTCTGACCCACCATTGCACCATTATTAGCCCCTCCTCCCACCCGTGTGTCATTTTAGCATGGGGGATAAATATGGGGCTATGGGGTTAGCACCATTTTTTAGATGGAAACACCTACCCTGCATCTCATTGACACAAGGTAGTTTTACACATATAAAAAATGGTGCAAACTCCAATATTTTGACATTAGACGTGTTTAATGTTAAAATATAAATATGGAGTTAGTTCTGCGTCCAAAAAAATGATGCAAATTCAGCACAAATGGAGTATAAATCTGCCCCTTAGTTTTAAATTTAGATAATGCATTTCTTAGACTCCACATCAGAACAACTATGTCCTTATTGACTGTCAGTTATTAAAAGTCAAGTGCAGATTATGCACATTAGTCTGTCGTGTTAATGTTGAAGGGGAAACATGAATCTACAATATGTAAGTTGTTAGTTATAGAATTCATGTTTATGGAGTTTGGATTTGTTTCTCTTTTAGTGTTTATCATTTTCTTATTTTTAAAGTGACAACTGTGGTAAATACAAGTTAGCTAACAATGTTCTTTTCATAATCACTCAGAGCTTGCATCTGCATGTTCAGTAATAACATACGAAAAACTTCTTCTGGTGCTTCTAATGGTGCCACATAACTGTTTGTGATGAAATTCCTGTTTACATGACTAGACTCGTCTTGGTTAAAAAAAACGGTCCAGTACATAGGGGCATCCGTCTCTAAAAAGAAATGAAAAAGACAGTCCAGTTGTTTGTAATGTGAGACCAGAATTATACTCCCCTGAAGCCACTATATCCATGTTAAGCCTATATTTATTCTTTCTTCACATACAGCTGTCTGAATTACAATGTATTCATAATCCTGGTTACTTTGAAATGTTTGTTCAGGCTCATGCAAATCAAACTTCAGCATTTGTAGCATGGTGATAGCAATGCTTATGGTGGAATTGTTATTGATGGCGAAGGTGAGATAATCTCCAAAGTTGCAAGAATTGTAATGAAGATCATTGGCCTACATTGCCAAACTATCTTCTAAATGTCTTTTACACGCATCCAGTATCTCTTTTATAATAGCAAAATCATTTAGACCCTTGTATTATGCAATAGAAGGTGGAGTTCTAACACATCACAGCTTCTTTTAGAAGGGAATGTACAGGGTGGCAAGTAGCTCACTGAAATACTTTCACCTGTCTCTGGGCTTAAAAGAATGTTTAATTTGTGCACAAATCCTGCGAAAGAAGCGCAGTTTGTCAAGACATTTTTCTTCAATTTTGATGACACTCTGCACAATGAGGTTTATGCACATGAAAAACAGATGAAACGGAAACAGTTGTCATTTCATGTAGTATCTACATGTTACTGCAATTAACAGTGGCGACAAGTTCAGCACTGACTCTCTAGGCTGGAACCATTCAGACGCTTCCCAAGGAGGTACTGACAAGATGTTGATATATGTGTGTGTTTTTCTTGGAGAACAATGTCACATTGTCAGCAATGCAAGCTGACAAAGGTTTTTCATGGTGGTGCAAATGTAGTTCAGCTAGTGTTCACCTAATATAGACAGTGAAACCTATGTAGTTTGCTGCCTATCCACTGCTTCAGGTGTCTTTTGTCCAGTAGATGCTGAACACAATTTTCTCTTTCACTGCAAGTACAACAAATGCTAGCATTGTCTTGTGCAGCTCTGGCACAGCAGCAGAGACGAGAATGGACTGACTTATTGTCTTAACATTTGGAAAATATTAATGCATAATTCCAAGAAACATGGTCTCTCAATGAGAACTAATGGAAGTAGGTTAAGTTTCAACATCTTACCGAGCTGTATAAATAGGTAATTGAATGGTCTTGTTTATACTTTGCTTCCTGTTTTAACACAGATTTAATTGTACTTTGCATTTTTACTATAAAAAGTATATGCAATTGTGAAGTCTTGACAAGCAAAACTAGAGGGGTCTCTGTTTAGTAGAGGTTGCCTCATACAACTGCCCATCCTACAGGAATTTCTTGATCATGAACCTACTCGGTTTTTCGGTTTTTAGAACTAAGGCTTGGGATGGATAATGCCATCAAAATATACTGTTCTACAGATATTTCTTATAAAAAGATTTCTAGGCAGTCATTATACACAATGGGGGAGTCAGCACAACATAAATAGGATGCTAGAATGATGCTGTCTTTAAAACAAGTATAGTGCGTGCTCCTCTCTTTGGTCCTTCTTGGGTAAACAAACACATATGTATATCAGTTATAAGTACTAAAGTAAGTAAGTTGTTCATAACAAAAGAATCATCCCCATTTGTGTTGGGAGATGGTAACACCTGTCTTTTTGCAATATCTGATGTCTGATGATGTGCTTTTGTGGATTCTTTCTCTCTTTTGTAATGTGGGTTGACATCAATATCAAGGTTCTTAATTGTGCTATGTCTTTCACTTCTGAACAATCACACCTTAATGAATTCAAATGATCCCAGTTGCAGGACCTATACCAACGGTGGACCCTCCTGGTTGCTTCTAATCTCTAACTCCATTCTGTGACTGTGAAGGTGCTATAGTCAATGCTATCTCCCTCTATTGATGTGCAAATGCAACTTTAGGGCAGATTTACAAGATCCTAGCACCACTTTCAGTGACGCTCGGTGGCACTTTTCACTGCACCATATTTACAAGGAGGAGCTAAGACACCCAATGCTTTTGACTCTGCCCCAGATTTACAAGAAGGCATAAATCTGAGGCCCCTCCAGGGGTGACATTAGCATGGCACAACGAGGAGGAATACTTTTATTCCTCCTCAATTTTTGCTCTTTCTATGTCCCGCATTCTGCAGCACCCATAGAAGAGCAAAAAGCCATGAATGATTGTTTATATGCAGGAAGGTGTCCCTTCCTGCGCAGAAAAAATCATTCTAAAATGACGCTTTGGTACTTCAGTGTGTGTTGCATTTTGCAGCCCACATAAACGTTCCAAATCACCATTGTAGATTGTTTATGTGCAGGAAGGGAAGGCAGGCAGGAGCAGGCAGCCTAATACAGCACCAGCGCTCGGGGAAACACAGAAGTGTGCCATATTTTTGTAAACACAGGGCATCCGTGAGTTTCACCTGTGGCACAGTACTGCGCCTGCTATTTTTGGAGAAGCTCAGCACTGCGCCATATTCTAAATCTGTGCCTTAGGCCTTTCTGTGGGTCTCCAAATGTAATTTTATCATAAATTAAATGTTTGAATAAATGAGAAGATCCTGCATTGTTCTATGACCTTCTTCTCACATTACCTCAAGCCGTGCAAAACAGAATTGATCCTGCTCCACATCAACTACTTTTTATGTGAATTTTAAACAATGGGCTTTAAATATCACACTTACCAATTCAATATTGCCAGGATTCACCTTGAATAATACAAAGGGCATATTTATGAGAGAGTTGCATCATGTTTGCACCACGGAACCTGGTACATGTGTGACACAAACCTCTAGTCGGATGTTTGAAGCCACCCCAAGACACTTGGGCCCATATTTATACTTTTTGATGCAAACCAATGCTGGTTTGCATCAAAAATGTTACCACCGGCTAATGTCATTCTTACGCACCATACAGGCACCGTATTTAAGGAATGACTTTAGCCGGTGCTGCAGACTGGCCTTAGTAAAAAAAATGACTCAAACCAGGCAGCACCGGCACAGGGGAAAATGGGGGTTGTGCATCAAAAAATGGTGCAAGTCAGGTTTGAGGCAAAAATCATGCCTCAAACCGGGCTTGCGCCATTTTTTGACGCACAACCCCCATTAAAATGACTCCTGTCTTAGCAAAGACAGGAGTCATGCCCCCTTGACCAATGGACATGCCCAGGGGACTTCTGTCCTCTGGGCATAGTCATTGAGCACAGTGGAATGTAGGGGGGCCCAAAATATACTTACCTCTACTTTCCTGTACGTACCTGGGATGGGTCCCCCCATCAATGGGTGTCCTCTAGGGGCAGGCAAGGGTGGCAGGGGGTGTCCCTTGGGTCAGGGAAGGGCACCTCTGGACTCCTTCCATGGTCAGAGACAATGGAAGTGAGCCCACAGGTCCCTTAATGCCTGCCCTAACCCAGGAGTTTTTTAAGGCCTGCCCCCTCCTGTGCGTCAAAATGACATGGGAGTATAAATAAGGTGCACAGGCCTTAAAGGCATTTTTTGGGCGGGAACGCCTACCCTGCATGTCATTAACACAAGGCAGTTTCCCGCATCCAAAAAATGACCCACACGGAGGAATTTTGACATCCTCCGGTGTCAAAGTTTAAATATGGTGCACGGTTTGTGCCGAATGTGCGTCAAAATCTTTGACGCACATTTGCCGCAAACAGAGTATAAATATTCACCACATTGAATTCAGGGGTGTAACATTGGCACTTGCAGCCCCTTTGGTGCAGGTGCCACACTCCCATCCTTCACTGGACCCCCGTTCAGCTTCAGGACTTTAACATTTGTGACACTTGAAAGTTTCAGAGGTCCCTCCACATATTCTGCAGGGGAGTAGTCATTATACGTTATGACATTGGTTGCATTTCTCACTTTACATCAATCTTGAAACTTTTTTATCACTTCTTTCTCTTATTCCTTATTTTCTACCTTTCTCTTGCTTTTTCTCTCATTTCTGCCTTTCTGTGTCTTGTTCTGAGACAAAGTCTGATGATGTAAAATAAGCACTGCTACCCATAATTGAGTGCTAGTTGCCACCACCTCTAAACAAAAGTAAAAAGTAAGCTTTGCCATAAGGGCATCTTAGTGTAGTATGATTTCAGACCTGGAAATTGAAGTGCAGCACGCACGTCGTCCACGTTAGGAACTCTCTGGGAGAAATATATTAGAGGGCTCATTAATGAGAACTGACGCATTGCTGCAGTAAGGCAGCGATGCGTCAGAAATGTTGGACTTTGGTGCGACATTTTCAAATGCCTTGGAATAGCTGTATTTATGGTTCAGTGCACCATGGTGTAAGTTCCCATGGTGCGTCAAAACAAATTACAATTCAGTCGGACGGATGCCACAGAGAAAACTGACCCATGTGCAGCAAAAGTGACCCCACGCTGTTTTGCAACATGTAAAACAATGCAAATCAGCCTAGAGTCACATTGGAGTGTGTCTTGCATAAAAATTCCATCAAAAAGTGACACAGTTGAATGAAAAAACATTTCCCCATACCTCAAGAGGGAGAGATAGAGCGAGCAGCAGCAGTTAGGGTAAGAGCCTCAGCACCAGCCAGGATGTCCAGATAGACCTCCAGGGGAAGAGGACGAGTAATTTAGTGAGGAGGAGAATCAAATCGTGATAACAGAGATGATATAGTATGAACATCAACTCTTTGTCACCTCCAAATTGCCATTAGGGAAGAAAGAGACCATTTGAGAGTCAATAGTGGACAAGATTAACAGTGTTGGACAAGCTGACAGTGCCAGAGTGTAAGAAGAGCTAGAATGATTTTATGCTTAGGAACAAGGAGAAACTGGCCATCAACCTTAAGGCAGCCATGCAGGCCTGTGGAGGAGGATCTAAGGTCCCAGAGGAGCTAATGTCCTTGGAGGAGCAGGTGGCAGCAGTAATCCCAGCAGAATTGGTGGCAGGAGTGAAAGGACACACCAGTGCTGGGTATGAGGAACAACAAGACGTAAGGGTAAGTGGCAACCAGGGACAATATGACCAAAATGTCATGCTCTGCAGTGCAGCAAGCTACATTCCTGCACTGAGCTGAGTGTGAGGTAAAGGGATGGAATTCCTCAGATGTCCAATCTTACTTCATAGAAATGTAGGTCAAACTGCCCAGTCACATCTTGCACAGCCCAGTCCAACTCCGTCAAGTTTGTCCAATCCATGTGTGATGTGCAGCCCCAGTCCAGGTTCACCTTTGTATCCTGGGACTTATAGTGTAATGTCTAACATTACAGGACTACAAGTCCCACAATACAAGCAAAAAAAACTTGATGAAAACCACATAATGCCTGGACATAGGAACCTTGCTCACCTAACTTTGATAATGCATATTCCCTTGCACCGTGAGGCTAGTGTATCTGTATTGAGGCCATGCATCCAAATCAGGACTGAAAAGCAATGGAATTGTCAGAGGATAAACGCCTCATCTGAGAGGGGTGTCAGGAGTAGGGCATGTGAAGTATCACAACAACCGAACACCTAAAGAGCCACATGTATAGTCACTAACATGAAACTACATTGAACACAGCTGTCCCAATACCACCCTAACACCTGTCATGTAGAAAATCATATTGGGGTGGGGTGAATGCAAGTTATGTACACCAGTGGAACAGGTGTGTTTGTTCAAACAATAGATGGTGTGTGAGCCTGGTGGGCTCCTAGTAGTACAGTGCAATGTAGGTGTGGCTGAGCACTTTGAACTGGCACTGTGTCTAAATGGGGAGACATTGCATTGAGAAGTGACATGTGTAGTGCAAGGTAGTCTGAGCAATACACATGCACTCCTATGTCTGATAGTGGCATACCTGTGTTGAAGCTAGGAAAGGATGACATGGAAGAGGGCATTGGTGTACTATGTCCTGTGAAGTGGACCTAATCATGACAACTCGTATGCAGTACTTTATTGTGTATTGGTGAAAGTAGAAAATATTTTTATATATGAAATTGTTAATATCACTAACTAAACATAGCTACCCTGCAATAACGCTTTCTAAACTAAGCCTCAAATAACCTAATCAACGTGTCCTATCCTAACCTATCTTAATACTACCTTAACCTACCTACACTTAGCTTAATCTATGCTATATATGTGCCACAACAGACATTTTAAACATCAACCCAACATCAACCTAACCTCCTTAATACACATAACTCAGCACAACACAAAAGGCAAACACATCCTAAACATACACTACCTAAACATATACATTTAAACAAATATATATACTTTAGTCTTTTGAATTTTTTAATTATTTTACCCCCACCCACTAAAAACATACCCATCCATATATCCCCATTAAAACATACCCATCCATATACACACCTAAAAAGGTACTGGCTATTAAAATAATAAAATAAATTATACTACCCCGAGCTATACCTATTCTGAAACCTGTTCTAACATATGCTTAAAATACTATACTATAGAAACAACTGGTAACCAATTGGGGAAAGGGAAAAGCCCAAGGGAGAGTCAAATATGGGCAATGATCCTCTCCATTGCCTCCTGCAGGGTCAGCATCATGGCCTGCAGACCTGAGACATCAATGGCAGCTATCCTCAGTTTTAGTTCTTGGAGGTCATTTAGGGCCTGTGTTTCAAAATTGGAGCCTACTGTGCAAGCAGCGAGTGGGGCCTGTGTTGCTTGGTTTGGCTATCCAGAAGATGGTGCTCAAATGGCCACTGGGACTCCGCTCTAGTGATGTGACACATCCTGAAGTATTGTTGCCTCAAAAGGTCCTGGTTGCATATGTCTGCCTGACTTCCAGGCAGCTGGCCCTTATTTTCTTGTGCAGTTTCCCATCCTCTTGTGCACCTTTGACATGTGCCTGATGTGGTGGTAGTGTTCAACCTGATGTGGTGATTCCACTCCTCCTCTGCTGTCATGTTTTCTGGTGGAGATAAGGGAAATATGTTTCAGCAAAAGCTGAACTTGTACATGATGTAAACAATAATAGGCTTACATTTTCTGAACATCACATGTGGCATGCCCACCCAAAAGCCACATTTAGGGAAAAAGAAATTACTTCTAAACATATACTTCTCCTAATGTAACAACACAAGCATACTCAAGTGCTGGCACTGTAGATATACAAAATGGCAGTATCCACACAAAAAAACTTATGACTATATCAATCCAAAGACTGAGTTGGAAGCATGATGTGGTGAACACATGAAATCAAACACATGGTCCACATTTGGACTTCCTGGTGTTGGGTATGCTGCATGTAACAGGGTATATTTTGAGGTCAATAACCTATGTGAAATGAGTTATAACAAGCAAGTACAGGTAGTGTGCCTCAGCATTGCTTAACTCATGTGGCAAATATATAGGGCCACACACATTGCTGCATTGGCTGACTCTGTACCAGGTAGTTAAAACATAGATAGAGGGTGGTAAGCTACCTCCCATAAAACACACCCGTTGGACACCTCTTTCAAATTGACTCAAAGAAAAACCAAGAACCCCTCCACATAGCTTGTGGAATCCAGTTCCAGCAATACCGGGGGACATTTACATATTCTAGTGCCTGTCCAGACATGTCAGAAAGGATGGTTCCGTTGATGCACATTAACAAAAGGTATAACAATGTAATTAGGGTGTGCATGCATGCTGCAGATCTCATGTTTACAAGTACTTTGTGCTGTATCTTCCAGGTAATCAATCTTCCACTACGAGTCAAGGGAGACAGGTTTAGTTCTAGCCAGTACGAGTAACGCCACCAGTAAGGAAGCAGTGTAATGGGCTTTATGTTGCCAACACAGTGCAGACCTGCATGTTGCCCTTTCCACATTGCATCAAAATTGGAAATCTCCTTGCAAAGGTATGAATATTTTCCTGGAACAGGATATTTGAGGCCAGGAGTTAGGCATTTAACTGCATTCACATCTGTAGACTGGTGGCATGAGCCACATGTACTCCTACCTATTCTGTCTGTACTGAAGTAGGACTCTTCACATCCAGTCAGGACCTGGCAAGCCATATGTCCATACCCTGCCATGTGGACAACTACACTACCAAGGTGCACTAGACAGGCAGTCTGAAGATGAACCGTTCTACCCCATGGTCAAATTGAGTTTCTCTCTTACATCCTTACATCCCCCACTGCATTTTTTGAAATGATTCTCTGTCATCCCATCTCGCAATTTAACGATATGGAGTACTTTGAGGGATGTTCAGGTACCCCTGAGGCCAGATTACAGTTGCCATACCTCAGGAGAATTGTGGCCTAAGTGGTGAAACAAAGTAAATGATTCCTACTGCCAATGTACTTCAATACACATTGATGTACCATCTGTCCACCATAGCATATAGAACTAAGATAGGCAACGGCATTACAGAATATTTCCAACACAACAAGGGATTGGTAGAAGACCCTAGAATAGAGTGGGACGCGATGAAAGTAGTTATACGGGTCCAATGTATGTCCACTTAATGGGGAGTGAAATCGTCCCTCACACACAGGGGGTCATTCCAATCTTGGCGGGTGGCGGGAGCCGCCCGCCAAGCGGGAACCGCCAGAAGCACGTACCTCTGAGTTTCCCGCTGGGCTGGCGGGCGACCGCAGAAGGCCGCCCGCCCGCCCAGTGGGAAACCCCCTTCCACGGGGATGCCGGCTCCGAATGGAGCCGGCGGAGTGTAAAGGGTGCGACGGGTGCAGTTGCACCTGTCGAGATTTTCAGTGTCTGCAATGCAGACACTGAAAATCTTTGTGGGGCCCTGTTAGGGGGCCCCTGCAGTGCCCATGCCATTGGCATGCCATTGGCATGGGCACTGCAGGGGCCCCCAGGGGCCCCACAACACCCGTTCCCGCCAGCCAGGTTCTGGCGGTCAAAACCGCCAGAACCAGGCTGGCGGGAAGGGGGTCGGAATCCCCATGGCGGCGCTGCCGGCAGCGCCGCCATGGAGGATTCTTCAGGCCAGGGGAAAACCGGCGGGAAACCGCCGGTTTCCCTTTTCTGACCGCAGCTTTACCGCCGCGGTCAGAATTGGCCTGGATGCACCGCCAGCCTGTTGGCGGTGCATCCGCGGTCCCCGGCCCTGGCGGTCTATGACCGCCAGGGTCGGAATGACCCCCACAGTGTCTTAACTCTCTAGCAGGGGATACGTCAACTGGAAAAGGAAGCAATATCCGACCCTCCAGCATGGCGACTGTTGGCAGCTCAACGCTCCCAATATCGAGAAGAATTGAGTAGACTAGGGAAAGTAGACTATAAAGCATACCTGGCTCAACAACATAGGGTAGGAGACAAGCCGGAATGAACGTTGGCCTGGCTACTGCGATCAGAAATACCAAGCACGGTTGTGGGAGCCATCAGGAATGATAAAGGAGAAGTGATCAATACACAAGAAGCAATCAATGTCGCCTTTGCACAATACTATAAAAAGTTTTATAAGACGCCACCAAGCCCTGCTGCTTTTCACGGGCACCCAATACTACATGAACTTCCCCTCCCCACCCTGGCGCAACAACAGAAACAAGAGTTGGAACACCCAATACAACTAGAGGAAGTTAAACTAGCGATACAGCAGATGGCCAGAGGGAAGACCCCGGGCCTCAATGGATTACCGGTTGAGTTTTATGCTACATATGGGATCACCCTAGCGCCCAGGTTACTAGAAATGTATAAAGAATCAATTCGGCGAGGGGATCTTCTGCCCTCGCTAAATGAAGCTCTTATCGTGGTCCGTCCTAAACCTGGTAAGGACCCTCTGGAGGTGGGCTTATATCGACCACTATCAATGCTTAATATAGATTATAAGATCCTAAGTAAAATACTTGCAAATAGACTACTACCACTGCTCCCTAGCTTGATTCACCCTGACCAAAGTGGTTTCATACCGAACAGAGCCACCTATTACAACACCAGACGACTATGTCACATTATAGATGCAGTCTCTAAAGGCGAAGGGCACCCATTAGCGGTGTCCTTGGACTTCGAAAAAGCATTTGATATAGTGGGTTGGGCTTATTTGATGTGGACACTAAGACGCTTTGGGCTAGGCCTCCAATTTCTGCAGTGAATACAGCTGGTCTATACTGCCCCCCAAGCGAGAGTCCGTACTGGTCATCAAATATCTAGCACTTTCCCCATCCAAAGAGGGAAGCGATAGGGCTGCTCACTGTCCCCAGTCCTTTTTGTCATGGCCATGGAGACTCTGGTGGCGCGCCTTCGGACGAGGGACCTGGATTGGGGATTGCGGGTAGATGGACATTGGCATGTTGTGTCTCTCTATGCAGATGACGTATTGATCTATCGCTGGAAACCTAGCGATGCCCTCCCTGGGTTGTTCACACTGTTGGAGCAATTAAATGAAGTGTCGGTCCTTAAAGTAAATTGGGGTAAGTCCTGCGCGTTCCCCCTACGTGAGACCAGTGACATATTAAACCGGTCAATTGGTGGTGGGCGCTTGGTTTGGACCACAGGAACCTTCCGTTACTTAGGGATAGATGTGTACTGCTCAATGATAGATTTAGTAAAAGGCAAGTATAACAGAGTATTGGCTTCAAAACGTATGTTGACGCCCTTTTGGATGCAATTGCCTCTCTCCCCTATGGGTAGAGCAGCTATTATCAAAATGCTGATACTCCCTAGATTGTTATATTTGTTTCTAGCATTGCCAATACCACCTGGAAATACCTTCTTCCAGACCGCACGTAGTATACTGATAGCGCTTATATGGGGCTCAGGACGCAAGAGGATATCTCTAGATGTACTGCAGTACCCACTGCTTGAAGGCGGCATGGCAGTCCCGGACATGGAGCGATATTATGTGGCTGCACAACTGTAATGGATCATGTCTTGGCTAACTGAGAAACAGACAATAGAAGGAGCTATGGTACAATATGCAACAGGGGAAGGGGGGGCACTCAGATAGCTTCTTACACAAGATAGATACAAGGAAGACTCTGGACTGCTATTGCGTACAGCAGAGGCAACGTGGACTCAATATATCCATTGGAGGCAGCGGCCACCACGCTACTCTCCCAAACTCCTGCTATGGGAAATACCTCAAATACGAGATCTTGCCCAAATACATGAATTTCAAACATGAAGGGAGGGTGGATTTCTACACACTTGTGAACTATACGTGGAGGGGCGTCTACGCTCATTCACAGACCTAAGCACATTTAAACTAGACCCCGGACAGTTTCTTGCTCACGCAACCCTACGTGTGGTCCTGGGTAGAATTTGGCAGACAGGCCCCCTAGAACCCACAATACACCATAGTTTTCATTACATCCTAACAAGGGGACAGGAAAAGAGGGCAGTCTCTAACTTGTAAGTACTATTAAGGGAGACACAGGACATGCTGCATCCCGCAGTAAGGCTTGATGGGAAACTGGGTTAGGAACTGATTTAACAAACCACCAATGGAAAATGGCGCTAGAACAGGTGAGTTATGTATCGCACAACACCAGGCTGAAATATACGCAACTTAACTATATCCACCAAAAATACAGGGCCCCTAGAACCCACAATACACCATAGTTTTCATTACATCCTAACAAGGGGACAGGAAAAGAGGGCAGTCTCTAACTTGTAGGTACTATTAAGGGAGACACAGGACATGCTGCATCCCGCAGTAAGGCTTGATGGGAAACTAGG
This sequence comes from Pleurodeles waltl, assembly GCF_031143425.1. Classification (NCBI taxonomy): domain Eukaryota; kingdom Metazoa; phylum Chordata; class Amphibia; order Caudata; family Salamandridae; genus Pleurodeles; species Pleurodeles waltl. The sequence goes on from NC_090447.1 coordinate 921,361,369, forward strand.
TTAGGAACTGATTTAACAAACCACCAATGGAAAAAGGCGCTAGAACAGGTGAGTTATGTATCGCGCAACACCAGGCTGAAATATACGCAACTTAACTATATCCACCAAAAATACTTAACCCCCCCACGTCTACATAATATATTCCCAGACACCTCCCCGACATGCCCCAGATATGGCCAGGAAGATGCCAACTTTCTGCACATGACATGGGAATGCCCAGAAATACACAGCTCCTGGACTCATATTACCCATCATGTATCGGATATCATAGATGTACATCTCCCATTGGACCCACTCCTTTGCCTGTTGGGGGTAACCAAGAGAAACAAACGGACCAAATGCCATTTGAGATTTGAAGACCTCGCCTTAGTGCTGTTCAAACGCCAAATCGCTATGTCATGGAAGGCAAGCTAACCTCCCGATATTCAAAAGTGGCTACAAGAGGTACTTCGTTGGGCTACGCACGAAACTCGGGCAATGGAACAAGATAGATATACTCAGGGCAGAGGGGGAGAGGTAACACTATGGGATGCCTACATAGGGAAACTGGAAGATAAATTGTCCTCACAAAAAGCCGGAAGTACCGAAGTAGCACAAAACTCCCAACCAACACTAGATACGCCCACCACATCTACTACCATTGAATAGTAGACTCCTGCTATTAATCATATATAGGCACCCCTTTCAATCCCAACGCCCACCATCTGGACATCAAATAATGTCACAGGGAGGTCTCAGGTGACATCTGGGGATCGCACCACGGCACTGGTACCCGGAGATCCCACATGCCTACATTAATTACACACTGAGACCAATATCTAAATGTAAACTCTGAATCATCTGTCCTTCTCTCCTCCTCCTCCCGACCCGAGATGAACACCCCCAGACATAGGAAATGCAATCCCACCGAAAATTAGATGGGGATACCGTCTGATCTACCCCACAATCACCAAGCATGGCTTAAAGTTCTTTAAATGTTATAGTTCCTGTTCTCCCTGTTACACCACCCAGTTGGGCTCCTCCAGCCCCACACTACCTACATAAGGGCCTGATCCAGATGAAACCGCCGACTGCATGGTGAACGAATATAATAAGACTGGATACACTGGAGTAAGGCCGGACACACCTGAAAGGGGGCAATGTACGCCTCAAATATATTGTAACACCTACAACAGACCAAATTATACAAGCGAAACAGTTGAAAGTAGTATCACAGTCGCATAGATGTCAGATAGCATCTCTCCTGCTATTGTTGTAAAACTGTAACCTACTGTTATCATGTGATTCCCTGCCATACACGAGTACAATGATACCGACTTGTAACCCTGTATTATCTGAAACTAATAAAAATATATATTTTTTAAAAGTACCATCTGTCCACTGTGTTTACTCTAATCAGTGATCAACATTAACTTTGCCCCCTCACAACTACATATGCGGCATCTATCATGGGAAAGAATGTCAGTTTGTGATGCCTAGCATGCTCACATGGTCACCCAAGTTTCTCTGATTGTGAAGTTTGGCTACATGCATAGCTACTGGTACATATATGGATCACAAACAATTTAGCTGTTGACCAGAAAGAATTTCTGCTCATGCCTATAGTCTTTCACACTGTAGTCATTTTGGTAGTAAGGATAAATGTATTCTTCAGTTATGAGCATAGTATGATGCTAAACACCAATAGTAAAAGTAGTATTTTGGAAATTATGTTGAATGTAGATAGTATTTCATGACACTGATATGGGCATTTGCTAATGCTTTCTGGGACATGTGTCACACCACACCCACACCAGTCCCATGCTCAAATATAGACATAGGCAAGCATAAGCTCAGCCTATCTCATGCCACTTTGTTGTAACATATTTTGGAACAACAGTTTCTTATATTTGTGCCATGGCATGGGTGTAAGACAACTGAAATTTGGACCAGCTGTAGATATTGTCAGTGGTGATGGTACACAGCAGATAATAAGCCACACATGCACATTGACATTTGTCCTTATCTATTGCAGATGTTACTGTGTGCTACTTCATTGGTGAATTTACATACTGTAAATTGGTTACAGGTGAATGATGCTATCCCTTACACATCACATTATTTCAAATATCATAGATCACACACAATCTTTACAAAGCTACAGACACATTCCATTGACACTCACTGGTAGCACTGGGAACCCTGATGGACTCCGCCTCGACCTGGGTGTAAGGTGCAGAACAAAAGCATGGTACATGGCTTTTTTGAATATTGAAAATATACACTGTGTACATATGAAGCGCAGTACAATGACATCACAAATACTTATTATAGTATATATTCAGCACATTGAACATGTAGCATCTGGCAAAATTAATATGGATTAATGATGGACTTATGTACACCATATGGAAGTGTTTAAGGACAATATCTGACTAATCCATTTTACTGGTACACAAAGTGCAGAGTGGGTGCAAAACATCCTTCCTTTCTATATGGTGCAATGGTGCATGCCTTTGATGGCTTTATCAACATCTAATCTTGGAAGGGCCAGAATCTGGAAGGTATTACATTGCAAGGGGTGCCTAACTATGCATGTGCTGAACATTGCAACACACATCAGACGGTCAACATGATTTGGGCCTGATTTAGATTTCAGCAGACAAATTGCTCCATTACAATGGTGACGGATGGCACATCCACCAAAATCTAAATCCCACAGGATATAATGGGATTTAGATTTCACTAGATGGGCTATCTATCACTGTTGTGATGGATAACCCCTCCACCAAAATCTAAATCAGGCCCTTCGCTCCTTACATGTTATCTGTGCAGGATATTTCAACATTAAGCATTTCTGCTCTGTACAGGTTTGTATATGAATTGAGGTCATGTATACAAATATATGCATGTGAAATTGTCACTGTTGGTGTAACAATGTTATCCAGTATTGATGTTTGCACATCTCTGGGGCCTACATTGACATGGAATGCCACAAATGGCCTTTCACATCAATCTTCCTGCGTTGAGCATGACACTTTGGGACACATACGAGTTTACAGACAAGTGTAACACTCTTCCTCATTTCCACAGTATTTTTTCTCATACCACAGACCTTGTAGAACATTGACTGATAGCAGGAGTTTGTACGCCATTAAGGAAACCCTCAAATCAGATTTTTGTCTTGTGTTGCCCTTTTACTCTAATTGCCTTGTCTATTATACCACATGATTTCATTCAGGATTCTTAACCCTGTGTTTTTTTATATCATTCCATCCATTCACACAGAGTGAAATTACACATTGCTGCTCACTGGCATTCTTTTGCTGCTGCCATTTACAGATTAGTAAGTGCATGTCAATGCAGCAGATCATTATCTTCATGCTGCAGTGCGTTGTTGCCTCTATTTGCAGATGACAAAGGGAACCTGATTTTTGAAAAAGTAGCACTGTGCAGTGTTTTAAGTCATTTGTCTGCATTCCAGTGAGTCTCAGAGAAACATCAGTAGTGCACAGTATTTAGACCATACAGCACATTCCTGACCTGTCCTTGTACACTGGCATACAATGTGCTGCCTAGCACACATACAGACACTCTTGCACCACAGTAGTTGGGTGCCTGCATTGCATGCAGGATTTATTTTGTGCAGGAGGGGGGCACCTTTCTGCATATGATGTACCCTCCGAGCCATGATCGCCTATATATGTTTGCCACTGGCTGTTGCACACATATGAAGTGGGAGTGACTTGGCTGACTTCAGTTGTTTCTTTTTTACATATCACCTGAGGAACCCAATTGATTTGTCACATTTCAAAGGTTACCTGGTGTGGGATATATGACATTTCTCATGAACCATGGGATTTGCATGGAGATACCCCTACAGCCCCCATGGAACCCCTACCTTACGCACAGTGAAGCTACACTGCATTTTGGCTAGTGTTGCATTGCTCTGTACCTTTACACCATTCAACGGCACAGGAAGTGGCTTCGTGTGTCTTAACATGTGTGACTTGGTGGGGTTCAATTACACATGGTGTGTGGTGAGTGAGTGATGCAAATCTGTCAGACATGTGGCCCTATCTTTGTCAAAAGACACAGAAATGGCTATTATGTCATACATTTGTTACTGTTAGTAGGTCTGTATTGTACTTCTCTTACCCACAAGTAGTCCATTCCCGTACTGGTCATTCTATAAAAGGTCATTGATGATGCGGTGCCTGAAGACGTAGGCATCATGCACACTCCCTGGGTATTTTGCACGCACATTTGTAAATATCCTCTGATGGTCTACAATGGTCTGGATATTGATAGAGTATGCATGCTTCTGGTTCCTGCACATATGCGATGTTGCTGCAGGGGGAAACAGTTGCACATGTGTGCATTCCATGACATCTAGTGCATGTGGAAATCTGGCAATGGCATAGAAACTTTGCTTGGTGTCAAGCTGCTGTTGGTGCCTCTTGAAGAAGATATGGTAGTGAGGGCTGAGGTAGATGATGGCATCTAGGACAGAGGGTAGGTAGGCAGAAAAAGATGACTGCAATATTCCTGCCACTCTGGCTGTTGTGATCTGGAATGAATCAGATGCCAGCATGTGGAGGACTGCCATTAGCTTGACCTGCGCAGGTATGTTGATGGGCCTGTCTGTAGGTGACTGCAGCCGTGGCCCATTCTGATTGAGCACATATATGACAGACTCCCTTTTGGGTCTGTAATATCTAATGACCCAGTCCTCTCTGAGGGAAATGAGGGAAATCCTCTGACAGTAGACACTCCTGCCCGGCCTATGTGGTGGTGGAAGTGGTGGTGGTCTCTTCACAACTCCCAGCTGAAGAATGAGCACCTCCATGGTGTAGTTAAGGTTAGCAAACAGTTTTCTGTGTGTTGTCTCTATGTACCAGAGCCACTGTGTAATTTCTTATGCCTGGGTTGGCGAGAAGCAGGAATTATGATGCATTTCAGGCTCTGTGCGCCACTTGCCAAGGATGCATCACTTTATTAGAAAACCATAAATATCACTGAGAAAACCTACCTTGCATTTTTTACTATATGCATGTACCAGGCAGTTCTGGCGCAGGTATTTTCAGAGAAGACCTACAAAAACTGAAGCAATTCCCCAAATGCATTGCCTTGTGAATATGGAGAATTGACTGTGCCATTGGAGTGGCAAAAAAAAGTGACAAGGGCAAGCCGCTCATAAATATTCCCCATATAAAAAGCATTTGCAGGAAAATTCAGACACAGAGCACTTATAGTATTCATGTATATTCCAAACAACCTTAGGTGCATTTTTATTTCTCAAGAATGTGAAAAGAGGTTTGGTAGCCTGTCATTTTGGGACAATTGTAAAAAATATTGATTAAAGTTCCTTCATTTGAGTAGATTTTTTTTAAATATAATAAAAGTTTAACTCTGCACAATGCACAACTTGGCTACCAAATATTCTTTCCAGTACATCTTGATAAAGTGTAAGCTGAAGCTGCAAATCCTCATGAATACAAATAGAAACATTCGGGAATATAAACCATGGCCCCAATATTGATGATTTTTAAATTAGGGTTTTCACTCTGCTCAGCTGAAGATTTCCACTCATTGAAGGCACCCTGGCAAGCAATACTTCTGAAATCCTAGACAATGAAAAATGTGCTTTCAAGTCACCTCTACATTGCCTCTGTGCCTTTTACGCCCTAGCTGACTACTAAATTAGTAGCAGTGAAGTGGAAAGATTTAAAGTGAATGTTGGAATAGAGGAAAATGTAAGTTTCCTGCTTCACTACCACAGCAATGGGGTACTCCCCTTGACTGAGTTGAGACATACTGGACATTCATGTTTGATAACAGGGAATCTCTTCTGCAGAGTTAAATCCCAATTTGTTTTGCAGCAGTAGCCATGGATGGTGCTAAGGAACCAGCAAGGGTTTCTGTATACCAAACTTGATTCCACCAGTTTGAGAATATCCAGAGTGCTGAAGTGATGTGGGCGGCTCCATCTGTCCCTAGCGGACGTAGGATGCACATAGGAAGCCAACAACATTGGAGGGGCTTTGGGGCTCTCCTTGTAGCCCCAGTCATGTGCCAAGCCTGTGCGTGCCTTGAGTGGGGCTGCAGCACCCACCAACCAAAAGAGAAAAGAAGGAAAAAAAGTTGTGGCATGGCACCTCTAAAATAAACACATCTTCAGGAGCTGCTCATTTGAAATTCATAGCTCCCATCAAGTGCTTATTCACAAATGTCTTCTCTATTGTTAGAGATGTGGTCTTTGGTTGACAGTCAGGTTGCCCCCTGTTCAAGCAAGGATAGTCAGGGTAAAAGAGAATCACCCTCATCTAACCCCTGCTTACCCCCTTGGTAGCTTGGCAGAGCAGTAGGCTTAACTTCAGAGTGGTAGGTGTAAAGTATTTGCACCAACAAGCACAGTAACTTAATCAAAACACTACAAAATGACACAACCCCAGTTTAGAAAAATAGGAAATATTTATCTAAACAAAAGAAGACCAAAACGACAAAAATCCGACATACACAAGTCAAGTTATGAATTTTTAAAGATTAAACTCAAAAATAGCGCTTAGAAACACAAAATGCTTCGATGAGGTGTTAACACAACATTGTGATGGAGTCGTTCTCAACAAGCCGACAACAGCGGCACCGGACACGGAGTCGCGTAGACCCCCAAGTACAGTACCTTTGGTGAAGAGTGAAAAAAAGTTGATGCGCGATGTTGGGGATCGCGGCGTCTGTGCGAAATGTTGAATCCGCGGACTTCGAGCAGCGTCGGTCATGATGTGGTGCAGTGACTTCCACGGAGTCGCAGACTTCAGCGGGGCTGCAACGGCATCGGGGCTGCAGCAGCGTCGGGCCTGCGAAGGTCGTCACGTTCCAGCGAAGATCACGGAGTCGGTTGCAGACGGCGTCACCGGATTCAGCAGCAGCGGCGGTCCGAAGTCGTCCAAAGTCCATTTCCTGGGATTTGCACCAGCTTTCCTTTCAAGGGCCCAGGGACTGGATAGGGCACCACTTGTCAGAGCAGGAGTTTCTCCAGAGACTCCAGGTGCTGGCAGAGAGAAGTCTTTGCTGTCCCTGAGACTTCAAACAACAGGAGTCAAGCTCTAACTCAAGATCTTGGAGATTTCTTCACAAGATGGAAGGCACACAAAGTCCAACTGGAGTCAGGAAGGCGTAGAACTGGAACATGCCCCTGCTGTTGTGGGCGTGATTTATAAAGCGTGGATAATCAGCCATAGGGTCTCAAGGCGCTGAATGAAGGCGTGTTGCTAAGTCAAAGAGCCAGGTCTTGAGGTACTTCCTGAACTGCTTCAGTGATGCGGTCTGCCTGAGCTTGAGGGGAAGGGTGTCCCATGTCCGGGCTGTAGGTAGGAGAAGGATCTTCCTCTGCTCTACTTTTCCAGATCTTGGGGATGGCTGTCAGGACGAGCTTGGAGAAACAGAGACGTCTGTTGGGTACGTAGAAGGCGAGATGGTGGTTGAGGTATGCTGGTACTATGTTGTGCAGGAATATAGTAATTATTTGCTACTCATGTAACACAGAATTACTAAAGAATTCCGCTGCTCCCCCAGTGGAATTAATCAGCACTGTTTGGTTTTTAAACAGACATGGAAGAGAGAGCAGCCCCTTTATGTTTAAAAAACACTGCAGATTAAACCTTAATGTGCAGTGATTTTTAAAACTAGAGAGACAACTCTCTCTTCTGGCACTGACTGACTGACTGCACTAGTGTGCAAACCCCTTAGTATCTTCACATATTCAGAGTATATAAGCCTTATATACTACAGAGTAGTTAAGGGTGCTGATGGGTAGGCACAGTGGTGCCAAATACTAAATTAACTTACAGTGCATACCCCCAGTGTTTGAAATGGGGCCTTTGGTTGGCAATCAGGTTACCCCAGTCCAAGCAAGGACCCTCACTCTAGTCACAGTAAAGGAGAATCACCGCTCACCCCTTGGTAGCTTGGCATGAGCAAGTAGGCTTAACTTCAGAAGCAAGGTGCAAAGTATTTGTACCAACACACACACTACAAAATTACACAACACAGGTTTAGAAAAATAGATAATATTTATCTAAACAAAACAAGACCAAAACAGCAAAAATCCAACAGTCTAGTTATGAATTAAAAAGCAACAGAGTCTTAAATCCTTGAGAAAACAGTGCAAACACTTTTAGCGTGCAAAAATACCTGGGTCGCATTAAAAATAAAGCCGCACGGGGAATGTGCATTGGAAAAGGCCAGCAATTCATCGATTTCTCACCTGCAAGCGAGAAAGTGTGTTGTTCCTTCTCTGGTCGGGTCGGCTTGTGTTGTTTTTTCTCTCCTGCAAGAGAGCGATATGTCGATCTTGGCAGGGCACCTCAGGTCCAGGCAGGTTTTGCATTGATTTTCCGTGCCCAGCGATGTTGCGCCGAAATCCGGTCACACATTGTTAAGAAACCGCGCTGCGTGGGGCTTACGTTGTTAACAGCATCTGCTGCGGGTGTTGCATGACACTTCTCCAGCTGTGTTGCGTCAATCTCCCAGCTGTAATGCAGGTGGAGAATCGATTTTAGCTGCGAGGCTGGCAGTGCATCATTTTTCAGCCGGGAAGTCGGTGGTGCGCGAAAGTTTCCCCGCACAGCGGTCTTTGCATGGATATCTGTTCTTTTTGCACCCACTGCACCTTTCAAGGGCCCAGAGACAGGTTAGGGGACAACTTGGCTGGATGGACTCTCAGCAGAAACTCCAAGTTCTGGCAGAGATAAGTATTTGATGTCCCTGAGACTTCAATAATAGGAGGCAAGCTCAGTCCAAACCCTTGGAGATTCTTCACCAGTGGGAAGTCACACAAAAGTCAGTCTTTGTTTTCTCTCAGGCAGAAGCAGCTACTGCAGACCAACGCAGCAATGCACAATCAAAGGAAAAGGGGCAGTACTCCTCCTCCAGCTTCCAGCTCTTCTCCTTGGCAGAGGTTACGCTTGGTTCCAGAAGTAATATAATTTTCATGGGTTTGGGTGCTCTTCTTATACCACTTTCTGTCTTTGAAGTAGGCCTGCTCCAAAGAAAAGTCTGTTGCTTTCATGATCCTGCCTTGCCCAGGCCAGTCCCCAGACACACACCAGGGTGTTGGAGACTGCTTTGTGTGAGGGCAGGCACAGCCCTTTCAGGTGTAAGTGACCACTCCTCCCCTCCCCTAAGCCCAAATGGCCCATCAGGATATGCAGGCTACACCCCTAGCTCCCTTTGTGTCACTGTCTAACGGAGAGGTGCAAACAGTCCAACTGTCAAAGTGACGCAGACAGGAAATACACAAACAAGCAGAGTCACAGAATGGTTTAAGCAAGAAAATGGCTACTTTCTAAAAGTGCCATTTTCAAATACACAACCTAAAAACCAACTTCACTGAAAGATGTGTTTTTAAATTGTGAGTTCAGAGACCCCAAACTCCACATATCTATCTTCTCCCAAAGGGAATCTATGCATTAATAATATGTAAAGGCAGCCCCCATGTTGACCTATGAGAGAGATAGGCCTTGCAACAGTGAAAACCGAATTTGGCAGTATTTCACTGTCAGGATATATAAAACACATCAGTATGTGTCCATCTTTGACATACACTGCACCCTGCTCAAGAGCGTGCCGAGTAGGTAGCACCAATCTAGCTGAATCTGGATCAGATATTATTCAGAACCGTAACTTAAAAGTAACTTACCTCTGAAGGTGATCAGCATGCTATTTGAAAAAGCAAATATGTGTATCTTTCGAAAACAAAACATAATTATTATATACTCCCCGAGCCTTGCTATCTCTATTGGCAGCAGTTCATGGTTTCCTATCAATGATGTTCGCTCAGCAGTGCATCAGCTGCTGCGTTGTATGCCGCACCCCTGTGCTATGGTGCACACACCAACATACTCTCCCCCACAACCGCTGACTCTCCTGCAAGGTGTACCCTCTCCCAGGGCTGCCGCCTGTTGCCAACATGGAGGGGAGGTGGGCCTGAACTATAAAAAAAACAGCACATCGTCCTCTGCCTCAGTAAACATGGGGCGAGGCTGCACCACTGAGTGGTGCCATCATCCACAGCGTTTGTGACTAGTGGTGGCACTGGAGCTGCAGTTATCTGCTTGTTGTTCTGCCATGGGGCCAGGTGAAAAAAAAGGACAACACAAACTAGAATGGAAGAGCTGACGGAAGTGGAACACAAGGAGAGGGAAAAAAACAAATACAAAAGTCACAAAAAGTAAAAAGATTGTAATAATGAAAACATACAATACACACACAGAATTGCACATGCTGATAAAAAATCTGAGAATAAGGGGTAGATGAGTAGGGTGGGGAGGACTGGCACATTTTCAAAAACAGACCCAGCACCATGCCCAGAATAGAAACTGGTAAAACAAAATGCCTGCACCCATGCACACTGTGTGGTGCTGTTTGTGCTGAATTTCAGCATGAAATGTGATACTGGCACGCCAAAAAAAAGCACGAAAATGAGGGCAAGTTTTTTGTCACTCTGCGGAATGCCACGCAGCCAAGCTCCATGGGTTCCACCCAGGCCTACTTGGGACAAATTGAGTTATTGTTATTAGGCCCAATTGAGATGGTTGAGGTCTTTTACCCCTCATATCCCGGGGCCCACCCTAATATTGGTCCCCACTCAACTGCGTGAAGCTCCTCATTTTGCACCTGACTCTCATTTAGGTAATGTAGCATGTGCAGTCAAAGCTCCCTTGAAAGGTACAGATTAGTAAACACGTCCCATAACTCAATGTGCAAGTAGCACAAACAATAACTCAATCCAGTATTTTAATTCTTAATCTGCAATTGCAAAGGTAAACGTAATTGAAAAAGCAACAACACAGTACCGTCTTCAGGTAGGCACAATAATAGTTGTCAGGCCACTACTGGTCTACCCCATTCCTGTTCAATACGTGTATTCTCATTCCCCCTTCACAAGTGGCAGCGTCCAGGGAATGCAAACTATTTGGCCTTGTGAAAGGGGTATCCCCCTCTTATTCTCAGTAAGGTGTAGCCACTTAGAATCACGTAGGGTTGCAAAAACCAAAGGTGGTATATCCCATTGGTCCCGATAGGCCCAGTTTTCAGCTAATCCACTCTAGAGGAACGAAACCTGGCAGTGGTGCAGAGCAGTCCTGGCCCGGATCAGCAAAGTCGGGCTGCACGCACTCACATGAGCAGCTCATGGCAGGCACTGCGTCTCTGTGCTTATCAGCACCCTGAAAAGTAAAGTTGCTCTGGCTCCAGCCACATGCGGTAAGTCTTTTTAACTCCTCGCTCCGGGATGGTCTCCTGGCATCTTTCCAATCTTTGGGCCTTCGGAAACTAAGCCTCCCTTCTCTTGGTTGTAGCAGCAGTTTTTATGTCACAGGCAAAGACTCAGACATCCAGCTTCAACACGGGAGGCTTCTCCTTGCATATGGGTCGCTCCGACAAGCCTCACTTCCTGCACATGGGGAACTGTCGATGTGGCATAGTTCCTTGACCCACAGTGGCCCCTCTTGGAGTAAGCATTCACAGAACCTTTACCACACTGTACATGGGTGATGGCCCAATCAATGCTGCACTTATCCTTGGTACAGAATGTCCCCTCCTGGCATACGAGGTCGCAAAAATTCCACAACGCTGCACACGGGTGATGGCCCAATTGATGTAGCACTGCTCTCATTGCACAGCAGCTTCTCCTGGCATATGGGGTCGCCAAACTTCCAATGCGGCACACAGGCAACAGCCTGATGAATGCAGTGCTGATCCTCATACCTCGCTCAGGAGCCCAACTCGTCTGGGGCCCCCTCTGTGTCTTGCTTCTTCCTACACACTCCTCTCCTTCATGGGCACAGCCGTCTTGGCGAGCAGGCAGGTTCTGGTCCTCCAGACTCCAGCAGATGGTCTTGGTTCCCCTGGGTGATGTCCCCTCCCTCAGCAGGGAAACTCGCAGACTGTGCCCCTATTCCTAGTCACTTCCTCATGCAGTCCAGATGACAAAATATGGGGTCTCAAACTCCTCTACTTATATTTATTTTCCAGAAACACAATATGTGATTTAGGGTCTGTACTGTTGAAGTTTTATGTTGTGGCTCTGTTTGTCTGAAAAGAAAATCTCTCCCCTTTGTTTATTCTCCTCTGTCACAGCTGATACAACTCCAAAGCTGATTAACCCATAACAAGACTCATGGGAGTGACCAGAGTTCACACCTGGATGTCAGCCACAGTGAGATATTTATCAAAGGTTCATCCGGGGTTCTCAGCTGTACACTTTATGGTTCTGTTATCAGCCCTATCTCCATTTTTCCTGAGATGCGTCCAGGCCCCTTCCCTGTGATCTGTCACTAAATCAACGACAACTTTGAAAAGCACAGGGAGTTCCTGGATCACCATCATTCTCTGACCAGGCAGGCCTGGGCTCTCCAAAATGAACCCAAGGTCATTCATTTAATCTCCATTGCAGACACTTCCGCACTCAGAGTACATTTACAGTACATTCACTGTCCATCACGGCTGTCCTCATGCATTATACTACCCCAATCATATCCACATGCATGCACTCAATCTATGCACACTGTTCAGAAGATGAAAAAAAGTGTGACACTTTAAACACACACTGCCAGTGCACACTGATTTGCTATTTGCACACTGTACCATACCTGACCCTAGATGTAGTGTATTACCTTGCGAGCACACATGCACTCTACACATGTTTTCATCACATATGCACTTCCACTTCAACCAGATGTAGGCCAGGGCTGAGCTAAACACACAGCAGCAGAACTTTTAAAAAGGGTGAGTGAGCCTGTAACCCTCACTCCAGTCAAACAGGGTGAAAAGGACCTGTTCACTACTACTGATCACTACACGGTAAGCTGCCACCACTGCACTTGTGATGGTTAACTCCTAGTGAAGGCAGTAGCCTTTCACTACTATGAGGGTTACATTTTGGGCAACCTTCCCAGTCCAACAAGACCGCAATCTGTGAGACAGACCTATGTCATGTTCAACAATGACAAAATATCAGAACTAGTGAGCCAAACAACAATACAGTGGGTCATGCAGGGTTGAGGAAAACATCTCCCACCATGTATAGGACTTTTTCATCCCACCAGATGTCCCTCCCAAATCATAACACCCTCATCCAACTCCTAACCTGGAGAAGTTGGGTGGACAGACCAGTAAAATCAGTGGGAAAGTCTGACAGCATTCACATGATTCAATCCAGCATTGTGCTGCACAGTGAAGTCAAACCATTGCAATGAAATAGACCATCTCAACAATTCAGGATTGTCTCCCTTCGTAGAAGAAAGGAAAGAGGGCCCCTGAGCATAATATATGGAGGGGGACGGATGCCTAAGAGACTAAATCAAACATAAGAACAAAAACACTTGCCCTATAGATTTACAGATTGCACTAGTCAAAATTTCAAAAACTGTTCAATATAAATGTGTTGAGCCAAATCTTCAATATAAGTATGCACAATACATTTCGGGGGTCATTCTGACCCTGGCGGCCGGTGGCCGCCAGGGCCACCGACCACGGGAGCACCGCCAACAGGCTGGCGGTGCTCCCACAAGCATTCTGACCGCGGAGGTTCAGCCGCGGTCAGAAGCGGAAAGTCGGCGGTCTCCCACCGACTTCCCGCTGCTCGGGGGAATCCTCCATGGCGGCGGAGCGCGCTCCGCCGCCATGGGGATTCTGACACCCCCTACCGCCATCCTGTTCCTGGCGGGTCTCCCGCCAGGAACAGGATGGCGGTAGGGGGTGCTGCGGGGCCCCTGGGGGCCCCTGCAGTGCCCATGCCAATGGCATGGGCACTGCAGGGGCCCCTGTAAGAGGGCCCCACTGTGTATTTCAGTGTCTGCAATGCAGACACTGAAATACGCGACGGGTGCAAACTGCACCCGTCGCACCCCTGCAACTACGCCGGCTCAATTCTGAGCTGGCGTCCTCGTTGCAGGGGCATTTCCTCTGGGCCGGCGGGCGCTCTTTTGGAGAGCGCCCGCCGGCCCAGAGGAAATGTTTGAATGGCCGCCGCGGTCTTTTGACCGCGGTGCGGTCATTTGGCGGCGGTACCTTGGGCGGACGGCCTCCGCCGTCCGCCAAGGTTAAAATCACCCCCTTCATGTCCTTCTTTATATATTTTTCAAAACCACATTAACGTTGTATCGAAAATATTTCTATATTTGTGTATTTTGATGTACATCCATTCAGTGTATCAATCATTTGTTCGGTTTTCATTGGACTTTGTGCCCGCGTACCCTCATGTCCTTGCGGTCATTTAAATTATTTTTTTTGGGCTGTTTCAGAGATGTTGGCCTCAGGGTGTTGGTGTGGCGTTTGATTTAAACACATGGAACTTAAGAGACTTGAAGACCTAAAGTATTTCTGGATTTTTTTTCTCTGTTTTTTTCAGTGTCCTTTTTTTAAATAGACTGAAGTTAGTAGAATTATCGTTCATGAGACATAGTTCTGTAGTTGACTGTTCTCCTATCATGCTCTTTGGGTTGGATAAAGTATTTCATTCTTTGCCATGCTCTTTTTCTACAGTGTATTATTGGCCTTTGAAACTCCCTCCATCAGGACGTGCTTTGGCATGGAGACAGCTTCTTTAAGTATAAGGTTACCCTGAATGCCCTCATACCTTTCATCAGTTATTTTAATGAATGTAGTTGTGGAACATATGCATCACTCGGTATTGCACTTTGGCACTAATCAACCTATCGTTCAAAAATTATTTTTGGAAATACTAAGATAGGAAGACATTCTTTGTACCTTATTTTCTTAGCTGTGTTCTTCTCAGCAAAGGAGCTTATCCTTCTTCTTTATCTATATGCAAAGGCACCCATAGGATTGTGGGTCAGGCTTTAGGTGTTGGCTATATATTTGTTTGGTGCATGTGATTGAGTTTGTCACTTTCTCTTATTGTTATCATAGGTAGTGGTCTTTAGGTCACTTTGCGAAACATAGGTGTTGGTGAAGATATGATATCGCCATTGGTGACTGATAAAACAATGTTACACATGGTGATATCCCTATCTCAAGTACACAGATAATATCCAATATGGGTTTATTGTTCTTATGAACTGTTCATGGTATGAGCTTTATTATATTTACCTTTATGGCATGTCATTTTTAGGTAGTTTGCTTTCCTTAGTATCCTTACCCACCCTTTCCGCAATGTTGTACATAGTCAATTTAGTACCCTGAAGAATGTGTGTGGCCACATTTTGGTCGGGCACTGAAATTTACGTAGGTGTCCACATTTTGGGAATCTGAAGATTGAAAGATGCACAACGAGACTAAATTATCATTGTCACTTTGGTTTAAAAGTTATATTTATTGATTATTGTAGATAGAAAAGAAATTAAACATCAACGTGTTGAATGTATGTTGGTAATACTCTGTAATAGAATGTTTTTAATCAGCACCATGTGCATATACATATGAATTTTGTCTAAGAAAACACTAGAGTCATGATGTGCAGCTCTCCTGTTGTGTTCCCCTATTGTTTTTAATTTGGCGTGATGTATAATGTGAAAGTGATATGGTGGATGAATGTTGTGTGATATGAGTGAATGAAGTATGATTCTACAATGTTATTAGCTCTATGTTGGTAAAATGGTAATTAGGGTAGGAGCAGCCATCTGAGTGAAATATGAACAATGTTTGCAAGAAAATGGAGTGTCTGATTATGCTGATGTGTAAAAAGAAAACATATTTTGAATATGAACATAATGTAGCATTGATAAAATAAAGAAAAAAGAAAATCAAATGTTTTGTGCATACATATAAAAAAGATTAACCTCAACACATATATATTGAAAAGTATTCAAGTCTTGACTAGTACAATCTGTAAATCTATAGGGCAGGAGACTATAGTACTTATGTCTGATTTTCTCTAAGGGGAGTTTCATTCTACAGAATGCCACGGAGTTACATGAAAACTCTGTGAGATTCCACTGAGTACCACAAGAATATAGAATTTGGGCATGTTGTGGTGCTTGTGCTGATTTTCAGCACCAGGGGCTTGTTCCGTGCTTTAAAATCAGTGTGAACTGTTTCACGTGGTACAACAGAGGGTGCAGCTTCTTTCTGATGCTGCAGTAGATTTTCTACTCGAGCAGCAGCTTTCTCAACTTGAAAAGTTGTGACCTGCTGCAACTGCCCGCATTGAGAAATCTCATCGGGATGCCTTCTTGCACCCAAAAATCATGCTAGGGCATGCAAATTCTCACTTGTGCTCACCAACTTAATGTTGGCAAGCTCCATGCAAGAACAAACTATGCCACATGGCAGGTGGTTTAGTCTTATCAGAACTCCGCCCTCCATGTGGAAAGAAGAGTGAGCAAAGCTCTGTGCACTCCGTCAGTGGAGTGGAATTTTTCCCCATCCCTCATTTTTATTTCCTTCATAGCCATCAGCCATTTCAGTAGCTTATGATCTATTTGCACCACAAACTTAGTGCCAATCAAATAAAGGCAGAACGTATGCAAGGACCACACTATGGCAAACCACTTCTTCCGCATAGCTGCCCAGTTCGGCTTCTTGGGTAGTAATGTCCTACTTACAAAGACCACCAGACACTCTCTACCCTTATCATCCAGTTTAGCTAACAACACTCCAATTCCCTTGTCAGGGCATCCATCTGTACAATGAAAGGCTGACTATAGTTGACTACTTCAGTACCAGCACAGTGCCTTCTTCAGTTCCTCAAATGCCTTTTGAAACTCTGCAGTCCATATTACCTTCTTTAGGTGTTTGCTAAAAGTCAAAACAGTGAATGGAGCAACTATACTTCCAATAATTTGCCACATAGTTCCTGTAATACCCAGTGAGGCATATTAAGGCCCTCACTTCAGTCTGGGTACTGAGTACCTCCAAATCCATCACAAAATGAATTTTGGCATCCAACAGATCTTCCAGTTCTCCACCTCATCCCAAAGGTACACAACAGAGGAGTGCCCCACCCAACACTTAGTTGCCTTGATGGTCAGTCTCACCTCCTGTTTCCTAGCCAACATCTGTTCTAGGTGTCTGAGGTGGTCTTTGCTGAACACCGTAATGTCATCTAAATAGGCTACGCAGACCTTTTTAAACCCTGCAGGAACATGGGTCACCAGGCGCTGAAAAGTGGCAGAAGCGTTTTTCAACTCAAAGGGCATCCCCTTGAACTGATACATCACCTCTGGTGTAGAAAATGCAATCTTCCCCTTTGCACTCAGTGCTAAATCTAGCCGCCAATAGCTACTGGTCAGATCAAGGTGCTCAAGTATTTGGCAGCACCTAACCGATTCACATGCTCCTCTGCTGTGGGAATTGGATGGTATCAGATTTGGTTACCTATTGAGGGCTCAGTAGTATACAGAACCTCAGTCAGTAGACCCGTGCTTTGATTCTAGAACCAAAGGAGTACACCTAGGACTATGAGACCTCTCAATGACTCCTAGGTCCAACATTTTGGCAATTTAAACTTTAATGCCTCGCTGAATAGTCAGACATTCTGTACATCCTGAACCTTCATTGGCAGACTGTTACTGGTGCATATGTCATTAATAAAGACAGGTATCAACACTGGCGCCAGTGAGACAAAATTGACAAACCTGCCCATTACCTCACTACATTCTCTCTGCTGCTCAGGTGTTCATTCAGGGGTTTATTGCACCCTTTCCACAGTACCCTTCTTCATGTCACTATGCAGCAAGTTAGGAAGAGGTTCACTGTCTTGCTCTACTTCATCTTCCATAGACACAACATTGACTGTGTAGTCTCTGAAAGAGATAAGGCTTCAGCCTATCCACTTGAAACACCCTCTTGGTTTTGCTAACGCGTCCTTTTATGTTAATTTATACACATCGGGACTCGTTTTAGGCCGATTAATCTTTTGACCCAGTGGTGAGACACCGTAAGACAAGACAACTGATCAATATATCAATCAATATATCAATAATATTGTAAACATATATCACCACAATATATTTCACTTTAGACATTAGTAAACCTTCGGCGCAACCATGACCTTTCAGTCATGAATAACCACACCTTACTGAAGTTTTGTGAATTTTATTCCCTATTGATTACAATCTAATAGCAAATGTATTAATCTCAAAACCAAGAAGCAAAAGAGCATAGTCACAATATGGTAATAATGCAAAGATCACAGACATAAGACAGTAATATGAAGATGAACTAATCTAGACGCATAAAACCTCATATATGTTTAGTTCAGCATAGCACCACGTCAATCACGTCAGTCACGTCAGTCAAGATGAAATGCCTCATCTAACCATAATTAGCATCAGCATGTTGGACTTCATGCAAAACAATTTAGAACATCAATTTGGAAAACATCTAACTAAGGTCTCTAATCAAAAATACACAGCAGTTGGTACCTAGAAAGAAAAGGCAAATAAATGAATTTCAATAGCAACAACATAATTTACCCTCCTTGGAATAGGTCAGCATACAGGATCAATCTTCGGCTTCAGGACATCAGTTAGATCGCCGTCAATCTATCTAGTCGAATGGCAGGGGACACTTCTGTAGGAGGCTGGACTGGCTTGTAGTGAGTACCAAGGGGTACTTGCACCTTGCACCAGGCCCAGTTATCCCTTATTAGTGTATAGGGTGTCTAGCAGCTTAGGCTGATAGATAATGGTAGCTTAGCAGAGCAGCTTAGGCTGAACTAGGAGACGTGTGAAGCTACTACTGTACCACTTAGTGTCATATGCACAATATCACAAGAAAACACAATACACAGTTATACTAAAAATAAAGGTACTTTATTTTTATGACAATATGCCAGAGTATCTTAGAGTGTACCCTCAGTGAGAGGATAGGAAATATACACAAGATATATATACACAATAGCAAAAATATGCAGTATAGTCTTAGAAAACAGTGCAAACAATGTATAGTTACAATAGGATGCAATGGGGAAACATAGGGATAGGGGCAACACAAACCATATACTCCAAAAGTGGAATGCGAACCACGAATGGACCCCAAACCTATGTGACCTTGTAGAGGGTCGCTGGGACTATTAGAAAATAGTGAGAGTTAGAAAAATAACCCTCCCCAAGACCCTGAAAAGTGAGTGCAAAGTGCACTAAAGTTCCTCTAAGGACAAAGAAGTCGTGTTAGAGGAATAATGCAGGAAAGACACAAACCAACAATGCAACAACTGTGGATTTCCAATCTAGGGTACCTGTGGAACAAGGGGACCAAGTCCAAAAGTCACAAGCAAGTCGGAGATGGGCAAAGGCCCAGGAAATGCCAGCTGCGGGTGCAAAGAAGCTTCTACTGGACAGAAGAAGCTGAGGTTTCTGCAGGAACAAAAAGGGCTAGAGACTTCCCCTTTGGTGGACGGATCCCTCTTGCCGTGGAGAGTTGTACAGAAGTGTTTTCCCGCCGAAAGAACGCCAACAAGCCTTGCTAGCTGCAAATCGTGCGGTTAGCGTTTTTGGACGCTGCTGTGGCTCTGGAGGGACCAGGAGGTCGCAAATTGGACCAGGAGAGAGAGGGGACGTGGAGCAAGACAAGGAGCCCTCTCAGCAGCAGATAGCACCCGAAGAAGTGCCAGAAACAGGCACTACAAGGATGCGTGAAACAGTGCTCACCCGAAGTCGCACAAAGGAGTCCCATGTTGCCGGAGACCAACTTAGAAAGTCGTGTAATGCAGGTTAGAGTGCCGTGGACCCAGGCTTGGCTGTGCACAAAGGATTTCCGCTGGAAGTGCACAGGGGCCGGAGTAGCTGCAAAAGTCGCGGTTCCCAGCAATGCAGCCCAGCGAGGTGAGGCAAGGACTTACCTCCACCACTTGGACTGAAGAGTCACTGGACTGTGGGGGTCACTTGGACAGAGTCGCTGGATTCGAGGGACCTCGCTCGTCGTGCTGAGAGGAGACCCAAGGGACCGATAATGCAGCTTTTTGGTGCCTGCGGTTGCAGGGGGAAGATTCCGTCGACCCACGGGAGATTTCTTCTGAGCTTCTGGTGCAGAGAGGAGGCAGACTACCCCCACAGCATGCACAAGCAGGAAAACAGTCGAGAAGGCGGCAGGATCAGCGTTACAGAGTTGCAGTAGTCGTCTTTGCTACTATGTTGCAGGTTTGCAGGCTTCCAGCGCGGTCAGCAGTCGATTCCTTGGCAGAAGGTGAAGAGAGAGATGCAGAGGAACTCGGCTGAGCTCTTGCATTCGTTATCTAAAGTTTCCCCAGAGACAGAGACCCTAAATAGCCAGAAAAGAGGGTTTGGCTACCTAGGAGAGAGGATAGGCTAGCAACACCTGAAGGAGCCTATCACAAGGAGTCTCTGACGTCACCTGGTGGCACTGGCCACTCAGAGCAGTCCAGTGTGCCAGCAGCACCTCTGTTTCCAAGATGGCAGAGGTCTGGAGCACACTGGAGGAGCTCTGGACACCTCCCAGGGGAGGTGCAGGTCAGGGGAGTGGTCACTCCCCTTTCCTTTGTCCAGTTACGCGCCAGAGCAGGGCTAAGGGGTCCCCTGAACCGGTGTAGACTGGCTTATGCAGAATTGGGCACATCTGTGCCCAACAAAGCATTTCCAGAGGCTGGGGGTGGCTACTCCTCCCCTGCCTTCACACCATTTTCCAAAGGGAGAGGGTGTAACACCCTCTCTCAGAGGAAGTTCTTTGTTCTGCCATCCTGGGCCAGGCCTGGCTGGACCCCAGGAGGGCAGATGCCTGTCTGAGGGGTTGGCAGCAGCAGCAGCTGCAGTGAAACCCCAGGAAGGGCAGTTTGGCAGTACAGGGTCTGTGCTACAGACCACTGGGATCATGGGATTGTGCCAACTATGCCAGGATGGCATAGAGGGGGCAATTCCATGATCATAGACATGTTACATGGCCATATTCGGAGTTACCATTGTGAAGCTACATATAGGTAGTGACCTATATGTAGTGCACGCGTGTAATGGTGTCCCCGCACTCACAAAGTTCAGGGAATTGGCTCTGAACAATGTGGGGGCACCTTGGCTAGTGCCAGGGTGCCCTCACACTAAGTAACTTTGCACCTAACCTTTACCAGGAAAAGGTTAGACATATAGGTGACTTATAAGTTACTTAAGTGCAGTGTAAAATGGCTGTGAAATAACGTGGACGTTATTTCACTCAGGCTGCAGTGGCAGGCCTGTGTAAGAATTGTCAGAGCTCCCTATGGGTGGCAAAAGAAATGCTGCAGCCCATAGGGATCTCCTGGAACCCCAATACCCTGGGTACCTCAGTACCATATACTAGGGAATTATAAGGGTGTTCCAGTAAGCCAATGTAAATTGGTAAAAATGGTCACTAGCCTGTTAGTGACAATTTGGAAAGAAATGAGAGAGCATAACCACTGAGGTTCTGATTAGCAGAGCCTCAGTGAGACAGTTAGGGGGTTATTCTAACTTTGGAGGAGTGTTAATCCGTCCCAAAAGTGACTGTAAAGTGACGGATATACCACCAGCCGTATTACGAGTTCCATAGGATATAATGGACTCGTAATACGGCTGGTGGTAAATCCGACACTTTTCCGTCACTTTTGGGACGGATTAACACCTCCTCCAAAGTTAGAATAACCCCCTTAGTCACTACACAGGTAACATATTCAGGCACACTTATGAGCACTGGGGCCCTGGGTTACCAGGGTCCCAGTGACACATACAACTAAAACAACATATATATACAGTGAAAAATGGGGGTAACATGCCAGGCAAGATGGTACTTTCCTACAACTTCCCTCATAAGGAAGAAAGTGTAAAGGGGCAGACTATGGGTGAGGATGGTTTTGTCTAAGTCTCAAATCACCAAATAGAGTGACAGAGTTTCTGGATGCAATCGATATCATTCCCTACCTAATGTGTCTTGTCTCTCGTGTCATGAGTTTTCATCCCTTTTTTGTAATACATTCCCCCAAAATTCTATTGGATAGTCACTACACCCCACTATCTGTAACCTATCAAATTATACATTAAGTAATGCACTTGTCATTCTATGATAATTTACATTCTTCTAATTGGTCTTCATAATTGACGTCTTTCGTAGGTGGCACATCCGGGGTTACTTCATTTTCTGGCACGCTCTTCGGGTCAAGAGTTCTCTTTTCCGTGATTCGATGTCCTTGAAAGTGTCCATATTTGTTGCAAAGCTTATAATTTTTATACTAAAGCTGCTAGTATGCGGATGGGAATATAACCGTTAATGATACAATAAGCGGAGAAAAAAACAAATGCTGGGTCATGGCTTTTGCGAGTCAGCACACTGAAGAAACAGAAAATACGCTTTAATATGAGAGCTACAAAGCTAGTTTTCGACTCACGCTAACTTACGGCGTATGGATTCTAATAAAATGCAATCTTTATAAGTGTTAATATTTTCAGTTAGTCATAATACAAGCAATTATTTCTTACAGTCGACATTAGTTTATGCATGTGAAAAATTCTCCACGTTTAAAATACGTTTCAATGAATAATATTATTAATGCAGCATTGTTAAATATAAGCATTTCACATCTAAAATAGGTAATGTTTAAACTACGCTTTCTCAGTCCCTCCTCTGATGACGCTCGTCATCACACAATCTTTCTCTCTGAGTTTAATTTTTCACTTTGCGCATAATACGCATTTCAACATCTTGCCCTTTATGTGAGCTTTCCCATATTTCATTGAACATTTTCTCTCTTTCACTTTCTTCATTTCTTCTGGTTCTTTTAGTCCAATTTCTTTTTACTTTGTCATTGATTTTACATGCCCCCCATAATCCTAATAGACAAATTAAAACAATTAATAGACCCATCATAATTTTTGCAAGTACCCTATTCCAAATGTTGGTAAACCAGCTTCCTACTCGGGCAATTCCTTTCCCAAATTTCTCCCAAACACCAGGTTCTTTCAAATCCTTCAAATCTGTACTATCTCTAGTAAGGTTAGCAAGCATGCTTCTAATTTTCTTACTGTTATCTGGTATGAATGAGCAACAATGACGCTCATTAAGCATTTTGCAAACACCTCCACTCTTTGCTAAAAGAATGTCTAAAGCAAGCTGATTTTGAAGAGTCATAGCTCTTTCTGCAGCAAGTTCAGTATCCATCAGGAGTATAGCTCCTGTAAAATTTGTCAGCATGTTATCCACAATAGTAGACAACTTTTGAATTTTCATAGAATTTAAGATAACCCCCACTGATGGGATTATGGCTCCAAATATATCACCAATGACAGCCGCCACTGATTCTCGTTTTTGTCTAGGATGTTGTAATTCAGACATTTTAGGTATTTGTTTCAAGTCATCAATCTGGTATATCTTTGGAAATACTATTCCCAAATAACATGTCCCATACCATCCCTTAGGGAGACGATAATATGCATTCAGTCCACAAATATAATAGATTCCAGGGATTGCTGGATCTTGTCCATTTAACATAAAGGTCCATTTACTCTGAAACAAAAACACATGCCTACATTCACTCGTACCTACAAACAAATTGTCTTGATCAGATTTTGGTCTATATATACAGAGCCTACCTACGTGTAATGCATCTATAGCTAATTTGCCTTGTGTTTTGATTGCAGTGTAAGCATAATCATTTGCATAAGTACGTTTTCTAGTCCTTTTTCTAACCTTTCTTTCAGTGCTTTGCGTCTATCATCTGTGTGATCTAAAAAGCTTTTCTCTACAGGAGATAATAAGCAAGTCAAATTATTGCGATGTGCATAAGCAGTTCCAAATGTAAGTGTTGGCTCAAAGAATCCTCTAACTATTTTTATATCATGCTCTTTAGCTAATTTATTTAGGAATTCAATCACAGGCACAAAAGAAAACACAACATCCAAGTTTGAATAAAAGTATTGCACATGCTCTTGATTATAGAATCTTGTTAATAGCAAGCTGCAACTAATTCCATAAGTAAGAGGGAGGCTATGATAAGTAACTCCCTCCTGCACAGATGAAGGAATTTTAGTACATACATAACAATCTTTCGTATCCATAGTTTCCACATACTCATTTAACAAGCGATAGAAGACATTAGTAGAAAGTTCCCCTTTTGCATTAGTTCCCTCATGCATGTGTCTTGCGTCTTGCTCAAATCTCTCCCACGGGGATAGTTTAGAAGTGGTAGTTTCAGGTTTCAAAGTTGCATTAATAGTTTCTTTCTCTCTCCATGGCATTCCCACAATCACTCCCACAATCATTACTGCAGATACAACACCTATTATAAAACCTAACCAACCACACACTTTACTTCCTTTGCTACTGTAAGCCATGTTTGTATAGAATCAGAATAGCAGATCAACAATCAACTTGATGATAAACTCTTTGCGTATTTTACAGCATCTTCACTCACTCCAGGACCCTTTTTTGTCAATTCAGGTTAGCAGCTTGTCATAATCAGGTTTCTTTAAAGTCAAATCCAGGTTTAGTGTCACTATCCAGTAGTTTCTAAAGTCTCTTTTTCTTTTCAACTTTCACGATTTTAAATTTTTGCTGAGTTTCCCTTTGGATGTCTTCAGGTACCGTAGTATTGACCTGGTACTTCTCGATCAAAACAGAATGCTAAGAATTCTTGTTGCCATTCAGAGGTTGTAGCATATGCCCATTCAGGATCTGTATATCTTCTGTTTGATATTCTTTTTCTTTTTAGCCTTCGTTCACCTTGTTGCTCTCCTTCACTCAGATCATCTGCTTGTGAAGTATCACTTTCTTCTATTATTGTCTCATTCGATACCTCTCTTACTTTAGGATGTGACTTGTCTGGCCAATTATTGCCCCTATGTGTCTTGGTTTGATGTTTCCTTTCAGGACATTGGACAGCACCCTCCTCTTGTGATATGGTGTTTTCTCTTGACGGACCTGCAACTGGTTCAGGAGACTCTGACACGTTTTGATTTGTATCTACAATTTCTCCTTCTCTTTCGTCGTCTAGTTCTATGCTGAGTTCGGACTCTAATCCGTATTCGTCTACTTCTGGGAGAACCTCTCCTTGACTTAGTTCTCCTGCTGCCTCGACTGAGATAGGCACTCTGTCACCTCTCTCGAACTCATCGACAGTTTCAGGGACAAGGCTGTTCTCAGTAGGCTCTCTAGTAGTCTCAGTTCCTTCTTGACTGATCTCTGACTCTGAGATTTCTCTTCCTGAAGTTGCTGTACCGGAAACTTCAAGTTCCTCTTCAACAGGACACGTTACCCTTTTTGTGTGACTGGCATGTATCCAGTTGGGAACCCCGGCACACTTCACAGCAGTGGTGGTCGTCAATATTACTTGATACGGCCCCTTCCAACGCGGCTCAAGACACGATTTTCTTACATACTTCTTGACAACCACCCAGTCTCCAGCTTGCAGAGAATGACCAGGTTCGCCAATTGGTGGCAACGCGTTAGCTTCCACCTGGTGAGAGAAAGAGCGAATCACGTCAGCCAAACCTTTGCAGTAATCCAACACCATATCATCTGTAATATTCACTAGTGCATTTGCAGGTACCGCTGGTAATCTCATTGCTCTGCCCACGAGGATTTCATGGGGGGACAGTCCCGTTTTCTTATCTTGGGTGTTTCTCATAGACATCAGTACTAGAGGTAAAGCATCTGGCCATTTCATGTTTGTTGCAGCACACATTTTTTCTATTCTTGATTTTAAGGTACCATTCATCTGTTCAACTAGTCCTGATGCTTCAGGGCGATAGCTACAATGCAACTTTTGTTCAATGTTGAGTGCGGCACACAGAAGTTTAATCACCTCATTGTCAAAGTGTCTCCCCCTATCTGATTCTATAGAAACCGGAAACCTGAATCTTGGTATCAGTTCTCTGAGTAGTAGTTTTGCAACTGTAAGACTGTCATTCCTACGTGTGGGATGTGCCTCAATCCAATGACTGAAAACACACACAATCACCAACACGTACTTCAATCCTCCACAGACAGGCATTTCAATAAAATCCATTTGCATTTTGTTGAATGGACCTCCAGCTCTCCCAATGTGGCTCAAAGTTACCACAGTTCCTTTTCCAGCGTTCATCTGTTGACAGATGACGCACCTGTGGCAAGTGATTTCTGCGGCATGTCTGAATTTTGGATTGAGCCAATCAATCTTAAAGGATCTGATCATGGCGTCTCTTCCTAGATGGGCCTGCCCATGGTATAACCGTGCAAACTGCGATAAAAGACTATTTGGCAGAACCAGTTTTCCCTCTTCTGAAACCCACAAATCATCTGCCCTTTGTACACACTGCATTGTCTGCCAGGAACATTTTTTTTCTTTGCTAGCACGACTTTGTAATGTCTTTAGTTCGTCTAAGGTATCAACCACTCGTAATGCTAGACTTAAACTCGTGTCGTTTTCAGGTTGTGGTAACAATTCCCACTACTCTTTAAATGATATACAATTTAATGCAAAAAATCTTGCAACCTGATCTGCATAGCTGTTTCCCATTGACACAAAATCTTGTGATCTGGTGTGGGCACTGCACTTCACCACGGCAATTTCAAGAGGTAACTGAATCGCATGTAACAAATCTCTTATTTGTTCGCCATTTTTCACAGGAGAACCAGAGGAGGTCATGAAACCCCTCTGTGACCAGAGTTGGCCAAAATCATGCACAATTCCAAATCCATATCTACTGTCAGTATAGATAGTGACTTTCAAATTTACAGCTGCGTGGCATGCTTTTGTAAGAGCTATTAATTCTGCCACCTGTGCAGAAAACACTTTCTCGAGCCAGGAGGCTTCGACAATGCAAGTTATGGTACATACTGCGTAACCGGCTCTCAATGTTCCTGCTGAATCTCTTAGACAGGACCCATCAACAAACATAATGTAATCGTTTTCTTTTAACTGGGTATCCTGTATGCCTGGGCGAGGTTTGGTACAGAGCTCAGTCACCTCAAGACAATCATGCTCAAATTCTTCCCCATCTTTGATTTCTGTATTTTCATTGGGAAGTAAGGTTGCCGGGTTCAGCATAGTGCATCTCTTTAGTGTGACATTTGGTGACCCCAGTATAATCGTCTCATATCTAGTGAGTCGTTCATTTGTCATGTGTTGTGTCTTAGTTTGTGTCAACAGAATTTCAACTGAATGTGGAACCATTACTGTCAGAGGGTATCCCATGACTATGCCTTCACATTGTGAAAGGCTTTGACCAACTGCTGCAACTGCCCGCAAACAACCCGGTAAGGCTGCTTCGACAGGGTCCAAGGTAGCTGAAAAATATGCTACAGGGCGATTTGCATCTCCGTGGACCTGTGTTAAAACAGACAAAGAACAAGCATCACGTTCATGACAGAACAACAGAAAAGGTTTTTCATAATCAGGCATTCCTAATGCTGGTGCGCTACACATGCATTCCTTTAATTCGAGAAATGATTCAAGCTCCTCTTTTGTCAAAGTTATTGTGCATGGTTCGTCCTTGACTTCTTTTCCTGTCAATTTTATTAAAGGTTTTGAGATGATCGAGAAGTTGGGTATCCACTGGCGACAGTAGCCCACCATTCCCAAAAACATCCTGACGTCTCTTTTTGTTATTGGGGGATTCATCTGCAAAACAGCTGTTATTCTTTCCTTTGATATTCTTCAGGACCCTTTCTCAATCAGATGTCCCAAGTATTTCACTTCTTTTTGACAGTATTGTAACTTTCTGGGTGACACCTTGTGTCCATTCTTTCCCAGATGATTCAACAATGCAATGGTATCATATTTACAACTATCTCTGGTTTTAGATGCAATCAGCAAATCATCAATGTGTTGTACAAGAGTCGAGTTAAAAGGCAGCACGAGAGGTTCTAAGTCCTTCTTCAATATCTGATTGAAGATGGATGGTGACTCAGAAAAACCCTGAGGAATTCTGCACCAACTGTACACCTTATCCATGAATTTGAAACTGAACAAAAATTGACTATCTTCATGAAGGTGTATCGAAAAAAATGCTTGTGATAGGTCTACTACAGTAAACCATTCAGCTTCACAAGGAACCTGGAACATTATTACTGCTGGGTTAGGTACCACAGGGCAGCATTTTATCACAATTTCGTTTATTTTTCTCAAATCCTGCACAATTCGAACTTTCCCACAGGGCTTCTTCAAACCCATAATGGGAGAGTTGCACGGACTGCTCAAAACTTCTTTCAGGACTCCCTGTCTGAGAAAATCTGCAATTATTTGTGACACCTCAATGAGGACATCCTGGGTCATGTGGTATTGCGGTACTTGTGGGAACACTCCATTCGGCTTTATCTGAACCTTGACTGGTTCTACTCCCTTTATCAACCCTACTTCTTTCCCAGTCAAATCCCACACTTTCTCTTTTACGGTCCCTTGTAAATCAACAGGTAGGTCGATCAAAGTATGCATTGGGAATAAAGTAATCAAAGGGTAGTCTTCATTAGTCTCTCCTCCTTCCTCTATGAATTGTCTCTCATCTCCCTCATCGTCGCTGTTTGTTTGTACTTCTATTCCATCATTGGAACAGGTAATCGAACATTTTGTCTTACATAGTAAGGGGCATATTTATACTCTGTTTGCGCCGGAATTGCGTCGTTTTTTTTTACGCAATTCCGACACAAAACTAACTCCATATTTATACTTTGGCGTTAGACGCGTCTAGCGCCAAAGTCCATGGAGTTTGCGTCATTTTTTAGCGTTGACACCTACTTTGCGTTAATGATATGCAAGGTAGGTGTTCCCGTCTAAAAAAATGACTCGGAGGCATGTGCGCCGTATTTACACTCCTGGGCAAAATTCATGCCCGGGAGTGGGCGGGTCAAAAAAAATGACGTACGACCGCTTTTGCGCCGTTTTTTAGCACCTGGACAAGGCAGGTGTTAAGGGACCTGTAGGCTCGGAAGGAGCCCAGAGGTGCCCTCCCATGCCCCCAGGGACACCCCCTGTCACCCTTGCCCACCCCAGGTGGACACCCAAGGCTGGAGGGACCCATCCCAGGGACATTAAGGTAAGTTCCGGTAAGTTTTTTTTTTTCTTTTTTTGTGGCATAGGGGGGCCTAATTTGTGCCCCCCTACATGCCACTATGCCCAATGACGCCGGCTAACATCATTGATTAAATACGGCGCCCGCATGGTGCTTCAGAATGGCGTTAGCCGGCGCTAATTTGTTTGACGCAAAACTGCGTCAAAAAGTATAAATATGGCCCTAAGTCTCTTCCTAGTAAGGATACCGGGCTTGAATCGCATACGACAAATCTATGCAGGCCTTGGAAATTACCAATTTCAACTTGCACCGGATCAGTAATCGGATTAGTCAGGTACTGGTTTGCCACACCAACCACTCGTATAGTACGCCCTGAGAGAGGTAATCTCGGGACTTCTGCACTTCGAACTGTAGAGCGTGTAGCTCCTGTGTCGACCAAAAATGAAACCTTATAGCCCATTACTTTTCCCTCTACATATGGGCCTCTCTGATCCACCTCTTAAGATGCTGCAAGCCTGCACTCTTCACTGTCTGAGCTGTCATCTGACCAATCCTCATTCATGCCACTTTCACCTCGTAATGGGAATTGTTGCACAGTGTTGTTTTGATTGGTTACCTGGCCTGTGACCTGCTGAGGAAGCATCACCTGTTGCTGTCCCATCGGAGCCATGGGTAATTGCATTTGCTGTCTAGGCACCATAGGAATCTGCTGCTGCACTGGTTGCATTGATACTGACTGAAAACGTGGCATTTGCATCTGCTGCATGGGTTGTACCCCTGGCATTTGTACCAAATTATTCTGAAAATTCGGGTTTTGATGTCTCATTTTTGGACCTCGTGGATTTTGTAATGTACCGACATTAATGCTTTGCTGAACTGCACCATCCTGCACCATATTCGGACAATCCCGTTTCCAATGCCCCATGCCCCCGCACGCATGACATGGTGACATCTTTTTCATTCCCTGACCGTCGTTTTGAATAACAACATTATTCATGTCCGAACCGCGGTTCACAAACCCTCGACCTCTGCCTCTCGGCTGTGCCTGAAACACACCATTCATTTGCAGTTGTTGCTGTATCATTTGCTGAACTCCATTCCCCTGTATTCCAGCTT
Organism: Pleurodeles waltl; assembly: GCF_031143425.1. Taxonomy (NCBI): domain Eukaryota; kingdom Metazoa; phylum Chordata; class Amphibia; order Caudata; family Salamandridae; genus Pleurodeles; species Pleurodeles waltl. The sequence continues at coordinate 921,391,371 of NC_090447.1, forward strand.
GTGCAGCCCTTATCTGCATCACCATTACTTTCTCCTTCAACTTTTTCTGCTTCAACTCAATCTCATCACTACAGTATTTCGCATACTGCAACACTTCATCAATCGGTTTAGCCTGCCAACAATCAAATGATTCTTAATCATCTGGCTGACCTCCGGTCTCAGCCCTTCGACGAACCTAAACACAAGGTGATTCATGTCCTTCGGTTCGATAGTCTCAGTACCACTGTAATGTTTGAACGCTTTTAATAATCTCTCGTAATACGCATGTATTGACTCCTTAACCTCTTGAGAGGTCCGGTCGAATTTCTTCCAATCGGTCACCTTCGGCGACACCTTTTGTTTCAAGAACTCAATCACTTTATGATAATATTTCATCACCTCTTCTGAAGGTGCTCCAGTCACCTTATCTCTTGCCGGCTCCTTTGTGGGCCAATCTACCCCTCTCTTGCACTCGAGCCACAAATCTGGCGGAACAATAATCTCAAACAAAGTATTCAAGTCTTCCCAGAGACACTTTGCAAGCTTCACGAACCTATCCGTCTGTTGATACCACTCGATCGGCTTTTCTCTTAGCCTAGGATAATCATTCGTAAAGGATAAAATGTCTCCTCTAGTCCATGGCACATGCACTAAAACACCACCAGCTGTCTCTCTCATAGGTAAGACTTTTACTGAATCTAGATTAGATGTGGTCCCAACTTTATTGGACCCTGGGATATCTCCCTTTCCCTTTTCTCTTTTTTTCTTTGCCCATCGGCCTTCCCATTTCTCTAATGCACCCCAAATCTGTGCACTTTGCAACAGTTCTCTCAGGTGTGCCTTCATGCCTGCAGATCTCATGTGTTCAAAATCTTTGGAGTCAAAATCTAATCTGTAACTTCTCTTCAAATGTTTAGTGTTTCCGATATCGATGTTATATTTATCTGCCAGATTCGCTAACCTCTGATGTACTTTGCCTACCTATTTAGTAATTTTGGGACATAAGTATCTCAATTCTGCCTCAGTGTATGATTCCAACCTATTTACTCCCATTGTTCCTTCCACTAACTCGGCAGCTTCTGCCCCTAGTCGTACAAAATTCAGGTATTCGTCTTGTTTTTCTTTTTCAGGTTCAAGAGTGGTTACTGTAGTCTTTTGTGAGGTACAAATTTTCTCTAACCATTCATTTAACTGTTGTACTGTAAAACCCTGCAGTGAAATGTTCCCTGCATGTATCATTGGAGAGTGTGAAGTATTTGTACTCATGGTTTGGGGAGTCAAAACTCCCAACCCTGCTTGACGAATTGCTTCGAGAGGTGCCCCTACTGGACTAAGGTCCATCAAAGGTCTTAGTGGCTCCTTAACTTGCTCTCCCGGGGCCATTATCTGTGGAGTTCTCATAGGCCCCACTCTTATCGCTTACTGAGTCATAGCTCCCTGATCACACGTCCCTGTCTTACCTTGCGCATATAATGGCACTGGGGGACCAACAGTAATAGGTAACGATATAGCGGCAGGTGTCTGACCTGAACTCAGACTTCTTGGAGCTGCAACACTATAGGTCTGCTCCAGTGTACCCGGTACAGGTATTAACGGTGGTCCTGCTACAGGGTTATACCCAGGTATCAGCTGTGGCGGTTGAGACACTAGCTTCGGGGTCGATTCAATCTGTATTAACTTTGGCTTTGTGTATATCGGGTCTGGCAGCACTATCAAGTTCGTAGTAGTCTCAAGCACTGGGACATCAGGGTAAATTCTTTTTATCTGCGGTGGAGGCTGCAACTGTATCGGCAAGTCTGGTGCAGTGGGTACACTGACACCATTCTGTATCAAAGCTGTATCGCTAGTCTGTACCGTATCAGTAACTCCCTTCTCCTGCATCTGGTTCCCAGGATCCAAGCTAGTGCTTGGAGCGCTGTCGCTCACCGCATACGGTGGCGGACGATCATGTAACAATCTATCCATAAATTCCTCATCATCTGAATCATCTTCCTCTTCCCCTATTTTCTTTAGTTTGGCCAGAATCTTTGTTGGTTTTACAAGAGGCTTTCTTTCCCTGTGTCTCTTCTCCCTGGGTTATTGCCAGAAATAACTTCAACCCATCTACGATTCCCCTTCTCCACATTTTATTTTCATTGTCCCACCTAGCTTCTGCATATGATTTTTCTGCCCTTCTCAGCCTCCTCTGAAACCTTTCTTGTCTGTGTCTAAGAGCCATTAAGTCCCAAATCGCTAAAGCCTCATATTGTGCCGGTCTCGGAGGTGGCTTCTGTGTGCTTAACATCCACCTCCGGTTTTCTTATACCTTTGGATTAAACGTCCCATGCTCTGGAAACACTAAACACCCTTCCTTTTCCGTTAATTTGCACCACTGTTTCATCCATAAACAAGGTGCGACACCTTTTTCTTCCATCACTATGTAAGCCGGAGTACCCTCAGGTGGTGTAGGTTCACCATCAGTTGCTACAATATATACATCTCCTTTTAGAGCGCTTTTGAATGCCTTGACAAAATTCATTTTTGCAATTCTTTATTTCGTATTTAATCAGAAATGGCTTAGTTCACAGGAAACTCTTCACCTGCCCTTTCTCAACCTATTGCCTCTCACAGACGGCAGCCAATCTGTGCGCTTCCCCTCTCGGCATCTGACCTATCTCAGCGCGGCACCACTGTCGTCACACTCACACACACTGCAGCTGACAAAGTCTTGCGGCTCGTCCACTCTTCACTGACCCCTTACAACTCATACAAACTAATGCAAATTATTGCGAGCACCTTAAAATGACAACACAAATCTGTCAGTTTACTACAGGGAGGGTAACACATTCGCTTCAGAACTTTACAGAGATTTCACTTGAAGCCTCGGCCGCTACTCTCTCCTTCTCAGTTCCCACATACGCAAGCAGAATTCGACCTGCAAATCCTACTCCCGACTTGTCAATGACTCCTTCTAGTGCACTTTAGAATTTGTCAAATCTCCATCGAAGGTTTCACACATACATCATAACTCAAACTCGACTTGTCAACCACGCCCGATTGACCTATTAAACCGCACAGATTACAACATAAACCACATTTATCATCATACTCCAGAGTCTTAGACCTCAACAGGTCCGTACACGATAGTCAACCACGTGGATAATTTTGAGCAACAAGCACTACATTCACATGAAGTATGCCAACTTCCCTACTCTCATACCGTGGAGTATGCCCACTCCTGCTAAACAACACTTAATTCGGCCTAAATACACACAAAAATGTTCACAACCACCTGCAAGATGCATAAGCTTAAGCAAGCGCAAAGACCCTAACCACACATACTATGGTGCCGAGAACATTCCCAACTCATTTAGGCAGGCTCCGAGATCCCGGGAAAGCCATGGCGAACCTAGCAACCCATCATCTCTCCAAATTGCATTATCACAGAAAAACAAATTAAACAATGAAACTCCGTCCTAGGGCCCCCAAGGGCCGAACCGTCGTTCTGCCACCAGAAACTGCTAACGCGTCCTTCTATGTTAATTTATACACATCAGGACTCATTTTAGGCCGAATAATCTTTTGACCCAGTGGTGAGACACCGTAAGACGAGACAACTGATCAATATATCAATCAATATATCAATAATATTGTCAACATATATCACCACAATATATTTCACTTTAGACATTAGTAAACCTTCGGCGCAACCATGACCTTTCAGTCATGAATAACCACACCTTACTGAAGTTTTGTGAATTTTATTCCCTATTGATTACAATCTAATAGCAAATGTATTAATCTCAAAACCAAGAAGCAAAAGAGCATAGACACAATATGGTAATAATGCAAAGATCACAGACATAAGACAGTAATATGAAGATGAACAAATCTAGACGCATAAAACCTCATATATGTTTAGTTCAGCATAGCACCATATCAGTCACGTTAGTCACGTCAGTCAAGATGAAATGCCTCATCGAACCATAATTAGCATCAGCATGTTGGACTTCATGCAAAACAATTTAGAACATCAATTTGGAAAACATCTAACTAAAGTCTCTAATCAAAAATACACAGCAGTTGGTACCTAGAAAGAAAAGGCAAATAAATGAATTTCAATAGCAACAACATAATTTACCCTCCTTGGTATAGGTCAGCATACAGGATCAGTCTTCGTCTTCAGGACATCAGTTAGATCGCCGTCAAGCTATCTAGTCGAATGGCAGGGGACACTTCCCTCATAAGGAAGAAAGTGTAATGGGGCAGACTATGGGTGAGGATGATTTTGTCTAAGTCTCAAATCACCAAATAGAGTGACAGAGTTTCTGGATGCAATCAATATCATTCCCTACTTAATGCATCTTGTCTCTCGTGGCATGAGTTTTTATCCCTTTTTTGTAATACATTCCCCCAAAATTTTATTGGATAGTCACTACACCCCACTATCTGTAACCTATCAAATTATATATTAAGTAATGCACTTGTCGTTCTATGATAATTTACATTCTTCTAATTGGTCTTCATAATTGACGTCTTTCGTAGGTGGCACATCCGGGGTTACTTCATTTTCTGGCACGCTCTTCGGGTCAAGAGTTCTCTTTTCCGTGATTCGATGTCCTTGAAAGTGTCCATATTTGTTGCAAAGCTTATAATTTTTATACTAAAGCTGCTAGCATGCGGATGGGAATATAACTGTTAATGATACAATAAGCGGAGAAAAGAACAAATGCTGGGTCATGGCCTTTGCGTGTCAGCACACTGAAGAAACAGAAAATACGCTTTAATATGAGAGCTACACAGCTAGTTTTCGACTCACGCTAACTTAAGGCGTATGGATTCTAATAAAATGCAATCTTTATACGTGTTAATATTTTCAGTTAGTCAAAATACAAGCAATTATTTCTTACAGTCGACATTAGTTTATGCATGTGAAAAATTATCCACGTTTAAAATACGTTTAAATGAATAATATTATTAATGCAGCATTGTTAAATATAAGCATTTCACATCTAAAATAGGTAATGTTTAAACTACGTTCTCTCAGTTTCAATTGAAGTATGTGTGTCCAACAGGTAGTTTACTTGTGACACTTTTTGAACTACTTTGTATGGCCCAGTCCCTTTGTCCTTCAAAGCCCTGGGACAAGTAGGCTTCAGCACCAACACATCCTGGCCTTCTTGATAAGCAGTCAGTATAGCTTTGCAGACCTTCTTCAGTGCTGTGCTAGCCTGCAGGTTTGCATCTGCCTGACTCCTGTATTGTTCTGTCAGTCACCTGAGGCTAATCACATAGTCTACCACATCCTTCTGTGGGTTTTCTGAGGTTCCTTCCGATCCTTCTCTAACTAGGGCAAGTGGACCCCTCACTGGATGTCCATACTGAAGTTCAAAGGGACTGAACCTTGCTCCCATCTGTGGAAGCTCTTTGTAGGAAAATAAGAGGCACAGCAAGAGTAGATCCCACTCCTTCCTGAGGTTCTCTGGAAGAGTTCTCATTATGGTCTTCAGTGATTTTTTAAATTGCTCCACCAAACTATTGGTTTGTGAGTGGTATGCTGTAGGGATGTGGTATATCACATCAGCTTTAAAATCAGCTTGAACGGTTCCACATATCTCTCATGTAAGAAGAGATAAAGTTGGTACCCTGGTAGGTAATTATCATTCTTGGAAATCCAATCCTAGAGAAAAGTCCTAAGAGAGCTCTTGCTACCACCTTTCTAGTCATGCCCCCTCAGAGGTACAGCTTTGGGGTACCTGGTGGCATGGTCCACTATGAGCAAGATATACTTGTTGCCTGACTCTGAGGGGGATTGAATGGACCAACTATGTCTATTCCCACCCACTCAGATGCAACACCATCAACTGGTAGAGGCAGTAACAGTGCCTTTGTCTTCCCTCCTGTCTTACCACTCAGCTGGAGAGCCGAACAGATTCTACATAAGTATTCTGAGTCTTTGCACATGCCTGGCAGCAGAGCAGAGAATCCAACCTATCCTGGGTTTTTGTAACCCCTAAGTGACCTGCTAAGGATACTTAATGGGCATGCAACAACAAGAAGTTTGTGGGTACTAATGGAACTACTACCCTCTTGCTAGTACCTGGCTCGGGATTTACTGGCTCACTATAAAGTAGATGATACTCCCACCCAACATAGGGGCTGATTTAAGAAAAGTGGTGCTGCACCCAATGCAGCGCCATTTTCCTTGCAACCCTTAGCGCCACCCTACCACCACCATGTGTGCGCTATATTCAAAATACCGTCCACCATGGCGCAAGGTAGGGGGCAATAGCAGCAGAATTCCTGACGCTATTGATGTATTCTGCAGAAGTAGAGCAAAAATGTTGGCGCTACTCCTGCAGAGTACATAGGGGCCCATTGCATTCAATGGCATGCCCCCTTTTAACCCCTGCTTTGAGGAGGCGTAAAAAGTGCCAAAATAAATGGTGCATTAATGGGGGAACATCCCCCTTACATACATTATGCCTGGCGCAAGCATAATGTGGCGCAAGGGTTTACAAAGTGATGCAGTGCATGTATCGTGCAGAACTAAGCCACTGAAGTGCAATAAAGGGGTTGAATTATTGGTCAATCAAGGACATATGGTGAGGTCTTTGTTGGTAAATGCAATGGGACTGTCTTCAAACTACTATTCAGCCATGCTGCACTGTCATCGAAACTGAGGTATAATGCATAATAATACTTACAAAACAAAATTGGGGGGTCCACCAGGACCATGTCCACTCTCCTGTTTTACTGTTTGACTATGAGCAAGAAAAAAACCTTCCCAACAAACATGCATAGAAAAGCTTCATGGTAGAGAACCTGTCCTAAAAATTGTTCTCCTTGTCTTGCAGTACCAGTCCACACGATATATAAGCGGAGAGGGAACACTTACTAACAAAGCAGAAGAAAGCTACAGACTGGTACAAACAGGTGGAAGTCAGCTACAGAAACAATGAAATATATAAAAAACTAGGATAATGCAAGGATAACAAGAATTTAACAAACCTTGGATAGAACAAAGATGAGTAGGAAAAATGAAGACAGGCACCTTGAAAAAATATATTCTAAATGTGGAGAGGTAAAAAGTGGGGAAATAATAATAATAATATAAAAGGAGGACTGACTGGGGCCCGCAGATCCACCATCTGAGCTGCGTCTCCATCATCCACCTCCTTAGCCCTCTTCTTGCTCTTGATTGCTGAGGTCAGAAATAAAGAAGATTAAAAAATAGATTAGTGGTACAGTTAATCTCCCCCAAAACAGGCAAAGGTGAATGCAGTAACATTGTACTTTTGTAAATCAGATTGCCTATAGTACTAGCATCGAGTTGGCCTATTCTTAATTTCCATAACCTAAGCCTTATTTCAAATTTCTTAAACTTAAACTACATTTGGAACTACTAATTAATTGCAACACACACCTGATCATTGCTTCTCAACAACCTTTGATTGGCCAACTCAGTCACCCTTTTCAAAGCAATAATGCATACTACACATCACTAGGAGATTGCATTTGGGACTGTATGAGCAACATAAAGAAAGGCATAGAGAATGCTAACTCAATGATATTACTTACTACTGCTACTACTATCTTAGTGACAGGACAGAGGAGTCTCCATGACTTCTTAAATAATCAGCCCAAGTGAGAGACGAGTACAATTAGGTAGCACCAAGCACCTGAGTAGCTCAAACTAGATCACAACATTTTTGTAATAACATAAACTTAACTTTCCTAGGAGTGTGAGCAGAATGCCATTTGAAAAAAAAATAATAACACTGTACAAAACAAAACATAAAACATAAATAACTACTCACCGAGCTCTGACTACTCTACACTCACTAGGTCGAGCAGGTCCTGCTTGCAGTGCTATATGTTGACTCAGTGGTGCATTAACTGCTGCTGGGTAAGCTGGACCTCAGTGTGCTGATGCACACACTGGCACACCCTCCCACACAGAAGTCAATGCTCCCGCAGGGCATAGCCACTCTGAGGCAAACATGCTGTTGAAGTCTACGACACCATCTCCACCCTCGCCTTCGACATGACCTTAACCACAGAGGCCTGGCTCACACCCACATCCATCTTAGCCATCGCCATGGCAACAGCCATTGGCTACAATATGAAACACCATGACCACACCAACTGACATGGAGGAGGCCTCACCATCATAAACAAAAAATCAGTGACCTGCACTGCCACCGATGACAAGACCAGGCTGATTATGGAACACATGAACTTCCAGCTCCACACTGATGACAAAACTATCATCAAAGGTACCCTTACCTAAAGACTCCCAGGACCATGAACTGGCCTCATTGAAACCATTGTGGAATTCATCACCCTTCTCGCCATTGAATTCGACCACTACATATTCCTGGGAGACCTCAGGTTCTGCCTGGACGACCCCACTAATACCAACTCCAAGGACCTCCTGGAACAGCTGGACAACATGGGCTTCAAGCAGCTCATCACAGACCTCACACACAAAGCAAGACACACACTGGACCCTGTTTTCATGTCCAGCATCAGAATCAGGTACAGCCACACAACTGAGCTCACCTGGTCAAACCACTCTATCATACACTTCACCATCGCCAAACCTCCCTGCACCACAGCCAACTGCTACAGTGCCACTTCCCACATCTGGCTCAAGGTCATACAACACCAATGGACCAATGCCCTCAGCTTCACATAGCTCACCCTCACCACAGACCTGAACCAGGCGGTACAGATCTTCAACACCTGGATCACAAATGCCGCCAACCAAGTTGCTCCCATTGAACTGACCAGAACACACAGATCCACCAAACATGCAAGCTGGCACATCCCGGGACTTAGAACGGTGAAACACTGATACAAAAAACTGGAAAGAAAGTGGTGAACCAGATGGAACAAGATGGACAAGACACGTTCAATTTGGCCGTCAGCACAAAGCCATGAAAAAGGAGGCCCTGAAACAGCACCAACAAAACCATGGAACACTGCCCTATCATCAAAGACTTCACCGGCCTGTCAGCCACTGAAAACTTGATCCCTTCCTCACAAGAACTCTGTCGTACCCTCGGCGAACACTTCACACCACGACAGCAACTATCCACAGGAACTTCGAACTGCAGCCCAATTACCCCCTCAACATCCCAAATACCACTGCAGCTGACCACCAGCTCACCACATGGGTAGAACTCAGTACTCAGAACAGAAACACTCTAAACTCCATTCACTTGAGAGCACCCACCAAACCATGCCCCCCATGCCCACCAACATTTCAACCTCAGAAACGGCAAAATCAACCACCAACTTATAAACATCTTCAACACCTCCATCACCACAGCCACCTTTCCCGATGCCTGGAAGCACAGAGAGGTTAGCTTGCTCCTCAATAAACCCTCTGGAGACCACAGCGAGCTCCAAAACTACCACTCCATTTCACTGCTCTTGTTTCCTACCAAAGTCAAGGAGAAGGTCCTCAACCTCCAACTCACAGAACACCTGGAGAGAAACAACCTGATGTACCCTTCCCAAATAAGATTCAGGGCTAATCACAGCACAGAAACATCCCTGACTGCTGCAACAGATGACATCTGCACCCGACGCTATAGAGGTGAATCAGCTGCCATCATCCTACTAGACCTATCTGCAGCCTTCGATACTGTCTCCCACCACCCACTCATTGAGTGACTACACCTGACCGGAATCACAGACCACACACTTAAGTGGATGGCTTCTTTGCTCACCAGGTGCACCCAGAGAATCAGTCTCCATCCACATGCCTTTCAGCACAAGAGCACCATCTATGGCACCCCTCAGGCTCATCCCTCAGTCCAACCGTCTTCAACATCTACATGACACCACTTGCAGACATTGTCAGAGCCAATGAAATCAGCATAGTCTCCTACGCCGATGACCTCACTGGTTCCCCATCCCGAAAATAAGCCAATTCAAGCCCCTGGCCCATGCCTACAATGACCAAGGACCCACCTACATGAATGACCGCCTGAATTTCCACTTATCTTCCAGGACCTCCGCTCGGCTCACCTCAACTTTGCATAGGTACCACGCATCTGCAGCTGCAGCAACGGAGGATGCTCCTCCTCACTGCCAAGTACTGAAAAACCCTCCCCTGCCACCTCTGCACCTCACCTCCACTATTCCACTTCAGGAAGGGACTCAAGGCATGGCTCTTTGGCTGACTCTGCAGCACATTGCCAGGATGCCCTCACCGGTAATAAGTAGTGATTTGCAATTCCGGATTGATTGATTGAGCACAAAACTGAGTTGTATTTATCCAATACAGTGAATTCCTGTCATTTCCCCCTGGGCTGGTCCCCTTTTGACTGCGTAGCACCAACAAAGGCACCCTTGCACCATGATTGCAATCCAGAGCACTCTTGGACCTTTGCCTCACCATGCCTTCATCAAAGGACTGGAGCCTATCAGAGCACCCCTCACCTCAATCCTGAATGCCTCAATCACCACAGTCACCTACCTGAATGCCTGGAAACACACCACAGTACTTCCCCTTCTCGAGAAACCCTCAACAGACCTGAAGGGTCTAGCCAATTACCAGCCTATCTCTCTGCTACCCAGCCTGAAAAAGGTATAGAAAAGATGGTAAACAGATGCCTACTCACCCACTTTAACAAAAACCACCTCATCAATCATGATTCAGGCATAACTACCATCCAGAGACTGCCCTCAATGGTGCCACAAACTGCATCCTATGAGACCTTCCTGCTGCCTTCAACACAGTCTTCCAACCCTTAACCAACAACTGCATTAAGACAGGATTCAAGAAACCAGACATTGCTGAATTTGCTCCTTCCTAATATGCCAAACTGAGGTTGTCTGCCTGGCCCCTTTACATTGGACAGTGTCATTGTAATTTGTGGAGTTTCACAAGGATTCTTATTCATCCCTACCATGTTCATCATCTATATGACCTCATTTACCAACATCATCTGCGCCCACGGAATCAACAAAATATCCTCTGCTGACGACACTGGGCTCATACTCTCCTTTCTGACAAGACTCCAAACACCCAGACACATTTTTCCTCTTGGAAGTCTGAAGTCACTATATGGATGAAAATCAACGTCTGGAACTCCACGTCGTGGACTACGAAACCCAGACCTGTACACCTCCTGACAACCCTTGCAATGAACCACGGAGAAGTAATCAAGAACCACCAGACCATGATTGACCAATTGAAAGCAGTCTCCATATCCTTCTTCCACACAGATGCTCAAGAAGATTATGAAATGGCTACCCACCATCACTCTCAGCACTGTCAACCAAGCCTTCATCACTAGCAAGTTGGACTGCAGCAATGTACTCTATGACTGATCAACTGACTAGAAGACTCCAGACCATACAAAACTCAGTGGCAAGGCTCGCCCTCAACTCCACACCCGACACTGACATCACCCCACACCTCAAGAAGTTCTACTGCCTTCTAATCCAAAACAAGCACATACACACCCAAACAAGAATGCACAAACCCAAACAGGCATGCACACATCCAAACCTTACACTACATTGTCTTCATTAACACTTACAACTACATATACTTCCACAAACCTACAGGACACCTCCACTCAGCCAGATGTCTGCTTGCACACCACCCACCCGACATATGCAATACTCATTCAACAGTTGTGTCTTCTCCTACCTTTATCCTAAAACCTGGAATGACTTGCCCCTGGATATCAGAGACCAGATTTATACAGTGTTTGTGTCGGTATGTGTTACTTTAAAAACAAAATTATGCACCCTGTAGCATACATAGAAGAAAGAGCCTGATTTAGATCCTGGGCAGGATGGGACTCAAGTGTGCCTCCATTTTCACCCTGTAGCCACAAGTGTGGCTGAGCAGGGAGAGCGCAGGTCTGTGTTACTTCTAATTAGATTTGGAACAGTTCTGCTCTCTCCCATTCATCCAATGCAGCAACTTTACTTGATGTGTGAGCCCTTTGTAGATATGCTTGCTTATTCCTCCAAACCAAACAAAACCTTGGAGTTCTCTTTGACATCCAGTGCTCCGCTATCCATCATATTTCTATACTCACTCAAACATCAACCTTATCAAAATTGAATGTTCTTTAAATAAGATCAAGATGCAAAATTCTAGCAACTATTTTCTGTCTTCTGCTGTTCATCACAGATTAAGCACCGGTGGATCCCCTAGATTATAATATGTACCATTCAGGGTTAACAGAAAATCCAGTGCAACTCTGGTGTAATTCAGTCATTAACTTTGTGAGCTATAGCTTTTAATAAATAGATTCTGATATGTGCAGTACATCTTGTTACCACACAGCAGAATTTCAAGCTTTGCTATCTTTCCACCCCCAATTTTTTCTACAGATAAATTGTGTCTGGACAGATATATAAATAGTTATAGGAGAAAATGCCCAGTAAATAGAAATGCATGCAACTTCTGGTGCCTTAAATACCAGATTTTGTATGTTGTCCCCCATTTATCTGGTGACAACTAAAAATAGTTTATTTTTACTGCACTTTGAATATATAACACACAGTGATTTTTATATTACCCAGAAAATATCAATGCATGCAGAATCTGGTGTCTTAAACATACTTTTGTTATTGCTGCTCCGCAATTTACCCATTTGCAGCTCAGAATCATTTCCATTTAGTGCACTTGGTAAATCTATCACCCTTTAATGTTGATATTAACAAGCAAAGCAACCCGCATCTGGGTCACTTGTAAGTAGGGACTAAGGGGGTTATTCTAACTTTGGAGGAGGTGTTAATCCGTCCCAAAAGTGACGGAAAAGTGACGGATTTACCACCAGCCGTATTACGAGTCCATTATATCCTATGGAACTCGTAATACGGCTGGTGGTATATCCGTCACTTTACCGTCACTTTTGGGACGGATTAACACTCCTCCAAAGTTAGAATAACCCCCTAAGTATCTTGTTTCATGTCTGTGGTTTCCTCAAGCTCTATGCACCAAATATGTCTGTTCTGTAGCAAAGGTTGGGATACACGCTCAGTCATGTGATCCGAAATGGCACATTCACTACCCTCCTCTTAGCCATGTTTATATCTTGTTTTAGTTTTCAATCACTACACACATAAGGAACATGAGGTATTTGTGTAATTTTAAAGTTCCTCCACTGCACAACATTCTGGGGCCATATAACACAAAGGGGGTTATTCTAACTTTGGAGGAGGTGTTAATCCGTCCCAAAAGTGACGGAAAAATGACGGATTTACCACCAGCCGTATTACGAGTCCATTATATCCTATGGAACTCGGAATACGGCTGGTGGTATATCCGTCACTTTACCGTCACTTTTGGGACGGATTAACACTCCTCCAAAGTTAGAATAACCCCCTAAGTGCCTATGGGGAGCAACAGGAGTGTATGCCTTCTTTGTGCATCCTCGGGACACTTTATTATTACATAAGGGGCCACAGATGCTTAAATGCATTTCATATCCCGTTTAATCTCCGGTAACAACATTTATATTTGATTTTCCCTTGAAATTGTTCCTCACAATTTTACTCAATGCTTCGAAAATAATCTGGAACCTTTCCAACACTCTGCAGGACTTTCAAATGAATAACTAAGTCACTAATATCACTTAGGGGGTCATTTTGACCCCGGCGGGCGGAGGTCGCCGCCCGCCTGGAGGGAACCGCCATATGGCCGCTGGCCATTCTGGCTTTCCCGCTGGGCTGGCGGGCGACCGCCAGAAGGCCGCCCGCCAGCCCAGCGGGAAACCCCTCCCCACGAGGAAGCCGGCTCCGAATGGAGCCGGCGGAGTGGGCATGTGCGACGGGGGCAGTTTGCACCCGTCGCGTATCTCAGTGTCTGCTAGGCAGACACTGAAATACCCAGTAGGGCCCCCAGGGGCCCCGCGGCACCCCCTACCGCCATCCTGTTCCTGGCGGCCGAACCGCCAGGAACAGGATGGCGGTAGGGGGTGTCAGAATCCCCCATGGCGGCGCAGCAAGCTGCGCCGCCATGGGGGATTCCAAGGGCAGCGGTAAACCGGCGGGAGACCGCCGGTTTACCCTTTCTGGCCGCGACAGAACCGCCGCGGTCAGAATGCCCTTTGGAGCACCGCCGGTCTGTCGGCGGTGCTCCCGTGGCCGGTGACCCTGGCGGTCACCGGCCGCCAGGGTCTGAATCAGGCCCTTAATCTAAACTGTAGGCATATATTAATATTCACAGCTGCTCTACTTAAAGCATCACCAGTATTACGATCCATGACAAAACATACAGAAACTTAAAAACAGCACTTGATTTATTCAGCATGAAATCTTTTTCAAGTGAATAATCCTCTGTTATGAAAAGCTTTACTGTGTAATTATTTGTGATTTGGGTATTTGTCATGATTAAAATGATCTGTTTTTTACTCCTAATATTTTATTCCTTGTTATCCTACATAGTTCATGCATTGTTTTAAATAAGTTTTACACTTTTAAAGAGGAAAAGCTGCTCTGTTCGCTCTCCTTTCTCATTTACATTCTTTGCATAATCAAACAAAAAGAATAACTTTGTCGTGAAATAGGCTTGTTGAAAGGACTGTGAATACTTTTGAGAATAGAAACTTCTGACTCAGTCATACAATAATAATATACTATAGCAATGATTCACTGAGGATTAGAATACATTAGCTGATCGCATCTTATAGTTCACCCTCTACTGAAGAAATCTTAGTTAACACATCATAAGGTATGTCACAATTGCCCTCATATCATTCATAGACATCAATGAATTTTGCTTATTTCTTTCATGCTTTGGTGTTACTTTATTTCAAACAAATGCTGTACTTTCAGATAGTTCTCTACTGTGTTTGAAATAAAAAAGCAAACATTATAATTGTACAAAAGAGTGCTACTTGCTTCGACATACCTCTTTGCAGACCAACAGCAAAGCATATTTGACTAAGAACTCCTCAGGCCCTTAAGGTCAGGAATCAGGCTGATGTTTATTTCCATTTGCAGAGCTGTCACCACAAGTGTGGCCATACAATGAACAATCAATGTATATCCTAAATATGTGTTAGACTGTGGTCCTTGCTTCATGTGTATGTGCTTAGGACCCCCAAAGATCAAATAACATTTTGTATCTTTATTCTGCTCCAAACCTTCAGTCTTTGAAACAGTGTCTTCTTCTACTGCATTATCACCTTATTGCAACCATTTGGTAACTATGGTTCATGTCTAAATTAAAATGTATATGTTTGCTCTACAAGCAAAAATATGTGTAGGCCAGTGAACTTCTTGAACTTTAACACCCATTATGCTGTTCCTGAGCAACGGCCTACTCTGCCAACTACTTCAACATATACTTGACTTTTTTGGATAAAATACTACACTGCCATAAGCCCAACCACCAGATGTTAGGTAAAGACATCCATGTCCTTATGCTGCACAAGGAGACCTGGGGACATCAGCCAATCCAAAATTACTTCCTGCACATCAAACATTGGTTCAAAATAAATCACCTATTTTCAATTGCAATACTAATAGTTCAGCTCCTTGACCATGTTGATCCTGTTCAATGTAGCACTGCCATGAAAAGGCTGGCAAAAAACGGGTGCAGGGAGCCCAAAGGGTGACCCTTCACTGCCCATGCACTCGTCATGGGCAGTACAGGAGTCCCCCTAGCCAGCACCCTTGCAATGTTACTGCTGGTGCACCCTGAATCCTACAGCATTGTTGCTGGCTCGATTATGAGCGGGAGATAATGCTGTAGGCTGTTTCCCTCTAGGCCAGCGAGTGGAAACCGAGTTTTCTGCCTGATGACCTAGCAAGAAACTCTTAATCGGCCTGGTGGGGAGGTAGCCACTATGGCGGCAACCTCCCCGTCGGGGGATGGTCTAAACCCTCTGCCGAACTGGTAATGAGGCTCATAATCTTTAAAAAATCATATCTCTGATTCCCTTTATTGGATTTTTGTCATTTTAGTGTCATTTTTAAGACAAAAAATATAATCCACTTTTATGAACTGGTGTTAGACTTTTATTGTGTTTTGTGTTTTGCTTATTTACTGTTTTGCGATTTTTAAATGCTTTACACACCTGTCTTCTAAGTTAAACCTAACTGCTCATTGCAAAGCTACCGAGGGTTGAGCTTGGAATAATTTATTGAGACCCTGACTGGACCTAGTTGGGGGTTGTGGCCTATTGCTAAGTGTAGGTACTTACCTGCCCTTACCAATAATCCACATCCCATCACAATTTGACTTGTTCATTATAAGAACACAATATCTACAGTGTTTAATGCCAAGAAAAATGGAGATGTAGAAAGACTCTTTTGAGGTTAACTGAGGTTAACTAAGTTTGGAGGCCAAAGTTAATGCCATGTTATGTGTATATCAGGACTGGAATGAAGCCGTCTCAAGGACAAATTGCTATAGAGGAAAGGGTACTAGCAGGAAAGTATCTCAAGCACA
This sequence comes from Pleurodeles waltl, assembly GCF_031143425.1. Lineage (NCBI taxonomy): Eukaryota > Metazoa > Chordata > Amphibia > Caudata > Salamandridae > Pleurodeles > Pleurodeles waltl. The sequence goes on from NC_090447.1 coordinate 921,407,767, forward strand.
CTTTTTTAGCTCAGAAAATATTATTTGGCTTCCTTTTACATTAACCAAAACATGTAAATAACCATAATTTGTGTTAGAATTTGCGTACATAAGAAACAAAGATTCACTTCAAATTGAACCTCACACCCTACTGTGTTCCATTCTGGAGCACAAATTTGTTGAAAGGGCACTGTGGAGACGAAGAGTTTATTTTTGAAACCAACAATTAAAATGCCTTGCGTAACCACAGCAACTCTCCTCATTCCCATACAATATGGTCCACAATGTGCAGATAATTTAAAACAAACCCAAAGAAGTACTTCAATGAAAGAAAAACAACACAAAACATTGCGTCCTCTTATCGTCATAAACTACAACTTTATGTTCCACCTTCCACAATTATACGTTTCGTTAATCTCCTGCAGCTCTTTTACCAGCTATCCTAGAATGCCTGCAGCAAAAAGCGCTTTAGGGTTCGATAATCCCTGTATTTCCTCAAAGACTGCAGCAAAAAGTCAGCAAATGCTTCATATTTAAACAATGTTTTCACTTTTTTTCCACCACGGTTCTACAGCTCATCCATGCTCAAATGATGATGTTCCACGAAGGACTGGGCTCAATTAAGATATAGATTGCTGTTCTGCAGTTTAGAAAACTCATTCCTTCTTCCCAAAACCTCTTAGAGTCAGTACCATTGCTTCTGTGAACCAGGTATTATCTCTTCTGCTTGGTCAGTTGGCTATTCTTCACTCTACACCTTTTCAGTTCATGTCTCCAAGAACCTTATGAGTGTGCCTGTCTCCCAAAACTTCATAAGCATTCTAATCTCTTCTTAACTTTCTCTTTAGATGGCATCCTGGACTACACATTGGCTTGACTCTCTTGTCTTGCAACACATATGCAATTATATCATCCATCACTTTCTCACAGCACTGGTCCCCTATTGTTTCTTTTCAGTGCTGGTCGACATGGCTTTCGCTCGTCTCTGGTATTGGTTCGGTCTATGTTTCTCGTTCCTATGTTTCTTATATTCACCTTATATCTGTTTCTCTCTATTGCATCAATGTGGATACTTAGCTAGTCACGAGTGCTGTAATACATTCAGCTTCAGCTGCTTTACATCAAGGATGGGACATTAATAGAAGCCCCACCAGAAGTGTTGCATTTATAGTTATGGTTTAAAGATTTGTTTCATGTAATGGGTACAGTATGTGCAGTAAGTGCTAACCGTGTTACGTTTTGTAACCCCACACTCTGGATTTAAGGGAGCTAAATGTATCTTGTTCAACTTTCCTATGTATTGGAAATGGACCACCTGTCACTGTTGAAACCAAGAGAGAGAGAACATTACACAAACTGACATCACAAACTCTTTGTGCTGCTCACTCAGGCAGAGAGAATGGTCAAACTTTAGGGCCAATTTAAAGTTTGGTGGGCAGAGTTGACTCTGTATGGATGGTGAAGGGCATTACCTCTACCATCCCGCTGGACATCTGCCTGCCAAATTTTGAGATGTCCACCAGCCCACCTACATCCCTTTACATTGACAGAAACCACTATCTTGGTGGTTCGTGTCAATGTAGGAAATATTTGAAATGCATTGCCATCAGCAAATTTTTCAAAACGTTTTTTCGAACAATAAAACTTTAATAGTGGGAGTCCTCTTATTGCAAAACCCTAAATCAGGCCCTAAATATGTCTATTTCAATATGTTTGAGTTTCAGTGTTTGTGTTAAGAATGTTTCCTTTATAGTGTACCTGAAGACTTGTATTAAGATTTTTAGGCATTTGTCATTTAACTACATGGGTTTTGATAAACTCATTGAATTTCTCCTATGGCTTATTCTCAGTTTGGCATCTCCAGATCCAATAGTTACAGATGCTTCTAGGCTCTATTAAAGCATAGAACACAGTACTTAAAGTAATTCACCAATGTAACACTAATGATAAAATTAACCGAAACTCTAAAGAGAATGATAATCCCACGTTCATTCCAGCTCGAAGTTGAAGCAGATGTTTACCTCTGTACAGCAATGAAATCAGACCCCCAGATAAGCACTCTATACAGTGTTCATGATCAGCTAATATCTGCAAAGCTCTCTTGATCACGAAGCTTAATACACACATAGAATGGAAAAGATTAGGCAACAATTCTTTAGTGAGATAGAAACACAAGGTTTGCAAGGTGATAATGTTTGAAAATGCTTATTGCTAAAAAAGAGAAAGACTTTTTATCCAACAAAATGGATTGCTCTGATTCTTCAAAATAATGGAGGTTTGTGGCCCTGAAGATTACTAGTCATTAAAAAGCACACAAAGCAAAGCACAAAACAATGGCAACAACATTGTTGATGGACCCTGCAAGGAAATGATACAATGTCTTTGAGTTCATCTGTACTCAAGAGCGTGATGAAGGTACGAAGACCTTAGGGGATGCTACGGAGTGACAGCCTTTAGATCACCAAACCTGACAGGTCAAAAAGGAAGAAAGATAAACAATGTACTTTGATTCAGAGAGCGGGTGTGCTTGCCAGGCACAATTACCAATGTCTCACCTGCATATGTCGCAACCATTCTCTTTGGCTTTACACTTTGCTGTCACAAGTTAGGGGTCAGGCTTAGGGTGACCACTCACGACCATAAACTTGAGATTAAGGGTGGGTAGATGAGTTAAAGCCTCCCCTCTGAAAATGTAATTAAAAGACCTATATGCAGATTGAGGGGTCACGTGGGACTAGGTGCCCAACTGACTATTGTCAAAATAAAAACAATGAAAGTAACTGCAGTTACAAAGAAGACAAAGGGCATGTCAGCACCTTTTGACCTTACACTCAGTCCGTTTCTGTAAAATTTTGCCTAACAATTATATAAAGGAATAATTAGGGCCTCATTACAACTTTGCCGGTCTGACGGTAAGACCACCACAGTGGCGGCTGCCAAAAGACTGCCATGTTGGTAGTCATACAGCCTGCCATGTTATGAGTTAGACAGCAAGGGCTGACAAAAACCTGTTAAAATGCAGACACCGTGTGGAGAATGGGGTCATATAGCTCGCATGTGCCCCAGGAAAATAGAGGGAGTAGAGCCTATGGAGATAGGAGTGACCCGACGTAGAGTCCTATGTACAGGAGGGGGGGACATTAAGTTTAAACAAACCCTAAAAATCAATGGACGGCCCCTCTGTGCTCTCATAGACTCGGGTTGTAGCCAATCCGTCGTTCGGGAAGATCTAATAGGCCCTATTGATAAGGAAGTTAGTCAATGGGTTACCATCTGCTGTGTCCACGGTGATAAGGAGCAATACCCCGTTATGGTAGTGGAACTAGAGTGGGGTAAATACAGAGACTTCCTTCCTATGGGAGTTATGGACCAACTGATTGAGGAGTGTATCATCGGTACAGACTATGGTGGTCATTCTAACCCTGGCGGTAAAAACCGCCAGGGCGAATGACCGCGGTAGCACCGCCAACAGGCTGGCGGTGCACCGCTGGGCATTCTGACCGCGGCGGTTCAGCCGCGGCCAGAAACGGAAAGTCGCCGGTGTACCGCCGACTTCCCGCTGCCCTTGAGAATCCTCCATGGCGGCGGAGCGCGCTCTGCCGCCATGGGGATTCTGACACCCCCTACCGCCATCCTGTTCCTGGCGGGTCTCCCGCCAGGAACAGGATGGCGCTAGGGGGTGCCGCGGGGCCCCTGGGGGCCCCTGCAGTGCCCATGCCAAAGGCATGGGCACTGCAGGGGCCCCCGTAAGAGGGCCCCAAAAAGAATTTCAGTGTCTGCCTAGCAGACACTGAAATTCGCGACGGGTGCTACTGCACCCGTCGCACTCCAGCAACTACGCCGGCTCCATTCGGAGCCGGCTTCATCGTTGCTGGGTGTTTCCCGCTGTGCTGGCGGGCGGCCTTTTGGCAGTCGCCCGCCAGCACAGCGGGAAAGCCAGAATGGCTGCCGCGGTCTTGTGACCGCGGTCCGGTCATTTGGCGGTAACCGCATGGCGGGCGGCGACTGCCGCCCGCCGCGGTTAGAATCACCGCCTATATACATTTTCAGCAACTCCTAAATTGTACCCAAATCCCGAGAGAGAACTTGGAATGGTGGACCGAGGCTCCTTTTTCCAGTAGCCCCATTGAGTGTCCCCCATACCGCAGGAAACTTTCTCGCCGAGAAAAAAGGGACGAGAGATTGAAGTTTCGGGCAACCAAAAAGAACGATCACCCCATAAGACTTATAGTTGAGAACTACAGAGCACCCCTAAGCTTCCGTCAACAACAGAGAGAGGACCCTACCCTCACTCATGCTTGGGGAGCCGCGAAAACTGAAGAAACAGATGAGGTGGGTCCCTATTTCTTAGTACAAAGAAACCTCCTTTATAGGGTTACCACTACTCGAACAGGGGAACGCAAACATCAATTAATAGTCCCAGAAACCTATAGAAACCAAGTACTTTTCCTAGCACACAACCAACCAGGAGGGGGTCATTTCGGCAGAGAAAAAACCGAGGAATATCTCCTCCGGAGGTTCTACTGGCCAGGGGTTTTTGCACACATTAGGAAATATTGCTCACAATGCCCTAGGTGTCAGCTCACAGAACCAGGCAGGCCCAGGAAAGCACCTCTCCTACCGCTTCCCATCATTGACATTCCGTTTAGCAGGGTGGGGATGGATTTAATTGGACCTCTATTACCCTCATCTAAAGGCCACAAATATATATTGGTTATCGTAGACTATGCTACAAGATACCCCGAAGCCCTTCCATTAGCGAGCATGACAACAAAAACAGTAGCACAGGCAATGATAACAGTATTCACTCGAACAGGTTTTCCCCGAGAAATCCTCACTGACCAAGGTACCCCATTCATGTCGAACCTCATGAAACAGATATGTAGGTTGCTAGGAATTACCCAAATAAAAACTTCAGTTTATCATCCCCAAACGGACGGACTAGTTGAGCGCTATAACCGGACCATCAAAACACTATTAAAGAAGGTAGTCGATGACTCTGGGAGGGATTGGGACCAAAAAATTACCATTAGTTCTCTATGCCATTAGAACCCACGAACAGGCCTCAACAGGACATAGCCCGTTCGAACTGGTGTTCGGAAGGCAACCCGTTCCCTTTTGGATATGGCCGTAGAAACCTGGGAGGAAGAAGAGGAAGAAGAAGGAAGGCCATTGTTAGAATATGTTAAAAAACTTAAAACACACTTACGAGAATTATGGGAGGATGTACGGCAACACCTGGAAAGAGCCCAAGAGACACAACAACACTATTATGATAAGGGAAGTAAATTGCCTACATTTCTCCCAAATGATCAAGTCTTAATAATGCGCCCCACGTCCAAGCAAAAATTACTGGCTAGATGGCAGGGACCCTATAGGGTTATTAGAGCAATCTCCCCTGTCACTTATCTCATAGAACTAAGTGTCAACCCCAAAAAAAAACAAATCTACCATGTGAATCTCCTAAAAAAATGGGAAGTAGTAGATGAGGTTGAAGGCCCAATGGAAATGGGCTGATTTTTATCTCCCAGCAAGGAGTTAGACATAGAGCTGTTCCCCTTTGACAATCAAACAAAAGAAAATATGCCCTCTGTCAACGCTTCTCTGACAAGGTCTGAGAAGGGGCAGTTGTAATCCCTGTTAGACCAGTACCAACATGTCTTCTCGGAAACACCCGGAAGAACATCCCTAATCTGTCACAAAATAAGAACAACCCCAGGACAAACTATCAGACTCCGACCTTACCGCATTCCCGAGGCGAGGAAACATATCATAGAAGACGAAATAAAGAAAATGATAGCCTTAGGAGTAATCGAGCCCTCTAATAGCCCCTGGTGCTCTCCAGTAGTCCTGGTTCCAAAACCTGACGGATCAGTCAGATTTTGATGACTTCCGCAAACTCAATGCAATATCCATGTTCGACACTTATCCTATTCCCCGAGTGGACGATGTCCTCGAGAAACTAGGAAGAGCTAAATATTTGTCTACGTTGGACCTCACTAAAGGTTATTGGCAGATTCCCCTTTCCCCAGAAGATAAAGAGAAAACAGCCTTCTCTACACAATCCGGTCTGTATAAATTTACAGTGCTACCCTTCGGTCTTCATGGAGCCCCAGCTACCTTTCAGAGACTAATGGATAGATTACTAAAACCCTTCCACACATTCTCTGCAGCCTATCTAGATGATGTTGTAATTTTTAGTGAGACATGGGTGGATCATCTACACCACCTCCACCAAATATTTACTACCCTGGCAAGGGCAGGATTGATGGCCAACCCCAAGAAATGCATATTAGGAAAGACGGACATATCGTATCTAGGATATAAAATAAGCCATGGTACCTTACAACCGCAATCCACGAAGGTTGAAGCCATAAAAAAAGCCACAACCCCAAAAACAAAAAAAGATCTGCGTTCTTTCCTTGGTTTAGTGTGCTGCTATCGTAGGTTCATACCGGGTTATTCCACTATTGCGGCCCCCCTTACGGATCTCTTATCGAAACATCACCCTAACAAATTAGTACCCTTTACGGAATGTCAAACGACTAGTTTCGAGCGTTTAAAATCCTCTCTCACTTCGGAGCCTGTCTTGCAATGTCCTGATTTTTCTAAACCTTTTCATCTGTACACGGACGCCTCTAATGTAGGCCTTGGGGCAGTACTAGCTCAGCCTGACGGGGAAGGGAGGGATCACCCTATTGTGTTTATCAGTAGGAAACTTCTTCCCCGAGAATGTCACTACCCCATCATCGAGAGGGAGTGTTTGGCAATTAAATGGGCGGTGGAGACCTTACAATATTTTCTTTTGGGCAGACCTTTTATACTGTATACTGATCACGCTCCCCTTACCTGGCTTGCCTCTCACAAGGATTCCAACTCTAGGATTTTACGATGGTTCCTTGAACTACAGCCTTTTTCCTTCCAGGTCTGCCATGTACCTGGGTCGCAACAGGGACCTGCAGATTACTTGTCCCGGTTCCCCTGCTCTTCTCCGGTCCTCGATCAGGACCGCGCCTGGGATGGAGTGTGTGATCGGCCCGTCCCGATCACGTCCCCGACAGCGTCAGTTACTTCCGTGTAGGGCAAACCCAACACGTCACTTCCGCGTTCCCATGTTTCCATGGGAACGCTCTTGGAACCAATGCCGCGTTTCCCTGTTCCCAGGGAAACGCCCAAGGACTTCCGGGCCGGCGAGTCTAAGAGGGACGTGGTACGCGGAGACGAGGTGAAGGAAGTGGAAGGAGAGAACGCGATGGAGCCTGCAGCAACGGAGGAGAGTGTCGGGAGAGAGAAGGCGGTAGCAGAAGCCGGGCGCGAGGAGAAGGAGACTACCCACGGAGGAGTGCCGGAGTCGGGAAGCCCAGGAACCAGCCACGACCCAGGAGGGTCGTGGCTTACAAAGGTACGGTCCCTCCTGGGACATGAGAGAGTATAGCTAAAAAGTCACTGGGGCAGGGAACTGGGGAGGGGTGAGGGGAGAAAAGGGAAACTGACTATTAGTTAACCGGGGCACAGTGGGTCACATAAACACGTCCACCCTGTCGTGTGTGTAGTGCACAGGTGTACCATCACTCTACCCTATCACCCCACTTACCTTTCCCCCTTTCCTATTGGAAAAGCCACCCCAGACATAATTCTTTACTTACCTTGGCGTTCTTCTTCTCTTGCCGGTAATCCACTGGAGCCACACGGGATACCCAGGATCCATCAACCTCAGAGGCTAGAAGAAGGAGAAAGGCAAAATTAGAAGAAAAGAAGAACCCGCCCTAAGACCCTAATAAAAACTGTAATTTTGTGAACCAAAGACTAGAAAAGGGAAAACCACAAATAAAAATCTTATTTCCCGCAATACCCGCTCTCAGTCTTGTTTATACCGTTCAGCCTGCCACACACCGTCAGGACTCTGGATGGGGAGAAAGAGGCGGTTCCACCAATAGAACCACTAGCCTACTAGAAATCCTCTGAACTAATTATGAACAACAAATCACAATAGTGGTTCTCCTATGGTGGAAAACCAATGGAAGGGTGATCCACGGCGGTCTACATAGTAGCACACTAAACCACATAGTTTGAATTCCACACACCTGATACACATCCACACACCTCATACACCTACTAACTGCACTATACAACACACCCTTTCAGACCCCACAATCCTATGCTTCAAAAACTCCAAATAGAGCTAGACAGAGGCCATACACCAAAGTTAGGATCCCTACAATAGCCACCCCTCACCACTCCAAATACCACTCATCCCACACCAACACATCATTCATTTCACACAATATTTCCTCCACACATCAGACACCACCCGTCACCCACTCACAACTCAACACCCACACCTCATCACCCGATTTTATTTAACTTTTTGTGGCAAACACCACTACCACAAAAACATCCTGCTTCACGGATGATGAGTTGAGGGTAATGGTGCACAAATTCATCAAGGTAGAGCCACACCTTTTTAGTACCTAAGTCAAATAAACCTCAATTGCCAGGAAATTTGAGATGTGGCAAAACATAGTGGATAGGGTAAATGTTGTACGCATCCATCAATGCACAAGGGAGGACATCAGAAAGAGGTGGAATGACCTCAGGGGGAAAGTATATTTTGTGGCCGCCAGACACCAGGTGGCAGTCCGCAAGACTGGTGATGAGCCCCCGCCTCCCCCAATGTTCACATCATGGGAGGAGAAGGTCTTGAGCATCTTGCATCCTGAGGGCTTGATAAGAATACCTGGGAGAGTGGAGTTGGGTAAATCACAACACTGGAAATGTCACCCTAAAGTTCTGTCTTGCATGCTCAATTATCACCTTTTGACATCTTAATAGCCAACACACCTCTCTTCACCCATTGACAGAGACTCACCCGGGGGAACACACATATCTGCGGTGAGCTGTATAAGGTGTAACCTGATATTTATGGGCAGGTAGAATGGTTACTCCTAAGCTGATGGACAGGTCAGTGTCGACTTTACATACTGGAGTTATCTTGTGGCTCAATCCTTAACTACTGCTAACTGGGAGGTACCATGAACAGCATCACGCTGCACAGCTGCCAAGACATGTGTCTATTGACAGGCCTCCAACTGCCAAGCTAATCTGATATTCTGTAGCAGGTGTATGGCATAGGAAGTCCCTGTATCCCATATAGCTGTACCCCAGATTTGAAAGCAGGTGTCACTGTCATATCAGGGAATCCGGTAAAGCCTTCCTGTACATGGCTCAATGCATAAGATCCACCTGTCAAAGTATGGAACCACATGTTGCATGACAATCTGCAACTGTCTGTTCCACTTCTCCAACAGGTCATCTACCCATTGTGAGCATAGAGACGACACCTGAGACAGCCACTTCCCCCCTCGATGAAGCTCTCAGTGAGGACAACACCCCAGGATGTGAGGACAATGAGGACAACTCTGGCCCATCTGGGTTACCTCGTCAGTATACACCTGTCAGCCTCATCCTGCCAACAACTACTCCCCCCAGCCCTGTTGCTTTGACATCCCAGGCAATTGTTTGCCCCCAAATCTGTGTCCCAAGGACAGTAGATACCATTGTGTGCCTCCTAGTGCAAGTACTGGAGTCACCACTAGAGAACCCAGACAATAAAGCACTTGGCACCAGTGGGAGTAGGCAAACTGTGCCAAGGGCACAGCCACGTGGGTGTAAGGTGCATTGGAGGGATGCTGTGGGCCAACAGATTGAGGCTGCAAGGGATACAACTGGCCAGGACACCATTTCCCAAGATTTTGGGATCCTACCAACAGACCGAAGGCATAATGGGTTGGTCCTTGGAGAGGGACAACCATCAGGAAGTCATGCCAACCTGAGAAGGCTATGTCCACCACAGCGGACCCCTTTCATGGCTATGTTACATCAGACCTCTCTAAATCTGTGGCAGCCAGTGGAATGTAGGCTCTGCAAGGGGAAGGACATGCCTCAGACACCCCTGCCTCTGTAGCTGAAGAACCTCACATGCAAACATGGATTTCCATCTAAACATCCAGGAGGAACAGAAACCAAGACCTCACCGCTGCCAGGAAGAGTTCCCCTATACATTGGTTCCCCTATACATTGGTTCCCCTTGTGTGTGACCGATATACCCTGTTGACTGTTTTACCACCACTCTCCATTTTCCAAAGGCACAACGACAATAGACTTGAGACTCCAAATGTTGCAGCAGATAGCCTGATGATTACATCTACCATGACTCAACCCTTCATTGTTTGCACTAATGATTTCATACCATTCCGTTCACCTACTTGTGTACATGTAAAAAAAACAGAACTAAACACATATCTTAGTTGAGAGTCATGTCATTGTTATATTGAATAGTAAACTGAGCAAAATGTTGTTCATAAATGATAGTCAAATATGTTTCCATTCTTTAAAGTCCCAGCTCACATGTACAGCTGAATCTGGATCTGATACATGTAAAATTGTACAAATGGACACACTCCCTTTCCCATTTAGCCACACAATGTAATGCTTCTGCCAGGGTGTAAATAACAAGAATACCTCAGACTACTGAAGTTAGGGATATGTCAGGGTTTGGCTATCCAAATAGGCAAACATAATGGTTCAATGTTTCACCAGATAAAGCCTTATCATACTCCAATACTATACCTCCCAAATGACCATACCCCATATTACTGTCAGAGGTCAGTCATGGAACCTTAAACTTACAATGGTCAGGTATATGTAGCCATGTTACTCACCTATGTCAGTCTTGACACACATGCACAGACTGCAATGAGGAAACACAGTGATAGCTACATATAAGTTAAATTGTATAATTAATAAAAACAATTAGAAGGCTAAGGTAATGGAGTACACGGGATGACATGTGTTAGAGACACAAGGCCACACATATGACACCATTGGACCCAGACAAAAAAGCACACAGATCTATTGTGTGGAACAGTACACTATGATCCCACTGTCCTGACAGTCTGGGCCTGGCACTTAGACACCACCAATATGATGCAATACAGTACCTACATCTATCTATGTTCACTTTACATGTCAGACCTGCAAATCCCACCAGCCTGTGAGACAATTCATATTTGACCACATGAGGATGACCTTGTGAAGAAATCTGCAATGTTAAAATGTAATACAAAAGGTATAGGCAGGTAATGATAATGTAGACCCATAAACACATGTTCCAAATACAATTGTCTCACTGTGCAGTATCACAAACAATAGAAAATGCGATCATCTGGATAGCACAACTCCATGTACAATTTTGCATGCACACCTGAGCTATATACTGTTAAGCAACTAATGCGCTGTATGAAGGTCGAACAAAGACCCTTCACAAACATCTCTAAGCTCCCCAAATACCCAGTGAGTGAAGTAATATACAGAACAACACATACCTATAGTTACCTGAAGTACTGATGCATGAGATCTGCACACCTTTTTCCATCTTCAACCTCATCTCTGTCATCCTCACTTGGCAATGCTGCATTCTCACCCGCTGGAACTGCTAGCTCCCCCTCATCTTTTATATATGGGATCGGATGTCTAAGGGCAAGGTTGTGGAGCATGCAGCAAGCAACAATGATTTGGCTGACTTTGGCAGGTGAGTGGAGGAGGGCTCCACCAGACTTATCAATCCAAAATCTAGCCATTGGTTTCAATGGACCTCTGGGTGCTTTGCAGGATTAGCGTCAGACGTTTTGACCCTAATCCTGCAAAGCGCAGAACTAGAGTCAAAAATTCTGAAGCTAGTTCCCTAACCACCACCATAGTGCCCCATATATTAAATACAGCACACACATGGTGGCAATAGGGGGGCACTAAGGACGCAAGAAAAGTGGCGCAGCACCCAGTGCAGCACCAATTTTCATAAATCTGTCCCTGTATTTTTTAAGTTCTGCATCCAAGTTCTTTGTGCCATGTCTATCTGCAAAGTTGATGCATAGGTTATTCTTAGCCTCCTTGTTTGTAGAAGCAATGCTGCACTACTTGATTTTCAAGTGGGACAACCCAGACACATTACTCTAAAATACAGGGCCAAATACATCAATATAAAAGCTAGGTAGGTTTGACAGTGTAATTAGAATATAATGATTTTACATCACCTATATTGTGTTAGCGTACCTCCTGTGAACATATCAATAGGTAGTTTATTAATATTCTATTATTCTGTGCCATTCCTTCCGTTTATATGGGGCTGTATTAAGAAAGGGCACACCTTTGACTGGTTGTGCTGGGCACAAACAGTTTCAATGCACCCTTGTACGAAAATGCCTTTTTTCATGATCACCCCATTGTTTGTTTTGGAATGATGCTGCTGTTGTTTTGACTCAGTGCATTTTGACTCTGCTAACCAGGTCCAAGGGCATGTTCTCTGACCCGTGTAAACATGTTGAAATTGGCTATACACCAAATTGACATATTCAATTTACCTATATTTTCCTCGTATAGGGTACAAAATGTACTGAATGCCTATAAGTTAACTGTCTCTAGTACATTGAAGCACATATTGGGCCAACACTAGAGTGGCAAACCATGTACTGCAGATGTGACATATCAAAATAACCCCTTTTGACAGGCCCTTGATTTCATTTTAAGTAATCCTCAATGCCCAATAAGGCAGGGTTTAAGGTATTTAAAAGTAGGAATGTGAAGGTTTAATGTAAAACGTTTTGGCAAGGCCCCAAAAGCAATTTTCACTGTAATATGATTAGTTGTTCCACAGGAAAGAATCAGTAGTTCATTTTAATATTAAATAATGTTACTTCTGTCTAGGAGCAAGATTAAAAACTTAAATATTGTACATTCTAAAAAGTTTATTGCATATTCACTTTATTGTTATATATGGATTTGTGCTAAATATTTTATAAAATGTACTTTTTGAAAATCACTTACTTTTTGCCTGCTTAAAGAATCTAGAAATCCATTTACACGAGCTTCCAGCTGTCACCAGGAGCTGACTAGCTCATTGATGAGGTGTGAACTGGCTTCCAGAGTTGAAACAAAGGCTTTGAGTGTCGGGAGTTGGTCCGTTCCTCTGAAAGGATGATCTTCTGCACAGTGCCCAGAAACTTAATTATCATCAACAAGGCCTACTCTGTCACAGGCAATGTAGCTATCACCAGAGCATGCTCCTTCTTTTTTTCCTTTTAGCCAGCCAAGCACCAATCCCAGTGGGAGAACCAGTTCTAAGCAACCAGAGGTGGGTTTGCTCATTTCCCTGGCCATACCTCTGGGCACCCAAACTCTGCACAAGAGAAGAAAGATTCTGCTATCTTGGTTTTAGGTAGAGAGGGGCATTAGGGGTAATTTGCAGTAGAACGCACTTGAACTGCTGCAAATATGGGTAAGGTTACTCCTGGGACCCTTATCACTATTGGGTACATTGTGGCTAGAAGTCACCCAATCCCACAGGCTACTGCTAAGCATAAATGTGGGACCCTTGGGCACCCTTTTTAGAACACTGCTGGACATGTGGAAGATAGAAGGAGGAGTATGCCTGCTGTTGAGACCTGTGAGAAGTACTCTAAGACCTGGACTTGCTCCCACTTAAATCTAGGACAAGGAAGTGGGCTCTGAGGGTCAGTTGTCTGATCTTCTCTTAAGCTACAAGGACCCAAAAGCTGCAAGAAGCTCCTTTTCCTAGAAGAGCTCAGCCAACTAATTTGAATTTAACCTGCCCTGAACACTGCTGGTACCTTCTGTTGAAGTGAGTCCTTATCTCTAAATTGCTCTTCATGAGATCCTGGAACTATTGGCTGGTGTCAGAGTGTCCTCCTCCTGCCCTAAACCTAAAAAGCTGGGACTTACAATTTTTGCACGAAGGACCATTGAGGGACTGGGACCAACGTGTCAATCCTGCCACTGAAGGAGCATTACCAGTGGGCCTGACTTCAATGCAGGTCCTGCCATGATTTTCTCGGCAGCAAATTCAATTTGGCATGCCTAAAGGCGACCACTATCCACCAATATTGACTCTTCTTCGGCTATACCTGCAGCCTGACGATATCAAACTTCAAGAAAATAGTTTGAGTGCAAAAGTAGAAAATCTTCACTGGGCCCCGCATAAAGGATGTTGACAGCTTACTGTTCTCGAACCTGTGACTTTTCCAACTCAAGGCTTTTCCCAACATTATGGATGTCTTCACCAAGACCTCATCCTTCATCAGTCCATCGCCATGGAGTCTGTCTTCAGAGCTGACCTGCAGCCTTTCCAAAGTGAGGATGCTATGTTCTTATTCATTTTAAATCCAAAGGCAATGTTTTGACTGGGACTAACCTGGTCCTTGCATCTGAGCGACGATCCATCACAGTCGGCCTCAAACCTTATTCTTGTACTGGCCTACTGTGACCAGATGCCCACTAGTGGTGCATTTGTTGCTATTTTCATTTAAAGTTAAAACAAAAATCTTATCTCCTTTTCCACTTATTAGATTTTTGTTGTTTTGGTGTCATTTTTTTTCATTAAGACACTCTGGGGGTCATTACGACCTTGGCAGGCGGCATTAGCCGCCCGCCAATATCTGACCGCCATGCGGCCGCCAATGCAGCCGCACCCCCGCGGCCATTTGGAGATCCCCGCTGGGCCGGCGGTTGGAAACCTGGTTTCCGCCCGCCGGCCCAGCGGGGATCACGGCCGCAACGTAGGAGCCGGCTCCAAATGGAGCCGTAGGTGTTGCAGCCGTGCGACGGGTGCAGTTGCACCCGTCGCGCTTTTCACTGTCTGCAGGGGGCCCCTGCACTGCCCTTGCCAGTGGCATGGGCAGTGCAAGGCCCCCAGGGGCCCCACGACTCCCCGTACCGCCAGCCTTTTCTTGGCGGTTCAGACCGCCAGAAAAAGGCTGGCGGTCGGGGACTCGTAATACCCTGGGCAGCGCTCGCCGGGGCCATTGTGGTGGAAAAACGCTGGCCCCGGCGGTGCAGCCCCGGCGGTGCCACCGCGGCGCTACCGCTGCGGTCAAAATACGCTGTGAGGCACCGCCAGCCTGTTGGCGGTGCTCCCGTCGTTTTGGCCCTGCGGTTGTAATACCGCCAGGGTCATAATGACCACCTCTGTATTTTTATCCATTTGAGTGTGATTTTTTATTATTATTTTGTTCTGTTTTAAACTTTTGACTATTTTTATTATTCTAAACGCTTTAAACATTTTCTTAAGGTAAGCATGTCCCCTGTTCCAATCTTATATTGCACAGTGTGTGATGATGTTGCAGTATAGCAAGACCGAGTAACATCTACTTGAATCTGCCCCCTATTTGAATATTGAAAATGCATGAATTTTATAACATGCTACAAAGTAAATATGTGTAATTTTTGTGCTGTAACCTTCACCTAGTTTTCAGTCACACTAAACCGTAAACTCGTCGTAATAAATAAGAATTTACGAGAGACAAGACAGGCCTAGGGTACATTTGTGAAGACAATCTTTTGGCAAAGTGTCAAGAAAACAAAATAAACCCAAGTTTTATGTTCGCTCAGTACAGAACATAGAATAAAAATAATTGTATTGAAATGTATACTTTGTTACTTTTAGCAAAAATGCCAAATCGTGCCTATTAAAACAACAATCATGAAGTGATATTGATATAATAACATGCATTTTTAACACAAACGCTTTAATTATTTTGGTCATTTCATGTCTTCAAAAGTACGAGACGATTGCCCATCTTCTATGGAATTCTTAAATATCCAGGTGCAGGACTGGGAATAGTCTGGACAGTTTAAGAATTAAGGTTCTCAAAGCTAGTTTCGTAGAAGCTGACATTCTTTAACCCCTTCGCTGCCAGGCCTTTTCCCCCTCAGGTGCCAAGCCTTTTTTGGCTATTTGAGGCAGTTCGCGCTTAGGCACTCAGAACTTTTTGTCCACATCAGCTACCCACACCAAATTTGCGTCCTTTTTTTCCAACATCCTAGGGATTCTAGAGGCACCCAGACTTTGAGGGTTCCCCTGAAGCAGACCAAGAAATTAGCCAAAATACAGTGAAAACTTTGTTGTTTTCCAACAAATGGGAAAAAAGGGCTGCAGAAGAAGGCTTGTGGCTTTTTCCCTGAAAATGGCATCAACAAAGGGTTTTTGGTGATAAAATCACCAGCTTCCCAGCTTTCAGGAACAGGCAGACTTGAATCAGAAAATCCAATTTTTCAACACAATTTGGGCATTTTACAGCGGCATACCCCATTTTTACGATTTTTTGTGCTTTCAGGCTTCTTCCAGTAAGTGACAGAAATGCGTGTGAAACCAGTGCTGGATCCCAGAAACCTAAACATTTCTGAAAAGTAGACAAAATTCGGAATTCAGCAATGGGTAATTTGTGTAAATATTGAAATTGAGGTGAAAAATCAGCCATTTTTCTCTAAGTTTTACTCTTTAACTTTTTCCTGCAATGTCAGATTTTTTAAAGCAATATACCGTTAAGTCTGCTTGACTCTTCTGGTTTAAGGGATATATAGGGCTTGTAGGTTCATCAAGAACCCAAGGTACCCAGAGCCAATAAATGAGCTGCACCTTGCAAAGGGTTTTCATTCTATACTGGGTATATAGCAATTCATTTGCTGAAATATGAAGAGTGAAAAATAGGTATCAAGAAAACCTTTGTATTTCCAAAATGGGCACAAGATAAGGTGTTGAGAAGCTGAATCTCTGAACTCCGGGTGCACATACTAGCATGTGAATTACATGGCATTTCTCAACTAAACGTCTATTTTACACACTGTCTTACATATGGAAGGAAGAAATGAAGAGAAAGACAAGGGGCAACAACACTTGTTTTGCTATTCTGTGTTCCCCAATGTCTCCTGATAAAAATGGTACCTCACTTGCGTGGGTAGGCCTGATGCTCGTGACAGGAAACGCAACAGGGACACATCACATTTTTACATTGAAATCTGATGTGTTTTTTGCAAGGTGCCTAGATGTAGATTTTGGCCTCTAGCTCAACCGGCACCTAGGGAAACCTAGCAAACCTGTGCATTTCTGAAAACTAGACACCTACGGAAATCTAAGATGGGGTGACTTGTGGAGCTCTCCCCAGGTTCTGTTACCCAGAATCCTTTGCAATCCTCAAAATGTGGCAAAAAAAAACACTTTCTCCTCACATTTCAGTGACAGAAAGTTCTGGAATCTGAGAGAAGCCACAAATGTCCTTCCACCCAGCGTTTCCCCAAGTCTTCCAATAAAAATGATTCCTCACTTGTCTGGGTATACCTAGTGCCCGTGACAGGAAATTCCCCAAAACACAACGTGGACACATACAATTTTCCCAAAGAAAACAGAGGTGTTTTTTGAAAAGTGCCTACCTGTGGATTATGGCCTCTAGCTCAGCCGGCATCTAGGGAAACCCACCAAACCTGTGCACTTTTAAAAACTTGACACCTAGGGGAATCGTAGATGGGGTGACTTGTGGGGCTCTGACCAGGTTCTGTTACCCAGAATCCTTTGCAAACCTCAAACTTTGGCCCCAAAACACTTTTTCCTCTCATTTTGGTGACAGAAAGTTCTGTAATGTGAGAGGAGCCACAAAGCTTCTTCCACCCAGCGTTCCCCCAAGTCTCCCAATTAAAATGATACCTCAGTTGTGTGGGTAGGCCTAGGGCCCGCAACAGGAAATGCCCCAAAACACAACGTGGACACATCATATTTTCCCAAAGAAAAAAGAGGTGTTTTTTGCAAAGTGCCTACATGTGGATTTTGGCCTCTAGCTCGGCCGGCACCTAGGGAAACCTACCAAACCTGTGCATTTTTTAAAACTAGACACCTAGGAAAGATGGGGTGACTTGTGGCGCTCTGACCAGGTTCTGTTCCCCAGAATTCTTTGCAGACCTCAAAATGTGGCGTAAAAAAAACTTTCTCCTCACATTTTGGTGACAGAAAGTTCTGGAATCTGAGAGGAGCCACAAATGTCCTTCCACCCAGCGTTCCCCAAGTCTCCCAATAAAAATGGTACCTCACTTGTGTGGGTAGGCCTAGTGCCCGCGAAAGGAAATGCCCCAAAACACTATCTGGACACATCAAAATGATCAAATACAAAACTTCCTGTTTTTGCTGGCGGTGGGGCACCTGCGTTTTTGGTCCTGGGCTCAGCAGCCATTTAGGGAAACCTAACAAACCCAGATATTTCTGAAAACTAGATACCTGAGGGAGTCTAGGGAGGTGTGACTTGTGTGGATCCCCCAATGTTTTCTTACCCAGAATCCTCAGCAAACCACAAATTTAGCTAAAAAAAAATCTCATGTTTCCCACATTTCTGTGTGGGATCACTGCACCGGGACAAATTCCCTACCACCCAACGTTCCCCTCAGTCTCCCAGTAAAAATTATACCTCACTTGTGTAGGTGGGCCAAGTGCCTGTGACAGGGAAGAGCCAAAAACATGTCAAAATTGAGGGGGAACCAAAGCGGGTCCAAAAGGGCAGTTTGAAAAAAAGAACATTTTTAGGCTGACAAGTGCAGTAGAATTTTTATTGGTATAGATGGGACAATGTTGGGTGGTAGGAATTTTGTGGATTCCTGCAGATTCCGGAAGGTTCCATCACAAAAATGTGGGAAAAATGTGTGATTTTCAGCAAAGTTGGAGGTTTTCAGGGCATTGTGGGTAAGAAAATGGTGCAGGGTACATGTGAAGCACACCACCCTGGAATCAACCAGATGGTTAGTTTTCAGATGTGTCTGGGTCTTGTGGATTTTTCTACATGGCAGCGTCCCAAAGTAAAAAAAGTGGAGCCCTCACTATTCTATGTTGGATAATTTTGAGAGTTTCCAACCTCTCATGGCCCAAATGTAAAACCAAAACCCAAAATAATCAAATGACTTCTTGTTTGCCGCCGGATAAAATGTTTTATTGTGCGGGGGAGGTCTGAAAGACTGTTATCCCCTTCAGTTGGGGTGGGGTCATAAACAGGCCCATACTAGTTCATAGCCACCACCCCACTATATTTAGTTTTTCTTTTAATTCTATGCCATCTAGTAGACTTTCTGCCCTTCCGGGGTGTGGAACTGGGGTAATTGCCCCATCTGCCCACTGGTGGGCAGAACAACTTTGGCCCTATTTATTTGGGGTGGGGTATGGCCATACCCACACCCTCTTATTTTGAAAATAAATCTTCTCTGGTCTCTGGTGGGCTTTCTGCTCCCCTTGGGGGCAGATGGGCCTTCCAAAAATAGGCCGATCTGCCCCCAAGAAAGGCAGATATGGCCAACAGTAATGTGCCCCAATGGGGAGCGACTCTTGCCCAAGGGCAGCTCCCCCAAACAAAACACACACATACACACACACCAATCTCTGGTGTCTAGTTGTTTCTGCCCTGGCCGGGAGCAGAAATGGCCTAAAAACAATTTGCCCCCACAGAGAGCGACCCTTGCCGAAAGGGTCTCTCCCTACACATAAAAAACAAAAAAATTATCCCTGGTGTCTAGGGATTTTTTGCCCCCCCTGGGGCAGATCAGCCTAATTATATTAGGCCAATCTGCCCCCAGGAGGTGCAGAAATGGCCTAGAAACAAGTTGGCCCCCCAGGGAGCGACCCTTGCCCAAGGGGTCGCTCCCTAAACATAAAAGAAAGAAAAAAAAAGAAAAAAAAAACCCTGGTGGCAAGGGGGTTTCCTGCCCCCCTGGGGGCAGATCAGCCTAATCATAGTAGGCTGATCTGCCGCCAGGGTGGCAAAAATGACCTAATGAGTATTTGCCCCTTCCGGGGAGCAGCCCTTGCCCAAAGGGCCATTCCCCTCATGTTTTTTTTTACAAAATAAAAAATTCCCTGGTGTCTAGTGGGCATTTCTGCTGTCCGATCGCGATTGGGCAGCAGAAATGCTTGCAGAGACATGAAAGGAAAGGAAAGGCCTTTCCTTTCCTTTCATGTCTTTGCTGGCCCGACCCTCCAGAGTGGAAGAGAAATGCTCAGCATTTCTCTTCCGCTTTCGTGTGCTGATGTCATCAGACGTCACTGGGGGGTCAGGGGTGGAAGGGAAAGCGGTTCCCCTTCCAGCCCTGACCTGGGTGGGTGGGGGTGAGGCCCTCAGGGGGGGCGCTACTGCTTCCCCCGAGGGCTGGTATATGGACATAATGGTTACGTCCATGGCACCACACGGGTGCAGCCATGGACGTAACCATTACGTCCATGGCGTCGAACTGGTTAAAAGCAAGATTTTTCTTTATTGATTTGCAGTTTTCAAAGACAGTTGGAGCACATTTCTAGCAAACCCGGAGTTCAAGTTGACAGTTAAACAGAAACCTGGTGCATGGAAGCAAACCCATGTGTTTTGTTGTGAAAAAAATAAAAAAATATATATGTTATGCTGTATCTCCCTAAACCTCAGGCTAAATACAGTAACATAAATGATCTAATGCCAGGGGCATGGCCATTCGATTTTGCAGTTCTGAGCTTCTTTTGTGTGGTGCAATGGTTTTTACAAGCATTGGCATAGCCAATAGGCCTCGACTATGGCTTTGCCAATGTTTTTTAGCCATGATGTACACTAGTGTGGCTGCTATTCAGCATGGCTAAAGTTATTGGTCTAAAGGCATGTGAAATGCAGTGTTCTAAAGTTGAGTAGAGTGTAGTGTTATGGAGTGGCGTGCAGTAGAGTGATGTAGAGTTGAGGTGAGTGGTATGGTATGTTATGGACTGGCGTGTAGTGTTGTGTAGTGTAATGGAGGGAGTATAGTGTACAAAACAAAGGTCACCTCCTTTAAAGGGAGGAAGCAGTGTAAGATAATTCATAACTAAAACAGCTGTGTAAGCTATGGACCTAGGTCTACTCTCATTCTCAAGATCACCAACTTATTTTGAGGAGCTGCATTTCTTACAATAGTCAAGAAGGAGAACAGTAATTTGAAAGAAGTGACAATTTAATCATGATCTCTTGTATGTTTTATTCATTTGGGTAGTCAAAGATGGAAAAAAGGGCTACAGACGTTCTGCAGAGGAAACATGAAAGCAGCTTGTATTTTCTTTCTCTTAGACAAAACTATTTTCTTGCAGCATCTTTGTGGGGTATGAATGTGGCCCGTCTCCCCTGGATTATTACAGAATTCAGATTTTTTTCTCCTGCAGTATATGGTCCCTGACCTCACTACCACAAAAAATAAGCATTTGCATTTTTAAATGCTCACTCACCATCACCGAGGGATCCTTACCTGGAACAGAAAAGCAATCCAGTTGGCCTCCATGGCGCGTCACTACAGTTATAAAAAAAAAAAAATCTTCCACTGTCAGAGTGTACCAGAGCCTACAAGAAAGCACCCAACATGGCACCATGGCACCACCACAACTTCCAGCAACCTCTATGGACCGATCCGCTGTGGCAACAGGGATGTACAGTCTGCGAGGGAGTGATGATTCCTCCCTCAAAATCCAAGAAAACACAGTTGCGACTCAAGATTACACAATAACCGTGTAGACAATGGGAGCAAATACTTCTGTGTAGTGAAACAAATCCCAACTAGTCAGGTCAGAGCATCAAACGAAAGCGAACAGCCTACCTGACAGATAGATGGAGTGTAAAATGAGCAGATTATCAGACAGCAGAACAGATTACTAGATGTTCCTCTTAAACAGTAACCTCACACACACATTACATTTCACTTCTCTCCTGTACCTGGCAGAAAGTGCACTCTTGCATCTACTAAACAATCCCATCCTCCTATTGCAAGTGAACCCTCCCATAACAGTTTCTGGACATTTAACCACCTACACATCTAGAGTAAAATGAAGGAGTAATCTCTGCAGAGGTAGCACCTTTTAACTATGTCATCAGGACCGCCTGGACGGGACATCGCAGTAATAACACACGATCTATGAGGATATTACTTTGTGCATGCGTATCTTCATGAGGAAACCTTCGACCGTCTGAATATCTCAGGAAGAAAGTGTTCCGCACAGTATCATCATTGTGAAAGAGCAACAGCGCAATAGAATATTATGTTTAATGTGAGCACTTAGCAATGTTATATACCAGGAAAACAGTGACACACAAACGAGCACGCAATAGATCAATGCAAGCAGTTTAATGAAGACCAATACTTTAAAAATGCGGATGCACCTTCTGGTGTACCCAAAGAAATTCCAGGGTCGTTGGCTTCAGATAATCAAGTCAGAAAGTGCTGTTTTGTGACTTTCTGTCTTTGTGTTTTAAACCAAGGGCATAAGAAAAACAATGAGAAAACAAACCTTCTGGCAAATCCATTGAGCTTCCCAAGAAACAATAATGTAGATAACAATTGTAAAATAATGGAAAAATTGAGAAAAGAATGAAACTAAAGAAGGAAGGAAAAGGAAAGAGAGCGACAACAGAGTAAGCATTTGCAATGTAAAAGGTTTCGCACATTTCAAACAAATTAATTCTCATCTTTTGTTTTGACAACAGCACCCACAAGCACAAACAACAAAATAAAAGCACTAATGAAGTTAGCAGAGCAGCCTGAGAAGATTTATGGCCCCATAAAGGAGATAAGCAATGCCCTGTGTGTGATGTTGTGAGTGCCGGCAGGGAGGGGCCCCGGAAAGAGAGAGACTCTCTTCGATGCAATGTAATGGCATATGGTGTTTGTTTAAAATCAAAGTATTTTAGGAGCTGTTTGATTAGTGAAAAAAGCATGTTTTAGGAGCAGAGCAGAGGACAGCACTGGAATAAATCCAAAACATATGTCAGTGACATGGGAGGAGGTGGGAGGAATGGAATGCTGCAATAAAATGCAGGCACCTACCTGCCTAAAGCACCCACAGGGAAAGGGGAGCACCAAAGAAATATCAAAAATAGTCTGTCACAGCAACAGATAAAGAAACCAAAGTGGAACAACACAGTTGGAGGTTATGGCTCTGAAACAGAAAAAGGAGGGAGAAAAAGACAGAACTGACCACAAGCCAGCAAGAATTTTTAAAGGATGTGGCAACCGACAAATGAAATTGCTTTAACCAACACAATAAGTACACTAAGGGCCTGATTACAACTTTGGAGGACGGTGTTAATCCGTCCCAAATGTGACGGATATACCACCTACCGTATTACGAGTCCATTATATCCTATAGAACTCGTAATACGGTGGGCAGGATATTCGTCACATTTGGGACGGATTAACACCGTCCTCCAAAGTTGTAATCAGGCCCTAAGTATACACCAGGTCGAACGGTAATGCTCAACCTAAAAAGGAGGGACAAAGAGAAAGGATTTTAGGCCATTAAAGTCCATTTTTAGTTTGGAAATAGCTTCATTTAAGACTGATATGTATCCACATAATTATAGAACATAACGTTATTCTGTACCATGTAAATGGACACAACAAATCACACAGAAATGAAATGCACACAGGGTGGAGAATGGAAGTAACAAGGTGTGGTTCACTTTGAGAATCCATTAACTCCCAAAGATTTGTGATTTGGGGGTCATTGAGAAAGTCCTCTCTAATCCTTTCCTCCCTACTACAAACCTTCTTTCAGAGTAGCAAGAGGAATGGAACACCCCAAACATCCTGCACCCTCATTCATCCTGGGAATGTAGGGTAATGAGTTCTTCAACAGGCCAATTATTTTCCCCATGGTAAAACAATGTACAATTGCAAGGCAGGGTTGCTTGCCCCTATTTGAAATTGCACTGTTCATACAATTACAAACTGGTACAGTAGCAATATGTAAAAATAACCCATGACATTGCCAGCAGTATTATGAAACTTTGTGATGAGTACTTTATTTATTCATATTTAGGCCCTCATTAGGACTTCAGTGGTCTTTTCAGTAGACAGCCAAAGTCACGCCCGCCAAACGACCGCCATATTATGGCTGTTGGCCGCTCTCTGCCACTATTTGGCGGGGAAGCCACCAGCAACCATACTGATGGTCGGCGGTCCAGTGGAGCTTGCTCTGTACATCACCACAACACCGCCCACTGTATTACAACATTGTAGATGGCGTGGCAGTATTGTGTTGATGGGGCACTGGCGACGGAGAAAGCGCCATGGACCCCGTTCCCTCCCGGACGACCACCGTCAAGGTAAGGTGATTGACCGACAGGGGGGGGGGGTGTTGAGTGTTGTGTGTGTGAATGGGTGTGTGGGTGTGTGTGTGTGAATGGAGGGGGTGGGGGGATGTTGTGTGGGTTTGTGTGTGTGTGTGCAAGTGTCTGTGTGCTTGTGTGAATGCGTGTATGCGCGGTGTGGGGGGAGTACTTGTGAATGTATGTGGGGGTAGGGGAGTGTCGTGGCCATGTGTGCATGTGTGTGTGAATGAGTGAGCGTAGATGTGTGCATGTATGTCTGTATGTGTGGTGTGTGTGCGTGAATCAGGGCGGGGGTCAGTACAGGGATCTTTCAGTATGGAGATCAGGGAGGGGTGTGTCACTGCTTGAGGGGGTGGGGGGCTCCTGATGGGGTAAGGTCTCCTACATGGAGGGGGGTTGAGGAGTCCTGGTTTATTATTATTCCTGTCGCTAGTATCCTTACCACCAGGGATTTTGTGGCAGTGCTTTAGGCAGTAAGGATACTCATTATACTATGAGCGGTGTTAGGTGGACCACCGGGCCCAATGTGGTCAACCTTTGGCCACACAGTCCCACCCCGATGGCAGTATAGGCAGTGAACTGGCTGCGATGCAGCCAGTTCAGCGCGGCAGTCATAATTTGGAGATCCTGCACCGCCACGCTATCGCGGTCTGACCGCCACTGCCGGCGTCGTGAGGCAGGACTGCCAGGGTCATAATGACTCCCTTTGTTTTTTTTTTTTTGTGAATTAGGCTGAATTGCCC
Organism: Pleurodeles waltl; assembly: GCF_031143425.1. NCBI lineage: Eukaryota > Metazoa > Chordata > Amphibia > Caudata > Salamandridae > Pleurodeles > Pleurodeles waltl. The sequence continues at coordinate 921,432,458 of NC_090447.1, forward strand.
TAGGATGTTTCCATCTCTAGTTTTTGTTTACAAAGCATGACTGCTAAAACTGATTACATGGTCACCAGGTAAGTGGAAGAGTTTTGATGAGCAGTTGTTTGGTAGCTAAGCTGACAAATTTAGAATCTGGGCATGAGGGTTCTAATCCTGGCTCAGGTACATGACTGAATGTTATTACGATTCTGGTTGTTGGGTTAGGGATGTCTCCTGCATGTCTCCTGCATCATGGTGCACTGCACCAACTGCCCAATTGCAAGCATCTGGCAATCCTTATCTTTGATAATGACGGTAGCCTTACACTAATCTAAATTTCGTGCAAAAGCATAGGTCTGTTTTTTGACATAACAGTACTTTTGATGCCCTTATAACTGTGGCTGACATTCAGGCTGACATTCATGTGTGAACTCTGCTCATTCCCATGGCTGGTGTTGTGGCACTGCAAGCATTGGAGTCACTCCTGCTGTGACAGACTGCTTTTCAAGAGGAAGACAGAGGAAAGGAGTGGACAGTTCAAAAGAAGCAAACCTCTAACATAAAACCTCAAAGACTCAGACTCCAAATCACATTTGATGTCTGGAAATGGACTATAGGGAGCGGAGATTCAGTGTCAATGTCAGGCAGCCAGGCTGTGTAAGGAGGGGAACTTCTGCAAAGACTTCTGGGTTGGACCAGCACTGGGGGACAAGGCCTGCAGGTCTCCCTGCTGGGTTGCCCTTGCCAAGGCCAGCATGCCCTGTTAGGGGAAGAGCAGAGTGTTGGAGGGAGCAAGGTCCAGTGGGGAGCTCTGCTGAGTGGACTTTCTCTGTGAGTACACGGCTGTTGCACTGATCCTGTCATTGCACTGCATTAGGACAGAGTCAGTGACCCCTGTATGCCAGAATATGGCTGCAGTAAAGTGACCAATGTGCTATGCTGCACTGATCAGGCCAGAGTGTGTTGTGCAGAATCAGCAATCCCCTATGCCAGGAGTGAGTACCATGAAAAAGACTGATGTGGTTAAGCCTTGTGTGGTAGCAGGCCCCAACCCCTTATGTCAGGAGGAACTGCGGCTGAAGACTGATCGGGTGAGTTCCCTTGTACAGTGAGATACAGTGACCGTGCATGTCAGAGGGGATCACCAAAAGCAGCAAGAACTGCAACTGGATCTGCAACGCCCTTTGAAGAAGTGAGGATGGGAGGGGCACCGGGACACCATCACCCACGTGACAACAGCATGGAGTGCTGTATTTACGAAATACTGATGCATCTGATGTGCTAAAATGATGCATTGCTTGACCACAGCATCAAAAATGCAATGGCTGCTCAGACAAGGCATTAAAGTGATGCAAGGCTTTTTTAGAATGGGGGCCTTTCATGCATTGCTAGAATAGCATAATGTTTTTGACACTAGTCGAACAATGCATCATTTTAGCGCATCAGATGCATCAGTATTTCGTAAATACAGCACTTCCATGGTGTTGTTAGGGGGGCACAGGGCAGCACATGAAATATGATGCATTGATTGTGATGCGTCAGATTATTTTAAATAATCCCTTGTGTCTGGAAAGCAGCCTAGAGAGGAGAGATTTAGGGGGTTATTCTAACTTTGGAGGAGATGTTAATCCGTCCCAAAAGTGACGGAAAAGTGACGGATTTACCACCAGCCGTATTACGAGTCCATTATATCCTATGGAACTCGTAATACTGCTGGTGGTATATCCGTCACTTTACCGTCACTTTTGGGACGGATTAACACCCCCTCCAAAGTTAGAATAACCCCCTAAGTGGAACCAGCCGACACTATTCTTAAAGTGCAAACAGAACATCTCTGTTGGCTTTGGCTATACGAACATGGGAGCTACATACCCACTTTTTGTTCTAAATAAAAGTTGATTTTGACAAAGGGAAGGAGTGCTTTGCAGAGTTCCCAGGGGATTGTTGTGTAACAAGACCTGGTTTGTGCCTGACAGTCAGCTTCCCAGAGGTGAAGGAGTGGATTTGGGTCAATTAATGCAATGTCATTTTACATGCTTTGGATCAGAAAACCTATCAAGCCCATGCTTGACTCCCTCACAAGGTGTCAGAGTAAGAAAAGGCCCAAATTTCAAATTGGTGTCATGTAACCATTGGAAAATTGTGTTTTTATAAGAATTTAGGGCTACCAAGCACAGCAAACAGTTAAAAACTGTGGGACCTGGTAGCTAAATTGGTGATTCATTTTCACAGAAAAAGCCTCAGACTTGCCGGTAGGGCAATCTGGCAAAGCCTAAAGGGTTGGTCTGATAGGTCATTATTTGGGCCATTGCTTTTCTGCTTTTGGGTCTGTGGCATAGTCTAATGGGGCATGTGTTATTGTTTATTTCCCTGATATTTCCACAAACTTTGCATGCAGCAAGCACAAGTGCACACAAGCTGACATACCTTACAAACATTTACACAGTGTGTCCTTATTAGTTCAAAGTTGCCTGCTTCTCCATGTTACCTTCTGTTGTAAAATGGAGCAGCCTGATCTTGCAGTAGGTAACTGCCCAACAGATTCAAAGGAAAGGTTGCGGAATATCCACAAGAGAAACATGCCTGCTTGCACAATTTACTGCAGATAAAAATATATATATATATTACTCCATGCAATTCAAACATTTTAGTTGCTTAGAGTTAATGAAGAGAGAGGAACTCTTCATATTTCCAGAAATAGTTTAATAAATGCAGGTTTTCCAGGGGCGGAGCTAGGAGTCAATCACAATGGGTGCCCTCCCTTGAAGCTCTGACATAACACCAACTGCCTCTACACCACCTCTATGCCTGGGGGCTGATGCATGCCACCCCTCCTGCTGTGGAGGGAGTTAATGAAGTCCAGGGATACCTTAGATGTGTGATTCTCCCTCCCGATGGAGCATTGTGTTGTTCGTAGAACAACACAGTGCTTTCATCATCAGCTTATGTCTGCATGATTGCCATAGGTTTGTGCTACCCTTCCTCTTAATGGCTTGCCAAGATGCTTTCTCCTGATGTGTGACTCTCCTGTACTATTGGAGGCTTCTGAGGTACTGTGCCGGGACCTGGACAGTGTGATTGAAACTGTTATGGCCTATGGGTGAGCTTTCCTGTTCTACTGATAGACTGGGATGACCTGGTACACTTTAGCCAGGGCCCTTGGCAACCGACTAGATCATTGGCGTGCTTTACTTGATGTTGTGGCCACAGCTCCCCCCACAGGTGGGGTGACTGCTAGGACCCTGCTTGCACCCAAGAACCACCAATGATTTTCCAGATTTTCTGTTTCATGACCATGCACCCTGGGGGTGGGGCCTCACTAGAACAATGCCTTCAGAGCTAAGATGTGCACTGTTGTGACTCTGAGGACTGCACATTTTGTGGCCATGACTGATGAGGGACAGGCTATTAGGGACTGAGGGGGTTATTCTAACTTTGGAGGAGTGTTAATCCGTCCCAAAAGTGACGGTAAAGTGACGGATATACCACCAGCCGTATTACGAGTTCCATAGGATATAATGGACTCGTAATACGGCTGGTGGTAAATCCGTCACTTTTGGGACGGATTAACACCTCCTCCAAAGTTAGAATAACCCCCTGAGTCTTTCCAAACCTCCCCTTCAGACAGTCTGGAAGTTTGGCCTCATAGAGGGTCCCTTTGTGGCTCCTATTGGCAGAACTATATACTGAACCTTCTTGGCTGGTGCCTTGCTCTCTGTCTCTGCTCATCCTGTGGGAGGACACCTGCATTGAGCTACTGGCAGTGGGGACCACGTGAGTGGATTGGTTCTGACTTGGCACTCTGCCATAGATATTGGTGTGTTGTGGATTGTACACTCCAGGGGGCCCTGTTTCTTTCTTCATGTCCCCTTCTGCTTTCACAGTGAACAGACAGTGCATGACACCTGTCCCCTGCAGGGAATGGGCACTGGAGCTTGAAGCATTTAGGTCAGGGGGCAGTCAACTGCTTTTCTTTTCATCATGGAAGTGAAAACTCTGAGAGAGGACATCTCCACTCTTGATAACTGATTGGGAACTGTTCATCGGCTTGATGATGTGAAAGCTTGTTATGACATTGCCCCATATTGGGAAAGTACATGGATTTCCTGTGACAGAAGATCACTGACATGGAGGACAGATTTTGGCATAATTACATTTTCATATTTATAGTACACTGGAGGAGGCAGAGAGCAGTGATGTGACTTTTTTTCTGGGAGGAATTCTTCCGAAGCTCCTGGATCTTCATCTCTCTGCCCTGCTGGAGTTCAAAAGGGTCCATTGCATTTGGTCTAAGGCCTCTAAGCCTCAATCCTCTCCATGTAATGTTATTTTCTCTGCCCTACCCCACCAGTGTGCCCAAGCCATTCTTCAAGTGGCATGGAATTCCAAGGGCCCATTGTTGTTTGAGGACTGTGGCATTTCTTTCTTTGCAGATTATTCCTCAGCCACCAGCATCAAGGGCAGGAAGTTTCTTGTACTCCAAACTTAGCCTCAGAAATTCGATCTCCAGTTCGGTCTTCTGGATCCAGCATGAATGTTAGTTATGATGGATAAAAAACAAAGGCCCTCATTCCAACCCTGGCGGTCATGGACCGCCAGAGTGGAGGGACATGGAAGCACCGCCAACAGGCTGGCGGTGCTTCCAGGGCCATTCTGACCGCGGCGGTAAAGCCGCGGTCAGAAAAGGGGATCTGGCGGTTTCCTGCCGGATTTCCCCTGGCCCGGAGAATCCTTCATGGCGGCGCTGCTTGCAGCGCCGCCATGGGGATTCCGACCCCCTTCCTCGCCAGCCTGTTTCTGGCGGTTTTCACCACCAGAAACAGGATGGCGGGTACGGGTGTCGTGGGGCCCCTGGGGGCCCCTGCACTGCCCATGCCACTGGCATGGGCAGTGCAGGGGCCCCCTAACAGGGCCCCATAAAGATTTTCACTGTCTGCTTTGCAGACAGTGAAAATCGCGACGGGTGCAACTGCACCCGTCGCACCCCTGCAACTCCGCCGGCTCCATTCGGAGCCGGCCTTATTGTTGCAGGGTCTTTCCCGCTGGGCCGGCGGGCGCCCTTTTGGCGGTCGCCCGCCGGCCCAGCGGGAAAGTCGAAATGACCCCTGCGGTCTTTTGACCGCGGAGCGGTCTTTCGACGGGGTTACTTTGGCGGGCGCCGTCCGCCGCCCACCAAAGTCAGAATGACCCCCAAAGTATTCTTTGATCTGGAAGAATTGCCATCTTTTGTGACAAGATAGAGGATTCTCAAAGATACCTACAAGCCACACAGCTAGAATGATCCTTTTCTGAGTGCTCGGCCCAAGGCTCAATAGCTATTGCCTTGTATACACAAACACACACCTGTAGAGATTTTCACATGACCTCCACAGGGAGTCGGATAGTGAGTGCCTTCAAAGGGTGGTGGAGTCTCTTAAGAAGGACAGATATAGGGACAAGTCATCATCACCCCTTGAGCCCGCTATGAAGAATGTGGCATCTGAAGATCCTGCCATGGTTCCATACTCACTACAGCTGGGTATGCAGCCCTTTGTGTGTGGACAGGACACATCCTATTCAGTTCTAAGTGAGGCTGGGACCAGCTCCTTCCTCCCGTTTTGCCAGGATACCCCATCAAGTCACAGCCCATTGTGTTTGGCTGTCTAGGGGGACTACACAAAGCTTAGATGTCACCCACCCCAGACCTGATCAGAGACAGGCATCACATGTTGAAAGTATGAAAATTCCAACTGTCTAAAAGTGGCATTTTCAGAATGACAATTTAAAATCTGATTTCATTATAAGGAAGAATTTTATACTTTTACACTGTGATTCCAGGGATACAAAGCTGGAAAAAACGATCTCTTCACATGTGAAAGTGCTGCTTATAAAATGTTATAAGTCAACTCCAAAGTCGTCCTATGGGAGAGAAAGGGTAGCAATCCAATTGGTTGGATTTTTACCGTGAGCTATTGCCAGAGGTTAGATTTATTGCAAACAGTCTCCCATCATTCGTGTGTTTCATGTACTGCCCTAAGTGGCATGTAGGTCACCCTGCTCACGGTGACATTGAAATCAAGCTATACCTAGCTTAAGAACCTATGATAAGGGCAAAACTTGCCCTAGGTTGCTTGTTTCCAGCCAAGGTAGGACCTGGCCTGGAAGTTTGTGCTGCACTTTTCCCATGAGGAACAGGGTCAAGACTGATTTGCATATGGTTTGGTCCAAACTTGGGTGGCATGGTGCGCAAAAGAACAATGGATTAAACCCAGATGTGTGACTGAGGGAGGGTGTTTAAAAAGTGTCAGCACTCTGTCCATCATCCTTTTGTGTTGCTGAAGTCATCCTAAGTGGGAAGGGTATGCCCAGACGTGGGTCCGATGCTCACTGTGCCACTTGATTCAGGCTATTGTGGCTGATGTAGGGTGATACCCTGAAACTGGTTCCAGGATTCTTGTTTCTGGTCCAGGGACGACCTGACCAGTCAGTTCAGGCTGGACTGTTCCTTTGGGGAGCCGGGTCAAGACTGATGTGCATATAGCTGGTTCCAACCTGGGGTGGCTTGGTGAGCAAAGAAATGATGGGTTAAACTCATATTTGTTACGGGGTGAGTGTTTGAAAGGTTTCAGCACTCTGTTCATCATCCTTTTTTGTTGCTGAAGTCTTAGACGTGGGTCTCATGCGTACTGTGCCACTGGATTCAAGCTATCCTGGCTGATGAAGGGTGATACCCTGAAACCGGTCCCAGGATGCTTGTTTCCGGTCTAGGGAGGACCTGACCAGGCAGTTCAGGCTGGACTGTTCCCTTGGGGAACAGGGTAAAGTATGAGTTGCATATGGCTGGGTCCAAACTGGGGTTGCATGGTTAGCAAAAGAATGATATGTTAAACTCATATCTGTAACTAGGGGTGAGTGCTTGAAGGTTTCAGCACTCCGTCCGTCATCCTTTTGTGTTGCTGGATGGTTCTAGCTATCACCCTACATCACTGATAAATGTGGATCCCAAAACCATGGCTGAAAACCTTGACAACCACTGGTTAAAGGTAATCCAGCAGTTTATTTACTAATCCAAGATAGGCTTTGTGCCTAGTAGGTGCTTGCATAAATATCTTCAGATGCTGCCACACTTGCTGTTGCACATAAAGGATGACACTGACCCCGAGCTGGTGCTTGCTTTAGACACCAAGAAGGTGTTCAACTGGGTAGAGTGGTCTTGTCTTTTTGTGATGTCTTGGATGGGTTTGTGGATTGATTTCATTAGCATAGTCAGGCTTCTTTATAGTTCCTCAACAGTGGATGTCAAACGCGGGGCCGTCTTGTCACATTCTTTTTGGTCAATAGGGGCACTCTGCAAGGTTGACCTTTCTCACTGCTCTTTTTCATGTTGGTTCTTACGCCTCTCTTTATTGCAATCTGGTAAGCACAACAGGTAGAGTGGATTAGGAAGAGGAATGAGAAGGTTAAGGCACTGTTATACGCTGGTAACATTATGTTCCTACTGTCGTGTCCAGATGTCTGTGTTCCAGCTGTGATGTTTATTTGAAACGTTTCTTTTATGTGTCCAGGTGTAAGATTAACTGGATGAAATGCCAAGCCCTATTTATGTTAAAGGTGACTATTAGCACCTGCATTCAAATGCATGCTATGCGGTGCTTCTCTAAAGGGTCTCTGAAATTTCGATGTTCACATTAATAGTCATCAAGTATAATTGTCTGCCATTGGTGGGAAGATGCAAATGATACTTCCTCAAAAGAGAACATCTTAACCTCTCACTCTGGGGGAGGATAGAAACAGTAAAGATTATGTAGGCTCCAAGGTACAATTATGTGTTAAGAATGCTACCCTCTGGTATGCCCCCTTCTCCCATTGTGGGGATAGGCACAGATATATGTTCCTACATCTGGAGTAGAAAGAAGCCTCTGCTTTGTGCTTTATGGTTGTGGGCCTACACCATGCTAGGGGGGCTATGCCTCTGGCACAAGATACCATATAGCCTGGCCTTTCACCTTTTACAATCATTGGCCACTTGCCTGATCTCCAGGAGGCCCTTATGTAGGTTGTGCTTGAACACCAAACCTTGGAGTGTCCCACTGCAATCCTTTTGGTTCACTTCTCTACCCCGCATCGCCTTATAGTGGGGGATTCGAATCTCCATGTAATCATCTTTGCATCACTGTGGTGTAATTCAGACTTCTGTATCACTAATACACCATTCTTTGAGGTGTCCTGGCATAGGAAGGTGATACAAAGTGGGAACCACCTCGTGCAAGATGGTGTTCTGAAATCGTTTATGTAACTGTGAGAAATGTTTGGACTTTCCACAACCGACTACCGCAGATATAGATAGCTAGTATATAACCTTAGGAGTGCCTTGGGGCCTTCTCAGATCGTCTTTTGCCGTGTCTTTCATCTGCCACTATCTGCAACTTTAAAGGAATAGTGTTGGGACTCTATGGGGGGTCTAATCAGCGTCTCCTCTGCAAGGAATATTCACCCCAGGACTGGGCTACATTACTCGTTGATCATGCTAGGTTACTAAGAGAATCTCAACTTGAGTCCTCCATGACTGCCACTGGTCTCCATTGGCCAAGTTTGTTAATGCATGACAATGTTATACTTGCAAACATTTCCGTTTTGACCTTCACCATATTCGGTGGGTCTCTGCAGTCCTATTGGACATGTGCCTGGGTCATTCTGCACTGCTACAGCTCTCTGACACTGACTTCATCTTCCCACTTACACTTCTGCATGATATGACAGACTTCCCTAATAACGACTTGCATAATCGTCACTTGCTGGCTGTTGTTCAGGTGGTGTCCATGATCTGTATTCTTCGAAATTGGTGTTAGCACACGATTCCCAAAGACCAGGAGTGGTTGCTAGAACTGCATAGGTTAGTGATCCATGAACTTACGAACCTATACCCCTAATAAAATGATGGAGATCTATGAGAGGATTTGGAGAGCGTTGGTCTTCTCTGTTGACTAGGTTGCTTCTCCTCCCCATGATACATCTTTGTTTCACCCTTATGTTTTGTTTTTCCTTCGCTGTTCTAACTCTGACGGCTATTGATCAGACGTGTTAGTGTGGTCTTCCCATCTTCTCACCTGGCCCATGAGGATCTCAGCCAATGGTCCAGTTTCGATGCCTCCCCTGGCACTTGCTGTAGGTGTTACACTATTATAATCCCAAAATTAGTTCGGACAGACGACGTCCTGCCATATTAAGTAGATGGCTGTCTCAGTGTTGAATGCTTCGTAGATGGGGAGTGGGTGGTCGTCGTGTCCCTCGCCTGTCTAATTTTGGCGCAGCCATCCATTCCTTTGTTGCTGCCTAACACTTACTTACTTGGACAACCACACACCTGTATTGTCCTTGTTTATGTCTTGGGTTGGTAGACCTGTCTCTTGACCCCGATACATGCTGGGATATGTTCTGCGCTGCAGTACACTTCCCCTTTGATAGATGCCCATGAGGGCTGATATCTTCCTCTCCAGACATATGATTGTATTCTTTGATTGGGTAATTTGACTGGCAGTCTCATTTCCAGGTGCCTTCCTGTCATACCTTTTCCTCATTACGCACTCTTTTTATTCTTCACATTTCCTACTCCCCTCCTGGTATTCCTGTTTTTATAATGACTGACTGATGGTTTGACTGAACTGCATCATTTATACTTGTTCACTCTGTCAAGGAGTCCGTTATGATGTACCATGCATCCTTTTTGTTTCCCCACCTATCTAGCATTGTCCCCTGCTGTTGCCTCCTTGTTAAAATTAATATTTAAATTATTCTAAAAATGAAATGCATGGTTTCCCTCAATCCCCTGCCATTTCCCTCGTCTCCTTCACAAGCTGCATGGTGCACTTTCAAAAACCCAGTTCAACCTCACGAACGTTTATTTTTCTGTGAACAGTTTTAATAGTCAGTCATACATACTGCATCACAAACAAAAAAACTCAAACTGAAATTATAAACATCGTTAATGGTATTATGTGTTTACCATAGTCTCACAAATCAAAAAATTGTATTCAAATTCCTGACCGCTGACATACTTCAATTTAATTTTATTCCTGTCTTGTAACAGGCCTGAAAAATTGTTGGAAAGGCTAAACAATGAAATGTGCCAATGGCGTTTTTTCTGTATTGGATGGAACGCGCACTGATAAATGTGGAACAGTCATCTTAAATATAATTCACTGCTTAACCAGTGTGTGCAAAGCTAATTGGGTGAGAGGGTTTACCTTTGTTTCATCTGCATTTAATTAGAAAGCACAAACCTGCCAAATAATTTGCATTTCCCAGATGTGCCATCACAGATGGGATGCAGTAGAAGTGGTCTATTAGCAAAATGATGCAAGCTGCCTAGAACGCAGAGATAACAATGTAAGAACATTTCATTTTGAAGAACTGGTGGATAATATGCCGTGCAGACGGCTAAAGGAAAGAGCATTTCAGGACACTTTTTTTTTTTTTTTGTTTTTGTTTTGTTTTATAGTTAGGAAAATGACCACAGCTACATTACATATACACAATTAGGCCCAAATGTATGAGCTTTGTGGAACAGGGCAGCACAGCAAGTCACCTGGCTGCACTGCCCTGCTTCACAGGAAAAGGACAGGAATGTTCATTTTTTATCCAATACAGCGCATTCCTGTCTTTTTACCCCCGCGCTGGGGCTGTTTTGACAGCCTAGCGCTAATGCAGGCACCCTTGCACCATGGTGCAAGTGTTTCTCCATTATATGCAGGATTCTTTTGTGCAGGAAGGGTCACCTTCTTGCGCAAAAACAATTCTCAGAGGCGCTTTCCTCGTTCTATGTGTGCTGCAGAATACAGCACACATAAAAAGAGGAATGCAAGGAAAAATAAACATATTTTTTGCGTAGGTACGCCTCTCCTGGTGAGGCGTATAATGTTGGCACATTCCCAGGTTTACAAGTTCTTGTAAATTTTAAATGGATCAAAATCCATGAATGTTGTGTGGTAACACCCACGCAACACCCTGGGAAACGCCTCCCTGGTGCAGAGTAATGAAAACTCAATCATATGTGCTGTGTTAAATTACTTGAGATTTATGAAGCCAACCAGAGTCATGCAAGGTGGCCTTGCGTGGCTTAATAAATCTCACTTAAGGTTTGTGTCGCTCTTGCACCATGTTGTGTGGTGCAAGAGAGATGCAAACCAGGCCTTTAATATGACCCTTAGGGGCATAATTATGGGGATGTGGCATACAACATGGCAGCAAGTCATCTTGCTGCACTGCCCTATGCCAAAGTTAAAGGGCACAAATACTACTAATTTATGAAATACAATGCATTCCTGTCCTTTCCCCATGTGCTGTTGCAGTTTTGGCAGTCTAGCGCATATGCAGGCTTCCGTTCACCATGGTGCAAGGGTGCCTCTGTTGCATGCAGGATTATTTTTGTGCAGGAAGGAGCACCTTACTGAACAAAAACAATCCAGATGGGTGTTTTCTACTTTTTATGTGTGCTGTAGACTGCAAGGAGATTTTTTTTTTTTTATCCATGCTACACCTCGAGATGCTTAAAGTTTTGATGCTTCCCCAGGTTTATATGATTTTTTAAACCTGGAACAGCATCAAAATCCATGGGTGTTGCGTTGGAAAACCCAACTTGGGAATTCCTCCCTGGTGCAGAGTAAGGCAACGCAGCTACTTGTGCTGTCTTGCCCTATTCCATATCTATGAGGCCACGCAAAGTGGCTTTTCGTTGCCTCATAGATATGATTAGGTAATCTGCACTGCCAGAGCGTAAAAAAAGTGACATTACTGTGGCGCATAGGGTCATAAATATGCTCATTAGTCTTCATATCTGCTTAGGCAATTTTGTATATTTGTAATTTCTGTGTGTGTCATGAGACATTTCTCAAAGTTCATTTCTCTTTGGGCTGGACTAGGTGAGCAAAAATAGTAAATTTTAATTTTGTGTATTTATGCGAAATATCAGAAAAATCATGTGAAATAAAAATTTGGCATGTGGTGCCATATTTTAGCACACAGTGCGTCCTCACGTTCACTTTGTACATGAGAATGTATTTTTGTGATAAAAAAGTAGCCAAAAAAAAACACATGATCTGAGCAGTAGTAACCATCTTTCTCCCTTTGCATTGTTTTGGTTCTCCTGCAATTGTATTTTCACCCACATAGATATGAAATTAAACAATACAGCACAGTTACGTAATTTCTGGGATTTTTCTTAACAAGCTTAATGTGAAATTCCAGAAATTAGAAATTAGACAAATTTGCCGGTAATAAAAATTACTGGCAAAAAACGATATGTTCATTCTTATACAGCTCAATGGTCTGGTTTAAACAAGAATTAAAGTCTAACGTGTGCCTGAGTGGGCTCACTGGGGTAAAAATCTTTGATCATGCTCTCAAGCACAGAGGACCGAACTAGATGCTTTAGTCCAAAAAGCTGGCAGTTCTAGAGCTGACATTTGTGGGTCAAAGTGTTGTAGAATAAATTAAAATTAAGGTTTGTGGTCTGTGATTTGTCTTCTACACCTCTCAAGACAGAATGATAAAGTCCTAGATAGTCTCTACTCAGCGGAATCTGCCCTTTCCAATTTTTTTGTGGGAATATACATTTGGAAACAGAAGGAAAACAAGCAAGGCAGGATGTTGGTGGCTTTGAGGCTGTTTCTCAAAATAGTATCAACCATACACGCACGGTACTACTCACACAATAATACTCAGGATCTGAAATTATATAAAAAAAGTCATGTATATTCCTGGAGTAACCATAGCCTTTATTTTGGATTAGGAGCCCTACCAAGTGCACAGCTGGTGCAGCAGAGGCAGCAGCTTCTCCACACAATTCATGGCTGGGATGCTTCACTTAGACATTCTTTTCCTGGAAACCAATAAAACTACTAAAGTTGAGCTGTTATAGTTAGCTCAAATAAGTATAACTCATGCTTTAAAGTAACAATAACTTGTGCCCTCGCTATGCATTGCTTATTACCTCCCATATTTCATCACTCATGACATGTTCTATGACATCATTGATATCATCTCTGCAACATCTGAAACAATATCATCGATGTTAACACTACATGGGGGCAATTCTTTTGAGTTTCAAACATTAGATGTTACGATTTTCACATAACTGTAACTCCACTTTAACCTTTGTTTTTCAATGAATTTCCAGAGTATTTTTAAATGTAGAATAACATATTATTACAATTATCATACTATAATGTAACTTCAACCTTTGTGTTTTTCAGTGAATTTCTAGGATTTTGTATTGTGAAGTAATATTGTATTATGATACATAAAGCCAACCTCATGCCACGGGTGGCTTTCAGCTGTGTGCTGCATGGGGTTGGGCCAGGGGGCCTGGCCTCTACCTTCAAATGGCCAAAGGCAGCCAACTCCCAGCATGTACGGGTACAGTATTTGGTCATGAGTGGCATGGGGTTGGCCGCAGGTCTGAGGCCAGGCCTTGAATCCAACCCCTGGACCTCAGCCAACACCATACTAAGCATGGTCTTCTGGTATGTACCACTTGTGGTTGGTCTCCTTGGTCAAGTCTGCACTCAGGTAGACTGACTGACTTTGCTAAATAGTCACAACACCAACAAAATAAAAAGTGAACCTATTATTATTTTGAGACCAGCAATATTTTTAATCTACTATTTCAGTAGTTCACACAATGCACTTGTTAATAATACTGATTATATAAAAATGGTTAATAAAAAATGTCAGTGAGTTTTGTTTTTAATAACGTTTTTATTATTGAATTTTGCGAGCGGAAAAATATAAAAAGAAAGACTCAGAGACATTTAGGGGCATATTTACAGTCCCTAGCGCCACCGGAGAATCACTTTTTGTGATCCTCTGGTGGCACTGTGCACTAAGCTGTATTTACAAGGCAGCATTGTGCCATTTTTTGTGTATTAACGCCTCCTTGTAAATACGGCCCCTTCAGATGCAGCACATTGAGTGGAAGGGGCATGCAATGTGTGTTGCTGTGGGCATTCCACAATAACACCCATTGCATTTTGACGCTGCCCCAGATTTACAAGAAATTGTAAATCTGTGTCAGCTCCAAAATCTAGTGATGCCCAAGACGTGGCATTAACATGGCTCAGCGAGGAAAAATGCTTTCATTTTGCATTGTTTTTGCTCATTCTGCAGCACACATAGAAAGAGCAAATCACCATTGAAGATTGTTTTTGTGCAGGAAGATGTCCCTTCTTGCACAAAAACAATCTCCCCTACAACGCAGCCATCCTTGCACCAAGAGGCAAGGGTGGCTGCGTTGGCTCTAGGCAGCTAGTTTAGTGCTGGCACAGGAGGAAACACAGAGATGTGCCTTATTTTTGTATCATGGTGTATCCCTGCATTTCAGAAATGACACAGCACGGCACTGCCAAGTTTGGCGAAAGAAACTTACACTGTAGATGCTGAGGTGAAAAATGTATGTGCAATTTCTTGAGTAATGTGTTCTTATCACCAGGTTCTGCTATGAAAAATGATGGTGTTTAAAAGATCAATTGGTGTTAAATTAGTGTCTCAAGATACTGACACAGAGGGGATATGGGTTTCAGTAAACTTGACTATTTTTTAATATCTGTGCACCTACACACCATGCCAAAACTTTGCAGCCTGACTTTTCAGACAAGCTAATGTCCATTAAAGATGATTATTTAATTTTGGGTAGTGATTGCAATATTAGTATGAAACTTTTTATTGATCACAACTCTAAGCTTTCTTTTGTTACTTCTACAATGCATAAAGTCATTTTCTTCAGCTATAAAACAAAGATCACTAGAAGATGCTTGAAGGCCCAGTAATCCCTCTCTGAGGGAATAAACATTCTTTTTTCCTGTAAACCATTCCCAGACTGGGATAGATCATTTTTTGTTTAACCTTTGTCTCAGTAAATTCGGATTTCTGCTGCTCAATAATAGTATCTGATCATACACCTGTTACTTTTGATCTGAATCTTCTTCCTGTTTCTAAAGTTAGTTAGTTACTATTAGTAAAAAATAGCATTTTAACAATCCGATTTTATTGCATAATTTATTTATTGAAAGCATTTAATAATTTGGAAAAGATTGATTGGTTTCAAGAATTCTCCTGCTAAATTTGGGCTTTACTTGTTATGGTATGTTAGATCATTGGTGCTTTCAAAGCTTTGTAATCTCCGGTGAGGGATTTCAGGCACTCTGTAGCAGCCGTGTGAGGCCAACCATGTGGTCCTTCTAAAAAATGCAGGCACTCAGCTTCTTGCAAGAAGGTGTGTCCCCTATAGTGCTATTGTGTATGAATGGGGTGTGTGCTAGTGAGAGACCAACATTGTGGAATTGTCTGTAAGTTAGGTGGAAATTAATGCTGAGTGTTGTGGAAAACTTTGTAGGTATGGGTGAGGAGTTTAAAGTGCGTGCACTTGAGTCTGTAGTCTTCTTGTGAGCTATTTGGTAATCCATGCACACAGGGTTTTTCCATAGTCCAGTCAGCTGGTGATGAGGGCTTGGGTGATTGTTTTCCTGGTTATGTCTGCTAACCAATTGAACATTTTCTTCTGCATCCTTAGGATGTTGAAGCAGGGTGACACAACTACCTTGACTTGGGCGGCAATGCCCAATTTGTTGTCTATGATAATTATGTGATCTCTCACTTGTGAGAAGGACATGGGGTTGGGTCAAGGTCTGTGGACCACCAGGTGGAGTCCCAAAGCTAGACCCTTTTCTAAAAGACTACCACCATGGTCTTGTCCGGGTTCAATTTGAGGCAACTGGTTTTCATCAAGGGGGATACTTCTGTCATGCATCTGGTGATCTTGTGTCTGGAATTTAATGTTTTTTTCAAGAGGGACAGTATCAGTTGCATGTCATCAGCATACGTTTGGGATGTTTATATTGAAAGCTCATATAATGTTGGCCAGTGGGTCATGTAGATGTTGAAGATCATCGGGCTGAGTGACGAGCCCTGTGGGACTCCTAATAAGATCTTGTGCTTCCGAGGCGTAGGGGCAAGTTGACAGTTTGAGTTCTTCCAGGGAAGACAGATCAAATCCATTCAAGAGTTAGTCTCTGAATGCTAGCTTCATGGAGCTACTGGATTAGGATGGGGTGGGAGATGATGTTGAAGGCTGCTGTTAGATCTAGAATAATGGGGGCAAAGTTTCTCTCCCAGTTGAGAATTTAATGCAGCCACCAGATGAACTTTGTACTAATTTTCCTACAAAGTTTTGCTTACTTTGTTGTTTATTCCTTTCTTTCTCTTGTTTTATTTTTGTCTTTCCTTTTTGCATTTAAAATACTTAACTAATATGTGATTTCCATTATTTCTAATGTTTATTGAGTATACTTATACTGTAATAGTCCTTTTTCAGATGCAATAAGTTCTTGTGTTGGATTTTTCAATCAAATGCATTTAAAACTTAAAACAAATAAAATTAATATATAAAAAAAAAATCAATTGAAGGTGGAATGACATAAGTAGACCTTTTAGTCTACAATTTAGACACACCACCCCTTTTATAGCAACTTTCAAGAAAACCTGGAATGTTTAATTACTCAGAAACAGACAAAAAGAGTAAACCCAAAAATATATCAGTTCTTGGCTTTTGCATTGCATTATGCCTTGAATGAATTTTAACACTGTTTATGGTCCTACAAAAATGTTTTTAAATATTTAACTTTGAAATTTGCTGAAAAAACCCATAAAGTGCAGCAGATGCATTTTCTCTTTATTGGGTTCTGCGCTCAATAATGTCTCAGCTAAATCATTAAATAATATTACTCTCTTGTGATACTTTACTTAATGGCCCCCAAAGCTGCCCAACACCTTTAGCATAAGTGTAAGAAATACAAATTCAGTGTACCAATTACACAAACCATAACATTCAATAACTTAGCACTGACTGCACATTCAAGAATACGTGTTTGTTTAAAAAATATCATAACTTTAACATTAGGTTGCTATAACATTAGTAGGTCCTTGGTCCTATGGTCAAATATTCATACACATAATTTGGACACAATAGTCTTTCCATGGCCACAACCATCGGAATCCAGTAAACACAGACAATTTAAAGCGATAAATGACTGAATAATATAAAGATAAAATTCTAAACATGTGCCCACACCTGTTTCAGGCTATGCAGTACTAAGTGTCCATCTATTAATATAAATAGTTTAAATCGATGTGTCTCAGCTTTTTTTGTACTAAGAGTATGTTTGCAAATGGTGGTCACTAATTAGGCAATAACATTTGCAAAGGAGCTTTGATTTTGTGAAATAACCTATGTATTAATAGGTCGTGTCACAAAATCACGGCTACCAGGGGTCTCAGCACAAATGCCTCATGAATACAAGTCACAATGTGGGAGTTATGATTTTATACAAACACAGGGATGGTCGCCTTTAAAGACCACAATCCTTTTTGCATTACAAATTGCAAAAATGTTTTTAAAGCAGCAGTTCCTTAAAGGAGCTGGGACTGCTTAAAAAAGTGGTAGCCTTTCGGGGTAACATCAGGGAGAGCAGAAAGTGGTCCTGTAGACTATAGCCTGCTCCCCATTATGCTGCAAACATGATTCCCAAAGATGAAAGGGCCCCATTTGGGGCACATTCCCCTTTGAAAATCAATTACCACATAATTTGGGTTGTTGGTAACTGTTCATTGATTTGCAACCGTAAATATGATTACAAGCCATTGATACATTGCTTACCTACTCCTAGTCTGGAAGAATGCCCTTTGTAAGTCCTTTCCAAATTGCAATTTTGTATGGGTTACACAATCTATTTTACAAGCCATTAAATGTTTCTGCATTCTAAAATAGTCTTTGGACACTAGAAAAATAATTCATTTTGCAGTTGCAAACCCAGTGATTTCGCAAATTGAAGACTTTTTGCACATCTGGTCAATAGATCACTCTCACTGACATGGATGGAAGGTCGAATAGAGTAATCAGACTGCAAAAGTTATTTTCTGGCAGGCAAGGGCTCTTGACTTTCACTCAACATACAGTCAAACATTTTTTCCACCAATAATATGATTCTGTTTAGGGACACACCTCGGAGGGAACATTTCCTAACTTCATTTGTGTATCCCCGTTCTACACAATGATATGCATACGTTTGTGTTGGAGTGTAGTTTATAATCAAAAATTAACATGAAAAGGCTTGCAAATTAATGTTTAATGATGTCGCATAGAAAATGTATTGTTGTGCTTTACTAAACATGTGTTTGAAATGTGCCCACGGGGAGTGGCCATCAATGTATACGATGATAAATGAAAATTGACTAATAATGGATTATTGATATATTAATGTGTGGTTCTGTACTTGTATTAAGAATTATGGGGGTCAATTATGGGGGCCAAGAGATAACCGCCGTGCGGCCGCCAATGCGGCCGCACTCCCGCGGACCCCGTTACGACATCCCCGCTGGGCCGGCGGGCGCAAACCAAGTTTACGCCCGCCGGCCCAGCGGGGATGAGGCCGCAACATAGGATCCGGCTCCTAATGGAGCCGGCGGTGTTGCGGCCGTGCGACGGGCGCAGTAGCACCCGTCGCGCTTTTCACTGTCTGCTATGCAGACAGTGAAAAGCTGGCCGGGGCCCTGTTAGGGGGCCCCAGGACACCCCTTACCGCCAGGGCTAAAATGGCGGGAAACCGCCGGCCCCGGCGGTGCGAACACGGCGGTAATACTGGTCTCCGTACCGCCAGCCTGTTGGCGGTACGGACGCCACATTACCCCTGGCGGTCAATGACCACCCATATGTCAAGATTTTGCTAAATTAATTACTAGGCCTTAGTTAGCATGAGTCGGGGCTTAGCTGGCGGTCTCATATTAATGCGTTTTTCTAACGTGCAATGTGCTGACTTGCCGAAGGACATGTAGCCCTACTTTTCCAGAAGCTAGAAGATGTGTGTAACCGTAGTAAATTCTTTCTCATGAAACTCGACTTGCTCAAGGAGGCATTCTTGCTAAATGGAATATGGACCACTGCCTGCTCTGAAAAAATGTTTTCAGGGCCATTCACAAAGGGGAAGGGGTCCCATGGGGACCCCTTCCCTTTGGCAAAAGGGTTAGCACCCATTTGAAATGGGTGATAAATGCGAATTACTTTGCGAGCGCGTTCGCCGTCACAAAGCAATTCTACATCGGAGAACACCCCTTCCTATTTGCGAGTCGCATTCCCATTTTCAAGTTGGTAACCTGGTTACCGACTCGCAAAATGGGAATGAGCATCGCAATGTGCGTTTTGCATGGCGCAAACAGCACAATTCGCTGTTTGCACCATGCAAAACGCTTCTTACATCTGGCCCTTGGACTTGTTCCTTGTAAGCAGCCATTCTGTAGACTGTCCATTGGCAAAGATTTCTTGCATCTTTACAAGATCTGGTGCTGAACTTCCTAAATATGGAGAGGAGTTCCTGCTTTCTTGGGGTCAATGTTTTGTCCCAAATAGCATAACAGACCAATAGTTTGGGGGTCCTGTTTTGTTGTGCATGCGTGCCCCAGTGAAACTTGAAGCCAGAATTTTAAGAACAGAGTTCTTGTGGTCTTGGGTGTGATGACATCATGTAGGGTTTGCCTCAGATAGTTGACTTTATATTTAGACAATCTTCTATTGTTGTTCCTTCGCTGGTGCGATCAATTGTTTCCAATTGTTTTGCTTGCGAGTAGTCCATGGTCATGGTTATGGTGGATGGGGCTTCCCGGAAGTAGATTCAACTTATTGCTTTAGGTATTTATTTCTGCGTTCCTCATCCAGCCAGTCTTTGCACACTCCTCCATGCCCATGATATCCCGCAAGAGTCTAAAACAGGGTAACTTGGAAGTATGCTATTCTTGTTCAGAATAGTACTGGTCTCAACTCCGTTATGCCCTCTATGTTGTACATTCCTAGTTTTAACCGGTACTTTCAATGGGGTGCAGAGCCCACTCACAAGAGACTGTAAGGGTACTGTCATCTATCTTTTGTAGCCCAGGAAATTTATTCTGTAGACCTGTAATATTGGTTTTAGGTACTCTCCCCTGATTTTGCTTTTATGGTTTGGCTCATTGTGTACACCATTTTATCCTGGTGATGGGTCCATATCAACCTGCGGTCATACAGCCATACTCTGTTTCCTTTAAAAGTTTTTATTTTAGATTTACTTTTTGATTCATGGTCATGAATTTTGCCTTATTTGCGTTGATTCTGAATCTCTTGTTGGAGCCAAAGGTGCCAAAGCCAGGATATTGCCAGTTTATTTACTGTTTTGAGCACTGTATCGTCACCAAAGAGGAGAATCGCTATTTAACAACAACAGCAAAAAAAATCCTAGTTGGGGTGCATCTAGCCTAGTGTAGTAGGTAAACACCCATGTTATTTATATACCGGCCAAATGGCAGCGTGGCGAGAACCCATCCCTTCTTTATTCCGACCATAATTGTGAAGTCAGCAGCTCTTTATCTTTCCTTACACACCTGCCTTTAGGTGTTTGGTGCAGGCATATCAGAGCATCAAGCAGTGGGCTGGTGGTCCCTAGTGTTGTAAAGTGGTCCATAGCAGATCCTGGTTAAGTGGGTCAGATTATGTTTTAAGGTCAATTAAAGTCATGAATATATGTACGTTTGTATATGGTAGTTCTGTAGCACAAAACTAGCAAAAGGCAACAGAGTGCTATACCTGGTCGAAGACAAACATTAAGTCAACTAGAAATAGGAGCTGGAGCGTGCTTGAGGATGGTTAATTCTTTGGCTGTCGTGTTTTTTAAAGAGAGTATCCATTACATCCTTATAGCCTACCGCAATGGGCTACACTGGCCATTAAAGACCTACCCCAGCGTTAAAGGCCTGAGCCCATAACTGAAAGAGATTCCATAATGTACTATAATAAATTTCCCACTGATTAAGGTTTTTATGTTTCTCATCTAAGCTGCATTATTTTATATTAAGCAACCTGAAGAACAAAACCTTACAGAATATTTTGTTTTATTCGCCACACACTCAACTCCACTCCCACGTTCACTGGCCCTGCCCCCATTACACGCACCATCACAGTTCCCATACTTTTTTAATGCTTTTTGACCACTGGGATTACTGCACATCAGGGAATTAAGACTTAAAATGGGGAATAACTTGAGGTTGTGATGTTTCACACCCTTTTTCCGCATTTAGGGACATATTTATACTCTGTTTGCGCCGAATGTGTGTCAAAATTTTTGACGCACATTTGGCGCAAACACTGCCCCATATTTATACTTTGACGTCCGAACCCGCGGGCGTCAAAGTTCCACCATGTGCGTCATTTTTTAGAAGGAGGAACCAGCCTTGCGTTAATTATATGCAAGGTAGGCGTTCCCTTCCAAAAAATGACTTTAAGGCCTGTGCCCCATATTTATACTGTGACGTCATTTTGACGAACAGGAGGGGGCAGGCATTAAAAAACGGCACCCAGCCTGATGGGCGCCGTTTTTTAACGCCTGGGTCAGGGCAGGCGTTAAGGGACCTGTGGGCTCAGAAGGAGCCCAGAGGTGCCCTCCCATGCCCCCAGGGACACCCCCTGCCACCCTTGCCCACCACAGGAGGACACCCAAGGATGGAGGGACCCATCCCAGGGAAGTTAAGGTAAGTTCAGGTAATTATTTTTTTTCGTATTTTTTTGGTGGCATAGGGGGGCCTGATTTGTGCCCCCCTACATGCCACTATGCCCAATGACCATGCCCAGGGGACATAAGTCCCCTGGCCATGGCCATTGGGCAAGGGGGCATGACTCCTGTCTTTGCTAAGACAGGAGTCATTTCAATGGGGGTTGGGTGTAAAAAAATGGCGCAAATCGGGTTGAGGCCAAAATTTTGCCTCAGACCTGACTTGCCCCATTTTTTGACGCCCAAGCTCCATTTTCCCCTACGCCGGCGCTGCCTGGTGTGAGTAATTTTTTTGGACGCACACCAGTCCGCAGCGCCGGCTAACGTCATCCAATAAATAAGGCGCCCGCATGGCGCTATGGAATGGCGTTAGCCGGCGTTAAAATTTTTGACGCCCAGCTGCGTTGGCGCAGTTGTGCGTCAAAAAGTATAAATATGGGCCTTAGTTCTATGGTTTCCACCAGCCTACAACAAACGTGGATTTTATTCTTCGACTCACTCGGAGGTGTTTCTGAAATATGCCAAATTACTGCACATTTTCAAAGCTGCCGAAAGATGGATCTCAGAGAATGAAAGTGATATGACCATGGTCACTGGAATTGTGTAATTGTGCAGCTGCAGTGCTTGCCTTGGATTTTCTGCACTTGACACACAACTCACCATCAGCTGCATAGTTTGTAGATTTCAACTAAATATTTTTGTATACCCAAAGGATAACACCTTCCATTAAAAAGCACTACACGGTGGTGGCAGACGCTTTGTAAAAGTTAACTGGTCACCTCTTGGTGGTTGGGTTTCGAAATTGCTAATAATGAGTTAGCACCTTTGTCTGCGGTATATGGCTCTGAGAAGGGCTCATGTCTGCAGCATGAAAAAACATGTTATGTTTATAAAAGTAAACGAAGCGCAGTAAAAATAGAATTCTTTTTTTGCAAGGAAAATGTTTTGCTCCATTATTTTTACAAATTGATTAATACATTCAACTCAGCTACTTTGAGAAACATTCCATGCACTGAAAAATCCTAAACACGTTTTTTTATTTCATTTTAAGGTCTTATGCATTAAGTCTAACAGGCTCTAACAAGATGGTTAAGATCTACACATACTACAGGGCTAGCACCTGCTCCAAAGAAGCACTTCTAGAGAGGGGCAGTGTGGACACAACCTAACACTGAAGACCCGAAGCATAAGGTGCAGGCCTCTTGTTGGAGTGTGTCTTTCATAATCAATATTAACATGAAAAGCTTACAATATAATATACAATATACAATATAATGTCTAATAAAACTGCATAGAAATTGTGTTAAAATAATGTACGTGTTTGAAATGTGCCCATTGGGAATGCCAACCAATGTATACTATGACTAATGAAATGGACTAATAATGAATTAATAATGTATTGATGTGTGACTTTATATTAATATTAAGAATCATGTATTAAGGGTTTGCTAAAATAATCACTAGGCCTTAGTTAGCAAGGGTCTGGGCCTAGCTGCCTAGTCTCATATTTATCGTGTGTTTTTCTAATGTGCAATGTGCTTTCCTGAATGACACATAGCTGTACTTTTCCAGAAGCTAGAGGAGTGTGTGTAGCCTAGTAAATTATTTCTCATGGGGCCCGACTTGCTCAAGGAGACATTCTTGTTGAATGCAACAGTGTAATTCGCAACAGGTACAAGGTCGCTGGACTAGGAGAAGACAATGGAACTATTGACTGGAGAAATTAGTGTAACTTTTCGTACCTGACATTCTACATCCATGAAGACGTCAATCACAGGAGCCAATACACTGCTTGAGAACTGTGTTAGGTGAAAATTCTAGTAAGGTGTTAAAAGGACTATTGGACAGAGATAACGATACACCAAATATTGCCCAATGATAAATTAGAGACTTGTTTGACAGATTCAATATAACAACGTGACACGAGGAGAAATTAGCCATTCTTAGCCATTCTTACTCTGCCATTACCTAGGCATTTCTTTGCCATTAATTTTTTACACTCTTGAAACCATTCCTTGCTACTCTGAGACTTTGTCTCTAGCTGTTTGATACTTTAAACCATCCTCACCTTCTTCCTTGCCTGATACTTACTTCTCCTCCTTATGAGGGAAGAGCCTTATTCTTAGCTGTGCCCTGCTGAGACTTACTTGTTCTGTCCTGACTGATGGCGAATCGACTGAGGACCTGAGGACGAAGACTGACGCTGTATGCTGACCCATTTGGATGGGTAACTATCTGATGATAATTTTGTAATTGTCTGTTTGCCTTTTCTTTCTAGGTACCAACTGCTCTCTTGATAGAGGCCATAGTTAGATGCTTCACAAATTCGTGTTGCTAAATTGTTTTGCATGAAGCCCAACATGCTGATGCTAATCAGAGTTTAGTTAAGGAGTTCACTAATACCGAATGCAAATAGACAAATGACTAGATTCTTGCTTTGTTGAATAACATACTAATGATACTCTGCTAAAGTTGATTAATGTTGATGCCATGTTTTGTTCTAATGTTCTTGATCTTTGCCTTGATAACATCTTATTCAAGTTGCCAAATTATAGTGCTTGTGAGGAGTGACCTTTGACCTTTGTGGCCACTGGATCACACCCCATGCGTACAGCGACACCCAGCTGTCCCTGTGTCCTCCCCTCCCCACCCTCGCTGCTCCTTGCTGGCCATCCCTGGTGTCTAGCGGTAAGCGCCTTCTTGGAGTCACTGTGTGTGTTACCTTGTCCTGACTGTATGTACTGTGTCTACCCTGTCTTCACCACAATAGCCGTTTTTTGCCTTGTCTCCTCTGTAATCTCTGTGTTCTGCCTTGTCTCTCTGTGTTTTGCCTTGTCCCCTCTGTAAATCTCCGTGTTTTGCCTTGTCTTTCTGCAACTCGCAAGTTGTGCCTGTCTCCTCCGTAATTCCCGCGTCTGCCTGATCTTGTCTGCTTCTGCCATCTGTTCTCACCTCGCTTTTCTGCTCCTACTGTGCCTGTTCCTTTCTTTTTCACCGCTCTCTGTGCCCCCCCTGACCCTCCCAGCGCCTCGGCTCCCCCGAGCCGTCTCCTTTCCCGCCGCTGCGTCCCGCACAAACGAAATCGGAGGAGGAATAGCCATCGCCTACAAGACCACCCTCAAGGTCCACACCCACACGGATGACACCCTCAAGACCGCCGAACACTTGCACTTCCAAATACACACCGACCCCAACACCACCCTCAGAGGAACGCTCGTCTAAAGACCCCCAGGACCACGGACACCCTCCAGCGACTCCATCTCTGACCTAGCCAGCACCCACGCACTCACCTCTACAGACTACATCCTCCTCGGGGACCTCAACTTCTACCTCGAGAACAACAACGACATCAACTCCACCACCCTGATCGACAACCTCTACTCGATTCAGGGGAGTCGTGTCTTCTAATTCTTCTCGACCTTTCTGCAGCCTTTGACACTGTCAATCACAACACTCTCCTTAACACTCTTCAACAGAGAATGGGCATGGAGGGCACTGTGCTCAAATGGTTTGCCTCCTTCCTCTCTGATAGATCCCAAATGATCAAAATAGCGAACAGTCTTTCAGCTCCTTTAGCGGTCAGTCAAGGTGTTCCTCAAGGCTCCATACTTGCACCCACACTGTTCAATCTCTATTTAGAACCGTTGGGAAATCTCCTGAGTAAATCCGGGATCCACTATCATCTATATGCGGATGACACTTAGATCTACCTCAAGGTGGCCTCCACTCACGATCTCTCCTTCCTTAGCTCTACTCTCGACTCCATTCAAAACTGGATGGTAACTCATCAACTGATCCTGAATCCCTCCAAAACAGAATTCCTCCTCCTCTCCTCCTCACTTTCTCATCCCCCAGTGCAAACATGGATGGATCAGATCAATCTAATGAACAATAAGCCCATCATTGTCGAGAGCGCAAAATCCCTTGGTGTCACTCTCGACAAAAAACTCAATCTACTCTCCCACATCGACTCCATTGCAAAGTCTGCTCGACACCAACTGCGCCTTCTTTGGGGGATTCGTCGCTTCTTCCCGGAGCATGACCTTAAAACCCTGGTCCAATCGCTGGTTCTCTCCAGATTGGACTACTGCAACCCTCTTCTTACTGGCCTTCCCAAATCCCACCTTTCCCCCCTGAAGTCTATTCTCCATTCAGCAGCTCGTTTCATATATGGGGCCAAAAGAAGCAACCACATCACACCCATTTTATCCACCCTCCGTTGGCTTCCCATAGAGGCAAGATCTATCTACAAAACTGCATGTATCACCCACAAAGCCTTGCACTCCTCCTCCCCTCGCTACCTGGTGAATTAACTGAAACTCTCTGGGGGCTCCAGACCATCAAGTAATGCAGAAAAGTTACTGCTTGAACCTCCCATTTTCAAGAAGGAAAGATCGATGGCCCAATCCTTTTCAGGCAACGCAGTGAGAATCTGGAACTCACTTCCGCCTCAGCTTCGGACCACCACCTCTTCCCAGGCCTTCAAAACTGACCTCAAAGCTCTCCTCCTTCAAAGACACTTCCAAATTTAATTCTAGTTCTCTGTTTCCTGAAGGAAGTCCTTCCATTATAGGAAATTCTGTTCTCCACGCCTATAGAAGTGCCTTCCCAGGGTGTTTTTGTGTTTTGAGTGTCTGCCATTTAGTGCAGTATTATACCTCTACCTGTATTTTGTACTCTTTTGTATCTTGCACACGGCACCTTTCCTTTTACAACGTATCATTTGCTACCTCTTATATCTTGTTTACTTTTGATACATGCACAACGGCCACCACTGCCTCATGTAACGGAACTATTGTTTGAGTGTTTTGAGTGTCTACCATTTATTGCAATTTTTTTTTTTTACCTTTACTCGTACTTTATGTGCTCTTGTAACCTGCACACGTCACTTTTTCCTTTCGTAACGTATCGTTTGCTACCTCGTGGACTTTTTTGCTCTTGATACTTGCACAATTTTCACTATTGCCTCATGTAATGTAACGTTTGTTTTTGTAACAGGCTCACTTGTAATTCTTCTCCTCTTGTATCTCTACTTTGCCTATTGTGAAGCGCTCTGACACCCTCGGGTATAGTCCGCCCTATATAAAAACGCATTAAATAAAATAAATAAATAAATAAAAAACCTCGCCAACCTCGGCCTCAGACAACTCGTCACCACACCCACCCATGCAGCCGGCCACACACTTGACCCCATCTTCTCCACAATCGCCCACATCACCTTCAACCACACCACCGAACTCCACTGGACCGACCACCACTGCATACACTTCACCTTCCAGAAACAGGTCACCGTACCCTACAACAACCCGC
This sequence comes from Pleurodeles waltl, assembly GCF_031143425.1. Taxonomy (NCBI): domain Eukaryota; kingdom Metazoa; phylum Chordata; class Amphibia; order Caudata; family Salamandridae; genus Pleurodeles; species Pleurodeles waltl. The sequence goes on from NC_090447.1 coordinate 921,459,340, forward strand.
CGCCATTGGAGCAAAGTCACCCAAGAACAGCTGACCAGCGCCATTGTCCAGAACCCGCCCAACAACCCTACTGACCCAGGCACTGCCGCCCACAACCTCAGGCAGTGGATCAACGACTGCGCCAACTCACTCGCCCCACTCAAAAAGACCTCCAACAACCAAGCCACCAAGAAAGCCACCTGGTTCACCGAAGAGCTCCAGACCTCCAAGCGCATCTGCCGGAAACGTAAGAATAAATGGCTCACTAAACACACACTCGACAGCCTCACGGCCCACAAAGACGCCACCCGCAGACACCACCAACTAATCAGACTAGCCAAAAGATCATCCTTCAAGACCGCCTAGATAACAACGCACACGACAGCAAAGAGCTCTTCAGCATCGTGAAAGAACTCTCCAACCCCAGCACCAACATCAATGACATTCCACCCTCACAAGAGCTCTGCGACTCTCTGGACACATTCTTCCACCAAAAGATCACCGACAGCCATGACAGCTTCAACACCACAGCCGGCCCCACCTCGCCAGACACCACCACGCTAATACCACCCGCTCCGATCGCCTAACCTCCTGGGCCAACGTCAACGACACCGAGACATGCAAATTCATGAAATCCATCCACTCCGGATCTCCGTCAGACCCATGCCCCCACCACGTGTACAACAAAGCGGACGCAGCCATCGCTCCCCAACTACGGAAGGTCATCAACATCTCCTTCGAAACAGCGACATTCCCGGAAAGCTGGAAACACGCCAAAATCAACACCTTACTTAAGAAGCCCAAAGCAGACCCCCAGGACCTTAAGAACTTCCGACCCATCTCCCTACTCCAGTTCCCTGCGAAGGTCATCGAGAAAGTCGTCAACACACAATTGACTCTTCACCTCGAAAACAACGACATCCTGGACCCCTCCCAGTCCGGCTTCCGACAAAACCACAGCACCGAGACCACGCTCCTCGCCGCCACAGATGACATCAGACCCCATATGGACAACGGCGAATCTTCAGCCCTCATCCTCCTGCACTTATCAGCCGCCTTCGACACGGTATGCCATCACACTCTGATAACCCACCTCTCCGAAGCCGGAATACAAGAGAAAGCCCTCGAGTGGACCACATCCTTCCTCTCCGACAGAACCCAGAGAGTCCGCCTCCCTCTCTTCCGCTCCAAAGCCACCAAAATCATCTGCGGCGTACCCCAGGGCTCATCCCTCAGCCCAACACTATTCAACATCTACATGGCACCCCTCGCCCAAGTAGCCTGCCAACACAACCTCAACATCATCTCCTACGCCGACGACACCCAGCTCATCCTCTCCCTCACCAAAGACCCGCACACCGCCAAGTCCAACCTCCACGAGGGAATGCAGGCAGTGCCGAATGGATGAGAAACAGCCGCCTGAAACTGAACTCGGAGAAGACGGAAATCCTCATCCTCGGACCCAACCCCTCTGCTTGGGATGACTCCTGGTGGCCTACATCCCTAGGAACCCCACCAACACCTACCAACCACGCACGCAATCTGGGCTTCATCTTCGACTCCTCCCTCTCCATGTCAAAACAGGTCAACGCAGTCACCTCCTCCTGCTACAACACTCTTCGCATGCTCTGCAGGATCTACAAGAGGATCCCAACAGACACTAGGAAAACAGTGATGCAGGCCCTCGTCAGCAGCAGGCTAGACTACGGCAACGCACTCTACACAGGCATCCCGACAAAACAACTACGGCGCCTCCAACGCATCCAAAATGCCTCCGCCCGACTGATCCTCAACGTACCCCGCCGCAACCACATCACACCCCACCTGAGAGACCTCCACTGGCTCCCCGTTGAAAAGATGATCACTTTCAAGCTCCTCACCCACGCACACAAAGCACTCCACAACACCGGACATGCCTACCTCAACAACACACTCAGCTTCTACACCCCCACCCGCCAGCTCCGCTCCGCAGACCTCGCACTCACCACCGTCCCCGCATCCAACGAAAGACATCCGGCGGCAGATCCTTCTCCTAACTCATCGCCAAGACATGGAACACTCTCCCAATCAACCTACGACGGACCCAGGACCTACTCGCCTTCAGAAGACTCCTCAAGACCTGGCTCTTTGACCAGTAGCAGTTTACCCCCCCCAATCCCCTCAGCGCCTTGAAACCCTAACGGGTATGTAGTGCGCTCTATAAATAGAGTGATTGATTGATTGATTGATTGATGTGCTTATTGATATTGAGATTAATAAACATGACACTAGATTGTAACTAATAGGGAATAAATATCTTAACCTTTACTAGATTTGTGTGATTATTCATGGCTGAAAGGTCATGGTTTGTTTGATTTGTATTAAATGTTATTGATTAACCGGATTGATTAGCTAGTGTAAATACTGATGATGTTATTGATCTATCAATTGCAATGATAAACAGAAGTCTTGTCCTGGGAAGTCTCAAATCAGGGTCAAAAGGTTCATTGGCCTAAAACGAGTCCCAGAGTAAGTTAAATTATCAAGGTTGGGATGCGTTATCACCCTGTAGCATGAGGGGGCCTATACATTTCAGGGGCCCTCATTCAGCACAGGGCAAATGGATTTGTGAATTATGAAGGACTCTGGTGCTCCTCCTCATATTTTATAGCCCTCCCCATTTAGCGTTAAACCACTGATGAAGACCAGTTTTAAATTGTGATTAGGGTGTGAGAGGCACCCCTTTTTAGCACGAGAGCACAAGTGCTTTAACCTTTTATAAGTCTTGTGGACTTTTAACCACGCCCATCGCATGCCCATCACTTTCACTAGTTCCTGTGCTTGGCTTTCAAGAATCCTTTGTTATCATTGGTAAATGCTTTACGTTTGTCCCTTCTTTGTTACCACCTTGCAGACTGCCCCATTACATGAACAATTGCATGATTGTCGATGAGTGCAAACTGCTTTTACTTTTTGTGTCTCTTCTTTCGTGCTCATGCTCATGGCACCATGGCTCTTTGAATCGGACCACTTATGTCAACTGCTTTACTTTTCATTTTCAGTGGAAGTGGCAAGAAAAGTCTAGTTAGGAATTTGCAATGCTAACAGATCTTACTCGAGCAAATGCTAGACCTCTTGCATTGCAAATTCTTGTTTTGCATATTAGAGTGCTAACAAGGGATTTTCTTAGGACATTACTTTACATTAACGAATCTGCTTTTGGATGCTTCAGACCGATTTCTATCGGACGTCAAGCAAAATATAATGACGTCTTACTTCAATATCTGCAAACATATCTCCTTTAGGTAATTAATGGGAATTAAGAATCATGGGTCTATCATGCCTTTTCTCTTCAGTCAACAATGATAGGTTGAGGAAGGGTTCTTTGATGGTTGCGTTAGTGGTGGGTGATTCTGGGTTGCTGCATGCTTGTCTGTCACCCCATTATTTAAAGACATTCACTTCACTATCGTAAGAAAAATGAAATAAGTACACCTTTTGAATCATAAGGAAAGGTTCTGAAGGTAAATGAACAAACTCATAAATGAGATTGGTACTTCTTTCAGCCTGAAGTGGAAAATAAAACAAGTGGCACTGTCAGATCAATTATGATGGTATTCATAAGCAAATAATTAATCCTTTAAAAATAAATTTGCTATTATTCCACAAGCAAACATGCCATCCTGCACAACAGTTGTGTAAGGAGGAACATTCCCCTCTATGAACAAGACCCACAAATGCCTGAAGAGGAGAAAGAGGAGGATGCTGCCCGTAAAAATGAGGGGAACATCCAAACACCGCTGCAGGATTGCGTCGCAGACAACATATCATACAAAACTTCTACTAACTATAGTCACCATCACTACTTTGTTATCATATATCATTAAACAGCTACCTTCATCACTCAATCATTCTCTGGGTAATTTTTTATGCATCACATGATCCCTAGGAATTATAATCAGAGGTTAGCCTCATGGAGCTTTGTCTGCGTCACATCCTCTAGGTGTAGGTTCTTTCCAAACTGTATGTTGCCACCTTAAAGTCCTGCTCAACCCTCCGTCTACTTCCATTGTCATGGTGAGGCCTTGCACTGGCTGTGGGTGTTCTGATGCCCCTTGCACCACACTTTACAATCTGGAACTGACCCAGTCTCAGACATTTCACATCCGCCTATATGTTGCTGAGACCTAGCATATATTATGTATAGCATTGGTATGGCACGATACCGCTGTCAGCATTGGTAGTGTGCAATGTTGATGTTGGGGAATGTGTGCTACATTGGATTGCAGTGATGGTCCTGGCAGTGTTCCATTTTCTCTTATGGCTGTGCGGGTGTATTTAACTATCTAGACACATATGTCCTCACCCTCAATGCTGTTGTCCTAACAGTATGACAGTTGGGATTTTGCAAGGTGGCATTGCAGCTATTGTAACACAGGCACGGGGTAGACCCTGAAATGTGCAACATGGGTATGACTTTACTGCTGCGTACTTCATAATGTAAGTAACAATACCTGATGTTTATTGTGCCTATAGACATGAGCATTTGACAGGATTTGCACTTTGTTAGGAATTACAGGGGATTGATAACATCGTCATCCTACACCCTCTACTTTGGATGGGTTTGATCCATGGGCACGTAAGTGCCATGAGCTACTTGACCTGCACACATAGCACACTTGGTAGTGGCAACTGTTGTCAATGGTAAATACCACTTGTGGATATGGCCTGAGACTGGTAATTGAGCCCTAGTTCATGTAGCGACAATACCAGCTGTCCTGTGACAGCAGGCCAGTTTTATGTTGTACCCTACCCTCCAGGACTGCCTCTGCCTTTCTAACTGCCTTGGCATGGCAGAGTACTCTCATGCAAAGGTTGTTGGTGTAGTGTTGTGCTGTGCCCCAGCTTTCCCCTGCACAACCAACCCATGCACCCGTGCCGTGCCCCTTTGCCCTTTCCACTACCTGATTATCATGGGTGACATGCATTGTGTGGTAGATATGTCACCCCCCTGCTTACAGTTGACATTTAGGCATTTTTGTCCCCCAATCAACTTACCCTGCATCTGTGTGGTTTCCTGGTAGTCTATGCTGTTCTGTCCTTGAATCCCTGTGACGATCTCCTCAGGGATGATGGCTACCACGATCTCCTCCATGTGGTCTAGGACCTCCTGCGGTGCTGGATTCCCACCTCCAGTCTGCAGTGCTGCCTTCCTGTTCCTTGCCATCTTTTCCTTGGTCCTGCGCTTGCAGTCATGTCAGCATTTCTTGCACTCAGTGACTGTTCTCCGTACTTCTGCCACACTGTTTATCATGTCAACAGTTTGTTGCCAAATTGCCTTTCTCCTCCCAAGTGGCAATTTTGAGGTGACAAAAAGTTGATGCTGGTGTTCCGTCACCTCTTTCACAAGTATTTCATCCTCCTCTGCACTGAACCGCCACTTCCTTTTCTTCTTCTTCCTCTCCTGGGTCTTGTCTGGGTCCTCCTGGCTGGTTCCTGGTCAGTTGTAGTCTTCCTAGGGTCTCTCATGACTTCTGGGATCCATATTGGGGCTCCTTTGCACATTTTGCTGTGTTTGCGCTGCTTTTTGATGCTATTGCGGCGAAAAAAGGAGCGTATTTGGTTTGCGATGTTTGCGTAAAAAAAAAAGACTCTAACCTGTGGTTTGCGCCACGGAGCGTCAAAGTATACATTTGACGCCCGAGTGGCGCAAAGAAATGGCGTTGTCCGGCATTATACTTTTTGACGCAAAACTGCAAAAAAAGTATAAATATGTCCCAAAATTTGCAAAGACATACAGGCCTGAATTTAAAGTTTTTGGTGCAAAACTGCTTTCCTGCAAAAAGTATAGTGCCTGCTTATGTCATTTTACAATGCCAGCCGGGAGCCGTATTAATAGAATGGTGCAAGCCGGCACTAAACTTGGGCTAGCATCTTAATAAAAGATGCTAGTAGGTGGGGGGGGGGAGGTGGTAGGGATTGGGGGGGTTGTACGTCAAAAAATTATGCTAGCCTGGTTAGAGGCAAAAAAATGCTTCTAAGCAGACTAGCACCATTTCAAGACAACCACGAAAACATGAATCCTGTCTTAGGAAAGGCAAGACTCATGCCCACCATCCCAGTGGACAGCACAGGGGACAAGTGTCCCCTGGCTATGGCCATTGCATCCTGTTCCATGCAGGGGGCCCCAAGAAAGGGCCCCAGATGGCAACAAAAAAAAATCAAAAAATACTTATCTGGATTTACCTGGGATGGGGTCCCCATCCTCCAATGTCCCTCTGGTGGGGGTGAGGGTATTCCTGGGGCTTGGGGAGGGCACCTGTGGACCCACTCAATAGTGTTTTACCATGGAAATGGGTCCACAGGTCCCCTAATGCCTGGTCTGACCCAAGCATTAAATAATGGTGAAAAGCAAGCTTAGCACTACTATTTAGCCCCTCATCCCACCCATGCATCATTTTAGCACGAGGATCAATATAGGGCTATGGGGATAGCACCATTTTTTGGATGGGAACGCCTAGCTTGCATCTCATTGCCGCAAGGTAGGTTCACTCATCCAAAAATGGTGCAAATTCCTATATTTTGATGTTAGACATGTCTAACCTCAAAATATAAATATGGAGTTAAGTTTGCGCTGAATTTGCATTAAAAAAATGCTGCAAATTCGGCACTAAAGGGGTATTAATATGGGCCACAGTTTACTGATAAATCTATGTTACACACACATGATAGGGCATGGGAGTTTGGTTTCAGTGAATATCATCCGTGTTTCACCAAATGAAAGTAAAGTGTATTGATTTGGTTTGATCCTATTAAAATCTTTGCTTCCATCACACTTCAGATTTGCAAAACGCTTAGGGGCATATTTAAGAAAAGTGGTTCTGCACCCAGTGCAGAGCCACTTTCCTTGTGCCCCTTAACACCCCCTTAACGACACCATGTGTGCACCATATTTAACTTACGGTGCACATTGGCGGTAGTTAGGGAGCTAGCGGCAACTTTTTTGATGCTAGTTTGGTGCTTTGCAGGATTAGCATGAAAAATGTTAACGCTATTCCTGCAAAGCCCTTAGAGTCCCATTGAAAACAATGGGAGCCTAATTTGAACACCTGCTCTGTGCAGGCGTTAAAATGCCGAAAAATAATGGTACAAAGAAACCTCATAGATTGTTTTGTGCCATTTTTTCACCCTCCCTCCAATGATGCAGGCATAATGTGGCACAAGGTGTTACAAAGTGGTGCAATGCATGCATTGTGCCCCTTTGTAAGTATATTGCAGTGATTTTGGCTTTGTTGGGCCACATCAGCATTAAAAAACATGGCAATAATATGGGCAAGGAGGTACTAGGGGCTCCTAAATATGCCCCTTAGATCATTTTTCGGTTTCCTAACTGCAGAATGCATACAATTCAGTTACAGCTATTTACATTTTCCTTTGTGTTACAAAAATGCCATCATACAGCTGTACCCAGGAAGAGTGTCACATAATTAACTTTACTTTTCTTTCTCTTGCTGCAACGTGAGAGGAGTTTGTAAACACCCTTTGTTCACAAAATAAGCAGCACATTGTTAGAAGACATAGCCTGACATCAAACTTCTCTCTTTTGCAGCAAATATGCCAAGATATATACAGAACCTAAAGGCGTCCTTACTTATTGGTTTGACTTTCACACCCTACAAAAATTGGCTTCAGCCCAACTCACAGTTTGGGAAACACTTCCATACATTACAGTAAAGTGAAAGAACTCACTCAAGTGACAACAAATGTACAGTTCGTTCTGCAGGGATGCTTGCCTGTGCATTGAAAAAATGCAATTCACTTTTAATAGAGTTTTAGGGCAAATTACTGTCGAAAAACAGTATTAAGGAAATAAAGAGATCATTAAAACGGATACTCTTAACAAACTAATTGTGGATGACAAATTGGATGAACTGGTGAAAGATAAGTTTGGCACATCATCAAACTCATAGCTAGTCACTCAGTGGCAAAAGATAAAATGAAAGGGGGCCCCATGCTAATTTGGTGAAGGGTCCCTGACAGTCCCATATCTCACAGATGTTCATAGTTCTTGGGTTGAAAGAGGGCCCAATGTGCAGCAGGTTCTGCAGAGGCCTGTGTTTGGCCACTGTTATCACCCTAGTCAAGATGATTCCTCCCTTGCTATGGATTGTCCAGACCTTTAGTAGTTACTTGAGGACATTCTAGGCATTTAGGGCCAGATGTATGAAAACTGGGGTCTGCGAATCGCAAAATGCGATTTTTAGGAAATCGCTATTTCCGAGTCGCAATTGGCCATGTAACAAAATTGCGATTTGGAATTGTCGATTTCTTAAAAATCGCTATTTGTGGTTTGCGAGGCCCATTTACCGAATCGCAATTTGCTCCGCTGGGCCCTTCCTGTCAAGCACCGCTCCGCTGGGCCCCGCCGTCTCATGCACTGCTCCGCTGGGCCCTTCCTGTCAAGCACCGCTCCGCTGGGCCCCGCCGTCTCAAGCACCGCTCCGCTGGGCCCTTCCTGTCAAGCACCGCTCCGCTGGGCCACGCCGTCTCAAGCACCGCTCCGCTGGGCCTCGCCGTCTCAAGCACCTCTCCGCTGGGCCCCGCCGTCTCAAGCACCGCTCCGCTGGGCCCTTCCTGTCAAGCACCGCTCCGCTGGGCCCTTCCTGTCATGCACCGCTGGCCCATTGACAGTGCTGGTTGTGTGTCGAGCTAGTGTTCACGCTGCATTCGGGGCACCCTGCCTCCTCCATTACCTGTGGAGTCTGTAATCCACCTGATGGCCTGTGTCTCTGCACTTCCCAGGATGGCAGAGTGGGCAGACCACCCACTGTAGAGACTTGTGAGACTGTGGCTTTGCACTCGCCAGGATGGCAGAGTGGGCAGACCACCCACTGTAGAGACTTGTGAGACTGTGGCTTTGCACTCCCCAGGATGGCAGAGTGGGCAGACCACCCACTGTAGAGACTTGTGAGACTGTGGCTTTGCACTCCCCAGGATGGCAGAGTGGGCAGACCACCCACTGTAGAGACTTGTGAGACTGTGGCTTTGCACTCCCCAGGATGGCACAGTGGGCATGGTGGACCCTTCGTGGATCTGGCGTCGTGGACTCATGTGGCTGAGGTGCCCCCCCTTCCCTTCCCCCTGAGGTGCCTGTAGTTTTGTCATCTGATGCCCCAGCAGTGTTCTCTCCAACGGACTCAGGTCTCCTGTGTGGGCTTTGCCCATGTGTTGATACACTTTGGCCCACGGACAGTGGAAATTTAAGTGACTGTGCAGGACTTATTGCCTATGTTTATCGGTTTCGCAAGGTTCTTACTTGATTTTTTTAAATTCAGATTGCTATTTTACCATGACTTCAATGACCCTCTTTTATACATAAATTTTGATTCTCACTTTAATTATGTCTTTGGATTATTCCGGGGGGTTTGGGTGGTGTCACTGTGACTTGGTGCTCTGCATTGGTGTGTAGATAGTTGGGGGGGGGGGTCGCATATGTGTGTGCCCGTAAGCTTTCCTCTTCCCCCCTCCCCTGTGTCGTAGGTACAGTATTCACCGTTGTCGTCTGCGCCGGCGTTCGTACTCGTGGTAGATGAGCAGGTAGACAATAGCTGGTAGGATGTTTAATTCGGGTTCCATGCTGTTCTCCGTCCTCGTGGAGTGTGTATAGGTGAGCGTTTTCCCGTTCGTAGTCTGTTTCCGCCGTGTTTTTATCGGCGGGGCTCCCGCCCCAGAAAAGGTGGCGGATTGGTGAGTTGTGATAGTGTGGGCGGTACATTGTCTGCCGCCTGCCTGTTGGCGGTGACCGCCGCGCTGTTTGTTTGTGCCGCCGTGGCGGTCGGAGTGTTAAAGCGGCGGCCTGTGTTGAATTCCATTTTTTAGACCGCCAGGCTGTTGGCGGGTTGGCCGCCGCTTTAACACTGACCGCCAGGGTCAGAATGACCGCCTTAGTGTCTGATCTGGGTGTCATCAGTGTAAGAGATGAATCACTGTCTCTGAGTCAAACAAATGATTGCCAGAAAAGTCATCTACATGACCAAGAGAGTGGGACTGAGTAAAGTGATCTGATAGACTGTAGAGAATAATCCCTTGGGTTTTGAGGGAATGGGGTGAGCATGAGCTGTGGCATTCTGCCACATTTGAAGGAGGATACCCACTTCAGAGTTGTTCCTTAGTTCTTAGGGATGTCTAGGCTGTAGTTGACTCAGTCCATTTTAAAAGTACAGGATTCTCCAAGCAAATTTGGATTAGGGCCTTGTACAGGACCTCCGCATTACATGCAGTGCAGCAAGGTTGTTTGATGTGTAGTTTGTGTGATTGTTTCTGAAAAATGAACCCTAGGGTTCAATACTGCACAATTTGTATGTTAGACAGTACAGCAAGACAGCTTAGTGTAGTGCTGTGTGAATGGCAGAGTGCGGGATAGTGTGAGTTGAAGTAACAATTGACAAGTCTTGGTCAGTGCTGTAAGCACCCTTGCTACATAGTGGAATGGACTCTGAAGTGGTACTAAGAAGCTAGTTTTGCAACAGTGCAGGCAGACAGCACAAACATGTTAAATGTGCCCCATACTTGCACACTCACACATTGAGGCAGAGCAGCAAGTTAGTGAGCTGTATGGATTGTGTGACCTTTTCACAAATCAAATAGTGAATTCCTTGAAGTTGTGTGAAGAATGTACATCTTGCCATGTAAAAAACAACTATATTACAACATGGTCATATACACTTGTAAAAATATATGTTCCACATAACCCTGTGTGCTTGAAAGTGAAGAAAAATAATGTCAGAATGTTACAGATATTAATTATGTCATAATCATTCATGGAATCCTCCACACATATGCATCTATCTTTCCAAAAGGACTAACAACAACTGCTGGAGATCAGCCTGTCTATGAGGCCCAATCTGTTGAGGACACTGCCATGCCCTCATAGATGATGATGCCTACCAACAGCTCCTAGACTCTGCTGACAATTCTCCTCTGGATATGGCAAGGGTAGATGAGGTTGTTGGGTCTCCAGGTGAACCGACATACACAGAGTATGGACAATCAACCAATGACATTACTTCTGAGGACTCTGAGGACCTCCAAGTTGCTTTTCAATGGCTAGTGGTAGGAGTCCAGAAGAGGATGGCATTTGAGGTCTGGGTGGAGAGAGAGTCCATAGCGGACACTCTTGAGAGAGTCTATAGGTATCTTAGGCCTAATAAGCGTTTGTCAAACACCATCACATGCACCTACACTTGACTCCATGGGTTTGATGAGTCCCTGTCTGACATCACTGGTGTCATGATACAGAAGGAAAAAAAAAACAGCCTTCTACATCTGACGCCAGTGAATTTATCAGGCAGCTGGGGACATTAATACTGCCATACAGTCCCCGGAGGACAAGTTAACCTTCTTCATATCAGCAATGAGTGCCTTTAAAAGCAATGTTGTTCCTTTGTTGGCTAATGCAGCAAACCCTTGCCAGTGACTACAATGTTGCTTTACTGGCACTCACAAATGTAATTGGGAACATAGGAGTCACATCCCTCTGATGTCTGTGTGTATGCTGCTCAATCAAACACCGCATCATCATTAAGGGGAGGCCGAGCGTGCTTTAGAGGTGAACCCAGGACAGTACTACTTGTTTGTGCAGCAGAGCTTTTGCCCATTTGGACCCCCTAGCCAACTAAAGGCAATGTTTTCTTCCTCATTGAAGCCATGACACAAATGTATTTCCTTTCTTCCATGGGTAAAATTAATTTTAAATAGACCAAATAATTGACTTTTTAACTATGTGTATATGCTACTTTATAAAGCCTAACCTACTCACATGTTATGATGTGAGGCTAGGAACCTCTTCGAGCTAGTAAGTCCCTGATTTATACTTTTTTTGCGCCACGTTACTGTCATTTTGTGACGCAAAAGTGGCACAAACTTACAAAATACAATTGTATTTTGTAAGTTTGCACTGCTTTTCCGTCAATAAATGATGGTAATGCGGTGTGAAAAAAAAGTATAAATCAGGGCCTAAATCTGTTGTTTTATATGATTGTGCCCCCAAGGTATACATAAAGATTGGAAATAGAAACACCAAAGTGACATTTATGAATCTAAAGAAGATTGAGCTAACTTTCACTGGACATGGTGCCGTTGTATGTGCAAATACACCAATTCCACCTATTCCGATGTCTTAGCAAAGTGTACTTTAGCAATGTCATGTCAGAATATATCAACAAGATGGACTTTCTTGATAGGCAACAGTGAGAACTTACTGACAAAGTCCACACAATATTTCCACATATGCATGGAATGTGTGAGGCATGTGAGATAAAGCAGTGTAACTAATGTCAACATAACTGTTGCAATGTGAAGAGTAATATATTTTTTCTAATTGTATAAACATCACTTGGCTGCCAAACCATACTAAACGGCATCAAAGTCTTGAGTGTTTTAACCTTTACAAACCAGATAGCTATACCCATAGTTAACATGACTTAGCATTGCACATGAGCCAGAGAAGGATGCGCAAGGGCAAGCCAATACTGTAGATGAATGTGCCCAAGACATGCAAGTGAATCTTGTCTCACCTGTATATACTGATACGTGGAGAAAAACTCAACAAAGGCTGAAAAAAATGTATGCTTCTACTCTTCCACAGAGAGGCCTCACGTGTTGAGTATGATTGCATCCACATACAATTTTTACAATGGTGGGGCATCAGTGATCCTTTATAAATACTAAACCTCCCCAGGGAAGGGGTAAATGGTAGACACATTTGTGTTTTAAATTTATAAAAAAGCTGCATGATGTGGCACACAAAGCAAGCAGAAATTGTAACTTATAATGGATATTATCCAGCCATGTGTTATGTCCTGAACATTAAAAGACCACACAACAAAACAGAACTCCTTGCACAGTGGTGCAGGGGTGTTATTGTAAGTGCTATGCAGCTGTTTATTCCACAATGCAGGCAGGGAGGAGCATTGTGTATGAAATATACTAATTAAACTTGTACCTGCTCACATATTTTCACAAAGTGTGCTTCAGTAGGTGAATACTGTTGTGCTGTGTGTCATAGCAGTATTTGAGTCACTCCTATTGTGTCTTCAGTATGGAAATGGCTTCCTAAAGATTTCAAATCTGAGGAACACTTACACATGTCCATAGGCCTCACACAAAGTTACATATACCTACAAAGACTTCAGGTCAACTGGTGCATCATGTACCCAACTGACCTAAGCGACTAGAGAATAAAGAAACTTTATTAAATGAAAAAAGTGAATTATTAAATGTACCTACACCTACCTAGATAACACTATCTAACCTTAACACTGCCTATACTATCTTACCTTATCTTAATCTATCATAAGCACCATACACATGACAAGATAAACATCAACCACCCACCCCCTTAATACAGATAGCTTGTTTCAATAGAAACATCAGCTACATGCACAACATATACTAACTACACGTATTATCCTAAATAATTATATCTCTCATATATATATATATAAATATATATATTATATAAATACACACACTTAAAAAAGCAAAGGTTACAGGGAAAGTGCATGGCGAGGGTGTGAGTTATAGTTACCCTAGAAAAGGAGTTATAGTTATTTGGAATAACTCTGATTCAGAACCCTGTAACGTCCCTTCAATCTTTTGTTTTTTAAGTAAATTTCTATTGTTTTTTACATTTTATTCCCTAACTATAACGTCCCTATAACCTTTGTTTTTTTCAGTGAATTTCTAGTTTTTTTTTAACATAAAGTAATTGTAATTGTAATTACTTTACATTAATCCAGCCACCTCTGAGCATGGCAGAAGGCTGTGCATGGGAAGGGATGGCTGTGGGGCCTGGCGTGCTTCAGGGCCCTGCGGTCAAGCCCCTATAACCACCCAACCTCAGTGCAGGCACAGCCTTCAGTCATACGTATTACAGAGTGCCCTGGGCTGCTGGGGGGCCATGTGGGACCCCTGCATTCATTTTATGTTTAACCACGGAGAGGTTGCGGTTCTCTGGGTTGGGGGGTCATAGGGGTCTCGCAGAAAGAGTAAATGTTTTGTGCCTTTGTGCAGGGGAGGTGGCAAATTTTTGCCCCCCTTTACATACATTATTGAGTGCCCTAGGGAGGTGTCATCCTCTGGGCTGCAGGGGTCTGTGCGGGCTCCCCCACATTCATTTCACAACTTTGAACTGGGAGGTGGTAGTCCCTGGGACTTCAGTGAGCTATAGGAGGGGGACCCATGCTCCCCCTCCTTTTATCAGCCCCTAACACTCTCAGGTCTTGGATTACCCGGTGGGGGGGAGAATAAAAGAAAAGCATAGGAGACCATGTTTTTTTTTTAAATCTAAAAAAAAAACACCGATCTATCTCCAGATTTTTCCAATATTTGACAAAAAATGCTTTTTAGACCTGGCAGGTCCCTGGGGGACCCCGGCCCCAAGGCTAGGGGCTCAGCGTGTGCCTATCCTGGCGCCATTTCTTTTTTCATGTTTTTTTGTGGGATTTGTCTGGGATTTGTCTGAAGCTGAGTCACAAAATGGGTGTCAGCACTTCCTGTTGAAGTTCTGGCAGCCAATAAGATATCAGCAAGGGTAAAGTTGGATCACAAAAAGCACGCTTTCTGGACCAAGGACTATCTTTCTGGCACATTAGGTGAAATTCCGTCAATCTAGGCTGTAGTTTGTGTTAAAAACCCCTATGGGAAAAGGTATGTGGGAAATGTGTCCCATCATCCCCCCTTTTTCTCAGCCCCCACTTGATGGATCACCCCAAAACTTTCAAAACAGTAGCTGAACCAACTGATACGTTTTAAAATTTTGTGAAGATTCATCAAGCATCACCAAAGTATTGGCAAAACAAAAAAATTTAACCATAGAAACTAGGTCCTAACTATAACTACTTACTGGTGACCGCCTATATATGTAGGTATACAAATAATAGCAGCTCCTTTTTTTAATCTCTTTCAGGCAGGGAAAGAGATGAAAACTCGGCTTTCAGTAAGTGGGAGCATTTTAAAAGCTCCCATTTGCTCAAATCGGAGTGTTTGTTTTTGCTTGGCTGGAGCTGTCAGCCAAGCAAAAGCAAAAAGCTACCTCCCCAGGGTGGGCATATTGGGAGGTAGCAGGAGCCGGACCTAGGGGGAGTGGGGTTGTGGTCCCCCAGGGTCATGTATGGCTCAGTGAGGGGGCTTGTTTGGCCCCCTCCATCTTTTCAATATGGTCCTTTGGGGGTGGTGGTCCTGTCAGGAATAAGGCCATGCACGGTCCAGGTCCCGCCCGAAACTCCACTGCGCGGCTCTGCAGCGCTTTATGTGCACCACTTGTCATCCAAAGGTGGCCATCAGCGTTGTCTGCCCTGTGGCAAAGCTCATAGAGCTGCAGGTTCAGGACATTGGTGGACAAGATGCACTTATCAGTGCTATTCCATGAAGGGACTACAATTCCCATGTTTTTAGAGGCAGCAGCCATCTTGGGGTGTGGCAGGCCTATAAAACCCAGTCACACCCAAGCATGTTGCTCACTATTTTAAAGACTTCGATGCAGTCAGACCTTGGGGTGGTTCTCTAAAGAGGAGCAGAGTTCCTGCATGGCAGAGTGACATCCAATCGAAGTATCCTTGTTTCCATGGTGAATTAAAAATAAGTAGGTTGTACTCGTAGCGGTAAGACCTTGATGAATTCAATTTTGGAGGAAGTCGTTACTTCCAGAAGTAAAGCGCCCCTTATCACAATGAGCAAAGCGTTTTCAGTTTCCAGAGTACAGCGACCTTGGTGCGACGGTTAAAGACGTTTCATCGCACAGGTGTAAAGCGCTCTTTGCTCGGCAATTCAAGCGCTTCAGTTCACAGATGGAAATCACTCCTGGTACGGCAATTCAAGCGCTTCAGTTCAAAGATGTAAAGCGCTCTAGGCATGGCAATTCAAGCGCTTCAGTCCACAGATGTAAAGCGCTCTTGGCACGGCCAATCAAGCGCTTCAGTCTACAGGTGTAAAGCGCTCTTGGCATGGCAATTCAAGCCATTCAGTCCACAGGTGTAAAGGCTCTTGGCACAACAATCAAAGTGATTCAGGCCACATGAGTAAAGCGCCCCCTTATCATAACGATCGTAGCGCTTCAGGCAAGACAAGTAAAAGAACTTCCTGGTATTATAAGTAAAGCGCTTTAAGTTCAATGAGTAAAAACATTTCGGACTTTATAGTTGTGAATGTGAAAGTAGTTTTGGAGATAAGCAAATCATAGTTTTCCTTGTTTTTTGGAAAGCACAATATGTGAAAAGCATATTTAATTCTTTGAGATTTTCTAGGTTATGATCAAAGGTTTATATTATGAATGCATAGATGTTACAGGATTGATATTCTGAGTATGATCCTAGTCCAAAGTTCTTGCCATCTCTTGGTTCTGAGGTCGTAGTTTATTCTTGTTCCATGTTTCAAAGAAGGGGCTTTACCCTCATTTCAAAAGGGGTCTCCGTCTGATAAATCGGAGACGCATTTAGTCAAGAGTCTATTGATGTGTTACATTTCTATGAATGAGTAAGTGCATATTTATTCTAACCTCTTCTTTTCAGATCTCTCTGCCTGCTGTTCCCTTCCCTAATTCCCTTCCCCCCGACTGGCTTCATCATAATTCTGTGCTATAATAGCTTTCTGGGCTGGTTACGCCGGAAGGTGGGCCTTTTGTTCAGCAACATGCAGATCCCGAGGAAAGGACACTGTGACAGGTCCCAGAGGTCTGCGAAGAACCCCTTTTTTTAACGTTACTACAGCCTCGAGGAGGTGGTGGTCCCCGGGGCAGTCGCACGCCCCCCTTTTATTTTGTTTATTTTTTATATATGTTGCCCTGGGAGATGTTGTCCCTGGGGCCCAGGGGATCCACAGGACCCCCCTTATAATTATAAAACATTTGGCATATGGGGATGGTAGTGCTTGGGGTGCTGGAAGCCACGTGGCCCCCTTGCATTCTTTCTAAACATAGCCCTGGGGAGCTAGTGGTCAACAGGGTAACTAAAAGGCCTACAATTGTGGGCCCAATGCACCCCCTCCTATTGCACTAGGCTTACCATGGCCCCCTCTGCCACCTGTTCTTCATATTATTGATCCATTTGGAGATCAACAACAATCCCTATATTGGAACTCCTCTCTTATTTGTATTTCCAATATCTCTGCATAACTGAAGGTCTTTAACTTTAGATCTGACCTTACTTTACTCAATTATTCAACTTCCCCTCTCTTTACTTGCACAATTACTTTCACTTTAAACTGCATGATTTGCCTATTGGATAGGCTGCATATCACTCACATATTCATGCACTATTACTATATGGTGTTGGGCTTTTTCTTACTCTTTCACTTATATACGCTTGTTTTTGATTCTCATTTGTTGTACCTTTTGCTGTGCATTTTGGTTCACCTATGGTGCGCAACCCTCTATTTATGCTATAATTCATAATTTCTCTTGTGTACAAATTATAGTCACACCGGGCTAGTTGGTTTGGCCTTTTTTCTCAATCTACATTATGTGTGAAATTCGATTATTCAATACACTGTCTCAACCATTTGTATATATTGTTCATCTATTTCACAGCCTTGACAAAGTCTAAGAGACGAAACACGTGTCGGCTGTTTGCTGTTTGGACTTGTGTATGATGTGGTCATTGACTCAACTCTGACCATTTTTCTTCATCTGTAATAAATATCCTGTGTCACATGTTTCGTTGGACTTCAATTTCTCGCTTGAATCAATACTTGGATCTACTACACGGAGTTTTACTTTGGTTGTGCCCTTGCCTTTTGTTCACACCCCCTTCTATTATAAGCTTACAATGTCCCTGGGACACGGCCCACCTGGGGGCCAAAGCATTTCTAAATGCCGGAGACCCCGGGTTTCTTTTTAATCACCTGGATCCAGCTACAGATTCCTCCATGATTTGTTTTGAAGGATGCTTTTTAGATAAGTGCCAGTCCAGACCTACACCAAAATTTGAGATAGACATATGGTCAATACACCTTCAGTGCATAGACATCCCCTAATACAACATACCAAACTGACCCAAGTGAGGTCAGTATAGGTGTACAATATGGAAATTTAGTCACAATATGGTAACAAACATATCACTGATAACTATGATTCTCACTCATGCTGATGTGTCAGTAGGAAATTGTGAACATGGTCCAGATACGTACATGTTTGATGTTGGTCTAATACCATGCAGGGGGAGTTGGTCAAAAACATACATGACCGGTGATAAGGAAAGGTAGTCCAGCTTGTGTGGTTCTGCAGTGCATTACGTATCTGGAGTTACACAAGGCAGCAAACATTGCCTGACTTTACTTACTCTGTGTATATAAGGAGTATGGGTGCCTCACTCCTACAAGACTACTTTTGAACACCTCACCAATTTAGCTTCAGTCAAAAACATTGAAAGCTGATGACGCTTCTCGTAATCTGATGTGCCGAAACCATGAGAACCCTTATATTTTCACTTTTCTGTACACTCATTTTTCCTGGGCTGATTTATCAGCACACAAATTAAAAAAGGTGAATGCATCTCATGACTGTGTGTGGACAAGAACTATGTTGTGTATAATGCAAGGACCCTTGCACCATGATGAAAAGGGGCCTGTTTTGGTGCCAGAGTGGCAAACGTACCCCACCAACAAGTACGCACTGAAATGTCCTGTATCCTACTAACACAGTGCATTCCTGCCTTTTAACTTTTACACAGAGCTGCAACTTGACTTCCCACCTTGCATTGTATGAATGTCTCACAAAAATGGCACGTAGAGGAGAAATGGGGCATGAGGCTGGCAATTGAATGCTAAACCATGTATACATTATTGCATTTGTCCAGCTGCCCACACTAATGCCAATGTCACTGTATGTATGCATTGAGGCCTCATAGAGTAGTATAGATTTAACAACCATGAAATTTGCCCAATGTTCTTAAACATACTATTCACTGTGATATACAGACTGACCTCCAGGTCACACATGCTAAGCTATAGGACCAGCGCCCTGCCATACACATAAACACTCACAATGTGCAACAGTCAGGCAGAGAGTTAATGATTTGTACAACACCATGAATCAATAGAGTAGCAACCATACATCTCTGCAGCCTCCAGGGCATCAGTGTAATTATTTCACTGTCATTCCATTTCACATAGGTATGACATGGACTTCTGTGAGGGAGGCTCAGTCACCCTGAGGCAGGATTACAAGCACCATGCCTTAGGTAAATTTTCAAACTGATGATTTTTCCATACTACTCAAAATGTACCCTTTCATGGGTCTAAATCATAGTCTTAAAAATGTTTGGGTTGTCACTGTCATATTCCCAGCATCTATCAGTAGAATAATGCTTGGAATGTGATGGCTACCCTGCTGGCACTGTCCTCCATGTTTATAAAATATGCCTTTAGATTTGACACACAGGTGCAGGCTCAGGATTGAGTTCACCATATTTCATGTGTATATTGGCAGGAATCTTTACCCACACCTATCTTCAACCACACTGGAATTATGTTGTAGGACAGGTCAACGTTATGCAGCAGGTTTGAGTGTAGTATGCTATAAGATAAAGCAAAATATGCGTCAGAATGACACATATTTTGTAATTATTACTTTTCATTGCTCCATCGTGTTTAAACTTGGCAACACTGTATTGGTATTTCTTGCACCTCATCAGTACCAGTTTCATACATCAATATAGCAATAGGTAACAGAAACATGACCAGACCAGACTTACTGAAGTTATTCCACTTGGTAGCAACACCTGTTGCTTCTTTTTTGTTCACTTTTGTACTGTTAAATGTAGGACCAAATGTGCTTGTGGTGAACATCGGCAGGTTAGGCACCAGATTTTGGATCATGTGCTAAGTGCATCAAAACTATAACTATACAAACATCACCACAGATGCATGAATGCATAACTCCTGTGTGCCCTACTTATATTGCCCCTACATTCACAATAACATGCCTCCTTGTCAATTCAAAACGCCTCTGTGGACATGTTCTGTTGTGTTGCCACACTGAATGCCATTTCTTTGTAGGTGATGAATTCCTCCCCATACAGTATAGATCACACTGTTACAACTATCATTGATCACACACAAACATCCAGAGCTACAACCATGTACTCATTAGACTTACTTGTCGTATTAGGATCCTTAAAATATCGACTTATCACTGGGTGAAAGGCACATGTCCACCTTCAAGACAATAATTTAGACAAACAGTTGCAGATAGTGCTACGACACACAGTTGAAATAAAAAAATAAACACTATGACAGCCCAGTTTATTTTCAAATATCAAAACCCTTAACACACATATGTTTACATTGTATTGATATGTAATGCAGCAAGTCACCTGGCAGGGCTGACCTTGCTGGAGGTTAGAGAACAGAGATATCTAACATCACATGCCTGAAGCATTCTTTAGCATGTCATATTTTAAGTACTGCTGCCCAGCATCATCTCAGGCTCCATTGCACCATGGCACAAGTGTGAAACCATTGCCACTATGCAAAGAGAAAGTTGTCTTGCGATGGGAAAGATGAGGAATGCAATTTAAATTTTAAAGATGATGAATTTCTGCCCTTCACTTTGAGGCAGCAGAGCAATGTAACTTGCTGTGCTATGCTGTGTGCACTCTTGATAAATGTGTCACTTGGTACATACATACTATCCTTATCACACAGACAAACCTCATATCATGTGCAGTATGGATGTTGATATGTGATGAGAATTTTGCCAGAGGGTCAGTTTGACTGACATAGGGGATCATTTTGACCTCGGCGGTAAAAGGCGCTTACCGCCGGTCAGAAGACCGCCATAACACCGCCGCGTCCGCGGTAAACCGCCACGGTCATTCTGACCCGCAACTGGCAAACCGCCAAAAACCCGACATCCACAAAAGTCCGCCATACCATAGGTCAGCGAAAAAATGGCGAAGACCAAACCTCCACCGTCACGCCAACAGATATACGCCCATACCATTCTGACCCAGAAATCCACGCGGCGGTCTTTCAAACGCGGTATTCCATTGGCGGTACACACCGCTGCGGTCAAAATACACACACACATAGAAAACTCAGCCACATTGGTCAGTTTGAAATACACACACCTGATACACATACTAACACCACTCCCACACACCCAACACTATTTAAAACACACACCCACATCACCCACAAGCCCCTACGACCCGAAATCATTGACGAAGGCTAGAGAGAGAGCACAGAATAGACAATCCCACAACACAGAGGCACACAACACCATCACCCACACAGAATCCACGCACCAAACACCACACACCACCACACGCACCACACTCATCACCACAAACGCCACCCCACACCTCAACCACACCACCCCATGGCACGCCAAAGACACCCCAGGTTCAGTGACGCCGAACTCAGGGTCATGGTGGAGGAAATAGTCCGTGTAGAGCCCCAGCTCTTCGGGGCACAGGTGCAGCACACCACAATTGCCAGGAAGATGGAGCTATGGCAAAGGATAGTGGACAGGGTTAACGCGGTGGGACAGCATCCACGCAATCGGGAGGACATCAGGAAGAGATGGAACGACCTACGGGGGAAGGTGCGTTCCATGGTATCAAGGCACAACATTGCGGTGCAGAAGACTGGCGGCGGACCCCCACCTACTCCCCCAGAATTTACAGCGTGGGAGGAGGAAGTCTTGCACATCCTGCATCCTGAGGGCCTCGCAGGAGTA
Source organism: Pleurodeles waltl (assembly GCF_031143425.1). Classification (NCBI taxonomy): domain Eukaryota; kingdom Metazoa; phylum Chordata; class Amphibia; order Caudata; family Salamandridae; genus Pleurodeles; species Pleurodeles waltl. Next base: position 921,481,034 of record NC_090447.1, read on the forward strand.
GGTGGAGGAATGGACTCTGGTAAGGCAAATCTTCACTACTGCTTCCCACCCCCACCCCACCTGCATGCCAAATCATACCCCCACCCATCCCAACGCCAAGCCCTGCATGCGACCACAAAGCATGGACACCCATCACCAAAGCATACCCACTGCACACACACATCACCCCCACAAGCCACACTCACAAAAGCCCCCACAAGGAAATGCCTGCACATGGGTACACGGACACCCACCCATCACACGAAATGCCACACACAGAAGCAATAACCATACCTTTATACCCCTGCAGGATCCGAACGCCACCACACCGCCACGGAGGGTACAGAGATGTCCATCCCACCCCCAGAAGAGGCCCCCAGCGATGACAGCAGCTCTGTCTCCCTGGAGCCAGACGACCAGCCCGGCCCATCAGGGAGCTCTGGACAGTCGGTTCCCCACAGACAGCCACAGGCTACACCAGACCCAACCCCCTCTGGGAACACCAGCACAGCTCCCACCCAGCGGGCCCATGCCTCTGTCTCCAGGACACGTAAATCAGCGGTGTGTCCACCACTACAGGGCACCCAGGTTGACCCACCACCCCAACAACAACAGGGACCTGGGGGCAGTGGTAGTGTGCACACCGTCCAGGGGACAGAGGCCCAGGAACACAGGGGAACTGGGAGGGCTGCTGTGCGACAGGGGGGGGGCAGGCCCAGGGAACCGACTCTCCAAGAGGCCCTCTCCTCCATCATGGGAGCATACCACAGCTCCCAGGAGACGATGGCGACGGTACTGGCCCGGTTCCAGGAGATCCAGGAACTGCAGGAGGAACGGTACTTGGGGTTAAGGGAGGAACTGAGGAACATCGGTTCAGCAATGGGGGCCATCGTCGTGGCCCTTACCCAGATCGTTACCACATTGCGGGACCATGTGGCACCCCAAAGGGCCCCTGTCACTAGCCCAGGCCAGGAACAGCCTACCACCTCCGCCGGCGCTAGTGGACAGGAGGCCTCCACACAATGACAGGCCACCGGAACCCCACCTCCTGCAGAAGAAGAACCACCCCGCAAGCGGAACCTGAGATCTCACAAGAAGACAGAGTAGGATTACAAGACCCCCGCCAGCCTAAGATACCCCCTGATGTCATTCCACTGTCCCACATTGTCACCCTGTCCAACCTTGAACTGCCCCTGCTCCATCCTTCCCCAGGCATATGGACAATGCACCTGTGCGACTGAGAACTGGACTCTGCCATGGACATTACTCCACCCCCACCCATAATGGTTTCCCAATCATGTACCTATATGTAGCACTTAAAATAAATCACTTATTCCACTTAAAAAAACAGGAGTCTGCTTGTATTCTTAACAAATGTATTACACATAACGGTGCAATAATGTCCAGTTACTTTGTGATGACAACATACCAATTTCAATAAGCTTTAGTCCATGGGCAAACAAAGCTGAAGTCAGGCAGTGGGTCATACAGCTCTGAAAAGGGAAGGGAAAGTCACAAATCAGTTAACAGGAACTGGGGGGAAACACAGACAGTGGAGACGCATGAGGCCTTAAATAAATGTAAATTGGGGTGGCTGATTCTTACCTGTGTGCTACTGAAAGTATTGTTGTATGACTGTCTCCCTGTTGTCCGTGTCGTCCCCGTCGTCTTCCTCCTCTTCACTCTCCACAGGCTCCACAGCTGCTACAACACCACCATCTGGACCATCCTCCTGCAGAAAAGGCACCTGGCGTCGCAATGCAAGATTGTGAAGCATACAGCAGGCCACGATGATCTGGCACACCTTCTTTGGTGAGTACATGAGGGATCCCCCTTTCATATGCAGGCACCTAAACCTGGCCTTCAGGACCCCAAAGGTCCTTTCTATGATCCTCCTAGATCGCCCATGGGCCTCATTGTACCGTTCCTCTGCCCTGGTCCGGGGATTCCTCACTGGGGTCAGTAGCCACGACAGGTTGGGGTAACCAGAGTCACCAATTAGCCACACACGGTGTCTCTGTAGCTGTTCCATCACATAAGGTATGCTGCTATTTCGCATGACATACGCGTCATGCACTGACCCAGGGAACTTGGCATTTACATGGGAGATGTACTGGTCAGCCAAACAGACCACCTGGACATTCATCGAATGATAACTTTTTCTGTTTCGGTACACCTGCTCACTTCCTTTGGGGGAAACCAAAGCCACATGGGTCCCATCAATGGCACCAATGATGTTGGGGATATGTCCAAGGACATGGAAATCACCCTTCACTGTAGCCAATTCGCCCACCTCAGGGAAAATAATGTAGCTCCGCATGTATTTCATCAGGGCAGACAACACTCTGGACAAAACCTTAGAAAACATAGGCTGAGACATCCCAGATGACATGGCCACTGTTGTCTGAAAAGACCCACTTGCAAAAAAATGGAGTACTGACAGAACCTGCACCAGAGGGGGAATCCCTGTGGGTTGGCGGATGGGGGACATCAGGTCTGGCTCCAGCTGGGCACATAGTTCATGTATAGTTGCTCTGTCAAGCCGGTATGTAAGTATGATATGTCGTTCTTCCATTGTCGACAGGTCCACCAGCGGTCGGTACACAGGAGGATTCATCCTTCTCCTCGCAAGTCCCAGCGGACGGTGCCTAGGAAGGACAACATGGAGCACAGAGTCAAGCAACCCACAGGTTCGTTCACACAGCTTGCACAGTACACGAATCGCTATGCATTGAATGGCTTGTATGAGTGGCAATGCAAGGCCTAGGCCTGTGTGACGCAGTAGAAATCATGCCATGTGGGCCCTTGAAATGGCGGCTGCCTGACCTGTGAAGTGTGACAGTGGGATGTGAGGTCACTGCGCTGGCGTGGCACACCGTGGCGGTAGGCGGTTGAAGACCGCGGCGCAAAGCAGCATTGGTTAACATTGAACCCTATGGCTCTCAGGAGCCAATGACGATGTGCGCCGGCGGTCGCGGTACGCACCGCTGCGGTACGCACAGGCGCGGGCGTGACCGCCATTTTCTATCTGATTAATCACTCGAGACCTGATCATCCACAGGAGAGGACCTATACTGCAAGTGCTGCCGTGACCTCGGTCTGGGAGATACAATTGCTGCTGTGACTGGGGAAAGGGCCCCTGCCTTCACTTCCGAAGAATTGGAGAAACTTGTTGATGGGGTCCTCCCCCAGTATGCGCTACTCTACGGTCCTCCAGACCAACAGGTTAGTACACAGGGTGCACGTTGAATGGGATATGCCTGTGTTGAGTGGGGTGTATGTAAGATGGTGGGGAGGGGAGCGAATGAGGAGTGCAACGCACGAAAGATGAGAGCATGTGCCACATGGCAAGGTTGGGGAGGGGGGGGCCACTCACATTGACCAGGCAGAAAACTGATGCGATTTCCTTTACCACCCTGTACATGTCACATAGGTCAGCGCCCATTAGAAGATCGACATTTGGCGTGCCATCGCCAAGGACGTCCGGGCCCTGGGGGTCCACAACAGACGGGGCACCCACTGCCGAAAGAGGTGGGAGGACATCCGCCACGGGACCAGAAAGACCGCCGAGTCTCTGCTGGGGATGGCCTTCCAACGTAGGAGGGGTGCCAGCCGCCAATTGACCCCCCTGATGTCCCGGATCCTGGCGGTGGCCTACCCCGATTTGGATGGGCGCGTGAGGACATCACAGCAGACACAAGGGGGTGAGTATCAGCACATTCTGCTATCTTTGCGCGCAGTGAAGGTGTCTGGGTGGGGGAGGAGGGCTGTGGCTATCTCCAGGCCAGGGCGCATTCTGTAGGCTAGGCCCCTCCTTTAGACACGGCCCTGTGTCCCCGCCCCCCACCTCTGTATGGTGCCAAGTACAGCTATCCATGGTCCGGCCTCACCCATGTGTGCATTTGTCGTCCATAGACCTGTAGGCCTAGTCACAATAACTGAGTAGTGTACCCCCATTGCGCGGCCTAGTTCAGGGGGCTTCTGTGTCTGTCCTCTCCGACAACGGTGTTGCCAATGCATGCACTCAACCTGTCTTCATTTCTCCCCCCCCATCTTCTTTGTCTTCCTGTTCATGTGTGCATTAGCATCATCAGGCGGAGGAGAAGTGGCATCGGCGCATGAGGGAGCTGCATCTCACATGGCCCGGGAGGGCCATACAACAGACTCCGAGTACACCAGTGAGACAGAGGGCGAGTGGAGCTCCACAACGGGGACCAGTGGAGATGTCAGCGACACCGACACGTCCTCGGAAGGGATCTCCCTAGCGGTGGCGGCAACATCCGTGCCCACCGCCACAACAGGTACAGCCGCCACCCAGCGCACCAGCCCCGCCCTCCCAGCAGCCCCTCAGCCTTCGCTCCGTGCCCGCTCGCCCAGGAAGGCGGGCATCTCCTTCGCCCCAGGCACCTCAGGCCCTGCCCCAGTTACCCCTGCTGCCCTCAGTGAGGAGGTCATTGACCTCCTCAGGACACTCATTGTTGGGCAGTCTACCCTTTTGAATGCCATCCAGGATGTAGAAAGGGAGGTGCATCGGAGCAATGCATACCTGGAGGGCATTCATTCGGGTCAGGCTGCCCATCAGCGATCGTTCAACGCTCTGGCCTCAGCACTGACGGCAGCCATTGTCCCTGTCTCCAGCCTCCCTCTTCTGACTCCCTCCACCCAGTCCCAGTCTCCTGTTCCTCTGCCTATCCCATCCACACCATCAGACCAGCCTGCACACACCTCTACACCCAAGGACAGCTCATCCAGACATAAGCACCACAGATCACACAAGCATTCACACAAGCAACATCCAGATGCAGACATGCCAACAGTCACTACCACCTCTGTGTCCCCCACCTCCTCATCTCCCTCCTCCCTCCCTGTGACATCTCCACTCACACCTGCATGCACACCACCATCAGCCAGTACTTCCATCACCAGCACACCCTCCATTACAGTCCGCACACGTGCAGTCACCACCCCCACTGCCATTTACACGTCCCCTGTGTCCTCTCCCAGTGTGTCTGTCACCCCCTCTTCCAAAGCACACAAACGCAGGCAGCCACCCATCCAACAGCCATCCACCTCACGACAGCCTCCGTCACAAGCACCTGCACCCAAAGACAGCACACTTGACTCTCCTACAACCACATCCTCTCCCTCCACTCCCAAACCCACTACGCCTACCCGTCCCTGTCCTTCAAAAGTCCTTTTCCTTTCCAACCTTGAGCTTGTTCCAATCACTGACCCACCCCCTCCATCTGGTAAGAGTAAACAAAGCACCTCAGCCACCACCAGCCCTGCATCTACTGTGACCAAAGTGCAGGGCTATTGGAGTCCACCAGATCCTAGGGCAGGAACATCGGCCAGCAGCAAGGGGACAGCCAGCCCAGCCCCTGGGAAGAGGACAAAAAAGAAAAAGGCCTGGCGCGACAAGACTGAGACGGCTGCCACCAAGGACAGTAGCCTTGCCCCGTCACCTGCCACATCATCCAAGGGAGGCAAGGGCCACAGAGCTTCAGCGAAGGAGGGCAAGGGCAGCAGGCGGAGAAGTCAGGCAGCAGGCGAGCTGCCCAGGAGGGCCCCACCAGCCCCATTACGGGTGTGACGGAAGACACCCACGGGCCCAGGACTCCATCACAGGAGGGCGCCGCGACCGCAAGTTCGGATGGTGAATGAGCGGGAAGTCTTGCCCAGGTCTGGCTCTCTAGACACACAGGACAAGCACCGCGGAAAAGGGCCCCGCCGGGAGAAGCACCGCTGAACAGGGCCCCGCCGGGAGGAGCACCGCTGAACAGGGCCCCGTCTGGACAAGAACCGCTGAACGGGCCCCGCCGGGAGGAGCACCGCTGAACAGGGCCCCGCCGGGAGGAGCACCGCTGAACAGGGCCCCGCCGGGAGGAGCACCGCTGAACAGGGGCCCTTCATCTCAAGCACCGCTCCGCTGGGCCCTTCATCTCAAGCACCGCTCCGCTGGGCCCTTCATCTCAAGCACCGCTCCGCTGGGCCCTTCCTGTCGAGCACCGCTCCGCTGGGCCCTTCATCTCAAGCACCGCTCTGCTGGGCCCTTCCTGTCAAACACCGCTACGCTGGGCCCTTCCTGTCGAGCACCGCTCCGCTGGGCCCTTCATCTCAAGCACCGCTCCGCTGGGCCCTTCCTGTCAAGCACCGCTCCGCTGGGCCCTTCCTGTCAAGCACCGCTCCGCTGGGCCCCGCCATCTCAAGCACCGCCCTGCTGGGCCCTTCCTGTCAAGCACCGCTCCGCTGGGCCCCGCCATCTCAAGCACCGCTCCGCTGGGCCCTTCCTGTCAAGCACCGCTCCGCTGGGCCCTTCCTGTCAAGCGCCGCTCCGCTGGGCCCTTCCTGTCAAGCACCGCTCCGCTGGGCCCTTCCTGTCGAGCACCGCTCCGCTGGGCCCTTCATCTCAAGCACCGCTCCGCTGGGCCCTTCCTGTCAAGCGCCGCTCCGCTGGGCCCTTCTTGTCAAGCACCGCTCCGCTGGGCCCCGCCGTCTCAAGCACCGCTCCGCTGGGCCCTTCCTGTCAAGCGCCGCTCCGCTGGGCCCTTCCTGTCAAGCACCGCTCCGCTGGGCCCTTCCTGTCGAGCACCGCTCCGCTGGGCCCTTCCTGTCGAGCACCGCTCCGCTGGGCCCTTCATCTCAAGCACCGCTCCGCTGGGCCCATCCTGTCAAGCGCCGCTCCGCTGGGCCCTTCCTGTCAAGCACCGCTCTGCTGGGCCCTTCATCTCAAGCACCGCTCCGCTGGGCCCTTCCTGTCAAGCACCGCTCCGCTGGGCCCTTCCTGTCAAGCACCGCTCCGCTGGGCCCCGCCATCTCAAGCACCGCTCCGCCGGGCCCTTCCTGTCAAGCACCGCTCCGCTGGGCCCCGCCACCTCAAGCACCGCTCTGCTGGGCCCTTCCTGTCAAGCACCGCTCCCCTGGGGCCCGCCATCTCAAGCACCGCTCCGCTGGGCCCTTCCCGTCGAGCACCGCTCCACTGGGCCCTTCATCTCAAGCACCGCTCCGCTGGACCCTTCCTGTCAAGCACCGCTCCGCTGGGCCCCGCTGTCTCAAGCACCGCTCCGCTGGGCCCTTCCTGTCAAGCACCGCTCCGCTGGGCCCTTCATCTCAAGCACCGCTGGCCCATTGACAGTGCCAGTTCTGTGTCGAGCAGGGCTTCAGGAAGTACTCTGGGCACCATGCCTCCTCCATTAACAGTGGAGTCGGTAATCCATCTGATGGACTGTGGCTTGGCACTTCCCAGGATGGTCCAGTGGGCAAGCCACCCACTGTAGAGACTTGAGAGACTGTGGCTTTGCACTCCCCAGGATGGTACAGTGGGCAAGCCACCCACTGTAGGGACTTGTGAGACTGTGGCTTTGCACTCCCCAGGATGGGACAGTGGGCATGGAGGCCCCTCGTGGATCTGGCGTCGTGGACTCATGTGGCTGAGGTGCCCCCCCTTCCCTTCCCCCTGAGGTGCCTGTAGTTTTATCATCTGATGCCCCTGCAGTGTTCTCTCCAATGGTATCTGGTCTCCTGTGTGGGCTTTGCCCATGTGTTTGTGCACATTGGCCCACGGACTATGGAACTTTGACGGAATGTGCAGGAATTTTTGCCTATGTATATATTGTTGAATATGTTCATTCCTTATTTTTGTATCTTTTATATGGCATATTTCCCATACCTTCAATGGAGCTATTTATACATATATTTTATAGATCATTTTAACTGTGTCTTTGCATTATTCCGGGGGGTTTTTGTGGTGTCACTCTGACTTGTTGCTCGGCATTGGGGTGTAGGTATTTGTGGTGGGGGGGTGGGTGTATGGCGCATGTGTGTGCCCGTAAGCTTTCCTCCTCCCCCCTCGCCTGTGTCGTAGGTGCAGTACTCACCGTTGTCGTCTGCGCCGGCGTTCGTACTCCTGGTAGATGAGCAGGTAGACAATAGCTGGCAGGATGTGTAATTCGGGTTCCATCCTGTCCTCCTTCCTCGTGGAGTGTGTATAGGTGAGCGTTTTCCAGTTCGTAGTCTGTTTCCGCCGTGTTTTTATCGGCGGGGCTCCCGCCCCGGAAAAGGTGGCGGATGGGTGGGTTGTGATAGGGTGGGTGGTACATTGTCTGCCGCCTGCCTGTTGGCGGTGACCACCGCGCTGTTTGTCTGTCCCGCCGTGGCGGTCGGAGTGTTAAAGTAGCGGGCTGTGTTGGCGGTTCCCGCCAGGGTCAGAATTCCTTTTTTTGGACTGCCTGCCTGTTGGCGGGTTGGCAGCCGCTTTTTCACCGACCGCCAGGGTTGGAATGACCCCCATAGTGTGCAGTTCCAGCATCAGCTGTTTTTGAGTAGTCAAAAACAGCAATACATTTTGTATCCCATTAAATTGACATGCAAATATATTCATTAGGGTGTGTTCTTGTTAAATAGTGTACATTAGTTTTGTAAAGGCATGCTTACCATTACTTGTCCCCATGAGTGTTTGTTCCATATGACTCAGAACCAAATGTATGGCAGGTGTGCTGCTCAGTGTGACCCTTTGACACTTCTGACACCGGGTACCAAGCTATCATGATTTGTGTGTTACAAGGCATAGACACAGAGCAGCAACAGATTGGAGCACATTTACCAAAAAGTCATGCAGCGCTATCCAGCAAGTTATCTTGCTGTGCAGTGCTGTGTGACAGGGAAAGGATAAGGATGCATTGTATATAACATTGTACGGACCATTTCTGGCATTTCACAACACTGATGCACACAGTGCTTCTTAGCAGCAGTGCAGACCCCCTTGCTACATGGGCACACATAGAAAGACAAACAAATTAGCAATTAAATATATATCTCTCTGTTATCCATCTCCTTCATTTTTGGGCAATCCCCTGGTCTATCATGTGTATTGAACCTGGGAATGCGTCAAAATCCCTGTGTGTTGAAAGGGAACACTCATGCACAAACATTGGCACCCCCCCCTGGGGCCGAATGTAGCAATGCAGCAATTTATCATTCGTTGCAATACACTGGATTTATCAGACCACTCTGATGCATACAAAGTGGCCTTGTGTTACTTGATGAATTGCACTTTTAGGGTTGCATTGCGCTTGAAGCTTGTTGAATGTTCAAAAATCCATGCATCCCATTAATAAATGAGCACCTTTGGCATTAAAGTTTCCCTTAACTCATATAGCAATATCACAACGACCATATGGTACATCAATATATCCTAATGGGGTCTCCAACCTCAAAACCTAGCAGGTCCACCAGGTCGGCCTCATGGGATATCACATCTGGCCACCAATGCTTCAGCTGAGATACTGTGCGCTCCTCTTCATACACCTGGTACATGTGCCAGCACACTCCCTCTCATGAGTCTCTTCAGTCTTTGGGAGGATTTAGCTTTCAAACACCCTTGCAACACCCAGTTACTGCCTCTCGGGACTGAGTAATGCAGTGCAGCAAATTGCTTGGTGTTGCTTTACTCCTGGTTTATTAAACCACTCAGGGCCAAACAAGGTGCCCTTGTGCAGTATCATGAAATGCATTTTGGTTTTCTGTCACTCTTGCACCATGTCTTGCAAGTACAATGTAATGAGGCCCATAAGTATGCCCACTGGTCCTCAAGCAGGGTGGTTGGAAGTCTTTAATGTCCCTGAATTTTTATGACAGGACTCTAGGCAGATTGCCCTTGGAGTCACTCTGGTTTCAAGGGATACATGTGCAGTCCTTATCACCATCCAGGGGAACAACAGGCAGCAATGCAACACAGCAAGGCAGGACTCAAGAGCTAATTACTCACACATCATAATTCATATGAGTTACCAGGGTACATACCTGTATGTCACCCGTAGTCAGATGTGCATTTAAAGGTTGATCCTGGGCCATTTGCCCCACAATTTTAGGTTTCCTATTCAGCCCAATATTTCTCTTCCTAAGATGTGTCCAGACCATTTCATTTTGGATTATCACTGATTCAACACACATTTAGGGTAGGACTGAGATAGGCTAGTTATCCCATATGCCAATGTATGCCCACTCAGCTTGCAGCTTTGCTTGATTTTCAAACTCCATCTGGTAGTATTTCTATCATCATCATGTAATTCTCAGGCAGCCATGAACTTACCCACAAACAAACCCGAGGTCCTCCCTGTTGTGGAGCAGTGTCTGCACTTGGTCACTCTGAGTACAGTCACAGAACATTCAGAGACCAGTACTATAATCCAAATGTATCATGTTAATAGCAGCATACTGACATGCAGCACAATCACTCAGTCTACACACACTGTTCTGTACTACAGCCCCTTTGAATTGTACTAGAATGTGTCATTTGAAACACATATTACCAGTATACACATTGTCGATGTGCACACTTGTTGGAAAATGGGTTATTGGTAAGGGCAGGTAGGTACCTACAGTTAGCAATAGGCCACTAACCTCCACTAAGGTCCAGTTAGGTCTCAGTAAATTAAACACAGCTCAACGCTTGGTAGATTGGCAACGAGCGTAAAGGCTTAACTTAGGAGACAGAGTGTAAAGCATTCAAATATCACAAAACAGTAATTAAATAAAACACAGGAAACTGTTTAAAAATCCAATTTATAAAAACAGATTATATTTTTATCTTGAAGATGACACCAAAACGAATAAAATCAGATAAGGGGAACTGGAGATATGAATTTTTAAAGAATTATTATTTTTTTAGCGCCTAGAAACAAAAAGCGCCAATCGGGTCATCTGGTTGCACCTCGACTGGGGCAAAGTCAAAGTTTCAGGCCGACCGCGATGGAGCCCTGCTCGGCTACAGGCCGCGGGAGGCCTCGGTTAAAAGTTTACCTTCACACTTAGGCCCTCATTCCGACCCTGGCGGTCCAAGACTGCCAGGGCCGCGGGCAATGGAAGCACCGCCAACAGGCTGGCGGTGCTTCATTGCCCAATCTGACCGCGGCGGTAAAACCGCGGTCAGAAAAGGGGATCCAGCAGTTTCCCGCCGGATTTCCCCTGGCTGGGCTGAACCTCCATGGCGCATGGGATTCCGACCCCCTTCCCGCCAGCCTGTTTCTGGCGGTTTTTACCACCAGGAACAGGATGGCGGGAACAGGTGTCGTGGGGCCCCTGGGGGCCCCTGCACTGCCACTGGCATGGGCATTGCAGGGGCCCCCTAGCAGACAGTGAAAATCGCGACGGGTGCTACTGCATCCGTCGCACACCTGCAACACCGCCGGCTCCATTCGGAGCCGGCTTCTGTGTTGCAGGCCCTTTCCCGCTGGGCCGGCGGGCGCTCCCTTGGCGGGCGCCCGCCGGTCCAGCAGGAAAGTCAGAATGGCCCCCGCGGTCTTTTGACCGCGGGGCGGCCATTTGGCGGTTCCCACCAGGCGGGCGGCGACTGCCGCCCGCCCGGGTCAGAATGACCCTCTTAGTCTCTTTTTCAAAGATTTTCTTCATCTGGACGAACCTGCCAGTCCAATCCGACCTCCCGGAGCCCTTCTCCGGGTACGCGATGCTGGAATCCTCGGTGGAGATTTTTACCTTCGGACTTAGTCGTCTTTTCGAGGTGAAAATCCTTCGCCCGGGGTAAACCTGGATCTTGATCCGACGTCCAATGAGCCCTCCTCGGATACGCTGGCTGGGAGGTCCCAGTCAACTTTTTACCTTCGGACTTAGTCTCTTTTTCAGAGATTTTCTTTACCGGGACGAACTAGCAAATCAGGCTGGGTCACGGTTGAGGCAAGCCGGCTAGAGTTGCCGCGGCGGGTCGGTCCCTCTATGGAGCTTTTTTACAAAAGTTCTCCTAACTTCTCCAAACTTCTGGGGCTTCTCCCAGATGTCCTTTTAAGGTTCTTTTGGGGTCCACAGCTCACCCCAAGGGTCCAGAAGTTCTGAGATGGTCCTTGGGGGGTGCGGACTACAACTCCCAGAATGCACCTGGCACAAACTCCTTTTTGGCCACTTGACAGTGGTCAGCTGGTCGCTTTCTTCAGGAGTTGGTGCAGGGGACTCTGGATAGCAATTGTTCACCTATAGCAAACAGGGAGTCCCTCCTTGAACCAGTTGAAGCCAGGCAAAGTCCTTCTTGTGGTGAAGCCCAAGTGTGCAGCTGGTGCAGTCCTTCTGAGTGCAGGTTCCAGGTGCAGGCCAGGGGTCCAGCAGGGCAGTCCTTCTTCTTCTGTTGTTCTTCCTTGTTGGATGTGGTATGGAACTGAGGTGTGGGTGCAGGTCTGCCAGTTTTATCCTTGCTCCTGGGTGAAAAACAGGGGGGTCCTGGTTCTCCAATCAGGTGCAGAGTCCTTCCCCCTGTGATGACCACTTCCTGGGAAGTGTGGCAAAAATCAATCCCAGGAGGCAACATTCTCTAAAGATACATCATGGCTGAATCTGATTTTTGGAGGTTACATCTGGCTAAGCCCACCCACTGGTGTGGCTAAAAATCATAAACACACCCCTTTCCTGCCCTCTCCTAATCTAATCAAGGAGGCACCTAGTTGTCTGGGGTTGCAGGATGTTGGGGTGTTGCTGGTTGCTCCAAATGTCCTTCTCTGCCTTTGAATACCAGTTTGGCAGCCCTCCCCCTTCCTGCCTCACCATCTGCTGAGGGGAGATTCCTTCCCACAGGCACATTCCTTTGTGTGAAGCCAGGCCACTTCACACCTCATAAGGCAGCTTGGCCAAGCTGCTACAGGCTGGCCAATCAGAGCACAGCAGCAAAAACAACGCAGGGCTGAAATTGGCAACTTTTCAGGTAAAGTTTAAAACTCTTTACCTGAACAAGTTATATTAAATCCCACAACTGGAAGTTGTGGGATTTATTACAACAATTAATTTGATACCAAACTCTTGGTATGCATCATTTAAGGAGAGTTTAAAAATTTAAATAAAGTCTCACCATTCTAGCCTATGAAGGCTATTTACTACAATGAGGGAAAAAACTAATTTGGCTGTTTTTACCTCACCAGGGCTTATAAAACTATTTTTATAAAGTCCCTGCTTATAGTTATATGGCACCCAGCCCTAGGGGCACATAGGGCACACCTTGGGGGTGATTTATATGTAAAAATAAGGTAGTTTAAGCCTTTGGAACTACTTTTAATTCCAAAGTCGAATTTGCATATAACTTTAATTTAAAAGCAGCCAGCAAGGCAGGCCTGCCTTTAAAATGACACTCGGCACCTCAGCAGTGCACCTATGGGTGCACTACCTATGCTGTGGTCCCTAAACCTACACGCCCTACCATATACTAGGGACTTATAGGTAGGTTGACTTAGCCAATTATAATTAGCCTAATTTGCATATCCATTTTACACAGAGCACAGGCCCTGGGACTGGTTAGCAGTACCCAGGGCACCATCAGAGTCAGGAAAACACCAGCAAAAAGTGGAAAATGGGGGCAAAAAGTTAGGGGGCCTCTGCAATCAGCCCTGTTTTCTCACAACACTGTTGCACATTTCAACCTATGTGAGGTGCGTGTCTTGAACAGGCACATTGATTGTGCACGAGATTGAATCACACACACAATCAGGTCAACGTGATATTGGGAAGGCGTGAGTAGAACACACCGTATAACTTTAGTAGAGGTGATTGAGCAAGTAGGCATCACTCTAGTGACCCAGGGTTAAATCATTAGGTTCACTACTGATCAATACACAGTATGGTGCAATCCAACATTTGCACTGCTTCACTCTGGCGAAAGTGATAGCTTACATCAACTATTATGTTAGGTCTTTGAGTGGTCCTATTGGTCCAACCAGTCTGAAATCCATTACACAGGCCTTTGTGTGGGCACAAACACATATTCCATGTAACCCTATGCGAAAAGACCAGCCTTAGAGAAATAGACAGCAATATAGTTGAGCACTCAGACCAGGGGTACACCATTCTTACTAAGCAGAGTAAATGTCCTAAACAAAGCACAATTGCATCATATTTAATGAAATGTGTTATGTCCACAACCAGTTATGGTTGCTTCTTGACACACATGTTTCACATATTACCCATCTCTGTCCTCTTGATGTGATGGTTGGCAGCGATATACCTTGCCTTACTTTTCAGAAAGATTCCACACATTGCTACTTCAGCAGCTTATTATGGCTAGCTACGCACCTTTGAGCCTCCTTGCATTGCTCTACAAAGCATGTTAAATGTGTATTGTATGATTGTACCATGACTGATATTACATATGGATTCTTTACAACGAGGAATGTAGGTATGTCAGTGCATTCTTCGACAAGTTCAGGAACATTAATCTATCACAGCACACACATTCACTTGTTAAAAATGAGAATACAATATGACAGACAAGGGAGCAGACACTGCTCATCAATTGCTTTTCTGGTTAGGGAATGTCCTAAAATTATCATATTTGCCACTCATAAAACTTTGATTCAGTGGCTGTTTTCAAATAAATCACAGGGACCATGAAAGGGTTTGCTACTAACATTAATGAATTCTGACAGGACCTAATTGATAAAGGATTACTTGTTGGTCCAAATTTTAACTGTTGTTGTAATATACTGTCTGTTTCAGTGTTTTCCTGCTGTGTAATGAAAACATATCAATTAATTTTCACTGTTGGCAGCTTTGAATGAAAAAAATGGTAGGCGAAAAGTATGTGATTTACTACGTTTCCGCAACACAAATGTCTGCTTACTTTGTTGTCTTGAAAGTTATTTCTTTGAGATGTGCAAGTAACTTTACAATTCATCACTTTTATTTTTTCAGAGTAAATGAATCCGTAGATCTGATTTGCAATGAACATTGTAAGCCGCAAGAAGTTTGAAATTTGGATTTGTAGAGATATCCTTACTTTTAAAACAAAATGGTACCCGGCCCAAATTCAAAACTGAAGAATGGAGTAGTTCAGTAAACATACAATAATAATGTAATTCCTGTATTATAAAAAAATGGACAAACTCACTTGTAGAATCACAGCACGTGGTAAACTTGTGAAGCAAATGTGCACTTGTCCCTTTTCCTTATACGAAAATAGTTATTCCTGTTGGAGTACCCTTGGCACTTACAGTTTCAAAACATATGAGGCAGTACTCTTCCCATTTTGGAAACAGCTTTACTCTTGCCGCAGACAACACTACGGGGGTCATTCTGACCCCGGCGGTCTAAGACCGCCGGGGCCAGGGTCGGCGGGAGCACTGCCGACAGGCCGGCGGTGCCCCGCAGGGCATTCTGACCGCGGCGGTTCGGCCGCGGTCAGAAGAGGCAAACCGGCGGTCTCCCGCCGGTTTACCGCTGCCCTTAGAATCCCCCATGGTGGCGCAGCTTGCTGCGCCGCCATGGGGGATTCTGACACCCCCTACCGCCATCCTGTTCCTGGCGGTTCGCCCGCCAGGAACAGGATGGCGGTAGGGGGTGCCGCGGGGCCCCCGTAAGAGGGCCCCGCAAAGTATTTCAGTGTCTGCTAAGCAGACACTGAAATACGCGACGGGTGCAACTGCACCCGTCGCACCCCTGCAACTCCGCCGGCTCAATTCTGAGCCGGCGTCCTCGTTGCAGGGGCATTTCCTCTGGGCCGGCGGGCGCTCTTTTGGAGAGCGCCCGCCGGCCCAGAGGAAATGTTTAAATGGCCGCCGCGGTCTTTTGACCGCGGTGCGGTCATTCAACGGCGGTACCTTGGCGGACGGCCTCCGCCGTCCGCCAGGGTCATAATCAGGCCCTACGTCTGCTCTTAAAAGTATATTCGACAATAAAATAAAGTTTATGATCAAATTTGCTTTAGTTATGCCGACCAGAAATTCATGAACAGATTTCAGAGATAGCTTTCTATGTGAGGAGAATGTGAAATCCTTAACTGCTAACGTACACCTGAATGTAGAGTTAAACATTCAAGAGTAGTTGTACTACTTTTTATGGATAGCCCCCTAAATTGGTAAGTTCAGCTCACAAATGTAAAATGTAACTAGTCCTTATTTTTTCAATGAGGATTCAGCTTTTTGTTTTGCAAGGTGTGTCTTTGTATGGATGGAGACAGAAATGGCAAATGAATAAAGTAGGGAGTGATCCAGAAAAGTTAAGGAAACATGGGGTCATTGGAGTAGCTACTATGGCCTACGTGAGATTAAACTGGTGATAATTCACAATGTGACCATCTTGATGATTAAGAGGAATATTTACAAGCCCCCTGCACCTCTGGTGCATCACTTTCTAGACACGCCGGCAGCACATAGTGCAGACCCATATCTACGAGGCCACACAAAGCCACTTTGGGTGGTTTTTCATGATTTCATACTTATATGGTGTTAGGCAACACACTGCAAGTTGCTGCTTTGATGCATTCCTAGACTTACAAGGCTGTGTAAAACTGGGACTGCATCCAAACCTTGTGCCTCCTCACGGCAGGCACAACAAGGAGAAAATTTGTATTTCTCCTCATTTTTCCCACTTTCTAAGTGTAGTGTATTCTGCACATAGAAAGAAGAAAACCCATCCCAGGATTTTTTTTTGTGCAGGAAGGTGCACTTTCCTTCACAAAAACAATCCTGCCTGCAACACGTGCTTACATTGGCACTAGGTAGCAAATTATGTGCCAGCACAGGGGGAAAGGACAGAAATGCACTGTGTCCTGTAAATACAGTGCATTCTGCCTTTTCAAATTGGCATAGGGCACTGCAACAAAAATATTTGCAGCTCTGCACTATTCCAATTTGTGGTAAATATGTCCCTCAGTGTTTATTTAAAAATGCACCAGCTGTAGTGTCTTAGGACTGTGTGCACAGGGTCCCCATGGCCTTGGGTGGACTCAAGGAAGAAATTACAAAATCCACCTGGGAGGTGTTAAGTTGTATTCTTTAATGGTTAAGCAATAGTGAGTAGTCAGTTGAATGTTGTACGCTGATGAACAAAGACGTTGACTAAGAGCTCCTTGTATGGCATATTGTTGTACATGCTTCTGCGATGGGGAGGATGCAACAAATGGCAAGGAGTGTGGGATACAGACCTGAAGAACTGCTCTTCCTGGGAGTTTGCAAACTGCTCATATGTGCCCTGTGTGCCCCAAGCCGGTGCAAAGAAGCCTTCTGTTGCCAAGCTCCACTCCAATCTGCATGAGGCGTCGTGCAGAAGTTAAATGCCTAGCAGAGGAACGCTGTTGGAGAAGCTCGCAAAGCCTTGTCAGCCAGGCTATGGGCAAGGTGCTGTGCACAACACTAAGCCATCATTTATATGAAGAGAACGCTAAAGTCATTGACAGCCAGGTACAATGTTGAAGGCAGTAAAACCACAACTGCAGAACAGCTGTGACCTGATAGAGAAGCCAATTCATGCAAAGTAGCGAGTGGCAATTACTAAGCTCTGAATCTCGCTCCGAGCAAGGTGAATCGAACACACAGCCCACTGCTATCAAAGTCAAAGATTGGACCAGGAATAGTGAATTGTCTAAATAGAACAAAAAAAGTCTCAAATGAAACAGAAAGACGAGATCAAAGACCATGGCATGCAAGAAACAGAATGTACTCACTGTCAAAAATCAACAAACCATCACACAACCACTGACGCAGTCCGGGGACCCAAGCTCAAGCCCAAAGCTGGTACTTCCAGAAAGAGCAGATTCAGGTGCACAGCTCCAGCTGCCTGAAAAGCACACATTCTCAATGACAGGAGAAAATGGTGTTAAGTACACAGTAGCCACTTTTCTTAAACCTCCGCCTCCATTCATTACGTCTGAAAAGCAGAATATTGCCACCAGATAGACAACATGGATCGAGACTTTTGATGATTTCATAGACGCTCTGGAAGAAGTAAGTGCTAAAAAAGGTATTAAATGCTTATAAAATCTCCCATATGATGGAGTGAAAGAAGCGATGAAGAAAATCTCACAAACTGAAATAATGTCGTACCGTCAAATCAAAGAAATATTAGGAGTTCAATCCAGTGCTGAATATCAACTATGAAAGGTCCATTTTCAACCAAGTGAGACAACAAGTTGGTGAGATGATGGGTCAATTTGTTGAGAGACTTGATGTGCTCATCAAGCATTGCAAATGTAGTGAATTGAATGATGAGGAAGCCATGTGCCTCAGAGTCATTGCTAGCTGTTTGTCAGACTCATTCAGAAGATGCATGTTGTGAGAGACACTTAGGGCCCGATTTATACGTTTTTGTGCAAAACTGCACCTACTTAGTTTTGCACCATAACATTTAGCACCAGCTTGCACCATCTCTGTGTGCCAGCCGGGCACCATATTTATGGAATGGTGCAAGCCGGTGCAAAGGGTAGGCTTGCAGCAAAAAAAAATGACTTTAGACGGGTTGGGCTGGCAGTATGGAAGAAGGAGTTTTTGCACCAAAAAAGTACGTTAGGCAGGTTAGAGTGAAAAAATTACTCTACCCTGCCTAGGGTCATTTTCTGACGCAAAACCATCCATACACATGACTCTTGTCTTAGAGAGACATGAGTCATGCCCGCCACCCCAATGGCCAGCACAGGAGACCAGGGTCTCCTGGGCATGGCCATTGCACCCAGTGCCATGTAGGGGGGCCCATTTCAGGGCCCCCAATGGCACTTTGAAAAATAAAATAAAATAAAATACTTACCTGTACTTACCTGGGATGGGATCCCCCATCCTCCACTGTCCCTCTGGTGTGGGTGGGGGTGTCCCTGGGGCCTGGGAAGGGTGCCTGTGACCTTATTCTATAGTGTTCTACCATGGAAATAGTCCCACAGGTCCCCTAACGCCTGCCCTGACCCAGGCATTAAAAAATGGGGCAAAGCAAGCTTTGCACCATTTTTTGACCCCTCCTCCCTCCCGTGCACCATTTTTGCATTGGAGTTTAAATATGGTGTTAAGGCCATAGAGTCATTTTTGGCACGGGAATGCCTACCTTGCATCTCATTAAGACAAGGTAGAGTTCCACCTCCAAAAAATGACATTAACTCCATAAATTTGGCGCAGGACAGGTCTAGCACCAAGTATAAATATGGAGTTAGTTTTGCACCGAATTTGAGTAAAAACAATTACACTAATTCAGTGCAAACAGAGTATGAATATGCCCGTTATGGTAAAAAAATGACGCTAATCTGGTTAGAGTCATTTATTTTGACTCTAACCTGCCTAATGTCATTATTTTTTACGCTAGCCTACCCTTTGCACCGACTTGCGCCATTCCATAAATATGGTTCCCAACTGGTGCTAACAAATGGTGCAAGCCGGTGCAAAACTTTTTGGTGCAAAACTGCGTTAGTGGTGTTTTGCACCAAAAAGTATAAATAAGGCCCTAACTCCATAAATTTAGTGGTAGATAGGTCTAGCACCAAAGTATAAATATGGAATTAGTTTTGCACCAAATTAGAGTAAAAAATAATGAGGCTAATTAGGTACAACCAGAGTATAAATATACCCCTAAGGACCTGCTTTACCAGTCAGCGGTCAGAATACTATGTCACAATTGTGACTGATATCCCATCTGCCACATTACAATCCCCATAGGATAGAATAGAATTGTAATACAAAATATGGGATATCCGTCACAATTGTGAAGAAGTAACCCCCTCAGCCGACATCTAAATCAGGCTCTTAGTCTAGAAGAAGTACTGATGGATTCCAGGGCATATGAATGAGCAGATCTGCAAGCCACCAACATGGACGCAGGAACAGCAAAAGGTGAATCGACTTTGGTCGTAAAAAGTAGACACAAACACTAAGAAGATGCCTGCAACTTGCTATCCTCAAACAAAGAAAGACTGGATTTTAATTTCCACAGGAAAATAAATGTCCAGCCATCAGACAAATATGAAAAGTCTGCATAAAAGTGAACCACTTCATAATGGTTTGCAAAGCAAAAGAGAAACCAATTGCATTACAGCAAAATTAGAAAATGTCTGCCAGAAGGTTCCAGAAGCATTTTTGCCAAATCCACAAAGACAAAAATCAGTCTCAACTGTGTCAGGTGGAAACTAAACAAAGTCGATTGTCATCAAATTCAGGAGTTCCTGCAGGAGATTCTTGATGTCACCATCAAGCGCCAGTGAAGTGGGTGATTGTGCAATGATCATAGATAAAAAGGAGCAATATGCACATGTGGTCTTTGCTACTTGCAAAGAAGACAAACAAACACCAAAAATAAGTAAATTAATGACACAAAAAAATTCATATGGACATTGCCCCAAGATCAAACTGAAAGTCAATGTCTGTTCAGTCCCTAATGCACGTTCTTGAAGGTACTTCATCTAGTACATTCCTGCTCGGTTTTGCAACTACTGCTGACATGAAACTGATAACTTTATATTACAACCTAAATACACAATCTGACATTGTGAGTCAGTTCCTGTCTCTGTTTCATAGGCTAGGAAGGCTCAAAACAATGAAGGTGCAACTTCACATCAATGAAGGCATATGAAATGTTGAAAAGAGACACCGCAGAATAGCAGAATAGCATTTCATCTACAAGAAGCATTCAAGAAGGAAAAGGAATCCTTAGTGAAACACAACATTATCAAGCGCTCTACTGATCCCACACCATTGGTGTCTCCCACGGTGGCAGTGTCAAAAAGGACAATGGCGGTGCAGTGCACATCTGTGCGGATCTGCACCATGCGAACAAAGCAATCGAGAGAGAGAGAGAGACATCATGGTCTACACATTGCAGATATGATCACGTACCTGAATGGAGACAAAGGGGGTCATTCTAAGTCTGGCGGGCGGCGGAGGCCGCCCGCCAGACTTCCCCCCTCCAAAATACCGCTCCGCGGTCGCAAGACCGCTGAGGGTATTTTGGCTTTTGCACTGGGCTGGCGGGCGACCGCCAAAAGGCCGCCCGCCAGCCCAGTGCAAAAACCCTTCCCACTAGGACGCCGGCTCAGAATTGAGCCGGCGGAGTGGGAAGGTGCGACGGGTGCAGTGGCACCCGTCGCGTATTTCAGTGTCTGCAATGCAGACACTGAAATACAAAGTGGGGCCCTCTTACGGGGGCCCCTGCAGTGCCCATGCCATTGGCATGGGCACTGCAGGGGACCCCAGGGGCCCCACGACAACCCATACCGCCATCCTGTTCCTGGCGGGAGAACCGCCAGGAACAGGATGGCGGTATGGGCTGTCAGAATGCCATGGGGGATTCCCAGGGCAGCGGAAAACCGGCGGGAGACTGCTGGTATTCCACTTCTGACCGCGGCCAAACCGCCGCGGTCAGAATGCCCTGCGGGGCACCGCCAGCCTGTTGGCGGTGCTCCCGCCGACCCTGGCCCTGGCGGTAAGGAACCGCCGGGGTCAGAATCACCCCCAAAGTCTTCTCCCGTCTTGACCTGAATATGCTGTACCATCAACTTAAACTGGAAGAAAACTGCAGGTACATTTCCACTTTTTTGACTCCTGTTGGTTTGTTCCAATACAAAAGATTGAGCTTTGGAGTGCAATCTGCTGGGGAAATATTCCAAGGTGTTATTCATAGAATAATTGAGTCTGTTACACATGTTTTTATTTACAATGATGATATGCTGGTATTTGGCACAACAAGGGAAGGAGCATGCCAAGGCTCTCAAACAATTGTAGCAGTTTCTTACAGATGCAGGTCTCACATTAAGGCCCATATGTATGCTTTCTTAGCGCCACATTTGCATCATTTTGTGACATATAAAATATAATTGTAGTTTGTAAGTTTGCGTTGCTTTTGCGTAAAAAAAAGACGCATATGCTGCGCTACAGAAGTATAAATATGGGCCTAAGTGCTGAAATGTGTGAATTTCAGAGAATAAAACTCAAGTTATTTTTGCACGTATTTTCTGATGGAGGGATACCTCCTGATAAATTGCGAGCACTATCAGCCACCAGCCCTCTGTAAGATGGCACCATTGTATGTTCCTTGCCACAGTGAATGCCTCATTGATAGACCTGACAAAAAGAAATGACCAGTTCCGATGGTCAGCTGAGTACAACCACATCCTCAAAAATATAAAACATGCAATTGAAAATGCTACTGAGACTGCTTACTTTGTTCCTAAACTGCACACTGAGACCACTGTTGATGTGTTCTCGTGGGACTGGGACCAACATAGTGGACATCCAGATATGTGAAGACACATTGTGGAATATGCCATTCAAAGTTTATCTGACACAGAACGTGTCTATTTCCAGCTGAAAAAGAAAGTCCAGCTGTACCATATGCCTGTGAATATGTTCATGTGTTTTTAAACGTAAAGCATTTCACATTCATCACAGACCAACAGTTGTCGAACACCGTTTTAGAAAATTTGAAAAGCCAAGAGGCCCGCTCACATTGAAATGTGAGGGTTGTGTTTACAATAGTATGACTATTCAATTGTGCACAAGTCAGGCACAAGTCAGGCAATAATGAAAACCCTGCAGATTATTTCCAATGAGTACACCTACAGAGGCATAAGATCAACATTGAAAGCTGCTGAAGAATACATCAATTTCATTGCAAAGTGTAGCATTACTGCTGCTCTGTCCATCAAACAGATCATCGCCACCACAAATTTCAATAATGTCATGCTTGCTCTCAAAAACATCATTCAGCACAATCATAGAGAGAAAGCATTCAACCCCTCAGTGACAAAGTTGAATTTGAAAAAATACAGAAATGTTCAAGATGAACTGTCTGTCACTAAAGAAGGCATTGTGCCCATGGGATCCTGAATTGTCACACCTGCAAATCTAAGACAGTAAATCATTGAACTTGCTCATGAAGGACATCATGGCCTTTTAGCTGCCAAGAGGGCCTTGAGAGATTGAGTGTGGCTCCTCTGCCTGAACGAGAAAGTTGAGAGGGAGTTAAAGGAGTGTCATTTATGCAAATACATGTCTCCCATGGGGACTCAGCATCCACTAACTATGTCTGATCTCATGTAGGAAAGAATAGCCATGGACTTTTTGGGCCCCTTTTGAATGGACAGAATCCTATGGTGGTCCTCGGGAACATAACTGTTTTCCTCTGGTCGAGGATGCGTCATCAACTACTCAGGACAAGGTCATTGAGTGGCAGGAAAACATATTTGCAGTGTGGGGAATACTGGACACTGTCAACTCTGACAATGGTCCACCGTTCAACAGCAAGGAGTTTAAGGAGTTTCTAATCAGACTCAATATCAAACACCACAAAAGCACACACTTGGGGCCTCAAGCCAACGGTGTTGTGGAATGGTTTATGAGAACCATGAAATGAGTGATCCAAGTGCATTGATGGACGGAATTGAGCTGAGTCAGGCGTTATGGCACACCATCTGTGCTCATCAGTCGACCCCTCACTCTACCACTGCTGAGAGTCCTGCCACCCTGATGTTAGGGAGAGCTATAATAACCAGGTTACCAGAGTGGACCCCGAGTTAACTTTGAAGAATGGCAAGGTTTGTGCTATTGACACTGCTCGGTAATGTCAGATGAAGAAATATGCTGATCAACGTCATTGAACTCAGGAGATAGTATTCGACGAGAGTGGCTTGGTTCTCGTCAAACAAAAACAGAAGCGAAAGACAAATCCTCCATTAGATGCTGAAACTTTGAATGTTGTGAAGCACAAGAGACACATAATAACAGCGCATCGTCCCAGCAAAACCATCACAAGGGACTCACCACCTTTCAAACATCTGTCTTAGAGGAGGTTATTCCACCTGAAAGCTCTAATCAGACATCAGACCCTGTAACCGCAGGGTCCACCCCAGGTAAAACTCTAATACCTCATGTCACACTGTCTAGACAAACTGTGCAAGCAGTCAGGTGGCTGATCAACGAAATGTAATGCTGGTATATGTTCATGTTTTGTTTATGTCTTTTTGTTTCACAATGGGGGGAAGAAGTATTGTCTTAGGACTCTGAGCGCTAGGACCACGTTGCTCGGGTGGCCTCAAGGAAGGGCTTACACAATCAATCTGGGAGGTATTAAGATGTGGTTTCTAACAGTTATGTGATAGTGAGAAGTTAGTTGGATGTTGTACACTCCGTGTGTGGCATGCTCTTGTACATGCTAGCAGTCTGGGAAGGACATGATACCAGTTATGTGGTAATATTCTCCCAGATAAGAAACTTTAAAAAAACTAGCAGGGGCGTGCCCAAGATGGTGGAGCGCTAGGACGGATCCTTTAGCGCTCCGCCCCCTCGACCCACATCAGCGACGGGCGGCCTGCCTGGGGGAAGCCTGGAGGTTCCCCCGAGTTGTGAGGCACCCTCGGGGCACTTGCCGTTCGGCGTTGGCCCGGACCAGGTTTCGGCGGCTCCCGCGGGAGAGCAGTGCTCGGCCTCGTGGCTGGAACGTGGTCATGGCTCGGCCGAGGAGATGACCTGGGCCTCGGTACGTGCTCTCCTCCGGCGGCCCTTGGAGTTTGGTGCCGGGGGAGTAGGAGGACCCGGGGGCTCTACTTGGGCCCCTGAATAGTGGATTTGTGCTACAGGAGCTGGCCCTTGGTTGCCTGGGTGCCCTCGTGGAGTGGGGGGCCCCGGCCTGGGCCTTTGCTCGGGGTCCCAGCGCCGGTGCTCCTTGCCGCGGACTGGCTGACAGAGGCCTGGTGGAGCGCGGGCTCCTGACGGAGGCGGAGGGCCCGTTGGCAGGCCTACATCGCTGCTTGCGACCGATGGACTGCTGAACAAGTTGGTGAGCGGTGGCTCCTGTCGGCGGAATAGGTGCGGTCCCTAACGGGGAAGCAGTAACAGAGCGGCATTGGACGGTGACTTTGGTGGCCCTGGGGGACTGAGCTAGCGAGTCGCGACCAGGTCTGTGCGAAATGGTGATGGCAAAATCAAAACATGATCGCTCAGTGAAGGACATGCTTGCCGGAACGCGCCTGGCATCGCGGACCACGCCAGAGGAGGTGTCTGGGATGGGGTCCCGGAGAGCCGGGCGGAGATGGACTCAGAGGAGAGCTCTCCGGTAACGAAGGGCTTTTTGACCTCCCTGTTTGACTCGCTCAGGGGCGATTTTCAAGAGCTACGCAGGGACATCTCGCAGGAGGTGAGGGAGCTGCAAGGAGAGGTTTCCTCCTTGGGTGAACGTGTCGCAGCTAGAAGATAATGATATCCCTCGTGGCGAGGAGGTGGCGGGACTGCAGTAAGAGGTAGTCTGCCTCTGTGAGCAGCAGGGTCTCCTCCAGATGGCAGTTGAGGACTTGGAAAACCGCTCGCTGCGACAAAATATTCGTATTAGAGGGGCCCCGGTTGGCGCGGAAAAGAAGGACATCGGAGCCTACGTGGTGGACTTGTTCCGCTCCTTGCTGGGCCCGGAGGAGACGCGGGAGGTCGTCCTGGATCGGGTCTATTGGGTTGGGCGTGCTGAGGGCCCTGGAGGATGCCCCCCAGACATCCTGGCTTGCCTCCATAACTTTGTTCTTAAAGAAAAGATTCTGCAGCGGGCCCGCAATCTTCAGCACGTAGCCTTCCGAGGGAATGATCTACAGCTATTCCACGATCTATCTGTGCGGACCCTACAGCGGCGGAGAGAATTCAAACCGATCACTGATCACTTGAGAGCACATACCGTGTCATATTCCTGGGGCCACCCGTTCCGCTTGGTCTTCCGCTGGGAGGAACAGCTTCGGCAGGTGAAATCCGTCCCGGAGGCTAGCCGTGTCTTGGGCCTGGAGGATATAGGCCGAGAGGCCTGTGAGGAGGTGGCTCTTCCGTCGGGGGGTCTCCCTCGTTGGCGGAGAAAAGAGAAGAGAAAGAAGGTGCTGCACCCGACGACCTCGGAGCTGAGATCGGAGTGAGAATCCACCTTGAACAATGTGGCCGCCGGAACCTCAGCCTAGGAGGAGGCCCGGGGGTGTCTGGGTCTGCTTTGGGCCGCACTGCTAACAGCATGCTGACTGTCGAAGAGGGTTGAGGCGGCGGGGTGATGGACCTGGTTACTTGACATGGGTGGATATACTGCCCAGTGGAGACTTTACCTCGTGGAGTTCGATGATCGAGGACTATTGTGTTGTAGGCATCTGTTGTGCTTGTTAGTTATTTGTTGCTGGGTTTACCTGCGATACTGGCTTTCTGTAGTGACACTCCTGGACCTGGGGGTTTTAAGTGATCTGGAGTTCTATGTGGCGGCGGCCCCCTGGTGTGATTCTGCTCCTTTGATTGATCCCCTCCGCATAGGTTATGACCATTAAATGTATAAGCTTAAATGTTAGGGGGCTCAATAGCCCCACCAAGAGGCTTGCCATCCTGTCTGCCTTGGAGAGATCTGGGAGTCATATATGTCTCCTCCAGGAGACGCATCTTGTCCATAAGGACACCTATCGTATGCGATCTAAGTGGTTCCCCAGGCAGTTCTGGTCTTCTCTACCATCAAAGCATGCAGGGGTGTCAATACTTCTCTCTCGCTCCTTCCCTGGGGAAGTGGTATCACAAATGCATGAGGTCCCGGGGAGGCTTTCAGCCATGAGGCTTAGAGTGGGCGTTTTTTCTTTTACGATCGCTTCACTATATGCGCCTAATTCCCAACAAGAAACCTTCCTAAGGCAGGCTTTGACTCCGCTGCTCCAATCTTCTGATGGAGCCGTATTGCTGGGGGGTGACTTTAACCTGGTGATGGATGGGGATCTGAACCGATCAGGCCAACGGTATGGGCAGACGGGGTCCTTGTCGGATGCCGGTCGGCAGTTGCTGAGTGAGTGTGGCCTGGTGGATGTGTGGAGGAGGGCGCACCCCACGTTGAGAGACTATTCCTTTTATTCATTGGCAACCAAAACATATGCTAGGTTGGACCTTTTTTGGCAACTCAGGATCTTCTCCCCCGGGTTAGAAACTCAGCGATTGAGCCACGGGCCCTGTTGGATCATGCCCCAGTTTCAGTTGAGATTCACATGGACATGGTGCGGATGGGCGGACCGGGGTGGTGATTTAGGGACTCGATGCTCCAGAACAATTCAACAGTAAAGGCGATCCGAAGGGCAATTATCGAATATCTTAGGTTTAACGATGATGGGGCCATAAGTATTGCAACGTTATGGGAGGCACTGAAGGCTGTCCTGAGGGGTGAGGTGATGTCGCTTTCTTCTAGGGACAATAGGGCAAGGAGACAACTTAGGGAGGGGTTAGAGCAGAGAGTGAGGGCATTGGAGCGTTCACATAAACATACTGGTGCTCCTAGAATATGGCGTGAGCTCGAGAAATTGAGGAAGCAGTTGAGGAGGCTGGACCTGGACAGGGCAGAATATGCGGTAATCCGCCTTAAACAAAAGTATTACTTAGGAAGTAACAAGTGCGGGAGGCTGCTGGCACATAGTTTGAGAGCGCAGCGGGCAGCGTCACTGATCAAAATGGTCCGCTCCCCTTCGGGCAACCAAATAGCAGAGGCCTTTGCGAAATTTTATGATGGCCTATATAGGGCTGAGGAGCCTGGCGTCTCAACACCAGAATCCTTTTTACAGGATATAGCTATTACTTCCTTGACAGTAAAAGAGGAAAACTCGTTAGACCAACCTATAAGGGCAGAGGAGGTTATATCTGCAAATGCTAGACTGCAGACTGGGAAATCACCTGGCCCTGACGGTTTTTCTGCGCTTTTTTATAAAACCTCCTGTGTGGAACTTGCATCCGTCCTGGTGCGACTCTATAACTCCTTTCGTCAAACGGGCACCCTCACGCCTAGCATGTTGGATGCCACTATCGTGGTTATCCCGAAGCCGGGGAAGGACCCTGAGGAGTGTGCCTCCTACAGGCCGATTTCCCTCCTGAATATCAATGCCAAACTATTTACTGGTATCTTGGCACACCGCATCAATTATTATATGCCGGGCCTGGTGGATCCTGATCAGGTGGGGTTTATACCGCAGAGGCAGTGTAGCGATAATACCAAGAGATTACTCCACCTATTGGATAAGACAGAGCGCTCTCATAGGGAGGCGCTCTTTTTGTCCATTGATTCCGAAAAGGCGTTCAACAGGGTTTTATGGCATGGATTTGCTGCATTTATCAGGCGCCTCGAGCGGCGGTGCGGGTTAATGGGATGCTCTCTTTGCCCTTTGCGGTCCAGAGGGGGACTAGGCAGGGCTGCCCGCTCTCGCCCCTCCTGTTCGCGCTTTACATGGAGCCTGTGGCTCGGAGGCTCCGGGACAACCCTCAGATTATGGGTGTGAGGTTTGGAGGGGACGAGCATCTAATATCGTTACACGCGGATGACGTCACCCTTACCTTGGCGGAGCCTATGACTACACTGCCGGCGCTAATGGATGTCTTAGAGGAATTTGGTCGGGTCTCGGGGTTCCAAATTAACATGCTAAAATCGTAGGCTCTGGGCAAGTTTATCAGTCCTGAGCATGAGCGGGACCTGAGGGCCCGATTCCATTTCATATGGTCTCCCTCAGGGCTCCCATACCTGGGCGTGGAGTTGGGTTCCACAGTTGCCCGCACGGCATCGTTGAATTACGCGAAATTGACCCGGGAGGTGCAGCGCGATCTAGAGACATGGGGAGGCTTAAATTGTCCTGGTTGGGCAGAGTGTCAGCAGTTATGATGACCATCTTACCGCGTATATTGTACTTGTTTCAATCGCTTCCTCTGGTGCCCCCGCCACGAACGTTAGCGACCCTCCAATCAGCGGTTTTAAGATTAATATGGGAGGGGAAGGCGGCGCGACTACCACGACAGGTACTGTATCGTCCTAAGCAGCAGGGTGGGTTGGCGGTCCCTTGCCTCCTTCGGTATTTTCAAGCTTCACAATTGCGTTCCTCTTGGAATGGAGCTGTCCATCTTCCGAGAAGCAATGGTGTTTCATGGATCAGGCGGCGGCTGAATCTCACATATGGAAGGAACCCTGGCTTAGGCGTCGGGATAGAGCACGGGGGCTGTACATATCCCCGGTCACGGAGGTTTCGATGAGGGTGTGGGACCGGGTCACTGTCAGAGGTGGCCTGACGACCTTTCCATCCCCAATGACCCCCCTGGGTGCGAATCCTGATTTTGGTCCGGGACTATAGCCGGAAGCATTACATTGATGGTATGGGGAGCTTATAAAAGGATGGGATATTTATTCGATGAGCAGGGAGTTATTCCCTTTGACCAGCTTAGGAAGACATATGGTCTGACCGAGGCGGATAGGATGATGTACAATCAAATTCGACATTGGGCCCTGCAACCAGCCAATAGAGCATTAATCGACAGGCCGTTAACACCGTTTGAAAAATGGATTCTCACGAAAAAGGGTGACAAGCGAGTGGTTTATGAGCTCTATGCCCTCTTGCGGGAGGAGGCCCCTCTGCCCAAGACTGAGGGTCAACTGAGATGGGAGAAGGAGTTGGGGAGAGAGCTATCGGAGGATGAGTGGGAGAGTGTTTTGTATAGAGCACACCACACAGCTTATAACGCAGCAGGTACAGAGACAGCTTATAAAGTCACCACCTCCTGGTATTACACCCCAACAAGGATTCATGCCTGGGATCACACTAAATCTAGACTTTGTTGGAGGGGATGTGGGGGGGTAGGGTCGCTTGTGCATTTATTATGGCACTGTCCCAAGTTACACCGGTACTGGAAATACATACTGGACACTGTTGACATGGCTTTTGACACTCAGATTCCCCGATTCCCTGCATATATTTTGCTGGGCCTTCCCAACCCTATCACTTTTCCTTTGAGGTCACTGAGGGGACGACAGATGGCTTTAGCTTTAAATGCCGCAATACAATTGTTGCTCTCCGGGTGGGGCTCTGAGCAGATCCTGACAACGACTTCAGGATTACATAGGCTCTGGTTTATCCTCGCTATGGAAAAGCTTACCCTGGCCTCGTTGCATCGGAGTGGGGACTTTAAAGAACTATGGCAACCATATTTGCGTATTCTATCTGGGGAGTTTTCTGAATTGACATGCCCAACCTATTTGAGAGTTCTGACTTTGACTTGAGTATAGAGGGCGAACTTTCAGGGGGAGGCCCACACATGACCAGTATTATATTATAAAGGAGCCTGAGATTATCTGTTTTTTGCACTAATAGCCAGTCGCGGGGAAATGCTGTTGTATTTAATCTTTCTTGTTTTTTCTTATTGTTTCGCATGAAGTAAGCTAAGTATGAGCCTAATGGCACACTGAGATGTGGTTTGTATGCAATGTTTTCTACTTGGAAATTAATAAATAGATTTGATCTATAAAAAAACTAGCACCTATAATCCTAATCTTGTCATGGATGCATGATTTTTTTTTAGCACAATTTGTTTTTACCAGGCATAGAGTGGGGCCATCTAGTCTTTATTTAAATTTCCAGGATTAGGTCTGGATCATCTGCTTAGTTGCCAGCCATCATTTTATCCCTGAAAAATATGCCAGCTTAGTTTTAGGAGGAATGGCGCATCTGTGCTGTATTTTTTCAATATGATTTTGATTAGAGATTTTCTTTCAAATCATAGGCAATTGCAAAGGAAAGGATTGAACCTTGTTGATAATCATGACAAAAACAGAACACTTTTATTGTCAATTTATTAAAAAGAAACACAGGCACTACACATAATGCAGTTTACATGGAGAGCATGCATACATCAAACAAGGGATCAAATAAGAAATAGCAGTTTTTAGTTGAGCAGAGCATATTTTCATTCAAACCAAAGTCAAGGCCTCGTGGCTTTGCAAAAAATAGAAGATGAAAAATAAACATAGACAAAAAGAATCATGGGAGATAGGTAATTGAGAATTATGCTATTTTCTACATGACAACAAAGTCCATACATAGTGATATAAAAGTGTAGGTCACCGTGAATTAATGAACACTGAAATTCTCATAATGCCCTATTAAACTGTCATAATTTAGGCTTTAGTCTTTGACTTATAAGGATGACTTTTCCTAATACATCTGTTACTGTGGGACGTGTTTAAGAGGTAAATGAGTTATATAACATTTATAATAAAAAAAGTGATGCCATTTTGTATATAAGGTCCATTCTTTTCATTCATTATTTTTTAGTACTGCTAAGGGACAAATCACCATGACTGAAAATGTTGAATCAACAGTCATAAGATTATGACGTTTTCAAGAAAAGAGTTTCATTAAAAAGGACCATTCAACACCTATGAGACCTTAAATCCAGCTAAACAGAACTTTAAAAACTATTTTAAACTAAAAACAAGATTTGTCTTTTTGGAGTACTTTAACATGTATGAAATGCATGGCAATATCTATCTGAGAAACTAGAATATATCTTGGTTAGATGATTCTGAGTTAACTGCTAATATTGGATATTATTTTACCATATTTTGCATAGGACATAATGGTCATATTTACAACAAAGCCTTCATGCTCCCACCTAGCCTTAAAATCCTAAAAAGAAACAAGCATTGTATCAGATATTTGAATCCAGAACTTACATAGTTAGCTATCTATTAACTCCTCATTCATCTCCATTTTAATTTATATTGGGCTATCATTTTCTTTTCACGAAAGATCTCGCAGATCTTGTACTGTCAGCCAAATTATTTTCAGGCAAAATCCTGGTCTGGTGAATCTAACCAATTGGAGGACATTTTGAGTAGCAAACAGCATAAAAACTGAAAAAAATATATCAAATCTCTAAAATTCCCTTAAAAGATATTTTTAAATAACCAAATTCAGTAGGAAGAGTGAATCCGGTCTTCAACTGTGGAATGCTCACTTCAAACATAACTGGGATACCATACTCCAAGATTATCCACTCGCTGATTGCAAAAATCTCATTGTAAAAAGTAGAACTTAAAAAATAAGATTCAACAGACAAGACTGTTAATATGTAGCATTTGTCAGAGCAGAGCTAGCTATCATGAAAAGGTTGAGGCGAGGTGGAGGATAAAAATTGAAAGACATTACAGAAAACCCAAGCACTATCCTTCAAAGAGTGATATAATTAAAATTTGAGACAATGCCACAAAACCATAAAACAATTCATGAAGCAAGCCAAGAAATCCAAGGGTCTAACTAGGCTAGTTCTTTTTTCCAAAGAAGCACTTCTAGAAAGGGGCAGTGTGGACACAATGCAAACCTAAAACTCAAGACCAGAAGCATAAGGTGTAGGCCCTTGTAGCACAAGTGACCCTAAACATTTAAGGGGCCCTCATTCAGCACAGGGCAAATGGATTTGTGAATTATGGGGAACTCTGGTGCCCCCCTCATATTTTATAGCCAATCACCATTTAGCATTAAGCCACTACTGAAGACCAGTTTTAAATTGTGATTAGGGTGTGAGAGGCACCCCTTTTTAGCTCGAGAGCACAAGCGCACAAGTGCTTTAACCTGTTGTAAGTTATATGGGCTTTTAACCACGCCCATCGCATGCCCATCACTTTCACTCGTTCGTGCTCTTGGCTTTCAAGAATCCTTTGTTATCATTGGCAAATGCTTTACGTTTGTCCCTTCTTTGTTACCGCCTTGCAGACTGCCCCCTTACATGGATAATTGCATGATTGCTGATGCGTGCAAACTGCTTTTTCTTTTTGTGTCTTTTCTTTCATGCTCATGGCGGCCATGGCTCTTTGAACCAGATCGCTTATGTCAACTGTTTTACTTTTCACTTTCAATATAAGTGGCAAGAAATGTCCATTTAGGAATTTGCAAAGCTAATAGCTCTTACTCAAGCAAATGCTAGAACTGTTGCATTGAAAATTCTTGTTTTGCATATTAATGAGCCAACAAGGGATTTTCTCAGGGTGTTACTTTAAATTAATGAATCTGATTTTGGATGCTTCAGACCAGTTTCTATCGGATGTCATCCAAAATATAACGATGTCTTACTTCACTGTCTGCAAATATATCTCCTTTAGGTAATTTATGAGAATTGTGAATCCCGGGTCTATCATGCCTTTCCTCTTCGGTTAACAATGATGGTTTGAGGAAGGGTTCTTTGATGAAAATGAAATGAGTACACCTTCTGAATCATAAGGAAAGGTTCTGAAGGTAAATTAACGACTCATATGAGATTGGTACATCTTTCATCCTGAAGTGGAAAATAAAACAAGTAGCACTGCCAGATCAATTATGATGGTATGGATAAGCAAATAATTAACCTTTTAAAAAGAAAGCTGCTAATATTCCACAAGCAAAAGAAGGCTAGTGTTCATGAATGTAACACTGCATAGCTAAACAAACAATATTATGGTGATAAAAAAAAGTTTGTATAGTAACCTTGGCTCAACTAGTGATCGTCCTGAAGAACCAGCATTACCGAAGGCATAGTACAAAGAATATATGCTCAAGTTTTATTATTTTCAAGTTGAGAGAACAGGGCAGGCTAGTCCAAATACCATACATCAGCCTCTTTCAAAAACTTTTAAAACCACAACCCCATTTTTAGAAGGGCATACACTCACAGCCCACCGAGCTTTAATGGAAATGAGGTGGACATTTATTCAATGTAAGTAGAACATCAATTGGTAGTGCATTGTCATTTACAGATAGCACAGTTTCCATTGAATTGGCCATTAAATTTGCAAAGACACACAGGCCCGAATTTATAGTTTTTGGTGCAAAACTGCTGTAAAGCAGTTTTGCACCAAAAAGTATAGCATAGTATGGCTTGCATCATTTTACAATGCCAGCTGGGAGCCATATTAATAGAATGGCGCAAGCCAGCGCTAAACTTGGGCTACAGTCTTAAAAAAAGATGCTAGCAGGTGGGGATGGCAGTAGGGATGGGGAAAAATGCCTCTAAGCAGACTAGCACCATTTCCTAGTGCACAACTACCAAAACATGATTCCTGTCTTAGGAAAGACAGGAGCAAAAAGAACAGTTGATGGACGGAATGCAGAACAAATCAAACATTCACCCCCATTCACAGATCTGCATTTAATCCATCAGCTTTTTTGCTCACCATGCCATTACAGTTTGTGCCTAGCTATATTCAAATCAGTCTGGACCCTGTTCCCCATGGGAGCAGTCCAGCCCGAACTGCCAGACCAGGTCCTCTCTGAAACAAAAACAAGCATCCTCAGACCGGTTTCGGGGTATCACCCCTCTTCAGCCAGGCTAGCTTGAATCTGGTAGCATAGTGAGCACGGGACCCACGTCTGGGCATACCCTTCCCACTTGCGAAATGACCAGTTGATGGACAGAATGCAGAATAAATCAAACATATACCCCCAGTCACAGATCTGGGTTTAATCCATCAGTTTTTTTGCTCCTAATGCCATTCCAGTTTGGACCTAACCATAAGCAAATCATTCTTGACCCTGTTCTCCATGGGAACAGTCCAGCCCGAATTACCAGACCAGGTCCTCCATGGACCAGAAACAAGCATCCTGGGACCGGTTTTAGAATATCACCTCTCTTCAGCCAGGCTAGTTTGAAACTGGTGGCATAGTGTGCACAGGACCCACGTCTGGATATACTCTTTCCACTTGGGGTGACAAATGCAAAAAGAACAGTTGATGAACGGAAAGCAAAACAAATCAAACATTCACCCCCAGTCACAGATCTGGATTTAACCCATCAGTTTTTTTGCTCACCATGCCATTCCAGTTTGGATCTAACCATATGCAAATCAGTCTTGACACTGATCTCAATGGGAACAGTCCAGCCTGAACTACCAGACCAGGTGCTCCCTGGACCAGAAGCAAGCATCATGGGACTGGTTTCGGGGTATCACTTCCCTTCAGCCAGGTTAGCTTGAATCTGGTGGCATAGTGAGCACGGGACCCACATCTGGGCATACCCTTCCCACTTAGGGCAACTTTAGCAACACAAAAGGGTGATGGACGGAGTTCTTAACTATGCAAACAATCACCCCCAGTCACAGATCTGGGTTTAATCCATCGTTCTTTTGCACTCCCCGTGGAGGTGAGGAGGGGCCCGGATCCCATCTTGGGGCCCCATGAAGAGGATTAAGTCAGGGTGTGCCATTGCGCTCTCCGCAAAGGTGAGGATGGGCCCTGGACCACATCCCGGGGCCCTGAAGCTGCAGAGGAGAAGGAGGAGTGCCATCGCACTCCCCCAGGTGGCCCGTCCAGCCGCAGCCTTGCATGCATCTGCCAACAGGTGTGGGCAGACACCACAGAAAAGGGCAGCTGCCGCAGCAGCACACAGAGGTGCTGGCTGCGCTGGGAGCCAGTGGGGGCGGCCAGGGGTGGGCTCTTTACTTTGTCCCCCTACGAGGGAGTACCTACCGAGTGTGGGGGGTCCGAGTGGGACCGGGCACCCCGAAAGCAGAACACCAGCTCAGACTCCACCGCAGCTCTCCCCGGCTTAGCAGGAGAGCGGCTCATTTGGTATGCGTCCTGCCCCAGAATGATTTGCGGGGCACCAGCAGAGGTGTGGGCCCTAACCAGCTTGTGGTGGTCCCAGCAAGATGGGGCCACCACTAAAACAAGTGCTCATGGACAGGGGGGAGCTGCAGGAGCAGCGCAGCCTCCCCCCAATGCAGTTTGTGTCCCTACCCTAGGTAGGGTGGGACAAAAGAATGGTAACCCCCCAAGAATGCCAATGCTAGATAAAGCATAAGTGAATGTGAATATTTGTTCTGGCTTGTGGAGCTGTACTTACTAGAGACGTAGGCTGGTATTACACAATGTACTCAACGGTTATTTGATTATTAACCAAGAGTAATTTGAAAGTAATCGAAAAGTAATTCTTATGTTTGGATCATTTAAATATGTTTTTACATGTTTTCTGTTGATGCTAATTTGAATAATGAGACTGACAACTGTTTTTTGGCAAGATAGATGTAATTAATTGCAGATGTAGGTGTGCTCAATCCACTGTACCCTTAAATGTTACAGGGGGACACCAGGGCTTGTTTTGTCATGTGGGTTGCTGGATTATATTCCCCCTTGGAGGAGACATGAGAGATTACACAATGTCATCCCATAGTGATTCCATCACTTTGTGTGTATTTGTAGATTGTTGCATAGTATTGAGTAGTGTGTGTGTGAGTATTAAATGTACTTTTACTTTGTCAAAAGAAAAAGCACAGACTGGACAATCGTTTATTGAGAGTCATGCTTCTGTGCTCATGAATGGGGATTACTAGCCCACACCACCTCCCTTGAGTAAGCCTTGGACTGCTTTGCAACGCTACCCTATGAGAGTCAAGTGCTACAATAGGGTGTTTGGTTCCCAGTGGTGGTCGCGTGCGGACCCATTACTTGTGCAGGCCACACAACTAATGACCCACCTTCCAACACTGGGTCCAAACTGGGGTGGCATGGTGAGCAAAATAACAATGGATTAAACCCAGATCTGTGACTGGGGGTGAGTGTTTGCATTGTTCAGCACTCCGTCCATCATACTTTTGTGTTGCTAAAGTTGCCCGAAGTGGGAAGGGTATGCCCAGACGTGGGTTCCTTGCTCACTGTGCCACTGGATTCAAGCTAGCCTGGCTGATGAAGGGTGATACCCTGAAACCAGTCCCAGGATGCTTGTTTCCGGTCCAGGGAGGACCTGCCTTGGCAGTTTGGGCTGGACTGTTCACATGAGGAACAGGGTCAAGACTGATTTGCATAAGGCTGGGTATAAAACTGGGGTGACATGGTGAGCAAAAGAACAATGGATTAAACCCCGATCTGTTACTGGGTGGGACTGTTTGCAGTGTTCAGCACTCCGTCCATCATCCTTTTGTGTCGCTAAAGGTGCTCTAAGTGGGAAGGGAATACCCAGATGTGGGTCCGTTGCTCACTGTGCCACTGGATTCAAGCTAACCTGACCTGTGAAGGGTGGTATCCAGAAACTGGTCTCAGGATGCTTTTTTCTGGTCCAGTGAGGTCCTGGTTTGGCAGTTCAGGCTGGACTGTTCTTATGAGGGACAGGCTGATTTGTATATGGCTGGGTCCAAACTGGCATGGCATGGTGAAAAGAAGAATGATGAATTAACCCCAGATCTGTGACTGGTGGGCATGGTGAAAAGAAGAATGATGAATTAACCCCAGTTCTGTGACTGGTGGTGAATGTTTGCATTGTTCAGCACTCTGTCCACCATCCGTTTGTGTTGTTTAAGAAAGACAGGACTCATGCCCATCATCCCAATGGCCAGTTGAGGGGACAAGTGTCCCCTGGCCAATGCTATTTCACCCTATGCCACAAAGGGGGCCCCAAGTTAGGGCCCCAGGTGGCAAATAAAATATATTAAAAAAATACTTACCTGGACTTACCTGGGATGGTGTCCCCCAACCACGAGTGTCCCTCTGGTGGGGTTGGGGGTGTTCCTGTGGCTTGGGGAGGGCACCTGTGGACCCACTCCATGGTGTTTAACCATGGAAATGGGTCCACAGGTCCCCTAATGCCTGGCTGACCCAGGCATTAAATAAGGGTGAAAAGCAAGCTTAGCACCACTATTTAGCCCCTACTCCCATCCATACATCATTTTAGCATGAGGATGAATATGGGGTTATGAGGATAGCACCATTTTGTGGATGACAACGCCTAGCTTTCATCTCATTGACGCAAGGTAGGTTCACTCATCCAAAAATGGTGCAAACTACTATATTTTGATGTTAGACGTGTCTAACTTCAAAATATAAATATGGAGTTAAGTTTGCCCTGAATTTCCATAAAAAAAATGACACAAATTTGGTGCAAAAGGAGTATAAATATGGGCCACAGTTTACTGATAAATCTATATTACACACACATGATAGGGTTTGGGAGTTTGGTTTCAGTGAATATCATTTGTGCTTCACCAAGTGAAAGTAAAGTGTATTGATTTGGTTTGATCCTATGGAAATCTTTGCTTCCATCACACTTCAAATTTGCAAAACGCTTAGGGGCATATTTAAGAAACGTAGTGCTGACCCAGTGCAGCGCCACTTTCCTTGTGCCTCTTAACACCCCCCTAACGCCACCATGTGCATGCCATATTTAACATACTGCGCACATTGGCGGTAGTTAGGGAACTAGCGTCAACATTTTTTATGCTAGTTTTGTGCTTTGCAGGATTAACATAAAAAATGTTGACGGTTACACTGCAAAGCCCTTAGAGGCCCATTGAAAACAATGGAAGCCTCATTTTAACACCTGCTCTTTGCAGGCGTTAAGAATGCCGAAAAATAATGAAACAAAGAAGCCTCATAGATTTGTTGTGCCATTTTTTCACCCCCCCCTCCAATGGGGGAACACCCCCTATGAATACCTTATGCCTGGTGCAGGCATAATTTGGCACAAGGAGATACAAAGTGGCGCAATGCATGCTTTGTGCCCCTTTGTAAGTATATTGCAGCGATTTTGGCTTTGTTGGGCCGCATCAGCATTAAATAATTACAATAATGTGGGACAAGGAGGCACCATGGGCTCTTAAATATGCCCCTTAGATAACTTTTTGATTTCCTAACTGTAGAATGCATACAATTCATTTACAGGTATTTACATTTCCCTGTGTGTTATAAAAATGCCATCATACAGCTTTTCCTTTCATAATCACTGTACCCAGCAAGAGAGCCACATAATTAACTTTTCTTTCTCTTGCTGTAAAGTGAGAGGAGTTTGTAAACACCCTTTGTTCACAAAATAAGCAGCACGTTGTTAGAAGACATAGCCTGACATCAAACTTCTGTCTTTTGCAGCAAATATGACAAGATATATGCAGATCCTTACTTATTGGTTTGACTTTCACACCCTACATTAATCGGCTTCAGCCTGAGTCACAGTTTGGGAAACGCTGCCATACATTATAGTAAAGTGAAAAAACATCCACAAAGAACTCACTCAAGTGACAAAAAATGTACAGTTCGTCCTGCAGGGATGCTTGATTGTGCATAAAAAACATACAATTCACTTTTAACAGAGTTTTAGGGCATATTATTATCGAAAAACAGTATTAAGGAAATAAAGAGATCATTAAAACGGATACTCTTAACAAACTAATTGTGGATGACACATTGGATGAAGTGGTGAAAGATAAGTATGGCACATCATCAAACTCATAGCTAGTCACTCAGTGGCAAAAGACAAAATGAAAGGGGGCCCCATTCTGAATTTGGTGAAGGGCCCCTGACAGTCCCATATCTGACAGATGTTCACAGTTCTTCGGTTGAAAGAGAGCCCACTGTGCAGCAGGGTCTGCAGAAACCTGTGTTTGGCCACTGTTATCACCCTGGTCAAGATGATTCCTCCCTTGCTGTGGATTGTCCAGATCTTCAGTAGTTACCTAACGACATTCTAGGCATTTAGACTGCAGAAATATAGGTTATCTGAGACACAGCTATACTTACGTTGAAATCCACACCAGCCCCACTATTCGGGACACTAGTGAAAGGCAGAGGAGACTTATATATGAACTAGGGAATTTAGCACAGAGAAAGTTTGCAACAACAGTTTGACCAACATACTATACACTGGGTATTATAATACCTCTGTCCAGTCAATCTAGAAGCATTAGTTTATGATGATAACTTCCTGCGTTTCTCTTGAAAATGTTTGGACTGCTGTATTCACCGGTGGTATAATACACTTACAGAAGAAAACACGTTATTACCACTCGTTACGAGTACCATGGTCTTTCTCTTAGTAAGTCTCCTACACTGAAGCAATCAATACCATGGCTATCCTTAACTCCGTGGGAGGGAC
Organism: Pleurodeles waltl; assembly: GCF_031143425.1. Classification (NCBI taxonomy): domain Eukaryota; kingdom Metazoa; phylum Chordata; class Amphibia; order Caudata; family Salamandridae; genus Pleurodeles; species Pleurodeles waltl. The sequence continues at coordinate 921,520,360 of NC_090447.1, forward strand.
TACCAAGGTATTTTGATGTGTACTGTGTTTGTACCTTCAGAATAGAAAAAATTGCAGGGGAAAGAGAAATAGCATAACTGATTCATTAAGTAATTCCTCATTTCGAACCTGGTTTTCATCAAGACCATTCAGTCATATTGTCCGGGTGAAGCACTTAATCACAGTTACAGCAGATCTGATACTTCCTGTATGATGAATAAGTGATAATAATTGGTACAGTTAAGGCCAAACCACTTGAACTTAACTTGTGTCTTGACACTGAAAGAGGTCTAGATTCAAGATGGGATATTCTTGAGCCATTATTCAATGTGACATAAGCAACAAGTGTTGATGTCATCCCATAAAATGTACTGAAATTCATAACATTAGGCATTTAAATGTAAGGTTTGCCTAGGGCAGACCTACCAGTTTCACAATAGGCGTCCTGAAATTGATGATAGTGATCAATATTACCAATCACTCTAGTGAGAGTTGGGAAAATAAGATGTACATGTTGAGAGTAACCACTGGCCCCAGACTTACCAACTTAAAACATAACATTATGTTCAACTTCAGTAACTCATATAAATGGGCCAAAGCATGATTAAATATGGTTTTATTACCCTCTACAATTTCATATTTGTAGCTAAACGATATTTTAGAAAAGACTGGGACCACTTGGAGGTGGGCAAATATAATCCTCAGCACCTTTTACAATGTTGCAAAATGCAACATGAAAGTGACACTGCTACCCAAAATGGACACTTTACAGCAATGGTAGAGAGACTAGACCAATTCCTGCATGCTTTGAGAGTGAAATAAAAAAAGACACTGCAAGCAGCTGACAAGGTTAATTAGTAGAGTATAGATGGAGTTTATCCCTCAAAGATTTATTAATTAATACAAAAGAAATCAATTCAACATGCGTAATATTTGGTAAAGATTATTGTTCACAGACACTAACCTAACACAACTACCACACTGTTCTTAGAATGAAGGAATGTAAACCTCAGGCTACAGCCTGTTTGTTTTGTAGCTATATTTTGTACATCAATATCGTTGGTGAGCATATACATTGCAAACACTAGGAAACAAATGAAACAGTTTCACCCTGTAAGGCAACAAAACAGTATACAGCACAAAGTAAACATAATGTCGCAGATACCAACAGTGTTTGGAGTAAAGAGAACCAGACAAGCTTCCTTCCCTCCAATGTATTGTCCCTAAAATATGGATATCTCAGTTTTGGGGTCCTGGCAAAATCAAGGCAATGATTTTCAGCTCAAGGAAGGCCAATTTAGAATTGGAGGAGAGGGAATGCTTGTCATCGATCTATCACCTGCTTGTTGTTACAGTTCATGCGCTAAGTATGAAGGGTATGGCCAGCTGTCAATTGTACTTGCTGTGCCATGGGACTCCAGCTATACCTCAGTGATGAGACCTAAGGAGGTCAAACTGATCTGGGCTTGCTTGTGGTCCTTTATGTTGGGGGTCTTCCCCGACAGTCTTGGATGGACTGTTACCATGAGAAGCATGATCAGTACTGACTTGCATAAGATAGGCCTTTGGTGAAAAAAGAAGGACTGGAATGCAGCCCAAGTGATTGCCAGTGGCTGAGATTATTTTTAGGGTTCCATCCATCACCTTTTTGTTGTTGTAATTTAAATCCTAAGTGGGCAAGTATGTCGAGACATGAGGACCATGATCACTATGCTATAAGACTCAAGCTACACCTCACTGATGAGACCTAAGTAGGTCAAAGCTGGACTGCTTTTAAATGTGGTCCAACCTGGAGTGGGGCCTTGCCTGGCAATTTAGGATTAACTGTTCCCATATGGCACAGGGTCATTACTGATTTGCAGAAAGTGGTCCTTTGTCTAGAGCGGCATGGTGGGTGAAAAATTATGGACTGAAAAGTGGCCCTGAGTGATTGCTAGTGGCTGAGAGTAATTCAAGCATACTACCAATCAGCTTTTTCATGTACACAGAAGATCTCATCTCAGTGGCAAGTAGACGCATCTCCTTCAAAGATCAGCACTCACTATTGATTAGAGGCCACAAAAAAGCTTGCACCAATAGGTCGGATAAGAGGCCTATCTCTTTTGTTACTCAGTAAAGCCCTGCAAGCAAGATGGTGCTACACATTTTCAAAAAGCATTGGCATGTGTTACTTCTGGACTCTAGTCTAAAAGACTCCATTGGTAGTTCTCCCAACATCACACATAGTAGGGGACGTACCCTTAGGAATATTTTGTGCCCGAGTTTTCTTGCTCCTCCCTCACAGGCACAACCAACGACTTGGATTCCAGGCAAACCAAAGGGTTTCTATAAGTGCGGTTGCTGTATATCTTGTCAACTAGCCCTGAACAAAACTCTATCCTTCTCTTACAACACAAAGAACATCTATCGTATCAAAATGTTAATGAATTGTAAAACCAGGTATACGGTTTATTGTGTCATTTGTGCCTGTGGTCTGATCTATGTGGGGAGTACAATATGCCCACTGAAAGAACGCATTCAGGAACACATCAGAGCTATTAGGAATCACAACACTACGTATCCCCTACCTGTTCACTTCAACTCACAACACAGGGAGAAGATTCTTCTAAACGTAAGATTCACGGCATAACTCATGTGTCCAACTCACCTAGATGGGGTGACAGAACATAAGATCTCCGCAACTGTGAAGCGAAATGGATCCTGAAACTTCGAGCAGTTGAGCAGGGGCTCAACACTGACCCTGAATTATATGTTTTCCTTACATAATGTTTCCCGATTGTGATGTTGTTCATGTGTCACCATTACCTATCACTATTTTCTTTACTTTCCTGCTTTGACCTTTGCATTATCTAAATGACCAGCATGCTACCCGATTGATACGTCTGTTTCTATTGTGTACTAACTATGTCTTACAGTTGCTAGACATGCTAATGATTATTTTTCTGTACCACTTGGCATCATGTGTAGCCCCCAGTGGCGGGTGCTCTGCCCATGTTACATTGATTGCCCATCTCTCGGCTTATTACTACTGCCACATGTTAATATTTCTTTCCAAGTATTTTTGCTGATGAATTGACTCAGAATGGTTCACACTACTTCTACCACCCAATTGGCATGGGTGTCTCTCTTTGTTTACTTTTGTTTGTATAGATATTTGTTGATCCTTCTCTCTTTCTCTCTTGTAAGCATAACGCATGCCTTTCAAGTATGGTTTATCTTTCCTGCTACATTTTAACCATTGTTTGCACCCATTCGCTATTCTATTTGTGTCACAATATCAGGATATTGGCTCTGTCCTTTTCACTAACTTGGGTCTGTCGATTTTCCAGTTAACTGAGACCACAGCTTGGTTTGTCATACTCTTTGATGCGTTTATCTTTAGCCTCCCCTAGTGTATTACCAGATCCAATCGCATCACTTATAAAAAATCACGTGTAGCAGATCTTCATATTTATCTGACTATTAGCTTGTAAGTAGTCTAGCTCACTAAGACTATCCTTGGGGCTGTTAGTTCTGATGGCACAACTTTCTATAACCATTCCCTTACTTATATGCTATTATCTAGTTTTCTACTACTTTGAAGATGGCCACCGTTTTTTCTTTCTCAGTCTATGTCCGTTCACGGACATGTCGTTCCCATTTCTCTAGTCCTTCCTCTGTTTTCGTCACCGCCGACACCGGTTTAAAAACCAGTGCCGCATTCTCGGACTTGCTTATTGAAATTGAGAACGACTGAACTACTTTATTCAGCTCTACACCTAGATACAGTAGAATGCCTTACTTTCACAACTTAGCCTTTAACCATAAAACGTTACTGTCAACGTTTTTTGCCCGGCTCATCTGTGACCAGTTTCCAGCTATATGTCTCCATCTGCGATCGGCACTCACAGCATAGAGCTTACCACTGCCAGGTGTCCGCGCTAACTGCTCTTTTTGATTATATAACTATCTGTGTTATCTGTAACAATGGTGACTTTGGCTATAACCCTCCAGAGTTCCGTCTTGGGTATCACTTCCGAGTTTTACTTTTGGAATTCTGTCTAATGGGTAACACAGGTTCATAACCCATGTAAGCCGGTATTGTTTGGGTTTATTCTGTCACACTACTCCCTATCGGCTTCGGCCTTGGATAGCCTGTTAATGCAATCACATTACATTGGATTGCTTTAGTGTACTTACTAGGCTATCCCCCTTTTTTTCGTTATTGTTCTCCCATTTTATGACTCATTAAGTCTTTTCTCATGCCTAAAATTCCTTTTCTTCATTTTTCATTTTCCCCATGCAGACTTTATGACTTTCGGCTTAACAGGACCGTCCATTTTCTCCACGATCACCTTTGGAGATTCTTTGCACCATTAATACAAGAGAAAATACTAGTTACAGCTTTCTGAAGGTATTTGCAATACCATGAGATATTTTTAAATAATATTTTTATTTTTTTGCTTCCTTAGATATTCACAGTGGCTAACTGTTGCCTCTTTTAAATTATGAACAGCTTTTCAGCGTATGTTTTTCTCTTCACAGATTATCACTTACTTGCCCTATCGTGGGTCACTCGACTTTTCCTAATTGACCTGACGGTCTAGGTACATTTATCATTACAGTTTAGGGGGCCATCCTTTTATATCTCTAGCATGCTCTAGTCTGTACACGGACACAGCCTGCCAACCTTGAAGCACACTCGCACACTCTTCATTAATCTAGTAGGACCACGGATATTTTCTTTTGCTTTGTAGGACTATCTTGGATTTTCCCTCTAAATTATATTAAGTGGGTCTTTTTATAACCTTTTACCACGCCATGCCTAACCTTTCTTTCTCCTTGTTCACTTGGGCTTTAGACTATTTGCCACTTTCTCTCCCCACTCTTTTGCACAACCTACAGGCCACCCCTTTGTCATAAACTATACTTTCTTCTAATGATGGGTTTCGTTATATACAATGTTTGCAGCCTTGATGAAGTCACCTGAGTGATGAAACACGTGTTGCCTGTATTTGAAGAACTCACTATCTGTTTTGGCTGTATTTCGGAGAACTCACTATCTGTTTTGGGGCGGTCTGCGCCTTCAAATAAAGACACTTTCTTCAACAGACTTGGGACATTGATGCATTCTACATATCCTGTTTACTTTGATTATATTGCTTAGTGGTGTGCTGGGGTAATTTTTTGTTTATAGCTTTTTCATGTTGCTGCCTGACCCAAGGTGACAGATTAGGTGTGAGCTTACAGACTAAAGGTGATTGTAATTGTCATCAAATCCACCAGCACACAAGCTAATCAGGTGCTGGAGCACCGTTTGTTAAAGCAGTGTCAATTGTGGGAAAACCATAAAAGATGATGCAAGGAGAGACTAAGCCAGACAGGCAGACGGACTCACTACTCAGCTCACCTTCAATTGTAAATGCTGGTATTTGGTGATAGAAATGGATTGTGGCACATTTTTTCCAGATCTCTATACTCCTTTCAAAGTCTCTCGGCTTTTACTCACTCAAAACATGAAATAACAGCAACAAAGGCAAGAATTTATTTAGCAGAGCTTTAGGCTTCATCCTAGCCCCAAGGAATTGGACAGCACTCAGCTCTACTTTGTAGATGCACCACACAGGGCCCAAGCTGGTCTCTTGTGATTCTGGCATTCAGTATGTTGAGGTGGAGTTTTATCTTGCATCAATCCTTGGAAGATGGGTATCAGGATCCCGTCACAGGCAGCACATTACACACAATAAACAAATTCTTACCAATTAGATTTGGGAAGTTTCCTTACCTTCAGGAACCTATGCTCTGCAATAATTCTCTGGAAGTAAGCATTGGGTATTTCTTCTCTATGGGACCTGGGGAAAAAAGAAGCCGAAGGGGGAGCATTCACAGGGGAAAGGATGTCCCTGTTGGACTCACAATCCTGAAACCAAGAGTAAATTTATTAGTCTATATGAGGGGTTGAGGCCAAGATTAAAAAAACGATCAGGAGAGTGACACAGAGACAATGGTCTGACACTCTATCCAAAAAGTCTTAAGAAGAAGGGGAAGGGGAATTTCCAACCATCCCTAACAGAGGTTCAACATGTTTCGCGTCTCTATGGTCCAGACGGATCCAACGACGCTTCTTCAGGACCTAATGACTACATACTTCTCCTATAAGTAAGCTATAAAGACTACTGACAACTGAAATTATCAGTTATAATGTATCCAATCACTTACACTCGTCCGACTGTACTATTCCTAAAAGTCGCCCCTCCCTGTTGAGGAACGTACTTCAGTGATTCGGGAGCACGGCTGCGGGTAGGTTCCCCGTGATAGCTAGGAGCGCTCTGAAAGTGTTTTGCGCCTGGCCATTGGCCGATGTGGTCCCATGAAGTACGTTCCTCTTGGTTTCGGGATTGTGGGCCAATTTTATCCTGTAGTGTGACTCTCCTAGTTTTCTCTTCTACCAAACTCACTCTTGGGGTCTTGGCATCATCGAGAAAAGATCTCCGGCAAAGAGCCCCCCTTCGGGGGTGCCCGTCAGACATTGCAGCGCCAGTCCGACGAGGAGCAACTCCGATGATGAAGCATGACACCCAGTTTGGTGTGTGAGGTTTCTTGCTCCTAAAATTTAGGACCCCTTTGTATCCCTTGACTCATCTTTATTTTCCTTCTGGAACAGTGTATTTGGTTTATTTTCATAGTATTAGCATCAGGAGGATATACACTGGACCATTATCCCTCCCTATCCCTCTGTTTATTGTTCAACATATTTTTTACATGCCTCAACAGTAACAAATTGTTGTTTTGATGGGGAAATGTTAGTACCTGCCTTGTTTACCACAGCTTTACCATCTGGCGTCCTAGCCTGGTAACTCCTGAACGGGACTACCCAACTGGGTACTGTTAGGTGTCAAATTAATCATGGCATTAAACCTAATCTAATGTCCAGGTCGAATTGATTGTCACAATTAAAGTTTTGAAACTTTTAGAATGTTGCCACACTATGCCCCAGCTGGCCCAGTAGCATCACATGGGCTCTGTCACCTCCTCTTCCTGAATGACCACTTGAGGTGTTACCCCAAAAGGCAAACTTGAAAGGGGAAGCTGCCTTTGTTGGGCAAATGGTGATAACACTCCCGGACAGGCTGCCTTTTTCCATTTAACTGTGTTGGAGACAGGGACAGAGAGGGAAACCTAGTGCCCAAACTAGTTTTCCTTTGGTGTGTCACCCTCAGGTAGCCACACCTTTCAGATGGGCTGCCAAGGTCCTGCTGACTGAAGAGGGATCCTAACATCATAAGAGTGCTAGATTAGTGCACTCCAGAATACCCAAATGTCACATTTGCAGGAAACACACCACCAGAAGGGAGGAGACATAGTAGCCCATTGGCTAGTGACCCTGTAGTCCCCTCAGGGCCCTTTCCTGGGCTAAATATTGCATCTCTGGCACCTTGCCCCTCAGATCATGTTGGATTTGGAACAAGGACCAAAAAAGGACTGCCATGCTGCCCTTGAACCTGCATGAAGAGAGGATGCACTGTCTGAAGGACTGCACCTGCAGCACCTTGAGCAAGTTAAGTTTGGACTGTGTCTGTGGCTCTTGGTTTTGGGAAAAGTGGATTCCCGGCCCCAGATCAAACCAGTGACTCAAAGTGTCAGTTGGCTGATCGCCTGAAAGGAACTCCAGGAAAAAAAGAGCTGAAGAAGCCCGAACCAACAATTTTGGTGCCACCACAGATGTTTACTGCTGCCAGTCGCTGGGCACACCAGGAGACAAAATCCGAGATAGCCAAACGTTGCAACCACGACTGCCAGGCATGGGAGTGCTATCAAAGTCCAGACTCATCACTCATAAAGGACACTAGCCTTCACCTAAGGATTTCTCCCCAACTGCGGTGCAAGAAGACCAGTAGCTCAGCATCAGTTGGCCAAATACTGCAGCATAGAGGACTTCGAGGGGACCAAACCTGTGGGCCAAAGTCACCCTTCTTCACCTGTGCACTGAGGAATAACCACAAAGGCACCCCCGTTGACTACATGTCAAACAGAGCAACCTTGATCTTCTTTTCTTCTGCGTACCCAGCATCAGGACCCCTCTATTGAGGTCTGTGGCAGTCGTTTTGTAAAAATTTTAACTTGCCTTAAAAATACTCTGATGGTCAGGTAACTGTCCAGTGTATCTTTTCCAGCCCCCTAGACCTCGATCCTGTTAGATTTGGTTGCCCAAGCTGGGCCTGAGAACCCAAACTAACTCTTTCAAACTTTTCAAAAGTTTACAAACTTTTTGTTGACCAATGCTTGTTTGTGGTTACATTTAAAAGTGATAATATCTTCTAAAATGTTTATTTCCTGAACCCTGCAGTTGTTTTTGCTCATCAATGTCACTAAAACTTCATACAACTATACTCTATGTTTAAAAATGTGGTGTACTGGTTCTTTCATGTTCTATGACTTTGTTATTTCGTTGTTTGGTACTGTTGAATGCTTTACACTAAGGCCCATATCTACAAAAATACTTTGTATTTCTTAACGGGGGGAATCACAATTTTGTCACAATTTTGTCAGATTTACAAATGCAAAGCTCCCTTTTCAAATGTACAAAAGGGCTCTGTGACATTGTAAACTGTGATTTCGACCCAGTAGAAAACGCATTTTGTGATTACCAAAAAAGGAAATCAGAAATAGGAATTTCCTATTTGCGATTTACAAACTGTGTGTACAAAGCATTTCCTAAATGCGAAATAAGGATTCAGGAAATGCTATTACCATTCAATCCAATCTAATAGTAACCAGGTGCAATAATAAAAAAGGCACTCAAAATTCAGTTTTTGCAGTGCCATTGAGCCTGAACTCGCCCACTGGCATAGGAGCGCTTTCCACAAGCACCACTTGTGCACTGAGGAATAACCACAAAGGCACCCCTGTTGACTACCTGTCAAACAGAGCAACCTTGATCTTCTTTTCTTCTGCGTACCCAGCATCAGGACCCCTCTATTGAGGTCTGTGGCAGTCGTCCTGTAAAAATTGTAACTTGCCTCAAAAATACTCTGATGGTCAGGTAACTGTCCAGTGTATCTTTTCCAGCCCCCTAGACCTCGATCCTGTTACATTTGGTTGCCCAAGCTGGGCCTGAGTACCCAAACTAACTCTTTCAAACTTTTCAAAAGTTTACAAACTTTTTGTTGACCAATGCCTGTTTGTGGTTATATTTAAAAGTGATAATGATAATATCATCTAAAATGTTTATTTCCTGAACACTGCAGTTGTTTTTGCTCATCAATGTCACTAAAACTTCATACAACTATACTCTATGTTTAAAAATGTGGTGTACTGGTTCTTTCATGTTCTATGACTTTCTTATTTCGTTGTTTGGTACTGTTGAATGCCTTACACTAAGGCCCATATCTACAAAAATACTTTGCATTTCTTAACGGGGGGAATCACAATTTTGTCAGATTTACAAATGCAAAGCTCCCTTTTCAAATGTACAAAAGGGCTCTGTGACATTGTAAACTGTGATTTCTACCCAGTAGAAAACGCATTTTGGGACTACCAAAAAAGGAAATCAGAAATAGGAATTTCCTATTTGCGATTTACAAACTGTGTGTACAAAGCATTTCCTAAATGCGAAATAAGGATTCAGGAAATGCTATTACCATTCAATCCAATCTAATAGTAACCAGGTGCAATAATAAAAAAGGCACTCAAAATTCAGTTTTTGCAGTGCCATGGAGCCTGAACTCGCCCAAGGGCATAGGAGCGATTTCCACAAGCACCAATTTTTTTTCTTATAGATTTAAGGGGGCCTTAGGCCCAGATGTACAAATGGTTTTTCATCTCTAAATTTGTGACTTCTGAATAGCGATTCCTACAGAGTTGTAACAGCTATTAAGAAATTGCAAATTTGGAAGTGCCAAATCATTTGTCCCTATGAGATTAAGACCCATGAGAACGAATGGATTTGCATTTACAAATTAGCAATTTACTAATAGCGATTGTGACTCCATAGGAATCGTTATTCGGAAATCTCAAATTATGTACATTCTATTATAAATTTCCTAAATATCCATTTTTTAGGATCCGCTATTTAGGAAATCCAAAATGGAAGATTTACAAATATGGGGCCAAGTTTGTTTGTTAAGCCTTGATGCTTGAAGCTCCAGCTACCGCAGATTGAGCTAAAGGAGACAAAATTAGCCTGACTGGCCCCAAGACAGTTTTAGCAAATGTATTCCACAATAAGGCCGCACAGCCACATCATGATATAATACACCTGAGTCCACAGAATAAACATTGTCTACTTTCTTGGATTGCAGATTGGTCTCAGGCGATCTTATTGCTAAAGTGACAATGATAGAGGCACAATATTTAAATGGAGTCCTCTCAGGTCATTCCCCATTAATTGAGTGTGATTACCATAGGATCAGCATATGAATTCCCAAATGGGAACAGGACAGAGAGACACTGTCAGATTCCCTCTTTATTTAGCCATCCATAAAGAAATAGTGACACATCTTGAAAATACCTCAGGTTCTACAGACTCTCGAGTAAATGAGCGAGAAGCCATAAAATTTGCCCAGAGGGGTAAATGTATGTGTAAGGCTTTTCATATTAAGTGGTACCTGAAGAACGCGCTCCATGAACATGAGAAAAGGATAGAGGATAAATCAATTACAGAAGTCAGCAGTCATCCATTCTCAGACTACCAATGAATTGCTAGAGGATAGAAGGAAATTAGGGATATACAAGAAAAACTTGAAAAAAGTACCCTTGGGGAGTACCGACAAGGACTTCACAGGGAGGTAGACAAGAATGGGAACTTATTTGTATAGTCTTTAAAAGATAGATTTCCTCAAGATCAATATTTGCCTTTTATCGCCCAAATGAAATAGTGGTGGCACCCTAAAATGGTGTTAACAAATCATGCATCAGAACTTGTTTCAGCTATACAACAGAATGGTGAATATGGAGCATCAGAGGAAATGTATCTGGAAGAGAGCTGACTCCCTTGCTTACAGAAAAAATGATGAAGGTTTTAAAGGAAGAACTCTAATTTGGAGGGAAATGGAGGCAACTCAGGCAATGCGAATGGAGAAGGCACCTGCACGTGACAGCTTTCAGGCTGATTTCTAACAACATTTTGCAGCACATCTTGCAGATAAACCTCTTAATGTATACAATGGGGCTAGGCAGACAGGTATATTGCACAGTTCATTGAGGGAAGATACAATTATTATCATCCTGAAACCAGACAAAGCTCAGAGGGACCCACTGTACAATAGACCACTATCCATGATGAACATGGACACACAATATTGAAAATCGGCCACATAATGTTATGTGGTCACTAATGCATGAAGGTGGCTTAATTCCAGGATCAAGCACAATTAAGCTCAGAGGGAGGTCAGAGAGAATTAGGGGGACAACATCACACATATGGTCTCCATGACTATGGATAGTATTCTAATATTCATAATAATCTTGTGCATCTACTGCAGATGCTGCAGGAGATGAGGAGATTGGATTTGAACTGATTTCAGGTTGAAAAACCATGTGCAATAAATATAGGGCCTGATTACAACTTTGGAGGAGGGTGTTAATCCGTCCCAAATGTGACGGATATACCACCCGCCGTATTACGAGTCCATTATGTCCTATGGAACTCGTAATACGGTGGGTAGGATATTCGTCACATTGAGGACGGATTAACACCCTCCTCCAAAGTTGTAATCAGGCCCATAGTCTGTTCCCTATGTGAAATGTTTTCAGGACGTATCTGGGAAAACTCTCAGAGCAGGGTTTATATTGGAAAAGTGATAATGTCAGGAGCCTTGGAATATATATGGCTCAGACTCTTAAGAAACAATGCCCATATCATGAGGGTAGGCATTTGGAGTCTTCCATACACTTTTGGAACATTGTACTACTCTCTATTATGGACAGAGTTGCAATAGTTAAAATGATGTTTCCTCCCCGTTGCTTATATATAATATAGTACTCATTGTGCATCATTTCTCCATCTATTTTTATGGAAATTGACACTCATAAAATCTTGGGCATGGGCCATGTGAGTAACCCTGAGTGCACAGAAACTGTAACCAAATCATGTAGGGTTGTTGGGTACCTACCCTAAAACTCTATTTTATAGCATCACAGCTAGAACTTGCAGTAATATGGTGTGGAAGAAGAGTTTTCCAAGCGGTACCCTTGGAGGTGAATAGGTCTTAGCTTTGCCTATGAGGGAGGTAACATAATGCTTCATTCCAGTACATTGTGATGCAGACAGGTAGGCCTTAGGAGTCCTCAGTAAAGAAAGTCCTTAGACAACCCCATTCCCTAAGGCCTTGGAAGCATGGGTCTTGAAGCCATTTAAACATTTAATGTGAGTTACCTTGATTTCTTCACGGAGGAATATTTAGTCAATTTCCAAAATTTTTCAAACTATGTAGAATGGTGAGAACAATCTAGATGACCTATCTCAATCCTCCCAGCCCCCAGTAAATAGTTGCTTTCCTCAATTCTAAGGCCCATATTTATACATTTTTTAGCGCCCATATTTATACATTTTTTAGCGCCTCATTGCGTCATTTTTTGACACAAAAGTGGTGCAAACTTACAAAATACTACTGTATTTTGTAAGTTTGCACGCTTTTGCGTCATAAAGCGGTGCAAATGCAGCGCTAAATATCTACGAAGAAAATCAGAGTTACCAAGCGTATTTGTGGAGCTGGTTTGGATATTTCTGACATGATAAGTTAAAAGAAAGAAAGTCTCTTCCAAGACATTGTGAGAACCATAAATGTATTTTAATTGGAATGGCTATGGCCTACAACAAGAAAAAAAACTCCTTCTTCTTTCAAATAAAGGAGGCTTTTGAGAAGATAGGCTGACAGCATGCTTGCATTGGCTTGTTCGGTATAATCCAAGGTGCTCTGCCTTTTAAAATATGTGTTAGTCAGCTCCTCAAAAGCATTCAACAGCATTGATTCAATATTGAATTCAGAGGTTAATCACTGTGATTACTAATTTAAAGTCAGGAAGTATCAATCATTAATCTCCCTAGTGCCACAATGTGGTGCCCAGTTATCCAACCATCCAAAATATAGCTTGGAACAACAACTAAGTTCTAATGGGAAAATTAGCATATTCTTTTGTGCAGTGTGTAACTTAGTAGAACATCATTATACCTTCACAATTAGATTTCAGTAGAAATGATGATGAGTTGAAAAGTGAAATATGTCAATCTGTGTTGGATTTCATGTTTCATTGTGACTTTTTTCTGTGCTTGAATTAAATACATGTACAGTTTAATAACATTTTATAGGATTTTGTAAAGTGTTACTCGACCTCCCCACCTCTTACCGTGGACTTAGCTTTGGGAAGGCAGCATATTTTTTGGGGAGTCAGAAGCAATAGAGCACATGTGAAAACAGAGGTGAAGAACAAGTTGATCTGAAAACCAAGATAGAAAATATCTGCAGAAATGACCAACAATGGGGCTTATTTACAAGCCCATTGCACCACTGTTGCTTCATTTTCTTTTGATGCAGCAGTGGGCCAAAGCAGGCCCCACAGTGCACCACATTTACAAACTGGGGCAATAAGACCACTGCGCCAGTTTGTAAAGCCTTGCACCACAATATACCTGTGCCAGGTATAATGTATGTATGGTATGTGTTCCCACATTTAAAGTCATGCAGAATAGGTGTTGTGAAATCTACAAGATTTTTTCTGCGTCGCTGTACATCTTCACAACATCACTTTTTTAACACCTGCTCAGAGCAGGCATTAGAATGACGCAAGGCTTTGTAGAATGAAGGCATGAATAGAGTAATTTTTTTGACACTCGTCAAGCAATGTGTCATTTTAGTGCCACAGATGAGTCAGAATTTCGGATGCTTTTGTGGATGCTAATAAATATAGTGCTACTACGGTGTCACTAGGGGGACGCAGGGCCGTTCATGAAAACTGTCTGATCGATTCTGTTGTGCCAGTTTGTTCTAAATGAGGCTTATTATGTCCGCATGATTTGATAGCAAAGCCATTTAGAATAACATATCCTTCAAGATAATAACAAAACCCAAAAGAATAGCAAGAGTCTTGATACCTAGGTGAGGAAGACAAAACCATAAAAGTCCACAAAAAGTTTCCCTGCATCTAGATCCACGGTTTTCCATTTGATCGTAAGAAACCTGAATATCTGGTAAACTGTACTTATTTTCTGTCTAAAGCCTGCTTGGAGGTCACTAAGGGCTTGAGTCTCTACTAACCATTCTTTTAACCTTGTCAAAACCTGGTAGCAAAGTATTTTTTGAAGGTTGTCCAAAAGACTGATTGGTCTATAATTCACCGGGACGGTCCTATCCCCTTTTTTATGGATGGGTACAATAATTGCTCACTTCCAGGAGCCGGGATAGTTGCCACTAACCAGAATAGCATTTGATCCCTTATTAACGTACAGGCCCCACACATCGGGGGTCAGATCTAAACAAATCGGCAGGTATGCCATCTAACCCAGGGGCTTTTCCTGGTTTTTGGGCATCTATGGCCATCTTAGATTCCTTAAGAGTAAATGGGGTCAGACTGCCTGAAGAAGAGGGGTCAGATACAGATTCAATATGATTGATGATAGAAACATCTGGCTCATGGCCATACAACTCGGAAAAGTGGCCGTCCAAATTTTCAGGAGAAATATGGCAATCTGGTCTAAAATTTTTGTTTCGTCCATCCAAAGCCACCATGGACCAGAAACGTTTCAAGTGCTTCTCCTTTGCTGCTAACAGCAATTCCTGCCACAATGACTCTTCCCAATTGTTTTTACAAGTCTTCCTTACAGATGCATACTCGCACCTAGCACGAGTTATCAAGTGTCTATCTTTAGATTTAATTGCTTTTAGAAGGCTACACTTGGCCTCCCTGCATTCTTTCCCAAACTACCTGTCGTGGAATCCAACTTCCGGATGATTATTCTCTCTAACCGTTCTGAGGAAAAGCTCTTTCAGGGCAGAAAAAAGATCTGCCTGCAGGGCCGCAACCTCATTTGGGGAATATGGGCAAGAGCCATCAATTAGTTGATGAGTTGATACTAGGGCATGCATTTTTGCCCACAATTTGTTCAAGCTTTTAAAAGAGTCCCATTTCAGGGCATGCTTGTTGGAGGACACTTCTAAAGAAGAGATGGATTCATAATTCTTTTGTGCATTTATTTTAATAAAAAGCGGCCCATCATATGTTACTAAAATTGGGGTGTGATCGCTGTTATATTGATTGCCCACCCTAATATCTTTGATGGCATGCCATATCCTCACATCAATAACGACATAATCTAATATACTGCTATAAGACCCTCTAAAAAACTTGGGTTTTGCAGGGGAATCTGAGGGGAAACGCCCGTTTCCTGAGTGAAGGCCATATGTTATCATGAGATCTATGACTTGAAGAGCCATGTTACTAGATTTGGGCGTTATTTTCAGGGACGAGAAGGGATGAGTGTTCCATGATACATCTTCCAGCTGGGTGACCTCAGAGAAGACAGAGTTTAGTTCCAAGGACACATTAAAATCTCCAGCTACAATAATAAAATGCAATGCTATAAAATCTGACACCAAGGCATTCCACATCTGAATAGTTTTAGACAATTGATTAGGGGGGCCTGGTCTATTGTAAACATTGACACACAATAAACAGAAACTTTGCTTTTGCTGAATTGATAAGGCCAATATGTCATCGGAGTCCACATAGATTTCTCTGAAATTGCCCATCTCTAAGTTTCTTGTCCATGTAATCAGACCCCCCGACGCTCTCCCCGCCGGGACGGGCTCCTTTACAAAATGAGTTAAACCCTTGTCTGACAATGTTGGAAGTAGACCAAGTTTCCTGGAACAGACAAATACCAAATTTATCAATAAATTCACCCCAATCAACATCATCTAGTTTACTACGAATTCCAGCCAAATTTCCTGTCATGAATTTTGGAATTAAGGTCTCTCGGCCTCTAGGGGCCTTCTGGGGGGGGGTAGCAGAATACATGTTGTAACATAATACTCCCTGGATAGTGATTTAGCCGGGGTTACATCAAGTGCTGGAACCAAACTCCTAGGGGGAGAAAGCTCTAGGTCCGGATCACCTACTGCCTGCAAATTAGCAATACGAGGAGATGCACTACTATCCCGAGCAGCTGGAGAAGGAGTCAGTCAATCACTGTCTATAGTAGCAACTGTTTGAGCCGGCACCCCTAGGTTGATCATCTCAGTCAGGTGAACATGTTCCTCCTTGTGGGCCAAAAGAGGAATCTCTTCAAAAGTTGCAAGAGGGCCATCTCTCTTGATTTGGGTTCCATGATCCAGGGCGAGAGAATTTCACCTCAGTCGGGGGTCATTTGCAGGCCAACAGCTTTTGAAACAGATGTTTGAACCATTTTGCAGGGGATTTCATATCTCCATAGATAATAGACCCCTTACCAACTTAGGGGAAGACAGCACTAGCTTTATTGTGTCCCAGTGACCCACCCTCTCTGTGTGACGCTGTGCCGATATTATTCCGATATTACGTCTGAATGGATAATGGAATCACATTGTCTAGTGTGCCGTATCCAATAAGTGACCTTCTTTACAAGTGAGGCACTACCTTCGTGTGCATTAGGTGATAGTGGAGGAACTTTACACATGAAAATTGGGTAACCGCTACATGAGTATTTAAAGGGAGTTTGTACAGTAGTGGGTTCCCATACCATTTTAGCACACGGTCGAGAAGCGGGTGGGGCACAGGGACGGCTCTTGATGCCAAATGGTCTACTAGGATTAATCTGCGATCCTCTATCGCCCTGGGCAAGGTTGCCAGTAAGGGAAGCATTGCTATTCTTCCTAGCACTAAATTCATTTGCAGAAGTGGAGATGGTATTTGTCTCTGCCTTGTGCATGGGTATAGCTTCCCTCACCAAACTATTGGAACGAAAGATGGTTTAAACTTCCTTCAATATTGTCTTCAATTCCTTCACCTCTTCTTTTAGACCAATAATAAGAGCAACCAGTTCCTTTTGGGAGTGGGCTGTAATAGGATGTTGACTTACAGATCGTGGGTTTAAAATAGGGCTTTCTTGTTCATGTGCTTGGTCCTGTGGATCCAGCGGAAGAAAGCGATTAGTGCAGGGAATATCGTGTGCAGTCACACTGCATAGGAGAGGAGTCCCTGAGCATGAATGTGATGAACAAGATCCCCTAGGTTTTATATTTGGACCATCGGCCTGTACTGTTGGTGACCTCAGGGTGACATCACTGATGGAAGAATTTTCTTTGCCCCGGGATCTAGCTGTCAGAAAAGGGGAGAGAGAACCATTTTTCAACCTTTTCTGTGGGTCCCTCTTCTTTTTGCACAACAGGGATTCCACCTCCTCGATCAAAGAATCTATTTTGTCACTTACACAGCTAGAGGAAATGTGCGGCGTTTGGTGTAACTTAGGAATTTTAGTTTGGGCTGTGCCCACCGGTGGACTGCCTTTTGCCTTACGCTTCCACATTTGAACAACCCTGCGCTGCGAGGATATCTGCGGAGCGAGACTAATGGTGCCAGGCAACAGCGCATAACAAGAATAACTCCTGCCTTGAAGCTAAGAGGGATTGCCCAGCCCGACGACGCAGTGCGCTTTAGGCACTCTCGTTCCTGGCTCCACCCCCACACAGAAGCAAAAGGGATCCTGGGACAAGGAGTCCCCCCAGGCAGCACAGCAGTTCTTCACCTGCACTGTGAGCAACACAGTGCGCTTTAGGTGCTTGCGTTCCTGGCTCCTCTCCCCACACAGCAGCAAAAGGGATCCTGGGACAAGGAGTACCCCCAGGCTGCACAGCAGTTCTTCACCCGCGTTGCGAGATGATGCGGTGTTCTTTAGGTTCTCGCGTTCCTGGCGCTGCCCCCACAGAGCAGCAAAAGGGATCCTGGGACAAGGAGTCCCCCAGGCAGGACAACAGTTCTTCACCCCGTTTGAAGTTTGAAAGACATTAAAGGAGGAAAATGATCACGGGCACACCTGAAGTGGAACCCTCAACTTTCAGTGTGAGGGACTTTGACCTTAAACTTTAGGCTGTGATGCTTCCTGATATACCTATGACAGTGAACCCAAGTATGTGATTGGAAAGAAATGTGAATATTCAGAATTGTGTGACACAGGAATGCTTTGTGTCAGAGGAGCACACATTCAACCCAACCATGCTTCGCAATACTGCCAAGCATGGAAGAAGCCTCAGGGAGCCGGGAGGGTAACAACCCAGAAGACTTGCAATCATACATCGGGAAGAGGAAGTACAGCTTCATTGAAGCAAACATCTCCTTTTTTGTCTCCTCAAAATTCCCTTTAGGGAGGAAGGAGACCATTTGGAAATCCATAGTGGACAAAATCAACTGTGTTGCACAGGCAACAAGGACCATTCTGGAGTGCAAGAAGAGGTGGCATGATCGTATGTGCAGGACCAAAGAAAAGCTGGCCAGGAAACTTAAGGCAGCCATAAGGCCTGAAGGAGATCCTGATGTCCAGGAAGAGTTGGATCCATTGGAGGAACAGGTGGCATACTTCATCCCAACAGATTTGGTCACTGGAGTGGACGGGAAGGACAAGACAAGGGACCAAATATTAGCAAACTGACATGCAGCAGCATATTTTGTTGCACTGTGCTGCGCTGCATGAAAGGTAAAGGGCAGCAATGCCCCTCATGTCAAATCATCTGCACATCACTGTCCTTTCCATGGGCAGTACCTACTTTATCAACCTGGTCCAGCCCTACCAACTTTCACAGACCCATGCATGATGTGCGGCCTCAGTTAAGGGATTACCTCTCAATACAGGGATTTCTACTGCCATTTATCCCTTCACAAAACAGGACCACAAGTTACAGAATACAAAGTACAAAACCAGGACTGGAGTAGCACTTTATGCATGGACCTTAGCACTTTGACATACATGACTGTGCCAATGCAGACCACCTTGTACCATCACACTATTGTGTAAGTGGTACTATTCAAATTACCACATGTACAGTTAGTAGTACAAATCCATATTTGACGTTGCTGACCTGATGTGATTGGGGAGGTTGTCCCTTGTATAGACTGCCATGTATGAAAGCACCCTACCTCCTGTTATAATCCTATAGATATTGAGGGGGGTGAGTGAGTGCAAGTGGTGCACAGTGCAGGGTAATGATTTGTTAGTGGAATCATAGATGGTATCTGAGCTAGGTGGGTGTGGGGGATTGGGGCTATGGTCTGGGATACAGAGAACGCAGACGCAGATTTTTTTAACCCTTGGCAGGGGTTTTTTCTTGCTTTATTTTAGGTTCTATGAGAGGGTGAATACAGTGATAGGATAGTATCCTTTCTTTCCTCCTTTTTGTTCTTCTTCTTCCACTCTGTGGGAGACCCGAGGTCTTAAAGGGTTTCTTTAATCTTCTCTCTTTCAGGTGGCGAGTTTCAGAGGTCCTCCCCTTGGTCCACGGATTCCCTCGGAAGAACAACAGAGGATACAGCAGGTAAGTGGGACGATACTTCCTTGGTCTAATGGCTTCTGTGATTAGTGAGGGGAGAGCTGGGGCTGTGAGGGAAGTAGTGAGGGGTTAACAAACTCTACTAATTTTGTGGAGTTTTTCTTTAGTGGAGAAAACTAGGTTTTTGTGAGGAGGAGGGAGGGGGTTTCTCTCTTTGTCTAGAAGTGAGTGGGAGGGTGCCCTGGGTGTCCTTCCCTGCTTCCACCTCCTGTCTTTCCCCACCTTCCCTCTCCCCCTTCCCTTCGTTTCCCTTACTGTTGTTGCCCTTAAAAAGGGCCCGTACCTTGTATAGCCACGACCCTCCTGGGCCATGGCAGGCTGCTTCGTGTCCTCTGGGTATCGTTGTTCCGGCCATCTTCTCTCCGTCGGGGTCCGCTCTCGGCTCCTGTTCTCCTCGTTCGTTTTCACCAGGGAATTCCTTCGGCTCCGGTTTCACCGTGTTCCCCTCTCTCGCGGCGTGTTCCATCTTTAAAGTTCCGGCAACCCGGAAGTCGGGTGCCGATTTCCGTCTCCGCCCCCACGCGTCTCCATGACGACGTGGGCAGAAGTCGGGGAAGGCGTCGGGCGAACGCCAAGTCTGAATGTTTGTAGGCGAGGCGAGCGACGCCCGCCTACAGTGGTTTTTTTGTAATTTTGTGCCTTGTAGGTGTGTGGTTGAGCATCATGAACTGACAGTGCATCTGAATGATGAGGCAATGTAATTTCCAGAGGTGATGAGTGTGCCAAAAGGTAGGCTGAGTAACAGTTTTGCAATGGTTTGTTGGATTGTTGCCTCATGTGTAGCAGGTGTGCAGAGATACATAGTAGAGATCATTGGTGCATTAAAGTCAGCATGTGTTGATGGCCTGGGTGATGGTTGTGCAGGTGTCTAGAGGGAGCTATATGTAGAAGTATCTGATAATGCAAATAAAGTGAAAGCAGGTGGAGGCTATTGTGCCAATTTGTAGTTTTATGGTGAGGTAGGTGTCCAGGACGATGGTCAAATATCTGTGGTGGTTAGAGAGTGAGGGGTTTGGGCCTAGTCATGTGGGCAACCACGCTGAGTACATATGGCAGAATATCAACACTTCTCTCTTGTTGTGTTGCGTATGAGCAATTAATCTCACATAAGGTAGTCAGGTTGATCAATTGCATACATTAACGGGTGGCGTTGGTGCCTCATAAGTGTTAGTGTCTGATCCGGGTGTCATCAGTGTAAGAGATGAATCACTGTCCCTGAGTGAGAACAATGATTGCCAGAAGAGTTGTATACACGACCAAGAGAGTGGGACTGTGTGAAGTGATTTGATGGACTCTGGAGAATAATCCCTTGGGTTCTGAGGGAATGGGGTGAGCATACTAACACTATGCCTACTAACAAATAATAACTATAAAAAATGTGGAATCACCTGCACGGCTGGGCCTTTTTTGCTGTGTGGCTTTTTGGTGGGAAACACTTTCTGATCCCATTTGTGTGCTGATCTGCTACTGCTGTCTGCGACCGTACACTTGTGTTTTGCGCAGATTTATTTTTGGGATCTGACCTGCTTCTACTCTTCCAAAGTTCACTCATCTTTGCCCTTTCATATATACAAGCCACCTTTCTGTAAGCCCTCACTATGCTGCGGATGTGCCGATAATGGTCCCATCTGACCTCAAATGTCCTTGTCATGTCTGGCCATGTTATTTAGGGAGTGAAAGGAGCCACATATTATCTCAATTTGCAAATGTACGCTTCCCTAAATTGGGCTGACATTGTCATGTAATGATAAGTGCCAGTCCAGACCGACACCAATATGGACAATACACCTTCAGTACATGGCAAATTGACACAAGTGAGGTCAGTGTAGGTGTAAAATATGAACATTTTGTCACAATATGGTAACAAGCATATCACTGATAACAATAATTGTAACTCATGATGATATGTCAGTAGGAAATTGTGACCATGGTTCAGATATGTACACGTTTGGTGTTGGTCTAATACCATTTGGGGGGGGAGATGGTCAAAAACATACATGACCAGTGATAAGGTAAGTTAGTCCAGCTTGTGTGGTTCTGCATTGCATTATGTTTCACAAGGCAGCATACATTGCCTGACTTTACTTACTCTGTGGTAGCCACTGTATAGAAGGAGTATAGGTGTCTCACTTCCGACAAGACTACTTTTGAACACCTCTCCAAATTAGCTTCAGTCAAACACATTGAAAGCTGATGACCCATCTCGTAATCTGATGTGCCTAAACCATGAGAACCTTTATATTTTCACTTTTCTGTACACCAATTCTCCCTGGGCTGCATTTATCAGCACACAAATGAAAAAGGTGAATGCATCTCATGAGTGTGTGGACAAGAACTATGTTGTGTATAATGCAGTGACCCTTGCACCATGATGAAAAGGTGCCAGGGAGGCAAAATTACCCCACCAATAAGTAAGCGCTGTAATGTCCTATATCCTACTAACACTGTGCATTCCTGCCTGTTAACCTTTACACAGAGCTGCAACTTGACTTCCCACCTTGCATTGCATGAATGTCTCACAGAAATGGCACATAGGGGAGATATGGGGCATTAGGCTGGCATATTAAATGCCAAAAAATGTATATAATATTGCATTTGTCCAGCTGCCCACACTAAGGCCAATGTCACTGTATATATGCATTGAGGCCTCATAGAATAGCATAAATATAAGAACCATGAAATTTGCCCAATTTGCATAAACAAACACGTCACTGCGATATACAGGCTGACCTCCAGTTCAACCATGCTAAGCTACAGGACCAGCACCCTGCCATGTGGACATATACACTCACAATGTGCAACAGTCAGGCAGAGAGTTAATGATTTGAACAACACCATGAATCAATATAGTAGCACCCATACATCTCTGCAGCCTCCAGGGTATCAGTGTAATTATTCCACTGTCACTCCATTACACATAGGTATGACATGGACTTCTGTGAGGGAGGCTCAGTCACCCTAAGGCAGGCTTACAAGCACCATGCCTTAGGTGAATTTTTCCATACTACTCAAAATGTACTCACACCTTTACAGATACACGTTGAGATGTAATTTGTACCCTTTCATGGGCCTAAATCATGATCTTAAAAATGTTTGGGTTGTCACTGTCATATTCCCAGCATCTATCAGTAGACTAATGCTTGGAATGTGATGGCTACCCTGCTGACACTGTCCTCCATGTTTTTAATATATCCCTTTAGATTTGACAGACAGATGCAGGCTCAGGTATGAGTTCCCCATATTTCAAATGTAGATTGGCAGGAATCTTTACCCACACCTATCTTCAGCCACACAGGAATTATGTTGTAGGACAGGTCAACGTTATGCAGCAGGTTTGAGTATTCTTGAAACTCATCAGTACCAGTTTCATACACCAAATAGCAATAGGTAACAGAAACATGACCAGACCAGAAGTCATTCCACTTTGTAGCAACACCTGTTGATATTTTTGTTCACTTTTGTACTGTTAGATGTAGGACCAAATTTGCTTGTGGTGAACACCTGCAGGTTAGGAACCAGATGATGGATCATGTGCCAAGTGCATCAAAACTATAACTATGCAAACATCACCACAGATGCATGAATGCATAATTCCCGTGTGCCCTGCTTATATTGACCCTACATTCACAATAGCATGCCTCCTTGTCAATTCAAAATTAATCTGTGTACCTATTCTGTTGGGTTGCCACACTGAATGCCATTTCTTTGTAGATGATGAATGCCTCCCCATATAGATCACACTGTTACAACTATCATGGATCACACACAAACATCCAGAGCTACAACCATGTACACATTAGACTTCCTTGCCTTATTAGGATCCCTAAAATGTCCACTTATCACTGGGTAAAAGGCACAAGTCCACCTACAAGTCAATAACTTAGCCAAACAATTGTAAATAGTGCTACAACACACAGTTCAGATTATTAAATAAACACTATGACA
Organism: Pleurodeles waltl; assembly: GCF_031143425.1. Lineage (NCBI taxonomy): Eukaryota > Metazoa > Chordata > Amphibia > Caudata > Salamandridae > Pleurodeles > Pleurodeles waltl. The sequence goes on from NC_090447.1 coordinate 921,543,777, forward strand.
GCACACTTTATTTTCAAATACCAAAACCCTTAACACACATATCTTTACATTGTATTGATATGTAATGCAGAAAGTCACCTGGTAGGGCTGACCTGGCTGGAGGTTAGAGAACAGAGTATCTAACATCAGATGCCTGAAGCATGCTTCATCGTGTGATATTTTACGTACTGCTTCCCAGCATCACCTCAGGCTCCCTTGCACCACAGCACAAGTGTGAGACCATTGCCACTATGCAAAAAGAAAGTTGTCTTGTGATGGGAAAGACGAGGAATGCAATGTAAATTTTAACGATGATGAATTCCTGCCCTTTCACTTTGAGTCAGCAGAGCAATGTAACTTGCTGTGCTATTCTGTGTGCACTGGTGATAAATGTGTCACTTGGTACATACATACTATCCTTATCACACAGACAAACCTCATATCATGTGCAGTTTGGATGTTGATATGTGATGGGAATTTTGCCAGAGGCTCAGTTTGACTGACATAGTCAAAAACAGCAATACATTTTGTATCCCATTAAATTGACATGCAAATATATTCATCAGGGTGTGTTCTTGTTAAATAGTGTACATCAGTATTGTAAAGGCATGCTTGCCATCACTTGTCACCAGGAGTGCTTGTTCTATATCACACAAGACCAAATGTCTGACAGGTGTGCTGCTTAGTATGACCCTTTGACACTTCTGACAATGGGTACCACTCTATCATGATTTGTGTGTCACAAGGTATATACACATAGCAGCTACAGTTTGGAGCACATTTACCAAGAAGTCATGCAGCGCTGGCCAGCAAGCAATCTTGCTGTGCAGTGATGTGTGACATGGAAAGGACAAGGATGCATTGTATCTAACATTGTACGGACCATTTCTGGCACTTCCCAACACTGATGCACACAGTGCTTCTTAGCAGCAGTGCAGACCCCTTTGCTACATGGGCACACATAGAAAGACAAACAAATTTGCAATTTAACATATATCTCTTTGTTCTCCATCACCTTCATTTTTTGGCCATCCCCTGGTCTATCTTGTATATTAAGCCTGGGAATGTGTCAAAATCCCTATGTGTCGAACAGGAACACTCATGCACAACCATTGAAATACCCCCCTGGGGCGGAATGAAGCAATGCAGCAATTTATCTTTTGTTGCAATACACTTGATTTATCAAACCACTCTGATGCATACAAAGTGGCCTTGTGTTGCTTGATAAATTGCACTTTAAGGGTTGCATCGCATTGCACTTGAAGCTTGTTACATGTTCCAAAATCCATGCATCCCATTAATAAATCAGCACCTTTGGCGTTAAAGTTTTGCTTAACTAATATAGCAATATCAGAACGTGCATATGGTATATCAATATATCCCAATAGGGTCTCCAACTTCCAAACCCAGCAGGACCACCAGGTCGGCCTCATGGGATATCACATCTGGCCACCAATGCTTCAGCTGAGATACTGTGCGCTCCTCTTCATACACCTGGTACATGTGCCATCACACTCCCTCTCATCAGTCTCTTCAGTCTTTGGGAGGATACCCCTGACTGACCTTGCTCCCGGAGGCCACCATGTGTGGCAGGAAGTGCATAACCAGACAAATAATCCTGCAACCTCTCCCTTTGTATAGTTATTTTCCCTATTCTTCCCTAACATGACCCTCTCCCTCCTCAACACACCAAACCAAAAATAAAACCTAAACGATTAACTATCCCTAACATAGAAAACCCCCCAAAATGACAAACACCCAACAATACAAATTACTACACAATCACACAAAAAATACACACTAAAGAGAAGACAAGGACAGACAAGACACTGACTAGACCTTAAACTGCAACACCTTCACCAAACACTCTCACAACACCACCAACAACCAGCTCCAACTAACAGATGGTAACAGAAAGTGAAACTAAGGGTCATTTTTACACTCTGTTTGTGTCGAATGTGCATCAAAAATGTTGATGCACATTCAGCACAAACCTTGCCCCATATTTAAACTTTAATGGCCGGCCCCAAGGACGTCAGAATTCCACTGTGTGCGTCATTTTTTGGAAGCGAGAAACTGCCTTGCATTAATGATATGCAAGGCAGGCGTTCCCTTCCAAAAAATGACTTTAAGGCCTGTGCGCCTTACTTATACCCCAGCGCCATTTTGATGCACAGGAGGGGGTGGGCCTTAAAACACGGCGCACAGCCTGATTTGCACCGTTTTTTAATGCCTGGGTTAGGGCAGGCGTTAAGGGATCTGTGGGCTCGGAAGGAGTCCAGAGGTGCCCTCCCCTGCCCCCAGGGACACCCCCTGCTACCCTTGCCCACCCCTGGCGGACACCCATGGATGGGGGGAACCATCCCAGGTAAGTAAAGGTAAGTTCAGGTAAGTATTTTTGTACGTTTTTTTTTAGTGGCATAGGGGGGCCTAATTTGGGCCCCCCTACATGCCACTATGCCCAATGACCATGCCCAGGGGACAGAAGTCCCCTGGGCATGACCATTGGGCAAGGGGGCATGACTCCTGTCTTTGAGATGTGCAAGTAAGTTTACAATTCATCAACTTCATTGTAGTAATGAAGCCATAGATCTGATTTGCAATGAACATTGTAAGCCGCAAGAAGTCTGTAGTTTGGATCTGTAGAGCTATCCTTACTTTTAAAACAAAATGGTACCCTGTCCGAATTCAAATCTGAAAAATTTAGTAAACATACAACAATAATGTAATTCCTGTATTATAAAAAATTTACAAACTCACTCGTAGAATCACAGCATGTGGTAAAGTTGTGAAGCAAATGTGCACATGTCACTTTTCCTTAAAAGAAAATAGTTGTTCCTGTGGAGTACCCTTGGCTCTTACAGTTTCAAAACATATGAGGCAGTACCCTTCCCATTTTGGAAACAGCTTTACTCTTGCTGCAGACAACACTGCGTCTGTTCTTAAAAGTATATTCGTCCATAAAATTAAGTTTATAGCCAAATTTGCCTTAGTTATACTGACCAGAAATTCATGAAGAGATTTCTGAGATAGCTTTCTATGTGAGGAGATTGTGAAATCCATAATAGCTAAACTACACCTAAATGTAGATTTAAACATTCAAGAGTAACTTTACTACTTTTTGTGAATAGCCCCCTAAGTTCAGCCCACAAATGTAAAATTCAACCAGTCCTTATTTTTTCAATGAGGATTCAGATTTTCGTTTTGCAAGGTGTGTCTTGGCATAGATGGAGACAGAAATGGCAAATGATTAAAGTAGGGACTGATCCAGAAACGTTAAGGATACATGGGGTCCTTGGAGTTGCTACTATGGCCTACGTGAGATGGAACTGGTGATCATTCACAATGTGACCATCTTGACGATTAAGAGGAATATTTTCACTTTTTGGACACTCCGGCAGCACATAGTGCAGACCCATATCTATGAGGCCACACAAAGCCACTTTGCGTGGTTTTTCATTTTCTCATATTTATATGGTGTTAGGCAACACATTGCAAGACGCTGCGTTGCCTTACACTGCATCAGGGGGGCATTCCATGGGTGTTGTGGTGGATTTTCCAAAACAACATGGGACTGCATCAAAACCTTGTGCCTCCCCAGGGCAGGCACAACAAGGAGAACATTGTTATTTCTCCTAATTTTTCCCTCTTTCTATGTGTGCTGCATTCTGCACATAGAAAGAAGAAAACACCTCCCAGGATTGTTTTTCTAAAGGAAGGTGCACTTTCCTTCACAAAAACAATCCTGCATGCAACACGTGCCTACATTGGCACTAGGTAGCAAATTATGTGCCAGCACAGGGGGGAAGGATAGAAATTCACTCTGTCCTGTAAATACAGTGCATTTCTGTCCTTTCAAATTGGCATAGGGCACTGCAACAAAAATACTTGCAGCACTGCACTATTCCAATTTGTGGTAAATATGTCCCTCAGTGTTTATTTGAAAATGCACCAGCTGTAGTGCCTTAGGACTGTGTGCACAGGGTCCCCGTGGCATTGGGTGGACTCAAGGAAGGGATTACAAAATCAATCTGGGAGGTGGTAATGTGTGTTCTTTAATGGTTAAGCAATAGTGAGTAGTAGGTTGAATGTTGCATGCTGATGAACAAAGACGTTGAGTAAGATCTCCTTGTGTGGCGTATTTTTGTTCATGCTTCTGCGATAGGGAGGATGCAACAACTTGCAAGGAGTGTGGGATACAGGCCTAAAGAACTGCTCTCCCTCAGACTTTGCAAGGGGAAAGCTAACTGCTCGTATGTGCCATGTGTGCCCCGAGCCTGTGCAAAGAAGCCTTCAAAGTAAACAAACAGATGAGCAACCAGGGCACTCCACAATTAATAGGTCCAAGATGCATAAAGTTGCATAAATATTTTAATTCCTTGTGTTGGAGAAGACGAAATAATGTTCAAGAGTATTACATATCCATCTGAAGGCATGTAAGAGTTCAGAAACAGCCAACACGTGTTTCGTCCTCAAGGACTTTTTCAAGGCTGAGAACAAAGACAAATGGGCATTCTTACAAATAGTATCACTACCATCCGGTAGGAACATTTAACAGTGAAACAGCTGCTTCAAGTTAAAATAAAGGCAAATAAATTTTGCAAATGGTGCACATTCCTTCTAACATGCACAGATTAGACCAAAGTAGAGATATTCCCATTGTTAGCGCGTTACACCAGAAGACATAACACCCTGCATGGAAATGGTGAATATATGAAAAAGGTGGGACCAAGGTCATAGTGATAGTGAGTAAAAGTGTCAAGAGCCACCACGTGAGAATTAGGTGCAAACAGAAGTGATAACTTGCATTGAGAATAAAGAACGATGGTGTTCCAATGTGCCATCAACCATAAGTACACGGTGGGAAAGACGCAGCCCGTGGGAGCAATTGTTTACCTCAAGCGCTCAGTTTGATTAAAAAGAGTATAGAGAGTACTTCTGTTATGCCTCGCTTGTAGTATTATGTCTATGAGAGAAATCCAAAAAGAGACAAACTGTAATAGTGGATTCTTATTACAAAAATGAGGAGCATAAGTAAGGGGAAGCGGAGGGCAAATTGAAACCTACCAAAGGTTGTAACGTAGTCCCTTGTGATACAGGAAAATATAAGTTTCCAAGATTAAGGAAATGTACAGTGGTGTGTGTCCATGTTGCAACAAAACCACTGATATGACGGTCCAATGAGACCCAGCCTGTGGAGAGTATGCATAAGAGATAAAAGACTCATTAGCTACATTCTATACAGAGAACCCACAGTGGTTGAGAACACGTACTATGCAGTATCTTCCTATGAATATGAAACAATAAAGAGCCCTCGATTGACTCTGATATAGCTATCCAGCCTGACGCAGTCCGGGGACCCAAGCTCAAGCCCAAAGCTGGTACTTCCAGAAAGAGCAGATTCAGGTGCAAAGCGAGAGCTGCCTGAACAACACATATTCTCAATGACAGGAGAAAAAGGTGTTAAGTACACAGTAGCCACTTTTCTAAAACCTCCTTCTCCATTCATTACGGCCGAAAAGCAGAATATTTGCACCAGATAGACCACATGGATCGATAATGCAATAATGTCGTACCGTCAAATCAAAGAAACATTAGGAGTTGAGTTCAATATGGTGCTGAATATCAAATATGAAAGGTCCATTTCCAACCAAGTGAGACAACAAGTTGGTGAGACGATGGATGAATTTGTTTAGAGGCTTGATGTTCTCATGATACATTACAAATGTAGTGAATTGAATGATGAGGAAGCCATTGGCCTCAGAGTCATTGCTAGCTCTTTGTTGGACTCATTCAGAAGATGCATGTTGTGAGAGACTCTTAGGACTTGATTTAGCAGTCAGCGGTCAGAATGCTATGTCACAATTGTGACTGGTATCCCATTTGCCACATTACAATCCCCATAGGATAGAATAGGATTGTAATACAGAACATGGTATATCCGTCACAATTGTGAAAGAGTAACCCCCTCAGCTGACATTTAAATCAGGCCCTTAGTCTAGAAAAAGTACTGATTGATTCCAAGGCTTATGAATGAGCAGATCTGCAAGCTAACCAACATGGACTCAGGAACAGCAAAAGGTGTATCAACTTTGGTCATAAAAAAGTAGACACCAACACTAAGAGGATGCCTGCAACTTGCCATCCTGAAAGAAAGAAAGACTGGATTTTTATTTCCACAGGAAAATAAATGTCCAGCCATCAGACAAATATGAAAAGTGTGTAGAAAAGAGAACCACTTCATAATGGTTTCCAAAGCAAAAGAGAAACCAATTGCATTACAGCAAAATTAGAAAATGTCTGCCAGAAGGTTCCATAAGCATTTTTGCCACACCTACAAAGATAAAAAGCAACCTCAATTGTGTCAGGTGGAAACTATACAAAGTTGAATGTCACCAAATTCATCCTGCAGGAGTTTCTTGATTTCACCATCAAGCGCTAGTGAAGTGGGTGATTGTGCAATGATCATAGATGAAACAGAGCAATATGCACATGTGGGCTTTGCTGCTTGCAAAGAAGACAAACAAACACCAAAAATAAGTAAATTAATGACATAAAAGAATTCATATGGACATTGCCCCAAGATCAAACTGAAAGTCAATGTCTGTTCAGGCCCTAATCCATGTTCTTGAAGGTACTTCATCTAGTGTATTCCTGCTCAGTTTTGCAACTACTGCTGACATGAGACTGATAACTTTAAATTACAACCTAAATACACAATCTGACATTGTGAGTCAGTTCCCATCTCTGTTTCATAGGCTAGGAAGGTTCAAAACAATGAAAGTGCAACTTCACACCGATGAAGGCATATGAAATGTTGCCCAAAGATACCGCAGAATAGCATTTCATCTACAAGAAGCATTCGTGAAGGAACAGGAATCCTTGGTGAAACACAACATTATCAAGCACTCTACTGATCCCACACCATGGGTGTCTCCCATGGTGGTAGTGTCAAAAAGGACAATGAAGGCAAGGTGTGCATCTGTGCAGATCTGTACCACGCGTACAAAGCAATCAAGAGAGAGAGGGAGAGACATCATGGTCTGCACATTGCAGATATGATCACGTAGATGAATGGAGGCAAATTCTTCTCCCATCTTGACCAGAATATGAGATACCATCAACTTAAATTGGAAGAAAACCGCAGGTACATTTCCACTTTTTTGACTCCTGTTGGTTTGTTCAAACACAAAAGATTGAGCTTTGGAGTGCCATCTGCCGGAGAAATATTCCAAGGTGTTATTCATAGAATAATTGAGTCTGTTACACATATCTTTATTTATAATAATATTCTGGTATTTGGCACAAGGGAAGGAGCATGACAAGGCTCTTAAACACAAGTATAGCAGTTTCTTACAGATGCAGGTCTCACATTAAGTGGTGAAAAGTGTGAATTTCATAGAACAAAACTCAAGTTCTTTGGGCATGTATTTTCTGACGGAGGGGTACCTCCTGATAAATTGCCAGCACTATCAGCCACCAGCCCTCCGTAAGATGGCACCATGGTATCTTCCTTCGTGGGCATGGTCACCTATTGTTCAAGATACATTTGCAGCTTTGCCACAATGAATGCCTCATTGCAAGACATGACAAAAAGATATGACCAGTTCCGATGGTCAGCTGAGTATAACCACATCCGCAAAAGTATAAAACATGCAATAGAAAATTCTACTGAGACTGCTGGAAAAAGAAAGTCTAGCTGTACTATTGGCCTGTGAACATTTTCATGTGTTTTTATACGTAAAGCATTTCACATTCATCACAGACCAACAGATGTTGAACACCATTTTCAGAAATTCGAAAGCCAAGAGGCTGACTCACATTGAAATGTGGGGGTTGTGTTTACAAAAGTACAACTATACTATTGTGCACAAGTCAGGCAACAATGAAAACCCTGCAGATTATTTCCAATGAGTACGCCTACAGAGGCAGAAGATCAACATTGAAAGCTGCTGAGGAACATATCAATCTCATAGCAAAGTGTAGCATTTCTGCAGCTCTGTCCATCAAACAGATCATCGCCAACCACAAATTAAAAAAATGTCATGCTTGCTCTCAAAAGCATCATTCAGCACAATCATGGAGAGAAAGCATTCAACCTCTCAGTGACAAAGTTGCATTTGAAAAAATATGTAAATGTTCAAGATGAACTGTCTGTCACTAAAGAAGGCATTGTGCTAACAGGATCCCAAATTGTCACACCTGTGAATCTAAGACAGTAAGTCATTGAACTTGCTCATGAAGGACATCATGGCCTTTTAGCTGCCAAGAGGGCCTTGAGAGATTGAGTGTAGCTCCCCTGCCTGGACAAGAAAGTTGAGAGGGAGTTAAAGGAGTGTCATTTATGCAAATAAGTGTCTCCTAAGGGGACACAGCATCCACTAACTATGTCTGATCTCATGTGGGAAAGAATAGTCATAGACTTTTTGGGCCCCTGTTGAATGGACACAATCTTATGGTGGTCATCGATGAACATTACCATTTACCTCTGGTGGAGAATGTGTCTTCAACTACTCAGGACAGGATCATTGAGTGGCTGGACAACATATTTGCAGTGTGGGGCATCCCGCACACTGTCAACTGTGACAATGGTCCACTGTTCAACAGCAAGGAGTTTAAGTAGTTTCTAAATAGACTCATTCTCGAACACCAGAAAAACACACACTTGGGGCCTCAAGCCAACGGTGTCATGGAATGGTTTATGAGCACCCTGAAATGAGTGATCCAAGTGCATTGATGGAGGGAATTGAGCTGAGTCAGGTGTTATGGCACACCCTCTGTGCTTAATAGTTCACCCTCACTCTACCACTGGTGAGAGTTTGGGAGAGCTATTAGAACCAGGTTACCACAGTGGACCCACGAGTTAAATTTGAATAATGGCAAGGTTTGTGCTATTGACACTGCTTAGAAATGCCAGATGAAGAAATCTGCTGATCATCGTCATTGAACTCAGGAGATAGCGTTCAACGAGAGTGGTTTGGTTCTCGTCAAACAAAAACTTAAGCGAAAGACAAATCCTCCATTAGATGCTGAACCTTTGAATGATGTGAAGCACAAGAGACACATGATAACAGCGCATCATCCCAGCAAAACCATCACAAGGGACTCACCACATTTCAAACATCTGTCTTGCTGATCATCTGTTCCTGCAAACTCAGAGGAGGCTATTCCACCTGAAAGCTCTAATCAGATATTATACCATCTAACCTCAGGGTCCACCCCAGGTACAACTTAAATACCTCATGTCACAGTGTCTAGCCAAACGGTGCAAGCAGCCAGGTGGCTGATAGAGGAAATGTAATGCTGGTAGTTGTTCATGTTTTTTTTTATGTCTTTTTGTTTCACAATGCGGGGGGAAGGAGTATTGTCTTAGGACTCTGAGTGCTAGGATCACGTGGCTTGGGGTGGACTCAAGGAAGGGCTTATGCAATCAATCTGGGAGGTATTAAGATGTGGGCTCTAACAGTTATGTGATAGTGAGTGTAGGAAAGTACCATCTTGCCTGGCATGTTACCCCCATTTTTCCATGTATGTCAGTTTATTTTTGCCTGTCTCACTGGGATCCTGCTAGCCAGGACCACAGTGCTCATAGTGTGTGGCCTGAATATGTATACCTGTGTAGTGGCTAACTGTGTCACTAAGGCTCTGCTAACCAGAACCTCAGTGCGTATGCTCTTTCTGCCATTACATTTGTCACTATAGGCTAGTGACCACTTTTACCAATTTCAATTGCCACACTGGAACACCCTTATACTTACCTAGTATATGATACCTAGGTTCTCAGGGTATTGAGGTTCCTGGAGATCCCTATGGGCTGCAGCTCCCATAGGGAGCTCAGACATACCTTTAAACAGGACTGCCATTGCAACCTGAGTGAAATAACGCACATGTTTTTTCACAGCTATTTTCACAGCTATTTTCACTGCACTTAAGTAACTTATAAGTGACCTATATGTCTAACCTTCACTTGCTGAAGGTTAGGTGCAAAGTTACTGAGTGTGAGGGCACCCTTGCACTAGCAAAGTTGCCCCCACGTAGTTAAGGGCCATTGTCCAGGACCTTGTGAGTGTGGGGACACCATCACACGCATGCACTACATATAGGTCAATACCTATATTTAGCTTCACAATGGTAACCCGAATATGGCCATGTAACATGTCTAAGATCATGGAATTGCCCCCCCATTCCAAATTTGGTATTGGGGAGCACATTCCATGCATCCATGGGGTTCCACTATGGACCCTCAGTACTGCCAAACTAGCTCTCTGGGGTTTTCCCTGCAGCTACCGCTGCTGCCACCCCACAGACAGGATTCTGCACTCCTGGGATCTGGGAAGCCCAGTCCCAGGAAGGCAGAACAAAGAATTTCCTCTGAGAGAGGATGTTACTCCCTCTCCCTTTGGAAATAGGTGTTAAAGGCTGGGGAGGGGTAGCCTCTCCCAGCCTCTGGAAATGCTTTGAAGGGCACAGATGGTGCCCTCCTTGCATAAGCCAGTCTACAACGGTTTAGGGACCCCCCAGTCCCTGCGCTAACACAAAACTGGACAAAGGAAAGGGGAGTGTCCACTCCCCTGTCCATCACCACCACAGTGTGTCCCAGACTTCTGCCATCTTGTTTCCAGAGGTGTGAGGGCACTCTGGAGGCCTCTGAGTGGCCAGTGCCAGCAGGTGACGTCAGAGACCCCTCCTGATAGGTGTTTACCTGACTAGGTGGCCAATCCTCCTCTGAAGGCTAATTAGGGTCTCTCCAGTGGGCTTTTCCTCAGATAACAACTTGCAGGAATCCATCAGAAAAAGTAGCCAGAAGATTACCAGCGACATTGTAGTGCCTAATCCTGCCAGCTTTCACAACTGTTTCCTGGTGGTGCATGCTCTGGGGGCTGCCTGCCTTCACCCTGCACTGGAAGCCACAAAGAAATCTCCTGTGGGTCAACGGAATCTTCCCCCTACTTCAGCAGGCACCCAACTTCAGCTTCACCAGAACTCTGGGACCCCTCTCATCCTGACGAGCGTGGCACCTGGAACACATGTGGTGGACCCAAGTGTCCCAGACTGTCCAGTGGTTCAACTGTCCAACTTTGGAAGAGGTACTCTTGCAGCTAACAAAGCTTGTTTATGGTATTTTGCCAAGGAAACACATCTGCATCCTCCAGCACACTGTGGGACATCTTCTTTATGAAGAAGAACTTCCTACCTCCTTTCGTTGTTACAGAATCTTCAGCTTCTTCTAACCGGAGGCAGCCATTTTGCACCTTCATCCTGGGTTTAGTGGGCTTCTGCCCCCTGGACACTTTTGTGACTCTTGGACTTGGTCCCCTTCTTTGGCAGGTCCTCAGGTCCAGGAATCCGTCTTCAGTGCTTTGCAGACTGTTGTAGTCTTTGCAACATCCTTTATCACAACTTTAGTGTGTTTTAGGGGAAATAGTAGTACTTTACTCCTACTTTCCAGGGTCTTGGGGTGGGGTATCTTGGACACCCTTAATGTTTTCTTACACTCCCAGCGACCCTCTACACACTACACTAGCCTAGGGGTCCATTTGTGGTTCACATTCCACTATCTTAGTGTATGGTTTGTGTTGCCCCTAGGCCTACTGCAACCTATTGTATTCTTCAGTTTTTGCACTACTTTTCTGACTGTTTTAATTACCTGATTTGGTTTGTGTGTATATTTTGTGTATTTTACTTACCTCCTAAGGGGGTATATCCTCTGAGATCAATTTGCCACATTGTCACTAAAATAAAGTACCTTTATTTTTAGTAACCCTGAGTATTGTCTTTCTTATGAAATAGTACCTATATGATATAAGTGGTATAGTAGGAGCTTTGCATGTCTCTTAGTTCAGCCTTGGCTGCTCTGCTATAGCTATCTCTATCAGCCTAAGCTGCTAGAACACTACTACTCTACCAATAAGGGATACATGGACCTGGCACAAGGTGTAAGTACCATTGGTACCCACTATAAGCCTACAGTGAGAAGTTAGTTGAATGTTGTACACTGATGAATAAAGGTGACTACAAGCTCCGTGTGTTGCATGTTATTTTACATGCTCGCAGTCTGGGAAGGACATGATACCTGTTATGTGGCAAGGTTCCCCCAGATAAGAAACTTTAAAAAAACTAGCACCTATAATTCTCATCTTTTCATAGATGCATGATTTTTGTTTAACCACAATTTGTTTTTACCAGGCTTAGAGTGGGGCCATCTAGTCTATATTTAAATTTCCAGGATTGGGTCTGGATCACCTGCTTATATGCCAGGCATGGTTTTATCCCTGGAAAATATTCCATCTTAGTTTTAGGAGGAATGGCGCATCTGTGCTGTATTTTTTCAATGTGATTTCGATTAGGGATTTTCTTTCAAATCATAGGCAATTGCAAAGGATAGGATTGAACCTTGTTGATAATCAAGACAAAAGCAGAACACTTTTATTGTGAATTTATTAAAAAGAAACACAGGCACTACACATAATGCAGATTACATGGAGAACATGCATACATTAAACAAGGGATCAAATAAGGAACACCAGTATTTAGTTGAGCATATTTTCATTCCAAACAAAGTCAAGGCCTTATGGCTTTGCAAAAGATATAAGATAAAAAATAAACATAGACAAAAAGAATCATGGGAGATAGGTAATTGAGAATTATGCTATTTTCTACATGATAAAAAAAAGTCCATACACATCCATATAAAAGTGTGGGTCACCATGAATTAATGAACACTGAAATTCTGATCATGCCCTATCAAACTGTCATAATTTAGGCTTTAGTCTTTAAGTTATAAGGATGACCTTTCCTAACACATCTATTACTGTGGGATGTGTGTAACAGGTACATGAGCTACATACCATTTATAATAACAAAGTGATGCCATTTTGTATATAAGATACATTCTTTTCATTCATTATTTTTTAGCACTGCCAAGGGACAAATCACCATGACTGAAAATGTTGAATCAACAGTCATAAGATGATGACGTTTTCAAGAAAAGAGTTTCATTGAAAAAGGACCATTCAACACCTATGAGACCTTAAATGCAGCTGAACAGAACTTTAAAAACTATTTTAAACTAAAAACAAGATTTGTCTTTGTGGAGTACTTTAACATATATTGAATGCATGGCAATAACTATCTGAGAAACTAGAATATATCTTGGTTAGGTGATTCTGAGTTAACTGCCAATATTGTATATTGTTATACCATATTTTGCAAAGGACATAATGGTCACATTTACAACAAAGCCGTCATGCTCCCACCCAGCCTTAAAATCCTAAAGAGAAACAAGCACTGCATCAGAGACATTTGAATAGAGAACTTACATTGTTAAATAGTTATTAAATCCTCATGCATCTCCATTTTAATTTACATTGGGCTATCATTTTCTTTTCACTGAAGATCTTGCAGATCTTGTGCTGTCAGACAAATTATTTTCAGACAAAATCCTTGTTTGGGTGAATCTAACCATTTGGAGGACATCTTAAGTAGCAAACAGCATAAAAACTGAAAATAAAACATAAAAAATCTCTAAACCTCCCTCAACAGATATTTTTAAAGAACCAAATTCATTGGCTGAGTGAATCCGGTCTTCAATTGTGGAATGCTCACTTCAAACATAACTGGGGTACCATACTCCAAGATTATCCACTCGCTGATTGTTTTTAACATAAAATCTAATTGTAAAAAGTAGAACTTAAAAAAATAAAAATTCAACAGACAAGACTGTTAATACGTAGCTTCTGTCAGAGCAGAGCTAGCTATCATGAAAAGGTTGAGGCCAGGTGGAGGTTACAAATGGAAAGACGTTAGAGAAAACCCAAACACTATCCTTCAAAGAGTGATATAATGAAACTTTGAGTCAATGTCATAAAACCATGAAGCAATTCATGAAGCAAGCCAAGAAATCCAGGGGTCAAACTAGACAAGTTAATGATATGTGGCTTTCATGAATCTTATAGAGTACAAATGCTAATAAAGTCCTTGAATGTTTCTGATTGAAATTGTACAAATTAGAGGTGTTTCTTCGAGATTTCAAAATTGCTGGTATTACCAACCACTACTTTGATCCTTCCTCTTAAAATCATATATGTATTCTCAAGATTCAAAGCTTTTACAACGGAACTACATGATTAAAATCAATATGCATATAGGTAAGTGGGATAATGACTCAGACAATGCAGCCTTATGTGATCTGTACAACAACAATGCTGATGAAAACATTGAACATATCCTATTCTTTTGTCCAATCTACGTAAAACCCAGATGCAACCGGATTAGACCTCTCTGTCTTACCTTGGGTTTCCACACTTTATAACTAACACTTTCATTAGTTTTAACTGATAATTCACCTCTCAATGTCTTTGACCTGAGCAGAGTTTTGCACATTGTATGTTAGTATCATTTTTTTTAAATGTACATATTAGTTTACATTTTGAATTCACTTTTTGATATCTTTTATTGTATGTTATTTGTGCCATTTGTGCTGTCTATACTTTGTTTCATTATTGATTATCAATTGTCACACACTTATTTTTAGACACAAGGTGGTATTTTCGATTACACCAGGTGTATGGGTTCTACTGGTAGATTTTTAGTGTAGTCAGATGGCATACTAAATGATTTTCTTGATTTTTTTCACTGTCTGTGCTTGATACGAAGGACCAGAATCTGACTTGGTGGAGGGGATTACTCCATCACAAACGGGACGGATATCCCGTCCACTGTATTACAAGTTCCATTATATCTTATGGAACTTGTAATACGGGGGACAGGATATCCATCACGTTTGTGATGGAGTAAATTCCCCCGCCAAGGTCGTAATCCGGCCCAAAGTTTCCGGTGAGCTTCTTTTCCTTTCTTGTCCCCCATGCTACGATGCACATTGTTGATATTATGACAATGAATTGTGTAATAGATTGTGTTGTATTTATGTACCGCGGACGTAGTGGTTACATCCTGCGGCACAGTGCTGCTGTGCCGAGGATGTAACCACTACGTCCTCGGCACACAGCCCAGAGGGAGCGCTCTCGCTCCCTCTGTGGGGTTCCCCCCCACCCCCCCAAGTCAGGGATGGAAGGGGAAGCCCTTCCCCTCCCACCCCCGACCCCCCCAACCCCCCCTGTGACGTCAGCGCGCGAGCGCGCGCTGATTAGTCACAGGGTCTCCCCCATCGCGCTGGAAGCAGAGCTTCCAGCGCGATTGAAAAAGAAATGCTTTTGCATTTCTTTTTCAATCCCATGGGGGAGGCCCCGAGAGGCTTCAAAGGGAAGGAAATGTATTTCCTTCCCTTTGAAGTCTCTCACAGGTTTCAAAAGCCGGATTGCTTGCAATCCGGCTTTTGAAACCCCACTAGACACCAGGGATTTTTTTTTTTTTCTTGAAATTGGCAAAAGGGAGCGACCCCTTGGGCAAGGGTCGCTCCCAGGGGGGCATTTTTTTAGGAAGGCCTTTTCTGCCCCCCCCTGGGGGCAGATTGGCCTATTATTAGGCCGATCTGCCCCCAGGGGGGGCAGAAACCTCTAGGCACCAGGGACCATTTTTTTTTTGTTTTTTTTTTTGTGATGAATTCTTTTTTTTTAGGTGGGGAGCGATCCCTTAGGCAAGGGTCGCTCCCCTACGGGGCAATATATATTTAGGCCATTTATGCCCCCCTTGGGGGCAGATTGGCCTATTTTGATAAGGCCAATCTGCCCCCAAGGGGGGCAGAAACCATTAGACACCAGGGAGTTTGTTTTTGCGCGCGAATGTCACGCAACAAAGCGACCCCTTTGGCAAGGGTCGCTCCCAGGGGGGGCAATTTTTTGGGAAGGCCTTTTCTGCCCCCCCTGGGGGCAGATCGGCCTATTATTAGGCCGATCTGCCCCCAGGGGGGGAAGAAACCTCTAGGCGCCAGGGCAATTGTTTTTTTTTTTTTTGTTTTTTTTGTTCTTTTTTTTTTTTTAGAGATTGGGAGCGACCCATCAGGCAAGGGTCGCTCCCCTGGGGGGCAAATTGTATTTAGACCATTTCTGCCCCCCTGGGGGCAGATTGGCCGATTTTAGGTCAATCTGCCCCCAAGGGGGCAGAAACCACTAGGCACCGGGGATTTGTTTTTTGGCGCCAATGTCACGCAGGGGGAGCGACCCCGTAGGCAAGGGTCGCTCCCGGGGGGGGGGGGGTGGGGGGCCAAATTTATTTTAGGCCATTTCTACCCCCCGGGGGACAGATCGGCCTTTTATTAGGCCGAACACTCTAGGCGCCAGTGCAATTTTTTTTTTGTGTTTTTTTTTTTTGTTGTTTCTTTTTTTAGAGATGGGGAGCGACCCATCAGGCAAGGGTCGCTCCCCTGGGGGGGCAAATTGTATTTAGACCATTTCTGCCCCCCGGGGGCAGATTGGCCAATTTTAGGTCAATCTGCCCCCAAGGGGGCAGAAACCACAAGGCACCGGGGATTTGTTTTTTGGCGCCAATGTCACGCAGGGGGAGCGACCCCGTAGGCAAGGGTCGCTCCCGGGGGGGGGGTGCCGGTTGGGGGGGCAAATTTATTTTAGGCCATTTCTGCCCCCCCGGGGGACAGATCGGCCTATTTTTAGGCCGAACTGCCCCCGGGGGGGGGGGCAGAACACTCTAGGCGCCAGGGCAATTTTTTTTTGGTGTTTTTTTTTTGGGTTGTTTCTTTTTTTAGAGATGGGGAGCGACCCATCAGGCAAGAGTCGCTCCCCTGGGGGGGCAAATTGTATTTAGACCATTTCTGCCCCCCTTGGGGGCAGATTGGCTGAGTTTAGGTCAACCTGCCCCCAAGGGGGCAGAAACCACTAGGCACCGGGGATTTGTTTTTTGGTGCCAATGTCACGCAGGGGGAGCGACCCCGTAGGCAAGGGTCGCTCCCAGCGGGGGAGGGTGGGGGTTGGGGGGGCAAATTTATTTTAGGGCATTTCTGCCCCCCCCCCCCGGGGCCGGCTGAGCTACAGGCCAAACACCACAGGTAGGCACCTTGCAAAAAACACCTCTGTTTTCTGTGAAAAAATATGTTGTGTCCACGTTGTGTTTTGGGCCATTTCCTTTTGTGGGCGCTAGGCCTACCCACAGAAGTGATGTACCATTTTTATCGAGAGACTTAGGGGAACGCTGGGTGGAAGGAAATTTGTGGCTCCTCTCAGATTCCAGAACTTTCTGTCACCGAAATGAGAGGAAAAAGTGTTTTTTGGGCCAAATTTTGATGTTTGCAAAGGATTCTGGGTAACATAACCTGGTCAGAGCCCCGCAAGTCACCCCTCCTTGGATTCCCCTAGGTCTCTAGTTTTCAGAAATGCACAAGTTTGGTAGGTTTCCCTAGGTGCCGGCTGAGCTAGAGGCCACAATCTACAGGTAGGCACTTCGCAAAAAACACCTCTGTTTTTTTCCAAAATTTAGGATGTGTCCACGTTGCGCTTTGGGGTGTTTCCTGTCGCCGGCGCTAGGCCTACCCACGCAAGTGAGGTATCATTTTTATCGGGAGACTTGGGGGAACGCTGGGAGGAAGGAAATTTGTAGCTCCTCTCAGATTCCAGAACTTTCTGCCACAGAAATGTGAGGGACATGTGTTTTTTTAGCCAAATTTTGAGGTTTGCAAAGGATTCTGGGTAACAGAACCTGGTCCGAGCCACACAAGTCACCCCTCCTTGGATTCCCCTAGGTCTCTAGTTTTCAGAAATGTACAGGTTTGGTAGGTTTCCCTAGGTGCCAGCTGAGCTAGAGGCCAAAATCTACAGGTAGTCACTTTGCTAAAAACAGCTCTGTTTTCTGTGATATGTCCACGTTGTGTTTTGGGGCATATCCTGTCGCGGGCGCTAGGCCTACCCACACAAGTGAGGTATCATTTTTATCGGGAGACGTGGGGGAACGCTGGGTGGAAGGAAATTTGTGGCTCCTCTCAGATTCCAGAACTTTCTGCCACAGAAATGTGAGGAACATGTGTTTTTTTAGCCAAATTTTGAGATTTGCAAAGGATTCTGGGTAACAGAACCTGGTCCGAGCCCCGCAAGTCACCCCTCCTTGGATTCCCCTAGGTCTCTAGTTTTCAGAAATGCACAGGTTTGGTAGGTTTCCCTAGGTGGCGGCTGAGCTAGAGGCCAAAATCTACAGGTAGTCACTTTGCTAAAAACAGCTCTGTTTTCTGTGATATGTCCACGTTGTGTTTTGGGGTATATCCTGTCGCGGGCGCTAGGCCTACCCACACAAGTGAGGTATGATTTTTATCGGGAGACGTGGGGGAACGCTGGGTGGAAGGAAATTTGTGGCTCCTCTCAGATTCCAGAACTTTCTGCCACAGAAATGTGAGGAACATGTGTTTTTTTAGCCAAATTTTGAGGTTTGCAAAGGATTCTGGGTAACAGAACCTGGTCCGAGCTACACAAGTCACCCCTCCTTGGATTCCCCTAGGTCTCTAGTTTTCAGAAATGCACAGGTTTGGTAGGTTTCCCTAGGTGGCGGCTGAGCTAGAGGCCAAAATCTACAGGTAGTCACTTTGCTAAAAACAGCTCTGTTTTCTGTGATGTGTCCACGTTGTGTTTTGGGGCATATCCTGTCGCGGGTGCTAGGCCTACCCACACAAGTGAGGTATCATTTTTATCGGGAGACGTGGGGGAATGCTGGGTGGAAGGAAATTTGTGGCTCCTCTCAGATTCCATAACTTTCTGCCACAGAAATGTGAGGAACATGTGCTTTTTTAGCCAAATTTTGAGGTTTGCAAAGGATTCTGGGTAACAGAACCTGGTCCGAGCCACACAAGTCACCCCTCCTTGGATTCCCCTAGGTCTCTAGTTTTCAGAAATGCACAGGTTTGGTAGGTTTCCCTAGGTGGCGGCTGAGCTAGAGGCCAAAATCTACAGGTAGTCACTTTGCTAAAAACAGCTCTGTTTTCTGTGATGTGTCCATGTTGTGTTTTGGGGCATATCCTGTCGCGGGTGCTAGGCCTACCCACACAAGTGAGGTACCATTTTTATCGGGAGACTTGGGGGAACATAGATTAGCAAAACAAGTACTATTGCCCCTTGTCTTTCTCTACATTTTTTCCTTCCAAATATAGGAGTGTGTGTAAAAAAGACATCTATTTGAGAAATTCCCTGTAATTCATGTGCTACTATGGTCACCCCGGAATTCAGAGATGTGCAAATAACCACTGCTCCTCAACACCTTATCTTGTGCCCTTTTTGGAAATGCAAAGGTTTTCTTGATAGCAATTTTTTACTCCTTATATTTCAGCAAATGAATTGCTGTATACCCGGTATAGAATGAAAACGCACTGCAGGGTGCAGCTCATTTATTGGCTCTGGGTTCCTCGGGTTCTTCATGAACCTACAAGCCCTATATATCCCCGCAACCAGAGGAGTCCAGCAGACGTAACGGTATATTGCTTTCGATAATCTGACATTGCAGGGAAAAGTTACAGAGTAAAACGTAGAGAAAAATTGATGGTTTTTTCACCTCAATTTCAATATTTTTCTTTTTCAGCTGTTATTTTCTGTAGGAAACCCTTGTAGGATCTACACAAATGACCCCTTGCTGAATTCAGAATTTTGTCTACTTTTCAGAAATGTTTAGGTTTCTGGGATCCAGCATTGGTTTCATGACCATTCCTGTCACTGACTGGAAGGAGGCTGAAAGCACAAAAAATTGCACAAATGGGGTATGCCCCAGTAAAATGCCAAAATTGTGTTGAAAAATTGGGTTTTCTGATTCAAGTCTGCCTGTTCCTGAAAGCTGGGAAGCTGCTGAGTTTAGCACCGCAAACCCTTTGTTGATGCCATTTTCAGGGGAAAAACCACAAGCCTTCTTCTGCAGCCACTTTTTCCAATTTTTTTGAAAAAAACGAAATTTTCACTGTATTTTGGCCAATTTCTTGGCCTCCTTCAAGGGAACCCACAAAGTCTGGGTACCTCTAGAATCCCTAGGATGTTGGAAAAAAAGGACGCAAATTTGGCTTGTTTAGCTTATGTGGACAAAAAGTTATGAGGGCCTAAGCGCGAACTGCCCCAAATAGGCAAAAAAAGGCCCGGCACAGGAGGGGGAAAAGGCCTGGCAGCGAAGGGGTTAGGCATGAGCAAAGCCACTACTAGGACATTCCACTCAGGTTGTACATCTTTAACAAAATAAATAAAACCACAGCATTAGAGCAGAATTTTCTTCTTCCCATCCACTCTCATCCACCGTGAAACTTATGTCACGTGTGGTCACATCGGGATGCTGAATGCCTTTTTTTGCTGTGGAATACGCATGATACCACTGACCTGCTGCTATCACAGGATCACATAGAGATGAAAATGTTTCCAGAAAATAGGCATATTTTCAACATCTTATGTCTAAAACATGTGCATATTAAACATTAAATGAGCCACAACTGCCTACATTTGCCTAAAACTGAAATCGTCAAAGATAGAGATCTATCATGATACAACTTTTCTTTCTTCTGACCATTTTAACTAATTGCCATGCTATCTCCAGGAAAAAAGTTTAAAAAAATATGAAACATGGTTCAACTCTGAATCATCACATGACCATCACACCACAGCTAAACTTAAACACATTGCTTATTTCTAGGAAGAATCTTCCCTTTGCTTCATCTATATCACTGTAGAGAAATCTCCAGAGCTTTGGTGTCATCAAACCTAAAGTATTAGCATTATGTACAGAACAGAGACACAAAAAAGAGATAATGAAACTCCAGAGGTTGCAACATCATGCAGTCATATTGTGGTTCAGCTTAAAGAAATAATTTCATCATTTTTGCTGTCAAAGAGCATCATCAGTCTACAGTGGCACAAAAAATAACATTCAAGCTTTCCTTATCATTTTCAAAGCCCATAAGGCCTAAAACCCAACACATTATCATTTTTATTTCTCAATAAAAAACAAAATCACAACATGAAGTAAAGAAGAAATGCAAACCCCCTCATTCAGCCACTGCACATGATGAAAGGCTAACTATGTGGCCCAGATATGAAGAATTAATCTAGCCTTGGTACTTTAAAAAACTTAAAGCCAAAACTTTTTAAATAACCTTCTCAATTGTTCCTGAACCAATGGAACCCACTCACACTGACTAGAAGGGACAGGCTCCTCTATATACAGTCACTTATAGCTGAAGATCAGTTTGACATTTTTAAATGCATGTATCATTAACTACATCCAACCTACCTCAGTCACTGTGTCATCAAGGAATGAATCAAGTCAACTTCAAACCACTCATCTTCTCTTTTAGGAAAGGCCCATGGAGCAAAAGTTAATTCAGTACTCTTTGAGAGGGCTCTGATCTGACTGAAGCTAAATGTGTACAAAATCAATCTGCTTTTTTTGTGAATTTCTTCTTTATTAATTGATGCTCGCTACATGGACCAGACCCTTCCATTGGAAGATCCAAATGTCTTTTAAACATCATCCAAACCAAGTCTAACTCCAAAAATATGTTTTTGGAAGCCAGTTCCTTGCCAATGTCCAAAGGGGGAAGATGGCTGCATGTTCCCCCTCCCTGTGCTGATTTTGGTTCTGGGGACCCAATCCCCAGGGCCTGGCCAACAAGAGGTGAGTTCCCTGGTGCCCACCCAGGGCACCCACCACCCTATGGTTGGGGGCCGCAAGGGGTTCCTGAAAGCCCCCGGCGCACCAACAAGCTGACCACCTCCTGCAAGAGATGGCATTGCTCCTACCAACAGGAAGCAGCTACAGATGCTGGTCCCTGTGGTTTATAATGATCTTTTTGTCTGTTTCCTTGCCTGCTTCAGTGCAGGCAGGGAAACAGGGGACAATTTTGCTTCCAGCAGGCAGGAGCATTTTTCAAGCTCTCACCTACTGGGAGCAGACTTGGCATTTGCTCCTACTTGGCGGGAGATTGAATTTTCTCCCACGAAGAGAGAGCAACCACAGGTTTCTCTGTCAGTCTGGATGGGGAAATGTTATGTCCTGTGTGTGGGCACCTCAGGACATAGCATGATTCGGCCATGGGTGATGGGGTTTTCGGGGCAAAAAACAGCCCATGGAGGTGGGCTACAGACCCCCTTCCCCTTTTTGAACACAGCTGGACACCAGGAGATGTGGTCCCTGGGGCCAAAATAGGCCCAGGGAGGGAGCACAGAGCCCCCCTCCCCCTTCTTAAAATCCGCAGTGCCCAAGGGATGGGGCGTCTACACTGACACATATCCCCTGCTGATGTATTTGTATGGTACTGCTTTTTCCCAGTCTAAGCTGTTCATTGAGACTTCACTCCAGTGCATGGATAATGGCAAGTGTTTTCCCCGGGACCACAAAGATTGGTCTGTGATGTGACCAAGGGCCCTTCTGATTTCAGCAGGCTGGCCATCGAGGAGCAGCGGTTGTTGAAGGCTAGCTTTCTATATAGTGTACGAAAATGACGTGCAGTGTGTAGACAGTCCAAGCAACCCCACCTTGGTATCCAGAGGTAAAAAGCAGACCACCTGTTTTTGTGGTAGTGTGGGTGAGCAGATAGGTTTATCTTGGAAATGCGCTAAGCATTTGTTGTACTCACAGTATCAATAAATGTTGTCACACACTCGAAGAGTAACTCAAGACCAATTTACGAAAATACTTCAGACTTTTATACATTTGTTACAACCAAGATCATCTTGTTTTTTTAGTTGTGATTTTTCAAATTTTAGAATATGTTCAGTTTTTGTGCATAATTGTGCATCATAGGAATGAATGAGAAAATCTTTAAAAATGCATATAAAATCAGGCGGTGCTCTCACAAGTCTCATCTTCTATTTTGAATTCGAGATCATCAAGCTGTCCTGTAGGCCAGCCAGACAAACTCTAGCAGTTTCCGGTTCAGAGGAAGCACCGCCTGAAAGTCTTTGCGCTGGTGCACAAAGAAGATGGGGATCACAGGAAAACACACTACACAGATTGACTTAAAGGTAAGTTCGGTGTGTCCCCATGGAGGGTGGAGGTCACAAGGGGTTCAGGACCCCTAGAGTACAGCTGGTTTGTCAATGCAGGGGTCAGGGAGGCAGGGTAAAGTGCAGATAAGTCAGCCAAGAGTTGTGCATCTTGGAGTTCTTCGACCCAGGAGCTGGTCACTTGGAGGATAGATTGCAGGTTAGCAGGGCCACTCTTGGGGGTGGTTCTTAGATGTCCTGAAGTCCCTCTACTGGTGCTTACTTCTGGGCATTTCCTCGTCTAAAGTGGACTTTGCTTCTGGGGGTCTGACATTAGGGGTCCAGGACCCTTGGTAATGGTACATCTCAGGGCCTGAAAGTCCCAGTACCAACAACCTTGGCACACTGGCAGGATGTGTCCTTTAAGTCTGTTGTGTGGATTTTGGTCAGGCAGGCTTGGTTTAGTTTGTTGGTCAGTGGCCGGTCAGTGAATTGGCCCTCACTGGTTTCATCCCTGAGTGTGCAGAGTGATTCCTTCACTCAAAGGGAGGCTTTTGGTGATTTCTTGAAGGCTGGCAGTGCTCTGGGGTTTTGTAGAGTTGTTGGTTCCTAGGCAACACCTCAGCAGCAATTGTCAAGTCCTTGGATCAGCAGGCAAGGTTTGGCGCCTCTTTCTTTGTGTAACAGGACTTCAGTTCTTGTGCCTTGAGTCTTCTTTGTTCCTGGTCTTCTTGTGTCCCAAGGGTAGGTCGCTCCCCCTGCCGCTGCAGCTCCACCAGCCCAGGCTCCTGAAACCTCCAAGCAAGTCCTGCGAAATCACAGTAAGTACCCCCCCCCGCCCAGCCCCTCGCCCTGCCCAGCGCTACTCACCTCTTCTCCTGCTCCTTTCTTCATCTTTGATCTTCCTCTGTGCTCTTCATCTGTATTCTTCATCTGTGTTCTTCTTTCTTCCCTGCACCCCTTCCTGTGTGTTCTTTCTTCTGTCTTCATCTGTGTTCTTCTTCTATGTACTTCAACTGTGCTTCTTTCTCTCTCTTCTGCACCGTGACCTGCGTGTGCTTTCTTCTTCTTTGTCCTTCTTCTAGGCTCTTCTCTCTTCTGCTCCTCGCTCCTCTTCTTCTTCACCATCTTCTTAGCTCTTCTCTCTTCTGCTCCTCGCTCCTCTTCTTCTTTACCTTCTCCTTGGCTCTTCTCTCTTCTGCTCTTCGCTCCTCTTCTTCTTTACCTTCTCCTTGGCTCTTCTCTCGTCTGCTCTTCTGTTCCTCTTCCTCTTTACCTTCTTCTTGGCACTTCTCTCTTCTGCTCCTCGCTCCTCTTCTTCTTTACCTTCTCCTTGGCTCTTCTCTCGTCTGCTCTTCTGCTCCTCTTCTTCTTTACTGTCTTCTAGGCTCTTCTCTCTTCTGCCCTCCTGCTCCTGATTCTTCTCTCTGACCTTCCTCACTCGCCACCACCTCTGTAACCCCCCTCCCCTATCTTCCTATCTTTCTTCCTAACTCCCCGCCACCATTAACCCCCCTCCCCTATCTTTTCTCCCCTCTACCTGACCTCCCTCCCTCCGTTTTCCCGCCGCCACCTCCTACTCGCCCCCGCCCCCCCTGCTTCCATTCGTCGCCCCACTCCCGCCCCCGCCCGCAGCTGACCTCTCCCCCCCTCCTCCCTCTTATGGCGGCCGCTGCGCGACAGAGTTAGCAACATTTGACCCAAGGGTAGGTCGCTCCCCCTGCCGCTGCAGCTCCACCAGCCCAGGCTCCTGAAACCTCCAAGCAAGTCCTGCGAAATCACAGTAAGTACCCCCCCGCCCAGCCCCTCGCCCTGCCCTGCGCTACTCACCTCTTCTCCTGCTCCTTTCTTCATCTTTGATCTTCCTCTGTGCTCTTCATCTGTATTCTTCATCTGTGTTCTTCTTTCTTCCCTGCACCCCGTCCTGCGTGTTCTTTCTTCTGTCTTCATCTGTGTTCTTCTTCTGTGTACTTCATCTGTGCTTCTTTCTCTCTCTTCTGCACCGCGACCTGCGTGTGCTTTCTTCTTCTTTGTCCTTCTTCTAGGCTCTTCTCTCTTCTGCTCCTCGCTCCTCTTCTTCTTCACTGTCTTCTTGGCTCTTCTCTCTTCTGCTCCTCGCTCCTCTTCTTCTTTACCTTCTCCTTGGCTCTTCTCTCTTCTGCTCCTCGCTCCTCTTCTTCTTTACCTTCTCCTTGGCTCTTCTCTCGTCTGCTCTTCTGCTCCTCTTCTTCTTTACCGTCTTCTTGGCTCTTCTCTCTTCTGCCCTCCTGCTCCTGACTCTTCTCTCTGACCTTCCTCACTCGCCACCACCTCTGTAACACCCCCCTCCCATATCTTCCTATATTTCTTCCTAACTCCCCGCCACCATTAACCCCCCCTCCCCTATCTTTTCTCCCCTCTACCTGACCCCCCTCCCTCCGCTTTCCCGCCGCCACATCCTGCTCGCACCCACCCTCCCTGCTCCCATTCGTCGCCCCACTCCCGCCCCCCGCCCCCAGCTGACCCGTTCCCCCGTCTACCTCTTATGGCGACCGCTGCGCGGCTGCGCCACTGGCGTGCCAAAGGCAAGCCCGTCTGCGCCCGTCCGCGCCTGGACCGCTCCCAGCGCCACGACCCCTGGCACCCAGCACTCCCAAACCCCACAGCACCGCTATGACCCCATCACCCTCCACGCCCTCAACCCGAGGCGCTCCAGCAACTGCTTCCAAGCCAACCCGAAACGTACCCACGGACCCTTCGTATGTCACACCTGTAAACTCACCTTCCACCACGAAAACACCACGTCCGCCAGCCCACGCGCCATCAACCACCTCAAATGCATCCTGATCAACGCACGCTCCGTCCACAAGAACGCAGTTGAACTTTGGGACCTCCTGGACTCCACCGCACCAGACGTCGCCTTCATCACTGAGACCTGGATGAACACCTCCTCGGCCCCCGACATCGCCATAGCCATCCCCGAAGGCTACAAGATTTCCAGGAAAGACCGCACCAACCAAGTAGGAGGAGGAATCGCCATCGTCTTCAAGGACTCCATCAATGTCACCACCTCCACCGAAGACACCCCCCTCGCCGCCGAACACCTGCACTTCCAGATTCACACAGACCCCAGGACCACCCTCAGAGGAACTCTCATCTACCTACCCCCTGGACCGCGTGCCCTCTTCAGCGACTCTATCACCGACTTCATCTCCCCGCACGCCCTTGCCTCGCCGGACTACATCCTCCTCGGCAACCTCAACTTCCATCTGGAACAGAACAACGACCCCAACACCACCGCCCTGCTCGCCAACTTCGCCAACCTCGGTCTCAAGCAACTGGTGAACACCCCCACCCACATCGCCGGACACACGCTCGACCCTGTCTTCTCCGCCATCAACCACGTATCTTTCAGCCACTCCTCCGCTTTACACTGGACCGACCACAGATGTGTCCACTTCACCTTCCGACTCGAGACTCGCCACCTCCGCACACAACCCATCCCACGTCTACAGTGGAACAAAATCCCCGAAGAACAGCTTCTCTCCACCCTCCTCGACAACCAACCCACCTTCTCCTCCGACCCCAACGACGCAGCCCTCAGCCTCACGAATTGGATCACCAACTGCGCAGACAACCTCGCTCCCCTCGGACGCCTCCCAAGACAGACCAACACCCAAAAAACTCTCTGGTTCACTGACACCCTTAAGGAATAAAAAAATAACTGCCGCACCCTCGAGAAAGCCTGGCGTAAGGACCACACCGCAGATAACATGACTGCCATCAAGAACGCTACCCCCGAACACCACCAACTGATCCGCGCCGCCGAAAGAAATTTCTTCACAGACAGACTGGACAAAAACAGCCACAACAGCAGAGAACTCTTCAACATCGTCAAAGAGCTCTCCAACCCCAATGCCAATGCCATCACGCCCTCACAAGACCTTTGCAACTCCCTCGCCACCTTCTTCCATCGTAAGATCACCGACCTACACGACAGCTTCGGACACCAGACCCAGCTGACCACCACAGAACCCACAACCCCAGCCATCACCCTCAACGCCTGGACCCACATCAACACGGAAGAGACCAAAGCCACCATGAAATCCATCCACTCCGGTGCCCCCTCGGACCCCTGACCACACTTAATCTTCAACAAAGCCGACAACATCATCGCCCCGCACCTCCAGACCATCATCAACAGCTCCTTTTCGTCTGCTACCTTCCCCGAGAGCTGGAAACACGCTGAAGTCAACGCCCTACTGAAGAAACCTACGGCGGACCCAAGCAACCTGAACAACTTCCGCCCCATCTCGCTCCTCCCCTTCCCTGCCAAAGTCATAGAGAAGACCGTCAACAAGCAGCTTACCAACTTCCTTGAAGACAACAACCTTCTCGACCCCTCTCAGTCCGGATTCCGAGCCAACCACAGCACAGAAACCGCCCTCATCTCAGTCACAGACTACATCAGAACCCTGATGGATAACGGAGAAACAGTCGCCCTCATCCTCCTCGACCTCTCGGCTGCCTTCAACACCGTCTTCCACCGCGCCCTAATAACCCACCTCCGCTCCACCGGGATCCAAGGACAGGCCCTAGACTGGATCACCTCCTTCCTCTCCAACCGCTCCCAAAGATTCTACCTCCCACCTTTCCGCTCAGACCCCACCGAGATCATCTGCGGCGTCCCACAAGGCTCCTCGCTCAGCCCGACTCTCTTCAATGTCTACATGAGCCCCCTCGCCGACATCGTACGCAAACACAGCATCATCATCACCTCCTACGCCGACGACACTCAGCTGATACTTTCCCTCACCAAGGACCCCACCAGCGCCAAGACCAACCTGCAAGATGGAATGAAAGATGTCGCAGACTGGATGAAACTCAGCCGTCTGAAACTGAACTCAGACAAAACGGAAGTCCTCATCCTCGGAAACACCCCGACCGCCTGGGACGACTCCTGGTGGCCCACGGCCCTTGGCACAGCACCGACCCCCTCAGACCTCGCACGCAACCTCGGTTTCATCCTGGACCCACTTCTCACCATGACCAAACAAGTCAACGCCGTATCATCCTCCTGCTTCCTCACCCTCCGCATGCTCCGAAAGATCTTCCGTTGGATCCCCGCCGACACCAGAAAGACTGTGACCCACGCCCTCGTCATGAGCCGCCTGGACTACGGCAACACCCTATACGCCGGAACCACTGCTAAACTCCAGAAACGTCGGCAACGAATTCAAAACGCCTCCACCCGCCTCATCCTCAACATACCCTGCAACAGCCACATCTCCGCCCACTTGAGACACCTGCACTGGCATCCCGTCAGCAAAAGGATCACCCACGCACACAAAGCCCTCCACAACAAGGGACCCGAATACCTCAACCGCCGCCTCAGCTTCTACACTCCCACCCATCTTCTTCGCTCCACCAGCCTTGCTCTCGCCGCCGTCCCTCGCATCCGCCGATCCACGGCGGGTGGGAGGTCCTTCTCCTACCTGGCGGCCAAGACTTGGAACTCCCTCCCCACCATCCTCAGGACAACCCAGGACCACTCCGCATTCCGGAGACTACTCAAGACCTGGCTTTTCGAGCAGCAGTAACCCCTTCCCCCTAGCGCCTTGAGACCGGCACGGGTGAGTAGCGCGCTTTATAAATGTTTATGATTTGATTTGATTTGTCTATCGGACCTGATCTGTTGATCTAGGGATGCCAACTAAATAATGCACTAAGTGACCACTTCCTGTGGAAAGGGGGCACACCTCTAACCCTGATTGGCTATTTTCCTGCCATCCAAGATGGAGGAAAATAAAATAGAGTGGTCACCTTACCTGCGAAACCTGAGGGGTGGTGCAAACTGGGGGTGGCCACTACTCCTGTCCTTGTTAGTTTTCTCGCTGGTTTTTTTACCCAAAGTTAAGGTAAAATCATTGGGCAGCCATCTGCTGAGATGTGGAGGTCAGATTTCAAAGGCAGCAGAGCCTTTGAAGCAGATCTCTGGTGCTGGGTATCTGCTTGGGGGAGGAGGGGTAACACCATCACCCAGGAAAGGCTTTGTGTTCTGGCTCAAATGTTGAGGTACAGTGAAGAAGTATTCACATGACACATCCTCTATTTGGAAACACCTGAAAACCATACACAGAAGGACGTATCAAGGATGATAAGAGAGAGGGAAGGTGGTGCATCACCAATAGCAGCTGGATCATCTGTGGGGCCCATACCACCTACCTAAATGGTTACTATCCCCATTGTTTCACCAAAACTACAAGACATGGGCCCTCATTGCAACCCTGGCAGTCGGTGTTAAAGCGGCAGTAATACCACAAACACTCCAGTGGAGAAAAAAATGGGATTATGACCGTGGCGGAAACCGCCAACATAGCCAGACACTTTAAAACTCAGACCGCCACGGTGGTACAAACAAACAGCGCGGTGGACACCGCCAACAGACAGGCGGAAGACAATTTACCGTCCACCCTATCACAACAGGCCTATCCGCCACCTTTTCCGGGGCGGAACCAACGCGAACAAAAACATGGCAGAAACAGTACACAGAAGAGAAAACACTCACCTTTCCACACCCCACGACGAACCAGGACGCCATGGAGCCCGAATTGCAGATACTGCCGATGATGGTCTTCCTGCTCCTCTATCAAGAGCTCCAATGACGGCGACGACGACCACAGTGAGTACTGCACCTACAACACAGTGGAGGGGGGATGGAAAAGAGAGTGACACACAGATGCAACATGCAAAACCCCCACCCCCACCCACAACACCATACACACAAATACATCCTGCAACAATACATATACACCCCCCCACCCCCTGGAAGAATGCAAGGACAAAAGGAAATGATTTGAATGAATGTAATCATGTGAAATATCATTATCATTTCAAAATTCAGTATATACAATTATGTACACGAAATACACAAGTCCGGATAGTGCACCAATCATTGTCCGTGGACCACTGGGCCCAAAATGCAAGGGCGAAGCCCACACATGATACCTGACTCCAAACGGAGAGAACACTAGAGGGGCATCAGATAGAAAATATAAGGCACCTCAAGGGGAGGGGAAGGGGGGGAACCTCAGCCTGATGAATGCACAGCGCCACTGCTCCACAAGGGGGCTCCATGTCCACAGTTTGGTCCTGGGGAGTGCAAAGCCACAGTCTCTCAAGTCTTTCCAGTGGGTGGTTTGCCCACTGCTTTATCCTGGGGAGTGCAAAGCCACAGTCTTGCAAGTCTCTCCAGTGGGTGGTTTGCCCACTGCTGTATCCTGGGGAGTGCAAAGCCACAGTCTCTCAAGTCTTTCCAGTGGGTGGTTTGCCCCCTGCTTTATCTTGGGGAGTGCACAGCCACAGTCTCTCAAGTCTTTCCAGTGGGTGGTTTGCCCACTGCTCAATCCTGGGGAGTGGAAAGCCACAGTCTCTCAAGTCTTCACAGTGGGTGGTTTGCCCACTGCTGTATCCTGGGGAGTGCAAAGCCACAGTCTCCTAAGTCTTTCCAGTGGGTGGTTTACCCATTGCTGTATCCTGGGGAGTGCACAGCCACAGTCTCTCAAGTGGATAACAGTCTCCACTGGTTCTGGAGGGGGCTTTGTGCCCAGAGTGCTTCATCCTGCCAAGGACTGAGGTAGTGTATGTATCTCTCCACTGGTTCTGGAGGGGGCATGGTGCCCAGAGTGCTCTACATGCAGTGTGGCCAGAACAGTACACTCTCCTGGGTGTGTGTGCCACGAGATTGCCGAGGTACAGGTTGCATGATATGCCATGGAGGCAAAGGCATACCCCACACTGCTGCGGCTTCGCATTCCATATGCAGGTGACAACTGTGATGACAGTGATGCTTCATGGAAGCTGCCCAGGGTCCTTGAACCCTCCACCAGCCTCGGACGACTGACCACTGGGGATGGTAGCCATGTCTGCAGTGGTGCCACTCTCTGAGGACGTCGCGGGGCCGCTGGCGGTGCTTGCGGCAGTGTCAGTCGTGGCGGTGCTTGCGGCGGTGTCAGTCGTGGTGGTGCTTGCGACGGGGTCTGTGGCGGCGGTGCTGGCTGCGTGGTCTGTGGTGGCGGTGCTGGCTGCAGGGTCTGTGGCGGCAGTGCTGGTGACGGGGTCTGTGGTGGCAGGGCTGGAAGCGGGGTCTGTGGCGGCGGAGCATGTGTCAGCACCAGCTGAGTGAGAGAGCAGGATGTCTCCTGCAGCCTCAGACGGCTGCCCACCGGGGAACAGGCTGGGGACTGTCACAGCCGCTGTAGTCATGCCGGAGGCGGTGCAGGTAGAGGTGCTGGTGACGGTGCAGGTGGTGGTGTACTCTGCCGTACAGGTTGGCGTGGATGTGGATAGAAGGTGTGACACTGGTCCTTCAGTCTGTGCCACCATGCTCTCTCCTGACCTGCCCTTCTGTTTTTGGCCCTTCCCCACCTTTGATGGAGGTGCAGTTGTCTTGCCACTACCCCATTTCATTTTCGCTGACCCCTTAGTGGCAGGTGTTTTCGGTTTCTCCCTCCGGGATGTGGGAATCTTTTAAACCTTGGCAGGTGGCGGAATGTCCTTGCCCTCCGTGGCACACTGGCAGCCCTGATGGTTGGCGCACTCCATGACCCCGCAGTTGCTGGCACCACTGTGCCTGCGGATGTGGTGGCTGAGGTGCTGGGCTGGGACCTGGAAAGCCTGGCCCTAGGGAAAGGATGAGGGAGGTGTAGGTAAGAGGTCAATGTTAGCCAGGAAACGTTTTTTAGACACACTGGGACGGGTAGATGGAGGGGGTTTTGGAGTGGAGGAAGACGTACTGATTGTAGGAGGTGTAGGTCTGCTGACTTTGGGTGAATGTGCATCTGCTGGAGGCTGTTGTGAGGTGGATGGCTGTTGGGTGGGTGTGTGCCTGCGTTTGTGTACTTTGGGAGGAGGGCTCACTGACACACTGGGAGAGGACACTGGGGATGTGTGAATGGTAGTGGGGGTGGTGAGTGCACATGAGCGGTGTGTGGTGATGGGCGTGCTGGTGATGGAGGTAGTCGCTGAGGATGTAGTGCATGCAGGTGTGAGTGGAGACGAGACTGGGAGGGAGGAAGGAGACGTGGAGGAAGGGGACACAGTGGATGGAGTGGATGTTGGTGATGATGACTGTGTGAGTGCCTGTGGGATGTGTGGTGCTTATGTTTACCTGAGCTACTCTTGTGTGTTGATGTGTGTGCATTCTGGTCTGATGGTGTGCTTGGGATAGGCTGAGGTACTGGGGATTGGGACTGGGTGGAGGAGGTTGGAGGGGGGAGGCTGGACACAGGGACAATGGCTGCCATCAGTGCTGAGGCAAGAGCCTGAAACGCTCTCTGTTGGGCTGCCTGGCCAGAATGAATGCCTTCTAGGTATGCATTTGTTTATTGCAAATGCCTCTCAACACCCTGGATGGCATTCCGAATGGTAGATTTCCCAACAGTGAGGGATCTCAGGGCCTGAGGTGCCTGGGGTGAAGGAGATGCCCACCCTCCTGGGTGAGGGGGCACAGGACACATGCCGAGGGGCTGCTGGGAGGGCGGTGCTGGTAGGAGGAGTGGCGGCTGTACCTGTTGATGCAGTGGGCACAGAGGGGCCCGCCACTGCAAGGGAGATCCCATCAGAGTAGGAGTCGCTGTTGCTGGTCTCTGCTCATGTCCCGCCGTGGAGCTCCCCTCGCCCTCCGTCCCAATGGTGGCTTCAGACTCCATTGTTTCGCCCCCCATGGCCAACTGGGATGCAGCTCCCTCCTGCTCCGTTGCCAATGCTCCTCCACCTGATGATGCTATTGCACACAAGAACAGGGAGACCACAAAAAAGGGGGGGAGGCAGGAGAAAGACATGTTCAGTGCATGCAACAGCACTGCCATTGGCGGACACAACAGACACAGCAGCCCTCTGCACTACGCCATGCACTTATAATGCCCATGTCCATGGGGTACAAGGCCTAAGCCCGATTGCTGCACACCTGGAAGTCAGAGGATACTGACTAGGTGTAGATGGCACTAACCACTAGTGGGGTTGGGGTGCCACATAGCCTGCCTCACAAGGGACCTTGCCTACCAAGCTCGCCCTGGCCTAGGGGAACCCACTGCCCACCTCCCCCACCCAGACACCTCATAATGTGCACAGAGTTAGCTGAATGAGAGTGTACTCAGCCCCTTGTGGCTGCTGTGATACCCTCAAGCGCCCATCCAATTCTGGATACGCCACCGGCAGGATCCGGAACATCGGGGGGTCATGGTGCGACAGGCACCCTTCCCACATTGGGAGGCCATCCCCAGCTGGGTCTCCACCGTCTTCGTGCTCCAGCCGCACAGGTCCTCCCATTTTTTACAGCAGTGGGTGCTCTGTCTGTGGTGGACCCCCAGGTTCCAGACGTCCTTGGCGATGGCACACCAAATATCCTTCTTCTGGTGGGCTCTGACCTAGAGGAATGGTACAGTGGGAAAGGAAATTCTTTACCCGTCCAGACCGTCATACTCATTGGCCCCCGTTCCCACCCTTGCTCTGACGCACATGCACTCACCGTCCGCACATGCAGGCCTCAGCCCCCCATGTATCTTCCATCCATACCACTCCAAACAGGCATTGTCCATGCAGCAGGCTCACAGTGTACTCACCTGTTTGTCTGGAGGACCGTACAGTTGTGTGTACTGGGGGAGGACCTCATCCACTAATTTCTCCAACTCCTCTGAAGTGAAGGCAGGGGCCCTTTCCCCAGACACATGAGCCATCGTCACTTCCAGACACAGGTCACAGCAGCACTCCAGGCTCCAGGCTGTTAGGTCTTCCTGAACTGGATGGAAAGGAGGAACTAACACTCGTACCTGAAAAGGGCTATTCCTTTCACCACACAAAGGGCTTCACACCCCTCTACAGTGTGTCTGGAGTCAGGGCAGGAAAGGGAGGGCCTGTGTGCACTTCGAAGACCCTATTTAAATTCACCCCTACTTCAACAGCACCACTGGGTATAAGAACTGGACTTCTGACCCCACCAAAGCAGTACACTTCTGGACCTGAGACTACTCAGTTGTGAAGAAGGACTGCTGTGTTGCTGAAGGGACTGCCACTCTGCTGGAAATTTGCTCAACATTGCTGGATGCCTACTTTGCTGTGAGTGCCCTGCTGCCTGCTGTTGTCTTGCCTGGGGTGTGAGAAGAACTGGACCTGAATCTCAACATCCCCAGAACCAAGTGATTCCAAGGGCTTTCTGGCTTGCCTCCTGTTCTGCATTCCCAGGGACATCCCTCCTATAGTACTGGAACTGTGAGTCCTGCCATGCCAAGTGGTGCCGATCCAGTCTTGGGCTCTTGGAAGAGGGGTATTTTGCTGCTGCAACCCTCAACATTGATGTATCACTGTTGTTGTGCTGATGGGAACTGCTGCATCTCCGCTCAATGTGAACAACTTGGCACTGAGGACAAAGACATCACAGCACCCACTGTGCTGCTTGGAACCGGCGTATCACCTTTGATGCCTCACCTTTGCATCACCTGGCTACGTGGCTTGACAATGACACATCTCCTTTGAAAGGGGAGATCAACGCCACACCACTGCTCCAGGACTGATGACTACAGGGCTTGTTGACCAAGCATCCCTTGACTGCATGGATCAGAATTGACTCATTACCTTTGCATCATCTCTTCTGCTCCTCACATCAAATCCTTAACATTGACGCAGTCCTCGATGCAAGGTACTCTTTAAGAGGGACAAGGTGGGTTCTGGTAGCATGCCAGTGCTCTATTGAATCAGCCTGAACTGTAGATTTACCCTGGTCGAGCACTACCAAATATCCCTGGTTTACGCTTTATTTTTTCAAGTTCTATAATTGCAGATATTCTTTAAACATTCATCTTTAGACTTCAACTTATTGGCTTTTTGTCAGTTTGGTCTTGTTTTAATCCTACAAACATAATCTATTTTTCTAATGTGGTGTAGAATCTTTTTGTGGTGTTTTCACTGTGTTACTGTTCCACTGTGTGACAACTGCATATCCAGGTGCTATTGTGTGTTAAAGTTCATGCATGGCAAGTTTGTCACTTGTTTTTGTTGTTTGCTGTGTGTACTATCACTTTGCCACCAGATTTGGACATGAGGCGATTATTAAGCACCATTGTTTTGCAGCATGCTCATTATCTTTCCATGACATTTTGGATACACAATCAGGATGGTGCAGTGGAGCAGTAACATATCCCCTTATGTATGACCATTTTCTGATAGACACAGAATGGGTAAAACCCTTTGATACATAAGTCCCATAGTATTTTTTGCCACAACTTTGAGTTGTTTGTTAACTTGTTCCTGCAAGGTAGGTATAACTTGCGCCCCCCACCATGTATTACAAATAATACAGTGATCTTAACATGATTTAATGGAAATATAAATGATGTTATGGAAGATATTATTACTGTTGTAATTTGTGGGGTAAGTAGTAGTGATTGACAAAGGCACAAGTTATAGATACCTTAGTGCACAAGTTATAGTTATCTGAGAGAACTCTAACTATAACAGCTGAATTTCTATGGTTTTATCTGTCGAAATTCAGAACCTAACTATATCATCCCTGTAACCTTTGTTTTTTTCCGTGAATTTCTCTTTTTTTTTAATGCTGTGGGGGCTTGGCTAAAGGGACTGGCTTGAGGCCAAGACCTACATGCAGCCCCCACGTATTGAGTGGGTGCTTGAGTGTCTGAGTGGGTCTATATATATATGTCAGTCACCAGTAGGTACTTCTAGTTAGGACCTAGTTTCCATAGAAAAGCATTTTTTGAGTTGCCTATAACCTTTTCCAAAAACTGTGTCTTACTCTGCCTTATTGTGTGTGGTAAGTTTTGGGGTAATTCGTCAAGCGGGTACAGAGAAAAAATGGAAGGTAAAAAAAGTATGCTTCCCATGTTAATTCCTTTAGGGATTTGGAACACGACCACAGTTCAAACCGCTGGCAGAAAGCTAGCTCTTGGTCCTGAAAGTGTTCTTTTTGTGACTTGGTGTAAACTCATTTAGTAATTTGTGAGATATTAAAGGAAAAACAAATACTTGGTGGAGTCTAAGCACAGATCTCAAGGTGATATCCGATTGGCTGTCAGCACTTCAACCAGAAACTGATGGCTGTCATCTTGGGACCAATACCAATATACATGATGGTACTCATTGAAATGCATTATAGTGAATGGCGGGTTTTTAGGCTCACAAAAATGAGAATATTTAAAGGGTGATAGCAGATTTTAGTTATAATATAAATAATTTGTTGCTAAGTTGATCTTGACCTGTGAAAAAGGCATCAGCTGAGATTTCATAAATTATGTTTGAGAGAAAACAGTTTTCTCATAATTTTCCCATTTAGGTAATGGAAGGTACTCCAGAAGGTAAAATGAGAGCAGATTTCCTGTAAATTCACTCTATCTTTCTGAACAATAAGAGAATGAAATGTGATATTCTCAGTAAAACGTATACTCCCAACAGGAGCATCCTGTCAGTTGATTCCCTTGTGTTCTACTGTAGCCTTCCAGAATGTTCTAAAAAACAACTAGAATGCTAACAGTCTTTTTTATGACAAAAGTGTGGCACACCTAAATCCATCTTGATTGAATCAAATTGATGAAACTTAAAACATTTAGGCCCGTATTTATACTTTTTGACGCTAAACTGCGCTAACGCAGTTTAGCGTCAAAAAGTTTTGTGCCGGCTAACGCCATTCTGAAGCGCCATGCGGGCGCCGTATTTATTGAATGGCGTTAGCCGGCGCAATCAGACCGGCGCTGCCTGGTGTGCGTGGAAAAAAACCACGTACACCAGGCAGCGCCGGCGTTGGAAAAAATGGCGCTAGGGCGTCTTAAAAATGGTGCAAGTCAGGTTGATGCAAAAAATCACCTCCACCCGATTTGCGCCATTTTTAACGACGCCCAGACGCCATTTACATGACTCCTGTCTTAGTAAAGACAGGAGTCATGCCCCCTTGCCCAATGGCCATGCCCAGGGGACTTATGTCCCCTGGGCATGGTCATTGGGCATTGAGGCATGTAGGGGGGCACAAATCAGGACCCCTATGCCAAAAAAAATAAATAAAAAAAAAAAAAATTATACTTACCTGAACTTACCTGAATGTCCCTGGGGTGGGTCCCTCCATCCTTGGGTGTCCTCCTGGGGTGGGCAAGGGTGGCAGGGGGGGTCCCTGGGGGCATGGCAGGGCAGCTGTGGGCTCATTTTGAGCCCACAGGTCCCTTAACGCCTGCCCTGACCCAGGCGCTAAAATCCGGCGCAAATGCGGGGTTTTTTGCCCTGCCCACTCCCGGGCGTGATTTTTGACCGGGAGTATAAATACGACGCATTTGCGCCGCAGTCATTTTTTTAGACGGGAACGCCTACCTTGCATCTCATTAACGCAAGGAAGGCGTTCACGCAAAAAAATGACGCTCTTTCCTCATACTTTGGCGCTAGACGCGTCTAACGCCAAAGTATAAATATGGCGTTAGTTTAGCGCCGAATTTGCGTCGAAAAAAACTACGCTAATTCGGCGCAAACGGAGTATAAATATGCCCCTTAGGCCCTGCTTTATACTTTTTGGTGCAAAACTGCACCAATGCAGTTTTGCACCAAAACGTTTAGCACTGGCTTGCACCACTTCTGAGCACCAGCTGGGTGCAATATTTATGGAATGGTGCAAGCGGGTGCAAAGCGTAGGCTAGCGTAAAAAAAAATTAAGTTAGCCTGGTGGGGCTGGCGGTATGGAAGAAGGGGGTTTTACACCAAAAAATGACATTAGGCACGTTAGATTAATAAAAGTGACTCTTACCAGCCTAGTGTCATTTTCTGACACAAAACCATCCATGCCACATGACTCCTGTCCTAGAAAAGACAGGAGTCATGCCCACCACTCCAATGGCCAGCACAAGGATCCGGGGTACCCTGGGCATGGCCATTGTACCCATTGCCATGTAGGGTAATCCATTTCAGGGCCACCAATGGCACATAAAAAAAACAACTTACCTTTACTTACCTATTCTTACCTGGGTTGGGGTCTCCCATCCTCTGCTGTACCTCTGGTGTGGGTAGGGGTGTCCCTGGGGTTGGGGAGGGCATCTGTGGGCTCATTCCATGGTGTTGCACCATGGAGATAGGCCCACAAGTCCCCTAACGCCTGCCCTGACCCAGGCATTAAATAATTGTGCGAAGCAAGCTTTGCACCATTATTTGACCCCTCCTCCCCCAATGCTTGATTTTAGCACAGTGAAAAAATATGGTGCTAAGGCCATAGAGTCATTTTTTGAATGGGAACACCTACTTTGTATCACATTGACACAAAGTAGGTTTCCACGTCCAAAGAATGACTTTAACTCCATAAATTTGGCGCTAGACAGGTCTAGCACCAAATTATTAATATGGAGTTAGTTTTGCACTGAATTTGTGTAATAAAAATGACACAAATTCAGCCCAAAACAAGTATAAATATGCTGCTTAATTTAGAAAGGAACAAAATGAGGGAGTTCATTTTGTCATATAAAATAAGGTTAGCGCTGTGGATAGAAAAATTATGAAACGTTTTAAGTAAGTTTGCATAATACATTTTTCTTCTATTTCATTAAAACGCTCTGACATGTATACTGAAACATGCACTTTCAACATCAGCAGCAGACAGCCAGTTAACTCCTTAGTGATCAGCAGTGTATTAAGGTATTCTAGTGAGCAACTATATTGCTAGAATACTGAATGTATGCCAAAAGTGTGGCAAATCTGACCACCATCTTGATGGAATCAAAGTGGAAAACTGAAAGCATTCTTTACTGAGAATACTGCAGTAAATGAGGAGATTAGGGAGCTTCCCAACAAATAAAGGCCCGATTATGAGTTTGACGGTGAAAGGACCACCACGCTGACTGTGGCGGTCAGACTGCCAGACTCCTGGTGGTTTGACTGCCAGATTATGATACTGGTGGTCTGACCAACAGGGGACCACTGCCTCCCCAGGGTTCAGGGATTCTGATAGATTGGCAGCAGTCGGAGTCGTGGTCAGCCATCGCGGTGCTGGATTCGGCACCGCCATGTTGATCACAACTCCCCTTTCCAGCAGCCTTTCCATGGTGGATGCATAGACATGGAAAAGATGGTGCAGAAACATTGTAATATGACGTTTCTGCAAATCAACCAGGTGGAAACATGGTAATATGATGGGGATGAGGCTGCCGCCTTGATGGCAGCCTCGCCCTGTTGTATTGGTGATCTTGTCAGCAATGCCACCAAGATGGCAATCAGGTCTAGCTCTCCAAAGATGGCCACCAGAGAAAAAAGACCCCAAATGTAGCACAAATAGCACCCAAATATAGCCCAATTATAGCCCAAGGATGGAAGTGTGCAAAACACCTAGGGCCTGATTTAAGTAAAGTGGTGCTGCACTTTTCTTGCACCCCTCAGGGGCCCCCTACCGCCACCATGTGTGTGCTGTATCCAAGATATGGCACACCATGGCAGTAGTTAGGGAAACTAGTGTCAAAAAGTTTGACGCTAATCCTGCAAAGTCCATTAAGGCCCATTGAGGACCAATGAAACAATGGTGTGCCTCCTTTTAATGCCTGACCTAAGCTGGCATTAAAACTGCTGAAAAAATGCAGCAAATAAATCTCTTAGATTTCTTTGCACCATTTTTCCAGCCACTCTAATGGGCAAACACCCCCTTTGGATAAAATATACCTGGCGAAGGCATAATGTGGTGCAAGCGGTTACAAAGTGGCACAATGTATGCATTGCACCACCTTGTAAATTTGGCTTGGTGATTTTGGCCTCGTTGGGCCACATTCATGCAAAAATATTGACACTAATGTGGCGGAAGGAGGCGCTAGAGGCTCTTAAATCAGCCCCTTACTTTTTGTTTTTCTGCAGTTTTATACATCACAGACTTGACCTAAAAGTATTGGAGTGCCTTACATGAGCGCTAATTGCATTACACAAGGAAACATAGGGCTATTAAGGCCCATATTTATACTTTTTAAATGCAAAACTGCACAAACATAGTTTTCCATCAAAAAGATTAGCTCTGGATAGCTACATTTTTTAACGCCACCCGGGCACCATATTTATACTAAGATGGTGGGTGCCGCTAAAAACAAGTTAGAGCCAAATTTTTTGCCGTTAACCATTGCGCCTTGTCGTAAGATAAAATGACGTTAACATCGGAAAATTGACTCTAACCTGTTTTATGACACGTAAACATGTCGCAAAACGGAAATACACAATTTTTCACTGTGTTAATGTTAACTTTAGATGCGAATGCAGAAAACAGTGCAAAGGAGAGGCAAAATGGAGACAGAAAGCCAGGAGAGACCCCAGGGTGACCCCAGTCAACCAAGAACCAGCCAGAAGGCCACACACAAGACCCAAGGGAGGGAGAAGAAAAATAGAAAGTGCTGTTTCAGTGCGGAAGAGCATGAAATACTGGTAAGAGAGGTGACAGAGCATCGACATTAACTCTTCATCACCTCAAAATTGCGAATTGGAAGGAGAGAGGCAATCTGGCAGCAGGTAGTAGACAAGATTAACAGTGTGGCAGAGGTCAGGAGAACTGTAACTGAGTGCAAGAAACGCTGGCATGACTGCATTTAAAATACAAAGGAAAATGGCAAGGAACAGGGAGGCAGCACTGCAAACTGAAGGTGGTATTCCAGCATCACAGGAGGACCTGGACAAGATAAAGGAGAAGGTTGCAGCGGTCATCCCAGAGGGGCTCGTTACTGGAATCGCAGGACAGGACAGGGCAGACAACCAGGAAACGCCACAAATGCAGGGTAAGTCGCATGGAGGAAATTAATGCTAAATTGTTAAGTGAAAGAAGGAAAGAAGGAGGAGGCACATAGGGCACACTCAATGCATGGCAAAGGAGTGCAGAGGGACACATTGCACATGTAGCCAGTAGCACCATGCTGACGTAAGCTACACATGTACCTACGCCTTAGTAGTGCCATGCACCACAACACATACACAACCTGGACATATGTCAATCACCAGGGCTACAAACCTAAATGTACATATATATCACATGGGATAGATGGCATGTCTAATGACTGTGCCTCTGGTTGTGTCATTACAACATCCCTCGCATATATTCAAATTAACCCTACTATCACAACCAAGACATCAGAGACTACGAAGTCAGTCAATACCATTCCTGGGGCTATGTCATGGTGGCGTCCCTTGCAGTAAAACCTTGCAACTCCCTTGCCTTATTCCCCAAACACGTGTGCTGCATCTTACAGGACACAATTCATTGCAACTGTCCCAACAGTACCCAGACATTTGCCAGTACCACCATCACCCTGCACATTAACAACACATCCACATAAGGCAGCCACCACTCCATCATGCATTGAGGACGCCCCCATGAGCAGGGAAAAATAATCAGAGCAGGCGCTGGGGGGATAGCAGGGTGGTCCTTATTATAGGAAAAATTGCCACCACCCAGAGCATCTATCCTGGTGTAGTGTGGAACCCCTCATCTTGATGCTGATCAGAAATATGCTATATGTACCACAGATAGCAAACTGTAGGTCACAACAGATACAGGCTAAGCCCACAGCTACTCTGACACAAACATGTGAGACACATAGCAATGGGGAAATAAACACACACATACAACACATGTTGTATGACTGTGAACATAATGGTGTATTATAACACCACATTGAAGGGTGAGGAATGATGCATGGGCAAGTCTGGTGTTGGTAAGACTGCCAGTGCAGTATACCCTTTGCGGTTGGCAGTATGAGTCACACATTGGGAAATCTGTCTGCTCATGGTAACTCTGTGGGGTACTTACCACAACATTGTTGATGGATAAAATAGAGTCAGTGCCAGTCTTGGGATCCATTGGGCGTGACATGACACGCGGCTCTTAGCCCTGCAAATCAGGCAGTGGAAAGGGCAAAGGAGCAGGGCTTGGGACCCGCTGCACAGCCCATGCAGGGGCACCCAGGGGCATACCACACCACATCACCACCAACTTTTGCATGAGGGTTTCACAGCCATGCAAAGGCTGGTGGAAAAGCAGGATCATACCTGGAGGATAGCGGTATCATAATACTGGTCTGGTGTCACAAGACAGGTGGCATTGTCAGTGTGTAAGCTGTTGGAAACCTGCCAGTGCCAGCCCATTGGCCCATGGGGCATTCTCCATTGACAACAGTTGCCACTAACACCTGCGCTGTTGGGTGTGGTTATATAGACAATGGCAGTCAGGTGGTCATAGGAATGCTGCACTTTTAATGAGGGACAAGTATGACTACCTGCAGAATCACCATCAAACTAGCTCGAGCCCTGACCTAAGTTCAGCTGCAGTTAACTGTCTATGTCCATAAACTCATTTACCATCAGGCACTGTCACATACAAAATGATGTACACAGCAGAAAATGACACCCATGCTGGCCATCCCGGGGTCTACCCCTGTGCCTGTGTCAAATTTGCTGCACTGCCACCAGGCTGCATCTCTTTTATCATAGTGCAAGGATGGCCGCATTGAGGGGGAAATCATAGGTATGTAGGCAGGTGCACCTACCCGCACAGACAGAAGAGGAATTTAACTCTGCTAGGTCCATGTGTGCTGTGTAATGTAGCACACATTCACATACATCAACATGGGACGCTATCAAATGTAACAACAACATAGTGTCCTGGCAATGCAATCCCTGAGGTGGTGCAAGGTTTCAGTACCACAGGGGTGTATGTGAAACATCTTAGACTGGGGCAGGGGCATATTGCCATGTGTAGTGCTGTGACTTTGTAGGAGGATGGCCTGGTTTGTCATGGGTACCAGGGGTACTTCCACCTTATACCAGGTAAAGTTATCCCTGTATGTAGTCAGTGTCTAGAAGCCAGGGCTCTCCAGTCGTAGTGTGAATGAGTAGCCAAAGCCTAACTGAAGACATGCAAAGCTCATGCAGCATCAGTACAGTCATACCGTACTTACACACTTGAAAGAAAAAACTTAGTGGTACACAAATAAAGGGACAAATATTTGGTGATGTAGGAGGCTGGCCTGGTTTGTAGTGGGTAAAAAAGGTACATACACCTTACACCAGGTCCAGTTATCCCTCATTAGTGAAATGTAGGCAGTGTCTAGAAGCCGGGCTGTCTATAGATAGCTGTTGGCTGAGCAGCCAAGGCTGAACTCAGAGGCATGCAAAACTCTTGCAATACCACTGTAGTCACACAAGAGAGACAATAGTCTGTGTTACCAAAAAAAAATAAAGGTAATTTATTTTAGTGACACAAGGGCAAAAATATCTTAGAGGCTATACTCCCTTAGGAGGTAAGTATTATACACAAAGTATACACTAGTAACCAAAATCAGGTAAGTAAACAGTCATAAAATAGTTCAAATAGTGAAAATCCCCCTGGGTTACAATGGGTCTAGGGGGGAACACAAACCATGTACTAAAATAGTGGAATGTGAATGTTGGTTTCCCACCTAGGCAAGTGTAGTGTGTAGAGTTGTAAGTAAAGTACCCCGCCCCAGAGTCCAGGAGAGTAGGATTAAAGTACAGCAGGTTTCCTTAGAACAAACTAGAAGTCGTGATAACGAATTATGCAAAAAACAAGCAGGGATGCAAGACACTGACAATGGATTCCTGGCCCTGAAGACCTGCAGAGAGAGGAGACCAAGTCCAAGAACAGCTGAAGAGTCTAGGAATATCTGGAGACCCTGCTAGCCCGGATGAAGGTGCAAAAATTGATTCTCCGGTTAGAAATAAAAGTCAGAAATGCACCAAAGAAGACAGATGTGGGTTCCTGCTTGGTGCAAGAGATGTCCCACATCAAGTAGAAGAATGCAGGCTGGTTTTTGTCATTGGATTCCTCCAAATAGCCTTGCCTTACTCAAAAGACACATTTGGTGGGAGAAGGCACTACCTGGACCCAGGAGGGACCTGGGGGTCTCAACTGAGACTCAGGAGACAGAGGGGGCTGTCAGCATTTCAGAAAGCCCTCAGAAGACCAGGCAGCAGCCACAGGAGTCCCAGGACACAGGGACAAGGGAGTTGCAAAACGTGGTCATTACAGTACTGCACAAAGGGATCGCATGCCGCCGAAGAACAACTCAGGGAGCCTAGCATCGCAGGATAGAGTGATGGGAACCTGGGCTATGCTGTGCACAAATAATTCCTTGAAGAAACTCACAGAAGCCCTAGGAGCTGCAAAACATGTTTCACACAGGGGTACTGTCTGGTTTGGGGAGGCAAGCTCTTAACTCCACCAAATTTGGACAGTTGACCTTTGGACAGTCTGGGTCATTCTGGTCCACCACCTGTGTTCCAGGATCCATGCTCATCGTCAGGAGAGGGGACCCAGAGTACTGGACATTGCTGCAGAGAGGTGCCTGCTGAAGCAGGGACGTGTCTCTGTCACTCCACAAGAGATTGCTTTGGTCCCTCTGGTGAAGGATGAAGACAGGCAGCCCTCGGAGCATGCACAATCTGGAAACTATTGCAGTTTCTGGCAGGGCCTGAAGTTACGGAGTTGCAGTAGCCTTCTTGGATTCTTTGTTGCAGTTGTAGAGTTCCTGGAGCAGTTCTGCGGTTGTTCTGATGGTAGAAAATGAAGCAGAGGTTGCAGAGGATTCCTGCTGGAGTCTTTCAAAACTGAATCTGAGGAAACACCCAGAGGAGAGAACCTAAATAGACCTGAGAGGGGGATTGGCCACCTAACTAGGTAAGCACCTATCAGGGGAGGGCTCTGACATCACCTGCAGGCACTGGCCA
The DNA here is from genome assembly GCF_031143425.1 of Pleurodeles waltl. Classification (NCBI taxonomy): domain Eukaryota; kingdom Metazoa; phylum Chordata; class Amphibia; order Caudata; family Salamandridae; genus Pleurodeles; species Pleurodeles waltl. Next base: position 921,588,320 of record NC_090447.1, read on the forward strand.
CTCAGATGCTCCTAGAGTTCCCTGCCCATCCTGAAAACAAAATGGCAGAACCCAGGGACCCTCTGGAGGAGCTATGAGTACCACCCTTGGGTGGTGATAGGCAGGGGAGTGATCACTCCCCTTTCTTTTGGCCAGTTTCATGCCAGAGCAGGGACTTGAGGTCCCTGAACCGGTGTAGACTGGATTATGCAAGGAGGGTACCATCTGTGCCCTTCAAAGCATTTCCAGAGGCTCTGGGAGGCTTCCCCTCCCATTCCTGTAACACCTATTTCCAAAGGCAGAGGGTGTAACACCTCTCTTCTAAAGGAAATCCTTTGTTCTGCCTTCCTGGGCTTGAGCTGCTCAAGCAACAGGAGGTCAGAAACCTGTCTGTGAGGCGGCAGCAGCTGGGGCTGCCTGGAAAACCTCAGAAAGCTGGTATGGCAGTACTGGGTGTCCACTGTGGAGCCCCCAGAGTACATTGGATTGCACAACCAATACTGGAATCAATATTGGGGTAAAATTCTCAGTTGTTAGACACCTTAAATGTCTATATTCGGAGTTGCCATTGTGAAGCTAGGCATAGGTATTGACCTATGACTAGTTCAAGCTTAAAATGGCATCTCCGCACTTGGGCAGTCCGGGAAAATGGGCCTGGGCTATGTGGGGGCACCTCTGCTAGTGCTGTGGTGCCCTCACACACAAGTACTTTGCACCCAAACTTCAGGGTTGGAAGGCCTCACATATAGGTGACCTATAAGTGACCTGGTGCAGTGTAAATGGCAGTAAAAGGATGAATGCACCATTTCACGTAGCCTGCAGTGGCAATCCTGCAGAAGCCTTTGCATGGGCTCCCTATGGGTGGCAAAAGAAATGCTGCAGCCCATAGGGATCCCCTGGAACCCCAATGCCCTGGGTACATAGGTACCATATAATTGGGACTTATAAGAGGGGTCCAGTATGCCAATTTGGGATGAAATACCTCTTTACCAATATCTAGTTAACAGAGAGAGCATAAGCACTGGGGTCCTGATTAGCAGGATTCCAGTAACACAGTCAAGCATACTTTCAAAAACAGTAAAACATACTGACAAGCAGGCCAAAAACCATGAGCACTGGCGTCCTGACAAGCAGGATCCCAGTGACACAGTCAAAACATTGACATCAGGCAGAAATTGGGGGTAACATGCCAAAAAGAGGATACTTACTGACAGGCTTGAGCACTGCAACACCCATTGGAAGGCCCTACCACGCAAATGAACGTATAGGGAGGGCTGACAATGATAAGATGGTGTCAATCCACAAAAAGGATATACATCACACTTAGTTGAGATGACGCAGCCAATTGCGCCACCTGAGCTTCCAATCATGTGAGATTCAGGTGGGGCAAAGGTCTGATAGAATGCAATCATGATGTACAGGAACAATGTTTGGGAAGTAGATGACAATGAGCCTCCAATGGCAAGTCAGTGATGTGACATATCAACTGCCACAACACTGACAGATTGATATCACACCTTCTCATTGCAGAGGATGATGGCTCTCCTGCTGATCTGTCTGTCCAGGAGTACCCCGATTACCTGGATGACTAGCTCACAACCATCAGCCAAGAGACCCTCCAAGAAGTCCCTGTATCCCTCTAGACACCACCTCCAGTCGCAAGGAGGAGTAATAATGTAGCAGCCATCCCTGATGCCCCACCCAACACCCCAATAGTATGAGCTGCCAGCACCGACACAGCTGAGGACCCCGAGGACCCAGGGACCTGGTTTGAGGGGACAGTGGTAGGAGTCCAACAGGAGCTGGCCAAGGAGGTGTGGGTGGGGATGGAGACTATGGCAGCCAGCCTAGAGGGTATGCGTATGTGCCTCGTTACGGCGAATGAACAGACTGCAGCCAAATGAGGCACACACTCCACAATGCATGGAGTCCAGCAGTGTCTGAGGGACATAGCTGCTGCCATGAGGGAGAAGCCACAACAACTGCCCTACCAAACTGGCAGAAGCGTGATTGGGAACAAGCTGGACTCAATGCACCAGGAAGTGGCCTCCCTCAGGAAAGACATGGCTGCCTACCACCAAGATGTTGCTGCTGTCCTAAAAAATCTACAGCTCCCCCTTGCTGCAGTGATGCCATATGTTGTTCCACAGATGGAGGCTGCCAGGAATTGGGAGTCCACATTGCCAACTGCTGAAGTGTATTTGGCCCCCTCTACCTCCTCACTACCACCATCAAGGACAGAGGAGACACCACACACATCGGAGGATGAAGATGTGGAACAGATCATCTTCACCCGTAAGAGTTCCTGGTAGCACCAGCCCATGCCACATGGCCATTGTTTTCCTTTGTCCTTTGCTTGAGATCATGTCAGTGTTAGCACAGTTGGGTATGTGCCCTTTTCACCGACACACTGTTGACCTTTCTTCCATGGACTGTAATTGTCTCTCACTTTCCAATTGGCAATTCATGTTCCTCTGCACTGAACAACAATCCATCCAAGCATGTCCCATGACATGTCCCTCTACCCTGGACTTGTGTTGTGTCACAATTGTGTGGATTTCACAAAAGGGGTCTCTGACCTGGAGTATGTTTCACTCACTACATCCAGGAAGAATGGCTGTGAAACAGTTCTCAGGCAATATTGTCAGCGGGAAGTACGAGAAGAATACATTGGTGTGAAACAGAGTTACCTAACCTCATTAGTGATTGCCACTGCTCACTTTTGTAGGAAAGAGTTCAAATCTAGGCTGTTGTCAGATGTGCCACAGTCCCCAACATTCCTACACAGGACCCCAAAACTGACAGCTGAATTACCACACCTAACTGTCCAATACAAAGTTAACATAGTCTCCTTGAGTTGTGGGTACACTGGATGGTAGATGCATGGACAATTAGATGTGTTGTTGCTGCCAATGTGACAACTCAGTTGGCAATGGGTGATGCACATGTCAAGAGAGGTATTTGGAGGCAGGACGGAATCCCTAGGCCAACACACAATTTGCACTGTTCACTCATAAGAAGACCCTATAACACTATCATTTCACACAAAATGTATAGGAGTAAGGAAACATTGTTATTAAGTAATAAACAGAACTTAAAAATCATTAAAACCTACCCTAACCTAAACTTACCTATTCTAACTATACTTAACCAACAGCTAAAGCTAAGTGCCCTATGATAAACTTAACTAACACTTTTAACTAACACATTTAACACCACACTCTAAACATTGCCCCCGCCACCCCCCTTAAGTTACAGGACACATGCAGGACAACATATACTAAGACTACACATATACTAACTAAACTAAACAATGATATATATATATATATATATATATATATATATATATATATATATATATATATATATATATATATATATATATATATATATATCGTATTTTTATTTTATTTAATTTTTTTTAACTTGTTTAAATGTTTTATATTGAACACATAGATACCCCAACATGACCCCCCCACCCACCCACCAATTACCAAATAATAAGTAAAAACCCACCACAAATCCACTTAACTTAACTAAACTACATACTACTATCTCCCTAAAACCCACAATAAAACATAACTTAAAAGCAGAAGGGATGGGACAGAACTTGGGGATGGCAGTTCAGAAATCTTTTAGAGTTTTGCATTTTTTAACTTTTTCTAAATGAACTTCAGGCGCTTGCCGTTGGAGGCCACCTCCATTTCTAAACTGTCCAAACATGTCAGGACCATGGAAACATCCCTCCTCAGATTCTTCAACAATTGCATTTCCATGGCAGCAGGTGGTTTGGGCTGTTGTACTTTTGTTGTCAACAAAATAGTTGCAGACGAGGTAGTGGGAGTGGTGGCAGATGTGTCCCCTGCACTGCTGAGGTGCTCTGTGTCTGCAGTGCCTTGATTGCCACTGTGGGGACCCCTTGTGAGAATGCCCGCCATTCCCCTGTTGTCCTTTCAGCACGGTGGGCCATTCAACTGTACCCAGATTCCCCTGCCAGGATATGGCGGTACCTCACCACCCTCTTTTGGAAGGCCCATAGCTCGTCATTGATCATGTTGGCAGCTGTGAAATGGAGACAGGCAAAAATCAGAGTCAGCATTGTGTAGAGTCTGTACAAATTAGTAGCTTACACTGCTACACCTAATTACACATGCACTCCAACTCACATTCCAGGAAAGACAATGGCCCTGATAATTGTGATGACAATGCTGCCTTAGCATCATTTTATTTCCACTAAGGCGACACAAAACGCAAACATTGAACCAGACACATGGAAGTGTGCATCACTTTTGCGTTATATATAATAATGCAAAGGCAGTGCAAACTTGACATTGATCAGGCCCAATATTCCTCATCATCTGTGTCTATTTACAACCATACATCACCAGGAACTTGGAGGATGGGATGATGTTGGTAACCATAAGGGGTCATAGCTGATAGGTACACATGCAAGCCTGATCAATATGACTGTCACCTACACTGTGAGCATCACATCTACCTACAAATTTGGTACTCTACTCTCCCTGAGTCTAAGGGGGGATGGCCCTGCAATCCATCATCTCAACTGTCCTAGTCATCCACTGAGGCATGCCCACTCATACATGGAGTCAAGGAGTGGACCATATCAAAGGAGAGCTGACAACTAGGAAGCTGGTATCCATAGGACTATCACATCTACATTCATGTGTCCAGGTGTAGACACCCATCAATACTTGATCTGCCACTACTATTCCTTACACCCCCATTTCCATGCCAGCACATGTTTGGCCTTGACCTGCATGCAAGCCAATCACATACCACATAATTATGACATGCATGGAGTGCAAAAGACAGAGCGCCATGTTGGGGGACCATTGCCTGCCCAGTTCTCCATCTTTGTGACAATATAGGGATGCACCAAATTAGGTTCAATATGGTGCTTCCATGTGCGCCGCTACCAATATTCTCACAGCGTTGCACTTTGTCATTCGTAGTCACATATGCCCCCAAATGTGGCTTGTCCTTACTTTGTGTACACAATGCTGTCCATTGTGCACCATATGCCTCACAAGATGTGACCTTCTAGTGGTGCATATTAAAAGGGCCATGATGTTAGCATCCAGACTACTTTGATATCTGATCATTGGACAGCTTATCACATCTGCAATTGCATTCCACAAACAGGACTCACTTGCACAAAATTCTTGATTACTTCAAAGGACACACATTATCATACTTACTGGATGCATCTGGGTCCTCGAATCACACCACTTCACCAATTGCTTAGGGGGCAGGTCTACCTGTAAGACATGAATAGAAAACCATGCTTAATGTTATATCACTGTCATTGCAAGTGGACAACAAATTTCATTGTGATCTAGTTGAGAGGAGTGAGCTGATTATCCTAGTGGAAAACAGTGAAACAGACACACCACTACGATCACACAATGACACAGACACTCAGGTGAGTAAGAGCCACACATCTGAACACTAAGACTGGGTCAGGGCCTCAGGGAGTGCTACACCCTGCAAGAGCCATAAGTGGGCCATCTATAGAAGAGAGAACAACATGGTATAAGAGGAAGTTGTGTAAACGAACATGACACTAGCCTTGTGCTTTGCAAGACATATGACTCACGTGCCCTGAAAGGCACCCAGAGGTGCTTTGTGATAGACATGCGGCTCAATTTCAAGTCTTCAATGATCATGCATTGATTAGCCCATGACTGATGTGGCAAAGTTGTCTAATGGTATCCAATGCCCCATATACGTTGCCCCCTAAGGTGGGTAAGCCCCATTTGATAACATGATGGCGGGGCAGGGGTCATGTGCATTAAATGATGACAAAGTTACGCTATACATCCATTGCCCAACTTTGTTGACACAATTCAGAAAAAATTTGGTAAGCTGGTGGTGCCTTGGCATTTAATACATGACACTATGCTGGGGCACAGGTGTCGAAATGGCCCCTGAAATGTGTGCCTACGTGATGGTTGTGCAGGACTCACCAGACATCTGACCTGCATTGGTATCATGGTAGGACATGTGAATTCCAGGCCTAGACTGGTGAAGATACACTTCATTTTGGTTGCATGCAACCTGTCCACAAGCATTGCATACAGCCCACCTCATCTGCTACTGTCATTCAAGAGCAGTGAACAGTAAATAGTATGCCAATGGGAGACTCACCAACAGGTCCGCCGATCTCTGCACCAAGTTGATCAAGTTGATCCTGCTCCCTGGCTACGAGATCTGCCCAGCGATGCTTGAGCTGATCCTCGATTCTGCCACTCCCGTAGACTCTCTTCAGGTGGTAGAGCACCTTGCCCCACCAAAGACGTCTGGCCTCTGTCCGTTAACCTTGGATGACTCAGCCACCCATCTCGAGCATCATGGGAAGGTAGTGGCATACCAGCCACACAAATCCACCCAACTACGCCTCTAACATCCTCGTCAGCCTCCCCCTGACTGACATGTTTGAAATGGTCAAACTAGATAACAAATAACAAGATAAAGTGGAAAAACAAATGGAAACTTAACCCCATTAACTAATCTCAACTATCCCAAATGCTAAACTACCCTGGACAGGCAATCCACAGTACAAATGCTAATTTTGACAATAAACACACAAAATCACAATAACTGGGACATAATGTTCACAAATAAAGACAGGACCTGACAGGAGTGATACCACATACTGCAGTCAACAACCAAGACTCAGCCACCAGCTCCAAAACACAGCCACACAGTCAGAAAGTCACAGACTGTAAAGAGAAAGTGAAACTACACCCACTGTACCAAGCTTGTAGACAGGATTTCCCATTACATCACTTCCTGTCCCAGTGAGTCAGTTCTTTCAGTTGTGCGTGTATTTATTTGATGTATTTGACATTTGTGTAGTTTTTTTTAGATGCATTTGAGTGTGCCGTTTCTATAAACGCATGACGGTTATTCTTCTATTTCACTGAAGGTAGCATTGAGAGGTGTGCAAAGCTGGAATTCACGCTAAAGGCCCATGTGTCATTTCTTTTGCATTTTCAGATGTTTTAGACGCATTTGAGTCATATTCTTTTACTCATTTCCTGATTGCGTGTTTTCTTTCATTGTCCTTAGATACACCCTGAATCAACATACGTATGACATGGGATGTGCAGCAGTGTGGAATTTTGGGTATGGCCACATGTGGTAGTCCATGCAACAATGTGACTAGGGTATGATTGGTCTGTTCCACCAACGTGTGTGTTACAGACTCAACAGCATACAAATTGTTGCACGACGTGCACATATATGAATGTGTGAAAACAGTACATCCATATATGTTTGGTATTCAGTTCAATGCAATAGTTCTGATTTGTGATTGTGTAATATAATTTTGTCTGTGACGTGTGATGTTGTCATGCAGAGCATAATATTTGAAGCTACATACACAGGTCAGGCATTGTTGGTGATGGGTGAACCATTGCTACCAAAGAATGATTACCCAAATACTGTCTCTGTATGTAGATTTTGAGTTTGTGGAGACTTGTGTGAAGCCTGCATATTTGTCTGATATGTGTACATCTTTGTTACATAGGGGGTCATTACAACATTGGCGGTAAAAGCTGCTTACCGCCATGCAGAAGACCACCAAAACACCGCCGCGGCTGCGGAATTTCGCCAAAACACCGCCGCGGCTGCGGAATTCCGCCACAGCTATTATGACCTACATCTCGGAATCCGCAAAAATCCAGACACCCACACAAGTCCGCCACAACAAAGGTCAGTGTTAAACTGGCGAAAACAAAACCTCCACCTCCAGTCCAGCAGAAACACGCCCATGCTATTAAGACCCACAAATCCACGCGGCGGTCTTTCAACCGCTGTATTCCATTGGCGGTACACACCGCCACGCTCAAAATACACACACATCTCCAAAACACCGCCACATTGGACAATTCAAAATACACACACTTGATACACATACAAACACCACACCCAAACACCCAACACAATATAAAACACACACCCACATCACCCACAAACCCCTGCGACCAAAAATTGGTCACGAAGGCCAGAGAAATAGCACAGAATAGACAATCCCACCACACAGAGGCACACAACACCATCACCCACACAACATCCACGCACAAAACACCACACACCACTACACATCCCCACACACATCAACACTCACACTGCCCCACACATCACACACACCACCCCATGTCACACCAAAGACACCCCCCCTTTTCCGAGGAGGAGCTCCGGGTCATGGTGGAGGAAATCCTACGGGTAGAGCCACAGCTATTTGGCTCACAGGTGCAGCACACATCCATAGCCAGGATAATTGAGCTATGGCGCAGAATAGTCGACAGGGTCAACGCTGTGGGACAGCATCCAAGAAATCGTGAGGACATCAGGAAGAGGTGGAACGACCTACGGGGGAAGCTGCGTTCAGTGGTCTCCAGGCACAACATCGCGGTTCAGCGGACTCGCGGCAGACCCCCACCTCCTCCCCCACAACTAACAACATGGGAGGAGCAAGTCTTGATCATCATGCATCATGAGGGCCTCAGAGGAGTCGGTGGAGGAATGGACACTGGTAAGTTAAATCTTAACTATCAGATCCCCCACCCTACCTGCATGCTATCACACACCCCAACTCTCATCCCCTCCCCTATCACCCAAACTCCTCACTAATGTACTAAGAACACAAACCACACATCCCAACAACAAGCCCTGCATGACACAACTAAGCATGGGCACCCATCACGAAAGCATGCTCACTGCACATACCCAGAACAACCCCTAACCATCATCACACAAGCCCCCACACAGGAATGCTTGCACTGGGGTACACGCACACCCACTCATTGCACACCATGACACACACACATGCAATAAGTATGCTCTTATGCCCTTGCAGGATCACAAAGGACCGTCACCACACCGGAGGGTCCAGACAACTCCACTCCACCCACAGAAGAGGCCCACAGTGACAATAGCTGCTCTGCCCTACTGGATCCTGATGACCAGCCCGGACCATCGTGGGCCTCAGGACAGTCGGTTCCCCTTGCACAGGCACAGCCCAACACTGACCTTCAACCCTCTGGTAACACCAGCACAGCACCCACCCAGCGGGCCCAAACCTCCCTACCCAGGACAGGTCAATCAGCTGTGTGTCCACCACTACAGGGAACCCAGGATAACCCACCACCCCAACAACAACAGGGACCTGGGGGCAGTGGTAGTGGGCACACAGTCCAGGGGCGGAGGCACAGGAACACAGGGGAACTGGGAGGGCTGCTGTGCGACAGGGGGCGGACAGGCCAAGGGAACCCACTCTCCACGAGGCCCTCTCCTCCATCATGGGAGCATACCACCACTCCCAGGAGACGATGGCGACGGTCCTGGTCAAGTTTCAGGAGACCCAGCGCCTGCAGGAGGACCAGTATTTGGGGTTCAGGGAGGAGCTCAGGACCATCGGCTCCGCCTTGGGCACCATTGTAGGGGTGCTGAAAGACATACAGCAGACCATGAGGGACACCGTGGCACTCCAAGGGGCCCCTGACACTAGCATGGACTATGAACTGCCCACCACCTCCTCCGGCGCTAGTGGACAGGACGCCCCGCCACAGGACCACCACACCAGCACCACACCCCCTGCAGACGGACAACCACCACGCAAGCGGTCCCTGAGATCCAGGAACAGGACAGAGGAAGATGGCAAGACCCCCACCAAGAAATGAGTCCACCCTGATTGTCACCCCACTGTCCCACTTTGTTACCCTGTCCATACTTAAACTGCCCCAGCTCCACTTCCTATGCCCATATGGGCAGTGCCCCTGTGAGACTAATAGACTGGACTCTGCCATGGACATTCCTCCACCATCACCCCTCACCATTTTACAACCGCCCTCCATTTTTGAGTACTTAAATAAACACCCTTGAACCACAAAACAATGTGGAGTCAGTCTATGATTTGTTAAAATGTATTATCAATGACAGTGTCAAAATGCGTTTCTAGTTGTAAAGGCAACATACCTATGTCAGACATCACAAGTCCTTGAAGGATGCATGCAGATGACACACATTGGTAGGCACACCTGTGAAACCGTAATGTAAAGGAATAACTCAGTTACCGAATAATCCTATGAAATTACACACATGATAGAGGAAGACATGTGACAGTGAATGTAATGGTAAAAATGAAAATGTTCTCACCTGTGTGTCACTGGAAATATTGCTGTATGACTGACTCCCTGTTGTCGTTGTCTTCTTCCTCAGCTTCCTCCTCATCACTGTCCACAGGCTCCACAGGCTCCACAGCTGCCATAACACTGGTCATCTGGACCATCCTCCTGCAGAAAAGGCACCTGGCGTCGCAAAGCAAGATTGTGAAGCATCGAGCAGGCGATGATGATCTGGCACACCTTCTTCGGTGAGTAGAATAGGGAACCACCTGTCATATGGCGGCACCTGAACCTGGCCATCAGGAGGCCGAAGGTGCGTTCGATCACCCTTTTAGTCTGCCCATGGGCCTCATTGTAGCGTTCCTCTGCCCTGGTCCTGGGATTCCTCACTGGGGTCAATAGCCAGGACAGGTTGGGGTAACCAGAGTCTCCTAATAGCCACACACGGTGCCTCTGGAGTTGACCCATCATATCAGGGATGCTGCTATTCCGCAGGATGTAGGCGTCATGCACTGAGCCAGAGAACATAGCATTTACCTGGGAGATGTACTGGTCTGCCAAAGATACCATCTGGACATTCATCGATTGATAACTCTTCCGGTTCCTGTACACCTGTTCACTCCTGTGGGGGGGGGGCAGAGCTACATGGGTCCCATCAATGGCACCTATGATGTTGGGGATATGTCCAAGGGCATAGAAGTCACCTTTCACTGCAGCCAAATCTTCCACCTCAGGGAAAATGATGTATCTCCTTACGTGTTTCAGCAGGGCAGACAACACTCTGGACAGCACGTTGGAAAACATGGGCTGGGACATCCCTGATGCCATGGCTACTGTTGTCTGAAAAGAGCCACTTGCAAGGAAATGGAGCACTGACAGCACCTGCACATCAGGGGGGATTCCAGTGTGATGGCGGATTGGTGACATCAGGTCTGGCTCCAACTGGGTACATAGTTCCTGGATAGTGGCACGGTCAAACCTGTAGGCGACGATTAAATGTCGCTCCTCCATTGTCAACAGGTCCACCAGCGGTCGGTACACCGGAGGATTCCGCCATCTTCTCAATTGTCCCAAATGACGGTGCCTAGGAAGGACAACAGCGACCACAGAGTCAACTTTTTTCCAGGTATGTACCCACAGTTACACAGACCACGACACCAAACACAAAACCCTTCCTGTATGTGTGTTGAGTGTAGGCCTAGCTATGTGTGACACAGAAGTAAATGAAGCCATGTGGGCCCCGGAAATGGCGGCTGCCTGACCTCTAAACTGGGACAATGGGATTGTGGGGTAACTGCGTTGCCGTTGCACACCGTCGCAGTAGACGGTCGTAGACCGTGGAGCAATGCTGCATTGGTTAACATTGGACCCTATGGGTCCCAGGAGCCAATGAACAAGTGCGCCGCCGGTGATGATACGCACCGTTGCGGACGTCACCGCCGCGGACGTCACCGCCATTTTCTATCTGTTCAATCACTAGATACCTGATCTTCTACAGGAGAGGACCTACACTGCAAGTGCTGCTGTGACCTCGGTCTGGAAGCGACGATGGCTGCTGCGTCTGGGGAAAGGGCCCCTGCCTTCACTGCTCAGGAGTTGGAGAAACTAGTAGACGGGGTCCTACCCCAGTACACGCTACTCTACGGTCGTCCAGACCAACAGGTTAGTTCACAAGGTAGCACGTTGTATGGGCTAGGCCTCGGTGGAGAGGACTGGTTGTAAGAGGGAAGGGGGCAGAATTCAGTTAACAATAATGCATGTGAATGAATGTGCCACATGGTTAGGGTAGGGAGGGGGGACACTCACATCGACGGTGCAGTTGGTAATGACTTCTCTTCTTCCCTTATCTATGTCATGTAGGTCACCGCCCACCAGAAGAAGGACATTTGGCGTGCCATCGCCAAGGACATCCGGACCCTGGGGGTCCACCAGAGACGGGGCACCCACTGCCGGAAAAGATGGGAGGACATTCGCCGCTGGAGCAAGAAGACGGCGGACGCTCAGCTGGGGATGGCCTCCCAATGAGGGAGGGATGCCCGTCGAACCATGACCCCCCTGATGTTCCGGATCCTGGCGGGGCGCTTGAGGGCATCACAGCAGACACATGGGGGTGAGTACACTCTCATTCTGCGGACTTTGCGCGCAGTGGAGGGGTTTGGGTGGGGGAGGAGGCCTGTGGATGTACCTAGGCCAGGCAGAAATACGTAGGCTAGGCCCCTCCATAATGCAGGCCATGTGGCACTCTACCCCACCGCAGTAGAGTGCCAAGTACAGGTATACATGCCCCTGTGGCATCCATGTGTGCAGAAGTCCACCATAGGCATGTAGGCCAGATCCTATAAATTGCATCTCTAGAGGCCAGGAGCACGGCGTAGTGCAGGGGGCTGCTGTGTCTGTATTGTCCGCCAACGGTAGCGGTATGCCATGCACTCAACCTGTCTTTCTTCTGTCTCCCCCCCCCCCTTTTTGTGGTCTCCCTGTTCTTTTGTGCATCAGCATCATCAGGCGAAGGTACAGTGGCACCGGAGCACGAGGGAGCTGCATCCCACATGGCCATGGAGGGCCACACCACGGACTCAGAATGCACCAGTGGGACGGAGGGTGAGGGGAGCTTCACGTCGGTCACCGGAACACCAAACAGCGACACGGACTCGTCCGCCCATGGGAGCTCCCTTGTGGTGGTGGCACCATCTGTGCCCCCCACTTCTACAGGTACAGCCGCCACCCCCCCTACCAGCACCACCCTCCCAGCAGCCCCTCAGCGTTCGCCCCGTGCCCGCTCACCCAGGAGGGTGGGCATCACCTTCGCCCAAGGCACCTCAGGCCCTGCCCCAGTCACCCCTGCTGCCCTCAGTGAGGAGGCCATTGACCTCCTCAGGTCACTCACTGTTGGGCAGTTCACCATTGTGAATGCCATCCAGGGTGTAGAAAGGGAGTTGCAACACGGTAATGCATTCCTGGAGGGCATTCATTCTGGTCAGGCTGTCCTTCAGCGAACCCTGCAATCTCTGGCCTCAGCACTGATGGCAGCTATTGTCCCTGTGTCTAGCCTCCCCCTCCAACCTCCTCCACCCAGACCGAATCCCCTGTACCCCAGCCGATCCCAAGCACACCATCAGACCAGCATGCACACACCTCAACACACAAAAGTAGCTCAGGCAAACATAGGCACCACACAACCCACAGGCACACACACAAGCATCACCCACATGCAGACACAGCAACATCCACTGCCTCCACTGTGTCCCCCTCGTCGTCGTCTCCCTCCTCCCTCCCAGTCTCGTCTACACTCTCACCTGCATGCACTACATCTACAGGCACCAGGACTCGCACCAGAACACCCAGCACCACACCCCGCTCACCTGCACTCACCACCTCCACTCCCATTTACACGTCCCCTGTGTCCTCTCCCAGTGTGTCTGTGACGCCCCCTCCCAAAGTACACAAACACGGGCACCCACACACCCAACATCCATCCACCTCACGACAGCCTCCAGTACCTGCAACTGCACCCAAAACACCTAAAGTGACACCTCCTACAACCACCTCCTCTTCCTCCACTCCCAAACCCCCTCCAACTACCCATCCCAGTGTTCGTCAGAAACTGTCCCTCTGCAAAGTTGACCTTTTTGCCCCCACCCCCCCTCCAATTCATCAGTCCCGTCGGAGCGCCTCAGCCAAAAAGCCTCCAGTACCAGTGGTGCGTGTTCAAGGTGTGTGGAGTGCACCGGCCACCAGGGCAGGCAGTGTGACACGGAGCCAAGGCACTGCCAGTCCACCCCCTGTAAAGGCTCTGAAGTTGGAAAGTGGCCGACGGGACCGTGTGAAGACTCCTGGAGGCAAAACAACTCACAGGGGTCCCAGGGGGATTGCAGAGTCAGCTGTGACTCCTCCAAAGGTGGGGAAGGGCCAGAAGAAGTCGGCACAGCCTGGTGTGAGCATCACAGCGGAGAAGGGCGGCATCCTTCCCGGCAGCCGGGACGCCACCGCCAGCCCCGTCGTCACTGGTCCAGAGACCACCGCCAGAGTCAGTGCCCATTAGGGCCCAAGTATCGTCACTGGTCAGGAGACCACCGCCAGAGTCAGTGCCCAGGAGGGCCCAAGTATCGTCACTGGTCAGGGACCACCACCACCGCCGGAGTCAGTGCCCAGGAGGGCCAAAGTATTGTCACTGGTCAGGAGACCACCGCCACCGCCAGAGTCATTGCTCAGGAGGGCCCAAGTATCGTCACTGATTAGGAGACCACCGCCACCGCCAGAGTCAGTGCCCAGGAGGGCCCAAGTATTGTCACTGGTCAGGAGACCACCGCCACCACCGGAGTCAGTGCCCAGGAGGGCCCAAGTATCGTCACTGGTCAGGAGACCACCGCCACCGCTGGAGTCAGTGCCCAGGAGGGCCCCGGCAGCCACAGCCCCGCTGGGCAATGAGGGACCGTCATGCCACACACCAATGCCCAGTCCAGAGAACGTCATGCCACACACCAATGCCCAGTCCAGAGAAGGTCATGCCACACACCAATGCCTATTCCAGAGAACGTCATGCCACACACCTATGCCCAGTCCACAGACTGCCATGGCTAAGCACCGCTGAACAGTCCAGGACCGCCATGGCAAAGCACCGCTGAACAGTCCAGGACCGCCATGGCAAAGCACCGCTGAACAGTCCAGGACCGCCATGGCAAAGCACCGCTGAACAGGGCATGCACCGCTGAAGAAGGAAAAGACCGCCACATCAAGCATCGTTATCCCATGTGCAGCTGGGACAGTGACGGGACAGGAACTGTCACGGGGAGACTAATCCAGTCTGGGCACCAGTCCCCCTCCAGAACCTGTGGTGGCTGTTATCTACTTGAGAGACTGTGGCTTTGCACTCCCCAGGATGGTACAGTGGGAAACCCACCCACTGTAGAGACTTAAGAGACTGTGGCTTTGTACTCCCCAGGATTGAACAGTGGGCAACCCACCCATTGTAGAGACTTGAGAGACTGTGGCTTTGCACTCCCCAGGATTGAACAGTGGGCAACCCACCCACTGTAGAGACTTGAGAGACTGTGGCTTTGCACTCCCTAGGATTGAACAGTGGGCAACCAACCCACTGTAGAGACTTGAGAGACTGTGGCTTTGCACTCCCCAGGATGGTACAGTGGGCAATCCACCTACTGTAGAGACTTGAGAGACTGTGGCTTTGCACTCCCCAGGATACATCAATGGGCATGGAGCCCCGTCGTGGATCTGGCTTTGCACTCATCCAGCTGAGGTGCCCCCCCTTCCCTTCCTCCTGAGGTGCCTGTTGTATTTCTCTCTGATGCCCCGGTAGTGTTCTCTCTGTTTGTGGACAGGTATCTTGTGTGGGCCTCCCCCCTGCATTTTTGGAGTAGTGGTGCACGGACATTGATATGTGCATATCTGCACTACTTCTTGTAATGTAAATCCTTTTGAATGATTTTATGATATATGTGTATATATTTGAGACATGTATATTGAGACATTACAATGTTTGAACGGATTTCGTTTTGTCTTTGCATTCTTCCGGGGGGGTTGTGGGTTGTTACTGTGATGTTTGTGAATGCATTGGTGTGTGTGTTGTAATATGCGAGGGTGGGGGTGGGGGTGTTGTGTGTGTGTGTCCCTGACTTTTGCCTCCCCCCTCCCCTATGTCATAGGTGCAGTACTCACCATTGTTTTCGGCGCCTACGTAGATGGTGATCGTAGAGGAGCAGAAAGACAAGCGCAGGGAGCATTTGGAGTTCCGGCTCCATGGAGTCCTCCTTCCTCGTGGGATGTGTTCAGGTGAGCGTTTCCATTGAAATGGCTGTTTCCGCCGTGTTTTTATCCACGGTGAATCCGCCCCGGAAAAGGTGGCGGATTGGTTGGTTGTGATACTATGGGCGGTACATTGTATTCCGCCTGTCTGTTGGCAGTGACCGCCGCGCTGCTTGGTCTGTACCGCCGTGCGGGCGGTGTGTTAAAGTGGCTGTCTTTGTTGGCGGTTTCCGCCAGGGTCATGATTCCCTTTTTTTGTCCGCCGGCCTGTTTGCGGTATTACCGCACCTTTAACACCGTCCGCCAGGGTTGTAATGACTCCCATAGTGTTATGACACACTCTGCCTACATTCCACTCAGAATATATTTTGATTAAAACAGTCTGATTGAACTCATTGCAATTACCAATGGTTGTTGGTTTTGTGTGGTGGACCTGGAGCCCTAGCTGCATATGGTCTTATCCATGCTGATGTACATTCCATCGACATGTCTGTTCAATGTGTGAGGTCATTTGTACCCTGTGTCAGGATTGTGCCCCATGGCAGTGGTAGGACAGATTACCATGGATGTACTGAGAAGGCCCAGCTTTTACCATTGGTTGTTATACCTGGGCACATCATGAAGACCATTGTTACTAATGATGCCCCCCGTCACACATGTTCCATGCTGCCATGGCAGCTCTCACACTGAGCTGTGACAGTGTTCATTACCAACAAGACCAAGGGCCAGATGTAGGTAGGAAAAAATAGCAAGTCGGAAATTGCGATTTAAAGCGAATCGCAATTTACGACTCGCAAAATAGGATCCAAGAAAAAAGTGCACACCAATTTGTGACTCGCAAATGATGTTGCACCGCATTTTGCGAGTTCGCTTCTAGCGAGGTCGCTTTTTGCGAGTAGGGTGTCGCAAATTGCGACTGGCCTGCAAATTGCCTGCAGGTGCAGCACAACAGTTTGGAAATTCACTTCCTGGCTCTTGGTGATGACATCAGAACCAGGAAGTCATCAAATACACCTGGGAGGAGGGAGGACCACACCCTTTCCGAACTGCTGTGCAACACCCAGGAGAGAGGACCTGCTGCTACAATGGAGGAAACAGGCAGTGCTGGGAGAAGAAGAAAACTGAAGTTTTCTGACAAAGAACTGGATGTGCTCACAGAGGAATGCTGCCAGCACCATGACAGACTGTTTGGGAAGGCAGCCCTCAGTGTCCCAGACACAGAAAAAAAGAAGATTTGGCAGCAAATTCAGGACTAGATTAATGCCACAGGGGTGAGCCACCGCACCCTGGAGGAAATCAAGAAAAGGTGGTATGACCTGCGCTCCAGGACAAAGGAGAGGATAGCAGAGCGGCTCAGATAAATGAGGGGTACCGGAGGAGACCCATCCACCGTCCCACCACCCATAGCCATGGAAGCAATGGTGGAGCAGACCCTGGAGCCTGAGGCCGTACTCGAATGGGAGAAGTGGACAGTTCTACGCCAGGGACAACCAAAAGTGAGTACCATGAGATATGCATACACACCTACAAATGCAGTATCCACACTCTCCCAGTACACAGCAGCAGGCACAACCAGACTAGCTCCATTCCAGTCTAGCAACCACTAGAATAGTGCATTATGGGCAATGTAGTACAGTAGTCAGCATATAGGCAAATGTTTATTATGAGGCATAAAACAGATGTGAGAGACTGACAGTGTATTGACTATGTCCCACAGGTCTCCCACAAGACACCCCCAGCAGCGACAACAGGCAGGGAGGAGACAACGGGCCAGAGACAGTGCAGGAGGCTGCAGCAGAAATTCCTGGGCCCAGCAGGACACCACCAGAGTCCTCTCAGGAACAAGAGCAGGAAATGGGGGAAGCTGATACGATCCCTGGCCCCAGCCCCACAGCAAGTCATCCAGAGCCAGCAGCACGACAAAGGCACAGACACAGACGCAGAGTTGTGGTGGTGCCCCAGGAGGAGATAGGGGAGGCAGGAATTGCAGGAATAGAGGCATCCCTCCTTAACTGTCAGCGCCTGCAAAACAGACAATTGAGGTCAATCTCAAGTACATTGCACAGAATGGAGAGCAACATGACCACTGGCCTGGCTGAAGTGAACACGCAGTTTACTAGACTGAATTAAATTGTGGGGGATCTCACCCAGGCCATCCGCCAACTTGTGACGGAACTGATGGCAGACAGACAGAGTGCAAGGCACAGGGAGCGCCACACAGTGGCACGCTTCGACCGCATGGCAGCTTCAATTGGGCATCTTGCAACAAACACTACTGGCCTTTCAAGACGGTATGTGGACTCAGCCGCATCAGCCATGCAGTGGACTTGATGGAAGCTAGGCAGGTGGCAAGGGGCACAGTTGAGACCCCTCAGGACAGTGAGGAGGGGTCCACAATAAGTAGTTTGTCTGCAAGTGACTCCCGTGTGCTAAGGAGTGCAAGTACACGGCAGGGGTCAGCTGACCCACCTGGGATGAGCCATGCTGGGCTCACAAGGAGGAGGGTTTAAGCCATCAGACAGCATGAGTCATGAGGCACATGATGTTAATGTGTCCTCATTACATTAGGACATGTACAGACTTTAACGGACAGCACTTTTCTTTCATCATTTAGTTTACAAATAAAAAGGTTTTGTTTGTTCCACTACACAACTGGGCTCTGTTTGTCTGACATCAGTCAGTGTGGTGACAGTTGCCACGTACCTGCCAAAGTATTGGGTTGCAATGTGGTCCTGTCTCTGTCTGCCTTGATTTGCAATGCTTCAATCACCAGGCTGTCGGTCTGGTAGCTCTTGCTCCTCATCCTCCAAAACTATGTCTTCAGGGGTGAGTTGTAGCCCACGTCTGGTGGCAATGTTGTATAGGATTGCACATGTGCCAACGATCTTGAATGCTGTTTCTGGGGCATACTGGAGCGCACCTCCACTTTTGTGGAACAAAAAAATGGTCCTCTTGATGACAGTTCTGGTACGCCGATGGGCACTGTTATATCGTCTCTCGTTCTCGTAAGTATCCATGGTCTTAGAGCATATGCACTGTCACCTGTTTGGCAAAAATAAGCAATGTTAGCAGGGCATGGATGGTTTCTACAGTGACCTGTATGTATGGCTTCAGGGTGTAGTCAGCAATACCAAATGAATATCCGTCTCCAAACTCCACACGTTCTAGGCGTTGGTGTATCCCACTGTGCCTGAATATGTATGAGTCATGTGTACTCCCTGGAAATTTGGCTACAATGTCAGTAATGACATTATGGCCATTGCATGCCACCTGGATGTTTAGTGAGTGGGTACATTTCCTATTGCGGAACACATATTCCAGATTTGCAGGAGGGCAGATTTGAATATGTGTCCCGTACACACACCCTATTACATGGGGGAAGCTGGCAATTTGGTGCTGTTAATTTCTGCCTCATTCCTGGGTAGGTATATGTATCTGGACATGTGTGTGAGTATGGCATCTAGGAAACATTGGAAGAATCATGAGAGTGCACTTTGGGATACCCCACCTGCCACAGCAATCAATCCCTGATAGCTACCCGAGGCCAAGAGGTGCAGTGAGCATAGCACTTGCACATGTGTGGGGATGTCGCTGCTGTGCATTGTCTGTCGTTGAAGCTGCGGATTGAGTAGTTCAATTAATTCTAATATTGCTGCACTGCTCATTCTATATTTGTCATAAATCTCCTCCTCAGTTTGTTGGAAACGTGTCTGCCTGGTTCGGTATGTCCTCTCCTGTCTCTGGCTTCTCCTCTGCTGGGCGGCGTGGACTCTCCTCCTCCATGCTATCACATACAGTTCAGCCATTTTGATTAACCCAGATCCTTCTGGGTCTCCTTTTATACTTTGGTTCTGGTTACCACCTGCTCTGACTTAGTGGTAATTTGGGTGTGCAAAATTGGCTTTTTGTGACTAGCCGCAATTTGCTACAGGCTTTTTCATATGGTTTGCGACTTGCAAATTGCGACTTCCTCTTTGCGGGTCGCACAATCAGGTCACTATTTTTGCAAGTCGGTAATGGCTCGCATCGCTATTTGCACTTCGGAAATGGGATTTTTGCATCCCATTTCGGATTTTGCGAGGTCTCAAACTGCGATTCGGGCCATTTGCGACTCGCAAAACTTTGCTACATCTGGCCCTTTATTCCAATTTATTGACACATCACTACCTCAGGTGTGGGCCCTTTGCATTGATGTAGTTGTGTCTGATGACCTATTGACTTACAAGTTGGCAATGTGGAAGTACAAAATATGCAGTGGTCCATAGATTGTGTCCTCAGTTGTCACATACCAGTGATGAGGCTGTTAGTGATGTGTGTGATGGTAGCAGTACAATCTTACACATCACAAATGATGTTGCAACAGTACTTGTCAGATTCCTAATTGTAACATGATCCCTGACCTTTGACTCACATTCCTATGCTATGTGTAGTGGAGATTGAAAAGACCAAAATAGGATTAGTTGTATTAGTGAAGTGTTTATTTTCAAAATTTAGAAGGTGAAATCAGTGGTTCTTAAGAGTAAAAGTTGTCAACTATGTGCTGTCTCTGCCGTACCCCAGGAGCTGTATTGTGCTGTTTTCCCTCCATATCATCACTACCTTCCTCCTCCTCCTACTCAGGCAGGTCATCTACCTGGTCTGACATTGGGATGTTGTGCAGGATAGCACCTCAGGATGATTTTGCACACAATGTGTGGGGCATATAGAAGGCTGCCTCCTATGAGGTCCAGGCACTTGAATCTTGTCTTCAGTATGCCAAATGTCCTTTCCACATTATTGCGTGTCTTATGGTGTCCCTCACTGTATGCACACTATGCTGCTGTGCTTGGGATTGCAAATGGGGTCATCATTCATGGCTGTATGCCACAACCCTGATCCCCTGCAAGAGATGAAAGGTGTAAGTTGTTGTTTAGGTTTGCCACAAGTGTGTCAATCAATCAATCAATCAATAGATTTATAAAGCGCACTACTCACCCGTTAGGGTCTCAAGGCGCTGGGGGAGGGGGACGCTACTGGTCGAAGAGCCATGGCTTGAGGCGTTTCCTGAATGTCAGGAGGTCCTGGGTCTGGTGAAGGTGGAGCGGTAGGGAGTTCCAGGTCTTGGCGGCTAGGTGGGAAAATGATCTTCCTCCGGTGGTGGTGCGGCGTATGCGGTGATTGCGGGTCGGGGTGTGGAAGGTGAGTCTGTCGTTGAGGTAGGCTGGACCTGTGTTGTGGAGGGCTTTGTGTGCGTGGGTGAGGAGTTTGAAGGTGATCCTCTTCGATACGGGTAGCCAGTGTAGGTCTCTGTAGAGCCAGTGTCATGTAGCATGGCATTTGTTATTTTGATTTGGTTGTGTCTCCTATGTTTGTGTGGTATGGTGTGAGTTCCTGGCCTTGTGCAAAGTTTGTTAGCACTGTGTTTTTGAACATGACAGTCTTGTGAATTGGCTCAAGGACCTGGGACATATACTTTGTAGTCATAAGCGATGCTCAATCTGTATGTACCATGAGTTGTGTAGTGCACCTTTGTATCAGTGTGCTATCACTAGGGGGGACATGACATATCCTCACAACACAATGTAGTCAGATGTGGTGACAATGTGGTAGCCCTACTGAGCCTCGACATCTACAGATTAAGTGCAACACTTAGGCCCATTTTAATGTATAATTAACAATGCACAACACAGTTCCAACATTGGCAGCACTGTGCTGCAACATTTTGACTATGCAGTAATGTACCATGTATGACATGTTACTAGGCAATCCTTTTGTTGTCACCTGCACTGGTGCCTAATATGCAGCCATGCACCAATACTACCAACCTTGCCAGATAAAACTGAGAGAAATCCTACTCCAGAAAAAAGGTTCCTACCATGAGAAATCCTGTTGATACGTAGTAAAATAGATACAAGAAAAAGAGGAACAGAAAAGAAAAAGAAACCAATCAAGAGTCAGCAAAGAAAATAACATTACAAAACAAAAAAACAACCAACATAAAAAGAAACAAACAAAACAGAAAACAGTCAGCCAACAGACACCAATCTTAAAGGCACCACCTAATGATATATACATTTACATATTTTCATTCCAAAAAATGCAATTATATACATACATACAATACAATATATATAATTGATGTGAAAATTGTAAATATAAATACTACCAACCTTGCACCAGGGTGCTTGGCTAGCTGACCTGTGGAGGTGGATGTATCTATGCAGGTAGGGACCCATTTCTATACATATACATTTTTGTGGTCAATTGGCTCTTTCTGTGTGTGCAGCAGTATGCAGCATGCATAGGTGGTTTGGCACATTCATATGAGGTTATATCACAGTCTATTTCCTTACTGCAACCTGCAAACAGCACCCCTAGGGTGGTGTTTGATGTTGGCAATGCTCAGGTTTTAGGTGATACCTACACAAATAGGCCATTTCCATATTGTCCAATCCTTGAAGTGTTCCTTAATCCCGCTGTGCCAGAATATGTAGGCGCCATGTAGCCTCCCAGGAAACTTGGCCAAAATGTTTGTGAATAGTCCCCGGTGGTCCACTATGGTCTGCACATTTATGGAATATGTGTGTTTGAGATTCCAGTATAGATGCTCTGTTATTGCAGGTGGAACAAGACAGACATGAGTGCAGTCAATTGCACCGAGCACATGCGGGAAGCCATCAAATTGATAGAACTCATGTTTTATCTCCTGCTACTTTTGTGGGGTGTTGGGAAAGCTGATGTAGTGAGGTGTCAGATAGATAATTGCATCTAACACCTTTGGCAGGAACACAAAGAATAACGGCTGTGACACACCAGAAACAAGGGCACCTGTTGTTTGATAAGAGCCACTTGCTAGCATCCAAAAAATGACATTAACTACAATATTTTGATGCTAGACATGTCTAGCATCAAAATATAAATATGAAGTTAAGTTTGTGCTGAATTAGCATAAAAACTAATGATGCTAATTCAGTGCAAAGCAAGTATAAATCTGGGCCTAAGTGTTTTGCCCAGAACTATGGGATCTCAAGCTGACTCTGAAACTCAATCCTGGTTCATCAGTTGCAAAGTCTACAGCTTTGGCCGTAACACCACATTCTATCCCTCAAGTATAACATACAATCAAGTGATCAACTGGAGGAAAAATATCAAGATATCAAAAAATTTAAAACAGTTTTGTCGCTATTTGAGAACTCATAAAATATGTCCTCGTTTTAGATTTTTAGTGCACTAACATAATTTCTATGGGAATAAGACCTTGGCACTTTTTATAATTTTTAAATAAAATGCTTTAGAATTACAGTTTTGATTACATCATGATGACGTCAGGCATCCCACACTTTTGCAATAAACACGGAATGTTAGCAATCTACTTTTCATTACAATACTTTGGGGAGGCAGCTGTCAGGGGCATGGACTTGGATAATTGAGGGCAGCGATGTCACATATGACAATGGATATGTACAGTTTCTTTGTGATGCAGTATTCGAATATATGAACAAGAGTATCGATAGGTGTGAAAATAATGTTTGGCTTGTTTTGATATTATATTTTCTGTGACTGTGCAAATGGAACAAGGAACTGATATAACAACATCTGTTTTCCTATTCAGGAGCTTTATAAGTTATCAATTACAGTTAATGAGTTTTATTGCGGATTGTGAAGCGTGTGCTTTATGAGTCAGGACGGTTATGATGGTCTGTTTTTGAATGGATTTTGGTAAGTATATATATTTGGTTTTGTTTTTAGGCATATTTTGGCAATTTTCATATTTTAAGGTATTATTAAGGTGTTTCTGCTTAGGTGTCTATTTTAGTTGAATATTTCTTCACAATATGGCCTTTTGAAGTTCTGCTATTTTTCCTTTTCTTTTTCCTTTTTTATTAATGGTTGAATCACAGACAGATTGATATACTTACATTCTATCTTTGCCTCTCTACTTTGGCATTACATATTTGTCTCCTATGCTAGTAACTAGTGAATGCTCCCTATGATGTACTATCTATGAGATATTGTGCAAGATAGAATGTTAGTTGAAGATTTTAGGTCTGAGCTCAATGTTATATCTTTTCAAACTTTGTTAGGTGTTCTTTTTGTGTTGTGTTTTATTGATTCCTTTTGTTCTTGTTCCATTTATGTATAGCCCTGAAGAAGCGGATAGTCTGCGAAACACGTGTAGGCAACTGCAATGGATGGCAACTTCAGCTACGTCTTGTGCATGTATACATTTTGGCAATTATAATCAATTATGATGTACATGTAATGAATATTATAGGTGCATTTCACTGCTGAAAATGTTATATGGGAAACAATTCTCATGATCAGAAAGATGATAGACATAGGCCCTCATTACAACCCTGGCAGAAGGCGGTAAATTGGAGAAAAGTACTGCCAACAGGCTGGTGGTACTTTTACCCATAATATGACATTGGCGGCTTGCCCCAAGCCATACTGCCAATGTACCACACCGTCTGCAACGGCGCTAAGGACTGTCAGGCTATCTCCAGCCAGGCGATCATCACTGGCCTGCCCGTGGGATTATGACCCCGCCTACAGCCATGGTTTTCGTGGCAATCTTACCGCCATGAAAACCATGGCAGTAGGCACTATCAGTGACATGGAATTCATTCCCTGTCACTGATAGGGGTCTTCCCCGCCTACAGCCCCCTCCCGTCTTGCCCCAACTCCAGACCTCCCCATGACATTCACACCCTGCTCTCACACATCCATACACGCACACACGGACAACACGCATCTCACACCCGCACACATGCACTCACAGACATACACACACACCCCACCACATACACACAACATGCCCCACCCACCTTCCTGTCAGAACAGCCGACTTACCTGATTGCAGGGGGTCCTCCGGCAGGAGACGGGCTGGGGCACTGCTGCCAGCAGCAGCATCTGCCATCAGAACACTGCCAAGCCATATCATGTGTCATGATACAGTCTGCAGCGGTCTACTGACGTGGCGCTGCTGCTGGCAGCAGTGCCACCTTACGGTCATCCGCCACCATGGCTGCAGCCAGATTTCCGCCATCCTTCTTGTGGAATTCCATCTATGGTCATAATTTGGCGGACGGCAGGTAGCCGCGGTAACGGTCTTTTGGTGTCCGCCGCTGCAGCAGTAGGCGGTATATACCGCCAATGTTGTAATGAGGGCCATAGTGATTTATCTTGTCTTTTTGATATGATGAATTTGCATTAATTAAATGATATAAGAATTCTTTTTTAATTATTTAATATTTGTGGTGTAATTATTTTGTTTTTGTGTAAATGTTTCTAGTAGTGAGTTTTTTCTCCCCACAATTCTGTGGCATAGTGGAATATTTAGTCAGGGGGATGAACTGATTCCTGTGTGTGAGAGTGCAGGGCCACTTCTCAGTTATCCCGTAGTAACACTGAAAAGATTGAACTGTGTAGGGAGTGCTGTCCATTGTGCCAGATGTAATTGGAGCCACAAGTCCACAAGCTGTAGCTTATAGAGTGCCTCGCAAATCAACCACAGACTCAGGGGGCATGTCGGTGAATGAACCCTCATCAGGAACATTAACAGATCCTTGTCCACAGGAGGTGCAGGCTGCATGGCAATACACACCATAGGTGCACATTTGAAGAGGCTCCATATGCAATGGAAGACTGGCAGGGCGCACATCAAGACTGGTCCGAATGTCAAAGACCAACCTAGCTCCAGCTCCTCAAGCAAGGAAGCTCTGAAATACTGCATCATGCGTTCACGACAGAGTTGGGCTGGTTGTAGCTCCATCACTCCACTATGTTGAGAAAGTAACAGCAGCAGAATTCTGTCAATTAATCCAATGTTGTAGGGAATCTGCCAAAAACACTTGAAAAGAGTGGGTGTATGGCTGCGGATATTACTCAAATCAAGGTCTGGAAGGTTCACACAAATCCAGAACTGACAGCCTTAAAAAAAGTGTGCAAACCTTGCAGTATTTGATGTATTGAATAGTCTGCTCACCAATTCTACAAAATGTTTTGGGAAGTTGGTATTTAGTAGGGATTGTATCTTAGCTGATGATCTTGCTATCAGAAGATTGCACGTCTCTCTGGCTGATGCCAGGGCCACATGTTTTCGAAACAATAACACCTTTAATCTGCTGAGCTTGTCAAAGTTTACATTAGAAGTAGTAATGTGGGGATACAAGTCTGCCACTTTTATCTCTTGTGTGAGGGGAATAAAACATGGCTCCAAGAAGTTACCATTTGAGTAACTAATATCACATAAGTGATTCCTGGATTCATTCTGCAGCAGTTTTGATGGCTCAGAACCGCATAACTTCCATTAGAAAGTATCTGAAATACTGGACAAATCAAAGAGGCGGCAGTACCCTTGACATAGCATGCCAAATTTGCAACCTCAGCATTGCAAAGGCAGTACATTGACACCTTCTTACAAATCTAAGAATGACTAACTATAGTCTCACATTTGGTTCCACTAAGAAAAACCTTTGTTTTGCCTGTTAAACACTTATAATCAAAAGGCAACTCCCACACCTCGTTTATATGATTATCTCCCAGCCACTCAAACCTGCCTACTGCAAAATGCTTTAAACATTTCATTAAACTAAAGGTGGAAATGGGCAAATGTATCCCTCTGTGTATTAGCCATACTGGTGAGGGGATTTCTGCGAAAGTGAAAGACAGCTATTCCAATTTCTCAATGCTAAGCATGATGTAACTAGTTTCTTTTTTAGCCATTATCTGTTGTGTGGACAAACTGAAAGCAGCAAACAATTGAATCACGTTAACAAGCTTCCAGGGCATGCAGCAACTTTTGAGAATCCGAAGTGTTCAACTTAACAGCATGATGGAACGCAGCTAGCTTCGTCCATGTTCTAGAAAGGTTATGTCATTCTGAATTATGTCAATTACAAATGACACAATGGTGGTCATTACAACCCTGGCGGTCGGTGTTAAAGCAGCGGTAAGACCGCCAACGGGCCGGCGGTAAAAAATTTGGAATCACGACTGTGGCGGAAACCGCCAAAAAAGACAGCCACTTTAACACTCTGACCGCCACGGTGGTACAAACAAACAGCGCAGCGGTCACCGCCAACAGACAGTCGGGACACAATGTACCGCCCACACTATTATGACAGGCCAATCCGCCACCTTTTCCGGGGCAGATTCACTGCAGGTAAAAACACAGTGGAAACAGGAATCCCGAAGGGAAAACGCTCACCTCTACACACTCCACGAGGAACGAGGACGCCCTGTAACCAGAGCTTCACATTTTTCCAGCCCTCATCTTCTTGCTCCTCTACCAGGAGCACGAACGCTGGCGGCGAAGAACACGGTGAGCACTGCACCTACGACACAGGGGAGGGGGGAGGCAAAAAACAGGGACACACACATGCAACACCCCCACCCTCACCCACTACAACACACACACTAATGCGTATCAATACATCACAGTTACACCCCCCAAACCCCCCGGAAGAATGCAAAGACAATAGAAAATGAGTGTAACCATTGTAATATATTACATAGGCAGAAATAGATATATACACCATGTACATAATATATACCAAGCATAGTAGTCCAGGTAGTGTTCTAAGAAAGTCTGTGGAACACTGGGACCACACGGTATGGGCGAGGCCCACACAAGATCCCCGACCATGACGGAGAGAACACTGCAGGGGCATCAGACAGCAGCTAAACATGCACTTCAGGGGGAGGGAAAGGGGGGCACCTCAGCCGCTTGAGTGCACAACGCCAAATCCACGAGGGGGCCACATGCCCACTGTTCCATCCTGGGGAGTGCAAAGCCACAGTCTCTCAAGTCTCTACAGTGGGTGGCTTGCCCACTGTTACATCCTGGGGAGTGCAAAGCCACAGTCTCTCAAGTAGATGCCTTCTCCACTGGTTCTGGAGGGGGCTTTGTGCCCAGAGTGCTTCATCCTGCTAAGGACAAAGGGAGTGGATGCCTTTCTCCGCTGGTTCTGGAGGGGGCTTTGTGCCCAGAGTGCTTCATCCTGCTAAGGACAGAGGGAGTGGATGTATCTCTCCACTGGTTCTGGAGGGGGCTTTGTGCCCAGAGTGCTTCATCCTGCTAAGGACAGAGGGAGTGGATGCCTTTCTCCACTGGTTCTGGAGGGGGCTTTGTGCCCAGAGTGCCACATTCACCCCGTGACGGACTCAGCTGCGTCAGTGCCCTTGTCGCTCATGGGCCAGCGGTGCTTGAGATGGCAGTGCCCTGTGCAGCGGTGTTTGAGATGGCGGTGCCCTGTTCAGCGGTGCCTGAGATGACGGTGCCCTGTTCAGCGGTGCTTGAAATGGCGGTGCCCTGTTCAGCAGTGCTTGAAATGGTGGTGCCCTGTTCAGCGGTGCCTTAGATGGCGGTGCCCGGTTCAGTGGTGCTTGAGATGGCGGTGCCCTGTGCAGCGGTGCTTAAGATGGTGGTGCCCTGTGCAGCAGTGTTTGAGATGGCAGTGCCCAGTTCAGCGGTGCCTGAGATGGCGGTGCCCTGTACAGCGGTGCTTGAGATGGCGGTCTCCATTGCAGGGTCTCAGCTGCCGGCGGTCCTTCATGGCCCAACGGGGCTTTTGCTGCCGGTCCTTCATGGCCCAATGGGGCATTTGCTGGCGGTCCTTCATGGCCCAACGGGGCATTTGCTGGCGGTCCTTCATGGCCCAACTGGGCTTTTGCTGGCTGTCCTTCATAGCCCAACGGGGCATTTGCTGGCGGTCCTTCATGGCCCAATGGGGCATTTACTGGCGGGCCTTCATGGCCCAACGGGGCTTTTGCTGGCGGTCCTTCATGGCCCAATGGGGCATTTGCTGGCGGTGGCCTCCTGGGCAGCTGGGCTGGTGCTGGTGGTGGCCTCCTGGGAAGCTGGGCTGGTGCTGGTGGTGGCCTCCTGGGCAGCTGGGCTAGTGCTGGCGGTTGCCTCCTGGGCAGAGGGGATGATGGCGGTCTTTTCCGCCGTGCTGCTCTTCCCAGACTTGCCGGGTTTCTTGTGGCCCTTCCCCACCTTGGACGGTGTTACAGCTGACTCCACACTCCCACCGGGACCCCTGGGAGCGGCTTTGGTGGCTGGAGTCTTCCCCCTCTCCCGCTGGGCACTGTCCAACTTCTGATGCTTCACAGGTGGGGGACTGTTTGTGCTGTGGCTCTGTGCCACACTGGCTGCCCTGATGGCCGGTGCACTCCAGATTCTGGTGACTACAGGCACCACTGGTCCCGGAGATGTTGTGGCTGAGGTGCTAGTTCGGGACCTATGAGATGGACGGGGTGGGAGAGGTGTGGGAAAGAGGTCAAGGGTGGACAGGAAAAGTTTTTGGGACACACTGGGACGGGTAGCTGGAGGGGGTTGGGAGTGGAGGAAGAGGTGGTGGTTGTAGGAGGTGTACCTTTGGTGACTTTGGGTGAAGGTGCATGGGCTGGAGGCTGTCGTGAGGTGGATGGCTGTTGGGTAGGTGTGTGCCTGCGTTTGTGTATCTTGGGAGGGGATGTCACAGACACACTGGGAGAGGACACAGGGGACGTGTGAATGGTAGTGGGGGTGCTGACTGCACGTGAGTGGGGTGTGGTGGTGGGTGTGCTGGAGAGGGACATAGTGGCTGTAGAGGTAGTGCATGCAGGTGTGATTGTAGACGTCACTGGGAGGGAGGAGGGAGACAAGCAAGAGGGGGACACAGTGGAAGCAGTGGATGTTGGTGTGTCTGCATGTATGTGATGCTTGCGTGAATGTCTGTGGGATGTGTGGTGCTTATGTTTGCCTGAGCTTCCCTTGGGTGTTGACGTGTGTGCATGTTGGTCTGTAGCTGGGCTTGGGATAGGCTGAGGTACAGGGGATTGGGTCGGGTGGAGGAAGTTGGAGGGGGGAGGCTAGAGACGGGGACAATGGATGCCATCAGTGTGAGAAAGTAGCCTCTTTCTAGCCTTGTTACCCCCACTTTTGGCCTGTTTGTGAGTATATGTCAGGGTGTTTTCACTGTCTCACTGGGATCCTGCTAGCCAGGGCCCAGTGCTCATAGTGAAAACCCTATGTTGTCAGTATGTTTGTTATATGTCACTGGGACCCTGCTAGCCAGGACCCCAGTGCTCATAAGTTTGTGGCCTATATGTATGTGTTCCCTGTGTGATGCCTAACTGTCTCACTGAGGCTCTGCTAACCAGAACCTCAGTGGTTATGCTCTCTCTTTACTTTCTAAATTGTCACTAACAGGCTAGTGACCAATTTCACCAATTCACATTGGCATACTGGAACACCCTTATAATTCCCTAGTATATGGTACTGAGGTACCCAGGGTATTGGGGTTCCAGGAGATCCCTATTGGCTGCAGCATTTCTTTTGCCACCCATAGAGAGCTCTGACAATTCTTACACAGGCCTGCCACTGCAGCCTGAGTGAAATAACGTCCACGTTATTTCACAGCCATTTACCACTGCACTTAAGTAACTTATAAGTCACCTATATGTCTAACCTTCACCTGGTGAAGGTTCGTTGCTAAGTTACTTAGGGGGTAATTCTGACCTCGGCGGTAAAAGGCTCTTACCGCCGGTCAGAAGTCCGCCATTCTACCGCCGCCGCCGCGGCAAACCGCCACGGTCATTCTGACCCACAACTTCCAAACCGCCAAAAACCCGACATCCACGGAAGGCCGCCTCATCAGCGGTCAGCGATAAACTGGAGATGACCAAACCTCCACCGTCACGCCAACACGAACACGCCCATGCCATTACGACCCACGAATCCACGCGGCGGTCTTTCAACCGCGGTATTCCATTGGCGGTACACACCGCCGCGGTCAAAATACACACACCTTTACAAAACACAGCCACATTGGACAATTCGAAATACACACACCTAATACACATACACACACCACACCCACACATCCAATCAACTATAAAACACACACCCACATCACCCACAAACCCCCACTACTAGAAATTCGGAGAGATGGCGAGAGAGAGAGAGAGAGAGAGAGAGAGCACAGCTATCGCAAACCCCAACACACAGAGGAACACAACATCATCACCCACACTACATCCACGCACAAAACACCACACACCACCACACACACCACACTCATCACCACAAACACCACCCCACACCACCCCATGGCACCCCAAAGACACCCCAGGTTCTCGGACCAAGAACTCAGGGTCATGGTGGAGGAAATAATCAGGGTAGAGCCCCAGCTATTCGGCACACAGGTGCAGCACACCACAATAGCCAGGAAGGCGGAGCTATGGCAAAGGATCGTCAACAGGGTCAACGCTGTGGGACAGCATCCCGGAAACCGGGAAGACATCCGAAAGCGCTGGAACGACCTACGGGGGAAGGTGCGGTCGATGGTGTCAAGACACAACATCGCTGTGCAGAAGACTGGCGGCGGACCCCCACCCACTCCACCCGAATTCACATCATGGGAGCAAGAGGTCTTGAACATCCTGCATCCTGCGGGCCTCGCTGGAGTAGGCGGAGGAATGGACTCTGATAAGTCTAATCCCAAATACTTGCCCCCCAACCACCAGCATGCCAACCCGCACCCCCACCCTCACCCCCAACCCCCCAGCACACTTCCTCCCTGCCAATGTCTCACCAGCACAACCCATCCAACACAACACCAATCCCTGAATGCCAACAAAAACCATGGACACCCATCACCCAAGCATGACCACTGCACAAACCCATCCCCCCCCCCAAACCACCCTCACAACTCCTCCCACAAGGGAATGCCAGCACTGGGGGACAAGGGCACCCACAAATCGCATGCCATGGCACACACAGAAGCAATAACCATACTCTTTTACCCCTGCAGGGCCCGAATGCCAACACACCGGCCAGGAGGGTCCAGATTTGTCCATCCCGCCCCCAGAAGAGGCCCCCAGTGATGACAGCAGCTCTGTCGACCTGGAACCTGATGACCAGCCCGGACCATCGGGGACCTCTGGACAGTCAGTTCCCCACACACAGACACAGGCCGCAGCAGACCCAACCCCCTCTGGGAATACCAGCACAGCTCCCACCCAGCGGGCCCATGCCTCTGTCTCCAGGACGCCTCAATCAGCGGTGTGTCCGCCACTACAGGGCACCCAGGCTGACCCACCACTCCAACAACAACAGGGACTTGGGGGCAGTGGTAGTGGGCACACCATCCAGGGGACAGAGGCCCGGGGAAACAGGGCAACTGGGAGGGCTGCTGTGCGAGAGGGGGTTGACCGGCCCAGGGAACCCACTCTCCAAGAGGCCCTCACCACCATCATGGGAGCATACCACTGCTCCCAGGAGACGATGGCGATGGTACTGGCCAGGTTCTAGGAGATCCAGGCACAGCAGGAGGAACGGTACATGGGGTTCAGAGACGAACTCCGGCACATCGGTACCGCAATGGGGACCATCGTCCTGGCCCTCAACCAGATAGTCACCACATTGCGGGACCATGTGGCACCCCAAAGGGCCCCTGTCACCAGCCCGGACGACGAACAGCCTACCACCTCCGCCGGCGCAAGTGGACAGGAGGCCCCCACACCACGACAGGCCACCAGAACCCCACCTCCTGCTGAAGATCAACCATCCCGCAAGCGGAACCTGAGATCACACAAGAAGACAGAGTAGGATGCCAAGACCCCCGCCAGCCTAAGATACCCCCTGATGTCATCCCACTGTCCCACATTGTCACCCTGTCCAACCTTGAACTGCCCCTGCTCCATCCTTCCACAGGCATATGGACATTGCACCTGTGCCACTGAGAACTGGACTCTGCCATGGGCATTACTCCACCCCCACCCATCACCGTTTTACTATCACGGACCTATATGCAGCACTTAAAATAAATCACCAATTGCACTTCAAATGTCAGGAGTCTGCTTGTATTCTTTACAAATGTATTACACATAACGGTGCAATAATGTTCATTTACATTGTGATGACAACATACCAGTGTCAATAAGCATTAGTCCATGGGCAAACAAAGCAGAAGTCACGCTGTGGGTCATACAGCTCTGAAAAGGGAAGGGAAAGTCAAAAATCAGTGAAAAGGAACTGGGGGAAACACAGAAAGTAGAGATGCAGGAGGCCAGAAGTAAATGTAAAATGGCATGGGTGATTCTTACCTGGGTGCTACTGAAAATACTGTTGTATAACTGTGTCCCTGTTGTCCGTGTCGTCCCCGTCGTCTTCCTCCTCTTCACTCTCCACAGGCTCCACAGCTGCTACAACACCACCATCTGGACCATCCTCCTGCAGGAAAGGCACCTGGCGTTGCAAAGCCAGGTTGTGAAGCATACAGCAGGCCACGATGATATGACACACCTTCTTTGGTGAGTACATGAGGGATCCCCCTGTCATATGCAGGCACCTAAACCTGGCCTTCAGGACCCCGAGGGTCCGTTCTATAATCCTCCTAGTTCGCCCATGTGCCTCATTGTACCGTTCCTCTGCCCTGGTCCGGGGATTCCTCACTGGGGTCAATAGCCAAGGCAGGTTGGGGAAACCAGAGTCACCTATTAGCCACACACGGTGTCTCTGTAGCTGTTCCATCACATAAGGGATGCTGCTATTTCGCATGACATACGCATCATGCACTGACCCAGGGAACTTGGCATTTAGATGGGAGATGTACTGATCAGCCAAACAGACCACCTGGACATTCATCGAATGGTAACTTTTTCTATTTCTGTACACCTGCTCATTGTCTTTTGGGGGTACTAAAGCCACATGGGTCCCAGCAATGGCACCAATGATGTTGGGGATATGTCCAAGGGCATAGAAATCACCCTTCACAGTGGCCAAATCACCCTCCTCAGGGAAAACAATGTATCTCCGCATGTATTTCATCAGGGCAGACAACACTCTGGACAAAACCTTAGAAAACATAGGCTGAGACATCCCTGATGACATGGCCACTGTTGTCTGAAAAGACCCACTTGCCAAAAAATGGAGTACTGACAGAACCTGCACCAGAGGGGGAATCCCTGTGGGTTGGCGGATGGGGGACATCAGGTCTGGCTCCAGCTGGGCACACAGTTCATGTATAGTGGCTCTGTCAAGTCGGTATCGAAGTATAATATGTAGTTCTTCCATTGTCGACAGGTCCACCAGCGGTCGGTACACGGGAGGATTCATCCTTCTCCTCGCAAGTCCCAGCGGACGGTGCCTAGGAAGGACAACATGGAGCACAGAGTCAAGCAACCCTCAGGTTCGTTCCCACAGCTTGCACAGTACACGAATCGCTATGCATTGAGAGGCTTGTATGAGTGGCAATGCAAGGCCCAGGCCTGTGTGACGCAGTAGAAAACAGGCCATGTGGGCCCTTGAAATGGCGGCTGCCTGACCTGTGAAGTGTGACAGTGGGATGTGAGGTCACTGCGCTGGCGTGGCTCACCGTGGCGGTAGGCGGTCGAAGACCACGGCGCAAAGCAGCATTGGTTAACATTGAACCCTATGGGTCTCAGGAGCCAATGACGATGTGCGCCGGTGGTCGCGGTACGCACTGCCGCGGTACGCACCGCCGCGGGCGTGACCGTCATTTTCTATATGCTTAATCACTCGAGACCTGATCATCCACAGGAGAGGACCTATACTGCAAGTGCTGCTGTGACCTCGGTCTGGAAGAGACAATGGCTGCTGCGACTGGGGAAAGGGCCCCTGCCTTCACTTCAGAAGAGTTGGAGAAACTTGTGGATGGGGTCCTACCCCAGTATGCGCTACTCTACGGTCCTCCAGACCAACAGGTAAGTACACTGGGTGCACGTTGAATGGACTATGCCTGGGTTGTGTACGGTGGATGTAAGATGGTGGGGTGGGGAGCAAATGAGGAGTGCAAGGCACGACAGATGAGAGCATGTGCCACATGGCAGGGTTGGGGAGGGGGGGGGCAATCACATCTAACATGCAGAAAAATGTTGAAATTTCCTTTCCCACCCTGTACATGTCAAATAGGTCAGCGCCCATCAGAAAGTCGACATTTGGCGTGCCATCGCCAAGGAAGTCCGGGCCCTGGGGGTCCACACAAGACGGGGCACCCACTGCCGAAAGAGGTGGGAGGACATCCGCCGCGGGACCAGGAAGACCACCGAGTCACTGCTGGGGATGGCCTCCCAACGTAGGAGGGGTGCCAGTCGTACCTTGACCCCCCTGATGTCCCTGATCCTGGCGGTGGCCTACCCCGAATTGGATGGGCGCGTGAGGACATCACAGCAGACACAAGGGGGTGAGTACCAGCACATACTGCTATCTTTACGCGCAGTGGAGGTGCCTGGGTGGGGGAGGAGGGCTGTGGGTGACATTAGGCCAGGGCGCTTTCTGTAGTGTAGTCCCCTCCTTTAGGCATGGCCCTGTGCCCCCACCCCCCACCTCTGTAGGGTGCCAAGTACAGCAAGCCATGGTCCAGCATCACCCATGTGCGCATATGTTGTCCATAGACCTGTTGGCCTAGTCACAAGTACTGAGTAGTGTACCCCGATTGCGCGGCGTAGTGCATGAGGCTCCTGTGTCTGTCCTCTCCGCCAACGGTGTTGACAATGCACGCACTCAACCTGTTTTTATTTCTCCCCCAACCCTTTTTCTTTGTCTTCTTGTGCATGTGTGCATTAGCATCATCAGGCGGAGGAGAATTGGCATCGGAGCACGAGGGAGCTGCAACTCACAAGGCCCCGGTGGGCCATGCTACAGACACCGAGGTCACCAGTGATACGGAGGGCGAGGGGAGCACCACAACGGGGACCCGTGGTGACACCAGCGACACCGACACGTCCTCGGAAGGGAGCTCCCTAGCGGTGGCAGCAACATCCGGGCCCCCCGCAACCCAGCGCACCAGCTCCGCCCTCCCAGCAGCCCCTCAGCCTTCGCTCCGTGCCCGCTCGCCCAAGAAGGCGGGCATCTCCTTTGCCCCAGGCACCTCAGGCCCTGCCCCTGTTACCCCTGCTGCCCTCAGTGCGGAGGTCATTGACCTCCTACAGACCATCATTGTTGGGCAGTCTACCCTTTTGAATGCCATCCAGGGGGTAGAGAGGGAGGTGCATCGGAGCAATGCATACCTGGAGGGCATTCATTCGGGTCAGGCTGCCCATCAACGATCGTTCAATGCTCTGGCCTCAGCACTGACGGCAGCCATTGTCCCTGTTTCCAGCCTCCCTCTTCTAACTGCCTCCACTCTGTCTCTGTCTCCTGTTCCTCAGCCTATCCCATCCACACCATCAGACCAGCCTGCACACACCTCAACACCGAAGGGCAGCTCATCCAGACATAAGCACCACAGATCATACAAGCATTCACCCAAGCAACACCCAGATGCAGACATGCCAACAGTCACTACCACCCCTGTGTCCCCCTCCTCCTCGTCTCCCTCCTCCCTCCCTGTGACGTCTCCACTCACACCTGCATGCACACCACCATCAGCCAGTACTTCTATCACCAGCACACCCTCCAGTACAGTCCGCACACGTGCAATCACCACCCCCACTGCCATTTACACGTCCCCTGTGTCCTCTCCCACTGTGTCTGTCACCCCCTCTTCCAAGACACACAAACGCAGGCAGCCACCCACCCAACAGCCAACCACCTCACGACAGCCTCCGTCACAAGCACCTGCACCCAAAGACAGCACACCTTACTCTCCTACAACCACATCCTCTTCCTCCACTCCCATACCCACTACACCTACCCTTTACATTGGTCCTAAAAAACGTTACCTCTCCAAACTTAACCTCTTTGCCCTACCTGACCCACCCCCTCCATGTGCGAAGAGTCCCAAGAGCACCTCAGCCACCACCAGCCCTGCTTCAAGTGTCAACATTGTGCAGGGGTTTTGGAGTCCACCTTTTCCCAGCACAGATACATCGGCCAGCAGCAAGGGAACAGTGAGCCCCCCCCCCGGGAAGAGGACCCGTAAAATCAGGGGCCGCCGCGAAAAGACTGACACGGCTGCCCCCAAGGAGCAAAGTCCTGGGCCCTCACCTGCCACAACATCCAGGGGAGTCAAGGGCCAGAGAGCCTCATCGAAGGAGGGCAAGGGCAGCAGGGCGGAGAAGTCAGCCAGCAGGGGCGCGGACCAGGAGGGCCCCACAAGCCCCATCCCGGGTGTGAGGGAGGACACCCACGGGCCCAGGACTCCGTCACAGAAGGGTCCAGCAACTGCACGGTCGGAGGGCGACTAAGCAGGGAGTCCTGGCCAGGTCTGGCTCCCTTGGATGACTGGACAAGCACTGCTGAAGAGGGCCCCGCCGTGCAGAAATACACCGCTGAAGAGGGCCCCGCCGTGCAGAAAGACACTGCTGAAGAGGGCCCGGCCGTGCAGAAAGGCACCGCTGAAGAGGGCCCCCCGTGCAGAAAGACACCGCTGAAGAGGGCCCCGCCGTGCAGAAAGGCACCGCTGAAGAGGGCCCGCCGTGCAGAAAGGCACAGCTGAAGAGGGCCCCGCCGTGCAGAAAGACACCACTGAAGAGGGCCCCGCCGTGCAGAAAGGCACCGCTGAAGAGGGCCCCGCCGTGCAGAAAGACACCGCTGAAGAGGGCCCGCCGTGCAGAAAGGCACGGCTGAAGAGGGCCCCGCTGTGCAGAAAGGCACCGCTGAAGAGGGCCCCGCCGTGCAGAAAGACACCGCTGAAGAGGGCCCCACCGTGCAGAAAGGCACCGCTGAAGAGGACCCCGCCGTGCAGAAAGACACCGCTGAAGAGGACCCCGCCGTGCAGAAAGGCACCACTGAAGAGGGCCCCGCCGTGCAGAAAGGCACCGCTGAAGAGGGCCCCGCCGTGCAGAAAGGCACCGCTGAAGAGGGCCCGCCGTGCAGAAAGACACTGCTGAAGAGGGCCCCGCCGTCTCAAGCACCGCTCCGCTGGGCCCTTCCTGTCAAGCACCGCTCCGTTGGGCCCCGCCGTCTCAAGCACCGCTCCGCTGGGCCCCTCCTGTCAAGCACTGCTCCGCTGGGCCCTTCCTGTCAAGCACTGCTCCGCTGGGCCCTTCCTGTCAAGCACCACTCCGCTGGGCCCCGCCGTCTCAAGCACCGCTCCGCTGTGCCCCTCCTGTCAAGCACCGCTCCGCTGGGCCCCTCCTGTCAAGCACCGCTCCGCTGGGCCCCTCCTGTCAAGCACCGCTCCGCTGGGCCCTTCCTGTCAAGCACGCTCCGCTGGGCCCCGCCGTCTCAAGCACCGCTCCGCTGGGCCCCTCCTGTCAAGCACCGCTCTGCTGGGCCTCTCCTGTCAAGCACCGCTACGCTGGGCTCTTCCTGTCAAGCACCGCTCCGCTGGGCCCTTCCTGTCAAGCACAGCTCCGCTGGGCCCCGCCGTCTCAAGCACCGCTCCGCTGGGCCCCTCCTGTCAAGCACCGCTCCGCTGGGCCCTTCCTGTCAAGCACCGCTCCGCTGGGCTCTGCCGTCTCAAGCACCGCTCCGCTGGGCCCCTCCTGTCAAGCACCGCTCCGCTGGGCCCCGGCGTCTCAAGCACCGCTCCGCTGGGCCCCTCCTGTCAAGCACCGCTCCGCTGGGCCCCTTCCTGTCAAGCACCGCTCCGCTGGGCCCTGCC
Organism: Pleurodeles waltl; assembly: GCF_031143425.1. Classification (NCBI taxonomy): domain Eukaryota; kingdom Metazoa; phylum Chordata; class Amphibia; order Caudata; family Salamandridae; genus Pleurodeles; species Pleurodeles waltl. The sequence goes on from NC_090447.1 coordinate 921,626,697, forward strand.
GTCTCAAGCACCGCTCCGCTGGGCCCCTCCTGTCAAGCACCGCTCCGCTGGGCCCCTCCTGTCAAGCACCGCTCAGCTGGGCCCCGCCGTCTCAAGCACCGCTCCGCTGGGCCCTTCCTGTCAATCACCGCTCCGCTGGGCCCCGCCGTCTCAAGCACCGCTCCGCTGGGCCCCTCCTGTCAAGCACCGCTCCGCTGGGCCCTTCCTGTCAAGCACTGCTCCGCTGGGCCCCGCCGTCTCAAGCACCGCTCCGCTGTGCCCCTCCTGTCAAGCACCGCTCCGCTGGGCCCCTCCTGTCAAGCACCGCTCCGCTGGGCCCCGCCGTCTCAAGCACCGCTCCGCTGGGCACCTCCTGTCAAGCACCGCTCCGCTGGGCCCCTTCCTGTCAAGAACCGCTCCGCTGGGCCCCGCCGTCTCAAGCACCGTTCCGCTGGGCCCCTCCTGTCAAGCACCGCTCCGCTGGGCCCTTCCTGTCAAGCACCGCTCCGCTGGGCCCCGCCGTCTCAAGCACCGCTCCGCTGGGCCCCTCCTGTCAAGCACCGCTCCGCTGGGCCCCGCCGTCTCAAGCACCACTCCGCTGGGCCCTTCCTGTCAAGCACCGCTGGCCCATTGGCAGTCCCGGTTCTGTGTCAGGCAGGCCTTCACGACGCACTCTGCCCACCATGCCTCCTCCATGACCAGTGGTCTCTGTAATCCACCTGATGGACTGTGGCTTTGCACTCCCCAGGATGTACCAGTGGGCAATCCACCCACTGTAGAGACTTGTGAGACTGTGGCTTTGCACTCCCCAGGATGGCACGGTGGGCAACCCACCCACTGTCGAGACTTGTGAGACTGTGGCTTTGCACTCCCCAGGATGGCACAGTGGGCATGATAGACCCTTCGTGGATCTGGCGTAGTGGACTCATGTGGCTGAGGTGCCCCCCCTTCCCTTCCCCCTAAGGTGCCTGTAGTTTTGTCATCTGATGCCCCAGCAGTGTTCTCTCCAACGGACTCAGGTCTCCTGTGTGGGCTTTGCCCATGTGTTCATACACTTTGGCCCACGAACAGTGGAAATTGAGGTGACTGTGCAGGACTTATTGCCTATGTTTATCGGTTTCGTAATTTTCTTACTTGATTTTTTACTATTCATATTGCTATTTTACCATGACTTCAAAGAACCGCTTATATACATAAATGTTGTTTCTCACTTTAATTATGTCTTTGCATTATTCCGGGGGGTTTGGGTGGTGTCACTGTGACTTGGTGCTCTGCATTAGTGTGTAGATAGTTGGGGGGGGTCGTATATGTGTGTGCCCGTAAGCTTTCCTCCTCCCCCCTCCCCTGTGTCGTAGGTGCAGTACTCACCGTTGTCGTCTGCGCCGGCGTTCGTACTCGTGGTAGATGAGCAGGAAGACAATAGCCGGTAGGATGTGTAATTCGGGCTCCATGCTGTCCTCCTTCCTCGTGGAGTGTGTATAGGTGACCGTTTTCCCGTTCGTAGTCTGTTTCCGCCGTGTTTTTATCGGCGGGGCTCCCGCCCCGGAAAAGGTGGCGGATTGGTGAGTTGTGATAGGGTGGGCGGTACATTGTCTGCCGCCTGGCTGTTGGCGGTGACCGCCGAGCTGTTTGTCTGTCCCGCCGTCGCAGTCGGAGTGTTAAAGTGGCGGGCTGTGTTGGCGGTTCCCACCAGGGTCAGAATACCTTTTTTTTGACCGCCTGCCTGTTGGCGGGTTGGCCGCCGCTTTATCACCGGCCGCCAGGGTTGGAATGACCGCCTTAGTGTGTGGGCACCCTGGCACTAGCCAAGGTGCCCCCACATCGTTCAGGGCAAATTCCCTAGAATTTGTGAGTGCGGGACACCATTTCACGAGTGCACTATACATAGGTCACTACCTATGTATAGCGTCACAATGGTAACTCCGAACATGGCCATGTAACATATCTAAGATCATGGAATTGTCACCCCAATGCCATTCTGGCATTGGGGAGACAATTTCATGATCCCCGAGTCTCTAGCACAGTCCCGGGTACTGCCAAACTGCCTTTCCCGGGGTTTCACTGCAGCTGCTGCTGCTGCCAACCTCTCAGACAGGTTTTTGCCCTCCTGGGGTCCAGCTAGGCCTGGCCCAGGAAGGCAGAACAAAGGACTTCCTCAGAGAGAGGGTGTTACACCCTCTCCCTTTGGAAAACGGTGTCAGGGTTGGGGAGGAGTAGCCTCCTCCAGCCTCTGGAAATGCTTTGATATGCACAGATGGTGCCCATATCTGCATAAGCCAGTCTACACCGGTTCAGGGATCCCCCAGCCCTGCTCTGGCGCGAAACTGGACAAAGGAAAGGGGAATGACCACTCCCCTGACCTGCACCTCCCAGGGTAGGTGCCCAGAGCTCCCCCAGTGTGCTCCAGACCTCTGCCATCTTGGAAACAGAGGTGCTGCTGGCACACTAGACTGCTCTGAGTGGCCAGTGCCAGCAGGTGACGTCAGAGACTCCTTCTGATAGGCTCTTACCTGTGTTACTAGCCTATCCTCCTTCCTAGGTAGCCAGAGTTCCTCTGCATCTCTCTCTTCATCTTCTGCCAAAGCATCGACCGCTGACTGCTCAGGATGCCTGCAAAACCGCAACAATGTAGCAAAGACAACTACTGCAACCTTGTATCGCTGATCCTGCCGCCTTCTCTACTGTTTTCCTGTTGGTGCATGCTCTGGGGGTAGCCTGCCTCCTTCTTGCACCAGGAGCTCTGAAGAAATCTCCCGTGGGTCAACGGAATCTTCCCCCTGCAACCGCAGGCAACAAAAGACTGCATCACTGGTCCTCGGGGTCCCCTCTCAGCATGATGAGCGTGGTCCCTGGAACTCAGCAACTCTGTCCAAGTGACTCCCACAGTCCAGTGACTCTTCAGTCCAAGTTTGGTGGAAGTAAGTCCTTGCCTCCCCACGCTAGTCTGGATTGCTAGGTACTGCGTGATTTGCAGCTGCTCTGGCTCCTGTGCACTCTTCCAGGATTTCCTTCATGCACAGCCAAGCCTGGGTCCCCGATACTCTAACCTGCAGTGCACAACCTTCTGAGTTGTCCTCCGGCGTCGTGGGACTCCCTTTTGTGTCTTCGGGTGAGCTCTGGTTCACTCCTCTTCTAAGTGCCTGTTCTGGTACTTCTGAGGGTGCTTCCTGCTTCTGTGAGGGCTCCCTGACTTGCTGGGTGCCCCCTCTGTCTTCTCATCCAAGTGGTGACATCCTGGTCCCTCCTGGGCCACAGCAGCACCCAAAAACCCTAACCTTGACCCTTGCAGCTAGCAAGGCTTGTTTGTGGTCTTTCTGCGTGGGAATACCTCTGCAAGCTTCTAAACGACGTGAGACATCCATCCTCCAAATGGGAAGTTTCTAGCCCTCTTCGTTCTTGCAGAATCCACAAGTTCTACCATCCAGTGGCAGCTTCTTTGCACCCTCAGCTGGCATTTCCTGGGCATCTGCCCACTCTCGACTTTGTCGCGACCCTTGGTCTTGGTCCCCTTGTTCCACAGGTACTCTAGTCTGGAAATCCACTTTGGTTGCTTTGCTGGTGTTGGTCTTCCTTGCAGAATTCCCCTATCACGACTTCTGTGCTCTCTGGGGAATATAGGTGCACTCTACACCTACTTTTCAGGGTCTTGGGGTGGGCTATTTTTCTAACCCTCACTGTTTTCTTACAGTCCCAGCGACCCTCTACAAGCTCACATAGGTTTGGGGTCCACTCGTGGTTCGCATTCCACTTTTGGAGTATATGGTTTGTGTTGCCCCTATACCTATGTGCTCCTATTGCAATCTACTGTATCTTTACATTGCTTGCATTACTTCCTTTTGCTATTACTGCATATTTTTGGTATTGTGTACATATATCTTGTGTATATTTGGCATCCTCATACTGAGGGTACTCACTGAGATACTTTTGGCATATTGTCATAAAAATAAAGTACCTTTATTTTTAGTATATCTGTGTATTGTGTTTTCTTATGATATTGTGCATATGACACCAGTGGTATAGTAGGAGCTTTGCATGTCTCCTAGTTCAGCCTAAGCTGCTCTGCTATAGCTACCTTCTATCAGCCTAAGCTGCTAGAAACACCTCTTCTACACTAATAAGGGATAACTGGACCTGGTACAGTGTGTAAGTACCCCTTGGTACCCACTACAAGCCAGGCCAGCCTCCTACAATCAGTGCTGAGGCCAGAGTCTGAAAATCTCGGTGAAGGGCCGCCTGACCAGAATGAATGCCCTCCAGGAATGCATCTGTTTGTTGCAACTGCCTCTCTACACCCTGGATGGCATTCAAAATGGTAGACTGCCCAACAGTGAGGGACCTGAGGAGGTCAATGGCCTCCTCACTGAGGGCAGCAGGGGTGACTGGGGCAGGGCCTGAGGTGCCTGGGGCAAAGGTGATGCCCACCCTCCTGGGTGAGCGGGCATGGGGGAAAGGCTGAGGGGCTGCTGGGAGGGCGGTGCTGGTAGGGGGGGTGGCGGCTGTACCTGTAGATGTGGGGGGCACAGATGTTGCCGCCACCACAAGGGAGCTCCCATCAGGGGACGAGTCTGTGTCGCTGGTCTCAGCTCCTGTCCCCGCCGTGGACCTCCCCTCGCCCTCCGTCCCACTGGTGAATTCAGACTCTGTAGTGTCGCCCTCTAGGGCCATGTGGAATGCAGCTCCCTCGTGCTCCAGTGCCACTGCTCCTCCACCTGATGATGCTAATGCACACAAGAACAGGGAGACCACAAAAAGGGGGGGAAGACAGAAGAGAGACATGTTGAGTGCATGCATTACCGCTACCGTTGGCCGACACGACAGACACACAAGCCCCCTGCACTACGCCGCGCTCTTGGCTCCACTGTTCAATTCCTGGGAAATGGCCTACAAGGCTATGGACGACATCTGCACACATAGATGACACAGGGGCATGACTAGGTGTACTGGGCACTCTACAGAGGTGGGCTGGTGTGCCATATGGCGTGCCTTATGGAGGGGCCTTGACTACCGAACTCTCCCTGGCCTAGGGAAACCCACAGCCCACCTCTCCCACCCAGACACCTCCATTGTGCGCAAAGTCAGCAGAATGAGAGTGTACTCCCCCTTGTGGCTGCTGTGATGCCCTCAAGCGCCCATCCAACTCAGGGTACGCCACCGCCAGGATCCGGAACATCAGGGGGGTCATGGTGCGACGGACACCCCTCCCACGTTGGGAGGCCATCCCCAGCTGAGCCTCCACCGTCTTCTTGCTCCAGCGGCGAATGTCCTCCCATCTTTTCCGGCAGTGGGTGCTCTGTCTGTGGTAGACCCCCAGGGTCCGTACGTCCTTGGCGATGGCGCGCCAAATATCTTTTTTCTGGTGAGCGCTGACCTACATGAAATGTACAGGGGAAAAAGTGTAGTTATTACCAACTGCACCGTCAAAGTGATTGGCCCCCATCCCTACCCTTGCCATGATGCACATGCACTCACCGTTGTTTCATGCACGCCTCAATCTCCCGCCCCATCTTTCATCCACCCTACTCCACACACTCATAGCCCATACAGCATGCTCACAGTGTATTTACCTGTTTGTCTGGAGGACCGTAGAGTAGCGTGTACTGGGGGAGGATCCCATCCACGAGCTTCTCCAACTCCTCCGATGTGAAGGCAGGGGCCCTTTCCCCAGACACTTGAGCCATTGTCTCTTCCAGACCGAAGTCACAGCAGCATTTGCAGTGTAGGTCCTCTCCTGTCGAAGATCAGGCATCGAGTGATTGAACAGATAGAAAATGGCGGACACATCCGCGGCGGTGCGTACCGTCACCACACATCGTCATTGGCTCCTGGGACCCATAGGGTCCATTGTTAACCAATGCAGTATTGCGCCGCGGTCTTCGACCGCCTACCGCAAAGGTGTACAATGCCAGCGCAGTTACCTCACATCCCATTGTCCCACTTTAGAGGTCAGGCAGCCTCAATTTCAGGGGCCCACATGGCTTCATTTCCAACTGCGTCACACATACCTATGCCTAGACTCAACACACATACAGGCCACCTTTTGTGTATGATTGGTGTTCTGTGTAAACTGTGGGTACGTACCTCTGAGTTGATTGACTCTGTGCTCGCTGTTGTCCTTCATAGGCACCGCCCGCTGGGACATGTGAGGAGATGGCGGCATCCTCTGGTGTACCAAAAGTTGGTGGACCTGTCGACAATGGAGGAGCGACATGTCATAATCAGATACAGGCTTGACCGTGCCACAATCCAGGAACTGTGTACCCAGTTGGAGCCAGACCTGATGTCAGAAATCCGCCATCCCACAGGAATCCCCCTTCAAGTGCAGGTGCTGTCAGTGCTCCATTTCCTTGCAAGTGGGTCGTTTCAAACAACAGTGGCCATAGCATCAGGGATGTCCCAGCCTCTGTTTTCCAACGTATTGTCCAGAGTGTTGTCTGCCCTTCTGAAACACATGTGGAGCTACATCGTTTTCCCTCAGGTGGAGGATTTGCCTACAGTGAAAGGTGTTTTCTATGCCCTGGGACATATCTCCAACATCATAGGTGCCACTGATGGGACCCATGTGGCTTTGGTCCCCCCCTCAGAAGTGAACAGGTGTACAGAAACCGGAAGAGTTATCATTCTATGAATGTACAAATGGTATGTTTGGCCGACCAGTACATCTCCCATGTGAATGCCAAGTTCCCTGGCTCAGTGCATGACGCCTACATCCTGCAGAATAGCAGCATCCCTTTTGTGATGGGTCAACTCCAGAGGCACCGTGTGGCTATTAGGTGAGCACCTGGAGGCAAACAGTGGGAATGGTTGTCTGGGTCTGGGGTTATCCTACAGGTTAGTGTGTGTCTAATACTTGTCCCTCGCCATTTGCAGGTGACTCTGGTTACCCCAACCTGTCATGGCTACTGATCCCAGTGAGGAATCCCAGTACAAGGGCAGAGGAACGCTACAATGAGGCCCATGGGCGGACTGGGAGGGTGATCGAGCGGACCTTCGGCCTCCTGAAGGCTAGGTTCCGGTGCCTCCATATGACAGGTGGACCCCTCTTCTACTCACCAAAGAAGGTGTGCCAGATCATCGTGGCCTGCTATATGCTTCATAACTTGGCATTGCGACGACAGGTGCCTTTTCTGCAGGAGGATGGTCCAGATGGCGTGTTGTTGCAGCTGTGGAGCCTGTGGGTAGTGAAGACGAGGAAGCAGAGGAAGAAGACATGAACAACAGGGACTCAGTGATCCAGAAGTATTTCCAGTGAGACACAGGTAAGAGTACAGACCTGCCTACTACATGTACTTAGACACTACTACCTCTCTACTGTCTGTCCTTTTCACCCAGTGTATGATCACTGAGTTGTCACTTTCCCTTACGATTTCACAGATGTGGGTCCCACTGTGTGACATCTGCGTTGAGCTGTGTGACATAGGTATGTTGACATTACAATTGAAAGAGCATTTTGTCACTGTAATTGCTAATACACTATTTTGAAATCACAGACAGACTGCTGATTGTTTTGTGTTTTAAGTGTATTTATTTAAGTGCTCAATATTGGAGGGGGTAGTGAAATGGTGAGGGGTGATGGCGGAGGAATGTCCATGGCAGAGTCCATTCTATTAGTCTCACAAGTGCATTGCCCAAATGGGCATAGGAAATGGATCTGGGGCAGTTTAAGTATGGACAGGGTGACAAGGTGGGATAGTAGGATGACAATCAGGGTGGTCTCATTTCTTGGCGGGGTTCTTGGCATCGTGCTCTGTCTTTGTCCTGGATCTAAGGGACCGTTTGCGGGATGTTCTCCCTCTGCAGGGGGTGGGGTGCTGGTGTGGTGGTCCTGTGGCGGGGCGTCCTGTCCACTAGCGCCAGCGGAGGTGGTGGGCAGTTCATCGTCCATGCTAGTGTCAGGGGCCCCTTGTAGTGCCACAGTGTCCCTCCTGGTGTTGAGTAGTTCCTTCAGCTGTTGAGTAGTTCCTTCAGCACCCCTACGATGGTGCCCAGGGTGGAGCTGATGGTTCTGAGTTCCTCCCTGAAGCCCATATACTGTTCCTCCTGCAGACGCTGGGTCTCCTGAAACTTGGCCAGTACCGTTGCCATTGTCTCCTGGGAGTGGTGGTAGGCTCCCATGATGGAGGAGAGGGCCTCGTGGAGAGTGGGTTCCCTTGGCCTGTCCGCCCCCTGTCGCACAGCAGTCCTCCCAGTTCCCCTGTGTTCCTGGGCCTCCGTCCCCTGGACCGTGTACCCACTACCACTGCCCCCAGGTCCCTGTTGTTGTTGGGGTTCCCTGTAGTGGTGGACACTCTGCTGATTGATGTGTCCTGGGGACGGAGGTATGGGCCCGCTGGGTGGGTGCTGTGCTTGTGTTTCCAGAGGGGGGAAGTTCTGTGGTGGCCTGTGCCAGTTTGAGGGGAACCGACTGTCCAGAGGTCCCCGACGGGCCGGGCTGGTCATCTAGATCCAGTTGGACAGAGGTGCTGTCATCACTGTGGGCCTCTTCTGTTGGTGGTCTAGACATGTGTGGACCCTCCTGTCCAGTGATGTTGGGTAGGGGTCCTGCAGGGGTATAAAAAATGGTTATTACATCTGTATGTGTCATGGTGTGCAATGGGTGGGTGACCGTGTGCCCCAGTGCTCGCATTCCTGTGTGGGAGCTTGTGTGATGGTGGTTTAGGGGGTTGTATGGGTATGTACAGTGGGCATACTTTAGTGATGGGTGTCCATGCTCTGTTGTTGCATGCAGGGCTTGGTGTTGGGATGGGTGGTTTGTGATGTTGGGACATATGTGAGGAGTTGGGATGCTGGGGGTGAGGGTGGGGGTATGTGATAGTTAAGATTTGACTTACCAGAGTCCATTCCTCCGCCTACTCCTGCGAGGCCCTCAGGATGCAGAATCGCCAAGACCTGCTCCTCCCATGTTGTTAGTTGTGGGTGATGAGGTGGGGGTCCTCCGCCAGTCTGCTGAACCGCCAGGTGGTGTCTTGAGACCACGGAATGCACGTTTCCCCGTAGGTCATTCCACCTCTTCCTGATGTCCTCCAGATTTCTTGGGTGCTGTCCCACCGCATTGACCCGGTCCACTATTCTTCGCCATAGCTCCATCTTCCTTGCAATTGAGGTGTGCTGCACCTGTGCTCCGAATAGCTGTGGCTCTACCCTGACGATTTCCTCCACCATGACCCTGAGCTCCTCCTCCGAGAACCTGGGGTGTCTTTGCCATGCCATGGGGTGGTGTAGGTGATGTGTGGGGTGGTGTGTGTGGTGATCAGTGTGCTGATATGTAGTGGTGTGTTGTGTGAGGTGCGTGGAAGTTGTGTGGTTGATGGTATTGTGTGCCTGTGGATGTTGTTGGTCTTGCTGGTGGCATCTCTCGCTGGCCTTCTTTCTGGATTTTTTTGCTGTAGGGTTTGTGGGTGATGTGGGTGTGTGTTTTATATTGTAATGGGTGTGTGGGAGTGGTGTGTGTATGTGTATCAGGTGTGTGTATTTGGAATTGTCCAATGTGGTAGTGTTTTGTATGTGTGTGTGTATTTTGAGCGCGGCGGTGTGTACACCCATGGAATACCACAGTTGAAAGACCGCCGCATGGATTCGTGGGTCGTGATAGTGTGGGCATATTTCTGTTGGCGTGACGGTGGAGGTTTTGTTTTCACCAGTTTATCACAGACCTTTGGTGTGGCGGACTTGTGTGGGTGTCTGAATTTTGGCGGATTCCGAAATGTGGGTCGTAATAGCTGTGGCGGTTTTCCGCGGCAGTGTGTTGGCGGTCTTCTGCACTACGGTAAGCGGCTTTTACCGCCAATGTTGTAATGACCGCCAATATTATTTAAGGTGTAAATTCTGTTGGACAGAGTGTTTATGCCATTATTGACAACAGCTACAACCTTTTCCATGTTTTCTTTATCAATCTGCCCTAAACGTGTAGCAGGAATGTAACCATTGTTGGCACAGTTTACTCACACTGTATTTAGTGAAAACACCTGAATGTTGAGTCAAGACAAAGGGAGGGTCTGGCCGGCTTGCTATAAAACCCCCAGAGGAATTAACAAAACATGCTTGGCACTCACTTGTGTCCGTTGGCCACAATACCCACCCGCCAGGTCTCAAAAGTGAGAAATTAAAGGTACCATTCTGAACCCAAGCAGTGACTTGTTCTTCGGTGAAATTTAGAAATGTTTGCTAATTGTGGAATTTAGCAGGTGTGGGGATACTGGGCACATTTACATTTTTACTTTTGCCCCTCCGAAACAGAATGTTTGCTTGATAGTGTCATTTAAAAATGTCATTTGTAAAGAAATAAGGAATTCTCTAAACAAAGCTTCCCTACCCTGTATTTGCCAATCTTTTGTTCCCCATATACTTTTAAATTCAATGGTGTTTTCCCGATTCTCCCACCCTTCCACAGCAAGGTGGGGAAAAAAGGAATTTGAATAGGTTAATTTTGTGTCGGTTAGGAATTACTTCCTCATTGTGGAAGGCGGCAGTTTGAAACAATACGATGCAGCATTGCTGGGGTCACGCCCAATAAAATATGCAAACCTATCTGTATATGTTTTGGTGCTCTCCATAGGTGGTGCTGAACAATGTTACCATTGTGTGTAATTGTACACTGATCTTGGAGTGCTAGCACAATGCAGAAAGTAATGTCTGTAATGGTGAAAAAAGAACATTTCGTCATAATTTGCTGTATTTATATACACATCTTCACTTTTAAATACAGTATAATATGCAAGCTCAGAAAGCATAGAATCAACCGTTTTAACATCCTAGTCATCGGAAACAACACCAGGCATAATAACATTTGAATGACCTCAGTAGGACTGTATATGTCAAATGATCCTTCATCCCACACAATCCCATCTGGAATCAGAACTGCTGAAATGTTCATAAGGGACTAGTCACTTTCGACCTTATGGGAAGACAGTTAACGTGTCAAAACCTCATCCACCAACTCAACGGCAGAGCGTTTAAGAAGATAATGACAATCTATTAGAAGAGAAAAGACAATAATGTAAACAATCAAAAGCAGAAAGGCAATCAGTTCCACAGATAGTGCCATGGATAAATTAAGTAATTATTGCTAAGTCAAATGTACAGCTTATGTGTCCTTGATACCATCTCAGTTGCAGAAGCAGATGAGCCAGAAGAAAAGTCATCCGTGCTGTGAAATAATCAGAAGCAGGCTGTGCAAGCACAGAAGCCGGTGCAGAGATGGTAGATGAAACCATTTGTTGTGGTCCATAGTAGACAATGTCATCTGTTTGGGTCAAATTGGAATAATAAAGTTCTACATCTCAGACACTATTAATCAATGAAGTTTTGACAGGAATCAGCAGAAGCTCATTCTCTACCCTCCCCATGCTCAAGGAGGCAATTGTAGCATTGGTGCTGGCAGAAACGTTGTTTACTGCGTTTAGAGGTATATCATGTTGGGTAGTGAAAGGGGAGCGAATACTACCTGAAGGACCTCTGGGTCTACTGTACAGGATCGGCCACATGGTGGAATTAGGCTTCAATGAAACAAATCTGTTCTGTCTGGAACCAGGCAGCGGTGGTATGATGACAGTTCTGGTACCATATATTCCCAGAACGGGAACCAGTGCTCTGTAGGATGGGCCAAATCCCTTTCTCACAGTAATCTTTTCATGCACTAGATCCCCAACTTTAGGAAAACCATCTGTAGATGTTGTTGGCAAGTCCCTTATCCCCATGGTGGTGGCACAGACAGATGAATTCTCATGCCAAAATTGTGGTAGCTCCTGTAACACAGTGACACATTCATTTATGTCAAACGGTGTGTCTGCTGCCACTGCACTGGAACCATCAATATCAGGGACATATACAGCTATCTGGAAAGGGACCTTATTTGGCGTATGACCTCCCAAGGACCTTCTGGGCATATTATATAGTGCTCTCTGGAACCCATATAGGTGGTGAAGCCCATCATTGCCTCAACCTACAACTCTTACTGCTTTAAGTCTCAGATCTTTCTCCCCACAATGCTGTTTCCCACAGGATGATATGGAGAGGAAAAATTGAGTTGAACCCCCATCATTCGCATGGTGTCCCTGGATGCACTACAGGCACACACAGGACCCTAGGCTGAGTGGAATGCTGCAACCACATATGTACCCATAAAGACTAGCAAATCTTTAATAACAGTCCGAGCGTCAGCAGGCCATTGTGGCCGTACCTACAGGAATCTAGAACAAGAATAAGCAGCAACTAAGATATATTTGTATGCACCATCAGGTTGTGAGTGACCATAATGGTCCAGGTACACATATTGCAATGGTTTGTTGGAAATTAGGAGGGACGTCTGCGGTGGGCATTTAATGGTGGACCCTTTAATTTGTTGGCAAATGTTATTGCAAATAACATATTGTTTGGTCTGTTTGTAAAGACCTGGCCACCAAAAGTGTTTTGGTAATAGTGATAATGTAGCCGCCACACCTGCGTGAGCATATGGGACACTGTCGTGCGATGCTTTGATGAGATCTAATCTCTGGTCATGGTTAGGGATCACAGGATATCCTACCCCTGGAATGGTTGCAAATGCAATGTTCTGAGCACTGAGATGGTAGGAATATTTTTCAGGGTATGCTTTTATTAAAGGCTTACCATTAGCCCCAGCTTTCACAGCAGCCAGCACCTCATTATCCAACCTCATCTTTGAGCGAGTTATTGCAGCAACAGAAGTCGTAACTACTGCAGATTTTGCAGCTTCATCAGCCAAAGTGTTAGCTACAATATGTACTCCTGCACGTTGATGGCCCAATGTATGTACTACATGAGCTATTGGTAGTCTGTCCCAAAGGTCAGATACCCTTCCCCACAAGTTCCTGTGTTTGATGGTGTTCCCTTTCTCAAATCTCTAAAGCTATTGAGGTGCCAGTGATTTAAGTAGTCGCTATAGGACTGTACACAATTATATGAATCACTACCAATCAGCATTGGTTGGTTAGGTTCTGTATGTTCCAGTGCCAGGACAAGAACCTTAAGCTCTGCCAGCTGAGCAGTGGAGTCTCCTAAGGTATGTGTGTCAGTATTTTGAGGGTGAAACATACCATCCCTCACTTTCTGCACTTATGACAATGCAAACAACAGAGTATTGATGTTTAATACCTACAGCTTATAGTGCTGAACCATCAGTGTAAATGACAGTTCGGTACTGGTCTAACGGTAATATATTAATAGTTGCGGGGTACTCCTGTTCATATTGGAGGAATGATTTGGGCTGACATTTCGGGTCAAAGATGTAGTCAACATCAGTGGCAGTCAGGGAGGTTGCCCATTGAATCCAACGTGGATGTAATGCTTTTGCGTTTGGAACACAGGCTTTGGTGACTGCCTCAAAGGTTTGCACTGGGGTAATGACAATAATGTGTTTCCCTTGGGCAAATGGCCTCTCCTTGATGACAGCCATCTCAACAGCAATCAGTATGTTTCCTGTTGGTGTAAAATGTTGTTCTGCATTGGAATACAAATGTTATTTGTGTGGTTTGGGTACAGTGTCACCTTCTTTGAATGTGACATAGGTGAAGCCAATACCACCAGCAATTATTCTGATGACCATGTCATGTGTGTAAATGGTTTGCCTCCAGTATGTCCTACTGCCGTTCTCTGAGACTGCATGTGTGTTCTGTTGTCCAGTGTTTGCTTGAAAAATCTGGACAAAATAAATCATAGAGTGGTTTTATGCATTGTGCATAATCAGGTGTGTATGTTCTGCCAAAATTGAAGAAACTCAGCAATGACTGTAGTCTCTTATTTAATGGTATTTGGTGGTTGAAGTTGAGTGCATTTCTCTAGAAAGTGCAGGGCCAGGCTCTTGTCTTCATTTGATAATTTGTATCCCAAAACAATAACACTTAAGAAAACATTTTGAGCTTTCTTGAAATGGAATTTGTAGCCCTGGGTGGTGAATCCTAACATGATTCAATCCACCCTGGCCAGATGCATGTTGAGGTCATGATCTGTGACATGAATATCATCTACCTAAGACATCACCTCAGGATCAGTCTCATGTACTATTGATGTTACTCAGGTTGAAAACAACCCAGGGCTGTTTTTATACCGTTGATGTAATCGACAAAAACACTGCTGTGAGCCTAATGAGCTAAAGGTGTTGAGATCCCAACTTTGACGTGCTAGATTTTGGCAGAAAAAATAATTGGATATATCCAAAGTTGTTTTGTATTTCTTGCACACAGTGTTAATTGGTGCCATGCTGTGTGCATTTTGTATTGCATAGGTGCATGAATGACTATTTAAGTGTCTGTAATCTAGGACTATTTCATATGAATGATCTGGTAAGGCAAAGGGGAATAACGGGTTATTCATTGTAGAGACACAGGGATCAATTACTCACTGGTGCTCAAGTTGTCAGAGCATGTCTCTCACTGGAGTTTTACCTTGTGTTTAATAGGATATTGAGGTTAAGGCTGTGGTGAAGATCTAATTGGTATTACATCGTAGGGGGATACTTTATCCTACCCTACGTAGTTGCGGTACAGCGTTGGAGCATGTGCTAGAGCCCAATTTGCAGCATAGGCTTCCTTTCCCGTATCTAGGACCAGGACTGAGAAAGAAGGCAAACTGACATATTCATGTGGGAACATGCAGACAAATTCAGGTGGCCAGTCTTTTTCCACCAATAGAATATCACAGTTTACATTTTTCCAAAATATTACTTCAATAGTCCGCGCTATGTCTCCCTCAATTTAAGATGTCAGATGGGGAGACGCGTCTGTCTGTTGTCTTGATAATGAGAAATGTGTTAATTTCTGTGACATCCAGATGATCTATAAGGTTCTGGAAACAAAGGGGGTCATTCTGACCCTGGCGGTAATTACCGCCATGGCGGAGGTCGGCGGTAGGGGATTCTGACACCCCCTACCGCCATCCGGTTCCTGGCGGTTCTCCCGCCAGGAACAGGATGGCGGTAGGGGGTGCCGCGGGGCCCCTGGGGGCCCCTGAAGTGCCCATGCCAATGGCATGGGCACTGCAGGGGCCCCCGTCAGAGGGCCCCACGGAGAATTTCAGTGTCTGCTTTGCAGACACTGAAATTCGCGACGGGTGCAACTGCACCCGTCGCACCTTCCCACTCCGCCGGCTCCATTCTGAGCCGGCGTCCTCGTGGGAAGGGTGTTTCCCGCTGGGCTGGTGGGCGGACTTTCGGCGGTCACCCGCCGGCCCAGTGGGAAAGCCAGAATGACCGCCGCGGTCTTTTGACCGCGGAGCGGTCTTTCGGCGGGAACCGCTTGGCGGGCGGCGACCGCCGTCCGCCGCGGTCAGAATCACCCCCAAAGTGTGACCTCTGCTGCACTGTCCAGCAGAGTCACAACCCACATCCGGTTCTTTACCAGTGTTCTCAGCATTTTATTGAAATTGGAGCTACCTTTTTCTTTTTAAATTGGAGTTTTTGTTGAGGGGATTTGTCATCTTTTTTAACGCAAGCTTCTGAGGAACATTGTAAGTCCTTCTTTGGCTTTGTGTAGTCACTTCCCTCTTCAGACCATCCCATTCTCTCACTTCACTTGTCCGATGTGTCCTGAAAGGAACAAGAGGGACATGTATCAGTATATTCGATCAGGAATTTTTAAAGTTTCTTTATTTCGGAGATGATATTTTCTTTCAAAGGTCTCCAGCTGTGTGGTTGTGAAAATTCTCCTCTCCAACTTCTTCTGTTTTTTATTTTTTATCCCAACATTTTTTAGAAACCTCTTATGCTTGTTTAGTAGACATCCTTGAGGTTGATACTTTGTACCAAGACTATCCCGTCCTATACTATTATAGGTGTCAGAAATAATCTTTGGCAGATTGCGCTCCTGTTCCTGCTGAGGAACCTCTCTGAGCCACTGGCAAATGGCCAATGCTGCTGCTTCCTGTTTAATGTTACTTAAAATATATGAGGACACTGTGTCAAAATTGAGCATCAGTTTCATCCGCAAATCCAGGTCCGGGCGGTCCCATGTTCATTTTGAATTTGTTTTAACACTTCCTGTTAATTGGCAGGTGTCAGGGTACCATGCAGTGTAGAATTTATTGCAGCAAAGACTGAACCCCAAGTGTTAAAGTCCTCCTTTGAGGGGACCATGCCAAATGGCAAACACATGGTGAGAATTCTGTGTTTGTCCTGGGGTCCCATATTGGGGAACAATGATTCTATCAAATTTGTTTTTTGTGCAATCCAGAACGGAATCTTCTCCTGCTCTGTGGGTACTTTTCCCATTATGGAATGTACTGTTTGTGGATTTATTTCCGGAACAGCCAATTAATTAGTAGTTGTAGCAGCCCTTGCTGGGGTGGTGTTAAAAGTCCACATCACAAATACTCATCTATATATTGCTGTGGGAAAGTCCTCCTTTTTGCCCTGGTCACCACCACAGTTTTTGGACAGGTACTGGTGGTTACTGACTCTTGGCTGTGCCCTGGGTACTGCTTACCAGTCCCAGGGCAGGTGCTCTGTGTAAAATGGATATGCAAATTAGGCTAATTATAATTGGCTAAGTTAACCTACCTATAAGTCCCTAGTATATGGTGGGGCATGTAGGCTTAGGGACCACAGCATAGGTAGTGCATAGGTGCACTGCTGAGGTGCCCAGTGTCATTGTAAAGGCAGGCCTGCCTTGCTGGCTGCTTTTAAATTAAAGTATATGCAAATTTGACTTTGGAATTAAAAGTAGTTCCAAAGTCTTAAACTACATTATTTTTACATATGTCACCCCTAAGGTGTGCCTTATGTGCCCCTAGGGCTGGGTGCCATGTAACTATAAGCAGGGACTTTATAAAAAATAGTTTTATAAGCCCTGGTGAGGTAAAAACAGCCACATTCGTTTTTCCCCTCATTGTAGTAAATGGCCTTCATAGGCTAGAATGGGGAAACTTTATATTAATTTTTAAAGTCTCCTTAAAGGATGGATACCACGAGTTTGGTATCAAATTAGTTGTTGTAATAAATCCCACAACTTCCAGTTGTGGGATTTAATATAACTTGTTCAGGTAAAGAGTTTTAAACTTTACCTGAAAAGTTGCCAATTTCAGCCCTGCATTGTTTTTGCTGCTGTGCTCTAATTGGCCAGCCTCTAGCAGCCTGGCCAGGCTGCCTTGATGAGGTGTGAAGTGGCCTGGCTTCACACAAAGGAATGTGCCTGTGGGAGGGAACCTCCCCTCAGCAGATGGTGAGGCAGGAAGGGGGAGGGCTGCCAAACTGGTCTTCAATGGCAGAGAAGGACATTTGGAGCAACCAGCAACACCCCCACATTCTGCAACCCCAGACAACTAGGTGCCCCCTTGATTAGATTAGGAGAGGGCAGGAGATGGGTGTGTTTATGATTTTTAGCCACACCAGTGGGTGGGCTCTGCCAGATGTAACCTCCAAAAATCAGATTCAGCCATGATGGATTTTTGGAGAATGTTGCCTCCTGGAATTGATTTTTGCCACACTTCCCAGGAAGTGGTCATCACAGGGGGAAGGACCCTGCACCTGATTGGAGCAAGGATAAAACTGGCAAACCTGCACCCACATCTCAGATTCCAACAAGGAAGAACCAAAGGAGAAGAAGGACTACCCTGCTGGACCCCTGGCCTGCACCTGGAACCTGCACTCAGAAGGACTGCATCAGCTGCACACTTGGGCTTCACCACAAGAAGGACTTTGCCTGGCTTCAACTGGTTCAAGGAGGGACTCCCTGTTTGCTACAGGTGAAAAAGTGCTAACCAGAGTCCCCTGCACCAACTCCTGAAGAAATCAACCAGCTGGCCACTGCCCAGTGGCCAAAAAGTAGTTTGTGCCAGGTGCATTCTGGGAGTTGTAGTCCACACCCCCAAGGACCATCTCAGAACTTCTGGTCCCTTGGGGTGAGCTGTGGACCTCAAAAGAATCTTAAAAGGACATCTGGGAGAAGCCCCAGAAGTTTGGAAAAGTTTGGAGAACTTTTGAAAAAAAGCTCCATAGAGGGACCGACCCGCCGCAGCAAATCTAGCCGGCTTGCCTCAACCGTGACCCGGCCTGATTTGCTGGTTTGTCCCGGTAAAGAAAATCTCCAAAAAAGAGACTAAGTCCGAAGGTAAAAAGTTGACCGGGACCTCCCAGCCAGCGTATCCGAGGAGGGCTCCAGGGACGTCGGATCAAGATCCAGGTTTACCCCGGTCGAAGGATTTTCACCTTGAAAAAACAACTAAGTTCGAAGGTAAAAATCTCCACCAAGGATTCCTGCATTGAGTATCCGGAGAAGGGCTCCAGGAGGTCGGATTGGACTGCCAGGTTTGTCCCGCTGAAGAAAATCTTCGAAAAAGAGACTAAGGGGCATATTTATACTCTGTTTGTGCCGGAATTGCGTCGTTTTTTTTTAACGCAAATCCGACGCAACGCTAACTCCATATTTATACTTTGGCGTTAGACTCGTCTAGCGCCAAAGATCTTGGAGTTTGCGTCATTTTTTGGCGTGGACACCTACCTTGCGTTAATGATATGTAAGGTAGGCGTTCCCATCGAAAAAATGACTCCAAGGCATGTGCGCCTTATTTAAACTCCCGTGCGAAAATGACGCACGGGAGTGAACGGGTCAAAAAAAATGACGTCCAGCCGCTTTTGCGTCATTTTTTAACGCCTGGTCAGGGCAGGCGTTAAGGGACCTGTGGGCTCGGAAGGAGCCCAGAGGTGCCCTCCCATGCCACCAGGGACACCCCCTGCCACCCTTGCCCACCCCAGGAGGACGCCCAAGGATGGAGGGACCCATCCCAGGGAACGTAAGGTAAGTTCAGGTAAGTATTTTATTTTAAAAAACATTTGTGGCATGGGGGGCCTGATTTGTGCCCCCCTACATGCCACTATGCCCAATGACCATGCCCAGGGGACATAAGTCCCCTGGGCATGGCCATTGGGCAAGGGGGCATGACTCCTGTCTGTGCTAAGACAGGAGTCATTTCAATGGGGGTTGGGAGTAAAAAAAAATGGCGCAAATCGGGTTGAAGCCAATATTTTGACTCAGACCTGACTTGCCCCATTTTTTGACACCCAAGCTCCATTTTCCCCTACGCCGGCGCAGCCTGGTGTGGGTCATTTATTTTGACGCACACCAGTCAGCTGCGCCGGCTAACGTCATTCCATAAATAAGGCGCCCGCATGGCGCTTTGGAATGGCGTTAGCCGGCGCTAAAATTTTTGACGCACAACTGCGTTGGCGCAGTTGTGCATCAAAAAGTATAAATATGGCCCTAAGTGTGAAGGTAAACGTTTAGCTGAGCAGGGCTCCATGGCGGTTGGCCTTAAACTTTGACTTTGCCCTGGTCGAGGTGCAATCAGATGACCCGATTGGCGCTTTTTGTTTCTAGGCGCTAAAAAACAATAATTCTTTAAAAATTCATATCTCTGGTTCCCCTTATCCAATTTTATTTGTTTTTGTGTCATATAATCTATTTTTATAAATTGTTTTTGGATTTTTTAACTGTTTCCTGTGTTTTATTTAATTACTGTTTTGTGATATTTGAATGCTTTACACTCTGGGGGTCATTCTGACCCTGGCGGTAGACTACCGCCAGGCCAACGACCGCAGATGCACCGCCAGCAGGCTGGCGGTGCATCCATGGGCATTCTGACCGCGGCGGTACCGCCGCGGTCAGAAACGGAAAACCGGCGGTGTCCCGCCGGTTTCCCGCTGCCCTGGGGAATCCTCCATGGCGGCGCTGCAGGCAGCGCCGCCATGGGGATTCCGACCCCCTTACCGCCAGCCTGGCTCTGGCGGTTTTGACCGCCAGAACCTGGCTGGCGGTAACGGGTGTCGTGGGGCCCCTGGGGGCCCCTGCAGTGCCCATGTCACTGGCATGGGCACTGCAGGGGCCCCCTAACAAGGCCCCACCAAGATTTTCAGTGTCTGCCAAGCAGACACTGAAAATCGCGACGGGTGCAACTGCACCCGTCGCACCCCTTCCACTCCGCCGGCTCCATTCGGAGCCGGCATCCTCATGGAAGGGGGTTTCCCGCTGGGCTGGCGGGCGGCCTTCTGGCGGTCGCCCGCCAGCCCAGCGGGAAACTCAGAATTACCGCGGCGGTCTTTTGACCGCGCAGCGGTATTCTGACGGCGGTACTTTGGCGGGCGGCCTCCGCCGCCCGCCAAAGTCAGAATGAGGCCCTCTGTCTCCTAAGTTAAGCCTTAAGCGCTCGTTGCCAAGCTACCAAGGGTTGAGCTGGGGTTAATTTACTGAGACCTAACTGGACCTTAGTGGAGGTTACTGGCCTATTGCTAAGTGTAGGTACCTACCTGCCCTTACCAATAACCCATTTTCCAACAATTGCTACTAGCTTGTTTTACAGTGTGCATATGTCAGCTACATGCATAGCATGTACATTAGGATGTGGTGTGTATGTGCTAAGTGTTGGCAATATGGGTCCATCATTACTTCCAGGATCTAATCTCACAGGCTGTGTTAGATGTGGAAGGGCATAATTGAACAGGTTTTGATGTTCTTGATAAGAGAAACTTAGCTCTGTATTGCTGTGGTATGTTTGTTATTCTGGACACATGAAATGTATGTGCATTTGCATCTGTTTCAGGAAAGGTGACCCAGGAGTAGAAGATTTCTGTTCTATATTTGTTGTTGGCTTCCACAACGAGTGTAGCATCTTACCCTCTTCTGTTAAGCCATTGGCTAAAAGAAACTGCATGAGCGTATGTCTGCAGTTCTTCCTCATATTCATAGTGTTTGCCATATTAAAGAATAGGTGTTAGGGTTAGGAATACCAACAGGGAAGTACATCCTATTTGGCTGAGGAGGATTGCCCCTAAGACCACGGACATCTCTGTGTAATTGTACTTAGGGTATCTTGAGTGTGTGTGAGATAGAGATACTCAGGAGACTCGTGAAATTAGTGCCTACACCATCGTTGATGAAGCCATGTCATATGGACTCTCGCATTATAACAAGACTGCTGGATTTGGGCCACAGCATCTCTGCGCTGTAGGTGACTGAGGCACTCCAACACCAGTCCACAGCTGTTGGCCCAACCCTCCCGGCATTCTAGCAGCACCTCACAAAATATCAACCGGTAATGGTGATTTGTGGCAGCCTGGCATGGAACTCTGAAAACCCCTCAGGGAAAATTGTGGTGGAACAAGCTTTACCTTTTTCTCTCCACATACAAGTCTCTTACACACACATAGGCAAGAAAACAGATGCAGGGCAGTTTTCAATACATCTATTGAAAAGAATGCAATCTATGATAGAATACATGAGCTGCAATGATTAGGATATTAACTAATAAAATCAGGTTTGTGAAAATTAGAGATGTAAATATGAAGGACCCCAACATATTGTCATAATATGATTATACAATTCGTACCTAGCACCTAAGTAGACATAATGAGTTTGGTGGTCCTTGGACCTCCACAGTGGCGATGGTGGTTGCACTGCCGGCAGCCTTGCGGAGAAGACCACCATATTATGAACATGGTGGTGTTCCCAACAGAACACAGCCAATACACCACCAGTGCAGATGGACCGTCGTGGCTGGTGGCAGGCATCTTCAAGCCGGTGGAGACCATGTTTCATTCGAACATATTACAAGGTTGCACACTGCCAGGATTTCTGGGGCAGTCTCACCGCCACGAAAAGCCATGTGGAAACAAACAACAGAAAAGGATACACTCAACTTCAGGAACACAGACACATCCGCAGGTGCCATGGGACCCGAATTTGAAGCCTTCCCATTGCTCCTGCTGGCCGTACAACTCCAGAACAAGCAATGGTGATGAAGACAACCACCTTAAATATACCCACCTAGCACACACTGGAGGGAAGGTGATCAGTACACACCCACACACATCACACAACCCCGCACTGAATACCTCCACAGGAAGACACATACTGGCAGCAACATGTAACAATGGCACCCAACCAATCCAAACAATAACACTGCCAAACAATGTGTCAGATCACACTCCAGGTCCACTCAACACACAAAGTACATCACAGATGCATCACAACATCCACTCCACTACCACAAAATGTCACACAACCTCAAAACAACACATCACAAAATGTCTATAGAACAACTCACTCACACAAATCATGCTGCTTCACAAACACACCACATACACAGAAGACACACACCAAATCACACATATACAACTCATACATGTGGAAGGAAAGGCAGGAAATGTTTGTAACCCTTGACACCAATGGTTCAGTGGTGCAGATATAATAAATAAATAGAAAATGATGTAAGAAAAACTATGTACAAAATAGGCCTACTGGCCAGTCCAATTGTTCATAGTGCCCGAGACACACTGGGCAATGTCTCTGGGTCCAACATGACTTCTTCATACAAAGTGGCCTCCACATGACAGGGGCTTCAATGGAGCAAGCAGGCACCACAGGGGTGATGGGGGGCCAAGGTTGGGGTTTGGGTTTGGGAGGGGGGTCCTTTGGTTTTGGTTTGGAGGGATGGATTTGCCCTTAGTCTTCGGCTTTGGGGAGGGCCCTTCGTTTTGGGTTTGGGAGGGGTGACACTCGTTTTTGTGCGGGTCGAACTCTTTATTGTGGGAGGGGCATGGGCAGTACCGGGGGGCCATGGGAGGACTGGGAGGTGGAAGGACTGGGTTTAGGGAGGGTAGCAGGGCGCTTGGGTGAAACAAGGACTGGATCAGTAGAAGGGAACAGGGCAAACTCAGTGGAGGGAGAGGGAGGGCTTGAGAGGTGTGTACGTCTATGTGTCTTGGGTGCTGGTGGGTGGGTGGATGCCATGTGTGTGCTGGGTGTCTGTTGTGTGGGTGAGTGTGGGCATTTAGGGGTACTGGGAGGCAGGGAGGAGATGCAGGAAGATGACAGGGTGGATGTGTGAGTGTCAATTGAGGTGTTGCCTGCAGGTAAGGTTTATGTTCTGCATGTGGGGTTGTTGGTAGTTGTAGTGAGTGCACATGTGGTGTACGGGGTAGATGTATGGGGGTCTGCTATTGTGGTGATGGTGGTCATGAGGGGACCGGTAGCTGGTTCTGGGAGTGTTGATGTGGTAATAGCAGGTTTGAGTTGTGTAGTGTCTGTGATGGAGGAGGTGGTGGGGAGGCTGTGTAGGGAGTGGATGTTGGTGTATCTGCATGCGACTGTTGTCTATGTGCACGGTAGTGGTGGGATATGTGGTACCTGTGTTTTATTTGCAAACCATGTCTGTTGAGGTGAATGAACAGTGGTCTGAATGTGTGCTCTGGATGGGTGTGCAGAGAGGAGTGTGGGATTGGATACAGATAGCTGGAGGGGGAACGGAAGACGAAGGGACACTGGCTGCCTTCAATGAGGAGGCCAGAGCTTAAAAGGATCTCTGCAGGGCAGTCAGGGCACCATGAATGCCTTCCAGGTAGGCCTTGCTCTGCTGCATCTGTGATGCCACTCCCTGGATGGCATTCAAGATGGTTGACTGTCACACAGAGATGGACATCAGGAGGTTGATAGTCTCCTCATTGAGGGCAGCAGGGCTGACTGGGGCTGGGGCAGAGGTGAAGGAGTCGCCCCCCTCCTGGATGAGCAGGCTCAGGCAACTTGGTGGGGAGCTATGGAGAAAGCGGTGCTGGTAAGGATGGTGGTGGAAAAGGATGGGCTGGGCTGGTCCCAGATGTGTCTGCCACCACCAGGGAATGTCCATTGGAGGAGGAATCTGAAGAGGATGTTTATGATCCAGTTCCCTCCGGCGGCACTCCCCACACTCTCTGTCCCACTGGTCCCCTCAGCTCTGCTGGTCTCAGCCTCCTGGATCTCATGGGCTGCAGCTTCCCAACTCACCAGTGCCCCTTCTCCTTCACCTGATGATGCTGATGCTTATAAAGATAAAGAAGGAGAGGTAGGAACAGTTGGAAAGATAGAAAGGGTGTAATTGGTCAATACCTACCCATCATTCACACAGAGTAAGAATCTCATATTCTGCTGGTATACCATGGCATGGCATGTCTTTACATTGACATGCACATCATTGGGAAATCATAGGGGAAACAGAAGCTATGCAGTAAAAACCTACTAATGTGGAAACATTGGCCCTCTTTGACTTGATGAAGGGTCATCCAATGCACGGTAGAACAGTACTTGCCACACTACCATAGTCGTTTACATAGACATACCCTGTACTGCTTACTCAAAGGATTCCTGCATGGCAAGGTAGCATGCCAAGAAATCCATTAACTATGTGGCCAGTATTATCTTGACCCCTGCAGCCATCCATACCTACAGTATAAGGCAGCTGACCTCATCAATTACCTCTGTCATAGTGGCAGACTATTACTGATGGCAATGCCCTGACACCTCAGGTATATTGATGCTAATGGAAGAACCTGGTCACACAAAAGATGTGTAATATGTCCGTACAAACTTAAACATGGGAGTAAGTCACCTTATGAGTTACTGTCTGCTTGGTATTGGACACATAATCAAGACAAATCCTGCCAAGGTGGCTCATATCAATAGCCAATGTACAACTACTATGATCTACACTATATCTTACCACTGGAAGGCAGCCTAAACCAATGCATGCCTCCAATTAGTGAGGTCGGGAGTGTGTACTTACCCACTTGTGGCTGCTGTGCTGCCCTCAAGTTCCCATCTACCTCAGGATTGGCCACTGCCAAAATGTGGCCATTGGGGGGGTCAGGGGCTGATGGGCACCCTTTCCTTGTTGGGAGGATGTCCCCAGCTGGGCTTCAGTGGTCTCATGGGCCCGGCATCTCAGGTCCACCCACCGCTTTCTGCAGTGGGTACTCTGCTGGGCTTGTACCACCCTGATCCGCACTTGCTTGATGATAGCACGCCAAATCCCCTTCTTCTGATGGGCGCTCATCTGCATGGGACACAGACAGAAGGAGAAAGTCATGTAGAGTGGCATCACAGCAACAGCTGTGGACTTCACACATCAGACACATCTAATGACCACTCAAACATGTCTGTACAGCACTAATGCACCAACTCCTTTGCCATCTGCATGCATCCACTCTATGTGCGTTGTCTCAATACATTTTCAAACCCACACACATCACTTTCGGACAGGAAAAGGAACATTGGATGCACCTGCTGCTCTGGAGACCCACACACCTGTCCATACAGGGGTAGGACCCCAACAACTAGCTTCTGAAGCTCCTCCTGGGTGAAGGCAGGTGCCCTTTCTCCTGCAGTATTTGGCATAATGGCTCCCAGAGATAAAACACAGCAGCTGTGGAAATGAAGATCTTGCTTGCATGAGTGTCAGGAGTCAATGAGCAATGCAACAGAAAAGTGTGGTGACATCTGCCACGTAGATGACCGTTACTGCTGGAGGTGATCATCATTGGCCCCAGTCTTCCATAGGCAACAATGTTAGTCAATGAGGAGTTGCACGGTGGTTGAGACCACCTACCACCATGAGGACTAACCTTGCAGAATTTGGTCACCTCCATCTGTCCTGCGCTTGCAGGACAGGCGGCTGCCATTTTACATATAGGTAGTGGTTTGTAGGTGAATGATAAGTGTGTCATGGATGATTTTAGTGACGTGCATAGATAAACTATTTTTCACACATCAAAGCATGGTTCTCACGTGACATTCATGGATAGTGTAGTTGGATGTACAGATAACTATGACACAACATCTGCCGTCATTTGCTGGCCCATAAACGGGATAACCCTATCTATATTTTAAAATTTCACTTCCACCTTATTACCTGTGGGAATAGGGTGTTGTTACATGGAAGTGTAAAATGTTTCATGTGTGCCAAGCTGTCTGTCTGGGGCTGCGAATGATATCAACTATGGCATACACAATCAGTCTACATAGCCAAATGGATTCAGTGTACTTCAGCGTTATTTCCACAGTACTTTTGTGTGCTACATAAATAGGGGGTCATTATGACCATGGCGGTCTGGACAGCCATATTACGAAAACAGGGAGACCACCACAGGCGGCCCTCCACCACCACCAGGCTACCGCTGCCAGGCAGCCTGACGATGGCGGAGTTCTCTATCCGACAAGGTAGCACTGCCCTCCGGATAAAGAACTCGTGTATCTCCAGCCTTTCCCTGGTGGTTTCCTCCACCAGGAAAAGGCTGGCAGAATTGGGGCCCAGGGGCCCCCGTGCACAGCCCTGTTGTGCATGTCAATGCCCGATTTACGGGCAGTGATATGCGTGATGGATGCTACTGCACCCACCGCACTGTGGCATTGACAACGGCTCCATGTGGAGCCATCGGCAATGTCCAGGCCCAGCATTCCGCTGGGCTGTTTGGCGGAAACACTGTTTCCACCGCCGGCCCAGTGGAATGTTGATTATTCAGCCGGCGGGTTCCTCTACGGGCTGGCGGACTGTGTTCAGACCGCCAGCCTGAACACGTGGGAAATCCTGCTGTGTTCATAATGAGGCCCAGAGTGTTCGGTGGATTGGAAACTGTCATCATCAATTTGTGGCTATTCCTGTCTCCTATTCCTAGATTTGCTACAATGGTGAGACTGAGACATGTACCTGTGTACTAGACTCGAGTCGATCTTGCTACCCTGGAAGAAAGACACATCATTCAGACCTATTGTCTGAACCGTCAGACCATCTTGGAACTGTGTACCCTGTTGGAGCCGTATGTCTTGACTGTCATACATAATCCCTATGCCATCCCTCCCACAGCACAGGTGTTGTCTGTGCTATACTTACTTGCCTCAGACTCATTCCAGATTATAGTGGGCTTGGCAGCAGGGACGTCACAGCCCATGTTCAGGCATGTATTGAAGGATGTACTGTGTGCTTTACTCAAACATCTGGACAGCTACATCAGGTTCCCACATCATGCAGGTTTGCCCACTGTTAAAGCTGACTTCTATGATATGGCATATATCCCTCATGTGATAGGGGCCAAAGATGGCACACACATTGCTTTGATTCCTCCCAGGGCCAATGAACAAGTGTATAGGAACAGGACATTTCTTTACTCCATCGATGTACAGGTAGTGTGTCTTACTGACCAGCATTTCACCCAGGTGATGGCCAAGTTTCCTGGTTCTGTGCATGACATTCTGAGGAACAGCAATGTCTCACACAGGATGGCACAGCTACAGAGAGAGAGGGCCTGGCTCCTTCATATATATCCAATTGTATGTGTGCATCTGTTATCTCACCTCCCTTCACATTCTCCCTTTTCTTTCTACCGGTATTGTGATGTGTCAAACCTTTGTACACACAGGTGACTCTGGCTTTCCTAACCTATCCTGGCTGCTGACACTAGTGAGATACCTGGCCACAGATGGAGAACACCATTTCAATGAAGCCCATGGCAGGATGAGGCGTGTCATCGAGAGGTTCTATGGGCTACTGAAGGCCAGATTCCGGTGTCTACACATCTCGGGAGGTGCCCCGGTCTATACACACTAAAGGTCTGCCCAGATCTTTGTTGCCTGTTGCATGCAACATAATCTAGTCCCGAGACGTCACATCCCATTACTGGATGTTGAGGCGGTGGTAGCTGGACCAGTGGCTGATGATGGTGACATAAATAGTGATGAGGAGCCAGATCATGAGGATGCAGCTGACACTAGAGCAGAGCTATTCCAACAATACTTCCAATGAAATACAGGTATGTGTTGATTAAGTTGTATGTGAACTCTACTGCTATATGCCTTGTGACACTGCTTCTCTTAATCTGTGCCATCAGTGGAGGTGTTAAGTGCAGCTATCCCACTGTGTGTGTTTTGGGGAAAATATGCTGGGCATCAGGGAAGGTGTTACTGTTCTAATGTCAGAGCTATTTTTGCAATGCTGTAGTCTAGCATCACATCTACAATGACTTGGGCAAGTTTTTTGTTCCCTGTACTGCTATGTCAACTGTAACAGGACTGCCAAACATATCGGTGTTATCAGTATTGCTTCCGATCCTCAATGTACACAGTGGACGATTATGGTACATAACTTTTACTGACAGTGGAGCCTGCCTTTAGTGGAAAAACGTCAGCTGTGAGGGATGGACCATTGCGAATGCATGTCTAGAAAATGTGGCTCTGCCATTGTAATATGTGTTGACATTCCACTTGCCTATACACACTAGGGAGCTTGACAATGTGCTGCATGTGTGTTGAGTGAGCAACATTGACTCCTATTGTGATGGTTGTTCCTGTAGTGGTCTATTTGCTGCTCTGTTGGGTGGTGCTACTCTGGTACCTTGCTTGACTGGTGGCTCCCTTGACACAATATCTCAGAATATGTCTGTTCTGCTGTCATACTCCCTGCGCATTGCATATTCTGTCCATCTTCTAGACTAGTCAACGTGTTACCTGTAATGACATATTGTACAACAGTAGATCTTACTTGTAACAATAAAGACAGGTAAGCAGTACCTGTGCTCAATGGTGTTTATTGTGAATCACGAGGGCAATGAGTGATGAATGGGGTCATGGTGGATGACATCGTCAGAGTAATGGGACCAGCTGCAGGTAGTCTAGGTCCAGTATCCAAGGGGCCATGGAAAATGGAGACATGACAGTGGACAGCCAACAGGGTGTCTCATTGGCACACAAGGGAGAATGTTCAGAAGAGCCTCAGTTCATGGCAGTTGATTTGGTCTTAGCATCAGGTCCTGCAGGATGTCTGGATGGACAACTTCATTTACGTGAGGGTTCCTCAGTTACACTGGGAGGGGTGATGGTGGTCTGCGGGTCCTCTGACAGGGCCTCCATTCCACTAACTGCGACAGAAGTGGATGGTTCAGTCGGTATGTGGCTAATGGTCGGGGCCAGCTGGTGGGTGGAGGATGCACGCAGGATGGTAGTAAATTCCTTCAGTACCCCTGCAATGGAGGCTATGGTGGCATTTTGAGCCAGCCACTGCTGCATGGCCTCCTGGTGGTATACCCTCCACAGCCACTGGTTCTTCTGCAAGGTTGAGAGGATCTGGCCCATCTTGTCCTGGAATTGCTGGTATGCTCCCAGGACTTTGGAGATGGCCTCCTGGCCAGTCATTTCCCTTTGGGGGAGCATCCCTTGGGCCAGAAGTGCCATCCCACTGCCCATGGCCCCTTGTGTCTGTGCCCATGGCCCATTGTGCCTGTGCCCCTAGCACAGTGTGCCCACTCACTGTTACACCAGGACCTTCATTGTCTTGGTTGTGAGGGGTTGACTGTGGTCCCTGTACTGTGGGAGCACACTGCTGATTGTACCTTTCTTGGTACACAGGTTTGGGGATGCGGAGTTGACTGTTCTGATGTTGCCACTTGGGTGGGGGAATCAGATGTGGGCAGGGAGGGGCTGGTGGTGGTGGACTGACCAGTTTTCCCAGATGGGCCAGGTAAGTCATCATAGTCCAGACATCCATTGGGGCCTTCATCCTGGGGAGGGCTCCCCGACTCGGGCATCCTCTGCAGAGTGGCAGTGGCAGGGGCAGAGGTACATGTGGATGGAGAGGGAGAGAGTTACATTGCGGAGATATACTTGTTAGTTTCATAGTCTGATGCATACAGTGGCTTGATGTGCTTCCCAGTGATGGCAATGACAGATGCAGCACTGCAGACATTGTTTCAGGGAGATGGATTGTGACATTTTTTCCATGTTCCATTGAGGGTAGTAGACAGTGGATAGCATTGCTGTCATTGCCATGTAGTAGTATTCAGTACAATCATCCTGTATGTGTTCCATGTGCAATGGTTTTAAATTCAGGTTGTTGGAAAATGGGTTATTAGTAAGGGCAGGTAGGTACCTACACCTAGCAACAAGCCACTAACCTCCACCTAGGTACAGTTAGGTCTCAGTAAATTAATCCCAGCTCAACCCTTGGTAGCTTGGCAACGAGCGTCAAGGCTTAACTTAGGAGACAGTGTGTAAAGCATTCAAATATCACAAAACAGTAATTAAATAAAACACAGGAAACAGTTTAAAAATCCAAAACCAATTTATAAAAATAGTTTATATTTTTATCTTTAAAATGACGCAAAAACTATTAAAATCGGTTCAGGGGAACCGGAGATATGAATTTTTAAAGAATTATTATTTTTCTAGCGCTTAGAAACAAAAAGCGCCAATCGGGTCATCTGGTTGCACCAGGACCGGGGCAAAGTCAAAGTTTCAGGCCGACCGCGATGGAGCCCTGCTCGGCTACAAGTCGCGGGAGGCCTCGGTTAAAAAGTTACCTTCTGACTTAGTCTTTATTTTGAAGTTTTTCTTCACCGGGACGAACCTGCCAGTTGAATCCGACCTCCTGGAGCCCTTGTCCGGATACGCGATGTGGGTTTCCTCGGTGGAGACTTTTACCTTCGGACTTAGTTGTTTTTTCGAGATGAAAATCCTTCGACCGGGGTAAACCTGGATCTTGATCCGACGTCCGTGGAGCCCTTCTCGGATACGATGGCTGGGAGGTCCCGGTCAACTTTTTACCTTCGGACTTAGTCTCTTTTTCTGAGGTTTTTCTTTACCGGGACGAATCACGAAGTCAGGCCGGGTCGCGGTTGAGGCAAGCCGGCTAGAATTTCCGCGGCGGGTCGGTCCCTCTCTGGAGCTTTTTTACAAAATTTTTCAAATCTTCTCCAAACTTCTGGGGCTTCACCCAGATGTTCTTTTAAGGTTCTTTTGGGGTCCACAGCTCACCCCAAGGGTCCAGAAGTTCTGTGATGGTCCTTGGGGGTGCGGACTTCAACTCCCAGAATGCACCTGGCGCAAACTCCCTTTTGGCCACTGGGCAGTGGTCAACTGGTCTCTTATTTCAGGAGTTGGTGCAGGGGACTCTGGATAGCAATTGTTCACCTGTAGCAAACAGGGAGTAACTCCTTGAACCAGTTGAAGCCAGGCAAAGTCCTTCTTGTGGTGAAGCCCAAGTGTGCAGCTGGTGCAGTCCTTCTGAGTGCAGGTTCCAGGTGCAGGCCAGGGGTCCAGCAGGGCAGTCCTTCTTCTCCTTTAGTTCTTTTCTTCTTGAAATCTGGCAGGGATCTGAGGTGTGGGTGCAGGTCTGCCAGTTTTATCCTTGCTCCTGGGTGAAAAGCAGGGGGGCCCTGGTTCTCCAATCAGGGACAGGGTCGTCCCCCTGTGATGACCACTTCCTGGGAAGTGTGGCAAAAATCCATCCCAGAAGGCAACAGTCTCTAAAAATCCAACATGGATGAATCTGATTTTTGGAGGTTACATCTGGCTGAGCCCACCCACTGGTGTGGCTAAAAATCATAAACACACCCCTCTCCTGCCCTCTCCTAATCTAATCAAGGGGGCACCTAATTGTCTGGGGTTGCAGGATGTGGGGGTGTTGCTGGGTGCTCCAAATGTCCTTCTCTGCCTTTGAAGACCAGTTTGGCAGCCCTCCCCCTTCCTGCCTCACCATCTGCTGAGGGGAGATTCTCTCCCCCAAGCACATTCCTTTGTGTGAAGCCAGGCCACTTCACACCTCATCAAGGCAGCCTGACAAAAGCTGCTGCAGGCTGGCCAATCAGAGCACAGCAGCAAAAACAATGCAGAGCTGAAATTGGCAACTTTTTAGGTAAAGTCTAAACTTTTTACCTGAACAAGTTATATTAAATCCAACAACTGGAAGTTGTGGGATTTATTACAACAATTCATTTGATACCAAATTCTTGGTATGTAACATTTAAGGAGACTTTAAAATTTAAAATAAAGTCTGCCCATTCTAGCCTATGAAGGCCATTTACTTCAATGAGGGAAAAACGAATTTGGCTGTGTTTACCTCACCAGGGCTTATAAATCTATTTTTATAAAGTCCCTGCTTATAGTTACATGGCACCCAGCCCTAGGGGCACATAGGGCACACCTTAGGGGTGACTTATATGTAAAAATAAGGTAGTTTAAGACTTTGGAAGTACCTTTAATTCCAAAGTCGAATTTGCATATAACTTTAATTTAAAAGCAGCCAGCAAGGCAGGCTTGCTTTTAAAATGACACTGGGCACCTCAGCAGTGCACCTAGGTGTGCACCACCTATGCTGTGGTCCCTAAACCTACATGCCCTACCATATACTAGGGACTTATAGGTAGGTTAACTTAGCCAATTATAATTAGCCTAATTTGCATATCCATTTTACACAGAGCACAGGCCCTGGGACTGGTTAGCAGTACCCAGGGCACCATCAAAGTCAGGAAAAGACCAGCAAAAAGAGGAAAATGGGGGCAAAAAGTTATGGGGCCTCTGCAATCAGCCCTGTTTTCTCACACAACAACCCCCCTGCCCACACGCCCAGGAGACTCAGCCCAACCCTGGGAGAGTCTTCCTGGCTTGTTAGGCGAGGAAGACAGTGAAGAAAACTGGCTGTCCCTTTGCAGGGCCTACTCTGCCTTATATCCTCCTGTCAGGGTCACTCCCTATGGGTAGTGAAGCCATCCCAACAGTAAAAGGACCCAACTCAAACTGAAACTTTCCTCTAGGGGGGTCTTCCTCCTTTCTCTCTGCCAACTTGGGTAGTGAGGTGCCCACCTCCCCTACTCCAAACTTTGCTAGGGCAACTCCTAGCTTACCCAAAGAGGTCACCCAACACTTGAGCAACCCCACCATGACCAATAGGGTCAGGGGACCTACTTTGCTATTGGCCCTGGGGTCTGCCTCCCAGGCCAAGTACATTGCTGCCAGGAAGGCTAGCACCCAGCAGAGGCTACTGACAGCTGTCAGTACCCAGATCCACACCCTAAGCTCTCCACTGACAGGTGGCTGAGCTGCTTTAGGGGCATCTTTGGGGTCCTGGCACCCCTCTTGCTGTCTAGAGTGGGGGGCTACCACCTCCTGTGGCAGACACCCTCCTTCCACTCTCCCTTCTGTCAGTGCAGGGGCAACACCTTGCATCTGGACAGCTGCCTGACTACTCAGGACTTCCTTGGGGTCAGGTGAGGCCTCACCAGTGCCAACTCTGGGCTACCCCTTTACTGGGGCAGAAGGCCCTTGGCTCCCTGGAACTCTCTTTAAGAGTGGCCTACCCTTCCTTTTCTTCTTTCCTTTTCTTGGGGACCGCTGTCTCCTAACTGTAGGGACTGACTCCCCAGGACTTTGGGTTGGGGGGGCGCCCTGGGCGACCACCCCATCTGTGACCAGACTCACCTCTGGGAGGTCATTGCCCAGGATACAATCTAGGGGAAGGTCAGCACTGACTACCACCCTAATCCAGTCAAGGATACCCTCCCTCTCTAGGGGCACTATGGCTACAGGTTTGGAGGTGACCTCCCCTGTGGCTATCCTGACTTTCTTTGTCTTTCCTGGGACATACATGTCTGGGGTCACTAACCGGTCACTCACTATAGTGTGACTGGCACAGGTGTCTCTCAGGCCAGTGGTAGGGATCCCATTCACTTGAATGTGGTGGAAGTGCCTACTCCCACCCTCAGGGATCACCAGCTTACCATCTGGTCCTGTCTCCCAGCTCAATGCTAGGAGGACTTCATCATCTGAGGAATCCTCCTCTATGGCTACACTGGACAGCCCAGTGCTAACCACCTTCTTTGGACAGGCTGCATCTCCTCTGAAGTGACCTGTCTGCTGACAGTCAAAGCAAGCCCTACTGTCCAAGAGCTTTTTTAACCCTGGGTCTAACTGTATCTGCTGGTCAGAGTGGGAGTGGGATTTACTCTCCTCCTTCTTAGGGTTCTGGGGTACAGAGGGAGTCTCTGTGGTGGGCTTACCACCTCCCTCCTTAGGTTTTTGGGGACCTGCCCCCCCCTTCTTGGAGTCTCCCCCCTGGGACTTGACAACCACCCTGGTTCTCAACCACTCATCAGCTGCCTCCCCTAGCTCTCTAGCGTTGGTCTGCTTAGAGTCCACTAGATGCTGGCGTAACCTTTCTTGGGGACAATTGGTCAAGATGTGCTCTCTCATGATCAGATTGTATAACCCCTCATAAGTATCTACTTTGTTACCAATAATCCAGCCCTCCAGTGCCTTTAGTGAAATGTCCACAAAGTCAACCCAAGACTGGGTACTGACCTTCTGGGTGTCCCTGAACTTCATTCTATATTGCTCTGGGGTCAGACCAAACTTCTTGGCTAAGCACCTCTTCATACTAGGGTATGAATCTGCCTCCTCCCCCCTTAAGGTCAGAAGCCTATCCCTCCCTGAGTTGGGGACCAACTCCCACAAAAGGGAACCCCAGTATTGAGGCCTAACCCTTCTCATTTGGAGTGCCCTCTCAAAGGCCCCCAGCCACTTATCTATGTCATCCCCCTCTACATAAGCAGGAACCTCCCCCTTGGGTAATCTGGGGCAAACTCCCCCACCCATGGACACCTCAACTTCTCTGTCGCTGCCACCATCTCTTTTCTCTTTGTTTGCCCACTTTTTCTTTTCTAGGGCCAGCTTCTCTGCTTCCAAAGCTATGTATGCTAGCTGGGCCTCCAGCTCTCTTTCTCTGATGGATGGGTCCTCTCCTCCTGAAAGGACCCCTCTCCCACCACTAGCTTTGGGTCTGCCCCTAGTGACTGTATCTACTGAGGACCGTTCTTCCTCATCCTCACTTGGGCTCAGATGCCTTCCCTCCCCTGAGAGGTTAGAGTTATCATCCTCCCCTTGTTCTTCCCCCTCTGGAGCTTCCTCTGTGCCTAGCTCTTGGGCCTCAGCCCATGCTGTCAGGGATTTAATCAGGATTTGCTTCCTGAGATCAGTGGTTGCAGGCAACCCTCTTTCAATACACAACCCCCTAAGCTGGACTACTGTCAGTGTGGGTAGGCTAGCCAGATCAAGCTCCATGGTTCCCTGGTTTTGTGTCAACAAAAACTTTTTGCAAAAATTGGAAACAAGAATTTAGAAAAATTAAAAAAATTCAATAATTGAAATTAATCCAAATTAATAATTAATAATAAAAAAATAAAAATGTAAAAATTAAAAAAAAAAAATTTTTGCACTAAGACAATTTCAAGGATTTTTAATTTGTTTTACTTAAAACTGTAACGCGATACTGAACACAAGTACAGGATCCCACCGCTGCCACCAAAAATGTTGGAAAATGGGTTATTAGTAAGGGCAGGTAGGTACCTACACCTAGCAACAAGCCACTAACCTCCACCTAGGTACAGTTAGGTCTCAGTAAATTAATCCCAGCTCAACCCTTGGTAGCTTGGCAACGAGCGTCAAGGCTTAACTTAGGAGACAGTGTGTAAAGCGTTCAAATATCACAAAACAGTAATTAAATAAAACACAGGAAACAGTTTAAAAATCCAAAACCAATTTATAAAAATAGTTTATATTTTTATCTTTAAAATGACACAAAAACGATTAAAATCGGTTCAGGGGAACCGGAGATATGAATTTTTAAAGAATTATTATTTTTCTAGCGCTTAGAAACAAAAAGCGCC
Source organism: Pleurodeles waltl (assembly GCF_031143425.1). Lineage (NCBI taxonomy): Eukaryota > Metazoa > Chordata > Amphibia > Caudata > Salamandridae > Pleurodeles > Pleurodeles waltl. Next base: position 921,661,906 of record NC_090447.1, read on the forward strand.
AATCGGGTCATCTGGTTGCACCAGGACCGGGGCAAAGTCAAAGTTTCAGGCCGACCGCGATGGAGCCCTGCTCGGCTACAAGTCGCGGGAGGCCTCGGTTAAAAAGTTACCTTCTGACTTAGTCTTTATTTTGAAGTTTTTCTTCACCGGGACGAACCTGCCAGTTGAATCCGACCTCCTGGAGCCCTTGTCCGGATACGCGATGTGGGTTTCCTCGGTGGAGACTTTTACCTTCGGACTTAGTTGTTTTTTCGAGATGAAAATCCTTCGACCGGGGTAAACCTGGATCTTGATCCGACGTCCGTGGAGCCCTTCTCGGATACGATGGCTGGGAGGTCCCGGTCAACTTATTACCTTCGGACTTAGTCTCTTTTTCGGAGGTTTTTCTTTACCGGGACGAACCACAAAGTCAGGCCGGGTCGCGGTTGAGGCAAGCCGGCTAGAGTTTCCGCGGCGGGTCGGTCCCTCTCTGGAGCTTTTTTAAAAAAAAATTCAAATCTTCTCCAAACTTCTGGGGCTTCACCCAGATGTTCTTTTAAGGTTCTTTTGGGGTCCACAGCTCACCCCAAGGGTCCAGAAGTTCTGTGATGGTCCTTGGGGGTGCGGACTTCAACTCCCAGAATGCACCTGGCGCAAACTCCTTTTTGGCCACTGGGCAGTGGTCAACTGGTCTCTTTTTTCAGGAGTTGGTGCAGGGGACTCTGGATAGCAATTTTTCACCTGTAGCAAACAGGGAGTCCCTCCTTGAACCAGTTGAAGCCAGGCAAAGTCCTTCTTGTGGTGAAGCCCAAGTGTGCAGCTGGTGCAGTCCTTCTGAGTGCAGGTTCCAGGTGCAGGCCAGGGGTCCAGCAGGGCAGTCCTTCTTCTCCTTTAGATCTTTTCTTCTTGAAATCTGGCAGGGATCTGAGGTGTGGGTGCAGGTCTGCCAGTTTTATCCTTGCTCCTGGGTGAAAAGCAGGGGGGCCCTGGTTCTCCAATCAGGGACAGGGTCGTCCCCCTGTGATGACCACTTCCTGGGAAGTGTGGCAAAAATCCATCCCAGAAGGCAACAGTCTCTAAAAATCCAACATGGATGAATCTGATTTTTGGAGGTTACATCTGGCTGAGCCCACCCACTGGTGTGGCTAAAAATCATAAACACACCCCTCTCCTGCCCTCTCCTAATCTAATCAAGGGGGCACCTAATTGTCTGGGGTTGCAGGATGTGGGGGTGTTGCTGGGTGCTCCAAATGTCCTTCTCTGCCTTTGAAGACCAGTTTGGCAGCCCTCCCCCTTCCTGCCTCACCATCTGCTGAGGGGAGATTCTCCCCCCCAAGCACATTCCTTTGTGTGAAGCCAGGCCACTTCACACCTCATCAAGGAAGCCTGGCAGAAGCTGCTGCAGGCTGGCCAATCAGAGCACAGCAGCAAAAACAATGCAGAGCTGAAATTGGCAACTTTTTAGGTAAAGTCTAAACTTTTTACCTGAACAAGTTATATTAAATCCAACAACTGGAAGTTGTGGGATTTATTACAACAATTCATTTGATACCAAATTCTTGGTATGTAACATTTAAGGAGACTTTAAAATTTAAAATAAAGTCTGCCCATTCTAGCCTATGAAGGCCATTTACTTCAATGAGGGAAAAACGAATTTGGCTGTGTTTACCTCACCAGGGCTTATAAATCTATTTTTATAAAGTCCCTGCTTATAGTTACATGGCACCCAGCCCTAGGGGCACATAGGACACACCTTAGGGGTGACTTATATGTAAAAATAAGGTAGTTTAAGACTTTGGAAGTACCTTTAATTCCAAAGTCGAATTTGCATATAACTTTAATTTAAAAGCAGCCAGCAAGGCAGGCTTGCTTTTAAAATGACACTGGGCACCTCAGCAGTGCACCTAGGTGTGCACCACCTATGATGTGGTCCCTAAACCTACATGCCCTACCATATACTAGGTACTTATAGGTAGGTTAACTTAGTCAATTATAATTAGCCTAATTTGCATATCCATTTTACACAGAGCACAGGCCCTGGGACTGGTTAGCAGTACCCAGGGCACCATCAAAGTCAGGAAAACACCAGCAAAAAGAGGAAAATGGGGGCAAAAAGTTATGGGGCCTCTGCAATCAGCCCTGTTTTCTCACACAGGTGCTCCACTGTGAGATGGGAATGGCATCTTTTCATGTGTGGAGAGTAATGCATTGTGGGAGTTGTGGTGCTTACCTTTGTGAGTGCTATCCGTGCACTTGGGAGGGACTGTGTGGAGATAGTGGGAGTCAGGTGTTGTGGCCTGCAGGGGAGGGGCATTAGGTAATTGGGGTGTGGGGCAGAAGTGTGAGACGGGGTGAAATGGGGAGTGATAGGGTACTGGGGATGCATGCTGTACAGGAGTCGTTAGTGCCAGGGGAGTGTTGTTGACTTACCAGAGTCCAGTCCTCCGGTTATTCCAATCAGGCCCTCGGGATACATGATGTCCAAGACCTTCTCCTCCCATGATGTGAACTCTTGGGGAGGAAGTGGGGATCCACCGGCAGTCTTATTGATAACAGACTGGTGTTGTGAAGCCATGGAAGGCACCTTTCCCCTTAGGTCATTCCACCTCTTCCTGATGTCCTCCCTTGTGCGTGTAAGGATGCCCACTGAGCTGACCCTGTCAACTATCCTCTGCCATAACTCCATTTTCCTGGCTATGGATGTTTGCTGGACGTGTGCTCCCAACAGTTGTGGCTCTACCCTGACGTTTTCATCCAACATGACCCTCAACTCTTCATCTATGAATCGTGGGTGCTTTTGAGGGGACATGATGGTAGTTATGTGGTTTTGGGGGGGATCGTATGCAAGGGTGGGATGATTGGGGATTGATGGGGTGTGGGTGGTGCTTAGTTTGGTGTACTGGTGTGTTATTGGGTGTGTGTGCAGTTGTGATGTGTGTATAGTGTTGATGGTGCAGTTGTGTGGTGTGTGCTGCATGTGAAGTGTATATGTACCTATGGTGTATCAGTGCTAGGTGATGGGTTTGTGGCTCCTTGCTGTCTGTCTGTGGTTGTAGTTGCAAAGGATTGTGGGGGATGTGTTTTATAGTGTGGGTATGTGTAGTGTGGATATGTGTCTCAGGTGTGGGGTATTCATACTGTCCACTGTGGTGTTGGGTTCTGGTGGTGGTGATAATGTGAGGGCAGCGGTTCACACCGCCAATGGTTTTCTGCCGTGCAATGACCGCTGTGCTGATTTCTTGGTCGTAATGTGGAGGGCGGGATGTTGTTGGTGTGGTGGGGCTGGTGGTGGGAGCGTCTCTCTCCCGCAATCAGTCGGCCTGGCGGGGTAGGATTTGTGGCTTTTTTTGGGTAGTCTTCAGTATGTGACTCGTAATACAGCGGTCGAGATACTGCCATCACTGCTGATATTCTGCCAGCCGCCACCACAGCGGTCTTCTGAAAAGACCTCTAAACTCATCATGAGGGCCCTAATCTCTAGCCCCTTAGCAACATCATGGTGATGTAAACAAAATCTGTCCAAACAGTGTCCATGAATAGCACACTCCACCCAGTTACCTTGGTAGAAGTTCAGACCATCAGTCTCCAGATCAGAATCCATGGAGACACAAGGCTGAGGTTAACCAAAAACTGGCATGCAGCATGATGAACATTTTGGCTGGAACCCCCTCCAATGCCCTTTGTCCTACAAGATGTTTTGTAGGAGACATGTTTATGTTCATGCACAGAAGCCTGACGAGGGCATGCACCTAACTACTGGACTGTTTACGCAGTCTTGGGGTCAGCAATAAAAAATATTATTTTGTGTGTCTTTCATTCCATTCTTGTAAATCCAAAGAAAAAAATATGATGCAAAGTATGTGATACATAGAACTGATAATAACGCTTTCACATAATAGTGCCTGACAATGAAATTAAAACAATGGCACTAAAAGATGCAATAATAAAATGAATAAAAAAGAATACAGGGATACAGAGCAAAATAGCTAGGTAAACATGCACAGGCCACGAGCCTAAGCTAAGCTATCACTGTGTCCAAGCGACAAACTAAAATAGACCTACAACAATAACTTTGGCCCCATTTGATGACTCTTTACAAAAGTTTCCAAAAAAAGGTTCATCCATCTTAGCGCCTTACTGGAAGGTTTTGGGGTAATCAAGTGGGGCCAAGATAAAATTGGGGGTCCCAATGTAAAATCCCCACACATTTTAAATAGAGTGTTTTTTAGAAAGGGTTCCAGCAAAAACTGCTCAGTCAGAATTACACCAAATTCAGCAGGAAGCTGGATCTTGGGCTGTAGATTGTGCTTTGTGTGATTTGGTGTAAATCTGCTCAGTACTTTTTGAAAAATTAAGGATGAATGATAATTGTATATTTGGATGTTTGGGCTCATGAGAGTCCAGCAGGAGTCCTGCAGGTATAGCAAATTTGAAAATATGGGCTGTGATTGGATTGATTGCATGAGACTCTTGCAGGATCACACATAGTAGAAAGGAAAAGGTGCTCTTTATGTGAACTGTAGCATGCACACTTTCTACTATAAGAAGGAGTATTACTGGAGATGGCATTTGTCATAGTGCACTCTTTATGAACATCGTCTTTGTAAGAGTTATGTGTAGGGTATAGTCTCTTCCAACACCCTACTATGAACATCCACTATCAGAAAGAGAGGTGTTAGCAGGGAAGAAAGTCTCATGACAGAGAATACTATGCACACGAGTCATCCAAGAGAGAGGTCTTCATCGGAGAGACCAGTCTCTCTGCACGCACCCTACCATTCACACCCGACATCTGAGACAGCGTTTTTAAGGAAGAGACTAGTCCATGTACATAATCTAATATGAACACCTAGGGGCATATTTATACTCCGTTTGCGCCGAATGTGCGTCCAAAATTTTGACGCACAATCAGCGCAAACGTTGCCCCATATTTAAACCCTGACGCCCGAGACCGCGCACGCGAAAAAAACGCAGTGTGCACCATTTTCTGGAAGCGGCAACCCGCCCTGCGTTAATGACATGCAGGGTAGGCGTTCCCGTCCAAAAAACGACGCACACAGCCGTGCGCCGTATTTATGCTTCCGGGCAAAAAGGACTCTCGGCCCGTAGGCAGAGCAAAAAAATGACGCAAAGCCCGATGTGCGCCAAAATTTACCCCCTGGGTCAGGGCAGGCGTTAAAATGGGGCAAACACACCTGTATTTAATCAGAACACACAGAACAAACAACAGAGCAGCAGAGCAGCAACAGGGAGACATGGAGGTGATTGTTATTCAGCGTGCACGTAGACGCAGAGCCCTGCAGCAACAACAGCAGCTACAACAACAACAGCAGGGACCCCAAAGGCAGCGCAGAAGGCAGGAGAGGATATTCCGCCCAAGAACAACCCTGCATGGCCTCAGGGAACACAACATCAGACAGAGGTACCGGTTGAACTGGCAGGCCATTCAGCAGCTGCTGAGAAATATTGAACAGCAGTTGGACTCCACTTTGGTGACACCCCACACCATACCAACAGAAACAACGCTGCTTGCCGTACTTCACCTGCTGGCAAGTGGCTCGTTTCAGACAACTGGTGCCCTGGTTGGTGGAATATCACAACCATCATTCTCCGCATTCCTGCCAAAAGTCCTGGATGCCATCATTCGCCTGACACCCCGCCACATCTGCTTCCCTAACACACTGCAGAAGCAGCAGGAAACTAAACAGGGGTTCTACGCCATCAGTGGCTTCCCACACGTCCTTGGTGCAATCGACTGCACACACATACGCCTTGTGCCACCTGCTGCAACAGAACACCTCTACCACAACAGGAAGCACACACATTCAATCAACGTGCAGGCCATAGTCGATCACCAAGGATTGTTCAGCAACATCGTGGCAAAATATCCTGGGAGTGTACATGACGCATTCATCTTCCGTCACAGCACCATCAACCAACACTTCCAGGATGGACTGTATGGCAATGGACTACTTGTTGGTAAGTACAAAAATCAAACTTATATACACACTGCACAGCAACCCTCTAGGACAAACAACACCTACACCACAATACCAACACCTAGCCAGGAACACTCTGAGGTCCTCACATCACTAGCCATGTTTCTGAAGTCACCATTGAACCTGTCACACATTGGAATTTACTCCACAGCTTAATGTGAAGACATTAATGAGTGTGGTTGCGTAAATGTCACCTTGCAAATTGGAAGTGTCACAATAACCTGTACATTAACACATTGCATAAGTCTTAAGGTATGGGATGTCCAGGGTACTTTCATATGAACGTGTTAACTACACTTTCATGTTTTAACTCTGCATGGAACAATCATCTCACCCCCAGTGAAGACACACGGACACGTGTATCACAAGTCACAATGCAAGGGAGGGCACACTGTTCTGAAAATCCAAATACATACTGCTGACAAACGGTTAGCTAACAAACACTTGCTCAGCCAAGGAAAAAACTCAATGCAAAACTTTTCTCCTACAAGTATAGGTTGTCACATTAGTACACAAAAGAGTGACAACACAACACAACTACTGCCATCAAAGGTCTGTACAAGAGTGCCTCCTACATCTAATTGATCCCATTCTGTGTTTCTCTTTCAGCTGATCAGGGGTATGGCATCCAGCCTTGGCTAATGACACCATTTGGGAACCCGACTACTGCTGCAGAGCGGGCATACAATGACGCCCATAAGAGGACACGCAGCATTGTTGAGCGGACCTTTGGGATCCTAAAGTCAAGGTTCCGCTGCCTTGACATCACTGGCGGTAGCCTACTATATTCCCCAGAGATGGTCTGAAGGATCATACTCACTTCTGCCATATTGCCCAATATTTGTGTAAAAAGGAACATTCCCCTCCTTGAACCAGACCCAGACATGCCGGAAGACGACGAAGAGGAGGATGCTGGCCTGCAACAGGAGGGGGAACAACCAAACACGGCTGCTGGAGTGCGTAGGCGCCAACAGCTTGTAAATAATTTCTTTTCATAATTTCTTATATCAACACTTATTGCACAATAGTAAATAAACACAGATAACAAACACCACATCATGCTTTGGCCTATTCATTTCTGCCCACCTTTAGTTTGAATTTGCTGAAGAAGAATGTTGTTTCATTGTGCAATAATGACATAACACTCATCACACAAAAAATATACACCACAAATGTCTGCACAGAGGCTATGATGTTTCATGATACATTACCATCCACAGAGGCCAACAGGAGTACAAATGTGGCAATGACACATGCCGGATCCAGACACCTGAGACAGTCTCTCACTCAACACAAAAATGTAGCTCATTTGAAAGTCTCATTACAAGTGTTCAGTGACAGGGTGGGACCATCCATGTGTACGTGACCATGTCCTCAATGGCATGTATCAATGGCATGTATCAATTTTTGATATAAACAATACCCAATTGCAACAAGATTAGCTGCCACTAACTCATGAGGAGACCTTGAAGTTACAGTGACAACATACACCCAGACAGTTGATAGTGGATCCACATTCGCCCACACATATAAACATATGTCATCCAATCAACCAAATATTTGCAAGCAGCCAATCACAGTAGTGTCCCAGTTCGAACCTAGCAGGAGGAATGTAACATGCCACTAAACCAGGTAATGCATAAAGGGCCACATACATCAACAACCTATTTGTCATCAGCACATGAGGAACGCTGAGATTTAGCAAACATAGTCAGTGCAAAATGGTATGTCAGATTGCTCCAAATAATCAATAGGGCAAACGTCAAATGGGATGATTGAATGGCTAACAGTGATTCATACCCTATGGCCTTCCATTAGCCTGCTGCTGCAGGTTTAGCATAACAGCATAAATGAAAGACCTGGATAAATTAGCAAATCTGGAAGGGCAAAACCTAGGGTGCTGGGGGCCTAAGTCCACCTCTACCGCCCCCCAAATATACAAGAATTAGGTAGATGTGAAGTAAACACATGCATAAGGCGCATATGTGGCCTACATGTCAAAAGTCAAACACAAATCAGATACACAAAATCATTATTAGGACATGGTTAGCCCCATAAAAAGTGTAAGTGACTATTGCACTCCCTGCTTGGACTATAGATAAATGCATTACCGTGATAAATGTGGACACATTTTTGAGAAGGAATACATCCTGGTATCCCATTCATCATTTCCAAATAGCCATCAGCAATTACCCAAAATATGTGTACAAATATGGTTGATAAACATTTTGAGCAATCATAAATCTTACAGTGTGAATGCCTTCTATACATCCAATAAGGGACATGTGTCATAGCTAACCACAAATGTGTATCACATAGCACCGTTTGGCCATGACAAAGTTCCTTTCACAACTTGAAAAAATGTAGACATTTTTGTGTAAATGCGTCATTTTTTTACGCATACAGCATGGGCGTCATAATTATTTGACGTACAGGAGTGCACAGAATGCAGAGTCAAAAAATATTATATGAAAAATAATAAAATAATAAGGTACATGACATGTACACCATATTGTCTATGAAGCGTCATATTTCCACGCATACAGCATGGGCGGCATCATTTTTTTACGTACAGGAGTGCAAAGAATGCAGAGTCAAATATAATTTTCATATTTGGTTCTCATATTTGCCAGCAAATTACAATTCTACTGTAGAACTGTAAACTCAGCCTCACACAAATGTAAGGGAACAATGAAGAAATGAGTTTTGACTCTGCCTTATGTGCAATGTTATGCGTCAACAAATATGACGCACAATCTGTATGCGTGAAAATATGACGCATAATGGAAAAATAAAAACGGCGGCCATTTTCTGCAGGAAGTGATGTAATAGGATATCCTGTTTACATAATCTGTACTGGGAGTTTACTTTCACTTTCACTTTGCAGTCTCAGATTCTTCTAGACTGTGTGGCTGTGTGAAAAGTGTTGTCCTGTGTTTTACTGCTTTTGTGTCCTGTGTACCTTGTATATTGTGCTTTTGTGATCATAGTCTTGTTGTCTAATATTGTCTTAGTCTGTTTTGTATACTTTTGTCAAATCCTGTGTTTGTTTGTTTTGTCTGTGGGAGTCTGTTCTGGGTAGTTTAAATTTGGGGTTAGTTGGGCAATTTTTCTTAAGTTTTCTTTTTCCTTCACTACTCTACCTTTCCCCATTTCCCACTTTTACTTTTTTGTCTAATTTTTCACCTTTCAATTTGTAAATATGTCAGGTAGGCCTCGGCTTGCCAGGATGGGTGAGGAGGAATTGGGGGGATTCATTTGGCTTGTTTGCCATTTCCTCCCACTCATGCTGGAGGCTGGGGGCCGTGTGATACAGGGGTATCACACAGAGGCACGTAAAGTCCGGTGGGGGAAGGTGCGGAATCACCTGGGCCGGGTCTACAGCAGCATTAGGAATGAGCATCAACTCAAGCACCGCTGGGCTGATCTGATATCCAGGGAGCAGGATCTGCTGAACCACCTGAGAATCAGGATTGGTGGCCATGTTGGTGAGTACAAATCAATTACATGTGAATAATTGAAAGCTCTGTGGGGACATGTGATGATTGTTACCCAATCTGCTAGATAAGTAGCTGACTGTGTGTAATGCTAAGGAAACCTAATGTGCATTTGTTGCACAATGTGTAGGAAGACCAATGCTAGCAGTCAGATGGCTCATGTTTTCAACAAATACCGGATGCCTGTAGCTGTATGTAATGTGTTGTTGCCTTTGTGTCAGACAAGCGACACGTTAATGCCTCTATTTGAACTCTACAGGTCATAATTGCCAGTGAAAAAGTGATGTTGAAACATCATAGCTACATATGTAGACGCCATAGCTAGCTTGAAAATTGTAAACCCATGATGATGCTATAAATGTGTGGTGCCTTCACGTCACATGAAGTTAGCTATGTTGTCCACACATATGTCACATGTGTGTCTGGTTGGTGTGTGTTGAAAATGTCCACATAGCCTGTTTGAGTTTGAGGGGTCATGCAGTCCTCAAGTAACCAGCTTTTGGATGTCTCTCTGGGATGCACATGATGAGATGAATGCAACCCTATATTGTTGGGGCATAGTAATGGAGGTGTATCTTTGACACCACATGAATGTCCTGGCCACTGCATGTGTGTAGTAGGGTGTGTAACTGTAGCAGGAGACTCATCCAATGTAAATGTTGCTTAAAAATACATCCATGCAGTATGAGCATGTGTGAAAGTGTATCATTACGCATGTCATATTCACACAGTGTCATAGTAACTGCAATTATTTGTCAGTGCACGGAGTCTGAGTATATTCTTCCTTTCATGCTTTACAGGTGGACCTGCACTGTACACCGTGGGAGAGGTGGCACATTTTGAGGACCCCGATACCTACAGTGAGTGTGGCCTGAGTGCTATTTTTATTGTTTGCTAGTGATGCATGATGGCCTACTGTGTGTTCAACAGAATTCAAGATTTGATGCGCTGCCCGTTCATTGGCATTGTTGCTTTAGTGGGATTTCAAATATCACTTCTGTTTCTGTAGACCAATACTTAGCCATCTCTCAGATTTAGGGGCTGTAGGTCATTCCAGTCGGCCCGCTATGGGGAGTGGGATGAGTCATGTGGAATACACTGGTTAATGTAAGAGTTGCTCTGGGACTTGGCTTGGACTGAGTTTGCATATCAGACTGACATTCTCCCAGATAGCTTTGGCAAAAGGCTTGTATAAAATATGCAGCTTCCTAGTTGAGGATGGACTGTGTACACTGTAGGTTGGATCTTCCGGGGGAATGTACTTCCACAAGTTGAACTAGAAGTGTGTGTGACTAGGGTGCAATGGCCTAGGTGTTCAGTTGACTCATGATCATGGGTGTTCTTGCTCCTCTGTGTGTGTGGTAAAACATGCCTCACTGGTAGTATGTGATGTTGGCCTGAGTCAGTGCATTTTGACATGTGTGGACCTTGGATAGGACAATGTTTGGCTGACTCCAAAGTGTTGCTAGACCTTCATTGGTGTTGTGTGTGGAGCCAAATACTTGTTGACCTTTCTATACACTCCTGGGTGTGCATTGAATCTGGGATTGTTGGTTGTTCTTCCCACCCCACCCTCAAAGAGTGCCATGTGATTGGGAATAGGGTACCTAGGACTGTAGCAACCAGTATGTTACACATACTTGTGACCTTTTGCAACTTTGTTTAGAACCTAGTGTACACATTCGGTAGTGGCCCATGGGTTCAATATTTGCAAACAACAATTTACAAATGGCATTGAGTGAGGGTTGTGATAGTTATCACATAGAGTGACATATGTAATGAAGTCAGTATGCGGAAGAGGTTCAGCCATAATGTCAGCTGCATTAGGCATTATTTGGATGAGAAGTTTAGGCTGATGTCACCCATCATGTAGAGACATGCTAGGTGTGAGATGCTAGGTGTGAGATGGCCTTATGTATGCAGGCTTCACATGTACTTCCTCTGAGACTTTCAATGAACTATGTTGTGACAATTGCTGGAACAAATACAGTACAAGTAATGTGCAAATGACCCATTGTGCTATTCCACCCAATGCATTTCCCATGGTAAATATTTGCCATATCTCTTCACAGCTGCAAACATGAGTGCCGCAGATAGACACCAGTTTGAGAGGCGTGCCATGCGATACCGGCACATCCTGCAGGTGCAGTCGGGGTATAGGAGGATGGCCCGCAAATACCAAGCAGATCGGGCCTCCGGGGCATGGTGGGCCTCACCAAAGGGTGGCCCTACATTGCCCACAACAGCCACCACCACCACATCCACCAGGTCTCCCCAAGTGGCCCCAGCAACGACGGGGACAGTTGACCCTGCCTCGTCATCAAGACCTGGACCCAGCCATGTTCAACACCCAGGACAGTCCAGTGGGCATTCAACTACTGGCACAAGGTCCACCTCGGCCAGCACACAGACTGCAGCAGCCCCTCCTGGGGACCCAGCCGCATTCCTGGCATTAAGCCGTAAATTGGACAAAGTTTTTACAAAGGTGGACAAGCTAAGCCAGGATGTGGCATATATCAAGAAAAGGGTTCGGTCCATCAGGCGGACCCTACGGAGGGCCAACCTCTAGGACTTTTGCCATGTTTTACTTTTACCCCTCCCCTCTCTCCTCTTTCCTATTTTGTACTGATAGTTGGGTTTTGGGGATTAGTATTAGGTTAGTATAGGTTGTTAGCTTAGTTAGTGTTAGGGAAGAGGGTGGGGGGTCCTTATTCTTTCTATTTTTCTTTTTTTGTGTGGGTGGGTGTCAATGTTGGGATTCCTGTTTGTTCAAAAAAAAAAAAAATCATAAATGAAAAAAAAAAAAAAAAATATTACAAAATACAAAAAAATATATGATTGTTTAGGATAGTATAGTATGTGTGTAGGTTAGTATGTGTTGTCCTGCATGTGTCCTGTCTCATAATGGTGGGTGGGGGGTTGATGTTTAGATCGTTTCGTTATATGTGTAGAGTAAGTTTAGCTTAGGTTAGTTAGGGAAAGTTGTGGGTTAGTAGTAGTCAGGTTAGATTAGTGTAGGTATTACTTTTCCCTTAGTTGCCTCTTGTGTGAATAAATAGTAATAAATATATAGTTAACCCTTTGCATGATGCGTTAGGTGCTACTTTATCATGGCCTTGACATCAGTGTAGGTGAATGTTTTTCTGTGACATTAGTGTCCTATGCTACCCACCACAGAAAATTGAGGTTCAACATGCCAGCTACCCGTGTGCTAACTTGGTAAGTATCCACCATTTGGGAGACCCACCATTGGTAGTTTGCATCGATCACCAAGGTTTTGTGTTGATGAGTAGGTATTCTACTTCACAAAGTGTGCTTCCAGACTTGTTATTGTGGGTAATTTAATAGGTCGGACTACAGTGTGATGTTCAGGGAGATCTTTGTAGATGAGTGTTGTTAACACTCTTGTCTTGTTGCCTTCATTGCTGACCTAGATCATGTGTGTAATAATTCAGCATGACTTTCCTTCATGGAAGTATACTCAGAAAGGGTGATTGATGCAGTGTTTTCTTTTTTTGTTTGCTTAGATTTTGCTGCATAATTTCATGTTTTAGTATTGCTTGGTGCCTACATTTCTCAGCCACCATTAGTTGACTAGAATTGCTATAGATGGAGCATTATTCTGTCCAACACAGCATGATTGTGTGTGGTTTGTCCCTTCATCATTTATTCTCCTCAGGATGGTAAGGCTATGATGCAATCCTGGCCACTGCATAGATGTATCAGACTACATGATGTCAGGACAGTTGTATTGACAAGCTACATGGTTGCCACACAGGCACTTTAGAGTTATCTACTGCACAGTTGATGTGTCAAATCACACAGAGACATATTAGGTGTGCAAGTGCTATTTATTGATAGGTGCTGTAGTGCAAAATGTCCATTGTCCATGTTTGCTGAGTCCGTTCTGGTGCATTCTTACATGGTGATCCTACAGAAGGGGTGTGGATGATGCTCCTGACATGCTGGGGTGATGTCACAGACAGTGCAGAGGAACAAGAAATGGCAAATAGTAGGAGAGAGACATTCACTGGCAATGGTGACAAGTCATACAGTGGATTGCAGAACAGTCATTGAGTGTAGTTGTAGTGAGACTGGCATTTGACAAAACGTAGGACCTTGGTCAAAGTAGGCCATGGTGCAGGGACTAGTGCTTCCGGGTACTCTTCCGTGAGAATGTGATCTGTTCCATGTCTTCTTCTTCTGATGTGTGTGTTGCCTGGTTTGTTCTTGTTGTTGTTGGTTGTGAAGGGGCAACACACACCTCAGTGTTAGAAGACGTGGAGTCAGACATCCCGGGGGCTGCTCCCTGTGAAGTTCTTAAGGGCAGTACTGCTGCAAGGAGGGCCTGCTGGTTTTTGAGAATAGCAGCCACATCACGATGGTAGGCAGCCAGGTCGGCCCTGAGGGGTTCAATGTTGCATTTGTGCACACGTTGACTGGATTGCAGTTGTAGGTGTTGTGTCAACTGGATGACAGCTGTGCTGATTTCCTTCTGTGTTTTAGCAAGTTCCTGCAAGAGAGATGTTAGGGCTTGCATTGCAGCTGCCTGATCTGCAAATGACGTAATGCACAAACGCACCCCCTCAAGGCTGGCTGCCATGTTTTGCATCCCCACCCGCACCTCCTTGGCCAGCTCCCGCTGGACACCAACTACAGTTCTTTCAAAGCTGGTGCCAGTGTCGTCAGAGGTCTCAGCTGTGTAGGAGCTGGCAGGTCTTACAATTGGGGTGGTGGGTGGGTCTTCTGTGATGGCTGCTAGGTCTCTGCTCCTCCTTGTGACTGAAGGTGGGGTCTGGAGGGTTTCAAGGACCTTTTGGAAGGTCTCCTGGGAAATGTTTATGGGCTCATCATCCATGTCATCAGGGAAATCAGGGACAGGCATATCGGCATGAGATCCATGTTCCTCTGCAATGAAACAGGGTACAATTAGTGTGTCTGTGTTGTGACAATTTTGCCATAACATGCAAGCCTTTTGCTGAGTTTATTTTGTGCTCTGGTTTTGTATTGGTATCTGCTGTCCTTCATATGAGCATTGTTATAGGCCTATGGCCCACCTGTGTGTCACATGTATGATATATAGTTATCAGACTTGTCTGCCTAATCGCCTCTAGGTGTTGCTTTGTACCAATTAGGGGATTGCCATCTTTTTGTCCTACTCGTCCCTCCGTGTATATCTATTCTTATGGAGAGACATTTTGTTGCGTGGGCTCTCATTATCCTAAATGAGACTACTGGATTTCTAGGCAGCAGGACCGATAACGGTGTGGGGGCCTGAGTCTGACCGACTTGTAAAGAACTCTGTCACCCTAAATCTTTTTTATGGCTCTGGCTAACTAGCAGTGCCTCATGTCTCCCACGGGGAATAAATGATTAGGCAGCTGAGCGCATGACATTTTTGCAACTTCTCAGGGAAGTGGTGGTCACTCAGATCCAAACCAACTCTCTCATTTCCAGTATGATCTCATATACAAATGACAAAGACAGTATGAGTTTTATATGATGATTTCATTAAACAACTGTATTTTAGATAATAAGGCGTGAGCCGCAATAACCAGAACAATACAACATAGTAGAATTGAAATAGTCACCAGGAGAGTAAAACTTAAGAACAAAGCTATCATAGTGCCTAACAGTTTCTACTCTCCCTCTGCTTGTTCTATTTAGAGCACAGCATGTTCAGCTTCTAGCTTGCCTTTCAGAATCACTGGGGAGACATCAGCCCTCATACCTGAGCAATGGCCTGTGATCTGGTTCAGCATCTGCAACAAGGTAGGCAGCGTCTAGTTGTGGTTCTCTGTTCGGAAACTCCCTCTTGTGTGTATTGGGACAAGGAAGTGTTTTTATAACTAACATGTCATCGTGATCACAAAATGTCCCTACGCAGAAATGCGACATCTAAACTCCTACCACGTCTATCGGCAATGTACCAGACTGTATCCTTGACTGAAACACAGAGTGAATATCTTATGGAGAACTCCAGTGCTGAAGTAGGCAAAACAGTGTGAAATGAATACCAAACAAGACCGTAGAACTGGCTATTTGAAAATAACAGTATGATGCCTAATAAAAAGCATTTAGTGCAAAGTGCACAGAGGCTCTAAGCTGTCAACAAATGAATAAAATACATTCAGGGCAAAGTGCACAAAGGCCTAAAGCCTGAAGCTACTGCGCAAAGGATAGGTAAAACTTACCACACTACACTTTCACTGGCTGTGGGTCTTGTGATTGCCCTGCCAGCACACTTGCCTCTCAGGACCTGCCCCAAGATCTTTTTATTCACATTGACCTAAATGTAATTGGTATGTGACATATCCTATGCATGGCAATGTTAGGATGTGATATGGATTTAAACATTGTTGATGTTTCCAGCTGATGTTGGGTAATGTGTGTTTAATTGGATTGCCCTGTTTATCGAATCAATGTCCTATTTGGTTCTCAGACTGTGCAGGTGTGTTTCAGTGACCAGTTGCATGTGTCCCCTCCTCAATGTTGTTGTCTGAGCAGTATGACATTAGTGATGTTGCCTTGTTAGCCAGGCACGTGAGGGACCCTGACGTATGCAGCATGTGTGTGTCCTTAGTGCTGTGTGGCTCCTATTGCTGTTTACTTTGGCTGATGTATGTGTCAACTATGGGCATTGGCATTTGAGTGTACTGGTGCCTTTGTCTTATTTCTAGAAATAGTTGCAGCTGTCATCCTCACCCCCTAATTTAGATAGGTATGTTCCATGGGGAGGTTCCTGCCATTTGCTACTATAGAGATCAGAGGTGTTAGTGTCAACTGTTGTTGCAGTTACATTGCAGTTGTTGTTTTGGCTACTGGATTACTGATAGGGACCTAGTTGATGTAGGATACATTTTGACTGTTGAGTGCCTGGATGTAAGTTTGACGTAGTGGCCTTCCCACCTGTCGCTGCTTTCCCTTAGCTCCATTGTTGTCATGACAGGATGGCCCCATGGGACTGGTGTTGGTGCTGTGTTTTGTTGTGCCCCAGCTTCTGTCTGTGCTGGGCATGCCCCCCTGCCGTGCCCCTTTACCCATGCCACTTCATATATATGCTGACTTACATGCATTGTGTAGTTGGTATTCCCCACCCCGGTTGCAGTTATCATTATTGCATTATAATTCCCCATGTGACTTACCCTGCATGTGCGTTGTGTCCTGGTAGTCTGCGCTGTCCTGTCCTTGAATCCCTGTGACGATCTCCTCAGGGATGACGGCTGCGACCATCTCCTCCATGTGGTCCAGGGCCTCCTGTTGTGCTGGACTCCCCCCTCCAGTCTGCAGTGCTGCCTTCCTGTTCCTGGCCATTTTTTCCTGTGTCCTACATTTGCAGTCATGCCAGCGTTTCTTACACTCGGTGACTGTTCTGCGTTCTTCAGCCACACTGTTGATCTTGTCCACAATTTGTTTCCATATGGCCTCTCTCCTGCTGATTGGCAACTTAGAGGTGAGGAACAGTTGGTGCTGGTGTTCCGTCACCTCTTTAACCAGGATTTCCTGCTCCTCTGCACTGAAGCAACACTTTCTTTTTTTTCTAAAAATGTCATGGTTCCTGTATGGATTCTCCTGGCTGGTTCCTGGTCTGCTGTCATCTTCCTGGGGTATGTTGGGGCATCTGGGATCCATTTTGGCTCTCCTCTGCTGAAAGGGCAGTGTTCGCGGGTAAATTTGACGCTATTCCGTCAAAATTGACGGCGCTTTCCGGGTTGCGCTGTCGTAAATCGACCCACAGTCATTTGCGTCGCGTTAACGTTGGTTTCCTTTATGACTTGACGCCGCTGTGTGCGTCACAAAATAATGACTCCCACCTGTTGGTTGCTCCGCCGTGCGTCAAAGTATAAATTTGACGCCTGCACGGCGCATCGAAATGGCGTTAGCCGGCGCTAATTTTTTTGACGCAAAACTGCGACGGCGCAGCTTTGCGTCAAAAAGTATAAATATGGCCCCTAGTTTATGTACATGCCCTACTATGCAAAGCAGAGGTCTAATAGAAAAGGCTAGTCCATGTATATGACCTCCTATCCACACCTATCATCTGAGACAAAGGTTTCACTGGAGAGGCCAGTCTTTCCTTCTACAGCCTACTATGAACACATGTCATCTCAGAGAAAGGTCTGTAAGGTGAGGGAAGTCCATGTACATATCCAACTATGCACAGCCATCCTCAGAGACAGTAGTCTGACATAAGAGGCTAGTCCATGTACCCAACCTAATAAATAAACCCGTCATCTGAGAGAGAGGAGATAGTGGAGAAGTTGTCTCTCTCCCTACAACCTACAACCCAAACCCATCATCTGCAAGAGAGATCTGGAAGGAGAGGGCCATCCATGTACACACCTTACTATGCACTACTGTTATCTGAGATAGAGGTGTGGAAAGAGAGGTCAGTCCATGCAAACACTTTACTACCCGCACATTTCATGTAAGAGTGAGGTCTGAGGGAGGAGGCCAGTCTTTCCTCACACCCTACTATTCACACAAAACATCCAAGGAAGGGATCTTTCTGGAGAAGCCAGTTCCTCCATACACATTATTACATCCACTTCTCATCTGAGAAAGAGGTCTGAGTAGACACCACATACTGCTATTTCCCTACAATTGTGTGTTGCAATTCCACAAGACTCTCATTAGAGTAGCTCACAAGCATCAAGGAGTGAAGCTTGCTCCATAGACACATGAGATCTCACAAGAGCCCCATGAGATCATAAAAACAGAGAACTTTCTTCATAAATGAAATACAATACCTCAATTGGTTTTCTACTTCAAACAACACTTGTTGTGTCTTAGTTTCTTCAAAATGACACAATTATAGTCTTGTCAGCTTAATTCCAAATCTATGATCTCCCAAGCAGATCAAGAGACCCAGACAGGAAGTACAGCCTCTTTGTAGTCCATCCAAGGGATTGTGTGCTCAACTCCTGCCTTCTGCATGCAAGAGCTGTATATTTGTAAACAAAATAATTAATATAATATACCTACTATACTGACTTTTTTTGTTAAACATTACCATTCAATATTAACCGACCAGGTGCAAACGGTGAAAAAGAGCTCTGCACAAGGGATTAGAACAAACTTTGTAACTGTGCGATTTTGTGAGCTTCCTAGGAGACTAATCACACACCTTAAAAAATGATGTACACATTGAAAACACATTGTTTACTGTATAGGAAAAACTGATCAGGGTCTTTAAGAAATATGAATATGTAAAATTTATGTAAAGATACATACAAGGACTATGAAAATGATGTTGGGAATATTTCAGTATATGTGAGTTACAAAAACTAAGAGGTTAAAGTTATGGTATGGTTAGGTGTCATGAAATTATGAGCAAGAGTAAGAGTAATCTTTATCTTGCACAATTAATTAAAACCATTGCAATACATTTTAAAACAAACTAAACAAAATGAATTTTCAATTGCTTAGATTGGTCAAACATCAATAAAATCATTTTTGCACTCCAATTTTATAACAAATATCCCTTGTAGTAGTACAAAAATTATACCTAAAATATTGTTATCCAAATAGAGAACTGACTTAAGTTAAAATTGCAGCAGTTAAAATATCATAAGACCCTAGTATTCTCTATGTAACGCCCGCTGATGGGTGAAGTCCCCAGCATATGAAGTCAATACAAAATCAGTAAGTAAGAGCAGTCAGGATCTGTTAGGTCTGGTGAAGCCAATGTAGCAGCTAATTGTTTGATTAACATCAAGGAGCCATTGAACTTTATTTCACAATGTAGTCTGTGAAGCTTAAGATGTAGAGTTATCCCTTTTTTTAGCTTCTTGCTGCAATAAAAGAGCCGATTGCATAAGTGCAGTCATATTGTAAGTTCAAGAGACACATGCAAAATAGCTATTAATTAGTGCATTGCTGTCTTTTAATTTCTGCTCAGCAATGCTTAGGAATGCCACAAAGCGGCAGGGCAAATGGACATATCCCCCAGCAAAGCATGCTTTTACTGCCTGTCTGCATTTTCCTATTCCCTTTGCATTAAAGAGGGACTTCAGCAATGATCTGCATTCCTGTTTAAGTTCTTCACATATACATAATAAATGCAATTTTCTTTGGGTGTTACCACATTGGTAGGTAGGGCAGAGCTGGTAGCATGCCAAGTCAATAGTGAAGATATTTCACTTTGAGTTTTTTGCACCTAAATACAATTGTGTGGCTGCAATAAAGTAACTCAGCAAAGTGACCCATCTGTGTGCTCTTCTGGCTACCACTGCTTTGTCTTCGACAAGGAAAGTCCTTCTAACAGCTCTGTTAATGAGTTGTTTGAAGCTGTTATACCTTGCCAAGGCACAACAGAGGTCTCGAAGGACCAGTTGCTCTGTTGGTTCTTGTAGATAGCTGTGTGCTGCACCTCTTTTCCCCCTGATAATTCCTTCCATAAGTAAGACTGTAGAGCTTCTGACCCATCTCTGCTAATTTTGTACCAGCTTTTAACATAGGCACCTCTGCGTGCCAGCTGTTGTGAGTGTAATCCAAATACAAATCTTATTTGCACTAGAGAGGTGAAGTTTGGTAAATTGAAACTCATTTGCAGTGCTTTTTTGATTATACCATTCAATATGCTGGCGTCCCTACCCCTCAAGCATTCACTTCCATTGGTGATAGTCAGAATGAGCTTTATCTCTATCACCTTGATCAGTGGGGTGAGGTTTGGTCTGGCAGCTGTATTCTTTAGATTTTTCAGTGCAATTGCCATAGCAATTCCTCTTCTTTTTAGTGTCTCTTTATGAGTAGTAAATATAACTTTGCTGTCTAGTATAACCTCCAAGTATTTTTATTCATTAACTGTTTCTAGCCGTTGTCCACCTAGATACCAATAATGCTTATAGTTGACCTTCCTTTGATTTAACTGCATTATTTTTGATTTGTCTAAGCTTATCCTCAGTCCATTTGTAACAGAGTATTGTTGGGTAGTGGCAAGCAACCACTGAAGGCTCACCGAGGTTCGACCAATAAGCACAAGTTTGTCAGCATGCAATAAGTTTGAGAGCTCGACCACACCCATCTTAGGGGCATGGGAAATACACTTTGTCCAGTTCAGCTGATATACGTCTGACATGAAGAGATTAAACAAGGTCAGGGCTCCTTAGTGGTTGGAATCCTTTTTGTCAGGTAGTCACCTCCTGCCAGCTTCACTGAATCCAGTTATCTGTGTGTAGCAGCATCAGCTGATTCAAAACTATGAGTTTTTGATTTAAAAAGCCTCAGAAATTCACTAAAATAACAAAGGTTAAAGTAACAATATAGTTAGGTGGATTTTGCAGTGACAATGTTAATGTTTTGAACTAAATAAAAACACAGACATTCAGCAGGTTTTAGATAGTAACACTATCTATACATTGTGCTCCTGCCATGCACTGCTTATTCCCTGACATATGACATCACTCATGACATGTGCTATAACATCATTTATGACTTCACTGACAACATCTCAAATGACATAATTGATGTCATAACTGATGACATCATCCAAGTTTCATAATCCCGAATATTGCCATATAAAGTGCTTTGGCTTTACATTTGTTGAAATTCACAACCAACCATACACATTTTGTAAACACTTTCACCCATTAGCTACACCCATTCTGTACAAACTTACATAAAATTAATAGGGTAGCTACTTGCCACTATGTAAACTGTAAAAACAAATGTAGCACATGCATTGGTGATGCCCCAAGGCCCTCACAGCTCCAGCCAGCTCCCTACATGCAGTGGGAGCCAGCATTGCTCCCATCTACAGGGAGCTGCTTCTAATGCTGCCCCCTGTGGGTGGGAGCAATATGCCCCACTTGGACAGAAGGGTATATATATTTATATATATATATATATATTCAGTGGAAAAAACAAAGGTTACAGGGTAATTATAGCTAGGCTCACATATTAAAAGTGCTAAACCTCAGATATTTGTCCCGCCATGCACAGTTTTTTCGTTAAAAATGTTACTGCAAATATTACATTGATATTATTAACCATGTTATCAAAGATGTCATGAGTGCCATAATTTGTGGGTAATTAGCAGTGCTATAGTTACTCATTTCCATTTTTTTATATAAATAAATTATTATATATTTTTATAAATATTAAATACATTTTATATTTTAAATTGTACTCATCTCATTCTAAGCATATCAGACATCAAAGCCTAAAGAAATTCTATCCCTCTCCCTCTCTCTTTCAATCAACTTCTCCCACTCACACACCTACTCAGACACTGATGCACCCACTGACAGACCCACTCAGACCGTCATGCACTCACTCACAGCCCCAGTCAGACCCTCACATGCCCACTTGCAGACACATTCAGACAGTTAAGCACCCACTCACACACCCACTCAGACTGTTCATCATTCACCAACTCACAGACCCATGAGCACACTGATACACCCACTAAAACACTAATGTATGCACTCCACACCCAGACAATCTAACAGCCATTCTCAAACCCAGATATTGGAACCCCCAATGTTCTTCACATTGAGCTATAGGGTTTTTTTTTCAGCCCTTTATGGGCTACCTGGGACCTCAAGGGCTCCCCGTGGTCCTTACTGATTTATATTTTATTTATTATTTTTTATTTCCTTTTATTTATTTTTTTAATAAAAAGCCCTTTACGTGCTACCTGGCTCCGCAAAGGGAAGCTTTAAGACTTCCCCTGCGATGCCATTGCTTCAGCAAGCATGGAACTGCTTTGACAGCAGCTCTGTGCTTGCTAAAGCATTTCATCTCTGTCTCCTGCATGAATGCAGGGGACAGGGATAAAAGCACCACTGTTTGATAGTTGGACCTTCTTTAGAGGTCCCGCTGTCAAACAATGGAGTGTTTGCTGTGGCTTGGCTGCAAGGTTGTAGCCAAGCCATGTCAAACAGCTAAGTCCCATGGGTGGGCACTCAGGGACATAGCAGGAGCTGGCCCTGGGCAGTGGTGGCCCCCAGGGCCATCTGTGGCTCCATTACGGGCCAGTGCACCCCCCTCCAATGAGGACATAGCCACGGAGAGGATGTTGTCCCTGAGGCTTGGAGCGCCCAAAGGGACCCCTTTTTGTTTTTTAAAATATTTTCCCCTAGGGTGTCGTGGTCCCAGGGGCAGCGGGGGGACATTGCTGCCCACCGCTCACAAATCAGTGTATCCCCGGGTAGGTGTTGGTCCCCGGGGCTGTGGGGGAGGCCATCGGCCCTCCCTCACTTACTTAAAACATTTTTGCCCCATAGGTGGTGGTCTCAGGGCGCGGGGCCACGCTGCCCATCTTCATATTTGTATATTTGCCCTGGGGAGGTGGTGGTCCCGGGGCTGTGGGGGAGGCCATAGGGCAGCCCCAACCTTAAAAAGCATTTTGCCCCAGGTGGTGGTGGTCCCCGGGCACGGGGGCTTCTTGACCCCCTACACACATTCAGATATCAACACAGGAACAGTTAGATCCACAGAGGATCCGTGTCCCGATATATCCATATTATTTATTCTTAAATTAATTCAAAACTAGTGAACGGATTTGCAGCAAACCACAAAAAGCATAATCTGTGGAACAGAATCTAGCTTCATGCCAGAATTAGTGTAATTCCGTTCAGTGTTTCAGGCTGTACCCGTGTCTAAATGTCCTATGGAAAAATGAACGGTGAAAACACGTTTTGGGACACCCTTTTTCCTTAGCCCCAAAATGACAGATCACCCTGAAACTTTCAAGACAGAAACTGAACTAAGCAAAGTATACGTTTTGAAAAGTTGATGAAGATTCGTTAAGCAGCATCAAAGTTATAGGCAAAACAAAAAACGATCTTTTTGTGGAAACCAGATCCTAACTGAACTACCTAGTGGTGACAACCACTTGGTTATATGTTAATATATATATATATATATATATATATATATATATATATATATATATATATATATATATATATATATATACAGTGAAACATTTTGAAAAGATTCGTCAATAGGCGCCATAGATATAGGCAAACCAAAAAATGCTTTTTCTAGAGAAACTAGGTCCTAATTATAACTACCTATGTAATATATGCATTTAAATGGGCCTATTCTTCCTCCACAGTGGCTTAGGGCCAGATGTAGGAAAAAAGGAAATTGCAACTCGCAATTTGCCATGCAGAAAGGTGTCTCAGACACCTTCTGCGACTCGCAATGGGGTCACAAAGACCCACCTCATTAATATTAATGAGGTGCGTCGCAGTTTGCGACCCCATTGCGAGTCTGGGCACTCACGGGGATGGGGGCCTACTGGAGACAGCAGACCACCATATCCGTGACTGCTTTTTAAAAAAGCAGTTTTTTTTTTCTATCTGCAGCCCATTTTCCTTAAAGGAAAACGAGCTGCATTTAGAAAAAAAAAACTTTTGTTTTGGTATTTTTCAGAGCAGGCAGTGGTCCATAGGACCACTGCCTGCTCTGAAAAATTGTTTTTGTCATCATTCACAAAGGGGAAGGGGTCCAACAGGGACCCCTTCCCGTTTGCGAATGAGTTACCATCCACTTCAAGTGGATGGTAACTGCGAGTTCATTTGCGACCGCTTTCGTGGTCGCAAATGAACTTGCATAGCATTGCGAGTCGCAAATAGGAAGGGAACACCCCTTCCTATTTGTGAGTCGGAAACGCATTTTGCGAGTCGGGTCCGACTCGCAAAATGCATTTCTGCATCGCGGAGAGGCTTTTGTGCCTCGCAAACGGCGTTTTTCGCCGTTTGCGAGTCGCAAAACCCTTCATACATCTGGCCCTTATTTCTTATATGGGAATGCACTCCCCTCTTCACTTTCTATGACAAAATACCAGTTAGAATACTGGTGCTTTTTAGCATTAATTTTTCATTAAATAAAATGTATGTAATTAGCATATCCATGATGTCTGTATCTCTCTTCTTCTTGTTCACCTTATTTTTCCTGATATTTTACATATTTCCTGTAGTACAAGTAGAATTTAACATTCAATCTGGTAGACAACAATCACTCAGGATTCATCATAAAATAATTTTTTGGAATCCTCTTTAGTATTGTAAGATGGGCGCCACTCTATTTGGGGGAGCTTAATCCTTTTTTTAGCTTCACCATCTGATCGTATGGCTATATATTGGAAAATAAGATGGCTACCGCCTTTGTCAACAGTGCTTAGTCCTTCATTTGTTTTTGTTTTATCCACTATTTATGTTTACGCCCCCCCGGCTGCCCTCCACACCTTCTGGAGCTTCAGGTTGGGGTAGGTGAAGCTGTAGTCTGTGGCAGACACACAAGTAAGTGACTAAAGTCAGACACCATTTTTTTTCTAACTTGAATTATGCTGTTATTTACTCTTTCGATCTTCGGCATGTGTTACTAGTGACGCTGGGCCATGCCGTACGCGGGGCTCGATTTCACCTTTTCAGTTTCCATCCCCGTTTATGCGATGTTAGCTCGGTGAAGTAATTTTGACACCAGCGTGTTTTAGTATTATCAGCACTTCGTCATTGAACCCGTTTCACGGGGTTCCTAACTATAGGATTTTTGATTTTTTGATTATTCCAGTATTCCACTAGTATTATGATGCCCTTCGTTACACCCACACGGGAGCTGTCAAAAGGGCCTCGTGATGTCAGGGTTGGCACATTGCACTATCTTCCAACCCCCTCGACTTTTTTTCGAGACCATGTTTTGTTTTTCATTTAGCGACGACATACAATATATAATGAATATGCATATAACATCACTTCAGATTGATTTTGTGGCCCCCTTATATAGCAGGGTTACATTATCTTAAAATAGGGACATACTGATTTGGCCTGTTACATTGTTGAATCTTCCACTCTATATCTCTACATTTAAGCAATACTGGGGCTTGTAAGGTATCAAGGTAGTGATATAGGTATCTATCTACAGGTGAATTAAAGATGTGTGTACTTTACCTGACAATCAATGTAACTACAAAACATGTACCCTGTTACTGCTTGACAATGACTTCCCAATCTTGCGCTTACATCCACATATTTAGACCTATTTGGACCACTGAAACTTGTTGCAAACCCGATGGGGCCCATCCCCTAATATGAGGAGGGTAAGCATGATTCCTCTGAAGTTAATGAGTGCATTATTTGTTTAATTTGTTTGTTCACACACTTTTTCGTCATGCACATTACACAGGGGACAAATCACCAGTGTGTTTTTGATTTTCCCTATGTTTTTCACAGTGCACATCACTATTTGTCTTGTGCTACGCTATATGCTTTGCTCTCTTCTACGTTTGTTTTCCAGGTTCCTGTGAGACATTGAAATACCTATTGTAGGTATTGTGACATTTAGGTTTAGGTATGTTTTTTGGTCCTGATGAATCGCACCAGATCTTGTAGACTAAAGAAGCGAGAAACATGTTGACCTTTGTTCAGAAGCAGTATAGGGGCTCCTGTACTTGCGTACACTACACTCCCAGATTCCAGGGTTAGATGAGTTTTGATACTTGATTTAATTAGGGGAGACTAGACCTCATCTTTTTCCCTCCCCCACTTTTGTTTTTAATCATGACAGAGGTTTAATAGCAAATAAATAATCATTTTCACCTCTAGCCGTTTTTAATAGCACTCTTTGTTTGCACCAATCCTACATACACCAACCGGCATTTTTCTACAATGAAAGATCTCCGGCAAAGCGCCCCCTTATGGGGCCCATCTGGCATTGCAGTGCCGGCCTGACAAGGAGCATAGTCCGATGATGAAGCATGTCACCCATTGGTGAGTGAGGGCTTTTGTTCCATTACATTCGGACTCCCAGGGACCTCTCCTTGTTTCTTTGTCCCTAGTTTTTTACAGGGATCTTGTCTTTTCTTCCCAGTGGAACTGTTTATTCTTTATATTGTGATTTAAATGGGAGTTCTAAACACAGGACAAGGTTTATTTTTTGTAATCTCCCGATTTTTTAGCCTTCCCTTTGGTTTTTGATGATTTGTTTGGTTGGTCACAGTTTTATTTCATGGACCAGACACCATGATGAGAAAGTAGAAGATGGAAATGAGTCTAGGGTTGAAAGGAGTTAATTTAAAATGGATTGTTTAAATAAAGGAATCAGTTACTTCCTCTACTTTCCTCTGTTTCGTAATGTTGACCATTCCCACTGTATGATTATCCAGTGTTGTAGAAAAGATATAGAATGCTTAACTCGAGTTGGAAACTGAGATGGAGGAGACATTTCCCATTTTTATATCTATGATTCCAGACACATTTTGTGTTCTGAAATATGTGTCAGCGACAAAAGTGCAAATGGTCTACTATAAATGGTGCTAAGTTTGAGAAAACTGAAAGACATTATGAACGAGGAAGTGTCAGCATTCTTTCCTAATCATAATATGTCATCCATTGTACATTTAAATATAAAATGAAATAAGACAATGCAGCACTGTATCATCCTGATGGTGTACATTTTTCAACCTAAGGAAATCATATTTCATTTGAAACCTAAAAAGTAAATAAATATGTTTTATAAAAAAAGGTTTTTTTTACGAGCCACACTCTATGTCTAATTTTATTATATATATCTCAAATGGTGTAAAGGAACATGAAATGTTTTTTCCTCTTTGGAAAGATGAATACATCTTCAGAATATTGAAGTTGGTGAGCATTTTTTCATTGATAATATCACTGGAACATTTGCAGTAATATTATTAATGAGAAAAACGTGCATGGTGTGGGTGCAAGTTATAGTTACTTTAGGGCATGAGTAGGAGCAGACAGGAAGTTGTGCTTCCTGTTGAGCAAGATGTTGTTCTTCTTGAAGCATTGGCTTTACAAGAAAAAGGAAACAACACTCCATTACCTTCTCTAAGATCCCCTTCTGATAGTCTGGATATGGATTGAACCACAACTGTATCTAAGGCCTGCCTTGAGATACAAGGGAAAAGGAAAGTTCCTGAAAGCCATCGAATTATGGAAAGGCACAGTGATGATGATGAGCCAGTGATTGTCAGTATGGAGGGCTGCTCAAATGACACTGAGATGACCTCACCCATTCAACCTGCTCAGAGGGATGTGATTACTCCATCGCAGCTGCCGGCTTCTATATTTGTAAAGCCCTGCTGCTACATGCATCCATGAAATACACCCTACAGAGTGGCAAATGACACAGCTACCTCCAGTTCTTCAGGCTTTGGCAGTGGCACATGTAATGTTATCTGTATTTAACCACCGGCTCCATCTTGACCACTCACTCATTTTGTGCTTAGCTTAGCTGCAAACACCATCATATTAGTGGTGCAGGTATTTTTCCATGCGCAGCTTGTGCAACGTGTTTCGCTCTTTCTCACCAAGGACGGGCACATAACAATGGGGGAGTAGTAATGATAAAATGTACCATGCTGAGAATGTTTATGGTAAAGCAGGAAACAGCTCAGTATTTGAAGTGCACCTTGGGATTTGGCCAGTCTCTAAACATGCTCTTTCAACACTGACCTGGTACGGTCAACATTTGAACAACAACTTACTCAATGGGAGGGGAATTCTAGAATCTTCCTCTTCAGGTTGTTTAAAGTACATAAGGTAGTGGAAGCTTGGCAGCTGGAAGAAGCAGAACATCTGAGAAGGGACGCCTAGTTCAGAAAATAGTCTAGTTGAGGACATTCTCCCTCTTTTCGGTTGTCCGGGTTCCGCAACCTACGAATACTGTAGGTTTTGCCAAGAAATGACAGATGAAAAATGGTACAATTTGACCCAAGTGATTACTTAAAACATTACCCCCGGTGATGTATGTTTTGAGTTCATTTGTGATTCACATCAAATTGGTAAATGTGGTCAACTGTGCCTAGAGGCAACAACGGGGTCCCCTCAAGAGATACCGTGGGAACCACAAACTCTATGTCACTACCGAACCGATAAACATTGCAAAAGGATAGCGAATGACATGTCCTGTCTCCACACTGTGACTGCTGCTTGTCACATCAAGCATGTCAAACTACCAGCAGGATGGTTATTCTCTTGTGGAAATACCACTTTTACATACACCCCTGCTAATATAACTAGTGGACCGTGTACCTTTACATGATTAGGACTCATGAGGTTTCCATTTCATTCTGTACATCCTCACTATCCGCAAAAAACAGTTCTATTAAGCGAGGAGTGTGATGCCAAAATTCAATTGTTATCTAAAGCAGAATATATAAGCTTGAGCCTTTCTACTGTAGGCATTCCAGGATTATCTGTTTGTAATACTAACTGTTTATAAGTTATTAACAAGTTAGCATGTTTAATGATTAAGAATATCAATCATACTTCCATCGCTTTAGCTGAATTATTGCTAGATGTATGAGGTACTAGAAAAGCTGCATTTCAAAACAGAGTGGCTATTGATTACTTACTGTTAAAATATGATCACAGTTGCTCAGAATTTGAAGGCTTATGCTGCTTCACTTTATCGAATCACTCTAAATCCATTCAGTCCCATATTGACACATTACATGAATTGGTGAAAGGAGGAAGACTAGCTGTAGACAAAGGGTGATAGGACTGCTTGCTTAACTGGTTGCCCCATTTTGGGCAATTATGCAATGCTTTAGGTGAGATAGCTGTAGTAATTTCCAACATGATAATGCTATGTTGCTGCGTACCATGCATACCTAATTTGCTTACAATGTTTGAACCAAAAGGAGTTAATTTTAGACCAGTACGTTATTAGAGTCACTGGTCAAAGGGTGGAGAGTAATGCTATCTGTATTTAACCACCGGCTTCCTCTTAAGGTTGTTTAAAGTATATAAGGTAATGGAAGCTTGAAGGCTGAGAAGAAGGAGCTCATCTGAGAAGAGACACCTTGCTCAGAAAATAATTCCATTATGGGCATTCTCCCTCTTTTTTGTTGCCTGGGATCCGTGACCTGAAGGTGGTAGACAAAGGGATGATGTTGATGTCAAGTCCCATGGTGATATGGTGATGCATTTTTTATTCTTATTTTAAGCTTTATGTTGTGCATGTATGAATATGTAGACTATATATATATATATATATATATATATATATATATATATATACACTATTGATTGTTGAAGTATTGCATTTTCTCTGTTTCTGTTGTCATTATAATTCTATTGCTATGATCATTTTTAGAATTGCATATGTGTTGCTGCACTTGAAAATAAAAGCTCATGTTATTCTTTCCATGTATGAACCTTGGGAAGTGCCTTAATAAACTAATTACTCAGACTAAGAGTGCTACATTCTTTATATTCCTTTCACTGCGTTCTCTCTCAGAACTGGACACTAAAACATCTTTCTCTCCAGTTTGAGACTTCTTTATAATTAGCAAGTGGGAGAATAACATTACAGTATGCTCCATTTGCTACACAAGTCTTCATCAAAGTAAGGAAGGTTCACACTATGGTACTGGAGGCCAAGTATTCCATCTTAAAAAAACATCATGCAATCTGGTGGAAGGAGCACCTTAAAAAGATAGCTGCTCATTTAGATGGTGATGTGAGAGGGGAATAAGCACAGTTCAAAGTGACAGAAGAAGAAGTTGGTCATAAGGCAGAAAAAGATGATTGCATTACACAACGCTGCCCTGTCCCCAGTAGTATGCCAGAATCATACACATCAGCAACTTCCAAATGGCACAAGACTCAGATGCAGACACCTCCACAGAATACAGTGATTCTAGCCAGAGGCACATTGAGTCTACCATTTATGGTTCTCTCTGGAAGTTGCCTGTATCAGTGGCACCACAAAAGAAAAAAATCGAAGCTATTATTATGGGCATGTTTAGGAAGGAGGGACTCTATGAACACAACCACACAACATTATGCTTGTACAACTAAAAGCTGACTAAAATGTCAGTGCTGGAATGCCACCTTTTTTCTTTTGGTGAAGGAATGGAAAATTTGAATTTGTGGTACATTCTGCCTGAAATGAAAGGTTCCCAGCCAGATCTATTGTGCCAGAGTTTCCTGTTCCAGCACTCCATCATGATGTGTTGCAATTGGTTGGCCACGCTATGCAGCAGAATACTGTTCACACTATCTGCCTGATAACAAACATGTGGACCAGTTGTCATGCAACTGATTACATGCATATCACTACACACTAGATCTCTTTTGTGGCGGCTAGCCAACAGCTATCTGCATGTCTCGACACTGAAGAATGTTTAAGGGCACTCAGTAGCATGCAACTGTAGGGATGCAGCTGTAAACATACTGGAAGAGTTTAACAGCAAGGTGTTTGAATGGCATCAACCCAAATGCCTCAGAATTTAATTTTTTCTTACCACAGACAATGGCAGTAATGTAGTCAAGGCCATGCCAGATAGAGGATATTTTAGGATCCTGTGTTTGGCACATTGTATCAACCTGATTGAACGGGACTTTCTAAAAAAAACAAGACTTAATCAGCAACATACTTGCCACCTGCAGAAGAATCTGCTATCATTGCAGTCATTCTTATAAAGGCCGTAAGCAACTGAAGGTCACTAACAGATTTCTGGTTAAATCTCTCATATAGGAGGTGCCAACATGTTGGACCAAGACCTACTACATGCTGCAACAGCTGTTTGTGCAAAACACAGATCGATGGGTATGTCCTTCATAAAGAATTGTCTAAAACTGGGGAAAGAATAAAAATGTATGTGGACAAATGTGGTCCAGTGAAGTGCCTGACACAAATGCTATTTTCTTTTTGGCTTTCACATAGGAAGTCTGCAAGAAGGACAGTACAATAGGCAAGCAATCCCTTTGTTGCATCTGCTACATGAAGTGGTGCAACAGTTCACCAATGTGAAAGAAGAGGCATGCATGTTGGTTCAGAAAAAACTACTTTTCTTGACTGTTAATGTAAGGCTGCAAAGAGAGATCGTAACCCCCAAAGGTTACATATGTGCTGCAATACTTGATCCATGGTACAAAAAAATACTGGTGACTTTCATTCCTTTTTCAGAAGGGTAGGTTTCACTTTACAAGACTTGAATTGTCGGTCAAGTGAGAAACCTAGAAGAAGAACTCTTGGAAATTAGATGCACAGGCACATGTTCTGTGTATAGCCTTCAACCCACAGAGTGGGAAGTGCAGTAACTGTTAACTCACAGAAAACACCAAAATCATTACCAGCAACACCAGCAACAGAATAATCTGATCCAAGCTCTGCAATGGCTTGGTTTCAAGAGGCAGAGCTTAAGTCAAGTAGAGAGGTGAAGGCAACAGAGGTCAAGAAAATCGTAGTATGAATGACCATTCAGAGGATGGTCCATGTCTACCTCGATCAAAACACATTGGTCTATTGGTAGGAAAAAACTTGAAATTGGCCAGAGCTCAGCAGGCTGGCAATAGAGTATCTGGCTTGTCTAGTAGCCAGTGTGTCTTCTGAGCACATGTTCAGCAAAGCTGCTATATTTTCCAGAGTGAGAAGGACCTGTCTCTCATCTCAAAACATGGAGAGTTTGCTCATAACTAAAATGATTCCATAAGATACACTGTGCCTGAAACAACACAGGAGGAGAATGAGGGCAATCGGTCAGACTCAAGTGTGTTAGCTGGCAAACATCCAGGCCAACCGCCTGAGTTTGAGGACAGCATCTACTTCCCTTACTAGGTAGCCCATAACAGAACCTACATTTATATTATCAAACTGCTTTGAAAAAATAGAGAAGAACATTTATATATTTGGTGTTCAACTTACACTGCCCCATTTAGTCCCATCAGAGGTCTAGAATGGGCCAGTGTGTACACATGATGAATCTACTTGATTAAAGGACATGAAGACAATAATGCCTCCCATCACTGTCCTTATTTTTTTCATTCCATAGCTGGACTGCCACTGAAGATTAACATTAATTATACAATACAAAACTTGTATAGCTTCCATGAGGAAATAGATATAATAAAAAGATGTGCACCATGCTTGAAACAGGTAACTACTGTACCAATGAGTGTTATATTGAGTGATTCATGATTCATATGGTGCTGTAGAGGCTAGGGTATAGCGTTACTGAAGTGGAGGTAAGAATAACTCTGTTGGAGACTCAATGTTTCTTTTGTAACAACATTTTTTATTTTATATTTATCTAAGTCTCTACTGTAGTATCTCAAGAGTCCTTTACAGTCACTGTTCTCTTTGCTTTGGCTTTCTTTCTTTGGGTTCTTCTGTTCTTCTGTGCCTTTTCCTTTCCTATGTTCCCTCTGTCTCTAATTCCTTTTTTTTTTTTTTTTTAAGGGGGTCTTCTTCTTCAGCTGGATGCTCGCCGACTTCCAGAAAGAACAGGAAGGGAATGCCGACCGGAAAATATTAAAACAAAATTAAGAAAGGTAAGTGGTTTGCTCGGGGGATTTTGGTAAGGGTTAGAAGGGAAAGTGCAGCGTAGTGGGTGATAGGACGGAAAAATAACTTAATAGGTGCCCTAAATCTCACCAGGGTGTTGGGTCTTTGTATGATTAAAGGTTCCTTTCTTGGTTTTATAAGTAAGGCTGTTAATCTCACAGTCCTCGCTTTGTGCTGGTTAGTGGAAAAGTAGAACAAGGAACCAAGGAAAAATGAAAGGTAAACCGAACCAATTGTTTTCTGTACTTTGTGAGAATAATTCTAGGTGGCTCACAAAAACAAAATGAGTCATTAAGTTGTTGGCGCTGAGTTAATTTCGTTATCCCTTCCCAGAGCTTGTCCCACAACACCCGCCCTCCCCTTCCTCCTGAAAAATATGTTATGGGGCTCAAGAAGCAGGCACGTACCTGCGATAGCCACATCCCTCCAGGGACGTGGTTGGAAACTGCTTCCGAATGCTGCTCCACTGCCGGCGTACCTGTGCCTTGGTTACAGGTCGGGCTGTCGGTTCCTGGGGTTCCTCCTTCATTCTTCTGGTCCATTCGCTCTTCCTGACTCTCCTGTCCGCCTCTGCGCTCTCTTCTGCCGCTGAGCGCACCAGTAGTCCTTCCTTTATTTTCTATGTAACCCAGATATCTGGGTTTCTGAGGGACTTTTCTGTTTTCTTTCTCCTGTCGGTGCCCCCGGGGTTTTGGTTGGTCGGCCCAGGGTCAATATTTGTAACCAGGGTCCTCGCGACCTGGTTACAGGTGGTTATGAGGATATTGTCATTCATTTTAAAACTTGAGTTGTAATGTTTGGGGCCTGGGGGATGATTCTGCCTGAATTATTGCCTTCCTTTCACATTTCATTATAGGAATTATATTTCATTATAATTACTTAAATGGTCCACTCCTTTCCTGTAGTTCTTTTTCAAATTCTCAGAGACCAGTTCGTTTAGTTAACACCCAAAATGCTCAAATCCAACAACAGCTAGAAGAAGGACCTTAAGAAACAGTGCATATCTACTTCAATGGGAAACAAACTTATTGATTCAAAGAGGCCCACTCCTATCTGAAGAGAGGTGAGTTGATGAGGAAAATGTAGAGGACATTCAGGGAGTCATGTTTTGTCTGGGGAATCGCTATCCTACACTACTGCTGTGCTAAGGAGGAGGTCCCTCATCTGTTTCCCCCAAGCTGCACGTTTGTAGTGCCCTTCCACTTCCCCCCGCTCAAGACATTCAGTGGGCCATGTTGTGTCCAGGGGACTCGCTGTCCCATACTGCTGTTTTGCTAAGGAGAAGAGTCTTCCCTTGATTTTCCTGTGCCGTGTGTTAATAGTGCCCTTCAACCTCCCATGGCACGGGATGCGCATGAGCAAATCCCAAGCCAATGGTGGGCCTGTCCTATGCCTGTCATTGCCAGGAAGTGTTAGGGCAAGGCCACCCCCCCTCCCTTGACTCACTACATCAACTCCTTGTACCTTGTGGTAAGACCACCTTTTAACACCTTGTTTGTTTGCCTACACCAGCCCCTGCCCACCCCGCATCACTGTTGTGGAGGTTATCAAGTTGGAATGTAAAGGAGGGACCTCTGTATGCCAGCAGTGGTACTGGTTCTAGTCCAACTGGTTCTGAGCTGTTGTTTTTCAGACTAAGGGGTTTAACCCTGCGCAATAGTGCTGGACAGCCTGTGGCATGCCAAACTATTCTTTGACTTCTTCTACCAATTGCTGCTTGAGATGGTGGGTTCGCTCACTTCAGTTGCTCCTCCTGGTGATAGGGTGGAGGGCCTTGCAAAAAAATGCAGAGTAGTGGTCTGACTCCAATGTCAAACTCTACCTAAGTGGTTGTGAACTGGGGAAACTGTCACTGGACACATATCACATGGTAGATGCACACAGCTAAATGTTATTGACATTTGTGAGATTTATCAGCCAGGACCATGGAGCTATTTGTCTGGGTGGTAAACTACTGTTCCCTTGCCTCAGGAAATTGCTCACGACTGCTGCAGCCTATGCTCTGCCCTCTTGATCTTGAATTTGTCTGTCTCACCTTTCTCCAACTCCCCCTTCTCAATCAGCCATGAAACCCCTAACCATCTTCCCCCAGGTGGTGTGAGTTGTGACTTAATAACTTACACTATGAATTGAACAAACAATTAGTGGGCAGATGTGCTGAAAGTGATGACAAATGTTATGGGATCTTCTCAATTAAACAATAGCCCATGCTAGCTCTATTACCCACCCAGGCATGAAAGCGACATCATCATAGTGCAGAGTCTTAGAACAATATCTGTCCTAGGGTAGGATGTACTACTAGTGTGCACTATAGCCTGATTTATAAAGGTAAAGTTATACTTTAAGTGTAAGTTTACTCCTGAAGTGTAACTGTACTAATAGTAACTTTACAAGTAATAACTTTATGAATAGTAACTAATTAATAGTAGTAACTATTTTTAAAATAATAGGAGTTACTTATTTTCTACTTGCAACGTTCCCACAAGTAAAGTAAAGCTACTGTCAGAAAAGTCACTGGTCGTAAACATAAAATGCAACAGTAAAGTAACACCAAAAGTGTAACTTTCTTTACCTTAGTGAATCAGGCTATGTGTTGCTTACCAGACCTATGCAACATGGAGTAACCTTTGCCTGAGTCCTGACTTGAGGTTTTTGTAAGTTTAGTTCCAATTTTTTGAGTGCATTAAATACTAGTGCTAATGCAAATTGAGTTCAACAAAAACACTATATTAAAATGTGAACAAGCCTATGTTCAAAAAAGTACATAAATTAAAAACTAAATTGTACTAGGCAATTAGACCTTAATGTTATAGGTTTGCAAAATATATAAAAGTTCTGACTTAGTTAGCTTAAATGTCAATGCCATGTTAACTGAAAAATAATGCATTGACACTGAAAGGCCTGTTTATTACATTGCATAGTTGTTTGTGCACAGTGTTTTGTTTTTGTGCTGCAGGTGAATTTTTACAGAAGACTTCTCTTAGATAGTGAATAGGCATTTGTTTTGTATTAGCTAACTGATAGTGAGTTTGCACTGGGAGGAGAGGAGGCAACAGGAAGAATGAGTCATGAGAACAACAGTCTGGACAGTAAAATATCAACGATGTAACCTTTCAGGGTCTAGTGTCTAAAGACTATTGTACCAGTCTGGTAAAAGGAGGAGTCTGACTTTTCCCAGGATTTTCTGAAATTCTTTTAGAGAACTCAGGAGACTAAAGAAAATAATGTTACAAAAAAGAATATTGTGCATTTGAATTAGTGTGTGTTCCTAGAGTAGTGGAAGAATTCCGAATACCCTCCCAGACACTGGCTGAAGACTCCCCTTTGGGTTTTTGATGCTTTTCTTCATGAGATGCTGCCATACGCACATTTTATTAATTGTCTGCTGACTTATGTGCTGCAAACACTTTCCAGCTTTCTATGTCATGGCTTTATGCTTGTGCATGGATTGTCTCATCAGAACTCTTAATCGGTATCTAAATTTACATCTTTCCCTCACGTTATTCCAATTTAATCTAGAATAAGGAATTTTCCTTCATGAACACTCTTGCTGTAGTGTTACATTTGTAACTGTTACTTTAACAAAAATTGCATTCTATTTTATAATCAAATATTGATTGGCGGAGTATATTAGCTTTTGATGCTGAAATCTGACTTTAAATAATAAATGAATAAACAATTAAAATTTTGAAATTGAAATTAAAACATATTAACTTACACTAATTCTCTTTATTAACTGAACTAAAGGTCTAATAACTGTGATATGCATTTATGAATATGATCCCTCCTTATTTTACCTTGTTGATGAACAAAGGTCCATAGACAAGTGTCAGATGTTATTTAATCGAAAATACACTTGAATATTGAGGTATAGAAAATACTGTTCCCTCACTAGCTCCCCATATTGCTTACTACTACTATTAGTTTGTAAGACGTTTTTGTCATAGGGGTCTCAATCTTGGATTATCCACTAGCTGTGTGTTTTCTTTTATTCTAGTTGCCTGTAATGGATGATCCTTTTGAATAATCCTACAGTTTGAGTTCACCTCGCAAGCATTATGTGGAATGGGTGGGACCTTGTGATGTCTTCCCTGCTAGCGCTAGCCCACTACTACCACATTCATTAAACAGGTCCTTTGGGAACCCATGCAATAAGGTCTGGGAAGATTGAGAGAAGTAGCAGACATTGATTAATCTGTTCAGGTAAACTAGTTAGGAACTTAGAGACATATTTAGTAACATTTTGTGTCATGTTTGCACCACTTTTGTAGCACATCCATGACACAAAAAGTAGTAGATATTTACAAAGCCAGGTATCCCTTCTTGGACAAAAACAATTCTTCTTACAACCCAGGCACCCTTGCACCATGGTGCAAGGGTGCCTGCATTGGTGCTAGGCTGGTTGAAGTGTGCCGGCGCAAGGAGAGAGAAGAAATGCTCCAAATCTTGGAAAATTTGGATATTTTCTTCCCTTCGATGCAATGAGGCACAGTGACTTTGCTTGTTGTCCTGCATTGCGTGAAAGTTTAGTAAATATGCCCCTCAGTACTACTAAAGTTGTTTTTGGGAAGAAGAAATAAGACTGAGATTTGTGTGTATGTTGTTAACAGTCTCTATTAGTGGTCAATACTCGTAACAGAGGGTGGGAAAAAGTCAGTAACTTACTAGTTCACAGTATCATTGACAGGTAGCTGGGTATTATAAAACCTTATCAACCCATAAAATCAAACATCATTTTTTTCCGCTTCCAGTGTGGGAGCAGGTTATACTGGACTTCAGGAAGAGCTAAGTATCCTACTGAAAAATATATACATGGCAAGGGTTTTCAGGTAGGAGGTGTCTAGGAGAAAAGTAGCTGTACAGCATAATGTGCAACAATTTTAGAAGACAGTCTCTCGTCTCACTATCATCACTAAACTACAACGCTACACTAACCAGCAACGAAAAGACAAATACTAAAGACAAAGAAAGAGCCATTTTTTAACATACAAAACCCAACCTCTCCATTTGAACAAGCCAGTCCCCTCCTCCAGCAAAAAACCCAAACTGTGCCCAAATTTCCTTCCCACCCTCTCCATCCATAAAAGACCTTCCCACCAAAAAAAGTTCAGTAAAAAAGGCATTTAGGGGCATCCATCTCCTTCTTGTTATCTGCCACTTCCAAGGCCTGGTTATGTTGCTCATGCCTGAGGCATGCCAGCTTACCTAGCATGCAGTAAAGTTAGTAGACAGAAAATAATAACAAGGATGTAAGGCTTGTGTTGTTCCAGGGGGCAGTGCATCCCAGTTGCAACATGCATTGGTTGGAAGCTGGCCTGGCTGGTGGCCCAAGAAGCAGGAGGAACATGTCCCCTTCTCTTTCTTATTCAAAGTCACCAACCAGTAGTATTCTGCTGCCACTGCCTCCAAACTCTGGTGCCACAGTCAGGCAGCTATCTCCCACCAAGATGGTTGCCACTGGCCTGCTCCAGCAGCAGTAGTAGCAATATCAAGAAAGAATAAAATACAAATTGTGATGCTCAGCACAAACTCGTGTTTATATTCTCTATAGTGCCACAGTAGCAGAATGTTGCTGATCCCCTAGAGCCATTAGAATTTAATTTTG
Organism: Pleurodeles waltl; assembly: GCF_031143425.1. Taxonomy (NCBI): domain Eukaryota; kingdom Metazoa; phylum Chordata; class Amphibia; order Caudata; family Salamandridae; genus Pleurodeles; species Pleurodeles waltl. The sequence goes on from NC_090447.1 coordinate 921,700,257, forward strand.
ACGTGATTAGTCACAAGGTCCAATTTTCCCCACATATACATTACATAATGTAACAACACTGATTGCAAGGAATGCTGCTAGACCACCAACATAATCAAAAATGATTTAGTTTAAAGGAACTCATAGTGAAACTTAACAGATACTTTATGTTAGTCAGTAAATTAATCAGCTGCCATTAATGATGAGTAAGGCATTTATATCCTGCACAGTTACTTGACTATATATATATGTGCAACATTAATGGAGCCATGCTGACAGGTTTGCTACTCTGCTGCAGCATGTTCTTGAGGCAACTGTAATGGCATGCTATTATTTATTAACAGAAGACCATAATTTCTGTTGGGAATAGTTAAAAAAAAAAAATAATAAACATTTCTTACTGGGTCCAGCAGAACATCTACTGCAGCTGCAAAGCTGGTAGTGGTAATCAGTCCACTTGCTGCTGTGCTGGGGGTGGTGGTAGCTGCTTGGCCTGATTTGGATGCCCTCTTCCCCTTGGTTGCTTATGAAAGGACTAAAGATAAAAAAGAACAATGATTAGGGGTACTATCTACAATAAAATATTTTGACAGGTGCAACATTACACTTTTTAAATGAGATACCTAGTTTCCTAACCATTAAATTGTGGACTATTTTTTAATTCCAATGAATTATCTTTGCTTCTCTGACCCCTTTAAGGATTGATGGGACAAGTCAGTCTTCATTTGCATAGTGCACATCAGGGAGACCGAGACTGTTTGAGCTTTATAAAGCCGTAGAGAATGCTACCATCCATGGAACACTAACATTGTAATATTGGTGTCCCTTAAATCAGCCCAAGCGAACACCTGACTCAACCTGGAATAGAATCTTGGCAGTGTCATTCACCTGATGTTCACTTCACTCCTTTGTTCCTACACCCTTTCGTCAGACCGGCACAGCTACTCTGTATACCAGGACCCAGATTAAGCAGATTTATACAGGGTTTTTGTGTTGCCCTTGTGCCACACAAGGTGGCACAAAGGCAACACAACATTTTAAGTGACATTATTTACCAAGCCATGCAAAGCTACCTACCTGGCTTGGTAGATCTGGAGTAATGTAACAATGCAACACAAGTTGGTGTCTTGTTGTGTTACAATGTGCCAGGAATAAGTTTCAGGTTACCTGGGTGGAGACTGAGAGTGGGTGCTCCCATGCATCAACCCATATACACTAGTAATTTGGTGCACTCCCATATATTCCATCACTGTTGAACCTAGGAACGTGTCAAAATGCTAGCCTTCCCAGTCGAGGTGCGTTCAAAGGGAGAAGCATGTCAACTTCTCTTTATGTTTTCCTCTTTCCACGTGTGCTGCATTCTGCTGCAGTACACTTAGGCCTCTAACGATTGTTATCTACATCAATAATTTAATTGAAAATATTGCTGTGATGTTATCAATGATGTCATAATAGATGTCATGAGTGATGTAATATGTGGGGTAATTAGCAGTGCAGGGTGTGGCACGAGTTATACTTACTGTAGGGCACACGTCATGATTATGTGAGATAAGACATTAAAACTATAACTGGTGAATTTCTGTGGTTTTGAGTTCAAAATGTTATTTTGTTACTGAGTATTTCACCTATCTATAATGTTACATTAACCTTTGTTTTTTTCAGTGAATTTCCAGGATTTATTAACATATGTAAATCCAGCCACACATGGCCAAAGGTCGAGCGCAACAAGGGTTGGCCATAGCCAACCCCTCCATGTAGCTTAACCCATGCTGCACACGGCCTTTGTCCATGCCCAGAGGGGAGTTAGCCACAAGGCCTGACCGCAGGCCAGGCCCTGTGGCCAACCCCCTCAAAAGCAGCCAACCCCACACTGTTCAGGGCCTTTGGTTGTGTCTGGCAGGGAGTTAGACACAGAGCCTGGTGGCCAAATACCCACATGCAGCTGACCTCACAGTGTGCACAGCCTTAGGCCATGTGTCAGGGATGGTTGGGAACAGGGTCTGCTGCTAACTCCATCTAGGCAGCCAACTCCAATCCACGCACGACCTTTGGCCATCCACTATGGGGGGTTGATCCTTTGTCACACAGCATAGGATTAGCCAAGTGCGACTAAGCAGGAAGGGGGCATGTGTTCTCCCTTCTTGACCCTTTTTGGGTCCTTGAACCCTATATCCTCGGGCCCTAGGCAATTTAATGAGGAGGGGCCACATGCCCAGCTGTGCATCAGCTGCTGCTGGCTGCACAGCATGTCAGTGCAGCACTTGCCCCCAGAGCACCTGATGCACCCGCAGGGCGTAACCCATCCTAGGCCTGCCACCTGCTGCCAACATGCGGGAGGAGGTGGCGCTATATCAAAAAAATAAGTGTGGTCATCTCTGCCCCACTAAAAATAGGTGGGGCTGAATCCCTGCCCATCAGTGTCAAACACAGGGGGTGTGGATGGTATGGCCGCTGCCTGCTTCTGCCATTTGGAAGTTTGGGACCAGGCCTAGGAGGGAGTCAGACTGGGATGGGAAGGGAAAGAGGATGGCAGGTCAGTAAAGGAAAACAAAAACAAAGTACAAAAAAGTCACAAAAACACACAAAGAAACATACTGGGAAAAGTAAGAAATAAAGTAATAAGGTGTGAATGATTAGGAAAAGTGATCAGATAGGGTGGATTGGATGGGATGGAGAAGGAAAGAGTCAGGATAAAATAGCCGAAGCAGGCTAGGTAAAACTAAATGGCCTTGTGCTTGCCCACAATGTGGCACCGTTCGCACTGATTTTTCAGTGCAGAATGCTCTGCTGGTGCTAAGTAGCAGCAGCAGAGCGACGTGCATTTTCTACCCGTTTGCAGAACTGTGGAATCTCATGGAGCTTTATGTAACTATGCGGAATTCCATTGAGTAAAACTCCATTAGTTCCACCAGGTCCAAAAGTGACATTATAGTTAGGTATAGTAAAAGATTTTAGATTATGTTTAAAAATAACCTAGAAATTCACTGAAAAAAAACAAAGGTTAAAATAACATAACAGTTAGGCATTGAAATAAAACACAATAGAACTAAACGTAACTCATTATAGTTTACTGAGCTAGCTAGAACTTGCACCCTGTCATGTACTGCTTATGACCTCATAACCTGGTGACATGTTAAATCACATCATTCATGACATTACTGATGGCATCTCAAATGAAATCATTGATTTGCAAGATGCCAGTGTGCAAATTTCACATCCCTTGTATGTGAATTAAAATCTTAAATCAGCCTCCTAATTACATAGGTCAGTTAAATAGCACATTGTAATCCAGAGAGAGTATAGGCTGATTTATTAAAGCAGGCATGTGTGTAGGAAGTATTACTTCGGAAGTGCCATTTTTCATACTCTTTGAGAATCAGCCCCAAAAAATGTCCAACTCCCTACTTTTTCAACATGTTTATGGGGCACAGCCCTCTTTGTACTATATGTAAATTAATATCCCCGGAAAATTCACAAGGTATTCCCATTTTAGATGTTTTAGTGCCACCCCACAAATCCAGACTATTACAGAAGTAATACATGCATTTAAAAAAAAAGACTTACTCCTCCCCTCTGAAGATTTCAGTCCTCATCCATTCATAGGTGCAGAGTTTTCAGCAACAAATAATGTTTTTGCACATTTCTTTTTAGTTTTTTTTTTTCATTTTCATCTTGGGTCTATATACATTTTGTTGGAAAATGGGTTATTGGTAGGGCAGGTAGGTACCTACACCTAGCAACAAGCCACTAACCTCCACATAGGTACAGTTAGGTCTCAGTAAATTACTCCCAGCTCAACTCTTGGTAGCTTGGCAACGAGCGTCAAGGCTTAACTTAGGAGACAAAGTGTAAAGCATTCAAATATCACAAACCAGTAATTAAATAAAACACAGGAAACAGTTTAAAAATCCAAAACCAATTTATAAAAATAGTTTATATTTTTATCTTTAAAATGACACAAAAACGATTAAAATCGGTTCAGGGGAACCGGAGATATGAATTTTTAAAGAATTATTACTTTTCTAGCGCTTAGAAACAAAAAGCGCCAATCGGGTCATCTGGTTGCACCTCGACCGGGGCAAAGTCAAACTTTCAGGCCGACCGCGATGGAGCCCTGCTCGGCTACAGGTCGCGGGAGGCCTCGGTTAAAAAGTTACCTTCTGACTTAGTCTTTATTTTGAAGTTTTTCTTCACCGCGACGAACCTGCCAGTTGAATCCGACCTCCTGGAGCCCTTGTCCGGATACGCGATGTGGGTTTCCTCGGTGGAGACTTTTACCTTCGGACTTAGTCGTTTTTTCGAGATGAAAATCCTTCGACCGGGGTAAACCTGGATCTTGATCCGACGTCCATGGAGCCCTTCTCGGATACGATGGCTGGGAGGTCCCGGTCAACTTTTTACGTTCGGACTTAGTCTCTTTTTTGGATGTTTTTCTTTACCGGGACGAACCACGAAGTCAGGCCAGGTCGCGGTTGAGGCAAGCCGGCTAGAATTTCCGCGGCGGGTCGGTCCCTCTCTGGAGCTTTTTTCCAAAAATTCTAAAATCTTTTCCAAACTTCTGGGGCTTCACCCAGATGTTCTTTTAAGGTTCTTTTGGGGTCCACAGCTCACCCCAAGGGTCCAGAAGTTCTGTGATGGTCCTTGGGGGGTGCGGACTTCAACTCCCAGAATGCACCTGGCGCAAACTCCTTTTTGGCCACTGGACAGTGGTCAGCTGGTCGCTTTCTTCAGGAGTTGGTGCAGGGGACTCTGGTTAGCAATTTTTCACCTGTAGCAAACAGGGAGTCCCTCCTTGAACCAGTTGTAGCCAGGCAAAGTCCTTCTTGTGGTGAAGCCCAAGTGTGCAGCTGGTGCAGTCCTTCTGAGTGCGGGTTCCAGGTGCAGGCCAGGGGTCCAGCAGGGCAGTCCTTCTTCTTCTTTAGTTCCTTTCTTGTTGAATTCTGGAGGGGATCTGAGGCGTGGGTGCAGGTCTGCCAGTTTTATCCTTGCTCCTGGGTGAAAAGCAGGGGGGCCCTGGTTCTCCAATCAGGGACAGGGTCGTCCCCCTGTGATGACCACTTCCTGGGAAGTGTGGCAAAAATCCATCCCAGAAGGCAACAGTCTCTAAAAATCCAACATGGATGAATCTGATTTTTGGAGGTTACATCTGGCTGAGCCCACCCACTGGTGTGGCTAAAAATCATAAACACACCCCTCTCCTGCCCTCTCCTAATCTAATCAAGGGGGCACCTAATTGTCTGGGGTTGCAGGATGTGGGGGTGTTGCTGGGTGCTGCAAATGTCCTTCTCTGCCTTTGAAGACCAGTTTGGCAGCCCTCCCCCTTCCTGCCTCACCATCTGCTGATGGGAGATTCTCTCCCCCAAGCACATTCCTTTGTGTGAAGCCAGGCCACTTCACACCTAATCAAGGCAGCCTGGCAGAAGCTGCTGCAGGCTGGCCAATCAGAGCACAGCAGCAAAAACAATGCAGAGCTGAAATTGGCAACTTTTTAGGTAAAGTCTAAACTTTTTACCTGGACAAGTTATATTAAATCCAACAACTGGAAGTTGTGGGATTTATTACAACAATCAATTTGATACCAAATTCTTGGTATGTAACATTTAAGGAGACTTTAAAATTTAAAATAAAGTCTGCCCATTCTAGCCTATGAAGGCCATTTACTTCAATGAGGGAAAAACGAATTTGGCTGTTTTTACCTCACCAGGGCTTATAAATCTATTTTTATAAAGTCCCTGCTTATAGTTACATGGCACCCAGCCCTAGGGGCACATAGGGCACACCTTAGGCGTGACTTATATGTAAAAATAAGGTAGTTTAAGACTTTGGAAGTACCTTTAATTCCAAAGTCGAATTTGCATATAACTTTAATTTAAAAGCAGCCAGCAAGGCAGGCTTGCTTTTAAAATGACACTGGGCACCTCAGCAATGCACCTAGGTGTACACCACCTATGCTGTGGTCCCTAAACCTACATGCCCTACCATATACTAGGGACTTATAGGTAGGTTAACTTAGCCAATTATAATTAGCCTAATTTGCATATCCATTTTACACAGAGCACAGGCCCTGGGACTGGTTAGCAGTACCCAGGGCACCATCAAAGTCAGGAAAACACCAGCAAAAAGAGGAAAATGGGGGCAAAAAGTTATGGGGCCTATGCAATCAGCCCTGTTTTCTCACACATTTCAAATTTTATATTATATAATCGAGATGATCAAAGCCAGTGTTCGCATGTAAATGTTGAACAAGAAATGGGATAACTGCATTCCCTGTGGATCCTCACAGGTGATCAGTTTCATCAATGATGATGAAGAGACAATTCTGATTTGTTGGCCTCAATTATATTAGAAAGAGCAATGGACAACTGTTTCTTCACAATGATACTCGTTTCGAAAGCTGTCCAGTAATATTTTAGTTATAAAGTCAAGTGAAATCATTGTTTCAGCATGTCCGTCAAAAAAAAGATGAACATGTCTTTTCTAATGGTAAATTGTTTTGTATCAGTCCCTCCACTTGCTCTGAGTACTGACTGTCAAGTGAAACGCTGCTCACTTTCACTAAGACCCGAGGTCTGAGTTTTATTGCCCCTTTCACGATTTTACTGATGAATGGAAGCTTCAGTTTCAGTCTAGCATTTACTAAGTTTGTGTATTAGCCAAAGGTTCCTTTAGTAGTAGTAGGTTTGTGTCTGGAAAAGTGTAATGTTCACCATTTTCCATAAGATCATCCACATCTTCTTTGCATTACTTGTTCTTATCTGTCATCTTCCTCTGGAGGATAAATGCATTACAAAATCCATTTGCAACAAATTAGATTATGAGGAAAAAAACTATCATGAGTATCACTTCTGGGAGGTAGTCCCTGAAGAGGTAATTCATTGTGCACTTGTGGCTTTTATTAGTCTTTTTCACTGTCCTGCATCTCCTGCAGGATGCATAAATTGCTGGATGAGGAGGTAATAGTCATGGTGCATGGTATGAGTACTCGGTCCAGGAAAGATCGTTTAGCCGGGGCATTAAGGGCCAGATGTAGCAAACGATTGCGACTCGCAAAAGGGCCGAATCGCAATTTGCGACAGTGCAAAATCGGAAATGGGATGCAAAAAGCCCATTTCCGACTCGCAAAAAGCGATGGGACCCGTTTGCCAGTCGCATCCGGTGCGACCCCATTTTGCGACCCGCAAATTGCAAGTCGCAATTTGTGAGTCGCAACCCATATGCAATTGCAACTCGCAAATTGCGACTAGTCGCAAAAAGCCCAGTTTGCATGTCCCATTTACCACTAACTCAGAGCAGGTGGTAACCATTACCAAAGTATAAAAGGGGACCCAGAAGGCATCTGGGTTACTCAAGATGGCGGAGATATACCTGATAGCAGTGAGGAGGAGAGTCTACGCAGCCCAGCAGAGGAGGAGGAGGGGCCACAGACAGTAGAAGATATATAGAACCAGGCAGACTATTTTTCAGCAAACTGAAGAGGAGATCTATGACAAATACCGCCTTAGCAGCGCAGCCATTCTAGAATTAATAGATTTACTGAAACCACAGCTAGAACACAAGACTCTGCGTGGCTGCGCCATCCCTACGCATGTGCAAGTACTATGCGCACTGCACCTCTTGGCCTCAGGGAGCTATCAGGGGGTCATTACCGTGGCAGGTGGGGTATCCCAAAGTGCAGTGTCAAGGTTCCTCAGGGCATTCCTAGATGCCTTAGTCACGCACATGTCTCACTTCATATACTTACCATGGAATGAGGCAGAAATTAACAGCACCAAGCTGGACTTTTACCGCATTGCCCACTTTCCTCATGTCATAGGGTGTGTAGATGGGACACACATTCAAATATGCCCCCCTGCTAATCTGGAACACATTTTCCGCAACAGGAAGTGTACCCACTCACTCAACATACAGGTTGTTTGTGATGCCCATTATGTCATCAAGGACATCGTAGCTAAGTTTCCTGGCAGTACCCATGACTCATACATTTTTAGGCATAGTGGGATACATCAACGCCTGGAACGTGGGGAATTTGGAGACGGTTACCTCCTAGGTAGAGCCACAGACACTTGCAGACATACACACAGGTCACTGTGCACGACAATCTGGACTTCCTAACCGTGTACTTTTGTGCCCAACAGGTGACAGTGCATATGCTCTCAGGCCTTGGATCATGACTCCGTTTTTAACACCCAGAACTGAATCAGAGAGGCAATACAACAGTGCGCATAAGAGGACCAGGAACCTGATCGAGCGCACCTTCGGACTGCTGAAGGCAAGATTCAGATGCCTCCACCGCAGTGGAGGCGCCCTCCAATACACCCCCATTACCGCTTTCAAAATTGTGGTCGCATGCGCCATCCTCCACAACATAGCCACCCGACGAGGGCTACCTCTCACCCCTGCAGACCCAGATCCTGATGATGAAGAGCAAGAACAACCACATCGCCATCATGGGGATAGGAGTCTAGCTAATCAAGGCAGACTGAGACGGGACCACATTGCAACGCAATATTTTGGACGGTACGTGTCAACTCCCACCATACTCACCTATTAACCATTTGTTAAGTGGAACAAAAATAACTGTTTTATTAATGTCATGAAGAAACTATATACAAGTTGAAATTGTCCATGGGCAGGAAAATGCCAACCAGTCATGTGGCACATTAACGCCATGTGCCACATTAATCTGTCCTGGCTGTTATCTATGATCTCCTGCCCCTCCTGCCAGCCTGGCTGGTCCCTGCTGCGTCCATGGTGCTGTGCCTACCACTCCTCAGCACCCTACTGTCAGTGGCAGAGACACTGCTCACTGTTGAGCCCTCCTCCCAGGTGTATTTGTTAACTTCCTGGCTGTGATGTCATCATCATGTGCCAGGAAGTGTTTCCAGAGTGTTCTGGTATGCTTTCTGGAGTGTTCTGCTGCACCTGCAAGCAATTTTGAAGGTAATCGCAATTTGCGACACCCACTCGCTAATTGCGAGTTCGTTTTATGCACACTCGCAAACAGCGACCTCGCAAACTGCGGACTCGCACACAGCGTTGCGAGTCCGGCTGCGAGTCGCAAAATCGGATCGCTTTTTTTTCTGACATTCCAATTTGCGACTCGCATTTTGCGAGTCGCATCAACTCGCAAAATGCGAGTCGCAATTTTTATTTTTGCTACATCTGGCCCTTAATTCTTTGTCGTCATTGTTTTTGTTCTATGTAAAAATGATCTACAGCTTTGATTTATTGACCACTTGGCCACCATGCTGGTTATTTTGTCATAACTGCTGCGACTTTTAGAGTTTTTCGAAAAGTGGGCCAGATGTAGGTAGTTCCGATTTTGCGGATCGGAAAGTGCGAGTCAGTGCGACTCGCAATATCCGATTCTCAAAATCGGATGCAGAACGGTGTCTCAGATACCGTCTGCAATTCGCTATGGGGTCGCAAAGACCCACCTCATTAATAATAATGAGGTGGGTTGCATTTTGCGACCCCATAGCGAGTCCCTGCACTCACAGGAATGGTGGCATGCTGAAGACAGCAGACCTCCATGTCTGTGACTGCTTTTTAAATAAAGCATTTTTTTTTTTTTCAGCCCATTTTCCTTAATGGAAAACGAGCTGCAAAATAAAAAAAATACTGAAACCATTTGGTTTCGTTTTTTCAGAGTAGGCCGTGGTCCATTGGACCACGGGCTGCTCTGAAAAAACATTTTGGGCAACATTCACAAAGGGGAAGGGGTCCCATGGGGACCCCTTCCCTTTTGCGAATGGGTTACCACCAGTGTGACACTGGTGGTAACTGCGAATTGCTTTGCGACCGCATTCGCGGTCACAAAGCAATTTTGCATAGCGATGCGAGTCATCCCTTCCTATTTGGGAGTCGCATTCAAAATTTGCAAGTCGGTACCGACTCGCAAACTGTGAATGTGCATCGCGATGGGCATTTTGCGATTTTCGCAGTTTGCACCATGCAAAATGCTTGCTACATCTGGCCCAGTGTTCGGTGTTCTGCCTTGAACTGCAAAACTGTTGGTGTGTTTCAAGGGATAAATAATGTCCTTTCATATGCTTGGAATGTCCTGTGTGGTATGTTTGGCTGAAAATGAAGTTATTCATCTGTATACTGATTGAAAATCATTTTAGCCAGAAAGCAATCCTGTTTCACGCCTGGATTTGACTAAAATGACCTTGATAACTGGCTATTTACTCAGTAGCAGATTAATGCAGTGGAGGAGACAAAGAAGGCCTTTAGAAGTCTCTCTAGCTGATTGTCTATGTGTCTTGGTTTCAGGGTTCCTACTGATGATCTCTCTTTACTATTTCAGTGGTTCAAAGGCGTTTGAAAAAAAGTTCTGAATTAGAGTTTGCAAAAAACTGTTGTCAACTGGAGATAACCCAAGTCTGAAACTTCCGTGAACAATACACTGTTCCACTCTAACTATGCGCTATTTTGTTTTTTCAAAACAAAGACTCTTTAGGTTACCACTTGATTTCTGTTAAAAACATTTTTCTCTTTTTCTTCTGCAGTATTATGTAGTGCTTCCACTGAGTCATGTCTTCTCCATATTTTGTATCACTCAGTATATTAGATGAGGAACGCAATGGGCACAAAAACATGATACAGGTTCAATAGCTTTCATTTTGGCTGTCATTCCGTAATTATAGTTGTGAAGAAGGGTTTTCTTTTAATAAAGAACCTTTTTGGAATCTGTTTCATTGCTGATCCAATAATCTTTGTATTTTGTGCAACTCTTTTGTCAGGGGATCCTTATTCTGACATGAATTTCATACCATTGGGTTCAATATGGCAGAAGAATTTTTTTCAAGGTCATTTGTATTACCCATTGCATAGTCCGTGCGTTCGATGAAATAGATGTGAAGGTCTTTTTGTTAATCCTTTTTTTTTTTTTAAAGTAATTTTCTTTTTTAATCTGTACAAGGTGTCTACCTACATAAAGTTTGCTTCAAATAATTGTTACCAGTCAAAGTAAACAGATCTATTTTATTCCCAGCTGGCAGAACTGAGATGAACATTGGTTGTGTTCTGAGGACTGTATCATGATGTTAGTATAGACTTTTATGCCGTTCCAATATTAAGTCTGACTTAACCATACCTACTGCTTCATCCATATACTTCAAGGAAGCCTAATATCTTCACATTTCTTGCGCTACAGATTAGTATAAAATGATCTTTGCAGATGTAGAGCAGTAGGTTGTCTTTGACTAAGGAAAGTGTGTATCTTAAACTTGTGAATACAGATAAACAGAATTAACACTGTGTCTCCAAAATTCCTCAGCAACCTACATTAGACAAAAGGAACGTCTTATCTTTAGTTCTTTCTTAGTGCTTTTAAATATATTCATTTCAGCAGACTAAGGGACTGATTTAGGGGGTCATTCCAACCCTGGCGGTCGGTGTTAAAGCGGCGGCCAACCCGCAAACAGTCATGCGGCCAAAAAAAATGGAATTCTGACCCTGGCGGGAACCGCCAACACAGACCGCCACTTTAACACTCCGACCGCCACGGCGGTACAGACAAGCAGCGCGGCGGTCACCGCCAACAGACAGGCGGCAGACAATGTACCGCCCACCCTATCACAACTCACCAATCCGCAACCTTTTCCGGGGCGGGAGCCCCGCCGATAAAAACACGGCGGAAACAGACTACTAACGGGAAAACGCTCACCCTACACACTCCACGAGGAATCTGGACAGCATGGAACCAGAACTACACATCCTACCAGCAATTGTCTACCTGCTCCTCTACCAGGAGCACGAACGCTGGCGCAGAAGACAACAGTGAGTACTGCACCTTCGACACAGGGGAGGGGGGAGGAGAAAAGAATACGGCCACACACATACGCGACACCCCCCCCCAACTACCTACACACCAATGCAGAGCAACAACTCAGAGTGACACCCCCCAAACCCCCCGGAAGAATGCAAAGACAAAATAATATGTTATTGGAATTCAAATATATTGCAAGGCTAAGTAAATAAGTAAGTCAAACATCCCATAACTATATACACATATGTAAATTGTCCCGTCAAAATTGGCTTTCTGTCATTGTACGTGGGCCAATGGTCCTCAACACATGGGCAAAGCCCACACATGAGACCCGAATCCATTGGAGAGAACACTGCAGGGGCATCAGATAGGAAAACTACAGGCACCTCAGGGGGAAGGGAAGGGGGGGCACCTCAGCCACATGAGTCCTCGACGCCAGATCCACGAGGGGCCTCCACGGCCACTGTTCAATCCTGGGGAGTGCAAAGCCAAAGTCTCTCAAGTCTCTACAGTGGGTGGCTTGCCCACTGTGCCATCCTGGGGAGTGCAAAGCCACAGTCTCTCAAGTCTCTACAGTGGGTGGCTTGCCCACTGTGCCATCATGGGGAGTGCAAAGCCACAGTCTCTCAAGTCTCTACAGTGGGTGGCTTGCCCACTGTGCCATCCTGGGGATTGCAAAGCCACAGTCTCTCAAGTGGATGACAGACTCCAGCGGAACTGGAGGACTCTTGGTGCCCAGAGTGTATCGTGCAGCCCTGTCCGACACTGATCCGGGCCTGCCCCTTCTGCCAATGTGTCAGCGGTGCTTGAGTTGAAGGGCCCAGCGGAGCGGTGCAGAGACGGCGGTGCCCAGCGGAGCGGTGCTTGAGATGAAGGGCCCAGCGGAGCGGTGCAGAGACGGCGGTGCCCAGCGGAGCGGTGCTTGAGATGAAGGGCCCAGCGGAGCGGTGCTTGAGATGAAGGGCCCAGCAGGGCGGTGCAGAGACGGCGGTGCCCAGCGGAGCAGTGCTTGAGATGAAGGGCCCAGCGGAGCGGTGCTAGAGTTGAAGGGCCCAGCGGAGCAGTGCAGAGACGGCGGTGCCTAGCGGAGCAGTGCTTGAGATGAAGGGCCCAGCGGAGCGGTGCTAGAGTTGAAGGGCCCAGCGGAGCGGTGCAGAGACGGCGGTGCCCAGCGGAGTGGTGCTTGAGATGAAGGGCCCAGCGGAGCGGTGCTTGAGATGAAGGGCCCAGCTCAGCGGTGCAGAGACGACGGTGCCCAGCGGAGCGGTGCTAGAGTTGAAGGGCCCTGCGGAGCGGTGCAGAGACGGCGGTGCCCAGCGGAGCGGTGCTTGAGATGAAGGGCCCAGCGGAGCGGTACTTGAGAGGAAGTGCCCAGCGGAGCGGTCTTTGAGAGGAAGTGCTCAGCGGAGCGGTGCTTGTCTTGAAGTGCCCTGTTCAGCGGTTCTTGTCTTGAAGGGCCCTGTTCAGCGGTGCTTGTCTTGAAGGGCCCTGTTCAGCGGTTCTTGTCTTGAAGGGCCCTTTTCAGCGGTGCTTGTCTTGAAGGGCCCTGTTCAGCGGTTCTTGTCTTGAAGGGCCCTGTTCAGCGGTTCTTGAGACGGCGGTGCCCTGTTCAGTGGTGCTTCTCTTGAAGGGCCCTGTTCAGCGGTGCTTGAGACGGCGGTGCCCTGTTCAGCGGTTCTTCACATGTGTCTCCAGGGCACCAGATCCGGCCAATATATGGTGTTCACTCGCCATCCGACTTCTCGCTTGCGGGGCCCTCCTGTGCTGGTGTCCCGTGCCCGTGGGTGTCCTCCTTCACCACCGGAATGGGGCTGGTGGGGCCCTCCTGGGCAGCTCACCTGCTGCCGGACTTGTCGGCCGTGCTGCCCTTGCCATCCTTGCCTGATCCTCTGTGGCCCTTGCCTCCCTTTGGAGATGTGCCAGGTGGCACCCCACTCCCTGACGGTGCCAGGGTGGTGCCTGTGGAGGCTGCCGTCTCTGTCCTCTCGCGCCGGCCCTTGCCTTTTTTGGATTTTTTCCCAGGTGGTGGGCTGGCTGCCCCTTTGCTGCTGGCCGATGTAGCTGCCCTCGAAGGTGGTGGACTCCAATATCCCTGGACTATGGTCCTTGTAGGTCCAGAGGTTGTGGTGGCTGAGGTGCAGATTGGACTTTTACGAGATGGAGGGGGTGGGTCAGGTGATGGAAAGAGGTTAATTTTGGAGAGGAAAAACTTTTTAGGAGCAATGGGAAGGGTAGGTGCAGTGGGTATGGGAGTGGAGGAAGAGGATGTGGTTATAGGAGAGTCAAGTGTGCTGTCTTTGGGTGCAGGTGCTTGTGACGGAGGCTGTCATGAGGTGGATGGCTGTTGGGTGGGTGGCTGCCTGCGTTTGTGTGGTTTGGAAGAGGGGGTGACAGACACACTGGGAGGGGACACAGGGGACGTGTAAATGGCAGTGGGGGTGGTGACTGCCCGTGTGCGGAGTGTTCTGGTGGGTGTGCTGGTGATGGACATAGTGGCTGATGAAGTGGTGCATGCAAGTGTGAGTGGAGACGTCACAGGGAGGGAGGAGGAAGACGAGGAGGAGGGGGACACAGAGGAGGCAGTGGCTGTTGGCATGTCTGCATGAGGATGTTGCTTGTGTGAATGCTTGTGGGATGTGTGGTGCTTATGTTTGGATGAGCTGACCTTGGGTGTTGAGGTGTGTGCAGGCTGGTCTGTAGGTGTGTCTGGGATAGGCAGAGGAACAGGGGAGTGGGACTGGGACTGGGTGGAGGGAGTTGGAGGAGGGAGGCAGGGAGGCAGGAGACAGGGACAATGGCTGCCGTCAGTGCTGAGGCCAGGGCATTGAACGATCGCCGATGGGCAGCCTGACCCGAATGAATGCCTCCAGGTATGCATTGCTCCGATGCACCTCCCTTTCCACCCCCTGGATGGCATTCAAAAGGGTAGACTGCCCAACAATGAGTGTCCGGAGGAGGTCAATGACCTCCTCACTGAGGGCAGCAGGGGTAACTGGGGCAGGGCCTGAGGAGCCTGGGGTGAAGGAGATGCCCGCCTTGGTGTGCGAGCGGGCACGGGGCGAACGCTGAGGGGCTGCTTGGAGGGCGGAGCTGGTGCGCTGGGTGGCGGCTGTACCTGTTGTTGCGGTGGGCACAGATGTTGCCGCCACCACAAGGGAGCTCCCTTCCGAGGACGTGTCGGTGTCGCTGATGTCTCCACGTGTCCCCATTGTGGAGCCCCCCTCTCCCTCCGTCTCACTGGTGAAATCAGAGTCCGTTGCATGGCCCTCCGGGGCCATGTGAGATGCAGCTCCCTCGTGCTCCAATGCCACTTCTCCCCGCCAGATGATGCTAATGCACACATGAACAGGAAGAGCAGACCAAAAAAGGGGGGGGGGGAAAGACATGTTGAGTGCATGCATTGGCAACACAGTTGGCGGAGAGGACAGACACAGAAGCCCCCTGTACTACGCCGCGCACTTGGGGTACACTACTCAATCAGTGAGACTTGGCCTACAAGCCAATGGACGACATCTGCGCACATAGGTGACACAAGGCCATGGATAGCTGTACTTGGCACCCTACAGAGGTGGAGGGCGGGGGCACAGGGCCATGCCTTATAGAGGGGACTAGCCTACAGAAATCGCCCTGGCCTAGGGATGCCCACATCCCTCCTCCCCCACCCAGACACCTCCACTGCACGCTAAGATAGCAGAATGTGCTTGTACTCACCCCCTTGTGTCTGCTGTGATGTCCTCACGTGCCCATCCAAATCTGGGTAGGCCACTGCCAGGATCCGAGACATCAGGGGGGTCAATTGACGAGTGGCACCCCTCCTACGTTGGGAGGCCATCCCCAGCAGAGCCTCAGCAGTCTTTCTGCTCCCGCGGCGGATGTCCTCCCACCTCTTGCGGCAGTGGGTGCCCCGTCTGTTGTGGACCCCCAGGGTCCGGACATCCTTGGCGATGGCACGCCAAATGTCGACTTTCTGATGGGCGCTGACCTATGTGACACGTACAGGGAGAGAAAATACAATATCATCATTTTCTGCATGCTCGATGTGAGTGTCCCCCCATCCCCACCCTTGCCATGTGGCACATGCTCTCATCTGTCGTTTGATGCATGCCTCATACGCTCCCCTCCGCACCATTGTTCATTCACCCCACTCAACCCAGGCATTGCCCACAAAGCATGGTCCCAGTGTACTAACCTGTTGGTCTGGAGGACCGTAGAGTAGCGCACACTGGGGGAGGACCCCATCCACGAGTTTCTCCAATTCTTCTGAAGTGAAGGCAGGGGCCCTTTCCCCAGTCGCAGCAGCCATTGTCTCTTCCAGACCGAGGTCACAGCAGCACTTGCAGTATAGGTCCTCTCCTGTGGATGATCAGGTCTCGAGTGATTAAGCTGATTGAAAATGGCGGTCACGCCCGCGGCGGTGCGTACCGCGGCGGTGCGTACCAGGACCGCCGGCGCACTTCGTCATTGGCTCCAGAAACCCATAGGGTTCTATGTTAACCAATGCGGCTTTGCGCCGCGGTCTTCGACCGCCTACTGCCACGGTGTGCCAAACCAGCGCATTTACCTCACATCCCATTGTCGCACTTCACAGGTCAGGCAGCCGCCATTTCAAGTGCCCACATGGCTTAATTTCTACTGCGTCACACAGGCCTAGGCCTTGCATTGCCACTCATACAAGCCATTCAATGCATAGCGAATCGTGTACTGTGCAATCTGTGGGAACGTACCTGTGGTTTGCTTGACTCTGTGCTCCATGTTGTCCTTCCTAGGCACCGTCCGCTGGGACTTGCGAGGAGATGGAGGAATGTTCCCGTGTACAGACCGCTGGTGGACCTGTCGACAATGGAAGAAAGACATGTCATACTGACATACAGACTAGACCGAGCCACTATACAGGAACTGTGTGCCCAGCTGGAGCCAGACCTGATGCACCCATTCGCCAACCCACAGGGATTCCCCCTCTGGTGCAGGTGCTGTCAGTACTCCATTTTTTGGCAAGTGGATCATTCCAAACAACAGTGGCCATTTCATCAGGGATGTCTCAGCCTATGTTTTCTAAGGTTTTGTCCAGAGTGTTGTCTGCCGTGATGAAATACATGTGGAGCTACATTGTTTTCCCTGAGGTGGGCGATTTGGCTACAGTGAAGGGTGATTTCTATGCCCTTGGACATATTCCCAACATCATTGGTGCCATTGATGGGACCCATGTGGCTTTGGTTCCCCCCAGTGAAAGTGAGCAGGTGTACAGGAACAGAAAAAGTTATCATTCGATGAATGTCCAGGTGGTCTGTTTGGCTGACGAGTACATCTCCCATGTAAATGCCAAGTTCCCTGGGTCAGTGCATGACGCGTACATCATGCGAAATAGCAGCATCCCTTATGTGATGGAACAGCTACAGAGACACCGTGTGTGGCTAATTGGTGACTCTGGTTACCCCAACCTGTCCTGGCTACTGACCCCAGTGAGGAATCCCAGGACCAGGGCAGAGGAACGGTACAATGAGGCCCATGGGCGGACTAGGAGGGTGATCGAGCGGACCTTCGGCCTCCTGAAGGCCAGGTTTAGGTGCATGCATATGACAGGTGGATCCCTAATGTACTCACCGAAGAAGGTGTGCCAGATCATCGTGGCCTGCTGTATGCTTCACAACCTGCCTTTGCGACGCCAGGTGCCTTTCCTGTAGGAGGATGGTCCAGAGGGTGGTGTTGTGGCAGCTGTGGAGCCTGTGGAGAGTGAAGAGGAGGAAGACGACGGGGATGACACAGACAACAGGGACACAATGATACAACAGTATTTTCAATAGCACACAGGTACGAATCAACACCGCCATTTTACATGTACTTACAGTCTCCTGCCTCTCTACTGTCTGTGGTTCCCCCCAGATTATGTTAACTGAGTTGTGAATTTCCCTTCCGTTTTCAGAGATGTGGGCCCCACTGCGTGACCTCTGCTTTGTTTGCCCATGGACTACAGCTGTGTGACAGTGGTATGTTGTCATCACAATGTAACTGAAGATTTTGGCACCGTTATATCTAATACATTTGTTCAAAATACAAGCAGACTCCAGATATTTTTAGTGCAATAAGTGATTTTATTTAAGTGCTAAATTTAGGGACATGGTTGAAAATCGGTGATGGGTGATGGTGGAGTAATGTCCATGGCAGAGTCCAGATTTTCAGTCTCACAGGTGCATTGTCCATATGCCTGTGGAAGGATGGAGCAGGGGCAGTTTAAGGTTGGACAGGGTGACAATGTGGGACAGTGGGATGACATCAGGGGGTATCCTTTGCTGGCAGGGGTCTTGGCATCCTACTCTGTCTTCTTCCGAGATCTCAGGCCCCGCTTGCGGGGTGGTTCTTCTTCTGCAGGAGGTGGGGTTCTGGTGGCCTGTCGTTGTGTGGGGGCCTCCTGTCCACTAGCGCCAGCGGAGGTGGTAGCCTGTTCTTGGTCCATGCTAGTGACAGGGGCCCTTTGTGGTGCCACATGGTCCCGCAATGTGGTGACAATCTGGTTAAGAGCCACGACGATGGTCCCCATTGCGGAACTAATGGTTCGGAGTTCTTCCCTGAACCCCATGTACTGTTCCTCCTGCAGTACCTGGATCTCCTGGAACCTTGCCAGTACCGTAGCCATCGTCTCCTGGGAGCAGTGGTATGCTCCCATGATGGAGGAGAGGGCCTCGTGGAGAGTTGGTTCCCTGGGCCTGTCGCCCCCCTGTCGCACAGCAGCCCTCCCAGTTCCCCTGTTTCCCTGGGCCTCTGTCCCCTGGACCGTGTGCCCACTACCACTGCCCCCAGGTCCCTGTTGTTGTTGGGGTGGTGGGTCAACCTGGGTGCCCTGTAGTGGTGGACACACCGCTGATTGACGTGTCCTGGAGACAGAGGCATGGGCCCGCTGGGTGGGAGCTGTGCTGGTGTTCCCAGAGGGGGGTAGGTCTACTGTGGCGTGTGGCTGTGTGAGGGGAACCGACTGTCCCGAGGTCCCCGATGGGCCGGGCTGGTCATCTGGGTCCAGGGAGACAGAGCTGCTGTCATCACTGGGGGCCTCTTCTGGGGGTGGGATGGACATTTCTGGACCCTCCTGGGCGGTGTGGTGGCGTTCGGGTCCTGCAGGGGTATAAGAGTATGGTTATTGCTTCTGTGTGTGCCATAGTGTGCAATGGGTGGGTGGCCGTGTACCCCAGTGCTGGCATTCCCTTGTGGGGGCTGTTGTGACAGTGGCTTGTGGGGGAGATGGGTATGTGCAGTGGGCATGCTTTGGTGATGGGTGTCCATGCTTTGTGGACGCATGCAGGGCTAGGTGTTGGGATGGGTGGGTTGTGATGGTGAGCCATTTGCAAGGAGTTGGTGTGATGGGGGTGGGGGTGAGGGTGGGGGTATGATTTGGCATGCAGGTGGGGTGGGGGGAATGAAGTAGTGAAGATTTTAATTACCAGAGTCCATTCCTCTGCCTACTCCAGCGAGGCCCTCAGGATGCAGGATGTTCAAGACTTGCTCCTCCCATGCTGTAAATTCTGAGGAAGTAGGTGGGGGTCCGCCGCCAGTCTTCTGTACCTCGATGTTGTGCCTTGATACCATGGAACGCACCTTGCCCCGTAGGTCATTCCACCGCTTCCTGATATCGTCCCGATTTCGTGGATGCTGTCCCACAGCGTTGACCCTGTCCACTATTCTTTGCCATAGCTCCATCTTCCTGGCAATGGTGGTGTGCTGCACCTGTGTCCCGAAGAGCTGGGGCTCTACCCGAACTATTTCCTCCACCATGACCCTGAGTTCTGCGTCAGAAAACCTGGGGTGTCTTTGGGGTGCCACGGGGTGGTGTGGATGAGGTGTGGGGTGGGGTATGTGTTGTAGAGTGTTGTGAGTGTGATGGTGTGTGGTGTTTTGTGCGTGGATATTGTGTGGGTGATGTTGTGATTTGCCTCTGTGTGATGGTGTACTCTATTCTGTGCTGTCTCTC
Organism: Pleurodeles waltl; assembly: GCF_031143425.1. NCBI lineage: Eukaryota > Metazoa > Chordata > Amphibia > Caudata > Salamandridae > Pleurodeles > Pleurodeles waltl. The sequence goes on from NC_090447.1 coordinate 921,719,966, forward strand.
TCTGGCCTTCAGTCGCAATTGTGGTCGTAAGGGTTTGTGGGTGATGTGGGTGTGTTTTTTATATTGTATTGGGTGTGTGGGAGTGTTGTGTGTATGTGTCTCAGGTGTGTGTATTTTGAATTGTCCAATGTGGCAGTGTTTTGTAAAGGTGTGTGTATTTTGACCGCGGCGGTGTGTACCGCCAATGGAATACCGCGGTTGAAAGACCGCTGCGGGGATTTGTGGGTCGGAATGGAATGGGCGTATTTCTGTTGGCGTGGCGGTGGAGGTTTGGTCATCGCCAGTTTTTCGCTGGCCGTTGGTGTGGCGGACTTTTGTTGATGTCGGGTTTTTGGCGGTTTGCCAGTTGCGGGTCAGAATGACCGTGGCGGTTTACCGCGACCGCAGCGGTGTTATGGCGGTCTTCTGACCGGCGGTAAGCACCTTTTACTGCTGAGGTCAGAATGACCTCCTTAGTGTTTTGTGGATGGGTTACTCCATTACAAACATGGCAGATATCCTGTCTGCTGTATTATGATTTCCATAGGAAGTAAAAAAATCGTATTAGGGCGGACTGAATGGATATCCTTCGCATTTGAGATGAAGTAATCCTGTCTGCCAAACTCTAAATCTGGACATCAATTTGGAAAACAGATTGTTTTGGGAGCGAGAAACAGCAGTTTTGCAGAGGGAGAGGGCATAGAGAAAATGGATGGACTTTTGGTCCATACTAAAGAGTGTTTTTCAGTGAGATATTTTGCTCAAAGCAAAAAAAAGGGGAGGCCTCCTGTTGTTTCCTTCTGGATGGAATTTAATTCAGTTTATGTAGTTTCTTCTAACTATCTCATAGAAAGGTGATGACTCTTTCTGTGATTGTCGCCTCTCATCCTGGATTTTCTATTATTGCAGCAAAATGTGCAGCAAAAAACGTTTCTAACGTTCCTTTTATACTCCTTTTATAGTCGACATTGGAGGCTGATATGATCCAATAAATCTCTAACCTTCAGTTTAAAGGTGCAATTGTTGCTAGTGGTGTTTCCCAATTTCTTCCTAAGTTGTTTTGTTTGTAGACGAGTTTTTTGTGAGTTCAGTCGTAGACCTTCTTTGTTCATTTTACTCAAAATCTCCCACAATCATTGTTAACAGGTTTTGGCTTGTTCCTATCTTTGTTCTATAAATCTTTCTGTTTTTATGGTGTACAGATTTTGAGGATCTTCATTGATGTTCATTGATTGAAGATATTTAGAGCGTGTTAGATGACTGGCCAATGAATGGGCTTTTCCGTCATGGAGCAGTGAGCTTTGTTAACAGATCAGGTTGCCTTCCCTATCTTCTACATGCTTGATTTGATGTGGCTGGGGATAGGCAGGTTGGATAGCGCTCAAGCTGAAATATTTTAGTAGTTAATGCCTCGTTTAGAATTATTGTTCTTGCATGACCTAACGGACCTCGGGGTTGCCTGCCATGGAAATATTTCCTACTATACTGCTAGAGAGTTTTCAGGCCCAGGGATTTTCTGGTCATGCTTGATCATTGCAAGAACATGATGCAATTCTTCCAGACCTTGTGTTTTACTTATTATTTCTTAATTTATTAGTATAGGTAGACTGATGGCATTTGATTCTGGCTATTTTGATTTGCTTTTAATTTCCTGAATTAATTTTGCTTTGTACATTGTATATTTTGTTCTTACACATGAGACGTGTTTCAATGTATACACTAAAGTCCTCATGATTTTTCTTTTCCAGAACCTAACCGCTGTCCCAACCGAACTCTTCATTTTTTCTATTGTTCCAAGCCCACTTAATTGATCATTTGCTAGGTTTTTTCATGTTCATTGATAGATTGTTCCAGACCGCTCAGCTTTCCTTTTTATCTCCTGCATATCCATGGACTCTCTGTGGATTTGTTGCCAGGCATTTCATTTTACCTAATACAACGTATCTGAGAATGCCCCATTGAAAGAACAGTTAATTTGTCTAGGAATATAAAGTGATGAGTTGATTTTTAACAGTTTTGGTTGGAAAAGGAAGCAAGGAGATTGGGCGGAGGTTGTGTAGTACCGTGATATCCACTGGTATTGGTTTTTTTTAACAAAAGCACCAAAAGAGCTTTTACCATACAATGGGAATATCTGCTGAAGCTAATGCTGCATTACAAAGCATCATTAACGCAGGTGTAAAAAAACTGAAGAGGTTACGATAACAGGGATTAATAGATGAGCTGGATTTGAATGAGCTGCAAAAACATATGCCTTTTGGGAGGCCTTCCTCTTAGTTGTCTAACCACAGTCTACATGTAGCGTTTTCTCAAGAGCTTTGAAATGGCACTTACAAATACTAAATGCTGGTGTGTATCAAGGAGCAGAGGGTTTAGTGTGTTTATGCTTAATAGATTTAAGTGATGATGCCTTGTCAGGAGAATTAGTGATCGAGAAAGCAAACTTATTTATGCTGTGTTTCGTAGAAGATCCAAGATAAAAAAGAGGGAAGTAAGAAAAAAGGCATTATCAAGTGATGGTACTTTAGACAATTGTTATGTAACTTTAGAGATATAGACAGATGAAGCAGTAGGCATTGAGTTGGTCCAAGACGATGTAAAGGTTCACTAATTGGTCAGTCCAAGGGAAGAGAACGGCAGTGGATACATTATTATTAGGACTGTCAGCACAATCGGGTCAAGAATATGACCACCAAAGTAGGTAGGTGAAACCAAATAGTTGTGATACCACCGCTGCCCAGCTGGATTCTAAAAGAGAAGCTGCAGGTATTCTAACCAAACATTAACATCCCCAGAATGCTACACTACAAAGATTTATGTACATATGGAGCATGTATATTGATCAACATAGGACTAAAATGAGTTGGCCAGCAGTCTAATGCTCTAGAGAAAGAGTAGAATGGTCAAAATGGGATTTGGAACAGAAGCATTTCAGAAAAATTGGGAGGAATACGAAGAATGAGGTAGTCCTATAGAGTCTCTTGGAAAATAATTGTAATGCATTTACTTATCTTTGCTATGTTTGCCAAATTAATCATTTTAATGATAGGAATCAATGACGTTTCAATATCTGATAACAGAGCTGCCATGCAACTGAGATGCCACAATTAAGCATTTGTAATGGTATTACACAGGTGTGTCATGGGGGTTAAGTAGCAGACTGCTTAAAAGCTGATGAGTGAGTAAAGTACAATGGGTCGAATAGACTTGTATGTGCCTGGGTTGCATGAATGGTAGAAACTACACAGTTATGCAATTATGAGGGCTTATCAGGAATTGACATAATCACGAAGGATTGAGTGCAAATAGCTCTTCACAGATATAGGTGATTTGCAATTATTCGGAGCAAAGTTTAGGACCACTGGCCTCAGTAGAGTGCCATGGATGAGCACAGGTAAGCCTACTGTAAAGGTGCCGAACCAGTGTCATGTGCCCTGAGCACACCAGTTGTGTGCCTCTGCTACAGGTCTGCTTCAGCCTCTGTCTGATGAAGCCTTTTCAGAAATTAAATAAGGGTGCGTGAGCTGTCCAGTGCCTCCTAACAAGACATCACTTCCTCCAATCACTGCTGTAAAATCGCAGGTTGCTTCAGTCAAATCAAAAAGATGGAGCCCAGGGTCATCTAGGTCGGGTCACCTATCCAGGGATTCCAACAACCAGGAAATTTAAACAAAGCAATAGGTATGGCTTTGGCCAGAAGCGTTTTGACAATTCTTTTGTCATGGTTCTGCAAAACTTCATTGTTTGGGAAGATACTATGCCATCATTAAATATAAAAAAAATAAAATGCAAAAGTATTAATCTTGTCACCAAAGAAGTACACATTACCATGGTCCACCTGGCACTGAATGTACTACCTTGTGTGTGGATCTGATCCCCGTAAAAGTGCTGCATTCTGTAAATCATAAAGTCAGTCAATGACTGAAGTGGGCTAACATTATCCTTGGATGCATACTGGAGTATGTGAAAGAAACATGTGAATGTCACAGTCACAAACTAATAGATGAAGTCTGGTTGAAAACCCTTATAAGTAACTATGCTATACCTACTTTTAGTAAAATCTAAATGTCTTGGCTAGCACATACCTAAACAAACATTTGCAATGCAATGGGTCTTGCATTTGCTCGAGGTAGAGCTATTAGCATTGTAAACTCCTAAGCAGACTTTTTTTGCCACATAAGCTTAAAATGAAAAGTAACACATTTTCACATAAGCGAGCCCATGGCCACCATGACACACAAAAGGAAACACAAGTTTGCTCACAGTGAAACATATCACCAAAAGTGTAATTATCCATGTAACTGGCAAAAGAGCAATTATCTGTGTAACAGGGTTGATGTTGTGCAAAGTGCTTGACTACTGACCAGCGAGATCGCTATACATAGGAAATAAAAATAAAAAGTAGCCCAGAAGCCATTCAGAAAACATGGAGCCTCATATATTTTCGGTAGTTTACAGGTGCTCTCGAGGAGGACTAAACACCGGAAAAGGCATGACGTATACATGCCTTTCACTAATGAAATCAAACGAATTTTAAAAGGCAAGCCCACAAACCAACTAAACTGATGGCCATGACATGGGTGTGGTTAAAAGCCCAAAGAGAAATTACAACATGGACAGAGCGCTTGCGCGCACGACCCTAAAAAGCTATAGGTCCATCATTGGCTGATAGCGTTACCTTTAAGAAAGAAGGCAAGCGAGAAGGAATATAAGGAAGGAAGTCAAAATGGAAAACTAGAGGGAAGAAGAAAACAGAGAAATAACAAAAAAGAAAGAAAAGAAAGAAAGAAAGAAAGAAAGAAAGAAAGAAAGAAAGAAAGAAAGAAAGAAAGAAAGAATGAAAGAGCAGGCAAAAAGGAAGAAAGAGGCAGAAGAAAGAAAGAAAGGCAAAAAGAAAGAAGGGAATGAAAAAGGCAGAAAAGAAATAAATAAAACAAAAATAAAGAAGAAAAGGAAGAAGGTGAAAACAGAAAGACAGAAAGGCAAAAAAGACAAAAACAAAAAATAAAATAGCATAAATAAGCCAAAAAAAGAAAGAAGGAAAGAAACAAAAACTAAAAAAGGGCAAAGAGAAAGAATGAAAAAAGGATGAAGGAAAGGATGAAAGAAAGAAAGAAAGAAAGAAAGATGTAACAAGGATAGATGACCAAAAATCAACTAGGAAAGAAAGAGGGAGAATAGAAATAAGGAAAAAAGGCAACAAAGAAAGAAAGAAGGAAAGGAAAGGAAAGGAAAGGAAAGGAAAGGAAAGGAAAGGAAAGGAAAGGAAAGGAAAGGAAAGGAAAGGAAAGGAAAGGAAAAAGGCAAAAAAGGGAGGGAGAAAGAAAGAAAGAATGAAAGAAGGCGAAAGAGACAAGGAAAAGTGGAAGAAAGAAAGAAAGAAAGAAAGAAAGAAAGAAAGAAAGAAAGAAAGAAAGAAAGAAAGAAGGAAAGAAAGAAAGTTGTCAAAACAGAAAAAGAAAGAAAGAGAAAAAAGAAAAAAGGCACAAACGAAAGAAAGGAAGAAAGGAGTGGAAGAAGGAAAGCAAAAGGAAATGGCAAAAAAGGAAGAGGGGAAAGGAGGATTGCAGAAAAGAAATAAGAAAAAAAATAAAGGCTAAAAAAGAGCAAAAGAAGGAAACAGGCAAAAAAGAAAGAAAAAATGAAAAAGGGGAACAAATAAACAAAGAAAGGAACAAAGAAAAAAGGGAAAGTAAAAAAGGAAGAAAATAAAGGAAGTAAAGAAGATGGAATGAAGAAAAGGGATACTAGTCTAAAATACTAAATAGTGACATCTAAATTACACCCACCTATGTTTAGATAAAGCTGTTATAGGTGTGCTGCAAATTAAACATGATAAAGTTTGGTTTTCTTCCTGGGAAAAGCTTAGTAAAGAACCACTGGGGAAACAGACTAGAGAAACACAATATGGTATACTGTGAAATAGAAGCAGTCCACTTCAAAAGTAATTTACAACAGCATTGAAAGCAGACAGGAACTAATAAAGCTGGAATGTGCTCTGCGCTCAATTCACATGCGTTCTACTATAACATCAGACAATACTTACACTAAAGTGAACTACATTGTGTGGGAATGTCCACTCTGTGAAAAAGAAAAATGCAGTCACTCAAAGTGACCTTAACCAGAGGCTTTAGTTGGCTGATCCTTTGCCCCATGATGTATGCTGTAGTGGAGGAAACAAAATGGGAATGACACAACAACAAAGCAGTGGGTGAAAAGAGGCGTCTGAAAGTCCCATTAAGTAAGTATATTACACATATTATGTTTGTAAAATCAAAAAGTCTTGCCTAATGCTAGACCAAAAATTAAACTAAACAACTCAGAGGAAATATGAATAAAATAAAAAAAATAACATGTATGTGTTCATTTGCACTAGTGTAATGCAACAGGTTAAAATAAACAGCCTTGGCTCAAGCAAGACCAACTACAAGAAAATAAGAGAGAATGGGGAAATAAAATCGCTTCAAAAGAAGGTGACTTAAGGAACTGCTGAGACGTGGCAGAGAGAACTTCGCTCTCTGTTCTCTCTGTTACATTCTCTTTTCATCTGCACCAGCCGTGGCCTTACGAGAGCTCCTCAAAAGTGTAGGGGGATGTGGAAGGAGCGCACTGCCTGGCTATGAGATGCTCCTCCCCACTTCCAATCTTTGTCATTCTTAGGGAGTACTTAGATTGCCCTGTGCATTTCTTTTAATTGTTAAACTATTTCGTATTTGATGTATTGTATATTATGGCCCTCATTATAACTTTGGCGGTCTCTGAGCGAGACCGCCAAATCCACGGGCGCCAGAAGGCCACCACTGCTGATGGTCTTACACCTGCCATATAATGGGTACTGATGGATTTCTGCCACACTTTGGGCGGATATCCGGCAGTTGCCATGCTGGCAGGTGTTGGCACACTGGCATTGCTACCACCTGCACCACCCCTCCAGAAGGGCGCCACCAGCCATAGTAAGACCATTAATATGGCCTGACTGTGTCCTGCTGGTGGGGCACTGCCAGTGGTGGCAGTGCCCCTTCCCTGACGGATGACCTCCTCGCAGGACAAGTTAAGTCAGGCGTCCAACAGGAGAGGGGGTGGGAGAGTGGGGGTTGTTGTGTCTGAGTGTGTGGTGTCTGCGTGTTTGTATGCATGTGTGTGTGCATGTCTGAATGCGACTGTGAGTGTTGTGGTGTATGTGTGTGAGTGAATGCATGAATGAATGTTGGAGTGAGTGCATGTCTGCATGTCAGTGTGTATGGTGCGAGGATGCGTGTTTGGATGTTTGTGTTTATGCGTGCCAGAATGTGTGTGAGTATGTGTAAGTGAATGCGTGGATCGATGTGTGTGAGTGAATGCGTGTATGGATGAGTGTGAGTGGATGCATGTCTGGATGTGTAGGTGAGTAGGTGTATGTATTGTGCGTGAGGGTGTCTGTGTGCATGTTTGCGGGAGGGGGCTCTATGTGTAGGGGAGTGGGGGGCTCTATGTGAGTGAGGTTTGGGGGGCTATGTGTGTAGGGGGTGAGGGGTACAGCCTGTTGGCGGTGATACCGCCACATTAACGGGTCATAATGACCCCCTATATGATAAAGAAACAAAGTAACTAAGAGCCTGCTTAAAAACTGGTGCTTTAGGAAATTGTTTATTATTCCCATATACTATTTCCTTTTCATTGAAACAGGCAAACTGCAAGAAGTTCTATGTCTATAGTTTTAAAGCACAACATCTACACCAAGTTGCCTCATACAAACACCATGTGCTAAGGAGCATATTTATCAAAGAGTTGCATCACCCTTGCACCAGGCAATGGTGCAAAAGAGCAAAGCAACTCTTAAGTTAGATTTATCAAGCCATACAGGGTCACCTGAAGTGGCCTTGTGTGGCTTGAAAAATCTAGAGTAACACAATTAGAGTAATGCTACTCTCCTGGGAAGCCTGTGTGTTCCCATCCAGCTACCCATGGATTTTTAACATTACCAGATTTACCATTACAAGTAGACCTGGCAATTTGTCAAAATTCTACGCCTCCCCAGGTAATGCAGAACGAGGAAAAATATATTTAATCCCCATTGCTATTTCCTCTTTTTACGTGTGCAGCATTCACCAGCAGAATTAGAAAGTGGAAAATGCCTCAGAGGATTGTTTATGTGCAGGAAGGAAGAAATAATCCTTACACTTCAGGCACCCATAGCGCAAGGGTGCCCACATTGGCGCGAGGCAGCACATTGTGTGTCAGAGCAGGGAAAAGACAGGAATGTGCCATGTTATGTTAAATATGGCATGCTCGTGCCCTTTACCCATCAAGCAGGGCAGCAAAGTGACTTGCACGCTGAGTGATTTTTACATAAATATGCCCCTAAATCTTGAAGAAAAGTTAGATATTTTTTTTAAACGTTTATGGTGACGAATGCTATATAATGTAATTTTCTTCTCAGCACCACATTGGTGCTCTTTGACCTAAATAGCAATCGGTATACTTTGATTGATGAGACAGAACTATTGCTGATAAGAAGGTTATTTCAAACCTGTCCTTGTTGATACATTAGTTGACACTGAATGCTAAGGGAAGCAGAATAAAAATGCATATATCAAAATGGCACTTGGTAGACCTATTTTGAAAATGCCACTGAGTTAATATAGTTGCAAAAGCGATATCTATACGAACAAATCAAATTCACTGTTTCCTGTTGCGTCATGACAGCAAGATTGCAATGCGGCCTATAATTTTAAAAGTTGTGAATAAAGTAAAAGCAGGTGTTACGTTTCTGTTAGGAAAAACGTTTCTGTTACTTATATAGCATTCTGTACACGCAAGATGCTTTTAGAAGCCTTCTGAAAGTATATTGTGTAGACCATGCGTTCATAGGACATCTTTGCTCGCACTGATGTCGAATACTCAAAAGCATTCTAAAAGCATTTCCTAATGATTCATATTGTTTAGAAGCATACATTGGTATTTCAACAGCTGTCAAAGTCTTCCTTTCCTATCAGTTTCTGGTTAAAATACAATACCCCTCCACTAATATCTCCAACTTTAAATATTTGGTTTAGTAGAAAAAGATTGTATTCGGCTATTTCCATTAGAGGTCTGCACAACAATATACACGCGCGTTTCATACCATAATATGTCGAGAGCGAATGCTATCCATCTAAAGAGTAACCTGGATCTAATATATTTATGTCCAGTTTGTTCAGATTTGACCTGGCCGAGCAAATTTGCAGTGGCTCGTTTATGCCAATGTAAGTGCAAAACGAAATGTGCCTCTCGTTAGTACAAGAACAACATTCTGTGCCACGCCATCAGGGAAACTGCCAGCTCAAGACTGGTATCGATGTTTTAAGTATTGATGAAAATGCTGGGACTCCTCTCAAATTAATTGTAAATCTCACATCAGTGCAGACTTACGACGTTCATCAATGGAAAATGTTTCCAGAAGTAGAAACGAGAGATTCACAGATTTGAAGATGTACACATAAAAATACCTTTGTGAATTCAATTTAACATAAGCCAATGTACGCATGCGCATGGGCTAAACCACTAACCATTGCAATTTGAAAATCATACCATCACTTCCCAGTCAGTCATGAAATCTTTTTTCGGCTACTAATTCGGTTATTAATAAGTGCAACAATACATACAATAAATACATAATAATGCAAATAAATAATTAAAAACGAGTCCACGATAACATTGCACAATTGTTCAAGCGCAGTAATTGCAAGAGGCATAGGATTGTCTGATTTTCAAAGCTGAACGAATAGAACCGATTACACCCTACAATTATTTTCCAGAGGGAGTTGTGTGATAAAAAGCATTTCCAGTTTGTACTTCCTAATATTCAGACCATTAAATAAAGGGCTGAGGAACAGTTTCCGGTGAAACCTATACAATGTGCAAACAACATTAAATGCGAAGCGCTTTATTCAGTTATATTCTCATTGACAAGCAGGGAGGTCTCAGGGAATGCTAAAAAATGCAACGTACTCAGTTTGGAACGCGATTAATAAAATTTGTATCAAACATTTCCAACAAACAATAGGTAAGGTTCATTGCGACTGACATTACTCAACTCCTCCTTTAGAGTGCAGTTCAAATCTGCTGGGCTTTTTATGCCCCGTCCGAACTTCCCTTTTAGTGACGGTCTGGCGACGCACACCGCAAGGCCACATCTAAAATGCCATGTAAAGCCAACCTATGTGGCTTTTCATTGCCATGTAGATACAGACTAGGGCAACGCAGCACAAGACGTTGCTTTGGCTCACCCCTCCTATGAGGAAGCATGGCATGGTGGGTGTTTCTACGTAACACCCATGGCATTTGACATACCAGATTTACAAGATTTTGTAAACCTGGAAATGCATCAAAAGCCTACGTCTTCCCAGCAGAGGCATAAGGGAGATGAAGCGAGGAGAAATACCTTTTTTTCTCCTCGTTTTTAGTTTTTCTGTGTGCTGCAGAAAGCAGCACACATAGAAAGAGGAAAACGCCTCTCATGATTGCTTTTGTGCCACTCATGATTGTTTTCTGAACAAAAACAATCATCCCTGCAAAGCAAACACTCCTGCACCATGGTGCAAGAGTGCCAGGCTTAGCGCATGACATCCCATTGTGCATGAGTGCAGGGGAAAAGGAAAAGAATGTGCAGTATCTCATAGATAGGGTGCATTCCTGCCTTTTTCTTTTGATGCATGGCAGTGCAGTAAGAATCCTTGCAGCCCTGCCCTGCGGCAAAACCTTATAAATGAGGCCCTGCATTATTAGGCCATTACCAATAGTTCACACATTACAAACCTTCACTATCCGGGTCCTTCTCAAGACAATATTAAACATGGTGTCCTTTCCTTTCCCTGATTTACAAATGATGTCAGCACAGATGAGTAGACACACCATTATAATCATTGTGATGTAATTCTTCAGACTTCGCAAAAACAGATTCAGTATTATTCTGTGCATGGTTGAGTCCTCTTTTCTTATTTTTCTCCTTCCTATGCAAGATGCGACAGAAAACACCTGTGAACGAAAAATACTCATACGTAACTCCAATAACTAACCATTAAAACATATTTATCAATGCATTACGAAATAATCAAACGATTCCATTATGTGGATTACAGCCTGGATAGGCATTCCTCTTCCTCGTCTTTATTTCAGTGAATTGCCATCACATCACTTAATTAATATTCCAGTTTCTAATTTTCTCTTACTACTGATCACCACATTGTTTTGACAATGAAAGAGATCAATACCTCACAAATATGATTGTCAAATTGGCCCCTTGTTCCGATGGCATTCCTGCCAATCTGTTCAGGGTGGCACCTTCTTCCTCTCAGTTCATTATCATCCCTGGGTATAAAAAGTGTTTGAGAGATCTACCAAGTTGCTATGGGTCCATTTATTTGATAGACTCAGCAGTTAAGTTGATGGGCAGGGTCATCTTGGAGAGGGCCCCGTCATGGGCAGAGGACAGTTCCATTCTTTCAGATTTACATTTTGGGTTTCTCTGGGGTCTAGGCACATGTGTCACAATGCCTAAATCGTTTATTGTCAATCAACATGTATACAGTAGTGAGACCTGGATCACTGTTTATTGCATTCTTGGATCTGTTCTCTGCCTTTGACAGAGTGAACAGATCTAAGTTGTGGTCAATTTTTCTGGATATGGGAATGGATTTAGACATTGTCTCTTCCCTTAGCGAGCTGCCCAGGGACATGATGGCAGTCTTTCGGTATAACTTGGATGGGTCCTGCACCACTTCCTTTCTTCTAAAGAGGTGGGTGAGGCATGAATGCATATTGACACAATTTGTGTTCACCTTCTATGTGAGATAAGCAGGTGAACTGTCCAAGAGCAGGTAGTCGCCAGATCCCCACATTGTTATACACAGCCGATACAGGTTTGCTAGTGAGAACTGCCCTGGGCCTTCAGACATTGCTTGACAGTTTTGTTACGTATATAACCAATCTCAACCTCTTAACCAACTATGGTAAGTCTCAGGTGATGGTATTGGGTCCTAGGGGGACCAAGTCCAGATTCTTTCATGTCCAGGGCCACAAGTTGTCCAGGGTCCAGAGTTATACATATCTAGACATAGTTTTCGATGACCAATCCTCCTGAGCCCCGTTGAAAAAACCTGAAAGATAATCCCTGTCTCCTTTTCAACAGGTGGTCTTTTCATTTTCCTGTAGAACTGGCGGTAAGCCACTGGGCGCATTGGTCAAGATTTACCAGGCTAAATCAGTCTCAGTAACACATACAGCTGTGTTGTATGGTGATATATAAATTTAAGGGCGCTCAAGGTGGAGGAGAATGGATTCTGTAGAGATATTTAAGCAGTTCCAGTATCTAACCCTGCTTTTATGGTTCACAGGTATCTGGGGCTGCCTTATTTATTGGGCCTCATTGCTCTGCGTCCCTTGATTAGGTTTGGTACTACTTGGGTGAGACACAATAATTGCTTTAATAGGAAAATACTTATGGATTTTATGCAGCTTGAAGGGTTTAGGTCACTTAAATGTCTAGCCTACATACGGGTTACTTTTGTTAAGCTAGGTAGAGCAGCTCTGTTTGATTATCCATGAAATACTTTGAAGGCAGACATCCCTTGGACATGGAAGAACGTCTTGTCATGGTTAAAAACAGTGAGAGAGGGTGTAGAACTTCAGGAAACCATCCGTGCGAAGTCATGTGCAGATCAAGGGCCTGTTATTAAATTCTATTTGCTTCGGGCGTGGCCAAGGCGTCTAGATGGCTGTCGCACTTTAGTAGTGCTCTGGACCCCTTCGTCATCTGCCTCAAGTAGGGAAAAGCCATCCGGTCTCATCGGTGCTGTGATCGCTCCTCGAGGGTCCTGCTGTCTCACCCCCACGCAAGTGGCAAACTTTCTGACCCTCCCCAGCCCAGATATAGAACAATCCGGGCAAGATCGCCACAGACCAAGATGGCGACTAAAGAATAGGGTCGGGAGACGGGATACCCAGAACGAAGACACAGCGGCGACCCGGAGCGCCTGAGTGCCTGGCGGTGTGTCCTCAGCGCTGGGGGGCGTGCCCGGTGACCTGGGACGCAGCCCTGCGGTCGGCCTTCGAAGGGGCCCTGGGCCGGGGATCGACGGCTGTGCAGCCCGCTGTCCCCCCTTCCCCCCTTCCCCCTATTGGCATCGCTCTGCTGCCAGGAGAGACTGGGGGGAAGGACAAAATATTCCTCCGGCCCGGGATCGGGACCGGGGCAGAGCGGTGCCCCGGCAACAAGGAGACCCGGGGCCGGGTGGGGGAGCGGCATCCGTCGGCGGCGTGGAGACGGGCGGGTAGACGGCACCCGATGGTGGAACGCAGAGAAAACGCCGAGCCAGACAAGAACATACTGCTTTGCTAAAGACCCTGAAAGGTGAGCCGCTGCTGGGGACCGAAGCGCGGGGAGAAAACCGGATACGCTGGGAACGGCGCCTTTGCACAAGACCGGGCCAGCGACCCCACCGATCCTCCTCTCGGTCGGGGCTCATTGATCCGGCATAAGGCCCAAGCACCAAGAAACAGGGCGGCGGTTTGGACTGGGGCCCCCCCAAAAAAAATAAAGGAAAGAGAATCCGGAGGGACTAGCAATTTTTAGCAGGCCACCTAAGATGAGATGACGGCAGGGTCATCACTGAGAGTCACGTTGATGGGCCACAGGGGATGGGAAAAAGGCCATAAAATGCTGCAAGCACGTGGAAAATAGGGCGCGGAACCAAAGCCACAAGGTGAGGAATCATATGCACCTCTCAATCCCCCCCCTGTTTGCTCTCTCACCGGGAGGAAGACCCAACACCAAAGTCATTGTGCTGCATATCCGGGGGGGCAGACCCTCCTCGCTTCTTTTCCTCCTCTTCCTCCTACGAATCTCTTCTCTTCTCGCTCTGGCCTCGTGGTCACCCTCAAATTCAAGAGAGACTAGACCCAAGATCACATTTGGAAATAAATCAAAATACCATAGAACTGAAAGTTGTCCCGAATAACAATAAGGACAGAGATATAACCTAGACACTAAAACTAAAACTCTATAACTTTCTAAAGCTCTGAAACTATCTATCTGATCTGGATTACGTAGAGGGGCACAGCGGACAAGTACCGAATCCACAAGAGACTACAGCTTGGCCTTCAAATAAAACAAGACAGCTTCATCAAAACACATGACTGGTCAACCACTGCGGCTCTTGTGAATTAAAAACCAACTCCAAACACCATGGGCAAAGACAAATCAGCCAAACAGGCAACGGCACAAACTCGCATAGACCAGTTTACTACAGCCGCGACAGGCCCCCGGTCGGAAAACCTGACCCCAAACGAAGGCGGCGAACCACGGACAACATCTGGCGACCTGGCGGCGATCCTTTAGGCAATCCAAGCCTTCCAAGTGGCGGTCGAATCCAAGATCGGAGAGGTTAGGGTGGATGTCGCCCTGGTCCGACAAGACCTTCGTAACGCCACGGCCCGAATCACAGAATCCCAATCCAGAATCTCCACAGCAGAGGATGAGATAGCTGCTCTCAAAGCCCAGGTCTCTTTGCTAACTACGTGAACATCAGAGCTACACAGGAGAGCCGAAGATGCCGAGAACAGATCTAGACGCAATAACCTTCGCATGGTAGGGCTCCCTGAAACCACTGCAGAATCATCCCTAGCCACCCACCTGGAGCAATGGTTCTGAACCTGGGTACCCACAGACCGCCTCACACCATGGTTCATGATTGAAAGGGCCCACAGATCGCTGCGGGCCAGACCCCCGCCCGGGTCTCCACTGCGACCGGTAATAATCCGCCTATTTAATTTTAAAGACAGGGATATGATGCTGCAAGAGGCACGCTCCAGAGGAGATTTTCTCTATAATGGGACAATAGTCCTCCTTTTCCCAGACTACACATATAAAGTCCAGCAACAACACCGGTCATTCACTAAAAAAAACAAAAACTAAGATCTATGGATATCCAATACCGCCTCCTGTTTCCAGCGAGACTCCAGGTGATCTACAATAAAAAGACACACTTCTTTGAACAACCAGACACAGCCTGGACGTGGTTGACAGAAGAGATCCCACTGAATATAGACACACCATGACGACGGCCGCCACCCAACACAATGCCAACCCACTCAAAAGGGTGGCCGCCGGTAAACAACCTTTATGCTGAATTTTTTATAACGAAGTCCTGGTTAACGAAAGCGGAACAACGCTTTCTTTAACCACGACTTCGTTATTTTGTGCCTTAACCATGCATGTCCTGAACAACGAACATGCATGGTTAAGGTACAAACAAGGGAGTCGGCTGAGGAGGACGACGCAGATGACAAGGTGACGAATCAGGTAAGTGGGGGGTTTTAGGTTTTGGGGAGGGGGTGGGGGTCAGGGGTTTTAGGTTTTGGGGTGGGGTTGGGGGGGTGGGGCGTTTTTGGTTTTGGGGAGGGGGTGGGGGGTCGGGGTTTTAGGTTTTAGGGTGGGGTTGGGGGGGTGGGGTGTTTTTGGTTTTGGGGAGTGGGTGGGGGGTCAGGGGGTTTTAGGTTTTAGGGTGGGGTTGGGGGGGTGGGGCGTTTTTGGTTTTGGGGAGTGGGTGGGGGGGTCAGGGGGTTTTAGGTTTTGGGGTGGGGTTGGGGGGTGGGGCGTTTTTGGTTTTGGGGAGTGGGTGGGGGGTCAGGGGGTTTTAGGTTTTAGGGTGGGGTTGGGGGTGGGGTGAGGGATGTAGGGTGAATGGTGCCTATTGCTAATGATTTTATCAGGAATGCCTTTACAACGAAATATCGTTGTTAAGGCATTCGTGGTAAAATCATTAGTAGTAAAGACGAGGTCGGTGTTCCGACCTCGTTGTTAAGGTTAGTAGTAGTTTAAGATTCGGTGTTTCGTCATATAACCGTGGTCGCCCGGCCGACGCCAGCGCACGTGCTCTCAGCGACGAAAGGACAGACGTGGATATCGCACGAGCTCGCATCTGGTGACCCAAAAACTGGGACCGGGGGACTCACGGTCACCCGAAAACTCTGAAAATACTCTGGAAAACCAGAGTCCGCAGAATGCCACCCGATCACAACGGGGAACATCTGAAGACACAGACTTGTCCGCAGCCCGATTCTATGAACCCACAAACCGAAAACTGCTCCGGGGGGGAAAAATTAACCGATGAGAGTGAAATCTAGGCTTAACTTGAACACCTACTAATTAATCATTATACACTCTTCGATGATCCGAGATTATGGAGGGGTCCACCGCCACCACTACCACAACCTACCAGTTGAAAACCACCTTACCAGTTGTAGAAGTGAGGTGTCATATATATATGGGCGACAGATGCTTCTGGGGGGAAATATGGGAAGGGAGTTGGGGGGCAAAGGGGTACAGGCCTAGTTTCCAAGGCCATTGTTCAGCCGGTTCTGCTAATGCAATGTTCATGTTTATATTTGTTAGTTAACACATAAAGCAAGGGACTTAAAAATACTGTTGACACAATTGTGGCGCAAGATCAGCTAAAGGGAAATCAAGAAGTAGGCCCCCCAGAAATGCATGTCTCCATAACTAAAAACAAGGACAGCCATTGTTAAACTCTACTCAAAACCACCCATCCACCATGAGTGACACAGATTATTTCATGGAATGTTAACGGTCTCCTTGACAAAATCAAGCGCACTGCAATATTCTCATTTATACATAGATATCGACCAGAAATACTCATGCTACAGGAAACACACCTGTTAGGTGATAATTGTCCCTTTCTGGCCCGCTGCAGGTTTGATAGACCCATGTACATGCAGGATTTACATGCGGATCACGTAGCTATATTATTACGCCGCACGTTCCCCCTGACACACATCCAGGTACGGAGAGACAAACAAGGTTGATACATAGCCCTCACCGGCAAAATTGAAGGAGCCACAATCAATATAATCAGTTTCTACACCCCCCGTCTTTGATCAACAAAACACTCCAAGCACTCACCACACTCCTTTCCGACCTACCCTCCCTGGATGTACTATACTAGGTGGCGATTTCAACGCAACCCCAGACCCAACCCTTGACATAACCGGACCAATTTCAACACATAGGTCCACGTTAGTGACAGAAATCAATGGATGGCTCTTAGCGACAGGGCTTTGTGATGCCTGGTGAATATGGCACCCTAGAAAGCGACAATTCACTCACAACTCGGCAGCTCATGGCTCCCAATCTAGAATAGACCTGGTGCTTCTCCCAAGCACTGACTGTGCAGCCCTTACACACGTGGAAATTTTAGCAAGAGGGATCTCTGATCACGCTCCACTCCGGCTCACTCTGGGCCAAGCTCAACCCCGGCTCTGCCCGATGTGCTGACTACATTCATGGTACCTTCAAGACAAACAATATAGGGAACAAATGCAACAGGCATTAAAAGAATATTTACACTGAAACGAAAGATCAGTGTCCTCAACGAGCACTCTATGGGCAGCGGGTAAAGCGGTACTACGAGGTGTGTTGAAAAATCTGATACGAAATCAAGAACCTACCAAAACCCAACTAATCACACAACTAGAACTCTGGGCGATAGCCCTTGAAAACAAAAACACAACAAACCCGAGTGAGAAGCAGAAGCGGCAACTCCTTCTAATTCGAGAGGAAATCCGAGATCGCTCCTTAGAAACTGCAAAACACATATGGAGGGCAAACACGGGAAAATTATACGGGTGGGGGGACAAAACTGGCAAAATGCTATACTCACTAATTTCCCATCAACATGCCTCCAGAATTGTCCCCGAAGTGTATGATAAAGGAACCACCATGGTCACAGGACACTCCGAAATTGCAAATGCCTTCGCCAAATACTACACCGCTCTATACCAGGCATCCACACAAATAGGCCTACATCAGGCCCGTTAAAAACACTAGAAGGGACTCCCCTCCCACAACTGCCCACAGCAGAAATACAAATCTTGGAGGAACCCATCGGAGCAGAGGAAATTGGAGAAGCAATCTCAACACTAGACACGGGCAAGACGCCAGGCCCTGATGGGTTCCCCTCGGAATATTACAAGGCATACAGGGAAGACCTGACCCCATACCTGTTGCGACTCTACACGGAAGTCGGGAAAAATGGGTCCTTCCCCCAGGAGCTGGACACTGCCACGATTGTAGTGCTCCCCAAAACCCAACCCCCCTCGCCACACTGCGCAGATTATAGACCAATATCACTAATAAACACTGAAATTGAAATCTTTGCTTCCATCCTTGCCACTCGTCTCAAAAGGGTCTTGCTGAAACTAATCCACCCAGATCAATGGGTTTATGGCAACCCTCAGTACACAGCACTGCATCCGCAGGCTACATGTGGCTTTGACAGAGAGACGCCGACTGCCACGAAACCTTGCCCTCCTGCTTATCGATTTTAAAAAGGCATTTGATTCGGTTGATTGGGGTTTCCTTTTCTTGGTGCTCCAATGCGCAGTTTTTGGAACACGATTTCGTCGATTGGTCCAGGCGTTGTACACTAACCCTATGGCTCGGGTGCAGGCCAACGGGATGCTGTCCTCTGCATTTAACATCCGGAGGGGCACGCGGCAGGGATGCCCCTCATCCCCTCTCTTGTTTACCCTGTCCATTGAGCCTTTGGCCCAGATGATCAGGACCAACGCAGTCTACCGCGGGTGGAGATGGGGTTCCTCTCACGATGATAGGATAGCACTGCACATGGATGATATCCTGCTGCACATGGATGATATCCTGCTATACATGGAAGAGCCCAATACAACTGGCCCAAGAAGTCTTTGCCTTTTACGACACTATGAACAGATATCGGGACTCAAAATTAACTCTACAAAATCAATTTTGATCCCTTTGGCTAACTCACGTGACTGCTTTGACTGGCAAAACACAATACCATTGAGTAGGCTCAGCTTCAAATATTTAGGTATCTGGGTATCCCTCCTGCCTGAAATGACATGGGCTAAAAACCTATCTCCTTTACTAATACGAATCAAATTAGACTTACAGAAATGGCAAACCTTGCCATATATAATGATGATCCTACCAAGACTCCTATACATATTTCAAACTTTCCCATCCCTCACTCCTGGTTCAAAAACCTTGAAGATATCACAGGAACATTTATTTGGCGAGGCGCCAGACACAGAGTAGCAATACACCACTGTCGGAAAGGAGTATATGATGGGGGCCTAGGCGCATCAGACCCCTACCTATATTACCTGGCCACCCAATTAATTGTGATCCATGATTGATTCACTGGGGGATGGGACGACCCGGCCTACAAATCAGAACTGGCAATCCTGGGCCTCCCTCGTGTTCTTGACATGCTATACGGATCACCGCTTCCACGGGATATGGAGGACGTAACTAAGGAAGTCTTCCTGGCTTGGCGAGCAGCATTGCAGTACACCCACTGGAATGCCATTGTCACCCTTCAGACCCCGTTATGGAGAGGGAAATGGCTGAGCGTCTCAGCTGCACTAAAGGGTTTTAGAGAATGGGACCGAATAGGCATTTCCTTGGTGGGAGACATATGGAAAACGAGATCCATGAAATCATTTCAGGAACTCCAGACAGATTTTCAAGTAAACCCGACACAATTATTCAAATACCTCCAACTACGACATGCCCTGAGAGCACACCTGCCCACCACAGGCCATATGCCGGAATTTAACCCACTCGAAGCCAAAATACTCATGGGAAACCTAAAAGGGAAAGGCATCTCTCAAATTTATAAGACACTAATTAATAATATCCCAGATAAATTAGCCCCAATTAGGACCAAGAGGGAATCCTGGGTGGGAGCCCTAGAAGAGACGGAGTGGAGAGAAGCCCTGTTGGCACCCAAGGTATTGGCAGTGTCAACTAGATTCCATATAATACAATTCTACTACCTATACGAAGCATACCTGACACCATCCAGACTTTACAAAATAGGAGCCAGCACCTCTGCCAAATGCCCAAGGTGCCCGAGTGACCCAGCAGATTTCTTCCATATGGTATGGACCTGCCAAATAATACAGAAATATTGGGATTGGGTATTTCAGGAATTGAAAAGAGCCCTGGGGCAAGAAATACAAAAATCTGCAAAATTAACTTTATTAGGAATAATGGAAGAAATGGGTGGAACACACGCAAAACGCACCCTCATGGCCACAGCATTACTAGTTGCCAAGAGAGACATTGCAGCTGCCTGGAGTTTCCCTGGGGGCCCAACTCTCAAGAAATGGAAGAGGGGGATGGACTGGTGTGCTAACCAGGAGAAAATAGTATTTGAATCTAGAGGATGCCTACAAAAATTCTGAAAGATCTGGGGACAATGGCTAGAATTATTGACATAAACCAGAAAGATCACATGACTGGAAATATTGTATTATTGTATGATTGTAATATGGTAAGGAGACATAGAAGGATACTACAACAATTGTCAGCCTTACAACCAATAATGCTGTCTAACTTCACTATGAAAATGGAAATGATAACAAAACTTTGTAAGATGCATATGTCCTTTGCTTTGTACCTTCCCTTTCCTTTTTTTCCTTTCCCATTGAAAATAATAAATAATGTTTATCAAAAAATCCGATTTGCTTAATCTATCCAACATCCACTATCGGTTCCTTCTTACTTGATTCTGGTTTAACCAATTTCACTGGTTGCTGACCTTACCTAGGTCTATTATTGGGAATGCACAATTGAGCCTTTGCATATGTGATAATTCTTAAGCTCAGGACCTCGTGCGTTTTATGTTTTTGTGCCTTTTTGAAGTACTTCATAAGATTTTTTTGGTACCTTTGTTGAAATCTTTACAATTTGTCCAGGTTAAGCCTGCTCCTATGTATCTTCAGTTACTCCACGATGTTCATGTAATGTATGCTTTGCTTGCTTCTGGGCCTCACCACTGAGGCTGAGGAAGGCTTTAATGTAGGATCTGGGCTGACTAGATTTATAATATAGTATGCACTTAACTGTTGTTACAACATTTTTCATTACTGTTTTGTGCCTCGTTAAGTTAGATGGAGTCACACACTTTAATGTGAATTGCCATTTGTATGATACTGGCTTAAAGGATTTTAGTCATGTATGTACTTTATTGACCAATATTTGCTTATATGGTCTTTACAACTGGCTAATTTGTGCAATTTGTTATTTTTTTTAAACTATATAAATAAATTAGGAAGGAAGTCGTTATCTTAAATGGCTTACTATCTGTGTATGTGTTGTCCTTTTTAATTGCTTGTTGATGTTCTAATATTCTTTTCTTAACTGAAAACACAATACTCCTGAGTCGCAACATGTAGGGAAGGCACTTCAAAACATGCACCACCAGGGTGGTATTGCATGAAATACAATTTTGTGTCTTTTTCCCCTATATCCTGGAATTCCGCATGTTGTTGACATTACTATTACTTGTCTTACAGTTATTGCATCTACAAACTCTTTTCTGTGAATCAGCAATTTTACTGGGTATACTGTCCAAGATGCCTGTACATTAATGAACCATTCAATTAGTTAGATCTTCTAAATTCGTACCTATCTTCTTACACAGAATTGAATTACAAAGCAGAACATTCAGGGGCAGATTTATCAATGAGTTGTGTCACCCTTGCGCCGTGCAAGAGAGCTCAAGGATGACACAACTTCCAAGTCAGATTTATCATGCCACACAACGTCACCTTGCGTGGTTCTGCAGGGCTTGATAAACGTAGAATAACGTAACAGAGCACCAACCACTGTGTTGATATACTCTGCCCCAGGGAAGGCATTCCCTGGGTGCAGCTTGGATGTTCGCCAATGAAGTTTGCCACTTTCCCAGATATATCATTAACATTAGACATGCATATTCATCAGAATGCTACGCCTCTTGAGGTGAGGCAAAACAAAGAGAAATATATTTATTTCTCCTAGTTTTTCTTCTTTCTATGTGTACTGCATTCTGCAGCACAAACAGAAAGAGAAAAATGCCTCACAGGATTGTTTTTGTGCAGGAAGGTGCACCTCCCTGCACAAAAACTTAAATTTTGTGGTATTTATGCTCATTTTAGGCATTTACAAACTATGGGGGACATTACGACCTCGGCGGTCATTTTGCAAGACCGCTGAGCGACCGCAGTGCGGAAGAACGCCTGTGCAGGCGGATTGCTGCTCGCCAAATTATGACTGTTGGCTGCTCTCTGTCGTTATTCCGACGGAGAGCCGCCAACAGCCATACTTGCGGGCGGCGCGGAAGTGGAGGTTGTTCCACCTCCACGCCAAAAGAACACCGCCCAGCGAATCACGTCCTGTGATTCGCTCTGGCGGTGTTCTGTTGGCGTGTCGGCGGAGCTGCCCTCATGGCTCCCGTCCCCTCCCGGAGGATCGACAGAACAGGTAAGTTGACCGTCTGTTAGGGGAGGGGGGTGGGGGGTGTTGTGTGCGTGCATGGGGGTGTGCGTGTGGGTATGTAGGGGGGGTGTGTGAGTAAGTGTATTCTTGTGGGGGTGTTGTGTGTATGGGAATGAGTGCATGTATGTCTGTGGGTATGTCTGTATGGATGTGTGCGTGTATGTTTGAATGTGGGTGTGCGTGCCTTACTGTGTGTGGCTGTGGGCATGTATGTCGGGGTGTGTGTGTGTGTGTGTTGGTGGTGCCTGCATGCGTGTCGGGTGTGTGTCAGGAATGTTATGTTGTGGTCGGGAGGGGGGCCCTGCCACCTTTGGGGGGTGGCAGGGGTGGTGGGGGGTGTAGGGGAGGGAGTCGGGGTGGGGGTGGGGGGTGGGGGAGACCCCTATCAGTGCCAGGGAAGGAATTCCCTGGCACTGATAGTGCTTACCGCCATGGATTTCATGGCGGTTCAAACCGCAAGAAATCCACGGTGGTAAGCCGGGTCCAAATACCGCCAGCGGTATACTGACGGCCGCATTGCTGGAGACCTGGGTCTCCAGCCCAGCAGTCGTTTACGCCCTGGCGGGCGGGACGGAGAACCGGCGGATGACCATGGCGGTATCCGCCATGGTCATAATTCACCTAGGTAAGACCGCCAGCCTGTTGGCGGTCTTACCGTCGGTTCTCCGCCATCCGCCAGGGTTGTAATGACCCCCCTATGTGTGAAGTTTTATGACTCTGCACTCCCTTTACTTATGTGCACACAGTTCTCCTCACTAGGACACTCCACAGTTGGGACAGTTAACTCCACACACATAAGTATAGGGGAGTGCAGAGTAATAAAATGTTGCATGTGGTTAGTGAATAGCATTTTGTGGTACCTTTTGTACTACTACAACATGTACTATAAGTGCAGTTTGGGAATCACGCTCATTATGTAAAGATTGAGAATTAGACCCATGATGTACAATTTGGCTTGCAAGAATGCAAATAGATAATATGCTTCATTATTCACCTGGTTGCTGGCTAAATTGCAGAAATCATGTACTGTTTAGTCAGTGGCATGGAAAATAGCAAATAAATCTCACTAATTACCTATCTGATGGCAGAAATGGAGTATTGTTTCGACCGTGGCCTTTCAAATAGAAATTAAACCTAATTATTCACCTGGTGGTTGGCTAAATAGTAAGCAGTATGCACAACTTGGCCCGTAGTAGTGCAAATAGTAAAGATACTTCACGATTTGTCCAGCTGCGGTCTCACAAGCTTATATTTTGTGTTTATACAATGCACAAACCACCAGGTAGAACTGCAAACAAGGAGTGAACACAATTGTCTCTATCCTCCTATGCAAGTTAGTGACCTAATACATTATTATTTAATTTTAATAATGTACTCAAAGATTGTAGAATTTTCGAGAATTGAATTGTATTTTGCAAACCGACCTACATACTAATAGTTCAGTTAAAAAAATACAGAATCGTACGGTATAGCAAACAAACCTGCCTGACTAATATTCATTAGGCAGGTGGCAATTTGTGATCTACTGTG
This sequence comes from Pleurodeles waltl, assembly GCF_031143425.1. Classification (NCBI taxonomy): domain Eukaryota; kingdom Metazoa; phylum Chordata; class Amphibia; order Caudata; family Salamandridae; genus Pleurodeles; species Pleurodeles waltl. The sequence goes on from NC_090447.1 coordinate 921,743,814, forward strand.
ATTGGCTGTAATCACAGGGTTTATGGCCTTCAAAATAGGCACACCATCATCCTTATGACTGCATTCCAAAACATAAAATCTTTTTTTTAAACGCAGCCCATGTTCCTTAAAGGAACCAATACTGCTATAATAAAACATTTTTAGATTTTTAGAAAACTCCCAGAATGCCTGCAGTGGTCCTCTGGACTGCACTTTCCCTCCTGAGGCTGCCAACATAATTACCGAGTGGAACAAGTTCCTAAAGGAAACTCTTTCCCTTTGCAAATTAATTACCACTCCTACTGCCAGACCATTAGCTCTTCAAAGGTTTGAGAACACAGTAGCAGTCAACACTATTGATAAATTCTTACGAAATCGTAAACAATCACAAAAGTCCTTATATGAGTGAAAATAATTTGTCATCTCTAGTAAGGGCTTTTGCACATAACGATAACCTCATTTGTAGTCATAAACCCTGTGATTCTGTGATATAAGGCCTTAAAGCTAAAACTGGTTGAGAAGAAGACACTAATAGTTCTAAAGGTCCAAAATGTTTGAATGTTTCTAAGTTATTCTGAAAGCTAAGGCACAAAATACCACACCATTAGAACATGGGTCAGGACGCAGTGACTTGGGAGGATTTTTATGTAGCTTTCTTGTGCTTGACAAATGCTTCTACTCCTTTCAATTTCATTACAGAGTTGGGTCATGACAAGATGATTAGGACCTTTGAACGACTAAGAGAAGCTCTTTTCTCTTCTACAGCTCTGTACTCCCTCATACTCACAGAGTCATGGTAATGTCCCCGGGCCAGATATAGGATTACCAAAAGGCTGCATGTTATCAGAGCACCTCTTTTTCTACATAAAATCAGTGCATTCTGGCATTATTCATTTTGGTTCAGTGCAATTAAATAAATCAGATGAAAACATCTGAAATCAATGATTTGTAAAAGCGAAGACCAGAATTAGAAATGTTGTATTACAGTGATAACAGTCAGAAACATTTGCATAGGAACAATTATGAGAGACTTAATTCCAATCACATGACAGAATAAAGAACAAATATTGGCCTCACTTAGAGTTTAGGGGCTGGATAATGCCATCAGGATGGCAGAGGGTGATAACTCCACCATACCAAGGGACAACCGTCACCCAGATTTAGAGTTGTTCACAAACCCTGCATACAACTCTCTATATTGTCAGGATGTCATAAAGGTTCTGTCCTTTGCAACAAAAGTTGGAAAGATGGTACCATTAGACATGACAGCTGTCAAGCCAGAAAACATTTTGAAAGCTTCTTGTTTTTCAAAAAACAAAATCTCGAAGCTAGAGTTTGAAAAACAAAAAAACAACATGCTAGGAGTTTTCTCTCAGGATGTAGGGTCAATATTTTTTTCATGTCCTTGATAGCCAGGTTTTACCTTGAATAGGGCTGACTGTGTAAAGTCCTACTCCAACAGAGTATCAGAGGACATTTTCATTAAACCGAGTCAACAAGTGAAAGAAAGGGACTATAATGGGACCATAACTAATTGAACCAAATTTCATTGAAATATGATTGAATAATCCCAGTATATCAGAGAAAGACACAGGGCCTGATTCACTAAGGTAAAGTTAGACCAAATAACTTCCCACTTCAAGTCTAACTTTACACCTGAAGTCTAAGATGAGACCTAAAGTCTAACTTGGACCAAAAGTCTAACTTTAATACTTTTCAGTATTCACAATGTAAGTTACTACTAGTAAGTTTACTGCTAAACTTACTAGTAGTAAAATTACTAGTAGTAAAATTGCTAGTAGTACAATTACTGGCCGTAACGTTACTACTAGTAACTTACCTTTATGATTATGGAAAAGTAGTAAAGTTAGACTTTTGGTTTAAGTTAGACTTTTGGTCTAAACTTAGGGGCTTATTTACAAGCCCTGTGGTGCAGGGCAGTGTAGCAAGTGACTTTGCAGCGCTGCCCTGCTCCACAGTGAAAGGGCAGAAATGTATCATATTTACAAGATACAGGCACATTTCTTGTCCTCCCCCCTGTGCTGAAGCACAATGCTGCCTAGCGCCAATGCAGGCACCCTTGCACCACGGTACAAGGCTGCCTGACTCGCAGACAGGAAGGAGCACCTTTTTGTGCTGGAAGGGGCACCTTACTGCACTAAAAAATTCATGCAGGCTTTTTCCTTTGTTTATGCGCGCTGCAGAATGCATTGCACATAGAAGGAGGAAAACCAATGAGAAATCAGGATATTTGTCCTTGTTGCGAATCCCCCAGGGAGATGTAAGATTTTGGCACACTCCCAGGTTTCTTGTAAATCTGGGAATGCGTCAAAACCCATGGGTGCTGTGTGGGGTAACCCATTGCAATGCCCATGGAACACCTCCTTGATGCAGTGTAATGCAATGCAGTGACTTGTGCTGCATTGCCTTACACCATATCTACACGGCCATGAAAACCATGCAAAGTGGCTTTGTGCAGCCTTGTAGATATGGGCCACATAAACATTGATGCACCAGTGGTGCACAGGGCTTGTAAATAAGCCCCTTAGACTTTACATCTAAACTTTGGGCCTTATCTACAAAGAATTGGCGTAGGGCAGGCTGCAGGTCATTTTACAGTACTGCGCCTACGCCAAGTTGAAAGGGCAGGAATGGACTGTATCTACGAGATACAGATCATTCCTGTCCTTTCAGCAGCATTGGCACAGAATTGCAGCCAAGAGCCAATTCAGGCACCCTTCCCCCAAGGTGCAACAGTATGTCGTCAACATTGGGACCCTAAAAGTCCACACAAACTTTGGGCCTGATTTAGATCTTGCTGGTAATGGTAAAACGGTTAACTTTTCAGCTGAAAATTCACCCACCGCTGTGCCAGTCCACCCGGCTTCTATAGATCTTAGCTGTCCTATAGACAAAAGCCCGCATTAAAACTATTGTCTCCTCCAAGGAATCTCATCTGCCATTGATGGTGCCATAGGCAGTAGTAGCTGACTGCAGGGCACCAGGTATACTTACTACTGAGCAAATTTCTTCTGCCTTTCTTTCAAAAGAAAGTGGCGGTCTGACCTCCAAGTCTGAGTTTACGGATGGGGAAAGGGGTGAAAACCCACCTTTTCCCCATTCCACCTCTGTTGCTGCCACTGAACCGTGAAGAAAAAACAAACCCCTGTCGTTGGACGCAAATGTATAAAAAACATGCATTGGCTGTGTAAGTTGGGTGGGGGGGGTCACTGCATATGACCACCGGAACACTGCAGGCATATTCATCTCACAGTCATTTGTTTAAGTTACTATGACGAGCATATGTCGGGGACATGAGTGGGTCAGTCATGGGTGGGTCACACTGCTACACAACACATATCGCAAACATACACAACTGTCATTATGGTGTTAGTATTCATTGGAAAAAAAAATGCTGGCACCAACATGATGGTACATTCACTCCTGTCAACTGTGTCCCTGTGTTCACATTGCCAGGGGGCCTGTATCTGTCATGTTTTGCTGTGAGTTGTGAGTGTGACTCAGTATGTGTATGTGCATATGCTATGAGTGGCTGATTGAGGGAGCTGGAGTGTGTGCTGTTGTTGTGTCAGTATGTGTGCCCCTTACATAGGGCATTATTGTTGTTGTTGTGTTGTGTGTGGTGCTGCTGCATTCAACATACAGGTGAGTGGTGTTCTGTGATGGTCTTTGCCACATTTGTGTTGTTGTGCTGTTGTGTGAGTGTGTTTGTATAGATGAGTGTTTTGTTGTGTTGGTTGTTGTGGTTGTGTCGTGTGTGGGTGCAGTGTCAATGGCGTATGTATGTTATTTCATGGCAGGTACGTCTTGTGTTGTGCTGGTATGGCAATGGATACAGCTATGTATATGATGTGTTGTGTTGTGTGCAATGCAGGGGAGGCACATATGGCAACAGAATAGCGGGTGTATGACTTACATCTATTCCACAGCCATTGCCATTATACGATGTCCATTGAGTCCCGCAATGTCCCCCCGTCTGTCAGAGTAGGCCAACCGTACACCATCTGCAGAGCTGTAACATCTAAATATCACGGGCGGAAGACCCTCAACTTGACAGTCTTCTCAAGTCTGAGGCCAAAGTGCCTGTGTGGTGCGACTGCCGAGATTTAAATCTGGCCCAATATCTTTTGTACCTATGCTGCCCCCTGCATCTTCCTTCAATTCCACTACTTCCACTCCTAACTTCCTTCTCACTAACATTGCCACTTTCTTTGTACAGACCATCTGTGTAGTACACACAGTCTGCATAAGCCACTTTTTTAATTGAAAAAGGTCAAACATTCCAATTTTTGGAGATGGATTTCCTATAAAATCATAATCATCGACTTTTGATCCCTTAAATACTGAATCACTAGTTATTGCTTTCTCATCATCCTTAAACTATTTACATTCTATGTCAAAATTGATAATTGTTGATCACCCTTCTTATTTAACCTCCTAATCCACAACATCCAAACTTAAACCCAATATGCCCAAAAGGTCAACAACCCTTATTCAGCCTAGTGTCTTGTGATTTTATGAGATCCTACTTTTTTTTTTCCTTTTTCTCCCATATTAATATTGTAATTTTAACTAACATGCAGAGATCACTGCATCTCTAACCAATGTATTCTCTTTTTATTCGGTATGAAAATTATCAACCATACAAATAAAACAACAACACAATACAATACACTCTCAAAAATCATTATCTAAAATAGATATTCCTACACCTACCCTACCCATTAAATACTTAAATCAGAATATTGAGAACAGTTCATTAAACCTGTTTCAAAGTCCTATTAGCTATTTTATACACGTAAAAATTACATTTCAAAATGTGCTAAAAATATAAAATATTACAATAAAATAACTGATTAAGACTCAATTGTAAAAGCCTCTATATAATTCCGCCAAGATATGACTCCCTTTAGAAAAGACCCCACCCCCGCCACACCAATGCATCCATATGGGAAGTAAATACCGATGCCTAAAGTGGGCATAAAAACTACAAAACAAAGTAAAATGAATTTAAGTCTATAAATACACTCCATCGCAGGGGCATGGTTTTATAGCTTTTTCATCAAACTGACCTAGCTGGAAACACAAATTACTTCTAATGACCCCTAAACGGAATTCTGTGATAAGAGTCCTTTCCCTCACATTACTTATCTCCGAGAGATAAGCCTCAGTACTCACCCCCATCTTTAGCATTATAAAGTCCCTAACTGATTTTTTCCTTAGTTCCTCCGCCTCCCTCTTAGCCCCCAAAAGTTTGGAGAAATTCTCCTTAACCCAGAGTTTATCAGATTTGGTGAGACTCTCTGGAGCCTCATACATATCCGACCACCCCAAAACGGAAGATACTTTTCTAATATACATCAGCCAGGGAGTATCCTTCACACACTCGCTTGCTATACAATCCCACAAAATCTCTCTATTAAAAGCGGCAAACTCATTAGTCCAGATAGAGATCCATAACATAAGCGGAGCTGTCAGAGTCACCAGATCCTCGGGGTCTGTGCACGTTCCCAACACTTCCACCGCAAGTCAGCTCCAATACTCTGATTAGATTTGTCACAGAGTCTAAGAGACTCCAAGTGGGGAAAAGGGGATTAGGAAGGGAACATCTGGGATGGAGACCCGTAGGAAGCAAAAGGTTAAAACACACAACATCAAAATAACCTCTCATGAAATCAGTACTATGCTATGACTCTAAGCATCATCATTCTGAAAATATGAACAACCTAAGAATAGTCTTAAAATGACTAGGCTTTTGGATGACTGAATACCTGTGGGGGAAAACCAGAGGGGTTAGATAAAATTTTCAGATTAAAGTACTTTCTTTAGCATGAGAATCAGGAAACAATCTAAGTAATTTCTGAACCATCAAATGAATCTTATTTTAAGAATACATATCAGGAACACACATCATTACATCTAGAACTCTGGTCTTTTTGTGTTCTCTCAAAACATTGGAAAGTGAATTGCGCACATTACAGGTTTTCATATAAGTATTAAACACCATAGAAGGATTGTGCACCATGAATAACACACCCTAGATTCAAGGAATAAATCACGCGACTTGTCAACTCGAATACTACCAAGTAAATGCCTTAGAATGGTAGCGCACAGTAATTAACATTAATTAAGCAAGAGGAAAGAATCACGCGTCTTGCCGATTCGAATGCCACCATGTAACTGCCAAAAAATGGTAGCGCACAATGAATAACATGAATTAAACACGAGGAAGGAATTGCATGTCTTACCGATTCGAATGGCACCATGTAACTACCACGGAAAACGTAGTGCATAATAAATATCATGAATTACGCACAAGGAAAGAATTGCACGTCTTGCTGATTCGAATGCCACCATGAAACTGCCAAGGAAATGGTAGCGTACAATGAGCATCAAGAGTTAAATCACTAGGAAACTAATTGCGCGTCTTGCCGATTCGAAGGCCACCATGTAACTGCCAAGGAATGGTAGCGTAAAATGATCATCAAGAGTTTAATCACTAGGAAACGAATCGTGCGGCTTGCCAATTTGAAGGCCACCATGTAACTGCCAAGAAATGGTAGCGCACAATGAATATCATGAATTATGCACAAGGAAAGAATCATGCGTCTTGCTGATTCAAAGTCCACCATGTAACTGCCAAGAAATGGTAGTGCACAATGAATATCTTGAATTAAGCACAAGGAAAGAATCGCGCATCTTGCCTATTCGAATGCCATCATGCAAATGTCATGAAAAGTCAAAACGCACATTCACACATGCAAGAGCAAATAATTTAGCATGAATAATCAGGCACAAGAATTCGAGCGTCATCCATAACGGGAGTCCGGGGCCCAGCCCAACCTCCGTCTTACCGCCCTGATCAAGAATCACCCAGCCGAGTGAAAGGGCGAGTCCTGGAAAATCAAAGTAGGCCACCGGAACAGGAGCTCAGGAAGTTGCTGCTGCTCTTCACTGGGACCTCTGAATAGTGAGCACGTGGAGCTGGGCTGGCTCCCTTTTATGGAGTCTTGGCCCAGCCCACAACCACACCCAGGCATGCTTCAGGGAAAGCTTCTAGAAGGCCCTGGAAGGGGACCACACCCTGACAGACTCTGAAAGCCTGCAGCAATACATTGCAAATGAACAGTATTTATAAGCACCTTAAAAATAAGTCTTCAGGATTGAACTCTGCAATGCAAAAGGTTAAACAACAACATATCAGCACAATGCATGAATTACGTTATCTTGAGAGTGCTGGGTTTTTGCATTCTAGTTGCCCATAGAGCGCGCACTGCCCTGGTGTTGACAGTACTCCCCTCTCCCAGATGCGCTCTAGGGCCTGGTTTGTCTGGATTGAGACAATGAAAGTGTCTCACAAGTACTGGAGCATAAATATCAGATGTGGAAACCCATGAGTTACTTTCAGGGCCATAACCTTTCCATGAGATTAAGTACCATAGGTCACGCCCTCTCAGTTTAGAATCCAACACTTTCTTGACTTCGTATTCTTCTTCCCCCTTTACTAGAACAGGAGCTGGATGAGGGCGGACCTTCTGGACTGCCCTTTTCAAGAGGGAAGTGTGGAACACTGGATGAATCCGTAAAGATCTTGGCAATTGCAGTTTATAGGTCACAGGATTGATTTGTTGAAGGACAGTGTAAGGACCTATGCATTTGGGGTTGAACATGTGCTTCTTCTTGAAGTCTGTATTATTTGTGGAAAGCCACACTTTGTCACCTGGTTGATACTGCAGTCCTTCAAAATGTTTCTTGTCATAAGGCTTTTTGTAGTTTTGTTTGGCTTTCTCTAAATGCTGTTGAATCAGTTTCTAGGTTTGACGAAAATGTTGAATGGTTTCTGACACAGCTGGAGTAAGAGAACTTTCTTGAGGGATTGTGATGGGAAAGATGTCAGGATGATAGCCAAACAAACCAAAGAAGGGTGTAACGCCAGTAGAAGTGTGGAAGGAGTTGTTGTAGGCTAACTCAGCCAACCAGAGCATTGATGTCCAAGAATGAAGTGCTTTTTCAGCATAAGCATGTAGTTATTGCTTCAAAGTCTGATTTAGTCTCTCCGTTTGACCATCTGTTTGAGGATGGTGGCTAGTAGATAGTGTAGATGTCACTTGGAGTGTTTTACATCATTTCTTCCAGAAGTTGGAGGCAAATTGCGACCACCGATCGGAGAGGATCACTTTTGGCATCCATGATAACGAACCCCTCTATTCAGTAAGATAATTACCAGTTCACTAGAGGTGGGCAATTTCTTACAGGCAGTGAAATGTCCATATTTCGTGAGACTATCTACTACCACCAGAATTACTGAATTCTGTTGAACCACTGGCAGACCAGTAATAAAGTCTAACGAAATGTGCTCCCACGGACGACTTGGAGTTGGGAGTGGGTGTAACAACCCTTTCGGTTTTGAATGACTTGTTTTAGTGCAAGCACAGACTTCACAGTTGTTTATCATTGTTTTTACATCTTTTGTTAGGGTAGGCCACCAAAAATATCATTGGATTAATTCAAGAGTTTTAGGAGTACCTGGGTGACCGGCCGTAGGTATAACATGCAACCAATGAAACACTATCTTGCGAAGTTTGGTAGTGGGAACGAACAAACCAGCATCATGAAAGGGTAGTCCTTGCTTGATCGACCTTTTGGGATCTGCTTGGGCCCACATCTGCCATTTTTCAACAGTAAATGAATTGCAGATGTCTTCAAAGAAACCTTCAGTTTTTATGATACACAGGACCTTGTCAGGAGCAATGATAGCTCTGGAGGTTTGAGCTGCAGGCAACGTGGTAGACTCTTGGCGGGACAAAGCGTCACCTTTGCGATTATCTTTACCAGGCCAGAAGGTTACCACAAAATCAAACTCGGCAAAAAACAGCATCCAGCGTAATTGACGAGGAGTCAAAAGTCTGGCGGAACTCATGAATTGAAGATTGCGATGATCAGTATACACCATGACAGTATATTTGGCACCCAAGAAATGATGTCTCCATTCTTTAAAGGCGTCACGAATCGCCAGAAGCTGTTTTTCAGCAATGACATAGATCTGTTCAGCTTCGTTCAACTACTGAGACATGTAAGCTACAGGATGAAGTTGATCAATGTCTTTGTTTCGTTGTGACAAGATTGCTCCTAGCGCCACATCTGAAGCATCAGCTTGCACTGTGAAAGTTCGATCCGCATCTGGATGAGTCAAGACTTGGGCAGTGGAGAAAGCTTCTTTCAAAGTTGAAAAGGCTTAATCGGCTTCTGGGGACCATACACATTTCTCTTTCTTTCTTAATAGCTTAGTAATTGGAGCCACTGTCTGAGAGAAATGATTTTTGAATCTCTGGTAGAAATTTGCAAACCTCAGGAAACATTGTACATCACGAACAGTCTTTGGGATGGGCCAATCAGATACAGCTTTTACTTTCTTTTCTGCCATCACCATGCTCAACTGTGGTAACATGAAACTCACACTTGGTTAGTTTGCAATATAAATGGTGCTTACGAAGGGCTGCCAGAATTTTCTTGACATGTTGAACATGTTCATTTTCATTGTCTGAGTAGATCAAAATGTCATCAATCTAGACTATGGCAAATATATAGAGGTACTCTCTAAGAAGGTCATTCAAGAAAAATTGAAATGCTGCTGGAGCAATGCACAGACCAAAAGGCATGACAGTGTATTAAAAAAGGCCATATCTTGTTTTGAACGCTGTTTTCCATTCGTCACCCTCTCTCATTCTGACCAAATGGTAAGCACCTCGAAGGTCAAGCATCGTGTAGATTTTTGCTATCTTTACTTGTTCCAGCAAGACCGGAATTAGGGGCAAAGGATATTTGTTCTTGATGGTGATTTTGTTCAAACCCCATAGTCGATACAAGCACGAAGTTCTCCATTCACCTTCGGAACAAAAAACAACGGAGAAGCTGTGGGAGACTTAGAGGGGCGAATGAAACCATTCTCTAAGAATTGATCCAAGTATTTTTGTAAATGTTGATTTTCATGTTCTGACAGGGCATACACACGACAGTTTGGAAGTATCGCACCTGGGACTAGACCAATTGGTTGTCAACAAAGTTCCTGGTAGCCCCAGAATCGACTAGTGCCTTCTTGAAATAGGTATTTTTCTTAACCTGAACTCTTATTCCCAGTTTGAGATGTCTGGATTGTGAGGAGTCCACAGTGACACCCAAGAGCAACCCTTCTCTGTATCTTGGGTGTTTTAGTTTTCCGACTCGACTGATGCATTGGCTGCAACCTTCTGAACTGGACCTCGCTTGTTCTTTGGTTTGATTGAACAGTCTTTGAAGAAATGACCTTTCTGCCCCCACAATAGAGACATAGGTGGTCATTACAACACTGGCAGACGGTGTTAAAGATGCGGTAATACCGCAAACAGTCAGACGGACAAAAAAAGGGAATTATGACTCTGGCGGAAACCGCCAACAAAAATAGCCACTTTAACACACCGCCCGCCACGGCGGTACAGACAAGCAGCGCAGCGGTCACCGCCAACAGACAGGCGGAAGACAATGTACCGCCCACAGTATCACAACAAGCCAATCCGCCACCTTTTCCGGGGCGGATTCACCGTGGATAAAAACACGGCGGAAACCGCTTTTGCTATGGGAAAACGCTCACCTTCTACACATCCCACGAGGAACGACGACTCCATGGACCCAGAACTGCAAATACTACCTGCCCTTGTCTTTCTGCTCCTTCACAACCAACTGCGACGTAGGCGCAGAAGATACCGGTGAGTACTGCACCTACGACACGGGGAGGGGGAGGCAAAAGTTAGGGGGACACCCACCAAACACCCCCACCCCCACCCTCGCATATTACAACATACACACCAATGCAGTCACAAACATAACAGTAACAACCCACAATCCCCCCGCAAGAATGCAAAGACAATGGGAATTTCGGGAAAACTTTGTAATGTGCCACTATACATGCCATACAAAAATATACAAATATATGTATTCCAAAATCACTCATATTTACATATACAATCCGAAAAGTATTGCAGATATGTACACAACAATGTCCGTGCACAAACAGTCCAAAAATGCATGGGCGAGGCCCACAATAGATACCTGACCAAAATCGGAGAGAACACTGCCGGGGCATCAGATAGAAACACTACAGGCACCTCAGGGGGAAGGGAAGGGGGGGCACCTCAGCCAGATGAATGCAAAGCCAGATCCACGACAGGGCTCCATGCCCATTGATGTATCCTGGGGAGTGCAAAGCCACAGTCTCTCAAGTCTCTACAGTGGGTGGGTTGCCCACTGTGCCATCCTGGGGAGTGCAAAGCCACAGTCTCTCAAGTCTCTACAGTGGGTGGGTTGCCCACTGTGCCATCCTGGGGAGTGCAAAGCCACAGTCTCTCAATTCTCTACAGTGGGTGGCTTGCCCACTGTGCCATCCTGGGGAGTGCAAAGCCACAGTCTCTCAATTCTCTACAGTGGGTGGGTTGCCCACTGTGCCATCCTGGGGAGTGCAAAGCCACAGTCTCTCAATTCTCTACAGTGGGTGGCTTGCCCACTGTGCCATCCTGGGGAGTGCAAAGCCACAGTCTCTCAAGTCTCTACAGTGCAAAGCCACAGTCTCTCAATTCTCTACAGTGGGTGGCTTGCCCACTGTGCCATCCTGGGGAGTGCAAAGCCACAGTCTCTCAAGTCTCTACAGTGGGTGGGTTGCCCACTGTGCCATCTGGGGAGTGCAAAGCCACAGTCTCTCAATTCTCTACAGTGGGTGGCTTGCCCAATGTGCCATCCTGGGGAGTGCAAAGCCACGGTCTCTCAAGTTGATGCAGGTCCATACTGGTACTGTGGGGTGACTGGTGCCCAGACTGGATGAGTCTCCCCGTGAAAGGTAGTGTCCTGTCACTGTCCCAGCTGCACATGGGATAAGGATGGCTGATGTGGTGGGCCTTTCATTCCTACCCGGTGCATTGCCCTCTTCAGCGTTGCTTTGCCATGGCGGTCTTTGCCCTGTTCAGCGGTGCTTTGACATGGCGGTTGTGGACTGTTCAGCGGTGCTTTGACATGGCGGTCTTTGCCCTGTTCAGCGGTGCTTTGACATGGCGGTCCTTGCCCTGTTCAGCGGTGCTTTGCCATGGTGGTCTTTGCCCTGTTCAGCGGTGCCTTGACATGGCGGTTCTGGACTGTTCAGTGGTGCTTTGACATGGCGGTCTTTGCCCTGTTCAGCGGTGCTTTGACATGGCGGTTCTGGACTGTTCAGCAGTGCTTTGACATGGGGGTTCAGGACTGTTCAGTGGTGCTTTGACATGGCAGTCTTTGCCCTGTTCAGCAGTGCTTTGACATGGCGGTCTTTGCCCTGTTCAGCGGTGCTTTGCCATGGCGGTCTTTGCCCTGTTCAGCGGTGCTTTGACATGGCGGTTCTGATACGGACATTGGCGTGTGGCATGACGATTTCCACACTAGACATTGGTGTGTGGCATGACGATCTCCCTACTGGACATTGGTGTGTGGCATGACGTTCCATCATTGCCCAGCGGGGCTGTGGCATCCTGGCCCCGCCTGGGCTGTGACTGCGGCGGTGGTCTCTGGACCAGTGACGATACTTGGGCCCTCCTGGGCTGTGTCTTGTGAAGTGGTCTCTGGACCAGTGACAATACTTGGGCCCTCCTGGGCTGTGACTCTGGCGGTGGTCTCAGGACCAGTGACAATACTTGGGCCCTCCTGGGCTGTGTCTTGTGCGGTGGTCTCTGGACCAGTGACGATACCTGGGCCCTCCTTGGCACTGACTCTGGTGGTGGTCTCTGGACCAGTGACGATACCTGGGCCTTCCTGGGCACTGACTCTGGCGGTGGTCTCCGGACCAGTGACGATACTTGGGCCCTCCTGGGCACTGACTCTGGCGGTGGTCTCCGGACAAGTGACGATACCTGGGCCCTCCTGGGCACTGACTCTGGCGGTGGTCTCCGGACCAGTGACGATACCTGGGCCCTCCTGGGCACTGACTCTGGCGGTGGTCTCCGGACCAGTGACGATACTTGGGCCCTCCTGGGCACTGACGACTGTGCTGGCGGTTGTGTTTGGACCGCCAGAAATGATGGCGCACTTCTCCGCCGTGACACTCACAACAGGCTGGGCAGACATCCTCTGGACCTTCCCCACCTTTTTTGGAGTTACAGCTGACTCACCAATCACCTTGGATCCCATTTCACTTGTTGTCCCACCAGGAGTCTTGACACAGTCCCGTCGTCCACTCTCCAATTTCGTAGCCTTTACAGGGGGTGCATTCCTAAAACCTAGAACACGCACCACTGGTAATGGAGGCTTTATGGCTGAGGCGCTACGACAGGACTGATGGGGCATTTGTGTACTTTGGGAGGGGGCGTCACAGACACACTAGGAGAGGACACAGGGGACGTGTAAATGGCAGTGGAGGTGGTGAGTGCTGGTGAGCGGTGTGTGGTGCTGGGTGTCCTGGTGCGAGTCCTATTGCATGTAGATGTGGTGCATGCAGGTGTGTGTGTAGATGACACTGGGAGGGAGGAGATAGAAGAGGAGGAGGGGGACACAGTGGAGACAGTGGATGTTGCTGTGTCTGTATGGGTGTGATGCTTGTGTGAGTGCCTGTGGGATGTGTGGTGCCTATGTTTTCCTGAGCTACTTTTGTGTGTTGACTTGTGTGCATGCTGGTCTGTAGGTGTGCTTGGGATGGGCTTTGGTACAGGGGATTGGGTCTGGGTGGAGGAAGTTGGAGGGGGGAGGCTGGACACAGGGACAATTGCTGCCATCAGTGCTGAGGCCAGAGATTGCAGGGTTCGCTGAAGGACAGCCTGACCAGAATGAATGCCCTCCAGGAATGCATTACCATGTTGCAACGCCCTTTCTACACCCTGGATGGCATTCACAATGGTAGACTGCCCAACAGTGAGTGGGCTGAGGAGGTCAATGGCCTCCTCACTGAGGGCAGCAGGGGTGACTGGAGCAGGGCCTGAGGTGCCTGGGGCGAAGGTGATGGTGCCGCCACCACAGGGGAGCTCACATCGGCGGATGAGTCTGTGTCGCTGGTTGGTGATCCAGTGCCCGACATGAAGCTCCCCTCGCCCTCCGTCCCACTGGTGTATTCAGAGTCTGTGGTGTGGCCCTCCATGTCCATGTGGGATGCAGCTCCCTCGTGCTCCGGTGCCACTGTACCTCCGCCTGTTGATGCTGATGTACAAAAGGACAGGGAGAGCAGGAAAAGGGGGGGGACAGAACAATGAGAGTTTTAGTGCATGGCATACCGCTACCGTTGGCGGACAAGACAGAAGCAGCAGCCCCATGCACAACTCCGCGCTCCTGCCCTCTGCACATGCAATTTCTGGGATATGGCCTACATGGCAATGATGGAAATCTGCGCACATGGAGGCCACAGGGGCAACTATGCCTCAACTTGCTAATTTACTGAGGTGGGGTAGAGTGCCACATGGCCTACATTACGGAGGGGCCTTGCCTACCTAACTCGCCCTGGCCTAGGGACACCCACAGCCCACCTCCCCACTCAGACCCCTCCACTGCACGCAAAGACCGCAGAATGAGGTTGTACTCACCCCCTTGTGTCTGCTGTGATGTCCTTAAGCGCCCATCCAACTCCGGGTAGGCCACTGCTAGGATCCGGAACATCAGGGGGGTCATGGTACGACGGGCACCCCTCCCACGTTGTGAGGCCATCCCCAGTTAAACCTCTGCAGTCTTCTTGCTGCAGCGGCGAATGTCCTCCCATCTCTTCCGGCAGTGGGTGCCCCGTCTCTGGTGGGCCCCCAGGGTCCGGACCTCCTTGGCGATGGCACGCCAAATGTCCCTCTTCTGGTGGGCGCTGACCTACATGATATGCACAAGGGAAGAGGAACAGTCATTACCTATTGCACCATCAATGTGTGTGGCCCCCTCCATACTCTGACCATGTGGCCCATTTATTCCCATTCTTTACTGTAGTATGACTTCTGCCCCCTTCCCTCTTCCACCCAGCCCTGTCCACCCAGGCCTAGCCCCTACAACGTGCTCCCTGTGTACTAACCTGTTGGTCTGGAGGACCGTAGAGTAGCATGTACTGGGGGAGGACCCCATCCACAAGTTTCTCCAACTCCTGTGCAGTGAAGGCAGGGGCCCTTTCCCCAGATGCAGCAGCCATCGTCGCTTCCAGACCGAGGTCACAGCAGCACTAGCAGTGTAGGTCCTCTCCTGTCGAAGGTCAGGTATCTAGTGATTGCACAGATAGAAAATGGTGGTGACGTCCGCGGCGGTGACGTCCGCGGCGGGGCGCATCATCACCGCCGGCGCACCTGTTCATTGGCTCCTGGGACCCATAGGGTCCAATGTTAACCAATGCAGCATTGCGCCGCGCTCTACGACCACCTACCGCGACGGTGTGCAACGCCAGCGCTGTTACCCCACAATCCCATTGTCCCAGTTTAGAGGTCAGGCAGCCGCCATTTCAGGGGCCCACATGGATTAATTTTCAACTGCGTCACACATACTGAGGCCTACACTCAACACACATACAAGAAGGGTTTTGTGAGTGGTGTAGTCTTGTGTGTAACTGTGGGTACATACCTGGAGGAATAGTGACTGTTTCTTCACTGTTGTCCTTCTTAGGCACCGTCAGCTGGGACATATGAGAAGATGGCGGTATCCTCCGGTGTACCGACCGCTGGTGGACCTTTTGACAATGGAAGAGAGACATTTAGGCCCATATTTATACTTTTTGACACACAACTGCGCCAACGCAGTCGTGCGTCAAATTTTTTTACCGCCGGATAATGCCATTCCAACGCGCCATGCGGGCGCCTTATTTATGGAATGACGTTATCCGGCGCTGCAGACTGGTGTGCGTAAAAAAAAATGACTCATACCAGGCAGCGCCGGCGTATGGGAAAATGGGGGTTGTGCATCAAAAAATGGGTCAGGTCAGGTCTGAGGCAAAATTCAGGCCTCAAAACGGATTTGCGCCATTTTTTTTTACGTCCAACCTCCATTGACATGACTCCTGTCTTAGCAAAGACAGGAGTCATGCCCCCTTGCCCAATGGCCATGGTCATTGGGCATAGTGGCATGTAGGGGGGCCCAAATCAGGCCCCCCTATGCCACAAAAAGAATCTGAAAAAAATACTTACCCGAACTTTCCTTTCCTTCCCTGGGATGGGTCCCTCCATCCTTGGGTGTCCTCCTGGGGTGGGCAAGGGTGACAGGGGGTGTCCCTAGGGGTAGGGGAGGGCACCTCTGGGCTCCTTCCGAGCCCACAGGTCCCTTAACGCCTGCCCTGACCCAGGCGTTAAAAAACGGCACCCATCAGGCTGTGCGTTGTTTTTTAAGGCCCACCCCCTCCTGTGCGTCAAAATGATGTCAGAGTATAAATATGGGGCACAGGCCTTAAAGTCATTTTTTGGAAGGGAACGCATACCTTGCATATAATTAACACAAGGCTGGTTCCCCCTTCCAAAAAATGACGCACAGGGTGGAATTATGATGCCCGCGGGGTCGGACGTCAAAGTATAAATATGGGGCAGGGTTGCGCTGATTGTGCGTCAAAATTTTTGACGCACATTCGGCACAAACAGAGTATAAATATGCCCCTACATGTCCAAGGGAGTGGGATACAATGAACTGATTTTCTCAACTGAGAAGATAATCCCCTTTGGTTCATAGGGAATTAAGTGTGCATGAGCTGTTGCATGCTACTAAATACGAAAGTGGCTAAGTACTTCAGAGATGGAACTTAGTACTCACTGTTTGTGATTCTGGAATTGGCTAAGTGTGTGCTTGCAAATTACTACATTGGCCCAAATAATTGGAAATTGGTATTTAGAGGATCAACCCCATACATGTATAAATATTCCCCTTAATCGTGACCTACCGGTTTGACCGTGCTACAATCCAGGAACTATGTACCCAGTTGGAGCCAGAGCTGATGTCACCAATCCGCCATCCGACTGGAATCCCCCCTGACGTGCAGGTGCTGTCAGTGCTCCATTTCCTTGCAAGTGGGTCTTTTCAAACAACAGTGGCCATGGCATCAGGGATGTCCCAGCCTATGTTTTCCAACGTGTTGTCAAGAGTGTTGTCTGCCCTGCTGAAACACGTAAGGAGATACATAATTTTCCCTGAGGTGGGGGATTTGCCTACAGTGAAAGGTGACTTATATGCCCTTGGACATATCCCCAACGTCATAGGTGCCATTGATGGGACCCATGTAGCTCTGGTCCCCCCGCAGGAGTGAACAGGTGTACAGGAACAGGAAGAGTTATCTTCAATGAATGTCCAGATGGTCTGTTTGACAGACCAGTACATCTCGCAGGTAAATGCTATGTTCCCTGGCTCTGTGCATGACGCCTACATCCTGCGGAATAGCAGCATCCCTGATATGATGGGTCAACTCCAGAGGCACCGTCTATGGCTATTGGGGGTCTCTGGTTACCCCAACCTTTCCTGGCTATTGACCCCAGTGAGGACTCACAGGACCAGGGCAGAGGAACGCTACAATGAGGCCGATGGGCGGACTAGGAGGGTTATCGAGCGCACCTTCGGCCTCCTGAAGGTGCCTCCATATGACAGGTGGATCCCTCTTCTACTCACCAAAGAAGATGTGCGACATCATCATCGCCTGCTCCATGCTCCATGCTCCATAACTTGGCATTGTGACGCCAGATGCCTTTTCTGAAGGAGGATGATCCAGATGACGGTGTTGTGGCAGCTGTGGAGCCTGTGGAGCCTGTGAACAGTGATGAGGATGAAGCTGAGGAAGACGAAAACAACAACAGGGATTCAGTCATACAGCAATATTTCCAGTGAGACACAGGTGAGAACATTTTCATTTTTACCATTACATTAACTTTCACACATCTACCTCTATCCTGTACCGACATTTCACTCACTATTTGTTGTCCCCTTCCATTTCAGTTTCACAAATGTGGTAACCTACGTGTCACGACGTAGGTATGTTAGCCTTCGATTATATGACGGAACACCGAATTAAAAACAACTACTAACCTTAACAACGAGGTCGGAACACCGACCTCGTCCTTACTACTAATGATTTTACCACGAATGCCTTAACAACGATATTTTGTTGTAAAGGCATTCCTGATAAAATCATTAGCAATAGGCACCATTCACCCTACATCCCTCACCCCACCCCCCCAACCCCACCCCAAAACCTAAAACCCCCTGACCCCCACCCACTCCCCAAAACCAAAAACGCCCCACCCCCCCAACCCCACCCTAAAATCTAAAACCCCTTGACCCCCACCCACTCCCCAAAACCAAAAACGCCCCACCCCCACCCCAAAACCCAAAACCCCCTGACCCCCCACCAACTCCCCAAAACCAAAAACGTCCCACCCCCCAACCCCACCCCAAAACCTAAAACCCCCTAACCCCCCACCCCCTCCCCAAAACCAAAAACGCCCCACCCCCCCAACCCCACCCCAAAACCTAAAACCCCCTAACCCCCCACCCCATCCCCAAAACCAAAAACGCCCCACCCCCCCAACCCCACCCCAAAACCTAAAACCCCCTGACCCCCACCCCCTCCCCAAAACCAAAAACGCCCCACCCCCCCACGCCACCCCAAAACCTAAACCCACCACTTACCTTCGCCAATTCCCTTCTTTGTACCTTAACCACGCATGTTCGTTGTTCAGAACATACGGAGTTAAGGCACAAAAATACGAAGTCGTGGTTAAAAAAAGCGTTGTTACGCTTTCGTTAACCACGACTTTCGTAATAAAAAAGTCGTAAAAAAGGATGTTTCCCTTAGCCTTCCAATGGGTAACCCATTATGAAACTGTAATTGATAATACAGATTTACAAATCATAGACTGACTCCATTTGTTTTTAGTGTTTCAAGGGTGTTTATTTAAGTGTAAAAAAATGAAGGGGGGTTGTAAAATGGTGATGGGTGATGGTGGAGGAATGTCCATGGCAGAGTCCAGTCTATTAGTCTCACAGGTTCATTGCACATCTGGGCATTGGAAGTGGAGCTAGGTCAGTTCCGATTTGGGCAAGGTAACAAAGTGGGACAGTGGGGGGACAAACAGGGTGGTATTATTTCCTGGCGGGGGTCTTGCCATCTTGCTCTGTCCTGTTCCTGGATCTCAGGGCCCGCTTGCGTGGTGGTTGTCCGTCTGCAGGGGATGGGGTGCTGGTGTGGTGGTCCTGTGGCGGGGCGTCCTGTCCACTAGCGCCGGCGGAGGTGGTGGGCATTTCATCGTCGTGGCTAGTGTCAGGGGCCCCTTGGAGTGCCACGGTGTCCCTCAAGGTCTTTTGAATGTCCGTCAGCACCCCTACAATGGTGCCCAGGGCGGAGCCGATGGTCCTGAGCTCCTCCCTGAACCCCAAATATTGTTCCTCCTGTAGACGCAGGGTCTCCTGCAACTTGTCCAGGACCGTGGCCATCGTCTACTGGGAGTGGTGGTATGCTCCCATGATGGAGGAGAGGGCCTCGTTGAGAGTTGGTTCCCTTGGCCTGTCCTCCCTCTGTCGCACAGCAGCCCTCCCAGTTCCCCTGTATTGCTGTGCCTCCGTCCCCTGGACCGTGTGCCCACTACCACTGCCCCCAGGTCCCTGTTGTTGTTGGGGTGGTGGGTTAGCCTGGGTGCCCTGTAGTGGTGGACATACCGCTGATTGACCTGTCCTGGGTAGGGAGGTTTGAGCCAGCTGGGTGGGTGCTGTGCTGGTGTTACCAGAGGGTGTAAGCTCGGTGTTCGGCTGTGGCTGGGCAAGGGGAACCGACTGTCCTGAGGCCCACGATGGTCCGGGCTGGTCATCAAGATCCAGTGGGGCAGAGCTGCTGTCGTCACAGTGGGCCTCTTCTGGGGGTGGAGTGGTGTTGTCTGGACCCTCTGGTGTGGTGACATTCCTTCGGGTTCCTACGGGGGTATAAGTACATGATTATTGCATGTGTGTGTTTCATGGTGTACAATGGTTGGGTGTTCGTGAACCCCAGTGCAGGCATTCCTGTGTGGGGGCTTGTGTGCTGATGGTTGGGGGGTGTTGTGGGTCTGTGCAGTGGACATGCTGTGGTGATGGGTGTCCATGCTTAATTATGTCATGCAGGTCTTGGGGTTGGGATGGGTGGTTGGTGTCATGGGTAGATAGGTGAGGATTTGGGGTGATAGGGGAGGGTGTGATTGTGGGGGGGTGTGATATCATGCAGGTAGGGTGGGTGTTATGATGGTTAAGATTAGACTTACCAGTGTCCGTTCCTCCAATGACTCCTCCGAGGCCCTCAGGATGCAAGATGGACAAGACTTGCTCCTCCCATGTTGTTAGTTGAGGGGGAGGAGGTGGGGGTCCGCCGCCAGTCCGCTGTACCGCGATGTGGTGCCTGGATACCGTGGAATGCACCTTCCCCCATAGGTCGTTCCACCTCTTCCTGATGTCCTCCCTATTTCTTGGGTGCTGTCCCACAGCGTGGACCCTGTCCACTATTCTTTGCAATAGCTCCATCTTCCTGGCTATGGATGTGTGCTGTACCTGTGAGCCAAATAGCTGTGGCTCTACCTGGATGGTTTCCTCCACCATGACCCTGAGCTCCTCCTCGGAGAAGCGGGGTGTCTTTGGCGTGACATGGGGTGGTGTGTGTGGGGTGGTGTATGTGTTGATGAGTGTGGTGAGTGTAGTGGTATGTGGTGTTTTGTGCTTGGATGTTGCATGGGTGATGGTGTTGTGTGCCTCTGTGTGATGGGGTTGTCTGTTCTGTGCTATCTCTCTGGCCTTCGTTCGTGAATTGTGTTCGTAGGGGTTTGTGAGTGATGTGGGTGTGTGTTTTATATTGTGTTGGGTGTGTGGGAGTGGTGTGTGTATGTGTATCAGGTGTGTGTATTTGGAATTGTCCAATGTGGCGGTGTTTTGGAGATGTGTGTGTATTTTGAGCGCGGCGGTGTGTACCGCCAATGGAATACCGCGGTTGAAAGACCGCCACGTGGATTCGTGGGTCGTAATGGCATGGGCGTGTTTCTGTTGGCGTGGAGGTGGAGGATGTGTTTCCGCCACTTTATCGCTGAGCTTTGGTGTGGCGGTGTTGTGTGGGTGTCTGAATTTCGGCGGATTCCGTGATGTGTGTCATAATAGCTGTGGCGGTCTACCACAGCCGCGGCGGTGTATTGGCGGTCTTCTGCACTGCGGTAAGCGCCTTATACCGCCAATGTTGTAATGACCCCCATAGTCCATTTTTTTTGCGTAGGTCCTTTTCATCTTTGGTCAAAGGCCTCCTGATGGTTCCAATCTCCATCGGTTCAGACGTTCTTTCTTTCGGAGTTCTTGAGTCTCTGTTATCGTGAACACACCAGGAATATTTTTCAGTCTTTTCACGCGTTCCTTTTCGTTCAGTTAAATGATGATCAAGCCTCAAGACAAGGTTTATTAATTCTTGACAGTCTGTAGGTTGCAGGTCGATTTGCGCCAAGATATCTTTTAACTCGTCTTTGAGTCCCTTGTAAAACAAGGCTGCTTGTTTTTCCTCTGGCTAGGATGTCTCAGCGACCACCCGATTAAAGCTGGCTAAATATGACACTAAGGGCCATATTTATACTTTTTGACGCAAAACTGCGCTAACGCAGTTTTGCGTCAAAAAAATTAGCGCCGGCTAACGCCATTCTGAAGCGCCATGCGGGCGCCGTATTTAGGGCCATATTTATACTTTTTGATGCAAAACTGCGCTAACGCAGTTTTGCGTCAAAAAAATGAGCGCCGGCTAACGCCATTCTGAAGCGCCATGCGGGCGCCGTATTTAATCAATGACGTTAGCCGGCGGCGCTGTCTGGTGTGCGTGGAAAAAAACGACGTACACCAGGCAGCGCCGGCGTAGGGGGATATGGAGCTTGGGCGCCAAAAAATGGGGCAAGTCAGGCTGAGGCAAATTTTTCACCTCAACCCGATTTGCGCCATTTTTTACGACTCCCAACCCCCATAGAAATGACTCCTGTCTTAGCAAAGACAGGAGTCATGCCCCCTTGCCCAATGGCCATGCCCAGGGGACTTATGTCCCCTGGGCATGGTCATTGGGCATAGTGGCATGTAGGGGGGCACAAATCAGGCCCCCCTATGCCACAAAAAAAAAAAAAAAAATGACTTACCTGAACTTACCTTAATGTCCCTGGGATGGGTCCCTCCAGCCTTGGGTGTCCTCCTGGGGTGGGCAAGGGTGACAGGGGGTGTCCCTGGGGACATGAGAGGGCACCTCTGGGCTCCTTCAGAGCCCACAGGACCCTTAACGCCTGCCTTTTCCAGGCGC
The DNA here is from genome assembly GCF_031143425.1 of Pleurodeles waltl. Taxonomy (NCBI): domain Eukaryota; kingdom Metazoa; phylum Chordata; class Amphibia; order Caudata; family Salamandridae; genus Pleurodeles; species Pleurodeles waltl. The sequence continues at coordinate 921,766,054 of NC_090447.1, forward strand.
TAATAAACGGCGCAAAAACGGCCGTACGTCATTTTTTTTGACCTGTCCACTCCCGGGCATGAATTTTGCCCGGGATTGTAAATACGGCGCACATGCCTCGGAGTCAATTGTTTAGATGGGAACGCCTACCTTGCATCTCATTAACGTAAAGTAGATGTCCACGCTAAAAAATGACGCAAACTCCATGGACTTTGGTGCTAGACGCGTCTAACGCCAAAGTATAAATATGGAGTTAGTTTTGCGTCAGAATTGCGTAAAAAAAAACGACGCAATTCCGGCACAAACAGAGTATAAATATGCCCCTAAGGGCCTGATTACAACTTTGGAGGACGGTGTTAATCCGTCCCAAATGTGACGGATATACCACCTACTGTATTACGAGTCCATTATACCCTATGGAACTCGTAATACGGTAGGTGGTATATCTGTCACATTTGGGACGGATTAACACCGTCCTCCAAAGTTGTAATCAGGACCTTAGTCCTGATTCCCCTGGCGTAAGTCTAATAGTTCATGATCTGCTGACAGTGTTACAGTTCTACGACCAAATACTCGCTCAAACTCACGAACAAAGTTTCTCCAGTTGTACAACAGGGACTATCTTTACGCACAAGAGGAATAGCCCAGGTAGCTGAATCTCCAGACAGATATGATAAGAAAAAAGCTACTTTGGACTGGGCATCAGGAAAAATATGTGGTCTGCAGGTGAAGTGTAGTTCCACTTGAACCAGGAAAGATTGCGCTTTCAAGGGGTCACCTGAGAAACGTTCTGGGGGAGCTAAAGGAACGGCTGAAGGAACATTGAGGGAAATGTTTGTCGGATTACCTGCAGAAGTCTATGAAGAAGTACCTGGCCAAGACAGGTTCCTTCTTCTCTACCTTATCCTGTAACTGACTCAATCTCTCAGCTAGGCTATTTGTCAAATCTTTTGATGATACCACTTCTGACTGGAGCTGGGTGATAGCTTTGACTAGCTTGTCCAGTGTGGCCATGCTGAGAACATACACAAACCAGGAGGATAATATTTTGTGGGCTCACTATTCTGTCAGAGTCACTAGATCCTCGGGGTCTGTCCATGTTCCCTACACTTCCACAACAAGACATCTCCAATACTCTGATTAGATTTGTCACAGAGTCTAAGAGAGTCCAAGTGGGAAAAAGGATTAGGATTAGGAAGGGAACAGCTGAGAAGGAGACCTGTAGGAAGCAAAAGGTTAAAACACACAACATCAAAATAACATCTCATGAAATCAGTACTATGCTATGACTCTAAGCGTGGTCATTTTGAAAACATGAACAACCTAAGAATAGTTTTAAAATGGCTAGGCTTTTAGATGACTGAATACCTGCAGGGGTAAAACCAGAGGGGTTAGATAAAACTTTCAGATTCAAGTACTTTCTTTAGCATGAGAATCAGGAAACAATCTGAGTAATTTCTGAACCATCAAATGAATCTTATTTTAAGAATACATATCAGGAACACACAGCATTACATCTAGAACTCTGGTCTTTTTGTGTTCTCTCAAAACATTGGAAAGTGACTTGCGCACATTGCAGGTTTTCATATAAGTATTAAACACCATAGAAGGATTGTGCACCATGAATGACACAACGTAGATTAAAGGAATAAATCTCACGACTTGTCAACTCAAATACTACCAAGTAAATGCCTTAGAATGGTAGCGCACAGTAAATAACATTTATTAAGCACAAGGAAAGAATCGAGCGTCTTGCCGATTCGAATGCCACCACGTAACTGCCAAAAAATTGTAGCGCACAATGAACAACATGAATTAAACATGAGGAAGGAATCGCACGTCTTGCCGCTTCGAATGCCACCATGTAACTACCAAGGAAAAGGTAGCGCACAATGAATATAATGAATTACGCTCAAGGAAAGAATTGCACGTCTTGCTGATTCGAATGCCACCATGAAACTGCCAAGGAAATGGTACCGCACACTGAGCATCAAGAGTTAAATCACTAGGAAACGAATTGCGCGTCTTGCCGATTCGAAGGCCACCATGTAACGGCCAAGGAATGGTAGCGTACAATGAGCATCAAGAGTTAAATCACTAGGAAACAAATTGCACGTCTTGCAATTCTAAGGCCACCATGTACCTGCCAACAAATGGTAGCGCACAATGAATATCATGAATTAAGCACAAGAAAAGAATTGCGTGTCTTGCCGATTCGAAGGCCACCACGTAACTGCCAAGAAATGGTAGTGCACAATGAATATCATGAATTAAGCACAAGGAAAGAATCATGCGTCTTGCCGATTCGAATGCCAGCATGCAAATGTCATGAAAAGTCCAAACGCACATTCACACAAGCAAGAGCAAATTATTTAGCATTAAGAATTAGGCCCAAGAATTTGAGCGTCATCGATAACGGAGTCGGGGGCCCAGCCCGACCTCCGTCTTACCGCCCTGATCAAGAATCACCCAGTCAAGTGAAAGGGCGAGTCCTGGAAAATCAAAGTAGGCCACCGGAACAGGAGCTCAAGAATTTGCTGCTGCTCTGCATCGGGACCTCGGAATAGTGAGCACCTGGAGCTGGGCTGGCTCCCTTTTATAGAGTCTTGGCCCAGCCCACAACCACACCCAGGCATGCTGCAGGGAAAGCTTCTAGAAGGCCCTGGAAGGGGACCACACCCTGACACACTCTGAAAGCCTGCAGCAATACGTTGCAAATGAACAGTATTTAAAAGCACCTTAAAAATAAGTCTTCAGGATTGAACTCTGCAATTCAAAAGGTTAAACAACAACATATCAGCACAATGCATAAATTACATTATCTTGAGAGTGCTGGGTTTTTGCATTCTAGTCGCCAATAGAGCGTGCACTGTCCTGGTGTTGACAGGAGCTATCTTAATGGTATCTTCTATAAAATCTAGGGACAATTCGGCATGCAAGCAGAGGTTGGACACATTTTGACCAATTCCTAACAACCTCCTATAGAAGCGATTTTCCTCTATAGCAGGGGCCCTATTTTCTGTATGCCCCCACAATGACACCCCATACAGCAAAACTGGGAGACACTTTTGCCTATATATTTCAAGCAGGGCCTTAAAAGGGTTTATTACCCACCCTGGCAGCAAACTCAAAAGTGGCACCTACTGTTGCATTAAAAAGTGCCCCTCTCCTGGCAATACAAGATTTCCAGGAACCCTTGTCATCAAAATGAATCCCTAAATAGGGGAATTCCTAGACCTTACTGATTACTTGCTCATTGATCTTCAGCCCCCCACCCTACTGGTGGTTTCCCATACACCATAAAGTGTGATTTATTGCAGTTTATCTATAAATCCAGGGCTGTCATAAAAATTTCACAAACTCTGACCTCATCTCGAAGACCATTCATAGTGCGAGCCATAAGTACTGCGTCATCCGTGTCATCCGTATAAATCAATACTGGATGTTCTTTCCATTAGTTTTAGGGTCGTTCTTACAGTGTTCCACCAAAAAGTCGAACAGCTCATGTGTGTACAGAAGAAAAAGGGTAGGAGCCAGGACACATCCCTGGCGTACCCCCCTAACAAGTTCAAAAGCATCCGAGCATTCCCCATTTATCCCAACCCTCAAATTAGCATACGTTCCTAAATGGAGGTACTGAAGCAACTCCACAATTGAGGGGTCCATTCCTAGCCGGGTAAGCTTCTCCCACACCTTAGACCAATTGACCTTGTCAAAGGCACAGCTCAGATCCATAAATGCTAGATATAAAGTGCCTTTCCTAGCTTGAGTATATTTCCCAATCACCATCAGCAAATTTAGGCAAACCATATTGTACCTGGCTCAGAATTGCATTTGTGGCCATCCAAGCCTCAATATGGCTCACAATATTCCGGCCCAAAATTTTGGCTGAAGAATCAAGGAGAGAAATTGGATGATACAACTTAGGGCCGTTCTGATCCCCCTTTTTATAGATAGGAATAATACACGCCGATCTCCAGGTATCCTCGATACCCACACTCACTGTGGCATTAAGGACGTTTAGCAAGATTGGCACCCATAGCTGAGGGCAAGATTTGTAAAGATCCATTGGGAGCTTTATTAGTAACACTGGCAGCGCCTCCTTAACCTCCTTGAGTTTAAACCTAATAGCTAAATTAGGGTGACCTACATATTTTCTCTCCTCATTCCCTCCTAGAGAACTCCCGTGAAAAAAGCTACAAAAATGGCTAACCCAAGCCTCAGAGGCAATATTGAAGCCCAGGCCCTCAGATGTTTCTGATTCAATGGGACCCCTATTAACAACCTTCCAAAATAGGTCAGGGTTTTTACACTCCTAGCACATTCCAGCCTCTCACAGGCTACCTCCTTAAGCTTTAGCTCTTAGAACAGATATGTACTGAGGCCTAGGTCCTCTAACATGGGCCTTATCTCTAGGATGCTCTTTTAAGGCTTTCCTCAAAAATGTCTTAGCCTCATAACAGGGCTTACTAAACCAACCACCCTTATAATTACTAGAGGACTGAGCGGCTACAGTTAGACAATCTTGTAAGGCTTTATTCACTCTAAGCATAGCATCCATAACTTCCACTGGGCTGGGGGATTCTGCCAGAAGCGTACCCATGAACAGATTTAGGTTTTCACCCACCACCCTTTCTTCTACTTGCTGGATATTTACCTGCCTCTAGCCAAGTCTCCTACCCTCATCCTTTGTCTTTACCAAAACTGGCCCACCCCTTCCTGATTTATGTAAATTCTCTGGGAAGCTAAAATGGACCTTGATCACTAAAATACTTCTCACCCACCTCCCCACGCTTAACCAAATTCTTTAAAAATGGAAAAACAAAAATATAATCAATTGTTGTGCCTACCCCCTTACCTACAAAAGTTGGAACCTGAGAAGTACCCACAACTTCGATATCGCAGAAGTTCATAAGGCCCAAACTACGTTAGCCCTTAATCAAACTTCTGCCCCTGGGGTCCTGTGAACCATCGGCTATACATACCTCCTGATATACTTCAAAAGTATTCACCACTTTACTATACCACCCTATCTTCGCATTAAAATCCCCTGCCACAACAGCACAGAATTCCACACCAACCTCCTCCATTCTGCATCTCAGTGTCTGGAGAACTGAAAAGAGGACACTAATTTGAAACCCAAAGTCACAAACGGCATTGTAAAAATGTACCAATAGGACATTACATTTGTTAGAAAAAACCACCCACACAATCAGTATACCCTGATGATTACAACTGATTCAAAATGCTCTGGCTATTTTATCAAAGTAACTAAACCCCCTTTGGGGTGGCATCTTTGGGGCCGAATAGCCGGGACTGCAGGCCTATGATAACCATCCCAGACAGCTTGCCCATCCGACCAGGTTTTTTGCAGCAGAATAAAATCATACTGAGCCAGGCACCTAATCCATTCATGGTCTAATAGCTTAGCATTATACCCAGCTACGTTTCAAGAAATGAGACCACAATCTGTAGATTTTCCACCCTGGACCTCCATGATCATAGTAGCATTAGAGGGATCTGCTAAACGCCCACAGGGTACTAGTGATATCATTCCTCATAGTGATTCTCTGTGCAGTGTCACGACCTTGATGTAAATTCCTAAGATTCCCAAACAAGATCTCACCAGATTCATCAGGCTGTCGTATAAAAACATAAATAAAATTCAAATGAACCATGACAATTTTGCACGTTCTCTGGGAAGCCGAACTTTGTGTAGAAAGGAATCGCTGGGCCAGACCAGGATACCTACAGTTTAAAATAATACAATCTCTGTTTCCTAATTTCGCTCGCGGCCTGATCCAATCAATTCTTGTAACAAAGATGATATCACTAAGACCTTTACAAGCAAAGTCACAATTTTTGCTCAGCCAATGACCAGTTTTGTTTTTTAGTTGATCCATAGATTTTTTCAGATACAAATCTTGTACTTCCATAGGCCCACTCCCTGATAGCTTTCCACCTCGCAACCTATTTTTCCCTCCTGCGCTTCTTGGCAAATCAGCAAGGGCAATTGAGGGTGAGGCAGCCTCCACAGAAATACCATGAGACCCTGAATTAACACATTTTGCAGCTTGTCGTAGGGCTCCATCCGGTTTCCTGGGGAAGCCCTCACAAGGAGATACCCTCTAGGGTGGTTGAATTTGATGTCTAGAGTCGGGATCGCCTTTGGCTGTCACTGGACTAGGCCTCTCCTGCCCACATATCCGGGAAACGGCTTTCTCAAGCACCAGCAGTTTCTCCAAGACCGGGGCCAGACTCGCCTAGATCATCTCCTTAAACTTCATCAGTAAGCTGTTTACATCCCAACCCGGGGACTGCATGGGATCAATACCACCCATTGAGCCTGTAGGATTCAAAATTACTGACGTAGGCGGTTTAAATCTACTCCCATCTTTCTTTAGCGCCTTTTTCTATTTTGGGGGGGTGGACTGCTACTCTCCAAAGGGGAAGCTGGAGTGGACCTCCTCAAAAACCTCTTACTTTTCCTTAAAGTCCCAGTCAGGGAGCAAATTTTCAGGCACAGCTACTTGCGCTTTCCGTGAGGGACCCACCTGATCGTCCAGCAACCCCATAGCCTCACTTTCAGTGGAGATTTGGCGCCATTCCATCATCACAAGAGAGAGCCTCCTTTCCACCAAATCAGTCTCTTTAGTGACCACCCCAACAGCTCTGGCAAGAAGAGAGTCCAAAGTTGTATTAGTACTTCCCTTCCCTCCTCCAGCCTGGTCCACACTTTGAAGGGCCCTTCTCCTGACCATCCTCACAGAATATCAAGGGAGGCTTAACTAGAAAGCAGCTAGTCAGCTGCAGTCACAGTAAAGCAATAAAACAATGGGATACTAACAAAATACTGATTGTTTTTGTTGTTGTTGTTGTTGGAGAGGTAGGCATGTAACAGTTAAGCTTTGGGGCAGATGTCTAACAGAGGGCAGGATAATGTAAGACACACTCACCCACCAAGCAGGATTAAAGAGGGGTGGCCCAGCCCAGCCTCTTTTGGTCGATGAAGGGCAAAGGATGGGCATGCCCTTGACCTGGGCTTTGCCCTGGCGCGGCCCGCGCAGCGATGTGGTGATCGCGCTTCTTAGAACTCGGGATATGAGGCTCCTCCCCGCCTAGCAGCTCCTTGGGACTCGAAGTCCCACACACCAGGTCTCTGAATGCACACGTGTCCTGCACTGCGAAGTGGTGATCGCGCTTCTTAGCGCTCGGATATGAGGCTCCTCCCCCGCATCGCAGCTCCTTGGGACTTGGAGTCCCACAAACAAAGTCTCTGATTGCACACGCGCCTCTAACCAGATTATTTCAATCATGGCCTTCCTTGCATTCCACTTCTTCCTGGTCATTCTCACTTACTCTTATTCATCTTAAGCTGTTAAATAAACTGATTTACTTAATATGTTTTCCTAAATCAGCACATCTCATTATTGAACCATGACTTTAAGCAAGGCTGGGAATTTAACTTGAGGTTTAGCCCTAATTTCCTTCAACTGATCTATACGTTTTCCCAGCTCCCACTGTCTATCTGCTGTTGCTCTACAGATATAGGAGCAAATATGAAAGGTAGCACCCTTAGCCTGGAGAGATCTTGCTTTACCTGCAAGCCTTAAAATCTGTTCTTTGAAAAAACATTCATAAGGATCTTTCTAGGTATCTTGCATGCAACCGGTGGTTAAATGAGTCCCAATGCACTCTCTGAATTTTCTGCACATTTATCAGGGAATCAGCTGGTAACACTGCCTCCTTCACCAGATTTTCACAAAAAGTTTAAGCTCCTTACTCTCTGTCCCCTCTGGTATATTCATCAGTCATAAGTTATTCCTTCTCACATTGTTCTGTAGTCTCTACATTCTATCCAGGAGTATTTATTGATTTGCCTCAAACTCTCGATTTCTGCTGTGTTTACCTCAAATGTAGCACTTAGCTTATCAACCACCATTTCCAGAACCTCAGTGCAAGCAGGCAGGGAATCCAACTTTTTCTCAAAGTTCACACATGTACGTTGTATCTCTCATTGGTTTGTTTCTGAGACCTCAAACACTTTCCTCATCTCTGCTGATAAGGTCAATTGCATCCTATGTATACTAGTCCCCCTTGTCGAGCTGCCTTCCCTGAATTTCAGCAGATGCTTCCTAGTTCTGGTCTTGAGACTGAGGCTGATCCTGCACCTCACCCCTCTTTCATGATGAGATATTAAACACTTATATCTTCTCCCCTTCCAGTGTCCTGCATGGCCAAACTCTGAAGTGGTTCAAGCCTATTGTTTGTGACACCCAGATTTGATACATGTTTGGCAATGGGTCTCTGTAATCAGATCTAGTTCATTGAAACCCTCACTACTCATTCCCTTTTTGCAGGTGGTCAGCCACTCTGCTGCTCCCTACTTCGACCACACTGCCTTTCACCATTTTATTTTCCATCCTTACTTTGAAAAAAAGACCTGAGAGAGAGAGTTACATTTGGAGCTGCGTTTTTTCCTCTGCAACTGTTCGATTTTGTTGACTCTCCTAGAGCAATCGCTGTTTTTCTACCCAGATGCATCCATGATATTACAACAGCTATCTTTGGGTTTTCCTACTTGTTCTAAATAATCAATGTATCCCACCTTCCTCTCTTCAGCATCTCCTTCTTTCTTCCAGGCTCCAAGTACTGTCCCAGGCCTCAGGCTGTACCTGTTTTGCCTATTTACACTTATGCCTCCTCTGTCCACGTTTCTCCTTTCTTTGTCGCATGCTGAGGGTACTAAGCTCCTCACTGTAGTCACTAAAGGGCCAAAGAACTCCATTGTGCTGCTGCTATTTGTTAGCCTCTGCCTGCTAACCTCCTTCAGTCCTACTGTCTTCCCTCCATTCTCCACGGCTGACACAGAAGCAGACACTGGCACCACTAACATCCAGGCTCTTCCACATTCCCCAGGGGAATTCTGCCTTTCCTTAAACCACTTTCAGCGTTGGATCAAAAGAGCATGTAAACATGCAGCCTCTGCTCACTCTCCCTTAGAAGGAGGCATGCTGCAAGCCTCTTATTGCACTCCAGCGCTGTTCAGATCCTCTGAAAAGTGATTGCAGTCATAAAGGTAGGATTCATATCCATTGGAGGCAAATAATGAATAAGGCCACAGTGTCTTGATAGCTTACGTGCAATTGCATTGAAACATTGTTTTGTTGTTCTTTGGAAGGCCTTAAGTCACTTGCTCAGCATCTCTGCACACATGCTGCCATCCGACTGCATCAGCAGGAAGCCATGCTTTCCATTCTTGCTCTATGGCTCTTGGTAGATATACTCAGAGCCGTTCCAAATGACAAACAAGTCATCGATGTATCTGTGCCACAGGGCTACCTGTTCTATATATTTAGTGGGAGTTCCACCAGAAAAAAACTGTTTGTCACACCATCCCAGAAAAAGATTGGGAAAACTAGGGGCAAAAGAAGTACACATCGCCGTCACTCTGATCTGGCGATAAAGATCACCATTAAAGAAAAAGTTTTTTTCTCCAAACAATTTCTTATCGTCTCCACTATCATGGTGGTATGGTCATACAGTCTAATGGGTCTTGCTCTTAAGAAATGTTCACATACAGCTATACCTAGATTGTGATCAATAATGGTGTACTGCCATTTGATGGAGTTTGTTTTGACCAATGACTTTGTGTTTCACCACCGCGCATATTAGTTGCTCAATGTTCACCAGTAGCACATGGTATGTTTTGTTCAGTTTAGCCGCCTATGGGCTTTGACATGGCATTAGCCAGTACTTTCTGTATTCAGTTGAGCCGCCTATGGGCTTTGACATTGCATTAGCCATTACATTCTGTATTCTGCCTATTGGCTTTGACATGCTGTATCCAGTCTAGCCGCCTATTGGCTTTGACATTGCATTCCTATTGGCTTTGACATGATGTATTCAATTTAGCTGCCTATGGGCTTTGACATGATATTATATATTGCATTTTGTATTCAGCTTAACTGCCTATTGGCTTTGACATGATATTATACATTACATTTTGTATTCAGCTCCGCTGCCTATTGGCTTTGACATGATATTATACACTGCATTTTATATTCAGCTCAGCTGCCTATTGGCTTTGACATGATATTATACATTGCATTTTGTATTCAGCTCAGCTGCCTATGGGCTTTGACATGATATAAGACATTGCATTTTGTATTCAGCTTAGATGCTTATTGGCTTTGACATGACACTAGACATTGCATTTGATATTTAGGTTAGCTGCCCATTGCCTTTAACGTGGAGTTAGACATTGCAGTTGAGAATCCAAGCTCTATTTTTCCAAGCTGTGTTTTTGCACCAGAGAACCAAGATGTTTTTCTCACAGTAGACTAGACATGATAAGAGAGAGTACATGGGTGTTGTTTTTCTTCGCTTGAGCCTGGGAACAGGAGTAGTCTTGGAGACCTGTCCAGTCTCCAAAAGGCTTGCTCAGTTTTCCAGGTCTGAGAGGAGGGGGCACACCTTTGTAAAGAATGTAACAGGCTGCAGAGGGTCAGATTCGAATCTGCCGGACCTCGTGCTGGAGCTTGGCGCCAGCTGCCAGCAATCCCGTGTGGGTAGATGAATCTCTTTCTCGCGGCTGACAGGGGGTCATCAGCTTGCAGACCTTAGAAAGATGAAGCTGTAAACAGTTTCCCACACGGTGAAGTATTTGTTTTGCTTTGCATTCAATATCTTATAAATATAACCTGCTGTGTATATTGCAAACTGATATATTTTGTTTGATTAACGCGGGCTTGAAAGCTACTAATTCGTCATACATAAAAATTGTGGTTGGGGAAGAATTAACAACAATAAAAGTCTTCTTTGAACTCAGAAGTGCATTTCTGTTGTGTTATGTTAGTGCTTAAAAACTAGCTAAGAGGAAAGCACTACAATTGGTACCAGAAGTGGGGTCGGTCATTAAGAGGTGATTAAGAGGGTGTTGACGAGTTAGTAGATTTCTAAGTGCACACTTTAAAAGTGTCATTGTTTTTTGTTGTTTTGAGAATTACAGAAATTGTTTTTTGTTGGAGAATCACAGTAGCACGGCAGACCATGTCTGGGAATGCATGTGTTGTTAAACTGCCCGATGGTGCTAAGAAAAACTGTGAATTGTTTTCTGTTTGGGGAATTACAGAAGCACTGCAGACCATGTCTAAAGATGCATGTGTAGCTAAAATGCCTGATAATGCTTTGAGAAATAATTTCTGTTGTACATATGTAGAAAACGTGTGTTTTGGAAGTAATGATGACAGAAAGGTCTGGATACCTTTATCTGCTTACAGAGAAATGCAGGAGAAATGTAGGAAGTTGGAACATGAAAATAGGAATTTACGTGAGCAAATTAGCCAGGATACAATAATTCAAAATAATTCTGAAAGTTATAAAACTGCTGTTGTAGAAGAATCTTTCTTTTCCCATTCCAGTAATGAGGGGGTTAAGACAGCTCCGAGCTGCACTGAGTTTTCGTGTGAGCCAGGGTTTTTGGCAGACAAAATGCATTCCTTAACTGATAACACGGACGAGAGAGACCAGAATGTGATTTACGAGTTACCGTTGCAAAATGCACAAGTAAAACGAAAGATTTTAGAGCAAGACACCCCGAGTTTCATTAGCTTGTTTGATTTTTGGAAAAAGAATAGCCCTCATTTGAGTGAAATCCTAACACTTTTGTATATGGTCACTGTGAAAAATAATATGCAGCTGCGCGCTTGTGATTTGGCAAATGAAATAATGCAGACTTCAGGTTTCTGCGCAGTGCAAGAAGGAAATACTTATGTACATTTAAATCAAGAACAAGGGAAGAAAATAGTGCCCCTAGCTAGAATCATACAATGGATCTGGTACTTGCAAGACAGGGCTAGAGTACCACAGGTAAAAGAGTTATCAATGAAGTTGTGTGCACCATTTGAATTCGTGTCCACTGAAGATAAAAAGCATGTTTGTTTTACTAATGATTCATTGACTGAAATGTTGTTTTCTGGCACAGTAGAAGGAACAGCGTTGTATAATGTGTGTCAGATTTTAAAGCAAGAGCTACGTGAGATGTGTCATTTTTACGCTGATTTTTGGTTCATTGCTAATGTTTTAGCACCTAACTGGTTCAATTACCTTGCAGATGTTAATGAGAAAAATTCAGAGAGAGAAGTGTACACCCAGAATTCTGCCTTAGTGGGGATGGCTAAGTGGGTGCCCCAGAAATGTGAACAGCTGAGAGAAAAAGCCACTTACAGGTGGGCAGAGATGAGAGAGATGCATTTTCCCCTAGATTGGATAAAAACTGTGCAGCACGCACAAAAGCAATCTGTCATGCAAGCAGTCACAGAGCAGTTGGGGAGAGGAAAGTTACCAGAACAGAAATGGCAAAGTGATCAGGTTTTAGGGAGAGTGATTGCTGCAAATTACCAAGGAAAAATCGAAATTATGCTGATACCTAGAAAATAATCTGATTCATTCATACAAATTGGAGACAGAATGGCCCAACTTGGCAAAAATGCAGTGAATGGAGGTTTGGTAAAGAATGAGTCTGCCCCAGCCCTTCTGACAGTGCAAGAAAAGGGAAGCTGTGGCGCAGCAGATAAAAACCTCAGTGCTGATGTGTGGGCTGAAGCCCCAAGTGATCCTCCAGAACCTGCAGAGAATATAACAAAGGGCCCCAAAAACGTCCTGCTGATAATAAAACAGGGAAAGAAAGAGAAAGGGTGCAGTTTAAATGAAAAATTTTATTTGCAAGAAAAGTCATACTTGTTTCTTTTGCAGATCCTACCACGTTTCGCCACTGTCCCTGAGTGTGCTGTGTGGACCCCTTTCCAGTGTGTGCGTGTGGGGTCGGGGAAGGGACCGAACCCCCAACCTGAACCTGGCTGAGTAAAGTGCCAGCACCATGGATCCATTTTGCGCAAAGTGCGCCTTCAGTTCAAGTTCAACTTGTTTGATTGCATTCTTCCACTGGAACTAAGCTGTGTTTTTTTTTTTTTTCCCTCTCGTATGGAACTCTGACTTTTGCTTACCTTCCAGCAAACCTTTCAGGTGGACCGTGCATCTTTACATGAGTAGAACTCATGCCACATCAAATTGCTAACACTGTTGAATTAGAGACTCATTCAGAGTACAAATTGCTCAGTCTTTTCTATGTAGATGTATCTGATGTGAAAGGTTATGAAATCAATGTGTTAATTCACTTCTATTGCTTTACAGGGATTGCTTTGATCATTCAAATCTGACTTGCTGATAATGTTTTTTTTTGTGCTGATGTTTTTTGTTTTTTGTTTTTGTTTGAAACAAGAGATATGTGAAACAAAAATTCATTGGTCAAAGGGCGGAATGTACTGCCATTTGATGGAGTTTGTTTTGACCAATGACTTTGTGTTTCACCACCGCGCATATTAGTTGCTCAATGTTCACCAGTAGCACATGGTATGTTTTGTTCAGTTTAGCCGCCTATGGGCTTTGACATGGCATTAGCCATTACTTTCTGTATTCAGTTGAGCCGCCTATGGGCTTTGACATTGCATTAGCCATTACATTCTGTATTCTGCCTATTGGCTTTGACATGCTGTATCCAGTCTAGCCGCCTATTGGCTTTGACATTGCATTCCTATTGGCTTTGACATGATGTATTCAATTTAGCTGCCTATTGACTTTGACATGCTATTAGATATTCTGCCTATGGGCTTTGACATGATATTATATATTGCATTTTGTATTCAGCTTAACTGCCTATTGGCTTTGACATGATATTATACATTACATTTTGTATTCAGCTCCGCTGCCTATTGGCTTTGACATGATATTATACATTGCATTTTATATTCAGCTCAGCTGCCTATTGGCTTTGACATGATATTATACATTGCATTTTGTATTCAGCTCAGCTGCCTATGGGCTTTGACATGATATAAGACATTGCATTTTGTATTCAGCTTAGATGCTTATTGGCTTTGACATGACACTAGACATTGCATTTGATATTTAGGTTAGCTGCCCATTGCCTTTAATGTGGAGTTAGACATTGCAGTTGAGAATCCAAGCTCTATTTTTCCAAGCTGTGTTTTTGCACCACAGAACCAAGATGTTTTTCTCACAGTAGACTAGACATGATAAGAGAGAGTACATGGGTGTTGTTTTTCTTCGCTTGAGCCTGGGAACAGGAGTAGTCTTGGAGACCTGGCCAGTCTCCAAAAGGCTTGCTCAGTTTTCCAGGTCTGAGAGGAGGGGGCACACCTTTGTAACAAATGTAACAGGCTGCAGAGGGTCAGATTCGAATCTGCCGGACCTCGTGCTGGAGCTTGGCGCCAGCTGCCAGCAATCCCGTGTGGGTAGATGAATCTCTTTCTCGCGGCTGACAGGGGGTCATCAGCTTGCAGACCTTAGAAAGATGAAGCTGTAAACAGTTTCCCACACGGTGAAGTATTTGTTTTGCTTTGCATTCAATATCTTATAAATATAACCTGCTGTGTATATTGCAAACTGATATATTTTGTTTGATTAACGCGGGCTTGAAAGCTACTAATTCGTCATACATAAAAATTGTGGTTGGGGAAGAATTAACAACAATAAAAGTCTTCTTTGAACTCAGAAGTGCATTTCTGTTGTGTTATGTTAGTGCTTAAAAACAAGCTAAGAGGAAAGCACTACAAATGGTACATAAAAAGCTGACATCTAAAGTCATAAGATAGAAATTAGATTCCCATGGAATGCCATTGATTGTACCCAAAAAGTCATTTGTATCTCTAACATATGAGGGGAGACTTTGTACATATTCTATCAATACCTCATCTATACATTCTCGGTAGCACTTTCTCTTGAAGAGCCTATTGGTCTCGCAGGGGGATTTTTCGGGTCCTTGTGTACCTTGGGCAAAAGATAGAATACTGGTAAATTAGGATGTTCTTTTTTCAAAAAGCAGTGTTCTTAGTATCCCTTTTTATCTTCATTCCATGAGTTTGTCCAAGAGAAGTACAATACTGTTGACATAACTAGTTCTATTCACTTTCAGGTAAAACGTGTCATCATTCAGTTGTTAGCTAGCTTCTTTAACATACATGTCCCTAGTGAGCACCACAAATTTTCCTCCTTTGTCTGAGGGACACACAACGATCTTCTCATCTTTTGCTAATGTCTCAATAGCTTGATGTTGTGCTGGTGTCAAATTTGTAAAGTTGTTGGCATGGATTTTAGTTCTCCTTTTTTTATTTTTTTCATTTTATTTAAGATCGCAAATTACTGTCTCCTGAAATGTATCGATATCGTCATGTGGCATATTAGGGCAAAAGGTTGAGGGTAACCTAAAGTAACTTGGACAAGAATAATCATGTATAAAAACTAAACTATGTATCTCAAACTAAATACCTCCAAAACAGTAATAATCATATGTGGTGACTGGAAAAGGCCTGACCCTCTGTGCGTATGGCCTGATGATCGCAGACCACCTCCTCAATTATCCAAGGAAGTTAAAAACCTTGGAACCATCATGGACTCCAACTTAACTATGAATGCCCAAGTGGACAAATTAGCACAAACAAGCTTCATCACCTTGAAGACTCTACGATGCATCTTCCCCCACCTCGGATTTCCACACAAGGTGCAAGCTACTATCTCTCTTGTACTATCCAAACTGGATTATGCCAATGGCCTCTACCATGGATCATATCTATCTATTATGAAAAAACTAGAACGTATTCGGAACTCCGCAGCCAGACTACTATTACATGTAAAGCCGCAAGCCCACATCTCCTCTGCCTTGAGAGCACTACACTGGTTACCTGTTGCCAGAAGATGCACTTTCAAGTTGCTTTGTATCACCCACAAAGCTATACATGGAACAGGACTGCTTTTTTTATCAGAAACAAAATAACCAAATACATCCAACAAAGAAGCCTCCGCTCAAGATTGGCACATGCCTTAGAACACCACCATATAAGAAAAAGACTATAGGTGGTACATCCTTCTCCGTTCAAGCAGCCAAACTATAGAATTAATTACCCCCAACTATGAGAGCCACAGATAACTCTCTTGTCTTCAGAAAACTACTCAAGAGTTGACTCTTTCCTTCATAACCACCATATTCAAATAACTATAGACTGCATATGCCTATGTTGATAAATATTTTTTTCTGATTATCTGTATATTTCTAGTTATGTATAGTTCTTTAGAAAATATGTATCGCTGCTATGTCATAACAATAAAATACACACACACTCTTTAAACCTGTCTGACTAAGTATTTTTTTTACCCATGGTTCTAAATACCTATTGTATGTACATCTATGTGTGCATATGTGTGTGTATTCATATGTGTATGTATATGTGTGTATACATATATATGTATATATGTGTATATATTGTTCTGTGCTTGGCATGTTGGTGGGTCATTGCATGGCTCATGGGTGGGTTGTTATACTAGATATCTATGAATCCCTGCTCTCATCTTATATCACACTTATCTACCCTTCATCACATGTCATGTCTCTATCAATCTATCCTCCATTCCCACTCTGACTCATCCCAAATCCATTCTACTACTTTCATCTCCTAAATAACTCTGCCTAAGCTCTTCCCTCCACTTCCACATCTAACTCACCAAACCTCACTTTACTACCATGACCTCTCAAACAACCCTACTAAATTCGCCCTCAATTATCTCACCCTGCTACTATGATCTCCCTAACCCCTTCCACAGACTCTTAACTTCTCCATCCCCCTTTACTCATCCCAAGCCTAAATCCTATTACCATATACTCCCAATTAACACTTCTGGATTCTTTCCTCCTCCACCCTTCCATTACTCCAGTCAATCTAACTAACAAACTCTCCTATCCGCGGCTCAAATTAACTCATAATAATACTAAAATTGTACTCATATTTCCCAATACTAATCCATCAATAATTCTTGTTGGGTTCCAGAGTAGCGTGCTATTTGCCGAAAAGCGCTTCAACGCCTCGTCAGGGGTAGTAAGCGCTATATAAATACTATTACAATACAATACAATATAATACCTAGAGTACCTGAGAATAAACCGTCTGTCTCAGATACGACAAAGAGAGTTATTTCTACCCATGACAGCAATGTCAATTAAATTAGAGAAAATACGTATTAGACACTGGAAAGTTCTTAAAAGTGACCCTGTCATTAGAGGTGAAGTGGGAGAAAGTGCCTTGATCACATTCAGGAAGGCTAAATCCCTAAGAGGTCTGCTAATATGAAATATCACCTTTATTGGAAATAATAGGGAAATGGATTTGAAAGGGTTTTTCCTATGTGGTCAGTGTAAGGCCTGTAAGAACAGTCCTAATGTGGATGAATACACCGTAGTTGGGAAGAGGAAATGGAAAATCAAGCAGTTCCTCACCTGTAGTTCTCAGTATGTAGTAAATATGTTAACGTGTCCATGTCCTCTAAGATATATTGGTAGCACTGTTTGCACCATGGGGAAAAGGTTGCAAGAACACCTTAGAGCAATTGACCACGGGGATGGCAAATACCCAGTAGCCAGACATTTCAAGGAGAAACATGAAAGTGACTGAAATAAATTTTCCTTCTGTGCTGTAGAGCAAATTTTATACAATCCCAAAGGAGTAAATTGAACTCTCACACTATGACAGAGGGAATCAGAGCTAATCATTGATTGTGAAGCATGAGCCCTGGGGGTTTAAACCTAGATGAGAAACTTGGCATTCACTTACAAACTCATTAGATAAGTTTAAGATCACTGCTAGAGAATATGTTATTTCGAATATGAAGAATATTGGTGTTTGAGAGTGACTTGTATTAGATGTGAAAAGATATCAGAACCGCTTTATACAAGAAAACACTTATAAAATGTGTAGTATAAATATTTCAGTTTTTTTGTGAGAAATGTAGATAATTTGATTGTCTCAGCTCTTTTCCTTCCTCCCCCTTTTTTCTTTGTTTTGTTCCTTAGATTTAGGACTAGCAACATATTTCACGGAGTTTTTTTTTTTTTTTGCGTTGGCTGGTCTTTGTTATGCCCACTTGGGCTTGATTGAGGTTCAATTGCACTTTACATAAACAATCCTGGAGAGATATAGGGATTTGATCAATGTGTTATATATAACAACATTGATGAGCTGGCTTTCGTGAGTAATACAATGCTATATTGCTATAACTTTGAGAACACATGTCCAAATGAAGGATTTTGTAATAAATATAATTTTGCAAGGTTAGAATTAATGATAATTACAATACTGCTGAATGTGGGGCAGTAATTAGTCCATTTTGGTATAAAGAATGTATTCATACACTTTGCCCCATTTAGATCTGTTCCATGCAATAACAAAATGAATTGTATATGACAAGAAAAACAGTGCGATATGCTATTGATATGTGTGGGTTTTACATTTAAGAAACGTTGTGATTGATATCTGATGTTAAAGTCAAATCATGTCTACTTAAGCATCCTGTCGAATTCAGGGCACAAGTGTGATTATAAGACTCTAAAATTGTGATATAGCCAGCTCTGATATTTATTAGAAATTACGGTGTTTTCAGAGTGCCACACTCCAAGATGTCAACGACGCACCCGGTTAGAAATTTGTCCGTTGTTTATGTTCACAATTATTATTTGACACAGGGAGGATGGTGAACTAATCATGTGATCAAGGCCACGGAGTTGGCCGAACCCCGTTGTTTTGGAGCAAATACCCTTTTGACTTTCCCTCGGAGTGAACGGTTTTTCTGTGGGATGTAAGAATGTTTCTACCAGAGTGCTCTGCTGGTGCACGCTCCACCCCCCACCTGTTGCGGACCCGTTTGGAGCTTTGGACTTTGCAAAATATGTAAATCTATATGTGTGTGTGTGTGTGTGTGTATATATATATATATATATATATATATATATATATATATAAATATATATATATATATATATATACACACACATTTTGCAGCATACATTTAAAGTGTCATTTTTCAATGGAAATATATATCTACATTTTCCACCTCAATCATTTTGTTTAAATAAAACATTAAGGCCCTCATTACAACCATGGCGGTAAATGCCGCCGACCGCCGTACTGACGGCCGCCAACATACTGCGACTGCGGTGGTATTATGACCCACACAGAGAAATCCGCCACTATACAGACACCCTCACAAGTCCGCCAGCCCAAAGGTCAGTGATAAACTGGCGGTACCAAAACCCACACCATTACGCCAACAGAAATACGCCCACAGCATCATGACCCACAAATCACCATGGCGGACATTCAACTGCGGTAAACTATTGGGGGCACACACCCCCACGCTCAAAATACACACACTAACAAAACTACACCACATTGGACAATTCAAATTATACACACCTGACACACATACACACACCACATCCACACACACAATCCAATATAAAACACACACCCACATTACCCACAACCCATTACAATGAAAAAAAAATATTGCCAACTGAGAGAGAGACAAGCCAGGAGCAACCACTGAATCAGAGCCACATAACACCATCACCCATACACCATCCACACACCTCACAGCGCTTACCCCAGCACATCACCCCACACACCCTCACACATACCACTCACACTACAACCATGGCACCACAAAGACACCCCAGGTTCTCAGAGGAGGAGATAAGGGTCATGATGGAGGAAATCATCCGGGTAGAGCCCCAGCTATTTGGATCACAGGGGCAGCAGACGTCCATTGCAACGAAGATGGAGCTATGGTGCAGAGTCATGGACAGGGTCAATGCCGCGGGACAGCACCACAGAACAAGGAATAACATCAGGAAGAGGTGGAACGACCTACAGGGGAAGGTGCGTTCCGTGGTAGCAAGACACCAGGTAGCCATACAGAGGACTGGCGGTGGACCCCCACCTCCTTCCCCACAACTAACAACATGGGATGCGATCATGCATCCTGAGGGCCTTGCAGGAGGACTGGACTCTGGTAAATCAAATATTTACTACTATATTCCCCACCCTACCTGCCTGCCATCATAAACTCCTACCCCTATCCTCACCTCCATCATTCCACCACCTCACATATACCCCACTATCACAACCTACCCATCCCAATACCAAGCCCTGCATGCAACACCAATGCATGGACACCCATCACAGACCAGCATGGACACCCATCACCACAGCATGCACACCAGTGATAATCACCTAGCCAAACCAATAACATCTCACACAACCCAAATGTGCCTGGCTAATAACAACCATAGAGGGAAAGATATCCATGCACAAGATGGCACACGCAGATACAATAACACTGCATTTACATCCCCACAGGACCGTCACTCAACGTCACCAGAGAGGAGGTGCCACCAACATCCAGTCCCCCCACAGAAGAGATCCACAGTGATTACAGCAGCTCTGCACGCCTGGATCACGATGACCAACCTGGCCCATCAGGGACCTCTGGACAGTTGATTACTCTGCCACATTCCCAACCCACCAGAGAGCCTCCCCCCTCAGGAAACATCAGCACAGCACCAACCCAGTGGGCCCATCCCTTTGTCCCTAGGACAATCAGCAGTATTTCCACCACTACAGGGACACCAGGCAACCCCACAAACTCAAGACAATCAGAGACCTGTTGTCAGTGGCAGTGGGCACACGGTTCAGGGGACAGAGGCATGGGACAACATGAAAGCTGGGAGGACTGCTATGCGACAGGGGGAGGAAAGGCCCAGGGAAACCATTCTCCACAATGCACTTGCAGGGATCCTGGGAGCATACCACCATTCCCAGGAGACCTTGGGTCAGATACTGTACAAGTTGCAGGAGATCCAGTGGCTGCAGGAGAGTCAGTACCTGGGGATCAGGGAGGACCTCAAACACATCCACACCATCCTGGTCACCATTGCAGGGGTGCTGGGTGACATGGTCAACACCATGAGGGAGTCAGTGGCACACCAACGGGCCCCTGACACTAGCCAGACCAAAGAACAGCCCTTCACCTCCACTGGCGCTAGTGAACAGGAGGCTCTGCCACAGGACCAACAGGCCACCAGCACCTCACTCCCTGCAGAAGGAGAACCACCCCGCAAACGGTCCCTGCGATCCAGGCAGAAGCCAGAGAACATTGCTAACCCCCGCCAGGAAATAAGACTCTCCTGAATGTCACCCTTGTGACCCACTCTGTCACCTGTCCACCTTGAACTGACATTGCTCCACTTCCTATACCCCTCTGGACAATGTACCTGTGATACAAATAGACTGGACTCTATCCCGGACATTCCTCCACCATCACACCAGCCCATTGCACAACCCCCTCTACTTATTAGCACTTAAATAAACACCCTTGGAACAAATACAAGTATGGAGTCTGTCAAATGATTGAAAAATGTATTAGTTTCACAAGCTTTAAACATTGCAATTCTTATGTACAGTTATATATAGGTAGGTATGACCTGTAGTGGGCAGCAGTAAACACACCAGGAGCCAGAGTGGGGCACAGAGATCTGAAAGAAAATAGAGATGCCAAAGGGTACAGTAAGTGACCATAGACATAGGGAAATCAGGGTGCCATGTCCAATGTCTAACACAAAACTGCAATGGAAAGTGAAGTTACAGTGTCTTACCTGTGTATCACTGGAAGTATTGTTGAATGAGTGACCTTCTGTTGTCCACATCTTCTTCTCTGCCTCCTCTTCCTCACTGTCCACCGGCTCCACCACTGCCACAAGACCATCTCCAGGCTCATCCTCCTGCAGAAAAGGCACCTGGTGTCTCAAGGCCAGGTTGTACAACATGCAACAATGATCTGGCATACCTTCTTGGGTGAGTAGTACAGGGATCCACCTGTCAGATGGAGGCACCGGAATCTGGCCTTCAGGAAGCCAAAGGTTCTTTCAATGATCTGCCTAGTTCGCCCATGTGCCTCATTGTAACTTTCCTCTGTCCTGGCATTCCTCACTGGGGTCAGTAGCTATGAGAGGTTGGGGTAACCAGAGTCACCTGCAAATATCTAGGGATACCTGTTAGACACACACTCACCCTTAGGGACAACCTCACACCCATATACCTACATCAACTGGGTGGGGACCATGGGCTCACCTATTAGCCACACCCAGTGCTTCTGGAGTTGAGACATCACATATGGAATGCTGCTATTCCTCAAGATAAAGGCATCGTGCACAGAGCCAGGATACTTGGCATTCACATGGGAGATGTACTTGTCTGCCAAACACACCATCTGCACATTCGGAGAGTGAACGCTTTTTCTATTCCTGAACACTTGTTCATTTCTCCAGGGGGGGGACAAATGCTATATGTGTACCATCAATGGCACCAATGATGTTGGGGATATGTCTCAGGGCATAAAAGTCAGACTTCACTGTGGCGAAATCCTCCACCTGGGGGAATACGATGTAGCTGTGCATGTGTTTCAGCAGGGCAGACAACAATCTGGTCAACACGTTGGAAAACATTGGCTGAGACATCCCTGATGCCATGGCCACTGTTGCTTGGAAGGAACCACTTGTCAGGAAATGGAGCACTGACAGGACCTGCACTAGAGGGGGGATACCTGTGGGCTGGCAGATAGCTGAAATCAGGTCTGGCTCCAATTGGGCACACAGTTCTTGGATTGTAGCCCTATCAAGTCTGTAGGTAAGGATAATGTGTCTGTCCTCCATTGTCGCTAGGTCCACCAGGGTTCTGTACATGGGGGATGTCTCCATCTCCTATTCATCCTCAGCGGTTGAAATCTAGGGTGGAAAACGGTGAGCAGAGGGTCATATTCATACATATGTGAAAATAAAAATGCATTTCTTCCTTTACAGAAACAGTATGTGAATACGAAAGTCAGTTGATGTGTCAATGTCTGCTGTGACACAGTTAGGTGCCATGACCTGTGCCCCACTGAAATGGCAGCTGCCTGACCTTTGAGGAGAGACAAGTGGAAATGAGGTAATTCCACTTGCGTTGTGCGCAGTTGCGGTCTGCGGTCGATGACCGTCGCTCAACTTCGCATTGGTTATCATTGGGCCCTATGGGTTCCAGGAGCCAATGGAGATGTACGCCAGCGGTGAAGATACGCACCGCTGCAGACGTGACCGCTGTTTTCTATCTGTTCACTCACTTCCTACCTGACCTTCAACAGGAGAGGACCTACACTGCAAGTGCTGCTGTGACCTGTGTCTGGAAGCAACAATGGCTCGAGTGTCTGGGGAAAGGGTCCACACCTTCACTTCGGAGGAGTTGGAGAGACTGGTGGATGTGGTCCTACCCCAGTATACTTTACTCTATGGTCCTCCAGACAAACAGGTGAGTACACTGTGAGCATGATGCATGGGCCATGAATGTATGGATTGCTGTGTGTGGAAGCCTCGTGTGGGGGGGCCAGAGGGGTCCTGGGCAGGGTGCTGCATGTCTTGTGGTCAATTTCTGTGCTTAAGGGGATGGGGGGATATTGTGGTCCATAAGTGTAACAGTCTGGACGGTATGACTAATCCCTTTTTTTGATGCATATTTTCCTGCAGGTCAGCGCCCATCAGAAAAAGGGTATTTGGCGTGCCATAGCTAAGGAGGTGCGGACCCTGGGTGTCTTTGACAGGCGGAGCACCCACTGCAGCAAACGGTGGGAGGACCTGCGCCGTTGGGCAAGGAAGATGGCGGAGGCCCAGCTGGGGCTGGCCTCTCAACGAGGAAGGGGTGCCCATCATACCCTGACCCCCCTGATGTTCTGTATCCTAGCGGTGCCCTATCCAGAGTTGGATGGGCGCTTGAAGGCATCACAGCAGCCACAAGGGGGTGAGTACAGATTCAGAATCATAACTCTGCACGCTTTAAGGTTGTATCTGGGTGGGGGATGTGGGCTGTAGGTGACCGTAGGCCAGGGAGAACTTGCAGGGTAGGTCCCTTGTTGGGCATGCTCTGAAGCACTCCAACCCCAATAGTGTTAGTGGGCATCTACTACTGGGCAGGGTCCTGTTGGTTTCAGGTGTGCAGCCAATGGCGTTGGGCAATGTACCCCATGGGCTGGTGACTAGCTGTGTATCTGGTAGTGCATGGCGTAGTGCATAGGGCTGATCCCTTTGTGTTGTGTACGCCAACTGTAGTGTTTTTGTTGGCATTGACCAAGTGTATCCTCTCTCTCCCCCCGTTCTTACTTTGTCACCCTGTCCTTGTGTGCATTAGCATCATCTGGCGGTGGAGCAGAGGCACCAGCGACAGAGTGAGCTGCATCACACATGGGCCTGGAGGCCCAATCTACCAACGGTAAGGGCACCAGTGGGACGGAGGGCGAGGGGAGCACCACGACAGAGACAGGAGGGGAGACTACAGACAGAGACTCCTCCTCTGATGCAAGTTTCCTGGCAGTGGTGGACACCAGTGTGCCCACCCCAACAACAGGTACAGCCGCCACCCCGTACCAGCACCGTCCTCCTAGCAACTCCTACCGTGCCCGCTCACCCAGGAGGGTGGGTATCTCCTACGCCCCAGGCACCACAGGCCCTTCCCCAGTCAGCCCTGCTGCCCTCAGTGAGGAGGCGATTGACCTTCTGAGATCCCTAACTGTTGGGCAGTCCACCATACTGAATGCCATCCAGGGTGTCGAAAGGCATTTGCAACAAACAAATGCATACCTGGAGGGCATTCACTCTGGTGTGGCGGCCCAACAGAGAGCATTTTTAGGCTCTGGCCTCCGCACTGGTGGCAGCCATTGTCTCTATCCAGCCTCCCCCCTCCAACTTCCTCTTCCCAGTCCCAATTCCCTCAACCCCAACCTATCCAAAGCACACTTTCAGACCACCATTCACCCAAATCAACACACAGAAGTGGCTCAGGCAAACACAAGCACCACACTTCATCTCACAGGCACTCACACAATCACCGTACCCATGCAGACAAACCAACATCAACTGCCTCCACTGTGTCCCCCTCCTCCTCCTCGTCCAGCAACCTCCCAGTAGCATCTCCACTCACACCTGCATGCAACACCATCCTCATCCACTACCGCCATCACCAGCAGGCTTACATGCCCCTCACTGGCAATCACTGCCCTCACATCCATGCACACGTCCCCTGTGTCCTCTCCCACTGTCTGTGACCCATCCTCCAAAAGTACACAAACACAAGCACACACCCACCCAACAGCCATCCACCTCACAACAGCATCCAGCTCATGCACCTGCACCCAAACACAGCAGACTGACACCTCCTACAAGCACTCCCTCTTCCCCTACTCCCAAAACCTCACCCTCTTCCCACCCCAATGTCCCTAAAAAGCTTTTCCTAGCCAACATTGACCTCTTCCCTACTCCTGGCCCCGTCCTTCACCTCAGGTCAGGGTGGCCAGAACCCAGCCCATCACCTCAGTTACCAAGTTAACGCGCGCTGTGGTTTCTGCAGCTCTGAGAGGCTCTAAGGAGGCACCAGTCAGCCCAGCCAGTGTGCCACCGTCACCTGCCAAGGCCAAGAAGGTTCCACCACCTAGCAAGGGCAAAAAGGGGACAGCATCCAGCAAGGAGAAGGTGGCACAACCAGCCAGCAAGTCCAAGGCAAAGACTCCAGCTGTCAGAAGCAAGGAGGCACCACCATCTACCAATGGCAGGAAGGGGCACAGAACACTAGTCAGTGCACTTCAGCTGTCCGAGGCTGCAGGTGAAGGGCTGGAGCCTCCCCATACCACTGGCAGCACCGACACCAGCACCAGCACTGCAACCACTGTACAGCCGTCCCCGCCAGCGGATGAACTGTAATCCTGCTTCTATGGTGTGTTATGCATCCTGCCCACAGAAAATCATGTGGGTCTGACACCCAGGTGACTGTGACCTTTCACTCCCCATGTGCTGCATCACAGGGCACAAAGCCCCCTCCAGAACCAGTGGAAGAAGGCATCCACACACCCTATCCTTGGCAGGATGAAACACACGGGCATATAGTCCCCTCCAGAACCAGTGGAAGAAGGCATCCACTCTCCCTATCCTTCCTTGGATGAAGCACACTGGGCACAAGGCCCCCTCCCGAACCAGTGGAATAAGGCATCGACTCAGCCCCTCCTTGGCAGGATGAAGCATACTGGGCACAAAGTTCCCTCCAGAACCCGTGGAAGAAAGCATCCACTAGAGAGACTGTGGCTTTGCACTCCCCAGGACCAAGCAGTGGGCAAACCACCCACTTGAGAGACTGTGGCCTTGCATTCCCCAGGACCAAGCAGTGGGCAAACCACCCACTTGAGAAACTGTGGCCTTGCACTCCCCAGGACCAAGCAGTGGGCATGGAGCCCCCTCCAGAAGCAGTGGCGTTGTACGATCTTCCAGCTGAGGTGCCCCCCCTGCCCCATCCCCCCAAGGGACCTGTCTGTTTTCGACCCGATGCCCCTGCAGTGTTCTCTCTGTATTGAGGCAGGAGTCAATTGTGGACTTGGCCTATATGTTTCGGCACAGTGGGCCACGGACATTTTGAGTGGGCATTGTCCCGCCTTTTGTATATATTGTATATATTGTAAAAACTGTTTTTGATTTCTGAACGTATTTCCAACTATTTCTAATATTACACTCAGTTGACTCCACTCCCTTTGTACTTGAGTTATTCCAGAGGGTTACGGGGTGTATATGTAATGTTGTTGCATCTGTTTGTGTGTATGGTGTTGTGGGTGAGGGTGAGGGTGGGGGTAGGGGTGTTGCATGTTGCATGGGGTTTTCCTCCCCCCTTGTGTGCGAGGTGCAGTACTCACCGTGGTCGTCATCACCGGCATTGGTGCTCCTTGTGTATGAGCAGATACACCAGCATGGGGAAGACCTGCAGCTCGGGCTCCATGGCGTCCTGGTTCTTCCTGGAATGTCCAGAGGTGAGTCGTTTCGCTTCAGAACACTGTTTCTGCCGTGCTTTTGAGGGTGTTGGTACCGCCCCAGAAAAAGTGGCGGATAGGCCTCTTGTAAAACAGTGGGTGGAACCTTGTCTTTCGACTGGCTGTTGGCTGTTACCGCCGCGGTGTTTGTTGCTACCTCCGTGGTGGTCAGTGTGTTAAAGTGGCTGTCTGTGTTGCCAGTTTCTGCTGTGGTCATGATTCAATTTTTTTACCACCGGTCTGCTGCCGGTCTTACCGCCGCTTTAACACCGACCGCCATGGTTGTAATGAGGGCCTAAGTGTGTGGTGAAAGTGACTGTCCTCCTATGAATTCATTCTAACTTTTCAGCCATTTGAAAATCACAATAATTTTTATTGATGGCAGTGGTTGTGGATTTATTCACCCAATATTCTGCATTAAGTGAATTATGCATGAGAAAAAATCCTGTGATAAAGAATCACACAAAAAAATACAGTAGACCTAATAGACCAACAATGTTACTATCTAACTATATAAACAAGTGTTGGTTTTGATTACTACACATGTTTGTTTTTTCTTATTTCCTTTTATCATCTAGTATCTCTGGCCTGATGCCATGTCTTGGAGTCCCCACAGGTGATAGTCACTTTGGCTGAGCCTCCAGGTGGTCTTGGAGGAGTAAGAGGAGGATGCAGCTGTCGCTGCCTTGTGTCACCTGCTTGAGGGATCCTCCAGCCTGCGGATACACCCAGCTTGAGGGATCTACAAATGCCCTTTCAACCACAACAGATCAAAGGCCTGAAGGTAGACAAGGAGGGCCAGCACTGACTGGAATAAAACCATTGGGGCATTTTAAGGAAGGGGTTGCCTGATACAGTAGGAGATATTGGAAAGGATAGTTGAGAACAGGGTAGTGTTTAGTGAAAAGAAGTGTTGTGGAAGCTGAGGGTGAGACCTTAGAATTTTGTGCTAATAAAAGGAATATTTTTTCTTCAATATCTATCTTTTTTAATTTACTAATTAATTTACTTTACAAGTTAGTGTTGTATATCCTCTACATAGTGACAAAAAAGGCTGAGCCCCCATTTGAACTCTCACAAAGCAATTGTCCAGCTGTGTCCTTACCCATTTTCCTATCCTAAAGGCCTGATTTAGAGCTTTGTGAAGGGGGTTGTTCCATCACAAATGTGAGGAATGTCCTGTCTACCATATTACAATTCCATTATAGCCTATGGAACTTTTAAATCAATATGGTAAACAGGATATCCATCACAGTTATGACAGAGTAACCCCTCTGCCAAACTCTAGCTCAGGCTCATAGTTTCTCCATACCTGAGCTTCATTGCCACATTAGGAAAGTTATTTACTGTTGCTTCTCCAGAACACCCATCTGCAATCAATGATTGAAAACTGACTGTACCCCTTCCGACTTATGATCATGTTTGATCAGCATCCATCCTCTCATCAGTAGAAGTTTTATACTTGCTACCCTTGCTCTTCTGTAACTACTGAACACTAATGGTGTCACAGAGCCAAGAAAAAACAATCCCTCCTTCCCATCCTAGGAGCTTCTTTTCTTACCTGAGTATAAAACGAGATGTTTAATACCTCTTGTAATTGGCCTGATACCTTATAGCAGGTTTTTCACAGGGCCTTCATAATGCTGGTGGTAGATGGCCCACTGCTAACAGGGGGCATCACAGGAAAATCACAGTTTTTATTATTCTAAATGATGCTGCTGAACCAGCTATATAATTATTTTTCTACATCACAGGCAACTAGACTAAAATAATACACAGATTCATTGGAAAATCTGAGATATAGACAATCCTGATAAAAGAACAAGTAACAAAATAGTGTAGATTTAGCTACAAAAGTAAGTATAATGAAGCCCTCAATTGTCAGCACTCAGGAGAATGTTACTCAGTAGAATCCATGGAGCATAGATCATGGTAAAAAACTAAATGCACACCACCTATCCTCGCACAGCCATTATTCTGTTACAATTATGTCCCTTTCTTGCATGTTTAGAAGGGGTGACATGGGTGAATTTGCAATGTTTTGTAACCTCTTCCTATAACATTTGGTGGAGCTTTAACCACATATGCTATGATAAGTGTGAGATCAGATGGTTCTGGAAATTAACAGCACAATAAATTACACAAGTTAGGGGGAAACACTTAGGGCTTTCATGAATGGATGGGGAGTGGGAAACAGGGAAATATGAGGGATTGACAAACACAACATCAAGTCCATGAGCACCTTGCATATGCTGTAGAATTCAAACAGTCTTTCAGCCCCCAGGTTACCAAGTTAGCTCATTTTTACCTGAACATGAGAATAAGGAGGAGCCACCCAGTTTAAAAAGTATTCAGAGGCTGAGAGCCAACAGTACCACCCTCTGTAGAGGTTGAAGTTGGCCTCAAATCTGCAGTCTAGCATCTTCTAGATTACATATTTTCCTAATGATTCAAGTCTTGTAAATTGAGACATCCGGGTCTTATAAAGTAACGGCAGTGGCCACCACTTGTTTGTACTGTGGATCAAGTACTGTGGAGCATAGATATTCTTGGAAGAACACATTCTCTTTTTAAGATTTTGATTAGTATTTAAGTGAAGGATTATACTGTTGACCAAAGCAGCTGTTTCTTCATCAGCATTGCTAAATATTGGTCCCCCTTTTGCAAATGTTCCTTCAGCAGGTGCAACAATGGGACCACATGGCTCATTGCACTCTCGTCCGTGCTGACTTCCTGTGTCATAATCTTAAAAGGGAGTAGCATTTTGCTGTGGAAAATTCTAAAGCTCTCATTTGTCTCCCTTCATCATGATAGGTTAGGCAGATGCATTGCCTCTCTTTTATAGTACATAATCATTGAGAGATCTCAACTGCTCAAAAAAGGTTTGCAGACTGTAATAGTTTGTGTTCCAACGTGTTGACACCTCCTGTAGGAAAGCTTTTAAAGGCACTTTATTTGCATGTTGTATGATCCTCACCTTCCTCAGCTGCTTAGGGGATCTGAACAAATGACTAAAATGAGTGCACATTTTTTGACAGGTGACCATATGTTTCTGTCTACCTCTTTTTGAGGAAGTTCTGCATATTTAAGTTTATGCAGTGCATTAAACACAGGACTCTGATGTATCCTCCATCAGCCATAGCTTTGTAAATATTAGTACAATTGTCAATGGCAACAAACCTAGACCCTGGTAGTATTTTCTATACAACAGAAATCATGATTTACTATTGTTATTTTCCCAATGTAACGCAAAGTTGTGCTATGTGATGCTTTGCATTACTTTTCATCAAGCGGGTGTTTCCTTGGTCTTGCATGCATGTTCCCCATGCACCCATCAATGGGATTTGATGCAAATTCCTACGTACACACATTCATAGATTGGACTTTGCACAAAAATCTTACGCCTCCTTAAGGCAGGGTTAGCAAGGGGAAATGATTTATGTCTCCTTATATGTCCTACTTTCAAGTGCACTCCATTGTACATCACACGTACAACACAGGGAAAGTGTTAAAAGTGATGTTGTGTACTAGAATAGTCCCCTTCAAGTACAAAAATGATTCCTTTCAGAATGCACAAACTCTTGCAGCGCATTCTGGGCAGTCATCATCACCATCATCACAAATTCTCAACATTGCTGTGCCCATGTATAAACAAACTATTTAATGACAGATATTACTAGCTAGGCTGTCCTACTTCCTGGCCCAAGGGTGGCCTATGGGAGGTGAAGGGCAGGCAAGATTTAAATAAATGTATTAATTTTTTGGTGGTGCCTATCCTTTCACATGCAGACCCTGTGGCAGGTTGGGGCACAGGTAAAGATCAAATAAGTGCATTGAACAAATGTTTGTGTTTCTCCAGGGTGCATAGGGCTCCTTTAGGATGTACAGAGAGGCATGCAAAAATTATAAATGAATCAAACACTTGCTGATTCCCATCCATAAACCATACCGACCCCATGAGAGGTATTGGGGCAGGCACAATTTGAATAATTTGATTTGATATTTGCAGCTGCCCCTCTGGGCCAATAAAGACCCTCTAGAATAAGGAGAGGAGGTAGGCAAAAATCAAATAAATTAATCAAAATTAATATCTTCAATCAGCCACAAGAAAAATAATTATATCAGGAAAACAAACAAAAAAATTAATAAAATATCATGAGTATTTTTCAATGTTACTAGAAAATGGCTTTTGAAAATGAGAAAAAATAATGGAAACACATACTGGCCACACACAATGGTGGTGGATAGGTCATTAACCATATGGCCACTGAAGGAGGAGGAATGTGAAGCAAAAAACGAAGGCCCATATTTATACTTTTTTAGTGCCACATGTGCGTCATTTTTTGATGCAAAAACTGCGCAAACGTCAAAAACGACGCAAATGCAACATTACAAAAGTATAAATATGGGCCTAAGTGGCCAACACATACACACAAACTCCATAGGGGTGTCTTCTGCATGCCTTGCAAAGATGAAGGTAAAGAGAAATAAGACCAAATGGCCACTCCACAAATGGCAGCCTATGACAAACACACATATTGGCTACACAAAATGGTCACCATCACATGACCAGCAAAGAAGGAGACATAGAGAAAAAAGAACATGCCCTAGCCTGCCACAAATCTTGTAGCATTGCAGGAAAAAGATCAGTGCAGATATATATTATTTAGCCCAAATGGTTCTGGACCAACAAGTTGGACTACTCTATACTAATCATCAATCAGCTAGCAACATTTGAAAACAAAATTAAGTAATCTTTAAACATTCCTCAATAACAAACAGCCCAAAGCAACATTAATTACCAATTTGAATAAACCTTTAAAAAGTTGCAGAAAAAAGTAAAACAGCATATCAAATATTTCACAAACACAAAGACACAAGTATGGTGAGCAAGCACATGAGGAAGAGGGTAGCTGAGAATAAAGGAGCATGTTTGTCTATATGGGCACAGACTCCAGGAGCCACCCTAAACCGTGGCTACCAACAGGTGCATGCAGTAAAAAATAACCTACTGTTTGAATTTAGTTCTAGGCCTGGGAGTAATTTTAATTATGCTCGAGTAATTAAGGCAATTCTGCTTATATCTTTGATGCAGAGTTGCTAATTTTTAAAAGCAATTATGCAAGCTCCTGTAATTAGGAGCAATATGGAGGGAAAACAAGAACAGGAACAAATTACTTTTGCATTTGTGAGTGGCTGCTTGCACTGCTGGTCATGTTGATTTGCATTTAGCCCTATTTTCTTAGTGCAAAATGCATTCTTGCATCCATTGTAGATGTGAGGGTGTATTTTGCATAAGAAAATATTGCTAAATACAGAATTACTCTTCTCATGTAGTTGCATGAAATCTTGCATAATTTGTATACACTTATGCATACTACAGCAAATCAAACCAACCCTTATTTGATACAAGGCCACCCACAAGCCCCTAAAATGATCCACTAAAATGACCAATAAAAACATAAAGCACAGCAGCAGTGAGAATGTGAAAAATACATTAAAAACACACCCAAGGCAGGCAGAGCCCACATGCAGTGCTGCTAGCATTCATCAAAGGTGATGCCCCCCACATAGGCTAATGCACCTCTTGTGTGCATGAGTTTTTCCGGAGCGGGATCCAATACTGTAACCTGCCGGCATATTCTGTGTCTTTGGTAGACTCTATTCTCACCGGACTGAACTTTGTTTATGTCTGCATTCCTGCCCGTATTTCTGTCTGTACACCTGAGAGGGAGGTTTAAGGAATACCATGCAGCTGTGAAGAAGACGCGGGCAGACACAGAATTAAGGAGGCCAGTTAACATGGGCATGCTGACTGGTATTTGCCTGAGGCAGGAGCCCGTCTCTTTGGCACAAGCAGACGGGCTGAGGTTTGAGAGGCTGACTTGCTCCCTCTTCCTCAAGTATGTGGTGGTATGATGGAGAGACAGCTGTCCCGCAGCCAAGAAAGGAATAAGAGGGAGTCTGACCATTTACTACGAAATCTAATCAACAGCCCTCCTCAAAAAGAACAACCTATGACTGAATCCAAACAGGGACATACAGATGGGAATAAGGAGAGCCATAAGGAGGCTCGTGTTGATGTGCAACAATTGAGTAAAGAGGGAAATTTACCAAGAGGGATAAATGATGTTCTCATCTTTACTACTGGTGTAGGTGTGAGCTCAGTAACACGAGCCAAAGAATACCCTCTATTCCAGAAGGCAGTATGTGGCTAAGCCGAAAAGGAGATATGGAGAGAACAGCAAAGGTATATGGAAACTATCAATGTAAGTTCAATTATGAAAGCCGGGCGAAGAGAGAGTAGTCGCTGACACACTACTGCCAGCAGGTTTCGGGGGAGGAATTGGTACAGACTGGGACCAACAACACGGAAAGGAACATGCAATATACTGTGGACCCGTGGCCAATGGTTCAAAACAGTATCAGTAACACCATAAACACATATTCCATATCTTAAGTTAAGTCCACGAAATCTCTGCTTGAGATAAATTTGGCAGAAATCAGAAAACAAAGGCAGCATTCAGGCTCATGAGATTGAAAAATTTTGCTAAACGGAGCAGAGGTTTGAGGCATTTGAGCAATTTGCGAGAAAGTTACATGACGCTGAGCAAACAATTTCTGCTCTAAAGGATGAAATGGGCTCTTCCAATAAGCAAGTTCTGGATGAGCATTTTGCTATTTAGAGAATAAGATGGAAGAAATGGAAAACCATGCAAGGCATACCAACCTTTGATTTATTGGGATTCTGGAACGGAATGAGTTTCAAGGGTCAACACAGATTGTAATGCAGCCGATGGATTCCTTCATCAGAAAGCATATCTTAGCTGATACACCAGCATACTTAACATTCGTGAGGGTGCATAGAGTGCCAGCACTGCAGCCAGTGAATGCAAAATTCCCCCAACCAATTCTGGTTAATTTTGCCAATTTCCAGATCAAATAACAGATTTTGAAGGAGGCAATCAGTAAAAAATTGTTTCTGTTACTTGAAAATACTCATATGACAATGTTCTCAGATCTCTTGATAACAGCGGCTCAACATTGTAAGGTTTTTCTAGGACTGTTTAAAGAATTCAAACTTTTGGAAGTGCATGCCTCACTATTTGCAACAATCCAGGCTCAAAGTACTTGAATGGCCAACTTCATGTATTTCAGACAGCAGAGGAAGCACAGGCTATCCTTGCCAAAATGTCAAAATCTTAAATGTTATCAGTATGAGAAAATGGGCTCGAAGGTTGTGGGGATATGGTCACTAGGCTGATCTGTCCTTCACAATTAGGCTAAGCTGTCATTGAAGAAGCGAGGGGAGCGTCACACAGAGGTGGGTCAATAGTGAAAAAGTAGGGTAAGAGAAGAGTTTGAATGGGCTCAAGTTCATGAAGAGTGCCATGAACAACTTGATAAGGAAGCATGGAACCAATGCTCTGAATGTGGGGTTTTAGGAGGTTTGGTGGCTTTGTGGTTATAATATTTGAGTAATGCAATACATTAAAATCTTAACATGCAATGTGAATGGGTTAGGCAATAGGCAAACAAGTAGTGCACTACTGAAATGACTTTCTTCTTATCATGGGGATGCTCTTTATTTGCAAGAAACTCATTTTTGAAGTGACACTCTGAAAAGGTGTTTCCTTGGAAGGTTCTCTCAAACGTGTTATTCCTCTGTGAGGGTAGCTGTGAGGGGTAAGCCAATTTGTGTGCACACTCTCTAGAATGTGAAATTAAAGAAGTACAGAGGGACAACCAGGGCAGCTGGATTTGGGTGAAAGCCATAATTAAGGAAAACAGGGTCAGTTTTGTAAACTACTGTAGGCCTGTGTGTGATGACTCATAGCCATTGATGCAAATTTATGACTTATCCATGGACGCAGAGGGAATAATAGTTTTGGGAGAAAATTTCAACTTTATACAAGATTTAAAAAGGGACACCTTAAAACACAACAAAAAAACTGTTGAATCCAAGACAAGCAAAGTTATTCCAAGTAATGAAGCAGGATTTTAGATTAGTGGATCCCTGGGGGGTTGACCATGCAGAGGGAGTACAATGTACATGCTTTTCAAACTGATTTAGTTCTGCCTCCATA
This sequence comes from Pleurodeles waltl, assembly GCF_031143425.1. Taxonomy (NCBI): domain Eukaryota; kingdom Metazoa; phylum Chordata; class Amphibia; order Caudata; family Salamandridae; genus Pleurodeles; species Pleurodeles waltl. The sequence continues at coordinate 921,800,895 of NC_090447.1, forward strand.
TTAGATTTCTGTTTTTTGGTATCCAATACAGTGAAATGGGAGGCAGTAGAAATCATGGCAAGCTCATTTTCTGATCATTCAGTAGTTAGTTTTCACATGGAGTTAAGTCTGCTTACAAATGTAAGGCCCTGGTGGCATTTTGTGAAGTTTGGGCTTCTGGCTAAATTTCTGATTATGTTGAAGAATCTATATTTAGGGGCTGAGGCAAAGGTGATCATCAAATCTAAAGAGGCAGGGAGAGTTAAGATTAAGCGTGATACCAGGCACGGATGCCATCTGTCCCCAATTTTATTTCTATTTATTAATGGGCTGTTAGCTATCAGGATACGGAACAATGACATAATTGTGCCTCCTCCGGTAGGTATGTCCAAGATAAAGTTGTTCACTGATGATGTGATATTATATCTAAAAGCAGAAAGTGTGAATATAAAGCAAGTAATTGAGGAGATTACAGGTTTCACAAGTGTGGGAAGTGATAGGATGAATGAGGCAAAAATTGAATTTCTGTTATTTAACGCATCCAAGTGAGATCTTCAAGTCTGACTACAATCGTTATTGCAGCGTCCAGTAAGGTACTTAGGATTTAATGTGACCAAATAATTTGCCGATCTCTTTCACCTTAATTATAGCACAACCTTTAACAAGATTTAAGTGCTGTTTGCGAGATGGACTTTATTACCTCCTACATCGATTGGGAGAGTTGAGCTCATTGAAATGTCAATCCTGCCTTTGCTTTTGTTCATTTTATTAACAAAATATTAGAACTGGGGGTAGAACAAAGGGGACTGGCTCTTCCTCATACTAGGACCTATTACCAGGCTACCTTCCTGAACAACTTAATTTGAGTTTATATAGCAGATAAAGGGTTTGATAGCCTCTTTTTAAACATTATGGTCAAAGAAAGTGAGATCAGATTGCCTGTGCTTTTGAATACGGGGAAACCACCAACGAAGTCCAGATATAAAACTTTTGGGTTGTTTGAAGAGTGTTTCTAAGCCTTTTGTAAGTATTGGTAGATTCCACCTTATCATGCCTATACCCGATAGCAGGAGAGAGCAATCTGGAGTCCAATTGTTCTGAAGCCTGTGCTGCATCAGTGGGAAGAGATGGGGTTCAACAAATTGGGAGACTTGCATACAAGTATGACGTTAATAATGTGAGATCAAGTAACATGGGGATTTGGGTGTAATGGTATGGATCTTCACCTCAGTTACAGACAAATAACTTGGAGATGGGATACAAAGCTCCTGGGCTGCTAATTATAAAAGGATGGCATTTCTTTCAAGGTGGTTTGCTTACTATACTCCATCGAGGCTTCATAGAATATACCCATCTCACCCCAATCAATGTTTTTGGTGTAAGGCAATGGATAGACGCGATTAGGGATGTATATTTTTTGTTGTCCCAGCCTGAAGTATTTTCGAACAGAGGTTTTTTCTGAGATTAGTAAAACAATTTTGGTTCATGTATCACCCAAACTCACATTGGTTCTATTTGGTTCTACTCTGTCTGTAGGCAGAATCAATAAGTTCTCCCAATGGTTTATTTCATTTATTTCAGTTGTGATTGCAGTGGCATCCTTATTGATTTTGCAACATTGGAAATCCATCAACTTCCCCAGTGAAATGTATCAGTGGAAAAGATGTGGAGGACCAAAATGTTCAAGGAGGCATACACAAGATGAGTGGGATTTGGGAGAATGGATGCCTCCAGATTATTTTTCCTCTGTAAATAGGAGACTGAGGTGCCAAGTGGAGCTGCTCAATGGTATTCATCTAGCACAAGTGTACCTTCTATAATGCACTATAGAAGTTAAAGGTATGGGCAAAGATGTTGACACAGAAATAGTGTTTAATGTTTAAAGACTCATGTTTAAGCACTATAATATTTTATGCAATCATATTAGTGAAAGCAAGGTTTCAATGTGTTACTAACAGAACCAATTGCACGTAAGCACTTTAACATTTAGGATTCTTTCCTTGATAGGATGCCAAATGGAAGCACAAAATCATGTTTATCCACTTTAATTGATCAAAGGCTCTTCAAGGTATTAGTAATGCAAACAAGCGCTATAGTGTTCAGGGTTTCTTCCCTGAAATGTGGCCAAACAGAAGTTCTAAAGCACATGTATACACTTTAAACGTTCTAAGGCACTTTAATGCAGGTTACACGCTGTGGTCAAGAGTCAAGTAATTTAATTTAAGTTGTTTTGAGATTGCAAGTTCACACTTTATTGCTTTTCTTCTTTATTTATTATACCTAATAGTTGCTTCTTTACCCTGTTTAGTAAATGAAAAAAAAAAAAATAATGCACTCAAGGCCTAATGCGGGGCAGTTTAAGGCAGACTAGGCCCAAATAGTAAAACAACAACAGAGTAAAATGCTTGTTATACATGTAAAAGCTTCAGAATAAAAGACAAGAACATTTATTTAGAACTCAAGGCCTCCACTGTCCAAAAATGTGCAAAAATTATCCTTTAAAAACTTAGGGCCAGATGTACAAACCTTTTTGCACATCGCAAACAGTGAATTTCGCTGTTCGCGACATGCAAAAAGCATATCGCGATGCCCCAATCCTGTTTTGCGAGTCAGTAACCTGGTTACCGACTCGCAAAATGGGACTGTGAGTCGCAATTAGGAAGGGGTGTTCCCCTTCCTAATTGTGAGTCGCAGCGCAATGCTGTATTGTTTTGTGACCGCGAACGCGGTCGCAAAGCAATCGCAGTTACCATCAGTGTCACACTAGTGGTAACCCATTCGCAAAAGGGAAGGGGTCCGCATGGGACCCCTCCCCCTTGTGAATGGAGTGAAAAACATTTTTTCAGAGCAGGCAGTGGTCCTATGGACCACTGCCTGCTCTGAAAAAATGAAACGGAAACGTTTCATTTTTTAGTTTTGTAATGCATCTCGTTTTCCTTTAAGGAAAACGGGCTGCATTACAAAAAAAAAACTGCTTTATGTAAAAGCAGTCACAGACATGGTGGTCTGCTGTCTCCAGCAGGCCACCGTCCCTGTGAGTGCCGCCACTCACACGGGGGTCGCAAATTGCAACCCACCTCATTAATGTCAGAGACACCATCCTACATTCTGGATAAGCGACTCGCAAATTGCGAGTCGGTCTGAATCGCAATTTGCGAGTCGCAATCCAGATTTTTGCTACATCTGACCCTAAATTCCATAAGGTGGAAACATAAACAAATGAAAAGAAAACAAAGGAAAAGGAAGAAAAATGTCCCTGCCCTTCCTCAAACAGCAAACATTTTGTGAAGTAATGCATTGAACTTTTTCCTAAAAAGTAGAATCTCCAAGGGGGTGTGTGCAGCAGAAACTGCAGGCAAAAAGAGAGTGATGCTTCCGCTCTAGAATACAAATCCAAACTATATTTGCAAGTTGATTTTCCAGTCACTCATGCTAAAAGAACTGCCAATTGCCTTTGGAATTGTAGGATTCTGCTGCAAAATTAGTCAAATGGACACTTGGTTAAAATATAACCTGAAATGTTTGATAACCACCAGCATTAAGGAACTGCTGCTTGCACTAGGAAGATGCTGCTCATGTTTGTATACACTGTGTTGCGTCCGGACAACTCACATTATGTTTTTCCCAAAATGATTTTCATTAAGCAAACATGCCATAATGGAAATAACGCTGTCAAATTATGCATATATTCCTATTTGCTAAACTATCTGACTAATCCAATTATGACAGTGTAACTAAAATTTCACCCACACCTATTCCTAACAGACAGTTCAACCTTAATTTCCTTAATTTAAATGGTTCTTCTACTTCTTGAGATATAGCACTTGTTTGGTGCAATCATACTCTAGGGAAGAGTAGGGCACAAAGTGAGCTTTCAGTTCACTATCCAAAGGTGAGTCTCTCTAGTTTAGTAGACCCAGCTAGGGACTACTTTTCAGGCAATTTGTGAAAGGTGCATAAAAGGAGATCCATATAGGTTGATATAGCAACGGAAAACAACAGGATGTCATGTGAATCTTTAGTTTTGCTTCACAGCAGACTTGAAATCAAACTGCCTCAGTATAATGCGCTCTTCTCCACCTTTTTTTAAAAACGTTTTTTATTGAGTCAGGTACAAGAACATTAACTTAACATTGCCAGAACAGAGATATGCAGTTGTGAATATATATGAATAAAGAATATTGTACTTATAAATGCATATTAAACATGTGAATGAATTAGCCATATGCTGCAATATAGTATCAAAGACTCCAAGATTGAATAAAGAAAGAAAGGGAAAGGGAGAGCGAGAAGAGCTATAGGGATAGAAAAGGGAATCAAGTGATAGTCATGTGGAGAGAGAGGTAATAGACAGTAGTTATAGCGAATGTAAGATAAAATAAGTGTATATAAGAAGAAAAACAGAAATATATTGACATTTTTAAAAAGGAGGAGAAAAATCAATTACCTTCCCAGTGCGTGATAGATAGTTACTTAATGACAACCATACCTGATGATGTTTGAAGAAAGTTCCTGTTGAATCAAGCTTGTAGCCGTCAAGTCTAGGATGATAACATACAGAATGCCACCACTATCTGAGAGTAAAGTTCTCCAAAGAGTTCCAGTTAGAAGTAATAATAGAAGTAATAATAGAGATTGCAATAGAAAGCAAGAGGTCCACCAGTTTCCCAAGAGGCTTGAATGAACTCCAGATTTTGTGCATGCCACCCAAAAACAGTAATTCATATGACATTGGTAAGGAGATCTGATCTATTGCTGAAATGCAAGACCATATTGAGGACCAAAAAGTAGAAAGGGATGGACAAGAAAAAAGCATGTGAAAGGAAGTACCGTGCTGATTGTGGCAGCACCAACAATTATCATTTTGTGTAAGTTTGATTTTGTAAAGCCGTATAGGAGTGTAGAAAAGTCTATTATAAAAATAATATAGGGACTGCGTGAAACTTGCAGTGCGTGCAGTGGAATGTATATTATACCATATTCTATCCCATAATCTTCACCACCTTCAGACCTATGCTAATGTACAAATGTTGCTTATTAGTTTTCAAAAGGATCTGTTAGGAAGTAGGCATCAGTAACTTCAGTTTGATTTTGACTTTAGCTGGACCATCTAATTCAGTCATCATACACACCTCAATAAGCTAACCATCTCGTCCTCTTTACAGATTAAAGCCTTCTACCTTCTTGAAAATCCGGACATGCTGTAGCAATGTGTTCACTTGATCTCTTCTTCTCAGTGACACAATTCTCCATAAACCTACCCTGTTCTACCTATATACATACTGCTAGCACTCCACTACTAAAAGAAAGACATGTTGTACTTTTTCCAACACATGAGAATGACTCAGTGTAGTACCACATGGATCCTGCACAAACTACTTCAACCTTACACAGTAGAGTGTGGTTCAAAAACCATTGTGCTATTTGAAGAACAGTGCTTTTTGGCTTGACCTTGTGGTGAGTTTGTGGGTATCTGGACATGTATCTACTGAATATTTTTTTTTTTTTAACTCCTTACCTTATTCTGATATATGAGTCAAATTCAAGCACTTTTGCACACCTTTCTCCTCGTGTCAGCTCCTGCTCTAAGCAGTCCACATGTTAAAACTGACAGGCATAAAATAAATGCTTGTTCTATTGTCTATGCTGTGTCACGATAGCACAATATAATACCACATTCACTATATAGTGCAAATCTGCAGATGGGTTATACTTATATATACATTCAGGTTGCTTTTTGGGTCACTATGTTGTCTGTTCTTGCCTTTTGATGCATTTATAGTTACTTCAGCCTTTTTTCTTTCGTAACTTTATAAAATTAACTATCAATATACAGCTAATTAAATTCTAATTCTACCTGAATGGAAAATTACTTATTCACTAATGTGAATCCTTCACATTCAGCCAACTGTGAACTATCCCCCAATACCTTATACCAGTTTCATAGGCAAAATACTGTCAGAAGCTTGTCTCTTCAAAATTTCAGTAAACATAGTGCACTCCAAAGAAGGCTCATAATATTACAATGATTAGTGGCCACTTACTCTGCCACCGAGTTAACACCAATGAAAGCAAACTCCAAAGTGAGCAGTCCCTCTTTTGCAATCAGGATTACAAAATAAATAGGGGTTACATGCCATGTGAACTAATTGTGTCCCACACTAACATCAACCAATCAGGAAGCCAGGACTCAGATGATTTATTTTTTTCTTCAAATTACATACTCTCCCATGACACTTGCCAGTCTGGTGCAGCATTTTCTTTGTCTTATACCATGATATCAGCATCATTGTTGGCATCTGGATTATTGGGTACTCCTTTGTATTTTGCGCTTGTGAATATAAACAAATTGCAACAGTGACTAGGATCTAAGCTTTTTCAAAGTGGACACTATTTGAATTGGTCACAGAAGGATAAATTGGCATCAACTATTGGCTATGGTGTAAAGAATTTCAATAACAATTCAAAAAACCTTGGTGTCATGCTTTTGCAGTGCAGAGGTAATAGTTTGGGCACAATGGCGGGGTAACCCTATTAATGCAAAGGAAGGCAACCTTGGGAAATTTGATGTGTCTCTTTCTCAGCACTGCCTTTGTCTGTGTCAACACACGTCAAAGACAAACATTGTAGTGGTCCAACCAATTTTGTTCAAAGATTGAGAAATCCTGAAAACCTGTCATTATTGTACTTCCAGTGTTTCCCTGAGACTATGGCATAGGGTCCATCTACAACAAAGACATCTGCTTTGCCTTGTCTGGTTTCATTAGAAGAGACAGAGTAAATTTCATAGGATCTTCCCAAAGAACTTAAAGGAAGTATCCAGCTATGCTTTTAAGAGTATATGATACTCTGCTAACACAAATGATCTGTTTGTATAGTCACCTCATTCTCAGTATTCTCAGTTATCAATATTGTACATCTTATTTCTTTTCTGAGTTCAATAAACTTTATTGAAATTAAGGAGCAAACAGGAAACTTTGATACGGAACGGTGTGGAGTGTGATCGTGGTAGGTGGATGTAATATATAATGGCACAGACCAGATACATTGTAGATCAATATATTTTAGGTACTAAGGTGTAACAAAATAGGATTCAACACACTCACACTCTAATATAAGGACAAACAGAAGGTGAGGCATGAGGTTCTGAATGTATGCACTTGTTCTAGATGATGAGCTATTTGATACTACTTCGTTATATATTCTTGTAGCATAAAGATACCGGTTGACAAGCACTGTAAGGCATGTTGAGAATAGAACAACATTAATAAATAGATGTTTTGTGTTGCTAAAAATGAGTGAAGGAATTAGCAAATGGATTAGTTTGAAACTGTCTATGGGAAATGCAATATTTTAATACTTCAAATCACAACAAAGCCTCTGGATGTAAGTCAAGGACAATTTCACAGTTGTCAGTTCTAGTGCCTCAACTCAGGCCTTGGGAGGAGCCCAGGGTACTCTCTATACTGTATCTCAATAGAGGAGAGAGTAAAAACACAAAAAGGCTCAATGTCCTTACAAACAACAAACAACTCAAGGTATCTCAGAATCAAAAGTGATGTAACAATCTCACTAAGATAACATGGGTGTCTAAGAGAAAGAATGGGTTAGAGGAAAGGAAAACACAAAGAGGGTGCTGGGGCGTGATGCTGATGTCTACACATCTATGCATCTTCGTAATATTTATGCTCTACCAATATTGGTATTTCAAAGCAAACAGTAAAAGAGTGTTCACAATCATTGAAAATTGTAAATCTATGAGGTGCAAAGCTAAATCACGATTAGTAGGCTGCAAAATTATTCTAGAAATTTCACTCGGGTAAAAATAGTACACCACCAACCACACAGGGCCTCCCTTGTCTAAATGTACAAACACCGAGCACACACACTGTACGGTGCCAGGCTCAATCGAGAGTAGTCACACAGACAGGGAGCGTGTATGTGAACTAGAGACATAGCATTAGCCGAATTCATACTGCAAGCCCGTAGACTCTAGGTACCTTACTTTGATATCTACTTAGTTTGGAATGGAGCTATTATGCAGCGGGTGATAGCAGCATGACATTATGGCCAATCCAGCATGATCCTAACTGGAAATACAAGCTGCAACAATAATTCAAAGTGCCTAACAAGCATGTGAGCACGCTTCCACTCATGCACTCCAGTCTGACCTTATCTTCACTTGAGTCCAACCGCACCCATTGCCAGGTGTGAGGACAGTGGCTGCGGTTGCCGAATGTACACAACATTGAATAGAATGCTGGAAAATGTTTTTAAAAAAGTATTGCTTGTCAACGCCAACAGTGATGCGAGACACACCATCACTAAAACGGCACCTGGGATGAAGCAGAAATTGACTGGAATGTTGTGAAGTATAGTTCCAAAATGCATCAAAGTAACCAGCGCCAATCCTACTGGGACCTAAAAAGATGGTTTCCACTACTTGTGTCATAAAAAATTATTAAAGTTGGTGTCATAATTACATCAATCAATCCCTTGCTGAGCAGGCTAGTCACACTCAAAGTTCATCCTACAGGGTATATAAATGTAAATGTGGAGTGTGGCACGTAATCTTTGCAGCAGTCAGAGGTGTAGTGTCACCCTGCAGAGAATATAAAGTAAAACATGTGAGCCTGGCACATGTATTTTACAAAAGGTTAATTTTTCAGGTACAGGGTATAAAATAATGTACCCAAGCTCAACACAAACCACCGGATAATGATCTCAAGAGAATATAATAAAGAAAAAATAAAGAAAAAAAAATACAGTCCCAAATCAAGGAAGTGAAGACTAAAGAATCTCATTATTTAGTCCATCACTGTGACTGCGCAATCTGTGGATATATTTCTGTTCCCTAATGAAAAAGTACTGCAAAATGTTTGTAACTAAAGATGATATGGAGGGTTGGTCCAAGACTGTCCAGTGAAGTTCATCAGCTGTGTGACCCTTCTCAATTAAATTGTTGGTCTATCTGGTCGCCAGTTTCTTTCACCTAATTGTGCTCTTATGTTCAGTGATGCAGATCTTCACCTTCTCCGTTGTCATGTCAACGTAATGAAGGCTGCACAGCCATTTGATACAGTAGATGAGTGTCTCACTATTACAATTAGTGTGCTGCCTTTGTCCCCAAGGGGTGTGGGTCCCTATATCTATCTGGGTCGAGTATGCCGTTAATACAGGAACCGCAGGGAAAGTGTCCCAGGACCGTTGGTAGGCCCCAAAGTGTGTCTTGTCTCCTGGTGGCATTCACCTTGGGTCTTGTATGTATCAGATTATTCTTGTGGTTGCTTCTGCGTTTGAAATTGAATAGTGGACTTCTGACCTTTATTTTGGATGTGCCAGTTTCTGCAGATCAATTTCTAAATAAGGCTCTAACTAAGGCCAGAGAAATTGAAGACAGTATTGATGCATGCAAGTGGCTCTATTGGGGGCTCTGAGGTCTGATCTCCCCGAGCACTTCATAGTTGTTATTCCTGGCTCTCTTAGTAGATTTCTGAATCAGTGAAGTGGGATACTCTCTGTCTGCCAATTGTGCAGAGAGGGTTTTGGCATTTTACTTGTATTTCAGGACATCAAAACAGTTGCACTGAAGGTACAAGAAATGTTCTAAGGGAAGATTGTCTCTGAGGGCTTTTGGGTGGAAGCTCTTGTACGACAGAAAGGTATTTAGTGCCATTGTTTTTAATGTAGTTTGGTTTCAAAAGACCTAGATACTGGATAGATAAGGAGGTCCAAGAAAGGAAGGCATTCCTTGCTGTACTCACATGTGAACCTCAATAAGGGGTTGAGGGAGTTCAACCACTGGTGGGGGGATGTGATAAAAGTAACATTACCATGCACTTCCACAAAGCTATCTGAGAATCAAATGGATTAACCATTGCTAGGCTATGCTCAGTTTCAAAATGATGCATATATTGGTTCACCAGGCTTAGGGCAAATGTACTGCCCATGGAAGCCCCAGACATCTGTAGATATAGGCAGTCTTCAGAATGGAAGAAATGTTCTCCATGGCCATATGGGCACATTTCATGACAAATACGACAGATGTGATAAGGAAAAAATGAACAAGTACTTTGCTGTGAGTAGAGGCTCTACAGTTGCCAAAGTCTGTTGCTGTGGGATCTACGTGTACAGGGACTTGACATCAAACAAAACAAGGTTTTCAGTCTCTGTGTCAAAAGGCTTGCCAATCAGGAGCCATAAAACATCCTTTGTGTCTTGAAGATAGGTTAACATTTCAAGGACCGAAGTTCTCAAGCGGTGGTCCACAAATTGGGACAAGGCTTCCAAATGAAAACCAATTCCAGATATTATCAGTCTCCCGGGAGGAGATTGTTGAGGTTTGTGGATTTTGTGTAAGATGTAGAAAGAGAGGATAGCTGAATCTGTTGCCACAATAAAAGTGGCTTCCTTAGGCATGATCCAACCTTTGCCTTTGTCACCTCAACCATCAACTTGATGACAGACTGTAATCTCTTCATTGGGTCACATTTCAGCAGATGGTATGAGGTCCTCACTCTGAGTTGTCTAAGGTACTCAGCCCTGTACATTGCAGTATCTAAGTTGACTATAGCCCTGCCTTAGCCAGATAGTTTTATAATTATTGAGGCATCTGCACTGAGTGCGTTAAGGGCTTGTTGCTCCTCTTTGGACAAGTTGTAAAAAGATGGTTTGGCAACCCTCTTCTTAACCTCCAGATCTTTCAAAACAGCTTTCTCAAAGCTCAGTAACTTTGGAGGACCAGATGGGTCAGGGAGGGCTGAAGGTAGATTTCTTGCTCAAGTTTATATTAGGTTGTGTACTTTCTACAGCCAATTCTGTGTTGTCCACAAAAAATGTTAAAGATGTATCTTTTGAAAAAATTGGGATAACTCATTCTGAATTTGGACATCATTGCCCCTAGGGGGGGCGTGGCCAAGATGGCGACCGGAGCGGCAGCATAAACCGCAGCTCCGTCGCCCAGCCCGCACAACTATCCTGTCTCTGAGCTCCTAGCCCCCCCGGGGGCAGGATGAAGAGGCCGTTCGAGGGGCCCCGCAGGGCTGCACCATTGACCGAGTCCGCGGCTTTGGGGACGCTGCGTTCCCGGAGGGGAAAAAAAGGAAAGCATCGCCGGGTTCTCCGCTCGCCTCGTGGACCGCCTAGCCCAGCTGATTGGGGCTGCGCGCTCCGTGTACCGGAACCGTCACTCGGACCCCGTCGCCACCAGAGAGGTAAGGGCTCGACGCCGCGACCCCGTCGTGTGTGCCGGAGCTGTCCGCTAGCCCACGAGGGGCTGCCCGGCGTGCACAGGGCCGGCCGAGTCCCTCCCGCAAGCGGCCCTGCTCCGCTGAACGCTGCGCCGGAGCCGCCTGTTAGTCTCGATCTCATTCCTCCCGAGGGCGCCCATCGGCCTCCCGCGCTTCGCCCTGAAGTTTTGTCTCATGCCTGGGACTTCTGTAATTTAATACAGGCGCTATCGACGGCTCGGGAGGCGGCCTGGAAAAAGGCATAATTGGACACTTGCAGGATCGGAAGCCGCCATTTTAGGTCCTCAGACCTCGTTGGGACCGAGATCCTGCGGCTCAGTAATACCGTACTCGTCAGAAAAGACAACTAAACTGCATAAGCGCCCCCCTTAAACATACATACCAGGTGCACTGACTGGCCGCATTTGAGTAATAATATCACCCCAAGCCCCACTGTGCCCCCCTAAGGTACCAAGAAAGCTAGAATTAGTGAAGTTAATATAGGTGGTGCAGGAGTGTAGCAGCAGAGACAGAATAAACTGCGGACGAATCCCTGCGGCACAAGTAGTGCAGATAAAAGCATAAGGGGAGCCTCCTGGCGATACTCGTAAGGTCGAAGCTCCACAATAAGTTAAATACTCCTTTCAAGAAACCCTAAACATCCAGTACAAACACTGCTTCTACCTGATATGAAATCCACGCCTCCTCAACAACGTGATACCCGGCTGACACCGCCAACTGCAGCCTCTTTAAGAAGATAGTCAACACTTCTAGCTGCTCCTTCTCTGGTTAATCACCAGACGTGAGCTCCGGACGGCCGGCTTGCCACAACACTTGATCTGGTGGCTTTCGCCGCAGGGACCCCAAATGCAACACTAATTTACAGACACTGCAGCATTTCTCAAATGGTGAAGCCAAAGACCACCCGAGCACCTCTCACCAAAATGGACCACACTACAACATCCCCTCCGGAAGCTCACGCCACTGCGCAATCAACATTACAGAAGCTGGAACTAACTTTACAATCACATACTTCACAATTTGAAAAAATCCTGCAAGCCATTCTAGACACTGAGACCACCTTGGAAGCCAAAATAGGCTCTGTATCAGAAGATCTCAATATCCTTCGCACTGACCAACACGCTCTAGCCGATAGAGTATCCGAACTTGAAAAAGACACGGTGTCCCTACCTGGCTCCATGAAAGACCTGCAACTACAGCTAACGCAACTGTCAACAGAAGTTGATCTCTTAAAGCGCAGAACAGAAGATGCAGAAGGCAGGTCTCGCCCCAACAACATACGCCTGGTCGGATTCCCTGAACGCGCAGAGGGCTCAAGTGCAGAACTGTTCATTGAGCAATGGCTCATAGACACAATCCTTAAAAATAAAATCCCGAAGTTCTTCTCAGTTGAAAGAGCACATAGAATTCCAGGCAGACCCCCAGCACCTGGCTCACAACCACGCCCTCTTATAATAAGACTCCTTAACTACCGAGACAGAGACCTCATCCTCCAACTATTCCGCAAATCAGGCCCGGTGTGCTACGAAAATGCTACGATAACAGCTTATCCAGACTTTACAGCAGAAGTGCAAAAAAAACGTAACTCCTTCTATCGGGTTAAATATGCCTTCGCAAACACGATATCAAATACGCACTGATGTTCCCAGCCAGACTTCGGATACAGGATGACTCTCGCTCCTTCTTCTTTACCACCCCGGAAGATGCCTGGACCTGGCTACATGCCAAAGGCCTAGCAGACCCGTTGGACGCAAGCACTCAAGACGACAATAGATCTCTCTCCACGATGAACCGTAAGCAACGCAAGAGACAGGGAGCCAGACCGTCACCTGAGCAGGCAAAATCCGAGCGCTCTCGGCTCCTTCGAACAACATCCAATTTTGTTAATGCTCCCTCCGCCGCCCTACCCTTGCAAACGAAAATCGAACAGGAACAAGATCTAAACTCTGATTCAACTGAGTCCACATGTGGTCCTCTTCTTACACCACGCACAGCAGACGACATCTGATGAGTGATAGGACTAGCTCACTTAACGTCTAAAAGTTTCATCGCAGCTTCCTTGAGGCTCCTACACGTAGTCTTGCAGTCAACGGGTGCCCCCCGTCCGACGTGCTTCGCCTTTTTAACTATGCGAAACTCGGGCAGGGTAAGACCGTACCTTTGCACCAACGCTAACTGGCACCCCCCTGCTCAATATGGACAATTACCTCACACTGGATTTTTCCGGTATTGTTTTCTATATGTTAATAGTTTATTCGTTGTATGTTGTTTTAGTGTGCACCTCTATATTAGGAGTAGGGATCTATAGAAGGCGGGCCAAACATAAAAATAGCAGCAAACACACAAGCGACGCTTACTGTAGCAACAAAAATACAGCTCCCAGCTTGTTTCTTGATTGTCGGCCAGCCACAGCGACTGAGTCCCATAACAATGTCAATACCGGGTCATCAGATAATTATAATCCTGATCATATAACACACACAAAACAACTATGGCCACTCACAAGCACCCAGGAACCCTAAAATATAAAACACTCACATGGAACGTTAAGGGTATGGCAAATCCTCGGAAACGCCAAAGGGTTCACGCCTTTCTCACAAGACATCAAATACACATAGCTCTGCTACAAGAGACACATTTCACCAAATCTATCCTAGACACCACACGTTCAAAATGGAAGGGGCAATTATATGGCACTACTTCTTCATCCTTTGCTCGCGGAGTAGCCATCTGGATAGCACCCAGTGTCCCGTTCGCGCCTTCCCGCATGCAATGTGATCCAAACGGTAGATATGTAATACTTGAAGGCACCTTAGACGGGTCCCCATTAGCCCTGGTCGCACTATACTCTCCAAACACGAATCAGCGCAACTTCTTATCCACGCTCACTACTGGCAACCTTAGCGACCCCACATTGGAAAGCATATGGGGAGGCGACTTTAATAGCGTCCTAGACACTCAAATGGATCTCTCATTTCCCCCACTCATTGCAGCCCCCGCCAATCGTGCTTCAGAATCTTTGGCACAGTGGGCATCAAACAATGGACTGGGAGATATATGGAGGGTGCATCATCCCACTCACCGCGAGTACTCTTACTTCTCCCCAGTCCATAAGCTGCATACCAGGATAGATATATTCTTTGTATCCGCCACTGTTAACCACAAAATATGCTTATCTGAATATTTAGCACGCACGATATCAGACCACAACCCATTATGCCTAACATTGGCATGGGGGACACATACATACTCGGATACCAACATGGCGTTTGCAACCAGAAGCCCTCCTAGATCCTCCTTTTCAAAAAGATATCTCCAAAAGTTTAACCGACTACTTTCTGTTAAATAAAAATACAACACCATCCCGTGCCATAGAATGGGACGCTCATAAAGTGGTGATAAGGGGCCACTGCCTTTCGGCCACGGTAGGGGTCAGAAAGGTACTCATTAAGGAATTACAAGACTTAGAAATAAAGCTCCGTAATGCAGAAAATGCAAATGATAATAGTGAACCCGCACTAGCAACACTACACCTGCTTAGGGCTTCTCATAAGGAGACAGACAATAGACTGAGTAAGCACGATTACAGACACTATAGGGGTTATTCCGTCCCAAAAGTGACGGTAAAGTGACGGATATACCACCAGCCGTATTACGAGTTCCATAGGATATAATGGACTCGTAATACGGCTGGTGGTAAATCCGTCACTTTTCCGTCAACCATCACAACCAACACCCATTGGCGCAATACGCTTAAACCCTGACACGATCGTTAATACCCAAGCAGGCATAAACTATGCCTTTTCCACATACTATCGGACCCTCTATACGCCCCCTCCACAACCTCCAGAGCAACATATTATCAACACACTAAGCCTGGTCCCCCAAAATCAACTTACCCTCGATAACACCGCCACTCTAGATGGCCCCATCACTATTGAAGAGTTGCGTCTTGCATTATCACAAATGGCACGTAATAAAACGCCCGGCTCAGACAGCCTACCGATAGAATATTACAATTCTCACGCTGCCCTTTTATTGCACCCACTCACAGAAGTATTCAACGAAGCACACCATAAATTACAACTGCCGGACTCAATGTGCGAGGCACTGATAGTGTCCTTCCAAAAACGGGCCGCGACCCTCTAGATGTCAAATCATAGAGGCCGCTCTCCTTGCTGAACACAGACTGCAAACTATTAGGAAAAATACTCGCAAACCGTCTCCTCCCTTATTTACCGACTTTAATACACCATGATCAACCAGGCTTCATTCCTGGCAGAAGCACCTTCCTGAACATTAGGAGACTCTTACACATAATACATAGTAATACAAACTCGGAAGCAGTGGCCCTATCTCTAGATATAGAAAAAGCATTCGACACACTCAGTTGGAATTATCTGTTACACACACTTAAAGCATTCGGCTTTGGTGCCGGTTTCATTAACTGGATCAAAACGCTTTACTCCAGGCCCACTGCTCGTGTCAAAAATGGACGAGTTATCTCTGAAGCATTCCCCATAGGCAGAGGCACCAGACAAGGCTGCCCATTATCCCCATTACTGTTCGCTATTGCTATGGAGCCACTAGCGATTAAACTACGGAGCTACGCACACATATGGGGTATACCGGAGGCTAACACCCACCACATCGTATCTATGTACGCAGATGATCCCTTAATATACCTGCGTGACCATTCGGCTTATATGACTGAGGCCCTGCAGCTACTGTACTCCTTCGCTATCGCCTCTGGACTGCACGTCAACTGGTCCAAATCAAGCATATTCCCCATTTCTCCGTTTCCGGTAGCTCACCACATGTCGCTACCGCAATACAAATTGCCCTGGTCAAATATAACCTTTAAATATCTGGGAGTGCAGATTTATCACTCCATCACGGATCTAAGAGAAGGAAACATAGACAGGATCCTTGGCTCCGTTCGCGGCTCAATACCCTTCTGGAGTTCACTTCCCCTGTCTCCAATGGGCCGTGTGGCGATAGCCAAAATGCTCATCCTTCCAAGGTTTCTATATCACTTTACAGCTCTCCCGCTGTGCTTACCGCGTTCCTTTTTTAATAAGCTGCAATCAATACTAACGGATTTACTTTGGGGTAAAGATAGACGCAGAGTGGCGCTGTCAATAACGCAACATCCGCAGGAGATGGGTGGATTGGGAATGCCTAACCTCGAAAGATATTATGCAGCCTCCCAATTATCATGGCTGTCTACATGGCTATGTGACACCCCGTCGGCTGAAAGCAGGATGTTACAGACACATATAGCATCACAGAGGCTGCTACTCTTGATACTAACTAGTACCCCCCAGACGTCTCCCAGACTAATATTACTAGAAGCAGCCCGGTTCTGCTGGCGCAGGTATGTCCAAACTAAGTCAACATCTTTCCTTTACTCGCCTCTGTTGCCACTACTTCAATTGCCGGGCACCCAAATCCTGTCAATACACCATGATACACGTGAAATGAACATGCTACAATTGGGTGACTTATACTCTCGCTCCGTGATGCGTACTTTCGCTGAACTGGTGACCGCAGGCACTATGCAAAATGGGGCCTTCCTAACATTTAATGCCATAAAGCTGTTGCTCAATAATATCTGGAGCGCAGGAGATTCGGAACCTCCCGAATCCTCGCTGCTCACCACTATACTAACCATTGGCAGTTCAAAGAGCATTATTACCACACTATATAAAGCATTGCTTGAAGCAATATGTACAACACTGCCACACGCAAAGGCGCAATGGGACGTTGTCCTTCCTACCCCACTACCACGGAAGACCTGGGTTACTGCCCTCGCAACAATCAAATCAATATCCCGTAATCCTCGTCTACGGTACACTCAATTCAATTATCTTCACCAATTATATTTATCACCAGCCCGCATTCAAAAAATATACCCCAATACAACACCAACATGCCCTAGATGCGCTACACCTGCAGCTGACTTCTACCATATGGTTTGGAGTTGCCATTCCATAAACTCGGCCTGGCAACGTGTGACTGATGTCACAGCAGAGATCTCATCTCACACCCTAGTGCCCACTCCTGACTCCTGCTTACTCGGCATAAGACATCGTACTAAAGCGGACAAACATACGCACAGGTTTATCGACCTGGCATTTGTAGTGTATAAACGCTTGATAGCAACACATTGGAAAGCTCCACATGCTCCCTCCCACGCGACATGGCTACATGATTTACATAGCCGATCTCAAGCTGAAGCCCAGACACTTCACTTGCTACAACACAAAGGTCTCATCCTTGCTGGCCCGGAGGTCTGGGACACATTCGTGGTAGCTATGGAGGCCAGGGACGACATGTATCCCCCATGAACAGGTTTCATCTCACGTACACCACAGCCTGTGCTGACACTGTTAACACCTTAGTCGCACGGCATCAACTCTGATTGTCCTTAAATGCACTCATTGCTAATACCCTTCTTCTTCCTTAAAAGACATTTCTTAGCTGTGCCCAATTACTCCCCACACGCTTATACATGCATGTGACACACAATCATAACAAGTAAAATAGTCCTGCCCCTGAACCTGTCAACACCACAGACACTCTTTACATCCTTGAAGTGATTTCTATATTAGTTACGGACATCGTCAGTGTTTGGCCAGACCCCTTAAGCTGCAATCAGCCCTCACAATAGCTTGCATGCTAAATATCACCGCATACTCCTGTTACCATGCCCTTAACTCTCTCGTATTATTAGGATTAGTTGTAAAAGTTTTCCATTCCAATTATCCTTGCCTTCCTCTTCCAATTCCCCTCTCCCCTCCTTTCTTTTTTTTACACCTCTCGGTGTGGCAATGCTGTGTAAAATTATACAAGTGTGTAAATGTATTGCAAAATAACGTACAGCTATTGTATTGATGTGTGAATTTTGTATTCAATAAACAGATTTAAAAAAAAAAATCATTGCCCCTATACATCGGAACAAAACCTACTCCCTTCTTAAGCACACAAAGCTCAGAAAATGTCAATGTCCGACTGATGAGATTACGAACTAGATCATCTTGCTGTTTGCGCTTGTGCTACGCTGAGGGTTCATTTTGGTCATGCTCCAGAGTGATGCGGTGATGCAGGAGGACTCCAGTGCATGTGGGCCTATTGGTGCTCTCTTCTGCCTCTGGACTTGACCCAGCCCTGCTCTAATTAAGTCAGGATATGAAAAGGGGGCACATGTGGTTGAAATTGAGCCATGGGGTAACTCCATGGCGTGGGGGGCCACCATTGAGGTTGAGGTGGTCTGGAGTATCGACCCCACCATCTTCCACGGCCCTTCATTTGGCAACCAGACTGGTATGATCCATGTTGACCAGAATCAGGGTTGTTCGACCAGTCATCAGTGTCCGATGCAGAATAGTCTAAGCCTTGTCTGCATCCTTTCTGATTACCTGGAGGTGTGTAATCATTCCTTATATAAGGATACACCTTCTTGAGGGAAAAGCGTGCCAGATCCTTTTCAAATTTCTTGATCTAGGAAGTCAATAAGAAGTCTTTATATTCTTTGGTAGCCTTAGTAGTTTCTTCCAAATATTTCTTATGTAGTGTAGCTTTTAGGTTGGACTCAAGAACCTGAATGTCAATAAGGATCACATTTGTGGTCCTTTACTCAGTGTTAATGATAAGTATGAGCCAGTCCCTGGTGCAGCACCAGGCAATCAGGGATCAGCCCTTCTCAAACACTTTTGGGCGTATTTAAGAGCCCCTAACACCACTTTAGTGCCACCATAGTGTCAATTTTGTGACTCAATGTTGGCGCAAAAGTGGCTTTTTCCTACAACATATTTATAAAGTGGTGCAATGCATGCACTGTGCCACTTTGTAAACCCTTGTGCCGCATTATGCCTGCGTCAGGCATAATGTATGCAAGGGGGCATTCTGGAGCAAGGAGGCCCCAAAAAATGGTGCAGTGAAATTTAACAGATTTCACTGTGCCATTTTTGGCATCATTTTTAATGCATTCTCAGAGAAGGCATTACATTTAAACTCCCCTGTGGGCCTCCTTGCACTTTGCTACACTATAGTCACAATAGCATCAGGAATGTTGTTATTGTGCTAACAACCGCCATGGCGTGCCATATTATAAATACCGCACACCCATGGTGTCATTAGGTGTCGGTAGGGGGGGACAGAAGAGGTGGCTCATCAGCTGTGATGCATCACTTTTTCCTTAAAGTGAGGATTTATCTTCAAGGGAAATTGGTAACAATTAAACCTGTAGGGGCACAATTGCCTCTAAGGTTTTCGGTCATGATGGCCCATTGTACAGTGGTGTATGTATATGTCTCCAAGGGAGATATAGAGAGCTCCCTTCCATCATACTACTAACCACAACAAAACTCATGGGTCTAAGTCAAGGACAATGGGTGCGTGTATGCAAGGAAACCTGGCTGGAAAAAAGTTATTCTTTCAAAAGCCCTGTTCATTTTAGGAACCTCCTCACACTGTAATGCATAGTCATGCTGAGGGCTACGACCCCCTCTCTAGGAGGGAGGAACACATTTTACAATACAAAGTGGGCAATTAAAGAATATCTGTGAGAAGTCTCTGGTGGATGTGCTGCAGTTCCAGAAGTAGGAGTATCTTAGGGGCCCATTTTATATAAGGAACGAGGGGACCAGAATATTCTATGGTAAATCATGAATTTGGATTGAGCTAGTATGGGTGTAATTTTGTGTTTACAGGATGAAGACCAAGGCCCTCATTACAACCCAGGCGGTAAATGCCGCGTGCAGAAGACCGCCAACATACCGCTGAAGCCGTGGAATTTCACTACAGGTATTACGAACCACAGCTCAGAAACCGCCATAATACAGACACCCACACAAGTCCGCCACACCAAAGGTCAGTGATAAACTGGAGATAACAAAACCTCCACGTCACACCAACAGGAATAAGCCCACACTATCACGACCCACGAATCAACGCGGTAATCCATTGGCGGTACACACTGCCACGCTCAAAATACACACACAATTACAAAACCACACCACATTGGACAATTCAAAACATACACACCTGATACACATACACATGCCACACCCAATCCAAAATAAAGCACACACCCACATCACCCACAAACCCCTACTACCAGAAATCTGAAAGCAGGCCACAGAGAGACACTACCTAAAACAACACCAGCATCCACAGACACACAACACCATCACAACACAACACCATCACTTGCACAGCATCCACGCACCTGACACAACACACACCAACACATCCCCTCACACATCACAACACACACCACCTCACACATCACCCACACCACATCATGGCACCTCAACGACACCCCAGGTTCTCTGAGGAGGGGGTCAGGGTCATGGTGGAGGAAATCGTCCAGGTAGAGCCACAGCTATTCAGATCACAGGTGCAGCAGACTTCCATTGCAAGGAAGATGGAGCTATGGCGCAGAATTGTTGACAGGATCAACGCAGTGGGACAGCATCCAAGAACACGGGATGACATCAGGTAAAAGTGTAATGACCTACGGGGGAAGGTGAGTTACATGGTCTCCTGACACCAGATTGCTGTACAGAGGACTGGCGGTGGACCACCACAACTAACAACATGGGAGGAGCAAGTCTTGGCAATACTGCATCCTGAGGGCCTCGCAGGAGTAGCAGGAGGACTGGACTCTGGTAAGTCAAATCTTTATTACCATATCCCCCCACCCCACCTGTATGCCATCACATACCCACACCCTCCTCCTCACCCCATCACTCCAACACCTCACATATGCCCCACTATAACAACCCAGCCATCCCAATACCAAGCCCTGCATGCAACACCAAAGCATGGGCACCCATCACCAAAGCATGTCCACTACAGATACCCACACAGACCCCAAACCAAATATCCCACAAGGACCAAGCCAAGAATGCAAGCACCGGAGTACAGGGTCACTCACCCATTGCACACAATGGCAGACACAGATGCAATAATCATTCCTTTACACCCCTACAGGACCCCTACCCAACGTCAATGGACAGGAGGTGCCAGACATATCCAATCCCCCCACAGAACAGACCCACAGTGATGACCGCAGCTCTGCACAACTGGATCAAGATGACCAGCCCGGCCCATCAGGGACCTCCGGACAGTTGGTTCCACTGACACGGGCACAAGCCACCACAGAGCCTCCCCCTCAGGAAACACCAGCACAGCACCCACCCAGCGGGCCCATACCTCTGTCCCCAGGACACGTCAATCAGCAGTGTGTCCACCACTACAGGGAATCTAGGATGATCAGGGACCTGGGGGCAGTGGCAGTGGGCACACGGTTCAGGGGACAGAGGCACAGGAAACAGGGACACTGGGAGGACTGCTGTGCGACAGGGGGAGGACAGGCCCAGGGAACCCACTCTCCACGAGGCACTCTCCAACATCATGGGAGCTTACCATCATTCCCAGGAGACGATGGCAACGGCACTGGCCAAGTTTCAGGAGACCCAGCGGCTTAAGGAGGAACACTACCTTGGGATCAGGGAGGACTTGAAGCCAATTAACAACACCCTGTCACCATTGCAGGGGTGCTGCAAGACCTTGACAAAACCAGGAGGGACACAGTGGCACAACACGGGGCCCCTGACACAAGCCTGGACGATGAACAGCCCTCCACCTCCGCCGGCGCTAGTGGATAGGAGGCACCATCACAGGAACATGACAGCAGCACCCCACCCCCTGCAGATGGATAACCACCCCGCAAACGGTCCCTGAGATCCAGGAACAAGACAAAGAACATTGCCAAGACCCCTGCCAGGAAATGAGACCCCCCTGAATGTCACCCTTCTGTCCCACTTTGTCACCCTGTCAATCGTTCAACTGCCATTGCTCCACTTCCTATGCCCCTTTGGACAATGCACCTGTGAAACAAATAGACTGGACTCTGCCATTGACATTCCTCCACCATCCCCCCAGCCTATTTTACAACCCCCTCCACTTATTTGCGCAGAAATAAACACACTTCAATCACAAAACGATCTGGAGTCAGTCTGTGCTTTCACAAATGTGTAATTGCTATAACCATGGAATATAGCAATGTAAATTTACTTGTGCACATACCGATGTAACACTGCTGTAGGCCTGGAGGAAATATAGCAGAGGGCACAAAGTGGGACCCACATCTGTGAAATGGAAAGGCAAAGTGACAAGTCAGGGTCCATACACTGAGTGAAAAAGACAGACTTATGCTACACCTGAAATTGTATGAGATGTGGGAGGCAGTGACATCTTCATACCTGTGTCTCACTGGAAGTATTTCATGATTATGCTGTTTCGGTTGTCAATATCCTCTTCTTCTGCCTCCTCTTCTTCACTGTCCACAGGCTCCACAGTTGCCACAAGACCACCAGCTGGACCATCCTCCTGCAGAAAAGGCACCTGCCGTCGCAAAGCCAGGTTGTGCAGCATACAGCAGGCCACGATTATCTGGCACACCTTCTTTGAAGAGTATTAGAGGGAACCACCTGTCATATGGAGGCACTGGAATCTGGCCTTCAGGAGGCCGAAGGTTCGTTCAATCACCCTCCTAGTTCGCCGATGTGCCTCATTGAAGCGTTCCTCTGCCCTTGTCCTGGGATTCCTCACTGGGGTCGATAGCCATGACAGGTTGGGGTAACCAGAGTCACCTGTAAATATCGAAGGACAACTGTTAGACACACACTAACTCTTAGGGACAACCCCATACCCAGACACCCATTCACACTGTATTGGGTCCTTGGCCTCACCTATTAGCCAACACACAGTGCCTCTGGAGTTGCCCCATCACATAAGGGATGCTGCTATTCCTCAAAATGTAAGCGTCATGCACTGAGCCAGAAAACTTGGCATTCACATGGTACATGTACTGGTCTGCCAAACACACCATCTGCACATTAATTGAATGGTAGCTCTTCCGGTTTCTGTACACCTGTTCACTCCTGCGGGGGGTACTAATGCCATATGTGTACCATCAATGGCACCAATGATGTTGGGGATATGTCCCAGGGCATAGAAGTCACCTTTCACTGTGGGCAAAACCTCCACCTGAAGGATGTAGCTGCGCATGTGTTTCAGCAGGGCAGACAACACTCTGGACAACACGTTAGAGAACATTGGTTGGGACATCCCTGATGCAATGGCCACTGTTGTTTGAAAGGAACCACTTGCCAGGAAATGGAGTACTGACAGGACCTGCACTAGAGGGGGTATCCCTGTCGGATGGCGGATAGCTGACATCAGGTCTGGCTCCAACTGGGCCCACAGTTCCTGGATTGTTGCACGATCAAGTCTGTATGTGACTATGATGTGTCTCTCTTCCATTGTCAACAGGTCCACCAGAAGTCTGGTCACCGGAGGGTGCCACCATCTCATCACCTGCCCCAGCAGACATGCCCTATGGAGGAGAACAGCGAGCAGAGAGTCAGCCAACACTGAGGTATCCCAAAATGTCATTTGCACAAATGTATTAATCCGCAATGTGCCTGTAACTGTGTGTATTCCAGGCCTAGATAGGTGTGACGCAGTTATTATTAATGCCATGTGGCCCCCTGAAATGGCGGCTGCCTGACCTGTATGGTAGGACCAGGGGATAGGAGGTAACTGCACTGGCATTGTACACCGTTGCTGTGGGCAGTCGAAGATCGCGGCGCAATTCTGCATTGGCTACCATTGGGCCCTATGGGTCCGAGGAGCCAATGACGATGTATGCCAGCGGTGACGGTACGCACCGCCGCGGACGTGACGGCCATTATCTGTCTGTTCACTCACTTGATACCTGACCTTCAACAGGAGAGGACCTACACTGCAAGTGCTGCTGTGACCTCAGCCTGGAAGCGACCATGGCTCATGTGTCTGGGGAAAGGGCCCCTGCCTTCCCTTCGGAGGAGTTAGAGAAAGCAGTGGATGGGGTCCTCCCCCAGTACACGCAACTGTACGGTCCTACAGACAAACAGGCGAGTATACTGTGAGCATGCTGCATGGGCAATGCCTGTTTTGAGTGGTGTGGATGGAAGATACATGGGGGGGCTGAAGCCTTCATGTACGTATGGTGAGTGTATGTGTGTCAGGGCAAGGGTGGGAACGGGGGGCAATGAGTATGATGGTCCAGACGGGTAAGTAATTTCCTTTACCCCTGTACCATTCCTCTAGGTCAGCGCCCACCAGAAGAAGGGTATTTGGCGTGCCATCACCAAGGACGTCCGGACCCTGAGGGTCCAACACAGACGGAGCACCCACTGCCAGAAAAGATGGGAGGAACTGCGCCACTGGAGCAAGAAGACGGCAGAGGCCCAGCTGGAGATGGCCTCCCAATGTGGGAGGGGTGCCCTTTGCACCATGATCCCCCTGATGTTCCGGATCCTGGCGGTGGCCTATCCGTAGTTGGATGGGTGCTTGAGGGCATCACAGCAGCCACAAGGGGGTGAGTACACTCTCTTTCAGCTGATTCAGCACGCATTGGAGGTGTCTCGGTGGGGGAGGTGGGCTGTGAGTTCCCCTAGGCCAGGGCGAGTTTAGTAGGCAAGGTCCCTTTGTAAGGCAGGCCATGTGGCACCCTACCTGTGTTCAGAGCCAACTACACCTAGTCAGGCTCCTGTGACTTCCATGTGTGCAGCAATCGGGCATAGGCCTTGTACCCCATGTCCCTGTGATTAATGAAGGAACTCAAAGTACACGGCGTAGTGCAGGGGGCTTCTGTGTCTGTAGTGTCCACCAACGGTAGCGATATTGCCAGCACTCAACATGTATTTCTTCTGTCTTCCCCCCCTTCTTGTGGGTTCCCCTAGGCCAGGGCGATCTTGGTAGGCAAGGTCCCTTGTGAGGCAGGCTATGTTGCACCCCAAAGCCACTAATGGTTAGAGCCATCTACACCTAGTCAGGCTCCTGTGACTTCCAGGTGTGCAGCAATTGGGCTTAGGCCTCGTACCCCATGGGCATGTGATTAATCTAAGAGCTATAAGTCCATGGCGTAGTGCAGAGGGCTGCTCACTGTCTGTTGTGTCTGCCAACGGTAGTGGTGTTGCATGCACTGAACATGTCTTTCTTCTGTCTTCCCCCCCCCTTTTTGTGGTCTCCCTGTTCTTGTGTGCAATAGCATCATCAGGCGGAGGAGCATTGGCACTGGAGCAGGAAGGAGCTTCATCCCACTTGGACCTGGTGGGTGAAGCTACAGAGTCTGAAGTCACCAGTGGGAAGGAGGGTGAGGGGAGCTCCACAGTGGGGACAGGAGCAGAGACCAGCAACAGCAACTCCTCCTCTGATGGGAGCTCCCTTGCGGTGGCAGGCCCCTGTGTGCACACCGCATCACCAGGTACAGCCGCCAGCCCCCCCTACCAGCAGCCCCTCAGCGTGTGTCCCGTGCCTGCTCACCCTGGAGGGTGGGCATCTCCTTCGCCCCAGGCACCTCAGGCCCTGCCCCAGTCAGCCCTGCTGCCCTCAGTGAGGAGGCTATTGGCCTCCTGAGATCCCTCACTGTTGGGCAGTCTACCATTCTGAATGCCATCCAGGGTGTTGAGAGGCATTTGCAACAAACAAATGCATACCTGGAGGGCATTCATTCTGGCCAGACAGCCCAACAGAGAGCATTTCAGGCTCTGGACTCAGCACTGATGGCAGCCATTGTCCCTGTGTCCAGCCTCCCCCCTCCAACCTCCCCCACCCAGACCCAATCCCCTGTACCTCAGCCTATCCCAAGCACACCATCAGACCAGCATGCACACACATCAACACACAAGAGTGGCTCAGGCAAACATAAGCACCACACATCCCACGGGCACTCACACAAGCACCATACCCATGCACATATACCAACATCCACTTCCTCCACTGTGTCCCCCGCCTCCACGTCCCCCTCCTCCCTCCCAGTCTCGTCTCCACTCACACCTGCATGCACTACATCCTCAGCCACTACCTCCATCACCAGCACGCCCATCACCACACACCGCTCACGTGCACTCACCACCACCACTACCATTCACACATCCCCAGTGTCCTCTACCAGTATGTCTGTGAGCCCTCCTCCCAAAGTACACAAACACAGGCACACACCCACCCAACAGCCATCCACCTCCCAACATCCCCCAGCCCATGCACCTTCTCCCAAATTCAGCAAACGTACACCTCCTACAACCACTACCTCTTCCTCCACTCCCAAACCCCCTCCATCTACCCATCCCAGTGTGTCTAAAAAACTTTTCCTGGCAAACCTTGACCTCTTCCTTCAGATTCTCCTCCCCATCCTTCCCCTAGGGCCAGGCTTTCCAGGTCCCAGCCCAGCACCTCAGCCACCACATCCCCAGGCACAGTGGTGCCAGCAACTGCGGGGTCATGGAGTGCGCCAACCATCAGGGCTGCCAGTGTGCCATATAGCGAGGGCAAGGACATTCCACCACCTGCCAAGGTGAAAAAGGTGCCCACATCCCGGAGGGAGAAGCCGAAAACACCAGCCACCAAAGGGTCAGCGAAAACAAAAGGGGATAGTGACAAGACAACTGTGCCATCATCAAAGGTGGGAAAGGGCCAAAAACTGAAGGGCAGGTCAGCAGAGGGCATGGTGGCACAGACTGAGGGATCAGTGTCACACCTTCTGTCCATGTCCACGCCAACCTGTACGGCGCCGAACACCGCCACCTGCACCGCCACCGGCAACCACTAAATCAGTCTTTGGCAGGATGAAGCACTCTGGGCACAAAGCCCCCTCCAGAACCAGTGGAGTAAGGCATCCACTACCTCAGTCCTTGGCAGGATGAAGCACTCTGGGCACGAAACCCTCTCCAGAACCAGTGGAGAAAGGCATCCACTACCTCAGTCCTTGGAAGGATAAAGGACTCTGGGCACAAAGCCCCCTCCAGAACCAGTGGAGTAAGGCATCCACTACCTCAGTCCTTGGCAGGATGAAGCACTCTGGGCACAAAGCCCCCTCAGGAACCAGTGGAGAAAGGCATCCACTTGAGAGACTGTGGCTTTGCACTCCCCAGGATAAAGCAGTGGGCAAACCACCCACTTGAGAGACTTGAGAGACTGTGGCTTTGCACTCCCCAGGATAAAGCAGTGGGCAAACCACCCACTGGAGAGACTTGAGAGACTGTGGCTTTGCACTCCCCAGGAAGCAGCAGTGGGCAAAACACCCACTGGAGGGACTTGAGAGACTGTGGCTTTGCACTCCCCAGGATAAAGCAGTGGGCAAACCACCCACTGGAGAGACTTGAGAGACTGTGGCTTTGCACTCCACAGGATAAAGCAGTGGGCAACCTACCCACGGGAGAGATTTGAGAGACTGTGGCTTTGCACTCCCCAGGATACATGCAGCAGTGGCAACATGCTTTCTTCTGGCTGAGGTGCCTGTTTCATTTTGATCTAATGCCCCTCCAGTGCTCTCTCGGTTTCCAGTCAGGTATCATGTGTAAGCTTCGCCCATGCATTTTGGGCCCATTGGTCCAAGGACAATGATTGTTGCACTATCCGGACTTGTGTAGTTGGTGTACATAATTGCGTTTACTGGATTTTGAATTTTGATAATGAGATTTCATATGATTACATTTGTTCAAATCAATTCCTTTTGTCCTTGCGTTCTTCCAGGAGGTGGGGGGGTGTATTTGTACTGTTGCTGCATGTATTTGTGTGTATAGTGTTGTGGGTGGGAGTGTTGCGTGTTGCGTGTATGCGTCACTCTCTTTTCCGTCCCCCTCCCCCCTGCCCCTTCCACTGTGTTGTAGGTGCAGTACTGACCGTGGTCATCGCCGCCGTCATTGGTGCTCCTGATAGAAGAGAAGGAAGATCGGCAGTATCTGCAATTCGGGCTCCATGGCATCCTGGTTCCTCGTGGGGTGTGGAGAGGTGAGTGTTTTCCCTTTTGTCTACTGTTTCCGCCCTGTATTTTTGTTCACGTTGGTTCCGCCCCGGAAAAGGTGGCGGATCGGCATCTTGTGATAGGGTGGACAGTACATTGTCTTCCGCCTGTCTGTTGGCGGTTACCGCCGCGCTGTTTGTTTGTACCGCTGTGGCGGTCAGAGTGTTAAAGTGGCTGTCTATGTTGGCGGTTTCTGCCACGGTCGTAATCCCATTTTTCTGCCGGCCTGTTGGTGGTATTACCGCCGCTTTAACACCGACTGCCAGGGTTGTAATGAGGGCCCAAATATTTTACCAAATGGGGTGGTGGTTAAGTGTTAATCTAGCATTGTTAGGTTGAAGGATTTTGTATATGTTGGAGATCAGATGACTAATTTGTGTAGATTTAATATGAAGGAAAGGATTGAGGAATTCCCCTGATGTATATTGCGTTTATTCAGACTTGACTTTAGATTTAGGAATTAGTAATGGGTTGCCAAGATTTTTATGCAAGGTCTATGGGAGCCAGTGGCACAATGAATCATCTGGTTTGATTTTTTGGTTATACAAGAGAGAGGCCAGGTTTAAATTTCCTTATTTGTTTTCTAGTTTCACATCAATTCTTAAAATTGCCCATTTAGTGTTGTCCATGTTATGTTTAGAATGAAGAAAGGAGTTTTTGCACATGAAAGATAGAATAGAGGGATAAATAGGATTACGAGTGAGTTTTCTATTTTTAACCATACCGGGTAATACTCATCTTGTTGAGCAATCCATCTTGAGCTTTGTTTGAAAAGAAAGCCTGTTTGATAATTCTTAATACTCTGAAGGTTCATCCCCACCCCCCACCGCAAGATATTTGGTTTGCTGTAATCTTTTTAGGGTCATTCCAGGATGTTTGTATAGCCAGAGTAATGTGTTGAATTTGTTTTCTAGCTTGTGTAAGATATCTTTTGATAGTATTAAGTGGAGCATACTAATTAGGTAAATAAGTTTGGGAGTATTCATCATTTTAGCTGTCTCTATACTGCTGCACTATGATAGGAATTTAGGGGACTATTCTTCAAGGAGTTCTGAAACTTCTTTAAGTACTATTGTTTCATTATGTTTTAAGTTATCCAAAGGATTGTCATCAAATCTAATGCCTAAACACTTCATTTGTTTGGGTTGCCATACCAGACCAGAATTACCAAAGATTGTGTTTGTCATCAGAGGGTTTATGGCTTGACTTATGATTTTATTTATTTCAGAGTGTAGCCAGATACAAAACATAGTTCTCGTACTTTTCCATTAAGGCTTTAATGGAACAATCAACATCTTTGGTAACTACTAAAATGTTGTGGGCATCAACTACAATTTTTAATAGTTAGAACACTGAATTTGATACCTGTAATGTTTGGGTTTGTTCTATGCTTGAGAAGGTGTCCGAAGGCTAGCAGAAATGAGACAGAAATCCAAAATTGGCCTTGCTACTCTTACTTTTGCTCTGGGTTCTCCATACAGTGACATTGCCATTTTATTTTGTGCCGCGGCGCCGGCCGAATGTTCGGCTTGGGACGTAGCGTGTGGCAGGAGGACGGGCCGCGCACTGAGCCTTTCTTTTATTTATCGAGGCCCCAAATTGGGCATGGGGCCTCGTTTTTGTAATTGCGCGGCACGCCCCCAGTAGTTTCCACATCCCCCACTCACCTTCTCTTTTCTTTTTTCTTCTTTCTGTCATCTTTGCTTTTCTTCTCACCTTATACTTTCCCTTCCTACCCATATTTCGTTTCTCTTCCCAGCATGCCTTCCTTTTTCCCTGCATGCACTGGGTCCCTATTTACTATGGAGCTTTTTCTATTGCATTCTTCACCTTGATCCCAATTCAATATGGCCACTTTTTACTTCCTGTCAGTCACTTCTTGCTCTTTGGGTATATAAGGTCTTTTGATTCCTTTTCTCTTTGTGCTGCAACACTTCCTTTGGGTAGTGATCTTCGCTTCTGTTCTTCTGTGTCAGATATTGAATTTCTGATTTTGTTCCAGCTTTTTCCTGGTCACTTAACGTTTTTGTCCTGATTTTCTTTTACTCTAGTTTTTGTTTCAAGAGTTCCTATTTTTTAGGTTTTTTCCCCTTTTTGTTTTTTTTCCCTCGGGGACTCCTTCTGGAGGGCACGGACTGCCTTTGGCGTTCCCTCCGTCAGCAGCACCGTGGCTACCAGAAAGGGTTGCCCCTATTTGGGCCAAGGCAGAGCCTACAAGAACAAGAACCTCGCCACACTTCCCGTGGGCCACAGATACCGGCTACGAGGAGGTCGTTACATTTTATTGCATCTTTCGCCCGGCTCAAATTTGTATGGAGTTAACTAAAGGCACAAGAAACTTTGTTGAATGGTTTCATCAGCATTGAGTGGTATGGCTGCTGTGGAGGAGGTAATTGTTTAAGTTTTGTCAATAACTTGGCAAAGTAATCTAATATTATCTGTAGATATGTGATGTTTCAGAAAACCAACTTGATTTGGATTTTTGAGTGATGAAAGGATGAAGTCTAAACTTTTTGTCATGAGTGTAGAAAATAATTTTACAGTCCAGGTTGATGATGGAAATGGGTCTGAAATCATTAGCAAGCATGAGGTCCTTACAATATTTTGAAACAATATAATTATTGCATCTGCTGGCATTCCAAATACCTGTCCAATATTAACACATTTTTCAAATAGTTTATGAATGGGATTACTTCATTCTTTATACATTTTTAATAGAACAGTTTAGAGTATCCATTTGGGTCAATGGGTTTTCACTGTTTTTAAGTTCTCGACGACCTTCATAACTTCAAGCAGAGTTAGAGGGGAGTTTAGTCCTTGTTTCTCTTTCTAGAGTGTCAAGAGCTTTTGAATATTTAACTATTTTTTGCAATCTCCTATTGTGAAATTTAGGTTGTTGAAATAAAGATCTTGCTAAAAATAACTGAAAGTTCCTGTGATTAGTTGAGGATCAGTGCGAACCATACCGGTTGAATCCTTAAAAGCAGTGACTGTATTTTTGCATAGTTTAAGTTGTGGATAGAATGAATCATTTCCCTGCTTTATTGTATTCTCAGATTTTGAGACTCTTACATGTTAATCCTCACACCTGCCCTAGTGCTCAGGATTATGTTGTTTTCATATTTTCCTTCAGAGAGTAAGAAGGGGAGGCAATTATATCTATAGTTTATAAGTTTGTTTTCTGATAGTTTAAATTTAGTTTCTAATTTCTTAACAAGATTTTTGGCCGATTTGTTCATTTTAGATCTGATATCAATCACATTGCCTCGATTGTAGTTTTAAGGCTTCCTATATGAATAAAGGGGAAGATATTAGGAGCAGGATTATTATGTAGGTAATCTACCATAACTGAGTTAATCATTTCAATATTCTCAAGGATCTGTAATATTTCATCATTCAATCTCTAACTTATTAGGTTCTAGTTGACTAAGATTTGAGAAAGTCTTCACAACAAAGGTTACTGTTCATTCTTTTTGTAGGTTGGCAATCAACTACCTACCTTCCCATCCATAGATAAGCAGAGGATGTTGCTTTTTGATTTTTGTGAGATTAGAGTGATGGCACCATTATGTTTGTTTTTGGCTGATGAACATACAATATCATTGATCCAATGATTCCTATAGGATCTAATTTTGTTCACCCCTAGTTGTGTTTCTTGGAGCATAATAATATTTCCTTTCATTTTGAATAGGGTGATTCATGCCCTTCTAGTTTAAGGATAAAATGTTCAGCTTACTCTTTACTATAGAAACCATTAAGTGTATATAGATATTGATGGCTATCAAACTAGTATGTAATGGAGTTACAAGACCAATCACATAATGTGAAGATAGTCTTATGCCTGTTAGTGGAAACACTAAGTAAAACATGATAGAAATACCAGCAACAACAGAAGAAAACACAAAACACCCCAAACCCAATTCCCAGATTCTTATCGCACCACGCCTTAAAGGTATGTGGTTGGCAATGGAGATAGAGGGAACTATCTCAGTCCTTTGTTCAGAATTACTGTAAAGTCTTACCCAGCAACATGTGTAGCAAAATTAAGGCTCTATGAGGCTTAACTACTAGTTAAGGCTAGCTCGAGATAATACAATGGAAAGTAATGTACAAATCACCGTACCTAGTGGGTGAAAAATATCTACATCAACTTAATATGTGCTGTTCACTGCTCCTGACATGTTTGAAATACAATTTTCTTCTTTTAACTTCTAGTGTCCTGCAAACAGAAGGCATGTAATTGGCAAAAATGTGGCCAGTAGGATGAATAAAATTGCAAAGTTTTATTTTCTAAAGTTAACAGTTTTATTTTGCCAAGTCTTCAAATCTTCTTTTCTCACTTTGCACTACTCTTATGTTTTATTAACTTCTAGTGCCCTGCAAACTGAAGGTGCATGACTGGCAAAATTGTGCCTATCAGGGCAAACAAAATTGCAAAGTTATATTTTCTATAATTAGCTTTTTTTAATTGGGCCAAGTCTTCTCTTCTCACTTTGATCTTATGTTTTGTGTTGTCGTTGCTCATGTGTGCTGTTCTCAAAAGATGACTACTATCTTGTTCTAAATATTGCAAAGCAAAGTAATATTCAAAATCATACTTTAACACATATTCATGCAAGATGCCCCAATCCACCCTGCTCCAACTCAACCTACCCTATCCAATCCAAACCATCCACCCGAATCCACTTCAGTCCACGTCACTCTAATCCTCCCAACCCACCCCAACTCCAAACATGCCGCACTCCAATCCACAACATTCTGCCACACCCCTATCCAAAACAATCTGCCCACCCCAATCCAAAACAATCTGCCACATTCCAACCTGCCCCACTCCAATCCAAAATAATCTGCCCCACTCTAATCCTAAACAAACTGCCCCACTCCAATCTACCCCACTCCAATCCAAAATAATGAGCTCCACTTCAATGTGCTCCACTCCAATCCAAACCAATTTGCCCCACTCCAAAACAATCTGCGCCACTCCAATTAGCCCCATTCCAGTCCAATCCACCGCATTCCAATCTGATCTTGCTCACTCCATCCAAATCAACCACCCTCCAATACTCCCAACCCACCCACTCTAATCTTCCCTTTTTAATCCAAAACAATTTGCCCCACTCCAATGCAGCAACCTAAAGCAATCTGGCCAACTCCAATCCACAGCAACCTGCCCTATTCCACTCCCAAATAACCTGCTGCACTCACATCCACACCAACCTATTCCACTCCAATCCACCCCTAGTGCTATCGTAAAGATACTACACATAAGTTACCTTTGTGAATACTGAAAAGTCGTAAACTTAGACTTTTAGTCTAAACTTTGTATGCCCCGTTCCAGTATGCCCCACTACATTCCAAAAAAATCTGCCCCACTACAATCCAACAGAATTTGCCCCACTGCAATCTGCCCCATTGCAGTCCAAACCAATCTACCCACTGCAATCTACCCTATTCCAATCCAAGCAATCCGCCCAGCCAAACCTAAAGTGATGTGCACCACTCCAGTCTGCCCCACTCCAATACAAAACCATCAGACCTATCCAATACAAAACAATGTACCCCATTCCAATCCAAACCAATATGCCCCACACCAATCCAAAACAATCTGCCCCACTCGAATCCATAATCATCTGCACCACTCATGTCTACCCCACTGCAATCCAAACCAATCAACCCCAAACCAGTCAGTACCCACTCTAACCCAAAACAATCTGCCACACTCCAATCCAAAACAATTTCCTCCCTCCAATCTGCCCTAATCGGTCTCACTGCAAACCATAACATTCTGCCTCACTCTAATCTGCCCCAATCAAATCCAAAACAATCTGCCACACTCCAGTCCAAAACAATATGCTGCATTCCAATCCAAAACAATCTGCTCTACTCCAATCAAAAACAATCTACCTCACTCCAGTCTGCCCAACTCCACATTGTCTGCTCCAATCCAGATTACCTCACCTCACCCCAAACCAATCCACCCCACTCCAACCCAATCCACTGCAGTTCATCCAAAATCATTCCATTACGATCCATCACCATCCACACCACATCAATCCAATCCACCCCAATCCAGACCAGTCCAATCCACCCCAATCCAATCTACCCCTCTCCAACCCAATCCAATTTACCCTAGTTCGATTCACCACAATCCAACCCTCTCCACTACAACCAACCCACTCTAATCCAACCCATCCCACTATAAACCACCACATTCCAATCCACCCCACTCCAGCATAATGCAGTGCACCGTAATCTACCCCAGTCCTGTCAATCCACTTCACTCAAAAACATCCTAAATCAACCCACCCCAACTCAAGCCAATCCAATTCATCCCACAGGAATCCAATCCACCCCACAACATTTTAATCCACCCATACCAATCAAATCCAACCCAAATTAATCCACCCCAATCCAATCCACCCCACCCACACCAATCACACCCACCCCACTTCAATCACCCAACTTCAATCCAATTCAACCCTCATTCAGTCCAGCTCACTTTACTCCATTCCAATCCCTCACAATCCACCCTACTCAAATCCAATCCCAAAATCCATTTCACTCAATCCACCCCACCCCACTCCAATCCACCCCCCCAATCTAGTCTATCTCAATCCAATCCACCCCACCCCAATCCACCCCAAACCATTCCACCCAAATTCAGTCCACCCCCTCAGTATCATCTACCCCACTCCATTCACCCCACTTAATTCTACCCCACTTCAGTCCACTCCAGTCCAACCCCCCCCACGCCTGTCCAATTCACTGCACTCCAGTCCAATCCATCCCACTCCAGTCAAATTAATCTCACTCCAGTCTAAAGTACCCCACTCAAGTTCATCACACCTAAGTGTAATTCACCCCACTGAAACAACCCCACCCCAACTTAATCCAATACACCCCACCCAAAATCCAATACACCCCACTCCAATCCAATTCACCCCACTCCAATCCATTCTAATCTACCCCACTCTAGACCAACTCACCGCAATTCCATCCAGTCAACCTCACTCCAATCCACCTCACATCACTCCAGTCCATCCCACTCTACTCCAATCCACTCCGCCCTAGTCCATTTGATCCTACTATGCCCATTACAACCCCGACACCCCACTCCAATCCATCCACTCAACTCCAGTCCAATCCACTCCACACTCCAGTCCAATCCACCCAATTCCAGTCCAGTCCACCCCACTCAAGTTCACCCCACTCAAAACAACTTCAATCTAATCCACCCCACCCTAGTCCTATCACTTCAGTCCAGTCCACTCAGCCCAGTCCAATATAATCATTCCAATCCAATTCACCCTACTCTAATCCATCCCACTTCATTCGATCCACCCAACATCTACTCTTAATCAATCCACCCCACTCTCAATCAATCCACCCCACTCTACTCCCCCTCTTACTTCTCTCGAAAACTGCCCACTCCCCCACTACATTTTACAACACTCCACTCCAATAACTGTTAGCTATGCTGAACAGCAGCCACACTGATGCACAAAATGGAAAAAACACATTGCCAAAGCCAGTAACTCTTTTAAAGGGGAGACCTATTGGTTTTGCCAATGCTTGTTAATATTCTTTGAGATGGAACATGGTTTGCTCTTTCTATTTCAAGGTCCTTAGTAAAGTGGATATTAATAAATGATTTCCTGAAGTTATTGCATGAACAGGCTGAGTCCTTATTTCCTTAAGTAATTCTGAAAATTCTCAGATTTCCTCTTTGGTTTTTATGTTCCGGATCCACCATTTGTCTTTGTAAGTGTAGTGTCCTTATGATAATAAAAGAGAGGTTTATTTCATGTTAGCATTGGAGCCTTTAAGTTAATTAACTGTATCCTCCGCTTTCACAAATTTATTTGTTTAATTGTTTCATAGCAGATCATATAGTCATGATTTTCAATTGCATTAAGCCTGTATTGATTTTTCTCATGACAGTTATCATGTGCCAAGGACGAGACCAGCTCGTCCTGCTCCCGGCCCACAGGGGGGAGTGCTAGCGCTCCCCTGTGAGCCTTCCAGCACCCCTCACCTGGGCAGGGATGGAAGGGGAATTGCTTCCCCTTACACCCCCACCCCCTGCCCCCCCCAGCGACATGTGATGAATTCAGTGCACAATCGCACACTAACCCCATTAGAGGTCGCCCCCATCGCACTGGAAGCTCAGAATGAAAGCATTTCTCTTCTGATGTGGGGGTGGGGGAGATCAGAGAGGCATGAAAGGAAAGGCTTTTCTTTTCTGTTCATGTCTGTCTGAGCACTTCTGCAGCACAATCGCATAGCGATCGGGCTCCAAAAATGCCCATAGACACCAGGGAGTTTATTTGTTTAATGAAATTGACATAAGGGGAGAGGCCCCTTGGGCAAGGGTTGCTCCCCAAGGGGGGCATTTCTAAGAAGGCCATTTGTGTCCCCCTTGGGGGAAGATCGGCCTATTTTAATTAGGCCCATCTGCCCAAAAGGGGGGGCAGAAACCTCTAGACGCTAGGGATTGTTTATTTATTTATTTTTTTACAGGTGGCCAGCGACCCCTTAGAAATGGGTCTCTCCTCTGGGGGGGGAAATTTATTTTAGGCCATTTCTGCCTCACTTAGAGGCAGATCGGCCTATTTTTTTGGCCCAATCTTCCCTAAGGGCGGCAGAAACCACTAGACACCAGCGATTTATTTTTATATGATAATTTCATGAAAGGGGAGCGACCTTAGGCAAGAGTTGTTCCCCTGGGGGGTAGAAACCATTAGGCATGAGGGATCTTTTTTTATTTATTACAGTTGGGGAGTTACCTCTTAGACAAGGGTCGCTCCCCTGGGGGGAAATTTTATTTTATGCCATTTCTACCCACCCTGGGGGCAGATCGGCCTATTTTTCTTAGGCTAATCTGCCTCAAAGAGGGCAGAAACCACTAGACGCCAGGGATTTCTTTTTTTATGGTGCTAATTTCATGCAAGGAGAGAGACCCCTTATGCAAGGTTCATTCCCCTGGGGCGCAAATGTATTTTAGGCCATTTCTGCCCCCTTGGTGGCAGATCAGCCTATTTCTATTAGACCGATCTGCCCCCAAGGGGGACAGAAACTACTTAGGCATCAGGGATTGGTGTGTGTGTGTGTTTTGTTTGGGGGGGCAGCCCCTTGGCAAGGGTTACTCCCTGTGGGGGTACCATACTGTTGGCCATGTCTGCCACCCTTGGGGGCAGATCAGCCTATTTTTGTAAGGCCCATCTGCCCCCAAAGGGGGCGAAAGCCCATCAGTCACCAGGGAAGACTTTTTTTCCCAAAAAAGAGGGTGAGGGCATTGCCATACCCCCACCCCAAATAGATGGGGACATAGCTGTTCTGTGTCACCTTTGGGAAAATGGGGCAATTACCCCCTATCCACTCCCCGGGGGGGGCAGAAAGCCTATTAGATGGCAGGGAATTTAAAAAAAAATAGTGGGGTGGTGGCTACCAACCAGTATGGGCATGGTGATGCCCTCACCCCAACTGAAGGGTACCAGTCTTTCAGCTCTCCCCCGCACACTAAAAGATTGTATCCCAACGGTAAGCAAGAGAACATTTGATTATTTTGTGTTTTGGTTTTACATTTGGGCCATGAGAGATTGTCTAACTCTCAAAACTGTCCCACTTGGAATGGTGAGGGCTGCACTATTTGGACTTAGGGATGCTGCTGTGTAGAAAAATCTGCAAGACCTAGACACATCTGAAAACTCAAAGTCCAGGGTGGTGTGCTCTACATGCACCCCGCACCATATTCACACCCACAATGCCCTGCAAACTTCCAACTTTGCTTGAAATCACCCATTTTCCCACATTTTTGTGATGGAACCTTCCGGAATCTGCAGGAATACATAAAATTCCTACTACCCACCATTTTCGCATCTATACCGATAAAAATTCCGCCCCATTTGTCAGTCTAAAATTTTTTTTTCTCAACCTGCCCTTTTGCACCCGCTTTGGTTCCCCCTCAATTTTGACATGTTTTTGGCTCTTCCCTGTCACAGGCACTTGTCCCACCTACACAAGTGAGGTATCATTTTTATCAGGAGACTGAGGAGAACATTGGGTGGTAGGAAATTTGTGTTGTTGCAGTGATCCCACACAGAAATGTGGGAAAAATATATTTTGTTAGCTAAATTTGAGGTTTGCTGAGGTTTCTGGGCAAGAAATCACAGGGAGACACACGCAAGTCACACCTCCCTGTACTCCCTCGGGTGTTAGTTTTCAGAAATGTCTTGGTTTGGTAGGTTTCCGTAGATAGCTGCTGAGCCCGACCACAACCAAAAACAGGTTATTTTGTAATTGATCATTTTGATGTGTCAATGCAGTGTTTTGGGGTATTTCCTGCCTCAGGCACTAGGCCTACCCACACCAGTGAGGTACAATTTGTATTGTGAGTCTTGTGAGAATGCTGGGTGGAAGGATATTTGTGGCTCCTCTCAGATTCCAGAACTTTCTATCACCGAAATGTGAGGGAAAAGTGTTTTTTTTGCCAAATCTTGAGGTTTGCAAAAGATTCTGGTTAACAGAACCTGGTAGGAGTGCCAAGTCACCCCATCCTGTGTTCCCCTAGGTGTCTAGTTTTAAAAAAATCCCAGGTTTGGTAGGTTTTCCTAGGTACCGGCTGAACTAGACATCTAAATCTACGTCACTTTCCAAAAAATACGTCATTTGTCAATGTAAAAATTTGATGTGTGTATGTTGTGTTTGTTTCCTGTCACAGGCACTAGGCCATCCAACACAAATGAGATACCATTTATATCGGGAGACTTGGGCAAATTCTGGGAGGAATGAAAATTTGTGGCTCCTCTCAGATTCCAGAACCTTCTGCCATTGAAGTTTGAGAAAAAAAAAATGTTGCCAAATTTTTAGGTTTGCAAAGGATTCTGGGTAACAGAACCTGGTGAGAGCCTCACAAGTTACCACATTCTAATTTCCCCTAGGTGTCTAGTTTTCAAAAATGTATAGGTTTGCAAGGTTCCTCTAGGTGCCTAGTGAGCAAGAGGTCACAAATCCACAGCTAGGCACTTTGAAAAAACAGGTCAGTTTTCTTTGGAAAATGTGATGTGTCCAAGTTGGGTTTTGAGGCTTTTCCTGCCGCGGGCACTAGGCCTACCCACACAAGTGAGGTGCCATTTTTATCGGGAGACTTGAGGGAATGCTGGGTGGAAGGAAATTTGTGTCTCCTCTCAGATTTCAGAACTTTCTATCACCAGCATGTGAGGAGAAAGTATTTGTTTGCCAAATGTTGACATTTGCAAAGGATTCTGGTTAACATAACCTGGTGAGAGCCTCACAAGTCACCCCATACTGGATTCCCCTATTTATCTAGTTTTCAAAAATGCACAGGTTTGGCAGGTTTTCCTAGGTGCTGGCTGAGCTACAGGCAAAATCCACACCTAGGCACTTTCCAAAAAACACGTCAGATTTCAATGTAAAAATATGATGTGTCCATGTTGCATTTCCTGTCACGGGCACTAGGCCTACCCACACAAGCGAGGTACCATTTTTATTGGTAGGCTTGGGGGAACACAGACTAGAAGAACACGTGTTATTGCCCCTTGTCTTTCTCTAAAGTATTTCCTTCCAAATGTAAGACAGTGTGTAAAATAGAAGTCTATTTGAGAAATGCCTTGTAATTCACATGCTAGTATGGGGGCCCTGGAATTCAGAGTTGTGCAAATAACCCCTGCTTCTCAACACTTTATCCTGTGCCCATTTTGAAAATACAAAGATTTCCTTGATACCTATTTTTCACTCTTTATATTGAGTTGCTGTATACCCGGTATAGAATGAAAACCTATTGCAAGGTGCAGCTCATTTAATGGCTCTGG
The DNA here is from genome assembly GCF_031143425.1 of Pleurodeles waltl. NCBI lineage: Eukaryota > Metazoa > Chordata > Amphibia > Caudata > Salamandridae > Pleurodeles > Pleurodeles waltl. The sequence continues at coordinate 921,840,815 of NC_090447.1, forward strand.
GTACCTAGGGTTCTTGATGAACCTACAAGCCCTATATGTCCCCACAAACAAAAGAGTACAGCAGACATAATGGTATGTTGCTTTCAAATATCTGCCATGGGGGGGCGTGGCCGGGCCACGAAACAAGATGGCCGCTTAGAGCGAGAGCTCTGTGCCGTGGCGATCCCGGAGGGGCGACGGGGCGAGAAGACAGCCGGACAACACACCGGGTCCGGAGCCCCTCCACCCCTACAGCAGCGGCGACACGGAATCATGCCCGGGGACCCCGTAGGAGCGGGACGCAAGACAGGAAACTCGCGACTCGCCCCAGGCCGAAAAGGCCTGGCAAAAGGGGCGGAGTCGCGTCTTCGGAAGACCGGGGGCGGCGTGCCCGCAGCGGCAAGGAGCCAGCTGAACAGGCCGTGGGGACTGCGGGAGCCGTGACGATCCGCATCCATCTCCCTACAACGCCAACAAACATCCGCGGACCTTCGACCCCCCACAGGGACATGGGGAGACGCAGCAAAGGGGTGCGGCCCCTTCGACAGCCGGGAGAGGAACCCGGCCAGAGAGGTAGGATCGAGCCTCTTCAAAATAAGAACAGCATCACCGGAGGCAGAGGCACGACTTCTCCCCTCTTTTCCATCACAGAGGGACAACAAAACTCTCCCGTTGGGATAATAAACCCTCTCCCCCCTCAAGACAGCTAATACTGAGGAGGGCACAGGGGCACGACGGGAGGCACGTGGAGGCAGAGAGGCAAGGGGGGTGAGCGACCGGAGGGGCATCGGAGATGAGGGGAGCCAGAGGAAGCCAAGAGAACAGAGATACAGGAGAAGGGAGAGGACTGGCACCAGTGTAAGAAATCAAAGCCCTCATCGCCCCTTATACTTATACTTATACTTAGCGCGGGCTACTCACGGCGACAGCCAAAGAGCCACACATACCCCTGCTCAGATCAGTCAGATCAGACAGACGGCAAAAGACCTGGAGGAAAGTAAATCAGCCCCTCCCCCCCCCTTAGCTATTCAACGCAAACAACGTCAACCACTGAAGAATCAACCTTGGCAGACACAAGCCACAGCTTTCCAACAATAAGGGCCACAGTAGGCTCTACAACGACCCCATGGCAACTCCTTGAATATAACCTTCTCTGCCCCATAGACATTGACATTGACAGGCCTCTGCCATTTACAAAAAACGCTAGGAGGATACACTAAAGAGAATGAGGGCAAAAAAGATATACGGAGAACAATAAATAAGTGGACGCAGAGACAGGAGGAGGGAAAGAGGGGGAAGTCAAGTCTATCACCAACAACCTAGGACCCAGAAAAATGAGAAGAGACAATATAAATTTGAGACCAGGCTGGCACAGAACATCTATATCCTTATCGGAATTCACGGAGGGAGACCCGGGCCCTACGTGGCCAGACTCTGCAGACAATTGAGGCGATGCCTGGCAACAAACCGAACCATAAACCTGTCAGCAAGCCTGCACGACAACTATTATTCTCAGAAGCGCTACAACACAAACGCCTAACCCCCACAAAGATAAATCCTCAAACATCGCCACCTTTAAACGAGTCCACCACGATGTCTGATAAAGATCAACCCACAACTATGGACAGGATACTACAAGAGATCACCACCGTCAGCCGCCGCATAGAGGGGATGGACGCCTCTATAACTTCATTGACACTAGAAACCAAATCCATGCGATCTGACATTGCAGGCTTTCAATATAGAGTGACAGGGCTAGAGCAAAGCATGGGATCACTTGAGACGCAGATCAACACGTCTCAGGAGCGAGAACAAGACTTCCTCTACCTCAGGAGCAAACTAACGGACATGGAGGACAGGAGCCGGAGAGACAATATCTGCGTACTTGGGATCCCGGAAAACGAAGAAGGCTCGGATATGCAGGCTTTTCTGACCTCCACTCTTCCAAAAATGATTTCGTTGGACTTTGACCCGCCGCTAGAATTCCAACGGGCACACAGGATAGGCCCAAAACGCTCTGACAACTCCTCAAGGCCCCGCCCAATCATCGCATGCTTGCTGCGGCATAATCAAACCCGACAAATACTCCAAGTAGCACGCAACCACGGCCCTTTCCGAATAGACCAGCACGAGATCCGAATAACCGCTGATTACTCCAAGGAAACCAACGAACGTAGAAAGGCTTTCCTAGCCCTACGACCCCGACTTCACAAACTAGAGATGAAATACGGTCTCTTTGACCCTGCAAGAATGTGGGTTACCAAGAATGGAGTATCCAAGGACTTTTATAACCCCGACGAATTGAGACTCTTCCTTTACTCTTTCCAATCTCAGCCTATGGACTCTCTCAACATAGACAGTGAGCATGACATTGTAGGAGGCAGTGATAGGGCCGAAACCCCCCACTCGGGAATGGAAAAGGCGAAGACGGCTCTACACGACACCGGAGCCAGTCATAGAGGTAGAGACATAGAGAGACTAACCAGATCATATGACGACAGGGGTCAGATTTTACACGTAGTAGTAACCCACACCCAACTATCGGAGAGAGACAAATCCCGCTCCCCTTTAAAGCCTACAACTGGATCTTCTTGAGAAGGCAACGCGACAAGACGACTTGTGGGACTATCGCTAGAGAGTTGAAAATAACAACTATAGAACCCGCGGAAGGATGAGTACCTTTCCAGATCATATGTGTATTACTATTGTAATTGTCTAAGACTGCTAGTATCAATGTTAAAACCAGATACCTGAAAAATCTATGTTCTTTATGACTAGAGCCGAGGCCCTATAATGGAAAACTACCAGTAAATCGTTATTTGCCCTCAGTACACGACAGATGATGATTACTAGAACAGGGATCAGACCCCACCGACTCCCTGTACGTTGAATAAGGGCCCAGTCCCGACCCTATAACCCTATAACAAGGTAACAGGGGCATTAAACAGATAACAAAAAATAAACACTAACTAACTATCATGGAACCTGCCTTATATTCCACACACTACAAAATATCTCACGGTAGTAAACAACAAAGTATGTGAAATCTTCCTAATACACACCACACTCGACCAGCGCTGACATTAGAACCGTTTAGCCCCCATTATCACCCCAAGGGATGGGACTAGACCACGTAAAGATAAATTAATTCCAAAACAGGGACACACAACACGATATAACCTGAGACATATTAACGCTCCCATTACTTGACTTTACTTTATTCTACAATAAGAAAATGGAAAAAAATAAATAAATAGAACACAAGGACATAATACAACATAATACCGCATAACAAAGCGAAATATTATGACATCCTACACTGCCACACCACACCACATTATAACATCACAATGTAAATTATAAACTATTAGCTATTCCTTTCCCCAGACGTTCGTACCTACCCCCATCCTAATCATTATTACTATCTTAAACTATCATCTACAACAGAACGACTATGATGGTGGCACATACCAAGTAAGACCTTAGTAGGTCAGTATTATGATGTAATAATACACGGCAAGGAGTTGGTAATGGGATGAGATACGCATTATCCTCGCGTAACCCGGGGCTCAGCTACACCCATTACCTATCCTACGATTAATAGAGAGACGCTTGGCATAATGGCTCTTAACATGATAATGTGATAAGATACCAGGATATGTTATGTTGATCAACCTAATATGTCATTGAAACGTTGTAAGGCGAGACGAGGCAGTGTTATAGTTGAAAAGAAATGCTCAGGAAGTATTATATTATATTGTATATTGGTATCTTTATTTACCCTTACATACGCGAGAACTGTAATACTCTGTTTGAGCTCTTTCCCCCCTCCTTCGCCCTGCCCCCCCCTCGCCAGCTGATCTCTGTCCTTCTGTCTGCCCAGTCTCTACTTTGATTTACGACCCTATCTTATGAACTCCTAAACACCCTACGATACCATACAACATCAAGTACTAGGCACAACATCCTAAACACCATACCCCATCAACACCCGACACCCTCCCCCTCCTCTCCAGCGCCGCCCAGGTACTATAGTTATTAACCGACCATTACTTCTGCCAATATACACTTTAGTTATATAACTAATACACTAGCCACTAATCATCGATGAACAGACCCACTTCTGAATCCATAAACATAAGCACTGCTGTGTACCCCCCACCCCTACTTATCACCGACATATCGACAACTGGCTGTCTGTTGTTTCCCCCTTGCCCCCCCCGATCGAGATCGCCCGACGGCACGAGAGCTCCGAGAGAAATCGGACCCGCCGTTTACAGACCTAACGAACGAAGGAGGTTGGGCTCCTAACCTCCCTCATCCCTATCCTCCTCCACTTCTCCCCCCCAATTGCACGTTCTCTTGCTATACTCCCAATTTCAACTTCAGCACACGCATCCATCCCTTCCCCCTCCTTCTCCCTCTTTTCTTCTCCCTCTCATTTCTCCTTGTCTTCTTTTCCCCTCATATCTCCCCTCCATCTGGCTCTCGTCCTACTTATATTGCCTCTCTTCCTTCACCCTCTCCTCTCTCTTCTCTTTCTTCTCCAGAGGACTCCCTTGGCCTCCACCAGCTGCTAACCCCCGTATAAAATAAAATACTGTATCATATCGAAACACAACTCCCACTTCTAACAACTAAGTCAATATCTCCCACCCTCCCTCCCCCCCCGACCAACACCAACCCCGGAACGAGGGTGCTTACTCACAATTATCCAAGATGTCGAAGTCCCACCCTCAAGCGACGCGACCATTGCGTATACTCTCTTGGAATGTATACGGCATGACGAGCTATGCTAAGTGGAAAAAGATACTGTCCTATCTTCAATCCAAAAAAACAGATATAGCTCTGATTCAAGAGACTCACCTTGACACCCTGGAATCCAGTAAACTTAAACGGGATTGGGTAGGGAGGGTTGCCTTCAGCTGCCGTCCAACGAGTCAGGAATCTGGAAGTAACGGGCCCCGCAAATGTGGAGTGGCGATACTAGTGCGTAAATCCCTCCCGGTCACTATCATTAAAACTTGGAATGATGCGGAAGGAAGGTATATATTTGCTAAACTAAAAATAGGGGACACTGTTTTATGCGTGGGATCCATTTACGCACCAACCGGCCCAAAACGCCCATTCCTTCTACAGCTAAATCGCCTCCTGACAGAAATCAGAACTACTCGATACATAATCGGGGGAGACTGGAATCTCGTCCAAGACGCCATAATGGATAGGACAGGCCATGTTGATATATGTAACAATCATGACAGAGCGCTTCTGACAGACCTGACCACCGACGTCGGTCTAGTGGACTGCTGGAGAATACAACACCCGAAAGATAAGGAATTAGGGGCCAGATTTAGGGAAAAAAAATATTGCGACTCGCATTTTGCGAGTTTGTGCGACTCGCGAAATGCGAGTCGCAAATCGAAATGCAGGCAAAACAACAGTGCCGAAATAGCGACTCGCACCCGGAGTCGCAACGCAGTGTGCGAGTCTGCCGATTGCGAGATCGCTTTTTGCGACCGTGCAAAAAACGAACTCGCAATTTGCGAGTGGGTGTCGCAAATTGCAAGTTGCATGTAAATTGATTACAGGTGCTGCAGAACACTCCAAGAAGCACTCCAGAACACTCTGGAAACACTTCCTGGCACATGATGATGACATCACAGCCAGGAAGTTTACTAATACACCTGGGAGGAGGGAGGACCACACCCTTTTATAACTGCTGAACTGCACACAGGAGAAACAGCAGCTGCCATGGAAGGAACTCCAAGGAAGAGAAAGCTGAAGTTCTCAGAGAGGGAGCTGGAGGTGCTGACAGACGAATGCTGTCAGCACTATGACGATTTATTTGGCAAGGCAGCCCTAAATGTGCCTGAAGCCACCAAGAAACAGCTGTGGCAGGACATCCAGGACAAAATAAATTCCCTGGGGGTGAGCCACAGGAGCATTGATGACATCAAAAAAAGGTGGTATGACCTCCGCTCCCGGACCAAGGAGAGGGTGGCTGAAAGGCTCCGGGAGATGAGAGGCACAGGAGGGGGACCATCGTCAGTGCCACCACCCACACCCCTGGAAGAAAGGGTGGAGGAAACCCTGGAGCAGGAGGCAGTATCCGGATTTGGGGACCTGGACACCTCAGAGCCCAGCACATCAACCGGTGAGTACCATGTGACATGCCTGTACCCCTATCAAGGCCATACCCCCACCCACCATGTACACAGGGGCATGCTCAACCAAGATAGCTCCATTTCAGGGTAGCAAACACCAGAATGATGCATTATGGGAAATGTAGTCAAGTAGGCAGTTCATAGGCAAATGTTTATTAGGAAGTGTGCAACAGATAGTAGACACTGACAGTCTGTTCCCCATGTCCCACAGGTCTCCCACAAGACACCACCACTACTCAAATCAGCCAGCCCCATGAGGACACCTCAGAACCCACCAGCACTCCCACCTGCACGGCCAACATTATCCCTGCAGTATCCACACCTGCTGCAACTGTATCCCAAGAGGCTGCGCCAGCAACAGGCAGGAGTGAGGCAGTGGAACACACAGGGCAGCCACCGCTGCGCAGGTGACGCAGGTCCAGGACATCAGGGCTGCAGTCCGGCCAACAACCTCCCAGCACCAGTGAGGCACAGCTGCTGCATGGTCAGCGCCTACAAAATAGAATTTTAGGGAGGATTAGTGGTGTGCTGCACCGCTTCGTGCGCAATAACGAGGCCAGCATGCAGCAACTGAACTCCAGGATGGACATGATATGCACGAATACTGGGGACCTTGCCCTAGCCATGAGGGAACTGGCGGGAGGACTACTGGCCCAGGCCGAGGGTGGGCGGCGCAGGGACCGTCAGCTCCTGCACAGACTAGACAGGATGGCCACATCCATCGGCAGGCTGGCTATGAACACCACAGGCCTGTCGAGGAGGACAGTTGGGCTGCAGGTGGAAATGGGCCATTTCGCTGGGGATGTGGCTAGGGGCCTGGGACGTCTCACCCACGTCATTGACTTGATGGAGGCACAGCATCTGTCTAGGGGCACAGGGGAAACACCCCAGGACAGTGAGGAGGGCTCTACAGTGAGCAGTGTCTCTGCCACTGACAGTAGGGTGCTCAGGAGTACCAGGCAGAGCACAGCAGAAGCACCAGGGACCAGCCAGGCTGGCAGGAGGGGCAGAAGGTCATAGAGATAACCCTGGTCCTGTTGAAGTGGCACATGACGTCAATGTGCCACATGCCTGGTTTGCATTTTCATGCCCATGGACAATCATTACTTGTATATAGTTCAATTTCTGCACTAATTAAATAGTTTATTTGTTGCACTTAACAAATGGTGTTTTTGGTCAATAGGTGAGTATGGTTGGAGTTGACACGTACCTTCCAAAGTATTGGTTTGCGATATGTTCCCGTCTCAGTCTGCCTTGATTAGCTATACTCCGATCCCCATGATGGCGATGTGGTTGTTCTTGCTCTTCATCATCAGGATCTGGGTCTGCAGGGGTGAGAGGTAGCCCACGTCGGGTGGCTATGTTGTGGAGGATGGCGCATGCGACCACAATTTTGAATGCTGTAATGGGGGTATACTGGAGGGCACCTCCACTGCGGTGGAGGCATCGGAATCTTGTTTTCAGGAGTCCAAAGGTGCGCTCTATGATGTTCCTGGTCCTCTTATGTGCATTGTTGTATCGCCTCTCACATTCATTGCTGGGTGTTAAAAACGGAGTCATAATCCATGGCCTTAGAGCATATGCACTGTCACCTGTTGGGCACAAAAAGTACACTGTTAGGAAGTCCTGATTGGTGTGCACAGTGACCTGTGTGTATGTCTGCAAGGTGTCTGTAGCTCTACCTAGGAGGTATCCGTCTCCAAATTCCCCACGTTCCAGGCGTTGATGTATCCCACTATGCCTAAAAATGTATGAGTCATGGGTACTGCCTGGAAACTTAGCTACAATGTCAGTGATGATATAATGGGCGTCACAAACAACCTGAATATTCAGAGAGTGGGTACACTTTCTGTTGCGGAAAATATGTTCCAGGTTTCCAGGGGGGCATATTTGAATATGTGTCCCATCTACACATCCTATGACATGGGGAAAGTTTGCAATCCTGTAAAAGTCCAGCTTGGTGCTGTTTATTTCTGCCTCATTCCTTGGTAGGTATATGAAGCGTGCCATGTGTGTGACTAAGGCATCTAGGAATGCCCTGAGGAACCTTGACACTGCACTTTGGGATACCCCACCTGCCACAGCAATGACCCCCTGATAGCTCCCTGAGGCCAAGAGGTGCAGTGAGCATAGCACTTGCACATGCGTAGGGATGGCGCAGCCACGCAGAGTCTGGTGTTCTAGCTGTGGTTTCAGTAAATCAATTAATTCTAGTATGGCTGCGCTGCTAAGGTGATATTTATCGTATATCTCATCCTCAGTTTGCTGAAAAAGAGTCTGCCTTGTTCTATATATCTTCTCCTGTCTGTGGCCCCTCCTCCTCCTCTGCTGTGCGGCGTGGACTCTCCTCCTCACTGCTATCAGGTATATCTCTGCCATCTTGAGTAACCCAGATGCTTTCTGGGTCTCCTTTTATGCTTTGGTTATGGTTACCACTTGCTCTGAGTTAGTGGTAAATGGGACATGCAAACTGGGCTTTTTGCGACTAGTCGCAATTTGCGAGTTGCAATTGCATAAGCTTTGCGACTCACAAATTGCGACTTGCTATTTGCGGGTCGCAAAATGGGGTCGCAATTTTTGCAAGTCGCAAACGGCTCGCATCGCTTTTTGCAAGTCGGAAATGGGGTTTTTGAATCCCATTTCCGATTTTGCATTGTCGCAAATAGCGAATCGGGCCATTTGCGACTCGCAAATCTTTGCTACATCTGGCCCCTACTTTCCTATCCACCGTCCATGGCACCCAATCGCGTCTGGATTATTTCTTAGTATCACACACTGTAATCCCTCATATACAAGACACCTGCATCCTAGACAGCGGGCTCTCAGATCACTCCCCAATACTAATCCGGATCCAGGTGGGACTTTCCTTCTCTGGTCGAAAACCATGGCGATTGGCTGTACACAGATACCGCTCTCCCCAAGGGAAGGAACAATTAAAAGCTCATGTAGCTACATACATGGCCGAGAATACAGGCACTGTATCCTCAAAAAGGATCCTATGGGCGGTAGCAAAAGCAACCCTATGAGGGAATATGATGCGAGACGCAGCACTGGCCAACAAAGACAGAATAGCCCGCCAAACCACCTTAGAGACCACGATACAGGACCTCACTAAACAATATACCACCCAACCATCCCCTAGGCTGCGACATGCCCTAGAACAGGCCCGCATGGCACACAACGAACTCTATACATCTCAGGCAGAATACGCACTGCAAAAATTGCGAGGCCGCCATTACGAACAAGGAGAAAAAGCAGGTCGCCTCCTAGCGGCGCAGCTCCGACAAAGAGAGGCAGCCTCTGCCATTGCGGCCATAACATCTTCTTCAGGAGAAGTGCTAACTCGCCCACAAGACATTGTAAACGAGTTCGCCAAGTACTACCGACATTTGTACACTCCTGAAACAACGACAGATCAAACACAAATGGAGACATTACTTACCGCGGCCAATCTATCTCGTCTGTCTGAGGCAGGCAGGGCCCTCTTAGACGGTAATATAAGCAAAGAAGAGATAACCCAAGTTATAACAAGCCTCCTCTACCATAAATCTCCAGGAGAAGATGGATTCCCTGCGGAATTCTATAAATGGGCTGGGGAGGAGGCAATAACCACAGTACATGAAGCACTGACGGAAGCATGTCAAGAAGGCTCCCTGGGCGCTCTATCCAATAAAGCCACGATTGTCATCCTGCCTAAGCCAGGGAGGGACCCCCTTCTCTGCGGCAGTTACCGTCCTATCTCCCTTTTGAATGGGGATGTCAAACTCCTAGCCAGTGTTCTAGCAGCGCGGCTCCGCAAGGTGATACCATCATTGATTCACAATACCCAAGTAGGATTTGTACCAGGCCGTACCTCCAGAAATCATATGCAAACTCTTTGCCATACACTGTTAGAATCCATAAAGTATTCGACCGCATTGAGTGGTCCTACCTATTCACAACCATGAAGCATTTTGGCCTGGGGGAACAATTTATCTCTAAAGTACGTTTATTATATGACCACCCCACAGCACAGGTTTACTGTGGGGGCATCATGTCAGACCCATTCCCTATTGGAAGGGGCACACGGCAGGGATGCCCCTTGTCGCCACTTCTATTTCTATTGGCCATGGAACCCCTAGCTGCCACCATACGAAATTCTCACCAAATAAAAGGGATCCACATCACCGGGGGCATATCCAAAATCTATCTCTACGCAGACGACATTCAGTTAACAATGTCCGATCTAGAAACCTCGCTCCCAGCACTACTTTCCACTATAGAAGACTTCGCATCCCTATCCGGATATCGGGTAAACTGGGATAAAAGCGAGGCACTACCATTATCCCGCATAACGACGAGGGCAGCGATACATGGCCTCCAATTCAAATGGACCCCGACCCGCCTTAAATATTTAGGAACGTTCATTAACCGAGGTCTAGAACATATGGTCAGGGACAACATAGACCCCCTTATATCTAAAATGAAACAAGACTTTGCCAAATGGTCCCTACTAGGCCTGTCCATGTGGGGCAGGACACAGGCGGTCAGAATGGTCACCTTACCACGCTTCACATACGTGCTAGGCATGCTCCCCCTACAGATACCTCTTTCCTCACTCCAACTAATAGACACATCCATAAGGGCCTTCGTCTGGGGCTCCTCACACCCAAGACTGAAACCTGCAACAATACTGGCACGACGGCCCTATGGAGGATTAGGACTACCCTTGGTAGAACAATACTCTCTGGCCCTACAACTCTCACAGCTAATATACACACTTCCGGATATAGCCGATCCACCGCAATGGGTGATCACAGAGAAACTCCTATATGGACAGTATACGGAGATGGGAGGAACATACGCCGACCATGTTCCCTTAGCTAACCCCATCCTCAAGGCCACAAACACAGCGTGGTGCAGAGCCCATCGACTACTAGGAGTACACCCCTCTCTGCATACTCAGGCTCCCATAGCAGGGAACAAAAGCATCAAAATAGGAGGGAATATTCTCAGATGGCCCCAATGGTCCGAGGCAGGTATCCACAATATATCTCACATAATAGATGGAGATAGCTTCTGCACATTCGCCTCCCTTCAGGAAGAATTCGGTATCCGAAGTAACCAGGAGTGGCGATATCTACAGATCAAACACAGTATGCGGAGAACATTAGGAACCCCCCCGTGGATGCTCAAAACCCCACCCATCGTCACCTATCTTCAGAAATGGGGCCGACAAAAAGGCGTCATGGCTGGCCTCTATGCCGAATTAACTAACCACCTTTACTCTCAGCCTCTACTTGAACGACTACGCTTAAAATGGCAGGACACACTAGAGATAACCTACACGGACGAAGAATGGCCAGACATACTAGAAGCCCTCGACAGGGGCGTACGTGAAGCACGCCTGAAATTTTGCCTATTTAAAATCCTTCAGGGGTGGTACTGGACCCCGTTAAACTCTTCAGGGCAGGGTTGATACCGCACGCGAACTGTTGGAGATGCACAGAGCCCTATTGTGACCAACTACATATTCTATGCCACTGCCAAACGGTACAGTCCCTAAGGGACGCGGTACGCCTCGCCTTATCGGACTTCATCCAGATACCAAAACCAACCCCACCAGCATTTATCATTCTGCATGACATTCGCCCGTATCCCTCCCTATCGCGGGCACATAAACGATTAATCCACACGGCGCTTGCCACGGCCAAAATATGCATACTCCGGCACTGGAGATCTAGCATTGCCCCCACACCGATAGAATGGATGACGGCCATGTATCAAACGGCTACCCATGAACGAGTGATTTATAACCTACAGGACCAAGCAGAACTATTTGCGGAGGTCTGGCGCCCATTCTTGATGAGACCATGAAGCGGCTGGTGGATGACCAACGGATGACCAATGGTCAATGATCAATGATTAGGGAATATCAATTACCAATCACCCTCTGAGAATCCTAGACCCCGGAAACATATTTAATCTCCTACTGTCCCTTCTCTCTCTCCCTAGCTAGGCTCTCCTCTCCCCTCCCCTTTCTCTCTTTTTTCTCTCTCTCTATCAACCCACAGGCCTCTAATTTTGACATATGCTTGAGACCCTGAACTACCCAACATAATAATACAAGTCGCTCCCTAACACAAACAAGGACGGAGAAATCAACTCATATAAGACGTAGACACTCTCCAACCGACCTCACCATATCTAACATAGATACTATCTACCCCTAGATAGTAACTTGCTACAGACGGAGAAGTACAGAACGATTTACTCTTCGGCCTGAACAAGCTAGTCTCAGGATACAAAGACCCCCTGCCTACCCCGAGTCTCTTCATCTTACATCCCCCGCGATTACCCTTCCTCTTTCTCCCCCTTCTCTCCCACACCCCATTTCATATGACTATTTCATCTCTCCCCTATACCAAGATCAACCCCCCCCACACAACCCTATCCTCACTCCTCCTCCCCTTACCACCCCCCCACCTGTCTTCCTTTTTTCTTCAAAATAAGGGTACAAAACTCAACTATGCAACTGGGAATTTTTACTTGCCTGACAGTACATGCATATATGCTCACAATGGAAATAATTGTGGTAAAAGAACAAAAACAATGTTTTGAAAGCTAACCAGTTTATTTATATGCTGTATGTACCGCCTTATATATTCTTAATAAAACTTTTGAAACTTAAAAAAAAAAATATATATATATCTGCCATAGGCGGAAAAAGTTACAAAAGAAAACTTGGACAGAAATGGCTCTTTTTTCAGTTCATTTCAATATTTATTTTATTTTAGCTGTTACTTTCTGTAAGAAAACCTTGAAGGATCTACACAAATGACCCCCTGCTGACTTTAGAATTGTATGTACTTTTCAGAAATGTTTAGCTGTCTGGGATCCAGCATTGGTTTCACACCCATTTCTGTCACTAACTGGAAGGTGGCTCAAAGCACAAAAAATAGGAAAAATGGGGTATGTCCCAGTAAAATGACAAAATGGAATGAAAAATGTGGGTTTCTGATTCAAGTCTGCCTGTTCCTGAAAGCTGTGAAGATGGTGATTTTAGCACCACAAGCCCTTTGATGATGCCATTTTCAGGGAAAAAACACATGCTTTCTTCTGCAGCCCTTTTTTCCCATTTTTTTTTTAAAGACAACATTTTAGCTGTATTTTGGCTAATTTCTTGGTGTCCTCCAAGGGAACCCACAAACTCTGGGTACTTCTACAATCCCTAGCATGTTGGAAAAAAAGGCCACAAATTTTACGCGGGTAGCTTATGTGGACAAAAAGCTATGAGGGCCTAAATGTGAACTACCCCAAATAGCCGAAAAAAGGCTCGGCACCTGAGGGGAAAAGGCCTGACAGCGAAGGGTTTAAGGACCATATCTATTGTATTATAGGTGCCAACATTCCCTGATGCTGAGGAAGAAAGTGCTATCAATTAAACTTATGGTTAATATAATTAGCACTTAATTTTTCCTTTATACGTATATAGAATATAAGGGTTGTCCCGGTCCTGATGAAATACTCATATCTTACCCATATGTTTACAGCTTTGAAAAAGTCACTTTTAGAGTTGGCTGCCTCTCTAAACTATGTGACACATTCTGGAAAACACTAAGGATGCAGCTACTATCTAATAATCCTTGGAAGAATAAACTATTGTCTAGGCAACTTTATGTGAATAATCTCTATACTTGTGCTTGAACTTAGTGATATGTGTGCTGTGGTACTAATATTGATGAAATCAGAGACGTGAATGGTCCCAATTGGGTCTGGATAGTGAGCTGCAAGTACTGAGAGATGATTGCAGAATCCTGTTTTGTCAGATGATATAATCCTGTGCTTTGTAAGTTTGTTCTTGAGGGAGAGGTCTAGACACAAGTGGATCATGGCACTGCATTTTGTGAATCCTCTGAATTTTATTGATATCAAAACAGAGAGACTACTCGTCTATCTGCTATTTTAGTTTCAGATACAACATCTTCAATACCACGAAAACATGTATTACTACAGTACTATAAGAGAATAATTGTACAGGTATCCTCTTGTGTAACTTGACAAATTCGTATTAAATTAGAAGAATTAATTTCCCCAGTACACAGATTAGAGGTAATATCTTGTTAAAGCAAAGGCTCGCACATTGCAGCCACCATCTTGAATTGGGCTTATGCAGTATTAGATTGCACACACTGCATTTCCCATTCTGAACTGCAAGAAGGTGAAAATATAAGGTAAAAGGATTGCAAGATCTGTGTGGGGGTTCAGCTCCTAATCAGCATGCCATCAGTGTGCAGCCGGTTGGGAACAAAGACTCTCTAGAACTCAAAGAAGTTTAGGAGATCTCTTGGATGAATCAGGTTCCAGTGACCGCACAGGCCATGCTAGACCACTTTCGAGGTCTTGTGGTCTATCTCTGTGCCGACTTATTTTTCTATATTTTACCATACCATTAGTCTGTCAATCATTTTATTAGTGTGTTCGAGTCAGATCCTTGGGACAGAATCAAGTATGTTGATACTGAGCTGGAAGAAGTAATAGTGTAGGACGATGTGGCCAAGTCATGCTGCCATCTTCATCCCTGTCTAACCACGCCCCGTGTAAATTTCATTTCTGATAAAAAAAATGTATATGTTTTGGGCCCTGCAGTGCTCCCACTGTACTCACAAATACTTGTTATGACCATATTTGTAAGGGCAGCTCCCTTCCTGATTCTGATACTGTGGAAGTACCATTGTACCAATGTTATTCTAAAAAACATAAATAACCGCTAAGTGAGCAACAACTCCAGCCACACACACAGAAGTGGTTGAGTGCAGGGCCTGGCTGAGACCAGCCCTTGCATCAAACACCCCCAAATGAGCACTAGCATGAGCCATAAAATCCAAGGGAATCTAGCCAGGTTCCGTGTTCAACGGTCTAAAGGCACCATACCCTGCACTGTGTACTTTTCCAACTCCCAACAGGTGACCATCCCCACTGCACATGACCTTTAGCTCTGCAGTAGGATGAGCCTAAGGGCCAGGCCTCCCACAGGCCCTTTCTATAAACCCCCACTGAGCAAACAATCAGCTGCTGCAACCAGCCTTCAGCTCTGTACAGTGAAAGGGTTAGCTGCAGGGCCGGGACAGGGGCCATGCACTCCACCCAACCCCACTTCATGTGTCAGAGATGTCAGGCACAAGGTGCAGTTCGTTCACTAAAATGTAACTGGCAAATAAATTCTTATCTCATAACAATATCTAACAATAATGTAACTTTAACCTTTGTTTTTTCAGTGGATTTCTGTATTTTTTAGTGTAAGTTAAGATCTTATGGCCATACCTAACTGTATTGGCATTTTAGTCTTTGGTTAAAGGCCCTGTGACAACCACCTGTTACCCTGCTGCATGCTCGATGGTCATGGACAGTGGCGTTGGGTGCAGGCCTTGCTCTCAAGTCCCCTTGGGCATCAAACCCTATCTGTGTGCACTCTTGGCCATGTGCAGAAGTATTTGGTACAAGTCTCTGGCCAGGTCCTAAACTAAACTCCCCATTGGGTCCCAAAGGCCACTGCTTCTGGCCTTTGCTACTGCATCCAAAAGTCACTCCTTCCCCATGGGAGGTCAAACCTTTGTGGGCTCCCAACATCAAGCTGTGCCAGCCAGAACCTGTGTCCAACTACGCAGGGGAATCCAAACCTCTGAAGTGCATTGCATGTGCAGCAGGGTGTGGCCATGTGGCCTGTAGTCTGGCCAAGCTTTGAGTACAGCCTGCATGTGTACCCAACCCTTTGCATGCCCTTCAGCCTACTAGAGAGTTAGACACTTTTCCTAAAACTTTTCATGTGATTTTACCACTGAATTTGATTTTAATAATTATTACAAATAGTGTTTGAATTTTTCTCAAAGCTTGTCCCAACCCAATGTTTGATTATGATTTTATTTTTAGATTTATACTTTGCCATAGGACAGCAACAAACCTTCACAGTGAAAATAGGTGTTGGGAGCTAGTAACTGTGGGTATATGCCAACACTAAGGCCCTCATTATGAACTTGGCAGTTCAGACCGCTATGCCAGCGACGGCAGAAAGGACAGCCACCGGCATGGCGGTCTGAACCACCATGTAATGAACACAGGGAGGGCCGCCTATGGCGGCCATCCGCCACCGCCAGGCTACCGCCGTCAGGCAGCCTGACGATGGCGATTATATTATCCAACAGGGCAGTGCTGCAAGCAGCGCTGCCCTCTGGATAATGTACCCTGATTCCCCAAACCTTTCTCTGGCGGGTTCCCCCGCCAGTGAATGGCTGGCAGAGGGGGTGCTCTGGGCCCCCCCTGGGGGCCCCTGCACTGTCCATGCACTTGGCATGGGCAGTGCAGGTGCCCCCGTGCAGTGCCCCGTCGCGCAGATCACTGCCCGATTTACGTGTGAAGCCATCGGCAATGTCCTGTCCCTGCATTCTGCTGGGCGGGAACAATGTTTCAGTCCGCCGGCCCAACAGAATGTTCTTTATGCGGCCAGTGGGGTCGCAGGGGGGCTGGCAGTTATGAAAAGACAGCCAGCATGAACACAGCTGTATTTACCGCCATGTTCAGAATGACCCCCTAAATGTGTGAATGTAGTACTCTTAAATATTAGGAACCCTACCTCATGATCTACTAGTCCTACAGAAGAGTGATGTATTTAATATTTGAAAGTAGGGTTTCCTGTAAAAAAGGATTAGAGTGTTGCTGTAGCCAGGCTACACAGGTAGGGCCGAAGCACTGCTTTCTTTGTCACTCTAGTGGATGGCACTGTAAGTGCTGCAGTCCCTAGCTGACATGTAACTGCCCATGAATGTGTTTTCATTCATGGTATACTATAGCCTTACTATCAAGTTAAATATGTCAATTTGGAATTAATAATTTACTTCAAAATTGAGCAATACCATTCAACACACAAATTTTATAAACTATGGAAAAGAGGCACTTTCTCACATTGTTAATTATAAGGCAAGTGTTTGCCTCCTCAGTGCAAGTGTTGCCTTTTAACATTATGGCAATATTACAGAGCAGCAAGGCTTGTCATGGAACAGTAAGCTATGAGGCAAATTAATTCATCACCAAAATACAGCTATGTTATGCATACACAAATATACAATTAGCTATGGAAGGCTGTGATACAATAATGTTCCAGGTCTGCATCCATACCTTAATGAGAAAAAAGAAAGGCTAGAGTCTGTCACAAATCCATCTTTTGCCCAATTTTCAGTGGGTATTACTTGCCAGCCTCATTTCATTCGTTCCCCTGTGGCACCTTTAATTCTCAAGTACTTCATTGCTCCCCCTACCAGGAAGCCTAAACTGTTGACCCTCCTGTTCTTTTGCTATGCAAGTTTCATCTAGTTTACACCTGCAGATATCACGTCTTTTTAGAAAAGTCACATTTACACTGTGAACCAGTGAATTGTACCATCATAAACTTGGGGTTCCGTTGTACTTGTTATTGCTGTCAATTACTGTTTGCACCTGCTAGTCATCATATCCATTGTATATAACATGTGATATTCCCAAAGTTCATTGGAAGATTCCACGCTGACATGTGGGACAGGTGCCTTTCTGGAACACACTTTCCCTGCTGATAAATTACCCTTCCGAACCTACATCTGCTCGAACCCATTTGCATCCTGCATAACCAACACCCCTGCATTCACCTCCTGAGTTGACTTGATCTTCCTGCATTACTGTACAGTGCAAGCTTCATCCCTGCACTCATCTCCCAAGTTGCCCGGACCTTCAGTGCTCCAGCCCTGCATAAGCTTCATCCCTGCACTCATGTTCTGAGTCGCCTAAATTTCTTAATCCTCTAGTCTTCCAATCCTTCCTAATGATTCCGTAATCCTGACATCTGCAACACATCCAGTGTCTCCCTTTATGAGCTATGATCCTGCCTCCTCTTGAGCTTCTAGCACCCAGCTGCCTGCCGTCTTCAAACTCTTGTAAAAGTGTTAGACAAAGCTAACTACTTCTTGTTCAGGTTAGTGTGCACCAATCCTTAATAGTAGTAGAAGGGCCATTTGTTAGCCTCTTCAGGACTCTTGACTTTGTTCCAGTTCCTTCTTTGCAATTTTTCTTCAGCGCTCCTTGCTTGTGCTTGCTCCAGACCCTCTCTCCAAAACTTGGCAGAGACTGAATTCTGAATGAACCTTGTAACTCCAAATCTCGAAATCTATGTATCAAGTGTAACCTTGTTTTTAGCATACCTTGTGAGTGTCCCTGACTCCAACCTTTGTACCGGGTATAGCCTTGTTTCTAGTATACCATGGGAGTGTCCCAAACCCACATTTCAGGTACAGTCTTGAGAGTGCCTAGTAACTCCAACCTTGTTCCGAGTGAAACCTTGTTCCGGGTATAATCTTGTTCTCAGTGTGATCTATGTAGCGAGTGTAACTTTGGGAGTTCAAGTACAATCTTGAAAGTGTCTAGCAACTGCAACCTTGTGCAGAGTATAACCGTGTTCCAGGTATTATCTTGTTCTGAGCATAACCTTGTTCCAAGTGTAATTTGAGTATTAACCTTGTTCAGAGTATAACCTTGTTCTGGGTATAAACTTGTTCTCAGTGTAACCTAGTTGTAAGTGTCACCTTGTCTCTTGCATACCTTGAGAGTTTCTTCAAAGTACAACCTATGTACTGAGATCAGATTTGTTTCTAGTATGCCTTGGGAGTGTCCCCAATTCCAATCCATGTATTGAGTATAACCTTGGAAGTGCCAGTAACTCCAATCTATGTTCTGAGTTTACCCAGGGAGTGGCATAGGCTCTAATCAGTATTTCAAGTTCTTCGTCGAGAGTCTCAAAAGATTCTCTTCCCAGAATCTGGTTATTTTGCTCTTATGCTCTGATTATGAAGAAACCTGTAAGTGTTAGTTATTGAAGAAGTTTATTGATGTACTGATGGTTATTGCGTCTTCTTGTTGCTCCCAGAATACTGTGTCTTCATGAATCCTGAGGTGCTGTCCTGTAAACGCCCACCTTTGCAGTCCAAGAAGGTCTCAGGAACAACACATTCTGTATGAAGTGTAGTATTGGCACTGAGCAGGTCCTGTACCGCACGTTTCTTTTATTATTTTGTCTCTTTCCCCTCCCTTGTCTGGAAGCCGACAGATCTAGTTTAGCGTCCCTTGGTCCTGCATTTTCCTGAGAGGGAGCAGAGGTTCATCATCAGCATCAGTGCTGTCTCCCCAGTTGGAATCACTATCAGTGCATGACAGAGGCAGTGCAAAAGTGGTCAATTTGAGGGTGAAGAAACCATGCTAGATATATTAGAAAGCAATGCCACATATATATGCATCATATTCTGAAGATGCAGAATTTTAGTGAAGGATGCTGTAGTAGTTTAAGCATGTGTAAATTATCATTAGAGAGGTCAATATAATATAGAGGATTCTCCAATATCTGTATACAAACCTGACTCTGATTTCTTTAAAATTGGCAACTTGTAACATACCAAGTCACAGATTATAAAGAAATGATGTCTGATCTCAAATGAAATAACTTATTACTGTTACTGTTCTGATGTCACAATACCTGCTGCCAGAGCTAGCCAAAGGAAAGGCAGGTCAGGTCATGAACCAAAATGAAAGCACTGCTTGAAGAATGAAAATAAAACATCAATTTTCTTTCTTCTGTTTTTCTAGCTGTACACTGACAAGCAGAAAGTATGCTCTTACAGCATCATGTTTATTTATTTTTTAACTCCTTGGAAAATTATCTAAAAGCTTGCATTTTTTCACGTTTCCCCTGTGTTCTTTTAGAAAAACTAACAGTAAAATGCTTTTAATATCCATCTGAAACAACAGTTTTTTTGAAGTGTTTAATTTTACACTAGACATTCTATTTTTATTCTTCATGTTAGCAAAAATGTCCAGTCTTTCATGGGAAAGAGCTAAATCCCGAGGATTTCAGTGATTTGTAGGTAAGGTGATGGTGTGATCCTAAATTATAAGGAGTAAAGTACCCCCTGCTGTGCATCATAAAGATATTACAAGTCACCTCGAAGTTCCATAGCCTTATAAAGGAACTCAGCTTTTGGTCTCATTCCACTAAATGGTCATGGAGCTCCTTGGTGACTTGCAACATCCTTACACAGCAAGGGTAGTATATCTAACATATAGGGGGTCATTCTGACCCCCGCGGGCGGCGGGAGCCGCCATATGGCCGCTCCTCGGTCGAAAGACCGCAGAGGCCATTCTGGCTTTCCCGCTGGGCTGGTGGGCGACCGCCAGAAGGCCGCCCGCCAGCCCAGCGGGAAACCCCTCCCCACGAGGAAGCCGGCTCCGAATGGAGCCGGCGGAGTGGGTATGTGCGACGGGTGCAGTGGCACCCGTCGCGTATTTCAGTGTCTGCGAAGCAGACACTGAAATACAAAGTGGGGCCCTCTTACGGGGGCCCCTGCAGTGCCCATGCCATTGGCATGGGCACTGCAGGGGCCCCCAGGGGCCCCACAACACCCCATACCGCCATCCTGTTCCTGGCGGGCGACCCGCCAGGAACAGGATGGCGGTATGGGGTGTCAGAATCCCCATGGCGGCGCAGCAAGCTGCGCCGCCATGGAGGATTCTGCAGGCCAGCGGAAAACCGGCGGGAGACCGCCAGTTTTCCTGTTCTGACCGCGGCTGAACCGCCGCGGTCAGAATGTCCTGAGGAGCACCGCCAGCCTGTTGGCGGTGCTCCCGCATCCCCGGCCCCGGCGGTCCTTGACCGCCGGGGTCGGAATGACCCCCATAATCATGTCTCATTTATTTATTTATTTATATCTACAATTCCATCTAATTGTTTCTTCGGAAAACTATGCCAAAGGAAAATCAAGGTGGTGTACCATGGAATTAAATGACAGAAAAAAGTAAGAGAAGAGAAAACCAGTACAAAATTATAGAAAAGTAGGTTGAGGTAGTTCCACATAAAATCCAAAATAATGGGTTAGCTTAGAGGAGCTAGGGCATGCACCTTGACCTAAGGCTTTTGGTGTTGATAAAGGTGTCTTTCAAATGGAATGTTATTACATCTTTCGGGAACTGAAAATAGTGTTTGGATCCAGATTGTTATATAATTGGAGGCCTGTTAAGTACTTGGATTTTCTTCTGTGTTTATGTTTCCTGGCTTGTGTGGATAGTGATGAAATATATTAGACCTTCCTAGTTCAGCAACATGGTGTGCCTAGATTATGAAGGCTGAATTGGGATTTCCTGTGGCTTGCAAGGTTGTGACACATAATAACAAAAGGTGTAGTTCTTAAAAACATTGTGATGCAACTTTGAAGTCACTTCTTAAGCTTCTCAACCTGATGTACAAGGCTATTCAGGTGCAGGACAACTCAATCACTTCCCTAATTAAGATCCCACCCAGACTCACAGATCTGCAACCCAGCATCCCTGTGCCACTGCTAAAACATTCATGGCCATATTTGCAAGGCCCATTGTTCCACCGGAATATGACTTTTAATGACCATCTGGCAGTCCACACTTCAGGCCACATTTACAAAGCCATGTAAAGCCACCCTGCGTGGCTTTTCATCACCTTGCAAATATGGACTGAGGCAATCCGGCTCATGTCGCTGTGTTGCCTCACCCTGGTACAAGGAGGCATGCCAGGGGTGTTACAGTTCCTTCGTAACACCAATAGCATTTGAAACATTCGTAGATTTACAAGGTTGTGTAAACCTGGGAATGCATTAAAAGCCTATGCCTCCCCAGGGGAGGCACAAAGAGGAGAAATAACATTATTTCTCCATTGTTGTTTCCTCTTTCTATCTGTGCTGCATTCTGCACACATCAAAAGAGGAAAACGCGTCTTGTGATTATTTTTGTGCAGTACGGTGTTGTTTTCTGCACAAAAAGCAATCGTCCTCACAACGCAGATACCCTTGCACCATGTGCAAGGGTGCCTGCGTTGACGCATGGCAGTCTATTGTGTGCCAGTGCTGGGGAAAAGGACAGGAATGTGCCATCTTGTAGATACGGTGCTTTCCTGCCCTTTTGTTTCAATGCAGGGTAGCGCAGCAAGAAGGCTTGCAGCGCTGCCCTGCAAGTCAAAACTTTGTAAATATGGCCCTCAGTTAATAAATCTACTTACTCCAAGACTTCCTCCTCAAGACCTTCCTACTGTGCTGTCCCCAGAAGGGGCGAGAATACAGATCCCCAATTGAGTATTCCAGGCAGTCTGAAACATTATTTTTTTGCCCATGAAAAGCAAAATATTTCAATAGTTGCACCAAGGAGATTTTTTACTTAACGATTGAGGACTCTTTTCCCTATATGACTTCGCTGAGGACTTCATTTTAAGCGCCCTACATTTATCTGGGTGACTCTGAAACCACCAGAATTGCCAATACCAGAGGTACTATGAATTTCAGGGGTGTAGAGTTTCTGCGGTTTCAAATGGAGCCCCGAGGTTCCAATGACAAATTAACGAGGACATTTGGAGCACCTCACGTGATTCTATGGTTAATTCCTTTTTCTCACTCACAGAGTTTGGCTACTTTCAGAAGCTAAAGTCCCAGGGTGAACATCTTATGCAGGCGTTTACTTCTTTTACCGGCCCCATCAGAAACTCCTACAACGGTCCTTTGAGTTACCGGCCCCACCAGAAACTCCTACAACGGTCCTTTGAGTTTCCATCAAACCATCTCTCCTATCGTTCATCTTTTCTTGAAATATATTTTGTGCTTCTGGTTGAAATGTTAATTCATATTAATTAAATACATATACAAATGCAGTTGTTGGTTAGAGAAAGAACTTTACGTATACAAAGCTCATTCCCAGAGAGCCCCATTCACATGGGAGATAGCCACAGCCACTGAAATTGTACGACTGCGTCGTTTCCTTAAAATTATCGATGTGCCACATTTGCAACATAGGGCATCATCTGCAGCCTCTGTCAAAAGAATTTTGGTTTCCAGCTCCAATTGATCAAAAATTACAAAAAAATTGGTGGCACATGTTGTCGCGCAGTGAAAGGCCCTTCACAAAGGGTGTTCCTAATTTCTGTTTGAGTATCAAACTGGAAGAGGTGGTAGCTTAGCCCAGACAAAGTTTTGTTTAAAAATTGCAAAATAACGAGGTAATACTATCAAAAAATGAGCCGCATAATGCTGAATACTTACTCTGCCTTTCCTTGCCGCATTATTTAGTCAGCACTGCCACATTATTTGGTCCTTTCCTACTGTATAATTCCAGTGGCCTTGTTGATAGCGTTATGAGAGCAAAGACAGTGTTTAATGAAGGCAAGTGAATGCAT
Source organism: Pleurodeles waltl (assembly GCF_031143425.1). Taxonomy (NCBI): domain Eukaryota; kingdom Metazoa; phylum Chordata; class Amphibia; order Caudata; family Salamandridae; genus Pleurodeles; species Pleurodeles waltl. The sequence goes on from NC_090447.1 coordinate 921,864,194, forward strand.
AGAACACAACCTGCTCATCCTAATCTGGTGTGGGTTCTAAGTATCTGTGTGATAAAGAATGCTGTCATGCAAGACAAGCACAGCTAGTGCTCAAAGCTTTAAACCATAACATAAAAATACCTTAGGGAAGGGATCAGATGCTTTTTTCTCAGGGCATGTTTTTCTTTATTGACAAAAACATCTGTAAAGAGAGATAGAAAAGAAACGCATGAAGACATCCGAAATAAAGCATATTTTGAAATCTTTTCCACTAAAATTATACCCGTGCCTTAGAAGTATTGTGCTTGGTATTACATTGCCTAAAATTGTATCATTTTTCAAAAAGTTAATTTACACTCGATTTCTCTATAAGTCGCTCTCCTCAAACTAAATCATGCGCCGCTTTATAAATTATGCAGAAAAGAGATATGCATGTACCAATGGAAATATATTGATGATTCATAAATGCAGATTTTTGGAAAAGGGAATTAGGGACTGACACTCATTATCACAAATATCCAAACCCAGATGCTAATTTTTTCCCCTGCCCACCACCTCTGATATGAAATGCAGGAATTATTAACCTTAGAGGCAAAATTACTCGTGCCAGAGCACGTTGTAGCATGTCTAAATGGCTATTTTTTTAATAAAATGAATATCGTCATAAGTAAATGAGCAATAAAGAAGATTGCACGACAGACCTTTCATGCTTCCTTCATGATAATTGTATTTAACTCGCAACAAGCTTTTTCCTGATTAAAAGGTATTCTGCGAGTTTATGCAAATGCATTGTTCAGTATTAGAACTCAAAGTGCATTTTTAAATTCTGATTATCAGCGTTTCATTGTTGCTGGATCAATATATTTTACCACAGTTTTGAACTTATTGTCATACGTTCCAGACATTAATTAGTACTAATTTAGATGAACACCTATTCCATGTAGCATAAAATCTCGATGTGTAATTTATAAACAGTTTAAGTAGAGACTTGTTCCTGCTTTCGCATTTCATTGGATTAATTCAGTGGATAGCCCGAATAGAGTTATAATTTTATGTCAAGACTGGAGGCTCCTATTATGCTTCCTTTTCCTGCTTTAATATCAATAGCAGCAGTCAAGAGTATTAACCAATCCCAGAAGGTTAGCACAACAAGCTACCAATGGGAGATAAAGAGTTAAAACAAACCAATCAGAATGCAATACACATAAAGATATACCCAACTTGACTGTAAGCAGCCATTCTTTTCTTGCTGCTCACAGTCAAGATAAGTATATCTTTATAGCGTTCTTCACAAGCGTAATCTATAATGTTTAATATTCTCTATTTTATTATATATTCCAATGTATTTTAGCATTGTTATGCATGTACTGGCTTTGTTCTTTCCGTTTTATATAAAAAAAATACCTTTTTTCCTCTCATACGGTCGTCGTGACCGTTGTGCTCGCGCTCCCCGCGCACTCTGAGTGTTCTGATACTCGCTTCAGAACGCTCCGACGCCCTTCACCTCACCACCCGCATCATTCTCCGACGCTTCACTGCCTCAATTCTGTGTTTTTCACTGGTGCATGGCTATTTTTGGCCTGTTTTCCTCGCACCCGGACTGACTTCGATTCTGCTGCTTCCTGGGGCACGGCTTCCTTCTGCCTCTCGTTACGGTTGGCAGGGAATTTTCTCTTTACACGCCCATTATTACATCTTACTAAATTTAACCCTGTGTTTTCCAGGATAAACTTTTACTAGTTTAAAATTGATTTTTCCTCTTTTTTTGATACAAATAAGGATGACATTAATAATGACAATGATATATTTTCAGAAAACTTAAACAAATTCATACACTTTTCTGTGGCAAAGGCTGTTTCTGCCTCCATGTCCAACATTTCTAAACAGTTAGAAAACACTGTTTCATCCTGTCTAACTCAATCTCAATTGGCCCTATCTGCAGGGGAAAGCAGAAAGCGCAACGTCAAAGAGGCTTCTAATGATAACCACATTAATGTTTCTGGGCTACTGGACAGTGAGTCTACCTCATACAGGTTGGAGGACGACGTGCCTCACAGGCCTCCTAGTAAGGAGGGGAAAACATCTATGGGTTCTAAAAGCAAAGCAAAATCAAAACATTTACTCTCAACCCATAAAATTGTGATTAATAAAATAAATGACAGGGATGACGACATGGAAGATTTACTCTCAGATAAAGACTTAGATGACGTCAGTAACTCTGATTTTTGGATTGGCCCTCCCGCCAAGAAGGTTAAATCAGCGTCAGGAGATCTCAACTCCTCCACTCTTCTTCACTCTGATGGGATGCCTATGTTCGATCCACTCTTGATTCATCATCCCAATTCCACTGAGTGGCTCCCATCTGTGCATGTTGCTAATTACATATCAGCAAAACTACACCTGCCTCTGGATAAACAAGTGCGCGCTAAGCTTAAATCAGAATGCCCTAGACCTTCTCTACCTTTACACATTACCTCTACCCCTTCCATAGCTACATGTATGATAACGTTTTTCTCAAAATTTGGGAAAGACCCACGCAAAGGGGTTGATAGAGCCTGGTCAGTCTGTCAAGACAAACTATTAGATATTGTAGGCACTCTAGCCCGCATTTTCGACATGGCTGAATCTGCACGTTTAAACAACGATTCAATTGATTCAGAAGAACTTTGGCTTTGGATCCAATGAGCATTTTGTCTTTTGGGTAACACAAACTTGGCAATGACCCACGAACGGCGAAAGGGGCTCTTACTCAAACAAGACCCCAAGTTAGCTAATCTCACTGTTCTGGACCCAGGTCCCAAAGCTGACGGCTTGCTGTTTGGCGATTCCTTCATTAAGGAACTAAGCAAATACGTTACTACCTTTGTGTCCTTTGACAAAGCACAACAATTGCTCAAGAAAGTCTTTAACACTTGTGTTTTTGCAAGGACCGGTAGAGGAAAGGGTCGCTTTACCGGCCGTAACGCCAGATTTCAAGGCTACAGAGGCTCCTTCAGTTCCCAACCACAAGAATTCAGACCGCAATTCTATCCTCAGTGAGCCAGAGGGTTCTTGGGCAGAAACCAATGTAATTCCAAGACCTACTCTCCCGCAGGTAAGCCCTTTTTCTGGCCATCTTTCAATAGGGGGTCGTCTAAGGTTTTTTCTCCACAAGTGGAAGCAACTTACGTCAGACCCTTGGGTACTCGACACAGTCACAAGTTACTCAATAAAGTTTTGTGAAACCCCTTATCAACATTTTCGCCCGCTGCCTCTAAAATTCTCCTCAGAAATGGCAGATCTTGTATCTTCAGAAATCCAATCTCTTCTCACCAAACATGCTAGTCAACTAGTTCCACCTCATCAAACGGGTTTCTTAAGCACCATCTTTCTAGTGATCAGGAAAAACAAAAAGATCAGACCAGTTATAAATCTCAAGCAATTCAATCAATTCGTAGTTTACCCTCATTTCAAAATGGAGACGATCCTGCACCTCAGAGATTCTCTCCTTTTGAATGATTGGTTAGTTTGTCTAGACCTTCAAGACGCCTATCTAACAATACCCATTCTTCAATCTCACAGGAAACTTCTCCAATTTCAATGGCAACAACACACCTACCAATTTTCTTGCCTTCCTTTCGGTCTTTCTTCAGCTCCTTGGTGTTCCACCAAGTTAATGAAACCAGTAGTAGCCCATCCCAGAGCACAAGGTTTCTGTCTAATTATTTACCTAGACGATATACTTCTCATGCATCAAAATCCCATCACACTACGCTGTCACATTCTTACACTACTGCTCTCCTATCAGATCTAGGGTTCATCATCAACACAGACAAATACGTTCTAACACCATCTCAATCACAGAGTTTCTACGATTTCTAGTAAATTCCCCTCAAGGAATCCTTCAGCTCCCAGATTCGAAAATAAAATCTATCAAATCAGAAATAACCCAATCTTTACGGCCGACTTCTCTCTCCCTTTGGTCTCTTGCAAGGATTGTAGGTCTTCTTCCTCGCTTCAGGTGATCTTCCCGGGTCCCCTCCATTATCGAGCTCTCCAAAGGTTGAAAATTCAACACCTACGCAAGGGTCTTGCTTATTGAGATTCCATCCCCCTCAATCAAGAATCCCGTACAGAACTCCAATGGTGGCTAGACCACCTGGAAGCCTGAAACGGAAGGACTATCTTTGCGTCAGCCCCAGATCTTGTATTAGAATCAGATTCAAGCCTAACAGGTTGGGGCGCAAGATGTGGTCAAATATCGAATGGAGGCATGTGGTCTCCTCAGGAGTCTTCATTGCACATCAATTGTTTAGAGATGCTTGCATGCTCCTTAGCGATCAGAAGTTTTACCAAAAACAAGGTTCAGTGTTCCGTCCTTCTACGTATGGACAACCTGTCAGCTGTCAGATACATAAATCACCTTGGCGGTACCAGATCCAAACCTCTGGCCAAATTGGCCAAAAGCTTCTGGGAATTCTGCCTCAATCGCAAAATCTCAGTTCAAGCAGAATACTTGCCAGGTACTCTCAATTCAGCTGCAGACTGGTACTCTCTTCATCTCTTAGATTACAGTGATTGGAAACTTCTCTCTTCCGTCTTCAATCTCATCCATCGCAAATGGGGTCCCTTCCAGATAGACCTGACTAAATACTCAACTTCCCCAAATCTTCAGTTGGAGACCAGATCCCCAAGCTCTGGCAACCAATGCCTTTCTTCAAAACTGGTCAGATGCAATAAACTATGCCTTCCCTCCTTTCATCATGATCAACAGAGTGCTTGCACAAGTACGTCGACAAAAAGCCACAATAATTTTAATAGTCCCATTTTGGCAGTCCCAAATCTGGTTTGCTCCCCTCCTAGAACTATGCATAGACTTTCCGGTCCTTCTTTCCTCCTTCCCATCCATACTTCTTAATCCCCAGGGTCTTCCCCACGATCTGATCCTCAACCAATCCCTGCGTTTATCAGCCTGGAAAGTGTCAGGACTACTTCCTCTTATCCAGGAATTTCGCTAGAAGCTTCAGTCTATATCAACAATTCCTGGGCCCCCGGTATATCTGAAGCTTACAACTCCGCTTGGTCAATCAGGTCTAGCTGGTGTATGGAAATATGTTGTAATCCCTTTTCAGAAGATTTAAGCTTAATAGCCAATTTTCTCGCCTCACAAGCCAGCTTTGGAAAATCTTACAGAACCATTAATTTGTATTGTTCAGCTATCTCTCTTCACCATCCTTTTATTAACGGTAAACCAGTTGGAGAACATCCTCTTCTCTGCCGGTTATTAAAGGGAGTAAAATTTTCCAATCCACCTCTACCCAAATATTCTGTTTTATCGGATGTTAATCTTGTTTTACAAATGCTCTTATCTTGGCAAGATAATGAATTGTCGTCTCTTAAAATGCTCTCTGCTAAATTAACAATATTATTGTGTTTAGTCTCAATTAAACGTCTTTCTGATGTTAAAGCTCTAGATGTTTCTGCTCAACATTTCACCCATACTGGTGTACTGTTTAATGTTACCAGACGTACACAAACCAACATTTCCTCAGTGTTCTACCTTTTCTTTCTCAGCTAACCTAAGTTATGGGTAGGTAACTGTCTAAAAGTCTATGAACAAAAGACTATGGATCTCAGAATGTCTTCCACCACCCAACTCTTAATTTCCTTTCGAAAACCCTTTAAACCAGTCTCCTCTCCTACCTTGGCCCGTTAGGTTAAATCGATCATGTCCCTTGCTGGAATTGATATCTCCAAATTTGGAGCCCATTCCTCCCGAGGTGCTATGGCGTCTAAAGCCTTTTGGGCTGGCTCCTGTTTGCAAGACACTCTGAGATCTGCAGATTGGTCAAATGATTCTACCTTTTGTACTTTTTATGGCAAACCTGTTAATACTGCTTCTTCAGTTGTGATTGATATGCTTTAAACAAGCATAATAGAAGCCTCCGGTCTTGACATAAAATGTAGATTTTCCAAATAAATTATGATGGAAAGTCTTAATTTTACTAAAGACACGGAGGCATGTATTATCCCACCACTCAGCCACGATAATGCGTTTCTGTTTTTTCCCTCCCTCTAGTTTCTACAAATGCTTCAACTATGACATCAGGATAGAATCCCATGCTCTGCTTCCACCATGGGTCAAAGCACCACTCCGCCCACCATATCTATGGATCACTATCATCTTCCTCGCCTCAAACCAGACTCTACTTTTGTTTGGACTGGTTCCAAGAAATGTTCTCTCTAAATTTAGCTGTTTGCATAATTGCTTCTATATTTCCTTTATTTCAAACTTACTAATGACTTCTCACAGAAGAAGAGAGGGCTGCTTGCAGTCAAGTTGAGTATATCTTTATGTGCATTGCATTCTGATTAGTTTGTTTTAACTCTTTATCTCCCATTGGTAGCTTGTTCTGCTAACCTTCTGGGATTGGTTAATACTCTTTACTGCTGCTCTTGATATTAAAGCAGGAAAAGTAAGCATAATACTTGCCTCAATGTTTTTAATAAAATTAAGACTTTCCATCATAATTTATTTGGAAAATCTACATTTCAGGGGAATCGTTTCGGAAAAAACCCCACAAGATATATTGCCCGCTCCTCCATCCTTAACCCGCCATATACAGAATGCCTTGGATACTAAAACTCAGGTGGAGTGAGAACTTATTTACGATATGTACCTGCTGAAATAGAAAACACTTCAGGTTCTCTAAGCTCAGATATTAATTTAATTTTTTTTGGGCCTTTTAAGTAAGCAGTAAAGTGGGTGCAAATTGTGATTGTATTCAGAGTTGAGAATGAATAGACCTCAGTGTGTATTCATTACCAATCTAAAGGACATTCTCAAAACAAGCATTCCACACTTTTGTTACAATGTATCAATACACACTAACACGTCCAGAATAAGGACAAGTGCAAGATGAGTCAGGGATCTTAGATGTGCAAGGTCCATAGAATGTTGAGAGGAATGGTCAGACAAGAAATTAAATTACACATAAGGATCAAACACTGCTAAATGTATCCAAGCATCAGCTCAGTAAACCATAGGGAAAGATCAGAGAAGAAAGAAATGCCAACATTTAGCAGCAAAATAAAGAAAACACAGTGTAGAGAAGGTCAATTGATGCAGCTGAGGTGGGATGTGAATGGAGCCTTGGAATTAATTAGAAATGGGATGAAGTAGGAAAAGAGAAAATGAAGGAGCTTAGGCAGCAGTTCTTGCAGAGATGTTCCATACTTACTGTGAGTACTATTTAAATTAAAGCAAGTTCATATAGAATAAAACCCACTCTTGTAAGAGTTAAAGAGAGATCAGAAACGATGAACTGCAACTTTCTCACCAGTACCCAGTCCAATCATGGAACCATTATCCTTGCTATTTCTAAGAGGACCCTTCCCCAGGCATCTGTGAATATAGAATTTTCTTCTCACTGTATCTTTAGTTCTTTAATTGCCTGCTTGACAATTTTAAAACTCTGGCATTTGGAAAGAGTGAAGAAGCTAGAGGTGGGAAAACCATACCTTTACAGTAAATTCATCCAAAGACATTTTGTGGTGAAAGACAGAGAGGGATGGTTCAATGCTGGGGCTCTAGATATGAAACTATTACAGATGATCCTGAGATCACAGAAGAGCTCCAAGGGAATTGTTGGTCAGACACCTAAAGGTGAATATGTTGCTAAATGGCAGCTAGTTTACAATGAAGTCCTTTCCATTTGCAATGTTTTCAGAGAGCTGCCAAATTCAAAATTAATGGACTATTGTGAAACTGTTCCTCATCACAACCCTGTGGGAAGTAGAGGGGAACGTTTCAATAAACATGTTGACAGCCTTCTTCATTTCGTGCAGCAGCAAAGACATCCCTTTGAAATGACTGAGCCTGTGTGACTATGCAACTTTGTGACCAAACAATTTGTGGATAATGATATAGAGACATGTCTACTAGATGCCCTTGAACATGGATCAAAACTATAGGAAGAACTAAAGCAGAAGAGATATGTATTGAAAGACAACAAGCAGTTTGACATAATCATTAAAGCTAACTTGCCACGCTTTAATTGCCATAGGAAGAGTTTCATCAAACCGGCCACTACAAAACAGGTTACAAAAAAACAACTTTCGCCAGCACATAGAGAGATTGATGTAGCAAAAGAAACTGGTCAATTTATCAAGGACATTCTGTCGCATGATCTTCTTCCAACAATCACATTTTTTGATGGGGATGCTGCAACAAAACCAGTGCAGCACAAACTCGATCAAAAGCTCTAGTAAAACTTTGACATGAAGAATTCCAATTTGAAAAGTTGTCCTCATTGACAATACTGTTGTTGTGGACTATTTGTCACAATTGCGAATGGTCAAGATTTCATCCATGCAAAATTTTGGAGTGTTCGTTCAGACAGTTCCACAGATATCAAAGTCAGTGTGCACCTTGCAAGAACTGCACATTGTCTTTGACAGTTATCTCGAACTATCTGTCAAAGAATGTGACTGCACCAAAAATTCCACACCTATAACTCCACAAATTGATAAATTCTGGTCATCAACATCGAACAAGATGAACTTAGAGATGTTAACTCACCAAAACATTGCTGATGCTTCAGTGAACACTGGATTTCCAATTATTGCAAATGGAATGATTGTCAACAAGGAGTTGGTGCCTGCAGAACTATTTTCAAAAGGTACAGGCCATATTGTTTAAGATCTTGACAGCAATTTGCAGGAAGCTGACATTTGTATTGTGCCACATGTTGAGTAGGCTGTTCAAAATGGTTCCAATTGAGTCATTGTACTGTTAAGTGACACAGATGTCATTATTGTGCTATATAGATTTGTTGCAATGTTCATAAGTCAAGGATTGTCGGAGTTATGGATACATTATGGAACAAGCAAGAAAATAAACATAATCCCGCTTCATCTTCTGTACAAGAAACTTGACCCAGAGATGCCCAGTGTTCTAATGAAGGCACATATTCTTACAGGTGATGACACTATGAGCACAATAGGAACAAAGTGTGGAGCAGTGCTGCTGAACCTGTGAATTTTCTAAAAGGATTTGCTGAGACAAAAGAAGAATGTGTCTTTAAAGATGAAGGAAAAATACCTTGTGCGATTGTGGTAATCGAGTTCTGACTGTCACACATGTGTTGATCTTCGCTAAATTGAGTTCAAGAGATTAGTCCCACTAAGTGACCTTTCACGGACATCATATTCTCAGCATGGACACATTAAAAGGGCATTCTACTTGATCAGAAGATGTTTACATGTTTTGGATCATGCATATGCAGAGAAAGATTTGTGTGAATTTGGTTGGGAAGATATTGATGAGGTGCTAACACCTAAAAAATTCCTTGAGCCTTTACCCACAGAGCTTACATGTACATCTCTTTGCAAAATCTGTGCTACAAAAAGATGTCCATGTCGATATGCTCTTCTCAAATGTTCAACATTATGCAAATGTACCACAAGCGATTGCTGAAACAAATAAATAAAGTAGACTATGAAAATGTGCTTAAAAAAGGTGTGTTAAACATAATTATTTTTATATTCAGATCGTAAACATAGTTTGGTGCATACATAAAGGGATTAAAAACCATAATTATTTGTTATAATATATGTTTCTTCTTCTGCTAATATAACCACCATTTTTGAAAATGGTCGAAGGGTTGCTCCGAGGAGTTATTTTCTGTCCCTGTAAGACTGCTTGAGCCCCCTAACCTATGTTTGGTGTCATGGTTCCTGAAATATCACATCATCACTGCAACACATCCACCATCTTTAAAAATGCTGTCCAAAAAAAAAAAAACTAAATTACTTCTTTAATAATCCAAAAACACAAATCAAAAAGGAAAATCTCTGGACCACAATTTTTTTACAGAGGTATATCATGGGGACGGTATTAAACGGTGCACCTGCACCAAACAAACATTGCAGCAGTTGATTTACAGACTCTGTTACACCCTGGTTGGGTGCATTTTGATCTCCATGTTTGCCTAGTAATTTTGGCTACCTAAGGAAAACTGTATGGTACTGATTGGGCATATCTGTCGTCATATCATGATGTAATAAGAAATTAGTTGTACACTCTGTGTGGGTAAATTGTGTGCCCAGTGAGGGCATATGTTTGATGGTCAAACCCAATGCCTCTAGTGACCTCTGACCTTGAAATTGTGCTGTAGTGGCAAGTGACAGTTAGAGGCTACAGGTACACTGTAGTTACAAACAATGACATGTTGATGAAGAATCAACGAAAAATGTTAGAGTTCGGCTATTCACTGGGATGACATAACAGCTGATAGTTACACTTGTGTTTTGGTATTGCTTTAGCAGGGGTGGTGAGATTAAACACCAGCAAAATCGAAGAATACCCTATGATTATTTAGCAAGCATAATCATGGTCTGGACCATTCCAAGCATCATATGCATGTAAATTGCAAGAAAGAGTGACTTGTTAGAGGAAGGGATCTGCAACAATAGTGTGTTTTATGTTTAATAGAAACATCCCCTTCCCCTTATAACAGAAGAATACATAGACACACAAGGTGTTTGGTGATCCAATATGGATTCCTTTTCAGGTATTGCAGAGAAGAAAGGGGGATAGTTTTTGGAAGTTTTAGAAAGGTGAATGCACTAACAATTCCCTTTGGTTATTAAGGCCCATATTTATACTTTTTGACTCAAAACTGCGCTAACGCAGTTTTGCGTCCAAAAAATTTGCGCCGGCTAACGCCATTCTGAAGCACCATGCGGGCGCCGTATTTATTGAGTGACGTTAACCGGCGTTAGCCGCCGGCGCCGTCTGGTGTGCGTTAAAAAAACGACATACACCAGGCAGCGCCGGCGTAGGGGGATATGGGGCTTGGGCGTCAAGAAATGGGGCAAGTCAGGTTGAGGCAATTTTTTCGCCTCAACCCGATTTGCGCCATTTTTTTTCACTCCCAACCCCCATAGAAATGACTCCTGTCTTAGCAAAGACAGGAGTCATGCCCCCTTGCCCAATGGCCATGCCCAGGGGACTTCTGTCCCCTGGGCATGGTCATTGGGCATAGTGGCATGTAGGGGGGCACAAATCAGGCCCCCCTATGCCACAATTTTTTTTTTTTTAAAACACTTACCTGAACTTACCTTAATGTCCCTGGGATGGGTCCCTCCAGCCTTGGGTGTCCTCCTGGGGTGGGCAAGGGTGACAGGGGGTGTCCCTGGGGGTATGGGGGTGCACCTCTGGGCTCCTTCAGAGCCCACAGGTCCCTTAACGCCTGCCTTTTGCAGGCGCTAAAAAACAGCGCAAAAGCGTCCGTACGTCATTTTTTTGGACCCGCCCACTCCCAGGCGTGAATTTTGCCCGGGAGTATAAATCCGACGCACATGCCTCAGAGTCGATTTTTTAGACGGGAACGCCTACCTTGCATATAATTAACGCAAAGTAGGTGTCCACGCTAAAAAAATTACGCTAACTCCATGGACTTTGGCGCTAGACACGTCTAACGCCAAAGTATAAATATGGAGTTAGTTTTGCGTCGAAATTGCGTAAAAAAAAATGACGCAATTCCGGCGCAAACGGAGTATAAATATGCCCCTAAGTCTTCTTCCCACTATTCCCAATCGCCCCGTTCCTCACCTCGCTTGATCATCCCAATATTCTGTGCTACAATAGAATATGGAATTTTGGAAAATCGAGAGCTGGACCATTTTTGAGCATCAACCTGATCCAGAGGTGTTCATCCGGCTGACACTTCTGGTGTCCTGTGACCCTCATACTACAGACCATGAAAATGTTGACTCTCATGATAGCAAGGCAGGGCAGTCCAAGGCTTACTCAGTGAGAATCTGTAGCTCGAAACTCCAAACTCAGTGTCACAATAAATAACAATTAATCATTCTCCAGTTAGTGCTTTTTGTTTAAAGTACTTTAATACAGAGAAAAATAAATGCTACACACAAAATAATTACATATATATATATATATATATATATATATATATATATATATATATATATATATATAATAATGGCAGGTAAAACAAACAATAAGAACAACCCCCCAAAAGGGCTCCTAAATTGCATGCAGTGTTCAATTTGTAAAGACCACAATCATCCAATAACCTTCCAAATGCAGGCCCGACCACCTATGTCTAAGCCACCTTTGATAGTTTGTGCGACACCAGGCCCTAACCCATAAAATATCAAGAAACAGGGTCCTGATTTATGAAAAATATAGTCAGACATTTTGGTTTTTCAATGGGTGTTCACAACATATTTAATGTTATATATTTACTTTTACTGTATTTACTGTATTTTACTAATTTGGTTTGGGATTTTTTTTTTTTGCATTTTGGCTTCCTTACTGTTTTGATACTGCATAAATATTTTACACCTTTCCCTAAACTAAGCCTGTTAGCTCTGTGCTGTAGCAAGCAGGGGCAGGCGCTCAGATTATTTAGTGACTTTGAGGGTTCAACACGACAAGGGTTGTGAATATTACTTAAGATGGGTATTCATCAACTCCAGATAATTATCCAGTTTCTTACAATTACATTTTAAAGGAAAATACTATGGGCTTCATTTACAAGAAACTGGTGCATCGGAATCGATGCACCAATTTTCTTGCACCAGCATGGGAGCCCCTATCAACGCCATGGTAGCACTGTATTTATGATACAGCACTCGATGGCGCATGTTTCCACAGATGCTTCAGAAATTCTGAGGCATCTGCTGCGCTAAACTGATGCATTGCTGGACTAGCGTAAAAAAATGATGCTGCTCCAGCAATGCATGGAAGGCCCTCATGGTAAAGAGCCCTGCATCAGTTTAATGCCTGCTCTGAGCAGGCGTTAAGTTTTTGAGTCAGTGAAGTCACAGAACGACGCAGTGAAATGTAGTAAATTTCACTACACCAGTTCTGCGTGGCTTTTAACGTGGGAACGCCTACCCTGCATACATTATACCTGCCGTAGGTATAATGTGGTGCAGGGCTTTACAATGGTCCCATTGTGCCAGTTGGTAAATGTGGCACATGGTAGTGTACTGATTGCGCCACTGCAGTGCAAAAATAAAGTGATGTTACAGCAGTGTTAGGGGCTTGTAAATAAGTCCCTATTTTTTTTCAGAAAAGGTTTCTCCTGAAAAATTGAGTTTCATTGCACAGAATGGAAAGTGGCATTTGATGGAATGATATGTGCATCTTCTGCAAGTGATATGCTGACAATTTCAAAAGGTTGCAATTCCAAAACAAATTAAAGTTAATATTTGAATGATAATTGAACCTGGGATGGGTGACTTAGGCCTTCATTATGAGTTTGGGGGTCACCGGATCACCACGCTGGTGGTCACACAGCTACCAGGCCGGCGATGCAGACCGCCATATCACGACCACAGCGGTGATCCAACCGCAACACAGCCAAGACACCACCAGTACCGCCAGTGTGGTTGGACTGTTGCCGATGGGGATAGCCATCTCCAGGCCGTCGGGGGCTGATTCACCGCCCACCATATTATAAGTCAGCCGATGCCAGGATTTCCGGGGCGGTGCCACCGCCACAAAAAGCCTGGCAGAAACCAAAACTATAAAAGGAGACACTCACCTCCAGGTACACAGACGTATCCGCAGCCACCATGGCAAATGAACTGCAAGTCTTCCCAGCATTGTATCTCGCCATACACTTTCAGGACCAGCGACAATGATGAAGAAGACAACCATAATTTCCCCCACCAAGCACACACTGGAGAGAAATGCAGCATTACACACCCACACACAACACACTCACCTGGCACGGACAGCGAAGGCTACACACACACACGCAAACAAACTTACCGTAGCAGCACACACATCTACACGCACACACAAAAGACACAAACTCAAAAGCCAAATACACACACCATGCCAAACAGACATGTGCCATAAACACACAGCACAACGCACTCGCACACCACCAGCACAGTCATACACACCAATATACAACACCCCACAATCACACAACTACAACATCACAAACACACAAACACATTCATAGCCAGCCACATAGAGAAACACCACACAACCACACAAACAAAAAGCTGCACATAGCAAGAACACACAATCAATATCACCGAACAGACATCCAAACAATGACACAGGTGAGATGCCACATACAACCAACATACAAAGGAATTCACAGATGCAGTACTACACACATGGACTCACACACCACTACCATACAATGCCACAAGCCAGCATACAAACACATCACAACATGCACATGTCACAAGTCATCTACCCAGCGAATGCAACAACACAGACACAACCCATACACAAACAACACACACAGGTCAAGGGAGGCAAGGAAAACTCTCTAAGGGACACAGGGGCAATCTTATGAAACAGATTTAGGAGTGGAGGTAGAGGGAGTGGTTGTATGAGATGCAGGGCGAAAGAATGGAAGATGTGAGAGTGTATGTTGGGGTAGTGGCTGCAAGTGAGGTGGATGTGCTGCATGTGGTAGTGAAGGTGGTCGTGGTGAGTGTGGATGTGGTGTGAGGGGGTGTCTGCGTGACTGCTCTTGTGGTGTCTGAGGGTATGACAGGACGAGTGCAGGATCAGGGTGTGATGATGTAGTGACAGCAGGTGTGAGTGATGATGTGACTGTAAGGGAGGAGGTGGTGGGGGGACAGTATAGGAAGTGTCTGTTGTCATGTTTGCTGATGTGTCTTGTTTGTGTGCATGCTTGTGGTGTTCCTTATGGTGCCTCTGTCTATCTTTGCACACCTTGTCTGTTGTAGTAGGTGAAGGGAGAGGGGTCTTGGATTGGAAACAGGTAGCTGGAGGGGGGACGAAAGATGAAGGGACACTAGCTGCCATCAAAGAGGAGGTCAGAGTCTGAACTGATCTCTGTAGGCCGGCCAAGGCACCATGAATGCCTTCCAGGTATGCATTGGTCTGCTGCATCTGCACACAGACATGGATCTCAGGAGGTCAATAGCCTCCTCACTGAGGGCAGCTGGGCTGAATTGGGCATAGGTGCCTGTGGCCTGTGGCGAAGGAGACGCCTACCCCCCTGGGTGAGCGGGCAAGGGCAACTGGGTGAGAAGCAATAGGGAGGGCGGTGCTGGTAAGGGGGGTGGCGGACAAGGATGACACTGGACTGGTCCCAGATGGGTCCACCACTGCCAGGGAGCCACCATAGGAGGAGGAATCCGAAGATGATGTTCTAGCTCTTCCAGTCTCCCCTGTGATGCTCTCCTTGCCCCCCTTCCCACTGGTCCCCTCAGCATCAGTGGACTCTGCCTCCTGGGTCCTGTGAGATGCATCTTTCCCACTCGTCAGTGCCCCTTCTCCTTCGCCAGATGATGCTAATGCACACATAGACAGAGGTTGAGAGAGGAGGAGGTTGGGAGAAGAAGAAAGGGAGGAAAGGGTCAAGACCTACCCATCTTGTACACATACCAACAAAATATCTACTCTCCCGGCAGTGACGAATAGTGGCAATAATACAAATGCTATAAAGATAGTTCAGGTAGCCATAACCAATTATGTAACTTAGTACCTCACTTCTTCACCCAAGAGACAATATTGAACATACTAGGTATGTGTGTAATATATTTTATACAGATGTCCTTTTGTATTGCAATGAATCCTCTGTCAATGTACAATACACACACTTGTAATAATCCAAATACAGACTTAATAGGATTACTTTAGCTGAGTTAAGTAGACTCTGGAATAGAGAATGAAGGTTGTAGAATGTCTCAACATTGAAGTTTGTCTTTAATTGCAGTAGACAATCTGATACAGCACTACCACATCAATGCTTGCATGGCTTTACAAAGCTAATGCACATCACTGCAACACAATTGGTGTGACAACCATGACTGTATACTCCTCTAATTCCATTAGACCTTGTCAATACCTAAGTCTTGTAAGGGACACAGTAGGAAACCATACAAATGTCACCTAGAAGTCTGCACTTAACCCCTTGAGGATGCTCTGCTGCCCTCAAGTGGCCATCTAACTTGGGTTAGGCCACTGCCAGTATGTGGGCCATTGGGGAGTCAGGGTCCGATGGGCACCCCTTTCTCATTGGGAGGCTGTCCACAACTGGGCATCTCTGGTCTTCTGGGCCCAGCGTCTCAGGTCCTCCCACCACTTCCTCCAGTGGGTGCTCCACCAGTTATGGACCCCAGGGTCCACACTTTGGTGATTAGCAAACTATTCCACCTTTCAGGCATCCCATTTCGATGTGCACACACTTTTGGCCTCAAATACCACCTGAGATGTAAGTAATCATATGTTGTACTGACCTGTTTATCTGGAGCCCCAAATAACTGTCCATACAGGAGTAGGACCCCTGCCACCAGTTTTTCCACTTCATCTGGACTGAAGGCTGGGGCTCTATCCCCTTACAGTACGTACCATTGTGGCTCCAAGGTACAAAACACAGCAGCTCACGCAGTGGACGTCTTTCTTGCTTGAGTGTCAGGAGTCGAATGAGCTGGGTTGTACAAAATGGCAGTTACGGCTGCCGTGGTCATGACCGCTGCTGCCAGCAGTGATCATCATTGGCTCCAGTTTCCCATACACATCAATGTTAACCAACAGGGAGTTGCACGGCGGTTCCAACCGCCTTCTTCAATGACGACTCCAGGAGGCGGAATGAGGTCACTTCCACCAGTCCTCTGCATGCAGGACAGGCTGCTGCCATTTTACATGTTTATATAAATTTTCTGTGATCCCACTGCGTAATTACTTTAATATTTGCACAATGTGCTTAATGTAATGTGTCAACTCATTGAAACTCACATATGAAGTGGGTGTCAGCTGGCAATACTTCAGGTGTATGTTTACATCCGTGTAAGCACATTCCGTAACGTGTACCATATGGGAAACTATTGTTTGTTCATGACTTTATTTACTCTACACATCCCTCTCTCACAAGGATGGCAATATAAGGTACTGCCATTATGTCTGGGTAGGGATGGCGTGTGGATTAATGTTTCCATCTGGAACATGCCTGACAACTTACCGGGCCAATCCTTGCTGATTGTCCTATGATGTTTATGGGTCACAACACTGTAAGAAATGTACTGAGTACTGTTTGTCCCCCTGCCTAGATATCGCTAAATCAGAGTGATGAGAAATGCACCAGTCTACTGGCCCCTAGTAGACCTAGAAACCATGGAAGAGAGGCACATTATGATGACATATCGACTGAATCGTCTCACCATCAGGGAACTGGTTACCCTGTTGAAGCCAGACCTCGTGCCAGCCTTAAGGAATCCCCATGCTATCCCTCCAACAATCAAGGTGTTGTCTGTCCTGCATTTCTTGGCTAGTGGCTTGTTTCAGGTGACTGTGGGACTGGCTTCTGGGTTATCACAGCCAATTTTCATTGTAGTGTTACAGGATGTGCTGTATGCCCTACTACAGCATATGGAGAGGTAACTAAGGGTCCCACAATGACCAGAACTGAAGGCTGCATTTTACAACATTGCTCACGTGCTACATGTAATAGGGGCCTTTGATGGGACTCACATCTCTTTGGTACCTCCCAGGGCCAATGAACAGGTGTACAGAAACTGCAAGAGTACATATTCAATTAATGTTCAAATTGTGTGTCTTGCAGACCAATATATGTCACATGTGACTGTGAAATCCCCTGGTTCGGTACATGAGTCCTACAGCCTGAGGAACAACAGTGTTCCTGCACTGATGTTACATCTACAGCGAGAAAGGGTCATGCTGATTGATAAGTCTACTGCTGTTGATGTCAGCAGTATGCACTACCTCGCTACACAGTTAGCTCTATGCCTATCACAGTTCCATAATGTACTGTTCCCATGTCTATACAGGTGAATCCCGATACCCCAAACTGCCCTGGCTTCTGACTCCAGTTAGATATCCAACAACAGATGGGGAGAACAGGTACAGTGATGCACACAGCTGGACGAGGCGCGTCATAGAGAGGACTTTTGGCCTAATGAAAGTACGATTTTGTTGCCTCCAACTGTATGGTGGTGCCCTACAGTACTGACCAGGGAAGGTCTGGAAGATCGTTGTTGCATGCTGCATGCTGCATAATCTAGCCCTCACAAGGCACATTCCACTGTTGGAGGATGGGGACAATAATGCAGGAGCTGCAGCTGAGGCTAGTTAACCTGGTACTGACGAGGAGGGGCAGACGGGGAGGAGGCAGCTGACAACAGGACTGACCTAATTCGACAATACTTTCAATGATTCTTAGGTATGTGTGGCCTGATGTTTGATGAACAGTCAAACCCTGCATTGGAGATGTAATTTTGTCCATCAATGTTGTATGCATCAAGGTGTATGAGGAGACTGCTGCCTTCCATCTTTCTTTTCAATCCTGAAGGGATGCTACCTTAACATGAGGGAAGTGTAAATACAATGCTACCATTTACATGTGATAAATACTGGTGCCATTACATCTCATCCTCATACATGTACACAAGTTGTATGGTCCCAAGTCTGAATTTATGAGACAATGGAATGTACACATCTGTGAATTGTCCTGTGCAACAGACCTATCATTTTGTACTCTGAGCTGCTGTCTATCATCTACCTGTTATTGACAATGCAAGGTGGTGTGCTGTTGTGGATGTCACCTATATCGATTGATACTATACCTTTGCATGTGTGTGACTGACAGTCGTAGCCTGTAGATATGTGGTGTCCTACCCACTGCAGCATGTATCCTGTGTATGTGATATACTGTTGTATGTGAATTATAATGACGTACATAAGTTAATTAATTTTAACCTTTTCCCCACTTTGGTTGCTAACCAGGTCACATGTGTTTACACTCTGTTTCCTGACATGACTATTGGCACCCTTGCCATTGGATGTTACTACCATATGGATGTACTGACACACCTGCTGGAATTCATGCTACATCTGTCACTCTGACAAACTTGTTGTACAGATATGTGTACATGATTACTGTTTGTTACCTAAGATATCACTTTAAACAATGAAGTCACATAGGCCACTACTTCTTTTCTTCGTTTATTTTGTATTTCACATCACAGTTCTGAGGAGCGGGGTCATGGTTTCTGAAATCATCAGAGTGGGTGGCCCAGCTGTTAGTTCCACGGGTCCAGTATCCATGACCCTGGGGATAATGGGGTTTGCCATTGGACAGTCAACAGGATCTATCTATGGAACACAAATGAGCATGTTCATGAGAGGGATCACTTCCTGGTGGTGTGTTTGGTCTTGGCCTCAGGCCCAGCAGGATGTGTGGATGGACAACCTCTTTGGGGGGGGGGTTCCTCAGCTGCAGAGACAGGGGTGCTAGTGGCCTGTAGGTCCTGTTGCTGGGCCTCCATTCCAGTAGCTGGGGCAGATGTTGAGGGTATAGGTGTTGTAAGGCTACTGGATGAGGCCTGCTGTTGGGTGAAGGAGACATGCTAGATTCTTGTTAGATCAGTGAGTACCCCTAAAATGGAGACCATGGTGGCATTGTGTGCCTGCCACTGCTGCATAGCCTCCTGATGGTATTCCCTCTACAGCCTCTGGTTCTCCTGCAAGGTGGTCAGTATCCGGTCCACATGTCCTGAGATTGCTGGTAGGCTCCCAGGACTCTGGAGGTGGCACCCTGGCCAGTCGTGTGTTGTTGCTGCCTCATCCCTTGGCCCATAGTTGCCCTCCCACTGTCCCTTCCCCAAGTGCCTGTGCCCCCTCCCACTGACACCAGTACCTTCATTGTCTTGGGTTAGGGGTTTTGACTCCGGTCCCTGTACTGTGGAGCACACTGATGAATCATCTGTCCTTGGGACACAGGTTTGGACAGGTGGACTCTGCTGTGGTGTAGGTGCCGCAAGGGAGGGGGCTTCAATTCTGGGCAGGGTGAGGCTGGTGGTAATAGACTGACCAGTTATGCCTGGTGGTCCAGGTAAGTAGTCTCTTTCCAGACATCCAGGGCATTGTTCCTCTATTTGACCTACTTTCAGGGGCTGGCTTCAGTCTCTGGCATTCTTTGCTGTGTGGCAGTACTAGGGATACCTGTGGAGTGAAAAGTGTATTACATAATGGTATAGCAGTTGTGGTACACATGGTTGTTTACTATCATTGACTGCAATTGATGACCAGTAATGTTATTGACAGCTTCTTGACAACTGCTAGTTTTTGGGTCTGTTTGAAGTTGCTATTGTAATTGTTTACTATTTAGTTGATGAAGGTCTTGACTGCTGTCATTGCCACGTACTGATGTGCACTCTAAGGTGGTCATTCCAACCTCGGCGGTAAAAGGCGCTTACCGCCGTTCAGAAGACCGCCATAACACCACCGAAGGCCGCGGTAAACCGCCACGGTCATTCTGACCCACAACAGGCAAACCGCCAAAATACAGACATCCACAAAAGTCCGCCACACCAAAGGGCAGCGAGAAACTGGCGATGACCAAACCTCCACCGTCACGCCAACAGAAATACGCCCACACTATCACGACACATGAATCCACGCGGCGGTCTTTCAACCGCGGTATTCCATTTGCGGTACACACCGCCGCGCTCAAAATACACACACACTTACAAAATACAACCACATTGGACAATTCAAAATACACACACCAGAGACACATACACACACCACTCCCACACACCCAATTAAATATAAAAAACACACTCACATCACCCACAAACCTCCACTCCTAGAGATTCGTGAACACACACCGACAAAAGACATCCGAGCACCCAGACGCCCAATTCACTGTCACCCAGCAATATTTGCACGCACTTCACACAACACAACAATACACATCACCACACTTAGCACCACACAATCCACCCTACACATCACCCACACCACCCCATGGCACCGCAAAGACACCCCAGGTTCTCTGATGATGAACTCAGGGTCATGGTGGAGGAAATTGTACGAGTAGAGCCACAGCTGTTCGGGGCACAGGTGCAGCACACCACCATTGCCAGGAAGATGGAGCTATGGAGCAGAATAGTGGACAGGGTCAATGCTGTGGGACAGCACCCAAGAAATCGGGACAACATCAGGAAGAGGTGGAACGACCTACGGGGGAAGGTGCGTTCCATGGTATCCAGGCACAACATCGCGGTGCAGCGGACTGGCGGCGGACCCCCACCTCCTCCCCCTGAATTTACAACATGGGAGGAGCAAGTCTTGAACATCCTGCATCCTGAGGGCCTCGCTGGAGTAGGCGGAGGAATGGACTCTGGTAAGGCAAATCTTAACTACTACTTCCCCCCACCCCACCTGCATGCTAACTCATACCCCCACCCTCACCCTCACCCTCACCCCCATCACATCCTACTCCTTGCAACTGTCTCACCATCACAACCCACCCATCCCAACACCTAGCCCTGCATGCGTCCACAAAGCGTGGACACCCATCACCTAAACATGCCCACTGCACATACACATACAACCCCCCCCCAACCACTGTCACAACAGCCCCCACAAAGGAATGCCAGCACTGGGGTACACCCATTGCGCGCTATGACACACACAGAAGCAATAACCATACTTTTATACCCCTGCAGGACCCCAACGCCACATCACCGCGCAGGAGGGTCCACAAATGTCCACTCCACCCCCAGAAGAGGCCCACAGTGATGACAGCAGCTCTGTCTCCCTGGATCTAGATGACCAGCCCGGTCCATCGGGGACCTCGGGACAGTCGGTTCCCCTCACACAGCCACAGGCCACAGTAGACCTTCCCCCCTCTGGGAACACCAGCACAGCACCCACCCAGCGGGCCCATACCTCTGTCCCCAGGACACGTCAATCAGCAGTGTGTCCACCACTACAGGGAACCCAGGCTAACCCACCACCCCAACAACAACAGGGACCTGGGAGCAATGGTAGTGGGCACACGGTCCAGGGGACAGAGGCCCAGGGAAACAGGGGAACTGTGAGGGCTGCTGTGCGACAGGGGGGGGACAGGCCCAGTGAACCCACCCTCCACGAGGCCCTCTCCTCCATCATGGGAGCATACCACCGCTCCCAGGAGACGATGGCGACGGTCCTGGCCAGGTTTCAGGAGATCCAGCTTCTGCAGGAGCAACAGTATATGGGGTTCAGGGAGGAACTAAGAAACATCAGTTCCACCATGGGTACCATCGTAGTGGCCCTGAATGAGGTAGTCACGACATTGCGGGACACTGTGGCACCTCGAAGGGCCCCTGACACTAGTATGCACCAAGAACTGCCTACCACCTCCGCCGGCGCTAGTGGACAGGAGGCCCCGACACAAGACCAACAGGCCACCAGAACCCCACCCCCTGCAGAAGGAGAACCACCCCGCAAGCTGGCCCTGAGATCCAGGAAGAAGACAGAGTAAGATGTCAAGACCCCCGCCAGCAAAGGATACCGCCCTGATTGTCATCCCACTGTCCCACATTGTCATCCTGTCCAACCTTAAACTGCACCTGCTCCACTTCCCACAGGCATTTGGACAATGCACCTGTGAAACTGATAGTCTGGACTCTGCCATGGACAATCCTCCACCATCACCCCTCACCGATTTGCAATCACCCATCCAATTTAGAGCACTTGAATAAAAACACTT
This sequence comes from Pleurodeles waltl, assembly GCF_031143425.1. Lineage (NCBI taxonomy): Eukaryota > Metazoa > Chordata > Amphibia > Caudata > Salamandridae > Pleurodeles > Pleurodeles waltl. Next base: position 921,886,684 of record NC_090447.1, read on the forward strand.
ATTGCACAAAACAATCTGGAGTCTGGCTGTGATTTAGAACAAATGTATTAGACATGACCGAGCCAAAATGTCCATTCACATTGTGATGCTAACAAACCGCTGTCACACAGCTGTAGTCCATGGGGAAACAAAGCAGATGTCACGCAGTGGGGCCCACATCTCTGAAAACGGAAGGGAAAGTCACAACACAGTTACCATACACTGGGGGAAAAAGTCAGACAGTAGAGAGGTAGGAGTCATTAAGTAAATGTAATATGCCGGTGTCTACTCTTGCCTGTGTGTCACTGAAAATACTGCTGTATTACTGTGTTCCTGTTTCTCTATGTCGTCCTCTTCGGCTTCCTCCTCTTCACTCTCCACAGGCTCCACAGCTGGCTGCTACAACTCCACCATCTGGACCATCCTCCTGCAGAAAAGGCACCTGGCGGCGCAAAGCCAGGTTGTGAAGCATACAGCAGGCCACGATGATCTGGCACACCTTCTTTGGTGAGTACATTAGGGATCCACCTGTCATATGGAGGCACCTGAACCTGGCCTTCAGGAGGCCAAAGGTTCGCTCGATCACCCTCCTAGTCCGCCCATTGGCCTCATTGTACCGTTCCTCTGCCCTTGTCCTGGGATTCCTCAATGGGGTCAGTAGCCAGGACAGGTTGGGGTAACCAGAGTCCCCTAATAGCCACACCCGGTGCCTCTGGAGTTTACCCATCACATACGGGATGCTGCTATTCCGCAGGATGTAGGCGTCATGCACTGACCCAGGGAACTTGGCATTAACATGGGAGATGTACTGGTCAGCCAAGCACACCATCTGTACATTCATGGAATGATAACTCTTCTGGTTCCTGTACACCTGTTCACTCCTGCTGGGGGGGACCAAAGCAACATGTGTCCCATCAATGGCACCTATGATGTTGGGGATATGTCCAAGGGCATAGAAATCACCCTTCACTGTAGGCAAATCCCCCACCTCAGGGAAAACAATGTAGCTCTGCATGTGTTTCAGCAGGGCAGACAACCTCTCTGGACAACACCTTGGAAAACATAGGCTGGGACATCCCTGATGATATGGCCACTGTTGTTTGAAATTACCCACTTGCTAAGAAATGGATTACTGACAGCACCTGCACTAGAGGGGGGATCCCTGTGGGTTGGCGGATGGGTGACATCAGGTCTGGCTCCAGCTGGGCACACAGTTCATGTATAGTGGCTCGGTGAAGCCTGTATGTCAGTATGACATGTCGTTCCTCCATTGTCGACAGGTCCACCAGCGGTCTGTACACGGGAAGATTCCTCCATCTCCTCGCATGTCCCAGCGGACGGTGCCTATGAAGGACAACAGCGAGCACAGAGTCAAGCAACCCACAGGTACGTAACCACAGCTTGCACATAACACGATTCCCAATGCATTGAATGGCTTGTATGAGTGTTGGTGCATGGCCTAGGTATGCGTGACACAGTTGGTAATTAGGCCATGTGGGCCCTTGAAATGGCGGCTGCCTGACCTGTCAATGCGCTGGCGTGGCACACCGTGGCGGTAGGCGGTCGAAGACCGCGGCGCTAAGCCGCATTGGTTAACATTGAACCCTATGGGTTTCAGGAGCCAATGACGATGTGCGCCGGCGGTCGCAGTACGCACCGCCGCGGTACGCACTGCCGCGGGCGTGACCGCCATTTTCTATCTGCTTAATCACTCGATACCTGATCTTCGACAGGAGAGGACCTACACTGCAAGTGCTGCTGTGACCTCGGTCTGGAAGAGACAATGGCTCATGCGACTGGGGAAAGGGCCCCTGCCTTCACTGCGGAGGAGTTGGAGAAACTTGTGGATGGGGTCCTCCCCCAGCATGCGCTACTCTATGGTCCTCCAGACCAACAGGTAAGTACACTGGGACCATGCTTAGTGGGCAATGCCTGGGTTGAGTGGGGTGGATGAAAGATGGTGGGGAGGGGAGCGATTGAGGCATGCATCAAACGACAGATGAGAGCATGTGCCACATGGCAAGGGTGGGGATGTGGGGGCCACTCACATCGAGCATACAGAAGTTGATGACAATTTTTCTCTCCCTGTACATGTCACATAGGTCAGCGCCCACCAGAAAGTCGCGATTTGGCGTGCCATCGCCAAGGACGTCCGGACCCTGGGGGTCCACAACAGACGGGGCACCCACTGCCGGAAGAGGTGGGAGGACATCCGACGCTGGAGCAGGAAGACGGCGGAGGCTCAGCTGGGGATGGCCTCCCAACGTAGGAGGGGTGCCAGTCGTCATTTGACCCCCCTGATGTCCCGGATCCTGGCAGTGGCCTACCCCGATTTGGATGGGCGCGTGAGGACATCACAGCAGACACAAGGGGGTGAGTACAAATACATTCTGCTGACTTTGCGCGCAGTGGAGGTGTCTGGGTGGGGGAGAAGGGCTGTGGGTATCCCTAGGCCAGGGCGAATTCTGTAGGCTAGGCCCCTCCGTAAGGCATGGCCCTGTGCCCCCGCGCCCCACCTCTGTAGGGTGCCAAGTACAGGTATCCATGGCCCTGTGTCATCTATGTGTGCAGTTGTCTTCCATAGGCTTGTAGGCCATGTCCCACGGATTGCGTAGTGGACCCCAAGTGCGCAGCGTAGTGCAGGGGGCTTCTGTGTCTGTCTTGTCCGCCAACGGTAGCGGTAATCCATGCACTCAACATGTCTTTATTTCTCCTCCCCCCCTTTTTTGTGGTCTTCCTGTTCATGTGTGCATTAGCATCATCAGGCGGAGGAGAAGTGGCATCGGAGCACGAGGGAGCTGCATCTCACATGGCCATGGCGGGCCATGCAACTGACTCGGATTTCATCAGTGAGACGGAGGGCGAGGGGAGCTCCACAGCGGGGACTCGTGCTGATGTCAGTGACAGCGACTCGTCCTCTGAAGGGAGCTCCCTTGTGGTGGCGGCAACATCCGTGCCCCCGCAACAACAGGTACAGCCGCCACCCAGCGCACCAGCACCGGCCTCCCAGCAGCCCCTCAGCGTTTGCCCCGTGCCCGCTCACCCAGGAAGGTGGGCATCTCCTTCGCCCCAGGCACCTCAGGCCCTGCCCCTGTCACCCCTGCTGCCCTCAGTGAGGAGGTCATTGACCTCCTAAGGACCATAATTGGGCAGTCTACCCTTTTGAATGCCATCCAGGGTGTACAAAGAGAGGTGCACCAGAGTAATGCATACCTGGAGGGCATTCATTCGGGTCAGGCTGCCTATCAGCGATCGTTCAACGCTCTGGCCTCAGCACTGACGGCAGCAATTGTCCCTGTCTCTAGCCTCCCCCCTCCAACTTCCTCCACCCAGACCCAATCCCCTGTACCTCTGCCTATCCCAGACACACCTACAGACCAGCCTGCACACACCTCAACACCCAAGGGAAGCTCATCCAGACATAAGCACCACACATCACACAAACATTCACACAAGCAACATCCACATGCAGACATACCAACAGCCACTGCCTCCACTGTGTCCCCCTCCTCCTCGTCTCCCTCCTCCCTCCCTGTGACGTCTCCACTCACACTTGCATGCACAACATCTTCAGCCACTACGTCCATCACCAGCACACCCACCAGAACACTCCGCACACGTGCAGTCACCACCCCCACTACCATTTACACGTCCCCTGTGTCCTCTCCAAGTGTGTCTGTCACCCCCTCCTCCAAACTACACAAACGCAGGCAGCCACCCACCCAACAGCCATCCACCTCACGACAGCCTCCAGCCCAAGCACCTGCACCCAAAGACACCAGACTTCACACTCCTACAACCACATCCTCTTCCTCCACTCCCATACCCACTACACCTACCCGTCCCTCTCTTTCCAAATTGCTTTTCTTTTCCAAACTTGACCTCTTTCCTACAACTCCCCCACCCTGTCCATCTCATAAGACTCCAATCAGCACCTCAGCCACCACAAAACCGGGACCTGTGAAGACTGTTGTCCATGGACTGTGGAGTCCCCCACCCTCAAGGGCATCCAGTTCAGCTAGGAGCCAAGGCACGACCAGCCCACCACCGGAAAAGCATCCTAAGATTGCCAGTGCCCGGCGCGAGCGACCAAAGACCCCAGGGACAAAAATCCCTACATTGGCTCCGTCAGGAAGTCGGGTGCCACCTTGCACACCGCCAAAGGTGGGAAAGGGCCACAAGCGTGCAGGGAAGGGTGGGAAGGGCAGCATGCCCGACAAGTCCGGCAGCAGGCCAGCTGGCCAGGAGGGCCCCACCAGCCCTATCCCAGGTGTGCAGGAGGACACACACAGGCCCGGTACTGCAGCCCAGGAGGGCCCCGCAAGCCACGTCCCAGGTGGGCAGGAGGACACCCACAGGCCAAGAACTGCAGCCCAGGAGGGCCCCGCAAGCCACCAGACAGATGGGCAGGAAGGCCCCGCCAGCCACATGTCAGGTGGCGAGTGACATCCATGCCTGGGCCGGGTCCGCTGACCAGGACACTCATCTCAAGCACCGCTCCGCTGGGCACCCCGCGTCTCAAGCACCGCTGAACAGGGCCCTTCATCTCAAGCACCGCTCCGCTGGGCACCGCCGTCTCAAGAACCGCTGAACTGGGCCCTTCATCTCAAGCACCGCTGAACAGGGCACCGCCGTCTCAGGAACCGCTAAACTGGGCCCTTCATCTCAAGCACCGCTGAACAGGGCACCGCCGTCTCAAGCACCGCTGAACTGGGCCCTTCATCTTAAGCACCGCTGAACAGGGCACCGCCGTCTCAAGCACCGCTGAACAGGGCACCACCGTCTCAGGAACCGCTGAACTGGGCCCTTCATCTCAAGCACCGCTGAACAGGGCACCGCTGTCTCAAGCACCGCTGAACTGGGCCCTTCATCTCAAGCACCGCTAAACAGGGCACCGCCATCTCAAGCACCGCTGAACAGGGCACCGCTGTCTCAAGCACCGCTGAACAGGGCACCGCTGTCTCAAGCACTGCTGAACAGGGCACCGCTGTCTCAAGCACCGCTGAACAGGGCCCTTCATCTCAAGCACCGCTCCGCTGGGCACCACTGTCTAAAGAACCGCTGAACTGGGCCGTTCATCTCAAGCACCGCTGAACAGGGCCCTTCATTTCAAGCACCGCTCTGCTGGGCACCACCGTCTCAAGAACCGCTGAACTGGGCCCTTCATCTCAAGCACCGCTGAACAGGGCACCGCCGTCTCAGGAACCGCTAAACTGGGCCCTTCATCTCAAGCACCGCTGAACAGGGCACCGCCGTCTCAAGCACCGCTGAACTGGGCCCTTCATCTCAAGCACCGCTGAACAGGGCACCGCGTCTCAAGCACCGCTGAACAGGGCACCACTGTCTCAGGAACCGCTGAACTGGGCCCTTCATCTCAAGCACCGCTGAACAGGGCACCACCGTCTCAAGCACCGCTGAACTGGGCCCTTCATCTCAAGCACCGCTGAACAGGGCACCGCCGTCTCAAGCACCGCTGAACAGGGCACTGCCGTCTCAAGCACCGCTGAACAGGGCACCGCCGTCTCAAGCACCGCTGAACAGGGCACCGCCGTCTCAAGCACCGCTGAACAGGGCCCTTCATCTCAAGCACCTCTAAACAGGGCACCGCCGTCTCAAGCACCGCTGAACAGGGCACCGCTGTCTCAAGCACCGCTGAACAGGGCACCGCTGTCTCAAGCACTGCTGAACAGTGCACCGCTGTCTCAAGCACCGCTGAACAGGGCCCTTCATCTCAAGCACCGCTCCGCTGGGCACTGCTGTCTCAAGAACCGCTGAACTGGGCCGTTCATCTCAAGCACCGCTGAACTGGGCCCTTCATCTCAAGCACTGCTGAACAGGGCACCGCCGTCTCAAGCACCGCTGAACTGGGCCCTTCATCTCAAGCACCGCTGAACAGAGCACCGCCGTCTCAAGCACCGCTGAACTGGGCCCTTCATCTCAAGCACCTCTGAACAGGGCACCGCCGTCTCAAGCACCGCTGAACTGGGCCCTTCATCTCAAGCACCGCTGAACAGGGCACCGCCGTCTCAAGCACCGCTGAACAGGGCCCTTCATCTCAAGCACCGCTGAACAGGGCACCGCCGTCTCAGGCACCGCTGAACTGGGCCCTTCATCTCAAGCACCGCTGAACAGGGCCCTTCATCTCAAGCACCGCTCCGCTGGGCCCTTCATCTCAAGCACTGCTCCGCTGGGCACCGCCGTCTCAAGCACCGCTGAGCTGGGCCCTTCATCTCAAGCACCGCTGGCCCATTGGCGGAAGGGGCAGGCCCGCATCTGTGTCAGGCAGGGCTGCACGAAGCACTCTGGGCACTAGTCCCCTTCCAGTACCAGTGGAGACTGTTTTCCACTTGAGAGACTGTGGCTTTGCACTCCCCAGGATGTCACAGTGGGCAACCCACCCACTGTAGAGACTTGAGAGACTGTGGCTTTGCACTCCCCAGGAGATGGCACAGTGGGCACCCCACCCACTGTAGAGACTTGAGAGACTGTGGCTTTGCACTCCCCAGGATGGCACAGTGGGCAACCCACCCACTGTAGAGACTTGTGAGACTGTGGCTTTGCACTCCCCAGGATGGCACAGTGGCCATGGAGGCCCCTCGTGGATCTGGCATCGTGGACTCATCTGGCTGAGGTGCCCCCTCTTCCCTTCCCCCTGAGGTGCCTGTAGTTTTCCTATCTGATGCCCCTGCAGTGTTCTCTCCGTTGGAGGCAGGTATCCTGTGTGGGCTTTGCCCATGTGTTTTGGCCCCATGGCCCACGAACAATGGCTGATAGACATATCGGACTGGACAATTTATGTATATAAAGTTATAGATGTGTGATATATTTTATACTCAGTTTTACAATATAATTCTATATTTATAATCATTTCCTTTTTCCTTTGCATTCTTCCGGGGGGTTTGGGGGTGTAACTGTAATGTGTTGCTATGCATTGATGTATGTGTGTTGTAGTGGTTGAGGGTGAGGGTGGGTGTGTCGCATATGTGTGTCCCCGTAATTATTTGCCTCCCCCTCCTCTGTGTCGTAGGTGCAATACTCACTGTTGTCTTCTGCGCCGGCGTTCGTGCTCCTGGTAGAGGAGCAGGAAGACAATGGCTGGTAGGATGTGTAGTTCGGGTTCCATGCTGTCCAGATTCCTCGTGGGGTGTATGGAGGTGAGCGTTTTCCGTTTGAAATGGCTGTTTCCGCCGTGTTTTTATCGGCGGGGCTACCGCCCCGGAAAAAGTGGCGGATTGGTGGGTTGTGATAGGGTGGGCGGTACATTGTCTCCCGCCTGTCTGTTGGCGGTGACCGCCGCGATGTTTGTTTGTCCCGCCATGGCGGGCGTTGTGTTAAAGTGGCGGTCTCTGTTGGCGGTTTCCGCCAGGGTCGGAATTGCATTTTTTTTACCGCCAGCCTGTTGGCGGTTTGCCTGCCGCTTTAACACCGACCGCCAGGGTTGGAATGACCCCCTAAATGTCTTGATTGTGAAGAGGTGTGACATAGTTATATGTGCAGTTGTCTAAATGTGGAGTGGAATTAGCAGTTATACAATGGTCGGGAGTGTTGCATTGTGGTAGTTGTAGTACTTGCTGCAGTGTGAGAAATGCATGCACTGTGTTGGCCAGTGTGGGAATGGTGTTAGTGGGGAGCACATGGCATGCAAGGGAGTATATTCGGTTCAGGGTGGATTGGTGTAGGTAAGGCTGGTGTGTGGGGTCGACAGGGTGGTGCGGGTACACTCTGTGTAGCAGTACATAATGCCCGGGACGTGTTGTTGCCTTACTAGAGTACAGTCTTCCTGGTATTCCTGTCAGGCCCTCTGGATGTAGGATGGCCAAAACCTTCTCCTCCCACGATGTGAGCTCTAGGGGAGGAGCTGGGGGCCCACCAGCAGTCTTCATCATGGCAATTTGGTATCATGAGGCCATGGACTGTACCTTCCCCCGTAGGTCAATCCGCCTCTTCCTGATGTCATCCCTTGTCTGTGGATGGTTTCCCACTGCGTTCACCCTGTTGATGATCCTCTGCCATAACTCAGTTTTCCAGGCTATGGATGTCTGCTTGTCCTGTGCTCCACGAAGTGATGGCTCCACTCTGATGATTTTGTAGACCATGACCCTCAACTCCTCTTTTGTGAATCGTGGGCATTTTTGTGGTGCCATGGTGGTTGTGTTGCGGGTGGTGGGGTGTGTGATATGCAGGGAGGCTGGGTGCGCTGTTTGTTGGGGTGAGGCTGTGTGCTAAGGTGTGCATGCGGTTTGTGGTGTTTGTATGCAGTGGTGATGTGTTTGTTGTGTTGCTGATGCAAAGGATTGTGGGTGTGTGTAGGGATGTGTTATATAGTGTTGTGTTCCGGTGTGTATGATGTGTGTATGTGTATCAGGTGTGGGGTATTCGTATTGTTCAGTGGGGTGTTGTGTTCTTGTGGAGGTGTGTTTTTGACTGCAGTGGTTCGGACCACCAACGGATTACAGCCGTGTAAAGACCGCAGTACTGATTTGTGAGTCATAATTTCGAGGGCGGGAAGTTTTTGGCGTGGCAGTGCTGGCAGTGAAAACGTCTCTCTCCCGCCATCGGTCAGGCTGACAATTTTGGATTTTTTACTGTTTTTTGGTGGTGTTCTGTTGGTGACTCGTAATTCAGAAGCCAAACTGCCAATGTCATAATATGGAGGAAAGTACTGCCAGCCTGTTGGCAGTACTTTCCTTCATATTACCGCTGACTACCGGGGCCGTAATGACCCCTTAGTCCTGACCCTGCTTTCCATGGGAACAAGCCAGCCCAAACTGCCAGGCCAGGACCTCCCTGGATTGGAAACAAGCATCAGCCAGGCTGACTTGAATTTGGTGGCATAGCAAGAATGGGACCTATTTCTAGCATACCCTCCCTGCTTATGGCGACGAATGTAAAAACAACAGATAAAGGATGGACTGTTGAATAATGTCAAACATTCACCTCCAGTTACAGATCCCATGGGGAGTGGGGTCATGACTGATTTTCATGTGGCTGGGTCCAAATTGGGGTGGCATAGTAGGCAAAACAATGATGGCTTTAGGCCAAGATCTCTGACTTGGTGTGAATGTTTGATATTTTTCAGCATCCTGTCTGTCTTCTGTTCTTTTTGCATTTGTCACCCTTAGTGCGTCAGGTATGCCCAGACATAGGTCTCAGGCTCACTGAGCCACTGTTTTCAGGCTAACCTGGCTGATGAGGAGATATGGTCCGAAAATGGTTCCAAGATGCTTGTTTAAGGGTCCAAAGAGGATCTGGCCTGGCAGTTCAGGCTAGACTGTTCCATCCGTCAACTGCTCTTTTTGCATTTTTTACATTTTGAATGTTGTGTCATATGACTGGGTGTAATTGGCAGCTGGACTTTGCTTATTCCTCCAAGGCAACAACACAATAGAGTGATTAGGAGTGACTAGAAAGGACATCGCTGTCAAGAAGGGGGGAGAACTCTGCACAGTCCCACTTGCAAAGGAATAGGCTGTGCTCTGTCTTCACACAAATGATGTGTCACCCCTGCATTGATCGAGGGATAGCAGGAAACTTCAAGCATTTTAAAGGGAATTCTCTAGATACTTCTCCTACTTCAAAGCAGGCACCAGGCATTCCTGTGGAAGAGCTCGCAATTACTTATGAAAAACTGCTTTGCTTCACTGGAAGGACTCCTTTGCTGCCTGAAGCCTGCCTTGAACCCTTAGAGGCCTGTATTTCTGCTTGAGCCCTGTTCTACTGCTTATCCCAGGACTACCAGTGTGACTCTAAGGACTAGTGGTGTGATCACAGTCTCAGGGACACAAAAAGCTTCAACAAGCTTTAACCTGCACCTGGACCCAGCCTGAGTTAACCCTAACCCTGAAGTGATGCCCGTTGACTCCTGGACCCTTGGTGGTGGTGTTGAAGGTGCCCAGATTGCCACAATCTAGAACTTGCAAAACTTGGAAATTAGATTTTTTTGGATAGAAACTGATCTGAGTACTGAGAGGAGACCGAGATCAACCTGTTCATCTATCCGCCCAAGGGGCGTGACCTGTTGGCCTGACTTTGTGGCAGCTCCCGCTACAGTCTTCTACACAGAGGTAAATCCTGTTCAACTGTCCTTTACCAAAGGGGTATCCAGTCTCGGGGAACTCTCATCGTACAGCCTTCAGTTTTGTTCCACTGCAAATTTTCAGCTTCCAAAATTTAGATTCAGATGTTGACTGTAATGGTTACAACATCACCTTTATGACTGCAAGCCCGCCCGCAAGCACAATGGTCCGCCCACTATATTTAGATGTTGGATGTTTCATCCCATAGTCAAAAGATTGCATTTGAACTAGAGACTCTGCCAAGAAACACCTGCTGCGTCAACGGCAGGAAAGGGAAAAGGGGATGCCAGCAGGACCACAGCCATCCTTCATACTGTGTAGATTTAGGTGAGGCTAACTGCCAAGGAAAAAGTGGCCGTCTAAGCTCCATTCCTCAGTTGGCCGATTGTGGGCGGAAAGGGGGGAAATCTCAACTTTTACTGCTTCCCCTGTCTTTGATTGGACATGACTGGACAAAACACCTCCCATTACTTCTGCCACTGATCAATGGACAAAACACAACCCCTCTGTCAACAGACTATAAGGTAGGGATGCTGAATTGCCACGGTATGTTGGGTGGGCAATGCACGGTAGTTGGGGACCACTGGAGACATATACATGTCACAGTAATTTTTTTAATCAATGTGGCATCCATATGTCGGAGACACAAGTAGGGGCACACTGGTACATAACACATATCGCACATATACACAGCTATCATTATGGTGCCCCTTCATTGCCAAATAAATGCTTGCACCAGAATGATGGTACGTTCACACCTGTCAACTGTGTCTACGCATGCGCATTGCCAGGACCGTTCATGCTGTGCTGCAAGTTGTGTGTTTGTGACCATATCTGTTAGTGTGTATGTGATGCGATTGACTGAGTGAGGTGCGGGTGTGTGTAAATAGGTTTGTCTAGTTGAGTGTGTTGTTGTGGTTGTGTGGTATGTGGATGCAGTGTCAATGATGTGTGTATGTTGTGTCATGGGTGTGTGTCAATGTGTATTTGATCATGTACATGTTGTGATGTGTCGCACTGGCAATGGGTAATTGTGTGTACGTGTTGTGTAGTTTGTAGTGCGGGGTGCACATTTGACTAAGGGACAGTGTATATGCCACTTACCTCCCTTCCATAGCTGCTGCATTTGTATGAAGTCCATTGAGTCCCAACGCAGTCTCCCACCATCAGCAAACCACCACCAGTACACCACCTGCAGGACTGCTACATTTAAATACTGTGGGTGGAACACTGCTGACTTGATGGTCTTCTCAAGCCAGGCACCGCCGCGGCTTGGCAGTAATATTTCTGAGATCTAAATCAGGCTCTTAGTCCAAACATAGAAATCTTCAATGCAACTTTGTCTAGTGACTCCCTAACAACAGTGCCTCCTCCTCAAATACAACCTGCAGCCTTGCCCTACTGAACTTCTATCTTCTCAGAGATTTTTTCTTCATATTTCTTCTAAGTCTGAAGGTAAGCACCGACTGGGCCTAATCCATGTTATGTATCTGTCTCGTGCTCCATTGTAGTCTGTAGTCTCACCTGACTAGATGTCGGCAGTTGACATGTTTATCTTTTAGGCACTAGACTTTTCATGTGTTGTGTTTTTACATTATTATTGTTTGAGTGTTGCATAAATACTCATCAAATTGACTGTTCTGTGCCAAGCTACCAGAGGGTTAAGCACAGGTTTACTCAGAGACTTTTGTGATTCCCCCTGTCAAGAATTGTGTTTATTACTTGAGTGGAGTTTTCACACCTTTTATACCTCTCAATGAATAATTATTGTTCATTTAAAAATTTGGTATACCATCATCAGTTAAAACCCCAGCTATCTACTCGTCTCAGGTCAATGGATCTTTGATGTTAATACAGAATAATTAGGAGCTACATGTTGCATTAGACTATCATAACAATTTCTATTCTATTTGAGTCAATAAAGAGAGCTTAGGATGAGTTAAATGGTATTATTATTATTCCAATCCTTTAGTAGTTCATCTTCCTTAAAGACACAAGATAGAAGTCATTAATTTCAATTATTAGAGTTTTATTAGAAATCAATAATCAAATAAGTCATCAATACATCACAATGAAATGCATTCAGCATGTTCCAGAAAGGAAAGAATCTCTATTCTAGGATATGAGAAGGAAAAAGGTGTCAGTCTAAAAGTTCTGAATTCAAGAGAGCTCATAAAGCATAAAGTTCCCACATCAAAAGTCATCTCAATAGTTCAGTAATCAATCATAGCAGGACTTCTCATGATGAGAGTTTCCAGAAACTAAGTAGAGTCTCTGAGCAGAATGCTAACAAGGGCATAGACAGGGGCATATTGGTAAAGTAACAAAGCAGTAATCCTCTTCTAAGAACATGCAGCATTATAGTCACACAAAATCAGTGGTGCAAGTTTTTTTTGCTTCTTCTTTCTTCACTTGAACAATCAGCTTCCGATGTGCCTGTAAGACTGCTTTCATTCCCCGTCTTCTCACAGGAACACAATAAACCTCAGACAGCAACTTCTAAAGCTGAAACTATGTCTTATCGTGTAACTATTTTGTCTAGTTTCTCATGATTCATTCTCCCATTCAACACTGCAACCCGTATGTGAACCTTCATACCTATCTGTCTAAATTACTAAGGGCGTTATTTAGATCTTGACAGTAATTCTGCCGTTCTGCCATGGTGGTGGGGTTCCAAGTACTCCATCAAGCTGATGGAGTTCTGTTCACCATATTTAGATCTATAGCGTTAAAACTGAAGTCCAACGACCATATTTAGATTACACATTTCTGCTGGCGGTGTACAGGCGGAAGTCCTATCATGGCAGGAGTCAGTCGCTGGATCAGTTCAGCATTCTACTATGGTTGAGGCTATTGGATAGATGTTAGCAGCCCACATCTGATATTAGAAAATTGTGAACACCTTCAAAGCACACTATAAAACACACTTAATTTCAGACCATGATCCTTTACCATTCCACTGCAGCAGAGCATTTTGATGCAGATTTTGCCACTCTCGCTCCCTCTTTTCTTTTTACTTTTCAAACATTTGTATTATTTTGCATCAACTTTTGGGGCACCAGTTAATTTTTATAGACATTTACTATGACAGGGAGAAAGAATCCACATTTTACAGAGGGAGATTTGACAGTCATGGTTGATGAAATTATTAACATAGATCCACAATTGTTTGGAACACAACTGCAAAATAGAACCATATCTCAAATGGAAAATGTGGACCAGAATGGTGAACAGAGTGAATGCAGTAGCTAACAATCTGAGCACACAATAGGAAATTAGGAAGAGGTGGAATGGCCTGCAAGGAGAGTGTGCTCACTGGCCTCGTAGCCTCACCTGGAGGCAGTGGCATAACAAAACTCGAGAGGGCCCCCCTGTGAAGTACTTGGAGGTGGTCCCAACCAGACTTATTCTCTCGCCCTGATACTGTGCTGAGGGGGCCCCCTGGAGCCTGGTGCCCCCCACAAGGCAGGTGCTACAGGGGCCTTTGTTATACCTATGCCTGGAGGCCCTTAGGACTGGTTGTAGTTCTCCCAGCACCCCCTACATCTATTTCCCTGGGAAGAGAAGATCTGGCAGATCCTACATCATGAACACTTGACATGAATCCCTCGTCGAGTGGAGACTGATTAATTGAAGTTTGCAATGTCACACTAATCACAAATAGAGTTTTGCACTTAGGTTAGCTGTTCTGAAGGTACAAGATCCTTACCACAAAATGTGTATCTAAACTTGAGTCTCCAAAATAGACTGTTTCATCCAAATTACTAGATAATGGTTGTCACTCTCATTTTAGCTATGAATTATATGTTTTGCAAGATTGTGTGCTATTCTCCATGGATCATCCCTTTGCATTTGCCTAGACCCTTGCTTCATCTCAAAGTAGGTTGTTGTACCCCAAAAACTGGTTCCAAACTCGATCTATTTGCACATGAAGGTATAGTGGTAGCAAGTGCTATTTTCACCTATTTACATTATACACATATGTGTGTACATTTTGTAAATCTTTATTTTCACTGTAATAATTTAAATAGGTATGTGTATTCTACTTTTTAACAAGCATTGTCAATAGTATTAACAAATGACTACAACTACCATGATGCCCTGTTTTTGTCTCTGGAAAACAATGGGGCAATGTGATGATGCCCAACCTCCCTTTCCTCCAAAAAATTTCAACTTTTAATATATTTGTCATTCACCATTTGATTGTATGTATGAAAATTTCATCTGCTGTGTTGATCCAGTATGTTGTCACATTCTTGTTACCCCACTGAATTGATCTACATTCTTACATAAATCATTGTTTGCTGATTCAAAGGTTTCCAATAATGTTCTGGGGTATTCTGAATATAAGTAATATTAATACACAATTTACTTTGCAGTGTTCATATGATGACCAATGCCATTAATGCTAATAAGTTGAAACATAGGGGCATATTTATACTCTGTTTGCGCCGGAATTGCGTTGTTTTTTTTTGACGCAATTTATACTTTGGCGTTAGACGCGTCTAGCGCCAAAGTCCATGGAGTTTGCGTCATTTTTTATCGTGGACACCTACTTTGCGTTAATGATATGCAAGGTAGGCGTTCCCGTCTAAAAAATTGACTCCGAGGCATGTGCGCCGTATTTACACTCCCGGGCAAAATTCACACCCGGGAGTGGGCGGGTCAAAAAAAATGACATACGGCCGCTTTTGCGCTGTTTTTTAGCGCCTGGAAAAGGCAGGCATTAAGGGACCTGTGGGCTCTGAAGGAGCCCAGAGGTGCCCTCCCATGCCCCCAGGGACACCTCCTGTCACCCTTGCCCACCCCAGGAGGACACCCAAGGTTGGAGGGACCCATCCCAGGGACATTAAGGTAAGTTCAAGTAAGTATTTTTTTATTTTTTTTTGGGTGGCATAGGGGGGCCTGATTTGTGCCCCCCTACATGCCACTATGCCCAATGACCATGCCCAGGGGACAGAAGTCCCCTGGGCATGGCCATTGGGCAAGGGGGCATGACTCCTGTCTTTGCTAAGACAGGAGTCATTTCTATGGGGGTTGGTCGAAAAAAATGGCGCAAATCGGGTTGAGGAGAAAAATTTGCCTCAGCCTGACTTGCCCCATTTTTTGACGCCCAAGCTCCATGTCCCCCTACGCCGGCGCTGCCTGGTGTACGTCGTTTTTTTCCACGCACACCAGGCAACGCCGGCGGCTAACGCCGGCTAACGTCATTGATTAAATACGGCGCCCGCATGGCGCTTCAGAATGGCGTTAGCCGGCGCAAATTTTTTTGACACAAAACTGCGTTAGCGCAGTTTTGCGTCAAAAAGTATAAATATGGCCCATAGTTTGTTATTGAGGCTGCTAGGCATTGAAATAGCTGATCTCTCAAACCTCCTCTCTACTGTGTTGAGTTGCATGTTCTATATAACTTTTACATTTCAGGACATCCCTCCATCATTGTTACTGAAGTTGCATCTGTGTAAATTAAAATGACCATGTGGAAAGTTAAAAATCACTCACATCCTAATCATCACATTAATTATGTTTTTCTTTTTTTAGGCTCCTTCATTTGTAGCCTAAGACACATTTGAAGTACAATACAGACCTTTTATTTTCTGTGTAATTCACCTTTGGTCCAAACACCCAGGGCCTGGGACCACCGTCTGCAACAGAAGACACCTCCACTTAAGAACAGGGTGAAGCCTTCAGTGAGGAGTGCACTCCTGCAAGTCCGGAGGATGTGGACATGCCTAGTCCATCTGGAATGTCTGGGAGAGAGATCCGAGTCACGCTCGGCCCACACCTACACCTCCCACCCCAGCTGCTACAACACCTCGGTCTCAGGATACCTCCACTTCCAGTGTTCAAAGGAAAATAACAACCATCCTGTGCCCCCAGTCCTGGCTAGTGTTGAGAATCCACCACCACCAACTCCAGTTGTATCAGGACCCTATAGGATGAGCCACACTGTCTCAAGGGCACAGGGGAGTAGGCATAGGCGTTGTGGGAGGGAATTTGTGTGCCAGCGAAGTGAGGCCACTGACATCATTGTCACCCAGACTACCATTGACCAAGTCTTGGGAGCACTACAGCAGTCCTAAGACATGATGGACCAGATTCTAACAAAGTTTCAGGACATTAAGCAAGTGCAGAAGGAGCACACTGTTGAGAGGCAGAATCACAACTTCAATTTGTGCTCCTTGACTGGGTTGATATTGGACGTTTATCATTGTATGTGCAGGGCTTTTCCTGTACCATCAACCGCTGTCTGTGGTTCTTCAACATCAGAACAAAATACACAATACATAGATATGATTGTGAGGCTTGCGTCACCGGAGCGTCATAAAAAGTGACAGTCTGGCGGTGTAGGCCATCTATACATTTGGCCCCCAGTCTCAAACCCTCGTCACTCCCAGTTGACCCCTCACTTATGGCCCTTAGGCTATTCACACGCTCATGCAGTTAACACCAGAAACAGGCTACTTGTGGCTCAACATTTATTAAAAGATTTAGTGAATAATGTAGAATTTTGAGATAAAAGGAAAATCTGCCCACAATCAAATGACTTTGAGCAGAGGCCTGTTCCAAACCTGACAAACATGCTGTGAATTCACCAAATCTTGCCATAGGGGGCATTGAAGGAGCACTGACTACTGTTACCACAACATACAATGTGCCTTCTAATTACAGGTGAACAGAACTTGTGGAGTTTCACTCCACAGAATTCCCTGGAGTTAACTGCAAGTTTCTGTGGAGTCTGCAATAGGTGGAAATATGAAAGTTGCACTGCTCACACTCCAATTTAGAGCTAGCTGCAAAAGCAGTGCTGAAAAGCCAGTGCAAATGGCATCATGCAGTGTGCAAGAGAGCACTGCCATTCGAGTTGATTTTGCTGCTACTTGAGTAGAAAATCTGCTCTAGAAGCAGCCCTCCGATCAGGATCACCGACTTTAGAAAATGGAGCTAGGGGATGCCAAATCTCACTCGTGCTTGCATACCTGCTCGGGCTTGCTTTTTTGGAGGCTCGCAGGATAAAATTCTGCCACATGGAGATTTGTGGAATTTGGCTGGAACTCCGAGTTACAAGAATTATGCGAAGTCACCAAATTCCGGCAATTCTGCAGGTGGAATAAAACATTGCCCTTTATGATAACCACAACTTTGGAAAAGGCCATAGAGCACTACCTCAGTGGGAATGGAACTGCAGTGGAAGTAGCCAAGACACCCAGATGGGCAACTTCCTTCACAATGAGTGACTAATTGTGCACCTCTGCTATTTCATGGGTGCTTTTATAAGGAGTTTATGCCTCTGAAAGAACCCACCTGTGAAAAGCATTTTATCCAAGGCATGCAGTATACAACAAAACCATACATGTGCTATGACATGCAATACTGATATCATCCTGCAAGCAATGTACATAATGATGCACTCCCACAAACTTCATCAGAAGGAACATGCCCAGTAGCTACATGTGCAAAAATGGAGATGCACAGCACACTAAAAGCCAACACTTGTACACCTTCTAGTTCGCCAAAGTTTACATTCAGAAACACAAAAGCCTGGATAAGCATGATATTAGTAATCATTTCACCCTTTGACACATTTACATGTTAATTACAAAATCAAGCACTAACATAATTTTTAGACCAAAATTTTAAGGGTAAATACACAACCTATAAGAGAATACCTGTAACAAAGCCAACCTGATGGGATCCAAGACAACAAATTCTGTATAACCCTTAAAAATATGTGATCAAGTCATCAGCACATCATAGACTTTGCATGATTACAGAATGCAAAACAAGATGCAAGAAATCAAAACGTATCATAAAATTCAAGGTATGATTCACAGTTGTATGTGAGCAAATGTCCCCTCGGTTACCATCAACTCATATAGTCCCCCCATCTGACCTAAGAAATGAATCCATGCTCCTGTTATACATGAAGTGGCTGAAAACAGTTCACTTCTGTGTTTAAGTTTAGAAGCATGTTTGCCCTAATGCATGCCATCTATCCTATCCTTTCTTTATCTGGTTTGGCTGAAGTATAGCTAGATGTCCGACCTATTGTTACTGATACTTTACAATAAACATAAAGAGGTTTTTGGCATCACGCAGAAGATTATTTCTGTCTTACATAATGTTTTTGACAGCTTTGTGTATCTATAATCCTCATAGGTATGTAGAGTTTATGTAGAGGGACTACTGTATTTTACATCTCAAACCACACTGAATCAACACACATTAAATCCATTATCTCATAGATACATATAGTGCTTAAGATGAGCAGGTGCCAATGTTTTTGTGACATTGCTTTCAAGTACAGATACATCTAATGCCAAATATTTAATACGAGTTTGGGTACAATCTGTACATTTTCTTAAATCTACACTGATATTTCGGATTTGCTTGTGTAAATGTTATGTTAGCATAGACTAACATGTAACAACAGTACAGCACATATTTCATCACACTACAGGCTAATCTATGGACTGAATTTTCATTCAGATCTAGTGAATGAAATGCAAGCATATACATGTTGACACGCTTGATAGCATATGCTTGAAATAGACATATATTTTGGAAATATATGTATGTAATTGGTAATATTGTTGGCTTGGATTTATTTGTGTATTTAAAGGTGGGTTGTTCCAAAAAGTATGTTCTGCATTTTTAGGTAATCTGCTATGAAAACAAGGTGCTACATTTAATTTGGGCCTTCCAAGCAGAATCTGCATAAAGAGTGATCAGTTTTGACCAATAATTCAGATTGATTCAGAATCTGTACTGCTAGGGGAGTGTCAGGAAAGATGGCCATGTAAATCATGTGAACATCCACATAGTTGTAGCTTTGTTGTTAAAGAAAAACATTTGAATATCTGTCCCATTCACCTCTCCATTACTAAAGGTATACCTAAACTATATAAGTGTAAGAGGTGCAGAAATTGAAACAAGTCCGTCAGAAGTCTTCGGCCCATATTTAAGAAAAAGTGGTGCATCAGCTATGATGCCCCACTTTTCTTGCGCCCCTCTACCGGCACCTAATGACACCATGGTTGTGCCATATTTATAATATAGTGCACCATGATGGTAGTTCACACAATAGCGTCAACAGTTTTTAACACTATTGCCAAAAATGTTAATGTTAGTGCAGCAAAGTGTAATGAGGCCCATAGGTTAGATCAAAAATGGTTCTGTGAAATCTTTAAATTTCATTGGTGCAGGCATAATGTGGCGCAAGGGGTTACAAGGTTGCACAATTCATGCATTGCGCCACTTTCTAAATATGGAGCGGCAGAAAAGCCACTTTAGCGCTACCTTAGTGTAAAGGAAAATCATGCTATGGTGGCACTAAGGCGATGCTAAGGACTCTTAAATATGCCCCTTCATTTTCACAGCAAGTGTGCAGGTTTCTGTTCTGTTGTCGGTAGCGTGCTCAGTCAGAAGTAGCCAGATCTGAATTGCGTGTACTAGGACTGGTGTGCTAAAACCTTCTTCATTTTGAAAGCAAGGTTCACACCGGACTTTAGTTTTCGGTAATTCATAACCTTAGTAATAAAAAAATAAATGGGTTAGTTAAGAAAACAAATAAACAAACTGAAACTCAGTTAATATCATGGAAACCAAGTGCTGAGAACCATACCTTAAGGTTAGTTCACAGCAGCAGGGAAAGTTTTTTACTTGGTAACAAAACATCAGCACAAGAACTAAAAACAGTGAACTAAAATGTTAACGTTTTACAGAGCTATAACCTGAGAAATGTTTACACTGGATTTCGAGAATATCAAATTACTTTCTGAACTTTGAGCAGCTGGGCAGAGAGTAATGAGATTGAGAAAAAGTAAGTCACGAAAAACAGACAGGTAATGATTTAATAGCTGTCACAATAATATAGATGAGATAGGAAATATAAATTGAAGTTAATATATATATAAATAACATGCAAAATGTGTTCATTATCTAGCAGTTCATGAGAACCACAACTTTAAATACCTAACCCCCATCAGTCCAGATGTAAAGGTGGGTAACCACAAAACTATCTGTGGACCAGCCTCCACTTTACAATTGAGTTACAAAGAGCAATGGGCTGAGTACAGCAACAAATTTAAAAAAAACAGAGAGGGGGGGCTGGGGAGATAAGAAGAAGTGGGGATAGAGTATAAGGATGGACCAGGAGTGAGATAATGACTGCTTAACTAAAACATTAAAGGGCAGATTTAAGATCCCCTAGCACCCCCTTGCACCACATTAGCGTAATTTTTGTATGGTAATGTGGTACAACGAGGATAAAAATGCACTGAAAAATTTCAACTTGTCATCAAGACCTTGTGGATTGAAACACGTTGGTGTTGGATGTAATTGATTCATAATATAATTAAAAAGAATATCCAAGTATTCTGTGAGTGCCGCATATGACCATGAATCATTTCGTTGGCGAATATACATATATATATATGAGAAAACAAACTGGTCCTGCTTCTGGCGCGCTCTTTCATGTTGGTGCAGGTGTGAGGAATGGACCATTTCCTCTCATAAATCCAAAAACAAACAGTTGCAAGCAACTTCACCACCGCACTCCAGGAGGAAGTTATTTATTTTTATTGTAGTCAAGATTAAATCACCATCCTTCACCACCGACACGTTTCGACCTACTGGTCTTGATCACAGTAAATTAGTCCTATCTCCATGTCCCCTATTTATAGTGTCTCTCCTATGACCCCTATTAGTGCATTGTGGGACATGTAGTCTATTAAAAATAAATTAAATCTTGTGCATTAAAAACCAAGCTCCCCACCACCACAGAACGTGCCCCACGCTACACAAATTGTCTAAATTAATATGTGCAAAGACTATCACTATTCACAACAATCATTATGTCCATTTCTATTCTGTTGGAACTATTAACCTTACTTAATGCAATTACCTCTGTGATTGTTATATGTACCTGATAATAGATTGGTGCACTTATCTATTATTGTTTTCATACTTTCTCATATACATCCTAAAGTTACCTCATTTTCTCCTTGATATTTATCTATAAATCTCCTCTATCCACACATCCACAGGTAATCTTATCTAATAACTGTTAGCAAGAGCGTTATATATCCTCGACCTACAGATGATAATGCAATTCTTCATCCCAATTCAGACCCCTCAGGCTTTTTGTTTTGAGCTGTAGTATGAACCGTGACTCCAAACGTCTCAGTTGTAACTCTCTATCTCCTCCCCTTTCATTGCTATCTACACTTGCAATACCAAAAAATCTCATGTTTGTCCATTTAGCTCCATCATGAGTCATAAGGTGTTTTGCCATAGCATAGGTTGTATCCTTATATTGCACGGCTCTAATGTGTTCCAAAATGCGTTTTTTTAAAGGACAAATTGTACTGCCCACATAACGCAGACCACATGTGCATTGAATCACATATACCACATAATTGGAATCACATGTGATCTTTTTGTTGATAGTCATATTGTTACTACCAGAGTCCTCAATTTCCTTCACGTTCATCCCAATGCGGCATGCTTTGCACTTCTTACAGCAAAAAAAAACATTTGTTTGGCTCGAGAGCCAGTTTGACTGTTCTTTGATCTGAAAGTGACTATTAACCAAAAGGTCCTGTAGAGATGGTACTTTTTCATAGGTAACCATAGGTTTTTCCCCAATCAACTTTCCCACCTCTAGGTCCTTCCTTATAATGTACCAATATTTCCTCAGAATTTTCGAGATTAAATGGCTCTCCTTGGTGTATGTCATTACAAATCTGATATTTGTATCTTCCTGAGGTTTTTTCATCATTGTTTTGTTCAATATATTATCTCTGGTTCGAGCTCTTGCTTTTAGTTCCCCAGCTCTAATATCTTTGTAATTGTATTTTCTTTGAAGAAATATCTGTCTTGTTTCAGTGAATTTTTGTTCCATTTCACTTTCCGTGGAACAGTTACATTTTATTCTGACAAATTCTCCATAAGGTATACTCTTTTTCAATGACATTTGATGGAAGCTCTCTCCATGCAAGATGCTGTTAGTCGAAGTTTCCTTCCGTAATAGAGTTGTCTCATGTAGATATATATATATATATATACATATATATATATATATATATATATATATATATATATATACATATCCATGTAGCTATGTATATCTATATATAGATGTATAAATATATCTATATAGATAGATATGTCTATAGACAGATCTATATCTCTATATATTTAGATATATAGATAGATAAATAGGAATCACTTTTGTCAACACGTCTGTGGTTTCCCTGGGGGCTGTGATCGGCCCCCAGGAAAAGCACACCCACATATGAAAGTGATCTCTTTACACCTGTCTTAAAAACAATGCACATACTTCAACTGATGTGTTACAACTGTAGCTTTTAGGCAGCAATAAAAAGTCAAGTAACTCTTGTGATTATGTTTCTGCTAAAAAAGGATCTGACTTTTGTCTAGTAGCAGTTTTGATGCCTTAAAGTGGCACAGAGGGTTTATATGCCTACTGCAAGGATCAAAACTGTATTATATGTGAACAGCTGAGTGGATTAGTAAAGCCAGCCATTACCTGCACTAGAATAAAAATGAACTGTATGTGCAAGGGGGGCTATGGATAGATGAAATGCACTTTTGCTGGGTGGTAGTGAGGGAATCGGAGGAGGAGGTAATGAGAGTGGGAGAACCAATAATGATTGTTGGACTGGCCGCAAGAGGCGCTAAAGACTGTTCTGACTAGTTTGTGACAAGGTAAAGTAATAGTGTGTCTTTTTTTTTCATGTTCTTGAGAGAACATGCTGATTGAGGGAAGAAGGTGACTGTTGCAGGTATCGCACACCCACCCACGACCAATTTTGTGACTATCCATGTTTTAGAAAGACAGTTTAGCCAGTAGCAGAGATTGCATCTCGTTGGATGACTGCTGCTCAAGCCCTAACTCGGGTTACAGAGGACAGCTCTGATGTAGGATCTGAGACTTAGACAGCAGATACTGAGACAGCATCTGAGGGATAGCACAATTAGGCAGACTCTGGGAGTGAGTTTTCAGTCAGAGGAGTCCCATTCTATAACCCCTCTTCCGGTGATTATGAGGGAGGTGATGAGGACAGTCCTGCTGTCCATTCGCAAGCACAGTCTGTGCAGCGGGACAATAGCGGGTTAGCCCAACCCAGAGAGCAGGTGCATGCGGTGGCAAGCAGAGAGAGAGTGCTCTCTTAGGAGCGCCCCAATTTTGATCATCCCCAAATTACAGGGCCCAAATCGTATTGTGGAGAAATCAAAATTATCCATCACAAAACAACCTGGTTTTGTAAGGCAGGCACCTGCGTTTTTGGTCCTGGGCTTAGCGGCCATATAGGGAAACTTACCAAACTCAGACATTTCTGGAAACTAGACATCTGGGGTAGACCACAGAGGTGTGACGTGTGGATTTCCCAATGTTTTCTTACCCAGAATACCCTGCAAAGCTGAAATGTTGAATAAAAACGTTATTTTATCCTGCATTTCTGTCACAAAAACTACAGGAAGTTTGTGGGATCCACAAATTTCCTACCACTCAGTGTTTCCCCACCTGTCCTGATAAAAATGCTACCCCACTTGAGTGCCTGTACCTAGTGCCTGAGTCAGGAATGGATCACACCTGGGTCAACAGTTGCCCTCATGTAAGGACCAACATTTACCGTTGTGTGATCTATTCCAGACACGGGCACTAGGCCTACCCACACAAGTGAGGTATCATTTTTATCTGTACACTTGGGGAAATGCTGGGTGGAAGGAAAGTTGTGGCTACTTTCAGATTCCAGAACTTTCTATCACAGAAATGTGAGGAAAAACTGTTTCTTTTGTCAAATATTGAGGTTTGCAAAGGATTCTGGGTAACAGAACCTGGTAAGAGCGCCACAAGCTACCCCATCCTGGGTTCCCCTAGGTGTCTAGTTTTGAAAATAGTACAGGTCTGGTAGGTTTTCCTCGGTACCGGCTGAGCTAGAGACCAAAATCCACAGCTAGGCACTTTCTAAAAAAACTTGGCAGCTTTCAATGTAAAAATGTGATGTGTCCATGTTACATTTTGGGGCGTTTCCTGTTGCGGGCACTAGGCCTACCAACACAAGTGCAATACCATTTTTATCAGGAGACTTGAGGGAATGCTAGATGGAAGGACATTTGCGGCCCTCTCAGATTCCAGAACTTTCCATCACCGAAATGTGAGGAAAAAATTGATTTTTTGCCATATTTTCAGGTTTGCGAAGGATTTTGGGTAAAAGAACTTGGTGAAAGCCCCACAAGTCACCCCATTCTGCATGTCTAGTTTTTTAAAATGTATAGGTTTGCTAGGTTTCCCTACATGCTGGCTGAGTTAGAGGCCAAAGACCACAGCTCGGCACTTTGCAAAAAACAGGTTAGTTTTGGGGCATTTCCTGTCGTGGGCACTGGGCCTACCCACACAAATGAGGTACTATTTTTATCAGGAGACTTGGGGGAATGCTGGGTGGAAGGACGTTTGTGGCTCCTCTCAGAGTCCAGAACTTTGCAGCACCAAAATATGAGGAAAATTTGTTTTTTTGCTACATTTTGAGCTTTGCAATGGATTCTGGGTAACAGAACCTGGTGAGAGCCCCACAAGTCACCCCATTCTTAATTTCCCTAGGTGTCTAGTTTCTAGGTACAGACAGAGCTAGAGGCCAAAATCCACAGCTAGGCACTTTCTAAAAAAATACGTCGGTTTTGACTGGAAAAATGTGATGTGTCCAAGTTGCGTTTTGGGGCATTTCCTGTCGCAGGCACTGGGCTTACCCACACAAGTGAGGTACCATTTTTATCCGGAGACTTGGGGGAGTGCTAGGTGGAAGGAAGTCTGTGGCTCCTTTCAGATTCCAGAACATTGCACCACCAAAATGTGAGGGAAAATTGTTTTAT
This sequence comes from Pleurodeles waltl, assembly GCF_031143425.1. Classification (NCBI taxonomy): domain Eukaryota; kingdom Metazoa; phylum Chordata; class Amphibia; order Caudata; family Salamandridae; genus Pleurodeles; species Pleurodeles waltl. The sequence goes on from NC_090447.1 coordinate 921,911,637, forward strand.
TTGCAAAATGTTGAGGTTTGCAAAGGAGTCTCAGTAACAGAACCTGGTGAGAGCCCCACAAGTCACCCCATCCTCGATTCCCCTAGGTGCTTAGTTTGAAAATGCACAGGTGTGGTAGGTTTCCCTAGGTGCCGGCTGAGCTACAGGCCAAAATCCATCGCTAGGCACTTTCCAAAAAACATTTCAGATCTCAATGTAAAAAATGTGATGTGTCCATGTTGCATTTCCTGTTGCGGGCAGTAGGCCCACCCACACAAGGGAGGTACCATTTTTATCTGGAGAATTCAGGGAACACAGAATAGCAGAACAAGTGTTATTCCCCCTTGTCTTTCTCTACATTTTTTCCTTCCAAATGTAAAACAGTTTGTAAAAAAGAAGTCTATTTGAGAAATGCCCTGTAATTTACATGCTAGTATGGGATCCCCAGAATTCAGAGATGTGCAAATAACCACTGTTTCTCAACACCTTATCTTGTGCCTATTTTGGAAATGCAAAGGTTTCCTTCATACCTATTTTTCAGTCTTTATATTTCACCAAATAAATTGCTGTATACCCAGTATACAATGAAAACCCATTGCAAGGTGCAGCTCATTTATCGGCTATGGGCACCTAGGGTTCTTGATAAACCTACAAGCCCTATATATCCCCACAACCAGAAGAGTCCCACAGATGTAACAGTATATTGCTTTAAAAAAATCTGCCGTAACTGGAAATAGATATTGAAGAAAATGTGGCCAGAAATGGCTCTTTTTTACCTCAATTTCAATATATTTTTATTTTAGCTGTTACTTTCTGTAGGAAAACCTTGTAGGACCTACACAAATTACCCCTTGATGAATTCAGAATTTTGTCTGCTTGTTTGTCCAGGATACAGCATTGGTTTCAAACCCATTTCTGCCACTAACTGGAAGGAGGATGAAAGCAAAACAAATTAGTTAAAATGAGGTATTGCCCAGTAAAATGCCAAAATTGTGTTGAAAAATGTGTTTTTCGGATTCAAGTCTTCCTGTTCCTGAAGGGTGGGAAGATGGTGATTTTAGCACTGCAGACCCTTTGTTGATGTCATTTTCAGGGAAAAAAACATGCTTTCTTCAGCTGCCCTTTTTTCCAATTTGTCTGGAAAAAATAACATTTTAGCTGTATTTTGGCTATTTTTGGCCTCCTCCAGGAGATCCCACAAACTCTGGGTAACTTTAGAATCTATAGGATGTTGGAAAAAAGGACACAAACTTGGCATGCATTGATTATGTGAACAAAAAGTTATGATGGCCTAAGTGCAAACTACCCCAAAGAGACAAAAAAGGCCTCAGCGCTTTGGGGGGGGCGGGAGGCCCAGAAGCTAAGGGGTTAATCACATAAGGGCAGTGGATATGTCTACAACAGGGAACAAGTGTCTGTAGTCAGCTTGTTGGTGTGGGAAGGGAGAGGGTGGTAGGAACATGAAAAGCAAATCGAAGTGAAATCAGTGAGGGGGTCGGGGTGATTTGTGCACATGGCAAGCACCGGGGGGTTCAAGGCAGCAAACAGTGATGTGAGGGAGAGGGCAGAATGAACAGGGAAAACTAAAAGACGTGAAATCAGTGAGGTGGTTGGGGGTGATATATGCACAAATAGACCATTTGAAAACAACAACACATTTATGGAGCCCTAAAAAGTAATTTAAACCTTGAGAAGCATGCAGCTGTGGAAGGATATTTGCTGTCAACCACTGTGTGCCACAGAAACTGTACTTATTCAGAAAGAGCAGAGAAAGCAGAAGTGAACCTTGAGAACATGACTCAAAGACTACTGACCAAACAGAAGACAGAAAATACGAGTGACTAGGAAGCCTACAAATGTTAAGTATGGAGGCAGGTTCTAAGCCCCTTTTGAGATTTTTTCTAATTAACAAAAGACTTCACAAGCATAGCAGGCAAGTGTGCGCCATACAGGCAACACCTAAAAGGGTCTGGGTGAAATCAAATATTTGCTTAGGACCACCCAATTTGGAACCATGGGTGCAAGGTTTACGTGTTGTACATTGTGCAGTTCAACCAATAGATGGGTAGCATTTTCAGACTTCTGTTTTACATCAGCAATTAATGCATTGTCTTCAGTTCTTTATGCATGAATTTAGAGCAAGGTGGCACGCAGAAGTCACATGAAACATCCAGTTGTATCAGGCTCGAGGGCCCAATAAAACCACAAACTGAGCTAGAGCTGAACATCTGCCTCGAGCCTGTCTCAAGCTTTCAGTGACTCGCACATCTCTACATTTCAGAGAACAGCTTAAGGACTGATAGACAGACAGTTGTGACTTGACCTTATGAGTCTGACAATGCAGCCCTTAGGGTAGCAGTATGTATGTTCACACAGCAGGGCTTTTACGAGTGACAGTGGAGCTCAGCTTAATTAAGATAAGGAAATAGACTTTCATGAGCTGCAAAATCAATGTAAGTATGTCCTTGCAATTCAATTATGGTATAATCTCTAAACAAATATTTTCTTCCAATCCAGTGTTTAGGAACACATGCATTTTCTCTATGTGTTCTTCTAATCTTAAACCAATTAAAAATGCACACATTTTAATTCAGATTCACAAATAAAATTGTATTTCTCTTCTGGAAATTGCACATTATTTATGATCTAGTTTGTCAAATAGTAGCATTTGACCTGAATTGTACCCTAGATGCGGTTTTACAGTGTGTGTTCCTAAATCAAGCCCATAATCAACAGCGCTATATCAGAATAAAAACAGATTTTGACATGAAATCAATGCCCAAAATTCAGTTGTGGCTGGCAGTGGAGCAGAGTGGCAGGGCGGGGGCCGTCAAGGGATGATGAACAAAACAAATAGATAATAAAAAAACTTGGTGCACCCCGCTACACCACCGCTCTTCAGGACTCCACTGGACTGCAGACTTCCAGGCACAGGCTCCCAGCCTTCCCTGTTGTCAATCCTTACCGTGCTCTCATGCTGCTGGCAGGATGAGAGCAGCGTGAGAGTTGTCCTGAGTGCCCTGGCTTTGCGCTCCCAGGCTGACTAAGAGTCTGGGCCTGCTGTCTCCAACCCGGCAACACAGTGCAGAGTTGGAGAGATCTCAGTGTGCATGTGTGTTTGGCTGTCCTTAGACGGCGGCCAAACACACATGCGCACTGTGGGGAGTGAACACCACTCCACCGCCCTGCCTGTCATCCCCCATGGCCCTACTCCTTAAAAAAAAACAATAATAAACATCAATTATTATCATTTTACTTTTAAAGGTTTTACAGCTGCTGCTGCTGGCCAGGGGGCGATGCTCCTGTGCCAAGGCGGAAGAGCCGCTGCTGCCAAAATTACTGCTAAAGTGTACAGGTACCCATCAGCTATGCTCATCCAAAATACTGATTTTGAAAAATACTGCATCACTAATTATGGCCCCATGTCTCAATGGTGTGTCAGCATTGTCTTGCATAAGATTTGAACTCAAGGTACATATTCCAGTACAAATTTCCATGGGAAGACAATCAGCCAATGCAGCAATGCAGGTTTCACAGTCCTGCACGAGGTAGAAGAAATATGGACCTAAGTGTCACTTATACAAGTATACAACCAAGGTTATGGCTTTTTTGTTAACATTTGGTGCCAAAATACTAAACTATAGCTTCTACAGTACTAATTCATTCATAAAAACTGTAAGGGTAGTAAAAGGAGAAGAACACATAGGGTAAATGATTAAAACAGCAGGGGTTGTATCATGCATAGCATACACTGTCCTTCTTTCCATTGTGGTACCGTGGTAAAGATGAATAACTGCCCTCAGGAGTGCCACAAAATGTTGCATGCCCCGAGGGGGGGGGGGAGCACATTTGTGAAAGATGGACTGGCAGCTTCAAGCAGTCGATCAGTCTTTCATACTTGAGGCAGGATCTGGCCTCCACTACAAAAGAGGTCAGGGATCCATCTGTGACTCCACACCTCTGTATGGGGATTTTTGGGTGATCTATGAGATCTACTTCAACCTTTTTACTGGGCTCCCTAGGGTCCACACTTACTGTGCATCACATCTTTTCGATGCTCAATGTTCCTTATGATGGTCTGCTTGCCTCTGCACTAGTGTCCATAATATAGCACAGGCGCAGTGCCAAAATGATTCTCTTGGCATGGAATCACAGACCTTTTCTGATGAGGGAACATCCCCTAAGGAAGTCACTGGTGTAATCTGTTTACAGAAGATTACATACAAGCATCTGAGCCTCTTCTCCAACACTGAAGTGTTGCTGATCGCAGAAAGAGGGCTTGCACCCTTGGAGCACTATGTAAAATACATCCACAAAAGGCCTCCGAAATTGATGAATTCTTTCTTCTGCAGCAATCTTTGATGCAATCGGGACTTGTATAAGTTAGCACAAAGCGTCCTCAAGACAGATTCAAGAAAAGGCAAAATAAAGACACAAGAAACTTCAAATTAGTATTTTGTTGAAAGCAGTATAGAATTGGAATATCTGTAGCAAATAAATTAGATATGTTGAAATTAAGGTGAGCTATTTACATGGATGTCAATTCACCAAAATTACAAGGGTAGCAGGAGCAACATCACACACCGGTCGAACTGTACTTTGACTTACACACACATTCATACATACATACACTGTCTTTCACATAAACACATTCTCACCCACAAGGACACACACAAAATACATTTTAAAGCATTTTCGTCAGCTAAAACGGAAGGTCACATTTCAGCTAATTGTACTCCATGTTTTATTACTTTCATAGCTAATATATTATACTATTACTGTAATAAAACTATTGTCAGAAAACAAAACAACTGAAGCTCCAACTGACAACTGTAAGGAGAAGCTGGGCCTGTGTTCCTGGCATTGATGTTGCCTTCTCTTTGCTACCTCTGAAGTTATGGATCTCAAAGACAGTGCCAGGGGTAGCAAGGGGCAAGCCAGGGGTTGCAGCCGCAACCTCTGTCTACTCTTAAATTTAGTCTAGGACCATTTACTATGAAAAAGATTTAAGAGAGCTCCCACATGCTGTTAAAGTTCATGGACCACAAACCACTATACTTAAATCCGCCCCTACTACTGCCCTACTGCAAAAACTAATTTACACCTTGCTTACACCAGAGAGGAAACGGGAGAGTGCAAAATGGCTTTTATAAGAAATGAGCAACAATCTCATATATGTTATGCCTTTATGTCTGTCAGGCAATGTCTTTTATTCCAATAATTACATGTAATATACATCAAATAGAAATAAAATGAAAAAGTCAAATTACCCTTGAAAAGTGTAAACTCTTTGCTAGCCAGTTTAATTGTGAATTAAACAAGTAATTTCATAAAAGAAGCACTATTGAGCAAAAAACAGGTAGTACTCATACTGTTCACAAGTGCTTGAAATACATTCTATGACGTACCAAAAGTATATAATTATTTCTGACTTCAAATGTGCATACTAATCATATTATTAGCACAAATTATTTACCAGTAACATTATTTTTTACTGTGTCAATCTGTTACTAATAATAAAGAGGTAAAACTGCTCCTAACGTAGATTAAAATACACCCAACTGACCTCAGAGCTTCAATTAAGCTATTTGCTCTCAATATGCCAATTCCAGAATGTAGGTTTCAGTATGTGGTTTGTGAATGGATTTCCAAATTCTCAGGTTGATTTGTTTTTTCCACCATAAGACCTCGTTATAGTCATAGTTGTTTTCCTATTTCTACTAGTGCTCATTGCAGAGAACACTGTTGATATTTTCAGATCACTATTTTAAATCAAATTTAAACTGATGGGAACCATCATACGGGGCCATATTTATACTTTTTGACGCAAAACTGCGCTAACGCAGTTTTGCGTAAAAAAAATTAGCGCCGGCTAACGCCATTCTGAAGCGCCATGCGGGCGCCGTATTTAATCAATGACATTAGCCGGCGTTAGCCGCCGGCGCTGCCTGGTGTGCGTGGAAAAAAACGACGTACACCAGGCAGTGCCGGCGTAGGGGGATATGGAGCTTGGGCGCCAAAAAATGGGGCAAGTCAGGCTGAGGCAAATTTTTCGCCTCAACCCGATTTGCGCCATTTCTTTCGACTCCCAACCCCCATAGAAATGACTCCTGTCTTAGCAAAGACAGGAGTCATGCCCCCTTGCCCAATGGCCATGCCCAGGGGACTTCTGTCCCCTGGGCATGGTCATTGGGCATAGTGGCATGTAGGGGGGCACAAATCAGGCCCCCCTATGCCTCAAAAAACAAATACTTACCAGAACTTACCTTAATGTCCCTGGGATGGGTCCCTCCAGCCTTGGGTGTCCTCCTGGGGTGGGCAAGGGTGACAGGGGGTGTCCCTGGGGGCATGGGAGGGCACCTCTGGGCTCCTTCCGAGCCCACAGGTCCCTTAACGCCTGCCTTGTCCAAGCGCTAAAAAACGGCGCAAAAGCGGCCGTACATCATTTTTTTTGACCCGCCCACTCCCGGGCGTGAATTTTGCCCGGGAGTGTAAATACGGCGCACATGCCTCGGAGTCAATTTTTTAGACGGGAACGCCTACCGTGCATATCATTAACGCAAAGTAGGTGTCCACGCTAAAAAATGACGCAAACTCCATGGACTTTGGCGCTAGACGCGTCTAACGCCAAAGTATAAATATGGAGTTAGTTTTGCGTCGGAATTGCGTAAAAAAAAACGACGCAATTCCGGCGCAAACAGAGTATAAATATGCCCCTAAGAACTTAAAAACATAAGCGGGCAATCTGTGCTTCTTGCCATTTCCAGCACCTCTGATGCCCTAACAAGACAAGATTTAACATTATGAATGGTGTCCAATAAAGGTTGGAAATATTTGTGCTGCACCAAAACCGCGTGCACATGAGAGTTATTTTGTTACATTTTGCAGATATGTGGACCATTCGATTTACAAAATAATCCCCTTAATATCAATTCCCAACCACTAATTTTTTAAGAAGATGAACATCATTAAATATTAATAACACAGTAGTAGTGTCTAGTACAGGCCACTCTAACGAGTATCTTGAGACCAACTGGTAGCTGTCTAGCTGGAAGTAGCTCTCATGTCGGCTGGGCTGCTAAATTAGAAACATATGCGTCGTTGAAATAATATATCCACAGCAAAACTGATGACAAGCATGCATTTGAGATGGAAATATGTGCATTTTTTGAATTTATAAGCCCACATTTTGGAGAAAAAAAGTTGAATTAAAAAACAAATGTATCTCTCATATTTAATAAACCAGTTGGCACTGGAGGAAACACATGACTTAAATTGTTACTTTGGTGCCAGGCACATGTATTACGAATGTAGAGGAGTTCTTGAATGATACATCCATTTTTACATTACTGCTGGCAATCCTGCTTGATAAACTGAAGTGTTCAGAGACAGAAATTGTGCATATGGTGGCAACTAATGTTAACTTGTCTCATGTGGTCACTTTTACAGCACTTATCAGTAGCTCAGTATGATTTTCACTCAATATAAGTAGCTGTGCCTGAAGCAGTTAATTATCCACAGTGTTGTGGGTTGATATATATTGCCTGTCCATGTTAAGACTCTGTCTTAGAACAAGACTGTTCCCAAATTGTTGTTATGACGAGATTATATTTAGATCATTTATTTAAATCTGAAATCAGTGAAGGAGAGTGGTGGACCTCGCTCTCTGTACAGGGTCACTAACAAACTTTTTGGCTTCACCCCTCCTGTTTTCTGAATTCGTTTTTGTTGGTGTAGGCAAGTCATCCTTTTTGCCCTGATCACACCCATTGTTGGCTGGTGCTGATGGTTACCGACTCTGAAAGTGCCCTGGGCTGTGCTAACCAGGCCCAGTGCCAGTGCTCTGTCCTCTAAAAGTATTAGGTCATTGGTTTAATTCTAATTGCCAAAGACAAGCTACATGTTAGCCCCTAGTATATCGTAGGGCATGTAGGTGTTAAGACCCCAGTGCACTTTTTGCACTTAAGTATGCACTGTTGTAGGGTCTGGTGTCATTATAAGGTCAAACATGCTTTTCAGGCTGGTTCTATATTAAAACTATGTCCAAATTCGACTTTGGAATTAAAATTACTTACAAAGTCCAAAACTACCTTTTTATTACTTACAAAATGCCCCTAAGGTCTGCCCAACGTACCCCATGATAGGGGGCATTGTGATAAAAAAAGCACAGACAATATAAAATATGTTTCATATACCCTAAGAAGGAAATATGGACAACATAATTTTTCCCTATCGTAGTGCTGCTAGCCTCATAGGCTACTGTGGGGAAGACTTTATTAAATGTCTATTGTTGCAGTGGAGCTAGCTAGCTATACCATTCTAAGTATCAAAATAATGGTTGAAATATATCAAACAACTTGCAAAGGTCAGATTTTAAATAACTATTACAGGAAAGTAGTTTTAGAACTTACTATCCTGAAGTTACAAAGAGCAGCCAAGTAGCAGCCTCTTCTGATTGGTCAGCCTTTGACAGCTTGCACATAAATAATCACACTCCTCAACGCAGACATCCTTGCATTTCTTCGAGAAAATCATACATCATTTGAACTTCCAGGTCCAGCAGCACTGCAAGTCCTTTGGTGTACTTGCTTAGCAAGACTATGTTAGGTAGACCCTTAGCCAGGGCTTATTGCAGTAGTCCCTTCTTTCACCCCTCCTCCTCCTGCAGTGTTGGGTTATCTCTCTTCCACATGTAGAATGACTTGGCATCTAGGCAGGACAGTAATTTATTCTTCAGCTCAGACTCCAAGTGATGCTTCTAGCCTCTGTGGAGTGAGCTGTCAGTATGATACCAGCCCTTGGCTGCAAGGTAATCCCTGAGTGCTCTGTGGAGTACTTCCTTCTTAGTAGAAGAGACTACAACAATGAAAAATTATACATCTTGATCCCCCTTCTTTGTCCTAGTTCAACAGACAAAGGATGATTATTTCAGGCATGCTTCCTTGGAACTAACTTGGGTAAATTCCCCTTTCAAATGCACAGGCCATGCCACCTTACAGGCATAGGGGGTCATTCTAATTCTGGCGGGCGGCGGAGGCCGCCCACCAGAATTCCGCCCCCATAATACCGCTCCGCGGTCAGAAGACCGCGGAGGGTATTATGAGTTTTTCCCTGGGCTGGCGGGCGGTCTCCAAAAGACCGCCCGCCAGCCCAGGGAAAAACTCCCTTCCCATGAGGATGCCGGCTCGTAATCGAGCCGGCGGAGTGGGAAGGTGCGACGGGTGCAGTAGCACCCATCGCGTATTTCAGTGTCTGCAAGGCAGACACTGAAATACCTTGCGGGGCCCTCTTACGGGGGCCCCTGCCGTGCCCATGCCATTGGCATGGGCACGGCAGGGGCCCCCAGGGGCCCCGCGACCCCCCCTACCGCCATCCTGTTCATGGCGGCTTTCCCGCCATGAACAGGATGGCGGTAGGGGGGGTCAGAATCCCCCATGGCGGCGCAGCAAGCTGCGCCGCCATGGGGGATTCTGAGGGCAGCGGTAAACTGGCGGGAGACCGCCGGTTTACCCTTTCTGACCGCGGCCAAAGCGCCGCGGTCAGAATGCCCTGCGGGGCACTGCCGGTCTGTCGGCGGTGCTCCCGCCGACCCTCGCCCCGGCGGTCGAAGACCGCCGGGGTTAGAATCAGGGCCATAGTCTCTGCCTGAAATGATACTCTCTCCAGCAGGACAGATTACCCATCACAGAGGCACAAAGAAATGTGCATCCAGCTATTTATGACCCCTTCCTCACAGAAATCAGGAAGAAAGACAAAAATCAGTGCCTCTTCAAAGGGCCACTTTCATCAAAAAATTATACTGAAGACCGCACATTCAGCTCCTTCCCATCTACCAAATAGAAGCTTCAATCAGAGGCATTTACTGGGCAAAGTATCAGGTAGAATCCAGTCACTTCTTAGGAAAGTCTTTCTCCTTTTTCCTCACCATACCTATCTACGAGATGCTAGCAATACACGTGTGTTCTGGAGAAACTAACTTTTCCTTCATTTTGTAGTGTGAGCTTTGAAAATGGAACCCACAGGCCTATATCACATGTTTATGGTACACTAGCATGTCTAGTGCACACAAACATGTACAACACACAGGATGTCATGTTCACGAAGTCTGGTTCATTGTGAGCAGTATAAATGTATATGAATGTGCCTGTAAGTAAAGTCTGTCACAATAACTCAAGAACCACAGTACTTTGCCACCACTGCACTCCATGCATGCGACCCATGACAGTCACAGTAGCCCTCTGTCACTATGAGTGTCTGTTTGGTGCACCCTTCCTGATTTAGGACAAGGTCCAGAACCTTTCATTGTTAAAGGAACAGGCCTAGGTCAATGTAGGCACACAGGTTTAGAGTGTGCTATGACAAAAAGTTAAAAAACAGGAACCACGTTATGCAGTTGGGAATGCATTGCATGGGACATGACTCTACATCATGCAGGAGTTATTCCCATCTCAACCATCACTACTCTTGTTACCTCTCAGATGACTGGCAGGGAACAAAGCAACTCACTAGACACTGGAACAGTGACAAAAAAATCTACCATCATGGCACTCAGCAAATCTATCTTACTTTAAAGTCTTTCTTCTTTTTAGGTTGAGATATAATAATAATGAAAGTGTATATTTCAAAATGCCTAGAAAGCTTGAAAGAGGGCTTATGCTCTTAGGTCGGCCTGCTTAGAACTGTTCTGGACACAGTATGCTCCTGACTAATAAACACAGAGATGAAGAATTAAGATAGATTGAGTAATGAGAAAAGAGCTGTTTTGCTTGACTTCACAAGTAGATGCAACAGCCCTAAAATGTGACGACTTTGAAACTAGGTAATTGTACAAAAGTATCTGCACTAAGCTTCTGACAGAATGAGCAGCGGGTACTGATCTAGAGGCCTTCTTAATTGGCCTTTTTATGTTCCAAATGACTCATAATTGGACCTTATCATAGAGAGAATACTCAGAGTATGCCCAAGACCAACATAAGTATTGAGAATGCACTGGGATATCTGGATCATGCTTCCTAGCTTCAGGAGGAAATAACAAATACTGCAGACAGATAGGAAAATGAAACCTATCTTCCTCCAAGAGCACACATGTGAACTCTATCAAGATACATTCCTCTCTTAGATGACAGGAGCGTCCTGTGAAATCAAGAGGAGAGTGATGGCTCTTCTCTGGAGGATGGGCCAATGGGAACATGGCATAAACCATTTGCTCAAAAATACCTAGAGAATAAGTGGAAGTAAAGACATCAAAAGGATATAAACAAATCCTTTTTTAGCTCTTTCCCCTTTGCAGCTACCTGACAACAGTTCCGATTCTGGTTGTAGGTATGCCATAGTCATCTGGGAATTTTACAAGACCCCTGAAGCCTTGTGTTAGATTAATATTATTTCCCGGAATTTAAGGAATTGAGAGGCCCTGGTGGATCATGGGGAGTTCATAGACAGAGATAGTAATGAGTTTGCAACCTCAGCTAGAAGCTGGAAGTATTACACTATTTTGTGACACATAAAATCATGTCTTTGAACACCAAGGGGCTCAAATTTCCTAATTAGAGCCTAATAAAACAAAATCTGGCAACAGATTTGGGAAGGACAATATAATACTGTGGCTCTTTAGGAGATACAGTTTAGAAGGGTTAAAAGAGCACTGGCTTAAACATCAGCAGGATCCCATTGGAAACCATTGCCCTTTACTCCTCGGAGATGACAAAGCACAATTGGACTCTACTATTTCTTCCTTATATTTCTTGTTTTTAACCCTTTCTGTGCCGCGGACGTAGTGGTTACGTCCCGCGGCACAGTGCTGCTGTGCCGAGGTCGTAACCACTACGTCCTCGGCACACAGCCCAGAGGGAGCGCTCTCGCTCCCTCTGTGTGCTTCCCCCCACCCCCCAAAGTCAGGGATGGAACCCCCGACCCCCCCAACCCCCCATAATGACGTCAGCGCGCGATCGCACGCTGACTTCATTATGGGGTTCTCGCCGCACAGGAAGCCATTTGCTTCCTGTGCGGCGAGCGGAGAAGAGGTGAGTTCCTCTTCCCGGTGGGTGGGGGGTTTGAGCTAAAGAGGCACCGGGGGAAAGGAAAGGCTTTTCCTTTCCCCCGGTGTCTCTTTGAGCATTCCTGCTGCCCGATCGCATTGCGATCGGGCAGCAGGAATGCCCACTAGACACCAGGGATTTCTTTTTTTTTGTTTACTTACCTATTTCTTGTTGGCGGGGAGGTGCCCCTTGGGCAAGGGTCGCTCCCCTTTGGGGGGCAATTCGTTACGGCCATTTCTGCCCCCCTTGGGGGCAGATTGGCCTATTTTTTAGGCGGATCTGCCCCCAAGGGGGGCAGAAAACACTAGATCACCAGGGTGTTATATATTTATGTGCATTTTATGTGGGGGGGGTGCACCCTTGGGCAAGGGGCGCCCCCCCAAGGGGGCAGAGAACTGTTGGCCTTTTCTGCCCCCCTTGGGGGCAGATCGGCCTATTTTTTTTAGGTCCATCTGCCCCCAAGGGGGGCAGAAGCCACTTAGGCACCAGGGATTGTGTGTGTAGCGGATGGGGGGGCGCCCCCTTGGGCAAGGGTCGCTCCCCTTTGGGGGGCATGTCTTTTAGGGCCATTTCTGCCCCCCTTGAGGGCAGATTGGCTACTTTTTAGCCAGATCTGCCCCCAAGGGGGGCAGAAAACACTAGATCACCAGGGTTTTTTATTTTTATGTGTATTTATGTGGGGGGGTGCCCCCTTGGGCAAGGGGTGCCCCCCCAAGGGGGCAGAGAACTGTTGGCCTTTTCTGCCCCCCTTGGGGGCAAATCGGCCTATTTTTTTTAGGTCCATCTGCCCCCAAGGGGGGCAGAAGCCACTTAGGCACCAGGGATTGTGTGTGTAGTGGATGGGGGGGCACCCCCTTGGGCAATGGTCGCTCCCCTTTGGGGGGCATGTCTTTTAGGGCCATTTCTGTCCCCCTTGAGGGCAGATCAGCCTATTATTTTTAGGCTGATCTGCCCCAAGGGGGGCAGAAACCACTAGAACGCCAGGGATTTTTTTTATGTGTTTATTTTTGTGGGGGGGCGTCCCCTTGGGCACGGGGCGCCCCCCCAAGGGGGGCATTGACCTGTTGGCCATTTCTGCCCCCCCTGGGGGCAGATGGGCCTATTTTTGTAGGCCCACCTGCCCCCAAGGGGGGCAGAAGCCACTTAGACACCAGGGATAGTGTGTGTGTGTGTGTGTGTTAGTGGATGGGGGGGGGCCTTGGGCAAGGTTCGCCCCCCACTTTGGGGGCACATGTACCCAGGCCATTTCTGCACCCCTTGGAGACAGATCAGCCTATTATTTTTAGGCTGGTCTGCCCCCAAGGTGGGCAGAAACCACTAGAACGCCAGGGTTTTTTTTTTATTTGTTTATTTTTGTGGGGGGCATTGACCTGTTGGCCATTTCTACACCCCCTGGGGGCAGATGGGCCTATTTTCTTAGCCCACCTGCCCCCAAGGGGGGCAGAAGCCACTTAGACACCAGGGATAGTGTGTGTGTGTGTGTGTTAGTGGATGGGGGGGGGGCCTTGGGCAAGGGTCGCCCCCCACTTTGGGGGCACATGTACCCAGGCCATTTCTGCACCCCTTGGAGACAGATCAGCCTATTATTTTTAGGCTGGTCTGCCCCCAAGGTGGGCAGAAACCACTAGAACGCCAGGGTTTTTTTTGTATTTGTTTTTTTTGGGGGGGGCGTCCCTTTGGTCACGGGGCGCCCCCCCCAAGGGGGGAGTTGACCTGTTGGCCATGTCTACACCCCCTGGGGGCAGATGGGCCTATTTTCTTAGGCCCACCTGCCCCCAAGGGGGGCAGAAGCCACTTAGACACCAGGGATAGTGTGTGTGTGTGTGTGTGTTAGTGGATGGAGGGGGGCCTTGGGCAAGGGTCGCCCCCCACTTTGGGGGCACATGTACCCAGGCCATTTCTGCACCCCTTGGAGACAGATCAGCCTATTATTTTTAGGCTGGTCTGCCCCCAAGGTGGGCAGAAACCACTAGAATGCCAGTTTTTTTTTGTATTTGTTTTTTTTTGTGGGGGGGCGTCCTCTTGGTCACGGGGCGCCCCCCCAAGGGGGGCATTGACCTGTTGGCCATTTCTACACCCCCTGGGGGCAGATGGGCCTATTTTCTTAGGCCCACCTGCCCCCAAGGGGGGCAGAAGCCACTTAGGCACCAGGGATAGTGTTGTGTGTGTTTTTTTGTTTGTTTGAGGGCTGTCCCCTTTGGCAAGGGTCGCTCTCCATGGGGACACACTACTAAAGGTATTTTCTGGCTTCCTTGGGGCAGACAGGCCTATTCTTTTAGTAGGCCCATCTGCCCCTATGGCAGAATCCACTTAGGCACCAATTTCTAAATGTTTGATGGTGGGGTGTTTGTCCACTGAAGAAGTCTTTGCATTTGTGATTAAAAATGTTTTCCTCCTTTTTGTTCTAGTTCAAAGCTTTTGCTTTATTTGCTGTGGCTCCTTGCGGTTTTGGCGGTGGTTGACCTGCAGTTTGCACAGTTGCATGTTTTAGGTAAGTAAAAACAATTTACTCCAAAGGAGTATTGTTGCAGTGCATGAATGACATGTTTGTAGGGGGTGTACTAAATGCAGGATTGTGTGTGAAATTGTCCTTAGGTTTGTGCACAATGATATTTGTTTTGTCTTATTTCTAATTTGCCTTTCTTTCTTTATTTTTAGTGGGATATCATTGGTGATTGCTGTGTAGTTGCTGGTGAATCAAGCTTTTTCAGGCAAGTGAGCGGTATAGTTTGTGAGTTTATAACTCTTACTAACAAAGCTACACTTTGTTACTTGTCTTACACAGGGCTGGTTGTTGGTGGTGAATTTGTCCAGTTAATTTTAGCAAGAGAGATTATGGCTAGCCGCAGGATGACCGCTCAGCAGGTGGTTGGTATGCTTTTTGAGTCACAGTCTGATCATGACTATGAGACGGACTCTGCATCTGAGGCAGAGGAGGAAGTCAGAGATTCTGGCAGTGATGTTTCTGTTGGAGGGGAATCTTCTGATGATGAAGCGACACTCAGTGCAGATGAAGGGCCTGTTTTAGAGGAGGACATTGATGTGCCAATAGTGCAGCAACCTGGGGCTGAAAGGTTTCCCGTTATAAGACCTGATGTCTGGGTTGCCCCAAACATGGAGCAGCCAGAGTTGCCTGCCTTTACTGGTCTCCCGGGGTGTAACGCCAATACAGAGAACTTTATGCCTATCAATTTCTTTGAGTTATTCATGGATGATATGTTTTTGCAAGAGATTGTTGAGCAGACTAATTTGTATGCGGAGCAGCATTTGAGGGACAACGCTGCTAGACTTAGGCCACACTCTAGAGCTGCCCACTGGATTCCCACAAATTTGGAGGAGTTAAAAAAGTTTTTGGGTTTGACTTTTTTGATGGGGTTGATAAGGAAGCCGTCACTGGCTTCGTATTGGTCTACTAGTCCCTTGATGGCAACAGCTATATTTCCAGCGACCATGAGTCGTAATCGGTATTTGCTTCTTCTTAGGATGCTGCATTTTGTTGACAATGCATTAGCCTTGCCACGAGATCACCCAGATTCTGACCGTCTTTTTAAGATTAGGCCTGTACTTGATCATTTTGTAGATCAGTTTTCGGAGGTCTATGTTCCAGGCAAAGAGTTAAGTGTGGACGAGTCTTTGGTCCTCTTCAAGGGTCGTTTGGTTTTTAGGCAGTACATTCCTAGCAAAAGGGCACGATATGGAATTAAATTGTATATGCTGTCTGAAAGTAGGACAGGATATGTGTATAGTTTCCGTGTGTACACTGGTAGGGATTCCAATATTGACCCCCCTGGTTCTCTTCCCACTTTTGGAGTTACTGAGAAAATTGTGTGGGATCTTGGTAGACGACTGTTCAACAAAGGTCACCATTTGTATGTAGATAACTTCTACACTGGTGTGCAATTGTTCAAGGAATTGTTTAGAGTGGACACAGTTGCTTGTGGCACAATCCGTTCTAACCGGAAAGGCTATCCAAGGGAGCTTGTCTGTAAAAAACTTGAGAGAGGACAGTGCTGTGCCTTGCGGAACGAGGAGCTGCTAGCTTTGAAATTTTCAGACAAGAGGGATGTCTACATGCTAAGTACCATCCATGATGAGAGTACTTCCCCTGTGTCTGTTTGGGGCCAGGTTGCTGAAGTGCGCAAACCTGTGTGCATTTTAGATTATAATAAGCACATGGGAGGTGTAGATAGAGTTGACAAGAGGTTGGAACCTTATACTGCTATTCATAAGTCTTACGTTTGGTATAAGAAGTTAGCACTTCACCTCTTCCACTTAGCAACCTTCAATGCTTTTATTGTGTTTAGGGATAGGTCTCCAGAGTCGAAGATGACATTTGTGAAATTTCAGGAGTCAGTGATAGAGAGCCTTATTGTGAGGAACAGGCCAGAGTTCCTAGAGAAGCAGTGGTGGAGGATGTGGCTAGATTGAAAGATCGCCACTTTGCTGAGCACATTCCTCCCACACCCAAAAAAGACTTTCCAGCTAAGAAATGTAGAGTGTGTTTTCGAAGAGGTATCCGGAGGGAGACTCGAATGTACTGCCCAGATTGTCCTTCAAAGCCTGGGCTGTGTGTCGGTGCTTGTTTTAAGAATTACCACACCCAGAAGAATTTCTGGGAACAACCATGAGTGTAAACTCATGTCTGTTTTGTATTTTCATGTGTTTAGTTTCATGGTTAGCATTTCTGTCATGTTCTTAGTTAGAGCTTTTGTGTTTGTAGTTTTTTAATTCTTTCTACTTAGTTAGGGGTGCCTCTGTTAAAAAAAAAAAAAAAAATGATGCCATTGTGTGTGGAGTGGGGCTTGGCTGAGAGTGTACATATTGACTTGCTGTTGGCTATTGCAACACACTGCCAGCCAAACACCAGTCCACACACTCCCATCAGCTGGTGTGATTGTTGTATCAGGCATGTGGGCGTATGTAACTGATGGGCCCTTGAGTGGCGCTGTCTGTCGATGTGAGTGTTGTAATGTGCTGGGCCCGTGGCTGGCGGTGTGAATGGCCTTGTGTGTGTCATATATGAAAGTTGTGTGAATGGACTGTAAAGCGGTTGGTGCCTTGTCGCGGCTTTACAGCTCACGAGCTGTGAGTCATTGGTTCAGTTTTTTGCCTTTCAGTTCATTTCATTTTTGGGAAAGCTCTTCTGTTAGTAAAATTTGATCCACTGAAAGATCACTCACCCTCGTGCCAAATCCAACCAGTATGTGTGGTAAAAATGACAAAACCTGCTCCGCTGTAATCAGGCGTCGCAGCACACCTGTGACACGCTAGGTGCCTCAGGTGGGACCCCAATGATGAAGCATGCCACCAACTTGGTTGGTGGGTGAGGGGTCTTTTTCACATAACCTAAGTGTGTTTCTTTTCAAAATTTTAGTGTTTGGCACATCACGGACGTATGTGGGCACATCAAAACGATATATTACAAAACTACCTGTGTTTGGGAGGGAGAGGGCACCTATGTTTTTGGTCCTGTGTGCCGCCTTCATCTAGGGAAACCTACCAAACCCAGACATTTTTTTAAACTAGACACCCCAAGGAGTCCAGGGAGGTGCAGCTTGCGTGGATCCCCCAACATTTTCTTACCCAGACTCCTCTGTAAACCTCAAAATGTGCTTAAAAAAGCATATTTTCATTACTTTTCTTCGTAAGATCACCACTCCAGCACAAAATTCCTACTCCCCAGTGTTCCCCTCAGTATCCCAAGTAAAATGACACCTCACTTATGTGGGTCCCCAAAGCAGAGTCAGTCTAAAGATGTATAAAAGAATATGTCCTTATAAACTTGCTGTGCTATCCCCTCTATCTCTACAAGTTTTGGGCCTTATTCTGTTGCAGGCACCTGGCCCACCCACACAAGTGAGGTATCATTTTTATCGGGAGACTTGGAGGAACGCTGGGTGGAAGGAAATTTGTGGCTCCACTCAGATTCCAGAACTTTCTGTCACCGAAATGTGTGGAAAATGTGTTTTTTTAGACAGAATTTGAGGTTTGCAAAGGATTCTGGGTAACAGAACCTGGTCAGAGCCCCGCAAGTCACCCCATCTTGGATTCCCCTAGGTCTCTAGGTTTAAAAAATGCACAGGTTTGGTAGGTTTCCCTAGGTGCCGGCTGAGCTAGAGGCCAAAATCTATAGGTAGGCACTTTTTTAAATGAAAAAATGTGATGTGTCCACGTTGCGTTTTGGGGTGTCTGCTGTCGCGGGCGCTAGGCCTACCCACACAAGTGAGGTATCATTTTTATCGGGAGACGTGGGGGAACGCTGGGTGGAAGGAAATTTGTGGCTCCTCTCAGATTCCAGAACTTTCTGCCACAGAAATGTTAGGAACATGTGTTTTTTTAGCCAAATTTTGAGGTTTGCAAAGGATTCTGGGTAACAGAACCTGGTCCGAGCCACACAAGTCACCCCATCTTGGATTCCCCTTGGTCTCTAGTTTTCAGAAATGCACAGGTTTGGTAGGTTTCCTTAGGTGGCGGCTGAGCTACAAGCCAAAATCTACAGGTAGGCACTTTGCAAAAAACACCTCTGTTTTCCTTCACAAATTTGGATGTGTCCACGTTGCGCTTTGGGGCGTTTCCTGTCGCGGGCGCTAGGCCTACCCACACAAGTGAGGTATCATTTTTATCGGGAGACGTGGGGGAACGCTGGGTGGAAGGAAATTTGTGGCTCCTCTCAGATTCCAGAACTTTTTGCCACAGAAATGTTAGGAACATGTGTTTTTTTAGCCAAATTTTGAGGTTTGCAAAGGATTCTGGGTAACAGAACCTGGTCCGAGCCACACAAGTCACTCCATCTTGGATTCCCCTAGGTCTCTAGTTTTCAGAAATGCACAGGTTTGGTAGGTTTCCCTACGTGGCGGCTGAGCTACAGGCCAAAATCTACAGGTAGGCACTTTGCAAGAAACACCTCTGTTTTCCGTCACAAATTTGATTTGTCCACGTTGCGCTTTGGGGCGTTTCCTGTCGCGGGCGCTAGGCCTACCCACACAAGTGAGGTATCATTTTTATCGGGAGACGTGGGGGAACGCTGGGTGGAAGGAAATTTGTGGCTCCTCTCAGATTCCAGAACTTTCTGCCACAGAAATATTAAGAACATGTGTTTTTTTAGCCAAATTTTGAGGTTTGCAAAGGATTCTGGGTAACAGAACCTGGTCCGAGCCACACAAGTCACACCATCTTGGATTCCCCTAGGTCTCTAGTTTTCAGAAATGCACAGGTTTGGTAGGTTTCCCTACGTGGCGGCTGAGCTACAGGCCAAAATCTACAGGTAGTCACTTTGCAAAAAACACCTCTGTTTTCCTTCACAAATTTGGATGTGTCCACGTTGCGCTTTGGGGCGTTTCCTGTCCCGGCCGCTAGGCCTACCCACACAAGTGAGGTATCATTTTTATCAGGAGACGTGGGGGAACGCTGGGTGGAAGGAAATTCGTGGCTCCTCTCAGATTCCAGAACTTTCTGCCACAGAAATGTTAGGAACATGTGTTTTTTTAGCCAAATTTTGAGGTTTGCAAAGGATTCTGGATAACAGAACCTGGTCCGAGCCACACAAGTCACACCATCTTGGATTCCCCTAGGTCTCTAGTTTTCAGAAATGCACAGGTTTGGTAGGTTTCCCTAGGTGGCGGCTGAGCTACAGGCCAAAATCTACAGGTAGTCACTTTGCAAAAAACACTTCTGTTTTCCTTCACAAATTTGGAGGTGTCCACGTTGCGCATTGGGGCGTTTCCTGTCGCGGGCGCTAGGCCTACCCACACAAGTGAGGTATCATTTTTATCGGGAGACGTGGGGGAACGCTGGGTGGAAGGAAATTTGTGGCTCCTCTCAGATTTCAGAACTTTCTGCCACAGAAATGTAAGGAACATGTGTTTTTTTAGCCAAATTTTGAGGTTTGCAAAGGATTCTGGGTAACAGAACCTGGTCCGAGCCACACAAGTCGCCCCACCTTGGATTCCCCTAGGTCTCTAGTTTTCAGAAATGCACAGGTTTGGTAGGTTTTCCTAGGTAGCGGCTGAGCTACAGGCCAAAATCTACAGGTAGTCACTTTGCAAAAAACACCTCTGTTTTTCTTCACAAATTTGGATGTGTCCACGTTGCGCTTTGGGGCGCTTCCTGTCGCGGCCGCTAGGCCTACCCACACAAGTGAGGTATCATTTTTATCGGGAGACTTGGGGGAACGCTGGGTGGAAGGAAATTTGTGGCTCCACTCAGATTCCAGAACTTTCTGTCACCGAAATGTGTGGAAAATGTGTTTTTTTAGACAGAATTTGAGGTTTGCAAAGGATTCTGGGTAACAGAACCTGGTCAGAGCCCCGCAAGTCACCCCATCTTGGATTCCCCTAGGTCTCTAGGTTTAAAAAATGCACAGGTTTGGTAGGTTTCCCTAGGTGCCGGCTGAGCTAGAGGCCAAAATCTATAGGTAGGCACTTTTTTAAATGAAAAAATGTGATGTGTCCACGTTGCGTTTTGGGGTGTCTGCTGTCGCGGGCGCTAGGCCTACCCACACAAGTGAGGTATCATTTTTATCGGGAGACGTGGGGGAACGCTGGGTGGAAGGAAATTTGTGGCTCCTCTCAGATTCCAGAACTTTCTGCCACAGAAATGTTAGGAACATGTGTTTTTTTAGCCAAATTTTGAGGTTTGCAAAGGATTCTGGGTAACAGAATCTGGTCCGAGCCACACAAGTCACCCCATCTTGGATTCCCCTTGGTCTCTAGTTTTCAGAAATGCACAGGTTTGGTAGGTTTCCTTAGGTGGCGGCTGAGCTACAAGCCAAAATCTACAGGTAGGCACTTTGCAAAAAACACCTCTGTTTTCCTTCACAAATTTGGATGTGTCCACGTTGCGCTTTGGGGCGTTTCCTGTCGCGGGCGCTAGGCCTACCCACACAAGTGAGGTATCATTTTTATCGGGAGACGTGGGGGAACGCTGGGTGGAAGGAAATTTGTGGCTCCTCTCAGATTCCAGAACTTTTTGCCACAGAAATGTTAGGAACATGTGTTTTTTTAGCCAAATTTTGAGGTTTGCAAAGGATTCTGGGTAACAGAACATGGTCCGAGCCACACAAGTCACTCCATCTTGGATTCCCCTAGGTCTCTAGTTTTCAGAAATGCACAGGTTTGGTAGGTTTCCCTACGTGGCGGCTGAGCTACAGGCCAAAATCTACAGGTAGGCACTTTGCAAGAAACACCTCTGTTTTCCGTCACAAATTTGGATTTGTCCACGTTGCGCTTTGGGGCGTTTCCTGTCGCGGGCGCTAGGCCTACCCACACAAGTGAGGTATCATTTTTATCAGGAGACGTGGGGGAACGCTGGGTGGAAGGAAATTCGTGGCTCCTCTCAGATTCCAGAACTTTCTGCCACAGAAATGTTAGGAACATGTGTTTTTTTAGCCAAATTTTGAGGTTTGCAAAGGATTCTGGGTAACAGAACCTGGTCTGAGCCACACAAGTCACACCATCTTGGATTTCCCTAGGTCTCTAGTTTTCAGAAATGCACAGGTTTGGTAGGTTTCCCTAGGTGGCGGCTGAGCTACAGGCCAAAATCTACAGGTAGTCACTTTGCAAAAAACACTTCTGTTTTCCTTCTCAAATTTGGAGGTGTCCACGTTGCGCATTGGGGCGTATCCTGTCGCGGGCGCTAGGCCTACCCACACAAGTGAGGTATCATTTTTATCGGGAGACGTGGGGGAACGCTGGGTGGAAGGAAATTTGTGGCTCCTCTCAGATTTCGGAACTTTCTGCCACAGAAATGTAAGGAACATGTGTTTTTTTAGCCAAATTTTGAGGTTTGCAAAGGATTCTGGGTAACAGAACCTGGTCCGAGCCACACAAGTCGCCCCACCTTGGATTCCCCTAGGTCTCTAGTTTTCAGAAATGCACAGGTTTGGTAGGTTTTCCTAGGTAGCGGCTGAGCTACAGGCCAAAATCTACAGGTAGTCACTTTGCAAAAAACACCTCTGTTTTTCTTCACAAATTTGGATGTGTCCACGTTGCGCTTTGGGGCGCCTCCTGTCGCGGCCGCTAGGCCTACCCACACAAGTGAGGTATCATTTTTATCGGGAGACTTGGGGGAACGCTGGGTGGAAGGAAATTTGTGGCTCCACTCAGATTCCAGAACTTTCTGTCACCGAAATGTGTGGAAAATGTGTTTTTTTAGACAGAATTTGAGGTTTGCAAAGGATTCTGGGTAACAGAACCTGATCAGAGCCCCGCAAGTCACCCCATCTTGGATTCCCCTAGGTCTCTAGGTTTAAAAAATGCACAGGTTTGGTAGGTTTCCCTAGGTGCCGGCTGAGCTAGAGGCCAAAATCTATAGGTAGGCACTTTTTTAAATGAAAAAATGTGATGTGTCCACGTTGCGTTTTGGGGTGTCTACTGTCGCGGGCGCTAGGCCTACCCACACAAGTGAGGTATCATTTTTATCGGGAGACGTGGGGGAACGCTGGGTGGAAGGAAATTTGTGGCTCCTCTCAGATTCCAGAACTTTCTGCCACAGAAATGTTAGGAACATGTGTTTTTTTAGCCAAATTTTGAGGTTTGCAAAGGATTCTGGGTAACAGAACCTGGTCCGAGCCACACAAGTCACCCCATCTTGGATTCTACTTGGTCTCTAGTTTTCAGAAATGCACAGGTTTGGTAGGTTTCCTTAGGTGGCGGCTGAGCTACAAGCCAAAATCTACAGGTAGGCACTTTGCAAAAAACACCTCTGTTTTCCTTCACAAATTTGGATGTGTCCACGTTGCGCTTTGGGGCGTTTCCTGTCGCTGGCGCTAGGCCTACCCACACAAGTGAGGTATCATTTTTATCGGGAGACGTGGGGGAACGCTGGGTGGAAGGAAATTTGTGGCTCCTCTCAGATTCCAGAACTTTCTGCCACAGAAATATTAGGAACATGTGTTTTTTTAGCCAAATTTTGAGGTTTGCAAAGGATTCTGGGTAACAGAACCTGGTCCGAGCCACACAAGTCACACCATCTTGGATTCCCCTAGGTCTCTAGTTTTCAGAAATGCACAGGTTTGGTAGGTTTCCCTACGTGGCGGCTGAGCTACAGGCCAAAATCTACAGGTAGTCACTTTGCAAAAAACACCTCTGTTTTTCTTCACAAATTTGGATGTGTCCACGTTGCGCTTTGGGGTGCCTCCTGTCGCGGCCGCTAGGCCTACCCACACAAGTGAGGTATCATTTTTATCGGGAGACGTGGGGGAACGCTGGGTGGAAGGAAATTTGTGGCTCCTCTGAGATTCCATAACTTTCTGCCACAGAAATGTTAGGAACATGTGTTTTTTTAGCCAAATTTTGAGGTTTGCAAAGGATTCTGGGTCACAGAACCTGGTCCGAGCCACACAAGTCAACCCACCTTGGATTCCCCTAGGTCTCTAGTTTTCAGAAATGCACAGGTTTGGTAGGTTTCCCTAGGTGGCGGCTGAGCTACAGGCCAAAATCTACAGGTAGGCACTTTGCAAAAAACACCTCTGTTTTTCTTCACAAATTTGGATGTGTCCACGTTGCGCTTTGGGGCGCTTTCTGTCGCGGCCGCTAGGCCTACCCACACAAGTGAGGTATCATTTTTATCGGGAGACGTGGGGGAACGCTGGGTGGAAGGAAATTTGTGGCTCCTCTCAGATTTCAGAACTTTCTGCCACAGAAATGTTAGGAACATGTGTTTTTTTAGCCAAATTTTGAGGTTTGCAAAGGATTCTGGGTAACAGAACCTGGTCTGAGCCACACATGTCACGCCATCTTGGATTCCCCTAGGTCTCTAGTTTTCAGAAATGCACAGGTTTGGTAGGTTTCCCTAGGTGGCGGCTGAGCTACAGGCCAAAATCTACAGGTAGTCACTTTGCAAAAAACACCTCTGTTTTCCTTCACAAATTTGGAGGTGTCCACGTTGCGCATTGGGGCGTTTCCTGTCGCGGGCGCTAGGCCTACCCACACAAGTGAGGTATTATTTTTATCGGGAGACGTGGGGGAACGCTGGGTGGAAGGAAATTTGTGGCTCCTCTAAGATTTCAGAACTTTCTGCCACAGAAATGTAAGAAACATGTGTTTTTTTAGCCAAATTTTGAGGTTTGCAAAGGATTCTGGGTAACAGAACCTGGTCCGAGCCACACAAGTCACCCCACCTTGGATTCCCCTAGGTCTCTAGTTTTCAGAAATGCACAGGTTTGGTAGGTTTTCCTAGGTGGCGGCTGAGCTACAGGCCAAAATCTACAGGTAGTCACTTTGCAAAAAACACCTCTGTTTTTCTTCACAAATTTGGATGTGTCCACGTTGCGCTTTGGGGCGTTTCCTGTCGCGGCCGCTAGGCCTACCCACACAAGTGAGGTATCATTTTTATCGGGAGACGTGGGGGAACGCTGGGTGGAAGGAAATTTGTGGCTCCTCTCAGATTCCAGAACTTTTTGCCACAGAAATGTTAGGAACATGTGTTTTTTTAGCCAAATTTTGAGGTTTGCAAAGGATTCTGGGTAACAGAACCTGGTCCGAGCCACACAAGTCACTCCATCTTGGATTCCCCTAGGTCTCTAGTTTTCAGAAATGCACAGGTTTGGTAGTTTTCCCTACGTGGCGGCTGAGCTACAGGCCAAAATCTACAGGTAGGCACTTTGCAAGAAACACCTCTGTTTTCCGTCACAAATTTGGATTTGTCCACGTTGCGCTTTGGGGCGTTTCCTGTCGCGGGCGCTAGGCTACCCACACAAGTGAGGTATCATTTTTATCAGGAGACGTGGGGGAACGCTGGGTGGAAGGAAATTCGTGGCTCCTCTCAGATTCCAGAACTTTCTGCCACAGAAATGTTAGGAACATGTGTTTTTTTAGCCAAATTTTAAGGTTTGCAAAGGATTCTGGGTAACAGAACCTGGTCTGAGCCACACAAGTCACACCATCTTGGATTTCCCTAGGTCTCTAGTTTTCAGAAATGCACAGGTTTGGTAGGTTTCCCTAGGTGGCGGCTGAGCTACAGGCCAAAATCTACAGGTAGTCACTTTGCAAAAAACACTTCTGTTTTCCTTCACAAATTTGGAGGTGTCCACGTTGCGCATTGGGGCGTTTCCTGTCGCGGGCGCTAGGCCTACCCACACAAGTGAGGTATCATTTTTATCGGGAGACGTGGGGGAACGCTGGGTGGAAGGAAATTTGTGGCTCCTCTCAGATTTCAGAACTTTCTGCCACAGAAATGTAAGGAACATGTGTTTTTTTAGCCAAATTTTGAGGTTTGCAAAGGATTCTGGGTAACAGAACCTGGTCCGAGCCACACAAGTCGCCCCACCTTGGATTCCCCTAGGTCTCTAGTTTTCAGAAATGCACAGGTTTGGTAGGTTTTCCTAGGTAGCGGCTGAGCTACAGGCCAAAATCTACAGGTAGTCACTTTGCAAAAAACACCTCTGTTTTTCTTCACAAATTTGGATGTGTCCACGTTGCGCTTTGGGGCGCCTCCTGTCGCGGCCGCTAGGCCTACCCACACAAGTGAGGTATCATTTTTATCGGGAGACTTGGGGGAACGCTGGGTGGAAGGAAATTTGTGGCTCCACTCAGATTCCAGAACTTTCTGTCACCGAAATGTGTGGAAAATGTGTTTTTTTAGACAGAATTTGAGGTTTGCAAAGGATTCTGGGTAACAGAACCTGGTCAGAGCCCCGCAAGTCACCCCATCTTGGATTCCCCTAGGTCTCTAGGTTTAAAAAATGCACAGGTTTGGTAGGTTTCCCTAGGTGCCGGCTGAGCTAGAGGCCAAAATCTATAGGTAGGCACTTTTTTAAATGAAAAAATGTGATGTGTCCACGTTGCGTTTTGGGGTGTGTACTGTCGCGGGCGCTAGGCCTACCCACACAAGTGAGGTATCATTTTTATCGGGAGACGTGGGGGAACGCTGGGTGGAAGGAAATTTGTGGCTCCTCTCAGATTCCAGAACTTTCTGCCACAGAAATGTTAGGAACATGTGTTTTTTTAGCCAAATTTTGAGGTTTGCAAAGGATTCTGGGTAACAGAACCTGGTCCGAGCCACACAAGTCACCCCATCTTGGATTCCACTTGGTCTCTAGTTTTCAGAAATGCACAGGTTTGGTAGGTTTCCTTAGGTGGCGGCTGAGCTACAAGCCAAAATCTACAGGTAGGCACTTTGCAAAAAACACCTCTGTTTTCCTTCACAAATTTGGATGTGTCCACGTTGCGCTTTGGGGCGTTTCCTGTCGCGGGCGCTAGGCCTACCCACACAAGTGAGGTATCATTTTTATCGGGAGACGTGGGGGAACGCTGGGTGGAAGGAAATTTGTGGCTCCTCTCAGATTCCAGAACTTTCTGCCACAGAAATGTTTGGAACATGTGTTTTTTTAGCCAAATTTTGAGGTTTGCAAAGGATTCTGGGTAACAGAACCTGGTCCGAGCCACACAAGTCACCCCATCTTGGATTCCACTTGGTCTCTAGTTTTCAGAAATGCACAGGTTTGGTAGGTTTCCTTAGGTGGCGGCTGAGCTACAGGCCAAAATCTACAGGTAGTCACTTTGCAAAAAACACCTCTGTTTTTCTTCACAAATTTGGAAGTGTCCACGTTGCGCTTTGGGGTGCTTCCTGTCGCGGCCGCTAGGCCTACCCACACAAGTGAGGTATCATTTTTATCGGGAGACGTGGGGGAACGCTGGGTGGAAGGAAATTTGTGGCTCCTCTGAGATTCCATAACTTTCTGCCACAGAAACGTTAGGAACATGTGTTTTTTTAGCCAAATTTTGAGGTTTGCAAAGGATTCTGGGTCACAGAACCTGGTCCGAGCCACACAAGTCAACCCACCTTGGATTCCCCTAGGTCTCTAGTTTTCAGAAATGCACAGGTTTGGTAGGTTTCCCTAGGTGGCGGCTGAGCTACAGGCCAAAATCTACAGGTAGGCACTTTGCAAAAAACACCTCTGTTTTTCTTCACAAATTTGGATGTGTCCACGTTGCGCTTTGGGGCGCTTTCTGTCGCGGCCGCTAGGCCTACCCACACAAGTGAGGTATCATTTTTATCGGGAGACGTGGGGGAACGCTGGGTGGAAGGAAATTTGTGGCTCCTCTCAGATTTCAGAACTTTCTGCCACAGAAATGTTAGGAACATGTGTTTTTTTAGCCAAATTTTGAGGTTTGCAAAGGATTCTGGGTAACAGAACCTGGTCTGAGCCACACAAGTCACGCCATCTTGGATTCCCCTAGGTCTCTAGTTTTCAGAAATGCACAGGTTTGGTAGGTTTCCCTAGGTGGCGGCTGAGCTACAGGCCAAAATCTACAGGTAGTCACTTTGCAAAAAACACCTCTGTTTTCCTTCACAAATTTGGAGGTGTCCACGTTGCGCATTGGGGCGTTTCCTGTCGCGGGCGCTAGGCCTACCCACACAAGTGAGGTATCATTTTTATCGGGAGACGTGGGGGAACGCTGGGTGGAAGGAAATTTGTGGCTCCTCTCAGATTTCAGAACTTTCTGCCACAGAAATTTAAGGAACATGTGTTTTTTTAGCCAAATTTTGAGGTTTGCAAAGGATTCTGGGTAACAGAACCTGGTCCGAGCCACACAAGTCACCCCACCTTGGATTCCCCTAGGTCTCTAGTTTTCAGAAATGCACAGGTTTGGTAGGTTTTCCTAGGTGGCGGCTGAGCTACAGGCCAAAATCTACAGGTAGTCACTTTGCAAAACACACCTCTGTTTTTCTTCACAAATTTGGATGTGTCCACGTTGCGCTTTGGGGCGTTTCGTGTCGCGGCCGCTAGGCCTACCCACACAAGTGAGGTATCATTTTTATCGGGAGACGTGGGGGAACGCTGGGTGCAAGGAAATTTGTGGCTCCTCTCAGATTCCATAACTTTCTGCCGCAGAAATGTTAGGAACATGTATTTTTTTAGCCAAATTTTGAGGTTTGCAAAGGATTCTGGGTCACAGAACCTGGTCCGAGCCACACAAGTCAACCCACCTTGGATTCCCCTAGGTCTCTAGTTTTCAGAAATGCACAGGTTTGGTAGGTTTCCCTAGGTGGCGGCTGAGCTACAGGCCAAAATCTACAGGTAGTCACTTTGAAAAAAACACCTCTGTTTTCCTTCACAAATTTGGATGTGTCCACATTGCGGTTTGGGGTGGTTGCTGTCGCGGCCGCTAGGCCTACCCACACAAGTGAGGTATAATTTTTATCGGGAGACGTGGGGGAACGCTGGGTGGAAGGAAATTTGTGGCTCCTCTCAGATTCCAGAACTTTCTGCCACAGAAATGTTAGGAACATGTGTTTTTTTAGCCAAATTTTGAGGTTTGCAAAGGATTCTGGGTAACAGAACCTGGTCCGAGCCACACAAGTCACGCCATCTTGGATTCCCCTAGGTCTCTAGTTTTCAGAAATGCACAGGTTTGGTAGGTTTCCCTAGGTGGCGGCTGAGCTACAGGCCAAAATCTACAGGTAGTCACTTTGCAAAAAACACCTCTGTTTTCCTTCACAAATTTGGATGGGTCCACGTTGCGCTTTGGGGCGTCTCCTGTCGCGGCCGCTAGGCCTACCCACACAAGTGAGGTATCATTTTTATCGGGAGACGTGGGGGAACGCTGGGTGGAAGGAAATTCGTGGCTCCTCTCAGACTCCAGAACTTTCTGCCACAGAAATGTTAGGAACATGTGTTTTTTTAGCCAAATTTTGAGGTTTGCAAAGGATTCTGGGTAACAGAACCTGGTCCGAGCCACACAAGTCATGCCATCTTGGATTCCCCTAGGTCTCTAGTTTTCAGAAATGCACAGGTTTGGTAGGTTTCCCTAGGTGGCGGCTGAGCTACAGGCCAAAATCTACAGGTAGTCACTTTGCAAAAAACACCTCTGTTTTCCTTCACAAATTTGGATGTGTCCACGTTGCGCATTGGGGCGTTTCCTGTCGCAGGCGCTAGGCCTACCCACACAAGTGAGGTATCATTTTTATCGGGAGACGTGGGGGAACGCCGGGTGGAAGGAAATTTTGGCTCCTCTCAGATTTCAGAACTTTCTGCCACAGAAATGTAAGGAACATGTGTTTTTTTAGCCAAATTTTGAGGTTTGCAAATGATTCTGGGTAACAGAACCTGGTCCGAGCCACACAAGTCACCCCGCCTTGGATTCCCCTACGTCTCTAGTTTTCAGAAATGCACAGGTTCGGTAGGTTTCCCTAGGTGGTGGCTGAGCTACAGGCCAAAATTTACAGGTAGTCACTTTGCAAAAAACACCTCTGTTTTCCTTCACAAATTTGGATGTGTCCACGTTGCGCTTTGGGGTGTCTCTTGTCGCGGCCGCTAGGCCTACCCACACAAGTGAGGTATCATTTTTATCGGGAGACGTGGGGGAACGCTGGGTGGAAGGAAATTTGTGGCTCCTCTCAGATTCCATAACTTTCTGCCACAGAAATGTTAGGAACATGTGTTTTTTTACCCAAATTTTGAGGTTTGCAAAGGATTCTGGGTAACAGAACCTGGTCCGAGCCACACAAGTCAACCCACCTTGGATTCCCCTAGGTCTCTAGTTTTCAGAAATGCACAGGTTTGGTAGGTTTCCCTAGGTGGCGGCTGAGCTACAGGCCAAAATCTACAGGTAGGCACTTTGCAAAAAACACCTCTGTTTTCCTTCATAAATTTGGATTTGTCCACGTTGCGCTTTGGGGCGTCTTCTGTCGCGGCCGCTAGGCCTACCCACACAAGTGAGGTATCATTTTTATCGGGAGACGTGGGGGAACACTGGGTGGAAGGAAATTTGTGGCTCCTCTCAGATTCCATAACTTTCTGCCACAGAAATGTTAGGAACATGTGTTTTTTTAGCCAAATTTTGAGGTTTGCAAAGGATTCTGGGTAACAGAACCTGGTCCGAGCCACACAAGTCACCCCACCTTGGATTCCCCTAGGTCTCTAGTTTTTAGAAATGCACAGGTTTGGTAGGTTTCCCTAGGTGGCGGCTGAGCTACAGGCCAAAATCTACAGGTAGTCACTTTGCAAAAAACACATCTGTTTTCCTTCACAAATTTGGATGTGTCCACATTGCGCTTTGGGGCGTTTTCTGTCGCGGCCGCTAGGCCTACCCACACAAGTGAGGTATAATTTTTATCGGGAGACGTGGGGGAACGCTGGGTGGAAGGAAATTTGTGGCTCCTCTCAGATTCCAGAACTTTCTGCCACAGAAATGTTAGGAACATGTGTTTTTTTAGCCAAATTTTGAGGTTTGCAAAGGATTCTGGGTAACAGAACCTGGTCCGAGCCACACAAGTCACGCCATCTTGGATTCCCCTAGGTCTCTAGTTTTCAGAAATGCACAGGTTTGGTAGGTTTCCCTAGGTGGCGGCTGAGCTACAGGCCAAAATCTACAGGTAGTCACTTTGCAAAAAACACCTCTGTTTTCCTTCACAAATTTGGATGTGTCCACGTTGCGCTTTGGGGCGCTTCCTGTCGCGGCCGCTAGGCCTACCCACACAAGTGAGGTATAATTTTTATCGGGAGACGTGGGGGAACGCTGGGTGGAAGGAAATTTGTGGCTCCTCTCAGATTCCAGAACTTTCTGCCACAGAAATGTTAGGAACATGTGTTTTTTTAGCCAAATTTTGAGGTTTGCAAAGGATTCTGGGTAACAGAACCTGGTCCGAGCCACACAAGTCACGCCATCTTGGATTCCCCTAGGTCTCTAGTTTTCAGAAATGCACAGGTTTGGTAGGTTTCCCTAGGTGGCGGCTGAGCTACAGGCCAAAATCTACAGGTAGTCACTTTGCAAAAAACACTCCTGTTTTCCTTCACAAATTTGGAGGTGTCCACGTTGCGCATTGGGGCATTTCCTGTCGCGGGCGCTAGGCCTACCCACACAAGTGAGGTATCATTTTTATCGGGAGACGTGGGGGAACGCTGGGTGGAAGGAAATTTGTGGCTCCTCTCAGATTCCAGAACTTTCTGCCACAGAAATGTTAGGAACATGTGTTTTTTTAGCCAAATTTTGAGGTTTGCAAAGGATTCTGGGTAACAGAACCTGGTCCGAGCCACACAAGTCACGCCATCTTGGATTCCCCTAGGTCTCTAGTTTTCAGAAATGCACAGGTTTGGTAGGTTTCCCTAGGTGGCGGCTGAGCTACAGGCCAAAATCTACAGGTAGTCACTTTGCAAAAAACACTTCTGTTTTCCTTCACAAATTTGGAGGTGTCCACGTTGCGCATTGGGGCATTTCCTGTCGGGGGCGCTAGGCCTACCCACACAAGTGAGGTATCATTTTTATCGGGAGACGTGGGGGAACGCTGGGTGGAAGGAAATTTGTGGCTCCTCTCAGATTCCAGAACTTTCTGTCACAGAAATGTTAGGAACATGTGTTTTTTTAGCCAAATTTTGAGGTTTGCAAAGGATTCTGGGTAACAGAACCTGGTCCGAGCCACACAAGTCACCCCACCTTGGATTCCCCTAGGTCTCTAGTTTTCAGAAATGCACAGGTTTGGTAGGTTTCCCTAGGTGGCGGCTGAGCCACAGGCCAAAATCTACAGGTAGTCACTTTGCAAAAAACACCTCTGTTTTCCTTCACAAATTTGGATGTGTCCACGTTGCGCTTTGGGGCGTTTTCTGTCGCGGCCGCTAGGCCTACCCACACAAGTGAGGTATCATTTTTATCGGGAGATGTGGGGGAACGCTGGGTGGAAGGAAATTTGTGGCTCCTCTCAGATTCCATAACTTTCTGCCACAGAAATGTTAGGAACATGTGTTTTTTTATCCCAATTTTGAGGTTTGCAAAGGATTCTGGGTAACAGAACCTGGTCCGAGCCACACAAGTCACCCCACCTTGGATTCCCCTAGGTCTCTAGTTTTCAGAAATGCACAGGTTTGGTAGGTTTCCCTAGGTGGCGGCTGAGCTACAGGCCAAAATCTACAGGTAGTTACTTTGCAAAAAACACCTCTGTTTTCCTTCACAAATTTGGATGTGTCCACGTTGCGCTTTGGGGCGTTTCCTGTCCCGGCCGCTAGGCCTACCCACACAAGTGAGGTATAATTTTTATCGGGAGACGTGGGGGAACGCTGGGTGGAAGGAAATTTGTGGCTCCTCTCAGATTCCAGAACTTTCTGCCACAGAAATGTTAGGAACATGTGTTTTTTTAGCCAAATTTTGAGGTTTGCAAAGGATTCTGGGTAACAGAACCTGGTCCGAGCCACACAAGTCACGCCAACTTGGATTCCCCTAGGTCTCTAGTTTTCAGAAATGCACAGGTTTGGTAGGTTTCCCTAGGTGGCGGCTGAGCTACAGGCCAAAATCTACAGGTAGTCACTTTGCAAAAAACACTTCTGTTTTCCTTCACAAATTTGGAGGTGTCCACGTTGCGCATTGGGGCGTTTCCTGTCGCGGGCGCTAGGCCTACCCACACAAGTGAGGTATCATTTTTATCGGGAGACGTGGGGGAACGCTGGGTGGAAGGAAATTTGTGGCTCCTCTCAGATTTCAGAACTTTCTGCCACAGAAATGTAAGGAACATGTGTTTTTTTAGCCAAATTTTGAGGTTTGCAAAGGATTCTGGGTAACAGAACCTGGTCCGAGCCACACAAGTCGCCCCACCTTGGATTCCCCTAGGTCTCTAGTTTTCAGAAATGCACAGGTTTGGTAGGTTTTCCTAGGTAGCGGCTGAGCTACAGGCCAAAATCTACAGGTAGTCACTTTGCAAAAACCACCTCTGTTTTTCTTCACAAATTTGGATGTGTCCACGTTGCGCTTTGGGGCGCCTCCTGTCGCGGCCGCTAGGCCTACCCACACAAGTGAGGTATCATTTTTATCGGGAGACTTGGGGGAACGCTGGGTGGAAGGAAATTTGTGGCTCCACTCAGATTCCAGAACTTTCTGTCACCGAAATGTGTGGAAAATGTGTTTTTTTAGACAGAATTTGAGGTTTGCAAAGGATTCTGGGTAACAGAACCTGGTCAGAGCCCCGCAAGTCACCCCATCTTGGATTCCCCTAGGTCTCTAGGTTTAAAAAATGCACAGGTTTGGTAGGTTTCCCTAGGTGCCGGCTGAGCTAGAGGCCAAAATCTATAGGTAGGCACTTTTTTAAATGAAAAAATGTGATGTGTCCACGTTGCGTTTTGGGGTGTGTACTGTCGCGGGCGCTAGGCCTACCCACACAAGTGAGGTATCATTTTTATCGGGAGACGTGGGGGAACGCTGGGTGGAAGGAAATTTGTGGCTCCTCTCAGATTCCAGAACTTTCTGCCACAGAAATGTTAGGAACATGTGTTTTTTTAGCCAAATTTTGAGGTTTGCAAAGGATTCTGGGTAACAGAACCTGGTCTGAGCCACACAAGTCACCCCATCTTGGATTCCACTTGGTCTCTAGTTTTCAGAAATGCACAGGTTTGGTAGGTTTCCTTAGGTGGCGGCTGAGCTACAAGCCAAAATCTACAGGTAGGCACTTTGCAAAAAACACCTCTGTTTTCCTTCACAAATTTGGATGTGTCCACGTTGCGCTTTGGGGCGTTTCCTGTCGCGGGCGCTAGGCCTACCCACACAAGTGAGGTATCATTTTTATCGGGAGACGTGGGGGAACGCTGGGTGGAAGGAAATTTGTGGCTCCTCTCAGATTCCAGAACTTTCTGCCACAGAAATGTTTGGAACATGTGTTTTTTTAGCCAAATTTTGAGGTTTGCAAAGGATTCTGGGTAACAGAACCTGGTCCGAGCCACACAAGTCACCCCATCTTGGATTCCACTTGGTCTCTAGTTTTCAGAAATGCACAGGTTTGGTAGGTTTCCTTAGGTGGCGGCTGAGCTACAGGCCAAAATCTACAGGTAGTCACTTTGCAAAAAACACCTCTGTTTTTCTTCACAAATTTGGAAGTGTCCACGTTGCGCTTTGGGGTGCTTCCTGTCGCGGCCGCTAGGCCTACCCACACAAGTGAGGTATCATTTTTATCGGGAGACGTGGGGGAACGCTGGGTGGAAGGAAATTTGTGGCTCCTCTGAGATTCCATAACTTTCTGCCACAGAAATGTTAGGAACATGTGTTTTTTTAGCCAAATTTTGAGGTTTGCAAAGGATTCTGGGTCACAGAACCTGGTCCGAGCCACACAAGTCAACCCACCTTGGATTCCCCTAGGTCTCTAGTTTTCAGAAATGCACAGGTTTGGTAGGTTTCCCTAGGTGGCGGCTGAGCTACAGGCCAAAATCTACAGGTAGGCACTTTGCAAAAAACACCTCTGTTTTTCTTCACAAATTTGGATGTGTCCACGTTGCGCTTTGGGGCGCTTTCTGTCGCGGCCGCTAGGCCTACCCACACAAGTGAGGTATCATTTTTATCGGGAGACGTGGGGGAACGCTGGGTGGAAGGAAATTTGTGGCTCCTCTCAGATTTCAGAACTTTCTGCCACAGAAATGTTAGGAACATGTGTTTTTTTAGCCAAATTTTGAGGTTTGCAAAGGATTCTGGGTAACAGAACCTGGTCTGAGCCACACAAGTCACGCCATCTTGGATTCCCCTAGGTCTCTAGTTTTCAGAAATGCACAGGTTTGGTAGGTTTCCCTAGGTGGCGGCTGAGCTACAGGCCAAAATCTACAGGTAGTCACTTTGCAAAAAACACCTCTGTTTTCCTTCACAAATTTGGAGGTGTCCACGTTGCGCATTGGGGCGTTTCCTGTCGCGGGCGCTAGGCCTACCCACACAAGTGAGGTATCATTTTTATCGGGAGACGTGGGGGAACGCTGGGTGGAAGGAAATTTGTGGCTCCTCTCAGATTTCAGAACTTTCTGCCACAGAAATTTAAGGAACATGTGTTTTTTTAGCCAAATTTTGAGGTTTGCAAAGGATTCTGGGTAACAGAACCTGGTCCGAGCCACACAAGTCACCCCACCTTGGATTCCCCTAGGTCTCTAGTTTTCAGAAATGCACAGGTTTGGTAGGTTTTCCTACGTGGCGGCTGAGCTACAGGCCAAAATCTACAGGTAGTCACTTTGCAAAACACACCTCTGTTTTTCTTCACAAATTTGGATGTGTCCACGTTGCGCTTTGGGGCGTTTCGTGTCGCGGCCGCTAGGCCTACCCACACAAGTGAGGTATCATTTTTATCGGGAGACGTGGGGGAACGCTGGGTGCAAGGAAATTTGTGGCTCCTCTCAGATTCCATAACTTTCTGCCGCAGAAATGTTAGGAACATGTGTTTTTTTAGCCAAATTTTGAGGTTTGCAAAGGATTCTGGGTCACAGAACCTGGTCCGAGCCACACAAGTCAACCCACCTTGGATTCCCCTAGGTCTCTAGTTTTCAGAAATGCACAGGTTTGGTAGGTTTCCCTAGGTGGCGGCTGAGCTACAGGCCAAAATCTACAGGTAGGCACTTTGCAAAAAACACCTCTGTTTTCCTTCACAAATTTGGATGTGTCCACGTTGCGCTTTGGGGTGCTTTCTGTCGCGGCCGCTAGGCCTACCCACACAAGTGAGGTATCATTTTTATCGGGAGACGTGGGGGAACTCTGGGTGGAAGGAAATTTGTGGCTCCTCTCAGATTCCATAACTTTCTGCCACAGAAATGTTAGGAACATGTGTTTTTTTAGCCAAATTTTGAGGTTTGCAAAAGATTCTAGGTAACAGAACCTGGTCCGAGCCACACAAGTCACCCCACCTTGGATTCCCCTAGGTCTCTAGTTTTCAGAAATGCACAGGTTTGGTAGGTTTCCCTAGGTGGCGGCTGAGCTACAGGCCAAAATCTACAGGTAGTCACTTTGAAAAAAACACCTCTGTTTTCCTTCACAAATTTGGATGTGTCCACATTGCGGTTTGGGGTGTTTGCTGTCGCGGCCGCTAGGCCTACCCACACAAGTGAGGTATAATTTTTATCGGGAGACGTGGGGGAACGCTGGGTGGAAGGAAATTTGTGGCTCCTCTCAGATTCCAGAACTTTATGCCACAGAAATGTTAGGAACATGTGTTTTTTTAGCCAAATTTTGAGGTTTGCAAAGGATTCTGGGTAACAGAACCTGGTCCGAGCCACACAAGTCACACCATCTTGGATTCCCCTAGGTCTCTAGTTTTCAGAAATGCACAGGTTTGGTAGGTTTCCCTAGGTGGCGGCTGAGCTACAGGCCAAAATCTACAGGTAGTCACTTTGCAAAAAACACCTCTGTTTTCCTTCACAAATTTGGATGTGTCCACGTTGCGCTTTGGGGCGTCTCCTGTCGCGGCCGCTAGGCCTACCCACACAAGTGAGGTATCATTTTTATCGGGAGACGTGGGGGAACGCTGGGTGGAAGGAAATTCGTGGCTCCTCTCAGACTCCAGAACTTTCTGCCACAGAAATGTTAGGAACATGTGTTTTTTTAGCCAAATTTTGAGGTTTGCAAAGGATTCTGGGTAACAGAACCTGGTCCGAGCCACACAAGTCATGCCATCTTGGATTCCCCTAGGTCTCTAGTTTTCAGAAATGCACAGGTTTGGTAGGTTTCCCTAGGTGGCGGCTGAGCTACAGGCCAAAATCTACAGGTAGTCACTTTGCAAAAAACACCTCTGTTTTCCTTCACAAATTTGGATGTGTCCACGTTGCGCATTGGGGCGTTTCCTGTCGCAGGCGCTAGGCCTACCCACACAAGTGAGGTATCATTTTTATCGGGAGACGTGGGGGAACGCTGGGTGGAAGGAAATTTTGGCTCCTCTCAGATTTCAGAACTTTCTGCCACAGAAATGTAAGGAACATGTGTTTTTTTAGCCAAATTTTGAGGTTTGCAAATGATTCTGGGTAACAGAACCTGGTCCGAGCCACACAAGTCACCCCGCCTTGGATTCCCCTACGTCTCTAGTTTTCAGAAATGCACAGGTTCGGTAGGTTTCCCTAGGTGGTGGCTGAGCTACAGGCCAAAATTTACAGGTAGTCACTTTGCAAAAAACACCTCTGTTTTCCTTCACAAATTTGGATGTGTCCACGTTGCGCTTTGGGGTGTCTCTTGTCGCGGCCGCTAGGCCTACCCACACAAGTGAGGTATCATTTTTATCGGGAGACGTGGGGGAACGCTGGGTGGAAGGAAATTTGTGGCTCCTCTCAGATTCCATAACTTTCTGCCACAGAAATGTTAGGAACATGTGTTTTTTTAGCCAAATTTTGAGGTTTGCAAAGGATTCTGGGTAACAGAACCTGGTCCGAGCCACACAAGTCAACCCACCTTGGATTCCCCTAGGTCTCTAGTTTTCAGAAATGCACAGGTTTGGTAGGTTTCCCTAGGTGGCGGCTGAGCTACAGGCCAAAATCTACAGGTAGGCACTTTGCAAAAAACACCTCTGTTTTCCTTCATAAATTTGGATTTGTCCACGTTGCGCTTTGGGGTGTCTTCTGTCGCGGCCGCTAGGCCTACCCACACAAGTGAGGTATCATTTTTATCGGGAGACGTGGGGGAACACTGGGTGGAAGGAAATTTGTGGCTCCTCTCAGATTCCATAACTTTCTGCCACAGAAATGTTAGGAACATGTGTTTTTTTAGCCAAATTTTGAGGTTTGCAAAGGATTCTGGGTAACAGAACCTGGTCCGAGCCACACAAGTCACCCCACCTTGGATTCCCCTAGGTCTCTAGTTTTTAGAAATGCACAGGTTTGGTAGGTTTCCCTAGGTGGCGGCTGAGCTACAGGCCAAAATCTACAGGTAGTCACTTTGCAAAAAACACATCTGTTTTCCTTCACAAATTTGGATGTGTCCACATTGCGCTTTGGGGCGTTTTCTGTCGCGGCCGCTAGGCCTACCCACACAAGTGAGGTATAATTTTTATCGGGAGACGTGGGGGAACGCTGGGTGGAAGGAAATTTGTGGCTCCTCTCAGATTCCAGAACTTTCTGCCACAGAAATGTTAGGAACATGTGTTTTTTTAGCCAAATTTTGAGGTTTGCAAAGGATTCTGGGTAACAGAACCTGGTCCGAGCCACACAAGTCACGCCATCTTGGATTCCCCTAGGTCTCTAGTTTTCAGAAATGCACAGGTTTGGTAGGTTTCCCTAGGTGGCGGCTGAGCTACAGGCCAAAATCTACAGGTAGTCACTTTGCAAAAAACACCTCTGTTTTCCTTCACAAATTTGGATGTGTCCACGTTGCGCTTTGGGGTGCTTCCTGTCGCGGCCGCTAGGCCTACCCACACAAGTGAGGTATAATTTTTATCGGGAGACGTGGGGGAACGCTGGGTGGAAGGAAATTTGTGGCTCCTCTCAGATTCCAGAACTTTCTGCCACAGAAATGTTAGGAACATGTGTTTTTTTAGCCAAATTTTGAGGTTTGCAAAGGATTCTGGGTAACAGAACCTGGTCCGAGCCACACAAGTCACGCCATCTTGGATTCCCCTAGGTCTCTAGTTTTCAGAAATGCACAGGTTTGGTAGGTTTCCCTAGGTGGCGGCTGAGCTACAGGCCAAAATCTACAGGTAGTCACTTTGCAAAAAACACTTCTGTTTTCCTTCACAAATTTGGAGGTGTCCACGTTGCGCATTGGGGCATTTCCTGTCGCGGGCGCTAGGCCTACCCACACAAGTGAGGTATCATTTTTATCGGGAGACGTGGGGGAACGCTGGGTGGAAGGAAATTTGTGGCTCCTCTCAGATTCCAGAACTTTCTGCCACAGAAATGTTAGGAACATGTGTTTTTTTAGCCAAATTTTGAGGTTTGCAAAGGATTCTGGGTAACAGAACCTGGTCCGAGCCACACAAGTCACGCCATCTTGGATTCCCCTAGGTCTCTAGTTTTCAGAAATGCACAGGTTTGGTAGGTTTCCCTAGGTGGCGGCTGAGCTACAGGCCAAAATCTACAGGTAGTCACTTTGCAAAAAACACTTCTGTTTTCCTTCACAAATTTGGAGGTGTCCACGTTGCGCATTGGGGCATTTCCTGTCGGGGGCGCTAGGCCTACCCACACAAGTGAGGTATCATTTTTATCGGGAGACGTGGGGGAACGCTGGGTGGAAGGAAATTTGTGGCTCCTCTCAGATTCCAGAACTTTCTGTCACAGAAATGTTAGGAACATGTGTTTTTTTAGCCAAATTTTGAGGTTTGCAAAGGATTCTGGGTAACAGAACCTGGTCCGAGCCACACAAGTCACCCCACCTTGGATTCCCCTAGGTCTCTAGTTTTCAGAAATGCACAGGTTTGGTAGGTTTCCCTAGGTGGCGGCTGAGCCACAGGCCAAAATCTACAGGTAGTCACTTTGCAAAAAACACCTCTGTTTTCCTTCACAAATTTGGATGTGTCCACGTTGCGCTTTGGGGCGTTTTCTGTCGCGGCCGCTAGGCCTACCCACACAAGTGAGGTATCATTTTTATCGGGAGATGTGGGGGAACGCTGGGTGGAAGGAAATTTGTGGCTCCTCTCAGATTCCATAACTTTCTGCCACAGAAATGTTAGGAACATGTGTTTTTTTATCCCAATTTTGAGGTTTGCAAAGGATTCTGGGTAACAGAACCTGGTCCGAGCCACACAAGTCACCCCACCTTGGATTCCCCTAGGTCTCTAGTTTTCAGAAATGCACAGGTTTGGTAGGTTTCCCTAGGTGGCGGCTGAGCTACAGGCCAAAATCTACAGGTAGTTACTTTGCAAAAAACACCTCTGTTTTCCTTCACAAATTTGGATGTGTCCACGTTGCGCTTTGGGGCGTTTCCTGTCCCGGCCGCTAGGCCTACCCACACAAGTGAGGTATAATTTTTATCGGGAGACGTGGGGGAACGCTGGGTGGAAGGAAATTTGTGGCTCCTCTCAGATTCCAGAACTTTCTGCCACAGAAATGTTAGGAACATGTGTTTTTTTAGCCAAATTTTGAGGTTTGCAAAGGATTCTGGGTAACAGAACCTGGTCCGAGCCACACAAGTCACGCCAACTTGGATTCCCCTAGGTCTCTAGTTTTCAGAAATGCACAGGTTTGGTAGGTTTCCCTAGGTGGCGGCTGAGCTACAGGCCAAAATCTACAGGTAGTCACTTTGCAAAAAACACTTCTGTTTTCCTTCACAAATTTGGAGGTGTCCACGTTGCGCATTGGGGCGTTTCCTGTCGCGGGCGCTAGGCCTACCCACACAAGTGAGGTATCATTTTTATCGGGAGACGTGGGGGAACGCTGGGTGGAAGGAAATTTGTGGCTCCTCTCAGATTTCAGAACTTTCTGCCACAGAAATGTAAGGAACATGTGTTTTTTTAGCCAAATTTTGAGGTTTGCAAAGGATTCTGGGTAACAGAACCTGGTCCGAGCCACACAAGTCGCCCCACCTTGGATTCCCCTAGGTCTCTAGTTTTCAGAAATGCACAGGTTTGGTAGGTTTTCCTAGGTAGCGGCTGAGCTACAGGCCAAAATCTACAGGTAGTCACTTTGCAAAAACCACCTCTGTTTTTCTTCACAAATTTGGATGTGTCCACGTTGCGCTTTGGGGCGCCTCCTGTCGCGGCCGCTAGGCCTACCCACACAAGTGAGGTATCATTTTTATCGGGAGACTTGGGGGAACGCTGGGTGGAAGGAAATTTGTGGCTCCACTCAGATTCCAGAACTTTCTGTCACCGAAATGTGTGGAAAATGTGTTTTTTTAGACAGAATTTGAGGTTTGCAAAGGATTCTGGGTAACAGAACCTGGTCAGAGCCCCGCAAGTCACCCCATCTTGGATTCCCCTAGGTCTCTAGGTTTAAAAAATGCACAGGTTTGGTAGGTTTCCCTAGGTGCCGGCTGAGCTAGAGGCCAAAATCTATAGGTAGGCACTTTTTTAAATGAAAAAATGTGATGTGTCCACGTTGCGTTTTGGGGTGTGTACTGTCGCGGGCGCTAGGCCTACCCACACAAGTGAGGTATCATTTTTATCGGGAGACGTGGGGGAACGCTGGGTGGAAGGAAATTTGTGGCTCCTCTCAGATTCCAGAACTTTCTGCCACAGAAATGTTAGGAACATGTGTTTTTTTAGCCAAATTTTGAGGTTTGCAAAGGATTCTGGGTAACAGAACCTGGTCTGAGCCACACAAGTCACCCCATCTTGGATTCCACTTGGTCTCTAGTTTTCAGAAATGCACAGGTTTGGTAGGTTTCCTTAGGTGGCGGCTGAGCTACAGGCCAAAATCTACAGGTAGTCACTTTGCAAAAAACACCTCTGTTTTTCTTCACAAATTTGGAAGTGTCCACGTTGCGCTTTGGGGTGCTTCCTGTCGCGGCCGCTAGGCCTACCCACACAAGTGAGGTATCATTTTTATCGGGAGACGTGGGGGAACGCTGGGTGGAAGGAAATTTGTGGCTCCTCTGAGATTCCATAACTTTCTGCCACAGAAATGTTAGGAACATGTGTTTTTTTAGCCAAATTTTGAGGTTTGCAAAGGATTCTGGGTCACAGAACCTGGTCCGAGCCACACAAGTCAACCCACCTTGGATTCCCCTAGGTCTCTAGTTTTCAGAAATGCACAGGTTTGGTAGGTTTCCCTAGGTGGCGGCTGAGCTACAGGCCAAAATCTACAGGTAGGCACTTTGCAAAAAACACCTCTGTTTTTCTTCACAAATTTGGATGTGTCCACGTTGCGCTTTGGGGCGCTTTCTGTCGCGGCCGCTAGGCCTACCCACACAAGTGAGGTATCATTTTTATCGGGAGACGTGGGGGAACGCTGGGTGGAAGGAAATTTGTGGCTCCTCTCAGATTTCAGAACTTTCTGCCACAGAAATGTTAGGAACATGTGTTTTTTTAGCCAAATTTTGAGGTTTGCAAAGGATTCTGGGTAACAGAACCTGGTCTGAGCCACACAAGTCACGCCATCTTGGATTCCCCTAGGTCTCTAGTTTTCAGAAATGCACAGGTTTGGTAGGTTTCCCTAGGTGGCGGCTGAGCTACAGGCCAAAATCTACAGGTAGTCACTTTGCAAAAAACACCTCTGTTTTCCTTCACAAATTTGGAGGTGTCCACGTTGCGCATTGGGGCGTTTCCTGTCGCGGGCGCTAGGCCTACCCACACAAGTGAGGTATCATTTTTATCGGGAGACGTGGGGGAACGCTGGGTGGAAGGAAATTTGTGGCTCCTCTCAGATTTCAGAACTTTCTGCCACAGAAATTTAAG
Organism: Pleurodeles waltl; assembly: GCF_031143425.1. Taxonomy (NCBI): domain Eukaryota; kingdom Metazoa; phylum Chordata; class Amphibia; order Caudata; family Salamandridae; genus Pleurodeles; species Pleurodeles waltl. The sequence continues at coordinate 921,953,633 of NC_090447.1, forward strand.
GAACATGTGTTTTTTTAGCCAAATTTTGAGGTTTGCAAAGGATTCTGGGTAACAGAACCTGGTCCGAGCCACACAAGTCACCCCACCTTGGATTCCCCTAGGTCTCTAGTTTTCAGAAATGCACAGGTTTGGTAGGTTTTCCTACGTGGCGGCTGAGCTACAGGCCAAAATCTACAGGTAGTCACTTTGCAAAACACACCTCTGTTTTTCTTCACAAATTTGGATGTGTCCACGTTGCGCTTTGGGGCGTTTCGTGTCGCGGCCGCTAGGCCTACCCACACAAGTGAGGTATCATTTTTATCGGGAGACGTGGGGGAACGCTGGGTGCAAGGAAATTTGTGGCTCCTCTCAGATTCCATAACTTTCTGCCGCAGAAATGTTAGGAACATGTGTTTTTTTAGCCAAATTTTGAGGTTTGCAAAGGATTCTGGGTCACAGAACCTGGTCCGAGCCACACAAGTCAACCCACCTTGGATTCCCCTAGGTCTCTAGTTTTCAGAAATGCACAGGTTTGGTAGGTTTCCCTAGGTGGCGGCTGAGCTACAGGCCAAAATCTACAGGTAGGCACTTTGCAAAAAACACCTCTGTTTTCCTTCACAAATTTGGATGTGTCCACGTTGCGCTTTGGGGTGCTTTCTGTCGCGGCCGCTAGGCCTACCCACACAAGTGAGGTATCATTTTTATCGGGAGACGTGGGGGAACTCTGGGTGGAAGGAAATTTGTGGCTCCTCTCAGATTCCATAACTTTCTGCCACAGAAATGTTAGGAACATGTGTTTTTTTAGCCAAATTTTGAGGTTTGCAAAAGATTCTAGGTAACAGAACCTGGTCCGAGCCACACAAGTCACCCCACCTTGGATTCCCCTAGGTCTCTAGTTTTCAGAAATGCACAGGTTTGGTAGGTTTCCCTAGGTGGCGGCTGAGCTACAGGCCAAAATCTACAGGTAGTCACTTTGAAAAAAACACCTCTGTTTTCCTTCACAAATTTGGATGTGTCCACATTGCGGTTTGGGGTGCTTGCTGTCGCGGCCGCTAGGCCTACCCACACAAGTGAGGTATAATTTTTATCGGGAGACGTGGGGGAACGCTGGGTGGAAGGAAATTTGTGGCTCCTCTCAGATTCCAGAACTTTCTGCCACAGAAATGTTAGGAACATGTGTTTTTTTAGCCAAATTTTGAGGTTTGCAAAGGATTCTGGGTAACAGAACCTGGTCCGAGCCACACAAGTCACGCCATCTTGGATTCCCCTAGGTCTCTAGTTTTCAGAAATGCACAGGTTTGGTAGGTTTCCCTAGGTGGCGGCTGAGCTACAGGCCAAAATCTACAGGTAGTCACTTTGCAAAAAACACCTCTGTTTTCCTTCACAAATTTGGATGTGTCCACGTTGCGCTTTGGGGCGTCTCCTGTCGCGGCCGCTAGGCCTACCCACACAAGTGAGGTATCATTTTTATCGGGAGACGTGGGGGAACGCTGGGTGGAAGGAAATTCGTGGCTCCTCTCAGACTCCAGAACTTTCTGCCACAGAAATGTTAGGAACATGTGTTTTTTTAGCCAAATTTTGAGGTTTGCAAAGGATTCTGGGTAACAGAACCTGGTCCGAGCCACACAAGTCATGCCATCTTGGATTCCCCTAGGTCTCTAGTTTTCAGAAATGCACAGGTTTGGTAGGTTTCCCTAGGTGGCGGCTGAGCTACAGGCCAAAATCTACAGGTAGTCACTTTGCAAAAAACACCTCTGTTTTCCTTCACAAATTTGGATGTGTCCACGTTGCGCATTGGGGCGTTTCCTGTCGCAGGCGCTAGGCCTACCCACACAAGTGAGGTATCATTTTTATCGGGAGACGTGGGGGAACGCTGGGTGGAAGGAAATTTTGGCTCCTCTCAGATTTCAGAACTTTCTGCCACAGAAATGTAAGGAACATGTGTTTTTTTAGCCAAATTTTGAGGTTTGCAAATGATTCTGGGTAACAGAACCTGGTCCGAGCCACACAAGTCACCCCGCCTTGGATTCCCCTACGTCTCTAGTTTTCAGAAATGCACAGGTTCGGTAGGTTTCCCTAGGTGGTGGCTGAGCTACAGGCCAAAATTTACAGGTAGTCACTTTGCAAAAACCACCTCTGTTTTTCTTCACAAATTTGGATGTGTCCACGTTGCGCTTTGGGGCGCCTCCTGTCGCGGCCGCTAGGCCTACCCACACAAGTGAGGTATCATTTTTATCGGGAGACTTGGGGGAACGCTGGGTGGAAGGAAATTTGTGGCTCCACTCAGATTCCAGAACTTTCTGTCACCGAAATGTGTGGAAAATGTGTTTTTTTAGACAGAATTTGAGGTTTGCAAAGGATTCTGGGTAACAGAACCTGGTCAGAGCCCCGCAAGTCACCCCATCTTGGATTCCCCTAGGTCTCTAGGTTTAAAAAATGCACAGGTTTGGTAGGTTTCCCTAGGTGCCGGCTGAGCTAGAGGCCAAAATCTATAGGTAGGCACTTTTTTAAATGAAAAAATGTGATGTGTCCACGTTGCGTTTTGGGGTGTGTACTGTCGCGGGCGCTAGGCCTACCCACACAAGTGAGGTATCATTTTTATCGGGAGACGTGGGGGAACGCTGGGTGGAAGGAAATTTGTGGCTCCTCTCAGATTCCAGAACTTTCTGCCACAGAAATGTTAGGAACATGTGTTTTTTTAGCCAAATTTTGAGGTTTGCAAAGGATTCTGGGTAACAGAACCTGGTCTGAGCCACACAAGTCACCCCATCTTGGATTCCACTTGGTCTCTAGTTTTCAGAAATGCACAGGTTTGGTAGGTTTCCTTAGGTGGCGGCTGAGCTACAAGCCAAAATCTACAGGTAGGCACTTTGCAAAAAACACCTCTGTTTTCCTTCACAAATTTGGATGTGTCCACGTTGCGCTTTGGGGCGTTTCCTGTCGCGGGCGCTAGGCCTACCCACACAAGTGAGGTATCATTTTTATCGGGAGACGTGGGGGAACGCTGGGTGGAAGGAAATTTGTGGCTCCTCTCAGATTCCAGAACTTTCTGCCACAGAAATGTTTGGAACATGTGTTTTTTTAGCCAAATTTTGAGGTTTGCAAAGGATTCTGGGTAACAGAACCTGGTCCGAGCCACACAAGTCACCCCATCTTGGATTCCACTTGGTCTCTAGTTTTCAGAAATGCACAGGTTTGGTAGGTTTCCTTAGGTGGCGGCTGAGCTACAGGCCAAAATCTACAGGTAGTCACTTTGCAAAAAACACCTCTGTTTTTCTTCACAAATTTGGAAGTGTCCACGTTGCGCTTTGGGGTGCTTCCTGTCGCGGCCGCTAGGCCTACCCACACAAGTGAGGTATCATTTTTATCGGGAGACGTGGGGGAACGCTGGGTGGAAGGAAATTTGTGGCTCCTCTGAGATTCCATAACTTTCTGCCACAGAAATGTTAGGAACATGTGTTTTTTTAGCCAAATTTTGAGGTTTGCAAAGGATTCTGGGTCACAGAACCTGGTCCGAGCCACACAAGTCAACCCACCTTGGATTCCCCTAGGTCTCTAGTTTTCAGAAATGCACAGGTTTGGTAGGTTTCCCTAGGTGGCGGCTGAGCTACAGGCCAAAATCTACAGGTAGGCACTTTGCAAAAAACACCTCTGTTTTTCTTCACAAATTTGGATGTGTCCACGTTGCGCTTTGGGGCGCTTTCTGTCGCGGCCGCTAGGCCTACCCACACAAGTGAGGTATCATTTTTATCGGGAGACGTGGGGGAACGCTGGGTGGAAGGAAATTTGTGGCTCCTCTCAGATTTCAGAACTTTCTGCCACAGAAATGTTAGGAACATGTGTTTTTTTAGCCAAATTTTGAGGTTTGCAAAGGATTCTGGGTAACAGAACCTGGTCTGAGCCACACAAGTCACGCCATCTTGGATTCCCCTAGGTCTCTAGTTTTCAGAAATGCACAGGTTTGGTAGGTTTCCCTAGGTGGCGGCTGAGCTACAGGCCAAAATCTACAGGTAGTCACTTTGCAAAAAACACCTCTGTTTTCCTTCACAAATTTGGAGGTGTCCACGTTGCGCATTGGGGCGTTTCCTGTCGCGGGCGCTAGGCCTACCCACACAAGTGAGGTATCATTTTTATCGGGAGACGTGGGGGAACGCTGGGTGGAAGGAAATTTGTGGCTCCTCTCAGATTTCAGAACTTTCTGCCACAGAAATTTAAGGAACATGTGTTTTTTTAGCCAAATTTTGAGGTTTGCAAAGGATTCTGGGTAACAGAACCTGGTCCGAGCCACACAAGTCACCCCACCTTGGATTCCCCTAGGTCTCTAGTTTTCAGAAATGCACAGGTTTGGTAGGTTTTCCTACGTGGCGGCTGAGCTACAGGCCAAAATCTACAGGTAGTCACTTTGCAAAACACACCTCTGTTTTTCTTCACAAATTTGGATGTGTCCACGTTGCGCTTTGGGGCGTTTCGTGTCGCGGCCGCTAGGCCTACCCACACAAGTGAGGTATCATTTTTATCGGGAGACGTGGGGGAACGCTGGGTGCAAGGAAATTTGTGGCTCCTCTCAGATTCCATAACTTTCTGCCGCAGAAATGTTAGGAACATGTGTTTTTTTAGCCAAATTTTGAGGTTTGCAAAGGATTCTGGGTCACAGAACCTGGTCCGAGCCACACAAGTCAACCCACCTTGGATTCCCCTAGGTCTCTAGTTTTCAGAAATGCACAGGTTTGGTAGGTTTCCCTAGGTGGCGGCTGAGCTACAGGCCAAAATCTACAGGTAGGCACTTTGCAAAAAACACCTCTGTTTTCCTTCACAAATTTGGATGTGTCCACGTTGCGCTTTGGGGTGCTTTCTGACGCGGCCGCTAGGCCTACCCACACAAGTGAGGTATCATTTTTATCGGGAGACGTGGGGGAACTCTGGGTGGAAGGAAATTTGTGGCTCCTCTCAGATTCCATAACTTTCTGCCACAGAAATGTTAGGAACATGTGTTTTTTTAGCCAAATTTTGAGGTTTGCAAAAGATTCTAGGTAACAGAACCTGGTCCGAGCCACACAAGTCACCCCACCTTGGATTCCCCTAGGTCTCTAGTTTTCAGAAATGCACAGGTTTGGTAGGTTTCCCTAGGTGGCGGCTGAGCTACAGGCCAAAATCTACAGGTAGTCACTTTGAAAAAAACACCTCTGTTTTCCTTCACAAATTTGGATGTGTCCACATTGCGGTTTGGGGTGCTTGCTGTCGCGGCCGCTAGGCCTACCCACACAAGTGAGGTATAATTTTTATCGGGAGACGTGGGGGAACGCTGGGTGGAAGGAAATTTGTGGCTCCTCTCAGATTCCAGAACTTTCTGCCACAGAAATGTTAGGAACATGTGTTTTTTTAGCCAAATTTTGAGGTTTGCAAAGGATTCTGGGTAACAGAACCTGGTCCGAGCCACACAAGTCACGCCATCTTGGATTCCCCTAGGTCTCTAGTTTTCAGAAATGCACAGGTTTGGTAGGTTTCCCTAGGTGGCGGCTGAGCTACAGGCCAAAATCTACAGGTAGTCACTTTGCAAAAAACACCTCTGTTTTCCTTCACAAATTTGGATGTGTCCACGTTGCGCTTTGGGGCGTCTCCTGTCGCGGCCGCTAGGCCTACCCACACAAGTGAGGTATCATTTTTATCGGGAGACGTGGGGGAACGCTGGGTGGAAGGAAATTCGTGGCTCCTCTCAGACTCCAGAACTTTCTGCCACAGAAATGTTAGGAACATGTGTTTTTTTAGCCAAATTTTGAGGTTTGCAAAGGATTCTGGGTAACAGAACCTGGTCCGAGCCACACAAGTCATGCCATCTTGGATTCCCCTAGGTCTCTAGTTTTCAGAAATGCACAGGTTTGGTAGGTTTCCCTAGGTGGCGGCTGAGCTACAGGCCAAAATCTACAGGTAGTCACTTTGCAAAAAACACCTCTGTTTTCCTTCACAAATTTGGATGTGTCCACGTTGCGCATTGGGGCGTTTCCTGTCGCAGGCGCTAGGCCTACCCACACAAGTGAGGTATCATTTTTATCGGGAGACGTGGGGGAACGCTGGGTGGAAGGAAATTTTGGCTCCTCTCAGATTTCAGAACTTTCTGCCACAGAAATGTAAGGAACATGTGTTTTTTTAGCCAAATTTTGAGGTTTGCAAATGATTCTGGGTAACAGAACCTGGTCCGAGCCACACAAGTCACCCCGCCTTGGATTCCCCTACGTCTCTAGTTTTCAGAAATGCACAGGTTCGGTAGGTTTCCCTAGGTGGTGGCTGAGCTACAGGCCAAAATTTACAGGTAGTCACTTTGCAAAAAACACCTCTGTTTTCCTTCACAAATTTGGATGTGTCCACGTTGCGCTTTGGGGTGTCCCTTGTCGCGGCCGCTAGGCCTACCCACACAAGTGAGGTATCATTTTTATCGGGAGACGTGGGGGAACGCTGGGTGGAAGGAAATTTGTGGCTCCTCTCAGATTCCATAACTTTCTGCCACAGAAATGTTAGGAACATGTGTTTTTTTAGCCAAATTTTGAGGTTTGCAAAGGATTCTGGGTAACAGAACCTGGTCCGAGCCACACAAGTCAACCCACCTTGGATTCCCCTAGGTCTCTAGTTTTCAGAAATGCACAGGTTTGGTAGGTTTCCCTAGGTGGCGGCTGAGCTACAGGCCAAAATCTACAGGTAGGCACTTTGCAAAAAACACCTCTGTTTTCCTTCATAAATTTGGATTTGTCCACGTTGCGCTTTGGGGCGTCTTCTGTCGCGGCCGCTAGGCCTACCCACACAAGTGAGGTATCATTTTTATCGGGAGACGTGGGGGAACACTGGGTGGAAGGAAATTTGTGGCTCCTCTCAGATTCCATAACTTTCTGCCACAGAAATGTTAGGAACATGTGTTTTTTTAGCCAAATTTTGAGGTTTGCAAAGGATTCTGGGTAACAGAACCTGGTCCGAGCCACACAAGTCACCCCACCTTGGATTCCCCTAGGTCTCTAGTTTTTAGAAATGCACAGGTTTGGTAGGTTTCCCTAGGTGGCGGCTGAGCTACAGGCCAAAATCTACAGGTAGTCACTTTGCAAAAAACACATCTGTTTTCCTTCACAAATTTGGATGTGTCCACATTGCGCTTTGGGGCGTTTTCTGTCGCGGCCGCTAGGCCTACCCACACAAGTGAGGTATAATTTTTATCGGGAGACGTGGGGGAACGCTGGGTGGAAGGAAATTTGTGGCTCCTCTCAGATTCCAGAACTTTCTGCCACAGAAATGTTAGGAACATGTGTTTTTTTAGCCAAATTTTGAGGTTTGCAAAGGATTCTGGGTAACAGAACCTGGTCCGAGCCACACAAGTCACGCCATCTTGGATTCCCCTAGGTCTCTAGTTTTCAGAAATGCACAGGTTTGGTAGGTTTCCCTAGGTGGCGGCTGAGCTACAGGCCAAAATCTACAGGTAGTCACTTTGCAAAAAACACCTCTGTTTTCCTTCACAAATTTGGATGTGTCCACGTTGCGCTTTGGGGCGTTTCCTGTCGCGGCCGCTAGGCCTACCCACACAAGTGAGGTATAATTTTTATCGGGAGACGTGGGGGAACGCTGGGTGGAAGGAAATTTGTGGCTCCTCTCAGATTCCAGAACTTTCTGCCACAGAAATGTTAGGAACATGTGTTTTTTTAGCCAAATTTTGAGGTTTGCAAAGGATTCTGGGTAACAGAACCTGGTCCGAGCCACACAAGTCACGCCATCTTGGATTCCCCTAGGTCTCTAGTTTTCAGAAATGCACAGGTTTGGTAGGTTTCCCTAGGTGGCGGCTGAGCTACAGGCCAAAATCTACAGGTAGTCACTTTGCAAAAAACACTTCTGTTTTCCTTCACAAATTTGGAGGTGTCCACGTTGCGCATTGGGGCATTTCCTGTCGCGGGCGCTAGGCCTACCCACACAAGTGAGGTATCATTTTTATCGGGAGACGTGGGGGAACGCTGGGTGGAAGGAAATTTGTGGCTCCTCTCAGATTCCAGAACTTTCTGCCACAGAAATGTTAGGAACATGTGTTTTTTTAGCCAAATTTTGAGGTTTGCAAAGGATTCTGGGTAACAGAACCTGGTCCGAGCCACACAAGTCACGCCATCTTGGATTCCCCTAGGTCTCTAGTTTTCAGAAATGCACAGGTTTGGTAGGTTTCCCTAGGTGGCGGCTGAGCTACAGGCCAAAATCTACAGGTAGTCACTTTGCAAAAAACACTTCTGTTTTCCTTCACAAATTTGGAGGTGTCCACGTTGCGCATTGGGGCATTTCCTGTCGCGGGCGCTAGGCCTACCCACACAAGTGAGGTATCATTTTTATCGGGAGACGTGGGGGAACGCTGGGTGGAAGGAAATTTGTGGCTCCTCTCAGATTCCAGAACTTTCTGTCACAGAAATGTTAGGAACATGTGTTTTTTTAGCCAAATTTTGAGGTTTGCAAAGGATTCTGGGTAACAGAACCTGGTCCGAGCCACACAAGTCACCCCACCTTGGATTCCCCTAGGTCTCTAGTTTTCAGAAATGCACAGGTTTGGTAGGTTTCCCTAGGTGGCGGCTGAGCCACAGGCCAAAATCTACAGGTAGTCACTTTGCAAAAAACACCTCTGTTTTCCTTCACAAATTTGGATGTGTCCACGTTGCGCTTTGGGGCGTTTTCTGTCGCGGCCGCTAGGCCTACCCACACAAGTGAGGTATCATTTTTATCGGGAGATGTGGGGGAACGCTGGGTGGAAGGAAATTTGTGGCTCCTCTCAGATTCCATAACTTTCTGCCACAGAAATGTTAGGAACATGTGTTTTTTTATCCCAATTTTGAGGTTTGCAAAGGATTCTGGGTAACAGAACCTGGTCCGAGCCACACAAGTCACCCCACCTTGGATTCCCCTAGGTCTCTAGTTTTCAGAAATGCACAGGTTTGGTAGGTTTCCCTAGGTGGCGGCTGAGCTACAGGCCAAAATCTACAGGTAGTTACTTTGCAAAAAACACCTCTGTTTTCCTTCACAAATTTGGATGTGTCCACGTTGCGCTTTGGGGCGTTTCCTGTCCCGGCCGCTAGGCCTACCCACACAAGTGAGGTATAATTTTTATCGGGAGACGTGGGGGAACGCTGGGTGGAAGGAAATTTGTGGCTCCTCTCAGATTCCAGAACTTTCTGCCACAGAAATGTTAGGAACATGTGTTTTTTTAGCCAAATTTTGAGGTTTGCAAAGGATTCTGGGTAACAGAACCTGGTCCGAGCCACACAAGTCACGCCATCTTGGATTCCCCTAGGTCTCTAGTTTTCAGAAATGCACAGGTTTGGTAGGTTTCCCTAGGTGGCGGCTGAGCTACAGGCCAAAATCTACAGGTAGTCACTTTGCAAAAAACACCTCTGTTTTCCTTCACAAATTTGGATGTGTCCACGTTGCGCTTTGGGGCATTTCCTGTCGCGGGCGCTAGGCCTACCCACACAAGTGAGGTATCATTTTTATCGGGAGACGTGGAGGAACGCTGGGTGGAAGGAAATTTGTGGCTCCTCTCAGATTTCAGAACTTTCTGCCACAGAAATGTTAGGAACATGTGTTTTTTTAGCCAAATTTTGAGGTTTGCAAAGGATTCTGGGTAACAGAACCTGGTCCGAGCCACACAAGTCACCCCACCTTGGATTCCCCTAGGTCTCTAGTTTTCAGAAAAGCACAGGTTTGGTAGGTTTCCCTAGGTGGCGGCTGAGCTACAGGCCAAAATCTACAGGTAGTCACTTTGCAAAAAACACCTCTGTTTTCCTTCACAAATTTGGATGTGTCCACGTTGCGCTTTGGGGCGTCTTCCGTCGCGGCCGCTAGGCCTACCCACACAAGTGAGGTATCAATTTAATCGGGAGACGTGGGGGAACGCTGGGTGGAAGGAAATTTGTGGCTCCTCTCAGATTTCAGAACTTTCTGCCACAGAAATGTTAGGAACATGTGTTTTTTTAGCCAAATTTTGAGGTTTGCAAAGGATTCTGGGTAACAGAACCTGGTCTGAGCCACACAAGTCACGCCATCTTGGATTCCCCTAGGTCTCTAGTTTTCAGAAATGCACAGGTTTGGTAGGTTTCCCTAGGTGGCGGCTGAGCTACAGGCCAAAATCTACAGGTAGTCACTTTGCAAAAAACACCTCTGTTTTCCTTCACAAATTTGGAGGTGTCCACGTTGCGCATTGGGGCGTTTCCTGTCGCGGGCGCTAGGCCTACCCACACAAGTGAGGTATCATTTTTATCGGGAGACGTGGGGGAACGCTGGGTGGAAGGAAATTTGTGGCTCCTCTCAGATTTCAGAACTTTCTGCCACAGAAATTTAAGGAACATGTGTTTTTTTAGCCAAATTTTGAGGTTTGCAAAGGATTCTGGGTAACAGAACCTGGTCCGAGCCACACAAGTCACCCCACCTTGGATTCCCCTAGGTCTCTAGTTTTCAGAAATGCACAGGTTTGGTAGGTTTTCCTAGGTGGCGGCTGAGCTACAGGCCAAAATCTACAGGTAGTCACTTTGCAAAACACACCTCTGTTTTTCTTCACAAATTTGGATGTGTCCACGTTGCGCTTTGGGGCGTTTCGTGTCGCGGCCGCTAGGCCTACCCACACAAGTGAGGTATCATTTTTATCGGGAGACGTGGGGGAACGCTGGGTGCAAGGAAATTTGTGGCTCCTCTCAGATTCCATAACTTTCTGCCGCAGAAATGTTAGGAACATGTGTTTTTTTAGCCAAATTTTGAGGTTTGCAAAGGATTCTGGGTCACAGAACCTGGTCCGAGCCACACAAGTCAACCCACCTTGGATTCCCCTAGGTCTCTAGTTTTCAGAAATGCACAGGTTTGGTAGGTTTCCCTAGGTGGCGGCTGAGCTACAGGCCAAAATCTACAGGTAGGCACTTTGCAAAAAACACCTCTGTTTTCCTTCACAAATTTGGATGTGTCCACGTTGCGCTTTGGGGTGCTTTCTGTCGCGGCCGCTAGGCCTACCCACACAAGTGAGGTATCATTTTTATCGGGAGACGTGGGGGAACTCTGGGTGGAAGGAAATTTGTGGCTCCTCTCAGATTCCATAACTTTCTGCCACAGAAATGTTAGGAACATGTGTTTTTTTAGCCAAATTTTGAGGTTTGCAAAAGATTCTAGGTAACAGAACCTGGTCCGAGCCACACAAGTCACCCCACCTTGGATTCCCCTAGGTCTCTAGTTTTCAGAAATGCACAGGTTTGGTAGGTTTCCCTAGGTGGCGGCTGAGCTACAGGCCAAAATCTACAGGTAGTCACTTTGAAAAAAACACCTCTGTTTTCCTTCACAAATTTGGATGTGTCCACATTGCGGTTTGGGGTGCTTGCTGTCGCGGCCGCTAGGCCTACCCACACAAGTGAGGTATAATTTTTATCGGGAGACGTGGGGGAACGCTGGGTGGAAGGAAATTTGTGGCTCCTCTCAGATTCCAGAACTTTCTGCCACAGAAATGTTAGGAACATGTGTTTTTTTAGCCAAATTTTGAGGTTTGCAAAGGATTCTGGGTAACAGAACCTGGTCCGAGCCACACAAGTCACGCCATCTTGGATTCCCCTAGGTCTCTAGTTTTCAGAAATGCACAGGTTTGGTAGGTTTCCCTAGGTGGCGGCTGAGCTACAGGCCAAAATCTACAGGTAGTCACTTTGCAAAAAACACCTCTGTTTTCCTTCACAAATTTGGATGTGTCCACGTTGCGCTTTGGGGCGTCTCCTGTCGCGGCCGCTAGGCCTACCCACACAAGTGAGGTATCATTTTTATCGGGAGACGTGGGGGAACGCTGGGTGGAAGGAAATTCGTGGCTCCTCTCAGACTCCAGAACTTTCTGCCACAGAAATGTTAGGAACATGTGTTTTTTTAGCCAAATTTTGAGGTTTGCAAAGGATTCTGGGTAACAGAACCTGGTCCGAGCCACACAAGTCATGCCATCTTGGATTCCCCTAGGTCTCTAGTTTTCAGAAATGCACAGGTTTGGTAGGTTTCCCTAGGTGGCGGCTGAGCTACAGGCCAAAATCTACAGGTAGTCACTTTGCAAAAAACACCTCTGTTTTCCTTCACAAATTTGGATGTGTCCACGTTGCGCATTGGGGCGTTTCCTGTCGCAGGCGCTAGGCCTACCCACACAAGTGAGGTATCATTTTTATCGGGAGACGTGGGGGAACGCTGGGTGGAAGGAAATTTTGGCTCCTCTCAGATTTCAGAACTTTCTGCCACAGAAATGTAAGGAACATGTGTTTTTTTAGCCAAATTTTGAGGTTTGCAAATGATTCTGGGTAACAGAACCTGGTCCGAGCCACACAAGTCACCCCGCCTTGGATTCCCCTACGTCTCTAGTTTTCAGAAATGCACAGGTTCGGTAGGTTTCCCTAGGTGGTGGCTGAGCTACAGGCCAAAATTTACAGGTAGTCACTTTGCAAAAAACACCTCTGTTTTCCTTCACAAATTTGGATGTGTCCACGTTGCGCTTTGGGGTGTCTCTTGTCGCGGCCGCTAGGCCTACCCACACAAGTGAGGTATCATTTTTATCGGGAGACGTGGGGGAACGCTGGGTGGAAGGAAATTTGTGGCTCCTCTCAGATTCCATAACTTTCTGCCACAGAAATGTTAGGAACATGTGTTTTTTTAGCCAAATTTTGAGGTTTGCAAAGGATTCTGGGTAACAGAACCTGGTCCGAGCCACACAAGTCAACCCACCTTGGATTCCCCTAGGTCTCTAGTTTTCAGAAATGCACAGGTTTGGTAGGTTTCCCTAGGTGGCGGCTGAGCTACAGGCCAAAATCTACAGGTAGGCACTTTGCAAAAAACACCTCTGTTTTCCTTCATAAATTTGGATTTGTCCACGTTGCGCTTTGGGGCGTCTTCTGTCGCGGCCGCTAGGCCTACCCACACAAGTGAGGTATCATTTTTATCGGGAGACGTGGGGGAACACTGGGTGGAAGGAAATTTGTGGCTCCTCTCAGATTCCATAACTTTCTGCCACAGAAATGTTAGGAACATGTGTTTTTTTAGCCAAATTTTGAGGTTTGCAAAGGATTCTGGGTAACAGAACCTGGTCCGAGCCCCACAAGTCACCCCACCTTGGATTCCCCTAGGTCTCTAGTTTTTAGAAATGCACAGGTTTGGTAGGTTTCCCTAGGTGGCGGCTGAGCTACAGGCCAAAATCTACAGGTAGTCACTTTGCAAAAAACACATCTGTTTTCCTTCACAAATTTGGATGTGTCCACATTGCGCTTTGGGGCGTTTTCTGTCGCGGCCGCTAGGCCTACCCACACAAGTGAGGTATAATTTTTATCGGGAGACGTGGGGGAACGCTGGGTGGAAGGAAATTTGTGGCTCCTCTCAGATTCCAGAACTTTCTGCCACAGAAATGTTAGGAACATGTGTTTTTTTAGCCAAATTTTGAGGTTTGCAAAGGATTCTGGGTAACAGAACCTGGTCCGAGCCACACAAGTCACGCCATCTTGGATTCCCCTAGGTCTCTAGTTTTCAGAAATGCACAGGTTTGGTAGGTTTCCCTAGGTGGCGGCTGAGCTACAGGCCAAAATCTACAGGTAGTCACTTTGCAAAAAACACCTCTGTTTTCCTTCACAAATTTGGATGTGTCCACGTTGCGCTTTGGGGCGTTTCCTGTCGCGGCCGCTAGGCCTACCCACACAAGTGAGGTATAATTTTTATCGGGAGACGTGGGGGAACGCTGGGTGGAAGGAAATTTGTGGCTCCTCTCAGATTCCAGAACTTTCTGCCACAGAAATGTTAGGAACATGTGTTTTTTTAGCCAAATTTTGAGGTTTGCAAAGGATTCTGGGTAACAGAACCTGGTCCGAGCCACACAAGTCACGCCATCTTGGATTCCCCTAGGTCTCTAGTTTTCAGAAATGCACAGGTTTGGTAGGTTTCCCTAGGTGGCGGCTGAGCTACAGGCCAAAATCTACAGGTAGTCACTTTGCAAAAAACACTTCTGTTTTCCTTCACAAATTTGGAGGTGTCCACGTTGCGCATTGGGGCATTTCCTGTCGCGGGCGCTAGGCCTACCCACACAAGTGAGGTATCATTTTTATCGGGAGACGTGGGGGAACGCTGGGTGGAAGGAAATTTGTGGCTCCTCTCAGATTCCAGAACTTTCTGCCACAGAAATGTTAGGAACATGTGTTTTTTTAGCCAAATTTTGAGGTTTGCAAAGGATTCTGGGTAACAGAACCTGGTCCGAGCCACACAAGTCACGCCATCTTGGATTCCCCTAGGTCTCTAGTTTTCAGAAATGCACAGGTTTGGTAGGTTTCCCTAGGTGGCGGCTGAGCTACAGGCCAAAATCTACAGGTAGTCACTTTGCAAAAAACACTTCTGTTTTCCTTCACAAATTTGGAGGTGTCCACGTTGCGCATTGGGGCATTTCCTGTCGCGGGCGCTAGGCCTACCCACACAAGTGAGGTATCATTTTTATCGGGAGACGTGGGGGAACGCTGGGTGGAAGGAAATTTGTGGCTCCTCTCAGATTCCAGAACTTTCTGCCACAGAAATGTTAGGAACATGTGTTTTTTTAGCCAAATTTTGAGGTTTGCAAAGGATTCTGGGTAACAGAACCTGGTCCGAGCCACACAAGTCACCCCACCTTGGATTCCCCTAGGTCTCTAGTTTTCAGAAATGCACAGGTTTGGTAGGTTTCCCTAGGTGGCGGCTGAGCCACAGGCCAAAATCTACAGGTAGTCACTTTGCAAAAAACACCTCTGTTTTCCTTCACAAATTTGGATGTGTCCACGTTGCGCTTTGGGGCGTTTTCTGTCGCGGCCGCTAGGCCTACCCACACAAGTGAGGTATCATTTTTATCGGGAGATGTGGGGGAACGCTGGGTGGAAGGAAATTTGTGGCTCCTCTCAGATTCCATAACTTTCTGCCACAGAAATGTTAGGAACATGTGTTTTTTTATCCCAATTTTGAGGTTTGCAAAGGATTCTGGGTAACAGAACCTGGTCCGAGCCACACAAGTCACCCCACCTTGGATTCCCCTAGGTCTCTAGTTTTCAGAAATGCACAGGTTTGGTAGGTTTCCCTAGGTGGCGGCTGAGCTACAGGCCAAAATCTACAGGTAGTTACTTTGCAAAAAACACCTCTGTTTTCCTTCACAAATTTGGATGTGTCCACGTTGCGCTTTGGGGCGTTTCCTGTCCCGGCCGCTAGGCCTACCCACACAAGTGAGGTATAATTTTTATCGGGAGACGTGGGGGAACGCTGGGTGGAAGGAAATTTGTGGCTCCTCTCAGATTCCAGAACTTTCTGCCACAGAAATGTTAGGAACATGTGTTTTTTTAGCCAAATTTTGAGGTTTGCAAAGGATTCTGGGTAACAGAACCTGGTCCGAGCCACACAAGTCACGCCATCTTGGATTCCCCTAGGTCTCTAGTTTTCAGAAATGCACAGGTTTGGTAGGTTTCCCTAGGTGGCGGCTGAGCTACAGGCCAAAATCTACAGGTAGTCACTTTGCAAAAAACACCTCTGTTTTCCTTCACAAATTTGGATGTGTCCACGTTGCGCTTTGGGGCGTTTCCTGTCGCGGGCGCTAGGCCTACCCACACAAGTGAGGTATCATTTTTATCGGGAGACGTGGAGGAACGCTGGGTGGAAGGAAATTTGTGGCTCCTCTCAGATTTCAGAACTTTCTGCCACAGAAATGTTAGGAACATGTGTTTTTTTAGCCAAATTTTGAGGTTTGCAAAGGATTCTGGGTAACAGAACCTGGTCCGAGCCACACAAGTCACCCCACCTTGGATTCCCCTAGGTCTCTAGTTTTCAGAAATGCACAGGTTTGGTAGGTTTCCCTAGGTGGCGGCTGAGCTACAGGCCAAAATCTACAGGTAGTCACTTTGCAAAAAACACCTCTGTTTTCCTTCACAAATTTGGATGTGTCCACGTTGCGCTTTGGGGCGTCTTCCGTCGCGGCCGCTAGGCCTACCCACACAAGTGAGGTATCAATTTAATCGGGAGACGTGGGGGAACGCTGGGTGGAAGTTAATTTGTGGCTCCTCTCAGATTCCATAACTTTCTGCCACAGAAATGTTAGGAACATGTGTTTTTTTAGCCAAATTTTGAGGTTTGCAAAGGATTCTGGGTAACAGAACCTGGTCCGAGCCACACAAGTCAACCCACCTTGGATTCCCCTAGGTCTCTAGTTTTCAGAAATGCACAGGTTTGGTAGGTTTCCCTAGGTGGCGGCTGAGCCACAGGCCAAAATCTACAGGTAGTCACTTTGCAAAAAACACCTCTGTTTTCCTTCACAAATTTGGATGTGTCCACGGTGCGCTTTGGGGCGTTTTCTGTCGCGGCCGCTAGGCCTACCCACACAAGTGAGGTATCATTTTTATCGGGAGATGTGGGGGAACGCTGGGTGGAAGGAAATTCGTGGCTCCTCTCAGATTCCATAACTTTCTGCCACAGAAATGTTAGGAACATGTGTTTTTTTAGCCAAATTTTGAGGTTTGCAAAGGATTCTGGGTAACAGAACCTGGTCCGAGCCACACAAGTCAACCCACCTTGGATTCCCCTAGGTCTCTAGTTTTCAGAAATGCACAGGTTTGGTAGGTTTCCCTAGGTGGCGGCTGAGCTACAGGCCAAAATCTACAGGTAGGCACTTTGCAAAAAACACCTATGTTTTCCTTCATAAATTTGGATGTGTCCACGTTGCGCTTTGGGGCGCCTTCTGTCGCGGCCGCTAGGCCTACCCACACAAGTGAGGTATCATTTTTATCGGGAGACGTGGGGAAACGCTGGGTGGAAGGAAATTTGTGGCTCCTCTCAGATTCCATAACTTTCTGCCACAGAAATGTTAGGAACATGTGTTTTTTTAGCCAAATTTTGAGGTTTGCAAAGGATTCTGGGTAACAGAACCTGGTCCGAGACACACAAGTCACCCCACCTTGTATTCCCCTAGGTCTCTAGTTTTCAGAAATGCACAGGTTTGGTAGGTTTCCCTAGGTGGCGGCTGAGCTACAGGCCAAAATCTACAGGTAGTCACTTTGCAAAAAACACCTCTGTTTTCCTTCACAAATTTGGATGTGTCCACGTTGCGCTTTGGGGCGTTTCCTGTCGCGGCCGCTAGGCTTACCCACACAAGTGAGGTATCATTTTTATCGGGAGACGTGGGGGAACGCTGGGTGGAAGGAAATTTGTGGCTCCTCTCAGATTCCAGAACTTTCTGCCACAGAAATGTTAGGAACATGTGTTTTTTTAGCCAAATTTTGAGGTTTGCAAAGGATTCTGGGTAACAGAACCTGGTCCGAGCCACACAAGTCACGCCATCTTGGATTCCCCTAGGTCTCTAGTTTTCAGAAATGCACAGGTTTGGTAGGTTTCCCTAGGTGGCGGCTGAGCTACAGGCCAAAATCTACAGGTAGTCACTTTGCAAAAAACACCTCTGTTTTCCTTCACAAATTTGGATATGTCCACGTTGCGCTTTGGGGTGTTTTTTGTCGCGGCCGCTAGGCCTACCCACACAAGTGAGGTATCATTTTTATCGGGAGACGTGGGGGAACGCTGGGTGGAAGGAAATTTGTGGCTCCTCTCAGATTCCAGAACTTTCTGCCACAGAAATGTTAGGAACATGTGTTTTATTAGCCCAATTTTGAGGTTTGCAAAGGATTCTGGGTAACAGAAGCTGGTCCGAGCCACACAAGTCACCCCACCTTGGATTCCCCTAGGTCTCTAGTTTTCAGAAATGCACAGGTTTGGTAGGTTTCCCTAGGTGGCGGCTGAGCTACAGGCCAAAATCTACAGGTAGTCACTTTGCAAAAAACACCTCTGTTTTCCTTCACAAATTTGGATGTGTCCACGTTGCGCTTTGGGGCGTTTCCTGTCCCGGCCGCTAGGCCCACCCACACAAGTGAGGTATAATTTTTATCGGGAGACGTGGGGGAACGCTGGGTGGAAGGAAATTTGTGGCTCCTCTCAGATTCCAGAACTTTCTGCCACAGAAATGTTAGGAACATGTGTTTTTTTAGCCAAATTTTGAGGTTTGCAAAGGATTCTGCGTAACAGAACCTGGTCCGAGCCACACAAGTCACGCCATCTTGGATTCCCCTAGGTCTCTAGTTTTCAGAAATGCACAGGTTTGGTAGGTTTCCCTAGGTGGCGGCTGAGCTACAGGCCAAAATCTACAGGAAGTCTCTTTGCAAAAAACACCTCTGTTTTCCTTCACAAATTTGGATGTGTCCACGTTGCGCTTTGGGGCGTTTCCTGTCGCGGGCGCTAGGCCTACCCACACAAGTGAGGTATCATTTTTATCGGGAGACGTGGAGGAACGCTGGGTGGAAGGAAATTTGTGGCTCCTCTCAGATTTCAGAACTTTCTGCCACAGAAATGTTAGGAACATGTGTTTTTTTTGCCAAATTTTGAGGTTTGCAAAGGATTCTGGGTAACAGAACCTGGTCCGAGCCACACAAGTCACCCCACCTTGGATTCCCCTAGGTCTCTAGTTTTCAGAAATGCACAGGTTTGGTAGGTTTCCCTAGGTGGCGGCTGAGCTACAGGCCAAAATCTACAGGTAGGCACTTTGCAAAAAACACCTCTGTTTTCCTTCACAAATTTGGATGTGTCCAGGTTGCGCTTTGGGGCGTTTCCTGTCGCGGCCGCTAGGCCTACCCACACAAGTGAGGTATCATTTTTATCGGGAGACGTGGGGGAACGCTGGGTGGAAGGAAATTTGTGGCTCTTCTCAGATTCCAGAACTTTCTGCCACAGAAATGTTAGGAACATGTGTTTTTTTAGCCACATTTTGAGGTTTGCAAAGGATTCTGGGTAACAGAACCTGGTCCGAGCCACACAAGTCACCCCACCTTGGATTCCCCTAGGTCTCTAGTTTTCAGAAATGCACAGGTTTGGTAGGTTTCCCTAGGTGGCGGCTGAGCTACAGGCCAAAATCTACAGGTAGGCACTTTGCAAAAAACACCTATGTTTTCCTTCATAAATTTGGATGTGTCCACGTTGCGCTTTGGGGCGCCTTCTGTCGCGGCCGCTAGGCCTACCCACACAAGTGAGGTATCATTTTTATCGGGAGACGTGGGGAAACGCTGGGTGGAAGGAAATTTGTGGCTCCTCTCAGATTCCATAACTTTCTGCCACAGAAATGTTAGGAACATGTGTTTTTTTAGCCAAATTTTGAGGTTTGCAAAGGATGGTAACAGAACCTGGTCCGAGCCACACAAGTCACCCCACCTTGTATTCCCCTAGGTCTCTAGTTTTCAGAAATGCACAGGTTTGGTAGGTTTCCCTAGGTGGCGGCTGAGGTACAGGCCAAAATCTACAGGTAGTCACTTTGCAAAAAACACCTCTGTTTTCCTTCACAAATTTGGATGTGTCCACGTTGCGCTTTGGGGCGTTTCCTGTCGCGGCCGCTAGGCTTACCCACACAAGTGAGGTATCATTTTTATCGGGAGACGTGGGGGAACGCTGGGTGGAAGGAAATTTGTGGCTCCTCTCAGATTCCAGAACTTTCTGCCACAGAAATGTTAGGAACATGTGTTTTTTTAGCCAAATTTTGAGGTTTGCAAAGGATTCTGGGTAACAGAACCTGGTCCGAGCCACACAAGTCACGCCATCTTGGATTCCCCTAGGTCTCTAGTTTTCAGAAATGCACAGGTTTGGTAGGTTTCCCTAGGTGGCGGCTGAGCTACAGGCCAAAATCTACAGGTAGTCACTTTGCAAAAAACACCTCTGTTTTCCTTCACAAATTTGGATATGTCCACGTTGCGCTTTGGGGCGCTTTTTGTCGCGGCCGCTAGGCCTACCCACACAAGTGAGGTATCATTTTTATCGGGAGACGTGGGGGAACGCTGGGTGGAAGGAAATTTGTGGCTCCTCTCAGATTCCAGAACTTTCTGCCACAGAAATGTTAGGAACATGTGTTTTATTAGCCCAATTTTGAGGTTTGCAAAGGATTCTGGGTAACAGAAGCTGGTCCGAGCCACACAAGTCACCCCACCTTGGATTCCCCTAGGTCTCTAGTTTTCAGAAATGCACAGGTTTGGTAGGTTTCCCTAGGTGGCGGCTGAGCTACAGGCCAAAATCTACAGGTAGTCACTTTGCAAAAAACACCTCTGTTTTCCTTCACAAATTTGGATGTGTCCACGTTGCGCTTTGGGGCGTTTCCTGTCCCGGCCGCTAGGCCTACCCACACAAGTGAGGTATCATTTTTATCGGGAGACGTGGGGGAACGCTGGGTGGAAGGAAATTTGTGGCTCCTCTCAGATTCCAGAACTTTCTGCCACAGAAATGTTAGGAACATGTGTTTTTTTAGCCAAATTTTGAGGTTTGCAAAGGATTCTGGGTAACAGAACCTGGTCCGAGCCACACAAGTCACGCCATCTTGGATTCCCCTAGGTCTCTAGTTTTCAGAAATTCACAGGTTTGGTAGGTTTCCCTAGGTGGCGGCTGAGCTACAGGCCAAAATCTACAGGTAGTCTCTTTGCAAAAAACACCTCTGTTTTCCTTCACAAATTTGGATGTGTCCACGTTGCGCTTTGGGGCGTTTCCTGTCGCGGGCGCTAGGCCTACCCACACAAGTGAGGTATCATTTTTATCGGGAGACGTGGAGGAACGCTGGGTGGAAGGAAATTTGTGGCTCCTCTCAGATTTCAGAACTTTCTGCCACAGAAATGTTAGGAACATGTGTTTTTTTTGCCAAATTTTGAGGTTTGCAAAGGATTCTGGGTAACAGAACCTGGTCCGAGCCACACAAGTCACCCCACCTTGGATTCCCCTAGGTCTCTAGTTTTCAGAAATGCACAGGTTTGGTAGGTTTCCCTAGGTGGCGGCTGAGCTACAGGCCAAAATCTACAGGTAGGCACTTTGCAAAAAACACCTCTGTTTTCCTTCACAAATTTGGATGTGTCCAGGTTGCGCTTTGGGGCGTTTCCTGTCGCGGCCGCTAGGCCTACCCACACAAGTGAGGTATCATTTTTATCGGGAGACGTGGGGGAACGCTGGGTGGAAGGAAATTTGTGGCTCTTCTCAGATTCCAGAACTTTCTGCCACAGAAATGTTAGGAACATGTGTTTTTTTAGCCACATTTTGAGGTTTGCAAAGGATTCTGGGTAACAGAACCTGGTCCGAGCCACACAAGTCACCCCACCTTGGATTCCCCTAGGTCTCTAGTTTTCAGAAATGCACAGGTTTGGTAGGTTTCCCTAGGTGGCGGCTGAGCTACAGGCCAAAATCTACAGGTAGTCACTTTGCAAAAAACACCTCTGTTTTCCTTCACAAATTTGGATGTGTCCACGTTGCGCTTTGGGGCGTCTCCCGTCGCGGCCGCTAGGCCTACCCACACAAGTGAGGTATCATTTTTATCGGGAGACGTGGGGGAACGCTGGGTGGAAGTTAATTTGTGGCTCCTCTCAGATTCCATAACTTTCTGCCACAGAAATGTTAGGAACATGTGTTTTTTTAGCCAAATTTTGAAGTTTGCAAAGGATTCTGGGTAACAGAACCTGGTCCGAGCCACACAAGTCAACCCACCTTGGATTCCCCTAGGTCTCTAGTTTTCAGAAATGCACAGGTTTGGTAGGTTTCCCTTGGTGGCGGCTGAGCTACAGGCCAAAATCTACAGGTAGGCACTTTGCAAAAAACACCTCTGTTTTCCTTCACAAATTTGGATGTGTCCAGGTTGCGCTTTGGGGTGGTTCCTGTCGCGGCCGCTAGGCCTACCCACACAAGTGAGGTATCATTTTTATCGGGAGACGAGGGGGAACGCTGGGTGGAAGGAAAATTGTGGCTCTTCTCAGATTCCAGAACTTTCTGCCACAGAAATGTTAGGAACATGTGTTTTTTTAGCCACATTTTGAGGTTTGCAAAGGATTCTGGGTAACAGAACCTGGTCCGAGCCACACAAGTCACCCCACCTTGGATTCCCCTAGGTCTCTAGTTTTCAGAAATGCACAGGTTTGGTAGGTTTCCCTAGGTGGCGGCTGAGCTACAGGCCAAAATCTACAGGTAGTCACTTTGCAAAAAACACCTCTGTTTTCCTTCACAAATTTGGATGTGTCCACGTTGCGCTTTGGGGCGTTTCCTGTCGCGGCCGCTAGGCTTACCCACACAAGTGAGGTATCATTTTTATCGGGAGACGTGGGGGAACGCTGGGTGGAAGGAAATTTGTGGCTCCTCTCAGATTCCAGAACTTTCTGCCACAGAAATGTTAGGAACATGTGTTTTTTTAGCCAAATTTTGAGGTTTGCAAAGGATTCTGGGTAACAGAACCTGGTCCGAGCCACACAAGTCACGCCATCTTGGATTCCCCTAGGTCTCTAGTTTTCAGAAATGCACAGGTTTGGTAGGTTTCCCTAGGTGGCGGCTGAGCTACAGGCCAAAATCTACAGGTAGTCACTTTGCAAAAAACACCTCTGTTTTCCTTCACAAATTTGGATATGTCCACGTTGCGCTTTGGGGTGCTTTTTGTCGCGGCCGCTAGGCCTACCCACACAAGTGAGGTATCATTTTTATCGGGAGACGTGGGGGAACGCTGGGTGGAAGGAAATTTGTGGCTCCTCTCAGATTCCAGAACTTTCTGCCACAGAAATGTTAGGAACATGTGTTTTATTAGCCCAATTTTGAGGTTTGCAAAGGATTCTGGGTAACAGAAGCTGGTCCGAGCCACACAAGTCACCCCACCTTGGATTCCCCTAGGTCTCTAGTTTTCAGAAATGCACAGGTTTGGTAGGTTTCCCTAGGTGGCGGCTGAGCTACAGGCCATAATCTACAGGTAGTCACTTTGCAAAAAACACCTCTGTTTTCCTTCACAAATTTGGATGTGTCCACGTTGCGCTTTGGGGCGTTTCCTGTCCCGGCCGCTAGGCCCACCCACACAAGTGAGGTATAATTTTTATCGGGAGACGTGGGGGAACGCTGGGTGGAAGGAAATTTGTGGCTCCTCTCAGATTCCAGAACTTTCTGCCACAGAAATGTTAGGAACATGTGTTTTTTTAGCCAAATTTTGAGGTTTGCAAAGGATTCTGCGTAACAGAACCTGGTCCGAGCCACACAAGTCACGCCATCTTGGATTCCCCTAGGTCTCTAGTTTTCAGAAATGCACAGGTTTGGTAGGTTTCCCTAGGTGGCGGCTGAGCTACAGGCCAAAATCTACAGGAAGTCTCTTTGCAAAAAACACCTCTGTTTTCCTTCACAAATTTGGATGTGTCCACGTTGCGCTTTGGGGCGTTTCCTGTCGCGGGCGCTAGGCCTACCCACACAAGTGAGGTATCATTTTTATCGGGAGACGTGGAGGAACGCTGGGTGGAAGGAAATTTGTGGCTCCTCTCAGATTTCAGAACTTTCTGCCACAGAAATGTTAGGAACATGTGTTTTTTTTGCCAAATTTTGAGGTTTGCAAAGGATTCTGGGTAACAGAACCTGGTCCGAGCCACACAAGTCACCCCACCTTGGATTCCCCTAGGTCTCTAGTTTTCAGAAATGCACAGGTTTGGTAGGTTTCCCTAGGTGGCGGCTGAGCTACAGGCCAAAATCTACAGGTAGGCACTTTGCAAAAAACACCTCTGTTTTCCTTCACAAATTTGGATGTGTCCAGGTTGCGCTTTGGGGCGTTTCCTGTCGCGGCCGCTAGGCCTACCCACACAAGTGAGGTATCATTTTTATCGGGAGACGTGGGGGAACGCTGGGTGGAAGGAAATTTGTGGCTCTTCTCAGATTCCAGAACTTTCTGCCACAGAAATGTTAGGAACATGTGTTTTTTTAGCCACATTTTGAGGTTTGCAAAGGATTCTGGGTAACAGAACCTGGTCCGAGCCACACAAGTCACCCCACCTTGGATTCCCCTAGGTCTCTAGTTTTCAGAAATGCACAGGTTTGGTAGGTTTCCCTAGGTGGCGGCTGAGCTACAGGCCAAAATCTACAGGTAGTCACTTTGCAAAAAACACCTCTGTTTTCCTTCACAAATTTGGATGTGTCCACGTTGCGCTTTGGGGCGTCTCCCGTCGCGGCCGCTAGGCCTACCCACACAAGTGAGGTATCATTTTTATCGGGAGACGTGGGGGAACGCTGGGTGGAAGTTAATTTGTGGCTCCTCTCAGATTCCATAACTTTCTGCCACAGAAATGTTAGGAACATGTGTTTTTTTAGCCAAATTTTGAGGTTTGCAAAGGATTCTGGGTAACAGAACCTGGTCCGAGCCACACAAGTCAACCCACCTTGGATTCCCCTAGGTCTCTAGTTTTCAGAAATGCACAGGTTTGGTAGGTTTCCCTAGGTGGCGGCTGAGCTACAGGCCAAAATCTACAGGTAGGCACTTTGCAAAAAACACCTATGTTTTCCTTCATAAATTTGGATGTGTCCACGTTGCGCTTTGGGGCGCTTTCTGTCGCGGCCGCTAGGCCTACCCACACAAGTGAGGTATCATTTTTATCGGGAGACGTGGGGAAACGCTGGGTGGAAGGAAATTTGTGGCTCCTCTCAGATTCCATAACTTTCTGCCACAGAAATGTTAGGAACATGTGTTTTTTTAGCCAAATTTTGAGGTTTGCAAAGGATTCTGGGTAACAGAACCTGGTCCGAGCCACACAAGTCACCCCACCTTGTATTCCCCTAGGTCTCTAGTTTTCAGAAATGCACAGGTTTGGTAGGTTTCCCTAGGTGGCGGCTGAGGTACAGGCCAAAATCTACAGGTAGTCACTTTGCAAAAAACACCTCTGTTTTCCTTCACAAATTTGGATGTGTCCACGTTGCGCTTTGGGGCGTTTCCTGTCGCGGCCGCTAGGCTTACCCACACAAGTGAGGTATCATTTTTATCGGGAGACGTGGGGGAACGCTGGGTGGAAGGAAATTTGTGGCTCCTCTCAGATTCCAGAACTTTCTGCCACAGAAATGTTAGGAACATGTGTTTTTTTAGCCAAATTTTGAGGTTTGCAAAGGATTCTGGGTAACAGAACCTGGTCCGAGCCACACAAGTCACGCCATCTTGGATTCCCCTAGGTCTCTAGTTTTCAGAAATGCACAGGTTTGGTAGGTTTCCCTAGGTGGCGGCTGAGCTACAGGCCAAAATCTACAGGTAGTCACTTTGCAAAAAACACCTCTGTTTTCCTTCACAAATTTGGATATGTCCACGTTGCGCTTTGGGGCGCTTTTTGTCGCGGCCGCTAGGCCTACCCACACAAGTGAGGTATCATTTTTATCGGGAGACGTGGGGGAACGCTGGGTGGAAGGAAATTTGTGGCTCCTCTCAGATTCCAGAACTTTCTGCCACAGAAATGTTAGGAACATGTGTTTTATTAGCCCAATTTTGAGGTTTGCAAAGGATTCTGGGTAACAGAAGCTGGTCCGAGCCACACAAGTCACCCCACCTTGGATTCCCCTAGGTCTCTAGTTTTCAGAAATGCACAGGTTTGGTAGGTTTCCCTAGGTGGCGGCTGAGCTACAGGCCAAAATCTACAGGTAGTCACTTTGCAAAAAACACCTCTGTTTTCCTTCACAAATTTGGATGTGTCCACGTTGCGCTTTGGGGCGTTTCCTGTCCCGGCCGCTAGGCCTACCCACACAAGTGAGGTATCATTTTTATCGGGAGACGTGGGGGAACGCTGGGTGGAAGGAAATTTGTGGCTCCTCTCAGATTCCAGAACTTTCTGCCACAGAAATGTTAGGAACATGTGTTTTTTTAGCCAAATTTTGAGGTTTGCAAAGGATTCTGGGTAACAGAACCTGGTCCGAGCCACACAAGTCACGCCATCTTGGATTCCCCTAGGTCTCTAGTTTTCAGAAATTCACAGGTTTGGTAGGTTTCCCTAGGTGGCGGCTGAGCTACAGGCCAAAATCTACAGGTAGTCTCTTTGCAAAAAACACCTCTGTTTTCCTTCACAAATTTGGATGTGTCCACGTTGCGCTTTGGGGCGTTTCCTGTCGCGGGCGCTAGGCCTACCCACACAAGTGAGGTATCATTTTTATCGGGAGACGTGGAGGAACGCTGGGTGGAAGGAAATTTGTGGCTCCTCTCAGATTTCAGAACTTTCTGCCACAGAAATGTTAGGAACATGTGTTTTTTTTGCCAAATTTTGAGGTTTGCAAAGGATTCTGGGTAACAGAACCTGGTCCGAGCCACACAAGTCACCCCACCTTGGATTCCCCTAGGTCTCTAGTTTTCAGAAATGCACAGGTTTGGTAGGTTTCCCTAGGTGGCGGCTGAGCTACAGGCCAAAATCTACAGGTAGGCACTTTGCAAAAAACACCTCTGTTTTCCTTCACAAATTTGGATGTGTCCAGGTTGCGCTTTGGGGCGTTTCCTGTCGCGGCCGCTAGGCCTACCCACACAAGTGAGGTATCATTTTTATCAGGAGACGTGGGGGAACGCTGGGTGGAAGGAAATTTGTGGCTCTTCTCAGATTCCAGAACTTTCTGCCACAGAAATGTTAGGAACATGTGTTTTTTTAGCCACATTTTGAGGTTTGCAAAGGATTCTGGGTAACAGAACCTGGTCCGAGCCACACAAGTCACCCCACCTTGGATTCCCCTAGGTCTCTAGTTTTCAGAAATGCACAGGTTTGGTAGGTTTCCCTAGGTGGCGGCTGAGCTACAGGCCAAAATCTACAGGTAGTCACTTTGCAAAAAACACCTCTGTTTTCCTTCACAAATTTGGATGTGTCCACGTTGCGCTTTGGGGCGTCTCCTGTCGCGGCCGCTAGGCCTACCCACACAAGTGAGGTATCATTTTTATCGGGAGACGTGGGGGAACGCTGGGTGGAAGTTAATTTGTGGCTCCTCTCAGATTCCATAACTTTCTGCCACAGAAATGTTAGGAACATGTGTTTTTTTAGCCAAATTTTGAGGTTTGCAAAGGATTCTGGGTAACAGAACCTGGTCCGAGCCACACAAGTCAACCCACCTTGGATTCCCCTAGGTCTCTAGTTTTCAGAAATGCACAGGTTTGGTAGGTTTCCCTTGGTGGCGGCTGAGCTACAGGCCAAAATCTACAGGTAGGCACTTTGCAAAAAACACCTCTGTTTTCCTTCACAAATTTGGATGTGTCCAGGTTGCGCTTTGGGGTGGTTCCTGTCGCGGCCGCTAGGCCTACCCACACAAGTGAGGTATCATTTTTATCGGGAGACGAGGGGGAACGCTGGGTGGAAGGAAAATTGTGGCTCTCCTCAGATTCCAGAACTTTCTGCCACAGAAATGTTAGGAACATGTGTTTTTTTAGCCACATTTTGAGGTTTGCAAAGGATTCTGGGTAACAGAACCTGGTCCGAGCCACACAAGTCACCCCACCTTGGATTCCCCTAGGTCTCTAGTTTTCAGAAATGCACAGGTTTGGTAGGTTTCCCTAGGTGGCGGCTGAGCTACAGGCCAAAATCTACAGGTAGTCACTTTGCAAAAAACACCTCTGTTTTCCTTCACAAATTTGGATGTGTCCACGTTGCGCTTTGGGGCGTTTCCTGTCGCGGCCGCTAGGCCTACCCACACAAGTGAGGTATCATTTTTATCGGGAGACGTGGGGGAACGCTGGGTGTAAGGAAATTTGTAGCTCCTCTCAGATTCCAGAACTTTCTGCCACAGAAATGTTAGGAACATGTGTTTTTTTAGCCAAATATTGAGGTTTGCAAAGGATTCTGGGTAACAGAACCTGGTCCAAACCACACAAGTCACGCCATCTTGGATTCCCCTAGGTCTCTAGTTTTCAGAAATGCACAGGTTTGGTAGGTTTCCCTAGGTGGCGGCTGAGCTACAGGCCAAAATCTACAGGTAGTCACTTTGCAAAAAACACCTCTGTTTTCCTTCACAAATTTGGAAGTGTCCACGTTGCGCTTTGGGGAGTTTCCTGTCGCGGGCGCTAGGCCTACCCACACAAGTGAGGTATCATTTATATCGGGAGACGTGGGGGAACGCTGGGTGGAAGGAAATTTGTGGCTCCTCTCAGATTTCAGAACTTTTTGCCACAGAAATGTTAGGAACATGTGTTTTTTTAGCCAAATTTTGAGGTTTGCAAAGGATTCTGGGTAACAGAACCTGGTCCGAGCCACACAAGTCACCCCACCTTGGATTCCCCTAGGTCTCTAGTTTTCAGAAATGCACAGGTTTGGTAGGTTTCCCTAGGTGGCGGCTGAGCTACAGGCCAAAATCTACAGGTAGTCACTTTGCAAAAAACACCTCTGTTTTCCTTCACAAATTTGGATGTGTCCACGTTGCGCTTTGGGGCGATTCCTGTCGCAGCCGCTAGGCCTACCCACACAAGTGAGGTATCATTTTTATCGGGAGACGAGGGGGAACGCTGGGTGGAAGGAAATTTGTGGCTCCTCTCAGATTCCAGAACTTTCTGCCACAGAAATGTTAGGAACATGTGTTTTTTTAGCCCAATTTTCAGGTTTGCAAAGGATTCTGGGTAACAGAACCTGGTCCGAGCCACACAAGTCACCCCACCTTGGATTCCCCTAGGTCTCTAGTTTTCAGAAATGCACAGGTTTGGTAGGTTTCCCTAGGTGGCGGCTGAGCTACAGGCCAAAATCTACAGGTAGTCACTTTGCAAAAAACACCTCTGTTTTCCTTCACAAATTTGGATGTGTCCATGTTGCGCTTTGGGGCGTTTCCTGTCGCGGCCGCTAGGCCTACCCACACAAGTGAGGTATCATTTTTATCGGGAGACGTGGGGGAACGCTGGGTGGAAGGAAATTTGTGGCTCCTCTCAGATTCCAGAACTTTCTGCCACAGAAATGTTAGGAACATGTGTTTTTTTAGCCAAATTTTGAGGTTTGCAAAGGATTCTGGGTAACAGAACCTGGTCCGAGCCACACAAGTCATGCCATCTTGGATTCCCCTAGGTCTCTAGTTTTCAGAAATACACAGGTTTGGTAGGTTTCCCTAGGTGGCGGCTGAGCTACAGGCCAAAATCTACAGGTAGTCACTTTGCAAAAAACACCTCTGTTTTCCTTCACAAATTTGGATGTGTCCACGTTGCGCTTTGGGGCGTTTCCTGTCACAGGTGCTAGGGCTACCCACACAAGTGAGGTATCATTTTTATCGGGAGACGTGGGGGAACGCTGGGTGGAAGGAAATTTGTGGCTCCTCTCAGATTTCAGAACTTTCTGCCACAGAAATGTTAGGAACATGTGTTTTTTTAGCCAAATTTTGAGGTTTGCAAAGGATTCTGGGTAACAGAACCTGGTCCGAGCCACACAAGTCACCCCACCTTGGATTCCCCTAGGTCTCTAGTTTTCAGAAATGCACAGGTTTGGTAGGTTTCCCTAGGTGGCGGCTGAGGTACAGGCCAAAATCTACAGGTAGTCACTTTGCAAAAAACACCTCTGTTTTCCTTCACAAATTTGGATGTGTCCACGTTGCGCTTTGGGGCCCTTCGTGTCGCGGCCGCTAGGCCTGCCCACACAAGTGAGGTATCATTTTTATCGGGAAACGTGGGGGAACGCTGGGTGGAAGGAAATTTGTGGCTCCTCAAAGATTCCAGAACTTTCTGCCACAGAAATGTTAGGAACATGTGTTTTTTTAGCCAAATTTTGAGGTTTGCAAAGGATTCTGGGTAACAGAACCTGGTCCGAGCCACACAAGTCAACCCACCTTGGATTCCCATAGGTCTCTCGTTTTCAGAAATGCACAGGTTTGGTAGGTTTCCCTTGGTGGCGGCTGAGCTACAGGCCAAAATCTACAGGTAGGCACTTTGCAAAAAACACCTCTGTTTTCCTTCACAAATTTGGATGTGTCCAGGTTGCGCTTTGGGGCGTTTCTTGTTGCAGCCGCTAGGCCTACCCACTCAAGTGAGGTATCATTTTTATCGGGATACATGGGGGAACGCTGGGTAGAAGGAAATTTGTGGCTCCTCTCAGATTCCAGAACTTTCTGCCACAGAAATGTTAGGAACATGTGTTTTTTTAGCCAAATTTTGAGGTTTGCAAAGGATTCTGGGTAACAGAACCTGGTCCGAGCCACACAAGTCACCCCACCTTGGATTCCCCTAGGTCTCTAGTTTTCAGAAATGCACAGGTTTAGTAGGTTCCCCTAGGTGGCGGCTGAGCTACAGGCCAAAATCTACAGGTAGTCACTTTGCAAAAAACACCTCTGTTTTCCTTCACAAATTTGGATGTGTCCACGTTGCGCTTTGGGGCGTTTTGCTGTCGCGGCCGCTAGGCCTACCCACACAAGTGAGGTATCATTTATATCGGGAGACGTGGGGGAACGCTGGGTGGAAGGAAATTTGTGGCTCCTCTCAGATTTCAGAACTTTTTGCCACAGAAATGTTAGGAACATGTGTTTTTTTAGCCAAATTTTGAGGTTTGCAAAGGATTCTGGGTAACAGAACCTGGTCCGAGCCACACAAGTCACCCCACCTTGGATTCCCCTAGGTCTCTAGTTTTCAGAAATGCACAGGTTTGGTAGGTTTCCCTAGGTGGCGGCTGAGCTACAGGCCAAAATCTACAGGTAGTCACTTTGCAAAAAACACCTCTGTTTTCCTTCACAAATTTGGATGTGTCCACGTTGCGCTTTGGGGCGATTCCTGTCGCAGCCGCTAGGCCTACCCACACAAGTGAGGTATCATTTTTATCGGGAGACGAGGGGGAACGCTGGGTGGAAGGAAATTTGTGGCTCCTCTCAGATTCCAGAACTTTCTGCCACAGAAATGTTAGGAACATGTGTTTTTTTAGCCCAATTTTCAGGTTTGCAAAGGATTCTGGGTAACAGAACCTGGTCCGAGCCACACAAGTCACCCCACCTTGGATTCCCCTAGGTCTCTAGTTTTCAGAAATGCACAGGTTTGGTAGGTTTCCCTAGGTGGCGGCTGAGCTACAGGCCAAAATCTACAGGTAGTCACTTTGCAAAAAACACCTCTGTTTTCCTTCACAAATTTGGATGTGTCCATGTTGCGCTTTGGGGCGTTTCCTGTCGCGGCCGCTAGGCCTACCCACACAAGTGAGGTATCATTTTTATCGGGAGACGTGGGGGAACGCTGGGTGGAAGGAAATTTGTGGCTCCTCTCAGATTCCAGAACTTTCTGCCACAGAAATGTTAGGAACATGTGTTTTTTTAGCCAAATTTTGAGGTTTGCAAAGGATTCTGGGTAACAGAATCTGGTCCGAGCCACACAAGTCATGCCATCTTGGATTCCCCTAGGTCTCTAGTTTTCAGAAATACACAGGTTTGGTAGGTTTCCCTAGGTGGCGGCTGAGCTACAGGCCAAAATCTACAGGTAGTCACTTTGCAAAAAACACCTCTGTTTTCCTTCACAAATTTGGATGTGTCCACGTTGCGCTTTGGGGCGTTTCCTGTCACAGGTGCTAGGGCTACCCACACAAGTGAGGTATCATTTTTATCGGGAGACGTGGGGGAACGCTGGGTGGAAGGAAATTTGTGGCTCCTCTCAGATTTCAGAACTTTCTGCCACAGAAATGTTAGGAACATGTGTTTTTTTAGCCAAATTTTGAGGTTTGCAAAGGATTCTGGGTAACAGAACCTGGTCCGAGCCACACAAGTCACCCCACCTTGGATTCCCCTAGGTCTCTAGTTTTCAGAAATGCACAGGTTTGGTAGGTTTCCCTAGGTGGCGGCTGAGGTACAGGCCAAAATCTACAGGTAGTCACTTTGCAAAAAACACCTCTGTTTTCCTTCACAAATTTGGATGTGTCCACGTTGCGCTTTGGGGCCCTTCCTGTCGCGGCCGCTAGGCCTGCCCACACAAGTGAGGTATCATTTTTATCGGGAAACGTGGGGGAACGCTGGGTGGAAGGAAATTTGTGGCTCCTCAAAGATTCCAGAACTTTCTGCCACAGAAATGTTAGGAACATGTGTTTTTTTAGCCAAATTTTGAGGTTTGCAAAGGATTCTGGGTAACAGAACCTGGTCCGAGCCACACAAGTCAACCCACCTTGGATTCCCATAGGTCTCTCGTTTTCAGAAATGCACAGGTTTGGTAGGTTTCCCTTGGTGGCGGCTGAGCTACAGGCCAAAATCTACAGGTAGGCACTTTGCAAAAAACACCTCTGTTTTCCTTCACAAATTTGGATGTGTCCAGGTTGCGCTTTGGGGCGTTTCTTGTTGCAGCCGCTAGGCCTACCCACTCAAGTGAGGTATCATTTTTATCGGGATACATGGGGGAACGCTGGGTAGAAGGAAATTTGTGGCTCCTCTCAGATTCCAGAACTTTCTGCCACAGAAATGTTAGGAACATGTGTTTTTTTAGCCAAATTTTGAGGTTTGCAAAGGATTCTGGGTAACAGAACCTGGTCCGAGCCACACAAGTCACCCCACCTTGGATTCCCCTAGGTCTCTAGTTTTCAGAAATGCACAGGTTTGGTAGGTTCCCCTAGGTGGCGGCTGAGCTACAGGCCAAAATCTACAGGTAGTCACTTTGCAAAAAACACCTCTGTTTTCCTTCACAAATTTGGATGTGTCCACGTTGCGCTTTGGGGCGTTTTGCTGTCGCGGCCGCTAGGCCTACCCACACAAGTGAGGTATCATTTTTATCGGGAGACGTGGGGGAACGCTGGGTGGAAGGAAATTTGTGGCTCCTCTCAGATTCCAGAACTTTCTGCCACAGAAATGTTTGGAACATGTGTTTTTTTAGCCAAATTTTGAGGTTTGCAAAGGATTCTGGGTAACAGAACCTGGTCCGAGCCACACAAGTCACGCCATCTTGGATTCCCCTAGGTCTCTAGTTTTCAGAAATGCACAGGTTTGGTAGGTTTCCCTAGGTGGCGGCTGAGCTACAAGCCAAAATCTACAGGAAGGCACTTTGCAAAAAACACCTCTGTTTTTCTTCACAAATTTGGATGTGTCCACGTTGCGCTTTGGGGCGTTTCCTGTCGCGGGCGCTAGGCCTACCCACACAAGTGAGGTATCATTTTTATTGGGAGACGTGGGGGAACGCTGGGTGGAAGGAAATTCGTGGCTCCTCTCAGATTCCAGAACTTTCTGCCACAGAAATGTTAGGAACATGTGTTTTTTTAGCCAAATTTTGAGGTTTGCAAAGGATTCTGGGTAACAGAACCTGGTCCGAGCCACACAAGTCACCCCACCTTGGATTCCCCTAGGTCTCTAGTTTTCAGAAATGCACAGGTTTGGTAGGTTTCCCTAGGTGGCGGCTGAGCTACAGGCCAAAATCTACAGGTAGTCACTTTGCAAAAAACACCTCTGTTTTCCTTCACAAATTTGGATGTGTCCACGTTGCGCTTTGGGGCGTTTCCTGTCGCGGCCGCTAGGCCTACCCACACAAGTGAGGTATCATTTTTATCGGGAGACGTGGGGGAACGCTAGGTGGAAGGAAATTTGTGGCTCCTCTCAGATTCCAGAACTCTCTGCCACAGAAATGTTAGGAACATGTGTTTTTTTAGCCACATTTTGAGGTTTGCAAAGGATTCTGGGTAACAGAACCTGGTCCGAGCCACACAAGTCACCCCACCTTCGATTCCCCTAGGTCTCTAGTTTTCAGAAATGCACAGGTTTGGTAGGTTTCCCTAGGTGGCGGCTGAGCTACAGTCCAAAAGCTACAGGTAGGAACTTTGCAAAAAACACCTCTGTTTTCCTTCACAAATTTGGATGTGTCCATGTTGCGCTTTGGGGCGTTTCCTGTCGCGGGCGCTAGGCCTACCCACACAAGTGAGGTATCATTTTTATCGGGAGATGTGGGGGAACGCTGGGTGGAAGGAAATTCGTGGCTCCTCTCAGATTCCAGAACTTTCTGCCACAGAAATGTTAGGAACATGTGTTTTTTTAGCCAAATTTTGAGGTTTGCAAAGGATTCTGGGTAACAGAACCTGGTCCGAGCCACACAAGTCACCCCACCTTGGATTCCCCTAGGTCTCTAGTTTTCAGAAATGCACAGGTTTGGTAGGTTTCCCTAGGTGGCGGCTGAGCTACAGACCAAAATCTACAGGTAGTCACTTTGCAAAAAACACCTCTGTTTTCCTTCACAAATTTGGATGTGTCCACGTTGCGCTTTGGGGCGTTGCCTGTCGCGGCCGCTAGGCCTACCCACACAAGTGAGGTATCATTTTTATCGGGAGACGTGGGGGAACGTTAGGTGGAAGGACATTTGTGGCTCCTCTCAGTGTCCAGAACTTTCTTGCTCAGAAATGTTAGGAACATGTGTTTTTTTAGCCACATTTTGAGGTTTGCAAAGGATTCTGGGTAACAGAACCTGGTCCGAGCCACACAAGTCACCCCACCTTCGATTCCCATAGGTCTCTAGTTTTCAGAAATGCACAGGTTTGGTAGGTTTCCCTTGGTGGCGGCTGAGCTACAGGCCAAAATCTACAGGTAGGCACTTTGCAAAAAACACCTCTGTTTTCCTTCACAAATTTGGATGTGTCCAGGTTGCGCTTTGGGGCGTTTCTTGTCGCAGCCGCTAGGCCTACCCACTCAAGTGAGGTATCATTTTTATCGGGAGACATGGGGGAACGCTGGGTAGAAGGAAATTTGTGGCTCCTCTCAGATTCCAGAACTTTCTGCCACAGAAATGTTAGGAACATGTGTTTTTTTAGCCAAATTTTGAGGTTTGCAAAGGATTCTGGGTAACAGAACCTGGTCCGAGCCACACAAGTCACCCCACCTTGGATTCCCCTAGGTCTCTAGTTTTCAGAAATGCACAGGTTTGGTAGGTTCCCCTAGGTGGCGGCTGAGCTACAGGCCAAAATCTACAGGTAGTCACTTTGCAAAAAACACCTCTGTTTTCCTTCACAAATTTGGATGTGTCCACGTTGCGCTTTGGGGCGTTTCCTGTCGCGGCCGCTATGCCTACCCACACAAGTGAGGTATCATTTTTATCGGGAGACGTGGGGGAACGCTGGGTGGAAGGAAATTTGTGGCTCCTCTCAGATTCCAGAACTTTCTGCCACAGAAATGTTTGGAACATGTGTTTTTTTAGCCAAATTTTGAGGTTTGCAAAGGATTCTGGGTAACAGAACCTGGTCCGAGCCACACAAGTCATGCCATCTTGGATTCCCCTAGGTCTCTAGTTTTCAGAAATACACAGGTTTGGTAGGTTTCCCTAGGTGGCGGCTGAGCTACAAGCCAAAATCTACAGGTAGGCACTTTGCAAAAAACACCTCTGTTTTTCTTCACAAATTTGGATGTGTCCATGTTGCGCTTTGGGGCGTTTCCTGTCGCGGGCGCTAGGCCTACCCACACAAGTGAGGTATCATTTTTATCGGGAGATGTGGGGGAACGCTGGGTGGAAGGAAATTCGTGGCTCCTCTCAGATTCCAGAACTTTCTGCCACAGAAATGTTAGGAACATGTGTTTTTTTAGCCAAATTTTGAGGTTTGCAAAGGATTCTGGGTAACAGAACCTGGTCAGAGCCACACAAGTCACCCCACCTTGGATTCCCCTAGGTCTCTAGTTTTCAGAAATGCACAGGTTTGGTAGGTTTCCCTAGGTGGCGGCTGAGCTACAGGCCAAAATCTACAGGTAGTCACTTTGCAAAAAACACCTCTGTTTTCCTTCACAAATTTGGATGTGTCCACGTTGCGCTTTGGGGCGTCTTCTGTCGCGGCCGCTAGGCCTACCCACACAAGTGAAGTATCATTTTTATCGGGAGACGTGGGGGAACGCTAGGTGGAAGGACATTTGTGGCTCCTCTCAGAGTCCAGAACTTTCTGCCACAGAAATGTTAGGAACATGTGTTTTTTTAGCCACATTTTGAGGTTTGCAAAGGATTCTGGGTAACAGAACCTGGTCCGAGCCACACAAGTCACCCCACCTTCGATTCCCCTAGGTCTCTAGTTTTCAGAAATGCACAGGTTTGGTAGGTTTCCCTAGGTGGCGGATGAGCTACAGTCCAAAAGCTACAGGTAGGAACTTTGCAAAAAACACCTCTGTTTTCCTTCACAAATTTGGATGTGTCCACGTTGCGCTTTGGGGCGTTACCTGTCGCGGGCGCTAGGCCTACCCACACAAGTGAGGTATCATTTTTATCAGGAGACGTGGGGGAACGCTGGGTGGAAGGAAATTCGTGGCTCCTCTCAGATTCCAGAACTTTCTGCCACAGAAATGTGAGGAACATGTGTTTTTTTAGCCACATTTTGAGGTTTGCAAAGGATTCTGGGTAACAGAACCTGGTCCAAGCCACACAAGTCACCCCATCTTGGATTCCCCTAGGTCTCTAGTTTTCAGAAATGCACAGGTTCGGTAGGTTTCCCTAGGTGGCGGCTGAGCTAGAGGCCAAAATCTACAGGTAGTCACTTTGCTAAAAACAGCTCTGTTTTCTGTGATGTGTCCACGTTGTGTTTTATGGCATATCCTGTCGCGGGCGCTAGGCCTACCCACACAAGTGAGGTATCATTTTTATCGGGAGACTTGGGGGAACATAGAATAGCAAAACAAGTGTTATTGCCCCTTGTGTTTCTCTACATTTTTCCCTTCCAAATGTAAGACAGTGTGTAAAAAAGACGTCTCTTTGAGAAATGCCCTGTAATTCACATGCTAGTATGGGCACCCCGGAATTCACAGATGTGCAAATAACCACTGCTTCTCAACACCTTATCTTGTGCCCATTTTGGAAATACAAAGGTTTTCTTGATAGCTATGTTTTACTCTTTATATTTCAGCAAATGAATTGCTGTATACCTGGCATAGAATGAAAACCCACTGCAGGGTGCAGGTCATTTATTGGCTCTGGGTACCTAGAGTTCTTGATGAACCTACAAGCCCTATATATCCCCGCAACCAGAAGAGTCCAGCAGACGTAACGGTATATTGCTTTCAAAAATCTGACATTGCAGGTAAAAGTTACAGAGTAAAACGTAGAGAAAAAGTGATGTTGTTTTCACCTCAATTTCAATATTTTTCTTTTTCAGTTGTTATTTTCTGTAGGAAACCCTTGTAGGATCTACACAAATTACCCCTTGCTGAATTCAGAATTTTGTCTACTTTTCAGAAATGTTGCGGTTTCTGGGATCCAGCGTTGGTTTCATGCCCATTTCTGTCACTGACTGGAAGGAGGCTGAAGGCACAAAAAATCGTAAAAATGGGGTATGTCCCAGTAAAATGCCAGAATTGTGTTGAAAAATTGGGTTTTCTGATTGAAGTCTGCCTGTTCCTGAAAGCTGGGAAGCTGGTGATTTTATCACCGCAAACCCTTTGTTTATACCCTTTTCAGGGAAAAAACCACAAGCCTTCTTCTGCAGCCCATTTTTCTATTTAAAAAAAAAAAAAAAAAAAATTCACTGTTTTTTGGCTAATTTCTTGGCCTCCTTCTGGGGAACCCACAAAGTCTGGGTACCTCTAGAATCCCTATGATGTTGGAAAAAAAGGACACAAATTTGGCGTGGGTAGCTTATGTGAACAAAAAGTTATGAGGGCCTAAGCGCGAACTGCTCCAAATAGCCAAAAAAAGGCTCGGCACAGGAGGGGGAAAAGGCCTGGCAGCGAAGGGGTTAAGCCATTGGTCCACAAAGCGGAAATTATTTCTGGTACCTTATAAGTTTACACCCATAACTCTTATTACATTTCTTACTGTTCTGGGAGCTTTTGCATATAGAGACCTGATAGTTACTGGTGCCTTCAAATCCATATGGGACCCCTCAGCATATGGGAAAGACGATGCTTCTTTCATTTATGGGGCCTTCTCAAAAAGGCATAAAAACATTAGAAATGTTGGTCCTAGAAATCCCTGCATAGAGCACAATGATGATAATCTTTCACACCCAAAGAACCTACTCCAGAATAGACTGCATATTGCTCAGCAATGCACTGGCGTTTCAGCCTCCATTGAAAACTGAGAAGAAAGGCACCCTGCTGAAGCAACAAATTACTAAAATTGAGAAAGATCATAGATTTTAGAGGTCAATATTCCCCTAAAAAAGGGAAACTCAAAGCAATTGATTAAAATAGATAAAAGCATACTCTTCTATGATTAAAAAAAGATTTTGTACGAGCAAGGTAACACATTTAGTATACATTTGACAAGACAAGAGTGACATTATATTGGGATACTAAACTTCCTTCGTCCCCATAGCAGAAACTGAAATGGATAAACTCAGAGTTCCATGACTTTTACCTTGCACTCTACACACACAACACCCCGCGAAAGGCCAAACAGATATCATACCTACAATCAACCACCTTATGACAGCTAACCGCAGATCAGTGGGAAGATCTGGACACCTCTATTTCCAAAGAAGAGTTTAAATTGGGTATCAAGGTTGTTAAGTTTCTTAAGGTCCCGGGGCCAAACAGATACACCAAACACTTTTATAAAGTGTTCTATAACACCTCAGCTCCCCATCTAACTCAACTACCTAATGTCATTAGATAGGATGGTACCATATACCAGACCATGGCTGAAGCTTACATCTCTGGAATAGGAGTATTATGTGCGCATAATTTGCCTCCTATAGGTCCAATGCACTCCTCAATCCGGTTACTAAATTATATACAAACATATTGGCCTCTAGATTGGAATGGCTACTCCCATCACTCATCCATCCTGACAAATCCGGCTTTAAAAAAGCAAGGCAAACATGATAACATCAGGAGGGGTGTTCAGCAGATTGAAAATTCAAACAGAAAGACAACTCCAGTGATCAGGGCTTCTGTAGAAGCAGGGAAGGACCTTGTACTGGTGAATTGAGGATTCCTTTTGAATTTCTTTTTTTTTCTTTATTCCAGTTTTCATTAAGATGTTAAAGAAGAGGTGTAACTTACTCAGTTCAAAAGTGTAGGTAAACTAGGGCTGATTGAAGTACTTTCAAATAAGATGAGGAACAAGCAGGATTGCCCACTTTCCCCACTACTTTTTGTGTTGAGCATTGAAACCTTTGTGGCAAAAAAGAGAGTAGATGGAGAGATAAAAGGTCTAATACATACGATAATAAGGACCATAAAATTAGACTATTTTCATTATGTATCATCAGGAGGTCCTGTTATATCCCTAAAGCAACTGATTTGACAGCTCTGAGAAAAAGAAGTAGTGGCAGGATTCAAAATAAGTATAGTAAATCAGAAATTCTAAGGGCCAAATTTAAGAAAAGTGGCCCTGCACTCAGTGCAGCGCCACTTTTTTTGCACCCCTTAGCACCTCCTCCTAACACCACCATGTGTATACAGTGCACTATGGAAGTATTTAGGGGACTAGCATCAGAATGTTTGACGCTAGTTCAGAGCTTTGCAAGATTTGCATAAACATTTTTGACACTCATCCTGCAAAATCCACTTAGACCCATTGTAAACAATGGTGTGCCTCCTTTTAACATCTGCTTTGAGCAGGCCTTAAAAGTGCCGAAAAAAATGAGGCAAAGAAATCTCTTAGATTTCTTTGCACCATTTTTCGGCCCCCCTAAGGGGGGAAGGCCCCCTTTGCATACATCATGCCTGGCACAGGCATAATGTAGCTGAAAGGGTTACAAAGTTGTGCAATGCATGCATTGTGCCACTTTGTAAATTTGGTGTGGCGATTTTTGCCTCATTGGGTCACATTAGCGTAAAAAAAATGACCCTACTGTGGCACAAAGATGCACCAGGGGATCTTAAATCTGCCCCTAAATCTTTATGTAAAATGAGGCTATGCAACGGCATTGTCTTCCCAGACTCCCTTTCAATAGGCTATAAAACATATTTGATACTTGGGCTTTCAGATTACTCCCAATCCACCTGATCTAATTATGCCGAGCTATAGTCTACTTTACGTGATGATTACAGGAGAGGGTCCCCTATATTTTTGTATTGGCTAGAAATATTAATTCTGTCAAAGGGGTTGTGTTTCCTAGAGTCCTGTACATATTTCATTCTCTTATGAATTCAGCTCATAAAGACTTTTTTTTTAGCTCAAGTCGCTAATAGTGCACCTCATTTGGCAGTGACAAGAGCAAAATTAGGCATTAAAATACTAAGACTCCCAAAGCAGCAGTGGTATTAGCCCTCCCAGATGTTTTATCACATTAGAGAGAGGCCCAATTTAGGATCATACTTCGAGGGTTTGCTCAGGGCTTCAGACAAGCAATAGACACATGGACCAGAACATGGGTGGTAGAATGATAAGGGACCTTGTATGGAAGCTAAAATTAGATAACCCCACAATCCATATATTAGTGCACTCATAAAAACATCCTTAGACGTAATTGATACTTTCCCTAATCATGAGGGAAACGTCTTTCTCCTCTCCTCATATTCACACACATTTTAATCTCACCTTCACTCTAGCCCTAAATCCAGGGCCATTTGATTGCTGGAGATTAAGAGATTGTTCAACTGCTTCCTATCTATTAAAAATCTGTAGCTATTATTTGAATGTTCTAAACAAGCTTTTTTTCTTAGATGAATGTGGGTGATTTCAATTTATACAGTTGTGGCACTAGGTACTACATCCACTTATAAAAGCACCAGGTACACGCAGTGTGTGAAAGTGGTTTATTAGTTGGGGTGGATGGGAGTGAACAACCAGTAATAATGTTACTATCTTGTTAAATCCAGTAAATACTTCAGTAATTTGGACATGATCTCAACTGCTGGTAGTTAGGGCACAGAACAGACAAGCTTATGTTCAGAAAATGTAGGAAGCATTCAGAAATACCAAAACAGCCAAAAGTCAGAAATAAAGCACAATACGCATTTCACCCCAATCCATAAAAACAGAGAATACTTTTATGAACAAAATGACACCAAAACTACAAAAATCCAATAAGGGAAACTGGAGATATCTCTTTTGAACTTTTAACTACAAATAGAGCCAAAAAACATTGAGCTAATGTGGGTCAACTGGTGTCAGTAGTCTTGGGTTTAGGCGTGATTCGAGGCCGAAAGTGATGGAGTACGGATTAGATACACCAGCCAGGCTCGATCATGTTAAAGGTTTTACCTTAGGACTTAGGGCCTGATTTAGATCTTGGCAGTAATGGTTCCGCTGCCAGTTTCCTGAAACTTGTCGGTACATCGGCCCTATTTAAATGTTGGCTGGATCATAGGCAAAACCCCGTCCGAGTCCTGCCAACTCAGCAAGGAATCTCCAGCTGAGTCAAAGGTGGCATTGGGAATAGGGGCTGTTGGTTGGACTCCAGCCACCTTCACCGCCCAGTAGATTTGGATTGTGCCTTACCACCAAGTCAACTGTGGCGGTCTGACCTACACATCTGAGTTGGTGGATTACAGTGGGAAGGGGCACAAAACCTACCTTTTTCAATGTTTTAGTTTCCATTTTGCACTTGGCCCAACTGGACATCACCTGTGTCTCTGCTGACACAGGACCACCGAGAACACACAACCCCGTCAATGCCAGACTTAAATGTACAGTGTACGTCGTGTGGGCACTGCATATGAACTTGGGACCTCTGCAGAAATATACAAGCCACATGTATTTTTTTAAGATACCTCTGACATGCATGTCGGGAACACACTTGTGTCAGTGATTGATGGGGAAACACAGGTACAAGGCACATACCGCACCCATACACATTAGTTACTGTAGTGTCAGTACTTCTTATTGCCAAATGAATGCTTGCATCACAATAACAATGGCATCACACTTGGCACCATGTCTATGTGAGAACATTGCAACTGAATATGTACGTATGATATTGTGAGTCCAGTTCTGTATGTGAGTCAGTACATGTATGTGCATGTGCTATTCAATTGGCTGTTCGAGGTGGAGCACACTGGAGTGGATGAAGTGATTGTGTCTGTATGTGTGCCAGGTGCATGTGGGTCTGATCTGTGTTTTGTGTTTTGGGTTGTGAGTAACATTCAGGTGTGTGTTGTGTGTTGGTTGTTGTGGTGTGTGCAATTGTGCTTTTGTGTGTATGTGTTTGTGTACATGGGTGTATCTATGTGTTGGTTGTTGTGGTTGTGTTGTATGTGTGTACAGTATCAACAGTGTGTGTTTGTTGTGTCATAGATGTCTTGCAATGTGTTTTTTCATCAGATACGTGTTGTGTTGTGGTGGAATGGTGCCAGATAATAGCGTGTATGCTGTGCGTTGTGTTGTGTGTTGTGCAGGTGTCCATGCAAAAAGGCTGCCAGAAATCACGTTTTACTGTTTGGGTTTTTGGTGAGGTACTGCTTGTGAGCTGGGAGGGTTGGGACAACAGTTCTGACTTGTTGTAGGAGTGGCTTAGCCGCCTACAAACAAAAGTGCTGTCATCCCTAAACCAGCAGTCTCGCCTAGGAGTGAGAGTCCAACTACGACATAAACAAATGGCTAAGGTACAGTGTGTGGATATCACTTACCGCTAAACAATAGTCACTGCCATTGCACAGTACCCAGTGGCTCCTGCTATCGTCTCCCTCCATCAGCAATCCGCCGCCAGTACACCATCTGCAGGAATTTAACATCTAAATAGGGACACGGGTAACCTGCCAACCTGACAGCTACATGGAGCACTCTATTGTGGTGGTCTGCTGCTCAGCTGCATTACATCTAATCATGTGACTGTTACACCTTCGACTTGATGGTGTTTTCGAATCTACCACCGCAGTGGATTGGTGATAATATTGCCAAGATCTAAATCAGGCCCTTTTTTCTGGAAGTCAAAATCCTTTAACGGGGCAAGGCAGCAGGTTATATCTGACGAGTGCACCACAAAATTGTATTGATGATGGCTAAGGTCACAGTGAAGCCATTGGTTTAGAGAGGAGGGCATTTGCTGATGAGAAAAAGCTCTCAGCTGGAGAAACCTGAACCTTTATCCCACTGGCAGTGAACCTTGGACAGTTCAACTAGGTAGTTCTGTCCTGGTCCTCTGGAGATATTTGAAACCCAAAAGTCACTAAAACCACTAGCATCAATCCACAAAAATGGGGTTGGCCATCAAATAAATGGCACGTTTCTACAAGCTTCTCATTCTCATTAGAGAAATTTGTGAACTCAACTGGGGAAACAAGACACTGGATCAACATTCTATATGATATCCTTTTGTGGGTAACACCTCCTAAGTCACAGCCCCTCAAAACATACTGGTCAACACTTACTAGGACAGACATAAAATATTTCAAATGGAGAGATGCATTTGAAAACTCCCACAGTATTGTTGGAAGGGGAACACATTATATATTGGATAAAGTAAAACCTACTGTTATAAATATATTGCAAGACAATGGGGAGTTTC
This sequence comes from Pleurodeles waltl, assembly GCF_031143425.1. Lineage (NCBI taxonomy): Eukaryota > Metazoa > Chordata > Amphibia > Caudata > Salamandridae > Pleurodeles > Pleurodeles waltl. The sequence goes on from NC_090447.1 coordinate 921,996,652, forward strand.
ATCACATATAGAGGCACAGGGCCGCAGGCAAACTGCCTTTATGAGGTCATGGAACTCTGAGCTGAATTCCAGACCCTTAAAATGCACAGTAGAGGGAACTTTATCCCATATATTACTAAGGATAATTATGGTATTTTTATTAAGATTGATACCATACCAAGACTGCCGGGTCTAACATACAACATAAAAGAAAGACACAGTAATTTCCTACCTTGCCAAGTACAGAGTCACGAAGCTGCACAGCGCTTTCATATATTATTACACAGGGTAAATACAAAGGACGCAAGACATTGATGTAATATCCAGAAGCATCTCCGTGCCTTGTAGCAAAAAGATCTCCCTTGAAACAAACCAGCAAAGTTTCAAGTCATTCATTCATTTTGCTTTCACACACTACCTTGCCGTATAATTGTATCTTTAAATAAAAAATATATTCTAAATGTGTTGCCTTTTGCATTTGCTCACAATGCAGCGCCCTTGAAAAAAAAACTGATGCTGCGTCGTTAAATTCCTTGGCCCCTAGAATGTAGTAGGAGAAAGAAATAGCGTGGGCTGGGACAAAAAAAGTAAGCAGATTTTGTTTGTGTTTTTTTAAATGCTGAAAGGAGTTTTGCTGGAGGTTTTTTCGACGCCCTGACCACAGCTCAGGTTTTGTTGCTGCCAAAGCGGTGCAGCACTTTTCGTGAGGAGGATTTCAGAAGCTTTGTTCGCAGTACTTTGCACAGCAGTGAAGGACGCTTCCTTATAGTCGATTATTCTCGTAGCCCCCTGCAATTAACCTTTGTACTTGTTTTGTTCAGCTACAAAGAATGCATATTTTCATACCATGTTGTTTTCGTCTGACAGCTGAACGAGGTAAGGTGGCCTCCTGTGAGTGTATGAAGCGTGGCGACAGAAATGGACGACTATAACTTATTAAAAGCGACTTCTAATGTTTCTTTCCTTATTACAGGCGCGTTCTGGCGTCAGAACACACTTGTAATAAGGATATAGTTCAGTTCTTATTATAATGATATTTCAGTAGCCTTAATAGTTATTAGAAGTTAATATATAATTGATACTTACATTCTATCAAATGTCAACAATTTTACACTCATACAATACGGTATTTTGGAGGCGGTGTGGCATGCAGGGGAATCTTGCATATACACGCTGGGATGGCCCGCCTATAAAGATAGATCGGTTGTAGGCCCCAGTATCTCAGCATCAAACAAAAGCCAATGGAGTAATAATATGGAGGCTGCCCGGGATCCACCAAGACTCCTCTGGCAGCTTCCTGGAAGAAAATAGCTTCTGCCTATCGCATTCTGGAATTCACGATTCTGGAATATTTTGGCAATGGAACGGGTGAAGGCTTCCTTAACATTTCATATTCCTGCGGGTCATTTGAGGTATTTTCAAAGCGTTATTATGTCTATCACAATGCCTTCCCCAGTTTGCAAGCCTATCTTGTCCCATTTTTAAATAAGCACTGTAGTTTTGATGTAATGGTGCGTTGCGGGTGAGGGTAAAATACTAAGGAACTTGAGGTTGAATAGAAAAATGCCTGACCTTTGTCCTGTCTTCGGCGGTGAGAGGGGCCATTGTTCTAAAATGTATTATGCTGTTAAAATTGTATACAAATGACGTGGTTAAAAAATAATTCTGACAGTTGTTCTGAAGTAATGATTCGCCCTCAGTATTGGATCCAAGACATGAAATCCAAATAGTTGCGATTGAATATGGAGATATTGCTTCTAGGTGACATTATGTCCGACTACAATTTGATTGAAAAGTGATGAAGTGCAGACTTTGTCGTATTATAATACTTAGCGCGACCTGTTTTCTGGGTCCGACCGCTGCTTATTAATGATACAACTATTTAGGTAAAATGTAAATGAACTCAGTATATCAGATAACTTAGTAGCAATGTATAAGGTAGTATATTTGTAGACCTGGTAATGCAGAAGACCACCCAGGTAACGACAGGAACATAATAATCTTCCCACAAGTGTAGGATAATGAAAGGTAGAGCAAATCCCACCTCCTGGTCAAACAAGAGAGCATAATAAGGGCATGGAAAGTATGATTGTAACACCTTCTTCTGTGCATAATGGACTTGTCATATTTTAATGAGAGTGCCACAGGAGGCCAGACAGGAGCTAGTAGACGCTTTTGTCCTGCGCTTAAAGTCTCCAAGCTCACAAAATGTGCTCCACAAAAGACCTTGTGACTGACATCCAATTATATGTTTTTTTCTTGGCTATCCAACCTTAATTTCAACTGGTGAGCTTGTGCTAGCACCAGCAAATCCTCGAAGAGAGAACATGCTGCGTGAGGAGGAAAAGCAACATTTATTGACTTTGCTTTATGCAACGGCTGCCAATAGTCACCTTTCACTCAACTTTAGCTTTTATCTCTTTCAATTCTTTGTTGGCCTCCTGTTCTGAATATTTAAAGTAATAGTAGCCTGGTTGGCACAAGCCTCCACCTCGTACTGCTGGAAAGAGTTTTGCTCCATGCTGAACACCTTAAATACCTTCTTTACAGTTTTGTGACAGTTAATACACTATCTCTGGCGCACAGAAAAACAGTGGCCTGTCCACCAAATTGAGTTTTCCACTGCATTGGATGATGTTACAATTCTAGGTGATGCAGGATTAAATGGACTCGCCCTCTGTCCCCAAGTTCTGCCTACCCATGGCATGTCTGTCGCAGACTCTGGTCTTTTGCACTCTACCGCTGTATTATTTCACCCAAGTGCCAGCTCTTTAATACGCTGTTCTGTGTTTCTTTGTCAACCATGAAAGTTGTGACAGAAGCAATGTTATAGAAAATGAAATGAAACAGCTACTCTTTCTTTAGACAGATCATACAAAACCATTTAAGAGGATATCACGGTCATCAAACGGTTGCTCCTTATGGAGGACCCAGTGGCCTTTTCCGTTACTTGTTCTGTAACTGAGACTGAAGAATGGTGATGAAAGGGTCCTGTCTGTTTTTTGTGGATATCTCATGGATGCATTCACTAAAAGAGGGCTTACATCCTACAGTAATCTTTGCTTCTCTGAGCGACCCTTTGGTACTGTCCACCGCTATCCTTTGACTCACTAAAACTCCTGTAAAGACATATTTATTTTTCATACATTTTTTACTGTCTGTTAAATTTAATAATACCTGAATAAATATTATAAGGTAGCAATACCCATTCCTTTAGCTGACTATCTTTTATATAGTGTAGTGTCTAAAACCTAATTCCTATTATTGCTTTAATTTCTTTTAACATTGTGAGATAATTAGTTTTATTACACAAATTAGCTTCTTGGTTGTATCTGTTAGGAATAGACATTTATATGAACACACCTAGCTCAAAAGCACTGGAGCGATGGGCGAGAGACCTGGGATATTATTCAGGATTGCTAGCAATAAGGCAGGACCTTCATGAGTAGAAATTCCTATTGTGAATGGATGTAGTGTTCTTTGAAGGGGAGAGACTTCAGTTCACTCCTGAATTGCAGGAAAGCAGGAGCATTTCTGAAGTTGAACAGGATTTTTTTCCGTAATGGAAAAGAACAAATGGTAAGATGCTGTTTTTTTTTACTAATACTGTTTTTCCATTTGATTTTATAGTTTTATTTTATTTCTGGGGGTGTCCTCACTTCCTGTGGGCCACAGTGGAGAGTAGAAGGGATGCTGTTTTTGGTGGCTTTGTGTACATTAGCCCAGCCTTCACCATGATGTAGTCATGGAGATGGAGCCACTGTAGATCCGTCAGTGCTGGCTGAGGTGCTGAAGCCTTAAGTTTTGTGCAGCTACCAAATCTGTGAGCCCTTAGCTTCTTATGGAAAACTGGTCCAACTCTTTGAATAATGATAATTGAAGATTTAAGTTCTCTCGTGCAATTAACCAAGCCAATACATCCTTTTCACTAACAAATGCTGTCAACCACAGCAGAGTATACTTCAGAACCCTTGATTCAAAGAAAATTAATGATTTCTCAGGATGATAATTGATGTTTTTTCTCTGTAATCTGTAGAAGGAAGCATATTTAAACATTATCACTTATATTAGAGTCAATTAGTAGAGGAATATGAAAATATCATAGAATCATGTCAGTGCAACATAGTTGTCTCAGATGATACATAATTTAGTGAAACAGATTCCCAGGTTTTTAACTTCACTATAAGCTAAACCTAAACATACCAAGTATATTAAAAGCAACCCATGACGGTGATTTGTTAAACTGATACTGAAATCTTATTATTCCTACTATTTTATTTAGTCAAGTGGTGAATATATTTCGTGCAACATAAGAATTTATTGATGTGAGATTTGATGTCCATATACATTAATTTAAATATCTATATTTTGTTTAGATGTACGACATAACATACTTTCTTATGGCAGAACACAAACTTTATTAAGATTTATATTTAAAGGTATTGGGAAACCAGAAGTGTCATAGTTATCAGCAGAATATAGAGCATGCATGGTAGTAAAGGTTCAATTGAAAATTCTTCCGATATAGCACACAATCATCAATGTTTCTTGATGAAGGTGAAGATTATCTACATACGTAAGTGCTATATCATATCAGTGTAAAAAATCTGTACAATGTGATGTCATTCAGGTAAAGAGCTCCTTAAACTAACCACGCATATTTAAACTTAGGTCATCCAAGTGATACTCAACTTCAGGCTATGAGTGATGAATTCCACTAATAGGGGAGCGCAGATTATGACTGGCCTCTCCATAAGGAGAGATCATGCAATAGCCTTATGGAGCCATGGAATAATGCTGAAAAAATATTAAAAGCATGTGATAAAAATGTTCCTTTTGCAGAGGGAGTGCTGAAAATCCTTTTTTCATCCCAGCATGTAAAGAAACATCACCTAAATGAAGAATAAGCAAGAACACTATTGCTTAAATTGTAAGAACAAATATAATGTGGGATAGCAAGCAAAGCAGCATATTTATGAGCCCCTATTGCCACCTTGCACCACATTTGCGGAATTTATTGCTATTGAGATGCAACTGTGACGTTAAGGTGGCATTTACCATGTGCCATATTTACAAAGTGGCACAATGCTAGCATTGAGCCAGTTTGTCACCCTTTGCGCCACCGTATGCCTGTGCCAGGCATAATGTATGCAAGTAAGGCGTTCCAGCACGGGGGAAGGAGGTGAGTAAAAGTGGCACAAAGGAATCTATGAGATTATTTTGCACCCTTTTTATTGGCATTTTATAACACCTGTTAAGTGCAGGTGTTAAAAAAGAGGCTTCCACTGATTACAATGGGCCTCTAGGTGCTTTGCAGGATTAGCATCATAATTTGTGATGCTAGTCCTGCAAAGCGCTGGACTAGCATCACAAATTATACTGCTAGTCACCCTAACTACCACCATGGTGCATCGTATTACAAATACGGTGCTACCCTGGTGGTGTTGGAGGGGCGCTAAGTGGCACAAGAAAAGGGGTGATGCTCTCAGGTGCAGCGCCATTTTCCATAAAAATACCCCAAATTTGTGTGTCTTGTTTCCTCCAATAAGATTCCCAACCAGAAAATCCCCCAGGGTGTACTTTAACACCTCAGACAACAGGAGCACTAAGGACCAGCATAAAAAAAAAAAGAAAGGTCTCTAAATAAACAGTTAAAGAAAAAGGATTGCTACTATATTTCTGTCATTGTCTGTTGTAGCTTCGAATGTGAACTGGGAAGTTTTGTTTGGTAGGATAAATTAACAATGTGCTTTAGAAACTCTTTTCTGGAACACCATGCAGCCTACGGCACGTGTCAGAGCATGGCTCTTATCAAAAAGAGATCACAGGTGGAGTATTGTAAAATACATTTCAAAATGTAAAGGAAGAAAATATAGAAATTAATGTAGAATTCAATGCCAAGGAAAAAGATAAACAGCCGCAACGGAACATTTAATTGAGTATGTAACAGGCCCCCCACAAATTCTATGGAGAAAAGAACTAGAGGGAGATAGGCCACCAGGAGATGTGCCCTCTAAATAAGTGGTTCCCAACCTGTGGTCCGGGGACCCATGGGTGTCCGCGAAGCCTCCTCAGGGAGTCCATGACTGCTTAGAAAATTAAATAATATGAATAGATTAGGTCCCCAGCTTTTAGTAATGACTCAGTGAAGGGGTCACCGGTTTCCAATAATCATTCAGTGGGGGTCTAGAGTTCCAATAATGATAAGGTGGGGGTCCACAGAAGTCAAAATGTTGGGAACCACTGCTTTAAATCATTAATCACTACCACAAAAAAACATTGCTCATAGTGTGAAGGAAACCTACACAAAATAATTTTTTCCTGGGAACATCCCATCTTTAACACTGGGGTTGACAGGAACATAGGCCGACACCCAAAATCAACATTTTTTCCCCCAACCAGTCAAATGCCACCAAAAGTTTTGGCTTTTGAGAAATCAGTCAGTCACAAGATTGACAACTTGCAACATATACAAACTCACATTTTTCATAACACCAGCACACAAGAATTTGCAGCCCTGCAACGTCTTACATCAGACGCAACAATTGTGATTAAACCAGCAGACAAGGGTATAGCTACTGTGATCATGCCGTAAACAATGTATAAAGATGAATGCCTACACCTATTGAGCAACACACAATATCATAAGAAACTACCAAGAGATCCCACCCTTGATATCTAAGAAGAGATTTCCTTCTTAGTTTCCAAAGGTCTGGACAATAAGTGGCTCACCAAACTTGAGGCATCTTTCCTTATCCAAGGCAATCCCAAAACACCATATTTCTACATCCTTCCTAAGATATACAAAAAGAAAAACCGTCCCCCTGGTAGACCTATTGTCTCGGGGATTGGGTCAGTCTTAGTACCATTGTCACAATTCTGTGATACATTTTTGCAACCAATTGTCAAGAAAATACCAACTTACCTACAAAACACCAAAGATGTCCTAAACCTTCCTAAAGGGATGCACTGTGATAAAAATACTGAACTCTTGATTACCCTGGAAGTAGAATCATTGTATATCAACCTACCCCAGATGCTACCCTAGAGGTGATTGAGAAACTCCTTGACAGCATAAAGGGGGAATCAATAACCCCCCTGAAGTTTATCCTAGACCTAGCCCACCTAGCACTAACTAGGAACTATTTTGAATTTGAGAACACTAACTACCTGCAAGTGCATGGTGCTTCAATGGGCAGTACATTTGCCTCTACTCTAGCCTGTCTCAACATCGATTCCTTTAAGAGGCAAAATGTGGTACAGCACTATCACCCATTTCTGAAACACATCAGACTGGCTTAATGCCTTGAACCCCTACTTAAGGTTTACCATAGGAGGCATAGAAATACCTAACCTCGACCTTCTGATCTATAAGAGAAATTGTTTTTGGGCAATACAAGTATATCACAAACTTACTGATCAGAACAACCTCCTCCAGTTTTATAGGTTTCAGCCATGAGCCTTAAAAGAGAATGTATCTGTGGGTCAGTTCCTGCGATTGAGACAGAACTGTTACAGTATCACAGACTATACTAAACACGCCCAAAGACTTACAAAGAAACTTCTTGATAAGAACTACCCAGCTTACCTTATTAGGAAAGCTGACAAGAGGGCACACAACAATCACCAACTGTTAAAACCTTCTAAAAAAACTAAGGGTGAAGATAAAATAATCTGTGTTACCACTTTCAATCCCCTATCCAATAAGGTACTAAAAAAAATTAGGGATGACTGGAAAATATTGACATCAGGAAGACTTCCCTTTGATTAACCACTACATGCCTTCAAGAGAGCCAAAAGTATTCAAGACATGATAGTCCATACACAACCTCGGGCTAAAGCACCTACAGACAAACAACTGACTTTATGGCATTTACATCCACTTTCAGGTCATCACCCGTGTGGCGATGCAGCGTGTGCCAATTCACCAAAAGACAAGTAGTTTGGACCTAGGCCTGCATACCTCCTGGAAGTTAAAGACGTTTTCAACTGCAACAGCAAGAATGTTGGCTACATGATCAGATGCTTGTGCAAACTACAATATATTGGAATGACAAGAAAAGTTGCCACATGCATTTGTGAACATAGGAGCACTATTTGCTGTAAACGCGATGCCACCAAACTTACCAGCCACTAAATCAAGAATAACCACTTGGCTGATGACATGGAGTGGTTTGTTATTGACAAACTGAATCACACTAAAGCCCTGATTCATACTTTTGGTGCAAAACTGCACTAACACAGTTTTCAACCAAAAGGTGTTGCACCAGCTTGCATCATTTCTGTGCACCAGCCAGGCATCATATTTATGAAATGGTGCAAGCCAGTGCAAAGGGTGGGCTAGCGTAAAGAAAAAAAGAAATGACATTAGTCAGGTGGGGCTGGCGCTTTGGAAGAAGAGGGTTTTGCACCAAAAAATGACGTTAGGCAGGTTAGAGTAAAAAAAAAATGACTCTAACCTGCCTAGAGTCATTTTCTGATGCAAAACCATCCATACCCCATGACTCCTGTCTTTTCTAAGACAGGAGTCATGCCCACCACTCCAATGGCCAGCACAGTGGTCCAGGGTCCCCTGGGCATGGTCATTGCACCCAATCCAACGTCAGGGCCCCCTATAGCACTTTCAAAAATAAAATGCTATAATTACCTGTATTTAACTGGGATTGGGTCCCCACCCTCTGCAGCCCCTCTGGTGTGTGTGTGGGGGGGGGGTGTCCCTGGGGCCTGGGGAGGTTACCTGTGGGCTTATTCAATGGTGTTCCACCATGGAAATAGGCCCACAGGTCCCCTAATGCCTGCCCAGACCCAGACATAAAAAAATGGGGAAAAGCAAGCTTTGCACCATTTTTGACACCTCCTCCCTCCCGTGCAACATTTTTGAATGGGAGTATAAATATGGCCTTAGGGGCATAGTGTCATTTTTGCACGGGACCGTCAACCTCGCATCTCATTAAGGCAAGGTAGGTTTCCACTTCTGAAAAATGACTTTACCTCCATAAATTTGATGCTAGATGGGTCTAGCACCAAAGTATAAATATGGAGTTAGTTTTGCACTGAATTAGAGTAAAAAAAAAATTACGCTAATTGGGTGCAAACAGAATAGAAATATGCCCCTAGGACTAATATGAATCAACAGCTCCTGCGATATGAGCAGTGATGGGTCTGGCAACTACAAACAGATATTAATGGGCTGATTGATGAAATATAATGGTCATTGTTATATAACTAGAGTGAGAAGACGATGATGACCATACTTAACTAACTACCTGAGGCAGTACAATATAGAGGAGGACAACCTAGCTCTGCTGGTGCCCTCAGCAGTAGAACCTTTTTACATAGCAAAGCCTATGTTAACCTCTCTTTTTTTGCACCCTCTGAAAAAGACTTGGCCTCCTCTGCACCAATACTTTTACACATAGCAACGCTTAAGTTTATCCACTTTTTCCCTTTTTTCATTTCTTCCCCATTTTCCCCTCTTTCTCTTTTCTTCACCCTGTTTTTCCTTTTTTTCCCTGTTCTAGTCTCCTCTTTCCCCATTTGTCTTCCCCCTCCCTCTCCCCTTGCCCCCTTTTCTTTTTCAAACTTCTCCCTTTTCCTTTCCCCTTTACCCCCCCACCCACCCACCAGCTCCCTCTTCTTTCTATTATTTTTCTTCAGTTAATCTATTCTTAGCGCTCACCATTGCGCTGTGTAGATCTACCCATGAGACTACTGTTTCCATGAATCTTCACTCTAGGGAGGCATGGAGATGACGCGTCTCCCTTGTGCCAGACTAACACCGGTCACACTCTGACCGGTTACATTACCAGGCGCTGCTCTCCAGCTCACGATCACAAGTGGCTGGGAAGGGGCCCTAATAGGTGCAACAGGAAATCGCTGCCTTTGATGAAGTAAGTCTCGGCCCCCCCAGGGGAGCTGCATCTTGAAGGCGCTCGGGAGCTAGTGAGCTCCATACTCGTAATGGGAGAAAAGATGAGTCTCCTTCGTTTTTGTCTTATTTTGTATTTCTCCTTTATTTTTGTCTCATTTGGTCTGTGTTGTTTTTCACACCAAGAATCTTGTGAGAAAGAAGCATGTGGAAGTGAGGTTTCCAGAAGAGCTTCTTTTCCCACCTGCAGAGGCTCAGTTTGTTAATTTATTTAATTATGCACACTTGTGACCTACTGCCTTTCCATTAATTAACATAATAAGTTTATTTGTTCTCCTTAGTAATCTAGATAGACACCCAGTGTGCGTGTTGATTTATTTAATTGTACTAAAGGCTACTACTTACAATTTGATGAGAGGCCAGGCATTTTGCATGGTTCTGGATTTTCTCCTGCCGGATCATCTCTTCCCCCTGCTTCAGTGGGAGGAGGTCGGGAAACTGTGACACGTGTAATACTACTCTATGGCATTTGCTTCCTTCCATTTGCTTCCCTTTAATTTCTTTCACAGTGTGTGACTATAAGGGGCATCATCCCCCCCAGATCCGGGGCCAGCTGCCCTTAATGTTTGGGTAAGAGAGAAAAAAGTCAAATTTTTCTTTACAGATGCAGAGGATATAATAAATAATGTTTCTAGGCACTGCGTTCACAACAATGAATAATTGCATGGTTGTGATAGGACTCTTTGTGCAGTGGTACGTATATATAGCCTTTTATGCATGTCATGTTTTAATCTTCCTTCCTCCTTTTCTTTTCATAGGTCTCCCAGTTTTGAGTAAATACTCAGGTAGGCACTGAGGCCCATATTTATACTTTTTGACGCAAATCAGCGCCAGGGCAGATTTGTGTCAAAAAGTTTACCGCAGGCTAACGCCATTCCAACACGCCAGCCGGGAGCCTTATTTATGGAATGACGTTAGCCAGCGCTGCAGCCTGGTGTGCATCAAAATAAATGACTCAAACCGGGCAGCGGAGGCAAAGGGAAGACTGGGGGTTGTGCTTCAAAGAATGGTGCAAGTCATGTTAGAGTCAAAAATATTGGCATCAACCTGACTTACGCCATTTTTTGACGCACAACCCCCATGGAAATGACTCCTGTCTTAGCAAATACAGGAGTCATACGCCCCTACCAATGGCCATGCCCAGGGGACTTCTGTCCCCTGGGCATGACCATTGGGCACAGTGGCATGTAGGGGGCCCAAGTTAGGCCCCCCTATGCCACTTAAAAAAAAAAAAAAAAAAATACTTACCTGCACTTACCTGCACTCATCATGGATGGGTACCCCCATTCATGGGTGTCCTCCAGGGGTGGGCTAGGGTGGCAGGGGCTGTCCCTGGGGGCAGGGAAGGGCACCTGTTGACTGCTTCCATTGTCTCCCACCATGGAGAAGAGCCCACAGGTCCCTTAACACCTGCCCTGACCCAGGCAATAATTGTTTACGCAAATCAGGATTTACTTCATTTTTCAGCTCCGCCTACCAGCTGTGCACCATTTTTGCCCGGTTGGATAAATGTGGCGCATGGGTGTTTAAGTCATTTTTTGGATGGGAGCCCCTACTTTGCATGTCATTCAGGCACCATTACTAAAAGGTGTGATCCACACTGGTGATCTGCTAGGTAATTTTATTCATATAACTGGATCCCTATATTATCCAGAGAAACACTATTTCGGCACTTCCTCAAGGTTCATTTAACCATGAGGTTGAGTCTGCCCAGGTGGTATTATCCTACCTAGGTGGGGTGGGAGGACAAATGATGAAGCATGGCACTATAATGTGTGTGAGACCACCTATTCCAAAAGAAGGAACCCTTGAGATAGGTTCCCAATACATGGTTATTACAATCATGTTTTATTTTGACTGGATCATGGAAAAGAGTGGTCTTATCACAGGTTGAACAGGTCCTGCAAGTATGTTCTTTAGATCCCGCCCATAATTTTGTGTATATGCTTTTTGATTTTGGGAGGTAGTATGGGGACTTTAATCTTACTTCTCTCTCTCTATGTGTAATAAGAAAACCTACACAGACTAGGACACCTTAGAAAATATCCATTATTATTGTATTGTCAGAACAGGCAATTAAAAAATAAAACAAAGGAAAACCCTGACACACCTGTTGCAATTTCATGCTTCAACCAAAGGTTCTCCTCATTTGCCAATAATTCTTATAATGGCAAATGGGCTTCCTATATGAATAGGAGCAGGTTAAGGAGAGGGAAATCTGTTCCTTCAAAGTGAATTAAAAGTCATCTAGTAGTCTCTAGAACCCAATCAGGGTGCTCTCCCATGATGAAGTAAGTGATTCACTCCTTTGGAGATTTTCTGACCAACTATTTCATTTTCCATTCTAATCGCAACCTCCTTCGTATTTCCAACTGGTGTGTGATTACAAGTGATCCTCGCCCATGATCCGCCATGGCCCTATAAATCTGGTCACTAGGATAGGGTTGTGTATGTGTGAAGTGGATGGACCTTCGTAGCGATTTACCATTCACGTGTTCCTACATTGTTTGCTATGATATATTTTCGAAAATGGTATTAGTAATGAAACTCACTGGCGACTGGTAGTCATTGGCACCTCCATCTTGCATGTACTTTTCTTTATTTTATTTTCTATATCAATTTCAGTTTGTCAAGTATGTCTGTCAAGTTACTATTTATGCATTTCTCGGCAGGCATCACATGAATTAATGCTAATCATGAGTATACATCAATACTTTATTTGAGCAACCTCTTGGTGTGATTGTATGAATGTGGTATGAATGTAAGGATAATCATTACAGTATTAGGAATGCTCATCCTGATTAATTGCACAGAACTCTATGGGGTATTTGGCAGAATTATGTTGACCTGAAGGACCTCCTCCCCCGTTATGTATTTCCTATTTATATTGGAAGCCCTTTTACCATTATACAAATTATTGGTGAATGTGGAGAGCCGAACAATGGAGCCTGACACCTCGATTGGTGTGTAAGGGTACTTCTTTAATTTTTTTAGTTGTCTGTTTTTAATTTGCCTTCTCTGACATCACAATATTGTACTCTTTCTAGGGCTCCACATTTTGAATAATTTGGTTGGGTCCCAGTCTGTATAGTTTTATTCACACCACGAGATATGTTTTTGCATTTAATGTTGAATTTTTATCAAGATTGCAGTTCAAAAGACATTTTAATGCCAGCACACTCATCAAAAGAGATTATAAGCACACCTGTGAGTACAACCAGGTCCCTGTTACATAAAACTGCATACTATTGGGAGCATCTGGATCAAACATTCCCTTACATGGTTGAGAGTAAAAATTGGAAAACATCACTTTCAAGCTAAATAAAAAACAATAATGGCAATAAACAATAGTGCGTAATCTCCGCAGCTCTCTTTAATTTGTACATGTGTGACCTGGTACCTGCATTGGACGTGGTTGTCAGTCATACTCCGAAACTAGCGAATCGACCCAAAACTTTATTGCTCGATGCGGATGGAGATGTAGTCTTTTTAAGTCAAACGGAAACAGGGATTAACATACTATATAAACACAGCAGTTCAAACGTAATGACAATTAACCTCAAAAAAGCAAATATTGTAATATTTGTCAGAAAAAGGAAAAAAAAGAAGGTGCCTAGTTTCTGAATAACTACTGTTTGCCTAATTCAAACAAATATAATTATCTTGAGTGGTAATTGGACGATAAAGGAGGCCACCAAACACTTCTCAATTCACTGAAGTCAAAATCTGTTTCAATGCAGTTTGCTTTTCAAATAATTTAAGTCCACAACACAGCCTACACTGGAACAAATGCTGAACATAATTCATGTCAAACGTATTTCTACACTGCCATATGGAACAATGGCATTTCCAGGGAAATGTGGTGACTTCTTGAACATAGCACAGATCACAATTTTTAGGTCCATGTTTAAATAACCACATAACACTTCACCAGCCCAGACCGGGATGGAGTTCAGACTGAATGATCAGCACCTGGCACAGAAAGCTAGCCTCCTGAATGATATGCACTCAACATGAGTCGCTAAAGCAGGACCCCTAAAGAACTTAAACTGGGTGGAAGTAATGTCTGCAAGCAGCACGCTGGCCCATAGCCCTTGGTCAAATGCCCTCACTCCAGCCTTGGAGTTGAATGGCACTGACACTTTGTAGAGCTGGCACCTACCTCACCAGCAGTTTAAAGCAGCTCTAAATCCTCTTTCATGACAGATCCTCTGAACTTCATGAGAAGAAAACATGCTGACTTTGTCATCAACAGCTATGTCCAAAGGGGGATTCAAAAGTCCACTACTGAACCATTTTCACCTACTATAAAATCAGGTTTTGCCACTTATTCATGTGATATTTTTCATCATTAGATTTCCTGCCATCCTGGGTGCTTCAACTAGCGTCCAATAAGTGCAGTTTATGAGGCCTGGCCCACGATATGTTCCCACATCTTCTTTGCATCTGTCCTTCCATTATTGATGAATGCAGAAGGTTTCTTTGACAATTTCTTATAATCAAGGGACACAGTTGATTCTGATGGCAATCACATTTCTGCTGAATGAAGCCCATCTGCAAACAACAGCTAGCTTCCCAAAATATCGGAGCAGTGTGGACAAAGCATTAAGGAACTCAGCTTTATTATCCATCCTCCCTGATATCTGTGGCTATTATCTGAAGAATCAAGGACCATGTGTGAACAAAGCAGCAAGGCTGTTAGGGAAAGGCTGCCATTTTTATCTTGACTTTTAAAATCATCAACAGATGATTATTATTTTAAATGTGACAACCGTACCTATCCTGCCGCTATCAGGAACATTATGATTGGTAACCATCACTTTATAAACCTAATTGATGAAGCAACAGCAGATATACTTGTTCACCCCAAACCAAGGCCTCGAAGATTTTATATAATTCCCAAAATTCGCAAAATGAACAATCCTGGCCGCCCCATCATCTCTGGCATTGATACAGCCACTGAGAGACTATCTTTATTTGTCGACTTGCACCTCCAGCCCATTGTCCAAGAACTTCCATCAATTTTTTACGGACACCAGTCACTTTCTTCAGATTATTGAAAAATTAAATCAAACCAACACATTTGATGATGACACTCTTCTGGCTACATTTGATGTTACATAATTATACACTAATATACCACATGATGATGGGCTTATGGCATTATCTGGAGCTCTTAATAAACAAACTGTGAAAAAAACATCAACAAATGTGCTTACCAACTTTGCAAGAGTTATCCTTAAATCCAACAATTTCACCTTCAATGGTAAACACTATCTGAAGATACAAGGCACATCCATGGGCACTCGGATGGCTCCTCCCTACACAAATATCTTCATGGGCAAACTAGAGGACTATGGGCCATATTTATACTTTTCGACGCACAACTGCGCCAACGCAGTTGTGCGTCAAAAAATCTAACGCCGGCTAACGCCATTCTGAAGCGCCATGCGGGCGCCGTATTTATTCAATGACGTTAGCCGGCGTTAGCCGGCAGAGCTGCCTGGTGTGCGTGAAAAAAAATTACGTACACCAGGCAGCGCCGGCGTAGGGGAATATGGAGCTTGGGCGCCAAAAAATGGGGCAAGTCAGGCTGAGGCAAAATTTTCGCCTCAACCCGATTTGCGCCATTTTTTTAGACTCCCAACCCCCATTGAAATGACTCCTGTCTTAGCAAAGACAGGAGTCATGCCCCCTTCCCCAATGGCCATGCCCAGGGGACTTATGTCCCCTGGGCATGGTCATTGGGCATAGTGGCATGTAGGGGGGCACAAATCAGGCCCCCCTATGCCACCCAAAAAACAAACAAAAAATTACTTACCTGAACTTACCTTATGTTCCCTGGGATGGGTCCCTCCATCCTTAGGCGTCCTCCTGGGGTGGGCAAGGGTGACAGGGGGGGTCCCTGGGGGCATGGGAGGGCACCTCTGGGCTCCTTCTGAGCCCACAGGTCCCTTAACGCCTGCCCTGACCAGGCGCTAAAAAACAACGCAAAAGCGGCTGGACGTCATTTTTATTTTTGACCCGCCCACTCCCGTGCATCAGTTTTGCCCGGGAGTGTAAATACGGCGCACATGCCTCGGTGTCAATTTTTTAGACGGGAACGCCTACCTTGCATATCATTAACGCAAAGTAGGTGTCCACGCTAAAAAATGACGCAAACTCCATGGACTTTGGCGCTAGACGCGTCTAACGCCAGCGTATAAATATGGAGTTGGTTTTGCGTCGAATTTGCGTTTAAAAAAACGACGCTAATCCTTGCGCAAACGGAGTATAAATATGGCCCTATATATTTGCGAGTACGAATATCAAACCAATGGTATGGCTACGATACATTGATGACATATTTATAATATGGAATGCAGGAAGCAGACTACTGGAGCAATTTACAGCTTTTATCAACAGTATCCATCCTACCATCAAATTCACTGGCAGCAATACTAAACAGAAGAGTCATCTCCCTTTTCTGGATGTGTTACTTACCATTCATGAACAAAACATTATAACTGATCTGTACCACAAACCTACAGAGGGTCATTTGTATCCAAACTGGACTTCATGTCACCCATGCCACACTAAACTCAGCATCATCTACAGCCAAGCACTCAGAATAATACGCATCTGCAGCAATGAAGACACTATAAAGACCATCTACAGGAGCTTGTTACATTATTTAAAAAGCAAGGCTATCTTCTGCATATCATTCTGCAACAAATTGACAAGTCTTTGCAGTTACACAGGGAAGCATTCTTTTGGAAACAAAAGTGACAGAATCCCATTTGTGGTTGACTGTCATCCATCAGCTCCCAACTTCAGAAATATAATACAAACAACTTTTCCCTTACTATCCACTTGTGAAAAATTGCAAAACCTTTTTCCAAAACCACTAATCATTGTTTACCGCAGAGCTCCCAATTTACGATTGCTTATTGTGAGAGGTGAACTTAAGCAAGCTGTAACAAACGTAGGAGTTAATTGCTGTGATTCTCTGAGGCACATCACATGTGAATACCTTTTACAAACATCATCAGTAACTAGCTCTGTTACAAGAAGGACCTATGGAATAAGACAGCATCTTACATGTCGATCAACATGCATTATTTATGTGATTGAGTGCCAACGCCAAAGCTGTAAAAAACAATATGTAGGCCAAACAGTGAATGACCTCCGTACACGATTCAGGAACCACAAATAAGCAATAATTAACAAGAAACTTGACCAGCCTGCCGCCATTCATCTTAAACTTGTGGACCATTTACTATCAGATTTGAAGATTTTCCCTGTGCTACATGTTCTAAAGGAAAAACTACTGGACATCAGAGAAAAACAGATGGACTAAACATTACTGACTATACCACTTGATTTCTGCATATCTGAAGAGTTTTCAGGACTGCATTGATTCCACATTCCAATTGGATTCTTCATTCATGATGCTTTTTGAAAATCCAGCAGTGTCAGCTGTGCAGCCACTGAGCAAACCATCTTATACTACCCGAGGTAGAAAGTAGTAGAAATATATTGTTGTTCTTTGGTGAGATCATCTGTTTGAGTCACTTCTTTCTTGGATACATATGTATATATATATATATATATATATATATGTATATCTATCTATCTATCTATCTATATATATATATGTATTTGTATATATATATATATATATATATATATATATATATATATATATATATATATATATATATATATATATAATTATGTTGTTGGCACTTTAATGGACTTGATTGTCTAAATAAAGCATTTTTCAAACAATAGCTGGTCCCAGAGAACACTGTGCCACCCGTTACGAGCGGTATCCTCAGGGGCTGCACTGACAGTGCCCCACTTGATTTGTGGTTTATAGAGAGTTTGCCTTCTAACAGCCAGTTTTCCATTACACCCTCACCTGTAATTTGTCATGGAAACTGAGGTAAAGGTGATCACACATTTACATGGGACAGAAAGCAAACGTGTATGGTTTTAATTTACAAAGATTCTACTGAAAGCAGAAAAATCAAACAAACAATACTGAAACATTGGCCTGTTCTTTAAAATAAACCTGTTTTTAAGAGCATGTTCAATTTACCTCCATTCTTTTCATACAAATGCAGTAAAGACATAAATGCTATGGTATCCAAGAGACAGAACATAACAGTTGGTCCTAGAGAGGGCTGTGCCAACCCCTTCTACAAAGTGTCCTTAGGAGGTGCACTGACTGTGGTTAACTTAATTTCCAGTGTATATAGAGAGTTTGGCTTTGTAAGAAATTGGGTTGTTGGTTGGTTGTGTTGTGAGCTCTGGTCAAGCAGCAACCATAATCCTTGTCAGTGTGAGGCACAAGTCAATCTCAAATTAACATTTGCTCAGCCCCCTTTACACTGAGCAGTCAGGCTTAACTTAGAGGCAATGTGTAAGACTTCAAACAGTAACACAGTGAAAACACACCAGAAATAAAACCCTCACCAGATTACAAAAACTGCAGAACTGGAGACATGCAGAATTAAAGATTTTGTTGAAATAGCTCCAAAAAGCAAAACAAAATGGCAACTGTGAATATCCTGTTGAGACAGACCAGTACAAAGTCAAGAGTTTCAGGCCAAACACAATGGAGAGCAGGCTAGCTACAGGGACCCAGTCAGGCCCACTGAACAGAGTACCTTAAAACCATGGTGTGCAGAGCATTATGAGAATCTGTGTTGATGATGCATTGCACACCCGAATCGATTTATCAGTTTCAAGTTGCTGTGGTGTGAGTTCCTGTCATCATTGTCAAGGATCCTGTCCACAAGGGTTTGTGATGTGAAGTCCTGTGTCAAGGATGTGTCAAGCAGTCAGGGCAATGCATTGGTTCCAAGGACCTGCAAGGCTGCTATGTGGAGTCCAGCATCCTAGTCAAGGCTGCAGTCGATGAGAGATGCGAGGTCCTGTGCGGAGGATGCATCACCCACCGCTAGTTCTTACGAGACAAGAGATTGCAGTGCGATGCAGGTGTTTGCAATGGTTCTGATCCATGCAGCATCAGGGATGCGTCGGGTCTGCTGGAGTTGCCTCCTGCAGCCGAGGAGATGCATTGGTTCTGCTGTATCCACAAAGGCTGGCAGACCATCTTACGCCCACTTCCAAGGTCCAGGACTGGGGTGGCCCCACTTGCCAGGGTAGCCTCATAAACAGCAGCGTCCAGGTGGTAGTTTCACGGTTGTTGGAGCCTTCTGTCCCTGAAGTCCGGAGTCCAGCCAACTAGCCAGAGGAGTCAGTTTGGGGACCTGGATTCAATAGATGCCGGTTGTTTGTAAATGGTCCTTTGGAGGTTTATCTCAAAACTTTTTGCCTCCTGTTTTTGATCCTGTGCTGAATTTCTTTCTTCTGGCTTTAGGACTCTTGGCACTTTATCAGTGCTGACCAGTGCTAAAGTGCAAGTGTTCCCCTTCTAAATTGTATTGGTGATTGGTTTCTACATGATTGGCATATTTGATTTACTAGTAAGTCCCAGTACAGTGCAAACTGTGTTCCCAGGGCCTGTAAATCAAATGTTACTAGTGGACCTGCATTACTGATTGTGCCACCCACTTTAACAGCCCTGCAAACATGTCTCAGGCCTGCCATTGCAGTGTCTGTGTGTGCAGTTTTAAATTGCCATATTGGTCTGGTAGGTGCACTCACTTGCTAGGCCCAAACCTGTCTCTTTTATTACCCAGAAAGTCACCCCTGATAAAGTTTCAAGGCAACCCCATGGACAGGGTGCAGTGTATTGAAAAGGTAGGCAATGTACTGGTTTGCTTTACATGTCCTGATAGTGAAATACTGCTAAATTCATTTTTCAATTGCAAGGCTTATCTCTCCCATAGGGTACATAGGGATTGCCTTGAAATATCTTTTAAGTGTAATTTCCCATTGGGAGCAGATTGAGATATGGAGATTGGTGTCTCTGAACTCACAGTTTAAGAATACATCTTTTGGTGAAGTTGGATTTTGAACTGATAGTTTGAAAATGTCTCTTCTAGAAAGTGGCCAATATCTTGCAAAACCATTCTGTGCCTCTTCCTGTCTGCTGAACATATATCTGGGTCAGGATGACAGTTGGGCTGTTTGTGGACTTACTCTAGACAGTCACACAAAGGGAGCTGAGATGTGCCCTGCATATCCTGATGGCCCATCACCATGCTGATGGGTCTTCCTGAACTGGAGTGGTAGGAGGAGCTGACCCTTGCACTGAATAAGGCTGTGCCTGTCCTCACACAAAGCAGTCTCCAAACCCCTGGAGTGTGCATGGGGGCAGGGCAAGGAAAGGCATGGTCTTGTGCATTACAAAGACTTCTCTTTAGAGACAGAAATTGGTATAAGTATTGGGCCTTTGACACCACATAGATGGAATCCTTCTGGACTGAGTAAATTCAGTCAGGAAGAAGAGTTGGATGCTGTAAGAGGGACTGGCACTCTTCCTGTTACTTTGTTGTGCTAGCCTGCTGCTTGCCGCCTCTGTCCTGGGAGCGTTCTACATCCTGCTTCCAAAGGTTCTCCAAGAGCTTGGACTGAGATTGCCTCCTGCTAAGAAGTCTCAGGGGCATCAAATACTTCACCTTCCAGTGCCTGGGCTCTCTTGCTGAGAGTCCTGCGGCTAAGTTCTGGTGCAATAAAGAAAATACTAGTGCATCAACTTCAAGAACAACTTTGGAACCAGTGCTACTGTCTGATCCCATGCCACTGCCTGCATCGGAGCCATGGTCCCTGCTGAGTGCAATGACCATGGCCCACAATACAGGCCTGGGGCCACCGCAGCACTTCCAAAGCCACAGAACAGCATGAGTCCAGAATGCGCTATCACCGATGTCCGTGGCACCCGACTCCACCACAGCACCTGTGACACTGTGGTGTGATCACAACACCGCAAAGTCAAGACCTTGTGTCTTGACCAGCTGAATTAATCGCCCTATCTTAAGGAAATGATGTCTCACTGCCAACGCAGCATCACCTCCTTTGCAACCGTAAGGAACTGATGCCTCACTTCCCCTGCCTAGCAATAAAGAACCAATGTCTCACCTCCCCGGTGACAGGAGACAACCAATGCTGCACTGACTCCAACGACGCCTCACCTCTCAGACTCTGTGTCACGTCTTTGCTTCCTCATCATTTTCCAAAGTATGGTGACTGGGACCTACACAACTCTGTAGCTGACTGCACTCCCTTGTGGGGGTGGTGCCTGACTGTTGGAAGCGAATCCGTCAAGCCATTGGAGCTGTTGGGCTTTTAAGGGGCATATTTAAACTTGCTTTGAGCTGAATTTGCGTTATTTTTTAATGCAAATTCGGTGCAAAACTAACTCCATATTTATACTTTGGCGCTAGACCCATCATTTTTTGGTCATGGAAACCTACTTTGCCTCAATGAGATGCAAGGTAGGCTTTCCCGTGCAAAAAATTACTATATAGCCTTAGCGCCATATTTATCCCTCTGTGCTAAAATGAAGCACGGGGGAAGGGGATCTTAAATAATTATGCTAAGCTTCCTTAGTACCATTATTTAATTCTGAGTCAGGGCAGGCGTTAGGGGACCTGTGGGCCTATTTCCATGTTCAGAGACCATGGAAAATGCCCACATGTACTATTCCCTAGCCCCAAGGACACCCCCACCCACACCAGAGGGACGCCAGTGGATGGGGGGAACCCCATCCCAAGTCAGACAGGTATGTTCAGGTGAGTATTTAAACATTTTTTTAAACTGCCATAGGGGGGCCTAACTTGGGCCCCCATAAATGGCCATTGCCGTGGTGGGCATGACTCCTGTCTTTACTAAGGCAGGAGTCATGTCCATGGAGGTTGTGCGTCAAAGGATGACGCTAGTCTGGTTAGAGGCATTTTTATGCCTCTTACCAGACTAGCGTCATCCTTGGACACACAACCTCCTATTCCCCTTGTGCCTCCTCTACCAGGCTAGCGTCCTTTTTCAGGACGCTAGCTGGGCCTTACCGCTGGCTACCTTCATAACATAAATATGACGCCTGGCTGGCATCTTGGGATGGCACTAGCCGGCCATATACTTTTTCGTATAAATCAAGGCTTAAATGGCAAAGGCAGGAAAATGCCAGCTTTCTAAAAGCAAAAAGAACAAGTGATGGATGGAATGCCGAACAGTGTCAAACATTCTCCCCCAGTACAGGGATTTTGAACTAAATCCATGTTTTTTGCTACCCATGACATTCCAGTTCAGACCCAGCCATATGCAAATCAGTCACCTTTCAATCCAAACAAATCGAATTTGAACAAGAACTTGACGCTCCTCATGGACATTACCTTACCATTTAGTTATTGAACCCCCAACTCTTGTTCTCTCTTTCTACCACAGGTCCATCTTTATTTTAAGAAGGGTTAAGTTGTTCCTGGATGTTAATAGTTATTGCATGGGCAGATAAAGTGACAATGATTTGCAATGGAAGATCAATATTGCGAAAGTGATACAGTAATTTAAAGGACTGCACTGTTTTTATTTGTTTTGCTTCATTTTGATATGGCACGGTTTTATTTTACTACATTGACCCATTATTTTATATGTATTTCTGCCCGTTCCACGACGGAATAATATGTGCCTTTGAAAATACTCTTTCCTTGATGTACAGTTGTTGACAGCCTTAGAACTTCTCCACAAGTTCTTCCGAGTGTCTTCCTCTCGCCGATATTGTCTCACTTAGGAGCTCGCCAGCTTTAATTCCTTAAAGCGTAGCGAGACACCTTCAGCAGAAGCAACCAATGCACACAACGTGTCCAGGAACAAAGTGTTCATGATGCCTACACATGGTCGAGTTGAGTGCTTTACTGGGAAGCTGCCACTCTGAAGTGCAGCCAAAAGACAATTTAGGTGGTGCCAGAGAATGCTTCAAAGCAGCACAGGCACAGACAGCTTTCCTGGAAACCTCTGCAGTCACACTGCTTCCCAGCAGCTGATGTTCGGAGAAAGGTAAATAAACATATTCAAGCAGAGCAAAATGATGTGAAAAATGCATCGTACCAACTGGTATTCTATCTAAATAGTAGAGGCTTCAGTCAAGACTTTATCGACCGCAGAGATTTGTCAAAACTGTTTAATTGGACGAGACAATTGATAATAGTGACTCAGTTTCCAAGAAAACATTACACGGCTTCGAAATTTCACAACTATTGCACAATATTACGTGTACTGAAGTTGTATTCTGCTTAAGAAAATGCAACACCTTAGTGTGTGCACATAGTAGAGTGCTTGAAAGAAACTGCGGAAGATACCAGTAAACTCCTAGCCTTTCTCTGTCCTCGAGGCTCATGTGCTGTAGCTACAATTGACACAAAGGCACGTTCTCACATTTTAACTCTCTCAAGAAATGGGCGTACATTGCACTTTATTTGCTTGCACTAGTAAGCATAAAAAGTAATGTGATTATTTTTGTAAGTAACCCTCGCCTCTATGGGTAAAAAGGGCGACAAATACAACAAATCATTCTCGAATTTAAATATAAATTTTCATTTCGGATCTAGAAGCACTGGCCTATGAATTGTCCAGAATGGTATACTGCTGGCTAGAATTTGTGATCCATGCAGGGACGGCTTTTGGTCGATGCTAGCGGTGTGGCCGCACCGGGTGCTGAACTTGCGATTTAAAAGCACTTGCTGAAAAGTTCCTTGTGCTTTAGTCTTCAAGAAACAATTAAAATGTCAAGATACCTCTTGTGATTAATGTTCCTGCTAGAGAGAGAGATGGGAATTTTGCCCAATGGCAGCTTTGACTCAACATAAAATAGCATCTAGGGTTAATATGCCTGCTGCAAAAAAACTGAACTATGGGGGATATCTAAGAAAAGTGGTTCTGCACACTCCTCAGCATTTCTCCTCTGATCATGTGGAGGGGGTCAGAGAAGCCTGGAAGGAGAGGAAAGACCTTTCCTCTCCTTTCAGGCTTTTCTGAGCATTTCTGCTGCCAATCGCAATTTATTTTGGTTTATTTCATAAGGAGAGCGGCCCCTTGGGCAAGGGCTGCTCTCCAGGGGGGGATATATTTTTTGACTGTTTCTGCCCCCCTGAGGGCCGATTGGCCTAATACAATTAGGCTGATCTGCCCCCGGGGGGGGGGGCATAAACCCCCCTAGACACCAGGGATTGTTTTTTTTTTTTTTTTTTATTTGTGGGGAGCGACCCCTTAGGCAAGGGTCGCTCCCCTGCGGGCAACATTTTTTCTAGGCCATTTCTGCCCCAATATCGGCCTATTTTTATTAGGCAAATCTGCCCCCAAGGGGGCAGAAACCACTAGACACCAGGGATTTTTTTTTTTTATATGTACGCATACGGGGAGCGGCCCCTTGGGCAAGGGCATCTCCCCAGGGGGGCAGATAATTTTACGGCTGTTTCTGCCCCCCCGGGGGCAGATCGGCCTAAAATTATTATGTCAATCTGCCACTGGGGGGGAGAAATCCACTAGACACTAGGGAAAATGTTCTTTATTGTTTTTTTTTACGTTTGAGGAGCGACCCCTTGGGCAAGGGTCGCTCCAGGGGGGGCAAATTGTTATTAGGCCATTTCTGCTCCTCCTGGGGGCAGATCGGCCTTGAAACCACTAGACACCAGGGAATATACATTTTTGTGGGCTAATTGAAGTAAAGGGAGCAGCCCCTTGGGCAAGGGCTGCTCCTCGGGGGGAAATTATTTCTAGGCCATTTCTGCCCCCCATGGGGGCAGAAAACCACTAGACACCAGGAATATTTTTTTTTGTTGACGTTTATTTTTTTATGTTTGGGGAGCGACCGGTTAGGCAAGGGTCACTCCCGGGGTGGGGGGGCAAATTATTATTAGGCCATTTCTGCCCCTAGGGGAGCAGAAACCACAAGACACCAGGGATTTTTTTTTATTTTTTTTTTTTATACTAACGCATAGGGGAAACGGCCCCTTTGGCAAGGACCACTCCCTGGGGTGGGGGCAAAATATTTTTAGGCCTTTTCTGCCCTCCCGGAGGCAGATCAGCCTAATATAATTAGGCGGATCTGCCCCCGGGGGGCAGACATCTCTAGACACCAGGGATAGATATGTATTTTTATTTACTTTATGTTTTTATGTATGGGGAGCGACTCCTTAGGCAAAGGTCGCTACCCTGGGGGACAAATTGTATTTAGGCCATTTCTGCCCCCTTGGGGCAGATCAGCCTATTTTTGTTAGGCCAATCTGCCCCCAAAGGGGACAGAAACCTCTAGACACCATGGATTGATGTGTGTGTGTATGTGTGTGTTTTGTTTGGAGAGGGTAGCCCCTTGGGCAAGGGTCTCTCCCCATGGGGGCACATTACTGTTGGCCATAACTGCCCCCCTTGGGGGCAGACTGGCCTATTTTGGAAGGCCCTTCTGCCCCCAAGGGGGGCAGAAAGCCCACCAGAGACCAGGGAAGATTTTTTTTTCAAAATAAGAGGTTGGGGGTATGGCCAGTGGGCAGATTGGGCAATTACCCCTGATCCACACCCCAGGGGGACAGAAAGTCTACTAGATGCCAGGGAATGCAAAAAATAAAAGAAAATAGTGGGGTGGTGGCTACCAACCAGTATGGGCCTGGTTATGCCCCCACCCGAACTGAAGCGGCTAACAGTCTTTCAGCTCTCCCCCGCACACTAAAACATCTTATCCCATGGCAAGCAAGAGGATATTTGATTATTTTTGTTTTTTGTTTTACATTTGGGCCATGAGAGCTTGGTAACTCTCAAAATTGTCCCACTTGGAATGGTGAGGGCTGCACTGTTTTTTTACTTTGGGACGCTGCCATGTACAAAAATCCACAAGACCTAGACACAGCTGAAAACTAAACATCTAGTTGATTCCAGGGTGGTGTGCTTCACATGCACCATTTCCTTACCCACAATGCCCTGCAAACCTGCAACTTTGCTGGAAAGCACACATTTTTCCCCCAGTTTTGTGATTGAACCTTCCGGAATCTGCAGTAATCCACAAAATTCCTACCACCCAGCATTGTCTCATCTATACCGATAAAATTTCTGCTGCACTTGTCAGTCTAAAAATATTTTTTTTTCAAACTGTCCTTTTGGACCCACTTTGGATCCCCCTTAATTTCAACTTGTTTTTGGCTCTTCCTTGTCACAAACACTTGGCCCACCTACACAAGTCAGGTATCATTTTTACCGGGAGACTGAGGGGAACGTTGGGTGGTAGGAAATTTGTCCCGGTGCAGTGATCCCACAAAGAAATGTGGGAAAAATGTGATTTTTGTAGCTAGATTTGCGGTTTGCTAAGGATTCTGGGTAAGAAAATATTGGGGGATCCACGCAAGTCACACCTCCCTTGAGTCCCTCGGGTGTCTAGTTTAAAAAAAATGTCTTGTTTGGTAGGTTTCCCTAGATGGCTGCTGAGCCCTGGACCAAAAACGCAGGTGCCTCCCCCGCAAAAACAGGTAGTTTTCTATTTGCTAATTTCAATGTGTCCAGACAGTGTTTTGGGGTACTTCCTGTTGCGAGCACAAGGCCTACCCACACAAGTGAGGTACCATTTTTATCAGGAGACTTGGGGGAATGCTGGGTGGGAGGAAATGTGTGGCTCATCTCAGATTCCAGAACTTTCTGTCACCGAAATGTGAAGAAAAGTGTTTTTTAGCCACATTTGCAGGTTTGCAAAGGATTCTGGGTAACAGAACCTGGTGAGAGCCCGACAAGTCACCCTGTCTTGGATTCCCCTAGGTCTCTAGTTTTAAAAAATGCATAGGTTTGGTAGGTTTCCCTAGGCGGCGGCTGACCTAGAGGCCAAAATCCACAGGTAGGCACTTTGCAAAAAACACCTCTGTTTTCTTTGAGAAAATGTGATGTGTCCACTTTGTGTTTTATGGCATTTTCCGTCGCGGGCACTAGGCCTACCCACAAAAGTGAGGTACCATTTTTTTCGGGAGACTTAGGGGAACGCTGGGTGGAAGGAAATTTGTGGCTCCTCTCAGATTCCAGAACTCTCTGTCACCGAAATGTGAGAAAAAAAGTGTTTTTTTAGCCAAATTTTTACGTTTGCAAAGGATTCTGGGTAACAGAACCTGGTGAGAGCCCCACAAGTCACCCCGTCCTGGATTCCCCTAGGTCTCTAGTTTTCAAAAAATGCACAGGTTTGGTAGGTTTCCCTAGGTGCCGGCTGAGCTAGATGCCAAAATCCACAGGTAGGCACTTTGCAAAAAACACCTCTGTTTTCTGTGGAAAAATGTGATGTGTCCACATTGTGTTTTGGGGCATTTTTTGGGGCATTTCCTGATGCGGGCACTAGGCCTACCCACACAAGTGAGGTACCATTTTTATCGGGAGACTTGGGGGGAACATAGAATTGCAAAATAAGTGTTATTGCCCCTTGTCTTTCTCTACATTTTTTCCTTCCAAATATAAGACAGTGTAAAAAAGACGTCTATTTGAGAAATGCCCTGTAATTCACATGCTAGTATGGGCACCCCAGAATTCAGAGATGTGCGAATAACCACTGCTCCTCAACACCTTATCTTGTGACCATTTTGGAAATACAAAGGTTTTCTTGATACCTAATTTTGACTCTTTATATTTCAGCAAATGATTTGCTGTATACCTGGTATAGAATGAAAACCCACTGCAAGGTGCAGCTCATTTACTGGCTCTGGGTGCTTAGGGTTCTTGATGAGCCTACAAGCCCTATATATCCCCGCAACCAGAAGAGTCCAGCGGATGTAACAGTATATTGCTTTCAAAAATATGACATCACAGGAAAAAGTTACGGAGTAAAACGTGGAGAAAAATGGCTGTTTTTTTACCTCAATTTCAATATTGTTTAATTTCAGCTGTTATTTTCTGTAGGAAACACTTGTAGGATCTACACAAATGACTCCTTGCTGAATTCAGATTTCTGTCTACTTTTTCAGAAATGTTTAGCTGTCTGGGATCCAGCATTGGTTTCTCACCCATTTCGGTCACTAACTTGAAGGAGGCTGAAAGCACAAAAAAATGGGGTATGTCCCAGTAAAATGCCAAAATTGTGTTGAAAAATTGGGTTTTCTGATTCAAGTCTGCCTATTCCTCAAAGCTGGGAAGCTGGTGATTTTAGAACCGTAAACTCTTTGTTGATGTCATTTTCAGGGAAAAAAACACAAGCCTTCTTCTGCAGCCATTTTTTCCTATTTTTTTTAAAAAAAAGAAATTTTCACTGTATTTTGGCTAATTTCTTGGCCTCCTTCAGGGGAACCCACAAAGTCTGGGTATCTGTAGAATCCCTAGGATGATGGAAAAAAAGGACACAAATTTGGCATGGGTAGCTTATGTGGACAAAAAGTTATGAGGGCCTAAGCAAGAACTATTCCAAATAGGCAAAAAAAGGCCTGGCACAGGAGGGGGAAAAGGCCTGGCAACGAAGGGGTTAATTACATGAAGGTGGCATTAGAATGGCACCAGGGGCTCTTCAATATGCCCCTATGGGGCATATTTGAAAAAGGTGGTGCTGAACACAGGGCTGCACCACTTTTCTTGTACCCCTTAGCGCTCCCCTAACGCCACCATGTGTGCGCTGTATTTAAAATATGGTGCAACATGGCGGTAGTTAGGCGACTAGTGTCAGAAATGTTTATGCTGGTCCGGTGCTTTGTAGGATTAGCGTAAAAAATGTTGATGCTAATCCTGCAGAGGTCCTTTGAAACCAACAGACGCCTCCTTTTAACTCCTGCTCTGAGCAGGCATTAAAAGTGTCAGAAAAAAATGGCGCAAAGAAATCTGTCAGATTTCTTTGCGCCATTTTTTGGGCCCTCCCTAATGGAGGAATCCCACATTTGCATACATTATGCCTGGCGCAGGCATAATGAAGCGCAACTGGATGCAAACTGTCGCAATGCATTGATTGCGCCACTTTGTAAATATGGCACAGCGTTTTCGGCCTCCTAACACCACAGTAGCGTAAAAAAAAATTACGCTAATGTGGCGTTAGAATGGCACTAGGGGCTCTCAAATATGCCCTTATGTTTTCTGTGGCTAGTTAAGGGGATTAGTAAAGCCAGCCTTTACAAGTGCTTTAACTTACATGAATGTATGGGAAAGGGGAGAGATGAGGGGCACATTTGCCGGGTGGTAGTGAGTGAAACCGAGAAGGCCATGGGGTTGTGAGCGCCACTATAAACTGTCGCACAGGGCGCCACCAGTCCTAAAGCCGGCCCTGGATCCATGTTACCTGTCATTTGTAAATTGTCCTTGTTGTGTATCAAGCTTACAGGACAATTTGTACATATTTTCTTTTTAACAAGCCTTTTTAAAATACATTTATTGGAAATATTCTCTTGCGTTGGCGTTTGTATACCACTTCCCATACCCCTTTCTAGGCTTAAAGTACGTATGTCACTTGCACATTATCATTCATTATTATGGTTGGACCCAGAGAAGCAGAGTTAGAAAGGCGGGAAACAAAACACCAAAATGAGGAGAACAATGGGAACAATGTGATGAAATGAGAAGCATGGGTAATAAAAACCTGTGAGAGAAAGGTGAAGAGGCATAAAGTGAGAATTGTAAGTGCTAATACAAGATAGGTCATTGGCATACGTTAAGGCTAGCTGGAGCCCTAAATAGTTGAAAAGCTTGAACAGCACTTTAATACCATAACTAGTAATGAATGAACATATTACTTACTGGTGATCTTCAATACTCTAATCAATAGTTCAACATCTTGAGATAGAGGGGCAGATTTAAGAAAAGTGGTGCTGCACCCAGTGCAGTGCTATTTTCCTTTTGCCCCTTAGCACCCTCCTACTTCCACCATGTGTGCGCCGTATTTAAAACTAGGCACACCATGGCACATGGAAGGGGGAAAAAGCATCAGAAGTTTTGATGCTATTAATATACTGTTCAGGGTCAGCACCAAAATGTTGGTGCTAACCCAGAACAGTACATAGGGGCCCATTGTAAACAGTGGTGTTCCCCCTTTAAACTCCTGCTCTGAGCAGGCATTAAAAATGCAGAAAAAATCTTTAGATTTCTTTGTGCCATCCCCCCCCCCCAAAAGGGGAACACTCCCCTTGCATATATTATGCCTGGTGCAGGCATAATGTTGCGTAAGAGTCTACAAAGTGGCGCAATGCATGCATTGTGCCACTTTGTAAACCTTGCATGGCAATTTTGGCTTCATTGGGCCACATTGACGGAAAAAAAAATGTGGCACAAGGAGGTGTTAGGCCCTCTTACATGTAAGCCAGAATGTGCTAGAGCTACCAAACACAAGTGATTCTTTAGTGTTTTAACTCAACACCCCTGCTTCCTCTTACAAATAGCTATTGCCTCTCTCCTTTCCCTTGCACAGTTAACAAGCTACATTGAAGGATAAAGACAAGGTGATAGGGAGAGCGGAAACTAGATCTGTGATGGGGAAGACTAAGGCTCAGGGTAATGAAGATCACCAGTAAGTAATATGTTCATTACCCATTCACCCATCTCACACCATGTGAGGATATCCCAAAGCTCACCTTTTTCTGCAGTCACTCAATGAACAACTAGAGCATCAGTTTTACAGAAAAGAAACAAAATTTTAATGCTATTTTTAAGGAATGGTGTTATTTACTTTATAACAGATTGTAATACCTTTGCACCCAAATAACACCATTTTCTAACTAAAGTGTTTTAGAAAGGTATTTAAAGAAGGCCATGCTGCTGTCATGCACAGGAGAAATGTGTGTACTTCTGAGTATGATGCTGCTGCTTTGCCCAGTGAATCTTCCTTGGATGCAACCCGGCACCTGAACTTCAATAGAATATGCTTTTTCAATTGCCTGTTGTGCCACCTGCTGAGGAAACCAGTAAAAATATTTCTACCCTTGTTGGCTGGGCAATAGAAAACAAAAAGAAAATTCATTTTTTAAAAGTCTTGGGTCCCTTAAAATAATTTTCTTAGGCACTTCTTGCATCCAACAATAAAGGGGCCTGGTCGTCCAGTTCAAATTGAACATTTGGAAGCACAATTTCCTGCTATGTATAAAACTGAGTATCTTGGGCTTAAACTTGTGGTCAGAATTTAGAACCTTCCTATTCAGTAACAATCTGACATAAATAAAGGATGCTAACAATGCCCCTATTTCACCTAAACACCTAGCTGAAGTAATAACCACTAGGAAAGCTACCTTTGGTGTTTACCATTGTAGATTTGCCACACTTAAAATCTCAAAAGGGGGCCCTGAAGACATTTAGGAAAAGTCAGCAGATCTCATGGAGGACCAACTGAAAGTTGAAGAGGTCTCATAAGTCTGAAATTCCTGAGTAGGACCAGATGAATGATTTCCGAGGAGTGCTCCCTAAAAAGCCCTTATGGCTGTCTATTGGGAAGACAAGGATGAAGGAGATAAACCTTTTTAAACCCCCTCCTTTGGACAATCCCGAATATAAAAAGGATCACATGAGGTAGTAACGTAGTTCTTGATTTTACACTACTCTTCAAAATGTTTCCAGTGGTTTGAGTACAAGGACAAAGATAATGTTGTGCTGGGTTCTTAAATTGAAATCACTTATTCCCTAGAACAACCTTGGTTTTGTAACGTGATCCTCTCACCTTCCACTCCAACAGGTTTAGAACATGTATTGCTGAGTGAAGAGAAGATGCCTTGCAGGAGCAGGACATAGCAGAAAACAAATACATTGTTAGTCCAGTTGATTTAGAGTCAGAGAGTATTGCCCAGATTTAAAAGAAAATGGTGGAGTGCAACGCTGCACCAAAATTGGCAGCGCCTCGCCATTTTCACAACACAGGGATGCACTGTTTTTAATAGAATATGGCAAACACCTCTGTGTTGCCCCCTGTGCCGATGCTAAATTTGCTGCTGAGCACCAATGCAGCCACTCATGCGCCATGGTGCAAGGATTGCTGTGTTGTGGGGGAGATTGTTTTTGTACAGGAAGGGACACCCTGCTACACAAAAACAGTCTTATATGGCGATTTGCTGTTTTTATGTGTGCTGAAGAATGCAGCAAACATAGAAAGAGCAACAAATTAGGAGAAATAAATGTATTTTTCCTCATTGCGTCATGCTAATACCACCCCTGGGGTGACGTTCGATTGTGGTGCTGCTTCAAGATTACAAGAACTAGTAAATCTGGGACAGTGTCAAAATGCAATGGGTGTTGCTGTGGCATGTCCACAGCAACACCCATTGTATGCTCCTTCCACGAAAGTGCTGAGTGTGAACGGGCCATATTTACAAGGTGGTGTTAAGCCACAAAAAGTGGCTTAACGCCACCTTGTATATACTGCGCAGTGAATAACATCAATGGAGCATCACTAAAAGTGATGTTCCGGTGGCAATAGGGCCTTTTAAATGTGGCCCGATATCTTTCTGTGCCAGAATGGAGGTATCAGGATTATTGTAATCATTTCCTCAGGAATCTTCTGAAGTAACCTGCAGAGAGTGGGAATGGGAGAATAGGCACGGAGCAGAACTTTTTAGAAAGAGTATTTATTGCCCACATACTTGATTGCTTTACAATTTCACAATTTCCAATCAGAAAGTGATGAAGGGAGCATTGGACTGGGATGCGAAATTATCCAACCACAGGAGACCAAATTTCTCTGCAACTTGCTGGAATGCTTACTTCTCTAGCTGGCTTACAAGTTGTCCTTCCCTATGAAATACATTGCTGTTATTGGACAGGGAACTGTGTTTCAGTCCATACAGAGATATCTTGTGCTAGTTCAGTTAGAGGTCTGGCCCTGTTGCCTCCCTTTTAGTTGATGGCGCTCTTAGCCACCTGGCTGGATGTACTGACCACCACCACTTTTTCCTGAATGTCGGGGAGATAGAACTGAAGGGCTCTATACGCTGCTGATGGTTCCTTCCAATTTGAGGGTTGAAGAGATTCTTCCTGCATTCAGCTGTCCTTAACCTCCCATTGCTCCATCATAGCATCAGTAAAACCAATGACTTGCACCAGTTGTCAGAACTACTGGAGCTAGCGGAACCACTGACATTCCTTTTAAGAAGGTTTTCTGGACTTAACCACTAGCTGAGGTCCTTTGCTATGGTCTGAGATATCAGAATCACATTTACAAAGTCTAGAGGACTAGACACTAGTTGGCTAAAAGTTGGAGTTGAATGGTTTTGAGATTAATGTGACCATGGGACCTCCACTGTTTTTGCTTGCCATTAACCCCTGAACTCTCAAAAACAGTTTTAGAAGAGCTAGTGAAAAAAATAAACAATTCCAAAAGGGCATCATGTAAACGCTATGCTCTTAATTCCAGCAAGTCAAGTAGCCTAGACCTGTTGATTGGAGCACAAACATAATTCCCACATAGGACAGACTCTTAGACACTCTCTGCATGTTGACTTGTGCCTTGGAAAAAGAAGGGGCATATTAGGCAGTCATCTGGTATGTAATGATTTCAATACCTTCTAAACCCCAAAATGCCATGCTGGTTACAGGTCCCTTGTGAAAATTCTCAAAGATGAGGAAAGGCCAAAGGGGAGGGCTTTGAATTTAAAATATTGGCCACTTACCACAAATATTAGAATTGATTGACTTTTCTGGCAGATAGGAACAAGAAAACAGAGATCCTGGAGATCGAGAGCCATCATATCATCCCCTTCTGAAATCAGATGAATCATCTCTTGTCATCAGTCGGAATTGTATGTAATGAACAAAGTGGATCAACCACTTCAAGTCCTGTAGAGGTGACAATGTACTGTAATGTAATGTAATGTAATGCAACCAAAAATAGCTTTGAATACACCCCATGAGTTCTTTGGGTAGTTACATGAGCTCTCCCTGTAATAAAAGATTTGTAAAGCCTTCTAAAAGAAAGTCTATTTTTACTTGTGTTGCCGGAATCAGCATTTCTCAAACGTTGATTATAGTTGCTGTTTTAAAACTACTGAATAACCTACTTTTAGCAATGATATTGTCCACTGGTCATCAAAAAGCTTGAGGCTCAAAAAAGGGAAGACAAATTAGAGAATGCTGACTTGCATCCAGCTTTATATTCTCATCCGATAACATCCTGGCTGCTATTCAAGCATTTGCCACAGGTGCAAAGGATCATCACGAATAGAATAATGTGTACAATAAACATTTTTCAAGTAATTCCGTATTCACTACAATTACTGAAGAATCATACCCCTCTTGGAAAGAGTTACATGAGGATTGAAAGTCACTTAATAGTCTTTGGGTATATATTTATAGTAAAAATTCAAGGCACCAAAAACCTGTTTCACAGCACTTTATACTGTTTTATCACATGTATTAGTCTTTGAGGCCCAAATGGATGAGGAAGCTATACAGGACAGGACTGAGTTCACCTTCTGGATTTGATGAAAACTATTAACAAAATTCTGCAAAGGATATCCTTTGTTTAGGAAACAAAGAAAATGTGTATTATCTATCCCCTGACAGTCTTTAGGGGCAATATTGTTTAATAAATCTTAATAAGGTGCACGCCACGCATCTTGTAGTTTATATTGAACATAGAAGCCCTCTTTTGGTAACTGGGAGGAAGCCTCTAAACTCAGTATTTCTTCTTGTATGCCTCAACGTCTACAGAAAATGAGCTCCTTGAACATAAATCCCTGTAGGGCCAATGACCCGGTTTCCCTCGTTAGCACAGCCCATTAATTGTTTCGTAGTTGCTCTTTCACTCAAGGCTTAAGCTAATG
Source organism: Pleurodeles waltl (assembly GCF_031143425.1). Lineage (NCBI taxonomy): Eukaryota > Metazoa > Chordata > Amphibia > Caudata > Salamandridae > Pleurodeles > Pleurodeles waltl. The sequence continues at coordinate 922,031,173 of NC_090447.1, forward strand.
CCTTGTGATCACTGACTGCAAGTCCATTCTTGTTAAAGATAAGACCGCCTGGCCATTCGCCTACATTTCTGCATTGTATCTCTTTTGAAAACACTTAGCCTGCTGCATGAGTAGTAAAGTTATGCCCTTATATGAGCTACAGACAGCAATTACTATTTGCAGGGGATTTCTAAAGAAATCAAATATCTGCTTTTGAGATCTGGACACCGTAGAAATCTCCCCGGTACTAGACTTGCCTTCTTGTGTGCTCTTTTGGTGCCCTGTAAGGAGACCCATTCTTCTCCCACTGTGAAGGGATTGGCCACAGCTCACCTGACAGTCTTGCTGCGAACTCCCTGGCTAACCCAGTTCTTCACATGGACCAAGGGTGTGGGATGGACCACCGCCTTAAAGTCAGCTCCTGGTAAAGCGAAAAGCTGTCCCATAACATAGAAAGCAACAACAGCACTAAAGGTAAAGAAAGTACATCTCACCTACCTGCCACCATCTGACTTTTCAGTGAAGGAGGCACAAATTAAGCTGGTGGGGGCGCAGTTATTTTTAAGGCAGCAGAGGGGAGTTTGGGTAAAAACTAAAGAAAGACCTGTTTTTTGGTAGTTTTAGCATACTGTGTCTCGAAGAGGTGGAGCGCCTAACATAGTACTGACTGTAATGGGGAATATAGCTGAATGGTTGTTTATCACTTGAGCTTTAAAATAATGTGCTGCTATTGACTGGAAATTTAGATTCAACAGCGTTAAAGTAAACGACAGAGCATTGCGCAATGATACAACACAGCAATATCACAGCACAACAAAACACATTAAAGTGGTACAAAATCAATTAAACTAGAATGTTGCATAACAATCAGAGCACAACACATCACACTGCAATAATGCAGCACAAAAACAAAACAACACAAAACAACAGCACATAACAACAACACAATGCAACACAAGTATGCACAAACATTCCAGGTCCCACAGTACCACCTCCACAAATCACGTTTCATAATACTGAGTTAAATGTGTTTGCACTATGCACTGACTTACTGACCACTAGCGACGTGTACACCTTCCAAAAACGATTTATACTCTAGCCAACCAGGGTAGGAGGGGTAGAAGGCATGAGATGGAATTGATAATATATAGGCAGCAGAAACAATGTAGTATTCTATGAAAAACATATTTTACAATTGAATCACTGAGTTGTGGTAGTCATACAGTTAATAAAATGTATTTATGAAACGCACTCGAAGAAATGTAGACCGGGTAGTTACAGGCATCTTGCGCTGTGCTGACAGTTTACAAGTTCCGAGCTCTTTGGAAGCCAGCATGAGGTTTTTCACTTTTAACTGGGAAGAAGCATACAACAGAGATTTCAGATGGCATTGAATCTATTCCTGACTCTGCAGGTGTTGAAAGCTGCTTTTGGGCGCAATGTGCAAAAGTTAGCAACAGTGGTAACTGCAGGAATCCTATCGCACTCCTGAGGACCACCAATTGAAAACCCCATCGTTCCTACCCCCGGAGCGGCTTTCTCGCGCGCTGTGATTGCCCCTATGTGCTTGCAGCTGTCAGCTATTTTCTAAGTCACTCTTTTACGACGCTTTATGGGTTCTTTCCTTTTCTTACTATGCTGGATCTTGAAACATATTATATTGCTTCCTGGTTTTCTCAGTAGGGTTACATGTATTTACACTTATGGACAGAAATGCATACATCTAAAAGTACTGTAAGTTGCAAGCTGTAAAACATACATTTTACAATCTCTTTCCAGTAAATTGCTAGTAGAGATAATAAAAAGGAACAAACGTATCAATTTGGCCTGCACTCGAGGAATGTTCAAGACCTTAGCTCAAGCGGTCACTCTTCGTTTAGCCATCCAGAGCACAATTACTGAAGTGTGCCATTGGCGCTGCAGTTCTTTTTCCATCATTGTTGCCCTCAGGATAGTTATTACATGAGCGGATGTACACTCTAGTGTGATTCCTTCTGTTATACCAATTGGACAGGTGAACATTTCTCGCTCGTGCAATAGCAAGAGGGTATTACATCTTTTACAAGGACTCAATGACTCATACAAATGAGAACATGCATTACGCACCGGAGATTACTGACACATCTGCAGACGTGCTCAGCTTGTTTGAAGGGGCTAACTATAAAGAGGTGCTCATTTAGGAGCATATTTACAAGAACGTGGCTTAGTGCTTCATCAAAGGCAAAAATTGAGAGAGGACAACACTTGCCCAGGCTACTACTTGTGCATCCCCCTTAGGAAGTGTGGGGCGTATCAGCTGTGTTAAGTGGTGTCTGGTTGGTAGTGTAGGTTTCATCCGGTTAGACCTGGCATTTGTGTTGTGGTTTCCCCTGTCTTTTTGCCTCTGCTTCCTGAATTTTTGACTATATGGTGGACTTAGTTTTTGGTGGTTTTTGGTACTCCGGGAACTTTAACACTGCTGACCAGTGCTAAAATGCTAGTGCTCCCTGTGCAAATTGTGCTTATCCCTGATTGCCATATTTGGTTTACTAATAAGTCCCTAGTAAAGTGTACCAGAGGTGCTCAGGGCCTGTAAATCAAATGCTACTAGTGGGCCTGCATCATTGGTTGTGTCATCCATATGGGTAGCCCTGTAAACATGCCTCAGACCTGCCACTGCAATGTCTGTGTGTGTATTGCACTGCCAATTTGACCCGGCAAACGTACCCACTTGCCAGGCCCAAACATTCCCTTTACTACCTATATCACTCCTAAGGTAGGCCCTACGTAGCCCCATGGGTAGGGTGCAGTGTGTGTAAAAGGTAAGACATGTACTGGTGTGTTTTACATGTCTAGATAGTGAAATCCTGGCAAATTTGTTTTTCACAATTGAAAGGCCTATCCCTCCTATAGGTTAACATGAAGACTGCCGTTAAATATCTTTTAAGTTCAATTCCCATTGGGAGAAGATAGATATGTGAAGTTTGGGGTCTCTTAACTCACAATTTAAAAATACATCTTTTGGTAAAGTTGGTTGTCGGATTGTCAGCTTGAAAATGCCACTTTTAGAAAGTGGGCATTTTTTTGCTTAACCATTCTGTGCCTCTGCCTGCCTGTGTAATCCACGTCTGGGTCAGACTAACAGTTGGACTGTTTGTGAACTCCCTGAAGACAGTGACATAAAGGGATGCGAGGAGTGTCTCTCATATCCTGATGAGTCTCCTGTGCTAGGGTGGGGAGGGAGGAGCTGACATTTATACCTGAAAGGGCTGCGTCTGTCCTCACACAATGCAGTCTCCAACCCCCTGGTGAGTGTCTGGGGCCAGGCCTGGGCAAGGCAGAATCTTGTGAACAACAGAGACTTTACATTGAAGGATGCCTACATTAAAGGCAGGAATGAGTAAAAGTAGTGTACCCAAAGGCCAGACTTTTAGAATATTCCTGGAACAAGAGGAACCTCTGCCAAGGAGAAGAGATGAGGAGTACTTCCCTTTTGCTGTGAGTGCTTTGCTGGGTTGGCCTGCAGTTGCTGGTTCTGCCTTAAAGAGGACAAAGACTGGACTTTGCTGTGTATCCTGCTTGTGAAAATTCTCCAAGGGCTTAGACTGAGCTTGCCTCCTGTTTTGAAGTATCAGGGACATCAAATACTTCATCTGCCAGCACCTGGGCTCTCTTGCTGAGACCACTAGTCTGCCAAGTGGTGGCACATCCGTCCCTGGCTGTTAAAAGGAGAATCTGGTGAACCCAAGGTGAACATCTACACAACAGAGCCGAGTGGCAGGAAAATCGATGCATAACCTGAACTGCAGGTGAAAAATCGTCGCATCGCCGGTAACATAGATGCATCGCCAGATCAGCACTGATTCATTGCTGCTGTGCATCCGGATTTTCCACGCATGGGTATCAAAACCTGCAGCTTCACTGCACCGACCTGAGGCTGCTTGCCTGGAAATTGACACATCTCTTCCTTGCGAGGAAAGAATCAATGCATGGCCACACTGGCAAGTAAGGAATCGACATATCACTTGTTTTTCCAAAGAAGGCTCATCTGTGCGGTTTTATTTTTGCCGCATACCAGGTACTTTGTGCTAAAACAATGCATTCGTTAATTTCTATGGATTAAGACTATTTTTACTTTAAAAAATCATATATTTGCTTGTGTATGTTGGATGTTTGTTGTTTTGGTCTTGTTTGATTTAGATAAATATTGGCTATTTTACTAAACTGGTGTGGAGTCCTCTTGTGGTGTTTTTACTGTGTTACTGTGTGTGTTGGTACAAATACTTTACAGTTTGCCTCTGAGATAAGCCTGACTGCTGGGGGTAAGAAGGGGTTATCCTAGGTGTGTATCTCCCTACCCTGACTAGATTGAGGGTCCCTGTTTGGACAGAGTGCAAACTGACTGCCAACCAGAGACCCCATTTCTAACATATCCCCTCTTGTTATACCCATGCATTTAAACATACATGCTGAGCATCCACACAGAAGCTTAGTCCAGTGGTTGTGCACAAGTCAAAAACAAGCCCATCTGCACTCATCCATGCTTAGGATGCAAGGGTCGAGCTACTCTTTGTTTAGTTCATGACCCAACTTTTACATGCACAAGATATCTCTATCCGGAAAAATATCTTTATCTTGATAGGGGTGTCTTCCTACTACACACTGAGATCTCTCCAGTTACCAATCAATTAGACAACACCAGAAATGTTGGTGGCCCTTTTGTATCACCTTACAACTGTCAATTCCCAAGTTTAACATCTTTCATAAATTCTCAAGAAAATATGATTATATGACATTTAGAGGTCGATACATTGTTATTGCTGTACCTGTAGGATGCACGGTTTTGTGTCAAGATCCATTTGGTAATGGGAGAGGAAGAAAGAATTGATCTATAATGTCTATAAGAATTGGAATTCTGTTTGAGATGTCTGATTCAGGAGAGCACGTCAGGCCATATTAGATGGAAAATTACAGATTATTTCTTCCTAGATGTGTCTTCCTAGATATGGCTATTGTGAAGGTCCTAAATGACATATTCCTTGATGGATATATTTAACTTCTTACTAGAACACAGATGGTTTTAGTCCTGTGATCATTGTGGATCTGCTTCATCAGCATTGTGAAGAGAGGTGAAGAAGGAACAATAATGCACAAGTGCCCTTTGTTACCACATTTGTAGAACAAAATATACTTCCTTTGTTCATGGAGGCACGAGATGCTGTTTCTTGAATAATAATTTATTTAATTTCATATTAAGTATTGCTTGATTCCGTCTCTCCTTGCTCCCATCTTCACTCCTTTGTCCTCTGTGCCTAAGACTATAACATTTATACTGCAATAACATTAACGTCCTTGCACAATTTGAGATAGAAATGATTTATTATGATATATACAAATGATTCCTGCAAACCGGTTAGGTAGGTGTATTTAAGTGTTGCACATATGCTGCTAGCTAAAATGCTATATCTGCCCTTAAGCAGTGCTTATCTTATGAGATGTCAATTAAATGTACTAATTCAATTAATTTTCTTAACCTACAGAGGGGCTACACATGTACGTCTTAAAGTCCAACATAAACATAACTTTTATTAATGCAGGAGTGAAAAAATACTTTCTTTAACCTAACTGTTTGCAATAGAGATATTTCTAAGGACACTAGCTTAATGTAATAATATATGAAGACACAGCAATATGTGGCAACTTCGAAAATGCACTTATTCTTTGCCTTCCCAGCAAGCAAGTTTGTGGCTGCTCAGCGAGCAGGTCATTATCAGCTTAAGAGTATGCTGTCCCTGTTTGTATTCATCTCACTGAGTTACAGCTTTGCCAGGGTCTGAACAGGACAGTGTACACTTAGGGCCTCATTCCGAGTTTGGTGGTCTTATGGCAAGACCGCCGCGGTGGCAGCCGCAGAAAGACTGCCATGTTGGTGGTCACCCAATGGTCATATTAAGACTCACACAGCACAACCTGCACAAATCTAGCCAAAATACCAAAACCACCAGTACACTGGAGGGCGAGAAAGAGGTGGTCCCACCACCAGCCAGCCAAAAAAAAATGCTATCCTATTACGAGACACAAATTACAACAGCGGTTCTTCATAGTGGAAAACCAATGGTGGTGCAAACCGCTGCGGTCACACCAGTAATACACCACCCCACATTGGATAGTTTGAAAAACCCACACCTGACACACATCCACACACCTACATTATGCACTATAAAACTCACCCCTTCACACCCCACAATCCTTTGCAACAAAAATGCCATACACTGCCAGATAGAGGCCGCACAAAAATATTACTAACCATAGAATAGGTACACCTACACACTTCACATTGCACTCATCCCGCAACTGCACAACACACCCAACACATACATTAGTACCCCACTAATTTGATACCAGTGGCCAACAGCTCTAATTATAGCATTCACCTAATCACAAATTGTTTTACCTTGCCAATTTTTTCACTACCTCACAGTCTCGTCCACCACTTCCATGTCCCCACAAAAACATCCCTGTTTTACAGATGATGAATTGAGGGTCATGGTGGATGAACTCATCAGAGTAGAGCCACACCTATTTGGAGCACAAATCCAGCAAACATCCATAGCCAGGTAAATGGAGCTGTGGCAAAGAATAGTCAACAGGGTCCATTCTGTAAGCAACTATCCACTCACAAGGGAGGACACCCTGAAGAGGTGGAAGGACCTCAGGGGGAAGGTTTGTTCCATGGCCGTGAGGCACCAGCTGGCGGTCCTCACCCAACTTTCACATTATGGGAGGAGAAGGTCTTGGACATCCTGCATTCCGAGGGCCTGACAGGAATACCTGGGGGTGTGGAGTCTGGTAAACCATAATACCTATAGCGTCACCAAAAGGTTTTGTCTTGTATGCTCACTGAACAACTTTAGACATATTAACAGGCAACCATTTACCACCCCTGTGTCCAAATACCCCCCTCTGGCATACCACATGTCAACTAAACTCACCTGAGGGCACACTGTCTGTGTATGCCATGGGTAGCACAGGTACTGACAGCACTACAACTCCCAGCAGGCACTGTTACACCTGTAAGAAAACAAGAACAGTTTACTGCAAGTCAAATAGCCTTACATGTTAAACTCAATATAGGAAGCTAGATCTACTTGCAATGCACCCATACAGAGGCCCAGGTATAATGGTCACACCTGTTTTCCATAGTACACTGTGCAGATGCTAGTTGACTCAATGATGCTATACACCAAACCAGGAGCTGACAATACATTGTCAACTCATTGATGAGACAAACTATGACTCAAAGAATAGTCATCTAACCACCAAGACACACCAATATCTTGTAGCAAGGTGTATGAAATTTGTAACTCTGTGTCCCATATAGCTCTTACCCATATTTGGAAGCAGGTGTCATTGTCATGTGTAGGGATTATGTAAATGTTTTGTGTGCATGTCACATAGCATGCCTAACAGTCAAACGTTTTTATCACTTGTTGCATTACTCACAGCAATTGTGTGTTCCACTTTTCCTATAGGTAACTTAGCCAGTGTCATCATGGAAAGGTCACTAGAGACTGCCACTGCCCCTCGGGATGCAGGCCCCAGTGAGGAATTCACCCCTGGATGTGTCAACAACTGCCAGCCTCACCCTGCTCACATTGACTCCTCCCAGCCCGGGTTCTTCAACATCACAGATAACCATTCGGTCACAAACCTGTGTTCCATTGAAAGTGTCTACCATCTTGTGCCCCACAGTACAGGTACCTGAGTCTCCTGTCCTTAATCCAGACAATGATGGACCTGGTACCAGTGGGAGTGGGCACTCTGTGCCAGGAGCACAGGCACATGGGGGTAAGGTGCATAAGAGGGATGGCAATGGCCAGAAGATGGCAGATCTTAGGGATACAACTGTCAAGGACACCATCTCCCAAGTCTTGTGAGCCTATCAACAATCCCAAGGTGTGATGGACCAGGTACTTACCATGATGGGGAGATCAAGTAGCTGCAGAGGGACAACCACCAAGAAGTAAAGCTGCAGTGGCAGGTACAAAATGCCCACTTGGCTTCCTTTGCAGGGGTGCTGAGAGACATGAATATTACAGTGAGTAGATTTTGTACCCAACAGCTGTCCCCTTTCACTGGCATTGAGACATCAGCCCCTTCTACATCTGTGGCAGCTAGTGGACTACAGGCCCTGCCAGGGGAAGGATATGCCTCAGACACCCCCGCCTCTGTAACTGAAGAATGTCCCCTGCAAACATTGACGTACCCCAAAACATCCTGGAGGAGCAAATGCGAAGACCAAATCCACTTCCAGGAAGTGAACCTCTACTGATTGGTTACCCTTGTGTGGCATAGATACACCCTTTCGACTTGCTCGGAAACCTATCTCCATTTTCCTATGTAACAAGGACAATGGACTTGTGCCTCCATATGTTGTTGCAGCTACCCTGATGATTTTATTTACCATGAATGAACTCCTCACTGTTTAGATTGTGTTACATTGGATCCAATTCACTCATTTTGCTGTGCAATCCTCAATAAATGCAACTTAACCACAGATCAGGTCTGAATGTCATTTATCAACCATATTTCACTGTCATCTATAACATTTCCAGCACAAAAAAGTATCTTTGTAATGTAAACCATTTGTTAAGTTCTATCTCACATGTACTCTTTACTCAGGCTAGATTTTGCAGTGCCTACTAATGATAGATATAACTAAAATCGCTGTTATTGAACTCCCCACATACAGGTTGGGAGAATGACAATGATCCCACAGTGAAGTAATGCTGCTCACTTCAATGGACTGAAATGAGGAAACACAGTGAAAGTTACACACAAATAAGGTATTACCAAATTCAATCCATTAAGATGGTTGAGGGTTTGGATTGCACATGATGACGTGTCAGAGAGACAAGACCACACACATGGCACCATTGGGCCCTCCTCCTATGACAAACAGGTCTACAGCATGGAATAGGATACTACCCTCCCACTGTCCTGAAAGTATGAGCATAGAACTCACACACCACAAATCTCATGCCTTACAGTACGTGTTTCAATCCATGTTCACCTCACATGTCAGTCTGTAAATCCCATCTGCCTGTGACACTGTCTGATATTGCCAAATGAGGATGACCTTGTGAAGTAATCTGCAAAATATAAATGTCAGACATAAGGTATAGGCTGTATTGAAACAAAACCATCACACAGCCAATTCCTTTACACAATTGTAACCCTGAATGTGCATTGTGATTAACGTAGACTATGTTGATCAAACAGCTGCACACCACTCCATGTAACACTCTGCATGCACATCTGAGTTACAGGCTTTGAAGATACTCATGACCTCTCCGATGGTCATACTAAGACCATCATCAAGCATTGCCAACCTCATCAATACCCCACTGAGTCACTTAAATTATGAAACATCACATACCTAAAGTCAGATGAAGTTGTGCATGATGGGATCAGGCCTGATGTCTCCAGCTTCATCGTCATCATATTCATCTTCACTTGGCAAATCTGCATTCTCAGCCACAAGAACTTCTGACTCCCCCTCATCTGGTTTAAATGGAATCTGACATCTCAGGGTGATGTTGTGGAGCATGCAGCAGGCCACTATAATTTGACATACCTTGGTAGTTGAGTAGAGGAGGGCTCCACCAGACTTATCGATGCAACAGAATCTTGCCTTCAGGAGCCCAAAAGTCCATTCCACAACACGTCTTGTCCTTCCGTGGGCCTCACTGAAGCAGAGTTTACCTGGCAGGGTTGGATCCCTGACTGCTATCAACAACTAGGGATGGTTTGGGTAACCTCAGTCCCCTGCAAAGTAGAGTTTAGAAAGACAAACATAGGTAACGGACATCCACACATTTGTTAGCAGATAAATGTTAAAGACACACATTACAAATGTGACTTACTAACCAGCCATGCCCTCTGTCTGCCTTTTTGTGTCATCAGCAGTTGGATGTTGTTGTTCCACATGATGTAGGAATCATAGACTGACCCGGGTACCTTGCATAAACTTGTGAAATATAGAGGTCAGCAAACAGACCACATGAACATTAATGGAGTGGAATTTTTTTCTGTTTCTATACAGTTGTTTATTGGCATTTGGGGGAACTAAGGCTACATGGGTGCCATCTATGGCTATAACCACATGTGGAATGTGTCCCAAAGAATAAATGTCAGCCTTCACGTGGACCAAATCTTCATATTATGGAAATCTGATGTCGCTACCCAGGTGTTTCAACAATGCAGAGAGTACATCCTTCAAGACCAGACGGAAAATAGGCTAAAACATCCCTGAAGTTAAGGCCACTGCATTTTGAAAGGACCATGTGGCCAAGAAGTGCATCACTGACATGACTTGTACAATGGGTGGTATGCTATAGGGATTCTAAATGGCAGGCATCAGATCCGGCTCCAATTGAGGAAAGAGATCCGTGATTGTATGCCTATCCAGTTGGTAGATTTGAAACAAATGTTGCTTCATCATGGTCTGCAGGTCTGCTAGTGGACAGTACACTAGAGGTTCTCTTGCTCTTCTCAGACAAGGGTAACTACTTGGGTGCAAACCATTATATATGTGTATTTTGCACAGTATAAGTATGATAACACCTGTGTCACATATAATGCTATAAAATGCCACATGAAACTGTTAAAATGTTGTACACAGTACACACCTAGCCAAATAATGGCTTATTACTGCATTTACATCCCCTTTCCTCTATCATGTATTAGAAATGGAGAACCATGTCACTGACAGTCTGTGTAAAAATCACATTCTTGACATATCACACATATGTGGTACACATATACCATATTTCAGATTGTCATTGCTATGCTGCCTATGCCACTACATGTAAAGTACTCAATACACATTATTTCTCATCCTGTACTTAATACATGCACATTTCTACATGTTTGCTCATAGCCAGCAGTGAACACAACGTTGTAGATATGTTTCACAGCTTGTGCTGCAGCTTTGAATACTTTGTCGTTCATTTATGAGTCTTAAAATGACAGCTGCCTGACGTACTGTACTGGACATTAGGAAGTGACCTAACTCCGCCACCTTATTATGGCAGTAGGCGGTTACAACTGTGGCGGACATTGCCATTGGAACACATTGCTGTCTTTGGCAGTCTTGGGCCAAGGATGATGTCACCAGTGTTAACGGTATTTTATGTGGCAGCTCTGTCCGCCATCTCATACTTCATCTCTCACTTGACTCATGACACTGCTGCTAGCAGGACCTCTACGACCTGAGACACTGTGTACTGCCCCTAGGAGCAATCATGCAACATCCTACAGGTTATAGGTCTCCTAACTTCTCCCAGGAAGAGGTTGAGAAGCTTGTGGAAGAGGTCCTACCCCTTTATGAGCAGCTCTATTGTGCATCAGAGGAACAGGTAATTGCAATGCAAGTGCAACATTTGCAGGCTTAAGTGTATGAGTATGTCCAAGAATTGTGTCAGTATGAAGGATTGTGGTAATATATATGGGTGATGGGCATGTTCATATTGTAAAGATAGATATAGAGTCCTGAAACATAGTAGAGAGTGTGTGAAGTATGTACCCTGACAAACTGCGGACTGTAATACATAATCATTGAAGGGGGTGTGCACATTTTCAGAAAGATATACCATGTATAGAGACATGCTTATGGTCTGGTTAAATCTTTCAAGTGACACATGGTGCTGGAAATGCATATAGTATGCCTGTAGCAACATAGCACATGGCCTGACTGCAGATGGTCAACCCTCGTTGAAGGGGATGTTCAAGGCAGTCTGAGTATGGCTTGTTGTACTAACTTGTATTTTCACTCTGCTTGCTTAGGAACTGTGAATTTGTGGGCATGCCAATCTCTTCTTGTCTGTGTCATTCATGCAGGTCAATGTCCATCAGAAACAGGGAACTTGGCGTGCCATCACTAAGAAAGTGTGGACCCTGGGGGTCCACAACCGGTGGAGCACCCACTGTAGGAAGCAATGAGAGAACCTGAAACACTGGGCCTTGAAGACCACAGAGCCCCAGCAGGGGATGTCCTCCCAAGGAGGACAGAGTACCTTTCAGACCTTGACTTCCCTAATGGCCCACATATTGGTGGTGGCCTACCTGGAGTTGGATGGGTATTTGAGGGCAGCACAACAGCCACAAAGGGATAAGTACAGACTAAGGGGGTGATTCCAAGCTTGGCGGGCGGTGGGAGCCGCCCGCCAAGCGGGAACCGCCAGAAGACCGTATCGCGGTCAAAAGACCGCGGCGGTCATTCTGGGTTTCCCACTGGGCTGGCGGGCGCCCGCCAAAAGGCCGCCCGCCAGCCCAGTGGGAACCACCCTTCTACGAGGAAGCCGGCTCTGAATGGAGCCGGCGGAGTGGAAGGTGTGCGACGGGTGCAGTAGCACCCGTCGCGAATTTCAGTGTCTGCTAAGCAGACACTGAAATTCAAAGTGGGGCCCTCTTACGGGGCCCCTGCAGTGCCCATGCCATTGGCATGGGCACTGCAGGGGCCCCCAGGGGCCCCACGACACCCCTCACCGCCATCCTGTTCCTGGCGGTCGAAACCACCAGGAACAGGATGGCGGTGAGGGGGTCGGAATCCCCCATGGCGGCGCAACAAGCTGCGCCACCATGGGGGATTCCTCAGGGCAGCGGAAAACCGGCGGGACACCGCCGGTTTTCCGTTTCTGACCGCGGCCATACCACCGCGGTCAGAATGCCCTTAGGAGCACCGCCAGCCTGTTGGCGGTGCTCCCGCCGACCCCGGCCCTGGCGGTCAAGGACCGCCAGGGTCGGAATCACCCCCTAAATGCTTTTTCACCCCTTTACCAGGTTAGTGTCAGATATGAAAAAGTCTAAGCTGTGACAATGTGGTAAGTTTAAAGGGTCTAAGATCTCCAGGGAACACATTGATGTACAATAACCAACAATGGTACACAGGTGAGCACATACTGATTTGCACAGTGGCATATTGCTATCCTATGTTGTCCCCTCTCTACAGAAGCATATGATAATGCACTTGCGACTGTTTCATCTGTATACCATTATAAAGCTTTTCATACCCTGCTGGTTGTTCCTTTCCACCTGCAGGTCTTTAGTCACAATATCATGATAGTAAGGTGTCCAGGACCATGCTCTCTGTCCATTCCAATGTCCCTTGATCCATGTCTACGTGCAACATAGAATTTGACAATTTGAGGTAATTCCAACTTTTCATAAGAATTCTGATGTGTGACAGCATCATATGAGGCTGTGATGTCCATGTGACATTTCACATGCCTTCTGACCTGCTACAAGGTGAACCCCTTGGTAAGTAAGGGTTGTAATTAGGCCTCTGAACGGTGTCAACTAAGTGGACATCCTACATGTTGGTCACCATGGAAGCATTGCTAGACTCCTATTGAATCACATACTTGGTGTCAGAGCAATGAATGTTAGTACCATGTTCATGTTTTGTAGGTGGGAACTAGATACACAGGTATTTCCTTACCCATAGCATTGTGGGCATGCTATATAGGCCAAGAGATATTATTCACAGTTACAATCTTTACTGGGTATTGCTAACATCATGCGTACATTGTAAGGTTCTGTCATGAATGCACATTGTCATGAGTTATCAATTTACTTTCTGTTGTTCTTTTGGATATATTTGGACTCCTTGTTTTTTTAAAACCTCTTGTTTAGACAGACACCAATATGGTGCAGGTGTGGTAGTTCACATACACATGTGAGTGGAATGGTATGTGTATTCTGCCATTTGGCTTGCATCCTGGTGGGTGTAGCTGTCATGGTAGCCTCAGATGTAGTTTGTGTATCTGAGTCTTCCCAAAACAGATGTATGGCTGGTCATGTCTAATGTGTGGATAGTGATGTTGCCAGTAGTCTATGGGCTATTGTTGGAATTATATCAAGATATGTTGGACTGTATGCCACATTCATGCCCATCACAGGTGTCCACTGACTTGAATGAGTAGAAACACTACATGCTGTTGTGTGTGGGTAACAGCTCTGAGCTTCCTACACTCTTATATAAGCGCATACTTTGTTTTCAGGAGGACAAGACTTAAATTACTTGGTCCACATAGTACTTATCATCCTTTCCTACATCACTATTTGTACATGTTTAGGTGACATGTGTTCTGACTCTTTCAACATCTAACATTCGGTTATGCCAAATAGAGTAGTTGCATGTTTGTGAATTTCCATTGTGAAGGTTGTGGATTGAGTGACATATAAGTGGGTATGGCTTGTATAAAACATGGTGTCTTGTGTTTACTATACCATGAGCTTCCTTGCCTGGTACATGACATCAGGCCAAATCGCTAGTATGTGTTGAGTTTGTGTATGTCTTATGTGCACATCAATGTTACCCCTATTTCCAATTGTTTGATTGTTGGGTGAATATGTTGCTGTGGCTAGGGACCCAGTATTCTGTGGCCAAGTCACCTTGTCATGGAGTGGTTAATGTGATATCTCTACTGATATAATAGTATTGTAGGTGTGAGATAGGTAGCTTAGCTGGTGTGTGGCTTTGTCATTATTGAGGGGTGTACATCATATCTTGCTGTGACATGATGTTGGCACTAAACTGTTACTACCTGGGGGTGTTGTACAACCAGATGTGATGTTACCGATGTGTACAATGTGCTGTAAGTGGTATGAAAAGAATGTGGTGATCCTACCTCACTCTCTGTTGTCCAGCACCATCACTGGCAGATGAAGGAGACGGGACACAGCAGAGTGGGGAAGCTGCTGGCCACAGGACTTCCAGTCAAGATAACACCAACAGTGAGGTACTCTGTGGCCTGGAGGGTGAGGGGAGTGCCACGGATCCAGTTCATCATCCTCAGAATCCTTCTCCAGTGGACACTCCCAGGCAGTGGTGGACCCATGTGGGACCACCCCAGCACCATCTCTGTCTGCAATCCCCTTTTCTATCACTGCCCTCCCTGTAGCTCTCCACCCAGTTGGCTCTGCCCGTTCACCCAAGAGGATGGGCTTCTCCTTTGCGTCAAGCACCTCTTCCCCAGCCCCTGTTAGGCCTGCTGCCCTCAGTGAGGAGGCTATTGATCTCCTGAGGTCTAGTTCTGTGCGTCAGTCGACCATTGTGAATGCCTTCCGGGGATTGGCAACACAGATGCAACAGAGTAATGCGTTCCTGATGGGCATTCACAGTGCACTGGCTGACCTACAGAGATCATTTCAAGCTCTGGCCTCCACAATGATGGCAGCCAGTCACCCTTTGTCTACTGTCCCCCCTCCACCTTCGTCTTCTTCTTCCCAATCCCAAACCCCCCCAACCCTGACTCGGCCAAAGCACACAAACAGACAGGCATGCATCCACCTCAACATCCAAGGATACCACAGACAAAACAAAACACCACAAGACACACCACTGGCATTCACACAAGCTACATAAACCTGCACACACAGCAACAGTCACAACCTGCCCTGACACTCCCTCCACCCCCAGCATCAGAGACATCACACCTCACACACCTGCAAATACCACACCAACATTCACAGGTCCAGCCACCCCACCCATCCTACCCGTAGACAGCACCCCTGCAGACCATCAGACATCCACTCCAATCACCATAACCCTACATACCACAACTACAGACATGCCTACATGCAGTAAATCCATCATACCTGAAGGTCACCACCCCAACAGACAGAATTACAGCATCCCCCAGCACTTCCACCCCCTCAGCCCAAAACACATAAACACCCTCACTCACCCACCCAAAAGACACCCACCGCTCACAAGCATACCACCCACAAACACACATTCAAGACATCCACGCCAATACCTCATACAACCACTCCCTCTTCCACCACACCCAAATCCTATTGTTATGACCATCCCCATATGTGCAAAAAAAAAATCCTTTCAGAATTTGACCTTTTACCTGCTCCTCCCCCTGACATCCGTAAAGGTTCAGTTTCCCTCCCCAAGGCCATCCCTTCCACCTCCAAGACCTCACCTGCCCCCCTGCCAGTACCCATGCCCCTTCCCTGCCAAGAAGTCGACCCCTCCCAAGAAAACCCAACCCTCCCCCAAGCCTACACCAAACCCCCAAGCCAAAGCCCAAAAACCCCCTCTGAAGCCGAAGCCCTAGTGCCCTCTCCGACACCACCCACCCAGATCACCCCTTGGGTGCCTGCCTGCCCCCTTGATGCACATGCCTGTGGAGGTTACTTGACAGTGAGGAGTCACGTTGAGGCACCATGTAGTGCCTTTGGTGCACTACTTTGCTTTATATTGGACTGGCCAATGGCCTTTAATTTGATATTGATAATAATATATTCAGACCAATCAGTTGTTGGATTACTAGTTACAACTTTGTCTTCCTTTTCTTTTCCAAGGTTTGAGTCATTCCTGACTCACATTGGTTGTGTGTGAGTATTTGTGCGTGTGTGGTGCTTGTGCTTTTTGTATTGTTTGGGCAGTATGTGAGGGTGCGTGGAGTGCTTTCATCCCCCAGGCATAGAGTGTGTGTTGTGTTATGGGCACATGTCTGTTGCAGACACGGTATAGGGATGGTTTTGTGTTGTGTTTGTGTTGACATGTGTTTGTTGTTGTGGTGTGTGGCTTTGTTTGCTTTGACTGTATGAGTGTGCATTTATTCTGCATGGTATGATGTGTATGATGTGCTGTGTGTGTGTGTTGTGTATGTAAATTTCTGAATTATATGATTGTGTAATTATGTGTGTTTTTTCCCTGTTGGTTTCACATTGTGTTGTATGTGTGAGGAGTCCCTGGCCAGTGTCGGTTGTGAGTGCTTGAGAATATGTTTATGATGTTGTGGTTGTGGTGTTGTTAGGATATGTTGGTATGATGTGTGGGATTGTGTGAGACTGGGCCTGTGCTGTGTTGATGTGCATAAGTGTTCTTGACGTGTGGTGTGTGTGTATACTGGCTGCAGTGTGTGTGCTGTGTATGTGTGAGGGTCTTTGTTGTATGCAGGTGTGTGTGTCAGTGCACTATTACTTGTGAGTGTTGCCTTCGCAGCCACCTCCCCATGGTATGCCATTTTACTCTAAAAAATGGCACAATACACAAGTATAACAGGTGAGTGTGTGTACTTATGGTTGCTGTCTTCATTGTCGGCGAAGATTCAATTGTCTTTCTGTCAGCAGCAGGATGACGTCTAGTTGTGGTTCCATGATGACTCCAGATGAGTATGGCTTCGTGGAGGTGAGTGACGCCTTTTATTCAGTCAGTTTCTGCCTCAGTTTCTGTGGTGGTCTGACCGGGCAGAAATGTTGGTGGTGTGCAACCTCGTAATGGATCAAATGGGAACTTTGTCTCCGTCAGCCTGCCGGTGTCTTTAATCATCTGTGGGGGTCTGACAACACTGGTGTGCCGGTCGTGCTTTGGCTGTGTTCTGTTTGCATCAGTGCCAAAGTCATAATTTGGCAGTCTTCTCCACCAGCCTTCTGGCGGTTTGACAGCTACCACCAACATGGCGGTCCTCGGAATGCAAAACTCATAATGAGAACCTTAGTGTAATACAGCACCGGATGCATTTTAAAAACTCCAAATTAAACCTTTTGGTAGAAAATATAGAAGCTTTTATTTCCTCTTCCACAATTCTATCCCCTAATTTCTGCCCCATAAATTCACTTCATCTGAATTTTGGCTTCTTTTAAAAACCTTCTAAGCAGTACAACTGTATTTCCATAGACCATTTCTTTGTGCATGCCACACACTGTCCTTTACTTGGTTCACCTATTTCTCTCTTGTGTTTATGTAATTTGCTGCATTCTACAGTTCACATTCAGCTCTTTGCTAGTTACATTGTGTGGTTTTAATATTCTGATCCATCTTTGTTTCTTTCTCATCCCCTCCACTGCTTTTGAAAATCTCTTCCTTCTCTTTTCTAGATTAGTCTCTGTTGAACCTGTCCCTCTCTCTTTTTTTCTGTCCTTCTTCATGTTCACTACTGTGCCAGACAGACTTCTAGCTCTTTCTGTTTTCCTTTTCTGATCATCAGAAATCATAAACAATAACTGAAATCTCTGTAGAATTTTTACTATAGGATATAATTAATATGAATGCAATAGATTCTCACATGTCAATAAGATCAGCATATTTATCTTTACAAGCATATAAACACAAAATGGGGACATTGTGAATAAATCATAATTAACAGGCTATTGGATTTGTCACTGTTTCACTCACATCAATATTTTTTGTTTAATGAAAGAATTTATGCCACAAACACCTTCGTTGTAGCAAAAGTTTATTTCTTGACTATTACCATGCCCTTCTCTTTATCGAAAATTACCCGTTTGTGCGGGCCCGACCATTTTCTGCTGACCTTTATTGCTGTTTATGTACTTTCTTACAGTCTTTGGGCTCTGACCACTATGTAAATATTGGCTAAACAATATTGGCACATTTACCTTTCCTTTTCGTATCTGATCTACAAACCACCCCATGGCATGGGCAGTTAAATGTCATTTAAGAATCACAGCACATAAAGTTCCATCCACTTATGTGATAAGAAAGCATGGCTTCAGGTCAATTAATGTAGCCTGACCGCTGCAGCTTACATATGGAGTCCACCCTCTCAGAATGACTCTTTTGGCAGAGGAAAATCTTTCTTTTTAAATACTAATAGGTCACCCTAACTAGGTCTTCTAGCCCCAAAGGTAGCATTCATAGTTTTTTTTAAATGGGGCATGTAGAAATATAATGTTGGCATGTCCCTTCAGTGAAAAGCCCTCTAAAGCTATTTTCATTGTGGAGGGCTCTGGCTGTCTTGTGGGAAAAACTAAAGGACAGATTCATCTATTAATTTTTGAACATGAGATTTTGGACAGGCTAGAGAAATGGTTCAACCACTATGTTCAATATTTAAGTATTTATACAAAATCTAATTCAATGGTGATGTTAGACTTTTAATACATATTTAGAAAAATTATATTTTAGAAAGTGACCTTCTCAATGTGTGATATTCCTGAAGACTAAGGCCCATATTTATACTTTGTTTAGTGCTGCATTTGTGCCGCTTTTTGATGCAAAAGCGGTGCAAATTTACAAAATACAAGTGTATTTTGTAAGTTTGCGCTGCATTGGCGTCAATAAATGACGGTAATGCAGCTCAAAAAAAGTATAAATCAGGGCCTAAGTGCATTAGTCGGCTAACACCTAGCTCTGCTGGTGCTTCATCTCAGTGTGAAAACTACTCACAGAGCAGGACAAAGACTTAAGCCTGTTGGGCAGGATAGAATTGTAATGAGGTATGTGTTACCTGTTAGCTCAAGAAGAGCAGCTGGCAGAGTTCAGGATTTTAATCTACTTTAAAGAGGCAAGAGTCAGGCTTACCCATTCATACAATAATAAAAGGGTTGACCTTTTGGTCTGGTTTGGTCACTAGTCCAGAGGCAGGGTGTGCTAGTTACAGAACCAGTGTGGTGTGGCTAAGGAGGAACAAAATACTCATATCCAGGATCAAGCCCATGGCTGACCCCCAAGCTCCCTTCATAGGCAGAAGGTCTGTTCCATCTTTGATTTATCTTAGTATAGTGCAATGTGGGAACATTTACATTAAGGCAAACAATATGTGCTTCAAAAGTGTAAGGGTTCCCCCTGGGAATGTTTTCTTCAATTGTTAAAAAGAGTTCAAGGGTGTAGGAAAGTGAGGTTTTATGCAGTGAAGCTTGTTAGGCTTCACTATGCAGTACCTTTATCTTACCCCCAATAAGCTATTTAGATGCACACTATTAAATCTCTAGCTCAGTCCTGGCAATAAGGAACAGAGCACTCAGGCTTTACTAGAGCAACACGTGTTAAAAATTTCAGAGTACCAAAGTAGGTGATAAGTAATGGACGTGACTCAAATCAAATCTGACACCAATTTATAAAACTCAAGCAGATTTCTAGATAGTTTTAGACACCATAATGAAGACAATATGATGAGTATAACTGTAGTTAGGGATTTTTTAAAGGAAAAATAAATCAGTGCATTTCACTCTTGCAAAACAATAACATTGAGGTCAATGGGAGAATAGACTAGTGACACTTGGTCACTTAAACGTTGAGTTCAGTGGAAACCACTTGATAGTCAGGTCATGTGAGTCCCAAGACCAAGGTCCAATAGTCAGTTTAATTTTACCTGGCTTGTACAGCCTGAGTGCAGAGTTGCCCTGGCTATCCTTGGTGTTGAAAGCAGGTGCCGGGGTTGATGTTTTTGCTGCTTGAACATTGCTGGTGGGGAAGGGGATGGAAAATCTAGCAATGGGGCCATTGAGGTATCAAGTTGAAGCTGCTGTATGATTTCCATGAGGCACAGTGTCAAGCAAAGGTAGTGGTAATCCAACTGGCCACCAACAAGGCTAGGCAATAGCAAATTCAGCTTTTGATTACTTCGACATCGTGGAGGACAGGGGAAAACAATAGCTGCCTAAAACTTGCTGGAGGTCAGAACTATGTTTCCCACAATACACTAGACAATTTACTTTGTGCAAAGTATTGGCGGGCCCAATGGTCAATAATTCTTTGGTTTCTAGGAGTGCAAGTTGCTTGAGGACTGTGGGTGACTAGTACCTCTAGTCTAAGAAAGTTTTGGTGCTGCCTTTGGCATGCAGATGGATTTCTCTTTCCTTTTGAACTGGGATCTGGTCCAGGATGAGTCACAGTCATGAAGTTGCAGAATGGTAGCCACAGGAGGAGACTTTGGCACCTTTTCCGTTGGGCTGGCCCTAGGGTCGCATACTCAAGCCTCTTTGTCCTGTTTTGCAAGTTAATCCGATCTGAGGTTCCAGTGCCAGGAGAGCCCTTATCTCATAGATTTGAAGGTGCTAGGGTTGTAGGTGCTAGTAGCCTAAGGGCTACTAGCCCCAGTGGTTAATTTTCCCCTGAGTTGATTACTTAGGGAGGAGTCTGGCACCTTTTCTAACCAGAAGACTCTATTCTGCCATTTTTAAAACCCCTAGGTGTGTGGCTAGCTTTTTAGGAGTGTACACCTTCTGACTACCTAATTTTCCTATATGCCTGGGTTGCAAATGTGCCTGAGGCAGGGAGGTGGTTTGTCCTCCTCTGGGAGGTAGCCTACTTGCATATCAGAGGTGGTGTGTGTTAGAAATTGGGTCTCTAGTTGGCAGAGGTTTGCACCCTGTCCAAGTAGGGACCACAATCCTAGTCACTACATATCCTAAATTATCCTATGCTTACCCTCTGGTAGCTTGGCAAAGAGCAGTCAGGCTTAGCTTAGAAGGCGATGTCAGTTGTGTTTATCTGATTAAAATAAGACCAAAATGACACAAAAACCTCCACTACAAGATACGAGATATGAATTTTTAAAGATTGAATGTGAAAACAGTGCTTAGAAGTCACTAACGGTCCAAAGGTTACTTGAGGTTGAGAGGGACCAGTGCAAATCCAAAATCCAGTCCAACTGCAATGAAGGGCAGGCCATCTAGAAAACCCATGCAGCGCCTTCTGAAACAATACCTTTGGTGGAGCGATGTAGCGATGCTGAGGGCACAATGCATCAGTATTTTCCTTACAGTCAGGTCACTGCATCATCAGCGGGCTCCGGTAAGGTAAACGCAATGTGTAGTTCCAGGCAGTTGCAGCATCATCATTGAAGATGCGATGCACCAATTTCTCCACCTCACTCAGAGTGACGCACGGATTTTTCTTTCGCACTAGGGGTAATGTGTCGATTTTTCTGCCGTGCTTGGTGTGATTCATCGATTTTGGCAGAGTTCAGCTCCAGAACCGACTTCTGAGACCCAGATTATGGACTGGGTGCCTCAGGCAAGTGAGGAAGCAAAGTCCAGCAGCACCAGGAGAGTTGTGGGCAGTATTTAATGTCCCTGAGATTTCAGGAGAACAAGGGGGCAAGCCAGCAAGCTCTTGGTGATCATTCTGGAGGGAAGGCAGAGTCTTTTCAGCAGTGTCAGAGAGCAGCAGGGCAACAAGCAGAAAAGCAGTCCATGCATTAAACCAGTCAAGGTGAGTTTTTGTACAGCACAGCAGTTCTTCTGACAGAGGTTCAGTTCCAGGTTCAGAAGTGTCTGATTTGATGGGGTCAGAGACCCAGTACTTATACCCCAATGTGCCTTTGAAGTGGGGGAGACTTCAAAGAGTGGTTTTGAAGTGCATCCGTTCCCCTTTCTGTACAGACCTGTCTGCCAGGAAATCTGTGGGGGTTTATTAGTCCTTTCTTGTGAGGTCAGGCCACTATCCTTTGATGTGTAAGTGAGACCCTCTTCACCCTTCCATAAATGGAGATGCAGGTGAGTGTCATGTGTTTATGGCTGTCTGGATGGAACGCACAAGGGAAGCTGTCACCCAGCACAGACCAGATGTGGATTGGAAACAGAGTGTAAGTACATAGAGTAGTAAGAGCAGAGAAATGTTGCTTTCTAAAAGTGGCATCTCTAAAATAGTAATGTTAATGATTTATCTTTATCATTCCAAAGATATGAAGCATGATGTAGCTACTCTTTCCTGACCAGGAACCACAATTTAAAAGTAGATTAAGAAATTCCCAATACTGACCTGTGAGAGGAGCAAGCTTCACAATAGTGAAGAATGACTTTGGGAGTTGTTCACCACTCGGACATGTAAAACCTAAACATACATGTCCTTCCTTTTAAGTGCAATGCCCCCTGCCCTGTGGGTCACATAGGGCATACCCTAGGGGTGACATATGTAATAAAAGGGGAGTTTAAGGCTTGGCAAGAGGTTTTAAATGCCAAGTCGAGGTGGCAATAAAACTGCACACAGAGGCTTTGCAATGACAGTTTTGAGACATGGTTAAGGGGCTACTTATGTGGATGGCACAACCAATGCTGCAGGCCCAGTAGTGGCATTACTTTACAGCCCTGGTCACATATAGTGCACTTTACTATACTTATATGTACATTGGACATGCCTTTTGAGTAGGAGCCAATTTTACCATGTTTAGGGGAGAGAGAGCAAAATCACTTTAGCACTTGTCAGCAGTGGTAAAGTGTGCAGAGTCCTAAAATCAGCAAAAACTAGATCAGTAAAATAGAGGGAGGCAGGCAAATATTTGGGGGAAGACCACCCTACAGCTGTCAGTTCTAACAGTGTGGGTGTTGAAGCTCACCGCCTTTTGTGCCATTTCACTAACCACCCTGCCAGGAAGGAAGGTGACACCTCCTGCTCAAGCAGGCCTTTGTTTCTGACTCCTGAGAATGTTCCCACCTCCTGACAGGTGGTCAGATTCCTGTCTTGGTTTCAGCAGGCTGTCAGGCAGGGCACAGGAAAGGCTGTGGGGACCAAGTAGGCCATCTCTAAGGTAGCCACTTGGGTGCATGTCACATTAACTCCAATGTGGGTAACAAGTTTGATAAGACAAGTTGTATGATACCCAACATGACACTTTTCAGTGGGACCATAAAGGAGCTGTCAACCTCTGAATGTCCAGGTGCCAGACCATATTATCGTATGGCCCCCTGAACACCTATGGAAGTCCTTAATGGAAAGAGGCTACAATAGGGAAATAGAAGTTTGTACTTATATGTCCCCACTTTAAATACAATGCACCCTGCACTCAGGGGGCCTACCTTAGGGGTGAATGACATATATTAAAAATTTTGTTATGAACTTGCCACTCATGGTAGGGGCACAGTCATGTTTAGTCAGTTTGCACTGCTCATGCCGTCTGCGGTGGCAGGACTGCTATCATCTGTTTACTTAGGTCACTCAGGATGGCACAATCATTGCTTCAGTCCCTGATGACCCCTTAACCTTCTATGCCCTGGGTACCATTGGTACAATTTACCATGGACTTGTAAGAGGGTTAAAGTCCTTGACAACTGGGGTTACCAAGTTACATGTATCTTCTTTTAGGGAGAGAGTCATAAACATCAGCATTGGGGGAAAATGTGAGGGGTGACCATACAAAAATGACACTTTCCTGCAAGGGGTCATCCCCACCCAATGACTGTTGAAATCTACAATGTGGCACCTAACCCACAGCTCAGCAGAATCTTCTATAGACTTGTGGAAAATAGAAGAGAAGTGGACCTGCTGTCTGTGTCTTATGTCTAGACTAAAAAGATTGTCCCACTGGAACAAAACACTAAGAAGTAGTCTTCAAGGGTCAATTGGCTCACCTCTTGTGTGGCTACAGGGACACAGCAAGCTGCAAGAGACCTTTTTCCTGAACTGGCCACTGACCAATAGAAGCTGGAACTAAAATGGACTTAGTGATGTCTGCTAAAGTGACTCATGATCTTAACTTGCTCTCCTTGAGAACCTGGGAGCCTTGGAAGTGACCAAGAGGAGCTGCTTCAGAAACTTTGAAAAGTTTGAGCTTCCAAAAATTCTGGAGCATGAGCGGAACCTTATGGCAAAAATTGCACGATTTCAGATAGAGCTTCAGGCTTGTCCAGCTGGACAATTTTGGGAGGCTATTCAGCATTGAGAGAGGACTTTGATAAATATAGCTTGCATCTGTGGATCTGTGGTAAATTTGTAAAAACGAAGTCCACTGAGATGGGCCTGGGTGATAAGGCTCCACATAAAGTTTGTAGTGGGCTGGGGGCCCCATTCCCTGGGCATGATACATAAATGAATGGGGATAGGGATGTACGGCTTCCCTCCCCGAGCTTTAGGGAGGCCCCATCCTTCGTGCAGTTGCTCACCCCTGGCTTCATAAATGCACCTGAGACCCACCCCTGCGGACGAAATTTCAATTTTGGGGAATGGGATATGTGACCAAGTACTACTGCCCTCGGGACCTCCATCCCATTGGCCTACAACAGAGAAGGGTCCTGGGGACCCCCGCAGGACTGTATTGTTCCCTGTCCAGAGGAGTGCAAGCATGTATTATAAACTATATTCTCTGAACATACTCTCCAGTGCAGAGAACACAGCTCTGCCCTGGCCCAGGTGGGAGTGAGAAAATAGCTCCATTTTGATAAATGATAAGGTGCATCATTTAGAAATAACTACATTTTTGGTTTTAATTAGCATTACGAGTTAAGCAAAATAAAGGCTGAATACCACTGATGTGGCTTGTAGAGCTATAATTGCATGTGGGCTATGGCTTAAAGACAACACCTGTTCCAAAAATCTGTGGGGAAATCTTAATGTTCTGTTGTCAATACATTATCCATCAGTGGATATCTGGCCATACACCCATATTAAATAGCGGTAATACAGTCCCACATACAAATTCTACGTAGTGAGTACATTTATAAGGTATGCCTGTTTATTTCCAGAGCTTCACTGAAGAGTTTGAAGCACTCAAGATTGTTAAATAATGCAGAATGTGGGGTTTTGCTACTTAGAGGTGGTTTCTTCCACACTTCTATTGCAAGCATAGCTCTAAGATGGTATGGCACTGTGCCCTTCTCAGGAAGGTGTATAGAGTACATTAGTAAACTACGGAGAGTTATCCATAGGGCTTCACAGCAGGTGTATTTTCAGTGGCAAATGTATATCTGTCAAATTCTAGAATTAAAATTGCAGATCACGTGAAGTCTTTATGTTGGTAATCCCATAAAGGTGAATAGGAAAGTGTTCATAGATGTAATGTGTTGAAGAACTCCAAGCCACAAACCCTATAGGATTATGTCACAATGATTGCATGGCAGCATCATTGATGTAATTAATTATGTTGTCCATGATGTAATTTACTTGTTATGAGTGATGCAGTGTGTGAGCCATGGTTTTTGTGGTGGTAAGGAAGCCACAGAAACCATGGTGGTAGGCAGGGTCATTATCCCGCAGACAGTACAGTGACGGCCGCTGGGCTGGAGATTGCTTCCGGTCAGTGAAACAGCAGTAATACATGGATTTTGGCAATTGCAGCACTTTCTACCCACTTCCAAGGGCCCACAAATGATTAGCACCATTTGTCAGGGCAAGACGTGCAGGAAACAAAGACCAGGTGCTGTTGCAGGTTGTTTTGGAAGTCTTTTGTGTCTCTGAGACAGGAAGCCAGCCAACATGTCCTTGGAGTCATTCTGGGTTCAAGTGAGATGGGTTCAGCCCTTCCTCAGCATGGCAGAGGGCAGCAGGCACCAGAGCAGCACAGCAGAAAAGCAGTTCTTACAGAGCAGTAGTCCAGAGTGGCAGTCCTTGTAGCAGCATGGCAATTCTTCACAGGTCCACAAGTGTACTGAGTTGGTAGGTTCAGATGTCCACTACCCAGTTGTGGCTTTGAAGTTGGGGTGACTTCAAAGAAAAGGTCTTTAAAGTTTAAAGGCCTTTTAGTTACATAGCACCATGCCATGTGGGCTTCCTAGGTCCCACCTTAGGGGTGATTTATATGTAACAAAAGGAGTGTTCAAGGGGGGGTAAGAGGTTGTAAATGTCAATTTGAGATTGCAGTGTAAACTGCCCACACAGACTCTGCAATGGCAGGCCTGAGGCATGTTTAAGGGCTACCTGAGTGGTGCAGTTACACTAGTCACATTTAATTCACAGGCCCTGTAAATTAACTATGCTAACTTGATACATAATTCAAGCCATGTTTTAGGGGAGAACACAAGCACTTTAGAACCCATCAGCTGTGGTAAAGTCCTCAAAGTCCTAAGTCCAACAAAAGTAATTAGCAAACAGGCAAAAGTGTTTGGTGAATACCACCCTAAGGCTGAAAGGTCTAACACAGTGCATAACTATATTGTAATTTTATACTTTTGGTTTTCATTGAATTTCAGTGTTTTTTGGTCATAATCCCCCACCTCCCCTACTGAGCACCTCTTTTTGCCATGAGGCTGGGGTTGGGACACAGGGCCTGAGCTGAAAATAAATTTGAAAACATAAAATATAAAAGGTGAGGGTGAACACACCCTGACCCTAAGGGGCATGAGGATCCACCCTCTCGAATGATTGGCTACAACATGACAAACATGTTGTGGCATCCATTATGGAGTTCAGGGTCACTGTCACCACTAAATGCTTTGTAGTAAATGACAGGTTTTTAGGATCAGAAAAAGGAGGATATTCTAAGTGGTGATAGAATATTGCAGTTGCAATATAAATCATTTTTGGTGGTGCCATACTCATTTTAAGAATTGTAGTTAGATGTAAGTGACTTTACCCAAGGAAAGCTACTGATACTCTGATCACCACTGATGAACCACTTTTAAGAGGAAAATGCTTTTTCTCATGATTTTCTCATAGAGATTAAAGAAGGTAGTCCAGAAGCTAAAATGAGAACACTTTCTTTAAATTTACACTATCATTCTCTGCCATGTGTGAATTAAGTCTCACATTGTGAGTAAAAGATATACTTCCAACAGATGCCGCAGCCTGTTGAGTTCCCAGTGTTCTACTGCAGCCTTCCACATTGTTCTGATGAACAACTAGAGTGCTAACAATAAAATACTTTTTTATGATGTGTATGATAGACACATGGCAGATCTGAAGCCATCTTCATGTACTGAGTTGTAAAATTTAAAGCATTTCCTTAGAAATGAACAAAATGAGGGGGTGCATATTTATTGAAATTATGGTTAGTGCTTCTAGCAAGCTAAACTGAGGACACATTTTCCATTAGTTCTCAAATATATTTCTCATCCATGTCAGTAAAGCATTCTGGCATGCTGACTGAAATGTACTTTCAACACCATCAGCAGTCTGCCAACTAACTCATTAGTCTTTATTAAAAGAATGTGACACTCCCATAGCCATTTTGATAGACTCAAAGCAGTAAAATTTAAAGCATTTCCTTTGAAAATGAACAAAATGAGTGAGTTTGCCATAGAAAACATTGGTAGTTCTCAAGAAAGCTAAAATGAGGACAGGAGGGTGGCGGGGCAGTGGCAGCATAAAGAACCATGGAAATCAGGAGGGAGAGTGCAGGGGCACACACATGAACAACTGAAGGCAGGGTAGAGGGGGACAGGTCAGCAAGGTGACCACAGAGAGCAGGCTGGCATGGACTGTGGCAGCACAAAAGGCAGTAGGGAAGGGCCAGGGGCATGCACACTGAGAATGGGGGGCACAGAGTGGGGGCTGGTGCAAGGACACCAACTTCACAATGAAAGGCAGGTCAGAGGGGATAGAAGTACTCAGGTGTTGAAGAGAAGCTACCCAATAAGGGGGCAGGAAGAGCATGATGACCACAGAGGGCAGCCCAGCATTAGTAGGAAAAGCACAACAGACCACAAAGGTCTGAAGTGTGGGTGCAGGCACACACATATGGAGAACAGAGGGCAAGTATGAGGGTGGAGGGTTATGGCACCAAGCTGACTACGGAGGGCAAACTGGCATGGGCAGGGCCAGGAAGATGACCACGAAGAGCAGGGCACAAAGATGAATAACAGAAGGCAAGCTGGAGGGTACATGGCAGGGGCAGCACGCTGACTAATAGGGGCAGGACAGCATAGAGAGCGGCACAATCTGACAATGGGGGCAGAAGAGAGATAGCAGGGGCCTTCAGCCTGAGGACAGAGGCCAGACAGGAGGGGGCAGATGCAGGGAAGACACGCTGACCACAGAGGCTAGGCTGCTGTAGGGTGGCCACTGAAGGACCTTGCCCTCTGCACATGGCCAAAGGCTGTGTGCAAGTGGAGCATTGCCTGAAGATACTCAAAAACCGAAAAATGCACTAAAAAAAGTTAAACATACATTCTATGTAGGTATCGTAATATGATTTTCCCTTGCTTTAAACTCCCAGATATTCACTGAAAAACATACTTGAAACTGTTGTCATAGTTAGGTGCTGAAGTAGGATAAAAACTAATGTTTATTAATAAAAAACAACACTGACATTTACCAGTTATAGTTCACTGAACTGTAACTGACAAATTTCTGTGTTGTTTGCAGCTCCACCATGCACTGCTTATGGCCTCATGTATTATATTACTCATGGCATGTTAAATTACATCATTGATGACATTAGTAGACATCTAAAATGGAATAATTATTGTCAGCAAGACAAAGCATTTCTTCTATTTTCTATACTAAATGGACTGTGCACTATAATATACAACTATTTTCATGAATTACATTATCATTTGAAATAGGCGAGTGTAAAGTCAAACTGCATAGTTTTAATATGCAACCTTTGCAAAGTTTCATTGAAAGCATTGCAACTTTGCAAAGATTTTTACTGTGCCCATGTCTGTGAAAATTATGCTGCATATGAAGAAATGCAATAGCAAAATAAGATGTATTTCTGTTGTACTGGCAATTAGAAAACCTCTACCATAGGTACCAGTCTGGAGAGCAATAAAGTGAGACAATTGGAAAAAAGGTTATTGGAAGAAAGTTGGAAGTATGTCTGTGGTAGATGAGTTTTCATCATAGTTTCAAGCTTTTCTGGAAGCTGCAACTATTGAGGCTTCAATGTGGTACTTGCATATGCAAATTGCTGTGTTAAAAAAAAAGTGCCAGAGCAAGTGTCAGGAGGCAGCTGCAGCATGCGCCACCCAAAGCCATGACAGCACTTCCAATGACTTTTTCAAGACAACTGCTCACTACTGCAAGTGTGAAAATTCAGGCTATTTCAGGCCACCCAAATCTATAAGAATAGCTTGGGTGGCACATATTAGTCGACTCCAATGTATATTTAATTACTAAACAAGTGTTGTTGTTCTCATCACGAATTAGACAAACATTGCCACAATGTGGCACGCTATCATAAGTGTTGGCATTGACAATGTGCTGATGTGAGCATCAGAAATTACAGGCTCAAATTCAGCACTGTACTTATATAATTACGGACGTCTTTAAGAATATTCTGTGCATAGTCTCAAATGTGATGACTTAATATATGTCCATGTTTACTCTTGCTGCTTTTTGTGAAATATATTGCTGAAAAACCATGATTTTTCTTTGGAAATACCATAATTTAAGCTTCCATTGATCAAATAACTGCACATGCCCTACTTTACAGGAGTTATGGGCTGCTTCGGGATAATGGCTTGCATGCCAATATTGCATTCTGCAGTTATTTTCATAATGCATTTTTGCAGGAAAAAAATGGCACATGTTTGTTTTGGAATCAATGCCCAAAATCAGGGAAAACATGCATAAATAATGCACCAGTGCAGAGTTTCCATAATTATTCCTCATTCAGGAGCCCAAATCATGTAATGATGTGATAATATTGCACCCAGGAAATACAAGTGACCCCATCAGGAGTTACAAGTAATTCATAAAGAGTGAATGAAAGTGACACCTACAAAGTACATGGTGACTTTCCTGAAGTGTCCTTGTTCTAGACAGGATGTAAGAGAGAGACAAAGCAATAAAAGCTAATCAATTGCATGGACAAATCAGGTTTGAAATTCCTTATAAAAGGCAGAATGAGAGGATAGAGACATCATATACTGAGGTGATAATTGAATTGTGGAAATGGTTACGAAGTCCTGACAGCAGAGTGCAGAGGTCCAAAGCTAATTTACAACCAGAAGGTGGCAGTTATGATGATTCTAAGCAGGCAAGAAGGAGTGTAACACTAATAGCTTGATGGCCAGAATCTGCTACTAGTCTTGCAAACTGTGCAGGAAACTTGGGTACTAACTGCAAGGGCCTATACTGTCTACAAATTTGATCCCTGAGAATCACAGAAGGATCCTGGTAGCCATATTTGTAGGATTTGCAGTCAATCAATAACGTCTTGGATACGACCAAGGTAATGCCTTGGTGTTTCATATAAAGTTTCATGATCTACCCTGCTGGATTTGGGCACTGTAGGAATAATTTGCTTAAGGGCTGTCAGGGACAGATCTCTAAGTAGTCAACTTACTAAATTGCAGATTAAGGGTCAAGTATTGGTCAAAGGTTATCCCTAAATACCAGAGCTGTTGAATTGGGACTGGAGTCTTTCTCATTAAATGATGCCATCTGAAATCATACCAGGCAGATGTTGGGAGGATGAAAATGAGGATCTCGATTTCAAAAGTGTATAGCTTTATGTATGTGATGTGCATCCGGACTACAAAGTCTTTCATATAATTCAGAAATATGCATTGGAAGACTGAGGGGGTAAACACTGACTCAGTTGTGTGTCTTCTCCATAACAGTAGAATTGCAATCTTAAAAGCCTTATGAGTTGAGCCAGTGAACTCAAATAGATCCTAAAAAATATATAGCCAAGTGAGCAGCGCCGAGGAACCACACAAGGAGCTGAATAAGCAATGTATTGAAAGGAGAATAAAGTAACTGTTTGATCTCGGTCTATCAAGAAAGCAGTTACCCAAGACATTGCACTGTATCTCACCCTGCTTCTCTTAACTGAGAGGTAAGCATGGCATGTGGGAAATTGTGAAAAATGGCCAACAAGTACAATAAGACCAGCAAGGCCAGCCCCCAATAAAGGTATCTAAGGGTTTAATCTATGCAACCATCCGATTGGCTAATGATCACCTTACAGCTATATTTCCTAGCTCTTTGATCTCTTCTGAGAATAACATAGCCAGGCATCATGTAAATTACTAATTTGGGGTATAGGTCTCATGAAGCCAGGTTTGAAGTGGCAAGGAAAATGTTGAATGGACACTCCATAGAGATGTTGTGGGGTTTTAATTTTGGTTGCTCAAAGGCCTCAGATTAAAAATGATTCAAGTTAACATGGGATTTTTAGGAGTACATATCCAATAAAGATTGATCGGAGGGATGGGGAGTTTGTTGGCATTCATGACGTATGAGGGAGAGAGGTGGTCACAGGTAATTCCATGTCGACTGTAGGAGGTCATTCTCAGTTTCGTACCAGAATAACAGAAACATTTTTCTGAATTAACAATGGAGTTGCGGCATGGCAAGTGGTTTATGTGATCAGTATAGGACCAGTGCAAGGAGAGGATCATAGTGGTGCACCTTTGGTGCCCTCGGCCACACTGACTGCACCTCAAACAACTGAATGACTTTTACTGAGAATGTAAACTGTCATAGATTAGTACATGCAAAGCCTTAAACAAGTATAGAAAGTACACAGTGGGCCTCATTACAAATGTGTCAGTCTATAGACACCACACTCGCGGTGGAGGTCCGGACCACTGACAATGCGGTGGTCCAACTGCCACATTACAACAGTCAGACCTCCAGGGAACTGCCAGCTCGATCAGGATCTTGGATCCCAGCAGTCTGGTGGTGGTGGAGATCCAAATCTGCCAGGGCAGTGCTTCAAGCAGCGCTGCTCTAGGGATTATGACCTTGTTCTCCATCAGCGGTTTCAAGGAGGTAGCATCCCACGCAAAGGCTGGTGGAGAACAGGTGCAGGGGGCCCCCTTGTCAACACCATCACAATGTTCACTGTCTGATTTGCAGACACTAAACATTTTGAGGGTGCTAGTGCACCCTGAAGGCGACAGTATTGCTGCTGGCTCAATTAGGAGCCAAAGACAATGCGGTCGCCTATTTCCTGCTAGGCCACCAGGTGGAAACTTAGGTTTCCACGTGCCGACCTAGTAGGAAACCCATAATAGCTCCCACATGTAGTTTGCCACGTTGGCGGTGGCCATCCTGTCCGTCCGCTAAGTTCATAATGGGGCACAGTATCTCATATACGTTGTTTGTATTCAGTGTGAGTAACATCAATATTTGATGGTAAATTGTAGACTTTACTCAAAAAACAATGTGTTACAAACAACTTTTCCCTTTTTCAGCATAGTACTGATTTCATTATTACTGGGTATTTTCAATGTAAAATAACACTGCCATTTATCATATCTACAAGCCAGATGGTTGTTTCTCACTGAAGCTCATTAAAGCCTTCTTCTTGTGGGGCCATGTTTTATATGTTAAGGTGAATCCTACTGCTCCTAGCTTATGTTGCATGTGTAGTAAACCATTGTTGTGTAGGAGGGTATGTTCCCTGGGGGCACATGATCCTAAGTGATTATAGGCCTAATTACGAGTCTGGCAGTCTTATGAATGGTGGTGATCATACTGCTGCACTCCTGGCTGTCGACCGCCAGATTACGACCCTGACGGTTGGACCGCCAGAGCACCTCCACCACCTCCAGAATTATGGGTCGCGATGGGGTGGCGGTGGTCAGTCTTGGTCAGCCATGGTGGTGCTGAGTTCAGCGCCGCCAAACTGATCACAGCTCCTTTTTCTGCCAGCCTTTTCAGGACAGGGTTCCCATCATGAAAAGGCTGGCGGAAAGCCAGTGCTGGGGGCCAAGGGGGACCACTGCAGTGCCCATCCTCATGGCATGGGCAGTGCCAGCACCTCCCTGCCAGCACCCTCGGATTGCACACAGTTTGCTGGTGTGCCACCGCATTGGCCACGGCTTCCTTAAGGGAGCCGAGGCCAATGCTGTGATACTGTTTCTGTGGGTCTGGCTGGTGAATTCAACAAAATAAGATGTTTCTGCTGGTCAGCCCAGTGGAAACATCATAATACGACTAGGGAGAGTCCGCCGGTGTGGCAGCAGCCTCCTCCCTGCCACTTTAGCGGCTGCTCAGTCCAACCGACAAAGTCTGAAACAGGCCCTAAGTTACCATTGAGGGATGCACGTCCCAATGTTGGTCAAAAAGATTAAGGGACATCATGTGGCCTTCCCATGCTTAAAAAGGGAATGCTGGCAGAAAAATGAATGATAATGGCTTCTCTCACCTCCTGCCAGCTCACCCAACTGACCTGTACCAATCTGTCTGCAGAGCCTGTATGTACTGCTGCATCCTCACATCACCTTAATCTTTCCGCAGTTAGCTTTCTACTAACTTGCTGATCCGACCTTTCTGGACTTTCTATAGTGGGAAACATCTTTATCTCAAGCTGGATGCCAATAGACACTGCCATCCACTGAACTTTGTTGGCACTGCAACTTGCCTAGAACTGAACTAACCATTGTGATGTTCTTCTTGGATTTAAGGAGGCCTTACCTCATGAACGTGGTTGAAAATTCTGCTTTATTTTGGGAATTAAACTTGCTTTTCTTACTACCTGAGATCTTTTACTGCTGCAGTGATACTGTGATGAGCTCCTTGGAATTTATGAGATTGTAGCATTATCTCCACCCTTGCAATAATACATCTCTGTATGGACCAGGGTCTCTGTGCATGCAAATAGTGATCTGCTAAAGTTCCTTTTATGTCTCAGGAGGCTTGGTTTCTCCCTGAACATATTGTTTGGTGTATTTTTTGGTATTTGGACAAAATATTGAATCAAAAATATTGAGTCACAGAAATATAGATTTTTTATTATTGTGAAAAATAAAATTGTGTCACAGAAATATTGATATTTTAATATTGTGAAACATAATTATCGTGATACAGAAATATCCTTGACCAAAATATACATTGTTAGGTAAGTAAATAGTTTTCAATAATATATGTGTTGTTCATATCTTTTTCAATAATATTGTGCTGTTAGTAAAGTTAAAACTAATTTTAATTATCTTTATGTGTTTTGGTCATATTTTAGTTGTATATTGTTTGCATAATTGTTGTTAATATTTATAAATTTAGTTTGTTATTTCAAGTTATTTAAAATTTATTTTAATAGTTAATAGTAACTTATAGTGTTGTTGCAGGTTGTGAGGATTGCAGGGGTAAATGTTTGGACCAATAATTAGGTACATTTAATTAATAATTACAATTTAACTATTATTAATGAATTATTAAATTGACAATTAATTGCATAAATTGTGTAATTATTATATTTTTTAAGGTATATTTTTGGTGCAGGTTGTTGGGTTTGTAGGGGTATAAAGTGGGAAGTCAAGTAATAATTAATTATAAATTAACTGTAAATTTCTATTAAAATATTTAATTGCATTTTAAATATGTCAGTTTTTTATAATTGTTTTTTTTTCATGTTATATAATATTTGTAGGTTGTTAGGTTTGCAGAAGTATAGGGTGGGAAGATATTAAATGAAGTGATTATTATTTAATTTTTAATTGCTAATTACATATGAAATTTGAGTTATTATAATTATGTATTTAATATTTTTGGTGTGGGTTGTAGAGTTTGTAGGGGTTTAGTGTGGGAAGTTAAATAATACGTATCAAATAGTTATTAATTGTTATTAAATATTTAATTGAGTAATAATTATGTTACTTGTATAATAAGTATATTTTTAATGTTATATAGTAGTTGTTGGTTGTGTTTGGAAGGTAATAGGAAGTTATTTGAGTAATAATTAAGCAGCACAATATTTCTCGCCTCAATATTATATCCCTGATCAGTATTTTTTATCAGGGAAAAAAATAATCTCATTTTTTTACACAGCTTTAGCCTATTGCTTCCCAAATGTATCATGGATTGATCTTTTAAGACTTGCTGCACTTTTCTCTAGCTAATAATGCCTATTTCCTTGTACTCTGTGCAAATATTTACAGCCCTCTCTTTCATCTGCATTTATTGCAGAAGTATAACTGGATTGTCTTATTCAGCTCTCCTGTCCCACATCATCCCTGATCACTCTGGAACTGGGGGTCCTTTTACCATATTGGTGCCAAGGCTAAATTAATTATTTCCTTGTTGAGATAGAGTAGGTCACTGAGCTGAGTTCCCTCTTACCCCAAACTTCGATTGGTCTGTTCTAGACTGCTTCACTGTCTGCACTGCTTCAACTTAATCTTGATGAAACTTCTTGCTGTGGTGATAAGCAGTCTGAAACTGTTTGATATTGATGCCTATCTCTCATGCTCTAGATAACTGTTGTTCATCAAAGCACTTTCCTTCGGCCACCGCTATTGTGCAATGGCATCTAGGAGGCCAACATTATGGCAATTATCATCTTTTCTTTTTGCCTTTGTTGCCCTAAGTGGGAAGGGTGTGCCCAGATATGGGTCCTGTGCTCACTGCGTCACTAGATTCAAGCTAGCCTGGCTGATGAAAGGTGATACCCTAAAACCAGTTCTAGGATGCTTCTTTTCGGTCTAGGGAGGATCTGGCTTGGCAGTTTGGGCTGGACTGTTCCCATGGGCAACAGGGTCAAGACTGATTTGCATATGGCTGGATTCAAACTGGGGTGGCATGGTGAGAAAAACAAACTATGGATTGAACCCAGATCTTTGTGACTGGGGGTGAATGTTTGCATTGTTCAGCATTCCGTCCATCATTTGTAATTTTTGCAATGATCATGTCAACTTCAGCAATACGAATGTAGGTTGCCTTGATGAATGTATGTACCTTAGATTTATTTTAAAAAATTCAATCAGTGGGCTTGGACATTGTATCCTTAAAGAAATTACTCAATTCTGTTGAAAGAAGACTCAGTTAATTGGAAGAAAGTCTGATTGAGATTCCAAACCGGTACATAGTGCATAGACAATATTTTGAGATGGAAGATAGATTGTGGACAGATACTTTCTGTTTCAGGGGTATTCCTGGGAAAGCAAATGGAGATGACACGAGGGGGCATATTTATTAGCCCGTAGTGCCACCGAAGTGTCACTTTTTGTGATGCACCGGTGGTGCAAAGTCCTGCACTGTATTTACAAGGTGGCGTTAAGCCACTGTTTGTGACTTAACGCCACCTTGTAAATACGGCTCCTTCACACGCAGCCCTTTGGGTGGAAGGGGAATGCAATGGGTATTGCTGTTGGCGTGCCACAGCAACACCCATTGCGTTCTTATGCAGCCTCAGATTTATGAGTTTTCATAAACCTGAGGCAGTGCCAAAATCTAACGCTACCCCTGAGGTGGGGTTAGCAAAGCACAACAAGGAGAAATACTTTTATTCCTTCTCGTTTTTTGCCTTTTCTATGTGTGCTGCATTCTGCAGCACACATAGAAAGAGCAAAATTCCAGACATGATTGTTTATGAACAGGAAGGCGTCCCTTCCTGCACATAAACAATCATTTCAAAATGACATTTTTTGGCACTTCTGTGTGTGCTGCATTCTGCAACACACACAGAAGTGCCAAATCGCCATTAGTGATTGTTTAGATGCAGGGCGAGACACCTTCCCGCACATAAACAATCAAACCCCTCAACACAGACATCCTTGCATGATGGTGCAAGGATGCCTGCATTGCTGCTAGGCAGCTCAATTAAGTGCCAGCCGAGGGGTGCACCGTACTCAATTAAATATGGCGCATCCCTGCCTTGTGAAAATGATGGAGCGCGGCACTATCAATTTTGGCGCAGGGTCATGCTCCGTCATTTTCAGTTAAATATGGGCCTAGGTTTCTTGCAAAAACACCTTTCTCACACATTGGCACTAGAACTGCCACCTCCAGGTTAATTCTGGAGGGTCCACAAGAGTAGTAGGCATACATTAAATATGACCAGTGTTAGAAATAGGATCATTGGTTGGCAGTCAGGCAAGGACCCTCAATCTATTCAAGGTAAGTCACACATAATCCAAATTATCCTGTGCCCACCATCTGGTAGCTTGTTACTGACCGGTCAGGCTTAACGTAGGAGGCAATGTGTAAAGTATTTGTGCAATAAATCATACAATAACAACACCATATAGCACCACAAAAATACACCACACAGTCTTTAGAAAAATATATAATATTTACCTGATAAGATGCAGGTCAACACAATGAAAATGCAATAAGTATATGTTGAGATATCACTGAAAAGTGATATAAAGTGCCTTAACTCTTTGAAAAACAAGTAAGTGTCTCTTAAAAACAATAAAGGTCTCTTGCAAGCGCAAAGTACCTGGTTTGCGTTCAAAATCTCCGCAAGGGACCACAGTGGAGGCGATGCGTGGAAACGGGGGGATGTGTGTTGGTTTCGCCCCTTTGCACACTGACTTGCATCGTTATTTTCCATGCAGGGAAAGGCTTTGCGTCAATTTCTGGCATGTGGACTTGGTTCTTCTTCGGGTTGCGGGGTTTTCTGGCACCCTGGGGATGGTGCGTGGAATCCCGGGCTTGCGGAGCAAAGTCACAAGCGGTGCGTCGATCCAGTGAGCATTGCGTGGAAATTTCTCCTGCATGGCAGGCGCTGTGTCGATTCCTCTCTGGAAGTTGGGCTGCGTCGATCCGGTGTGTCGTAGTTCCAGTCGCAACGCAGGCGCTGCATCGATCTTCTCCTTGCGAATTCGGGCTGCGTCGTTCGCATTCGGCAGGCAGTGAATTTCTCACTGCGGGGCAGACTGTGCGTAAAATGTTTGCCACACAAGGAGTCCAGTTGCATGACTAAAGTCTTTTTGGTCCCGAGACTTCAGGGAACAGGAGGTAAGCTCTATCCAAGCCCTTGGAGAGCACTTCTCAGCACAGCAAGAGAACAGGAAGGCAGCAGGGCAACAGCAAGGCAGCAGTCCTTCTCAGAAAAGCAGTCCCAGTGAGTCCTTTGCGCATCTACGCAGTTCCTCTTGGCAGGTCTGGTTCATGGATTCTTCACCAGCAGGTTTCTTGACCAGAAGTGTTTGTGAGGTAGAGTGTCTACTCCAAGAATTGTCTAAAGTCTGGTTTGGGGTGCTCTTCTTATACCCATTTTGGCCTTTGAAGTAGGCATACCTCAAAGGAAAGTCTTGCTTGTTTGTGAAATCCTGCCTTGCCCAGGCAAGGCATCAGACACACACCAGGGTGTTGGAGACTGCATTGTGTGAGGGCAGGCACGGCCCTTTCAGGTGGGAGTGACCACTCCTCCTCTCCCTCCTAGCACATGTGGCTCATCAGGATATGAAGGCTACACCCCAGCCCCCTTTGTGTCACTGTCTGAAGAGAGGTGAAAACAGCCCAATTGTCAAACTAACCCAGACAGGGAATCCACAAACAGGCAGAGTCACAAAAATGGTTCAAGCAAGAAAATGCCCACTTTCTAAAAGTGGCATTTTCAGACACTCAATCTCAAAACCAACTTTACTAAAAGATGTATTGTTAAATTGTGTTTTCAGAGGTCCCAAACTCCAAATGTCTATCTGCTCCCAAAGGGAATCTACACTTTAATCATGTTTAAAAGCAGCCCCCAGGTTAACCTATGAGAGAGATAGGGCTTGCAGCAGTATTTCACTTTTAGGACATATAAAACACATTAGTATACGTCCTACCTTAACAATACACTTTGCGCTGCCCATAGGGCTACGTAGGGCCTACCTTAGGGGTGTTTTATATGCAGGAAAATGGAAGGGTTAGGCCTGGCAAGAAGGTACACTTGCCAAGTCGAATTTGCAGTTTAAAACTGCACACACAGACAATGCAGTGGTAGGTCTGAGACATGAGTACAGTGTTACTTATGTGGGTGGCACAACCAGTGCTGCAGGCCTACTAGTAGCATTTGATTTGCAGTCCCTGGGAACCTCTAGTGCACTGTGCTAGGGACTTACTAATAAATCAAATATGCCACTCATGGATAAACCAACCAACAGTACAATTTACACAGAAATCACATGCACTTTAGCACTGGTTAGGAGTGGTAAAGTGCTCAGAGTTCTAAAGCCAACAAAAACAGGTCAGGAAAAATAAGAGGAATGAGAAAAAAGTTTGGGGATGACACTGCAAAAAGGGCCAGATCCAACAACCGGTCCCCACAATTCCACTAACAGCCAGACCAGACATGCTACAGGACATTTTTGCTTCAGATTAGACCTAGAAATATGAAAGTAAATTTCTCATTCAACACAAACTTGTGAAATGAGAAGTTTTGTCCCTCTCTCTTAAACATAGGAAACTGCACATTACATTTAATTGCGCTGACGCTGCTATTATGCTTATCATTATAGACAGCAAATCCAAGGAAAAATCTGATGTTGAGAATTGGTATTGCTTCCTTTACTCCAGAAAAGTGAAATTCTATTAACAAAGTTATCCTACAACCAAGTCATCCACCTCTCACAGACTACTGAGGACAAAGAATGTTTGGTGAATTTAGCTGCTAGAGAAAGTGAAGTGATTCATTCCCCTCTAAAAAATAAGATGTGTCATTTAGCCACCTGCCACAGTGTCTGAGTGCCAAGCTGCCATATGCCTTATTGTTACAACTTGTACCACATAAATAATTTGACATTCCAATACTACATTGTCAGAACAGCATGTTTTTCTAGTTCGGAATCTCTATGACACCAGTCAACATGGTTGCAATCTATGTTTTAATCTCTACACAAGGCCCCACTATCTAGGCCTTTATTACTGATCATTGTCAGACACTTCATACCTTCTAGGAATAATAGGTTGTCCTCTTTTGCATTTCTCCCAATTCCAATAACATTGATCACACTCACTAGAATGGGATTCAATCACTTCCTCGTGGCCCACCCTCCTCTCATTATCTTATGATGCCCACCATTCCATTGGACCAACCCATGC
Organism: Pleurodeles waltl; assembly: GCF_031143425.1. NCBI lineage: Eukaryota > Metazoa > Chordata > Amphibia > Caudata > Salamandridae > Pleurodeles > Pleurodeles waltl. The sequence continues at coordinate 922,071,257 of NC_090447.1, forward strand.
TGTTACATACAAAGGTGAGTACTCTCTTTCCCCTTCCTGCTCCCCTTTCTAGTAGTCAAAAAAACTATACTTCCACCACCAAGATTGATGGCCTTCCTATTGGAAGAAAATCCCACTGGTTAAAGATGTTTTCAAATTACATCAAGTAAAGTGTGCCCATTTTACTTTGTTTCTCCCTTCAATCATTTTCCATCTTATACACCAGTTTACAACACTTACTGATTGCCTGACTCTTGTGCATTTTCCTCCCCCCATCACTGTCAGTATGAAATCTCATATACAATTTCCACTAGCAATCCAATTTCATTATCTTTGTGGTCCACCCACTAAAGTCTCCTCTTATAGATTTCCTGCTGATGCCCTGGAGTCACTGCCCTACCTATCACTATATAAGTACCATGCATATTCAGGGAATACAGATGTCTTTGAATGTGATGTTCTGAAACATTATTGGTCTCCTCCACTATGTAAAACATAAATATATCCTCAAATACATTGTAGGAAAGTCCTCCTTTTTTGCCTGATCACCCCCACTCTTTTTGGATAGGTACTGGTGGTTACTGACTCTTGGCTGTGCCCTGGGTACTGCTAACCAGTCCCAGGGCCTGTGCTCTGTGTAAAATGGATATGCAAATTAGGCTAATTATAATTGGCTAAGTTAACCTACCTATAAGTCCCTAGTATATGGTAGGGCATGTAGGTTTAGGGACCACAGCATAGGTGGTGCACACCTAGGTGCACTGCTGAGGTGCCCAGTGTCATTTTAAAAGCAAGCCTGCCTTGCTGGCTGCTTTTAAATTAAAGTTATATGCAAATTCGACTTTGGAATTAAAGGTACTTCCAAAGTCTTAAACTACCTTATTTTTACATATAAGTCACCCCTAAGGTGTGCCCTATGTGCCCCTAGGGCTGGGTGCCATGTAACTATAAGCAGGGATTTTATAAAAATAGATTTATAAGTCCTGGTGAGGTAAAAACAGCTAAATTCGTTTTTCCCTCATTGAAGTAAATGGCCTTCATAGGCTAAAATGGGCAGACTTTATTTTAAATGTTAAAGTCTCCTTCAATGTTACATACCAAGAATGTGGTATCAAATTAATTGTTGTAATAAATCCCACAACTTCCAGTTGTTGGATTTAATATAACTTGTTCAGGTAAAAAGTTTAGACTTTACCTAAAAAGTTGCCAATTTCAGCTCTGCATTGTTTTTGCTGCTGTGCTCTGATTGGCCAGCCTGCAGCAGCTTCTGCCAGGCTGCCTTGATGAGGTGTGAAGTGGCCTGGCTTCACACAAAGGAATGTGCTTGGGGGAGAGAATCTCCCCTCAGCAGATGGTGAGGCAGGAAGGGGGAGTGCTGCCAAACTGGTCTTCAAAGGCAGAGAAGGACATCTGGAGCACCCAGCAACACCCCCACATCCTGCAACCCCAGACAATTAGGTGCCCCCTTGATTAGATTAGGAGAGGGCAGGAGAGGGATGTGTTTATGATTTTTAGCCACACCAGTGGGTGGGCTCAGCCAGATGTAACCTCCAAAAATCAGATTCATCCATGTTGGATTTTTAGAGACTGCTGCCTTCTGGGATGGATTTTTGCCACACTTCCCAGGAAGTGGTCATCACAGGGGGACGACCCTGTCCCTGATTGGAGAACCAGGGCCCCCCTGCTTTTCACCCAGGAGCAAGGATAAAACTGGCAGACCTGCCCCCACACCTCAGATCCCCACCAAATTTCAAGAAGAAGGAACTAAAGGAGAAGAAGGACTGCCCTGCTGGACCCCTGGCCTGCACCTGGAACCTGCACTCAGAAGGACTGCACCAGCTGCACACTTGGGCTTCACCACAAGAAGGACTTTGCCTGGCTTCAACTGGTTCAAGGAGGGACTCCCTGTTTGCTACAGGTGAAAAATTGCTATCCAGAGTCCCCCTGCAGCAACTCCTGAAAAGTGACCAGCTGACCACTGTCCAGTGGCCAAAAAGGAGTTTGCGCCAGGTGCATTCTGGGAGTTGAAGTCTGCACCCCCTAAGGACCATCACAGAACTTCTGGACCCTTGGGGTGAGCTGTGGACCCCAAAAGAACCTTAAAAGAACATCTGGGTGAAGCCCCAGAAGTTTGGAGAAGATTTGAAAAATTTTGTAAAAAAGCTCCAGAGAGGGACCGACCCGCCGCGGAAATTCTAGCCGGCTTGCCTCAACCGCGACCCGGCCTGACTTCTTGGTTCGTCCCGGTAAAGAAAAACATCCGAAAAAGAGACTAAGTCCGAAGGTAAAAAGTTGACCGGGACCTCCCAGCCATTGTATCCGAGAAGGGCTCCACGGACGTCGGATCAAGATCCAGGTTTACCCCGGTCGAAGGATTTTCATCTCGAAAAAACGACTAAGTCCGAAGGTAAAAATCACCACCGAGGAAACCCACTTTGCGTATCCGGACAAGGGCTCCAGGAGGTCGGATTCAACTGTCAGGTTCGTCCCGGTGAAGAAAAACTTCAAAAAAGAGACTAAGTCAGAAGGTAACTTTTTAACCGAGGCCTCCCGCGACTTGTAGCCGAGCAGGGCTCCATCGCGGTCGGCCTGAAACTTTGACTTTGCCCCGGTCCTGGTGCAACCAGATGACCCGATTGGCGCTTTTTGTTTCTAAGCGCTAGAAAAATAATAATACTTTAAAAATTCATATCTGCGGTTCCCCTGAACCGATTTTAATCGTTTCTGTGTCATTTTAAAGATAAAAATATAAACTATTGTTATAAATTGGTTTTGGATTTTTAAACTGTTTCCTGTGTTTTATTTAAATACTGTTTTGTGATATTTGAATGTTTTACACACTGTCTCCTAAGTTAAGCCTTGACGCTTGTTGCCAAGCTACCTAGGGTTGAGCTGGGATTAATTTACTGAGACCTAACTGTACCTAGGTGGAGGTTAGTGGCTTGTTGCTAGGTGTAGGTACCTACCTGCCCTTACCAATAACCCATTTTCCAACATACATAGTTTCAAAATGGACTGGTTTTACTCTCCCTCAGGAAACTCATCTGTCTTTCCAGATTCTGAAAAGCTGAAAAGAGACTAGCTCTGTATGGTAATCATTCTACTTTTTCATCTTTATCCATAAAAAAAAAAAAAATCTGAAGCTTACATGTTTTATGTGTTCTACATCTATCTTGAACTCCTCTACTGTTGTTTTTATCTGTTTGATTTCATGAATGTGAATGAATGAACGAATTACCCAGTGAAGCACAACTTTCACCGTACAAGAGCATCTTGGCAATGAATAAACTGAGGGCCTCATGAGTTTGGTGGTCAGACGGTAAGACTGCTGCAGTGGTAGCCCCCAAAAGACTGCCTTTTACCGGTCATACAGACTGCTATGTTATGAGCTACATAGCCAAACCTGCCAAAAGACAGACAGATTCCCAACACCAACAGTACTTTGGAGGGCGCGAAAGAGGTGGTCCCACCACCAGCACCGCCAGCCCGCAAAAAAATCACCAAACCTATTACGGCCCAAATATCACGATAGTGGTTCTTCCATGGTGGAACACCAATGGCGGTGCAAACTGTGGCGGTGCAAACTGTAGCGGTCAACGGTCACCACAGTAATACATCACACCGCTTTGGATAATTTTAAAACCCGACACTTGACACACATTCACACATCCAAAACACCTAGACACTGTAGTATGAAACACACTCCTTCACACCGCACAATCCTTTGCAACCAGAGCGCCATACACAGCTCCAAAAAAGCAGCAAATACATATCAGTATCCATAGATTAGGCACACCTACACACTTTACCCTGCACACATCATGCACTTGCACAACATACCCAACACAACAAGAAGTACCTCACACATTAGAAACCACCAGTCATCCAGTCACATCACAGCACCCACACATCATCACCAATTTGATTTCCTTTTTTTTTTTTTTACATCCTTCTTTCTTGCCCACCATTTCCATGACCACACATAAACATCCCCATTTATCAGATGATGAATTGAGGGTCATGGTGGACAAAATCATCAGAGTAGAGCCACGCCTATTTGGAGCACAAGTCCAACAAAAATTAATCACTAGGAAAATGGAGATATGGCAAAGAATAGTCGATAGAGTTGAATCTGTTGGCAACTATCCATGCACAAAAGAGGACATCACCTCCTCCCCCACAGTTCACATCATGGGAGGAGAAGGTCTTGGACATCCTGCATCCGGAGTGCTTTAAAGGGATACCTGGGGGAGTGGAGTCAAGTGAGTCACAACACCTGTGATGTCACCCTAAACTTTTGTCTTGCATGATCACTGTTCACCTTTTGATATCTGTTGGAAAATGGCCTCTCTGAAGGGTCACCCCAAACTTTTTGCCTTCCTCCTCTTTGTTTTCTGACCTCATTTCTGTTGGCTTTAGGACTCTGGATACTTTACCGCTGCTAACTAGTACTAAAGTACATGTGCTCTCTCCTTAAAAAACATGATAACATTGACTCATAGCCAATTGGCATATTTAATTTACTTGTAAGTCCTTGGTAAAGTACCCTACATGTGCCCTGGGCCTATAAATTAAATGCTACTAGTAGACCTGCAGCACTGATTGTGCCACCCACATAAGTAGCCCATTAACCATGTCTCAGGCCTGCCATTGCAAGGCCTGGGTGTGCCAACCCTTAAACTCCCTTTTTCTACATGTAAGTCACCCGTGAAGTAGGTCCTAGGTAACTCATAGGGCAGGGTGCTACGTGGGTAAAAGGCAGGGCATGTACGTATGTGTTTTACATGTCTTAGTAGTGAAAACCTCATGAATTTATTTTCCACTACTGCGAGGCCTGCTCCTCTCATTGACTAGCATTAGAATTGCCCTCATATACTCTTAAATGGTAGATTCTGATCTGGAAGGAGTAGCCATATCTTGTTTGGTATTGTGAGAATGGTATTAGAAAATCCTACTTACCGGTGAAGTTCGATTTAATATTACTATTTTAGAAATTGCACTTTTAGAAAATGGGTATTTCTCTGTACTGACTGCCATCTGTGCCTCACAGTATGTCTCCAATCCACTTCTGGTCTGTGCTGGTGGCCATCTCCCCTTGTGCATTCCACACAGACAACCATAAACACAGGACACTCAATCACATCTGCATTCATCTGCTTACTGAATGGGTCTCCGTTGGCAGGAAGGGTGGAGGGTCTCTCTCTTATCTTTCAAAGGTCAGTGCCCTGCCCTCACACAAAGGACTGATAACCCTCCACAGGGACCCTGGCAGACAGGACTGGGCTAAATGGGGAACTAGTGCACTTCAAAACCACTCTTTCAGGTTTCCCCCACTTCAAAGCCATTTTTGGGGTATGTAAACTGGGTCTCTGACCCCACCAAACCAGACACTTCTGGACCTACACCAGCACCCTGTCAGGGGAACTGCCTGGCTGCTCAAAGGACTCATCTGGACTGCTGTGCTGAGAAGGACTGCTGCACTGCTTTTTGCCCTGCTGGCCTCTAACTCTGCTTACAGGACTCTGCTTTGTGTCCTGAAGTGCTCTCCAAGGGCTTGGATTGAGCTTACCTCCTCTTTCTGACGTGTCAAGGCCAACAAAGACTTCACCACTTCAAGAAAATACTTGGGTGTCAAAAATCGACAGAACGCCTGCAGAAATCGATGCAAAGTCTGCATCACTGCTGATAAATCACTGTACTGACGACCGGAATGACGCAGCACTGATATCCCGAGTGGAAATTCGACACAGCGCCTGCTTTGTGATGGAAAATTCGACACTTCACCTACCAGATCTTCTTGTAGCATGTCAAGAATTTTCAATGCATCGTCTCTGGGTGTCAAAATATCCCCGCATCACAGTGAGGAACCAAGGCACTGCACCTGAAAAATGACGCAACCCCTTGCAGCGTGGAAAGAAAAGATGCATCATCTGTGCTGCGCTGGAAAATCTGAGGCAACATCTTATTTTTCCACACATCTCTTCTGCGGTCCCCATGCGTCATTATTTTTAGTGCACCCCAGGTACTGTGTGTAACAAAGAAAGAACTATTGATTTCTGAGGTTTGAGACTATTTTAAAACTTTTAAAAGTGATATTTCAACTTGTCCTTATTGGATCTTTGTTGCTTTGATCTTATTTTATACAGATAAATATTATCTATTTTTCTAAACCTGTGTGGTGTATTTATGTGGTGATTTCACTTTGTTACTATATGATTTATTATATAACACTTTACACATAGTCTTCTAATTTAATTTGGATTGTGTTGTGATTTACCCTGACTAGGATTGCTGTCCCTGTTTGGACAAGGTTGTATGCCTCTGCCAACTAGAGACCCCATTTCTAACAACATCTTAACTGCCAAACCACTTACCACCCCTGTGCCCAAATGTCCAAATACCCCTCTCTGCCATTTCACATGTCAACTAAGCTCACCTGGGGCCCCAGTGTCTGTGTATGGCATGGGTAGTATAGTGACTGATAACACTACAACTCCGAGCAGGCACTGCTTCACCATTAAGAAAACCAGAACAGTGTAATATAAAAAAAATTGCTTTGCATGTGAAAGTAGCAAACAATTCAACACACCTGAATGTTCAATAATCGTACAGTCTATTTTAATGACATAAAGCTTTGTTCCCTGCTAAACTTGCCTTTAAGTATCCATTCAAACAATGTAATGTACTCACCTGGGGGGTACACATTTATAGGAAGATTGATGTACTTGGTGTATACCCATACTCGCATACTGTTGACCATCTCTGTATCCATTGTACATTGTGCAGCTGTTAGTCGACTCAATGATGCCATGCACCTAATTCAGAGATCACTTTAAAATGTGAAGTCATTTAGCAGACAAGATATGAGTCTGTGAACAGACATCTAACCACCAAGATTCTTCAACATATTTTAGCAAGGTGTATGATATAGGAAACCTCTGTTTCTCCTATAGCTCTAACCCAGATTTGGAAGCAGGTGTCAATGACATATCATGGGATCAAGTAAAGGCTTTGTATGCATTTCACATAGCATTTCTACCGGTCACAGATTTATGTCACTTGTTACATAATTGTTTTTAGCAACTGTAGGAGGCTGGCCTGGCTTATAGTGGGTACCTGATGGTACTTACACCTTGTGCCAGGTCCAGTTATCCCTTATTAGTAGATTAGTAATGTTCTAGCAGCTTAGGCTGATAGAGGTAGCTATAGCAGAGCAGCTTAGGCTGAACTAGGAGACATGCAAAGCTCCTACTATACCACTTGTATCATATAGCACGATATCATTAGAATCTCAATACTCAGGGTTACTAAAAATAAAGGTAATTTTTTTTGTGATAATGTGCCAAAAGTATCTCAGAGGTTATACTCCATTAGGAGGTAAGTAGACTACACAAAAAATCAACATCAGGTAAGTAACAGTTAGAAAAGGAGTGCAGACACTGTAGAATACAATAGGATTCAATAGGCCTAGGGGCAACACAAACCATATACTAAGAAAGTGAAATGCAAACCACTTAGGGATGCTTGGCTTAGTGTAGTGTGTAGAGGGTCGTTGGGAGTGTAAGAATACACTAAGGCCCATATTTATATTCATTTAGCGCCACATTTTTGCCACTTTTTGACACAAAAACGGCACAAACTTACAAAATACAATTGTATTTTGTACGTTTGTGCCGCTTTTGCATAAAAAAATGGCGCAAATGCGGTGCTAAAAAATTATAAATATGGGCCCAAGGGTGTCTAAGATACCCCACCCCAAGAACCTAAAAAGTAGGAGTAAAGTGACCCTACTTCCCCAGAAACCCACTAAAGTCGTGATAGGAGATTCTGCAAAGACCACAAATGGCTGCAAAGCACTGAAGACGGATTCCTGGATCTGAGGACCTGTAAAGGAAGGGGACTAAGTCAAAGAGTCACATAAGTGTCCAGGGGGGCAAGAGCCCACTAAACCCCACATGAAGGTGCAAAATGGCTGACTCCGGGTGGAAGAAGCTGAAGATTCTGCAACAACGGAAGATGCCAGGAACTTCTCCTTTCCACAGAAGATGTCCAACGGAATGCTGGAGGATGCAGAGTTGTGTACTTGCAGAAAGACTGCAAGCAAGCCCTGCTAGCTGCAAAGGTTGCGGGTGAAGAAAATGGGTGCTTCCCGGGCCCAGGAAGGACCAGGAGGTCGCCAATTGGAAGAGGAGACAGAGGGGGCCCTCAGCAATACAGAGAGCCCCAACACAAGAAGGCAGCACCCACAGAAGTACTTAAACATGGGTTCAAGAAAACTAAGCATGGCGGTAATCTCAACACTACAAAGGAGGGTCCCATTAAGCCGGTGGTCAACTAAGCAAGTTGAGCAATGCAGGACAAAGTGCTGGGGACCTGGTCTGTGCTGTGCACAAAGGATTCCTTGCAAAAGTGCACAGAACCCCTAGCAGCTGCAATTCAGGCAGTACACAGGATTACTGTCTGCCGAGGGGAAGCAAAGGACTTACCTCTACCAACTTTGGACAGATGGACGACTGGACTGTCGGGGTCACTTGGATCCAGCTCCTGTGTTAGAGGGACCACACTCATCACAATGAGAGGGGACCCAGAGGACCAGTGAAGAAGAAATTTGGTGCCTGCATTAGCAGGGGGAAGATTCCGTCAGCCCACAGGAGATTTCTTCTTGGCTTCTAGTGCAGGGTGAAGGCAGACACCCCCAGAGCATGCACCATCAGGAAACAATCGAGAAAGCTGGCAAGATTAGGCGCTACAATGTCGCTGTTAGTCTTCTTGCCACTTTGTTGTAGTTTTGCAGGCGTCCTGGAGCAGTCAGCAGTCGATCCTTGGCAGAAGTCAGAGAGGGAGATGCAGAGGAACTCTGATGAGCTCTTGCATTCGTTATCTAAAGAGAAGCCCACAGGAGAGACCCTAAATATCCCTCAGAGGAGGAGTGGCCACCTAGTCAGGTAAGCACCTATCAGGAGGGATCTCTGACATCACCTGCTGGAACTGGCCACACAGAGGCCTCCATTGTGCCCTCACACCTCCGGATTCATGATGACAGAGGTCTGGGACACACTGGAGGAGCTCTGGGCACCACCCTTGAGGTGGTGATGGACAGGGGAGTGGTCACTCCCCTTTCCTTTGTCCAGTTTTGCGCCAGAGCAGGGCTGGGGCTTCCCTGAACCGGTGTAGACTGGTTTATGCAAGGAGGGCACCATCTGTGCCCTTTATAGCATTTCCAGAGGCCAGGAGAGGCTACTCCTCTCAGGCCCTTAAAACCTATTTCCAAAGGGAGAGGGTGTAACACCCTCTCTCAGAGGAAATCCTTTGTTCTGCCTTCCTGGGACTGGGCTACCCAGACCACAAGAGGGAAGAAGTCTGTCTGTGGGTTGGCAGCAGCAGTAGCTGCAGTGAAAACCCCAGAGAGCTGGTTTGGCGGTACCCGGGGTCCATGATGGAGCCCCGGGGTTACATGGGATTGGCACCCCAATACCAGATTTGGCCTGAGGGGACAATTCCATGATCTTAGATATGTTACATGGCCATATTTGGAATTACCATTGTGAAGTTACATGTAGGTATTGACCTATATGTAGTGCACAAGTGTAATGGTGTCCCGCACTCACAAAGTTCGGTGAAATTGTCCTGAACTATGTGGGGGCACCTTTGCTAGTACCAGGGTGCCCTCACACTTAGTAACTTTGCACCTAACCTTCACTAAGTGAGGGTTAGACATAGAGGTGACTTATAAGTTACTTAAGTGCAGTAGAAAATGACTGTGAAATAACGTGGACGTTATTGCACTCAGGCTGCAGTGGCAGTCCTGTGTAATATTGGTCTGAGCTCCCTATGGGTGGCAAAAGAAATGCTGCAGCCCATAGGGATATCCTGGAACCCCAATACCCTGGGTTCCTAGGTACCATATACTTGGGAATTATAAGGTTGTTCCAGTATGCCAAATAGAATTGATGAAAATGGTCTCTAGCCTGCAGTGACTATTTCAAAGGTAGAGAGAGCATAAGCACTGAGGTTCTGATTAGCAGAGCCTCAGTGACACAGTTAGGCACTACACAGGGGACACACATTCAGGCCACAACTATGAGCACTGGGGTCCCAGCTAGCAGGATCCCAGTGAGACAGGCAAAAACAAACTGACACACAAGTAAAAATGGGGGTAACATGCCAGGCAAGATGGTACTTTCCTACAACCCCCCCCCCACCCAAACAAGGGACAATAAGGCTATCCTTGCCCAGATGAGTCTTCATTGTCTAAGTGAAATATCTTGAGAGTCCATCTGCATTGGGGTGGGTACTCCCAGGTCTATGTTCCACTGTATAGTCCATTCCCTGTAGGGAGATGGGCCACCTCAACAATTTAGGGTTTTCACCTTTCATTTGTTTAAGCCATAATAGAGGTTTGTGGTCTGTCTGAACAATAAAGTGAGTACCAAACAGGTATGGTCTCAACTTTTTCATTGCCCAGACCACAGCAAGGGTCTCCCTCTCTATGGCAGAACAACACTTTTCTCTAGGGGTCAACCTCCTGCTGATAAAAGCAACAGGTTGATACTGGCCCTAAGTGTTTAGCTGTGATAGAACTGCCCCCGACACTATTTCAGAAGCATCAGTCTGGACTATGAATTTCTTGAAGTACTAAGTGCTTTTTAGGACAGGTGCAGAGCACATGGCCTGTTTTAGCTCATCAAAAGCCTTTTGACAGCTAGCTGTCCACAATACCTTTTTAGGCATCTTCTACTACTAAGGTCATTAAGAGGGCCTGCAATGGAGCCATAATTCTTGATGAACCTCCTATAGTACCCTGTGAGGCCCAGGAAGGCTCTCATCTGGGTTTAAGTTGTAGGGGGAACCTATTCTATAATGGTCTGGATCTTCCCCTGCAGTGGTGCAATCTGTTCCCCACATACCAGGTGGCCCAGACAAACCACTTTCCCCTGCCCTATCTGACACTTTGAAGCCTTGATAGGGAGGCCTGCTTTTTGCAGGGCCTCCAAATCTTTCAATAGGTAGACTAGGTGCTCATCCCAGGTGGAGCTAAAGACAGCTATATCATCTAGATATGCTGCACTAAAAGCTTCCAAACCTTGCAGGACTGTGTTCTCCAGCCTCTGAAAAGTGGCAGGTGCATTTTTCAAACCAAAGGGCATAACAGTGAACTGATAGTGCCCTCCAATGGTGGAAAATGCTGTTTTAGGTTTAGCATCTTCTGACAACTTAATTTGCCAATACCCTGCAGCTAAGTCAAAAGTGTTTAGATACTTGACAGAAGCCAGTGTATCGATTAGCTCATCTGCCCTGGGTATAGGGTGAGCATCAGTTATGGTTACTCGATTGAGACCTCTGTAGTCAACACAAAGCCTCATTTCTCTTTTACCCTCTTTATTGTGAGGTTTTGGGACAAGCACCACTGGGCTAGCCCATGGGCTCCCTGAAGGCTCAATCACTCCTAGGTCCAGCATTTTCTGTACCTCTTGTTTTATGCAATCTCTGACATGGTCAGGCTGCCTATAAATCTAACTTTTGACAGGTAAACTGTCTCCAGTGTTGATTGTGTGCTCACACCAGGTACCTGATATCAGTGAGAAGAGGTCAGAGATTTGACCTAGGAGATTTATACAATTGTCCTTCTGCTCAGCCTGAAGCTGTTGGAGGGTCAAGGGGGTCATCTATGTCAACCCCTACCCTTTCGAAGGGCACCCCAACCACAGGAAGTGGAATTAAGGGAGCCTTAGGTGTGCCACCAGTCTTTCCACTGGCTTGGCAGGTCACACAGGAGCGACACAACTCCTTAGTGTCCTCTGACATGTGAGGCCAGTGAAACAATGGAACAAGTCTGTCCCAAGTTTTACTCTGGCCCAAATGCCCAGCCAAAGGAATACCATGTGCCAAGGTCAGAAGAAACTCCCTATAGTGCAAAGGGATGACCAATCTCCTGGTAGCTCGGGGTTTAGGGTCCCTTGACTCAGTATAAAGGAGGTTATCTTCCCAATAGACCGTATGGCTATCAGTGATATCCCCATTCCGCTGGTTGACAGCTTGCTGTTTCAAGCCCTCTAGTGTGGGACAGGTCTGCTGTGTCACACTCAGCTCCTCCCTAGCAGGCCCCTCTGCACCCAAACGCTCAGCAGTGTCTGCTGCCTGCTCATCTGGTGTAGGTTCTGCACAGGGAGAGGATTCCTCTTCCTCAAAAGGGGAATCTTCTGGAGAGGGAGGGATAGTGGGCCAGGATTTACCCTTTTTACCCCTAGCTTTTGAGAGCACTTGGTCCATCGTTCCAGGATCCAAGCTTCCCTGTCCTCTTTGCTTCTGGGCCTGAGCCCTTCTGAGAGCAAATATATGCCCTGAATGCCCAGCATTGCTGCATGAGCCTCCAACTCCACTTCAGACCAAGCTGATGTCTCCAAATCATTGCCTAGTAAGCAGTCTACAGGTAAATCAGTGGCTACCACAACTTTCTTTGGACCAGTAACCCGCCCCCAGTTGAGATTCACAACAGTCAAAGGGTGGCTAAGAGTGTGGTTCTAAGCATCGGTCACTTGGTATTGCTGACCAAGTAGGTGTTGATCAGGGTGAACCAGTTTCTCAATCACCATAGTGACACTGGCTCCTGTATTCCTGTAGGCCTTAACCTCAACACCATTTATTAGGTGAAGTTGCTTGTACTTACCCATATTAAGGGGACAAGCAACCAAGGTGGCAAAGTCAATACTACCTTCAGAGACTAAAACAGCCTCTGTGGTCTCCCTAACAAGACCAACCCCAACTACACTACCAATGGTGAGCCCAGCTACACCCTTTGATTGGCTATTTGTAATAGACTTCCCACAACCACTGCTATTACTAGGGGCACTAGAGGATGTAGTTGAGGTTGTGGTAGTGGGAGCCTTGGTGTTTTTCTTTGGGCAGGTGGAATCACTTACTCAATGGCCTTCACTTTTACATAAATAACACCATGGCTTCTTTTGATTTTTCGAAGATGATTTGGACCCACCACCCCCAGAGGATTTTTATGGGTCTGATGAAGACTCAGAATGCTTTTTACCTTTGTCCCCACCCTTGTCAGAAGCCCTACCATCCTTTTTCTTTCCATCCTTGTCACCACCTGTATGGACTTTTCTGTTCACTCTTGTTCAGACCCATTTGTCTGCCTTCTTTCCCATTTCTTGGGAAATGTCAGATATGAGTCTACTAAGTACTGATGCAACAAGTCAGACTCACAATTATTCAAAATATGCTCTCTCAGGATTAGATTATATAGGCTTTCATAGTCATTCAACTTACTGCCATGTAACCATCCCTCCAAGGCCTTCACTGAACAGTCTACAAAGTCTGGCCACTCTTGAGAGGACTCTTTTCTAGTATCTCTGAACTTTATCCTGTATTGTTCAGTGGTTAAGCCAAATCAATCCAAGAGTGCATCCTTCAAAACGTTGTAGTTATTAGCATCACTTTCTCTGACAGTAAGGAGTCTATCCCTACCTTTACCAGTGAAAGATAGCCACAAGATAGCAGCCCACTGCCTTTGAGGGGCCAACTGTACCATACAGGCTCTCTCAAGTGCAGCAAACCACGTGTTGATGTAATTCCCCTCCTTGTAAGGGGGGGACTATCTTATGCAGATTTCTAGAATCTTGTTCTCTTACGGGATTACTATCAAAAACACTGCTACTGCCACAATGGGGAACTAACCCCAACCTCTGCCTTTCCCCTCTATATCTAGAGATTCCCTGTCTAAGGCCAACTGCTGGTGTCTCAGCTTCAGTCTGTCCTCTTCTAACCTCAGTTTTCTGAGTTCCCTGTATAGGGTGTTATCCTCAGGTTGGGATGCTTGGGAATTCTGAGACACAGAGGAAATGTGCGAATTGGCAGAAGTGGACCTGTCTCAAACTGGCTGGACTCTAGATACCAGGCCTTTTGGAGTGAAAGGTGCCCTACTGATGTGTGACCCCCTCCCACTACCAGTGTCACTGGGTGGCCTGCTGGCTGATAGATCTTTGGAGAATCCCTCCCCAGAGTCCTCAGGGCCCTCCCCTGATTCTTGCTGGGTACCCCCCTCCTCTACCTCCTGATCCTGGGATGGGCCAGACTGGTTCTGGTCACTTTCTAGGAGAAGGCTAAGGAGAAGATCTTTGGTAGGGTTCTTACCAATGCTTAAACCTCTTTCTAGGCAGAGACCCCTCAAACTTATAAAGTTTAAACTACCATAGGTTGTATGGACAACTGTGGGAGTGAGATCTACTGCAGACATAGTTGTTAAGAAAGAGTTTAAGATAGAGAGAAAACGTTTTTTAGAACTTTTAAAGAAAGAGGAAAAACCTTTCAAACTTTTCAAAACTTTTTATAAACTTTTTAGAAAGCTTTTAGAAAGAGAGTTAAACTGTTTAGGTTAACTCTATATATTTTGTAAGTATTTGGAATAAGTTTTCCTTATGAAAAGTACCAATGACAAAGTGGTAAAGCAGTTACAAGTACTTATCTCACCGCTACACCACCAATGTAGGAAGCTGGCCTGGCTTATAGTGGGTACCTGAGGGTACTTACACCTTGTGCCAGGTCCAGTTATCCCTTATTAGTAGATTAGTAGTGTTCTAGCAGCTTAGGCTGATAGAGGTAGCTATAGCACAGCAGCTTAGGCGGAACTAGGAGACATGCAAAGCTCCTACTATACCACCTATATCATGTAACACTATGTCATAAGAATCACAATACTCAGGGTTACTAAAAATAAAGGTACTTTATTTTAGTGACAGTGTGCCAAAAATATCTCAGAGGATATACTCCCTTAGAAGGTAAGTAAAATACACAAAATATACATACAAACCAACATCAGGTAAGTAAACAGTCAGAAAAGTTGTGCAGACACTCTAGAATACAATAGGATGCAATAGGCCTAGGGGCAACAAAACCATATATTAAGAAAGTGGAATGCAAATCACTTAGGGACCGTGGCCTAGTGTAGTGTGTAGAGGGTCACTGGGAGTATAAGAAAACACTAAGGGTATCCAAGATACCTCACCCCAAGACCCTGAAAAGTAGGAGTAAAGTGACACTACTTCCCCAGAAACAAACTAAAGTTGTGATAGGAGATTCTGCAAAGACCACAACTGACTGCAAAGCACTGAAGATGGATTCCTGGACCTGAGGACCTGTAAAGGAAGGGGACCAAGTCCAAGAGTCACAAAAGTGTCCAGGGGGGCAGGAGCCCACTAAACCCCGGATGAAGGTACAAAATGGCTGCCTCCAGGTGGAAGAAGCTGAAGATTCTGCAACAACGGAAGACGTCAGGAACTTCTCCTTTGCATAGAAGATGTCCCACGGAATGCTGGAGGATGCAGAGTTGTTTCCTTGCAGAAAGACTGCAAACAAGCCTTGCTAGCTGCAAAGGTCTCGGTTGAAGAAAATGGGTTCTGTCTGGTCCCAGGAAGGACCAGGAGGTCGCCACGTGGAAGAGGAGACAGAGGGGGCCCTCAACAATACAGTGCGCTCCAGCACAAAAAGACAGCACCCACAGAAGTACTTGAACATGGGTTCAAGAAAACTGAGCATGTCAGTCATCTCAACACTACAAAGGAGGGTCCCACGAAGCCGGTGTTGAACTCAGCAAGTTGAGCAATGCAGGGCGGAGTGCTGGGGACCTGGGCTGTGCTGTGCGTGAAGGATTCCTTGCAAAAGTGTACAGAAGCCCTAGAAGCTGCAGTTCATGCAGTACACAGGATTACTGTCTGGTGAGGGGAGGCAAGAATTTACCTCCGCCAAATTTGGACAGATGGACCACTGGACTGTCGGGGTCACTTGGATCCAGCTCCTGTGTTACAGGGACCATGCTCGTCATGATGAGAGGGGACCCAGTAAACGGGTGAAGCAGAAGTTTGGTGCCTGCTTTATCAGGGGGAAGATTCTGTCGACCTGCGGTAGATTTCTTCTTGGCTTCCAGTGCAGGATGAAGGTAAATAGCCCCCAGAGCATGCACCACCATGAATCAGTCAAGAAAGCCAGCAGGATTAGGTGCTACAATGTCGCGGGTAGTCTTTTTGCTACTTTGTTGCAGTTTTGCAGGCGTCCTGGAGCAGTCAGCTGTCGATCCTTGGCAGAAGTTGAAGAGGGAGATGCAGAAGAACTCTGGTGAGCTCTTGCATTCGTTGTCTGAAGAGAAACCCACAGGAAAGACCCTAAATATCCCTCAGAGGAGGATTGGCCACCTAGTCAGGTAAGCACCTATCAGGAGGGGTCTCTGACATCACCTGCTGGCCCTGCCTACTCAGAGGCCTCCATTGTACCCTCACACCTCTGGATACAGGATGTCAAAGGTCTGGGTGACACTGGAGGAGCTCTTGGCACCACCCCTGGGTTGGTGATGGACAGGGGAGTGGTCACTCCCCTTTCCTTTGTCCAGTTTCATGCCAGAGCAGAGCTGGGGTTCCCTGAACCAGTGTAGACTGGTTTATGCAAGGAGATGACCATCTGTGCACTTCAAAGCATTTCCAGAAGCCAGGAGAGGCTACTCCTCTCAGGCCCGTAACACCTATTTCCAAAGGGAGAGGGTGTAACACCCTCTCTCAGAGGAAATCCTCTGTTCTGCCTTCCTGGGACTGGGCTGCCCAGACCCCAGGAGGGCAGAAGCCTGTCTGTGGGTTGGCAGCAGCGGTAGCTGCAGTGAAAACCCCAGAGAGCTGGTTTGGCAGTACCCAGGGTCCATGTTGGAGCCCCGGGGATACATGGGATTGGCACCCCAATACCAGATTTGACATGGGGGGACAATTCCATGATCTTAAAAATGTTACATGGCCATATACGGAGTTACCATTGTGAAGTTACATGTAGGTATTGACCTATATGTAGTGCATGCGTGCAATGGTGTCCCTGCACTCACAAAGTTTGGGGAAATTGCCCTGAACTATGTGGGGGCACCTTGGCTAGTGCCAGGGTACCTCACACTCAGTAACTTTGCACCTAACCTTCACTAAGTGAGGGTTAGACATATAGGTGTCTTATAAGTTACTTAAGTGCAGTGGAAAATGGCTGTGAAATAACGTGGACATTATTTCACCCAGGCAGCAATGGCAGTCCTGTGTAATATTGGTCTGAGCTCCCTATGGGTGGCAAAAGAAATGTTGCAGCTCAGAGGGATCTCCTGGAACCCCAATGCCCTGGGTACCCGGGTACCATATACTAGGGATTCATAAGGGTGTTCCAGTATGCCAAATAGAATTGCTGAAAATTGTCACTATCCTGCAGTGACAATTTTAAAGGCAGAGAGAGCATAAGCACTGATGTTCTGATTAGCAGAGCCTCAGTGACACAGTTAGGCACTGCACAGGGAACACATATTCAGGCCACAACTATGAGCACTGGGGTCCTGGCTAGCAGGATCCCAGTGAGACAGGCAAAATCAAGCTGACACACAAGTAAAAATGGGGGTAACATGCCAGACAAGATGGTACTTTCCTACAGCAACTCTGTTTTCCACTTCTACAGGTAACCTACCCATTGTGACTATGGAAAAGACACTTGAGACAGCCACTTCCCCTCCGGATGAAGCCCTCAATGAGGAAATCACCCATGGATATGTGGACATTGAGGACAACTCTGGCCAATCTGGGACACCCGGTCAGTCAACAAATGTCAGCCTCACCCTGCCTACATCGGCTTCTCCCAGCCCTGTTGCTACCACATAACAGGCAACAATTTGCCCCCAATCCTGTGTTCCAAGGACAGTGTCAACCATCATGTGCCCCACAGTACAGTACAGTACACCAGTCATAAACCCAGACAATGATGGACCTGGAACCAGTGGGAGTGGGCAAACAGTACCAGGGGCACTGGCATGTGGGGGTAGAGTGCATGGGAGGGATGGTGTGGGCCAATGCCCAGGACAGCGTCTCCCAAGTCTTGGGAACTTACCAACAATCCCAAGGCATGATGGGCCAGGTACTCATCATGATGGGGGAGATCATGCAGTTGCAGAGGGACAACCACCACTAAGTGATACAGCAGTGGGAGGTCCAACATGCTTATTTGGCTGCCATTGCAGGGATGCTGAGAGAAATGAAAACCACCCTGAATAGGTTCTGTCCACAACAGCTGGCCCCTTCCACTAGCAATGTGACATCTGCCCCTTCAACATCTGTGGCAACCAGTGGAATGGAGGCGCTGACAGGGGAAGGACATGCCTCAGACACTCCTGCCTCAGTAGCTAGCAAACCCCCTCACAAATGTGGACATCCACCTAAACATCCAGGAGGAGCAGGCGCCAAGACTTCAACCACTGCCAGGAAGTGAACCTCTACTGTTTGTTTCCCCTTGTTTGTCAATGATAGACCATGTTGACTGTCCTACAACCAATCTCCATTTTCCAATGGTACAAGAACACTGGACTTGAAACTCCAAATGTTGTTGCAGCTACCTTGATGAATTCCTCCAGCATTACTGAACCCGTCATTGCTTATAAGCATTTGATTTGATTTAATTCACACAGATGAATGTGCACTCCTTATTAAACACAACTAACCACAGATCATGTGTGAGAGTGATTTTTCAGCTTTATTTTAACTGTTAACTGTAATACATCTTGCACATAAATGATATGCACAAATATGTACCAACTTTTTGAAGTCCCATCTCACATGTACTGTTTAATCAGGATACATTTTCCATTTGATGATACTGGTGAACAAACTTATTGTCACTTTCATTGCAATTTCCTACATATAGGTTGGTGAAAATGCAAATGTTCACATGCTAAAGTACTGCTGCTCACTTTAATGACTCAGCATAGGTGACACTAACTGGCACAACACAGACCAAAGAAGTTAGAGACATGTCAGTGTTTCACTATACGAATGGGCAAAATGACTGGTTCACTCTATCATTAGCTAAAGCCTTATCAAATGCCCATACCATACCTCCATAATTACAATACCCCATAATACAGACAGAGGTCTGTACAAATAACCCCAGTCATGGAGCCTTTCACTTACCATGGGCAGGTGTCAGTAGGCATCCTACTCACCTATGTCAGTCTTGATACACATGCACTGTGGACTGAAATGAAGAAACACAGTGACAGTTACATACAAATAAGGTATAACCAAATTCAAGCCATTATGATGGTTGAGAGGTTAGATTGTGCAGGATGACGTGCCAGAGACACAAAACCACATGCATGACACCATTTGACCCACCTACTATGGTAAACAGGTCTATGGTTTGGAATAGGACACTAGCATCCGACTGATCTGATAGCTTGTGCATGGAACTCATGCCTGGCACATCTCATGCCTTAAAGCACCTGGGGCCATATTTATACTTTTTGACGCAAAACTGCGCTAACGCAGTTTTGCGTCAAAAAAATTAGCGCCGGCTAACGCCATTCTGAAGCGCCATGCGGGCGCCGTATTTAATCAATGACGTTAGCCGGCGTTAGCCGCCGGCGCTGCCTGGTGTGCATGGAAAAAAATGACGTACACCAGGCAGCGCCGGCGTAGGGGGATATGGGGCTTGGGCGTCAAGAAATGGGGCAAGTCAGGTTGAGGCAAATTTTTCGCCTCAACCCGATTTGCGCCATTTTTTTCGACTCCCAACCCCCATAGAAATGACTCCTGTCTTAGCAAAGACAGGAGTCATGCCCCCTTGCCCAATGGTCATGCCCAGGGGACTTATGTCCCCTGGGCATGGTCATTGGGCATAGTGGCATGTAGGGGGGCACAAATCAGGCCCCCCTATGCCACAACAAAAAAAAACAAAAAAACACTTACCTGAACTTACCTTAATGTCCCTGGGATGGGTCCCTCCAGCCTTGGGTGTCCTCCTGGGGTGGGCAAGGCTGACAGGGGGTGTCCCTGGGGGCATGGGAGGGCACCTCTGGGCTCCTTCAGAGCCCACAGGTCCCTTAACGCCTGCCTTTTGCAGGCGTTAAAAAACGGCGCAAAAGCGGCGTACGTCATTTTTTTTGACCCGCCCACTCCCGGGCGTGAATTTTGCCCGGGAGTATAAATACGACGCACATGCCTCGGAGTCGATTTTTTAGACGTGAACGCCTACCTTGCATCTCATTAACGCAAAGTAGGTGTCCACGCTAAAAAATTACGCAAACTCCATGGACTTTGGTGCTAGACGCGTCTAACGCCAAAGTATAAATATGGAGTTAGTTTTGCGTCGGAATTGCGTAAAAAAAAATGACGCAATTCCGGCGCAAACAGAGTATAAATATGTCCCCTGGTTCCATCCATTTTCACTACAAATGTCAGTCTGCAAATCCCACCTTCCTGTGACACTCACAGATATTGCCAAATGATGAGGACCTTGTGAAGTACTCTGCAAAATAAAAATAGTAGGTATAAGCAGGAATTGATTGTAAAGCATCACACAACTATGTCCTATACACAACAGTAAGTCTGATTGTGCATTGTGACAAACGTAGACTATGGGGGTCAAAAAGCTCCACACTACTCAATGTAGTATTCTGCATGCACATCTGAGTAATGTGCTGTGATGCCTGTTATGGCCTGTCTGATGGTCATACAAATACCCTTATCAAGCATCCCAACCCCCCATACCCCACTGAGTTAGTAAAATTACAGGACACGATATAGCTAAAGTCAGGTGAAGTACTAATTGATGTGATCTGCTCAAATGTCTCCAGCTTCATCCTCATCATAGTCATCCTCACTTGGCACATCTACATTCTCACCCGCTGGAATGCTGGCTCCCCCTATTCTAGTATAAATGGAATTTGACGTCTCAAGGCGAAGTTGTGGAGCATGCAGCAGACAACAATAATTTGACATACTTTGGTGGGTGAGTAGAGGAGGGCTCTACCAGATTTATCAATGTTACAGAATATTGCCTTCATGAGTCCAAAAGTCAACTCCATGACATGCCTTGTCCTTCTGTGGGCCTCAATGAAGCAGACATCCCCTGGCGTGGTTGGGTACGTCACAGGTGTCAACAACCAAGGACGGTTTGTGCAGCCTCAGTTCCTGTAAGGAATAGTTACAAAGAGGCAAACTTAAATCTTGACCATCCACACATTTGGAGGCAGATAAATGTTACAGACACACATGACATATATAACTTACCAACCAGCCAAGCCCTCTCTGTGTACTGTTGTGTCATCAGCAGTGGGAAATTGCTGTTCCGCATGATGAAGGCATCATGGACTGACCTCCAGTACCTTGCACAAACTGGTGAAATGTAAAGGTGTTGGAAAATGGGTTATTGGTAAGGGCAGGTAAGTACCTACACTTAGCAATAGGCTACTAACCTCCAATTAGGTCCAGTCATATCTCAGTAAATTAAACCTAGCTCAACCCTTGGTAGCTTGGCAACGAGAGACAAGGCTTAACTTAGGAGACAAAGCGTGAAGCATTCAAATATCACAAAATAGTAATTAAATGAAACACAGGAAACAGTAGAAAAATCCACAATCAATTTATAAAAATAGATTATATTTGTATCTATAAAATGACACCGAAATGAATAGAATCGGATAATGGGAACCGGAAATATGAATTTCTAAAGAATTAATGCTTTCTAGCGCGTAGAAGCAACAAGTGCTCAAAGGGTTAAAAAAGGTCACACTGGAAAGGAACAAAGTCCAGAGTTCAGGCCACCCATGAGGTAACACTGTCACACTTACTTTCAGAAGTGTTTGATTCAGGAAAGTGGTCCACAGCACCAGCCACGGGTTCAGAGGCTCTGGTGTGCCTCTTGGGGTCTGGGACTACAACTCCTACAATGCACCTCTTCAACTTATGGAGTTGCTCCAAATGTCTCCAAACTTCTGGCTCTTCTTCCAGAGGTCCTTTCTGTGTCCTTGAAGTGCCCACAATTTGATCCAAGGTTCCAGAAGCTCTGAGTTGCTCCTTGGGAGTTGGGACTACAATTCCCAGAATGCACCTGGTCAGAATCCTCAAATGGCCACTGGACGCTGGTCAGCTGGGCTCTGCTTGCATGACTTGATGCAGGGGACTCTGGGCAGCTCCTTTGTACCTGTAGCAAACAGGAACTCCCTTCTTGAAGCAGTCGAAGACAGGTAAAGTCCTTTGAGTGGTGAAGCCCAAGTGTGCAGCTGGTGGAGTCCTCCAGAGTGCAGTGTCCAGGTGCAGGTCAGGGGTCCAGCAGGGCAGTCCTTCTTCTCCTGTAGTTCTTCCTTGTTGGAATCTGATAGGGATCTGAGGTGTGGATGCAGGTCTGCCAATGTTGTCCTTCCTCCTGGGTGAAAAACAGGGGGGTCCCGGTTCTCCAATCAGGGGCAGGGTCCTTCTCCCTGTGATGACCACTTCCTGGAAAGTGTGGCAAAAATCAATCCCAGGGAGCAACATTCCTCAAACATCCATCATGGCTGAAAGTGATTTTTGGAGGTTACATCTGGCTGAGCCCACCCACTGGTGTGGCTAAAAATTCTAAACACACCCCTCTCCTGACCTCTCCTAATCTAATCAAGGGGGCACCTAATTGTCTGGGGTTGCAAGATGTGCGGGTGTTGCTGGGTTGCTCCAAATGTCCTTCTCTGCCTTTGAAGACCAGTTTGGCAGCCCTCCCCCTTCCTGCTTCACCATCTGCTGAGGGGAGATCTCCTCCCACAGGCACCTTTCTTTGTGTGAAGCCAGGCTACTTCACACCTCAACAGTGCAGCCTGGCCTGGCTGCCAGAGGCTGGTCAATCAGAGCACAGCAGCAAAAACACTGCAGGGCTGAAGTTGGTAACTTTTCAGGTAAAGTTTAAAACTCATTACCTGAACAAGTTATATTAAATCCAACAACTGGAAGTTGTGGGATTTATTATAACAATGAATTTGATACCAAACTTCTGGTATCTGTTACTTTAGGGACTTTTAAAATTAAAATAAAGTCTCCCCATTCTAGCCTATGGAGGCCATTCACTACAATGAGGGGAAAACGAATTTGGCTGTTTTACCTCACCAGGGCTTATAAAACTATGTTTATAAGGTCCCTGCTTGTAGTTATATGGCACCCAGCCCTAGGGGCACATAGGGCACACCTTAGGGGTGACTTATATGTAAAAATAAGGTAGTTTAAGACTTTGGAACTACTTTTAATTCTAAAGTCAGATTTGCATTAAACTCTAATTTAAAAGCAACCAGCAAGGCAGGCCTGCCTTTAAAATGACAATGGCACCTCAGCAGAGCACCTATGGGGGCACTACTTATGCTGGGGTCCCTAAACCTCCATGTCCTACCATATACTAGGGACTTATAGGTAGGTTAATTTTGCCAATTATAATTAGCCTAATTTGCATACTGATTTTATACAGAGCACAGGCCCTGGGACTGGTTAGCAATGCCCAGGGCACCATCAGGGTCAGGAAAACACCAGCAAAAAGTGGAAAATGGGGGCAAAAAGTTAAGAGGCCTCTGCAATCAGCCCTGTTCTCTCACAAAAGGTCTGCCAAACAGACTACTTGGACATTAATGAAGTGGAAGCTGTTCTTGTTCCTACACACCTGTCCATTAGCTTCAGGGTTAACCAAGTCTACATGGGTGCCACTTATGAGATGTGTGCCAAAGCATAAAAATCAGCCCTCACATTGGCCAAATCTGCACGTTGTGGAAATTTGATGTAGCTGTCCTGGTTTTTCAACAATGCAGACAGTACAGCCTTCAAAACTAGACTGAACATAGGCTGAGGCACCCCAGCAATTGGGACCATAGTTTTTTTGAAAAGAGCCTGTGCCCAAGAAGTGCATGACTGACCTGACTTGTACAATGGGTGGTATGCTACAGGGATTATGAATGGCAGGCATCAGATCTGGCTCCAACTGAGGACAGAGATCCATGATTGTCTGCCTTGCCAGGTGGTATATTTGGATAATATGTTGATTCTCCATGGTCTGCAGGTCTGCTAGTGGACGGTACACTGAAGGTTTTCTCACTCTTCTCATGCCAGGGTAACTGTGTGTGATAAAACCAAGATGTATATGTTTCACTCATTCTGTCCATTGTAAGTGTTAAAATACATATGCCACATGAAAATGTGGAAACATTGTACACAGCACATGCCTAGGCAGTAATGGCTTCTTACTGCAATCACATTCCCGTTCCTCAGTCATAATTTAGAAATGGAGAAGGGTTTCATTCAAAGTCTCTGTGATAATGACAATCTTACCATATTTCACATTAATCAGACAAAAATGCCATATTTCAGATTGCCATTGGTGTGCTGACTATGCCACTAAAATTATGTTAGTCATAACATAAATGTTTATCTTACTTTACAGATCAGCCACGAGCCTTAAAATGGCAGCTGCCCGACCTTCTGTACTGCACATTAGCAAATGACCTAATTCCGCCGGAGGAAGTCATCATGGTGGTAGGTCGATACAACTGCGATGAACATTGCCATTGGAACACATTGCTGTCTTTTGCAGTCTTGTCTGCCAGTGGTAAAGGTGTCTTACGTGGCAGATGTGTCCGCCATCTCACACTTCATCTCTCACTTGACTCCTGACAGCAAGACCTCTACAACCTGAGCTGCTGTGTACTGTCCCTGGGAGCAATCATGTCACTTCCTGCAGGTGTTTGGGCCCCTGCCCTCTCCCAGAGGAGCTTGATAAGCTTGAGGAGGAGGTCCTACCCCTGTATGACCAGCTCTATGGTGCACCAGAGGAACATGTAAGTACACCATGTGCATATATGTATATTTCCCCATATATCCTTTGTAATGACAAGCAATGGATGATGGGTAAAGTCTGTGATGATGTTCAGGAAATGTGGAAACATGAAGGGTTGTTGTGATATGTGTGGGTAGATGGGTATGTGTACATGTGTTTAGATAGATTTTGAGTACTTAAACATATTAGGGAGTGTGTGATGTGTTTTCCCTGACCCACCTACTGACTGTAATACTTGATCACTGAAGGTGGTATGACAAACTTTGCCAGGAATACCATGATTATAGATATGCATGTGGTCTAGTCATATGTAACAAGCTGACACCTGTTGTTGGATATGCACATTGTATGCCTGTTCAACATCACCATGGCTTGACTGCATATGGTCATCTATCATTGTAGTGGATGTTGAAGACATACTATGGCTGTTTGCACTAACTTGTTATTCACCCTGCTTGTTTTGGTATGGTGCATGTGAACTTGACATTCTATTCTTGTCTGTGTCATCCATGCAGGTGAACGCCCATCAGAAGAAGGGGATATGGTGTGCCATCACAAAGAAAGTGAGGACCCTGGGGGTCCACAGCTAGCGGAGCACCCACAGTAGGAAGAGGTGGAAGGCCTTGAGATGCTGGGTCCTAAAGACTGATTGCTAGCTCTGACAATGCAAGTGTGAAGTGCAAAGGATCAAAGATCTCCAGTCAACACATTGATGGACAGTCCCCAACAATGTTACACAGGTGTGCACATTCTAATATGATGGGGACATATTACTCACTTACGTTGTCCATTCTGTACAAAACCATATGATGACACACATGTGACAGTGTCATATGTGTTCCACCATACAGCTTTTAATACCGTGGTGGTTGATCATTCCCAACAACAAATCAATACTCCCAGTAGCATAATGGCAAGTTGTCCAGGTCCTTGCTCTCTGTTCATTGCAATGTCCCTTGATCTATGTCAATGCGCAACATTAAGTCAGACAATTTGAAGTCATTCTTACCTTTCAAAAGGTTACACATGAGTGACAGTATCATGTGAGGTTGTGATGACCATCTGACATTTCACATGACATACTAGTTTCACTTGTTCAGATATGTTACAAGGTGAACCCCCTTGGTAAAAGAGGGATGTACATAAACCTTTGTAGTGACTCTTCTGAGTGAACAACCTACGTGTTGGGAACCATGGAGATATTGCTAGACTCTTATTGGATTACATTCATTTGTGTCAGGAAAATGAATGTTAGTATCGTGTTCATGTTCAGTAGGTGGTAAGTGGCTACCTACCCTTTTACTTATCCATACTATTGTAGGGATGATAAATAGTCAAAGATATCTTATTTACTTAACACTCTTTTTGCCAACATCATGTGTAAATTAAAAGGTCATGTCATGATTACACATTGTAAAGAGTTATATGCATATTTTCTGTTGCTAAATAGGTTATGTTTACTGAGTCCTGGCTGTATGGAAACATATTGTTTGCACTGACACCAATCTGGTGCAGGTGTGGTGGTTCACATACACATGTGAGTGGTGTGATATGTGTATTCAGACATTTATCTTGCATCATGGTGGGTGCACATGTCATGATAGAATCAGTTGTGGTTTGTCTCTCAGAATTAATTTTTTCACAGATAGAAGGGTAGTCATGTCTGATGTGTGGATTGTGATGTTGCCAGCCAGTCAGACATTTGGCTAATGATGGAATAATTGCATATGTAGGTAATTCTGAATGTCAACTTTATGCACATGGCAGTGGTTCATTGACTCAAAATAGAAGATATGCTTGTGTTGTCTGTTGGTACATGCTCTGAGATTATTAGGCCCTTATACGGCTGATGTGCATGTTTTCAGGAGGACAATGACTTAGCTTCCTTGATCCACAATCTATTTACACCACCATATTTAACTCCCGGTGCAAAAACAACACATGGGTGGGAGGTGCACCTAAAAAATGGTGCTAAGCCGGGTTAGCACCACTATTTAGCGCCTGGTCAGACCAGGCGTTAAAGTGCAAGTAGGCCCATTTCCATTGGGAAACACCATGAAATGGGCACAAAGATGCCAACCCCAAGCTCAGCAACACCACCACCCACACCACAGGGACACTAGAGGAGGGTGGACTCCATTCCAGGTAAAAGTAGGTGAGTATATTTTATATTTTATTTCAGTGCCAATGGGGGCCCCTTACATGGGGCCCCCTGACTGGCACTGTGTATGTAGGGCTTGCCCATGGAACAATGGTCCCCTGTGGTCGGCATTGGGGTAGGGGTAATGACTCCTGTCTATACTTAGACAGGAGTTCTTTTTTGGCTTCTTCTGTGTCAAAAAATTATGTTAGGCTGATTAGAAATTAACGTCATTTCTGACCCACTAGCGCCATTTTACCTAATGCCATCTCCCACGGGCTAGCGTCTTTTTTTGTGATGCTTGCCATTCCTTAGCGCTGTAGGCCATAATTTTATAAATATGGCACACGGATGGCTTTAAGGAATGGTGCTAGCAAGAATTTTAAAAAATGACGCACAGCTGCGTTAGCGCAGCTGTGTGCCATTTTTCATAAATATGGGCCATTGTATCTTGTTGTGCCATGAGGTCGGCACTTAACTGGTCTTACCTGGGGGTGTTCTTCAACTGGATGTAATGTTACTGATGTGTAAAGTGTGATAGAAGTGTTATTTGGAGAATGTGATGAACATACCTCACTTTCTTTTTGCAGCATCAGCATTGTAAGGTGAAGAAGATGGGGCACAACTGAGTGGGGAAGCTACTGGTCACAGGACCTCCAGTCATGAGAACACCAAAACCAAGGGACTCAGTGGCCTGGAGGGCGAGGGGAGTGCCATGGGGAGACCAGATCCTGTACATCATACTTGTCCGTGCCCACTCCCTTGTCCCCTTCTGGATCCACCCCAACACCATCTCTGTCCATCACTGACATCCCTGTAGCTCCCCACCCAGTTGTCAGTGCCCACCCATCCAAGAGGGTGTGATTCTTTTTCACCGCAGGCACCTCTGCCCCCAGCCCCTGTTAGCCCCACTGCCCTCAGTGAGGAGGCTATTGACTTCCTGAGGTCGATCTCTATGGGTCAGTCGACCATAGTGAATGCCATCCATGCTCTGGCAACTCAGATACAACAGAGTAATGTATTCCTGGAGGGCACTTACGGTGCAAAGGCTGGCCTACAGATATCTTTTTAGGCTCTGGCCTCCACACTGACAGCCCCAGTCACCCTTTTCTTACCCTCCCCCTCCACTTTCCTCTTTCCAATCCAATGCCCCCCTTACCCGACCCAGCCAAACCACACAGACAGATAAGCACGCATTCACCTCAACTTCCAAGGGTAGGATAGACAAATATAAGAAACACAAGACATGCTACCAGCATACACACAAGCAATATCCATCCGCGTACACAGCAACAGTCACTACCTGCCCTTACAACCCCACCACTCCCAGCATCACAGACACTACACATAACATACCTGCAGACAACCAACCAACATTCAATGCTACAGCCATCACACCTATCCTACTGACAGACACCACCACAGCAGACCCTTGGACATCCCGCCCAGTCACCACACCCGCAGACACCACAACCACGGACATACCTATATGCAGTGCATCCACAACCATACCTGCAGTCACCACCCCAACAGACAGTCACCCACCCACCACGTCATCCCCCAGCACCTCCACTCCCTCAGCCAAAGACACATAAATGCCTTCACTCACCCACCCAACATACACTCACCACCCACCAGCATACCTCCGGCAAACATGCACCCAAGACTTTCACACCAACACGTTTTACAACCACTCCCTCTACCTCCACACCCAAACCCTTTTGTTATGACCGCCCCAGTATGTGTAAAAAAGCTTTCCTCTCAGAGTTTGATCTTTTCCCTACTGCTCTCCCCCCGTGACACCCCTAAAAGATAAATTTCCCTCCCAAGGAAATCCCTTTTTCCTCCAAATCCTTCCCTACCTCCGCACCAGTACCCATGTCCCTCCTCGCCAAGAAGTCAACCCCTCTCAAAAAAAAAAACCCTCCCCAAGCCAAAACCAAAAGCCCCCCTCCCAAGCTTAAGCCTAAACCCTCTCTTCCCAGCCTAAGCCCAAACCGCCCCTCCCTGACCAGTCCTGTGGAGGTTACAAGGCAGTCAGGAGTCAAGTTGGGGCACCACTTTGTGCCTTTGGTGCAATGGACATTTATTTATATGGACTGGCCAATGGCCCTGGAGTTTTATTTTATTTTAAAATAAGAATAATATATTATAACCAACCAGTTGTTGGTTTTCTGTCCTGCATGTCATTTCCTAGGGTTGAGTTGTTCCTGGATGACATTGGTTGTGTCCCAGTGTTTGTTTGTGTGTGGTGCTTGTGCTTCCTGTGTAGATTGAGCAGTATGTGAGGCTGTGTGCAGTACTTTTGGTCCCCAGGGATAGGTTGTGTGTTGTGTGTTGGGCATTTGTATATTGCTGACATGTTGTCATGGTGCTGTATTGTGTTTGTGTTGACATGTGTTTATTATAGTGTTTGGATTTGTGTTCTTTGAATATGCATTTATTGTGCATGTTCAGATAGGTACGATGCGCTGTGTGTGTGTGTGATGTGTGTGCCGATTGCTAAGTTGCATGATGGTGTAATTGTAAATGTTCGTTCCCAGTTGGTTGTACATCGTGTTGTATGTGTAATGAGTCCCTGACCATATGTCGTTTGTGATTGCTTGAAAATGTGTTATTGATTGTGCAGTTTTGGTGTAGTTGTGACATCTTGGTATGTTGTATGGGATTGTGTGAGACTAGGCCTATACTGTGTTACGGTTCATAACTGTGTGTTCTTGACATGTGGTGTGTGTGGGTGTGCTGGCTCGAGTGTGCGTGCTGTGTATGTGTGGGTGTATTGTTGCTGTACATGAGTGTGCGTGTCACTTTACTGTTACGTGTGAGTATAGTCCTTGCACCCCCTCCCTATGGTATATTACGTGTCTATACAAAATGTGCCAATATACAAATATAACAGGTGAATGTGTGTACTTATGGTTGCTGTTGTCCTTGTTGGTGATGATTCCGTTGCCTTTCCACGAGCAGGAGCAGTGGGATGATGTCTTGTTGTGATTCTGGCTCCGGACCAGTATGATTTCTTGGAGGTGTCTCCTTTAATCCAATTAATTTCCTCCTGGGTCTATGTGGTGGTTGGACAGCAGTGGAAAGGTTGGCGGTGTGCAATGTCATAATGAGTCTGATGGAAACATGCTCTCCACCAGCCTGTTGGTCGCTCCGATCGTCTGCAGCCGCCTGAATTCACTGGTGGTGCCGGTGGTGATTTGGATGTATTCGGTTGGCATCACCGCAATACTCATTATCTGGCAGTCCTCTCTGCCAGCCTGCTGGCACACTGATTGCCACCACAATGATGGCAGTCCTCGGACCACCAAACTCATAATGAGGCCGTGAATGTTGGGACTTTATGAAACACAAAGGTTGCTTAACAGAACAGGCAGGACTTCAGAACCTTTTTAAATGAGTAATGACAGCGAATCAATTTTCCTCCACGTACTTACTGTGGAAGATTATTTCAGAATCTTTAGCCAGAATATGGAAGAGATCTACCTCCTTTTATAATGTACTTATTAGAAGGATCAAGAGCCATAATAGAAAAGAAAATGGTAAAGATTTTCAAGATTTGTGAAGATAAAAAGAGGCAGCAAGTAGAGAATTCTCCATATCAAAGAGCACTTTATACATGAGATTTAATACTTTAAATTTCACTTTTTGCTTGACAGGAAGTGAATGCAGTGCTCTACAAGCTTCTGTGACATAGACATATTCAAGTTTCTTTAATCCCCAAGTAACACAAACAGAAGCATATTCTGTTTTCTAAAGTTGACTTAATTCATAATCTGGTAAACCTAGATAGAAGATATCATAATAATCCAATTTAAATGAGATACAAACTGCTATCACCTGTGGGTAATATTGAATGGGAGGAACGGATTTCTCAGATAAAAGAAAATCAGTTGCACCAGATTTAAACTTGGAGACTATGGATATCTGAGCAATTAACCAGATCCCTAATGATTTCACCTTGGCCACTGGGAATGAGGTGTTACCCACAGACATAGGCCAATAAGACCTCTGCCAGCTCTCAATATTACTTCCAACTACTAGAATCACAGTTTTATTGGCATTTATTATGGTCCATGGCGTCAAATGCTATGACCAAATTTAACAACATGAGTATGCCCGAGTCACCATGATGCCCAATACATTTTAATTGATCCAGGCCCAGAGCTAGTTCTGTTTAAGTCCCTCTACCCTGTAGAAGCCTCAATCTCTATTAGCAAGAGCAAAGGAAGATCAGGTGAGAAATTGTTGCCTAATAGATACATTGGGTATCCTACAATTAATAGAAACTATTGTGTTACTAATGTTCTTGTTTATTGTCTTGATTCTATGTGCAACTTGTGAGGCCTGTGATGAAGGGGGACAGCAACGTGGATAAATAAATGATCTTAGCAAGAAAATAGTTCTCTACTAGATTGTTTGGAACCTGATGTTGTTTGACTTGGTTAAAAATGTGGTCCTCAAACAGCTTCAAAGAATGTGACTGGAACAAGGCCCTCTAACCTCCCTTGGGCAAGGCTGGTGGTTTTGACAGGGCCACACTAATGACACACCAATAGCGTGTGGTATCAACTATGGACTAGTAGACCTGTACCCCATTGCCACATTGTAGTCAAGGAGTACGCTATGTCCTATGTGTACATTATTCTTGTTCCATGTTAAAATCTTTTTTATCGCTTTATTAATGGATGCCTTCTCTATCAATGTGAAAAAAATATATTGATCCGGAAAAAAATCTGCTCAGACTCAATCTGAGCAACATATGCCCTCTGGAAAAATGTTGGTGAGTGAAGAACTCAGCGTTTAAAAGGCCTGCTGAAAAAGTCCCAGGTCACAAATGTGTTCATTCAGTGACCAGAAAAAAGGCTTAGGGACAGATTTATGGAAAGTGGTGCTCCACTGAGTGCAGCGCCACTTTACTTGCACCCCTTAGCACCCCACTACCACCACCATGTGTGCACCATATTTAAAATACGGTGCACCATGGCGCAGGGTAGGGGACAACGGTGTCATTCCATGTGACTCTATTGATGTACTCTGCAGGAGTAGGACCAAAATGTTGGCGCTCCTCCTGCAGAGTACATAGGGGCCCATTCTTAATAACGGAAGCCCCCTTTTAACGCCTGCTCTGAGCAGGCGTTACAAGTGCTGAAAAAGTGATAAAAGGAATTCTCACAGATTTCCTTGCACCATTTTTTCAGTCCCCATAATGGGGGAACGCCCCCTTACATACATTATGCCTGGCGCAGGAATAATGTGGCACAAGGGTTTAAAAAGTGGCACAATGCAAGCATTGCACCACTTTGTAAATATAGCATGTGGGAACTGCCACCTTAATGCCACATTTGCGTTGAAATAAATGTCGCAAATGTGCAGCAAGGTCGTGGTAGGGGCTAATAAATATGCTTTCACAGGCATGTTTATACTTTTGATGCAAAACTGCACCAACGCAGTTTAGCACCAAAAAGTTTAGCACCGGCTTGCCCCATTCCTGAGCACCAGCTCGGTGCCATAATTATGGAATGGCACAAGCTGGTGCAAAGGGTGGGCTAGCGTGAAAAAAATTACATTAGCCGGGTGGGGTTGAACGTTTGGGAGAAGAGGGTTTTGCACCGAAAAACGACGTTAGGCTGGTTAGAGGCAAAAAATGCCTCTAAATAGTCTAGCGTCATTTTCTGATGTAAAACCATCCATACCATGTGACTCCTGTCTTATAAAAGATAGGAGCCATGCCCACCACACCAATGGCCAGCACAGGGGATCAGTGTACCCTGGGCATGGCCATTCCACCCAGTGCAATGTAGGGGGCCCATTTCAGCGCCTCCAATGGCACTTTAAAAAATAAAATAAAATACTTACCTGTACTTACCTATACTTACCTGGGATGGGGTCCACCATCCTCTGCTCTCCCTCTGGTATGGGTGTCACTCGGGATGGCACCTGGAAATAGGCCCACAGGTCCCCTAATGCCTGCCCTGACCCAGGTGCTAAATAATGGTGCAAAGCAAGCTTGGCACCATTATTTGAACCCTCCTCCCCATGCGTAAATTTATCAAACAGGGGTGAAAATGGCGCTAAGGCCATAGAATCATTTTTTGCAAGGGAATGCCTACCTTGCATCTTATTGATGCAAGGTAGGTTTCCACGTCCAAAAAATTACTTTAACTCCATAACTTTGGCTCTAGACCGGTCTAGTACCAAAGTATAAATATGGAGTTAGTTTTGCAACAAATTTGCATTAAAAAATGACGCACATTCAGTGCAAAACAAGTATAAATATGCCCCATGGGGCCAGATTTATGGAAAAGTGATGCAGCATGGTGCTGTGCCAAAATTGGCAGCGCCGCGCTGCATCACTTTAGAAATTCAGGAATCCACTGTATTTAACTGAATAAGGTGCACCCCTGTGTTTCCCCTGTACTGGCGCTAAATTTAGCTGCCAGCGCCAACCTAAACATCTTTGCACTATTGTGCAAGGATGTCTACGTTGAGGGGTGTGATTGGTTATGTGCAGGAAGGTGTTCCTTCCTGCACATAAACAATAACTAATGGTGCAAAATGCAGCATGCATAGAAAAAGCAAAAACCGAGGAGGAATAAAGGTATTCCTCCTTGTTGCGCCCTCCTAATACCACCCCTGGGGTTGGCATTAGATTTTGGCACTGCCTGAGGTTCACGAAATTTCATAAGTCTGAGGCATTGTCACAATGCAATGGGTGTTGCTGTGGCACATCCATCGCAAAACCCATTGCACACCCTTTCCGCGCACAGTGCTGAGTGGGAAGGTGCCGTATTTACAAGGTGGCGTTAAGCCACAAGAAGTGGCTTAACGCCACCTTGTAAATACGACGGCGTGCTTAGCGCCACAGGACCATCACAAAAAGTGACGCCCCTGTGGTGCTACAGGCCTATAAATACACCCCTTAGTGTGTTCAAGGCATGTTGTTTGGATAACCAGTATTGGCTAGATGAAATGTCACCCCAAGAACACTCAAACAAAGTCCTGACCTTGAATTTCAACAGTCACCTCGCCGCTCAATTTTTGTGAAAATTAGAAAAGAGAAAGTTTGATCTCAATTCACTTTTCACATCTTAGATTGAGTATATTAAAACATGATTCATATAGTGACAAAATGAAAAAGTATCTCATATTGTGAAAAATGGGTGTGTACAGCAGCTTCAGTTTTCAATCCTCAGCAAGTTTACATATCTTAGATGATGTTTTGGACATGAAAAGAGGTTATCCAGCACTGACATAAATACATTGCTACCTCACACGCTGTAGAAAAAGTTTGCATCCTTACGCTCTGAAGGGCCAACTTTGCCTCATCCCAGGGTGAATGGCATCAAATTTGATACAATTGACCTCTTAAAAGGGAATATTCTACAAAGAGGAATACCAAATAACTGTTTTTGAACATATATGGGAACTATTTTTAATTCCTATTCCATTGACTAATTGCATTGACAGTTTGCAGTTATTGCTGTTATTCCACCATTCACATGCTTATAAAATGCTACAGTTAATTCTGTCATAAAAGGCAAATGTTTCCTTTACTCTGGTTGTGTTAATGTTCTTGTTTGATTACTCATGTTCTTGCACTTCAATGTCTATTATTTGGGGAGCCTCTCTATTACCTTGTTTCTATTTCAGGGACTTTTACAGCTCTTTATTGTTTTAAAGATTTGTATTCTCATGTTACATATAGAGTGATTCCCCCAAGTCCTGTCATTGGCAATACATCACTGATCTTTCAAGAGACATTTAGGACCATTATATAAGTTGCTGTATGAAAGTCTTCCTTTTTGCCCTGATTATCCCCATTGTTTGACTGATACTGGTGGTTACTGACTCTGACCGTGCCCCGGGCTCTGCTAACCAGGCCCAGGGCCAGTGTTTGCTATGATTATAATAGGCCAAGACACCCTACTGTAAGTCCCTAGTGTATAATAGGGCAGGGAGGTTTAAATATCCCAGTTGTTAGAAGTGGGGTCTTTGGTTGGCAGTCAGGTTACTTCCTGTCCAAGCAAGGACCCTCACTCTAGTCAGGGTAAGTCACACAGAATCCAAATTATCCTGTGCCCACCCTCTGGTAGCTTGGCATTGAGCAGTCAGGCTTAACTTAGAAGGCAATGTTTAAAGTATTTGTGCAATAAATCATAAAATAACACAATAAAGCACCACAAAAATACACCACACAGTCTTTAGAAAAATATATAATATTTATCTGGATAAAGGCAGGTCAAAATGATTAAAGATGCAATAAGTAAATGTTGAGATATCACTGAAAAGTGATAAAAAGTGTCTTAAATCTTTTAAAAGAAAACAAAGTCTCTTTCAAGCACAAAGTACTTTGGGCCTTATTTATACTTTTTGGTGCAAAACTGCACTAACGCAGTTTTGCACCAAAATGTTTTGCACCGGCTTGCACTGTTTTTTAGCACCAGCTGGGCACCATATTTATGCAATGGTGCAAGCCGGTGCAAAGGGTAGGCTAGCGTAAAAAAAATGACGTTAGGCAGGTTAGAGTCATTTTTTGACGCTAAGGGGCATATTTATACTCTGTTTGCACTGAATTAGCGTCATTTATTTTTTACTCTAATTCGGCGTAAAAATAACTCCATATTTATACTTGGGTGCTAGACCTGTCAATGGAGTTAAAGTCATTTTTTGGAAGTAGAAACCTACCTTGCCTTAATGAGATGCAAGGTAGGCGTTCCCGTGCAAAAAATGACTCTATGGCCTTAACGCCATATTTATGCTCCCATGCAAAAATGGTGCAAAGGAGGGAGGAGGGGTCAAAAAATGGGGCAAAGCTTGCTTTGCCCCATATTTTAAAGCCTGGGTCAGAGCAGGCGTTAGGGGACCTGAGGGCCTATTTCCATGGTGGAACACCATGGAATAAGCCCAAAGGTGCCCACCCCAGGCCCCAGGGGCACCCCCACCACACCAGAGGGACTGCGGAGGATGGGGGACCCCATCCCAGGTAAGTACAAGTAAGGTTGCATTTTATTCTTGAAAGTGCCATAGGGGGCCCAGAAATGGGGCCACATCATGGCACAGGGTGCAATAGCCATGCCCAGAGGACCCTTGTCCTCTGTGCTGGCCATTAGGGTGGTGGACATGACTCCTGCCTTTTCAAAGGCAGGAGTCATGTGGCATGGTAGGTTTAGCAGTATAAAATGATGCTAATCTGGTTAGAGTATTTTTTTTTTACTCTAACCTGCCTAAAATCTTTTTTGGGTGCTAAACCCCCTTCTTCTATACCACCAGCCTACTCTAGCCTACCCTTTGCACCGCCTTGCACCATTCCATAAATATGGTGCCCGGCTGGTGCACAGAATTGGTGCAAGCCTGTGCTAAACTTTTTGGTGCAAAACTGAGTTAGTGCAGTTTTGCACTAAAAAGTATAAATAAGGGGCAATATTTTGTAAGTTTGCGCCACTTTTGCATCAAAAAATGACGTTAATGCCCTACAAAAAAGTATAAATCAGGGCCTTGGTGCTTGACGGGTCTAGCACCAAAGTATAAATATGGAGTTCGTTTTGCACCGAATAAGAGTAAAAAAAAAATGACACTAATTCGGTGCAAACAGAGTATAAATATGCCCCTTGGTTCGCGTGAAAAATATCCACAAAAAACGCAGAGGAGGAGAAGCATGTAAATAAAGAGGTGTGCGTCAATTTCTTGGACCGCACACGGCGATGTGTTGTTTAGTTTCCACGCAGGGACGGATGTGTATCAATTTCCAGCGCTTGGTCGTGAATCCTCTTCGGGTTGAGGGGTTTTCGGACGCCCCGGGGACGGTGCGTGGATTTCCTGTGCTGGCAGGACGAAATCACAGGAGCTGCATCAATCTATTGGGCGCTGCGTCAAATTTTCTACTGCATGGCAGACGCTGGAATTTGGGCTGCGGCGTTCCGGCTCGGCTGTGCGTCGATCCACTGGGCTGTACGGCGAATTTACGGTCACTACAGTGGTACGGCATACAGTTAAATTTTCACTGTGCAGGCTGTGCATCGTTTCTGGCAGAATGTGCGTCGAATTTCGCTGCATAAGGAGTCCTTCTTTAAGAGATGACGTCTTTTTGGTCCTGAGACTTCAGGGGACAAGTGGCAAGCTCTATCCAAGCCCTTGGAGAGCACTTCTTCACCACAGCCAGAGAGCAGCAAGGCAGCAGGGCAACAGCAAGGCAGCAGTCCTTCACAGAAAGCAGTCAGGTGAGTCCTTTGGGCAGCCATGCATTTCTTCTTGGCAGGATGCAGGTTCTAGTTCAAGTTTCTTCTCCAGGAAGTGTCTGAGTTGGTAGGGGCAGAGGCCCTGTTTATATACCCAAATGTGCCTTTGAACTGGGGGAGACTTCAAAGAGTGGCTTAGAAGTGCACCAGGTCCCATTTCAGTTCAATCCTGTCTGCCAGGGTCCCAGTAGGGGGTTCGGCAGTCCTTTGTTTGTGGGCAGGCCTTCCACCCTCCCAGCCCAGGAAGACCCATTCAAAATGCAGATGTATGCAAATGAGGCTGAGTATCCTGTGTTTGGGATGTGGCTGAGTGAATGCACAAGGAGCTGTCAACTACACCTAGCCAGATGTGGATTGTAAGGCACAGAAAGATTTAAGTGCAGAGAAATGCTCACTTTCTAAAAATGGCATTTCTAAAATAGTAATATGAAATCCAACTTCACCAGTCAGCAGGATTTCACATCGCCCTTTTGGCCATAATAATATATGACCTTCCTACTCCTTTCAGATCAGCAGCTACCACTCAAACAATGTATGAGGGCAGCCCCAATGTTAGCCTATGAAGGGAGCAGGCCTCACAGCAGTGTAAAAACAAAATTAGGAGTTTTACACTACCAGGACACGTAAACTACATAGGTACATGTCCTGCTTTTTGCCTACACAGCACCCTGCCCTATAGGTTACCTAGGGCATACCTTAGGTGTGTCCTTTATGTATAAATAGGGGTGATTTAGGCTTGGCAAGTACTTTTCAATGCCAAGTTGAATCTGCAGTGTAACTGCACACACAGGCCTTGCAATGGCAGGCCTGAGACAAGGTTAAGGGGCTACTGAAGTGGGTGGCACAATCAGTGCTACAGGCCCACTAGTAGCATTTATTCAACAGGCCCTGGGCACATATAGTGCACTGTACTAGGGACTTATAAGTAAATTAAATAGTCCAATTGGGCATGATCCAATGTTACCATGATTAAAGGGAGAGAGCATAAG
The DNA here is from genome assembly GCF_031143425.1 of Pleurodeles waltl. NCBI lineage: Eukaryota > Metazoa > Chordata > Amphibia > Caudata > Salamandridae > Pleurodeles > Pleurodeles waltl. Next base: position 922,109,236 of record NC_090447.1, read on the forward strand.
CACTTTAGCACTGGTTAACAGTGCTAAAGTTCACAGAGTCTGAAAACCAGCAAAAACAGTAGCTAAAAAGTGGAGGGATGCAGGCAAAAAGTTAGGAGTGACCACCCTAAGGCTGTCAGGTCTAACACCAGTGGATCTAATGCACTTAAGTATGCACTACTGTGGTGTCTAGTGTCATTTTAAAGCCAGACCTACCTTGAAAGCTTGTTTTACATTAAAACTGTTGAAATTTGACTTTGGGATTAAAAGTAATTAAAATGTCTAAAACTACCTTTTTTATTACATATGAGTCACCTCTAAGGTCTGTCCTAGCTACCACAAGGATAGAATGCCTAGTTTTTAAAAGCAGGAACAATATAAAATATGTTTTATATGCCCTGGTAAGGGGCTGAAACCAGACCACCATTTGGTGGAGGAGCTTTGCTTCCGGGAGAAGCCAGAGAGAGGAAAAGGGCTGAGGAGGTAAGCTGGACCTCAAAGGCACCAGTCCAGTGGTCATAGAATGCAGGTCAATCTCCACTACCTTGAACTCCAGCCAGATGGTACCTCCCGATTAGATTAGAAGAAGGTCTGGAAAGGAAATATAGGCCCTCATTCTGACCTTGGCGGTCGGCGGAGAGGCGGCGGTCGGACCGCGAACAGACCGGCGGTATTAAAAATGGCATTCTGACCGCGGCGGTCACCGCCGCGACCGACCGCCACTTCCCCACTCCGACAGCCACGGCGGTCATGACCGACGGGCTGGAGTCTGCGCACTCCGGTCCGGCGGTCGACCCAAGACCGCCAACGGTATCATGACCCTGCTTACCGCCGCGGTTTCTGGCGTTCGGGAACCGCCATGCGAACCATGGCGGTAGGCACTATCGGGGCCAGGGAATTCCTTCCCTGGCACTGATAGGGGTCTCCCCCACCCCCCACTGCCCCCCCGAGTCCTCCCCCCACACCCTCCACCCCCCTGCCACCCCCCAGAGGTGGTACGAACCCCCTCCCCACCCCCACCCCGACATGCACATACACGCACCCCGACATGCACACACCCCCAACATACACATATACACACCCCCTACACACACAAATACACAACGGGGACACATACCCGCACACATACATGCCGACATGCGCACCCGCCGAACTACACACATCGCCCATAGGCACAGCAGCACTCCCCGCCCGCATGCACGCACTCACACACCCCCTCTACACACTCACACGCACACCCCCATGCACGCACACATCACACAACACCCCCCCACCCCCTCCCCTCACGGACGATCAACTTACCTTGTGTGTTGGTCCTCCGGGAGGCGACGGGAGCCATAGGGACGTGACCGCCAACAGAAGACCGCCAACAGAAGACCGCCACACAGAAATGTGGGTCGTAATTCTGGGGGCGGTGTTCTGCTGGCGTGGCGGTGGAGGTTGACCAGTCTCCACTTTCCCGCCGACCGCCAGTGTGGCTGCTGGCGGTATTCCGGCGGAACGCTCCCAGCGGTCGGAATACGCGCAGCGGCATACCGCCGCGGTCGGCAGTCTTTACCGCGGCGGTAACTCGGCGGTCTTGCGAAAAGACCGCCAAGGTCAGAATGAGGGCCATAGTCAGATATTAACCACACCTCTGGCTGGGTTGCGCAGACACACACTTCAAGGAGAGAATTTGTCAATTTTTGATTTTGGAGAATTGTGCATTTCTGGTCAAAAATATGCCACACTTTGCAAGAAGTAGTCATAGTAGGGAGAGGTGACTTCACCCCTGTTGATTAAGCCACCCCACAACCAGCCCAGAATGGAGGATAAATATGGCTGAGTTGCAGGAGCTCTTTAGATCACTTCCTGGAACATCAGAAGAAGAAGGACGGTCCGTCTGGACACCTGGACTGTCCCACTGAAGGACTGCACTCATGAGTACTGAACCTGCTCCGCTCTCAAAGCTCCACAAGAAAAGGACAGTGCCTGTCTTAAAAGGAAAATAATTGGACTCCGTCATCAGAAAAAGGAAGAAAAGTGCTAGAAGAAGTCACCTGCAAGCCATATGAGAGGACCACTCCAGCTAGCATGCTGCTCCTGGACCCAGTCCAGAGTGACCAGATAGCCTCAGTTTCCACTTTATGCTTTTAGACACTATCTGACATTCTAATCCGAAATAAAATGCATGCCTCCTTTTCCCTACATTGGATTATTGTTGTTTTGGTGTCTTTTTAGAGCTCACAATATTTCCTATTTTTATAAATTGGTGCTGGATTTGTATTGTGTTGTGTCCATTACTTATTCACTGTTTGACTGATATTGAATGCTTTACATTGCTTTGCACTCTACACTGACTTATCTTTGAGTTAAGTCTGTGTGCTCACTGCCAGAATACCAAGGGATGAGCAAGGATTAAATTATTAAGGGCTGACTGGATCTTATTAGTGATTGTGATATTATTACTAGCTGAAGGAGTGAGAAAACGCCTCTTTTGTCCTGGTTAGCCCCCTCTTTTTGCCTGGTATTTGATGTGATCTTAAAGTTGGTAGTGCCCAGGACCCTTGCTAATTAGGGGCCATATGTACGAACACTTTTTCCCATAGACACAGAATGGGTAAAAACCTTTGCTACATCTGGCCCTAGGTTTCCTGTGAGATCTCTTTTTCCAAGCTGTTGTGATGCATTAGCACAATTTACCAGGGGCGGCCCCTCCGCAGTGGTGGAGAGGTGTCGCCCCGCTGGCTAAGCCAGCATTTGAAAGATAAAACAATAGCTTGCTATTGTTTTATTTTTCATTTTTCGTCTGCTGATTTAGCCAGCAAGGGCAGGGAGGGGAGGGACTGGGCCACGGGAGGTGGGAGGAGGGGAGAATGTACTAAGTGCGCATGTTTGTTTGGCCGGCCGTCTCAGGCCGGCCAAACACACATGCACACTTAGGTTTTTCCAGCCCGGCTGTGTTTAACCCAAGGTTTGTGTCTGAGTAGCAGTCACTGCCGCTCAGACCAATCGCGACGATGCTTACATGCTATGTTTATCATGTAAGCAGCGCCAGGATGGATGGGGAGCCTGTGCTGACAAAGAGGACAATGAGCGAGGCAGCATGATGCAGCGGTGGCAACGACAAGGAGAACCGGTGAGTGTATTACTTTTTTCCTTTCTGTTTCCCCTGTCCCCTTCGTCACCCCTCCCCCCCCCCTTGACATATGTGGCGGCCGCCGCTGCAATTGGCAACACCTTTAGCTGCCACTAGAAGTCCCTAGTAAATGGTACATAGGCACCCAGGGCATGGGGTACTAAGGATAGACTCCTAAGGGCAGCAGCACAGATTGTGCCACCCTTTAGGGTCATGTATCCAGATGAACCTAGCACTGCCATTGCAGGCTGACTGTCTTGGGGTAATCCTAAAATGTAAATTTGACATGGCACTCAGCCTGTGTGCTCTGTCCACCATACACTGCATGCAATATGGGTAAGGCACCTCTCAGGCAGGCCTTCCAGCTCTACGGCAAAATGCACTATACAGGTATGTGTGGGCATAGATGCATGAACAATATGCCCCTACTGTGTCCTTGCCAAACCTGGGATATAGTAAGTGGACAGGGCAGCCATTTTAAATGCATGTGCTGTACAAGTTCCACAGCTATTTGATGGCTACCCTGAACTCTGGGTTGTTTAGTCTCAAACAACTCAGAGTGATAAAGCCAAACTGGTACCAGCATTGGGTTTATTCCAAAGTGGTCACCCAGTGGTCAACTTAGAGGAGCCCCCTGCAAAAGCTAACTATCTTGGCATGGTTGCTGGCCTGTCACAACCAGCCTGCCACCACCAGACAAGATTCATAAACCCTGAAGTGAGAGCTCCTGCTCTCTGGGTCCCAGAACTAAGCACTTCCTGAGTGGAGGTGTACCACCTTCCTCCTCAGGAATGTGCACTTCACTGCTAGTGAGCTTCAAAGGGCTTAACACCTTTAAAACTCGACCCCCAAGCCTGCTGCTAGCAGCAGACGGCTGCCCCTGTTGCAATACCCACTTTTGGTGGAAGTAACGGCAGGAAAACACACCAAGGACAAGAGGAATGGTCAGCCTAAGCATGCACCACCCATAAGGTGTTGCATGCTAGGTGACCCCTCCATTTTATATTCTTCCATCTTTCATGAAAGGAAAATAGCCGATCAGGTGTAGGGAAGTGACCTCTCCCCACAGGAAGTGGTCATATAGTGGATGTAGTCACCCTAAGGTAGATGGCCCATTGGTCACTACTAAGTACTCCCCTGAGCGTCCACTAAATACAGTATTGAGTGGGCACCCGTAGACCAGAGTTTCAGATTCCATGGACAGAAAAAGACCAGCAACAAATAAAACCAAAGGCTTGAAAACTGAAGTCCTGCTGCACCCAGAAGAGTGTGCCAAACCCTGCCTGCTGCACCCAGGACTTGACAATCAACACTGCGGGTTGCTTGGACATCGGACTGACTCTACAAACCCCCAGAGAACCTCTACTCTTCTAAAAATCACTTAAGAACTTCCTCCAAAGTGAAGGCATCACTCTTCCTCAACAAAGACCAAAAGACCAGTGAAGTCTAGTTCACTGACCGTCTGCTTACCAAGGAACCAGACGGCACAGCTGGACCAAATTTGACCCAATGAATTGTAAGCACAAAATCTACCAGTGTGCCAAGTTTAGTGGCACTGCATCCTCCAGTGGCTGAACCATACAATAGCACCACATTCTGGTCACTCAACATCAGAGACCCAGAAGCCAGTCCTCTTTGGACTAAAAAAGGACTATGAAGAAGCCCCAATTGAGGGACTTCACAAAACACGAGGACCTCCCACCAGAGTGCCCCTGCTGACCTGCAAGTGACCCCCAAAGTGATTTACCTCCTGCTTCCAAGGGTACCTTTGTGCACAGCTCCTGGCTCACTGATTCGCTCTGCACCAAGCTGCTTTGTACCCTGCACCAAAGATCCACCTGGGCAGAACTTTTCCATGGGGTCCCCCGCAGTGGCCTTGCATCAACTCCAACGATTTTCCACAGCTGATTCCGAAGAAACCAGGAGCCACCCGAACTTCTCCCGCTGATCCACAGTGCCCAACAACAACCTCAACCTATTTGCAAAAGGAGACATTGGTAATGCATTGCATGATTTTATATGCATTTTTAAAGTATTTCCTCCATTGTTTTCTCCGGTGCATAATTTCGCACAGAACCGCTATATTTTCTAAACTTTATAAATTCATGACTTAAAAAGTACTTACTCGATTTTGATGATCTTGGTCTTAAACATTTTTTTTAAATCTGAACTATTTGGTCTGGAGTTATTCTTTTGAGGGTGTGGTGTCATTTATTGATGCTGTGAGTACAACAAATGCTTTGCATTCTCCAAGATTTGCTTAACTGCTCGACCAAGCTACCATAAAAATTAGAGCATACATTGGTCTCGTTTTTATCTCACCCACTTTCCTACACTCGCTAGGACCAACCTGGGTGGCATACCACTTCAGGCAACTACAAGTTCTATGGTATTTCCAGGTCAGTAATTGTTAGGTCCTCAAACTCTAGACCAGGCAATAATTAACCTGGAGACACCAACATTTAACTATCAGTGGCACTGTAGGGGCCACAAACAGTTGCTGCGCCATCCCCTTGACTCCCACACATTTCAGCATGGGGTACACAAATAAGCATCCCCTAGCTGAATAAAAGGAAGACATTCCCACCATCCACCACCTAAAGCAAGAATAAAGGGCCCCGGAGCATCTATCACCTACTCCAAGCAGGTGATAAATGCTTATTGATTTGGGTTAGTTGTTTCCCATGAAAGATGCGATAACATGCAAACTTCATCCTGGCATTCCAGATTCTTTAAACAATGCCTCATTCATTGTTCTCATGTTTTGTCATTCACTCCTGCAAACCTGCCGTAAAGCCTCTTTAAGGTAATAATTTTAAAACCTGTGTGATGTCAGTATTCATTCACAGTGCACATTGTCGCATAGGTACCTTAAGTTGAGTGCACGCACTGTTGCAGTCCAACAGCTTGTGGTCCAAGGAGCTCTACAGCAGATGCGCCGAAGTGAAACACAGGTCAACTATTTCTATATATACATGATTCATCCAAAAAATAAAGAGAATTCGTAGTCATGGATGTTCTCTGCCAAATATCTTACCCAGTAGATGTTTTCGAACATATACCTTCAAGATTATAGGAGAGCCTTGCTGGATCTAAGAGTACAGACTCTCCTCACAATGTACAATTGTTTGCATTTAAGGGAGTATTCCAAAACTAACTTTCTTTCACACGTTGTGGTATTTTATTATGATGTTCATTTGACAATTTTTGTACACTTACACTAAATTAAAAAAAATGTAAATTGATTTGGAAATATACTTTATTCTAGTGTGCTTGTGAATGTTTTTCTGCTGATTGCTTTCCGATTGTTCTTTTCTACACTCATGTATCTATCTCTCTTCCCTGTGCTGTGATTCTGAGGCTAGGAAACAGGCATAATGAAACTACCACTCACCTTGTGCATTGCTCTACTCTCCCAAAATTACCCGTGGGAAGGTTGTTGTAGCAAGTATTGTGCAGGTCTAGCTCTTATGTTCTCTCAGAAATACAGAACGTAAGTATTTTAGCAGCGTCTCCAAATCGAATGCACGCACTATAAAATGCCTAACTTTATCACTAGACGAACAGATGTAATAAACTTAGATTCCTGTAACTATACTCTTCTCTTCACGCTTTACGGGATTCAGTCTCATTTTCTTTTATCTTTTTCATGATAGCTTATCCTTTTTCACCATTATGATTCATTTTATGAAAGCAGCTGATGCCAGGTCTGCGACGCAGTTTAGCTGTTCAGATAAATGTTTGTTTTTATAGACTACTTTGGAATTCTAAGCCATGAATGAAAACCGACTGAGAAATACTGCACTTGATCTCTGTTAGTATGCAGTACTTGCCTGCACACTGTAGAACAGCACGAAGAGCTGTTTCAAACTGAGCGTGGTTAGGTTTGTTGTTTTTCGATCTAGGGATATGGTTATTTGTTCTAAATATTAATTACGATACACAGCTCTCAGTACAAAAGTAGACCTGCCAAGCATATCCTCTGATGTGAAACCTGCCTTCCAATATATCTAATATTGCAGATGAAAGTGATTAGAATGTCCATGTTCACTTCTGCACTCGGTATAATTCATCAATCACTGTTATGATTTAATTTCCGGCTTTTCCACTGACATACAGACCCAGTAGTCCTCATTTCCATCATTGTGGCCCACTGAAAGATAGGGTGTTTTATTTAGTAAACAAATTATAAACAATCCGACTGTTGACGGGAATATTTTCACTGCGAAAGCAGAAACTTTCACAAACGAGTAGATATCGGTCTGAAGAGCGGCATTTGGGCAATGTCGTTACTGATTTGGCTTTATTGAAAAGGGGAACAGACAAACGAGAAATCATGGAACGGAATACATAAAGAGCGACTGTGAAATTAAAAAAACAAAAAAACAGGCCAGAATATTATTGTTTCCTAAGGCATGCAAAAAGCATGAAGAACTGTATTTCATTAAATTATGTTTTAAAGCGTTCTTCAAGGTTACCTGTTTTTGGTTGCAAAAATACCTAGAAAAGTCGCCGTTTGCAGATGTACTGGTTCAATCCGGAAAGTGAATTCTCCTTGCCAGCAAATACTACCTGTTCTGAAATAGTCATATAAGACCTTTTTCATACTCTCAAATTCTTTTAGAGTTACATTATACATACTAAAACTACATTGAAATAATATTTCCTTTTCTTAATTGGAAGGGTGATTACACAACTCCAGAAACACAACAATTGCTCTCCACATAATGACTAGTAAACAGAAAGCATTATTATTTGTATAGGTGCTTTTACCTGTGTGTTTGTGGTCAATTCTTACCCATGGCATGCAATTAGAAAGGTGAAGAAATAATAGTTCTTTGGTTACAATAATATTTTATCAGCAAGTTCTTATGACTTCTTGTTTCATTTTATAGAACAATTGTATAAAATAATCTCTCGATTTTAAATAACAGATAAAATGCAGTGTTTCCGAACAGTGGCGCAAAGGACACAGGAGCATGATATGACTTAGGATAACTACTGACCATATAAGGAAACCGATTTACAATGAATACATTCCTCTAAAGTATATACTTTACCCGCTATTTCTTACCAAGCATTAGTTTACATACATCTAAATTTAGCATTAAAGAACACAAATGATGATGCTCAATGGTCAACCTGAAGATCAAAAATATTTTAAACCTGAGGGTGTCTGTGTCTGTCTTTAAGAGCTACATTTTTAATATTACAACATATAGTTACAGTTAGTTTATTGTGCAGTTAATTAAAATGTTAACAATAAACATATTCATAAAAACGTATTGGTACTATACATTCTAGAATCATACAGCATAGCTTAAAATTTGATTCTGGTACATTATGATAGTATTATATTATAGACAATATAATAAAAAACGTGTTATCTTCTTAAGTACCACTTTACAGCTTGGTCTGCCTAGCAGACACAAGAATCCTTGAAGCAGAGTGCATGTTATCACGGAGTGCAAAACATGCAGTAAAAATACCAAAATGGTGGAAAGCAATGTTAGGGACGTTAGTGGCGGACAGCTTTTTCCCAGCGAGCCTTAGGAATTTCCAATAGCAACAGTTTAGGATAGGGGCCGTGCCATTTAGACTTACAGTACTGCCTTCCTACATGTCCCAATCCCTCTTTGATTAAAAAGGCCTCTCAGCAATTGTCAATATAGGAGCAGCATCTTTTCCCTATCTCAAAGAAATCTATAGTTCACATTCTTTAATAGAAACTAAAAAATTAATATGTATTAAGCTTATGCGCAAATTGTAAAGGTCTGTGGCTAAGTGGAACTGGATAAACAATACTGGATTTATGGCCCGGATTTATTAAAATGTGACACAAGGAAGTGCAGCCAAAAAAGCTTCTGTGCAGTCTTTGCTTCAAACAGAGAAATAAATTGTACCATATGTACTAAGGGCCTGATTTAGATCATGTTGGGCGTTTCATCGTCCATCTGTGATGGGAGTTTCAAGTACTCTGTCAAGCAGATGGAGTTCCAACTACAGTATTTCGATCTAGGGCAGCTGAACCTTTATCCCTATTGACATGGTGGAGGACCCCATATAAGTGGGCTCTTGCTGCCGATGGCCAGACTCCAATGCTGGCTAACAGTACTTTGTTGCCGTGGGGGTGGGCTGATTGTGCTGAGCATATTTAGGTTTCATGTTCATGCTGTCATTGTTCTGGTACTGGATTCCTGATGACAGGAGTCCATTGCAGGACCTGCTCAACATTGTACTATGGCTGTGGCTATTGGATAAATGCTAGCTGCATACACCTGATGTCTATTGGCCAATTGTGAACACCTGCAAACCACACCATAAAACACACTCCAGTACAGACCATGATAATTTGCCATTCCACTGTAGGACACCATTTTGCTGCCTATTTTGCCACTCAGGAGTCAGGCTAAATTATGGTTTTTCCTCCCTCTGTTCATTTTCCATTTCTGAGATTTTTCAAATTTTACATCCACTTGTGGGACACAATTTTTTTTAAATTACTCACTATGACAGGGAGAAAGAATCCATGTTTTACAGACGGAGAATTGTCAGTCATGGTAGGTGAAATAATTAGAATTGACACGCAATTGTTTGGAGTAAAATATAACCATATCTCAGAAAACGCAATTGGGAGCCAGAATAGTTGACAGAGTGAATGCTGTAGCAAATACTCTGCACACACAGGAGGAAATTATGAAGAGGTGGAATGACCTGAAGTGGAGAGTGTGTACCCTGGCCTCCAAGCATCACCTTGAGGCCCAGAGGACTGGTGGTGGATCACCCAGCCCCCATTACAAACTTTTCCTTGGAAGGAGAAGGTCTTGTAGATCCTACACCCTGAAGGCTTCACAGGAATCCGTGGTTGAGTGGAGACTGGTAATTTAAGTATGTCTCACTAATGAGAAATGTACATTTTGGCCTTAAGTTAGCTGTTGAAAATGTTTTTAGATCATCATTAAAACATATACATTAAACAATATATTATCAAAAGATTAGTAGCATTGATGTTGTATTTCTCTTTTCAACAATGATCAATATGTGTTATCATAATGTGTGTTGTTCTCCGTGGATCATCTCTTTCATTTCCACATGAATAAATAGTGCTCATAAGTGTCATTTCACCTAATTACATTATTCTCATGCATGTGTACATGATGTAAATGTATGTTCATTGGCATTGCAGATATTGCACTATGTTTGTATAATTCATATTTTTAAAATGTTGTTAATAATGAATAGAAATGACTACAACTACCATGGTGCCCTGGTTTTGTCTTCGGAAAATAATATTGCTCTGAGATGTTAGTCATTCTCTCTTTGCTTCCCTAAATACACATAAGTCAAAGTGTCATGCATTTGACAATCACCATTTTATGCTATCTATGAAAATGTCAATTGATGTAATTGGTTTAACAAATCATAGTATGTTGACTTAAACATTGTCAATCATGTCCTTTAGTAGGCTGAAGATAAGTAGTATTGATAAACAAATTACTTTGACATGTACATATGATGGCAAATGCCATGAATTCTTCTAATTTGTATATGTTAGACCTGACAACCTTAGGGTGATAATCCCCCTACTTTTCACCTGCCTCCCTCCACTTTTCTGACACTGTTTTGCTGCTTTTAGGACTCTGAACACTTTAAACTGCTAACCAGTGCTAAACTGCATATGCTCTCTCCCCTAAACATGGTACAATTGGTTCATTCCCAATTGGCATATTTGATTTACTTGTAAGTCCTTAGTTAAGTGCACTCATGTGCCCAGGGCCTGTAAATTAAATGCTACTAGTGGGCTTGCAGCACTAATTGTGCCGTCCACTTAAGTAGCCCCATAACCATGTCTCAGGCCTGCCATTGCAGGGCCTGTGTGTTCAGTTTAACTGCCAAATCGACTTGGCATTTAAAAGTACTTGCCAATCCTTAACCTCTTGGGTGCCTTGGACGAGATGATCTCGTCCAAGGCTACAGTTCCCCTGTGCCTTGGACGAGATCATCTCGTCCATGGCACAGGGGAACTTGGGGGCGCGCTAGCGCGCCCCCGTGCACCCCCCTTCCCCCCCCAAGTCGGGGGGTGGGGGCAGAAAATTCTAGGCACCAGGGGATTTTTTTTTTTTTTTCTTTGTTTTTTTTTTAGAGATGGGGAGCGACCCATCAGGCAAAAGTCGCTCCCCTGGGGGACAAATTGTATTTAGGCCATTTCTGCCCCCCTTGGGGGCAGATTGGCTGAGCTTAGGTCAACCTGCCCCCAAGGGGGCAGAAACCACTAGGCACCGGGGATTTGTTTTTTGGTGCCAATGTCACGCAGGGGGAGCGACCCCGTAGGCAAGGGTCGCTCCCGGCGGGGGAGGGTGGGGGTTGGGGGGGCAAATTTATTTTAGGGCATTTCTGCCCCCCCCCCCCTGGGGCCGGCTGAGCTACAGGCCAAACACCACAGGTAGGCACCTTGCAAAAAACACCTCTGTTTTCTGTGAAAAAATATGTTGTGTCCACGTTGTGTTTTGGGCCATTTCCTTTTGTGGGCGCTAGGCCTACCCACAGAAGTGATGTACCATTTTTATCGAGAGACTTAGGGGAACGCTGGGTGGAAGGAAATTTGTGGCTCCTCTCAGATTCCAGAACTTTCTGTCACCAAAATGAGAGGAAAAAGTGTTTTTTGGGCCAAATTTTGATGTTTGCAAAGGATTCTGGGTAACATAACCTGGTCAGAGCCCCGCAAGTCACCCCATCTTGGATTCCCCTGGGTTTCTAGTTTTCAAAAATGCACTGGTTTGCTAGGTTTCCTCAGGTGTCGGCTGAGCTACAGGCCAAAATCCACAGGTAGGCACTGCTTTTTATAAAAAAATGTGATGTGTCCACGTTGTGTTTTGGGCCCTTTCCTTTTGTGGGCGCTAGTCCTACCCACACAAGTGAGGTATCATTTTTATCGGGAGACTTGGGGGAACGCTGGGTAGAAGGAAATTTGTGGCTCCTCTCAGATTCCAGAACTTTCTGCCACAGAAATGTGAGTAACATGTGTATTTTTAGCCAAATTTTGAGGTTTGCAAAGGATTCTGGGTAACAGAACCTGGTCCGAGCCCCGCAAGTCACCCCTCCTTGGATTCCCCTAGGTCTCTAGTTTTCAGAAATGCACAGGTTTGGTAGGTTTCCCTAGGTGCCGGCTGAGCTAGAGGCCAAAATCTACAGGTAGGCACTTCGCAAAAAACACCTCTGTTTTTTTCCAAAATTTAGGATGTGTCCACGTTGCGCTTTGGGGTGTTTCCTGTCGCCGGCGCTAGGCCTACCCACGCAAGTGAGGTATCATTTTTATCGGGAGACTTGGGGGAACGCTGGGTGGAAGGAAATTTGTAGCTCCTCTCAGATTCCAGAACTTTCTGCCACAGAAATGTGAGGGACATGTGTTTTTTTAGCCAAATTTTGAGGTTTGCAAAGGATTCTGGGTAACAGAACCTGGTCCGAGCCCCGCAATTCATCCCTCCTTGGATTCCCCTAGGTCTCTAGCTTTCAGAAATGCACAGGTTTGGTAGGTTTCCCTAGGTGCCGGCTGAGCTAGAGGCCAAAATCTACAGGTAGGCACTTCGCAAAAAACACCTCTGTTTTTTTCCAAAATTTAGGATGTGTCCACGTTGCGCTTTGAGGTGTTTCCTGTCGCCGGCGCTAGGCCTACCCACGCAAGTGAGGTATCATTTTTATCGGAAGACTTGGGGGAACGCTGGGTGGAAGGAAATTTGTAGCTCCTCTCAGATTCCAGAACTTTCTGCCACAGAAATGTGAGGGACATGTGTTTTTTTAGCCAAATTTTGAGGTTTGCAAAGGATTCTGGGTAACAGAACCTGGTCCGAGCCCCGCAAGTCACCCCTCCTTGGATTCCCCTAGGTCTCTAGTTTTCAGAAATGCACAGGTTTGGTAGGTTTCCCTAGGTGCCGGCTGAGCTAGAGGCCAAAATCTACAGGTAGGCACTTCGCAAAAAACACCTCTGTTTTCTCCCAAAATTGTCGATGTGTCCACGTTGCGCTTTGGGGCGTTTCCTGTCGCGGGCGCTAGGCCTACCCACGCAAGTGAGGTATCATTTTTATCGGGAGACTTGGGGGAACATAGATTAGCAAAACAAGTGCTATTGCCCCTTGTCTTTCTCTACATTTTTTCCTTCCAAATATAAGAGAGTGTGTAAAAAAGACATCTATTTGAGAAATTCCCTATAATTCACATGCTTGTATGGTCACCCCGGAATTCAGAGATGTGCAAATAACCACTGCTCCTCAGCACCTTATCTTGTGCCCTTTTTGGAAATGCAAAGGTTTTCTTGATAGCAATTTTTTACTCTTTATATTTCAGCAAATGAATTGCTGTATACCCGGTATAGAATGAAAACGCACTGCAGGGTGCAGCTCATTTATTGGCTCTGGGTTCCTCGGGTTCTTGATGAACCTACAAGCCCTGTATATCCCCGCAACCAGAGGAGTCCAGCAGACGTAACGGTATATTGCTTTCCATAATCTGACATTGCAGGGAAAAGTTACAGAGTAAAACATAGAGAAAAATTTATGTGTTTTTCACCTCAATTTCAATATTTTTCTTTTTCAGCTGTTATTTTCTGTAGGAAACCCTTGTAGGATCTACACAAATGATCCCTTGCTGAATTCAGAATTTTGTCTACTTTTTAGAAATGGTTAGGTTTCTGGGATCCAGCATTGGTTTCATGCCCATTCCTGTCACTGACTGGAAGGAGGCTGAAAGCACAAAAAATTGCAAAAATGGGGTATGCCCCAGTAAAATGCCAAAATTGTGTTGAAAAATTGGGTTTTCTGATTCAAGTCTGCCTGTTCCTGAAAGCTAGGAAGCTGCTGAGTTTAGCACTACAAACACTTTGTTGATGCCATTTTCGGGGGGAAATCCACAAGCCTTCTTCTGCAGCCACTTTTTCCAATTTTTTAAAAAAAAACGAAATTTTCACTGTATTTTGGCCAATTTCTTGGCCTCCTTCAAGGGAACCCACAAAGTCTGGGTACCTCTAGAATCCCTAGGATGTTGGAAAAAAAGGACGCAAATTTGGCTTGGTTAGCTTATGTGAACAAAAAGTTATGAGGGCCTAAGCGCGAATTGCCCCAAATAGGCAAAAAAAGGCCTGGCACAGGAGGGGGAAAAGGCCTGGCAGCGAAGGGGTTAAACTCTCCTTTTTCTACATATACGTCACCCCTGAGGTAGGCCCTAGGTAACCCATAGGGCAGGGTGCAATGCAGGCCAAAGGCAGGAAATGGATATTAGTATTTTAGATATGCCACTTTTAGAAAGTGAGCATTTTTCTCCACTTAAAAAACACCTGTGCCTTACAGCCTGTCTCCAATCAACATCTGGGATGGGCTGCTTGACAGATTTCTTGTGCATTTCACCCAGACAACTACAACCTCAGGACGCTCAGTCACACCTGCACTCACCTGCATACTGAGTGGGTCTTCCTTGGCTGGAATGGTGGAGGGCCTGACACCTACATTTCAAAGGCTAGTGGCATGCCCTCACACAATGGACTGCCAAACCCCCTACTGGGACCCTGGCAGACAGACCTGTAGTGACAGGGGAATGTGTGCACTTCAAAAAGACTCTTTGAAGTCTCCCCCACTTCAAAGGCATTTTTGGGTATATAAACTGGGTCCCTGACCCCACCAACATCTGGACCTGGACCTGCAACCTGTCAAGAGGAACTGCCTGGCTGCCCAAAGGACTCATCTGGACTGCTTTGCTGAGAAGGACTGATGCCCTGCTGTTGGCCTGCTGCCTTGCTGACCTCTGACTTTGCTGAGAAGTGCTCTCCAAGGGCTTGGATTGAGCTTGTCTCCTGTTTTCTGAAGTCTCAGGGCCAAAAAAGTCTTAATCACTTCAAGAAATACCCTGTGCACCAAAAATCGATGCACAGTCTGCCAGAAATGACACTCAGTCTGCCTTGCAACTGGAAAATTGCAGCACAGCCTTTATTTTACATTTCAAAATCCTCACCTGGTGGCTCTTCATAGTCTCCATCTCTGCAATGTATGGGATGTTCTGTCGCAGGGGTATGTTGTGCAACATGTAGCAGGCCGTGGTGATTTGGCACACCTTATCGGGTAAGTCGAGGAGGGCTCCATCGGTCTTATTCAGATAGCGAAATCTGTCCTTGTGGAGCCACAAACCCACTACACTGGCCTATGTGTTCTTACATGGGCCTTATTGAAGCACACTTCCCATGATGTTGTTGGATTCCTCAGCGGTGCTAAAAACAATGGTTGATTAGGATAAGCTGAGTCTCCTATATGAAAGTAAAAAGTATTTTGAGGAAAAAATCTTATCCCATTGTACATTCCTAAAGCATAAACATTGCAAATAATCCTATTGTCATA
Organism: Pleurodeles waltl; assembly: GCF_031143425.1. Lineage (NCBI taxonomy): Eukaryota > Metazoa > Chordata > Amphibia > Caudata > Salamandridae > Pleurodeles > Pleurodeles waltl. The sequence goes on from NC_090447.1 coordinate 922,124,710, forward strand.
TTGTGTTTACAAACAAGCCAGGTCCTTTCAGGTCCAAGTTGTGAGATTTGCAAGGGTATTTTGTAATAAAAAGGAATCATGTTTTGACCCTTGGAAATGGGCGCGCACTCTTGAGATGTACAAATCGGGTAAGGAGACAACTTGCACATTGATTGAATGGAAGTTCTTTCGATTGCGGTAGATCTGTCCCCTGGTGTGTGATGGCACTAAGGGCACTAAGGCAATAGGTGTTGTATCAATTGCTCCTACCACATGTGGTTTGCCACCCAAAGAATAAAAAATCCCCTTCACATTTGCAAAATCCTCATGTTGTGAAAATTGGATGAAGCTGTTGATGTGTCTCATCATTGAAGAAAGGATGTCTTGTAGCACACCACTGAAAGTTGGTTGTGACATGCCTCTGGATAAAGCCAGAGTGCATTGGAAGTATTCTGTGGCCACAAAATGGAGTACTGCCATGTTTTTGTCATTGGTGTTATTGGTATGGGATTCCTATTGTGAGGCAGAAGATCTGGCACCAGCTGATGACATAAGTCCAGCATAGTTTGCCTATTCAATCTGATTGTTTTCATAATGTCCCTTTCTTTCCTGGTGACCAGACCTGGAAATGGTCCAAAAATGTGAGGCTGTCATCTTCTACCTCTCCCTGGGTTTATATGTCTGCATTTAAGAAAAATAAAAAAAACACAAAAATGGGCAATCAATACTGGCGTATATGTAAACATCTTTTTTGTGATGTTGCTTTTTACACCTGATTTTTTTAAAATAGTGTACAAATAATACATTTGAAATGTGCTATTTATAAATTTTTTCTAAAATTCAGTCAACTGTAGTAGAAAATATACCTTATCCTTAAACAGAGTAACACATTATATTATAATGTGTCACAATTAACAAAAAAAGTGTTGTACATATTTTAAATTGGTAAATGCACTATCCACCATTTTGAGTAGTGGTGACACACTTAACATGTAAAAATACACTGGTTCACATTCTAAAATGGTTGCCGCCTGACCTTGCCATTAGGACATTGGCAATCTGATGGGCTTCGGTAGAAGTTGACTACATAGGATGTGTAACACTCAACGACGGACACAGCCATAGGCTAACGTGTATGATGGCAATGCACAGAAGCCAATGGCTGTGTCTGTCTCCATCACAGATCGCGTATGCCGTGTACATGTACAAGGTGTTAAGAAAAAAGCTCACATGCCTCTGAACACTGCAACTCACAATACCTTCTCCACTTTTGCTGCTGTTATTGACCTCTGGTAGCCACAATGACAGACAAAGCAGGTAACTGGGCCCCTAACTTCTCACCAAACCCAAATCCTGCACCATTGACCCTCCCCACTCACAAGAACTCTTCGACTCCCTCTCCAGCTACTTCCACCGCAAGATCGCAGACATACATTAAAGCTTTGCAACGCCATCCCCCATCACCACCACTAACCCGGTCAACACCACCGCACCCTACCGCACCAACCTACTGAGCACCTGGACCCCACCAATGATGAAGAAACCACCAAAACCATGAGCACCATCCACTCAGGCGCTCCAACAGACCCCTGACCCCACCACGTCTTCAACAAGGCCAGCCAAATCATCGATCCCCAGCTCGGTCCATCATAAACAGCTCCTTTGAGACCGCCACTTTCCCAGATATCTGGAAACACGCCGAAGTCAATGCCTTGCTCAAAAAACCCAAAGCCCCGGAAACCTCACAAACTACCGACCTATCTCTCTATTCCCCTTTCCCGCAAAGGTCAAAGAAAAGATAGTCAACAACCAACTTTCCCGCTTTGCCGCCAAAACCTAGAACTCCCTCCCCACCAACCTACACAAGACCCGGGACCTCCTGTCCTTCGGAAAGCGCCTCAAGACATGGCTCTTCGAGCAGTAGCACCCCCTCATACCCCTGTGCCTTGAGACCCATCCAGGTGAGTAGCGTGCTCATCAAATGTATTGATTGACTGATTGATTGATTATCCATATTATGGTGCCACATATGGGGAAAGATTTATACTGTGTTGCAAGGGCATATGACACAGGCTCTCAATCGCCCTTACAAGTATGTTCCATTCCTACAGTGAATTGTTCATACATCACCAAAAAACATGCTGCCATTAGTTATTGTAATAGTTTCAAACCATAATATCTGTCTCTAAAAACATTAAGCATGAAGCCAACTTAGCTATGTGTGGGGTTCTGTACTAATAATGTACAAGTTGTTTACTCTTTAGTAGCTCACAATGATTTGTACTCCTCAGAAGTGTCTCTAACTAAAGGAAATATTTCAGACCTCTCGCCAAGATGATGTTTGTGGACTGGATTTGTAACATGAGGACATTGAAAGTGTTGCGGGTACTCAACCGGTAACTACAAATCAGTATTTCCTAGGAAAAATAAAATGTTGGTAAATAATCTGTACTTTTAAGAAATGCTTATGAGAGAGATTACAAAATTGTGTCACAGCAAAACAGGCAAACAACCTCACAACACATATATATATATTTTTTAATCCATTCAGGTTGACGCCCATCAGAAGAAGGTGATATGAAGGGCCATAGGCAAGAAGGTGCAGACTCTGGGGGTCTATTAGCAGGCAACATCCATTGCTAGAAATGGTGGGAAGACCTATGACACTGGACCTCAAAGTCATCCGAATTCCATCTCTACCAGACCTCCCAATGCAGGAAGCGTGTGGGCCCCACACTGCCCCCCATAATGGCCTGCATACTTGTGGTGGCCTATCCGGACCCTGATGAGTGGTTGCGGGCCCAAAAGTGGCATCAAGGATGTAAGTTAGTGTTTTGAGTTTGTATTGCTAGTCTACTATGCTTTGCTACAGCAATGATCTATGGCAGATGTCCCCAACCTTTTCTGTAGTGAGAGCTATTGCTGGTCAGTGAAAATCACAGTGAGCTACTGAAGGCCAAGCAACATGTGCATTGTTACCAAACACCCCCATACCAAGCTTCTGTGACTGTAAGCCTAATGTTCATAGAGCCATGAGCTGAGCAAAATACTTTGACTAAGGGAACTATGGCAGGGCTGCTACGTGTGTCAATGAGGACATGTTCTGTGAGGATACATGAACATGTGTGCTTATGTATGGGATATATGTGTATGAGTGAATGAGAGTCTGTGTCATATGGACTGGTGGCATAGGAAAGCCTTTAATCATATGTGGCACTGTTACATGTATAACACAAACGTACAACCCTTTTTTTTTTTTAAATGGGAGAAATTTAAAATGAAGAAAAATGTTCTCTAAAAATGCTAATAAAGTAAAGCATTTTTCTGCTCTTTAAATTTTGCCGAATTTAAGAAAGAATTAGCTGTATTTTTCAGTTATAATTATGGCATCATGTCTATCAGCCACTGAAAGCAAGATGCTTTCTGTGTGGAAATGTGACACTTTGAAATGGGAGAACATTGAAAGGAAAAGTTAAATTAATCATTAGGGTAACTCTTAACTTTAATTATTCTCCCATTTAAAAACATTAGAAGCATCACTTTGTTCTCAACTTCTATATTTAGTTGGCATGCAATTTTATTTAAGAGTTTAATACCTCAGTGTTTTAGTTTTTCACCTCTGTGCCCCACCAAGGGATATACATCTAAGTCCAGCACTGCTCATTTCCAGGCCCTGCTATCTTTAGCCTGATATAATAATTAAAAAGAAATGTGGCTTTGTGCTTATTGAACAATGAACTCAAGGCTGCAAGCTACGATGAAGGTGTATGAGAGCTACTGGTAGCTCATAATCAACCAGTGGGAGACACCTGATTTATGGCATCAAAATAAAGTTTGACACATATCCAATCCACAAGACAATTTCTGGAAGGTTTAGGTTTTGCACAAGTTGTATGATGATGTGTTTTGTGTAATGATTTGTTACGGACTGTTTTGAGCAGACATATGCCTGCATAAGAAAAAAGAGATACCTGTATTTTGTCTCTGTTTTGCGGGACACTTGTACCAAAAAGATCCCAATTGTGCATTCTGTCAGGTGTGATGCTGTATCACAAATGTGAATAGGTAATATTGATCTGTCATAGGTGACATGGCATACACTCCATTTCTGATTCAGTGAATGTTTCTGACTTCACACTGGTGAATAGTTATAATGCACCAAAAGAAACTGAGCATCTGGTACAAAATGACTAGGAACATTAGTACAGTGGCAACAATGGCACTAATATTTGATAATCATGTTATCACTGCAAGATTTAAGTCAGTTCATGTTGACTGTAAGAGATTGGCATGCAGCAAATGTACATGTAGGTCAGCATGTTTCAACACACATGAAATTAGTAGGCTAAACTTTATTAAATGAAACAGACAGGAATGTGTACACATTACTGACAGAGTTTCATGCACCCCAAACAACATTTTTGTTTCTTTGCTCTGTCTAGTTGTTACTCAATGTTGGAGCACTGGAGTTATTGAAAGGACGTTTGCAGATAGAAAATGTACATCTTACAAAGATACTTATTTTTGTAACATGAGTTCACTATTCAAAATAATAAATCATTAGCATTCAGAGGTGTTAAACAATGTCATGATAAATTTGAAGTGTTAAAGTAAAATGATCTAAAATTAAATGGGACTAATGATGGTAATTTCTTAAACTGTGAGCAAATGTGTCCATTATATGTTCCCTACATGCATTTATAGCCATTTAGCAAGTGAAAAAATTAAATTAGGATTTCTTTTTTTGTTAGAAAACCTTGTGAGCATTTTCATTTGCACAGATATGATAAAAATGTTGTATCTGTCTTTTCAGCATCTGCAGCAGCAGACAAAGGAGCCATTGACCATAAAGGTGGGGTAGCAACTGGCCACTGTGCGTCCAGTGGAGAAATATCAGACTTGAAAGGGACTTTTCAATGCAAATCCTATCCTTTAAGAATGCCCCCACTTTGAATATGTGCTCTACAATACAGGGCACATGCAAAGTTGGAAAAATAAGTAGCAATAACAAAGTTTTTTCAATTTTGCCTGCCACAAGGAGGTGTAAGTTTTTGTTGCAAATCTCTGTACATGAATGCTAGTAGACAGGGATTTGTAGCATGACCCAAAAGTAGTTGCATTAGAACACCCATGTATCACTCATGCTATGTCCACTTGATTCAAAGTAGCACAAAGTAGCGTTTAGCACAACTTTTTATTGGATAATTAATCTTAAAAAAACACTTTTTTGAACTAAACCTAGCACAAGCATTACTAAATCTAGGCCTAAATGTACAGGAACAATTATGGTGCCATAAATATTAGAGAGGATTCCCCAAACATGGATTGCACCTAAATCACCCCAGCTCGAATGCCTCAAATTAATCCAGTTAAAGCACCATGGAATTTATATGAATGTGCAATTAGAATGGACACATTGTGCTTCTCTTCTCTTCAACCCAGACTGTCTTATAGCTCGCCCCTCACTGCTGCTTGACTTTTGAGCTCCAGTTGAGCTGAGCTCGTGCTCACTTGGGTTCTACCTGTCTGTTCTGTTGTGTTAAGCTGTGCCCATTTGTTCTTTTCCCCTCCATCTGCACCTATTTTGGCCACTCTGGTCTGCCCAGCTGTGCCTATCCTGTTCTGTCCATTGGTGCCTGTTTTGTTCTGTCCATCTGTGCCTTTTCTGTTCCATTCTGACCATTTGTGCCTGTTTTGTTCCGCTATGTTCTGCCCATCTGTACCTGTTCTGTCCTGTTAATTCCATCTCTGCTTCCCCTGCGTGCCTCCGGCCCTGCCGCTTCCTGCCTTTTGAGGCCCCCACTCACCTCACCTACCCTCCTCCCACTTCATTTTGCCCTCCCAACGACCTACTTAATGGCAGTCACTGCGACCTCCAGCCACAAACCAAAACTCCACTGCACTCTATTCAACAGCTGATCGCTCTCCAAGCACACCTTAGAGATCTGGGGCACCATCACCACCCTCTCTCCTGACTTAAAGTTCATTACAGAAACCTGACTCACCCCCAGATCCATCACAGACAATGCCACAGTGACATCTACCAGATTCAAAATGATCCACCACAAATGCCCCAGCAGACACATCGCTATTATACAGAAGGGCTCACTTAAGTGCACCACCGTGGAGATAACACTGTACCAATCATGGAATACTTCAACTTCCAGATCAAACCAGATGCCAACACCACCATAAGAGGAACCCTCACCTACAGACCTCCGGGACCTCACCCAGCTCCATACTGAACTTCATTGCCCCCCTGGCAGTCAACTCCAACAACTACATCTTTGTAGGGGACCTGAACTTCCACCTAGAAGACCCAAACAATGCCAACCCCACCTCACTCCTCAAAAACATGTCCATCATCAGCTGGTCACCACTCCCACCAACAGCACGGTACACACTCTAGACCCAATCTTCTCCACCAGTGACTGAGCCAAATTCTCCCACACCACTGAAGTAACATGGACTGATCTCAACATCGACCTACTAGATGACATCTCAACAGGACCTCCCACCCTCCCCTACTGCAAATGGGGAAAAGTCACAAAACAACCGTGGATCACCACCCTCAAGAACACCAGAGCCAGCACCACAGACACCCAGGAACTCTGTATAAAGACTCTCTCTAGCTGGCTAACATCTGGAGCCAACACTGTAGCCCCCCTGTAAAACACCACCAGCAACAAACCCACCAAGCAAGCCACATGAATCACACCAGAACTCCAGATTCTCAAACAACACTGCAAGACATTAGAGAGATACTGGCCCGCCAACATCTATGCTATTTCTTGCTTTTGTGTTCTTGGCAAATAACAGAAAGTCTGTGTTAGTACGGTTGAACTCCAGGTAGGTGTAGGACCTACAGTTCTGGATGTGATGCTACAGAGATGAAGGTATTGAATCTCTAGAACTTTTAAGTTGAACTGTGTCATCAGCAGATTGGTGAATAAACCAGTATCTGTGGATAGCGCCCCAATGGGATGTGTGTAGATTTTGAAGATGATGTGGGCAATATATAGCCCTGTGGATTTTGGTGGTAAACAGGATGTTATAGAACTGAGGCCTCCTTGTGAATGAATTGGTGTCAGTTGGAAATGTAGAAAGAGAACCATTTAAGGACATTGCTGTTCTATTCTACTTATAGCATTACGTTTGTGGATTATGGCATAGAAGAGTCAGGCAGGAGGTTGAGTCTATGCTTGATTATCTTAAAGAATGTTATGCATCTGCAGACTTTGGCTGATGTGATGAATTGTCTTCATATTGCACAGAGTTGCTTCAGTAGCTTACGATCAATGGAGGTTCTTTATTCCTTTCTTATTATACATGGAACATATTTTATTTTTGAGTTATTTGAAGCACCAGAATGCCAGATTTTAACATGGTTATAAATGTCCAAATGATTTGCCAGAAAAGTGTTGAAATAATTTAGGAGGGTGTTGATGTCAGATATCAAGTTGGCAGGGTGAGAGGAGAGTTCCAGCTTTAGACTGTTTATGGAGAAATCTTTGAATGATCTGAAGTTTGACTTTCTTTTATATTGGCCATAATTTGTTGGTTGGATCTGAGTAGGGAGATTGAGATGGTGAGGCTGTTAGTCTAGTCTAGCTACAGGGGTAATTTAAATTCAGTTGTTGGTGATGTTGAGAGGATGAGGTTGAAGGTGTGGTCTTTGGAGTGTGTTTGTTTGTTGACATCCTATGCCATGTTAAATGTATTAATGAGGTAGAAGAGAGTGTCTCACTTTTAGTCTGTGTTGCATAAGATGTTGAAGTCGCCTAAGAGGAGATTTAGGCATAGTGAATGAATGAGGTGGTGAAGAGATCTGAAAAGTTGTCAATAAAGCCAATGACCCATAGATGAGATAGAAGGTCATTGACTGAGTTGCAAAGACTGGAAAGTGCTGTGTAAAGAGCTCTATGGAGTTGAATCTCAGGTGATGCCTGAATGCAAGAGCAGGGGGGATTATGGATAGCTGCTGAATGCTACTGTCTGTTTGCAGAAAGGATGTCTAGGATTTGTGAGGATGTTTGAGTGAATCATTTTTTTGTAATAAAAGACAAACTAGGATTCTGATAGGTGATAGGGTCTGAGATGTCTGGAGTGTGGAATGTTGCAAAGCATCAATGAACATGTGTTGGAATGTTTGGTTGTTAGATTTGAGGGGGCGTGCTGGTTAGAGAGATGTGTATGAGCTTGTGACTATGTTTCATGAGGATGCTATGTGAGTGTTTGTGTGATCTAAGTATTGATGTGATTGTTGGGATTGACAGTATGGGATGCTGGGTGAACTACACAATTATGCCTTGAATGTTATTACCAGGAGTTCTGGCTCACTTCCACCCTGGCCTTAATAAGCGCAGAGGCAATGCCCCTGTCTGAGTTTGCCCTTTACTGGGGAAGCCCAGATGGTGATGAAACATACTGTCCTGTTAATTGAAATAGGGAAAGACAGGAAGTGATGTCCCTTCCTGAAGAGATGCATGATGAGAAAATGAAATGATATCACTTTTTTAGAGATGAATGATGGAAAAGGAAGTCTGCTTGTCTGGCATTTCTTTAGAAAGATAGTTTTGGAGGGAAGCTAATAATGTCACTTTCCAAAGAATTCTCAGCACTCGTGACTCCTTGATATCAGGGACAGACAACAAATGGAAACCCTCAAGTGATCCAAAGGCCAGAGATATTGCTTCAAAAAGGACATTTGCATCAATTGTGGTGAACAACAAAGGGACAGGAAGATGTGGTCAAACAGACATAGACAACAGAGGTAACCACTGAACGTTTATCAAAGACGTCAAGGCTAAGCCTAGGAGTAGGAAGAGTGAGGACCTAACATGAAGACTGAAAATGTGAGTAGGAATACTGAATGGGGGGCTCATTCCATGTCAGATAAGCAACCAATCCAATGCCTAGGTCTGCAGTGGTGCATAAGTAAACAGCATTAGAAGGATCTGCACACCGAGTAGTTAGCATGATTTTGGGAGATCACATAGGGACTATTTAGGTCAAATGAACAGGGTTGCAAGAGGAAGAAGACCTTGGAGTAGAACATACTATGAAGTCCTATACCTGCTCATGGACAGAAAGGATGAAGTGATAAGAACTCAACAAGGTTTCCAGAAAAAATCTAAGAAGGGAAAGAAAGCTCGACAGTACCCAGGACAAAAGCAGCAAAACAGGGTCTACAACTAGTATCACTGATTGAATGAGACAAAATGTAAGAAATACAGAGAGAAAAAGGAAAATTTTCTAAATGAGAGTGTAAATAAGAAATACCAATACTGTTATGATGCAGCAGAATCATGTTTTGCTAATTGTTTCAGATAAACCTTAGCATGACTAGTTATAGGTATCAACAGGAACCATTGCATTAATTGTACATTGTTAGTGGTTATGAATGTTTCTGTTTGTGAGGTGGACTTTCAATTATGAAAGCTATTGGACCAGCACAATTTACACTCCATTATTTACACATTATCCTTGTGCAATTTTGCATTTATCTTTTATATTAAGTTGCTCATTTACAAGACCCTTGACCGCCGTATAGTAAATTTTGTTTTACGCTACAGTGGCACAAACAGTTCCCAACACAATGCCACATTTACAAACTTTACAAATTTTTGCACGAGGTATAATGTATGCAAGGTGGGAGTTCCCCTGCAAAAAGGCACACCGAAATGGTGCAATGAAATCTACAAGATTTCACTGCACTATTATGTGCCTTCACAGTGTCATTTTTTATTGTTTTATCAGCTGCTCACAGCAGGCATTAACGTGACTCAGTGCTGTTACTATGCCCCCCCCAAATATTACTGGACTAGTGTCAAAATGATTGACACTAGTTCAGCAATGCTAAGGTTTAGCACCATAACTGCATCAGAATTTCAGATGTGGACACTGTGTGCTACAGAACACTGTTTTGTAAATACAGCACTACCATGGTGTCGTTAGGGGGTGCAGGGTGATGCAAAAAAACTGATGGATCAACCACAATGCATTAGTTTCTTGTAGATGAGGCCTTCTCTTTCATGTGTGTCTTAAATAATATTAACATGTGTGAACATTTAAACATTAATGAATGGTAATTACTGAGAATCTAAAGCTTTATAGATGAGAACACTTATGTTAATTTAAAATGCTTTTGTGTATTCATTATTCATGTTCATATCTATATTTAGGTTGTATTTGCTGAAGTAACATGTTTATTTTGTTCATGATGCTAATGCTCTGCTTCTTTTATTCTTGCAAGTGTGAAGCTTCATGCTAAACACATTCAACTTTTGGAAGACTTCTACTGGAGTCTTCACTATGCTTACACCTCTTCACATTTCTCAAATATACTGGAGACCCCTGCTCTAAAAGCGACACTTATTCTAAATTTAGAACTTTGATTAGATGACTTTAGAACGTATTTATTGTTAGGAGAAAGAATGAGAGTTTCTTTAAAGAAAGACTATGGGGGTCATTATGACCCCGGCGGTCATCGATAATGTGGCAGTAGTACCACTAACAGGCTGGCGGTACTTACCGCCACATTATGACGATGGCGGGTTGTACCTCTCTGACCGCCATGGCAGTAGCAGCCGCTGGGCTGGACATAACCATCTCCAACCCAGCGGCTGCCATTGTGCTTCCAGCGGGATTATGTCCCTGCCTACCGCCATGGTTTTCGTTTGCGTTCGTAACACCACAAAAACCATGGCGTTGACCCTATCAGTGACAGGGAATTCCTTCCGCACACACATCAAAACAAACACGAAGACATGCATTCCAGCTTCCACACATACACGCACTCACTCTTCCATACATACACGCACTCACATTTCCATACATCAACGCACTCACACACATTCATACACGCACGCACTCAACACTAAACACACACTGGAATTCAAGCACACGCTCACACTTAAAAGCACACACCCACACACACACAAAACACCCCCCCCATCAGAGACCTAACTTACCTGGATTCAGGGGGTCTTCCGGCAGGAGACTGGACCGGGCGCTGCTACCACAAGCAGCACCCTCCAGCAGAACACCGCCAGGCCGTATTATTTGACATAATATGGTTGGCGGAGGTCTACTGGTGTGGCACTGCTGGTGGTAGCAGCTCCACCTTACTGCCATCCGCCAGTATAGCCACAGCTGGATTTCCGCCCTTCTTGTGGCAGAAATCCGGCTGTGGTCATATTATGGCAGACGGATGGTAGCCGCGGAGACGGTCTTTTGCCGGCTGTCGCCGCGCCGATAGGCTGCATTTACCACCAATCTTAAAATGAGGTCCTATTTTTAATTCTCAGTTTCTATATTTGTGTGACTTTGATTATTTTGTATCTTATTCTCCTAAAACTGAACCTATTGCAATATTTCAGCTTGCCACCTGTAATCCTGGATCTTTTTAATATTCTCCTGACACTCATATATACTGGACTGATTATAAGCTGGTAATAAAATTACTTAACTGCAATCACTGATCCCTGGTCCTTATTGTGTGGCTGAATTGGCTTCACAAGAATTGAATTGTTTTCATATTGCTAACTCCATGGGCATCTCAGTCATTTTAAAAAGATCCATCAAATGAGAATTTGTAAATCACGCATCTGAGTGCTCTCATTTCTAATTTATGATTTTTATATTTACCTTAGGCATAAGTGACTGTAAAAAGAAGGCGCATCCGCTTCATAATGTCAATGAACCTGGTTTAAGTGAATATATTTTCTGATTGCATTTTAGTCATTTAATTGAAGGAGAATTCTGAAACCTTTGCTGTGGTTTTCATCCCTAAAATCGTTTTTGGGTGTTTCTCATGCATTAGATTTGAAAACATTCTACAAATGTATATTTTTACAACTACATACAATTTCAGCATTTTTCCACATTCACAGTTTTTCTATTTTAATTACAATTTCACAGCACTTTTTTAATTTATTGAAAATAGAGGTAATCTCCAGTGATGTTAGAGTGATGCTGTTTGGGATCTTTTCCAACTTGTAATCAAAAAGGAAAACTGAAAGTGGAGCCCTTTACAATCTCATAGAAGAGGTGGCAGATGTTAACTCTCTTCTGTCTATTTCTGTCATTGGCACTAGGTCTAACCACAAGTTCCATCACAGAATGTGAGGAAAATGTGTTTTTAATCAACATTTGAGATTTGCAAGGCATTCTTGGTCAGAAAGTGGTAAGGGATACAAGTGAAGCTCCCCCAGATGTCTAGTATTCAGAATTGTCTGAGTCAGGTAGGTTTTTATAGGCAGCAGCCTACCCAAGCCTGCAAAATACAGCTGTTCACCAAAGCTAGTGGGATGATAAAGGGAATTGGTAAAACTCTCCTGGCCCATTTGTCAAAACGCACCAAAAAGAATGACATGGCATCTTGTTTGCCATTAGGATGAGATGCTTTAGTCCCCAGGGGAGCAGAATAACTGTTGATGTTTCAGGGGTAGGGAGGGGCCTGATGTTAGGTTGTGAAATACACACTTCTATATTTTATTTTTATTATTTTATTGAATTATATATTGCTGCCATACAATAGGCTTTCTGCCCCCCGGGGGGCCAGATCGAGGTAAATACCCCATTTGCCCCCACGGGGCAGACAGACTGTTTCTCACTTTATGGGAATGGTGGAATGGCTATACCCATGCTGGGCAGCCCCCACCCTACCAATCACAAAAAAAGGTAATCACCGGTGTCTAGAGGTCTTTTTGCCCCCCGGGCAAGACTGTTTCCCAATTTTGAGGGTGTTCGGGAATAGCCATCCCCATGCTGAGCAGGCCGGCACCGATATCATTAAAAAAAGTAAACGTTGATGTCTATTGGGCTTTCTGCTTGCCTGAGGGAGATGGGGATAATTGTTTCCCTATTTTTATGTGGATGGGGGCAAGACCATGCCTATGCTGCACAGCCCAAACCCCTACAAAAACAACTAATCCCTGTGTTCAGTAGGGTTTCTGCCCCCGCAAAGTTGATGGGATAATTACCCTCATCTGCCCCCCGAGGGGGATAAAAAGATTGTATCCTTTTTTTTTGGGGGGGGGTGGGGTCATGGTCATGCTCATGCTGGTCAGTGCCCACCCCAGCAATAAAAAAAAAAAGAATCCCTGGTATCTAATGGGCTTTCTGCCCCCCAGGGCCAGATGGAGGTTATTGCCCCATCTACTCTCTATGAGGGGCAGAATGGCTGTAATATTAAATTTTTTAGGCATGGCACAAACCCTTGTCCATGGGCCACTCTCCTCTCCATAGTGTACAGTCAGTGGATTCTTGATTGGGGATCACCCACCTTCGGTGAGCTCCAAGCAGATACCCACTAGGGAAATATACATTAGAAAGAGGATATTCTCTGCTTTCTAACAATAGCTCTCCAGTGTGCTAAGGTGCTCAGAGGTCTGAGATATGCCCCGAGCACTGAAGCTGTGAAAGTCAAATGAGCATATTGGGTCATTTCACTTTCACTTTCAATGTAATGACATCAGCACACCATGCGTGCCAAACGTCCTTCCTTTATCTAGAAGGATAAGCAGCCCTGCATTTCAAATACTCTCCTGGTGTTGCACAGAAGCTGTGGGGGCTCTCATGTCCCAATCTTTTAGACTACTACTGGGCTGCCAACTGTGCTACATCTCCAAATAGGTGATCAGGGAAAGTGTAAAGAACTGGCTGCACATAGATTCTGCAGTTACCTGCAGACCACTGTGGGACATTGCCTGGCTGCTGAGACTGCATCACCCCAGTAGTGCATACTTGGAAACCTCGACCTGTACAGTCCTCAAAATGTAGGACAGGTGATTGGGAGGAGCCTAACCCCATTTCCCTCCCCAAACACAACTACACAGTGCGTAGCCTTCAGCCTTTAGCATAACCAGGGCCAAAAAAGCTAACTTTTTGCAGATTCATAGGAGGATACTGGCATGTCAGACAGTCCATACTCTGATCTAATTTAGATTTCCTTTTTGTACAAAAAGACTATAGTGGGAGAGTACCAGGTCAAAATCTAATGTATAATTGTCTAGCTAGGGAGCCAAGATGTAATTCAAGAAAAGATCACACATACAATGACATTTTAAATCTAGAAGGGCAACAGTTAAAACTCCTTACTTACTACTGCCCACCTCTAATCCCCATTTATATGCCCAAAAGGCTTCCTTAAGTGTATCCTTAGAAGGGGTCGGGGGCAATTGTGATCTTTCCAGTATTCCTCCAAGCCAGTATGGGACAATGTACCTCTGATAGATCATATCCAGTGGCTCTTATAATTCTTATTTTTCTCAGCTATTTATTTAAAAGTTTTTTAACACTGCACAAGGGCTGGTGTAGACTTGAGTGTCCTCCAGAACCAGACTGGTTTTAACTGTGCTTTGTGTGTAATTTGCCTTATATCTAGGTCTCAATTTAAGGGTAGCAGGGGTATACTTTTGGGGAGTCCAATTAGGGATCTCTAATTACTTTTCCTTATGCATGATCGTCCTTCAAAGGGCTTATGTGGATTGATGGCCATAAATGTTGTTTTAGTTCATTTTATAATCAACCCCTTCTCTGAGCAGAAGTCGGCAAATTGGTCAACCAGTGTTTGCAGGCCCATTGGGGTATTAGACACCAGCAGAGTATCATCCTTGAACAGGAGAAGGGGCCATTTCCTTCCTGCTATCTTTGGAGCTTCACCATCAGAATTTTGCAGATGGTCCACCACATTTTTGACGTAAAGAGATAATAAAGTCAAACCTGCTCTCCACTTACTACAGGACCTTGTATTTGATGGGCTGACCATCAAGCCCTTCAAGCAGTGTAAACTCACATTTGGTATTCATGACAAACTTTAACACCAGTCATCCAGCTTCATCACTAGGCCATATTCCCCCTAATACCACAGGTGTTATGCATCCCACCACACTCTTTGAGACCTTGGTGTGTGGCTTTGTAGGATCTCTAGACCTCAACTCCAAAAATAATATTGTTCTACAGCAGTCTTGTCTACTATCCCACCATCCTTATCAAGCTAAATGGGAGCTAGATAGTACCATGGGCATCTCCCAGAAGCAATGGGAACTCCTGTGGCATCAGATCACCAAAACCTACAGGAGTATCTAAGTTCATGCTACAGTAGTGCTACACCCCACACAGTTACATTCCATGTTCCCCATGACCACAGCTACCTGTTGGAAATGCGTATGCAGGTCGGTGACTTCCAACACATATGGTGGTTGTAAAATCCTGGGACATTTTGAGAACACACTGGAGTATCCCAAGCCAGCAGGCTATTGCACAATCATCCTAGGAATATGCTCTATTATGCTAACACCAATGACCCTTGTGGATTGGTTCCTCTTATGCCACATTTAGGAAGCTGGCTCTTTATATAGTGATCCAAAAAGAGTACACTGTGTAAAGAGTCCAGGTAATCCCCAAAGGAATTACAGAGGCACAAATGACACCCTATATGCTTTCTTTTGTGGTAGCATGGGCGAGCAGTTAGGCATATAAGAGGGTTGTGCTAAGCATGTATTGCACACACAAAGGCAGTAAGCGAGACACACATGCAATAAAGAAATGTAACACCAATTTATAGAAATAACACATACTTCTATATGAATTTAGATACCAAGATCATCGGAATCAGGTAAGTACTTTTTGAGTTGTGAATTTTTACAGTTTGCAAAAGTTGACAGTGCAATTGTTGGGTGTGATATTATTATCCTCTGGAGGAAAACCATATACTGCATTCTTGCATTTAACAGCAACTAACAGCACTGTTCTCCAGGACTTAAAGTGAATATGGGGCAAGGTCCAAGGTCACCCTAAAAAGTCACCCCAGGAGGCACTGGGGCGTCCGGGTGCATGGTGGGTTAGGACATCAGGGGGCATATTTATACTCTGTTTGCACCGAATTAGCGTCATTTTGTTTTTACTCTAATTCAGTGCAAAACTAACTCCATATTTATACTTTGGTGCTAGACCCCTCTAGCACCAAATTTATGGAGTTAAAGTCATTTTTTGAAAGTGGAGACCAACTTTGCCTTAATGAGATGCAAGGTAGGCGTTCCCGTGCAAAAAATGAGTCTATGGCCTTAACGCCATATTTAGGGGCATATTTATACTCTGCGGCATATTTATACTCTGTTTGCACCGAATTAGTGTCATTTTTTTTTACTCTAATTCGGTGCAAAACTAACTCCATATTTATGCTTTGGTGCTAGACCCATCTAGCACCAAGGCCCTGATTGAAACTTTTTTTGCACCGCATTAACGTCATTTTATGATGCAAAAGTGGCGCAAACTTACAAAATATTGGCCCTTATTTATACTTTTGGCTGCAAAACTGCACTAACTCAGTTTTGCACCAAAATGTTTAGCACCGGCTTGCACCATTTCTGTGCACCAGCCGGGCACCATATTTATGGAATGGTGCAAGCCGGTGCAAAGGGTAGGCTAGAGTTTTAAATAATGACTTTAGTCGGGTGGGGCTGGCAGTATAGAAGGAGAGGGTTTAGCACCAAAAAATGGCTTTAGGCAGGTTAGAGTAAAAAAAAATGACTCTAACCAGATTAGCGTCATTTTATGGTGCTAAACCTACCATGCCACATGACTCCTGCCTTAGAAAAGGCAGGAGTCATGCCCACCACCCCGTTGGCCAGCACAGAGGACAGGGGTCCCCTATGGCGCTTTCAAAAATAAAATGCACTTACCTGTACTTACCTGGGATGGGGTCCCCCATCCTCGCAGTCCCTCTAGTGTGGGTGGGTGTGACCCTAGGGCCTAGGGAGGGCACCTCTGGGCTTATTCAATGGTGTTCCACCATGGAAATAGGGCCACAGGTCCCCTAACACCTGCCCTGACCCAGGTCTTAAAAAATGGGGCAAAGCAAGCTTTGCCCCATTTTTTGACCCCTCCTCCCTCCCTTGCACCATTTTTACATGGGAGTATAAATATGGTGTTAAGGCCATAGAGTAATTTTTTTGCACGGGAACGCCTACCTTGCATCTCATTAAGGCAAGGTAGGTTTCCACTTCCAAAAAATTACTTTAACTCCATAACTTTGGTGCTAGACGGGTCTAGCACCAAAGTATAAATATGGAGTTAGTTTTGCACTGAATTAGAGTAAAAAAAAATGATGCTAATTAAGTGCAAACAGAGTATAAATATGCCCCTTAGCGTAACAAAATTATGCTAATCTGGTCAGAATCATTTATTTTGACTCAAAACTGCCTAACGTATTTATTTTTTAAGCTAGCCTACCCTTTGCACCGGCTTGCAACATTCCATAAATATGGTGCCCAGCTGGTGCTAAAAAATGGTGCAAGCCGGTGCAAAACTTTTTGGGGCAAAACTGCCTTAGTGCAGTTTTGCACCAAAAAGTATAAATAAGGCCCCAGGTATCCAATTTACTTCAATGGATAATGGTCTTGTCAGGAAGAGGCTGCAGGCTGGGCATCGGTGAGCAGTCGCCACAGAGGGGCTCATCCCTTGAGGTCTTCTGGCATATAGCGACACAGTTGGGCCACTTCTCCTGGGCCTGTGGGGCTCAAATGCAGTGAAATCGTTTGATGTTGGATCAGGTACTAGAGTTACTTGCGGTTGGAGGGTGCCTGCAGAAAGAGGCTGCAGGTGGCGACTGGAAGTCCATTCTAGCTGAACGAACAAGTGGGCTCAGGTCTCACAATACTCAGGACGTGGAGACATCTTTGGTCCTCTTCTCCTCTGGCTAGGGTGGCAAAGAGGCTGCAAGAGGCAGATGGGAGTCCAGTCTTGGCAAACCCATGGTTGGGCTTAGCCTTGGAAGGTCTCAGGACCCTGTTGGCACAGTCACCTCCCTCGGACTCGGGCTGTGGAGTGCGGGTGCAGATGCACTTTGTCAGGTCAGGTGGTGGAAATGAGAGGCTCTCTCCTTGTCTTGGTTTCTGCTGCAGAGGGGCAAACAGAACAGGTGGGGTTCTCACAATGTGAGTTTCACTGTCTCTGAAGTCGCTGGATGTGCACGCCGGTTTTCCTAGGCATTGGAACGCGATCTGGACACAACAAGCCATGGGTGCTGCAATGGGTCCAGTACCACAAGTATTGCTTTTGCTTCTTTTGCTGCCTGTGGCTGCAGGGGAGCAGTTCCTCTGCCCCAAGGGAGTTTCTTTGGCAAATGGCAAAGCAGTGGAAGCCCTCTGGGTTTCTTGAAGTCAGTACAGCAGCAGGACAAGTTGGTTGCTCCTTGAGGGTTGGGTGCAGCAGGCAGGCTGGCAGGGTTGGTGCCAAGTCAGTCATGCTCCTCAGTTGTCTGGTCAGCAGTTTTCTTGGTCCAGTCCTTATTTTGTGTCCATCAAAATAAGAAGTTCTGGTTTAGGTGGTCCCAAAAATACTCAGTTTAGGGGCATTAAGAGTGAGGACTAGTAGCTAATGGACTACCTACACACCCTAGATGCCCACTTTCTTTTCCGGAGTGGGCATCACCCTGACCAAGAATTCCTAGTTCCACCACCCGCAAAATGGCCACATTTCTAATTGTGTGTCCACTTCAGGCTAGACCCCAGAGGCGCGGCCAGCCTGCATCTGGTATAAATAATTTTCTCACCTTTCCAGGTGCCAAATGGGCACTGTTCAGAGGGGTCAGTACCACCTCAAAGCAAGATTTGCATACCAAAGGCAGTGGGGTCTTTGAAGCTCCCTGCCTTGGAATGCTAATTTACAGGTCATCCTGCTGGAAGCAGTGTATAACACCCCTTGCCAGAGCAGGCTTTGTTACTGTCAAGCACTAACCTGTTCATCCCACAGAGACACAATGTTGACCAAACTGCTTGTTCCCAATTCCACCTAAATGTTGCACGCCTCCTACTTAAATACACAGGATTGGCAAGGGAAGGGGAAGGATGAGAGATGGAGAGAGACACTGGAGTCGCAGGGCTGGATCCAGACGCCTAGTGATGGTTCTTGAAGAGCCATTTTTTCCTACGATAAGTTACACATCAGTCGAGTAATTAATATCTCGTGACCCTGTTATACTACTAAACTATGGTGTGCAAGCTCGATGCACCTGTTGGGGTCCCCTTTCCCGCTTTTGATGACTCTCCCTCTTTTCAGAAATGATGTGGGTTACCTATGATTAATTAAGAGTCTTGAACCTCCTATGCTGTCTATAACTACTCCCACTGTGATACAAGATTAGTCCCTTGTTACCTCAATTAAGCCTACCTAGATGTTCCTTGATGTTCAGGGGATATCTTGCGTTTATCACCTTGATGAGATTTACCAAGATACTGACTTACTCGACTCAGACATTTACATAGTCAACAATAATAACTACAAACTCTCAGGTAATTAGATTCTCCAGATATTTATGGATTGATTATTGTACCGTGCTAGTATTGTGAGGAATGCAATTCAGTGTTCAAATCACACTGAAATCATAGGGTTAATATCAAGGATTACAGTTTGGGTTGTATTACTATGAAAACATAGGATTAATCAATAGCTTTCAACTTCATGAACAACCGGCTTATCTGTGTTACATCGCAGTGTAAATTTGAGCATGGCAAAGGTAAGCTTCAACTTCGTTTAAGCGCCAAACACAGAAAGTTCTGCATGTCCAGCAACAATTTGAAATAATGCAAATGCCACTTAAAACTCGGTCCCAGGGCCTGTAAATCAAATGCTACTAGTGGGGCTGCAGTACTGGTTGTGCCACCTACATATGTAGCTCTGTAATCATGTCTCTGATCTGCCATTGCAGTGTCTGTGTGTGCAATTTTAACTGTAAATTCGACTTGGCAAGTGTACCCATTTGCCAGGCCTAAACCTTCCCTTTTCTTACATGTCAGACACCCCTAAGGTAGGCCCTAGTTAGCCCCAAGGGCAGGGTGCAGTGTATGGTTAAGGTAGGAAATATAGTAATGTGTTTTATCTGTCCTAACAGTGAAATATTGCTAAATTCATTTTTCACTGTTGCAAGGCCTGTCCCTCTCACAGGTTAACATGGGGGCTACCTTTAAATCTGATTAAAGTGTAGATTCCCTTTGGGAGCAGATGGGCATGTGGAGTTTTGGGTCCCTGAGCTCACAATTTAAAAATACATCTTTTAGTAAAGTTGATTTTAAGATTGTGTGTTTGAAAATGCCACTTTTAGAAAGTGATCATTTACTTGCTTATACTATTTCTATGACTCTGCCTGTTTGTGGATTCCCTGTCTGGGTCAGTTTGACAGATGGGCTGGTTGCACCTCACACCATACATTGACACAAAGGGAGCTGGGGTATAGCCTGCATATCCTGATGAGCCATCTGTGCTATAAGGGAGGGGAGGAGTGGTCACTCACACCTGAAGGGGCTGTGCCTGCCCTCATACAATGCAGTCTCCAACCGCCTGGTGAGTGTCTGGGTCCTGGCCTGGGAAAGGCAGAATTTCAGATTCAAGAGAGATTTTGCTTTGAAGTAGGCCTACTTCAAAGGAGAAATTGGGTATAAGAAGGGCACCCAAAACCACAGACTTTAGAACTCTTCTGGAAACCAACAGGAACCTCAGCCTGGAGAAGAGCTGCCCTGCCTGTGACTGTGCTTTGTGGAGCTATCCTGAAGTTGCTGCTTCTGCCAGAGTAAGAAGGCAAAGACTGGACTTTGTGTGCCTTCCTTCTTGTGAAGATCTCCAAGGTCTTGATTTAGAGCTTGCCTCCTGTTGTTTGAAGTCTCAGGGACAGCAAAGACTTCTCTCTGCCAGCACCTGGGGTCTCGAGAGACTCCTACTCTGCCTTGTGGTGCCCATCCAGTTCCTGGGACCCTAAAAGGAGAAGCTGGAAGCCTAAGAGGAAGAAATCCACGCACAGAACGCCGTGTGGGGGAAAAGATTGATGCAACTCCAATCTGTGGCTGAAAAATTGGCCCAACGCAACCGAAGAATCGACACACAGAGCTGGAGAAACAACGCATAGCATCGCTAAAGGAGGCTGGTGAGACCGCAACCTGCACTGCGTGGTTTTCGGATCATCGTGCGGCTTGATTTCCGATACAAGTACCGCTGGGCGTGTAAAAACAACGCAGGGCCTGCCTGGACCCAAGAGTGCTGACTGGATCGATGCATCGCTCTCCTGCAGATAGAAGAAATGATGCGCCCCAACCCGACGAAAGAAGAAAAACGCAAGGTCTCCCTCGTAAGTGAAATCGACGCAACGCAAGCCCTTTTTGATGCACACTCGCCCGTGCGGGGTTATTTTTGACGCACCCAAGGTACATTTTCACACTAACAGTGTTAGTGTGTGTTTAAAACTACATGAAGACTCTTTTTGCTTTTTTAATTGATAACTTGACTTGTGTATTGTGGATTTTTGTCGTTTTGGTCTTGTTTCATTTAGATAAATATTCTCTATTTTTCTAAACCTGTGTTGGGTTATTTTGTATTGTTTTCATTATGTTACTGTAGTTGTTGGTACAAATACTCTGCACCTAGCACTCTGAAGTTAAGCCTACTGCTCGTGCCAAGCTACTAAGGGGGTGAGCAGGAGTTAGTTGAGGGTGATTCTCTTTTACCCTGACTAGAGTGAGGGTCCTTGCTTGGACGGGGGTAATCTGACTGCAAACCAAATATCCCATTTCTAACAATATGTTTCAAGTTTGCCTCAGAACCAACACCAATACTATGCAACTCTATGCTATGTTACTGTACTGATTGTTGAAAATCTAATAAACAGATGTGGAGCAAAAAAAATGAAACATGCAATTTGTTAACAACAGGACAACACACCTCAATGAAAAGCAACACAATGCTGCTATAATCAGAAATGATGTCTACCATTGCTTCAAACTCTTTCTTCTGTTGGACTTGACACTTTCTGAAGTGTCACAGATGATTGCCTTCTTTTGCTGAACCAGTTATTGTTGACTTTTAGAACTTAGGGCACTTTTTCCCTACCAATTAGTGGTGAAGTATGTATGCTTTCTCCCTAAAACATGGCTAAATTGGCCTACACTGATTGGTCTATTTACTTTACTTGTAAATCCCTAGTATATGGTACTACATTTATCCAAGTTCTGTAAACTAACTGCTACTCTTAGGCTGCAGCATTCATTGTGTGACCCACTAAAGTAGCACTTTAAAATGTGTCTGAGGCCTGCTACTGCAGCCTATAATGTGGCTTTACTGTAGGCTGCCATTTTTACCTGGCAAAAAAACCTTTCACTAGGACTAAATATTTATTTGTATTACTTATAGATCACCTCCTAAAGTAGACCCTTAAGGCTGAACGGCGTACTTTATATTAAAAAAGGAGGATATGTGAGTGCAGGTTTTACATGTCCTATCAGTGAAAAAATCTAAAGTTGTTTTTCACTGTCTGTTAGAAATGGGGTTTCTGGTTGGTGTTGGTATGCACATAAGCCATGCAGAACCCACCCACTCTAGTCAGGGCAAGGGAGTTACACGTCCAAGATAACCCCTCCTCACCCTCTTGGTAGCTTGGCACGAGCAGTCATGCCTAACCCTGAGGCAATATGTAATGCATCTGCACAACACACACAACACGATGTACACCACAAAGTAAAAACAACACTGAGCTATTTTAAAAATAAACTGTATTGCACAAAATATAATTAGACCAAACATTACACATCAGTAACACCCTGATACCTTAGCAGTTGTCAGAACATTACTCAGGTTACTAATACTCTGCAAGACTAAGCAGTTGTCACATTAGAAGACATAAGTACTCAGGATTCTGCAAAATATAAAGAAGTCAGGAATCACAATAAATAAATGTATGCCCTAGTCATAAACACACCATAAATATCCATAATAGGAACATTACAACACATATGGCAAGACATAAAGAAAATACACATAATTAGGATTATAACCCTGGAACATCCCACCCTCCCACTGTCCCCAAGAGTACCTTATTTAGTAGAGTAAGGTACTCCTAGTGCCTGGAAGGTCGTGGTGGGGGGCCCCAGCGCTCCTGTGCGTTGAACGGGGCCACATGTGGCTCCTAAGGGAGGGAGGGGCAGTCAGCACCCTTTCAGATGTATATAACGGGCCCCTCCTGGGGCCTGCGATCTCTGTGGGCCCCCCAGGCCTCCACTGGTCCTACCGCTAAAGAGGGGGACAAGGTAGCCCAACAAAGTAATGGGGGCTAAAAGAAGGGGGCCTCCGGTGAGACCTCCCTTCTCCGTTGACCAAGCCCAGGTTGGGCAATCAGGAAGTGGGGCTCCATGGCTGGGGGTCCTCAGACGAGGTTTCCCTTCCCCAGTCCACGAACGGGTGCCTTTCAGCACCTTTCCAAGGGCTTGGGGGGAACAGTGGGGAGCCTCTTCGATGAGGCTTCCCCTCTGTTTCTACACGCGGCCGCACCCGACATAGTGCGCAAGCCTCTCTGCTGGCTTTAATCGTCCGCAAGGGAGGCAGCACAGAAACAGGTGCTGACGTGTGCCCCGGGGGCACTCTTTAAAGCGCGCTTCACCCGAGGGCACAGTAGGAGCGTGCTAACTCCTTTATTCATCTTGAGATCTGCCCCGGTGTTCCCAAGGACAGCGTGACACTCACTCTGAAAGAAGGCAGTCTCCCGGGTCGCGGCAGTGATCCTTATCGGCACGGGAGCGCTTTTAAAAGCGCATACAGCAATGCTGGAGTCCCGGTCTGTGGCAGTGATCTTTGCAGCCGGGAAGCGCTATTCAAAGCGCTATGGGGCCCCACTCGAGCGCTCTCCAAGTGCTTAGTCACTGAAGCAGCACTCCTCGTGCTGGAGTAGGTTCACAGGGGCCAGGGGTCAAAACACCCTTTACAAGGGACTTATAGGTAAATTAAATATGCCAATTAGGTATAAGCCAATCATAACAATTTACAAGGGAGAGCATATGCACTTTAGCACTGATTATCAGTGAAAAAGTGCTCAGAGTCATAACGTCAGCCAACAAGGGTCAGAAAAACAAGGAGGGAAAAGGCAAAAAGTCTGGGGAATAACCCTGTAAAAGAGCCAGGTCCGATACTGTCTATCTCTCCTATAGGTTCACAATGATTTACCTTTTACATTTAATAAGTGCTAACTTCGGATTTGGAGCAGATAGGCAAATTATGATTACACTCAAATGATTTATCATTAAAAATTATTTTTAGGTGTAAACTTGAATTTTAGATTACTATTTTGAAAATGTCACTTTTAGAAAATTTGTATTTTTCTGTCCAAACTAACTATTCGTTACTACTAGTGTCCTGGGTCACATGACTGTGAATGGCTATGCTGTTGAGGTTAGTATGTTGCTTCCAGACAGTGAAATGAAGAAAACCTAGGTGCGAATGTCTTTCCGACATGGCGGATGAGCTGTACACTGTCCTGGTTACATTTCAAAGGGCTCTGCCTGCAACGCACACAAAGGAATCAGACCCCAGGTCTACCGTTCCTTTTCACCCCATAGACAGTTTGGAGCCAGGACCAAGGGGAGGGAATGAACTGACCTTCACCAGTTTTGGAGTTAGGTCAGGGAATTGTCCCACAAAAAGGCTGACACCATGTAGAAAAATTGGACTTTCACACCACTACTCAAAACTATCTTAGACCCATTGAAGATTAAAGAAAAAGATTGCCTTACTGTCAGTAGGATAGCCCTATTGCTGAAAGGACTGCCTCTGAAGCAAAAAACACCCAGACTGCTTGCCTTGATCCCAGGCTTCCCAGAGTGACACCAAGAATCAGGTGATTGTTCGAGCAACAAGGTAAAAACAAAATGTTTTTGGAGGCCTGCCTCGCAACTGCCCATTTGACTAGCATGAACAGGATCTGCCTGGACCTGCCTGAGCCCTGCTGCTGGCTTCTTCTAGAGTGAGTCCTAATCTCCAAGAGCTGCCCCACAGGGCCTGGACCCTTGGTAAGTATCATAATGTACTCCTCCTGGGTAACTGGAGGCTCCATTATATTCAATGCTAATTGATGCAGGGTCCTGCAAAGCTGTGTAATTTCAAACAAAAGACTGGATCAGATGCTTACCAATGCAAAGCCTCACAATGCCATGCTGCTAAGAAGACACCCAAAAGCTTCACCAGATCCAATACAGAACAACACAAAGCCCCACAGAGTTGTGCAGTTCTACCTGAAGACTGTATCGGATCTAATGCCAAACAGTAGGAAACCCCCAAAGCCTTGCTGCGAAGCTCAAAGCTTGATTGGAACCAACACCGCACAGATCTCACATCATGGACATCTGGTTCAAATCCCAGAGGCTGAACTCAGTCCTGTACACAGATTGCAATTCCTTGCAGTCAGCCTGAACTTGTTACTTTGTCCCGGTCCAGAGTGACCAGATACCCACAGTTGACACGTTGCACCTCTTGGCAACATTTCTGCCACAAACGTTTACAAATTATATCAGGAGTTCTGCTGTTTAGATTTGTATCATTTTAGTGTCATTTTATGTATTATCAATTACTGTATTTTTCTAAATTGGGTTTCGATTTTTCTTCTGTTCTGTTTTCACTTTATTACTGTTTGTGTGCTGCATAAATATTTTAGTCATGGCCCCTAAGTTAAGACTGATTGCTTTGTGCCAATCTGCTAAAGGGTTAAGCAGAGGTTAATTTGGTGACTTGTGGTTTACTCTGAATTGTGTTTATTATTAGAGTGAGCCTTCCACAATTCTTCAACTAATGACCCAATTTCATATACTTCATATACGGTTTTGTTTATGACAATATAGTCACTTGTGCCAGCTTAAAAACATTGACATTGACATTGCATTTACAGGGTAAGTTAATGCTACAATACCTCCTTGAAAGCACTCCATTGTCCCTCTCAGGTAGAAATAATACATAGTATTCAAAGAGCACCTTACAAAACAAATATGAAATCACTAACTTAATGTCAGGCAATTGAAAGCAGATTCATAATGCAAGTACTTATTAAACAATAAAGTAATTTGCAGATTTCAAAAACAGTCTTCTGCTATTTATATTCAAAAACATTTAAAATTCAATGTTGGTCTTCTAGACAAATTGATCACTTATAACTTACCCTTTGTCCTCATCTAAAAGTGAGACTTTCATGAGGGCAGTGCATAAGAGAAATGATGTACCTTTTCATAAGGTCAAACATGCTCATTTTGATGACCAAAATGTAAATTATTCAACAATACTGGGATGATTAAACCACCTATTGCTTTGAAGTAATATTGATGGACTTGTGATTGATTCTGAGGTTTAAGAGTGACTGCTGACCACAAGCTTTTTGATGAAAATTAATTGCATTGAAATTTGTCAACTTACTTAATTTGCATATTATTGAATGTATGCATCTGTGTGTGTTCTACGCAATTGATGTGTATTCAGAGAAAAATGCAATGCTGTGCCTACTTGCATTTGCCAGGTTCTGTGTAGCTCTGATTAAGGATTTCAGGAGGAAAGATTTGATCCAAAATCAGTGTACCCTGAATGTAAACCATTTGTGGCATTAAACGCTGTAACTTAAGAACGTGGGGCCAGATGTACAAAATTCCGGGGGAGCAATTAGCAAAATGTGATTTTCTGTGAATCGTAATTAGAAAACAGCAATTTCTAATGCACAAAACTTGTTGTGTTTCAATTAGTGATTCCTAATGGGTCACAAATTGATCTACCTCATGTATATTAACGAGGTAGGTCACACTTTTCAACATATTGGGAATCACAGAAATCATACCACAAATTGGTATTTGGAAGGGACAGCTGTAAACGTGTCCCTTTCAAACACCAAATCACAAAACCAAATTTCAATTTGGTAATACGGTACTGAATCAAAATGTGGCTTTTGTACATTAAAACATGCTTTTTTAAGATTGCAAATGGCCCAATTCTGTGAATCAGTTCATTTGTGACCTCGAAAAAAAATGTGCACATGAGACCCTTGATTCTTTGAAATGGGTATAAACTTACAATGGCTCTTCCTACCACCTTAAAATGCTGCTAATATTTTAAATGTACAATATATTTGAACATTCGAATGTTGGAAGCTCCATTGAAGACAATGGAGTGCTTTGGGCTTATAATGGCTTGTAAAAGCCAGGAACTCTAACATTCCAGTGTTTGTCTCACAAAAGGCCTCATGGAGCCTGCAGGATTTCAATCCTCTAGTGCTCTGTGAGGCCCTCTAGTGGCAGAATGTTCAAATAGCCTAATAGCCCTCAGCACAGGGGATATAACAGCCATTAAAGGCCCGCCCCCTTTTTAAAGGCCCTCACTTTGAGCTCGGGCCTTTGCAACTGGTGAGGGCTTTTAATGCTAGTATAGACCACTACAGTGGGCAATAAGGCTATAGTAGGCATGTGTGAGTATATTACCAAACTTAGGAGGAACACAATGCTTAACTATTCATTCCAAAATACTTCACAAACTTCACAGTAATATTTACACTTACATGGTGTGCACTCGTACAATGCCTATATTATTATGTTGTTTTAGATTGACTGTGTTTGTTTCTGTATTTATTTATTTAGTTATGTATTCATGTGTGTAGCACTCCAGTGTAGCAGTGGCTCCTCATAGGATGTAGCTGGTTTGAAGGCAAAGGGAACTCTTTAAAAGAAGAGGTTGACATCAGCATTGGTTGCCTTGTGGCAATGTGTCATGTTGAGATGCCTTGTGTTGATTTGCATAATTGTGAAAGACTTTCTTAACAGCTGATATAGAAAAGTCTTAAGAAGACTAGAAGTTCACTTTCCTTTTATTCTTGAATTCTCAATCAAGCAAAGGAGATCAGCTGATCTTTAATATGTTGGGGACACAGCTATGCTGGTCATGAAGGGTTTATTCTGCAAATATATTTGTGTTTGTAAAATACAGTGTGATAGCCATACATGTAGCTTTCAATACAGGGATTAACTGTGGAGTTATTTGTTTACTTCAAATACAAATATGCTCTAGTCTCTATCTGGTTCATTTCAATGTTGCCAGTATTGTAGTCATTCATTTGTTGATTGGCTTTCACATATACTGACCTTTTTTAGGTTATTGTGAGAAAACACATTGAATATCATAATGATGTTAGTGTGGACATTCTTCAGCAAACATTTGACAGGTGATTCATGGTGGGACATTGCAATTTAAGGTATAATTGTCTTGGAAGTAAGGTTTTGTTGACATTTTTCTCAGGTGTCTGATAGGAAAGGTATATGTCATGTTTGTGGGGGCCAGATGATATGAGGTGGTCATGTTTGTTAGACACATCAATTTGAGTTTCCTATGTACCCAGGCATTTAGGGAACACATGGCTTAGTGTTTGTCGTGCTCTATAGACAGGTCTATTTGTAATGTGGTTGGTGGAGCGGGATTCCTCCGACCTCAGCAACAACCATAAATATGTTTTTCTATCTACACATAGGGGTTTATTTACACTTTTGGTGACTCATCGGGAGCACATAGTGCAGGCCCATATCTACAAGGCAACGTCAAGCCACTTTGTGTGGCATTCTTTTTTGGCCATGTAGATTTGATGTAAGGCAATGCAGTGCAAGTCAGTGCGTTACATTACACTGCATCAGGGAGGAGTACCATGGGCATTGCAGTGGGTCTTCCCATGCACCAACCATGGGTTTTGACCCATTCCCAGATTTACAAGAATACATAAACCTGGGAATGAGTTAAAATCTTACACTTCCCCAGGGGAGGTGCAACAATGAGTTACCTCTTTATTTCTCCTCCTTTTTACCTCTTTTGCATTTCTGCAACACATGTACAAAGAGAAAAAAGTCTCCATGGATTGTTTTTTGTGGAGGAAGGTTTCCCTTCCTGCACAAAACAATCCTGGCTGTGACACAAGCATCCTTGCATCATGGTGCAAAGGTTCCTGTGTTGATGCTAGACAGTCCATTATGCAGGGCAACGCAGGGGGACAAGACCGCAATGCACTGTTTCTTGTAGATATGGCACATTTTTGCTGTTTTAGTTTGATAGAGGGTTGTGCAGCAAGGTATCTTGCTGTGCTGTCTTGCACCATGGGGCTTGCAAGTAAGCACTGTAGATTGAAGTTGCCAAACAGGATGATATAAACTGATTGAGTCCCTGGTAATTTTGGACAATTATAGTGTGTAGGTGGCATAATAATAATAGGGCCAGATAAGTAGAAGCCAATTAAATGGATAGGTGAATTGCAAGGATGCTCCTTTTAACCCATTAAATGCAAAGCCTTTTCCACCTCTAGTGATGAGGCTTATTGTTTCATATTTGGTGTAGGTCATGTATAAACCGTCATTACTTTCAGGTACGGTCAATTAGGTATCAATACTAAGGTGGTCATTACAACCCTGGCGGACGGTGTTAAAGCGGCGGTAAGACCACCAACAGGCCGGCGGTAAAAAAATTGCAATTACGACCATGGCGGAAACCGCCAACAAAGACAGCCACTTTAACACTCCGACCGCCACGGCCGTACAAACAAACAGCGCGGCGGTCACCGCCAACAGACAGGCGGGAGACAATGTACCGCCCACACTATTGTGACAGGCCAATCCGCCACCTTTTCCGGGGTGGATTCACTGCGGATAAAAACACGGTGGAAACAGGAATCCCGAAGGAAAAACGCTCACCTCTACATACCCCACGAGGAACGAGGACACCATGGAACCGGACTCCAAATTCTACCTGCGATTGTCTTCCTGTTCCTCTACCAGGAGCACGAACGCCGGCGGCGAAGACCACGGTGAGTACTGCACCTACGACACAGGGGAGGGAAAAAACAGGGACACACACACGCAACACCCCCACCCACTACAACACACACACTAATACATGTTGATACATTACAGTTACACCCCCAAGCCCCCCGGAAGAATGCAAAGACAAAAGGAAAGGATTGTAACGATTGTAATCTATTAAAATCCAGTACTCCAAAATATATATACACCATAAACAAATATATACACCAATAATACAAGTCCAGGTATTGGTCCGTGGACCACTGGGCCCAAAATGCATGGGCGAGGCCCACACTCGATACCCAATCAAAACAGAGACAACACTACAGGGGCATCAGATAGAAATACAACAGGCACCTCAGGGGGAAGGGGGGGCACCTCAGCCGGGTGAGTGTACGACGCCAGATCCATGAGGGGGCTCAATGCCCACTGTTCCATCCTGGGGAGTGCAAAACCACAGTCTCTCAAGTCTCTACAGTGGGTGGGTTGACCACTGTTCAATCCTGGGGAGTGCAAAGCCACAGTCTCTCAAGTCTCTACAGTGGGTGGTTTGCCCACTGTTCAATCCTAAGGGGTGCAAAGCCACAGTCTCTCAAGTCTCTACAGTGGGTGGGTTGCCCACTGTTCAATCCTCGGGAGTGCTTAGCCACAGTCTCTCAAGTCTCTACAGTGGGTGGGTTGCCCACTGCCATATCCTGGGGAGTGCAAAGCCACAGTCTCTCAAGTGGATAACAGTCTCCACTGGTTCTGGAGGGGGACTGGTGCCCAGAGTGCTTCATCCTGTGCAGGACAGAGGTAGTGGATGGATGTCTCCACTGTTTCTGGAGGGGGACTGGTGCCCAGAGTGCTTCATCCTGTGAAGGACAGAGGTAGTGGATGGATGTCTCCACTGGTTCTGGAGGGGGACTGGTGCTCAGAGTGCATCACTCATGGGCTAGCGGTGCTTGAGTTGGCGGTCCTTCATGGCCCAGCGGTGCATGTGCTGGCGGTCCTTCATGGCCCAGCTGTGCTTCTGCTGGCGGTTCTTCATGGCCCAGTGGTGCTTGTGCTGGCGGTGCCCTGTTCAGCAGTGCTTAAGTTGGCGGTCCTTCATGGCCCAGCGGCGCATGTGCTGGCGGTGCTTCATGGCCCAGCGGTGCTTGAGTTGGCAGTCCTTCATGGTCCAGCGGTGCTTGTGCTGGCGGTCCTTCATGGCCCAGCGGTGCTTGTCCTGGCGGTGCCCTGTTCAGCGGTGCTTGAGTTGGCGGTCCTTCATTGCCCAGTGGGGCTTGTGCTGGCGGTGCCCTGTTCAGCGGTGCTTGAGCTGGCGGTCCTTCATGGCCCAGGGGTGCTTGTGCTGGCGGTGCCCTGTTCAGCGGTGCTTGAGTTGGCGGTCCTTCATGGCCCAGCGGGGCTTGTGCTGGCGGTATCGAGTGATTCAACAGATAGAAGATGGCATACATGTCCGCGGCGGTGACCTCCGCGGAGGTGCGTATCATCACCGCCGGCGCACTTCGTCATTGGCTCCTGGGACCCATAAGGTCCAATGTTAACCAATGCAGCATTGCGCTGCGGTCTTTGACTGCCTACCGCGACGGTGTACAATGCCAGCGCAGTTACCTCACATCCAATTTTCCCACTTTAGAGGTCAGGCAGCTGCCATTTCAGGGGCCCACATGGCCTAATTTCCAACTGCGTCACACATACCTAGGCCTAGTCTCAACACAAATACAGACAACTTATTGGATAATGTTTCATGTTCTGTGTAGCTGTGGGTACATACCTCTGAGTAGCTTGACTCTGTGGTCGCGTTTGTCCTTCCTAAGCACCGTCAGCTGGGACATGTGAGGAGATGGCAGAATCCTCCGGTGTACAGACCGCTGGTGGACCTGTTGACAATGGAGGAGCGACATTTACACATCACCTACAGGTTTGACCGTGCCACAATCCAGGAACTGTATACCCAGTTGGAGCCAGACCTGATGTCAGCAATCCGCCATCCCACAGGAATCCCCCCTCAAGTGCAGGTGCTATCAGTGCTCCATTTCCTTGCAAGTGGGTCATTTCAAACAACAGTGGCCATGGCATCAGGGATGTCCCAGCCTATGTTTTCCAAACTGTTGTCCAGAGTGTTGTCTGCCCTGCTGAAACACATGAGGAGCTACATCTTTTTCCCTCAGGTGGAGGATTTGGCTACTGTTAAAGGTGACTTCTATGCCCTTGGACACATCCCCAACATCATAGGTGCCATTGATGGAACCCATGTAGCTCTGGTCCCCCCCCACAGGAGTGAACAGGTGTACAGGAACCAGAAGTGTTAACATTCGATGAATGTACAGATGGTATGTTTGGCAAATCAGTACATCTCCCAGGTAAATGCTATGTTCCCTGGCTCTGTGCATGATGCCTACATCCTGCGAAATAGCAGCATCCCTTATGTGATGGGTCAACTCCAGAGGCACCGGGTGTGGCTATTAGGGGACTGTTTACCCCAACCTGTCATGGCTATTGACCCCAGTGATGAATCCCAGGACCAGGGCAGAGAAACGCTACAATGAGGCCCATGGGCGGACTAGGAGGGTGATCGAACGCACCTTTGGCCTCCTGAAGGCCAGGTTCAGGTGCCTCCATATGAAGGTGGTTCCCTATTCTACTCACCAAGGAAGGTGTGCCAGATCATCATCACCTGCTGTATGCTTCACAATATTGCTTTGCGACGCCAGGTGCCTTTTCTGCAGGAGGATGGTCCAGATGACGGTGTTGTGGCAGCTGTGGAGCCTGTGGACAGTGATGAGGAGGAAGCAGAGGAAGAACACATTGACAACAGGGACTCAGTCATACAGCAATATTTCCAGTGACACACAGGTGAGAACACTTTCTTGACTACTACAAGTACTTTCACACTTCTACCTCTGTCCTGTCTGTCAATTTCAACCAGTATATGGTAACTGAGTTGTACATGTCCATTGCGGTTTCACAGGTGTGGTTACCAACGTGTGTCATCTGCTTGCATCCTTCATGGACTTGTGATGTGTGACATAGGTATGTTGACATTACTATTGAGAACGGATTTTGTCACTGTCATGGCTAATACACATTTTCTAAATCACAGACTGACTCCAGATTGTTTTGTGCTTCAAGTGCTAATTATTGGAGGGGGTGGTAAAATGGTTAGGGGTGATGGTGGAGGAGTGTCCATGGCAGAGTCCAGTCTATTAGTCTCACAGGTGCAGTGCCCATATGGGCATAGGAAGTGGAGCTGGGGCAGTTCCAATATGGACAGGGTTACAAAGTGGGACAGTGGGATGACAATCAGGGTGGTCTTATTTCTTGTGGGGGTCTTGCCATCGTGCTCTGTACTGTTCCTGGATCTCAGGGACCGCTTGCAGGGTGGTTATCCGTCTGCAGGGGGTGGGGTGCTGGTGTGGTGGTCCTGTGGTGGGTAGTCCTGTCCACTAGCGCCGGCTGAGGTGGTGGGCAGTTCATCGTCCATGCTAGTGTCAGGGGCCCCTTGGAGTGCCACGGTGTCCCTCATGGTGTTCTGTATGTCCTTCAGCACCCCTACGATGGTGCCCAGGGTGGAGATGATGGTTCTGAGTTCCTCCCTCAAGCCCAAAAACTGTTCCTCCTGCAGGCGCTGGATCTCCTGAAACTTGGCCAGGACCGTAGCCATCGTCTCCTGGGAGTGGTGGTATGCTCCCATGATGGAGGAGACGGCCTCATGGAGAGTGGGTTCTCTTGGCCTGTCCACCCTCTGTCGCACAGCAGCCCTCCCAGTTCCCCTGTGTTCCTGTGCCTCCGTCCCCTGGACCGTGTGCCCACTACCACTGTCCCCAGGTCCCTGTTGTTGTTGGGGTGGTGGGTTATCCTGGGTTCCCTGTAGTGGTGGATACACAGCTGATTGGCGTGTCCTGGGGATGGAGGTATGGGCCCGCTGGGTGGGTTCTGTGCTGGTGTTACCAGAGGGTGGAGGTCTGTGTTGGGCTGTGCCTGTGCGAGGGGAACCAACTGTCCCAAGGCCCACGATGGTCCGGGCTGGTCATCTGGATCCAGTTGGCCAGAGCTGCTGTCATCACTGTGGGCCTCTTCTGTTGGTGGGGTAGAGATGTCTGGACCCTCCTGTCTGGTGACGTTGGGTAGTGGTCCTGCAGGGGTGTAAAAGCATGATTATTGCATCTGTGTGTGTCATGGTGTGCAATGGGTGGGTGAGCGTGTACCCCAGTGCTAGCATTCCTGTGTGGGGGCTTGTGTGATGATGGTTTGGGGGGTGTTATGGGTATGTGCAGTGGGCATGCTTTATTGAGGGATGTCTCCATGCTTTGTTGTGTCATGCAGGGCTTGGTGTTGGGATGATTGGTTTGTGTTATTAGTACATTAGTGAGGAGCTGGAGTGATAGGGGAGGGGTGGAGGGGGGTGTGTGTGATAGCATGCAGGTAGGGTGGGGGATATGATAGTTAAGATTTGACTCACCAGTGTCCATTCCTCCACCGACTCCTCCGAGGCCCTCAGGATGCATAATGGTCAAGACCTGCTCCTCCCATGTTTTTAGTTGTGGGGGAGGACGTGGGGGTCCGCTGCCAGTCCGCTGTACTGCGATGTTGTGCCTGGAGACCACGGAACGCACCTTCCCCGTAGGTCGTTCCACCTCTTCCTGATGTCGTCCCGATTTCTTGTGTGCTGCCCCACTGCGTTGACCCTGTCGACTATTCTTCGCCATAGCTCCATCTTCCTAGCTATGGAGGTGTGCTGCACCTGTGATCCAAATAGCTGTGGCTCTACCCGTATGATTTCCTCCACCAGGACCCTGAGCTCCTCCTCGGAGAACCTGGGGTGTCTTTGCCGTGCCATGGGGTGCTGTAAGTGATGTGTGGGGTGGTGTATGTGGTGATGAGTGTGGTGATGTGTAGTGGTGTTTGGTGTTTTGTGCATGGATGTTGTGTGGGTGATGGTGTTGTGTGCCTCTGTGTGGTGGGGTTGTCTATTCTGTGCTCTCTTTCTGGCCATCGTCAATAATTTGTGGTCATAGGGGTTTGTGGGTGATGTGGGTGTGTGTTTTATATTGTATTGGGTGTGTGGGAGTGGTGTGTGTATGTGTATCAGGTGTGTGTATTTGGAATTGTCCAATGTGGCGGTGTTTTGAAGATGTGTGTGTATTTTGAGCCCGGCGGTGTGTACCGCCAATTGAATACTGCGGTTGAAAGACCGCAGTGTGGATTTGTGGGTCGTGATAGCATGGGCGTGTTTCTGTTGGCGTGACGGTGGAGATTTTGTTTTCACCAGTTTATCACTGACCTTTGGTGTGGCGGACTTGTGTGGGTGTTTGAATTTCGGCGGATTCCGAGATGTGGGTCATAATAGCTGTGGCGGATTTCCGCGGCCGCGGCGGTGTATTGGCGGTCTTCTGCACGGCGGTAAGCGCCTTTTACCCCCAATGTTGTAATGACCCCCTTAGTGGGGCCAGCAGATCCACCGGCTGCCGCACTGCTGGTGGTGCTGGCACCCTTGTCTCTTTGGGCTGCCTCAAACGTTGCCCTCTTCTTCCCCTTGGGTGCTGAGATAAGAAATAAAAAAGATAAAAAAATAGATTAGTGGTACAGTCAGGGGCATATTTATACTCCGTTTGCGCCGAATTTGCGTCGTTTTTTTCGACGCGAATTTGACGCAAAACTAACTCCATATTTATACTTTGGCGTTAGACGTGTCTAGCGCCAAAGTTCATGGAGTTAGCGTCATTTTTTTGCGTGAACACCTTCCTTGCGTTAATGATATGCAAGGTAGGCGTTCCCGTCTTAAAAAATGACTCCGATGCATATGCGTCGTATTTATACTCACGGGCAAAAATGACGCCCGGGAGTGGGCGGGACTAAAAAACCCGCATTTGCGCCAGATTTTAGCGCCTGGGTCAGGGCAGTCGTTAAGGGACCTGTGGGCTCAGAATGAGCCCAAAGGTGCCCTCCCAAGCCCCCAGGGACACCCCCTGCCACCCTTGCCCACCCCAGGAGGACACCCAAGGATGGAGGGACCCATCCCAGGGAAGAAAAGGTAAGTTGTGGTAAGTATTTTTTAAAATTTGTGCCCCCCTACATGCCACTATGCCCAATGCCCAATGCCCAATGACCATGCCCAGGGGACAGAAGTACCCTGGGCATGGCCATTGGGCAAGGGGGCATGACTCCTGTCTTTGCTAAGACAGGAGTCATGTTAATGGCGTCTGGGCGCCAAAAAAAAATGGCGCAAATCGGGTTAAGACGATTTTTTTGCCTCAGCCTGACTTGCCCCATTTTTGGACACCCAAACGCCATTTTTCCCTACGCCGGCGCTGCCTGGTGTACATGGTTTTTTTTCACGCACACCAGGCAGCGTCGGTCGGCTAACGCCGGCTAACGCCATTCAATAAATACGGCGCCCGCATGGCGCTTCAGAATGGCGTTAGCCGGCGCTCATTTTTTTGGCGCAAAACTGCGTTAACGCAGTTTTGCGTCAAAAAGTATAAATATGGCCCTCAATCTCCCCAAAAATATTTTGACAGGCAAAGGCAAACACAGTAAAATTGCACTTTTCTAAATCAGATTGACTGTAGTACTAGTATTGACTCAACTCAAATTGCCCTATTAATTTGCTGCACCTAAGCTCTACCCCAAATTTCCTGAACCTAAACTACATTTGCAACTTCGTACTGGTACTAATGCATTCATGCTGCAAAGAATTATCTTTGTTTCTCATCCACCTTTGATGGGCCAACTCAGTCTCACTTTTTTCAATGCATAGATGAGTACTTTACTACTACACATCACCGTGAGGTTGCAATAGGGAGGGGGTGATTAAGCTGCATAAAAAAGACACAGAGAAGAGAATGCTTACTCACTGATATTATTTACTATTGCCACCACTATCTTATTCTTGGTGACAGGAGGAGTTTCAGTCTGTATGGCTTTTTAAAAAAACAGCCAATAGATGTGCCAATGAGTACAATTAGGAAGCGCTGACTGAGCACCTGGCTAGGTCAAACTGGATTGCATATTTGTCGTAACGTAAACTGAACTTATCTCTGAGAGTCAGTGCTGCTACCATGAAACAAAATAGCAGTGTGGAACACACACAATAAATAAATAACTATTTATTCACCAAGCCCTAAAACCTCAATGACCAGCATGTAGAGCAGATCCTGCCCGCGGTCCAGTATGTCCACCCAGCTGTGCATCAACTGCCTTCTGGGTGCGCTGGACCCCAGAGTGCAGACGCACACACTGGTGCAGCCTCTCCCACAGCAGATGACATTTCTGAAGTGTGTAACCACTCCAGGCCTGCTGCCCACTGCCAGCATTAAGGGGAAGTCACAGTACACAAAAAATACAAGTGCTGCCATTTCCACCTTGGTAACAATTGAGCAGGGTTTCACCCATTGGCGGTGCCGATGTCTGCAAGGTAAGTGGCTAGCAGCTGCATTGTGTCTACCACTCCCTCTGCTCCTATTCTGACATAACACTGGGTGGAAAAAAGAAAGGGAAAGAAATAGAAGGAAGTAAAAAATAAAAAATAAAGAAATAAAGGGAAAAGCAAAGAACAATAAGGTATTCAAAAAATTCACAAAAAGCACACAAAAAATGGCAGAAACGTAAAATATATAAACACAAAGACAATCACTTATAAAATAAAGGCAACTGGGGGAGGATAATTTAGAAAAGGGTGGGATTGAAAAGATTGAGGGTGGATTAAACATACGTACAACACCATGAACAGAGTGACAGATAAAACAAAATGGCCATGCTTGGTGCCTTTCGCAGGATATTTTCAATGCAAGAACGCGCATCACACTCCTGGACATGAAAATCATAATGTGAATGGATGCGTTAAGCAATTCCACTCAATGGTGGAATTTCGTGGAGCTTGTAGAGTTTTTTAACCACTTTGTGGTATTCTGCATTGTGAAACTCTGGAAGCACCATCCACCCTTACTTTCTAGGTGAGCTACATTCTCCAGAGAGAGGAAAAAGACTCTGAGAATTGTTTTTGTGCCGGAATGTGTCCTTTCCTGCACAAAAACAATTATGCCTGTAACACGCGCACCTTTGTGTCAGAAAATCCTCCTATAGAGACTAGATATTCCACTAGTTATCACCCAGTGACGGGTGGGCAATCTGAGCGGGTTAATCAGGAGTTTCAACAGTACTTGAGGCTATTCCTCTTAGATCAAGAAGGGGACTGGCCAGATCTCCTTTGGGTGGCTGAGTGTGTGCATAACAATGCCAAGAACACTTCCACAGGCTACACCCCATTTTTCTTAAATCACGGTAGGCATTTGAATAGCACAGTCAGTACTAAAGAGATTTCTGTTCCTGCAGTTAGGGATTTGGCACAACATTTAAAGATCATTCAGGAGCTACAGAGAATCAGTCTAAGAAACAATATAAGAAATATGTTGACAGAAAAAAAAGAGTTATAAATGAATACCAGCCCGGAGATAAAATTTGGTTAAGTATCAACATTTGAGACTAAAAGGGAACCGGAAGATCCAACCCCCCCCTTCATAGGTCCTTACGTAGTTGAGAATAAAAAAACCCAGTGACATATAGGCTTAGGTTGCCTTCCCAACTCAAAATCTGCCCAATTTTTCAAATATCTCTGCTGAAGAAGACTTGGCCACCTTACGAAGAAAAATCACCACCTAAACCGATACAAACTGACCGAAGTGAAGAATTTGTGGTGAAAAGAATTCTAGATTCCAAGAAAGTTAATTAAGTTAATTAAAAACTATACTATTTTATAGACTGAAAGGGTTACGCCCCTGGGGAAAGATCTTGGGAACCGCAAACTGAAGTCCATGCTCCAAGACTGGTTAAAGTCTCTTATCATCAATACCTCTACAAGCCTCAATTGGGAGAGCCGTTCTTGCGGAGAGGTACTGTCAGGAATTCCTCTGTTTCTCTGGCTCCCCCTCCCAGGTTTTGGAGGTTCTTCGAAGTTGGTGACACCCACACAATCTGCAGACTTCATTATGGAGAGTTTCCTGGAAGCCAAGGGCTCTCAAATGGTGGGCGCTGAGAGTCAAGGTTGCTGCTCTAGTGGTGTGGCTGGAGGAGCTCTTGTGGACAGCTGAGTGATGTCAACTGTGTGCACAGCCTCTGAAGTAGCACACTTCACTGAGGAGATTTTAGGACACAGAAGCCTTTCTGGAGAAGTCGTGCATTTGTTTTCCTGAGTCAACTGTTGCAGTCATGCAAGTATTCTGAGATAGAGAGAGAATGAATTCTTAAGAGTTCTGGTTTCAAGCCATAGAAACCTTATTTCCTAGAACATTCCTTTTAGTCATGTGAAAATAGTAAAGAGCAAGAAAAACAGTATTTTCAAGAACATTCATTTTCTGCCACATTAAAAATAGTGAAGAGCAGTTATTCCTAGAGCATTTGTCTAGTCCTGCAAAAACAGTACAGAGCAGGAAGAACAGTTATTTCAAGAGCACCCGTTTTCTGTCATATGCAAAAGGTGAAGAGCAGTTATTCCTAGAACATTTGTTTTAGCCATGAGACAAGTGTAAAGAACAGGAACATCAGTTATTTCAAGAACATTTGGTTTAGCCATGAGAAAACTGTAAAGAGCAGTATTGTCAAGAACATTTGTTTTAGTCGTGAGGAAACTGTGAAAAGCAGGAATGTGAGAAAGTAGCCTCTTTCTAGCATGGTTACTCCCACTTTTGGCCTGTTTGTGAGTGTGTGTCAGTGTGTTTTTACTGTGTCACAGGGATTCTTCTAGCCAGGACCCTAGTGCACATAGATAAAAACCTATAAGTCAGTGTATTTTGCCTGTCTCACTGGGATCCTGATAGCCAGGACCCCAGTGCTCATTTACGGCCTACTATGTACGCCTATGTAGTGCCTAACTGTGTCACTGAGGCTCTGCTAATCAGAACCTCAGTGCTTATGCTCTC
Organism: Pleurodeles waltl; assembly: GCF_031143425.1. Taxonomy (NCBI): domain Eukaryota; kingdom Metazoa; phylum Chordata; class Amphibia; order Caudata; family Salamandridae; genus Pleurodeles; species Pleurodeles waltl. The sequence goes on from NC_090447.1 coordinate 922,164,212, forward strand.
TCTGCTTTTCAATTTGTCACTGTAGGCCAGATGTTTCATTTACCAATTTCAATTGGCACACTGGACCCCCCTTATGAGTCCCTAGTATATGGTACCTAGGTACGCAGGGCATTGGGGCTCCAGGAGATCCATATGGGCTGCAGCATTTCTTTTGCCAGCCATAGGGAGCACAGACAAACCCTTACATAGGACTGCCACTTCAGCCTGCGTGAAATAGTGCACACACTATTTGACAGCCATTTTCACTGCGCTTAAGTAACTTATAAGTCACCTAAATGTCTAACCTTCACTTGCTGAGGGTTAGGTGTAAAGTTACTAAGTGTGAGTGCACCCTTGCACTAGCAAAGGTGCCCCCACATAGTTCAGGGCCATTTCCCCAGACTTTGTGAGTGCAGGGACTCCATTACACACGTGCACTACATTTAGGTCAATACCTTTATGCAGCTCCTCAATTGTAACTCCGAATATGGCCATGTAATATGTCTAAGATCATGGAATTGTCCCCCATTCCAAATCTGGCATTGGGGAGCCAATTCCATGCATCCTGGGGGCTTCACCATGGACCCCCAGTACTGCCAAGCCAGCTCTCTGAGGCTTGCACTGCAGCTACAGCTAATGCCACCTCACAGACACGGTTCTGCTCTCCTGGGGTCTGGGCAGCCCAGTCCCAGGAAGGCAGAACAAAGCATTTCCTCTGAGACCAGGGTGTTGCACCCTCTCCCTTCAGAAATAGGTGTTACAGGCTGGGGTAGCCTCCCCCAGCCTCTGGGAATGCTTTGAAGGGCAGAGACAGTGCCCTCCTTACATAAACCAGTCTACACTGGGTCAGGGACCCCTTCTCCCCTGCTCTGGCGCACAACTGGACAAAGGAAAGGGGAGGGACCACTCCCCTGTCCATCACAACCCCAGGGGCGATGCCCAGAGCTCCTCCAGTGTGTCCCAGACTTGAGTCAACTTGCTTTACAAGGTGTGGGGGCACTCTGGAGGGCTCTGAGCGGCCAGTGTCAGCAGGTGATGTCAGAGATCCCTCCTGATAGGTCCATATCTGATAAGGTAGCCAATCCCTGTCTCAGGGTTATTTAGGTCTCTCCTATGGGTTCTCTTCAGAGTCTGCTTGCAAGTTTCCTTCAGGAATCCTCTGCAACAACATCAGACTCTTCTGACCTCAGATTTACCACAGCCTGCTCCAAGAAAACACTGTAACTGCAACAAAATGTCTACATGAGACACTTTTCTTCAGCAACTTCAGCTCCAAGTCAGCAATTGCAACGGTTTTCATGGTGTGCACACTCTGGGGACTGCCTGTCTTCATCCTGCACCAGAAGAACTGAAAAAATCTACCACAGAGTGACGGAATCACTCCCCTGCTCCAAGCAGGCACCTTCAAAGATGACGACTGGTACCCTGGGACTCCTCTCACAATGACGAACATGCTCCTAAGGACACAGAGGGTGGACATCATCGGCATAGACTGTCCTGAGGTCCTGCTGACGCAATTTGGAGGAAGTAAGACCTTGCCTTCTCTGAGAACGATGGTACCCCTTTGTACTGTGTCTTCTTTGCCTCCTGAGGCCTCTGTGCACTCTGCAAAATTTCTTCATGCACAGCCTGGCCCATGTCCCCAGCACTCCATCCTGTGATGCCTAACTCACTGAGTTGTTCTCCGGTGGCGTGGGACCTTCTTTTATTGTGCTGCACCAACTGCATTTTTCACCTCCTTTGAACCTGGATCCTTCGACTCCTGGGGGTGCTGGCTGGCATCCTGAGGGCTCTCTAAAATGCTGAGAGCCCCCTCTTTCTCTTCACACAGAGTTGAGGCCCCCAGATCCCTCCTGGGTCCATCCAGTGCCATTTTGATGAAAAATTCACTTTTTTCATAGCCAATGCTTGTTGACAACTTCCAACACGAAATCTTATCTGCAACAATCTGCACGCCATAGGACATCTTCTGCATCATGCGGGAACCCGCTGGCATCTTCCTAGAGTCTATTCCTGCAGTCTTTGACTAACCAAGGACTCTTCTTTTGCACCCTCTTCTAGGTTGGCTGGGGCTCCTGTCCTTCCTGGAACGTCTTTCAACTTCTGGACTTGGTCCCCTTCGTTTGCGGGTGTTTAGGTCCAATAATCCAGCAGTTGTTCTTTAAAAACTTGGTTGGCTGCTGCAAAATCCCAAAACCGAGGTGTAGTGTGTCCTAAGGAAACTTGCAGTACTTTACTCCTGCTTTTCTGGGCTCTGGGTTGGGGTAATTTACTGTATTCTTACTCTCCCAGCGATTCTGCACACACTACACTTGTCTAGGGGGGAATTTGTGATTCACATTCGACTTTATTAATATATGGTCTGTGTTGCCCCTAGACCTATTTTCTCCCATTGCATTCTACAGGATTTCCTACTGTTTGCATTGTTCTATGATTATCTACTTGTCTAATTTTGGTGTCTAGGGTAGATATTGTGTATAATCCTTACCTTCAGAAGGAGTATTGTCTCTAAGATATTTTTGGTACTGTGTCACCCAAATTAATACCTGTATTTTTAGTAACACTGAGTATTGTCTTTACTTGTGTATAAGTACTGTGTAAGTACTTTATAAGTGGTATTGCATGAGCTTTGCATGTCTCCTAGTTCAGCCTAAGCTGCTCTGGTATAGCTACCTCTATCAGCCTAAACTGCTAGAACACTACTACATTTCACTAATATGGGATTACTGGACCTGGTATAAGGTGTAAGAATCCAAGGTACCCACTACAAAGCAGGCCAGCCTCCTACAAGGAAGAGCAGTTATTTCAAGAACATTTGTTTTCTGTCATGTGAAAATTGTGAAGAACAGGTTTCCTCCTACAATACTCAATTTCAATCAAGTCCAGAGTGCTGAAGAAGAGGAAATTCATATGAAAACAGAAGATGTAATATCTCATACCAAAAACTCCACAAGTAAAATGTCATTGCAATGTTTACCATTAATTACAAACACAGAAGAGAAGCTAACACCTCTCTACACTTTGGTAGGTCACACTAAAAGTTACCTTTCATAAAGAAAAGTTTTATCCTATGTTAAAAGGAATAGAGAAGGTGGGACTTAGTGAGAGAGAGTATTAATGTTTTGCCTTATCTTACAGCTTGAGTAACATAACCACTGAGTTCTCAAAAACAACAGGCAAAGTGATAGACGAGTGCGGAGTAGAAAACGAGGCAGTCTCTTCTCTCATCCCCAACCCATTTCCCCACTAAGAGTTTTTTAGTCCCCAGACACAAATATAGTTGGGGACTAAGAACTTTAGAGAGGCTTTGGGTCGAAGGCGTCATTCTGCTTCTGTGAAGATTTGCAATAGATACTGTTCATGACACCTTGCATAATGTTTTTAGACCCTGGCTCACCACTAAATTGAGAAACCTACCATACCAAGACATTTCTGAAAATTAGACACAGTGGGTAGCTCAGAGTGCTGTGAATTGTGCAGCTGTCACAATACTTTTTTTTATTCCTAGAAAACAATGCAATCTTCAACTGTGTGCCATAAACTAATTTTTCTTACATTTTTGTGAGAGCAAGATCTGGAATCTGTGGAAATCCTGCTTCAGGAAAGGCACTAAAAGCAATATGGACACATCAAATGTTTCCACTTGAAATAGACTCTTTTTTGGAGTGTGGTAGGTGTGCACTTTGGACTTTGTCTTGGCTTCCAGACAGAAACCTACCAAACCCAGATATTTCTGAAAACTGGACACCCAGAGGAGTCCAGTATGGAATGATTTACGTGGATCTCGCAGGATATTTTTTTTTTACACAGTGAACTGAACCTTTCAAACCTCAAACTTTAGCTAAAAACACATTTTCTTCATATTGCTGTGGTAGAATGTTCTGGAATTTGCAGGGATCCACATACTTCCTAGCACTCAGCATTCTCTTTTGTCTCCCAATAATAAAAAGCTACCCCACTTGTGTGGGTAGGCCAAGCACCCATGACAGGAAAGACCCCAAAACAAAACTTAGACTGACCACTTGTCTTTACCGTCACCCAAGGAAACCTAACAAGCTGAGACATTTCTGAAAACTAGACAGCAGTGGTAGTGCAGGGTGGTGTGGCCTGCATGGATCTCACAAGGCTTTCTTATGCAGAATATCCTGCAAACTTCAAGCATTACCACCAATTCACACATTTACCTCATGTGTGAGGGAAATGTCGGGACTCTGTAGGAATTCACAAAATTCATACTACCTAGCATTCCCACTCTTGTCCTGATTAAACTTCATCTAATTTGTGTGGATGGGACTAGTGCTCACACTAGCAGTGTATTAACCGAGGGACAATGGCATTTTTTGCAAAGGACTTGCATTGCCTATAGTTTGATCCATTCACAGCCACACAATTGGTGTGGCAGTTTTGTCAGTGTGGTGAGTAGCAGGAATTTTGTGGATACTGCAAATTTCAGACATTTTCCTCACAGAAATGTTAGGAAAATGTGATTTAGAGCAGATTATGAGATTGGAAGTGTATTTTGGGAAAAAATATGATGGGGTGCATGTAAGCCCCCTGGGCTCCACGTGGAATTTAGTTTTCAGAAATTAATTAGTTTGGCGGGTGTCAGTGTGTAGCAGCCAACCCCAGGGCCAAATGTCACAGATACCCCCATTGTCAATGTTGCCACGTTGTGTGCTGGGACATTTTGTGTCATAGGCTGTAGGCAGAGCCAAATTAGTACGGTTGCATTTTTATCAGAAATATGGAAGAACTGGTAGCCAGACTTTTGTGCATGTCCAAGGATCCTGGAAATTTCTGTCACAAAAAAAAAAAAAAATGCACAATTTTATCAAGGTAAAGTTTTAGGTATTCAAGGCATTGTGGGTGAATAAAATCCACACAACATACAGCATCCTGGATTCCAATGGGTGTTCAGTTTTCAAAAATATGAGGGGGTTTTATTTGGTCGCCCACTACTTAAGTGCAGACTTATTCCTGTTTGTTTTGGCACAATCAGTAGTAATAGAGTCAAAGAGTAATTACTAATAAAAGTAGCAGAAGATTGAACCTATCACTTAGTAGCAGTGAGCCGTAAAGCCACATCAAGGCATCCCCCACTTTATGATTCATTCACATGGGTTTCATGTGCACCACACAAAGCTTTTGACACAGCTAGCCACAGGCCCAACACACACAACACTGACTTCAACCAACAGCGTCTATTCAAGGACTCATCAAACTTATGCACTCAGAGGAGTGAAGCACAAATCAAACTGCCACTCAACAAGTCATCAGACAACTTATATACAAACACCTCTAGCAAACCAGTACACACATACTGCCATCCCAACTACCACACATACAGCTATACAACTGCCACACATACCACCAACCCACAGCTACACTGGAATTCCAGGCAACATCCGCACATACTGCTAGTCAACAGCCACACATACCACCAGCCAACAGCCTCAAAGAACACCAGACTAGTCACACAAACCACCAGCCATGAGCCACACATTTCTTTAGCTTTCAGTCAATAGTCACAAAATAGACACTACACATATACTGCCAGCAACTGTTGGGGTAGCTCCTTGACCCAGGTTTCCCCTCAGCCTCAACTCCCTGCCTTCTACCTACTTGACATCTCTACAAAAACAAAGGCCACATGCTCAGAAGAGCTCTCAATGCAAAGTGTAGTGAGCACAATTACTAACCGACTGCCTCAGACTTTGACACCAAACAATTGGTTATCATGCAACGCACTGCCTTTTTTGGAGTTTCTCATGAAAAAGCCCCAGAGGGAATCACTTGCAGGGCTTTCTAGTTGTACTGCAATCCACAGTGCTAGATTTTCACAGTTTATTCAACAGATAGACTCCTGTGTGGAAATGATCTGCAAACCTTTATGAAGGAGTGATTGGACAGCCTCCTATATGATCTTTTCACTAACTCCAATGTTGAATGGAGACCTGATGGATTAATTGTGGAATCCTTTCCTGTATATACTCTCAGGTTGTCCAGATAACCAGTAGAGTTCTTGCACAAAATGTGCATTGTGATTCAAAAACAAGTTTGTTTGCATGGTATGTACTGAAAGAACAGCAGTTTCCATTTGTGCAAGAACAGATAGGGCCTCATTCTGACCCTGGCGGTCTATGACCGCCAGGGTGGAGGCCGGCTGAAGCACCGCCAACAGGCTGGCGGTGCTTCATTTTGTATTCCGACTGCGGCTGTTAAGCCGCGGTCGCCCAGCCGGGTCCGGCGGTTTTCCGCTGGATTTCCCCTGACTGGGGGAATCCTCCATGGCGGCGCTGTTTGCAGCACCGCCATGGGGATTCCGACCCCCTTCCTGCCAGCCTGTTTCTGGCGGTTTTCACCGCCAGAAACAGGATGGCGGGAACGGGTGTTTGGGGCCCCTGGGGGCCCCTGCACTGCCCATGCCACTGGCATGGGCAGTGCAGAGGCCCCCTAACAGGGCCCCATAAAGATTTTCACTGTCTGCTTAGCAGACAGTGAAAATCGCGACGGGTGCAACTGCACCCGTCGCACCCCTGCAACTCCGCCGGCTCCATTCGGAGCCGGCTTCCTTGTTGCAGGGCCTTTCCCGCTGGGCCGGCGGGCGATCTTTTGGCGGTCGCCCGCCGACCCAGCGGAAAAGCCAGAATGGCATCTGCGGTCTTCTGACCGCGGAGCGGCCATTTGGCGGTTCCCGCCAGGAGGCTGGCTCCCGCCGCCCGCCAGGGTCAGAATGACCCTCTCTGTCATCAACAGCTTTGGTCTCATCAGGAGTATACATCTCTGGAAACCTGGCAGACAAATGTTCCATGACATGCTGTATTTTGAACAACCTGTCATGGCCTGCTTTGTCCCAGGGCAAGGAGGCAGAGTTATCATTGAAAGGCAGAAAACTTTGCAAAATCTAAAAACTTTTTCTGTTTATGATCTGTGCGAAGCTGGGTGCTACCCAAACTGTATGAGCAGATCAGTAGGACTCTACTATTCTTTTGTGCATTATTACCATGTTCACCGTAAAGCCCAGACATTTGTTCCACTCCCCAAATGAAGTCAAGCCTATAGATGTGCACTAGGGTGAGGTGCCAGAGTGCCCTGTACTCTCTCATCCACTGCTCTGCACACACATTTGTTTGGTTCACCAAATCCTCAAGGAAGTCTTTATCTAAAAAAAATGAAAGTATTCATTACACAGACACTTTGCAGGTTGAATCTTACATCCAGCACCTGCTGTAAATGTAGGGATTTGTGGCTGAAGTACATTAGGATGCTGCCACATGAGCACTCTGTGTGTGCTCATCATGGTACATGCTACACTCTCGAGCTTGCCACTGGCTCCACACTGCACAGACTGCACTTGTGAAGAGACACCATGACTGACATAGCCATGTTACTCATAATCACTGAAAGGATAGTTGTCAACAGACGGAACTCTAACTGACAATTTATTTCTAGATACTGCCCAATGACCCTCTCCCCCAGACTTCGCATCGGACCCTGCCTCAAAGATCTCCTCTGTTGTTTGAGTTAGAGCCTCGGAAGCAGTCACCAATGAGACACCATCACTATTTCTGTCTAAAACTTTCTGGGCTAGGTAGAATGCAGAGGTACTCACAGAAATTAATAGTGTGTTTGAAAGAAAGGAATGGAATGCTATGAGCGTGTAATAAAGTTTGATCACACAACAACAACAGTCTCAGAACCCACACTTATCCAACTAAACACTGCAAAGAACTTCTCTACAAAAAAGGAAAGAGAAAAAGAAACTTAGTTCAAGTTGGATCATACTCAATAATGCAAAAATACATCACACTAAAATTGTCCACAATGCCAGGCGAAACTTCTTTGGGAGGCATGCATCTCGTTAAAAAGCATAATGTGGGTGATCACAATGAAGTTAACCATGTGCACTACATTCCCCTCTGCTTTTGCTCACCACAGCATAGGGAAATGTGGCAGCCACTGATCAGTAGTTGTGCTATTCATATTTTACCTCCAGCCAGCAAGCAGAGCATACATCACAGCCTAATGGGAAGACTCACTTCAGCCACTGATTAGTTGCTCAGTGATTTACATTTTGCATCCAATCACTGCTGCATTAGTCAATGTGTCACCCAACTTCGGCTATTGGTCAGTTATTGTTCCCTGCATATTTTATGTCTTCCCACTGCAACATATACTATGTTAAATAGGGCAAGCCCTCTCCAGCCATTGATGAGTTATTGAGCCATTCACAGGTTACTTCTACCCTGCATGGCATATATCAATGCACAATGACTGCACTCACTTCACCCATAAAGCACTTATTCAGCCATTCACTTTTTCCATCCACCACAGAATAGTGCAAAGTGTCAGCCCACTACAAACAGGGTTCAGTTATTGTGCCATTCACATTTTATTTCCACCAGCATAGAGCATGTGGTAATAGGTGGATCCAGTTCAGCTACTGATCATTTTGTAGCCATTTATGTTAGGTTGTTTCTACACACTCATAAATAAAATTGGTATAGCAAAATGTGAAAGGCTGAATAATTATTCAGTAGCTAAAATGGACTCATCTATGAACCATGTCTACTTTGCTGGGTGGAAGTAAAATGTGAATAGCACAATAACTAATCAGTGTCTAAAGTGGGCAGACACTGCTTCCAGGGAGGGGGTACCCAAGAAGGCCCAAGGCAGCCACAGGCACATAAAAATAGTCACTTAATTTTTCTCTCTCTGGTGGAAGGCAATCAGCTCCTTCCTAAAGAAGACCACATCTCCAAATTGTTTTATGCCCACCTTGGGGCAGGGGTTGATCAATGCCAAGATGTGCTGATCCCTTCAATTGTGGTGTACAAGGAGCTCAGGAAAAGAATCAGCACGTCCGCAATATAAAACATGTCTGCCATATTGTCCCTTCCTTGAGAGAGGGAAGGTGAAATCTAAAAAAAAAAACTATTATGTGCCTCCCTAGAGGAGGTTGACCCATGCCTGGGTGGGAGGCACCCTCACAAAAAATCAAGGCATACTTGGTGTTTAAAGGAATCCCTGCTCATGTATCCTGGTGCATACACAATCCAAAATCAGGGATTGGTTTGAGAAATGCATCACTGAAAAGGGGAGACTTCCCCTTTCCAGTTATGCTTCCCCAAACAGAGGAGGCTGCTGGTGGGAGAGGTCCCTACTGGACACAGCCAGAGCTCAGCTCACCTGCTCCTTATAGTGCTGTCAGGTGACATCTGTCATGTCAGCCCTAGGTGTTGTATGCTGACATAGCTTTTGGGTGAGGATGTGGTGGGGTCTGGCAGTAAATTGATCCCCTGTCAGCCCCAAAAGGTGGGGGAGGCAGGCCACCTCGAGCATACCTGAGTTGTCCGCTACAGTACAAACGTGTGGCTGATGGCATCAACAGGTCATCTTCTGCAGGGAACTGATCAAACCTTACAACTCACACATTTATTTGGCTTGCTACCATAGCCACAAACGAAGATAACCAAAACCATTGCTCAAACTGAGGACCTGACCTACCCATAACGTGCCTGCAAGTTTCTCTAGTTGGAAATAGATTACTGCTTCCTACCTTTTAGTACAGGTGAATATGCATAAACACCAACATTTTCTAAGGAATAACGAGCTGCTGTAGTTATATACACCTGAAAATGCAATTGATACCAGTCTATTGCATCTGACCAGTAGAGAACACCGTTGCCTGCATGGTTATGCCTTTACGATTTGTTGGTGGTGATATATATTATGTTAAAAATCCTATTACTAATACAGTGGAAAACATCATAAAAACTCCCTGGCCATACACACTGCAAACAGCTCTGTCCTCTTAATCACCAAAATGTCTGTTGAGTTTAGCAGAGCAGTCTGTGAATTTTGTCAACTCTTTTCAGGAACATCTGCATCATAATCACGATCTTCTCAGATTGAAGAAAGAAATTAACCCCTTGTCTGCTACATGTTCCCCTCTGGGTGCTGGGACATTTTTTATGGGTTGGACTGTTCACCCTTAAGTACACATTAGCTTTTTTTGATAAAAATGATGCATGCAAAAGTTGCATAGTTTTTTCCCGCATCTTGGGGATTCTAAAGGTAATCAGGATTTGTGGATTCCCCTGGACGGAACTGTGAAAATAGCCAAAACATAATATGTTTAGGGCTTTTCAAGAAAGAGGAAAAAAGGTGCTGGGAAAGAAAGTGTATAATTTTTTCTAAAAGTTGCATCAACAAAAGGTTTGGTATGCTAACATCATCGGCTTCCCAGCTTTCAGGAACAAGCAGCATTGTAAAACTAAAAAAATTTTTTACCACAGTTTTTACATTTGTCCACTTTTCCAATTTTTTGAAAAACATGCAGTTTGTGGTGGTAGCAGGTGTGGGACCCTTTGGAAAACCTAGAAAAACATGCATTTCTGATAACTAGACATAATTACGAATTCAGGTAATTTGTGCAGATTACATAAAAATGAATCACTGATATAAAAAATAATGAAAATATGAAGGAAATGGGAGCAATTGGTGGTAACAGGTTCATATGTAATTTTTTGCCCCATTGACCAATTTACAAATATAACATACCATTATGTCTGTGAGAAACCTCTGATCACAGGGATATATAGGCCCAGATTTAAGATGGCCTAGTGCTTCCTTGCACCACATTAGCATCATTTTTTATGATGCTAATGTGGCCCAAGGCGGCAAAATTCACCACACCATATTTACAAGTGGCGTAATGCATGCATTGCACCACTTTGTAACCCCTTGCACCACATTATGCATGTGGCAAGCATAATGTATGCAAGTGGGCATTCCCCAGTTAGGAAGATTGCAAAAATGGAGCAGTGCAATCTAAGAGATTCCACTGCATCATTTTTATTGACTATTTTCAACACTTGCACAGAGCAGACGTTAGAAGGGGGCATGCTATTGTTTTCAGAGGCCTCCTAATTACTCTGCAAGATTAGCACCAACATTTTGGCTCTAATCCTGCACAGTACACCAATAGCGTCAACATTTTTTATGCTATTGCTCCTACCCTGTGCCATGGCGCACCCTATCATAAATATGGTGCACACAGGGTGGTGGTAGAGGGGCGCTAAGGGACTCAGGAAAAGTGGTGCTGCATTGAATTCGACACAACTTTTCTTAAAAACACACAATGTTCAGAATCAGCAACTAATTTGCAGCTTATAATGATTTTTCTTTGTGTCATGACCATGCAGCAATTTATATGGTAAAATCTAATGCATTTAATGCATCTAATGCATTAAAAATGAGCATGTAGGGCATTTATGTGTTTTTGAAGTGTGAAAAAAATACTGCATTTTGTAATAATAGTTATTTGTAGACCTCTCATTTTTGGGGTTACCCATATTATCCTGATTCAGAGTGCATTGTGCAAAATGTTGTCTTTGAGGCCTACCATTGGAAGTTCAAATGGAGGTGAGTCCAAGTGGTGTTAATAACACATTTCCTGCAATTCTGTATTTCTACACTTGTCCCAATAAAATCAGTTCCCCACTTGTGTGAGTGGGCCAAATATTTCTTACAGGAGAAGCTCAAAACATGAGATGAAGATATCAAACTGTGGGCATGAAAACAGCTCTTTTATGCAATGTTGGTAGCTGAAATATTTGGTACTGGGATCAGGAAACCACCTAAACTCAATTTTAGACAACCAGGGGAGTCCAGGGTGCTGTTCCTCACATGGAATTCATTAAGTCTCCTTACTCAGAATTCCCTGCAAATCTTGGGTTAAATCATACATTTTCCTCAGATTTCTATGATGTAAAGTTCTTGAATCAGTAGGGCTACACAAAATTCCTACTCCATGGAAGTCCGTAATTTATCACATAAAAAACAGCAGTCCAACTGAGTAATTGACCCCAAAGGTTGCGAGAGGAAGGACCCCAAAAAGCTACACAGAGAAATTAGATTTATAGATTTAAAAACAACCTTTTTTGGCAATGGGGGATCTAGGAAATTGTGCGTTGGCTTGCCATGACCCTGCAAATCTCAAACTTTGACCCCTGCTGGGTCTGATCTGGGGTGAGGGCATGGCCTGATCGCCCCGGCAGGTCTCCCCCTGCATGCTGATCATCACTGAAACAAAAATAAACTCATAACCCTGGGGAAGCTCTTCCAAGCAGCTGATCCCGGAGAAAGAAAGAGAAATGTCTTTGGTCCCAATCCCAGAGGGCTTTGCAGTCATGAGCTGTTGGACGTAACATCCATGTCCACACAATCTGATGTGTTGTTCTGTGGATGTAATGCCAATACCACCAAGGGGTTGAGACAAGGCTCCTGTTGTGCTTAGGTCAATCCTAGACAGCGCGCATGGAATACCTGTTGCATCAAGTATGGCATTTGCTCCCACCTGCCACTTCCAATAGGTTAAAGGCAGTGTTGCTCTTGTTGTGCGGCCTCCTAAGTGGTTTGACAGCAGATACATCACTTACTGTACTTGGATGAGGAGCACCGGCCAAGTAAAGTTTACTTACGCCTGGAATGTTTTTCTGTTGTTTGGAGGGACTATTTTTCTTTGTTTCCTGTCTCTCGTGTTTGTCAGTAAGCACTTGTGTTCACCCGCGCTGCTTAGTTTACGCATTTGCCTATCATTTGGTCCTTATTTTACATAATCACTCATTAAAAGTAGTTGTGTTGTACCTGTGTTTTGTACTTTTTTTGGTTGCTTTAAATGCATAAAATCAACCTCAGAATAAATCCTCAACACTGGCTCTCCTGGCACAGCGGGTGAACCAATACTACAATATTCACTGCACTCTGAAAAACTCACCCCATAATGATTTGCAGGCATTCGTTTTACAACACATTTTTTACCATAATTCAGCCTGTGGTGGTCCTAAGTCAATGGGACCACTAAACTAAACAAAATACATTCAGGACGATGTACTCCTTCTGTTCAGGCCACCTTGTGGGTCACACTATGTTAGAGGGGGCCAAATATCATAACCTCTTCCATCATTAAATCTGCATTTAAAATTATTTGTAGCTGAAACTTTTGGTTTCACAGCTGAGAGGAATTTGTGTTATAATGGCCTTGTTTGTAATAGTATTCTCACAGCCCTGATTAGCTTGTAACATTCTAACTACCTTGTTAAATCTCAAAATGATAGTTGCTCCAAGGTATACTAACTTAGTTGGCTTGACAGGGATATATATCCACAACTATGAGTATTGCACTTTCTACTAATGAACGAACACAGTTTATTTCTAACAAAGGTTGAATGTGTGCACTGAAACACACCCTGTAATGATTTGCAGGCGTTCGTTTTACAACAAATATTTGTCCATAACTCATCCTGTGATGGTCCTAGGGAAATGGGACCACTCCCCAAATCTTCAGAATATGTGCTCTTTTTGTTCAAACTAGGGGGTCACACTAGGTGAGAGTGGCCTGTAAATCATCACCTCTTCCACCGTTCAATGCATATTTAAATTTTCTCGTAGCTAAAACTTTTATTTTTTACAGCTGAGAGAAGCTTGTGTTATAAGGGCCTTGCTTGTAATAGTATTTTGGCAGCCCCGCTTCGCTTGCGCTTTGCTCTCTATGGGCTGAAGAATGATAATTGCTCCAAGGCACTACTAAGTCAGTTGTCTGGACAGGAACATTTAGCCACCACCAGTAATACTGCACCGTTTGCTGTTGACTTTACAAGGACATTTAGCCATAACCAGTGGTACTGCACCTTTTGCTTTTGACTCTACAGGGACATCTAGTAACGTTATGCGGCACTGCACACTTGTGCCAATGACTCCATAGTTAAATGATTTTTAAATGGCCTGCTAAGCCTGAAAATGTGTAATACACTGTACCCTCAAAGGCCTGATTGTATGATTACACTGCACTATTCTTTATCATTCTTTTTTATGTGATAATGCCCTCTAATGGCTGAATATATGTTTACATGACCATGTTTCTTCCAAATGCTATTTTTACTGTGGTTCTCTGTAGAGGCTATTCAGACCATTAAGGTGTAATGCCACTTGTATCAAGGTATGAACAAACACAGTTTATTTCTGATAAAAGTTTAATGTGCTCCATGGCTAAATATTTATAAGGTCCCAAATGAGATGTTGTCATTATCATTTACAATGCCAACAGCTCTAACTCTCGCAAATGTGAGACCTATTGCATTGCTAATGTTTGTTTTATCTAGCTATTTTGTCATGAATGTTATAATGTTTCAACAAGCACTAAGGTACGTGATGTAGGCATATACGTGTGCCCTAATTAAATCAATGAACAGAGAAAGATGCAAAGAATATATTTACCAGTGCATATCTAATTTTACCTGCTCATCTTCTTTAACAAAAATGTAACTTTTTTGTGATGATAGTTTAGTGTTTCTTTTCTTTGATTGAATCAATGGTCATTTTTTTCTGTGTAATGTTTGCTTGATGATTTCATGTTTGATGAATGTAAACATTTGAATAAACAATAGTGATATAAGTTCTTATCCTACATCTGAGCTGTTTTTGCCTTCCACACACTTAACGTGTAGCCATTTATGGAGGCCTTTTGCTGGCAGTTGGAAAATTAGCGTACCAGAGCTTCAGTGACATTATTCAATGTAGTATGCCACTGAAGTCACATACAGTAGCTATGAGAGGTGAATACTTAAGTTAAGTTACATTGGATCAGCTGCTCATGAGTAACAAAGAGCACACATGAAAACACCAGAGGACAATTAAAATCATCTATTTGGAGTAAGGAAAACTTTCTACTCGACCAGCCAACTGGAGATCATATTCACACTAATCTCACTATTTTATATATTACATGTAAACACATTTTAACTTAAAGAACACAACACTGCAACTTGCCATGTTAGTGACCCTGAAAATAATTCCTCCAACATGTTGGAAAGTAACTATGCAGGAGATCACTTATGGCTGCTAATCACTTTTATGCCGATCTAAGCAAGGTTGAGCATCTCCTGATGTAGAACTTTGGCCCATATTTATGGATTTTGACGCAAGACTGTGTTAGCACAGTCTTGCGTCAAAATCCATTGTGTCTACTAGCACCATTCCATAGCGCCAGCCGGGTGCCATATTATTGTAATGGTGCCCGGAGATGCAAAGGATCAGCTAGCGTCTACCCAAAAGATGATCGCCAGGGGGGATGGTGGGAAGGGAAAAAACATTAGTTGGACAGGAATGACGCTAGGCTGCTTGGTGGCAATGAATATGCTGCTAAAAAGCCTAGTGCCATTTACTCACGCACTACCACCCAAACATGACTCCTGTCTAAGCAAAGACAGGAGTCATACCCACCACCCCAATGGCCAGCACAGAGGACTAGTGTCCCCTCGGCATGGCCATAATACCCAGTGTCAGGGAGGGGCCTCATGTAAGGAGTAAAAAAAAAATATATAAAATACTTACCTCTACTCACCCAGGATGGGGTCCTGCATCTTATGGCGTCCCTCTGGTGTGGGTGGGGGTGCTCCTATGGCTTGGGGTGGGCACCAGTGGGCCCATTCCATTGTGGTTAGTAGTTGAAATGGACCCCGGAGTTAAATAATGGTGCTAACCAGGCTTAGCAGCATTATTTGGGTCTGCCTACTCCATGTGCGTCATTTTTGCTCCGGAGTACAAGGCGTTAGGGGGTTAGCGTGATATTGTGCATGGGAACGCCTACCTTGAATCTAATGTAGTTTCCTGCATCCACAATCTGGTACTAACTCCTATATTTTGACACTAGACGGGACTAGCATCAAAATATAAATATGGAGATAAGTTTGCACCTTTTTAGCGTCAACATAAATTATGCTAAAACCTTGCAAACCAAGTATAAATATGCCTCTTGATTTTAATTTCAACTGAAAACGATATCTTGATTTTCTGATTATCACACTCTTGTACTGTCCTCTAGATATTCTGCTACAGGACCAATGTTCTGTGATCTGCAATACAGCACTAGGAATTGTGATTGCGCCATTAAACATTGTCTGGTTCATGTCCGCCGTTGACTGATGTTCTTTTACTCCTGTCTCTAATGCTAAAATAAAGTGTACATACTTGTTAATAGTTTGAAAGACTCTTTAGGACCTCATTACTGAATCATGAAGGAACTGTAACAGCCTCCATTGAGTGATACTAACCAGATTCCTCACATAATTTGGATATCAAAATTATCAGCAGAACCATCCTGGCCATTTTTGTAAGGCAGAGTGACATTGGTTGGTTTTTGCCCGAACTGTACTTCAAATCAGAGACAGTCTTGAAAATAGCAATCCGAATATCTCTACAGAATACCTTATCTGTTATTGCACTATGGCGAAGTATTACAAGAATCTTGGGCATCAGTACTGATGCGCCAGATTTCTTATGTCCCCCTCCCAAAGCCACCTATACTGCACACAATGGTGCATGTTAGGCCAATAGCATAAAAAAACTTTACACTATTGTGGGGCTTGGCTCCACTAGCTTTTTTTGACGCTACTGGAGCAAAGTGCAAGGAGGCCTATTAATTTCAATGAGTGCGTCCTTTTAATGCATGGTTTGAGCAGGTGTTAAAAATTACACCACAAATTGTGCAATGAATTTTGATGATTTACTCCTAGCACCGGAATACCCTCTTGCATACATTAGGCCTGGCGCATGTATAATGTGGCGCAAGGGGTTGCAAAGTGGCAGAATGCATGCATTGTGCCACTTTGTAAATATGGTGCAGTGATTTTTGCCCCGTTGAGCCACAATAGTGTAAAAAAAGACACTAAGGCCCTGATTTATACTTTTTTTGGACCACATTACCATAATTTATTGATGCAAAAGAGGCACTTTTGCGTTAATAAATGATGGTAATGTGACACAAAAAAAGTTTAAATCAGTGCCTAATTTGGCACAAAGAGGCGCTAGGGCCTTGTAAATCTGGCCTTATTACTGACTTTGTCACACTTACTGCACCGGTCACTGAAACACCTGCATAATCACAAAAAAGTTGTCCCTAATTGATTCACTATGTATAGTACCATAAAATATGTTGAGATCATATGCGTTTGCATATTGTTCGTTATCCAGGGAACCCAAGCTTGCTATTTCCTCTGAACAAACCTTTGTACTCCCTAATTAGCAGCTGCCCAGGTTCCCAGGAATACTTGATTTCCCTTATAATTTGGAGCTAGATCTTGAGAGTCAAGGCTAAGTGTTCAGCCAGCAGTCGAAAATTAAATTCAAGAGCCCAGATTTACAAGAATCTGGTGCATCAATACTGATGAGCCAGATTTCTTGCTCCTCCCCCACTGCCACCTAACAACACCATGGCTGCGCCATATTCACAATATGGTGCGCCATGGTGTATCTTAGGACAAAAGCATCAAAATGTTTGATGTTATTCTGGCACTTTGCTGCACTAACATCAAACATTTTGACACTAGTGCAGCAAAGTACAAAGAGGCCCATTGACTTCAATGTCTGCATTATTTTAATGCCTGCTTTGAACAGGCATTAAAAATGACACCACAAATGGTGCAATCAATTCTTGTAGATTTCATCACACCATTTTTGCAGACCTCCTAATGCCAGAATGCCCCCCTTCCATAGATTATGACTGACCCAGACATAATGTGATACAAGGGGTCGCAATGTGGTGTAATGCATGCTTTGCGTCACTTTGTAAATGTGGGACTGTGATTTTTACCTCGTTGAACAACATTAGGGTTAAAAAAAATGACGCTAGTGTGGCACAAGGAGGTGTAGGACCTTGTAAATCTGGCCCAACGTTTCTTGTTACAGGAAGCTGATGAAAGTACTTAAAGTACAATCTCTCTAAGCAAGAGAACCAAGTATGGATCAGACCAAACTCTTCATATTTCAGGGCTTGAGCATGTCTGCTCCCACACGCTGTCTAGTAAAGTCAAGACAAATACTTTATTTCTATGAAATACATTCTTACAGAAATATAGGAACAATTTTCCAATTCAACCATACATAGCATTTAGATATATCAAAAAACATATACTTGATGTTTGGATGTATCAGCAAAACTCCAGTAAGTAGGCTAAATAACGTTATTACGGGACATCACAAGCCTTAAAACAAGCAAACTCCATTACAAAAATACAAATAAACACCTTATGAGAAATTACAGCAGATCGAATTCATTATAATAGTTATCATGTTTGAGATGCACAGAAGTTATACCCTATTAAAAAGCAAATCAGCAGAGAATTTCAATCACTTGTGTATTAGATCATGTACATTGTATAAGACAGGATGAGGAACTCTAGAGGAAAATTTTCTTGCATAAAATGAAACAATTTTTCAAATATTGGCTGACAGCAACATATTTAAAGACACTTTTCTAGACCGAATACCATTTTTTTAATGATTGGTCGAAGAATCGTCTTCCTTTCCTCTTAGAAAAATGCACAATCCACCAGTAGATGACACACCGAGGGGCATATTTATACTCTGTTTGCACCGAATTAGCGTAATTTTATTTTTTTTACTCCAATTCGGTGCAAAACTAACTCCATATTTATACTTTGGTGCTAGACCTGTCTAGTGCCAAATTTATGAAGTTAGAAGTCCTTAGATGCAAGGTAGGCGTTCCAGTGCAAAAAATGTCTCTATGGCCTTAAAGCAATATTTATACTCCCATGGAAAAATGGTGCACGGGAGGGAGGAGGGGTCTAAAAATTTACAAAGCTTGCTTTGCCCCATTTTTTAACGCCTAGGTCAGG
This sequence comes from Pleurodeles waltl, assembly GCF_031143425.1. Taxonomy (NCBI): domain Eukaryota; kingdom Metazoa; phylum Chordata; class Amphibia; order Caudata; family Salamandridae; genus Pleurodeles; species Pleurodeles waltl. The sequence continues at coordinate 922,182,889 of NC_090447.1, forward strand.
GCAGGCATTAGGGGACGTGTGGGCCTATTTCCATGGTGGAACACCATGGAATAAGCCCACAGGTGCCCTTCCCAGGCCCCAGAGACACCCCCACCCACACCAGAGGGACAGCGGAGGATGGGGGACCTCATCCCAGGTATGTACAGCTAAGTATTTTATTGAATTTTTTTAAGTGCCATTGGGGGCCCTGAAATGGGCCCCCCTACATGGCACTGGGTGCATTGGCCGCACCCAGGGGACCCTGGTCCCCTGTGCTGGCCATTGGGGAGGTGGGCATGACTCTTTTCTAAGACAGGAGTTATGTGGTATGGATGGTTTTGCATCAGAAAATTACTCTAGGCAGGTTAGAGTCAATTTTTCTACTCTAACCTGCCTAATGTCATTTTATGGTGCAAAAACCCCTTCTTCCGTGCTGCCAGCCCAACCCGACTAAAGTAATTTTTTTACACTTTGCACCGGCTTGCACTATTCCATAAATATGGTGCCGGCTGGTGCGCAGAAATGGTGCAAGCCGGTGCTAAACTTTTTGGTGCAAAACTGAGTTGTTGCAGTTTTGCACCAAAAAGTATAAATCAGGGCCCGAGTATCCTGAGTCCAGCCTGCAAGGACATTGACCTCTGTACTTATCTACCTGCACTCTTAAACCTGGCATCTGACACTCCGGGTCAACTCTCACCCTAAGACTCAGAATTTCATTACACAAGCATCTTGTAAAGAAACTGGAAGAGATTGGGGCACTCCTGGGTTAGCAAAACTCATATCCCTTTCACACAATAGGGCCCATAGTTATCCTTTTTATCATCACATTTGCGTAATTTTTTTACCCAAAAGCGGCGCAAACTTACAAAATATAATTATACATGACACAAATGTGGCGTTAAAAAAGTATAAACATGGGCCTAGATCTTCATTCCAGGTGATTTACTTGCACAATGCCTGAGTGTGCTCTTTATTTGGCCAGAGTTTTCTGAATCACCCACTTCAAACTGCATGTTTCGAACACCTTAGCGTTCCATAATGATTTCTATTTGGTTCACTAAAAGGCTCAAAGATGTACCTGCCATATTTATGGTAGTACCAGTTGTAGGAAAGTACCATCTTGCCTGGCATGTTACCCCCATATTTCACTGTATATATGTTGTTTTAGGCTATGTGTCACTGGGACCCTGCCAGGCAGGGCCCCAGTGCTCATAAGTATGTGCCCTATATGTGTTCCCTGTGTGATGCCTAACTGTGTCACTGAGGCTCTGCTAACCAGAACCTCAGTGGTTATGCTCTCTCTGCTTTCAAAATTTGTCACTAACAGGCTAGTGACTAAATTTACCAATTCACATTGGCATACTGGTACACCCATATAATTGCCTAGTATATGGTACTGAGGTACCCAGGGTATTGGGGTTCCAGGAGATCCCTATGGGCTGCAGCATTTCTTTTGCCACCTATAGGGAGATCTGACAATTCTTACACAGGCTTGCCAGTGCAGCCTGAGTGAAATAACATCCACGTTATTTCACAGCCATTTACCACTGCACTTAAGTAACTTATAAGTCACCTATATGTCTAACCTGCACCTAATGGAGGTTGGGTGCAAAGTTACTTAGTGTGTGGGCACCTTGGCACTAGTCAAGGTGCCCCCACATCGTTCAGGGCTTTGTGAATGCGGGGACACCATTACACGCGTGCACTGTACATAGGTCACTACCTATGTACAGCGTCACAATGGTAACTCCGAACATTGCCATGTAACATGTCTAAGATCATGGAAGTGTCACCCCAATGCCATTCTGGCATTGGGGGGACAATTCCATGATCCCCCGGGTCTCTAGCACTGAACCCGGGTAGTGCCAAACTGCCTTTCCAGGGTCTCCACTGCAGCTGCTGCTGCTGCCAACCCCTCAGACAGGTTTCTGCCCTCCTGGGGTCCAGGCAGCCCTGGCCCAGGAAAGCAGAACAAAGGACTTCCTCTGAGAGAGGGTTTAACACCCCCTCCCTTTGGAAATAGGTGTGAAGGCTGGGAAGCAGTAGCCTCCCCCAGCCTCTGGAAATGCTTTGATGGGCCCAGATGGTGCCCATCTCTGCATAAGCCAGTCTACACCGGTTCAGGGATCCCCCAGCCCTGCTCTGGCGCAAAACTGGACAAAGGAAAGGGGAGTGACCACTCCCCTGACCTGCACCTCCCAGGGGAGGTGCCCAGAGCTCCTCCAGAGTGTCCCAGACCTTTGCCTTCTTGGAAACAGAGGTGGCTGTGGCACACTGGACTGCTCTGAGTGGCCAGTGCCAGCAGGTGACGTCAGAGGCTCCTTCTGATAGGCTCTTATCTCTCTTGGTAGCCAATCCTCCTTCCTAGGTAGCCAAACCTTCTTTTCAGGCTATTTAGGGTCTCTGCTTTGGGGAATTCTCAGATAACCAATGCAAGAGCTCCTCAGAGTTCCTCTGCATCTCCCTCTTCACCTTCTTCCAAAGGATCCACCGCTGACTGCTCAGGCCCCTGCAAAAATCGCAACAAAGTGGCAAGACGACTACTAGCAACCTTGTATTGCTTCATCCTGCTGGCTTTCTCGACGGTTTCCAGGTGATGCATGCTCTGGGGGTAGCCTGCCTCCTCTCTGCACCAGAAGCTCTGAAGAAATCTCCCGTGGGTCGACGGAATCTTCCCCCTGCAACCGCAGGCACCAAAAGACTGCATCACTGGTCCTCTGGGTCCCCTCTCAGCACGACGAATGTGGTCCCTGGAACTCAGCAACTCTGTCCAAGTGACTCCCACAGTCCAATGACTCTTCAGTCCAAGTTTGGTGGAGGTAAGTCCTTGCCTTCCCACGCTAGACTGCATTGCTGTGTACCGCGTGATTTGCAGCTGCTCCGGCTCCTGTGCACTATTCCAGGATTTTCTTTGTGCAGAGCCAAGCCTGGGTCCCCAAAACTCCTTCCTGCAGAGCACAGCCTTCTGAGTTGTCCTCCGGCGTCATGGGACTCCCTTTTGTGACTTCTGGTTCACTTTTCTTCTAAGTGCCTGTTCAGGTACTTCTGCGGGTGCTGCCTGCTTCTGTGAGGACTCCCTACGTTGCTGGGCACCCCCTCTGTCTCCTCCTCCAAGTGGTGACATCCTGGTCCCTCCGGGCCACAGCAGCATCCAAAAACCTCTACCGCAACCCTTTCAGCTAGCAAGGCTTGTTTGTGGTCTTTCTGCGTGGGAATACCTCTGCAAGCTTCACCGTGACGTGGGACATCCGTCTTCCAAAGGAGAAGTCCCTAGCTCTCTTCGTTCTTGCAGTACTCCAAGCTTCTTCCATCCGGTGGCAGCTTCCTTGCACCCTCAGCTGGCATTTCCTGGGCTCCTGCCCACTCTCGACACTGTCGTGACTATTGGACTTGATCCCCTTGTCTTACAGGTACTCAGGTCCGGAAATCCACTGTTGTTGCATTGCTAGTGTTTGTTCTTCCTGCAGAATCCCCTATCACGACTTCTGTGCTCTCTGGGGTAGTAGGTGCACTTTACACCTACCTTTCAGGGTCTTGGGGTGGGCTATTTTTCTAACCCTCACTGTTTTCTTACAGTCCCAGCGACCCTCTACAAGCTCACATAGGTTTGGGGTCCATTCGTGGTTCGCATTCCACTTTTGGAGTATATGGTTTGTGTTGCCCCTATACCTATGTGCTCCTATTGCAATCTACTGTAACTTTACACTGCTTGCATTACTTTTCTTGCTATTACTTACCTAAGTTTGGTTTGTGTACATATATCTTGTGTATATAACTTATCCTCATACTGAGGGTACTCACTGATATACTTTTGGCATATTGTCATAAAAATAAAGTACCTTTATTTTTAGTAATTATGTGTATTGTGTTTTCTTATGATATTGTGCATATGACACCAGTGGTATAGTAGGAGCTTTACATGTCTCCTAGTTCAGCCTAAGCTGCTTTGCCATAGCTACCTTCTATCAGTCTAAGCTGCTAGAAACACCTCTTCTACATTAATAAGGGATAACTGGACCTGGCACAAGGTGTAAGTACCTCTGGTGCCCACTACAAGCCAGGCCAGCCTCCTACACCAGTTCAGACCATTCACTTGGGGAGTCAATGCCACCCTTCGATTGGCCAGATGCTTCTCCCATGTTAAGCCACCAGAGAATATCATCCCCAGAAATTTGTACTCTCTCACCTGCTCCAAACACATAGGCCCGTATTTAGACTTTTATTGGCTGCATTTGCATCATTTTTTGCGCAAAAGCGGCACAAACATAAAAAATACAATTATATTTTGTAAATTTGCGCCACTTTTGCATCAAACAATGATGCAAATGCGGCTCAAAAAAATTATAATTATGGGCCATATTGTCTAGGAAGCAAGAAAAAACTCCTCTTCCACTGTGCAAATAACAAAACCTTTGTCTTGTCAAGGTTAATGGACAACTTGTTTTCTAGATAATTAGGCCCTGACTTATACTTTTTTTGCGCTGCATTACCGTCATTTTTTGATGCAAAAGCATTGCAAACTTACAAACTGCATCTTGGGGTCCTTCTTAAAATAACTGATGAAAGGCAGTCTGGGCCACCTGCGCCTGATGGATTTATTTTGCAGATGATTTCTGATACTACCATCGCAGTTTCAGTTTAAGAATATCCTCTTTGTCTGCTTGTCAATCAATCAATCAGTGATTTATAAAGCACACTACTCACCCATGAGGGTCTCAAGGCGCTGAGGAGGAGAGGGAGGAAAGGTGGGGGGAGGTGCTGCTACTGCTCGAACAGCCAGGTCTTGAGAAGTTTCCTGAAGGTAAGGAGATCTTTGATCTGACGCAGGTGGGTGGGAAGAGTGTTCCACATTTTGGTGGCGAGGTGCAAGTATGATCTACCGGCAGTTGTAGTTCTGTGTGGGAAGGTTGCAAAGGCGAGGTCAGTGGAGCGGAGATGCTGGGTCAGGGTGTAGAAGGAGAGTCATCTGTTGAGGTATTCTGGTCCGGTGTTGTGCAGTGCTTTGTCAGCATGGGTGAGGAGTTTGAAGGTGATTCTCTTGTTGCCTGGGAGCCAGTGCAGGTTTTTCAGGTGGTCTGTGATGTGGCAGTGGCATAGAATGTCCAGTAAGAGGCGTGCAGAGGCGTTCTGGGTGCATTGCAGCCTTTTATGGAGTTTGGCCATGGTTTCTGCGTAAAGGGCATTGCCATACTTCAGTTTGCTTCTTACGAGTGCTTGGGTGACTGTTCTTCTGGTATCGGTGGGGATCCATTTGTAGATCTTTCTAAACATGCAGAGGGCGCTGAAGCAGGCAGAGGAGATGGCGTTGACTTGCTGGGTCATGGATAGTGAGGGGTCCAAGATGAATGCTAGGTTGCGTGAGTGGTCGGTGGGAGTCGGAGCAGTTAAAAGAGTGGCAGGCCACCAGGAGTCATCCTATGCAGAGGGGGTGGAGCCGAAGATGAGGACTTCCATCTTGTCCGAATTGAGTTTGAGGCAGCTGCTCTTCATCCATACAGTGATGGATTTCATTCCTTTGTGGAGGTAGGTCTTGGTGGAGCCCTTGGTGAAGGAGAGGATCAGCTTGGTGTCATCGGTGTATGAGATGATATTGAGGTTGTGGGATTGGGCGATGTTAGTGAGCCGGGCCATGTAGACATTGAAGAGGGTCGGGCTGAGGGACGAACCCTGGGGTACGCCGCATATGATTTCGATGGCCTCCAAGCAGAATGGGGGGAGGCAGACTCTATGGGTTCTGCCAGTGAGAAAGGAGGTGACCCAGTCCAGGGCTCTGTTGTAGATTCCAGCATTGCTGAGGCGTGAGCGTAGGTTGTGGTGGCAGACGGTGTTGAACGCGACCGAGTGGTCCAGGAGGATGAGGGCCGCGGTTTCGCTGCTGTCCAGTATGGTTCTGACGTCGTCGGTGGTAGCGATGAGGGCTGTTTCGGAGCTGTGGTTGCTGCGGAATCTGGATTTGCAAAGTTCCAGGGTGCAGTTCTCCTCTAGGAAGTGGGTTAGCAGAAGCTTGTGAGACATCCAAGACCACCAGATTTTCAGGCTTTTCTCCACTAAAGGGGCATGGATTAAGGTATACCAGTCTTCCTTGGCTCTCTGTGCCTCCAAGGAGGATGGTGATATAAAGTTGACAGAATTCACCAGCCTTCAGCCTTCAGCCTCCATTAGGATGGTGATATGAAGGTGACATCATTTACCAGCCTCCAGTGCTTACTGTCTTTCCCTGCAATGGCACCTAACGTTTTATCCTGATTTGTTCTCTAAAATTCCCTTTTTTTAAAGGCACATAGATTGTGATATGCTTTTTTCGAGTCCTCTTTGCTTCTCTTAAACATATGGTATTTTTATTTTGCTGAGCTGCCGGTGGAACCTATTTACAGTTCTTCTGACAATCATCATCAAACCTATCTCTCCCCAATTCTCTGAAGGCATAGGATAACCTTTTCCACCCCCTGGATTCTCTGAAGGCATAGTATAACCTTTTCCTGATTTAAAATCAGCTAACAGTTGTTTCATCAGACTGTCATCATACCATCCAATTCCATATCCAGGAGCACAAATGCAATTAAAGAGAGAGCCTGTAATGAGTCGTCTGTGATCATAACCCATATTCTTCTGTTGTGTTCTGCATCTAGAACCAGGATTGGATCTTCTTGGAACTCAAACATTTTTATAAACTATGAACTGAGTGTGTTATGATCACTAAGGCCTAAATCGAGTAACCTAAAATTATTTACTGAGTGAAACTGATGTACTTGAACACGCACAAAATCAATGGGCATACAGCTGTTTCTGAATCTAAAGCTACTAGCAGCAGGAGTTTCATTAATACAACACCCATTAACATTAATCAGATTCTGCGCAGATAAAAAGCAACCTTTACTTCACCTTCGGGGTCTTATAACAAGAAAGTTTCACATGGGATATATAGCAACCAATAATGGTCCTTCAAAAAGACTCCAATCACTTTGAACATTAAAGTTCACCCCCTACATTAAGAAGAGCATCTGGGTAATACAAGTACCATTTCTGTAAATCATCAGTACATTTTAGTAATTCACTCCCAAGCATGGGACATGCCTGTGGAACATATATTTGTAAACAAACAATTTGTTTCAACACTGATACATCATTAAATAAATCAATTACACAAGTGAGCCCATGCACGGGTAGTTTTCAGCTTGGTTACCCAAAGTAAACTGACACCAAAGGGCATAGCCCACTTACAGATTTTCCACCAGTCCAGGGATTATTATTTTGTACAATAGAAACAAACCCCTCAACGGCCGGGCACTCTATCAGTCAAGATTCCTGTAGGAACAATACTGGGTACTTACTCAAGATTTCTTTATAATTTCCTGCTTTCATAAAGGCTTTGAAACCATGTATGTTCCACACCAAGAAACTACCCACCAATAGATGCCCTAGCTCTCAACAATAAATGGTGTCAGCTCCTCTATCATGCCACGATATGGTGTGGCCACTACTTGTATGTTGGAAAAAGGAGACGTGATCCCTCCAAGAGCTATGTTGTTGAAAATATGGGCCGTTGTCCTCCCAAAATTTGGGTGGTGTCTGGCCATGTCAGAGTGGTGGGGTATATGATAATTCCCCATAATTTAAACTTTATAATTTTGGAAGGTAACAGTCACTATTCTCCCCTGTGTCCCTTCCGGTTCCCACCAGCTCCTATCGAAGCCTACTCTCTGTCCTACACCAAGGGACCTTCTTGTGACTACCTGGTATGTTTCAAACCACATGTTCGGCTAGGAATGGGTTTCTCTATAAACACCACCTTCCCCTGATGCTGGTTGAAATTCTCCAAATCTACCTCCACGCTGTCCTGTAAGCATATACCATGGGCTTCCAGAGTAGTTGCTGAGGCTTCAACTAAACACTTTGCCTCCTCAGAGTCAAATATGCACGTTAGCTCACCATTTCTGCAATCATAAAACTCACCAGTGTCAAAACCTTTGAAAAAAACTCTTTAACCTTTTCATATTTGCAAAGCCATTTAATAGCCTAGCTTTATTTAAAGGCAACAGAGGGAAAGCTGTGCTTTCCGCTTAGATTGGGGTTTAAAGAGTAACTGTGGTGGGACCCGAATTCTAATATCTTCTCCTGCCTGGCCTAACTGGGGTTACTTCCCACATCTTCAACTATGCCCCTATCAGTTTTGCTATTGGGAGACAAGATTTTAGTTATTGGCTTCGCTGAGGAACTTTTCCCATGAGTTTTCACCTTTTTTTTTACTATCCCTAGTTTCCTTCCTGATGGTAATTCAGGCGGCCCTCCTGTACCTAGCTTAGCCGATCTTTCCCTAGGGACTAGATGTTTATCTGTAGCTTCTAAGTTTATGTTAGTAGGCAATTAATCAGGTGGCTGTCTAAATGGGGCCTCTCCATGTACAGTCAGCATTCTATCACATTTTACACTCCTCCTCCTGCCAGTGCTCTTCCTTTCACCACCCATTCTGAAGGCCTTGCTAATGCTGTATTTTGACAGTATTCTTCTCTTACCATAGGCACTCCCTTTTATCATGATCTGGTAAGGGCATTTTGATACATAGGTCTTGAAGACAGTGTGAGCAGTATTTGTAGTGCTCTCATGGAACCTAGATGGGTCTCTAGTCACTGGAATACAACCCTTTGCTTCACCTGCCTGGAGGACTCCTCAGCCCTTTCCTTTAACGTTTTAATTATATATGTTAGTAGCTGAATCTATTGCCGTTTTGGGCATTACCCAGAACAAAGACTTTTAACTTTTACGGAATGTTACTTCCATAATGGATAAGAGGTTCATCTTTGTTAGATCTTGTGCAAACTCAGTCACGTTTGCCTGAGAATTGCCTCATCGGTGAAATAATGATTGTCAACTGGTATCTCCTACCTTAATCCTCACCCAGTTCCTCCATCCTTGTAGTGCTCATCCCTTCCTTATGAAGGTCACCTGGTGGTTTGTCCAAAACTGTGTCTAACCTGCTTTCCCTTACAAATAATGGAAAAGTTGATAATCTAGGGGGGTCTTACCCCAATGAAACCACCCAGCAACATTTGGCATCCTCCACTGAGCTGGATAAATCTGATAATTCCAACTCTTCTACACCCAGATTGCCACTACAACAATTAGGATAGGTAGACCCAACAATATCTGCCCTTTTATTAGAAATAGCCCTGTGGGAAACATCAAATACCTTAATATTTAGATAGTTATCCACAATAGTGTCTCCAGTCCCACTCTATGGTACACTCTGAAATACATCAGATACATCAGCAGAGATTGTAATATGTCCCATGGATTTTTGACTCATGACATCCTCTGATAGAGGGGGGTGAACTAAAAGAAGATTTCCCATTTCACACTCTTCAGTAAAACAATCCACCTTGGAAGAATAGGTTGTCAGGGACCAGACAGGTATGGTCGTCTTCATAATAGTTACACCCAGTTTGACATCTGCTTTCCCTTCCATTAAAGTAGATGCCACAATATCGTCCTCTGCTGAGACACAAAGTCCAGCAAGGACGATGGCAACACTGCCACCAGCCTATCCGACTTCTGTTTCTGCTTCCCCTGCTTCCTTTTGTGTGTTGACAAATGGGAAATGAAGTAGGTGGCTCTGCTGACTTTAATATCTGCACCAAGAAGGACTTTAATGAAGGTTCCAAGGCTTACAACATCACCGCTTCTACCACACCCTCCTGCTCATCTTGACTCAGACTGTGTCTAAAAGGGGGGCCAAAGTTACTTGTACAGAGAAGGCCTCTTGTACCGCAGGAGTTTCAAATACATCAGTATTTCGCAGACCCCCAATTTCAGAGTGAAATTGTCTCACATTGCTCTAGGGGGGCAGAGCCATAATTGTCGACATCTGTAAATATACGGGGTAGAACAGTGGTTCCCAACCTTTTGGTTTCTGTGGACCCCCACTTTAACATTAATGGAACCCAGGGACCCCCACGGAATCATCATGGGAATCCGGGGACCCCCGCCTGACCCATTACTGGAAGCTGGGGACCTAATTTGTCAATATTTGTTCATATTTTTTAATTTTGTAGGCTCTCGCGGACCCCCTGAGAAGGCTTCGCAGACCCTCAGGGGTCCCCGGACCACAGGTTGGGAACCACTGGGGTAGGACACACATTTTTGGCCTAGAATGCTCACTGCCCCTCCCTGCCGGGGTCAAGCTCTCGCCCTGCTCCTCTGCCACCAACACAACTCAGCTGGTGTTGTTCTTCAGCAGTCTCCTCCTTTTATCCAGTGTTAGAATTATCATTACTTGCATAACAGATTTCTAAGCTTCACAAGAATTCTCATCTGTTAGTCGAAATGCATGTACCATCAGTAGGGTATCTTCCTTCAAGCCTAAACCACTGGGGCCAATAACAGTTCCACCTGGGCTGTCTGCACACCTCAAATTCATGGGGGGACCTCTTTTACTCATATAGGCATCCCTCTGGTAAAAACAGAAGAATGCTTTAGATGTGAAGCAGGCGAGGTACTATAGAAGTAGACTAAATCAACATCCCCCAGCACGTTTTGGAGCACATTTCTCATCACTTCACCCTTTCATAACCTCACCCCCCTGCCATTTTTCCCCTAGATCTAAGTGAGCGCTTAGACATCTTCGCTAGTACCAAGCTTATTAAAGCACAGGGAATGTTGGCAGTGATATCTCGAGGATCAGAGAATAACTTGTATCTCTTGTATCCCTTGTCTACTTGTTGCACACCTGGTCCCAAACTTGTGGAGGAAAAGAAACTAGGGCCCATATTTATACTTTTTGATGCAAAACTGCGCTAACGCAGTTTTGCGTCAAAAAAATTTGCACCGGCTAACGCCATTCTGAAGCGCCATGCGGGCGCCGTATTTATTGAATGACGTTAGCCGGCGTTAGCCGCCGGCGCCGTCTGGTGTGCGTTAAAAAAAACGACGTACACCAGGCAGCGCCGGCGTAGGGGAAAATGGAGCTTGGGGCAAGTCAGGTTGAGGCAATTTTTTCGCCTCAACCCTATTTGCGCCATTTTCTTTCACTCCCAACCCCCATAGAAATGACTCCTGTCTTAGCAAAGACAGGAGTCATGCCCCCTTGCCCAATGGCCATGCCCAGGGGACTTATGTCCCCTGGGCATGGTCATTGGGCATAGTGGCATGTAGGGGGGCACAAATCAGGCCCCCCTATGCCACAAAAAAAAAAAAAAAAAAAACACTTACCTGAACTTACCTTAATGTCCCTGAGATGGGTCCCTTCAGCCTTGGGTGTCCTCCTGGGGTGGGCAAGGGTGACAGGGGGTGTCCCTGGGGGCATGGGAGGGCACCTCTGGGCTCCTTCAGTGCCCACAGGTCCCTTAACGACTGCCTTTTGCAGGAGCAAAAAAACGGCGCAAAAGCGGCTGTACGTCATTTTTTTTGCCCCGCCCACTCCCGGGCATGAATTTTGCCCGGGAGTATAAATCCGACGCACATGCCTCGGAGTCGATTTTTTAGACGTGAACGCCTACCTTGCATCTCATTAACGCAAAGTAGGTGTCCACGCTAAAAAATGACGCAAACTCCATGGACTTTGGCGCTAGACGCGTCTAATGCCAAAGTATAAATATGGAATTAGTTTTGCGTCGAAATTGCGTCAAAAAAAATGACGCAATTCCGGCGCAAACGGAGTATAAATATGCCCCTAGGTGATTGGTCAAAATGGGGCTAGAACAATTAAATTTGTAATTGAGGTGCAAACCTTCACTGATGTGAGAGGCATGAGCGGGAGTTTCTGGCAATAGCAGGTGTAGGGGACTCACAAACTGCCCATTATCTAGTTAGGCAGCTTCTGCGGGTCATGCCCCCCACCACTCTGCATGAACTAAGCAGCAGAACCTGGACACAAGCAATCCTGATGCCAGAAACTGGTCGCACTAGATGTATACCCGACTTCTCTATCAAACACAGCTGTGGAAGGTAACATGTAGCAAGTGCCAGTTCATAATTGCTTGCAGTGACTGCTGCAATCTTTTCTGTGTCTTCCAGTGACACTTGGAGCCTGATTTCGAGTTTGGAGGACAGGTTATCCCATCCGCCGCATTACTATTCCCATATAATACAATGGAATCATAATGTGGTGGATGGGATATCCGTCACGTTTGTGACAGAGTATTTCCATCTGCCCAACTCTAAATCAGGCCCTTAGTCATCCTGCCTCAGCTACACTCTCTGTAATCCTTTTTTTCTTTCCTGGTTGTCTCTCCAGAGGCAAGGGCAGGAAAACTCACCCTCTGGTCCTCTCCGTCAACACAATCAACACAGTAACCTGCTGCATCAGTCTGCAGGTAGCCAACACAGCTGGGGCCCTCTTTTCACCTTACCTCACCACTCCACTCTGCTCTGTTCACAACTTTTACATGGGGGGTCCCCCTCCTCACTGGTTGCACCAGTGCCTAATTGGGCGTTTCAACTTGGGCCCTCATCTTTGCTGCACACCGCCCCTACGGCATTGGGTGTTAGTGCTCTGCTCCGCTTGTAACTGAACTGCTCCACTTGGCATCTCTTGCAATGTCCACCCCATGCTCTCTCACAGCATCACAGAGTCCCAGCATCTCCCAGTGTTTCAGCGTGTCCAGAGTCTCAGCATCTCCCAGCACCTAAGCATCTACCAGCATTTCCCAGCTTCTCAGTCTCCAGCATCTCAGTGTCTCTCAGATTCTCAGCATCTCCCAGCATCTCAGCTTAATATTCCTGCATGTCTCAGCATCTCAGGCTAAAAAAATGCTGTCGCATAACACCAACGAAGCTCCAGCAGGGTTACATCACATTCTGTAGAGGACAAAATGAGCACTAATTGTTTAACACTTCAAATAAAGATGGTGATACTAGTGTTTTCTAAAGAATGTTTGTAAGATGTCACTTTTGATATGTCTGATGAAACATCTAGCTCATTTAGATTAATATGGCCTAGAAAGATTTTATGCCACTTTTGAGTTGCCTTCATATTTTTTCCAACTGTTTGTTAAAGTTACTTTGAACAGAGCAGAAAACATAGATCTCCTACAGGTAAATCTGATGCCATGGTATCTTTGTAACCTATTTCTAAAATCTGACTTAAAATCTTAGGGCCTGGTTTAGATCTCAGCAGAGGGATTACTGTTAACGGTGACACATATCCCGTCCGCTAAAATGTAAATCCTATTGTTTCCTATAGGACTTAGATTTCGGGGGTAACCCCTTGACCAAGATCTTAATCAGGCTCTAGGTTTTTTTACTTTTTAGCATGCATCCTTAACATGCACAAAACTCTTTAGTCATTCTTATGAGAGGTGGGATAACAATATCTGAACAGGATCACCAACTGTGATATCATCTACGTTAACAAGCATGCTTGTGATGTTTTAGTGCAGCTGCATGTAAAGACTGGAGAACAGTATATAATTAAGGCTATCAAAGGTTCAACATACAGAGTCCATAAAGGCTGAGATAGAGAACATCCTTGTTAGGTCTTCTACTGAATATAGTTGATATAGATTAATGCAACGTGCAACATCCAGACAAAAATAAAGCATACTTATAGCAGAGACCAGCATACTAGGGAAGTTGTTTGAATCTTATATCATTCACAAAAAGGTCCCATTTGACCCAATTAAATGCTATCGTTTAAGAAAAATGGGAAATGTTTTCTATCACTTTTGTTAGAATTTGATCTAGTATTTGTTAAAAAGGAGTCTTGCAAGTGCTCTTTGGTACCCAGGGCTTTAGATGGGTCAGACTATCCCTAGGTATGTGAAAGAGTCCCAGTAGACTTGCAACTGATACCAAGACACTTAGGCCCTCATTACAATCCTGGCGGTCAGTGATAAAGGGGCGGTAATACCGCCAACAGGCTGGCGGTAACAAAAATGGAATTATGACCACGGCCGAAACCGCTCAGACAGACAGCCACTTTAACACACCGACCGCCAGGGCGGAATCAGTAAGCACCATGGCGGTAACCGCCAACAGCCAGGTGGAAGACAATGAACTGCCCAGTCTATTATGCCCGGACTATCTGCCACCTTCTCCGGGGCAGTACCAATGACATCAAAAGCCTGGCGCAAACACTGCACAGAAGTCAAAGGACTCACCTGTGGACACTCAGGGAACAACCACAACACCATGGAGCCCGAGCTGCAAGTGTTCCCCATGCTCGTCTACCTTCTGCTGCATTATGAACACCAACACTGGCAAAGACTACCACAGTGAGTACTTCTGTCTAGCACACAAGGGAGGGGGGAGGGAAAAAAGAATGACACACACATGCAACACACACCCCCAACACCATACACACAACCAGATGCAGTAACATCACATATTCACCCCGTACACCCCGTAGGAATAATGCAAGGACAAAATGATTTGAAGAAAGTGAGTGTAATACGACAAAATACTATGAATAAGTGCATCGAAATCCAAATGTATATACATATTTAAATAAATGCAGGGACACTGCCCAGCCCACATAGGGCAAGGCCCCCCCTCACTCCTGCAACAACGCGGAGAGAACACTGCAGGGGCATCAGGTCGAAAATAGACAGGCACCTCAGAGGGATGCAGAATGGGGGGGTGCCTCAGCCGGAAGATGGTACAACACTACTGGCCCTGGAGGGGCCAACATGCCCATTACTCAGTCCTGGGGAGTGCAAGGCCACAGCCTATGAAGTGGGTGGTTTGCCCACTGCTTGGTCCTGGGGAGTGCAAAGCCACCGTCTCTCTAGTGGGTGGTCTGCCCACTGCTTGGTCCTGGGGAGTGCAAAGCTACAGTCTCTCAAGTGGGTGGTTTGCCCACTGCTTGGTCCTAGGGAGTGCAAAGCCACAGTCTCTCTAGTGGATGGCTAGGCATAGTGTCCAGTGTGCTTCATCCTGTGGAAGATGGGGTGAGTGGATGGCTTCTTCCACTGGTTCTGGAGGGGGCATAGTGCCCAGTGTGCTTCACCCTGTGAAGGATGGGGTGAGTGGATGGCTTCTCCACTGGTTCTGGAGTGAGCATAGTGCCCAGGGAGCTTTATCCTGTGGAGGATGGGGTGTGTGGATGGTTTATTCCACTGGTTCTGAAGGGGGCATAGTGCCCAGTGTGCTTCATCCTGTGGAGGATGGGGTGAGTGGATGGCTTCTTCCACTGGTTCAGGAGTGGGCATAGTGCCCAGTGTGCTTCATCCTGTGAAAGATGTGGTGAGTGGATGGCTTCTCCACTGGTTCTGGAGGTGGCAATGTGCCCTATGATGCAGAACTTGGGGAGTGCAAGGTCACAGTCTCTCACCTGGGTGTCAGACCCAAAGGATTTGCAGGGGCCAGGCCGCACAACAGCCCATTGATGCGGGACTACACACTGTCTGGCGGTGGTGATGGCTGCTCAGTGGTGGCAGTGGTGCTGCTCTAGCCCATCCCCTGCAGCCTCGAATGGCTGCCCACTGGGGCTGCTGCTGCTGGCAGTGGTGCTGGTGGTGGTGCTGGTGGTGGTGCTGGCAGTGGTGAGAGGAGGCTCCCGCCGATCCCATGCAGCCTTGGACGGCTGCCCACTGGGGCTGCTGCTGCTGGCAGTGGTGCTGGTGGCGGTTCTGGTGGCTGTTCTGGCAGTGGTGGGGGGAGGATCCAGCCCATCCCCTGCAGCCTCAAACGGCTGAACCCCCACGGTTGGTTGTGGGGGCTCCGAATGAGTCCCAGCACCAGGCCTCCTGTGTTCCCTGCCTGCTTGTGCAGGCCCCTTGCCCTTCCTTTTAGCAGCTGGGGTGCCTCCTTGCCCTTCCCTGTAGCAGCTGGGGGTGACTCCTTACCCTTCCTTGATGCAACTGGTGGTGCCTCCTCGCCCTTCCTTGAAGCAGCTGGTGGGGCCTCCTTGCCCTTTCTTGACGCAGCTGGTGGTGCCTCCTTGCCCTTCCTTGACACAGCTGGGGGTGCCTCCTTGGCCTTCCTTGCAGCACCTGGTGCAGGCACCCTTTCAGTGTGGCTGCCTGGTGCTCCGGATCCTCTCTCACCTGGAGTAGATGTCGACACTACTGTGGCCGTGGACTGGGTGGCTGAGGTGCTCGCCTAGGTTCTGACCAAACTAGCCCGACATGAAGGATGGGGGGGAGTGGTAGGAAGAGGTCAATGGTGGAGAGGAAAAGCGTCTTAGGGACATTGGGGCGGGAAGAGGGTGAAGGTTTGGGAGTGGAGGAAAAGGAAGTGGTTGTAGGAGGTGTCTGTCTGCTGATTTTGGGTGCAGGTGCATGGGCTGGATGCTGTTGTGAGGTGAATGGCTGTTGGGTGTCTGAGTGCTTGCATTTTTGTTCTTTGGGAGGAGGGGGCACAGAAACAGTGGGAGAGGACAAAGAGGATGTGTGCATGGATTTGGGGGTGGTGACTGCCAGTGAGGCGCGTGTAGTGACAGGCGTGGTGGTGATGGTTGTAGTGGATGATGATGTAGTGCATTCAGGTGTGAGTGTAGATGCAACAGGGAGGGAGGTGGACGAGGAGGAGGAGGGGGACACAGTGGAGGCAGTAGATGTTGGTATGTCTGCATCTGGATGGTGTTTGTGTGAGTGCCTGTGGAATGATGTGTGGTGCTTGTGTTTGCCTGAACCACTCCTGTGTGTTGTCTTGTGTGCATGCTCATCTGCCTGTGTGCTCGGGATAGGTTGGGTTTAGGAGGAATGGGCTTGGGTAGAGGAAGTTGGAGGGGGGAGGCTAGAAACAGGGACAATGGCTGCCATCAGAGAGGAGGCCAGATCTTGGATTGATCTCTGTTGGGCTGCCATGCAAGAGTGAATGCCCTCCAGGAATGCATTTGTCTGTTGCAAATGGGCTGCCAGCCCCTGGATGACATTCAGAATGGTTGACTGCCCAACAGAGATGGATCGCAGGAGGTCAATAGTCTCCTCACTCAGGGCAGCAAGGCTAACTGGGACAGGGCCTGAGGTGCCTGGGCCGAAGGAGATGCTCACCCTCCTGGTTGAGCGGGCACAGGAAACATGCTGAGGGGTCTGATGGCAGGACAGTGCTAGTATGGGGGTGGTGGCTGTACCTGTAGTTGGGGTTGGCACAGAGGTGTCTGCCACCACCAGGGAGCTTCCATCGGAGGAGGTATCACTGTCTGAACTTGTCCCCTCCAGTCTCCTCTGTGGTGCTCCTCTCACCCTCCGTCCCACTGGTACCCTCACCGTCGGTGGATTCGGACTCCTGGGCCCTGTGGGATGCAGCTCTCTCCGTCACCGGTTCCTCAGCTCCTCCGCTAGATGATGCTAATGCACATAAGAACAGGGTGACAAAAGAGAAAGGGGGGGAAGAGACAAAGGATACACTTGGTCAATGGTGGCAAAAACACCACCGTTGGCGTACACAGCACACACACACAGGGAACAGCCCTACACACTAGTCAATGCACTAACAGTCACAATTGCAGTCACCAGCCCATGGATAAAGACAACTAATGCAAATTGCAGCTTGTGTGATACCCACAGAACCCTGCCCAGTAGTGGATGCCTACTAGCTTGGTTGGAGGAAGTTTACATCAGACCCTGCCCAACATGGGACCTACCCTGCAATGTTCGGCCTGGCTTAGGGGCACCCACAGGCCCACATCCCCCACCCAGATGCAACCCCACCACGCACAAGTAGTATATTGGGGCACTGTACTCACCCCCTTGTGGCTGCTGTGATGCCCCCAAGTGCCCATCCAGCTCTGGATAGGCTACCGCCAGTATGTAGGCCATCAGGGGGGTCAGGGTTCAACACGCACCCCTTCCTCATTGGGAGGCCATCTCCATGGTCTTCCGTGCCCAGCATCTCAGGTCCTCACACCATTTCCGACAGTGGGTGCTCCCCCTGCCGTAGACTTCCAGGGTCCACACATCCTTGGCGTAGGCAGGCCATATACCCTTACAGACTGTCCTGCCTGTTACACTCATGGCCCACCTTCACATCCCCTTACACACAGACATGGCCCACCATACATGCAGCACACTGCCCAGGGCCCTTCGACCAACCCCCCCACACGAGGCCTTTACACACACCACTCCACGCATTCATGCCCCATGCATCTCGCTCACAGTGTACTCACCTGTTGGTCTGGAGGCCCATACAGCATTAAGTACTGGGGTAGGACCCCCTCCACCAGTGTCTCCAACTCTGCTGCAGTGAAGGCAGGGGCCCTTTCCCCAGTGACATGAGCCATGGTTGGTTCCATACACAGGTCACAGCAGCACATGCAGTATAGGTCCTCTCCTGTTGAAGGTCAGGTAGCAAGTGAGTGAACAGACAGAAAATGGCAGTCATGTCCATGGCAGTACCTACCGTCACATCTGGCGTACATCACCATTGGCCACTGTAACCCATAGGGCCAAATAATAACCAATGAGGAGTTGCACAGCGGTTCTGGACCACCTCCCACAACGGCACACAATGTCAGCGGAATTAGCTAATTTCCACATGTCCCTCCATACAGGACAGGTGGATGCCATTTCAGGGTGGGGGGAGGTCATGGCACCTAACTGCGTCACAGTACACATAAGCACCATTTGGACCTATCCAACAATATACTGTTAAAATTACTACATTCAATGAAGTTAAGTGTTTGGAAATACGGGCTACTGACCAGCTGCTCACTGTTTTGCCCCATAGATTGCAACCGCTGCGGATGAATAGGATGAATAGGAGATGGAGACATTCCCCATGTACAGGCCCCAGGTGGACTTGGCAACAATGGAGGAGAGCCACATTATCCTCACCTATAGACTGGACAGGGCCACAATCATAGAGCTGTGTGCCCATTTGGAGCCTGACCTGATATCTGCTATCCGTCACCCCACTGGGATCCCCCCTCTTGTGCAAGTCCTATCTGTGCTCCATTTCCTGGCAACTGGCTCCTTCCAAGTGACAGTGGGCTTGGCAGTAGGAATGTCACAGCCAATGTTCTCAATAGTGCTGACCAGAGTGTTGTCTGCCCTGATTAAACACATGTAGAGCTACATCATTTTCCCCCAGGTGGAGGATTTGGCCATAATAAAAGCTGATTTCTATGCAATGGGACTTATCCCCAACATTACTGGGGCTATTGATGGTACACATATTGCATTTGTACCCCCCCTGGAGAAATGAACAGGTGCTCAGAAATCGAAATAGCTTTCACTCCATGCATGTGCCCATTGTGTGCCTGGCGGACCAGTACATCTCCCATGTCAATGCAAAGTAATCTGGGTATGTGCATTTATGTCTTTATCCTGAGGAATAGCAGCATCCCATATGTGATGGCTCAACTCCAGAGGCACTGGGTGTGGCTAATAGGTGAGCCCTGGTTCCTACCCAGTGGATGTTGGTGTATGGGTATGGTGTGGGCCCTTAGGGTTAGTGTGTGCCTAACAGTTGTCCCTCGATATTTGCAGGTGACTCTGGTTAGTCCAACCACTCATGGCTACTGACCCCTGTGAGGAATCCCAGGACTAGGACAGAGGAATGTTACAATGAGGCACATGGGCGAACAAGAAGAATCATAGAGAGGACATTCAGCCTTCTGAAGCCTAGGTTTCGTTGCCTCCATCTAACAGGTATATCCCTGTACTACTTACCCAAGAAGTCTGCCAGATCACTGTGGCATGCTGTGTGTTGCACAACCTTGCCTTATATCACCAGGTGCCTTTTCTGCAGGAGGATGAGGCTGGAGATGGGCGTGTGGCAGCAGCAGACCCTGTGGACAGTGAAGATGAGGCAGAGGATGAAAATGAGGACAAAAGAAGTGCAATCATTTGTCAATACTTCCAATGACACACAGGTAAAGACAGTGTAAATTCACTTTTAATTGATAGTTTTGTGTTTGACATTGTCACTGGCAGGCTGATTTTCCCACTTCTATGACCACTCACTGCACCCTTTTGGCATCCCTATTTGCTGATATTTGTGCCCCACTATCACTCCTGGTGTGTTGACTTCAGCCAACTACAGGTCATTCCTATGTATCCTTTACAGTAAAGTTGTATTGCAGTGTTTAAAGCTTTTTAAACAAATACGTAGTTAAATCATTTGACATAGTCCATACTTGTATTTTTTCAAATGGTGTTTATTTAAGTGCTAATAAGTAGAGGGGGACATGCAATGGGCTGGGGTGATGGTGGAGGAAAGTCTAGGATAGAGTCCAGTCTATGTGGATCACAGGTGCATTGTCCACGGGGCATAGGAAGGGGAGCAATGTCAGTTCAAAGTGGACAGGGTGACAGGGTGGGACACAAGGGTAACAATCAGGAGAGTCTTATTTCCTGGCGGGGGTCTTGGCAATAGTCTCTTTGCGGGGTGGTTCACCTTCTGCAGGAGGAGGGGTGCTGGTGGCCTGTTGGTCCTGTGGTGGGACCTCCTGTCCACTAGCGGCAGCGGAGGTGGAGGGCTGTTCATCAGTTTGGCTAGTGGTAAGGGCCCGGTGGTGTGCCACTGCCTCTCTCATAGTGTTGGCCATGTCTGCAAGCACACCTGCAATGGTGACCAGGGTGGTGTTGATGTCCTTCAAGTCCTCCCTGATCCCCAGATACTGTCCCTCCTGCAGCCGCTGGTTCTCCTGCATCTTGTCAAGTAACTGGCCCATCGTCTCCTGGGAATGGTGGTATGCTCCCGGTATCTTAGTGAGTGACTCCTGGAGAGTCGGTTCCCTGGGCCTGTCCTCCCCCTGTCGCACAGCAGTCCTCCTAGCTTCCCTGTTGTCCTGTGCCTCTGACCCCTTAACCGTGTGCCCACTGCCACTGACCCCAGGTGCCCGATCGTCATGTGTTTATGGGGTGGCCTGGGGTCCCTAGTGGTGGACACACTGCTGATTGAGGTGTCTTGGGTACAGAGGTATGGGCCCGCTGGGTGGGTACTGTGCTGGTGTTTCCTGATGGTGGAGGCTCTGTGGTGGTATGGGACTGTGCCTGGGTAACCGACTGTCTGGAGATCCCTGATGGGCCAGGTTGGTTATCCATATGCAGGCGACCAGAGCTGCTGTCATCACTGTGGGCCTCTTCTTTAGGGGGACTGGGTGTTGCTGGCACATCCTCTCCGGTGACGTTGGCTCGGGGACCTGTGAGGATGTAAATGAAGTGTTATTGTTTTTGCATGTGACATCTTGTGAATGGGTGTGTTGCCCTCTATGGTTGTTTTTGCCCTGGCAGCTTTGCCTTGTGTGAGTTGTTATTCGTGGGCAAGCTGTTTCCCCTCTGGTGTGCGTGCTTTAGTGATAGCTGTCCATGCAGGTCTGTGATGGGTGTCACTTCATTGGTGTTGCATGCAGGGCTTAGTATTGGGAGGGGTGGGTTGTGATGGTGGGGTGTGTGGGAGGTGATGGAGTGATGGGAATGAAGGTAAGGGTGGGGGTATGTGATGGCATGCAGTGGGGGGGTGAAAGTAGTAAACCAATCAATCAATCATTCGCATTTATAAAGCGTGCTACTCACCCCTAAAGGGTCTCAAGGCGCTGGGGGGGGGGGTGGGGGGGGGGGGGGGTCAGTGCTCGAAGAGCAAGGTCTTGAGCTGCCTTCTGAAGGTGAGGTGATCAGGTATGGCGTGAAGGTGGCTGGGCAGAGAGTTCCAGGTCTTCGCTGCCAGGAAAGAGAAGGATCTTCCTCTGGCGGTGACTTTGCGGATGCGGGGTACGGCTGCCAGGGCCTGTCCGGTCGACGCGTAGAGTGCGCGGAGGAGTGTAGAAGGAGACGCGGTTGTTGATGAGTTTGGGTCCGAGGTTGTGGTGGGCTTTGTGTGCGTGGGTGAGGAGTCGGAAGGTGATCCTCTTGCTGACTGGGAGCCAATGAAGTTTCTTCAGGTGTCCGGAGATATGGTGGTGGAGGGGTATGTCCAGGATGAGACGTGCAGCAGCGTTCTGGATCCGTTGAAGTTTCCTCTGCAGCTTGGTGGTGATGCCAGCGTACAGAGTGTTCCCGTAGTCCAAGCGGCTGGTGACGAGGGCGTGGGTGACGGTCTTCCTGGTGTCGGTGGGGATCCAGCGGAAGATCTTGCGGAGCATGCGGAGGGTGTTGAAGCATGCCGAGGTCACTGAGTTAACCTGTCTGGTCATGGAGAGGGATGAGTCCAGGATGAAGCCGAGGTTGCGTGCGTGGTCGGTGGGTTGGGGAGTACTGCCTAGGGCGGGTGGCCACCAGGAGTCGTCCCATGCGGTGGGAGTAGGGCCGAGGATGAGGACCTCCGTCTTATCTGTGTTCAGTTTCAGCCGGCTGTCTGTCATCCAGTTTGCTACTTCCTTCATTCCTTCATGTAGTCTGGTCCTAGCTGAGGTGGGGTTGTTGGTGAGGGATAAGATGAGCTGGGTGTCGTCGGCGTAGGATATGAGGTCGAGTCCGTATTTGCGTGCAATGTTCGCCAGGGGGGTCATGTAGACGTTGAAAAGAGTGGGGCTGAGGGAGGATCCTTGGGGTACGCCGCAGATGATCTCCGTGGCTGTGGATCTGAAGGGGGGTAGGCGGACTCTCTGGGTCCTTCCGGAGAGGAAGGAGACGAGCCATTCCAGGGCCTTGCCTCTGATGCCGGTGTTGCTGAGGCGGCGTATCAGGGTGCGGTGGCAGACCGTGTCGAAGGCTGCAGAGAGGTCCAGGAGTATGAGGGCCATGGTTTCTCCCTTGTCGGTCAGGGCTCGGATGTCGTCCGTGGCTGCGATGAGGGCGGTTTCGGTGCTGTGGTTGGCCCTGAAACTGAACTGTGTGGGGTCGAGGGAGTCGTTGGTTTCCAGGGAGGTGGTGAGTTGAGCGTTGACGATTTTCTCAATCACTTTGGCGGGGAACGGTAGGAGAGAGATGGGTCGGAAGTTTTTGAGTTCGGTGGGGTCTGCTGTAGGTTTCTTTAAGAGGGCGTTGAGCTCTGCGTGTTTCCAGCTCTCCGGGAAGGTGGCGGTGGTGAGGGAGGCGTTGATGACGTCTCGGAGGTGCGGTGCGATGATGTTGTCGGCCTTGTTGTAGATGTGGTGCGGGCAGGGGTCCGATGGGGATCCGGAGTGGATCGAGTTCATGATGCGGGTGGTCTCCTCGGTGGTGGTTGGGCTCCAGGTGAGGATGGTGGTGATGTCGGTGGTGGGTTCCAGGGGGGTGTTCGCGTTGGCAGTCGTGAAGCTGTTGGATATATCGGTGATCTTGTGGTGGAAGAAGGTTGCGAGGGAGTCACAGAGGTCCTGTGAGGGAGGGATGGAGTTGTTTTCTGCGTCCGGGTTGGAGAGCTCTTTGATGATGCCAAATAGTTCCTTGCTGTTGTGGGCGTTGTTGCCAAGTCTGTTCCGGTAGGCTGTTTTTCGTGCGGCGCGGAGGTGTTGGTGGTGTTGGCGGGTGGCGTCCTTGAGAGCTGACATGTTCTCTTCAGTCTGGTTGAGGCGCCACGTCTTCTCGCGGACGCGGCATTCTTTCTTGGAGTCCTTGAGGTCGGGGGTGAACCAGGAGTTTTTCTTGTGGTTGTTGGTGATAGCTTGAGTCTTCAGGGGGGCCAGGAGGTTGGCGCAGTCGGAGATCCAGCTTGTGAGGTTGTTGGCGGCTTCGTTGGGGTCGGTGGTGCTGGTGGGTTGGTTCTGGGAGAGGGTAGATGCGAGCTGTTCTGTGGTGATTCGATTCCAGTGTCTTCTTGGTGGTTGCTGGGTGTGGTGATGCACGGTGGTCTTCTTGAAGCTGAAGTGGACACAGCTGTGGTCCGACCAGGTGAGTTCGGTGGCGTGGTTGAAGGTGATGTGTTTGCTGGAGGAGAAGATGGGGTCGAGCGTGTGTCCGGCGAAGTGGGTGGGGGTGTTGACTAGCTGTTTCAGTCCCAGGTTGGCGAGGTTGTCCAGTAAGGCGGTGGTGTTGTTGTCGGTGAGGTTCTCCAGGTGAAAGTTGAGGTCTCCTAGGAGGATGTAGTCGGTGGACGAGAGTGCGTGAGGGTTGACGAAGTCTGCGATGTCTTCGCTGAACTTGGTGCGAGGTCCTGGTGGTCTGTACATGAGGGTGCCTCTGAGGGTGGTCTTGGGGTCGCTGTGGATCGTTAAGTGGAGATGTTCGGCGTCCGGGAGTGAGTCGTCGGTGTGGGTCGAGATGCGGATGGAGTTCTTGTGTGCGATGGCGATGCCTCCTCCGATGCGGTTGGTGCGGTCTTTCCGGATGATTTTGTAGCCGTCGGGGATGGCTATGGCGGTGTCAGGTGCCGAGGAGGGGTTCATCCAGGTCTCGGTGAGGAAGGCGATGTCCGGGTTTGTTGAGGTGATGAGGTTCCACAGTTCGATGGCGTGCCTGTGGACGGATCGGGTGTTGACCAGGATGCAGTGGAGATTGCTTCCAGGGGAGTTGTTCTTGGCGGGAGCAGTGGGGGTCCGAAGGCAGGTCAGGCGGCAGTTGCTGCAGGTGAAGGGTCCGTGGGTTCGATTCGGGGTGGCGCGGTAGCAGCCTGGTGTGCGGCCGGGGTTGAGGTTGGCGAGGGTGGCGGAGTCGTAGGTAAGGTGGGAGGCGCGGGGGCCAGGGGTTCGGGCGCTGGGCGCGGTCCAGGCGCGGACGGGCGCAGACGGGCTTGCCTTAGGCGCGCCTTCGGCACGCCAGCGGCGCGCCCGCTGCGCAGCCTTGCAGCGGCCGCCATTTAAGGGTAGCCGGGGAGGCGGGGACAGCTGGGAGGCGGGAGGAGGGCGGGTAGGGGGAAAAAGAGCGGGAAAAAGCGGCGATTGGCCTCGGGAAGGCGAGGAGGCCCAGAAAAACAAAGAGTACCTAGAAGGGTACAAAAAGGCCAGAAAAACGAGTAAAAACGACAAAAAGCGGCAGAAGGACGGAGGGGGACGGCGGGGGAAAGAGGGACAGCAGGCACTCGGGATACACGGGAGAGAGAAGGGGACCGCGAATACACGGGAAGCAGGCGCTCAGGGGTACAGAATGCAAGGGGGAGCGCGATCACACAAAACTCAGACAACGGGGAAGCAGGCACTCAGGGGTACAGAATGCAAGGGGGAGCGCGATCACACAGCAATCAGACAATCAGACAGCACTCAGGGGGACAAGCAGCACAATAGAGAGGCCGGCACAGAGGATCTGGTGGCGCTGTGGAGGCAGGGGAGCGACCTACCCTGGGGTCAAGGGTCGCTACCACTGCCTCGCAGCGGCCGCCATTTAAGGGTAGCCGGGGAGGCGGGGACAGCTGGGAGGCGGGAGGAGGGCGGGTAGGGAGAAAAAGAGCGGGAAAAAGTGGCGATTGGCCTCGGGAAGGCGAGGAGGCCCAGAAAAACGAAGAGTACCTAGAAGGGTACAAAAAGGCCAGAAAAACAAGTAAAAACAACAAAAAGCGGCGGAAGGACGGAGGGGGACGGCGGGGGCAAGAGGGACAGCAGGCACTCGGGATACACGGGAGAGAGAAGGGGAGCGCGAATACACGGGAAGCAGGCGCTCAGGGGTACAGAATGCAAGGGGGAGCGCGATCACACAAAACTCAGACAACGGGGAAGCAGGCACTCAGGGGTACAGAATGCAAGGGGGAGCGCGATCACACAGCAATCAGACAATCAGACAGCACTCAGGGGGACAAGCAGCACAATAGAGAGGCCGGCACAGAGGATCTGGTGGCGCTGTGGAGGCAGGGGAGCGACCTACCCTGGGGTCAAGGGTCGCTACCACTGCCTCGCAGCGGCCGCCATTTAAGGGTAGCCGGGGAGGCGGGGACAGCTGGGAGGCGGGAGGAGGGCGGGTAGGGAGAAAAAGAGCGGGAAAAAGTGGCGATTGGCCTCGGGAAGGCGAGGAGGCCCAGAAAAACGAAGAGTACCTAGAAGGGTACAAAAAGGCCAGAAAAACAAGTAAAAACAACAAAAAGCGGCGGAAGGACGGAGGGGGACGGCGGGGGCAAGAGGGACAGCAGGCACTCGGGATACACGGGAGAGAGAAGGGGAGCGCGAATACACGGGAAGCAGGCGCTCAGGGGTACAGAATGCAAGGGGGAGCGCGATCACACAACACTCAGACAACGGGGAAGCAGGCACTCAGGGGTACAGAATGCAAGGGGGAGCGCGATCACACAGCAATCAGACAATCAGACAGCACTCAGGGGGACAAGCAGCACAATAGAGAGGCCGGCACAGAGGATCTGGTGGCGCTGTGGAGGCAGGGGAGCGACCTACCCTGGGGTCAAGGGTCGCTACCACTGCCTCGCTGCGGCCGCCATTTAAGGGTAGCCGGGGAGGTGGGGACAGCTGGGAGGCGGGAGGAGGGCGGGTAGGGGGAAAAAGAGCGGGAAAAAGCGGCGATTGGCCTCGGGAAGGCGAGGAGGCCCAGAAAAACGAAGAGTACCTAGAAGGGTACAAAAAGGCCAGAAAAAAGAGTAATAATGACAAAAAGCGGCGGAAGGACGGAGGGGGACGGCGGGGGCAAGAGGGACAGCAGGCACTCGGGATACACGGGAGAGAGAAGGGGAGCGGGAATACACGGGAAGCAGGCGCTCAGGGGTACAGAATGCAAGGGGGAGCGCGATCACACAACACTCAGACAACGGGGAAGCAGGCACTCAGGGGTACAGAATGCAAGGGGGAGCGCGATCACACAGCAATCAGACAATCAGACAGCACTCAGGGGGACAAGCAGCACAATAGAGAGGCCGGCACAGAGGATCTAGTGGCGCTGTGGAGGCAGGGGAGCGACCTACCCTGGGGTCAAGGGTCGCTACCACTGTCTCGCAGCGGCCGCCATTTAAGGGTAGCCGGGAGGCGGGGACAGCTGGGAGGCGGGAGGAGGGCGGGTAGGAGGAAAAAGAGCGGGAAAAAGCGGCGATTGGCCTCGGGAAGGCGAGGAGGCCCAGAAAAACGAAGAGTACCTAGAAGGGTACAAAAAGGCCAGAAAAACGAGTAAAAACGACAAAAAGCGGCGGAAGGACGGAGGAGGACGGCGGGGGCAAGAGGGACAGCAGGCACTCGGGATACACGGGAGAGAGAAGGGGAGCGCGAATACACGGGAAGCAGGCGCTCAGGGGTACAGAATGCAAGGGGGAGCGCGATCACACAACTCTCAGACAACGGGGAAGCAGGCACTCAGGGGTACAGAATGCAAGGGGGAGCGCGATCACACAACAATCAGACAATCAGACAGCACTCAGGGGGACAAGCAGCACAATAGAGAGGCCGGCACAGAGAATCTGGTGGCGCTGTGGAGGCAGGGGAGCGACCTACCCTGGGGTCAAGGGTCGCTACCACTGCCTCGCAGCGGCCGCCATTTAAGGGTAGCCGGGGAGGCGGGGACAGATGGGAGGCGGGAGGAGGGCAGGTAGGGGGAAAAAGAGCGGGAAAAAGCGGCGATTGGCCTCGGGAAGGCGAGGAGGCCCAGAAAAACAAAGAGTACCTAGAAGGGTACAAAAAGGCCAGAAAAACGAGTAAAAATGACAAAAAGCGGTGGAAGGACGGAGGGGGACGGCGGGGGCAAGAGGGACAGCAGGCACTCGGGATACACAGGAGAGAGAAGGGGAGCGCGAATACACGGGAAGCAGGCGCTCAGGGGTACAGAATGCAAGGGGGAGCGCGATCACACAACACTCAGACAACGGGGATGCAGGCACTCAGGGGTACAGAATGCAAGGGGGAGCGCGATCACACAACAATCAGACAATCAGACAGCACTCAGGGGGACAAGCAGCACAATAGAGAGGCCGGCACAGAGGATCTGGTGGCGCTGTGGAGGCAGGGGAGCGACCTACCCTGGGGTCAAGAGTTGACTTACCAGAGTCCAGTCCTCCTCCTACTCCTGCCAGGCCCTCAGGATACATGATTGCCAAGACTTGCCCCTCCCATGTTGTTAGTTGTGGGGGAGGAGGTGGGGGTCCACCGCCAGTCCTGTTTGTACAGCTATTTGGTGTCTTGCTGCCACGGAATGCACCTTCCCCCATAGGTCGTTCCACCTCTGCCTGATGTCATCCCTTGTTCTTGGGTGCTGTCCCACAGCGTTGACCTAGCAATGGATCTATTCTGCACCCGTGATCCGAATAGCTGTGGCTCTACTCGGATGATTTCCTCCACCATGACCCTTAGCTCTTCCTCAGAGAACCTGGGGTGTCGTTGTGGTGCCATGGATGTAGTGTGAGTGGTGTGGGTAAGGGTATGTAGGGTGATGTGTTGGGGTGTGTGATGTAAGGTGCGTGGATGGTGTATAGGTGATGGTGGTGTGTGGTTGTGGTCTTGTCTGTGATTTTACTATCTCTCTTGTGGCACTTGTTTGTAGTCGTAAAGGGTTATGGGTAATGTGGGTGTGTGCTTTATAGTGGTGTGGGTGTGTGGGTGTGGTGTGTGAATGTGTGTCAGGTGTGTGTTATTTGAATTGTCGAATGAAGTGTTGTTTTGTATGTGTGTGTGTATTTTGAGTGCAGTGGTATGTAGCACCAATGATTTACCGCTAGTGAATGTCCGCCGCTGTGATTCATTGGTCATATTGCTCTGGGCGTAGTTCTGTTGGCATAACAGTGTGGGTTTGGAGACCGCCAGTTTATCACTTACCTTTGGGGTGGCGGACTTGTGTATGTGGCTGTATAGTGACGGATTGCTATGTGTGTGCCATAATATGGGTAGCGGTAATCCGCTGCGGCGGCGGTTGTTGGTGGTAGTCAGCATGGCGGTAAGCAGTACTTACCACCAATGTCATAATGATTGCCTTATTTATGGGTAAATGATGGAGCGTGATGCTGCTCCAAAATTGGCAGCGTTGTGCTCTGTCACTTTCACAATGCAGGGATGCGCCGTATTTAAGTGAATATGGCACACCCTTGTGTTGTCCTCTGCGCTGGCTCTAAATTTAGCTGTCAGAACCAACGCAGACATCCCTGCACCATTGTGCAAGGATGCCTGCGTTGAGGGGTGTGATTGTTTATGTGCAGGAAGGTGTACCTTCCTGCACATAAACAATCACTAATGGCGCTTTGGTACTTCTGTGTGTTCTGCAGAATGAAGCACAAAGAGAATTGCCAAAGCTTCATTTTCAAATGATTGTTTATATGCAGGAAGGGACACCTTCCTGCACATAAACAATGATTTCTTGCATTTTGCTCTTTGTATGCGTGCTGCATAATGTAGCACGCCAAGAAAAAGCTAAAAATGTGGGGGAATAAAAGTATTCCTCCTCGTTGCGCTTTGCTAATGCCACCCCTAGGGGTGGGGTTAGATTTTGGCCCTGCCTCAGGTTTATGAATTCTCACAAATCTGAGGCAGCGTCAAAATGCAATGGGTGTTGCTGTGGCACGCCCACAGCAACATCCATTGCACGTCCCTCTGATGCAGATAAATGCTTCAGAGAAGCCCATATGAACAGGTGTTGTAGTGCCACAAAAAGTGACGTTAAACCTCCTTGTAAATATGGATCAGAAGTTAGCGCCACTGGAGCATGACATACAGTGACGCTCCAGTGACGCTAGGGGCTCATAAATATGCCCCCAGATCTGAAAGAAAATTGTTTAGAGAAAACAATTCAGCAAGAACCTAACAAAGTAGTTGAAAATGGTTGATGTTCTTTATTCTTGTGATTATATTTGAGAGTAAGGTGATGAGCTTGCTGGATTTCTCATTCTAAATTAGAGGTTATTAAACTCCAGCTTTGGGAAGTAATGTATGAGAAACTTGGTTATTTATTGATGAGAACTATCAGCTCCTTCACCATCTGGAATCAAAAACTTTTTTAAATTAGAGTGACAATCCAGCCCCTGAAGTTTCTTTTTCAGATAATAATTGCAACTGTTTGAGATTCTATCTTGGTAGGTGATTGGTCCAGCTGATCATCAAGAATGGATTGTCTTTCTTCAAGTTTAGTAGCTGTACTGTGACATTTGATAGTTGCACAGGAGGTGACTCACCTTGCTATGTGAGAATGATAAAATGTTTTTCATGATTGAGTTTCAGACTAGAAATTTCTTGTTGAATACACTTGTTGATTGATTCTAGCTGAAAGGTTAGCCAACTGAACAATTGGTTAGTTCTCTCAACCCCATGGGGCATTTATTTGGTACCAGTTTCTAAACGTGAATGTACTGGATTTGTAAGAGGGGTAGTTTTAACCACCTTATTTCTTTATCACAGGTTCAACAAATCTTCAGATAAGTGCTACATAGCTAAAGTAGATAGTGGTGGAACGGTATACGACTTTGATGCCTTTGATGCAGTTCTTGGTGGAAGGTTCATTATTTTCTATTCACAAAACATTATTCAGATATGTTTACAAAGAGTCCAATATGGGGCTTATACAATTAAGCTGTATGATGCACAGGTATGGGTTTACAGCACTCTGCAAAAACCTTAAACTTGCAGCTCATGGAGGAGGTGCTACTGGTTTGTGAAAATTTGAAGGGAAGTGTTGCCATATATTATCTTCATAGGCTAGCCCCTTTCTAGGAGTAGAAAATCACACAACTCCTCAGACAGCACACTTAATTAAGACCCCAGGGGGAACATTTTGTATTATTTCACACAAAACTGAGCAGCAAGCCAGTTTGTTGCATGGTATTGCATGAAAAGAGGGAATAGAAATGTTCTATATTTACAAAAAATTGGAACCTTTATGTTCTCACCTTGCGCTGGTGCACTATGTGATGTTCAGCGCCAATGCAAGCACCCTTGCACCATAGTGAAAGAGTGCTTGCATTATTGCATTAGAATCAGATTGTTTTTGTGCAGGAATGGATACTTTACTGCAAGAAACCGCACTTTAAAGACTCATTATTCTGTCTATGTTTGCTTCAGAGTGCAGCACACATGAAGAGAGGAAGAAATGAGATGAAATAAAGATATTTCTCCTTGTTATGCCTTGTTATGCAGGTTAGAGTAAAAAGAAAAATTACTCTAACCAGCTGAGCGTCATTTTCTGATGCAAAACCATCCATACCACAGACAGGAAGTCATGCCCACCCCCCAATGGCCAGCAGCACAGGGGACCAGATTCCCCTAGGCATGGCCATTGCACCCACTGCCATGTAGGGGGGCCATTTCAGGCTCCCCAATGCACTTAAAAATCTTACCTGTACTTACCTATACTTATCTGGGATGGGGTCCACCATCCTCCGCTGTCCCTCTGGTGTGGGTGGGGATGTCCCTGGGGCCTCTGGAGGGCACCTGTGGGGTTATTCCAGAATGTTCCACCATGGAAATGGGCCCACAGGTCCCCTAACGCCTGCCCTGACCCAGGCATTAAAAAATGGTACAAAGCAAGCTTTGCACCATTTTTTGACCCCTCCTTCCCCGTGTGTGATTTTTGCATGGAATGATAAATAAGGCGCTAGGGCCTTAGAGTAATTTTTTGCCCAGGAATACCTACCTTGCATCTCATTGATGCAAAGTAGTTTTCCGCAGGCAAAAAATTACTTTAACTCTAATATTTTGCCTCTAGACATGTCTAGCGCCAAAATATAAATATGGAGTTACGTTTGCACCAGATTTGCGTAAAAAAAATGATGCAAATCCGGCGCAAACAGAATATAAATATGCCACTTAAGGTCTTTGGGACACATTTAGGCCCATATTTATAATTGGTGTGTGCTGAATTAGCATAATTTTTTTACGCTAATTCAGCGCAAACCGAAATCCATATTTATACTTTGGCGCTATACACATCTAGCGCCAAAGTTATGGAGTTTACATCATTTTTGGGAGGGGAATACCTGCCTTGAGTCAATGAGATGCAAGGTAGGTGTTCGTATCCAGAAAAGGACGATATGGCCTATGCACCATATTTATCCCCATTGTAAAATCCAGCAAGGGGGGATGGGGGCCTTAAATAATGACTCTAAGCTTGCTTAGCACCAATATTTACCGCCTGGTTATGGTCAGGCATGAGGGGAACTGTAGGCAGATTTCCATGGTCAGAGACCATGGAAATTGCCCACAAGTGCCCTTCCCTGTCACCAGGGACACCCCCACCCACCCCTACTCACACCAGGAGGTCACCTACAGATGGGGGACTCATCCAAGGTAAGTCAGGGTGAGTATATTTGTTTTTCGGTCAATGCCACTCGAGGGCCCTGACTTGGGGCCCCCTGCACAGTGCTGGCCCCAATGGCCATGCCTAGGGGACATCTGTCCCATGGGCTTGGACACTGGGGTGGTGGGCATGACTCTTGTCTTCATTTAGACAGGAGCCATGTCCATGGGGCTTGTGCGCCAGAAAATGGCACTACACTGCCTAGAGGCAATATTTTTGTCTCTAGACAGTGTAGCGCCATAATTTGGCGCACAAGCCCCGGTTCTGCATACTCCTCCCTGGCCCTGTTAGGGCCTTAGCGCTGGCTAGTACTATTCAATAAATATGGCACCTGGCCGACGTCTATAGTTTTTGGAGAAAACCTGCGTTAGAGCAGCTTAGTTTCAAAAAGTATAAATATGGGCCTTAATTTTTTTACACAACATAGTGCAGCAAGGGAACTTGCTGCGTGGCATGAAAGAGAGAGAACAGATACGTTTCAAGTGTACAAAGATATGGAGCATTTCTACTCGCTACTTGCACTGGTGCACTGTGTGCAGCCTAGCTCCAAGGTAGGGACCCCTGCATCATAGTGCAGGGCTGCATGTGTTATAAACAGAATTGTCCAGAAAGGGGCAGCTTACTGGAAAAAAACAAGCTTTAGAGGCAGGTTCCCCTTTCTAAGTGTGCTGCAGAATGCAGCAAACATGGAAAGAGGAAGTAACTAAAAGAAAAGAAGATATCTCTCCTCAGCACCCTTCTGTCGGGTAGATGCACCATCCTGGTGCAAACCCAGGTTTGCAAGTCTTTGTAAATCTGGGTTTGAATCAAAAAACATGGGTGGATGTACAGGCACACACATGCTTCACCCATGTAACACCTACCCAACTCAAAGTAACCGAAGGCTGTGCTACGTGCTGCATTTCGTTACTTTGTATTTATTCAACTACACAAAGGGGGTCATTACAACATTGGAGGTAAATGTCGCTTACTGCTATGCAGAAGACCGCCAACACACCGCCGCGGCCGCAGAATTCCGCCACAGCTATTATGACCCACAGCTCGGAATCCGCAAAAATTTAGACACCCACACAAGTACACCACACCAAAGGTCAGTGATAAACTGGCGATACCAAAACCTCCACCGTCACGCCAACAGGAATACGCCCACACTATCATGACCCACGAATCCACACAGCGGTATTTCAACCGTGGTATTCCGTTGGTGGTACACACCGCCGAGCTCAAAATACACACACTCTTACAAAACACATCCACATTGGACAAATCAAAATACACACACCTGATACACATACACACACCACTCCCACACACTCAATACAATATGAAACACACACCCACATCACCCACAAACCCCTACGACAAAAATTGCGACAGAAGGCCAGAGAGAGACACCACCAGAAACAACACTAGCATCCACAGGCACTCAACACCATCACTCACACAACATCCACGCACCTCACACAACACACCCTTAAATATCATCCCACACATCACAACACACACCACCCCATGGCACCGCAAAGACACCCCAGGTTTTCTGAGGAGGAGCTCAGGGTCATGGTGGAGGAAATCATCCGGGTAGAGCCACAGCTATTCGGATCACGGGGTGCAACACACCTCCATAGCTAGGAAGATGGAGCTATGGCACAGAATAGTGGACAGGTTCAACGCAATGATACAGCACCAAAGAACACAGGATGGCATCAGGAAGAGGTGGAACGACCTACGGGGACGGTGCATTCCGTGGTCTCAAGACACCAGATTGCGGTTCAGAGGACTGGGGCGGACCCCGACCTTCTCCCCCAGAACTAACAACATGGGAGAAGCAAGTCTTGGCTATACTGCATCCTGAGGGCCTCGCAGGAGTAGCTGGAGGAATGGACTCTGGTAAGTCACATCTTAACTACTTCATTCCCCACCCTACCTGCATGCTATCACATACCCCCACCCTCACCCTCACCCCATCACTCCAACTCCTCACACATGTCCCACTATCACAAACCACACATCCCAAACCCAAGCCCTGCATGCAACACCAAAGCATGGACACCCATCACCAAGGAATGGCCACTGCACATACCCATACACCCCCCAAACCATTATCACACAAGGTCCCACACAAGAATGCAAGCACTGGGGTACAGGGTCACCCACCCATTGCACACCATGTCACATGCAGATGCAATAATCATGCCTTTACACTCCTGCAGGACCCTTACCCAACGTCACCGGACAGGAGGGTCCAGATATGTCCACTCCACCCACAGAAGAGGCCCACAGTGATGACAGCAGCTCTGTCCAATTGGACTAGATGACCAGCCTGGCCCATCTGGGACATCAGGACAGTCGGTTCCCCTCACACTGGCACAGACCACTACAGAGCTCCCCCCCTCTTGAAACACCAGCACAGCACTCACTCAGCGGGCCCATACCTCTGTCCCCAGGACACGTCAATCAGCAGTGTGTCCACCACTACAGGGAACCCAGGCTAACCCACCACCCCAACAACACCAGGGACCTGTGACAGGGGGAGGACAGGTCCAGGGAACCCACTCTCCACAAGGCCCTCTCCAACATCATGGGAGCCTACCACCATTCCCAGGAGACGATGGCAACGGTACTGGGCAAGTTTCAGGAGACCCAGCGGCTGCAGGAGGAACAGTATTTGGGGTTCAGGGAGGAACTCAAATCCATCAACACCACCCTGGGCACCATTGTAGGGGTGCTGAAGGAACTCATCAACACCAGGAGGGACACTGTGGCACAACAAGGGGACCCTGACAGTAGCCTGGACGATGAACTGCCCACCACCTCCGCCGGCGCTAGTGGACAGAATGTACCGCCACAGGACCACGACACCAGCAGCCCCCCAAGCAGATGGCAAACCACCCCGCAAGCGGTCCCTGAGATCCAGGACAAAGACAGAGAACAATGCCAAGACCCCGCCAAGAAATGAGACCACCCTGAATGTCATCCTTCTGTCCCACTTCGTCACCCTGTCCATACTCAAACTACCCTAGCTCCACTTCCTATACCCCTTTGGACAATGCACCTGTGAGACTAATAGACTGGACTCTGCCATGGACATTCATTCCTCCACCATCACCCCTGACCAATTTACAACCCCCTCCACTATTTTGCACTTAAATAAACACCCTTAAATCACAAAACAATCTGGAGCCAGTCAGTGCTTTCACAAATGTGTATTTGCAATAACTGTGGAAAAATGCCATAGCCAATGTATTGTAAACATACCTATGTCACACAGCTCTAGTCCATGCGGAAACAAAGCAGATGTCACACAGTGGGAGCCACATCTGTGAAATTGAAAGGGAAAGTGACAAATCAGGGTCCATACACTGGGTGAAAGTGACAGACAGATGAGAGGTAGAAGAATTAAATCAGATGTAGCAGGCAGTGTTGTCTTCTTACCTGTGTCTCACTGGAAGTATTGATGAATCACTGTGTTCCTGTTGTCTATGTCCTCTTATTCTGCTTCCTCGTCTTCACTGTCCACAGGCTCCACAGCTGCCACAACACCTCCATCTGGACCATCCTCCTGCAGAAAAGGCACCTGTTGTCGCAAAGCCAAGTTGTGAAGTATACAGCAGGCCACAATGATCTGGCACACCTTCTTTGGTGAGTAGAATAGGGAACCACCTGTCATATGGAGGCACCTAAACATGGCCTTCAGGAGGCCGAAGGTCCTTTCTATAATCCTCCTAGTTCGCCCATGGGCCTCATTGTAGCATTCCTCTGCCCTTGCCGGGGATTCCTCACTGGGGTCAGTAGCCATGACAGGTTGGGGTAGCCAGAGTCACCTGCAAATGTCGAGGGACAACTGTTAGACACACACTAACTCTTAGGAACATCCCCAGATCCAGACACCTAGTCATGCTGTATTGGGTCCATGTCCTCACCTAATAACCACACACAGTGTCCTCTGGAGTTGCACCATCACAAAAGGGATGCTACTATTCCATAGAATGTAAGCGTCATGCACTGAGCCAAGAAACTTGGCGTTCACATGGGAGATGTACTGCTCGGCCAAACACACCATCTGCACATTCATAGAATAGTAACTCTTCTAGTTTCTGTACA
Source organism: Pleurodeles waltl (assembly GCF_031143425.1). NCBI lineage: Eukaryota > Metazoa > Chordata > Amphibia > Caudata > Salamandridae > Pleurodeles > Pleurodeles waltl. Next base: position 922,218,843 of record NC_090447.1, read on the forward strand.
CCTGTTCACTCCGGCGGGGGTTGGCAATGCCACATGTGTCCCATCAATGGCACCTATGATGTTGGGGATATGTCCCAGGGCATAGAAGTCTACTTTCACTGTAGGCAAATCCTCCATCTGAGGGAACACGATGTAGCTCCGCATGTGTTTCAGCAGGGCAGACAACACTCTGGACAACACGTTGGAGAACAGAGGCTGGGACATCTCTGATGCAACGGCCACTGTAGTTTGAAAAGACCCACTAGATAGGAAATGGAGTACTGGCAGGACCTGCAGTAGAGGGGGTATTCCTGTGGGATGGCGGAGAGTTGACATCAGGTCTGGCTCCTACTGGGCACGCAGTTCCAGGATTGTGGTACAATCAAGTCTGTATGTGACAATTACATGTCACTCCTCCATTGTCAACAAGTCCACCAGCGGTCTGTACACCGGAGGATGCTACCATCTCCGGACTTGCCCCAGCGGACATGCTCTATGTAGGTGAAGAGCGAGCAGAGAGTCAACCAACACTGAGGTACGTAAACACAACTTTATTCCATAATTTTTGTAAATCAATATATGCCTGAATTAGTGTTTATGCAAGGCCTAGATATGTGTGATGCAGTCAAAATTAATGCCATATGGCCCCCCTGAAATGGCGGCTGCCTGACCTGTAAGGTGGGTCAAGGGGATATGATGTAACTGCGCTGGCGTTGTACACCGTTGCGGTAGGCGGTTGAAGACCGCGGCGCAATCCTGCATTGGTTAACATTGGACCCTATGGGTTCCAGGAGCCAATGACGATGTACGCCGGCGGTGACGGTACGCACCGCCGCGGACGTGACCACCATTTTCTGTCTGTTCACTCACTTGATACCTGATCTGCAACAGGAAAGGACCTACACTGCAAGTGCTGCTGTGACCTGTGTCTGGAAGAGACAATGGCTCATGTGTCTGGGGAAAGGGCCCCTGCCTTCAGCACGGAGGAGTTGGAGAAACTAGTGGATGGGGTCCTCCCCCAGTACACGCTAATCTACGGTCCTCCAGACAAACAGGTAAGTACACTGTGAGCATGCCGAATGGGCAATGCCTGTGTGGAATGGTGTGGATGAAAGATAGGGGGGGGAAGAATAAAGCATGCATGAAACGACGTTGAGTGCATGTGCATCATGACAAGGGTAGGGATGCGGGCCAATGACTGTGACAGTGCAGACGGTTATATCTTCTAATTTTCCCCTGTACTTTTGCTTTAGGTCAGCGCCCACCAGAAGAAGGATATTTGGCGTGCCATCGCCAAGGAAGTCCGGACCCTGCGGGTCCACCACAGACGGAGCACTCACTGCCGGAAAAGATGGGAGCACATTCGCAGCTGGAGCATGAAGACAGTGGAGGCCCAGCTGGGGATGGGCTCCTAACGTGGGAGGGGTGCCCGTCGCACCATGACCCCCCTGATGTTCCAGATCCTTGCGGTGGCGTATCCGGAGTTGGATGGGCGCTTGAGGGCATCACAGCAGCCACAAGGGGGTAAGTACACTCTCATTCTGCTGATTCAGTGCGCATTGTATGTGTCTGGGTGGGGGAGGTGGGCTGTGGGTTCCCCTAGGCCAGGGCGAGTAGGCAAGGTCCTTAGTCAGGCTCCTGTGACTTCCATGTGTGCAGCAATCGGGCATCGGCCTTGTACCCCATGTCCCTGTGATTAATGAGGGAATTCAAAGTGCACAACGTAGTGCAGGGGGTTTCTGTGTCTGTAGTGTCCGCCAACGGTAGCGGTATTGCATGCACTGAACATGTATTTCTTCTGTCTCCCCCCCCCTTTTTGTGGTCTACCTGTTCTTGTGTGCATTAGCATCATCAGGTGGAGGATCAGTGGCACCGGAGCAGGTGGGAGCTGCATCCCCCATGGCCCTGGAGGGTGACACAACGGAGTCAGAAGCCACCAGTGGGACGGAGGGCGAGGGGAGCTCCACGGCGGGGACAGGAGCTGAAACCAGCGACACGGACTCCTCCTCTGATGGGAGCTCCCTTGCGGTGGCGGGCCCCTCTGTGCCCCCCGCATCTACAGGTATAGCTGCCACCCCCACTACCAGCACCGCCCTCCCAGCAGCCCCTCAGCATGTGCCCCTTGGCCACTCACCCAGTAGGGTGGGAATCTCCTTCTCCCCAGGCACCTCAACCCCTGCCCCTGTCAGCCCTGCTGCCCTCAGTGAGGAGGTCATTGACCTCCTCAGGTCCCTCACTGTTGGCCAGTCTACCATTTTGAATGCCATCCAGGGTGTAGAGAGGCAGTTGCAACAGACAAATGAATACCTGGAGGACATTCATTCTGGTCAGGCAGCCCAACAGCGAGCTTTTCAGACTCTGGCCTAAGCACTGATGGCAGCCATTGTCCCTGTGTCCAGCCTCCCCCTCCAACTTCCTCCATCCAGACCCAAACACCTCTACCTCAGCCAATCCCAAGCACACCATCAGACCAGCATGCACACACTTAAACACACAAGGGTAGCTCAGGCAAACATAAGCACCACACATCCCACAGGCACTCACGCAAGCATCATACACATGCAGACATACCAACATCCACTGCCTCCACCGTGTCCCCCTCCCCGTCTCCCTCCTCCCTCCCAGTCTCGTCTCCACTCACACCTGCGTGCACTACATCTACAGCCACTACGTCCATCACCAGCACACCCACCACCATACCCCTCTCACTTGCACGCACCACCCACACTACCATTCACACATCCCCTGTGTCCTCTCCCAGTGTGTCTGTGAGCCCACCTCCCAAGGTACACAAACGCAGCCACACACCCACCCAACAGCCATCCACCTCACGACAGCCTCCAGCCCATGCACCTTCACCCAAAGTCAGCAAGAGTACACCTCCTACAACCACTACCTCTTCCTCCACTCCCAAACCCCCTCCATCTACCCGTCCAAGTGTGTCCCAAAAACTTTTCCTGTCCAACCTTGACCTCTTCCCCTCACCTCCCCCACCCCTTCAGTTCCCTAGGGTCCGCCTTTCCAGGTCCCAACCCAGCACCTCAGCCACAACATCTGCGAGAGCAGTGGTGCCAGTAGTAACCGGCCTCTGGAGTGTGCAAGGCAGCAAGGCAGCCAGTGTGCCAAGGAGCCAGACCACGGACAGTCCCCAACCTCAAAAGCACAAAAAGTTGGCCACTGCCCGGCGGGAGAGAGGCAAAACATCTACCACCAAAGACTCTAACAGGAGTACAGTTGGGAGTGGGAAGACAGCTGTGCCACCATCCAAGGTGGCGAAGGGGCACAGAAAAACAGGCAAGTCGCTGAAAACCTGCATGGCGGACGAGACCGCCACCAGCAGCCCTGAACAGGACACCGCTGCCACAAGCACCGCTGCCAAGGACACCGCCACCACCAGCACCGCTGAACAGGACACCGCCGCCACAAGCACCGCTGTCAAGGACACCACTGCCACCATCACCGCTGCCAAGGACACCGCCACAAGCACCACTGCCAAGGACGCCGCCGCGACCAGCACCGCTGAACAGGACACCGCCGCCACCAACACCGCTGAACAGTACACCGCCGCCACAAGCACCGCTGCCAAGGACCCTGCCGACACCAGCACCTCTGAACAGGACACCACCGCCACAAGCACCGCTGTCAAGGACACCGCCGCCACAAGCACCGCTGCCAACGACACTGCCACCACCAGCACCACTGAACAGGACAGCGCCGCCACCAGCACCGCTGAATAGGACAAGTACCTCAGGCCAATGACCGTCAAAAGCTCTGACGCTACTGAGGCCGCCACGAGCAGGAAGAAACACTCTGGGCACAAAGCCCCCTCCAGAACCAGTGGAGAAAGGCATCCACTACCTCAGCCCTTGGCGGGATGAAGCACTCTGGGCACCAAGCCCCCTCCAGAACCAGTGGAGATTCACATCCACTACCTCAGTCCTTGGCAGGATGAAGCACTCCGGGGACCAATCCCCCTCCAGAACCAGTGGAGAAAGGCATCCACTACCTAAGCCCTTGGCAGGATGAAGCACTCTGGGCACCAAGCCCCCTCCAGAACCAGTGGAGATTCACATCCACTATCTCAGTCCTTGGCAAGATGAAGCACTCTGGGCACCAAGCCCCCTCCAGAACCAGTGGAGACTGTTATCCACTTGTGAGACTGTGGCTTTGCACTCCCCAGGATGCAGCAGTGGGTAACCACCCACTGGAAAGACTTGAGAGACTGTGGCTTTGCACTTCCCAGGATGCAGCAGTGGGCAACCCACCCACTGGAAAGACTTGTGAGACTGTGGCTTTGCACTCCCCAGGATACATCAATGGGCATGGAGCCGCCTCGTGGATCTGGAGTCGTGCACTCATCCGGCTGAGGTGCCACCATTCCCTTCCCCCTGAGGTGCCTGTTGTATTTCTATCTGATGCCCCAGCAGTGTTCTCTCCGTTTTGATCTGGTATTGAGTGTGGGCCTCGCCCATGCATTTTGGGCCCAGTGGTCCACGGACTATGATGGTGGAAAACCTTGGACTTGTATTCTTGGTGTATATATTTTTTTATACTGTAAATATATATATATATATATATATATATATATATATATATATATATATTTTTTTTTTTATCACTGTATTTGAATAGATTACAAACGTTCGACTCATTTCCTTTTGTCTGTGCATTCTTCCAGGGTGTGTGTTGTAGTAGGTGAGGGTGGGGGTGGGAGTGTTGCGTGTTGCGTGTGTGTGTCACTCTTTTTTCCCTCCCCTGTGTCATAGGTGCAATACTCACCGTGGTCTTCGCCGCTTTCTTTGTTGTTCCTGGTAGAGGAGCAGGAAGATAAAGGCTGGGAGTATCTGGTGCTCGGGTTCCATGGCGTCCTGGTTCCTCGTGGGGTGTGTAGAGGTGAGCGTTTTCCCTTCCAAGTCCTGTTTTCGGTGAGTTTTTATTCGTGATGAATCCACCCCGGAAAAGATGGCGGATTGGCCTGTTGTAATACAGTGGGCGGAACCTTGTTTTCTGCCTCTCTGTTGGCGGTTACAGCCATGGTGTTTGTTTGTACTGCTGTGGCGGTCTGAGTGTTAAAGTGGCTGTCTATGTTGGCGGTTTCCGCCACGGTCGTGATTCCATTTTTTTTACCGCCGGCCTGTTGGCGGTTTTACTGCCGCTTTAACACTGACCGCCAGGGTTGTAATGATCCCCTGTATGTTCTCCTCTTCCCAACCTTTGACATTTTTCATGCTCACATTTTTATGTTGTTTCAGCAAAGGCCCCTGAAGCGACCTCTGCTGTGCCCTCCACCATTGTTCCTGCCTCTCTCTCACTGGCTGAGCTTCTTCACCTCTCCAGTTATTTGGTTTGTCATATACTCCAGATCTTTATTCGATTGTCCACAGCCTCTGGGTGATGACTTTGGAAAATGAAAGCCTCACTTAGAAGGCCTGTGGTACATGGCTTTGCAGCAAGGCACTTGCTGTGCCGTCCTGCGCCACCATGAAAGGCCAGAAATGTGCCATATCTACAAGATATTTAAAAACAACAGATGATGGATGGAATGAAGAACAAATCAAACATTCAACCCAGTCACTTATTTAGGTTTAATAAATAAGTGTTTTTTGCTTGCCATCCCTTCCAGTCATACACAAATAAGTCTTGAGCCTGTTGACCATGGGAACAGTCCACCCCAAACTGGCAGAACAGTTCTTCCCTGCCCCAGAAACAAACATCCATGGACCGGTTTCAGAGTATCACCCTTCATCAGCTAAGCTAGCTTGAATCTGGTGGCATAGCAAGCACGAGACCCACATCTGGGAATACCCTTCCCACCTGGGATGACAAATGCAAAAACAACAGATGATGGAGAGAATGAAAAACAAATCAATCATTCACCCCCAATCACAGATCTGGGTATAATCCATCTGTTTTTTGCTTGTCATGCCATTCCAGTTCAGACCCAGCCATTTGTAAATCAGTCTTGACCCTGTTCCCCAGTTCATGCTGAAACCAGTCCTAAGATTCTTGTTTCCGGTCCAGGGAGGACCTGGCTTTGCATTTCGGGCTAGACTGTTTCTATTAGGGACAGGGTAAAGACTGATTTGCACATGGCTGGGATTAAACTGTGGTGGTGTGGTGAGCAAAAAAACAATGGATTAAACCCAGTTCTTTCTGACTTGGGGGTGAATGTTTGCATTGTTCAGCATCCCTTCCATAATCTGTTCTTTTTGCATATCTACAAGATTTGGCACATTTCTGTTCTCTCACTCTGTTGTGGTACACAAATTGCTGCCTTGCACCATTGTAGGCACCCTTGTACCATGGTGCAAGGCTGCCTGGATTGTGGGGATGATTGTTTTCATGCAGGAAAGGACACAAGGGCCCTCATTCTGACCTTGGCGGGCGGCGGAGGCCGCCCGCCAAAGTCCCGCCGTCAGGTTACCGTTCCGCGGTCGAAAGACCGCGGCGGTAATTCTGACTTTCCCGCTGGGCTGGCGGGCGGTCGCCTTCAGACCCCCAGCCAGCCCAGCGGGAAAGAGGCTTCCACGATGAAGCCGGCTCGGAATCGAGCCGGCGGAGTGGAAGCTGTGCGACGGGTGCAGTTGCACCCGTCGCGTATTTCACTGTCTGCGCAGCAGACAGTGAAATACATGTAGGGGCCCTCTTACGGGGGCCCCTGCAATGCCCATGCCAGTGGCATGGGCACTGCAGGAGCCCCCAGGGGCCCCGCGACCCCCCCTACCGCCATCCGGATCTCGGCGGTCCGACCGCCGGGATCTGGATGGCGGTAGGGGGGGTCGGAATCCCCGCGGCGGTGCAGCAAGCTGCGCCGCCGCGGAGGATTCAATGGGGCCGCGGTACACTGGCGGGACCCCGCCAGTGGTGCCGGTCCGACCGCGGCTTTACCGCCGCGGTCGGAATCCCCATTGGAGCACCGCCGGCCTGTCGGCGGTGCTCCCGCGGTCCTCCGCCCTGGCGGTCAAAGACCGCCAGGGTCAGAATGACCACCAAGGTGTTTTCCTCTTTCAATCTGTGTTGCAGAATGCAGCACAGATAGAAAGAGGAAAAAATATGGAGCAATAAAAATATTTCTCCCTGTTGCATCACTCTTAAACCATCCCTGATTTACAAGTCTGGGAATGCGTCAGATTAATCCGGGTTCCATGTGTGTTGCATGAGAACACCCTAAACAACACGCATGGAATGCCCCTTTCATGCAGTGTTATGCATGAAAGGGGTCCATATTTACAAGACAATGAAATGCCACACAAGGTGGGTTTGCGTGTCCTTGTAAATATATGAGCTGGCATACTGTGCCACCAAAGCTTTAAAAATATGATGCTCCGGAGGTGCAGTGTGCCACTAGGGCCTCGTGAATGAGGCCCTTGGTATTCAGTTCACCATGTTTAACTGACTCTGGACTTGTCATAGGCTGGGCTTTTTTTTTCTTTTTTGTTTAATCCCTGTCCCCTCATTAGTGATTATGTGCTCATTCCTGTGGCATAGTCATGTATGGCAATCTTCCTGGGAATCTGGAGGAGGCGTGCCTTTTGGAAGGGGACAGGTGAGGTTTTTAGATGGATAGGAGCTGTGCAGTGGCTTGTTTGAAGGTATGTGCTAGGCCTCAGAATCATCAGATATTATATGGAAAATATTTTATTTAGGAGGGGCAGCAAAGTCAGAAGAAGGCAGCTTCAGTGTGGCTTTCTGCTCTGGTCTGTGGAGTTGAGGTGAGCCAGAAGCTTAGATACTGTAATCATTGCCTTTTGAAATTCACACTTATACTTTTCACAAAGACTCTTCACAGTACCCAAGTTGCATGTCATTAGGACCAACATTTGCTAATGCTTCTGGAGCTTTCTCCCATTGTGTTTGCTCCTTGTTTATTGCCATTTTGTGTGAATTAACCCTGGACACCTATTCACAATGAGCAGGCCTTTGTCTGCACCAATTCTCTCATCACAAGCTAGGTAGGCGCTGTGAGCAGGTCATGGTGGTGCCCATTTTAAAATTCACCCTCAGCTCTAGGAAAATTATTTTCCTTTTAGCTGAACTTCTTCAAGAGCAGGGGCACATGCAACTCTCCCTTTAAGGGGTATATCTAATAGTCATAAGATAAGGAATAACCAGAGATCATTTTTATTTGTATTCATTTTTTAAAATTTTAGTTTCAGAATCCCTGAAATTACTTCATTTTACCTCCAACACAGTTTGTGCTTTTCACCTTAAGGCCCTGATTTATACTTTTTGGTGCAAAACTGCACTAACGCAGTTTTGCACCAAAAGGTTTAGCACTGGCGTGCACCATTTCTGTGCACCAGCCGGGCACCATATTTGTGGAATGGTGCAAGCCGGTGCAAAGAGTAGGCTAGCGTAAAAAAAAAGTGACGTTAGGCCGGTGGGGCTGACGGTATGGTAGAAGGGGGTTTTGCACCCAAAAATTGACGATAGGCAGGTTAGAGTATAAAAAATGACTCTAACCTGCCTAGAGTCATTTGCGGACGCAAAACCATCCATACCACATGACTCCTGTCTTAGAAAAGACAGGTGTCATACCCACCACCCCAATGGCCAGCACAGAGGATCAGGGTCCCCTGGGCATGGACTTTGCACCCAGTGCCATGTAGGGGGGGCATTTCAGGGCCCCAAATGGCACTCTAAAAAAAAACTACTTACCTATACTAATGACTTTAACTCCACAAATTTGGTGCTAGACAGGTCTAGCACCAAAGGATAAATATCGAGTTCGTTTTGCACCAACTTTGCGGCCACAAAAATGACGAAATTCAGTGCAAAACAGGTATAAATATGCCCCTAAGGCCCTGATTTATACTTTTGGGGGTAAAACTGCACTAATGCAGTTTTGCACCAAAAAGGTTAGCACCAGCTTGCACCATTTCTGTGCACCAGCCGGGCAGCATATTTATGGAATGGTGCAAGCCAGTGCAAAGGGTAGGCTAGTGTAAAAAAATGATGTTTATTCAGGTGGGGCTGGCGGTAAGGAAGAAGGGTGTTTCGCACCAAAAAATGACGTTAGGCAGAATAGAGTAAAAATAATGACTCTAACCTGCCTAGGGTCATTTTCTGACACAGAACCATCCATACGACATGACTCCTGTCTTAGAAAAGACAGGAGTCATGCCCACCACCCCAATGGCCATAACAGGGGACCAGGGTCCCCTGGGCATGGACATTGCACCCTGTGCCATGTATAGGGGCCCATTTCCGGTCCGCCATGGCACTTAAAAAAATTAAATATCTAGTTGAGTGGATTTCATGGGCATCGGCCAATCCTGAGCTCAAATAGTGCATCAATTCAATACGGTAAATGAGAAGAAATTGGGATTTATCTCCTCTCATATGTAAAAACAACACTCATAAGAGTTAACGTTTCTTCTCATTTGCAATTGGGTTTGGTATGCTTTAGTACATATGGGAATAGAAATACTGCTTATGCTTTAGGGGTGTGAGTGGGGTCAGATGTCAGAATGGGGCCCACCCCATTATTTTATAAAATACATTCTTTGCATTGAGTGGTTCTCCTACCCCTCACAGGGTAAATTGAAGCAGACCATGTCACTGCCCCCAAACGAAAAAGCCATATTCATCCAACCCTGTTTTAATCACATTTAAAATCTCTGGTGTCTAGTGGGCTTTCTGATCCCCCAGGAGCAGATTACAGGCAAACAGCTAATATTGCCGAACCTCCTAAGTGCCCTTGTATTTTGCCCTTTCAGGGGCGGGTGTGCCCAAAGTCAAGGTGGGCTGCCATCCTTGTTTGTTTGGCATCATTTTGAAATCCCTGTTGTTAAATGGGCTTTCCCTACACCATGTACAAATTGGTGGAATTGGTGGAAGATCCCCTAGAGGGACAGAAAATGGGATCAAGGTATGGCCCAGGGCCAGGATGGGATATTCCCACCCAAAAATAACTGCAGTGCAAAACTGCAGTTTTGCACTAAAATATTTTGCACCTGCTTTCACCATTTTTTAGCACCAGCTGGGCACCATATTTATGGAATGGTGCAAGCAGATGCAAAGGGTAGGCTAGCTTAAAAAAAAATGACATTAGGCAGGTTTGAGTCAAAATAAATGATTCTGAGCAGATTAGCATCATTTGTTGACGCTAAGGGGCATATTTATACTCTGTTTGCACTGAATTAGCGTCTTTTTGTTTTTACTCTAATTCAATGCAAAACTAACTCCATATTTATACTTTGGTGCTAGACACGTCTAGCGCCAAATTTATGGAGTTAAAGTCATTTTTGGGAAGTGGAAACCTACCTTGCCTTAATGAGATGCAAGGTAGGCGTTCCCGTACAAAAAATGACTCTTTGGCCTTAACGCCATATTTATACTCCCATGCAAAAATGGTGCAAGGGAGGGAGGAAGGGTCATAAATGTTTTTACATTTTTTAAAGCCTGGGTCAGGGCAGGTGTTGGGGGACCTGTGGGCCTCTTTCCATGGTGGAACACCATGGAATAAGCCCACAGGTGCCCGCCCCAGGGGCACCCACACCAGAGGGACTGCGGAGGATGAGGGGACCCCATCCCAGGTAAGTACAGGTAAGATTGCATTTTATTTTTGAAAGTGCCATAGGGGCCCCTGAAATGGGCCCCCATACATGGCATAGGGTGCAATGGCCATGCCCAGGGGACCCCTGTCCTCTGTGCTGGCCATTGGGGTGGTGGGCATGACACCTGTATTTTCAATATTTTGTAAGTTTGCGCCACTTTTGCGTCAAAAAATTACGTTAAGGCTGCGCAAAAAAATTATAAATCAGGGCCTTGGTGCTAGACGGGTCTAGCACCAAAGTATAAATATGGAGTTAGATATGCGCCGAATTAGAGTACAAAAAATGATACTAATTCGGTGCAAACAGAGTATAAATCTGCCGCAGAATATAAATATGCCCCTAAATATGGCGTTAAGACAAAAGAGTCATTTTTTGCATGGGAACTCCTATCTTGCATCTCATTAAGGCAATGTAGGTCTCCACTTTAAAAAAGTGACTTTAACTCCATAAATTTGACGCTAGAGGGGGTCTAGCACCAAAGTATAAATATGGACTTAGTTTTGCACCGAATTAGAGTAAAAAAAAATTACACTAATTTGGTGCAAACAGAGTATAAATATGCTCCTTTGTGTCCAGCTGGCTTTCCATCCCTTGGGGGGGTTTCTAGGGCAACCCTTCCCAATCAGAACAATATTCCTCTATTCCTATCTCTGGCCTAGGGGAACTGTATTCTCCCTTTTTGGGTGGGAGTAACACTAGACCAGGGTGGGCTGCCACTACCACTTTGTTGTTTTTTTAGAAAATTATTCCCTATCTAGAGGACTTTCTAGACCCCCAGGGGGCAGATTGGTGCAGACGTCTAGACTGTAGAAAGACTCTATTTCCCCCCTTTTTGGATCGGGCCTTCGGGTACTCAGCTTTCTAATGGTACAGTTCCCTTTGAGCACAAAGGACAGTTTTTTTTTAATGCCTCCCTGTTAATGGGGAAGAAAGGAAGCTGTTTCCTGGATGCAGGTCCTCCAGCTGACTTTGTTGCAGCAAAGACTTAGAAGTAATAGTTACTCTGTCTCATTTAAAAAACACCCAGCTACTACTTGATCCAGGGCAATGAAACTTTGAGGCAAGAGTGAAGTGAGAAGAGTAAGAGTTAAATGGTCTTGAAACAAAACACTGATATTCTCTCTATTCATTTGTCTGTTACTATAGGACATTTGTGTAATGAAAATGTTATAATTATGGCCATGACACAGGTCAGAACTAGAAAGAGGAAAGAATGAAGGCAAATAGACACAGGAATTTGTCCTTGTTAGCATCTTAACCAAGTACATTGTTGTGCAAATTTCAAAATGCAAAAACCCCATTCAAATGCAATACAGGCTCATTAATGTAATATACTTTGTTACTTATAAAATACTTCATTGCATTATTGACACAATCACATCAGTTAGAGGATCATCACACTCCCCTTTGGGTCATAGCAGGAGAATTGTCCACTCTGACTGAGCAGGGTGTGACAGGGTGTCGTGGCACCGTACGCAACATCTTCTGCTCTGGTGCCAGTTGCTTGGTGTGACCTCCATGTCAATAGTGCCCGGTTGTGAGAACTATTGATGCAGAGGTCACACTCATAGAGTCCAAGTAGTTAATATAATTCATCTGATGCCATTTTGAATTGCAAAGGCTTCTTGAATAGATCAAATAAGTTTGTCTTCTGTTGAACCATAGGAAGGATGCCATTTGGTGCAAGATAAGCTTGACCTGGGAGAGTTAGTGAGTAGCAAGAGGGAGTGTATAAAACGGTACCATCTTTTCCTGTATTGGACATGTGTGCTCATTTTTGGTGCATAATAGATAGGAAGCCTAGGATGTCATTCCTAATTTGATAAGTGGCAGGGTGATCATCATGACCACAAAGCCATCTGGGGGTTCTGATACAAATCAGTGGTGTGTAATGTAGGAAACAGGAGTAGAGGGGAAAAAGAAGAGAGTGCTTTGGCAGCTTAAATTTCTGTACTAAAGATACAGTGTGATGTGAGTTTATTAGTGCGCAGTCACCATAGCAATTAATTTGATTTGAGGGGATCGTGAACAATGCACATTCAGGAACCATATTCTGATATATGCAATCATGCTAATCCTTTGGTCATTTTTCAGTGGATTTAATAGACTGTAGGAAAATGAGTACTGCCCGTCAAATCCACCCGGATTTTTCACTTTTTGATTACCTGGTTTTATACCTTTTACTGTGGTGGAGCCTCATAACCTGTAACTCAGCCACAGTAAACTCATGGCAAATGGAGTGCACATGTCTGCCGCCAGTGTCCGCCTTTTAGGATAAGGCCGCTGCAGCTCAGCAAGGATAAAAGGCAGTTGGCTGGTTACAAGTGAACACATTTTTAACGCAAAAATGGCACAAACTTACCTAATACTGTACAATTGTATTTTGTAAGTTTGCGCTATTTTTGCGTCAATAAATGGCGCAAATGCGGCGCTAAAAAAGTATAAATATGGGCCTAAGTTCATTCTGTGATCAGGAGGACTAATAATTGAGAATGACTAGTCCTTGAAGGGCTAAAAGTCAGAATGGTATGTTCATATTATATGGGACATGGTATAGCTGTGTTTCTTAGTTGCCAGACTTACAGACAGTCAACACTAAGACAAAAACATATCTCAAAATGTCAAATATTTTGCTGCTATTATTCCTATTTTCTAACATCCCATTAAAAATAAATAAAAGATTTTTAAGGATTTGGATATTATATTCAGACAATTTATATGGAACTACAATGCACCTAGGGTGAAGGATTCTCCACTTCAGCTTCCAAATTTTATTGTGGGTTGGCTCTTTCTCATGTACAAACATATTACAAGGTAGTTCTTTTTGATATTTTGGCTAAAACTTTGACTCCAGGGGCTATGTTTATACTTTATTTAGATAACATGTTGTATGAGGCCGGTACAGGGCTCCAGGTTTATATTAAGATCCCAAAACTACCCAAGAAAACCAGATATAAGTTAATACAAGACTGGAACGCACAATTGACATCATTTTATTGTACCAGTTAGGACACTTTACGTTTTAAACTCTTGACTATGTACGAACTTAAGTGGGTGGGCCTAGAACTTGCCTCAATGCATATTGAATTTTGTCATCGGTCTGGGGTGAAAGAAATGGGACAGTTTTTACTTCAGGGAAGATGTAGGACTTGGCAAGAGATCTGTGCACGACTTGGGGAGTAAAGTAAGCAATATGGGCAGGATGTAGGAAGCCAAAAAATTGCGAGTCGGATATTGCGAGTCGTTGCGACTCGCAATTTCCGACTCGCAAAATGGTATCCAACAAGAAAAAGCGACTTCATTTTGCGACTCGCAAATGAAGTCGCACCTCAGATTGCGAGTCCGCTGTTAGTGAGGTCGCTTTTTGCGACCTCGCTAAAAACAGACTCCCAAATTGCGAGTGGGTGTCGCAAATTGCGACTGTGCCGCAAATTGCATGCAGGTGCAGCAAAACAGTCTGAAAAACACTTCCTGGCTCCTGTTGATGACATCACAGCCAGGAAGTTATCAAATACACCTGGGAGGAGGGAGGACCACACCCTTTTCTAACTGCTGAGCAACCACCTGGAGGAACAGCAGCAAGAATAGAAGACTCAGGCAGTGCGGGCAGGAAGAGAAAACTGAAGTTCTCTGAAAAGGAACTTGAGGTGCTGACAGAGGAATGCTGCCAGCACCATGACCAGCTGTTTGGAAGGGCTGCCCTGAGTGTTCCAGACACGGAAATTAGGAGGATCTGGCAAGGAGAGGGTCAACGCCATAGGGGTGAGCCACAGGAGTATAGAAGAAATAAAAATGAGGTGGTATGACCTGCGCTCCAGGACAAAGGAGAGGGTGGCAGAGCGCCTCAGTGAGATGAGGGGCACAGAAGGAGGCCCATCCACCGTCCCACCACCCACACTCATGGAGGAACTGGTGGAACAGACCCTTGAGCCTGAGGCAGTGGCAGGAATGGGAGTAGTGGACACGTCAGCGCCAGGGACATCAAAAAGTGAGTGCCATGAAACATGCATGTACACCCATAACTGCCATACCCCCACCCACCCAGTACACAGCAGCATGCACAACCAAACTAGCTCCATTCCAGACTTGCAACCACCAGAATGGTGCATTATGGGCAATGTAGTACAGTAGTCAGCTTAAAGGCAACTGTTTATTAGGAAGCATACAACAGATGTTAGATACTGACAGTGTGTTCCCTATGTCCCACAGGTCTCCCACAAGACACCCCCACCAGCCACACCTTCCAGGGTGCAGAAAGCAGCCAACAGGCAGCACAGCAGTCTGAAGCATCCGCTACAGGGCCCAGCACCACACCACCACAGTTCCCTCCAGCTGAACCAATGGACATGGTGGAAATAGACACAGCACCTGGTCCCAGCCACAGTGTCAGACAGCAGGACCCTGAAGCACCACCGAGTCGCAGAGGCAGACTCCATGTCCAAGCAGTGTCCCAGGAGGATGGAGGTGACTCATCCATGTCCGCAGCTGAGGCAGCCCTCATATCTGGTCAGCGCCTACAAACAAGGCAGATGAGAATCATTTCTGGGGCAATGCAACGGATGGAGCATAATTTCACCAATGGGCTGGCACAAGTGAACACACAGTTCACACGTTTGAACGATAATGTCGATGACCTTGCTCTCTCAATACGGGAACTGGTAACAGAACTAGTGTCAGAGAGACAGAATGCAAGGTGCCGCGAGCAGCAACTGGTACACAGATTGGACCGCATGGCTGCATCCATCGTCCGTCTCGCAGTCAACACCACAGGGCTGTCACGCCGTACTGTGAGTTTGCAGGTGGACTTGGGCCACTTTGCAGGGGATGTGGCTCGGGGACTGGGTCGCATTAGCCACGCTGTGGTCATGCTGGAGGCTAGTCAGGTGGCTAGGGGCACGGCAGAGACACCTCAGGATAGTGAGGAGGGGGTCCACCGTCAGCAGCGCATCTGCCACAGACACACGTGTCTTGAGGAGTGGCAGTGCACGTCAGGGGTCTGCTGACACACCGAGCACTAGCCATGCTGGGCGTCCCAGGCGGAGGTGTTAGGCCCATGCACTGCAGGACATATGAGGCACATGAAGTGAATGTGTCCTCATTGCAGGTGGACATTTACAGCCCCTTCACAAAAGTTCAGTTCTTCACTTATTAGGTTCACGTAATAAAAGTTATTGTTTGTTCCACTTCACAACTGGGCTCTTTGTGTGTGACATTAGTGTGTGTAGTGACAGTTACCACGTACCTTCCAAAGTATTGGTTTGCAATGTGGTCCCATCTCTGTCTGCCTTGATTTGCAATGCTTCTATCCCCAGGATGGCGATGAGGTAGCTCTTGCTCTTCATCCTCCGAATCTGGGAGGTGAAGCCCACGTCTGGTGGCAATGTTGTGCAGTATAGCGCATGTACCAACTCTCTTGAATGCTGTTATTGGGGCATACTGGAGCGCACCTCCACTTCTGTGGAGGCATCGGAATCTTGCCTTTTACAGTCCAAATGTCCTCTCTATGACATTTCTGGTCCTCCTATGTGCACTGTTATATCACCTCTCTTTCTTATTGCTGGGTGTTAGGTATGGGGTAAGTGTCAATGGTCGTAGCGCATATGCACTGTCACCTGTTTGGCAAAAATGAACAATGTTAGCAGGGCATGGATGGTTTCTACAGTGACCTGTGTGTATGTCTTCAGGGTGTCTTCAGCAATACCTAATAGATTTCCATCTCCAAACTTCCCACGTTCTAGGCGTTGGTGTATCCCACTGTGCCTGAAAATGTAAGAGTCATGTGTACTCCTGGAAATTTGGCTACCATGTCAGTGATGACATAATGGGTGTCACATACCACCTGGATGTTCAGTGAGTGGGTACACTTACGGTTGCGGAGCAGATATTCCAGATTTGCAGGAGGGCATATTTGTATATGTGTCCCGTCTACACACCCTATCACATGTGGGAAGTTGGCAATTCTGTAGAATTCCAACTTGGTGCTGTTGATTTCTGCCTCATTCCTGGGTAGGTATATGTATCTGGACATGTGTGTGAGTATGGCATCTAAGAAACATCTGAAGAACCGTGAGAGTGCCCTTTGGGATACCCCACCTGCCACAGCAATGACCCCCTGATAGCTAACTGAGGCTAAGAGGTGCAGTGAGCATAGCACTTGCACACGTGTGGGGATGGCGCTACCGCGCACAGTCTGGCGTTGAAGCTGCGGATTGAGTAGATCTATTAATTCTAATATTGCTGCACTGCTGAGTCTGTATTTATCATATATCTCCTCCTCAGTTTGTTGGAAAAGTATCTGCATGGTTCTGTATATCCTCTCCTGTCTCTGGCTCCTCCTCCTCCTCCTCCTCCTCTGCTGTGCGGCGTGGACTCTCCTCCTCCTTGCTATCACATATATCTCAGCCATCTTGAGTAACCCAGGTGCCTTCTGGGTCTCCTTTTATACTTTTTGTTATGGTTACCACCTGCTCTGAGTTAGTGGTAATTTGGGTGTGCAAAATGGGCTTTTTGCGACTAGTCGCAATTTGCGAGTGGCTTTTTCATATGGTTTGCGACTCGCAAATTGCATCTCCCTATTTGCGAGTCACGCAATGGGGTCGCAGAATTTGCGAGCTGGTAATGGCTCGCATCGCAATTTGCGATTCAGAAATGGGCTTCTTGCATCCCATTTTCGATTTTGCGGGGTCGCAAATTGCGATTCGGGCCATTTGCGACTGGCAAATTTTTGCTACATCTGGCCCTATGTTCTTTGTTTTCAGAGTATTGTTAACTTTTTGCGATCCTATAGCTCTGATCCCCATCTTGAAATACATCCAGTGCTAAGAGCATTTTCTAAGTCTAATCTTTTTGGTATAGACAACTGATATAGGCAAATACATAACTCAGGTCAACAAATATGTCTTACTAATGTTCTCGAGAAGGTCGAGAGAATGACACAGTGTAGATTATCCGAGGAGGGGTTCCAAACGATCTCCTTTTTTGGTCGCAAGGCCTAAGGGCAGCCAATTCTGAGAGAATGTCATTTTTGTCTCACTGGGGGGACATAGTAAACTTCGGGCGCCCTTCATAAAAAAGTCCCTCGGTGGACGATTAGTGCTTTCGGTGCAAGCAGGAGAGTGCTGGTGATTGGGCCACATTTTTTGTTCCTGTGTGAAACTTGCACACTTCTGGCATTCACTTTCCACTGTCTTGTGCCAGTCTCTAAATATAGATATAGATTTGGAACCCTCGTTAGTTTTATTTGGTTTTACACGCAGAAAATATGAGTGTCAATTGACTAATCCAGTTCAGATATTTAGTTCTATTGTGCTTTCCGTGGTTCGGTCGTTCATTCTTCAGTTATGGCGCATGGAGCAGGTTCCACTATATAGAGAATGGCTCAAGAAAATGGTTAGAATAAGAAGGTTTGCAGAGGCATATGCTAGAAGGGTGGGGAGTTTGAAGATATTTGACTCAGTGTGGCAGTATCTTAATTTGGTGTGGGATGCTGGAATGGTCTTGTTTTTAATATCTGTGCAATGGTAACTCGTTGCACCTTAGAACTTTAGGTTTGCCAGATTTGGCACCCTTTATCCTGAGCACTTTAGCACAGGATCACTTTAGTTTAATTGGTATTAGAATAGCTATCCTGTTCAAGTGGATGTTTATTGCACAATCCTAATCAGGTCGTTTGCTCAATTTGCACTTTAGCACGTGTTCACTTTTAATCAAATTTGGGGTCCTACTTGTAAGTTTTTTAAATACATCCATTAAGCACTTTAGCATAGAATAATTTCTACGATTCGGGATTGTACTTGTATATCAGTAAATTATTATAGCTAATGTAAAACGATAGTACTTTAGCACAGGTTCACTTGCTAGCCATCTTTGATATTGATTCAAAATATTATGGCCCATATTTATACTTTTTGACGCTAAACTGCGCTAACGCAGTTTAGCGTCAAAAATTTTTGCGCCGTCTAACGCCATTCTGAAGCGCCATGCGGGCGCCGTATTTATGGAATGGCGTTAGACGGCGCAATCAGACCGGCGCTGCCTGGTGTGCGTGGAAAAAAACCACGTACACCAGACAGCGCCGGCGTAGGGGGAAAATGGCGTATGGGCGTCTTAAAATGGGGCAAGTCAGGTTACGTCGAAAAAATCGTCGTAACCCGACTTGCGCCATTTTTTTTCGACGCCCATCCCCCATCAACATGACTCCTATCATTGTAAAGATAGGAGTCATGCCCCCTTGCCCAATGGCCATGCCCAGGGGACTTCTGTCCCCTGGGCATGGTCATTGGGCATAGTGGCATGTAGGGGGGCACAAATCAGGCCCCCCTATGCCACAAAAAAAAAAAAAAAAAAAAAAAAAAACGTACCTGGACTTACCTTAATGTCCATGGGATGGGTCCCTCCGTCCTTGGGTGTCCTCCTGGGGTGGGCAAGGGTGGCAGGGGGGGTCCCTGGGGGCAGGGGAGGGCACCTCTGGGCTCATTTTGAGCCCACTTGTCCCTTAACGCCATGCCTGACCCAGGCGTTAAAAAGCGGCGCAAAAGCGCCGTTTTTGGCCACGCCCACTCCCGGGCGTCATTTTTGCCCGGGAGTATAAATACCACGTAAAGGCCTGGGAGTCATTTTTTAAGACGGGAACGCCTCCCTTGCATATCATTAACGCAAGGAAGGGGTTCACGCTAAAAAATGACGCCCACTCCGGGCACTTTGGCGCCCGAAGCGTCTAACGCCATAGTATAAATATGGCGTTAGTTGGCGTTAGTTTAGCGTCGAATTTGCGTCGAAAAAAACGACGCAAATTCGGTGCAACCAGAGTATAAATACGGCCCTATCTTTTTTTGTCTACAGGCTTATGAACTTTCTTTTTGTTCTGCATACGGAAACCATCATCTGCTTAGTTTAATTTTACTGTCTCACAGCGTTAGTAACTTTTCCTGGAAAGAAAGATGCCAAAAACAATTCTCTTTTGGAAACGTTTAGAGTTTCTTTATGAGAAACGTGACCTTTCTACAATTTGACGATTTGATGGACACGAGTAAGTAAATGGAGAGATTATTTGCTACATAAAAGGCTAATGTATTTAAGGAGTAACAACAAATTGATTTACTTATTTGCTGTGGACTTTCGAATTAAATGTTGAGGAAGTCGGCTTCATTTTTAACAGTGATACTGAGAGTGTGTGTGATTTGTGAAAACATCAGAAAATGATGGAAAGTTCATTGTTTACAGAATAGGTACTTTCCGATTGATATGATTTGATTAGGGACATTTATTACAGGGAGGATGGGTAGACTGTGAAATGTTAATAGAAAACCGCCTACAGCATTGTCGTTGGCTCATTATAGAGCCGGTGGCAATGCTGTAGTGTGTAGGGTGCACCAGCACCAGTCACAAAGTTCACTGTCTGGCCGGGAGGCCCTGCACTGCCCATGCCAAGTGCATGGGTAGTGCAGACTCCCCTCTGGGGTACCCTGCACCACATCTCCACCAGCCTTTACATGCAGGGGTTACCGCCATGTAATCGCTAGAGGAGAGAGGGGTAATAATCCCCAGGGCAGCGCTGCCTGTTACGCTGCCCTGGCGGATGAGGACCGCCTGCACCGCCAGACCCTCCTGTGGAAGAAAACTGGCAGTGCTGGCGGTCCGACCGTGGAGCTACCGCTGCGATCGTAATGTGGTGGTCAGTCTGCCACACTGGCGGTGGTCTGATCGCCACCATGAAGACCGTAAGGGTCGTAATGAGGGCCATAGTGTTAATTTGCTGCAAATATTGATGGCAGTGCTTGACATTTATTTTATTCAGTTTTAGAAACGGATACAGATATCATTTTTATAAACTTATAGTTAACACCAAGGTTTGTGAACTAGAAAATAAAGGTTTAAAATTGCCTAAACACTTACATATTCGAGATACAGTATTTTTATGAACACATTATCAGATTTCTATTAAAGAATCTGAAGATTTCTGCTTAGGATCTGGCTCGATTGATCATACCATGTAAATTCCTCTCCTTATGACTTTGAAAACAATCAGCCTATTTTAATTTTTCATCAACATTTATGATAGAAAGCCTCCTCAAGAAATAAAGCATATGAAGATTGAAGCTTGAAAAAAACAAATGCATGTTTTCCTGGAGAGAAACAAACAACTGATATGATTCACATACAAGCATCAACAATTTCAGATATGTACATCAAATAAATATTTCTTCTATTTTGCAATTATGTTGGCAAATGGTATTCGAGAGTTTGTTAGCGACATGGATAGCGACAACAATAAGTTATAGGAAATTTGAGAAGACACATTTTTTCTGAGTCAGACAACTGTTATCACTAGAGCTTATTCTATTTCTTGATACTCACCTAACAGAAAGGACCATTTGCTTATTCTTAGCAATCCACTTTAAGACTAGGATGCAATATTTCCTGATTCATAACAGCTGAAACAATGTATTCATTGCTTTGAAGCTTTGTACTTTGTTGCTTTCCAAATTATAACAATTGAATACTGTTACTTTACATGTGTTGTATATATGTACTGTTGGGTTTAGTTTTATATAATGCACAATCCACTACAAGTACTATCTAAACAGGACATTTTAAGGAACAGAATGTAGCTCCACCTGTACAAGTACAAAGCTTTTTCCCAGTCGCATACCGACCACTTCCGCTCTTAAATAACTAAACTCTAAGTTTCATTTTTTTTTTTTTAAACACATCCCATTTTCTTATCAGGAAAATGTGCTGTGTTTAAAAAAAAAAAAAATTTTACTTAAAAAAAATCACTCTCAGGGTGGTCTGCTGACCCAGCAGGCCACCATCCCAATGATTTTTGCGTTTCGCAATGGGTCGCAGATTATGACGTGCCTCCTTAATATTCAAGTTAGATCTATTTGCGACCCACTGAAAATCACAAAAGAAAAATCAATAACGTTTCGGACACTTGCAATTGTAATTTCCTAATTGCCATTTTTATGGAATCGCAATTAGGAAATCACAATTTCTAACATACGCACATGTGGCCCTAGATCCTTGAGGGCAGGGGCAATTGGGAGTGGACAGAGATGAGACAGCTGTGGTGTTGCTATTTACACATCTTGCTGACATCAGTTGTTTAACAAAAGAGAACTGAGACATTAATAAAAAATCTATAAAATCCACATAGCATACAAGGAATACAATGGGCAAAGGAGAATTAGTGAATCTTAAACCACCGGCAGATCTCACAAGTTTTCCCTTGTGATAGAGTTCAAGGGATTTGGAGGCTAGATTATTGAGTGTGAAGTAAATTTCCCTTCAAGTCATTTTAAGATGCTTAATTAATTTAGAGAAATATATTATAGTCATCCAGTTTGCTTGCATTCTGAAAAGCATTACAAACATTGAAGTATGCTGGGTTCTATCACATGTTGCCTTAAGCAATTAGCATAGTGTGATCATAATCTTTATTGTTAGCAAATACATTCCGAAGGAAAGTACATAATATTAGGTAAAGTTATATACATTTATGAAGAATATTACAATATAAATCTAAAGTAGTAGAAAAACATATCAATGCAATTTTAATCAAAGAAGCACAAAAGTGTTCCAAAACCTAGTTGATAAGTGTTGCGCCATGATAAGACTAAAAAGTGTTGCGCCATGACAAGGGTGTCTGCGCAGCATGCAAGATTGTTTTTGTGCAGGAAGGGACACATTCCTGCAGAAAAACAATCCTGAGAGGTGTTTTGCTCTTTCTGTGTGTGCTTCAAAATGCTCACACATGGAACGAGACAAAAATGAGAAGAAATAAAAATATTTCTCTTCATTACACCTGCTTTTGGGAGGCTTAAGGTTTTGGTTCTGCCCCGGTTTTACATGAATTTGTACATCTGGAGGAGCATCAAAATCCATGCATGTTGTGTGGGAAAAAACACTGCAATGCCCATGGAACACCTCCCTGGCGCAGAGTAAGGCAACAGTGACTTGTGCTGCTTTGTCTTGCTCCATACCTATGCAAAGTTACGCAAAGTGGTTTTGCTTGGCCTCATAGATATGGTTGAGAGGCTTGTGCTTCAAAAAAGTGATATTCCTGTGGTGCAAGGCCTTCATAAATATGGCCCCTGGTATGTTAAGCTCTATTGATTTCCCTTTTCACACGTTTGTAGATAAATTCACTTTTCTAAGATCCCCAGTTTTTTTTATTTATTGTAATGAATTTACATGCCTATTTTGACTTTGAACACCAGCAGAATGCTAAATACGTCTCAGTGCAATTTCTCTACCCTTTAAGAGTGGTTCATCCTAATTGTCATCCTGATTTAATAATGTTACAGTAATATGACAGACACGGCTAACAGGCATATATTCAAATTAGCATATGTCAAAGTGAAACGTGTTTGACAAGGGAAAAAAGACTACTACCATGAGCTATGCCATCCATAAGCAGTGCCTTGGATCACGTAGGGACTGAATGGATAATACATGACTGAAAGACATGATTGAGGTAAGAAGGTCCCTGCATTAACAGATTTCCAAACTCCTAGTTCCAGTGTAGGACTAAGGCCCTCATTACAACCCTGGCGGTCGGTGGTAAAGTGGCAGTAAAACCGGCAACAGGCCGGTGGTAAAAAAAATTGAATTATGACTGTAGATAGCCACTTTAACACTCCGACCGCCACGGCGGTACAAACAAACAGCATGGCAGTCACCGCCAACAGACAGGCGGAAGGCAATGTACCGCTATTATGACAGGCCAATCCAAACCTTTGCCGGGGCGGATTCAATGCGAACAAAAACACGGCGGAAACAGGACTTGGAAGGGGAAACACTCACCTCTACACATTCCACGAGGAACAGGGACGCCATGGAACCTGAACTCCAAATACTCCCTGCGATTGTCTTCCTGCTCCTCTACCAGGAGCACGACCGACGGCGGCAACGACCACAGTGAGTACTGCACCTACGACACAGGGAAGGGGGGAGGGAAAAGAGAGTGACACACACACACAACACGCAACACCACCACCCTCACCCACAACAACGCACACACCAATATATGCTGAAACATTACATTTACACCCCCCAACCCCCCTGGAAAAACACAAGGACAAAAGGAAATGAGTTGAACGATTGTAATCATGTAAAATCCATTAATCAAAAATGTATATACATTATAAACAAATATGTACACCAAGAATTCAAGTCCAGGTACTGCACCGATATAGTCCGTGGACCACTGGGCCCAAAATGCATGGGCAAGGCCCACACAAGATACCTGATCGAAATGGAGAGAACACTGCTGGGGCATCAGATCGAAAAAAACACAGGCACCTCAGGGGGAAGGGAAGGGGGGGCACCTCAGCCAGATGAGTGCACGATGCCAGCTCCATGCCCATTGATGTATCCTGGGGAGTGCAATGCCACAGTCTCTCAAGTCTTTCCAGTGGGTGGTTTGCCCACTGCTTTATCCTGGGGAGTGCAAAGCCACAGTCTCTCCAGTCTTTCCAGTGGGTGGTTTGCCCACTGCTTTATCCTGGGAGTGCAAAGCCACAGTCTCTCAAGTCTCTCCAGTGGGTGGTTTGCCCACTGCTTTATCCTGGGGAGTGCAAAGCCACACCCTCTCAAATCTTTCCAGTGGGTGGTTTGCCCACTGCTTTATCCTGGGGAGTGCAAAGCTACAGTCTCCCAAGTCTTTCCAGTGGGTGGTTTGCCCACTGCTTTATCCTGGGGAGTGCAAAGCCACAGTCTCTCAAGTCTCTCCAGTGGGTGGTTTGCCCACTGCTTTATCCTGGGGAGTGCAAAGCCACAGTCTCTCAAGTGGATAACAGTCTCCACTGGTTCTGGAGGGGGCTTTGTACCCAGAGTGCTTCATCATGTCAAGAACTCAGGTAGTTGATGCCTTTCTCCACTGATTCTGGAGGGGGCTTTGTGCCCAGAGTGCTTCATCCTGCCAAGGACAGAGGTAGTGGATGCCTTTCTCCACTGGTTCTGGAGGGGGCTTTGTGCCCAGAGTGCTTCATCCTGCCAAGGACTGAGGTAGTGGACGTGACACTCCACTGACGGTGGTGCAACATGCAAGCTGGCTAGGCCCCTGGAACTGACCACCAGCCTTGTACGAATGACCACTGGGGATGACAGTCATGTCTGTGGTGGTGCCAATGGCTCAGGATGTGGCGTGGCCGCTGGCGGTGCTGGGGTGGGTTCAGTAGCGGCGATGCTTGCAGCGCTCATTGGGCAGCGGTGCTGGTGAGGGGCTCACTGACCTCGGTGCTGGCGACTGTGTCATGAGCGGGGTGCTGGTGTGGGGCTTGCTGACCTTGGTGCTGGTGGCGGTGTCCTGAGCAGTGGTGCTGGTGGGGGGCTCACTGACCTTGGTGCTGGCGGTGGTGTCATCAGCGGCGGTGCTGGTGGCGGGCTCACTGACCTTGGTGCTGGCGGCGGTGTCATGAGCGGCGGTGCTGGTGGCGGGCTCACCGACCTTGGTGCTGCTGAAGGGCACAGTGTCTGCGGTGCAGGTGAAGGGCTCAGTATCTTGGGTGCTGGCGGTGGTGCCTGTGGCAGCGATGCATGTGGCGGTGGTGCATGTGGCGGTACCGGTGGCAGTCTTGTCCGCCATGCAGGTTGGCGGCGACGTTGACTTGCCTTTCTTTTTCAGGCCCTTCCCCACCTTGGATGGTGGCGCAGCTGTCTTGCCACTCCCAACTGTTGTCGTGGATGAGCCCTTGGTGGCAGGTGTTTTGGCCTTCTCCCTCCGGGATGTGGGCAACTTCTTCTGTTTTGGAGGTGGGGGAATGTCCTTGGCCTCGCTTCTTGGGACACTGGCAGCCCTGCTGCTTGGTGCACTCCAGAATCTGGTTACTGCTGGCACCACTGTGCCCGGTGATGTGGTGGCTGAGGTGCTGGGTTGGGACCTGGAAAGGCAGGCCCTAGGGGACAGAAGGGGTGGGGGAGGTGAAGGGAAGAGGTCAAGGTTTGACAGGAAAAGTTTTTTTGACACACTGGGACGGGTAGATGTAGGGGGTTTGGGAGTGGAGGAAGAGGTAGTGGTTGTAGGAGGTGTGTGAATGCTGGTCTGATGGTGTGCTTGGGATAGGCTGAGGTACTGGGGATTGGGTCTCATTGTAGGAAGTTGGAGGGGGAGGTTGGACACAGGGACAATGGCTGCCATCAGTGCTGAGGCCAGAGTCTGAAATGGTCACTGTTGGGCTGCCTTGCCAGAATGAATTCCCTCCAGGTATGCATTTGTCTGTTGCAACTGCCTCTCTCCACCCTGGATGGCATTCACAATGGTAGACTGCCCAACAGTGAGGGATCTCAGGAGGTCAAAGGCATACTCACTGAGGGCAGCAGGGCTGAATGGGGCAGGAGCTGAGGTGCCTGGGGCGAAGGAGATGCCCACCCTCCTGGGTGAGCAGCCACGGGGCACATGCTGAGGGGCTGCTGGGAGGGCGGTGCTGGTAGGTGGGGTGGCGGCTGTACCTGTTGATGCGGGGGGCATAGAGGGGCCCACCACCGCAAGGGAGCTCCCATCAGAGGAGGAGTTGGTGTCGCTGGTCTCTGCTCCAGTCCCCTCAGTGGAGGCCCCCTAGCCCTCTGTCCCACTGGTGAATTCTGACTCCATAGTGTCGCCCTCCAGGGCCATGTGGGATGCAGCTCCCACCTGCTCCGGTGGCACAGCTCCTCCCCCTGATGATGCTAATGCACACAAGAACAGGGAAACCACAAAAAGGGGGGGGAAAGAAAGTAGAAAGACATGTTCAGTACATGCAATACCGCTACCGTTGGCCGACACTAAAGACACAGCAGCCCTCTGCACACCGCCATGCACTTAGAGTTCCCTAATTCCTCACAGGGACATGGGGTACATGGCCTATGCCCGATTGCTTCACACATGGAAATCACAGAGATGACTCTTACTACTGGTGGGGTTGGGGTGCCACTTAGCCTGCCTCACAAAGGGTCCTTGCCTACAAGGCTCGCCCTAGCCTAGGGGAACCCACAGCCCACCTACCACACCCAGACACCTCCAATGCGTGCAGAGTCAGATGGATGTGAATGTACTCACCCCCTTGTGGCTGCCGTGATGCCCTCAGGCACCCATCCAACTCCGGATATGCCACTGCCAGGATCCAGAACATCAGGGGGGTCATGGTATGACGGGCACCCCTCCCACGTTGGGAGGCCATCCCCAGCTGGGCCTCCGCCATCTTCTTGCTCCAGCGGTGAATGTCCTCCCATCTTTTACGGCAGTGGGTGCTCCGTCTGTGGTGGACCCCCAGGGCCCAGATGTCCTTGGCGATGGCACGCCAAATCTCCTTCTTCTGGTGGGCTCTGACCTACAGGAATAGTACAGGAGAAAAGGTTCAACATTAATCGTCCGGACAGTCACAGTCATTGGCCCATGTTCCCACCCTTGCCCTGACGCACATACTCTCACCGTCGGATCATGCACGCCTCATCCCCCCCATCTCCCATTCACACCACTCCAAACAGGTATTGCCTATACAGCATGCTCACAGTGTACTCACCTGTTTGTCTGGAGGACAGTAGAGTAGCGTGTACTGGAGGAGGACCCCATCCACTAGTTTATCCAACTCCTCCAATGTGAAGGCAGGGGCCCTTTCCCCAGACACATGAGCCATTGTCTCTTCCAGACTGAGGTCACAGCAGCACTTGCATTGTAGGTCCTCTCCTGTCGAAGATCAGTTATCAAGTGATTGAACAGAGAGAAAATGGCGGTGACGTCCGCGGCGGTGGGTACCGTCACCACCGGCGTTCATCGTCATTGACTCATGGGACCCATAGGGTCCAAGGTTAACCAATGCAGGATTGCACTGCCGTCTTCGACTGCCTACCGCGACGGTGTACAACGCCAGCGCAGTTACCTCAAATCCCCTTGTCCCACATTACAGGTCAGGCAGTCGTCATTTCAGGGGGCCACATGGCATTATTTTTAAATGCGTCACACATATCTAGGCCTTGCATACACACTAAGACAGGCACATAGCGGATTGACAAATGTGTGCAATAAAGTTGTTGTTTTAGTACCTCAGTGTTGGCTGATCCTCTGCTCGCTGTTCTCATCCATAGAGCACGTCTGCTGGCGCAGGTGATGAGATGGTGGCATCTTCCGGTGTACAGACCGCTGGTGGACCTGTCGACAATGGAAGAGCGACATGTAATTGTCACCTACAGACTTGATCGTTCCACAATCCAGGAACTGTGTGCCCAGTTGGAGCCAGACCGGATGTCAGCTATCTGCCATCCCCCATGAACCACCCCTCTAGTGCAGGTCCTGTCAGTACTCCATTTCCTGGCATGTGGGTCTTTTCAAACAACAGTGGCCATAGCATCAGGGATGTCCCAGCCTATGTTCTCAAAAGTGTTGCCCAGAGTGTTGTCTGCCCTGCTGAAACACATGCACAGCTACATCGTTTTCCCTCAGGTGGAGGATTTGCCTACAGTGAAAGGTGACTTCTATGCCCTGGGACATATCCCCAACATCATAGGTACCATTGATGGGACACATGTGGCCTTGGTACCCCCCGCAGGAGTGAACAGGTGCACAGGAACTGGAAGTGTTACCATTCGATGAATGTCCAGATGGTGCGTTTGGCTGACAAGTACATCTCCCATGTGAATGCCAAATTTCCTGGCTCAGTGCATGACCCTTGCATTCTGAGGAATAGCAGCATCCCTTATGTGATGGGGCAACTCCAGAGGCACCGTGTGTGGCTATTAGGTGAGGACAAGGACCCTATACAATGTGAATAGTTGTCTGGGTCTCGGGTTGTCCCCAATGGTTAGTGTGTGTCTAACAGTTGTCCCTCGACATTTGCAGGTGACTCTGGCTACCCCAACCTGTCATGGCTACTGACCCGAGTGAGGAATCCCAGGACAAGGACAGAGGAACGCTACAATGAGGCACATGGGTGAACCAGGAGGGTTATAGAGAGGACCTTCGGCCTCCTGAAGGCTAGGTTCCGGTACCTCCATATGACAGATGGTTCCCTATACTACTCATCAAAGAAGGTGTGCCAGATCATCGTGGCCTGTTGAATGCTGCACAACTTGGCTTTGCAACGACAGGTGCCTTTTCTGCAGGAGGATGGTCCAGAAGGAGGTCTTGTGGCAGCTGTGGAGCCTGTGGACAGTGAAGAAGAGGAGGCAGAAGAAGAGGACATAGACAACAGAAACACCGTGATCCAGCAATACTTCCAGTGAGACACAGGTAAGAAGACATCACTGCCTCCTACATCTGATAAAATTGTTCGACCTATCATCTGTCTGTCACATTCACCCAGTGTATGGACCCTAATTTGTCACTTTCCCTTTCGATTTCACAGATGTGGGTCCCACTGTGTGACCTCTGCTATGTTACCTCATGGACTAGAGCTATGTGGCATAGGTATGTTGACAGTACAATGGGCATTGCTATTTCCCTCAGTTATTGCAAATACACATTTGTGAAAGCACAGACTGACTCCAGATTGTTTTGTGATTCAAGGGTGTTTATTTAAGTGCTAAATAGTGGAGGGGTTTGTAAAATGGTCAGGGGTAACGGTGGAGGAATGTCCATTGCAAAGTCCAATTATTTGTCTCACAGGTGCATTGTCCAAAGTGGCATAGGAAGTGGAGCTTGGGCAGTTTAAGGATGGACAGGGTAACAAAGTGGGACAGAAGGATGACATTCAGGGTGGTCTAATTTCTTGGCGGGGTCTTGGCATTGTTCTCTGTCTTTGTCCTGGATCTCAGGGACCGCTTTCGGGGTGGTTCTCTATCTGCAGGGGGTGGGGTGCTGGTGTACTGGTCTTGTGGCGGTGCCTCCTGTCCACTAGCACCGGCAGAGGTGGTGGGCAGTTCATCGTCCAGGCTAGTGTCAGGGGCCTCTTGTTGGGCCACAGTGTCCCTCCTGGTGTTCACGAGGTCCTTCAGCACCCCTACAATGGTGCCCAGGGTGGTGTTGATGGACTTGAGTTCCTCCCTGAACCCCAAATACTGTTCCTCCTGCAGCCGCTGGGTCTCCTGAAATTTGGCCAGGACTGTTGCCATAGTCTCCTGGGAATGATGGTACGCTCCCATGATGTTGGAGAGGGCCTCGTGGAGAGTGGGTTCCCTGGGCCTGTCCTCCCCCTGTTGCACAGCAGACCTCCCAGTTCCCCGGTTTTCCTGGGCCTCTGTCCCCTGAACCGTGTGCCCACTGCCACTGCCCCCAGGTCCCTGTTGTTCTTGGGGTGGTGGGTTAGCCTGGGTTCCCTGTAGTGGTGGACACACTGCTGCTTGACGTGTCCTGGGGACAAAGGTATGGGCCCGCTGGGTGGGTGCTGTGGTGGTGTTTCCTGAGGGGAGAGGCTCTGTAGTGGCCTGTGACTGTGTGAGGGGAACCGACTGTCCCGAAGTCCCAGATGGGCCGGGCTGGTCATCTAGATCCAGTTGGACAGAGCTGCTGTCATCACTGTGGGCCTCTTCCGTGGGGGGAGTGGACATGTCTGGAACCTCCTGTCCGGTGACATTGGGTAGGGGTCCTGCAGGGGTGTAAAAGCATGATCATTGCATCTGTGTGTGCCATGGTGTGCAATGGGTGGGTGACTCTGTACCCCAGTGCTTACATTCTTGTGTAGTACCTTGTGTGATAATTGTTTAGGTGTATGTGTGGGTATTTGTAGTGGACATGCATTGGTGATGGGTGTCGATGCTTTGTTGTTGCATGCAGGGCTTGGTGTTGGGATGTGTGGTTTGTGATAGTGGGACATATGTGAGGAGCTGGAGTGATGGGGTGAGGGTGAGGGTGGGGGTATGTGATAGCATACAGTTAGGGTGGGTGATGTAATAGTTAAGATTTGACTTACCAGAGTCCATTCCTCCTGCTACTCCTGCAAGGCCCTCACGATGCAGTATAGCCAAGACCTGCTCCTCCCATGTTGTAGTTGTGGGGGAGGAGGTGAGGGTCCGCCGCCAGTCCTCTGAACTGCAATGTGGTGTCTTGAGACCACGGAACGCACCTTCCCCGTAGGTCATTCCACCTCTTCCTGATGCCATCCCGTGTTCTTGGGTGCTGTCCCACTGCGTTGACCCTGTCCATGATTCTGCGCCATAGCTCCATCTTCCTAGCTATGGAGGTGTGCTGCACCTGTGATCCGAATAGCTGTGGCTCTACCCAGATGATTTCCTCCACCATGACCCTGAGCGCCTCCTCAGAAAACCTGGGGTGTCTTTGCGGTGCCATGGGGTAGTGTGAGTGATGTGTGAGGTGGTGTGTGTTGTGATGTGTGGGGTGATGTTTAGGGGTGTGTGTTGTGTTGTACGTGGATGTGTATGAGTGATGGTGTGGTGTACCTATGTATGCTGGTGTGGTCTTTGCTTTGCTGTCTCTCTGCTTCTTCCAAATTGTTCGTTGTAAGGGTTTGTGGGTAATGTGGGTGTGTTTTTTATATTGTATTGGGTGTGTGGGAGTGGTGTGTGTATGTGTATCAGGTGTGTGTAGTTGGAATTGTCCAATGTGGTTGTGTTTTGTAAATGTGTGTGTATTTTGAGCACGGCAGTGTGTACTTCCAATGGAATATCGTGGTTGAAAGACTGCCGCATGGAGTCGTTCATCGTGATAGTATGGGCGTATTCCTGTTGCCGTGATGGTGGAGGTTTTGTTATCGCCAGTTTATCACTGACCTTTGGTGTGGCGGACTTGTGTGGGTGTCTAGATTTTGGCAGATTCTGAGCTGTGGGTCGTAATAGCTGTGGCGGGATTCCGCAGCCGCAGCGGTTTGTTGGCGGTCTTCTGCACGGCGGTAAGCGGGATTTACTGCCAATGTTGTAATGAGGACCTAAATCTGCCTTTCTCTATACATAGCTATTTAAATTATGTTTGTGGCTTAAATGCCTTTTAGTAAATGTGCATAAAAGAAGACTTATTAAAATGTTATCCATCCTTGCCTGAGGCCGGTTCTTATTGACCTTTCCCTTTAGTGACAGTATATCGAAATCTATGCTCTGCTGAATAGGTATGAAATTACTTTCAGGTAGATCTAAGGATCTCTGGGAACTAACCGACTTACTGGAAAGCTGTGGGAAAATGACAGGTGCAAGTATTTACAGGAAATATACTCCATTATCTCAATGAATGTTAGTGGAGTTGAAGGAACATATGGTCACTAAGAAGAAACAGGGACCTTGAGAGATGGCAAGTTTACATGGCTGGTGCAAGGACATATTTTGTTTCCCCGGTCAGCCTACCACACATCAGTGAAGAAGATGACCTGGTCACAGAACCAATTTGAGTGGGAGCCAGGCTGCAAGGGAAACATAACATCTAATTTCCATGATTAAGGGGCAGAGTCCCCATATAGTGGGTTTGGAGTGCTTTCTTCTTGAAATACCCTAGAATATGATTTTTATGGGACTGATTGCAATAAATGAAACAGAAATCTGGTGCAGAATAGGGTTGAACTGAAGGATGAGATTCTTCTGAGAAGAGGCTGATGTCTTCTAATGAATTACAGGACCATGGATGATATAAGAAATGTTTCCACCCTGTGAAATAGGAGCACAACTGAACTGGAGAACAGAGGAGGAAGAATCTGCTACCTCTTTGTGAACTCAGCCTGGTCACAATTTCCTTTGGGTATTTGAAAAAAATATAAAATTTTAAATATTGATTTAGAGAAATATCAGAACAAATAATGTACTACAAAAATATTGTGATGTAGAAATATTGTCAAGAATATTGGTTTTTTAGGTAAGTAATATATTTGTCAAGAACATCTTTGGAAGCAAATTAAGTAATAATTATGTATTAATTAATTTTTTTTATTATTATTAATTATTTAATTGATTAATAATTAAGTCAATATATTTTTTAGGTTATCTGTTGGGTGCGAGCTACTGGGTTTCTGGTGGCATAGGGTAGGAAGTTAATTAAGTAATAATCAATTCAAAATGAGTTATGAATGTATTCCTTAGTTAATTGACTATTAATTATGTAAATTGTGCAGTGATTATATTTCTAAGTTATATTTTGGGTGTAGAATGCTGGAGTAAATATTACTGCTCCAAAGTCTAAAGATTACCTTACTGTTGTGCCGACTGGAGTGCAAATAGAAATTGTAACCCCTTAGGAGTCCAGCACTTTCCCTACTGTTGCACAGACTGGAGTGGGAACAGTAAATTTAACACCTCTGATGTTCAGCGCTTTCCCTACTGTTGCACTGACTGGAGGTGGAATATTAAATCTTACCCCCTTGGAGTCCAACGCTTTCCCTACTGTTGCACAGACTGGAGTGGGAATAATGAATTGAATCCCTCCGACGCCCAAAACTTTCCCTATTGTTAAACAGACTGGAGGGGGAAGAGTGAATTGAGCCCCTCTGAAGTCCAATGCTTTCCCTACTATTGCACAGAATGGATTGGGAATGGTAAATCTTACCACTCCAAAGCCCAGTGCGTCCTCTACTCTTACACAAACTGGAGGGGGAATAGTAACTCTAACTGCTCTGAAACTGTATGCTTTCACTCCTGTTGCATAAACTGGAGAGGGAAGAGTATATCTATTATTCCAAGACTTCGATTCTTTTCTTAATATGGCTTATATTATTATTATTATTATTATTATGTACTTCATTTTATAATATTTGTTTGTATGTAAATATTTTAAATTTTTCCAATATTTTCATTAAATGTTTTGCTACATGACATATTGCTGTGCTGACAGCGAGCGGAGTTGCCAAGCCACCAAGCCGCTGAGTGAGGCAACCAAGGAGCCCAAACCCATGCGTGAGCCACAGTCCTAAACTCCTAGCCCCAGTTCCCGAGCCTCTAGAACAAGTAGGGTGACAGGAGAGGAGAGGAGACACTGTGAGGAAATGCAGAGATGCAGAGTGTGGAATACAGAAAGCCGCGGGTTGTAGGCGATAGGCGGCTCTTCACAGCTCTTGGTATGGGAGCTGTTTGTTCTTTGTTCTTTACTGGTTGGCTTTGAATGTACCATTAAAAGAAGTACAGGAGTGCTTCCCCTCTCAATTTAGAAGGGATCTCTGGAGCACTGGGTCCTGGTCTCTGTAGGGAGCGGGCCCATAGGGGTGTTGCCCCTCAGCTACTTCATCTCAGATCCCACCTAGACCCATTTTTTGCATTCTGCCACGCCTCACTCCTGTGGTACTGCAAGTAAACCCGAGTGGGTGGTGAAGCAGATAATACAAGATGGGCCGAGCAAAGTGCACTGTGTTGATGATCCAGGTGTTAGTGTAAGTGACTGAGGTGGCAGTGCTAGCCTTGTGGCCTAGAGTAGAGCCGAGTGGGAAGGAAGTGTCTGGGCTAGGATACCTGGTATGGCTTGCACTACTCTGTGAGCTCAGCCACTCCACCTTTCCTGCCTCTTCTGCTCCCCTTCTAACACTTCTGCACTTTCTTCTTACCCTCTGGCCTCCCTGCCGAGCACTGTCCTGTGCTGTCCAGCAAGATCCCAATAGGAGGTTCAAAACCCACGCTAAGCGTTACTCTGAAAGACCTAGCCAAATCTAATGAAAGTCACACAAAAATTCAAAAGAAAAGAAACTTCAAACCCAAAAAAGAATTTCAAAATCAGGCATGAGAAAACTCCACGGGAGGTCGATTGGATGCCAACTAGATGGCATCTGCATTCCTAGGCCCAGATACAGGGCATCAACTCACACAAAGGTGAAAAGCCAGACCTTACAACCAGTTTTTATAAGTTTGGAAACTAGCACAAAAGCTGTTCTTCTACAGATGCTTATGTGCTATGGCAAAATAGAAGGGTTCAAACCTCAAGCAAGGCTAGTCTCAGTTCCAGTCCCAGTCCCAGTTCCAGCCTCACTGGCAGTGCCCACCCAGGTCCCCCAAACTACTTCAACTGCTTCAATTCCCTCATGCTCTCATATGGCAATAAGAGAGCAGACCAACATAAAATGGGTGCAGTTGGGGATCTGCTGGAAGATGCTTAAGCTCTCCGTAAGACCTAGACTGACAGCTTTGGACTGATGTCTAACCAACACTGGTAACAATCACCTGCCCTGTAAGGCAAAATCAATTGAATACTTCTTCCAGAATGGCAGATGTTGCCAAAACATATCTCCAGAAGCTCCAGATTCATCAGTCCAAGGGCGCACTACACATT
Source organism: Pleurodeles waltl (assembly GCF_031143425.1). Lineage (NCBI taxonomy): Eukaryota > Metazoa > Chordata > Amphibia > Caudata > Salamandridae > Pleurodeles > Pleurodeles waltl. The sequence continues at coordinate 922,253,481 of NC_090447.1, forward strand.
CAGAGTACACAATCCCAATTTCACCTACAGTATCTAACCATGCAAAACAGCATCTACGGATTGCTTCTTTACCTGCCACGTGAAGGAGCATCTGCAGGGACATCTCCATCATTGAACTGTCATCTGACAGAATTTTAAGTAAATCACTGGACCCAAGAGCAGCAACAGGAAAACGGTTGCCACCTAACACAAAGGATTAATACAATCCACGAGATATTACAAACTCCCCTAGAGATCAACCTCCTCCAGTATCCTCTAAGCTGTATGCTTATTTGCCCATCACTTTTTTAAAGATTCAAGCAAAGGTCCTAGTTGAAGGAATTTCAGGGACTCTTGAGCCCAACAAGGTGTTGATGTCATTATCGAACCCTATAAAGGGGGCTTGAGGCCTGGTTAGGAGCATGTAGGATTGGTCTGAAGCCTCTGATAACGGCATCTATCTGGGCACTAGCTTTCAACAAAGTGCAGCCACTCCAAAGACAAACTCTGGCAAAAACATTCAAATCTCTACATTGTGAGACGATTGATTCCCCGGGCTCAAAACTTCAAGCACACAGAGACACAAGGCAGTGGTGTGAGTTCAGATCATTCTCTTCTCCTCACTGACAAAGATCAGGAGAACTTACTTGCCTCTATTATTTATCCTTGGCCGCCACAATAACTTCCTTGACCTGGCAGTCAGACAAACTGGAACTTCACCTGGACCTAATAAATACTCTAGCAGCATCTATAACCAGGTTAGAGCGCAAATTAGATGCCTGGTTTATAGGTGTGCAAATTGTCAAAAAAGCCAGTGAAGGGGCAAGCCTGTGCTCCTGTCATCAAATAGCAGAAAAAATGAGCACATTTCCAGAGGTCTTAGTAACCATCATAACAGACTGGAAAGAGGCTTTATAAGGGCTGATCAATATAGGCATACAAACCCAAGTGCAAACCCGAACTGCCACAGCAATCATCTCAATCCTAATTGTAACTAGCCCACAGTCTTTTTCATGCATTATGGCCGCGGTGGTTCCTGGGGTGCAACGCAACCTTCTGGGCTATGAGAATCTACCTCCACCTACATTTGAAACTTTAGCTCTGGCTCTTAGTAGGGGCCAACCAGGCACATTTGTGCCCAGCTCAAAAATTACTTCTAAATAGAGCCACTCAAGAGGACTACCCAGTGACTGTAGAATTTGTTCCCCTCAATGGTCAACTGAGCTCAAATCAAAATACAGCCCCTCAGTGGGGTGACCCAGCTACTTTAGATTCTTCAGCCAATATCTCCGGTACTGCAATTGAAGGCCAAGCATGTGCAAGCCTACAAGCAGAGGCCCAGCAGGCCTGCTTAGCATCTTTATCTACAATCACCTCTGCAACTATAGGTGAACCACGGAGCACAACTATTGTCAGTGACAATCACAGCCAACCACCTCAGGTGGCTAACCTATGAAGTAAACCACTAATAAAAAGATTCAGGAAAAAGGATTGAAAAGGCTCAAGACAAAGTCATAGAACTGTGACAATTAATATCACAAAGGCTGGTGCCCCAAACATGGACACACTCATCATGGAAAATGCAGCCCAATGTGTATCCTATCTTCCGGGGAGTGCCAGCTCAAAGGAAGACACCAAGAGAGAGCAATACAGTTTGACCTGAAGAATCACATGTACCACCCTGTTTAGCATCAGACTACTCTGGAAATCAGCTAAATCAAATTGGCACTCAAGATACTGCCTTCCAGTCTCAAGTCCAGCCAAGGTTCAACCAAATAATAATAACTGTTCAGCAAGAGCCAGTAAAAATCCCACAAAAGCTCCAGACCCCAATAACATGACAATCTCTCAAACTTGTGTAAACCAGCACCAGAATGGGAAACTTTGGGACAAGTATAAGGCCAGAACCATGAGCAGTAACAGTTCCATGAATGAGCACAGAATTGAAAAAGCACTGGCAAAATTGATTCTTACACCCCTGTATCATTCAGAGGGCCAACATGATATACTAAATTAATCTAACATGCTGAGATTGCTCAAAACCATCCAACACCTAGCACAAACATCTGCAGAAGATATTTTGGCAGTCAAAATTAGAACATTGGCAAGTAACCCAAACAGGCCGCAATCAACAATTGCAACATTTAAATCCTCCACCCTAGTTGCAGATATTCTGTTTAGTAAGACATCTTTTGTTTAATGGGTGATAGAGCCCCAAAATGCCTGCATCTGCTGAGGGACCAAGAAGAACATTTAAGGCCCCTGATCCAGCCGTGCAGCATCCTTATGGGGGGCTGGAAATTTATAACTCAACTTTACATATAATAAATTGAAGATATCGTGCTCCTATAGCAACCAAGATGGTCTAATGAGGAGAATTGCCCTAGACCAAACTCAAAACTCAAAACAAGCAAACAACTGGGGCTGGCTGTCCTCAACACTTCCAAACAATACAAGGAAATATTCCTAACCCAGGAAGCTATTCTACTCAGTCTGAACTAAAGAGCAATTTGAGCATGAGCCTCATAACATGGAACATAGCAGGCCTAGCAAAGTTACTAGTCCCTAGCTGCAATGTCTTTCATTCAATCTGTGGACCTGCTCTGTTTCCCAGAAACCTGTGCAACCAGCTCCAATCCCAGGTTACTGTGAATTCTTTAAGCCTGCCATTAAAACCAACATATTTGGGGGACCTCGGCGGACTCACAATTTATTTAAGCCTTGCTCTAGATCTGAAGGTAGGCACCTTCAAATCCTGTGATGAAAAGTTTCAACTGGTGTCCTTGGAAGGCCTGCCAATAAATGGCCAGAATGTGAAGATCCTGCTTGTTGATATGTATTTTAACTGTTTCAAAGCAAGTCACCTTGGAAAGCTGACTCAGCTCTGCGACTCACTCAAATCCACCCTTTATGAAAAAACAATGCAAGAAGTCATGATATGTGACAATTTCAATTATCGATCTCTGGGTACTGACCTGACTAGCTTGGTTATAGGAATTGAAACTGACAGTTTTTTAACCACTCTCTTTCAAGTGGACAGCTGAGCTCCATTCACTCTCTTTCAAGCGCACAGCCTGAGCTCCATATAATTGAAAGCACATCACTGACCCTGAAATTCCAAACATCTTTTAAGGGAACAAGTACCTTGGACTATGTGATCACCACAGACAGAAACCTGGCTGCAGTAGCAAGTTTCAACATTGTGACTTCCTTCAAAGTCAGTTCCAACAGGCTTAAAACCTTGGAATCATAGCCAATCCTATGGATAATGAAAGATGCAATTTAATCAGAATAATCAAATAGGACCAGGAGAATCTGCAGAAATTTAAAGACTGGAAGTCAGCTAGAGGAGTGCATATTAAGACCCTAACTAGTGAATCTCATTTGGCTAACTGAGACTCAATGGTCAATGAAATACGCAGTGCGTTTGGTAATAACTCCCCCTCTCAATTTGACACCCCCAAAGCTTTACAGAAAGCAATGAATCCCCATATCTATGCAAGTAAACAGAGGGTATGTAGGTTCCAAACAACCAATCAAAGATAACATAGAGCTCCAATAAAAGCAGAATTGACCACAAGATGAGAAGCCCTAAAAAAACAGCATAAACTGATGGTCTTGACTGTTAAACGGAAACAGATAGAGGCAGAATGGCTGCATGCGTATTCGCTGATGGCCAAACCGGGACTGAATACAAACAAAGCATGTCCTGTAACAACAAGAGTTAACCATTTCTCTGAATCTAAATGGGTCGTAGATGTACAAAACATATATGCTGCAGAGAACAAATCAGATGAGGACTTGGAGGCTCAAGCAGACTGCCCAGAAATCTTGCATCAGGAGCCGGTGCTTTCACAGCCCGACATTTCCAGAACTTTGAAAAGGATCAGAGCAAGTGTGGTACCTAGCCCAAATTGCATACCAGTAGCGGTCTTCAAGGAGATCTTTCTCAGTCGACTGCAAAATTGTTTTCCCTCAACTAAACTTGCCAATTGACCATGCAGGTTCAAGAGAATTGCATGGGATCTATCCTGAATCCCATTTATAAGAAGAGTGACAGGGTGGATACATCAAACTACCACCTTATTCCCTTTCTGGACATTGAAGGCAACACATATGCATCCATCCTACTGAAAGAACTTGAAAGGTGAGCAGAAGCTAATGACATAGGCCCTCATTCCGCCGCCCGCCAAGCGGAAACCGCTATTTGGCCGCTCCGCGGTCAAAAGACCGCGGAGGCCTTTCTGGCTTTCCCGCTGGGCCGGCGGGCGCCCGCCAAAGGAGCGCCCGCCCGCCCAGCGGGAAAGGCCCTGCAACAATGAAGCCGGCTCCGAATGGAGCCGGCGGAGTTGCAGGGGTGCGACGGGTGCAGTTGCACCCGTCGCGATTTTCACTGTCTGCAATGCAGACAGTGAAAATCTTTAGGGGGCCCTGTTAGGGGGCCCCTGCACTGCCCATGCCAGTGGCATGGGCAGTGCAGGGGCCCCCAGGGGCCCCACGACACCCGTTCCCGCCATCCTGTTCCTGGCGGTAAAAACCGCCAGGAACAGGATGGCGGGAAGGGGGTCGGAATCTCCATGCCGGCGCTGCTTGCAGTGCCGCCATGGAGATTCAGCCCAAGCAGGGGAAATCCGGCGGGAAACCGCCGGATTCCCTTTTCTGACCGCGGCTTTAACGCCGCGATCAGAATGGGCATTGAAGCACCGCCAGCCTGTTGGCGGTACTTCCATGGGCCCCGGCCCTGGCGGTCTTGGACCGCCTGGGTCGGAATGACCCCTATAATTCCAGTTATTCAATCAGGTTTCATGGCAAATTGTCTACAACAGACACCATTGTGGCCCTTTCTTAACTGTCTTTTAAGGCAAACAGTAAGAACCAACTCTCGCTCTTTGCCTGTTTTTTGGACTACTCTGCAGCCTTTGACCACTTAAACAGGAACAGTCTATAGAAAAAGCTCAGAGGATAGGGCATTCCGAATTCCTTGCTCCTAGCTATTATATCATAGTACACCTCCACTTGGGTCAGAGTCAAGTTAACATCTATGACTGTCTCTAGGAAGACAATGACTAATAACAGCCTCAAGCAAGGCTGTGTGCTTGCAGCCCTCTTATTTAATCATTTTATGACCCATATAAGCACCACATTGAAATATGCAAAACTTATCCCACCAAAGATTGGCAGAACGAAGACGGCATAATCGTAATACGGGGATGATATTGTCGTCTTGGATCACTCGAGAATTGATCTAGAGAGAGCCCTGAATGTATTGCATAATTATAATTTGGCTAACAAAATGGTAGTAAATGGCTCCAAGATCAAAATTCTCGTCTTTGGTCACCCAATTATAAGTGGAGTCTGGGAGCATTGTGAATTGAAAATGACGAGTCTGATAACTACCTGGATATATGGTTAACCTCTAAATGCGGGTAAAAAAAGCAACTGAGACATGCCACCCCAAAAGCTGAGGCAACCACTACCAGTGTGTGCAAACTGAATAATTCTTTGGAAAGCTCGCCCACTGGCCCAATAAGTCCAATACCAGCAGCTACATTGCTACCAATGACTGCTTATGGTCAGGAAGCCTATCCAAGTCAGTTAGTAGGTACCCTGGACAAATATCAAGTTAAGGATTAGAGAAGGGGTTTTATCCTTCCTTCGTATCTTCGGAGCTCCCTGATAAGGCTGGAATATGAATCAGTGGGTCAAACATGTGAAAGCATGGCGGCCTTTATAAATTACTATCATAAATTAACTAGGGTGCCAGCTACCGCAATTAAAGCAGATCTTTGGCCCATTTTCACTCAAAGTGGAAATATGTGGTCCTCAATTAACACCCTGCAGATTGACCAAGATGTAACCTGCTGACATCTTTCATGCCCCATGCTCAAGCACAGCCTGAAAAAGCAATCCAAATCATTATCTAAGGCAAGTAACATGGAGAAGCTTAAAAACATGAGAGTTCTGCAAGCTATGGGTTTGTCATATGCCAGGGTACAGCTGGACTTGCTAAGACCACAACTCTATTTGTCCAGTGCACTCTGTAAAGGATGTAAAAAAAATAAATCATGTTTGCCAAGATAATAGGCGTACAACGTGAGGAACGTAGGAAAATTGAAAACTGCAAACATTGAAAACTGCTGACTCTTTAAATATATATGTTAATCTTTTAACCATCTGCTTTGCTGTTTTACTGCACTTCTGACACCACACTGTAGACTGTTAAAACCACTCTTTATTGCCCATGGCACCCGAATAACTAATGAGGCCATAAACCTAGTGTCCAGTGTCACTGAGCCGATGGAAATGGCAAAATTCAGCAAATACATCAATATTATCAAACAAAGGGGCAAATTTACAAGACAGTGTTGCATCAGTCCCAATGTGTCACTTTTCATGCGTGCCCCTACTGCCACTTAACAACACCATGGTTGCACTGTATTTACAATATGGCACACCATGGCGGTCATAAGGCCAATAGCATCAAAAATGTTGATACAATTGTACGCTTTGCAGGATTAGCAGCAAAAGGTATGGCTCTAATCCTGCAAAGTAAAGGGAGGCCCATTAAAAACAATAGGAGCATCATTTTAATGCCTGCCTTCAGCAGGTGTTACAAAATGATGCTAAAAATGGTGCAGTAAAAGCTTGAAAATTTCACTTTGCCTTTTTTATGGGCCTTTTTATGGGAAAATACCCCCTTTGCATCCATTATGCTTGGTGCAGGCATGATGTGGCATAAGGGGTTACAAAGTGGCACAATGTAAGCACTGCACCACTTCATAAACGTGGCACGATGAAAAGGCGACCTTAACACCACATTATTGTAAAAAAAAGTGACACTAATGTGGCGCAATGTGGCACAATGGGCTTGTAGATATGCCCCAAAGTCTAGAGCACCCAATAGCCTATTGATCAAGGCAGACCGCCATGACTGAGCCACTCTCTCAGTCCCTATAAGCACTCAAAAGAGTCCCAACCCTCTAGCTTAAAGAAGCTATGCCGCTCTTCCCTCTTTTTCCATGGCACTGTTTGCACATATTTGTCACAGCTAACATCCAGATCCTCTGAACTTACATCCACCGTTATTTCTGCATCCTAATATCTGACCTACTGAGTTTGTTTTTAATTTTACCTCCTGGGTTTTAATGATTTTATGCATGTGTTTTTATCTCACACTATATACACACTATCTATCTATCTATCTATCTATCTATCTATCTATCTATCTATCTATCTATATATATATATATATCAACATGATTGTCTTGATCACAGGTATAAGGTCTGTAGATGTTCAGTCGCAGGCACTTTTATTTCATTTCAATTACCACATAATCATCAGATATCACTACTACCACAATGAACCAATGTCATCACATTTGAACACTTCACAGGTAATATTTGAAGTGGCCAAGTGCTTAGTCATCATGTTCATGTCTTAATAATAGCCTTCTCGACCTTTAGATAATAACTGCTGCCAATAATAATCATTTCAATGCCTGAGAGTCAGAAAATGTAGAGAAAGGGAAAAACACCTCCTCCTCCCTTTCTCACTTCCACAACATTATATATCTGGTTTGATACCATGTCAGGCTGGCGAGTGGGTCATGCCCCAATTTCGTTCAAACAACATCTTTGGAATTTATATATATATATATGAATTCCAACAGCCACAAACGTGTATATACTGCGCATCAGAAATTTATTGTGAGACGCGTTTCGCCTATGAAAGTCTTGTTCACTACACACAAGTTCGGCCATATTTGATTTAATTTATAATACTCAAGTAAACAATAGGAAAAGGACTACTGCCCAAAGTAAATTGAGGAAAGATAACAAAAAGAATACAGAAGGCAACGCCATCTTGAAATGTACACTTTCAATTGCACACAATAGTATATTCTTGATTATAAATCCTCGCAAGGTTCAATTTAAATCTCTCATTAATGATTAATGAAATAAAGATAAAGTAATAAGAGATAAGAAAAAGAAATAAGATCATGATTGTGTATCATACCACGTACTGAGTATTAATCACAGAACTCTGAGATTAACTTTGGCTAATTAGTTCGTTCATCTGGCATCAGAAAAACGCAAATGGTACTAATAATAAGTTCAAAATGATATATAAAAGCAGGATGTCAAACATTCACATTAAAAGTATCCATCATGCATATGAACTCGACTAACACTCAAATTATGCCATTAATTGCCAGTTCTGCAAAGTTCTCAATAACTGTCATGATTATACAAATAGTGCAAATATAAATTATTAAAATTTGAATCAAATTTTGTGCTCAGTACTATTCCATGGTTATAATCACCCATTTGCCAACTCTGAAATCTATTGCATTATGTAATTCACCCCAAAAGATCCATTGTCCATCTTCTCTCCAATAAACGTACACTAAATGAATATGCAGCTTTTGCCAAATTAATGAAAGTCCCATGTTACAAAGCCACTGTAAATATTGATCCAAGGCCATTCCTTGTGGAGAACAATAATCACCTAGGTGTATGTTCAATTCCTCATCTGTGTTCAACCCCATAGGATGTTTTGTTTCTAGATCAAGACTGCACCTAGATTCAGTTCTTCAAAGTTTCAGTTTTCTATTACCATTCAGTGGTTTCCATTTTATCTGGTTAATGGCAAAAAACCGAAGCAGTTCTCTATTACTACAATTAAATTCTACAAAGTTACGTGCTACAGGATAGTGACTATCTCATTTATTGATTGACCTCATGTGTTCCAAAATCTGCTTTATAACAGGATGGATTGTACTCCCCACATATTTCTGACCACAAGGGCAAAACAAGACATAGATGGCATTATCCGAGTTACAAGTCAAAAATGTTTGATACTCCTGTTCCCTTTCCTGTGAGGTAATGCAAATTCTTTGACGACATTGCTGTTTTTACATGATTTGCATTTTTTACATGGGTAAAAACCCTTCAGATCCAAGACTGTACTATGTTATGGATCAATAAATTCACTGCCCATCAAATAGTTCCTTAATGACCTCCCTTTCCCATAAGTTATACTAGGTATATCTTTCATCTCATTCTGTATAATGGGATCACATTTAAGCAATCGCTAATTCTTTGTTATGATCTTTTTGATTTTTTTGGAGGCTTCATTGAAAGTAGTAATGAATCTCATTTGGTCCCCTCCACTTTTAGGGGTAGACAGAACATGGTCAAACAATAGGGGCTCCCTGGTTTTCTCCTGTACTCTGATGATCGCATGGTGCAAAACATGCTTAGGATAACCTCTCTTACAAAATCTAGTCATCATGTTCTTTTGCTCAATGGAGAAGGATTCATTTGTGCTGCAGTTCTTACGAGCACAAAGGAGTTCTCCAGAAGGGATGCTCCATTTCAAGGGTTCAGGGTGAATACTTCCAGCATGTAAGATCGTGTTACCTGCTGTGGATCGGTGAAAAAAAACGTGTATGAAGCTCATTGCCATTAACTTTAACCAAAACATCTAAGAACGAGATCTGTTCTCGATTGATGGTTGCATTAAATCCAAGATTATATTAATTGTTATTAAGACATTCTACAAATAGTTCAGCTTCCTCTCTGGAGCAATCCCAAATTACAAATAAGTCATCAATGTAGCGTAGCCACAAAACCACATGTTTAAATCCTACATGTGTCTCATCAGCGATGGACAGCTGTTCCTCCCACCAGCCCATAAATAAGCCAGCATAACTCGGGATGAAACAAGTGCCCATCGCTGTACCTTGTGTTTGTTTATATAATGTGTTGTTAAACATGAATACATTGTGTTCCAAACAAAATTGTGTCATGAGGAGAAGCATGTTAGTATGTGTTAGAAAATGTATGAGTCTGGTTCTCAAAAAGTGTTTCATGACTCACAAACCATCATGATGTCAAATACTTGTATATAGTGATAAAACATCCAATGCAATCAAAGGTTTTCTTCCCAAGTCACATCATGAATCTTCTTCAACAAGTATTTTGTATCTTTTACATAAGAAGGTAAATTGGATACAAAAGGTTTAATGAAATGATCTACGTATCTAGAGAAGGTTTCCCAAAAACTTCCTATGGAGGATACTATTGGTCCTCCTGGAGTGTTTTCGTCATCTTTGTGCACTTTAGGTAGTAAGTACAGAGTGGGGATCTGAAGTATTTCACAATAAATGTATTCATATTCTTCCTGATCAAGGGGACCCTGTTCCTTCCAATCAACAAGCATATCTCTAAAGGTATTTACCTTCTTGAGGTAATCCTCTTGTGTAATCCTTACATAACATTCAGGTGTATCCAATCGTCGCATGGCTTAATTGATGTACATATCAATGGGTAAGCTCACAATGTTCCCCCCTTTGTCAGCAGGAACACTGTGTCGAAACGTGTCTCACAATAAATTTCTAACGTGCAGTATATATCCGAGTGCACATATTTCAGTTACATTTGTGGCTGTTGGAATTCATGATTTTACAATTGTCTCCGCCGTACAACATGCCACCCCAGTTTTGGGCACAGGCTAACGCGGCATATGTAGATAGGTAGATAGATAGATAGATAGATAGATAGATAGATAGATAGATAGATAGATAGATAGATAGATAGATAGATAGATAGATAGATAGATAGATAGATAGATAGATAGATAGATAGATAGATAGATTTTCACTGGAAAAAACAAAGGTTACAAGGATGTTATAAGTAGGAAAAATAATAAAAAAAAATAGAAAATCACTTAAAAACTAAGGGCCAGATTTAAGAAGCCCCTAGTGCCACCTTGTGCCACATTTTCAGAATGTTTGTAATGCACATGTGGCATCAAGGTGGCATTTTCCCTGTGCCATATTTACAAAGTGGCGCTATTCAAGCATTGTACCACTTTGTAACCCTTTGCCCCACATTATGCCTGCACCAGCTATAATGTATGCAAGCGGGGAGTTCCAGTGCTAGAAGGCACGAAAATTTAAAAGATTTCACTGCAACATTTATTTCTCTCATTTTTATTGCCTACTCAGAGCAGGTGTTAAAATGACACACCCATTTAAATCAATAGGCCACCTTGCACTTTGCTACACTAGAGTAAAAATGTTTAATGCCATTGTAGCAAAGCGCCACAATAGTGTCAAAAAATTTGATGCTATTGTTCTAACTACCGCCATGATGTGCTGTATGTTAAATACGGCACAACCATGGTGTTGTTAGGTGCCGCTAGGTGAGAAGTGAAAACGTGGCACATCAGAGCCGATGCACCACTTTTTCCTAAATCTGGGCCTAAAAGTTACAGGGCTGTTATAGTTAGGCTCCCATTTTAAACATACAGAACCATAGACATTCACTTGTTATAGCTATCTCAAGTAACTATAACTCATGCCCTAAGGTAACCATAACTCGTGCCACCACCATCCGCAGAAAACATTACAGCAAATATTACTTTGATAGTGTCACTGATGTAATCAAAGATGTCATGGGTGCCATAATTTGTGGAGTAATTAGCAGTGCATGGCAAAGTTATGGCAAGTTATAGTTACCTTAGGCACGAGTTATGCTTACTTGAAATAACTCTATTACATGTTTTTTAAATTCTATTACCTAACTGTAATATCCCTGTAACCTTTGTTTTTTTCATTGAATTTCTATGTTTTTTCTCAACGTAAAGTGATTTTCATTAATATATATTAATCCAACCACCGCCAAGCGTACTCTTTGGCTGAGTGATGAAAGTTGACCGCAGGGCCTGGCCTGTGGTCAGACCCTGTGGCCAATCTCTTATAACCACCCAACCTTGCGCAGCACACAGCTGAAGACCATACTTGGTGGGGTGGCAGCAGGGCCTGGCCTGCAGCCAGACCCTACACCCGAGCCCCCTAACCACTCAATCCTGAGTGAGAGAGAGAAAAAGTGAGAGATTGAGAGAGTGTTTTAAAGTTGGATGAGTGATATATTTAGAATTAGGTATTTCCAGACAAATTGAAAAGAAACACGTTTTTGTCAATTAAAAAGCTTGAGATCACCTTTCAGTATGTAACCTAAATATTTATAGTTGAAAAGAAAATAAAGTAGGGAATGAACACAGACTCACTTAGGCTAGAAACCTTAGCCTTTAGTGTGCATGCTGAGACATTAATCACTATGCCAGAGGTGACTCCTTACTGTGCAGTGGCCAAACTTAGCTATGACATGAAATCCAATAATTTTGAGGGGGAAATGAATTTCCTGTTCCATCAGTATGAATGTTTAATAGTGAAAACACCAGAAAATCCACAGACATACTGCCAAGCAATATTAGGATTTGAACCTTCATCCTATTGAGTGTCAGCACAAGACCTTGACCCTTAGGCCAAACGTGACTCTGTTCTGCTCTCTATCCAAACGTAATGATAACATTTTTATCAAACATCTAGCTAGTCTGACTCTTTGAAGTCATTGTATGGAGAGATCATTGCAATAACAATCTCTCTCTCTCTCTCTCTCTCTCTCTCCCTCTCTCTCTCTCTCTCTCTCTCTATCTCTTCCATTCTATTATGGGATGGAAGAGAGTGAGAGTGAGAGACACACATAAAGTGAGAGATTAAGAAAGAGGGAGAGAAATTAAGAGAAAGAGGGAGTGAGGAGGAGTGCAGTGTTTTTGGCTTTAATGAATGATATACATACAATGAGATATTTTAGGACATATTAAAAAGAAAAGTGAATTTGTCATTTAAGCTGAGTGAGATCCCCTTTCAGTATGAACCTTAAACTTTTGAAGTATGAAAGAAATTAAAAAAGGAAAATGACCACAGAAAGTAGAACCCTCAACTTTTAGTGTGAGCGTCTGTAACCTTAACCTTTAGGCCACAGGTGACTCTTTACTGTGATGCTTCCAGACATACCTTTGAGAGTCAATCTACACATGTGATTGGCAAGAAACATGATTGGTCCATCACTTGGAAGGTTTAACAGTCAAAACACTAGTAAATAAACAAACACACTACCAAGTGATAGTAGGACTTGAATTTTCAGTCTGCTGAGTGACAACACAAGACCTTGAACATTTGGCCAGAAGTGATTCTGTTCTGCTCTTAAACTATAACATTTGTACTAAACATCTGGCTAGTCTGACTCTTCAAAGTCATTGTATGGAGAGACCATTACAATAACAATTTCTCTCTCTCTTCCATTCCTTTAAGGGGGAGCTTCAAGGATCCTGCTGTCCCAGATGGCTCCTCACGTCCTGCCCGAACTGGCATTGCTCTGAGCAGGGAGCTGCTTTAAATAGCAGCTTCCTGCTTCTGGTAGCAATGTTTTCATCTTGTTCCTGCACACATATTTGGGTGCAGGGAAGCAGATGAAAACTTCACCTTTCTGTAAGTAAGAGTTTTTTTAAAGCTCTCCCTTGCAGAAGGTGAAGTGTTTGCTCTCACTTAGCGGGAGCTGTGAAAGCTCCTGCCAAGTCACAGCAAACAGCTATTTCTTGCGGTGGGCCCAGCGCTGGACATAGCAGGATCCGGCTCTTGGAAGTGCTGGTCCCCAGGGCCATCTATGGCTCGACAAAGGGGGGCAGTGTGGCTGTTGCCCAATGTTAAGTAGCCCCGGGAGGTGGTGGTCCCAGCGTCTGTGGGGGGTGCCCCCCACATTGAATTTGATTTGAGTCCTGGGGAGGTGGTGCTCCCTTTGGGCTGTGGGGAGTGCAAGGCGGCCCCCCCACACTGTATTTGATTAGAACCCTGGGGGGTAGTGGTCCCCGGGGCTGCGGGTGGGGCTGGGTGCCCCCATACTGTTTTTGGTTCGTGCCCCAGGGAGGTGGAGGTTCCCAGGGCAGTGGGGGGCAGTCCCTCGCATTTAATTACACATAAGCGCCTGGGAGGTGGCGGTCCCTGGGGCTCAGGCAGGGCCGAGCAACCCTCACATTCAAAATGTTAATTCCCCTGGGACCTGGCCCACCCAGGGGCTGCACTTAAACAAGCACACAAGCCTACGCTTGTTTTTTTAGTTTTTTTTTTATTTTGGCAGATCCACGCACCCACCCACCATCTCCAAAAGAAAATGTTTAAAAAATGTATTTTATTTGCTCTGGAGAGAGCCCTCTGGGACCCCAGCACTACAGCTAAGGAGTAAGCGTGCCCCCAACCTGGCCCCTTTACTTTTTGTTTAACTTATTTTTACTGGGACTCAGCTGAAGCAGAGTCCCAACATGGCTGCCAACACTTCCTTTTTGAAGTGTTGGCAGCCAATCAGATCTCAGCACGAGATCAGGAGGGTTTGTGGAGCCTTCGAGTCCCTATACATACAAATCTGTCTTATCTTTACTTTTTCAAAAACTACTGAATGGATTTACCCCAAATAAGAAAAAGGCTGCTTTCTGGAGCAAGACCTACCTTTCAGCCAAATTTGGATTTAATTCCATCCAGCTCTTCGGCTGTAGATGTGTTGAAATACCATATGGAAATTAATATGGAAAACACACCTTTTTTGTCCCCACCTTTTTCTTGGCCTCCTCTTGAAAGATCCCCCAAAACTTTCCAGACACCAGCTGACGTGAGTGTCAAATTTTGGGGAAAGATGTCATAAAGATTCGGTAAACATCGTCAAAGATAAGGCTTTGTTCTCCAGAGACTGCCACTAGATCATATATATATATATATATATATATATATATTCACTGAAAAAACAAAGGTTACAGGGACATTATAGCTAGGTTCTGAATTTACTCCTACGAAACTATAGAAATTTAGAGTTAGAGTTCTTTCAAGTAACTAAAACTTGCGCCCGCGCCCTAACTATAACTCACGCCCATGCCATACAAAGTTGTCTCATCAAAATGTTTATCGCAAATGTTGCAGTGAGATTATTAAAGTTGGCATGCACATGTCATCAATGATTTAATATGTGGAGTAGTTAGTTGTGTATTAGTTCATTTCTATGTTTTTTTAACATACAGTAATCTTCATTGCTTAGGCCATGCGTGGTGGTGGTTAGCCACAGGGCCTGGCCGCACCCAACCTTGCACTGTGCACAGCCTTCTCCTGTGTGCAGTAGCGGTTGACCTCAAGGGCTGGCCTGTAGCCAGTCCCTGTGGCCAACTCCCCTAACCACCCAACCTGATGCTGTGCACGACCCTTTGCCCATGCATGCTCGAAGCTGTCTGCAGCCTCTTTGGGTGTGAGAATAGGTGTGAGAGGCTGTGTCGGGGTAAGAGTGGCTGTCAGAGTGTTTGTTTGGGTGTGAGAGTGCATACATCTTAGTTTTAGTTTTTAGTGGACGCGTCAGTATGTGCACAGGTCTGTGAGTGAATGCATCAGGGTGTCAGTGGGTCTGTGAGTGGGTGTTTGATTGTCTGAGTGGGTGAGTAAGTGGGTTTGTAACTGTCTGAGTGGGTTTGGGTGGGTGCTTGAGGGTCTTACTGGGGCTGTTAGTGAGTGCATGAAGGTCTGAGTGGGTCTGTGAGTGAGTGTGTGAGTGGGTCTGTGAGTGGGTGTATGAGTGTCTGAGTGGGTCTGTGAGTGGGTGCTTAAGTGTCTGAGTGATTGAGTGAGTGGGAGACTGAGAGAGTGAAAGAAAGTGAGAAGGAGAGAGATAGAGTTTTTTAGTCTTTGATTTCTGATATACTTAGAATAAGTTATTTGTTTCCAATTTAAAATAACAATTTATTTTTTTAAATATAATAATTTACCAGAAAGAAAATGTGAAATGAGTCCAACTGGACTTGAACTCCCAGAGGTCAGTGTGAAGATTTGCAACCTTCACACTGAGCTACATGGTTTCTATTTTGTTTACTATTAGCCCTTTATGGTCTATCTGGGACTGTGAGAGAGCCCTTAGTGGCTCACTGCAGTCCCTATATATATTTGTAATTAATGTATTTTTTCTAAATTAAAAGAAAAGGCCCTTTAAGGGCTACCTGGCACTGCAGGGAAGCCTTAAGGCTTCCCTCGCAGTGCCATTGCTTCAGTAAGCTGGGCGCTTCTTTGAAAGCAGCTCCGTGCTTCCTGAAGCATTTCATATCTGTCCCCTGCATATGTGCAGGGGACAGAGATGAAAACATTGGATTTTGACAGCAGGATCTGCTTTAAAGGTTCCACTGTCAAAACCTGAAGTGTTTGCTGTAGCTTGGCCAAGCCACAGCAAACAGCTTTGTCCAAGGGGCTGGCACCCCCAGGACGTAGCATGAGCCGGCCCTGAGGGGTGGCAGTCTCCAGGGCCATCAGAGGCTCCACGAGGAGGGCCGCGCAGCCCCTGTCCAAAAAGGATATAGCCCCACAGGGTGGTGGTCCCCAGGGTTGGGGGTCTCAAAGGGACCCCTTTCTTTTTTAAAATATTTGTCATGCGGTGTGGTGGTCTCTGGTGCGGTGGGGGGACCACGGGCCCTCCTGCATATTTTAAAAGGAAAGCCCCAGGAGGTGGCGGTCCCCAGGGCAGTGGTGGGCCTCTAGGCCACCCGCATATAAAAAATGTAAAGCTCCAGGGAGGTGGTGGTCCCTGGAGTTGTGGAGGGGTCTGGAGGCCCTCACCCTCAATTTTTAATGCCCCTGAAACCTGGCCCACCCAGGTACCTATAAAAAAACAATAGCAGTAGCCTGCACTTGTTTTTTTATTTTTTTTGCTGCAAATTTGCAAATATTGTGAACTTGCGGCAAAAAACAATTAACATTTTGTTTTTTTCTCTGGGGGGGTCCCTCTGGGATTCTCACACTAGTGCTAATGTGTCAGAGTGATTCTACCATATCCTTTTTTTTCACTTGTGTGCTTGGACTTCTGCCAGCTCCTCTTTGTTTGAAGTGTTGTCGGACAATCAGAGCTGTGCATTTCCCTGCACAAGCTCTTCTTTGTTTGTGAATACTTCTCAGCTTAATGTATACAAATTTACATTTCTCTAAATTTCTCAAAAAATACTGAATGGATTTACACCGATTAACAAAAAGCACAAATGCGAACCGACAGCTAGCTTTCTGCTAAATTTGGTGTAATTCCATCCAGCAGTTTGGGCTGTAGTCTTGTTGATAGACACTACCTACAGCAAACCTCTTTCATCTCTTTGCCCAATGAAAGAGTCTAGGATTGTGCTTTATGCTGTTTTATGCACACCTGACATTAGACTAGACTAGATCTGGTCTCTCCAAATCAGTTTGGTGAAGATTAATGATACTGGTCTTGGAACTTGGTGTTGTACTTATAAGGCTGAGGCCTAATTATGAGTAGCAGAAAAGGAATAGATGAATGCGCCTAGGCCAGGATGCTGCTGTCCATGATCACTCAGTGAGACCTATCAGACTGCCATGCATCTTTATACTTCTTTTTTGGACTTTAGTACCCGGTCTTATTTTCAATGTACAGTTCATGCCGGGTTAGTACAAGAGTGTAGACTCTGGGTGGAGAACATTGTTGTGGGACAGTCAGTTCTGGGCAGGTGGACAGAGTTAAACAACAAGCTTGTGGTTAGTGTCACAGAGAAGCCCCTTGACCCCAATGTGTTAAATGGTAAATTAATGCACCAGTGGTGCTTCAGTGGGAAACTGCTGGACAGTGACACGAATGTCAAGACAACTGAAGTGCCCCATGGAAGTTGAATGATAACAACTTTTCCATGGCCAGCTATTTCCAGTTTAAGAAAGATCTTGCAAGTTGAATATGTATACAGTTTTGGTACAAATGTAAAATGTTTATAGTTTGTACTCTGCTCTACTAAGTACGTTTTTCAGTGACGTTTATGGTACTTAGTTGGCCGTTGAGCCACTGGATTGATTTTGCAGCAAATATATGTAGTTACTTAATTAGATGAACTCTAAAGCAGCCAACACTGAAGTTAGCAAGCATAATACATACACAGTTTAAGAAGAAAACAGTCTCTCAACGAAAATTTTCAGGAAGAGCATTTGTTTACAGGCAGATTACTTTTGTGTAAGGAGATACGCTATCACTGATTTCAGTTCACTGTGTACACACCTTTGATCATTTTAAAACATGCTGCAACTCGTTCCTGTCAGCCCTTGTCAGGAAACCGATCAGAGCTATTGCGAATACATGTGCAATTGTGAGGTGGTCGCCGGAAAGGGCCCGTTGCAATGCCCATCCATCCTCCCAGAGCGCGCGCTAATCCATCGTGTACATTTTCTGCTGACTAGCGATTCGCCACGGCCAGCAATGGGTCGGGCTGGCACCCTCTAAGCGCATATTTTCCGTCAGCATTCCTCTGGAAGCACCCCGACCCTCGTTTGTTTGTCGAGAACTGTAAAATGCTTGTTCTGTTCTAAATGATACGGTGTTTCAGAACGTGTCAAGTGTCCCTTGTTACCAAGCGGGCTTCAGGCACGCAGGGCAATAGTTTAGCCCATTCCTAGAGCCGCTGCATCGGTAGGCAAGGTTGGCGGTTTTCAAAGTGAGCTGAAAGATCATTACACTTCCTAAAAGTGCTCTAATGTTTATGCTCCTGTGGGTAAGCAAGGCGCAGGAAGCTGTCCCTTTACGGTTTCTAATATTTGAAATGTGGGAGTAGAGATGTATGCAAATGCTGCTTTCACAGATTGTACAAACAGTGAGTGGCGGAGAAGTCAGTTGTAGCTGTTGTAGTTGCACCAGGACTTGAGGGTTTGAGGGGCCAACTGTGTATCAGATATGGACCTCTCATATCCAACAGGCAGCTGTAAGGGCCTGCTGACGCAGATATTTTATTTAAAATTATTAATGAGTGTTATGCATATTGATTAACAAGAAAATTATCAAAATAATTAACCATAGAAAAATGAATGTACACATTGAAAATGTGTTCACGGAGATTGGCCGGCAGAATGCACAAACTTTGCTAAAAATGATAAAAAAATATGTGAAATGTTGAAAATGTGTAATAACGATGTAGTAATACCTCATACTGAGATGTATAACGTGTGTTTTTCATTATATTGTAGAGCTAACTTAGCCGACGTTGTGGCCTATTTTTGCCAGGCCTCATGCAGAAGCTGAATTACTAGCGCACAGTAGAGAAGCTAACGTGCTGAACTGACCCTGAACCACTTGTGTTAATAAAGTCTGCTTAGCTAGAATTTTCTGCAACTGTACCGACAGATAGGAGATGAGGGAATCAACTTGCAAAATAAACTATGTAGAGCAGACAAGATGTACTTTCCCAGGACTCGAACAATAGAGACACGGACTGGAGAAGAAGATGAAACATTTTCGATACCTGATGAGCCGGATGGTGAGGACATCGAATTTATAGATTTGTAAAATAAAAATTATTGGGTAGAGTCATATCGGGTGACTAATTGACCAATTAGGAACTAGGGGATGGACTGGGTAAGTTTGATATAATGTTGTGACAAAGGAGGAAATCTTCAGAACTGTTGGGAAGAAGTTAGAGGCAGATGATCGGGGAGAGACCTTTGCCAAAATTGATGCAAGACTCTGTCATTAGGCTCATGCTCTTGAGAGCCTGATGCGTTGCTGCTCTATTGATGACCTGAAGACGGACTGACTTTGTTGCTGATCCATTCTGTGGATAGGTAGCTATGACAATGTGACTGAATTAACTTTGTGCCTTTTCTTTCTAGGTACCAACTTTGCTGTTTAAAATAGTTTTTTTTTCTCTTAGATAGATGTTTTTTCAAATTCAGGTTCTAAATAGTTTTCGCATGAAGTCCCACATGCTAATGCTAATCTAGGTTAGGTGAGGTCCCTATGGGGTGACGCTGACAATGACAAATGATTGATGAACTGGTTGCTGAACTCTGCTATTAATGTTGATATATTCATCTTTGTTGGCTTATGCTGAAGCATTAGAAAGTATGGGGCATATTTATACTCCGCTTGCGCCGATTGTGCGTCAAAAAGTTTGACGCACAATCAGCGCAAATGTTGCCCCGTATTTAAACTTTGACGCCTGAGCCCGCAGACGGCAAAATTCCGCCTTGTGCGTCATTTTCTGGATGCGGCAACCCGCCCTGCGTTAATGATATGCAGGGTAGGCGTTCCCGTCCAAAAAATGACTTAAACGGCCGTGCGTCGTATTTATGGTTTCGGGCAAAAATGACGCATGGCCGGGAGAAGGAGCGAGAAAATGACGCACAGCCCGATTTGCGTCAAAATTTGACGCCTGGGCCAGGGCAGGCGTTAAAATGGGCCAAACACACCTGTATTTAATCAGAACACACAGAACAAACAGCAGAGCAGCAAAAGGGAGACATGGAGGTGATTCTTATCCAGCGTGCACGCAGACGCAGAGCCCAGCAGCAACAACAGCAGCTACAACAACACCAGCAGGGACCCCAAAGGCAGCGCAGAAGGCAGGAGAGGATATTCCGCCCAAGAACCACCCTTCAGGGCCTCAGGGAACACGACATCATACAGAGGTACCGGTTGAACTGGCAGGCCATACAGCAGCTGCTGAGAAACATTGAACAGCAGTTGGCCCCCACTTTAGTGACACCCCACACCATACCAACTGAAACAAAGCTGCTTGCCGTACTTCACATGCTGGCAAGTGGCTCTTTTCAAACAACTGGTGCCCTGGTTGGCAGAATATCACAACCATCATTCTCCGCATTTCTGCCCAAAGTACTGGGTGCCATCATTTGCCTGACACCCCGCCACATCTGCTTCCCTAACACACTGCAGAAGCAGCAGGAAACTAAACAGGGGTTCTACGCAATCAGTGGCTTCGCACACGTCCTTGGTGCAATCGACTGCACACATGTATGCCTTGTGCCACCTGCTGCAACAGAACCCCTCTAACGCAACAGGAATCACACACATTCAATCAATGTGCAGGCCATTGTCGATCACCAAGGAATGTTCACCAACATTGTGGCTAAATATCCTGGAAGTGTCCATGACTCATTCATCTTCCGTCACTGCACCATCAACCAACACTTCCAGGATGGACAGTATGGCAATGGACTACTTGTTGGTAAGTACTAAAACCTACTAATATACACACTGCACTGCAACCCTCTAGGACACTCAACACATACACCACAACAGCAACATCTAGACAGGAACACACTGAGGTCCTGACATCACTAGCCATGTTTCTTAAGTCACCATTGAACCTGTCACACATCGGAATTTACTGTACAGCATAATGTGAAGACATTAATGAGTGTGGTAGCCGAAATGTCACCTTGCAAATTGTAAGTGTCCCAATGACCTTTACATTAATACACTGCCTAAGTCTAAAGGTATGGGCTGTCCAGGGTACTTTCATATGAACGTGCTAACAACACTTATAAATGAAACTCTACATTGAACTATCTACTCACCCCAAGTGAAGACACAAGGACACCTGTATCACAAGTCACAATGTTAGGGAGGGCACACTGCACTGAAAATCCCAAAACATACTGATGACAAACTATTAGCAGACAAACACTTGCTCAGCCAAGGAAACAACACAATGCAGATGGTATAGCCTACAAGTATAGGATGTCACATTAGTACACTAAATAGTCACAGACAACACAAGACAACTACTGCCATTGAAGGTCTTTTCAATAGTGCAAGCTACATCAACATGATCCCATTCTTTTTCTCTTTCAGCTGATCAGGGGTATGGCATCCAGCCATGGATTATGACACCATTTGGCAACCCAAGTACTGCTGCAGAGCGGGCATACAGCGACGTTCATAAGAGGACATGCAGCATTGTCAAGCGGACCTTCGGCATCCTCAAGTCAAGGTTCCGCTGCCTCGACATCACTGGTGGTAGCCTACTATATTCCCCTGAGATGGTCTGTAGGATTATCCTCACAGGTGCAATATTGCACAACATTTGTTTAAAAAGGAACATTCCCCTCCTCGAACCAGACCCATACATGCCTGAAGACGAGGAAGAGGAGGATGCTGGCCTGCAACAGGAGGGGGAACAACCAAACACGGCTGCTGGAGTGCGTAGGCGCCAACACATTGTGAACAATTTCTTTTCATAATTATCACCATCACCACTTAATGAACTATTGTAAATAAACACTGATAACAAACACCACATCATGGTCTGGCTATTCATTTCTGCACACCTTTAGCTCTAAATATCAGAAGAAGAATGTTGTCTCATGGAGCATTAATGATATAACAATCAGGACACAGAAAAATACACTACAAATGTAATGCCTATCATACAACGGTCACATACACACACAATGTAAATGACTGACATCCTGTACAGTTCACCTTTGAAGGGCAATAGCTGAGGACCACACCTATTACACACATACATGTAGGAAACATGGTTCATCGCAGCAGATGGAACACAACTAAAACATCATCACTCAACTAGGGGAAAACAGGCCTCATACATCAGGCAGTTGACATGCTTTTGCTTCAGGGACAGGAATGTATTACCAGACTCTTGGCAGCAGTATTTCCAACTACTTACAATCTTTGCAATGACTATCTGTCACTAGAGTTACACATAAGCAGAACATACACAGCACAAGTGCCACACATATGACAAGCATCCAGCACATCACATCCCATCTACATGTCACCCCTTTTCTAAAAACCTTACACACCCATGCGGCTGGTCACACCCCACCTGTCTGAAGAGGTCCCTGGAATGCTGATATGTGTACCCTGAGATTCCCTCATCTACATACACACACTCACAAGAGTCATCCGGTGTGCCACACCCTTTCCTATGCCTACCATTGTCATAGTACCATCTGACTGCATGGAACTCAGCTCATATAATACACTGGCTTGGAGTTTGTAAGGCCTGGTATCACCTGTAGATTGATTCTCATGTGAAAGGTACTGTAGGCCATTTTAAAGCAAATCTCATCCGACAGGACTAGTGAGACACTGATGGAGGCCACACCAGTGATCCCCTCCATGCACACCACCCAAATTTACATGCCCCGTCCCTGCTGATGCCTCCTACAGCATAGATGTAGACATTTGGGCAATTACACCATTAAGCATTTCTACTAATGTGGCCGTGTAACACTTTATCAGGGTTCATATGTCACCTTCAAGACAACACAGGACATACACAGTGTGACATGTCAACTGTCTACTCCTCCCTCTGACCAGTTCTAGTCAGACAACTGATCATGTAATTTATGAAAGAGCTGGCTCCTGATTGACCCAGCATCCTGTCAGCCTGACTGGCACCTGTCCGTGGGTCACCCTAAAGATACCCGGTGTCCACCTATCGACCAAACTTGCTGTCCAAAACCTCTCGTACCTCAGAGGCTAATTTGTCATTTGCCTCATCAATGTATACTCAAATACATTGTATTGCATCATCTGACTGTTATTTGTATCATATTTGTGACAGTGCCCTTGAATAGATAAATCATGGCCCTTCCGTTGTCTGGGCCTCATTAATGCCTAAACTACAAAGTGTGACAGTGTACCTGGCCCATAGCGTTTGATGGTGTACGTGGCCTCCAGCAGAACCAGCAACCTCAGATAATGTCAATGAAAAGTCAACACATATGAGGACCCTGACAGTTCACACGCTGAGTAACATTGTTCAAATAATAGAGATGAGTCGTGTGTGCTGAATACCAGCCATTTACTTCTGCACATAGGCTATGATGTTTCCTGATGCATTTCCATCCACAGAGGCCAACTTGAGTACAAATGTTGCAATGACACATGCCGGATCCAGACACCTGAGACATTCTCTCACTCAGCACACCACAGTTGCACAGTTGAAAGTCTCATTACACGTCTTCAGTGACAGGGTGGGACCATCCACGTGTAGGTTACCATGTCCTCAATGACTTTTGTCACATTTTGCTACAAACGATACTCATTAGATACACGATTAGCTGCCAATAATTCATGATGAGACGTGGACGTTACAGTGACAACATACACCTTAACAGTTGATACTGGATCAACATTGGACCACACACTTGTACATGTACCATCCAATCAACAAAATGGTTGCAAGCAGCCTATCACAGTAGTGTCCCAGTTGTAACCTAGCAGGAAGAATGAAACATGCCACTAAACCAGGTAATGCATAAAGGGCCACATACATCAACAACCTATTTGCTATCATGACATAAGGAACGTTGAGATTTTGCTATTAAATCAATGCTAAATGGTATGTCAGAATTCTCCAAAGAATCAATAGGGCAAATGTCAAATGTGCAAATGGGTTTACAGATTACCAAACAGAGAATCACACTCAATTTGCTTCCATGGGCCTGCTGCCAATAGTTTAGCATTACTGCATTTGGGAAAATCTTGGATAAAGTTGCAAGTCAGGAACAGCAAACCCCAGGGTGCTGGGGGCCTAAGTCCCCCTCTGCTGCACCCCAAATATACATTTTTTATGCACATGTGAAGCACACACATGCATAAGGCGCATGTGTGCCCTACATGTCAATAGGGAAACACATTTTAGCCACATTAACTCATAATTAGGACATGGTAACCCCCAAAAAAGGTTTAGGCGACAATTGCATTACCTAATTGGCCTTTATGCAATTTGGAATAGCTTGATACATGTGCTCACAATTTTGCTAAGGAATACATCCTGGTATCTCATTCATATTTTGAAATTTGCAATCAGCAATTACCTACATATGTGCACAATTATGAGTAATATCCATTCTGGCCTATCAACTATTGCACTGTGAATACATTCTATACATCCTATAAGGGACATTTGCAATAGGTAACCCCAAAGTTTATCACTTAGCACCGTTTGGTCATGCAAAATTAAATTTCTCTTTGGACAAATGAAATACATATTTGTCATAATGCGTCATATTTTCACGCATACAGCTTGTGCGTCATAATTTTAGACGCACAGGAGTGCAAATAATGCAGAGTCCAAAATATTTTTCATAAATAGATATCATAATTCGCTGCGGCTTAATTTTCACCCCTAGAACTGTAAAATATGCTGCAAACAAATATTAATTCCCAAATATGAAACATATTTTGACTCTGCATTATCTGCACTCCTGTGCATCAAAAAATATGATGCACAACCTGTATGCGTGAAAATATGATGCATAATGGAAAAAAACGTCGGCCATGTTATGCAGGATGTGATGTAATAGGATATCCTGTTTACAGATTCTGTACAGTGGGTGTACTTTCACTTTGCAGTCTCTGATTATTCTAGACTGTGTGGCTGTGTGCAAAGTGTTGTCCTGTGTATTAGTGCTTTTGTGTCCAGAGTGCCATCTTACTTGTTGTTTTGTCATCAATATATTATTGTAGAATACTGTCTGAGTCTGTGTTGTATAAATTTGTCCAGTCCAGTGTTGTATTTATTGTTTGTGGGAGTCTGTTGTGGGTACTGTGATATAGGGGATAGTTGGGCTCTTCTATTTGTTAAGTTTTCTTTGTATTTCCTCACTCTAACTTTCCCCATTTCCCCCTTTTCTTTTTTTCTACTACTTTTTCCCCTTTTTCAGTGCTTAAATGTCTGGTAGGCCATGGCTTTCCAGGATGGGTGAGGAGGAATTGGGGGGTTTATATGGCTGGTTTGCCATTTCCTCCCACTTATGCTGGAGGCTGGGGGTAGGGTGATACAGGGGTATCACACGGAGGCCCGAAAAGTCAGGTGGGGGAAGGTGCGCCATCACTTGGTGCGTCTGTATGGGACGACAATCATAGAAAGAGGGACCGGGAGTTTTTATATGGTCCAGTGTACAATCTCCCTAATGACGTAATAAATAAAGTAGTACACTGTTCCAAACTAAAGTAGGGAAGAACTCTATTAGCCAGGAGTAAGAACCCTCAAGCATCACATTGGATGTCTGGTTTCATCATTGGGAACACTCCTCGTTAGGCCGGTATTGCAATGCCTAACGGGCTCCCAAACGGGAGCTCTTAACCGTGTTGCGGATAGATGATGAGTAGTTGATTTCAAATGCTCATGCAATTATGGAGAGACGAAAGTAAAATTGGTTATCCATCCTAGAACAATGATCATGTATTTTAATCAGAATAAATTGGATGAAGACCAAAATTAAAAACAGGGAGAGAGACAATATCTGAGTGTAATGTTCACGTGCTCTTGACACTTAGGGTAAGGGGAACAGACCTATTATGGTTCCTCTTGACACTGGGTCTACATGTTTAGCGTCTATTGGCCCACTCGGGTCCATTGACGCTTCATCAGGACCGAAAAAAATAAAGACTTCTCCAAAAGAAAAATTATATGCCCTATTGGGGAAAATTAAATAAAGCAGTCACTTACTTCAATGCTTGCTATGTCAAAAATAGGTCGCCCTACAAAAATTAAATAATAATAATAATATAAAAATAAATCGTACAGAATTATATGTAATACACACAACATTGTGAACAATGTGATTACATGCACCATTCGTGTGAGAAGTGAAAAGAGAAAAAATATCATCCTCCCCCAGGGCGACCAATAGTGTCAGGTATAGGCTCGGTTCTTGAACCCCTATCTATTTTTTGCGATCATTTTTTACAGCCTTTGGTAAAAAATTCTTCCACCTATCTACAGGATACAAAAGATGTCCTGAATTTGATTGACGCTATCAATCTGTCTGGCAATATACAGGGTATGATTACCTTGGATGTGGAAGCCCTATATGCAAATATCCCTCAAGAGGCCACTTTACAGGTGGTGGAATCTGCTCTTTTGAACGATTCCTCACCCACATTCACACCTATATCCTTTATTATGCAATGTGCGACACTGGCCCTGACAGAGAATTACTTTGAGTTTGAAGAACAGTTTTTCCATCAAATACAAGGAACATCAATGGGTAGTACATTTGCTCCCAGTCTGGCGTGTCTATACATGTTCGACTTTGAGAAGAAATATATCTTGTCATCATCCAACCCTTTCTTCAATGACATACAGTTATGGAAACGGTACATCGATGATATTTTGATTATATGGAAAGGACCTCTATCTGCAGCTGCTGACTTTACCACTTGGGTCAACTCGCTTGACCCCTTTTTGAAATTCACAGCTACAGTATCATCAACACATTTACCATTTTTGTATTTGATGATTTCAGTTAACGAGAATGGTTTTTTATCAACTAGCACATACCACAAACCTACAGATCAGAATAGCTTGTTGCTATATGAAAGCCACCATCCGAAAGCACTTAGAGATAATTTACCAGTAGGTCAGTTTTTACGTTTGAGGAGGAATTGTAGCTCTCTATTCGACTTTAATCAACATGCGGAGACCCTACAAGCTAAACTATGTGAGCGACACTATCCACCAAAGATTGTGAATTTGGCACGGAAAAGAGCCAAAAACAACCAGAGAGAATGGCTCTTAGCACCAAAAGAAAGGACCCCCCAGACACGGATTACCTGTGTCTCCACCTTCACTCCATTATCCAACTATATAAAAAAACTAATTAATAAAAGATGGTTGATTCTGGAAAGTGGAGGAATATCTATATCAAAACCACTGTTTGCTTTCAAACGAACTTCTAACATTAAAGACATGGTGGTACATACACGTCCACATCACTTACATGACAATCCAACACAAAAAAACATTGTGGGATCTTCCTCCAATTGAAGGACATTACCCTTGTGGGCATTGTAATGTATGTATATTAACTAGACGAATCCAGGCATTAGACCTTGAGCCAATCGGAAAGTGGCACTTGAAAAAATATACAAACTGTAATTCCAAGAATTGTATATACATGATCACATGTCCCTGTGGACTTCGCTATATCGGGATGACAACACGACCTGTCAAAGTACGCATTAATGAACACAGAAGCAACATCAGATGTCGCAGATTGACTACTAAATTATCTACGCACTTTGTAGAAGCCCCACATAATCCAGATGACTTGTGGTGGGTGATACTAGAAGCTCCTGTGGTTAGACCTAACGATTCCAAATTTCTATTTAGATTGGAACAACGTTGGATCTTTAAACTAGGGACATAATTCCGGGGACTGAACGACGAGATTCCTTGGACTACACTTTCATCATAATCAGTTGGTTTCTTTAATCATCTGAAGTTCCTTGACTGGCCCATGATATAATTTTTTTTTATAAAATTCCAGTTAATTTGTATTTATTGCCTTGACTACTAGTGGTGACTTATCCAATTTGGTTGTCTAATTCTATAACCAAATCAACAATTCCAGGTATTTTTAAACCTGGACAACCAGTGGTGTTTATGTGTTTAGGTAATTCATGACAATACCCATTCTGTTTGTCTATATTAATCCTTTGAATGATAAGTAATAGACTATTACCATACTGTACGCCATAAAGACTACACTACAATGTCGATTTTTCTTCAGGACGGGAGGATTGAAGTCCGTTTTCGATATCTACAGTATCGATAACGGATAGTCCTTCTTCCTTTTTTATGGCAGCCCTACACGTGCGTATAACTGACGCGTCCGAACGCGGCACCCAGTTGCTGGGACGCGGTCGGTCGGGTAGGTGCAATAGCCTACGAACTAACATCGAATCGTAAGTGCCTTGTTAACCACTTCCTATGACGGTACGATGTGGATTGCATACATTGATTTTACGGCTCCGTGCATTTTTAACGAAACGCGTTCATTGTAAACTTTGTTTCCTAACCGGTGACGAGCAACCACTGACGAGGGATTACTGACACACTATTTACTTTGTTCTAGTAGGCTGTAAACGTATAGTTTCTTTTAACCTCAAACTTCCCTTCTCTGTATTTTTGATACGATATGGATCCCTTAACATACTTAATGTGACATTATATAATGGTGGCTCTTTATGAATATAATTCCAGTATTTCAATACATTCATATTCTGGATGTCCACTGTTGTTTTTGGTTGTGATATATGTATTTTCAACTCTGATAACACAATTTTTGTTTTTATGACTACCTATACTTAGATTGTTAGTTCCAGATACTGACTAGCGATCTCTAGGAGCTTTATCCTAAAATCGGGGATGGTAAGCCCATCAAAAATATTTTTTCTCTTTTCACTTCTCACACGAATGGTGCATGTAATCACATCGTTCACAATGTTGTGTGTATTACATATAATTCTGTACGATTTATTTTTATATTATTATTATTATTTCATTTTTGTAGGGCGGCCTATTTTTGACATAGCAAGCATTGAAGTAAGTGACTGCTTTATTTAATTTTCCCCAATAGGGCCCCATCATTTTTCTTTTGGAGAAGTCTTTCTTTTTTTCGGTCCTGATGAAGCGTCAATGGACCCGAGTGGGCCAATAGACGCGAAACATGTAGACCCAGTGTCAAGAGGAACCATAATAGGTCTGTTGCCCTTACCCTAAGTGTCGAGAGCACGTGAACATTACACTCACATATTGTCTCTCTCCCTGTTTTTAATTTTGGTCTTCATACAATTTATTCTGATTAAAATACATGATCATTGTTCTAGGATGGATAACCAATTTTACTTTCGTCTCTCCATAATTGCATGAGCATTTGAAATCAACTACTCATCATCTATCCGCAACACGGTTAAGAGCTCCCGTTTGGGAGCCCGTTAGGCATTGCAATACCGGCCTAACGAGGAGTGTTCCCAATGATGAAACCAGACATCCAATGTGATGCTTGAGGGTTCTTACTCCTGGCTAATAGAGTTCTTCCCTACTTTAGTTTGGAACAGTGTACTACTTTATTTATTGCGTCTGTATGGGAGCCAACGGAATGACCATCAATTGAAGCACCGCTTGGCTGACCTGATCTCCAGGGAGCAAGATCTGCTGGACCACCTGGGAATCAGGATTGGTGGCCATGTTGGTGAGTACAGATCATGTAAATGTGCACAATTTAAAGCTGTGTAGTGACATGTGATGAATGGTACCCAATCTGCCAGATAAGTAGCTGACTGTGTGTAATACTAGGGAAACATACAGGGTAATTGATGCACTATGTGAAGGATGACAAACGCTAGCAGTCAGGCAGCGCATGTTTTCCACACATACAGGTTGCTTGTAGCAGAATGTAATGTAGTGCCGCCTTTGTGTCAGATAAGCGACACATTATTGAGGCAATCAGGACTCTACAGGTCACAATAGCCAGTGAAGTATGGATGTAGTAACATCATACCTACATATGTTGACGCTATAGCTAGACTGACATTTGAAAACCTACATGATGCTGAAAATGAGTGCTGCCTTCACATCAATGAAGTTAGCAATGTGGCCCACACGTATGGCACATGTGTGTCTGGTTAGTGTGTAGGGAAAGTGTTCACGGAAGTGCCATGCCTGTTCGTGATAAATGTGCTCCTTCACATTTTATTGATACATGCCAGATCTGAACATGAACCATATTTGTAAAGGACTCAGGTGCCCTCAGCTAACATATTAGACAGGTATTTATTGTCACTTGTGCCAAAATCTGAATAGGGATGGCAGTCCAAAGGTATGGACTAGGGTGCAAACATACATCTATGTTTGGTGCCAATCACCATTGTTTGGACACATCAATTTATGAAACTGTAACAACATGAGGTATTGCCAAAGTACCTGGCCCTCTGTACCATGTACCTAACTGTCACAAATGTGTCATGACCACATAAGCTGTTTGACAGGTCATGCAGTCCTCAAGTAACCAGCTTTTGGATGTCTCTCTTGGATGCACATAATGAGATGAATACACACCTATATTGTTGCTGCACACTAATGGAGGTGCATGTTTGCCACCACATGACAGTCCGGGCCACTGCATGTGTGTAGAAGTGTGTGTAACTGTAGCAGGAGACCCATCCTATGTAAATGTTGCACAGGAATTATTCCATGCAGTATGAGCATGTGTGAAAGTGTTTCATTACTCATGTCAGATTATCACATTGTGTTTGTATTTGAAATAGTTTGTCAGTGCACGGATTCTGAGCATATTCTTCCTTCCATGCTTTACAGGTGGACCTGCACCGTACACAGTGGGAGAGGTGGGTCGTTTTGAGGACCCCGACACCTACAGTGAGTGTTGACATGTGTGGTATGTTTTGTCTTTGCTGGTGATGTGTGATGGACTACTGTGTGTTGAACAGATTGCAAGGTTTGATGCGCTGCCCAATCATTAGTCTTGTTCCATTAGTGGGATTTCAGTTATCACTTCATTTTGAGTTGACCTATGCTTATCCATTTGTATGATCTTGGGTCTGTAGGCCATTCCTGTAGGGCCCGCTATGGGAAATGGGGTGAGTCATGTGGAATACACTAGTTACTTTAAGAGTTGCACTGGGACTCGTCTCGGACTGAGTCTGCATGTCAGACTGACATTCTCCCAGATAGCTTCTGCAAATGGCTTGTCTGAAATCTGCTGCTTCCCTATTAACCGTTGTACTGAGTACACTGTAGGTTGGATCTTCCGGGAGCATGTACTTCCACAAGTTGTACTAGAAGTGTGTGGGACTAGAGTGCAACAGCCTAGGTGTGCATGCTATTCATGATCATGGGTGTTCTTGCTCCTCTGTGTCTGTAGAAAAATATGCCTCACTGGAAGTATGTGATGTTGGCCTAGGTCAGTACATTTTGACATGTGTGGACCTTGGATAGGACAAGGTTTAGCTGACTCCAATTTGTTGATAGCCCTTCACTGGTGGTGTGTGTGTGGAGGCAAAAACATGTTGAGCTTTCTATACACTCCTGGGTGTGCATCTATTTTGGGATTGTTTGTTGTTCTTCCCCCCCCCCCCCTCAAAGACAGGCATGGGTTTCTGGATAGGGTACCTAGGACTAAAGCAACCAGTATGTTACACATACTTGTGAGTATATGAAATATGGTTTTGAACCTAGTGTACACACTCAGTTATGGCAAATGAGTTCTATACTAGCAAATCCCATTACAAATTGCAGACCTTGAAGTTTGTGATTGTTATCACATACACTGACATATGTAGTCCAGGCAATAGGCGGAGGAGGTGCAGCATGATTGTTAGCTGCAACTGTAAGTACTTTGATGACAAGTTATTGCCAGTTGTTACCCATCATGTAGATTATTGTATATGCTATGTGTGAGATGACCTTTGTATGCAGGCTTCCCATGTACTTCCTCTGAGACTTTCAATGATCTGTATGGTGATATGAGCTGTTACAAGTACAGTAAATGTATTGTCAGATTGACCACTTGTGCTATTCCACACAATGCAGTTCCTATGGTAAATAGTTGCCCTTTGTCTTCACAGATGCAAACATGAGTGCCGCACAGAGGCATGAATTTGAGAGGCAGGCCATGAGGTACCGACACATCCTGCAGGTGCAGTCGGGGTTTCGACAGATGACCCGTAAATACCAGTCGGATCGGGCCACCGGAGCATGGTGGGCTTCACCACAGGGTGGCCCAACGTTGCCCACTACAGCCACCACCACCACAACCACCGGTTCTCCCCAAGTGGCCCCAGCCACAGCGGGGACAGTTGTCCCTGCCTCTGCAGCACAACCAGGACCCAGCAGTGTGACAGCTGTAGGACAGTCCAGTGGGCTAGGCTCAACACCCACACAGAGCACCTCTGCCGGGACCCAAACAGCAGCAGCACCTCCAATCGACCCTGCGGCATTCCAGACTTTGGAACGCAAAATGGACAAATTTATGAGGAAGGTGGACAAGCTTAGCCAGGATGTGGCCTACATCAAGAAGCAGGTCAGGTCTATCAGGCGGACCCTCCGGAGGGCCAACCTCTAGGACTGATATGTTCAATGTACATAATTCCCTCCCCTCCCTCCTCTTTCCTTGTTATCATGATTAGTGGTCTTGGGGGATTAGTGTTAGGTTAGTATAGGTTGTTAGCTTAGTTAGTGTTAGGGAGGAGGGTGGGGGTCCTGATTCTTTCTACTTTTCATTATTAAGTGTGTGGGTGGGTGGGTGGGGGGTCAATGTTGGGGTTCCTGTGTATTTAAAAAATAAAGAAAAATAAAAAAAAGTTTTAAAAAAAATCAAAAACTTTACAAAAAAATATATGATTGTTTAGGATAGTATAGTATGCGTGTAGGTTAGTATGTGTTGTCCTGCATGTGTCCTGTCTCATAATGGTGGGTTGGGGGTTGATGTTTAGATCGATTCGTTATATGTGTAGAGTTAGTTAGGGACAGTTGTGGGTAATGAGTAGTCAGGTTAGATTAGTGTAGGTATGACTTTTCCCTTAGTTGCCTCTGGTGTGATTAGTTATGAATAAATATATAGATAACCCTTTGCATTATGTGTTAACTGCTACTTGATCATGGCCTTGCCATCAGTGTAGGTGATTGTTGTTCTATGACATTTGTGCCCTATGCTACAAACCAAAACAAACTGAGGTGTAAAATGGCAGAGACCCCTGTGCTACCTTGGTAAGTATCCACCATTTGTTAGAACCACCAATCGGAGTTGACATGGATCACAAAGGATTTGTGTCGATGAGTATGTTTTCTAAGTCACAAAGTGTGCCTCCAGACTTGGTATTGTGGGGACATTTTTAGGTCGGACTGCAGTGTGATATTCAGGGACATCTTTGAAGATGAGGTCTTGTTAACACTCTTGTCTTGTTGTCTTCATAACTGACATTGATCATTTGTGCTAAAATTCAGCATGATTACCTATTTGGATGTTTACTCAGAAAGGTTGATTGATGCTGTGTTTTGTAGTGTTTGCTTAGATTAGACTGCATAATTCAATGTGTTAGTAGTGCATGGTGACAACATTTATCAGCCACTATTAGTTGACTTTGATTTCTCTTGATGAAGCATTATTCTGTACAACACAGCATGATTGTGTGTGGTTTCTCCCTTCATCAGTTATTCTCCTCAGGATGGGCAGGCTATGATGCAATCCTGGCCACTGCACAGATGTATCTGACTACATGATGTCAGGACAGTTGTATTGACAAGCTACATGGTTGTCACACAGGCACATTTGTGTTATCTACTGCACAGTTGATGTGTCAAATTACACAGAGACATATTTGGTGTGCAAGTGCAATTTATTGATAGGTGCTATAGTGCAATATGTACATTGTCCATATTTGCTGAGTCCGTTCTACTGCAATCTTACATGGTGATCCTACAGAAGGGGTGTGGATAATGCTCCTGACATGCTGGGGTGATGTTACAGACAGTGCAGAGGGACAGGATTTGCTGATTAGTAGGAGAGAGACATTCACTGGCAATGCTGAAAAGTTATACAGTGGTTAGCATAACAGTCATTGAGTATAGTTGTAGTAAGACTGGCATTTGACAAAACGTAGGACCTTGGTCAAAGTAGGCCATGGTGCAGGGACTAGTGCTTCCGGGTACTCTTCCGTGTGAATGTGATCTGTTCCATGTCTTCTTCTTCTGATGTGTGTGTTGCCTGCTTTGTCCTTGTTGTTGTTGGTTGTGAAGGGGCAACACACACCTCAGTGTTAGAAGACGTGGAGTCAGACATCCCGGTCGCTGCTCCCTGTGAAGGTCTTAAGGGCAGTACTGCAGCAAGGAGGGTCTGCTGGTTTTTGAGAATAGCAGTCACATCACGATGGTAGGCAGCCAGGTCGGCCCTGAGGGAGTCATGATTGCATTCGTGCATGCAGTGGAAGGTTTGGGGTGCGAGGTGTTGTGGCAACTCCCTTTCTGCAGTGGTGAATTCCTTGACAGTTTCTTGTAGTCCTTGCAGTATGGATGTTAGGGCTTGCATAGCTGCTGCCTGATCTGCAGATGACATCATGCACGAGCACACCCCCTCAAGGCTGGCTGCCATAGTTTGCATCCCCACCCGCACCTCCTTGGCCAGCTCCCGCTGTACTCCAACTACAGTTCTTTCAAAGCTGGTGCCAGTGTCGTCAGAGTCCTCAGCTGTATTGGAGCTGGCAGGACTTGCAATTGGGGTGGTGGGTGGTTCTTCTGTGATGGCTGCTTGTTCTGTGCTCCTCCTTGTGACTGAAGGTGGGGTCTGGATGGTTTCAAGGACCTTTTGGACGGTCTCCTGGGGAATGTTTATGGGCTCGTCATCCATGTCATCAGGGAAATCTGGGACAGGCATATCAGCAGGTGATCCATCTTCCTCTGCAATGAAACAGGGTACAATTAGTGTGTCTGTGTTGTGACAATTTTGACGTGACATGCCTGCCTTTTGATGAATTCACTTTGTGATCTTGTTTGGTATTGGTATCAGCTGTCCTTCAGATGGGCATTGTTATAGGCCTATGGCCCACCTGTGTGTCACATGTATGTTATTGAGTTATCAGACTTGTCAGCCTCTTCGCCTCTAGGTGTTGCTTTATACCAAATAGAGAATAGCCACCTTTTTGTCCTACTCGACCCTCCGTGTATATCCATTCTCATGGTGAGACCTTTCACTGGCTGTGGGTGTTCTGATGGTCCTGGCAGCACAATTGACTCTCAGGACCTGCCCCAATACCTGATCGTTCACATTGACTTAAATGTAATTGACATGTAGCATATCCTATGCATGGCAATGTTATGATGTGATATGGATGTTATTGTGTGGCATTCTGTATGTAGAATCTTTATGTAGAATGTATGTCATAGGAGAAACCTGGAGACAGTAACTAAGGGAGATCTGACAGTTGAGGGGAGAGAGAAGACGTCTGTTGGCTGGGGTGTTTCATGATGTTACATCTTGAATAAAATGAAGCAGATTTGAACATAAAGAAGGCGTTACTCACATCATTTCATATTGTTAATGTGTCCTGCTGATGTTGGGTAATGTGTGTTACATTGGATTGCCCTGATAGTCGTATCAGTGTCCTATTTCCCCCTCTGACTGTGCAGGTGTATTTCAGTGACCAGTTCCATGTGTCCCCTCCTCAATGCTGTTGTCTGAGCAGTATGACTTTTGTGATGTTGCCTTGTTTGCCAGGCACGGGAAGGACCGTGACATATGCAGCATGGGTGTGTCCTTAGTGCTGTGTCACTCCTATTGTTGTTTACATTGGCTGATGTTTGTGACACCTATGGGCATTGACATTTGCGTGTACTGGGGCCTTTGTCTTGTTTCAGGAGATTGTTGCAGATGTCATCCTCACCCCCTAATTTAGATATGTATGTTCCATGGGGAGGTTACTGCCATTGGCTACTTGAGCTGCACACAGATCAGAGGTGGTAGTGTCAACTGTTGTGGCAGTTACATTGCAGTTGTCGTTTTGGCTAGAGGATTGCTAATAGGGCCCTAGTTAATGTAGGAGATATGTTGGCTGACGAGTGCCAGGATGTAAGTTTGACGTAGTGGCCTTCACTCCTATCAAGGCTTTCCCTCTGCTCCATTGTTGGCATGACAGCATGCCGCCAAAGGACTGTTGTTGGTGTAGTGTAATGTTTTGCCCCAGCTTCTGTCTGTGCAGGCCATGCCCCCCTGCGGTGCCCGTTTACCCATGCCACTCCATGTATATGATGACTTACATGCAATGTGTAGTAGGTATTTCCCCCCCTGCTTACAGTCAACATTATTGTATTTTATTTCCCCATGCGACTTACCCTGCATGTGTGTTGTCTTGTGGTAGTCTGCGCTGTCCTGTCCTTGAATCCCTGTGGCGATCTCCTCAGGGATGATGGCTGCGACCATCTCCTCCATGTGGTCCAGGGCCTCCTGGTGTGCTGGACTCCCACCTCAAGTCTGCAGTGCTTCCTTCCTGTTCCTGGCCATTTTTTCCTTTGTCCTACGTTTGCAGTCATGCCAGCGTTTCTTACACTCGGTGACTGTCCTGCGTACTTCAGCCACACTGTTGATCTTGTCAACAATTTGTTGCCATAGGGCCTCTCTCCTACTGATTGGCAACGTTGAGGTGATAAACAGTTGGTGCTGGTGTTCCGTCACCTCTTTAACCAGGATTTCCTGCTCCTCTGCACTG
This sequence comes from Pleurodeles waltl, assembly GCF_031143425.1. NCBI lineage: Eukaryota > Metazoa > Chordata > Amphibia > Caudata > Salamandridae > Pleurodeles > Pleurodeles waltl. The sequence goes on from NC_090447.1 coordinate 922,290,147, forward strand.
AAGCGACACTTTCTTTTCTTTCTGTAAATGTCCTGGTTCTTGTATGGATCGTCCTGGCTGGTTCCTGGTCTGCTGTCATCTTCCTGGGGTCTGTAGTGGCATCTGGGATCCATTTTGGCTCTCCTCTTGTGCACTTGCAGTGTTCATGTTTTTTTTTTACGCAACAGCGCATATCCGGGTTGAGGTGTTGTAAATCGACCCACAGTCATTTCTGCTGCGTTAACGTAGTTTTCCTTTACGACTTGACGCCGCGATATGCGTAAAAAATAATGACTCCCACCTGTTGATTGCGCCGCCGTGCGTCAAAGTATAAATTTGACGCCCGCAAGGCAGTACGAAATGGTGTTAGCCGGCGGTAAATTTTTTGGCGCAAAACTGCAGCGGCGCAGTTTTGCGTCAAAAAGTATAAATATAGCCCTATGTTTTCTTAAATTCTGATTAGATTATGTAATTGGTGGTCATTAATGAATTAATTTTGAGTTGACTAAATAAAGTTTGAATTAACCTAATGGATTAGTATTGTAACTGATAGGGAAATAAATATTGTTGAAACATATATTGAGTCGTGGTTATTCATGAATTGTTGATGTTTGCTTCATGGTTATTGATTTGTATATTGATTATTGATGAACATTGGTTACTACATAGCTAGGATACTCAATGCGAATCAAAAGGTTCATCGGTTTATACGCATCCCCTTGTAAGTTTACTTACTAAGGACCAGGTGCGCTAGCAGTTTTTGGTAGCAGCTTGATGGTTTGTTTCCTTGGAGAACTAGTTATGTGGTGACTGATGGTTATAGTGGTAGTTTAACCTCTTCTGTGCCTTGGACGAGATGATCTCGTCCAAGGCTACAGTTCCCCTGTGCCTTGGACGAGATCATCTCGTCCATGGCACAGGGGAACTTGGGGGCGCGATAGCGCGCCCCCCGTGCACCCCCCTTCCCCCCCCAAGTCGGGGATGGAAGGGGAAGACCTTCCCCTTCCACCACCGACCCCCCCACCCCCCCCTGTGACGTCAGCGCGCGCGCGCGCGCTGATGTGTCACAGGGGCCTCCCTCGTCGCGCTGGAAGCTCTGCTTCCAGCGCGATTGAAAAAGAAATGCAAAAGCATTTCTTTTTCAATCACTTGGGAGGCCCGGAGGGGCTTCAAAGGGAAGGAAAAGTATTTCCTTCCCTTTGAAGTCCCTCCGAGGGTTTCAAAAGCCGGATTGCTTGCAATCCGGCTTTTGAAACCCCACTAGACACCAGGGATTTTTTTTTTTTTCTTTGAAATTGACAAAAGGGAGCGACCCCTTGGGCAAGGGTCGCTCCCAGGGGGGGCATTTTTTTTAAAAGGCCTTTTCTGCCCCCCCTGGGGGCAGAAACCTCTAGGCACCAGGGACCATTTTTTTTTTTTGTTTCATTTTTTTTTATTGAGGTAGGGAGCGACCCCTTAGGCAAGGGTCGTTCCCCTTGGGGGAAAATTATATTTTGGCCATTTCTGCCCCCCTTGGGGGCAGATTGGCCTATTTTGATGAGGCCAATCTGCCCCCAAGGGGGGTAGAAACCACTAGACACCAGGGATTTTTTTATTTTTTTTATTGTTATTGACAAAAGGGAGCGACCCCTTGGGCAAGGGTCGCTCCCAGGGGGGCATATTTTCGGGAAGGCCTTTTCTGCCCCCCCTGGGGGCAGATTGGCCTACTATTAGGCCGATCTGCCCCCAGGGGGGGCAGAAACCTCTAGGCACCAGGGACCTTTTTTTTATTTTTTTTTCATTTTTTTTTTTTTTGGTGGGGAGCGACCCCTTAGGCAAGGGTCGCTCCCAATGGGGGAAAATTATATTTTGCCCATTTCTGCCCCCCTTGGGGGCAGATTGGCCTATTTTGATGAGGCCAATCTGCCCCCAAGGGGGGTAGAAACCACTAGACACCAGGGAGTTTTTTCTTTGCGTGAATTTCACGCAAAGGGAGCGACCACTTAGGCAAGGGTCGCTCCCTGGGGGGGAGGGGAATTTATTTTAGGCCATTTCTGCCCCCTCTGGGGGCAGATCGGCCTATTATTAGGCCGATCTGCCCCCAGGGGGGGAAGAAACCTCTAGGCGCCAGGGCAAAAAAATTTTTTGTGTTTTTTTTTTTGTTCTTTTTTTTTTTTTAGAGATGGGGAGCGACACATCAGGCAAGGGTCGCTCCCCTGGGGGGCAAATTGTATTTAGACCATTTCTGCCCCCCTGGGGGCAGATTGGCCGATTTTAGGTCAATCTGCCCCCAAGGGGGCAGAAACCACTAGGCACCGGGGATTTGTTTTTTGGCGCCAATGTCACGCAGGGGGAGCGACCCCGTAGGCAAGGGTCGCTCCCGGGGGGGGGTGGGGGTTGGGGGGCAAATTTATTTTAGGCCATTTCTGCCCCCCCGGGGGACAGATCGGCCTATTATTAGGCAGAACTGCCCCCGGGGGGGGGCAGAACACTCTAGGCGCCAGGGCAATTTTATTTTTGTGTTTTTTTTTTTTGTTGTTTCTTTTTTTAGAGATGGGGAGCGACCCATCAGGCAAGGGTCGCTCCCCTGGGGGGGCAAATTGTATTTAGACCATTTCTGCCCCCCTGGGGGCAGATTGGCCAATTTTAGGTCAATCTGCCCCCAAGGGGGCAGAAACCACTAGGCACCGGGGATTTGTTTTTTGGCGCCAATGTCACGCAGGGGGAGCGACCCCGTAGGCAAGGGTCGCTCCCGGGGGGGGGTGGGTGTTGGGGGGGCAAATTTATTTTAGGCCATTTCTGCCCCCCCGGGGGGCAGATCGGCCTAGTATTAGGCCGATCTGCCCCCAGGGGGGGGGGGGCAGAAACCTCTAGGCGCCAGGGGAATTTTTCTTTTTTTTCTTTTTTTTTTCCTTTGTTTTTTTTTTTTAGAGATGGGGAGCGACCCATCAGGCAAAAGTCGCTCCCCTGGGGGACAAATTGTATTTAGGCCATTTCTGCCCCCCTTGGGGGCAGATTGGCTGAGTTTAGGTCAACCTGCCCCCAAGGGGGCAGAAACCACTAGGCACCGGGGATTTCTTTTTTGGTGGCAATGTCACGCAGGGGGAGCAAGGGCAAGGGTCAAGGGTCGCTCCCGGCGGGGGAGGGTGGGGGTTGGGGGGGCAAATTTATTTTAGGGCATTTCTGCCCCCCCCCCCTGGGTCCGGCTGAGCTACAGGCCAAACACCACAGGTAGGCACCTTGCAAAAAACACCTCTGTTTTCTGTGAAAAAATATGTTGTGTCCACGTTGTGTTTTGGGCCATTTCCTTTTGTGGGCGCTAGGCCTACCCACAGAAGTGATGTACCATTTTTATAGAGAGACTTAGGGGAACGCTGGGTGGAAGGAAATTTGTGGCTCCTCTCAGATTCCAGAACTTTCTGTCACCGAAATGAGAGGAAAAAGTGTTTTTTGGGCCAAATTTTGATGTTTGCAAAGGATTCTGGGTAACATAACCTGGTCAGAGCCCCGCAAGTCACCCCATCTTGGATTCCCCTGGGTTTCTAGTTTCCAAAAATGCACTGGTTTGCTAGGTTTCCTCAGGTGTCGGCTGAGCTACAGGCCAAAATCCACAGGTAGGCACTGCTTTTTATAAAAAAATGTGATGTGTCCACGTTGTGTTTTGGGCCCTTTCCTTTCGTGGGCGCTAGTTCTACCCACACAAGTGAGGTATCATTTTTATCGGGAGACTTGGGGGAACGCTAAGTAGAAGGAAATTTGTGGCTCCTCTCAGATTCCAGAACTTTCTGCCACAGAAATGTCAGTAACATGTGTATTTTTAGCCAAATTTTAGGGTTTGCAAAGGATTCTGGGTAACAGAACCTGGTCCGAGCCCCGCAAGTCACCCCTCCTTGGATTCCCCTAGGTCTCTAGTTTTCAGAAATGCACAGGTTTGGTAGGTTTCCCTAGGTGCCGGCTGAGCTAGAGGCCAAAATCTACAGGTAGGCACTTCGCAAAAAACACCTCTGTTTTTTTCCAAAATTTAGGATGTGTCCACGTTGCGCTTTGGGGTGTTTCCTGTCGCCGGCGCTAGGCCTACCCACGCAAGTGAGGTATCATTTTTATCGGGAGACTTGGGGGAACGCTGGGTGGAAGGAAATTTGTAGCTCCTCTCAGATTCCAGAACTTTCTGCCACAGAAATGTGAGGGACATGTGTTTTTTTAGCCAAATTTTGAGGTTTGCAAAGGATTCTGGGTAACAGAACCTGGTCCGAGCCCCGCAAGTCACCCCTCCTTGGATTCCCCTAGGTCTCTAGTTTTCAGAAATGCACAGGTTTGGTAGGTTTCCCTAGGTGCCGGCTGAGCTAGAGGCCAAAATCTACAGGTAGGCACTTCGCAAAAAACACCTCTGTTTTTTTCCAAAATTTAGGATGTGTCCACGTTGCGCTTTGGGGTGTTTCCTGTCGCCGGCGCTAGGCCTACCCACGCAAGTGAGGTATCATTTTTATCGAGAGACTTGGGGGAACGCTGGGTAGAAGGAAATTGTAGCTCCTCTCAGATTCCAGAACTTTCTGCCACAGAAATGTGAGGGACATGTGTTTTTTTAGCCAAATTTTGAGGTTTGCAAAGGATTCTGGGTAACAGAACCTGGTCCGAGCCACACAAGTCACCCCTCCTTGGATTCCCCTAGGTCTCTAGTTTTCAGAAATGTACAGGTTTGGTAGGTTTCCCTAGGTGGCGGCTGAGCTAGAGGCCAAAATCTCCAGGTAGTCACTTTGCTAAAAACAGCTCTGTTTTCTGTGATGTGTCCACGTTGTGTTTTGGGGCATATCCTGTCGCGGGCGCTAGGCCTACCCACACAAGTGAGGTATCATTTTTATCGGGAGACGTGGGGGAACGCTGGGTGGAAGGAAATTTGTGGCTCCTCTCAGATTCCAGAACTTTCTACCACAGAAATGTGAGGAACATGTGTTTTTTTAGCAAAATTTTGAGGTTTGCAAAGGATTCTGGGTAACAGAACCTGGTCCGAGCCACACAAGTCACCCCTCCTTGGATTCCCCTAGGTCTCTAGTTTTCAGAAATGCACAGGTTTGGTAGGTTTCCCTAGGTGGCGGCTGAGCTAGAGGCCAAAATCTACAGGTAGTCACTTTGCTAAAAACAGCTCTGTTTTCTGTGATATGTCCACGTTGTGTTTTGGGGCATATCCTGTCGCGGGCGCTAGGCCTACCCACACAAGTGAGGTATCATTTTTATCGGGAGACGTGGGGGAACGCTGGGTGGAAGGAAATTTGTGGCTCCTCTCAGATTCCAGAACTTTCTGCCACAGAAATGTGAGGAACATGTGTTTTTTTAGCCAAATTTTGAGGTTTGCAAAGGATTCTGGGTAACAGAACCTGGTCCGAGCCACACAAGTCACCCCTCCTTGGATTCCCCTAGGTCTCTAGTTTTCAGAAATGCACAGGTTTGGTAGGTTTCCCTAGGTGCCGGCTGAGCTAGAGGCCAAAATCTACAGGTAGTCACTTTGCTAAAAACAGCTCTGTTTTCTGTGATGTGTCCACGTTGTGTTTTGGGACATATCCTGTCGCGGGCGCTAGGCCTACCCACACAAGTGAGGTATCATTTTTATCGGGAGACGTGGGGGAACGCTGGGTGGAAGGAAATTTGTGGCTCCTCTCAGATTCCAGAACTTTCTACCACAGAAATGTGAGGAACATGTGTTTTTTTAGCCAAATTTTGAGGTTTGCAAAGGATTCTGGGTAACAGAACCTGGTCCGAGCCACACAAGTCACCCCTCCTTGGATTCCCCTAGGTTTCTAGTTTTCAGAAATGCACAGGTTTGGTCGGTTTCCCTAAGTGGCGGCTGAGCTAGAGGCCAAAATCTACAGGTAGTCACTTTGCTAAAAACAGCTCTGTTTTCTGTGATATGTCCACGTTGTGTTTTGGGGCATATCCTGTCGCGGGCGCTAGGCCTACCCACACAAATGAGGTATCATTTTTATCGGGAGACGTGGGGGAACGCTGGGTGGAAGGAAATTTGTGGCTCCTCTCAGATTCCAGAACTTTCTGCCACAGAAATGTGAGGAACATGTGTTTTTTTAGCCAAATTTTGAGGTTTGCAAAGGATTCCGGGTAACAGAACCTGGTCCGAGCCCCGCAAGTCACCCCTCCTTGGATTCCCCTAGGTCTCTAGTTTTCAGAAATGCACAGGTTTGGTAAGTTTCCCTTGGTGGCGGCTGAGCTAGAGGCCAAAATCTACAGGTAGTCACTTTGCTAAAAACAGCTCTGTTTTCTGTGATATGTCCACGTTGTGTTTAGGGGCATATCCTGTCGCGGGCGCTAGGCCTACCCACACAAGTGAGGTATCATTTTTATCGGGAGACGTGGGGGAACGCTGGGTGGAAGGAAATTTGTGGCTCCTCTCAGATTCCAGAACTTTCTGCCACAGAAATGTGAGGAACATGTGTTTTTTTAGCCAAATTTTGAGGTTTGCAAAGGATTCTGGGTAACAGAACCTGGTCCGAGCCACACAAGTCACCCCTTCTTGGATTCCCCTAGGTCTCTAGTTTTCAGAAATGCACAGGTTTGGTAGGTTTCCCTAGGTGCCGGCTGAGCTAGAGGCCAAAATCTACAGGTAGTCACTTTGCTAAAAACAGCTCTGTTTTCTGTGATGTGTCCACGTTGTGTTTTGGGACATATCCTGTCGCGGGCGCTATGCCTACCCACACAAGTGAGGTATCATTTCCATCGGGAGACGTGGGGGAACGCTGGGTGGAAGGAAATTTGTGGCTCCTCTCAGATTCCAGAACTTTCTACCACAGAAATGTGAGGAACATGTGTTTTTTTAGCAAAATTTTGAGGTTTGCAAAGGATTCTGGGTAACAGAACCTGGTCCGAGCCACACAAGTCACCCCTCCTTGGATTCCCCTAGGTCTCTAGTTTTCAGAAATGCACAGGTTTGGTCGGTTTCCCTAAGTGGCGGCTGAGCTAGAGGCCAAAATCTACAGGTAGTCACTGTGCTAAAAACAGCTCTGTTTTCTGTGATATGTCCACGTTGTGTTTTGGGGCATATCCTGTCGCGGGCGCTAGGCCTACCCACACAAGTGAGGTATCATTTTTATCGGGAGACGTGGGGGAACGCTGGGTGGAAGGAAATTTGTGGCTCCTCTCAGATTCCAGAACTTTCTGCCACAGAAATGTGAGGAACATGTGTTTTTTTAGCCAAATTTTGAGGTTTGCAAAGGATTCCGGGTAACAGAACCTGGTCCGAGCCCCGCAAGTCACCCCTCCTTGGATTCCCCTAGGTCTCTAGTTTTCAGAAATGCACAGGTTTGGTAGGTTTCCCTTGGTGGCGGCTGAGCTAGAGGCCAAAATCTACAGGTAGTCATTTTGCTAAAAACAGCTCTGTTTTCTGTGATATGTCCACGTTGTGTTTTGGGGCATATCCTGTCGCGGGCGCTAGGCCTACCCACACAAGTGAGGTACCATTTTTATCGAGAGACTTGGGGAACGCTGGGTGGAAGGACATTTGTGGCTCCTCTCTGATTCCAGAACTTTCTGTCACCAAAATGCAAGGAAAAAGTGTTTTTTTAGCCAAATTTTGAGGTTTGCAAAGGATTCTGGGTAGCAGAACCTGGTGAGAGCCCCACAAGTCACACCATCTTGGATTTCCCAAGGTGTCTAGTTTTCAAAAATGCTCAGGTTTGGGAGGTTTCCCTAGCTGCCGGATGAGCTAGAGGCCAAAATCTACAGCTAAGCACTTTGCAAGAAACAGGTCAGATTTCAATGCAAAAATGTGATGTGTCCATGTTGCGTTTCCTGACGCGAGCATTAGGCCTACCCACACAAGTGAGGTACCATTTTTATCAGGAGACTTGGGGGAACACAGAATACCAAAAACAAGTGTTATTGCCCCTTGTCTTACTCTAAATGTTTTCTTTCCAAATGTATGACAGTGTGTAAAAAAGACATCCAATTGAGAAATGCCCTGTTATTCACATGGTACTATGGGCACCCCGTAATTCAGAGATGTGCTTCTCAACACCTTATCTTGTGCCCATTTTGGAAATACAAAGGTTTTCTTGATACCTATTTCTTACTTTTTATATTTAACCAAATAATTGTTGTATGCCCGGTATACAATGAAAACCCGTTGCAAGGTGCAGCTCCTTTATTGGCTATGGGTACCTAAAGATCTTGATGAACCTATAAGCCCTATATATCCCCACAACCATATGAGTCTAGCAGACGTAACAGTATATTGCTTTTGAAAATATGACATTGCAGGGAAAAGTTACAGACTAAAATGGGGCGAAAAATGGCAGTTTTTTCACCTCAATTTCAATCTTTTTATATTTCAACTGTTATTTTCTGTAGGAAACCCTTGTAGGACCTACATAAATTACCATTTGCTGAATTCAGAATTTTGTCTACTTTTCTGAAATGTTAAGCTTTCTGGGATCCAGCAATGGTTTCACACCCATTTCTGTCACTAACTGGAAGGAGGCTCAAACCACACAAAATATTAAAAATGGGGTATGTCCCAGTAAAATGCCAAAATTGTGTTGAAAAAGTGGGTTTTCTGATTCAAGGCTATCTGTTCCTGAAAGCTGGGAAGTTGATGATTTTAGGACTACAAACCATCTGTTGATGCCATTTTCAGAGAAAATCCACAAGCCTTCTTCTGCAGCCCTTTTATCCCCTTGTTTTGAAAAAAACAAACATTTTGCTGTATTTTGGCTAATTTCTTGCTCTCCTTCAGGGGAACCCACAACCATGGGTACCCCTAGAATCCTGAAGATGTTGGAAAACGAGGATGCAAATTTGGTGTGGATAGCTTATGTGGACAAAAGGTTATGAGGGTCTAAGGGCGAACTGCCCCAAATAGCCAAAAACAAGGCTTGGCATAGGAGGGTAAAAGGCCTGGCAGCGAAGGGGTTAAGAGGGGCAGCAATGGAGCCATAGTTCTTAATGAACCTCCTGTAATAGCTGAGGAGGCTCTAACCTGGGTCCGTGTAGTAGGGGGAGCCCAGTCTATAAAGGTCTGAATCTTAACCTGTAGTGGTTCAATCTGTTCTCCACCTACCAGGTGGCCCAGATAAACCACTTTCCCCTACCCTACCTGGCACTTTGAAGCCTTGATAGTTAGGCCTGCCTTTAGCAGGGCCTCCAAAACTTTCCAGAGGTGGACCAGGTGGTCATCCTAGGTGGAGCTAAATACAGCAATATCATCTAAGTATGCTGCACTGAAAGCTTCTGAACCTTGGAGGACTGTATTTCCCAGCCTCTAAAAAGTGGCAGGTGCATTTTTTCAAACCAAAGGGCATAACCGTGAATTGATAATGCCATCCTATGGTAGAAAATGCAGTTTTTGGTTTTGTATCCTCTGCAAATTTCTTCTGCCAATACCCTGCAGTCAAATCACAGGTGCTTAGATCCTTGGCAGATGCCAGTGTATCTATCAACTCATCTGTCCTGGATATAGGGTGAGCATCAGTTTTGGTTACAGTATTGAGACCCCTATAGTACACACAAAACCGCATTTCTCTCCTTCCTTCTTTGCTATGCGGTTTGGGGACAAGCACCACTGGGCCTGGCCCAGGGGCTATCTGAAGCCTCAATAACTCCTAGATCCAACATTTTCTGAACCTCTGTTTTAATGCAATCTCTAACATGGTCAGGCTGCCTGTAAATTTTACTTTTGACAGGTAAACTGTCTCCAGCATCAATTGTATGTTTACACCAGGTAGATGTACCAGGTATGAGAGAGAAGAGGTCAGAAAACTGTCCTAGGAGATTTTTGCCGTTTTTCTTTTGCTCAGTAGTAAGGCAGTTTGTCAGAACCACTCCTTCCACTAAGCCATCAGCTTCAGTGTTGGAGAAGAGGTCAGGGAGAGGGTCACTATCTATCTCCTGCCGCTCATCTGTGGCCATGATCAGGGTTAAGTCAGCCCTGTCATAGTAATGTTTCAGGCGATTGACATGAAACACCCTAAGGGGGCTTCTGGCAGTGCCCAGGTCCACCAGGTAGGTGACCTCACGTTTCTTTTCAACAATGAGATGGGGTTGATTCCATTGGTCCTGGAGTACTCTTGGTACCACAGGATTCACCTACACCTTCTGTCCTCGGTGGTACCCTGTCAGGACAGCCTTCCGGTCATGCCATTGCACTTGGAGCTCCTGGCTGGCCTGAAGGTTTTTAGTGGCCTTTTTCATGTACTCATCCATTCTAGATCTTAGGCCAAGTACATTGTCCACAATTTCTTGCTTTGGAGGTTTTAAAGGTTGTTCCCAACCCTCCTTAACAAGAGCAAAGGGACCCCTAACAGGGCTACCAAATAGGAGTTCAAAGGGGCTGTAGCCCACTCCTTTTTGGGGTACCTCCCTGTAGGCGAAAAGGAGGAATGATAAGAGGACATTCCATCTCTTTCTGAGTTTCTCAGAGAGTCCAATGATCATGCCTTTGAGAGTTTTATTAAACCTCTCAATCAATCCATTTGTTTGTGGATGCTAAGGGGTGGTACTTGTAGGTAACACCTCACTCCTTCCACATTGCCTTGAGCTATGCAGACATGAAGTTACTACCTCTGTCTGATACAACTTCTTTAGGGAAACCCACCCTGGAAAAGATTCCCAGGAGGGCCTTAGCCACTGCATGTGCTGTAGTGGTCCTTAAGGGGATAGCTTCTGGATACCTTGTGGCATGGTCCACCACCACAAGGATGAATCTAGTGCCAGAAGCTGTTGGTGGGTCAAGGGGGCCAACAATATCAACCCCTACCCTTTCAAACGGCACCCCAACCACTGGGAATAGGATCAAGGGGGCCTTTGGGGTGCCACCAGTCTTGCCACTGGCTTGGCAGGTGACACAGGAGTCTTTGACATAAGGGGCCAGTGAAAATGTGGAAAAAGTCTGTCCCATGTTTTACTCTGGCCTAAATGCCCAGCCAAGGGAATGTCATGAGCTAGAGCTAGGAGGAGTTCCCTGTACTGAAGGGGGATGGCCAGTCTCCTGTTGGTACCAGGTTTAGGGTCTCTTGCTTCAGTATAGAGGAGATTATTCTCCCAGTAAACTCTGTGGCTGTCATTGACATCCCCATTCTGCTGTTTGACAGCTTGCTGACTGAGACCCTCCAGTGTGGGACAGGTTTGCTGTGCCACACTCAGCTCTTCCCTGGCAGCGACCCCTGCACCCAAAAGCTCAGCTGTATCAGCTTCCAGCTCCTCTGGTGTAGGTACTGCACAGGGAGAGGATTCCTCTTCCTTAAAAGGGACATCATCTGTGGAGGGAGGGATAGTGAACAAGGGTTTGACCTTCTTACCCCTAGGATTTGGAGCACTTGGTCCATTATTCCAGGATCAGAGTTTCCCTGTCCACTTTGCTTCTTGACCTGAGCCCTAGTAAGAGCAAAGATATGCCCTGGAATGCCCAGCATTGCTGCATGGGCCTCCAACTCCACCTCAGCCCAAGCTGAAGTCTCCAAATCATTGTCTGGCAGACATTCTACAGGTAAGTCAGTGGCTACCACAACATTATTTGGACCAGTAACCCCACCCCCTTTTGAGATTCACAGCAGCCATGGGGTGTCTAACAGCGTTGCTATGGGAGTCTGTCACTTGGAACTGATGACCAAGTAGGTGCTTCTCAGGGGCAACCAGTTTCTCCATCACCATTGTGACACTGGCACCTGTGTCCCTGTAGGTCTCAACCTGAACACCATTATTCAGGGGTAGTTTTTTGCACTTTTCCATATTAAGGGGACAGGCACATAAGGTGGCAAGGTCAATGCCACCATCAGAGATTAAAACAGCCTCAGTGTTTTCCCTAACTAGACCAACCCCAACTACATTACCAATGGTGAGCCAAGCTACACCCTTTAACTGGCTATTAGTAGTGCTCTTCCCACAACCACTGCTATTGCTAGGGCCACTAGTGGAAGCAGTAGGGGTTGTGGTGGTGGGAGGTTTGGTGTTTGTTTTGGAAAAGTGTGGTCACTTGCCCAATGACCTTTGGCTTTAAAGAGATAACACCATTGCTTTTTCTGATTGGGAGAAGAGGATTTGGACCCACCACCCCCAGAGGATTTTTGTGGGCCTGAGAAGACTCAGAAGATTTTTTATCTTTGTCCCCACCCTTGTCATGTGACTCACCATCCTTCTTCTTCCTGTCCTTGTCACCCCCTGTATGAACTTTTCTGTTCACCCTTTTCTGTTCACCCATTTGCCTGCGTTATTTCCCAGTTCTTGGGGAGAGGTCAGATCTGAGACCACAAGATACTGATGCAACAAGTCAGAAACGTTATTATTCAATATATTCTCACTCAGAATTAAGTAATACAGGCTTTCATAGTCAGTCACCTTACTGCCATTTCACCAACCTTCTAGGGCCTTCACTGAACAGTGTACAAAGTCTGTCCAATCCTGTGATTACTCCTTTCTGGTCTCTCTGAACTTTATCCTGCATTGTTCAGTGGTTAAGCCCAGTCCACCTAAGAGTGGACTTTTAAGTATGTGGTAGTTCTCTGCATCATCCTCTCTGATAATAAGGAGTCTGTCTCTCCCAGTGCCAGAGAAGGATAGCCACAGGATAGCAGCCCACTGTACACGAGGGACCCTTTGAACTTTACAGGCTCTCTCAAGTGCAGCAAACCACTTGTATATGTCATCTCCATCTTTGTAAGGAGGGCCTTTATGCAGATTCCTAGAGTCAAATGAGGGTTCCCTAACATTTGCATTTCTGAAACTGCTGCTGCCGCCATGGGAACTAACCCCAATCCCTGCCTTTCCTTTTCCACAGCCAGGGATTCCCTATCTAAGGCCAACTGTTGCTGCTGTAGCCTCAGTCTGGCCTCCTCTAACCTCAGCATTCTGAGTTCCCTATCTAGTGACTGATCCTCAGGGTTAGAATTGTGGGATACTTCTGAGACATACGTAAAATGGGAATGTGCATAGGCTGATCTTTCTCTAATTGGAGTCACTCTAGTGACCTGGCCACTAGGGGTGAAGGGGGCCCTACTAGTGTAGGAACTTTTCCTAATCCTAGTTATACTAGGTGGCCTGTTAACAGAAAGATAAGTGGATGGACTCTCCCCAAGATTATGAGTGTGCTCTCTGAGCCTGCCTGGTTGGAATCTTAATCTACCCCCCCCTCCCCCCCTTTTTCTAATATGGACCAGTGCGGAGTCCCTGGTCGTCTTGGAGGAGAAGATTTAAGAGGAACTCCTTATTGGGATTCACCCAATCACTAAACTTCTTTCCATACAGAGACCCCTCAAACATATACAGTTTAGGTTCTCAAAGGTAGTTTTTACAACTCTAGGGGTCGCTTCTACAGAAGACATATTGAAAGAGAAAAAGTTTAGGAAAGTGAGTAAAAAGTTAACAGACTAACAGAGCTAACTTTTTAGAGAAAAGAAGAAAGCTTTTCAAAAAACTTTTGCAGTTAAAGGAACTTTTTAGAAAGTTAGAAATTACTTCTAGGCATATATTATATATGCTCTAAGTATTGGAGCAAGTTTTTCTTGTGAAAAGCAAAAGTGACAAAGTGGTAAAGCAATTGAAAGTACTTATCCCACCGCTGCACCACCAATGTTGGAGGCTGGCCTGGTTTGTAGTGGGTACCTTGGGTACTTACACCTTACCAGGTTCAGTTAGCCCTTATTAATTAAATATATTAGTGTTCTAGCAGCTTATGCTGATAGAGGTAGCTATAGCAGAAAAGCTTAGGCTGAACTAGGAGACATGCAAAGCTCATGCAATACCACTTATAGTTACACAGTACTCATACACAAGTAAAGACAATACTCAGTGTTACCAAGAATAAAGGTAGTTTATTTGGGTGACAAAAGGCCAAAAATACCTTAGAGGCAACACTCCTTCTGGAGGTAAGTATTATACACAATATATACACTAGATATCAAACTAAGGTAACTAATTAGATACAGGATAGTGCAAACAATAGGAAATGCTATAGAATGCAATGGGAGAAAATAGGGGCAACACAAACCATATACTAAGAAAGTGGAATGCGAATTCCAAATTCCCCCCTAGACAAGTGTAGTGTGTAGAGAATTGCTGGGAGAGTAAGAATACAGCAAAGGTAAATAAAATACCCCACCCCAGAGCCCAGAAAAGCAGGAGTAAAGTACTGCAAGTTTCCTTAGGACACACTACAAGTCGTGATTAGAGTTATTGCAAGAACCAAGCAAGACAGCAAACAACTAATGGTGGATTCCTGGACCTGAAGCCCTGCAAAGGAAGGACACCAAGTCCAGAAGTCGAAAGAAGTTCCAGGAAGGACAGGAGCCCCTGCCAACCCAGAAGAGGGTGCAAAAGAAGAGTCGCCGGTTGGACGAAGACTTCAAAAATGCACTCAAGGAAGGTGTCAGTGGGTTCCTGCATGATGCACTGGAAGTCCCACTAAGAGAAGTTGGATGCAGGTGAGTTTTGGTGCTGGATTCCTCCAACAAGCCTTGGTTCCTGCAAAGTGGCGTTTTGTGTCAAGTTGGTGCTACCTGGACCCAGGAGGGATCTGGGGCCTCCACTCTGTGTGAGGAGGAAGGGGGGGCTCTTGGCACTTTAGAGAGCCCTCAGGACACCAGATTGCACCCACGGGAGTCCCAGGACAAAGGAGGTGCAAAATGCGGCACTGCAAAGGAAGGTCCCACGCCGCCGGAGATCAACTCAGAGATTTGAGCATCACAGGATAGAGTGCTGGGGACCTAGGCCAGGCTGTGCATGAAGGAATTTTGCAAATAGGGCACAGAGGCCTCAGGAGGTGAAGAAGACGCGTGCACAGGGGTTCTGTCGTTCTTGGGGAAGGCAAGGTCTTACCTTCTCCAAATTGGGACAGCAGGACTTCAGGACAGTCTGTGTTGATGAGGTCTACCCTCTGTGTTCCAAGGAGCAGGCTCGTCTCCCGGAGAGGAGTCCAAGAGAACAGGTCATCAACTTAAAAGGTGCCTGCTTTAGCAGGGGAGTGACTCCATCACTCCACAGGAGATTTCTTCGGTCGTTCTGGTGCAGGGTGAAGACAGGGAGTCCTCAGAGCGTATACGCCATGGAAACCGTTGCAGTTGCTGGCTGGCACTGAAGTTGCAGAGGAAAAGTAGCCCTTCTGAATACTTTGTTGCTGTTACAGCAGTTCTTGGAGCAGTCTGCTGTTGATCTGAGGTCAGAGGATGAAGTAGTAGTTGCAGAGGATTCCTGCTGGAAACTTGCAAATAGAATCTGAAGAAAACCCACAGGAGAGACTCTAAATAGCCCTGAGAGGGGGATTGGCTACCTTATCAGGTATGGACCTATCAGGAGGGGTCTCTGACATCAACTGTTGGCACTGGCCACTCAGAGGCCTCCAGAGTGTCCCTACAACTTCAAAGCAAGATGTCTGAAGTCTGGGACACACTGGAGGAGCTCTGGGCACCACCCCTAGGGTGGTGATGGACAGGGGAGTGGTCAATCCCCTTTCCTTTGTCCAGTTTCACGCCAGAGCAGGGCTTGGGGTCCCTGAACCGGTGTAGACTGGCTTATTTAAGGACCGCACCGTCTCTGCCCTTCAAAGCACTTCCAGAGGCTGTGGGAGGCTACCCCTCCCCAGCCCGTAACACCTATTTCCAAAGGGAGAGGGTGTAACACCCTGTTCCCAAAGCAAATGTTTTGTTCTGCCTTCCTGAGACTGAGCTGCTCATACCCCAGGAGGGCAGAACCCTGTCTGTGAGGTAGCAGCAGCTGTAGCTGCATTGCAAGCCTCAGAGAGCTGGTTTGGCAGTACTGGGGGTCCATGGTGGAGCCTCCAGGATGCATGGAATTGGCTCCCCAATACAAGATATGGAATGGGGGACAATTCCATGATCTTAGACACCTTACATGGCCATATTCTGAGTTACCAATGTGAAGCTACATATAGGTATTGACCTACATGTAGTGCACATGTGTAATGGCATCCCCACACTCACAAAGTCCCAGGAATCGGCCCTGACCTATGTGGGGTCACCTTTCTAGTACAAGGGTGCCTTCACACATAGTAACTTTGCACCTAGCCTTCATTAAACGAAGGTTAGACATATAGGTGACTTATAAGTTACTTAAGTGCAGTGAAAATGGCTGTGAAATAATGGGCCATATTTATACTTTTTGACGCAAAACTGCGCCAATGCAGTTTTGCGTCAAAAAAATTAGCGCCGTCTAACGCCATTTTGAAGCGCCGTGCGGGCGTCAAATTTATACTTTGACGTACGGCGGCGCAACCAACAGGTGGGAGTCATTATTTCGTGATGCACACAGCGTCGGTCTGTCGTAAAGGAAACCAACGTAAAGGCGAGGCACATCACTGTGGGTCGATTTACGACAGCGCAATTCGGAAAGCGCTGGTTTTCTTCACGCTATTGCGTTAAATTTTTGCGCGAAAACTGCCCTGTCAGCAGAGGAGACCCAAAATGGATCCCAGATGCCACAACAGACCCCAGGAGGATGAGAGCAGACCAGGAACCAGCCAGGAGGATCCATACAGGAACCAGGACATTTTAAAAAAAAAAAGAAAGTGTCGCTTCAGTGAAGAGGAGCAGGAAATCCTGGTGAAAGAGGTGACGGAACACCAGCACCAACTTTTCATCTCCTCTAAATTGCCACTTAGTAGGAGAGAGGCCATATGGAAACAAATAGTGGACAAGATCAACAGTGTGGCTGAAGAACGCCGCACAGTCACTGAGTGTAAGAAACGCTGGCATGACTGCAAACGTAGGACAAAAGAGAAAATGGCCAGGAACAGGAAGGCAGCAATGCAGACTGGAGGGGGGAGTCCAGCACAACAGGAGGCCCTGGACCACATGGAGGAGATGGTCGCAGCCGTCATCCCGGAGGAGATCGTCACAGGGATTCAAGGACTGGACAGCGCAGACTACCACGACACAACGCACATGCAGGGTAAGTCGCATGGGGAATTCAAATGCAATAATGGGGACTGTAAGCAGGGGGGGGGGATACCTACTACACAATGCATGTAAGTCAGCACATATATGAAGTGGCATGGGTAAAGGGGCACAGCAGGGGGGCATGCCCAGCACAGACCGAAGCTGGGGCACGACAAAATACAGCAACAACAACAGTCCCATGGGGACATCCTGTAATGACAACAATAGAGCCAAGGGAAAGCAGCGACAGCTGGGAAGGCCACTACCTCAAATCCACATCCAGGCACTTGTATTGCAAAATCTATCCTACATCAACTAGGTCACTATCAGTAATGCAGTAGACAAAACAACTACTGCAATGTAACTGCCACAACAGTTGACAATAACACCTCTCATCTCTGTGCAGCTATAGTACCAAATGGCAGGAACCTCCCCATGGAACATACATACCTAACTTAGGGGGTGAGGATGACATCCGCAACTATTCATAGAAATAAGACAAAGGCACCAGTACACTCAAATGCCGAATGTCCATACCTGACACATACATAAGCCTAAGTAAACAGCAATAGGAGCCACACAGCACTAACGACACACACATGCTGCATACGTCACGGTCCCTCGCGTGCCTGGCTAACAAGGCTACATCACTAATGTCATACTGCTCAGACAACAACATTGAGGAGGGGACACAGGCAACTGGTCACTGAAACACACCTGAAAAGTCTGACAAACAAATAGGACATTCATACGATAAACAGGCCAATCCAGTAAGACACACATGATCCAACATCATCTTCAAACATCAACAATGTTTACATCCATACCACATCCTAACATTGACATGCATAGGTAATGCCACGTAACATGTACAGTTCATGCAATGTGAATAAAAAGTGTATGGGGCAGGGCCTGAGAGGCAAGTGTGCTGGCAGGGCAGTCACAACACCCACAGTCAGTCAAAGTGTATTGTGGCAAGTGTAACGTATACTTTGCGCATTAGCCTCAGGCTGGAGGCCTTTGTGCATCTTACCCTGAATGTACTTATACTCATTTGCTCACATCTAAGAGCCTCAGAGCACTTTGCACTAAATGATTCTCATTGCCCTTCCTATCAGTTAATTTAGCAAATAGCCAGTCCTAAGGTGTTGTCAATTAGTCAAATCACACTGTTTTGCCTACTTCTGCACTGGAGTTTGCCAGAACATATTCACTCTGTGCCCCAGTCAAGGATACAGTCTGGTATGTTGCTGATAGATGTGGTAGGGGTTAAGGTTTGGCATTCCTGCGTAGGGAAACTTTGTCATCACGATGACATATGACTTATAAAATCACTTCCTTGTCACAAGATATGCAAGAGGGAGTTTCCAAACAGAGAAACACAACTAGATGCTGCCTGCCTTGCTGCTGATGCACAACCAGATCACAGCCCATTCCTCTGATATGAGGGATGATGTCTCCCCTGTGATTCAGACAGGCAAGCTCCAAACTTAACATGCTGTGCTATACATAGAACAAGCAGAGGGAGAGTAGAAACTGTTAGATACCATGATAGCTGTGTACTAATGTATTACTCTCCTGCGGACTATTTCAATTCTAACAGTGTGTATTGTTTGGGTTATTGTGGCTCACACCTAAATTTCTACAAGTCAGTTGTACAATGAAACCTCATATTAAACAAATACTGTCTTTGTCATTTGTGTATGGTAACATACCGGAAAAGACATAATAGTGTAGGATCTGAGTGACCACGACTTGCCTGAGAAGTTCCAAAGATGTCATGCGCTCGGATGTCTAAACATTCCTTTGATGTGGGAGACCAGAGGCACTGCTAGTTAGTCTGAGCAAAATGAAATATCAGGGTGACAGAGTTATTTACAAGTGGGTCAGACTTAGTCCCCCACACCATTAGCTATCCTGCTGCCTAGAAAGCCAGTAATCACATGTAGGATAATGAGAGCCCACCCAACAAAATGTCCCTCCATAACAATAGTTAAACACCGAGGGCTGAGTAGGACCAAAAGACGCCTATTCCTAAATAATTACAAAGTAACACCTAGAGGCGATCTGGCAGACATGTCTGATAGCTCCATATCATACATGTGACACACAGGTGGGCCATAGGCCTACAACAATGCCCTATGACGGACAGCAGATACCAAGACAAACACAGAGCACAAAGTTAAGGCATACCAAGGCTTGTATCTTAGTGCAAAATTGTCACAACACAGACACACTAATTGTACCCTGTTTCATTGCAGAGGAACACGGATCTCCTGCCGATATGCCTGTCCATGAGTTCCCTGATGACATGGATGACGAGCCCATAAACCTCCCACAAGAGACCATTCAAATGGTCCTTGAAAGCCTCCAAACCCCACCTTCAGTCACAAGGAGGAGCACAGAAGAAGCAGCCACCACAGGAGAACCACCCGCCACCCCAATTGTAAGACCTGCCAGCTCCAACACAGCTGAGGACTCTGACGACACTGGCACCAGCTTTGAAAGAACTGTCGTTGGGGTCCAGCGGGAGCTGGCCAAGGAGGTGCGGGTGGGGATGCAAACTATGGCAGCCAGCCTTGAGGGGGTGCGTTCGTGCATGTTGTCAACTGCTGATCAGGCAGCTGCAATGCAAGCCCAAACATCGCTCTTGGAGGAACTTTTAAAAACACAGAAGGAAATCTGCACAGCTGTCATCCAGTTGACACAACAACTCCAACTGCAAGCCAGTCAACGTGTGCACGAATGCAACATAGAACCCCTCAGGGCCGACCTGGCTGCCTACCATCGTGATGTGGCTGCCATTCTGAAAAACCAGCAGGCCCTCCTTGCTGCAGTACTGCCCTTCATAACTCGACAGGGAGCAGCCCCCGGGATGTCTGCCTCCATGTCTTCTAACACTGAGGTGTGTGTTGCCCCTTCACAACCAACAACAACAAGGACACACCAGGCAACACACACATCAGAAGAAGAAGACATGGAACAGATAACATTCACACGCAAGAGTACCCGGAAGCCCTAGTCCCTGCACCATGGCCTACTCTGACCAAGGTCCTACGTTTTGACAAATGCCAGTCTCACTACAACTACACTCAATGACTGTTTGGCAATCCACTGTATGACTTGTCCCCATTGCCAGTGAATGTCTCTCTCCTACTATTTGGCAATTCCTGTTCCTCTGCACTGTCTGTGACATCACCCCAGCATGTCAGGAGCATCATCCACACCCCGTCTGTAGGATCACCATGTAAGAATGCACCAGAACGGACTCAGCTAACATTGTGAATGGACATTTTGCACTACAGCACCTATAAATAAATATCACTTGCACACCTATTGTGTCTCTGTGTTATTTCACACTCCAACTGTGCAGTACATAACTCCAAAGTGGCTGTGTGGCAACCATGTCGATTCTCTATACTACTGTCCTGATTTCATGTCTACTGAAACATCTGTGCAGTGGCCAGGAAAGCATCATAGCCTTACTATACTGAGGAAAATAACTGATGAAGGGACTAAGCACACACAATCATGCTATGTTGGACAGAATGATGCACCATCTATAGCTATTCTAGACAACTAATGGTGGCTGAGAAATGTAGGCACCATGCAATACTTAAATAAGAAATAATGCTGTAAAATGTAAGGAATCATTAACAAATTACACTGCATCAATCACCCTTACGGAGTATACTTCCATGAAGGAAAGTCATGCTGAATCAGTACACACATGATGTAAGTCAGCAATGACAGCAACAAGACAAGAGTGTGAACAATTCCTCATCTACAAAGATCTCCCTGAACTTCACACTGCTGTCCGACCTATCTATTTACCCACAATAACAAGTCTGGAAGCACTCTTTGTGAAGTAGGATACATGCCAACCCAAAACCTTGATGATCAATGCACACTACCAATGGTGGGTCTCCCACATGGTGGATACTTACCAAGTTAGCACACGGGTAGCTGGCATGTTAAACCTCAATATCCTGGGGATAGCGAGCATAGGACACAAATGTCATACTAAAACATTCTGCTACACTGATGTCAAGGCCATGATAATGTAGCACCTAACGCATCATGTAAAGGGTTAACTAAATTTTTATTTCAATGAAGTAATAAAAGAGGCAACTAAGGGAAAGGTAAACCTACACTAATCTAACCTGACTACTACTAACCCACAACTGTCCCTAACTAACCTAAGCTAAACTTACTCTACACATGTAACGAAACAATCTAAACATCAACCCCCCACCCACCATTATGAGACAACACACATGCAGGACAACACTTACTAACCTACACACATACTATACTATCCTAAACAAACATATATTTTTTTGGTATTATTTTTTTAAGACATTTTTTTTTTTTTTTTTAAACAGGAATCCCAACATTGCCCCCCACCCACCCACCCACACAAAAATATAAGATAGAAAGAATAAGGACCCCCCACCCCCCACCCTCTTCCCTAACACTAACTAAGCTAATTACCTATACTTATCCTATAACTAACCCCCAAAACCCAACTAACAGTATAAAATAGGAAAGAGGAGAGAGGGGAGGGGTAAAAGTTCAGGAGGGCAAAAGTACTACAGATTTGCCCTCCGTAGTGTGCGTCTGGTGGAGTGGACCTTCTTTTTCACATAACTCATGTCCTCCCTCAGGTTGTCCACCTTTTTAACCAACTTGTCCAATTTTCGGGACAATGCCAGGAAGGCAGCTGGGTCGACAGGAGGGTCTGTGCTGGTTTGCGTGCCGGCGGAGGTGGATGTTGTGGCAGGAGTTGTGTGGCCACGGGACAGTCCTGCTACCCCCACACGGCTGGGTCCAGGTCTGGAGGAAGATGCTTGGTCCGTTGCTGGGTCCACTTGGGCAGACCTGGTGAATGTGGTGTCGGTGGTTGTTGGTGGCACTGTAGGTGGAGCCTGTGGTGTGGCCCACCACGCCCCGGAGGCCCGATCTGAATGGTACTTGCGGGCCATCCTCCGATACCCACACTGCACCTGCAGGATGTGCCTGTATCTCATTGCACGGCGCTCAAAATGGTTGCGATCTGCGGCACTCAGGTTTGCAGCTGTGAAGAGAAAAGGCAGATATTTAGCTTTGGATTTGCATTGGGTGGAATACCACAATGGGTAATTTGTCCATTACTAGAAATGTATTGGTTGCAGCAATTGTCACAACATAGTTCACGGAAAGGCTCAGAGGAAGTACATGTGAAACATGCATACATAAGGGCATATCACACCAAGCATATCCATGTCTCTACATGATGGATGGCATCACCCTAAACTACTCATCCAAATCATACCTAAGGCATTTGACATCATGGCAGCACCTCTTCTGCATACTGACTTCACTACATATGTCATTCTATGTGATAACAATCACACTCCTCACTCAATAGCATTTGGAATTAGTTGTGTGCTAAGATTGAACCCATGGGCCAGAATCAAATGTCAACACTAGGGGCCAGATGTAGGATTTTGGAAAATGCAACTAGCAATTTGCAATGCAGAACGGTGTCTGCGAGTCGCTATGGGGTCGCTAAGACCCACCTCATGAACATCAATGATGTGGGTTCCAAGTTGCGCCACCTTAGCGACTATGGGCACTCACGGGGATGGAGGCCTGCTGGGAACAGCAGACCTCCATGGACGTGACTTCTTTTAAATAAAGCAGGTTATTTATCCCCAAGTGTAGGCCGTTTACCTGAAAGGAAAAAGAGCTGCAATGAGTAAAAAATCACAACAACTTCAATCTTGGAATATCTCACGGTAATTAGTGGTCCCTTAGACCACTGGCTGTTTTGTACAGGATTATTTCGGTCCACTCACAAAGGTGAAGGGTTACAATGGGGACCCCTTCCAGTTAGCAAGTGGGTTACAATCCACTTCAAGTGGATGATAACTGCGACTCACTTTGCAACCACGTACTCGGTTGCAAATGGGATTGCCTACCACTGTGAGTTGCAAGTAGGTCTGGAAAACCCCTTTATATTTTGCATTTTGAAAAGCATTTAGCTAATATGTTCATGACCACCAAATACATTTCGGAATAGGAAACAGACGTTTGCAACTCACAAACAGAAATTTATGCCATTTGCAACGTGTACACAGTTTGCTACATCTGGCCCTAGGTACTAACTCAAGTCACAAAAGGTGTCAAGTACATGTAACATACTGGTTGCTACAGTCCTAGGTACCCTGTTTCACAGTAACATCCCAGTCTTTGTGGGTGGTGTGGGAAGAACAACCAACAATCCCATGTTCAATGCACACCCAGGAGTGTATAGAAAGTTCAACAAGTATGTGCCTTCACACACAACACCTATGAAGGGCTAGCAACACGTTGTAGTCAGCCAAACATTGTCACATCCCAGGTCCACACATGTAAAAATGATATGACTTAGGCCAACATGACATACTATCAGTGAGGCATGTTTTACTACACACACAGAGGAGGTAGAACACCCATTCTTATGATTTGACAGAACACCTAGGCCATTGCACTCAAGTCACACACACTTCTAGTTCACCTTGTGGAAGTACATGCCCCCGGAAGATCCGACCTACAGTGTACACAGTCCATCCTCAACTAGGAAGAAGCACTTGTCATCAGAGCCATGTGCCTAAGCTATCTGGGAGACTGTCAGTCTGATATGCAGACTCAGTTCATGGCAAGTCCCTGACCAAGTCTAACATTGACCAGTGTATTCCAAATGAGTCATCCCATTCCCCATTGCCGCACAACTGGAATGACCTACAGCCCCTCAATCTGAGAGATGGCTAGGTATTGCTTTACAGAAACATAAGTCCTATTTGATATCACACTAAAAAAACAATGCCAATGAACGGCGAGCGCACCAAATCATGAATTCTCTTGAACACACAGTAATCCATCATGCTTCATTACCAAACAATGAAAATAGCACTCAGGCGACACTCACTGTAGGTATCGGGGTCGTCAAAATGTGCCACCTCTCCCACGGTGTACGGGGCTGGTCCACCTGTAAAGCATGAAAGGAAGAATATACTCAGACTGGGTGAACTGACAAATAATTTCAGTTACAATGACACTGTGTGAATATGACATGGTAATGATAGACTTTCCCACATGCTCATACTGCATGGATGACTTTGTATTCAACATTATCATTGGATGAGTCTCCTGCTACAGTGACACACCCTACTACACACATGGAGTGGCCAGGACAGTCATGTGTCGTCCAAGTTAACCCTCCATTAGTATGCCCCAACAATAATGTTATCCATACATCTCAGCATGTGCATCCCAGAGAGACATTCCAAAACTGGTTCCATGAGGACTGCATGACCACTCACAATCAAACAGGCTAGGTGGACATGTTCAACACACAGCAACCACACACACATGTGACATATGTGTGGACAACATAACTAACTTCATGTGACGTGAAGGCAACACACATGTATAGCATCATCATGTGTTTCTAATTTTCTGTCTAGCTATGGCGTCTACATATGTAGGTATGTTGTTTCTACATGACTTACTCACTGGCCATTATGACCACTAGAGTACAAATAGAGCCGTTCACGTGTTGCTTGTCTGACACAAATGCAACACTACATTACATACAGCTATAGCCATCTGGTATGTGTTGCAAAAATGAGCCATCGGACTGGTAGCATTGGTCTTCCTACACATTCTGCAACAAATACACATTAGGGCACATATGGATACCTTTGTAGCGCATCATTTGCATCATTTTGTGACGCAGAGAGGGGGCTAATTAGCAAAATACAGATAGATGTTGCAATTTGCTGCTGTTATTGCGTGAAAATGTGTTGCAAAAATGGGGATATATGTGTATAAACATGGGCCTAGGTTTCCCTAGCATTACACACAGTCAGATACTTATTTAGCAGATTGGCTAACAATCATCACATGTTCCCACACAGATTTCTATTATTCCCCTGTAATTGATTTGTACTCACCAACATGGCCACCAATCCTGAGTCCCAGGTGGTCCAGCAGGTCCTGTTCCCTGGTGATCAGATCTGCCCAGCGGTGCTTCAATTGATGGACATTTCGCATGCACCCGTAGACCCGGACCAGGTGATGGCGCACCTTCTCCCACCGGATTTTCCTAGCCTCCGTGTGATACCCCTGTATCACACGGCCCCCAGCCTCCAGCATCAGTGGGAGGAAATGGCTAACTAGCCATATGAACACCCCCAATTCATCTTCACCCATCCTGGACAGGCGAGGCCTACCTGACATATTGACAGCTAGAAAAATGGACAAATGAAATTAGAAAGTAAAAGTGGGAAATGGGGAAAGGTAGAGGTGTGAAAGAAAATGAAAAAGGAGAAAAATAGCCCAACTAACCCCCCAAACTATGCTACCCACAACAGACTCCCACAGACAATACAAACAATCACAGGAATAGACAAAACAAGACTAAACAGACTGAGACAATGTTATACAACAAGAATAGATTGACAAAAAGACAAAATACAAGGGACACAGGACACTAAAGCAGTAAAACACAGGACAACACCTTTCACACAACCACACAGTCTAGATAAATCTGAGACTGCAAAGTGAAAGTGAAAGTTAACTCCCAGTACAGATTTTGTAAACAGGATATCCTATTACATCACTTCCTGCATAAAATGGCCGCCGTTTTTATTTTCCCGTTATGCGTCATATTTTCACGCATACACAATTGTGCGTCATTTTTTTTTGACGCATTACATTGCACATGATGCCGAGTCAAAAAATATGATATGAATATTAATAAATTTTAATGTACATGAGATGAACAACATATTGTCCATGTAGCGTCAATTTTACCACGCATACATCATGGGCGTCATTTGTTTCCACGTACAGTAGTGCACATGATGCTGAGTCAAAAAAAATGATATGAATATTAATAATTTTAAATGTACATGAGATGACCAACATATTGTCCATGTAGCGTCAATTTTACCACGCATACATCATGGGCGTCATTCTTTTCCAACTACAGTAGTGCACATGATGCTGAGTCAAAGAATATGATATGAATATTAATAAATTTTAATGTACATGAGATGACCAACATATTGTCCATGTAGCGTCAATTTTACCACGCATACATCATGGGCGTCATTTTTTTCCACGTACAGTAGTGCACATGATGCTGAGTCAAAAATAATTATGATGTAAATTATACTTTGATGGCTAAATATGTGACACTTTTGGATACATTTCTATTTGACTCTGCATTCTGTGCACTCATGTACGTGAACAAATTATGACGCCCATGCTGTATGCGTAGAATTTGGAGCAAATTTTTCCTTATGTCTTCATGTTTTTAACTTTGGAAAGGTGATTTGTCATGGTCAAACGGTGCTATGTGATACACATTTGTGTTTGGATATGACACATGTCCGTTGTTGTATGTATAGAAGGCATTCACACTGTCATGTTTTGGATACGTTAACTAATGTATTGACCATATTTGTCAACATATTTGGGGTAATTGCTGATGGCTATTTTAAAATGATGGATGGGATACCATGATGTATTCCTTCTCCAAAATGTGTCCACAATTATGATGGTGATGCTTTTATCTGTAGTCCTAACAGGGAGTGCAATAGTCACTTACAGTTTTTATGGGGCTAACCATGTCCCATTATGATTTTGTGTTTCAGATTTGTGTTGGACTTTTGACATGTAGCCCACACATGTGCCTTATGCATGTGTTTAGTTCACAAGTACAAGATTCTTGTATGTTTTGGGGGCCGTAGAGGTGGACTTACGCTCCCCAGCACCCTAGGATTTGACCATCCAGAATAGCTACTGTATCCATGGAGTATATTTATTATATAATGGCAAACCTGCAGCAGCAGGCTAATGTAAGGCAATATGGTATGAATGACTGTTGACCATTCATTCATCTCATTAGCCCATTTGACGTTTGCTGTAATGATGAATTGGAGCAAACTTGCATACCATTTTCCAATGACTATGTTTGCAAGACTCTCAGCGTTCCCGATGTGATAATGAGAATAATTTTGTTGTTGTCTGTGTCCCTTTCTGCATAAACTGGTTTAGTGGCATGTTACATTCTTCCTGCTAGGTTCAAACTGGGACACAACTGTGATGGTCTACTTTCAAATATTAGGTTGATTGTATGACATATGTGTACATGTGTGTTGGAATGTGGATCCACTATCACCTGTATGGGTGTATGTTGTCACTGTGACTTCAAGGTCTCCTCCTGAGTTAGTGGCAGCTGATGTTGTTCCAATTGTGTATTGCTCATATCACACACTTGAGAGAAGCCATTGATGACATGGTCACGTACACATGGATGGTCCCACCCTGTCTCTGAACACGTGTGATGTGACTTTCAAATGATCTCAAATTTTGGGCTGGATGAGAGACTGTTTCAGGTGTTTGGATCCAGCATGTGTAATTGCCACATTTGTACTCCTGTTGGGCTCTGTGTATGGTAATGTATCATGTCACATCCTACCCTCTGTGCATACATTTGTGATGTTAATTTTTGGTGTGATGACTGTTAAAGCATTCTTGCTCAATGAGACGACATTCTTCTTCAGCAATTTCAAACTAAAGGTGGTCAGAAATGCATAGGCCAAAGCATGATGTGGTGTTGGTTATCTGTGTTTATTTACAAGTGTGGAATACAAGTTATTATATTACATTAAGAAAAAAATTTATTGACAAGCTGTTGGCGCCTACGCACTCCTGCTGCCGTGTTAGGTTGTTCCCCCTCCTGTTGCAGGCCAGCATCCTCCTCTTCGTCATCCTCAGGCATGTCTGGGTCCAGGTCAAGAAGGGGAATATTCCTTTTAACACAAATATTGTGTAATATGGCACAAGTGAGTATGATCTTACAGACCATCTCTGGGGAATAGAGTAGGCTACCGCCAGTTATGTCAAGGCAGCGGAACCTTGACTTTAGGATCCCAAAGGTCCGCTCCACAATGCTGCGTGTCCTCTTGTGGGCGTCATTGTATGCCCGCTCAGCAGCAGTATTTGGGTTCCCATATGGTGTCATTATCCAAGGCTGGATGCCATACCCCTGATCAGCTGAAAGAGAAACACAGAATGGTATCAATTAGATGTAGGAGGCACTGTTGTACATATCTTTGATGGCAGTAGTTGTGTTGTGTTGTCTGTGACTATTTTGTGTACTAATGTGACAACCTATGGTTGTTGGTGAAAACTTTTGCATTGTTTTTTTTTCCTTGGCTGGGCAAGTGTTTGTTGGCTAACTGTTTGTCAGCAGGATGTATTGGTTTCTCCAGTACAGTGTGCCCTCCCTTGCATTGTGACTTGTGATACAGGTGTCCGTGTGTCCTCACTGGGGGTGTGATGATAGTTCCATGTAGAGTTGAAACATGAAAGTGTATTAGAAACGTTCATATGAACATACCCAGGCCATCCCATACCTTTAAACTTATGCATTGTATTAGTGTACAGGTTATTGTGAGACTTCCAATTTGCAAGGTGACATTTAGGCAACCACAGTCATTAATGTCTTCACACTAAGCTGTAGAGTAAATTCCAATGTGTGAGAGGTTCAATGGTGACTTGTGAAACATGGCTAGTGATGTGAGTACCTCAGTGTGTTCCTGGCTAGGTGTTGCTATTGTGGTGTATGTGTTGTTTATCCTAGAGGGTTTCTGAGCAGTGTGTATATGACTTTGTTTTTTGTCCTTACCAACAAGTAGTCCATTGCCATACTGTCCATCCTGGAAGTGTTGGTTGATGGTGGAGTGACGGAAGATGAATGCGTCATGTACACTCCCAGGATATTTAGCCACAATGTTGCTGATCAGTCCTTGGTGATCGACTATGGCCTGCACGTTGATTGAATGTGTGTGCTTCCTGTTGCGGTAGAGGTGTTCACTCGCAGCAGGTGGCACAAGGCGTACATGTGTGCAGTCAATTGCACCAAGGACGTGCGGAAAGCCACTGATGGCATAGAACCCCTGTTTAGTTTCCTGCTGCATCTGCAGTGTGTTAGGGAAGCAGATGTGGCGGGGTGTCAGGCGAATGATGGCATCCAGTACTTTAGGCAGGAATGCGGAGAAAGATGGTTGTGATATTCCACCAACCAGGGCACCAGTTGTCTGAAACGAGCCACTTGCCAGCAGGTGAAGTACGGCAAGAAGCTTTGTTTCTGTTGGGATAGTGCGGGGAGTCACTAAAGTGGGGGCCAACTGCTGTTCAATATTTGTCAGCAGCTGCTGAATGGCCTGCCAGTTCAACCGGTACCTCTGGATGATGTATCGTTCCCTGAGGCCATGCAGGGTTGTTCTTGGGCGGAATATCCTCTCCTGCCTTCTGCGCTGTCTTTGGGGTCCCTGCTGTTGTTGTTGTAGCTGCTGTTGTTGCTGCAGGGCTCTGCGTCTACGTGCACGCTGAAGAAAAAGCACCTCCATGTCTCCCTGTTGCTGCTCTGCTGCTCTGCTGCTCTGTTGTTTGTTCTGTGTGTTCTGATTAAGTACAGGTGTGTTTGCCCCATTTTAACGCCTGCCCTGACCCAGGCGTTAAAATTTCACGATATTCGTGCTTTGTGCCATTTTTTTGCGCCGCCTGCCGTGCGGGAGTCATTTTTGCACGGAAGCATAAATACGACGCACCGCTGTGTGCGTCGGGTTTTGGACGGGAACGCCTACCCTGCATGTCATTAACTTCCAGAAACTGACGCACATAGCGCCATTTTCCTTGTGCGCCGGCTCGGGCGTCAGGGTTTAAATATAGGGCAACGTTTGCGCTGAATGTGCGTCAAAATTTGTGACGGACATTCGGCGCAAACGGAGTATAAATATGCCCCAATGTGTGCTCAATTTCATGCAGGCTGCAATGGCAGTCCTGTGAAAGTGTTTGTTTGAGCTCCTTGTGGGTAGCAAAAGAAATGCTGCAGCCCATAAGGATCTCCTGGAACCTCAATGCCCTGGGTAAGTAGGTGCCATATACTAGGGACTTATAAGGGGGGTCCAGTGTGCCAATTGAAATTGGTAAATTAAGTCACTAGCCTATAGGAATAAATTTAAAAGCAGAGAGAGCATAAGCACTGAGGTTCTGATTATCAGAGCCACAGTGACACAGTTAAGCACTATACACACACACACACACACACACACACACACACATCAGGCCATAAACTTTGAGCACTGGGGGTCCTGACCAGCAGGATCCTAGTGAGACATGGAAAAACATACTGACATGCAGGTAAAATTGGAGGTAACATGCCAAGTAAGATGGTACTTTCCTACAATCTCTCTTTTGCCCCTTCAGTCAAGGCGATCTGCCACTACCCTGAAGTGAGGTCAAAGGTACTAAGGAACTTGGCAGCGCCTAACCTGTCTACGAGCTCATCAGCTCAGGTGATGGGATGAGCATCTATCTTTGTGACAGAGTATTCCATGCAGAACCAAAACCTCTGGCTTGGCACCGGGAGCAGCAGCCTTGGGAACAAATACCACTGGGCTAGACCAGGGACTGCTGGAATTCTCTATTACCCCAAGAGCCAGCATTTTGGGAACTTACTTCTTGATGTTGGACCTCACCTTATCTGACATTCTGTAAATGCTATTCTTTATAGGGCAATTGTCTCATGTGTCAACGTCATGGACACACAAGTGTGTGAGTCCAGGGGTGAGAGAAAACAGGGAAGAGAACTGCTCCAATAACTTGTGGCAGTCTGCTCTATGATCTATGTTCAGGCAGTCAGAGAGATTTACACCCTCCACTGACTCATCAACTTGTTTGTCAGAAAGGAGGTCGGGGAGAGGCTCACTCTCCTCTTCCATACCCTCATCTGTCACCAGAAGCATGCTAACTTCCGACCTCTCAAAATGAGGCTTTAGTCTATTTTGATGGAGCACCCTTTGGGGGTTTCTAGGGGTCTTGAGGTCCTCTAAGTATGTGGCATCCCACTTCTGCTCCTTGATCTTGAATGAGCCAGTCCAACAGTCCTGGAGAGCTCTAGGCTCTACTGGCTCCATCACCCATACTTTGTCTCCAGGTGAGAATTCTACCAGGATGGCCTTCTGGTCATACCATTGCTTAATCACCTCTTGACTGGCCTCAAGGTTGCTCTTGGCCTGTTTCCAGAAGCGTTGCATCTGGTTGCGGAGGGCCAGCATGTAACTGACCACATCCTAGGGGGGTTCCTGGGAGCTATCTCCCACCCCTCTTTTACTATGCTTAGGGGTCCCTTGACAGGGTACCCGTAGAGAAATTCAAAGGGGCTGAACCCCACCCTTTTCTGGGGCACCTCTCTATAAGCAAAAAGAAGGCATGGCAAAAGGACGTCCCACTTACGCCTCATGGCTTCAGGTAGGCCTGTGATCATGCCTTTTAAGGTCTTGTTGAATCTTTCTACAAGTCCATTGGATCGAGGATAGTATGGGGTGGTGAACCAGTAGGTCACACCACAACGCACCACACATGGACTTTATGTACGTAGACATGAAGTTTGTGCCTCTGTCAGACACAGCCTCTTTTGGGAATTCCACCCGGGTAAATATCCCCATCAGAGCACTGGAAATCACTGGTGCAGTCACTGTCCTTAGAGGGATCACCTCTGGATAGCGGGTGGCATGGTCCACCAAACCGAAGATAAACCTGCTGCCTAGGGCAGTTTTGGGGTCCACGGGACCAATGATGTTAATGGCCACCGTTTCAAAGGGGGGTGCCAACGATGGGAGAGGGATCAGTGGGGCTTTTAACCTTTTTCCTGTCTTCCCACTAGCCTGGCAGGTTGCACAGGACCTACAGAAAGCATCTGAGGCTGCCCGCATTCGGGGCCCATAAAAGTGGGTGACACGCACAGCAAAGGTCTTGTCTTGCCCCAAATGTCCCTTCAGGAGGATGTCGTGAGCCAACCCCAGTAGGAAGGCCCAGTAGTACTGAGGGAACACCAGCACATGTACTGCCCCAGCTTTCAGTACCTTGGGCTCACTGTAAAGGAGATCATTCTCCCATAAGATATGGAGATTGCCATAGGCTTCCCCGGCTGCCTGGGCTGCATCGTGTCATCTCAAACCCTCAAGAGTAGGGCACTCTTTCTGCGCTTTGCCGAACTCCTCCCTGGTTGGACCACCCTCAACTTGCCAGCAAGCAAGCTCATGCAGGTTACCCAGGACGGCAATGTCCTCCACAGTTGGCTCAGGGGCCTCCTCCTCTGGGACCCCATCCACAACTGTGGGAACGTGTGGGACCGGTTTCGCATGCCCCTTTCCCTTCCTCTTTGCAGCTGTCTGGGCCATTGTTCCAGGCTGCAGACACCCTTGACTCCCTTCCCGGGTAACCATGGACATTGTGGTCATGCAACCCATTCAGGCAAAACTTACATCTCCAGGTAAGACCTGAGCTCCTCCTCTTTCCAGGTATTATGCTCAAGGTTGTTGCCTATCAGACAACCTACAGGCATGACAGGACACACAGCTACATTTAGAGTACCAGAGACACCCCCACTCAAAGGGAATGAACGAGAGACACCAGTTGGTGACTCTCACAATTGTCAGCAACTATGACCTGGTGGAATGTATTGGGGATGACCTGTTCTGCTGACAACGGCTGATCTCTAACAGTAGTCATGCGGGCTCCTGTGTCACACAGAGTCTGTGCCCATTAATGGTGACACACTACCTATACTTGGAAGTATTTGCAGGCATGTGGGCTTTTGGCACCATGTCCTCATCTCTCAGTGACACTAGGGTTACCTCTATCTCTTCCCTAAAACCATCTTGGACTACCTCCTCCTGAAGCGCTACATTAGCCAACCCAGGTGTCTGCTCGGCCCTCCAGTGGGGGGGGGGGCTGTGCCCACATGGGACACTTAGGGGGTTATTACAACTTTGGAGGAGGTGTTAATCCGTCCCAAAAGTGACAGTAAAGTGACGGATATACCACCAGCCGTATTACAAGTCCATTATATCCTATAGAACTCGTAATACGGCTGGTGGTATATCCGTCACTTTTGGGACGGATTAACACCTCCTCCAAAGTTGTAATAACCCCCTTAGAGTCACCGTTAAAGTGACCATGCTTGGTGCACTCTAAGCATTTGGGTACAAACTTCCCTTTCTTCTTATCAAAGAACCCTGGCCTTCTCAGAGGCTGACACTGGTTACCACCCCCCCTGGAAATTGTTTTTGGGGCCTTTTGAGAACTCTTTATTTTTCAGTTTTTCTCCCTCCTCTTTCTTCTGATGGGAACCCTGACCACCTTTGTGGGTGTCCCAACCAGATACCTTTTTGAACCCAGAGGTCAGCCTCCTCAGCAAGCTTCCTAGGGTCAGTCAGCTTTCTGTCAATTATGTGCTGGCTCAACTCTGTAAAGCAAACACTGAGCATATGCTCTCTCAGGATCAAATTATACAAACCCACATAGTCATCTACTTTAGTGCCCCGCACCCATCCCTTCAGTTCTTTACTGGAAACATTAAAAAAGTCTACCTGAGTTTGTGTGGAGAGCTTGGTGCTGTTCCTGAACACTTGACAGTACTTCTCAGGGGTCAGCCCACACTTGGCAAGTAAAGTGGTTTTCCTGGGCAAGTATGTGTTCTGATCCTTTGGATCTAATGTGAGGAGTGTGTCCCTCCCAATGACTGGCACATATCCCTAGAAGTCTTCCCCCATTGCTCTTCAGGAACCCCATGAGCCCTTAGTGCAACTTTATAAGCAGCCAACCACCTGTCAATGTCATTTCCCACCACATAACTTAGCACCACGTTATTGGGTATACAAACCTTATTGTCCCCAGCAGGTCCTGCATGTATGCTGGCACCGTCACTGCTGTACTCAGACTGTCTAGCCTTGATATCCAGCTCTTTGAGACTCAGTTCATGAGCCAATACAACTTTCTTCTATGCCTAAGCCCTTTTCAACCTCGGCTTGTTTGGCTTCTGCTTCTCTCTCTGCTTTCTTTCCCTCCAGCATTAATCTTGCCAAATGCAGTTGGAATTCTCTCTCCTCCCTCCTTTCCTCTGTGGTCAGGCCATGGCTAGAGACATTGCTCCCTGGTTTACCAGTGGGCAAAAGTCCAGGGATAACATCCCCCTTTGCTGGTGACAAATTCTCCGAGGGGCCATCCTCTGGCTCCTCCACCTCAACATTCTCTTGTGAATGGGCTCTGCCCAGGGCCTCAGCAGCTTTTGGTACTCCTCCTTCCTGGAGACACCCCGGGTAGGTACACTCATCCCCTTGCAAAACCCCTTCACCTGGCTAACACTGTATGTCTCCAGCTTGGCTAGGTCATACTCTCCCAGCCAGAGACGTGGTGTATAAGGATTTGATTAAACTGGCAAGCAGAAAAAACAAATTGCAGAAAAAGAGAACAAAATCACGTTTACTTTCAACTGTGGGTAGGTAGAGTGCACGTAGCTATTGTATGTTAATGCACAAATAAAAGCCCTATCCTTACGGCTGATCACCAATGTTAGAAATAGGGTCTCTAGTTGGCAGAGGTATACACCCTTGTCCAAAAAGGATGACAATCCAAATTATCCTGTGCCCAACCTCTGGTAACTTGGTCTTGAGACGGGGCCACTCACCTGAAAAGCAGGATGTCTGCAGGGGCGATGGTATGCCCTCCACCTTCTGGAACACCTCTCGGCTCTTCCTGATGGACACAGACACCACGGCAGGTGTCCCAAAAGGAAAGGGGGAGTGGAAGAGAAAGAGACAAAACACTGCCACGTCTTGTCGGTCCAGCCAGGCACCCTGTATCTTCGAGGGAGCAGATCGTTGTTGACAGAGTGATAGTAGAGTTAGTGCACTCAACTTCCTTGAAACTGAATCTCTCTTTCTGATATGGGCACGGGAGCGGTAGAAGAACACCGGGATGCTCCATTTTCTTGGATAATAAAAACTGTTGGCACAATTACTAACACTGCATTATCAAAAACCCAAACTGAGTACCATAACAATAAGTATTGCAAAACTAGGGCTGGCTTTGCAGAGATTCACTGTTGCACACAACAATTAGAACTGTGGTTGCACTTATCATGCATGTTAGATTTTGCATCCTTGGCCTGGTCTCCCTTAACGTTTTGCCTCTGTTCCCAGTGTATGGTTAATGTAGGACATATAGGCCCTCATTACAACCCTGGCGGTCGGAGTTAAAGCGGCGGTAAGACCGCCAACAGGCCGGCAGAAAAAAATGGAATCATGACCATGGCGGAAACCGCCAACATAGACAGCCACTTTAACACTCCGACCGCCACGGCGGTAGAAACAAACACCGTGGCGGCAACTGCCAACAGACAGGCGGAAGACAATGTACCGCCCACACTATTATGGCACACCAATCCGCCACCTTTTCCGGGGCGGAACCAACGCTATCAAAAGCATGGCGGAAACAGTACACAGAAGGGAAAACAGTCACCTCTCCACACCCCACGAGAAACCTGGATGCCATAGAGCCTGAATTGCAGATACTGCCGATGCTGGTCTTCCTTCTCTTCTATCAGGAGCACTAAAGACGGCGGTGATGACCACGGTGAGTACTGTACCTACAACACAGGGGAGAGGGGAGGGAAAAGAGAGTGACACACCAAAACACAACACCCTCACCCCCAGCCTCACCCACAACACCACACACAAATACATGCTGCAACATTACATATACACTCCCCCCACCCCCTGGAAGAACGCAAGGACAAAAGGAAATGATTTGAACGAATGTAATCATGTGAAATTTCATTATCAAAGTTCAAAATCCAGTAAATACAAATATGTACACCAACTACACAAGTCCGGATAGTGTACTTACTAATCATTGTCCGTGGACCACTGGGCCCAAAATGCATTGGCGAGGCCCACACATGATACCTGACTGGAAACGGGAAGAACACTGTTGGGGCATCAGATCAAAATGAAACATGCACCTCAGGGGGAGGGGCGACACCTCAGCCTGATGAACGCACAACACCATTGCTGCACGAGGGGGCTCCATGCCCATTGAGGTATCCTGGGGAGTGCAAAGCCACAGTCTCTCAAGTCTCTCCAGTGGGTGGTTTGCCCACTGCTGCATCATGGGGAGTCCAAAGCCACAGTCTCTCAAGTGGATAACAGTCTTTACTGGTTCTGGAGGGGGCTTTGTGCCCAGAGTGCTTCATCCTGACAAGGACAGAGGTAGTGGATGCTTTTCTCCACTGGTTCTGGAGGGGGCTTTGTGCCTAGAGTGCTTCATCCTGCCAAGGACAGAGGTAGTGGATGCTATTCTCCACTGGTTCTGGAGGGGGCTTTGTGCCCAGAGTGCTTCATCCTGCCAAGGACAAGGGTAGTGGATGCTTTTCTCCACTGGTTCTGGAGGGGGCTTTGTGCCCAGAGTGCTTCATCCTGCCAAGGACATAGGTAGTGGATGTATGTCTCCACTGGTTCTGGAGGGGGCTTTGTGCCCAGAATGCTCCATGTGCAGTGTGGCTGGTACAATTCACTCACCTGGGTGTGCGTGGCACGACATTGGTGAGGTAAAGGTAGCATGATATGCCATGGAGGCAGCGACATACCCACACTGCTGCGGCTGCGCCTTCCCCCTGCAGGTGCCAACAGTGATGACAGTAATGCTTCATGGAAGATGCCTAGGGTCCTGGAACACTCCTCCAGCCTCGGACGACTGACCACTGAGGATGGTAGGCATGTCAGTGGTGGTGCCACTGTCCGAGGACGTCACGGGCCGCTGGCGGTACTAGCGGCGGTGTCTGTGGTGGCGGTGGTGGCGGTGCTGGCGGTGAGGTCTATGGCAGTTGTGCTTGCGGCGGTGTCTGTGGTGGCGGTGCTGGCGGCGGGGTCTGTGGCGGCGGTGCTTGCGGTGGTGTCTGTGGTGGCGGTGCTGGCGGCGGGGTCTGGGGCAGCACCTGCTGAGGGAGAAAGCAGGATTTCTCCTGCAGCCTCGGACGGCTGCCCACCGGGTAAGAGGCTGGGGACTGTCGCAGTGGCTGTAGACGTGCCAGAGGCGGTGCAGGTGGCGGTGCAGGTTGGCATGGACGTGGACAGAAGGTGTGACACTGGTCCCTCAGTTGGTGCCACAATGCCCTCTCCTGACCTGCCCTTCTGTTTTTGGCCCCTCCCCATGTTTTCGCTGACCCCTTGGTGGCTGGTGGTTTCGGCTTCTCCCTCTGGTATGTGGGCACCTTTTTCACCTTGGCAGGTGGCGGAATGTCCTTGCCCTCGCTACGTGGAACACTGGCTGCCCTGATGGTTGGCGCACTCCATGACTCCGCAGTTGCTGGCACCACTGTGCCTGGGGATGTGGTGGCTGAGGTGCTGGGCTGGGATTTGGAAAGCCTGCCCCTAGGGGAAGGACAGGGGGGGTGCGAGGAAGAGGTCAATGTTAGCCAGGAAACGTTTTTTTAGACACACTGGGACGGGTAGATGGAGGGGGTTTCGGAGTGGAGGAAGAGGTAGTTGTTGTAGGAGGTGTACGTCTGCCTAATTTGGGTGAAGGTGCATGGGCTGAAGGCTGTTGTGAGGTGGATGGCTGTTGGGTGGGTTTGTGCCTGCATTTGTGTACTTTGGGAGGAAGACTCACAGACACACTGGGAGAGGACACTGGGAATGTGTGAATGGTAGTGGGGGTGGTGAGTGCACGTGAGAGGTGTGTGGTGGTAGGCGTGCTGGAGATGGAGGTAGTGACTGAGGATGTAGTGCAAGCAGGTGTGAGTGGAGACGAGACGAGTGTCTGTGGGATGTGTGGTGCTTATGTTTGCCTGAGCCACTCTTGTGTGTTGATGTGTGTGCATGCTGGTCTGATGGTGTGCTTGGGATAGGCTGAGGTACAGGGGACTGGGTCTGGTTGGAGGAGGTTGGAGGGTGGAGGCTGGACACAGGGACAATGGCTGCCATCAGTGCTGAGGCCAGAGCCTGAAAAGCTCTCTGTTGGGCAGCCTGCCCAGAATGAATGCCCTCCAGGTATGCATTTGTTTGTTGCAAATGCCTCTCAACTCCCTGGATGACATTCAGAATGGTAGACTGCCCAACAGTGAGGGATCTCAGGAGGTCAATAGCCTCCTCACTGAGGGCAGCAGTGCTGACTGGGGCAGGGCCTGAGGTGCCTAGGGCGAAGGAGATGCCCACCCTCCAGGGTGAGCGGGCATGGGACAGATGCTGAGGGACTGCTGGTAGGGGGGTGGTGGCTGTACCTGTTGATGCGGTGGGCACAGAGGGGCCCGCCATCGCAAGAGAGCTCCCATCAGAGGAGGAGTCGCTGTCGCTGGTCTCTGTTCCTGTCCCCGCCATGGAGCTCCCCTCGCCCTCCGTCCCACTGGTGACTTCAGACTCCGTAGCTTCACCCTCCAGGGCCAAGTGAGTTGCAGCTCCCTCCTGCTCCAGTGCCAATGCTCCTCCGCCTGATGATGCGATTGCACACAAGAACAGGGAGACCACAAAAGGGGGGGGGGAGACAGAAGAAAGACATGTTCAGTGCATGCAACACCACTACCGTTGGCGGACACAACACACAGGGAGCAGCACTCTGCACTACATAGTTCCTAGAGTTTTCACATGCCCATGGGGTACGAGGCCTAAGACCAATTGCTGTACACCTGGAAGTCTCAGGAGCCTGACTAGGTATATATGGCTCTTACCTCATAGCCTGCGTCACAAGGGACCTTGCCTACCAAGATTGCCCTGGCCTAGGGGAGCCCTCTGCCCTCCTCCCCCACCCAGACACCTCGTAATGGGCGCAGAGTCAGCTGAATGAGAGTGTACTCACCCTCTTGTGGCTGCTGTGATGCCCTTCACCACCCATCCAACTCCGGATAGGCCACCGCCAGGATCCAGAGCATCAGGGGGTCATGGTGCGATGGGCACCCCTTCCACGTTGGGAGGCCATCCCCAGCTGGGCCTCCTCCGTCTTCTTGCTCCAGCGGCGCAGGTCCTCCCATCTTTGACGGCAGTGGGTGCTCCGTCTGTGGTAGACCCTCAGGGTCCGGACGTCCTTGACGCCAAATACCCTTCTTCTGGTGGGCGCTGGCCTAGAGGAATGGTAAAGGGGTAAAGGACATTACTCACCCGGCTGGACCGTCATACTCATTGCCCACCAGTTCCCACCCATGCCATGACGCACATACACTCACCATCCGCACATGTAGGCCTCAGCCCCCCTCCTGTTTCTTCCAGCCACACCACTCGAAGCAGGCATTGCCCATTTAGCATGCTCACAGTGTACTCACCTGTTTGTCTGGAGGACCGTACAGTTGCGTGTTCTGGGGGAGGACCCCATCCACGAGTTTCTCCAACTCCTCCGAAGTGAAGACAGTGTAGCCATCGTCGCTTCCAGACACAGCTCACAGCAGTACTTGCGGTGTAGGTCCTCTCCGGTTGAAGGTCAGGAATCAAGTGAGGGAACAGACAGAAAATGGCGGTCACGTCCATGGCGGTGCGTACCGTCACCACCGGTGTACATCGTCATTGGCTCTTCGGACCCATAGGGCCCAATGTTAACCAATGCAGGATTGCGCCACGGTCTTCGACCGCCCACTGCTACGGTGTACAACGCCAGAGCAGTTACCTCATTTCCCCTTGTCCCACCTTACAGGTCAGGCAGCCGCCATTTCAGGGGGCCACATGGCATTAACAATAACTGCGTCACACCTATCTAGGCTTGGAATACACACAGTTACAGGCACATTGCGGATTAATAAATTGACAGCAAATGACATTTTGTGATAATTCAGTGTTGGCTGACTCTCTGCTCGCTGTTCTCCTCCATAGGGCACGTCTGCTGGGGCAGATGATGAGATGGCGGAATCCTCCGGTGTTCAGACCCCTGGTGGACCTGCCGACAATGGAAGAGAGACACATCCTGGTCACATACAGACTTGATCGTGCAACAATCCTGGAACTGTGTGCCCAGTTGGATCCAGACCTGATGTCAGCTATCTGCCATCCCACAGGGATACCCCCTCTAGTGCAGGTCCTGTCAGTACTCCATTTCCTGGCAAGTGGTTCCTTTCAAACAACAATGCCCATGGCATCAGGTATGTCCCAGCCAATGTTCTCTAACGTGTTGTCCAGAGTGTTGTCTGCCCTGCTGAAACACATGCGCAGCTACATCGTGTTACCTCAGGTGGAGGATGTGCCCACAGTGAAAGGTGACTT
This sequence comes from Pleurodeles waltl, assembly GCF_031143425.1. NCBI lineage: Eukaryota > Metazoa > Chordata > Amphibia > Caudata > Salamandridae > Pleurodeles > Pleurodeles waltl. The sequence continues at coordinate 922,330,111 of NC_090447.1, forward strand.
CTATGCCCTGGGACATATCCCCAACATCATTGGTGCCATTGATGGTACACATGTGGCATTGGTACCCCCGCAGGAGTGAACAGGTGTACAGAAACCAGAAGAGCTACCATTCGATGAATGTGAATATGGTGTGTTTGGCAGACCAGTACATCTCCCATGTGAATGCCAGGTTTCCTGGCTCAGTGCATGACGCATATATTTTTAAGAATAGCAGCATCCCTTATGTGATGGGGCATCTCCAGAGGCACCGTGTGTGGCTAATTGGTGAGCCTAAGGACCCAACACAGTTGACATAGGTGTCTGGGTATGGGGTTGTCCCTAAGGGTTAGTGTGTGTCTAATAGTTGTCCCTCGCCATTTGCAGGTGACTCTGGTTACCCAAACCTGTCATGGCTACTGACCCCAGTAAGGAATCCCAGGACAAGGGCAGAGGAATGCTAAAATGAGGCACATGGGTGAACTAGGAGGGTGATCGAACGCACCTTCGGCCTCCTGAAGGCCAGATTCCGGTGCCTCCAAATGACAGGTGGTTCCGTATACTACTCACCGAAGAAGGTGTGCCAGATCATCATGGCCTGCTGTATGCTGCACAACCTAGCTGTGCAACTGCAGGTGCCTTTTCTGCATGAGGATGGGCCAGATGGTAGTTTTGTGGCAGCTGTGGAGCTTGTGGACAGTGAAGAAGAGGAGGCAGAAGAAGAGGATATTGACAACCGAAACAACATAATCATGCAATACTTCCAGTGAGACACAGGTAAGAAGATGTCACTGCCTCCCACATCTCATACTATTGTTGGAGCTAGCATATGTCTGTCATTTTCAATCAGTGTATGGACCCTGACTTGTCACTTTGCCTTTCCATTTCAAAGATGTGGGTCCCACTTTGTGCCCTCTGCTATGTTTCCTCCTGGCCTACAGCTGTGTTACATTGGTATGTACACAAGTAAATTGACATTGCTATATTCCATGGTTATTGCAATTACACATTTGTGAAAGCACAGACTGACTCCAGATTGTTTTGTGATTTAAGGGTGTTTATTTCTGTGCAAGTAAGTGGAGGGGGTTGTAAAATGGGCTGGGGCGATGGTGGAGGAATGTCAATGGCAGAGTCCAGTCTATTTGTTTCACAGGTGCGTTGTCCAAGGGGGCATAGGAAGTGGAGCAATGGCAGTTTAAGGATGGACAGGGTGACATAGTGGGACTGAAGGGTGACATTCAGGTGGGTCTCATTTTCTGGCAGGGGTCTTTGCAATGTTCTCTGTCTTGTTCCTGGATCTCAGGGACCGTTAGCGGAGTGGTTCTCCATCTGCAGGGGGTGGGGTGCTGGTGTCGTGTTCCTGTGGTGGTGCCTCCTGTACACTAGCGCCGGCGGAGGTAGAGGTCTGTTCATCATCCAGGATAGTGTCAGGGGCCCCTTGTTATGCCACTGTGTCCCTCCTGGTGTTGACAAGGTCTGCCAGCACCTCTGCAATGGTGACCAGGGTGTTGTTAATGGATTTCAAGTCCTCCCTGATCCCAAGGTAGTGTTCCTCCTGCAGCTGCTGGGTCTCCTGAAACGTGGCCAGTACCGTTGCCATCGTCTCCTGGGAATGATGGTAAGCTCCCATGATGTTGGAGGGGGCCTTGTGGAGAGTGGGTTCCCTGGGCCTGTCCTCCCCCTGTTGCACAGCAGTCCTCCCAGCTTCCCTGTTGTCCTGTGCCTCTGTCCCCTGAAACGTGTGCCGACTGCCACTGCCCCCAGGTTCCTGATCGTCCTGTGTTAGTGGGGTTGCTTGGGTTCCCTGTAGTGGTGGAAACACTACTGATTGACTTGTCCTGGGGACAGAGGGATGGGCCCGCTGTGTGGGTGCTGTGCTGATGTTTCCTGAGGGGGGTGGCTCTGTGGTGGCTTTTGACAGTGTCAGGGGAACCGACTGTCCCGAGGTCCCAGATGGGCTGGGCTGGTCATCTTGATCTAGTTGTGCAGAGCTGCTGTCATCACTGTGGGTCTCTTCTTTGGGGGGACTGGATATGTCTGGCACCTCCTGTCAGGTGACGTTGGGTAGGGGTCCTGTTGGGGTGTAAAGGCATGATTATTGCATCTGTGTGTGCCATTGTGTGCAGTGAGTGAGTGACACTCTACTCCAGTGCTTGCATTCTTGCCGTGGTCCTTGTGTGATAGTTGGTTTGGGGTCTGTGTGGGTATCTGTAGTGGGCATGCTTTGATGATGGGTGTCCATGCATTGGTGTTACATGCAGGGCTTGTTTTTGGGATGTGTGGGTTGTGTTGGTGGGGTATCTGTGGGTTGTTGGGGTGATGGGTGTGAGGGTAAGAGTGTGGTATATGATGGCATGTAGGTAGGGTGGGGGATAAAGTAATAAATATTTGCCTTACCAGAGTCCAGTCCTCCTGCTACTCCTGCGAGGCCCTCAGGATGCAGTATTGCCAAGACTTGCTCCTCCCATGTTGTTAGTTGAGGGGGAGGAGGTGGGGGTCCACCGCCAGTCCTCTGTACTGCAATCTGGTATCTGGAGACCACGGAACGCACCTTCCCCCGTAGGTCGTTTCACCTCTTCCTGATGTCATCCCTAGTTCTTGGATGCTGTCCCACTGCGTTGACCCTGTCGACAATTCCGTGCCATAGCTCCATCTTCCTTGCAATGGAGGTGTGCTGCACCTGTGATCCGAATAGCTGTGGCACTACCCGGACGATTTCCTCCACCATGACCCTGAGCTCCTCCTCAGAGAACCTGGGGTGTCGTTGAGGTGACATGATGTGGTGTGGGTGAGGTGGTGTGTGTTGTTATGTGTGAGGGGATGTGTTTGTGTGTGTTGTTTGAGGTGCGTGGATGTTGTGCAAGTGATGGTGTTGTGTGTCTGTGGATGCTGCTGTTGTTTAAGGTAGTGTATCTCTCTGGCCTGCTTTCAATTTCTGGTAGTAAGGGTTTGTGGGTGTGTGCTTTATATTGGATTGGGTGTGTGGGTATGGTGTGTGTATGTGTATCAGGTGTGTGTATTTCGAATTGTCCAATGTGATTGTGTTTTGTATATGTGTGTTTATTTTGAGCGGCAATGGATTACCGTGGTTGAAAGACCGCCACGTTGATTCATGGGTCGTGATAGTGTGGGCTTATACTTGTTGGAGTGACAGTGTCGGTTTTGTTATCGCCAGTTTATCACTGACCTTTGGTGTGGCCGACTTGTGTGGGTGTCTGTATTGTGGCAGATTCCGGGCTGTGGGTTGTAACAACTGTAGCAGAATTCCACGGGCGCAGCGGCATGTTGGCGGTCTTCTGCACGGCGGTAAGCGGGATTTACCGCCAGGGTTGTAATGAGAGCCATAGTAATGCGTTTTATATGTCCTGACAGTTAAATATTGCTAAATTTGATTTTCACTGTTGCAAGGCATGTCCCTCTGATAGGTTAACATGGGGGCTACCTTTAAATCTGATTAAAGTGTAGATTCCCTTTGGGAACGGATGGACATGTGGATTTCTGGGTCTCTGAGCTCACAATTTAAAACTGCATCTTTTAGAAAAGTTGATTTTAAGATTGTGCGTTTGAAAATGCCACTTTTAGAAAGTGAGAATGTTCTTGTTTATACCATTTCTGTGACTCTGCCTGTTTGTGGATTCCCTGTCTGGGTCAGTTTGACAGTTGGGCTGGTTGAACCTCACACTAGACAGTGACACAAAGGGAGCTGGGGGGTAGCCTGCATATCCCGATGAGCCATCTGTGCTAGGAGGGAGGGAAGGAGTGGTCACTCACACCTGAAAGGGCAGTGCCTGCCCTCACACAATGCAGCCTCCAACCCCCTGGTGAGTGTCTGGAGCCTGGCCTGGGCAAGGCAGGATTTCACATTCAAAAGAGACTTTACATTGAAGTAAGCCTACTTCAAAGGAGAAATTGGGTATAAGAAGGGCACCCAAAACCACAGACTTAACAACACTTCTGTAAACCAAGAGGAACCTGTGCCTGGAGAAGAGCTGAAGAGCTGAGGAAGAAGAGCTGCCCTGCCTGTGACCGTGCTTTGTCGAGCTATCCTGCAGTTGCTGCTTCGGCCAGAGTAAGAGGGCAAAAACTGGACTTTGTGTGCCCTCCATCTTGAGAAGACCTCTCCAAGGGCTTGATTTAGAGCTTGTTTCCAGTTGTTTGAAGTCTCAGGGACAGCAAAGACTTCTCTCTGCCAGCACCTGAAGTCTCTAGAGAGACTCTATTCTGCCCTGTGGTGCCCATCCAGTTCCTGGGACCCTGAAAGGAGAAGCTGGCAGCCTAAGAGGAGGAAATCCATGCACAGAGTGCTGTGCGGGGAAAAGATTGGCGTGTCTCCGATCTGTGGGTAAAGAAACAACGTGCCACTGGCTCCGTGGCTGAAAATCGATGCTCGCTGGAAACTCGACTGAAGAATCGATGCACGGAGCTGGAGAAACAACACGCAGCATCGCTAGTAAAGGCTAGGAGATCGCAACCGGCGCTGCGTGGTTTTCAGATCATCGTGCGGCTGGAATTCTGACACAAACTCCACTGGGTGTGTAAAAACAACGCAAGGCCTGCCCGGACCCGAGAGTGCTGACCGGATCGACGCATCACTCTCCTGCGGAGAGAAGAAACAACGTGCCCCTAACTGACGAAAGGAGAAACGACGCAAGGTCTCGCTCGTGAGTGAAATAGACGCATCGCAAGACCTTTTTGACACACACTTGCCCGTGTGGGGTTATTTTGGACGCGCCCAGGGTACATTTTCACGCTAACAGTGTTAGTGTGTGTTCAAAACTACATGAAGACTCCTTTTGCTTTTTTATTGATAACTGGACTTGTGTATTGTGGATTTTTGTCATTTTTATCTTGTTTTTTTTAGATAAATATTTCCTATTTTTGTGAACCTGTGTTGTGTCATTTTGTAGTGATTTCATTGAGTTACTGTGTGTGTTGGTTCAAATACTTTACACCTAGCACTCTGAAGTTAAGCCTACTGCTCTGCCAAGCTACCAATGGGGTAAGCAGGAGTCATCTGAGGGTGATTCTCTTTTATCCTGACTAGAGTGAGGGTCCTTGCTTGAACAGGGGGTAACCTGACGGTCAACCAAAGACCCCATTTCTAACAATGCACAAGAAAGACAAACAAGGGCATTAATTGTATCACGTATAACTTTCCTACATGCATAGGGTTAAACAAAGAGGAACACAAACAATCCAAGAAATATAAATGTCCACTCTGGGTTTAAACAGTTATGTTTGCACAGTTTGATTTGGTTTCACTGTGTGTGTGCAAAACCCTTCAAAAGCAAATTCCTCAAACCGGAAACACAGGCATGAATGACACAATTTAAATCCAAGAGTTATGCTATTAGTGAAAGAAAAGTCACATAAATGTTCTTTTAAACTTGCACTGTCACTTTTTGTAGTACTTGAGTTCAAGCAGATTTCCTGAAGCACATTTAGGCAAGTAACTAAAATAGAATGTACAAAAATACATTTGTCTCTTCAAGATAAGCACTCTGACAAAATATGAGGTCTGAAATACACCAGCTGTTCTAGGAAAGCGCAGCGCTCAAAGAACAAACTCCCTGGAGAATACTAGTCACAGAGTGCTGGAGGAATGCCTGGTGTCAGCTGGTACAGGATTGAAGAAAAGAATTGCCTCAAAAGTCCTGAATACGAGGATGACAGCAGGGGCTGGACTGCCAAATCAGATGCTGAGATCAGGAAGCAAAACAAAGCCAAGCAGGGAGGCATGCTTCACTCTGCTATTTACAGCCAAACAGGAACCAGTTGAGTTTCCACATGTGGATGAGTCAACACACCCAATTAGAAGCACATTTCTACACCACACCCAATTAGAAGCACGTCTACACCTGCTCACATTAGCAAACAAGCATTGGTAAAACAAGCATTGATAAAACCAATTGTGTAACACAGCACATTATGTTTACTTAGAAACATGAAGGTTTAACCAATAACAGAGAAAGAATTTAACTCGAATCCCTGGGGGACCTTGGGGATTCCTGACACTTGGCACTGAGCAGTCAGGCTTAACTTAGAAGGCAATGTGTAAAGTATTAGGGCAATAAATCATGCAATAACACAGTGGAACACTACAAAAAGACACCACACAGGTTTAGAAAAATAAAAGATATTTATCTAATTAAATTAAGGTCAAAACGATCAAGATTTGATAATCACAAGTTGAAATATCACTCTTGTAATGATAAGATGAGTTTTTAGTTCTTAAAAGCAACAGTTGTCTCTTGCAAGCACAAAGTACCTGGTTTGTGTCAAAATTAAATGCACGAAGACCGTAGAAGAGGAAATGCGTGGAAAAAGGTGGATGTGCGTCGGTTCTCTGGGCACACACAGAAGATGCATTGATTCTTTTCTATTTGGCAAGGGCTTTGTGTCCAATTCCGGCGCCCAGGCTTGAATCCTCTTTGATACGGGGTCTTTTGAAGCCCAGGGACGATGCATGAAAATCCTGGGCATACAGGACAAAGTCACAGCTGTTGCATCAATCCGGTGAGTGATGTGGCGGAATTTCTGCCACACGGCTGGTGCTGAGTCGATTCCTCTCACAGGAATTCAGGCTGCATCATCCTGGCTTGGCGATGCGCTGATCTGGTGGGCTGTCCGTCAAAGTTCCGGTCTCAACAGTGGTGCTGCATCGATCTCCACTCGGGGAGCCAGGCTGTGTCATTCCGGTTCAGTGATACAGTAGTTTTCTCACCACTGGACAGGCTGTGCATTGATTCGGGGAGGCAGTGTGTAATTCTTCGCCTCACGAAGAGTTTTCTTGCAGAGATGAAGTCTTTTTGGGCCTGAGATTTCAGGAACAAGCGAGAAGCTCAATCCAAGCCCTTGGAGAGCACTTCTCAGCAGAGCCAGAGGCCAGTAAGGCAGCAGGGCAACAGCAAGGCAGCAGTCCTTTATAGCAAAGCAGTCCAGGTGAGTCCTTTCTGCAGCCAGACAGCTTCTCTTGGCATTTTGCAGGTTCTGGTGCAGAGTGTCTGCCCCAAGAAGTGTCTAGTTTGGTAGGGTCAGGGACCACGTTTATATACCCAAAAGTGCCTTTGAAGTGGGGGAACCTCCAAAGAGTGGTTTTGAAGTGCACAATGTTCCCTTTCAGTACAACCCTCTCTGCCAGGGTCCCAGTAGGGAATTTGGCAGTCCTTTGTGTGAGGGCAAGCCACTGTCCTTTGAAGTGTAAGTGTCAGGCCTCTACCCTTCCAGCCCAGGAAGACCCATTCTGTATGCAGATGTGTGCAGATGTGACTGAGCATCCTGCGTTTGTGGTTGTCTGGGTGACCTGCCCAATCCATTAAGTAGTTTTTGAGATATTAATGGGAAAGTACTTTTGTACATCTAGGCCCGCAGATCCTCCTTGACGACTTCCCAAATAATAAGAACTTGTGCAGAGAAGAAGGTGTTGGCAGCCAGCTTGGGACTCGGCTTCAGCCAAATCCCACAAAAAAAGTGAAGAAGAAAAGGAGAGAGGGTAGGTATACCATGACCCTGTAGCTCTGCTCCGAAAGAGACCCTGCCAGGGCAAAAAAGCACTTTTTGAAAACATTTTTGGCATGAATTCATGATGAAATCTCAAATTCACTATAACCTTTTTTGAATAAAAACAGGCACAGTCTCCTGCGCTTGTTTGATTAAAGCCCTGGGCGTGCCAGGTCCCGGGGGCATGTTTGAGATAAAGGAGGGGGCCCCCGGGGCCCCAGCCTAGGCTTATTCTTGCCTCAAGAGCCGCTACCTGCCCAGGGCTTTTTTTCTTTAAAAAAAATAGAGGTCTGTGTGTCTCCTCACTGCTCCCTGAGGGCCACCACCTCCCCAGGACACAATGTATTTATTGTACTAGGGGGTTCCTGTTCTGTGGATCCCACTGAGCCCCAGGGACTGCCACCTCTCCAGAGCCAACAATAGAATTATGCAGGGGGCAGTGTGACCATCCTTATAAGCCCCAGAGACCTCTACCTCCTCGGGCAGATTACAAAAATAATGAAGGTGATTTGTTTAGGACCCCCGCCCTGAGGACCACCACATCACTGGGCCGTCTCCTGCTATGTCCTGGGGTGCCCAACCCCCGGACATAGCTGTTTGCTCTGACTTGATGAGTACTTTGACAGCTCCAACCAAGTCACAGCAAACCCTCCATTTGCAGCAAGTGAGAGCTGTCAAACAGCTCTCACTTCCCATGAACAGAGGCTACCATTGTTTTGCTGCCCACAAGCAGAGAAACTGAGGAAACAGTTGCTTTTGTAGACAGGGAGCTGCAACTTTAGAAGCTTCCTGTGTGCAAAAGCAATGTCGGCTATTGCAGAAGGCGGGGAGCAGGCTGAGGCCATGGGGTCGTTCCTGTTCCCCCTGCAGTCTCCAACACACGCTGGGTGCCCTGCGGAGAACCCAGTATTGATGGCTGGGCCCCAGAGGATGGGGTCCCTACAGTGGAATATGGCTGGTGGAGGGGGGCCACATGGCCCCCGTCTCCTAAAAAAAAGAAAAATGAATATTAAAGGCCGGGTCCCTGGGAATAGGGTAACTATAAATCGAAGCCTTAAGTAACTATAATTCAAGCCCTCGCCATGCACTGCTAATTACCCAGATATTACAGCACTCCTGAAAACTTTGATAATGTCAATAAAAGTATAAATGAAACATTAGAAGACAAATTATTGAAGAAAAACATTTGCATGTTGGGGGCTCAGGTTATAGTTTCCTTGGGCCGCAAGTTATAGTTACTTGAAATTACTCTAACTATAACTGCTAAATTTCTCTGGTGTTGTGTGAGTACATTCCAAACCTAACTTTAACGCCTCTGCAACCTTTGTTTTAGATATATATATATATATATATATATATATATATATATATACAATCATATAAATATATATTTATATATACATATAGAGAGAGAGACTACACCAAGCGAGTTACACCCAAAAAAAAGAAAACACTCTTTCTTGACCAGAGGGAAACCATGAGTGTATATAAAAAAACAAAATTTAGGCCCCCAAAGGGGGTCAGCCATGCTCAAGGAGCCAGACCCCCTGTCAGTTTCTTCATGATGTTTATGTTTTTTTTTTAAACCACATGTCTCTCTCTGGGGGTGCCATGCCCACCCAGGGAAAACTATTTATTTTTTGGGGGGCAGTTAATCAAGGGCTGCCCCTACAAATGAGATTCCAGTTGTATAGGACTGTTTCCTGACTGTGAATCATGGCCACACCAGGAAAAGGTGCCAGGAAGGCATCATTGGAAAGAGGAGACTCTCCCCTTTCCAACAATGCCTCCCTGACATCTGCAGAGGCCATTTTGGCTCCCTCCCCCACCACCCGAGTGGAAGAGGACACTCACCTGCTTCTCCTGTCTGTTCCAGTGCAAGACTGTGGTGTCAGCGCACCTATTGGCATGCTGATGTCACAGAAGAACAGCAGATGGGGTGGGGAGAGACACAGACCTAATTCCATGTTCCCCCTTATGGAGGGAAGAATTATACCAGAGGATTCTTTCAAGCACTCCCTGGTGTCTTTCACAAACATACACCCTCAGATGGACCAAGTTGGGTGAGTGTGTGGGACGGAGCTTGGACATCACACAACCCAACGGGCTAAGGGAATATGATTTGGTGTGCCTCATGGTGAATATTGTTATTTCATATTATGTGGAGCAACTAACTCCTCCTCACTTTGATATACTGAGAGGAAAACAAGACTTTATTGCCCTTGTAGCCAGAAACTATTGACATAATGTCCAGCATTGTCCTGTTAAGTATTTTTGTGCATAATTAAGAATATAATCTACAGATACTTCTCAAGCTCAAGGTCATCTTGAATTTCCATGGAAAAACACATTTCATTGTAGAATTAACAAATGCCCATTCTGAATTGAACAAAGTAAGGGGCAGATTCATGGAAAGTGGCACTACACTGAGTGCAACGACACTTTTCCTGCGCCCCTTAGCACCCTCTACCGCCACCATGTGTGCGCCATATTTAAAATATGGTAGGGGGCAATAGTGTCATTTTTTTATGACACTATTGATGTACTCTGCAGGACTAGCGCCAAAATATTGGCGCTACTCCTGCAGAGTACATAGGGGCCCATTCTAAAGAATGGAAGCCCCCTTTTAACGCCTGGTCTTGAGTGGGGGTTAAAACTGCTGTAATAAATGGTGCAAGGAAATCTTATACTGGCTCCCCTAACGGGGGAACTCCCCCTTTGCCTGGCGCAGGCATAAAGTAGCGCAAAGGGTTACAGAGTGCCACAATGCATGCATTGCGCCACTCTGTAAATACGGCACGGGGATTTTGGCCTTGTTGGGCCACATTAACATCAATGTAAATGACGTTAAAGTGGTGCAAGGTGGCGCTAGGGGCCTAATAATCTGGCCCTAAATGCGCTTATGACAATATTGAGATTAAAAGAAGACAATCCTGCTGAAAAATACCATGCATATCTTGGAACTATCTCATAAATAGTAGCCTTTATGTGAGCAAGTCTTTAAATGTGCATAGGCTCTGACAGCGTACAAAATTCAGCTAGAAGTTGTATCATACTAGTTTTTAGGTTATCAGATATTAGACATAAATCCATTTCCATCCCTTACATCTTTACAGTGGTATATGGGCCGAATCACAAAAGGCTTTGAAGAAAATTATTATCTCTATATGTGAATTGAGACACATTTTGTATAACGTCATCATTAAGATTCATACCTTGATGTAGAAACAGTTTTGATCTTAGTATGATTTTTTAAATATTTTTCTTTCTGGGCAAAATAGTAATCAGTCTCAGGATTAAAAGACTGAGGGGGTGATTCTGACCGCGGCGGACGGCGGTCGCCGCCCGCCACGCGGTTCCCGCCGAAAGACCGCTCCGCGGTCAAAAGACCGCGGCGGTCATTCTGGCTTTCCCACTGGGCTGGCGGGCGACCGCCGAAAGTCCGCCCGGCAGCCCAGCGGGAAACACCCTTCCCACGAGGACGCCGGCTCAGAATTGAGCCGGCGGTGTGGGAAGGTGCGACGGGTGCAGTTGCACCCGTCGCGAATTTCAGTGTCTGCTAGGCAGACACTGAAATTCTTTTTGGGGCCCTCTTACGGGGGCCCCTGCAGTGCCCATGCCATTGGCATGGGCACTGCAGGGGCCCCCAGGGGCCCCGCGGCACCCCCTACCGCCATCCTGTTCCCGGCAGGAGAACCACCAGGAACTGGATGGCGGTAGGGGGTGTCAGAATCCCCATGGCGGCGGAGCGCGCTCCGCCGCCATGGAGGATTCTCAAGGGCAGCGGAAAGTCGGCGGTACACCGCCGACTTTCCGTTTCTGGCCGCGGCTGAACCGCTGCGGTCAGAATGCCCAGCGGTGCACCGCCAGCCTGTTGGCGGTGCTACCGCCGACCTCCGCCATGGCGGTAATTACCGCCAGGGTCAGAATGACCCCCTGAGTCATTATTACATTTGAAGAAGCATACCTTTTGTAGGAAAACAATATAGGCATTCTCCACAATCATTACTTTATTTCCACCTGGATTAAGTAGTAAATACTTTGAATGTAGGTATTAATAAACAATATAGATTGTAATCAGGACCACTGGAATTATGTGATGGTGTGGCTGTGGCATTTGTTTACATAACTATGTATTTGACTCATTTGACCCATAATCCATCATCTACTGCATATTCTACAGATTTAAAAAAAAAATGTTTTTAACTCAAACAGTTCAAAAGTTCTTTAAATCACAGTGACAAGTGTTGCCACAGCAGTGGAAGGCCTTTTGCAAAAATTGCCGGGTCACCTTTCTGTTACTTTTTACTGTATTTGAATATTATATTGGTACTAAAGAGGTGCAACCGATGCCCAGACAGTGATATGTAAGTGTGGAAATTACAAAAATAAGGGAGCAATACTAGTACAAAATGTGGTGCATTATTCTGCGTAATTTGAATTTTGATGTTGCTTAATTTACTCAAGTCTGCCTCATTATTTGTCCCTTCCATGCTGCATAACTCCAGTGGCCCAGTTTCTAATCAGTATGAGCAAGCAATATCACTTTATCTGAGAATATCGGAATCGAGAAAGGGATTTGGTGTACCAATGGAGCATTAATCAAACTGTATGACATGATAAATAGTAAATCTTTTACAGAAACATGAACAGGGTAAGGGCAAGAACATGAACCGGACAAGCACCAAAAGAATGTGTTAAAGGTGGTCTGTGAATGCCCTACTAGCATATTGCTTATAATTAAGTTTTCTTTATTTTTGTGCAACATTTTTATCGTGATGGACATGCCAAAAAATACAAGCACAGTATATTTAAATAATCAACATAGATGTGAGTTTACTATCTTATATCATTATAGTAACAGTGAGAAGAAACATAAGTAGAGCAAACACTGAGGTGAAAGGGGGATCCCGCACATGTAAAACACCAGTGCAATCTAAGGCTTGTTAACCTATTGTATAAGTAATGTTAGAAATGGGGTCCCTAGTTGGCAGTCGGTTTGCACCATGTCCAAGTATAGACCTTCACTATAGTCAGGATAAGGGAGATACCAGCTCAGATAACCCCTGTTCACCCCCTTGGTAGCTTGGCATGAGCAGTTAGGCTTATCTCAGAAGCAATGTGTAAAGAATTTGCACATACCACACAGTAACAAGTGAAAACACTACAAAAGGACACCACACCAGTTTTAGAAGAATAGTCAATATTTATCTAGATAAAACAAGATCAAATACAATAAAAATCTACCATACAGTAATAAATGTATGGCTTCTGCAAGATTTACTCAAAAATACAGTTTCTTGAAGTCCATAGCGCCACCTTGGGCTATCACGGCGTCGTGATCAACAAAACCAACAATTCAGGCCGGCCACGGCATCGTGGGACAGCTACGGTGTTAGGAAGACCCGCAAGCAGTACTTTTTGAATTGCAGGGCATCGTGATCCTTGCGGTGAGTTCCAGAGTGCGGCGTCTCTGGTGTTGTGGTGTCAGTTCCAGACTCGGTGCGGGAGTCATCGCTCCCTTAAGTCACACGCATTGCAGATCAAACTTTGAGCTGATGAAGTCAGGACTGCTGGCGTGTATGGCGTCGGGGATGTGGTGCGAAGTGGGATGATGCAACGTCCAGTGCCCACAGGTCACTGTGCAGGCAATGGCTTGGTGACAGCGTCCAGCGGTATCGGTGAGACAGGGGTTGCGTTGTGAAGCAGGGCGGTGTGACGTGTGGTGTCACAAAGTAATGGTGCAGGCAGCGTCATCGTCGTTGCTGAAGCGCTGTTGGTACGCCCAAGCCGACGGTGCGAGACAGTGCTTCGTGACCCTCACAAGTGGTGACAACAGGCCACAGTGTGGGCAGGGGTGCCTGGTGACAACTCTGGAGTCAATGGTGGTGGCCTCAGTGGACCAGGGCTATGGTGCGGGGCAGGATGGGCTTTGTTTACCTCACAAGCAGTGTCCACAGGCCATGGTGCAGGCACAGTGCCGGTGTCAGCAGGAGCGACCCCGTCAGGGATGCCCAGCCTGCGGTGTGAGCAAGGCGATGCCAGAGTGCGGGGCCCACAGTTGCGGTGCGAGTAGTGGCTCAGTGAAGTAGTCCGAAGACGGCATCAGTGAAACCAGGGTTGCGGTTCAAAGCGGAGCTGTGCGGCTCCGTGTGGCGTGAGCAGGCTCTGGTGCAGGCCAGCACAAACCTTACAGTTCCCAGTGGTGCAAGCTGAAATCTTTGGTGTGCCTGAGAATTCCAAAAGGAAGCAAGGTCTACTCCAAGCCGTTGGAGAACTTTCTCAAGCAGGAAACACAGCAAAGTTTACCCTTTGCACTCTTTTAAGGAAGAAGCAGCAACTGCAGGCCAATCCAGCAACACAACACAGCAAAGGGACAGTACTCCGCCTCCAGCTCTTCAGCTCTTCTCCTTGACAAAGGTTCCTCTTGGTTCCAGAAAGATTTTAAAAGTTTGGGGTTTTTTGGTCCAAAACTTAAACCCCTTTATGCCTTTGAAGTTAGCAAAGTCTCATGTGTTTGTAAGATCCTTCCTTGTCCAGACCAGGCCCCAGACACACACCAGGGGGCTGGAGACTGCATTTTGTGAGGGCAGGCACAGTCCTTTCAGGTGTGAGTGATCACTCCTCCCTCCACTCTAGCTCAGATGGCTCATTAGGAGATGGAGGCTACACCCTAGCTCCATTTGTGTCACTGTCTAGAGGACAGGTGTAAACCGCTCAACTGTCAAACTGACCAAAACAGGGAATCCACAAACATGCAGATCCATAGAATGGTTTAGCCAAGAAAATGCCTGCTTTCTAAAAGTGCCATTTTCAAACTCACAATCCAAAAATCAACTTCACTAAAAGATGAATTTTTAAGTTGTGAGTTCAGAGACCCTAAACTCCATATTTCTATCTGCTCTCAAAGGGAATCATTTTAAAGTGATTTAAAGTGATTTTAAGGCAGCCCCCATGTTAACCTCTGAGAGAAATTGCAACAGTGATACCCACATTTGGCAGTATTTCTCTGTTAGGACATGTAAAACACACCAGTACATGCCCTACCTTTTAAATAAACTGCACCCTACCCATGGGGATACCCTTAGGGGTGCCTAACATGTACAAAAAGGGAAGGTTTGGACCTGGCAAGTGGGTATACTTGCCAGGTCAGATTAGCAGTTTTAAACTGCACACACAGACACTGCTGTTGCAGGTCTGAGCCATGTTTACAGTGATACCAATGTGGGTGGCTCAACGAGTGCTGCAGGCCCACTAATAGTATTTGATTTAGAGTCCCTGAGCACCTCCAGTGCACTGCACTAGGGACTCACCAGTAAATCAAATATGCTAATCATGGATAACCCAATCGCCAATACAATTTACATAGGGAACACTTGCACTTTAGCACTGATCAGCAGTGGTAAAGTGCACAGAGACAAAAAACAGCAAAAACAGAGTCCAGTATGCCAGAAAATCAGCAGGTCAGAAGGGAAAAAGACAGGAGAGACACGCCAAAAAGCTGTCAGGTCTAGCAAGTAAACATAAGCAGTGCTGAATTTGAGCCAGTGGTTTCGGGATGGGCCTAACAGCAACTTTTTGTTGGACCTGCACTTATTTTGCCTCATAATTTAACTTTGAGAAAGCTAGGGAAAACACAAGAGAGGAAGAAACATAGGGAAAATGAATTGTAAAGGGTGAAAGAATGGTTGAAAAAGACCATGTACAAATAAGATAAAGTGGCAGGAAGTGTGCGGTAGTGGATTAAAGAGGAACAAGGAAAAATCATGAATAAACAGCCTTGTGTCCAGCAACCCCAAATAACCTTGGGCTTCTGAAAGAATTGAGAATGTGTAAACCAATACAGGAGAGAAACTGAGTAGATGGACCTATGCACAGTGCAGTGATAATGGAATGGTATATCAGGTAGAAGGCGTACCTAGCAGTGTGGGCAAGTTGGTGACAAATATTTGTGAGACAAAGTGGTAAAATAGTGGAAATCACAATAGGTTGCAATGGGCCTAGGGGAACACAAACCATATATTAAAATAGTGGAATGCAAACGTCGGTTTCCCGCCTAGGCAAGTGTAGTGTGTAGAGGGGCGCTGAGAGTGTAAGAAAACACCAACTACCAGAGGTGCCCCCACATCGTCCAGGCCCATTTTCCAAGATTTTGTGAGTGCGGAGATGCCATGTTACGCATGCACTGGACATAGACCAATACCTGTGTCCAGCTTCACAATGGTAACTCCGAATATGGCCATGTAAGGTGTCTAACAACTAGGAATTGAACCCCAATACTGATTCAAGTATTGGTTGCACAAGGCCATGCACTATGGGGGGCTCCACTATGGACACCCAATACTGCCATACCAGCCTTCTGAGCTTTTCCAGGCAGCCCCAGCTGCTGCCACCTCACAAACAGGTTTCTGCCCTCCTGTTGCTTGAGCAGCTCAAGCCCAGGAAGGCAGAACAAAGGGACCCTCACCGTCTCCCTTTTGAAATAGGTATTACAGGCATAGGAGGGGTAGCCTCCCAGAGCCTCTGGAAATGCTTTGAAGGGCACAGATGGTGGATCCTTGTATGATCAAGTCTACATCGTTTCAGGGACCCCCAGTGCTTGATCTGGCGGGAAACCTGGACAAAGGTAAGGGGAGTGACCACTCCCCTGTCCATCTCCACCCCAGGGGTGGTGCTCAGAGATCCTCCATCATCCAGGTGTCCAACTTTTGTGGAGATAAGAGTTTGCTTCCCCATGCAAAACATTACCCCCTTGCACTGCAAGACTTGCAGTTGCCAAAGCTTGTGTGTGACCTTCCAACAAGAAGTTCTTCATGCACAGCACAGCTTAGGCCCCTAGCACTCAATCCTGTGATGCACAGCTTCCTGAGTGGTTCTCTGGCGGCATGGGGTCCCTTTGTGGTGTGCTGCATGGTCCTCCATTTGCACCTCCTTTGTCCCCATGCTGTGGGACTCCTGTGCATGCTGCCTGGTCTTCTGAGGACTCTTTGAGTTGCTGAGAGCCCCCTCTGTCTCACCCTACTGGGTAGAGGCCACCAGGCCCCTGCTGGTCCAGGACAGCGCCATCTTCCTCCATCTGCGAGTTTTGCATGTGCCACGGCTTGATGGTGGAATCCAACAACATATACCCGACTTCATTCATCCATCTGGCATGGGACATCTTCTGCACCAACCAGGAACCCGCATCTGTCTTCTCTGGTGCAATACTGACTTTGTCTTCTCACCAGTGGTTCTTCTTTTGCACCTTCTTCCAGGTTAGCAGGAGCCCCTGTTCTTCCTGGACTCTTCACTGCTTTTTCCCCTTCTTCCACACGTCTTCAGGTCCAGGAATTCATCATTGGTGTCTTGCAGTCTCTTCTGGTTCTTGCATAATCTTCTATTACAACTTATTGTTTGTTTCAGGAAACTTAGTGTGATTTACTCCTGCTTTCCTGGGTTCTATTACTTACCTCTGGTGTTTTCTTACACTTCCAGCACCCCTCTACCCACTACACTTGCCCAAGTGGGAAACCAATATTCACATTTCACTACTTTAGTATATGGTTTGTGTTCCCCCTAGGCCCATTGCAACCTATTGTGATTTTCACTGTTTGCACTGTTTTCTGACTGTGTCCTTACCTGTTTTTGGTTACTAGTGTATATAATGTGTATATAACTTACCTTCTAAGTGAGTATAGTCTCTGGCATTGTGTTGCTGAAATAAAGTACCACTATTTTTGTAGCACTAAGTATTGTCTTTCATGTGTGTAAGTACTGTGTGACTACAGTGGTATTGCAAGAGCTTTTCATGTCTCCTAGTTCAACCTTGACTGCCCTGCCTACAGATACCTCTAGACAGCCTGGCTTCTAGACACCGACTACATTTCACTAATAAGGGATAACTGGACCTGGTATAAGGTTTAAGTACCTTTTTGTATCCACTACAAATCAGGCCAGCCTCCTGCACTAAGCAAGAGGGCAGCAGGCAGCAAGTCAGCACTGCAGAGCAGCAGTCTAGCAGAGTAGCAGTTCTTGTAGTAGCATATCAGTTCTTCTTCCTGGCAGAGAATCCGCAGGTCCAGAAGTGTACTGAAGAGTTGGTGTCTGAGGTCCTTCTTTTATACCCTGGCACCCAGATTCTTTAAGGTGGGGGAAGCTGAAATGCTTGGGCTTTCCTGCCTGCCCTGGTCCGGCTTCAAGCTGGCTGAAGTGACAATGTAGGGTTTTTAGGTCCTTTGTGTGAAAGCAGCGCATGGGCTGTTCAGTTGTAAATTGGGCTGTGCTCAGCTCTGTCCCCATCCTGACAGCCTCTGGCCCATTCCGACACACCTAAATCCTCTATTGTGTGACAGTCTCAGAGTAATTCACAAAGTCTAGCTATCAGCTTCACCCAGTCATGTGAAAAAAGAAAGACTACAGGCACAAACATGGCTTGGGGCAGGAAAATGCCACCTTTCTAAAAGTGCCATTTACAAAACTATAATAAAATGTTTGATTTGATTTGTAATAAGAGTTTTGCAATGATATCCTAAGGGAGAAATGTGCCTCACAGTAGTGAAAAAATAATTTTGGGTGGTTTTCACTACCAGGACATGTAAAACTTAAAAGTACATGTGCAAACTTTAATTACACCACACGCACCCCTATGGGCTACACAGGGCCTACCTTAGTGGTAACATATGTATCAAAAGGAGAGTTTAAGGCTTGGCAAGGTGGGATTGAATGCCAAGTCGATATGCCAGTTTGACACTGTATTAAGTGTGAGTCACAATAAGTGCTGCAGGCCACTGGTTGTATTTAATCTTTAGGCTCTGGGTATATAGTATACCACTACACAAGGGACTAACAAGTGAAATAAATATGCTAATTAGGTAAATGCCAATCAAGGCATATTTAGAGGAGTTAGCGCAAGCATTTTAGCACTGGTTAGAGGTGGTAAAGCGCACAGAGTCCCAAGGCCAATATAAATTGGAGGTGAAAAGGCAAAAAGTTTGGGGGAAGACCACCCTAAGTCTGACAGGTCTGACAACTAGGTACATTTGACACAATCAGGGGCAGCTAACCTAAACTACTCTTTGAACTGCAACTGAGTTGGTAGTATTTCCAGAGAACAGAAACATGTACATCATATTTTTAACAATATGTTTTCCGCTTCGCCATGCATATGCCTTGATATCAGTATCGGTTTTCACCACAAACATTTTGGGTACATACAAGACCGAGAACTGTTGAATCACAGAATGACAATAATCTCTGGAAACAAGCCTGGTTAAAGGTCATGTTCCCTGAGAACGCCCTAGCATCTGCAAATTTACCTCAGCCACTAAGCAGATTGCATTAGGATTCCAAACCCCATGGATTCTTTCACATCACAAAAAAATGTAACTCAGGGGTCCTTTTCCTGATAGCATGCCCATACCAGCTTAGGTGCATAGGCTTGACTAGTATAATGGTAACAATTTGGATAAATAAGCATAGGAGCACTATTAGGTGTGCTAGATTAGCAATCAAACCCACCAACCATTCCCATATAAGCAGAACAACTCAAAGAGGATTCATTTGTGATGAGAACAACACTGGATACATATGACAGGACGTTCCAAAATGGCTCTGGATAACAATGTCGTGGGCAGCAGCTCCATATTCTAAAAATGGAATGATACACAAAAATCCATTGGCCAAATCACTCAGGATTTCATATCCAGCATTGAATGCTCCATGAAGAGAAGAAAATACTAATTTGGAATATTAATTCTTATATGTGGCATTATTTCTGGTAAAATAATGTTTGAGATTTCATAGGGGTACCCAATGGCGATGATCACTTTTGAAGCACTAACATAGTAGGTGGAGCCTCAAAGCATACCAATATCATCAAAATAAACTTTCTTCTGGTTGCAAGTGGAAGGGTGCTTCTTTTAAGTATACATTTTTAATATCCATTTCCTTTTATTAAGACTATCTAGAAACCCACATAGATCAATAGCTCCAAGATGGCTGCTTGAGTTCACAACCCCCTGAACCTGAGCAGACAAGGAAAAAACAGAGGTCTTGTAATGCAGACGTTTTTAGTGCCCTGGCTGAAATGCAAAGATTGAAACACACCTTGAAGCCTTCAATAGGAGAAATAGGCCCTCAGATATAATCATATATTAAACAGAGGCTTTTTTACTAAAGAAATTCACCCTGATTCACATAGAATTGGATAACCAACACTGGATGAGTGGCACTCCTAGATGCTGCTAAAGTGAACGCCAGAAGCCTAGACAGAAAAACTACAGTCACATGATGCTGAAGTTTCAACCCTGATGCCAAACCAGAATAGAAACTTTCTCTCGTAACACACACACACTGAATCGGCAGAAAAACAAGATGGCATTGAGAAGCTGTGATAGTTAATCCTAAGTGAGTAGTGTGGGTGGCGCACCAAAATCCTCCTAGCTAACACAGTAATGTGATATATACTCAGCTATCAGTTGACTAAGCACTGATAGTTCTGACTACTCCTCACATGTATCATACAAAGGGCTATGGACTAACCAGGGCTATTTAATTTGGCCTTTGTTTATAATGCCATAATACTGATTATGAAAACTATTGGCCTGATGAATTAAACCCATTTTTGTAATTAATCATGAGTAGATGCTCTTTTACCTATTTTTAAAACCTGACATGATTATATTTTTAGTGTATGACTACAGGGTGACACCCCCCTCTTCCCCAGGTTAAGACCGATCAGGAGTACCTTAGAGTAAGAGACTTGTATACGCATTACAACAATTGTATAGACATGAATTAAATGTTTTAACCAGTCTCAGAACCTAACTATAGTTACTCTTACTCTCATATGTAACTGCTTGCTATGTTCATACAATCTTGTTGCCAAGCGTATGTGTGATAATAATATGTTGTTGTCTGTGTCTCTTATCCACAGAATCTGGCTGACATAAACAACCAAATTGCTCTGGGGTACTGTGGTCACAGACTGGTGGGTACTAAGCATGGAATAATATTATAGCTCACTGCCGGGCCTGCACACCCGGATAGGTCCCAGTACAAAACTTCTCAGGTGATCATTTGCCTTTGTAGGGACCAATGCTTGTTTACTGAGACCAATCTTGTTTGCAGAGACCAATGCTTGTTGGAACTGATGTTTGGGAACACATGTTTCACAAGCCTCCAGCATCCCTATGACTCACACTGGGTGTGGCTCTCTGTGACTCAGACTGGTTGTGGCTGGATGCAGCAGGTATTTAAACCACACCCGGCCTAAGTGATTTGATTGCTGTAAAGGTCACCGGCTGCAGAGAAGGAATCTCTGCTCCTCTGCTTTTGATCTTCACATTCTGTATTATCCAGCATCTTGGGGACTACTTCTGGAAGAAGAAGTGACTGAGGGGATTAACCCTTAAAAAGGCAGTAGCACGCTGCACGTGATTTAAGAACATTTATTGCTAAAACTTGATTCTTGCTGACTTGAAACTTCATAAGCGAATGTTCCAGGATTTGATGCACTTAATTAAGCACGTTTTCGGGTTTTAAGGTCATTGGGATGTTCACCGCTTGACATGCTATAACGCTTATTGTAGTTGCATGCATTATACCACAGAAAGACATTTCTATAGAACAATTATTATGAAAACGATATACTTTGAATGCTTTTATTATTGCTGAGTTTAATGTGGCATCACTATTGTTGTTGAACAATACAATGTACTGTGAATATGGTTATAATCGCTGAGTTCAAAGTGGCATCTGCATTATTACAAATTGTGCTTGTGATGCGGAACATTCTGCATTTGGCTCTTAAACAAAGTTGAAGCTTATCTTTGCCATGCTCAAAATTACACTGTGATATAATAGTGATAAACAGGTTGTTCATGAAGTTGAACGCTATTGATTAACCCTATGTTTTCATAGTAATACAGCGTGAACCATAATCCTTGATATTAACTCTATGTTTTCAGTGTGATTTAATCACTGAATTGCGTTTCTCGCAATACTAGCACAGTACAATGATTAACCCATGAATATCTGGACAGTCTAATTCCATGAGAGTTTGTTCTTATTATTGTTGCCCATGTAAATGTCTATGAGTCGAGTGAGTCAGCATCTGGGGAAATCTCATCAAGGAGAAACACACAAGATATCCACTAAACATCAAGGAGCATCAAGGTAGGCTTAGTTGAGGTTACAAGGGACTAATCTGGGATCACAGTGGGCATAGTTTTAGACAGTATAGGATGTTCTAGGCTCTTACGTAATTACAGAGAACCCACATAATTTCCAAAAATTCCTATAGAGAGGGAGAGCCATCAAAATTGGGAAAGGGGACCCCAACAGGTACATCTAGCTTCCACATCATAGTTTAACAGTAGAGTATACATGGGTTATGAGCTAATAATTAATTGACTGATGTGTAATTTACCATAGGAAAGACTGGCTCTTCAAGAACCATCACTAGGCATCCGGATCCGGCCCTTCTACTCCAGTATCTCTCTCCTTCTCCAACCCATCCCCTTTCCTACAGGAAGTTGTGGTGCTGATCATGTTTATTTAAGTGGGAGGCATGCAATGTTTAGGTGGAGTTGGGAACAAGCAGCTTGGTCAACATTGTGTCTCCGTGGGATGAACAGGTTAGTGCTTGACACTCACAGATGGATTGGCTATTGAGTATTGCTTAAATAAGTTGCCAGAGACCCTCATAGGTCCTGACAAAAGCAGTAGATCCGATTGGCTTATAAAGTAACGTTGTAATAGATTGACCAAATCTGACAGAAGGGCAATAATAACTTATATTCATCACCAACATCACCTTGAGGTATTTTTTTACTTTTGATCCGGCAAGGTAACTAGAAACTAAACATTGTTGATTGGATCATTTTAAACGGTTTTAGATGTGATTGCTCTGGAAGTAGAAGAAATACTTCTTTCTAGGATACCAGTATGAAAAAAAACCTTGCTTCCACCATCTATTAATTGTATCTTACCTTGACTTAAGGGAATCAAGGTGTGGGAAACTGAATGATGAAGCATGCTAACAATCTTGTAGGTGAGGGGCTCGCTTTTCCTAGTGTTATCACTGTCCCAATTTGGAAACTATAAAAATGACAATCTGTTCCAGTATGCTTTTTCTATTGAATAGAAAAGACAGAAAACAGTTCCTTAGGACATTTTTCCCCTCTGGTGTATTGGGCTGCCACATTTATGGTCAGCACCAGCTAGTAGTTGTAAGAGACTTCTGGCTCTTCTTTAACCAGTAAGGTAAAAAAATACCCAGATTTTTAGCAGATCCTCTTTGCCTGTTATATACAAGCCTACAATCCACCTTACTCTTAAAATTGAAGACTTAGAAACCATTCTTCATTTGTGAAGAGACTGTGTGCACAGTTGGAGATCTGGCCAGAAAATGGGCAGTCCTCTCCTCTGTGTTCACTCACAAACAGTTCTGGAGGTAGCTCTTTTCCCACTGGTTTGGTGCAATATTGGCTGGGGTACAAAGGCATATATTCTTAGGTTTCAACTTAGCGTTACTTGGGAAATGGCATGCCTATTTACAAGTTGAAGAAGTTCCTGGGTCCATTCTAACTGGTCTTCCAACCAGTGTAAGAAAAACACCTCCCAACACTCAGGTGTTGTCTCTGCTGTGGGCGTAGTCTTCACACCTCATTAAGGCCAAGCACTGGGCAGACTAGTCGCGAGTATGCTAAAGCTAGTTAGCTACTGGACATTCACGGGGTGAAAGGTAACATCCTAAAGGTTACTTTACTGAAATATTTATGAAACACCCCATGTCACCAATGATGTGAACTTTAACTTAATATGAATAATAATTTGAATGATTTTGTATCTGATTACTGTCAAATATTACACACTGAAGTTCATAATCCGTACTTTGACATTTTCCAGTACTCAGCAAAAGCCCCTCCAGCCAAAATAGCTTTTGGGGACTAGTCCCTAGAGGAATATGCCAATTTTAATTTTGCACATGTTCTACTTTTAAATATCAGAGACACTCCCTTCTGGGCAACACGTTGTATCTAGAATTGACTTCATAATATTTAAAAACATGGTTTGCTTTTCATCAAGAAGGGTTATATTTATAGGTCTGTACAGCAGGATTTTAACTTCCTGTAGTTTGACCACACATGGTAGAGCTGAAGCCATTTTTTTGGGCCTCTGTGATATTTAAATTTCCAAGTGTAATTTGCTCAATTTTGGGAATTTTGTGTTACGCTTGTTGCATGAAATTTCCATAATTACACCATTATGTCACTTCATGTAATTATCCATCATTTTTGGAACAAATTTGCCTTGGAATTTACTGTGGGTGCACGGGAGCAGTGCACAAGTTTCAAAATCAAGCAAAGGGCGAAAAATATAGGGTCACCATGAAAAAAGGTGTAGGTCCTACCAGGGTTATATCTGATTGTTTTGTATGAATATAGTACAAGACCTTCTTGAGCTTGACACCATGAGGCAGGCCAGTCACAGTACAGCTTATGATCGCCAGTGGCATTCTGCTAGTGGCTGATAGATGTGAAGGGTACATGACCAGTGTAACAGTTGGTGTCCTGGTCAAATTGTCTAAGCTTGGGAAAGCATGTTATACCAGAAGCTGCGAGAACCAGATATCTGGACGTGTGGGTAGAGTATCCTTTAAGATATTTGGATTCCAGGACATAATATTTGTTTAGATGATTATGTTAAAATATACAAAGGGAAGAGTTAAATCACGTGGCAGGAGTTGTGAATGAACATTGTAATTCACGAGGTGATCTAGACCGGTACGGGAAATAGGGGGATTGGAATGTGTGATAAACATCCTCATGCAGTCCTTACTGCCTACTTGGAGATCATAAGTGTGGCTACTTTGAACCAGAACCTAAAATCCAGTGGCATGGATGGCTGCTGAGTGTATTGGACCTGTGAAGTAGAATCTAAGACAGGAAATTAGGGATATGTCATGATTCACCCTGGGCTTACCGTCGAGGTTGGTGAGAGGTGGTGAACGGCCCCGGTTCCTGCAGGTCCTGCTTTGGCCGAGGTAGGGGCGACCCCTTCCGGTAGCCACGGTGCTGTTTGACAATAGTAAGCCACTACTGTCCGTGCCCTCCAGAAGGAGTCCCAGAGGAAAAACCCCAAAAAGGGTAAAAAACCTCCAACAGGAACTCCCTGAAACAGAAGGAGGACACAAGGACGTTAGGACGGAAAATACTGGAGTTCAGGAATACTGGAGACGAAGGACAGGTCAAGAATAACTGGCTTCACAAGAGGAAACCAGCCGGAGCGTGACTACCACCACAGGAGTGTTGCAACGCAATGAGAAAGAATCTAAATTCCCCTTATATACCCCTAGACAGGAAG
This sequence comes from Pleurodeles waltl, assembly GCF_031143425.1. Lineage (NCBI taxonomy): Eukaryota > Metazoa > Chordata > Amphibia > Caudata > Salamandridae > Pleurodeles > Pleurodeles waltl. Next base: position 922,354,933 of record NC_090447.1, read on the forward strand.
TGAGAAACAGGAAGTAGAAATACCCCCATCTTGGATTGGGGAAAAAGTCATAATTAATGATAGATAACATGTGTCTAAAAAAGAGAAGTAATGCATGCAGGGAAGAGAAGATGTGAACAGCCTGCTGGGAAAGGGAAAAGCATGCATAAAAGGCAACCATGTGCATGCATTCGGCTTTTGCCTGTGTGACCGGTAAGTGAGGGCAAAAGAGGGTTTCCCGGGGTGTCCCTGAACATGTAAGAATAAGCAGAGTGTTAAGCGCGCTGAATGCGCTATGCGCAGCAGGCTTGAGACCCGACTCGGTGTCTCTTCCCCTGCCGCGCCTGCCCTGGACTTGGCGGTCAAAGAAAGGGGGCACGGCGAGTGCCGTGACCCCTGACTTGAGCCGCGGCTTCCCCCCGCGGCCTGCTCGCGGGCCGCAGCATCTCCCGAGTGCCGCGCCACGGCGGCCCGTGCTCGCGGCCGTGGCGCGACAGGATAGGGCATCTGCGGTCAATAGCCTAGGAACTCATGGAGGACTGTAGGTGATGAGAGTGAGGACATAATGCACAGACAAGTGAACAATCTGAGGCTTTCGACAAAATTAGTAAGGGTATGAAAACCTCCCGAGCTACACGGCAGGAACTGTGAGTTGCACTCGCAGCTGCTAAATATAGCAGATAACAACCATAAATGTAGTGTATAATGCACGTTTTTTATTATATGTACAGAACAGTGGAACTATTTGAAGCTTACTATGATTGGCATGTCAAGTCATTGCTACACATAACAATAGACATCAATATATCTAAGAGCTATAGCATCGTAGATGGAGTAACCAAGAGTCTTGTTTGACAATGAACAGAGGAAATGGCATAATCGGACCCTTCACCTGCCAATCCTGCAAGTTCTCCTGCATCCAGACCCGCACCGCGCCCGCCAAACCAAGCACCAACAGCAACCACCTGAAGTGCATCCTGCTTAACACCCGCTCCATCCACAGACACGCCGTGGAACTCTGGAACCTGCTCGACACCACATCTCCAGACGTCGCCTTCCTCACAGAAACCTGGATGAACACCTCCTCAGCGCCCGACATCGCCATCGCCATCCCGGACGGATACAAGATCACCCGGAGGGACCGCGTCAACCAGACAGGAGGAGGCATCGCCATTGTCCACAAGAACACCATCCGCATCACGACCAACTCCGACGACACCCTCACAGCTGCCGAACATCTCCACTTCCAGATTCACACCGACCCCAAGACCACACTCAGAGGCACCCTCATCTATAGACCCCCAGGACCCCGCACACAATTCAGCGAAGACATCGCAGACTTCATCAGCCCTCACGCCCTCTCCTCCGCCGACTACATCCTCTTAGGGGACCTCAACTTCCACCTGGAGAACAACAACGACAACAACACCACCACCCTGCTGGACAACCTTGCCAACCTCGGACTCAAGCAACTGGTGAACACCCCCACCCACTACGTCGAACACACGCTTGACCCAGTCTTCTCCTCCAGCAAGTACATCTCCTTCAGCCACTCCACTGGACTCCACTGGACAGACCACAGCTGCGTCCACTTCAGCTTCAGAAAAACCACGACTCACCACCACCCACAACAGGCTCCCCGCAGGAGCTGGAACAAGATCACCACCGACCAGCTCTCCACATCACTGAGCCAGAACCCTCCCGCCAGCTCAGTGGACCCCAACCAAGCAGCCAACAACCTTACACAGTGGATCACCAATTGCGCGGACAACCTCGCACCTCTGAAATCCCATCCCATCAGGCCCAACAGCAAGAAAGCCTCCTGGTTCAACAACGACCTCAAGAACTCCAAGAAGAACTGCCGCACCCTCGAGAAAGCCTGGCGAAAAAACCCGACTACAGACAACATGACCGCCCTCAAGTACGCATCCCGTAAACACCACCAGCTGATCCACACCACCAAGAAGACAGCATTCAAAGAACGACTAGACAACAACGCACACAACAGCAAGGAACTCTTCAGCATCGTCAAAGAGCTCTCCAACCCCAGCGCCGGAAACAACAACATCACCCCCTCACAAGACCTCTGCGACTCACTCGCCTCGTTCTTTCACCGCAAGATCGCCGACATACACAACAGCTTCGGCGCACAGACCACGCACCCAACCACCAAACCGACGCCCCCCAACACCACCCTCCGCGCCTGGACCCCGGTCAGCACCGAAGACACCATCCATACGATGAACACTATCCATTCCGGATCACCAACCGACCCATGCCCCCACCACGTCTTCAACAAGGCCGACTCCGTCATCGCACCCCATCTCCGGGACATCATCAATTGCTCCTTCAACACCGCCACCTACCCGGAGAGCTGGAAGCATGCCGAACTCAGCGCCCTCCTGAAGAAACCATCAGCAGACCCCACCGACCTCAAGAACTACCGCCCCATCTCGCTCCTCCCGTTTCCTGCCAAAGTCATCGAGAAGACCGTCAACAGACAGCTGGCCGCCTTCCTCGAGACTAATGGATCCCTCGACCACTCACAGTCCGGCTTCCGAGCCAACCACAGCACCGAGACCGCCCTCATCGCAGCCACTGACGACATCCGAGCCCTGGTCGACAACGGGGAAACAGCAGCCCTCATCCTCCTGGACCTCTCCGCAGCGTTGGACACGGTCTGCCACCGCACCCTAGTGCAGCGCCTCAGCAACATCGGAATCCAAGAGAAGGCTCTAGAGTGGATCATCTCATTCCTCACCGGAAGAACCCAGAGAGTCCGCCCCCCCCGTTCAGATCCGAGGCCACCGAAGTCATCTGCGGCGTACCACAAGGATCATCACTCAGCCCCACCCTCTTCAACGTCTACATGAGCCCCCTCGCAGCCATCGCACGACATCACAACCTCAACATCATCTCCTACGCCGACGAGACCCAGCTGATCCTCTCCCTCACCAACGACCCAGCCACCGCCAGAATCAACCTGCACGAAGGGATGAAAGACGTAGCCGAGTGGATGATGAACAGCCGCCTGAAACTGAACTCAGACAAGACGGAAGTCCTCATCCTTGGATCATCACCCTCTGCCTGGGACGACTCCTGGTGGCCCCCTGCCCTGGGCAGCGCACCCAAACCAACGGACCACGCACGCAACCTGGGCTTCATCCTGGACTCCTCCCTCTCGATGACCAGACAAGTCAGCGCCGTCTCATCATCATGCTTCAACATCCTACGCATGCTCCGAAAGATCTTCCGATGGATCCCCACCGAAACCAGGAAGACGGTCACCCAGACACTCGTCACCAGCCGACTGGACTACGGTAACACCCTCTACACCGGAACCACGGTCAAACTACAGAAAAGACTCCAACGCATCCAGAACGCCTCCGCACGCCTCATCCTTGACATCCCCCGACACAGCCACATCTCCAGACACCTGAGAGACTTGCACTGGCTCCCCGTCAGCAAGAGAATCACGTTTCGCCTCCTCACCCACGCACACAAGGCCCTCCACGACCTGGGCCCCAGGTACCTCAACAACCACCTGACCTTCTACACTCCCACCCGCCAGCTACGATCGACCAGCCACGCCCTCGCCGCCGTGCCATGCATTAGAAAAGCCACCATGGGAGGAAGATCCTTCTCCTACCTGGCAGCCAAGACTTGGAACTCCCTCCCCATCCACCTCCGTCTGACCCAAGACCACCTCTCCTTCAGGAAGCAACTCAAGACCTGGCTGTTTGAGCAGTAGCGGTCTCCCCTCCCCCCAGCGCCTTGAGACCCTCCGGGTGAGTAGCGCGCTATACAAATTTTTTGATTGATTGATTGAGATACAGGACTACAAGAGGCCATTTTGGGAAAATGGGAACAATTCGTGTATACTTCAATGTGAGGCTAATGTGCCTCCCTTAAGTTGAGTCCTGGACTTGGTACTATCCGTGGTCAGGGTTTCCACAATCTGATGAAGTCCTGTCAGACTGCCTGCTAATGGCCCTTGTTGAGGTGCATTGTGGTGCTTGCCACAGTGTGTTTTTAGAACTGCTCATGTCGTAATTGAGGGCGCATCACTGGGGGGCCTCAGCGATGCCCATGCGGGGGTCATCCCGGAGGTCTAAGAAACTTTACAGGGCTTGGAGTTCTGCATATTTTCTGTCTTTCCAATCATATTTAATGATCATTAGTGCGGGTATCATGAGTATTAATTTAAGGTCTCTCTTTAACAGCTGAGGTCGAAGTGGCAGTGTTTTTTCTGCTTCATAATAATCTCAGAAGCGTGGCCTGCATATATGTAGATGAGGTTATCCTTCAGCATGAATGGACCTTTCTATTTGTTGAGCTGATTACCATTTGTGCTTGTTGAAGGACTAACAGGCATGCAACAACGTGTCTTGGTCAGTCATTCCACTTTGAACGCTTCAAAAAATGTCTTTCTTGCTTTTCTTGATTGATTCGCCTTGATTTTAGTATGCACAAAAGAAAAATATGTATCTGACATATAAATCAGCAAATTTTTCTATGCCGCAATGATTTTGTTTTTAACATAACCGTTTGATCAATAACATGACGAATGTGATTTGTTTTTATCATATGAAATGTCACCAAAGTGCTATAAAAAATGTGCACAGAAAATTGCATGTGTTCACATTGCTCACTATTGTTACCCTGAATCAAAGTTTGCGTTCTCCTTCTTCTCAGTTGTGATCTTGTATCATTTGTTTCATGTAAATCCAATTTCCAAAACACCACTCTAGTCTTTTATGTGTTGGAGCATGCAATGTTTAAAACAAGTCTTTTAAAGGCATTTGCGTCTTCCCTTGTAGATTCCAGTATTGAGGATGAGATAGCCTGAGGGTCTAGGTGGTTTCTTTCTCTACAAGCAAGGGCCTAAAGATAATCATTAATGGCTGCCTGTATAACACATTTTGACCCCTATGACGGAGCCTTGTTTTGCTATTGCCGTTTGATAATTTTCATGATCCCTGCTTTTTATTTTACTATTTAATAGTTTGCCAGGTATCTATCATGCTTGCATTAGCAAGAGCAACATTCACACTCTATAAATGAGATAATCCTGAAATATTCTGCTCTACAATGTGACCTCTGTATAAGTGTAGACAACACGCCCCTTGAAATAAGAAAAGGTGAAAAGGAAGCCTGTTAGAAGAGTATGTCCCAATACCTAACTGATAAGATACCAGGATATCGCAATAAGAGGAGTCGAAACACGTCAACGTCCCCACCGGGATACACACATCAAATAAGAATGCAATGTATTTTTTAAAAATAATCTGAAAAACAAATTACCTTAGTGATTGCGCAAAGGTTAATGTTTAAAAAAAATGGACCAGATTCTGAAAGCTGTCAGGCAACGCAGCACAGCACCCAAAGATGCTGCACTACGTTGCCTAAGAGGGAGAGAGCACGAGAACACCATATTCACGGAGATATGGTCCTCTCCTCCCCTCTCACTAGTGCCCGCGCAAATTTGTCCTGCCGAGCACCACGCACATGCCTTAGTGCTGGGGTGTGCGTGTGAGAATAGCATAGGTTTTGTACAGAAAGGGTATCCTTCCTGTACAAAATACTATGCTTAGACAAGTTTAAAAGCTGTTCCTGCTTTGTATGTGCGCTGAAAACATTTCTCAGTTTAATGTCTGCTTTCAAAAGATGGCAATTTTTGGCACAAAACCCTGTCTACTAATGTTAGTAGATAACGTTTTGCTCAAAAGGCATGGGTGGTTGCATGGGAATGCCCATGTACCACCTATTTAACTCTCCATTGACGCTAAGTAACACAAAGCATTGCTTAGTGCTGCTTTGTGTTACTTTTAGGGTACTTTCCAGTGCGAAACATGTTTTGCACTAAAAAGTAAGGGCCTCACTTACAAAGATTTGGCATAGGGCAGCACTGCAATCCTGTTAGCTGTGCTGCCCTACGCCAAATCAAAAAGACAGGGATACACCATATTTAGGTGGTATGATGCATTCCTGTCCTTTCAGTCAGCGCATAAATTGCTGCCGAGCACCAATGCAGGGACCCATGCACCATGGTGCAAGAGTGTCTGTGTTGTTGCCAGGATGGTTTTGTGCAGGTGTTTTCCTAGAGAAATAGGAAAAAACACGTTATTACTCCTCATTACGCCTCTCCTGGGGAGGCGCATAGATTTGCTGCATTCCTGGGTTTGCAGATTCTTGTAAATCTGGAAATGTGTCAAAACCCATCGGTGTTGCATGGGAAAACCCACTGCAACACTCATGGAATGCCTGCTTGATGCAGAGTAAGGCAATGCAGTTATTTTCTCTGCCTTGCCTTACTCCATATCTATGAGGCTGTGCAAAGATGAAGAGGGTGGCTTTGTGTCACCTTATAGAAATGATTGAGAGGCTTGTGCCACTGGAACGTCATAACAAGTGACACTCTGGCAGTGCAAGCCTCTTGTGAATGAGGCTCTAAATTGGGAAAAACATTTGGTGCTGGTTGGCTTACCCAGCGAAAAATGTTTGTGAAGCTCCTCCATTGTTTTATTTAAAAAAACTGCTAATTTATATAGCTGATACATATTGATTCATACACGTTACTACAATTAAGGTGATTAAAGCAACATAACGCAACAGAGAGTTTTCTGTAACCAATACATGCAGTAGGATCTAGCGTCTCCTTGCTTTACCCCCATCTCCCAAATTGCTTTAACAAGGTGCTCTCTTTGGAACTTCAAATGAGTCAAGAAGTTGTTTTGTAGGAGTTCCAGGCAATATAAGGCAGGATGCTCGCAATGCCATCACCTTCCATCCATGCTGTACATGTCGATATTGTCCCATCTTGATCAGTCCACCAAAGCTGTTACTTATCCTTTTAGGTACCAGATGTCTTAGCAGCAATGCAGAAATGTATCTAATCAGCTTTCAACATGCTCGAGTCTAAAGTTAGAACTGTCAAGGTGCCTGTGGAGTATCGAGATCTTTGAACACATTTAAAAGGCTTAGAAGTGATAATGCTGATCTAACATATTTTCAATAATAAATATTCGAGGTTTGCATCTGACATTGTCTTGGAGTTTGAATTGGCCAGCAGGAGTATTATAAAAAATCACTTCAGAGAAGGGGAACTGATGTGCTGGCTGTCAAGATGATAAACTGAGTAAACACAGCAGCTAATTTTAAGAATTGAAGCTTCCAATGTGTGTTCAGTGACTGACGTGTATAGTTACCAGATGTGTCAGACTCAGAGAAGAGATGCAGGTCCCAAAAATATTGCTAATATATGCCAGTCATTAAGTCACCTGGAGCTCAACTCATTTGTAATGCAAGAATGTAATGGTGCTAGCGTACCATAATTGGGGCATGCAAGATCATCCAGTGTACAATATTTGTGTCTCAATGGCACCCATGCTTGATTTGTCGAATTCACATCTACTCTACGCTTCTACCCATAGTTCAGTCTGACACAGCAATATGTAGGATGCAGTTCCAGTATGTTCTGTAAGTGTCGATATCAGGTATCTGACTGAATGGAGTTAGAGGGAAAAGTATTGCCTTAATTCATCAGATGTTTGAGATCGCTCTATGCAGCCAATGGACCCATCCATGTAAAGTAATGACACTGAGAGTGGGTTTCTGATGATACCCCCGGAGGTGCCTTCAGAGCACTGGGTCAATGGTTGGATATATTATAATGGTAGTCAGGTCTAAAGGTCACATGCATGCTGGTGGCTGGCACCTACCACTCATGGGCAACGGTCACCTGCAAGGCTGAATGTCCCATAATTTCTACAGGTCAGGCTTCCTAGAATGTTATGGTTTTGGCAACATTTCATGTGTGAGGATCTCCAGGGGCAGGTCCACAGCATGTGGGCACTGATAAGCACATATTCTTCCACAGACTGTAAGGATTTCTCCAGGTAGTAAAGACTGGCCTAAAGAGAATGAACTTCTCAGGTCTACTCTTGCTCACCGTGTGCAGCATTGTAGAGTCTGTAGCATCTTCCCCAGCCTTGGAGCATGCAGATAAATTACACCACATTGGGGCTGTGATTAAACATTAGTTTATTCCTCAGCATACATTAACACACAGTACACTACAGCATACTTCCTGTTAACCACAACTTAACACCTCCCCATACATTACATATTTCATGTTCAGAAGCCGCCCAGAACCACATTCTAGAGTGCATAACATCAAGATGCTACATCTCTCTCTTTGCTGAATAGAAAGGTGACAGACATCACCAAAGTCACATTTCCTTGACTAAGAGGCGAGATTTTTACTTGCCTGCCAGCTTAGGTGATTTGCGATGATTAAGGTTCACCCTGATCAGGTAATGGTGCAATAGGCTTATGCTCTTGAGGTGGACCCGCTGGTTGGGTCACTTACAGTACAGTTTCAGGACCCAACAAGTGTTGAATTAGGTGTTTGAAATGCAATGTGTCCAAGTGACGGATTGTCCAGGATGATGTGTTGTCACCATATGTCCTTTGCACAACACAACCTGCAAAGGATCAGTGTCAATAGATGTGTCTATTCTTCATCTGCATTTCTACTTAAAAAATAACCAGTTTTCTTTTTCAAAAACTGTCTCCTGAGCATGGCAATGCTGATCTGTCTATGTTTTCATTTTTCCTTTCTGAGCTGGGTCAGCATCTCAAATCTTGGCAGTATTCACTGATCGAACCAGGGTCTATTGAGGTAGATTTGTTCTGATGGCTCTCTGACACATCAAGGTTGATCGGTAGGCCCAGAGAGCCTGACACATGGTTTGGTTCAAATTGATTCCCTTCTCTGGACCCTCACTAAATGACCCTCTTGGGGGTACCCATGAATCATTCAACCACATCACTGGCTTGGGGCCAGTGGGGCATACTCTTTTGGTGTTCGACATAGAGTACGACCAGGAATTCTTTAAACTCTGCTTTACTGTTAAAGGAAATGCTATTATCAGATTTGATGCCCCACATTGCACATATGCCACCAAGCCCTTCTATTACTTTGTCATGGGTTGTCAAAGATTGTTCTTCCACGAAAGGGAACGGTGAATATTCATCTATGACTAACATGCGATGGTATCTATTTCCTAAAGGTCCAAACAGACATTGTCACTGGATATTGCATCACTTTGGGGGACAAACAATTGCAAGTGTGGTCTGACTTCAGTTCTTTCTGGACTCGCTCACCTAGCCAAGGAAACCACACACAATCTCTGAATAACCTTCTGGTGGCTATAACACCACAATGTCTATCACTGGTCAGCTCGATGACCCACTGCCTGAAGCCTCTGTTTATGACAATTCTTGAGCCTCATAGTATCACGCCTTCTTGGGGGACTGCTCACTCATTCCGTACATTTTTGAACTTTTGGAAATCAATATCATCGGCAAGGGGCTTGACATTTTTCCTCCATAATTGCATGGTAATCAGTTCTTTGGTTATGTTCATGTCTTTACCTGCTTTGGTGGCAGCAGTGATTTGTTCCACAGACAGAGCCTCTCGTGTGCTGGAATTCACAATAAAGTTGAGATATGCTTCAGCTGTCTTGAATGTTGAACTGTGATGATGCAGCAGCACTCGTGAAAAGTCATCTGCTGGGTTTTGATCCTTCCCCAGTTTGTGCCTGATCTCATAGTTATATTGTTGTGTTTGTAACCCCCACCTCTTGATGTGAGGGGGCATCTAAGCCTTTGGGTTTCCAAAAAGTGTAAGCAATGCTGGGTGATCCATGATGATGGCAAATCATTTGCCACAGAGGGATACATGAAAATGTTCCCAGGACCACACCACAGTGGGACTCTCCTTCTTTGGCTGAGACTAAGCACATTCTGTATCAGACAAGCTTTGAGTGACATAGGGCACTATGTGTGTCAAAGCATCTGGGTATCCTTTGTGTTGAGCAAGAAACGCCCCAAGCCCTACTCGGCTCTCATCGACTGTTATTTCAGTGTGCACTGTGGGGTCAAAGAAGGCCATTTTTGTTGGATTCTCAATCACGTTTAATGTCTTTGAAACTAGGGTCACATTCCAGACACCAAGTGGATGGTACATTTTGATTTGTTAAGTCTCTCATTGGGTCATTCACTGTAGCAAAACTGTAGATGTATCATAAGCAATAACTATCTATGCCTAAAAAGGATCACAACAGGGTGAAATCTTGGGCGGACAAGTGGATGATTTTGCTTGCCTGGTACTGGAGTCATTCCCTATCAGAGAAAATGTGCTCAAAACATTTGAGTTTGTGAAAATCACACTTTGCTACATTCAAAGTGAGACCTGAATCAGACATTAGCTGGCACACATAGGTAAGGGCACCCAAAAACCAGTATGTCTGCAAATAATATCCTGAAATATCTCAGCAACTGGAGATATTCCAAAACTCAGTCTCTTACATCTGAACAAACCAACATGAATTAAAAAAGTAGTGATGTACCTGCAGTTATCCTACAACTCGAGTTCATGGAATCCTTTATTCAGGTCAAGGCAGGAAAACACTTTGGCTCTATTCAACTGCATGATCATCTCGGCTATGTGCGGACCAGGACGTCTCTCCCTCTCAATTGCTCTGTTTGCCTGGCGCATATCAACAGAAATGTGCACCACTTCACTACTGTCCTTTTTTGATACTACTACTGTGGGTGAAACCCATGGTGTGGGGCCTGTAGAGCGTTAAATTATGTCATGTTTTAAAAGGGCTTCCAACAGTTTCTCTACAGCTTCTTGTAGATAGAAAGCAACTGTATGGTGTTGCTAAGCACAGGGTAAATGCCTTAATTGATATCAAACTGTACTTTCATTATCTTGAGATTTCCCAGGCCATGAAACAACAGCAGGAACCAGCTCATAATCTCCGACTGGTCACAAAGATTGTAGTTGAGGGATGTCAATCTCCTGTCAACAGCAGTGGTAAAACTGAGTAAACATACACTCAACAAAGTCCCTTGTAGAGCATGAATGGTTGCTCTCACCAATGTCTTTTTGTGTCGCATTGTCACTAAGAATTACCCTTGGCTTTGTCATGGATCAGAAGCAGCCCAAGTATACACCTTCCTTCTTGAAGGAGTGAGGCAAAGCACAGGGAATAGGCTGTTAAACGTTTTTACTGGCATGATGTTAATCGACTAGCCATTGTCTATGAATAAAGTTATTGGATGATAGTTTACTTTCATCATTATTTTGGGACAGTGTCCAAATGATGTTTGTCTCTCTGTTTGGTGAACTTTCTTTCAGTTATGTTCTTCTTTACAGGTAGCCATCTGGACTTGTGTACACCGTCTTTTGTGGAAATAATCAGTGCACATTCATCTTCTTTGCTGGTACTTGGTAGTGATGCTGAAGAACCTTTGTTCAATTATCTTGAATGTAATTGATTTTGTCTGGTTTCTACTTGTCTTAGCTGATGATGCGTTTTGGGTTTTAGAGGCGTGGCGTGAATGCTTCTGGAACATTCTTGCAGCCATTTTCTCTGGCCATCATGATGCAGTTGAGTTTTGTTTTGCACAGCACACAATAGTGAAGTAGCTCTCTCTCAACAACCTTTGAAAAAGTTCTACAGCTAGATATATGCCTTCATAGAGAAATTAAAATCTACATCAGAAGCACAGTTTTGTTCTCTGTGAAGACGTGGACCTGCGTATGTCTTTGTTGATGTTTGTGCTTGTTTTTCACAATCAGTGCTGATTCATGGAGTGCTGTTCCTAATTCCATGTTAGCAACTTGTCTATCTGCCCATTCTACAGCTCTTGCAGACGTCAGCATTTTCTCTATACTGTGTGTTTCTCTTAGCATGAGCATTTTAATTAATCAACCATCAATTATTCTGAGTTGCATGGCTTCATCAGTGAAGTTGCAGATCTTGAAAAATTTAAAGAGTGCATTGAGTCTTTCACTAAACTCCTCCATTGTTTCACCAACCTGTTGGTGCGCTTGGTTAAAGATATACCTTTCATAGCCAATATTCAGCATTGGATTGAACTTGGCCTCTAATACTTCTTTTACCTTTTCATATGATTTTGCATCAGCCTCTGAGATTTTCTTTAGCACTTCTTTAACTCCATCGCCTGCAAAGTTTTTAAAATATTTGATGATCTTCTTGTTATCGTCTTCCTCTAGTCCATGTATAAAGTCATTGAATGTATTAACCCATGCAACTCACCTGGCACTGATGTTTTGCTTCTTAGAAGCATTGAAAGACAGTGATGGCTTCGGGACCACAGTCGCATTGTATTTCATGCTTCCTTTGGCCACTGCCTGAGAGCTCATGCTGTTGAGACATCTTTTACCACGCAAGGTGGCACCGACAACTCCTGCAAACTGAGGTTGCTGTTGGAGTGTGTGCCGCTGTGTGTTTCAATCACCCTCAAATGAGTACATTTTCTGTTTTTTGTACCCTGCTGACATGATTGTTATTTCTTGCTTCGTCTGAATAATCGTTCTGTACTTGATGTATTGTGTAGCATCTCTGTCAACCACCTCCTTGGCAGTTTTGGTGGGTGTTTTGAATGTGCTCATTTGCAAGGCCTTCCATCTCTTCTGTGGCTGGATATGGGCTGGAGCAGGGCTTTTACTCCAAATGTGCCAGTCCCAGATCACTCTAGTCTATACTGATTCTGGGAACACATGAACCCATGTATCCCCTACTCGTTGTAGCAACTTCCAAAGCCCTGGAGCATGCAGATACTTCACACCAGACAGGAGCTGCGAATAAACATTACTTTATTCCTCACACTGACACACTGTGCCTTACATCATACTTTCCGTTAACCACACCTTAACACCACCCCATACATTATGTGCTTCCTGTTCAGAGTCCTCCCAGAACCATGAGAATTCTAGTGCACATAACATCAATATGCCACAGAGGCTGATGATCCAGGCAGTATGTTATCAGCAGCAGCCAATATGCCTCCTCTTTGTAGGTGCCTGTTAGCATTGACAAGTGTGCCCATCTATGTTAGGATCTTCTGCTCCCTCTGACTGATTATCAGTGTGCAAGGCAGAGTGGGGCTGCAAGGTCTCATTGGGCTTTCTATGTTGGTATCTCCCATACTGGTTACGAAGACAGGGGGTCACAGTGGCTGAATGAGACTGCTTTGCATTGTCTCGAGTGTTGCACCCTCATTAGATCATGGAGCAGGTGTGACAAGGTCAGTTGAACACATGGTACCATTCATAAGTCAGCAGTTGGGGTAAGAAAGACTGTCCTCATCTCTCAGTCCCTTGCTCTTCACATAGCATTGGTGAACTGCCTGGCATAGGGACACTTCAGTGCACACCGCCCCCAGAAATGACACGCTTCCGAGGAGTTCTTTCAGGGATCGGCCACCTTGGACGTGACCTAGCTCTGCTTCCCTGAGTGAGATTTCGGTTTATTAAAGAATGTTACAAGGAGTGTTCTGCTTACTGGAGCCCACTCGATGTGCACTCTTTTTCCAGTTACTTTTTGCCAATATTAGTTGGAACTCTAGGGCTTCTGTCTCATCAATGGCAGAATAAGATGTTAAAAAACACATAAGCAAGGTGACGTAAGTGCTGCAGTACTCGGCCACTTGACGTTTCCCGAGTCCCAATAAATACAAAATCGAGGTAGTCGCCGCTGCAATGCTGCATTTTTGCTTAATAACGTTGTTGTGGCCTTTTTATCAGTAATATTACGCAAACCAAAACCCAATAGTACTTTTGATATGGATGAAAAAGAAAAGTATGTTTATGTTTGATAAATGATTTCCAAATCGAAGAAGAAGTCAGGACTTTGATCCTTATGTGATTAGAGTAACATTGATTATCCTCGAATAAATCAATATTAATGGCTCTTCTAAAACCATAAGTATTTTGCGAATTTTCTGAAGGGTATTCAATGTCAATGCTTAATTTGCTTCTACGTTTGTTGGTGAGAGTGCCCTGCCCCCCTCCAAAAAATAAATAAATAAGCTTGCATATTGTAAACATACCACATCTCGTTCATTTCGAGATAAATCAAGATGCCAAAAGGATGTATCCAAAGGAAAATAGCGCACTAACTTCCGGTGTCTAAGAGAAATGTCACTGTTGATTGTTAAACTCTTCCATGACAAAATATCGATTAGAATTCTTGCACATATATAAATTAAACGTTTTACGTGAAAAGAAGATAACAATAGATATAAAGATGTTCGAGGGAAAGGATTAAACACTCTTGGGGTGAAAACACTCCGATCAACAATTAAAATGTGTTTAAGATTTGGTATATCAGGTAAAAAAAATAAAAATAAACGGTTATCATCAGCAAAAGGCATGTCACACAGGCTCAGAGACATGCCACTAATTAGAGGAAGAATGTTCTCAGAATTACCCCTGCTTGAATACAATGAGATTCGTCACATGAACAATACTTCGCTGGGGCTACTGGCAATAGTTCGCGATATTAACCTACACTGTTCTGGGCCGGTTAAACCGACACGTGTCGCCGATATTGGTATTCATGTGCTGGGTTAGTTTGCCAGCAGTATTTGTATGTGTTTTTGCAATATTTATTGAACTAATAATGAGGACGAATGAAAACAGCCCTTGCACAAAAATGTTAGTTGGTTCGGCGCATCGTCTTTGTTACAGCTGGTTACCGGCTTTCCTCGGACTGAAGCTCGTGTTGATGCCAAAGGATGACGAATTTGTGAAGCTGACCAGTTTTGTAATTTTACAAGAGCTCGTCAGACACGAATGAATGAATGGGTGAATGAATGCATTGATAATTATGAAGGCGAGATTGTAAAGTGCACGTTCGCTAGCGCGACTCACGTTGCTAAGATTAGAACAAGCTGTGCAAATAATAAATTTTTTTACCACTTTTCTAACGATGAAATGCATATCAGATACTGATCCACAGTTTTGGAGCCAAGAGAGAGGAGCGTCCGCCAACGTGGGAGCGACTAATTTATGGAAGAGTTGGTAGCACTGTAAATTTCAGAATGCACAGTGTAAGAAGGCTAGTAAGTCCATCTGCTCTTCAAAAACGAAAGCTCCGAAAAGTAGAAACACCCGTTAACCAAGCAGAGGCCCTCAAACTCAGACTTTTGTGCATATGTAGTTAGGTAAACTGATAATCTTGAGTCCGAGGACAAGTGTTAAGTTAAGGTACTGCATCCTTGTAAGTGTAGTTAATAGCCTGGCTGAAACATCTAGATAACTGGTTTTGTTCTAAACAGTGCTGAAAGAAATAGATAATTTGCCCAGGTACAATTGCTGGGTGGGGTTAAGAAAAAGCAGATCTGCACGATAAGTCAAAATTAATAAAACACGATGCTACAATCAGACTGACATAAGTAGCATGATCAAGCTTGTTGTCCAATCTGACTCCTAAGCTTCTCTAAGGCATCCACAAGTTCTGAAATGAATAGTTAGGCCCTGGTTTAAGAAACGTGGTGCTGCTTCCAGGGTAGCGCCACTTTCCTTGAGCCCCTTAGCACCCCCTAGTGTGACCATGTGTGTGCAGTATTTAATGTGCAGCGCACCCTTTTGCAGGGTAGGGGCAATAGCGTCAATATTTTTGACCCTATTGATGTACTGTGCAGGATTAGAGCCAACATTTTGGTGCTAATCCTGCAGAATACATAGGGGCCCATTTTGAACTATAGTATGCCCCCTTTTAACGCCTGCTCTGTGCAGACTTTAAAATTAGCCAGCAAAAATGGCACAGTGGAATCTTTTAGATTCCACTGCGCCATTTTTCTGGTCCCCCTCCTTACATGCATTATACCTGGCGCAGGCATAACGTGGAGCGAGGGGTTACAAAGTAGCGCAATGCATACATTGCACAACTTTGTAAATCTGGCGCAGTATATTTGACCTTTTTGGGCCACATTAGAGTTATAAAAAATGGCACTAATGTGGTGCAAGGAGGCACAAGGCCCTCTTAAATCTGAGCATTAGTTTGGTGACCAAGATAGAAGAATCACAAGAAGCTTAATTTGTAAGTGTTAACTTATAGTGAATTCTCAATCATCAATGCCTGTTCAATATATAGTTAACATTTAAATATGGCACACAAAAGGGGATGTTGCCATGGCAAAAGATCGGTCCAGAAAAATAGGGATTTGAGTTTCTGTCAAAACAATAATATCCGTATCTGAATGAGCCAATGAAAAGATAATGAGGTCAAATGTAGTGTTTGACTGTCTAACAAGAAAAAGGTTTGGTGGTTAGCTAAGCAATAGAAAAGGATTGGAGCAATTGCAGAGTAGCTTGATGGCTATGGTTGCAACCAAATAGTTAATCAAAGTGTTATGCTGGAGAAATGGGGGGAATCAGTATAAGACGGTTAGACACTATGGGCCCAATTTAAGAAAAGTGGCACTGCATCCAATGCATCACCAGTTTTCTTGCGTCCTCTGGTGCCCCCTAACGCCACCATGTGTGCACCGTGATTAACATATGGTGCACCATGGCGGTAATCATGGAACTAGAGTTAAAATCTATGACACTAGTTTGGCACTTTGCAAGATAAGCACAAAAAAAATCGACACTAATACTGCAAAGCACATTGAGGCCCACTGAAAACAATGGTGTGCCTCTTTTTAATGCCCGCTCTGTGCAGGAGTTAAAAATGCAGCAAAGAAATCTTTTAGATTTCATTGCATCATTTTTGCAGGCCCCCTAACGGGGGAATGCCACCCTAGCATACAGTATGCCTGGCGGAGACATAATGTGGCACCAGAGGCTAGAAAGTGGTGCAATGGATGCATAGCTATACTCATGCATCATGTTTTCCATCACATGTATATGACCATGCAACATACCACAGTGGCCAAGCCCTGATGGCCAAAGACAGTTGTGTTTTGTAGCCATGTACCTTTGCAACATGACACATGTATGTTGGTTTTGTGGCACTTCAAAATCTTCTGGCTAAACACAGGGGGCAAAGACAGGATAATGCATTTTTCTGACTGATGGTGCATTGCTGACCTTCACATGGATGCAGGCTGGGGCAAACACACTATTCGCAATCCTGACCTTTGTCATGACCTGGTGAAGTAATTCCTATTGCCTACATTCATGCAAATGCAAAATTTCACTAAGCAATATATGAGCTGTACTTTCCAAGAGTCCTCCTGACCTCTATTCCCAGGTGATCCAGGAGGTCCTGTTCCTGGGAAATCAGGTCTGCCCACCGGTGCTTGAGCTGGTGGTCTGTCCGCTCAACATCAAAGATTCTGGGCAACTGGGTCAACACCTTGCCCCACCGCAGCTTCCGTGCCTCCAACGTGTACCCCTATATCACACAGGCACTCATGGGCACCATATTGGGAAGGTAGTGGCAGACCAGCTGAATGCACCCTCCTAGTTTCTATGCACTCATGTTCCTTGCCCTTCCCTTCCCTGACATTTTGCACCTAAAATCCAATGCAAAACAAAACCCCCCAAAATACTATAACCCTTGCTAAACCCAACTACCCCCAACAAACTTAACTACCCCAAAAACAAACACTTAACAATACACAGCAAATTACAGGATGCAATGGTAAAAAACACTGCAAAAACACTTTAGGAACACAACACAGACAGCACACAGCACAAAAGATTCAGGAACCACTACTCCTTGCACCAGCACCACACAGTCTCTCCCAAGCACAGACAAAACGGCTAAAGGGATAGTGAAAGGGAAAGCAAGGAAGTTCAATTGCATCAGTTCCTGGGCATATGGGTGACGTTTTGATGTTATGCTCCGTTTTTTTTATGCATGATGGCTCTGCGTGTATTTTTTGAGGATGGCTGACAGGGCGGAACGTATGAATTTTGATGCACAGGTGCGAGGCGACATTTTTTTAATACACATTTACTGAAAATGACTGCATGTGTTGGTGTTTTTACGCAAATAGTGTAATGTGTTTCTTTATGTATGTTGGTCTGTGGGATGCATGGGAGGAGTGATATTGAGCGCAAGTGTACACGTGTTTGGTACAATTTTCCACATGCGTGTATCCACAGGTGCAAAATGTGTGTACTGTGAGTGTACATATGTGAGGAAACTTACACATCACAGTTTATACATGTCCACTGTTTACTTCACCACACAGTTTCCGATAGCTGGCCCATTTATGAAACATGTTCATGCACATTACCCTTGACAACAGTGCTGTTGACTTAGGCTGGTATATGAAGCGCTGACACAGACCTATGTATGCGCATGTGTGTGACAATGTATGGTGGGTACCAAGGGCCTGAAGTCATGATATAATGCAACTTGTGTAAAATCCAGTTCCCAGGCATGCACATTTCTGGATATGTTGTAGTGACATGTGTCATTCTTGGTATTCATGTCAAATGTTAGTGAGTGGAATGTGTTATTCATGTGTGATCAGTAATGCCTACTACAGTGGTGTGTTTAGGGATGCAACTTCTACAAACTTTGGAATCATTAATGGGTAATCACATGATTGCTCTGCTCCCACGGAGGAGCTGAGGGTTCAGTTCTGTTAGGATGGTGGACTGCAGACCTGGTGCTGTAGGAGCAGCGGTTACAGCCTTGAGGTTCCCAGATCTAGATGTTTTCAGCGGAGAGGGAAGGACGCCGACGCTGACGCAGTACAGCCCGAGTGGCTCTCACCGCTGACTCCGTCCCGAAGGTTTCTTGGCCGCTGGAGGTTTTGGACCGCTCAGCCCGCCAGCTCGTGAGCCCGCCAGGATCACCTGGACCGGTGCGGGGGAAAGCAGGAGAAGCCTGAAGCCCCGTACCCCCGATGCTCCGAAGCCTCTGACGCGGAGTGCCGGCAGCGGGTTTCTGGTATCAAGGAGCCAGGAGAGCGCGCCGGTCTCCCCACCCCCATCCAGACTCAACTGGTGGACTGGAGGCGGGGGGCTCAAAGCGAACAGAAATGAGCAACCAGCACCATTAGGCAAGCGGTGCAAGGGCCGAGAAAACCAAGGGGTTTGCCACCTATCCCAAACGCTAGCTCTGCTCCACCCCAGCCCCGCCCTGCCTGCCTGCCCATGTGCGGCAAGTGCAGCAAGTATCATTGGAAGTGGGTAGGGAGGTGGAGGGGGCCTTAGAATCTTAGGATCAGCGTCATCTTTGGCAGGCGACTTCTGCAGCCCCTCAGCAGCTCCTACAGCTCTGCCTCAGCTCTAATTTGCACAGCCCTACCTGGTCAGACCCCGGACCAGACCGCCACACCTGTCAGGCGGTGCTGACGCTGATGCCCAGGACGGGAACTGCAGCACTCCCACAGAGCGTGTGTGGAAGCGTGTGTCAAGTGTCCAGCGTCCAGAGCCCGGCGCAGCGGACAGTGACAGCGAGAGGGCAGCAAACAGCAGGCAGCAAGCAACAAAGCGCACTGACACTTGCACTTGACGATGCAACAAGAAAAGAGAAAGCAACCACTCTCAACTGGAAACTCCCGAAGACCTCAGTAGACCTTCCAAAAGCAAACCATCAAATCAGCAACAGATTGATCAATCAGGGATTCATCTGGGGTAGGAGCATGAGATCAGGCAAGTCTTGAATTCAACCCGCAAATCTAAGAAAGAGAAAAAGGAAAAGAGAACCAACAACAGACTGCACAGCAGTAAAAAGGAGAGCAGGCAGTGGCCAAGACCCGGACCACCCCATTTCATGCAGGAGACACCCGTCAGACCACAGTCCTGGCGGGGTGCAGGCTGAACATTCCTCCCGCATGGAAGAAATAATCTGGGGGGAATCAGACGCTTTAGAAGTGGGGAACCCATCGCCCAATTTCCGCAAGATAACCGACTACTTTGCTGCGGTTACAAATTCAGCTGCTAAAAAAAGGACCGGATCGCCAGTTCCAAGCTACCAATCCTTAGGGCTCGACCTATCGCTCAACTCCGACTTGCAAATATCAGGAACCCCCGGAGAGAGTCCCAGAGTGAACTCACCTGCTCCCACCCCCTCCCACTTTCACCAGTAATAACAATTGTGAGGAAGCAGCCCCTGAACCCAGATGGCATGGATACAGCACAGGATCCTCGCACTCTGACACCAGGAGCGCCCTCCACTTTAGGGCTAGTGAGATCCTTAAGGACCGCCAGAATAGATCGCGAAATGCTCCACAAAACAGCCAGTCCAGCAAATCAATCAATTCTGGACTCAGTGATGGCAGCAACTGCGGAAATCCTAGAACACGATCCATGGCAAGACGTCCCCCGCTCCAAAACGCCAAACTCCATTCCTTCCCAGCATTTGGATGTAAAAATGAGGAATTAGAACACTGGAGTACGGAACAGGGTTACCTACCTAGGACACCTGAGAAAGATACTGAGATAGTCGCTCAGATCCATGCCCGCAAATAAATTAAAGTAACTAAAATCAGAAGTACCTCTGCCATGGGTTACAAATTCAACATGCAACCTCAATTACAACCACGTCCCCCGGACATGGCAAGGGCAGATGATGTGTGGGCTGCAATACTAAACTCAATGCAAGCTACAGTTATGGCCCTGCAGTTCCACTCAAATAAAATGGACATTCAGGTAGACCTGTTAAATACAATGGCAGTATTTGTCTCCGGTATCAACAGCAAGCTGGAAGACCTAAATGCCTTAATAACAAGGACACAAGCCAATCAAGCCAACGACTTTACCATCTGCTCATGTAAGGAGGTGGTAGATAAACTGTCTCAACTGCCGAAACTCCTAAAAGGTATACTTAAAGAATTCGCCTCCGCCCGGAAGGATGATCACATTCATATAACTCCCCTCGCTACCTTGTTAACAGCTGACCCGCTTGTACAAAATCAAGAGGAAAATCCTTGCTCCCCTCAAACAGTTGTACCGTCGAGCATAAGAGAGAAAAGTTCTCAAGCAGGAAGTATTGCTTCAGTTAGCCTTTGAATGGATAATATGGAGAATTATTTCTCATTGCAAGACACTGTCAAACCTGGGAATTGCGAGAAACCCCCTTCACGGATTCTATCAAAAAGAGAACGCAAACGGGCAAGAAAAGGAAGACGATCTGCTCAAGCACTTCAACTATCCATCTCAAAGACCACCGAAATCAGCTCACATGGGCAAAGTCAGGAGCATTTGGTTCCAAGTGGTAGGCAGAATTGTGATATCTACGTCCCAGCAAGCACTGGCAGTAACACATAAACAGGAGCCAAGACCCCTTCTATCACAATAGGAGTTGTCCAGCTAACAAAGCCCCAGATGGGGGCTCACGCTGTGCTTAGCAAACCCTCGGATAATCGTAATAGACCCCAAGGGACTACCAGAGCATAAAACTAAAAACCACTAAGCCTGGACAGACACAGCAGGCAGATCCGACTGGTAAGAGGTATGTCCATGGCACAAGGCTGGGCGAAGCAGCCTACATGGAACATACCAACATCGTAGAGCAACGCCAGCCCCTTCACGAAGGCACCCAAAACAATGAACCAACCCCCCAGTTGCTGTGGGTTGCGGAGTTCATCCCAAGATCTACCACTGATATTCTCAATCGCTCCTCTATTCTAAGACTGATAAAAGCTCTCCCGGATCTACAGCACGGGGCCTCAGACGACATCCCTGCAATTAAATTCATCCAAGCCAGAAGCTGCCAACACACGGACCCCACGCTAAGTATTTTTGCGGACCCTGCCCTACCCATGCAGATCATGGAAGAAAGGGCCTACTGAAAGCCTGGGGTATTAAGGTAGGCATTTACAAAGGTGAACGATATCCAGCCCCATTATTAGCTTCTCATCCTCTGGAAACGCAAAAAAGCATGCGGTCCATCTTGCATGTTGCGTGTACAGCCACCCCAGACAGCAGAGGCCCTGCAGAAACTATTATCAAGAAAAGACTTCCCAAATCCCCGTAGCAATTCCAATTTTGGAAGCAGGAAGGCAGGAAAAGCCTGGTACAAGTTCAGAGATCCTGCCTTGGAAGGGAATGGGAACAATCGGCTCTTCTCTTGGGAGCATCGGGTAACAGCTGAACAGCTGGGGAATTATCCCCACAAAGAGTATTGACTATCTGCTCTTGGAATATAGGTGGCCTGCATGCAAAAATAGAGGACCCAGAGGTAACTAAGTTGTTTAGAACATTTGATATTATACTTTTACAGGAATCCTGGGCGATGGACTCAATACCGTTAGTAGGATTCATTGAAGATTTCAGTCCAGCCATAAAAATGAACAGGCCCGGCCGGCCAAGGGGAGGTCTAGTGACATACATCAGCACGAGCATCCGAGCAGAGATCACAGAGCACATGGAGGAAGACCTACCTTTCCAACTCATCAGGCTCGACGGATGGGGAAAAAATATACAGCATCCAATGATCCTAGTCAATATATACATCAATACAAAAACTAAAATAATTGAAGCAAATAAGTTACTATCCGAATTGATAAGGATGAAAAGCATGGTACAATCAGCATATTGGCTAATATTGGGCGATTTCAATCTCAATCTATTCCACATGCCTGGCGAAAATCACATCCAAACAGTGGCAACAGTGCCTGCCCAATCTTTCCCAACTAAAATCAGGAAAGACAAATTAGGTGAGAGTTGCATCCGCACCTGTGAAGATATAGGCCTCTTCGCACTAAATGGTCGAAAGCTGCTTGACATTCCTCCAGCATGGACAAGATCGTCTGGGAAATCAGTCTCCTACCTAGACTATACAGTGGTAACCCCCACCCTGTACACATTAGTGAGTAACTTCAGCATTGTGGACCAAGTGGAAAGTGATCACAAGCCTC
The DNA here is from genome assembly GCF_031143425.1 of Pleurodeles waltl. Lineage (NCBI taxonomy): Eukaryota > Metazoa > Chordata > Amphibia > Caudata > Salamandridae > Pleurodeles > Pleurodeles waltl. The sequence goes on from NC_090447.1 coordinate 922,377,565, forward strand.
AGGTAATAGGGATCCGCTCATCACCACCCAAACCGGAAAAAGCGGTAGCCTGGAAGGGGCTTTTGGCATCAAAAACCTAAAACAACTTAAATGGTCATCCGATACCATCATAACCCAAGCAGAAGATGCTCTACTAAGGCTAGAATTAATGGCCATGGATGGGGCGAATTTGACAAGGGTTTGGGAGAACTTTGCCACCAACCTTATTAACGCAGTTGACATAGGGAGCACAAGAAAGGGAGCGCAATTGAGCCACCAAAAACGTTTATATCTTCCACAACCCATACGGAGAAGGAAAGCAATCATAGCTAAATTACTAAGGCAAATGCGAGCACTCCCCGACAACGGACCACGTTTGGCCACCCTGCGAGAGCAGAGGAAACTCTTAAAAAGCAAATTATGGTATTTTAAAAAACTGCAGCAGGAGACACTCTGGGCCAAACTACATTACGCATCTAAATCATCTGACCCTAAAAGATTCTGGAAAATCATCAACACAATGGACAAGGGACCAGTGGCAGCTAATAACACAAACATTTCTGAGGAAGCTTGGGTACACCATCTAAAGTCACATCTAAAGGAATTGGACACCAAAATCGCTCCGCAATCCCATGGGTTCTCGGAGAGCCAAGAACCCGAAGTTGCAGAAAGCTTAAAGATCTCGGTATCAGAATTAATAAATATCATTGGGAAGTCGCGAACGGATTGCGCCTCAGGGCCTAATGGTTTACCACAGGCCCTGTTTAAACAGGAAACAGAAAGATGGGCCAAATTCCTGGCTGAGATGTTTAACTGCGTGCTCACAACGGGAATTGTCCCGGCAACCTGGTGAGGCTCAATAATTCATCCCATCTACAAAGGAGGGAACGCAGATTCCCCAAGAAACTACAGACTTATAGCTCTCCTAGATGTCGACCTTAAATATTTTTCATCCTGTGTGTTAAAACATCTACAGTCTTGGGTTACAGACAATAACATTTTGCCATTCAATCAAAGCGGTTTTACCAAACATCAAGGAACACTTACGAACCTGATGGCACTGGGACTCATTACAAATACAGCAAAAGCAACCAGGACCCCCACCTATCTGTGTTTTGTTGACTTTAAAGCTGCCTTCAATTGTGTTCCCTGTGGTAAACTATGGGTAAAACTACAGCTTTGGGGACTTTCAGCTACTATTTTAAAAGCCATTGAATTAATTTATTCTGACACATGGGTAAAGGTAAAATTAGGGGGCGGCTCTCATTTATCTAGGGCAGTTAAAACAATAGCTGGTGTTAAACAAGGCTGCATATTGGCCCCAACACTCTTTAACCTTTATATAGCGGATCTGTCTACAAAGCTAAACGAGGATCCATCCCATTCCCCCTCATTGAGCGGCCAGCAATTATCCAATATGTTATATGCAGATAACCTACTACTAATTAGTAACACCAGAGTAGGCATGCAGAAACTGCTAAATAAATTAAGAGAGTTTGCAAGGGTAAACGAGTTAGAAATCAATCACAAAAAATCCAAAATGATTACCCTCAATCGCAGGCCTACAGGCCAGCGTAAATGGCTCCTAAACGAAAAGACCCTGGAGAAAGTAATCTCCTACAGATATCTAGGAGTTAAGGTTGATGCCAGATGCAACTTTGCAGCTCAAAAAGAAGCAATAAAAAACAGGGCGCAGACCCTTGCTTACGCATTCTGCAAACTCGCTAATTCAATTTGTGTTCATGCCTTGAATCCCTTAACAGCCATAATGAGAGCCAAACTATTGCTAACTCTCTTGTATGGGGAAGAAATAATGAGGGGTATGGAGGAAACTCTTTTGGAGAAGCTTTTGATAAAGACGTACAAGCGTGTCTTTCGGCTACCAAGGCATGCTCCCGCTGCCCAGGTCAGACTAGAATTCATGTTGGTTAAACAGTCGCTGGCTCGCCAGGCAGCCTTCATCAAATGCTGTTACAAACTGAGCCGTGCACGAGAAGGGTCTCTAGCCAACCTAGTCTGGCAGGAAATCACCCTGGAAAGAGGCAACGGAAACTACAAAAGGTATCTGGAAAGGAGTGTAAGCCTCTTGAATCTAGGTGGGGTTTGGGATCAGTCACTTTCCACGACGGCTTTTAACAAAGCAGTCAGTAAGTCATGTAAACTGCTTAGTTGTTTAAAAGACAAAGAGGCTCTGACCAAAAGGTTGCATGGCTGGCTGACCCTTAGTTTGTATAAAACTCTAAAAGAATCTACACTCTTGCCTGCCCCGTACTCACGGAAAATTAAGCAATGCTTTTTAAGGCTTAGGCTGGGCGGTGTCCCAACACCAGACCTCCTCCCAATCTGGAAGAAAGGGCCACAAATGGGCGCCCAGGTGTGCTGCCTTTGTCATATGGTGGTAGAAAACCTGATGCATGTGGTCTGCATTTGCATGGCACTGGCTCAAGACAGAAAACGTTTATTGAAAAAAGAAATAAACAGCCTAGGGATTAGATCCTGCAGACAAGCACTAATCGAAGCATTCAACCCACAAAACACCACATTGGATATTAAATTGGTTAAATTTTTGGAAATTTACTCCGGTAAAATAACGTCTGCTGAAAGAAACCTGTGATAGGGAGGGCGCAAACAGAGACATAACCCACCTACTTTGAGTAAAAACGACAAAGATAGGAAGGTATTTTGGTAATATTCGCCATACGGCCAGACCACTATGATGTACTGTATTAGAACTGGGATTCAAGTAGGGATTCTTTTTCCTTGTGAAATATGCTTTCTCTCAGTTATTTAAATTGTTTATGTAATTTCTATGTTTTAATGTATGAGCATGGTTTTGTAAACTTTTTTTTGTCAATGGATTACTTTTATGGTTTTAATTAACTAATAAAATAAACAATCTATCGATCTATCTATCTAATGGGTAAATGGGCACAAATGTAGCAAAACACTTTAATCATAGTAATGTTTAACATATTTCCCTTTGTAGAAACATGCACACTGTATCTAAAAGTTAGGAGTTGTTTATTCTCTGACAGCATGCCATATGTTGCCTGTTTTCATCTGTCCATGCGCAAAGTTACAGGCCCCACCAAGCCTGGCCCACCTGGGGGGACATGAGTGCATTACTGTAGTGTAAAGTTTGTTAACACATACACTTTGACTGCACACTTACTCACCATGTAGTTCTGCAAGTACTTCCCTTTTACAACACAAGCTGTAAAGCAGGGCTGCTGTAAAATAGGGATGGCAGATGACTTATCATTGCATCAGTGGCATTTTCATGCTCCCACTGCTGAATTGATGCTGGTGTGGGCCAGAGATCAAGGTGGCCACCTCAGCGCACTTCACTGTGCACAGATGGGAGGCCCCTGGCTATGTACAGAGTGGATAGTGCCCCCTCTAGGGATTTATTGTGGTTGTGTCTCTCCTCCTTAAGTGACATATTGACACTGCAGTGCACAGTCAATTCAAGAAATCCAATTGCGCACCTGAAGTCCCCACCCCCGTTATTTACTGGGGACTTACAGGTTGTTGCTGTCAGCCTTGTCATATTATGTACTAGGGACTTGCAGGTTGTTGCTATGAGCCTTGCCCTCTCATGTGCTGGAGACTTACAGGATGGTTGTGTTGGACTCGTGTTATCATTTTTCAGAATTAGCATGACTAAGTTTATATTGTGATATTTGATCCTGTTATGCATTGTTAGATCATTGGTAGGTAGTGGAAAAGGGTCATGTCTGTGGACCGAGGGTACAGATCATGTCAGTTGCCACTTGCATCACTCACACTTGTTTGTGCTTGTCAAGTACACAGGTGTAATTTATGGAAATGTGACTGAGATATTTACTGTCCTGTACAATGTCTGTGAATATGTGTCTGAACGTATGTGTCTCCAATGTGTTTTTGATACAGTGAGTATTTGAATATGTGTGATCATTTGCACACATTGAAACCAGACTGTGTGAGATAGGCTTCTAGGTGCACATTGCTCCCTCAGCTTCTGCAGATGTTCATTGTCATTATCTTCCTTATTGTCACTGTTCAATCCTTCATGCAAATCATGGTAATTTATACTTGTGTAGAAAATACTTTTAGACAGGACAGTTTTTGTTCTAACCACAAACAATTGCTATTATTTAAGCCACCTCTCCTATGACAGCCTCAGTTACCACTACTTTTGCGTCACATAATATCCTTTGATTATTAACTTACCCCAAGCATCCTAAAGGTAATATGATTTGCCCAATGATTGTTCTGTGACATTGGTTGTGACCTCATTTCTTATCATCATCTGCAACTGCTCTTTTAACTCAGACTGTCCACCTGTCTGGGAAGAAGGACACCATATTACCCTCATAAAAATCCTCCTTTGAACATGCATGGTCCTCTTTGATTTAGCCCAACATCCATGCTGCCTTGCCATGAACAAAATCAGAAAAGAATGTAATTGCCAGATGGTTTACTTTCTTATCATTAATCAGGCTGGCTTTAGATACAGCAGAGTAAATAAATTGATTGTGGTAGTAGTGCTGGCTGACTGACAGCTCATTTAGGACTCATACAAAGACATAGACCCGAATTTAAGAAGGGCCTAGCACCATTTATCGCAACATTAGCCTTGTTTGTCTTATGCTGATGTGATGATATTATGGCAAAAAACCCTCGCCATAATTACAGTACAGGTAGTAATGGATGAGTGGGCCATGACTCATGCATGTGCAGAGTGACACAACAATGTGCTATGTGTATGAGAACTGTCAGTGGATTGTCCTCTACAAAATGTTACCAATGTAACTGAGACATGTACATATGTACATGTTCGACTTGCATACCAGTGGCGGTCAAAAAGACATGTTGTAGGGCTCATAATTCCTAAACTGACTCTCCCAAGTCCATCCAAAAAACACATGTGATGTGTAATGTTTGTCTATGATGTCCATAGTTCAACATGTACAGTTCCATATCCCATGTCATTTCTTGCAGGTGGACTCCATACTCCTCCATACTCCATCAGTGAGGTAGAAAGCTTTGCGGACCCCAATACTACCAGTGAGTGTCATTCTTTATGTTTAATGTGTAGTGTAAGGGTTGGATGTGATGTTGTATGATGTGTTTGATGGCATGTAAAATTGGCATATATCACTATTTGGACGTCATCATCCATCACTGAATTTTGACAGTACGTCAGATGTCATGTAGAGGATGTGGGGTGCAACAAAGTGATGCATTGGTGGCAATGTGTGATGCAACAGCCCTGTCATTGTTGGAAAAGGTATATATGCAGGCAAACACAGTGCTGACAGTCAAGGTATGTGCCTGAAGTGTTGGTTTAACAACATGTATGTAGGGTGCCAATATGTTGGTCACAGTACATTAGCCAGCTCTGTGTGTCACATGTAGCACCCAGTAACTCAGGTCATGTAAGAAATAGGGACCATATGAATAGGTCACTAAGGGGCTTATCTTTGCACCCCTTGCGCAGCCAGCGCTTCCCTGTTTCACCTAGTGGCAATTGGCTTCTTAGGAAGTACTTCTGATAGTCAGGCCAAAGATCATCATACCACATGTCAACACTGGATTTGACTTGACACACATGTTGTTTATACCCCAAACTCTATGCTTGATGTGGCAACATAGACAACCCATGTCATCCTCATTGATCTTGACATGTGTGTATGAGATGAGGATTCTCCATACAACATTCTCATATGGCATGCATTAACTCCCTACATTTTCAAAAATGTAGGGTTCTAAGAATGTCCAATTGTTAGAAATGGGGTCTCTGGTTGTCAGTCAGTTTGCACTGTGTCCAAGCAGGGACCATCACTCTAGTCAGGGTAACAGAGTTACACTCTTAAGACAACCCCTGCTCACTCCCTTGGTAGCGTGGCACAAGCAGTCAGGCTTATCTCAATGGAAATGTGTAAAGTATTTTTACCAAAACACACAGTAACACAGACAATATTACAAAATGGACACAACACCAGTTTAGAAAAATAGCCAATATTTATCTAAAGCAAAGTTATGAAATTTTAAAGTAAAAAAGAGTCTTAATTAAGAGAAATCAATGGATGCTTTGTTTTTACATCAAGTACCTCGTATGCATCAAAAATAAAGCCGCATGGGTAAGCGTGTGTTGAAAAAGGCAGCAATGCGTCAATTCCTTACTTGCAAATGAGGCGATGCGTCATTTCTTCTCTGGCCGGGTAGGCGATGCGTCGTTTTTTCCCCCCGCAGAAGAGCGAGGCATCTATTTCCAGATGGGCAACCACAGGTCCTCACAGGATCGCAATTGGTTTTGATGCCCAGCGACGATGCATGCGAAATTCCAGTGCAGAGTGGTGAAGAGCTACGCTGGAGGGTGATGCATCAATTTTGGTAGCCGCACTTGAGTGTTGCGTCGATTTCCCAGCCATGATGTAGGTGGTATATCAATTTTTCAGTCACAAAGCAGGTGTTGCATGGATTTTTCTCCTGCACTTCTTGTGTGTGACTTTCAGTCTTGGTTCCACCAGCTTCTCCTTTCAAGGGCCCTGGGACTGGATTAAATACCACTTGGTTAGGTAGGAGTCTCAGCAAGAGAGTCCAGGTGCTGACAGTGGACATCTTTGATGGCCCTGAGACTTCAGAAAAGGGGGCAAGCTCAGTCCAAGCCCTTGGAGACCCTTCACAAGCAGGAAAGCACAGGAAAGTCCAGTCCTTGCCATCTTTAAGGCAGAAGCAGCAACTGCAGGCCACCCAGCAAAGCCCACACAGCAAAGGGCCAGTACACTTCCTCCAGCTTTTCAACACATCTCCTTGGCAGAGGTTTCTTCTTGAAGTGTTCTAGAACACCTGGGTTTTGGGTCCACTACTTACATCAGTTCTGGCCTTTGAAGTAGGCAAACTTCAAAGGAAAGTCTCTGTTGTTCACAAGATCCTGTCTTGCCTAGGTCTGGGCCCAGACACACTCCAGGTGGCCGAAGATTGCATTGTGTGAGGACAGTCATAGCCCTTTCATGTGCAGGTGTCTGCTCCTCCCTCCCCTAGGCAGAGAGACTGATCAGGATATGCAGACTACACTCCAGCTCCCTTTGTGTCACTGTCTATAGGGATTTCACAAACAGCCCAGCTGCCAGTCTGACCCAGACGTGGATTTCACAGGCAGGCAGAGACACAGAATGGTTAGGCAACAAAATGCCCACTTTCCAAAAGTGGCATTTTCAAACTGACAATCTAAAAACCAACTTTACCAAAAGATACATTTTATAATTTTGAGTTCAGGGCCCCAAATGCCGAAACTCTATCTGCTCCCAAAGGGATACTGCACTTAAATTATTTTTAAAGGCTGCCCCTATGTTAACCTACAAGAGAGATAGGCCTTGCAACAGTGAAAATCGAATTTGATACTATTTTACTGTCAGGACATGTAAAACACATTAGTACGTATCCTACCTTTACCATACACTGCACGCTGCCCATGGGGCTACTTAGGGCTTACCTTCGGGGTGCCTTATATGTACAAAAAGGGAAGGTTTGGGTCTGGCAAGTGGGTACACTTGCCAGGTCGAATTGTCAGTTTAAAACTGCACACAGACACCGTAGGGGCAGGCCTGAGCTATGGTATCAAGGCTACTCATGTGGGTGGCACAATCAGTGCTGCAGGCCCAGTAGTAGCTTTTGATTTACAGGCCCTGTGCAGCTCTAGTGCACGTTACAAGGGATTTACTAGTCAATCAAATAAGCCAATCATGGAAAAAGCTAATTACTTATACAGTTTACACAGAGAGCACTTGCACGTTAGCAGTGGTCAGCAGTGGTAAAGTGCCCAGAGTACCAAAACCAGCAAAAACAGAGTCCAGTACATAGTCAAAAACACAGGAAGCAAAGGCAAAAAGACAGGAGATACCACACCAAGGATGCCAAGTCTAACCCAAACAATGTAATGCAAACAGCTCCACACAATGAGAAGTATCACTCAGTGCTGTTGCTAGATCACTGTGCAGATAAGACGTGGGGCATGCAGGCACCCACATATTAGATGGTGGTGCTTAATTTGGTTGCACAACATGCGGACCTGAACTTATTGAGACATATACAGGCATTGTCCAGCATTGTGTGACACATCAAATTGCATTAGGACTATGCATGTTGTCATGGCACAGCCCATCATGTCTTGAGCTGAGTAGATCCATAAATCGCTGTGTCACTTGAGTGAGTAATCCACCCTACATTCTCACATACAATACATGTCACGTGTGGATGTAGCAGTGTGTCTAGGCATCAGTCCTTGCCGGATTATGCACATAGAGGCTTTGTTACAAGGTTTATCACTTTTTATAATGGAAACAGTGACACACCAGTGGTGTGGAGGAGCACCATAGGTTTTGTGTCTACATATAAGTTGCAGGCCTTGTTCTGATGAGTGTGGTAAATTTCTATGGACCTTAGGTAACAGATGTGTGCAGGGGGCATTCATGAGCTATCCAGCATAATGAGTGTGACCGACCATGGTGATAATACTGGTGTTGGATGAGCATGGTGAACATTTACCTAGTACTAGGAGATGTTATAACTTGTGCACTGGTAGAGTGAAACGTAGGTTAGCGTTGACACCTTGGACATGAAGAATGTGTAGAAGATGGTTGTGATGCAGATGTGTAATGACCTTGGCCTTCAGGACAGTACTGTCAGTTGTTTTGGCCAACATGTATCATCTAAAGCTGCGGTTCCTTTTTCATGCTTGCTTTTCTTCTGCCTAACGCACATTTCAATAACATGCTCCCTTCATGTTTCGTCAGCCTCCATGAATGCAGCACAGAAGAGGTCCTTTGAAAAACAAGAAGAATGCTGCAGGTACATCTGTATTGTGATAAGGCCTACCAGTGTATGAGCACTGTTAGAACAAGGAGAAAGCATTGGGGTCCTGGCGGGCATTTCCAAATGGAGGGCCACCAAAAGCCAGAGGCCAGCAGCCACACAGCAAAAAGCTCAAAGAAAAAGGACGGGTGGCTCTGCAGGTTCATGACCCTTGACCTCTAAACACTCAACTACAGCATCATCATGTCCTTAGCCAGGAATTCCAATCATGGCAAACACCTTTGAACAGGAAATTTGCTGGGATATGACAGACGGCAAGTTGAGGCTCAACAATTCGGAGGCAAGGCAGGAGATTTACCGAATGCTTTGCTAAATCAAAAGTAAACTTTCAAAATGCTGATGTTTTACCCCTTCTGCACTCCTCACCTTCCCTTCTCCATGTTTTAAAGATTTTTGTATACTAGGGGTTTTAGATTTTTGGGCTTAGTTTAGTTAGTGCAGGGCAGGTTAATTTTAGGACATAGTTTCAAATCTTAGGGAGGTTGGTTTTTGAGTTTTGACTGTTCTTCGGTGTTTTGGGGGTGGATCATGTTTGGGTATGTGTTTTAAATTAAATGAAAATACAAAAATATATATTTATTTATGCTATATGTTTACTGATGTCTCTTAACCCCTTCGCTGTCAGGCCTTTTCCCCTGCTGTGCCGAGCCAGTTTTTGGCTATCTGGGGAAGTTTGCGCTCAGGCTCTCATAACTTTTTCTCCACATAAGCTACCCATGCCAAATCTGCGTCATTTTTTTCCCCAACATCCTAGGGATTTTAGGGGTACCCAGACTTTGTGGGTTCCCCTGAAGGAGACCAAAAAATTTGCCAAAATACAGCAAGAAGTTTTTTTTTTTTCACAAACATTTGAAAAAGGGCTGCAGAAGAAGGCTTGTGGTTTTTCCCCTGAAAATGTCATCAACAAAGGGTTTGTGGTGATAAAATAACCATCTTCCCAACTTTCAGGAACAGGCAGACTTGAATTAGAAAACCCCATTTTTCAACACAATGTTGACATTTTACTGGGACATACCCCATTGTTACTATTTTTTGTGCTTTCAGCCTACTTCCAGTTAGTCACAGAAATTGGTGAGAAACCAATGCTGGATCCCAGAAAGCTAAACATTTCTGAAAAGTAGACAAAAGTATGAACCCAGCAAGGGGCCATTTGCGAAGATCCTTCAAGTGTTTCCTACAGAAAATAACAGCTGAAATAAAAGAATATTGAAATTGAGGTAAAAAAAACCAGCCATTTTTCTCCACATTTTACTCTCTAACTTTTTCCTGCGATGTCCGATTTTTGACAGCATTATACCGTTACGTCTACTGTACTCTTCTGCTTGTGGGAATATATAGGCCATGTAGGTTCATCAGGAACCCTAGGTACACAGAGCCAATATATTAGCTGCATCTTGCAATGGGTTTTCATTCCATCCCGGGTATACAACAATTAATTTGCTGAAATATAAAAAGTGAAAAATAGGTATCAAGAAAACCTTTGTATTTCCAAAATGGCCACATGATAAGGTGTTGAGAAGCAGTGGTTATTTGCACATCTCTGAATTCTGGGGTGCCCATACTAGCATGTGAATTACAGGGCATTTCTCAAATAGATGTCTTTTTTACACACTGTCTTACATTTGGAAGGAACAAATGTAGAGAAATACAAGGGGCAATAACACTTGTTTTGCTATTCTGTGTTCCCCCAAGTCTCCCGATAAAAATGGTACCTCACTTGTGCGGGTAGGCCTAATGATCGCGACAGGAAACACAAAATGGACACATCACATTTTTAAATTGAAATCTGACATGTTCTTTTCAAAGTGCCTAGCTGTAGATTTTGGCCTCTAGCTCAGCCGGAACCTAGGGAAACCTAGCAAACCTGTGCATTTTGTAAAACAAGACACCTAGGGAAATCCAAGATGGGGTGACTTATGGGGCTCTGACCAGGTTCTGTTACCCAGAGTCCTTTGCAAACCTCAAAATGTGGCCAAAAAATATGTTTTCCTCTCATTTTGGTGACAGAGTTCTGGAATCAGAGAGCTGCCATGTATTTCCTTCCACCCAGCTTTCCCCCAAGTCTCCCAATAAAAATGGTACCTCACTTTTGTGGGTAGGCCTACTGCCCGCGAAAGGAAATGATCCAAAACACTATCTGGACACATCAAAATTATGATATACAGAACTACCTGTTTTTGCAGGGGTGCACCTCCGTTTTTGGTCCTGGGCTCAGCAGCCATCTAGGGAAACCTACCAAACCCAGACATTTCTGAAAAATAGACACCCAGAGATGTCCACGGAGTTGTGACTTGTATGGATCCCCCAATGTTTTCTTACACACAATCCTCAGCAAACCCAATATTTAGCTAAAAAATCAAATTTTCCCACATTTCTGTGTGGGATCACTGCACCGGGACAAATTTCCCCTCAGTCTCCTGGTAAAAATGATACTTCATTTGTGTAGGTGGGCTTGTGACAGGGAAGAGCGAAAAACATGTCAAAATTGAGGGCGAACCAAAGTGGGTCCAAAAGGGCAGTTTGAAAAAAAAACATTTTTGTGCTGACAAGTGCAGCAGAAGTTTTATCGGTATAGGTGAGACAATGCTGGGTGGTAGGAATTTTGTGGATTCCTACAGATTCCGGAAGGTTCCATCACAAAAATGTGGGATTATCATCAAAGTTGGAGGTTTGCAGGGCATTGTGGGTAAGAAAATGGTGCGGGTGCATGTGAAACACAGCACCCTGGAATCACCCAGATGTTTAGGCCCATATTTATACTTTGTGACGCAAAACTGCGCTAACGCAGTTTTGCGTCAAAAAAATTAGCGCCGGCTAACGCCATTCTGAAGCGCCATGCGCCATGTGGGCGCCGTATTTATCGAATGACGTTAGCCGGCGTTAGCCGCCTGTGCCGTCCGGTGTGTGTTAAAAAAAACGACGTACACCAGGCAGCGCCGGCGTAGGGGGATATGGGGCTTGGGCGTCAAGAAATGGGGCAAGTCAGGTTGAGGCAATTTTTTCACCTCAACCCGATTTGCGCCATTTGTTTTCACTCCCAACCCCCATAGAAATGACTCCTGTCTTAGCAAAGACAGGAGTCATGCCCCCTTGCCCAATGGCCATGCCCAGTGGACTTCTGTCCCCTGGGCATGGTCATTGGGCATAGTGGCATGGAGGGGGGCACAAATCAGGCCCCCCTATGCCACAAAAAAAACAAAAAAAAACACTTACCTGAACTTACCTTAATGTCCCTGAGATGGGTCCCTCCAGCCTTGGGTGTCCTCCTGGGGTGGGCAAGGGTGACAGGGGGGGTCCCTGGGGGCATGGGAGGGCACCTCTGGGCTCCTTCAGAGCCCACAGGTCCCTTAACGCCTGCCTTTTGCAGGTGCTAAAAAACGGCGCAAAAGCGGGCGTACGTCATTTTTTTTTACCCACCCACTCCCGGACGTGAATTTTGCCCGGGAGTATAAATCCGACGCACATGCCTCGGAGTCGATTTTTTAGACGGGAATGCCTACCTTGCATATAATTAACGCAAAGTAGGTGTCCACGCTAAAAAATGACGCTAACTCCATGGACTTTGGCGCTAGACGCGTCTAACGCCAAAGTATAAATATGGAGTTAGTTTTGCGTCGGAATTGCGTAAAAAAAAAACGACGCAATACCGGCGCAAACGGAGTATAAATATGCCCCCAAGTTTTCAGATGTGTCTAGGTCTTGTGGATTTTTCTACATGGCATTGTCCCAAAGTCCATAAAGTGCAGCCCTCACCATTCCAAGTGGGACGATTTTGAGAGTTAGCCAAGCTCTCATGGCCCAATGGATCAGGGGTAATTGCACCATCTGCCCACTAGTGGCCCCTTTTATTTGGGGTGGGGGTATGGCCATACCTTCTTATTTTGGAAAAAGAAAACGTCCCTAGTCTCTGGTGGGCTTTCTTGGGGGCAGATGGGCCTTCCAAAAATAGGCCAACAGTAATATGTCTCAATGGGGAGCGACCCTTACACAAGGGGCTTCCCTCTACAGGAAACACGCACATACACACACACCCCGGGGACAGAAATGGCCTAAAATAAATTTGCCCCCCCAGGGACGTGACCCTTGCCTAAGGGGTTGCTCCCCTTGTGTGAAATTGGAGCAACAAAAAAAAAATCCCCGGTGCCTAGTGGGTTCTGCCCCCCATGGGGTCTGATCAGTCTAACAGAAATATACCGATCTGCCCCCAAAGGGAGCAGAAATGGCCTAAAATAAATGTGCCCCCTCCAGGGGAGAGACCCTTGCCTAAGTGGTAGTTCCCCTTGCTTGAAATTGGCACACAAAAAAAATCCCCGGTGTCTAGTTGTTTCTGCCCCCCTTGGGGGCAGATGGGCCTTACAAAAATAGGCCAACAGTAATCTGTCCCACTGGGGAGCGACCCTTACCCAAGGGGCTGCCCCCCTAAAGAAAACACGCACATACACACACAGCAATCAATCCCTGGTGCCTAAGTGGTTTCTGCCCCACCCCGGGGACAGAAATGGCCTAAAATAAATTTGCCCCCCAGGGAAGTGACCCTTGCCTAAGGGGTCGCTCCCCTTCCGTGAAATTGGCGCAAAAATAAGAAATCCCTGGTGCCTAGTGGTTTCTGCCCCCCTGGGGGGTAGATCAGTCTAATAGAAATATACCGATCTGCCCCCAAGGGGAGCAGAAATGGCCTAAAATAAATTTGCCCCCTCCAGGGGAGCGACCCTTGTCTAAGGGGTCTCTCCCCTTGCGTGAAGTTGGCCCAAAAAATAAATCCCCGGTGCCTAGTTGTTTCTGCCCCCACTTGGGGGCAGATTGGCCTAACAAAAATCGGCTGATCTCCCCTCAAGGGGGGCAGAAATGGTCTAAATACAATTTGCCCCCCCAGGGGAGCGACCATTGCCTAAAGGGTAGTTCCCCACCTCTAAAAAACAAAGCAAAAAAAAAGAAATACATACAAAAATGATCCTTGACGCCTAGAGGTTTCTACCCCTGGGGGCAGATTGGCATAATAACAATAGGCCGATCTGCCACCAGGGAGGGCAGAAAATGCCCTGAAAAAAATTGCCCCCCTGGGGAACGACCCTTGCCCAAGGGGTCATTCCCCTTATGCTAGTTTCTGTTGCTAAAATAAATCCCTGGGGTCTAATGGGCATTTCAGAAGCCGGATCGCTTCACGATCCGGCTTCTGAAATGCTCTGAGAGTCTTCAAAGGGAAGGAAATTCCTTTCATTCCTTTGAAGCCTCTCAGGCTCCCATCACATGATCGGAAGAGAAATGCTTTGCATTTCCCTTCCGATCGCACTGGAAGCTGAGCTTCCAGCGTGATGGGGAGGTGGCCTCTGATGAGGTCCGTTTGGGATCACAAGCTGACGTCATCAGACGTCTCTGGGAGAGTCAGGGGTGGAAGGGGAAGGGCTTCCCCTTCCATCCCTGCCTTGGGGGGGTGGAAGGGAAGCCCACGGAGGGAGCGCCCTCCGAGCTCCAGGCCCAGGATGCAATGGTTACCTCCTTGGCACAGGAGCACTGTGCCGTTGGACGTAGCCATTACGTCCCCGGCACAGAAAGGGTTAAGGGAGTTGGGGGTGTTGCTATTTATTGTGGGGTGTTACATGATTAGACCAAGTTTAAGTAAGATAAATTAGCCGTAGGGATAAATTATGTTAAGATACCATAGGTCAGGTTAGTATAGATTAGTCTGTAGTTTAGGAGTTTTAAGGTAGGAAATGTTTGATGTGTTTAAATCCTTTTATTTTGTATGGTCTCCATCATGCTTTAATATCTGGGTGGTCTCATGTCTGCACTGGTTAGTTAAGACAAAAGTTTTTGAGTTTTCATCCAGTGGCACTTTACATGTGTGACAATGTCTATCCCCTATGTCCAAGTACCTGTCAGATTGTCTACTGTATAATATCATCTACTGAAGACATTCTTCAGCAATGTATGTGATACTCTGGTTGTGCATGGATACACGTCCATGATACAGATTCTCTTATACCTGTCCTTTGTGTTGGTAAGTATTGAGACTTTCATTGTTTAGAAGCTGTTGTCATGGAACTCTCCCTAAATTTGGAAATTGATGCTGGGACACACATGGCTGCCCCTCACAGTTTTATACAAGTCTAATTTGATTTTTGCATCAGTCTTCTACTGGTGCTAACAACCTAGCTTTTCACAGACACTTATGGAGTATATCATGCAAGCCATAGGAACACCGGCATACTACCTGTTGCATGACATGCTTGGGAGACTCAGAATTTACTTGCTAGTCCACATTACTATCAGTCAGCTTGATCATGTTTCAGTCATTGTGTGTGGCTTGGTGTGTGACACAAAGCTAGCCATTTCCTTTTGTTAAGTACTCAGGCCCATATTTATACTTTTTAAGCGCCGCATTTGCGTAATTTTTTTATGCAAAATCGGTGCAAACTTACAAAATACAATTGTATTTTGTAAGTTTGCGCCGCATTTGCGTAAAAAAACTATTCAAATTTGGCGCTAAAAAAGTATAAATATGGGCCTCAGTGTATTGGCTTCATACAATGCATACACATCAACAGTTACTGCATCAGCCACTATATCAACACAAATGTAACTTCAATAAATGTATTTACATGTGCAAGTTTTGTTTCTGATGATACATTGTACAGGAGATTGACCGCATGATAGATCGCAAACCTTTGGATATCCGGTCAGAGTCAAAGGGGGTGGAGTGGGGGGTGAAGGGGATGTGTAACATGTAGGAGAGGAGTGCATCAGTGAGGAGGTGTTCAAATTGGTAATAGGTCAGATTGGCCACAATGACAGTCCATGCATGATGCGTCAACAATGAGAGAGTGAAGAGGGGAAGTTGCCAGTTGTTCCAACACTGGCATGATCTTAAGCACAGAACTAAGGAAATAATGTCCATGTACCACAGACTGTAGCTACCAGGTTGTTTTTCAGGGGAATGATGTTCCTTCAACATCTTCATCCACTGATGTGTGCGGTTCCTCCTGTGCCATGGGTGGTGGTGGTGGTGGTGTTGAAGTTGAGGGGGGCACACAAACATCAGGGGATAGAGATGTGTTTTCCAAGGTCTCAGCAGCTGTCATCTGTGGAAAGATGTAAGGCATCACTGCAGCAATGAGTAACTGCTGTTTTTGCAGAACAGCAACTATATCATAGTGGTAGGCAGCCAGTTTGTTAGTGAGGGAGCCCAGAACCTGCTGCATAGACTCCAGAACACTTTGGATAGCCCCCAGCCTGTTGTCAATCATGCTGGTGCCACTTTGGGAGGGGATGAGTTCAACCCTCTGCCTCAGGGTACAAGCTATGTCGGCCAGGGACTGCTGACTCCATGTAGTGGAGAGTGGGTACCTCTGATAGCAGCCAAATTGTCCTTATATAGACTGTGACACCTCTGGACTCCTTCTAGGCTGCCAGCCATGGTCTCCATCCCCACCTGCACCTGCTGTGCCAGCTCTTACTAGACTCCTACCTCAGTTTTTTGGAAGATAATATCTGGGTCCTAAGAGACCAGGGCTGTTGGTGAGGTAGCCGGTGGTGTGTGCTGGGTGGGTCATGGGGAGACCCTGCAATGCTGTGTGTCCACCCTGTGACTGGACATGGGGTCCGGATGGCACCCAGGACATCCTGGAGAGTGTCCTCATTGATGTTCAGGCATCTCGGCAGGAGGTAAGGCGTCATCATCATCTGCAATGGGGTAGTGCAATGTGAAACTTGGACTGTAGTATCTGTTGACATAAGTCATGCTTCCATTTTCTTACGATAATGGCATTACTCCTAGTCCTACTCCCTCGCCTTCCTTTTCACCAATGAGGCCTCCCGCCTCCCCCCTAGACCCTCCCTTTCCCTTTTAAACCCCCCCCCACCCTTATCCCCTCCTGTACAAAAACCAAGCCCAAGCTGCAACTCGGACAGTCCGTACCGGGAGGGTGGGAGGGAACGGAAAAGGAAGGCGAGGGAGTAGGACTAGGAGTAATGCCATTATCATAAGAAAATGGAAGCATTACCTCCCGTCCCTCCCTCGCCTTCCTTTTCACCAATGAGACATAGCAAGAAAACACACAGGAGACGGACATCGAGTTGCAAGACCTTTATTTAATATCCTGCATCAAGATCACCCCAAACATTATCTCATAGAGGATAAGACCCGGTGACCCAACACCGACTCCAAACTACCCAAGTCTGACAGCCTGTAATGACGCACAAACGTCGAAGGAGAAGCCCAAGTGGCGGCCCTGCAAATTTCCACCACAGAAGTCCCCTGAAGCTCCGCCACCGTAGCCGCCATGCCTCTGGTAGATCTCCCCTGAATCCCTTGAGGAGGAACCACCTCTTTCAAGGAATAGACCAACAGAATTAAAGATCTTACCCACCGACTCAAGGAAGCCGTGGAAGGTTTCTCACCTTTGCGTGCCGGGCCAAAATTAACAAACAGCTAATCCCCCTTACGAAAAGGAGCCACCACCCGCAGATACTCCAACAAAACCCTGCGTACCTCCAACGAATGCAACCGGACCTCCTCCCTTGAGGAGGGATTTGGACAAAATGAAGGAAGGATGACCTCCTGCCGCGAATGGAACGAAGAATTGACTTTTGGAATAAAGGAAGGCACCGGAACCAGAACCACCCTATCGGGAAAAATCTTACAAAAAGGAAAGGAACAAGCCAATGCCCCCAATTCCGCTAACCGACGAGCCGAAGTAATGGCTACCAAAAAGAACGTCTTCAAAGATAGATGGCGCAAATCACAGTCCCCCAATGGCTCAAAAGGGGCATCCGTCATCACATCCAAAACCAAGGAAAGATCCCATGAAGGAAAAGAACGTACCGGGCGAGGAAATAAATTAATAAGCCCTTGAAAAAATCTAGGCATCAAGCGCCCTTCATCCTGAAGATTACGCCATGGTCCTCTGAAAGCCTGAATAGCCGCCCACTGTACCCGAAGAGATGCCACTGACAACCCTAAATGAGCACCGTCTTGCAGGAACTGCATCACCTCAAAGATAGAAGCGGAGGTAGGATCCAACTCACGACTTAAGCACCATGACGAAAACACCTTCCACTGTCTACCATAAGAAAGTAAAGTGGAACGTCTCCTTGAAGCCAGTAAGGCAGAACTCAAAGCCACAGGCACCCCCAGACCCGTCAATCCCCGTCGTTCAACTTCCAGGCCGTCAAGTGTAACCTCCTCAATGACCCCACTGGGAGGCAGGGAAACTCCAGGGGAGACTGACAAAGAGGCAGAGGCCACATCCTCCCGTCCGCCATCAGCCTCAACAACGGGAACCAATTTGCCCTCGGCCAAAGTGGCGCAATTAGGATAACCCTGGACCCCAGATCCCTTACCCGTAACAGAAACGCCCTGAGTAGTTGAAAAGGAGGGAACGCATACAAAAGGCCCTGTGGCCAAGGACATGACATCCCGTCCACCTCCCATGCTTGGGGACACCGAAACCGGGAGCAGAAGCGATCCACTTTCGCATTCTCTGCGGACGCAAACACATCCAGCACTGGAAGACCCCAAGGCCGAACCAGATGCTGAAACAGAGACTTCCGGAGGGAGAAAAGTTGAGAGGAAGGAATCATCCTGCTCAGCAGATCCGCCCGAACATTGACCACCCCCCGAATGTACGTAGCCCTGAGAGAAGGAACCCACTCCTGAGCCCACACAAAAATCTCCCTGGCCAGATTGAACAGAGCCCTCGACCTGGTCCCCCCTTTCCGATTGACATAAGCCTTGGCCACTAAGTTGTCTGTGCGAACCAGAACCGCCGCTCCCCTCAGGGAACCCTGGAAATGGACCAGAGCCAGGAATATTGCCCTCAATTCGCGCCAATTCGATGACCGACTCGCCTCCCGAGGGGACCAAAACCCCTGAATCTGAGCCGACCCCATCCATGCACCCCAACCGGAGAGGCTGGCATCCGTCGTCATCACCACGGGTCCCAGAGGCGATAAAGAAACCCCTACCCTCAGTTGGTCTGCATCAAACCACCATTGCAACTCTCTGTGAATCAATCCGGACCCTGGAACCATGTCCTTCAAAGACCCGGACCCTGGCGCCCACCTTCTCAGGAACCATGTCATCAAGCACAGGAGATGGAAACGTGCCCAAGGAACCAGAAATATCACCGACGCCAAATGACCCTGCAGACGCAACCATAGAAGAGCTCCGGGAGCAGACAGCAACAATACCTTCTTTACCAAAGCCTGGAGTACACCCAACCTTTTTTCTGACACAGACACCAAACCTAGAAGAGTCTGAAACCGAGCCTCCAGAAAAACCAGATCCTGGGATGGCACTAAGTCTGACTTTCCCCAATTGATTAAAAACCCGTGGTTTTGCAGGACCCCCAGAACTTGGGCCACCTGCCTCTGCAACAGGTCTCGTGATTGGGCATGAATCAAAATGTCATCCAGATAAGGATGCAGAAATACCCCTTCTGAATGAAGCAAAGCCACCAGAGGGGCCAGCACCTTTGTGAAAATTCGAGGAGAAGATTTTAGACCGAAAGGTAGAACGCAAAACTGATAATGGTCCTGACCCACAGCAAACCTCAGGAACTTTTGAGAAGATCTTGCCACAGGCACGTGTAGGTAAGCATCCTGCAGATCCAGTGACACCATAAAGTCCCCTTGCCTGACCAATGGAAAAATAGTCTGAATGGACAGCATGCGGAAATGCACTTTCCTGATCCAGGTATTCACCTCCTTCAGATTGAGCACCGGTCGAAATCCCCCTGAAACTTTCTGCACAAGAAACAAGACCGAATAAGTGCCCTGACCCCGTTCGTCTAGTGGAACGTGGGAAATGGCCCCCTTGACCAGTAAGTCCCGTACTCCGTCCAACAATGCTCTTCTCCGTGACCCCCCTGAAGGCAGAGGTGTGGGACGAACCCCAGAATCTGGAGGAACCACCACAAAATCTATGACATAACCATTGGCCACAATGTCTAGTACCCAATGATCGGTTATACTGTCCTTCCAAGCCGAAAGAAAGTGACTCAGGCCCTCATTCTGACCCTGGCGGATACAATCCGCCAGGGCCAACGGGCGCGGGAGCACCGCCGACAGGCCGGCGGTGCCCCTAAGGGCATTCTGACCGCGGCGCTAACGCCGCGGTCAGACAGGGAAAACTGGCGGTCTCCCGCCAGTTTCCCGCTGCCCTGGGGAATCCTCCATGGCGGCGCAGCATGCTGCGCCGCCATGGGGATTCCGACCCCCTTCCCGCCGGCCTGGCTCTGGCGGTTCTTACCGCCAGAACCTGGCCGGTGGGAACGGACGTCTTGGGGCCCCTGGGGGCCCCTGCAGTGCCCATGCCCATGGCATGGGCACTGCAGGGGCCCCCTAACAGGGCCCAACTAGGCTTTTCAGTGTCTGCGATGCAGACACTGAAAAGCGCGACGGGTGCTGCTGCACCCGTCGCACGCCTTCCACTCCGCCGGCTCGATTCCGAGCCGGCTTCCTTGTGGAAGGCGCTTTCCCGCTGGGCCGGCGGGCGATCTGAATCAGATCGCCCACCGGCCCAGCGGGAAAGTCAGAATACCCCTCGCGGTCTATTGACCGCGGGGCGGTATTCAGGTGGCTTCCGACGGGCGGGCGGCAACCGCCGCCCGCCTAGGTCGGAATGACCACCTCAGTCTTCCCCCAACCAGCCTTCTGCCAGGCCCACAGTGATTGTCAGGACCCCTTCTTGAAACCACCCCGGGTCGCAGGAGCAGACTTCTTAGGCGAAAAACACGGCTGAAAACGCCGTTTCCTAAATGAAAAGGATTTAGCATCCTTATTAGGAGAAGACCGTGAATGCTTCTTCCACCCTTTACTCGAAGAAGAACCCCCTTTATAAGGCAAGGCATGCTTTCGCTCTTTAAATGCCTTGGAAAGCATGGATGGCAATTGTTCTCCAAACAAGCTACGACCTTCAAACGGCAGTCTCAACAAGGCCGCCTTTTCCCCTGGGTCAGCCTTCCAGGAACGCAACCAGAGGGACCTACGAGCCCCAATCAAAGCCCCAGATGCCAGAGCCGAAGTACGGACCACGTCTGAAGACACATCAGCCAACAATCTTGCCTGCTGCTCCATACCAGCCAGGAGCTCTGAACATTCCGCCCCTTCCTGTACAGCCACTGCCAGCTTATCAAAGTCTTGAACCAATGACTGTGACGCATAATCAGAATAAATCCCTGCCCTCAACGCCAGATTCTCTGCAGCAAAAGCCCTTTTAAGACCTGAATCCACTTTACGGTCCGTGGCATCCGTAGGCACACAATCCTCCGGATTGACTGCCGTTTTGCCAATCAGAGTAGCCAAAATTGAATCCAGGCGTACCGAAGGAGGCAAAACCTCCTCCCCCTCAAGCAAGTAAAGTTTCTGAAGGAATCGTGGAACCTGAGCCTTATCCACATCCTTCCACTCACGAAACACCATATCCTTCACAGGTCCCTGAAAAGGCATGGCAAACTTCGAAGGTGTCTGATATTGAGGAAATAAATGAGAATCCGAGTTTGTAGGTTGAAACACTGGGAAACCCAAATTGTCCCGAACATGTGCCATCACTTCCCACATTTCTTCTCTGGAAACATATTTCCCCCCAGATGACGTCGATGGGGCCTCATCCTCACTCTCCGATGAGGACTTCCTTGCCGCTACTGAAGAGTGCGCAAGCTTAGATTGACCAGTGCTGGTCACGCCTGCTTGCAGTGCCCTGGTAACAGCCACCTCAATCATATGCTGCACTTCCTCTCTGGACATGAGGGGAGTACCCCTGCTCGGTAACTGAGAGCTCTCAGGAGTAGCAATGCTAGCCTCACCCCCCTCCTCCGAGGAGGAAGAAGAGACAATTCTACGTCTTTTCGCCGGAACTTTAGGCATGGTAAATCACCAAATAACACTGACTCTCACCCAAAATACTACCCTATATATAGGAACCTGGTCCTCCCCCAACAGGGCTCCACCAATCCCTCAAAAGGTCAACTTCTTTGGCAAAAATCATAAAAACCACGGGCAGAACGCCCGTCCTACCTGAAGAGCCTTCACACAATCGAATTCCCTCATTTCCCCGCGGCTCCGCGGCGTGGAAACCCGGAAACCGACGCCCCAGCCACAGAGGGCCGGCTGACCCCGTCAGCCGGCCCCCAGTACACGTCTCTCGAGCAGCCCTGCTGCTCGTCAAAGACGCGACCAGCTGTGGCACTCCTCGCGGAGCTCCGCGTCCCGAGGAGTGCCTCCATCGAAGACCTCCAGGCCCCGCCGTGCAGGTAAGAAAGGGAAAAGAAAAACGTCTAGCGTGGGCTAGACAAAAGAACAGGAGGGGATAAGGGTGGGGGGGGGTTTTAAAAGGGAAAGGGACGGTCTAGGGGGGAGGCGGGAGGCCTCATTGGTGAAAAGGAAGGCGAGGGAGGGACGGGAGGTAATGCATTTCTAGATTCTGGTACCTTAGTCACATGGTGCATAGCCACACATCAAGGCCCTCATTTAAGTGCCCCTAGTGGCACACTTTGGCACCTGATTGTAATGTTTAGTTAAGCTCATTGGCACAATCTGCCAATCCACATTTCCCACCTTGCATAAGTTATCATGGGCTTCTGCATATCTACCCCTTTCATTAAGTTGACTGTGAGACAGCTACATGACACAGGCATTGTTTTAGATTTTTAAATGCAACACCAATGGAGGCATACAGAATGTGTTGCATTGGCAAGTCATGAATCTTGATTAAGTATGTCATCTCTCTGCAAGCCCATGTGTATTGTAAGACTGATGAAAGGGGGTGAGCTGTCCACATACATCATCCTTCTCACCTTGAGTCGTGTTATTCATCCTGCAACACCCATTGCAAGGATCAACCACCTCCTATGTATGTGTTCAAACAGGAATGTGTGCCTTCCTGCACACCAACACTCATTCTTGCAACACAGGTCTCCTTGCGGCATGGGTGCAAGGGTGCCTGCATTTCAGGACTGATTGTTACTGTGCATCATCTTTCATAAATATGCCCCTTACTGCTTTAAAATATATTAAAGAAGGCAAGAAGATTGGCAGTCAGCCAAAGTGAGGAAATCAGTCAATTATGACAATAAGCACTAGATATGACCCCTGGCGAATTAATATCTATGGTTCCTATTAAGTTAGTCAGTGTGGAAAAACTTTGAGAGAGATGGTCCCAAAAAAAAAAAAACAAGGACAAAGTGAACAGAGATAGTTGGTGTGATGAGGAACGTCAATTCAAATTCCATCATGTTGAGAGTCGAACATGAGTGTATGGTGATGTAGGATGCTTTTGGTGGAACAAGCCATCCTATAACCACAGAACCAGATCCTATAGCAGTGGCAAAGGACAAATCATAAGCTGATGTGTTATGTATTTAGTATTGAGTGACAGGAATGAGGGCTGTGTGACCTTTAGCACCCGACTACAGCAGCCTTATCTCTCTGTTTCCATGCACTAATGAGTTCAATATATTATAGGCTCTTGCATCTCATAGAAAGGTACACTGCAATTGGCTTTCTCTTACGCTTGTGCAATGATATGATTTGTTATTTTTCAGCTTTACAGTTTTGAGGGGCTAGGAATCTCTGTTCAGAAGGTGCAGCGGCTCATAGTAGGACAATCATGGCAGCTGGAAATGTTTTATATTGCTGAACACGGCCACTTAAGCTGCAACTCATGTTTATTTAAACACAAAGGCCTAGATTTACTAATGTTTTGAACCAAGTTTGCATTTCTTTTGTAATGTAAACTTGATGAAAGTTATTTTGCTGGGATTTTATAGCCAGGGAAATCAGGTTTTTGTTTGGGTGGTTTCTCAAAATAACACAATGTTACGTTATGCTCTGGTTTGCATTACTTTGGGTCAAGGGGCATTCCATGGGGGATACATGCATGTTCCATGCAGCCACACATGAATTTTGATGATGCAAATCCCCATCTACAAACGTTCATAGAGAGGGATTTGTGAAAAAATCATATGTCTCCTTGAGGCAGACATAACAAGATGAATTGTTTTAATATCACATCATTTTTCAATTTCAACATGTGTGACATTGTACAACACACACAAGAAACGGGAAAAGTGCTAAGGATAGTTTTGGTACTGAAATAGACCCCCTCCAGCACAAAAACTGTTCCTTACAGAATGCACTCACCCTTACACTATGGTGCAAATGTCAGGGATGCAATGGCCAGAGATGTAGCTCCAAGAGAGCTAATTCCACTAATTGATGTATTTTCTGTTAGATAATTGGGTACAGGTGCTTTCAGTCGGGTATTGTGAGGTGTCTGTCAGATTTCACTAGGAACATTTACATGAAGACTGACAAAAACATACACACACTCTTTCCTGCTCTTCAGAAATATTGGTTAGATTACAAAATATTGTGTTTGCTCTCACTTAATATTCTAACCAATCCGAATGTGTCTCTCTTTCCACTACCCGGTTAACACCTCTCATGTACCCTTCGTGTGCTATAGTGTATTTTAACATTAAATGCCAGCGTGATTGTAAGAACATCTGAAGCTCACACTCCCCAAAACGTACTGACCATGCTACGCCACTGGCAATGGTGTGTGCATTAGAACATAGCAGCCTAAAGTGCACTAGATCAGGGAGAGAGGAAAACAGCAGCATATATTAGAAGAGATGGCACTGTTTTGCTCTCTCCGTTTCATGCAATTTAGTACAGCACAGCATCTAAAGTGCTCCAGTACATTGCATTAATTTTTCGTAAATCAGGACCCAAATGGCGCTAAGGGGTCAGTCATGTCAGGTGACTTACAAGACATCATGATACCACTTGATTTTACTATTATGTTTTAAAATTTGTTGAGAAAATATTCCCATATTACATTCTAAAACATGCACCGTGAACATTACAATTACTGGTCATTAAAATCAGATGTATTTATTTGAAGATTAGTTAAAATCATAACAAAAGTTATAAGAACGAAGATTTGTTAAAATTATAAAATTTATATGAACGGCACGAATATAATGTATAGTATTGCCCCTTTCCTGTTACAGAACGGAAAAAACATGAAAACAATACTGGACAAGTGTGTTAGGTGAACTAAAAAATGAGAGAATGTGTTGCAAAAGGGAGCAATTGTTGAAAAAATAGATCAATATTCTCATATGGCTTGTCATGTTTTCCACAGCAGGCTCCAACAATATATTTGAGAAGTAAAACGTTTGCTACCACACAATAAAATCTGATAATGGACTATTGCACCGATATTGTCAACATGCATTCAAGTACATGTTTTTACAAGCCACATTATCATAATATATTATGATTCCCATCTGCAATACAGAAAGTACAAAATGTTAAGACACCACTCTTTAAAACTGTGCATTTGTATTAATAACAACAATGTATTCACGTTTTTAACCCTTAGCTGCTGAGTCTTTTCACATCAAGGTACTGTTTATTTGAGGCACTTCACCCATTAGCCTTAAAACCCTTTTTCCAGGAAAGGCACCCATGACAAATTTCAATTTTATCCCCCACTTCTTGGATGTTCAAAAGCACATTTTATTTTTTATTTGAAAAAAGTGAAAAAAAGTACTTTGCAGGGAAGTGTATGTTCTTGTTTTTACTAGGATGGCATAAATCAATCATATGTAGAGAGTCCACATAAAATATCAACTCACACAAGAAACAACATTCTTAGCCTTCACTGTGCCCTTGAATGCCTTTTTTTACTTTGCCCCTCATTCAACAGGGAAGCAGTCATTGTCACACACTGCTTTTCATTTGAACTGATGTTTGACATGATTGCAAACTGCAAGCTTATTCACCAAGAGCACTACCCAGGGTAATATACAAAATGCACTATATTTAATTGCCACAGAGTTTTCCAGAGAGTCATACTGATAACATATGCATCTTGTTGGAAGCCATTTTTCATGCATGTCTCAGGTACTAATGCATCAACAGAAATATGCACCAGATTTTCAACATGCCACAGTAACTGGCAGAGTGGCTAGAGGAGCCAAATTACCTCCCTGTCCTTCACTATTTAGGTGCCATTTATTGCACCCATATCGCACGTCTACCATGCTCACCACCAGGCACATCTTTTCTTCAGCAGACAGCCCTGGCATCAATATACATGCTGTCTGAGCTATCAGAGAGAGGCTATTTCACTCACTTAAACACTGTTTTCCCTGGAAGCACACATAACAGCTACGCTGTTCTTCAATCACTGCTAGCGTGTTCATTGGTCACAGGGGATTTCAGTGACATGTGGCTCATAGGTAACATCTCACACTAGGGCTGCATGAACATTTGGGGGAAGGCATATCAAACATATTTACATAGTAATCACTATATTAAAATACATGCACATTTGACTTATGTGACAACAACTTGTATGTATATATTATGCACTATATTTAGATTCAAAGCACATGATTTTTACACAAATCACATGTATTTTTTGCAGGTGATGCTGAGTATGTTCTGTCTCTCCCAATTTCCTCACACCATTTAGACACCTAACGACAAACCTCAACAGAAGCTCAATGGTGCATATACTTATCAAGCTATCATTGACTTGCTTTCATATCTTAAAATTCTGATTCAGAAGTCTTGAATGTAAAAAAGGGGATCTGGTGTGCTCATTAGTAGTTGTGTGCAAATAATATTAGTCTGTTGTGTGTTACACAATATCACCATGCAACATGGCTTACATATAGATTTTATCTATTACTTGCGGATACATTTAAATTTACAGGATCAGGGCTCAGACCAGAGGTCAAAATATGCCAGTACAGGACTGATTAGTTACCTGATTTTTCACCCAAGCTTCTGGTTTTGCTTGTTGTATTTATGTGTTCGACAGTGTCTTATCAATGATGAGTGGTGAGCTAGTATACTGTCTGCATTTATCATCTTGTAACAACACTGCTTTACTGGAAAAATGTCACAATCAAAAATGCTATGCTGAATTTCTTTGTACATTTACACTTTACTATGAAAACTTTTACTCCTGAACTCTACAGTTAAATCAATCACATAGTATTTGTATTTATGTGTAACACCTTAATTTGTAAGTTATATCATGTCATAAACCACACTCTATACCGATACATGAACCGTAGTCATTTCTTAATGTTTTCAGCTATTTCCACATGTTTTGATGGTCCACTCTACATGATGAATCTGCATTCTGCATATAGAATAATCAGTCCTACATGTGCGGAAATTCAATTGTCAGTGTGGACATCACCATCTACTGTAAAAGCACAAATATACATACAGGAACAGAAAGTTTGCCATTTTCCTGCAATTTGGAGCCGCCATAGAACCATTGCCCTCTGCCCTACTGCTCCTCTCCGATTCTAATCCCCCAATATAGCTGAAGGATAAGAAGAAATGTCCCCCAGATTCAACAATGAAGAATTAAATATAATTTGTGATGTGGTCCTTGAAACAGAATTCTTTTTTAATGGGTTCCAATATACAGTAGTTTAGCAAAGTTGGAGAGAAATCATCATGCACTGCATTGCAGTTGATGTTCACACCCAGAAAGAGAAGAAGTGCCTCACGTGTTGGGAAGGCCTTTGGCGCTGGACCACAACCAAAGCCCAGAATATTCTTGCACTGTGTTCCTAACCACATTTGTGGCTTCCCAAGATTATTTCACTACCGAGGAGGATTCTTAGAAAAACCTGAGTAACATTCTATTCTCGTCTGAGAGCTTTTGAGAAGCACAGAGGCAGTAACTATGAAGTTGATGTCTTTTGAAAGTATGGTACAAACATGTCTCCCGTTTTAGTTTTGTATTTTAGTTTCATGTCTTGGCCACAACTGTTATTTTAATAATTGTATGATATGAATGTGTTTTTCAAAGGAAAATGCATGTAAATATTTAATACATGTATGAAAAATTAATACTCAATGCAAATGCATGGTGAGGATCATAACTGTTGTCCATTTTACATTTCTGACAACATTTTGTTACTGAACAAGTGTTGCGTTATAGTTTTGCCAACTTATGTAGATGTAAGACTGACATTTTATACCTTTAACTTACTATCAATTTTTGTAGGCGAAAGACATATTTCATTAGATATTTATTAATATTTATATTGATATGCCAATAGAAAGTTCTAATAACACCTCTCATCTGTGATTATTAGTGTGCTATCAGTAACCTGTGTCACTAAATGTGAAAATAATCTAAGGATTGAAGTCCCAATGTTAGTTCTTTTCTAAAAAAGGCTGGCTAATTTTTCTAATTCAAAGTAATTCTACAAATTTATATCTGTAGCATTCACATTACCTTGGCAAAGGTAGTGAAAGTCCATACAGCATGAAGTAGTCAATTTGTTCAACCTACAATGTTCGGTCTTTTAGGCTCATTCTTTTTCAGAGGACAGAGTTGGCTAAACAGTTTGCAACATTAATATTGTGTCAAAAATATAATCTGACACAAATATTGTGAAAAAAAGTTAATGAGACAAAATATTACATTTTCATATTCTTACAATTGCTTTTGTTTGAATGTACTTCTGTAGCAGGTGTCTCCAACCTTTTCTGCAGTTAGAGCTCCTTCTGATCCGTGTAAATCATCGTGAGCTACTGAAGGCCAAGCAACTCATGCATTGTTACCGAACACCCCCATGCCCAACTTCATTAGCTCTAAGCCTACTGTTCATAGAGTCATACACTGAACAAAATAATTTGACTAGGGACACTATGGCAGGGCTGCTATGTGTGTCATTGAGTGCGTGGTCTGTGAGGATATATGAACATTTGTGCATATGAAAGGGATGTATGTGTATTGGGGACTGAGAACCTGTGTCATATGGACTTGTGGCACAGGGCATACTGTTCACCATATGTGGAACTGTTTCATATATAATACAAAATTTTGGGATAGGAGCGATTTAAAGTGTAGAAAATGTTCTGGTGAGTTGTTCATTATTTAGAAAAAATTTCTGCACTTTTAATTTCACCCACGTGAAAAAATGGAAGTATTTTTCAGTTATAATTATGGCATATGTCTACCAGCCACTGGGAATAAGATGCTTGTTGTGCATAAATGTAATACTTTGAAAAGGGAGAACATTAGAGGGAAGAGTTAACTTAATCATTAAGTTAACTCTTAATTTTAATTTTCTCACATTTAAAAGCATTTAGAAACATCACTTTTTTCTCGGCTTCAATATTTAGTTGACATGGACTTTTATTTAAGAGCCAAATACATCAGTGTTTCAGTTCATCACCTCTGTGCCCCTTCAAGGGTTATAAATTCAAGTCCAGCACCGCTCAATCTCAGCCCCTGCAATGTGCAGTCTGTTGTAATAATTTAAAATAAACACAGCCTTTCCTTAACTTTAAAAAGAAATGTGACCTGGTGCATGTTTAACAATGAACTCAAGAACTACTCTGAAGGTGTTTGATCCAGTTGGAGACACCTTTCCTATGTAATATTGATGTTGTCAGATGTATTTATGTTTAATGATTATGGGCTTTTCAGTTAATAAAATGTCAGTCTTCCTTGTCTGAAACTTTTTCAGTACTTGATTTATTTTTTGGGTAAAATTGCAATGGCTGGTTGGTGGTTTTGCAGAACATTGATGTTGAAATTTATTTTAATATGCATTTTAGATGCATATGCCATGCACAGTTTTTGTGTCACAAAATGTACTGTAAAAAAGATATTGACATTATCAGTGATGTTATCAGATCTGTCATGAGTGTTGTAATTTGTGGGGAACTTAGCAGTGCATGACGAGGGTGTGAGTTATAGTTACTTTAGGGCATGAGTAATAGTTTCTTGAGATAACACTAAAATGTGAATTTGTTGGTTTTGTACGTTTAAAGTATGAGCTTAACTACAACATCCCTGTAACCTTTGTTTTTTAAGTGAATTTCTATGTTTTTTAAAATTCTATTTCATAAATATAACATCCCT
This sequence comes from Pleurodeles waltl, assembly GCF_031143425.1. Lineage (NCBI taxonomy): Eukaryota > Metazoa > Chordata > Amphibia > Caudata > Salamandridae > Pleurodeles > Pleurodeles waltl. The sequence goes on from NC_090447.1 coordinate 922,407,320, forward strand.
GTTACCTTTTATTACAGTGAATTTCTATTTTGTAAATACTTTTAATTACTTCACAAGGGCCGTGTGTAGTGGATGTTGATCACAGGTTCTGGCCAGCTGCCAGGCCCTGCTTCTTACCCCCTACGATCACTAAATCCCATATCACACATGCCCTTCAGCCATGTGCAGGGAATATTGGACGCAGGGCCTAGCCTGTGGCCAGGCCCTGGAGCCTCCCCCCATAATCAGCAAACCCCCCACCAAGCATGGCCTTGCGCTGCTTCCAACCCCCTACAAGTACTAGATCCCATGCAATGCACAGCCTTTGGCTGTGTGTGGCAGGGGTTGGCCGCAGGGCCTAGTATGCATGGTGTAGCATTGCATTTGGTGCTTTTAAGTGAGATGGCTGAAGAGCCTGTGGCAAACCCCCTAAAAGCACTAAACGCCACCCCATGCATGCCCTTCCCCAAAACACAAAAAAATAAAAGGGGGCTGGGGACATATACCCTAACACCCTTGCCTTGGTGCTGGAGTCCCCCTGGTGCCCAGTCAAGGCCAAAACATTTTTTTTTAAAATAGATTAATGGATTTTGCTGAAAATGTAAAAAAAGAAGTGTGCAGTCTCTCGCACTTTCAATTTCAAGCAACTAAAACTCATGCCCTGCAGTAACTATAACTCGTGCCCTCACAATGCACTGCTAATTACCCCAGATATTTCAGCGCACATGACCTGTTTTATACCATCATTGATAATATCAATGCAAAATTTGCAGTATAATTATTGATGAGAAAAATGTGCACGTTGAGGGTGCAAGTTGTAGTTACCTTAGGGGACGAGGTATAATTACACTAAATAACTTTAACTGTTCAAATTCCGTTTATTATTTCTATGGTTTTGTATATTTAAATTGTGGGCCTAACTATAACATCCTTGTAACCTTTGTTTTTTTCAAGTGAAAAAAAAAAAATACATATATGTATATCTACATATATATATATACAGAGAGAGAGAGAGACAGCGTGAGAAAGAGAGCAATAGCTAGCTAGATAGATAGATAGATAGGTAGATAGATAGATAGATAGATAGATAGATAGATAGATAGATAGATAGATAGATAGATAGATAGATAGATAGATAGATAGATAGATAGATAGATTGCTAGTCCTTCCATAGTCTATGTGATTTAGGCCCCAGGGAGGTGGCGGGCCTCACAATATAAAAATGCTCTAGGAGGGAAACCATGGGTGTCCCCTCCTTCATTTCAACATGCCCCCATGAGATGGTCCACTATGGGGATTTTATTAAAGCAAGCACAGGAACCATGCTTTGTTTAAAAAAAAAAAATTGCTGCAAATTTGTGGCAATTATTTTTTTTAAATGCATTTAACACTGACAGGGTCCCTCTGGGACACCGGCACCAGAGCTAATGGGTCAGGGTGTCCCCACCATGGCCCCTTTTCTTTTTTTCACATTTTTTGTGTGGCTAAAGCTGAGCCCCAGGAAGGAAGGCTGCTAACACTTCCTCATTGAAGTGTTGGCAGCCAATCAGAGCTCTGCTGATCTCTTCACAAACTTGTCCTTATTTGCGAAGCTGTTGTGACCTCAGATATACAAATTTGGACTTCCTTTAGCTTCTCAACAACTACTGAACTGATTACACACTCAGCTGAAAACCATCTTTCTACCAAATTTGATGATTCGGGCTGTAGTCATGTTCAAAACTCGTATGGGAATTAACATGATAAAAGCATTTTTTTACCCTCCTTTTTCTCAGTCCCTGCTTGACAGATCACCCCAAACGTTTCCATGTGCAACAGGAATCCTTGTAACACTTTTTATAAAGAAATTTCATGAAGATTCTTTAAGCGGTGCACAGGTCAAAAAAAGCTTTTTCTATGGATACATGGTCCTAAATAAAACTACTTACTGATAACCGCCAGTAGATTTTATATATATATATATATATATATATATATACATATATATATATATATATATATATGTACATGCACACACACACACACATATATACGTAAATACAGTTGAAACAATTTGCCATGATTTTTACGATGGCGTCACAAACTCATATTTTTATATGTTTTTTTTCTAAAGCGTGAGCTGCCATGCTCATTTTTAAGAAGCCCTCAGTTTGGCCAGGTCCAGGGGGTATTGACATTTTGAATGTGGGTTTCTGCCCAGCCCCACCACCTACATGGGACCAAAGATATTCTGTGTGCATGGGGTTACACGGCACTCCCGCAGCTCTGGGGACCGCCACCTCCCCAGGGCTTTAAAGAAAATGGATGTGGGGTGATGTGTGGCCCAACACAACCCAGGGGACCCCCATCTCCTGGGTGTTTTAAACAAATGCAATGCAGGTGGGCTGCAAAGTGCCCCTGCACCTCCGGGGACCACCACCTCCCCAGGGCTTTAAACAAATACAATGCAGGGGCTGCATGGTCCCCCCCACAGCCCTGGGACTTCCAGCTCCCTGAGGGATATAATACATAATTGAAGGGGGTCTGTTGTGGACCCCTGAGCCATGAGAACCACCTCCTCCTAGGGGCTAAATGACACTGGAGGGAAGCCGTGCAGCTGCCCTCATGGAGCCAATAAAGTCCCTGAGGAATGCTACTTCCCCAGGGCCGGCTCCTGCTATGTCCTGTGGTGCCAACCCCCAGCACATGGTGTTTTTTTCTGACTTGGCAGGAGCTTTGACAGCTCCCTTCAAGTCAGAGCAAGCACTTCACTTTCTGCGAGTGAGAGCTGCCAAAAAGCTCTCAGTTGCAAAAAGTGAAGTTTTCATTGCTTTCCCTGTATGGAAATATGTGTTCAGGGAAAGAGATGAAAACATTGCTCCCACAAGCATGGAGCTCCTATTTCAAGCAGCTTCTTGCTTGTAAGATCAATGCTGGCTCCCGCAGGATGCAGGGTGCTGGCTAGCATTGAGGGGGGCTTGAGGCTCCTCCCTTGGTCATGTCACTCTCTCGCGCTCTCTCGCTCTTCCTTTCCATAATGGGATTGGAGAGAGACAGAGAGAGATAGTCATTGCAATGGTCTCTCCATACAATGACTTCAAAGAGTTAGACTAGCAAGATGTTTGGTGTGAATGTTATAGCTAAGTTGGGATGCAGAACAGAACAGAGTCAGTTCTGGCCTACTAGTCACAGTCTTGTGCTGTCACTGAGTAGGCTGAAGGTTCAAATTCTTGTATCACTTATCAGTGTGTCTGTTTATTTTCTAGTGTTATCACTGTTACACATTCCTAGTGATGGAACATTGAAGTCTTTTTACCCTCAAAATGTGTAGGTTAAATGTCATAGCTAAGTCTGGAGACTGCACAATAAGAAGTCTTCTTGGGCATAGTGGTTAAGGTCTCAGACATGCACACTACAGATTAAGGATTCTAGTCTAGGTGAAACTGTGGTCATTTCCTGCTTTAGTTTCCTTCAAACTATAAATATTTAAGTTACATACTGAAAGGTGATCTCACTCTTTTTAATTGACAAAAACATATTTCTTTTCAATTTGTCTGGAAATATCTCATTCTAAGCATCTCACTCATCAAAGCCTAAATCGCTCTCTCTCACTCAATCTATCACTTTCTCTCTCTCTCTCTTTCTCTGTCTCTTAGGGGTGGGTGGTTAGGAGGGTTGGCTGCAGGGCCTGGCACTCACGCCATCTTTGATAATATCATTGATAATATCTATTAAATATTGTCAGTAACATTTTAGACAAAAAAAACTGTGCATGAAAGAGGTTCAAGTTATAGTTATCTTACAGCATGAGTTATAGTTACTTGAGCTAAGTGTAAAAGATGAATTTCTATGGTTTTGTAAAATGTGAGCCTAAGTCAGAATACCAATCAATGAACTATGCAATAGCTCTCCGTTGACATAAGACCAAAAGGTGTCCTTTACATATTTCCTTGTACATGTTGTCATATTCTGAGGAACTTCCCATAGGTGTGATAAACCTAATCTCTCATACCACTTAGATACATATTTTAACCAAGGGGTATTCATATGACCATCTATCTGAGTTAATTCAGTCAATCCACTCTTGTAATCACTCAACTCCGGGGTTACCCATAACCTGACCCAATACAGCAGTGGTCTTAATAATGCTTGATGGTCTGCTCTTTTAAGGTTAATATCAAGGAAGACAGGGACTAGAGGAGTTCTTGTCGGTATTTTAAGTAGCCTTCGTACAAAGTGGTTTTCCGTTTTTCCAAAATTATTGTTACAATAGTGGCCCCAGAGTTCAGCACCATAAAGGGCGGCCGATTGGGCCTTCGCTTTATATACTTCAAGTGCCGGTGAGATTGCTTTAGAATAACTAGCTCCGTGTACTTTTAAAATAGGCATTGAGTTTTGTTTAAGGGATAAGATGCTTTTATCCATCTGTCCTTTCCAGGACAGGTCACTATCCAGCATTAACCCCAAATAATTAAAACTCCCTACCCGTTCCAGTTTTTGATTTTCCAAGGACAGATTAATCCTGAAGGATTTCTTGGGGTTTATGGACATATACTTAGTTTTGGTAGGATTTATTTCTAGCCCCTTCCCCACACAATACTTCTGGAAAGAATCCACCAAATTTTGCAAACCTCTCGGAGTTTGAGAAATAAGGATGGTATCATCGGCAAATAATAATGCCGTAACCGGCTCACCACCTAGCTTTGGGGAGTCATGTACACAATTCCTTAGATAGCTCGGAATATCATTAACATATAGTGAGAAGAGTGTGGGTGCTAACACGCAACCTTGGCGCACACCACGGTTTACAGGTATGGCCCTTGAGGTTTCGCCTTCTTTTCCCCATCTAATTTTTGCATATTTCCCTGTGTGAAGCTTGATAAGTTCTTTAAGTAGTTCCCCAGGGACCGCCATGTTCCTTAATGTAATCCACAACAAATTGCGCGGAACAAGATCAAAGGCGGCCCTTAGATCCACAAATGCCACATAGAGACTACCCTTCCTTATGTTTATATACTTCCAACAGATGCACATAAACCTAAACACCTGGTCAACCGTACTGATTTTTATTCTAAAGCCAGCCTGATATTTGGTTAATATTTTAGTCTCTTCAATCCAATCTAAAAGCCTATTTAAAATGTGTCTGGCATATGTCTTTTGAAAAATGTCTATTAAACTTATTGGGCGGTAATTACTTGGATCATAGCGATCACCTTTTTTAAAAATTGTTATGATTTCTGCCCCTTTCCATGAATCGGGGATCGGTGTGCCTGCCACAATGGAATTACTCAGGTAATTTATATAAGGCCCCCACACATCCACATCATATTTTAGTAGATCGCCGGGAATTTTATCAGGGCCTGGGGCTTTGCCCATTTTCACAGCTAATAAAGCCTTATTGGTTTCTTCTAAACTAAAAGTTAATGGAGCAATACTCGTTTCTAAGTTTGTCTCGTAGTCCCCGAGGGGCAAACTCTCCTTTTTGTTAGCATAGAGCTTAGTGAAGTGATCACACCAAGTATTTTCATCTAGGAAAATATCCTTTGTTGAACTACCCTGCTTATTTCCCTTAGCGATTAAATTCCAGAACATGCTCTGATCCCGTAACTTAGCTGCATTCAAGAGATCCTCCCAAAAATTTTCATCCCAACCTTTTTTTAGCTTGGGCCATAGTGTTTTTGTAGGCTAGTCTACCGCTTTTTATATTCAAACAGTTCCCGGATTTTACTGCCTGGATCAGTCTTGTTTTTGCTATTCGACAATCTTTATTATACCATGGGTTCGCTGTCTCAAGATGGTTCCTTATCCTATTACCATCTTTTTTGTAAATTTTACTCAATAGTGGAGTTAGTGCATCTACCAGCTTAAGATGTAGATCAAGAACACCTTGTGTTCCCACTAATGCTGACTGTAAGTCACCTACCGTTTCAGTAAATACATTGTAAATATTTATCAGCGTCTTTTCTGTTCCCAAGATATATGGCCATCTTAGAGCACGCCTGTTATTGGTTACCTCTAGCTCCGCGACCGTGGTATTTAAAAGGGTCTCTTCTTCGGATCTCATAATAAATGATTGAGAGTCTAGCCATAGTTGGAGGGGGAAATGATCACTCTCCGTCCTATGGTCTATCTTGAAATCAGTTATTTGGTCCCATATATTCCGGGTAGCCATTACAAAATCTATATGTGACCTGGAATTTCCCTTAAAATAGGTTGGAGCTGCTGGTCTGTCTGATCGAAATCGACCATTACAAGCCCTTAGATCATGTACCACAGTCAACTGTAAAATCTGTAAGGCGGCTTTTGTGCTTTTAGCTGAACTTGCAGATTCTAAGGGCAGAATATCATTAGCGGCATCTTGTTCATCAAATAATTTTTCCAACCCCAAGACAGGCTCATATTTACAGTTAAAATCCCCACCAACTAACACCTTTACATTATCTCCTAATGAATCTAAAAAGGAATCCAAGAGTTCTACCACCTCTGATTCTTTGTTGGATGGGGACGGTCTATTATATATATTTATTAAATGTATAGTTTCTTTCCCTCTTGAATCAATTTTAAGGCCTAGTAGGTCCGGAGAGGGGATGGATAACTGGGTGACCTCTATTTCTAGAGTCACTTTAACCCAGATAACCAGCCCCCCTGAGGCTCTACCTCTAGTTGAAGGAATAGCATAAGAACAGTATGTTTTATACCCTAGCCTATGGGGGGTTCTACCATCCAAGTTTCCTGTAGGAATATGATATCGTAATTCTCAATATAGGAACACCATACCACATCCTCAAGGTTCCTGGCTAAGCCAGCTATATTCCAAGATATCAGTCTAATATTTGTTTTCCCTTTTACACAGGGTGGATCTAATCCTATAGGTAGGTTGTCTTTTTCTGTAACATCCTCTAGTTCAACCAAAGGATTTAACTCTTTATCTTGGTTGTAGTCTATACTAACGTCATTAACCTCCATAGTCACTGTGGGGCACTTATCAGGTACGCCCAAACTGATTACCTCACTCAAAATAGAATAAGGGGTTTTAACGCTGTTTGCCAAGTTAACTATCCCTGGATTTCTGGGGCTCAAAGGTAGTGTAAGTTTCGGTTCTAAATTTTCTATACTCTGTTTTTGTTCCCACGTCTGGGTATATACTAACATTTCTGTGATAGAATCCCCTGCTCGTAGGAGTCAATCGTTTTCATCCAAAGTACTCAGTACCGAAAATCTGTTTTCAATTGGAATATAAAAATTAGTGTTTCTTCTATTAGTCAAAAGTCTGCGTTTTTTAGAAAATTCTGATGTACTGGCTAAATGTCTATAGAAATAACCCAGAGGGTGCACACCCACATCAGACTCCTCTACATCCAAAGAAGCTGCTCTAAGAAGAACAGTCGCAACATGTTGAGGGTGCCTAAAATTAACAATTACACAATCCCCCTTACATTTTTTCCTCGCGTTTCCGATCCATGGTACCCGTCTGGTAGACAGTATATGTTCGGATAGATGTGGGGGGAAACCACAATTTTTGTTTAACCAAGCAACTGATTTCCGTTTGAGAGAATCATGTGATTCCTCACGGAAATTCATTGCTGTAGGGTCTAAGGGAGGGACATTCGAAAGGACTATGACATATGGTTCACAATCAGGTGGGAGATCAATATGATTTGGTCTGTTCACGGGGGAGTGTACCTCACGATATTAGATGCAGCTGCTTTCATATGAGGGGAACTATCCACCATACATGGTGGCTCCCTAGATTCTGGTAAACATGACCTCTGTGCTACAGCCAATTGTGCAGAGTTACCGGATTGGGCGGGTAGCTCAGACTGTTTCATAGTCTGTTCCTTACTCATCTTATCTAAAAGACCACCCAACCTAGATACCTCCGTAGATAACAATTCAATTTTTTCCATAAGAGGTTTAGTCATATGGTCTAGTTTTTCCTCAAATAGCTTAGCGATGTGACCCAAGAGATCACAATTCACATCGTCCTTATTAATTGTAATCTCGTTATTAGCTACATTACTTCTATGACCATGTTCTATCATTGGTTTAGGATGTATGATTCCCCGCTTAATTTGCGTTTTTCTGCATTTTCTAGCAGCTCTCTTAGGAGGAGAGTGAGACAATGCAGGCTCACTCAGTGGCTCCAATGGGTCTTGAATTGGTGGTTCTAAAACTAAGGGTAAAATGGCTGAGTTTTCCAAAGGCAAAGCTTCAGTATTAGGGGGATCCACCATAATGGAACCGCTACCATCGTCTACAGAAGAAAACATTTCTGAGGTGGGCTCCTTCCCTAAGGATTTCCTTCTATCTATGTTTATCTTGCTCACCATTTTAACCAAGTAATTATCCAGGGTGGAAATATTTTTAGACATTCTACACCACCCTCACGTATATAACAACCACTATTAGTATTGATAAAATACTCGATGGACTGTCTAGTATTTGGTATTTATAGCCCTCCCCTACACAGAGCTTTTATATCGTAACAAAGTATAGGGCACCTACATATATCAACAATATCACAGAACAACAAGTGTGTATTTCCCAGAAGGCACAATAACTCAATTAAATGGAGCCCAAGTATACAGCTTACAAAAGCGTTATCAGAATAAATAGAAGCAATTAACAGCTTAGCGAGTTGGCGCAACCCGACCCCTTCCGGCCCCCTAACGGCCACACAACGGCCCACCCTTTGCCCGGGCTTAGCCCGGTGCGGCTCGCGCGCGGTCCCGCTCAGCCAGGGGCAGGATCAGTTTAATAGCGCCTTCGGGTGCGCAGATTGCATTGGTTCCGCTTCCGGGGTGGAAGGGGACCTGGGTAATATAGTCCCGACCTGTCCCGTCAAACGCTCCCCCCACACAGCGGTCGCAATGTCAGGCGAGGGAAGCGAGGGGGGTGAGAGGTGTCCACGACAGAAAAATCAGGATGAAACTAGATAGGCCAATAAAGGTCCACTAGCAACACAATAGAAACACCAAAGAGATGTATCAGGTAAATGAAAAGGATTTGGGCAGTCACCCCTTACTGTAAGCGAAAGAGGGGTGGCCCAGCCCAGCCTCTTCCGGACGATGACAGGCGCAGGACATATATGAAACCTGCCAAAATTTGTCTTTAGCACAGGAAAACTTTTGCTGCTGAGCTTTATTCAGCATTTAATACCCCAAATCCATCCAGGACAGAATATGATCTGCTTCTAGAAGCTATTATGCAAAATACAATAGGTCCTTCCTCTGCACAATGCAAAAATGTCCTAGACTTTCGGCAATCATACAATTTTTCCACTGATTTTAAAGCCTCTTTCTTATATATTTTTTTTTTCTTCTTATTCTGACACCGAGAGGCATAAATCTAAAACTGAACTATTGTGGGAAAAATAATAAAAATTGGCTTTTCCCATTTACCTATGGAATAAAATATGCTGCACAACACCTTCCCCTCTCACTCAGCTAGCACTAGTCAGACTTTATTTTTCCTTTAGAATAGGTTAGCTCAACATCAAGGGGCATATTTATAAGCCCCTAGCGCCACCTTCCACCACATTAGCATCATTTATTTTGATGTTAATGTGGCCCAACAAGGCCAAAATCCTAGTGCCATATTTACAAAGTGGCACAATGCATGTATTGCTCCACTTTGTACCCCTTTGGGCTACATTATGCCTGCACCAGGCATAATATATGAAAAATGGGTGTTTCCGCCACCGGTGGGGCCAAAAAATGGCACAAGTACGTCATTTTGTATGGTACTTTTAATGCCTGCTTAGAGCAGGTTTAAAAGGGGGCTTCCATAATTTAAAATGGGCCGCTATGTACTCTGCAGGAGTAGCACCAATATTTTGGCACTACTCCTGCAGAGTACTTCAATAGTGTCATGAAAAATTATGCTATTGCCCCCTACCCTGCACTATGGAGCGCTGTGTTTTAAATACGGTGCACACATGGTGGCGGTAGGGGGGCGTTAAGGGGTGCAGGGAAAGTGGAGCTTCACTCAGTGCAGCACCACTTTCCACAAAACTCCCCCTTTGTTGCTTATATAACATAAAAAGAATCTGCTCATGATTACTGCTAGTCATGCAATGCTGATAGTAGTGACTTTATACATATGTTGCTTTATCGCTCTAAAGTCCATAAATTTTGGAAACAAATATAGCGTACAATGACTGAAATTTGTTCCATACCTGTACCATTTGGTAGTGTACATATCTTTCTTGCTTGTTGAGCCAATATTTGGTCTACAGATACAACTAAGGGTACGTTTGTAGATCTTCTTCAGGCTATTGCATTTCAGGGTGTACCTTCTAATAGATTTAATAATATTGTTTTTATTAAATGGTGGAATCTGTCTTATTCACAGACTAGATACTGCTGCCTATTTATCCTCAATGCTCAATGCAATTAGCTGGCAAAAGAGACTTGTTTTAGTTGTTTCTAATATTAATATAGCAAACTAACGTTTAGTTAAAGGTGACTTTCAACTAGTATCTGGAAATAACCTTTTTATATATACTGTTAAAGCTTCAAAAAATGTAATATAGCAATTTCATTTTCTATTTTGTTATAGGGCATATCTACATGCATCCCTGTTTGGTGTTGCATCTGATGTCTTAAACTGATACTGTTTAATGTATAATATAATATTATAGTGCATATCACACTGAAATAAAAAAAATGCTTTATTCATTTATAATAAAACCATAAATATATATATATATGAAAATACAATTGAGCTATACATTTAACACCAAACATTCAGTGTTGTGGCACTTCACGCTGGCTCACAGCACAACACCACAATACAGTATCAGTGACTGAGGCAGCAATCAGTTAAAATACACATTGATATTGCAGTTTTTATGATGATTCTAACCCAGGTTCTCAAGCCTAAGAAATATATATGTGACCAGTGAGTTGACAATACTGTGCACGAGTTATAGTAAGTTTTGGGGTTCTAACTTTAAGTTATAGCTATAACTTTAATTTATTGTTCTAACTTTATAATTATATATAAGGTTTGTGTAGTCTGAGTTGTTTTTTAAAACTTTTTTGGTACTTCCACAAAAGTTCAAAGTTTACTATGAGGAGTGTTGTGTGGTACAGTTGAGTGGTGTGGAGTGGACTAGGGTGTTGTGAAGTGGAGTGGCATAGAGTGAAGTTGAGTGTTTAAGAGTGGAATGTCACTGACTGCAGCGTAATACAGTAGAGTGGAGAGGAGTGTTGTAGAGTGGAGTGTCATTGAGTGGAGTGCCATTGAGTGGAGTGCCCTTGGGTGAAGTGACTTGGTGTGGAGTGTCATAGAGTGGTGTAAAATGGAGCACTATAGAGTGGAGTACAGTGTTGCAGATTGGAGTGTCTTAGAGTGGAATACAGTGTCATGAAGTGTGGTAGAGTGGAGTGTCACTGAGTGTCGTATAGTGGAGTGGCATGTAGTTGTGTAGAGTGGTGTGGTGTAAAGTGGAGTAGTGGAGTAGAGTGGATTACAGTAGAGCAGTGTGGCATGGAGTAGAGTGGATGAAAGTGATGCTTAAAGGCATAGAAAGAGTTGCATAGAGTGTCATGGATGGCCAGAGAGTGGCAAAGAGTAGAGTAGAGTGCCATACGATGGCATAGAGTGGAGTAGAGTGGACTGGCACAGAGTTAAATAGAGTGGAGTAGAGTGGAAGGCTGTAGTTTGAGTGGCATTAAGAGTTGTGTCATAGAGTGTTTTGTCTTACAATGTCATGGTGTAGAGTGTTGTGGCATAGGGTTTCAGGGCATACTGTGGAATGTCAGTTGGATGGAATATAGGGGAGTGGTGTAGAGTGGGGTGCCATAGAGTGGAGTGCCATAGGGTGGAAAGAAATGTTATAGAGTAGAGTGGCATAGAGTGGAGTGACATGGCATAGGTTCGAGTGGAGTGGCATGTCACCTAGTGGCATGTCATAGAGTGTTTTAGAGTGAGGGTGTAGAGTTTATTGGCATGTCATAGAGTGCGGTGGCATGCTGTATGTGTCACATAATGGAGTGTTGTGTTACAGAGGTGAGTGGTATGTTGTAGAGTGGTAAAGTGTGGAATGTAGTAGAGGGGAGTGTCGTAGAGTGAGTGGCATGTCATAGATGGCAGTTGTGTGCCATTGAGTGCCGTGGCATCATAGAGTAGAGTCATATGTTATAGATTGGCGTGTTGTAGAGTTTTATTTATTTTAAGTGGAAGGGCATAGAGTGGACAACATGTCATAGAGTGAAGTGGCATGTTGTAGAGCAAAGTGGAGTGATGTGCTATAGAGTGTAGTGGAGTGGAGAGGCGTACAGTGGAGTGTTGTGTCTCTTAAAGTAGGGTGGAGTAGGAAAAAAAAATTATATATATATATATATATATAAAAATGTTCATGTATCCCTCTACATTAAGACACATGTAATAACCAATATTTATGCGAAAACACAAAACAAAGACAAAGGCCGAGATTTATAGTTTGAGGGAGGGGATTACTCTGTCATAAAATGACAGATATCCCATCTGCCGTATTACAATTCCTTTATAGCTGATTTCGTAAAACAGCAGATGGGATATCCGTCATATTTGTGATGGAGTAACCCATCCACCAAACTCAAAATCAGGCCCATAGTATGGTCTAAACAATATGACTGCCTTTTCATTTTGCAAGGGCTTTCATTGACCAATAATATTGTGTTTCGCCCCTGCCATGTACCACAGTATACCATGAACTGAATGCCGGACAACATATCACTACGTTTTAGGCCTTTATAACTTAAAAACAGCTGAAACGATTGGATCAGATAACTAAAAGGAACCTTTCCACACAATAATCTATAATCTTGCCAACTTTCATAAAAATCTGTTTAGCCATTTTACCTCTACATCTTAGTAAAGAGTCTATGGAAAATCCATTGATAACAACAATTGCTTTGGGTCCCCCTTTTTCCCTTTGCACCCCATTAAGTAAACACCACTAACATTTACTCCGGGTGAAGGCTGTCATACTCACTGTGGGGATGGAGAAGTTGGACACCATCAGCCAGGAGGAGATGGAGACTTTGGTTTTCCAGGCCCTTTACAAGTCTTTTCTGTGTTGGCCCAATAGCAGGACCCATCATCACCTGTACCTGCACCCTCACCTTAACTCCAGCGGCCCTTATACCATTGAAGACTCTAACTGCACCATCTGCTCAAGGCTGTCATCCTCCTCCTCCAAGTTCCTGCTTAGAATAAGAACAGCTGCAGTCAATGCATACTTTTGCCGCTGACACCCCTAAGTCTTCATGTGTTGCCCACTCGCCTAACCCTAGATTATGTCTCTCACTGTTCTCAAGGAGGAACTGAGGTCCATAAAAGAGGTTCAGTTAATAATCCTTCAGGTTGTCCTGGAGTTAATTTGGGAGGTCCAGAGACTCTGAAAGTCATTAGCTACACAGCTCTATTGTTTATGTACCTCATGGCCTCTTTTGTATCAGCATAATGTCTCATGGGCATCTCCATCCTACTCCTCCTTCTGTAGTTCTGTCTCCCTGTTACTTGTTCACCAAACTACAGTGATGTATTTCATTTCACAAGGGGTGTCTAGTCTTGTAATAGGCAGCCTATTTATTAAATGAATATACACCACACTATGGGGGTCATTACAACATTGGCGGTAAAAGCCGCTTACCGCCATGCAGAAGACCGCCAATACACCGCGGCGGCGGCGGGAGACCGCCACAGCTATTATGACCCACATCACGGAATCTGCCGAAATTCAGACACCCACACAAGTCTGCCACAGCAAAGGTCAGCGATAAATATGCGGAAACAAATCCTCCACCTCCACGCCAACAGAAACACGCCCATGCTATTACGACACACGAATCCACGCGGCGCTCAAAATACCGCCACATTGGACAATTCCAAATACATACACCTGAGACACATACACACACCACTCCCACACATCCAATACAATATAAAACACACACTCACATCACCCACAAACGCCTACGACCACAAATTAGAGACGAAAGCCAGAGAGAGACAGCACAGAATAGATAACACCCTCACCCACACAACATCCACGCACAAAACACCACATACCACTACACTCACCACACTCATCAACACATACACCACCCCACACATCACACACACCACCCCATGTCACGCCAAAGACACCCCCACTTCTCCGAGGAGGAGCTCAGGGTCATGGTGGAGGAAATCATCAGGGTAGAGCCACAGCTATTTGGCTCACAGGTACAGTACACATCCATAGCCAGGAAGATGGAGCTATGGCAAAGAATAGTGGACAGGGTCAACGCTGTGGGACAGCACCCAAGAAATAGGGAGAACATCAGGAAGAGGTGGAACGACCTACGGGGGAAGGTGCATTCCACGGTATCCAGGCACCACATTGCGGCACAGCGGACTGGCGGCGGACCCCCATCTCCTCCCCCACAACTAACAACGTGGGAGGAGCAAGTCTTGTCCATCTTGCATCCTGAGGGCCTTGCAGGAGTCGTTGGAGGAATGGACACTGGTAAGTCTAATCTTCACAATCATATCCCCCACCCTACCTGCATGCTATCACACACCCCCACCCTCACACCCTCCCCTATCACCCTAACTCCTCACTAATCTACCCATAACACCAACCACCCATCCCAACCCCAAAACCTGCATGACACAACTAAGCATGGACACCCATCACTAAAGCATGCCCACTGCACAGACCCACAACACCCCCCAACCATCACCACACAAGCCCCCACACAGGAATGCCTGCACTGGGGTTCATGCACACCCAACCATTGCACACCATTACACACACACATGCAGTAATCATGTTCTCATTCCCCTGCAGGAACCCGAAGGAACGTTACCACACCAGAGGCTCCAGACAACACCACTCCACCCCCAGAAGAGGCCCACAGTGACAACAGCAGCTCTGCTCTACTGGATCTTGATGACCAGCCCGGACCATCGTGGGCCTCAGGACAGTCGGTTCCCCTTGCCCAGCCACAGCCCAACACCGAGCTTCCACCCTCTGGTAACACCAGCACAGCACCCACCCAGCGGGCCCAAACCTCCCTACAGGTCAATCAGCGGTGTGTCCACCACTACAGGGCACCCAGGGTAACCCACCACCCCAACAACAACAGGGACCTGGGGGCAGTGGTAATGGGCACACAATCCAGGGGACGGAGGCACAGGAACACAGGGGAACTGGGAGGGCTGCTGAGCGACAGAGGGAGGACAGGCCAAGGGAACCCACTCTCCACAAGGCCCTATCCTCCATCATGGAATCATACCACCACTCCCAGGAGACGATGGCAACGGTCCTGGACAAGTTGCAGGAGACCCTGCGTCTGCAGGAGGAGCAGTATTTGGGGTTCAGGGAGGAGCTCAGGACCATCGCCTCCGCCCTGGGCACCATCGTAGGGGTGCTGACGGACATTCAAAAGACCTTGAGGGACACCGTGGCACTCCAAGGGGCCCCTGACACTAGCCAGGATGATGAAATGCCCATCACCTCCGCCGGCGCTAGTGGACAGGACGCCCGCCACAGGACCACCACACCAGCACCCCACCCCCTGCAGACGGACAACCACCACGAAAGCGGGCCCTTAGATTCATGAACAGGACAGAGCAAGATGGCAAGACCCCCGCCAGAAAATAAGACTACCCTGATTGTCCCCCCACTGTCCCACTTTGTTACCCTGTCCAGATTGGAACTGCCCCAGCTCCATTTCCAATGGCCAGATTTGCAATGTACCTGTGAGACTAATAGACTGGACTCTGCCATGGACATTCTTCCACCATGACCTCTCCCCATTTCACAACCCAACTACATTTTTATGCACTTCAATAAACACCCTTGAAACCTTAATAATATTGGAGTCAGTCAATGATTATGAACTTTGTATTGTCAATTACAGTGTTAAAAAAGGTTACCCATTGGAAGGTCAACATACCAATGTCACACATCACAAGCCTTTCAAGGGTGCAAGCTGTTGACACGTAGGTTACCACATTAGTGAAACTGAAATGGAAGGGGACAACTCAGTTAACAAATAGGGAGTGAAATGTAGGTACAGGATAGAGGTAGACGTGTGAAATGTAATATAATGTGAAACATGAAATTGTACTCACCTGTGTCTCATTGAAAATACTGCTGTATGACTGACTCCCTGTTGTCATTTTCATCTTCATCAGCTTCCTCCTCATCACTGTCCACAGGCTCCACAGGCTCACCCGCTGCAACAACACCGTCATCTGGATCATCCTCCTGCAGAAAAGGCACCTGGCGTTGCAATGCCAAGTTATGGAGCATGGAGCAGGCGATGATGATGTCGCACACCTTCTTCGGTGAGTAGAATAGGGACCCACCTGTCATATGGAGGCACCTGAACCTGGACTTCAGGAGGCCGTAGGTACGCTCGATCACCCTCCTAGTCCGCCAATGGGCCTCATTGTAGAGTTCCTCTGCCCTGGTCCTGGGATTCCTCACTGGGGTCAGTAGCCAGGACAGGTTGGGGTAACCAGAGTCCCCCAATAGCCATACACTGTGCCTCTGGAGTTCACCCATCATATCAGGGATGCAGCTCTTCCGCAGGATGTAGGCGTCATGCACTGAGCCAGGGAACATAGCATTTACCTGCGATATGTACTGGTCTGCCAATCAGACCATCTGGACATTCATTGAATGATAACTCTTCCTGTTCCTGTACACCTGTTCATTCCTGCGGGGAGGACCAGAGTTACATGGGTCCCATCAATGGCACCTATGACGTTGGGGATATGTCCGAGGGCATAGAAGTCACCTTTCACTGTAGGCAAATCCTCCACCTCAGGGAAAATGATGTATCTCCTTACGTGTTTCAGCAGGGCAGACAACACTCTGGAAAAGATGTTGGAAAACAAAGGCTGGGACAATCCTGATGCCATGGCCACTGTTGTCTGAAAAGACCCACTAGCAAAGAAATGGAGCACTGACAGCACCTGCACGTCAGGGGGTATTCCAGTCGGATGGTGACATCAGGTCTGGCTCCAACTGGGTACATAGTTCCCGGATTGTGGCACGGTCAAACCGGTAGGTCACGATGACATGTCGCTCTTCCATTGTCAACAGGTCCACCAGCGGTCGGTACACCAGCAGATTCCGCCATCTTCCAATATGTCCCAACTGACGGTGCCTAAGAAGGACAACAGCGAAAAAACTGTCAGCATTCCTCCAGGTATGTACCCACAGTCACACACAAGAGTACACCAGACAATTAACCCATCTGGGAAAGGTTTTGAGTGTAGGCCTCGGTATGTGTGACGCAGTAGTAAATGAAGCCATGTGGGCCCCTAAAATGGCGGCTGTCTGACCTCTAAAATGGGACAATGGAATTGTGGTGTAACTGTGCTGCTGTTGGACACCGTCGTGGTAGGCGGTCATAGAGCGCGGCGCAATGCTGCATTGGTTAACATTGGACCCTATGGGTCCCAGGAGCCAATGAACAGGTGCGCTGGCGGTGATGATGCGCACCGCCGTGGACGTCACCGCCGCGGACATCACCACCATTTTCTATCTCTTCAATCACTAGATACCTGACCTTCGACAGGAGAGGACCTACACTGCTAGTGCTGCTGTGACCTCAGTCTGGAAGCGACAATGGCTGCTGCGTCTGGGGAAAGGGCCCCTGCCTTCACTGCACAGGAGTTGGAGAAACTTGTGGATGGGTTCCTCCCCCAGTATACGCTACTCTACGGTCCTCCAGACCAACAGGTTAGTACACAGGGAGCACGTTGTATGGGCTAGGCCTGGGTGGAGAGAGCTGGGTGGAAGAGGGAAGGGGGCAGAGTACATAGAACAGTCATGCATGGGGATGAATGGGCCACAGGGATAGAGTTGGGAGGGGGCCAATTACAACGTCGGTGCAGTAGGTAATGACTGTTCCTCTTTCCTTGTGCATGTCATGTAGGTCAGCGCCCACCAGAAGAGGGACATTTGGCGTGCCATCGCCAAGGAGGTCCGGACCCTGGGGGCCCACCATAGACGGGGCACCCACTGCCGGAAGAGATGGGAGGACATTCGCCGCTGAATCAACAAGACGGCGGATGCTCAGCTGGGGATGGCCTCCCAATGTGGGAGGGGTGCCCGTCGCACCATGACCCCCCTGATGTTCCGGATCCTGGCGGTGGCCTACCCGGAGTTGGATGGGCGCTTGAGGACATCACAGCAGACACAAGGGGGTGAGTACAACCTCATCCAATGGACTTTGCGTGCTGTGGAGCTGTCTGGGTGGGGGTGGTAGGCTGTGGGTGTCCCTAGGCCAGGGCGAGTTAGGTAGGCAAGGCCCCTCCGTTATGTAGGACATGTGGCACTCTACCCCAGCTCAAAAAAAAGGCAAATTGATGTATAGTTGCCCCTTTGCCATCCATGTTGGCAGAAATCTACCATTGCCATGTAGACCATTTCCCAGATATAGCATGTGCAGAGGGCAGGAGCACGGCGTAATGCAGGGGGCTGCTGCGTTTGTCTTGTCCGCCAACGGTAGCGGTATGCCATGTACTAAAACTCTCTTTCTTCTGTCTCCACCCTTTTTCTGCTCTCCCTGTCCTTCTGTACATCAGCATCAACAGGCGGAGGTATAGTGGCACCGGAGCACGAGGGAGCTGCATCCCACATGGCCATGGAGGGCCACACCACAGACTCTGAATTCACCAGTGGGACGGAGGGCGAGGGGAGCTTCACGTCGGCCACAGGATCACCAAACAGCGACACAGACTCGTCCTCCGATGGGAGCTCCCCTGTGGTGGCGGCACCATCTGTGCGCCCCACTTCTACAGGTACAGCCGCCACCTCCCCTACCAGCACCGCCCTCCCAGCAGCCCCTCAGCGTTTGCCCCGTGCCCGCTCACCCAGGAGGGTGGGCATCACCTTCGCCCCAGGCACCTCAGACCCTGCCCCTGTCACCCCTGCTGCCCTCAGTGAGGAGGCCATTGACCTCCTCAGGTCACTCACTGTTGGACAGTCTACCATTGTGAATGCCATCCAGGGTGTAGAACGAGAGTTGAAACACGGTAATGCATTCCTGGAAGGCATTCATTCTGGTCAGGCTGTCCTTCAGCGAACCCTGCAATCTCTGGCCTCAGCACTGATGGCAGCCATTGCCCCTGTGTCCAGCCTCCCCCCTCCAACTTCCTCCACCCAGACCCAATCCCCTGTACCCCAGCCCATCCCAAGCACACCTACAGACCAGCATGCACACAAGTCAACACCCAAAAGTAGCTCAAGCAAACATAGGCACCACACACACCACAGGCACTCACACAAGCATCAGACCCATACAGACACAGCAACATCCACTGTCTCCACTGTGTCCCCCTCCTCCTCTTCTCCCTCCTCCCTCCCAGTGTCGTCTACACACACACCTGCATGCACCACATCTACAGGCACTAGGACTCGCACCAGGACACCCAGCACCACAAGCCGCTCACCTGCACTCACCACCTCTACTGCCATATACACTTCCCCTGTGTCCTCTCCCAGTGTGTCTGTGACGCCCCCTCCCAAAGTACACAAACGACGGCAATCACTCACCCAACATCCATCCACCTCACGACAGCCTCCAGTACCTACACCTGCACCCAAAACACCTAAAGTGACACCTCCTACAACCACCTCCTCTTCCTCCTCTCCCAGAGCCCCTCCAGCTACCCATCCCAGTGTACGTCAGAAACTGTCCCTATGTCAAATTGACCTTTTTGCCCCCACCCCCCCCCTCCAATTCATCAGTCCTGTCGTAGCGCCTCAGCCAAAAAGCCTCCAGTACCAGTGGTGCGTGTTCCAGGTTTTTGGAGTGCCCCGTCCACCAGGGCAGGAAGTAGGACCCAGAGCCAAGGCACTGTCAGCCCACCCCCTGTAAAGGCTCCGAAATTGGAGAGTGGACGACGGGACCGTGTCAAGACTTCTGGTGGTACAAACAGTGAAATGGGATCCAAGGCGATTGGTGAGTCATCTGTAACTCAAAAGAAGGTGTGGAAGGTCCCGAGGAAGTCTCCCCAAACTGTTGTGAGTGTCACGGCGGAGAAGTGCGCCATCATTTCCGGCGGTCCAGACACAACCGCCAGCACCGTCGTTACTGGTCAGGAGACCACCGTCAGAGTCATAGCCCAGGAGGGCCCAAGTATCATCACTGGTCCAGAGACCACCGCCAGAGTCACAGCCCAGGAGGGCCCAAGTATCGTCACTGGTCCAGAGACCACCGCCAGAGTCACAGCCCAGGAGGGCCCAAGTATCGTCACTGGTCCAGAGACCCCCACCAGAGTCACAGCCCAGGAGGGCCCAAGTTTCGTTACTGGTCAGGAGACCACCGCAACCGCCGGAGTCACAGCCCAGGAGGGCCCAAGTATCGTCACTGGTCCAGAGACCACCGCCAGAGTCACAGCCCAGGAGGGCCCAAGTATCGTCACTGGTCCAGAGACCACCGCCAGAGTCACAGCCCAGGAGGGCTCAAGTATCGTCACTGGTCCAGAGACCAACGCCAGAGTCACAGCCCAGGAGAGCTCAAGTATCGTTACTGGTCAGGAGACCACCGCAACCGCCGGAGTCACAGCCCAGGAGGGCCCAAGTATCGTCACTGGTCCAGAGACCACCGCCAGAGTCATAGCCCAGGAGGGCTCAAGTATCGTCACTGGTCCAGAGACCAACACCAGAGTCACAGCCCAGGAGGGCCCGAGTATCGTCACTGGTCCAGAGACCACCGGCAGAGTCACAGCCCAGGAGGGCTCAAGTATCGTCACTGGTCCAGAGACCACCGCCAGAGTCACAGCCCAGGAGGGCTCAAGTATCGTCACTGTTCCAGAGACCACCGCCAGAGTCACAGCCCAGGAGGGCCCAAGTATCGTCACTGGTCCAGAGACCACCGCCAGAGTCACAGCCCAGGAGGGCCCAAGTATCGTCACTGGTCCAGAGACCACCGCCAGAGTCACAGCCCAGGAGGGCCCAAGTATCGTCACTGGTCCAGAGACCACCGCCAGAGTCACAGCCCAGGATGGCCCAAGTATCGTCACTGGTCCAGAGACCACCGCCAGAGTCACAGCCCAGGAGGGCCCAAGTATCGTCACTGGTCCAGAGACCACCGCCAGAGTCACAGCCCAGGAGGGCTCAAGTATCGTCACTGGTCCAGAGACCACCGCCAGAGTCACAGCCCAGGAGGGCCCAAGTATTGTCACTAGTCCAGAGACCACCGCCAGAGTCACAGCCCAGGAGGGCCCAAGTATCGTTACTGGTCAGGAGACCACCGCAACCGCCGGAGTCATAGCCCAGGAGGGCTCAAGTATCGTTACTGGTCAGGAGACGACCGCAACCGCCGGAGTCACAGCCCAGGAGGGCCCAAGTATCGTCACTGGTCCAGAGACCACCGCCAGAGTCACAGCCCAGGAGGGCTCAAGTATCGTCACTGGTCCAGAGACCACCGCCAGAGTCACAGCCCAGGAGGGCCCAAGTATCGTCACTGGTCCAGAGACCACCGCCAGAGTCACAGCCCAGGAGGGCCCAAGTATTGTCACTGGTCCAGAGACCACCGCCAGAGTCACAGCCCAGGAGGGCCCAAGTATCGTCACTTGTCCAGAGACCACCCACCGGCAGAGTCACAGTCCAGGAGGGCTCAAGTATCGTCACTGGTCCAGAGACCACCGCCAGAGTCACAGCCCAGAAGGGCCCAAGTATCGTCACTGGTCCAGAGACCACCGCCAGAGTCACAGCCCAGGAGGGCCCAAGTATCGTCACTGGTCCAGAGACCCCCA
Source organism: Pleurodeles waltl (assembly GCF_031143425.1). Lineage (NCBI taxonomy): Eukaryota > Metazoa > Chordata > Amphibia > Caudata > Salamandridae > Pleurodeles > Pleurodeles waltl. The sequence continues at coordinate 922,429,037 of NC_090447.1, forward strand.
CCAGAGTCACAGCCCAGGAGGGCCCAAGTATCGTTACTGGTCAGGAGACCACCGCAACCGCCGGAGTCACAGCCCAGGAGGGCCCGAGTATCGTCACTGGTCCAGAGACCACCGGCAGAGTCACAGCCCAGGAGGGCTCAAGTATCGTCACTGGTCCAGAGACCACCGCCAGAGTCACAGCCCAGGAGGGCTCAAGTATCGTCACTGTTCCAGAGACCACCGCCAGAGTCACAGCCCAGGAGGGCCCAAGTATCGTCACTGGTCCAGAGACCACCGCCAGAGTCACAGCCCAGGAGGGCCCAAGTATCGTCACTGGTCCAGAGACCACCGCCAGAGTCACAGCCCAGGAGGGCCCAAGTATCGTCACTGGTCCAGAGACCACCGCCAGAGTCACAGCCCAGGATGGCCCAAGTATCGTCACTGGTCCAGAGACCACCGCCAGAGTCACAGCCCAGGAGGGCCCAAGTATCGTCACTGGTCCAGAGACCACCGCCAGAGTCACAGCCCAGGAGGGCTCAAGTATCGTCACTGGTCCAGAGACCACCGCCAGAGTCACAGCCCAGGAGGGCCCAAGTATTGTCACTAGTCCAGAGACCACCGCCAGAGTCACAGCCCAGGAGGGCCCAAGTATCGTTACTCGTCAGGAGACCACCGCAACCGCCGGAGTCATAGCCCAGGAGGGCTCAAGTATCGTTACTGGTCAGGAGACGACCGCAACCGCCGGAGTCACAGCCCAGGAGGGCCCAAGTATCGTCACTGGTCCAGAGACCACCGCCAGAGTCACAGCCCAGGAGGGCTCAAGTATCGTCACTGGTCCAGAGACCACCGCCAGAGTCACAGCCCAGGAGGGCCCAAGTATCGTCACTGGTCCAGAGACCACCGCCAGAGTCACAGCCCAGGAGGGCCCAAGTATTGTCACTGGTCCAGAGACCACCGCCAGAGTCACAGCCCAGGAGGGCCCAAGTATCGTCACTTGTCCAGAGACCACCCACCGGCAGAGTCACAGCCCAGGAGGGCTCAAGTATCGTCACTGGTCCAGAGACCACCGCCAGAGTCACAGCCCAGAAGGGCCCAAGTATCGTCACTGGTCCAGAGACCACCGCCAGAGTCACAGCCCAGGAGGGCCCAAGTATCGTCACTGGTCCAGAGACCCCCACCAGAGTCACAGCCCAGGAGGGCCCAAGTATCGTTACTGGTCAGGAGACCACCGCAACCGCCGGAGTCACAGCCCAGGAGGGCTCAAGTATCGTTACTGGTCAGGAGACCACCACCACCGCCGGAGTCACAGCCCAGGAGGGTCCAGAATCCCACAGCCCCGCTGGGCAATGATGTGGAGTTCGTCATGCCACACACCAATGTCCAGTGTGGAGTTGGTCATGCCACACACCAATGTCCAGTGTGGAGTTCGTCATGCTACACACCAATGTCCAGTGTGGAGATCGTCATCCCACACACCAATATCCGTACCAGAACCGCCATGGCAAAGCACCGCTGAACAAAGCCAAGACTGCCATGGTTAAGACCGCTGAACAGGGCAAAGACCGCCATGGCAAAGCACCACTGAACAGGCCAAAGACTGCCATGGCAAAGCACCGCTGAACAAGGCCAAGACCGCCATGGTGAAGACCGCTGAACAGGGCAAAGACCGCCATGGGAAAGCACAGCTGAACAGTCCATAGCCAGCCATGGCAAAGCACCGCTGAACAAGGCCAAGACCACCATGGTGAAGACTGCTGAACATGGCAAAAACCGCCATGGCAAAGCACCGCTGAACAGGCCAAAGACTGCCATGGCAAAGCACCGCTGAACAAGGCCAAGACCGCCATGGTGAAGACCGCTGAACAGGGCAAAGACCGCCATGGCAAAGCACCGCTGAACAGGCCAAAGACTGCCATGGCAAAGCACCGCTGAACAAGGTCAAGACTGTCATGGTAAAGACCGCTGAACAAGGCCAAGACCGCCATGATGAAGACCGCTGAACAGGGCAAAGACCGTGTGGGTATGAATAGTCCGGCACATCAGGCATCGTTCTCCCATGTGCAGCTGGGACTGTGACAGGACATGTACTTTCACGGGGAGACTCATCCAGTCTGGGCACCAGTCCCACCCAGTACCAGTTGAGCACTGCATCTACTTGAGAAGATGTGTCTTTGCACTCCCCAGGATTGAACAGTGGGCAACCCACCCACTGTAGAGACTTGAGAGACTGCGGCTTTGCACTCCCCAGGATGTAACAGTGGGCAACCCACACACTGCATAGACTTGAGAGACTGTGTCTTTGCACTCCCCAGGATTGAACAGTGGGCAACCCACCCACTGTAGAGACTTGAGAGACTGTGGCTTTTCACTCTCCAGGATTGGACAGGGGGCAACCCACCCACTGTAGAGACTTGAGAGACTGTGGGTTTGCACTCCCCAGGATGGAACAGTGGGCAACCCACCCACTGTAGAGACTTGAGAGACTGTGGCTTTGCACTCTCCAGGATTGGACAGGGGCAACCCGCCCAATGTAGAGACTTGAGAGACTGTGGGTTTGCACTCCCCAGGATGGAACAGGGGGCAACCCACCCACTGTAGAGACTTGAGAGACTGTGGGTTTGCACTCCCCAGGATGGAACAGTGGGCAACCCACCCACTGTAGAGACTTGAGAGACTTTGGCTTTGCACTCCCCAGGATTGAACAGTGGGCAACCCACCCACTGTAGAGACGTGAGAGACTGTGGCTTTGCACTCCCCAGGATTGGACAGGGGGCAACCCACCCACTGTAGAGACTTGAGAGACTGTGGCTTTGCACTCCCCAGGATGTAACAGTGGGCAACCCACCCACTGTAGAGACTTGAGAGACTGTGGCTTTGCACTCCCCAGGATACATCAATGGGCATGGAGCCCCGTCATGGATCTGGCTTCGCATTCATGTGGCTGAGGTGCCCCCCCTTCCCTTCCCCCTAAGGTGCCTGTAGTGTTTCTATCTGATGCCCCGGCAGTGTCCTCTCAGATTTTAGTCAGGTATCTATTGTGGGCGTCGCCCATGCATTTTTGGACTGTTTGTGCACAGACATTGTTGTGTACATATCTGCACTACTTCTTGTATTGTACATTTATTTTTGACAGATTTCGTGATATATATCTGTATATTTTTTAATGAGTAGTATATTGGCACAATACAAAGTTTGACCACTATTCGCTTTGTCTTTGCATTCTTCCGGGGGGATTGTGGGTTGTTCATGTGATTTTTGTGAATGCATTGGTGTGTATGTTGTAACATGCGAGGGTGGGGTTGGGGGTGTTTGGTGGGTGTCCCCGTAACTTTTGCCTCCCCGCTCCCCGTGTCGTAGGTGCAGTACTCACCGGTATGTTCTGCGCCTACGTCGCTGTTGGTCGTAGATGAGCAGGAATGCAAGGGCTGTTAAGATTTGTAGTTACGGGTCCATGGAGTCCTCGTTCCTCGTGGGATGTGTTCAGGTGAGCGTTTTCCCATTGCAAAAGCTGTTTCCGCCGTGTTTTTATCCACGGTGAATCCGCCCCGGAAAAGGTGGCGGATTGGTGTGTTGTGATAGTGTGGGCGGTACATTGTCTTCCGCCTGTCTGTTGGCGTGACCGCCGCGCTGTTTGTCTGTACCGCCGTGGCGGGCGATGTGTTAAAGTGGCTGTCTTTGTTGGCGGTTTCCGCCAGGGTCGTAATTCCCTTTTTTTGTCCGCCGGCCTGTTTGCGGTATTACCGCAGCTTTAACACCGTCCGCCAGGGTTGTAATGACCACCTATATATTTTCCTGTTGCCCAGTCACAAGGATGATGCCTATTCATTTTTTTAAGTATTCTTAATAATATATTTTACTTTATGGTCATGTTTTTTTTAAGGATTTATCCTTTTATTGGTTGATTCAATGTCAGGACTGATAGTGAAATGTACATTTATAGAGATTTTGTTTCACAGTTACATCAGACAGGTTGAAAACTACAATAATAATGCAAACATATAACTGAATACTAGGAATATTTTAGGTTATATTTCAGTGTATTAATTGCCAAGTTGGCCACAGATTATAATTAAACACAGTTAGGTTTGAGAGCAGCACATACAAATCTAACTTTACCTGTGTGTTGAATGAATATATTGTTAGAGGAGTATTGAAAGTGAAACATCAAGATTTATTTTGAGGTTTGTAATCTATGACTGGTTATGAAGTGCTGGCTGTGAGTTTTGTTGTGAGGCTGTGTTGATGCATGTGATAGTGATAACTGAGCTGAGTTTGTGAAGGTAGCTAACTTTTATTGGTGGAGGTGGTTGAGTTGTTGGTTGTTGAGGTGATTGTCATGGAGGCGGTTGTGGTGGAGGTAGAGGTGATAGGCTTGCAGGTTTTGCAATGGGATTGACTGCAGGGTTTCCTTGTGGTGTGTACTTAAAAATATTAATCAAAATATCAATTGATGTCAGCATAGAAGGAAATACAGGAAAGGTAAGCAATAAAGCATTTTAATCATATTAAAGTCACATTTTAATTACCATTAACATTTAATATAACATTCAAAAAAATTAGAAAAATGAAATGATGAGATATGGTAGTAAAGATTAGATGTTCTAAGACTTCTTTGATTGTCCGATTGTAGAGAACCTATTTGCTGGTGCCAGTAGATCTACTGATGTGAACGTTGGTGTTCTCAGTCTCACCTTGGCTGCTGTATGAGTGGATGTGACAGGAGAGAGAGACATATACAGAGGAAAAATTCATACAAAGTCATACATGATGACGGTATAGCAATGAGTTGAATAGAAAGTATGAGCCACACCTAGATTTCTGTACTGCAGGTCAGCACAAGGCCTAAAGTAGATATTATACTGCTGCCATTACAAAGTTATCTAAAGAGAAACACATATATCATAATCAACAAATAGACTCATTCTTCAAAATTGATGGCTATATGAATGATGATACATAAACTCTGTCACTTTAAAAAGTTCAGGATTAGGGTAAATTACTGCTCTGTCCAGCTGCCTGAGCAGGACCTTGCATCAATCAGCCAGCTGTCAGCCCCTGCCAGGAAATGGGCAGAAAAGCCCTGAAAGAAATGCTAGGAAGGAGAGGCTGAGCTTCAGAGCACATGTGACCCAAGCTCCTGGACGATGCCATTTTGGAGCTATCCCAGAAGACTGCGCAGGAAGGAAAGGACGGGGGCTATGAAGTGATGAGGCACGTCTGGATTGGCCAGAAATGCAGGTATGCTGGACACTTCTGCCCCCACTTAAAAGGTCCCACACAGGGGAGAGCTCTCTTTCTCTTGGCTGTACTTCACTGCTGGACTCTGAGTCTGCAGACGGGTGTCATGGACAACTGGAAAGAAGAGCCCCCTGACTGCCCCCTGGGGCAGGGACTCTGCCCTTGAAGTACTTCAGGCCCAGCGAGGCACAGGCAAGGGCCAGGCAAGCTGGCCGCCTTACTTCCCCTGTGGACTAGTTGGGGGAAAGACTGGCCTGGCGCAAGGAGAGCACACTGCTCAGAGGGAAAGGAGGGCACCCCGAGGAAAGACTGACACAGGGAGCCAGTAGGACTGGCCCCCTATCATCTGAGACACTTCTAGGCCAGGAGGCCTAAGGAGAGTGGTCCTGGTGGCAAGGGCTTGTCACCAGGAGTGAAGCAACACCAGAACCATCCAAATCGGCCATTGGGGGCCAAAGATATCCAAAGGAAAAGCTCTGTGACCTTTGACCTACTCCTAAACGAACGACGAAGCACGTGGGACTCCGCCGCTGCTACAGGCGATGCCCCCAGGGTGGGCCATGGCCCGAGGGCAGCCCCCAAACAGAATTAAAGCCAGGGGTCACTGTCACAACTCCTGTGAAAACACAGAGAGGTCCCTGGACCACATCCCGGGGTCTCACAGAAGAGGAAGATGGGAGCAAAAATGGTGGAAGGGGGCCCCGGACCGCATCCTGGGGCCCCACTAGGAAGAAAGGTCAGGGGATGCCATTGCGTCCCCTGCGAAGATGGCCGCCGGCAGAGGGAGGGCTGGCGACCAAAGTCTTAGCCGGAGAGTGCCACTGCTCTCCTCACGAAAATTTTCCCGGGCCTCCACCAGAAGACTAAGTCGGGGGGTGCCATTGCGCCCCCCATGAATGCCACCAACGGGTCCCCAGACCACATCATAGGGCCCCAATGCAGCAGGAGAGGACGGGGGAGTGCCGCTGTGGGCAGACACCAAAGATCAGTCAGGCTCCTGCAGCCACACCAGGAGGTGCTGGCCATGCGGGGAGCAGGCGGGAGTTGTCGGTGGTGGGCAGACACCAAAGATCAGGCAGGCTCCTGCAGCCACACCAGGAGGTGCTGGCCATGCGGGGAGCAGGCGGGAGCGGTCGGTGGTGGGCTTCCCGAGCCGCTCCACTAACACTCCTCACCTGATGGTGGTGTCCAGATGGGACCGGACACCCCCCACCAATGAAGCCTGCCGGGGGTGGCCTCTCCACTCTGCCATCAGCTAAGAAATGTGGCGCAAGGCTGCAAAACGATTAACCTACAAAAAGGAAATGTGAAGCGGCTCTCCCTGGCACAGCCGGAGAGCTGCTCATTAAAAATGCACATGGCCCATAAGGTTTTCCAGACCTAGGTCCTCCAGGACACAGTGTTCAGCTCGTGTTGGGCCCAGGAAAATTGGGGCCACCACCAACCAAGTGCCCATTGTCAGGGGGAGCTGCAGGAACAGCGCAGCATCCCCTCAACTCCAAGGTTATGTCCCCCACCCTAGGTTGGGTGGGACAAAGGAAATATAACCCCCAGGGGTTACATGCAAAGGTAAAGCACCTGCATGTTAGAACTTTTGTTTTTTATTTATGTGATTGCAGAATAGTCAAATGAATTAAGCTAGACCAGCGTAGTCCAAAAGTAACCTTTGTTGTTTAAAGTATTTAAACATGTTTCTAGGTGTTTCTGGTAATGCTGAGTTGTGTTCTAAGACTGATATCCCCTCTACTGTATGGTAATAATTTATTGTCAAGCTTTGGTGTGTTCACTCTATATTACAAGCAAATGTTACATTGGGATACCAGAGACTGGTTTGCCATGTGGGTGGTTGTATTATATTCCCCCCTAGGGGGAAGCATGAGAAATTACACAATGACATCCAAGGGTAATTCCGTCCATTTGTGTATATTTATAGATTGTTGCATAGTGTTGAGTAGTGTGTATGTGTAATAAATGTACTCTCACTTTATTAAAAGAAAAAGCACTTACTGGACAATCATTTTTTGTGTGCCATGCTTGCTTGCCCATGAATGGGGATTACTAGCCCACATCACCTCCCTAGAGTAAGCCTTGGACCGCTCAGGAACACTACTCTATGAGAGTCAAGCGCTACAATTGGGTGTTTGGTTACCAGTGGTGGTCATGTGCGGACCCATTACTTGTGCAGGCCACACAACCAATGACTCACCTTCCAACACTAGTTGGCAGTTGGGCTTTGTGTACTCTTCCTAGACAGTTGCACACAATATGACACCACTTGTTGTAAGAACTGGTCCTCAGCCACCAACACTTCAGTACACTTCTGGACCTGTGGATACTTTGCCAGGAAGAAGGATTGCTGTGCTGCTGCAGGACTGCCACTCTGCGGACTGCACTCTACTGGACTCCTGCTTTGCTGTGCTGACCTGTTGCCTTCTTGCCTGGGAGTGAGAAGAACTGGAACTGCATCTCTCCAACCCAGAACCCAGAGTGACTCCAAAAGCTAGTTGACTGGCCTCCTGATCGGACAGCTCAGGGACACAAAAGACGTCCAATCATATTCCTTCTGCACCTAGACTCTGCCATCTGTCAGTCTACCTGGCAAAGTGGTGCCACCCCAGTCCTGGCCCCTTGGATTTGCCTAAAGTGCTTCCGGGTGGAACAAATGTATCCTCTCTGCTGAGTGGTGCATCCATGAGCAGAACTGATGCATCTCCATGACTGAGATGTGCATTCTTAAGCAGCGTCTCTGCTGCTGCATGGTTTGGACTCAATGCAGAAGACTCGCATTCCTGCATTAACCCGCATCTTGGGACTTCACCTCACCTTTGGGACTGCCGCTGTGTAACACTTCCTCTGAGCAGGTCCTCATATCCTTTGTCGACAGCAGCCTCAACAATGATACCAAAGCTCCACATCGCAGCTTCACCACTCATCAGAACCAATTGATTACCTCGGCTTCAGAATGCAGCCCTGACACTGGCCTGTGCACTGCAAGCCCTGTTAACACGATCCTCAACGTCGACACAACAAGACCTCGCAGCCTCACTGCATCTTGGAACCAACACATCACATTGGCTGTGTGATACATCTTCGACTCAGATCCCTGCAATGCTCTGCAACTAGAATTTAAAGTACTATGTTCAGCTGACCTAAATAGAGCCCTGTAGCCAGCTCACACTCCATAGCAGTCAGCCTGAACTTTTGACTTTATCACGGTCTGGTGCGACAAGCTCTCCTCAGTTGGCCCTTTTTGCTTTTAGGAGCTATACTGCATTTTCTTTCTTTAAAAGAATCATAACTCAAGGTCTACTGTTTGGATTTTTGTTGTTTTGGTACTTTTTTATTTATTAAATTAAGTTCTAATTTTCTAATGTGGTGTGGGATCCTTTTTATGGGTTGTTTTCACTGTGTTACTGTTTGAAGTGTTGCTCTACAAATTGCCTTCAAGTTAAGCCAGAGGGTGAGCATAGGTTAATTTAGTTTTTACTTGTGCCTTACTCTGACAAGAATTGTGATTGATGCTTGACAAGGGTCACACCCAAGTCAACCAACAACCTAACGTCTCACAACGCCTAGGTGTAGTAGGAAATATCAATATGAGTAAATAAACACCTGTATTACCTTTGCGAAAAAGCCAATCTGTGTCTATCCGGGCTCTATAGCTTGAGGTTACAACATCTTTATGACAAACCAGAAGTTAGAAATGCACTGGTAAACTTGCAGGCAGTAGCCAAAGAGGAACAGGTGTTTAATACAGAAGGAAGGTTGGGCGCCAAATCATTTTTAAATCCTATTTTTGTATTTCTCATTTCATCGCTCCATGAAATTGATTGATATAATTATCTTATCACTCTGAGGTGGCTATTCCACAGTGAGTGGGTGTGTGTCTTTTCTCACAATGGCTTATAAAGCAGCAGTAGACCAGTTTCATTTAAATATAACAATGTTCTTCAGTCTTTCGTGTGATTGCACTTGCTGTGTGGGCTCCGTTTGAGAAATTACGCATGCTCCTCCAAAATTTCTGCCTGGATTGAGAATAATTTTATAGGAACAGCATGTGAAGTAATCATTGTAAATTTGAAGGAGAGGGCTGGATACTTTATTATGAGGCATCAACGATTTATAATCCTACTCAGTATGGAAGGCTTCGAACATTTTTCAATCTTATTGCATTTTCTTAACCAGAAGAAGGTGCACTGAGCCAGAAATAAAATCAAGGTGGATTTATGAAAGTTTCCTAAAATATTTCCAATGGGTAATTTATGTACATATGTTAATTACTAAGCAGTTCCACTTCGATTGGCGATGATAAAATAAATTATTTGCAGGTGACAAAAAAATACACTGCAAAGTTATGCCATTTATGGAGGTACCCACCGTGAAGCTCCTTGATGTTTTAGAAGCGGCCATTGAACAGCAGAGCACTGAATTTTCTGTAGGCTTACATTGAGCGGCGTCAGACATATGACATTGCAACAAACCTATCGACGCGGTTATTTATTAATTAAAGAATTTAAGCTGCCGCAATGTGATACTGCGAGACAGAGCTCTGAACTGCACTCTGATGTGTTATCAACCGTTCGACATCACACCGTTGTGCTAAAAGCCTTCTAGGCGAGCAGATTACTGAGATTAGCAGGTAAACATCACTTAGCTCCCTCTAACGTCTGGAAGAAACAGGGTGAAAGGTCCTTCCTTGTTTGCTTAACTCTTGGTGCAATGCCCTTCGGGAGGGACTCAAATATTGAACTATTTTAATTAATTTTAGGGAAATCTCACTTATTTGCATATGTTTCGCATTTGAGGCCAAGTTGAGTTGCCGTTTTTGAGTTTTATGAACAATATGAACAATATACATGTTTTGACTGATTAATTAATTCAGGAGCTGATTAATGCTGAAATGTTTTAAGGAACGGACATAGTGGTTCACTGACTTGGCCGGCCAAGCTTTCATTCCATCGGGCATTTCTCAGGTGGATTTGAGTCACTGGAGGCCGATTTTGAAAGCCAAGGCCTGCTGGTGCCTCTGCCACTGTCCCCAGCGCCCCGAGATTAATTGTAGCAAGTAGAGGGGGCTTTGAGCGAGTGAGAAAGCGATAGCTAGATGGTGAGAAACATATCAGTGAGAGAGGAGAATGGATGGATGGGCAGTGAACGGTATAGGGAGGAAAGGAAGGAAACGATGCTGGCTTGAGCATTTTTCCACAGATGCTTTGGGTTTCTTAGTCTTGCTTCGCCCATTTGGCAAGCTCCTGCTTTTCAAGGATTTTATTACTGAATAGTTCATTACAGCCACGCCCGGCCAGAATACACTTTTAATAAAAATGGTGAATGTTTATTTCAGTTTTCAGTCCATGGGATAATGTACTTTTCTTTGAGAGGATTTACACAGCTACAGAGTATTTGTCATGTGATGGTATTCTTCTCTCTTAAAATGCTTAAACTCCAATAAACTTGGCCAACATGTATTGTGTCGATTTTCACCTCACTCAATGCTGGATTAAAGCACCTAGGGCAGATTACTGTGAAGTGCTGTGCAGTGAACAACTGTTAATGAATGCTGTACATGAATGCTTGTGTTGGGTATGCACATAGAGACTACTTTCATAGGATATTTTAGATTTTATTATTGTTATATTTACAAATCATGTCAAACTGGCTGGGGCGTTTAGTAATTTGAACACTTGCCTCTAAACATGTGGGCCCATATTTATACTTTTTGACGCAAAACTGCGCTAACGCAGTTTTGCGTCAAAAAAATTAGCGCCGGCTAACGCCATTCTGAAGTGCCATGCGGGCGCCGTATTTATTGAATGACGTTAGCCGGCGTTAGCTGGCGGCGCTGTCTGGTGTGCGTTAAAAAAAACGACGTACACCAGGCAGCGCCGGCGTAGGGGAAAATGGAGCTTGGGCGTCAAGAAATGGGGCAAGTCAGGTTGAGGCAATTTTTGCGCCTCAACCCGATTTGCGCCATTTTTTTTTCACTCCCAACCCCCATAGAAATGACTCCTGTCTTAGCAAAGACAGGAGTCATGCCCCCTTGCCCAATGGCCATGCCCATGGGACTTCTGTCCCCTGGGCATGGTCATTGGGCATAGTGGCATGTAGGGGGGCACAAATCAGGCCCCCCTATGCCACAAAAAAAAATAAAAAAAATACTTACCTGAACTTACCTTAATGTCCCTGGGATGGGTCCCTCCAGCCTTGGGTGTCCTCCTGGGGTGGGCAAGGGTGACAGGGGGGGTCCCTGGGGGCATGGGAGGGCACCTCTGGGCTCCTTTAGAGCCCACAGGTCCCTTAATGCCTGCCTTTTGCAGGCGCAAAAAAACGGCGCAAAAGCGGCCGTACGTCATTTTTTTTGACCCGCCCACTCCCGGGCGTGATTTTTGCCCGGGAGTATAAATCCGACGCACATGCCTCGGAGTCGATTTTTCAGACGTGAACACCTACCTTGCATCTCATTAACGCAAAGTAGGTGTCCACGCTAAAAAATGACGCTAACTCCATGGACTTTGGCGCTAGACGCGTCTAACGCCAAAGTATAAATATGGAGTTAGTTTTGCGTCGAAATTGCGTCAAAAAAAACGACGCAATTCCGGCGCAAACGGAGTATAAATATGCCCCGTGGTGATCTGCAGGTCATAAATTTGAATCCTAGCAGTGCTGATACAGTCTTTGATTCAAGCAAATGTTGATCAACTGAGAACCTTAACAATGGTTATTTTAACACCTGTTATTTACATTGCACAGATATCAGAAGAGCTGTTTGAGGAACTCTATAAAACAAGTTACTTTTAAAAAAACGACATACTGTTACACTACACTTTATGTGCGTTTTTTTGTTTGTTATGATAAGCTACAGTGCGTAAAACATCAGTGTGACCCTTTTCAGAGATCAAGCAGTGCTAGACACCTCAAGAGTATGAGTCTGTTTTCACGCATAGCTAATGTTTTTGTTAGTATTGCCCCTGAAAAAGTGGTGGCATCATGATTTATAACATGGAAGAAACTGCCTTAAATGTTCATATGCTGGACCCTGTGAACCTAGCCACCTTGGCATCTTCTATTAACTCTAAATCATTTATCCCATCCCACTTCCTTTCTCCGTTTCTGCTTTACCTCCCCTATATCTCCTTTCCCTCTTTTATTTCCCCACTCTATCTCTTTCCTTCACAATTAGAGGCATATTTATACTCTGTTTGCACTGAATATGAGTCCAAAATTTTGACTCACATTCGGCGCAAACCGTGCACCATATTTAAACTTTGACGACAGAGCCCGTGGACGTCAAAATTCCTCTGTGTGTGTCATTTTTTGGATGCGGGAAACTGTCTTGCGTTAATGAAATGCTGGGTAGGCGTTCCTGCCCAAAAAATGACTTTAAGGCCTGTGCGCCTTATTTATACTCCTGCATCATTTTGATGCACAAGAGGGAGCGGGCCTTAAAAAATGGCGCACAGCCTGATGTGCATCGTTTTTTAACACCTGGGTGAGGGTAGGCATTAAGGGACCTGTGGGCTCTCTTCCATGGTCTCTGACCATGGAAGGAGTCCAGAGGTGCCCTTCCCTGCCATCCTCGCCCACCCCAGGAGGACACCCATGGATGGGGGGACCCATTCCAGGTAAATACAGGTAAGTTGAGGTAAGTTTTTTTTTTTAATTCTTTTAAAGTGGCATGGGGGGCCTAATTTGCCCCCCCCCTACATGCCACTGTGCCCAATGACCATGCCCAGGGGACCAAAGTCCCACTGGGCATGGCCATTGGGCAAGGGGGCATGACTCCTGTTGTGCGTCAAAAAATGGCGCATGTCTGGTTTGAGGCATGATTTTTGCCTCAAGCCTGACTTGCACCATTTTTTGATGCACAACCCCAATTTTCCCCTACGCCGGCGCTGCCTGATTTGAGTTTTTTTTTTTACTCTGACCAGTCCGCAGTGCCGGCTATAAGGTGCCCGCAGGGCACGTAGGAATGGCGTTAGGTGACGGTAAAAAGTTTGACGGAAACCAGCGCCTGAACGTTTACTCCCTCTCTGTTGTCAGTTCTCTCCAATCTTCCCCTCAATACTCCTTTATTTTTTCTTATCTTCTATTCTCTGTTCCATACTCTCTCTTACCTTAACAATACTACTATTGAGAAATTGTATAGCATCTACCAAAAGCTTACTTCCCCTTGACGCTCAAATCTGCAATATTATTAGCAACTTCTGTGGTAGTGTTTTATTAGGCTTGTAACAGTGGCAGTCATTTTCTCTTCCCTCTCTTTCATACCACTCTTCCTTATCTTACTCTTTCCGCTCCCAATCCTCCAGTAATATTCATGTATCTGTGTTAGACATGACAGCCTTAAAGTGGTATTCCCCCAAACTTTGTGCCTTCTTCATTCCATTTTCTGACCTAATTTTTGCTGGCTTAGGACTCTATGCACATTACCACTAATAACTGGTGTCCCTAGTAAAGTGTACAACAATTACCCACAGCAAGTGCATTAAATGCTACTTGAGCGCCTGCAGCACTGATTGTGCCACCTATTAAGTAGTCCTGTATCCATGTCTCAGGCCTGCCACTGCAGAGCCTGGGTGTTCAATTTTACACTGCCATGTCGACCTGGCAAAATAACCATTCTGCCAGGCTCAAACTTTCCCTTCTTAGACATAAAAGTCACCCTTGAGGTAGGATCTATATGACCCACACGGCAGGGTGCAATGTATTGAAAAGGCTGGGCATGTACGTTTAAGTTTTACATTCCCTGGTAGTGTTTCCCAAATTTGTTTTTCACTTCTGCAAGGCCGATCCCTCCCACAGGATTACATCGGGGTTATGTTATCACATCTTTTTAAGTCTGATTCTCAATTGTGAAAACATAGATTTTTTAAGTTTGATGTCTCTTATCTCACACTTTACAATCACAACTTATGGTGAAGTTGGATTTTTAATTGCAGTTCTGAAAATGATACTTTTAGAAAGTTGGCATTTCCTTACTTTAGACATTTGGTGCCTGCTGCCTGTCTCCAATACATGTCTGGGGTTGAGTGACAGTTGGTCTTGTGCATTCCCTCTAGACAGCCACACACAAAGGGAATTTAGGTGTAACTGATGGGCTATCCACAGCCTGATGGGTCATCCTGTGCAGGATGTGAAGGAGGGGTTGACACTTACACCTAAGCAGAAGGTGTCCTGCCCCACACAATTAACTGCGTACCCCACTGTAATTGTTTTGGAGCCAGGGCAGTAAGGAAGGACCTGTGTGCATTTCAAAGACCTTTCTTCAGAATCTCTCCCACTTCAAAGGCACAACTGGGTATAAGCAATGTACCGTTGACACCACCAACTCAGTATACTCTGCCAGGAGGAAGATCTGCTGTGCTGATACAAGGGCTGTCACTCCACTGGACCCTGCTGGACTGTGCTAGATTCTAGCTTGGCTTTTGCTTTGCTGTACTGACCTACTGCCTGCTGCCTGCTTGTCTTGGAGTGAGAAGGACTGGACCTGCATCACTACATCCCAGACCCAAAGTGACACCAAGGGCTTTCTGGCTTGCCTCCTGTTTTCTGAAGTCTCTGGGAGACAAAAGACTTCCAAATCCCCTTCTATTGAGTTAATGAATGCGGGGCTAGATACAGACACATCCCAGAAAATATTATCTATCTTGTAGTCATGTAAACATACAAACATAAAAAGGCAGGATTAAACTAGATTAGATGTTTAGTATTGCCCATTTTATAAATGGTATGCTGTTGCTAGGCAGGAAAAAGTGTTATGTTTATCATGGTAAAGCGACATAAGGAGTATCTTTTCAAAAATAGCACTTCTGCGAAAAGGAAGGTCACACATTTCTATTTGAGAAATTTCAGAAAACACCAGAAAAATATAATGTTTAGCATTTCATAAAGAACACTTTCATAGAGTATTCTTTTCTAAAAAGAAAAAGTGTACTTGTTGGACATCGAGTGGTGAACAACTCTACCTAAAAAGTAAAAAAAGAAGAGCTCTCATTTGAAACACCTGGCAATATTTACTATAATAGTATCTTTGAACAGCACACCAATTACGTGTTCTTACAGAGTTGCTTCCTGAGGGCACCAATCATTTCTGTGCTTCGGAACGGAGACAATCACTTGTAAAAGTATCTTACAAAAGTGTGACCTTTCAGTATTTCCAGACGTTTTCAGCAGGCTGCAGAAGGTGCTTTAGTCAAATTGGCCCATTGACGGTCTGAGGAATGAGTACTTTTCAGGGGATATTCCAAGAATGGCAAATCTATTTGTGCGACACTGGGCTGAGAGTATGTACTACGAATTTTATCTGAAATAGAAATCAGTTCCTTTTTTGCATAGTTGTATAATGTGAGCTCAACCGATTTTCAGACAATTTATACATGGTATCGGCTATTTTCTCGGCTGCTGGGTAAATAATACTTTTCCACTGTTAATTACACGACTGCTGGATAACTAGGAGAGAGTATGCACTATTTGACTGGTAGCCATGTTAATAGCTAGCATTTTTCATTATTTACTCGGCCCCCAACTAAATTGCAGACGCTATGTACTATTTGGCCATTGGCTGTGTAAATAACAACAAACCTTTACTATTACTAGGCCACCAACTAGATAGAAGAGATCATGTACTACTTGGGGTGCTAGCTAGATAGCAGTAATGTACCATTTGACCAGCGACCTTGCAAACAACGGAGGCTTCCCTATTTATCCAACAGCCAACTAAAATATTAAAGATCATGGACTATTTCCCCAGTAACATGAAAGAAGTAAAAAAACTTCACATTTGCCCTGTCCTATGAATAAATAGCAGAGATTATGTGCTATTTGCCAACAGCCAAACAAATAGTAAAGGAACTCGACTATGTACCCGGTCGCTGACTAAATAATCCAGATTATGCACAATTTGTTCAACCGATGTGCAAATGGCAAAGAAAATTCACTATTTACCCGCTGTTGACTAAATGGCAGACACTATGTACTACTGAGCTGATGGCTTTGAAAGAAAATAGCAGAGATTAAGGATCGATTGGTGAAGAAACCTTACAATATATGCTGTCAATATATGATTAAAAAAGCATACATTCTAAACTTGTAAGACTGTTGCCGCATAACTACTGAAGTTTCATTGTAGCTACAGTGTATGTTCACTGTAATGCTTTCGTAGTTTTAGATTCCTTCTTGTTCCTTAAGCCCATATTTATACCTTTTTAGCGCTGCACTTTGTAATTTTTTGATGCAAAAGCAGCGCAAAGTTACTAAATACAATTGTATTTTGAAAGTTTGCACTGCTTTTCCGTCAAAAAGCGGCGCAAATGTGGCACTAAAAAGTATAAATATAGGCCTTAGGGGGTCATTCTGACCTCGGCGGTAAAAGGCGCCTACCGCCGGTCAGAAATCCTCCATAATCCCGCCGCGGTCGCGGAAAGCCGCCACGGTCATTCTGACCCGCAGAAGGCAAACCTCCGAAAATCCGACCGCCACAACAGACCGCCAGACCAGCGGTCGGCGGAAAGGTGGAGGTGACCAAACCTCCACCGCCACGCCAACAGAAATACGCCCATCCCATTACGACCCACGAATCCACGCGGCGGTCATTCAAACGCGGTATTCCATTGGCGGGACACACCGCCGCGGTCAGAATACACACAAACGAACAAAACTCAGCCACATTGGACGATTTGAATCCCACACACCTGATACACATACACACACCACTCCCACACACACAATACAATATAAAACACACACCCACATCACCCACAAACCCCTACGCTAAAAAATTCGTCAAGAAGGCAAGAGCGAGACACCAGCATCCAAAAAATAACAGCCACAGCCACTCAACACCATCACCCACACACTATCCACACACAAAACAACACACACCACCACACTCAACTCACTTAAATACACATACTCCACCCCACACATCATACACACCACCCCATGGCACCCCAAAGACAACCCCGCTTCACAGACGAAGAACTCAGGGTCATGGTGGAGGAAATCGTTCGGGTAGAGCCCCAGCTGTTCGGCACACAGATACAATACACCAGCATTGCCCGGAGGACGGAGCTATGGCAGAGGATTGTCGACAGGGTGAACGCAGTGGGACAGCACCCCAGAAATCGGGAAGACATCAGGAAGCGATGGAACGACCTACGGGGGAAGGTGCGTTCCATGGTATCCAGGCACAACATCGCCGTGCAGAAGACTGGCGGAGGACCCCCACCTCAACCCCCACAATTCACATCATGGGAGGAGGAAGTCTTGAACATCCTGCATCCTGACGGCCTCGCAGGAGTCGGCGGAGGAATGGATACTGGTAAGTTGAAGCTTCAATACTGCTTCCCCCCCACCTGCATGCCAAATCATACCCCAACCCTCACCCCCATCCTCGAACCCCACCCTCACCCCCACCCCCATCCTCACCCCCACCCTCACCCCCACCACCATACTCACCCCCACCACCATCCTCACCCCCACCACCATCCTCACCCCCACCCCCAGCACACCTATTCCCCGCCAATGTCTCACCATCACAACCCACACATCCCAAAACCTAGGCCTGCATGCGTCCACTAAGCATGGACACCCATCACCAAAGCATGCCCAATGCATATACACATCCCCCCCACAAGCCACCCTCACCAAAGCCCCCACACACGAATGCCAGCACTTGGGGACACGAGAACCCACAGATACACCCATATGCCACACATTGAAACTATAACCATACCTCTATACCCCTGCAGGACCCGACCGTCAACACACCGCGGCGGAGGGGCCAGAATTCTCCACACCCCCCACCCAAGAGGCCGTCAGCGATGACAGCAGCTCTGTCGACCTGGACACCGATGACCAGCCCGGACCATCGGGGACCTCTGGACAGTCGGTTCCCCTCACACAGGCCCAGGCCACTACAGACCCAAACCCCTCTGGGAACACCAGCACAGCTCCCACCCAGCAGGCCCATGCCTCTGTCTCCAGGGCGCGTCAATCTGCGGTGTGTCTACCACTACAGGGCACCCAGGATAACCCACCACCCCAACAACAACAGGGACCTGGGGGCAGTGGTAGTGGGCACACCGGCCAGGGGGCAGAGGCCCAGGGAAACAGGGGAACTCGGCGGGCAGCTGTGCGACAGGGGGGGGAGGAGAGGCCCAGGGAACCCACTCTCCACGAGGTCCTCACCACCATCATGGGAGCATACAACTGCTCCCAGGAGACGATGGCGACGGTACTGGCCCGGTTCCAGGAGATCCAGGTGCTGCAGGAGGAACACTATCGGGGGTACAGGGAGGACATCAGAGCCATCAACACCACCCTGGTTACCATGGTAGGGCTGCTGCAGGACCTCGTAAACAGCAGGGCGGACACTGAACAACACCCAAGGGCCCCTGCCACTAGCCTGGACCAAGAACAGCCAACCACCTCCGCCGGCGCTAGTGGACAGGAGGCCCCCGCACAGCAGCAGCCCACCAGACCCCCACCTCCTGCAGGAGAAGAACCACCCCGCAAGAGGGCCCTGAGATCTCGCAAGAAGACAGAGTAGGATGTCAAGACCCCCGCCAGCAAAGGATACCACCTGATGTCATCCCACTGTCCCACATTGTCACCCTGTCCATCCTTGAACTGCCCATGCTCCATCTCTCCACAGGCCTCTGGACAATGCACCTGTGTGACTGTTACTCTGGACTCTGCCATGGACATTCCTTCACCATAGCCCCCACCCACTTGAAACCACCCATCCCATTTTGAGCACTTAAATAAACACCTATTTTGCACCAAAATATCTGGAGTCTGGCTGTGATTTCAATAGATTGTAATTGACATGACAGTGCAAATATGTCCTTGTACATGGTGAAGTCAACAAACAGCTGCCACAAAGCTGTAGTCCATGGGGAAACGAAGCACAGGACTCGTAGTGGGGACCCCAGATCTGAAATAGGGAGGGAAAAGCCAAAACTCAGACATCATACACTGGGGCAAATAGACAGGCAGCAGAGATGCTGGAGAGTAGTTAACATTTACTAAATTATCTTTGAAATGTTACCTGTGTCCTATTGGAAGTACTGTTCAATGATTCTGTCCCTGTTGTCTGTTTCAGCCCCGTCGTCTTCCTCCTCGTCACTCTCCTCAGGTTCCACCGCTGCCACAACACCACCGTCTCGACCATCCTCCTGCAGGAAAGGCACCTGGCGGCGCAAAGCCAGGTTGTGAAGCATGCAGCAGGCCACGATGATGTGACACACCTTCTTAGGTGAGTACATTAGGGATCCACCTGTCATATGCAGGCAGCGAAACCTGGCCTTTAGGAGGCCAAAGGTGCGTTCGATCACCCTCCTAGTACGCCCATGGGCCTCATTGTACCGTTCCTCTGCCCTGGTCCGGGGATTCCTTACTGGGGTCAGTAGCCACGACAGGTTGGGGTACCCAGAGTCCCCCACTAGCCATACACGGTGTCTCTGTAGCTGTTCCATCACGTAAGGGATGCTGCTATTCCTGAGGATGTAGGCGTCATGCACTGACCCTGGGAATTTGGCATTTACATGCGAGATGTACTGGTCAGCCAAACACACCACCTGGATGTTCATTGAATGGTAATTTTTTCTGTTCCTGTACACCTGCTCCCTGTCTCTTGGGGGAACCAAAGCCACATGGGTCCCATCAATGGCACCAATTACGTTGGGAATATGTCCAAGGGCGTAGAAATCACCCTTCACTGTAGCCAATTCGCCCACCTCAGGGAAAATGATGTAGTTCCTCACGGATTTCATCAGGGCAGACAACACTCTGGATAACACCTTCGAAAACATGGGCTGAGACATCCCGGAAGCAATTCCCACGGTTGTCTGAAATGACCCACTTGCCAAGAAATGTAGTACTGACATGACCTGCACCAGAGGGGGAATCCCTGTGGGTTGGCGGATGGGGGACATCAGGTCGGGCTCCAGCTGGGCACACAGTTCATGGATAGTGGCACGGTTAAGACAGTAGGTCAGGATAATGTGGCGTTCTTCCATTGTCGACAGGTCCACCAGCGGTCGGTACACGGGAGGATTCATCCGTCTCCTCACCCAACCCAGCGGACGGTGCCTAGGAAGGACAACATGGAGCACACAGTCAAGCAACCCACAGGTACGTACTCACAGCTAGCACAGTATACGATTCTCTATGCAGTGAATGGCGTGTCTGAGTGGCTATGCAAGGCCTAGGCCTGTGTGACGCAGTTGAAATTGAGCCATGTGGGCCCTGGAAATGGCGGCTGCCTGACCTGTGAAGTGTGACAATGGGATGTGAGGTCAATGCGCTGGCGTGGCACACCGCGGCGGGCGGCGGGCGAAGACCGCGGCGCAAAGCCGCATTGGTTAACATTGAAGCCTATGGGTTTCAGGAGCCAATGGCGAAGGGCGCCGGCGGTGGCGGGACGCACCGCCGCGGTACGCACCGCCGCGGACGTGACCGCCATTTTCTATCTACTTATCCACTTGCGACTTGAACTTTCACAGGAGAGGACCTATACTGCAAGTGTTGCTGTGACCTCGGTCTGGAAGGGACAATGGCTGCTGCGACTGGGGAAAGGGCCCCTGCCTTCACTGGAGAGGAGTTGGAGAAACTTGTGGATGGGGTCCTCCCCCAGTATGCGCTACTCTACGGTCCTCCAGACCAACAAGTGAGTTTAATTCAATATGGATTTGGGGCCACTGGCTGGCTTGGGGGCCTGGCGGGGATGGGGGGCATGTTGGGGCTGGCGGGGGGCCTGGCGGGGGGCCTGGCGGGGATGGGGGGCATGTTGGGCATGGCGGGGGGCATGGCGGGGGGCCTGGCGGGGATGGGGGGCATGTTGGGCATGGCTGGGGGCATGGCGGGGGGCCTGGCGGGGATGGGGGGCATGTTGGGCATGGCGGGGGGCCTGGCGGGGGGCCTGGCGGGGATGGGGGGCATGTTGGGCATGGCGGGGGGCATGGCGGGGGGCCTGGCGGGGATGGGGGGCATGTTGGGCATGGCGGGGGGCCTGGCGGGGATGGGGGGCATGTTGGGCATGGCGGGGGGCATGGCGGGGGGCCTGGTGGGGATGGGGGGCATGTTGGGCATGGCGGGGGGCCTGGCGGGGGGCCTGGCGGGGATGGGGGGCATGTTGGGCATGGCGGGGGGCCTGGCGGGGGGCCTGGCGGGGATGGGGGGCATGTTGGGCATGGCGGGGGCATGGCGGGGGGCCTGGCGGGGATGGGGGGCATGTTGGGCATGGCGGGGGGCCTGGCGGGGGGCCTGGCGGGGATGGGGGGCATGTTGGGGCTGGCGGGGGCCTGGCGGGGGGCCTGGCGGGGATGGGGGGCATGTTGGGCATGGCGGGGGGCCTGGCGGGGGGCCTGGCGGGGATGGGGGGCATGTTGGGCATGGCGGGGGGCCTGGCGGGGGGCCTGGCGGGGATGGGGGCGTTGGGCCACTGGAAAGGAAAATGCTGAGAAACTTGAACGTGGTATTTCTCCCTCCCTGTACGTGTCACATAGGTCCGCGCCCATGAGAAGATCGGGATTTGGCGTGCCATCGCCAAGGAAGTCCGGGCCCTGGGGGTCCACCATCGACGGGGCACCCACTGCCGCAAGAGGTGGGAGGACATCCGCCGCGGGACCAAGAAGACCGCCTAGTCTCTGCTGGGGATGGCCTCCCAACGTAGGCGGGGTGCCTGCCGTCAACTGAGCCCCCTGATGTTCCGGATCCTGGCGGTGGCCTACCCTGAATTGGATGGGCGCGTGAGGGCAGCACAGCAGACACAAGGGGGTGAGTACAAGCATTATCTACTCTGTTGTCGCGCAGTGGAGGTGTCTGGGTGGGGGAGGAGGGCTGGGGGTCCCCCTAGGCCAGGGCGATATCTGTAGGCTGGGCACCCCCGTAAGCCCCTGTGTCCCCAGCCACCACCCTCAGTAGTTTGTCAGTACAGCCATCCCTGGGCCGTGTCATCCATGGGTGCAGTTGTCAACTCTAGGCGTGTAGGGCATGTTCCACGGAATGCGTAGCGGACCCCAAGTGCGCAACTTAGTGCAGGGGGCATCTGTGTCTGTCATGTCCGCTAACTGTACCGGAGATCCATGTACTCAATATCCCTTTATTTCTCTCCCCCCCCCCTTTTTGTTTGTCTTTCTGTGCTTGTGTGCATCAGCATCATCAGGCGGAGGAGAAGTGGCATCGGGGCAGGAGGGAGCTGCATCTCACATGGCCCAGGAGGGCCATGCCACAGAGTCAGACTGGACCAGTGAGACGGAGGGCGAGGGGAGCTCCACGACGGGGACAACTGGACCCTGCAGCGACACGGACACGTCCTCGGAAGGGGGCTCCCTTGCGGGGGTGGCACCATCCGTGCCCCCCGCCATTACAGGTACAGCCGCCACCCAGCGCACCATCTCCGCCCTCCCAGCAGCCCCTCAGCGTTCACCCCGTGCCCGCTCTGCCAGGAAGCCGGGCATCTCCTTCGCCCCAGGCACCTCAGGCCCTGCCCCTGTTACCCCCGCTGCCCTCAGTGAGGAGGTCATTGACCTCCTCCGAACGCTCATTGTTGGGCAGACTACCCTTTTGAATGCCATCCAGGGGGTGGAGAGGGAGGTTCATCGCAGCAATGCGTACCTGGAGGGCATTCATTCGGGTCAGGCTGCCCATCAGCGATCGTTCCAGGCTCTGGCCTCAGCACTGACAGCAGCCATTGTCCCTGTCTCTTGCCTGCCTCTACTAACTCCCTCCTCCCAGTCTCCTGTTCCTCTGCCTGTCCCACCCACACCATCAGACCAGCCTGCACACACCTCAACACCCAAGAGAAGCTCATCCAAACATAAGCACCACAGATCACGCAGACATTCACACACGCAACATTCCGATGCAGACATGCCAACAGTCACTACCACCTCTGTGACCCCCACCTCCTCGTCTCCCTCCTCCCTCCCTGTGACGTCTACACTCACACCTCCATTCACCTCACCATCAGCCAGTGTTTCCATCACCAGCACACCCTCCACTCCAGTCCGCACACGTGCAGTCACCACCCCCACTGCCATTTACACGTCCCCTGTGTCCTCTCCCACTGTGTCTGTCACCCCCTCTTCCACACCACACAAACGCAGCCACCCACCCACCCAACAGCCATCCACCTCACGACAGCCTATCCCTCCTGCACCTGCACCCAAAGACAGCAAACGTGACTCACCTACAACCACATCCTCTCCCTCCACTCCCATTCCCACTGTACCTACCACTCTCCATTGTCCCAATAAGCTCTTCCTCGCCACTACTAACTTCTTTCCTGACCCTGAGCCCCCCCCTCCTTCTCGTCGGGGTAAGAAGAGCACCTCAGCCACCACCAGCCCTGCAGCCCCCTTGACAAGGGTGCAGGGGTATTGGAGCCCGCCAGCCCGCATGTCTGGGTCTTCGCCCAGCAGCAAGGGGACAGCCAGCCCACCCCCTGGGAAGAGGAGCAGAAGGCGGAAGGGTCGCCGCAGGAGCCCGCCTTCTACATCCCCCCCGGACACCACCCAGAGACAGTCACCAGCCACAGCTCCAAAGGGAGGAAAGGGCCACAGGCCCACGACTAAGGAGGGCAAGGGCAGCAAGTCGGAGAGGTCAGGCAGCAGGCCTGCTGCCCAGGAGGAGCCCACAACCCCCATAGCCGCTGCCCCGGGAGGACCCAGCCCAGCTGGCCAGGAGGGCCCCACCACCCACAGCCCAGGTGGGCAGTGAAGGAGCACCATCCCCGCTGCCCAGGAGGGCACCACCAGGCAATTAGCAGTTGGCCATAGACCGGCCGCCGTCTCAAGAACCGCTGAACTGGGCCCCGCCGTCTCAAGAACCGCTGAACTGGGCCCTTCAGGGCAAGAACCGCTGAACTGGGCCCTTCAAGGCAAGGACCGCTGAACTGGGCCCTTCAAGGCAAGGACCGCTGAACTGGGCCCCGCCGTCTCAAGCACCGCTCCGCTGGGCCCGCCGTCTCAAGAACCGCTGAACTGGGCCCTTCAAGGCAAGGACCGCTGAACTGGGCCCTTCAAGGCAAGGACCGCTGAACTGGGCCCCGCCGTCTCAAGCACCGCTCCGCTGGGCCCCGCCGTCTCAAGAACCGCTGAACTGGGCCCTTCAAGGCAAGGAGCGCTGAACTGGGCCCCGCCGTCTCAAGAACCGCTGAACTGGGCCCCGCCGTCTCAAGAACCGCTGAACTGGGCCCTTCAAGGCAAGGAGCGCTGAACTGGGCCCCGCCGTCTCAAGAACCGCTGAACTGGGCCCTTCAGGGCAAGAACCGCTGAACTGGGCCCCGCCGTCTCAAGAACCGCTGAACTGGGCCCTTCAGGGCAAGAACCGCTGAACTGGGCCCTTCAAGGCAAGGACCGCTGAACTGGGCCCTTCAAGGCAAGGACCGCTGAACTGGGCCCCGCCGTCTCAAGCACCGCTCCGCTGTGCCCCGCCGTCTCAAGAACCGCTGAACTGGGCCCTTCAAGGCAAGGAGCGCTGAACTGGGCCCCGCCGTCTCAAGAACCGCTGAACTGGGCCCCGCCGTCTCAAGAACCGCTGAACTGGGCCCCGCCGTCTCAAGAACCGCTGAACTGGGCCCCGCCGTCTCAAGAACCGCTCCGCTGGGCCCCGCCGTCTCAAGAACCGCTGAACTGGGCCCTTCAGGGCAAGAACCGCTGAACTGGGCCCCGCCGTCTCAAGAACCGCTGAACTGGGCCCTTCAGGGCAAGAACCGCTGAACTGGGCCCTTCAAGGCAAGGACCGCTGAACTGGGCCCCGCCGTCTCAAGAACCGCTGAACTGGGCCCTTCAGGGCAAGAACCGCTGGCCCTTTGGCAGACGTGGCAGGGCAGGATCTATCTCGGGAAGGGCTGCAGGATGTCCTCTGGCCAACTTGCCTCCTCCAGTGGCAGTGGGGTCTGTTATGGACTGTATGGACTGTGGCTTTGCTCTCCCCAGGATGGCCCAGTGGGCAGGCCACCCACTGTATGGACTGTATGGACTGTGGCTTTGCTCTCCCCAGGATGGCCCAGTGGGCAGGCCACCCACTGTATGGACTGTATGGACTGTGGCTTTGCTCTCCCCAGGATGGCCCAGTGGGCAGGCCACCCACTGTATGGACTGTATGGACTGTGGCTTTGCTCTCCCCAGGATGGCCCAGTGGTCATGGAGTCCCCTCGTGGATCTGGCATCGTGTACTCAAGTGGCTGAGGTGCCCCCCCTTCCCTTCCCCCTGAGGTGCCTGTCCTATTTTCTTTCTGATGCCCCTGCAGTGTTCTCTCCGTGGAGTTCTTGTCGTGGGACTGGGCCTTGCCCCTTTGCACAGG
Source organism: Pleurodeles waltl (assembly GCF_031143425.1). NCBI lineage: Eukaryota > Metazoa > Chordata > Amphibia > Caudata > Salamandridae > Pleurodeles > Pleurodeles waltl. The sequence continues at coordinate 922,454,565 of NC_090447.1, forward strand.
ACCCCTGTGATCCACGGACAGTGGTTGGACTACATTTAGTAGCTGTATATATTTTGTACATAGTTTATTTATTTATTGGGATTACTGGTGTACATATTTCAATATATCTGCCCGTTTATGATCTCTTCTTTTGGTCTTTGCATTATTTCGGAGGGGGGTGGTTTGTGGGTTGTGACAGTGATCTGTGGGAATGCATTGATGTGTGTGTTGTAGTGGGTGTGGGTGGGTGGGTGTGTGCCGGTAATCTTTTCCCTCCCCTGTGTCGTAGGTGCCGTACTCACCGATGTCTTCCGCGCCGCCGGGCGTGCTCCTGGTATATGAGCAGGAATAGGAGTGCGGGGATGACCTGCAACTCTGGCTCCATACTGCCGGAATCTCGCGTGGAGTGCGTAGAGGTGAGCGTTTTCCCGTTCGTAGTCTGTTTCCGCCGTGTTCTTATCGGCGGTGCTCCCGCCCCGGAAAAGGTGGCAGATTGGTGGGTCGTAATAGGGTGGGCGGTACTTTGTCTGCCGCCGGGCTGTTGGCGGGAACCGCCGCGCTGTTTGTTTGTACCGCTGTGGCGGTCGGAGTGTTAAGTTGGCGGGCTGTGTTGGCGGTTCCCGCCAGGGTCAGAATTGCATATTTTAGACCGCCGGCCTGTTGGCGGCTTGGCCGCCGCTTTATCACCGACCGCCAGGGTCAGAATGAGGGCCTTAGTGTCTTAGGCTGTCTCTGGAAATCTCTGCGTATTATGCCTATTTTTTGCAAGCACAAGCAACCTCTGATCCCTTTGATTTTCATGGTTGTTCCAGATTAAATTTGTCCCCTACCTCAAACTTAGACTACCAAATCTTTGTGGTGTAGGTGGATGCATGACGCATGATATGTCTATCATCGCAGGCTAAATAACGGCCCAAAAACTGATTTAGTCTTTTGTTCTTCCCAGATTGTTCAATTGAGTTGGTAGTAACCCCAGTTATGTCAACATTTGGTAGCTGCTATTTAGCCAGAGAGTGGATAAATAGTGACTTTTGTCTGCTATTTACTTGGCCGCTGTGGCCTTAAAGATAGCAGGGAAAGTTTGCTATTCACCCAGCCACGTGCTAAATGATGGAGTTTCTGCACTGTCTGGCCGTCAGCCACGTGAATAGCAGAAAACTTTACTATTTACGTGGCCACTGGCTAAATAATAGGGATTCTGCAACATTTGGCTATCAGCCATGCAAATAACAAGGAAACGTTACTATTTACCTGGCCACTGACTAAACAGCAGAGGTTATGTACTTTTTGCCCAGCATCCAAGCAAACAATAAAGAAACTACACTCAATAGCCGGCTGCTGGCAAAACAGTGGACAAAATATATATATTTATATATATATATATATATATTTGGCCAGAAGCCGTGCAAATAGCAAATAAACTGAATTATTTTTCTGGTTGCTGGCAAATAGCAGATATACACTAGTTCACAATTAGCCAGGCAAATAGCAAAACATTTTGGAACATACTTACAAGCCACTTAGGCCACCATGCATCACATTAGCATCATGTTTGTTATGCTAATGTGGCATTAAGGAGGCCTTTCCATCGCACCATATCTACAAAGTGGTGTAATGCATGCTTTGCACCACTTAGTAACCCCTTGCAGAACTTATGCCTGCACCAGACATAATGTAGGCAAAGGGGGTGTTCCCACATTTGGAGGCCCATAAAAATGGCACTGTGAAATTTACAAGCTTTCACTGCACAATTTTAAGCATCAGCTAGTGCAGCAGAGTGCAAGGTGGCCTATAGGTTTCTATGGGTGCATCATTTTAACACCTGCTTTGAGCAGGTGTTAAACATTACACCAAAAATGGTGCAGTGGAGTCTTGTAGATTTCACTGCATCATTGTTGTGGGCCTCCTAATGCTGGAACACCCCCTTGAAACATTACGTCTGGGAAAGGCATGATGTGGTGCAACGGGATGCAAAATGATGCAATGCTCTCATTGCGCCACTTTGTACATAAGGCGTGGCAAACAAGCCTTCCTAATGCCACATTTGCATAAAAAACAACCCTAATGTGACTCTGGAAGGCGAAAGGGGCTTGTAAATCTGCCCCTATGTACTGTTTGGCCAGTGGCCTCGCAAATTAGAAACACATTTCATAACACACTTGAGGCTTTGCTAATTAGCAGGCCGTATGCACAATGTGGATTGTAGCCATGCAAATAGGAGAGGAGCTTTACCCAGCTGGTGTTTAGGCAGCTTAAGTGTGCAAATCATGCAGCTTTTAACAGTTTCTTACCACCAGGTAGATCTGCAAACAGGGAGTAAATATAATTTGCATCCATCTACTTAGGAAAGTTAGGGTCCTAATGTATCATTATTTCATCCACAGAATGTGGTCACAAATTACATGTATATTTGTTGTGAATGGAACAGTATTTGAAACACCAGCCTATGAACTATAGGCTAAGCTAAAAAAATAATCACAGGGAGTTCTTGAATGACATGTCTAAATATTATTCTTTAGGCAGGTGCTGAAGTGCAACCATGTGTGATTGTCTTAATCCCAGAGATAGAGCCTGTAAGGGACAGAATGCCAATACCCAAAATGGAAAAATCTTTTTTTTTTTTTTTTACGTTGATGTGTTCCTTAAAGGGATGAGTGCTGCTTAAAAAAAAAAGGTTTTCTGTTTTTTAAAGCACCTTTGCCCCTGAGGTTATCATCATGATTGCCAGAGGGCAATAACTCCTAGGGGGAGCTTTTACTGTTTGCAAATTAGTCACCACCCCAACTCAGTGGTTGTTAACTCATCAATGGTTTGTGAAAGCATCTGCAGTCATTACCTATCAAAGGGGACTTGGGAAACCCCTTTTATGACTCCTCCTATTTGCACTCCAGAAACAATCACTAAAATCCTTTAGCGAGTTGAAAGAATTTTGTAACTCATAAAAGGGGTTCTTTTGTGGTCACAAATCCTGCAATTTGCAACATGGGTCCTTTAGCGCTAAATCTGGCTTGGATGCAAGTGCTAACAAATATATAGGCCTAGAAAATATTTGAATTCTGCAGAAGTAACCATAGTAATTTAGGTAATTCTGCATTACTCTTGTGAAAATTAAACAATTATGCAGGCTTGCTTAATTAAGTGTAATTTGTGGCAGAGATCCTACTACAGGAGCGCAGGAAGAATTATTTAATGAATGTGAGTGACTGATGTTGTTTCTGTTCTGTTCACATAATTCTGAAAAATGTTATTGTAATTCTGCTCAATTACACAATGGCAAATTATGCAAGTTATGCCCAACCCTACATATAGATCTAAAAGTCCCAAATGTTTGAATGTTTCCAAGTTATTTTGACAGACAAGGCCTAAATTGCCACTTCATTATACTGTGGGCAAAGGGACAGTGACGTTGGAGGCCCATTATGGAGATGTCTCATGCTCAACACATGCTCCTACCCCTTTAGGTTTACCTGCAGAGGTGATTAATGATAAAGATAATTAAAATGTTTTACAAGACTAATTTAATCTGTTTACTCTTCTACAGCCTTGTACTTGCTCTAACTCACAAAGCCATGTTCAATGTTCCAGGGCCAGATATAGGATTACTAAAAGGTCCCATGTCATCAGAACACCTCTTTTTCTGCAGAAAATCAGTACAATCTGGAATAGTTCATTCTGGTTTAGTTTAACCATATCTGACTAAAACGCCTTTAAATAATGATTTGTTCAAGCAAAGGCCAGAGCTGGAAATCCTGTATCCCAGTGGAGGAGTGCCATCTGATATTCAGAGTGATAGAATCAATTGCGTAGGGCCCCTTATGAAGTTTCTAACACAGTATAATTGAGGGGCTTCATTACAATCTCATGATGGAAGGAAAAAAATCTATGGGCCTGATTTAGAGGGGAATGAACTTAACTCCATCAGGATACCAGAGGACAATACCTCCGCCATCCTGAGGAGCTTAATCCTTCTGAATTTGGAGTTGATCTTTGGCCTTGTAGACAACTCTCTACATTGACAGGAACTTCTGTCATGGTGGTTCTTGTCTGTGCAGAAAATGTTTGCTAGACAATGCCATCAGAAATGATGGCTGGTAAGAAAACGTTTTAGGCACTTTTTGTTTCGCAAATAAAGCTCCCAAATTGGGAGCAGTATTCACAAACAAACAAAAGTAATGGCCCACACATGATAGGGGCCTGATTCACAAAGTTAAACTTAGACCAAAAGTATACGTTTACGGCTTTAGGAATTCGCAGAGGTAAATTATGAGTAGTATTTTTATGCCTGCACTGAGGGTGGAGTTTCTGTACTCGTGGTGGAGACTCCACTCTTGAGCGGAGACTCTGTACTCAGGGTGGAATCTCCACACTGGGGCCGGAACAGTAAAAAATCTAGATGCAAAACCAAAATAGCAAACAATATCACTGAAAATATAAAAAAAAGCTACATGTGAGGTTTGGACAGTTAGATAGGGCATGTATTGCAGTGGTAAATGTTCTGGCAAAAACATCAACCACTACAAAAATGTTGAAAAACATCTCAAGTTAAAAAAACATCTTTCACACTTAAAAGTCAAATTGTGAATGTAAAATACCACTTCAAATCTATAAAGAAACATCCGATTCCTAAGTATCTCTCAAACACACCACACACACACCTGTGTCAATGCTTACCATACACACATCCAGATGGAAGTTGTTAGCCAAACACAGCAGGTTGCAGGCATACATTCTGAGCAGGTGCACACAAACCCTTTCAGACCTTACAAAATGTTGCTGAATGTGTTTTTTGGGTTGCCCCTTGTCATGCAGCAGAATGATGTGAGGAGGGGAGCAGAGAGGATCTTCAGACAAATGATTAACCTCTTTGGAATTTCCAGCTAAGATGTCAGGTCCAGATTTAGTTTTTTCCCCTCATGTCATCTTGGAGGTGGTATCTGAGTGGGAGCAGGATCTTGACTCGGTAGCCTGTCACTCTCACGCCGTTCCAGCCTATGTCAAGATCCTAGCAGCTCTCCATTTCTTTGTCACTGAAACCTTCCAGCGGGTGCCCAGTGACACTGTGACCATTTCTCAGGCAAACCAATCCTGATGTTTATGTCAGGATATGAATTGCGTCAATAGGAGAGTTCCTCAGTATATACTTATACCACGTGCACTGGCAGGAAGGAAAAGGGTTTGCAGGGATTTTATCATCTTATCCCACTTCCCATTTGTGGTTGGTGCAATTGATTGCACTCATGTGGCACTTCAGCCACCTCACCAAAATTCCACATCTTTCGCAAAAGACACTGCTGACACTTCGTCAGTGTGCAGGGTGTGTGTGATACCCGTGGCTGCTTTACAGATGTGCATGCAGTGTTTCCAGGTAGTACACAGCTACATATTGTAGAGGTCACCTCATGCAGAGCAGCTGGAAGCAGAAGAATGTGGCAGCATGTGGCTTCTGGGTAAGTATTCAAACAACAGACTAGTTTGGATATGTGTAAAGTTGTTTCAATACACATCATCGCAATTTAATATTTCTTGTAACACATACATGATGCCAAAAGACACTGCATGTACCATTTCTTATCTCAGTAACTCTATAATTTCAACAGGGATATGCACTAAAATCCACATTTTCTTTCTCAGGTGATGCAGCATATGCACTCTCCCCTCATATATTTAAAAGTGCACAGTGCAGTGCATCAGGTCACCTTGCTGTGCTGCACTGCATCATTGGGAAAGGGTAGGAAAGCATACAGCACATCCCTGTCCTTTCCCTCTGTGCTGGTGCTAAATGGGCTACTGGCACCAAGGCAAGCACCCTTGCATGCATGATTTATTTGTGCTTCCTGGGAGGTGTATTCCTCTTTCTATGTGTGCTGTACTCAACAGCACACATAGAATGAGGACAAAACAGTGAGAAATAGTGATATTTCTCCTAATAGTACCTCCCATGTGGAGGTGTAAGGTTTTGGCACATTCCCAAGTTTACATGGTCTTCTAAATATGGGAATGTGTCAGAATCCATACCATAATGCCCATGGAACACATACCAAGAGCAGAGTTGTGCAACATAGTGACTTGCACAATGTAGAGCTACTCCAGATTTATGATGCCACTAAACAACACACAAAGTCGTTTTGCGTGGCTTCTGAATTCTGACTGCATGTACCACTTTGGGTGATGCAAACGTGATGCAACGCGATCATACATATGCCCCTTAATGTTAGCCCTGCTTCAATCAGCTGCAGGACGGCAGAGCTTCTTTATTGGTGGTGATGATGGCTCAGAATAAGCTTAAAATGGCTGCCTGTAACATTATGTACTGAGGTTCTCACTTTTTTCTGCCTTTCTGTCATTTTTTGTTGTAAATCTATGTTTACAGGCTTGAATGCAAAGTCTTTGCCTTCAGTGCGGAAACTCCACATACAGAGTGGTCGGAACCCAAAAATATTATACAGGAAATGACAAACAGGGAAATAAAAGCAGGACGTTCATCACAAGAAGCTGCTGGCAGCCATTTTATGTTCTTTCTGAACCATCCTCACCTCCAAGCAAACTCCTGTGCCATCCTACTACTCTGTGGGCCATAGTTATACTTTTTGACGCAAAACTGCGCCGGCGCAGTTTTGCGTCAAAAATATTACTGCCGGCTAACGCCATTTTGGTGTGCCGTGCGGGCGTCAAATTTATACTTTGACGCACGGCGGCGCAAACCACATGTGGGAGTCATTTATTTTGATGCACACCGCAGCGTCAAGTCGTAAAGCAAAATTACGTTAACGTGGCGGAAATGACTGTGGGTCGATTTACGACCCCGCAAACCGGATATGTGCCGGTTTTTGACTCAATAGCATCAAAAAACCCCGCAAACACTGCCATTTCACCAGAGGAGAGCCAAAATGGATCCCAGATGCCACTACAGGCACCAGGAAGATGACAACAGACCAGGAACCAGCCAGGAGGACCCACACAAGAACCAGGACACTTATAAGAAGAAAAGAAAGTGTCGCTTCAGTGCAGAGGAGCAGGAAATTCTGGTTAAAGAGGTGACGGAACACCAGCACCAACTGTTTGTCATCTCAAAATTGCCAATCAGTAGGAGATAGGCAATATGGCAACAAATTGTTGACAAGATCAACAGTGTGGCAGAAGTACGCAGAACAGTCATCGAGTGCAAAAAACACTGTCATGACTGCAAGCGCAGGACCAAGGAAAAGATGGCCAGGAACAGGAAGGCAGCACTGCAGACTGGAGGTGGGAGTCCAGCACACCAGGAGGCCCTGGACCACATGGAGTAGTTGGTTGCAGCCGTCATCCCTGAGGAGATCGTCACAGGGATTCAAGGACAGGACAGCGCAGACTACCAGGAGACAACGCACATGCAGAGTAAGTCTCATGGGGAATTGAAATGCACTAATGTCAACTGCAACCGGGGGGGGAATACCTGCTACACATTGCATGTAAGTCATCATATACATGGAGTGGCATGGGTAAAGGGGCACGCATGGGGGCATGGCCTGCACAGACAGAAGCTGGGGCACACCATTATACTACACCAACAACAGTCCCATGGGGGCATGCTGCCATGCCAGTGATGGAGCAAAGGGAAAGCCACGCCAGGAGGGAAGGGCACAACGTCAAACTGACATCCCGGTACACGTCAGCCACCATACCCCCCACATTAAATAGGGCCCTCTTGACAACCTCTAGCCATACCGACAACTGGAATGTAACTGCGACAACAGTTGCCACTACCACCTCTGCTCTGTGTGCAGCTCAAGTAGCCAATGGCAGTAACCTCCCCATGGATCATACACACCTAAATTAGAGGGTTGAGGATGACAACTTCAACAATCCCCTGGAAAAATACAAAGGCCCCAGTACTGTCAAATGTCAATGCCCATAGTTGTTGCAAACATCAGCCAATGTAAACTACAATAGGAGCTACACAGCTCTATGGACATACCCATGCTGCATATGTCAGGGTCCATCCTGTGCCTGGGTCACAATGTAACATCCCAAATATCATACTGCTCAGACAACAGCATTGAGGGGGCGACATATGTAACTGGTCACTGACATATACCTGCACAGTCAGAGGGGGAAATAGGACACTGATACGATTATCAGGGCAATTCAATGTACCACACATTCCCAACATCAGCTGTACACATTACCAATGCCAACATCCATATCATGCCATAACATTGCTATGCATAGGATATGCTACATGTCAAATACATTTAAGTGGATGTGAAAGATAAGAGACTGGGGCAGGTCCAGATTGTTAAGTGTGCTTCCTGTGACATCAGAACACCCACAGCCAGTGAAAGGTCTCACCATGAGAATGGATGTAGACGGAGGGTTGAGTAGGACAAGAAGGTGTCAATTCACTATTTGGCCAAAACCAACACCTAGAAGAGAAGATGCCGACAAGTCTAATAACTTAATAACATACATGTGACATGCAGGTGGGCCATAGGCCTGGGAGAATGCCCGTCTGAAAGAATGGCGCAATAAACACGAAACAAGATCACAATGTGAATTCATCACAAGGCAGGCATGTCACATCACTCATGCCACAACACAGACATACTAATTGTACCCTGTTTCATTGCAGAGGAAGATGGATCTCCTGCGGATATGCCTGTCCAAGATTACCCTGATGACATGGATGACGAGCCGATAAACATTCCCCAGGAGACTATCCAAAAGGTCCTTGAAACCCTCCAGACCCCACCTTCAATCACAAGGAGGAGCACAGAACAAGCAGCCATCGCAGAGGATCCACCCACCACCCCAATTGTAAGACCTGCCAGCTCCAATACAGCTGAGGACTCAGACGACACAGGCACCAGCTTTGAGAGAACTGTAGTTGGGGTACAGCGGGAGCTGGCCAAGGAGATGCGGGTGGGGATGCAAACTATGGCAGCGAGCCTAGAGGGGGTGCGTTCGTGCATGATGTCAACTGCAGATGAGGCAGGAGCTATGCAAGCCCTAACATCTATCTTGCAGGAACAGCAAAAAACCCAGAAGGAAATCAGCACAGCTTTAATACAGTTGACTCAACACCTACAACAGCAATCCTGTCAACGCGTGCACGAATGCAACATTGAACCCTCCAGGGCCGACCTGGCTGCCTACAATCGTGAAGTGGCTGCTATTCTTAAGAATCAGCAGATCCACCTTGCTGCAGTACTGCCCTTAAGACCTTCACAGGTAGCAGCGACCGGGATGTCTGACTCCACGTCTTTTAACACTGAGGTGTGTGTTGCCCCTTCACAACTACCACCACCAAGAACAGAGGAGGCAACACACACATCAGAAGAAGAAGACATGGAACAGATCACCTTCACACGGAAAAGTACCCGGAAGCACTAGTCCCTGCCACATGACCAACTATTACCAAGGTCCTGCGCTTTGAAACATGCAAGTCTTGCAACAACTCTACTTAATGCCTGTTCTGCTTACCACTGCATATCTTGCCAGCCTGCCCAGTGATTGTCTCTCTCTTACTCATTGGCAAATCCTGTCCCTCTGCACTGTCTGAAATATCACCCCAGCATGTCAAAAGCATTTCCATAACCCCTTGTGTAGGATCACAATGTAAGATGTCACTCTAATGAACTCACAATCATGGACAATGTACAGATAGCACTACAGCACTTTTCAATAAATTTCACTTACACAACAAATCTGTCTCTGGGTAATGTGACATATCAACTGTGCAGTAGATAACTGAAATGTGCCTACTGTCAAATTATGTAGCTTGTCAATACAACTGTCCTGATATTATGTAGTCAGATAAATCTGCACAGTGCCCATGATTGCATCATACTCTGCCTATCCTGAGGGACATATCTGATGAAGTGAGAAACCATACACCATTATGCTGTGTTGGACAGAATAATGCTTCCTCAAGGGATATCTAAGTCATAAAATAGTGGCAGCAAAATATTGTCACCATGCAATACTAACACATATAACAGTGCACACTAATCTAAGCAAACACTACAAAAACTGCATGAATGAAGCTATCTGAACTGTGTCACAAATGAAGTATGTGATAGTTAGAGATGAAGGTGTGCAAAAATGAATAGCCAAACAATGATATGGTGATTATTACAGGTGTTTATTTAAATTAGTTCATAAAGTGGTGATTATATTTTAAAAAAATTGTTCATTATATGTTGCCGCCTGCGTATACCAGCGTCCGTGTTCTGTAGTTCCCCCTCATGTTGCAGGCCAGCATCCTCATCTTCCTCCTCTTCAGGCATGTGTGGCTCGGGTTCCAGGAGGGGAATGTTCCTTTTGATGCAAATGTTGTGCAGAATAGCAAATGTTGGGATGATCTTACAGACCATCTCCGGGGAATATAGGAGGCTACCACCAATGATGTCGAGGCACCGGAACCTTGACTTGAGGATGCCGAAGGCCCTCTCGACTATGGTGCGTGTCCTCCTATGTGCGTCATTTTAGGCACGCTCTGCTGCAGTACTCGGGTTGCCAATAGGTGTCATTATCCATGGCTGGATGCCATACCCCTGATCAGCTGCAAGGGAAAATGAAGGGGATCATATTGATGTACCTAGCCCCATTTAAATCACTTTTCAAGGCAGTAGTTGTCTTGTATTGCCTGTGACTCTTTTGTGTTATTATGTCGCATCCTAGGCTTGTAGGATGTACCATCTGCATCGTGTTCTTTCCTTGGCTGAACGAGTGTTTGGCTGCTGACCATTTGTCAGCAGTATGTTTTGGGATTTGCAGTACAGTGTGCCCTCCCTAGCATTGTGACTTGTGGGACAGGTGTCCGTGTGTCTTCACTGGGGGTGAGATGATAGTTCCATACACAGATTAATTTTGACAGTGTTGTTAATACATTCATATCAATGTACCCTGGACATCCCATACCTTTAGACGTATGCAATGGATTAATGTAAACGTCATTTAGGCAACCCACTCCACACGTTGTGATCTTTGACGTCTTAACATTAGACTGTACACTAATTTCCGATGTGTGACAGGTTCAATGGTGACCTAAGAAACATGGAAGCTAGTGATGTCACGACCTCAGTGTGTTCCTGTTCACATGTTGCTGTTGTGGAGAATGTGTTGTGTGTCCTAGAGGGCTGCTGTGCAGTGTGTATATAAGTAGGTTTTTGTACTTACCAACAAGTAGTCCATTGCCATACCGTCCATCCTGGAAGTGTTCATTGATGGTGCAGTGATGGAAGATGAATGAGTCATGGACAATCCCAGGATATTTAGCCACGATGTTGGTGATCAATCCTTATTGATCGACAATGGCCTGCACATTGTTAGAGTGTGTGTGCTTCCTGTTGCGGTAGAGGTGTTCAATTGCAGCCGGTGGCACAAGGCGTACATGTGTGCAGTCGATTGCACCAAGGACGTGTGGGAAGCCACTAATTAGGTAGAACCCCTGTTTTGTTTCCTGCTGCTTCTGCAGTGTGTTAGGGAAGCAGATGTGGCGGGTGTAAGTCCAATGATGGCATCCAGTACTTTGGGCAAAAGGCAGAGAATGATGGTTGTGATATTCTGGCAACCAGGGCACCAGTTGTTTGAAAGGAGCCACTTGCCAGCATGTGAAGTACAGCAAGCAGCTTGGTTTCTGTTGGGATGGTGCGGGGTATCAGCACAGTGATTGCCAACTGCGGCTCAATGTTTCCCAGCAGCTGCTGAATGGCCTGCCAGTTCAACCTGTACCTCTGGATGATGTTGTGTTCCCTGAGGCCATGAAGGGTTGTTCAGGGGCGGAATATCTTCTCCTGCCTTCTGCGCTGCCTTTGGGGTCCCTGCTGGTGTTGTGGTAGCTGCTGTTGTAGCTGCTGGGCTCTGCGTCTGCGTGCACGCTGGATAAGAATCATCTCCATGTCTCCCTTTTGCTGCTCTGCTGTTGCTTCTGTGTGTTCTGATTAAATACAGGTGTGTTTGCCCCATTTTAACGCCTGCCCTGACCCAGGCGTTAAATTCTAATGCAAATCGGGATGTCCGTCATTTTCTGGCTTCGCCTCCCGGCCGTGCGTCATTTTTGCCCAAAACCATTAATATGACGCACTGCCATTTGAGTCATTTTTTGGACGAGAACGCCTACCTTGCATATCATTAACGCAAGGCGGGTTGCCGCATCCAAAAAATGATCACACTTGTCGTCCGCGGGCTCGGGTGTCAAAGTTTAAATATGGGGCAACGTTTGCGCTGAATGTGCGTCCAAATTTTAGACGCACATTCGGCGCAGACGGAGTATAAATATGCCCCTGTGTATATAATCTGTCCCCAACATGGCTGAAGGGCTTGATGACAAGGCAACCCCTTTCAGCCAAACAGAATTGAACATCTTAGCTAAGGTGATGCTTGATAAGTTCATTGGGCTTTATGGGGACATGGAGTAAGTATTGCAGCGCACCACAGAGTCTGTCAAGATATTGTAGCACACTTCATTACAGGTAGGAATCATTGAGGTGACCTGCGACGCTGTATCAGTATAAAATCCCCAGACCCAATGGGCCTTTCCTCCCAGCCACAAGTGCATACGCTCAGCCTTAGCCCACTGTACAAGAGGGCCCTGAGAACTCCCCCATGTTCAGCTAGAGGAGTATGAGAAGCAGAGACCTGGTAAGCGCATGTTGTGAGTGGTAAAAGTGATGTTACATTATGTATTTTGTCGGTTTCACTCTATCTACCTAATGGTTACATAACTTATGAGGTCTAAACTTCATTGGGGCCTTTGGAATGCTGTTTAATAATTTCATTTTGGAACCTATAGAGCAGTGAAAGTAACTGTGATATATTTCCATTACAGATGCATGTTAATGTATGCATGCAATTACAATATCAGTGTCTATTGTTGATATTTGAGGGGGTTTGGGTGCTGGAATGCATCGCATGCATGCATTTTGTGTGTTTATATTTCTAGGTTGAACATAATACTGATTGATAATGAAGTAAAGGCTGACTTTGTGATACTTGTCTCACACAGAATGATACACACATTTCAAAGAGGGACAACTTACACATATCTATGCAGTGACACGTCATTTCTGATATCTAGGTTGCTGTTCAAACTATGCACATGTGCTAAGGAGTATACAGAGCAGACAAAGCTGTCTGGAAATGTTAAATGAGGCACTTGCCATGTAGACTGTCTGATGTTCTCAAGGGATTTTCCAATTTTTCGAACCATACCTTTGGCAGGGTTGTATGAAAGGCCTTATTTGTATACTTGCACCCAAATTTGCAGATATGTAGTGTTTCAGTCTGCTATACAAAAAATGAAATTTGTTAGTAAGTATAAGACCGTACATTTCAGGAAACTTCTGGATTCACTTTTAGCTGTGAATATAACCAACCAGACTGTGTCCCAGCTCCACTTGTGAACTTTTACATTGGAAGATAGCTATGTTTCAATGTACAGAAACTCACAGCGCACCAATGCTGAAGTTGAGGGTTGGTAAATACTGAAGCGTATACAGAGCAAACTTGAGACAGATATTATTGTGGTCAAAGGAGTATGAAGTCAGTGCTTGCTTAATGTTGTTCTGATCTTGTTTATGATGTGTACACCAACTATATGATTGCCTGCCTTCTATTTCAGTGGACCTGGCTGGCTAAGGGACATCCATACAGGACCTGGGGCAGGAAAATGGAAGCTCGGGTTGTCAGCGGGTATGTCCTCCAACACAAACAGTGAGCAGAAGGAAAAGGGAGACCAAAACTAAGGCAGGAGTAGTGTGCCATCAGATAGGGTAGAGGCTGTGGAGATTGAAGGGGGTATTGAGGGGGACACCACCAGCTGGAGGTAGGAGAATGTGTATCTCCCCCTGGCACAGAGGAAATGGAATTTGAAGGAAGCAGTGTCTCCAGGAAGGCCACATCAACATCTAGGCCTGCCACCAACCCCTCTCTAACTCCTGAGGCCCACATTCCATTTGTGCCACAAAAGCACCCTCTGCCACTATCCCTGCTCCACATGTCTGCCCAGAAGAGCTGAGGGAGGCATCTGCCCTTGAAACCCCACAACACTCCTGTTTGAATCAAACCCTCCCATGTACTGTCATTCCTCCGACTGAATCCCAGGAAGTGATGGTGGCATTTGAGGATGAGCAGATTGTGTCACATCACATCCCCCAAAATGCCCCAAGTCCCCTTACCGCCAGCCTTTCAATGGCGGTGTGTACCGCCACGGACAGGCTGGCGGTCGGGGACTCATAATCCCCAGGGCAGCGGTGCTTGGGGATTATGACCGCCAGGCGGAATCCTGGCGGTATATTGGAGGGGTAGGCGGTATGGCCGTGGCAATTGCGCCACGGTCATAATTGCTGGCGGAACACCGCCAGCCTGTTGGCGGTGTTACCGCCACCTTACCGCCGGCCGCCAGGGTCGTAATGACCCCCTGGGTCTCTTGTTGGCAGAGGTATGTACGCTGTCCAAGTAGGGAATGCAATCCCAGTCAGGGCAACTCAATGACAACATAAATCAGCCTGTGCTTGCCCTTTGGTAGCTTGGCACAGAGAAGGCAGGCCTGAGTTAGAAGGCAATGTGTAAAGTACTCGTGCAACACACACACGATAAACACATGAGGTACATCAGAAACAGACTCCAATCGGAAGTAGAAAAATAAAGCTTGTTTATCTGTTTTTTTTAAGATCAGCACAATACAGATCCAATTCGCAAATGGTTAAATATTTGCTTTGCAGATTCAAAATAAAACAAGGTTTATATCCAATGATGTGATCAAAGAGGTGGTGCTGGGGACTCCTTTGCATGAGTGTGCAATGATTATACTGCCTACAGTACTGTCCTGGTTGCGTTCCTCTTGGGAGGCAGATCAATGATTTCTGGGAGCAATCACTAGGAAGGCAGGTGGGCACTGTGGGAGAGTTGGGTGGTGGCCCAGTGGAGCAGAGCCGCCCCAGGTGCAAGGCCAAGTTGGACAAGGCTGTTTGGGTTGATTGAAGCAACAAGTGGAAAAGGCTCAGCAGGTGGCCTCCAAATGTTCACAGATGCAAGTGGCAGAATTTGTCAAAGCCGCTCAGGAGTGATAGCAGCAATGAGCTTCAAAGAGTGAGCAGAGTCTCTCCGAGTGAACAAAGTTGCAAGTGGCAGAGTTTGGCAAAGCTGCTTCCGGGGGATTGAAGCCACGAGCAGCAAAGATTCAGCATGGCCACTCCGGGTAATCAAAGAATTGCAAGCTGCAGAGTTTAGCAAAGCCACACTGGAGTGATTCAAGCAGCATGAGGCAAAGGCTCAAAAGGGCTGCTCCGGATGTTCACAGATGCAAGGAGCAAAGTTTTACAAAACTGCTCAGGAGTGATTGCAGCAGTGAGCACCAACAAATAGGCAGAGCATTTCCGGGTGAACAAAGTTGCAAGCAGCAGAGTTTGGCAAAGACACTCGGGGTGATTGAAGCTACGAGCGGCAAAGATTCAGGGGGTCCACTCTGGGTGATCAAAGTTGCAAGCGGCAGCTTTTGCCAAAGCCACTCGGGGTGACTGAAGTAACAAGGAGGAAAGGAAAACAAAATGCTGCACAAGTCACTCTGGGTTTGGTAAATGAGTCTTAGGCTACCGGGCAGAGATCAGCAGGCAGCAAGATGGCACAGCAAACCAGGGCAGCAGTTCCTGGGAGGAGTCAATTCTGGTAAAGTGACAATCCTGGTACAGAGTAATCTTTACACCAGCAGCATTTCCTTGAGTCCAGGAGTATACTGATTGAAGTGGGTCATGGACCCAGTACTTATACTATAAAGCCCCTTTGATGTGGGGGATGAATACAAAGAGTTCTTGAAAAGTGCACAGGCCCGCATTTCAGGTCAGCCTCAGCTCTAGACTATCAGTGTGAGGTTGTCGGCCCCTTTGTGTGGACTGTAGTCATTACACAGTGAGGTGTAAGGGTGAGCCCATCCCAACCTTCTCCCCATGAAGATGCATCAATATGCAGATGCATGCAGATACAGTTCAGTATCCTGTTTTGTGGGTGTCTAGAGGGAATATACCAGTACAGCTGTCACCCAGCCCAGGGTAGACATGTATTGGAGATTTGCCGTGGGCACACAGAGCAGTGAGTGCAGAAAAATACCCAGTTTCTAAAAGTAATATTTCTTAGTGTTTGGTGTCTGATCCGATGTTACACCCATCCAGGAGCAGAGATCATTGTAGTAGATGATTTCCTGGACAACCTCACAAGGCCTAAAATGATGAGCATATGCAGTTTACTTTCAAGTTGACGCGTAATGTAGCACATTTCCCAGTTCAGTTCACATCTTTGAGAGTATTGGATTCTACGTGAAATATCTGTGGATTGTCAGATCACAATGTAGTATAAGGGACCCTCTTCAGACGATATTTATGTATCAGTTATAGATGTTGGAATGAGGTGATTTGCCCCATGACGTTGCCTCCCTGCAAGTGCAGGGACCTTTGCTCCAGTGCGTGATCCTACTCTGGGTATATGTGGCAAAGTCAACAGATAACACCAAAAAATGATAAATGTGTACAAAAATCTACATATTTACTCAATTGCATTTACAAGACAACAGCAGTGGTTACTAAATTAGGCACATTTTCTAGTGCCATTTACCAGTGTAAAATGAAATCATCAGCAGTGATGGGCCACTGTTTGTAAATGAGAAATTGGATGTTATCAATTCCATCACAAAGGATTCTGGGACAAAATGAAACACATGAGAGTCTAACTCACTATGACTATCTGAACAACATTGGACTGACTTCCACAGTCACATTTGCAGCATACCATACACATTTACCATTTTAAGTAATTGTTTAAATTTCCACATATTACATTGAACCACATTAAGATAATCAGTCAGAGGCAGCCCATGTAACACTTGGGGGGGCATAGAGTAGAAAATGTCCCTCTCAAGTGGTGTGAGTCGAAGACAGGTTCCAGTTGGTCCACCAGGGAGAGTTCTGCCCACTTCTAGCCTGTTTAACTTCTCCTTTTCTGACCTCTTCTCATCCTGCCACTTCTTCTTTATGTCAGTGCCTGTCCTAATGTTCTCCCCAATGCACTAACTGCATTTGTCAAATGCTGCCATAGGACTGCCTTCTGTGTTGCACTGGTATGGTAGGATGGAAGGCCATACAACTTTTTGCAGATTCCAACTATTAAGTTGACTATCATGGTAGCCTCCTCCTCTGTATAATTCTTCTTTTCCTCAAAGGTAGCGTGTTATACGATTTTCCAGGCACAGGGCAGGCAGGTGCAGTGTCGGTGTGGAAAGATCAGAGCCTTAATTGTGTGCTGCTTTTATGTGGTTTGCAGTGCAGGGTTGCAGGTTGTATTATTTGTTTGAAATTACAATAACCTGGATTCTCCACTCTGAGTGTGGCAATTCTGTCCTGAGTGCAGAGATTCCACCCTGATTTTGGTGTCTCTGTCCCAATACAGAGATTTCACCCGAGTCCAGACATATAGATACTACTCATAGCTTACCATGGTGTATCCTGAAATTTGTAAACTTAGACTTTTGGTCTAAGTTTACCTTTGTGAATCAGGTCCAATGTGCTTTTCCCAGGGTGCCAAGGTCATTATTTTGTTTCCTGTTCCGTATATTCAGGTTTTACCCTAAAGAGAATGGGAGGTCTAAAGTTTGTCTTCTGACAACCCTTACTCTGTCAGTCCTTCAAATTAAGTACTTCTTTGAGGAGCCACAAGCAAAAGTCTTGGACTATATTTATTGTGCTGAATGTCATTGGATTAAAAATGACTATTCCAAGTAAATCAGAGAAATACATAAAAGCATTAAAGACACAGAAGAAAAGAAACTCAGAAAGATATTTTATTAATTGACTTTATTACATATATTGTAAGAAATAGAAAACTGAATAAAAAGAGACAATAAGTTTCCTCCATTATTGTGACCTACGAATAAATCATTACACTTTCCATTTTTATAAATTGTTTCTAGAGAAGGAATGAACTGATTTGTGGTGATTCACTTTTAACTGTCATTCTCTGGCTGTAGCTCAGACACAGTCTTTGTACCAGTGATGGTCCTCACAATAGCAATATTGCTGTCTCCCAACAGGATAATACAAAACGAGGACACAACAGCGCATGTGATTAGTACCTGACTGTCTTCAGCCTTTCTGGGAAGTCATCAGACACATACAAAAGGGAAGCCTCACTTAGAAATGTTGTCACTTTTAACAAGAGAAACCTCTGACCTCCCACTCAATTGTAACATCTACCCTATGTTTTCACTCAGAAAGAAATGAGTGTCCCTTTGCTAACAAGGACCTTACCAACTTTCTGTGGGTAGCCTTTTCTCCAGCTTCACTCACTTCAGTGTTTGGGTCAACACCCTCCAGCCACAGGAATGTAGTTAATACACTTCAATCTGGTGCTCCTGGTTTTAGTCCTTCCCAGTTCTTGTCTTCCTTGCCTTGCTCCTGGTCATCCCTTTTATTAGCCCTTACTGGGTCTCCTGATCCTGGTACTACTGATCCTCACCATGATCCTCCTGGCTTGCTAGGTCCTTCTCTACCTAACTTCACAGTCCAAGTTTTGCCTCGATACAGGACTAGTAGTCTCCCTTGTTTGGTTTATCCTGATTCGCCTTGTCCTGGTCCCTGTCTGTGTGGTCCACCTGGTACTGCATCCTCATTAGGCCCTTTTGAACCGGACCTGTTCATTTTTGTCCTGGTCTGGTCCCATTGGCCCATGTGGCTCCGGTTGTTCTGGTCCCTGTAATCCTCCCCAGCCTGATCCTGACACCCCAGTTCCTGTCCTCCTGTATTACTTGGTACTTTAGGCATTGGCCTCCTTGTGTGTGCCGCTTTGGTTCTTTTAGTCCTGTTACTTTTACTCCTCAATCTGATCCTTCTACTCCATCAAATCCTCCCCAATTTGGTCCCTGGTCTTTATTGCCCTAATCCTTCTGACTTGCACTGGCTAGTTTTCCTGGTCCTTCTCAACCTTATCATGATACTTTTACTCCTGGCCCTTCTGCTCCTTGCTACTAATTTGTAACCTTAGTCTTGATACACCATGCTTAGGTCATCCTGTTCTTAGCCTACAGACTTAGTTATCCCGACTCCTGTCATCCTGGACCTCCTTATCCTGGTCCTCATACTCCTCCTTGTTCTGGCCTTCCTTGTCCTGGTCTGCTTGGTCCTGCGACTCCCGGGTGTCTGTGACTTGATCTTCTTTTTCCTGTTTGTTGTGGTCCCACTGATTCTATTGTCCTAGTCCTCCTAGCTCTTGTCTTACCAGTTCTGTCTCTCTGCCCATCTCATTCTGACTCTCCAGGTCCTCTTCTCATAGTATTTCTCACTCTCAGTCTGATTAGCACTGGTCTTCCAATTTCTGAACCTTGAGGGGCATGTTTATACTCTGTTTGCGCTGAATTTGCGTCAAAAAAGTTTGGCGCAAATTCGGTGCAAACCTTACACCATATATATACTATGACGCCCGACCCCGCGAATGTCAAAATTCCTCTGTGTGCATAATTTTCTGGATGTGGGAAACTGCCTTGCGTTAATGACATGCAAGGTAGGTGTTCCTGTCCAAAAATGACTTTAAAATTACTTTAAGGCCTGTGCGCCTTATTTATACTCCCAAGTCATTTTGACGCACAGGAGGGGACGGGCCTTAAAAAAACGGCGCCCAGTCTGATGTGTGCCATTTTTGAATGCCTGGGTGAGGGCAGCCGTTAAGGGACGTGTGGGCGCATTTCCATGGTCTCTGACCATGGGAGCAGTCCACAGGTGCCCTTCCCTGTCCCCAGGGACATCCCCTGCCACCCCCACCCATGGATGGGGGGGAACCCATCCCAGGTAAGTACAGGTAAGTTGAGGTAAGTATTTTTCTTTTTTTGTGGCATATGGGGGCCTAACTTGGGCCCCCCTTCATGCCACTGTGCCCAATGGCCATGCCCAGGGCACAGAAGTCCCCTGGGCATGGCCATTGGGCAGAGGGGCATGACTCCTGTCTTTGCTAAGACTTTGCTAAGACAGGTGTCATTTCAATGGGGGTTGTGCATCAAAAAATGGCGCAGGTCCGGTTAGAGCCATGATGTTTTAATCTAACCTGACACACAACCCCCATTTTTTTCCTACGCCGGAAGTGCCTGGTTAGAGTAAATTTTACCGGCTAAGGTCAATCCATAAATAAGGGGCCCGCCTGGCGCGTTGGAATGGCGTCAGCCGGCGGTAAATTTTTTGATGCAAACCAGCGCTGGCACTGGTTTGCGTCAACAAGTATAAATATGGGTCTTAGTTTTTATTCTCTTCCTGGTTTTGTGCCAACTAGATTTGATGCTTTTGCTTCTGGTCACCCTTGTATGAGTCTTTGTATGCCTAATCTTCTGATCCTGTAATCATGGTCACCATGGCACACCCAGGAATTTTTTTGGTCATCTTAGCACTGATCCTTCTAATCTTCCTTGATCTGGTTCTCCTGGCTTTTGTACTATTGGTATCACAGGTATAGCCCCTTCACCATCCTCTCTTATTTTTGTCCCCTGGTCCCATTGGTTAACCTCCTCAAGCTCCTAATCTTCCTAGTCATTTAGTACCTGATTCTGATTCTCCTTCTTTTTGTCCTTTTTCTTGTACATCAACTGATCATGGTCCTCCTTAATCCGGTCATTTCAGGCCTGGCAATCCTGTTCTTCATCTTACTTGCCATCTTGTTCTTAGCCCTGTGGCCTGGACCTCCAGTGAGTCAAGTCAGTCAAACAAACTTTATTTTGCTGCTGTGCAACCATAAATGTACAAATAAATAAATAAATACATAAAACATCCTGAATAAAACCACAGTAATACACAGTTAAAAATTGTATAGGAAAAAACCTTTTTGAAGTGTTTTGTGCCTCCAATAGAAATGCTGAAGTGCATAATTCAATGGCTACCTAAATACAAATAAAAGAACAGTGGGTTAATCAGGGTGCATTGAACTTCTTGACTGTAAAGCTGCACATAAAAAAGATCTCTCATAAAAACATGGTTCATCATCGTTAAGGTGTTTATTAAAATGAAGTGATTGCATGAAATGTGTCAAATCTCTGGATTTATTTAAATGAATGAAACACATTTTTGCATATTTCTGGTAAAAAACACAGAAAAAAGTGAAAAGGGGGGACAGATAGAAGCTTCCGACAGAATACATTTTCCTCCATCTGTATAGCTGAAGGATCTCTGGTGCCCCAACCCCCCGACCCATATGCAGTAACCAGAGCACACAGAGAAGAATAGATTTGCAACATCAGATCAAATGCTAAACCCCCTGGTGGAGATGGCAATCTAAAACGTGGGCCAACAGACCTCAATAGCTTAATTCCTTGGATGAGATATATTAGGTGACCAGGAACCGGTGGAGCTAAAAATCACCCCAAATAAGAAAAAGTGTACAGTCATCCCAGTCCTGATCTCCCTGGTCCTGATGCTCCTTTTCCTCCTCTCACTGGTCTTACTGTCATGGAGTTCCAGGTGCCGATCCTTTTTGACCTTATCTTACTGGTCTCCCTCGTCATTTGTTATCTGGTCCTCATGTAACCTTTTTTCTTCTCCCTCTGGTTGCCTGTGTCCCTAATGTCAGTTCCCTAGCACTTTGACCATGGTTGTGCGATTCTTCTTTTTCTTAGTCCATGTCATTCCCACAATTATGTGCCAATTTGCCCTGATCCTGGTCCTTACAGTTTGGCTTCATATGGTCCTAGTTCTCAGTGGCCTGGTTCATCAAGCATACTAGCCTTGGCCTCCATGGTCCTGGCCCTTTTTGCCTTATTCTGCTTGTTTTCATAACTTTTGCCTTTTGGCATTACTGGCCTTTTTTGTTTCCCTCAGTTTTTGCCCATCTGGCTCCATTCTTTTTTGGTCATCTTGGCTGTTGTCACTTTGTCATGATTCTTTTTACCCTGATTTGTCGAGATCTGGTAGCACAGGTCCTGGTCCATTTGGTCCCTTGTGTCCTGGCCCTCTTAGTCTTTGCCATCCTGGTTTGGATTGTCCTGGTCTTTCTGCATCTGTCCCTGTGGTCCTACTGTAACTGCGTGCATTGATCCTGGTGCTCTTGATCCACGTTCGCCTTTTTGGGTCCTTCCGAGCATGTTCATTTTGGTCCTGATTTTCCTGGCCACCACTCTCTAGTGCCCTTCCTCTTCCCTAATTAGTAATCTGATCACTGGTCAACTAGGCCCTAAATTTAATGGCCCTCTTAGCCCTCTTTCCGGTACTATGGTCATGATCCTTTTAGTTCCCGTAGTCTTCCTTGCTCTGGTCTTCTGGGTGCTGTTAGTACTGGTTTCCTTGATCTTCACAGACCCTGTCCTGCTATATCTGGTTTCCTAGTACTACTTGTCATTGCCCTCCAGGTCCTGATATTTGTAGTTCTCTTCAATATGGTCATGATCCTCCTGGCCTTAATCCTCCTGTTCCCTGCCCTCATGGTTCTGAAATATCCTGTCTTGGTCAACCACAGCCTTTCCTAGTTCTGACATTCATTGATATCCAGTTCATGATAGCCGTGGGTCTCCATTTTTACAGATTCCAAGTTGGGGACCTTTTAATCCCCTCACACTAAATATTGTCCATCATTTTTCCTAGTCCTGCTCTCTGGGTTTAACTATTTCTCTTTGCCTGTTTCTAATCGTTCTGCTCCTGGTTTGCCTGGTCCATGTAGTCCTGGTCTTACTTTGGCTGTTCCTCACATATGAGGTATTCTGGTGCTGGTCCCACTGGCCCTGCTTTTCATAGAATTTCTAGTTTCTCCTTCCTCCTGCCCCATCCTTGTCTGTCTAGTGCTTCTGGTTTGCTTGCTCCAGCTTGTTCTTGCTCTTCTAACCATGGTCCTCTTTATCATGATCCTCATCACCCTGGGTTAGGATGCCCCAGAGTCCAACTCTAATTGACCTTCTGGGCCTAGGCTTCCTTTTCCTTTAAAATCCTGTGCTCATTATAACCTTGGTTCTCCAGGTCCTACTAGCCCTGGTCCTATCTTGTAATGGTCTTCCTGGTCCTGTGCCTAATGGTTTTGCCCCCTTAGTAGTCCCTGATCTACGTCTTGTGGTCTTATTCTTTCTGTCTCCATTCATTCTTTCCATTGGTCTCCTGGTCTTCCTTGGTCTATCTACCTTGGTCTGTTACTCCTAGCACTGTTTGGTCTCCGGGTCTTGTGCCATCAAGCACTCCTAGCCCTCCTCATTATTATACTCCATGTCATTTTGTTCCTTCTACTCCTGACCCTACTGTTCCTTCGGCCCTTGTCTACTGGGCTAACAGTCCCCATTCCACATCCTCCAGGCCCTCGTGATCCTTCTCATCTTGGTCTCAGTATCCCTAGTCCTGTTATTCCTTGTCCTGTTCCTATTTGTGTTGATTCCCACTGGCATTTAGAACACTGGGCCTCATAGATTTGATCTCCCAGGGCCTGGTTCTTCTTGTCCTGGTCCTTATGTTTCTGGTCATCCCAGCCTTCCTGATGGTCAATCACTTGGCCTTTATTTATCATTCTCCACCTACTGATGTATGTCTTCTTTCCTTAGCTCCCTCCACATTGACTTTAATCAGGTACAACCACTAAGCTTGTCACTCATTTATTTATGTATTTATTTATTTATTTATGTAGTTATGTATTTATTTATTCATTCATTCAATTAATTCATTTATTTGTTTGTTTATTTTTGTTTTCCTGATTTCTTTTGTTGAGACAGCACTGTCAAGGGCTGAAGTTAGAGCTCACTGGAGGCAGGAGTTAAAAATCAAAAGTGCCATTCCGAAGATACATTGCGCAGGTGACTAAATAGAAGTGTGGCTAAAGGGGCCACTATGACATGGGGCGGATAGGCATCTATGACTGAAACCCACTCTGCTGGGTTAATAGCATGAAAAACTGTGTTTACTCACAGGCAGCAAAGTGAACCCCTCCTGCAAATTACCCAGATGCAATACATATAGGTCTCATGTCTTACCACTTTATTCCACAGAAGTCCCATTACTCTGTCTCACTCAGTTTACCTGCTGCTAGCTGCCCAAAGTGCTGAGCCCCCAAGTACCAATTGCCCAATATATATGCTTCTCCCCTTGAGGCTTAGATGCCCTCGATGTTTGCTGCAACTTGTTTACTGCTGCTGTGTTGCCAGATTTGAAATACTAAGCAAGCACAACTCCGTTAAAAAGCCTTATGCTAGTAGAAGGCCTTCTTTAAGAACCCAGCACTAAAAAAAATCATCAAAAGGA
Organism: Pleurodeles waltl; assembly: GCF_031143425.1. Lineage (NCBI taxonomy): Eukaryota > Metazoa > Chordata > Amphibia > Caudata > Salamandridae > Pleurodeles > Pleurodeles waltl. The sequence goes on from NC_090447.1 coordinate 922,478,750, forward strand.
GGATCTTGAACATCAGGAAAAAATAATGTATTATCATGAGTGAATAAAACATGTATGTATAATGCTTTGAAACCAAACTCATTATTCTTTGAAAAAAAGCCAAATACTCCTAGACTCTCTAGAATACTTTAAATTGTGACCTTTTATTCAGAAAGCGGTTACAAAGAAGAGGCCTGGACACATCTCAGGAAGGAAAAGGGGCTATTAAAAGAATCAAAGAGAGTAGCGCTGAGGCACTAGGCTAACCTTTTGATACACATCTTACTTCGGCTGCCGTCCAGATGTGTCCTCTAGTCACTCCAATGGCATGTACTATGGTGCCATCAGCTTTGGAGTTGCTCATGCTATGGCAGAGTGCTTCAAAGAGGAATAGAGGCAAGAAGAGTGGACACATCAAAAGGAAGCATACCCCCAATATAAACTTCAAAGCCACAGACTCTAAGTCACATTTGGTGTCTGGAAATGGACTATAAGAAGGGGCGCTTGAGAACCCAACATTTGTCAGCTGTCAAGCAGCCGGTTGGGCTGTGTGTGGAGAATATGCTATATAAGTCTCCTACCTGTGTCTAGGACTGGGAGCCAAGGCATGCTAATGTGCCAGTTGGGTGGAGGGACATCACCCATGGAATACAAGAACACTTGAACACTTTTGACTTTAATATAGAATCTGAGTAGACTCTTGATACATAGACTACTCGGGAGACTTAACCAGCAATGTGCCTGTAGTGAATGGGAAATAACTACCATTGCTCAAGTGAGGAGGGAGTGTGACAAAGGGAACTGCCTAAGGAACACTAGAGCCCCAACATCGGGGGACTCTTAGACCTGACATCATCATGGTAGTCTTCCCTCTAACTTTTTGTCTATCTTCTCTACTTTGGTCGCCTCGCTTGTGCTGGCTTTAGGACTCTCAGAACTTTATTAATGCCTACCAGTGCCAAGGTGCTTATGCCCTATTCCCTAAACATGGTAATATTGACTTACATATAATTTACTTATAAGTCTCTAGTGAAGTGCACTAAATGTGCACTGCATGTAAATTAGATTCTAGTTGTGGTCCTGCATCACTGATTCTACCACCACCATAAGTTGCCTTCTAATAACATCTCAGGCCTGCAATTGCAGAGCCCAAGTATGCAGTTTTACTCTGCCATGACAACCTGGCAAAATAACCATTTTGCTAGGCCCAAACCTTCTCTTGTTATCCATGTAGGTCATCCCTACAGTAGGCCCTGGACAACCCAAAGGGCAGGGTATTTAAAAGGCAGGACATGTACTTTGAAGTTTTTCATTTCCTGGTAGTGAAAAATCCCCAAAGTCATTTTTCACTACAGCAAGGCCTAGCTCTTTAATAGGATTACGTTGGGATTAATTTATTACACCTTATAAGTGTAATTCGCAACCTGGAAGCGCTAAACTTTTTGAGTCTGGTGTCTCTGGAATCACAATGTGAGATCACAACGTACGATGAAGATGGAATTCAAATTGCAATTTTGAAAATGACACTTTTAGAAAGTTGTCATGTTCTTACTTTAGCCATTTGGTGCCAGCTGCCTGTCTCTGATCACTTGTATGGGGTGGGTGCCAGCTGGGCTGTGTGCCTTCCTTCTAGATAGCCACACACAATGGGAGCTTAGGTGCGACTTGATGGGCCTTGATGAGTCATCCTGGCAGAATAGGAGGGAGGAGCTGACCACGGTCTCACTTAGACCTGATTAGGCTGTGCCCTGTCCCCACACAAAGGGATGCATAACCCCCTGTCGTGGGTCTGGGGCCAGGAAGGGCAGTACATCTGTGCACTTCAAAGGCCTCTTGTTGAAGTTCACTTCACTTCAAAGGACCAACTAGGTTCAAATATTGGACCCCTGACACCAACAACTTAGTACACTTCTGGACCTGTCAATATTCTCCCAGGAAGAAGGACTGCTGTGTTGCTGAAGGACTACCATTCAGCTAGACTGCTGTTTTGCTGGACTCCTGCCTTGCAGTTCCACCCTGCTACCTGCTGTTGCCCTGCCTGGCTGAGAAGGACTGGACCTGCATCACTTGATCTCAGAGTGGAGAAGTGTGGCTCAATGGTTAGAGTGGCAGACCCTGAAGCAGAGATCTGGCTCAAGACCAGGGTTCAAGTCCCGCTTCAGCAGGTCTTGGGCTCAATTCCCCTTGACCAGATAATTCTCGCCTCGGTGCCTAATCTAATTCATGGGTCCCACTCTGCAACTCTGGGCAATAACTTGCTTAATCTCCACAACGGCCCCAACAGCGCTTGGATGCCTGACTTCACCCTGGGGGTGCTCAGGAGTGGGTGCCTCGCAGGGAAAAGCCAGGAGGGGTTCCATAGCGGTATGAGTACAGCGCCTTGAGACCCTAACGGGTGAGTAGTGCGCTATACAAGTGCTAATTTACATCGAGAGTGACTCCAAGCACTAGTCAGCTGGCCTCCTGATCTGACGTCTCAGGGACATAGCAGACTTCCAACCACCCAGCTCCTGCACTTGGACTCTGCCATCTGTGAGTCTATCCTGCCAATTGGGTCCACCCCAGTTTTAGACCCTTGGAAGTGGACCTAAAGTGCTTGCTCCAGCTGAACAGATGCATCCTCTGCTGCGTGGGCAGAATCAATGCATCTCTGCTGTTGCATGGGCAGAACCGATACATCGCTGCTGTTGCATGCATGGATAAGAACTGGAGCATCATCTTCAGAACCAACACTGCATCGCCTTTGTCTGTGCAAGGTCCCTACATAACCGTAAAAGACAGCCTCGTTGCTGATGCCGACACTCTGCATCACAGCTTCTGCGCTCTTCAGTCTTGATGCATCGCCTCGACGTCAACACAGCTGAAGATCACCCCCGAACTCCATCACATCTTAGCTCCAAAGCACCTCCTTCAGTTTGTGGGAAAAGCTACGCAATTCCTCAACTGCATGGTGTGGGATCAATGCAACCCTTTTTTACCTGGATTTAAGGTACTTTTTTCAGTGAGCCAAGCTGGGTCCTGGTAACTAGCCCACACTCCATCGTGGTCAGGCTGAACTTCTTACTTTACAGTGGTCCTGCACAACCAGATTTCCCCAGCAGTATTTTACAACTTCATCTTTAAAAATGTATAACTCAAGCTCTACTTATTGGGTTTTTGACATTTTTGTCTTTTTTAATTTATTACATTTCACTCTATTTTTCTAAACTGGTATTGATTCATTTTGTGTGATGTTTTCACTGTTTTACTGTTTGAGGTGTTTGCACAACTACATTACCCAGTATCTATAAGCTAAGCCTGACTGCTCTGTGCCAAGCTATCAAAGTGTGAGCAAAGGTTAATTTAGGGTTTACCTGACACTTAACCTGATTAGGATTGTGCCGGCTATTTGATTAAGGTTTACCCTCAGTAACCCAACAATCCACTTTCTAACAGGGACTGTGTAGTTGTTGTGAATGTTGTATTTCACATGTTTATTCGAAGTACAAGTAAAATACTTCTTTTATCATAAAAGTGAGAATTTGGCTTGACAGTAATTTCTTGCTGCTACTGTGCGTATTTTGAGTTTTGAGCCTGTTTTTACCCCTCTCTATCCACCTCCCCCGGAGGGAGCTTTGAACTGTACAAACCACGCTATTCCTTAGAATTAAGGGGGTTATTACAACTTTGGAGGAGGTGTTAATCCGTCCCAAAAGTGACGGTAAAGTGACGGATATACAACCAGCCGTATTACAATTCCATTATATCCTATAGAACTCGTAATACGGCTGGTGGTATATCCGTCACTTTACCGTCACTTTTGGGACGGATTAACACCTCCTCCAAAGTTGTAATAACCCCCTAAGTGTTGAAAGGGTACTTGACTGAGTTTCTCAGGAGCCATAGTAGGTTAGGCCCCGGAACATCAGGAGTAAAAGGCCTCGACCCCCTCGGTGGGGCCCAGTCATTTCTTCTTGCTCCGTGGTTCTCTGAATGGGGTTCAAAAAATTAAACTATCTGTTTTCATATCCTGAAGCTCCCAAAATAAAATGCATTTCTTATTTGAATATTAAAAAATATCATAAAATATTTATTCATAATTGATCTTACTGTTTTTATTGTAAACAACTTAATTCATGCACAGACCTTTGTACAAACTATTGTACATTTACATATGCACTTACTTTCAAATGCCTCACACACGTTCCATTACCAATACAAGATTTCCACTACCCTACCTTTTTTCTTCATGGCTATCTAAATAAAGACGTCTGTCACACTGTTGATCTAGCCCCTGGTCAAACTGTACATCAATTCTACTATTTAGTCGTGGCCAGATAAACAGCAGTTATTATGTATTATTCCTTTATGGATATTGAATTCTGTTTCTCTTTACGTCTATCATGTGATAAACTATGCTCTAATTTTTGTTGTTTGACAAAATGTAAACTGATGAAAACAATTGAAGAAACACTTGAGTCAGATATATTGCAGAATTTTAAACTCTCCCATTATGGTTTTTGCAGATTACTATCCCTTTGTACATTTTTGAATGATGCTATTTTTTACCTTTTTTAGAGAAAATGCTGAATGAACTGTATATTACAATTCTATTGGTATGGGTTTTATTAATCTGTTGTGGGTTTCCATGAATCTGAGTCAAGATGGGAGATGGAAAAATATTGAAATGCCTCTTATTTAGATTGCATTGCACTTCGAGAACCTGCACATGGTTGCCGTTATCCACATTATTAAATGGCCCAAGTTGGGTTCCCTTTTAGGTCTCATCTAAGCAGCACATGCGCTGTCATTTCAAGACATGCTGACTTCTCTGTGGACGCCCATCGCTTTTAATTTGTGGCTTTGCATGTCCTTTGAAAAGGCTTGATTATTTTTTGTCAATGTTTTTCATATGTCCCTACTTTTTGTGTGTTGATCCCTCCCATTATCATGCTCATGTTACTTGTAGGCTTGCCCTTCTGTCCATGTAGGTTTGTACAAGGGCACTCTTTTGTTTTTTTGTTTCTACCCTTGCTTTGGAAATGTCAGATTTTCTTCCTGTATGTGTTCACCTACCCAAATTGCTCTACGGATCTGCATTTGTCTTTTTTCATTCAGTTCCACATGTAGTATAACAGCATTTTGTTGGCTTTCATCATTGTTTTATTTTTCATTCTATTCCATTAGTAGTTTAAAAACATCAGTGTGTTGGCCATTGTTTTATTTAAATTTTGCAGATCGGCATGTCTATGCATTTTTTTTGTAGGCACGGGAAGAGCCGATGCCGAGATTTTTACCCGATTTCCCAATTCCAAAGTTGGCAGCTATGGATGTTATGCCACATCATCATGAGTTCGTTGGTCAGTGGGTCTCTTAGAGCAGGTAAATTGGGTGTTAGGAGGTGAGTGTAGGGTTGGGGTGCCACGTCCTTGCCCAAGGTATGATAGCAGTCAGGGTGCATGGGTTGTTACTACTTCTAGGACTCAGTGAGAGTAAGCACCACCTGGGTGTGTGCTGGGCCTCAACGCTCACTCTGTCTCCCACGATCTCCACATGGAACCATGGTAATTCACCCCCTCTGAGTATGCCTCTGTCCCCCAGGCAAAGTTGTTCCTTGGCTGGCCACACATCAGGCAGGGCTCAGTCGCTGACTTTAGCAAGGGATCAGAGGCACTAGTGGAAGGACCGGTATTCAAGATCGTGCCTGACTCAAAACACTTAACACTCACATCTTACTTTTGATGCACGGTTGGAGGGGAACAAGTCTGTCTGCAGGGATTTTGTGGTCAGCCTTTATTTTGGCTGTTATGCCAGGTGTTTTGTAGAATACAGTGATCAGTACCAAGCTTGTCAGGGCACTATGGTTGCTATTTTAAGGTGAGCTTCATTAAGGGTTTGTAAGTTGCCCGACTTGGTATTTAGATAAAGGACGATTGCTGGCCCTTTGATTTGATCCTGCCTCACACGCTGCAGCCGGACTTCTAAAGGATGAGACATATCACCCGGGTCCTAGTTTGCTACTCCTTTTGTGCTGCCAAGTAGCTCTAGATGCAACATCCCCCATGCTGTTCGCATGCCACAGGCTTCTGTCAAAACAATCTCCCTGTTTGTCCTGAAGCAACCATGGGTCATTAAAATAAAGGAATAAGTAAAACTACCTTGCTGCTTATTGAGCCAGGGGAGATATTTCTAGTGCTCCATACATTTGAAAACTAACTGGACAGTCTCACGGAAATAATCACACTGATGTTACTATGCAAAAACCAGTTGTAGTTATGTGTTTTTTTACAAAAAAACATGTTGCAAAATGCTAGCCATTTAAATGTGAGATGCCTTCCTCACAATGCCCACACCTTTATAACCCAAATAGGGAAACATGAGGTGACAAACAACAATGCTACCTTTAATCCATGGGGAAGGGCTCAAGCGATGACCAAAAGACTAAACCCTTCGGCACACCCAACCTGGAGTCAAGGTGAGCCTGGCACTTCACTGAAGATTGTACAATCTAAATAAATAACTAGAAAGCTTGGGAGCATGGCAACTTTTGAAGCATTTTTGGTTGTCTGCATTTTGGGCCATATGTACGAAATTCCGAGTTTGCGACTCGCAAATTGTGAGTCGCAAACCCGGATGCAGGATGGTGTCCCTGACACCATCTGCGAATCACAAGGGGGTTGCAAAGACCCCCTCATTAATATTAATGAGGTGGGTCGCAATTTGTGACCCCCTTGCGATTCGCAGCACTCACAGGGATGGTTGCCTGCTGGAGACAGCGGACCACCATGTCTGTGACTGCTTTTAAATGAAGCAGTTTTTTTTTGTTTTGCAGCCCGTTTTCCTTAAAGGAAAACGAGTTGCAATACAAACGAAAAAATGAAATGTTTTTGTTTCATTTTTTCAGAGCAGCCAGTGGCATTTATTTGTTTATTTCAATGGGTTAGTCTGTTTTCTTTAGATAGGTATATAAACACTGAAAAAGGCCAAAAACTGTAACACCTGTGATCAAGTTCGCGCTGACCGAAACGCGTCGGGTGATTTTGTTTGTTTTGAAAAGCCCAGCATTAAAGCTTTTGGAAGTTTTTTCCTTGCGAAGAGAAGGAATTTGTTCATACATATTCACATATATATGTAAATATACATAAATATACATATGTATAAATATATATATATATATTCACCACCAGTTCTCTTGCAGTTGCAGCTGTCAAAGCAATGCACATATTTCAACTGACGTGTTTCAAATGTAGCTTTTGGGCAGCAATAAAAATAATCAATTATTTTTCTGCTACAAAAGGATCTGACTTTTGTCTAGTGGCAGTTTAGATGCCATAAAGTAGTGCAGAAGCTTTATATGCCTACTGAAAAGATCAAATATGCATTTTATGTAAATGGATGAGAGGATTAGTAAAGTTTCTTACGCAGAATACCATGCAAAGGTGAAATGTGGAATAAAAACTAATTTTTTTCTTCAATTTCTGTAACACAAACTACAGGAATATGCTGGGATTGACAAAATTAGTACCACCCAGTGTTTCCCCACCTGTCCTGATAAAAATTCTACCCCACTTGAGTGCCTATACCTAGTGCCTGAGTCAGGAATGAATCACCCCAGTGTCAACAGTTGCCCTCATGTAAGGACTAACATTGACCATTGTGTGATCCTTCTGACACTGACACTAGGCCTACCCACGCAGGTGAGGTACCATTTTTATTGGGAGACTTGGGAAAATGCTGGGTGGAAGGCAATTTGTGGCTCCCTTCAGATTCCAGAACTTTCTATCATCAAAATATGACGAAAAAGTGTTTTTCAGCCACATTTTGAGGTTTCCTAAGGATTCTGGGTAGCAGAACCTGGTGAGAGCACCACAGGTTACCCCATCCTGGGTTCCCCTAGGAGCCTAGTTTTTAAAAATGCACAGGTTTGATAGGTTTTTCTAGGTACCGACTGACCTAGAGACCTGCAAAAAACAGGTCAGTTTTCAATGTAAAAATTTGATGTGTCCATGTTGCCTTTTGGGGAGTTTCCTGTTGTGGGCACAAGGCCTACCAACACAAGTGAGGTACCGCTTTTATCGGTAGACTTGGGTAAATGCTGGTTGGAAGGACATTTGTGGCTCCTCTCAGATTCCAGAACTTTGCAGGACTGAAATCTTAGGGAAATATATTTTTTTGACAAATGTTGAAGTTTGCAAAGGATTCTGGTAACTGAACCTGTTGTGAGCCCCACAAGTGACCCCGTCCTAGATTCCCCTAGGTGCCAGCTGAGCAAGAGGGCAAAATCCACAATCCTTCCAAATGTAAGACAGTGTATAAAAAAGAAACCTATTTGAGAAATTCCCTGTAATTCACATGCTAGTATGGGGACTCCGGAATTCAGAGGTGTGCCAATAACCACTGCTTCTCAACACCTTATCTTATGCCCATTTTGGAAATACAAAGGTTTCCCTGATACGTATTTTTGACTCTTTATATTTTACCAAATGAATTGCTGTATACCCGATATACAATGAAAACCCATTGCAAGGTGCAGCTCATTTATTAGCTCTGGGTACCTAGGGTTTTTGATGAACCTACAAGCCCTATATATCCCCGAAACCTGAAGAGTCCAGCAGACATAACAATATATTGCTTTTAAAAATCTGCCATAGCTGGAAAAAGTTATAGAAGAAAACGTAGCCGGAAATGGCTCTTTTTTACCTCAATTTCAATATGTTTTTATTTTAGCTGTTACTTTCTGTAGGAAGACCTTCAAGGATCTACACAAATGAATTTTGAATTTTGTCTACTCTTCAGAAATCTTTAGCTGTCCGGGATCCAGCATTGGTTTCACACCCATTTCTGTCACTAACTGGAAGGAGGTTGAAAGCACAAAAAATAGTAACAATGGGGTATGTCCCAGTAGAATGCCAAAATTGTGTTGAAAAATCTGGTTTTCTGATTCAAGTCTGCCTGTTCCTGAAAGATGGGAAGATGGTGATTTGAGCACCCAAAGCCTTTGTTGATGCAATTTTCAGGGAAAAAACCACATGCGTTCTTCTTCAGCCTTTTTCCCATTTTTCTGAAAGAAATTAAATTTTAGCTGTATTTTGGTTAATTTCTTGGTGTCCTCCAGGGAAACCCCCAAACTCTGGGTACCTTTACAATTCCTGTGATGTTGGGAAAAAAGGACACACATTTGGCGTGGATAGCTTATGTGGACAAAAAGGTATGAAGGCCTAAGCGTGAACTACCCCAAATAGCCAAAAAAGGGCTCAGCACAGGGGGCAGCAGCTAAGGGGTTAATGGGGACTTGTTTTTTTAGGGCCATTCTCCTGCCCAGCACAATTCCTTTTGCATCATCTAGCAAGCAAACGCTCTCCTAAGACACTGGGTAGCAGTCACTCTTGATGCCTTTTCTCCCCAATTCTACACTCCTTAGTGTTAACCTACAGAAATGTTTGTCACTCTGCGATTGGCCACGCCATGTAAGTTCATGACGCTATCATCTTGTCCCAATTGCAGATACTTATTGGGCAGAAACATGGATAGATTATTCGTCTTTTTCCTCCCTCACTTTTTTTTATGACTGAATACTGGTTTCCTTAGTAAAATGCAGGACAGTCAAGACTATGTAGTACAGGATAAGGCAGCTTAAGTGCCACAAAAGCTGAATAACTGGCCTGGCTCACATTGTGGTGCAAAGCAGCATGGGTCATCAAAGTTGTCCTTTCCAAAAAGACTAGCTGTCTCCCTATTGGTGTCTGATCACAAGTGGTTCTCATGCATTTTCGGATTTAGAATATTCCATGTAGTAACTACTCTGGACATCTTTGAAAGGAAAAGTACAGTGTTGCTATTTTGGACACTGTCTATTTTCTTCACTCCTCAGTCACCCATTCTTTCAGTTTAAAGCACTCCTAGAATCTGGTACCTTTTGTTGTTTTTTGCTACTCAGTATTAGTGCATGCTCTGTTTTGTGTAACATTTATCAAGGAAACAGCATCAAGATGGTCGCACACAGAATGTTATAGTGCTGTTGACTTGCAAGGCACTTCTGCATGTATTCATGGATGAGACTGCATGCCCCAATGTGTAGTATCTGTATAGGTCTTCAATCTCTGGTGGCACAGCACCCAGGGTAATGTGCTGCATGGCTAAATACTTATAAGGTCTCAAAGGCGAGACCTATTGTCTATGCCAATGCTTGCATTAAAGATTAGCATGCTAGTTGTTGCTGGAGGCACAAATGAATGGGCCACTAACACCCTACATAAACAAGATGGTTGAGCGACTGTGCCACTGATGTGCTGAAGGGTATCAGAGGCAAGCTCATCTGCTCATGTCTAAGCACTGGCCAGGCACAGCATTAGCTAGGCTGAAGGTTCTGATCCAGAAGTCAATCAAAAGGCCAATAGTGAGATACTCATGGGAAACCCCATTGGGCCTAGGGAAGGCATGGTTGGGACCTGGGCACATTGGGCAGGTTATAAATGTTGACAGGGAAAAGGTCCGTAGAGGCAAATTAGCAGTTGATAATTGTAATCCCAGAGTGATATGTAATAGTTTTAGTAAAGGAGAGGTTCGCTACAATTTGATTAATTATCGGTCTGCAGTTAAACATGCTTTGGATATGTATGTCCTGTTAGTAGAAGGCACTTATGACGTTTTATGCATAAAGGAAACCTGGTTTACTGAACCCAGTGAGCCCGGTCTAGATTGTTTGTGCCAGTTAGGATTCCAAATCCCTCACCATAAGCGGCTCAATCGCTAGGGTGGGGTATTATAGTAAGGGATACTTTCACAATATAGGAGCTGATAGCTGCTGATTTACCAATGGTGGAAACTCTGGCCTTTACTGCCCTCTCTCAGTTCCACACTCTTTTGTTTAATTCCTTGTTACTGTCCTCTAAGTCCTGCAGAGGCTTTCACTGTTTCCTTTCAGGACACTGTTCTCTGTTTTTTACTAGAGTACACTATATTTCTGGTACTGAGAGAGTTCAATATGTGAGCAGAGTGTCCCATTAATCCTCTTTCCAATAAACTAGTAAATGGAACGCTAGACCTGGGTCTAATTTTGATATTGAATGGCCCCAAGACAATAAAGGGCACATACTGGACCATATTTTTGGATCCAGGGAGCATATATTCTGCAAGAAAGTGATTCCATTGGCAGTAGCGCCCGGTGACCCTTAACAGTGGAGGGTCATTGAGCCGCATTCCAGTGGCAGGCACAGTAAAAAAAGCACAATGCCTTTAGGATCAAATTCCATAGCTCTTAGTCATGGCTCATTATTATAACAGGCCGTGACTGAGAGTACTGGAATTACAACTGAAGGCAATGTTAGTTTCTCACAATGCCTGTCAATGGGCCAAAAAAATATATATATACTTACTCACTTTCCTGCTCCTGCTCCTCCTCCTCCTCGTCCTGTCAGCATGACAGCACCTCCTAGAGCCTCAGGCAGTTCCCCTCTCGAAATTCCAATGCTGCTTTCATGCTACAGATGAGGAGCCTGAGGGCAGCGCCAGGATTGGCTGGACTGGGCTGTGTCGACGCTCCAGCAGGCACACAGGCCTGTGCTTGCTCTTCATTCAGCTGTCTCAGACAGCTGAGTGGAGAGGTTTACACTGTGCATGTGAGGCTGGCCGACTCAAGACAGTGGGCCAAACTGCAATGCACAGTGTAAACTGGGGTAGTGAGAGCCACTCCCCTGCTGTCAGTCAGCAGCAATGCACGCCCACAAACACTGCTTGGGCTGGGAGCAGTGAAAAATAAAATGGTAATTCATTTTATTACCATTTTATTTTTCATGTTTGCTGCACTGGCTGCAGGAGGGCGATGCTCCTATGCCCCAGTGGGGGGGTCAGCTCTGCCCATTGGCATAGTCCACCCCTTTGTTGCTTCCCTTCATTTTTAAGGTCCCTTCTTGTCCCAAGAATAAAACAAGGTCAACTGTCAAGACACAGTTGAAATGCTCATGGTCTGAGCTTTTGGTCCTTAACCTGGTTCAACAATTTAAAATGTCAGGGCCACCAAGTAGATTAGACTCAAGTATCAACTATGGAGGATACGTAGCTTGGATACACTCTCCCCCGGATTTCATTCCACTGTGCAAGTCAATAAAAATGGCAGAGCCACTACTATCACACAGTGGTACTTTTTGTGCTTAAGAAAGGCCAAAATGGTATGCAAAAAAACTGAATTGAATTTGGTATAGTGATTCACAATCACTGTTCTAGGTCACTGAAAATACATCTCACCCTGGACTATGCAGCTAATTCAATCTTCACGGAAAATAACATCAATTATAATATCAACTTCACATACTTATATGCAACTAATTACAAGCTATACAGCCTATGCAACAAATTCAAAATGATGCCAAAAAAGAAAGCTATGGATGTGACTTTAAATCTATGGAAGTCTGAGAAAGTGAATTATTATTTAAGGTGGAACATAGTCCAGCACAAGTGATAATGTTGCTATTCTTGTTAAGTATAGTAAAGGTTAAAGTACTTTAAACCTGAGCTCAACCTTTAATAAGAATGACACAGAGGAGACAGACTTTGTTTAAGAAAATGTAAAAAGCATTTAGAAGTACCTAAACAGTTAAAACATTAACAATACAACACAGCACAACTAATATTCCACTCCAATTTATAAAAATTGATTATACTTTATTGAAAAGCATTCCATCAAAGCAACAAAAACCCAATAAGGGGGACTAGAGATCTACATTTTTAAATTGTTAAATAAAAATAGTGCCAAAAAGCACAAAGCACCAATCATGAACAACTGGTGATGGGACAAGGGTGAGGTTGGAGGCCGACTGCAATGGAGTGTGGATCAGAAATAATGACCATGTTGGTCCTGGTCAAACAGTTACCTTCTGAATTAAGAGCTTTTAAGGAAAAAAAGTTTTTGTTAATGAGTTGTCTGCATGGCAAGGTGGATCCCCAGTGGGGCTCGACGACAATGGGTTGCAGAGGAGTGGCGTCCTGTAGTAGTCGTCAGTGAAGTGGGGAAGATCTGAGCGGGCAATAAGGGTAACAGGACTTCAGAAAAAAACACTTGAGGTCAGGACTCACTCCAACAAAAGCCAAAAGAAGCCAACAGAAAGGTTGAGGACAGTTCACATTTGCAACAGCTCTTTTGTGTCCTACTTAGAACAGTCCCACACATCCCCTCTCTACCTGCATACAGCTTGGCAGAACCGTTTTTGTGTGACATGCTCCTGTGCCCACCATAGAGTTCTGGACAAGGAAATAAAAAAAAGCTTCCTTGTGGTCACTCAAAACTAGTTTTTGGGAAGCTCTTGTACCACTGGCTTTGGTGCCTAGCTATCTAGAAGGACAATACAGGGGGCAAATGCAGGTGTGATCTACACCTGTCTATGACATTGCAGGCGACTTTGATGATAATCAGATTCCTGGGCACTGCCTGGATGGTCATCCAGTTAGGTGAGCAGGACACCTCCCTACACTCAAGCCTTTGTCTCAGCTCTGAGAGTCAATTATCACCTAATCGAGGAGTTATTCAGCACCTGGGTGACAGACGGAAGATCAGGCAATTTAGCTTGCTAGAGTATTAGAGCAGGCTAACAGAAATGGCTTAAAAGCACATTTGATAATGTATGTGTTACAAATATAACTTAAGAAAATAATTCAATTTGTAATAAATATTTCACAGAGTCCAAGAATTAACTTTTTATGTGGTTTGTAGGTGGAGCTATACTTTCTTAGCTTTAATGAAGTACCCACTGCTTTCCACTGGGGCAGCTAACCCTGCCACAAGTAATATCGCTGTTTAGGTATTTTCACTGCAAGGACATGTTTAGCAGTAAAGTTTTACATTTCCCATTTTAAATACCATGCAGCCTGCCTTATGGGCACTTAAGGCCGACTTAGATATGTCTTGTTAACATTTAAAAGGAAGGTTTAGGCCTGTCAAAAATTATTCTTTTGACATTGAATTTGCATCTAAACCTGCACATCTAAGTTACTGGTGGCATACATGCAATCATGTTTTGCATTGTCACTCTAGTGGAGGCAAAACATGTGATGCAGTCCACTCGTGACATTTCACTTACAGGCCCTGATTACTAGGTATATTAAATGTGTTAATATACAGTATGGACACTTTTTACATGTTTTAGGAGTCAGAGCTTATGCCAAATAGAGGTACTTTCTTTACGTAGGTATCTTATTTTGCTATTTTACTAAAGAACAGTACAGGTGGCATGCAGCATCAGAGTACAAATCCAGGCCCATATTTATACTTTTTGATGCAAACCAGCTCTGGCGCTGGTTTGCGTCAAAACATTTACCAACGGCTAATACCATTACAACGCACCATGCGGGCGCCATATTTAAGGACTGAAGTTAGCCGGCGCTGCAGGCTGGTCAGAGTAAAAAAAAAATGACTCAAACCAGGCAGTGCCGGCGTAGGGGAAAATAGGAGTTGTGCGTCAAAAAATGGTGCAAGTCAGGTTTGAGTTTCAAATCATGGCTCAAACCGGACTTGCGCCATTTATTGGTGCACAACCCCCATTGACATGAGTCCTGTCTTAGCAAAGACAGGAGTCATGCCCCCTTGCTCAAAGGCTATGCCCAGGGGACTTCTGTCCCCTGGGCATGGCCATTGGGCACAGTGGCATGTAGGGGGGCCCAAATTAGACCCCCTATGCTACTTAAAAAAATAATAATAATAATACTGACCTGAACCTACCTGTACTTACCTGGGACGGGTCCCCCCATCCATTGGTGTCCTCCAGGGGCGGGCGAGGGTGGCAGGGGGTGTCCCTGGGGTCAGTGAAGGGCCCCTCTGGACTACTTCCATGGTCAGAGACCATGGAATTAAGCCCACAGGTCCCTCAATGCCTGCCCTCACCCAGGCGTTAAAAAACAGTGCACATCAGGCTGGGTGCTGTTTTTTAAGGCCCGCCTCCTCCTGTGCGTCAAAATGACGCAGGAGTATAAATAAGGCACACAGGCCTCAAAGTCATTTTTTGGGCGGGAGCGCCTACCTTTCATGTCATTAACGCAAGGCAGTTTCCTGCATCCAAAAGTTGACCCACAAGGAGGAATTTTGACATCCGCGGGGTCGGGCGTCATAGTATAAATATGGTGCATGTTTTGCGCTGAATGTGCATAAATTTTTGACGCACATTCGGCGCAAACAGAGTATAAATATGCCCCCCAGTGTCATAAAACCGTGTACCATAAAATTCGGGCCATGTACACATATGTGCTAAGCTGAAAATGTGATTCTCATTTAAAAGCTAGAGTCAGGGGCTGATTTAGAGTTTGACTGAGAGGGTATTCCATTGCAATGGCAACAGAGTACCTCTGCCAAACTGAAAATCCGTCTGATTTACAGACTGGGGGACATAAAGTATGTCATCAATAAAGCCTCTGTCTTCACCATTGACATACTGCTCTAATGGCCTGAAGGAGTAAGGGGCATATTTATACTCTGTTTGCACCAAATTAGTGTCATTTTTTTTACTCCAATTCAGTGAAAACTAACTCCATATTTATACTTTTGTGCTAGACCCCTCTAACGCCAAATTTATGGAGTTAAAGTCATTTTTTGAAAGTGGAGACCTACCTTGCCTTAATGAGATGCAAGGTAGGCGTTCCCGTGCAAAAAATTACTCTATGGCCTTAAGGCCATATTTAGGGGCATATTTATACTCTGCGGCATATTTATACTCTGTTTGCACCGAATTAGCGTTATTTTTTTTTCACTCTAATTCGGTGCAAATCTAACTCCATATTTATACTTTCGTGCTAGACCCGTCTAGCACCAAGGCCCTGATTTATACTTTTTTTGCACCGCATTAATGTCATTTTTTGACATAAAAGTGGTGCAAATTTACAAAATATTGGCCCTTATTTACTTTTTGCTGCAAAACTGCACTAACTCAGTTTTGCGCCAAAAAGTTTAGCACCGGCTTGCACCATTTCTGTGCACCAGCCAGGCACAATATTTATGGAATGATGCAAGCCAGTGCAAAGGGTAGGCCAGAGTAAAAAAAAAATGACTTTAGTCGGGTGAGGCTGGCAGTATAGAAGAAGAGGGTTTAGCACCAAAAAATTACTTTAGGCAGGTTAGAGTAAAAAAAAATGACGCTAACCAGATTAGCGTTATTTTATGGTGCTAATCCTACCATGCCACATGACTCCTGCCTTAGAAAAGGCAGGAGTCATGCCCACCACCCCAATGGCCAGCACAGAGGACATGGGTCCCCTGGGCATGGCGATTGCACCCTGAGCAATGTATGGGGGCCCATTTCAGGGCCCCCTATGGCACTTTCAAAAAAATAATGTAATCTTACCTGTACTTACCTGGGATGGGGTCTCCCATCCTCCGCAGTCCCTCTATTGTGGGTGGGGGTGACACTGGGGCCTGGGGAAGGCACCTGTGGGCTTATTCAATGGTGTTCCACCATGGAAATAGGCCCACAGGTCCCCTAATGCCTGCCCTGTTCCAGGCTTTAAAAAATGGGGCAAAGCAAGCTTTGCCCCATGTTTTGACCCCTCCTCCCTCCCTTTCACCATTTTTGCATTGGAGCATAAATATGGCGTTAAGGCCATAGAGTCATTTTTTCCACAGAAACGCCTACCTTGCATCCCATTAAGGCAAGGTAGGTTTCCACTTCCAAAAAATGACTTTAACTCCATAAATTTGGCACTAGACGAGTCCAGCACCAAAGTATAAATATGGAGTTAGTTTTGCACTTAATTAGAGTAAAAAAAATATGACGGTAATTCAGTGCAAACAGAGTATAAATATGCCCCTTAGCATCAAAAAATTATGCTAATCTGGTGAGAATATTTTTTTTTTACCCAAACCTGCCTAACGTAATTTTTTTTTAAGCTAGCCTACCCTTTGCAAATATAGGCCCATATTTATACTTTTTGACGCTAAACTGCGCTAACGCAGTTTAGCGTCAAAAAATTTAGCGCCGTCTAACGCCATTCCGAAGCGCCATGCGGGCGCCGTATTTATGGAATGGCGTTAGCCGGCGCAAGCAGACCGGCGCTGCCTGGTGTGCGTGGAAAAAAACCACGTAGACCAGGCAGCGCCGGCGTAGGGGGAAAATGGCGCTAGGGCGTCTTAAAATGGCGCAAGTCGGGTTGACGCTAAAAAATCGTCTTAACCCGATTTGCGCCATTTTTTCGACGCCCAGACGCCATTTAAATGACTCCTGTCTTAGTAAAGACAGGAGTCATGCCCCCTTGCCCAATGGCCATGCCCAGGGGACTTATGTCCCCTGGGCATGGTCATTGGGCATAGTGGCATGTAGGGGGGCACAAATAAGGCCCCCCTATGCCACCCAAACAAATTAGAAAAATATAAAAAATTATACTTACGTGAACTTACCTGAATGTCCCTGGGGTGGGTCCCTCCATCCTTGGGTGTCCTCCTGGGGTGGGCAGGGGTGGCAGGGGGGGTCCCTGGGGGCAGGGGAGGGCACCTGTGGGCTCATTTTGAGCCCACAGGCCCCTTAACGCCTACCCTGACCCAGGCGTTAAAAAGTGGCGCAAATGCGGGGTTTTTTGACCCGCCACCTCCCGGGCGTGATTTTTGCCCGGGAGTATAAATACGACGCATTTGCGTCGCCGTCATTTTTTTAGACGGGAACGCCTTCCTTGCATCTCATTAACGCAAGGAAGGCGTTCACGCTAAAAAATTACGCTCTTTGCCCATACTTTGGCGCTAGACGCGTCTAACGCCAAAGTATAAATATGGCGTTAGTTTTGCGCCGAATTTGCGTCGAAAAAAACGACGCTAATTCGGCGCAAACGGAGTATAAATACGGGCCATAGTGCCCAGCTGGTGCTAAAAAATGGTGCAAGCTGGTGCAAAACTTTTTTGGTGCAAAACTGGGTTAGTGCAGTTTTGCACCAAAAAGTTTGCACCAAAAAGTATAAATAAGGCCTAAGTGCTCACCTGATTTAGTATAGGCAGACCAATGGGACTCTCCCTTACCACTGTGTAAAACAGGTGATAAGGAATAGTAAAACAAATGTAAAGACCCACAGACCATGGGCGAAATTTTCAATGATGTGGAGGTCAGTATTTTTTATCTTTTAAAAGAAAATCTGCCTTTGAAATTTTGAAAACAAATTAGATGTTTGACGGACGGTACCATTATTATGACTGTGTAGTCTGTGAAGCATTTAATACATTGACAGGATCTGCTGTAACTGTGGTTCCTGCCAAAGTTTAGATGGTCTTCATGGGCTGGCACTCTAAAATTGCCAGGCCAGAGAACCCTCAGCATGGTGTGAGTAAAGTATTCCGCCATACTGTTGGACTTACCTCCACCTGTCAAACTCTTAATTAGCTCCTAGTTCTTAATCTTAAATATCATCTTATAAAACCATAGGATAATTCATATGCAGCATTTCTTACAACACTATAGGCATATCTTTCTTTTTGGTTGATCACAAAATGTTGACCAGCATATGGGCATGATTGAAAAGAGCTATAACTAAATGTGACACTGACATCGTGTCACTATATACCGTAGTTCATAGTGTTGTGTCCCTTCCTTGATTTTTCCTTGATATTTCATTGCTCATAGGCGATCTCCCGGTTTACACTTGCTTTCAAGCAGCATAGTACGGCATCTGCATTTGATACTACTGTTTGGACCCTATTTATCTCAGGTCATGTTTAATAACTTTTGCACTGATGCATCTAGACAATACAAAATCGGTTTCCTAATCCATACTTTTGTTGACAAGTTGTGGAACATGATTTAGAAGGGCTGGCACGTTTTAGACTCCATTTGTCACCCTTATCCGCACTAAAGCTCCCAAATTCAGAAACCTGACTTGCTATTCCTTTCAATATCAATTACACAATGAAAGATCCATGTTTTACTAACTACTAGTTATAGTTAGTAACATTTTAAGAAAATATATTTTTACATTACAGAGTGCACTGAATTTATTGAAGAACTCTAGTTCCACAAACGTTTGTTAACTGTGCTGTGTAAAACGTTATCGGACTTTGTTTTATATGCATGTACTTAGTGAGAGTGCTACAGCTTTTTTTGCTTTGTCTAAGAGCTACACACCTAAACAAATTCTGCTGTGTGACAAGTATACACTGTTCAGGGAGTCTGTTCTACAACACTTCTCTGAGTGCATGGTTTTGTGCTTCAGTGTTTGACATTAAGGTTGGGTGGCTCACATTATGCTTGGGTATGTGACACTATATACCACTGTCCATTGCTATCCATAGCTTTGTGAAGATTTTGGCGGATGTCGAGCATTTGCTTGAGTGTCTAGTGATTGGTGGTTGAATGGTGCTGTGGCTAGGTCTCTGGCACTTCGAGAGCTGTTCTAAGATGCCCAGAGTTTTTTATAGGTTACTACATTTGTGAATGGGTGTGTGATTTTGTGATGAGGAGATTGATTACAGACGCAGGAGTCTGTTAGTGTGGTTTCCTGGAGTTTGAATGTTATTGCATGAAGGGGTGTCTAATTGTATATTCTGCTGTTAGATACTGTGGTGCATGGGTGTAAAGCTATATGCAGAAGAATCTGACTGTGCCCATGGGTGTATGACCTCATGCTTGTATACCTAAAAGTGTGAGCAGATCGCTGATAGAAAATATTAGGGTCTGTGATTTGTGTGAATGTCTGCTGTGTGCATGTCTGCCTTGCACAGGTATCTTATCATTTTTGATTTATCTGATCATGTCTGGTAGTCTGATTATGTGTTGAAGAATGTCTGGTGCTTTCCAGTAGTGTCTGGCACCTTGTATGGTGAAGTAGTGGTGTTCAGAGTGCTTTATGGCATGACTGTAGGGAGGTAGCCTCTTTCTAGCCTTGTTACCCCCACTTTTGGCCTGTTTGTGAGTATATGTCAGGGTGATTTTACTGTCTCACTGGGATCCTGCTAGCCAAGTCCCAGTGCTCATAGTGAAAACCCTATGTTGTCAGTATGTCTGAAATGTGTCACTGGGATCCTGCTAGCCAGGGCCCCAGTGCTCATAGGTTTGTGGCCTATATGTGTTCCCTGTGTAGTGCCTCACTGTATCACTGAGGCTCTGCTAACCAGAACCTCACCTCAGTGTTTATGCTCTCTCTGCTTTTAAAATTGTCACTGCAGGCTAGTGACTAATTTTACCAATTCTGATTGGCACACTGGAACACCCTTATAATTCCCTAGTATATGGTACCTGGGTACCCAGGGTATTGGGGTTCCAGGAGATCCTTATGGGCTGCAGCATTTATTCTGCCACTCATAGGGAGCTCAGACAATTCTTACACAGGACTGCCACTGCAGCCTGAGTGAAATAACGTCCACGTTATTTCACAGCCATTTTTTCACTGCACTTAAGTAGCTTATAAGTCACCTATATGTCTGACCCTCACTTAGTGAAGGTTAGGTGCAAAGTTACTAAGTTACTTAGTGTGAGGGCACCCTGGCACTAGCCAAGGTGCCCCCACATTCTTCAGGGCAATTTCCCCAGACTTTGTGAGTGCGGGGACACCATTACACGCGTGCACTACATATAGGTCAATACCAATATGTAGCGTCACCATGGTAACTCCGAACATGGCCATGTAACATGTCTAGGATCATGGAATTGTCACCACAATACCATTCTGGTATTGGGGGGACAATTCCATGCATCCCCGGGTCTCCAGCATAGAGCCCGTGCACTGCCAAACTAACTTTCTGGGGTTTTCCCTGCAGCTATCGCTGCTACCAACCCTCAGACAGGTTTCTGCCCCCCTCGGGCCTGGGCAGCCCAGTCCCAGGAAAGCAGAACAAAGGATTTCCTCAGAGAGAGGGTGTTACACCCTCTCCCTTTGGAAATTAGTGTGAAGGGCCTGAGAGGAGTAGCCTCTCCTGGCCTCTGGAAATGCTTTGAAGGGCACAGATGGTGCCCTCCTTGCATAAGCCAGTCTACACCGGTTCAGGGATTCCCCCCAGCCCTGCTCTGGCGCGAAACTGGACAAAGAAAAAGGGAGTGACCACTCCCCTGACCAGCACCTCCCAGGGGAGGTGCCCAGTGCTCCACCAGTGTGTCCCAGACCTCTGCCATCTTGGATGCAGAGGGGTGAGGGCACAATGGACAGCTCTGAGTGGCCAGTGCCAGCAGGTGACATCATAGACCCCTCCTGATAGGTGCGTACCTTTCTCTGTAGCCAATCCTCCTCTGAGGGCTATTTAGGGTCTCTCCTGTGGGTATCTCACCAGATAACAAATGCAAGAGCTCACCAGAGTTCCTCTGCACTTCCCTCTTTGACTTCTGCCAAGGATCGACCGCTGACTGCTCCAGGACGCCTACAAAACCGCAACAAAGTAGCAAGAAGACTACCAGCAACATTGTAGTGCCTCCTCCTTCCGGCTTTCACAACTGTTTCCTGGTGGTTCATGCTGTCTGCCTTCACCCTGCACTGGAAGCCAAGAAGAAATCTCCCATGGGTTGACGGAATCTTCCCCCTGCCAATGCAGGTACAAAACTTCTGCATCACCGGTCCTCTGGGTCCCCTCTCATCTTGACGAGCGTGGTCCCTGGAACACAGGAGCTGGATCCAACTGTCCCCGACAGTCCAGTGGCCCTTCTGTCCAAATTTGGTGGAGGTAAGTCCTTGCATCCCCACACCAGACAGTAATCCTGTGTACTGCATGAACTGCAGCTGCTCGGGCTTTTGTGCACTTTTGCAAGACTTCCTTTGTGCACAGCCTAGCCCAGGTCCCCAGCACTCTGTCATGCATTGCCCAACTCGATGAGTTGGACTCCGACTTTGTGGGACCCTCTTTTGTTGTGCTGAACCAACCATCATGCTCAGATCTTCTGAACACATATTGAGGTGCTTCTGCTGGTGCTGCCTGCTTCAGTGTGGGCTCTCCGTGTTGCTGAGCGCCCCCTCTGTCTCCTTCTCCAAGGACCGACCTCCTGGTCCTTCCTGAGCCCTGGCAGCACCCAAACCTTCAAATGCAACTCTTGCAGCTACCAAGGCTTGTTTGTGGTATTTCTGCGTGGAAACAACTCTGCATCCTCCAGCGCGCCTTGGGACACCTTCTGACCAAAGGAAACGTTCCTGGCACATTCCGGAGTTGCAGAATCTTTGGCTTCTTCCACCCAGAGGCAGCCCTTTTGCATCTTCATTTGGGGTTTAGTGGGCTCCTGCCCCCCCCGGACACTTGCGTGACTCTTGGACTTGGTCCCCTTCCTTTGCAGGTTCTCAGGTCCAGGATTCCATCTTCAGTGTCTTGCAGTCAGTTGTTGTCCTTGCAGAATCCCCTATCTCAACTTTACTGTCTTTCTGGTGTAGTAGGGTAACTTTACTCCTATTTTTCAGGGTCTTTAGGTGGGTTATCTTGGACACCCTTAGTGTTTTCTTACCCTCCCAACGACCCTCTTCACACTACACTAGGCCTTGGGGTCCATTCATTGTTCGCATTACACTTTTGGAGTATATGGTTTGTGTTGCCCTTAGGCCTATTTTCTCCTATTGCATTCTATTGTGTTCTACAGTGTTTGCACTACTTTTCTAACTATTTACTTACCTGATTTTGGTTGTGTGTGTGTATTTTGTGTATATTACTCACCTCCTAAGGGAGTATATCCTCTGAGATACTTTTGGCATACTGTCACTAAAATAAAGTGAGTATTGTGTTTTCTTATGATATAGTGCTAATTGATATAACTGGTATAGTAGGAGCTTTGCATGTCTCCCAGTTCAGCCTAAGCTGCTCTGCTATAGCTACCTCCATCAGCCTAAGCTGCTAGAACACCTCTAATCTACTAATAAGGAATAACTGGACCTGGCACAAGGTGTAAGTACCACAAGGTACACACTATAAGCCAGGCCAGCCTCCTACAATGACTGACTATTTTCTAGCATGCATGGGTGCCTAATATTATGCATAGGGTGTCCCTGACATTTATAGGTGTCTTCAATGTACCTGGTTGATTAATAATGTTCATGCTTTCCAATGGTATATATAGGGGATCATTATGACCCTGGCGGTCGGTGTAAATGTGGCGATAGTACCACCAACAGGCTGGCGGTACATACCGCCACATTATGACATTGGCGGGTTGGGTTATGCCACACCGACTGCTATGGCAGTAGCAGCCGCCGGGTCAGAGATAACAAATTCCAACCCAGTAGTCGCTACTGTACCGCTGGTTGCATTTTGACCCTGCCTACCACCATGGTTTTCGTGGCGTTCGTAACGCTAGGAAAACCATGGTGGTAGGCCCTACCAGTGACAGGAAATTCCTTCCTTGTCACTAGTAGGAGGTCCACCTACCCCCCCTTACACTCCCCAGATGCCCCCCACCCCCTCTCCACCTATGCTCCCCCCTTCCAATCCACCCCCCTATAGACAAACACTTGCAGGCACATACCAAGCATTCACACACTCACATATACACACATTCATACATACATGCATCCATTCATTCACGCAGGCATCTGTACGCACATTCATACTGACATGCAGACACACATTCACATTTCCATTCAAACACGCATTCTCACACATGCACACACACACGCAAACAACGCTACACACACATTTGCATTCACGCACACACTCACACATTCATGCACACACCCCCACACACATACAAAACACCCCTCACCCACCTACCCTGTTGGAAAAACAACTTACCTGCATCCAGGGGGTCTTCCAGCAGGGGACAGGACTGGGCGCTGCTACCACCAGCAGCGTCCGCCAGCAGAACACCGCCAGGCCATATTATTTTTCATGATACGGCTGGCGGCAGACTACCAGCAGCGCCCGCCAGCTGAACACTGCCAGACCATATTATTTTTCTTAATACGGCTGATGTCAGTCTGCTGGATTGGCACTGCTGGTGGTAGTAGCGCCACCTTAACACCATCTGCCAGCATGGCCACAGCTGGATTTCCGCCCTTCTTGTGGCGGAAATCCAGCTGTGGTCATATAATGGCAGATGGATATTAGCCGCAGCAACAGACTTTTGGCCGCTGTCGCCGAAGTGGTAGGCGGCACTTACCGCCAATGTTATAATTAGGGCCACCATAGTCTGTTAGGGTGAATGGTGTTTTATTGGATGCCTGGGTAAATTGGGGTTTGCAAATATATCTAATCTTTAATTGCCCTTACTATCCTACCAGAAGATCGCACAGAAAACCTGCTATGCACTGCAAATATGGCTTATGACTTTCTGTTGCAGTCAACTTGGCCTTTAGCTATTCATGTCAGATAGGCATATTATCAGTTTATATGTATGGTAAGATGGTGTTTATTCAAAAGCATGGATGCTTAGGTATGTGTTAAAGTGTGGGATACTATGTTTGGGTGTCTGATGCCTGGCATCAGTGCCATAGGACAAGGATCGGTGTCTGAATATGATTGTCTCATGGAATGTGGTGTACATGGGTATGTAATAGTAGGTATTTTGTCTGATGACATTGGTGCCTGTCTAATCAGGTGTAGTTGAGCTTTTGATGGCTTGCAAGAGTGTCTAATGTCATGTATTGGTATCTGATGCCATGTGCAACTGTCTAATGGTGTGCCTAAGTGTGATATGCAGGGGTGTCATATTATATGTTATGGCATTTTGATCATGTGTCTTTGTATCTAATTTATTGTTTTTTTTGGCTTTAATTGTGAGTTTTTGGTGGTGTGTTTTTTGTCCATGTGTGTCCTAGTTTATGTGTGGGTGTTTGATTTTATGTGAGTGACTGATGGCATGAGTGGATATCTGGTAGTTTGCATATTGCATATGTATTGTATATGTCAGTGACTGATAAGATGTAAAACAAGCTGCATTATTTACCAAGCCAGGAAAGTTGGTTCTCTTTCAAATCTAATTTGTAGGCTGCACTGCAAACACTTGTTGTCATCACCTTTCTGAAGCAGTAATCAGAGACAGAAAAAACACAAACCCTGTCTAGAAACCTCCTCTTCTTGAGCAACAGAAAATGCAGTCTTATCGACACCCCCCTGCCACCCATAAAAAGGCAGTGCTCAGGAAGAACTAAACAGTAGTGCTTTGCTAGCAAGTCCCTTAGGGATTTTTAATTGGAGATCTGCCTCCATACTCGCTCACCTGAGTGTCTGAGTTGCTACCCTCTAGCCACAGGAATGCAAACAATACAATTCCACTGTCTAAGAAAGCTATCCTCAATCTCTATCTAGTGCCATGCTACAACCAGGAGCATCCAAAATGGATCCCACTGGCCCCAGTACTCAGGCACACTCTATGCACAGGTTCTTCCACAAGACATGTGGTACAGATGCACTGCATTTACACACACATTCAACTTACACACTGAAGGTTCAGGATTTCACACAACAGACACTTTTTACATTAGAGGGTTCTGGTCTCATTAAAAATTCACAAACTCTGTACACCTTCGCCACTACATTTTGAGGTTAATCCAAGTCAAACTCAATAGTCCATTACCTAATTTGAAGACACATTTGATGACCCCCTTCTAGATCACAGGACAAGGCTGGTAGCGTGCATTGCCGAGGACAGACCTAGGTCTCTGTGCACACGCTAGATTAGTATGAAGTCAGGGCCAAAATAAATATCTAGATACAGTTTCATGTACACTTGGGCAGTCAAGTTATAAGAACACACCTGTTTTCTAATCGATTGATTGAAATACTTCATTTTGGTGGTTTGCCCTAAAAGAATGCATTAAAAAAAACATTATACAAAACAATACATTAATAAATAAAGAATTATATATTACTAACTTAAAAACAGTAAAAATGAAATTCTCATAAAAGACAGCAAAGACTAATTGATCGCTAGTCTTCCAAGGTGCTCCATTTCTTATATACCCTATATTGCTTGTCACAATATATTACTATGGCCATCTCTGTGAGGGTTTTGTCAGCACCACATAATCAGTTTAAAAATCCTTAAAACCTTTTTGGCAATTAAAAATACCAGTTTAAAACATTTATGCCCCTCCTACACTTCCACCAATGCTCATTCAGAGCATGGCTTCTATGTTATCTATAGAACCAGCCCACTATTGATCCTCGTAAAGTGGCAGTGCAACAACAAGCCTATCAAGGGCCTTACTCTACCAGAGACCTTAAACTTCATGTGGAATAACTCCCCCAGCCCCCTCGCATGCCCACTCCTGAGCCAGAGCCCTATCTCTTCTGATCCACACACCCAGGAGAAAACGGCTCAAAGGATAGACTAAAGTCTTGTCTATGCTTGTCTTAAACAGGCGCATCGCCACTCGATAATCCCCAATCCCCTGGGATAAGCAAACTGGCCTAAGCCACCATCACCACCTTGAGGCTCGATGCCCAGGGCATACAATAACAATATGATTGACCATTTCAGGCTTAGACTTACACAGGAGAAATAGTATAGATGGCCCATCTCCTCGCCACGAACTACAGAAAGCGTTTAAGGGCAGGCAGCTGTATCTAAAACGCAAACTTTTTTGCCCTAGGTGGCGTAACATAGTCCAGGAGATCTTCAAATTTGGGCACAACTTTGAATTCGGGATATGTTTCTGTGAGATGACCATGGTTAGACCTATACTGTTGGCGCTCCCTAATATACTGCCAATAAGCCACCTTAACCACCTGTTTGTCTTCATGGCGGACTTGGTCCGGCTGCTCCCAAAGTGCCTCAAGCTTCAACGTTTTAAACCATGTGAAGACAAAGCCCAGCCAAGGGACTTTACGAGCTAGATCTATCCTTACCAAGTGACTGAGACATGCACTATACTTGGCCAACTCAGGGGTAGAGTTAATACCCACATCATATCTCAAGGGTATAAGCGGGGTACTAGGTGGTATGCTGTTTCCGCCCTAATAAAATTGTTTTCAGCTATCTCTATCCTATGTGAGTTAGCATATCCCAATATGTCTGCTCCATAGAATGCTGCATTGAGGGCCTCAGCTCGATAAGCCTCAAGAGCTGGTGAGATAGAGTGAGTGCTTGTGGCTCTGAAGAATCGAAGAATGACGTTGGATCTCTGTGCTAGTGTTAGGGAACTTTTTACCACTTGGGGGTCCCATTTTAATTATGGGGACAGGTGATACCTAGATAATCAAATTCTGACACCCTTTCAAGGTTGGAATCACCCACTTTTATGCTCCTCATTCTGACTGTAGAATTTTCAAAGACCATAAACTTGGTCTTAGAGCAGTTTATCTCCATCTCCCTTTCCCTACAAAAGGACCCAAATTTTAACACTAGATTTTGCAGTCCCATTGGAGACTTGGAAATTAGCAGTGAGTCATCGTCAAACAGAAGGATGGGGATATTTCCCTCACAAATGGTGGGAGAATCATTTATACACTGTCCAAGATATTCGGTCATGTCATTCATATATAGAGAAAAAAGCATAGGTGCCAGCACACAACCTTCTCGAACCTCCCGGCCCATTGGAATTCTAGATGTCAGTGCTCCTAGCCCACCCCAGCGGACCTGGGCATAGTTTCCACAATGTAGTCTAATCAAGATGTCCACTAGACTACTAGAGACTCCCATCTCCCTTAGAACTTACCACAGTTTATCATGTGGGATTAAGTCAAAAGCAGCTTGCAGATCAACAAAGGCTACATATAACCTCTGACGTTGGAGGAGGACCTGTTTCCAGTACAATACTAAAAACCTAAATACCTGATTGATAGTACTTGTCTTGGGCCAAAATCTTGCATGCAAGAGCGAGAATATCTCTATGCTAGCCGCCCAGCCCAAAAGGTGGTCAAGAATCTGCCTAGCAAATATTTTTGGGAGATTATCAAGCAGGCTAATAGGACGGCTCACATTTCTTTTTTTAAATTTCAGCCCCTTTCTAAGTATCCTTCATTCTGCCCCTGCTTACTTTTGCATTAGAAAGAAGATGTATATACCCTTCCCACACATGGTTCGGACTTGTATAGGTCTTCAGGAATTCCATCTAAGCCTGGAGCTTTAAGAGCTTTCAGACTGTTGATAGCTGACATGTGACTTCCATTGAAAAAGAAATTAGAGGACTATCTGCCTCACCTGCCTCACCCAAAGCCATACAAGGGTTCTCCGCCCCTAATACTATATTAAGGTCTACTAAGGGGCTCCTTGAGTGTTGATGTGAGGTACCAATAGAGTCCTCCCCCTCATCATTTACACTCACTGAATATAAAGCACCAAAGTGTTCCTCCCACTTATCTGGTGCAATATTACAGTGCCTCAAAGTATCCAATTCACCTGTTCCATCTGATATTATGGCCCAGAAGGCATGATTATCTCTTAGCTTCAATGCCTTAAGTAGCTTTTGCCAGCTTTCATCATCCCTTTCTTTCCTTGCCATCCTTTGAGCTGTTTTATACATTTCTTGTGCATACTCAATATCTACTCGATTACACTCCCTTGTAGCGGTTACCAGTGCCCACTTAGCCATCCTACAATCCTGATTAAACCAATGTGGATGTTTTGCTCCCGACCTATGGTTGCTTTGGGTTTCACTAGAGAAAATCTATTAAAGTTTATCGAACAGAAGACCATGTGTTTGTAAAAAAAGGACTGGGTTCTACATACAGATCTTCAAAATCATCTGAAAACTGTACGAACCACTGATAGATCTCAGCATGCGCTTCCCGATCCGCCAGGATTCTAGGCCATGTTACTTGTTGCTGATTATTAGAGATACTGGGTTCAGGCAGGTCTGATAGTCCCCAGCTGGGAGACCTAACAAGTTTCACTCCATTAAGCCATACTGCTAGCAGGTGATGTTCACTCTCAGTGGTGCTAAATACCTCCTTATCTACCAGATCCAGCCATAATCGCGCATCCAACAAGATACAATCAATCACACTCCTCTGGTGCCCCCTTCTAAAAGTGGGCACTCACGCTTGATTCAAGTTTGTTCTCCCATTACAGGCACATAGCCCATGGGCCGCCACCATTGCCACTATCTGCAGGGCCATGTGGGAAAGATTACTTATTGCCCTACCTACCAGCTGCGGGACACCCCATTGCTTATCCTCTTCCCTGATTGCCATGTTGAGGGCAAGACAAGGTGCAAATGAGGTATTGAAGTCTTCAGCCACTATCAGGCTAGACTTACTTTTATAAGTTTCCACTACCGTTTCAAGCATTGCCAAAACCGAAGACTCTCTGTTTTCTGCCAAAGTACATGCATACACATTTAATATAACCAAGGTTAATACCCCTGGGAATCGTAAGCTAATGCCCATTAGGTCGGGGGAGTCTATCCTCAGTAATTCATGCCTACAGACTATGGGGGTCATTCTGACCCCGGCGGTCTAAGACCGCCAGGGCCAGGGTCGGCGGGAGCACCGCCGACAGGCCGGCGGTGCCCCGCAGGGCATTCTGACCGCAGCGGTTCGGCCGCGGTCAGAAGAGGCAAACCGGCGGTCTCCCGCCTGTTTACCGCTGCCCTTAGAATCCCCCATGGCGGCGCAGCTTGCTGCGCCGCCATGGGGGATTCTGACACCCCCTACCGCCATCCTGTTCCTGGCGGTTCGCCCGCCAGGAACAGGATGGCGGTAGGGGGTGCCGCGGGGCCCCTGGGGGCCCCTGCCGTGCCCATGCCAATGGCATGGGCACGGCAGGGGCCCCCGTAAGAGGGCCCCGAAAAGTATTTCAGTGTCTGCTAAGCAGACACTGAAATACGCGACGGGTGCAACTGCACCCGTCGCACCCCTGCAACTACGCCGGCTCAATTCTGAGCCGGCGTCCTCGTTGCAGGGGCATTTCCTCTGCGCCGGCGGGCGCTCTTTTGGAGAGCGCCCGCCGGCCCAGAGGAAATGTCTGAATGGCCGCCGTGGTCTTTTGACCGCGTTGCGGTCATTCAGCGGCGGTACCCTGGCGGACGGCCTCCGCCGTCCGCCAGGGTCAGAATGAGGCCCAATGTCATTTCTGACCAAGATCATAAGCCCCCCCACCATTGCCCGGCCCATTTTCCGTGGTGGCAGGCCCTCAACGCTATAAGTGGTAAATGCTCTAACAAAGACCTTGTTAACAGCCCATGTTTCTTGGAACACACAGACATCATATTTCCTTATAAGGGAGTTTCATGTTTTGTCAGCTACCTTAGGGTTCACCCAGCCACATTATATGAGATTAGTGATAAGTTTGTCCTGTATTCAGTTGGGAGGATCACCTCTTTGTCCATCACCCATCAATATACAAGATGCCCCCCTACAGGAGCCTCTAGGGTTGATTTGGTGTCAGCTGGGATGTAGGGTTCCTCTATCCTTCCGTAACCTCAAAGGACCTAGTCAGTCTAACTGGTCTTTTGTGGATAGTGGGTAACAGTTCTGAAAAGGCACCTTAAAGGTAGCATGTTGTATAAATCTAGTTTGTAGTGATCGATGTTGGTCAGACAGTATATTCCCAAAACCCCTTGCTACTGGGGGATGAAAAAAACACAGAAGTAACACTCTAATACCCCCATTCACTGTCTTTTTAGCACCAATCATATTTAACAGGGATTGGATTCTGCTAGGTGACTTGAAGTTCAAAATTATACAGTCCCCATGTGAAGCTTTTGGCGTAGAACTCATCCACGCCATCCTTTGGGTACTGAGAATTTCCTCACAGAGGACCTGTGGCCAGCCAGACTGTTTCCGTAACCAATGTGCAACTTTATTTAGTAATGAATTATACAACTCACTTGTTCCTCTAGGTAACCGAGGAACATTCTCTAGGATAATAATGTAGGGGATACACCCCAGAGGAATGCTAGGTCATATATCAAAGGTGTCAATAAGCTAACACACAGAGCCAGCTTCCTCAGATCCACTGCCACGGTCTCCTACCCCTTCCTCATCACCCACATGGTATCCACTACTTGGGCGTTGGAAAAGTCCCATAGGGGGTTCATTAAATAAAGGTGGACCTCTTCCTTTACTTGTTGTTTGGTGGATCACTGATTCATCTGCATTCCCTCTCTGGCGTGCTCTCTGGGTGTCAGGGATTCCACCTGGCTCATGGGTCCTGCCACAACCTCCCTCCCTAGGCTTAGTAAAGGGATCTCTGTTGTCGTGGCTAAACTCAAATCGTTTAATCCTAGCCACTATTGAGTTGAGACGCTTTATTAGAGACTGCCATTTTAAGTCAAGGATGCTACACAATTTTTCTTCCATCTGTACAAACATCTCCCCCTGAGGCTGCCCTCATCCCTGCCCCTTCTGATTACCTGTCCCCTCTTTTTTAGAATAGATGGAGCGTGGGCTACCCCCTTCTTTATTAGAAGGAATAGAGCGTTGGGCTGCCAACTGGATACTACCACAACTTAAGCGTTTATTATTCCTTTCGGGATCTGGTTGTGTCCTCTTCTCTTTTGTTACTAGTTCATCACCTGCATTATTTGTGGGAACTAAATCCAGGGCTCCAAACTCAAGGGGATCATACTCCTGCCTCTGAGCCTGATCTGGCTCGTCTACGTCCCCCTGAATCCCAACTGCCACAGGATCATTACAGGGCATCACCTCACTACTACCTCCCCTCCCATCAGCTCTTCATCATTAGAAGCTCCTATTAATGAGGACCCCAGGACCACCAGGGGCGGGGAACATAGGGTGGATACAGAAAGCCCACGGTCTGCCAGCTTAATTTCCTTATCGATTATCCCCACAGCCCTTACAATAAATGTGACCATACTTGACTTGCAGCTACCTACTTGACCTACAGAGTTCGTAGGCCCGGGGCGGCCTTGCTAGTTTTCTTATGACAAGATGCTCTAAGCATGCTGCAAGATTAAAGTAAGAGGCCCCAGCAAGCACCAACCAGAGGCTAAATCACTTATCTCCTAGCAAACTTCCCACTGCTCATGAGATTGCAAATAAGAATCGAATAAGTGAGCCCAGCCACTTCTGTGGCCCCCAACTGCCGGAAGGGGAGATCATTCAGTGCACCTCCGGTCACTGCAGGAGGCGTTATGCAGCTTCCCCCCCACCTGGATTGCTGTGGGATATATTGCGGACCCCCTGTCGATTTGCCAAGTTCTTAATGATGGATGTTAAAGGAGTGGCCCAGCCCAGCCTTCTTCTGGCTCTGACGGGCATGGATGGGCCTGCCCTAGGCCCGGGCTTTGCCCGGGCACATCCCACGCTGGGTTGTCCCCCTGGCACTTTATTGCACTGCTGGCAGCGTGATTAGGGGCAGCTGGTGACGTGAGATGGCCGCCTCCTGGGGCCTAGAGCAGTCTGGGACTCGTAGTGCCCCTTCCAATATTCAGCAGGTCCCGAGCTGTGTTGTCCCCTTGGCGCTTTATAGCGCTGCTGGTGAGGTGATTAGGGGCAGCTGGTGCAGTGAGATGGCCACCTCCTGGGGCCTAGAGCAGTCTGGGACTCGTAGTCCCCCTTCCAATGTTCAGCACGTCCTGCGCTGCGTTGTCCCTCTGGTGCTTTATAGCGCTGCTGGCAAGGTGTTTAGGGGCAGCTGGTGCAGTGAGATGGCTGCCTCCTGGGGCCTAGAGCAGCCTGGGACTCGTAGTCCCCCTTCCAATGTTCAGCACGTCTCACGCTGCATTGTCCCCCTGGCGCTTTATTACACTTCTGGCTAGGTGATTAGGGGCAGCTGGTGCAGTGAGATGGCTGCTTCCTGGGGCTAGGACTCGTAGTCCCCCTTCCATTGTTCAGCACGCCTGTTTACTATATATGGGACATTAACCACCAGCAAATATTCTGATTTTTTGTTTTTCAAAATTTATGAACAGTTTTTTAAAGATACAGGCACAGGCCCTAATTACAACATTGGCGGTAAAAGCCGCTTACCGCCGTGCAGAAGACCCCCAACACACCACCGCAGCCGTGGAATTCCACCACAGCCATTATGACCCACAGCTCGGAATCCACCAAAATTGAGACACCCACACAAGTCCGCCACACCAAAGGTCAGTGATAAACTGGCGAAAACAAAACCTCCACTGTCACGCCAACAGAAATACGCCCACACTATCACGACCCACGAATCCACGCAGCGGTCTTTCAACCGCGGTATTCTATTGGCGATACACACCGCCGCATTCAAAATACACACACTCTTACAAAACACATCCACATTGGACAATTCCAAATACACACACCTGATACACATACACACACCACTCCCACACACCCAATACAATATAAAACACACCCCCACATCACCCACAAACCCCTACAACCACAATTGCAACAGAAGGCCAGAGAGTGACACTACAATCTACAACCAAGCATCCACAGGCACCCAACACCATCACCCACATAACATCCACGCACCCCACACAACACACCACTAATTATCATCCCACATATCACAACACACATCACCCCACACCACCCCATGGCACGGCAAAGACACCCCAGGTTCTTTGAGGAGGAGCTCAGGGTCATGGTGGAGGAAATCATCCGGGTAGAGCCACAGCTATTCAGATCACAGGTGCAGCACA
This sequence comes from Pleurodeles waltl, assembly GCF_031143425.1. Classification (NCBI taxonomy): domain Eukaryota; kingdom Metazoa; phylum Chordata; class Amphibia; order Caudata; family Salamandridae; genus Pleurodeles; species Pleurodeles waltl. The sequence continues at coordinate 922,512,092 of NC_090447.1, forward strand.
CCTCCATAGCTAGGAAGATGGAGCTATGGCGCAGAATAGTGGACAGGGTCAACGCAGTGGGACAGCACCCAAGAAATAGGGATGACATCAGGAAGAGGTGGAACGACCTACGGGGAAGGTGCGTTCTGTGGTCTCTAGAAACCACCTTGCGGTTCAGAGGACTGGCGGCGGACACCGCCTCCTCCCCCACAACTAACAACATGGGAGGAGCAAGTCTTGGCGATTCTGCATCCTGAGGGCCTTGAAGGAGTAGCTGGGGGAATGGACTCTGGCAAGTCAAACCTTAACTACTACATCCCCCACCCTACCTGCATGCCATCACATACCCCCACCCTCGCCCTCACCCCATCACTCCTACTCCTCACCAATGTCCCAATATCACAAACCACACATCCCAACACCAAGCCCTGCATGCAACAACAAAGCATGGACACCCATCACCAATGCATGGCCACGGCACATACCCATACACCCCTCTAAACCATCATCACACAAGGTCCCACAAAGGAATGCAAGCACTGGGGTACACGGTCACCCACCCATTGCACACCATGGTCCACCCAGATGCAATAATCATGCTTTTACACCCCTGCAGGACCCCTACCCAACGTCACCTCAGAGGAGGGTCCACACATGTCCACGCCATCAACAGAAGAGGGGCCCACAATGATGACAGCAGCTCCGTCCAACTGGATCTAGATGACCAGCCTGGCCCATCTGGGACCTCGGGACAGTCGGCTCCCCTGACACAGTCACAGGCCACCACAGAGCTTCCCCCCTCTGGAAACACCAGCACAGCACCCACCCAGGGGCCCATACCTCTGCCCCCAGGACATGTCAAGCAGCAATGTGTCCACCACTACAGGGAACCAAGGCTAACCCACCACCCCAACAACAACATGGCCCTGGGGGCAGAGGCAGTGGGCACACCGTTCAGGGGACACAGGCCCAGGGAAACAGGGGAACTGGTAGGGCTGCTGTGCGACAGGGGGAGGACAGGCCCAGGGAACCCACTCTCCACGAGGCCCTCTCCAACATCATGGGAGCATACCATCATTCCCAGGTGACGATGGCAACGGTACTGGCCATGTTTCAGGAGACCCAGCGGCTACAGGAGGAACAGTATTTGGGCTTCAGGGAGGAACTCAGATCCATCAATTCCACCCTGGGCACCACCGTAGGGGTGCTGAAGGAAGTCTTCAACACCAGGAGGGACACTGTGGCACAACAAGGGGCCCCTGACTCTAGCCTGGATGATGAACTGCCCACCACCTCTGCCGGCGGTAGTGGACAGGATGCACCGTCACAGGACCACCACCCCACCCCCTGCAGATGGAGAACCACCCCGCAAACAGTCCCTGAGATACAGGACAAAGACAGAGAACGATGCCAAGACCCCCCGCCAAGAAATGAGATCGCCCTGAATGTCATCCTTTTGTCCCACCTTGTAACCCTGTCCATCTTCAAACTGCCCCAGCTTCACTTCCTATGCCCCTTTGGGCAATGCACCTGTGAGACTAATAGACTGGCCTCTGCCATGGACATTCCTACACCATCACCCCTCACCATTTTACAGCACCCTCCAATATTGAGCACTTAAATAAATACCCTTAAAGCAGAAAACAATCTGGAGTCTGCCTGTGATTTCAAAATAGTGTATTAGCAATTACAGTGACAAAATGCTCTTTCAATTGTAATTTCAAAATACCTATGTCACACAGCTCTAGTCCATGAGGAAACAAAGCAGATGTCACACAGTGGGACCCACATCTGTGAAATTGTAAGGGAGAGTGACAACTCATTGACCATAAACTGGGTGAAAAGGACAGACAGTAGAGAGGTAGTAATGTTAAAGTACATGTAGTAGGCAGTTTTTTCTTCTTACATGTGTCGCACTGGAAGTATTGCAGGATCACCGAGTTCCTGTTGTCGATGTCCTCTTCTTCTGCTTCCTCATCTTCACTGTCCACAGGCTCCACAGCTGCCACAGCACCTCCATCTGGGCCATCCTCCTGCAGAAAAGCCACCTGTTGTCGCAAAGCTAAGTTGTGAAGCATACAGCAGGCCACGATGATCTGACACACCTTCTTTGGTAAGTAGAATAGGGAACCACCTGTCATATGGAGGCACCTGAACCTGGCCTTCAGGAAGCCGAAGGTCTGCTCTATAATCCTCCTAGTTCGCCCATGGGCCTCATTGTAGCGTTCCTCTGCCCTTGTCCTGGGATACCTCACTGGGGTCAGTGGCCATGACAGGTTGGGGTAACCAGAGTCACCTGCAAATGGCGAGGGACAACTGTTAGACACACACTAACCTGTAGGGATATCCCGAGACCCAGACAACTATTCCCACTGACTTGCTTCCAGGTGCTCACCTAATAGCCACACACAGTGCCTCTGGAGTTGCCCCACCACATAAGGGATGCTGCTATTCCGCAGGATGTAAGCGTCATGCACTGAGCCAGGGAATTTGGCATTAACATGGGAGATGTACTGGTCTGCTAAACACACCATCTGCACATTCATTGAATGATAACTCTTCCGGTTTCTGTACACCTGTTCACTCCTGCGTGGGGGGACCAAGGCCACATGTGTCGCATCAATGGCACCTATGATGTTGGGGATATGTCCCAGGGCATAGAAGTCACCTTTCGCAGTAGGCGAATCCTCCACCTGAGGGAAAACGATGTAGCTCCACATGTGTTTCAGCAGGGCAGACAACACTCTGGACAACACGTTGGAAAACATAGGCTGAGACATCCCTGAAGCTATGGACACTGTATTTTGAAATGACTCACTTGCAAGGAAATGGAGTACTGACAGCACCTGCACTTGAGGGGGGATTCCTGTGGGATGGCGGATAGCTGACATCAGGTGTGGCTCCAACTGGGCACACAGTTTCGGTCGGGAAGGCTACATCTGGGGCGGTGGTGTCGAGCAGGTGGAGAGGACTGGAAGCAGTCTGTGTTGTGTCCAGGGTTGAGGGTGTTGAGGTCGCTGGCCGTGTAGCGACGTCTGGAGGTGCGGGGATCCTGAGGACCAGGGGGGGACGGGTGCAGACGGGCTTGCCTCTGGTGGGCCTCTGGTGTGCCTCTCAGCGACCACCATTAAGAAGGGAGGAGGGAGGGAAGAGCAGCTGGGAGGCAGCAGGGAGAGACGAATGAGGGCGCGAGGGGGGCGGGGCCACAGGGACATAGTGGCAGGGGAACGGTGAGCGGCTCAGAGAGAGCCGGAGCGGGGGAGCAAACAAGGAGCAAAAACAGGCACAAAGCCAGGAAAGGCCAAAAGTGGAACAAAACAGATGGCAAACGGCACAATAAAAACAAGGCAATGAAACAAAGCACAAAAAACAAAAGGTACAAATGCAGAAGTCTAGCAACGCATACCAGAAGCCCACTAGACACCACGGATGAGGCGCAGGTGGGTGCCTGCGGGTGGAGGTGGGCCTCGAACACGCGAACAGCAGTGTGGGCGGGGGTCAGGGACACGGATACAGCTAGGTGGTGTTGCGATAATGGGGGAGCGAGCTCCTGACCAAAGGTAGGTCAGAGGTCGCTCATCCTCGACGCGCAGTGACCGCCATTAAGAAGGGAGGAGGGAGGGAGGAGCAGCTGAGAGGTGGGAGGGAGAGGCGAATGGGGGCGGGGCCACAGGGACGCAGCGGCAGGGGAACAGTGAACGGCTCAGAGCGGGGGAGCGCACAAGGGGCAAAAACAGGCGCAAAACCAGGAAAGGCACAAAAGTGGAACAAAACAGATGGAAAACAGCACAATAAAAACAAGGCAATGAAACAAAGCACAAAAACAAAAGGTACAAATGCAGAAGTCTAGCAACGCTTACTAGAAGCCCACTAGACACCAGGGAGCATGCTGTATGGGCAATGCCTGTGTGGAGTGGTGCGGATGAAAGATAGGGTTGGGGTGACGCATGATGCGTGCATGAAACGACAGAGAGTGCATGTGCCACATGGCAAGGATAGGGATGCAGGCCAATGACTGTGACGGTGCAGTTGGTAATAACTTCTCTTTTTCCCCTGTACAATTCATGTAGGTCAGCGCCCACCAGAAGAAGGATATTTGGCTTGCCATCATCAAGGACGTCTGGACCCTGGGGGTCTATCACAGACGGAGCACCCACTGTTGTAAGAGATGGAAGGACATTCGCCGCTGGAGCAAGAAGAAGGCGGAGGCCCAGCTGGGGATGGCCTCCCAACGTCGGAAGGGTGCCCGTCGCACCATGACCCCCCTGATGTTCAGGATCCTGGCGGTGGCGTACCCGGAGTTGGATGGGTGCTTGAAGGCATCCCAGCAGCAACAAGGGGGTGAGTACACACTCATTCTGCTGATTCAGCGCGCAGTGGAGGTGTCTGGGTGGGGGAGGTGGGCTGTGTGTTTCCCTAGGCCAGGGTGAATGTGCTAGTTAAGCCCCCTTTTTCAGGCAGAGCCTGTGGCACCCCACCCCACCTGGGTACAGTGCCAACTACACCTAGTCAGGCTCCTGTGACATCCATGTGTGCAGATATTGGCCATAGCCTTGTAGGCCATGTTCCACGGATTGTATTGTGGACCTCAAGTGTGCATCGTAGTGCAGGGGGCTTCTGTGTCTGTCGTGTCTGACAACGGTAGCGGTAATGCATGCACTGAACATGTCTTTCTTCTGTCTTCCCTCCCCCTTTTTGTGGCCTCCCTGAACATGTGTGCATTAGCATCATCAGGCGGAGGAGCAGTGGCACCGGAGCAGGAGGGAGCTGCATCCCACATGGCCCTGGAGGACGAGACAACAGAGTCTGAAGCCACCAGTGGGACGGAGGGCGAGGGGAGCTCCACGGCGGGGACAGGAGCTGACACCAGTGATACGGACTCTTCCTCTGATGGGAGCTCCCTTGTGGTGGCGGCCCCATCTGTGTCCCCGCATCTACAGGTACAGCCACCACCCCCCTCCAGCATGCCCTCCCAGCAGCCCCTCAGCCTTTGCCCTGTGCCCACTCACCCAGGAGAGTGAGCATCTCCTTCGCCCCAGGCACCTCAGGCCCTGCCCCAGTCACCCCTGCTGCCCTCAGTGAGGAGGCCATTGACCTCCTCAGGTCCCTCACTGTTGGGCAGTCTACCATTTTGAATGCCATCCAGGGTGTAGAGAGGCAGTTGTAACAAACCAATGCATTCCTGGAGGGCATTTATTCTGGTCAGGCAGCACTTCAGCAAGCTTTTCAGACTCTGGCCTCAGCACTGATGGCAGCCATTGTCCCTGGCTCTAGCCTCCCCCCTCCAACTTCCTCCACCCAGACCCAATCCTCTGTACCTCAGCCTACCCCAAGCACACCATGAGACCAGCATGCACACACCTCAACACACAAAGGAAGCTCAGGCAAACATAAGCACCACACATCTCACAGGCACTCACGCAAGCATCACACACATGCAGACATAGCAAAATCCACTGCCTCCACTGTGTCCCCCTCCTCCTCGTCTCCCTCCTCCCTCCCAGTCTCGTCTCCACTCACACCTGCATGCACTACTTCTACAGCCACTACTTCCATCACCAGCACACCCACACCACACCCCGCTCACGTGCAGTCACCACCCCCACTACAATTCACACATCCCCTGTGTCCTCTCCCAGTGTGTCTGTGACACCACTTCCCAAGGTACACAAACGCAGCCACACACCCACCCAACAGCCATCCACCTCACGACATCCTCCAGCGCATGCACCTTCACCCAAAGTCACCAAACGGACACCTCCTACAACCACAACCTCTTCCTCCACTCCCAAACCCCCTCCAGCTACCCATCCCAGTGTTCCTATGAAACATTTCCTGTCCACCCTTGACCTCTTTCCCTCACCTCCCCCACCCGTCAGTCTCCTAGGGCCCGACTCTCCAGGTCCCAACCTAGCACCTTAGCCACAACAGCGGCGGGACCAGTGGTGCCAGTAGTATCCGGATTCTGGAGTGCACCAGGCAGCAGGGCAGCCAGTGTGGCAAGGAGCCACAGCACGGACAGTCCCCCAACTGTCAAGCATCAAAAGTTGGCCAGTGCCCGGCGGGAGAGGGGGAAGACAACAGCCACCAAAGCCGCTCCCAGGGGTACAGGTGGGAGTGTGGAGTCAGCTGCGACACCTTCCTAGGTGGGGAAGGGACACAAGAAACCCGGCAAATCAGGGAAGAGCAGTACGGCAGAGAAGACCGCCATCAGCCCGCTTCCCAGAATCTGGGCAGCAGCAGCCCTGCTGGCCCAGACAGGACTGCCAGCACCAGCCCCGCTGGCCCAGACAGGACCGCCAGCACCAGCCCCGCAGGCCCAGACAGGTCCGCCAGCAGCAGCCCCGCTGTCCAGGAGGTGATCGCCAGCACCAGCGCCGCTGGCCCAGACAGGACCACCAGCACCAGCCCCACTGGCCCAGACAGGACCGCCAGAAGCAGCCCCGCAGGCCCAGACAGGACCACTAGCACCAGCCCTGCTGGCCCAGACAGGACTGCCAGCAGCAGCTCCTCAGGCCCAGACAGGACCGCCAGCACCAGCCCGGCTGGCCCAGACAGGACCGCCAGCAGCAGCCCCGCTGGCCCAGACAGGACCGCCAGCAGCAGCCCCGCAGGCACAGACAGGACCGCCGGCAGCTGAGTCGCTGCCAAGGACACCGCCGCCACCAGCACCACTGCCAAGGACACCGCCGCCACAAGCACCGCTGCCAAGGACACCGCCACCACCAGCACCGCTGGACAGGACACCGCCGCCACAAGCACCGCTGCCAAGGACACCTCCGCCACCAGCACCTCTGAACAGGACACTGCCGCAACAAGCACCGGTGAACAGGACACCGCAGCCACAAGCACCGCTGCCAAGGACACTGCTGCCACCAGCACCACTGGCCCATGAGCACCAAGAGCACTGAAGCTACTGAGTCCGCCACGAGCAGGATGAAGCACTCTGGGCACAAAGCCCCCTCCAGAACCAGTGGAGATTTAGATCCACTACCTCTATCCTTGGCAGGATGAACCACTCTGGGCACAAAGCCCCCTCCAGAACCAGTGGAGATTTACATCCACTACCTCTGTCCTTGGCAGGATGAAGTACTCTGGGCACAAAGCCCCCTCCAGAACCAGTTGAGAAAGGCATCCACTACCTCTGTCCCTGGCAGGATGAAGCACTCTGGACACAAAGCCCCCTCCAGAACAAGTGGAGATTTACATCCACTACCTCTGTCCTTGGCAGGGTGAAGCACTCTAGGCACAATGCCCCCTCCAGAACCAATGGAGACTGTTATCCACTTGAGAGACTGTGGCTTTGCACTCCCCAGGATAAAGCAGTGGGCAAACCACCCCCTGGAGAGACTTGAGAGACTGTGGCTTTGCACTCCCCAGGATTGAACAGTGGGCAAACCACCCACTGTAGAGACTTGTGAGACTGTGGCTTTGCACTCCCCAGGATTGAACAGTGGGCAAACCACCCGCTGTAGAGACTTGTGAGACTGTGGCTTTGCACTCCCCCAGGATTGTACAGTGGACAAACCACCCACTGGAGAGACTTGCGAGACCGTGGCTTTGCACTCCCCAGGATTGAACAGTGGGCAAACCACCCACTGGAGAGACTTGTGAGACTGTGGCTTTGCACTCCCCAGGATTGAACAGTGGGCAAACCACGTACTGGAGAGACTTGTGAGACTGTGGCTTTGCACTCCCCAGGATTGAACAGTGGGCATGTGGCCCCCTCGTGTATTTGGTATTGTGCGCTCAATCGGCTGAGGTGCCCCCCCTTTCCCTTCCCCCTGAGGTGCCTGTTTTATTTCTATCTGATGCCCCTGCAATGTTCTCTCCCTCATGTTCGGGTATCTTGTGCTGGCCTCGCCCATGCAGTGTGGGCCCAGTGTTCCACTGACTTAAATGGTGCAATACCTGGACTTCTATTCTTGGTGTATATATTTGTTTATAGTGTATATATATATTTGCATACTGGATTTTAATAGATTACAATGGTTACACTCATTGTCTTTTGTCTTTGCATTCTTCCGGGGGCGGGTGTAACTGTAATGTATCATGCTGTATTAGTGTGTGTGTTGTCGTGGGTGAGGGTGGGGGTGGGGATGTTGCGTTTTGCCTGTGTGTGTCCCTGTTTTTTTTCCCTCCCCTATGACATAGGTGCACTACACACCGTGGACTTTGCCACTGGCATTCGTGCTCCAAGTAGAGGAGCAAGAAGATAAAGGGTAGAAAAATGTGAAGCTCTGGTTCCATGGCGTCCTGGTTCCTCGTGGGGTGTGTAGAGGTGAGCATTTTCCCTTTGACGTCCAGTTTCCGCGGTGTTTTTGTTTGCGCTGAACCCGCCCCGGAAAAGGTGGCGGATTGGTAGGTTGTGATACTGTGGGCGGTGCATTGTCTCCTGCCTGTCTGTTGGTGGTGACCGCTGCGCTGTTTGTTTGTACCACCGTGGCTGTCGGAGTGTTAAAGTGGCTGTCTTTGTTGGCGGTTTCCGCCACGGTCGTGATTCCATTTTTTTTCCCGCCGGCCTGTTGGCGGTCTTACCGCCGCTTTTACACCGACCGCCAGGGTTGTAATGACCACCACAATGTGTTAAGTTATATAATGAGTATTTATGAAGCGTAGTATCACCCAGTAGGGTATTCTGGCACTGAAGCAGGTGTAAGTCTGACTTGGCCTAGGGCTGTGGATGGAAGTCTATTTGAAGAGCCACGGCTTCAGTGGAATTCAAGAACAGAAGAGGTTGCTTTGATGTGAAACAGCATATCTTTCTTGGTTTTAGGATTAATGTAGGAGAAAGCCAGACATCCAGCTCTCATTCTGCATATGCATTCAGTGTGTACAAGTAGGACAAAGCGTAGGTGCCTGATGGGTTTGTAAAATGAGAACTTGTGGTTTTGTGAGGACATGATGCAGTGTGATGTGCATGTGGCTTGGAAGGTTGATTTTGATGCTGACTGCCAAATTCTGAATGGTTTAGAGTCACCTAGGAGTTGCTTGCTGATACCAACGTAAAGGTGTTCCCATAGTCCAGTTTGCTTTGACAAGGGCCTGGGTGATTTTTTCATTGGTGTTGGGTGGGAGCCATTTGCAGATTTTCTACAGTATGTTCAGCGCAGGAAGCAAGAAGTTGTGATGACGTTAACTTGGGTGGTCATCCTGAGTTGACTATTAATGATAATTCCAAGGTTGTTGGCGTGGGTGGTGGCTTTGTGTGTTTCTCCAAGATCAGCCGGCCACCAAGTGGAGTCCCACAGTAATGAGTTCTTCATGAAAATCATGACTTTTTTCTAGTCATTGTTCAGTTTGAGACAAATGGTTTTCATCCAGTTGATACATATTATTATGCAGGCAGTGAACTTGGTCCAGGTGTTGAGAATTTGGTCCCGGGGGAGAGCATTTATTTTAAACTCCACTTCTATTTCTATATTTCACTTTTATGGCTTTTTTCCACATTTTGTTATTTTTATTTTTGTTTTAATTCTACACCTATCGTCACCTACAAAACACACTTCTTTTCAGAGGCACCAGAAGTGCTGCAAAAACTTGTTCAATTGTGCATGTAGTTGTACTTCTACTTCTGTTTGCACTAAAACATATTTCTAAAGGTATCTACTTCTTACTTCACTTCTTCAGTGTCTGATGGATTGTTAATCACTTCTTATTTTGCTTCTTCCTTCTTTATAGGTACTTCTTATTTTGTGCCTCTCTCTATCCATTCCCTTTCTCTCTCTCTCTCTATCTGTCCCTGTGACTTTGTATTGATCTCTGTGTTTCACTCTTTCTGTCATACTGAATTCTACAGTGTGCTCTTTTCTCTCTATCTGTCTCTGTAATTATATTGAATATGCGTGTGTATGAGTCATAGTTGTGGGTGAATATGGGTTCCTAATCATCTTTGTGTGTGAGCTGCATCCTTGTGTTAGTAAGTGTATGGTGTAAATAGTTGTGTACTAATGTGTGCGACTCTGAATCTGTATGCATGAGTCTGTGTCTATGTGCTCATAAGTGTGTACTCAAGTCAATTATTGTTTGCAAATCTGTGTCCCTCTGTGCTGCTCTTTGTGAAAGTCTGGGTTTATGTTCACCCAAGTGTGTCTGATTCAGTGTTTGTGAGCCAACGTGTGTCACTTTGTGCATCTGGGTGTGTGTGTATGCATCAGTTGTGAGACATGGTAGGAGGGATACAGACAGAGAGAGTATTAAAGAGGCAATGATGTAGGCTCTAAGAGAGAAAGGTGCACCCCAGACTCAAAGTTTAGTCAAGAAGTATCTTTTGATAGCAGTTAATCATGCCACTAGGTAACTAGAGGCAGTATCGCTATTAAGCACAAATGCTAGGGTAGTAGCTAGGATACTAGTAGGAGTATGTGACGTATACCATAAATGGTAGAGCAGATGGTATCTGTAGTGAATGATCTTTGGACACAGGTGACACATAGAAGAAAACAAGATATTCCATATGAATCAACTTAAGCCATACCAAACATCATGGCAATGATAAAGGAGGTTGAGTAAGATAGGAAACCACTTTCTGGCCTGTTGCACAGTAATGAGAGAGATGATTCTGTGGAATAGGTACAACGTACGACAGAACTGGCTCATGAGTAACAAAGCAAGCGTAGAGAGCTCTTAAGATGATTTTGACAACTCCTACTGTTGATGTTATGACTGATGCTTATCTGTCAGTACAGTCCAGGAGTGCATCAGAGCAGAGCTTACTCATATGTTGGACTTGGGAGATTTAATCTACTTTGTATATTATTAGTTCCCTTGGATATAGGTGGCATGTTTCCATACTTGCTCTTGGTTTACCTAGTCCATGAAATTGTTTGTATGCATAGAGTTTGCCTTTTTTCTATTCTAGGGCTCTCTGCTGCTATTACTAGTTATCTGTGGCCTGTTTCCTTATAGTAACTGTGTAGCATGACTTTGTTAGTCTCTTGCAAGCATTGTACTTTGGTCCTCAGTGGCATCAGGGCCTCTGTTTTTCCCTCTGTGTCTGCACTGGGATGGCTGGTTTAATCACATTAGTGGCGGGTGTATGTTAGAGTATGGAGGCTATGTTACTAACACTGCAAGTGTTTCCAGCAGCCTTGACATTCAGAGGAATGCTACTTCACCAAGCCATGCCATAATTCTGTTTAGGGGTCTCTATAACACTTAAATGGTGGTTTGGTTGTAAAAGAGTCTAGTCATAGGCTTCTTGGTTGCTTGTTTTGGTCAGTAAAATATTGGCAAATAAGATTGTGTGGGCTTCTTTGTCTCGGCGATCACATTGAAATGACAACCTACCTTTTGTCAGGCCCTGTTAAGCTGTGCTCTCTGTGGTAACATAATGACATCCTTGCTCCAATCTGCAAATCATCGTCTCTAAATAATGTAACCTAACCACACCCACATAAACAAAGAATGATACCTAAACCACCTTCCATATGTGGGTCCCGTCAGAAGGTAGAGTGGTGACTTAACATCTTTCACAATCCATCTCTTCACTGTTTTGCTCTTCCTGATCTAGTTCACAGGTCCTACTCATTGCAGTAGCATGTGAATATCTATTGATTCAACTGTTTGCCACCTTAAACACCCCCCCAAAGCTAGGTTATTTCAGACAGCTAAATACAAAAAGAGTGCCAAAGTTGTAAGATTTAATACCCAATATTATTGTGCAGCCACATGTAGAAGTTGACCACTAGGACTTAGTAGTTAAAACATGTTTTCTTCTTCACAGGGTGAAGACCGTATAAATGAGAAAACCTTGACTATGTCTGTGATGGAGGCAAAGAAGGAAATTAACAATCATGTTGTCCTACAGGCAAGACTGTCTGTTGCCAAAGAAATGTTACTGAGGTAGGTCTGTGACTAGAAAATATACAAAAATTATTGAAAATACGGGAAGGCAACACAGCATCTTGGTATACTTTTTAGGCATCTTAATCGAGCTCTTACTCATTTAACATGGTTACTATAGGGACAGGGTATAAACACACATTTTGTTTCCTCCTAGGTGGAACAGGAACATTGGCAACTATCATTGACACATATTTATTCAAGCTGTGCAGCTCCTTGAGGTACTTTTTGCTGGCATGAGACCCATAGCAACCACGTACATAGTTGGTTCAAGCAAGCTAAACCTATTTCTCCTTCTTCATGCTTCTTCATGATGGGTAGAGAAGTCTTGCAGAGGGACCGGTTATAGGCAGATTCTCGTTCACTTTTCCTTTTAGGCGGACCAAGATCTTCAACATTTGTCAATTACACATGTTTAAGCTAGGGATGAGTTTTAGTTTGTTTGTAGTTTGCCTTCAGCAAATGCCCTCACTGTGGTGAGTTAGTTGGCATGATCCACCCAGCGTCACTGTGTACAGTTGGTGCAAAGAAAACTGGTTCTTGATTTGCTTCTCCTGATTGCACCAAAAATGTTCACTACAGAGGCATTTTGTGGACACTGTGTTCTTCTAGGTCATCCAGGAATTTACATAGTCAACATATACATGTTTAACACACTGTTAGGTCGTGGGTTCATTGTTTGTAGTTTGCCTTTAGCCTCATTGAGGTGTGATTGTTAGCTTGAGATCCATAGCACCACTTTCCACCATTCCATCCCAACAAACTCTGTCTTGTTTTGTTTCTCCTGTATGGACGAAGCATGTTAGTTATAGAGACATGTTGTAGGCACAAACTCTCTCTCTCTCTCATTTTCTTCTAGGTGGACAAGAAAGCTCAGAAGGTGGCAACTACACTTATTTAAACTATTGACAGTTAGTAGAATAATAATTCATGAACTGCCCTCCAATATGCTCCGTGAGACAGTGATGTAATACTTTAGTTTCAGAGGTCATGTTGTAGGCACAAACTCTCTCTCTCATTTTCTTCTAGGTGGACAAGAAACCCCAGAAGGTGTCAACTACACTTATTTAAACTATGGACAGTTAGTAGAATACTAATTTATAGTTTTCCCTCCAATATGCTCCTTGAGACAGTGATGTAATGCTTTAGTTTTAGAGGAGGCTGTAACTCAGATAATTACCAATCCCTATTTATCCTCTTATTCCTTCTCCCCTCTACAAACCTTGAACCAATATACCTGCTGTTTAAATTGCCTAATCTCTTTGGTAGTATAATTTTCAGTGGACTGAAAAACATTACCCTAAATTTAAAGACGTTTGCATTTCACGTTGTATCAGTCTCTTACAAACTGAAACTCATTATTTAAGGGTACACCTAATTGGTTTCCGGTTCATCATTCACACACAACCTCTAGAGAAAGTAATGAGTATGAGTTTGTGTCCCTTCTATATGTGCACTGGTGCAGTGAGGACAGTTGATGGGAGGATTGAACCAGCCAACATGTGAAGCTGAATAACACTAACTCACTGTTGATAACAACAATCATTTTAAATTGTGACCATTCAAAGTGTGAGCTCATTATTATCAAAAGGTAAGCTTGATCCAAATTATCCAGCTCTTTCTGTTCAAAAAGTAAAAACAGATACTCTTGACAGTTGATATTTCTCCAAAGCATCAACACAGCCATTTTTTATTAATTGGAGAAAGTAACAGTGGGGTCCTCCCACAGGGTACATGATGCGGCAATAAATAATACATAGTGCACAGTTGCAGCACATCTCAGAAGACAGACAATTGTATGTTTACATGACTAAAGTCTGTAGGTGCCTGTGGTGACCATGGGAAGAAGGGAACCATGTAAACAGCAGGGTATGCAGGTCTTGGAGTGTGTGTAGTACAACATCAGAGTGTAAGTCAAACATAGGCTGGGGAGAGCATCGTGGGAACCATGGGACAGGACAACATGGTGACTGGTCAACAGCACCACATGACTCAGAACTTGGCTACTCACATTTTCAGCTAGCAGAGGGACCGTTGCACAAGGCTGATGAGCTTCCAGGATATTTCCATATGAGTGTAACCCAGACAGAGCCAAAATAACATTAGTATGACCTCTTCTTGGCGATGAGTGTCGTTTTTGCCCGCAAGATTAAGAATGTAAGTGTCCCGGTTCCCCCATTTTACGTCTCTCTTTTAGAGCTTAGTTTTTGAAGTTGGCTGGCCTCTGTGTGCACCTATTGAGGAATGTATGTAGCCATTGTCTCGCGTCTGGCACTGAAGTCACCTTCCATGTCATGGCTATCTGATATTTAAATAGAACAAAGGCAAGTTCTACGAATCTGTGTAGGTGCTTATCACCCTTGGCTTTGGGACAAAATCCCAAGAGACAGGACTCAGGAGTGGGCAGCAAGTCATGGTCTGCTAATTCTGCTGAGGTGGTCATGACCTCTGTCCAAACTACTCAAAGTAGCAGGCATTCCCACATCATATAATACAACTGGCTTTTTCTAGCTGACAGCCTAGGCACACAGACACCAAAGTGAGGAACGTGAGCTTAATGCAGTGGGGAGATAAGTAAATTTGACCTATGCAGTTACATTTTGTGAACCAAATTGGGGGTTCCTGGACAACTCCTTCACCTGCTTTAGAGCATGTACCCATGCTTTGCCAGTGGTTGTAGAAGAGCATTGTTTGACCCGGATAGTACTGCCCTGGAATCCCCCATCTTTCCGGTGAGTAGTGCTTGTATAGTGAGGAGATAGCACAGTCCACATTGCCATGCATAAGTAGAACATGTAAAACAGATGATAAAGGTGGTTCTACCGCACCTGCCCCCGGGTATTCCTCATAATCTGTTGAGTAGTGTGGTACATCCGAAAGTGGCCAGCCCCCACATTATAGGTATCCATGACATCAAGGAATTACATAAGAATCTTGCTGAAGAGGTTCCAACTTGGTCAATCCATGTGGCCTGCAATGGTGCCAGGCTGTGCCTTCTAGTTAAGATGTGAAAACCTGGGAATATGTATTTCTTTCCATGCACAAAGTGGTGCCAGCATAGTCATGCCACTGTCATCTGGCCTAATCCCTGTTAGGGTCTAAAGTTCTGGTGCATCAAACAAGTGTAGATATTTGCCTCTTCTGCAGCATATCAAACGATCATCGGCCCAGGGCATGGGGCTGTAAACGGCACTAGCATTGGGCATTGAAGTTTTGCTGTGTGCAACACAGTTCAATGTTGGGCACATGCAGTCCCACCTTCCACTGAGGGTCTCTGTGCCTAAGCAGGAACCACTGGATGCCAGACCTAGTTGTAGTGCTACAAAGAAATATAGTAGTCTGGGCAGTATCAGCATTTTAGCAACTGTCATGTGCCCCAGTGGAGAAACAGGCAACAATTGCCAGATAGGGAGAGATCCCCAAATAGATTTCAATGTCTTGTCGAAATTACGTTCATTAAGGGCTACATTGGTGTGATAGACTTGAACGCCTAGATATTTGAAGGTATCACAGTACCCCTTGAGAAGGGTTCCAGGAAATAGCTTTTGTGACATTTTGGGGTTAGGAGAGAGGGGGAATAGGCAGGATTTGGGCCAGTTGATCTTAAGGTACGACACCTTCCCAAAGTCATCCAATAATCACCTCAAGATCAGAAGTGAGGTATCCACGCCACAGAGGAATACTAATGAGTTGACTGCATACAACAACATTATGTAGTGGGAGTACAGTTCTGAGTTCACCCCAATCCTGCATGTGCAGTTGGAGGTGACAGGCCAAGGGCTCCATTGCCGCTACGAAGAGTAGTGGCCAGAGTGAAGACCCCTCACAAGCATGGGTCCACCTCCGTGTATTGCTTGAGAGTTGCCTGAGGTGTTCTATCCCTGCTGTGTTAGTAGCCGCTTCACATTCCAAGGGATGTAGTTCCCTTTCTAGTGTGATGAGTTTGTTCTGTAGTTCATGATGGACTCCCCATGTGGCAGCCTTTCAGTGACCGTTCACAACAACCTAATGTGCATCCCCCTGAGGCGGTGGTGTTTTTGTTATGGTCTAAGTATTGGGTAATGCATGCTGAGATATCCACAGGTTATGGGTGGTCAAGCAACACTTCAGGTTGAAGCCATTAGGTGGGAATTCTCGGACATGATCTACCCATGGGATTACCACCTGTCAGGGGCAGTGGTCCAGCAACGTATTGCCCAGGTATACTGAACTAACAATCAGGGACCCCAGCCTATCAGTAGATAATATTAAGTCTAGTCCAAAATGGATGTTCTGGACTGGGAAGTAGAATGTGTATTTGCTGTCTGCCGGATTACCCATGTGCTACATGTTGTGTAATCGTTGGTGTGTCAGCCAGGCATGAAAATCTTGCGGTGTTTTGATGCATGTCACATTGTACAGTGGGGGTAATGAGCAGTTTCAAGTCCCTTTTAGTTTGAAAAATCGACCCTAATGATGACTTTGTGATTATTTACCATGTATGGGACCCACGGAGCAATCCATATGAGCACCCCTCAGGCAAACGCTGATGCAGACGTGCCGATTCTTTGCCCCTGCCACTTTGCACATATCTTGTGGAGTTCAGTAGCGATGAGATGTGTTTCTTGCAACAGTGTGATATGTGTGTGATGACACTTAAAATAGACATGAATGAGGTACCACTTAGCAGAAGTAGTTATGCCGCCACATTCCACATTATCACATTGTATTCTGATATGAGTCTGTTAATAGTGGAATAGTCAGTGTTGATGCACATAACAATACAGTCACATTTAAGAACAAAGTCACTTCACCACTTTTAGATTCCCCTGTTGTGAACTCTCCATCAACTCCTGCATGAAGATACGTGGTCAGGCAGGCTTTGAGACTTGTCCTGAGGTCACTGACTGACAGGTCACAGGTGGGGTGACCTGTAGGCAGCAGACACACGTGCAAACAGGAAACCACAATGGTCCCAGGAGAATGGCTCCAATAAAACACATATGGCCATACAGGTGCATACAATCCCAAAACCACCATAAAATTAGATGCCACATGTAGTTAGGAACATTTAACCAATCAGAACACAACATGCACAGCAACACACAATGACCACACACCACTCGGGCTGAACATATGGACACATACTCATTGGCCACATTGTGTCCACCCAAGGTTGAGGCCTACCTTGTTTTGTTATTAGGAACTTATTTATGACTTCATGAAAGTGACATTCTTAACCAAGAAAGGAATGTTTTAATGATTTGATTGCAGTCAGAGAAATGTTTAAAACTTCACTCCAAACTGATGTATATTGAGAGACAGTCCTCAGACCCTGGTTCTGAACTGCCCTCCTGGCCATAATGTTTACTTAAAGAACTGTTCCTGTTTTGCCAAATGCTTCTTGTTTTGCGTTTTTAAGGTAAATTCCCATTCGAGCACCAAGAATATCAGAACTGGTACCCATGTTGTGTTGTTGTGAGAGATGTCCCAGGCTTCATGTCAGCTCCTTGACTCTGCATCTTCCACATACCCCATGCCTCACTCTCAGTGCACAGCACCTTATACCACCACCCCCATATTAGCCAGAGGTGTATGTCCACATGGAGAGGTTCTATGAGAACAGGTAAAAAAACCAACAACAAAAACAGCAAAACAGATACCCCCCCACCCCCCAGAGCAGGTGACATATAAGTCCCTGGCCAGAAAACCTCCAACGCAAAACAGCTACAAAGGAAACAATTCAACATATGAAAAATGTCCACTTTGGAGTTTCTGTGAAGCATGGAAACAAATTGATCAGGACCAATTGTGTCCATGGCAGGAACCCATTTTTGAGATCCTAACATCCAGCCTCCATAGTGTACACTGGCTTACCTTAACAAAGTTCGCCTACATCTGGAGACCAAGACTGTGGACACCCGCACACAAGGCACATGTTTGCACTTATTACAAGTCATCAGCAGATCATGGGGTGATTTTCAGGCCACAGTGGCTATCAGCCATTGTTTATCTAGATATTCCCGTGTCTGAGCTGTACTCTGGGAGCTCCTCATCTCACAGCAGAGCAAAAGGATCCGTGCTGTGTTGTAATGCCTTCTTTACCACTCTGGCTTGTTCCTCCACTGTTTGATCTCAGGAAGGTCAGGCCCTGGTGTGTCCCCACCTATGTTGGCAGGGACACGGTGTCAGTCATTTACCGATTGTGGACTCTTCAGGAGAAGTGTGAACCAGGCCTTTGGTGTGTAGCCAGGCCTATACATCCTCCAGGATGGACCAGACATGGGAAATCTTGCCATCAACTACTGGTCGTTCTGCAGGAAATAGGAGGACATATTTGAAGTTCAAGTTCTGAAGACATTGTTTTACCCTAGCATATTTTCCATGGAGGTGTTGCACCTATGCCGTAAAGTCCGGATATGCAGTTATTGAGCATTCATGAACTTTCAGGGACACTTCAGCCAAATTTGCTGGAGTATCAGGTTGCGGTCTCAAAAGTTAGGAAGCCAAGCTATGGTGGGCTGTGGTGGAGCACTCGGAGGAGGTGGCTTGTCAGGTATCCGGCGTGATCTCTTCACTGAGAAGAACGGAGGAGTTTTGTATCCAACACCGTGTCCATCAGCTATGTTTCAACAAAGAGCTCCATGTAAGGACCCTCTGATCACTAAGGAAACCCCAGTTGATAGATATTACTGCATCTTCTGCTCTACGGGGTAAGCAGGCCACTTCCAATTACATTTTCTCTTGTAGTTCCTGCACCATTGATCTCAAGGAAGTCAGGGCGATTCAGTTTCATCCACCTGATCCACCAACATATGTTGATGAATCGTGAGTGGATGCACTTCGAGGGAAACGGTGTTGCTCTTGGTCTCCATGGACGTCTTAGTGTCCAGAATGGCTCGTAGTACTTTTTTAAATTGGATGTTGGGCGGCCTCCTGGTGACTCAGGGCATCATAGGTGTGGTCCACAGAAGTGGAGGGCGGCACAGTGCCGAGGAAGTTCTGTGCAAAGAGCTTGGTAGCCTTGGATTTCACCATCAATATATTGTATAATGTGACCTCCGACATGAGTGGGAGAGGAGTGTGCCTGAAGGGTGTCATCCAGGTGACTCAGGGCATCAGAGGTGTGGTCTGCAGAAGTGGAGGGTGCCACTAGGCCCAGGAGGTCTTGTATCAAGGGCTTGGTGTCCTTGGGTTTTACCATCATTATATTGTGTAATGTGACCTCCAATGTGAGTGAATGAGGAGTAGTGGCACTGCAGTTCTCACCCGATCATCATGATGTTCACTGATAGTACCACTGTGGAAAAGCAGGTGTTTTGCCTCTGGTGTTATTAGTATGTGTTGTGGAACTGTTGATGCAGACTTCTGGGGTCGTCTACCACCCACCCACACCAAAAGAAGCAGGGGCTCGACCATGGGTACCTGGGTTTGGGGGCTATCAATGTCAGCCAGTCTTAATTTCCCCACAGTCATGTGTGGTGGGGGCTGTCCAGCGTTAGGCTGCATGAGAACAGTCACTTCACCTAGGAAGATGTATAGGCCAGGATGTCATAAGGGCCTGATGTGTCCAAAGTGGTGGAACAGGGTAAAGCACTCAACAGGCCAATGTAGCAGTCACTAATAGGGTGAAGGTCACCAGTCAGCAGTCCCAGTCCATGCCAAAGCAGCCTTCCATGGTGCCCCATCAGGGAGATCTAGGGCAAAGAGGCCGCAGTGCAAGTGGTGTCAAGCCAAATGCAGTATGGATGGATAGAAAGTGGGATAAACGTACGGGAGAGAGTTACCTACTGCTGCTGATGCCTCCCCGGGGTCAGGCGATGGACTTGTAACAGTGCCAGACCCACTGGGGTTCTGATATATTTGCTGGGGTGTACATTGTTTTTGGGGGTCCACAGTGTGGTAAATGTGAGCCCAGCAGGGAAATGTTCCTCACATGCGTCCACTGAAGCCGCAATCAACCTGGCCCTCATGAGTGGGGTCCAGAATTATCGTGGATCACCCTTTGTATCTTTGTATCCCCAGTGGGCGCTGCCTTTTTCAACCAAATAGTGGGTTACTTCTCAGTTGGCAGGCAGGTAAGGAGAGGGCAATCAGTGCTGCAAGCCCCTCCAAGTCCCTCCAAGGCATGAGGTCAGGTGGGGAAAAGCTCCTTTAGGCATATGGTAGTAAGTTTCCCCAAGGCACAAATAACACTTACGACCATATTTATACTTTTTGTCGCAAATCAGCGCTAGCGCAGATTTCCGTCAAAAAGTTTACCGCCGGCTAACGCCATTCCAATGCGCCAGCCGGGAGCCTTATTTATGGAATTACGTTAGCCGGAGCTGCGGCCTGATTGGCCTCAAAATAAATTACTCTAACCGGGCAGCTGAGGCGTAGGGAAGAATGGGGGTTGTGCATCATAGAATGGTTCAAGTCAGGTTAGAGTCAAAAATATTGACTCAAACCTGCCTAGCGTCATTTGTTGACGCACAACCCCCATGGAAATGACTCCTGTCTTAGCAAAGACAGGAGTCATGCCCCCTGCCCAATGGCCATGCCCAGGGGACTTCTGTCCCTTAGGCATGGCCATTGGGCACAATGGCATGTAGGGAGGCCCAAGTTAGGCCCCCCATGCCACTTTAAATAATAAAATAAAAATACTTACCACTACTTACCGTAGATGGGTCCCCCCATCCATGGGTGTCCTCCAGGGGTGGGCGAGGGTGGCAGGGGCTGTCCCTGGGGGCAGGGAAGGGCACCTGTGGACTGCTTCCATTGGCGGAGACCATGGAAATGAACCCACAGGTCCCTTAAAGCCTGCCCTGACCCAGGCGTTAAAAAATTACTCTAAACTGTTTTTTTAAGGCCCCCCTCCTGTGCATCATTTTTTCACAGGAGTATAAATAAGGCGCACAGGCCTTAGAGTCATTTTTTTCCCTGGAACGCCTACCTTGCATCTCATTAACGCAAGGTAGGTTTCCACGGTAAAGAAAATGACTCAAACTCCACAAATTTGGTGCTAGAGGGGTCTAGTGCCAAAGTATAAATATGGAGTTACGTTTGCACCGGATTTGCGTAAAAGAAAATGACGCAAATCCGGCGCAAACAGAGTATAAATATGCCCCCCAGAGTCGGGGGTTGAGGAGCCTAAATTGTGATTTACCTACATTCAACTGACAAGTCTGATAAATAGTACCGTGCAAAAAATGCATTTGTACTCCGAAACCCTTATTAATCTATGGTATAAGAGCCAATTAGTAGGAATAGGTAATTTGTTCAGAGCGTTGCTGAAGTATATCGACTCACCATGCATTCAAAGGCATTTAACTAACATCGAACAAGAGACCGGATGTAAATTGGCAGCTAGGGACTGGGAAGGGCTCTTGATCTTAAAGCACTGCGGGCAGCCAATTTCAAAGGAATGTGTTTTTCAACACGCTGCCTTGCATATTATGCCCCTCAAACTATCCATAAAATGTATTTATCCGTCCCCAATGTTTGCCTTAGGTGTTTACAAGACGAGAAAGGCGATTGAGCACTTTTTTGTTAATCTCCAAAGTTGATGCTGTTTTGGGGCAATATATTCTGTCTATTAAGTCAAGAAATCCAGGTACTTCTGCAAGCGGAATTTAAGTTGGCTCTGTTTGGCGCTTCAAACCAAACAAGTGAATTGGATAAACACTATCACAGCTTCATCGCGGCATCAGTAGCTGTCGCAAGTTCCCTAATTCTTCAGTGCTGGCTTCTGACACTAGTGCCTACGTCACAGGAGTTGTTGACAAAGTTGAAGCGAGCAGGATTATTTGAGGAGGCATATTCTAGGAGAACAGGCACCTCACATAAATTTCAATGTATTTGGACTCCATTGGAGACAATGACTTCATAAAGAAAAATACTGAGATCTGCGCTGCACTTTGTCACCAGAAGTCTAATTATCTATCGCACTTTGACAAGCTTTTTACTGTATCAAGGCTGTGAGCTCAGTCATTACAGTCATAATTTTGAAAGGCACTAGTATTTCAACAGACATAAGCACTTTTATGCACCTATGCACATTTTGAAAATAATCTATTTATTGATGCATTTTGAATTTTGAAAGGCACTAGCACTATATTTGTCATACGAATTTTATGCACTAATGCCCTTTCAAAATGTGGCACCATAAGCTGTAAAACATATTATTAATTAACTCTCTTTGTACCTAATTACATATTTATTTTAAATGTATCGTTTGTGTCTATTTATGAATCAATTAATTTGTCTTCTTTTTTTTCTCTGAGTGATCATAATGAATATGTTCAATAAAAAAGGATGTGAAACATCGTTGAAACCAGCTTTAACTGAGTTTGGTACAACCACTCTCCCCTTTACAGACCTACATTCAAGTTGTGACTGAATGTGATACAACCACTCTCCCCTTTATAGGCCTACATTCATGGTATTAAGTACCAGATGTAGTAAGGTCCGAATTTGCGATTCGGAAATTGCGAGTTGGTGCGACTCGCAATTTCCGAATCGCAAATTCGGATGCAGAACGGTGTCTCAGACACCGTCTGAGACTCGCTATGGGGTCGCAAAGATCCACCTCATTAATATTAATGAGGTGGGTCGCATTTTGCGACCCCTTAGCGAGTCCCTGCAGTCACAGGGATGGTGGCCTGCTGAAGTCAGCAGACCTCCATGTCTGTGACTGCTTTTTCAATAAAGCAGTTTTTTTTTTTCATTTTGCAGCCCGTTTTCCTTAAAGGAAAACGAGTTGCAAAATGAAAAAAATTACGAAACCATTTGGTTTAGTTTTTTCAGTGTAGGCAGTGGACCATTGGACCGCTGCCTGCTCTGAAAAAACCTTTTTGCCCACATTCACAAAGGGGAAGGGGTCCCATGGGGACCCCTTCCCTTTTGCGAATGAGTTACCACCAGTGTGACACTGGTGGTAACTGGAAATTGCTTTGCGACCGCATTCGCGGTCACAAAGCAATTCTGCATTGCGATGCGAGTCGCAAATAGGAAGGGAACATCCCTTCCTATTTGCGAGTCGTATTCACAATTTGCGAGTCGGTACCGACTCGCAAATTGTGAATGAGCATCGCGTTAGGCTGTTTGCATGGCGCAAACTGCGATTTCATAGTTTGCACCATGCAAACGGCTTCCTACATCTGGCCCTAAGTCCCTTCCCTGACATTTTATGAATGTAACACCTCTAACTATTTTCCAGGTAAAATGCAAGAACTCATATTAATACAAGAACGTATCATGATGAATGAAATTATATTACATTCCTAAAAAATGATGTATTCAATTATAACAGAATAAAGAAGTTTTGATAGGTAGAAATGTGTATTTAGAGGTGAAAGATCAAATGAAATGAACCTCACACCAGTTTTAACAGAGAAATGCAAGTATTTATCATTCAACGATGCTACCCTTGCAAAGTATTACCAATTTGTAATGCAAAACTGACATTGAAACAAACAAAAGGGTAATTAGAGACCAAGAGGTCCAATCAGATGAACCTGCCACCACTTTATTCATAGAAAGTGCAAGTAGTTATTGTGATGATTTCTGTGAATGTACATACATAACAAATAATTGTGAGAAATTGGTAGCTGGATGACTAGGGTGTGAGCCATGGTGAAGCAGCAGCCACAATCTCTTGCATGGTGACCCACAGCAAGTCATTATTTAACCTATGCTTAACCATGAAAATAGAAAGTCCTCAGTTTTGGAAAATGGCCACCTGGGCACCTTTACCACCATAACCAAAGGTCCAGGAGTGGGTGGAGACCTCTTGGGGGTTCAAGACTCACTCAGGCTGGGTCCAAGAATGGGTTCAAGATGGTGAAAGCATGTTATGTCCATGTGGCTCTGAACAGGAAGCCAGCAAAACTAGCCCCTGGAGTCACTTTTGAAGTCTTGGGTGCAGGCGAACATGCAGGGCTCCGCAGCAGGGTTGACCTCTGAAGGTTCAAGCCAGGCTCCACACAGCAAAGCAGTCTGTCCAGATATAGCAGCAGTCTGGCAGAATGCACAACAGGTCACAACAGCAGGCAGCCCTCTGAGAGTCCTTCTGCTGGTCCAGTAGTGAACTGAAGAGTGGGTTAGAAAGTCCTATTTTTGAACCATGGTGGCCTGCTCCTAGAAGTTGGGAGCAGTTTCCAGAATGGCTCTCTAAAGTTCCAGGAGTCTCATGCCTCCCCTGCCCTGGCTACTAGCTGGCTACACTGACTATACAGGGCAGTTAAGACTATTGTGTGGTGGCACAGCCCAGCCTATTCAAGTACAAGCAGGATTGTGCTGAGTTCCAAATCCTTAATGGCCCATTCAGGCTCTGAAAATCCCACTATTGTTTGGCCACCAGTGGTGAGTTCACAAGGTCTCAACTGTCAGTTACACCCAGTCATGTGGCCCACAGCAGGCTGCAGGCACAGAGGGCTATGGTCAGGAAAATGCCAACTTTCTAAAAGTGGTATTTTCAAACTTATAATGAAAGAGGGTTTATCATTAGAAGTTCATGGAACGTGACATGTCTCCCACCTTGGGTTTAGGAATTAGAGCTTCTTAAGTATATGACTGAATCCCCAATGTTATCCTATGGAGAAGGTGGGCCTCATGGTGGTGAAAAACAAACTTGGGGGGTTTTCACTATTAGGACATGTAAATACAGCATCCATTTTAGGACATCTTCATTCCTCACTCCTCAACCCTACTTCTCATCCCTGCTTCTCATCCATCATCCCTACTTCTCATCAGTCATCCCTGCTTCGCTTCTATCATCCCTACTTCTCATTCATCATCCCTACTTGTCATCCTTCATTCCTACTTCTCATCCCTGTTACGACTCTGTCGTCCCATTTCTAGGGGGCGCTGTAAGGGGACTGTCGGCAGCCTGGGAATCACCTTCAACACTTATCTAGGGTCCCTTGCTGACCCCTGTTTGTTTCTCTTTTCTCTATGGTACACTTGTATAGTACTACATTTGCTTCCTGGGACTGCAAATCCCATAATGCACAGCTTGTTATTTAGGAAAACCCGGATTCTGTTTTCCATTGTTTTCTATGGGAGAAGTCCAGTTGCTCCTTTTCACCGGATCCTCTCCTCCAGGACTTGCAAGTGTCTGAAACTACACACACCTGAGACCTCTTCTGTGCAGCCCAGCTTGGAACTACTTATAAGCAGCCATTTCCTCTAGATCCCCGTCGTGCATTGGAGTTCGATTCCTTTGTGTTACAGACCCTTTGTCGGATGGTGTTCCAGTTTTGTTCCTGTTCTGTTCCAGCTTGATCCTGTCTCCTGTTTCTCTGCCCTGCTCCTGATTGTTCCAGCCAGAGTCTGCTCCCTATCTCTTAGCCTTGTGCCTGTTTGTTTCTTCCAGAGCCTGCTCCCTGTTTCTCTGCCCTACTCCTGCCTTGTTTCAGCCTGAACCTTCTCTGTGTTTCCCAGTCCTGTTTACTGCTCATTTCCTAATCCCTGTATTCCAGCCCTGTCCTTGCCTGTTCCAGCCAGAGCCTATTCTCAGTTTCCCAGTCCTGTCTCTGTTTGTCCCAGCCAGAAGTTTGCGCCCTGTTTTCAAGTCCTAGTCCCGCCTTTGCTTCAGCCTGAGCCTGTGCCTAGTTCTTGCCTCTACCTCTTAGTTTGTTCCCTTCTGTTTCTGTTTCTTCTTGGTTATTTGTGTCTAGTAAGTGTTCAATCAGTCTTCACCAGTGTATATGTGTCCTCCTTTGTTCTGGGGTTGGCTCCTGGTTTCCAGGAGGCAATTCCAGCCCCCATCCTTGTCCGGTGTTATACGTTGTATTTCGTGCCTAACAGTGACAGTGTGCTATTGCTGTTTTTTCAGGAATCGCCACTTTGTTTCCAGCTGGACCCACAAGAGCGTGTCTTGTGTATGTAAGTACTTTCCTTGTCTGTGCTCTAGGGTCCAGAGACAGAATCACTTCTGCTGCCTCCTTTCTATGGGGCTGGCAGGGTGACTATCTGTAAGAGCAAACTGCACAGAGGCATTGACATTCCCTGTCACTGTGGGAGGTCTGTGGGAGGTTCTGCGCCTTACTCTGTGTACAACCCCAGCGTGCTTGTCCATTAGTAATCTGTTTCCTGTTTGTTCACACAAGGGTTGCTCTGCTTTTACTTTCCTGTGCCTGTTCATTGCTGTCCTTTCCATGTGTGTCTTTAGCTGCTCTTCTTCCCCAGTATACTACCTCTTTAGGATATTCGGTGACCTCAAGGGGTGTCCTTACCAGAGTCCTGATCAGACCCGCCCGAAACCGTGACAATCCCTGCATTTCATCCATCATCCCTACTTCTCATCCATCATACATCATCCCTACTTCTCCTCCATCATCCCAGCTTCTCATCCATCATCCCTACTTTCCATCCATCATCCCTACTTCTCATTCCTGCTTCTCATCGCTGCTTCTCATCCATCATCCCTACTTCTCATACATTATACATCATCCTTACTTCTCCTCCATCATCCCTGTTTCTCACCCATCATCCCTACTTCTCATCCATCATGCCTACTTTTCATCCATCATCCCTGCTTCTCTTCCATCATCCCTACTTCTCATCTATCATACATCATCCCTACTTCTCATCCATCATCCCTACTTAAACACCATCCCTACTTCTCATCCATCATCCCTACTTATCCACCATCCGTACTTCTTATTCATCAGCCCTACTTCTTATCCATCAGCCCTACTTCTCATCCATCATCCCTGCTTCTCTTCCATCAGCCCTGCTTCTCATCCATCATCCCTGCTTCTCATGCATCATACAACATCCCTACTTCTCTTCCATCATCCCTGTTTCCCTTCCATCATCCTTACTTCTCATCCTTCATCCCTGCTTTTCATCCATCATCCCTACTTCTCATTCATCATCCTTGCTTCTCCTCCATCATCCCGGCTTCTCATCCATCATCCCTGCTTCTCTTCTATCATTCCTACTCCTCATCCCTCCTCTCTGCTTCTCGTTCCCTACTTCTCTTCCATCACCCCTACTTTTCTTCCATCTTCCCCACTTCTCTTCCATCATCCTTACTTTTCATCCCTCATCCCTGCTTCTCATCCCTACTTCTCATCCATCTTCCATCATTCCTAATTCTAATGCCTCAGCCATCATCCCTACTTCTATTCCATCATTCTTTTTTCTCATCTATCATCCTACTTCTCATCCATCATGCCTACTTCTCATCCATCATCCCTACTTCTCTTCCATCATCCCTACTTCTCATCCCTGCATCTCACCCTTGCTTCTCATCCATCATCCCTACTTCTCATCCATCATACATCATCCCTACTTCTCCTCCATCATCCCTGCTTCTCATCCATTATACATTATCCTACTTCTCATCCATCATTCCTGCTTTTCTTCCATTACCCTTACTTCTCATCCATCATCCCTACTTTTCATCCATCATACATAATTGTTACTTGTCATCCATCATCCCTGATTCATATCCATCATCCCTGCTTCTCATCTATCATCCCTACTTCTCATCCATCATCCCTACTTCTCATCCATCATACATCATCCCCATTTCTCACCCATCATCCTTACTTCTCATCCATCATCCCTGCTTCTCTTCTATCATCATACATCTCATCCATCACCCCTTCTTCTCATCCATCATATATCATCTCTATTTCTCATCCATCATCCCTACTTCTCGTCCATCATCCATCATCCCATCTTCTCATCCATCATCCCTACTTCTCTTCCATCATCCCTACTTCTCATCCCTGCATCTCACCCTTGCTTCTCATCCATCATCCCTACTTCTCCTCCATCATCCCTGCTTCTCATCCATTATACATTATCCTTACTTCTCACCCATCATCCATACTTTTCATCCTTCATACATAATTGTTACATGTCATCCATCATTCCTGCTTCTTATCCATCATTCCTGCTTCTTATCCATCATCCATGCTTCTCTTCCATCATCCCTACTTCTCATCCATCATGCTTACTTCTTAACCATCATACACCATCTCTACTTCTCATCCATCATCCCGGCTTCTCATCTATCACCCTTGCTTCTCTCCCATCATCCCTATTCCTATCCCTTATCCCGGCTTCTCATCCCAATGTCTTTTCCATCATTCCTACTGTAGGAGGCTGGCCTGATTTTTACTGGGTACCCTAGGTACTTACACCTTACACCAGGTCCAGTTATCACTTATTAGTGAAAGGTAGTCAGTGTTCTAGCAGCTTAGGCTGTCTAGTGGTAGCTGCATCAGAGCAGCTAAGGCTGAACTAGGAGACATGCAAAGCTCCTGCAATACCACTATAGTTACACAGTACTTATCCACAATAAAAGACAATACCAAAAGTAAATGTACATTATTGTAGTGATACAAGGCCAAAAATATCTTAGAGACAATGCCCCTTCTGGAAGTAAGTATTTTACACAATATATACATAGGGACCAAAATCAGGTAAGTAAATAGTCACAGAATAGTGCAAACAGTAGGAAATACAATAGAATGCAATAGCATGCAGTAGCCCTAGGGGCAACACAAACCATATACTAAGAAAATAGAATGTGAATCACGAATTCCTCCCTTAACAAGCGTAGTGTGTAGAGGGGCACTGGGAGTGTAAGAAAACCATAAGTGTGAGTAAAATACCTCACCCCAGAGTAAAGTGCTGCAAGTTTTCTCAGGACACACTACAAGTCGTGATAAGAGTTAATGCAATAACCAAGCAAGAATGCAAGCAAC
This sequence comes from Pleurodeles waltl, assembly GCF_031143425.1. Taxonomy (NCBI): domain Eukaryota; kingdom Metazoa; phylum Chordata; class Amphibia; order Caudata; family Salamandridae; genus Pleurodeles; species Pleurodeles waltl. Next base: position 922,540,603 of record NC_090447.1, read on the forward strand.
AAATGGTGTATTCCTGGATCTGATGACTTGTGAAGAAAAGAGACCAAATCCAGAAGTCACAGAAGATTCCAGGTAGGGCAGGAGCCCCTGCCAACCTAGAGATGGTGCAAAAGAGGATTATCCGGTTAGAAGAAGTTTGCAGAAGAGCATCAAAGACGATGGCTGCGGGTTCCTGCATAGTGCAGGAGGTGTCCCATGTCGATATGTTGGATGCAGGCAAGTTGCAGCGCCAGATTCGTCCAACAGGCCTTGGTTCCAGCAAGGTCGCAGTTTGCATCAAAATGATGCTGCCTGGACCCAGGAGGGACCTGGGGGCCTCAACTCAGACTGAGGGGGCAGAGGGGGCTCCCAACACTGGAAAGCGCCCACAGATGACCAGGCAGCACCGACGGGAGTCCCAGGTCACAGGAACAAAGAAGGTGCAAATTGTGATTGGAGCAGCACAACAAAAGAAGGTCCCACGCCGCCGGAGAACAAGTGAGTTGTGCGTCACAGGATGGAGTGCTGGGGACCTGGGCCACACTGTGTGTTGGAAAATGGGTTATTGGTAAGGGCAGGTAGGTACCTACACCTAGCAACAAGCCACCAACCTCCACTTAGGTACAGTTAGGTCTCAGTAAATTAATCCCAGCTCAACCCTTGGTAGCTTGGCAACGAGCGTCAAGGCTTAACTTAGGAGACAAAGTGTAAAGCATTCAAATATAACAAAACAGTAATTAAATAAAACACAGGGAACAGTTTAAAAATCCTAAACCAATTTATAAACATAGTTTATATTTTTATCTTTAAAATGACACCAAAACGAATAAAATCGGATAAAGGGAACCGGAGATATGAATTTTTAAAGAATGATTACTTTTCTAGCGCTTAGAAACAAAAAGCGCCAATCGGGTCATCTGGTTGCACCTCGACCGGGGCAAAGTCAAACTTTCAGGCCGACCGCGATGGAGCCCTGCTCGGCTACAGGTCGCGGGAGGCCTCGGTTAAAAAGTTACCTTCTGACTTAGTCTTTATTTTGAAGATTTTCTTCAGCGGGACGAACCTGCCAGTCGAATCCGACCTCCTGGAGCCCTTGTCCGGTCACGCGATGCTGGATTCCTCGGTGGAGATTTTTACCTTCGGACTTAGTCGTTTTTTCGAGGTGAAAATCCTTCGACCGGGGTAAACCTGGATCTTGATCCGACGTCTGTGGAGCCCTTCTCGGATACGATGGCTGGGAGGTCCCGGTCAACTTTTTACCTTCGGACTTAGTCTCTTTTTCGGAGATCTTTCTTTACCGGGACGAACCACCAAATCAGGCCGGGTCGCGGTTGAGGCAAGCCGGCTAGAATTTCCGCGGCGCGTCGGTCCCTCTATGGAGCTTTTTTTCAAAAATTCTCAAATCTTCTCCAAACTTCTGGGGCTTCACCCAGATGTCCTTTTAAGGTTCTTTTGGGGTCCACAGCTCACCCCAACGGTCCAGAAGTTCTGTGATGGTCCTTGGGGGGGTGCGGACTTTAACTCCCAGAATGCACCTGGCGCAAACTCCTTTTTGGCCACTGGACAGTGGTCAGCTGGTCGCTTTCTTCAGGAGTTGGTGCAGGGGACTCTGGTTAGCAATTTTTCACCTGTAGCAAACAGGGAGTCCCTCCTTGAACCAGTTGAAGCCAGGCAAAGTCCTTCTTGTGGTGAAGCCCAAGTGTGCAACTGGTGCAGTCCTTCTGAGTGCAGGTTCCAGGTGCAGGCCAGGGGTCCAGCAGGGCAGTCCTTCTTCTCCTTTAGTTCTTTTCTTGTTGAAATCTGGTAGGGATCTGAGGTGTGGGTGGAGGTCTGCCAGTTTTATCCTTGCTCCTTGGTGAAAAGCAGGGGGGTCCTGGTTCTCCAATCAGGTACAGGGTCGTCCCCCTGTGATGACCACTTCCTGGGAAGTGTGGCAAAAATCCATCCCAGTGGGCAACATTCTCTAAAAATCCAACATGGCTGAATCTGATTTTTGGAGGTTACATCTGGCTGAGCCCACCCACTGGTGTGGATAAAAATCATAAACACACCCCTCTCCTGCCCTCTCCTAATCTAATCAAGTGGGCACCTAGTTGTCTGGGGTTGCAGGATGTGGGGGTGTTGCTGGTTGCTCCAAATGTCCTTCTCTGCCTTTGAAGACCAGTTTGGCAGCCCTCCCCCTTCCTGCCTCACCATCTGCTGAGGGGAGATTCTCTCCCACAAGCACATTCCTTTGTGTGAAGCCAGGCCACTTCACACCTCATCAAGGCAGCTTTGACTAAGCTGCTGCAGGCTGGCCAATCAGAGCACAGCAGCAAAAACAATGCAGGGCTGAAATTGGCAACTTTTTAGGTAAAGTCTAAAACTCTTTACCTGAACAAGTTATATTAAATCCAACAACTGGAAGTTGTGGGATTTATTACAACAATTAATTTGATACCAAATTCTTGGTATGCAACATTTAAGGAGACTTTAACATTTAAAATAAAGTCTCCCCATTCTAGCCTATGAAGGCCATTTACTTCAATGAGGGAAAAACGAATGTGGCTGTTTTTACCTCACCAGGGTTTATAAATCTATTTTTATAAAGTCCCTGCTTATAGTTACATGGCACCCAGCCCTAGGGGCACATAGGGCACACCTTAGGGGTGACTTATATGTAAAAATAAGGTAGTTTAAGACTTTGGAACTACTTTTAATTCCAAAGTCAAATTTGCATATAACTTTAATTTAAAAGCAGCCAGCAAGGCAGGCCTGCCTTTAAAATGACACTGGGCACCTCAGCAGTGCACCTAGGTGTGCACCACCTATGCTGTGGTCCCTAAACCTACATGCCCTACCATATACTAGGGACTTATAGGCAGGTTAACTTAGCCAATTATAATTAGCCTAATTTGCACATCCATTTTACACAGAGCACAGGCCCTGGGACTGGTTAGCAGTACCCAGGGCACCATCAGAATCAGGAAAACACCAGCATAAAGTGGAAAATGGGGGCAAAAAGTTAGGGGGCCTCTGCAATCAGCCCTGTTTTCTCACACTGTGCATGAAGGATTCTTGCACAAAGTGCACACAGGCCCCAGGAGCTAGAGATGACATGGTGCTCCGGGCTATTGTCGCAAACCGGGAAGGCAGGCTCTTACCTCCACCAAATTTGGACAGCTGGGCCTTAGGACAGTCTGGGTCAAAGGGGTCCACAGCCTGTGTTCCAGGAAGCACGCTTGTGGCCAGGAGAGGAGTCCCAGTGAACTGGTCGTCATCTTGGAAGGTGCATGCTGAAGAAGTGAAGTGACTCAGTCACTCCATGGGAGATTCCTTTGGTTCTTCTGGTGCAGGGTGAGGGCAGGGAGTCCTCAAAGTGTGCACACCTTGGAAACTGTTGCTGTTGCTGGCTGGTGCTGAAGTTGAAAGGTCACAGTAGCCTTTCTGGAACCTTTGTTGCAGTTACAGAGGTTTCTGGAGCAGTCTTCGGTAGTTCCGACAGTCAGAAGCTGAAGCAGAGGATGCAGAGGATTACTGGAGGACACTTGCAAGCTGAATCTGAAGAGAAACCAACGTGAGAGACCCTAAATAGCCCTGAGAGGAGGATTAGCTACCTAACCAGGTATGCACCTATCAGGAGGGGTCTCTGACATCACCTGCTGGCACTGGCCACTCAGAGATCTCCAGAGTGTCCCCACACCTTGGGGCTAATGCCAGAGACTCACTGGAGGAGCTCTGGGCACCACTCCTAGGGTGGTGATGGACAGGGGAGTGGTCACACCCCTTTCCTTTGTCCAGTTTTGTGCCACAGCAGGAACTGGGTGTCCCTGAACCGGTATAGAATGGCTTATGCAAGGAGCGCATCATCTGTGCCCCTGGAAGCATTTCCAGGGGATCTGGGAGGCTACCCCTCCCAAGCCTGTAACACCTATTTCCAAATGGAGAGAGTGTAACACCCGACTCCCAAAGGAAATTAATTGTTCTGCCCTCCTGGAACTGAGCTCCTCAGACCCCAAGAGGGCAGAACCCTGTCTGTGAGGTGACAGCAACTGTAGCTGCAGTGCAAGCCTCAGCGAGCTGGTTTGGCAGTACTCAGGATCCATGGTGGACCCCCAGGATGCATGGGATCAGCCCAGATACCAGATTGGAATGTGGGGACAATTCCATGACCTTAGACACCTTACATGTCCATATTCGGAGTCACCGTTGTGAAGCCACTTATAGGTATTGACCTATATGTAGTGCATGCATGTAATGATATACTCACACTCACGCCGTCCGGGGAATTGGCCCTGGAGAGTGTGGGGACACCTTTGCTAGTGCAAGCGTGCCCTCACACTTAGTGAAGGTTAGTCATATTGGCGACTTATAAGTTACTTAAGTACAGTGAAAAATGGCTGTTAAATAGTGTGTGCACTATTTCACGCAGGCTGCAGTGGCAGTCCTGTGAAAGGGCTTGTCTGAGCTCCTTATGAGTGGCAAAAGAAATGCTGCAGCCCATAAGGATCTTCTGGAACCCCAATGCTCTGGGTACCTGGGTACCATATACTAGGGACCTATAAGGGGGGTCCAGTGTGCCAATTGAAATTGGAATATGAAGTCACTAAACTATAGTCACTAATTTGGAAACAGAGAGAGCATAAGCACTGGAGTTCTGGTTAGCAGAACTTCAGTGACACAGTTAAGCACTACTGACAACAAATACATTAGGCCACAAACTATGAGCACTGGGGTCCTGGCTAGCAGGATCTCAGTGACACAGGCAAAACAAACTGGCAAATAGGTTTTTCACTATGAGCACTGGGGTCCTGGCTCGCAGGAGTCCAGTGAGACAGTAAAAACACACTGACACACTCACAAACAGGATAAAAGTGGGGGTAAGTCTACTTTCTCACACCTACTTCTCTTCCATCATCACTACTTCTCTTCCATCATCCCTACTTCTCATCTCTGCTTCTCATCCATTATCCCTACTTCTCATCCATCATACACCATCCCTACTTCTCCAACATCATCCCTGCTTCTGATACATCATACAGTACCCCTACGTCTCATCCATCATCCCTGCTTCTCTTCCATTTATCCCTACTTCTCATCCATCATCCCTACTTCTCATCCATCATACATCATCCCTACTTCTCATCGATCCTACATGAGAAGTAGGGATGATGATTGATGAATGAAAAGTAGGGATGATGGATGTGAAGTAGGTATGATGGATGATGGATGAGAAGCAGGGATGAGAAGTAGGGATGAGGAGTGAGGAATGAGGATGTCCTAAAATGGTACCTAGCTTAGGCTAGCATTCTGTGTTTCAGGACAGACCATTTGAACTCCCCATGTCTAGAAAGTGTAATCTGAACTTGGGTAATGTAACTGGTGGTCTAGTAAAGTGCATCAAAACTACTGGATTGAGTTTGCCCTTATATAAAACTGCAGAAAAAACAACTTTTTCTAGAATACATGGTTTTCTACCTTAGGACCTATGCTTGTGTGCACTGTTTAGCTATGAGTTTTCAAACAGGTATGTTAGGAATCAAAGAATTTTCTACCATATCAGCATAGCACAATAAATTATGACATTCAACATGTAGTGAAATCTACACTTCACATGGGGAGTTATGCAGTTGAGTAAGATATACAAGAGTCCTTCTGCTTGATGCTTCCGTTTTGACATATTTACAGTTACTTCTTCCTTTTTTACAATCTTTTCACAACTTCATGTTATTTCTCAATTTTAGTTATCAATATTTAGTTAAATAACAATTTACATTGAAGTTCATCTTGAATGGAAAAACACTTTTTAAACTGCAGTGAATTCTTTCACATTCAATCAACATTCAACTCTCCGCCACTACTAAACATCAGTTTCTTAAGCAGACAAATAAGACATGTTAACAGCTACTTTCAATTTCAAACGTTCACCAAGCAACCTGTGCTCTGGAGAGTGCTCCAAACATAACAATTGTCAGCCCTCTGTTTCACCTACTTAGTGTAAATAAATAGCAGCAAACTCCAAATTTAGCATTCGTTTTTTCCATTTAAAATTCACAAAAGAAAAGGCAGTTAATTTCTACCTCATCTGCTGTTCTAAATGCACTGAAAGCAACCAGTCACAATAGTAGAATTGTACTCTTTCAGAAACATCTCTTATTCTGCTACAGATTCCTCTGTTTTGCAAAAGTATAATAGCGTCATAGTTTGCATCTGGATTGTGCATCACTCCTTTGACTTTTGTGCTTGTAAGCATGTAATAAATTGTTACATTGACGAGGATCTAGGTTTTTCAAAGTAGACATTGATCATAGAGGCCACAGAGGGATGAATTGGCATCACAGTGAACTAATTTAGAACTGTGAGCACCCTGATGTCATGATTGTTCATTGCAGAGGAAATGACTTGGACACAATCAGAAAGATATCAGAAAGATATTCCCATCAGTACAAATGAAAGAAAACTTGGGAGATGGGATGACTGACTTCCCCCTCATTGCCCTTGTCTACTCCAGTCTATTCCAACACTTTTTTATGCTATTAACTTTGATGCTCTTTGAAGAATCTGCACAAAATATTTTACATTTTCAAAAAAAAATTATCCCTGTTTGCTTCTTCGTCAACGTTTTACATTAATCCATCGAGGAAGGGTGAAGAAGAGGGACCCAAAAGTGCAGTTTCCTATCTTAATTTATATATATGTCTGTGTGTTGTTGGACTTTTCATCCTTGACGTGGTCTCCCCTAACTTTTTGACTCTGTTTCCCGGGTTGTTGATGTATGCTGGACTCTGGTTTTGCTGTTTTTGTTACTCTGGGCACTTTACCACTGCTAACCAGTGCTAAAGTGCAAGTGTTCCTTTACAAAATGTGTATGTAATTGGTTCATCCACGATTGGCATATTTGATTTATTAGTAAGTCCCTAGTAGAGTGCACTAGAGGTGCCCAGGGCCTGTAAACCAAATGCTACTAGTGGGCCTGCAGCACTAGTTGTGCCACCCACCTTAGTAGCTCTGTAAACATGGCTCAGAACTGCCACTGCAGTGTCTGTGTGTGCAGTTTTAAACTGTAAATTCAACTTGGTAAGTGTACCCACTTGCCAGGCCTAAACCTTCCCTTTTCTTACATATAAGGCACCCCTAAGGTAGGCCCTAGGTAGCCCCAAGGGCAGGGTGCAGTGTATGGTTAAGGTAGGACATATAGTAATGTGTTTTATTTGTCCTGACAGTGAAATATTGCTAAATTCGTGTTTCACTGTTGCAGGGCCTGTCCCTCTCATGGGTTAACATGGGGGCTACATTTAAATCTGTTTAAAGTGTGGATTCCCTTTTGGAGCAGATGGGCATTTGGAGTTTGGGGTCTCTGAGCTCACAATTTAAAAATACATCTTTTAGCAAAGTTGATTTTAAGATTGTGTGTTTTAAAATGCCACTTTTAGAAAGTGAGTATTTTCTTGCTTATACCATTTCTGTGACTCTGCCTGTTTGTGGATTCACTGTCTGGGTCAGTTTGACAGTTGGGCTGGTTGCACCTCACACTAGAAAATGGCACAAAGGGAGCTGAGGTGTGGCCTGCATATCCTGATGAGCCATCTGTGCTATAAGGGAGGGAAGGACTGGACACTTACACCTGAAAGGGCTGGGCCTGTCCTCACACAATGCAGTCTCCAACTCCCTAGTGAGTGTCTGGGGCCTGGCCTGGGCAAGGCAGGATTTCATAATCAAGAGAGACTTTGCTTTGAAGTAGGCCTACTTCAAAGGAGAAAGTGGGTATAAGAAGGGCACCAAAACCCACAGACTTTAGAAAACTTCTGGAAACCAAGAGGAACCTCTGCCTTGAGAAGAGCTGAAGAGCTGAGGAAGAAGAGCTGCCCTGCCTGTGACTGTGCTTTGTGGGGCTATTTTGCAGTTGCTGCTTCTGCCAGAGTAAGAGGGCAAAGACTGGACTTTGTGTGCCTCCCCTCTTGTGATGATCTCCAAGGGTTTGATTTAGAGCTTGCCTCCTGTTGTTTGAAGTCTCAGGGACAGCAAAGACTTCTCTCTGCCAGCACCTGGAGTCTCCGAAGAGACTCCTACTATGCCAAGTGGTGCCCATCTAGTTCCTGGGACCCTGAGAAGAGAAGCTGGCATCCCAAGAGTAAAAAATCCACACACCAACCGCCATGCAGGGAAAAGATCAATGCAACTTTGATCTGCAGCTGAAAAATCGACGCACTGCCGGCTTTGCGGCTGAAAATTGACGCTCGCCTGCAACATGACCGGAAGATTGACGCCTGCAGCTGAAGAAACAACACACAACATCGCTGACGGAGGCTGGTGAGATCGCAACCCGCACTGCGTGGTTTTCAGATCATCGTGCAGCTGGATTTCTGATGCAAACACTGCTGGGCCTGTAAAAACAACGCAAGGCCTGCCCAGACCTGAGAGTGCTGACTGGATGGACGCATTGCTCTCCTGCGGAGAGAAGAAACGACGCACACTGACCCGACTGAAGGAGAAACGATGCAAGGTCTTTCTCGTGAGTGATATTGACGCATCGCAAGCCCTTTTGACGCACACTCGCCCATGTGGGGTTATTTTGACGCGCCCATGGTGCATTTTCACACTAACAGTTGTGTTTAAAAAGACACTCATTTTTTTTTTTAATTGATAACTTGACTTGTCTATTGTGGATTTTTGTCATTTTGGTCTTGTTTTTTTCAGATAAATATCTCCTATTTTTCTAAACCTGTGTTGTGTCATTTTGTGGTGTTTTAATTAAGTTATTGTGTGTGTTAGTACAAATACCTTACACCTAGCACTCTGAAGTTAAGCCTACTGCTTGTGCCAAGCTACCAAGGGGGTGAGTGGGGGTTAGCTGAGGGTGATTATCTTTTACCCTGACTGGAGTGAGGGTCCTTGCTTGGACAGGGTGTAACCTGACTGCCAACCAAAGACCCCATTTCTAACATATATTTATATATTTAGATATATACAGTGGGCTTTGATTCACAAGAGTAAAGTCTTATTTGTTTCACAATGCCCCTCCCCTCGCTCACCACATCATCATGCATAGATTTTGCTTTGCTATTTTTAACCAGGTGCAGTAGTTAGAAACCATAACTAGAACATAAATTCATGCAGTAAGGAAAAGTCACATTAGCTTGGGCTTGTGTGCATAGCTTTTTTTTTTTCTGTGAAATGATTCTAGAATTCTTCACTTCTTGTCCAACATAGTTGTACCACATTTGCCCGTTAGTAAGAAATGCCTGAATCTGTTTATATATGTATGTTTTATAAATGTTAATGGGCCACAATTTTATCTAGTGGAATGCCACAAATACAAAAATTAGGGTGAAATTTATGTGCCCAACTGTTATGTGTTCATACATACATTTTCTCCCTTGAGATGTTATGTCAACTGCATGTTCTAACTCGAATATGTGATGTAATTGTTATTATAAAATACCTGTGATCTAGAGACTTCTGATGGTGCACTTTCGATATTGTTCTTTCTATGACATGTAGTTTGTGTGCACTTCATGACCCATTTTGTTGTAGTAGTGTTCTAGCAGGTTTATTCGGTCTTTGAAAGTGTAGGTGAGTTGGAAGAAAGTAAGCAGTGACATTACAAGAGGGAAGAACAATTTTTGTTTTTATCATTGTGACAGAATAGCAGTGGCCAACTGAGATTACATTCTGGTATTGTTCATGCTATAGGTTTTCTAATAATAAAAAACTAAAAAATGTCAATAAATATCACTTACGGCTGGCATCTCCACCGAACAGTGTCCTAACAAAACTTCTTCCTAGCCAATAATGTCCAATGGGAGTTATAGACCCTGATTTTAGAGTGCAAGCAGCACCGCATACGCTAACAGATAACAGGTCAGCATGATGGGATGGGTTTTCTGCTTATAACAAATAGTGTAGCCACCTACTCAGAAAAAATGAAGTGCTGCTGAGCAGCACAGCATTAGGTGGCTTTAGGAAAATGCCTATTTTTGCATGATCATCCTAAATTTTTGGACTGATGCTGCTGTTTTTTCAACCTGTACCTTGGGATCTGTTAGCCAGGCCCCGGTGCATGTGATCTGACCCCTGAAACATTTGCAATACTTCTAATTTGCATATTTCTTTTACCTATCAATCCCTTGTATATGATACATAGGCCCTCATTACAAGTGTGGCGGTCTTCAGACCACCACACTCGCGATGGCAGTCAGGCTGCCGCAGACAGAGCGGTCTGACCGCCCTATTATGACCATGGCGGAGCTACTACGGTCCAACCGCCGACACCGCCAGAGCAGTTGTAATCCGCCAGGGCAGCGCTGTCCTGGGGATTACAAGTCCCCATCCGCCAGCCTTTCCATGGCAGTTTACAATGGTGAAATGGGGTGTAGGGGCCCCCATGCACAGCCCCGTCACGCATTCCACTGCCCGAATTACGGGCAGTGGAATGCACAACAGGTGCTGTTGCACCTGCCGCACCGCCACATTGCAAGCGGCTCGATAACGAGCCGGCTGCAATGCTACGGCCCTGTTCCCCACTGGGCCAGTGGGTGGAAACACTGTTTCTGCCTGCCAGCCCAGTGGGAAACTAAAAATAGGTCCGGCAGGGTTTATCCCGCAATGGTGGTGTAGTTGCGTTAAGAGTTTGGCCGGTGGCCTCCGTCACCCCCCAAACTCATAATGAGGCCCAAAGTGTGTCAGGGTCTCTAAGGTAAATGCAACTAGTGGGCAGCATCACCAATTCTCTCCCACACCACAGTGATGGTGCACACATGCATGCAAGCACCTGACTGTGCAGTGTTAAAACTACAAATTTGACCTATCAATATGACCTCTTCTAATAGAACTAATCATTCCTTTTAATTATCAGTAATTCACACATAAATTATCCTTACTGTCCACAGGACAGGGTGCATGCTATTTGAAAGTAGTACATGTTAAAGTGTACACTGAAGTGGGTGTGGTCTGGTGACGAACGATGATGGCATCTTCATGTGCTCTGTGATCCAGAGCATTACTGTGGAAGGCATCAGGGCATTAACGGCTGCAGGCATGGCAGCTAACACCTTTCCCTCTACCCCTGTGTAGGAGGCTGGCCTGGCTTGTATTGGGTACCAGAGGTACTTACACCTTGTGCCAGGTCCAGTTATCCCTTATTAGCATAGAAGAGGTGTTTCTAGCAGCTTAGGGTGATAGAAGGTAGCTATGGCAAAGCAATTTAGGCTGAACTAGGAGACATGTAAAGCTCCTACTATACCACTGGTGTCATATGTACAATATCATAAGAAAACACAATACACAGAAGTACTGAGAATAAAGGTACTTTATTTTTATGACAATATGCCAAAAGTATCTCAGTGAGTACCCTCAGTATGAGGATAAGTTATATACACAAGATATATGTACACAAACCAAAATTATGCAGGTAATAGCAAGAAATGTAATGCAAGCAGTGTGAAATTACAGTAGATTGCAATAGGAGCACATAGGTATAGGTGCAACACAAACCATATACTCCAAATGTGGAATGCGAGCCACGAATGGACCCCAAACCTATGTGAGTTTGTAGAGGGTTTCTGGGACTGTAAGAAAACAGGGAGGGTTAGAAAAATAGCCCACCCCAAGACCCTGAAAGGTAGGTGTAAAGTATACCTACTACCCCCAGAGAGCACAGAAGTCGTGATAGGGGGATTCTGCAGGAAGAACAAACACCAGCAATACAACAACAGTGGATTTCCAGACCTGACTACCTGTAAGACAAGGAGACCAAGTCCAATAGTCGCGACGGTGTCGAGAGTGGGCAGGAGCCCAGGAAATGCCAGCTGAGGGTGCAAGGAAGCTGCCACCTGTTGGAAGAAGCTTGGAGTTCTGCAAGAAAGAAGAAAGCTAGGAACTTCTCCTTTGGAGGATGGATGTCCCACGCCACGATGAAGCTTGCAGAGGTAATCCTATGCAGAAAGACCGCAAACAAGCCTTGCTAGCTACAAGTATTGCAGTAGAGGTTTTTGGGTGCTGCTGTGGCCTAGGAGGGACCAGGATGTCGCCACTTGGAGGAGGAGACAGAGGGGGTGCCCAGCAACTCAGAGAGCCCTCACAGAAGCAGGCAGCACCCGCAGAAGTACCTGAACCGGCACCTGGAAGAAGAGTGAACTGGAGTCCACGCAAAGTCACAAAAGGGAGTCCCACGATGTCGAGGACAACTCAGAAGGTTGTGCACTGCAGGTTAGAGTGTTGGGGACCCAGGCTTGGCTGTGCACAAAGGAAATCCTGGAAGAGTGCACAGGAGCCAGAGCAGCTGCAAATCACGTGGTACCCAGCAATGCAGTCTAGCGTGGGGAGGCAAGGACTTACCTCCACCAAACTTGGACTGAAGAGTCACCGGACTGTGGGAGTCACTTGGACAGAGTTGCTGAGTTCCAGGGACCATGCTCGTAGTGCTGAGAGGGGACCCAGCGGACCGGTGATGCAGTCTTTTGGTGCCTGCGGTTGCAGGGGGAAGATTCCATCGACTCACGGGGGATTTCTTCAGAGCTCCTGGTGCAGGGAGGAGGAAGGTTACCCCCAGAGCATGTACCACCTGGAAACAGTCAAGAAAGCCGTCAGGATGAAGCGATACAAGTTTGCTAGTAGTCATCTTGCTACTTTGTTGCGGTTTTGCAGGCGTCCTGAGCAGTCAGCGCTCGATCCTTTGGTAGAAGGTGAAGAGGGAGATGCAGAGGAACTCTGATGAGCTCTTGCAATCGTTATCTGAAGAATTCCCCAAAGCAGAGACCCTAAATAGCCAGAAAAGGAGGTTTGGCTACCAGGGAAGGAGGATTGGCTACAAAGAGAGGTAAGAGCCCATCAGAAGGAATCTCTGACGTCACCTGCTGGCACTGGCCACTCAGAGCAGTCCAGTGTGTCCCCAGCACCTCTAAATCCAAGATGGCAGATGTCTGGGACACACTGGAGGAGCTCTGGGAACCTCCCCTGGGAGGTGCAGGTCAGGGGAGTGGTCACTCCCCTTTTCTTTGTCCAGTTTCACGTCAGAGCAGGGCTGGGGGATCCCTGAACCGGTGTAGACTGACTTATGCAGAGATGGGCACCATCTGTGCCCATCAAAGCATTTCCAGAGGCTGGGGGAGGCTACTCCTCCCCAGCCCTCACACCTATTTCCAAAGGGAGAGGGTGTTACACCCTCTCTCAGAGGAAGTCCTTTGTTCTGCCTTCCTGGGCCAGTGCTGCCTGGACCCCAGGAGGGCAGAAACCTGTCTGAGGGGTTGGCAGCAGCAGCAGCTGCAGTGGAGACCCCAGAAAGGCATTCTGGCAGTACCCGGGTTCTGTGCTACAGACCCGGGGGATCATGGAATTGTCCCCCCAATGCCAGAATGGCATTGGGGTGACAATCCCATGATCTTAGACATGTTACATGGCCATGTCCGGAGTTACCATTGTGACGCTGTACATAAGTAGTGACCTATGTACTGTGCACGCGTGTAATGGTGTCCCCCACTCACAAAGTCCGGGGAATTTGCCCTGAACGATGTGGGGGCACCTTGGCTAGTGTCAGGGTGCCCACACACTAAGTAACTTTGCACCCAACCTTCACCAGGTGAAGGTTAGACATATAGGTGACTTATAAGTTACTTAAGTGCAGTGGTAAATGGCTGTGAAATAACGTGGACGTTATTTCACTCAGGCTACAGTGGCAGGCCTGTGTAAGAATTGTCAGAGCTCCCTATGGGTGGCAAAAGAAATGCTGCAGCCCATAGGGATCTCCTGGAACCCCAATACCCTGGGTACCTCAGTACCATATACTAGGGAATTATATGTGTGTACCAGTATGCCAATGTGAATTAGTAAATTTAGTCACTAGCCTGTTAGTGACAAATTTGGAAAGCAGAGAGAGCATAACCACTGAGGTTCTGGTTAGCAGAGCCTCAGTGAGACAGTTAGGCATCACACAGGGAACACATACAGGGCACATACCTATGAGCACTGGGGACCTGATGAGTCTTCATTGTCTAAGTGGAAATATCTGGAGAGTCCATCTGCATTGGAGTGGGCACTCCCAGGTCTATGTTCCACTGTATAGTCCATTCCCTGTAGAGATATGGACCACCTCAACAATGTAGGGTTTTCACCTTTCATTTGTTTTAGCCAAAGTAGAGGTTTGTGGTCTGTCTGAACAATAAAGTGAGTGCCAAACAGGTATGGCCTCAACGTCTTCAGTGCCCAGACCACAGAAAAGGCCTCCCTCTCTATGGTAGACCAATGCTTTTCTCTAGGGGTCAACCTTCTGCTGATAAAAGCAACTGGTGATCCTGGCCCTCAGAATTCAGTTGTGATAAGACTGCCCCTACCCCTAATTCAGATGCATCAGTTTGAACAATGAATTTCTTGGAGTAACATGGGCTTTTTAGGACAGGTGCAGAGCACATGGCCTGTTTGAGCTCCTCAAATGCTTTCTGACAGCTAGCTGTCCACAATACCTTTTTAGGCATCTTCTTACTAGTGAGATCATTAAGAGGGGCTGCTATGGAGCCATAGTTTTTAATGAATCTCCTGTAATACCCAGTGAGGCCTAAGAAGGCTCTCACTTGGGTCTGTGTTGTAGGGGGGACCCAATCCATGATTGTCTGGATTTTCCCCTGCAGTGGTGCAATCTCTTCTCCACCTACCAGGTGTCCCAGATAAACCACCTTTCCCTGCCCTATCTGGCACTTTGAGGCCATGATAGTGAGGCCTGACTTTTGCATGGCCTCCAAAACTTTCCAAAGGTGGACCAGGTGCTCATCCCAGGTGGAGCTAAAGACAGCTATATCATCTAGATATGCTGCACTAAAAGGCTCCAACACTTGCAGGACTGTGTTCACCAACCTCTGAAAAGTGGCAGGTGCATTTTTCAAACCGAAGGGCATCACTGTAAATTGGTACTGCCTTCCTATAGTTGAAAATGCAGTTTTAGGTTTAGCATCTTCAGTCAATTTGATCTGCCAATACTCTGCAGTCAAATCAAAGGTACTTAGATACTTGGCAGATGCTAGTGTATCTATGAGCTTATATGCCCTGGGTATAGGGTGAGCATCAGTTTTTGTTACCTGATTGAGACCTCTATAGTCTACACAAAACCTCATCTCCCTTTTTCCATCTTTTGAGTGAGGCTTTGGTACTAGCACCACAGGACTCGCCCATGGGCTTTCAGAAGGTCCAACCACTCCCAGATCAAGTATTTTCTGAACCTCTTGTTTTATGCAGTCCCTGACATGGTCAGGCTGCCTATAGATTTTACTTTTGACAGGCAAGCTGTCTCCAGTATCAATTGTGTGTTCAAACCAAGATGTGGTGCCTGGCACAGTTGAAAAGAGTTCAGAAAATTGTCCAAGGAGATTTATGCAATTGTCTTTCTGTTCTGCAGTCAGACAATTCACCAAAATTACTCCCTCCACTAAAGCATCATTTTCAGTGGTGCAAAAGTGATCAGGGAGAGGGTCACTCTCTTCTTCCTGTCCCTCATCTGTTGCCATGAGCAGGGTGAGATCAGCCCTGTCATAGTAGTGTTTTAGGCGGTTGACATGAATCACCCTAAGGGGACTCCTGGCAGTGCCCAGGTCTACCAAATAGGTGACCTCGCCCTTTTTCTCAACAATTAGATGGGGTCCACTCCATTTGTCCTGAAGTGCTCTTGGGGCCACAGGCTCCAATACCCACACCTTCTGTCCTGGTTGGTACTGGATCAGAACAGCCTTCTGGTCTTGCCATTACTTCTGGAGTTCTTGGCTGGCCTGAACGTTTTTACTGGCCTTTTTCATGTACTCAGCCATTCTGGATCTTAGGCCAAGTACATAGTCCACTATGTCCTGTTTGGGAGCTTTTAAAGGTTGTTCCCAACCCTCCTTCACAAGTGTTAGTGGACCTCTTACAGGGTGTCCAAAGAGGAGTTCAAAGGGGCTGAAGCCCACTCCTTTCTGGGGTACCTCCCTGTAAGCAAAAAGGAGGCAAGGTAACAGGACATCCCATCTCCTCCTGAGTTTTTCAGGGAGTCCCATTATCATACCTTTGAGAGTTTTATTAAACCTCTCTATCAGTCCATTTGTCTGTGGATGATAAGGAGTGGTGAATTTGTAGGTTACACCACATTCCTTCCACATAGCTTTCATGTATGCAGACATAAAGTTGCTACCCCTGTCTGATGCAACCCTGGAAAAGATTCCCAGGAGGGCTTTTGCCACTGCAGGAGCTGTAGTGGTCCTTAGAGGAATTGCTTCAGGATATCTTGTGGCATGGTCCACAACCACCAAGATAAACCTATTGCCTGAAGCAGTAGGAGGGTCAAGGGGGCCAACTATGTCAACCCCTTCCCTTTCAACGGGGACCCCAACCACAGGTAGTGGAATAAGGGGAGCCTTTGGTGTGCCACCAGTTTTGCCACTGGCTTGGCAGGTCACACAAGACGTGCAAAAATCTTTAGTGTCCTCTGACATCCCAGGCCAGTGAAACAGGGGGACAAGCCTTTCCCGTGTTTTGATCTGGCCCAAATGCCCAGCCAAAGGAATGTCATGTGCAAGAGTTAGAAGGAACTCTCTGTACTGCAGGGGAATGACCAATCTCCTAGCTGCTCCATTGTTGGGTCCCTAGCCTCTGTATTGAAGAGGTTGTCCTCCAAGTAAACTCTATGTGAGTCACTGACATCCCTATTTTGCTGCTTGACAGCTTGCTGTCTGAGACCCTCTAATGTGGGACACATTTGCTGTGCCACACTCAGCTCTTCCCTGGCAGGCCCCCCTCCACCCAAAAGCTCAGCAGTGTCTGCTACCAGCTCATCTGGTGAAGGTTCTGCACAGGGAGGAAATTATTCTTCCTCAGAAGGAGAATCATCTGTAGAGGGAGGGATAGTGGGTAGGGATTTACCCTTGCTACCCCTAGGTTTAGGGAGCACTTGGTCCATTGTTCCAGGATCCAAGTTACCCTGTCCTTTTTGCTTTTGGGCCTGAGCCCTTGTCAAAGCAAAATATATGCCCAGGAATGCCCAGCATTGCTGCATGAGCCTCCAACTCCACTTCTGCCCAAGCTGATGTCTCTAATTCGTTCCCTAGTAGACAGTCTACAGGTAAATCTGAGGCAACCACAACTTTCTTTGGACCAGTAACCCCCGCCCAATTGAGATTCACAACAGCCATGGGGTGGCCAAGAGTGTTGTTATGAGCGTCTGTCACTTGGTACTGGTGACCAAGTAGGTGTTGTTCAGGGTGTACCAGTTTCTCTATTGCCATGGTAACACTTGCACCTGTGTCCCTGTAGGCCTGAACCTCAACACCATTTATTAGGGGAAGTTGCTTGTACTTAACCATATTAAGGGGGCAAGCAACCAAGGTGGCCAAATAAATGGCACCGTCAGAGACTAACACAGCCTCTGTGGTCTCCCTAACAAGACCAACCCGAACTAAATTACCAAAAGTGAGCCCAGCTAGTTCCTTGGATTGGCTATTAGTAGGTTTGCTCCCACCACCACTGCTATCACTATTTTTTTTTATGCAATAGCGCCAAAAAAAACAGCGAACACAGCCATTTCACCAGAAGAGAGCCAAAATGTATCCCAGATGCCACTACAGACCCCAGGAAGATGACAGCAGACCAGGAACCAGCCAGGATGTCCCACACAAGAACCAGGACACTTTTAAGAAGAAAGAAAGTGTTACTTTAGTGCAGAGGAGCAGGAAATTCTGGTTAAAGAGGTGACAGAACACCAGCGCCAACTGTTTGTCACATCAAAGTTGCCAATCAGTAGGAGAGAGGCTATATGGCAACATATTGTTGACAAGATAAACAGTGTGGCTGAAGTACGCAGAACAGTCATCGAGTGCAAGAAACGCTGGCATGACTGCAAGCGCAGGACCAAGGAAAAGATGACCAGGAACAGGAAGGCAGCACTGCAGACTGGAGGGGGGGGTCCAGCACACCAGGAGGCCCTGGACCAAATGGAGGAGATGGTCGCAGCCCTCATCCCTGAGGAGATCGTCACAGGTATTCAAGGACAGGACAGCGCAGACTACCAGGAGTCAACGCATATGCAGGGTAAGTCGCATGGGGAATTAAAATGCACTAATGTCAATTGTGAGCAGGGTGGGATACCGACCACTAAATGCATGGAAGTCATCTAATACATGGAGTGGCATGGGTAAAGGGGCACGACAGGGGGGCATGCCCCGTTCTGAGAAGACCTGGGGCACACCATTTCACAACACCAACAACAGTCCCATGGGGGCATGCTGTCATGCCAACGATGGAGCAAAGGGAAAGCCATGCAAGGAGGGAAGGCCACTACGTCAAACTGACATCCTGGCACACGTCAGCCAACAGACCCCCTACATTAACTAGGGCCCTATTAACAACCTCTAGCCATACCGACAACTGGAATGTAACTGCGACAACAGGTGCCACTACCATCTCTGCTGTGTGTGCAGCTCAAGTAGCCAATGGCAGTAACGTCCCCATGGATCATACACACCTAAATTAGGGGGTGAAGATGACAACTGCAACAATCCCCAGAAACAAGACAAAGGCCCCAGTACTCTCAAATGTCAATGCCCATAGTTGTCGCAAACATCAGCCAATGTAAACATCAATAGGAGCTACACAGCACCAAGGACACACCCATGCTGCATATGTCAGGGTCCATCCTGTGCCTGGCTAACAAGGCAACATCCTAAATGTCATACTGCTCAGACAACAGCATTGAGGGGGGGGACACATGGAACTGGTCACTGAAATACACCTGCACAGTCAGAGGAGGAAATAGGACACTGATACGATTATCAGGGCAATCCAGTGTAACACACATTCCCCAACATCAGCAGGACACACTACCAAAGTCAACATCCATATCGGATCATAACATTGCCATGCATAGGATATGCCACATGTCAATTACATTTAAGTGGATGTGAAAGATCAGAGATTGGGGCAGGTCCAGATTGTTAAGTGTGCTGCCAGGGCCATCAGAACACCCACAGCCAGTGAAAGGTCTCACAATGAGAATGGATGTACACGGAGGGTCGAGTAGGAAAAGAAGGTGGCAATTCACTATTTGGCATAAACCAACACCTAGAGGCAATGAGGCTGACAGGTCTGATAACTCAATACCATACATGTGACACACAGGTGGGCCATAGGCCTGGAAGAATGCCCATCTGAAGGACTGGAGAAATTAACACAAAACAAGATCACAAAGTGAATTCATCAAAAGGCAGGCACGTCACATCAAAATTGCCACAACACAAACACACTAATTGTACCCTGTTTCATTGCAAAGGAAGATGGATCTCCTGCTGATATGCCTGTCCCAGATTTCCCTGATGACATGGATGACGAGACGATAAACATTCCCCAGGAGACTATCCAAAAGGTCCTTGACACCCTCCAGACCCCACCTTCAGTCACAAGGAGGAGCACAGAACAAGCAGCCATCGCAGAGGATCCACCCACCACCCCAATTGTAAGACCTGCCAGCTCCAATACAGCTGAGGACTCAGACGACACTGGCACCAGCTTTGAGAGAACTGTAGTTGGAGTACAGCAGGAGCTGGCCAAGGAGGTGCGGGTCGGGATGCAAACTATGGCAGCCAGCCTTGAGGGGATACGTTCGTGCATGATGTCATCTGCAGATCAGGCAGCAGCTATGCAAGCCCTAACATCCATACTGCAAGGACTACAAGAAACTGTAAAGGAATTCACCACTGCAGTATGGGAGTTGCCACAACACCTCGCACCCCAAACCTTCCACTGCATGCATGAATGCAATCATGACTCCCTCAGGGCTGACCTGGCTGCCTACCATCGTGATGTGGCTGCTATTCTCAAGAACCAGCAGGCCCTCCTTGCTGCAGTACTGCCCTTAAGACCTTCACAGGGAGCAGCGACCGGGATGTCTGACTCCGCGTCTGCTAACACTGAGGTGTGTGTTGCCCTTTAACAACCAACAACAAGGATAAAGCAGGCAACACACACATCAGAAGACGAAGACATGGAACAGATCACATTCACAAGGAAAAGTACCTGGAAGCACTAGTCCCTACCACATGGCCCACATTTACCAAGGTCCTGCGCATTGTAACTTGTCAGTCTTGCAACAACTTTACACGAGCACTGTTCTGCAAACCACTGTATATCTTGTCACCCAGCCCAGTGATTGTCTCTCTCCTACTCATTGACAAATCCTGTCCCTCTGCACTGACTGAAAAATCAACCCCAGCATGTCAAAAGCATTTCCATAACCCCTTGTGTTGGATCACAGTCATGGACAATGTACAGATAGCACTAGAGCACGTTTCAATAAATAGCACTTACACAACAAATCTGTCTCTGGGTAATCTGACATATCAACTGTGAAGTAGATAACTGAAATGTGCCTACTGTCAAATTACGTAGCTTGTCAATACAACTGTCCTGATAATATGTAGTCAGAGAATTCTGCACAGTGCCCATGATTGCATCATTCTCTGCCCTTCCTGAGGGACAAATCGTATGAAGTGAGAAACCATACACCACCATGCTGTGTTGGACAGAAGAATGCTTCCTCAGGGGATAACTAAGTCATCAAATAGTGGCCGCAAAATGTTGTAAACATGCAAAAATAAGACAATAAACATGCCACACTAATCTAAGTAAACACTAAAAAAACTGCACAAATGAAGGTGTCTGAGTTAACATACAAATAGGTAATCATCCTGAACTGTGTCACAAATGATGTATGAGGGTCATGAAGGCAAGAATACAAGATTGCCAATGAGAACTCATCTTATAAGGGTGTGCATGATCATCACACTGCAGTCAGACCTAAAACTGTTTCCCCAATATCAAGTCTGGAAGCACTGTTAGTGACTTTGAAAACACACTTATCAACAGAAACACATTGGGATCCATATTAATTGTGATTGGTGGTTGCAACGAAGGGTCGACACTTTACAAGGTAGCTCTGGGCTAGCTGCCAATCGTACAGCTCAGTTGGGATTTGTTTGTAGCATAGGACACAGATGTTATAGTACCAAATTGATGTACACTGATTCCAAACCCACGATCAAGTACCATTCAACACATACTATTAAGCGTTAACCAAATATTTATTAAATGCTAATCACAGATGAGGAAACTGAGGGAAAAATCTTACCTACCCTAATCTACCCTGACTACTCATTACCCACAACTGTCCCTAATTGACCTAAGCTACACTTACTTATCACATGTAATGAAACGTTCTAAACATCTACCCCCCCACCCCCCTTATGAGACGGGGAACATGAAGGACAACACATACTAACCTAAACACATACTATACTATCCTAAACAAATATATATATATATATTTTTTTAATTGTTTATTTATTTATTTTAACCCACAAGAACCCCAAAGTAGACCCCCACCCACCCACCCACACACTTAATAAGTAAAAAATAAAGAATGAGGACCCCCCACCCACTAACAATAACTAAACTAACAGCCTATACTAACCTAACACTAAGCCCAATAACTATAAGAACAAGAAAAGAGGAGGGAGGGGAGGGAATCATGTCCATCAAAAAAGTGTCTAGAAGTTGGCCTTCTGGAGGGTCCGCTTAATGAACTTAACCCGCCGGTTAATGTGCCGCACGTCCCGGCTCAGGTGGCTCAACTTGCGCTGCACTATGTCTATCTTATGTTCCATTCGGGTGAAGGCTGCAGGGTTTCCAGAAGGAGCAGTGGCAGTCTGGGTACTAGTGGAGGATGTCTGTGTGGGTGTGGTGCCAGACCTAGTGGGCTGTCCTGCACCGGTGGCAATGCTGGGGCCAGGAAGTCCAGCAGATGTTGGACCAACAGTGCAGCTGTGGGTGGGGCCACCTGGCTCTGATTGGTGGTTGTGCTGGTGGTGGCTGTGGTGGGCAAAGTAGGCCCACCCTGTGGGAAGGCTCTCCATGCACCGGAGGCCCGTTCATGGCGATATCGCCGGTCCATCCTCCAGAACCCCGACTCCACCAGCAGGATGTGCTGATATCGCATGGCCCGGCGGTGAAATTCACGGACCTGGTCTGGAGTCATGGAGTCATGTTAGCAGCTGTGAAGACAAATGCAGATATTCTACATTAGTAACTGCATTGTGTGAAATGGCACAGCAAGTTAATCAGACATTACATCTTCTGTACTTGTAACAGCTCATATCACTGTACAGAGTCCCTGAGGAAGTATATGGCAGGCCAGACTACAAAGGTCACATCACAGAAAGCACATCCATAACCTACAAGATGGGTAATAACTGGCTTTGACTTGCAATCTGAGTTCTGCCAGTTATCATCTAAGAATCATGCTGCATATCCTCCACCAAGACCTGGGCTACAAATGTTGGTGTACGGAAAGAAAAACTAAAGCCACATGGTCTGCAAGTTGTAAATGGACTTCCCAGTATAGTACCAAGTGCCAAACCTGAGTGTGTATACTAGTATGCAACCAAACCGTCACATATTCACATGTATGTGTAACATACTGGTAGCATCAGTACTAGGTACCCCATTCAAAAACCCATGGCCGTGTTTGAGGGGGGGCGGTGGATACACTACTATAATTTGCCAACAACATGTACACCGAGGAGTGTATGGGAAACTCCACACATGTTTGTCTCTACAGACACACCACAGGTAAGGTCTATCTACAATTATGAGTCAGCAAACCCTAGAGCACTCATAGGGCCACACATGTCAGGAAATGTAGAACTTGGTACACAGCATATACTTCCAGTGAGGCCTGACTTACATCAGACACAGAGTTGCTAGAACACCCATGATCATGAATTGCATGCACACCTAGGCCATTTCACTCAGGTCCCACAGACTTGTTGCACTACATGTGAAAGTACATGCTGCTAGGAGGTTCTACCTACTGTTTAAAAATAACGTAGGTAAATAGGGAAGCAGATGTCTATTGGAAAGCTATTTGCTGTACCAATCTTAGAGAAAGTGGGTCTGACAGGCTGACTAAATTGGGGCTGACTTCCATTGCGACTCTTGGTGATACAAGTGTCATACACATGACTAACCCCTGTACTCACAGTGGGTCCTACAATCCCTACATGATACCATTGTATACGCATTGGCAAACTCAAAACATGTGAGAACTGCATTCCCACTCATGGAACAAGAGAAAAGCTTGCCCAACGCATCACACCTTGCTATGCGTCCAACTCACACGAGTCCATAACCAGCAAACACAACACATAACAGACATATCAACACTTACTGGAGTGGTCGGGGTCCTCAAATGTTGCCACCTCTCCCAGAGTGTAGGGTGCCGGTCCACCTGTAAGGTATGGAAGGAAGAAATGTGCTCAAAATCTGTGCACAGTGCAACAATTTCATAAACATTTACAATGTGTAGGCTGAATAAGGAAATGGCAGCCATTCAGACATGATGGTACTGCATCTGATATATCACGGCCAATTTGTACATAGCATGGGTCTCCTGTGACAGTTACACACATGTCTGCACACATACATAGGCCCTAACTATCATGTGGTTGCAAACATGCCCCATAATTGGTGAGCACTAACAAATATGGAGTGTAATCGTCTCCTCATGTGCATCCAAGAGAGACATCCAAAGACTGGTTACTTGAGGACTGCATTACCAGTCAAACATGCCTTGTGGCCATGACACATTTATTGCACATAGGCCCAATGTACAGAGGGAGGGGCAGGGACTTTTGTATGCCATCCTGTTGTTACAGTTTATTTAATTGATGTGGCCCAGCTATGGTGATTTGCACCAACCATGGAGATGTGAGGCCATGTGCATACACTTGGACTGCCATCCATATTTGGATTGTGGCTCAACTAATTCCAACAAACATCTTAAGCTGTTAGCTGAGGGCACCTTACACCTTTTCACAGTGTTTTCAAATCAAGAACTGACATGTATCCAAAAAGATCAAGGAACACAATAATCTCACACATTCATTATACTACTGTGAACGCTTTCCTTCCACACTCACCAGACTCACATGAGACATATGTCAGAGCCACTTTGCTATTATAAATTGACATGAAGGCAGCACTCATTTCCAGCATCATGTAGTGATTCTAAAGTCAGTCTAGCAATTGCGTCAACATAGTTGGCCTAAATGTTGGTACATCTGTACTTCTCTGTCAATAGTACCCTATATAGACATGATTGACTCATATTTTGTTAGCTGTTCTGAAAAAATGGCCGCACCAGTTTCCTTCATGGAAAAGTAACCTGTAAGTTTGCTGAGCACGTGCAACCTGACAGCTAGCAATTGTGATCCTTGCCATAGTGCATCAATGATCCCCTTATATTTTCCCAGCATTACACACAGTCAGCAAGTTAGCTGGCAGACATTGTACTAATCCCCTGATGTCACTACAGAGCATTTACTCGTGCACATTAACATAATTCCTACTCACCAACAGTGCCACCAATCATGATTCCCAGGTGGTCCAAGAGATCCTGCTCCCTGGTGATGAGGTCAGCCTACCGGTGCTTCAGCTGGTGGTCACTCCTCTGGCTGGCATACACACGCTGCAGGTGATGCAGCACTTTTCCCCACCGGATTCTGCGCGCCTCTGTCGGATACCCATGTATCACCCTGCCTGGATCATGAGCGGCAAGAAATGCGCAACAGCCAGATGAACCCCCCCAACTCCTCTTCCCCCATCCTGCCAAGACGTGGCCTACCAGACATACTTATAAGTGAAATGGAATAGGGGTAAAAGAAATAGAAATGGGGAAAAAGGGGAAAATAGTGGTACAAAGACAGAAAAAAAGTAAACCTAAACACTAAAAGAGCCCAACTATCCCCAAACTAACACTACCCACAACAGACTCCCACAAACAAGAAAAACACAAGATAAATGGACAAATGTAGACAAAACACAGTAGTACAGTATACACCAACAATATTTATTTCACAAATTGACAATATAGATAGCACACAGGACAAAAACAGCACAAAATCTCAGGACAACACTCTCTACACAGCCACACAGTCTAGAAGGGTAATAGACTGCAAAGTGAAAGTGAAAGTACACCCACTGTACATGATCTGTAAACAGGATATCCTATTACATCACTTCCTGTATGAAAAGTCCCACCTTTTCGCATTATGCGTCATTTTTTGTTTACCAAAACTGTTTTTGCGTCATTTTTTTTTACGCACAGACGTGAATATTAACCCACATCCACATAATGATACATGGACTGTACAAATATCTGGATGCAGGCTAAATTTCACTGACGCACAAACAGTTTTGGTTGTCAAAAAATGACGCACAACGCTATGGACGTCAAAATTACAGTGCATTAACTGGTTTGGGGCATTTTTACTTGTTTTTTGGTAATTTTACATTTGGGACACATCAGAGATTGGCTAATTGAAGACAGTATGGTGTTGATGGTGTATGTTCACATGTGTGACATCATACTGCAGCGGAACATGATCCACTACTCCCTTCACAGTATTTTTACAGTTGGCTGATGCAATAGATGGACATAAGTGTGGCCTACATATATGTGTTGCACAAATTGGGCATGTTTGGCATAAGGAGAGGATAGCAATGTGACGCACATATGTACAATACCTAAATGCCTTTGGCTCACATTGTGTGCTTTGACAACTAATGTGTTGGTTGACCAAGTGTGTTTGTATCACATGAAGCATAATTGTACATATGGTTGTATGAATGTGACGTCTATGTGTCCAATCCTTAGAAGCAAGTCATATTGGAAATGAGCGAGGGCATGTGTAAGTCATACATGTAACAACACCCGTAAAGTCTACTTCCAAGTTTTAGGGTCACGTAAACACCACATGTGATATAGCATGCACCAGATGGCTGGCAGATGCTTGTTCATGTAAATGGTCCACATTTTCTACATGCTATGTCCTAGAGTATTGGTAAGAGATTCCTAGGCACTACTTGGAGAATCCCACAGTGAGTCATACACATGCACTGAGGAAGTGGGTACCATGTTGTTTGCATAGACAGACAAGGGTGAATCTCATATATATGATGACACCACAGTTGAGGCCATAAAAGTGAGCCCCAACTATCAAGTGGCTGTGGTGGACCAGCATACAAGACAGCACGTGTCCACTTATTTCCAGTGATCAATTGTACATAGTTGTCGAGAGGGGGAGGGGGGATATGGCGGGTTGCGTAGCGGCGTAACCTGCTAGACGCACTCTCATCGTGCTTGGGGGTGTGGCACGTGTAAGCAGCAGGGATCGGCTGGATGTGCCGCCCGACTCCTTGTTCGGCTTCTCGGAGCCCTCAAGACTCGGAAACCCGGCAAAATCAGGCTCCGGGCGAGGTACTCGGCGGGAGGCTCCGGCATTGGGGCCGAGCTGCGCTGGAGCTTCGCCGGGCAAGAAAGGGCTCAGCGAGGATTCCCCTTTGGGGGAATCCGGGCAGAGCCAGTATCGGCAAGGCTCCCAGGAAGGAGTCCCGGGAGCCAGACAGTGCAGCTACACGCCGGTTTTCTCCCTCGACAAAAGGAAAGACAAGTAAGGTGGCGGGGGCGGTGGAGGCCAGGAGTATAACAAAATTCAGTATTAATAAAGCCCCTGGGAAAGTGTCCCGGGATAGTGCGGTAGCACGTTCTTTTTCACTTTTAAATACAGGAGGGATAAGTAAAGTGGCGGAGGCTTTGGGGGTTAGAGACAGTGCAAAAAAAAAGTTGTCCCCATCCTTGCCTTCTGTTAACATTTTGCAGGGGAGGAGGCGGAGTTTGGAAGAGGAGAAAAGAGATAAGGAGGTTATTGATAGACAGGATAAGATCCAAGGCAAAACTTCTGATTTATCGAATTGTTTTCCTAAAGTCAAGAAAAGAGGAAGTGAGGGAAAACTAGGGAAGAAATATAACAATAAACCTGCGCCCTCGTTAAGAGCTTATTTTAAGACTAAGCCAGAAGACATTGCGTTGATACCTGGTCAAGGAAAAATTGATACTTATATGATCAAGGATACCAGAAACGATACAGACTCCGGTGAGGGTATGAATGATCCTCCCCCTTTGACTAATATTTCGGCTCACCAAGTGGATAAACAAGTTGGTTCGGATCTTATATTGAGACAAGATAATGACTTACAGGAGATAGGAGCTGTGGCAGAAATACCCATCAGCCCCCCCCTTCTCGAACCCCGGTCCCCGAGTCAACATTTAGTCAGTCTATGGAGGAGATGATTCTTGCTATTTCGAAGGACATTAAAAAAGGCTTTGCTAGCTCTGAAAGTAATCAAGTAGAGATTAGAGAAGCTTGTGAGGTACTGGAAAGAAAATTCGATAATTTAACGGAGAGAATCCAGTCATTAGAAGCGACGGTAGGAGGGATGAAGGAAGAGTTAAATAACCAGAAGGAGGAGATTCGGAATTTAAGTGAAAAGGAACAAGGCTTGCAAGTAAAAATTTAACAGTTGGAGAATTATTTGCGTAGAAACAACATAAAATTGTTAAAAGTTCCGGAAGGAGCAGAAGGAGCAAATCTGAAGTTATATGTGGTTTCTCTTATTAAATCTGTTTGTGAATTGGAAGAGAGCCGAGAAGAGATTGAAAGAGACATCCAGAGGGTTCATCGCGACCCTTTTACGAAGCGACCAAACAGCACTAGGCCAAGGAAAATCTTGGTTAATTTCCTAACTTATCATTTAAAGGAGAAAATCTTGAGTAGTGCATTGAAACAGAAATCATTAAAAGTCGAAAATGTAATATTTGAGATTAGGTCCGATTTGTCTAAGATTACAATGGATAGTCAGTGGGAGTTGGGGAAAAGGTTAGACGAATTAAAAAAATTAGGGATTACGGCACAGTTGAAGTTCCCAGCTTTTTTGCGAGTAATGTATACTAATAAAATGTACAATATAAGAGAGACAGTCAGGGCGGACGAGCTATTAGAACTTATAAGTAAGGAACAGATCGATCACGTAAAATGAATTTTTTGAAGCTCCCAGGCAGGTGGGGTGCTCTAAAATAAGGCCCAAGTTGGCTGATATAGTGGGGGGGTCCCCTATGGGAGGGTGTTGGGAGGGGGGTTTATTAATTAGGAGGGTTTTGATTTTTACTTTGTGATTTTTTGATTTTGAGTTTTGTGTGGAAATAGTTCCTCATTCACTGAGGCAGAGGGAAGGCGGGTCACTTTGGAATGGCTAGATTAAATAAAGGTCAGGGGTTGGAGGAATCCACGATTAAATTACTCTCCTGGAATATTAACGGTCTAAGGACGAAAGCAAGATGTAATAAAATCTTACAATATTTAAAAGATTCTCCGGTGCAGATTTTTATCTTACAGGAAACTCATTTAGTTGCAGAAGAATGTAAGGAGTTATTTAAGGCTCAAAAGTGGGTACAAATGTGTTTCTGCACTACCAACAATTTTCATACAAGGGGAGTAGCTATTGTGGTTAAACAAGGAGTACAACCTAGATTGGAGATTTTAGAGATAAGGGCAGATCACGCTGGTTGTTGGGTCATAATAAGAATACGTATTGGTGAGGCAAGGTTGGTTTTGGTCGGATTCTACGGCCCGAATTGCGATGATATTGAACCTCTTAAAATGGTTTTTTCTCAGTTAATCGATTTCTCGAATGCAGTTATCATGACAGGGGATTTTAATGTGGTGCTTGATAATGGATTAGATAGATCAGATACTTGTCGATCTTCAGGTACGCCAAAAACACAATATTACTTAAGGAAGATGATGAAGGAGTATGGCTTGTGTGATATATGGCGGAAAAGGGAAGGGGAGGCTAAGGTCTTTTCATTCTTCAATAAAAAGTAGTCATGCTTCACGTATTGATTATTTTTTAGTTGATGATAGGTTGTTGGAAAATGTTGACAGGATTGAATATTTACCCCCGCATTTATCAGATCATGCTGCAGTAAAGCTGCATTTGATGCTCCCACAGAGAAAAATTGTACATAGTTGTCTTGCTCATGTGTGTGGTCCAATGATGATCCTGTACATTGTTTGGGGTGTAATTTGTCACAGTTCAGTCCAGGACTCATCATGAGTCATTTGCAGCTATTCCTGTATCTACTGAGTATCCTTGGTTGATCAATGTGAGTAAAGTAGATGTGGACATGTGAACCAACATGTGGATGGTCCCACCCTGTCACTAAAGACGTGTAATGAGACAGTCAACAGGGCAACCTTGGTGTGCTGAGTGAGATAATGTCTCAGGTGTCATGTTCCGGCAGGTGTCATTACAACATTTGTACACAGGTTGGCCTCTGCACTTCCCACTGCATCTGGGAACATCATAGCCTCTGTGCTGATTATTCTCGCAGCTATTCACCACACACGGCCCATCACTATGTTGTGCGCACTGTGATGCTCTGTGTGAACTGTCAGGGTCCTGACATTTGTGTATTATTCATGGACATTATCAGAGGTTGCTGGTTGTGCTGAAAGCCCCGTACCCAATCCCTGCCTACGGCCCTGGGACACTGTCACACTTTGTCATTCATGCATAACTGCAACCCAGACAAGGGATGGGCCATGAATTTTGCTTTTGCAAGAGGATGTAACTCAAATGGTACAGTTAAAAGGCAGATGATTCTATACAATGCATTTGGGTTTGCATGGAAGAAGCCCATGCCCAATGCCCCCTGATGAATGAGAGGTTTGCTAACGCAAGTGGGGTACATATGTAGACACAGGGATACTTTAGTGTGACGCACAGACAGTTGCCAGTCAGGCTGACAGAATGCAAGGTGATTCAGGATCCCGTTACTTGACAAGTTACATAATCAGTGGTCTGACTGAGACTGTTTTGAGGACAAACTAGACAGTTAATGCCCTATTCACTTCCAAGGACGAGTATGCACTCCAAAGGCTTAAGGATTGCCACTATGAACAGGGCAAGAAAGAATTGATGCCTCCTAGCTGCCCACCTGCATCAACAGGAGGCAGTAATTGCCATTTCTGCTATCCAATTTGTGGGAGGAGCTGTTCTTAGCCACCTACAAGACATAGGGCCAGATGTATTAAACATTTTTGCAATTGTAAAAATATGTTTTGGTATTGAACAAGTCCAATTTGCGATTCAATAATTTGTTACCGAATGGTGTTTTGGATTTGCGACTACATACCAATTTGGTAATAGGAAGGGTATTTCAAGGATGTCCCTTCCTAATACTGAATTGCAGAGGTATATATGATAGTTTTGTGACCGTGAATGCGGCCGCAAAACAATCGCAGTTACCACCCATTTGCAAAGGGGAAGGGGTCCCCAAGGGACACCTTCCGTTTTGTGAATGCATGTGAAAATGTCCCACGGACCACTGCCTACTCTTAAAAAATTAAAAGAAAACTTTTCATTTTTCATTTTTAAATGCATCCCGTTTTCTTTTAAGGAAAATGGGCTGCATTTAGAAAAAAATGATTGCTTTATTGAAAAGCAATCCCAGACATAGTGGTCTGCTGAGCCCAGTAGGCCACCATCCCTGTGATTGTAGACATTCACAATGGCTCGCAAATTGCGCCCTACCTAATGAATATTGATGAGGTAGGTCCATTTGCGAGCCCTTGCAAATCCCATTATGAAACTCCTGGAGTTTCATACATTCCAATAGGTATTACTTAATTGTGATTTGCAAATGATCACAATTAGGTGATCGCTATTGGATAACATGATACATCTGGCCCATAGTCAATAAATTTGTAGACTTTTATCGGGCCCTTGAAACCCCGGAGTGGACAGCTGACCATGCCCTTCTGGCTTTCTTCTTTGATAACATGCATCTTCCTAGCCTCAAAGAGTCCTGTAGGGACTTGCTCGATGGGGAAATTATCAGGACCAACATAGAGTGGATCATCTTCAGAATTCCCTATCACAAGGCTCCCAGGGTGGATGGCTTCCTTGCAGAGTTCTACAAGTGGCCAGGAGAGGACGTATTGAATCTGTCTATGAAGATTTCACTGAAGCAGACCAAGTGGGTTCACTTGGTTCCATTTTTAACAGAGCAGTGACAGCTATCCTTTGTGCACACTACCAACCCATCTCCCTACCCAACTGGGACATCAAAATCCTTGTTGGTGTCCTGGCGTCCCACCTCAGTAAGGTGATTCTGTCCTTAATCCACCACACTCTGGTGGAGTTTGTCCCCAGCCAATCCTCAAGGAACCACCTCCACACCCTCTCGAATACTATATGGGTAGCAGAAGACCTACAGGATGAAGCCCTTGCCCTTTCCCTGGAGGCTTAGAAATCATTCAGTAGGATTGAGTGGGTGGTACCTCTCCACATCCCTGCAACAATTTGCTCTGGGGGAAGGATTTATAGCCAAGACCTGCTGGCTCTATGACTCCCCTACTGTTCAGGTTAACTGCGGTGGCTTCTTGTCAGACCCATTTTTGTTTCACCAATGTTTGCACCAATTCCCACTCCTCTCTGGTGCCCCTATTCAACCTGGGACATCCACAGTGTATCTCTATGCTGATGATATACTACTCACCCTCACAGACTTTCCTCACTCTCTCTCAGCCCTGTTGGAAATCATCGCTGACTTTGAGCATGTTCAGATTAAAGAGTGAACTGGGGCAAGAGTGAGGCTCTGCCTCTTTCGCACATGACCACAAGTGCATAGATAGCCAGATACCCCTTTCTGCTGGAAACTCTCATGCCTCAAGTACCTGGGGGTCTATGTCGACAGGGGTCTGGACCGCATGCTGGCAGACAACCTTGATCCCCTGCTTACCTGCATGAAACTAGACTTTGAAAAGTGGTCTCACCTCGGACAACCCAAGGGGAGAGTACAGGCGGTGATAATGGTTGCCATGGTTCAAATATGTCCTTGACATGCTGCCCATTATGGCCCCATTGTCCTTGCTATGTTCCGTAGATAGCATACATTTTTTTGTGGGGGGGGTCTTCCCACCCCTGCTTAACCTGTAACTTCTGGCATATCGTTCATGTGGTGGCTTGGGCCTACCTTCTGTCAAGCACTGTGCTCTGGCCCTTCATCCCTCTCATCTGGCTTGCCTGCTTCTCGGGATGCAAGACCTGCCACAGGGGGTTATGACAGAGTGTACTTTACCATTTTCCCAGCAGGGACCCTATCTACTTTAAAGGGATGGCGCGCCTTTGCTACGCCTTGCCAAACTGATTCTGCAGTCTATGACAAACTCCTAGTGATGAGCCTCTTGCCTCTTTGAAGTGGACCCCCTTCTCCTTGAGCATGCATCAATCTAGGTAATGCCAACCTGTGCATTGGAGGTGAGATGTTAGACTGGGAATAGCTGGAGTGGCAGGCATCAACAGCCTAAACCAGGTCATTGATGGAGGTGTCCTCAAAACCTCTGCGGCACTTTGTGAGGAGTTTGGTCTACCACCTCAAAAGTCATGGAGATACCTCAAATGACAACACTTAACTGCTCCCTAGGTGTGCAACACTGGGCCCTCCAATCCTCTACGATAGTTTCCTATCTTAGGACTTTGGGCCACTTCCGCAGGACAATATCTGGCTTCCACAGTCTTTTGAGCATTCAACTTATCTTTCCTCAATAATCTTTGTGGTAAATGGCAAGCCAGGCTGCAGACTGACTATAAGGTGGAGGACTGGGCTGTCTTGCAGGTGTTTGACTGAGGAATGAGAGAGAAACATTTTAAGTTCTGCCTTTTAAGACACTGCATGACTGGCACTGGACCCCCATGAAGATACGAGTAGCAGGCCTGTTGCCCGCACGTGAATTGTTGGAGATGCCCAAATGCCCCCTTTGATCTACTACACTTCCTCTGTGAGTGTCCCTCGATACAGGGATGTAGTGATGACCATGTTGAGTGAGACTCTGCCAGTCAAGACTCCCCTACCCCTTGATATTGAGTACTCATCAGACCTCACCCGCCTCCAGCATCTCCTCTTACATATGACTCTTGGCACAGCCAAGATATGTATACTTTGACACTGGCACTCTCCTGCACCCCCTCCCATGAGGAGTGGCTCACAGCAACGTTCCAAGGGGCCTCCCACAAACGAGTCATCTACAATCTCCAAGTCAGAACTGAGGCCTTTCTTCAGACACAGGCGTTCTTCTTCCAAGGTCCAATGCATAAATCTTTGACTCTGCACAGCCCCCTTTCCCTGGATATTCTGCTTCATGACTGTGCCACAACACACCCCTTGGCGATGAACGTATAAATCCCTTCAGGTGCTACCCCTTTCTCTGCTGTTAACCCTCTCTTCTCCTCCACACCCCTTTCCCTTCTCTTTCTCTCTCTCTTCTCCCCTTCCCCTCCCCTCCCCTCTTTTTCCCCATGCTGTCAGACATGTCCTTTCACTACTCTCCGACGTGCCCTCTTAGTTAATGACTCACTCTGTAAAATAGGGGTCCCTTTTGAGGGCTGTGGCCTCATAATATGCCATGTGGCATGTATTTTTTGTTTAATTTGGGTCTGAATTAATTCATTTTCAATGTGTAATGGTGTCACTGTCATCCTTTGCAATGTCCTGTTCCCACCTCACCGTCCCCCTTTGGATTGTTCTGCTTTTATATTTATTCAAAAATAAAGTGTGCAGTAAAAAGGCCCCAAAAGATATTTTCACTAAAGCAGGGTTAACTGTTCTATAGGTGAAATTGGGATACAATATTACACCTAACGGTATTATTTCTGGCTAGAAGGAGGAAGCTACAAAATAAATCTTTAGGGGATACATTTTTTGTAATATTTGTTAGAATCACAATTCACTGGTGAAGTCAGATTTGTAATAAAAATTGTGCAAAAGATACCTTCAAAAATGTTACCTTTCCCTGCTGAAAGCCCTTAGAAGCTCATTTGCATGAACTTCATTTGTCATCAGGCTGCTCAATAGCTCCATTGATGAGTCAAGAACTTGCTCCCAGAGCTGAGGCAAAGGCCTTTAGTGTGAGGATCTGTTCTAGTCCTCTAGTGGTTGACCTTCTGGGCTTTGCCCCGGAACTTGATTAATTTCAAAGTGTCCAAGCCTTTTACATGCAAATGTTAGCAGACACCAGGGCTGGGCCTTCTTTTGTTTATCTAGTCAGGCAAGTGCCAATCCCTTTGGCATAGGTGCTGCACCAGAACTGATTTGTAGTGACCACAGAGGAGGAATCTCTCTTTTCCTTGGCCATACCTCTTAGTTGAGCACAGAAGCTCTATACAGGGGAAGGAAGGGTCATCCATCCTGGATTTAGTCAGATATGGGCACTGTGGGATTGTTAGCAGTAAAGCACAAAAGAAGTGGTGCAGATGTGGGTAAGGTTAGTCTCTTGACCTTTTTACATATTGGTTAGGGAGGTTCCAAAAGTCACCCTCACCCACAGGCTACTGCCAGGTTGAAACGTGGCATCTTGCATACTCTGCATAACAATAGTCAACCAGTGAAAGACAGAAAAAATGGACTGTACCTGCTCCCACTTGTACTCATGACAAACAAGCATTTGCAATGCAACAGGGCTCACATGAGAGTTAGAGCTATTGGAATTGTAAATGATAATGTTATTTACCTACGTTTTTTGTAGTGTAATGGGTGTATGTGGTGTGAGGTGAAATTATGTGTGTTGATTTGGAATTGCTTGCTGTTTGTGTGGTGTGGAATTGTGTGTTGTGATAGTGTAGTAGAAATATCTGGCATGGTGAATAGATAGTGGTGAGAGCTGCAGAGAATAGCTAAAAAGAAAGAGTGAGAGGTATCGGTGATTTGTGCAGGTAGTGGTTATTGATATTGAGACAGAGGAGCAGAAATAGTGTATGAGAAAGAAAGAAAGAAAGACAAGGAGAGCAGGCCACAGATGCCTAAAGAGGGATCATTTGTGTATGCAGAAGGCACCCTAAGAAGAGGAGGAGAGTGTGTGTTTGAGAGACCGGAAATTTGAAAAGGCATAGAAAGAAACTGCGTATGAAGATATAAAGTTAACTATATTAGTGAGGCAGAGATAGTGTGTGAAAGTGTGAGATAGTTGGGTATGGCATTGGTAAATGTAATAGGTTTTGCCTATGTGATTAATAATAAGCTATTTTTTGTTGTAAGTTGTAGCTTGGTGAGTAACTGCAATTTAAACAAAAAGATTTAAAAAGCATTGGCAAAGTCAATTGGTCTTACTTGTGTGAGATTTTTTGACTTTGCAAATGTATTAACTATGTAGCAAATGGCTGAAAGTAATGTAAAAAGGCTTTATGACACAGCCAGCATTGTTTGTATTATGGTGTTTTTTTTTTTACTGTCAGTTATGCTACACTGAAGCTAGTGCTGGTGTATTAAATGGCTAACAAAACATTAACAAAGCTGAGGTGAGACCTATTGGCTTTACCAATCCTTGGCATGGAATGCCATATAGTAATCTGCAAGTGTTTATAGTGTTTACAATGGCTGAAATGTTAATGTTATAGAATGGAGAATGCCCTCGCCAAGGTGTTTGTGTGTCCAGATTCAGAAGCAGTTTAGGACCATACAAAAAGTGTGAAAATATGCCATATAAATGTGCTGAATGTAACATAAGATGTAGGTAGACAGAAAAGTCCAATAGGTTACAGTTTTCATTAAAATGATACTTTAGGCTGTGTGTTACTTTGGGTGCAATAGTTACAAAAGATCCAAAAAAGCACTCCTAACTGCTTGCTAGTAGTAATATATACCATAATCCTTGTTCAGTTGGATTCCTGGATCATTTGGGCCCTGTGCTGCCCCACCTGCTGCAGCAGTCAAATCATATCTCTGGTGCCTGCAGTTTAACTGAGCTTGTGACTGAATAGCAACATATAGCTATAATCAGTGTTCATTGGGTTTCCTGTAGCTGTTTGCCCCTGTGCCACTGCACCTGATGCACCTGATGCACCAATCAACAAGGTCATCCACAGTGCTGCCTCAGTGCAACATGGTTTTGGGGTCCTGCTCCTCTGGCTGGCTGTACCTCCTGCGAGGAAAGCAAGACATTAACAGCAGCTGTAAACTGGGAGGGGGGCTGCTTTGAGGGGGAGTTTGTGAGGAGTGGCGGCAAAGTGACCCAGCCATCATTGCGGAATGAAAAAGGGCTGCACTGGGAAAGGTTTCTGCAGTATGGCTGGCTGTACTTCCTCCTCCGAGAATGATACACAATGAGCTTTAATAGTTATTTATGTATATATTTAACAATTTTGTGTGGCACTCATACAAAAATTGAATTATAAGAGAACTTTAGACTGCAACAAAAGCTACAATAAGATTTATCTGTAACAACAGCAGCAAATGTAAGGGGAGGCCACAATGAGGTGGTTTGTGAGCAGCTGCAGTGAAGTGACCCAGCTGATATTGCTAAATAAGAGTACCAAAAATAAAAGAGAAGGGGCAGGACAGAGGATGTGGTGTTATGGCCAGAACTGCTGACCTTGGAGCTAGGGAGTCAAGTTTGAGTTGAAGTAGGGTAAAGGTATAGCCTTTTGAAACAAAATACAGAGCAAGGCTGTTTGGCAAACAAAGGCCCATATTTATACTTTGTGGTGCAAAACTACGCTAACGCAGTTTTGGGTCAAAATGTTTACCACCGGCTTACGTCATTCCAAAGCGCCAGCTGGCCACCATTTTATGGAATGCCGTTGCTTGCATCATCCCAAAGCGCCAGCTGGCCAACCAAATTTATGGAATGCGGCAAGCCGGCACTAAGCTTAGGCTACCGTAAGAAAACATTACATAGCAGGGTGGGGGTTGTGGTAGGGGTGAAGAGCGTTTGGCCTAAAAGAATTACGCTAGACTTGTTGAAGGCAAAAAAATGCCGTTAACCATCCTAACGTCATTTCCTGGAGTACAACCATCCATAACACAGTGCCCCTGTCTTACAAAAGACAGGGGTCATGCCCACCACCCCAATGGCAAGCACAAGGGACCAGTGTTCCCTGGGCATGGCCCTTGCACCCGGTACCATGCACAGGGCCCCATGTCAGGGCCCCCAATGGCACTTCAATAGCTTTTTAATGTGGTCCCCATCCTTTCGTGTCCCTCTGGTGTGGGTGGGGGTGATCCTGGGGCTTAGGATGGGCACCTGTGGTCCCATACAATGGTGTCAGGTCTGGCCCAGGTGTTAAATAATGGCATTAAGCAGGCTTACCACCATTATTTAGACCCACCTGTGCACTATGTTTTCACGGGGGATAAATATGGCCACTTTTAGATGGGAACGGCTACCTTGCATCTCACTGATGCAAGGCGGGTTCACGCATCCAAAAAATGATTTACATCCTACATAGTGCAAGGCTGCTTGTTAGATGCAGTCCCAAACACAACCACTAAAGAAACGGCCAAGTAACCATCAACAAAAATCGTGCACAAAAACAACAGATAAGAATTACAGTGGAACAATACAAGTAGTTAGTCTCTGTTAGACCTGCTGCTCCAGGGTGGCCATCCCCCAACTTTTTTCCTGTCTCCCTGCATTTTTCTGCCCCTGTTTTTGCTGGTTTTAGGACTCTGTGCACATTACCACTGCTTACTAGTGCTAAAGTGCATATGCTCTCTTCCCTAAACATGGTAACATTGGTTCAAACCCAATTGGCATATTTAATTTACTTGTAAGTCCCTAGTAAAATGCACTAGAGGTGCCCAGTACCTGTAAATTAAATGTTACTGGTGGGCCTGCAGCACTGATTGTGCCACCCACATAAGTAGCTACTTTGGCTTGCCATTGCAAGGCTTGTGTGCACAGCTGCACTGCTACTTCGACTCACATTTAAAACTACTTGACAAGCTTAAACTCCCTTTTTCTACATATAAGACACCTCTATGGTAGGCCCAGGTAAACCATTGGGCAGGGTGCTATGTAAGTAAAAGGCAGGACATGTACCTATGTGTTTTACATGTCCTGTTAATAAAAAGCTCACTTATTCGTTTTCCACTACTGTGAGGCCTGCTCCTCTTACAGACTAGCATTATTACTTCCCTCATATATTTTTAAGGGGTAGATTCTGATCTGGAAAGAGTAGCCCTGTCATGTTTAGTATTGCCATAATGGTAATAGAAAATCCTGTTTACTCGTGTAGTTGGATTTAATATTACTATTTTAGGAATGCCACTTTTTGAAAGTGGGCATTGCTCTGCGCTTACTGCCATCTGTGCCTTATATCCACTTCTGGTCTGTTCTGGGTGGGTTGACAGCCTCCCTTAGCACATTTCACCCAGACAGCTATAAACACAGAGGAATCAGTCACATCTGCATTCATCTGCATACTGAAACGGTCTCCCTGGGCAGGAAATGTGGAGGGGCTTCCTCTTACATTTCAAAGGCGTGTGGCCTGCCCTCACACAGAGGATTGATGACCCCCCACAGGGATCCCGGTAGACAGGACTGGGCTGAAATGCTCTTTGAAGTTTCCCCCACTTCATATGCATTTGTGAGTAAATAAACTGTGTCTCTGACCCAACCAAATCAGACATTTCTGGATCTACACCTGAACACTGTCAGGGGAACTGCCTGGCTCCCCATAGTACTCATCCGGATTGCTTTTCTGGAAGGACAGCTGCCCTGCGTGTTGCCTTGCTGCCTGCTGGCCTCAGACTTTGCTTGAAGGACTCTGCCTTCCCCAGAAGTGCTCTCCAGAGTCTTGGAGTGCTCCCCAAGGGCTCTCCAAGTCCTCTTGTTCTGAAGTCTCAGGGCCAATAAAGACTTCACCTACTAGCTTCTAGCTAGTTTTTTGACTTCAGAGACTCCAGGTCCGACTTCAGCACAGACGCATCTGCCTGACGCCACACCGCTGCCTGCTCCGGCTCCATAGTCCCAGCTTCACGCAATGACTGTGGCTTGTAACTCAAGTCTAACTTCGGTGTGATGCTGCTGATGTCCCGCAGTGTGATCGCTACACTGGAGTCAGCACATAGAGTCTTGACCGACTGGATGCAGCGACCCCGCTGGGTCAGAATGAACCTTCATCTCACCACCGATGCCACACCAGCTCCACCTGCAACTAGATGGAACCAATGCCTCGCCTCCCCCTGCCTCACAGTGCGGAACCAATGCCTCACCTCCCCTGATGCTGTAAGGGACTGACGCCACACCGGCCCCAGTGACGCATCACCTCCACGACTGTGGCATTGGATTATTGGGAACGACTCCGTCAGCAACGCGGTAATAGCCCCAGTTTAAGCTATTGTGTTTATAAGCTCTTTAGTGAATTTTAATCCTTAGAAAATCATAACTTTGCCTCTGTACTTTGGAGTTTCATCGTTTTTACATTATTTTATTCAGATAAATATGATCTATTTTTCTAAACCTGTGTGGTGTATTTTTGTGGTGTTTTCACAGTGTTACTGTATGGGTTATTGCACAAGCACTTTACAGATGTGCCAAGCTACCAGAGGGTGAGCACAGGATAATTTGATGTGTGCTGTAACTTACCCTGACAAGTATTGTGGTCCCTACTTGGACAAGGTGTATACGTCTACCAACTAGAGACCCAACTTCTAACAGCACCTACTCCAGGGGAGGAAACATATGAGCACAAGACAGAACTAAAAATATAAATCACCCAATAGCAAAGAAGCCTTTTTCAAGGACACAACAAATAACAAATAAAATGCTACTGGATGGAGTGAAACTGATTACAGAATGTCTCAAAGAGAAAGCACGTGTGCTGCCTAGGCTGGACCTAAAACATTGAAATAAGTCATTTGGCAGACCTTCTGTGAAGCTACAGGGACACAATAAGCTGTTAGAAGCCCCTCTTTCCTGAAGAGGCCAGCTGATGCAGAAGTGAGACTTGACTCCCATGTGCTGTTCCTGAGGACTCTGGGACTCTTGAATGTGTCAAAGTGTACTTCTCCTTGAAAAAAAAAACATCTTGAAAAAAAAATGAAACTTTGGCTGCAAAGACCTCCAGAACACTGGGGCATACCTGCCAATGTAATCAGACAATGGTACATTTTTGCTGGAACAAAGGTTCAGGTTGCTCCAGTTCAGAGATTTTCCATGGCAGTAAATCTGTTTCAGTATGATGTTGTAGAGAAGGTATCCAACCTTCTGTATCCCTACTCTGCAACAGCTTGAAGCCAAGCTACAAAAAAGTGACTTAGGGCTGGATTAATACCTTGGAGATTGGGATACTCCGTCACTGTTTTACAAATTCCTTAGGATATAATGGAACATGTAACATGGCAGATGGGATATCCATCACATTTGTGATGGAGTATCCATCCACCAAGGTCGTGATCAGGTTTCAGCATGGAAATCTTCACCAGGCAAAGCAGCCAAAAGTGTCCGGACAGCCAGATACCTTTTTTGAGTGTGAATATTGAATTTCTCCCCTTCTGATCTTTCTTCTCCAAAAGTCAATGGCTTCACTGGACCTTTCCCGATGGCTTTCTGGTCTTATGAAGCTCTCTTCAGAAATAGACTGCTGCCTTGACTTGCTGTGAATTTTTGACTCCCAGTTCAGAGATTAAGTCAAAAGGTAAAGCTTCTAAAAGGGCTGAATCAGGTTTCTGTATCTGACCCATGTTCCATCACAATTGGGCTTAAATTGAGCCCAAGTACCAGTCAAGTGCAACCAGAAGACCATAGTTCTCACTTAATGGATTTTGGCGCTATTTTTGTATTTCAAATATTAAAAATGTATGTCTCAGTTTCCTCTTATTAGATTTTTATTGTTTGATGCAATTCTGTTCAGTAAATGATTCTCCATTTGTATAAATTTGAGTGGGATTTTTGTTGTGACGAATTTTCAACTTTTTAACTGTTTTGGTATTTCTAAATGCTTTACACATTTTGTTAAGTTAAGCATGTCTGCTTGCTGCAATAGCTACCAGGAATTGGGCTATGATTTAAAATACTGAAACCTTTAATGGACCCAACAAGAATAGTGACATTATTACTTGTGGTAAACTACAATCCACCTTATCTAATAAGTCACTTTCTCATAATGAGTTGCTCTTCTTCCGCCATATCACCCAAAAATGTAAAACACTCTGAAAGACATTAGATAAAAAACTGGGAAAGAGGTGAAGGAAGGAAAGAAAAAGAAAAAGGGAGGGCGTTAAGGAAAAAAGGTGTTCAGTAAAGAGCAAATAGCAGGAGTGGCGGCAAGGTATCCAATATTCAGTGCAACTTCCTCAAAATGGCCACTTTGCATGCTTTGCTTAAAGTGATAATTTTGTGAGGTTTTATATGATTCAAGTGTGTCTTTGAATCCATTTTTGCCACAATATATTAGCAACACATTGTGATAAATTAAGTGTCATTGATCTTCAGGGAATTTTAGAGCATTTCCACTAAACAGTATGGAAAATATGTACAGCTTACATAACTGATATTTCACACATTCCAATTCATAACTACTGTTCCAAAATTCGGGGAATTGACCTGCATGCCTTTACTTTTTTATTTATTTTTGGTGAGGAAAAGTTCTCCTGGGTCCTGAAAGCTTAAACATATTGATTAGTGGATTTCTGTCATTGTGCAGTTCAATAAACTCTGGGAATAGTTCTTAAATAATAAAACTGTTCTATGTATGTTTAAGACAAAAATAAATTAAAAGATAAGTAGAAAAAAAGGAGAACAAAAATATATGAGAACAGAAAATGGCAACAAATGCAATATAAGTAAGTAAGGAAATAGAAAAACCCTGGGCCTGATTTAGATTTCGGCAGACAGGTTACTCCATCACAATGGTGATGGATATCCTGATATCCCCCAAAATATAAATCCCATTATTTCTTATGGAATTTATATTTCGGCAGACAGGCTATCCGTCAACATTGTGACAGGGTGAACTCATCCACTTAAATCTAAATCAGACCCTTTATCTGTATTGATCTTGTAAATATAAACTAAAACTCTGTTTGGGAATATGTTTTTGTTTGAGCAATTGCATGCTCTTTATCACTGCTATCGATCTATGTATATGCTTTCAGGACATTAGAGAATATAATTTTTTTAATATAAATGAAGTACATTATCATAACCATAACCATGCAATCAACAATTAGAAGTATCACTTGGAAGGAGACAGCTTGAAAGAGGAGTCTTTGCTTGCTCTTTGAAAAGTTTAACATAAACAAAGACATTTTAAAATGTTTATCAGAGTAAAACAATGTTGACCCTTTCAGCCCAGGAAGAGGATTTCTGACTGAGAGTTATTGCTGTTAAAAGAGTTGTTGCTTCTTTCAAGATTAAAAAATTATGTTGAAAAAACTGAACAGAAATGATTTAATGTGTGATTTATATTTTGGCAAATGGGTTATTCTGTCACAAAAGTGACGAATATCCTTTCTGACGAAATATAAATTCCATTATTTCCTATGGGATTTGTATTTCGGAGGATAGGAGATCAGTCACGTTGTGATGGAGTAACCCATCCATCAAAATCTAAATCAGGTCCTAAGTCAGTACAGTGTAAATTTAGGGCATCTGATTTAAGTGTTTATCATTGTCAATTCTAAGGAACATTGTCCCATTATGATTTTGAAATTGCAATGTTGGATCAAACCTGCTAAATCAAATAAGGCACCCCCATGCGAACACACAAACACACACATACTCTCTACCTCATTCAGCAGGAGATGTAGCTATCTTGAAAACATGTTGGCTAAATAAAGCAAGCTTTACACCTTGGTTGCTTAGGATGGACGTAGGGGTGGAGGATGTCCTAAAGTGGGTCACTTCTTTTCTTACCTACCACTCTAAACAATGTGTTGCCCTATTCATTTCTGCAAAGCACTCTTTTTCATGAAATAGGACTAATGCTTGATTAATTTATGTGCAAGTCTCCTGGAGCAATTCATTGAAAGACATGAGATTCACTCAAATGCAGATGATAATCATATATTTTTGGGAACTGATGCTTTCAGTCTAATACATTTGACTACATGCTTGCTGAACATTCATAGCTGGATGCAACAGAATTAACATAATTTGTTGGTGGTGACAAGTACTAGTAGATGACAGATTTTGATCCAGCAATTTGTGTTCTATTCAAATGTGTTACTGCAAAATAAAAAATTTAAACTTAGTAATTAGTGAGAATTTTTCTCTTGAACCCAAAGTATCTGGTTTAGAATCCGGAGGCTGAATTTAAAAATAAAGAAGTAGGGGCATAGCTTCGGCACCAAGCAAAATGGCAGCAGACGTTTTACCTCTGATGCAACGCGGAGCTCCTTTCAACTTCACAAGCCATTTCCTGCTCACAAACTGATACATGGGGTTCAGTTAATGACTCCTCCTACCTTTTACTTTTGAAATATTATTGCAGGTACCTTCCATGAAGTCTCTGACCTGCTCAGTACCGCAGCACTGAGATGGCAGATTTGCATGGTGGCCATTTTGGATAAAAGCCACCCGTTTTCTGCCAGCATGAATCGCAGATATGCAGCTTTTTCCTGCTGTGTCTGTTTGTTGCCTGCAGCATGATTTTGCAATGTATACAACTTGAAAGGCTTGTGGACTATTTACATGTGTTCTTTAAAATACCTGAATTGCCCTTTTTTGAGCCCAGAGCTGTGGTGGTGAATTAATTCTCCTCATTAGTGGCCATCATTTTAAACTACATTGCTCTAACACACCTACAACCTCCTACTTCAAGCTGAATATAATAGCCATGATATTACCTCATATTGAATTTAATAGTGCCATACTTGGTCCTTATGGAGGTTGTAAAATTTGCTGGTGAAATGATGAAATAATTCTCCTCAACATATATCTGCGTACCGGAGAACACCTTCTATTGAGTATATTTGGCACTATATATTCTCTGGTTATTTGCTTAGGAGTTTGCATTACTTATTTCCATAAATAATTTTCAAGATACTATGGGGCATATTTATACTCCATCTGTGCCGATTGTGCGTCAAAAAATTTGACGCACAATCAGTGCAAACGTTGCCCCGTATTTAAACTTTGACGCCTGCGGACGACAGAATTCTGCTGTGTGTGTCATTTTTTGGATGCGGCAACCCGCCTTCCGTTAATTATATGCAAGGTAGGCGTTCCCGTCCCAAAAATGGCTTAAACATCCGTGCGTTGTATTCATGCTTTTGGGCAGAAATGACGCACGGCCGGGAGGCAGAGCCAGAAAATGACGCACAGCCCGATTTGCGTAAAAAATTAATGCCTGGGTCAGGGCAGGCATTAAAATGGGGCAAACACACCTGTATTTATTCAGAACACACAGAACAAACAGCAGAGCAGCAGAGCAGCAACAGGGAGCCATGGAGGTGATACTAATCCAGCGTGCATGCAGACGCAGAGCCCAGCAGCAACAACAGCAGCTACAACAACACCAGCAGGGACCCCAAAGGCAGCGCAGAAGGCAGGAGAGGATATTCCACCCAAGAACCACCCTTCAGGGCCTCAGGGAACACGACATCATCCAGTGGTACCGGTTGAACTGGCTAGCCATTCAGCAGCTGCTGCGCAACATTGAACAGCAGTTGGCCCCCACTTTGGTGACACCCCGCACCATCCCAACAGAAACAAAGCTGCTTGCCGTACTTCATATGCTGGCAAGTGGCTCTTTCCAAACAACTTTTGCCCTGGTTGGCGGAATATCACAACCATCATTCTCCGCCTTTTTGCCCAAAGTGCTGGATGCCATCATTGGACTGACACCCCGCCACATCTGCTTCCCTAACACACTGCAGAAGCAGCAGGAAACAAAACAGGGGTTCTACCTCATCAGTGGCTTCCCACACCTCCTTGGTGCAATTGACTGCACACATGTATGCCTTGTGCCACCTGCTGCAACTGAACACCTCTACCGCAACAGGAAGCACACACATTCCATCAATGTGCAGGCCATAGATGATCACCAGGGATTGATCACCAACATCGTGGCTAAATATCCTGGGAGTTTCCATGACTCATACATCTTCTCTCACTGCACCATCAATGAACACTTCCAGGATGGACAGTATGGCAATGGACTACTTGTTGGTAAGTACAAAAACCTATTTATATACACACTGC
The DNA here is from genome assembly GCF_031143425.1 of Pleurodeles waltl. NCBI lineage: Eukaryota > Metazoa > Chordata > Amphibia > Caudata > Salamandridae > Pleurodeles > Pleurodeles waltl. Next base: position 922,585,443 of record NC_090447.1, read on the forward strand.
ACAGCAACCCTCTAGGACACACAACACATACACCACAAAAGCAAAATGTGAACAGGAACACACTGAGGTCGTGACATCGCTAGCCATGTATCTTAGGTCATCATTGAACCTGTCACACATCGGAAATTACTGTACAGTATAATGTTAAGACGTCAAAGATCACAATGTGTGGAGTGGGTTGCACAAATGTCACCTTGCAAAATGTTATTGTCCCAATGAGCTTTACATTAATCCATTGCCTAAGTCTAAAGGTATGGGATGTCCAGGGTACATTGATATGAACGTGTTAACAACACTGTCAATTTTAACTGTGCATAGAACTATCATCTCACCCCCAGTGAAGACACACAGACACCTGTATCGCAAGTCACAATGCTAGAGAGGGCACACTGTACTGCAAATCCCAAAACATACTGCTGACAAACGGTTAGCAGACAAACACTCGTTCAGCCAAGGAAACAACACAATGCAGATTGTACATCCTAGAAGGCTATGAAGCAACACAATAACACAAAAGAGACACAGACAACACAAGGCAACTACTGCCATGCAAGGTGATATAAATGGGGCAAGCTACATCAACATGACCCCCTTCATTTTCTCTTGCAGCTGATCAGGGGTATGGCATCCAGCCATGGATTATGACACCATTTGGCAACCCAAGTACTGCAGCAGAGCGTGCCTACAACGACGCCCATAGGAGGACACGCAGCATTGTCGAGAGGACCTTTAGCATCCTCAAGTCAAGGTTCCGGTTCCTCGACATCACTGGTGGTAGCCTCCTATATTCCCCGGAGATGGTCTGTAGGATCATCCTCACATGTGCAATATTGCACAACATTTGTATCAAAAGAAACATTCCCCTCCTGGAACCACAGCCACACATGCCTGAAGAGGAGGAAGAGGTGGATGCTGGCCTGCAACATGAGGGGGAACTACAGAACACGACTGCTGGTATACGCAGGCGGCAACAGATCCTCAACAATTTATTTTGAATATGATCACCTTCACCACTTTAGTTAACTAATTTAAATAAACACCTATTCTAATCACCGTATCATGGTCTGGCTAGTCCTTTTTGCACACCTTCATCTCTACTTATCGGAATAAGAGTGTTGCCTCATGGAGCATTGCTGAGATACTGAGTAGGACACAGAACATCCCAGAGCTAATGTGATGCCTAAGATACAATGGTCACATACACACACACTCTCAATGACATATATCATGTACATTTCTCCTTTGAAGGCCAATAGCAGAGGACCACAACTATTTCACACATACATGTTGAAATCAAGGTCCAACACAGCATATGGCACACAACTAAGACACCATCACTCAATAAGGGGAAAACAAGCCTCATTCATTAGGCAGTCAATGTGATTTGGCATCAGTAACAGGAATGCCTGACCAGACCCTTGACAGCAGTAAGTCCAACTGCATCCAATATTTGCAAGGACTATCTGTGACTATAGTCCCATAGAAGCAGAACATAGACAGCACAAGTGCCACACATATGAGCAGCATTGCACACATTACATTCCATGTACATGTCAGCCCATGTCCTAACTCCTGACACACCCATGCACCTGGTCACAACCCACCTGTCGGAAGAGGTCCCTGGAATACTAAGATGTGTACCCTGATATTCCCTCCTCTACACACACAGACCAACATTAGCAAACCAGGGTGCTGCACCCTTTCCTATGGTATGCCATTGTCATTGAACATCTGACTGCAAGGACGTCAGGTCAATTTATACACAGTCTTCTAGTTTCAAAGCCCTGTTAGTACATGTAGATTGCTTCCCCTGTGAAAATGTCTGTTGCCCCTTAGAATGCAAGTCTCACCTACAGGACTGGTGAGAAACAGATGCAGCCCACACCTGTGATCACCTCCATGCACAACACCCATTTCAAAAAGCACTGCCCCTGATGATGCCTGGAACAGCATAGGAGTTACTATTATGTCAAATACACTGTTAAGCATTGATACTAATTAAGCCGTGTAACACAGCCACTGGGTTCATTTGTCACCTTCAAAAACACAGGACATACACAGTTTTACATGTCAACTGTCTAGTTTGTCCTCCAAACAGTCTCAGTCAGACCACTGATTATATAACTTGTCATGTAGCTGGATCCTGAATCACCTTGCATTCTGTCAGCCTGACTGTCACACTAAAGTATCCCTGTGTCTACATATGTACCACACTTGCGTTAGCAAACCTCTCATTCATCAGGGGGCATTGGGCATGGGCTTCTTCCATGCATACACAAATACATTGTATAGCATCATCTGCCTTTTAACTGTACCATTTGAGTTACATCCTCTTAGAAAAGCTAAATTCATGGCCCATCCCTTGTCTGGGTTGCATTTATGCATGAATGACAAAGTGTGACATTGTCCCAGGGCCGTAGGCAGGGATTGGGTACGGGGCTTTCAGCACAACCAGCAACCTCTGATAATGTCCATGAATAATACACAAATGTCAGGACCATGACAGTTCACACACAGAATCACAGTGCGCACAACATAGTGATGGGCAGTGTGGGGTGAATAGCTGCGAGAATAATCAGCACAGAGGCTATGATGTTCCCAGATGCAGTGGGAAGTGCAGAGGCCAACTTGTGTACAAATGTTGCAATGACACCTGTCGGAACATGACACCTGGGACATTATCTCACTCAGAACACCAAGGTTGCCCTGTTGACTGTCTCATTACACGTCTTTAGTGACAGGGTGGGACCATCCACATGTTGGGTCACATGTCCACATCCACTTTACTCACATTGATCAACCAAGGATACTAAGTAGATACAGGAATAGCTGCCACTGACTCATGATGAGTCCTGGACCGAACTGTGACAAATTACACCCCAAAAAATATACAGGATCATCATTGGACCACACACATGAACAAGACACCTATGTACAATTGATCACTGGAAATAAGTGGACACGTGCTGTCGTGTATGCTGGTCCACCACAGCCACTTGATAGTTGGGGCTCACTTCTATGGCCTCAACTGTGGTATCATCATACATTTGAGATTCACCCTTGTCTGTCTGTGCAAACAACATGGTACCCACTTCCTCAATGCATGTGTATGACTCACTGTGGGATTCACCAAGTAGTGCCTAGGAAGCTCTTACCAATACTCTAGGACATAGGATGTAGAAAATGTGGACCATTGACATGAACAAACGTCTGCCATCCATCTGCTGCATGCTATGTCACATGTGGTGTCTACGTGACCCTAAAACTTGGAAGTACACTTTACGGGTGTTGTTACATGTATGACTAACACATGCCCTCACTCATTTCCAATATGACTTGCATCTAAGGATTGGACACATGGATGTCACATTCATACAAGCATATGTACAATTATGCTTCATGTGATACACACACACTTGGTCAACAAACACATTAGTTGCCAAAGCACACAATTTGAGCCAAAAGCATTTAGGTATTGTACATATGTGTGTCACATTGCTATCCTCTCCTTATGCCAAACATGCCCAATTTGTGCAACACATATATGTAGGCCACACTTATGACCATCTATTGCATCAGCCAACTGTAAAAATACTGTGAAGGGAGTAGTGGATCATGTTCCGCTGCAGTATGATGTCACACATGTGAACATACACCATCAACACCATACTGTCTTCAATCAGCCTATCTCTGATGTGTCCCAAATGTAACATAACTAAAAAACAAGTAAAAATGACCAAAACCAGTTAATGCACTGTAATTTTGACGTCCCTAGCGTTATGCGTCATTTTTTGACTACCAAAACTGTATTTGCATCATTTTTTTGGACGCACAGGAGTGCAATTTAGCCCGCATCCAGATATTTGTACAGTCCATGTACTATTATGTGGATGCGGGTTAATTTTCACTTCAGTGCGTCCAAAAAAATGACACAAATACAGTTTCGGTAAACAAAAAATGACGTATAACGCGAAAAAGGCGGGACTTTTCATACAGGAAGTGATGTAATAGGATATCCTGTTTACAGATCATGTACAGTGGTTGTACTTTCACTTTCACTTTGCAATCTATGATCCTTTTACACTGTGTGGCTGTGTAGAGAGTGTTGTCCTGAGATTTTGTGCTGTTTTTGTCCTGTGTGCTATCTGTATTGTCAATTTGTGAAATAAATATTGTTGGTGTATACTTTACTACTGTGTTTTGTCTACATTTGTCCATTTATCTTGTGTTTTTGTTGTTTGTGGGAGTCTGTTGTGGGTAGTGTTAGTTTGGGGATAGTTGGGCTCTTTTAGTGTTTAGGTTTACTTTTTTTCTGTCTTTGTACCCCTACTTTCCCCCTTTTCCCCTTTCTATTTCCTTTACCCCTATTCCATTTCACTTCCAAGTATGTCTGGTAAGCCACGTCTTGGCAGGATGGGGGAAGAGGAGTTGGGGGTGTTCATCTGGCTTGTGACGCATTTCTTGCCACTCATGATCCAAGCAGGGGGTAGGGTGATACAGGGGTATCCAACAGAGGCGTGCAGAATACGGTGGGGAAAGGTGCTGCATCACCTGCAGCGTGTGTATGCCAGCCAGAGGAGTGACCACCAGCTGAAGCACCGGTAGGCTGACCTCATCACTAGGGAGCAGGATCTCTTGGACCACCTGGGAATCATGATTGGTGTCACTGTTGGTGAGTACGAATCATGTTAATGTGCACGATTAAATGCTCTGTAGTGACATAAAGGGATTAGTACAATGTCTGCCAGCTAACTTGCTGACTGTGTGTAATGCTGGGGAAATATAAAGCGATCATTGATGCACTATGGCAAGGATCACAATTGCTAGTTGTCAGGTAGCACATGCTCAGCAAACTTACAGATTACTTTTCCATGATGGAAATTGGTGGGGCCTTTTTGTCAGAAAAGCTAACAAAATAGGAGCCAATCATGTCTATATAGGGTACTATTGACAGAGAAGTACAGATGTACAAACATTTAGTCCAACTTTGTTGACGCAATTGCTAGACTGACTTTAGAATCACTACATGATGCAGAAAATGAGTGCTGCCTTCACGTCAATTGATAATAGCAAGGTGGCTCAGACATATGTCACATGTGAGTCTGGTGAGTGTGGAAGGAAAGCGTTCACGGATGTACTATGAATGTGTGGGATTATTGTGGTCCTTGATCTTTTTTGATACATGTCAGTTCTGGATTTGAAAACATCGTGAAAAGGTGTAAGGTGCCCTCAGCTAACATCTTAAAATGTTTTTGGGAGTTTGTTGTGCCACAATCCAAATATGGATGGCAGGCCAAGTGTATGCACATGGCCTAACATCTCCATGGTTGGTGCAAATCACCATAGCTGGGCCACTTCAATTGAATAAACTGTAACAACAGGATGGCTTACAAAAGTCCCTGCCCCTCCCTCTGTACATTGAACCTATGTGCAATTAATGTGTCATGGCCACAAGGCATGTTTGACTGGTAATGCAGTCCTGAAGTAACCAGGCTTTGGATGTCTCTTTTGGATGCACATGATGAGACGATTACACTCCACATTTTTCACTGCTCACCAATTATGGGGCATATTTGCAACCACATGATAGTTAGGGCCAATGTATGTGTGCAGATATGTGTGTAACTATCACAGGAGACCCATGCTATGTACAAGTTGACCGTGATATATCAGATGCAGTACCATCATGTCTGAATGGCTGCCATTTCCTTATTCAGCCTACACATCGTATATGTTTATGAATTTGTTGCACTGTGCACAGATTTTGAGCACATTTCTTCCTTCCATACCTTACCGGTGGACCGGCACCCTACACTGTGGGAGAGGTGGCGACATTTGAGGACCCCGACCACTCCAGTAAGTGTTGATATGTCTGTTATGTGTTGTGTTTGCTGGTTATGGACTCGTGTGAGTTGGACGCATAGCAAGGTGTGATGCGTTGGACAAGCTTTTCTCTTGTTCCATGAGTGGGAATGCAGTTCTCACATGTTTGGAGTTGGCCAATGGGTATCCAATGGTATCATGTAGGGATTGTAGGACATTCCTGTAGGCCCCACTGTGAGTACAGGGGTTAGTCATGTGTATGACACTTGTATCACCAAGAGTCGCAATGGAAGTCAGCCCCAATTTAGTCAGCCTGTCAGACTCACATTCTTTAAGATTGGTACAGCAAATAGCTTTCCAATAGACATCTGCTTCCCTATTTACCTACGTTATTTTGAAACAGTAGGTAGAACCTCCTAGCAGCATGTACTTCCACATGTAGTGCTACAAGTGTGTTGAACCTGAGTGCAATGGCCTAGGTGTGCATGCAATTCATGATCATGGGTGTTCTAGCAACTCTGTGTCTGATGTAAGTCAGGCCTCACTGGAAGTATATGTTGTGTACCAAGTTCTGCATTTTCTGACATGTCTGACCCTCTGAGTGCTCTAGGGTTTGCTGACTCCTAATTGTAGATAGACCTTACCTGTGGTGTGTCTGCAGAGACAAACATGTGTGGAGTTTCCTATACACTTCTCGGTGTACATGTTGTTGGCAAATTAAAGTTGTGTATCCACCCCCCGCCCCTCAAACACGGCCATGGGTTTGTGAATGGGGTACCTAGTACTGATGCTACCAGTATGTTACACATACATGTGAATAAGTGACGGTTTGGTTGCAAACTAGTATACACACTCAGGTTTGGCACTTGGTACTATACTGGCAAGTCTAGTTACAACTTGCAGAACATGTGGCTTTAGTTTTGCTTTCCACACACTGACATTTGTAGCCCAGGTCTTGGAAGAGGATATGCAGCATGATTCTTAGCTGATAACTGGCAGAACTCAGATTGCAAGTCAAAGCCAGTTGTTACCCATCTTGTAGGTTATGGATGTGCTTTGTGTGATGTGACCTTTGTAGTCTGGCCTGCCATGTACTTCCTCATGTACATTCAATGATCTGTATTGTGATATGAGCTGTTACAAGTACAGTAGATGTAATGTCTGATAAACTTGCTGTGCCATTTCACACAATGCAGTTACTAATGTAGAATATCTGCATTTGTCTTCACAGCTGTTAACATGACTCCAGACCAGGTCCGTGAATTTCAGCGCCGGGCCATGCGATATCAGCACATCCTGCTGGTGGAGTCGGGGTTCCGGAGGATGGCCCGGCGATATCGCCATGAACGGGCTGCCGGGGCATGGAGAGCCTTCCCACAGGGTGGGCCTACTTTGCCTACCACAGCCACCACCAGCACAACCACCAATACGAGCCAGGTGGCCCCACCCACAGCTGCCACTGTTGGTCCAACATCTGCTGGACTTTCAGGCCCCAGCATTGCCACCGGTGCAGGACAGCCCACTAGGCCTGGCACCACACCCACACAGACCTCCTCCACCGGTACCCAGACTGCCACTGCTCCATCTGTTGACCCTGAAGCCTTCAACCGAATGGATCGTGAGATGGACAAAGTGCTGCACAAGTTGAGCCACCTGAGCCGGGATGTGCGGCACATTAACCGCCGGGTTAAGTCCATTAAGAGGACCCTCCGGAGGGCCAACCTCTAGACTTTTTGCTACGGACATGATTCCCTCCCCTCACTCCTCTTTCCTTGTTCTTATAGTTAGTGGGCTTAGGGGGCTTAGTGTTACGTTAGTATAGGCTGTTAGTTTAGTTAGTGTTAGTGGGTGGGTGGGCCTGCTTGTTTCTATTTTTACTTATTACATGTGTGGGTGGGTATGTGTGTTGGCTATGTTGGGCTTCTTGTGTGTTAAAAAAAAAAAAGTCCCAAAAAATACAAAAAAATAAAAAAATTTATAGGATAGTATCGTATGTGTTTAGGTTCGTATGTGTTGTCCTCCATGTGCCCCGTCTCATAAGGGGGCTGGGGGGGTAGATGTTTAGAACGTTTCATTACATGTGATAAGTAAGTGTAGCTTAGGTTAGTTAGGGACAGTTGTGGGTAATGAGTAGTCAGGGTAGATTAGGGTAGGTAAGATTTTTCCCTCAGTTTGCTCATCTGTGATTAGCATTTAATAAATATTTGGTTAACCCTTAATAGTATGTGTTGAATGGTACTTGATTGTGGGTTTGGATTTCGTGTACATCAATTTTGTACTATAACATCTGTTTCCTATGCTACAAACAAATCCCAAGTGAGCTGTACAATTGGCAGCTAGCCCAGAGCTACCTTGCAAAGCGTCGACCCTTCGTTGCAACCACCAATCACAGTTAATATGGATCCCAATGTGTTTCTGTTGATAAGTGTGTTTTGAAAGTCACAAACAGTGCTTCCAGACTTGATAATGGGGAAACAGTTTTAGGTCTGACTGCAGTGTGATTATCATGCACACCCTTATAAGATGAGTTCTCATTGGCATTCTTGTATTCTTGTCTTTATGACCCTCATACATAATTTGTGACACAGTTCGGCATGATTACCTATTTGTATGTTAACTCAGACACCTTCCTTTATGCAGTTTTTTTAGTGTTCACTTAGATTAGTATGGCATGTTTATTGTATTATTTTGCATGTTGACAACATTTTAAGGCCACTATTTGATGACTTAGTTATCCCCTGAGGAACCGTTCTTCTGTCCAACACAGCATGGTGGTGTATGGTTTCCCACTTCATCAGATTTGTCCCTCAGGATGGGCAGAGTATGATGCAATCATGGGCACTGTGCAGAATTCTCTGACTACATATTATCAGGACGGTTGTATTGACAAGCTACGTAATTTGACAGTAGGCACATTTCAGTTATCTACTTCACAGTTGATATGTCACATTACCCAGAGACAGATTTGTTGTGTAAGTGCTATTTATTGAAACGTGGTGTAGTGCTATCTGTACATTGTCCAGGATTGTGAGTCCATTATAGTGACATCTTGCATTGTGATCCAACACAAGGGGTTACGGAAATGTTTTTGACATGCAGGGGTTGATGTTTCAGACAGTGCAGAGGGACAGGATTTGGCAATGAGTAGGCGAGAGACAATCACTGGGCTGGGTGACAAGATATACAGTGGTATGCAGAACAGTGCTTGAGTAAAGTTGTTGCAAGACTGGCAAGTTACGAAGCGCAGGACCTTGGTAAATGTGGTCCATGTGGCAGGGACTAGTGCTTCCGGGTCATTTTCCTTGTGAATGTGATCTGTTCCATGTCTTCTTTTTCTGATGTGTGTGTTGCCTGCTGTTGTTGTTGTTGGTTTTGAAGGGGAAACACACACCTCAGTGTTAGAAGACGTGGAGTCAGACATCCCGGTTGCTGCTCCCTGTGAAGGTCTTACGGGCAGTACTGCAGCTAGGAGGGTCTGCTGGTTCTTGAGAATAGCAGACACATCATGATAGTAGGCAGCCAGGTCAGCCCTGAGGGAGTCATGATTGCATTCGTGCATGCAGTGGAAGGTTTGGGGTGCGAGGTGTTGTGGCAACTCCCTTACTGCAGTGGTGAACTCCTTGACAGTTTCTTGTAGTCCTTGCAGTATGGATGTTAGGGCTTGCATAGCTGCTGCCTGATCTGCAGATGACATCATGCACGAACGCATCCCCTCAAGGCTGGCTGCCATAGTTTGCAACCCCACCCGCACCTCCTTGGCCAGCTCCCGCTGTACTCCAACTACAGGTTGCCAGTGTCGTCTGAGTCCTCAGCTGTATTGGAGCTGGCAGGTCTTACAATTGGGGTGGTGGGTGGATCCTCTGCGATGGCTGCTTGCTCTGTGCTCCTCCTTGTGACTGAAGGTGGGGTCTGGAGGGTGTCAAGGACCTTTTGGATAGTCTCCTGGGGAATGTTTATCGTCTAGTCATCCATGTCATCAGGGAAATCTGGGACAGGCATATCGGCAGGAGATCCATCTTCCTCTGCAATGAAACAGGGTACAATTAGCATGTCTGTGTTGTGGCAATTTGATGTGACGTGCCTGCCTTTTGATGAATTCACTTTGTGATCCTGTTTTGTGTTAATTTCTCCAGTCCTTCAGATGAGCATTCTTCCAGGCCTATGGCCCACCTGTGTGTCACATGTATGTTATTGAGTTATCAGACTTGTCAGCCTCATCGCCTCTAGGTGTTGGTTTATGTCAAATAAAGAATTGCCACCTTCTTGTCCTACTCAATCCTCCGTGTGCATCCATTCTCATGGTGAGACCTTTCACTGGCTGTGCGTGTACTGATGGCCCTGGCAGCACACTTAACAATCTGGACCTGCCCCAATCTCTGATTGTTCACATCCACTTAAATGTAATTGACATGTGGCATATCCTATGCATGGCAAGGTTATGATCCGATATGGATGTTGACATTGGTAATGTGTCCTGCTGATGTTGGGGAATGTGTGTTACATTGGATTGCCCTGATAATCGTAACAGTGTCCTATTTCCTCCTCTGACTGTGCAGGTGTATTTCAGTGACCAGTTACATGTGTCCGCCCCCTCAATGCTGTTGTCGGAGCAGTATGACATTTGGGATGTTACATTGTGACCCAGGCACAGGATGGACCCTGACATATGCAGCATGGGTATGTCCTTAGTGCTGTGTTGCTCCTATTGTTGTTGAAATTGGCTGATGTTTGTGACAACTATGGGCATTGACATTTGAGAGTACTGGGGCCTTTGTCTTGTTTCTGGGGATTGTTGCAGTTGTCATCCTCACCCCCTAATTTAGGTGTGTATGATCCATGGGGAGGTTGCTGCCATTGGCTACTTGAGCTGCACACAGAGCAGAGGTGGTAGTGGCAACTGTTGTCGCAGTTACATTCCAGTTGTCGGTATGGCTAGAGGTTGTTAATAGGGCCCTAGTTAATGTAGGGGGTATGGTGGCTGATGTGTGCCAGGATGTCAGTTTGAGGTTGTGGCCTTCCCTCCTGGCGTGGCTTTCTCTTTGCTCCATCGTTGGCATGACAGTATGCCCCCATGGGACTGTTGTTGGTGTTGTGTAATGGTGTGCCCCAGGTCTTCTCAGAACTGGCCATGCCCCCCTGCCTTCCCCCATTACCCAATGCCACTCCATGTATTAGATGACTTTCATGCATTTAGTGTTCAGTATCCCCCCCCTGCTCACAGTTGACATTATTGCATTTTAATTCCCCATGCGACTTACCCTGCATGTGCGTTGTCTCCTGGTAGTCTGCGCTGGTCTGTCCTTGAATCCCTGTGACGATATCCTCAGGGATGACGGTTGCGACCATGGGTCCAGGGCCTCCTGGTGTGCTGGACTCCCCCCTCCAGTCTGAAGTGCTGCCTTCCTGTTTCTGGCCATCTTTTCCTTGGTCCTGCGCTTGCAATCATGTCAGCGTTTCTTGCACTCGATGACAATTCTACGTACTTCAACCACACTGTTAATCTTGTCGACAATTTGTTGCCATATAGCCTCTCTCCTACTGATTGGCAACTTTGATGTGACAAACAGTTGGTGCTGGTGTTCCATCACCTCTTTAACCAGAATTTTCTGCTCCTCTGCAGTAAAGCGGCACTTTCTTTTCTTCTTAAAAGTGTCCTGGTTCTTGTGTGGATTATCCTGGCTGGTTCCTGGTCTGCTGTCATCTTCCTGGGGTCTGTAGTGGCATCTGGGATCCATTTTGGCTCTCCTCTGGTGAAATGGCAGTGTTCGCTGTTTTTTTTACGCTATTGCGTCAAAAAAAATGGCGCATATCCGGTTTGCGGTGTTGTAAATCGACCCACAGTCATTTCCGCCGCGTTAATGTAGTTTTGGTTTACGACTTGACGCTGCGGTGTGCGTAAAAAATAATGACTCCCACCTGTGGTTTGCGCCGCCGTGCGTCAAAGTTTAAATATGACGCCCGCACGGCGCACCAAAATGGTGTTAGATGGCGGTAATATTTTTGACGCAAAACTGCGCGGCGCAGTTTTGCATCAAAAAGTATAAATATGGGCCTATATCTCAATTCAAATTTAAATCATTACTCAACCAGACATTCTTCTTATAGCTGTTTCCTTGCATCTTGTTTGCATTTTATCTTTCTTTATATGGGAAGGACTAAATCATATCAGAAACCTCACAATCAGTCTTTTTGTTTCATTAAAATGGTGTGCATCCTTCATACATCTGCTAAGACTACCTCCTTTGCTACAAGTTCTAAAAGATCAAACAATTACTCACTTTTGCCTATCCTGTCAGCTCAAAATCTCAGATACTTTTTGGGATGAAGTAAGAGGTCTAAAACCTTTTTATGTGTGGCACCAATGAAAACCTTCAGCAGATTGAAGACCGCTGGATGGCAATCAAAAATAAGATGATTGAAATGGAGCAGCGAGTTAGTAATCTACAAGATGTGGCAAATGCAACCCCTACACTTGAACAGGAAATCCAAACACTTAAACTACATTCTAAGGACCTTGAAAATAGAAATAGAAGGAATAATCTTCATTTATGCAGCCTTCCGGAAAACATCGGGGGTCCAAACCTGCTTGGATTTTTGAAGAAATTTCTCCTACACCTTCTTGGTATTCCAAATGTTTCTACTTTCAACATACAATAAGCACATCATCTTGGCGGACATTATCTTCATGCAACCAAGCCACGAGAAGGTATTGTACTGTTCCTGGAATTAACGGACCTCCTATGCCTTTTGAAAACAGCAAAAGAAAAACATCACCTCAACTGGTCTGGTCATAACATCTTTATTTTTCCAGATCTTTCAAACATGACAAATACCAGAAAAAAATAATTTCGCTACCTATGACCACAAATGTGTCAATTAAATATTCACATACTTCATGCTTGCTTGTGCAAAATTGAGGGCACCAAAAGATTTTTTGATGATCCTGCAATGCTGAAAACATTTCTTCACTTTTTCCTCATAGTGTGGAAATTATTGTGCCACAATCCTAGGAATTCTATGTTTGTGCCTTTTTCTACTCTTAATTTTTGGAGTCTTTTGGATATATATCTTCCGTATTTTCATTTTCATTTTATTTCCTTGCTCCATTTCTTTTTCTGGTGTTGACTTTTATCCTTGATCTGCTGCTCATCTCAGATCTTTTTACTCTCTTTCCCTTTTCTCTTCTGTTTTCTCTTCCTCTTGAATATGTATTTATTGGTTAGTTGATATTAATATATGTATGTTTCACATGCAGTTTGCTGTTGTTAATCAATGGTGTCATTTTGTCTCCCTTTTCATCTCTGCAGCTTGTCTTTCATCATTATATGTGTTCCCCAATATGTTTAACGTTGTCTTGTGTAGTCCACATATTGCCTCGTGGAACCCACATATTGTCTTTTTACAGGAAAATTATTGTAATAACGTTGAATCTCTTAAATTGAAAAGCCAGTGGGTTGGTCAGGCAATTTTCTCCCCAGTTGTCAATCACAAGGGTAGGTTTGCATCCTACATCAAAAATCATTAAAAATACAAATCCTATCTACTGAACATGACACCAATAGATGATGGGTATTGGTCAATGCTACTATTTATGTTAAACATATATCTTTCCTCAATCTTTAGGGCCCAGTTAAACCTGTTGCTGAATTCTGGCACAGTGTCAAAGTAAAACTTTCTTCTATGATAACCCCAATCTTTTTGTGGAAGGCAATATCAGCCAATTAATTGGACCCATTTACAAATAGGAAATCTAAGTGTACATTTATTTCCATCAAATCCTATAAAGCATTTAAATCATCCATTACCTCTTGTCCATTATTTGATGTAGACTTGTAACCTTGATTTATGTGAATTTACGATCTTTCCCAATGATCATCATACCCTGTCAAGGATTGATTATATTTTAGTTACCAAATCATTGTTACTGTCTATAACATCATCAGAAATTGGTTCAATTTATTTCAGATCATGCCCCTCTTTTATCTTCTTTTGGCTACTCCCTTGGTAATTCCAAACTCGTTGCTGGAGTGACATTAACCTCCTGTTGCCAGATCATAATTTTATATGAGAAGCTAATGCTCTTATCACAGATTTTTTTTTTTTTAAATGGTCTACTGATACCTCCACTTCTAATATTTGGGATGCATTTAAGACTGCTTTTCAGGCCTCCATCATTGCTTTTTCTGCAACAAAGAAAAAGAACCTAAACTCCCAATGGCTTGCTTTGCATCAACACATCAAAACATTTGCACACACTTTTTTTAGTTCCAAATCCTCAACTGTTTTACATGAACTAATAATAGCCGAATTGCACTTTAATAAAAATGCCACTACTGATGCCTGTAATGTTCTACTCAAAATTAAATCTAAAAGTCATGGAGATCAAAATAGAGCAAGAAAGATGCTGGAGAATTACTTAAAAATGAAATCAGAATGTAAAACTATTGGAACCGTTTGTAATGAATTGACTAATACGACAGCGAATACTGACTATGCTATTTCTGCTAGTTTCCAATCCTTCTTCCAATTATTGTACACAGAGGATACTACTCCATTAGAGTCTAATATACGCATTTTATTGGTCTTCCTCAATCTCTTTCCCTTACGCACATCTTTGAAAACTTAGAGGCTGTTATTAACCTTCAAGAATTTTGGGATGCCATCAAATCCTTGTACTATCGTTTGAAAATCAGAGGTTTCTACTAGTTTAGCAAAATAAAAAGCTATTTCTTCCTTTCAAAATCAAAGCACCTGCTTAAGAAAACTAAACACAGACAGAGTGATGTCAGTCCGGTGCTGATCCAGTGATGCATATAACATTGCCAACTCCTTCCACAACGATATATGCCCTAGGGCAACCTCACTACACTAACTCAGAGATTAGATCAGAATATTTTGACAGGAGACATACAAATGTATTTACACACCACATACCTGCTTCAAATATAAAAAACCCAACATTGGACACAGGCATACAAAATTCAATATCTTCACAGTCAAGATCACATATGGAATTTGACTATCACTTCCAGCATGTTGTACCACTATGCAACCCTAGTGCCCATAAATGTCATACTTTAGAAAATCCAATCTACTAATTCATCATAAGTGACGTAAGATTGCACGTGAATTGAGAAGCAGCACTTAAGAAGTTAAAAAGTCCATGACAGCTGGATATGTAAAGATTACATTTGGCATGTTTCAAGTTACAAGTGCAATGAAGGACCCTTGTGTAACCATTGCTTCAGACTCAGCAGTGGTAGAAGAATACAGAGGTACACTTTTTGTAGAATGCATGCCGCTACATCAGGGTACAAGCATACTCAAATGTTCAGGTAGAACTAGTGAGACATAGTGGGTTTCGCTAGAAGCCTACGATAAATCACAGCTACAGTGAAGGGATTACAGACAGCTATTGCATCATATACTCCTTCTATGTGTGGGGAGAGTGGCATGGCTTCCAGTGTAAACAGTGGCCCATATTTATCCTTTTTTGGGCCTCATTTGCGTAATTTGTTGATGCAAAAGCGGCGCAAACTTGAAAAATACAATTGGCTCATATTTATACTTTTTGACGCAAACCAGCGCCGGCGCTGGTTTGCGTCAAAAAATGTACCACTGGCTAACGCCATTCCTATGCGCCTAGCAGGTACCTTATTTAAGGATTCACGTTAGCCAGCGCTGCGGGCTGGTCAGAGTAAAAAAAAAATTACCCAAACCAGGCAGCGCCGGTGTAGGGAAAAATGGGGGGGTGTGCGTAAAAAAATGGTGCAAGTCAGGGTTGAGTCAAAAATCATGGCTCAAACCGGACTTGCGCCATTTTGTGACACACAACCCCCATTGAAATGCTGGCATGGCCATTGGGCACAGTGGCATGTAGGGGGGACCAAGTTAGGCCCCCCTATGCCACTTTAAAAAAATCCAAAATATATACTTACCCCAACTTACCTGTACTTACCTGGGAAGGGTCCCCCCATCCATGGGTGTCCTCCAGGTGTGGGTGAGGGTGGCAGGGGGTGTCCCTGGGGGCAGGGAAGTGCACCTCTGAACTGCTTCCATGGTCAGAGACCATGGAAGTGGGCCCACATAACCCTTGATGCTTGCCCTCACCCAGGCTTTAAAAAACGGAGCACATCAGGCTGTGCGCCATTTTTTAAGGCCCGCCCCCTCCTGTGCATCAAAATGACGCAGGAGTATTAAAAAGGCGCACAGGCATTAAAGTCATTTTTTGGACGGGAACGCCTACCTTGCATGTCATTAACACAACGCGGTTTCCCGCATCCAGAAAATGACGCACACTGAGGGATTTTAACGTTCGTGGGGTCGGGCTTCATTATATAAATATGGGGCAAGGTTTGCTCGAAATGTGCGTCAAAGGTTTTGACGCACATTCGGTACAAACACAGTATAAATATGCCCCAATTGTATTTTGTAAGTTTGCATCGTATTTTTGACAAAAAGCGGTGCAAATGCAGCGCTAACAAAGTATAAATATGGGCCTGTGTGTCTTTGGGTGAATCAGTCTCTACAAGGGCCTGCAGCACACAAAGAGGAGCCTGACACTAGGCTTTACCTTGCCTTTGTCAACCATGACAGCCAATTTACTTCTCCCTTTTACGTTCTCTCATATTTTAAGTGAAAGCTGACAAATGTTCCTCGCCTCAGACAAACCATATTGGATTTTGCTTTGCCTGTATGATGTCCATTAGGATTTAAAATTGACTTCTAGACTCTGACACTATAATCTGGAATGTTCATCTACAACACCACAGCTCCTGAACGTTGTCCCCTCTGTAATCTATGATACTTTTTAACGTTCGTTCCATAACCTACTACATAAAGTAACAACCACAACATATTGTAACACTCTCTACGTAAAATAATCTGCAAACTGCACAAAGTATCCTGGGCCTAAACAATGCTATCCTTGGCTGAATCGTCCGAGTGTAACTGTAATCTAGGCCATGCATTCCACATTATTGCTTCTGTACCCTGAAACATACATGATTTAACATGCCGTTGTTGGAAAATAAACTGTAAAACTATAACGAAAACTACGGACTTTGTTTTCTTAAAGTGGGTGATGACGTCTCTAAGAAAAAAATGCCTCATTTATGTGACTAGTATATTGACAGCGCCTACTGAAGTAGACCACCGTGGTTTTTAAGAAACATTAAATGGTAGACCAATAGCGAGGCATGTTCACCTTTTCTTTTTAGTGTGCATGTTTTTTCAAGATATTTGCCTTCTGCTTTGCCTGTTCTGTTTTTAAGGAACATCGTGTGCTGAATAGACTTACCACATTGTCAACGAAAGTGGTGGTCTTTTTAGTTCGCCTACCAAGATTTCATGAAGTAATTCCCGTAAAATGCGCACAATTGTAAGTCCACTTATTGTCGACTTTCTTGGGCAAGAACTAATGTGCGTCCAAGTGACCGCAATCAGTTGGCAAGATGTACAAATAAATGCACCCTCTATATATTTGATGGGAACATTTCAGCGAGGTGCAGAATGTTTTTCATTCAAATTGCTTTATTTATGATATCCTGAAAGGAAAATGGAGGGGTTGTGTAACCGATGGCCCATATGGAAAAAATATTTGTTTTTGCAGAGGCACTTTCAATCGCAATGAAAATGTTTTACGTACATTGTGCTGAGTTTTAGTATATTTCACAAACGCAAATTAAACTTGGAGTGAGAGCCATGTTAGAATGGTATTAGGAGAAGATCCCACTTAATAAATTCACATTTTCTGCATTCACCCCTAAACACCAAGGGCCTCATTTATGAGGCCCGTGGCGCAGGTGGCCACAGCATGTACCTTTTTGCGGCACCCTTTGCCACCTGGTCGGGCAGAAATGCACCCTATCTACAAGATACAGTGCATTTCTGTCCTCTCCCCCTACGCTGGTGCACACATTGCTGACTAGCGCCAACTCAGGTACCCTTGTGCGCCTGCATTGTGGGGATGATTATTTTTGTGCAGGAAGGGATACCTTCTTGCACAAAAACAATAACAAGAGGTGTTTTCCTCTTTCTATGCGTGCTCCAGAATGCAGCACACATAGAAAGAGGAAAACCGGGCAGAAATACAGATATTTCTCCCTGTTACATCGTTCTTACGCCACCCCTGAGGAGGCGTAGGAATATGATGCATTCCTAGACTTTTTAATTTAGGAATGCGTCAGATTCCTTTTGGTTCCATGGGTGTTGTGTGGGAACACCTCAAGCAACACCCATGGGACGCCCCTTTAACGCAGTGTTATGGGTGAAACGGGCCCATATTTACAAGGCCATGAAAAGAAATGCAAGGTGGCTTTGCGTGGCCTTGTAAATATGGGCTGGCACACTAAGCCAATGGAGTGTCACAAAAATGGTGCTCCAGTGGCACAGTGTGCCCCTAGATTCTCGTAAATGAGGCCCGAAGAGTCCTTCTCAACAACTCCGCAGGCAACACATTTCAGAAGTCAAAGAACAAACAAACATTAGCCGCAGTAAAAAAATTGCTTAAGACTACCATTGTAGAGATAGAACTATCAAGGCTATTAAATGAAAGCCATCAATTAAAGAAACATTCGCTGATGCAAAGATTCTAGGAGGAAGATTAATTCATCAATTTTTTAAAGAAAAAGGCTGGGTCAGTTGCCAAGAAAATATCGTCCATTTGTTGGATCACTGAACACATTGCTGTCAAATTGATGGTTCAAAATCTGCTCTTCCTTGAAAGAAAGGCACACCTAGGATCTGCTCTTTCTCGAAAGAGAGACACACCTATGATCCAAAATAAATTACTCAGTCAATTTAGCATGAGGGGTCAGCACCAGGCCACGAGGTAGCTGGAGTGCCTCAAAAAAATTGCATGGGTCATTGTGGGCACAGTCAGCAACCTTTAAAGTGCTTAAGCACATTGCTATCTCTAGGAAGAAGGAAGTAAACATCTCTCTTTCTTTACTTAATGGACCAATGTCACAAAATAACCCTTTCTGCTAAAATCTAAGGGCCTCCTTTACAAGCCCCTTGTGCCACCACTGCATAATTGTTTTTTTAAGCCGCAGCAGTGCAATCAGTGCTTCACACTGCTCCATATTTACAAACTGGGCCCAATGCATCAGTTTGTAAAGTCCTGTGTCAAATTTTACGTGCACCAGGTACAAAGTATGCAGGGTAGGCATTCCCATGTAAATAGCCACATAGAACTGATGCAGTGAAATTTATAATTTTTCACTGCATCACTCTGCGACTTCACTGAGTCAACATTTTAACACCTTCTCATACCAGGTGTAAAATCGACACAGGACTTTTTACAATGGAACTCTCCTCTGTGTTCTGACGCATTGCTGGAGAATGCAACAAATGATGCTTAAAACTTGTTAATGTAAGATTGCAGCTGGCAATCATACTTAAACATTTTAGGCCTCAAACACTGAGCCACTGCCATATTATAGTAACTAAACTAAAGGAATTGTAGACTCAACGCAAGGCTTGATCTTCACGCTTTGAATGACTTGTTTTTCACAATGAATAGTTGTTGTGTAAGATATTTTTCTTCTCATTTATACAGATGTCTCTACTTCTAGAAAGAATACTGTTAGCTAATGAATAGGCTTAGGGGCTGATTAAGATCTTGGTGGTAATCGTCCCGCTGTTGAATTTCCATCAGATTTCCCGTCTGCTGCCTTGGTGGTCCGACCGCTCTATTTAAATGTTGTCGGTCCCATAGACAAAAGTCCATTGACAAACCACCATCACAGCCATGAATCTTCAACCGCGTCGATGGTGCCTTAGACAACAGTGACCAGCGGTGGGACTGCAGTCACTTTTACTACAGAGCGAATCACAATGTGCCTTCCCACCAATGCAACTGTGGGGGCGAAACCTGCGCAACTGAGGTGGCATATTGAGAGAGATATAAGTACAAAATTCACCTTTTTTGAATTTCCTCATTTCTTGCCACTAGGAATCCTATTGTGCAAGTCCTATCATTGCTGCTGGACAAAGACAAAAATCAACCCCTTTGTCACCGAAGGTAAGTCACTGTTTTACCTGTCATCCTCGGACTTGCCCATGTACATTAGCAATGAACTCGTGTATGATTATGAAATACTTGCACACAATAGTCCAAATGATGTGCAATGGATATGTTTGTAATGTGGTAGTTACAAAATCTTATAATAGACATGCCAATAGACACCTACATAAAAAGGCACAACAACCACTAAATGGAAATGTGTCCAGAAGGTGTGTAGACATTTAACACAAACTACCACTTCATTGGTATAAACAGTACACATTATTGTAATTACAGAAAGCCAATATAATGTAGTATTTGCAATACAGAATTAAATAAGCGGGTTTACACAGAATGTACAATCAATGTAACCTCTAAACTTTAAACATGTCAGAGATGTACTAAGGACACAACTCCCCTTATTTTATGCAATGTCTGTTACACATGTGTCCAGTACCAGGATGAATGTTTGTCCCAGAAACAACATGTCTATCACAAACATACAACATTAATATATTGAACATAGAAATATGTCAAAACTATAACCTGTGCATGTCACTGTCAGATATTAGAATACCTGCTTGTCATACCCATTGGCATAAATATCATAATCAACAATCAATTACTAATATTCTTAAATCAATGCTAGGATAAAGGTAATGGAAAGAAATGAAATTTTAATTGCACAGTGAGATAAGTCTCTCAAGAAGTTAGGAAAGTAAACAATAAAACACAATTTTCAAGTCCAGCGTGAGGGCATTGGACTACAGGCCCAAACCTTTCCTCCTATTTGCACTGCCAAATACAACCTCCTCAGGAAGGGGCAACTATTGGGCAAAGAATAGGCACCTCAATGAAGTTACTTGGCAGGGGTGGTTTGGGTTTGGAAGGGGTGGTTTTGGGCTTGGGAGGGGTGGTCTTGGGTTTGGGAGTGGTGGTCTTGGGTGTGGGATTGGTGGGGTGGGTTTTGAGAAGGGTGTGTTTAAGTTTGGGAGGGGTGGTTTGGGATGTGGAAGGGGTCAGGGCCTCCGCAAATAAAAAGGCTTCCATAGGGAAATGGTTAGGATGATTGGCAGGGAGTTTGGGTTGGAAGGCAGAGAGAGTGGCAGTGTGTGATGTGTGTGTGTCTGTTGAGGATGCAGGTGCCTGTGGGTCTGGTTTGTGGTTTATGTTTTTGCTGGGTGTTTGTTTTTCAGGTGAGTGTGGGGGTGTGTGTCCTGTGGGTATAGGTGTGGTTCTGGTGATTTCAGATGTAGTGGTGCATGCGAGTGTGGTGTCTGCTGGTGTGGTGGTGTTTTTGGGTGTGGTGATGGGTGCTGTGTCTGTAGGTGTGCTGCTGGTGGTAGTGCATGTGGCTGTGGTGGTGGGTATGGTCTCTGCTGGTGTGCTGGTGGTAGTGGTGCATATAGGTGTGTAGTGGTGTGGTGTCAGCAGGTGTGCTAGTGGTTGCGGTGGTGGATGTGGTCATGGGTATGGTTTGTGTATGTTTGTGTATGTGTCTGTGTGTCTTGCGCTGTCTGTGTTTATGGGTGGATGTGCTGCTTGTCTGTTTTGTTGTTGGTGAGTTCAAAGAAATGAGTGTGCTTTGGACAGGGCTGGGAATAGGAATAAGGGATGGGTGAGAGTTGGGGCATGAGGGCTGGAATGTTGGGAGGCTGTGGTTGGTGACGAGGCGAGACCTTGGAAAGACCTGTATAGACCAGATGTACTTTGAGTGCTGTCTAGGTCACCCAACATCTGTTGCATCTGGCTACTAAGCCCCTAGATGGCATTCAAGAGTGCAGTCTGGACCACAGAGATAGCCCGCATGAGGTCAATAGGCTCCTCACTCAGCACAGCTGAGGGGACAGTGGTGGGGGAGAGGTGCCTGCAGCACAGGAGATGCCACCACTTTAGGGGCCAGGTATGGCCAACAGGGGGGAGAGCAAGAGGAAGGATGCGAATGGGAACATGGCACCTTGACTGCTGCCCATAAGCAGCGGGTGGAGCCAACAAATCCCTCATCAGTATGAAAGTACACCTGGTGTTCAGTGTGGAGGGCCTGGACACAGGATTTGTCTTGGAGGTATTTTGCCATGAGGTGCTACATGGAGCCCAGACTACCCTCGGGAGAACCCAGATGAAGGGGTAGAGCGGTATGGTCTGAGATGCCATGAGGAAGCATCTGGACTCAGGAAATGGCACAGCAGTTCAGTGCAGGCATGTATATAAGGTCTGTACAAGAGAGATTATAGTGTGCTGCAGATGTGTTTGTGAATGGATGGTGCCGGGGATTCGAGATCCTCCATGCATCATACAGACCAAGAGTAGTAGCCCAGTCATTAAACTTACACGCGCCAGTCTGCCTGGATGCAGTGGGAGGTCTGCTGGTGTCAATTTCTGGATCTGGACCTGCATTAAAATCACCACCCATTACAGTTAGTCCAGATGGAAGATCAAGGAGGACCTTGGACAGATCTTGGAGAGCGGAGGAGAGGACCACCAGATGGGAGTAGACACTTACCAAAGTCACACTTCAGCCCTCCAATGTACCAGTGATAGCCAGAAAGCAACTCCGAGGCTCACAAACCTCTTTGGATACTGTTAGGTGGAAGGTGCATCTTAGCAGGATAGCCACTCCTTGGGCACCACGAGTAGCCCACATGAAAGGCTCTATTGTAACACTCACATGCCGGAAAGGGACAATGATTACCCATACAATGGGTTTCTTGTAGTAGTAATACCACTGGGAGGTGTCTGTATGCAAATTAAGGACTGTGGTATGCTTCAGACAGTTGAGGAGACCATTGACATTCCAAGATAGGGCGCAAATTGGTGTCATGCCAGTTAATTTGAGGTATATAGCAAGTGGGCTAAATTGAGATATGTTGTCCCACTGTGCTTAGGGATCAATAAGGGTGTTAACTGGGGTGCAAGAGGAGCCCTGCCTAGGCTCAAGGCGTGTTGGATCCTTTATGATTGTGTGTCAATGCCCCTTCACCTGTATCAACAAATCATTCGCATGAAGCAGCACCAATACAAATTTAACAGTGAACAAACATTCCCCCCACATAGTTACCCCATAGTTTGCTACTTTACACAGAATCAG
Organism: Pleurodeles waltl; assembly: GCF_031143425.1. NCBI lineage: Eukaryota > Metazoa > Chordata > Amphibia > Caudata > Salamandridae > Pleurodeles > Pleurodeles waltl. The sequence continues at coordinate 922,608,362 of NC_090447.1, forward strand.
TCCAAGCCCCTTGATCAGGGAGCAAAAGACGTGGGATTGAGTTGTCATGCTTTACATTCAAATAGTCTGTCCTGGGTAGTCCATGGTGTAAGTGCCTAAAAGAAAAGCTGTCAAGAACAAAGACAACAGCAACAAATAAGATAAATTCCCATCCACTCTCCCCATACTTCTACCCATGAAGCATTTGTCACCCCTATAGAGAACATTTTGAACAAAAAAAAGGGGGGACGCAAATCTTATATGGTCTGGAGGTCAACAGGCCCTGATAAGGATAAAGTGCCTGAAAGCATTAGCAAACAGATGGAAATGAGACCCCTCCCCATATCAAGAGTCAATGGAGAGTATCTTATGAACTAGCAGAAGGTGCCCCCGACAGCTCAGGTACCTAATTGGGAATACACATCATCAACTACAAGTGGGTCATGTCCGCTGTAACCTATCTGTGGCATGGCTGCCTATTTCACATGCAGTCAGAGTGGAGAGGGTGACATTGTCTCCGTGGACCCGAAGATTGTTAGAGTGTCCAAGAGTGGGACCTTCAGGGGAGCAAGTTGCTGGAGGTAATCAACAGGTGGGGAACTCACCAGACGAACATGCCCACTCCTCAACGACATGTTCTCTGAGGTCAGGTGTGTTTCCTGCAAGACTCCCGAGAAGGAAGCAATATCAGGCGTTTCTTAATTTCTCTGTCCTGGGAGTTCACAGTGCCCAATTGTCAGAGAAACCAATGTTCCGCGGCTCATTCCCAAGCCTGTTCGAGAGTGTCCAAAAATATGTTTTGGAAGGCAAATTTACTTTAAGGTGAGCAGGAAAGAGAAGCATGATTTGGATGTGGATGGCACAGAGGTTCATCTTCACCTCCTCAAAGGTGTGACAGCGTTGCTGCACAGCCCTGGTGTTGTCTGGGAACATTAGGATTCCCACATTCAAGCATCGTAGATCCTGGTGGTTCTAGGCCCCATGGAGAATAACATCATAGTAGCGATAATTTGGAATGCTTGCTATGACCGGACAGGGGGCCCCAACAGGAGGTTTCCTGACCAGGGCACGCTATGCTCATTCCACATCAAAATATTCAGACAATTTATCGGAAGGGGCCCAGGACCAGAACCAGTTTTCCAGGTAAGTGTCAATATTGGCCTCCTCCATCTTGCTGGAAGACCTACCAGATGCAGATTGTTCCTACAGGAACAATTTTTGTCATCTTCTGCTCAGTCATCGAGCGTTGGCACCTTCGATTGTAGTTTAGATACATGCTGCTTGAGTGTTGTCACCTCATCCTCTGTTGTGGGTCCAGGTCTCTGCTTCCTTGACCCTGTCACAAAAGTGAGTAGTCAACTCGGATACCCTCCACCTTGGATTCTACAGCCTCCCTAGAGTCTTTGGTTGCTTTAAGGATGGTTGTCAAATCTGCAGGGGGCTTTGCAAGTGGGTTCACTGGTGGTCCTCAGGTAGCTCCTCTGCTGTGTGCTGCAGTTGTGGTGTATTGGTCCATCTTTGTTTGAGCAGGTTTCAATTGTGAGTGCTTTTCACGCCCCATCACCTCATCAACAGGGAGGAGCTCCTTGGGCAAAAGGATTATAGTTGAAGGTCCCACTCACTACTAGGCATAACGAACAGCCTGTGCCCAAGGGTGCAGAAGGCAATTCACTAGTTTCAAGGTGTCTTGTCCAGAGCTCGGAGTGTTGATCGGTTCCAGGCACTGTAGGTCTTTGACTGCATCATTGACCCACTTAATCAGTGGCAGCAAGAGCAGTCGGCAAGAGGCGCACCTGTGCCTGGAGGGCCAGAGAGGGCTGGACCTACTTTTCCAACGCCAGCTTAGGAGACAAAAGCTGTGACCAAATGTCGCCCCCAGCGTGCTACTGTCCCGGGCACCCCTATCTCCCCCAGGTACCCAGGCACTCCCTCAACAAGTGGGCAAGTTGACCCCCTCCGTCAGTCACAGGGTCATGCAATCTTTTATGTGCTGTCTGAGGCTCCTCCAAACAGCAGTCAGGCTCACACCTGGGAGGCGACAAGGTCAAGAAGAAGAAGGGAGGTATGGCTTCCCCTTCAAAGTTGAGATAGCTCTATCAGGACTCCCCCCTCACTATTATTCAGAGCCAGGGGGCCCCACCAACTCCCTGGAGATCCGCAGGGACAAGCAGCAGGACACACCCCCACCCAAGGGGTGCCAACACTGTTCTTAGAGTGCAACAGCAGGTGTAATGGGGTAAGGCCAAACACACCAGCCCACGCACCCAGGTGATCTTCTTGTCAGGGTATATGAGTCAGCAGACTAGCACACCTAGGCTCATTGGTTCAATAAATGTGCATATTTGATGGGCCCCATGCCCATCGCTGTGCCCAAGTCTAATAGGGGAGCAAACGGATCACAGTAGATTTGGTCACAGCATGGTGGGGTGGGGCCCTGGGGCTACAGAGATTTCTGTTATCGAGAATGGGGGCACCACACAGGGTGCTGCAGTCCGGGGTGGGAGCTGGATCAACTGCACTCCCTAACAGAAGGAGAGGAGAGAGCCCCGGTCACCCCTGGTTCAACTCACCTCTCACTCAGTGTCACCAGCCACTCCAGAGTGCCCCAAGCACCCCCAGGCTCAGAGGGTATGGGGACCTGGTCGGGCAGAGGGAACTCCACCAGTCACCATGGGTGCCGTGCCGGTCACCACCATGGGATGGACGCCATTGCCATGTTGTGTGGCTGCAACTCCTGATCAGAGTGGGCCGCGCCATGGTGTCCTCAATGCCTCACCAACTGAGTCTGCCCAGATGGCTCTGCCAGTTCCCAGCACCAAGGGGGGCTAGGAAGGTAGGGCCAGAAGGTTCCTGTCAGGCAGGATGTAGGTGATATATTGCAGGGCCGTTGGAGCTCCGCTAAAGTGCGGCCACCATCTTGCCCTCCATAGCAACACCCCCTTGGTAATTTAATAGGAATGGTCCGTTCAGGAAAGCCCAAGGCAAAGAAGTTTGTAGATCAAAGTTTCTCTACATTGACTACTGTGTTTATTGATATAGATTATCTTTGCTTGTGCTGAGTGTATGTGTTCTCCTAACTTATCGTTTGAGTCATATCTTTTACGTGAAATCATTCATTTTCCCTTGCTATTCTGTTTTAGGATCCTTCACCATGTCATATTCCTTTGTACATTTTAAAGTTGTGACATTTGCAGTGATTTGCTGCTGTTGAAAAGTACAAAGGGAACATGCTTTGACCCTGCCACAGACACCCACTTTGGATGTACAGATCTTGTACAGAGACAACGTGCACTGTGATTGAATGGAAGTTCTTGAGATTGTATCAGGCCTGTATTCTCCTAAATATTGTAAATAAAGCAATATGTGCTGCTTAAACTCCTCTAACCACGTGTATATGTCAAGCCATAGCAAACTGATCTCCCTTCATATTGGGTAAATCTTCAATTTGTGTTAAGTATTCGAAGCTGTTGATGTGTGTCCTAGTTGAAAGACTTTTTTAGCACACCACTGAAAGGTGGTAGTAACATTCCACCAGATACTGCCACAGTAAGCTAAAGTAGGCATGTTTCCTCAAAGTTTGTTACTGCCATGATGTAGAATATTGGTGTTAAACACACATTCTCAGTGTTTGGTGGTGCAATAGGGGCTATCCTAACTGTGAAGCTGCCACTAAAGCAGCAGTTGCAGTGGCACTGAGGCCTACATCAGTGAGGAGCCTCCTTCTGCCCAACTAGTGAGTGTTGTTTTCTACCATTACCAGAGCAGGGCAGTTGAAGAACCATACCTCTCAGTGCAGGTGGGGCTAGAGGGGACTTCGCTCTATACATTTGCTGCTAATGTTGATTAGAATAGTGTATCAATACAGGATGAAAATATATATCAGTAATTTATTCTCTGTATTATCCAGAAGCCACTATTTCCCTAGTACCTTTTCATTTGTAGGCAAATTGTACAAAGTTACTTCAACGCTTGGTACAGAAGTTGCTTAAGCACATGGGTAAGACAGGACAGTAAAAGCTCAATCCCAATGCAAAATTCTGCTCCTAGCTTAGATAGTTATGTAGGCAAGCAGCTTAAGGACTGCCACTGGGCAATGTTCAAGAAGATAAATGTATCCTATTTTTATCTAATACTAGGTATTTTCAGACTAAGAAGGGGCAGTGGTTCTCTTGGTAGGGATGTTGCAGTAAATGTTGCCCTTCAGATGGTCATCCAAAGACATGGTTTGGCAACTTTTCACACAGAAACTTACATGATTTATTAGTGGGTGGCTTTAACTGTGCGAAACAGCACATATTGAGACTTCAGCATGTGGCTCAATGTGCTGACTGGTCTTACCTGTGACTACATCACCTTCTTTTTGGATGCATTCTCTGTACTGTGAGGAAACAAAGCCTAAGAGTGTCAGGCGGGTGACATCAAACACATATAAGCGAGGATGCTTTTTCCCCTCCAATGAGATGCCTATGATAGGATCAACTTACTGATATAAAAATGCCACTTATTTTTCAACTGAATATCCATTCATGCACGCCTTTCACAGGAGGAAACAGTGAGGGGGATGCTAGAGGATAGCAAGGTGGCTACTAGATTAGGGACCTACAACTTGCGATGCAGGCAGGAGACCATCAGTGATGCACTGAGGGCTTTTGCCAATGGAGTGCAATTAGCATTTTGGCCCTTCTGGTATGGGAAACGTATTGAGCACTTAAAGGACTGGCCACAGCTATGAAAGTAGAATGCACATGTTTTAATTGTGCAAGTAAGTGCAATCTGAATGGAATTTGCACAATATTCAGGTGAAATTCTTACTTCGTATCATGCACCTCAAGAGGGCCATCCCATAAAGTCATGGTTTGTCACCTTGTTCTAGTTAATGATCAGACATCTATCATGTCTGTTTGTGTGCCTGCACATTTTTTGTGGCATGGCCTTACACAGAGAGGTGATGCTTCTCTCTCTCTCTCCTACTTTGGGCCGTTACCAATGGGGTATTTGGGAATCCATTTCCATCATAGCATGGTCGTAGCTTATCAGTCCCTTAAGTTCATTGTTAGGATTTCAAAGATACTCATTATGTTTAAGTTTTGGGCCTTCAGTCTACAAGCTAGAGCAAACAGTAACTTGACCCATCGAGCACACAGGAATAACTTGAGGCACAGGCTAGGCTACCTCTTTAAGAATGGTCAGCACCACCTCACATCAGCTTAATAACTGGAGCTTTTAGCTGACGAGGAAGCTTCTCAGTGAGGAAATATCACTATATGCCATGGTACAAGGCACCTGTCCCAGTTAAAGGTGCGAGTGGGGGAGCTGGTGTTGCAAAAACAGCTATTTTATGGTGCCAGGCTAAGCTAGGGCATCAGTCACTGCTACCCCTATTATGTACTCCATTTCTGTTTACCTAATGCAAACAAACAGGCTCCATGTTTGTATTATGCACTCCCTTTGGAGGCAGAGCTATCAATAGTTGTGGTATAATTTCAATCAGATTTGAAGTGTGGGACACAGCAGTATCTTCAGTCCTTGGATACACAAATTGAAAGACTTTCGTTGTCACCAGTTTGGGGGATAGACCCTCTATGCATCAGTTTTTATAAGCACGTGGGTGCTCTAAATATACATCTGTATGACTAGTTCCTTTTCCTCAATATTTCTTTGTTGAGATAGGCAATACAGAATACATTTGTAATGTGCTTATCTTTTTAAAAATCCATCCAAAAGCATAGTGTTCACCCAACAGATCACACTGTGTCCAACAGTGCATTCTGAAACTGTTGATCCTTAAGGGGGGTATGCTAGTGGAATCCTACATAATCTGTACATGATCTGTAAATCAAATACAAATGAAAAATGCATCAGTCAATAGACAACAAAGGAGACTCATTGCCGAAATCAAAATATAAAAATCTGAAAACATGGGTATCATTACCAAGAAAATCAAAGCTCATCATTATATCTGTACCTTATATTCATCATTTATATGCAATTGGCTATCAAGAAAGCCCTTAGGTACTTATCCCCTTAGTGTTTGCTATTGATGATTATGTAACAAAATTACAATTGGAAATATAGGGACTTCTAAAGAATAGAGCAGGATACCTACGCAGTGAGTACCATTGACTTCCAATAGTATTTGCAAGTTCATCCTATCAGATGCAAGGGGCCAGATTTACAAGCGAAGAGCTAAATCATCAAAATGCTGCCAATTTTAATGTAAGAAAGATGGTGGAGCCTAGTTGGTCACACTGTGCATGCGTTGAGAGACCTGTCAGCTTATTCCAACAGCAGCATTCATAAATATATCTTAATGCATAACTTAATCAGTGTCAAGCCGCAAGGAGGCTATCCAGGATCTTCTGCCTGTGCAAGAAGGAAAAGTGCAGGTACCACTCTGCAGACATCTTGAAAGCATGACCTTCTCCTGGATGCCTAATAGGGTTATCCCCAGCAGGGGTCTACTTGTTTTATTTGGCTCATATACTCCATATAGATTTCAACATGTAGATAAGTTACATAATCAATTTGGTTTGAGGCATATCTAGATTTTAAAAGTGAGCAATAACTATAGAGCTCTAAAATTGTAAATTGTTCTCGATTTATTCAGTCCGTTTATTTTGAGCCAATATCGAACTAGTGCTCAATTAGCTCAGACAGCAGCATAAATCTTGCTGAATTGTTGCATACAAATGTTTTTTTTCTACCAAATAATTGATAATGTACACTTGACATTTGGAAGCACAAATGACATTGTATGACACTGAAGCGTCCTGCCGTGTCTTCCTTAGTCACCGTCTGTGCTCTGCTCTTGAAATGCAATCTTTCTCTAAAGAGAGCTCTTCAGTCTGTGGAACGAGGCTTGTTGATTGTCCGTGCTTTGCAAGCAGGAAAATCGTCTAATGGCTTCTGCTTCATTTGGAATGCTAGTATTTGTACAATATAGATCGTCTGGTTAAAAAACAAATGTGAATCATACAGTCGCGGCTGGCGACTTTGAAAAGTAGCGCCTCGGGCGGATAAAATAAAAATAAAACATACATTATTTTTAAAAAACTTAGCTGGACATCTCCGCTGCGTAAAGCAGTGTTACGATTGGCTGGAGTGCCCTGGCTGGGTGCTCCAATGAAGACTGGGAGCCTGGGCTAGCTCTTTCCAACTTGGCAACAGAGTGCGAAGTTGGAGAGTCTTTATGTGCATGTGTGTTTGGCGGGCCCGAGATGGCCGGCCAAACATACATGCGCACTGAGGAGAGTGCTCTGTGCACTCCCCTTATGCTCGTCACCCCCATGGCCCCACCCCTTTCAAAAATAAAATGATAATATACGTGGGGTTTATTATCGATTTCTTCAAAAGGTTTGCAGCTCCTGCTGCTGCGGGGGTGGGGGGAGGGGCGCTCTTGCGCCCTTACAGAGGTGCCGCCCCTGGAATCATATAGAATTTCAGAAGTTCTGAATGCAAGATCAATATGATGTTGGGAAAAGATCTCATGGCAGACACAAAGAAATACTGTGGTGCCAGAGCAGATTTTCAAATTGCCTTTAAATCATAAACAAATCAAGGAAGTAAAACCTTTAACCCCTCAGCTTTTCATTTTCAGTAAAAAACCACAATGTACTTTCATCTCTTAGCTTGTCTACTGTTTATTCAAATTGCATCATTGTAGGAGGCTGGGCTGGCTTGTAGTGAGTACCAAGGGGTACTTACACCTTGCACCAGGCCCAGTTATCCGTTATTAGTGTATAGGGTGTCTAGCAGCATAGGCTGATAGATAATGGTAGCTTAGCAGAGCAGCTTAGGCTGAACTAGGAGACGAGTGAAGCTCCTACAGTACCACTAGTGTCATATGCACAATATCATAAGAAAACACAATACACAGATATACTAAAAATAAAGGTACTTTATTTTTATGACCATATGCCAAAGTATCTCAGAGTGTACCCTCAGTATGAGGATAGCAAATATACACAAGATATATGTACACAATACCAAAATATGCAGTAATAGTATTAGAAAACAATGCAAACAATATATAGTTACAATAGGATGCAATGGAGACACATAGGGATAGGGGCAACACAAACCATATACTCCAAAAGTGGAATGCGAACCACGAATGGACCCCAAACCTATGTGACCTTGTAGAGGGTCGCTGGGACTGTAAGAAAACAGTTAGGGTTAGAAAAATAGCCCACCCCAAGACCCTGAAAAGTGAGTGCAAAGTGCACTAAAGTTCCCCAAAGGACATAGAAGTCGTGATAGGGGAATTCTGCAGGAAAGACACAAATCAGCAATGCAACAACGATGGATTTCTAGTCGAGGGTACCTGTGGAACAAGGGGACCAAGTCCAAAAGTCACAAGCAAGTCGGAGATGGGCAGATGCCCAGGAAATGCCAGCTGTGGGTGCAAAGAAGCTGCTACTAGACAGTAGAAGCTGGAGATTCTGCAAGAACGACAGGGGCTAGGAACTTCCCCTTTGGAGGACGGATCCCCCACGCCGTGGAGAGTTGTGCAGAAGTGTTTTCCTGAAGAAAGACTGCCAACAAGCCTTGCTAGCTGCAAATCATGCGTTTAGGGTTTTTGGATGCTGCTGTAGCCCAGGAGGGACCAGGATGTTGCCAATTGCATCTGGAAACAGAGGGGGCATCGAGCAAGACAAGGAGCCCTCTCAGCAGCAGGCAGCACCCGCAGAAGTGCCAGAAACAGGCCCTACAAGGATGCATGAAACAGTGCTCACCCGAAGTCGCACAAAGGAGTCCCACATCGCCGGAGGACAACTTAGGAGGTCGTGCAATGCAGGTTAAAGTGCCGTGGACCCAGGCTGGACTGTGCACAAAGGATTTCCGCCGGAAGTGCACGGAGGCCGGAGTAGCTGCAAAAGTCGTGGTTCCCAGCAATGCAGTCTGGCGTGGGGAGGCAAGGACTTACCTCCACCAAACTTGGACTGAAGAGTCACTGGACTGTGGGAGTCACTTGGACAGAGTTGCTGGATTCAAGGGACCTCGCTCGTCGTGCTGGGAGGAGACCCAGGAGACCGGTGATGCAGTTCTTTGGTGCCTGCGGTTGCAGGGGGACGATTCCGTCGACCCACGGGAGATTTCTTCGGAGCTTCTAGTGCAGAGAGGAGGCAGACTACCCCCACAGCATGCACCACCAGGAAAGCAGTCGAGAAGGCGGCAGGATCAGTGTTACAGAGTTGCAGTAGTCGTCTTTGCTACTTTGTTGCAGTTTTGCAGGCTTCCAGCGCGGTCAGCAGTCGATTCCTTGGCAGAAGGTGAAGAGAGAGATGCAGAGGAACTCGGATGAGCTCTTGCATTCGTTATCTAAGGAAATCCCCAAAGCAGAGACCCTAAATAGCCAGAAAAGAGGGTTTGGCTACTTAGGAGAGAAGATATGCTAGCAACACCTGAAGGAGCCTATCAGAAGGAGTCTCTGACGTCACCTGATGGCACTGGCCACTCAGAGTAGTCCAGTGTGCCAGCAGCACCTCTGTTTCCAAGATGGCAGAGGTCTGGAGCACACTGGAGGAGCTCTGGGCACCTCCCAGGGGAGGTACAGGTCAGGGGAGTGGTCACTCCTATTTCCTTTGTCCAGTTTCACGCCAGAGCAGGGCTAAGGGGTCCCTGAACCGGTGTAGACTGGCTTATGCAGAAATGGGCACCATGTGTGCCCATGAAAGCATTTCCAGAGGCTGGGGGAGGCTACTCCTTCCCTGCCTTCACACCATTTTCCAAAGGGAGAGGGTGTAACACCCTCTCTCAGAGGAAGTCCTTTGTTCTGCCATCCTGGGCCAGGCCTGGCTGGACCCCAGGAGGGCAGAAGCCTGTCTGAGGGGCTGGCTGCAGTGAAACCCCGGGAAAGGCAGTTTGGCAGTACCAGGGTCTGTGCTACAGACCACTGGGATCATGGGATTGTGCCAACTATGCCAGGATGGCATAGAGGGGGCAATTCCATGATCAGAGACATGTTACATGGCCATATTCGGAGTTACCATTGTGAAGCTACATATAGGTAGTGACCTATATGTAGTGCACGCGTGTAATGGTGTCCCCGCACTCACAAAGTCCGGGGAATTGGCCCTGAACAATGTGGGGGCACCTTGGCTAGTGCCAGGGTGCCCCCGCACTAAGTAACTTAGCACCCAACCTTTACCAGGTAAAGGTTAGACATATAGGTGACTTATAAGTTACTTAAGTGCAGTGTAAAATGGCTGTGAAATAACGTGGACGTTATTTCACTCAGGCTGCAGTGGCAGGCCTGTGTAGTATTTGTCAGAGCTCCCTATGGGTGGCAAAAGAAATGCTGCAGCCCATAGGGATCTCCTGGAACCCCAATACCCTGGGTACCTTAGTACCATATACTAGGGAATTATAAGGGTGTTCCAGTATGCCAATGTAAATTGGTAAAATTGGTCACTAGCCTGTTAGTGACAATTTGTAAAGAGAGAGCATAACCACTGAGGTTCTGGTTAGCAGAGCCTCAGTGAGACAGTTAGGCACCACACAGGGAACACATACATATAGACCACAAACTTATGAGCACTGGGGTCCTGACTAGCAGGGTCCCAGTGACACATAACAAACATACTGAAAACATAGGGTTTTCACTATGAGCACTGGGCCCTGTCTAGCAGGATACCAGTGAGACAGTGAAAACACCCTGACATACACTCACAAACAGGCCAAAAGTGGGGGTAATAAGGCTAGAAAGAGGCTACTTTCTCACAATCATCAATGCGGGTGTAAAATGGCGTGCGAATTGGATTGTTAAGATGCATCCTGGAAACGAGAAGTATTGATTGCATTTGACGATTAACTTGAAGCTCACAAGAGCATAAATGCTGGAGGATGCTGCCGTTTATAAAAACAATAGTGCCAGGGAAATAATACTCTAGGTGATATTTAATGTCTCGTATGCCAGCCTTGCAATGAGCTTGAAGAAGGTTTTTGAATTAATCATTGCTTCAGTGATGCCGCTACCCTCATGTTTAAGTTGGGTTGCTGGAGACTTTTATTCTTCAAGAAAATAGTTTTGCTTCGGTTTGATATACTTTATTTCATTTTTTTTTTTAGTTTTTCTCTCTTGTTTTCCAAAAAATGTTCTGTAATTAATGTTTTCAGATAGCATTTGAATAGCACATTTGGTAAAAGATGTGAAATTATATAAATATCAGCGAGTTTCGTTTATAAAACTTAAAAAGGATAAAATAGGTAAAATTAAAGTTTACACATAGAAAGTTTACACATGGAAAGTTAAAATAACGTTCTTATCACAACCCTCCAGGCTGGCGCCTGATAAGCCATGCAGTAAAAAGATAGCGAGAAGCAGTTGCTACCGTTTCGGTTAGTGTAAAAACCTTCAGTAGCTCCTGGTGTGGTATCAAAATTTGAACCCCTATAGCTTTTAATGAATGCAGCAGCCATTTACGCCTAGGGGTGGTGTATAATTGACAGAAAAACAAGAGGTGTATCTCGTCTTCAGTAAGATTAACACAGCTTCGTCAGTAGTGTTTTTGGAGAGACGAATTAACCTACTTAGAGGAAAATGTTTCGATGGCAAGATACTTATCCTGAATTTGAGGAGCAAAGTTTTAGCCAAGGCAGGGATACGACCTCCTAAAAACGCTGACATTTCAGTATGTATTTATGCAACTGAAAAGAGTAGTCACATTGTCATTTTAGTGATTGACGGCTGGTTCTCTTCCGACCACAAGCTATGCGTTGTCTTGACTTCAAAGGCACTGCCGGTTATAATAATCCTATTAGGAAATTCCTAGACATGAGAAAGACCAATACACCCCAGCATATCCCTGACATACTTGAACCAACCCAAAGCACTGCCAATGGTATAGCTCAGTGCATCAGCAAGGCCCTCCTTTAGGTGGTAAAGCTCTGGTGTACTCCAAATTCTAGCTCAATGTAATAAGGGTTTGAAATTGGTTGGCACATAATATCAGTGATCCTCAAGTATAGGTACAGCAGAGAGGTAGATGTATGACATACCCGCCTCAGTTGTCTTTTTAGGAACCTTCTTTTGATTCTCGGCAGTTCTGGAAGATTCAGGTGCTTCCAAAGTTCTTCTCTGTAGAGGGAGGCATTTAGCAGGGCAGGAGACACCCGGGGTCATATGAGAGGAGTGCCCCCATGGTGCCATTGACATTTGCACCCACTTTGTGCATCCCTAGGGCCATTGGTATTACAGAAAGGGCTGCAGACACTTGTGCAGGCCTTTCTGTAATGGAAATAGCGTTCACACCCATATAGCGCAGGGCTATCATTAGAGGGTGTTCCCTCATTTTCATGGGGGCGTGGCCCAATGCAAATGAGGGATTCACTTTGCCTCTGAGCTCACGCCCTATTACTGATATGTGTGCAGATACAAGGTGAAGCATTTACAGTGTACCTTCTAAAGGCAGCCCTCTATGAGGGAAGAAAAGGGGTCCCATGGACCCCTCATCCATCCCCTTGCCAGTGGGCGCAGTCACTCACTGCATCCGCCTGCAAGGAGATCTCTAATCTCCCTTAAAAACTTTAAGACAGCTGCTCCGTATTTCACTTGAATGTGCAGCCCCCAGGGCAGCTTGACTTTGCTGGTGCCCTGTGGGCAGCATATTGAATATAATACAGAACACTCTCCTTGTTTGCACCAGGTGCACCTTTCAAAAGGTGCGCCCAGTACAAACAAGGGGAGTACGGCATATTCTGTAATACGGCCCTGGTTGTCAACCATTTTCTGCTGTAAAGCAGGCAATTACACTCGCCCATTGTGCCAGATTATTTCTTTTTCCAGAAATGTTAGGCTTCCATATGCTATGGGATGGTAAACTGATCCTCAAATAAGAGAACACACCCGACTGTTCCAGACTGCATGAATTTGTAAATTTGATGAAAAATGTCTGTAGAACTCTAGGAGACTTGAGGTCCAAAAGTGTATTATCAGCAGATAGTAGAGTAGCAATCTTGATTCCACATGAACAGGGAGTTCCATTAATGCAGTTGCTGACCTCTTTGTCAACTGGTATATGTACAATGAAAGGAGGATATGGTGCAAACTTGACAGACTTCCTGTGATAACTGGGAAACGATACGTACTGTCACGTGCAATCCCCCATCTAACAGTAGCCAAGTTTCTGTAATGGAGAAAAACTAAAATATGTAATTGATCCAGACTTATTCACATTGCTTGGAGATTCACCACAATACATGACTTGGAGCATTGTCAAAAACAACTGTTGAACTTAGTCACCAAAGTTGAAGTTGAAAATCTCCAGTGGAATGAAGAGGGCTGCAGCTGAAGACAGTTCCATGAGGTTGGATACCCCTTTGTCAAAGGACCTCCAAAATGGATTTGCTGCTGAGGAGAACATAGCTGGAGAAGCCATGAAGACAATCTGATCAGTGGTACACCTCAGGCAGATAGGTGAGCAGGTTGGTCCGGTCTCCTCCTCGTTCTCAGAGCACCTTTAGGCCAAATGTTGTCTAAGTCCTCAGTTTTGGAAACTGACCATCAGGGCACCCTTGGCACCACAATCAAGGGTCCAGTAGTGATGGCTCTGCCCCTTCATAAAGCCAATGGACAATTAAGGCTTGTCTAATTCAACTATTGTGTGACAGTCTGAGAGGAATGCAGGAAGTCTAACTGTCACCTACACTCAGTCATGTGACCCAAGACAGGCTGCAGGCACAAAGGGTTAGCTTTCTAAAAGTGGCATTTTCAAAATTGCAGTAATAAATTTGACTTTACCATTAAAGAGGGTTTATCAATACAAGTTCATAGGTACCAAACATGACATATCTAACTCCTTTCATTTAGGAATTACTAAGTGTAAAACACAAAAGTACATGTCCTACCTTTAAATTACACAACATCCTTCCCTATGGGTTGCCTAGAGTCTACCTTAGGGATGACATATATGTAATGAAAGGGGAATTTAAAGTTTGGCAAGGGGTTTTAAATGCCAAGTCAACATGGCAGTGTTACTCTGTATTCAGGCTGCAACGGCAGGCATAGGGCATGTTTGGGATGGCTATATAGGTGGCTGTCACAATAAGTGCAGCAGGCCAGCTGGTGGCGTTTAGTTTACAGGCCCTGGGTATCCAGTATATTGCTCTACAAGGGACTTACAAGGAAATTAAATATGCCAAATAGGTATTTGCCAGTTGTACCATGTTTTGGGAGAGAGCCCAATCACTTTAGCACTGGTTAGTAATGGTAAAGTGCACAGGGTACTAAGGCTAACATGAGCAAAAATCCAGCAAAAAATAGGAGGAGGGAGGCAAAAAGTTTGGGGTGATTCTGAAGAGGGGGCCTTTTCCAACATAACACCCCTCCAGTCGAAAGCCAGGGGAGACTAATCAATACGTTGATGGTTTTCCATGCTTAGGTGATAGTAAGTGGGCAATGGCCCTCTACTGCATAGGCATTTTTCAGTTTGTCACCTCTCTGAACTTAGTGAAACTCCTCTGTCTATAGTCTCCTGAGTCATTGAACTGACCCATGGGGAACTCTTTGCCTCATCTGTGGACCCCATCTGTGCATTGCCTAACCTTAATTTCTTCACAGATACATGCAGTAGTCCAACAGTACCACCATGGCCAAGAGATTGATGTGGCCCATTCTCCCATGTGGATCATGCTTCTGTCCCTAACCCCAAAAACTCTGCCCATAAGGACTGTAACCAACAGTGGCCACTGACAGCTGTCAGTGTCAAGAGCCAGACCCCATTCCTCCCTGGCATCTCTGACTTCTGTGGTTTCTCAGGGTGTTAGGCACCCTTTTTTCACTCTCCCTCCCACCAGTTCAGTGGTGGTAACCTTAGATGTGTCACTCAGCACAGGAATGGTACCTTGAGCCTGAACAGGAGTCAGTGGAGAGTTCTTTCTCCCCCTGCCACTTCATCTTGGTCTCTGTACCCTCTGCTGGGGAGTAGTACCCCCAGAAATCCAAACTGGAAGGGTGCCTTTGGCAGCCACTCCACCCAGTTCCCCTGACACCGGGGTTAACTCATGCCCCAGAATTCAGTCTATGGGCATCTGGGGAGTAACTATGACTTTCTCTGGGCCATCACTTTACCCAAATCCAGGGACACCAGGGCCGTAGGACAGAAAAAGTCCTGCCCATGGGCTGGAGTTACCCTGCAAACCTGGCCAGTCTACCTGCTCTGGAGAAACTAGACTTTCTACTAAATCCTAGTCCTCATCCTAGTCTGGCTTGCCTCAGTGTCCCTCAAAGCAGTGACAGGGATCCCATTCACCTCCACCTAGTGGAAGTGATGACTGTGGAAAACTGGCACTTTGTTGCAGTACCCCCCCACATACATTTTTTGCCTGGCTCCTGGGTGCAACTTTAACTGGAATGCACTGGGATCCTGCTAACCAGGTTCCCAGTGCGAGTGGTCTTTCCCTAAAAACTGAAATGTAACTGGCAACACATTTAGCTGCCACTATAAGTCCCTAGTAAATGGTACTTAGGTACCCAGAGCTTGGGGTACTAATGGTAGGCCCCAGAGGGCAGCAGCACTGATTATGCCACCCTCTAGGGCCATGCACGCAGCACTGTCATTGCAGGTTGGGTGTCCTGGTGCAAACCTAAAACACAAAGTCGACATGGCACAGTACCCGTGTGAGCTGTCCCCAATACACTGCATACACTATAGATAAGACACCCCTCTGGCAGGCCTTCCAGCCCGGAGTCAGGGTGCACCAAATTATATGTGAGGGCATAGCTGCATGAGAAATATGCCCCCACTGTGTCCTTGCCAAACTTTGCACATAGTGAGTGAGCAGAAAAGCAATTTTAATACATGTGCTGGACAACGGTCAACACAAGTTTCCCAGCTACATAATGGCTACTTTGAACTCTGGGCTGTTTGGTATCAAGCAACTCAGAATGATAAATCCAAACTGGTACCAGTACTGGATTTATTATAAAATGTACCCAAGGGTCACCTTAGAAGTACCACCTGCAAAAGCTAACTGCTTTGGCATGGTTGCAGCCTGCCACCTCCAGACACCCAATCTACAAACCTTGGGGGACTGCCTTGGCTCTCTGGGTTGTAAAACAATGCCCTTCCTGGGTTAAGGTGCTAACAACCCTCCCCCAGAAATGTGCACTGCCCTGCTGGTGAGCTTCAAAGGTCCTACCATCCTTGAAACTCAACACTTCGGTCTGCTGCTAGCAGCAGATGGCTTCCTCCTTTGCAAACCCCCGTTTTTGGCAGGAGCAAAGGTGGGAAACCACACAAAGGGTAGGAGAAGTGGCCCCACCTGGCATGCACCACTCCTAGGGTGTTGCCTGTGACGTGGAATCTCCATTTAGTTTTCCTCCATTTTAGATGGAAGGAAAATAGCCAACCAGGGATTGGGAAGTGACCCTTCCCACAAGAAGTGGTCACTGTAGTGGGTGTAGTTACCCAAAGGTAGGTGTCCCATCGGACACTACCAGGTCCCCCCTAAAATGCCCACTAAATTCAGTTTTTAGTGGACATCCCTAGCTCAGATAATCAGATTTGAAGGACACAAAGAAGACAAGCACAAAGAAGATCCAACGTACGAGAACTGTGGAACTGCTGTACAAACAAAAGGTGCCAAACCATGCCTGCTGCACTTAGGATCTGACAATCACCACTGAGGAGCTGCTGGACAACTGGACTGACCTCAAGAAACCCAGGAGACCTCCAGGCTTCACCAATCACCGAAGAACTCCCTCAAGAGTGGAGGTACCACTCGGCAACAAGGAAGAAACCGGCAACCCAGTGAGAGTCACTTCACTGACTGGCTGCTAACTCCCAAACTGGCGGTTGCAGCTGGACCCAATGACACAACAACAACCATGATGATAAACCCTGAAAATGTGCCA
Source organism: Pleurodeles waltl (assembly GCF_031143425.1). Lineage (NCBI taxonomy): Eukaryota > Metazoa > Chordata > Amphibia > Caudata > Salamandridae > Pleurodeles > Pleurodeles waltl. The sequence continues at coordinate 922,625,196 of NC_090447.1, forward strand.
AGTTTGGTGGCACTGCACCCTCCAGTGGCCAAACTGTACCAATACACAGGGTACTGGTCAGCTAACATCGGACACCAGGAAAACCAGCCTGCCCAATTTTGAAAAAGGACCAAGAGGAATCCCCAGTTGAGAAACTTCAGGAACACCCCAGACCTCTCACCAGAGTGCTACCTTTGGCCTGAAATCGACCCTTAAAGAGAATTACCTTCTGATCCAAAGGGCATCTTTGCCCCCACCTCCTAGATCACAAATTTGCTCTGCACCCGGCTGCCCTGTGCCCTGCATCGAACAACCTGCTGTGCCCCAAGGGTCCTTCACCACTTGCAACCTGGTCAATCCAAGGGGATCCCAAGGAACCCCCTCTAAACTTACCTGTGCAGTGCTTTTCCAAGTGGTCCCCTGCAGTGGCCCTGCACCAGCTCCAGAGACCTTTCCCAGCTGCTCCCACCAGAACCAGGAGCTGCCTGAACTTCTCTAGCTGGCACAGTGTGACCACCGACAACCTCGACCAACCTTCAAAAGGAGTTCTTGGTAACTCAACTGTACAATTTTATATGTATTTTTGAAGGTGACTTTCCACTGATTCCTATGGTGCGTAGACTATTTTCTTTAAAGTTCAAAAATCCATATCTCCAAAAGTACTTAACCAATTTTGATAGTCTTATTCTTAAAAACTATATAAAGATCAGAAGTATTTTTATAAATTGGTCTAGAGTTATTCCCTCAAATGTGTGAGTCACATGATTGATACTGTGAGTACAACAAATGCTTTGCCCTTCTCCAAGATTGGCCTAACAGCCTGACCAAGCTTCCATATATATTAGAGCATTAGGTGATCTAGTTTTTACCTCTGTAAATCAACGTGTGATTGCCCGGACCCCCTGCACAGTGTGCCTAGCTTTGCACACTACATAGAGGGCCAGCTACCTACAGTGACTCCTACCCTCATGTTCACCCTCTGAGACTATCTCCTAACTAAGGGAGATTAGGGCATGTTCTATCTCTTGGCCCTGGGGACTACCTTCCACTAAGACCACATTGGTCACCACTAGTGGGTTGTTTCTTTTGACAGACAGAATCCCACCCGCTTGTGTCCTAGTTGAGAACAATCAAAGAAGCAGAGTTGGAAAAAGGGCACCCTGGATCACTGGCCACCAGAACCTCCCTCCTGCTTCTCAGAAGGGACATGGGAACCCTCTGGAACCCTTTCCTTCCCCCTTAACCTGAGGCTTGTCTGGGTCTCACTTGACCTCCACCCCACTCCCCTGGGGTGAACCTGAACCAACCTTCTTGGAGTCACTCCAAGGTACCTTTTTGGACACTTGGCTGCTGACCCAGAGGACTGCCTCCTCAACAAGCTTCCTGGGGTCAGCAAGTTTGCAATAAACCAGGTGTTGGCTCAGCCATGTAAAACAAGCACTGTGCATGTACTCCCTCAGAATTAAGTTGTAAATCCCACTGAAACCATTTACGTTGCTGCCCATCAGTGCCTTGCTGGAATACTCCACTAAGTCCACCCGAGACTAGTTTGGGAGTTTGTGTCTGTCCCTGCACCTTTGCCTCTATTTTTAAGGATCAACCCAAATTTGAAAAGATTAATGGCCTTAATGGGGGCATACTTGGTCTGGTTCTCTACCTCTAGTGTAGGCGTGTATCCCTCCCCATCATGGGCATGTACTTCCACAAGGTAATCCCAGTACTCATCTGGGACCCTGTGTACCCTCAAGGCTACCTCATAGGCTGAAAATCAATTATTCATAATATCCATCCACATAACTGGGCACCAGATTGTTGGGCACGCAGACTCTCACCTCTTCAGTAGACACAGATGATTTGCTGTCACCATTACTATTGAACTCCATTTGCTTGACTTCAATGTCCAGCTCCCTCATGTTTTTCTCATGATGCAATAGTACTTTCTTTTCATCCAAGGCCCTCTCAGCCTTCTCCTGCTCCAACTTAATCTATCTAGCTCTAGCTTGAGCTTCCTTTCCTCCCTCCTGGCCTCTAAATCCACATGTAACAGGCCTCTGGAAGACACCCTGTTCTCTGACCCATCCTGGATATCCTGATTCTCCTCCTGATGAAGTGGGATAACCCTGCAGCTCTGGGTACTCCTCTGGGTTCTGGTCCTCATCCTCATTTGGTCTCGGGTCCCCATCAGGATCATCCTCCTTTGTAGCTGCTTGCATCCTTTTGACCTCCTCATAGGCTCAGAGGGCTACCTGTAGGTTGACTTTAGAAGCTTTCCTGCCCACATTTAGCTCCCTCTCCTTGCAAAGCTTTTGAAGCTCAAGTTTAGTGAAGTTGTCAACATTCACCAGCTCCAGCTCTATCTCCATGGTAGTTGTAGGAAAGTACCATCTTGCCTGGCATGTTACCCCCATATTTCACTGTATATATGTTGTTTTAGTTGTATGTGTCACTGGGACCCTGCCAGCCAGGGCCCCAGTGCTCATAAGTGTGCCCTGTATGTGTTACCTGTGTTATGACTAACTGTCTCACTGAGGCTCTGCTAACCAGAACCTCAGTGGTTATGCTCTCTCATTTCTTTCCAAATTGTCACTAACAGGCTAGTGACCAATTTCACCAATTTAAATTGGCATACTGGAACACCCTTATAATTCCCTAGTATATGGTACTGAGGTACCCAGGGTATTGGGGTTCCAGGAGATCCCTATGGGCTGCAGCATTTATTTTGCCACCCATAGGGAGCTCTGACAATTCTTACACTGGCCTGCCACTGCAGCCTGAGTGAAATAACGTCCACGTTATTTCACAGCCAATTACCACTGCACTTAAGTAACTTATAAGTCACCTATATGTCTAACCTTTACCTGGTAAAGGTTGGGTGCTAAGTTACTTAGTGTGTGGGCACCCTGGCACTAGCCAAGGTGCCCCCACATTGTTCAGGGCAAATTCCCCGGACTTTGTGAGTGCGGGGACACCATTACACGCGTGCACTATACATAGGTCACTACCTATGTATAGCTTCACAATGGTAACTCTGAATATGGCCATGTAACATGTCTAAGATCATGGAATTGCCCCCCCCAATGCCATCCTGGCATTGGTGAGACAATCCCATGATCCCACGGGTCTCTAGTACAGACCCGGGAACTGCCAAACTACCTTTCCCGGGGTTTCACTGCAGCTGCTGCTGCTGCCAACCCCTCAGACAGGTTTCTGCCCTCCTGGGGTCCAGCCAGGCTTGGCCCTGGAAGGCAGAACAAAGGACTTCCTCAGAGAGAGGGTGTTACACCCTCTCCCTTTGGAAAAAGGTGTTAAGGCAGGGGAGGAGTAGCCTCCCCCAGCCTCTGGAAATGCTTTCATGGGCACACATGGTGCCCATTTCTGCATAAGCCAGTCTACACCGGTTCAGGGATCCCCCAGCCCTGCTCTGGCACGAAACTGGACAAAGGAAAGGGGAGTGACCACTCCCCTGACTTGCACCTCCCCTGGGAGGTGCCCAGAGCTCCTCCAGTGTGCTCCAGACCTCTGCCATCTTGGAAACAGAGGTGCTGCTGGCACACTGGACTGCTCTGAGTGGCCAGTGCCAGCAGGTGACGTCAGAGACTCCTTCTGATATGCTCCTCCAGGTGTTGCTAGCCTATCCTCTCTCCTAGGTAGCCAAACCTCCTTTTCTGGCTATTTAGGGTCTCTGCTTTGGGGAATTCCTTAGATAACGAATGTAAGAGCTCATCAGAGTTCCTCTGCATCTCTCTCTTCACCTTCTGCCAAGGAATCGACTGCTGACCGCGCTGGAAGCCTGCAAAACTGCAACAAAGTAGCAAATACGACTACTGCGACCTTGTAACGCTGATCCTGCCGCCTTCTCTACTGTTTTCCTGGTGGTGCATGCTGTGGGGGTAGTCTGCCTCCTCTCTGCACTAGAATCTCCGAAGAAATCTCCTGTGGGTCGACGGAATCTTCCCCCTGCAACCGCAGGCACCAAAGAACTGATTCACCGGTCCTCTGGGTCTCCTCTCAGCACGACAAGCGATGTCCCTTGAACTCAGCAACTCTGTCCAAGTGACTCCCACAGTCCAGTGACTCTTCAGTCCAAGTTTGGTGGAGGTAAGTCCTTGCCTCCCCAAGCTAGACTGCATTACTGGGAAACAAGTGTTTTGCAGCTACTCCGGCTCCTGTGCACTCTTCCAGGATTTCCTTTGTGCACAGCCAAGCCTGGATCCCCGGCACTCTAACCTGCAGTGCACGACCTCCTGAGTTGTCCTCCGGCGTCGTGGGACCCTCTTTTGTGACTTCGGGTGAGCTCCGGTTCACTTCACTTCGTAGTGCCTGTTCCGGCACTTCTGCGGGTACTGCTTGCTTCTGAGTGGGCTCCTTGTCTTGCTGGACGCCCCATCTGTTTCCTCACGTAATTGGCGACATTCTGGTCCCTCCTGGGCCACAGCAGCATCAAAAAACCCTAACCATGACCCTTGCAGCTAGCAAGGCTTGTTTGCATTCTTTCTGCACGAAAACACCTCTGCACGACTCTTAAAGACGTGGGAAATCCATCCTCCAAAGGGGAAGTTTCTAGCCCTTGTCGTTCTTGCAGAATCCACAGCTTCTACCATCCGGTGGCAGCTTCTTTGCACCCACAGCTGGCATTTCCTGGGCATCTGCCCACTCCCAACTTGATCGTGACTCTTGGACTTGGTTCCCTTGTTCCAAAGGTACTCTCGTCAGGAAATCCATCATTGTTGCACTGCTGGTGTTGGTCTTTCTTGCAGAATTCCCCTATCACGACTTCTGTGCTCTTTGGGGAACTTAGGTGCACTTTCCACCCACTTTTCAGGGTCTTGGGGTGGGCTATTTTTCTAACCCTCACTGTTTTCTTACAGTCTCCCAGCGACCCTCTACAAGGTCACATAGGTTTGGGGTCCATTCGTGGTTCGCATTCCACTTCTAGAGTATATGGTTTGTGTTGCCCCTATCCCTATGTGCCCCCATTGCCTTCTATTGTGACTATACATTGTTTGCACTGTTTTCTATTGCTATTACTGCATATTTTGGTATTGTGTACATATATCTTGTGTATATTTGCTATCCTCATACTGAGGGTACTCACTGAGATACTTTGGCATATTGTCATAAAAATAAAGTACCTTTATTTTTAGTATATCTGTGTATTGTGTTTTCTTATGATATTGTGCATATGACACTAGTGGTACTGTAGGAGCTTCACTCGTCTCCTAGTTCAGCCTAAGCTGCTCTGCTAAGCTACCTTTTCTATCAGCCTAAGCTGCTAGACACCCCTCTACACTAATAAGGGATACCTGGACCTGGTGCAAGGTGTAAGTACCCCTTGGTACTCACTACAAGCCAGGCCAGCCTCCTACATTGGTTGTGCAGCGGTGGGATAAGTACTTGCAACTACTTACCACTTTGTCATATTGTACTTTTCATAAGAGAAAAATATACAAAACAAGTTCAGTGTATGTACACCTAACCAAAAAGTTTTGCTTTTCTTCTCTTACTCTTTCTCTAAGTGCTGAAAAGTACCTCTAAAACTTTCAAAAAGTTCTTAAAAGTTTAAAAAGGTTTTTTTCTGTTCCTTAAAAAGTTCTGGAACTTTTTCTTTCTTTTTCTGTCCCTTAAACCTTTTCTATCATGTCTGGTACAGGCCAAACTCTTGATCTGGCCAGCATAGCTTATTACAACCTTAGCTGGAAGGAAGCAAGGAGTCCCTGCTTAGATAGAGGTTTAGGGGTAGGGAAGAATCCCTCAAGACAACTGTTTGATAATATGCTCATTGAACAAGATAAGACTTAGTTGGCACTTCTGGTGAGAAATTAGCTGATGGTTCCCACTCTGATTCTGGGGCACCCCTAGGAAAAGGGTTAGAAGGATACCTTCCCAACCTGCCCCTTAGCAGGCCACCTAGCATAGCTGGTACTAATGTGACTTCACATCACAGTAAAAGTGTTACTTCTCATCACAGTAGGAGTGTGACATCTGTAGGCCAGGCTGTTAGAGAGACATCTGTTAGGGACAGGTCTCCCTCTGTTCATTCACACCATTCTTCTGTGTCAAGGCATGCCCAACCCACCCTCCCAGAAGACAGATTGTTAGAAAGGGAACTCAATAGATTGAGAGTGGAAAAGTCCAGGTGGAAGCTTAAAAAGCAACAGCTGGATCTAGACAGGGAAGCATTTGACTTAGAAAAAGAAAGACAGAGGTTGGGGTTTGGACCCCATGGTGGCAGCAGCAGTATTCCAAATAGTCATCCTGCAAAAGAGCATGATTCTAGGAATCTGCACAAGATAGTTTCCCCTTACAAGGAGGGGGATGACATTAACAAGTGGTTTGCTGCACTTGAGAGAGCCTGTGTTGTACAGGAGGTCCCTCAAAGGCAGTGGGCTGCTATCCTATGGATATCTTTCAGTGGAAAGGGTAGGGATAGGCTCCTTACTGTTAAGGAAAGTGATGCCATTAAATTTACAGTTCTTAAGAATGCACTCCTTGATGGTTATGGCTTAACCACTGAACAGTACAGGATCAAGTTCAGAGAAACCAAAAAGGAGTCTTCACAAGACTGGGTAGACTTTGTTGACCATTCAGTGAAGGCCTTGGAGGGGTGGTTACATGGCAGTAAAGTTTCTGACTATGAAAGCCTGTATAACTTAATCCTGAGAGAGCATATACTTAATAATTGTGTGTCTGATTTGTTACACCAGTACCTGGTAGACTCTGATCTGACCTCTCCCCAAGAATTGGGTAAGAAGGCAGACAAATGGGTCAGAACAAGGGTGAACAGAAAAGTTCATACAGGAGGTGACAAGGATGGCAAGAAGAGGGATGGTAAGTCTTCTGCAAGGGTGGGGACAAATCTAAAAATGAGTCTTCATCAGGCCCACAAAAACACTCTGGTGGGGGTGGTGGGCCCAAATCCTCTTCAAATCAAAACAAAGAAAAGAAACCATGGTGCTATTTATGTAAAATAAAAGGCCATTGGACAACAGATCCCAGCTGTCCAAAGAAAAGCACCAAGCCTCCTACCACTACAACCCCTGCTGCTACACCTAGTGCCCCTAGTAATAGCAGTGGTGGTGTGAGCAAACCTACTAATAGCCAATCCAAGGGAGTAGCTGGGCTCACTTTTGGTAACTTAGTTAGGGTTGGTCTTGTTAGGGAGACCACAGAGGCTGTGTTAGTCTCTGAGGGGGCCAATGATTTGGCCACCTTGGTTGCTTGTCCCCTTAATATGGATAAGTACAAGCAACTTCCACTAATAAATGGTGTTGAGGTTCAGGCCTACAGGGACACAGGTGCCAGTGTTACCATGGTAATAGAGAAACTGGTCCACCCTGAACAACACCTACTTGGTCACCAGTACCAAGTAACTGATGCTCATAACAACACACTTAGCCACCCCATGTCTGTTGTAAATCTCAACTGGGGGGGGGGGGGTACTGGTCCAAAGAAAGTTGTGGTTGCCTCAGATTTACCTGTAGACTGTCTATTAGGGAACGATTTAGAGACATCAGCTTGGTCAGATGTGGAGTTGGAGGCTCATGCAGCAATGCTGGGCATTCCAGGGCATATTTTTGCTTTAACCAGGGCTCAGGCCAAAAAGCAAAAAGGACAGGGTGACTTGGATTCGGGAAGAATGGACCAAGTGCTCCCTAAAGCTAGGGTTAGTAAAGTTAAAACACTACCTACTATCCCTCCCTCTACAGTGGATTCAACTTCTGAGGGAGAAGAATTTCCAAACTGTGCAGAACCTACACCAGAGGAGCTGGAAGCAGACACTGCTGAGCTTTTGGGTGAAGGGGGGCCTGCCAGGGAGGAGCTGCGTGTGGCACAGCATACCTGTCCCACACTAGAGGGTCTAAGACAGCAAGCTGTCAAACAAGCAAATGGGGATGTCAGTGACTCTCACAGAGTTTACTGGGAGGACAACCTTTTGTATACTGAAGCAAGGGATCCAAAACCTGGAGCTGCCAGGAGATTGGTGATTCCTCAGGAATACAGAAAGTTCCTCCTAACTCTAGCCCACGACCTTCCCTTAGCTGGACATTTAGGGCAGATGAAAACTTGGGACAGGCTTGTTCCCTTGTTTCATTGGCCTAAAATGTCAGAGGACACAAAGGAATTTTATAAGTCCTGTGAAACCTGTCAAGCCAGTGGCAAAACAGGTGGTAGTCCAAAGGCACCCCTTATCCCACTACCTGTGGTTGGGGTTCCCTTTGAAAGGGTCGGGGTTGACATAGTTGGCCCCCTTGATCCTCCTACTGCTTCAGGCAATAGGTTTATCTTGGTGGTAGTGGACCAAGCCACCAGATATCCTGAAGCAATTCCTCTAAGGACCACTACAGCTCCTGCAGTGGCAAAGGCCCTCCTAGGAATCTTTTCCACGGTGGGCTTCCCAAAAGAGGTGCTATCAGACAGGGGATGCAAATTCATGTCTGCTTACTTAAAGGCCATGTGGAAAGAATGTGGTGTGACATACAAGTTCACCACACCCTATCATCCACAAACAAATGGACTGGTTGAGAGGTTTAATAAAACTCTCAAAGGAATGATAATGGGACTCCCTGAAAAACTCCGCAGGAGATGGGATATCCTGTTACCTTGCCTCCTTTTTGCTTACAGAGAGGTACCCCAAAAAGGAGTGGGCTTCAGCCCCTTTGAACTCCTATTTGGACACCCTGTAAGAGGTCCCCTAACACTTGTGAAGGAGGGTTGGGAACAACCTTTAAAAGCTCCTAAGCAAGACATAGTGGACTATGTACTTGGCCTAAGATCTAGGATGGCTGAGTACATGAAAAAGGCCAGCAAAAACCTTCAGGCCAGCCAAGAGCTCCAAAAGCAATGGCATGACCAAAAGGCTGTTTTGGTTCAGTACCAACCAGGGCAGAAAGTGTGGGTCTTGGAGCCTGTGGCCCCAAGAGCACTCCAAGACAAATGGAGTGGACCCCACATTATTGTTGAGAAAAAGGGTGAATCCACCTACTTAGTTGACTTAGGCACTGCCAGGAGTCCCCTTAGGGTGCTCCATGTCAATCGCCTGAAACCCTACTATGACAGGGCTGATCTCACCCTGCTCATGGCAACAGATGAGGGACAGGAAGAAGAGAGTGACCCTCTCCCTGATCTCTTCTCTTCCACAGAACAAGATGCTCTAGTGGAAGGTGTAGTACTGGCAGATTGTCTTACTGCTGAGCAGAAAGACCACTGCAGAAATCTCCTGGATCAGTTTTCTGAACTCTTTTCTACTGTGCCAGGCATCACTTCTTGGTGTGAGCACACTATAGATACTGGAGACAGCTTGCCTGTCAAAAGTAAAATCTATAGGCAGCCTGACCATGTCAGAGACTGCATAAAACAAGAGGTGCAGAAAATGCTTGAACTGGGAGTGGTTGAGCACTCTGAAAGTCCATGGGCCTTTCCTGTGGTACTTGTACCAAAACCTCATTCCAAAGATGGAAAGAAAGAAATGTGGTTTTGTGTAGATTATAGAGGTCTCAACCAGGTAACTAAAACTGATGCTCACCCTATACCCAGGGCAGATGAGCTAATGGATACACTGGCATCTGCCAAGTATCTAAGCACCTTTGATTTGACTGCAGGGTATTGGCAGATCAAGTTATCAGAGGACGCAAAAGCAAAAACTGCATTTTCAACCATTGGAGGGCACTACCAATTCACAGTAATGCCTTTTGGGTTGAAAAATGCACCTGCCACTTTTCAAAGGTTGGTGAATACAGTCCTACAAGGTTTGGAGGCTTTTAGTGCAGCATATCTAGATGATATAGCTGTCTTTAGCTCCACCTGGGATGATCACCTGGTCCACCTATGGAAAGTTTTGGAGTCCCTGCAAAAGGCAGGCCTCACTATCAAGGCTTCAAAGTGCCAGATAGGGAAGGGAAAAGTGGTTTATCTGGGACACCTGGTAGGTGGAGAACAGATTGCACCACTTCAGGGGAAAATCCAAACTATTATAGATTGGGTTCCCCCTACAACTCAAACCCAGGTGAGAGCCTTCTTAGGCCTCACTGGGTATTACAGGAGGTTCATAAATAACTATGGCTCCATAGCAGCCCCTCTTAATGACCTCTAATCTAAGAAAATGCCTAAAAAGGTATTGTGGACAGCTAGCTGTCAGAAAGCTTTTGAGGAGCTGAAGCAGACCATGTGCTCTGCACCTGTTCTGAAAAGCCCCTGTTACTCCCAAAAAAGCATTGTCCAAACTGATGCATCTGAATTAGGGGTAGGGGCAGTCTTATCACAACTTAATTCTGAGGGCCAGGATCAACCTGTTGCTTTTATCAGCAGGAGGTTGACCCCTAGAGAAAGGCGTTGGTCTGTCATAGAGAGGGAGGCCTTTGCTGTGGTCTGGGCACTGAAGAAGTTGAGGCCATACCTGTTTGGCACTCACTTCATTTTTCAGACAGACCACAAACCTCTACTTTGGCTAAAACAAATGAAAGGTGAAAATCCTAAATTGTTGAGGTGGTCCATATCCCTACAGGGAATGGACTATACAGTGGAACATAGACCTGGGAGTACCCACTCCAACGCAGATGGACTCTCCAGATATTTCCACTTAGACAATGAAGACTCATCAGGTCATGGCTAGTCTTATTGTCCTTCGTTTGGGGGGGGTTGTGTAGGAAAGTACCATCCTGCCTGGCATGTTACCCCCATATTTCACTGTATATATGTTGTTTTAGTTGTATGTGTCACTGGGACCCTGCCAGCCAGGGCCCCAGTGCTCATAAGTGTGCCCTGTATGTGTTACCTGTGTTATGACTAACTGTCTCACTGAGGCTCTGCTAACCAGAACCTCAGTGGTTATGCTCTCTCATTTCTTTCCAAATTGTCACTAACAGGCTAGTGACCAATTTCACCAATTTAAATTGGCATACTGGAACACCCTTATAATTCCCTAGTATATGGTACTGAGGTACCCAGGGTATTGGGGTTCCAGGAGATCCCTATGGGCTGCAGCATTTCTTGTGCCACCCATAGGGAGCTCTGACAATTCTTACACAGGCCTGCCACTGCAGCCTGAGTGAAATAACATCCACGTTATTTCACAGCCATTTACCACTGCACTTAAGTAACTTATAAGTCACCTATATGTCTAACCTTTACCCCAGCCCTGCTCTGCACGAAACTGGACAAAGGAAAGGGGAGTGACCACTCCCCTGACCTGCACCTCCCCTGGGATGTGCCCAGGGCTCCTCCAGTGTGCTCCAGACCTCTGCCATCTTGGAAACAGAGGTGCTGCTGGCACACTGGACTGCTCTGAGTGGCCAGTGCCAGCAGGTGACGTCAGAGACTCCTTCTGATAGGCTCCTTCAGGTGTTGCTAGCCTATCCTCTCTCCTAGGTAGCCAAACCTCCTTTTCTGGCTATTTACGGTCTCTGCTTTGGGGAATTCCTTAGATAACGAATGCAAGAGATCATCAGAGTTCCTCTGCATCTCTCTCTTCACCTTCTGCCAAGGAATCGACTGCTGACCGCGCTGGAAGCCTGCAAAACTGCAACAAAGTAGCAAAGTCGACTACTGCGACCTTGTAACGCTGATCCTGCCGCCTTCTTGACTGTTTTCCTGGTGGTGCATGCTGTGGGGGTAGTCTGCCTCCTCTCTGCACTAGAAGCTCCGAAGAAATCTCCCGTGGGTCGACGGAATCTTCCCCCTGCAACCGCAGGCACCAAAGAACTGCTTCACCTGTCCTCTGGGTCTCCTCTCAGCACGACGAGCGAGGTCCCTTGAACTCAGCAACTCTGTCCAAGAGACTCCCACAGTCCAGTAACTCTTCAGTCCAGGTTTGGTGGAGGTAAGTCCTTGCATCCCCACGCTAGACTGCATTACTGAGAAACGCGTGTTTTGCAGCTACTCCAGCTCCTGTGCCCTCTTCCAGGATTTCCTTTGTGCACAGCCAAGCCTGTGTCCCCGGCACTCTAACCTGCAGTGCACGACCTCCTGAGTTGTCCTTCGGCGTCGTGGGACCCTCTTTCGTGACTTCGGGTGAGCTCTGGTTCACTCCACTTTGTAGTGCCTGTTCCAGCACTTCTGCGGGTGCTGCTTGCTTCTGAGTGGGCTCCTTGTCTTGCTGGACGCCCCCTCTGTCTCCTCACACAATTGGCGACATCCTGGTCCCTCCTGGGCCACAGCAGCATCCAAAAACCCTAACCACGACCCTTGCAGGTAGCAAGGCTTGTTTGCGGTCTTTCTGCACGAAAATACCTCTGCACGACTCTTCACGAAGTGCGACATTCATCCTCCAAAGGGGAAGTTTCTAGCCCTTGTCGTTCTTGCAGAATCCACAGCTTCTACCATCCGGTGGCAGCTTCTTTGCACCCACAGCTGGCATTTCCTGGGCATCTGCCCACTCCCGACTTGATCGTGACTCTTGGACTTGGTCCCCTTGTTCCACAGGTACTCTCGTCAGGAAATCCATTGTTGTTGCACTGCTGGTGTTGGTCTTTCTTGAGGAATTTCCCTATCACGACTTCTGTGCTCTTTGGGGAACTTAGGTGCACTTTGCACCCACTTTTCAGGGAAATGGGGTGGGCTATTTTTCTAACCCTCACTGTTTTCTTACAGTCCCAGCGACCCTCTACAAGGTCACATAGGTTTGGGGTCCATTCGTGGTTCGCATTCCACTTCTAGAGTATATGGTTTGTGTTGCTCCTATCCCTATGTGCCCCCATTGCATTCTATTGTGACTATACATTGTTTGCACTGTTTTCTATTGCTATTACTGCATATTTTGGTATTGTGTACAAATATCTTGTGTATATTTGCTATCCTCATACTGAGGGTACTCACTGAGATACTTTGGCATATTGTCATAAAAATAAAGTACCTTTATTTTTAGTATATCTGTGTATTGTGTTTTCTTATGATATTGTACATATGACACTAGTGGTACTGTAGGAGCTTCACTCGTCTCCTAGTTCAGTCTAAGCTGCTCTGCTAAGCTACCTTTTCTATCAGCCTAAGCTGCTAGAGACCCCTCTACACTAATAAGGGATACCTGGACCTGGTGCAAGGTGTAAGTACCCCTTGGTACTCACTACAAGCCAGGCCAGCCTCCTACATTGGTTGTGCAGCGGTGGAATAAGTACTTGCAACTACTTACCACTTTGTCATATTGTACTTTTCATAAGAGAAAAATATACAAAACAAGTCCAATGTATGTACACCTAAACAAACATTTTTGCTTTTCTTCTCTTACTCTTTCTCTAAGTGCTGAAAAGTACCTCTAAAACTTTCAAAAAGTTCTTAAAAAGTTTTAAAAGTTTTTTTTCTGTTCCTTAAAAAGTTCTGAAACTTTATCTTTCTTTTTCTGTCCCTTAAACCTTTTCTGTCATGTCTGGTACAGGCCAAACTCTTGATCTGGCCAGTATAGCTTATGACAACCTTAGCTGGAAGGAAGCAAGGAGTCTCTGCTTAGATAGAGGTTTAGGGGTAGGGAAGAATCCCTCAAGACAACTGTTAGTTAATATGCTCATTGAACAAGATAAGACCTTAGTTGGCACTTCTGGTGAGAAATTAGCTGATGGTTCCCACTCTGATTCTGGGGCACCCCTAGGAAAAGGGTTAGAAGGATACCTTCCCAACCTGCCCCTTAGCAGGCCACCTAGCATAGCTGGTACTAATGTGACTTCACATCACAGTAAAAGTGTTACTTCTCATCACAGTAGGAGTGTGACATCTGTAGGCCAGGCTGTTAGAGTGCCATCTGTTAGGGACAGGTCTCCCTCTGTTCATTCACACAATTCTTCTGTGTCAAGGCATGCCCAACCCACCCTCCCTGAAGACAGATTGTTAGAAAGGGAACTCAATAGATTGAGAGTGGAAGAGTCCAGGCTGAAGCTTAAAAAGCAACAGCTGGATCTAGACAGGGAAGCATTTGACTTAGAAAAAGAAAGACAGAGGTTGGGGTTTGGACCCCATGGTGGCAGCAGAAGTATTCCAAATAGTCATCCTGCAAAAGAGCATGATTCTAGGAATCTGCACAAGATGGTTCCCCCTTACAAGGAGGGGGATGACATTAACAAGTGGTTTGCTGCACTTGAGAGGGCCTGTGTTGTACAGGAGGTCCCTCAAAGGCAGTGGGCTGCTATCCTATGGCTATCCTTCAGTGGAAAGGGTAGGGATAGGCTCCTTACTGTTAAGGAAAGTGATGCCAATAATTTTACAGTTCTTAAGAATGCACTCCTTGCTGGTTATGGCTTAACCACTGAACAGTATAGGATCAAGTTCAGAGAAACCAAAAAGGAGTCTTCACAAGACTGGGTAGACTTTGTTGACCATTCAGTGAAGGCCTTGGAGGGGTGGTTACATGGCAGTAAAGTTTCTGACCATCAAAGCATATATAACTTAATCCTGAGAGAGCATATACTTAATAATTGTGTGTCTGATTTGTTACACCAGTACCTGGTAGACTCTGATCTGACCTCTCCCCAAGAATTGGGTAAGAAGGCAGACAAATGGGTCAGAACAATGGTGAACAGAAAAGTTCATACAGGGGGTGACAAGGATGGCAAGAAGAAGGATGGTAAGTCTTCTGACAAGGGTGGGGACAAATCTAAAAATGAGTCTTCATCAGGCCCACAAAAACACTCTGGTGGGGGTGGTGGGCCCAAATCCTCTTCAAATCAAAACAAAGAAAATAAACCATGGTGCTATTTGTGTAAAATTAAAGGCCATTGGACAACAGATCCCAGCTGTCCAAAGAAAAGCACCAAGCCTCCTACCACTACAACCCCTGCTGCTACACCTAGTGCCCCAGGAAATAGCAGTGGTGGTGGGAGCAAACCTACTAATAGCCAATCCAAGGGAGTAGCTGGGCTCACTTTTGGTAACTTAGTTGGGGTTGGTCTTGTTAGGGAGACCACAGAGGCTGTGTTAGTCTCTGAGGGGGCCATTGATGTGGCCACCTTGGTTGCTTGTCCCCTTAATATGGATAAGTACAAGCAACTTCCCCTAATAAATGGTGTTGAGGTTCAGGCCTACAGGGACACAGGTGCCAGTGTTACCATGGTAATAGAGAAACTGGTCCACCCTGAACAACACCTACTTGGTCACCAGTACCAAGTAACTGATGCTCATAACAACACACTTAGCCACCCCATGGCTGTTGTAAATCTCAACTGGGGAGGGGGTTACTGGTCCAAAGAAAGTTGTGGTTGCCTCAGATTTACCTGTAGACTGTCTACTAGGGAACGATTTAGAGACATCAGCTTGGTCAGATGTGGAGTTGGAGGCTCATGCAGCAATGCTGGGCATTCCAGGGCATATTTCTGCTTTAACCAGAGCTCAGGCCAAAAAGCAAAAAGGACAGGGTGACTTGGATTCTGGAAGAATGGACCAAGTGCTCCCTAAAGCTAGGGTTAGTAAAGGTAAAACACTACCCACTATCCCTCCCTCTACAGTGGATTCAACTTCTGAGGAAGAAGAATTTCCACCCTGTGCAGAACCTACACCAGAGGAGCTGGAAGCAGACACTGCTTTGCTTTTGGGTGAAGGGGGGCCTGCCAGGGAGGAGCTGAGTGTGGCACAGCATACCTGTCCCACACTAGAGGGTCTAAGACAGCAAGCTGTCAAACAAGCAAATGGGGATGTCAGTGACTCTCACAGAGTTTACTGGGAGGACAACCTTTTGTATACTGAAGCAAGGGATCCAAAACCTGGAGCTGCCAGGAGATTGGTGATTCCTCAGGAATACAGAAAGTTCCTCCTAACTCTAGCCCACGACATTCCCTTAGCTGGACATTTAGGGCAGATGAAAACTTGGGACAGGCTTGTTCCCTTGTTTCATTGGACTAAAATGTCAGAGGACACAAATTAATTTTGTAAGTCCTGTGAAACCTGTCAAGCCAGTGTCAAAACAGGTGGCACTCCAAAGGCACCCCTTATCCCACTACCTGTGGTTGGGGTTCCCTTTGAAAGGGTAGGGGTTGACATAGTTGGCCCCCTTGACCCTCCTACTGCTTCAGGCAATAGGTTTATCTTGGTGGTAGTGGACCATGCCACCAGATATCCTGAAGCAATTCCTCTAAGGACCACTACAGCTCCTGCAGTGGCAAAGGCCCTCCTAGGAATCTTTTCCAGGGTGGGCTTCCCAAAAGAGGTGGTATCAGACAGGGGAAGCAATTTCATGTCTGCTTACTTAAAGGCCAAGTGGAAAGAATGTGGTATGACATACAAGTTCACCACACCCTATCATCCACAAACAAATGGGCTGGTTGAGAGGTTTAATAAAACTCTCAAAGGAATGATAATAGGACTCCCTGAAAAACTCTGCAGGAGCTGGGATATCCTGTTACCTTGCCTCCCTTTTGCTTACAGAGAGGTACCCCAAAAAGGAGTGGGCTTCAGCCCCTTTGAACTCCTATTTGGACACCCTGTAAGAGGTCCCCTAACACTTGTGAAGGAGGGTTGGGAACAACCTTTAAAAGCTCCTAAGCAAGACATAGTGGACTATGTACTTGGCCTAAGATCTAGGATGGCTGAGTACATGAAAATGGCCAGCAAAAACCTTCAGGCCAGCCAGGGGCTCCAAAAGCAATGGCATGACCAGAAGGCTGTTTTGGTTCAGTACCAACCAGGGCAGAAAGTGTGGGTCTTGGAGCCTGTGGCCCCAAGAGCACTCCAAGACAAATGGAGTGGACCCCACATTATTGTTGAGAAAAAGGGTGAAGTCACCTACTTAGTTGACTTAGGCACTGCCAGGAGTCCCCTTAGGGTGCTCCATGTCAATCGCCTGAAACCCTACTATGACAGGGCTGATCTCACCCTGCTCATGGCAACAGATGAGGGACAGGAAGAAGAGAGTGACCCTCTCCCTGATCTCTTCTCTTCCACAGAACAAGATGCTCTAGTGGAAGGTGTAGTACTGGCAGATTGTCTTACTGCTGAGCAGAAAGACCACTGCATAAATCTCCTGGGTCAGTTTTCTGAACTCTTTTCTGCTGTGCCAGGCACCACTTCTTGGTGTGAGCACACTATAGATACTGGAGACAGCTTGCCTGTCAAAAGTAAGATCTATAGGCAGCCTGACCATGTAAGAGACTGCATAAAACAAGAGGTGCAGAAAATGCTTGAACTGGGAGTGGTTGAGCACTCTGAAAGTCCATGGACCTCTCCTGTGGTACTTGTACCAAAACCTCATTCCAAAGATGGAAAGAAAGAAATGCGGTTTTGTGTAGATTATAGAGGTCTCAACCAGGTAACTAAAACTGATGCTCACCCTATACCCAGGGCAGATGAGCTAATAGATACACTGGCATCTGCCAAGTATCTAAGCACCTTTGATTTGACTGCAGGGTATTGGCAGATCAAGTTATCAGAGGATGCAAAAGCAAAAACTGAATTTTCAACCATTGGAGGGCACTACCAATTCACAGTAATGCCTTTTGGGTTGAAAAATGCACCTGCCACTTTTTAAAGGTTGGTGAATACAGTCCTACAAGGTTTGGAGGCTTTTAGTGCAGCATATCTAGATGATATAGCTGTCTTTAGCTCCACCTGGGATGATCACCTGGTCCACCTATGGAAAGTTTTGGAGGCCCTGCAAAAGGCAGGCCTCACTATCAAGGCTTCAAAGTGCCAGATAGGGCAGGGCAAAGTGGTTTATCTGGGACACCTGGTAGGTGGAGAACAGATTGCACCACTACAGTGGAAAATCCAAACTATTATAGATTGGGTCCCCCCTACAACTCAAACCCAGGTGAGAGCCTTCTTAGGCCTCACTGGGTATTACAGGAGGTTCATAAAGAACTATGGCTCCATAGCAGCCCCTCTTAATGACCTCACATCTAAGAAAATGCCTAAAAAGGTATTGTGGACAGCTAGCTGTCAGAAAGCTTTTGAGGAGCTGAAGCAGACCATGTGCTCTGCACCTGTCCTGAAAAGCCCCTGTTACTCCAAAAAATTCATTGTCCAAACTGATGCATCTGAATTAGGGGTAGGGGCAGTCTTATCACAACTTAATTCTGAGGGCCAGGATCAACCTGTTGCTTTTATCAGCAGGAGGTTGACCCCTAGAGAAAAGCGTTGGTCTGCCATAGAGAGGTAGGCCTTTGCTGTGGTCTGGGCACTGAAGAAGTTGAGGCCATACCTGTTTGGCACTCACTTCATTGTTCAGACAGACCACAAACCTCTACTTTGGCTAAAACAAATGAAAGGTGAAAATCCTAAATTGTTGAGTTGGTCCATATCCCTACAGGGAATGGACTATACAGTGGAACATAGACCTGGGAGTACCCACTCCAACGCAGATGGACTTTCCAGATAAATCTTAGACAATGAAGACTCATCAGGTCATGGCTAGTCTTATTGTCCTTCGTTTGGGGGGGGTTGTGTAGGAAAGTACCATCTTGCCTGGCATGTTACCCCCATATTTCACTGTATATATGTTGTTTTAGTTGTATGTGTCACTGGGACCCTGCCAGCCAGGGCCCCAGTGCTCATAAGTGTGCCCTGTATGTGTTACCTGTGTTATGACTAACTGTCTCACTGAGGATCTGCTAACCGGAACCTCAGTGGTTATGCTCTCTCATTTCTTTCCAAATTGTCACTAACAGGCTAGTGACCAATTTCACCAATTTAAATTGGCATACTGGAACACCCTTATAATTCCCTAGTATATGGTACTGAGGTACCCAGGGTATTGGGGTTCCAGGAGATCCCTATGGGCTGCAGCATTTCTTTTGCCACCCATAGGGAGCTCTGACAATTCTTACACAGGCCTGCCACTGCAGCCTGAGTGAAATAACGTCCACGTTATTTCACAGCCATTTACCACTGCACTTAAGTAACTTATAAGTCACCTATATGTCTAACCTTTACCTGGTAAAGGTTGGGTGCTAAGTTACTTAGTGTGTGGGCACCCTGGCACTAGCCAAGGTGCCCCCACATTGTTCAGGGCAAATTCCCCAGACTTTGTGAGTGCGGGGACACCATTACACGCGTGCACTATACATAGGTCACTACCTATGTATAGCTTCACAATGGTAACTCCGAATATGGCCATGTAACATGTCTAAGATCATGGAATTGCCCCCCCCCCAATGCCATCCTGGCATTGGTTAGACAATCCCATGATCCCACGTGTCTCTAGCACAGACCCGGGTACTGCCAAACTACCTTTCCCGGGGTTTCACTGCAGCTGCTGCTGCTGCAAACCCCTCAGACAGGTTTCTGCCCTCCTGGGGTCCAGCCAGGCTTGGCCCAGGAAGGCAGAACAAAGGACTTCCTCAGAGAGAGGGTGTTACACCCTCTCCCTTTGGAAAAAGGTGTTAAGGCACGGTAGGAGTAGCCTCCCCCCAGCCTCTGGAAATGCTTTCATGGGCACACATGGTGCCCATTTCTGCATAAGCCAGTCTACACCGGTTCAGGGATCCCCCAGCCCTGCTCTGGAGCGAAACTGGACAAAGGAAAGGGAAGTGACCACTCCCCTGACCTGCACCTCCCCTGGGAGGTGCCCAGAGCTCCTCCAGTGTGCTCCAGACCTCTGCCATCTTGGAAACAGAGGTGCTGCTGGCACACTGGACTGCTCTGAGTGGCCAGTGCCAGCAGGTGACGTCAGAGACTCCTTCTGATAGGCTCCTTCAGGTGTTGCTAGCCTATCCTCTCTCCTAGGTAGCCAAACCGCCTTTTCTGGCTCTTTAGGGTCTCTGCTTTGGGAAATTCCTTAGATAACGAATGCAAGAGCTCATCAGAGTTCCTCTGCATCTCTCTCTTCACCTTCTGCCAAGGAATCGACTGCTGACCGCGCTGGAAGCCTGCAAAACTGCAACAAAGTAGCAAAGACTACTACTGCGACCTTGTAACGCTGATCCTGCCGCCTTCTCGACTGTTTTCCTGGTGGTGCATGCTGTGGGGGTAGTCTGCTTCCTCTCTGCACTAGAAGCTCCGAAGAAATCTCCCGTGGGTCGACGGAATCTTCCCCCTGCAACCGCAGGCACCAAAGGACTGCTTCACCGGTCCTCTGGGTCTCCTCTCAGCACAACGAGCGAGGTCCCTTGAACTCAGCAACTCTGTCCATGTGACTCCCACAGTCCAGTGACTCTTCGGTCCAAGTTTGGTGTAGGTAAGTCCTTGCCTCCCCACGCTAGACTGCATTGCTGGGAACCGTGTGTTTTGATGCTACTCCGGCTCCTGCGCACTCTTCCAGGATTTCCTTTGTGCACAGCCAAGCCTGGGTCCCTGGCACTCTAACCTGCCGTGCATGACCTCCTGAGTGGTCCTCCGGCGTCATGGGACCCTCTTTCGTGACTTCGGGTGAGCTCCGGTTCACTCCACTTCGTAATGCCTGTTCTGGCACTTCTGCGGGAGCTGCTTGCTTCTGAGTGGGCTCCTTGTCTTGCTGGACGCCCCTTCTGTCTCCTCACGGAATTGGCGACATCCTGGTCCCTCCTGGGCCACAGCAGCATCCAAAAACCCTATCCGTGACCCTTGCAGCTAGCAAGGCTTGTTTGTGGTATTTCTGCACTAAAACAGTTCTGCACAACTCTTCACGTCGTGGGACATCCATCCTCCAAAGGGGAAGTTTCTAGCCCTTGTCGTTCTTGCAGAATCCACAGCTTCTACCATCCAGTGGCAGCTTCTTTGCACCCACAGCTGGCATTTCCTGGGCATCTGCCCACTCCCGACTTGATCGTGACTCTTGGACTTGGTCCCCTTGTTCCACAGGTACTCTCGTCAGGAAATCCATCGTTGTTGCACTGCTGGTGTTGGTCTTTCTTGCAGAATTCCCCTATCACGACTTCTGTGCTCTTTGGGGAACTTAGGTGCACTTTGCACCCACTTTTCAGGGTCTTGGGGTGGGCTATTTTTCTAACCCTCACTGTTTTCTTACAGTCCCAGCGACCCTCTACAAGGTCACATAGGTTTGGGGTCCATTCGCGGTTCGCATTCCACTTCTAGAGTATATGGTTTGTGTTGCCCCTATCCCTATGTGCCCCCATTGCATTCTATTGTGACTATACATTGTTTGCACTGTTTTCTATTGCTATTACTGCATATTTTGGTATTGTGTACATATATCTTGTGTATATTTGCTATCCTCATACTGAGGGTACTCACTGAGATACTTTGGCATATTGTCATAAAAATAAAGTACCTTTATTTTTAGTATATCTGTGTATTGTGTTTTCTTATGATATTGTGCATATGACACTAGTGGTACTGTAGGAGCTTCACTCGTCTCCTAGTTCAGCCTAAGCTGCTCTGCTAAGCTACCTTTTCTATCAGCCTAAGCTGCTAGACACCCCTCTACACTAATAAGGGATACCTGGACCTGGTGCAAGGTGTAAGTACCCCTTGGTTCTCACTACAAGCCAGGCCAGCCTCCTACAGTAGTAAAGGAAGGTAGAGTGGCTTGTATTTAAACAAAATAAAACCAGCTAATGTAGACTAGGACAATTTTTAAAAGAGGTCTCACTGATGCCAAATTATTTATATGGGATTTTTGTATAGCACAAATAACTGTATGGTATTGCACAAACCCAAGTCCTGATCCACACTATGTCGTAAGACTCTCGTCATGGGGAAGAGACTACTGGATTCGGGTAGCAGCACCACTACGCGTGGAGAACTGAGTTTTATCATACACCATCTGTCAGCTGTCCACCTTAATTTTTTGGCCTGCTAGTAGCACCTCACGAAACTCCTGAAGTAAAGGTGATTTGTGGCAGCCTGACCCATGACACTCTGTGACTTCTCAGGGAAGTCATGATGGAACATATTTTACCCATTTTGCTCAGTTACATAAGTCTCATACATGCCGAAGATAAAGAGAAGCAGGATTTGGTTCAATGTAATTGAATCAACTGCATTCTACATAATGAGGCATGAATTGCGATTATTAAGACAATAAAACACAACAGTATTATCATTGAGACGAAAAAAGAGAACCAGATAAAAAGTCTAAATAATATGTCACATTAGTAAATCTGAAATCCATACCTGCACTACTAAAAATCTACATGAGGGCAATAGCTGTGTTAGTCCCAGTACTTGGTCTCTGCAAGGAAGGACCATCCCATACCTTGTCAGCACTATTGAGAACATTGGCTGTGACATTCCTGCTGCCAAGCCCACTGTCACTTGGAAAGAACCAGTTAACAAGAAATGGAATTACCTCACTTCCACCTGCCCCTCCACACAGGACAGGCGAACGCCATTTCAGGGGGGGCAGGCCGTGATAATAACTGCATCATAATAAAAAATAGGAAAAATACAACTTACCCATTACTTGTAAACATCATGCAATATACTGTTGTGTCTCCAATGTACAGTTTGTGACTGGCTCATGACTCGTTTGTGCCTTAGACTGCAACCGCTGTGGATGAATAGGAGATGAGACATACCCCTGTGTACAGACCCCTGATGGACTTGACAACAATGGAGGACAGGCACTTTATCCTCACCTATAGAGTTGACAGGGCCACAATCACGAAGCTGTGTGCCCAACTGGAGTGTCACCTGATATTTGCTATCCGTTACCCCACTGGGATCCCCCCTCTTTTGCAAGTCCTATCTGTGCTCCATTTCTTGGCAACAGGTTATTTCCAAGTGACAGTGGGCTTGGCAGCAGGAATGTCAAAGCCAATGTTCTCAATAGATTGTTGTCTGCCTTGATTAAACACATGTGCAGCTACATGTTTTCTCCCAGGTTGAAGATTTGGCCACAGTGAAGGCTGACTTCTATCCCCAACAAAATTGGGGCAATTGATGGAACACATATTGCATTTGTCCCCATGTCAAAAGGAACGGGTGTACAGAAATTGAAAGAGTTTTCACTCCATGAATGTGCAGATGGTGTGCATGGCGGACCAGTACATCTCCCATGTAAATGCTAAATATCCAGGGTCTGTGTATGATGCCTTTATCCTGATGAATAGCAGCATCCCAAATGCGATGGCCCAACTACGGGGGCACTGGGTGTGGCTAATAGGTTTCCCACCCAGTAGATGTTGGTGTATGGGTATGGTGTGGTCCATATAGGATAGTGTGTACCTAAATGTTGTCCCTCGATATTTGCAGGTGACTCAGGTTACCCCAACTATCATGGCTACTGACCCCTGTGAGGAATGCCAGGACAAGGGCAGAAGAATGTTAAAATGAGGCACATGGGCGAACAAGAAGGATTATTGAACGAACCTTTGGCCTCCTGAAGGCCAGGTTCCAGTGCCTCCGTCTAACAGGTGAATCCCTGTGCTACTCACCCAAGAAGGTCTGCCAGATAATCGTGGCATGCTGCATGTTGCACAACCTTGCCTTGAGACGCCGTGTGCCTTTTCTACAGGAGGAGCAGGCTGGAGATGGCCGTGTCTCAGCAGTGGACCCTGTGGACAGTGACTATGAGGCGGCAGAGGATGTGGATGAGGACAACAGAACTGCAGTGATTCGACAATATTTCCAATGACACACAGGTAAGACAGTGTTACTTCACATTTCATTGTCATTTTTTGAATTATCCATGGCACTGGCATGCTGTTAATGCCCACTCACTGTACCCTTTGGCAACTCATTTTGCAGATGTTGGTGCCCCACTATCACTCCTGGTGTGATCATGGCAGCCAACTACAGGTCTTTACTATGTCAACATTACTGTACAGTTGAATTGCAATGTTTGAACCCCGTTAAACAGATACATACTTAAAACATTTGTCATACTCCATACTTGTATTTTTTCAAAGTGTGTTTATTTAAGTGCTAAGAAGAAGAGGGGCAAGTGCAATGGGATGGGGTGATCATGGAGGAAAGTCCAGGGTATTGTTCCAGTCTGTTTGTAGCACAGGTGAATTGTCCAAGGGGACATAGGAAGGGGAGCAATGGCAGTTCAAGGTGGACAGAGTGACAGAGTGGGACACAAGGGTGACAATCAGGAGAGTCTCATTTCCTGGTGGGGGTCTTGGCAATAGTCTCTGGCTTTTGCCTGGATCACAGGGAATGTCTGCGGGTGGTTCACCTTCTGCAGGGGGAGGGGTGCTGGTGGCCTGTTGGTGCTGTGGCGGGGCCTCCTGTCCACTAGCGGCAGCGGAGGTGGTAGGCAGTTCAGATGTCTGGCTAGTGGCAGGGGCCCGCTGTTGTGAGACAGCCTCCCTCATAATGTTGGCCATGTCTGCCAGCACCCCTGCTATGGAGACCAGGGTGGTGTTGATGGCCTGCAAGTCCTCCCTGATCCCCTGGTACTGTCTCGCCTGCAGCCGCCTGTTCTCCTGCATGTTGTCCAGGATCTGGCTCAGCGTATCCTGGGAATGTTGGTATGCTACCAGGATCTCAGAGAGTGCCTCCTGGACAGTCGGTTCCCTGGGCCTGTCCTCCCCCTGGCTCACATCAGTCCTCCCAGTTTCCCTGTTGTCCTGTGCCTCTGTCCATGTGCCCACTGCCACTGGCCCCATGTCCTGATTCTCTTGGGTATGAGATGTGCCCTGGGGTCCCTGTAGTGGTGGACACACTAATGATTGACGTGTCCTGGGGACAGAGGTATGGGTACGCTGGGTGGGTGCTGTGGTGTGTTTCCAGATGGGGAGACTCAGTGGTGGTGTGTGACTGGGCCAGGGAAACCAGCTGCCTAGAGGTCCTTGAGGGGCCAGGTTGGTCATCCAGATCCAGGCGACCAGAGTTGCTGTCATCACTGTAGGCCTCTTCAGTTAGGGGACTAGATAGTGTTGTCACCTCTTCGCCACTGACATTGGCTGGGGTACCAGTGGGGATCTAAATGCAGTGTTATTGTTTCTGTGTGTGACATATTGTGCATCAGTGGGTTGCCCTCTCTGTTTTTATTTGCAATGGCATCTTTCACTTTTGTACGT
This sequence comes from Pleurodeles waltl, assembly GCF_031143425.1. Lineage (NCBI taxonomy): Eukaryota > Metazoa > Chordata > Amphibia > Caudata > Salamandridae > Pleurodeles > Pleurodeles waltl. The sequence continues at coordinate 922,649,990 of NC_090447.1, forward strand.
TGGTGTATGGTGAGATGATTAGTTCTCTCTACTGTGCATGCTTTAGTGATGGGTGTCCATGCAGGTCTTTGAGTGGTGTCCATGCATTGGTATGGCATGCAGGGCTTGGCATTGGGATGAGTGAGATGTGATGGTGGGGGGTGTGTGAGGTGGTGGAGTGATGGGAGTGAGGGTGAGGGTGGGGGTATGTGATAGCATGCAGGTAGTGGGGTGATAGTAGTATAGAGTTGACTTACCAGAGGCAAGTCCTCCTGCTACTCTGGACAGGCCCTTTGGATATATGATTGGCAAGACTTGCTCCTCCCATGTTGTTAATTGTGGGGGAGGAGGTGGGGGTCCACCGTCAGTCCTGTGTACAGCGATTTGGTGTCTTGCTGCAATGGAACATACTTTCCCCTCTAGGTCATTCCACCTTTTCCTGATGTTGTCCCTTGTTCTGCGGTGCTGTCCCCGATCCTCTGCCATAGCTCCATCTTCCTAGCAATGGATATCTGCTGCACCTGTGCTCCAAATAGCTGAGGCTCTACTGGATGATTTCCTACACCATGATCCTTAGCTCCTCCTCTGAGAATCTGGGGTGTCTTTGTGGTGCCATGGGCGTTGTGTTAGTTGTGTAGATGAGGGTGTGTAGGCAGATGTGTTGGGGTGCGTGATGTGGGGTGCCTGGGTGGTGTATAGGTGTAGGTTGTGTGTGGCTCTGGTTTTGTCTGTAGTCATGGTGTCTGGCTCGTGCCAATGGTTTGTAATGATAAAGGGATGTAGGTAATGTGGTGTGGGTGTGTGGGTGTGGTGTGTGTATGGGTGTCAGGTGTGTGTTATTTAAATTGACCAATGTGGTGTATTTTGAGCGCAGCGGTTTGTCCCACAATTGTTTACTGTCATTTAATGTCCACTGTGGTGATTCGTTGGTCATAATGTGGTGGGTGTTATTCTGTTGGCGTAACGGTGTGGGTTTTGATACCACCAGTTTATCACTGACCTTTGGTGTCGCGGATTTGCATGTGTGGCTGAATAGTGACTGATTGGTGTGTATGTGTCACAGTATGGTGAACGGATATCCACTGTGGTGGCGGTATGTCGGCGGCAGTCAGCATGGCGGTAAGTGGGTTTTACTGCCAATGTCATAATGAGGGCCTCTGTGTACCCCCTTGAGGTTCTGGCTGCTGAAAGCATCTAAAATCTCTGGGTGAAACTCTGGTGGTCAATGATGAACTAACAGTGGAATTGAACCAAGAATAATGATTGCCCAATAAGTCCTCAATTCTCAGTGAAATCTTAGAATCCCTCTTGTAATCACCACTAATTTAATGGCCTGGAGGTAATGGTATTCTGGGTGTTGGCAACTCAGGGCATGGAGTTTTGGGGCTGGGATATAGAGCACTTTAATTAAGACCCCAACACTTACATGTGAAGTTAATGATAGTAAATCATTGTTTATATTTATGCATTTACCTTCTTGATCATTTGGTCTTTATTTGGACATACAGCTGTAGACCAAGGTTTGTATAAGAAAGTGTAATTCTTGAAGGGCCGATGAAAAAAGTATAGTGACAACATGGCATGGACATAGATCATTTCTATTTGGATGAGCTGCACATGAGGAATTAGAGTGCCAAAGAACAGTGATGACGCAGCCAGAGACCCATGAATGTGGTGATGTGGTGCATAAGAAAAACAATAGAATTAAAAACCATAGGCAGAGCCTGTGGAATGACAACACTTTGTCTTGTTCAGAAGTCCTCACAGAGATCCCACTCCATGATGAACTCCAAGCCCTCTTAGGAGGCCGAAGCAATCCTACTGACATTTGACACATTGTTCATAAGTGCTCAGGGAGAAGCTATTCTCTCCACACACCCGTGCTAATTAGGTGGGCAAGCCCGTGTGATGCACATCCTTTGCTCAATACCACCCCAATGGGGTCTTTAGTTGGCAGTCAGGTTACCCCCGTCCAAGCAAGGACCCTCGCTCTAGTCAAGGCAAGTCACACACAATCCAAATGATCCTGTGCCCACCCTCTGGTAGCTTGGCACTGAGCAGTCAGGCTTAACTTAGAAGGCAATGTGTAAAGTATTTGTGCAATAAATCATACAATAACAACATATAGCACCGCAAACATACACCACACAGTGTTTAGAAAATATATCATATTTATCTGATAAGATGCAGGTTAAAACGATTAAAATGCAATAAGTAGATGTTGAGATATCACTGTAAAAGTGATATAAAGTGTCTTAAGTCTGCAAAATAAATAAATGTCTCTTAAGAACAATAAAGGTCTCTTACAAGCACAAAGTACCTGGTTCATGTTCAAAATCTCCGCAAGGGACCGCAGAGGAGGCGATGCGTGAAAAACGGGGAGGTGTGCGTTGGTTTAGCCCCTTCGCACACCGACTTGCGTCATTATTTTCCATGCAGGGGAAGACTTTGCATCGATTTTCGGTGCACGGACCTGGTTCCTCTTCGGGTTGCGGGGTTTTCTGGCGCCCCGGGGACGGTGCGTGGAATTCTGGGTTTGCAGAGCGAAGTCACAATCACTGCGTTGATCCAGTGGGAGTTGTGTGGACATTTCTCCTGCACAGCAAGCGGTGCGTCGATTCCTCTCTGGAAGTCGGGCTGCATCGTCCCGGGTTGGCTGTGCATCGATCCGGTGGGCTGTGCGTCGAAGTTCCGGTCGCAACACAGGCACTGCGTCGATCTTCTCCTTGCGAAGTCAGGCTGCGTCATTCCTGTTTGGCGTGCAGTGAATTTCTTACCACGGGGCAGGCTGTGTGTCATTTTTAGCAGGCTGTGCGTTGAATTTTCACCGCACAAGGAGTCCAGTTGCAGGAATGAAGTCTTTTTGGTCCTGAGAGTTCGGGGAACAGGAGGCAAGCTCTATCCAAGCCCTTGGAGAGCACTTCTCAGCACAGGCTGGGAGCAGCAAGGCAGCAGCAAGGCAGCAGGGCAACAGCTAGGCAGCAGTCCTTCTCAGAAAAGAATTCAGGAGAGTCCTTTGGGTAGCAAGGCAGTTCCTCTTGGCAGGTCTGGTTCAGGGATTCTTCATCAGCAGGGTTCTTGTCCAGAAGTGTCTGTGAGGTGGATTGTCTACCCCAAGAAGTGCCTAAAGTCTGTGGGTTTGGGTGCCCTTACGTCAAAGGAAAGTCTTACTTGTTTGTGAAATCCTGCCTTGCCCAGGCAAGGCCTCAGACACACACGAAGGGGTGCAGTCTGCATTGTGTGAGGGCAGGCACAGCCCTTTCAGGTGCGAGTGACCACTCCTCCTTTCCCTCCTAGCACAGATGGCTCATCAGAATATGCAGGCTGTCACTGTCTGGAGAGAGGTGCAAACAGCCCAACTGTCAAAATACCCCAGACAGGGAATCCACAAACAGGCAGAGTCACAAAAGAGGTTCAAGCTAGAAAATGCCCACTTTCTAAAAGTGGCATTTTCAAACACACAATCTTAAAACCAACTTTACTAAAAGATGTATTTTTAAATTGTGAATTCAGAGGTCCCAAATTCCACATGTCTATCTGCTCCCAAAGGGAATCTATGCTTTAATCATGTTTAAAGGTAGCCTCCAGGTAAATCTATGAGAGAGATAGGCCTTGCAACAGTGAAAAACGAATTTGGCAGTATTTCACTGTCAGGACATATAAAACACTTTAGTATATGTCCTACCTTAACCATATACTGCACCCTGCCCATGGGGCTACCTAGGGCCTACCTTAGGGGTGTCTTATATGTAGAGAAAGGGGAGGCTTAGGCCTGACAAGTGGGTACACTTGCCAAGTCGAATTTACAGTTTAAAACTGCACACACAGACACTGCAGTGGCAGGCCTGAGACATGATTACAGGGCTCCTTATGTGGGTGCACATCCAGTGCTGCAGCCCCACTAGTAGCATTTGATTTACAGGCCCTGGGTACCTCTAGTGCACTTTACTGGGTACTAGTAAATCAAATATGCCAATCGTGGATAAACCAATTAACAGTACAATTTACACAGAGAGCAAATGCATTTTAGCACTGGTTAGCAGTGGTCAACAGCCCACAAAACAGGTCAGGAAAAATAGGAGGAAGGAGGCAAAAAGTTTGGGGATGATCCTGCGAAAAACGGGCCAGGTCCAACACACACCCTTTGTGGGTAGGCGATCTTTCTGATGCACTCAGTGAGATTCAAGTAGCTAATCCCCTACAATGCACAGCTTATGCCTTGTACAGAAGTCTTCACAGTGAGACCACTCCCTACAGACACCCAGGCTTCCTTAGGTAGCCTAGACCCTATAACACATTATTTACCCCTTGCATAGAAGAAATCACTCTCTCTTCACACCCATGCTCTTTTAGGTGGGCAAGTCCCTACTACACAGATTCTTTACTCTGTATTGAAACCCCATGCGGGTGGGCAATCTCTTGGGTGCAATGAATGAGATGCAAGTAAACCAAGCACCTACAATGCACAACCTATTAATTGTACATAAGTACTTAGAGAGAGCCCACTCCTTCCATTCAGCCATGCCCCGTTACATGGGCAAGGCCCTACTACTCATACCCTTCACCTTGGATAGACGTTTTGACAGAGAGACCACTCCCTCCAGACAGTCAAACTCCATTAGGTGGCCAAGTCCTTATTATGCACACTCTCACCTCCAGATGCTCAAGCACCATTAGGTGGCCTTTTGCAGAAATCTTCACAGAAAGCCTACTCCCTTCCGGCATCCAAGCCCAATGGGTAGCCCAATTCTTGCTATACACAGCCTACTCCTTGCACAGAAGTCTATATGGACAGCCCACTCATTTAGACATTCAGGCACAATAGGTGTCCCAGCCCATCATATGCACACTCTACGCCGTATACAAAAGTGCTCACAGAGAGCCTGCTCCCTCCAGACATCCAATGTTCATAAAATGGCTATGCCCCTACTAAGCAGGCCCTTCACCTTGTGCAGAGGACTTGACAAAGAGACTACTCCCTATACCAAGGCCCTATTATGCACATTGTTCACTTCCAGACTTTCAAGCCCCATCATGTGAGAATCTACTGTAACACACAGCTTTGCCTTGTGCAAAAGTGTTCACAGGGAGAACCTACTTCCTCAAAAGGGTCATGAAAATGTAGGTACCCTTATTGCACTTACCCCACTTACCCTTCACCTTGTACAGAAGTCTAGCTAGAGAAATCATACCCTTAAGATATCAAAGTCCCTTTTGGTGGTCATGTCCTTACTTAACACGTCCTTCAGCTTGAATGAGCTCTTCACACTTAGGCCAGTCTTTCACCACAACAAAGCTGAATTATGTGGCTAAGCCCCTACTATGCATAGCCTTTGCTCTGTACATAGCTCTGCATGCGGAGGCTAGACCCTCTCCACATCGCAGTCTCACTACATTGGAATGCCTCTAGTACAAACAGAATTCACCCTATTAATAGCTCTTCATGCAGAGACCAGTTTCTCACTGCACTGAAGTCTGATTACCTGGAACGCACCTACTACACACAGGTTTTTATCCTGTACAGAGTTCTTCATGCAGAGGCCAGTCCATTATCACAAGTCCCTACTCCACGCAGTTTTGCCCTGTATAGAGCATTCAAATTACAGTTATGCTGAAGAGTAAGTACATTTTAATTAATTCAAAAATGCAAAAACAGATAAAGGATCCCAATCACAAAAGATCATTCAAAATAAATGTACTTGGTGTGCACTAGGCTTACATTTTTAGTCCTGTGACACTGGATTTTCTACTTTTACTTCTCTCCTTGCTTCCATCTGCAAACTGGCAGCGCAGCCTTCAGTGGAGGGTGTTCACAACCAATATCCAGCCCCATCTCCCACATTCTTGTTCACTTAATTTGCTGTAGCAGTCATCTAATGACTGACTGCACAGGTCCACAGATCAGACTCTACAATGGGCATCTCGTAGGCATGCCAAAGGCTCACCTTGCCATAGGTGCCTTTCTGGGTCTTGGCACCGGAGATGTTGGCAGATGTTTGTCAGTGTCATTGCTGCTCGGTCTTCTTACTTCAGATATCAGCTTCTATCCCTTCAAACTGAACACATAGGCTCTTCTTCTGACCCACCTACCAAACACTATACATTGAACTTACTGCACTTCCACACAGTGAAAATGTGACTTCCCACGTGGCATTTACAGTAAACCTCTTGCCATGAAGACTGTTCTGAAAGCTGGACTGCTTAAAGTCCACTGCCTACCCAAATATCACAGAGATAAACATGGTCTGATTAAGATGTGGTACAATTTTTCTTTTTTTGCAGTTTTATGTAGCATAAACATGTCTCACATGAACTGGAGCACTTTATATGAGTACAAATTCCATTGCCCAAAATCAGATACTTTTTTATTTTTTATTTTAGGCACAGGAAGATTAAGTAGATTAAGTGATTTGTCCGGAATCACAGGGTGTGGGTCAATGTCAAATTTTAACCTGGTTCCCTCGTTTCAAAGTTGGCAGCTCTGACCATGAGGACACCTTTCTCTCTTTTACAAGCTATCCTGCTGTGTTACATTCTTATAAGGGCTACGTCCTCAAAGAAATTTGGACTGAAATAATTCTAAAAATTCCCAAGATAAAATCTGGGTGACGTCTCACTTCTAAGTGTGGTGTCTGAAGTCAAGGCTGCTATTATTTTTCTCTCTCTCCTGATCTCTCCTGATCTCTATCTAGCTGTTGTGCTGACCAGTCACTCGCCATAGATCACCTAAACTTTACGTTCCTCTTTTATGAAAATTGTGAAAGGCTTAATTTTAGACAGCAGTAGATGATATTTGTTTATATTAACTAAACTTTACATCAAAAATGACACGGAGAAAGATTTTGAGGTGTTACTAGTCACCTTCAGGCCTGTAACACGAGAAGTGCTATAAACACATTCATAGCAATTTGCAAAAACATGATTTTGTTGCACCTAATGGCCTAATTTCCAAAGACAACTCGAACTCGAACTCTGTAAACTGGGCACACCACAATCCAGTAGATTTATTTAACCCTGTAAACTTTTCTTACCACCCTCCCTTCACTGAGACCTTTCACATTTTTAGAAAGTGGAGAAAAATGACAATGACAGTGGTTGCAAACGAAAGATGGCTCACAAATAATAGTATAAAGCATATAAATAGAAATCTTACCTAAGCAAACCTTATAGATTTTTAACACATGGGTCATTCTATCTACAGAGAATACCTAGACAGAAACCATTTAAGTAATCCATTAATGGAGAGGGCCTTTCTTTCTTGTACCTTTGACGACTCCTTCGCTGATTTACTGTGATGAACTACCTTCTTTCCTAATTTCTAAAATCACTACCATTCGAGATTAGATTGCTTAAGAACTCTTCTTGAAGGTAACAGGCACCTTGTCCTCTGACGTTGTAGGGCTAAATTGCTTTGTTACTGTCATGTCTACTTGATATAATGATTAATTTATAATCTACGTCTTTAAAGATTAATCATCAGTCCATGAAAGAAGTTGCTGTTCTGCTCATACAAAGCTGTCCTTAAAGCCTGCCATGCTGTCCAACTACAAAGTCATTTCTCTACTTCCAATAACTACAAAATCCTGGAACAGCATGTCCCTAAACAGCTTAGGTCCTGTGAGGCAAATATATCTATCCTTATTGCTTTTAATGCACCCTAGCAGTACATTTAAAATAAAGGATTGTTTGAACAGTTTGATGAACAGAAAGATCTACAGACTTGCTCAAATGCTGACAAGCTATTAGTGGCTTTTATGCGAACGATTTTCTTAGGGGTTGTCAACTTCTCAATTTTCCGGAAGCCTGATAATGCCTGGCCGTAACAATTTTGTTCTTACTAGGTACTCCTATCTTGCTAAAACAATTCTTTAAAAAGCGGCTTTAGAAACTTTACCCCTTTGCAGGTCAGGGGGTTGAAGTGCCACTTAGCCAAGTAATTACTGCTTGCCTGCATGAATAGATTTTCATATTTCCAAGGAATAGATTCAGGTATTTTTTCTTTTGTGCTGAAGGCACCGAACATAAACAAAAAACATGCACTAATGAGTCTTTCTTGTACCGGCAAAGACGACAGGTTTGATTTTGCGATATTTCCAAGAGGGGATAAGATCTTAAGTCTCCATCATACCGAAGCAGAATAATATAAACTGTTGCTTTAGAAATTAAGAAAAATGTACTAACAAGTACTGCTGGACTCGAGATTATTTTATGAGTTGATCACTATCCAGGCATGTCGTCTTAGTGCTAGAACATTTTTGTCTGTTAGACGAGACAAGATTTAAGCGTTGATTGAATGATTAAATGTCTATTTTCTCCTGCTTGCAGTCTAGGCTTCTTGCATGCCTAGATCCTTAATGGCCTGGTTTAAATGGTTTTCCTAAGAGCCTTTCAAGTTACTGCATTGTTGCATCAACAGTGCAGACATTACGGAAAGCAGATGACTGAATGATGGACAACTCAGTTTCTGCATTAGTAGTTTGAACCCGTAGGCTAGCAATTGTGCTTTTGCCTGAATAGTGACTAGATGGTGTTTAAAAGTCATTTGATGATCCAGGATGAATCCCAGATATTTGCAGGTGGGGACTACTTTGACCTTTTTTTCTTTGACAAATCAGGCATATGACTTAAGTTTAGAGTCAACCAGCAGAACCACTTTGGTTTTATTCAGATTGAGCTCTAACCCTTGCTCATACAAGGAACTTTTAAGGCATTCATCCTGCGCTACAGATCAACTGGAGTTTGACTCAATAGGACAATGCCTCCTGCGTAATGTAGGCATCCTAGTTTTTCTGAAACCAGAATGGGCAGGTGGCTGTTGTCCAACAGTAATGCGTCTGCTAAATCTGCAAGATATAGATTAAACAGCTTTGGTGCCAAGACGCATCCCTGTTTAAGACCATTTGTGTTTCGATTTTGTTAGTGACTTGGCCACCGTCTCCAATTTCAACTTGTGCCCAAGTTCCTGTGTATAATTCAATGATTGCCCTCAACAGGCCATTTGGAAGGCCTCATACTTTCAGCTTTCGCCATAGTCGTCCTCAGGGAACTCAATCAAAAGCAGACTTGAGGTCTATAAAACACACAAACATAGCTGAGATTTTTAATATTTGGCCTTCACTGAGAGTTAGTGTTGTTAGATTTGTTAGTGTCCCCATGCCTGCTCTGAATCCTGTCTGGAGTAATGGTAAAAGCTGTTTTGTATCTGCCCAAGCTTTTAAGTGATGGAGTAGACAAGATGCGTACAGCTTTGCTTAAATGTCGATTAAAGCTATAAGCCTGTAATTGAGTGGTGAGGCTGGATTTCTACTTTTATAAATCGTATGAAAGATGTTGCCTTTCCATGAATCTGGTATTCGATTGGTACAATAAAGATCAATAAAAAGTAGTGTAAAGTAATAGGCCAAGTAAGTTAAATCTTCTTTGAATAATGCATTTTGGATTCCATTCAGACCTGCTGCACCTTCTGGTTTTGCTTTCTTTAAAATTGCCTTCAGCTGTTCTATATCCACAACTGTGGAATAATGATCTTGATGTATGAATACCTTGTGGTTATCGGAACTCACTTCAATGTCGAGATTAGCTGTGATCAAGCATGTCTTGCTTTTTACTATAGCCAGCTCGCTTATCCCCCCGCTGTCCCGCTCTGGGGCTGTGTACACCGTGAGAATGTGTGCTTCCCATGCAGCTGTGTCAATCCCTGTGTTATACTGTCTGGCTTTTTCCAATGACAACCTGTTCACCAGCTGCCGGAATTTTTTTACTATTCAGACGTTTAATGGACATGAGGAGCTTACTCCAAATATCCTCTTGGTAGCTTCTTTTCTCATTCTAGCAGTCTTTCTTGTAATGTAATTTCAAATTTTGAAGACTGTTTTTATCAGGCATCTTGCCAAGTCTTAACTCCTTTGTCACTTTTCTTGTTTCTCATGTAATTTGAGCTTTTTGGTTTTGTAACTCCCTGTTATACCAGGATGGCCTTCCATAACCTCTTGTTTTGTTTGCTCCATTTAAAGTTGTTAGAGGTTGTTTTTTTATTGGAAATTGTGTCAATTAAATGTAAACATGCCTTTTCCCTCTCACCGGCTCCAGTTGCTGCTTCTTCCTGTCTTTTCTAATTCACTTATTACGACCTTGATGGTTCCAGTACAGCAGTAGACCTTTTCCATCAGTTTCTTTAACCCGGAGCCACGCAATTTAAAACTTTTAGTATTGTAGGTTACATGGGCGGTAATCAAGTTGTTTGTCGGAGACAGCTGCTTGACCTTACATAGGATCTGCATGAATTGAGGGAAATGATCACTCTCTGTGCGGGCAAATATTTAAAAGTGACGGACCTGGGGCAGAGCTGCTTCACTAATTAATGTATAGTCAATTGTTGAGCTTTGTCTGCCATTTAAGAAGGTAATTGATGTGGGTGAATCCACTTTTGAGTAGCAGTTCAGACACCTGAGTCCAAGTTTATCTAGCCACTTTCCAAAATAGACCCTGCTGTGTTGAAAGCCCCTTTTTCTACTGGCCTTGCATAGATCTATATTAAAGATAATACAAATACCATAATTATATTGCTTCTGTAAAGTTGTTGTTATTTTGAGCAGTGTTTCCATGTTTTCCCTCATGTTTGCTTTCCTGGGGTGAACTGTTACTTTTATTAGCAGCACTACCATACGAGTAGGGCTTTCTTTTTTAGGATCCAGCTTAATTGTTTGCATCCAATTTACTCCAAAGTCTAATTGTTCTATGACCCAACTGAATTTGGTGGAGCAAAACATGGAGAGACCCATTTGGAATGTCCAAATTGAAAGGACTTTATTGCAGGCGCATGATACCCTACATAGCCTATGATTTGTGTTGGTTCTAGATACCAAGGGGCAGATTTAAGAAAAGTGTCTCTTCCCCCAGAGCAGCTCCACTTTTCTTGCGCCCCTTAGTGCCCCCCCTACCATCACCATGTGTGAGCCATACTTAAAATACGGTGCACCATGGTGCAGGGTAGGGTGCAATAGCATCATTATTTTTTACACTATTCATGTACTGTTCAGAATTAGCACCTAAATGTTGGCGTTAACCCTGAACAGCACATAGGGGCCAATCTAATGCCCCCCTTGCATACATTATGCTTGGAGCTAAAGCTTCATAAATCTAGGCCAAAGTTTCCTGTGTCAAGATGATGTCATAGTTCTGGAGAAATGCCCTCGCATCCACTTCTTTTAGTAGTTTCTCCAGCCCTTGTGTATCCCAATAGCAGTTGTTTAAGCTGCACGACTCCGTTGCAGAGCTCATGTTCTTCTTGTTAGGGCTGGTTGATGACTTGATCGTTGGAAAGCCAGGCCCTGGCCTGGTTATTAGGAGACATGCTTGGGAACTTCACAATTGTTAGATTTTCAAATGTTATTGGACTCTTACCAGCTCCCACCACTCCCCTTAAGACTGTGCTCCCTCTTGTTTATATCGATAGCAATGATACTGGGTAATGGATGTTCGATTTTTTGTAGCTCAATCCCCCATGAATTAAAGATGACTTGATTTGCCAGTATTTGAACTACTATATCAGGTGAGGCCCAAGTTGCTAAAGTTGTCTCTCTGTCGCTTCTATCTGGGTGTGGTCTGAATTTCACTGAAAGCAAGTCTGAAGACTTGATGCATGCTAAGGCCTGTATTTCATTTACAGGTTTTATTATGGTTCCTCTATTTAGAGTATCACACGCCCCCATCGAATTGCAGTAGGGGATTAACAATAATGCATTGTCTTCCCTTCTGCATTGTTAAAACCATCTGACTGCCTGCTGACCTTAATACTGTGTCATGACTATTTGGTAACTGGCCTAAGTTGTTTGCTTGTGCACTAGTTAGTGTGCTCTGGGGGCTTGCAACCGTTGTTTTCCCCTGTGTGCTCAAATATGAATCCTCCTGCAAAGAGACAATTGTTGTGAAATCTACCTTTTTTCCCTCTTGGAGTCAGAAGCCTTCAAGTTTCTGCGTTTTGAAAATAATTGTTTTGTTGAGCCACTTTATCTTTCTTGCGTGCTTTCCTTTGCCTTTTCTTTTCCCTCTTTGTGATTGCCATCTCCTTCGCTACTTTTTCCACTGCCACATCGACTTGGTTCTCCCCCCCAGCAACATCGGCATCTTGTTTGAGGGGACTTATTTCATTTTTGTTCAGCCTCAGTCCCTGTTCCAGGAAGGGGTTGTGAGTAGTCAGTGGTAGGGATTCTTCAGTTCCTTGTGAGCCTTAAGTATCTTCTGTTTCTTTTGCATCATATTCAATGACCCGTTGCCCTTCAAAGGGCCTAGCTGTTTGCAACCTTACTTCTGTCAAGATGTCAGTGAGAATTCATGACATCTCTTGGGGTTTGTCCCCTAAAATTGAACTCTGACTTGTGACTTGGTGGGCATAATTGTGGTTCTGAGCCCTCTGTATCAGATAATTAAGAGCTTTTAGCTTCTTTTTCAAGTATCACCTATGTGCACTGCTAAGATGTTGAGAAGATCTACCTGAAACTCCTGTTTATCAGCTTGGTGAAGGATTGCTGTAGACATTGATCCATCGTCGACAGGAGTGCTTCCCACATACCTACTCGAATGCCCTTAGCTGTTAGTTCTGAAATTTCCTTGCTGACTGTAATTGGATTTGAAGAAGGGGGTCGTAATCTGCCTTGTTCCTCTGGATTGTTGAGAGCAGCCACCATTTGCTGGCCCAGCCTATTTGATCATGTAGGGGTCTTGTTTTTGAAGGAGAATTTAGTCTTGGCTGGAGAGCTGCTGCTATATGCCAAGAACTGAGTTAGACTAACTCTTGTGGTTTCCATTTGTTTCACCTTCCCTTGCAAAGGGGCTGGAAGCAGTGCTAAAGGATAATTAATCTGCATTACACTGGATTCCTGCTTAAAAAATACTGTTTCTGAGAGATAATTAGTGGTTTGTCTTGTGACTTGACCATACTGTTTGCCCTTGCTGATTGACTGGAGGAGACCTCGGTCTGAGACTGTCCCAATTACTGAGGTTTAAGGATGGGAAGGACTCATATGGTTTGATATTATGAAAGTGCACTTGTATTATGTGTGATGTCACTGGAGTCACTTCTGTAAAATGTTTTGGAACTGTGCTGACTTAAGGCACTTTTTGACAAGCTCCTTACGCTATGAGGGCCTCATTACTCTCTTCTGTAGTTACTTTGCTTACTGGGCCTGGGTTTGGAGGTGGGCTTCTCGATGCAGCAATCAGATTCTCAAATGTTTTTGATGTTAAAATGTCTGTAATTTTATATCCCTCTTTCTTACTTATGACTGCCATTTTTGCTTTTTTGGAAGCTGTTGTTGTGGGGAAAGGGAGTTTCAAATCTATGGCATCTCCCAAACATATTACCGAATCCTGCTCTGTAGATCTTTGCCTCTGTCTCTTTGATGCCTTACTCCTCCCCTGAGCCAGCACCACCATTGCTTTTCTGCACTGCATTTTTGCTCCCGTTAACTTAATGATTTTGACATTTCTTGAGCCTCGATTCCCCCCTATTGTGTGTGTACTGTGTACAGATGGTTGAAGATTCATTCAGATTTTCTGATCTGTTTAGCACAGCCTTCTATGCCTTCTGTGCCATGGCCGTTGTTGTAGGAACTAACTAGCTTGGGATACTCTTTCAGATTGTCCATATATAGGGTCACCATTTTCCCAAATGTCACATTTTAACACTTCTATCAGAGTGAAAATGTGAGCAGTTCGGGGAAGCACAAGCGCCCTGGTGTTGTACTTCACCATGCAAAGTGAGATTGATGCACTACTTCTACCTTGTTTCTACACCTTTTGCCAATGGTGCACGTAAGCTTTTATATACTTTCTCAGCATTTATTTGGGCAGCTAACTTGGCACGTTCCTGTTGCCTCCTGATGTCTAATGTTGAGATGGCCCAGCAATTGTTGCACTGAGGCAGGAGTAGACTTGCCAGGCTGCTGCAGTATTAAAGCAGAGCTACACACATGCAGAAGCAGCACCGACCTAACACCGGCTGCTTCCCTGCAGTGCTGGTGCGCTGCAGTCTATTGCCCTCATGCCATATGCAGGCTGACTCCTGGTCCCTCCTCGCATCAACCCCGAAGCCTCTCTTCACTTCACCACCCTTGACTGTTTGTAGTGTCACTATATCACTGTATCACTTGGACTCAGCGCCGCTTGGCCCCCTCTGTGGAATCTCTAGGCCACTGATCCTCTTTGACTCACAGAGGGGGGCACGAGCACGCTGTTGGCTTTTTGTTGGACTTGTTGTTGGACTAGCTCAACTCGTATCTGGGTTGAATGCCCAACCTCCCTGCACTTTCCCTCGGGTTTGTGGGACATGATTTTACCGTCCGGGGGGAGGCAATTAGTCCAAGGGGTAACCTCTCCTGTTGAAGTGGTATTGAAATGGTTTTACGGGGTCTGGTGGTGCGTTGCGAATCCTGGCCAGGGGTACTCCATGATTCTGGCTTACAAGCCGCAACCTACCAAAGGGGCCGCTTCTGTATGCCGGGCAAGAATGCCCCCCGCTGCTGCCTCTACAGTATTCAGCATACTGTGTACCTTACTTGGCTTGGGTTGTTCAGATTGTTCTCTGCACTCTGCAGCACACATAGAAAGAGACAACCACCTCTCATGATTGTTTTTGTGCAGGAAGCTGACCCCTTTTGTGAAACAAATCACCCCCGCAACACAGGCCCCTTGCACTGTTGTGCAAGGGTGCCTGTGTTGGTGCATGGCAGCAATTTGTGCACCAGCGCAGGGGAAAAGGACCCTATTGTGTAGATATGGTGCATTCCTGCCTCTTGTTTTGATGCAGAGCAGAGCAGCAAGAAGGCTTGCAACACTACCCTGCACCAAAATGATGTAAATGAGGCCCTCAGTGTAAACGTCTTTTCAGTGAAAAAAAATAAAATTCCTTCTAGTACATTCAGCCCATACTCTTAATATTTTTTCCTTGCACCCTAGGTCCAAGAGATAGTGATGGTGATCTAGCTCTCGTAATATAAAATAACACCTGCATCACCCCCGCATTATAGAGCACCTCAAAACTAACCATCTTCTGTTACAACTAGGCACTAGGAAGAGATTTTAGAATTGATCATGAATTAAGGAGTTAAGACACCAGTTAAAGATATCCTGGAGAGCAATATAAGTGTGGTTTGCAGATCTATTCAATTATTGGAGTTAGCAAAATGACCAGAAAAAAACACATGAGAGCTTCAGGACAAGTTGAAAAATCACAGACGGGACTGTCGTAGTTTGGACTCTTGATCTGAGCAAGACTGCTGGTTTAAGGATGACAGTACTTTGTTTGTAGGCGACTGCGTCTTTCCTACAACAAGTCGCAACTGTTGTCCCAACCTTACCGGCTCACTAGCAGCACCTCACCAGAAACACTATTGTAAAACGTGATTTATGGCAGCCGTTTACGCATGGACTCGAAAATAAGATATCTCAGGGAATGTCGTGGTTAAACTGAGATTACCCTTTTCTCACAGATATACTATGTCTCATACAAACAAAGGCAATAACACAGATGCAGTGAAGTTATAATAGTTTTTATTTAACATAACTGCAATTTGCGATAAGTTGGATGGACTGTAATGATTAGGATAATGAATATAGCAAGTAACAGTATTGTGAAGAAGAGAGTCATTGTTATGAAGACCCCCACCATTTTGCAATACATGAAAGAGATATATAATATGGAATATGCCCTAATACCCTAATGTGAATAGGCCTAACCTCCTACCTAAAGGAGAGCTGGATTTGCTAAACCTAATCTGCCAATGCCGTGTCCCTGAGAGGAGCCCCCCAACCCTCGTTACCTTGGAATGAGGTCTCTATCTCAGACTCCTTTGGGACACGAAGACTAGGTCAGCGTCAAGACGACTGCAGCATCAGTATCAGCGATGGTGGCGATGCCCTCTGGTCGGAATCCCTCTGATTATCTGTCTAAAGTGTGATGTATTTATACAGATCTACAAGGTCCCCTTACGTAGGTGTATTTCTAAACAATAGATAACAGGCATGCTTGGGACGACAATTAATATCAACAATCTCTCGAAAGTATAGAGAGGGAAAATCCCTAAGTGTGAACACCTACTGTTTGTTTGTCTTTGGTGCTTGATCTTGACGCCTTGGCGTGGTGACACTGATAATGTAACTCATAACAAGTGGCCTAACTATAAACAAGGCAGCCATCTTAGAAGAAATAAATAATTAAATGGGCTAAGACAGAGCAAGCTAAGTAGGTTAAAAGTCACTAGGTGACGGGGGCACGAGTCTACAAGCCAGAGGCTAAGCTAACTGCTGCTATCCCATTAAAACGAACTAGGATTCACTACAGGACTAGCTGGTCCTCACAATCAATCTGTATAATTGGTATATTCGGCAACACAAACATAAATTCTAAAATTGGTGCCTGGCTTGTTCTCCTGCCTGATAGGTCATCCGATTGTGAGTTTTGAGACGTATGCATTCTGGTGGAAAGTTTTACCCACCTCCATTTGTTTCATAGCCTAAACATGTGACTGCCTTTGCTCCTTCTCTAATATTATGATATATGACCACAAAGCAGTTTTGTATTTAATTGTCCATCTCTGTTCTTTCTCTAGTACACTACCAGACTGGTAGGAAAGCCAGATGGTATAATTGGTTCATTCTACAATCGTATCTCTGTCAGACTAAATCAATTCCAAGTTGTTTTCTAAATAATGTTATCTAAATAACTTCTAAACATTACAGCGCCCACCCTAGTCTTTGTGGTAACTCAAAACCAGATAAATACTGATACCGCATACAGGGCCTGATTCACAAAGGTAAGTTACACTTTTGAGCAAGTTTTCTCCTTTTTGTTATTCACAACCTTCACATTTGTAGTTATTTACACTTCTGTAGTAAGTCCAGCACTACACATGTCGAATCACTGGTACTACAACATCTTCCATAGAAAAGAATGGAGGTAGATTCTTTCTAAAAATACCTATTCACTACAAAAGTGCAGTTTGTAAAAACCACAAAATAGGAAATTTACTCAAAAGTATATTACTACAAAAGTGAAGTTTGCAAATAGCACTTTGTAGTACGTTTTGTGGTTAGGTCTAATGTAGTACTAAACAACGTACTACAAAGTGCAGTTTGTGAACTAGGCCTGGTGCTTTTCACACCTCCGGCAGTAATACTGCATCGTTCTTTTTTACCACAATGAGAAATAAAGCTGAATACAGAATATATTCCCCGTTCCTGGTTGTGCATGCTTATAGTGATGCAGGCTTTTTAGCACAAATTGTGTGGGAAAAGTCTGTGTGCGTTTATTACAAAACTCAAAAACCCAAATCAGGTGCAATTCAGAGTTTTTCCCCGAATTGCAATTTCCACACACACTGTAACAAGGGATAAAATGTGTTTTCTCTATATTGCATTCCTTCTCATGAATAAAACGACAGTACCATGTTTGATTTTAGTAACTAAGCAAGGCCACTTTGGTTTCCCACCAAATCATGCAATTCATGGTGTCATAGATCAAAACCTTTCACATTGGTCTCTGTTGGAGCTGAGCTGTAACACTGCAATCTCAATGCTCAAATTGGAAGCTATGGTATGCACTTTTCCAACGCACTTTTCAAAAAGTATATATATCTCGCCATGCACTGCTAATAACCCCAGATATTACAGCCTTCATGACAACTTTTATAAAATCATTAAAAATATCAGTGTAACATTAGCAGTCAAATTATTAAAGAGAAAACTGTGCATGGTGAGGGAGCGAGTTATAGTTACTTTAGGGCGTGAGTTATAGTTACTTGAAATAACTCTAACTGCTGCATGTCTATGGTTTTCTGCAAGTAAAATTAGTACCTAATTATAGCGCTCCTGTAACCTTTATTTTTCAAGTGAATATATATATATATATATATGTTTTTTTTCACATTTATATATATATATATATATATATACACATACATATATATATATATATATATATATATATATATATATATATATATATATATATATATATATTTGTAAGTTCACTCATTCAATCAAACAAGAGATCAAGACACCAAACGGATAGTTCCAAAAATATATTGAAAAAAAGGAAAAATGGTATTCCTCCCAACGCGTTTCAGCCGTATCCGTTTGGTGTCTTGATCTCTTGTTTGATTGAATGAGTGAACTTACAAATATTGTATGGGATACCCGATCCCTTATCAAGACCGCCATAATAGAGCCTTGGCAAGTCGGGTGCTCTTTTTCTTTGAATATATATATATATTTATATATATATACTCAACATAGAATCCGGAATGCAGTATCAGTATCACAGCGATTCCAGTCGGGCTCCGGAGCTCCCAAACGTATATCAAAATTTCCTCTGCTTGAAGGAAATCCGGACACCTCCAAGGTACTGTCAATATAAATACAATGTATTAAGGAGAAAAAGCTGGAGGGGAGCTTTTTCTCCTTAATAAATGTTATTTATATTGACAGCAACTTAGAGGTGTCCCGGCTTTCCTTAAAGCAAAGAGGAAATGTTGATATGTATATATATATATATATATATACAGGGAGTGCAGAATTATTAGGCAAATGAGTATTTTGACCACATCATCCTCTTTATGCATGTTGTCTTACTCCAAGCTGTATAGGCTCGAAAGCCTACTACCAATTAAGCATATTAGTTGATGTGCATCTCTGTAATGAGAAGGGGTGTGGTCTAATGACATCAACACCCTATATCAGGTGTGCATAATTATTAGGCAACTTCCTTTCCTTTGGCAAAATGGGTCAAAAGAAGGACTTGACAGGCTCAGAAAAGTCAAAACTAGTGAGATATCTTGCAGAGGGATGCAGCACTCTTAAAATTGCAAAGCTTCTGAAGCGTGATCATCGAACAATCAAGCGTTTCATTCAAAATAGTCAACAGGGTCGCAAGAAGCGTGTGGAAAAACCAAGGCGCAAAATAACTGCCCATGAACTGAGAAAAGTCAAGCGTGCAGCTGCCACGATGCCACTTGCCACCAGTTTGGCCATATTTCAGAGCTGCAACATCACTGGAGTGCCCAAAAGCACAAGGTGTGCAATACTCAGAGACATGGCCAAGGTAAGAAAGGCTGAAAGACGACCACCACTGAACAAGACACACAAGCTGAAACGTCAAGACTGGGCCAAGAAATATCTCAAGACTGATTTTTCTAAGGTTTTATGGACTGATGAAATGAGAGTGAGTCTTGATGGGCCAGATGGATGGGCCCGTGGCTGGATTGGTAAAGGGCAGAGAGCTCCAGTCCGACTCAGACGCCAGCAAGGTGGAGGTGGAGTACTGGTTTGGGCTGGTATCATCAAAGATGAGCTTGTGGGGCCTTTTCGGGTTGAGGATGGAGTCAAGCTCAACTCCCAGTCCTACTGCCAGTTCCTGGAAGACACCTTCTTCAAGCAGTGGTACAGGAAAAAGTCTGCATCCTTCAAGAAAAACATGATTTTCATGCAGGACAATGCTCCATCACACGCGTCCAAGTACTCCACAGCGTGGCTGGCAAGAAAGGGTATAAAAGAAGGAAATCTAATGACATGGCCTCCTTGTTCACCTGATCTGAACCCCATTGAGAACCTGTGGTCCATCATCAAATGTGATATTTACAAGGAGGGAAAACAGTACACCTCTCTGAACAGTGTCTGGGAGGCTGTGGTTGCTGCTGCACGCAATGTTGATGGTGAACAGATCAAAACACTGACAGAATCCATGGATGGCAGGCTTTTGAGTGTCCTTGCAAAGAAAGGTGGCTATATTGGTCACTGATTTGTTTTTGTTTTGTTTTTGAATGTCAGAAATGTATATTTGTGAATGTTGAGATGTTATATTGGTTTCACTGGTAATAATAAATAATTGAAATGGGTATATATTTTTTTTTGTTAAGTTGCCTAATAATTATGCACAGTAATAGTCACCTGCACACACAGATATCCCCCTAACATAGCTAAAACTAAAAACAAACTACAAACTACTTCCAAAAATATTCAGCTTTGATATTAATGAGTTTTTTGGGTTCATTGAGAACATGGTTGTTGTTCAATAATAAAATTAATCCTCAAAAATACTACTTGCCTAATAATTCTGCACTCCCTGTATATGTATATATATATATATATATATATATATAATAATGTATATCTCATGAATCTGGGTTTAGTTATTGAGTATGTTACGGTATCAAAATATTTTTTTCATCTGGGATTAAAGCTGATTGTAGCTTGCTAAGTGATTTTCAAATATTGCCACTGAGGTGTTAAACAGACTTTCAGCTTATCTGGGTGCTGCAAGAAACTGATCACGTGAAAATTGCTTATGTAGCAGTTATCATGTGTGCTAATGCAGTTACTTGCCTATGAATAATAAAAGAGAAAGAAACAGACAGCCAATCAAGTTTCAGTAACCGTCTTTACTGCTGATAGCATAAGAACACCTAAATGAAGTAATCACAGACTGAGATCATCTACCACTCTTACACATTTTCGAGCCCGCAGGGGTGCTAACTTCTCTCTTTATTGCCTAATCAGAAAATGATGATTGCTGGACCAAGGCAAGAAGGTAGTTTCTATTTATTCCTGCCCCTACACATATTGCAGTTACACGAGAGACAAAAGCATTTTAAAGAGGGAACGATCAGCTTTAAAAGGCTGTTACCACCGGGCACTAAGTACAAACACTTATTTAATAAAATATGGATAGTAACCGTAGGGTGCAACACATTCATTGGAAGAGCATTGGCACTTCTCAGTAACACATAGGTATTCTGGGATCATGAGTCGTGCAACTTCAGTAATCCTATTTACATGTTAGGCAATGGAGACAACAACACACGAATTAAACATGGAAAAAAGCTGACCGGACTCATTCTGTGCTCGTGAACAAGCCCAATAGGGAGCTAGGTGCCATTTTTAATTGAAATAGCAATAGTTACTGACCGCACGTTATTTTGGTAGTGGTATGAGTTAGAGAATGAGCTGCAGACACAGCACTGCCTCGAAGCAAGGTGAAGTAAATACCGTTCTATGGAGATCATTTACAAGTCCCTTGAGCGGCCATAGTATATTTTTTTCTACACTACAGCGGCGCAGAACCGTCCCCCACCCCACACCTTATTTACAAACTGGTGCAATGGGACCATTGTGCCAGTTTGAAAACCCTTGCTCCATATTATACCTGGTGCCAGATATAATGTATGCAAATTAGGTGTTTCCCCGCAAGGAGGTCCTTTGGAATGGTGCGGTGAAATGTACAAGATTTCACTGTCATGCTACTGTAATTTCTTAACACCTGCTCAGGGCAGGCATTAAAGTGACGCTGTGCTTTGTTCTATGGGCCTCCCAGCGCTTTGCTGGACTTGAGTCAAAATCATTGACGCTAGTACAGCAAAGCCAGCTGGACTGACAGGCACCATGGTGTGCTGTATTGTAAATACAGTGCTACCATGGTGTCATAAGGGGGGCTCAGGGCTGCACAAGCAAACTGGCGTATCGTGAGCAATGCACCAGTTTCTTGTAAATTAGGCCCTATGTTTCTGATCTATTTCCGACCTGGACTTTCTGCAGCTCTTTGTATGAGCTGTAAACTTTTTTTCAGGACGTTCAGGGTTTGTACCAATGCAAACCATGTATTAATTACTCATTGAAGCTTGAAAATATAAAGAAACGTTTGGGGGTATTTTAATTTTTTGGCAAATGTGCTTAACATTTTGTTGTATTTCTCAAATGGAGTCGGGCAATACCAGATATGTGGGGGTTTTCCTAAGGAATGTAGTCTCAACAATGAATTAGGCAATATTAGCACAGATATTAAAATTGTGGCAAAATCTCTTCCTATGGTGCTCCGTTCATTTAACGGCAGATATCAAACTCAGGAATATGTGTATGTTTTTCTAATTCTGACTTACCTAGGGAATTTATTGGTGCAGACTATGACAGTTGTCAGATTTGTAGCACTTTTATGTTCCACAACATAGCAATTCCTTCCAGTTTCCTTCACCGAAACATTTTTTTGCCAAGACTTGCCACCCAACTTTTTTTCTCTAGTGTCCTGATTATAAATGTAGGTGACACAATGCTCTACATTATTGATCAGGCGTGAAACATAGCACCTAATATGAGTTTGTGGGGAATAACAAGCAGATTTTGGTTTAACACACCAAAATCTGCATGGTAAATACTGGTCACATTTCCCCTGTTATATTTCAGCAAATTTAACCCGCTGAAATTTAATGAAGCTTGAGGTATTTAACATGCCTAATAATTATTGGATACATTACATATCTTTAAACTCATAATTCTGACCTGCGTGTAAACAGGTTTATGAACAGGTCTGAATTAACAGACTCGCTCGTAATCAGGCCATAAGTCTCTTGTGTGGGCGGATATCAGACATGTCTGTATTTTATCACCTCTGGGGTGCCTCTTGGGTGCATGGTAACATACCACAACCACATACATTTTACATCAACACATCATACATTTGTATAACTGATTAGCGGGCTGAGTGATCACACTGAACATGATGTTTGCCAGATTTTTAGCACTTTTTTTTCAGTACCGTGGTAAGCCCCTCCAGACTGCCCCATCCATAAACGTATCCCTCCTGTGACTGGACCCCCTACCAAATCCTCTAGATCTCCTGAGCAAGGGGTACCAGTCATGTGTGAGCTTTCTATTGGTTTATGATGCCCCCAGATGATAAACTATGTATACTGATATTTTGGAAATTTGTAAAACAGCTGCAGATGAATTGCAGATCTAGAGCACGTCACAGGCATCACCCCTGGACTCTTTGGAAAAATACTGCTGCCATACATTTCTAATATTTACCCATCACAAGGTTTTTTTATCACTGGGAGTCAGACCACCATTACACTGATTGGTTGGCCGGAACAAGACATAATCATTTCCTTCAGACTCCCTCACACAAGAACATATTCTTTCCAAGTCCTGTTTCAGATATGAATGGGTTTTCCCTGGTTTGGAGCATGGATCCACTCTTTATACACTAGGGAATATTTTTGGTCGAAGATATTCCATTGGGGATGCCTGTAGTTTTTGAGCAAAGGGCAGGCAGGCACCCAGGACAACCTAACAACCCCAGACATTTCAGAAAGCTAGAGGCATAAGGCTATTCATGGTGATGTAGCTCCTAACCAATTTCCATCAGATTCCCCTGTAAATTTAATAGCATGGATAACAAATAATCATGTGTTCTCCCCTGTTCTGCAACAGAAAAAGACATAACTTCAGGTAAATGTCAAAAGTCCTAACATCCAATGTTCCATACTTCTGCTGATAAAAATAGGGCCACACCTGTGTTGGTAGGCCTCTCCTACAGAACTGCAGTAGGCCAAAATTGTGAACATGTGAAAACCACATTGACAAAATATTGACTTTACATTGTCCCATGTTTGTCTTGACCCTGCCAGTTATGACAGGCCCACTTATATTTGTAATGTACTGTTTGTATGGATAGGCATGCAGAAATACTGTGTGTTGGAAGTTTTGCTATTCCCAACACATTCCTGTACTTTTCAACACAGAAATTCAAGGACTTATTTTTTTTATCAATGTTTGAACTATACAGGGAATACTGATTAAGAAAAAGTGGGGACATCCTCACAAGCCATGCCACAGGACTCCTTCAAGTCTCTGGTGATCAGAAATATCTGGGGTCAGCCAGATGACCCCAGGCCCACACATGTGTTTATGTGCCCAGGTGTAATGGCAGGAGGTTTTTGCAATTTTTCTTAGGCTTAGAAAAAATTCAAGCATGTCAGGTTTATATCTCTGTCTGTTAAAAGTATTTCTTGTTCAAATGCTTTAAAAGCATGGACAAATTACATTTTAAAACCTCACAAGATTCACTGCTACACTATGTACTTAGTTATTGGTAGTCACTGTTGTTCTCTCCTGTCATAGGGCTGGCTGGCGTAGCCAAGCAGAACTGTGATGTCATACAATCTGTCAAAGGGGGCTCAGTTCCGAAGCCACTCACACTCACACAGTGCAACGTGGCAATGACACTCAGAGCCTCATTATGAGTTTGGCGGGTGGCAGAAGAACACCAGTCCGGTCTTCTACCCGCCTAGACTAGTCTAGCGTCAAAATATAAATATGAAGTTAAGTTTGTGCTGAATTAGCGTAAAAGAAAATTACGCTAATTCAGCACGAACCGAGTATAAATCTGGGCCCTAGGGTCACTTGAATTATGTGATTATGTGACTGTGGCATTTTCTACATAATTATTGATTTTTCTGCCTCTGCAATACAATCCAAAAGATGTTAACAAAAAATTGCGTCTAGCTCAAACAGGTCAAAAGTTGCTAAAAATTAGGCGGCATATGTTGCTATGCAGAGGATGGCCTTGAGCAAAGACTGACTGGGCACCTTTCTGTTGCTTATTGCTGTATTTGGGTTCTTATCTGTTACTAATAAGGTGAAACCTTTGCCCAAGTAAGCTAAAGTGTAAAAAATGACAAAATAATGAAGAAATACTATCACAAAATGAGCAGCATTTCGCAACATAATATGCTTTTTATTGTTGCACAATTTAGTCAAATTTGACGAATATTTAGTGCTTCTATGTTACTTAAATCAAGTGGTCCTACTTTATACCCACAAAGGGAAGGATAAGCAGTACCAAGTCCCGACTCTTAAAAATAGGTAGTAGGTACCCCTACTTCATCCATGCAGTGCAATCATTTCTTCACCTAGCAATTCTGAAAATGATTATAGGTATAATCCATATATCCAGATATCTGTGAACCAATATAAGGTACATTTTCCGTCTTGACCCACAACACTTCCAAATGCAAACATGGATGTCTCCAAGTTTGTTTACATGCTTCAGTGGGGCATTACTACCATTAGACTGACATTTTTTGTCCTCAAATTATACTAGACTGCCCGACAATGTATGTATTCCAACAAAATATTCAGATTAATTAGTCGTGGGCACAGTCCTCACTTTATTACATGATCTGGCCAACACGTGTTGCACGGTTAGATTGCTTCTTCATGGCCACATGTGCAATCAAAATAATAAGAAATACATGGAAAATTAGATGCATATTTGTATGTTTATACGACTTGTGCATTTATAATTGAACAAGGTATTATTATGACTTTTTTGTCATAAGACTCGCCATTTGATGTAATAACTCAACTGAGAAAATCCTTTCATTTCTTCGTTTAATAATGCTGCATGTACCTTGTACTCAGCTTTATTCAAACAAATATATCGATTGAACTATGTTTTTACTCTCTTATTTTCTCTACCCAGCCTATTACAGGACTGTGTAGTTTCATTGTGTGCTTATTCTGACTTTAATTAGGAATTATTTTCATTTTATTGCATCATGAATCTCAATTGGACTATTCTCCAATAATAGTCTCGATGGCAATTTCTGCACGATGTGATTGTACAGCAACTGAAATTAAGGATACTATTGGGGTGGACTATGACTCGAGTTGGCTACACCAGGTTCAGTGCTATGAATCCTGTTGGGGGTTTCGTATAAAATCCTGGGCAGCCCCAAGATCATTATATCGGGAGAAGCTATTTAAAAAGTACATAACTCTACACCTGTATTGGCTAGTATTTTTTCTGTTATTATCATTTTAGCAGGTGTTAGAAGACACATTTCGTATAGCTGAATTTCCGTTGAAAGTCCTGGTCTATGCATCTCGGCAATCTTTCTTCGTAACAGAATTTCATTCTTCGAAACTCTCACCTCTTCTTCGATGCAAGTTTTGAGGGAGTCTGTCTTGTTGGTTTGTGCTCCATTTACCAGGTCTATTGTGATCAGTTATATTTTCAGCACACTGTGTTGCTTTTGTTGGCCGCTGAAGCACCCGTTTTTTTAGCAGTAATATCTGAATGTGAGGTGATGTAGTCATGTTAATTTACAGTGTGTTGAAATGTATCAATATTGCTCATAATTGTTTGGTGTTTGCTGTAATGTAAGTGTGAACTGCAAGCATGCGCTGGGCGCCATGAAAATTATACATTTTGATAGGACATGTTTTAATTTTCGAACTTTTCGTTTGTGCTCAGCTTCAATAAAGTTTCCAGACGGGCACCTAGTCATGAAAATTAGGTGTGGGAACTTATTCATGCAAATGAGGTGCTAATTGTAATTGTCCTAATAAATTCTGTGTTAGATTTTGTTGAGAAATCTCCTTCAGTCCTGCTTGTTAGCTCAATGTAGTTGATATTTTGGTGTGGTGATTGCGGATGTGGAGATTACCCTTCTTTATTAGTAAGAAAATGTCCCTATTTACGAACCTACTTAAACCTTTTGAGGCTATTGGGATACATTTTCGTCTGATATTGGCTTGTTTTTGACCTGCAGTTTGGTTTTGTTTTCACCTGCAGTGCTAGGTGATCACTTGGATTAGATCGCTTATACATTTATTTAAGTTTTCCTCAGAAACTCTAGCAAAATTAACGCCTGTTTTAGTGTGTATTGCTGCTTTCTATTAGATTTGGGACATTGAGATTTATTAACAAGAAATGACGCATTACTGGCACAATGCCATGCTTGTGTTGTATTTACAACACATCACACCATGATGTTAGGATCCTGGCTACGTCAAAAATAGGTGATGCTAACCTGTGCACTACATCAGAAGTAAAACTGATGCTACTGCTGCAAAAGTAATGTTAGGCTGATGACACGTAATGAAACGCAAGCTGTCCTAGCATCACTTTTAAGTGCTGAAAGCGTCAAAGACCAGCTAATAAAAGCTGCATTAGTCCAAAAAAAAAGAAAACACTCCAGAAGCAGCCACGGAGGACAGAGGAGACCACAGAGTCAAGGACAACCCCCATCATCCCCAGTACCAGACAGGATGTCTAGACAGACTACCAGGAGGAGAGGATGAGGAAGTGCAAGCTTAGTGAGGATGAGAATAACATCCTGATCACTGAGGTGCAGCTATTTGTCAACTCAACATTGCCATTAAGGAAGAAAGAGGCCATATGGCAGTCCATTGTGGACAAGGTCAACAGTGTGGCAGAAGTCAAGTGGGCAGTGACTTACTTATAAGAAGCACTGGCATGATTGCAAGTGCAGGACAAAGGAGAAATGGATTGGAAACCACAAGACAGCACTTCAAACTGGAGGTGGAAGTCCATCACCCCAGGAGCAGCTGGAGGAACTGGAGGATATTGTGTCAGCCATGATCTCTGAGAGGTTGGTGGCAGGAATCCAAACACAGGACAGTGCAGCCTATGATGAACAACAATATCCACATGGTAAGTTGCAGCGAGGGGTAATGTGGCAACAAGATAATGTTGTAAGGTGCAGGCAGCTGTGTCCCTGCACTCCAAAGCACTGTCTGCAGGCCAAAGGTTAGTATGCTGGCTCATCTATGGTGAACCATCAAATACATGTAATTCACACTGACTAGTCACAATTTGCACAGCTGCGTCCAGCTCCATCACCTTACTCCCTTCCATGTGTGAAGTGCACATCAGTTCACATTTGCCTTTCTTTTTTTGGCACATGCAGTAGAATGGGCAACGTCACTGTCCACAACTACAACTCCCAGAATACAACCTGACTGTGACACTGCAGGCCACCTTGCACCACCAAGCTATTCGGTCTCACTTGGACCCATGCACACTGAACTAGACTGTAAATCCTCAGAATGGAATGGGCGTGTCAGAGAAGAAACCACTCATCTGAGAGGGGGGTCAGGTGTAGGCCATGAGAAGTATCTACACATAGGGACATGGCAAGCGACACATCTATGTTAGCCTGCATGAAACTATATTGCACACATCTGATGTGGCACGCAGGGCGAGAGCACACAGGTGACAGCTGCCATAGAAAGGACCACATTAACTCCTCTCATCAAATACATTTAATAGGGGAATTCAAGAGATGCACATCCGAGGACCATGTGCGTACAAATTAATGATGATGGATGGGCCTGGTGGGCCACTGCTAGTGCAGTGCATTGTAGGCTCTGACTGTGCATGTCATACTGCTGTTTGGTTAAAAAACTGTGCAAACCAGGGACATGTGTACTGCAACATAGCCTCACAAATACACATGCACTGCTGTGTCTGACTGTGCTACACTTGTGTAACACCTAGGGAGGGATAGCAGAGAACAGCCCATGGGGGTATTATATCCTACATGTCATGTGGACCTGGGGGGAGATGTAGCATGTACCAGGAGGACTCTAATGCAACATTATTTCATGGTGGCACATATACAAGTTGAAGCGCACAGGGACCTGACAAGGGATACTAAGAACCACTAAGCCATCACAAATATCAGGAGACATCTAACCTCTGAGGCTCAAGTGTGTGGGCCTAGTGATGTGGGAAACATAAGTAGGTACTTGGCACTTTTTCTAGCAGTACTTCCATGTGGGGTGATGCCTGACTGCTAGCCTTTAATAACAAAGCAACATGTACCAACATTGGATATGGTCACGACTGATCCATGTGCATAGGCATGTGAGCGTGAATGTATGATCTCCTTAGCATCACTTGTGGAACTAACATGTGTCCCAAGCCTCAAAAGTGGGTAACCAGAGGAGGCATGTACACATACCATACAAGTCAAATGACGTATGACACTCTGCAGATAAATCATAGCAATGGGGTCTCTATTTTGCAGTCAATTTACACCCTTTCCAAGTAGGGACCCTCACTCTAGTCAGGGTAGAGAGTCACTTTCCTAGGATAACCCCTGCTTATTCCCATGGTAGCTTGGAACGAGCAGTCAGGCTTATCTCAGACAAAATGTGTTAAGCATTTGTACCTACATGCAATAACACAGTGAAAACACTGCAAATGGACACCACATCAGTTTATAAAAATAGCCAATATTTATCTAAGTAAAACAAGACTGAAACAACAAAAATCCAACATACAGAAGTAAAGATACGAATTTTTAAAGGTTAAATCTCAATAAAACGCTTAGAAACACAATAGCTCCAACTGGTGCTATCGCGGAGTTGTGATGGAGCCGTTCCCAACAGTCAGACGCCACTCACGAGGAGGTAGGGCGCTAGTCACAAAGTCACACGGACCACAGGTACAGTACCTTAAAAACGAGGCAGCGTCAAAGATGTGGCACGAAGTCGGGGAGGTGTGGTGGTTCCTTAGTGCTATGCAAGGGAGGTGAAGCGTACATTCCTTTTGGAGGCAGCAGAGGTGAGATGCCGTCAGGAGCAAGACATTGTTTCTTTACGATCCGGCTGGGTTGATGAGTCCAGTGAGTCAAGATTAGATGCAGCAACTTTGCAGTGTCGTGATCACATGACAGGACAACATGCACTGTGGTGGAGTCGGGTGACACAGACGTCGGTAAAACAGCACTCGGGTCTCACAATGTTGCAGGCCTTTGGAGGCACCGCAGCAGCGTCAGGCCCGTGGTGTTGGTCTCAGTTGTTGGACTTCGGCAGGGACCTCGGCTTCAGGTGCAGGCTACAGTGCGGAGTCGAGCAGTGGCACCGGTTCTGGAGTAGTCAGGAGCCAGGGTGCCTGGTTCTTTTTGTTTTTCTGCAAGACTTCATTCCCAGGGGGCCAGGAGCTGGCATCTCTTGGCAAGTCAGGGTCAGCAAGACAACCTAGGGGCTGGCAGGTGAAGTCTTTAAGGTCCCTGGGACCTCTTAACAGGTGGCATGCTCAATCCAAGCCCGTGGGGAAACTTCACAAGCAGGAAACACAGCAAAGTCCAGTCTTTGTCCTTTCCAAAGCAAAAGGAGCAACTTCAGGCCAACCAAGCAAAACACACACAGCAAAGGTTCAGTATTCCTCTTCACAGCTATTCAGATTTTCTCCTTGGCAGAGTCTCCTCTTGATCCAGAAGTGTTCTCAAAGTCTGGGGTTTTGGGTCCAATCCTTATACTCATTTCTGCCTTTTAAGTAGGCAGCTTCAAAGGAAAGTTTTTGTGGTGCACAAGACCCTGCCTTTCCTGCCCTGGTCGGAGACGCACTCTATGGGTTTGGAGACTGTACTGTGTAAGGACAGGCACAGCCCTATTCAGGTGCCAGCTCCTCCCACCGCTCTAGACCAGGAAGACCTGTCAGGATATGCAGGACACACCTCAGCTCCCTTTGTGTGATTGTCTAGAGTGAATTCATAACCAGCCCAACTGTCATCCTGACCCAGACATGTATTCCACAGCCAGTTAAAGACACAAAATGGTTAAGCAAGTAAATGTCCACTTTTTAAAAGTGGCATTTTCAAACACACATGTTAAAAACCACCTTCACCTTCACTAAAAAAAATTATATTTAAATTGTGAGTTCAGAGACCCAAAACTCCTCCATATCGCTATTTGTTCCCAATAGGAAATTACACTTGGAAGGTATTTCAAGGAACTCCCCATGTTAATCTATGGGAGGGATAGGCTTTGCAATAGTGAAAAAGAAATTTGGAAGTATTTCACTGACAGGACATGTAAAACACACCAGTACATGTCCTACCTTTGGAATACATTGCACCCTGCGAATGGGGCTACATTGGGCCTACCTTAGGGGTGCCTTACATGTACTAGAAGGGAAGATTTGGGTCTGACAAGTAGGTGCACTTTTCCAGGTTGATAATGCAGTTTAAAACTGCACACACAGACATTTTAGTAGCAGGTCTGAGACATGGTTACAGGGCTACTCATGTGGGTGGCACAATCAGTGCTGCAGGCCCACTAGTAGCATTTGATTTACAGGCCCTAGGGACTTACTAGTAAATAAAATGTGCTAATTATGGATAATCAATCATAATCAGAATTAACACAGGAAGCACTTGCACTTTAGCCCTGATTAGCAGTGGTAAAGTGCCAGGTATACCAAAACCAGCAAAAGGGATATCCAGCACACAGTCAAAAATACAGGAGGCAGAGGGAAAAAGACAGGGGGAAACCACGGCAAGGATGCCAGGTCTAACAGTAAGCAACTCTGAACATGATGAAATCAGGGTGTATGTCAATGATCATAATCCACCCAGTAGAACAGGGCCCATTCTCTCAGAGTAGGAACACAATGGATATGAGAACAATGCAGAGATACTGCCATTTGCAATGGAAATACACTGCAATTTCACATCAATATCTATGTCTAACAGGTGTATTATGCATCACTGTTGAACTGAAAGTGCTATATCTGAAACCTTGAATGCCAACCTCATTACTCATGTCAACATATAACAGAGAACACCATTCCCATGTCTCTATCTCATTGCAGAGGATAAAACCATACCTCCTTGTCAGCAGAATGTCCTGGACTTCAACGATGATGAGCACGTTGAGCTGCAAACCATAAACCCAGGCACCCTCCAGCAAACCCTTAGTGCCATACAGACACAGTCTCTGGTCGCGGGGTGGCTTGCCAGTATTGCGGGGTCTCCAGATGATCCACCTAACATCCAAAAGACACTACCTGCCACACCACTCAGGGCCCTGGACTCCCTGGACAAACAAATAATATTTCAACAGACTGCTGTAGTAGTCCAGCAGCATCTGGCAGATCAAGTGCATATGAGGATGGAGACCATTGCAGTCACCTTAGAGGCAACACATAGGCACCTCAGGCCAAATAAGTATACTTAGACAAAGGCATCCATGCCATGTAAGAACCTGGGCTATATCAACATGTTTAAAAAGACAGTGGTTCTTATCTGTAATATACTTGGATATTTGATGTAATCTAGCACAATGGCAGAGAATAGCTCAGCAGCAGATCATACAGACAGAAAGAAAGCTTTCACACTCATATACAGAGGATGATTACACACACGGATAAAAAGATTTTTTAAACAAATTTATTTGTGCTAAGTGCATATGAAAAGTTATACAACTCCCCAAAGACACAGCTACTTGTGTGGGGTATTCATCAAAAGTTGTACAATGTCTCAGACAGATGGAACCTGTATATATTAGAATACATATGTACGCATCATGACAGGTTTCCAAACAACAACTACACATGACTAAAAATAAATAATGTCCCTTGTATGCCATAATGCACCACAGCAATATCATTGCGTTCATTAAGGCCTACTCGACTTTTTATAACAGTGACAGTCCAAATTGGGACACCACTGCCGCCATCAGAGGCACCTACTCTCCGCTCTGTGGTCTCCAGCAGTCCCTGACGGACATAACTTGTATTATGAGGCAGAGTCATGAGCAAATGCCCTGCCATGGTGTCACATGGGAGGTTGCTAACCAGCTGGGTGCAATAGGAAACTTCTTGGAGTCCATGGAGCAGAAGCAGGATTCCTTCACTGCCACCATGGGTGCCTACCACTGTTATGTTGCTGCTGTATTGCAAGACCAACAGTACAAGGGAAAAGGAAGAAAGGGTCCCTGTGGCTCATTCAGGCGGTTATGGTTTCTGCACAGCCTGTTTGATTTGTTTCAGCAGCATGAGCATATTGTCCATTTTGTGTTCTAACCCTGACACTCTGAATTTAAATTTTGATATTTCCTTCCTCATGACCTGCTCAAAAGTGGTAGTGAGTCTTGGTGATGTAATGTGGTGAACATGTTGTTGGGTGTGATTTCTAGTTGGGGTGCTTGGGACCAGTCCTGCAGACCCGCCCTGGTCTGCTACTCCAGCCTTGCTTTTGGTAGGCCTTTCAACTGTCAGTGCTCCCTTTGGGAGAATGTGCCTCATTTCCCTGATGCCTTCTCCTGATCAAACTTTTTGCCCATAGCACAATGGGCCTTGTTGACTTGGCGGATGTGGTGGTACCTCTCCTTCTGGATCAAGTGCTGCCTTTTCTGTTTCGGGTCATGTTGTCTGTTGATTCAGAATGAAAAATTGTCATACAAAGGGTAACTAGGAAATTGGACAATAACTATGTGCCTTAATTCTTCAAACATCGTATGTTGCACTTTCTATATCCCAATCATATCCTGAAGGTCAAAGTGAGCATACATCTACCTAATATATATCATCTCCTAATTTACCATGATAAAAAATACCAAGGCTAAGGCCAAGCAAATGTTACTTAATATAAATGCACCATATTGGCACACCTAGGTATGACTATGTCAGTATTGAGAGGTACCATGCAGTCTTGGAACCATGATGTGGTACACATTTCATGTTTCACTGATCATCAGTGTCCCTTCTGCATCGTGCAATTGCATTGATTGCATTGGCATTTTCCAACGTAAGAGGAGAAATGTCTGCAAATTACATGTATTGTGTCACAGCAGTGGGTGCCTGATATGGCAAAGACACATACTTGGACACATTGCTATCTAGACTTAACATGTGCCAGGTATTAGATGCAAGAATGCAGGGTGGATAGCTCACTCACAATACGCAGAAATGTATGAAACATCATCTATATGAACTCCTGTAAGTCTATAGTGGACAGTGCCAGGACTCTTTACCTACTCACAATGTAGCTGCATGTGCCCCACTACACAACCTAGTGTGTGTCCCTACACGTCAGATATCAGTGTCACCTTGCTAGACCCCAGCACTCAGCATAACCATCTGATGGGTGTGTGCATCTGTCCTGGCTCAGTATGTTCGAGCGCTAGAATAAGAGCTTTAAGTTCAGCCAACTGGGCTGTGCAGTCCCCTAAGGACTGCATGTAGGTATTGTGTGGGTGGAAGACCCCATCTTCCATCACTCCGCTCACGGCTGCGCAAGCTGCGGAGTATTAATGTTTAGTACCTACAGCCGTTTATGCTGAACAATCAGTATATATGACAGTATGGTATCTGTCCAGGGGCAAGATATTTAGATGAGCGGGGTACTCTTGTTCATACTGGAGAAACTCTTGTGTCTGAAGTTTAGGATAAAAAATGTAATCAACATCAGTGGCGGTCAGAGAAGTTGCCCATTGAATCCAACGTGGATGTAATGCTTTAGCGTTGGGAACGCTTGCTTTGGTGACAGCCTCTAAGGCCGGCACCGGGAGACAACAATAATACGTTTCCCCTGGGCAAGTAGCCGCTCTTTTATGACAGCCATCTGAAATGCCGTCAGAATTGTTTCTGTAGGTGCAAAACGCTGTTCTGCATTGGAGTATAAATGTGATTTATATGCTATGGGTACTGTGTCACCCTCGTTGAAGGTGACATAAGTAAATCCAATGGCACCAGCAATTATTCTGATGACCAAGTTTGTTTTATTGTCACGTATGTGCAAGGGTTTAGCTTCAAGCAGGTCCTATTGCATCTCCCTAAGGATGCGGATGTGTTCAACCATCCAGTGTCTGCCAGAAAAATTCGGCTGACCAAGCCATAAAGTGGCTTGATATGTTGTGCATAATCTGGAATGTACGTTGTGCCAAAATTAAAGAAACGTAGTAATGACTGTAGTTTCTTAAGTGTTAGGAGGGTGCAGTTGAGCACATTTTTCTGGAAAGTGCGGGGCCAGGCTCTTTCCCTCATTTGATAGCTCATATCCCAGGAATAATACGCTGAGAAAGGCGATCTTGCTTTTCTTAAAATTGAATTTGTAACCCAGGTCTGCAAATCCCAAAATGATCTGATCGACCCTTGCAAGATGAATGTCGAGGACGTCGTCTGTGAGATATATATGATCCACGTAGGATAATGCCTCTGAATCAATATCATGTAATATTGATGTTACACGGGCTGAAAATAGCCCCAGGCTAAGCGTTTCTGAGAGCCAAATGAGAATGCACTCAGGTCCCGACTTTCATGTGCTAAATTCTGGCAGAAAAAGCCATTAGATATGTCTAGTGTTGTTTTATATTTTTTACGCACTATATTGTTTATTAGTGCTGTGCGAATTTTGTATAACATATGTGCGTGTACGACTATTTAAATGTCTACATAAAATGACTATTCTATATGAATGGTCCGGCTTTGCAACAGGGAATAATGGATTATTCATTGCAGATGTACAGGGCTCAATCACTCCCTGGTACTCAAGCTGGGTGAGGATTTCCCTCACTGGAGCTTTCGCTTCATGTTTGACAGGATATTGTGGCTGCGGTTGGGGTGTAGACCTAACGGGAATAACATGACAAGGAGACTCCTTGCCCCAACCTACATGATTGCGATATAACGCAGGTGCCTGCGCTAAAGCCCATTCAGCAGCATAGGCCTCTTTTTCTGCTTCCGGAACAAGATCAGAGAAAGAAGGCAAAATGACATCTTCCCCAAACGGGAGCTTACAGAAGTGTTCAGGTGGCCAGTCTCTTTCGGCCAATAGGATATCACTAGTAAGTTCATCCCAAAATATCACACTAATAGTGCGCTCCACGTCTCCCTCTATCTCAATTTTTAAATCCTAAACCCTATCGGGGAGAACGCGGCCGTCCGCTATTTCAACTGCAACGAAATCGCTAGTTGCTGTCGCATCCAGATGATCTTTCAGACTCTGGCGACATATTGTGACCTCTGCTGCGCTGTATAACAGAGTCACTGCTTTGCATTTCTCTTCCGATCACGTGGGGGAGGCCGAGAGAGGCTTCAAAGGGCAGGAAAGTTATTTCCTTCCCTTTGAAGTCTCTCTCTGCGTTTTGGCAGCTGGATTGAAAGCAATCCGGCTGTCAAAACGCCCACTAGACACCAGGGATGTTTTTTCAAAAAGGAAACCTCATGAGGGAGCGACCCCTTAGACAAGGGTCGCTCCCCTGGAGGGGCAAATTGTATTTAGGCCATTTCTGCCCGCTTTGGGGGCAGATCAGCAGATTTTAGGTCAATCTGCCCCCAAGGGGGGCAGAAACCATTAGGCACCAGGGATCTTTTTTTTTGCGCCGTCACGCAAGGGGAGCGACCCCGTAGGCAAGGGTCGCGCCCCGGGGGGAAATTTATTTTAGGGCATATCTGTCCCCATGGGGGGCAGAAACCTCTAGGCGCCAGGGCTAAAAAAAAAAAATCTTTTTTTTTTTGTTTTTTTGTTTTTTTTAGAGATGGGGAGCGACCCCTTAGGCAAGGGTCGCTCCCCTGGAGGGGCAAATTGTATTTAGGCCATTTCTGCCCGCTTTGGGGGCAGATCGGCTGATTTTAGGTCAATCTGCCCCCAAGGGGGGCAGAAACCATTAGGCACCAGGTATCTTTTTTTTGCGCCGTCACGCAAGGGGAGCGACCCCGTAGGCAAGGGTCGCTCCCCGGGGGGGTGGGGGGCAAATTTATTTTAGGCCATTTCTGCCCCCCCTGGGGGAAGATCGGCTTATTGTTATTAGGCCGATCTGTCCCCAGGGGGGCAGAAACCTCTAGGCGCCAGGGCAAAATTTGTTTTTTGTTTATTTGTTTTTTTAGAGATGGGGAGCGACCCCTTAGGCAAGGGTCGCTCCCCTGGAGGGGCACATTTTATTTAGGCCATTTCTGCCCACTTTGGGGGCAGATCGGCCGATTTTAGGTCAATCTGCCCCCAAGGGGGGCAGAAACCATTAGGCACCAGGGATCTTTTTTTTTGTGCCGTCACGCAAGGGGAGCGACCCCGTAGGCAAGGGTCGCGCCCCAGAGGGCAAATTTATTTTAGGGCATTTCTACCCCCCCTGGAGGCAGATCGGCCTATTGTTATTAGTCCGATCTGCCCCCATGGGGGGCAGAAACCTCTAGGCGCCAGGGCTATTTTTTTTTTTTTTCCTTTGTTTTTTTTAGAGATGGGGAGCGACCCCTTAGGCAAAGGGTCGCTCCCCTGGAGGGGCAAATTGTATTTAGGCCATTTCTGCCCGCTTTGGGGGCAGATCAGCCGATTTTAGGTCAATCTGCCCCCAAGGGGGACAGAAACCACTAGGCACCAGGGATCTTTTTTTTTGCGCCGTCACGCAAGGGGAGCGACCCCGTAGGCAAGGGTCACTCCCTGGGAGGGGTGGAGGGCGTAAATTTATTTTAGGCCATTTCTGCCCCCCCCCGGGGGGCAGATCGGCCTATTGTTATTAGGCTGATCTGCCCCCAGGGGGGCAGAAACCTCTAGGCGCCAGGGCAATTTTTTTTGTTTGTTTGTTTGTTTGTTTTTTTAGAGATGGGGAGCGACCCCTTAGGCAAGGGTCGCTCCCCTGGAGGGGCAAATTGTATTTAGGCCATTTCTGCCCAAGGGGGGGCAGAAACCACTAGGCACCAGGGATCTTTTTTTTTTGCACCGTCATGCGGGGAGCGACCACGTAGGCAAGGGTCGCTCCCAGGGGGGGGGGTGGGGGGGCAAATTTATTATAGGCCATTTCTGCCCCCCCTGGGGGCAGATCGGCCTATTGTTATTAGGCGATCTGCCCCCGGGGGCAGAAACCTCTAGGTGCCAGGGCAAATTTTTTTTGTGTGTTTTTGTTTGTTTGTTTTTTTAGAGATGGGGAGTGACCCCTTAGGCAAGGGTCGCTCCCCTGGAGGGGCAAATTGTATTTAGACCATTTCTGCCCCCCTTGGGGGCAAATCGGCTGATTTTAGAAATCACTAGGCACCGGGGATCTTTTTTTTTGTGCCGTCACGCAAGGGGAGCGAC
Organism: Pleurodeles waltl; assembly: GCF_031143425.1. Classification (NCBI taxonomy): domain Eukaryota; kingdom Metazoa; phylum Chordata; class Amphibia; order Caudata; family Salamandridae; genus Pleurodeles; species Pleurodeles waltl. The sequence continues at coordinate 922,687,399 of NC_090447.1, forward strand.
CCCGTAGGCAAGGGTCGCTCCCCAGGGGGGTTTGGGGGGGGAAATTTATTTTAGGCCATTTCTGCCCCCCCCCCTGGGGCCAGCTGAGCTAGAGGCCAAAATCCACAGGTAGCAAAAAACACCTCTGTTTTCTGTGAAAAAATGTGATGTGTCCACGTTGTGTTTTGGGCCATTTCCTTTTGTGGGCGCTAGGCCCACCCACACAAGTGAGGTACCATTTTTATCGGGAGACTTGGGGGAACGCTGGGTGGAAGGACATTTGTGGCTCTTCTCAGATTCCAGAACTTTCTGTCACCGAAATGAGAGGAAAAAGTGTTTTTTTGGCCAAATTTTGAGGTTTGCAAATGATTCTGGGTAACAGAACCTGGTCAGAGCCCCCCAAGTCACCCCATCTTGGATTCCCCTAGGTGTATAGTTTTCAAAAATGTGCTGGTTTGCTAGGTTTCCACAGGTGCCGGCTGAGCTAGAGGCCAAAATCCACAGGTAGGCACTGTTTTCTGTGAAAAACTGTGATGTGTCCACGTTGTGTTTTGGGCCATTTCCTTTCGTGGGCGCTAGGCCTACCCACACAAGTGAGGTACCATTTATATTGGGAGACTTGGGGGAATGCGGGTTGGAAGGAAATTTGTGGCTCCTCTCAGATTCCAGAACTTTCTGTCACCGAAATGTGAGGAAAATGTGTTATTTTTGCCAAATTTTGAGGTTTGCAAAGGATTCTGGGTAACAGAACCTGGTCAGCGCCCCGCAAGTCACCCCATCTTGGATTCCCAAAGGTCTCTTGTTTTTAAAAATGCACAGGTTTGGTAGGATTCCCGAGGTGCCGGCTGAGCTAGAGGCCAAAATCTACAGGTAGGCACTTTGCAAAAAACACCTCTGTTTTCTTTAAAAAAAATTGATGTCTCCACGTTGTGTTTTGGGGCATTTCCTGTCACGGGCGCTAGGCCTACCCACACAAGTGAGGTATCATTTTTATCGGGAGACTTGGGGGAAGGCTGGGTGGAAGGGAATTTGTGGCTCCTCTCTGATTCCAGAACTTTCTGTCACCGAAATGTGAGGAAAACGTGTTTTTTTAGCCAAATTTTGAGGTTTGCAAAGGATTCTGGGTAACAGAACCTGGTCAGAGCCCCACAAGTCACCCCATCTTGGATTTCCAAAGGTCTCTTGTTTTAAAAAATGCACAGGTTTGTTAGGTTTCCCTAGGTGCCGGCTGAACTAGAGGCCAAAATCTACAGGTAGGCACTTTGCAAAAAACACCTCTGTTTTCTGTGAAAATATGGGATGTGTCCACGTTGTGTTTTGGGGCATTACCTGTCGCGGGCACTAGGCCTACCCACACAAGGGAGGTAGCATTTTTATCGGGAGACTTGGGGGAACGCTGGGTGGAAGGAAATTTGTGGCTCCTCTCAGATTCCAGAACTTTCTGTCACCGAAATGTGAGGAAAATGTGTTTTTTTTGGCCAAATTTTGAGGTTTGCAAAGGATTCTGGGTAACAGAACCTGTTCAGAGCCCCACAAGTCACCCCATCTTAGATTTCCTAGGTGTCTAGTTTTCAAAAATGTGCTAGTTTGGTAGGTTTCCACAGGTGCCGGCTGAACTAGAGGCCAAAATCCACAGGTAGGCACTGTTTTCTGTGAAAAAATGTGATGTGTCCACGTTGTGTTTTGGGCCATTTCCTTTCGTGGGTGCTAGGCCTACCCACACAAGTGAGGTACCATTTTTATCGGGAGACTTGGAGGAACGCTGATTGGAAGGAAATTTGTGGCTCCTCTCAGATTCCAGAACTTTCTGTCACCGAAATGTGAGGAAAATGTTTTTTTTAGCGAAATTTTGAGGTTTGCAAAGGATTCTGGGTAACAGATCCTGGTCAGAGCCCCACCAGTCACCCCATCTTGGATTCCCCTATATCTCTAGTTTTCAAAAATGCACAGGTTTGGTAGGTTTCCCTAGGCGCCGGCTGAGCTAGAGGCCAAAATCTAGAGGTAGGCACTTTGCAAAAAACACCTCTGTTTTCTGTGAAAATATGGGATGTGTCCACGTTGTGTTTTGGGGCATTACCTGTCGCGGGCGCTAGGCCTACCCACACAAGGGAGGTAGCATTTTTATCGGGAGACTTGGGGGAACGCTGGGTGGAAGGAAATTTGTGGCTCCTCTCAGATTCCAGAACTTTCTGTCACCGAAATGTGAGAAAAATGTTTTTTTTAGCCAAATTTTGAGGTTTGCAAAGGATTCTGGGTAAAAGATCCTGGTCAGAGCCGCACCAGTCACCCCATCTTGGATTCCCCTATGTCTCTAGTTTTCAAAAATGCACAGGTTTGGTAGGTTTCCCTAGGTGCCGGCTGAGCTAGAGGCCAAAATCTAGAGGTAGGCACTTTGCAAAAAACACCTCTGTTTTCTGTGAAAATTTGGGATGTGTCCACGTTGTGTTTTGGGGCATTACCTGTCGTGGGCGCTAGGCCTACCCACTCAAGGGAGGTAGCATTTTTATCGGGAGACTTGGGGGAACGCTGGGTGGAAGGAAATTTGTGGCTCCTCTCAGATTCCAGAACTTTCTGTCACCGAAATGTGAGGAAAATGTGTTTTTTTTGGCCAAATTTTGAGGTTTGCAAAGGATTCTGGGTAACAGAACCTGGTCAGAGCCCCACAAGTCACCCCATCTTAGATTTCCCTAGGTGTCTAGTTTTCAAAAATGTGCTGGTTTGCTAGGTTTCCACAGGTGCCGGCTGAGCTAGAGGCCAAAATCCACAGGTAGGCACTGTTTTCTGTGAAAAAATTTGATGTGTCCACGTTGTATTTTGGGCCATTTCCTTTCGTGGGTGCTAGGCCTACCCACACAAGTGAGGTACCATTTTTATCGGGAGACATGGGGGAACGCTGGGTGGAAGGAAATTTGTGGCTCCTCTTAGATTCCAGAACTTTCTGTCACCGAAATGTGAGGAAAATGTGTTTTTTTTTGCCAAATTTTGAGGTTTGCAAAGGATTCTGGGTAACAGAACCTGTTCAGAGCCCCACAAGTCACCCCATCTTAGATTTCCTAGGTGTCTAGTTTTAAAAAATGTGCTGGTTTGGTAGGTTTCCACAGGTGCCGGCTGAGCTAGAGGCCAAAATCCACAGGTAGGCACTGTTTTCTGTGAAAAAATGTGATGTGTCCACGTTGTGTTTTGGGCCATTTCCTTTTGTGGGTGCTAGGCCTACCCACACAAGTGAGGTACCATTTTTATCGGGAGACTTGGAGGAACGCTGATTGGAAGGAAATTTGTGGCTCCTCTCAGATTCCAGAACTTTCTGTCACCGAAATGTGAGGAAAATGTTTTTTTTAGCCAAATTTTTAGGTTTGCAAAGGATTCTGGGTAACAGATCCTGGTCAGAGCCCCACCAGTCACCCCATCTTGGATTCCCCTATATCTCTAGTTTTCAAAAATGCACAGGTTTGGTAGGTTTCCCTAGGCGCCGGCTAAGCTAGAGGCCAAAATCTAGAGGTAGGCACTTTGCAAAAAACACCTCTGTTTTCTGTGAAAATATGGGATGTGTCCACGTTGTGTTTTGGGGCATTACCTGTCGCGGGCGCTAGGCCTACCCACACAAGGGAGGCAGCATTTTTATCGGGAGACTTGGGGGAACGCTGGGTGGAAGGAAATTTGTGGCTCCTCTCAGATTCCAGAACTTTCTGTCACCGAAATGTGAGAAAAATTGTTTTTTTAGCCAAATTTTGAGGTTTGCAAAGGATTCTGGGTAACAGATCCTGGTCAGAGCCGCACCAGTCACCCCATCTTGGATTCCCCTATGTCTCTAGTTTTCAAAAATGCACAGGTTTGGTAGGTTTCCCTAGGTGCCGGCTGAGCTAGAGGCCAAAATCTAGAGGTAGGCACTTTGCAAAAAACACCTCTGTTTTCTGTGAAAATTTGGGATGTGTCCACGTTGTGTTTTGGGGCATTACCTGTCGTGGGCGCTAGGCCTACCCACACAAGGGAGGTAGCATTTTTATCGGGAGACTTGGGGGAACGCTGGGTGGAAGGAAATTTGTGGCTCCTCTCAGATTCCAGAACTTTCTGTCACCGAAATGTGAGGAAAATGTGTTTTTTTTGGCCAAATTTTGAGGTTTGCAAAGGATTCTGGGTAACAGAACCTGGTCAGAGCCCCACAAGTCACCCCATCATAGATTTCCCTAGGTGTCTAGTTTTCAAAAATGTGCTGGATTGCTAGGTTTCCACAGGTGCCGGCTGAGCTAGAGGCCAAAATCCACAGGTAGGCACTGTTTTCTGTGAAAAAATGTGATGTGTCCACGTTGTATTTTGGGCCATTTCCTTTCGTGGGTGCTAGGCCTACCCACACAAGTGAGGTACCATTTTTATCGGGAGACATGGGGGAACGCTGGGTGGAAGGAAATTTGTGGCTCCTCTTAGATTCCAGAACTTTCTGTCACCGAAATGTGAGGAAAATGTTTTTTTTTGTGCCAAATTTTGAGGTTCGCAAAGGATTCTGGGTAACAGAACCTGGTCAGAGCCCCACAAGTCATCCCATCTTGGATTCCCCTAGGTCTCTAGTTTTAAAAAATGCACAGGTTTGGTAGGTTTCCCTAGGTGCCGGCTGAGCTAGAGGCCAAAATCTACAGGTAGGCACTTTGCAAAAAACACCTCTGTTTTCTGTCAAAAAATGGGATGTGTCCACGTTGTGCTTTGGGGCATATCCTGTTGCGAGCGCTAGGCCTACCCACACAAGGGAGGTAGCATTTTTATCGGGAGACTTGGGGGAACGCTGGGTGGAAGGAAATTTGTGGCTCCTCTCAGATTCCAGAACTTTCTGTCACCGAAATGTGAGAAAAATGTTTTTTTTAGCCAAATTTTGAGGTTTGCAAAGGATTCTGGGTAACAGATCCTGGTCAGAGCCGCACCAGTCACCCCATCTTGGATTCCCCTATGTCTCTAGTTTTCAAAAATGCACAGGTTTGGTAGGTTTCCCTAGGTGCCGGCTGAGCTAGAGGCCAAAATCTAGAGGTAGGCACTTTGCAAAAAACACCTCTGTTTTCTGTGAAAATTTGGGATGTGTCCAGGTTGTGTTTTGGGGCATTACCTGTCGTGGGCGCTAGGCCTACCCACACAAGGGAGGTAGCATTTTTATCGGGAGACTTGGGGGAACGCTGGGTGGAAGGAAATTTGTGGCTCCTCTCAGATTCCAGAACTTTCTGTCACCGAAATGTGAGGAAAATGTGTTTTTTTTGGCCAAATTTTGAGGTTTGCAAAGGATTCTGGGTAACAGAACCTGGTCAAAGCCCCACAAGTCACCCCATCTTAGATTTCCCTAGGTGTCTAGTTTTCAAAAATGTGCTGGTTTGCTAGGTTTCCACAGGTGCCGGCTAAGCTAGAGGCCAAAATCCACAGGTAGGCACTGTTTTCTGTGAAAAAATGTGATGTGTCCACGTTGTATTTTGGGCCATTTCCTTTCGTGGGTGCTAGGCCTACCCACACAAGTGAGGTACCATTTTTATCGGGAGACATGGGGGAACGCTGGGTGGAAGGAAATTTGTGGCTCCTCTTAGATTCAAGAACTTTCTGTCACCGAAATGTGAGGAAAATGTGTTTTCTTTTGCCAAATTTTGAGGTTTGCAAAGGATTCTGGGTAACAGAACCTGTTCAGAGCCCCACAAGTCACCCCATCTTAGATTTCCTAGGTGTCTAGTTTTCAAAAATGTGCTGGTTTGGTAGGTTTCCACAGGTGCCGGCTGAGCTAGAGGCCAAAATCCACAGGTAGGCACTGTTTTCTGTGAAAAAATGTGATGTGTCCACGTTGTGTTTTGGGCCATTTCCTTTTGTGGGTGCTAGGCCTACCCACACAAGTGAGGTACCATTTTTATCGGGAGACTTGGAGGAACGCTGATTGGAAGGAAATTTGTGGCTCCTCTCAGATTCCAGAACTTTCTGTCACCGAAATGTGAGGAAAATGTTTTTTTTAGCCAAATTTTGAGGTTTGCAAAGGATTCTGGGTAACAGATCCTGGTCAGAGCCCCACCAGTCACCCCATCTTGGATTCCCCTATATCTCTAGTTTTCAAAAATGCACAGGTTTGGTAGGTTTCCCTAGGAGCCGGCTAAGCTAGAGGCCAAAATCTAGAGGTAGGCACTTTGCAAAAAACACCTCTGTTTTCTGTGAAAATATGGGATGTGTCCACGTTGTGTTTTGGGGCATTACCTGTCGCGGGCGCTAGGCCTACCCACACAAGGGAGGTAGCATTTTTATCGGGAGACTTGGGGGAACGCTGGGTGGAAGGAAATTTGTGGCTCCTCTCAGATTCCAGAACTTTCTGTCACCGAAATGTGAGAAAAATTGTTTTTTTAGCCAAATTTTGAGGTTTGCAAAGGATTCTGGGTAACAGATCCTGGTCAGAGCCGCACCAGTCACCCCATCTTGGATTCCCCTATGTCTCTAGTTTTCAAAAATGCACAGGTTTGGTAGGTTTCCCTAGGTGCCGGCTGAGCTAGAGGCCAAAATCTAGAGGTAGGCACTTTGCAAAAAACACCTCTGTTTTCTGTGAAAATTTGGGATGTGTCCACGTTGTGTTTTGGGGCATTACCTGTCGTGGGCGCTAGGCCTACCCACACAAGGGAGGTAGCATTTTTATCGGGAGACTTGGGGGAACGCTGGGTGGAAGGAAATTTGTGGCTCCTCTCAGATTCCAGAACTTTCTGTCACCGAAATGTGAGGAAAATGTGTTTTTTTTGGCCAAATTTTGAGGTTTGCAAAGGATTCTGGGTAACAGAACCTGGTCAGAGCCCCACAAGTCACCCCATCATAGATTTCCCTAGGTGTCTAGTTTTCAAAAATGTGCTGGATTGCTAGGTTTCCACAGGTGCCGGCTGAGCTAGAGGCCAAAATCCACAGGTAGGCACTGTTTTCTGTGAAAAAATGTGATGTGTCCACGTTGTATTTTGGGCCATTTCCTTTCGTGGGTGCTAGGCCTACCCACACAAGTGAGGTACCATTTTTATCGGGAGACATGGGGGAACGCTGGGTGGAAGGAAATTTGTGGCTCCTCTTAGATTCCAGAACTTTCTGTCACCGAAATGTGAGGAAAATGTTTTTTTTTGTGCCAAATTTTGAGGTTCGCAAAGGATTCTGGGTAACAGAACCTGGTCAGAGCCCCACAAGTCATCCCATCTTGGATTCCCCTAGGTCTCTAGTTTTAAAAAATGCACAGGTTTGGTAGGTTTCCCTAGGTGCCGGCTGAGCTAGAGGCCAAAATCTACAGGTAGGCACTTTGCAAAAAACACCTCTGTTTTCTGTCAAAAAATGGGATGTGTCCACGTTGTGCTTTGGGGCATATCCTGTTGCGAGCGCTAGGCCTACCCACACAAGGGAGGTAGCATTTTTATCGGGAGACTTGGGGGAACGCTGGGTGGAAGGAAATTTGTGGCTCCTCTCAGATTCCAGAACTTTCTGTCACCGAAATGTGAGAAAAATGTTTTTTTTAGCCAAATTTTGAGGTTTGCAAAGGATTCTGGGTAACAGATCCTGGTCAGAGCCGCACCAGTCACCCCATCTTGGATTCCCCTATGTCTCTAGTTTTCAAAAATGCACAGGTTTGGTAGGTTTCCCTAGGTGCCGGCTGAGCTAGAGGCCAAAATCTAGAGGTAGGCACTTTGCAAAAAACACCTCTGTTTTCTGTGAAAATTTGGGATGTGTCCAGGTTGTGTTTTGGGGCATTACCTGTCGTGGGCGCTAGGCCTACCCACACAAGGGAGGTAGCATTTTTATCGGGAGACTTGGGGGAACGCTGGGTGGAAGGAAATTTGTGGCTCCTCTCAGATTCCAGAACTTTCTGTCACCGAAATGTGAGGAAAATGTGTTTTTTTTGGCCAAATTTTGAGGTTTGCAAAGGATTCTGGGTAACAGAACCTGGTCAAAGCCCCACAAGTCACCCCATCTTAGATTTCCCTAGGTGTCTAGTTTTCAAAAATGTGCTGGTTTGCTAGGTTTCCACAGGTGCCGGCTAAGCTAGAGGCCAAAATCCACAGGTAGGCACTGTTTTCTGTGAAAAAATGTGATGTGTCCACGTTGTATTTTGGGCCATTTCCTTTCGTGGGTGCTAGGCCTACCCACACAAGTGAGGTACCATTTTTATCGGGAGACATGGGGGAACGCTGGGTGGAAGGAAATTTGTGGCTCCTCTTAGATTCAAGAACTTTCTGTCACCGAAATGTGAGGAAAATGTGTTTTCTTTTGCCAAATTTTGAGGTTTGCAAAGGATTCTGGGTAACAGAACCTGTTCAGAGCCCCACAAGTCACCCCATCTTAGATTTCCTAGGTGTCTAGTTTTCAAAAATGTGCTGGTTTGGTAGGTTTCCACAGGTGCCGGCTGAGCTAGAGGCCAAAATCCACAGGTAGGCACTGTTTTCTGTGAAAAAATGTGATGTGTCCACGTTGTGTTTTGGGCCATTTCCTTTTGTGGGTGCTAGGCCTACCCACACAAGTGAGGTACCATTTTTATCGGGAGACTTGGAGGAACGCTGATTGGAAGGAAATTTGTGGCTCCTCTCAGATTCCAGAACTTTCTGTCACCGAAATGTGAGGAAAATGTTTTTTTTAGCCAAATTTTGAGGTTTGCAAAGGATTCTGGGTAACAGATCCTGGTCAGAGCCCCACCAGTCACCCCATCTTGGATTCCCCTATATCTCTAGTTTTCAAAAATGCACAGGTTTGGTAGGTTTCCCTAGGAGCCGGCTAAGCTAGAGGCCAAAATCTAGAGGTAGGCACTTTGCAAAAAACACCTCTGTTTTCTGTGAAAATATGGGATGTGTCCACGTTGTGTTTTGGGGCATTACCTGTCGCGGGCGCTAGGCCTACCCACACAAGGGAGGTAGCATTTTTATCGGGAGACTTGGGGGAACGCTGGGTGGAAGGAAATTTGTGGCTCCTCTCAGATTCCAGAACTTTCTGTCACCGAAATGTGAGAAAAATGGTTTTTTTAGCCAAATTTTGAGGTTTGCAAAGGATTCTGGGTAACAGATCCTGGTCAGAGCCGCACCAGTCACCCCATCTTGGATTCCCCTATGTCTCTAGTTTTCAAAAATGCACAGGTTTGGTAGGTTTCCCTAGGTGCCGGCTGATCTAGAGGCCAAAATCTAGAGGTAGGCACTTTGCAAAAAACACCTCTGTTTTCTGTGAAAATTTGGGATGTGTCCACGTTGTGTTTTGGGGCATTACCTGTCGTGGGCGCTAGGCCTACCCACACAAGGGAGGTAGCATTTTTATTGGGAGACTTGGGGGAACGCTGGGTGGAAGGAAATTTGTGGCTCCTCTCAGATTCCAGAACTTTCTGTCACCGAAATGTGAGGAAAATGTGTTTTTTTTGGCCAAATGTTGAGGTTTGCAAAGGATTCTGGGTAACAGAACCTGGTCAGAGCCCCACAAGTCACCCCATCTTAGATTTCCCTAGGTGTCTAGTTTTCAAAAATGTGCTGGTTTGCTAGGTTTCCACAGGTGCCGGCTGAGCTAGAGGCCAAAATCCACAGGTAGGCACTGTTTTCTGTGAAAAAATGTGATGTGTCCACGTTGTATTTTGGGCCATTTCCTTTCGTGGGTGCTAGGCCTACCCACACAAGTGAGGTACCATTTTTATCGGGAGACATGGGGGAACGCTGGGTGGAAGGACATTTGTGGCTCCTCTTAGATTCCAGAACTTTCTGTCACCGAAATGTGAGGAAAATGTTTTTTTTTGTGCCAAATTTTGAGGTTCGCAAAGGATTCTGGGTAACAGAACCTGGTCAGAGCCCCACAAGTCATCCCATCTTGGATTCCCCTAGGTCTCTAGTTTTAAAAAATGCACAGGTTTGGTAGGTTTCCCTAGGTGCCGGCTGAGCTAGAGGCCAAAATCTACAGGTAGGCACTTTGCAAAAAACACCTCTGTTTTCTGTCAAAAAATGGGATGTGTCCACGTTGTCCTTTGGGGCATATCCTGTTGCGGGCGCTAGGCCTACCCACACAAGGGAGGTAGCATTTTTATCGGGAGACTTGGGGGAACGCTGGGTGGAAGGAAATTTGTGGCTCCTCTCAGATTCCAGAACTTTCTGTCACCGAAATGTGAGAAAAATGGTTTTTTTAGCCACATTTTGAGGTTTGCAAAGGATTCTGGGTAACAGATCCTGGTCAGAGCCGCACCAGTCACCCCATCTTGGATTCCCCTATGTCTCTAGTTTTCAAAAATGCACAGGTTTGGTAGGTTTCCCTAGGTGCCGGCTGAGCTAGAGGCCAAAATCTAGAGGTAGGCACTTTGCAAAAAACACCTCTGTTTTCTGTGAAAATTTGGGATGTGTCCAGGTTGTGTTTTGGGGCATTACCTGTCGTGGGCGCTAGGCCTACCCACACAAGGGAGGTAGCATTTTTATCGGGAGACTTGGGGGAACGCTGGGTGGAAGGAAATTTGTGGCTCCTCTCAGATTCCAGAACTTTCTGTCACCGAAATGTGAGGAAAATGTGTTTTTTTTGGCCACATTTTGAGGTTTGCAAAGGATTCTGGGTAACAGAACCTGGTCAAAGCCCCACAAGTCACCCCATCTTAGATTTCCCTAGGTGTCTAGTTTTCAAAAATGTGCTGGTTTGCTAGGTTTCCACAGGTGCCGGCTGAGCTAGAGGCCAAAATCCACAGGTAGGCACTGTTTTCTGTGAAAAAATGTGATGTGTCCACGTTGTATTTTGGGCCATTTCCTTTCGTGGGTGCTAGGCCTACCCACACAAGTGAGGTACCATTTTTATCGGGAGACATGGGGGAACGCTTGGTGGAAGGACATTTGTGGCTCCTCTTAGATTCAAGAACTTTCTGTCACCGAAATGTGAGGAAAATGTGTTTTTTTTTGCCAAATTTTGAGGTTTGCAAAGCATTCTGGGTAACAGAACCTGTTCAGAGCCCAACAAGTCACCCCATCTTAGATTTCCTAGGTGTCTAGTTTTCAAAAATGTGGTCGTTTGGTAGGTTTCCCTAGGTGCCGGCTTAGCTAGAGGCCAAAATCTACAGGTAGGCACTTTGCAAAAAACACCTCTGTTTTCTGTCAAAAAATGGGATGTGTCCACGTTGTGCTTTGGGGCATATCCTGTTGCGGGCGCTAGGCCTACCCACACAAGTGAGGTATCATTTTTATCGGGAGACTTGGGGGAATGCTGGGTGGAAGGAAATTTGTGGCTCCTCTCTGATTCCAGAACTTTCTGTCACCGAAATGTGAGGAAAATGTGTTTTTTAGCCACATTTTGATGTTTGCAAAGGATTCTGGGTAACAGAACCTGGTCAGAGCCCCACAAGTCATCCCATCTGGGATTCCCCTATGTCTCTAGTTTTCAAAAATGCACTGGTTTGGTAGGTTTCCCTAGGTGCCGGCTGAACTAGAGGCCAAAATCTACAGGTAGGCACTTTGCAAAAAACACCTCTGTTTTCTGTGAAAAAATGGGATGTGTCCACGTTGTGTTTTGGGGCATTACCTGTCGCGGGCGCTTGGCCTACCCACACAAGGGAGGTATAATTTTTATCTGGAGACTTGGGGGAACGCTGGGTGGAAGGAAATTTGTGGCTCCTCTCAGATTCCAGAACTTTCTGTCACCGAAATGTGAGGAAAATGTGTTTTTTAGCCACATTTTGAGGTTTGCAAAGGATTCTGGGTAACAGAACCTGGTCAGAGCCCCACAAGTCATCCCATCTGGGATTCCCCTATGTCTCTAGTTTTCAAAAATGCACTGGTTTGGTAGGTTTCCCTAGGTGCCGGCTGAACTAGAGGCCAAAATCTACAGGTAGGCACTTTGCAAAAAACACCTCTGTTTTCTGTCAAAAAATGGGATGTGTCCACGTTGCGTTTTGGGGCATTTCCTGTCCTGGGCGCTAAGCCTACCCACACACAATTGAGGTACCATTTTTATCGGGAGACTTGGGAGAACATAGAATAGCAAAACAAGTGTTATTGCCCCCTGTCGTTCTCTACATTTTTTCCTTCCAAATATAAGAGAGTGTGTAAAAAAGACGTCTATTTGAGAAATGCCCTGTAATTCACCTGCTAGTATGGGCACCCCGGAATTCAAAGATGTGCAAATAACCACTGCTCCTCAACACCTTATCTTGTGCCCATTTTGGAAATATAAAGGTTTTCTTGATAGCTATTTTTTACTCTTTATATTTCATCAAATGAATTGCTGTATACCCGGCATAGAATGAAATCCCACTGCAGGGTGAAACTCATTTACTGGCTCTGGGTACCTAGGGTTCTTGATGAACCTACAAGTCCTATATATCCCCTCAACCAGAAGAGTCCAGCAGACGTAACGGTATGTTGCTTTAAAAAATCTGACATTTCAGGAAAAAGTTACAGAGTAAAACGTAGAGAAAAACCCTTGTAGGATCTACACAAATTACCCCTTGCTGAATTCAGAGTTTTGTCTAATTTCCAGAAATGTTTCGGTTTCTGGGATCCAGCATTGGTTTCACGCCCATTTCTGTCACTGACTGGAAGGAGGCTGAAAGCACAAAAAATCGTAAAAATGGGGTATGTCCCAGTAAAATGCCACAATTGGGTTGAAAAATTGGGTTTTCTGATTCAAGTCTGCCTGTTCCTGAAAGCTGGGAAGCTGGTGATTTTAGCACTGCAAACCCTTTGTTGATGCCATTTTCAGGGAGAAAACCACAAGCCTTCTTCTGCAGCCCCTTTTTCCAATTTTTTTGAAAAAAACTACATTTTTACTGTATTTTGCCTAATTCTGGGTACCTCTAGAATCCCTAGGATGTTGGAAAAAAAGGACGCAAATTTGGCGTGGGTAGCTCATGTGAACAAAAAGTTATGAGGGCCTAAGTGCGAACTGCCCCAAATAGCCAAAAAAAGGCTTGGCACAGGAGGGGGAAAAGGCCTGGCAGCGAAGGGGTTAATGTTCTCCCTATTTCTGAGATTGTATCTCCTTTCAGAGTTCTTCCGGGTGTGGAGAATCAGCTCTCTTATTTCTCCTATCTTTGAAATCTTTTTGTTTGTCCCAGCGCTTCTTAGGGCCCTCTTGTGCCTGCTTTGTACCCTCCTTATGGGTGGTACCTTGTAACTCCAATTTCTTTGGTTTGGCTCCCAAACTATCCCGCCCTATACTAGTATAGGTATCGGAAGAAATTTTCGGTAGCTGTCTCTCTTGTTCCTGGTGTGGAGTTTCCCGGAGACGCTGGCCTATTGCCAGTTCTACCGCTTCCCCTTTAATGTTACTGAGTATTATTGAGGAAACCGCGTCAAAGTTACGCATTAATTTCATCCCCAAATCCAGGGCTGGTGCAGCCCCATGCTCATTTTGTATTTGTTTAAACATTTCCGGTAAATTGGCAAGTGTTGGGGTACCATCTGTGGTAGTATATATTGCAGCGAAGACTGTACCCCATGTGGCACAGACATCCACCGATGGAACCATTACAAAGGGCAAACACATAGTGAGCAGTCTATGTTTTTCCTGTAGTCCCGTATGGGGAAACACAGTTTTCTGGGCAATCCAGAACGGTATTATTTCCCATTCCACGGGTACTTTACCCATAATAGTATGCACTGTTTGTGGATTAATCCCAGTAGCCAATTGATAACCACCAGGTGCTGGCGGTGCTTGACGCTCTGGTGTTGTGTTCAATGTTCGCATTACGAACTGAACTAACCGTCTATATAATAATGTCACCAATTCATTATATAAATCTCACAGATCTGCTATTGGCATATTCTGTATGCCTGGGTGAGGTGTGTACGTGGCAAACATAGGCCATGTAGGTCCGTCATTACTTAAGGGAACTAGCCTCACTCTTTGTAATACATGTGGTAGGGCGCCTTCAAACCAGTTCTGGTGCTCTTGGTATGTGAGCGATATTTCATGATACTGGTATGCTCGGTACCGTAAAGGCACGTTTGCAATTTCATATGTGTGGAATATATGTGTTCTTTGGTCTGCCTCAGGAAAGGTGACTCAACAGTAAAATGTTTCTGTTTGGTATGCTTCATTAGCTTCTATTATAAGAGTAACATCCCTGCCCTCATCTGTAAGGCCATGCGTTGATAAATGTTGTGTTAGTGCATGTCTAGCATTTTCAGGAATGTCTATGGCAGCAGCCATTTTTGTTTAGAAAAGGGAACACCAAAATTGGGAGTTCAAGTCCTTTTATGAGTTCGAGCTCGAACAACCTACAGCTTAATCAGGTGTTACCTGTTCAGCTGAGGAGGATTTTCCCAAAGACCACAGACGTCTCCGTATAATGGTACTTAGGGTACCTGTTGTCTGTGAAACAGTGATAGTCGGGGTATCCGTAAATTAATGCCTAAACACCATCGTTGGTGGCACCATGTTGTAGTTTTGACTCTTGCTCCAGGCAAGACTGCTGGTTAAAGGGTGACAGTACTTTTGTTTGTAGGCAACTATGCCTGTCCTACAACAAGTCGCAACTGTTGTCCCAAGCTTACAGGCTCACTAGCAGCACCTCACCCGAAACACAATAGTAAAAGGTGATTTGTGGCAGCCTTTATGCATGGACTCAAGAATAAGACATATCAAGAAGTGTCGTGGTTAAACGGAAATTACCCCTTTCTCACAGATATATCATGTCTCATACAAACACAGGCAATGACAAAGATGCAGTAAAGTTTCTATAGTTTTTATTTAACATAACTGCAATTTGTGGTAAGTTGCATGGGCTGCAATGATTAGGATAATGCAAGGAACAGAATTGTAAAGACGAGAGTCATTATTACCATCTTGCAATGCATAGGAAAGACATACGAGATGTAATATGCCCTAATACCCTAATGTGAGAGGCCTAACCTCCTACCTAAAGGAGAGCTGGGTTTGCTAAACTCAATCTGCCAATGCCGTGTTCATGAGAGGAGCCCCCAACCCTTGTTACCTTGGAATGAGGTCTCTATCTCAGACTCCGTTGTGACACGAAGACTAGGTCAGCGTCAAGACGACATGCAGCAGCGATATCAGCGATGATGGCGATGCCCTCTGGTCGGAATCCCTCTGATTATCTGTCTAAAGTGCGATGTATTTATACAGATCTACAAGAACCCCTGACGTAGGTGTGTTCCCAAACAATAGCTAAGAGACATGCTTGGGACGGCAATTAGTATAAACAATCCCTCAAAAGTATAGAGAGGGAAAATCCCTAAATGTGAACACCTACTGTTTGTTTGTCTTTGTTGCTTGATCTTGACGCCTTAGTGCGCTGACACTGATAATGCAAAGCATAACAAGTGGCCTAACTATAAACAAGGCAGCCATCTTAGAAGAATTAAATAATTAAATGAGCTAAGATAGAGCAAGCTAAGTAGGTAAAAAGTCACTAGGTGACGGGGGCACGAGTCAGCAAGCCAGAGGCTAAGCTAACTCCTGTTATCCCATTACAACGAATTAGGATTCACTACACATCCATGGCCTATATCTCATCTGCCAAGGTATCTTGTGGTGTCAATAGCTATTGCTGTCAAAAGTGTGATCCTGTTTGAGATACATTTTGGAGACTATCATGGCCAGCACAATCTGAAGATGGTTTAGGTTTCGGCATGTCAGATGTGGAATATTGACATCTGTCCTTGTTACACAAAGGGGTTTATTCACAAGTCCCTGTGTCCCCGCAGAACCTCACTTTTTGTAAGGGTAATGTAGTACTCATGGCAGGGCCATGTTTAAAAAACTACATAATGCCAACCTGCATGACTTGTCTTGACCCTGTAAATAAGGCACATAAGGCCTCATTCATGAGTCCCTACGGGCACACTGTGCCACCGAGCGTCATTGTTTTGGATGCTCTGGTGGCACACTGTGCAGGGCCATATTTACAAGTCCTTGCAAGGCCAAAATGCATGGCTTTCCTTGTCCTCGAAATATGGATCCCTCTCACGCATAAAACTGCAGGAAAGGGGCGTCCATGGGTGTTGCGGTGGGAGTCTGATGGAATCTGATGCATTCCCAGATTTACTAGGCTGGGAATGAGTCATATTTCCGCACCACCTCAGGGGTGGCATTAACGTGGCACAGCTGGGAGAAATAACATTATTTCCCCCCATTTCTTTCTCTGCTCATGTGTGCTGCATTCTACAGCACAAATAGAAAGAGGAAAACACCATTAATGATTGCTTATGTGCAGGAAGGTGTCCCACCATGGTGCAAGGGTACATGCGTTGGTGCTAGACAGCTATTAATGTGCCATTGCAGGGGACAAGGACTGGAATTTACTGTGTCTTGTAGATTCCTGCCCTTCTGTTTTGATGCAGGGTGGCACCGCAAAAAGGCTTGTGCGCTGCCCTGCGCCAAATCTTAAAGAATGAGGTCCATAGTCTTTCTGCCATTACTGTGGTGTGAATCGCTCTGACCTGTGTGGAGTATCCATACACATCCGAAAGAGATTACACTGTGAACAACAGTAGTAGATCTGTGCATCTGGAATGCATTTGTTAGGTATACCATATCCTGCCATGTTCACCTATGAATCCACTACCACATATGTTCACAGAATATATCATTGTGGTCATTGCTCTTCAGCCATACCATCAATCATGTGGTCAATCAGTGATAGCAATTATATCCATCTCGACATTAGTCAGAGGCAACTACACATCCAACAATTATCATCTACATGCCTGTCCAAATCTTTATGTTGCATATATATTTTTCATTGGATAGGGTGCACATTGAACATGAAATTGCACAAAGCACCCAACATCACACAAAATCCTTCCACTACACAGTAAATATTCAAGATGACACTCACTTGTAACATATGGATCCTTGAAGCCCTCCACCTCTCCAGCTGTGTAAGGCTCTGGCCCACCATAACATGATACATTGCACTGTGGTTGTAGAGCACATACACTGCGGTCAAACATTTCACATTGCATATGAATAGCACTTGGTAATGCAACCCTTCTGGTTATAACAACTAAAATGGCTCATGTGACATGCCTCAATGATAACCGTTGGTAAGGCAGGCAGACGATTACACGTGATGAAACAAAACATGTGTTAAAATGACTCACTGCTACAAAATTTCACAAGGCTAGCAGGCTTTCATGGTTCTCGGCACATAAATTACTCACCGACCACACTGAGCCAGATATAACAACACCCTATATAAATCAAACATTAGCCATCTTTGTTCCGTCATTTAATGGAAATCAGTATCTGTGAGTGCTGGATAGTTGTAGAGATTGACCATACATGTCCGGTACATCCCCACAGCTTAATTATTTGAAAATTGAACACAAGCGTGTGAGATTTGTTCAGATGTGTAACACTCTGCATGTCAGTCCTATGGACAAAGTTAAATACATCAAGCCTCATTTACATGAGACATGAACAACTGGAGTGTCACCAATAAGAACAGCTCCTGAAAAAGCAAGTGCTTCGGAGCAGCACAAGTTAGCAAATGTCCTGATGGTAGGCCATGAAAAGGAAAGGTGCACACTTTCTCATTTTGCGCAGAGCACAACTGTTAACATGTGAACCATGGTGTAAACAGAGGAAGTGTTTATAAGGTAAGATAGAGCCGCTGGTCAGTGTGGGTGCATGACAGCCAGTATTTGAATGCCTCTGCGGCATGCTTTGTCTTAAAAAAAAAAGTTTTGTGGGGCATGACATTTGTACACTAAGACATATGTGAGCCATAGATACTATGAGCACAAACCATATATAGGCAAATGAGACCCAATGAAGAATTAACAAACCATGTGTACTTATTGTAGGAAGGTAACCTCTTTCTAGCCTTGTTACCCCCACTTTTGGCCTGTTTGTGAGTATATGTCATGGTGTTTTTACTGTCTCACTGGGATCCTTCTAGCCAGGACCCCAGTGCTCATAGTGGAAACCCAATTTGTCAGTGTGTTTGATATGTGTCACTGGGACCCTGCCAGCCAGGACCCCAGTGCTCATAGTTTGTGGACTGTATGTGTTCCCTGTGTGGTGCCTAACTTTATCACTAAGGCTCTGCTAACCAGAACCTCAGTGTGAGTGCTCTCTCTGCTTTTAAGATTGTCACTGGAGGCTAGTGGCCAATTTTACCAATTCTGATTGGCACACTGGAACATCCTTATAATTCCCTAGTATATGATACCTAGGTACCCAGGGCATTGGGGTTCCAGGAGATCCCTATGGGCTACAGTATTTCTTTTGCCACCCATAGGGAGCTCAGACAATTCTTACACAGGACTGCCACTACAGCCTGAGTGAAATAGCGTCCACGTTATTTCATAGCCATTTTACACTGCACTTAAGCAACTTATAAGTCACCTATATGTCTAAACCTCACTTAGTGAAGGTTAGGTGCAAAGTTACTAAGTGTGAGGGCACCCTGGCACTAGCCAAAGTGCCCCCACATAGTTCATGGCCAATTTTCCCGGACTTTGTGAGTGCGGAAACACCATTACACGCATGCACTACATATACGTCAATACCTATATGTAGCTTCACAATGGTAACGAATATGGCCATGTAACATATCTAAGATCATGGAATTGTCCCCCCATGCCAAACCTGGTATTGGGGTGCCAATTAGATGCATCCCCGGGGCACCAGCATGGACCCCGGGTACTGCCAAACTAGCTCTCTGGAGTTTTCTCTGGAGCTACCGCTGCTGCCAACCCTCAGACAGGTTTCTGCCCTCCGGGGGCTGGGCAGCCAAAGGATTTCCTCTGAGAGAAGGTGTTACACCCTATCCCTTTGGAAATAAGTGTTAAGGGCTGGGGAGGAATAGCCTCCCCCAGCCTCTTGGAATGCTTTGAGGGGCACAGATGGTGCCCTCCTTGCATAAGCCAGTCTACACCAGTTCAGGGATCCCGCAGCCCCTGCTCTGGCGTGAAACTGGACAAAGGAAAGGGGAGTGACCACTCCCTTGTCCATCACCACCCCAGGGGTGATGCCCAGAGCTCCTCCAGTGTGTCCCAGACCTCTGCCATCTTGAATGCAGAGGTGTGAGGGCACAGTGGAGGCCTCTGAGTGGCCAGTGCCAGAAGTAGACGTCAGAGACCCCTCCTGATAGGTGCTTACCTGGTTAGGTGGCCAATCCTCCTTAGGGTTATTTAGGGTCTCTCCTGTGGGTTTTTCTTCAGATAACGAATGCAAGAGCTCACCAGAGTTTCTCTGCATCCCTCTCTTCAACTTCTGCCAAGGATGGACCGCTGACTGCTCCAGGACGCCTGCAAAACCAAAACAAATTAGCAAGACGACTACCAGCAACATTGTAGCGCCTAATCCTGCTGGCTTTCTCAACTGTTTCCTGGTGCTGCATGCTCTGAGGGCTGTCTGCCTTCACCCTGCACTGGAAGCCAAGAAGAAATCACCTGCGGGTCGATGGAATCTTCCCCCTGCTAACGCAGGCACAAACGTCTGCATCACTGGTCCTCTGGGTCTCCTCTCATCTTGACGAGCGTGGTCCCTGGAACACAGGAGGTGGATCCAAGTGACCGGGACAGTCCAGTGGTCCTTCTGTCCAAATTTTGTGTAGGTAAGTTCTTGCCTCCCCACGCCAAACAGTAATCCTGTGTACTGCATGATCTGCAGCTGCTAGGGCTTCTGTGCACTTTTGCAAGGAATCCTTCATGCACAGCACAGCCCCGGTCCCCAGCACTCCTTCCTGCATTGCTCAACTTGCTGAGTTGACCACGGACTTCGTGGGACCCTCTTTTGTTGTGTTGAGACGACTGCCATGCTCAGATTTCTTGAATGCCTGTTCAAGTGCTTCTGCTGGTGCTGCCTGCTTCTGCATGGGCTCTCTGTGCTGCTGAGCACCCCTCTGTCTCTTACTCCAAGGGGCGACCTCCTGGTCCTTCCTGGGCCCAGGCAGCACCCATTTTCTTCAACTGCGACTCTTGCAGCTAGCAAAGCTTGTTTGCAATCTTTCTGCATGGAAACAACTCTACATCCTCCAGCACGCCGTGGGACATCTTCCAACCAAAGTAGAAGTTCCTGGCACCTTCAGTTGTTGCAGAAGCTTTGGCTTCTTCCACCTGGAGGCAGCCCTTTTGCACCTTCATCCGGGGTTTAGTGCGCTCCTGCCCCCCCCTGGACACTTGCGTGACTCTTGGACTTGATCCCCTTCCTTTACAGGTCCTCAGGTCCAGGAATCCATCTTCAGTGCTTTTGCAGTCAGTTGTTGTCCTTGCAGAATGCCCTATCTCAACTTTACTGTCTTTCTGTGGTAGTAGGGTAACTTTACTCCTACTTTTTAGGTTCTTGGGGTGGGGTTTTTCCTTACACTCTCAGTGACCCTCTATACACTACACTAGGCCTGGGGTCCATTTGTGGTTCGCATTCCACTTTTGGAGTATATGGTTTGTGTTGCCCCTAAGCCTATTGTCTCCTATTGCATCATATTGTATTCTACAGTGTTTGCACTACTTTTCTAACTGTTTACTTACCTGATTTTGGTTTGTGTGTATATTTTGTGTATTTTACTTACCACCTAAGGGAGTATATCCTCTGAGATATACCTTTATTTTTAGAAACTCTGAGTATTGTGTTTCTTATGATATAGTGCTATATGATATAAGTGGTATAGTAGGAGCTTTGCATGTCACCTAGTTCAGCCTAAGCTGCTCTGCTATAGCTACCTCTATCAGTCTAAGCTGCTAGAACACTACTAATCTACTAATAAGGTATAACTGGACTTGGCACAAGGTGTAAGTACCATCAAGTACCCACTATAAGCCAGGCCAGCCTCCTACAGTTATCAAAAGTGATACCAAGTTCAATTCAAAGGTAATCCAGGAGGTCACCACCCTGGCTAACAACTTCAATCCAGCAATGTTTCAGTTGGTGGGTTGTCTGCTCAACCTCAAACAGTCTCTGCATGTGGAAGTGGACCTTCTTTCACCTTACCTTCCGTGCCTCCATTTTGTATCCCTGGATTAAGCTTCCTCCACTGGCTACCATGTTGGGCAGGAAGTGGGTGATTAACCACAGAAACCCACCAAGCATTCATGGTTTGTGCCCATCCCTTCACCAATATGTCCCTCCCCAAAAACAATCTTAACAAATAAAATAAAAATAAAAAACATCCACAACTACCCCTAACAACAATAATAACCCAAAGACGAACACCCGACAAAACACAACACACTCCAATACAATAAGCAAATACAAAGGACAATGTATATGTTAGGGACTCCATAGGGACAGCAAACAGAACAACAGACTCCAAAAACACCACTCCTCTGTCCAGCAACACCAATACACACCGTCTCTTAAGCACAGGCAAATAGACTGTGAGTTAAAGAGAAAGTGAAAGTAACTTCACAGTTCCTGGTTTGCAGCATGGCTAATCCATTGCATCACTTCCTGTGCGGATGTGTCACATTTTCACGTTTCAAGCCAATGTGTGTATTTCACACAAGGCTTCACAAAGCACCATGCAGTAATTCAGATGCATCCAGGGGGTTACGTCATTTTTGGTTGACGCGAAGCCTGTAAAAACCAGTAATTGCACACTATCAACATTAGCCCACCATATTTATTGTGCTTGGCAATGGAGGACTAGTTGGTGCAGGTTGTTGCCATGCATACTATTTTAGATGTACCCGATGTTGTACATCACTGTTTGTTACACATAGCTACATAGGTTTTCTGTATGGGAATTGCTAGCAGATGTGATGTGAATGTTCAGATGTTTACTGTGACTATGAAGTTAATTTGCTTAAACACTGGTAGTAACTATGTAGTTATTTTCACATAGGTACACCAATTCATTTAGTCATACTGTTGTGACATTGTGAGAGTCATTCTCACATTTGTGACAAAAAATTGGGGCATATGCTTCCTCATTCGTGTTGCTGCTACTGATGGGACATTTTGTTCTTCCATCTCGTCTTCCTTATCCTCATCGTCCAGAATTTCCTGCTCTTCATTGTCATCGGGCCACGGAACATTTGTCCATACACAAATGTTATCCAATATGCAGCACACTAGTATTATTTTTCAAACCGTTAGTGGCAAGTAGAGTAATTGGCCTTCTGACATATGCTGGGTCCTGAAGCTGTACTTGAGGACTCTAAAGTTCCTCTCTATGATGGACCGGGCCCTGCTTAGGGCATGATGGAAGCTCCACTGGGCTGCATATGGGGGTGTTTATGAGGATCCATCACCCACAGCTGAAGAAAATATCCTTTGTCAGCTTCACAGAAAGTAGGAGTGAAATTAGTAAATAGTCATGAGAGATGATAGCCCAACATTCATATACTTAAAAAGACAAAAGGCAACAGTGACTTCTTTTAGCTGCACATCCCTCCAGTTTTTTCAAATCAAAATGTACCTTTTTATGGTGCTCAAACACTATAACATATCTGTTGTCACCATGTGTAGACTGGAATCAAAACCAGTTAATAGCAAAAACAAAAAATAGTGGAGCACACCATGAACTCCATTCTTTTACATCAAGCTATAATAGTTATAGCCACCTGAGCAATTGCATTGAGTAAGAATCTTAAATAAGAGGATCAATAAGAAATCAAGACATAGATGTTAGAGATGTGGTTTCTGGTTGGCTAGGGTATGCACCTAAGCCAGGCAGAACCGACCCATTCTAGTCAGGGCAAGGGAGTTACACGTCCAAGATAATCCCTGCTCACCCCCTTGGTAGATGGCATGAGCAGTCAGGCCTAACTCGGAGGAAATGTGTAAAGCATTTGCACAACACACACAACACACGTGACACAATATGTACACCACAAAGTAAACACAACATTGAGCTATATAAAAATAAACTGCATTGCACAAAACATAATTAGACCAAACATTACATGTCAGAAATACCCTGCTACCTTAGCAGTTGTCAGAACGTTACACACGTTACTAATGCTCTGCAAGAATAAGCAGTAGTTACATTAGAACACGTAGGTACTCAGGATTCTGCAACATAGGCAGTAGTCAGGAACCACAGTATATAAATAAATGCCCTTGCCATAAACATATCATAAATGCCCATATCAGGAACATCAGAAACATATGTCAAGTCTGGAAACAAATATTAGCATACAATGCCCATAAAAAGGAACATCAGCATCTAAAGGTCCCATCATCTCCAAGAACAGGTTAACATAATGGACCCCTCAAGCCCCTAACAGGAACCTTAGAAGAAAAAGTACCTGTCCTTGGGAGGCAAAGGCACGCCGAATGCCACGAGGTAGAATAGGGGAGGAGGGCCCTGGTGCTCCTCTGTGCCACATAGGGGCCTTCCCCGAGGGCTAGGGCCCGTTCCGGGTGTCAACGGTCCCCGTGGCCCCACCCAGCCCTCATGGGGGCAGGTGAGGTTACCTGGGGAAGCAGGCCTTATTGCCACCAACAGCAGCTGTCCGCGTCCTCGCAGGGCAGCAGTAATTATCCTCGTCTCCCCCCCAATCAGGGGAACCAGAGTTTCCACTGGAGCCTCTTGGGGTTGTGAGTCTAACCTCCCGCCTGGCCGCACATACCTTTCTGGCAGTCCGAGAGGGGGGCGGAAGTCAGGGGACTGCTCCTTGCAAAATGGGGAAAGCTTCCTGTGGCCAGATGTCCGATGAAGGTGAGAAGGGGAAGAGGTGCACTGCGAGCTCTCCTGGGCCTGGCGCCTCCCTCTCCCAGCACACTCGCACCCGATCCTGGTGCGCGAGTTCCCCGGCTACGGCGGTGATCTTCACACCAACAGGAGCCGGCTGGTGCCCCGGGGGTGCTATGGGTAGTGTGCTCCGCCCCGGGGGCACCATCTGGAGTATGGCCACTCCTACCTACATTTCCTCATGCCCCAGGGGAACGCTACACTGCACGCGTCCTGACGCGCTTAATGCTCACAATTGCCCGAGTTGTGGCTGTGATTTACGAGCCCCAATGATCGCTTCTCAGGGCGGAGCAGTTTTTTAGAGCCAGGGTTGCGGAGGTGAAGTCGACACTCGACAATGCGCTTAGAAGGGGTATTGGGGCATTAAAGAAAAAGTCCTCTTCCAGGCGCTTTATGAAGAGATATAGCACTCCACTTACACCAGTATGCAGCATTTCTTACCACTATTACAACCATACCAAACATGCCTACGCTACCCCTCATAAATTAGACAATACCCCTTACACATAAGTCAGGGCATTTCCAATGCAATTCTATGAGAAGGCAGCACTCACAGCAGTGAGAAACCAAATAGGCTGTTTGTCACTACCAGGACAGACCATATTACTAGGCACATGTCCTGCCTTCTACATACATGGCACCCTGCCCATAGGGCTAGCTAGGGCGTACCTTATGGGTGACCTACATGTAGTAAAAGGGGAGTTCTGGGCCTGGCAAGTAAATTTAGATGCCATGTCCCTGTGGCAGAAACTTTGCACACAGGACCTGCACTAGCAGGCCTGAGACAGCTTTGTAAGGCTACGTCAGTGGGTGGTGCAAGCAGCGCTGCAGGCCCACTAGTAGCATTTAATTTACAGGCCCTGGGTATAGGGCTACCACTTTACATGGGACTTATAGGTAATTTAAATATGCCAATTAGGTATAAGCCAATCATACCAAGTTTACAAGGGAGAGCATATGCACCTCAGCACTGATTACCAGTGAAAAAGTGCTCAGAATCATAAGGTCAGCCAACAAGGATCAGAACAATAAGGAGGAAAAAGGCACAATGTTTAGGGACTGACCCTGTGAAAGGGCCAGGTCCAACAATAGAAATATGGGTGTATAACATTTTTAGTTGTGATTATCTTAGATGATACTTTTTACCAAAAACATTTCTAAATATTTGCATCCATAATTTATACAATCTCATACATATACAAGATTTTTCACAATTTAGAAAGTAAGTATCCATTCATATAGAATTTCATTCAACGGCAGGTCTCAGGTATTCAATGCTGGGGTTCACGTAACTAGTTAGCATGGAGGAGTCTCATTCGTTATCAGTATTAACCAGACAAATCGCTCTACTAACTAAGAAGAACCATGCACCACCACCCACAGAATCGAGAAAGAGCTATCAATCTGTCAATCCTTTCTGTGTCCGGGCCGGGTGAAGTTTCCAGTGTTGTAAATTCCGATAATGAACAAGACTCCTCAATGCCAACTAGTTAAGCGACCCCCAGCATTGAAATTGCACACACTAATATAATTTTCCGGACTGGGGGGAATATAGCAATCTCCAAATAGATACATCCCAGCTGTGGAACCTGCCCTTGAGCAGGCCAAAGGTCTGCTCCACCACATTACGTGTCCTGACTTGTGCCTGGTTCTGTGCCTTCTCTGGGTCTGTCTGGGGTTTTGCATACAGGGTCATAACTCACTGCTGTATCCCATATCCTTGATCAGCTGGATTTGAAA
Organism: Pleurodeles waltl; assembly: GCF_031143425.1. Taxonomy (NCBI): domain Eukaryota; kingdom Metazoa; phylum Chordata; class Amphibia; order Caudata; family Salamandridae; genus Pleurodeles; species Pleurodeles waltl. The sequence continues at coordinate 922,712,687 of NC_090447.1, forward strand.
GAAAGAGACAGTGTCAATATTTAGGTTAAATGCATTGGGTACATTCTTGCCCCTGTGTGTTAAGTGTAGTGTTATTGTCATTCACTTCTCCAAGATGTGATCACATGATGTGCCACTCATATCGGTGTACTGACATTTACAGGGGAATCTTCAATCAATCCTTTTGATGTTAAATGCAGTGCATTGGAAGGTACAGAAATCAATTCTACAACCTGACTGACCTGTTAATGCAGTGGAATTTGCTGGTGGCTATTTGCTGCCGCTCTAGTCCACTCAATGTTTTTTTTATACAAACTTTATTGTATTTTCAGTAAAGTACAACAATGAGATCCAATATTAATGCATTGTACCTCCAGCAGTATGCTTATATAAGTATATTATTACGATAAATGCAGATGTATTTAGCACAACACAAGATGTCACATCAAAGCATCATCTAAATATTGTGTGCACTAAACTTAATCTTTCCCATCCCTCCTCCCATCAAACTTTAGGCATCACCTGGTGTACGATATGTATTGTTATTGTTAGTGGGAGCTGGTGTAGGGTGTGATTGTTGAGGGTGGGGTGTGTATCAGGAGGTGAGGGTCTTCAGGGGGATTTCTAGTATCCCCAGGCACTCGGGTGTATGCTTAATCTCCTTCATCAGAGGCAGTTTCTAGTGCCTTAACTGCTTACAGTATGGCTTCTCAGTCGAGTGAGATGGAATTTTTGAATAATCCTCTGTATTCCTTTCTATAGATCGCTTTTGGCCTGTCCCTGGCTTCCACTCACCAATATTCAATCTTAGGGGCCCTCCGGGACTTCCAGTATTGTGTCATGACTTGTTTAGTCAACAATAAAGCTAGATTAGCAAAACCTATTGTGGCCGGGGAGCCCCTGGGTGTAGGATGCAGACCCAGCAGACATTGTGTAGGTGTATTCCACTGGTTAAGGTCAGGGATGGCGATCATAAGTGTGGCTATGCCCATCCAGTATGAGCATATTGCAGGGCAGGATCACTGCATATGTAGGAAATCAGCATATAAGGCCTTACATCTACGACATATTGAGGCGGCAGTGGTAAAGGTGACAGTCAGACAGTGGGTTGTTAAATAGACCCTACGTAAAATTGTTAATTGTATGAGCTTGAGTTTCGTATTGCTAGATCCTTTTATGGGGTATTCTAGTATGTGGGCCCAGTCCTTGTCTGAGAATTCACAGATAAAGTATGTTTCCCATTTAAATTTGAGTGGGACAAGGGGCGCCCTAAGGTGCCCCTGGATCCACAGTAAAGCCAACACACAAGGTGTCTACCATGTCCCATGGTGTGTTATGCTTGTAATAATTAATGTGTGGGTGCCTCAGTCCTATCAGGGGACCAGTGTTGATAGGCATATCGAAGTAAATAAGCGTGAATAAGAACAAGGACTCAGAAAGGCCATGGGCGTGAATAAAATGATTGTAGGATATAAGTGTTGCATCATGGAACAGTAGCCGATTGTCAGTTCCACATTCTGTTACCAGACACTCAAACCGCCATGCCGTCAGGGTACCTGAGGGAGTGGGATAGGAAGACCAAGAAGCAGGATATTCGTTGAAGACATTGGAACGGGAGCAATATATTTCACCGCAAGTCTCCAGTAGGCAAGGGCCACTTGCAAAAGAAGTGATGTCACCAGTAGCACTGTTATACCAGGGCAAATTAGTTTGTGCAGTTGTTGAGTAGTCTGTGCAGTTGGCTTTGGGTCTCTTGTGCTGCAGTAAATCTTATCTCTATCAGATTGAATCCAGCCAACAAATTGTCCCATCGGACAATAAGCTTTGAATTCCTGAGCCCCCATGCATCCAGCATCTTTAGGAAGCTGCAATTTGACAAGACTAATCCTGCGGTGACCTGTTCCCCAGGTAAGTCCCACCAACATTGTGTTCAGTAGCCTGACACCCAAGCAGGGACCACCACCAGAAAATTAACAAAATAATATAAGAACCAATTTTGGCAGGGAGAGACGACTGGCTACGGACAAGAGCAACGTAACCCAAAAGGCAATTTGCAGTTTAAGACAATTTATCATTCATAAAAGGTTTGTCTTTAAGAGTATCTTTAGTATCATGGTAAAAATTGACACCTAGATAGTGCCTGTGGAGCGACCTGTACAGCTGTGTCTCCAAATTGCAGGGTGGGGACCACTGTTACTGATGTGAAAGGGAAAGTGCATGACTTCTCCACATTCATCAGGAGACTGGAAAGTTGTCCAAAGGTGGTTAGTGCTCTTACAAATCTCCCAAAGTCCTTTAAATATAGTACCATGTAATCAGTATATAATCCGATTGAATGAAGTTCCCGATGCAAGGGGATCTCCCACTCATGAGAGTCTAGATATACTGCACTAGGTATTCTATTGCTAGAATGAATAAGAGTGGGGATAAGGGGCAGCCTTGTTATGTTCCGTACAACACTTGATATGCACTCAAAATGTAGTGGTCTGTCTGAGCCCTGGCCATGGATGATGAGTATAAGAGGTTAACCCATTTAATAAAGGTTGGTGGAATTCCATGACGGGCTAATGCCAGCAAGATTAAGTCCCATCCCAGAGTTTCAAAGGCCTGGCAGACATCCAGATATATACAGCCCACACATGGATAATGATCCCGAACTGCCTCCATTATAGTAAAAATCAGACAGATATTTAAGGAAGTGCTGCTTCACTGGACGAAGTTACTGTGACCAGGATGGATCAGTTGCGGTAGCAGAGGGAGTAGTGGAAGGGATAGTATTTTACTCAGTATCTTGTACTTTGTGCTCATAATTAACAACAGTCTATGAGAAGAAAGTTCAGTGGGCGCCTTTTCAGGCTTTAAGAGAGAGGTCACTAATGCTACCCTAGTGGTGGATGAGAGTCCACTTTCTTTCACAGACTAGTTATATAACCTCTCCAATTGGGGGGCTAAATGGGTTAGTCAACTAGAGGTCATATGTTCACACTACTTGCGTGAAAGGACGGAATGTGGCTGAGATTTTTTTCTTGGAGGTCCTCCCTAGGTAGGTGGTAACATACCAGACATTGCTCACAGGGACACGCGCATGGGTCTATGGTCATCCACAGATGTTGGTGGTGGCCTACATTACATTGGCACAGGCCTTTGAGTGTGAAATATTATCCAGGGCAGTTGACACATACCATCCACATAGTTTTCACTCACACATACCACCTGAGCGACACGGTGTCACAACTGCGATTGCCAGGTCCATTTTTATAAAACATAATTTTATTACATTTTTGTGGTTTCAGGTGGTGTACATTCTTTACAGTATAAAGGTAACCAGGGACACAGCCCTGAATGCACTTAGCACTGCACAAGTGTACATTGTCTTTGATTGTACAGAAGCCAATAAACAACAACTATGATGTGCAGGGCAATCAAGATATCCTGCTTACATCAAGAGCCTACATGCACTCCTGGTCATTGTGACATACAACAATGTAAGATGATGAACGGGCCAGAAAACTTCAATTAATAACAATAACAACTGTAACACTAGTAACTGGAGCCCGCCTCTGTAAATCCCTACAAATACTCACACCCCTGTGCTGCCCCATCTATTCATATACCCTGGTTCTCCAACAGCACAGCCAGGGCAAGCATGGCCGGTCTAGGACAAGGAAAAGAGTGGAGGTACTCATTCGGGTCATCACATCTCCCCTATGCAGCTTACAGGCCCAGGGTACCCTAATCTATTGCATGCATCAACACTTTAAGTTCAGTCAGGAACACATCTCAACAGGAAGCCAGTGGGTACTTCCGCAGCCCCATGAAGGGTGCGGGAGCACCTTCTTGCCAAGGCGGCTGCCTCAGAGGTATGGTCAGTGATGGATGTGTGCCACATTACATAGCTTACATAGGACATGGGAGTAATTTTGATAATTACTATTCAATTGGACAGTTACAAGTCACTTACCCATGAGCCGTGGTTTGTCACCTGGCACCTAGATTCTGGTGTGGGATCCCTGACATGCTTAATGCAATGTGGGAGTTGCATTGTGACATCCCCATAAGGGACATGGAACACCTCCCTTGCAAACAGTGATGGTATCCATAATTCCTGCCTCCAATGCATTGCTCTGTGCCTTTCCACCATGCAACATCTGCAAAACTGGCCTTAGATGTATTCACATTGCTAGAAATGGGGTCTCTGGTTGGCAGTCAGTATGCACTCTGCCAAGCAGGGACCGTCACTCCAGTCAGGACAATGGAGATACACACTTAGATAACCCTTGCTTACCCCCTTGGTAGCTTGGCACAAGCAGTCAGGCTTATCTCAAAGCCAATGTGTAAAGTATTTGTACCAACGCACACAGTAATACAGTGAAAACACTACAAAATGGACACCACACCAGTTTAGAAAAATAGGCAATATTTATCTAAATCAAACATGACTAGAATGGCAAATATCCAATATGCACAAGTCAAGATATGAATTTTTAAAATAAAGAGTCTTACTCCATTGAAAACAATGGAAACGTTTTTACACAAAGTACCTGGTTTGCGTCAGAAATAAAGTAGCACGGCGAGCGTGCTTCGGAAAAGTCAGTGATACGTTCATTCCTTTTTTGCAAGTGAGTCCTTGTGTCATTTCTTCTCCAGTCATGTAGGTGATCCATAGTTTTTCTCTCCTGCAAGAGAGCGAAACATCTATTTCCAGATGGGGCACTTAGGATCCGCGCAGGTTCATGATGATTTTGATGCCCATTTATGATGCATGTGAAATCCAGCCGTGCGGTTATGGAAAAACCAAGCTTCAGGGTGTTGCATTGTTTTTTCACCGCGTTTCAGGTGGTGCGTCAAAAATGTTCACGCATAGTGTCCTGTGCATGGACTTCAGTCCTTTTTCAACCAGCATACACTTTCATGGACCCAGGAACTGAATAGAGCACAACTTGGCAGGGCAAGAGTCTCTGAAGAGAGCCCAGGTGCTGGCATAGAAAGTCTTTGATGGCCCTGAGAGCTCAAAACTGGAGGAAAGCTCAATCCAAGCCCTTGCAGATTCTTCACAAGCAGGAGCATACCACAGCGTCAAATCTTTGTCCTCGTTCAGACAGAAGCAGCAACTCCAGGCCAACCCAGCAAAGCACAGTCACAAGCAAAGGGGCAGTACTCCTCCTCCAGCTCTTCAGCTCTTCTCCTTGGCAGAGGTTCCTCTTGGTTCCAGAAGTAATCTGAAAATCTGGGGTTTTGGGTCCACTACTTTTACCCCTTTCTGCCTTTGAAGTAGGCAAACTTCAAAGGAAAGTCTCTGTTGTTCACAAGATCCTGCCTTGCCCCGGCCTTGCTCCAGACTCACACCAGGGGGTTGGAGAATGCATTGTGTGAGGGCAGGGACAGCTCATTAAGGTATAAGTGACCACTCCTCCCTCCACTCTAGTCCAGATGGCCCTTTAATATATGCAGGCTACACCCCAGTTCCCTTTGTGTCACTGTCAAATGGAGATTCACAAACAGCCTATCAGTTTGACCCAGTCAGGGAATACATAAGCAATCTGAGTCACAGAATGTTTTAAGCAAGAAAATGCCCACTTTCTAAAAGTGGCATTTTCAAACAGATAATTTAAAAAACAACTTTGCCAAAAGATTTATTTTTAAAGTGTGAGTTCAGGGCCCCCAAACAACATATCTCCATCTGCTCTCAAAGGGAAACTACACTTAAACATTATTTTATTTAACGGCAGTGCCCGTGTTAACCTATGAGAGAGATAGGCCTTGCAACAGTGAAAAACGAATGTGGCAGTATTTCACTGTTAGGACATGTAAAACACATCAGTACATGTTCCACCTTAAACATACACTGCACCCTGCCCATGGGGCTGCATATGGCCTACCTCAGGGGTACCTAACATGCATAAAAAGGGAAGGTTTGGGCCTGGAAAGTGGGTACACTTGCAGGTCAAATTGCCATGTTAAAACTGCACACACACAGACTCTGCAGTGGCAAGTTTGAGCCATATTTGCAGAGCTACTCATGTGGGTGGCACACGAAGTGAGGCAGGCCCCCTAGTAGCATTTGATTTACAGGCCCTGGGCACCTCTAATGCACTTTTACTAGGTACTCACTAGTAAATCAAATATGCCCATCATGGAAAAGCCAATTACACATACAATTTACACAGGGAGCACTGGTCAGCAGTGGTAAATAGCCCAGAGTACCAAAACCAGCAAAAACAGAGTCAAGTACACAGTCAAAACATGGGACGCAGAGGCAAAAAAGACAGGGGAGACCACACCAGGGATGTCAGGTCTAACACACATGTAAGTCTGGGGGATTTGCATTGCATATGTATCATGATGCATGGTGTATGTATGTGGACCAGTCCTCATACTGAAGTCCCTTTCTGTGTTGGCAGACGCTGAGATATGTATTGTGTCACTCATTTCTAATTGTTAGAGGGTCTGTTAGGTACTTGAATTTTGCTTACCTAAATTTCCAAATTGTCCATCCTGGAATCCGTCATTCATCATTGAGTGCTGGAATATGTATGCATCATGCACACTGCCAAGGTATTTTGCCAGCTCATTTATAAATAACCCACAATGGTTGACAATGGCCTGGACATTGATGGAGTGGATGTGTTTCCTGTTGCGTTAGGGATGGACAGTTTCAGCAGTTGGAACCAACTGCACATTTGTGCACTCCATGGCACCCAGCACATGTGGGAACCCAGTAGTGGCATAAAATCCTTGTTTGATCTCCTGCTGCAGTTGCTGGGTGCTAGAGAATAGGATGAGGTAATTGCCAGAGAGAGGATGGCACCCAACACGGAGGGTAGGATAGAGGAGAATGATAGCTGGGAGATAGCTGGGAGATTCACTCAGGCTGCAGTTATCTGGAAGGAGCCTGAGGCCTGGAAGGACCCCGGGCCAGCATGTGAAGTACAGCTTTGAGCTTTGTAGGTAGAGGGACTTTGATAACCCTGTTCACTGTTTCCTGGCATACTGGAGCAATGAGAAGTAGGAGCAGTACCATGGCCTCCATCCTCAGAGGGTAATGGGAAGGTAATGGGAAATTACCTCTTCCTCCCTGAGTACAATTAGTGATGTATGCTGTCAATATATGTGCTCCCTTCTCCTGCGCTGCTTCCGTGGTGCAGGTGGTGGTGACAGTTGTGGTAGCGGTGGTCTTCTTTGGGCTTGAAACTGCATTAGGAGTCAGTCCATTGTTTCACTGGGCTTGGCAGAGTTCTCCTTATGTACCAGTGCCAAAGTATCATTTTTATGCCTGGTCTGAGGAAGCATTAATTGTTTGATGGATTTGAGGTGCTGTGTGTCTTTCAATCAATCAATCAATCAATCAAAGCGCGCTACTCACCTGTGAGGGTCTCAAGGCACTTGTGGGGGGGTGAGGGGAGGTTACTGTTCGAACAACCATGTCTTGAGGTTTTTTCTGAAGAGTAGGAGGTCTTTGGTTTTGTGGAGGTTGGTGAGGAGGGAGTTCCAGGTTGTGGGGGCGAGGTAAGAGAAGGCCCTGCCTCCTGTGGTGGTTCGTTGGATGCAGGGGACTGTAGCTAGTGCGAGGTCAGCGGATCGGAGGTTGCGGGTGGGAGTGTGGAAGTTCACTCTTTCGTCGAGGTAGGTCGGGCCGATGTTGTGGAGGGATTTGTGTGCGTGGATGAGGATCTTGAAAGTGATTCTCTTGTCTATGGGGAGCCAGTGAAGGGATTTGGGGTGTGGTGAGATTCGTTCGTGGCGAGGGAGGCCAAGGACGAGTAGTGCGGCTGTGTTCTGGATTCTCTGGAGTTTGCGTTTGAGTTTGAGTGTGGTGCCGGCGTAGAGGGCGTTACCGTAGTCTAGTCTGCTGCTGATGAGTGCCAGGGTGACTGTCTTCCTGGTCTCTGGGGGAATCCATTTGAAGGATTTTTTTTAGAGTGAGGAGTGTGTGGAAGCAGGAGGAGGTTAGTGCATTGATTTGCTGTGTCATGGAGAGGGAGGGGTCCAGGATGATGCTGAGGTTGCATGTGTGGTTTGCAAGGGTGGGTGCGGGGCCTAGGGCGGTGGGCCACCAGGAGTCATCCCATATGGTTTTGTCGGGCCGAAGACGATGATCTCGGTTTTGTTGGAGTAAAGCTTGAAGTGGTTAGTTGTCATCTAGTTGTCAGTGTCGAGGAGAGCAGCGTGTAGGTTGGTTTTGGCGGTGGTGGGGTTGCGGGTGAGGGAGAGGATGAGTTGGGTGTCGTCTGCGTAGGAGAGGATAGTGATTCCGTGTGGCCGGAGGATGTTGGCTAGGGGGATCATGTAAATGTTGAAGAGTGTGGGGCTGAGGGAGGACCCTTGGGGGACTCTGCAGATGATCTTGGTAGCGGTGGAGTGGAAAGGTGGAAGGCGGACTCTTTGGGTCCGGTCGGTGAGGAAGGAGGTGAGCCAGTCTAAGGCTTTGTGGCGAATTCCTGTGTTGTGGAGGCATGTGCAGAGTGTGTGATGGCAGACAGTATCAGAGGCTGCGGAGAGGTCTAGGAGGATGAGTGCGATGGTCTCGCCTTTGTCGACTTTGGTCCTGATGTCATCAGTGCATGCGATGAGGGCGGTTTCCGTGCTGTGGTTCTTGCGGAACCCGGATTGTGAGGGGTCAAGAGTGTTGCTTTCTTCGAGAAAGTGGAATAGGCGGGCGTTGACTAGTTTCTCAGCAACCTTGGTGGGGAAAGGGAGGAGGGAGATGGGGCGATAGTTGGAGAGGACCTCCGGGTCGGCTTTGTTTTTTTTTTGGAGAGCGGTGATTTCTGCGTGCTTCCAGGGGCCTGGGTAGGTGGCGGAGTTGAAGGAGGAGTTGATTATGTGGCGTTGGTTGGGCTGGCTTCGTTGTAAATGCGATGAGGACAGGGGTCGGAGGGGGATCCGGAGTGGATGGAGTTCATGTTTTTTTTGGTTTCTTCGTGTGTGGTGGGGGCCCAGGTGGTGAGTGTTGTGGATGGGTCATGAGTTGGGTGAGTGAGGGGTGTGTGTGGTGGGTGTGTTTGTGGTATGAAGCTGTTGTGGATGTCCAGGATTTTGTGGTGGAAGTGGTTGGAGAGGGCGTCACATAGGGGCTGTGTGTGTGTGTGGGGTCTATGTTGCTGGCTTTGGGTTTGGCTAGCTCTTTAATGATGGTGAAGAGTTCTTTGCTGTTTTGGGAGTTATTGTCAAGGCGTGTCTTGTAGTGATCTCTTTTGGTGGTGCATATGAGTTGGTGATGGGTGCGAATGGTATTTTTGAGGGTGGAGAAGTGGTTGTAGAGGGTTCTTGTCGCCATATTTTCTCCGCTGGGTGGCATTTGCGCTTGGAGGGTGCTAGTGTGTCTACGCAGGTAGTGATCCATTTAGAGAGGTTGTGTGCTCTTGCGTTGGGGTCGTTGGTGTGGGGGGGTTGTGAGCCAGTTGGGAGTTCAGGCGTTCTGTGGGGATCTTGTCCCACATGCAGTAGGGTGTGGTGTGTTGATGGTGGTGTGTGGGGGGTTTGGTGAAGGAGAAGTGGACACAGTGGTGGTCAGTCCAGTGGAGTTCGGTGGTGTGGGTGTAGGCTATGTGTTGGCTTGAGGTGAAAATTGCGTCGAGCGTGTGTCCTGCTGAGTGGGTGGGTGCGGTGACCAGTTGTTTGAGTCCGAGGTTGGTGAGGTTGTCTATGAGGGTGGTTGAGTTGTGGTCTTGAAGGTTCTCCAAGTGAAAGTTGAAATCACCGAGGAGGATATAGTCTGTGGAGGTGAAGGCGTGCAAGGTTATGGTGTCGGCGATGGTGTCGCAACGGCGGGCGTGGTCCTGGTGATCTGTAGATTAGTGTACCTCTGAGGGTGAAGTTGTTGTTAATGTGGATTAGGAAGTGCATATGTTCTGTGTTGTCGATAGTGTCTTGGGAGCTGGTGGTGACTTTGATGGTGTCCCTGTGTAGGATGGCGATGCCACCACCTGGCCTGTTGAGGCGGTCATTGCGTTGGAGTTTGTATCCCTTTGGGGTGGCGATGGCTATGTCGGGTTCCGAGGAGGGGTTGGTCCAGGTTTCCGTGAGGAAGGCGATGTCAGGTGAGTGTGATGTGATGAGGTCCCAGAGTTCTATTTCATGTTTGTGAAGGGAGCTGGTGTTGAGGAGCAGGCAGTTGAGGTGGTTGTGGTGTGTGGTGTTGGTATGGTGCATGAGGATGTTGTTGCAGGGTGTGTTCTGGTTGTGGGGTGGTGTGCGGCGGGGCTGGTTGGTGGGGGTGAGGGCGGAGCAGGTGAGTATTGCATTGGGGGTGTTGTGCTTGTTGTTGGGGGGGTCGCTATGGTTGGTGTGTGGTGTGAGGGATGAGGAGCGGGAGAAATGACAGGTGTAGCAGGTGAAGGGGCCATGAGTGTGTGTGGGGCTGGAAAGGGTGCAGGTGGGGCTTGGGCCTGGGTTGAGTGAATGGAGGGTGAGGGGGGAGTAGATTTGTCTCAGGGGGCCAGGGGGACTGGCGCTGGGGGCGGTCTTGGCGCGGACGGGCGCAGACGGGTTTGCCTTTGGCGTGCTGCGGCTGCCATAAATGGGGAGGAGGGAGGGAGTGGCAGCTGGGAGGAAGGAGGGCTTGGCGAATGGGAAGGCTGGGGGGTGGGGCCGCAGGGATTACCAGTGACGGGAAAACCGGACGGAGAGGAGGGGGGAAGGAGGAGGGGCCGCGGGGACGCAGCGGCGGGGTTTTAAAAAAGAAAGCGGACGGAGAGGATGTGGGGGGAGGAGGGTGGGGCCGTGGGGACACAGCAGCAGGGGGTTATAGAAAAGAAAAAGATGTTCTTTTGCCAGAGAAGCAACATTTGTTGAATTCCTTGTAAATATGGTTCCATACATACTGCATGATTTTTGAAAGGGAATGCTTACCTTCCTTATCATTGTCGTTATCTGACGCAGCCTGATCTGATGTGAGGAAAAATTGACACACAGGAGAGAAAAGTGACGCGAGAGGCCTCGTAAATATAGAGCTAAGAAAAATGATCCATCAGCAGTGCAAGCTCCTTCTAAATGAGGCCCATTGTGTTCATGTGTCTTCTCCGATTTTTGACACCTTTTGTCCTCCAGGTGAGACGATAAATAGATCAGTATAGGATCATTGATATTCGGCTTCGAAGTTTGTTTCATTGTATACCTATGGTTTTTTATGTATAAAGAATACTTTGGTTTACTAACTGTGTGAAATGTCAAACAATTACAACAAAATAAAGATGTTGCTTAAGTTGTTTAGGAAAGACTGTGGCTGATGTCTGTTACTATGAGTATACCGGATCTGTGTTGTCGGGTGGGATAGAGTCTTTAATACAAATAAAAACATTATATATTAACCTGCATGAATGCATTTTGTAAGCCTAGCTAAACACTGCATTTAAACATGGGTTTTTGCATTTAAAGCCTGCACAACATGTATTTGGCTGAACCGAATCGCAAGGACGAATTCCTATCCTTTACGTTTCACTTGTTCTTTTCCCTTAGCTGATTTTGACCTGTGTCATGGCCATACGTATAACATTTCATGAAGCAAACATTCTAAGGTAAGTATATGTATAGAGAAAATATTAGTGCTTTGTTTAATGGCTGTTAAACCTTTGAAAAGAATTGCAATGCTAGAATAATCTTAAAACTATTACTTTATGAATAGGCTTTGAATGGAAGCAATGTAGGAATGGAAATGAAATCCTGAATAATATGTGTTAAACTCATCTAACTGTTTTCTTTCCCATAGATGCAAGTTCATTGTTATTTAAATGTATCTCATATTTAGTTTGTTCTTTGGTAAAACTTGCCTTATCGAAGGAAGCTGTGCCATGAAGAACTCCAACTTCTATTTGTTGGGGCCGAAGATTATCTACACAGGTTTTAGAAACTGTATCTGTGTACAATTGTATATAATCAGTGTTCCTAGACTAAGAGATGAACTGAACTACATAAGCTATGTCTTTATTTTGTTGTAACTGTTTTACATTTCACACAGTTAGTACATGTTTACTCTTGAACCCTGTCCTTTCAGACATAAACATTCCTCATAAACATGTGTCCTCGTTCTGACAAATGACTTGGCTCAATCCTAGGCTGTGCCTCCAATTATCATCATTTTTTCCTTTTAGTATTTTGTTTTGCATGTGACTAGGTTAAAAAGCAGCATGGGGATTTAAAGAGGACATTTTATTATAGCAGGAGCACCTCGAACATTAGCTGCTTTTTATAGAACAGTAGAGTAGATATTTTTAATATGTAACCATGTGTTCAATGAGGAAGGAGAGATTCAAGGGATGAAGAGCTTTGGGAGCAACGCATCAGACCACATGATTAACAATGGGTGATGTGGATAACAAATAAGGATGTGTTATGCTGTTAGGCTGTTAGGTATTTATGCCAATAAACTATTCCCCTCGTAAGGCAAACAGAAACTGCTTTACAGGTGGTTGGAGTTCCCACTGGGAAATTTTTCTCTATTGGTCAAGGAGAGGCCCCATCCTCACCTTTTTCATTACTGCACCTCTATCTGTGGAAGACCATAGAAGGAATGCACCTGATGTGGAGACATGTAAAGGGACCCAGGGGCATATTTATACTCTGTTTGCGCCGGAATTGCGTAGGGTTTTTTTACGCAAATCCGACGCAAAACTAACTCCATATTTATACTTTGGCGTTAGACCCGTCTAGCGCCAAAGATCTTGGAGTTTACGTCATTTTTTAGCGTGGACACCTTCCTTGCGTTAATGATATGTAAGGTAGGCGTTCCCGTCTAAAAAATGACTCCGAGGCATGTGCGCCGTATTTATACTCCCGGGCAAAAATGACGCCCGGGAGTGGGCGGGTCAAAAAAAATGACGTCCAGCCGCTTTAGCGTCATTTTTTAGCGCCTGGTCAGGGCAGGTGTTAAGGGACCTGTGGGCTCGGAAGGAGCCCAGAGGTGCCCTCCCATGCCCCCAGGGACACCCCCTGCCACCCTTGCCCACCCCAGGAGGATGCCCAAGGATGGAGGGACCCATCCCAGGGAACTTAAGGTAAGTTCAGGTAAGTTTTTTTTTTTTTTTTTTTTTGTGGCATAGGGGGGCCTGATTTGTGCCCCCCTACATGCCACTATGCCCAGTGACCATGCCCAGGGGCATGACTCCTGTCTTTGCTAAGACAGGAGTCATGTCAATGGAGGGTGGGAGTAAAAAAAAAAATGGCGCAAATCGGGTTGAGGCAGATTTTTTGCCTCAGACCGACTTGCCCTATTCTTTGATGCCCAAGCTCCATTTTCCCCTACGCCGGCGCTGCCTGGTGTGGATCATTTTTTTTTACGCACACCAGTCAGCTCCGCTGGCTAACGTCATTCCATAAATAAGGCGCCCGCATGGCGCTTTGGAATGGCGTTAGCCGGCGTAAAATTTTTTGATGCACAACTGCGTTGGCGCAGTTGTGCGCCAAAAAGTATAAATACGGCCCTCAGTGCCTTGGACTTGCTCCCACTCCTACACAGGACAAAGAAGTGGACTTTGAGGGTCAGTTGTTTGACCACCTGTTAAGCTACAGGGCTGGAAAAAGCTGCAAGAAGACTCCTTACCCGAAGAGTCCAGCTGACTAGTTCCAGCTGGTACAGCCCTGCACCTTGGATCTTGTTGGTATCTAAGCAAATGGGAAGCCTCGTAGGCAAGTTTATATAGGATTCACTTTGTGGAGAGAAAGTAATAAATTAATATAAAATTAAAATAAACAGGTTAAGCGAGGCCACAATCGGGCACATTAGCCTACTGTCAGTCAAGCCAGTAGCAGATGGCTAATGATAGTTGTAGGGTAATGCCTCTAGTTGCACAATAAATCTTATTTTTTGTGAACTGATGCTGCTGTTTTTTGATGCTATCAATCAGGCCCAAGTGCATGTGCTTTGCTAACTAAAACACGTCAAAATTGTTTATACACCTAATTACCAAATGTATCTTACTTAGAGGCCCCCAGTAAATTGTACAAAGTGTACAAAGGACCTTTCAGTTAAATGTCACTAGTGTACTGAAACACATATTGTGCCACCTACTACAGTGACAATTCAAACATGATGGTAGACCTACTGTTGGTCCTGGCCCTCTCTGCGGGGTTACCCCCAATATGCTGCTGTTTTTTGACACTATCTATCTGGCCCAAGTGCATGTGCTCTGCTCTTTAAAACATGTCAACATTTTTTATACACCTAATTACCAAATGTATCTTACCTATAGGTCCCCAGTATATTGCACAAAGTGTACAAAGGGCCTTTTAGTTAAATGTCGCCAGTGTACTGCAACAAATATTGTGCCACCCACTACAGTGACAGTTCAAACATGATTGTAGACCTACTGTTGGACCTGGCCTTCTCTTCGGGGTTACCTGCAAACTGTTTTGCCTTTTACCCTCCACATTTTGCTGAATTTGTTGGCCTTAGGACTCTGCGCAGTTTATCACTGCTAACCAGTGCTGAAATTAACTGAATGTTTGGGCATAGCACAAAGATTTTGGTGCTTTTGGTGGAAATTGGTTTGCCCAAGAGTTGGCAAACTCCGACCCACTCAGAATAATATAATATTTTATTGATGTATTTATATATTTTTACTCCAAGACTAATTATGTGTGTGTATAGATAGATAGATAGATAGATAGATAGATAGATAGATAGATAGATAGATAGATAGATAGATAAACAGATAGATAGATAGATAATGTGTGTGTATATTTCTAATGCAATGTGCTGGAGCCTTACTGCAAGTTTCACAACAAATATGCCAAAGGTCGAAGGCCAAACTGCCACTGTTCTACAAAAGTATGTATTTTTTTCAGGTCACAGAAAGTTGCACACACGGATATCTGGAACATCAAAATGTTTCGAATTAAGACAAGGTGAAATACGCTGCAATATTTCGATGGATTTTCTGTGTCTCACCTTCTTTTTTTAATCAATGGATCACCTTATGTGCTGAGATGACTCGAGCCTTATATGGACCATAATCCCAAATGGAATGAAGATATTAGTTGTTAAGTTTCAGTTGCATTGATGCTTAAATCTTTCGCCGTCATATATGAGTTCTAAAACAAATAAAGCCACGTGTCTTGAACACGTTATTGATATTGGTAAGAGATTTGTTTTGTGTGTCAGACCTATACTTTTTACATTCAGCGCGTTATGAGTCAAAGGGGACATTATTAGCGCCATCATATTCATAGCGAAGATTTATTAGTGGAAGGTACTTTTGCTGAGCCATCCGAAAATTTTGTGAGGAGTCGGTACAAACTATGAAGCATGAGCCTTTGGATGAAGTAGATGTTCATTATGTTCTGAGAATTAAGGGGATTTTTTTATTTAAAAAAAGTTCCTCTAAGAAAAAAATCCACCAAGCAGATATAGCTTGCATGTTAGAAATGTAGGCCGTCAAACTGATTTTTATATTGTGACATACACAAACTTTCTCATAATTGCATTACTGTGCACGGGCATCGTAAAAACCTAAGCATGTAAGTGAATAACATCTTTAAAAAAAAATAGGAGAAATATTTGTAAAACACTTAAGCACTTTGAAAACTAAAGTTTATAATGCTACATAGAAGGACATTTTCTGCATCGAGATTCTAAACTACACTCTGCAATACTTACCACATACTTGGCACACTTCAATAAATGCCACCGCCTGTGGTTACTCTTGTGTTCAGTCCAATAGGCAAAGAAAAATACCTGTATTAAAAACACACTGCAAACAAAGTATAAAAACGTCTTTTTAGAGGGTGTTAGTAGCTACTGCATTTGCCCAAACAGAAAGTTTGATTTTGTAGAATGTATCAGAATTGCAAAAATGTCGCAGAAAATAGTTGACATTTAGATAATAATTCCTATAGCAAATAAAAAAAAAAAATATTAAAAGATCAATTCAGTTGGTTTTTACAATGTGCAAAACGAAGTTATTTTTTAAATAAATTATAGCTTTGAATGCAGCAGTTAGCAGTGTTAATTTCAAAAGAACATCTTGGCCTACAGTTTTCTACATTTGTCTCCAATAAAGGTGTCCCATTTCTGTCAGCTTAATCCTCATTTGCAAGTGTTTCAGTGGAAAGCCATATTTTGGCACCACTCAAAAATTTGCTCAAGGGTGTCCCCAAAATACTTCGCCGGCAAAGATTTCCCACAGGAGAAAATGGGAATGAGGAGGAAAGTATGTCTGTGTTTCCACAAGTGCCATTTATTCCATCAGCTCTAAAGTACATCCTGCTTTGCTCCACTTCAAGAGCTCTGGCAGGTAGTGGGCTACTTCTGTATTGTCTAATATTTTTGTACAGCTTTTCAATCTCATCAGCCAATAAAGATATTTTCTGAAAGGCAGTAATGAAGCCACCATTATTAATTTGAGCCTCTGGAACCCAACGGAGGTAGCATAATTTCCATAGTTTTATGTTAATTCCAAAAAGCTGTGGTAGAAGAACACCATGGAGATTCATTGGATTGGAAAACCACTCTCTGAAATACTGGTCCATTTCACTGACCTGTGTGTCATTTTGCAGAAGGAATTCTGGTTTGAGCTTTAGTATCAGTGAATTTCGTCTTGGAAGAAATTCCTGGTCGCTGATCAGCCCATTTTTAAATGAAGGAGGCATTCCTCTTAATGTTGAGCTATAATGTTTCTTTGTCCGTTTGAATGAATTCACAGATCCATTTTGCACAGGTGTCAGTCACTCTTTTACCAACATGCAGCGGGTTATTAAACAAGGCTCGATCTGCAGCAGTAAACTGTAAAGACCAGTCCCAAACACTAGGGAATTCCAGGCCCTTTTCATCCCCAAGCTGGATATTTTTGCCACTGGCAAATTCTGTTCTCTGCTTTACTCGCTCGTGAGGGCAGCTGAAAAGAAAAGTGCCGAACAGAGAGATTCGAGTGCTGTCATAGAGCACTGTCAAGTAAGTTTCAGTGAATTGAAAAGCTGCAGGGTATTGATCCAACAGTTGCCATATGCAGTCTAAGAACAGTACAAATAGAGGAGACTCTTTGTCAGATCTCTTCAAGTGGTTACTCCTATCTAGAAATGGATATCCCGCCACGACCCATTCTTTCTGTACAAGACTTTGAAATCCAATAATTGTACGGAAAACCAACATCACTTGAAAAAATGAGGTGACGAGACAACTTGGAACACGTCCTTCCTCTTGGAGAACTACTGAAAGATGTTTATGCTCCAGCATGTACACCAGATCAGCAGAATGTCGCAGGAATGTCCTCACATACTCCAGCCATCGAGCATTCTCTAATAATGACAACCATTTCTCTACCGTTAGCATTCTCTAATAATG
This sequence comes from Pleurodeles waltl, assembly GCF_031143425.1. Lineage (NCBI taxonomy): Eukaryota > Metazoa > Chordata > Amphibia > Caudata > Salamandridae > Pleurodeles > Pleurodeles waltl. The sequence goes on from NC_090447.1 coordinate 922,729,941, forward strand.
ACAACCATTTCTCTTCCGTTTCATCAAATGGCTCAATAAAACATAGATGTTTGAGCTTGACAAATGCAGCTTGGATTTCCTGAATAGTTGGTAGATTCTTGTCCAAATCCGATTTGTAAACATCACTTCTTTGTGGATGACTTCTGGTTATTGCATTACAAATCCTTTGGTCTACTTTTCTTTGTTGCAACAGGTCTTTGATGCTGGCCATTCTCACAAGTGCATTTCCATTGGGGTGATTCCAGCACCACAATGGCATCCGCCTTCCAACAAAAGAATGAGAATACTGCTTAAAATCTGTATCTGCCAAAGAGGAGGGATCTACAAAATATTCTGGAAGGCACGCTGAGATCATGTAGTCCTCGTTGACTGACCAAACCCTCCACTCAGATGCATCTGTTCTTCGGATTTCTCTGTCCCAGTCAGAGTAAGTTTCAAACAAAGACGTTTTTGGACCACCTCCAGGATCTATACCATTTGTTTTATCAGCTGGATTATGGTAAGACTTTCCAACATATTCAAAAGGAAACAGAAGCTGAATATCTGTTGGCTGGGAATAATGAGCAAGGGCAAGGCAAACCTTTTTTGCGCTCTCAGGACCTGCCTTATCGAAGCGAAAACAAACAATCCGAAAGTCTTTACAATAAATAATTAGCTCTGTAGGGTTGAATTAAAGTTTGTGATTGGATGCCAGTATCTTCTGCTTCCTCTTCGTGTCATTTACTACAACAATTTGTTCAATGCAGGTAAGTGGAACATCGTGCTCGCCTAGGAGGAGATTCTTGTAATGGTGTAGGAAGTTGGCTCTGTATGTGCTATTTCAAAGTAAGGAATAGCATGCACAGAGTCCAAGGGTTCCCCTTAGAGGTAAAATAGTGGTAAAAATAGATAATACTAATGCTCTATTTTGTGGTAGTGTGGTCGAGCAGTAGGCTTATCCAAGGAGTAGTGTTAAGCATTTGTTGTACATACACATAGACAATAAATGAGGTACACACACTCAGAGACAAATCCAGCCAATAGGTTTTTATATAGAAAAATATATTTTCTTAGTTTATTTTAAGAACCACAGGTTCAAATTCTACATGTAATATCTCATTCGAAAGGTATTGCAGGTAAGTACTTTAGGAACTTCAAATCATAAAAATTGCATGTATACTTTACAAGTTATTGACAAATAGCTGTTTTAAAAGTGGACACAGTGCAATTTTCACAGTTCCTGGGGGAGGTAAGTTTTTGTTAGTTTTACCAGGTAAGTAGGACACTTACAGGGTTCAGTTCTTGGTCCAAGGTAGCCCACCGTTGGGGGTTCAGAGCAACCCCAAAGTCACCACACCAGCAGCTCGGGGCCGGTCAGGTGCAGAGTTCAAAGTGGTGCCCAAAACACATAGGCTAGGATGGAGAGAAGGGGGTGCCCCGGTTCCGGTCTGCTTGCAGGTAAGTACCCGCGTCTTCGGAGGGCAGACCAGGGGGGTTTTGTAGGGCACCGGGGGGGACACAAGCCCACACAGAAATCTCACCCTCAGCAGCACGGGGGCGGCCGGGTGCAGTGTAGAAACAAGCGTCGGGTTCGCAATGTTTGTCTATGAGAGATCTCGGGATCTCTTCAGCGCTGCAGGCAGGCAAGGGGGGGATTCCTCGGGGAAACCTCCACTTGGGCAAGGGAGAGGGACTCCTGGGGGTCACTTCTCCAGTGAAAGTCCGGTCCTTCAGGTCCTGGGGGCTGCGGGTGCAGGGTCTCTCCCAGGCGTCGGGACTTTAGGTTCAAAGAGTCGCGGTCAGGGGAAGCCTCGGGATTCCCTCTGCAGGCGGCGCTGTGGGGGCTCAGGGGGGACAGGTTTTGGTACTCACAGTATCAGAGTAGTCCTGGGGTCCCTCCTGAGGTGTTGGATCGCCACCAGCCGAGTCGGGGTCGCCGGGTGCAGTGTTGCAAGTCTCACGCTTCTTGCGGGGAGCTTGCAGGGTTCTTTAAAGCTGCTGGAAACGAAGTTGCAGCTTTTCTTGGAGCAGGTCCGCTGTCCTCGGGAGTTTCTTGTCTTTTCGAAGCAGGGGCAGTCCTCAGAGGATGTCGAGGTCGCTGGTCCCTTTGGAAGGCGTCGCTGGAGCAGGATCTTTGGAAGGCAGGAGACAGGCCGGTGAGTTTCTGGAGCCAAGGCAGTCGTCGTCTTCTGGTCTTCCGCTGCAGGGGTTTTCAGCTAGGCAGTCCTTCTTCTTGTAGTTGCAGGAATCTAATTTTCTAGGGTTCAGGGTAGCCCTTAAATACTAAATTTAAGGGCGTGTTTAGGTCTGGGGGGTTAGTAGCCAATGGCTACTAGCCCTGAGGGTGGGTACACCCTCTTTGTGCCTCCTCCCCAGGGGAGGGGGTCACAATCCTAACCCTATTGGGGGAATCCTCCATCTGCAAGATGGAGGATTTCTAAAAGTTAGAGTCACTTCAGCTCAGGACACCTTAGGGGCTGTCCTGACTGGCCAGTGACTCCTCCTTGTTTTTCTCATTATTTTCTCCGGCCTTGCCGCCAAAAAGTGGGGCCTGGCCGGAGGGGGCGGGCAACTCCACTAGCTGGAGTGTCCTGCTGGGTTGGCACAAAGGAGGTGAGCCTTTGAGGCTCACCGCCAGGTGTGACAATTCCTGCCTGGGGGAGGTGTTAGCATCTCCACCCAGTGCAGGCTTTGTTACTGGCCTCAGAGTGACAAAGGCACTCTCCCCATGGGGCCAGCAACATGTCTCGGTTTGTGGCAGGCTGCTAAAACTAGTCAGCCTACACAGATAGTTGGTTAAGTTTCAGGGGGCACCTCTAAGGTGCCCTCTGGGGTGTATTTTACAATAAAATGTACACTGGCATCAGTGTGCATTTATTGTGCTGAGAAGTTTGATACCAAACTTCCCAGTTTTCAGTGTAGCCATTATGGGGCTGTGGAGTTCGTGTTTGACAAACTCCCAGACCATATACTCTTATGGCTACCCTGCACTTACAATGTCTAAGATTTTGTTTAGACACTGTAGGGGTACCATGCTCATGCACTGGTACCCTCACCTATGGTATAGTGCACCCTGCCTTAGGGCTGTAAGGCCTGCTAGAGGGGTGTCCTACCTATACTGCATAGGCAGTGAGAGGCTGGCATGGCACCCTGAGGGGAGTGCCATGTCGACTTACTCGTTTTGTCCTCACTAGCACACACAAGCTGGCAAGCAGTGTGTCTGTGCTGAGTGAGAGGTCTCCAGGGTGGCATAAGACATGCTGCAGCCCTTAGAGACCTTCCTTGGCATCAGGGCCCTTGGTACTAGAAGTACCAGTTACAAGGGACTTATCTGGATGCCAGGGTCTGCCAATTGTGGATACAAAAGTACAGGTTAGGGAAAGAACACTGGTGCTGGGGCCTGGTTAGCAGGCCTCAGCACACTTTCAATTGTAAACATAGCATCAGCAAAGGCAAAAAGTCAGGGGGCAACCATGCCAAGGAGGCATTTCCTTACACAACCCCCCCCCAAACGAAAGAGGATGAGACTAACCTTTCCCAAGAGAGTCTTCATTTTCTAAGTGGAAGAACCTGGAAAGGCCATCTGCATTGGCATGGGCAGTCCCAGGTCTGTGTTCCACTATAAAGTCCATTCCCTGTAGGGAGATGGACCACCTCAACAGTTTAGGATCTTCACCTTTCATTTGCATCAGCCATTTGAGAGGTCTGTGGTCAGTTTGAACTAGGAAGTGAGTCCCAAAGAGGTATGGTCTCAGCTTCTTCAGGGACCAAACCACAGCAAAGGCCTCCCTCTCAATGGCACTCCAACGCTGCTCCCTGGGGAGTAACCTCCTGCTAATGAAAGCAACAGGCTGGTCAAGGCCATCATCATTTGTTTGGGACAAAACTGCCCCTATCCCATGTTCAGAGGCATCAGTCTGCACAATGAACTGCTTAGAATAATCTGGAGCTTTGAGAACTGGTGCTGAGCACATTGCCTGTTTCAGGGTGTCAAAGGCCTGTTGGCATTCCACAGTCCAGTTCACTTTCTTGGGCATTTTCTTGGAGGTGAGTTCAGTGAGGGCTGTCACAATGGATCCATATCCCTTCACAAACCTCCTGTAATACCCAGTCAAGCCAAGGAATGCCCTGACTTGAGTCTGGGTTTTTGGAGCTACCCAGTCCAGAATAGTCTGGATCTTGGGTTGGAGTGGCTGAACTTGGCCTCCACCTACAAGGTGGCCCAAGTAAACCACAGTTCCCTGCCCTATCTGGCATTTGGATGCCTTGATAGAGAGGCCTGCAGATTGCAGAGCCTTCAAAACCTTCCTCAGGTGGACCAGGTGATCCTGCCAGGTGGAGCTAAAGACAGCAATATCATCAAGATAAGCTGTGCTAAAGGACTCCAAGCCAGCAAGGACTTGATTCACCAACCTTTGGAAGGTGGCAGGGGCATTCTTTAAACCAAAGGGCATAACAGTAAACTGATAATGCCCATCAGGTGTGGAGAATGCTGTCTTTTCTTTTGCTCCAGGTGCCATTTTTATTTGCCAGTACCCTGCTGTCAAGTCAAAGGTACTTAGAAATTTGGCAGCACCTAATTTATCAATGAGCTCATCAGCTCTTGGAATTGGATGGGCATCTGTCTTGGTGACAGAATTGAGCCCTCTGTAGTCCACACAAAACCTCATCTCTTTCTTTCCATCTTTGGTGTGAGGTTTGGGGACTAAGACCACTGGGCTAGCCCAGGGGCTGTCAGAGCGCTCAATTACTCCCAATTCCAGCATCTTGTGGACTTCCACCTTGATGCTTTCTTTAACATGGTCAGACTGTCTAAAGATTTTGTTCTTGACAGGCATGCTGTCTCCTGTGTCCACATCATGGGTACACAGGTGTGTCTGACCAGGGGTTAAGGAGAAGAGTTCAGGAAACTGTTGTAGGACTCTCCTACAATCAGCTTGCTGTTGGCCAGAGAGGGTGTCTGAGTAGATCACTCCATCTACTGTGCCATCTTTTGGGTCTGATGACAGAAGATCAGGGAGAGGTTCACTCTCTGCCTCCTGATCCTCATCTGTTACCATCAACAGATTGACATCAGCCCTGTCGTGGAAGAGCTTAAGGCGGTTTACATGGATCACCCTCTTGGGGCTCCTGCTTGTGCCCAGGTCCACCAGGTAGGTGACCTGACTCTTCCTTTCCAGTACTGGGTAAGGGCCACTCCATTTGTCCTGGAGTGCCCTGGGAGCCACAGGCTCCAGAACCCAGACTTTCTGCCCTGGTTGGAACTCCACCATTGCAGCCTTTTGGTCATACCAAAACTTCTGGAGCTGTTGGCTGGCCTCAAGGTTTTTGGTTGCCTTTTCCATATACTCGGCCATTCTAGAGCGAAGGCCAAGTACATAGTCCACTATGTCCTGTTTAGGCTCATGGAGAGGTCTCTCCCAGCCTTCTTTAACAAGGGCAAGTGGTCCCCTTACAGGATGACCAAACAGAAGTTCAAAGGGTGAGAATCCTACTCCCTTCTGTGGCACCTCTCTGTAAGCGAAAAGCAGGCATGGCAAGAGGACATCCCATCTCCTTTTGAGTTTTTCTGGGAGCCCCATGATCATGCCTTTTAATGTCTTGTTGAATCTCTCAACCAAGCCATTAGTTTGTGGATGGTATGGTGTAGTGAATTTATAAGTCACTCCACACTCATTCCACATGTGCTTTAGGTATGCTGACATGAAGTTGGTACCTCTGTCAGACACCACCTCCTTAGGGAAACCCACTCTGGTAAAGATACCAATGAGGGCCTTGGCTACTGCAGGGGCAGTAGTCGACCTAAGGGGAATAGCTTCAGGATACCTGGTAGCATGATCCACTACTACCAGCATATACATATTTCCTGAGGCTGTGGGAGGTTCTAGTGGACCAACTATGTCCACACCCACTCTTTCAAAGGGCACCCCCACCACTGGAAGTGGAATGAGGGGGGCCTTTGGATGCCCACCTGTCTTACCACTGGCTTGACAGGTGGGGCAGGAGAGGCAAAACTCCTTAACCATGTTGGACATATTGGGCCAGTAGAAGTGGTTGACTAACCTCTCCCACGTCTTGGTTTGTCCCAAATGTCCAGCAAGGGGAATGTCATGGGCCAATGTTAGGATGAACTCTCTGAACAGCTGAGGCACTACCACTCTCCTAGTGGCACCAGGTTTGGGGTCTCTGGCCTCAGTGTACAGGAGTCCATCTTCCCAATAGACCCTATGGGTTCCATTTTTCTTGCCTTTGGACTCTTCAGCAGCTTGCTGCCTAAGGCCTTCAAGAGAGGGACAGGTTTCTTGTCCCTTACACAGCTCCTCCCTTGAGGGTCCCCCTGGGCCTAAGAGCTCAACCTGATAAGGTTCAAGCTCCAAAGGCTCAGTTCCCTCAGAGGGCAGAACTTCTTCCTGAGAAGAGAGGTTCCCTTTCTTTTGCTGTGTTGCAGTTGGTTTCCCAACTGACTTTCCTTTCCTCTTGGTAGGCTGGGCCATTCTTCCAGACTCCAGCTCTACTTGTTCACCCTGTGCCTTGCATTGTGCTCTGGTTTTCACACACACCAGTTCAGGGATACCCAGCATGGCTGCATGGGTTTTTAGTTCTACCTCAGCCCATGCTGAGGACTCCAGGTCATTTCCAAGCAGACAGTCCACTGGGATATTTGAGGAGACCACCACCTGTTTCAGGCCATTGACCCCTCCCCATTCTAAAGTAACCATTGCCATGGGATGTACTTTTCTCTGATTGTCAGCGTTGGTGACTGTGTAAGTTTTTCCAGTCAGGTATTGGCCAGGGGAAACCAGTTTCTCTGTCACCATGGTGACACTGGCACCTGTATCCCTCAGGCCCTCTATTCTAGTCCCATTAATTAAGAGTTGCTGTCTGTATTTTTGCATGTTAGGCGGCCAGACAGCTAGTGTGGCTAAATCCACCCCACCCTCAGAAACTAGAGTAGCTTCAGTGTGGACCCTGATTTGCTCTGGGCACACTGTTGATCCCACTTGGAGACTAGCCATACCAGTGTTACCTGGATGGGAGTTTGGAGTGGAACCTTTCTTGGGACAGGCCTTGTCTCCAGTTTGGTGTCCATGCTGTTTACAGCTATGACACCAGGCCTTTTTGGGATCAAAGTTTTTACCCTTGTACCCATTGTTCTGTGAAGAGGCTCTGGGCCCACCCTCCTGTGCAGGTTTTTGGGGGCCTGTAGAAGACTCTTTACTATTTTTAGTTTTGGTTGTCTCATCACCCTTCCCCTGGGGAGTCTTTGTGACCCCTTTCTTTTGGTCACCCCCTGTTGAAGTCTTGGACACCCTTGTCTTGACCCAATGGTCCGCCTTCTTTCCCAATTCTTGGGGAGAAATTGGTCCTAGGTCTACCAGATGCTGATGCAGTTTATCATTGAAACAATTACTTAACAGGTGTTCTTTCACAAATAAATTGTACAGCCCATCATAATTACTTACACCACTGCCTTGAATCCAACCATCTAGTGTTTTCACTGAGTAGTCTACAAAGTCCACCCAGGTCTGGCTCGAGGATTTTTGAGCCCCCCTGAATCTAATCCTATACTCCTCAGTGGAGAATCCAAAGCCCTCAATCAGGGTACCCTTCATGAGGTCATAAGATTCTGCATCTTGTCCAGAGAGTGTGAGGAGTCTATCCCTACACTTTCCTGTGAACATTTCCCAAAGGAGAGCACCCCAGTGAGATCTGTTCACTTTTCTGGTTACACAAGCCCTCTCAAAAGCTGTGAACCATTTGGTGATGTCATCACCATCTTCATATTTAGTTACAATCCCTTTAGGGATTTTCAACATGTCAGGAGAATCTCTGACCCTATTTATGTTGCTGCCACCATTGATGGGTCCTAGGCCCATCTCTTGTCTTTCCCTCTCTATGGCTAGGATCTGTCTTTCCAAAGCCAATCTTTTGGCCATCCTGGCTAACTGGATGTCCTCTTCACTGGGGCTATCCTCAGTGATTTCAGAGGTGTTGGTCTCTCCTGTGAGGGAACCAGCATCTCTGACTATTATTTTTGGAGTCAGGGTTTGAGGGACCCTGTTCTCCCTAGATAGGATTGGTAGGGGGGAATTTTCCTCCAAGTCACTATCTTCTTCCTCTGAGTTGCCACCCTCAGAGGGGTTGGCCTTTTCAAACTCTGCCAAAAGCTCCTGGAGCTGTATTTTGGTAGGTTTGGGGCCCATTGTTATTTTCTTTATTTTACAGAGTGACCTTAGCTCCCTCATCTTAAGATGGAGGTAAGGTGTGGTGTCGAGTTCCACCACAGTCACATCTGTGCTAGACATTTTGCTTCTAAAAGTTGGAATACTTTTTAAGAATCTACAACTGGTTCTAGAATCTAATTCAAACTTTTACAAACTTTTAAACTCTAAAAGAAATGCTAAACAGGATCTAACACAAGGCCCTAGCAGGTCTTTTAAGAATTTAGAAAACTTTTCAAATTGCAAAAATCAATTTCTAATGACAATTTTGGAATTTGTCGTGTGATCAGGTATTGGCTGAGTAGTCCAGCAAATGCAAAGTCTTGTACCCCACCGCTGATCCACCAAAGTAGGAAGTTGGCTCTGTATGTGCTATTTCAAAGTAAGGAATAGCATGCACAGAGTCCAAGGGTTCCCCTTAGAGGTAAAATAGTGGTAAAAATAGATAATACTAATGCTCTATTTTGTGGTAGTGTGGTCGAGCAGTAGGCTTATCCAAGGAGTAGTGTTAAGCATTTGTTGTACATACACATAGACAATAAATGAGGTACACACACTCAGAGACAAATCCAGCCAATAGGTTTTTATATAGAAAAATATCTTTTCTTAGTTTATTTTAAGAACCACAGATTCAAATTCTACATGTAATATCTCATTCGAAAGGTATTGCAGGTAAGTACTTTAGGAACTTCAAATCATAAAAATTGCATGTATACTTTACAAGTTATTGACAAATAGCTGTTTTAAAAGTGGACACTTAGTGCAATTTTCACAGTTCCTGGGGGAGGTAAGTTTTTGTTAGTTTTACCAGGTAAGTAGGACACTTACAGGGTTCAGTTCTTGGTCCAAGGTAGCCCACCGTTGGGGGTTCAGAGCAACCCCAAAGTCACCACACCAGCAGCTCGGGGCCGGTCAGGTGCAGAGTTCAAAGTGGTGCCCAAAACACATAGGCTAGGATGGAGAGAAGGGGGTGCCCCGGTTCCGGTCTGCTTGCAGGTAAGTACCCGCGTCTTCGGAGGGCAGACCAGGGGGGTTTTGTAGGGCACCGGGGGGGACACAAGCCCACACAGAAATCTCACCCTCAGCAGCACGGGGGCGGCCGGGTGCAGTGTAGAAACAAGCGTCGGGTTCGCAATGTTTGTCTATGAGAGATCTCGGGATCTCTTCAGCGCTGCAGGCAGGCAAGGGGGGGATTCCTCGGGGAAACCTCCACTTGGGCAAGGGAGAGGGACTCCTGGGGGTCACTTCTCCAGTGAAAGTCCGGTCCTTCAGGTCCTGGGGGCTGCGGGTGCAGGGTCTCTCCCAGGCGTCGGGACTTTAGGTTCAAAGAGTCGCGGTCAGGGGAAGCCTCGGGATTCCCTCTGCAGGCGGCGCTGTGGGGGCTCAGGGGGGACAGGTTTTGGTACTCACAGTATCAGAGTAGTCCTGGGGTCCCTCCTGAGGTGTTGGATCGCCACCAGCCGAGTCGGGGTCGCCGGGTGCAGTGTTGCAAGTCTCACGCTTCTTGCGGGGAGCTTGCAGGGTTCTTTAAAGCTGCTGGAAACGAAGTTGCAGCTTTTCTTGGAGCAGGTCCGCTGTCCTCGGGAGTTTCTTGTCTTTTCGAAGCAGGGGCAGTCCTCAGAGGATGTCGAGGTCGCTGGTCCCTTTGGAAGGCGTCGCTGGAGCAGGATCTTTGGAAGGCAGGAGACAGGCCGGTGAGTTTCTGGAGCCAAGGCAGTCGTCGTCTTCTGGTCTTCCGCTGCAGGGGTTTTCAGCTAGGCAGTCCTTCTTCTTGTAGTTGCAGGAATCTAATTTTCTAGGGTTCAGGGTAGCCCTTAAATACTAAATTTAAGGGCGTGTTTAGGTCTGGGGGGTTAGTAGCCAATGGCTACTAGCCCTGAGGGTGGGTACACCCTCTTTGTGCCTCCTCCCCAGGGGAGGGGGTCACAATCCTATCCCTATTGGGGGAATCCTCCATCTGCAAGATGGAGGATTTCTAAAAGTTAGAGTCACTTCAGCTCAGGACACCTTAGGGGCTGTCCTGACTGGCCAGTGACTCCTCCTTGTTTTTCTCATTATTTTCTCCGGCCTTGCCGCCAAAAAGTGGGGCCTGGCCGGAGGGGGCGGGCAACTCCACTAGCTGGAGTGTCCTGCTGGGTTGGCACAAAGGAGGTGAGCCTTTGAGGCTCACCGCCAGGTGTGACAATTCCTGCCTGGGGGAGGTGTTAGCATCTCCACCCAGTGCAGGCTTTGTTACTGGCCTCAGAGTGACAAAGGCACTCTCCCCATGGGGCCAGCAACATGTCTCGGTTTGTGGCAGGCTGCTAAAACTAGTCAGCCTACACAGATAGTTGGTTAAGTTTCAGGGGGCACCTCTAAGGTGCCCTCTGGGGTGTATTTTACAATAAAATGTACACTGGCATCAGTGTGCATTTATTGTGCTGAGAAGTTTGATACCAAACTTCCCAGTTTTCAGTGTAGCCATTATGGGGCTGTGGAGTTCGTGTTTGACAAACTCCCAGACCATATACTCTTATGGCTACCCTGCACTTACAATGTCTAAGATTTTGTTTAGACACTGTAGGGGTACCATGCTCATGCACTGGTACCCTCACCTATGGTATAGTGCACCCTGCCTTAGGGCTGTAAGGCCTGCTAGAGGGGTGTCTTACCTATACTGCATAGGCAGTGAGAGGCTGGCATGGCACCCTGAGGGGAGTGCCATGTCGACTTACTCGTTTTGTCCTCACTAGCACACACAAGCTGGCAAGCAGTGTGTCTGTGCTGAGTGAGAGGTCTCCAGGGTGGCATAAGACATGCTGCAGCCCTTAGAGACCTTCCTTGGCATCAGGGCCCTTGGTACTAGAAGTACCAGTTACAAGGGACTTATCTGGATGCCAGGGTCTGCCAATTGTGGATACAAAAGTACAGGTTAGGGAAAGAACACTGGTGCTGGGGCCTGGTTAGCAGGCCTCAGCACACTTTCAATTGTAAACATAGCATCAGCAAAGGCAAAAAGTCAGGGGGCAACCATGCCAAGGAGGCATTTCCTTACAAATGGGATTTCTGTAGTGGCATTGGATCATCCATAATGAAGGAAAGCTTGACGTTAGAGCAGACCAGCTTGCCCCACAGGTCATATTGACTAGTGTCCGTTGTTATACATTTCCTTACGAAGTTTACTTCATTTACATCAATTTCACCTGGCAACAGAACAGCTTCTAATTTCTTAATCTTGGTTTCCGGGCTTATTTTGTCTTCATTCTGAGGGGGCAGAAGGTAGGATCGGAAGGTGGGCTTCGGAGGTTTTAAGGAAAACATAGTCGTCTCCTGGTGGGACAGAACTTGGGGACCCGCCCGTAGCTCACAACTGTAGAGCCACAAGACAATGTGCCCCTCTGACAGTAGCCGCTTGTGACTGAATGTAACGGCCCACTGCTGCGCTTGGCAATAAGATCCCACAGAGCGGCTTCTATCCCCGAAGTGAATAGAATTTTAATGTACATAACGGCAAAGTCAAAATCATTTTGTTAATGAATTTCCTTCAACTCTCTTCAATCTTTGTCCACCTTTTCAAAATCCGGTAAAACATTATTTTTGCAAATATGCATGTTGTGTACCCAATAAATCCTAAAGAGAATTTCTGCAAGGCCAAAATGGCCTCTCCAAACCTGGACATGGTTGCACACAATTATCTAAGTTAGAAATTTGCATTTGACGCTTTGCCAGGAGGTGAATCAAATCCCGATTCCATCACACCAATCTTTCTCACACAAGGCCTCAAAAAATTCTCAGCTTTCTTACCCCTACAGAGTCTAGTTCTTCACAACACTGTTAAACAGATAAGGAATGCAGGTGCCATCCTGTGCTGTGTAGTCAATCCATGGTAAATAGATTATAGGAAAGCAACCCTACCACTAATTTAGTGGCAACAAAACAAATTCTGAGCATCAGCAGGTAGAGGCAATTTTGAGTCCAGATGCATCAGTGCCCTATCATGTGGACATTGATGCAGGTGTGAGGCCCAGATGAAAGCAGCAAACTCCATCAACATATCCATATGACTCATGAGACAGAATGCAGAATGGAGCAACAGGTATCTTCTGCTGATTAGGTTTCGCCTGAGACAGCACATATGCTGTCTCTTGCAAGACATTTTATTTACATACGAAGGGCATAGAGCCAGTTGATTTGTTGCGTAGGCTCTCATTATTCTAATGAGACTACTGGATTTGAGTGGCAGAATCGCCTGTGGTGTGGGGGACTGAGTCTAACCCATTACAGGTGACACCTGTTGACCTAATCCGGGTTTTGCTCCGGCTAACTAGCAATGCCTCATCTCCACGCAAGAGGAGGGATGATTGGGCAGCCAAGCACATGACACAATTGATTCCTCAGGGAAATCGTGGTCACTCAGATCTCATCCATTTCTCTCAGTTACATTAGTCTCACATATACAAGGACAAGCAGAGGTAGGATATATTTCAATAAGGCTTTTAATGAAGCAACTGCATCTTAGACAATAAAGAATGTACTGCTATAACCAGGACGATAGAGCATGACAGGATTAAAGAGTGAAGCATAGAAATAACTCTACCATATTGTCACTAGAGTCAATAGACTAATTCCTCCCTAGGCTATATTAGATCACAGCATGTTCAGATCTAGTTCTGCAGTTCAGGTTCCCCTGGGAAGACGTCACCCCCCATACCTGAGCAAGGCCCGAAGTCTGCATAAGCAGGTGTAGAGAATCGTTCAGCAATCAGCATACAGTTGTGGTCTTCTCGCTGTAAACTCCCTCTGACGTGTATGGGAACGGGAAGTGTTTTTATAATAAAACAGCTGATGTTCTGAGAAAATGTCCCTACATAAGATGTGTATGTTTCTATGAATACCAGAGACAAAATGTTACCACGTTTACTGGCAGCCTATCTTACTGCAGCCTTGAGAGAAGCACAGAGTGAAGGAATTGTCTTGTTTAGGAGCACAGTGCTGGCCTAGGCAAAGAACAGCTAGATAGCGAGAAATAAAGCAAGACTGCAAATGTGGCTATTGTTAAAATAATAAACTAAGCTGAATAAAAAATATCTAGGTTAAAGTGCACAGCGGCAGGCCTAGTGTGCTAAAATAACGTGCATGGAGCTATAACTAAAATGGCTACACAACAGATTGATTAGCAATGGTTGGCTTCATTGTCACTTTCATTTCCATACTTCTCTTTAGTCAATATATACCAGCTTTACTTCTGATCCATGCATTTTTATCACCCTGGGAACATGGCCCAAGTGATGCTTCCTTTCCCAGCGTCCTTCCACTGCTTGTGCTTTTGGAGCAACTTGTTTCTTTCAGTTGTAGGACTCCATAAGAGCGCATGTGTTTGCAGGTAGTTTTCTCCTATCCCACTCACTCTGCATTGCTGCTTGCCCCCTGGGTTATTGCTTGAACCAAACCTGCCCACATAGTTGCTTGCCTTGCCCCTCTCGCCCCTCCTGCCTTGTTGCTTGCCCTGTCCTTACATCCTGTCCCCACATTGTTGCTTTCCCCATTGTTAGACTTGGCATCATTGGCAGGGTATCCCCTAACTTTTTGCCTCTACTTCCCAGGTTGTTTCTGTGTGCTGGACTCTGTTTTTGATGTTTTTGTTTGCTCTGGACACTTTTAACACTGCTGACGAGTGCTAAAGTGTAAGTGTAAGTCCCTAGTAAAGTGCACTAGAGGTGCCCAGGGCCTGGAAATCAAATGCTACTAGTGGGCCTGCACACTGGTTGTGCCACCCACATTAGTAGCCCTGTAAACATGGCTCAGACCTGCCACTGCAGTGTCTGTGAGTGAAGTTTTAAACTACCAATTCGACCTGGCAAGTGTACCCACTTGCCAGGCCTAAACCTTCCTTTTCTATACATGTAAGGCACCCCGTAAGGTAGGCCCTAGGTGGCCCCATGGGAAGGTTGCAGTGTATGTTAAAGGTGGGAAATGTTCTTATGTGTTTTACATGCCATGACAGTGAAATACTGGCAAATTTTGTTTTGATCGTTGCAAGGCCTATCTCTCTCATAGGATAACATGGGTGCTGCCTTTAAATATGATTAAAATGCAGATTCCCTATGGGAGCAGATCCACATGTGGAGTCTGGGGTCCCTGAACTCACGATATAAAAATATATCTTTCACTGAAGTTGTTTTTTAGATTGTGTGTTCAAAATGCCACTTTTAGAAAGTAGGCATTTTCTTGCTTAAACCATTCTGTCACTCTGCTTGCATATAGATTCCCTATCTGGGTCAGTTTGATAGTTGGGCTGTTTGCACCTCTCCTCTAAACAGTGACACAAAGGAAGCTGGGGTGTAGCCTGCATATCCTGATGGGCCATCTGGGCTCAGGGGAGGGGAAGAGTGGTCACTTACACCTGAAAGGGCTTTGCCTGTCCTCACACATTGCAGTCTCTAGCTCCCTGGTGTGTGTCTGGAGCCTGGCCTGGGCAAGGCAGGAGCTTGAAAACAACAGAGACTTCTCTTTGAAATAGGCCTACTTCAAAGGCAAACAAGAGTATAAGAAGAGCACCCAAAACCCCTGAAAAACAGATTACTTCTGAAACCAAGAGGAACCTCTGTCAAGGAGAACAGCTGGAGAAGCTGGAGGAGGAGTACTGCCCCTTTGCCTGTGACTGTGTTTTGCTGGGTTGGCCTGCAGTAGCTGCTTCTACCTGAGAGAGGACAAAGACAGACTTTTGTGTGACTTCCAACTAGTGAAGAATCTCCAAGGGCTTGAAACTGAGCTTGCCTCCTGTTGTTGAAGTCTCAGGGACAGCAAATACTTCTCTCTGGCAGCACTTGGGCTTTGTGCTGAGAGTCCTGGCTGCCAAGTGGTCCCCTCATCTGTCTCTGGGCCGTTGAAAGGTGCAGCTGGTGGAAAAGAACATAAATCCATGGAAAGACCGCCGTGCGGGGAAACTTCTGATGCACCACCCGCTTTGCAGCCGAAAAATGACGTGTCGCCAGCCTTGATACTAAAATTGATGCCTCACCTGCATCACGGTTGGGAGATCGACAGAATACGGCTGGAGAAATTATGCACAACACCCGCAGTGGCTGCTGTTAAAGACTCAAGCCCCCACGCAGCGAGATTTCTTGACACAGTGTGACTGCATTTCAACGTAACATCTCTAGGTGCGAAAAGTCAAGGCAATGGCTGCCGGACCCAAAGTGCCCATCCGGATCGACTCATCGTTCTCTTGCGGGAGAGAAGAAACACTGCACGCCGACCCGACCAGAGAAGGAACGATGCACGCTGTTGCGTGAAAAATTGAAGCATCGCTTGCCTTTTTCGATGCACGCTCTCCCGTGTGGCTTTATTTTGAAGCTACCGAGTACTCTTGTACACTAACAACGTTCTCACTGTTCTCTATGGGATTTAAGACTCCTTTGCTTTTTTAAATGCATAACTTGACTTGTGTATGTTTGATCTTGTCATTTTGGTCTTGTTTTGTTTAGATAAATATGATCGATTTTTCTAAGCTTGTGCTGTGTCATTTTGTAGTGTTTTCACTGAGTTACTATGTGTGTTGGTACCAATTATTTACACCTTGCTTCTGAAGGTTAGCCTGCCTGCTCGTGCCAAGCTACCAAGGGGATGAGCAGGGGGTTAACTGAGGGTGATTTTCCTTTACCCTGACTAGATTGAGGGTCCTTGCTTGGACAGGGGGTAACTTGACTGCCAACCAGAAGACCCCATTTCTCACACCCATCCTTTCTACCCCTACCACATAATTGTTTGCCCCTTTATTGTTGCTGCCTCGTCATTGCTTTCCCTGTCTTTCCTACCCCTCTCTAGTTGTTGCTTACTCTACCCCTCTTGCCTCCACCCATGTTATTGCTTGCCCCACTGCAGTTGCTTAACTGGCAGCATAACAGCACATTATTTCTAACTCTCATATATGCTGCATAGCAGTTGCACTGCTCTACAACATGGCTAAAAGACATTGACAAAGCTAATTGCTCTCACATAAGCGAGGCCTTTGTTAAACATGGATGACCAGACTGAAAATATGAGTACTCTATTGATCTCTCTACAAGGTTTTCCCTACGATCAAGTCATAATTGAGAACCAGGACTAGCAAAACTAAAAGCACCAACTGGCAAACTTTAATCTTTAGAATGCATTGTTTATACTCATAAAATTACAGCTGCCACTTTGCATAGTTACAACTTGATGATATGAGGCCCGAATCACAAAGGTAAACTTAGACCAAAAGTATAAACTTAGACCAAAAGCCTATCATTACTATGTGTAAAGTTAGACTTTTGGTCTAAACTTAGGCTTTTGATCTAAACATAGGGTCCAATTCACAAAGGTAAACTTAGACCAAAAGTCTAAGGGGCAGATTTAAGAGCGCCTAGTGCCATTCTAATGCCACATTGGTGTAATTTTCATGCGCTAATGTGGTGCTAAGAAGCCAAAAATTCTGCAGCATATTTACAAAGCAGCGCAATTCATGCACTGCACCACTTTGTGACACTTTATGCTACATTATGCCTGTGCCATGCATAATGTATGCAAAGGGGCATTCCCCTGTTGGAAGGAGGGTGAAAAAATGGCAAAAGAAAATCTAAAAGATTTCCTTGTGTTTTTTTTTTTCTGGCACTTTTAACGCCTGCTCAGAGCAGGTGTTAAAAGTGGCATGCCATTGAATACAATGGGCCCCTATGTACACTGCAGGAGTAGCACCAACATGTGGGTGCTACTCCTGCAGAGTACATCAATAGCGTAAAAAAATGACATTATTGCCCCTACCCTGCGCCATGGTGCGCTGTATTTTAAATATGGTGCTCACATGCTGGTGGTAGACGGGCACTAAAGGTTACAATAAAAGTGGAACTGCACTGTGTGCAGCACCACTTTTCTTAAATATGCCCCTTTGTTTAGACGAAAAGTGTAAACTTAAACCAAAAGTCTCACTTTATTATGTGTAAAGTTAGGTTTTTGGTCTAAGTTTAGACTTTTGTTTCAAGTTTACCTTTGTGAATTGGGCACTTTTGGTCAGGCCCGCAATTTCATTGTTGTTTTGAAAATTTAGAAAACAATGTTTTCCAAAGTACAGTTAACAATGTTTCATATGTTCTGGGTAGCTGCTGCATTGGATGATGGAACATGAAACAGAATGCAGTGGCCATCTTAAAATGATGAAAACTCCCTTGTTGATTTCTATGTTTCTTACTTGTTGTCACTTCCTGTGAAGTGTTCCAAAAATCAATCCCAGAGATCAACATTCTGTAAAAGTACAAGATGGAAACAAATTCATCTTAGAGGTTAGATCTGGCTGAGTCTACACCCTGCTGTGGCGAAGTCTCCCTTAACACACCACGTTAAGCCCCCACCTAATCCAATCAGTGGGGCTCCCATGTGTCTGGGGAAGCAGGAAATGGGGAGGTCCAGGTTCTGTCCCAAGTGGCTTTTCCTCCTTTGAAGACCAGTTTGGCTTCTCTTCCTCCATCCTGCTCTGCCATCTGCTGCAGCAGTTCTCTGCCCACCAGATGCTTTCTTTGTCTCAGCCCAGAACACTTCACACCTCATTTTCGTGGCCTGGCTCAGGCTGCTAGAGGCTGACCAATGAGGAAAGGGCACTACATGGCTGAATTTGGTAATTTTCAGAAAGAGTTCCTATAAACTATTTCCCTGTGCTAATTAAATTAAATTTAACATTGGCAAGTTGTTGGATTTATTTTAACATTTAGGCCCTCATTATGACATTGGCGGTAAATCCCACTTACCACCATGCTGACTGCCGCCAACATACCTCCACCACAGCGGATATCCGTTCACCATATTATGACACACACACACCAATCCGTCAATATTCAGCCACAGACACAAGTCTGCCAGCCAAAAGGTCAGTGATAAACTGGCAGTATCAAAACCCACACGTTACGCCAACAGAACTACACCCATCACATTATGACCCACAAATCACCACAGTGGACAGTCAATGGCGGTAAACCATTAGCAGTACATACCGCTGCGCTCAAAATATGCACACTCACACAAAACAATACCACATTGGACAATTCAAACTATGTACACATGAAACACATACACACACCACACCCACACCACTATAAATAACACACACCCACATCACTCCCAACCCCTTA
Organism: Pleurodeles waltl; assembly: GCF_031143425.1. Lineage (NCBI taxonomy): Eukaryota > Metazoa > Chordata > Amphibia > Caudata > Salamandridae > Pleurodeles > Pleurodeles waltl. Next base: position 922,748,266 of record NC_090447.1, read on the forward strand.
TGACTACAAACAATTGGCACGAGACAGACACCACGACCACAGACAAAACCAGAGCCACACACCACCTACACCTGTACACCACCCACGCACCCTACATCACACACCCCAACACGTCACCCTACACTCCCTCACCTACACAACTCATCCAAAACCCACGGCATCACAAAGACCCCCCCCCGATTCTCGGAGGAGGATCTAAGGGTCATGGAGGAGGAAATGACCAGGGTAGAGCAACAGCTATTTGGAGCACAGGTGCAGCAGATATCCATTGCTAGGAAGATGGAGCTATGGCGGAGGACAGGGCTAACATCGTGGGACAGTACCCAAGAACAAGGGACGACATCAGGAAGAGGTGGAACGATCGACAGGGTAAGATGCGTTCAATAGCAGCAAGATACCAGCTCGCTATCCAGAGGATTGTTGGTGGACCCCCACCTTCTCCCCCACAACTAACAACATGGGAGGAGCAAATCTTGGCAAGCATGCATCCTGAGGACCTGGCTGGAGTAGGATGAGGACTGGACTCTGGTAAGTCAACTCTATACTACTATCACCCCCCTACCTGCATACCATCACATAACCCCACCCTCACTCCCATCACTCCACTACCTCCAACACACACCATCATCACATTCCACCCATCCCAATGGCAAGCCCCGCATGCATCACCAATGCATGGACATCACTCACAGCCCTGCATAGACAACCATCACATCATACTCACTAGAGAGAATCAGCTAGCCCACCACATACCTACTTACACAAGTTAAAGCTGCCAGGACAAATACAACCAAAGAGGGCAACCCACCAATGCACAATATGTCACACACAGAAACAATAACACAGCATTTACATCCCCACAGGTACCCCAGCCAGTGTCAGTGGAGAAGAGGTGCAGCACTATCCAGTTCCCCAACTGAAGAGGCCCACAGAGATGACAGCAACTCTGGTCGCCTGGATCTGGATGACCTACCTGGCCCAACAGGGACCTCTGGACAGTTGGTTACCCAAGCCCAGTCAGAGATAACCACAGAGCCTCCCCCATCTGGGAACACCACCACAGCACCCACACGGCGTACCCATACCTCTTTCTCCAGGACACGTCAATGAGCAGTGTGTCCACCTCTACAGGGACCCCAGGGCACACCTCATACCCAAGACAATCAGGGACCTGGGGTCAGTGGACACATGGTTCAGGGGACAGAGGCACAGGACAACAGGGAAACTGGGAGGACTGATGTGCACCAGGGGGAGGACAGGCCCAGGGAACCGACTATACAGGAGGCACTTACTGAGATCCTGGGAGCCTACCAACATTTCCAGGACATGATGGGCCAGATCCTTGTCAACGAGGAGGAGAACAGGTGGCTGCAGGAGGGACAGTACCAGGGGATCATGAGGCCATTTAGGCCATCAACACCACCCTGGTCTCCATTTCAGGGGTACAGACATGGCCAACATTATGAGGGAGGCAGTCTCACAACGGCGGGACCCTGGCACTAGCCAGACATCTGAGCTGCCTTCCACCTCTACTGCCACTAGTGGACAGGAGTCCCTGCCACAGGAACAACAGGCCACCAGCACCCCTCCCCCTGCAGAAGGTGAACTACCCTGCAAACTTTCCCTGTGATACAGGCAGAAGCCAGAGACTATTGCCAAGACCCCCGCCAGGAAATGAGCCTCTCCTGATTGTCACCCTTGTGTCCCAAACAGTCACCCTGTCCACCTTGAACTGCCATTGCACCCCTTTCTATGTCCCCTTGGACTATGCACCTGTGCTACAAATAGACTGGAATAATACCCTGGACTTTCCTCCATCATGACCCCATCCCAATGGACTTGCCCCTCTTCTTCTTAGCACTTCAATGAACACCCTTTGAAAAAACTACAAGTATGGAGTATGTTACAGTTGTAAAGTATGTATTCGTTTAACCAGGTTAAAACACTGCAATTCAACTGTACAGTAATTGTTCAATAGGAAAGACCTGTAGTTTCCTGCAGTGATCACACCAGAAGCAATAGTGGGGCACCAACACCTGCAAAATTAATTGTCAAAGGGGACAGTAAGTTGGCATAGAAGTGGGGAATAACAGCATGCCAGTACGAGAGATAATCTACATAATGACAATGAAATGTGATGTAACACTGTCTTACTTGTGTATCATTGGAAGTATTGTTGTATCACTGCTGTTCTGTTGTCCCCATCCCCTGCCTCCTCATCCTCACTGTCCACAGGGTCCTCTGCTGCCACTCGGGCATCTCCAGCTTCTTCCTCCTGCAGAAAAGGCACATGGCGTCTCAAGGCAAGGTTGTGCAACATGCAGTATGTCACAATTATCTGGCAGACCTTCTTGGGAGAGAAGCATAGGGATCCACCTGTTAGATGGAGGCACCTGAACCTGGCCTCCTCAAAGGTTCTTTCGATTATCCTTCTGGTTCACCCATGTGCCTCATTGTAACGTTCTTCTGACCTTGTCCTGGCTTCCTCACAGGGGTCAGTAGCCATGATAAGTTGGGGTAACCTGAGTCACCTGCTAATATTGAGGGACAACATTTAGCCACACACTATTCCATATGGCCTACCCCATACCCATACACCAACATATACTGGGTGGGAACCAGCGCTCACCTATTATCCACACCCGGTGCCTCTGTAGTTGGGCCATCACATTTGGGATGCTGCTATTCCTCAAGATAAAGGCCTCATGCACGGACCCTAGATACTTAGCAATAACATGGAAGATGTACTGGTCCGCCAAGTACACCACCTGGACATTCATGGAGTGGAAACTCTTTCAATTTCAGAACACCTGTTGATTCTGGCGGGGGGAATGCAATATGAGTTCCATCAATCACCCCAATTATGTTGGGCATATGTCCCATTGCATAGAAGTCAGCCTTCACTGTGGCCAAATCCTCCACTTGGGGGAAAACAATGTAGCTGCACATGTGTTCAACCAGGGCAAACAAAACTCTGGTCAGCACTATCGAGAACATTGGCTGTGACATTCCTGCTGCCAAGCCCACTGTCACTTGTAAAGAACCAGTTGCCAGGAAATGGAACACAGATAGGACTTGCACAAGAGGGGGGATTCCAGTGGGGTGACGGATAGCAGATAGCAGGTCAGGCTCCAATTGGGCACACAGCTCTGTGATTGTGGCCATGTCAGGTCTATAGGTGAGGATAATGTGCCTGTCCTCCATTGATGCCAAGTCTACCAGGGGTCTGTACATGGGGTTATGTCTCCATCTCCTATTCATCCACAGTGGTAAAAGTCTAAGGGACAAAAGAGTGAGGAGACGGTCACAAACTGAACATTAAAGCCACAACAGTACAATGCATGATGTTAATTTGTACTGGGTAAGTGGGATTTGTCCTGTATGTCCACATTTTAACTGTGACACAGTTATTATCCAGGGCCTGCCCCCCCTGAAATGGCGACCGCCTGTCCTGTGTGGAGGGACAGGTGGAAGTGAGGTAATTCTGCTGACGTTGTGCGCCATTGCGGTAGGTGGTCGGGAACCACCATGCAAATCGTCATTGGTTAACATTGAGCCCTATGGGTTACAGTGGCCAATGGTGATGTACGCTTGTGTTGATGGTATGCACCGCTGCGGACATGACCACCATTTTAAATCTGATCACTTACTTGTGCTGCTGTGACCTGTGTCTGGAACCTACCATGGCTCGTGTGACTGGGGAAAGGTCCCCTGCCTTCACATCAGCAGAGTTGGAGCGACTGGTGGATGGGGTCTTACCCCAGTACGGACTGCTGTATGGGCCTCCAGACCAACAGGTGAGTACACTGTGGGCATGATGCATGTGGCATGAATGCATGGAGTGGTGTGTGTGAAGGCCTTGTGTAGGAAGGGTTGGTGGAAGTCCCCTGGCGACATACAGGTTGTACTGGACCCTGTGTATGTAAATGGTTATTTGAAGGGATATGGTGGTCCAAAAGTGTAACATGCAGGACTGCCTGACTGAAACTATTTTCCTGTGTGTATTTCCTTTACAGGTCAGCACCCATCAAAAGAAGGGTATATGCGTGCCATTGCCAAGGATGTGTGGACCCTGGGGGTTTACGGCAGGTGGAGCACCCACTGTCGAAACAGTGGAAGGACCTGAGACACTGGGCATGGAAGACGGCAGAGGCCCAGCTGGGAATGGCCTCCCAATGAGGAAGGGGTGCCCGTCGAACCCTGATCCCCCTGATGGCCCGCATACTGGCAGTGGCCTATCCTGAGCTGGCAGGGTGCCTGAGGGCATCACAGCAGCCACAAGGGGGTGAGTACACTTCACATCATTACATCTTACACATGCTAGAGTGGTATCTGGGTGGGGGATGTGTTTCAGTGGGTGCCCCTAGTCCAGGCCTGACATTGCAGAGTAGGTCCCATGGTGGCCAGGGTTCTGAAGTGATAATCCTGCTACCTAGCTCATAGGCATCCACTACCGGTCAGGGCTGTGTGGGTCCCAGATGTTCTGCATTTGGCAATGTGTGCCCCTGCCCATGCCTTGGTGGCTAGCAATATAACTGGTAGAGCAATGCATAGTGCGTAGGGCTGTTCCCTTTGTGTGGGAGTGGTGTGTACACCAACAGTGGAGTTGGTGCAGCCATTAATACAGAGTATCATTGGTCTCATCCCTCCCCTTTTGTTTTGTCACCCTGTCCTTATGTGCATTAGCATCATCTGGTGGAGGAGCAGAGGCAAGGGCGATGGAGGGAACTGCATCCCACAGGACCCAGGAGGCAGAGTCCACCGACGGTGAGGGCACCAGTGGAAGGAGAGCGAGGGGAGCACCACGGGAGAGACTGCAGGGGACAGTTCTTACAGAGAAACCTCCTCTGATGGAAGCTCCCTGGTGGTGGCGGACACCTCTGTGACCACCCCAGCTACAGGTACATCTGGCACCCCCGTACCAGCACCGCCCTCCCAGCAGCCCCTCATCGAGTTGCCCGTGCCCGCTCACCCAGGAGGGTGGGGATCTCTTTCGCCCCAGGCACCTCAGGCCTTGCCCCAGTCAGCCCTGCTGCCCTGAGTGAGGAGGCTATTGACCTCCTGAGAGCCATCTCTGTAGGGCAGTCAACCATTGTGAATGCCATCCAGGGGCTGGCAGCCCAGATACAACAGACTAATGCATATGTGGAGGGCATTCACTTTGGACTGGCGACCCAACAGAGATCAATCCAGGCTCTGGCCTCCTCTCTGATGGCAGCCATTGTCCCTGTGTCCACCCTCCCCCCTCCAACTTCCTCTTCCCAAGCCCATTCCCCTCAACCCCATTCTTTCCCAAGCACACAGGCAGACGAGCATGCACACAAGGCAACACACAAGAGTGGCACAGGCAAACACAAGCACCACACATCATCCCTCAGGCACTTACTAACAATTTCCACTGTGTCCCCCTCCTCCTCCTACTCCACCTCCCTCCCAGTTCTATCTATACTCACACCTGCATTCTCTACATCCTCATCCACTACCAACATCACCACCACACCTAGCAAAACACACACCTCACTGGCAGACACCTCCACAACAGCCATGCACATGTCCCTTGTGTCCTCTCCCACTGTGTCTGGCCCCCTCTCCCAAGGTACACCACCGCAAGCACTCAGACACCCAACAGCCATCCACCTCACAACAGCATCCAGCCCATGCACCTGCACCCAAACTCAGCAGACAGACACCTCCTACAACCACTCCCTCTTCCTCCACCCTCAAACCTTCTCCCTTGTCCCGCCCCAATGTCTCTAAGATGTTTTTCCTCTCCACAATTGACCTTTTCCCTCCCCCTACCCCCCGTCCTTCATGTCTGGCTAGGGTGGCAAAAACCCAGGCAAGCACCTCAGCCAACCAGTTCACAGGCGCAGTAGTCTCCACACCCACTTGTGGTGGGTAAGGAGCCAGGTCACATGTCCAGAGGCTGAAGGAGCCTGCACCTGCCAGCATCAAGGAAAGGGTGCCTGCCCCAGCTGCGGCCCGGAGGACCAAGGAGCCAGTTCTAGCTGCTGCCAGGAAGGGCAAGGAGCCAGCCCCACCTGCTGCCAGGAAGGACAAGGAACCAGCCCCAGCTGCTGCCAGGAAGGGCAAGGAGCCAGCCCCAGCTGCTGTCAGGAAGGGTAAGGAGCCAGCACCAGCAGGCAGGAAGGACAAGGGGCCTGGTGCAGGGACTGAGACGGGGACCCCACCACCAACCATGGTTGTGCAGCCGTCCGAGGCTGCAGGGGATGGGCTGGAGCCTCCCCCTACCAGCAGCAGCAGCAGCACCACCACCAGTGGGCAGCCATCCGAGGCTGTAGGGGATGGGCTGGGGCCTCCCCCACCCACAGCAGCACCACCACTACCACCACTGAGCAGCAATCACCGGCGGCGGACGCTATGTAGTCCTGCGACCATGGGCTGCTGTGCGGCCTGCCCCCTGCAAATCCAGTGGGTATGACACCCACCTGAGAGGCTGTGACCTTCCACTCCCCAGGATCAAGAGCAAAGGGCACGATGCCCCCTCCAGAACCAGTGGGTAAGATACTAGCCAACCCCAGCCTCCCCAGGATCAAGAGCACAGGGCACGATGCCCCCTCCAGAACCAGTGGGTAAGACATTCACCAAACCCAGCCTCCCCAGGATCAAGAGCACAGGGCACAACGCCCCATCCAGAACCAGTGGGCAAGACACCGACTCAACAGAATGTGGCCCATCACTCCCCAGGACACAGCAAAGAGTATTCTGCCCCTTCCAGAGCATGTGGTCAAGTCACCACTTGAGAGACTGTGGCCTTGCACTCCCCAGGACCAAGCACAGGGCATGTTGCTCCCTCCACAGCATGTGAGCAAGTCACCCACTGGAGAGACTGTGGCCTTGCACTCCTCAGTACCAAGCACAGGGCATGTTGCCCCCTCCAGAACCAGTGGTCTTCTTTCATCTGCCGGCTGCGGTGCCTCCCCGTTCCTCGTCCCCCTGAGGTGCCTTCCTATTTTCCAACTGATGGCCCTGCAATGTTTTCTCCGTGTTGATGCAGGTGACAAGTGGGGCCTTGGACTTTGGCCTGTGGCGCTGTGGCCCTCGCACAATGAGGACTGGGCGGTGTCCCTTGAACTGTACATATGTATATAATAGTTACATTGCATTTTCTTATTTCTACTGTGTTGATCTTATTACACTCATTTGATTACATTCCTGTTGTCCTTGCATTATTCATCAGGGGTAAGGGGTGAATATGTTTTAATACTGCAGCTGATTGTGTAGATGGTGTTGGGGTGGCGGTGTGTGTTGTGCATCTGTGTGTCATTCTCTTTTTCCTCCCCCCCATGTGCTAGGTGGCTGTACTCACTGTCATCGTCTTCGCCATCATTGGTATTCGTGGTGGAGCAGGACGTAGACAATCATTGGGAAGACATGCAGCTCGGGCTCCATGGTGGCATGGTTCTTCCCTGAGTCTCCAAAGGTGAATCCTCTCCCTTCTATGCAGTGTTTCCACCAGGCTTGGATGTCATTGGTATCGTCCCTGAAAAGATGGCAGTTTCCGGTGTCTTAATACAGTGGGCGGAACATTGGCTTCCCCCTGGCTGTAGGTGGCTACCACTGTGGCAGCTGTTGTTTTTGCCCTGGCGGTCGGTGTGGTAAAGTGGCTGTCTTTCTGAGATCTCACAGCCATAGTCATAACTTGGCCGCAGTTACGGCCAGCCTCTTGGTGGTATTTCTGCCACTTTAGCACTGACTGCCAGCGTTGTAATGAGGGCCTTAATTTGGTACCAAACTTGCTATATTTAGCTTCTCTCTATGGAAAATAAGACTTTATTATTTTAAAATAAAGTCTCCCAGTGGTAGCCTATTGAGCTCATTGACTACAATGGGGAAAAACAAGTTTGCCTGTTTTTCCTTCACAAGGCCCCTGCTTATATTTACACTGCGCCCAACCATGGGAGCACCCAGGGTAAACCTTAGGGGTGACTCATAGGCCTTTTAATACCATTGTTGAATTTGTTTTTTTTTTTAACTTAGAAGCAGCCAGCAAGGCAGTCCTCCCTTTACAATGACACCAGGGACCACAGCAGTGCACCACTGGTGCCCTATCTACCGTGGGGTCCCTAAACCTACATGCCCTACCACATACTAGGGTTTTAAAGGTAATTTGTCAGAGCCAATTATAATTAGGTCTAATTTGCATATACCATTTTACACAGAACACTGGCCCTTGGGCTGGTTAGCAGTGCCCAGGGCATAGTCAGAGTCAGTATCCACCAGTATCAGTCAAAAGGTTTGGGGTGATTGTGGCAAAAAGGATGACTTTCCCATACTACTTGTTTAGCGTTGGTTTTGTCAAAGACTCAGAGCTTTCCCCTCAAATTCTAGCATCAGTTAATTAATGTGAAAATAAAGTTATGCATTAAAATTAAAATGACAGAAGTTTTGAAATTTTGGAACACCCTTTAAGTCTCTTTTTGGCACTGAATGAAGAGCAACTTTTGAAATGTGCATTTCTTTACAAAGTGACAATAAAGTAACACTATATATTTTACTTTAAATAAACCACAGTGGAAGAGAAAACCATATCACAAAAATGATTGGCTGAATTAATTGATGGCTACTAAAGTTGAATTTTCAGTGTCAAAATGTAAACTATAACTTAGATCATTATATGGCTATTCATAACATAAGGGTGAAGAAATTATATTATTAACCATCCTTTCTTGAGGACTTTGATTATATAAAAGGGAAATCACCTTTTATCAAAGTGAGCAATATTAAGGCCCTCATTATGACATTGGCGGTAAAAAACGCCTACCGCCGTGCCGACAGCTGCCAAAAGACCATCGCAGTGGTTACCATCTGCCGTCCATATTATGACCACAGCTGGATTTCTGCCACAAGAAGGGCGGAAATCCATCTGTGGCCATACTGGCGGATGGCGGTATGATGGCATTGCTACCACCATCAACGCCACACCAGTAGACCCTATTATGGCAAATAATACGGCCTGTCGGTGTTCTGCTGGCGGGTGCTGCTGGCGGTAGCAGTACCCCCTGGATCCATGTAAGTCTGGTCTCTGACAGGGGAAAGGGGTGTTGTGTGTGTGTGGGGGTGTGTGCATGTATGTGTGAGTTTGTGCGTGAATGTGAGTGTGTGTTTAGCGTTGTGTTCGTGCCTGTATGAATGTGTGTGAGTGCATGTATGTATGGAAATGTGAGTGTGTGTATGTATGGAAGTGTGAGTGCATGTATGTATGAAAATTGGAATGCGTGTATGTTTTGATGTGTGTGCAGATGAGTGTGTGAATGGATAAATGCATGCATGTATGTATGTGTGAATGACTGTGTGTCTGTGTTTGTGTGTGAATGGGAGCCGTGGGTGTAAGGTGGGTTAGGCGGGTGTTTGGAGAGGTATGGGGGCTCCTATCAGTGACAGGGAAGGAATTCCCTGTCCCTGATAGGGCCTACCGACATGGTTTTCAAGGTGTTATGAATGCCACGAACACCATGGAGGTAGGCAGGGACATAATCCTACCGGCGGCATAATGGCGGCCGCCGGGCTAGAGATGGTTATTTCAAGCCCGGCAGCTGCTACCGCTATGGCGGTCGGAGTGGTACATTGGCGGGTTGGCCTCAGCCAACCCGCCAATGTCATAAGTTCCGCCAGCCTGTCAGCGGTACTACTGCGACAGTAGCGCCGACCGCTGGGGACATGATAATCCCCTAAATCATCCTTTGGTTTATATGATTACTTGAGATATGTATATGTCCAAAAATGCCCTATCTTTTGCAATAAATTAGGCTAGCACAGGGTTTACAAAATGTCATTGGAAATCAGGTAAGATATGATAAATATTTGTTTGTTTACACTTATTGATTCAGATAATCTGGAACATTTGTTTTTACATATCCATTGTCCCTCCTTCCAATTTTGAGAGGGAAAAGGCTTCATATCTACACATTTGATTAGCGTTTTTGTTGTTTGGCCTGTAAACACCACTGAAGGACTCACCTTAGGTAACAATGTTAATAAAATCTCTTTAAAAATTGTAGTTTGCTTTATGGCTTGAAAATGATTTGACAGAATGTTTTATGTTGGTAGTATTATATGTTAATGCATAGACTTGATTTATTAGAACTTCTATCAAAAACACAAAGTAAAGTTTTACTGATTCTATTCAAACTGAAATGCAGGTTATCCTAATTTTACACATCTCTTCATGAATGTTTTCACTTTGCAATCAGGCTAAGGCCCAGATTACAGAAAAGTGGTGCTTCGTTACATGAAGCGCCACTTTTCGTGCTCCCCATTGCGCCCCAAATCTCCTCCATGTGTGCTCCATATTAATGATACGGTGCACAAATGTGCATTTTAGGATCAATAGCATCATAATTTCTAATGCCATTGAGGCACTTTGCAAAGTTAGCACCCAAGAAATTGGTGCTAATCCTGCAAAGTACATAGAGGCCCCTTCTAAACAATGATGTGCCTCAATTTAACACCAGAACTGAGCAGGCATTAAAAATGAAGATAGAAAAATAGATTCCACTGGCCCATTTTTCTGAGCCTCTCAAAGGAGGAACATCCCCTGTTGCATACATCATGCCTGGCGCAGGCATAATGTGAAACAAGGGCTTACAAAGTGTTGCAATGTGTGCATTGCACCACTTTGTAAATTTGGCGCAGCGTTTTTTCCAACCTAACACCACAGTAGCATAAAACAATTGATGCTAAACTAGACCCTTCTTAAATTTAGACCTAAGTATTTGGAAAAGATGGTTTATTGCATTCCTTGTTTTTACAAGGGTAGACATTTGATGTGCTGAGCACAGAGATTCCTCAGATGTAGAACACCACTAGTTCATGAGAGAAAAATCACATAGTATGAAACAGAATGTGTGTAACTCTCTTGAATTTTACTTGAAAGCATTCGAGCATGTTCACTCTAAGATAAAGTATGTCATAACTAATTATATTTATTGAGAAGGTCCTTGAAATTGATGTTCACTCTCAGAAGCCAACTCTTATGCCAGTGGAAGGTATGATGTTCTGTTATTGTTGGTATTTGCACATTGATGCAGTGAAAGTGAGATACTGCCTTGTTACAACAGATAGTTATTTCTCTGCCTCACTGTTTTAAGTTGCTTTTCATTGTCTCTTTTCTAACAATGTTATCCCTGATTTATTATCAAAGCCCTAATCTTGAAATCACCAATCATGCTCTTTCTTATTTGAATGTCAGTTCTTAGTGGTGAAGTTGTGGATACCATCTACACAGGACTCAAGTCTGTTCCTTCTCCTAAACCACTATGGGTGTTATTACAACTTTGGAGGAGTTGTTAATCCGTCCCAAAAGTGACGGTAAAGTGACGGATATACCACCAGCCGTATTACGAGTCCATTATATCCTATGGAACTCGTAATACGGCTGGTGGTATATCCGTCACTTTACCGTCACTTTTGGGATGGATTAACACCTCCTCCAAAGTTGTAATAACCCCCTATATCACCTTACAGCTGCCAAGTGTGTTTTGCATTATCAAGAGCAAATACAAGTTTAACCAAATAAATACTCCCTCTTTAACATGCTCCTATTGGATCTGCTACATTTTTTTCCGGATCTTTAACTTTACTGAAGGGGTCACAAAATGTTACCTGTAGCTACGCTGCACTATGGAGTATGAGACACAGCCACACTGTTAAAACAGTACTGCAGAGTTTTAGATTGGAGCAATTGGATGCTCTTGTTCCTGCACCCATAGCAGAGTAATGAGATGTGAGAATTGGTAAATAATGTGAAGTTGCAGCATTTTCTAGGACTCTAAGAAAGGCAAATTGAGATGGATCAAAAGCTTGAATTAAGATCAGCTACTGTTAATTACTGCCCACATTCTAGCCCTTTTTTTGCCTACTATCCCACAGCAAATATGCAGTGGCCAAAATGACAGCTTGGCATGCCCCAGAAGGAAATAGTCCACTATAAACTCTTATTTGACCTCTGTCCTCTGTATGACAAACATCAACCTCAAGCATGTGCAGGCTTCTTGAGGTGAAGTTGCGTTTTATGGTTTGGTGTACTATAGAACTCAGGTCACGGTGTGCATGTCCCATTGAAGCAACTTGTGAGAACATAAAGGGAGCAAATCAATTCTTGAATTAATTGTAGGGACTAGTGATCTGCCCTTCGCCAGAATGCAATCTGTCAGTTTTTTTTTACTGTGACATATGTGAGATATCACAAGTGACATCGTAGATGCTTCCAAGCTAACCCTCAGCAGTGTGATCTCAATGTTGGATAAATGGAAAAGCAACTCACAAATCTCTGCAATCACTAGCCTGAACGATATAGACAGCTTTGTCCCCAGCATACTCTGGGCTTCAGTCTCTGCAACAAAGATAATTACTGATCTCATTAAAGAGGTAAAGAAAGTCTCAAATACCCCAAGCTCAGTGGAGCAACTGTGTTATAAAAAAAACTGTAAGGCATATATGTTGATGACATGGACGTGAGGTTAAAGGAAGGAGAAATTCATAGCGAGCATGCTGAGTGGGCGTGAACACTTTAAATATGACAATAGACATGGTCTCTGAACAGGATATATTATTGCTGAACTAATTGGAAAATTAATTGAAGTTCCACATGGCTTAATGGTCTCTTGGAAACTGCCTAGATAGTATAACTTTCTGGGCTCTTTTTACGGAGCCTCTGCCTTGGAAAATAGGTTACAAACACCCTTGGCCACATGAAATATTAAGAAGGGTTTTGACCAAAAGGAATGGTCAAGTTGACAAACATTAAGGGGAATATTTAAGAGCTCCTAGTGTCATTCAAACGCCACATTTAGATAATTTTTTAATGTGAATGTGGCATTTGACTGCCAAAAACACTGCCCCATATTTACAAAGTGGCCCAAAGCATGTACTGTGCAGCGTTGTAACTCTTTGCTCTACATTATGCCTGCGCCAGGCATATTGTATGCAAAGGGGGCGTTCCCCCGTTAGGGGGGCACAAAATGGCACAAGGAAATCTAACAGATTTCCTTCTTTCATTTTTTTCGGCAGGCACTAAAAGGGGGCATGCCATTGAATACAATGGGCCCCTATGTACTCTGCAGGAGTAGCTCCAACATTTTGATGCTACTCCTGCAGAGTACATTAATAGCGTATAAACAAATGACGCTACTGCCCCCTACCCTGCACCATGGTGTGCCGTATTTTAAATACAGCACCCACATGGTGGTGGTAGGGGGGTGCTAAAGGGTGCTAAAATGCCCATAAAATGCTTAGCATTTCACTACCTTTTATTTCATCTTAAATGAATTCTCTTGGGCATCTGTTAAAGGGAGGTACTAGATAAGGCTATCACTGCTCCTCTTTCTTTTCAAACTGGTAATGGAGTCTCTCACATCAAGTCTATGAGGCTTCCAATTGCAATGGCTACAGAACAAGATTTGCCCGCTCAAGTGCAATTCCATGCCAATGGACAGATCCTTCATTCAATATCTTGGAGTACATATTCTTCACACATTAAACAGAATGCACTTATCAATTATATTTTCTGCTCTCTATGTTAAAGGACAACCTAAATATATGGTTGAATATGGAAGTTGTTTATTTTATACGTATGATTACAATAAAGATGAATAACCTACAACGGATTCTCTTTCTGTTACCAGTAATTATGGCCATGATCCCAAATGATTTTTTGCAGGCCTTAACGGATTGTTCACGTATCCTAATTGGTCGAGAAATGTGCTAAGGCGTCTCTCTCCACACTGTGACAACATACGAAGGACAGTAAGGGGGTTATTACAACTTTGGAGGAGGTGTTAATCCGTCCCAAAAGTGACGGTAAAGTGACGGATATACCACCAGCCGTATTACGAGTTCCATAGGATATAATGGACTCGTAATACGGCTGGTGGTATATCCGTCACTTTACCGTCACTTTTGGGACGGATTAACACCTCCTCCAAAGTTGTAATAACCCCCTAAGTCTTCCAGATTTCTACCTATAGTATACTATGCAAGCACATTGAAAGATCCCTATTCTCCTTGTGGAATGAACAGTGGATTACGATATGATCTCCTTTCCCCAGCCATTTGAGCTACAGCATAACACAAAAAATAAATAAAATGTGACTGACATGCCCAATTTTCTCGTCCACATTTTTGCTTGCTTTCAACATTCAGGGGGTCATTCCGACCCTGGCGGTCATGGACCGCCAGGGCCAGGGTTGGAGGATGCACCGCCAACAGGCTGGCGGTGCATCAAGGGCAATTCTGACCGCGGCGGTAAAGCCGTGGTCAGAAAAGGGAAACCGGCGGTTTCCCGCCGGTTTTCCCCTGCCCCTGTGAATCCTCCACGGCGGCGCTGCAAGCAGCGCCGCCATGGGAATTCCGACCCGACGGGTGTCGTGGGGCCCCTGGGGGCCCCTGCAGTGCCCATGCCAATGGCATGGGCACTGCAGGGGCCCCCTAACAGGGCCCCACATTGATTTTCAGTGTCTGCCTAGCAGACACTGAAAATCACGATGGGTGCAACTGCACCCGTCGCACACCAGCAACTCCGCCGGCTCCATTCGGAGCCGGCTTCCTCGTTGCTGGTGCTTTCCCGCTGGGCGTGCGGGCGGCCTTTTGGCGGTCGCCCACCAGCCCAGCGGGAAAGTCAGAATGACCGCCGGGGTCTTTTGACCGCGGTACGGTCTTCTGGCGGTTCCCGCCAGGCGGGCAGCTTCCGCCGCCGGCCGGGGTCAGAATGACCCCCTCAATGTTTTTTTCCACTACAGATTATCTGAACTGCTCAAAGTTTTGAACCACCGTATGCAAACCTAGCTACTTGACTATGACTGATTGACAAAATCTGAAAGAACAACCTGTCTGAAAACTGACCCTGCATTACATAATATTACAAGAAAAAGGGGAGGCAATGGTCTTGTTTGTAGCCTACTAAACTCTTTTTACCCTTTCCTTAATCCTGTCTGTAACCTAATCTGACTAAATCATGTGTTAGATAAATAATATTAGTGTATGAGGAACAGAATAGAGTGAAAAATCTATGGGCACATTTATTCTCTGCACCGAATTAGCGTCATTGTTTTTTACTCGAATTTGGTGCAAAACTAACTCCATATTTATACTTTGGTGCTAGACCCGTCTAGTGCCAAATTTATGGAGTTAAAGTCATTTTGCCGAAGTGGAAACCCACCTTCCCTTAATAAAATGCAAGGTAGGCGTTCCCGTGCAAAAAATGACTCTATGGCCTTAACTCTATATTTATACTCAAGTGCATGAATGGTGCGCGGCAGGGAGAAGGGGTCAAATAATGGTGCAAAGCTTGCTTTGCCCCATTTTTTAACGCCTGGGTCAGGACAGGTATTAGGGGACCTGTGGGCCTATTTCCATGGTGGAACACCATGAAATAAGCCCACAGGTGCCCTCCTCAGGCCCCAGGGACACCCCCACCCATACCAGAGGGACAGCAGAGGATGGGGGACCCCATCCAAGGTAAGTACAGGTAAGTATTTTATTTTTTAAAGTGCCATAGGGGGGCCTGAAATGGGCCCCCATACATGGCACAGGGTGCATTGGCCATGCCCAGGGGACCCTTGTCCCATGATAGGTTTAGCACCATAAAATTACGCTAATCTGGTTAGAGTAATTTTTTTTTACTCTAACTAGCCTAGTGTTATTTTTTGGTGCTAAACCCCCGTCTCTCATACCGCCACCCCCTAGCATCAAAAGTTTTTACGCTAGCCCACCCTTTCTGCCGGCTGGCGTAATTCCTTAAATATGACACCCGGCCGGCATCTAGGAATGGTGCTAGCCTGTGCTGTACTTTTTGCAGCAAACCTGTGCTAATGCAGGTTTGCTGCAAAAAGGATAAATCAGGGCCTTAGTCACTAAAGGGCAGATTTATGGTAACTGGCGCTCCACCAAGTGCAGCACCACTTTCCCTGCACCCCTTAGTATTCCCCTACCACCACCATGTGTGCACCGTATTTAAAATACGGCGCACCATGGCACAGGTTAGGGGGCAATAGCGTAATTTCTCATCACGCTATTGATGACCTCTGCAGGAGTAGCACCAAAATATTGACACTACTCCTGCAGAGTACATAGGGCCCCATTCTAAAGAATGGAAACCCCCTTTTATTGCCTGCTCTTGAGCAGGCATTAAAAGTGCCATAAAAAATAACGCAAGCCATTTTGCTGGCTCCCCTAATGGGGAAATGCCCCCTTTGCATAAATCATGCCTGGTGCAGGCATAATGTAGTGCAAGGGGTTACAGTGTGGCGCAATACATGCATTGCGCCATTCTGTAAAAACGGCACAGAGATTTTGGCCTCGTTGGGCCACATTAAAATCAAATATAGTGGCACACGGAAACGCTAGGGCATTATAAATATGCCCCTGAAATTGTATGGAGGAGTGCTTTTGAATTAGATCAGTGTGTCGGGGTCCCTTAAGACAAAAAACAATCTTGTCATCTTCCTCCTTTGTTGGAATCGAACAGCTCTTTTCAAAGAAATAGACCATACATCTATAAAAATGTAGTGGGTACATCATGCTTCCAGGTCAGAAACAATGAAGCGCAAGAGTCCTTAACTGTGGTTAATCTTTCCCTTTACTATTCAAAAAACTTTAACAAGAAAATAACACTCTGTCGGACTCCCCTTGTGAGGCTTATTTTATCTGTGCATTCCCCATTAATGCCTTGGATATTTGATGCCTTCTCCTTCTACCGATGGACGGCATTCAGCCTAGTTATGAAAGTCCCTGGCCTGATCTGCGAGGTCAGAGAATTTCTTCACTTATTACAGAATCAGGTTTTTCCTTTGTTGAAGCCAAATGCAGATTCAGGGAGTTTCAGCAATGGCATAGTGAAACTTGAGGGGGCCACCCTGCAAAGTATGTGGAGGGGGCACTCACCTGGCCCACCACCTTACACCTTCCAGACCCAGTCAGTGTACTGTGCTGAGCTGGCCCCTGGAACTAAGGGGCCACCCCACACCGTGGGAGCTAATGTTACACCACTGAGTTTCAGCACATTCTTCCTCATTGGTTACCTGACAGCATAGCCATGGGGTTGCGTGTTACAAAATGTTGCATAAGACAGATTTTGAAGAAACGGTGGGGAGCACTTGTCTGGAAGCTGGGTGTAAGGATGTAAAGATTGGTATTGTCGTGATGATGTTTTTCTGGAGTCCTTTATTCATGAAAATGACTTTTCAAGTGGAAAAGGACATTTAATGGATGATTATAGTGGAATTCAACCACTGCAGTTATAACTACAAAAGGCAAAACATTGACCAATGTGGTATTCCACTTGTATTCTATAAATATTTAACAAACCTCAAACTACAATTACATGAGACATTTTTTTCAAAATTTGAATATACATTCATTCTAAATTAACACAGCCTTCAGGGGCTGGGAAAGTAGTGATAATAATTTCACTAATCAATTTGGAACCCTATTAGTTACAATTTTTAATCCAATTTTATTTGTATATCTTGATTCGATGGTCTGTGAACTTTAGAAATACCGGGGATAGTTTTCCATAATAAATAAATGGCAATGTATACATTCAGGCCCTGATTTATACTTTTTGACGATAAACGCAGCTAACGCAAAAAATGTCTCTAACCTGATTAGCGTCATATTTTGAAGCACAACCCTCATGGATATGACTCCTGTCTAAGTAAGGACAGGAGTCATGCCCCCCCAGACCAATGGCCATGAGCAGGGGACTTAAGTCCCTGGGCATGGGCACTGGGCCCAGTGCCATGTAGGGGGGGCAAATTAGGCCCCCCAAGGCACTTAAAAAAAAAAGTAATATGCTCACCTCTACTTACATCTACTTACCTCGACTTACCTGGGATGGGGTCCCCCCATCCTTAGGTGTCTTCCTGGTGTGGGTGGGGGTGTCCCTAGGGCCAAGGAAGGGCACCTGTGGGCTCTTTCCATGGTCTCTGACAATGGAAATAGGCCCACAGGTCCACTAACGCCTGCCCATACCCAGGTGTTAAACAATGGTGCTAAGCAAAATAGAGCCAGTATTTAAGGCTCCCATCCCCCCATGCATAATTTTAGCACGGGGATCAATATGGCGCAAGGGCCATAGAGTCGTTTTCTGCACGGGGACGCCTACCTTGCATCTCATTGACGCAAGGTAGGCTTCCACATCCAGAAAACAACGTTAACTCCATAAATTTGGCGCTAGACATGTCTAGTGCCAAAGTATAAATATGGAGTTAGGTTTGCACCAAATTAGCGTAAAATAAATGACTCTATTTTGGCGCAATCCGAGTATAAATATGTCCCTGAGTTCTGGAAAATAAGAATATTAGTGCAACTAAAATGGCCAAAGTATTACCGAATAGGTAGTGGGACACAATCAAATCACTTTTCCAAGAACATTTTCAGGCTTATGAATCGAAATAAGACATTTGATGAACAGCTAACATTGCAAAGGAAGACACACATGATTGCAGGCCGGATGTGTCAATCATATGAGAAGGCAAAATGATCAATAAACATTTATTTCCAGGTACCATCAACTCGTGTCAAATGATGATGCAGAATCAAAGAAGGGAACATGCTTGTGCCCTTCTCCACCCACTTTTCGCATGAAAATATTTCATTGGACGAAGCCATGTGCCTTATTTCTTTGGAAAGGAGATCCATCAGGCATGATATGAAATAATCAGTGCAAAGGCAAAGCTCTTCCTTTCCTCATTCGCATTGGAATACCAAATTGTCAGATTGTCAAACTGTCAAACTCTCTCAGGTATAAATGATAAGAAAAACTATGAGCAGATATTCTATCCTTTCCATGACAAATTTAAAACAGCATAATCAGAAGAATACATTCATTTTAGAATGCTAGAAATTTACATTTGAAAGGATCTGTTACAGGGCTGAAATCCCCACATAGCTTATTTTTGTAATCTGTGAGAAATAAATCAGAGTTTGACCCTTCTCATTGTTAACATTAGTCATCAGCCCTATTACAGTACACAAAGATCGCACTAGCCTTATTTAATTTTCTCCAGTGTTTCAGTTTTGTAGATGCTGCGGCAACATCCACCTTACAAAATCCCTCTATATGCAATGTTGGACAGCAGCTTGTGTCAGAAGGTCTGTCCACACGAGACAGACCTGTGGCACTGCCCCGTAAAAAATAGCACTATGTGATGCTCAAGTAAGCAGCAACTACCCATAAATATATATGTTGTGTTCTATCTGTCTTCGCTGATCTGTCATGTGTACCATCAATTTACCTCAATATCGTGCAGTGTTCTAATATTCAGTATGCTTCTCACAACTCACACAAGTCAAAGTTATTGCCAATAATTTTTTTTTGTCACAGTAGCTGGGTAATGAGCCAGAAACAAATGAAAAACAGACAACATTCCAAGACATAACTCCATGCTCCAGAGCCCTATCGCCCCCTATGCAACATTCAGCACCACAGAGGGATGTCAACATTGTTGGCTCTCCACAGGATGTCAACAGCATCCCCGATGTCCCAAGGCGTAGGAACTGCTGCTGCAAGACACTCATTTGTACATTACCCTCGATACTATCATCTCCCATTGTCACTTTTCCTAATATGCCTGCAGCAGTGTACTGTTATAGCTCTCCTATTGTGCACTCAGGCAGGTCTACCACGGAGCTTTTAGGCACAGCATGCCCCACTTTGATAAGATCATATATCCATATGGATTTCCTGCTTGTAAATAATAGGATCATTCTTCTGGGACTGCTATTAGAGCTGATAACTGTGAAATATTGCCATTGACAAGATCTCATGACTTTACAGCCGATGCATGTTTGTGGTATCTATGTTCTGCACACTTATTTAAATTACAACTAGGCTTATGCATTACCTTGTAAATATATAGCTGCTTCAGAGCAGCAATGATTGAATGGAGACTTTGCTTGGTGCACAGGATCTTCACTGATCAACAATCTCACTTTAGAACTTCCAAGGAAAAAACTCCCGGTAAGAAACAACATATAAGGAAAGAAAAACAAAATTAGTGTGCAAATGTTCAGAGAAAACAGAAATTAATGAAAATCGGACAGATGACTGAACTTTAGAAATACTCTGTGATTGAAAATCATTTATTATTTAATCTGCTCAAGAACAGTATGGTAAAATTTGGTAGAGACAGATGTCTTCCCAACTTGGTATTGTGAGAGAAGGGTTGAATATGAATCCTATAGTCATAGAAATAGTTACAATGCCTTATGTTTGAACAGTGAAGAAGAGAGGTTAAAGACAAAATTCTGCAAAACACATTATGGATATTTACAGGTGATCTCATCATTTACCACAGTGCTGGTCACAATGGCAATAGAAAATACAAACAAATATGTTATGATTTTATGTATTGTTCCTATACCTTCTTAGATATACAGTATGCCAAGTGCTTTTTTGCATATTTCAGAACAAGCTTAGTGAAATTCTGATCAGTATCTAAAATGAAGTATACAGGCTATGTATGAGACTCTTCATCTTAGCAACGGTGTATCTTTCACCAAGAAGGCTGGATAATAAATGTGACATCAAGGGGCATATTTATACTCCGTTTGCGCCGAATTTGCGTCGTTTTTTTCGACGCAAATTCGGCGCAAAACTAACGCCATATTCATACTTTGGCGTTAGACGCGTCTAGCGCCAAAGTATGAGGAAAGAGCGTCATTTTTTTGCGTGAACGCCTTCCTTGCGTTAATGAGATGCAAGGTAGGCGTTCCCGTCTAAAAAAATTACTGCGACGCAAATGCGTTGCATTTATACTCCTGGGCAAAAATCACGCCCGGGAGTGGGCGGGGCAAAAAACCCCGCTTTTGCGCCGGATTTTAGCGCCTGGGTCAGGGCAGGCGTTAAGGGACCTGTGGGCTCAAAATGAGCCCACAGCTGCCCTCCCATGCCCCCAGAGACCCCCTCTGCCACCCTTGCCCACCCCAGGAGGACACCCAAGGATGGAGGGACCCATCCCAGGGACATTCAGGTAGGTTCAGGTAAGTATAATTTTTTATTTTTTTTATATTTTTTTTTGGCATAGGGGGGCCTGATTTGTGCCCCCCTACATGCCTCAATGCCCAATGACCATGCCCAGGGGACATAAGTCCCCTGGGCATGGCCATTGGGCAAGGGGGCATGACTCCTGTCTTTACTAAGACAGGAGTCATGTAAATGGCGTCTGGGCGTTGTTAAAAATGGCGCAAATCTGGTGGAGGCGATTTTTTGGCGTCAACCTGACTTGCAACATTTTAAGACGCCCTAACGCCATTTTCCCCAACGCCGGCGCTGCCTGGTGTACGTGTTTTTTTTCCACGCACACCAGGCAGCGCCGGTCTGCTAACGCCATTCAATAAATACGGCGCCCGCATGGCGCTTCAGAATGCCGGCGCGTTAGCGCAGTTTAGCGTCAAAAAGTATAAATACGGGCCCAAGTGCCTAATATTATCACTTCAATTTTAGGGCTGGTAGTGCGTTTTGCACTTAAAAATCAGCATAAACACCACCACAATATTTCCAATTTGACGTTGCTGCCACTTGAATAGAAAATCTATTAGAGAAGCAGCCCTCTAACCATGTCCACTCACGACCACCAGCATTTGTAAAAACTTGTCCTAGCGACCGGGAATCACACTAGGGGATGCCAAATCCAACTTGCACCCGCCAACTCGCTTTCTGAATCCTCATGTTGTTTTTGTTGTTATTGTGCCAATGATTTAGTGGCATTTGGCAAGAAAACCATTTTAAAAGAGTAACAAGGAATTCCAAAAATTCTCCAATTCTGCTTGCAAAATTAAAATTCTGTCAGGGCCTACTCTTTACCAAAACCAAGGTACTCTATTGCATAGCCAGTTACATAGGCAACTTCCTCCTTTGAATGCTGAAGACAACCACCCCAACATTTATCAAAAACTGCCATGATCCTCTAGCCTCATATATCACAATTCCTTCATGATTGTGTCCCTATCCCATATATATTCATATGTTACAACTTACCTGCACTACATAAAACAACAGGTATCTTCAGGCTTTCTTTAACATTGCTTTTATCATGATTGCTATTCCAACCTACAAATGTAAAACATGTCTGTACAGGAAGGGAATGAGTGGCACCTATCATGTAAGTATGCTAAGTACCATCAGGACATCACAATGACATATTCATCAGCAGGCACACTCACACAGATTGCATTCAAAGAACACATTCTCAACATTTGTATTTGAAATTACAATAAACTATTAACAGAGAATGAAAAAAAGTGATAATCTGCGAATTGGGATAAGAGACTGGGGTGGAGTAAAACATTCTAGAAAAAGGAAAGTAACACAGATAAGTCCTAAGACCAGGTATGCAGGTACAACTTGGGTGGGGCATACAAATTAACTCTAATAATGGCAACAAAAGTAAAATGTGAATGCCAGAGGAACTGTCTCCACAAAAATATCCAAGGTGAAATTAAAAAGTCCATGATCCAACATTCAAAAGAAATGTCCCACTAATGTCCTCATTTCTCCAATGAAAAATAACCCCAACAGAAGCCAATAAAGTCCAATAAAAATAAAAGTATCTCCCCAACCCAGGCCTGGTATGAGGCAAATGTGTAGGAGTGCACACATGCCCATCAGCATCAAGGTGCTAAGAAATTAGGGCCAAATCTACGTACCATTTTTCTTGTCGCAAACAACCCGATTTACAGAATCTGGCCGTTTGCGACAGTAAAAAACATTTTGGTACGTACAGACCCTATTTTGCGATTAAGTAATCTATTTACCGAATCGCAAAATAGGTTTGCGAGTCGCAATTAGGAAGGGGCATTCCCTTCCTAATTGCAAGTCGCAGTGCGATGTAGGATTGTTTTGTGACTGTGAATGCGGTCACAAATCAATCGCAGTTAGCAACAGTTTCACATTGGTGCTAACCCATTCGCAAACAGGAAGGGGTCCCCATGGGACCCCTTTCCCATTGTGAGTGGTAGCAAAAATATTTTTTCAGAGGAGGCAGTGGTCCCACGTCCCACTGCCTGCTCTGAAAAATGTAAAAGAAAAATGTTAATTTTTGTTTTTGAAATGCAGCCCGTTTTCCTTTGAGGAAAAACTGCTTTATTAAAAAGCAGTCACAGACATGGTGGTCTGTGTCCCCAGCAGACCACCATCCCTGTGAGGGCAGCCATTCCCAATAGGATCACAAATTGCAACCTACCTCATGAATATTTATGAGGTAGGTTATTTACGACCCCATTGGGAATTGCAAACAGTGTCATTGACACTGTTGTACATCAGGTTTTGCGGCTCGCAAATTGCGAGTCGCTATGACCCACAATTTGCGAGTCACAAACCTAACATTTGTACATGTGGCCCTTAGTCCTTCTATATGACTCGGTCATACCCTTGAACCCGATTGCAAAGGTAAACCTAAAATCTCCCTACAGGATAAAAAGCCAGGTCTTTAAAGCTTTCCTGAAGGGAGTGTGCATCTTCAGACTCATAAGATGACAAGAAAGAGAGTTCCAGAGCCTCACTGCAGTAAATCAGAAAGCTCTCCCTCCCCATCTCTTTTTCAGAACTCTGGGGACAACAACCTCATTATGTGGGAAATAAATGCTGCAGGCCACCTGAGGCATCACAATTTGCTGTTGTTTGTTTCACACCATTGATCTGTATATTTCCCATTCTTTATGAATTGCTAAAAGCACAGTTTTGGCATCCTAAACAATCTCAAATCAACACAGCCCCACAGTAGAGCTAAATACAGCACTTTGCTTCCTTGGAACGCGCGTGTGTTTCACTGCTGGGCTGATTTTGTAAAACCCGGTAAGTATATCAATGGTGTTTTGTCTACAGCAGTGAGATGCTGCCAAAATGCCTTTGTACATGAGGTGTTTCATGACTGCAAGCACTCTGCTCCATTGTGCCTAGTCTCCTTCTCTCTGCCTGGGCTCATGAGGGAATATTGGATGGGTAGATATTTTATCCCTCCCCCTCCCCTTCTGTAGGTAGGCTAATTTCTCAGCAATCTTGTAAAAAGGCACAACTGAAAATGTGTTTTTTCTGACCAGGAAAGTAACCTTGCTGCTGGTCTTCTGTCATGTTCTGTAGATGTTACTGTTAACTCAGCATGGACGCCATGAGGAACAGCACATTATTCCTCCTGAAAAAGTTTGGTTTAACTTTGTATATTCTGATATGTTATGATATTTCACTAAGAACTACAGTAGTATTTAGCCAATACACCAAATAGTTTGTATTATCTTTTTTGCTGCAGCATTTAATTGTCTAATCATTTGCTGATTCTCTCAAGGCCATTAAATAATTAATTAACTGCACTTACACCAAGGGAAATTTGTATCATCCTGCAAAATATGAGTTCATCAGGGCCCCCCGGTCCAAATGGCATCCCTGCACAAATCTTCAAAGAAAACAAAGATCTTTGGTCCCCAGTTCTGTCTGCACTCTAATGCTCTTGTCTGGAATCAGAGGAAATACCCCCAGCCTGGAAAGGCTCTATACTGCATCCAATCTTTAAAAAGGGGATAGACACGACCCAGCCGACTACCGTCTTATTGCCTTATTAGACATTGAAGCAAAAGGCTTTGCCTCTGTCCTCTTCTACGAACTTCAAAACTGGGCAAAGGACACTGGGGTAGTACCTCTCTGCCAAACTGGCTTTGGGGCAAAATCTGCAACCATAGAAAACGTAGTGGCTCTCTCTTTTCTGATACACGAAGCAACTACTAAAAAGACCCCTCCATTATTTGCGTGCTTTGTAGACTATTCTGCAGTATTTGATGCGGTGTACCATAACCAGCCATGGAGAAAGCTCCAAAACTGAGGAGTTCCAAGCAAACTTTTAAGGTCAATAATTTTACTTTACTCATCAACCTGGTTAAGAGTTAAACTATCGAGCTCTGCCATTAGCGAGAAGATCCCCACCACCAGCAGGCTAAAACAAGGATGAATGCTCGTGCTTCTGCTATTCAACCTTTATACAGTAGACATGTCATAAGCACTAAAACACGCAAAGCTGATCCCACCAAAAATTGGAAATCTCAGACTCACCCTTCTGCAATATGCAGATGACATCACCTTGTTCAACCACTCAAAAACTGGCCTACAAAAAGCACTTACTGCTTTGTAAGACTATAACATTGCAAATAAAATGACGGTGAATCTCTCAAAAACTAAAGTAATAATTTTTGGTGGGCCATTAAAACATCAGCGCCTAAAGTGGAAAATGGTCCCACTCAACATCTGTAGCGCAGACTTTATAATTACCTGGGCATCTGGCTATCGGCTAGGGGAAAGCCCAAAGTTAATCTTCAAAACTTGAAGGCAAAAGCTGATTTCATAATAACTAGACTATGCCTGTTAAACAAAATCCCGACCACCAGATTAATTCTTCAAGTACAGAAAGCTTCTTTCTTACCAGCATTAAATTCTGGGCATGAAGCCTACCCAGGTCATCTTACCACTCAGTTAGAAAAGCTTCAAGTGAAAATCTAAAAAGAATATTCAAACTCCCACAATATCTAAGGAGTAATCTGATAAGGTTAGAATTTGTTGTGGAAGGCCAAAACTGGGGACACATGGGGGCTTTCCTGAAATACTACCATAAATTAATCATGGCACCATTTAACACCCTGAAATCATTCCTTCACCACATCTTTGAAACAAAGTCAAACCCATGGTCACATTACTTAAACACAGTACTAACAGGCTTACGAATTGATGAAGCTGAACTGACAAAACTGGCACAGTCACAAATATCCATCAAGGTGATCCTGAAAAGACAGTTACAAATCCTTTTCTGTGCATGTGATCTGGGAAATTTGAGCAACACAGCAGTGCAAAGAGCAGTGCCGGCATACTATAAGAGTGATACACAACATCTGGCATCCAAGCCCTACTTGGCACAATCCGGAAGGATTGCGTGACAAAAAGTGCCTTTGTCAGACTGCTTGGCCTAAAAATAAAGGAACTGAACCCAAATTGGTGTTCCCTCACCAGTATAAGCTGTTGCACAGTTTGAGGCTATAAAACAGAGACATTTATCCATCTATTATGCTGTTCTCCGGCACTGCTGAACGCACAACGCACTTTATTAAGACCTCTCTTCCTTCGCCTTGGCACAAGATCTTGCTCCGAGGCTAGAACTTTGGTATTCACTTTAAAAGAGCCAGTAGAGCTGGCCAAATTTAGGAAATTTATCTCGCAACTGCAAGCAAAATTTAATTAAAACTGTATGTTGAACTGATTACATTTTAGTTATTTATTTAACTGCTATAAATGAATATCTTATTTTAAAAGTATGACACCATGAATATACCAAGCTCTGATATCTATTGCTGCACCTCTTATTTTTCTTTAATTTTATCAGGCCTCAATTGTAACGGTTTTACAAATTAAGGATTGTGATTATTGTTCAACAGTAGCGTATTACTTGCATCACTAGCTGACGTCTGTAACTTGTCACATTATGTTGTCTTTTGCAAAGATTTTAAGTTATCACGCAATAAAGTTTTTCTTTATAAAATACAAACATGCAAAAACACATCTCTATTTTAACAAAAAAAGCAGGATTTGAACATCCAGATCAAATTGCAGTCCATGAAAACATGTTCATGAAAACGTGCCCTGGCCTTATATTGTTTCAGTGTCAGAAAGGTTCCATTCTTCTTTCACAACAAAGGATGTTTTGTCACCGCTTCTATCAGTATTCCGAAAGTAAATGCCAATCAGGTGTGTACCAATTTCTTGATTTGCATTTGCTAACAAATGCATGTGTGCCTGGAATGTGTGACCACTGTCGCCTTCGTGTTTAATAACATAATTAATGTGTATGGTTTCCTTTTTTATTTTGAAGAGGTAAATCTTTGTTTTATTGTCTTCTTTGTCTTTCAACTCATTAGGTGGAATGTGAATAGACAAACAATATGCTCAAATTAGCCTAAAGATGTGGATTCTTTCCTTTACATCGGAATATTCAGCAGCTTAACCCATGCGTTGTTCAAATGTCCATGGTATGTTCTTCTGTTTTCTATCGGGACAACTCAGCAAGACTCTTGTTTCTGTTAATTTCTTCATGCTTACTTAAAAATGCTTTTAATATCAGTTGTCTAGCTTGCCCACCTGGCTTCCGAAAAAGGAGATAACATTGGCCTCATCATTAGGTGAGGCACGACCTACAAAAGAATATAGAACTTCATGTACAAACATATGCTGTGGTTGAAAAGCCTGTGTTGTACACTAAGCCTGCAAATTACGCAACACAGACTTTGTGACCCCAAAAGAGTGTTTTGCCTTGTATAAACTACTTTCAAGAGTCGGTTATTTTTTCTTGCAACCCACTGCAAAGAGGAGGGGCATGAAAAGTGTTCCTCCTCCCCCCGACTTGCAAGATGAAAAGGTAAGCTCCAATGGTTTTAGACCACAAATGCTGTTGCATACCAAAGATCAGATATTGACACTCCTTAGGGAATTATAACAGCAGGCATCAAGTGGAGGGTAGTATGGGGTAGAGGACAGCTGCATGCTGTCCTTCCTGTGTAACTCTGGACAGGTATGTTATATTTACAAAAAAGCAGAACCTTTCCCTTTAATGGTTGTTTTTCCTTACAAGCTTTCGTCCTGGGATCTCCTGCAGCCGCATGATGTCCTTGCACATTAAGGGGCAGATTTAAGAGCATCTTGTGCAATTAGATCACCACATTAGCATCATTGTTTTCCGCTAATGTGGCGATGTTATGCAAAAAACACGTACCAGATTTACAACGTGGCGCAATATATGCATTGCGCTTTTTTGTAACACCTTGAGCTACTTTGTAACATCGTGCGCAATTCTATGCCTGCACCAGACATAGGCCCTCATTACAACTCCGGCGGTAAATCCCGCTTAGCACCGTGCAGAAGACCACCAACATACCGCAGCAGCCGCGGAATTCAGTTATTACGACCCACAGCTCGGAATCCACCACAATACAGACACGCACACAGGTCCGCCACACCAAAAGTCAGTGATAAACTGTCGATACCAAAACCCACACCGTCACGCCAACAAGAATAACCCCACAGTATCACGACCCACAAATCCACGTGGCGGACTTTCAACTGCGGTAAACCGTTGGTGGTACACTACACCACGCTCAAAATACACACACATATACAAAACGCCACCACATTGGAAAAATCGAAATACATACACCTGATACACATACACACACCACACGCACACATCCAATCCAATATAAAACACACACCCACATTACCCACAAACCCTTACTACCAGCAATTCAAAGCAGGCCAGAGAGATACACTGCCTTAAATAACAGCAGAATCCACAGACACACAACATTCACGTACCTCAAACAACAAACACCAACACATCCCCTCACACATCACAACACACACCACATCACCCACACCACATCATGGCACCTCAACCACACTCCAGGTTCTCTGACCAGGAGCTTAGGGTCATGGTGGAGGAAATCGTCCGGGTAGAGCCACAGCTATTCGGATCACAGGTGCAGCACACCTCCATTGCAAGGAAGATGGATCTATGGCGCAGAATCGTCGACAGGGTCAACACAGTGGAACAGCATCCAAGAACTAGGGATGACATCAGGAAGAGGTGGAACGACCTACGGGGGAAGGTGCGTTCTGTGGTCTCCAGACACCAGATTGCAGTACAGAGGACTGGCGGTGGACCACCACCTCATCCCCCACAAGTAACAACATGGGAGGAGTAATTCTTGGCAGTTCTGCATCCTGGGGGCCTTGGAGGAGTAACAGGAGGACAGGACTCTGGGAAGGCAAATCTTTACTACTTTATGACCCCCACCCCACCTGCATGCCATCACATACCCCACCCTTACCCTCACAACCATCACCCAACAACCCACAGATACCCCACCAACACAACCCACACATCCCAAAAACAAGCCCTGCATGTAACACCAATGCATGGGCACCCATCACCGAAGCATGTCCATCACAGATACCCACGCAGACCCCAAACCAACTATCACACAAGGACCAAGCTAAGAATGCAAGCACTGGAGTAGAGGGTCACTCACCCATTGCATACGACAGCACACACAGATGCAATAATTATGCTTTTACACCCCTACAGGACCCCTACCCAAGGTCACCAGACAGGAGATGACAGACATATCCAGTCCACCCACAGAAGAGACCCACAGTGATGACAGCAGCTCTGCACGCCTGGATCAAGATGACCAGTCCGGCCCATCAGGGACCTTGGGACAGCCGGTTCCCCTGACACTGTCACAAGCCACCACAGAGCCACTTCCCTCAGGAAACACCAGCACAGCACCCACCCAGCAGGCCCATCCCTCTGTCCCCAGGACACGTCAATCAGCAGTGTGTCCACCACTACAGGGAACCAAGGCAACCCCACTAACACAGGACGATCAGGGACCTGGGGGCAGTGGCAGTGGGCACACGGTTCAGGGGACAGAGGCACAGGACAACAGAGAAGCTGAGAGGATGCTGTGTGACGGGGAAGGACAGGCCCAGGGAACCCACTCTCCACGAGGCCCTCTCCAACATCATGGGAACCTACCATCATTCCCAGGAGACAACAGCAACGGTACTGGGCAAGTTTCAGGAGACCCAGCGGTTGCAGGAGGAACACTATCTTGGGATCAGGGAGGACTTGAAGTCCATTAACAATACCCTGGCCACCATTGCAGGGGTGCTGCAAGACCTTGTCAACACCAGTAGGGACACAGTGGCACAACAAGGGGCGTCTGACACTAGCCTGGATGATGGACAGCCCTCCACCTCCTCTGGCACTAGTGGACAGGAGGCACCGCCTCAGGAACACGACACCAGCACCACACCCCCCTGCAGATGGAGAACCACCCCGCAAATGGTCCCTGAGATCCAGGAACAAGACAGAGAACATTGCCAAGACCCCTGCCAGGAAATGAGACCCCCCTGAATGTCACCCTGTCCATCCTTAAACTGCCATTGCTCCACTTCCTATGCCCCTTTGGAAAATGCACCTGTGAAACAAATAGACTGTACTCTGCCATGGACAATCATCCACCATCCCGCCAGGCCATTTTACAAGCTCCTCTACTTATTTGCACAGAAATAAACACACTTCAATCACAAAACAATCTGGAGTCAGTCGGTGCTTTCACAAATGTGTAATTGCAATAACCATGGAATATAGCAATGTCAATTTACTTGTGCACATACCAATGTAACACAGCTGTAGGCCAGGAGGAAACATAGCAGAGGGCACAAAGTGGGACCCACATCTGTGAAATGGAAAGGCAAAGTGACAGGTCAGGGCCCATACACTGAGTGAAAATGACAGACTTATGCTAGCTCCAACAATAGTATGAGATGTGGGAGCCAGTGACATCTTCTTACCTGTGTCTCACTGGAAGTATTGCATGATTATGATGTTTCAGTTGCCGATATCCTCTTCTTCTGCCTCCTCTTCTTCATTGTCCACCGACTCCACAGCGGCCACAAGACCACCATCTGGCCCATCCTCCTGCAGAAAAGGCACTTGCCGTCGCAAAGCCAGGTTGTGCATCATACAGCAGGCCACGATGATCTGGCACACCTTCTTTGGTGAGTAGTATAGGGAACCACCTGTCATATGGAGGCACCGGAATCTGGCCTTCAGGAGGCTGAAGGTGCTTTCGATCACCCTCCTAGTTCACCCATGTGCCTTATTGTAGCATTCCTATGCCCTTGTCCTGGGATTCCTCACTGGGGTCAGTAGCCATGACAGGTTGGGGTAACCAGAGTCACCTGCAAATATCAAGGGACAACTGTTAGACACACACTAACCCTTAGGGACAACCCCAGACACCTATTCACACTGTATTAGGTCCCTGGCCTCACCTATTAGCCACACACAGTGCCTCTGGAGTTGCCCCATCACATAAGGGATGCTGCTGTTCCTCAAAATGTAAGCGTTATGCACTGAGCCAGGGAATTTGGCATTTACATGGGAGATGTACTGCCAAACACACCATCTGCACATTCATAGAATGGTAGCTCTTCTGGTTTCTGTATACCTGTTCACTCCTGCGTGGGGGTACTAATGTCACATGTGTCCCATCAATGGCACCAATGATCTTGGGGATATGTCCCAGGGCATAGAAGTCACCTTTCACTGTGGGCAAATCCTCCACCTGAGGGAACACGATGTAGCTGCACATGTGTTTCAGCGGGGCAGACAACACTCTGGACAACATGTTAGAGAACATTGGCTGGGTCATCCCTGATGCAATGGCCACTGTTGTTTGAAAGGAACCACTTGTCAGGAAATGGAGTACTGACAGGACTTGCACTAGAGGGGGTATCCCTGTGGGATGGCGGATAGCTGACATCAGGTCTGGCTCCAACTGGGCACACAGTTCCTGGATTGTTGCACAATCAAGTCTGTATGTGACTATGATGTGTCTCTGTTCCATCGTCGGCAGGTCCACCAGGGGTCTGTACACCGGAGGATGCTGCCATCTCATCACCTGCCCCAGCAGACATGCCCTATGGAGGAGAACAGCGAGCAGAGAGTCAGCCAACACTGAGGTATCACAAAATGTTATTTGCAGAAATTTTATTAATCCGCAATGTGCCTGTAACTGTGTGTATTCCAGGCCTAGATAGGTGTGACGCAGTTATTATTAATGCCATGTGGCCCCCTGAAATGGCGGCTGCCTGACTTATAAGGTGGGACAAGGGGATATGAGGTTACAGCGCTGGCGTTGTACACCGTCACGGTGGGTGGTCGAAGACCACAGCACAATTTAGCATTGGTTAACATTGGGCCCTATGGGTCCGAGGAGCCAATGACGATGTACGCCGGCGGTGATGGTACGCACTGCCGTGGACGTGACTGCCATTTTCTGTATGTTCACTCACTTGATACCTGACCTTCAACAGGAGAGGACCTACACTGCAAGTGCTGCTGTGACCTCAGTCTGGAAGCAACAGTGGCTCATGTGTCTGGGGAAAGGGCCCCTGCCTTCACTTTGGAGGAGTTGGAGAAACTAGTGAATGGGGTCCTCCCCCAGTACAAGCAACTGTACAGTCCTCCAGACGAACAGATGAGTACACTGTGAGCATGCTGAATGGGCAATGCCTGTTTTGAGTGGTGTGGCTGGAAGAAACAATGGGGGGGTTGAGGCCTACATGTGTGGATGGTGTGTGTCATGGCATGGGGGGAACTGGTGGGCAATGAATATGACGGTCCGGCTGGGTGAGTAATGTCCTTTCCCCCTGTACCATTCCTCTAGGTTAGCGCCCATCAGAAGAAAGCTATCTGACGTGCCATCGCCAAGGACGTCCGTACCCAGGGGGTCTACCACAGATGGAGCACCCACTGCCGTCAAAGATGGGAGGACCTGCACCACTGGAGCAAGAAGACGACCGAGGCCCAGCTGGGGATGGCCTTCCAATGTGGAACGGGTGCCCATCGCACCATGACCCCCCTGATGTTCCAGATCATGCCGGTGGCCTATCCGGAGCTGGATGGGCGCTTGAGGGCATCACAGCAGCCACAAGGGGGTGAGTACACTCTCATTCAGCTGACTATGCGCGCATTACGAGGTGTCTGGGCGGGGTAAGTGGGTAGTGGATTCCCCTAGGCCAGGGCGATCTTGGCAGGCAAGGTCCCTTGTGAGGCAGGCTCTGTGGCACCCCAACCCCACTAGTGGTAATAGCCATCTACACCTAGTCAGGCTCCTGTGACTTCCTGGTGTGCAGCAATTGTGCTTAGGCCTCGTACCCTATGGGCATGTGAAAAATCTAGGAACTATAAGTGCATGGCGTAGTGCAGAGGTCTGTTGTGTCCGCAAACGGTAGTGGTGTTGCATACACTGAACATGTTTTTCTTCTGACTTCCCCCCCCCTTTTTGTGGTCTCCCTTTTCTTGTGTGCAATAGCATCATCAGGCGGAGGACCATTGGCACCGGAGCAGGAGGGAGCTGCAACCCACATGCACCCCTGGAGGGTGAAGCAATGGAGTCTGAAGCCACCAGTGGGACAGAGAGCGAGGGGAGCTTCATGACGGGGAGACCAGCGACAGGGACTCCTCCTCTGATGGGGGCTCCCTTGCAGTGGAGGGCCCCTCGGTGCCCACCGCATCAACAGGTACAGCCGCCACCCCACCTACCAGCACCGCCCTCCCAGCAGCCCCTCAGCATCTGTCCCGTGCCCGCTCACCCAGGAGGGTGGGCATCTCCTTCGCCCCAGGCACCTCAGGCCCTGCCACAGTCATCCCTGCTGCCCTCAGTGAGTAGGCTATTGACCTACTGAGATCCCTCACTTTTGGGCAGTCTACCATTCTGAATGCCATCCAGGGTGTTGAGAGGCATTTGCAACAAAGAAATGCATACCTGGAGGGCATTCATTCTGGCCAGGCAGCCCAACAGAGTGCATTTCAGGCTCTGGCCTCAGCACTGATGGCAGCCATTGTCCCTGTGTCCAGCCTCCCCCTCCAACCTCCTCCACCCAGACTCAATCCCATGTACCTCAGCCTATCTCAAGCACACCATCAGACCAGCATGCACACACATCAACACACAAGAGTGACTCAGGCAAACATAAGCACCACACATCCCACAGGCACTCACACAAGCAACATACCCATGCACACATACCAGTATCGACTGTCTCCAATGTGTCCCCTTCCTCCACGTGTCCCTCCTCCCTCCCACTCTCGTCTCCACTCATACATGCATACACACTACATCCTCAGCCACTACCTCCATCACCAGTACACCCATCACCACACACCGCTCATGTGCAATCTCCACCCCCACTACCATTCACACATCCCCAGTGTCCTCTACCAGTGTGTCTGTGAGCCCTCCTCCCAAAGTACACAAACGCAGGCACACACCCACCCAACAGCCATCCACCTCACAACAGCCTCCGGCCCATGCACCTTCACCCAAATTCAGCAGACGTACACCTCC
Source organism: Pleurodeles waltl (assembly GCF_031143425.1). Classification (NCBI taxonomy): domain Eukaryota; kingdom Metazoa; phylum Chordata; class Amphibia; order Caudata; family Salamandridae; genus Pleurodeles; species Pleurodeles waltl. Next base: position 922,782,235 of record NC_090447.1, read on the forward strand.
TACAACCACTACCTCTTCCTCCACTCCCAAAACCCCTCCATCTACCCATCCCAGTGTGTCTAAAAAACGTTTCCTGGCTAACATTGACCTCTTCCCTACACTTCCCCCCCCGTCCTTCCCCTAGGGCCAGGCTTTCCAGGTCCCAGCCCAGCACCTCAGCCACCACATCCCCAGCCACAGTGGAGGCAGCAACTGCGGGGTCATGGAGTGCGCCAAACATCAGGGCTACAAGTGTGTCCCGTAGTGAGGGCAAGGACATTCCGCCACCTGCCAAGGTGAAAAAGGTGCCCACATCCTGGAGGGAGAAGCTGAAACCACCAGCCACCAAGGGCTCTGCGAAAACGAAAGGGGATAGCGGCAAGACAACTGCGCCACCATCAAAGGTGGGGAAGGGCCAAAAACAGAAGGACAGGTCAGGAGAGGGCATGGTGGCACCGACCTAGGGACCAGTGTCACACCTTCTGTCCACGTCCACGCCAACCTGTACGGTGGCGAACACCTGCACCGCCACCTGCACTGCCACCTGCACTGCCACCTGCACCGCCACATGCAATGCCTCTAGCATGTCTACAGCCACTGCGACAGTCCCCAGCCTCTTCCCCGGTGGGCAGCTGTCCGAGGCTGCAGGAGACATCCTGCTTTCTCCCTCAGCAGGTCCTGACCGCCGCCAGCCCCGCCACCACAGACCCTGCCGCTAGCACTGCCACCACAGACACTGTCGCAAGCCCCGCAGCCACAGACCCCGCCGCCAGCACCGCCACCACAGACCCTGCCGCCAGCACCGACCCCACCGCCATCACGTCCACCACAGACACCGCTGCAAGCCCCGCTGCCACAAACACCGCCACAAGCACCGCCAGTGGCCCCGCGACGTCCTCGGACAGTGGCACCACTGCTGACATGGCTACCATCCCCAGTGGTCATTCGTCTGAGGCTGGAGGAGAGCTCCAGTACCCTGGGCAGCTTCCATGAAGCATTACTGTCATCACTGTTGGCACCTGCAAGTGGAAGGCGAAGCCGCAGCAGTGTGGGGTATGTCGCTGCCTCCATGACATTTCATGCTACCTGTACCTTGCCAATGTCGTGCCATGCTCACCCAGGTGAGTGAACTGTACCGGCCACACTGCACGTGGAGCACTCTGGGCACCATGCCCCCGCCCAAACCAGTGGAGATTGACATCCACTACCTCAGTCCTTGGCAGGATGAAGCACTCTGGGCACCATTCCCCCTCCAGAACCAGTGGAGAGATACATCCACTACCTCAGTCCTTGGCAGGATAACACACTCTGGTCACCAGGCCCCCTCCAGAACCAGTGGATATTGACATCCACTACCTCAGTCCTTGGCAGGATGAAGCACTCTGGGCACCAGGCCCCTCCAGAACCAGTGGAGATTGACATCCACTACCTCAGTCCTTGGCAGGATGAAGCACTCTGTACACCAGGCCCCCTCTAGAACCAGTGGAGAGTTACATCCACTGCCTCAGTCCTTGGCAGGATGAAGCACTCTGGGCACCAGGCCCCCTCCAGAACCAGTGGAGATTGCCATCAACTACCTCATTCTTTGGAAGGATGAAGCACTCTGGGCACCATGCCCCCTCCAGAACCATTGGAGATTGTTATCCACTTGAGAGACTGTGGCTTTGCCCTCCCCAGGATAAAGCAGTGGGCAAACCACCCACTGGAAAGACTTGAGAGACTGTGGCTTTGCACTCCCCAGGATAAAGCAGCGGGCAAACCACCCTGGAGAGACTTGAGAGACTGTGGCTTTGCACTCCCCAGGATGCAGCAGTGGGCATGGAGCCCCCTCGTGCAGCAGTGATGTTGTGCGTTCATCCGGCTGAGGTGCCCCCCCACCCCCTCCCCCTGAGGTGCCTGTCTCATTTCGATCTGATGCCCCTGCAGTGTTCCTTCCACTTCCAGTCAGGTATCTAGTGTGGGCTTTGCCCATGCCTTTTGGGCCCAGTGGTCCACGGACAATGATTGGTGCACTATTCTGACTTTTGTAGTTGGTGTACATAATTGTATTTGCTCGATTTTGAACATTGATAATGAGATTTCACATGATTACAATTGTTCAAATCATTTCCTTTTGTCCTTGCGTTCTTCCAGAGGGTGGGGGGTGTATATGTACTGTTGCTGCATGTAATTGTGTGTATGTTGTTGTGGGTGAGGGTGGGTGTGGGGGTGTTGCGTGTTCCGTGTGTGTGTAACTCTCTTTTCCCTTCCCCCTCCCCTGTGTTGTAGGTGCAGTACTCACCGTGGTTGTTGCTGCCGCCTTTGGTTTTCCTGATAGAAAAGAAGGAAGACCAGCATTAGCAGTATCTGCAATTCAGGCTCCATGGCATCCTGGTTCCTCATGGGGTGAGGAGAGGTGAGTGTTTTCCCTTCTGTGTACTGTTTCCGCCGTTTTTTTGTTCGCGTTGGTTCCGCCCCGGAAAAGGTGGCGGATTGGCCTGTCATAATAGGATGGGTGGTACGTTGTCTTCCACCTGTCTGTTGGCGGTTACCGCTGCGGTGTTTGTTGCTACCGCTGTGTCGGTCGGAGTGTTAAAGTGGCTGTCTATGTTGGCGGGTTCCGCCATGGTCATGATTCCTTTTTTTTCCGTCAGACAGTTTGCGGTATTACCGCCGCTTTAACACCGACCACCAGGGTTGTAATGTATGCAACAGTGACGTTCTCCTGTTAGGGGGGCTGGAAAAATTGCACAAAGAAAAATAAAAGATTTATTTGGGTCATTTTCTTTGGCATTTTTATCACCTGCGCTGAGCAGGGGTTAAAAGGGGGAACACCATTATCTATAAGGGCCCCTATGAACTGTTCAGGGTTAGCGCCAAAGCTAACCCTGAATAGTACTTCAGTAGCTTCAAATATTCTTATGCTATTGCACCCTACTCTGCGCCATGGTGCGCCGTATTGTAAATATGGCGCACACATGATAGCAGTAGTAGGGCGCTTAGGGGTGCGAGGAAAGTGGGTGCATCACCACTTTTCTTAAATCTAGACATAACTGTAGTACCTAGCTGCTAAGCATTGTACTAGAGTGTAGAGAAGAATGCAGCACACATAGAAAAATGAAAAAATGTGGAGAAATAAAGCTATTTCTTCACATTTCATCACTCTTATGCCAACCCTGAGGTTGTGTAGGAATCTGACGCATTCCCAGACTCATAAATCTGGGAATGCTTCAGATTCCTTTGGGTTCCATGGGTATTGCATGGGAAAAACCCAAGGAACCCATTGAATGCTATGCATGAAAGGGGTCCATATTTACAAGGCCATGAAAAACCATGCAGGGTGGCTTTGTGTGGCCTTGTAAATATAGGCTGGCACACTGTGCCACTGGACCATAAAGCAATTATGCTCCTGTGCTGCAGTGTGACGCTGGGGCCTTGTAAATGAGGCCCCAAGCACTGTATGTTATAATGCCTCACTCTATCACTGATGTCAGTAACCAGATTTCATCTGTAATCAATATAATTAATAATACTTTGAAACTTTTATGAAAAACCACGGTCAGCAATATCATTTTAAATACAACACCATAAACAACATTACACTTACCTGTGTCTTTCTTTTACCACTTTAAGCAGCAACATATGCAGCTGTAGGACTAACCTCTACAGATAGCTGCACTCCCACACTGTAAAATAAAAGTTCTACCCTCAAGAGTGCTTGCAATTTAGCAAGAACAGCCTGGGGGTCACAATAGGTGCTGTGAAATGTTGCGGAGTCACATCTCCTATGGGTAGGTCAGCTACACCCTTAGCTCGCATCACTGCCAGGGACTTTTCCATCAAAATGCCAAAGGAGTGCTCCTTCCTGTGTTGTCTCCAGAATGTCTGAAATTCCTCCTTTGTTCAGTGGACTTGGGCTGTCCCAATCCTGGTATACTATGACAGGTAATTAATGGATGCAGCTTTTCTTTTCCAGACCTTCATCCTCAGAAGCTGAGTGAAGCGCTGTTAATTACTCCTTTTGTGTTGGGATGCCTTTGTTCCTTCTGCTGGGAAGCGCTGTTATTATCTCGACCCAGCAGTGTGACAAAAGCATTCGACTCTGATCCTGAGCTGAGGCAGAGACACATGAAAATTCTGGACAACCCGTAAGGTGTATATGTTGATGCTTGGGACTAGCACATTCAAACTTGACATACATGTTTCACCCCAGTTTGGGCTTTGCTGGGCAAAGGGAAGCAAAATTTTACTCAAAGGCAGATTTCCCCCTATATGTATAACACCGTGACACTGCAGATAAAACAGCAACCCTTATAACTTTACCTTTGAGAGTCTTCTAATATTATGGGGCCTATCCAGGTCCACATCTATTCTTGCAGTGTCCCCTCTGTGCCAGGCTGCCTGTGAGCAGTTACTCCATGCTGCATACTAAGGTAGTGCCACACATGCAGCCCGCACACATGTGCACATGTGTTCACACGTACCCAGCCAAGTGCTCCTTACATTTGCTGCACCACAGCTAATTTATCTTAAAAGGTGAGAAACCTTAGCAGTCTATTTACTGTGTGATTACTGTGGATGAGGCAGCTATTGCAGACTCACCCAGTAAAAAGGTAAAAACCGGGTGATCCAAAAAGTGTAAAATCTAGATTGATTTAGTGGGCAGAACCCATTTTACTAAAGAAAATTGAAAAACTCAGTTAAAATTCCTGGATTTAATGCAGTATGAGCAGAAGCCATCAGCATTTTATTCCCTGAGTGCCCACAAGGCCTTGTGAGGCATCAGAAATTGATTTTCAGGTAATGAGATCAATCTTGAGTTCCAATGGGAAAATTAGGATTTGTCTAGTGTGCCATTTGGTATTTGGTGCATGAATGTTGGATAGTGATTTATTAGTAGGTGCAGGTAGGTACATACAGCTAGTAGTAACACCACAATCACAAATGAGGTTCTGTCAAGTTCTCAATAAATTAATCCTTGCTCAACCTTTGGTAGCTTGGCCACAAGCTGATAGGCTTAACTTAGGAGATAGGTGTGTAAAGCATCTGAAAACACCAATACAGTAAATAAGTAAAAAACTACACACAATAAAAAAACCTACACCAATTAATAAAAATAGGAAATATAGTTGTGATGACACCAAAGTTACCAAAATCCAATGTAGGGAACTGGACATATGAATTTCTAAAGATTAAAAGTCAAACTAGCAATTAGATGCAAATAGCACGCAAGATGTTTAAAAAGGTCACACTTGATCAGAATCAAGAGGCCCGGCTGCCCACGATGTAACACTTTTACATTTACTTCCAGAATTGATTCTTGATGCAGAAAGTAGTCCACAGCACCAGCCAAGGTTTCAAAAGCTCGGGTTTGTCTCTTTGGGTCTGAGACTTCAACTCCACAATGCACCTGGTCAAACCAAGTAAAATCCATGTTTCTTTTGGTTCTTTGAGGGCCCAAAATACCTGCCAAGGGCCCACAAGCTTGGATTTGCCTCTTGAAAGTTTGGGACTAAAACTCCCACAATGCACATGGTCAGTTCCTTTACGTCCAGGTGAAGTTGGTCAGCTGGGTTTGTTTTGGTGGAGTTGAGGCAGGTGAATTTTTTAAGCTCTTTTCTACCTGCTGTTTTCATGTAGTCCACTCCTTGAACATTTGGGCAAAGCAAAGTCCCCTTTTATGAAGCCCAAAGTGTGCAGGAGGTGCAGTCCTCTCTGTGCAGACCAGGGTTTCAGCAGTGCAGCCTTTCTTCTCTTGATATTTGCAGGCAGGGATCTAAGTTGCTGGGCAGATCTCCCACATGTATACAGGTTTTGGGCTGGCAAGCAGGGGGGCACCCCGACCACTGAGGTATAGGGTGCTCACTTTCTTAGAAGAGTGGCATATTTTTGTCCCAGAATGTACTGTTTCACAAAATCCAAATTGGAGGAAATCTCTCCTGGATTTTCATGTCTGGCTAACGCTCAGTCAGACCTGTTAGACAGTACCAATATACTAACTTTTGTTCCAGAGTATATATCTAAAGGTAGCTGCGATGTCCTAAACAGGGGCAATTTTCTTCAGCATTTATCATCACTTCAGAATTAATCTGATCTAAGATCGATGGACCTCACTGCTGATAAATTCGTGCGGACTTATGATACACCTGATGGTGAAGCGACCAATGCCATTTGGAGTACAACTGCAACGACCCAGAGAGTGCTTTCTGAATGACGTACTTTTAAGAGGTGGGATATAGAGCTCATCCCACACTGTGAACTACGTTACCCTTCACCCTTGCTCCCTCCTGACCTACTAAGAGGGGTAGCTCGGTCACGCAATCCTATTTTTCTGTGCTTAAGGGGACACAGGGTTCCTCTTCAAGGAACATGGGAGCCACTGGACTGTAAACAAACATCCTGGGACCGGTTGAATCCATTGTTCTTTTGCTCACCATGCCACCCCAGTTTGGACCCAGCCATATGTAAATCAGTCTTGACCCTGTGCCCCATGGGAACAGTCCAGCCCGAACTGCTAAGCCAAGTCCTCACTGGACCGGAAACAAACATCCTGGGACGGTTTCAGGGTTTCACCCTTCATCAGCCAGGCTAGCTTGAATCCAGTGGCACAGTGAGAAAGGGACCCACGTCTGGGCATACCCTTCCCACTTAGGGCAACTTTAGCAACACAAAAGGATGTTGGACGGAGTGCTGAACAATGCAAACACTCACCCCCAGTCACAGATCTGGGTTTAATCCATTGTTCTTTTGCTCACCATGCCACCCCAGTTTGGACCCAGCCATATGCAAATCAGTCTTGACCCTGTGCCGCATGGGAACAGTCCAGTCCGAACTGCTAAGCCAAGTCCTCACTGGACCGGAAACAAACATCCTGGGACCGGTTTCAGGGTTTCACCCTTCATCATCCAGGCTAGCTTGAATCCAGTGGCACAGTGAGCAAGTGACCCACGTCTGGGCATACCCTTCCCACTTAGAGCAACTTTAGCAACACAAAAGGATGATGGATTAAACCCATTCTTGGAATGTCAATGGGCTTGCTACTAAATTAACTGATCCAGACTTCCAACAGTATGTGGAAACCTTCAACATCATCCTTCAGAAGGAGGCTTTGCTTGCTGAACCAGCTCTTCTACAAGGACTCATGAACTTTTCCATTACAGCTGCTAAAGGAGATAAATATGATCATCTCCAGGGCAGCCTGGCAATATATGTTTCCAGAACATGCATAGCCTTAGCTAAAGCGCTGAACTCCAAGTATTCTGCACTTAACACAATCAAGATCCCTATCCAAAACAACTGAGGTGGCAATCATCAATGATTACATCCATTCCAAAACCAAGGTAGATGGCTTAAGGCTGCTGGTGAAGGAGTTCTTAAGTATCACAGAGGAGGAAGGAACCCCGTACTTCAGTCTCTCTGGGGACTTCAAACTTTGCCTCCTTGGTTCCTCCTCGGACAACAGCATGTTGGCTCAATCTTCATGCAGAAATTTAACAGAGCAAGACAAAAACACACCTGGATCCCGAAATAGAATTGGCAAGAAATTGCTGGATGACTTTGAACACCATAGTTAGGTTCACAAAGGACAACCCATTGGTAGCCACATTTTATTAGAAGCAGCTCAACACTGGATTATACCTTTATGACCCTCCCTCAATTTTACCATGTCCAATTGTGCCACCTTGGTGACAAAGCAAACATGAATTATCTCCTGCAATAGGTGTGTTGCCAAGTAAATCTGTCACGCAGTAGGGGCACTAGACACCACATCTACAGGCTACTCAAGGTTACACTGTCTACTGCAGAGTACTTTTTTTTACATCTGCCATTAATTTGATACAACATTTAAGGGCATCATTGAGTAATGCTCTAAAAATGGGGGGAGTTTTCTTACCAAAGAGCTAGGGACCACCACTGTCACCCTGTTGAAATTAAGGGCTACACAAGTACACACAGGACAAGTGGGGTCTATATCTAAAGTGCACTTTTCACAGATTGAGCCACTTAAAAAGGCGGTGAACAAAACTTTAAGAATTCTCTGCAGCAGACCAGGGGATGCCAACATTCATATAATGCTGAGACAACAGAAGACTTTGCTTGAGAAACAGTAGTGGGCCATCAAAAGGGCCCAGGAAGACATTCTCTGGGTCAAGCTCGGACACAAAACAGGAAACTAGTGCCATGATTTGGGTTAAGGTCAATAAATTACCATGCTCTGTCCACGAGGAATCATCTCCCATATTCCAGAGGCAACCTACACAATATTTTTAGCGGGCCATTTTAACCAGCATCTGGCTGAAAGTACCTCACAAGATATTCCAAAGGCTAACAACCCCACAACTGACAACCCTGAGCCAGTTTTGTATTAGCCTCTTATAGGACAACACTCGGCTTATGCAGACACTATAAGATGGCAGATAGCAAAAGGGAGAAGGGAAGGGGCCCTCACCCCGGCCGTGGCCCATAATGGCATCCCCTCTGGCTGTCTTTAAGCAGGACCCCACTTTCTGGTTGGAGACATTGGACCCTGTATTTTCATAAGTCACTCGTCTGGTGTACTGCCAGCCTTATGGAGAGGCTCCTAAATCTCACCCATTTTTAAGAGCAGGGACAAGACTCTGGCAAAAAGTTACTGTTTAGTGGCACTCATTAATAAGGAGGCAAAATATTTTGCAGGTAGTCTGCTTGAAGAACTTACAACTATGGCCTCCATCATGTCCATTATCATGCTCTACCAGACAGGATTAGCAAAAATGTCAGTACCAACAGTCAACATCCTGACAAAATCTCTTCCAATAGATGCAGCAAAGGGTATCAGAATGCCCCTTCAATTCTGCTTTATTGATTATAAGGCAGCTTTTGGCCACATTGATGATGGCAAACTTTGGTGCAAGCTGGCAAAGTGGAATATGCCTCAGGCACTTTTGGACATGCTTTTCTTGCTCGACATGGACACATGGGTGCAGGTCAAGCCAGGCACAGTAATTCACCTCTCCGGAAAACAACTCAAGAGCTGAAGCAAGGGTGTGTTCTTGCCCCCAACCCTTTTAAACATTTTTCTGGCTGACCTGACACAACAGTTAAACATCTGCAATTCCCACACTCCAAAACTTGGGGACATGTCAATTCCCAGATTTTTATTTGCTAACGGCGTGGTCGTGTTGAGCCACACTCCAGTGGAATTGGAACGGGTGCTCAATACCATGCAAGAATATTCTACAGAAAACAGCCTGACCATTATTCTTGGAAAAAACTAAGACCATGATGATAAACAACAATAAAAACAGAGACCCAAAATTAAACTGGGGAGGTTCAGGGATTGAAGCAGATGGCTGAATATTAATATTGGAGTAATATTATTGATAAAAATGGCTCATTTGCTGCCCAGAAAGAAGCCATCAAGAGGAAGGTTTTGGCATTGGCCCTACCCCTCACAAACCTCAAAGGGATATTGGTGGGTCCATCTTCTGCACCCCTTCTTTGGTTTATATAATCTAAGCTATCACCAATGGTATCATATGGAAATAAATTACTGAACAGAAGGGATACCAAAGTTATGGACACCATAATGGTGAGGCTCTACAGAATAATCTTCAATCTTCCGCGCTTTACCTCCCTGGCACAGATCCGCCTGGAGTTTGGCCCAATAAAGCAGATGCTGGCCAGGTGGGAGGCCTACATAAACTGCTAGAATAAAATCAGGAAGGCAGGACCTTCCACACTGAAGCATTGTCTATGGCAGGAGCAGCAGAATAGAGATCTTTTGATTGCAACTCCAGCAATCACTGACAGCCACTGGGCTCGCCCAGCATTGAGATACTACAATCAGTCACCTGGCCTTAAAAAAAAGGGGCTGATTACAACCTTGGCGGATGGGATACTCCATCACAAATGTGGCGGATATCCAACCCGCCGTTTTGGATATCATGGAACTTGTAATACAGTGGATGGGATATGTGACGGAGTATCTCATCGGCCAAGGTCGTAATCAGGCTCGTAGTCTGGAAAACAATAAAAATGTGTTCACTTGTTGAAGACAAGGCCCACCGAGCTGATGATTGGATGACAGTAAATGATTACAAGACCCTTGCACTGCACTGCAAAAGTACTTAGGCACTTAATACACTATTACAATTAAGGAAAGGTTTTTAAGGTACCGCCTAGGGTTCATGCCCCCACTATTCCCTCTCCTCATTGGCAGTCGGAGGAATGGAAGAAAGTCTGTTGCCTATGCAGCTCTTTAAAGGAAGACTTGCTGCACATATTATGCTCCTGTGTGATGCTGCTAGGAGAAAGGATACAGTTGCTAATAGACCCTATTAATCAAAGATATATACGCATGAAGAGGAAAGCTGTGCTTTCCTGCTTCGAACCAGGGGATCCAAAACTGAACTAATGCCTGGTAAAAGTTTTATTAAAGGTGGAAAAGGAGATGGCCATATAGCAGGGCCTGCTGCCTCTCTCCTTGGCCATCAGTAATGGCTGCAGCCAGAATAGAACAAGTTATCTCCCAGAGAGCACAGCCCTGATGAGATTGACAGTCAATCAAACTTTTGATGTCTCTTTGCTGGTAAGCAGTGGAGGCAAGCGGCTCTTGTGAAATGGACCAACTATATAGGCACTTTCACATACTGCTCTCTCGATTAGTGAACGCAGCCTTTTTCTGAACAGGGCAACATGATCTGGCCACCTCACTATTTTGCTAGTTTGCACTTGATTGACCTACTTTCATCTTTGTTGGACCTCTTCTGACACCTTCAAATTAACATACTTGCAATTTACTGCGTGGACACACCCCGGCCAGATGTCCTATCCCTCAATCTTCCTCTTCTTGTACAGGTCTGCCCTGCAACCTGGTTGGACTCCTTTTGGCCCATCCACACCAATCTGTTTGGCACCTTAAGGGGGGCTGTACCTGGTTGGTCATCTTACTTTTTAAACTTCTACCTTTTCAACATGTAGAGCAAGTCCAGCCCGCTTCTATGAGCAACCTATACCAAAGCTGAGTTGTACCTGCCACAGTCCATTTCAATCACCATTTTACTAAGGCACAGCAGACTAATTATCACACCTGTTATTTTAACTTGATGACTACTACGTGTCTTATTTCCCAGCAGTGTTAATGAAAATAAATTTAATTTTAGTTAATTTTAGCATAACTACCTGCTTCTGCACAATCATTGTTATATTGAGTCATAGTTGAAATGATCAGTTTTATGAAGTATTTTATTGCAACGGTTTTAAATATCAATGCAATTAATTAATTAAACTAAACTACAGACATGATAGTGGGGTAGAACTAAGCACAGCCCTACTTGCACCTGAAAAGGCTGTGCTCTGCCACCACACAATAGGCTTAACAACCCTGTATTGTTAGTGCAGCCAGCTAGGAGCCAGGTCAGGGAAGGAAGGAAACTACTGGAACATCCAAGAATCTTCTCCCACCTTCTAGGAGCAGGGCACTAGGGTATAAAAATAGGCTTCTCAGATCTACTCATCAGTTCACTGCTAGACCTGTGGAAGGACTCTGAGGATTGCCTGCTGCTGTGACCTGCCATGCAGTCTGCCAGAGTGCTGCTGTACATGGAATGACAGCTCTGCTGCCTAGAACTTGCCTTGAACCTTCAGAGGCCATCCCTGCTGTGGAGCCCTGCATCTTCACCTACCCTTAGGGCTCCAGGAGTAACTCCAAAGTCCAGTTTTGCTGGCCTCCTGTTCAGAGCCACAGAGACATAACAGACACTCACCATCTCGAACTAACACCTGAACATAGCCTGATTGAGTCCTGAAACCCCAAGAGGTCTCCTTCCACTTGTGGACCATTGGCTGTCGTGCTAAAAGTGACTAGGGGCCAGATGTAGCAAAAAGCAAAATGGCGACTTGCAATTTGCGAGTCCATCCGACTCGCAAATTGCAAGTCGCAATTTGCTATGCAGTACGGTGTCTCAGACACCGACTGCGACTCGCAATGGGGTCGCAATGACCCACCTCATGAATATTCATGAGGTGGGTCGCAAATTGCGGCCCCATTGCGAGTATAGGCACTCGCTAACATGGAGGCCTGCTGACGTCAGCAGACCTCCATGTTCGCGACCTGCTTTTAAATAAAGCAGTTTTTTTTTTTTAAGTGTAGCCCGTTTTCCTGACAGGAAAACGAGCTGCACTGCAAAAAAAACGAAACCTTTTGTTTCAGTATTTTTTCAGGGCAGGGAGTGGTCCCTTGGACCACTCCCTGCCCTGAAAAAATATTTTGGGGTCCAGTCACAAACTGGAAGGGGTCCCATCGGGACCCCTTCCAATTTGCGAGTGGGTTACCATCCACTTGAAGTGGATGGTAACTGCGATGCCATTTGCGACCACGTACGCAGCCGCAAATGGTATTGCATCCCACAGCGACTCGCAAATAGGAAGGGAACACCCCTTCCTATTTGCGAGTCGCAAATGCATATTGCGAGTCGGTAACGACTCGCAATATGCATTTCTGCATGCCAAACCCATGTTTGCGACTCGCAAACGCCGAATTTCGCCGTTTGCGACTCGCAAACGGGTTTGCTACATCTGGCCCTAGATATCTGCGGTTGGCACTTTGATCTTTTAGGCACTATTTTGAACCTTAAACTTTAAAAAATCATGCACGTGGTTCTACTGATTGGATTTTAGTTGATTTGGTGTCAAATAATTTATTAACAAGTTTTCTATTTTTCTAAATGGATTTTTAATGTGTTGTGTTGTGTTTTCACTGTGCTGCTGTTTGTGTGTTGCATAAATACTACCTAACACATTGCCTCAAAATTTAGCTCGACTGCTTTTTGCACCAAGCTACCCAGGATTAAGCACATGTTAAATTAGTTCACCTTGTAAGGGATTGTTGCTGTTGGATGACCAGGGCTCAAACCTCAGTCTAGCAGCAACCCAGTTTCTCACTTTCTATCTAGGTAGTCAATGTTTACTACTTTTATGCTTTTTACCAACTTGAAGTTGGTGGTGTAAACAGATGTGAAATCAATGGGTGAATCTTCAAAGCTATATGTTTCTGAAAAGTAAACAACATTTTCAATTCAGCAAGGTATTATTTCTGTATATCGCTTATCGTTTTCCCATTGAAATCAAAAGCTAATAAAAAGAAATTGAAAAACTAGAACTAGGTTACATTTGTTCAGCTATTTTTTGTAGCGAAGTACGGTCTACTAAGTAATGTACTGTTACATATGAGAGACTCTTATGGTTGCAGGTATATATTTTTTTGATTGCCCAAAATCACGCAATACATAAGGCCATTAATAGATCTCCTGCTAGTAATAGTTTTGTTTTGTGTGCCAACCAAGCGCCAATTTATATGGTAAAATCAAATGAATGGAAAATGGTCATAAATGAAACTTATGCATTTTTTCTTTCCAAGATACTGACACCCAGATTTTAGAAGTCCTAGCACCACATTTGCATAATTTGTTTATGCTAATGTGGCGTTAGGCTTCAGAAATTGCTGCGCCACATTTACAAAGTGGCTCAATGCATGCATTGTGCCACTTTGTAATCCCTTGCACCAAGCAAAATATATGCAAGGGGGCATTCCCCTATTAGGGGGGCTGAAAAAATGGCACAAGTAAATCTAAAAGATTTATTTGCACCATTTCTTGTGGCACTTTTAATGTCTGCACAGAGCAGACATTAAAAGGAGGCACACCATTATTTCTAATGGGCCTCAATGTGCTTTGCAGAATTAGTGTCAAAAATTTTTACGCGAATCCTGCAAAGCATCAAAAATGTTGACGCTAGTTCCCTAAGTACCTCCATTGTGCGCTGTATCATGGTAGCATTATGGGGGTGCTAAGGGGTGCAAGAAAAGTGGCGCTGGATTGGATGCAACACCATTTTTTTCAAATCTGCCGCTGACTTTAAGAATCATGGGTGTTTGTATCGCTCATACGTTTGAGTTACCCATGGTATCTTATGATTCAAAGGTCATTTTCCAAAATCTGTTGTTTTTTAGCACACTGGCTTACAATAGGAAGCAAAAACTGGGGGCAATACCATTTATATTAACAAATATTTGACTAATATGTGTTCAGCTTGTTCACAAAATTCAAATGGCATCCTACTTGTGTAGATGGGCTTATCATGTGTGACAGAAAAGCTCCAAAAATGCAACAATGTAAACATCAAGATTTTTCCTTTGAAATTCACTCGTTCTGGGGATAAGGTAGCTGAGGTATTTGAGCTCAGGCTAAGCTGACACGCAGAGACACCTACAAGCTTAAACATTTCAGATACTAGACACCTGGAATGTATGTAATTACATAAAAGTAGACCGAAGGGCATTTAGAGAAAAGAGTTCACCCTGACCAGCCAGGCCTCTTCCCATTCTGTTGTTATTAAAAATACAATGGTGTCTAGGGGGATTCCTAAACCCTGGAGATGTCAGAAAGATAAATGGAGCTACTTGTGATGGTGTTACCGATCGATACTCAGACAGAAGGGCCCAAAATACAGTCTATTTCTTTTTGTGTCTAGTGGACTTTATCTCATCCCAGGGCAGCAGATTGGGGTCAAGCTACCCAAACGCTCTGTCAGTTTTGCAAACAAATTGAAATACTCCCCAGGAGAGGATTTGACCATGCCTGGGGACCCACTCCACTCCTAGAAGCTAGCTCTAGTTGCTGGTGTGTGCATCCTGCTTGGGAACAACGTTCTGCAATGATCTTCAGGTAGAGATTCACTAGAGCAAGGCACCATTAGAAAGGTGAGATTATCCCCTTTCCAACTGTACCTCTCCTGTGGTGATCAGTGATCAGAGTGGGGGGCTTAGATATGCCCTCAACCACCTTTCATTGTGAAAGCAACTGAACTGTAAAGATTCTGTCTGTTTTCACTTTCAGAAGCAGCCACTGCTCTGATAAAATCTCACGCTGTGAGGAAACCTATTACCGAGATCAATTTTTAGGAAATAAATCACTGTAGCACATGCATTTGCACATCAACTTGTGGTTTACTTTTTCTAAACTGATTGCCATCTCACTACCTTTTTCTCATCCTTTTCTGCTGAGCCTCCCGAAGTTAAGCTGAGACCTGCAGTCATAGGTAACTATTGATAAGCGCTGGTATAAGGGGGAGTTAAATGATTGCCTTAAATGCACTGTTGACTAAATCTTGAGGCTGATTACCTCCCCACAACAGAATTTTGATTGAACATTTGCAGCGGTATAGGTATATTGCAGAAGTGCTGCCAAGGACTGCCATTAAGGAGAGTAAAACCCATTATTTCAGATGTATGTAACTTTCCAAACAGTTTTCTGAGTCCCACATTGTTGGTATGGTGGGTAAAATTGGACTTTTATTTAATGGCCAAAAGAATTCAGAGAATATATAGGATCTGGGTATAAATCTACATTTAAGTGAGTGGCAGTGCATTATTTTAAGTTGCAGGACAATTACGCTGAGAAATAAGTAAAAGCTAAACAAAATCAGATCAACCAAGAAAACAGATTCATGATCTTCAGTCAAAAAAATGTATTAGGTAACTAACCTTGTAGGTGACAGTCATCAAGCTTGTGCACAAACACTTGGTGCAAACAGTCATTTTTTTTTAGCAAGAACAAAGCAGGAAGGTGGTAAACACCTTGTTGGCATTTACTTTCTGTATATAGACACAAGCGGTAACAAAACATCCTTTGTTGTGAAAGAAGAATTTTTAGATTCTGAGATTGGAACATCACACACTTGCAACATATTTTACTGGATTGTAATTTGATTCAGATATGCAACATATGCTCTTTATTTGTTAAAATAAAGTATATTTGTGCTTGTCCACATCAGACATGTGTTAGCATATAGCAACAATGTAGTATTACTATTGGAATATGGTGCATTATTCTTGATCCCCTTACTAGTTGCCCATTTCTGGAAGATAGTAGTAGTAATACGGGTTGTGGGAATCCTGTATCAGTATTCCTGCTTCCCTTGTAGTGGCCCAAAAGTGACTCAGAGTGATGGACTGCAGGATAAAACCCTTCCAGCACAAACAAATTAGAAAAATGTTAGTATGCTAAACATGCTAAATGAGGAGTGTGAACTCCTGCCTTCATGGGAGGTTGAATCAACAGGAGACTGCCCTCAAAACTCAAAATCGTTAATGCCAAAATCTGTCATTTACTAGCCATATTGGAGGCAACAACAGTATCAGACTCCTTGTAAAACAGAGAAAATTGTTTCGCTAATTTCACTGTCAGCAAGAGAAGAAACATGACTTGGTGGAGTCAGAATTCTTGGAATGCATTTCCAGCATTCTGTGATTTGTTTTATATTTGATATTTCAGTACCTTTTTAGTTTAACTTTCATGGGAGAACAAAGATAGAATTTGATGCTAAATAGTATCACTTGTGGGCATGTAACCTTCTAAATTAGGCTTAGGTGACAAGTAATAGGGCAGTGACATCTACTACCCTTGGAGGTTCACTCAAATCTTTTGACTCAGAAAGGAGTAATAAGATCATCTAATCAGACAATAGGAACCAATAGCCAACAACAACAACGCAATACAATAAGGAGTCAGTAATTTCTACTCACCATGACCTATGTGGCCTTGAATAATCACACCAATTTAGTAAAGTTTAAGCATTTATTGCCCTTATATTAACAATGCTAAAGTCACATAAATGATATGCAAAACCAGATTATAGTGATACAGAAACAATACAGGTTGATCAAAATGTCTAAAACATTTAAATCTAATAAGATCAATCACCATTATTCACTCTAAAAGAATTACACAAAATAACAACAGAATTATTTGTGAAAAAGCAACAGATTTCTTTAGTTGTGCAGTTGAATCAATCATAGTCAATTAATAAACAATCAATTTGATTATTGGGTCAGACATCCTTGCTACCAAATTCTAATTCGCAACACATGTGTTAGGCTGGGCTGTGTCACATGCAAAAATAAAAAATAAGACAAAAATAGATTGAAAAACATCTAATTATGGTGCTAATAAAAATATAAGGTTGGATTTCTAAGGGAAAAAAACCTGCAAAGACAAATATATATGCACATTGGTTATACCTCGTCCTGATAAATGAGACAGCAGTTAGGAGAGTCTTCAGCAGAGCACAGGGACATCAGTTTCTCAGTGATCAGCATCAAGAACATGAAAGGGGCAACAGTTCAATAATGTTGGGCCAAAGGTATCTGAAATATTAAAATCATAAGTGAATATAATACTACATAACTACATCTGATCATAACTGCAAAACTTTTCTCTTTCCACTGAACTTCTTCATCTAGAACTTTGCTAAAGTCCCAAAAATCACTAACTAGATTCCTACTGGGCAAGAGTATGCGATGTGACAGTAAGCAACCAATGGAACTTCACTTCTTCTCCGGATTAAAACTTTTCTTCATTCTTCTCCAAGATAGGCCCATGTTGACACTCCTCTCCGGTCCGCAGTTTCCGCAGAATATTAACATTGCAGAAAACAGCACAGAACATGACACTTTAGCTAACTTTACTTCCTACCAGAAACTAAAGCATATTGTTAAAACTTTCAATTATTATCACAAGGAAGTAGAGAATAAGGAGAGTAGAATAAACAGTAGATTTCCACTGTGAGCTTTTCATTGACAGTTAATAAACATAGTTTACAAAAGAATTTCAATGAAGTAAGCATAACATCTTAAACACTGTACTGTGGAAAAATACTAACGCTTAGGCATTTTACTAATTCTAATACATGAAGAATAAAGCAGTTTTCAAAGTAAACCAGATTGGGGTCATTATTCAAATAATCAGTGATAATTTAGAATCCTCAGTTTTACTCATCAATATTAATAATCTTTTATCAATACAAATGGTTATGACTCATCAAAATACATTTTCACAGTTATTTATTATTTCAGATATGACTCAAAGTGGTGGATACTATGTAAACCACAATTCAAACATGCATATTTTATTTTTCGAACACATTTTTCTATAATTACGCTCTTTTAGTACACATTAAATATACAATTTGTCGACTCATATTTTTATTATTAGTATTTTCTCTCTAACAATCCCTTCTCAGACGGCATAATGCGCCATCATAAAAGAACACTAAATTAATGAGACAATTCAAAACTCATGCCCAGATTTAAGGGCCTAGCTCCTCCTTGCACCACATTAGCATCATTTATTCTTACGTTGCTGTGTCCAAATGAGGCAAAAATCGCCACGCCATATTCACCACTTTGTAACCCCTTGCACCACATTATGCCTGTGCCAGGCATCATGTATGCAAGGGGGGCGTTCCAACGATAGGGGGGATGAAAAAATGGCCCAAACAAATCTAAATGATTTCCTTGTGCCATCTTTTAAATCATTTTTAACATTTACACAGAGCAGGTGTTAAAAAGAGGCACACCATTGTTTATAATAGGCCTCAATGCGCTGTGCAGGATTAGCATCAAAATATTTGACACTAGTTCACTAACTACCACCATGGTGCACTGTATCTTTAATATGGCGCACATATGGTGGAGTGAGGGGAGGCACTAAGGGGACCAAAAAAATTGGTGCTGCATTGGATGCAGCACCAATTTTGTGGAATATGTCCCCTGGTTTGTTTAGTATATCTACAGTTAGATTGTCGCTTTTCCTCAAAATTGCTCAAATCATGAAAGTATATGCTCCTCATCTTTTCCGTTTCTATTTCTTCCCTCCTCTGTTTATTATTCATCTTTTGTATTTTATGCACCTATGCAATTTGTAACATCAAATTATACAAATAAGACAGCAACACATATTAATAATGGTTTTGGTATTGTTCCCACAAAACCCTGAACAAAATTTGCCCAACCAATTTCCCACTTTAATAAACCTTTTACCTATATTTTCTCCCACGCTTGATTGTTTCAGGTCCCTTACATCAGAATCCAAAGTTGTCAAATTTCTAATGTAGCTTCTAATTGTCTTCATTATCCTCTGGAATAAAAGTGCAACAATGTTGCACCTTAAGCATCCAACAGATTCCGTCCTGTTTTAATAAAGCAATGTCTAACGCAAGACAGTTCTGTAGAACCATCAAACAGACTGCAGCCATTTCAATATCCATGAGAAACATTGCTCCAGAAAAATCTGTTAACATCTTGTCGACAATGGTTGACAATTTTCTAATCTTCATATCATTCAGAACAACTCCTATGGAAGGAATAATTGCTCCAAATATATACCCTGAATAGATTGCCCTTTTTGTTCTTGGTTTTGATTTATCATGAGCATCATTTATGTTGTCAATCCGGTATATTTTAGGGAAAACCACTCCCAAATATCAAGTCCCATACCTTCCCCTAGGGAGACAATAATAAGCATTTTTTACCACAAATATAATACACACCTGGAATCACAAGATCTTGACCATTTATCATAAAATCCCATATATTCCTAATTGGAAATACATGTCTACATCCATTAGTTCCCACAAACTTAGTATCAGTTCTGGATTGAGGCCTGTATATTCAAAGCTTCCCCACATGTTGGTAATGTAAAACAAGCTTTCCTTGCGTGTTAGTTACACTATATGCATGATCATTCTTATAATTGTGTTTCACTAAGTCTTTTTCTATCTTCCCTTTAATTGCCTTTCTCCTATCATGAGCCTCATTCAGGAGAGTTTTTTCAACCGGTGAATGCATGCATGACAAATTATTCCTGTGAGCATAAGCAGTAGCAAATGTCAATGTAGGCTCAAAGAAACCCCCTAGAATGTCTATGTTTCTAGCTTTCGCAATATTGCTTAAGTGTTGGTTACCTGGAACAAAAGAAAATGCTAAGTCAAAATTTGAATAAAACTATTGTATGTACTCCTGATTATAAAGTCCGGCTTGTAAAAGACTTCCACTGATCCCATATGTTAGTGGTAAACTATGATATGTGATTCCTTCTTGTACTGAGGAAGGAACTTGTATACACACAAAACATCCTCTAACATCCATAGTCTCAACATATTCATACAACAAATGATAGTAAACACTTGAAGAAAAATCTCCTTGTGTAAGTCATTCTCACCTTTATAGAACTTGTTTAACTCAGAAAAGGTAGTAACCTCTAGTGTTGAAGAAGGTGTGTAAGTAATGCCAGCTTCATCAGAAATACTCATGCCTAAGATCAACAACAAATTTGGCAACACACATATACAACTACCAATCTAACACACACATACTTGCAGTCATTGTTTCTATTGTGATTCATATTCACAGCCTATAAAGAATCAAAACGTGAAAGGGAGGAAAATATAAACTTAGCTCTGCAGCCACAACAAAAATAAAAAAACAATCTGCAGTCTTCTTTGCAACTTTCAGACTCTTCGGAACTCGTCAAAAATCAGTCTAGCAGTTTTGTCAAAGTCAGTTTCAAATGTATCTTTTAGTAGATCACAATATGTTGTTCATTGACTATCACTTCCAGTGCATAATGTCTATCTTGGTCAATCAACAATGTAATTTCAAAAGTCAGCTCAAGTGTGCGTTCAAGTTCCAAAATGCAGTACTGGATTCTTACAGTCAAAACAAAAGGACATAAACTCATGTCCCCATTCATCAGCTGCAAGACACACCCATTCAGGACATTTGTATCGCCGGCTTGCAACTCATTTCTTTTTTGACTTTCAACTTGCTCTTGTTTTTCCTTCCCTCAGATCTGTTTCTTCTGCTGCTTCTGTTTCTGCTTCCTCTTGCTCAGCAACACACCAGGGACTTTCTCAACTGCAGTCAATGAAGGCACTTATTTCCTTTCAGTTTTTCCAGACATAGACAATACACTGGACTTACAATTATTCTTGGTCTAGCAGGAATTCAACAAGTTCTCTTTTGACTTTGTCTTGGTTCACCTGCACCACTAGCCACTTCCGAAGGAGTCAAATCTGTGTGACTTTAATTCAACTCAATTCCACTTTTGGCTATTTCAGGAAACAATACTTGTTTTATCTCTTTTTCCCAATTGTCTACTTCTGGGAGAGTCTTCCTGCTCAGACTTGCCTCTCCTGCTACATCAACCTCCGTTTCTGCCAATAGAGGAATGTCAGGATTGTCCTCAATTTCAGCCTTCAGAAGAATATTTGATTCTGGATCTTCACCAGTTTACAATGTTTTTACCCTTGTAGTTTCTTGTCTTTTTCTGTCACTTGCTCCCCTTGAGACTGTACAGCTTCTGCTAGTGCTCTCAAGAACACCAGGGCGCTGATTTATTCTTTTTGGGGCAAAACTGCTCTAACGCAGTTTTGCACCAAATAGTTTAACACCGGCTTGCATCATTTCTGAGCACCAGCCAGGTACCATATTTATGGAATGGTGCAAGCCGGTGCAAAGGGTAGCTAGCATAAAAAAATTACGTTAGCCGGTTGGGGCTGGCAGTATGGAAGAAGGAGGATTTGCACCAAAAAATGACATTAGGCAGGTTAGAGTAAAAAAAACGACCCTAACCTGCCTAGCATCATTTTCTGACACAGAACCATCCATATCACATGACTCCTGTCTTAAAAAAAAGTCATGCCCACCACCCCAATGGCCAGCACAGGGGACAAGGGTCCCCTAGGCATGGCCATTGCACCTAGTGCCATGTAGGGGGCCCCATTTCAGGGCCCCCAGTCGCACTTCAAAAAAGATACTTACCTGTACTTACCTATACTTACCTGGGATGGGGTCCCCCATTCTCCACTGTCCCTCTGGTGTGGGTGGGGGTGTCAATGGAGCTTGGGGAGAGCACCTGTGGGCTTATTCCATGGCTTATTCCATGGTGCTTCACCATGGAAGTAGGCCCAAAGGTCCCTTAACACTTGCCCTGACCCAGGTGTTACATAATGGTGCAAAGCAAGTGATTTTAGCACGGGGGATAAATGTGGCGCTAAGGCCATAGAGTCATTTTTTGCATGGGAACGCCTACTTTGCACCTCATTGATGCAAAGTAGGTTTCGACGTCCGAAAAATTACTTTAACTCCATAAATTTGGCACTAGACGGGTCTAGCTCCAGAGTGTAAATATGGCGTTTGTTTTGCACCAAATTTGCATAAAGAAATGACATAAATTAGGTGCAAAACAAGTGTAAATGTGCCCCTAGATCTTTGTCCTCCAAAGGATATGACACTTTACGAGTATGGCTTTCAGGAATCTAGTTTGGAACTCCTGCACACTTCACAGCAGTCGTCGTCACTAGTCTAACTTGAAATGGACCCTTGTACCTAGGCTCCAAACAAGTCTTCCACATGTGCTTCTTGATCACCAACCAATCACCAGCCCATAGACTGTAACACTGGTCTTGGGATGGTGGCATGGCTGTTGCTTCCGCCCAGTGAGACAAGCAGTGAATCACATGCTTACAAGCGTATTTGAAGGAACAGCTGGCAATCTCATGGCTCTGCCCATCAATATCTCATGTGGTGAGAGATCAGTCATTCTGTTGGGTGTACTTTGCATACTCATCACAACCAAAGGTAAAGCATCAAGTCATTCCAGATTAGTGGATGCACACATTTTTGTCAATCAAACTTTTAGAGGACCATTCATTTGCTTCACTAATCGAGAAGCTTCAGGTCGGTAGCTACAGTGCATCTTCTGCTCAATGTTTGAGGCTGAACATAGTATTTGTATCACTGTGTTATTGAAATGACTCCCTCTACCTGATTCTAAAGAGGCCAGCAACCCAAATCTTGGTATATGCTCCCTAAGTAACAGCTTTACTACTGTGAGGATATCATTTCTGAATGCTTCAATCCAATGACTAAATATTCAGAGACTCACCAACATGTGTCTTAAACCACCACACACAGGCATCTCAACAAAATCCATCTGCATTCTGTTAAATGGGCCACCAGATATCCCAATGTGACTCAAATTGACAACAGTTTTCTTTCCCACATTCATTTGTTGACATGTGATACACCGATTTTGTCAAGTTTTTTTTTTCATCTTCTGGAACCTCAACCGTTTTATTTCTTTCCAAATGTCAACCACTGTCAACAGAAAAAATTGACTTGTCTCATCATTATCTGTTAGAGTTGTCCACTCTTCATGGAACATGGAACAATTAAGTGCACAGTATCTAGCAACCTGATCAGCATATGCATTACCCATAGTGATGCAATCATTTGCTTTGTGATACGCAGTAGACTTCACAACTATAACTTTCTCAGGTAATCATAAAGCTTTCAGTAATTCATTAATCCTGTCACTGTTTCAGATGGGAGAGCCAGAAGTGGTCAGAAAACCCCTTTGGGACCATAACTGACCGAAGTCATGCACCACACCAAATCCATACTGGTTGTAAGGCCAGGCATCCTTGGTGTGGTCTCCCCTGTCTTTTTTGCCTCTGCTTCCCATGTTTTGACTATGTGCCTGGCTCTGTTTTTGCTATTTTTGGTACTCAGGGCACTTTACTGTTGCTGACCAGTGCTAACGTGCAAGTGCCCCTGTATAAAGTGTATGTGTAATTGGCTTTTCCATGATTGGCATATTTGATTTCCTAGTAAGCCCCTAGTAAAGTGCACTAGAGGTACACAGGGCCAGTAAATCAAATGCTACTAGTGGGCCTGCAGCACTGGTTGTGCCACCCACACTAGTAGCCCTGTAAACATGTCTCAGACCTTCCACTGCAGTGGCTGTGTGTGCAGTTTTAACCTGCCAATTTGACCTGACAAGTGTACCCACTTGCCAGGCCCAAACCTTCTCTTTTTATACATATAGGGCATCCCTAAAGTAGGCCCTAGATATCCCCATGGGCAGGGTGCAGTGTATGTTAAAGGTGGGACTTGCGCTGATGTGTTTTTAGATGTCCTAACAGTGAAATACCACCAAATTTGTTTTTCACTGTTGCAAGGCCTATCTCTCTCATATGATAACATGGGGGCTCCTTTAAATATTCCTTAAATGCAGTTTCCCTTTGAGTGCAGATTGAAATCTGGAGCTTGGGGTCTCTGAACTCAAAATTTAAAAATACTGCTGATAGTGAAGTTGGTTGTTAGTTTGACAATGCCACTTTTAGAAAGTAGGCATTTTCTTGCTTTAACCATTCTGTGACTCTGCCTGTTTATGGGTTCGCTGTCTGGGTCAGACTGACAGTGGGGCTGTTTGTGAATCTCCTCTAGACAGTGACATAAAGGGAGCTGGGGTATGGCCTGCATATCCTGATGAGCCATCTCAGCTAGAGTGGAGGGAGGAGTGGTCACTTAAACCTGAATGGGCTCTGCCTGCCCTCACACACTGCAGTCTCCAACCCCCTGGTGTGGGCCTGGGGCCTGGCCTCAGCAAGGCAGAATTTTGTGAACAACAGAGACTTTCCATTGAAGTTTGCCTACGTCAAAGGCAGAAAGGGGTATACGTAGTGGAACCAAAACTTCAGACTTTAAATTTCTTCAATATCACTTTTGGAACCAAGAGGGACCTCTGCCAAAGAGAAGGGCTGAAGAGCTGAGGAGAAATGCTGCCCCTACCTGTGACTGTGGTTTGTTGGGCTATCCTGCAGATGTTGCTTCTGCCTGTGAAAGGGGACAAAGACTGGACTCTGCTGTGCGTTTCTGCTTGAGAAGAATCTCCAAGGACTTGAACTGAGCTTGCCTACTATTTTGAAGTCTCAGGGCTATCAAAGAATTCCTTTGCCAGCACCTGGACTCTCTGCTGAGACTTCTGCCCTGCCAAGTGGTGCCCTATCCAGTCCCTGGGTCCTGGAAAGGTGACGTTGGCAGAACAAGGACTTCAATCCACTCACAGAATGCCAGGCAGGGAAATTTTTAACACACCATCTGCAAGGTGGCTGATAAACAACATGCCCCCACATCGTGGCTAAGATCCACCGGCATTGCAGCTCAGAGATCGATGCATTGCAGCTGGAGAAGCAATGCAACACCCGCTTGTGGCTGCTGATAACGACGCTAACCCCACGCAGTTCGGTTTTCAAACACAATGCAACCGGATTTCACATGCATCATCGCTGGGCTTCAAAGTCCATGTGAACCTGCATGGATACCAGGTGCCAATCTGGAAATTGATTCACAAAAATGAGGCAAACCCAATAACCCTTAGACCTGGGTAGATAAACATTAAGAATAATGATTGGTCCAAAGAAGGGGGAAGTGCATGCTTTGACTTCCAGGGCAAGATTAATGTCTCAAAGGAACCACATATATTCAATCTGGTATCCTTAAGTTAATTCATATTTTATTTCTTTATCGAATCAACCACTTCAATCTTATAATTTAATCACAAATTTCCTATGGTTGTTATTAAGTAATAGGTGCTCCTAAAGATAAAAACACAGCGAAGGTGAATATTGTGATGCAAAAGTTGCCAGTGTCATGTACAACATATACAGGAAAATGTGGCTAAAAAAAGGACGTGAACTTCCAGAAGGCTTCTTCTTCATGGAAAAATAATTAGATATTAAGAATATTGCAACAACTATGATCAGCGTCTTTTGGGGAAAGATGATTCAGTACCCCATAAATATCCTGATCAGTTACTGCTTTGTCACATAAAGACGCGAACATGCAACAAACCTTTTTTCCATGGACAAATATAAAATACCCTGCTGCGCACTGGAGAGGATACTGGCAAAAATACTCATAAATAAGATCAGCTGAGATAAATACAACAGTTTTTAGAAACGCTATGAACAGCTCAGCGTTTTTCAAAATTAGTTGGACCACAGAGTGTACTTGCAATTCAAGACACTACGTATAGGACGCCTTGCCCAAAATAGGAAATCCGTTTTGCTGGGTGGACTGGAGAGGACACACCGCTCGACATATCTTGTTACGCGCGAGCACCTTCTATTTAAATGGCTTCTTTTTGGAAGTACTATAATTTTGATGGAGACACTTTATGACCATTTTTACTGAAATGGTTCAATAAAGCAATGGTATTTTGCCTACATGCTTCCAGTGATTTTGAAGAAACCATCAAATCATCAATGTATTCAACCAATGTGTATTTGAAAGGCATTTCCAATGATTCTAGATTCTTTTTCAACACTCGATTAGAAATTGAAGGGGAGTTCTGCAACAGGCATACACACAATTGCAGAATTTAAAACAAAAGAGAAATTGGCTATCCTCACGTAGAGGCACTGAGAAAAATGATTGTGACAAACCCAGTAGTATGAATCATTTTGTATCACATGGAATCTGGAACAAAATTACTTCTAGATTTGGTACCAGTGGACAACATTTGACCACTGTGTCATTTATTCTTCTCAAATCCTGCACTATGCGAAACTTTCCACTAAGTTTTCGCAAATCCAGAATAGGTGAATGAAATGGGCTGTTCAACACTTCTCTCAAAACCCCTTGCTCAACAAAATCTGAAATTACAGGAGTAACTCCTTCAATTATATCTGGTGCCATATGATATTGGGGAGTTTTCGGGAAAAATGCAGTAGGTTTAACTGTGACTTTGACTGGCTCCACTCCTTTAATCAGACCAATATCTTGTCCTGAAAGATCCCACACCTTTAGAATAACTGTATTTTGTAGGTCACATGGCAAGTTCTGTACTGTAAATGTGGGAAAAAGAGTAAACGATGGGAGTTCTTCATTAATCAAATTACAACCAACCTGTATTCATGCTTCCCCGTCATCACTATTTGTTTAAATAGCAATTTAATCATTTATGTAAGTAATTCAACATTTTAATTTGCACAACAAGTCTCTTCCCAGCAAGCAGAGTCACAGACTACAAATTTGTGCATAACTTTAAAAGTACCAATTTTAACAAGAATCAATTCCGTAATTGAATTTGTGAAATGTGGATTCACTACTAGTACAACCTGTACTGCTCTCCTGGAAAGTGGCACATTAGGAACTTCTGTAGTTCTGACAGTAGAGCGTTCAGATCCTGTGTCTACCAGGAATGAAACTTCATGACCCATGACTGATACATTTACATAAGGACCACTCTGATCCACCTCTAATGAAGCTGCTAACACACATTGTTCTTCCTCCAAACTCGCACTCACAATTTCACCATTCAATTCATCCTCATTGTGTAACGGGTATTGTGAAATCAATTATTGATTATTTTGGTGTAACATTTGACCCATGTTTTGCCAAGGAACCCCTACCTGCTGCTGTGCCATTGGAGCTTGGGGTATTTGCATTTGCTGCTGTTGTAGTATCATTTGCATCTGTTCTTGTATTTGATGTTGTGGTATCATAAAATGTGGCACTTGCTGTTGGGGAATATGCATTTGCGGAATCTGCATTTGATTACTCATATTCTCGACATTTTCATTAGGATTTTGATTTCTCAGCCCTCTCAAATTTGGAAAAAGATTATGTTCATTCATCTGCACAGCACCTTCCTGCACCATCAAATGACATTCCTGCTTCCATTGTACAAGACTCTGCACGCATGACAAGGTAACATCAGTTTTATTACCTACACATCTTTTGGATTAACATTAATATTCAGATCAACATGATTTCCATTTCCACCACTACCACATCCTTTTTCTCTTACCAGTTCATGTCTCTGAATCAATTGCATGTTTCCCTGTTGTTGTGGAATTTCCTGCATCCCTAAATGTGCTGCTGTAATTTGCATCACCATCGCATTTTCTCTCAATCTTTTCTGTTTCATGTCAATTTTGTCACTAGCAAACTGCAATACTTCATCAATCGTTTTTTCTTGTCAGCAAATCAAATAACTCTTAAGCACGTTACAAATTTCAGGTCTTAACTCCTGCACAAAACTGAACACAAAATGAACCATGTCTTTGGGCTCAATTGACTCTGTACCCCTGTAATGTTTGAATGCCTGCAACAACCTTTCATAGTATGCATGTATTGACTCCTTTGCTTCCTGAGCTGTTCCATCACTTCTCTGCCAAAATATTTGGGAGAAACTCTCGGTTTTAAAATGTCATTCAATCTGTAATAACTTTTCATTACCTCAGGAGGTAAAAGGTGAAAACATTGCAGCATTAACTGAGTTGGACATCTGCATACTGCTCTCATTGTTTTCCTGAGCATACAATGGAACAACTGGACCAATAGTCACAGGAACTATTAATGCTTCTGGACCTAGGGAAGTATTCTGATTTCTTGAGTAAATCATTACAGAATTCTGACCTGTGAATAATGAAGAACTCGATTGTGTTGTTGTTATTAGAGTATACATTGGCATTGTCTGAGCTTTACTAACAACTTGGACAGGAGTCATTGAACTTGGTGCAGATTCCATCCAGACAATTACTGGTTTCTGAAGTATTTGTGGTGCCACTGGAACTGTAATATTTGGTGCAGAACTAATAACAGAGACTGTATGATATAGCACTGGCTGAGCTCCAGTTTGAATTACAAGAGTTTGAGTTACTGTAATATTAGGAACATTAGTTGCAACCTGAACTTGACTCTGTGATACCACAACTGAAGGCACACTTGTACTAACATTAGCACCTTGATTTAGCTCTTCTGCTACATATCGAGGAAGACAATTTCTCAATAATTGTGTTATACATTCATCATTATCTGAATCACTAAATAACTTAGGCGGTCATTCTGACCCTGGCGGTTGAAAACCGCCAGGGCAGAGTGCCGCGGAAGCACCGCCAACAGGCTGGCGGTGCTTCATGGGCATTTCTACCGCCGCGGTCAGAAAAGGGCAACCGGCGGTTTCCCGCCGGTTTACCCCTGCCCCAAAGAATACTCCATGGCGGCGCTGCTCGCGGCACCGCCATGGGGATTCTGACCCCCTTCCCCCCATCCTGGTCCTGGCGGTAAAAAACGCCAGAAACAGGATGGCGGGAACGGGTGTCGTGGGGCCCCCTAACAGGGCCCCATAATGATTTTCAGTGTCTGCCTAGCAGACACTGAAAATCGCGACGGGTGCCACTGCACCCGTCGCACACCAGCAACTCCACCGGCTCCATTCGGAGCCGGCATCATCGTTGCTGGGGCTTTCGCGCTGGGCGGGCGGGCGGGCGGCCTTTTGGCGGTTGCCCGCCCGCCCAGCGGGAAAGTCAGAATGACCGCCGCGGTCATTTGACCGTGGTGCGGTCTTCTGGCGGTCTCCGCCCGGCGGGCGGCGCCCGCCACCCGCCGGGGTCGGAATGACCCCCTTAGTGATTTTCTAGCATCATTTGACTGTGACTCAGTTCCACCTGGATTCTTTTTCTTTATTTTTGGCCTAACACTGTCACCCTTTTCTTGTGAAATTGCAGGAAACATTCCAATACCTTGTAATGTTTCTGTTCACCAAAACCTCTGCACATTATCCCATTTCGCTTCTAACAATGTTTTCTCCGCTTTTCGCATTTTTCTCTCAAATTTGAATTTTTCTTGTTGTGTGGCTTTTAGTTCCCAAATTGCTAAAGCGTAAAATTGTTGCTGGTCTAGGAGAGGGCTTTAATTTATTTGCATCACTTTTTTAACCAAATACATGCTGAGAAATCATTCTTATCGATCACTATGTATGCGGGAGTACCTTCTGGCAGGGCAAGTTCTCCTATTCTGACTGGAATTAAAGCATCTCCTTTTATTGCACTCTGTCATGCTTTAAAAAATACATTTTTATGTTTAATAGGGCTTAAACTACAAATTAAATTTAAAAATATTTCAGTCCCAAAATCATTTTTGCTTGAATTTCTCAACCAATAGCTAAACCACCAATTCGTGCGTGGCTCGTTTCACCAACTAACTAATCCCAGCATTGCCCAGTAATCTCACTCCCACGCACAAAGTGGCTAACAAACGTCGTGGCTCGCCCTTCAAACTAGAATCACACAAAACTAAATGCAAAATATTGCGAGCAATTTAAAAACAAAAATCAACAAAAAACACCTTGTCTGCTTACTACAGGTAAGACTCAGTCACTTCAGAAGCCTTATGGATATTTCAAATGTGGGCTTTCACACAGAGAGCTACCCTTCTGGCTATGGCTTTCTCACAAATGAAAATAAGAATTGACCCACAAACCTCATTCTGTTTAGTATGGATCCTCCATGTACATTCAGGGTTCACCTAAAACCAACCAACAGCACACACACAAGGAGATATTACTACTGGTGTTTTCAACAGCACTCAACTGATTAACACCTTCACCTGCAGACAAGTAAATAACAACAACCAAAAAGTGTCTCATACACTTGTATAATACTCCGGAGTCATAGACCTCCCAGGGTCCATTACATCAACAACCAGGAAGGCAATTTTGGAGCACAAAGTGCCACATTCATTTGAAGTATGATGAGTTCCTTACTCTCACACTTTGGAGTACGCAAACTCCCTACTCAACTACTTTGGAGTACGCAAACTCCCTATTTAACTCATACATCCAAATTCTCCTAAAATTTGCTAAAGTATTGCAAGCGCAATCCCTACTTACAACTCAAACAACACTGGGCAACACTGGGAACATTCCAATCTCATCTAAACACGCATTGGCAAAACCAAATAACCAAAATCCATGAATGGCCTCTCTCCTATTGAGATGAAACCATAAAAAATAAATAAAACAATAGATGATCTCTCTCCTACTGAGACAAAACCATCCTCTGACCTCCTAAATTAGGCTTGGGTAACACAAATAGGCTAGTGACATCTACTACCCTTGGAGGTGGAACCAAATCTTTTGAGTCAGACAGGAGTAATAGGGTCAACTAATGAGACAATAAGAACCAGTAGCCATTAACAACAACAGAATACAAAAAAGAGTTAGTAATTTATACTCACCATGACCTATGTGGCCATGAATCATCACACCAAATTAGTGAAGTTATTATTTACCTAGGTATTGCCCTTATATTAACAATGATAAAGTTACATAAATGATATGCAAAACCAGATGATAGCAATACAGAAACAATACAGGTTGAACAAAACGTCTAAAAATGTGTAATCTAATAATATCAATCACCATTAATCACTGTAACAGAATTATACAGAATAACAACATAATTATTTGAAAAATTACAATATATTTCATTAGTTGTGCAGTTGAATCAATCACAATCAATCAATATACAATAAGTTCAATTACTGGATCAGAAATCCTTGCTACCAAATTCTAGTTTGAAACACATGTGTGGCTGGTCTTTGTCACATGCAAAAATCAAAACTAAGACAATAACTAATTGGAAAACATAAAATATTCGGTTGGATTTCTAAGGAGAAATAAAACACGGCAAAGAAAAATAAATTCACATTGGTTATACCATGCCTTCCTAAATGAGACAGCAGTTAGCAGAGTCTTCATCAGCAGAGCATAGGAACATGAGTTCTTCAGTGATCAGCATCAAGAAAATTAAACAGTTCAGTAATGTTGAGCCTAAGGTAATTGTACTGATGGAATCATAAGTCAATGTAACACTACATACCTTCATCTGATGATAACTGGACAACATTTTTCTGTCCACTGAACAACTTCATCTAAAACTTTGCTAATTTAAGATCCCAAAAATCATTAACTAGATTCTATTGAGCAAGACTATGCAGTGTGACAGTGAGCAACCAATTAAATTTCACTTCTACTCCAGATTGTAACTTTTCTTCATTCTTCTCAAGATAGGCCCAGGTTGACACTCCCCTTCGGTCAGCAGTTTCTGCAGAATGTTAACATTGTAGAACACAGCACAGAACATGGCACTTTATCTAACATTAATTCTTACCAGGAACTAAAAACCCATTGTTAAAACTTAAAATTATTATTACATGGAAGTACAGAATGGACAGAGTAGAACAAGCAGTAAACTTCCATTGAGAGCTTTACAATAAGACAGTTACTGAACAAAGTTTACAAAAGAATTTCAGAGTAGTCAGCATAACATCTCAAACACTGTTCTGTGGAAAATATTAAAGCTTATGTCTTTTACTAATGCTAATACATGAAGAATAACGCAGTTCTAATAGTAAACCCATATTTACTACAGTATTAAAAAATCAATAATAATTTCAAATCATCAGTTTTACTCATCAATATTAATCATCTTTTATTGGTACAAATGGTTATGATTCATCAAAGCAAATGTTCACAGTTCTTTATTATTTCACATAGAACTTGAAGTGACCCACACAAGGTCAACCACATTTCAAACATGCATATTTTATTTTTCAAACACACATTTCTATAATTAAGCTGTTTTAGTAACATTATATATACAATTTGTCTAATCATATTTTTATTATTAATATTTGGTCTATAATACACTGAGCTTCATCACTTACAGAGATTAAATGGGGTTTATCTTTTAACTTATCCTTTTACTTATAAAAATATGATACAAACTTAACCTTGCATGAATGAAAATCACACTTAGGCCTCTGTTCCTTGACTGTGTCCTTGGTACTCATTTTGTGCATTGAGTCAAAGTTCTCAAAATGACAAATAGTAGGATATAAGCAAATGGAGAACATGATTGGAAAAAAGATGGAATTGTGTGGTAAAGTATGAGAATGACTATATCAATACATATAATATTGTTCCAAGGTACACATTTCCACTTTAGCACATTTTGCTAGGTAGAGTGTAAGCCTGGCAGTGCCTTCCCTCAATTAATATAACATCTTTGTTGAGTTCTGTCGATTTATTTTTTACTGCAAATGTATTAGCAGTTTTACCCAGATTCTAAGTACTTACATTCATGTTAAAAACAGGATTAGAGATGTAAATTAAAAAACTGATTCTCTAAGATCACTTAATTTGATCAATTGAATATGACTGTATTGAAAACTATGTCTCCTGATTCTTAAATTGTACACCTTTCCCACTAGACCACAGCTAGAGTAAGGGTGTTTCTGATACTAATAAAATGATCTGCCACTTTGATGGGGTAAGATTTATAATACAGTTCTTTATATCATCATGGTTTGATGAACTGGCAAAGCAGGGAAAATGCAGCAAGTTTCCTATTTCCATAGCTGAAACAGGATCTCAACCAGTGGTGGGGGTGGTGGTTACATATCCAGGAGAAGTTGCAACTTTGATGTCCTATACAAGGTTTTTTATAATAGCAACCACTTCCTGAATATAGCCAGTTTCTGAAAACTCACAAAGGTTGCAAGCAAGGAAATCAAGGCAAGCTGAGTGTGTGTCCTTTTTTCTTTGGTCATTGGTACTGTAGGTAGAGGTAACTGTTTTTGTCATTGGAGTTTCATGGCCAAAACTATATAAATCTCTTATACTTTCATGGACTATTACTAATCACGACCTAGTAGATTCCCTTTAGACCTATGTTAAGCAAAGGTACACCAATTTACTTGCTCTAGCAGGGAGAACCTACACATTTTCGTCCACAGATCAACTAGAAATTACCGGATGAGTGGTAGGCAGATAATAAAACCTGCCACAGACTGTGGAAGGAAATATTTAAAGTCCCTTTTAATGCGGAGCAGTTGCAGTAACATTTCAGATAGCTGAATAGTGACAGAAAACATAAATGAACACATTATAAAAATCCCTACATTTCAAAACAATCTTAAATGAAAGCCATACTAGCATTAAAAGTCTGCTATTTCATTGGGGTTCAAGATTTAGATGTTGTTTTTTTTTCATTGTCTTCAGGGAACCTGTTGATTGAAGGAAGAAGCAAAGGTATGGTGTTGCACATATCACACACACACACACAATAGCCAGATCATATCTGCCTTCTACTTAAGCTAGTGTTTTCGAGGGACAGTTTAGCCAGTAGCAGAGGTGACACCTTGTTGGATGACTGCTGCTGAAGCCGTAACTCGGGTTATGGAGGACAGCTCTGAGGCAGGACCAGAGACTGAGACAGCAGATAATGAGACAACATGTGAGGGAGAGGAGAATGGTGGGAAAACTGGGAGTGTTTTTTCAGTGGGCAGAGTCCCATCTGGCGACTCCTCTTCCAGTGATTCTTAGGAAGATGATGAAGACAGTTGTGCTGTCCCTTCGCATGCACAGTCTGTGCAGCAGGACAACAGTGGGTTAGCCCACACCAGAGAACAGGTGTGTGTTGCGGCAAGCACAGACAGAGTGCTCTCTTTGCAGCCTCCAATTTACTACATCCATCACTTTTTGGATGTTGACTTTCTTCAGCAAGTTGTGCAGCAAACAAATGTGCATCCTGAACAATCCTTGAGGGAGCACGGATGCTCCCTAGGATGTCATTTTAGGGCATGCCAGTGGACTCCCACTTCGCTGGTTAAGATATTTTTGGGCCTAAACGATCAAAATTAGGGTTAGTGCAGAAATCCACCTTACCATCCTATTAGACGACTTGCATGGTTTGTGTAACCCCCATCTTCGCACCGTACATGAGCAAGATAATTTTTTGGAATTGCAGCACATGCTGCATTTCAATGACAATTCTGCTGCGTTGCCCCGGTACCATCCAGACCATGACAGGTTGTTCAAAATTCGGCCTATCATGGAACATTTGTCTGCCAGGTTTCCAGAGATCAATACTCCTGGAAAGAATGTAGCAGTTGATGAGTCCTTGATCTTGTACAAAGGGCTGCTGCTGTACAGGCAGTATATTGTGTGCAAAAGAACTCGCTATGGCATCAAGCTGTACATGCTGAGTGAGAGCTCTTCTGACTATGTGTACAGCTTGAGAATGTATACCAGGAAGGACTCCAAGCTAAACCGTATAGGTTGCCCTCCCACGTTTGGGGTCACAGGGAAGATTGTATGGGAGGTTGTCCATCCACTCCTTCACAAAGATTAGAATCTTAATGTGGACAATTTTTATATAGGAGTAGAGCTGTTCAGTGAGCTCCACAAAGTTGGTACTGTGGCCTAAGTTTGGTGTAACTACAAAG
This sequence comes from Pleurodeles waltl, assembly GCF_031143425.1. Classification (NCBI taxonomy): domain Eukaryota; kingdom Metazoa; phylum Chordata; class Amphibia; order Caudata; family Salamandridae; genus Pleurodeles; species Pleurodeles waltl. Next base: position 922,816,934 of record NC_090447.1, read on the forward strand.
TATTGCAGCAGGAGCTTTTTTGCAAGAAGCTTCAGAAATCCCAGAGTACTTCTTGTGTTCCAATAAACTGCTCACAGTCAAGATCTCTGATAGGCATGATGTATATGTGCTCACTACAATTCATGATTAGAGCACTCCTCCGTCATAATTTGGGATCAAATCGCTGAAGTCCACAAGCTCACCTGTATACTTGATTACAATAAGTGCATGGGCAGAGTGGACAAGAAGGACGAGGTTCTTCATCCATACAATGTATGTCGTAAAACTCACACTTGATACAAGAAACTGTTCCCCACCTGATCCAGTTGACAACAGATAGTGCATATGTTGTTTATTGTCAGACAACCACAGGAAGACTCATGTCTTTCGTTGACTTCCAGTTGTCCGTGATTGAAAACCCCTCAGCTACCACAGAAGCAGCAGCCTCCACTTCATACGTCTGGTGGATGTGTCATGTCTGCAGGAACAACACTTTGCTGATCGCATTCCAAAAACACCCAAAAAGGATCATCCATGTTATTTCTGCAAAGTGTGTTCAAAGCACGGAACGCAGCAGGAGGGTGGATATTACTGTCCTCAGTGCCCAGCATTACATTGTATCATACTAAACCAAAGTTCTGGGAAATTTACTGAGGTGGAGGGAGCTGCCACTGGGTAAACCTTTTAGTGGTTTTGTATGCATACCAAATGCCTATGGGCTACTGCTTTGTTGGGCAAGCAGCCACATCTGCTTCAGGAAAACATGGACTTCCTTATTGCCTGCTCAACACCTTTATCCGCTGTCAGAATGTGGTAGGTATTTTATTCGATTAACATGCATTATAGTCCCCACATTGCACATACTAGTGGACAGAACATAAGCCACATTGTCAGGGAGTACCCGGTGTGGCAAAATGTTAAAGGTGTGACTGAATTTTGAAGTGCTTGTTAGGGAACTTATGTATGCTACACAAGGACCACCCTGATTGCCAACAAGAACCGAAGTGTAATTAGTCAAACAACTATCCTGAGGGATATATTCACCAGCATTTCTACTGGTTTGAAAGTATGCAAACTCAATTGTTAGCTTCACTTTCAAAGCTAAAGTGAAAGTGTTGGTAGATGAGTCCCACAGGATATTTGTTTGGCTTTCTACATTAGAGACCTTAGAAAGTATTCACCATCATATCTGCCTTAGTTTCAACAGTAGATATGCTCACTCAATTCTAGGAATAGGCCTTGCGAGGCAAAGTTGGGCACCCTCAACTTGCAACCGCAAACTGGAAGGAGTTGGATTTAGCACAGTAAATGTGCTGATGGTGTATAAAAGACATGGAGGGTCATTCTGACCCTGGCGGCCGGTGGCCGCCAGGGCCACCGACCACGGGAGCACCGCCGACAGGCTGGCGGTGCTCCAATGAGCATTCTGACCGCGGCGGTTCAGCCGCGGAAAGTCAGCGGTCTCCCGCTGACTTTCCGCTGCTCATTGGAATCCTCCATGGCTGCGGAGCGCGCTCCGCAGCCATGAGGATTCTGACCCCCCCTACCGCCATCCAGTTCATGGCGGGAAAGCCGCCATGAACAGGATGGCGGTAGGGGGGGTCGCGGGGCCCCTGGGGGCCCCTGCCGTGCCCATGCCAATGGCATGGGCACGGCAGGGGCCCCCGTAAGAGGGCCCCAAAATGTATTTCACTGTCTGCCTTGCAGACAGTGAAATACGCGACGGGTGCAGTAGCACACGTCGCACCTTCCCACTCCGCCGGCTCGATTACGAGCCGGCATCCTCGTGGGAAGGTCGTTTTCCCCTGGGCTGGCGGGCGGTTTAACTGGAACCGCCCGCCAGCCCAGGGGAAAACTCGTAATACCCGCCGCGTTCTTTTGACCGCGGCGCGGTAATTTGGAGGGCGGGATCCTGGCGGGCGGCCTCCGCCGCCCGCCAGGGTCATAATGAGGCCCATGTTTTCTTGACCTTCAAGTAGCCAGGGACAGAAGGTGTTAGTATAGGTTCACTTGGCAATTATACAGGATTAGTCAGGCATCTGATGAGGAAAGAGACTTGAACGGATTAAACATTAGAAGACAGATAGTAAAGGTAGTACAGAAGCATATGATGTACACCTTTTGATTCAAACCCATTGGTGACACACTGGCACTGAAGGACGATGACACGTATGGGTCAGTGTTTGCCATGCTAGTCATGTTCATCCTGCTTCTGAACTTAATAGATGCTCAGTTTGGTGTATGATAAGTGCATTACATTCACAGCACTGCACATAATGGTGGCTGTGACGTGTGCTACGTTCTCCTGGACTACCCTGTGTGCAAAACACTACCCTTCTTCATAGTTTATAACATTCTCTTTAGGTAACTTTGTGAAAATTCCCCAACATGTCTGTTTCTATTTCAAAGGTACATATGCTCACTCAGTTTGAGGCACAGACCTCACAAGGCATACTCAGAAGCCCCAACTTGCATCTACAAACTGGAAGGAGTTGGATTTAGCACAGTGAGTGTGCTAACGGTGCATGAAAAACATGTCTTCCTGTGCCTCCTGTGGCTGTCATGTGAGCCATTAGTGAATGTTCCTGTTAGAAATTGGGTTTCTGGTTGGCAGTCAGTTTGCACTCTGTCCAAGCAGGGACCCTCCCTCTAGTCATAACAATGGAAATACATATTTAAAATAACCCCTCCGCACTCTCTTGGTAGCTTGACCCAAACAGTCAGGCTTATCTCAAAGACAATATGTGAAGTATTTGTACCAACACACACAGTAATGCAGTTAAAAAACACTAGAAAAAGAACACCACACCAGTTTAGACCAAAACAACAAAAATCCAACATACACAAGTTAAGACATGAATTTTAAGAGTCTTAATCCATAGAAAACAATGGAAAGTTGTTGTTACACAAAATACTTGGTTTTGCGTAAAAAATAAAGCTGTACAGGTGAGCGTGCGTCAGAAAAGTAAGTGATGCGTCAATTCCTTACTTGCAAGTGAGGCCATGCCTCATTTCTTCTCTAGTCCGGTAGGCGATGTGATGTTTTTCTCCCCAGCAAGAGAGCGATGCATGGATTTCCGGATGGGGGACCTCTGATCCGCTCAGGTTCACATTGATATTGACACGCAGCAATGATGCACGGTGATGGAAAACCACACTGTGTTGGGTTTGCGGCATTTTCAGCAGTTGGGAGCTGGTGTTTGCAACATTTCTCCAGCCACGATGCAGGTGATGCGTCGATTTTCCATCTGTGATGCACCTGGTACAATGATTTCATCCATGAGGCAGGTGGCGCATCGTTTTTACAACCGTGTTGCCAGGGGTGCATTGAAATCTTCCCCTCATGGCATCCTGTGCATGGATTTCAGCCTTTTTCTACCAGCTTCACCTTTCAAAGGTCCATGGACTGAATACGGCAAAACTTGGCAGGGCAGGAGTCTGAGCAGAGAGTCCAGATGCTGGCAGAGAAAGTCTTTGATGGCCCTGAGGCTTCAAAATAGGAGGCAAGCTCAATCCAAGCCCTTGGAGATTCTTCACAAGCAGGAATATACCACAAAGTCCAGTCCTTGTCCTCTCTCAGGCAGAAACAGCAACTGCAGGCCAACCCAGCAAAGTTACAGGGAAAGGGGCACCAATATTCTTCAGCTTTTTCCTTCCCAGAGGTTCGTCTTGGTTCCAAAAGTAATCTAAAAATCTGGAGTATTGGGTCTACTACTTATACCCCTTTCTGCCTTTGAAGAAGGTAAACTTCAAAGGAAAGTCCCTTTTGTTCACAAGATCCTGCCTTGCCCAAGCCTGTCTCCAGACTCAAACCAGGGGGTTGGAGACTGCATTGTGTGAGGGCAGGCACAACCCATTCAGGTGTAAGTGACCACTCCTCCCTCCACTCTTGCTCTGATGGTCCATCAGGCTATACCCCAGTTCCCTTTGTGTCAGTGTCTAGAAGGGATTCAGAAACAACTCAGCTGTCCATCTGACCCAGACAAGGAATCCACAAATAGGCAGAGTCACAGAATGGTTTACATAAAAAAATGCCCACTTTCTAAAAGTTGCATTTTCAAACTGACAATTAAAAAACTAACTTGACCAAAAGATGCATTTTTAAATTGTGAGTTCAGAAACACCAAACTCCATCTGCTCCCAAAGGGAAACTGCACTTAAAAGATATTTAAAGTCAGCTCCCATGTTAACCTATAAAAGAGATAGGCCTTGTAGCAGTGAAAAACAAATTTGGCAGTGTTTCACTGTTAGGACATGTAAAACACATCAGTACATGTCCCACTTTTAACATACACTTCACCCTGCCCATGGGGCTACCAAGGGACTACCTTAGGGGTGCCTTACATGTATAAAAAGGGTAGTGTGGGCCTGCTAGTGGGTACTTTCACCATTTTTTCATGTCTCCTGATAAAAATCGTACTGTGCTTGTGTGGGTAGACCTAGTGCCCACGACAGAAAATGCCCCAAAATACAACGTGAGCACATCATATTTTTCCAATGAAGCGGACTTGTGTTTTTTCAATGTGCCTTGCTGTGGATTTTGTCCTCTACCTCAGTCGGCACCTAAGGAAACCTAGCAAACCTGTAAAAAAATGTTAACTAGATTCCTAGGGAAATTCAGAATAATGTGGTTTATGGAGCTCTTGCCCAGTTCTGTCACTCCGAATCCTTTGCAAACCTCAAAATCTGTCTAAAAAACACATTTTGCTCACATTTCAGCAATGCAAAGTTCTGGAATCTGAGGGTAGTCACATACTTTCTTCAACACGGCATTGACCTAAGTCTCTTGATAAAATGGTACCGCATTTGTGTGAGTAGGCCAAGTGCCTGCAGGAGGGAAGGGCCCAAAACACAATGAAGACACATCACATTTTTCCGATGAAAACTGACGCACTTATTACAAAGTGCCTAGCTATGAATTATGACTTCTAGCTCAGCTGGCACCTAGGATCCATGGATTTGGATTCATTTCCAGATTTACAAGGTTTTGTTCACCTGGGAATGCATCGAAAGCCTACGCCACTCCAGGGGTCACGTAGGAGTAATGCACCTCAGAGAAATATCTTTATATCTCCCCAATTTTTCCTCTTTCTATGTGTGCTGCATTCTGAAATCTGTAGCACACATAGAAGGAGGAAAAAGCCTCCATAGATTGTTTTTGTGCATTAAGGTGTTCTTACCTGCACAAAAACAATCATCCCCGCAATGCAGGCACCCTTGCACTGTAGTGCAAGGGTGCCTGCATTGGCGCATGGTAGCAATATGTGCACCACCGCAGGAGGAGAGGTCAAAAAATCACCATATTTTGCAGCTACCCCTTTCCGGTGATGCAATTCAATTACAGTTTGCCTAAATTTGCATTTTTAGGATAAAGTGTATATTTAACTAAATTTGGATTACTCCTAAACGGGATGTGAACATAAACAGAATGCTATGTCATAAATAATACTCAAATAGTTTGTGTAAACTATCCACCCAGATGTGCATTATAATCATATAAATCCTGAATTATTTTCCAACTTCCTTTAGATGTCGTAAGCCACTTTTTATCAGTTCACTGACAGGCACACCATCTTAACATCGGCCGTATAGAGCCATTTTTTTTTTACCTCTGGCTCTTCATTGATATATGTGGATATAGAATATCAGGAAGGAAAACAGTGCAAATGAAAGTGCCAGTCAGTGTCTGAATGTAAAACAAATTTACACTGAAAGTTGATGCTCGTGCAGGGTCAAAATCATTTAGCATGGCGAGGGGGAATTGAGGTATCGGAAAAGCAAAAACACACCTAGGATTATATGCAAAGGCTGTTCTGCTAAAATAGCATGAAATCCTTGCCACAAATGAAAATCAGGCATGAGCAAAAGTCAAGTAAATGTCACAATATTCCTACAAATTTCAATGCAGATTTACATATAAGTTACACAACACACGGCAGCAAGTACAGCTGCTATGCTGTGCTGCATAAGTGGGAGAGAGCAGAACAGCTTTATATCAAATAACATATAGTGATTTTCTGCTCTATCCTTCTGCTGTAGCACATTAAGTAGCCATGCACCAGTGCAGACACCTTTGCACCATAGTGCAAGAGCATCTGTGTTACCTGAAGCAGCAGTACAAAACCCTTAGCCTTTCCCACTTTCTATTGTGCTGTACAATGCAGTTCACATGCAAAGTCAGACAAACAAGGAGGAGGTGCTGGATTTTGAAATATATCCCTACCTACATTTCTCTGTAGAGAGGGAGTTGCTTCAAAATCCATGGGTGATTTTATGGGAACTCCCATATACCACCAAGGTGCACCCCCTTGACACATAGTGACACAAGGCAGCACATTGTGCAGCTTGGTGTTACTTTGGGGCATATTTAAGAGCCCCTAGTGCCACCATAGCACTGCCACAGCAAAATATGCGCTAAAGTGTCATTTTCCCAGCACCATATTTACAAAGTGGCACAATGCATCCATTGTGCTACTTTGTAAACCCTTGCGCCAAATTATGCCTCCCCCACTAGGGAGTCCAAAAATGGCGCAAGCAAATCTAAAAGATGCCCTTGTGCCATTTTTGTATGCTCAGAGCAGACGTTAAAAGGGGGCATACCATTATTTATAATGGGCCCCCATGTACTCTGCAGAAGCAGTGCCCCAACTTTGGCATTACTCCTGCAGAGTATGTAAATAAGAGTATAAAAAATTATGCTATTGCCCCCTACTCTGCGTCATGGTGTGCTGTATTTTAAATACAGTGCACTCATGGTGGCAGTAGGGGGGCGCTAAGGGGTGCAAGGAAACTGGCGCTGCACTAAAATCTTAAATCTGCCCCTTTGTGTTACAATTCAACACATATCTGTATTTGAACTAGATTGTAAATCCCACCTTAACACTGCGTTAGGTTTGGTTTAAGAAGGTAATGCAAATCTCATGCAAATTGTTTTTAAATCTGGGGCTACGTGCGTAAATTCTTTAAATCCACACATTTATGCACCTGGAGGCTTGACATTGAATTGAAATTTGTACAGGAGATTGTACTTTGAGTACAATCATCATCCAATGCAGCACTTTCTTTATTGTCTGTTCACCATACTGCAAAGCCTACAGGCTAAAATCATGCTTATGAGGATCTTAAGTGCAAGAACATCTGAAGACATCATTGGTGCATGATATAAACGGGTGCTGCATTGTTTTTACAGTTAGTGGAAATTTGCACTGCATATTCACACAGCTCTGCATGAAGTTCATGTATAAAAGTGACACAAACATGAATCTAATCCCACAAATTATTATGGATGCAAGATATTTTAAATAGGTGTCACCGACACCAACCGACCACGCACGCAACCTGGGAATCATCCTGGACTCTTCACTATCTATGACCCAGCAAGTCAACGCCATCTCCTCCTCCTGCTTCAACACTGCATGCTTCGGAAGATGCACAAATGGATCCCACTGAAACCAGAAGAACAGTCACCCAAGCCCTCATAAGCAGCAAACTGGACTACAGCAATGCCTTCTCTGCAGGAATCACAACCAAACTCCAGAAAAGACTGCAACGCATCCAGAACGCCTTCAAACGCCTAATCCTGGACATCCCCCAGCACTGCCACATCACAGCCCACCTGAGAGACCTGCATTGGCTCCCCATCAACAAGAGAATCGCCTTCAAACTACTCACCACTGCACAACACCGGACCAGAATACATCAACAGATGGCTCTCCTTCTACACCCCGACCCAACAGCTTTGATCCGCTAACCTTGCCCTTACCACCGTCCCACGCATCTGCAGAACAAATCTGCGGCAGATAATTCTCTCACCTCGCCGCCAAGACGTGGAACACTCTTCCCACCCACCTGCGTGAGACCAAGGAGACATCTCAAGACATAGCTGTTCGAGCAGTAGCAGGCCCCTCCTCAGCGCCTTGAGATGCTCACAGGTGAGTAGTGCGCTTTACATATTCCCTGATTGATTGATTGATTGATTGAATGGTACAATGAGTGGGAATGGTGAGTAAGCGCAGTAAGCACATGTGTTTTCAGTGCATATGTGGGAGTATCTATTTCTATATAGGCAAAATGCTTTCCTTGCGAGGAGAAAAGAAAATGGACAAGCAGGAAAAGCCCCTTCTGAGACACAGCTCAGCATAAATGCAAGGAAGCTGATGCACAATTCCGAAATCCTACACGGAGTAAGAACAAACATTTCTACTGAGGAAGTATCCATTTGTTTATCAAGACATTCTACAACTATTAGCATTATCAGGTAGTGATAAAAAACACTATAAAACTCAAAGAAAGACTCGGACAGAACAACAAAGCACAAAAAACACGTGGTAGTAAAATTCACAAAGAATGCTCATGGTACGCCCACAGAACCATGCCAATCTTTAAAGCAAGTACAACATGATGGACTGTCATCTAAGAGAACACAGAATCAGACACTATAGGGTATTTGTTCATTCATACTTTGTTTTGCAATGGTGAGCGAAAGAAAAACGATATGCTAAAAAACATATGAATTCTCACAGTTTTCTTTCTTGCTCATTTTTTTCAGGTGAAATTCTCATAGATAAATTATTGCACAAAAAGGACAGCAATATTAAGAAATGTATACAATTAAAGACTTATGCAAATATTTTGAGAACAGTCTCATAAGAATTGCAACAGAAGAACAGCAAGGTTCCCATATAATCATTCAACTTTATTTTGGTTTAAAATGGGGAACCATAACAGCAAATTCAGCATACATATACAATAAGATACTAGCAAGTTGAAAACACAACATCATATTTGGCGAAAGCTGGTACTAAAGTGCCTCAATTTCACTTCTCAGTGTATAAAAATAGAGCCGTCATAAATATAAGATGCATACTGATTATTAAAAACTCATTGTCATAAATGAGATAGAACAAAGCTGGGGGGACACAATGCAAGACCTAGGTCAGAATTAAAACATCACAGATCGCCTGTGCTCTAGTGCAAATTTAATAAATGTGGAAACACCAAGACATACTTTAAGTTTTGAGAATGACTGTAAATACTGAATGGCCGGGATGTGTAGAGACATAAGAGTACCTCTCAAAACAGGAAACAAAAACATTCTAGCATAGTAATTAGAAAACCCACAAAAAGTTAAGTGGGTGAGAGTTTGCAGGGATTGCTCATCACAAGGGCAGGTCAGGGCTTTCTTTGGGTTAAACTGACCCAGAAAACAGGCAAGATGACACCTGATCAAACCTAGCCTAAACCTAGTGAGGAAAACCCTAATACTCACCATCAGTGCCATGACCAGATATGGTTCCATACCCAGAGTTGAATGAACTAACACATACACTGTCGATTTCTGCAACTCACAAGCCTCCGTTTCTTTAACCAGGAGCTCCCTAAAGGTGTCTTTGAGACTTTTTTTGTCCTTCGCTGTAATTTGACCAGTCAAGATGAATATATCTGGGGCCGTATTTATACTTTTTGGCGCACAACTGCGCCAATGCAGTTGTGCGTCTAAAAATTTAACGCCGGCTAACGCCATTCCAAAGCGCCATGCGGGCGCCTTATTTATGGAATGACGTTAGCCGGCGGAGCTGACTGGTGTGCGTCAAAAAAAATGACCCACACCAGGCAGCGCCGGCGTAGGGGAAAATGGAGCTTGGGCATCAAAGAATGGGGCAAGTCGGTCTGAGGCAAAAAATCTGCCTCAACCCGATTTGCGCCATTTTTTTTTTACTCCCACCCTCCATTGACATGACTCCTGTCTTAGCAAAGACAGGAGTCATGCCCCCTTGCCCAATGGCCATGCCCAGGGGACTTATGTCCCCTGGGCATGGTCATTGGGCATAGTGGCATGTAGGGGGGCACAAATCAGGCCCCCCTATGCCACAAAAAAATATATATATACTTACCTGAACTTACCTTAAGTTCCCTGGGATGGGTCCCTCCATCCTTGGGCGTCCTCCTGGGGTGGGCAAGGGTGGCAGGGGGTGTCCCTGGGGGCATGGGAGGGCACCTCGGGGTCCTTCTGAGCCCACAGGTCCCTTAACGCCTGCCCTGACCAGGCGCTAAAAAATGACGCAAAAGCGGCTGGACGTCATTTTTTTTGACCCGCCCACTCCCGGGCGTCATTTTTGCCCGGGAGTATAAATACGGCGCACATGCCTCGGAGTCATTTTTTAGACGGGAACGCCTACCTTGCATATCATTAACGCAAGGAAGATGTCCACGCTAAAAAATGACGCAAACTCCAAGATCTTGGGCGCTAGACGGGTCTAACGGCAAAGTATAAATATGGAGTTAGTTTTGCGTCGGATTTGCGTAAAAAAAAACGACGCAAATCCGGCGCAAACAGAGTATAAATATGCTCAGATAACTTAGCTACAGGAGACGACCATCCAGTCACAGCCCAGACAGTCCAGGATGATGTCTCTATTCAGCAAGGCCTCCTGATTTCACCAAGTAGAGCACCATAACATCAGGAGAGCCAGCTTAATGGTGTCCTCCATATTTGGCAGCCCAAGTTCTCTGTGAATGGCATAGGTAGGAGAACCTGGGGACATGCCAAGTAGCTGCCTCCAGATCCTATTCTTCTCAGCTTTGAGGACCTTGACGACTTTACCCCCCACACACAAACCAGCACCAAAAGTGAGGTTGGGACACATTTCTTTGCATATATCTCAACTAAAGTCCTCACTTGCTACATATATTAGACACCAGGCTAAAAAGGAAGTCTGCAGAATTGCAATACTTCAGATGCCTTTGTTTCAGACAAGGGTGCCAGAGCCCAAGCAAGTCATAAGTTAGGCCTAAATAAGAAAATCTGTGGGATAAACCCAGGAGAGTGCCCTGAAGTGCAAAATAGTGATCTTTCATTCACCTCTGTCCACATGGCATCACAAACTACTGCAACTGATGTGTGCACAACCCCAAATTGCTATTATAATCAGTGAAGGTAATCTGCAAGGCCTGGAGGCCATTTGATGTTCAGGACATTCGAACATTAGAACAGTGTTTTTGGCATATAAAAGGATGGGGACATGTCTACCCATTACAGTTGATGGGTCACCGCTCCTGGACGCAAGCGCAGCCTCCATCCCATTAATGGATAAAAGGACACATCTCTGCCGCATCACATGCCCATCCCTAAACTCTCTGCACTTTCAACCCCCTGTCCATATCTGACACAGTTGCTCAGATCACATTAAAGAGCATGAGACTCTGACAGCGCTATCGAAACAGCATGCCAGGTCCATAAAAGCAAGAGATAGAGGGCAGTCTTTGGTCACAGAGTACTTGTTGACAAGGAGATAAAGATTTAGGCACTGCTCCAGAATTCCCAGCCTATGCCTAAAGCTATACTGGATATCGGCAATGATATTATTTCCCCGTGGCTCAGTACAAGATCCTATCCAAAATAACCCTACCAATGATCTTGACATTGGAGCAAGAAGAATGATGGACCTATAACAAACAAGAACAAGAACATGGAGAAGCCCTATCCACTTTTTAAAGCTAGGAATTATAATAGTGGAACATCATGACCTGGGCAACCCCACTTGGCAGGCTGTTAGCATAATTTGTTAGACATGGACCCCAACATCTACCGCCACTTTATATAAATCCATGGGGACCCCATTGGGCCCGAGGCTTTGTGCAAGGGGCTATTATGAATTGTTGCTACTGTTCTTGGAATGCACTGCCATAACAAATCATTTAAAAAAGTTTTATATGGTTCCTAATACACTGCCAGCCAACATGAGTTTTGTGGCCTTAAAGGGGTGTAAGGAACAAACACAGATCACGTAAGTCATTCTGATTTCTCATGAAGAAATTTAAATTTTGAAGCAAATATTAATTTCTAAAAAAAAAAAAAAAAAAAACTAGTGTGAAAAACATGCAAAATCCATTTCCTATATTATAATAACCAGCTTTTCATTCATATTAAAGTTATGGGAGGGAGCGGGAAAAAGCAACATCCAAAATCTATGTTTCCAAAATAAAACATGTTAGAAATTGGGTCTCTAGTTGGCATAGGTAAGCACCCTGTCCAAGTAGGGACCACAGTCCTAGTCAGGGTAAGTCAAATACACATCCTAAATAAACCTGTGCTCCACATCAGCTTAGAAAAATAGAGAATACTTATCTGAGTAAAACAAGACCAAAACAAAAAACAATATCTAAGTAGAACTCAAGATATGTATTTTTAAAGGATACACTGCAATACAGTGCTTAGAAATCAATAGTGCTAAAAGGTTACTTGAGGGTGCGCTAGTCTGGGCGAATCCAAAGTTTAGGACCCACGCAGGGCATGCTGAAAAATACCTTTTGGATGGAGGGCGATGCGAAGGTGATGCATTTGTTCAAATCTGTGAAGTCGGGGGTATGTGTCATTTTCGAGCTGCACAGTCACAGTCGAAGCAGTGTCCTCAAAGTGTGATGTTGAAACCTCTGTGATGGAGTTGATGGGTAGTCATTTATCAGTAAAGGTGATGCGCTGGAGTTGGAGGTGATGCATCGATCCTGAGCTGTGCAATCAGTGACCTCAGCGACAGCAGCAATACATCAGTGTCAAGGGAGAACGTGGCACTTCTGATCAGTGCAAAAGGTGTTGTTGCATAGACTTTTGCAGGCAAACAGCTGCAAAGTCTCTTCTCAAGGCCCATGACTGGATTGGCACCTCTTGGCAGGGCAGTACTCACAGCTGTTAGAGCACAGCAGCTGAAATAGAGTAGGAGGAAGTCTTTCATGGACTTCAGAACAAGAGGCAAATCAGCAAACCCTTGGAGTCCCTTGGTTCTTGTGAGGATGTGGAGAGTTATGTGCAGTCCTTTTCACTTTCATTGCAAGAGGAAGCAGGCCAAATCAGCAATGCAGTTCAGCAGTCCCTGGTGGCAGCACAGCAGTCCTTCTACCTGGCAGATTGTCCTCAGATACATAAGGGTACTGGTTTGGTGGGGTTTGGGGTCCAGTACTTATATCGAGTTGAGCCTTTGAAGTGGAGGAGACTTCAAAGAGAGGTCTTTGAAGTGTGCAAGGTCCCTGCCCTTCCTTCCTTGGCTCCAGACACTGTACTGGGTGTTATGTAACTTTTTGTGTGGGGACAAGCACAGCAATATTTGGATGTAAGTGTCAGCTTCTCCCTCCCATCAAGCCCACGAAGGCCTATCAACCTGGTGATGGGCCATAAGGATGTAAATGGCACACTCCAGCTCCCATTGTGTGTGACTATCTAGAGGGAATACAGCTGCAACCCACCACATAAGTGTATTCAGGGAAAGTGAGAGGCACAGAATTGTTAGAGTAAGAAAATGGCAACTTTCTAAAAGTAATTGGACACAAATGGATGGCCCAAAATGCTCTTGTGGGCTTGGATAAATATCCAACAAGGGATTTACTTATAAACAGTCTTTTCAATATCTTTGTTATAGGTTTATGACATCTAAGAATTACATCCCAAGTGAATTGTATAGTTATTTGGCTTGCATAAAGCAATTGGAGAAGTAAATAAATCTAAAATGCAGGTGTTCATGTTGTCAGATGCTATATTTAGAAAGAACAGATATTTAAACAAATAATCGGGTTCAAAATGTAAATAGCAATGTACGTTGACAATGTTTGTTATAATGCATTTAACATCTTATGTCACATTTGTCGATGTGCAATATACCTACTTTGAAAAATATAACTACAGACTGTTTTAACAACAAAAATATAAAACGCTTTGTAGGTGTTAACAATTTTTCAAAGAAAGATGGGTTGTGCAATGAAGTTTCGATCTCTGTTGTTGTACATCCACAAAATCATCTTCAGGAACATGTCTTCTAATGAACATGAAGGATCCTAAAAGATATTTAAAAAGGAACATAACCAATCATAAAATAGTCTTATCAGAAAACCACCCCCATGTTAATAATTCAAGGTTATTCTGGTAGATCAGAATCCTGCCCAATATGTACATGGATGATAGCAACATTAAAAAGAAGCCAGAGAAGAACCTTGTGCATTTTAATCTTCAAAGTTATATCAGAGAGAGGAGTTGGAAAATCTTCACTGAACTGAACCGGCCACAGATCTAATTGGAATATATTCTAATGTCAAGAGCTGACATATGCTTACTAGAAGGCCAGCTGGTCAATATTTGCCAGGGGTTGTTCGGACACAATATTCCAAAACCATGTATTATAAAGCCCTTTGAGGTTCATTACTCTCAGCAGGAATAAAAACAAAATTTGTGATGTTGAAATAAGAAAGAAACCTGCGGAGTCACCACCCAAACGGCAAAACATTATAGGGTACTCAAAAAAGCAATTAGGGTCCTGCGATCCATTTAATGATGTCTAGTTGCATTTTAGACACAAAGATCACTTAATGCTGAAATTTCAGCATACAAAGTCCTAAATAAATAATTCATTATTTAAACACCGCACTGAAAATTCTTTCTGAACTTTCTTCATCAAACTTTGAAATCTCTTAGTAGAAAAATTACTTCAACAATTCAGTCTAATAACCAACCGTTATGTTTAAAAGTACAACAGAACATTAAATCAAAAGAGGGTTTTATGCCAAATAGTTAAAATGTCAGTGTCTAAGTTGACATTAATTAATTGTGTTTTGAGACTGAATACAAAAAAAACAAAAGCAAATTAGTACTTAGTATATTATTCTCCTAAATTCATCACCATATTATTGTCAAAAGAAACTGGGACAAAAAAGGGGAGCCGTAAGGGTACATTGCAGGCTTATTACACCTAAATATACCTCAGCAAATTTAGCAAGGCTTGAAAGATCAGTAGCTTTCAAGGTATCATCAAATCAACAGGGGCACCATGCCAGTTATTTAAACTATCAATGTCTAGATGGAAATAACTGGACGTGTATTGAAAAGACGTTGATAAATTACGACCATGTGAGACACAATGATCACTTAGCATTTAGGTTTAAACACAATGGGGCATATTTATACTCTGTTTGCGCCGAATGTGCTTCAAAATTTTTGACGCACAATCGGCGCAAACCCTGCCCCATATTTATACTTTGACGTCCGACCCCGCGGGCGTCAAAGTTCCACCATGTGCGTCATTTTTTGGAAGGGGGAACCAGCCTTGCGTTAATTATATGCAAGGTAGGCGTTCCCTTCCAAAAAATGACTTTAAGACCTGTGCCCCATATTTATACTCTGACGTCATTTTGACCCACAGGAGGGGGCAGGCCTTAAAAAACAGCACCCAGCCTGATGGGTGCCGTTTTTTAACGCCTGGGTCAAGGCAGGAGTTAAGCGACCTGTGGGCTCAGAAGGAGCCCGGAGGTGCCCTCTCATGCCCCCAGGGACACCCCCTGCCACCCTTGCCCACCCCAGGAGGACACCCAAGGATGGAGGGACCCATCCCAGGGAAGTTGAGGTAAGTTGGGGTAAGTATTTTTTTCGTTTATTTTTTTTGTGGCATAGGGGGGCCTGATTTGGGCCCCCCTACATGCCACTATGCCCAATGACCATGCCCAGGGGACATAAGTCCCCTGGGCATGGCCATTGGGCAAGGGGGCATGACTCCTGTCTTTGCTAAGACAGGAGTCATGTCAATGGAGGTTGGGCGTAAAAAAAATGGCGCAAATCGGGTTGAGGCCTGAATTTTGCCTCAGACCTGACTTGCCCCATTTTTTGACGCCCAACCTCCATCTTCCCCTACGCCGGCGCTGCCTGGTGTGAGTCATTTTTTTTTACGCACACCAGTCCACAGCGCCGGCTAACGTCATTCAATAAATAAGGCGCCCGCATGGCGCTTTGGAATGGTGTTAGCCGGCAGTAAAATTTTTGACGCACAACTACGTTGGCGCAGTTGTGCGTCAAAAAGTATAAATATGGGCCAATGAATCAAATAACAAAAATAGTCCATAATTGTTAACTTGATTCTTAGCTTCCTAATGCCGAAAGAGCATGTAGGTTATAAGAAAAGGGGCTGTGATGATATATTGCAGGCAGGTTGAGCACAGATAAACATCAGCGCTTATAACCAGCCTTGGAAGGTTAATAGCACGGCAGTGTTTGACTTCTACACATTAAGTGCAAACATATCGCTGTGTCAATTATCAGCATCTCATTGCCGATAAGACATTAGAGTCATAAACAAAGCAGCAATATTACCTTACAGACATGTTAAACATATTTCAAATCGCAAGTGCTTTTACTCAACCGGAAGAAGTTAATTGCAAAAAATACTGTATATATAACTACGACTTACTTGGCGCAGAGTACACTAACCTAAATTGGGAAAATCGAAAGAACAAATATACATATACAACTGCATGAGTGTCGCTTCAAAGTTAACGTCAGTCAGTATAAAGAATTCAAGCCAAGACTTACTTGTCCCAAATTAGAAGCAGTAACACTGTCTTCTTTCCCTGAACATTGTCAAATGTTTGATGCTATAAGAAAACAAGGGAAACTGATGATTTTAAATGGTTTCAGCACTATAGCGCTAGCTTTAGGCCGCCATGTTGCATGTATATTTTGAATGCTTTATGCTATAGGACATTGTGTAAATCATGTGGGTTTAAATGGTTAGAACACTAGGGTGATGACTGTAGTTCACCATGTTGGCAAACCCATGTATAGAATTACGTCCAAATAAATAATTAACATCAGACTGAGTCATCAGCAATATTGCTAGTAAGATGGCAAAATACCATTTTGTCAAATGAATAGCTAGTTAACTATCAGGACAGTCATAGCATGGTCAATAACCCTTAATTAGAAAAAGTAGAAAGTGTTAATAATGTAGAAGATGTATTAGTAATACAAAATATCAATTTTCATCAAATGAATAGCTAACTAACAGGACAGTCATAGCATGGCAAGTAACCCTCAATTAGTATTTTTATTTTAAGTTGTTAATAATTTGGAAGATGTATTCGTGATTAGAAACCAAAATATGAAATGCAGCTAATATTCAGAATATACAGTGTTCATATCCAGCAATTTCCAAACCCCTGCCGTCATACAGATTGTATCAAAATAGAAACAGCTTGACACACATATCATGTTCAGTATTTGTTCCAGAATGATAAAACAAACTTTAGCAAAGTAGTACATTACGTCACTCAACTATATATGCCTAATTTTCATTATTATATGCTCTGTGGTTTAAAACACCGCTGAACATCATTAAGCGAATCACAGGACTGTAATTTCATATGTGAGTACCCTATAAGGTATTGCCCTTTGGGTGGTGACTCCTCATGGTTCTTTCTTAATTCAACATCATAATCTCCAGTTGTATTCCTGCAGAGAGCATTTGTTTTGCTGAAATATTTGTATTTGGTTTTGTAAGTCATCCTATCAAGGGCTCAAAAATTGTTCATTATAAAGAAGGACACAGTTCAAAAGATTGTCTTTACAGTAGTCATCTCTACATAGTTCAGTAACAGTGACTTCACCATACTATAACAATCAACTATATATTGACTACCATAATAAGACATGGTTCACTTATTTTGGTATGACCACACTTCATTCATCTCAATCTGTATATCCAGCTAATAATATTTGATTTAATCTTCCCATCCCTCTTTTCAATTCCTGCATAGTCAGGATCTCAGAGGCTCCCCAGTGTTTGGCCAGATCTCTTTTGGATATCACCAGGCCCAAATTACAGAATAATAATTTAGCTTGGGGGGGATCTACATCAGTGGGTATGCCTAATAGAATATACTTAGGGACTTCTGGTAGGGTTGTCCCTACAACGTTGGTCAGCCCCAGGATTAGTTTTTGTCAGAAAGAATGTATAGTTAGGCAGGTCCAGAGTGCATGCAGAAAGTCTCCCCTTAGGTCCTGGGCTTTTATCTGAGTTCAACTTGGTCACTGCTGCCCATACTTTGGATAGTATGATCTCCTCATCAGGAGTTATGTTATCTTTGGTTGATAGGGTGGGAATAGCTATTGTATTCAAATAGTCCTCTATTTGGTGTAGATCTGCTAGGGAGCGATCCCTACATAGGGCTTCATAATATTTAGTGAACTCGCCTCCAAGCTCTGTGTCGGTGTCATAGGTTGTGCCTCCACCCGATCTATGTGTGCACCCACATGTCCTCTACATCATGCTGACCAGCCATGCCAACAACTTCCCTGCCTTGTCTCCTGCGTCATAGAGACAATGGTGTGTGGCAAGGATCTGTGTACGGACTTCCAACATATGATGTTCGTAAAACTTCAATTCACCGTATTGTCAGAGGGTCAAGTTATGCTGTATTCATTGCCTCTAGTCTTGTCAGTTGTCTTTCTAATTCATCCATTTCCTTGACAGTCTACTTCTTCAGCTACAATATTCAGCACCTAGTCCCACACTACCATCTTGTAGGCTTCCCAAAATATTACCGCTGAAGGAACTGAGTTCCAATTCTACTCGGAGCTCCCCTACTACCTTCTCTCAGTTCCCATGCATTCAATCTCCACACCACCAGTTCCCAGGGGTTCGGTCCCAATGATAAGCATAGTCTTGCTGCTCAAATGAGAATGAGAAGATAAGAGGCATCTAGCAAAATGAAACACTGGTTCATATTATTAAACATTACGGCCGAGAGAGCAGTCACAGAACCAGGGTCTGAGGGCTGTCTCTCATTGTACATTAAACTGAAGCAAGTTTTATACATTTCTTTGAGTGTAATAAAGTAAAAAAAATAATTCCTTCCTTGGTAAGAAATGCAAAGAGTTGTCAGGGAGTCATAAATACAATTCTAGATAGGGAATGCAAGTGAGCTTCGACCTGGTGTGGACACAATGTGGGACAATGAGTACGTGTCCAGATGTCTAGCCTGAGGGGTGCATGGTCACTGCGTGTACTGTGTGTGTGTTGTGTCCTGATTAGCAAAGTGTAACTAACTACATATGGCACATAACTTTATGGTGTTTTAGGAATGAACGCATCCCTCTGGACATATGTGTTTTAATGGGGTCAATTTCTGGGGACCTTTGTGCATTTGGCTGCAGGCTAAGTGTCACCCCACCTGCGGCCTGTTATTCATTAACCTTCAGGCCTGGGTCTAAGAGCCCACCTAATCACATACCTAGGTGTTGAGGTTGGTGGAGGGTTCACAATGGGGGAATCTAACAGTGGTGATGCAACTTTGTTCTTTTATGAAAATGTATCATACATATAAACATGCGTGTCCTCATTAATCAATGCAATATCAACATTTCCCTCTCTTGTTGAATTTGCAACTGCACTATCAAACTGACAAGGCATGACAGTCAAATTGTCAGTACCTTGCTGTCCCACCTGCCTCACCACTTGTACTCTACCCATTTTGAGGACTGCAGTTTTACAGCAGAAAACCCCCAACTGTAGGAAAACACACAAAAAACGGTAACACAATGACAACAGTCAACAATGATAAGCACAAACTGGTCAGCCAGTGGGGGAGCCAGGAGAACCAGTTTGTGGTGTCCAGTAGAAATATTTTCTGCCTCTGGTGTGATGCCGCTGCCACAGATCTGACAGCCCCACCGTATCCGCAAAGCGGGCCAGCGGCTTGTGTATCGGGTGCAGCGGACAGCGCGCCAGACTGGTCTAGTTCCAGAGTCATCACAGTGTTAAAGTCTCCCCCAATAATATGAAAGTATTAGTCAGTTGGCATTAAAATCTGGGTGATTTTGTTCAGAGTTGATTGCCGCAGTCGTGAGGTTACATAGAAACGGGTCTACCCCAGAGGCCCTGAACTGCAGCATATATCCCGTTTGGGTCCCGCAACGATTTCCTTTTCTGGAATGGAGGTGACTTACAGATCAGGATGGCCATCCCCCTGGATCTGGAGGTGAAACCTGTGTGTACTAGCATGTGAATGGCCCTCAAGCAAGGAAATTACATTGAATTCCCCCCACAGGTGGGTCTCCTGCAACAGGATGACATCTGGTTTCCAACACCTTATATAGGTAGCTACTAATCCCCTCTTGATTTTGTTTCCCAACCCATTTACATTAGCAGTATGCATCATGACTACCCACTTGGTCATCAGTTTTTCTCAAGCCAGTTATTTAGTCAGATTTTATTAGTGAGTTACTTTGCTTTATCAGCTAACTAAACTTTGATCTCCATCCTCCTCCCTATCTCTGCACAAATGTATCCTCATAACAAACAGCTGTTACTATGGTGCTGGATCAGGCATGGGAGGTCTGTAGTCCACCATTCCCAAAGTCAGAAATGTATAATCCCTAGAGACTGATTTTTTAAGCTGCTGTGTTTGCCACACAATCTCAGTCAGTCAATAGACTGTAGCAAAGGGATCATCACCAATTTACCCTTATGCCGTGGCCTCCACTCCAGGTCTTTTGCACACCAGAGGAAAATCCCATCATTCCCACTCACACTTCTCATACACTCCTCAATCATTCAGACCAACAATACAAAGAAGCAAGAAAAATGAAGGGGGGAGATTAATCCAAAGAATTATCTCACTCAGAGCAGCACTGTGTCATCCGCCAGGCAGCCTGTGGGTCCCTTAAAAGAAAAGTTCCCCTGATTGCTAGGGTTCCGTTTCTCAATCTGATCTTCTGCTCACATCATTGTTCTCCAGTTCATGTATTCACGAAGTCGAACCTCAGCAAACAGGCTTGCCTCATTCAAGTCAGATCTGCATTCTCAGCCATGGTTGGGTTGTTCCCTCTGCCTCCTCATGAAGTGAGAGTGGTTTCCTGGGCCAGAAGCCCCCAGTTTCAGACCCAGCAGAGCGGTCTCCATTCACTTCTCTTCTATTAGGCCTCTCTACTGATGTGGCCCTCCCTCCTCTTGAGCGGGTCCAGCATTTACGTTTTGATAACCAAGCTTTGGGTTAGGCCCCCAGTCCTTTTTCTCTTGTCACAATTCTCCAAGGATCTTGGGCAGGGTGAGGAGATGTCCTTTCTTCTAACCGTTTCCATGGCTCTTCGGGTGTTTCCCAAAAATGGGTTTTATCTTGAAAGATCACCTTAACTTGGCAATGAAAAGGAGCATGGATTTCTATTGCATTGTCTGGAGTTTCACCTTGACTCCATCAAATGAGCGTTTTTGTTTCTGTGCTTCCTGGGAGTAGTCATGAAATATCATGACAGTGGAGGAATAATATTTAATCGTCCCTAGTTGTCGCTCCTCTTTAAAAATCACATTGCGGTCGGGGAAATTAAAAAAGCATGCAATCAGGGCCCTCAGAGGTGCACCCTGAAGAGGCTTGGCATCCAATACCCTGTGGGCCCATTTAATCACGAAACAGGCATAGAAGCCTGATGTGAAAGTGGCACAGAGCCAGATCTCTAGGAATTCTGCTTGTTTGGATTCCTTTAGTCCTTCAGGAAAAATGACAAATCGAAGACGGTTATGTCTTGCTTGGCTTTCAGCATCATTAACCCTGCAGAGTATTTCTTTCAGAGAAGACAAGTTTTTTTGCTAATCATTATTGGCATCTTCTAATTCAGAGTCTATCTTCCATCACCATCACTGTGTCTGCCATGTTTTTAAGGTCTTGCCTCAGTAGGGAAAACTCTGTGGTCACCTCTCCAATTTTAATTTCTGGTGCAGTCCTGGATTTTTGAATTGCTGCGATAAGTAATGCATTGTCTTGGGTTGAGTGTACCATTTCGGTGTACTTATGAATCTTCCCTTGATGGGATTGATTTAGGTCCTTGTTGTTAGCCATGTCGCCAGCAGCAGTCTAAATGTCCGCTCCTCAGGAAGGTCTGTCAGCACTTTGTTTGCTAAGTGGCGTAAAGGGAACCTATGCAGTGTATCACAGGAGGCCCCATGGTTCTGCGGGGCTGTCCAGTTTGCCACGGCCAACTAATTGACCAGACCCCCACATAATTGCTGACAGGCACACACTCCCTCTTTGCCTTCCTAAGGTTTGGAGTAGGAGGATTAGGACCACCAGCACCACCAGTCTCTCCTGTGGAGGGAAACTGCCACGGTCATAATGTGGCAGTCAGACCACCGCTAAAGCAGTCGGACTACTGCTCTGGCGGTGGTCAGACCGCCACCACAACCCTGGCGGTCTAAAGACCACCAGGGTCATAATGAGGCCCATAGTCCTGAAGATGGTCTCACAAATGTACTTCAACAGAGACCGAGACATCGATACACAGCCCAACATTCTTCAAACAATTGTTAACACCTAGGAAGAGTTTTGTATTTTTTTTGTAAAAAACGTTGCTACTTTTATGTTTGAAAGTGACTATGTAGTACAATGACAAACCTTATGTAAGACTTTAAATGAATTATAACAAACATTGTCAATGCACATTGAGATTTATGTTATTATTTGTATAAATATCTTTTCTTTCTAAATATAGCCTCTGACAACATATGCATCTGCATTTTTAATTGTTTTCTTTCTCCAATTGGTTTAGACGAGACAAATAACTATTCAATTCACTTGGGATATTATTTTTAGCAGTCATGCACATATAACAAATCATTTCAAAAGACTGTTTCTAAGTGGATTCCTTGTTGTCACTCTAACTTACTTAACTTTATAAATGTGGCATTATCAGACTTGCAATTTAAAATCCGACTTCCTCATCAGTTGTGATTTTAAATTGTGAGTCTAGAAACACCAAACTCCAAATGTCTATCTGTAGAAGGCTGGCCTGGTTTGTAGTGGGTACCTATGGTAATTACACCTTATACCAGGTCCAGTTATCCCTTATTAGTGAAATATAGGCAGTGTTCTGGCAGCTTAGGCTGTCTAGAGGTAGCTGTAGCAGAGCAGCTTAGGCTGAACTAGGAGACAAGCAAAGCTCCTGCAATACCACTATAGTTACACAGTAATTAAACACAATAAAAGACAATACTAAGTGTTACCAAAAACAAAGTACTTTATTTTAGTAACACAAGACCAAAAATATCTTAGAGACAATACTCCTTCTGGAGGTAAGCATTATGCACAATAGATACACTAGAGAACAAAATCAGGGAAGTAAACAGTCATAGAATAGTACAAACATTAGAAAATACAATAGAATTCAATATGCCTAGCGGCAACACAAACCATGTACTAAGAAAGTGGAATGCGAGTCACAACTTCCCCCCTTGGCAAGTGTAGTGTGTGGAGGGGTGCTGAGAGTGTAAGAAACACCTAAGGTATGTAAAATACCCCAACCCTGAGCCCAGGAAAGTAGGAGTAAAGTACTGCAAGTTTCCTCAGGACACACTACAAGTTGTGATAAGAGATATTGCAACAACCAAGCAAGACTGCAATCAACAAATGGTAGATTCCTGGACATGAAGACTTGTGCAGAGAGGAGACCAAGTCCAGAAGTCTCAGAAGATTCCAGGAAGGACAGGAGCCCCTGCCAACCTAGAAGATGGTGCAAACGTGGATTCTCAGGTTACAAGAAGCCTGCAGAAGAGCACCAAAGAAGATGTCCCATGTTGAGATGCTGGATGCAGGCTGTTTGCGTCTCTGTATTCGTCCAACAAGCCTTGGTTCAAGCAAGGATGCGGTTTGTGTCAAAATGGTGCTGCCTGGACCGCGGAGGGACCTGAGGTCCTCAACTCGGACTGAGGTGGCAGAAGGGGCTGCCAACACTGGAGAGAGCCCACAGAAGACCGGGCAGCAACCACAGAACACGGGGACAAAGAAGATGCAAATTGCGGTTGGTGCAGTACAACAAAAGAAGGACCCACGCCGCCGGAGAACAACTCAGCAAGTTGTGTGTCACAAGATGGAGTGCTGGGGACCTGGGCTACACTGTGCACAAAGGATTATTGGAAGAAGTGCACAGAAGCCCAAGGAGAGGGATATGACACGGTGCATGTCGCAAACGGGGAAGACAAGCTCTTACCTCCACCAAAGTTGTGCAGCTAGACCTTAGGACAGTCTGGGTCATGTTGGTGCACCACCTGTGTTCCTGGAAGCATGCTCGTCGTCAGGAGAGGATTCCCAGAGAACCGGTCGTCATCGCAGAAGGTGCCTGCAGGAGCAGGGAAGTCACTTCGTCACTTCATGAGAGATTCTTTCCATTCTTCTGGTGGAGGGTGAAAACTGGGTGTCCTCAGAGCATGCACACCTTGGAAACTATTGCAAATTCTGGCTGGAGTTGAAGTTGCAGGTCACAGGAGTCATCCTTGATACTTTGTTACAGTTAAAGTGGTTCCTGGAGCAGTCTGTGGTTGATCCGACGGTCAGAAGCTGAAGCACAGGATGCAGAGGATTTTTGGAGGAGTCGTGCAAGCTGAATCTGAGAAAAAACCCAGAGGGGAGACCCTAAATAGCCCTGAGAGGGGGATTGGCTACCTACCCAGGTATGCACCTATCAGTAGGGGTCTCTGATGTCACCTGCTGGCACTGGCTACTCAGAGGTCCCCATAGTGTCCCCACACCTTGGAATCCAAGATGGGTAATGCCAGCGACACACTGGAGGAGCTCTGGGCACCACCCCTGCGGTGGTGATAGACAGGGGAGGGTCACTCCCCTTTCCTTTGTCCAGTTTCACACCAGAGCAGGAACTGGGGGTCACTGAACCGGCGTGGACTGGCTTATGCAAGGATGCTAACCATTTCCAGAGGCACCTGGAGGCTACCCCTCCCAAGCCTGTAACACCTATTTCCAAAGGGATAGGGTGTAACACCCTTCTCCTAGAGGAAATGCATTGTTCTGCCTTTCTGAGACTGAGCTGCTCAGACCTCAGGAGGGCATACACCTGTCTGTGAGGTGGCAGCAGCTGGAGCTGCAGTGCAAACCTCAGAGAGCTGGGTTGGCAGTACTTGGGGTCCATGGTGGAGCCCCCAGGATGCCTGGGATTGGCCAATACAAGATTTGGAATGGGGGACAATTCCATAATCTTAGACACCTCACATTATTTGGAGTTACAATTGTGAAGCTACATATAGGTATTGATCTATATGTAATGCTCAAGTGTAAAGGTATCCCCGCACTCACAAAGTCTGGGGAATTGGCCCTGGACAGCGAAGGGGCACCTTTGCTAGTGCAAGGGTGCCTTCACACTTAGTAACTTTGCACCTAGCCTCAGTAAATGAAGGTTAGACATATGGTTGACTTATAAGTTACTTACGTGCAGTGAAAATGGCTGGGAAATAGTGTGGGCACTATTTCACTCAGGCTGCAGTGGCAGGCCTGAAGAAAGGTTTGTCTGAGCTTCTTATGGGTGACAAAAGAAATGCTACAGCCCATAAGGATTTCCTGCAACCCCAAATCCCTGGGTACCTAGGTACCATATACTAGGGACTTATAAGGGGGTCCAGTGTTCCAATTGGAATTGGAAAATGAAGTCACTAATCTATAGTGACTAATTTGGTAAGTAGAGAGAGCATATGCAATGGAGTTCTGGTTAGCAGAACTTCAGTGACACACTTAAGCACTACTGACAACACACACATTAGGCCACAAACTATGAGCACTGGGGTCCTGGCTAGCAGGATCCCAGTGAGACAGGCAAAACATACTGACAGACAGAAATTGGAGGTAACATGCCAAGAAAGATGGTACTTTTCTACACTATCTTTTCCCAATTGTAAATTACACTTAAAGGCTACTTGAAGGTAATCCCAATGTTAACCAATTGGAGGGATAGGCCTTGCAGTAGTCTAAAACGAACTTAGTAATTTTTCACTACCAGGACATGTTAAACCCAATGTACTTCACCATGCCCTGGGGGCTAATCAGCACCCAACTTAGGGGTCACTTATATGCAGTGTCAGGCCTGGGACATGTTTCAAAGGCTACTGGAACGGGTGGCACAATCAGTGCCACAGATCCACTTGCAGCATTTAATTTACAGGCCCTGGGTACATATAGCGCACTTTACATGGAACTTACAAGTAAATTAAATATGGCAAGGGTGGATAAGCAAATATCACCATGTTTTAGAGTACGTAGCACATGCACTTTAGCACAGGTTAGCAGTGGTAAAGACCACAACATCCTAAACCCATCTAAAATGACATAAGAAAAAAGGAAGTCAGTAGGTAAAAATTCAAGGGGAACCATGCCAGTGATGCCAGGTCTAACAAAACACATCACAATTTTCACACCACAAATTCTCATTGAAAAGATCACAAAAGCATTCCATCCTGCATAGCTCCAAACCTCCTTAGGATCTTCAGAAATCCAGCAGCAAGCTTCCTACCTAATAAATACTAGTGGTGTGGAAAAAGTAAAGTGTTAGGCCACATATACCGATGCTGCACTGTAGAGGAGTATAGTATAGCAGAATCTCAAATCTGAGATCATCCAGGCCACACCCACAATTAATCGGGAAAAGTATGTGAATGAATAATCGAGAAACACGTGTCTGTGCTAAATTGATACCTACAATGATGATTACCTTCTTACTTTAGTTAGTGACTTCAACTCAACATTTTGCGAAACACACAGCCCTGATCTATTAAGACATTATAGCTCGCAAATGCTGGTACAGAGGATATAGGAGCAAATTGTTTGTTAAAACTGTCAGCATCTAAATTACAGCGCACCAGAGTTACTGACGCACATTAGAAGCGCACAAGGCCCGTCTAAATCCAACATTGCATCAAAATTACTTTATAGCAGAGCTGCAGATAGTATTGCTGGTACACAAAAACTGTATCGACATTACTCTAAAAAAGAAAGACTCACAAGATGTTAGCGTAAGGAGTGAAACATCAAATTAGCCATTAAATACAGACCCACTAATAGCGTGACTTGTGGCCTGCTAACGCTCATTTAAGAGCACATCCCACGCATTGTAGCAGCACATTTCCAGTAATTTTATAACACCGAGTCAGCCTTAAAATTTGAAGTGAAAAAGGATCACTCATCTACAAAGGGGTTCCTTACTCGTGTTATTATTGCAATCACTCACAGGGAAATTGGATATTTTAAAAGCACGATGGACACTCAAAACAACTCATGTTGTAACTGTGCGGGGCTCATTAGCACAGAATATTACAAACAGCTTGTCACACATGCTTAGCCTGTTTCTACTGTGTCTTCCCCCCCTCAATGCTGAGCCCCTTTTTATATATTTGAGGTACTTCGCGCTTAGGCACCAATAACTTTTTGTTTACGCAAAGTATCTATGCCAAATTTTAGTCCTTGTTATAAGCGAGCGCAAAGCGTTCCGTCCATTATGTAATCTCTCACTGGGCTTCAAACCACACCATTTCACGTCAGTCATTTACATTAGTTTGTGGGTTTGCCTTTTAAAATCTGCTTGCTTTCATTGTGAAAGGCATGCATACGTCATGCCTCTTCCGGTGTTTAGCCCACCTACACAGCACCGCTAAACTACCAAAAACATACAAGGCCTGGGGTCTGGACTACTTTGGGGGTCATTCTAACTCTGGCGGGTGGCGGAGGCCGCCCGCCAGAGTTCCCCCGACAGAACACCGCTCTGCGGTCTGAAGACCGCTGCAGTGATTCTGTGTTTCCCGCTGGGCTGGCGGGCGACCGCCAGAAGGACGCCCGCCAGCCCAGCGGGAAACCCCTTCCCACGAGGAAGCCGGCTCCAAATGGAGCCGGCGGAGTGGGAAGGTGCGACGGGTGCAGTTGCACCCGTCGCGAATTTCAGTGTCTGCTAAGCAGACACTGAAATTCTTTGTGGGGCCCTCTTAAGGGGGCCCCTGCAGTGCCCATACCATTGGAATGGGCACTGCAGGGGCCCCCAGGGGCCCCACGACACCCCATACCGCCATGGAGGATTCCTGAGGGCAGCGGAAAACCGGCGGGAGACCGCCGGTTTTCCTGTTCTGACCGCGGCCAAACCTGACCGCAGCCTGTTGGCGGTGCTCCCGCCGAGGACCGCCAGGGTCGGAATGACCCCCTTTATCTGTTTATTTTCCACACAGCGCGATCACACTGCGTTTTTTTTTTATTTACAACGCCAATAGCTCTAACTTGAGCAAATGCGAGACCCGTTGCATTGAAAATGCTTGTTTAAACGTACTGGGGTTTCTAATGGTACCCTGGGTTTGTTGATTCCCCTGGAAGGGACTGAGAAATTAGCCACCAAACAGCTAAATATTAGTTTGTTGGGAACAAATGGGAAAAAGCTGCTGCAGAGTAAAGCAGCTGTTTTTTCCCTGCAACTGGCGTCATCAAAGGTTTTGCATTGCTAAAATCACTATTTTCCCAGGTTTCAGGGACAGGCAGACTTGAAGAAGAAAATAAAAAGTTTCAACACAGTTTTGGGATTTCACTGGGACATAGCCTATTTTTCCTATTTTGTGTGCTTTCAACCTCTGTCCAGTTAGTGGTTGAAATGGGTATGAAACCAACAGTGGATCCAGGAAAGCTACACATTTCTAAAAGTAGACAAAACTCTGAACTCAGCAAGGGATAATTTGTGTAGATCTTTCAAGGTTTTCCTATAGAAAGTAAAAGATAAAATAAAAAAATATTGAGATCGAGTTGAAAAATACAGCCATTTTTGTCTAAGTTTTTTATCCGTTACTTCTTCTACCTTTGACAGATTTTTGAAAGCAATATACTGTTATGTCCTCTAGACCCTTCTGGTTGTCGGCATGAATAGGGCTAATAGGTTCACTAAGAACCCTAGATATCCAGAGCCAATAACTGAGCTGCACCTTGCAAAGGTTTTTCATTGTGCACCAGGTATACTGAAATTGATTTGATAAAATATAAAGAATGAAAAATAGGTATCAAAGGAACCTGTGTTAGACCTGGCATCCTTAGTGTGGTTTCCCCTGTCTTTTTGCCTCTGCTTCATGTGTTTTAGATTGTGTGCTGCAATTCATTTTTGCTGATTTTGGTACGCTGGGCACTTTACCACGTCTGACCAGTGATAAATTGCAAGTGCTCTCTGTGTAAAGAGTATCTGTAAAAGGCTTTTTCATGATTGGCATCTTTCATTTACTGGTAAGTCCCTAGTAAAGTGCACTTGAGGGGCCCAGGGCCTGTAAATCAAATGCTACAAGTGGGCCTCAAGCACTGTTTGTGCCACCCACATGAGTAGCCCTGTAAACATGACGCAGACCACCCACTGCAATGTCTGTGTGTGCAGTTTTAACCTGCCAATTTGACCTGGCAAGTGTACCCACTTGCCAGACCAAAACCTTCCCTTTCTATACATGTAAGGCACCCCTAAGGTAGACCCTAGGTAGCCGAATGGGCAGGGGCAGTGTATGTTAAAGATGGGACATGTACATATGTGTTTTAGATGTCCTACAGCCTTGTGGTGTGACCGTGACTCTGTGAGACTGTCGCACCACATTGTGACCGTCGGATATTGGCCCCACCGGAAGTCCAAGGATCCGATGAGTCGCACCGCCACTGCCTCACCTTCCCAGCTCTACAGCAAGGACCCGATACCTCGCACAACATCTTGCTCCTTCGCTCCGCATCGCTGAAACAGAGGCCGCACCGGATTCAGCGACACCTCAATCCCCGACTCCATGCACTGTCTTGTTTCCTCATTTTCACAAGATTCTGTCCCTTGGGGTCTGTGTGACTCTCTGATCGGCACCATAGGGGTCAGATTGTTGGAAACATCTCCATCACGATGCTGTGATATCACCAATTCGAAGCATTTGTGCTTTTAAGCGCTATATTAAAGTTTAATATTTAAAAATTCATAGGTGTGTATCTCCTTTACCCTGACTAGAGTGAGGGTCCTTGCATGAACAGGGTGCATACTGACTGCCAACCAGAGACCCAATTTCTAACAATCATCATCATTAAAATCTTTCTGTCTAAGCCTCTAAATGTGCATCAAATATCAAGAAACAGCAACAATTACACATTGTCTGAATTAGAGATTTAGGTCTCTAGTTCATAGAGACCCTGTCCAAGTAGGGACAACAGTCCTTTTCAGGGTAAGTCAGATACACAGTGTAAAATAACCTGTGCTCACCTTCTGGTAGCTTGACACAGAGCAGACAGGCTTAACTTAAGAGGCATTGTGCAAAGTATTCATGCAACACCTAATTACAGTAACACAATGGAATACACCACAAAGGACTCCACATCAGTTAAGAAAATAGAGAATATCTGAGTAAAGCAAGACCAAAACAACAAAAATCAAATAAGTAGAAGTTGAGATATTCATTTTTATAGATTAAATGTGAAAACAGTGCTTAAAAGTCACTAGTGGTCAAAAGGTTATTGAGGTTGCGAGGGATCAGTGTGAATCCAAAGTTCAGGCCGACCACGATGGAAGGTAGGCCTGCTACAGAACCTATCCAGGGTCCACTAAAACAGTACCTTTGACGGAGTAAATCATCGACGTCAAGGGCATGGTGCATCGGTTTCTACAGAAATGAGCTGCAAAACCCACTTCTGACGCCCTGGAATGGAGGGGCACCACAGGCAAGGGTAAGACTCGCAGATGGCTGAGTCCAGCAGCACCAGGAGAGTTGCAGGCAGTCTTGGATGTCCCTGAGACTGCGGAGAATAGGGGAAAACCAACAATGCTTTGGAGAATCTTGGGTTTAGGGATATAGAGAACAGGCCCAGTCCTTCTCACTCCAGGCAAGAAGCAAGGTAAGTAGCACTTTGGCCAAAGTGGCATCAAAACATCAAAAATCAGGAAAGAAGTGGGACAGCGTGGCTTCTGCAACCAAACTCTAGTTTCGGACAAGCCTCTAGGGCTTGACATTTGTCGATCTCAAGAGCTGGAGTGACTGGGCAAAAAGAGGAGGCACGGTAAGCCCACCCTATGCCCCCACAATATTGCTCAAGTTTGACCATTCACTTTTGAACATGGGATGACCAGTCAAAAAATTCTGTGAGCGTGACCCCTAGATAGTCAAACACCTGGACGCACTCTAGGGCCACGCCGGTTAAGATGTGAATTGGACTGGGAAGCTGGACAGAAATTAAAAACCATATATTGGATTTTTCCAAGATTAATCTCCAGCCCCCACTGTTTGTATAAGGACCCAAAACAGTCTAAGAGTTTTTGAATCCCTGTAGGGGATTTGGATAACAAAAGGGTGTTGGCTGCAAACAGTAAAGGAGGGACTCTCAACCCCTGCAAGACAAATCATTAATATAATGGAGAAAGAGGTTAGAGACCAACACACACCCCTGTCTCACTCCACAATTTATAGGTATAGGGTCTGTTTAGCTCATCCTGAGACACACATCTAATGCGGGCATGATTGTTCGAGGGTAATCTGATTAAGACTTTTAAAAGATAGGTGGGAATCCTCAACTCTGCCAGGACCATCCATAGGACTCTCTAGGGACAAGGTCAAAAGCAGACCGGAGGTCCTTAATGATCACATAGAGTCTACAGATAGAAGGGACATTATGATTGACTATATGGTGGCTTTTCTTCGAGCTGAGATACCTCAGGAGGGCCTGTCATCTTTCTACACCCTGGAGAGGGTACACTGAGTTCCAGCAAGACCCCCTCCCACAGGGGCACCACCACAACCAATTGTGGCTAAGCTTCTGTTTTACAAAGATCAAGACAACATCCTAACTCAGGCTCGCCTCAAGGGAGACCTTGCAGTGGGTAGCTGTAAGTTGAGGATCTTCCCGGACGTTTCCCAGGAGGTCCAGAGACACCTCTCCAAATTCCTAGAAGCTAAGAAAAAGCTCGGACAAATGGGCCTGAAGTACAGAATGAGGTTCCCGGCCAAAATCAGAGTGGCGATACCCGAGGGAACCTTCTTTTTTCAATCCCCGGTTGGAGGTCTGGGACTTGGTAGACCGCCACACACAGCAGGGCACCTGCGGGATTCCCAAAGACTAGAAGGAGGAAGAGAAGGGCCTGTTGTCACGTAGGCTCTCATTATTCTAATGAGGCTACTGGATTTGAGCAGCAGAATCGCCTGCGGTGTGGGAGACTGAGTCTTAACTCACTACAAATGACATCTGTAGCTATAATCAAGGTTTTGCTCTGGCTAACTAGCAGTGTCTCATCTCTACTTAAGAGCAGGGATGATTGGGCAGCCGAGCGCATGTCAAAATTGACTTCTCAAGGAAATCGTGGTGACTCAGGTCTCATCCGTTTTCTCTCAGTTACATTAGTCTTACATACACAATGACTGACAGACAGAGGCAATATATGTTTCAATAAGGTTTTTAATGAAGCGACTGCATCTTAGATAACAAAGCATGTTCTGCAATAACCAAGATGATACAGCATGACAGAATTAGAATTATGACAAGGAGAGTGAAACATAGAAATAACGCTACCATATTGTCACTAGAGTCAATAGACTAATTCCTACCTAGGCTATAATAGAGCACAGCATGTTAAGCTCTAATTCTGCCCTTCAGGTTCCCCTGGGAAGACATCATCCCCCATACCTGAGCAAAGGCCTGACGTCTGCATAAGCAGCTGTAGCGAAGTGTTCATCAATCAGCACACAGTCATGGTCCTCTGGCTGAAATCTCCCTCTAACGTGTAAGGGACGGTGTTTATACAATAAAACAGCTGATATTCTGGGAAAATGTCCCTACGTAAGGATATGTGTTTTTGCATGAATACCAGAGGCAAAACGTTTACCACATTCACAGACTGCAGCTTTGAAAGAAGCACAGAGTGAACAAGAAAGTCTTGTTTGAGAACGTAGTGCTGGCCTAAGCAAGAACAGCTATCTAGAAATAAATGAAACAAGACCGCAAAAGTGGCTATTGTTAAAATAGTAAACGAAGCTGAATAAAATATATCTAGGTTAAAGTGCACAGCGCAGGCCTAGTATGCTAAAATAACATGCAAGGGGCTATAACTTAAATAGCTACACAACACCATGTAATTCAGCTTTGTCAACAGGAGAGGAGGTTCGTAAACAGAGTAGATGGGCAAGGGAGGCAGTGTCCTGCCTGAGTGGCTTGAGTCCCAAGCCGCCGATGCAACCGGCTGAGAATGTGGTTGAAGATATAGATTCAGACAACGCCTACAGCATGTAGAGCAGCTCCAGCGCTGTGATGCCGCATGTTACTTCTGGGATGGCTGATAAAATAATTTGACACTCTGATCTTATTCTGCACCACAATGAGGGCCAATCCTGATCACCAATTGATACTGCTGGGGCCCTAGCAGGGTCTGATTATTGAAACACAAGCACACACTCACACCTATTCCCCATAGGGAAAGTAATTTTTTTGTCACTCCTACTGATTCTGGAAGGGGTACAGAGAATGAGAGCCTATGACAGAACGCAACCCCTTCTTGCCTATGCATGCTTTGTGGGTGCACCCACATCTTTGGTTTTCAAAGTTCATTGTTTGGATGGAGGGGGGGCTTGCCTGACTTTGCGGGGTTTGATTATCTGTTAAATTGGAGATCTAAGCACTGTGCCATCTTATGTGTGATCTGCTGGAGTTCCTGGAGAGATGATAGGGAGGTTGGGGGTAGTTAGACATTTTACCCAACGATTGCTAAAGGCACATGGCTACTGTGACGAGCTATAAGTTCCTCTCCCGGAATATTCGGGGGATGCATACCATGTTCAAAGGGTACAAAGTACTCTCCTTCTTTCATAGGCAAGGTATCCACATCACATTTCTCCAGAAGATCCTCGTTACTTCTTGATGGAGAGGCCAGACTTATTACCATAGCTACTCAGCCTTCACAAGGGGTGTTCTAATCTGGGTAAGGATGGGAGTTCCATTCCAACACTTCACCCATCAGATCAACCCTGAAGGTAGCAGTGCAGGGCAAACTTGAGGGATGAAATGTAACGTTGAGTAATACATATGCCCCAAACTCCGACCATGGTCCTTTCCTGTCCAGTTTGTCAGGTCCCCTAGCACAGTACCTCACCTCAAAAGTGCACTGGCACAGAGTAGGGTGGTACAGGGTAGAGTGGAGAGGCATTGAATGAAGTGAGGTAGAG
This sequence comes from Pleurodeles waltl, assembly GCF_031143425.1. Classification (NCBI taxonomy): domain Eukaryota; kingdom Metazoa; phylum Chordata; class Amphibia; order Caudata; family Salamandridae; genus Pleurodeles; species Pleurodeles waltl. Next base: position 922,850,665 of record NC_090447.1, read on the forward strand.
TGGAGTGGCGCAGAGTGCAGTGGCATGGAGTGGTGTATAGTGGAGTGGTTCCATCCTTATGAGGGGGGAATTTAGCTGTTTAGCCAACCCAGAAATAGACCGATCACAACCTCCACCCTTGCCAGGATCACACCCACATAGAGTGGCCCAAGCCTTCTCCAAATGGTAGCAAGATTGGGGATTAGTGGATACCTGGAGAGCAACCCACCCACATACATGCGATTACTCTTTCTTTTCAAGTCTGCATGACTTACATGTCCACCTGGTCACATTTCTATGTTCCCCTGACATACACAACTTGATCTCCCACTCAGAATATCTGGTCAGAACGGTGTTTGATCACAATCCTATGCTCTTTTGCTTTGACTGGATGTATCTCAGAGCCTCATTACCCATGTGATACCTGCAACCAGAAACACTGGAAGATCAGATATTTCAGGAGTACCTCAGGCTTATGATAGAGCAGTACTTTGTGGAGTATGAAGGTACAGCTTCCTTTCCACAGCTGGAGTGGGACACCTTCAAAGTAGTGCTGAGGGACATTGCAGGGCCACATCAGTGGGCATGAGGTGCACCTTGCTGACGGAGGTGTTGACAGTGGAGGATGAGCTCCACCAACTAGAACTACAGAGTCTAGGAGAGGGGACTCCCCAGCAGACCTTTCTCAATTAAAAAAGAAGATGTTGGTGGTTAAATTCAAAAGACTCAGTACTTTTGATTACAGGGGATGTATGGAGCACACTCATGTGGAGAGAGACAGTGCTGGAACACTGCTTGCCTGGTTAGCTTATTCCGACGAAACAGGGGTCTCCTATATTAGAAGTAGACTTAGAAGAGGGAGGTGAAGAACATAGCCAGAAGGGAATTAATGATTGTTTTCTTCAGCACTATAGGAATCTCTCCGAGAGCAAAGATTGTCAGAATGAGGACATGGTACAAAACTACCTAGCTCCACTGGCTCTCCCCATCTTACCATAGAGGAAGCTAGGGTACTTGGAGTAGACTTTACCAAGCAGGAAATCAAGGTGGGCATCAAAGCAATGGCCCGGAGTCGAACACCAGAGACAGACGGATTCTGATAGAGCTATATGCAACTTACCTAGATCTACTGGCTGCTGGGTTTGAAAAGATGTACAGAACAGCCGGGTCCTCAGGCATCTTACCCACTTCAATCAGGGAAGCTGTGATTGTCCCCTTACTGAATCTGGGGATACCACCCTAGCGACTATAAAGTGTCTCGCCTACTCTCAATGCTCAATGTGGACGATAAGATCCTGAGCAGGATCCTAGCGACCCGACTGCTCCCATACATGACAAGATTAGTCCAATGCAAATCAAGCTGGCTTTATTCCTGGCCAAAATATGGCCCTCAATATTAGGCACCTTGTGTCAATACAGAAACCTCCCTAGAGAAAATGCAGCAATTTTCGCTTTCAACGTAGAGAAGGCCTTCGACAGACTGGAATGGGGTTACTTGTATGAGGTGGTGAGGTACATGCAGCTGGGTTCCTGGCTTGGACCACATTGCTTTATATGGACCCAACCACCAGATTTTGAACAAGCAAGGTTATATCCTGTAGTTACCAGGTTGGGCGTGTTACGAGACGGGGTGTACATTGTCCCCCCAGCTCTTCTCCTTGGCCATTGAACCTCTGGCCGCTAGGTGAGATCAGGACTAAACTACCAAGGCCTGAATATAAATGGGCACTGGTACAGGATTAGCCCTCTATGCCGATGACCTTCTGATTTTTCAGAAAGATACACACAATGGTCTCCTTGGTGCATGGACCATGCAGAAGGCTTTGGGGAACTATTGGGTCTTAAAGTAAGCTGGCTGAAAACCTGTCTGTTTCCAGTTGGCTCGGATGGTGCCCCACCAGAGACACTGGAGCCATTGCAGCGGGCCCCTAGAAGCTTGGCTTACCCGAGAGTTATGATATATCACAGCCATGTTGACCTGTTAAAGGGGAATGTGTGCAGAGCCATTAGATTCCTTCTATCGAGTCTCAAATTTTGGGAAATGCTACTGCTCTCAGTGATGGGGAAGTTATTGTTACTGAAGATGGTTGCCCTGCCCTGCTTACTTTGTTTTTCTGGATCCTCCTAGTGTGTATACCTGGGGGAATGTTTAAAGAGTGAGATTCCTTGCTAGTTGCCTGTACTGGGGTAGGCTTCGAAAAAACTATCATTATCTACATTGCAATGTCCTATAACAGAGGGATTAGCTACGCCGGATCAAGAGGCATATTACCTGGCAGCTCAGCTGCAATGGTTTGCGCAGTGGCTAGCAGGCCGTCAGCACCCTGGCGGGACTTTTGGTCCATTTGCATCTTGGCTCTCAGATCTAGTGAAAACGTTACTGATGGTGAAGTGCTTTTGGTCCCTAGATACGGGGGAATTCTGGGTAATAACCAAGTCCTGAAGTTGATGCCTGTGAAAAACCCACACTAGGAGCCCAAGCTTCAAAAACTTGCCTCTTACTATGCTGCAAGAACTCTCCCATGGAATGGACAGGGGGAGTGGTCAAGAGTACTTGAAGAATGCGGGGGCCACCATGCTCGATTAGCATTATAGTGCTGAGGAATTACCCCCATTCAAAGGCTTTTGGACGGAGTTTGATCTCCTGCAGGGACATTTCATTTTGCACAGAGCGATTACAGCATCAATTAGGACACATTGGCACATGGGATCTGTGGAACCTCAGGGCCACGGATGCTGCTGTTACATAGCCCTTTCCTTCGGTGCCATTAAAGGTGTTACTTGCTTATACCGGACCATTGGGCCGGATCTAAGGCGCCCTCTAGAGAAACTACAGAACAACTAGCAGGGAGACCTGGGGACACTGATTTTGAAGGTGGCTTGGGCCTCCATCCTAGATAGAATCCCCCATGTGTCTAGAAATGCTTGCTTTAAATAAGTAATTTCTACATTTTACCCACAGCCTACCTGACCCCAGAGCATATCCAATTTTACTTCCAGGTGGAAGACGCATGTGGCCCTATATGAGACGAAATGGGAGTGGACCTTCTCCACATGCTGTGGTCATGCCCCCGATTGTGTTCCTATTGGGAAGGAATCATAGAGACTCTAGCTACTTTATTGAGTAAAGATGTTCCATGCGCACCACAGCACTGCCTTTTTAATTGCTACCCACACACCTCCAAAAAGAAAACAACTTTTGAACTTCAAGCTCTGGCTTTTCTTGTAGCAGAGAGGGAAATTATGAGGAATTGGAAATATATGGCGGGGATTCAATATACTCAAATGGCGGAAAGAGTTTGGAAAGGTTGGCTAGGGAGCACAGAGTTCACCTTGCATTGAAGGCTACCTGTCCATCGATGGAGGGTTATTTACTTGTAATGTCCATGCTCCTTTCTGGCTACTGTAACAGTGTCTGCCTTGGTAGCTTGTCAGCTGAGCATGCATGAACTTGTCATCTGAATTTTGTAGGCTTATTCCAGTAGATCATTGTCCAAGGATTCAGAACACCACTTTCAGCAGAAATAGTACCAAAGCAAAACTGTACCAAGTTATGAAGAACATTTCCTGACGTAAAATAGCATTAAAAGTTTGGATAGGGAAAGAGTGTGTATGTGTGTGTGTGTGTGTGTGTGTACGGATGTGTGTGTGTATATCAAACACTCACAAGCTTAGAGTGCTGCATAGATTGTAAAACAAAGATTGGAACTCTAGCTGTAGTTCCCAAGTTTAGGTTGGGAGCTGCTTCTGTTTATGGAGTAGAGCACCAATCACACTCTAAGGTCCATATTTATCCTTTTTTAGCGCCGTATTTGCGACGCTTTTTGATGCACAAACAGCGCAAACTTGCAAAATACAATTGTATTTTGCAAGTTTGCGCCGTTTTTGCGTTAAAAAATGACGCAAATGCGGCGCTAAAAAAGTATAAATATCGGTTTAAATCTGTCCACCTAAAATGTCTGTGATTTTAGCAGAGTTTCTAAGTTTGGGATTAGCACAGTTCCACCAGTGCTGTCCACGCGTAGCTAGAAAAGAAACAACTTATTTTTTCATTTTTGCAGTAAAGCTTTTAAGGGCTAGCTAGTTTTACACACACCGAGCTGAAAAATGACAAGAGCCTTTTACCATTCCAGGGATAGAATTACAATATTCAGTTAGTAAAATACCACCCAAGCCAACCTGGAATGAACAAAAGTAGCTCCCTACACATAAGTTTTCACCTTCTTTATAGATATGCATTTGCTGATCTGCTTGTTGCCATTATTTTACGTGCTGCTTCATTAGAACTGTTGACCCTTTCATATCTTTGATGGATCTACACTGCTCTTAACAACACTGCAGATCAAATGTCTTGGTAACTCTGTTGCCATTGATCACAGTCCTTAATATGCTGTTACTGGGTTTTCGTTTTTGTGGTAGATCTATTATTTATTGAGTTCATTCGGTCTAGAGATCTAGGCCATTTTGAGTAACAAAGATAACAATCATACATGATAAAATAGTATTTGTTAAAAAAAAACAAGATAACAATAAAAAAATAAAATAAAAAAAAAACAGTAATAATCAGGACAGTATAACAATAAGATCAACAGGACTAAGTATTTGATTATAGATAAAAAGTACAATAAATAAGACATGGCTAAAATATTAAGAATAAAAAGATAAAAGATAAAATATAAAATTCTGTCTGACAAACCAATGTGTGCAATTGTTTCCCCGTAAGAACTGGCCCTTGTCAATCCTCATATAGAGGCAAAAAAAGAACAGTTGAGACTCCTTCTGTCGACTAATGACAGGATGGCTCACATGCCCTTTGAAACAATAAGCCTACGCCGGATGTACCAGGCCTCCGCAAAAAATTTGGTAACTGTAATAGCTACCACGGAGGATGAGTCGTATGTACAGATTCTGGTGGCGTTTGCTCTATCATGTAATGACATATTTTTGCAGAGGGGAATGATCCACCTCCCTCTGGGACTTTTATACAGAGGGCAGAAAAATAGTATATGCTCTATTGTTTCTTTACAATTTTGGCAAGAGATACATCTATCATTTGAAGCGATGTTAGATGACCAGTGAGCCGTAAAACCATTAATAGGCAGTGTACCATATCTTAGTTGGAGATATAAAGCACGGGCGTACGGAGGCATGGGAAGGTTCAAGAAGTTCTCAGGCCAGGGCTTGTGCTTGAATTGGAGAAATTCCATTGTTAGCCTGCCCGCCCCTTTTTGGTGCAAGGAGTCTTCGTTAACTTTCTCCCAATATCTTTTTGTGACAAGTTTCTTTGCATTATCGGGGATTTGATCCGGATAGTTCCAGTAGGAAGGAAAACCTATTTTGACCCAGGCAGATTTCATTTCCTTCAGCCATGGGATTTTCTCCAGTGCCTGGGGGGTGGCTATGAGCTCTCTTATAGCCAACCTATATGGTTCGAGTTCAACAGATTTCCATAAGCGGATCCAATAGGAGAGAGGCCTTAGGGCTGCTGTGGTTTTGATACTGTTTAGACCTAGGTCAAGCCTTAGAGGGGTCATTGGTGAGCCCATACCTAGCCGGGCAATCTGTCTAAGGAAATGGTTTTCCTTGGTTTGCAGAGTATCAAGGTTTTTGTGGGACCCCCAAAGTTCTGCTCCATAGAGGGCCGCTGCTCTGATTTGGACATTGTAGATCTCTGCAAGTATGTTCAAGGGGGGACTCGGAGCCTTTCTCGATCTACGGACAAGGGCCCCACCTCTCTGGCTTATAATGAGAGCCCCTTTGTCAATGGCTGCCATCCATTTGCCTGTGGTCGATAGTCTGAAACCCAAGTAGTCGAACTCTTCTAATTTCTCCAGTGGAATCGAGTTCATTTCTATGCTAACGCGCGAGCGTTTCTTGGAGGTACTATATATCATGAGTTTTGTTTTCTTAATGTTTACATCCAGACCATAGTCACTACAAAAAACACAGAATTGGTTGATCAGGTTTTGGATTCCCATTGGCGATTTAGATATCAAAATTGTGTCATCTGCATATAGCAGACACGGGATTTTTTTCCCAACCAATTTAGGTGAATCATTTATACAGTTCTCTAAGTAGTGGAAGCAATTATTGATATATAGCAAAAAAAGAGTGGGTGCCAGAACACATCCCTGTCTAACTCCTTTTTTAATAACTACGGGGTCAGTCAACTCACCCCCCTGGCCACATCTAATTTGAGCGAAAGTATTTTCATGCAGTTGAGCAATGAGTTTCAGGAGACCAGATGGCACTCCCATCTTTGATAATGTTGACCACAGCAGGTTCCGGGGGATCAAATCAAATGCGGCTCTGAGATCTATGAAGACCACATAGAGATTACCCCTCCCCAGGTCAACATTCTTCCATTTTATTGACATGAATCTTAGGGCTTGGTCAATTGTACTCACTGCAGGTCTAAAGCCTGCTTGTAGGTCAGAAAGAGCTTCGGACTCCATAATCCATTCCTCAAGATGGAGCAAAAGATGCTTTGCATAGATTTTTTGGGAGTTATCAAGGAGACTAATCGGACGATAATTGGCAGGGATGTTCGGATTTCCTTTTTTTAAAATGGGTACTATTTCGGCCCCTTTCCAAGTGGGAGGAGCGGGGGCCCCTGCTGCAATAGCATTGCAGATAAGGTTGAGATATGGTACCCATATATCTGGTCTTGATTTGTATAGATCGCCTGGGATCTTGTCTGGGCCAGGGGCTTTTCCCCATTTCAATGAGTCTATTGCTGCTCTTGTTTCGGTTAGAGAGAATGTGATCGGGGTAGTCTCATGGTTTATTGGGGCATCAGGGGCCCACAAAGATATTTCAGAAGACCCTTCATATAGTTGCCCAAAGTGCTCTACCCATGATGCTGAGAGGATTGATGAGCCAGGTGCGGCAGGGGAGTTGCTACAGTCATCAGTTATTAGTTTCCAGAACCTAGATGTGTCATTAGATTTGGCAGTCTCCAAAATAATAACCCATCTGGCCTCTTCCCAACTTCTGCGTGCCTTAGAACATTCCTTCTTATAAACTTTTCTGGCTGTTCTTAACAGCCCAACATGGCCATCTTTTATTGCTTCCAGGAGAGACAGTTGGGCTTCTCTGCAACAGTTGTCAAACCAAGGAGCGCAGTGCTTTTTGTTAGATTTATTGAGAAACTTTTTTGTGAAAAGATGCTTTAAAGATTGGAACAAGTCAGTGTGGGCTGCTAAGACTCTGTCACCCTCCCCGTTCTCATTTAGGCGGATCATACACTCCATCTGGTTGGCAAGCAGGTTGTAAATGGATGCCAGGTGATTAGGGGAAGAATTAACAGATTCCCATTTTAGGTTGCGTCTGTTATTTGTTAGAGCCAGCTGGGAGGCATGGCTCTTGGAGTAGGGCACAGTAAACAAAGGAAAAAGTCCTCTGGTTGATAAAATCAACGGGTCGTGATCACTCTCAATTTGCTTTTGAACCCTCATATCAAACATGTGGCTCCACAGTCGGATGTCAAGAAGTATATAATCGATACGACTGCTGAACCCTCCGCGCCTAAAGGTAGCTTGTAGATTTACATCCGAGCGTGAGCGACCATTGCAGGCTCGGAGGCCATGGGCTAGTGTGATGTCGGCCAGTAAGCGCGCAGATTTATTCAGCCTTGGTCTTTTGTTGGAGACTAGCTGAGGGATGCCCCAATGGGCATCCTCTTCTTTACATATTCCTTGGACTAGAGGATTAGGTTCAAAAGTGACATTAAAATCCCCTCCAATCAAAACAAAGAAGGAAGGATTGTTTTTAAGAAAACTGTCCAAAATGGACAGGACATCAGAATCGGTGTGGGAGCTCACATTCCTGTTATAGATATTAATTAAAAGTAACAGTCTCTCTTCAGAAATCATTATTAATAGGACTTGCAAGTCAGGGCAACCCGTATCTATTTCTTCTATCTTGCACCTAAGAGAAGTGTTGATCCACGCAAGCAGCCCTCCCGATGGTCTCCCAGAAGAGGACTTGCGTGCTGGAACCCAATAGCTTTTAAAGCCTAGTCTATATTTGGGTTCTAATGCCCACGTTTCTTGGAAGAGGCAGATCAGGTGATCATCAATAAGACTGCCCCATCCTGGACTTTGTAATTTGCTTTCCAACCCTGCAATATTCCAGCTGAGTACCTTATCGAGATCCTCTGTTTTTATGGACCCTGCTTTATTCTGAGGATATTTCCTACAGGGGGAGGAACTGCTAGGAACCATACTAATTCCCTCGGGTATATTAGGACCAGTGGCTTTCTCGCTATGTGCCATGTGAACCGCGCTGGATGTGACCCCAGCTATATATGAATTAGGTAGGTTGGACATGCGGGTGGACCCCAGAATGTGTGGAACAATTGACAGGTACGGAATACATTCCTCGCTGGCTTGGCTCGTGGTGCTTGTGGGTGGTCCCTGGTTAACAGGATCTGCCAAGGTCGAAGGGGCAACAGAGTTAGAGATGCTGAGGGCAGTAGGGTGAATGTCCTCAGCCTCACCATTGCTCGGAGCCACTTCCGAAAGGTCATCTCCTAGTCAGTCTGTCTCAGAGAGAGATGACGAAGGGCATCTGGGGCCAAGTAGAGGGATAGACTGTGTGTGGGTAGCCGGGGGAGCCCCGTATAACGTTGGCAGTTGTCTACTCCAAGCTGGCGTGGGAGGTGGATAAAAGACTTGTAACCTGCAAAGGGAGGCTTTTCCAGTTATAGGATAAGGTCTATTAGCGTTTATAAAGAGCCGTTGGACAAGGTCTGGAGAATTAAAGTTGATAACTATGCAGTCCCCTGAACCGATCTTCGCTAGGGAACCCTCCCACCCTACCCTTCTCACCATCAGTATTGAGGGTGTCATGGAAAAAGCAAACCCTGCGTTCACATGCAACCAATGAATAACCTTGTTTTTAAGTTCGGTAAAAGATTCAGTGGAGTGAGGTTTGAGTTCAGGAACATTCGATATAATGAGTACATAATGACATGATTCTGGTGGCAAATGGAGCACTTTTGGATCTGACAGGCCCCTGGACTTGTCGCTCTTCTGGTGTTCTGTAAGCCGGTGATCCCAAGTGGGGTTGCCATCTCCCGGATTAGTTACAGGGTTATTCCATGTGGCGGTTCCTTTTAAAAGGGGAACTGGAACCATATGGGGCTTATTCATTAAAATACTAGCTGTTTTGACGGAGCTGGACCAATCTTGGTTTAAAGAGGAAAAAGGGATTTTTGCTATTTGGCCAGTAGGTCTGTTGGCAGTGATGGGGTCATGGTTGGCAAGGGGATGGGATTGAATTTCTACGGATGGAGCAATTTTGGGTGGCTGGCTATTGATAAGGCTTTCCAATTTGTCCTCAATCGATTGGAGGCGGGTTAAAATTGGAAGAAAAAGTTTGGAAAGCTCATCTCTTATGAAATCCCTGGTGTACTAATTTGTATGACACTTGTTTGTGTTGTGTAAGGGGATTGATACCGTATACTTATTAAAAGGTTGGGCCATGTTAGAGGGGCTCAAAGTCCTAGATCGTTTGTTTTTAAAAGCGGGTTCCCTTCGTTTCCTTTTTCTTTTGGTATTGGAATCTGCTAAGGTGAGGGGGCCTTCGTTTGGGGGACTCTGGGCCAGCGGAATAGGTGCAGCACGGGTGGTAATTACAATTGGGGTTTCGTCCTGATCCTCCTGGGAATTTTTGGAGGGAGAAGGAAAAGGGGTAGTCAGTACAGACTGTAATTCTGGTCGCGGGGAGGGCTGTGGGGCTGAGCTAACATGAACTAGGCTGTTATTTGAAGAAGGGGGTGCAGCTAAGCGTCGCTGCACTAACTCTATTTCTTTTTCAAGTTCCCCAACAGCCTTTTGCAGAAAACCATCTAAGGTTCTGTTAGAGTGCTGTTTACCTTCCAACCCACCCCCACGTCGACGGCCCATTATTCTTTAAATCAGGGGCCTTTAGTGGGCCCCCGGCTTATAGGGGTGTGTAGGCCTTTGGGACCCAGCCACTGACACTATAGTGTGATTAATAAGCTTCTCAGACCCTGCTGTTAACAATTCCCAAAGACAAGACCACAGTAAGACGCCCAAACGTATATATATAAAGCCTGGCCCAACCACTTATCGGGCACAGACAGGCGTAGAGCGGGTAATGGATTATGGGCTCCTGCCCTTGGGGGAAGAAGAATGGTGCCGCCTCCTTCCACCCTCCAAGAAACGGAATTCAATAAGCAGTAGATCTATTATAATGCAGATTGTTGGAAATGTCCTTTCTGCAGGGTTATCCCCAAACTTATTACCTTCCTCCTCCTATTTATCAGACCATCTTTCTGTTGACTTTAGAAGTCTGGGCACTTTACCACTCATAATCTGTGCAAAAGTTAATGCTTTCTCTCCTCTAAAACTTGGTATGATTGGTTTATAGCCGTTTGGCATATTTAATTTACCTGTAAGTCTCTTATGAAATGGTATACCTTATTAATAGGGCCAGTAAATTAAATGCTACCAGTGGGCTTGTAGCGCTGATTGCGCCACCCACAGAAGTAGCCTTTCAAACCTGTCTCAGGCCTGCCACTGCACGGCCTTCGTGCACAGTTAAGGCCATATTGACTTGGCATTTCAAGCTACTTGCCACGGCCTAAAGGCACCTTTTAGTACACCTAAGTCACCCTAAAGGTAGGCCCTAGGTAGCCCTATGGGCAGGGTGCTGTGTATGTAAAAGGTAGGACAGGTTCCTTTATGTTTTGCATGACCTAGTATTGACAAAAAGCTCATTTCATTTTTCACTACTGTGAGGGCTGCTCCTTAGCATTGAAAATTCCCTTATTTCTGATCTGAAAGGAGTAGCGTGGGCATGTTTGGTATGTTTGGAATGGTAGTTACAAATTCTGTTTACTGATATAGTTGGATTTTACATTACTATTTTAGAAATGGCATGTTTAGAAAGTAGGCATTTCTCTATCCTTACAACTTTAGTGCTTTGCAGTCTGACTCCAATCTATGTGTAGGGCAGAATGGCAGTTACACTTTGTGCATACTTTCCAACCAGACATAACACAGGAGTGGCTGTGTGTGACAGGAGAGTCCTCTGTATCCATCTGCATACTGATAGCCATCCTGGGCTGGGAGAGGGAGGGCTTGTTCACACCTTACATGCCAAAAATGTAATAGGTGCACAATGGCCCTGGGTTCCATGCCTTTTATGGGTACATACTGAGATTCATGTGTTTCTCCTAATATAACTTGCTGCATAGGCACTAATGATGTGATAGATGGCGATCTTAGCCTTGACATGTTTAGGATAATGAGTACTATCTAAGAATTGCATAGTGTGCAAAGGATTTGTAATTTATGTTGTTTCAGTTTCATGACAAATCTATAATACAGAAGGCTTTACGCATGACCTCTGGGTATAAGCCTGAATGCTCTGGGCCACCTACCAGGGGGTGAGCACAGGTTATCTTTCCTGTGTAACTTACTTGCCTTTACTAGAATGATGGTTTCTGCCTGGCTTAGATGCATACCCTAGTCAACCAGATACCCAATTTCTTACCCTGATCTAAACAGATCCTTTCTTAAAGATTCTGTACTTAACAAACCTATGCACACATACATATATTTCTGAGTTGCTTTGCAAACACAGCCTTGTGTAATGATGCCCCTCCAAGCGTGGCAGTTTCTCGCATGCAGCATTCAAATCAAAGACAGAAAGAGGTCTAAACGTTATGGACTTGGCTATCATAGCCGTACTAAAAGTATGATCAAGGAAGACAAAAGGTCAGGCCCCTTTCACTTTGCATAACATAATCTGAAGTTGAACCCTTTCCATCCACTGAACGTCAATGCTTCAGAGGTTTAATCAGGATCCTCTTGCTTACAACATGTTCACTGAATTTTTTAAGGGAGCCCTTTTACATCCTCCTATTCTGAGTGTTTGGCCCACCAGCCTCCAATATAGATAGGCATCTGTTGATTTGTGGATGTAAACTGTCATATATATAAAACAGGAGCATCTAGTAGGTCATAATGCAGCGTGTTAGGAGCACACATCCACTAACATTTCAGGTGTTAACAGAGGTGCATTTCCACCTGAAAAATGCACAGAACTCATAAATACACTTTTGAAGAAGAAAGCAATTCATTTTCAAAGCAGACGAGGATTAGGGAGGGGAACGAGCGTAACGCACAGCACAGGGAGTCCGGGTGATAGCAAGTGAGGGAAGAAAAATGGCAGGGAATTGTGGGAGGAGGACATGAAAGCTGCAGGAGTTTGAGAGCAAATGTGGGAAGGAACTAAATCATAACAAGCCATGCAATGAACGACGAACCACGGAAATTATTTACTAAAAAAAAAATGAACTACGAAACTGTTTACAAATTAGAGACTATAAAACCACACTAGTTCACATAATAGTTTCGTAGATTAGTCAAACCAGTTCATAAAAAGTCAGTGTTTGTGTTTTTTGTGAGGAAGAAAGTAAGACTAAAACAACCAATGACTGGGTGGGAAGGAGGGTTGGGCGTGGGGGAAGAATGGATGAAGCAGCAAAGAGATAGGGCGTAGGGGCTGAAAATAATAATGGAAAGGTGAAAGGGGCAGGTCGGATTTGAGGGCAAGCAAAATGAGTTGGAGAGGGCACTATAATGGAATGCTACAACTAAAAAAAACAAGCATTTGCAATGCAATAGGTCTCACATTTGATTGAGTTAGCGCTATTGGTGTTGTAAATGCATAACTGGACTTTTCTTGCCCCATACCCTGCCCTGCATAGAACTAAAGGACTAGCTGGCCTACTGGAATATTATTTCAGACACGGCAGAGGGAGCAATACACAAACACACACACACACTAACACACCCACCCACACACACACACACACCACACCATACCACACTCTACGCCTACCCCCAAACCCGTCCCAACCCCTATAGGAGTGCCTTCCACACAACATGCATCCCACAGTAGAAGGAGCAGTGCATACACATGCATGTGCACTCATGTGCATATGTGTGCATCGCACATCCATAGAAGTGCATTATATAAAATGTGCGTCACACACCAGAAGGAGCAGTGCACATACACTAAAGTGCATCTCTCTGCAAGTTTTTCACTGTACACAAATCAGATGTCTCACAAACCGGCAGCAGTACTGAACATGCGCACTGAGTAAAGCTGGATTTTATGTGAAAGAGTAACAACATGTAAATACAATATTTGAACATAGGGTTTGTTTTACAATACAACTATACGTACATCACAAGGCTAAATATATTAGAGATCAACGTTTATTGTACAGTGATGCTTAGTTCTCTAGCACGGATGTTCACGTCAGTTTTCCACATTAAAAGTGGAATACATGTATTTTTATAGATATCGCTTTCACAAGGGAATATTAATTTTTTTTAAAGTCACATTCTAAGTTAAATCAGCAGCAGGTGCATTAACTCTTCCCCCTCTCTGAACCTGAACAGGATGTGGATGTGGTATTATGGCCAGAAACATTCCCCATAGTGAAGTGTGAACACCCTTCCCTGATGTAGGTGGGATCTTAGAGAGGCAGGATGAATGTGATTGTGAGCTCATGCTATGTTTCTGGTGCATATGTGGACAAGCGTCTACACTGCAGAAACAAAGGAAAGGTGCAAGGCTGTTGCACTTCATGTTTAAGCATGGCAGCCACGCACAGTATTTTTTTTTGTGCAATGTACAAGCTTGTTTGGATATGCACTGGAAACATAGTGAGATGTCAAACCTGTTAGCATTTCATAATTACGGCACGCACTTCACAGCTGCTCAAAGATGAAGCGCAATGACTATGAAGCGTGCTCTGATGCTGACAGGCTTACCGGTTCTACAGCGCTCACTGTGCAACAACAAAGGAAAGGCATGCAGCCGCCAAGTAAACAAAAGAAAGGTGCACCGCTGCCATGTTTCACGTCCGTTGCGCTTCATGTTTAAGCACTGAGTCTGCCCACCTTTCTTTTTTTTCTGCAATGTACAAGCTTGCTTAAATATGCACCGGCAACATAGAGTGAGATGTAGAACTAGTTAGTATTTAATCATGGTGGCACCCACCTTCACAGTCACTTAAACATGAAGCTCGATGGCCATGAAGCGTGTGCTGTGATGATGAAACGCTTACCAGCTCTACAGTGCATGCTGTGGAAAAACAAAAGGAAAGCATGCAGCCACCATGCCTAAATATGAAGCGCAGCAGCCATGAAGTTGGGGGAGCGCACAGGAAAGACAGGCAGGAATAGTGCAGTTATGTTACAAACGAAAGAGGAGGAGGTGGGAGGAATAAATGCTGCAATAAAATTCAAGCAGCTCAGCTGGAAGTGTCCACACTGTAACTACAGCAAGAAAGAAAAAGCAGTAGTCCCTGAAACCAAAAGATAAATAACCATGGTGTAATTATGCAGTAATTAGTCCCTGCTCCAAAAGAGAAAAAGGCGGGACAAAGAGGCATGACTGACTGGTATCAAGCAAGGATTTTTAAATGACACTGAAACTAACAAATTAAATAGCTGGAAACCCACAGAAGTATAAGTATTGAAGTATACAAGAGGTTGTACGCTTATGCTCGACATAAAAAGCAAACGTCTGAAGTGATATTTCAGCTGGCTTAAACAAAAATGAATTGCATCTGAATTGGGTTGGGAGCAGCAGACAGGCACCGATTAAAGTGAATCAATCTGTGCTTGACTCTCTTGTGTTTCCCTGAGCCCACGTGGACCACAAGAACCAATGTGCATTGCGTCTGGAGGTGCTGTGGATTGCAGGGGACAGGGCTCAGTAGCACATATAGCACTTGTCAGCTGCCACAATGCAGAACATTTCTGTGTTTGCCTGGGCCCCCTGGACCACAAGGATAACTGTGTATTGTGTCTGAAGGTGCTTTAGATTTGAGGGGGTGGGGCCCGGTAGTGTATATAGCACTTGTCAGCTGCACACAGCATGGGACACACCAGGGTGGGATCCGGGCTAACAGCATGTCCGTCTGTTTCCATGTCCGGCCAAACATGGCTGGGCCACCCCTCTGAGGTGGTCATTTACGAGTTTTTACTTCTGATGGAGATAATCTGATGAGTGTTGTTATACTGTGGGCAAATGGGAGGTGGTGTTTTCCTCCCATGTCAAAGCCAAGTAGTTTTGTCCCTGTCTGAGGATTCTGTGCAAGCCAAGAGGAACTTCCACAACAGGATGAGAGCAGTCTCCGAGGTCAGCTGCCTCAAGCTCAACTTGGACAAGACAGAGATCCTCGTGATTAGCTCCACCCCTTCTGCATGGAATGACTCCTTGTGGCACACCCCACCACACTGGGTAATGCCCCCGCCCCCATGGACCATGTGCGCAACCTGGGCATCCTCCTGGATTCCACTCTATCGATGACCCGCCAAGTTAATGCCGTCTCCTCATCAAGCTTCCACACCCTCCGTCTACTGCGGAAGATCTTCAAACAAGAGGAAGACAGTCACCCACACACTCATCACCAGCAAACTGGACTACTACAACACACTATGGGGGTCATTCTGACCGCGGCGGACGGCGGTCGCCGCCCGCCACGCGGTTCCCGCCGAAAGACCGCTCCGCGGTCAAAAGACCGCGGCGGTCATTCTGGCTTTCCCACTGGGCTGGCGGGCGACCGCCGAAAGTCCGCCCGCCAGCCCAGCGTGAAACACCCTTCCCACGAGGACGCCGGCTCAGAATTGAGCCGCGGTGTGGGAAGGTGCGACGGGTGCAGTTGCACCCGTCGCGAATTTCAGTGTCTGCTAGGCAGACACTGAAATTCTTTTTGGGGCCCTCTTACGGGGGCCCCTGCAGTGCCCATGCCATTGGCATGGGCACTGCAGGGGCCCCCAGGGGCCCCGCGGCACCCCCTACCGCCATCCTGTTCCCGGCGGGAGAACCGCCAGGAACTGGATGGCGGTAGGGGGTGTCAGAATCCCCATGGCGGCGGAGCGCGCTCCGCCGCCATGGAGGATTCTCAAGGGCAGCGGAAAGTCGGCGGGACACCGCCGACTTTCCGTTTCTGGCCACGGCTGAACTGCCGCGGTCAGAATGCCCAGCGGTGCACCGCCAGCCTGTTGGCGGTGCTACCGCCGACCACCGGCATGGCGGTAATTACCACCAGGGTCAGAATGACCCCCTATATGCCGGCATTACCAAGAAATTCCAATCAAGACTACAATGAGTCCAGAATGCAGCAGCTAGACTCATCCTGGACATCTCCGGACACAGGCAAAGTTCCTCCCACTTCAGAGACCTACAATGACTCTCAGTCAACAAGAGCATCACATACAAACTCCTGATCCACACCTTCAAGGCACTACACAGCATAGGACCATCATACCTCAACCACTGCCTCACCTTCTACGTACCCAACAGATGTATCTGTTCCTCCCAGCTTACCCTTGCAGCCGTCCCCAAGTCCTGGAAAAGTCCAGCAGGAGGAAGATCCTTTTCCTACCTGGCAGCCCCGACATGGAACAAACTTCCCCTCAAGCTCAAGCAGACCTCATCACTGAAGCAGTTCAGGAAGGACCTCAAGACCTGGCTCTTCGACTAAACAGCACGCCTTCAGTCAGCACCTAGAGACCCTATGGGTGATTAGCCATGCTCTACAAGTCCTTATTGATTGATTGATAAGTTCTCTCTGTATGTCCCTTACCTCAACAGTGCATCAATAAAGGACTTCTAAATTGTTTAGTCCCAATGACTGATTTGTGCTAAAACAACATAGTACTTATTTCCATGGCTGCCTGGCTTATGTTGACTGTGATGTTGCATTGACAGAATATTAGACTGACCATTATCTTAGAGCTGTAGTTAGTCAGTTTGTGAGATATTTTCTCTTTCCACATAGTTCTACAAGTTAGTAACCAATGTCTCACACAACATGACAGAAACCATAACCGTAGTTCCCTTTTACACTCGGTAAACCCCATAATGAGATTTGTCTCTTCTGGTCTACCTTGCTAGGGATAGTGTGCGCCAGCCTTTCTCTATTGTTCTCTATTGTTATTATTCTTTTGTAGCGCAAATACAGATTTTTCCAGCTGCCAACATGGTTCAGTATTCAAAATATGGCAACTGAGTTGGTGAGACTGGAAACCTGAGTCACACAGACAGACATGCCTTGCCCATCTCTGTACTTGACTAGAGAAAACAGTGGTTCAAGATTGTAAAATCTCATTGTCTTCAGAGATTGTAGAATTACTTACCTCTGTTAACCACTAGTTAAATGTGTGTCTTTCAATGCTTCAGTATGATGCAAGCAATCATCAACACATATGCATTTCCTTTGAATTTCAAGGAACTGTCCAAAAGGGAGCTTGTTATCTCTGGGATTTCAGGTGGCAGCCTGAAAAATGTAGCAAGATGCTACTATCGTCCAGATTCAACCACATAAAAACTCTTCAAGAAGTCCATTGTCTCCATTCTAGATTAACAACATGTAATCAATAAATCTAGATCATACACTGACCTACTCCCAGTACAAACTCATGTTAAAAATATGTTTATCTTCAAATGAGCCCAAGCATACATTTGCTACACTAGTGTCAAATCGTTGTTTGGAGGCTACAGTGCAAGCAGGTGCTACTTACCCTCAACCATGGGGGTTGAGTATTTTGCCTTTGATGTCCTGGAGTACAAATTACTATGAAACTGCAAACTAGGCAACGTACTGCCGTTGCTGCACTTAAGTATCAGTAGTACAAATGATGAGCAGTCAGTGGATTCTCAGGAAAGCAGTGTGGGGTGCTCAGGCCCATTATTAGAATGTCTGATCCAGTGCTTCTCTGTTCAAGACTACAATAGAATGTAATACTGTTCATTGATATTATCAGAAAAGTAATTTGGCATCACTAGAAGCTATCTGGGTTTGTTCTGCACCTTTCCTGGTCCCAACCTCTTCTGTTGTTCCATCCATCTCGGTGGTCTGTCTCCAGAGACTTTATAGGGCATGACCAATGTGAGCAATTGCTCAGGGCTCATGCCTTTCAAGGAGTCCCTAGGAAAGTAAACTTTATTTCTATCTCTGTCTCACATCCATTTTTCCATCTCAGTCTTCAACACATTATTAAATATATTATATGTCTTCATGGGTTTTAAATAGGTAATAAAATGCAGAGTTGTTCCGAACAAGGGCCCCTAAAGTAGGCTTGGGTGATGGCCCCCAAAACCCTGAAGATGACTCTGCTCTTATTCTCTATGGCGTCAACAGTAGTAGCATGAATATAACTCAGGTGCAGATAGAATTGCCTCCAAATGTAGTGTTTGTGCAGTCCGAGCAAATCTTGTACTACTTGCTGGTGGAACTAGTCCTTGCAAGTTGCCTCGGATGCCTGAGCCCTTGGGCATGCACACATTCTGGGAGAGCTGCCTGTCAGCTTTTTGTGTCTCCTCCTTCCACCACCTCACCCTATGTATGGCAATGCACACAATCCTGATCCGTTCAGTGCGCAGTACCCAAAGCGGCAGTAACGACATGGCATGATCAAGTTTGGACTGTCAGTGAGTTTCCTAGACCTCTGGGTCTTGGCGATGGGCTAGGCCAGCGTTGGCACATCCGCAACCGCGTCCCAGTTATGCTAGGTGACACTATGGCAGATGCCGTCCACTCAGGCTGGTCACGATTTCTTTAGCTGCAGTCCTGTAGATGCTGAGTACAACTTGAGTTGTGGAAGCTCTCACACAGGCTGGTCACACCTTGGTAGTTGTCACCAGGCACAGGCTAGTCACCTCTTGGGCAGTTGTGGCCATGACAGACCAATCTTAGTTGGATGTTGCACCACACACAGGCTGGTTTATTTTAGGGTGAGAAATGTGAGGTTATGAGTATAGAGTGGAAGATCTCATTTCTATAGGAAATTTTCTCTATTTAAAAACACATTCCTCACTGCCCTCCTACATCCCTGTTCTGTGGAATGGCCTATTTTTAACATCTGAACAGGTCCCAAGTTAGTATTCAGCACACTGGTGCCAACGTTTGTTTACACTCTGTGTGTGAGGCCACAGAAAGGGACAAATAAGAAACTGCATGCAGGAATGGGGTGGCGCTTATATGCAGTCCCACTCTGCCTCTTCCAGGGTGATATGTAGTCAGTGTGGAGCCATACCGCTTCACCTCCTGGTGTGCAGGAGCACTCCTAAAAATAAGTTTCCAGATCCACTCTGTCGCCTGGAGGGTATTGTAAGGTGAGGAATCTGTGGTTTGAGTATCCACCAGAAAGAGCATTACTGAAAGTATATAAATTGATAATATAATCTCTCTAATTCCTAATGCATGCCATCTGCTGCTCTGAACTCTCGGGTATAGTAATGCAGAGGCCCTGGGGGTAGCTGAAAATACATTTTTGAGGGCTGCACTGAAACTCCCCCAAAGTACACCCCTGGCCTTTTTTGGGTATCCAGCCCATTACAGCCATAGACAGACTGAAAGATATCTTGTATTGAATAAGACTATGTCTGAGTCCCAAGCTGGAACCATATAGGAATGGGCTGAAGGATATTCTTAGCCAAGGAGTGTTGTTGTATTGGCATGGCTGAAGTATGTTAAAAAAGACCCTCTACTCTTTGGGATTGCCTGACCTCTGGCAACTCCCCGAGTCCATTAACTCTTTTTTATAATAAAAGGGCAAAAATGGGCTTTTGGGATCACGAATGGTCAACATTACTCCAATCAACAAACCATGATAGAGTGGCCTAGTACTTTTTAACTCAAAAGTGTGAGCCAAAATTTGGAACATTCCTTGATGAGATCAACCCACCGTTAACCAGATGACTGGAACCCTACCACTTGCATGTTTCACTAGCAAATGGAGGTGTTGTCCTGAAGGCAGTGTACTCTGCCCAGCTTTCAGGGAAACTGATGAAACAGATAGCCATTTGTTTTTTTCTTTTGCCCATATATGAGAGACAACGAAGATGCTGGATTGTGCCCTTGTGTAGATACCTGGGAATACGTCAATATAAATTGGCCTTGAGAATCTTCAGGTCAAATACTGGGTAATGTATTGTTTTCTCTGTTGCCAAATTGTTTGGATCTGCCTGGCTTTTCCGGACCAAGAAAATACAACAAGTAGTAGCCGCTACCATTGAGCCTAAAACCTAGCCAGTTATTTGAATAAAAGTAACTGACAGCTCTGTTATGCTGAGTAGCCTGTGTAACAGTATAATTTAATATTGTACTTTTGCATTCTTCCTAACTTATTATTAAGGCAGAACTGCTATTGTCACAAATTTCACTGAACTTAGCTGTTTTTAAGGACACTAATGTTTAAGTATAACACATCTTTTTTACTCCTATGAAATTACCATTCTAGATATGTCTGTATCTCCTTTTAATTTTCTTTTTAAAACTGTATATGTAGTTCCAAATTTCAAATATGGTTTGGGACAAAAAATATTTAATATAAGGTTTTTCAAGATTGTTGCCGTGAATTTATAAATACGTGATATAATGTTCTTATATTCATTTGCTGCTTTCAATTGCAATTGTAACAAGGATTGGCAATAGATTTAGATATCTTGCCAAGGATCTTCGCTACAACTGTTTTTGAAATGCGACAGCCTTGGGTCCTAAATTGTCCAAGAGAATGGTGAAAGTGGATTTGGGTTTTAAACTGGACTTATTTTCATTATCCCTATCCGTTCATTTCTTTATGAGACTTTCTGAACAAAACTGTGTATATTTCGCTAAAGTTCAAATTAGGTCAACCTACAGGATGGGACAAATGATATCCTTTGCATAAACATTCCATCTACAGTTAAGCATTTCAGATAAATTGAAAACACAAATCATTCTTATGTCCTCTGCTGTTTCAAATATCTGGATCTTATAAAATAAGAAAAAATATATAGGTGGTCATTACAACCCTGGCGGACGGTGTTAAAGCTGCGGAAATACCGCAAACAGGCCGGCGGACAAAAAAAGGGAATTACGACCCTGGCGGTAACCGCCAACAAAGACAGCCACTTTAACACTTCGCCCGCCACAGCGGTACAGACAAGCAGCGTGGCGGTCACCGCCAACAGACAGGCGGAAGACAATGTACCGCCCACAGTATTATAACCTACCAATCCGCCACCTTTTCCGGGGCGGATTCTCCGTGGATAAAAACACGGTGGTAACAGCTTTTGCTATGGGAAAACGCTCACCTGAACACATCCCATGAGGAACGACGACTCCATGGAGCCGGAACTCCAAATCCTACCTGCCCTTGTCTTTCTGCTCCTGTACGAACAACAGCGACATAGGCGCAGAACATACAGGTGAGTACTGCATCTACGACACGGGGGAGGGGGGAGGCAAATGTTAGGGGGACACCCACTAAACACCCCCACCCCCACCCTCGCATATCACAACATACACACCAATGCAGTCAAAAATATCACATGAACAACCCACAATTCCCCCGGAAGAATGCAAAGACAAAGCGAATTTCGGTCAAACATTGTAATGTGCCAATATACATGTCATATAAAAATATACAGAATAATATATCGAAATCTGTCATAATTATATATACAATACAAGAAGTAGTGCAGATATGTACACAACAATGTCCGTGCACCAACAGTCCAAAAATGCATGGGCAAGGCCCACAATAGATACCTGACCAAAATGCAAGAGAACACTGCTGGGGCATCAGATTGAAACACTACAGGCACCTCAGGGGGAAGGGAAGGGGGGGCACCTCAGCCGGATGAATGCAAAGCCAGATCCACGACGGGGCTCCATGCCCATTGATGTATCCTGGGGAGTGCAAAGCCACAGTCTCACAAGTCTTTGCAGTGGGTGGTTTGCCCACTGTTACATCCTGGGGAGTGCAAAGCCACAGTCTCTCAAGTCTTTACAGTGGGTGGTTTGCTCACTGTTACATCCTGGGGAGTGCAAAGCCACAGTCTCTCAAGTCTTTACAGTGGGTGGTTTGCCCACTGGACCATCCTGGGGAGTGCAAAGCCACAGTCTCTCAAGTCTTTACAGTGGGTGGTTTGCCCACTGTTACATCCTAGGGAGTGCAAAGCCACAGTCTCTCAAGTCTTTACAGTGGGTGGTTTGCCCACTGGACCATCCTGGCGAGTGCAAAGCCACAGTCTCAAAAGTCTTTACAGTGGGTGGTTTGCCCACTGGACCATCCTGGAGAGTGCAAAGGCACAGTCTCAATAGTCATTACAGTGGGTGGTTTGCCCACTGGACCATCCTGGGGAGTGCAAAGCCACAGTCTCAAAAGTCATTACAGTGGGTGGTTTGCCCACTGGACCATCCTGGGGAGTGCAAAGCCACAGTCTCACAAGTCTTTACAGTGGGTGTTTTGCCCACTGGACCATCCTGGGGAGTGCAAAGCCACATTATCGCAAGTAGATGCAGTTCTCAACTGGTACTGGGTGGGACTGGTGCCCAGACTAGATGAGTCTCCCCGGGAAAGTTCATGTCCTGTCACTGTCCCAGCTGCACATGGGATAAGGATGCCTGATGTGGCGGCCTATTCATACCCACACGGTGTTTGCCCTGTTCAGCGGTCTTCACCATGGCAGTCTTTACCCTATTCAGCGGTGCTTAGCCATGGCAGTCTTTGCCCTGTTCAGCGGTCTTCACCATGGCGGTCTTTGCCCTCTTCAGCGGTCTTCACCATGGTGGTCTTGACATTGTTCAGCGGTGCTTTGACATGGCAGTCTTTGCCCTGTTCAGCGGTGCTTAGCCATGGCAGTCTTTGCCCTGTTCAGCGGTCTTCACCATGGCGGTCTTTGCCCTGTTCAGCGGTGCTTAGCCATGGCAGTCTTTGCCCTGTTCAGCGGTCTTCACCGTGGCGGTCTTTGCCCTGTTCATCGGTGCTTAGCCATGGCAGTCTTTGCCCTGTTCAGCGGTCTTCTCCATGGCGGTCGTGGCCTTGTTCAGCGGTGCTTTGACATGGCAGTCTTTGCCCTGTTCAGCGGTCTTCACCATGGCGGTCTTTGCCCTGTTCAGCGGTCTTCACCATGGCGGTCTTTGCCCTGTTCAGCGGTGCTTAGCCATGACAGTCTTTGCCCTGTTCAGCACTCTTCACCATGGCGGTCTTTGCCCTGTTCAGCAGTGCTTAGCCATGGCAGTCTTTGCCCTGTTCAGCGGTGTTCACCATGGCGGTCTTGGCCTTGTTCAGCAGTGCTTTGACATGGCAGTCTTTTCCCTGTTCAGCGGTGCTTAGCCATGGCAGTCTTTGCCCTGTTCAGCGGTCTTCACCAATGGCGGTCTTGGCCTTGTTCAGCGGTGCTTTGACATGGCGGTCTATGGACTGTTCAGCGGTGCTCTGACATGACGGTTCGGATACTGACATTGGTGTGTGGCATGATGAACTCCACACTGGACATTGGTGTGTGGCATGACGAACTCCACACTGGACATTGGTGTGTGGCATGACGTTCCATCATCGCCCAGCGGGCTGTGGGATCCTGGTCCCTCCTGGGCACTGACTCCGGTGGTGGTCTCCTGACCAGTAACGATACTTGGGCGTTCCTGGGCACTGACTCTGGTGGTGGTCTCCTGACCAGTAATGATACTTGGGCCCTCCTGGGCACTGACTCCGGCGGTGGGCTCCTGACCAGTAACGATACTTGGGCCCTCCTGGGCACTGACTCCGGCGGTGGGCTCCTGACCAGTAACGATACTTGGGCCCTCCTGGGCACTGACTCCGGCGGTGGTCTCCTGACCAGTAACGATACTTGGGCCCTCCTAGGCACTGACTCCGGCGGTGGTCTCCTGACCAGTAACGATACTTGGGCCCTCCTGGGCAATGACTCCGGCGGTGGTATCCTGACCAGTAACGACGGTGCTGGCGGTTGAGTCTGGACCGCCGGAAATGATGGAGCACTTCTCCGCCGTGACACTCACAACAGGCTGGGCAGACTTCCTCGGGACCTTCCCCACCTTCTTTGGAGTTACAGCTGACTCACCAATCACCTTCGATCCCATTTCAGTTGTTGTCCCACCAGGAGTCTTGACACAGTCCCGTCGTCCACTCTCCAATTTCAGAGCCTTTACAGGGGGTGGGCTGCCAGGGCATTGGCTCCGGGTCCTACTGCCTGCCCTGGTGGACGGTGCACTCCAAAAACCTGGAACACGCACCACTGGCACTGGAGGCTTTTTGGCTGAGGTGCTGCGACGGGACTGATGAACTGGAGGGAGGGGGTGGGGGCAAACAGGTCAATTTGACAGAGGGACAGTTTCTGACGGACACTGGGATGGGTAGTTGGAGGGGGTCTGGGAGTGGAGGTAGAGGAGGTGGTTGTAGGAGGTGTCACTTTAGCTGTTTTGGGTGCAGGTGCAGGTACTGGAGGCTGTCGTGAGGTGGATGGATGTTGGGTGAGTGATTGCCGGCGTTTGGGTATTTTGGGAGGGGGCATCACAGACACACTGGGAGAGGACACAGGGGACGTGTAAATGGGAGTGGAGGTGGTGAGTGCAGGTGAGCGGCTTGTGGTGCTGGGTGTCCTGGTGAGAATCCTAGTGCCTGTAGAAGTGGTGCATGCAGGTGTGTGTGTAGACGAGACTGGGAGGGAGGAGGGAGAAGAGGAGGAGGGGGACACAGTGGAGACAGTGGATGTTGCTGTGTCTGTATGGGTGTGATGCTTGTGTGGTGCCTATGTTTGCTTGAGCTACTTTTGGGTGTTGACTTGTGTGCATGCTGGTCTGTAGGTGTGCTTGGGATGGGCTGGGGTACAGGGGATTGAGTCTGGGTGGAGGAAGTTGGAGGGGGGAGGCTGGACACAGGGACAATGGCTGCCATCAGTGCTGAGGCCAGAGATTGCAGGGTTCGCTGACCAGAATGAATGCCTTCCAGGAATGCATTACCGTGTTTCAACTCTCATTCTACACCCTGGATGGCATTCACAATGGTAGACTGCCCAACAGTGAGTGACCTGAGGAGGTCAATGGCCTCCTCACTGAGGGCAGCAGGGGTGACTGGGGCAGGGCCTGAGGTGCCTGGGGCGAAGGTGATGCCCACCCTCCTGGGTGAGCGGGCACGGGACACACGCTGAGGGGCTGCTGGGAGGGCGGTGCTGGTAGGGGAGGTGGCGGCTGTACCTGTAGAAGTGGGGCGCACAGATGGTGCTGCCACCACAGGGGAGCTCACATCGGCGGACGAGTCTGTGTCGCTGGTTGGTGATCCTGTGGCCGACGTGAAGCTCCCCTCGCCCTCCGTCCCACTGGTGCATTCAGAGTCTGTGGTGTGGCCCTCCATGGCCATGTGGGATGCAGCTCCCTCGTGCTCCGGTGCCACTGTACCTCCGCCTGATGATGCTGATGTACAAAAGGACAGGGAGAGCAGGAAAAGGGGGGAGACAGAAGAAAGAGAGTTTTAGTGCATGGCATACCGCTACCATTGGCAGACAAGACAGACGCAGCAGCCCCATGCATTACGCCGTGCTCCTGCCCTCCGCACATGCAATTTCTGGGATATGGTCTACATGGAAATGGTAGAAATCAGCGCACATGGATGTCAAAGGGGCAACTATACATCAACTTGCCTCTGTTCTGATCTGGGGTAGAGTCCCACATGGCCTACATTACGGAGGGGCCTTGCCTACCTAACTCGCCCTGGCCTAGGGACACCCACAGCCCACCTCCCCCACCCAGACACGTCCACTGCACGCAAAGTCCACAGAATGAGGTTGTACTCACCCCCTTGTGTCTGCTGTGATGCCCTCAAGCGCCCATCCAACTCCGGGTAGGCCACCGCCAGGATCCGGAACATCAGGGGGGTCATGGTGCGACGGGCACCCCGCCCACGTTGGGAGGCCATCCCCAGCTGAGCCTCCGCCGTCTTCTTGCTGCAGCGGCAAATGTCCACTCATCTCTTACGGCAGTGGGTGCCCCGTCTCTGGTGGGCCCCCAGGGTCCGGACTTCCTTGGCGATGGCACGCCAAATGTCCCTCTTCTGGTGGGCGCTGACCTACATGACATGCACAAGGAAAGAGGAACAGTCATTACCTACTACACCGTCAATGTGAGTGGCCCCCTCCCAACTCTGTCCATGTGGCCCATTCATCCCCATGCATAACTGTTCTATGTACTCTGCCCCCTTCCCTCTTCCACCCAGCCCTCTCCACCCAGGCCTAGCCCATACAACGTGCTCCCTCAGTACTAACCTGTTGGTCTGAAGGACCGTAGAGTAGCGTGTACTGGGGAGGACCCCATCCACAAGTTTCTCCAACTCCTGTGCAGTGAAGGCAGGGGCCCTTTCCCCAGACGCAGCTGCCATCGTCACTTCCAGACCAAGGTCACAGCAGCACTAGCAGTGTAAGTCCTCTCCTGTCGAAGGTCAGGTATCTAGTGATTCAACAGATAGAAAATGGTGGTGACGTCCGCGGCGTTGACGTCCGCGGCGGGGCGCATCATCACCGTCAGCGCACCTGTTCATTGGCTCCTGGGACCCATAGTTAGCTCCTGGGACACCAATGTTAACCAATGCAGCATTGCGCCGCGCTCTACGACCGCCTACCGCGACGGTGTGCAATGCCAGCGCAGTTACCCCACAATTCCATTGTCCCAGTTTAGAGGTCAGGCAGCCGCCATTTCAGGGGCCCACATGGCTTCATTTACTACTGCGTCACACATACTGAGGCCTACACTCAAAACATTTCCCGGATGGGTTAATTGTCTGTTGTAGTCTTGTGTGTGACTGTGGGTACATACCTGGAGTAATGCTGACAGTTTCTTCGCTGTTGTCCTTCTTAGGCACCGACAGTTGGGACATATTGGAAGATGGCGGAATCCGCCGGCGTACCGACCGCTGGTGGACCTGTTGACAATGGAAGAGAGACATTTGATCGTGACCTACCGGTTCGACCGTGCCACAATCCAGGAACTATGTACCCAGTTGGAGCCAGACCTGATGTCACCAATCCGCCATCCGACTGGAATCCCCCCTGACGTGCAGGTGCTGTCAGTGCTCCATTTCCTTGCAAGTGGCTCTTTTCAGACAACAGTGGCCATGGCATCAGGGATGTCCCAGCCTATGTTTTCCAACGTGTTGTTCAGAGTGTTGTCTGCCCTGCTGAAACACGTAAGGAGATACATCATTTTCCCTCAGGTGGAGGATTTGCCTACAGTGAAAGGTGACTTCTATGCCCTTGGATATATCCCCAATGTCATAGGTGCCATTGATGGGACCCATGTAGCTCTGGTCCCCCCCGCAGGAGTGAACAGGTGTACAGGAACCGGAAGAGTTATCATTCCATGAATGTCCAGATGGTCTGTTTGGCAGACCAGTACATCTCACAGGTAAATGCTATGTTTCCTGGCTCAGTGCATGACGCCCACATCCTGCGGAATAGCAGCATCCCTGATATGATGGGTCAACTCCAGAGGCACCGTGTATGGCTATTGGGGGACTCTGGTTACCCCAACCTGTCCTGGCTATTGACCCCAGTGAGGAATCCCAGGACTAGGGCAGAGGAACGGTACAATGAGGCCCATGGGCAGACTAGGAGGGTGATCGAACGCACCTTCGGCCTCCTTAAGGCCAGGTTCAGGTGCCTCCATATGACAGGTGGGTCACTATTCTACTCACCGAAGAAGGTGTGCGACATCATCATCGCCTGCTCCATGCTCCATAACTTGGCATTGCGACGCCAGGTGCCTTTTCTGCAGGAGGATGATCCAGATGACGGTGTTGTAGCAGCTGTGGAGCCTGTGGAGCCTGTGGACAGTAATGAGGATGAAGCTGATGAAGAAGAAAACGACAACAGGGAGTCAGTCATACAGCAATATTTTCAGTGAGACACAGGTGAGTACATTTTCATGTTTAACATAATATTAACTTACACACGTCTACCTCTATCCTAGTTGGATGTTGCACCACACACAGGCTGGTTTATTTTAGGGTGAGAAATGTGAGGTTATGAGTATAGAGTGGAAGATCTCATTTCTATAGGACATTTTCTCTATTTAAAAACACATTCCTCACTGCCCTCCTACATCCCTGTTCTGTGGAATGGCCTATTTTTAACATCTGAACAGGTCCCAAGTTAGTATTCAGCACACTGGTGCCAACGTTTGTTTACACTCTGTGTGTGAGGCCACAGAAAGGGACAAATAAGAAACTGCATGCAGGAATGGGGTGGTGCTTATATGCGGTCCCACTCTGCCTCTTCCAGGGTGATATATAGTCAGTGTGGAGCCACACCGCTTCACCTCCTGGTGTGCAGGAGCACTCCTAAAAATAAGTTTCCAGATCCACTCTGTCGCCTGGAGGGTATTGTAAGGTGAGGAATCTGTGGTTTGAGTATCCACCAGAAAGAGCATTACTGAAGGTATATAAATTGATAATATAATCTCTCTAATTCCTAATGCATGCCATCTGCTGCTCTGAACTCTCGGGGTATAGTAATGCAGAGGCCCTGGGGGTAGCTGAAAATACATTTTTGAGGGCTGCACTGAAACTCCCCCAAAGTACACCCCTGGCCTTTTTTGGGTATCCAGCCCATTACAGCCATAGTCAGACTGAAAGATATCTTGTATTGAATAAGACTATGTCTGAGTCCCAAGCTGGAACCATATAGGAATGGGCTGAAGGATATTCTTAGCCAAGGAGTGTTGTTGTATTGGCATGGCTGAAGTATGTTAAAAAAGACCCTCTACTCTTTGGGATTGCCTGACCTCTGGCAACTCCCCGAGTCCATTAACTCTTTTTTATAATAAAAGGGCAAAAATTGGCTTTTGGGATCACGAATGGTCAACATTACTCCAATCAACAAACCATGATAGAGTGGCCTAGTACTTTTTAACTCAAAAGTGTGAGCCAAAATTTGGAACATTCCTTGATGAGATCAACCCACCGTTAACCAGATGACTGGAACCCTACCACTTGCATGTTTCACTAGCAAATGGAGGTGTTGTCCTGAGGGCAGTGAACTCTGCCCAGCTTTCAGGGAAACTGATGAAACAGATAGCCATTTGTTTTTTTCTTTTGCCCATATATGAGAGACAACGAAGATGCTGGATTGTGCCCTTGTGTAGATACCTGGGAATACGTCAATATAAATTGGCCTTGAGAGTCTTCAGGTCAAATACTGGGTAATGTATTGTTTTCTCTGTTGCCAAATTGTTTGGATCTGCCTGGCCTTTCCGGACCAAGAAAATACAACAAGTAGTAGCCGCTACCATTGAGCCTAAAACCTAGCCAGTTATTTGAATAAAAGTAACTGACAGCTCTGTTATGCTGAGTAGCCTGTGTAACAGTATAATTTAATATTGTACTTTTGCATTCTTCCTAACTTATTATTAAGGCAGAACTGCTATTGTCACAAATTTCACTGAACTTAGCTGTTTTTAAGGACACTAATGTTTAAGTATAACACATCTTTTTTACTCCTATGAAATTACCATTCTAGATATGTCTGTATCTCCTTTTAATTTTCTTTTTAAAACTTTATATGTAGTTCCAAATTTCAAATATGGTTTGGGACAAAAAATATTTAATATAAGGTTTTTCAAGATTGTTGCCGTGAATTTATAAATACGTGATATAATGTTCTTATATTCATTTGCTGCTTTCAATTGCAATTGTAACAAGGATTGGCAATAGATTTAGATATCTTGCCAAGGATCTTCGCTACAACTGTTTTTGAAATGCGACAGCCTTGTGTCCTAAATTGTCCAAGAGAATGGTGAAAGTGGATTTGGGTTTTAAACTGGACTTATTTTCATTATCCCTATCCGTTCATTTCTTTATGAGACTTTCTGAACGAAACTGTGTATATTTCGCTAAAGTTCAAATTAGGTCAACCTACAGGATGGGACAAATGATATCCTTTGCATAAACATTCCATCTACAGTTAAGCATTTCAGATAAATTGAAAATACAAATCATTCTTATGTCCTCTGCTGTTTCAAATATCTGGATCTTATAAAATAAGAAAAAATATATAGGTGGTCATTACAACCCTGGCGGACGGTGTTAAAGCTGCGGAAATAAGGCAAACAGGCCGGCGGACAAAAAAAGGGAATTACGACCCTGGCGGTAACCGCCAACAAAGACAGCCACTTTAACACTTCGCCCGCCACAGCGGTACAGACAAGCAGCGTGGCGGTCACCGCCAACAGACAGGCGGAAGACAATGTACCGCCCACAGTATTATAACCTACCAATCCGCCACCTTTTCCGGGGCGGATTCTCCGTGGATAAAAACACGGTGGTAACAGCTTTTGCTATGGGAAAACGCTCACCTGAACACATCCCATGAGGAACGACGACTCCATGGAGCCGGAACTCCAAATCCTACCTGCCCTTGTCTTTCTGCTCCTGTACGAACAACAGCGACGTAGGCGCAGAACATACAGGTGAGTACTGCATCTACGACACGGGGGAGGGGGGAGGCAAATGTTAGGGGGACACCCACTAAACACCCCCACCCCCACCCTCGCATATCACAACATACACACCAATGCAGTCAAAAATATCACATGAACAACCCACAATTCCCCCGGAAGAATGCAAAGACAAAGCGAATTTCGGTCAAACATTGTAATGTGCCAATATACATGTCATATAAAAATATACAGAATAATATATCGAAATCTGTCATAATTATATATACAATACAAGAAGTAGTGCAGATATGTACACAGCAATGTCCGTGCACCAACAGTCCAAAAATGCATGGGCAAGGCCCACAATAGATACCTGACCAAAATGCAAGAGAACACTGCCGGGGCATCAGATTGAAACACTACAGGCACCTCAGGGGGAAGGGAAGGGGGGGCACCTCAGCCGGATGAATGCAAAGCCAGATCCACGACGGGGCTCCATGCCCATTGATGTATCCTGGGGAGTGCAAAGCCACAGTCTCACAAGTCTTTGCAGTGGGTGGTTTGCCCACTGTTACATCCTGGGGAGTGCAAAGCCACAGTCTCTCAAGTCTTTACAGTGGGTGGTTTGCTCACTGTTACATCCTGGGGAGTGCAAAGCCACAGTCTCTCAAGTCTTTACAGTGGGTGGTTTGCCCACTGGACCATCCTGGGGAGTGCAAAGCCACAGTCTCTCAAGTCTTTACAGTGGGTGGTTTGCCCACTGTTACATCCTAGGGAGTGCAAAGCCACAGTCTCTCAAGTCTTTACAGTGGGTGGTTTGCCCACTGGACCATCCTGGGGAGTGCAAAGCCACAGTCTCAAAAGTCTTTACAGTGGGTGGTTTGCCCACTGGACCATCCTGGGGAGTGCAAAGCCACAGTCTCAATAGTCATTACAGTGGGTGGTTTGCCCACTGGACCATCCTGGGGAGTGCAAAGCCACAGTCTCAAAAGTCATTACAGTGGGTGGTTTGCCCACTGGACCATCCTGGGGAGTGCAAAGCCACAGTCTCACAAGTCTTTACAGTGGGTGGTTTGCCCACTGGACCATCCTGGGGAGTGCAAAGCCACATTATCGCAAGTAGATGCAGTTCTCAACTGGTACTGGGTGGGACTGGTGCCCAGACTAGATGAGTCTCCCCGGGAAAGTTCATGTCCTGTCACTGTCCCAGCTGCACATGGGATAAGGATGCCTGATGTGGCGGCCTATTCATACCCACACGGTGTTTGCCCTGTTCAGCGGTCTTCACCATGGCGGTCTTTACCCTATTCAGCGGTGCTTAGCCATGGCAGTCTTTGCCCTGTTCAGCGGTCTTCACCATGGCGGTCTTTGCCCTCTTCAGCGGTCTTCACCATGGTGGTCTTGACATTGTTCAGCGGTGCTTTGACATGGCAGTCTTTGCCCTGTTCAGCGGTGCTTAGCCATGGCAGTCTTTGCCCTGTTCAGCGGTCTTCACCATGGCGGTCTTTGCCCTGTTCAGCGGTGCTTAGCCATGGCAGTCTTTGCCCTGTTCAGCGGTCTTCACCGTGGCGGTCTTTGCCCTGTTCAGCGGTGCTTAGCCATGGCAGTCTTTGCCCTGTTCAGCAGTCTTCACCATGGCGGTCGTGGCCTTGTTCAGCGGTGCTTTGACATGGCAGTCTTTGCCCTGTTCAGCGGTCTTCACCATGGCGGTCTTTGCCCTGTTCAGCGGTCTTCACCATGGCGGTCTTTGCCCTGTTCAGCGGTGCTTAGCCATGACAGTCTTTGCCCTGTTCAGCACTCTTCACCATGGCGGTCTTTGCCCTGTTCAGCAGTGCTTAGCCATGGCAGTCTTTGCCCTGTTCAGCGGTGTTCACCATGGCGGTCTTGGCCTTGTTCAGCAGTGCTTTGACATGGCAGTCTTTGCCCTGTTCAGCAGTCTTCACCATGGCGGTCTTTTCCCTGTTCAGCGGTGCTTAGCCATGGCAGTCTTTGCCCTGTTCAGCGGTCTTCACCAATGGCGGTCTTGGCCTTGTTCAGCGGTGCTTTGACATGGCAGTCTATGGACTGTTCAGCGGTGCTCTGACATGGCGGTTCGGATACTGACATTGGTGTGTGGCATGACGAACTCCACACTGGACATTGATGTGTGGCATGACGAACTCCACACTGGACATTGGTGTGTGGCATGACGTTCCATCATCGCCCAGCGGGCTGTGGGATCCTGGTCCCTCCTGGGCACTGACTCCGGCGGTGGTCTCCTGACCAGTAACGATACTTGGGCATTCCTGGGCACTGACTCTGGTGGTGGTCTCCTGACCAGTAATGATACTTGGGCCCTCCTGGGCACTGACTCCGGCGGTGGGCTCCTGACCAGTAACGATACTTGGGCCCTCCTGGGCACTGACTCCGGCGGTGGGCTCCTGACCAGTAACGATACTTGGGCCCTCCTGGGCACTGACTCCGGCGGTGGTCTCCTGACCAGTAACGATACTTGGGCCCTCCTAGGCACTGACTCCGGCGGTGGTCTCCTGACCAGTAACGATACTTGGGCCCTCCTGGGCAATGACTCCGGCGGTGGTCTCCTGACCAGTAACGACGGTGCTGGCGGTTGAGTCTGGACCGCCGGAAATGATGGAGCACTTCTCCACCGTGACACTCACAACAGGCTGGGCAGACTTCCTCGGGACCTTCCCCACCTTCTTTGGAGTTACAGCTTACTCACCAATCACCTTCGATCCCATTTCAGTTGTTGTCCCACCAGGAGTCTTGACACGGTCCCGTCGTCCACTCTCCAATTTCAGAGCCTTTACAGGGGGTGGGCTGCCAGGGCCTTGGCTCCGGGTCCTACTGCCTGCCCTGGTGGACGGTGCACTCCAAAAACCTGGAACACGCACCACTGGCACTGGAGGCTTTTTGGCTGAGGTGCTGCGACGGGACTGATGAACTGGAGGGGGGGTGGGGGCAAACAGGTCAATTTGACAGAGGGACAGTTTCTGACGGACACTGGGATGGGTAGTTGGAGGGGGTCTGGGAGTGGAGGTAGAGGAGGTGGTTGTAGGAGGTGTCACTTTAGCTGTTTCGGGTGCAGGTGCAGGTACTGGAGGCTGTCGTGAGGTGGATGGATGTTGGGTGAGTGATTGCCGGCGTTTGGGTATTTTGGGAGGGGGCATCACAGACACACTGGGAGAGGACACAGGGGACGTGTAAATGGGAGTGGAGGTGGTGAGTGCAGGTGAGCGGCTTGTGGTGCTGGGTGTCCTGGTGCGAATCCTAGTGCCTGTAGAAGTGGTGCATGCAGGTGTGTGTGTAGACGAGACTGGGAGGGAGGAGGGAGAAGAGGAGGAGGGGGACACAGTGGAGACAGTGGATGTTGCTGTGTCTGTATGGGTGTGATGCTTGTGTGAGTGCCTGTGGTGTGTGTGGTGCCTATGTTTGCTTGAGCTACTTTTGGGTGTTGACTTGTGTGCATGCTGGTCTGTAGGTGTGCTTGGGATGGGCTGGGGTACAGGGGATTGAGTCTGGGTGGAGGAAGTTGGAGGGGGGAGGCTGGACACAGGGACAATGGCTGCCATCAGTGCTGAGGCCAGAGATTGCAGGGTTCGCTGACCAGAATGAATGCCTTCCAGGAATGCATTACCGTGTTTCAACTCTCGTTCTACACCCTGGATGGCATTCACAATGGTAGACTGCCCAACAGTGAGTGACCTGAGGAGGTCAATGGCCTCCTCACTGAGGGCAGCAGGGGTGACTGGGGCAGGGCCTGAGGTGCCTGGGGCGAAGGTGATGCCCACCCTCCTGGGTGAGCGGGCACCGAACACACGCTGAGGGGCTGCTGGGAGGGCGGTGCTGGTAGGGGAGGTGGCGGCTGTACCTGTAGAAGTGGGGCGCACAGATAGTGCCGCCACCACAGGGGAGCTCACATCGGCGGACGAGTCTGTGTCGCTGGTTGGTGATCCTGTGGCCAACGTGAAGCTCCCCTCGCCCTCCGTCCCACTGGTGCATTCAGAGTCTGTGGTGTGGCCCTCCATGGCCATGTGGGATGCAGCTCCCTCGTGCTCCGGTGCCACTGTACCTCCGCCTGATGATGCTGATGTACAAAAGGACAGGGAGAGCAGGAAAAGGGGGGGAGACAGAAGAAAGAGAGTTTTAGTACATGGCATACCGCTACCATTGGCAGACAAGACAGACGCAGCAGCCCCATGCATTACGCCGTGCTCCTGCCCTCCGCACATGCAATTTCTGGGATATGGTCTACATGGCAATGGTAGAAATCAGCGCACATGGATGGCAAAGGGGCAACTATACATCAACTTGCCTCTGTTCTGATCTGGGGTAGAGTCCCACATGGCCTACATTACGGAGGGGCCTTGCCTACCTAACTCGCCCTGGCCTAGGGACACCCACAGCCCACCTCCCCCAACCAGACACGTCCACAGCACGCAAAGTCCACAGAATGAGGTTGTACTCACCCCCTTGTGTCTGCTGTGATGCCCTCAAGCGCCCATCCAA
This sequence comes from Pleurodeles waltl, assembly GCF_031143425.1. Lineage (NCBI taxonomy): Eukaryota > Metazoa > Chordata > Amphibia > Caudata > Salamandridae > Pleurodeles > Pleurodeles waltl. Next base: position 922,885,424 of record NC_090447.1, read on the forward strand.
CTCCGGGTAGGCCACCGCCAGGATCCGGAACATCAGGGGGGTCATGGTGCGACGGGCACCCCGCCCACGTTGGGAGGCCATCCCCAGCTGAGCCTCCGCCGTCTTCTTGCTGCAGCGGCAAATGTCCACTCATCTCTTACGGCAGTGGGTGCCCCGTCTCTGGTGGGCCCCCAGGGTCCGGACTTCCTTGGCGATGGCACACCAAATGTCCTTCTTCTGGTGGGCGCTGACCTACATGACATGCACAAGGAAAGAGGAACAGTCATTACCTACTACACCGTCAATGTGAGTGGCCCCCTCCCAACCCTGTCCATGTGGCCCATTCATCCCCATGCATAACTGTTCTATGTACTCTGCCCCCTTCCCTCTTCCACCCAGCCCTCTCCACCCAGGCCTAGCCCATACAACGTGCTCCCTCAGTTCTAACCTGTTGGTCTGGAGGACCGTAGAGTAGCGTGTACTGGGGAGGACCCCATCCACAAGTTTCTCCAACTCCTGTGCAGTGAAGGCAGGGGCCCTTTCCCCAGACGCAGCTGCCATCGTCGCTTCCAGACCAAGGTCACAGCAGCACTAGCAGTGTAGGTCCTCTCCTGTCGAAGGTCAGGTATCTAGTGATTCAACAGATAGAAAATGGTGGTGACGTCCGCGGCGGTGACGTCCGCGGCGGGGCGCATCATCACCGTCAGCGCACCTGTTCATTGGCTCCTGGGACCCATAGTTAGCTCCTGGGACACCAATGTTAACCAATGCAGCATTGCGCCGCGCTCTATGACCGCCTACCGCAACGGTGTGCAATGCCAGCGCAGTTACCCCACAATTCCATTGTCCCAGTTTAGAGGTCAGGCAGCCGCCATTTCAGGGGCCCACATGGCTTCATTTACTACTGCGTCACACATACTGAGGCCTACACTCAAAACATTTCCCGGATGGGTTAATTGTCTGTTGTAGTCTTGTGTGTGACTGTGGGTACATACCTGGAGGAATGCTGACAGTTTCTTCGCTGTTGTCCTTCTTAGGCACCGACAGTTGGGACATATTGGAAGATGGCGGAATCCGCCGGCGTACCGACCGCTGGTGGACCTGTTGACAATGGAAGAGAGACATTTGATCGTGACCTACCGGTTCGACCGTGCCACAATCCAGGAACTATGTACCCAGTTGGAGCCAGACCTGATGTCACCAATCCGCCATCCGACTGGAATCCCCCCTGACGTGCAGGTGCTGTCAGTGCTCCATTTCCTTGCAAGTGGCTCTTTTCAGACAACAGTGGCCATGGCATCAGGGATGTCCCAGCCTATGTTTTCCAACGTGTTGTTCAGAGTGTTGTCTGCCCTGCTGAAACACGTAAGGAGATACATCATTTTCCCTCAGGTGGAGGATTTGCCTACAGTGAAAGGTGACTTCTATGCCCTTGGACATATCCCCAATGTCATAGGTGCCATTGATGGGACCCATGTAGCTCTGGTCCCCCCCCCAGGAGTGAACAGGTGTACAGGAACCGGAAGAGTTATCATTCCATGAATGTCCAGATGGTCTGTTTGGCAGACCAGTACATCTCACAGGTAAATGCTATGTTTCCTGGCTCAGTGCATGACGCCCACATCCTGCGGAATAGCAGCATCCCTGATATGATGGGTCAACTCTAGAGGCACCGTGTATGGCTATTGGGGGACTCTGGTTACCCCAACCTGTCCTGGCTATTGACCCCAGTGAGGAATCCCAGGACTAGGGCAGAGGAACGGTACAATGAGGCCCATGGGCAGACTAGGAGGGTGATCGAACGCACCTTCGGCCTCCTTAAGGCCAGGTTCAGGTGCCTCCATATGACAGGTGGGTCACTATTCTACTCACCGAAGAAGGTGTGCGACATCATCATTGCCTGCTCCATGCTCCATAACTTGGCATTGCGACGCCAGGTGCCTTTTCTGCAGGAGGATGATCCAGATGACGGTGTTGTAGCAGCTGTGGAGCCTGTGGAGCCTGTGGACAGTGATGAGGATGAAGCTGATGAAGAAGAAAACGACAACAGGGAGTCAGTCATACAGCAATATTTTCAGTGAGACACAGGTGAGTACATTTTCATGTTTAACATAATATTAACTTACACACGTCTACCTCTATCCTGTACCTACATTTCACTCACTATTTGTTAACTGAGTTGTCCCCTTCCATTTCAGTTTCACAAATGTGGTAACCTACGTGTCAACAGCTTGCACCCTTGAAAGGCTTGTGATGTGTGACATTGGTATGTTGGCCTTCCAATGGGTAACCATTTTTGACACTGTAATTGACAATACAAAGTTCAAAATCATTGACTGACTCAAGTTTTATTAGTGTTTCAAGGGTGTTTATTTAAGTGCATAACAATGAATGGGGGTTGTGAAATGGGGATGGGTTATGGTGGAAGAATGTCCATGGCAGAGTCCAGTCTATTAGTCTCACAGGTACATTGCACATCTGGCCATTGGAAGTGGAGCTGGGGCAGTTCCGATTTGGACAGAGTAACAAAGTGGTACAGTGGGGGGACAATCAGCGTGGTCTTATTTCCTGGCGGGGGTCTTGCCATCTTGCTCTGTCCTGTTCCTGGATCTCAGGGACCGCTTTCGTGGTGGTTGTCCGTCTGCAGGGGGTGGGGTGCTGGTGTGTTGGTCCTGTGGCGGGGCGTGCTGTCCACTAGCGCCGGCGGAGGTGGTGGGCATTTCATCGTCCTGGCTAGTGTCAGGGGCCCCTTGGAGTGCCACGGTGTCCCTCAAGGTCTTTTGAATGTCCGTCAGCACCCCTACAATGGTGCCCAGGGCGGAGCCGATGGTCCTGAGCTCCTCCCTGAACCCCAAATACTGCTACTCCTGCAGACGCAGGGTCTCCTGCAGCTTGCCCAGTACCGTTGCCATCGTCTCCTGGGAGTGGTGGTATGCTCCCATGATGGAGGAGAGGGCCTTGTGGAGAGTAGGTTCCCTTGGCCTGTCCTCCCCCTGTCGCACAGCAGCCCTCCCAGTTCCCCTGTGTTCGTGTGCCTCCGTCCCCTGGACCGTGTGCCCACTACCACTGCCCCCAGGTCCCTGTTGTTGTTGGGGTGGTGGGTTAGCCTTGGTGCCCTGTAGTGGTGGACACACCGCTGATTGACCTGTCTGGGGTAGGGAGGTATGGGCCCGCTGGGTGGGTGCTGTTCTGGTGTTCCCAGAGGGTGGAAGTTCGGTGTTGGGCTGTGGCTGGGCAAGGGGAACCGACTGTCCTGAGGCCCACGATGGTCCGGGCTGGTCATCAGGATCCAGTAGGGCAGAGCTGCTGTCGTCACTGTGGGCCTCTTCTGGGGGTGGAGTGGTGTTGTCTGGACCCTCTGGTGTGGTGACGTTCCTTCGGGTTCCTGCGGGGGTATAAGTATATGATTATTGCATGTGTGTGTTTCATGATGTGCAATGGTTGGGTGTGCGTGTACACCAGTGCAGGCATTCCTGTGTGGGGGCTTGTGTGCTGTTGTTTGGGGGGTGCAGTGGGCATACTTTAGTGATGGGTATCCATGCTTAGTTATGTCATGCAGGTCTTGGGGTTGGGATGGGTGGTTGGTGTCATGGGTAGATAGGTGAGGATTTGGGGTGATAGTAGAGGGTGTGAGGGTGGGGGTGTGTAATAGCATGCAGGTAGGGTGGGGGATGTGATATTTAAGATTTGACTTACCAGTGTCCGTTCCTCCAACGACTCCTGCGAGGCCCTCAGGATGCAAGATGGACAAGACTTGCTCCTCCCATGTTGTTAGTTGTGGGGGAGGAGGTGGGGGTCCGCCGCCAGTCCGCTGTACTGCGATGTGGTGCCTGGAGACCGTGGAACGCACCTTCCCCCGTAGGTCGTTCCACCTCTTCCTGATGTCCTCCCTATTTCTTGGGTGCTGTCCCACTGCGTTGACCCTGTCGACTATTCTTTGCCATAGCTCCATCTTCCTGGCTATGGATGTGTGCTGTACCTGTGAGCCAAATAACTGTGGCTCTACCTGGATGATTTCCTCCACCATGACCCTTAGCTCCTCCTCGGAGAAGCGGGGGTGTCTTTGGTGTGCCATGGGGTGGTGTGTGTGAGGTGTTGGGTGGTGTATGTGTTGATGAGTGTGGTGAGTGTAGTGGTATGTGGTGTTTTGTGCGTGGATGTTGTGTGGGTGATGGTGTAGTGTGCCTCTGTGTAATGGGGTTCTCTATTCTGTGCTGTCTCTCTCTGGCCTTCTCTCAGAAATTCTGGTCGTAGGGGTTTGTGTGTGATCTGGGTGTGTGTTTTATATTGTGTTGGGTGTGTGGGAGTGTTGTTTGTATGTGTATCAGGTGTGTGTATTTGTAATTGTCCAATGTGGCGGTGTTTTGGAGCTGTGTGTGTATTTTGTGCGCGGCGGTGTGTACCGCCAATGGAATACCGCAGTTGAAAGACCGCCGCGTGGATTCGTGGGTCGTAATAGCATGGGCGTGTTTCTGTTGGCGTGGAGGTGGAGGATTTGTTTCCGCATGTTTATCGCTGACCTTTGGTGTGGCGGACTTGTGTGGGTGTCTGAATTTCAGCGGATTCCGTGATGTGTGTCATAATAGCTGTGGCGGAATTCCGCGGCCGCGGCGGTGTGTTGGCGGTCTTCCGCATGGCGGTAAGCGCCTAATACCGCCAATGTTGTAATGACCCCCATAGCTTTTAAAAAAAAAGAAAAATCTTAGTATTTAGGAATAGGCATTTGGTTTCCCCTGAAGTACATTCATGTGTGCACAAATGAAAAATTATTTTATCAAATAGTTATTTTTTTCTTTGTCATGAATTATGTATAGATAACTTAATGGTTGCCTTATTGAAGTCCAACTTTTTATATTCAGACTCCTCTTTTCTTAAGGGTGAAGTTTACGTTCAGGAGATGGGCATTCCATCTTAAGCTATTTTAAGACCAACAATTTTATTCTCCTCTCTAAATTGGGGGCAAAGCTAATGACCATACAAAAATTAAGGGCAAGCTCTCCTTACTTGTGATCCTAGTCAAAGGTACCTTCGTGAGGACCTTCATTACATTTACAATGATATCTGTTATTGGAATATCGGTGCCACTGATCAAAGTTATTTACCACTTTTTTTAGTTTTTAAGTGAAATTTCTCTTTCAAAAAGGTTTTGTGAATATGGCCTTTAAAAATATTTTCTGTCTCATGTTCTGTTTTTAGTAACACCATTTACATTTCAAACAGCTGAAACTCGGCTTTTAAGCCCTTTTCAGTTATCACATCTGCTCTCAACTGGATTACATCCTGTCTTCAAACATAAGTAATATTATCTATTCTCCCCCCTTCTCGTCTAAACCCTCCCTCACAAAAGCAGGGGTCCCCCAAGGATCAATCATCTCCTATTTGCTTATCAACTTCTACATGATATAATTACCATAATTGATCAATGATTTTCAACTCACATGCTTCAACTATGCAGATGACACACAAATGCTACTTAAATTGGAATGCCCCAAAGACAATGAAAACTCACAAATCTTCAGTTGTCTCAGAGCCGTTGATCCGTGGACGACTTGGAGCCATCTCAAACTAAATGCTTCCAAAACAGAAAAACTCACATGTCGTGACTGGAAAAATTATGACCCACTGTGCGCCTGGCCTGACGATCTCGGACAACCTCCTCAACTGTCCAAGGAAGTTAAAAACCTTGGAATTACCATGGACTCCAAGTTAACACTGAATGCCCAAGTGGACAAATTAGCCCGAACAACCTTCATCACCTTGAAGACTAAACAACGCACCTTCCCTCACCTCGGATTTGGAGTTCCACACAACATGCAGGCTACTATCTCTCTTGTACTATCCAAACTGGATTATGCCAATGGCCTGTACTATGGATCATCTCTATCTATTATGAAAAAACTATAGATCTATACATATATGTAGATCTATATATATATTTTTTAATAGCTGTATGGTTTCCCGGGGGCCATAGTGGCCCTCAGGGAAGCCATACAACTATTTAAAAAAAGAATATGCCTCAGGTGGTGGGGGTGACCCCTCCAAGTGAAATCCCTGGTGTCTATTGGGGTTTCCTGGCCCTCAATTGCAGCTGTGCTGCGATCGAGGCCCAGGAAACCATTTCAGGAAGGCCACGTTTTAAAGGGGAGAATCTTCTTGCAAGGAAAGTTGTTGTGAAATGTTTCACTGTCTATTAAAGTGTAAGGGGAACTTGAGTCAGCATACACTTGTTATGCTTATGCCGTCTAATACAATGTTACAGGTGGGATAAGAAAAATGCTCTTCCCTTTCTGGAGTGTTAATTTGGAATACTAATTTTCTTTTTTCCTCTTGATCTACTTCTGAATTGTATATTACAAGTACATTTTTCTCAGGCACTTTGCAAACTTTGGCAAGGTGACCTTGTTTGTTGCATTTTCTACATAGAACTCCAAATACAAGACATTTGGGATTATTGGCCAAATGATTGTGGTTCCCACATCTATAGTATTCCATATTCTCATTTTTGGTTTTAGGATTCACTTTTATTGTTTAATTAATTTTGCATACTCTTTCCTCACTAGTGAAACCCTTTACCTCCTAATAGTCCTTGTGGGTCTTGTTAGATAATTTCATCCCTCTGATACAAAAAGTAGTATGTTCAATTTCCCTTGCAATATTTGAGGCCTCTGTGAGATCAGGATTTTAGTTAACAATTTTTCCTGAACCTTAACGTCATTAGTGCAACAAACTAGTTGATCTCTGATTAAAGAGCCTGTGAGAGGACCAAAATCACAAGGAGTAGGTACGCCTCTTAAAACAGCTGTATATGCAAGCTGCACGATCAGCACAAGGGCACACCCTTCATTGTCACGCAATCCTAAACCCCTCCCTTATTGCCAATCTGAAAATCAATGCATGAGGCCTTTATTGAGACCTTTTCCAAACAATCAAGCCACTGCACCATTGGCTTACACCAGGAATCCTCTCCCTTTCCCTTAGCAAACAAAGCCATCCATAATCTACATGATTAATGTCCAAGGTTGAAAACTGGGCAAAGATTAATATCTGAGTCCCAAGTAAACAAGGTGACACATTGTATTCACTTTCATCACCAGTGTGTTTCTGTAGTTCATTCTCATATTGTTTTTGCACAATGCCTATCCAGGTATGCGGAGGACTGTGACATATTCAAGCTGACACTGACAAATCACTACATTTCTGATAGTCTCTTCGCGCTGAATGCTCAAAAATATCCTCCTGTTTGCTCAAATATACAATTTAAGAGCACTGTAGGGATGCCATCAAGAAACACATTTAGGGCCAGATGTAGCAAACTTTTGCGAGTCGCAAATGGCCGGATTCGCAATTTGCGACCCCGCAAAATTGGAAATGGGATGCAAAAATCCCATTTCCGACACGCAAAATGCGATGCGAGCCGTTACCGACTCGCAAAATTTGCGACCCCATTTTGCGACCCGCAAATAGTAAGTCGCAATTTGCGAGTCGCAAACCATATGCAATAGCAACTCACAAATTGCGACTAGTCGCAAAAAGCCCATTTTGCACTTCCAATTTACCACTAACTCAGAGCAGGTGGTAACCATTACCAAAGTATAAAAGGAGACCCAGAAGGCATCTGGGTTACTCAAGATGGCGGAGATATACCTGATAGCAGTGAGGAGGAGAGCCAACGCCGCACAGCAGAGGAGGAGGAGCCAGAGACAGGAGAAGATTTACAGAACAAGGCAGACACTCTTCCAGCAAACTGAGGAGGACATTTATGACAAATATAGACTTAGCAGCACAGCTATACTAGATTTAATAGATTTACTCAAACCACAGCTAGAACGCCAGACTGTGCGCGGCTGCGCCATCCCTACGCATGTGCAAGTGCTATGTTCACTGCACCTCTTGGCCTCGGGTAGCTATCAGGGGGTCATTGCTGTGGCAGGTGGGGTATCCCAAAGTGCACTATCACGGTTCTTTAGGGCATTCCTAGACGCCTTACTCACACACATGTCCCGATACATATACCTACCCAGGAATGAGGCAGAAATCAACACCACCAAGTTGGATTTCTACCGGATTGCCAACTTCCCCCATGTCATAGGGTGTGTAGACGGGACACATATACAAATATGCCCTCCTGCAAACTTGGAATATCTGTTCCGCAATAGGAAGTGTACCCACTCACTCAGTATTCAGGTGGTATGTGACACTCATTATATCATCACTGACATGGTTGCCAAATTTCCAGGCAGTACTCATGACTCCTACATTTTTAGGCACAGTGGGATACACCAACGCCTGGAACGTGGGGAGTTTGGAGGTGGATACCTCCTAGGTAGAGCTGGATACACCTTGAAGACATGCACACAGGTCAATGTGCAAACCACCCATGCCTTGCTAACATTGTACGTTTTGTGCCAAACAGGTGACAGTGCATATGCACTACGTCCATGGATACTGACTCCGTACTTAACACCCAGCAATGATTGCGAGAGGCAATACAACAGTGCACATAAGAGGACCAGGAACATCATCGAACGTACCTTCGGACTGATGAAAGCAAGGTTCAGATGCCTCCACCGAAGTGGAGGTGCCCTCCAGTATACCCCAATAACGGCTTTCAAAATAGTTGTTGCATGCGCTATCCTGCACAACATTGCCACCCGACGTGGGCTACCTCTCAACCCTGAAGACCCAGATTCTGAGGATGAAGAGCAAGAGCAACCATATCGCCATCATGGGGATAGGAGCATCGCAAATCAAGGCAGACTGAGACAGGAACAAATTGCAAACCAATACTTTGGAAGGTATGTGCCAACTTTTACCATACTCACCAATATAACAAAGAGTCCATGTGTTAAGTGGAAAGAACAAGTGATTTAATAAGTGCAAATAACAAAACTATGTACAATGGGAACAGTTCAGGGGCTTCAATAGTCCACCTGGCATGGGACACATTGACGTCATGTGCCCCAACCCCAAGGGCAGTGTGGAGCTCACACCCTACGGCGGGGTCGGCCAGCCTGGCTGGTACTAGGGGGTCAGCAGTGCTCTGCCTTGTGCTTCCACTACGTAGCACCCTGGTGTCACTGGCAGAGACACTGCTGAGAGTGGAGCCCTCCTCACTGTCCTGTGGCGTGTCGCCTGTGCCCCTGGCCACCTGCCATACCTCCATGAGGTCCATTGCATGGCTGATACGGCCCAGTCCCCGTGCCACATCACCCGCAAAGTGGCCCATGTCCACCTGGAGGCTGTCTGTGCGCCTAGACAGCCCTGTTGTGTTGACAGCCAGCCTAACTATAGAGGAAGCCATCCTGTCCAGGTGTTGCAGCAGCTGGCGGTCCCTGCGCCATGCACTGTCACTCTGCGTTAGCAGTCCTGCCACTAGTTGGCGCATAGACGGTGCAAGGTCACCCGTGTTGTTACCGATCACCTGCAATTCCGAATGTACCTGCTGCATACTGAGGGCATGATTGCGTTCAAAGCGATGCAATACACCACTAATCCTCCTTAATTGTTGGTTTTGCAGGCGCTGACCCCGTAGCAGTTGGGCCTCTGTTGGTGATGTGGAGGCATGCCCTGACTCAGCCTGCTGCTCTGCTGTTGATATCCTACGTCGCCTGCGAAGCGGTGGAGGCCCTGTATTGTCTGCCGTGGCACTCTGGCTCGTACCTGGTGCAGGCTCGCACACCACTGTTGCAACAGGTGTTCCCTGAGAGGGCATGGTGTTGGTGGTGCAGGTAGTAGTGGTGGCTGGTCCTGTTGTCTCCTGTGTGTGCTGGCTGACCATTGGCCCCTGGCTGCTTGGGCTGGTGGGGCTGTCTTGTGGGAGACCTGTGGGACATAGGGAACACACTGTCAGTGTCTACTATCTGTTATCAACTTTCTAATAAACAATTGCCTATGAACTGCCTACTTGACTAAATTGCCCATAATGCATCATTCTGGTGTTTGCTACTCTGAAATGGAGCTATCTTGGTTGTGCATGCCCCTGTGTACAAGGTGGGTGGGGGTATGGCATTAATGAGGGTACATGCATGTCACATGGTACTCACTGGTTGATGGTCCTGGCTCAGAGATGTCCAGATCTCCCATCCCGCTTACAGCCTCAGGCTCTAGGGTCTCTTTTACCCTTTCCTCCAGGGGTGTGGGTGGTGGTACCGTCGATGGTCCCCCTCCTTCGCCTCTCATCTCCCGGAGCCGCTCTGCCACCCTCTCCTTGGTCCGGGAGTGCAGGTCATACCACCTTTTCTTCAGTTCTTCCACACTCCGGTGGCTGACCCCCAGGGAGTTGACCTTTTCCTGGATCTCCTGCCAAATTATTTTCTTCTCCGTGTCTGGCACGGTGAGGGCTGCCCTGCCAAACAGCTTGTGATGGTGCTGACAGCACTCATCAGTCAGCACCTCCAACTCCTTTTCAGCAAACTTTAGCTTCCTTTTCCTAGGATTGTCAGCCATGGTTGCAGGAGCTCTGTTTGATGCTGTGCTGCAGTTGAAATGGGTGTAGTCCTCCCTCCTACCAGGTGTATTTGTAAACTTCCTGGCTGTGATGTCATCATCATGTGCCAGGAAGTGTTTTCCTAAGTGTTCTGAAGTGTTTTCGAGAGTGTTCTGAAACACATGCATTCAATTTTCAGCACAGTCGCAATTTGCGACACCCACTCGCAAATTGCGAGTCCGTTTTTTGCGCGGTCGCAAAAAGCGACCTCGCAAACAGCGGACTCGCTATCTGCGGTGCGACTCCGTTTGCGAGTCGCAAATTGTCCTCGCACTTTCTACCTGCATTGCAGTTAGCGACTCGCAAATTGTGAGTCGCAAATACTCGCAATTTTCGAGTTGCTATTTTTAACCTACCTACATCTGGCCCTAAATTCCTCTAGTCTGCATCCATTATGTATTCAAGTCCAGAGACCCTCTAAAAATGTAGCTGGTCTACATAGGAAAATATGCCTAATGTTACTATGAAGCAAACAGAGTGAGATAGCAAAGACCCTTTGGGCATATCTTTTAGTGGGAGTAATGGATGTAGGGTAAACATACACAACATCTATAATCTCACTGTATGCAGAAATAAGGAATCTCCCACTCTTCAACTGCTTACCCACATTTTTACAGAGTGTACAGATAGAACTTCTCTTTTGATTACCGATGATTTGAATACCACATTGGATCCTAGCTTCATCCTCCATTTCAATAATGGTAACTGCTACTATTATTGAAACTTTTAAATACTTGGTGGGTCTCCTCACTCTAGTTAATGGCCATCATTATGACTCACAGCTTTCAAGCTTGTGATGGCAGATTCAAATCTGATAAATCTTTAGCTCCAACTTTTGTAAGGGGAAATAGCCAGAGTAGAATTGATTATGTAATTTTGGATATTGATCTCTGGCACGTTGTGTCAGACTTTGAAATCTTGTCCAGGACAGAGAGAGATCATAACACCCTTAAGCTTACATTGAAGGATAATCTCTTTATGATCAGTATTGATTTGGGTATCCAATCAGGGATGGTGTTAACTTTAGCAAATAATAGGAAATCTGTAAAATGGTCTAAAGTATATCTTAAAACCAATACTTAATTGTAAATCTACACAGTTTAATATCATCTTAGAACCATTTGCAAATTACTCATGAACGAGATTCCACTACTTGTTTTGCATGATGACTTGTTTACACTCATTGTAAACTAAAGAAATGAATTGCAGAAAGAGTCCAGGGCAACACCTTCACCATGGTACTCAAGTGAATGCTGCAAGGCTAAAGGGATCTAAATTCGGCCTTTTCAAACATGGGAATCATGATTTAATTAGAGAAGTCTGTGTTAAATATAAACAACTTAATTCCTCTTCTAAGCAGAGTTGGATAGAATCCAACTGGCTTGCCCTGGCTGAGGCCTCCAAAAGTCAAGATCAAAAACCCTTCTGGCATATTATTGCACATGGTGGCTTGAAGAAACTAATTTTCCATTGAATTTGCTGTGCACAGTGGGTAAATCATTTCACTGGAATGTATGCATCCCCTATCACTGAGATTGTATGGATCACTGAGGGTAGAGGAGGATCTGCAGGTCACAATCTCATACAATGCTTGATGAATGACACGTTCAGGGCCATTCAGTCTCCGCGTCCTGGGAAGGTGCCAGGTCCAGATAAGGTTTCAGGAGATCTTTTTTGATCCAAGCACACTGTGTTTGGACCTTATATCAATGCATTATGAAATAGGATCATGACAGGTGAGATTACACAACTTTATGTCTCAGTGCCGAGATAATTCAGTTGTTTAAAAAAGGACACATATCAATTTCCAGTAGTTGTAAAGCTAATAGTCTTGTCAACCTTCAAGAGGAGTACTTTTTCCAAGTTATCGACAGTCTATTAGAGTGGATAGAAGAAGCAATGATTCTTTACCCATTTCATCCATATTTTCAGAGTGAGCACTTTAGATCAGCTCTTTCAATGGAATCCTGTTGCTTGGAAATATTTGGTGTTTTCAAATGATCATCTGTATATGGCCTTTGTGGACCTGAGGGCTGCTTTTGACCTCATTCCCAGACAACAGCAGTGTGCATTTATTTAGGATTGTTAGATATTCTCATCAGAGTTCATGTTAAGAACTTCACCCAAGTAGGATGGGGGCAGCGGGGAGCTCACAGACTGCATACCCATGGAACGTGGTGGACTCCAGGTTCTCTGGCCTTCTCTCAGAAATTCTGGTCGTAGGGGTTTGTGTGTGATCTGGGTGTGTGTTTTATATTGTGTTGGGTGTGTGGGAGTGTTGTTTGTATGTGTATCAGGTGTGTGTATTTGTAATTGTCCAATGTGGCGGTGTTTTGGAGCTGTGTGTGTATTTTGAGCGCGGCGGTGTGTACCGCCAATGGAATACCGCAGTTGAAAGACCGCCGCGTGGATTCGTGGGTCGTAATAGCATGGGCGTGTTTCTGTTGGCGTGGAGGTGGAGGATTTGTTTCCGCATGTTTATCGCTGACCTTTGGTGTGGCGGACTTGTGTGGGTGTCTGAATTTCAGCGGATTCCGTGATGTGTGTCATAATAGCTGTGGTGGAATTCCGCGGCCGCGGCGGTGTGTTGGCGGTCTTCCGCACGGCGGTAAGCGCCTAATACCGCCAATTTTGTAATGACCCCCATAGCTTTTAAAAAAAAAGAAAAATCTTAGTATTTAGGAATAGGCATTTGGTTTCCCCTGAAGTACATTCATGTGTGCACAAATGAAAAATTATTTTATCAAATAGTTATTTTTTTCTTTGTCATGAATTATGTATAGATAACTTAATGGTTGCCTTATTGAAGTCCAACTTTTTATATTCAGACTCCTCTTTTCTTAAGGGTGAAGTTTACGTTCAGGAGATGGGCATTCCATCTTAAGCTATTTTAAGACCAACAATTTTATTCTCCTCTCTAAATTGGGGGCAAAGCTAATGACCATACAAAAATTAAGGGCAAGCTCTCCTTACTTGTGATCCTAGTCAAAGGTACCTTCGTGAGGACCTTCATTACATTTACAATGATATCTGTTATTGGAATATCGGTGCCACTGATCAAAGTTATTTACCACTTTTTTTAGTTTTTTAAGTGAAATTTCTCTTTCAAAAAGGTTTTGTGAATATGGCCTTTAAAAATATTTTCTGTCTCATGTTCTGTTTTTAGTAACACCATTTACATTTCAAACAGCTGAAACTCGGCTTTTAAGCCCTTTTCAGTTATCACATCTGCTCTCAACTGGATTACATCCTGTCTTCAAACATAAGTAATATTATCTATTCTCCCCCCTTCTCGTCTAAACCCTCCCTCACAAAAGCAGGGGTCCCCCAAGGATCAATCATCTCCTATTTGCTTATCAACTTCTACATGATATAATTACCATAATTGATCAATGATTTTCAACTCACATGCTTCAACTATGCAGATGACACACAAATGCTACTTAAATTGGAATGCCCCAAAGACAATGAAAACTCACAAATCTTCAGTTGTCTCAGAGCCGTTGATCCGTGGACGACTTGGAGCCATCTCAAACTAAATGCTTCCAAAACAGAAAAACTCACATGTCGTGACTGGAAAAATTATGACCCACTGTGCGCCTGGCCTGACGATCTCGGACAACCTCCTCAACTGTCCAAGGAAGTTAAAAACCTTGGAATTACCATGGACTCCAAGTTAACACTGAATGCCCAAGTGGACAAATTAGCCCGAACAACCTTCATCACCTTGAAGACTAAACAACGCACCTTCCCTCACCTCGGATTTGGAGTTCCACACAACATGCAGGCTACTATCTCTCTTGTACTATCCAAACTGGATTATGCCAATGGCCTGTACTATGGATCATCTCTATCTATTATGAAAAAACTATAGATCTATACATATATGTAGATCTATATATATATTTTTTAATAGCTGTATGGTTTCCCGGGGGCCATAGTGGCCCTCAGGGAAGCCATACAACTATTTAAAAAAAGAATATGCCTCAGGTGGTGGGGGTGACCCCTCCAAGTGAAATCCCTGGTGTCTATTGGGGTTTCCTGGCCCTCAATTGCAGCTGTGCTGCGATCGAGGCCCAGGAAACCATTTCAGGAAGGCCACGTTTTAAAGGGGAGAATCTTCTTGCAAGGAAAGTTGTTGTGAAATGTTTCACTGTCTATTAAAGTGTAAGGGGAACTTGAGTCAGCATACACTTGTTATGCTTATGCCGTCTAATACAATGTTACAGGTGGGATAAGAAAAATGCTCTTCCCTTTCTGGAGTGTTAATTTGGAATACTAATTTTCTTTTTTCCTCTTGATCTACTTCTGAATTGTATATTACAAGTACATTTTTCTCAGGCACTTTGCAAACTTTGGCAAGGTGACCTTGTTTGTTGCATTTTCTACATAGAACTCCAAATACAAGACATTTGGGATTATTGGCCAAATGATTGTGGTTCCCACATCTATAGTATTCCATATTCTCATTTTTGGTTTTAGGATTCACTTTTATTGTTTAATTAATTTTGCATACTCTTTCCTCACTAGTGAAACCCTTTACCTCCTAATAGTCCTTGTGGGTCTTGTTAGATAATTTCATCCCTCTGATACAAAAAGTAGTATGTTCAATTTCCCTTGCAATATTTGAGGCCTCTGTGAGATCAGGATTTTAGTTAACAATTTTTCCTGAACCTTAACGTCATTAGTGCAACAAACTAGTTGATCTCTGATTAAAGAGCCTGTGAGAGGACCAAAATCACAAGGAGTAGGTACGCCTCTTAAAACAGCTGTATATGCAAGCTGCACGATCAGCACAAGGGCACACCCTTCATTGTCACGCAATCCTAAACCCCTCCCTTATTGCCAATCTGAAAATCAATGCATGAGGCCTTTATTGAGACCTTTTCCAAACAATCAAGCCACTGCACCATTGGCTTACACCAGGAATCCTCTCCCTTTCCCTTAGCAAACAAAGCCATCCATAATCTACATGATTAATGTCCAAGGTTGAAAACTGGGCAAAGATTAATATCTGAGTCCCAAGTAAACAAGGTGACACATTGTATTCACTTTCATCACCAGTGTGTTTCTGTAGTTCATTCTCATATTGTTTTTGCACAATGCCTATCCAGGTATGCGGAGGACTGTGACATATTCAAGCTGACACTGACAAATCACTACATTTCTGATAGTCTCTTCGCGCTGAATGCTCAAAAATATCCTCCTGTTTGCTCAAATATACAATTTAAGAGCACTGTAGGGATGCCATCAAGAAACACATTTAGGGCCAGATGTAGCAAACTTTTGCGAGTCGCAAATGGCCGGATTCGCAATTTGCGACCCCGCAAAATTGGAAATGGGATGCAAAAATCCCATTTCCGACACGCAAAATGCGATGCGAGCCGTTACCGACTCGCAAAATTTGCGACCCCATTTTGCGACCCGCAAATAGTAAGTCGCAATTTGCGAGTCGCAAACCATATGCAATAGCAACTCACAAATTGCGACTAGTCGCAAAAAGCCCATTTTGCACTTCCAATTTACCACTAACTCAGAGCAGGTGGTAACCATTACCAAAGTATAAAAGGAGACCCAGAAGGCATCTGGGTTACTCAAGATGGCGGAGATATACTTGATAGCAGTGAGGAGGAGAGCCAACGCCGCACAGCAGAGGAGGAGGAGCCAGAGACAGGAGAAGATTTACAGAACAAGGCAGACACTCTTCCAGCAAACTGAGGAGGACATTTATGACAAATATAGACTTAGCAGCACAGCTATACTAGATTTAATAGATTTACTCAAACCACAGCTAGAACGCCAGACTGTGCGCGGCTGCGCCATCCCTACGCATGTGCAAGTGCTATGTTCACTGCACCTCTTGGCCTCGGGTAGCTATCAGGGGGTCATTGCTGTGGCAGGTGGGGTATCCCAAAGTGCACTATCACGGTTCTTTAGGGCATTCCTAGACGCCTTACTCACACACATGTCCCGATACATATACCTACCCAGGAATGAGGCAGAAATCAACACCACCAAGTTGGATTTCTACCGGATTGCCAACTTCCCCCATGTCATAGGGTGTGTAGACGGGACACATATACAAATATGCCCTCCTGCAAACTTGGAATATCTGTTCCGCAATAGGAAGTGTACCCACTCACTCAGTATTCAGGTGGTATGTGACACTCATTATATCATCACTGACATGGTTGCCAAATTTCCAGGCAGTACTCATGACTCCTACATTTTTAGGCACAGTGGGATACACCAACGCCTGGAACGTGGGGAGTTTGGAGGTGGATACCTCCTAGGTAGAGCTGGATACACCTTGAAGACATGCACACAGGTCAATGTGCAAACCACCCATGCCTTGCTAACATTGTACGTTTTGTGCCAAACAGGTGACAGTGCATATGCACTACGTCCATGGATACTGACTCCGTACTTAACACCCAGCAATGATTGCGAGAGGCAATACAACAGTGCACATAAGAGGACCAGGAACATCATCGAACGTACCTTCGGACTGATGAAAGCAAGGTTCAGATGCCTCCACCGAAGTGGAGGTGCCCTCCAGTATACCCCAATAACGGCTTTCAAAATAGTTGTTGCATGCGCTATCCTGCACAACATTGCCACCCGACGTGGGCTACCTCTCAACCCTGAAGACCCAGATTCTGAGGATGAAGAGCAAGAGCAACCATATCGCCATCATGGGGATAGGAGCATCGCAAATCAAGGCAGACTGAGACAGGAACAAATTGCAAACCAATACTTTGGAAGGTATGTGCCAACTTTTACCATACTCACCAATATAACAAAGAGTCCATGTGTTAAGTGGAAAGAACAAGTGATTTAATAAGTGCAAATAACAAAACTATGTACAATGGGAACAGTTCAGGGGCTTCAATAGTCCACCTGGCATGGGACACATTGACGTCATGTGCCCCAACCCCAAGGGCAGTGTGGAGCTCACACCCTACGGCGGGGTCGGCCAGCCTGGCTGGTACTAGGGGGTCAGCAGTGCTCTGCCTTGTGCTTCCACTACGTAGCACCCTGGTGTCACTGGCAGAGACACTGCTGAGAGTGGAGCCCTCCTCACTGTCCTGTGGCGTGTCGCCTGTGCCCCTGGCCACCTGCCATACCTCCATGAGGTCCATTGCATGGCTGATACGGCCCAGTCCCCGTGCCACATCACCCGCAAAGTGGCCCATGTCCACCTGGAGGCTGTCTGTGCGCCTAGACAGCCCTGTTGTGTTGACAGCCAGCCTAACTATAGAGGAAGCCATCCTGTCCAGGTGTTGCAGCAGCTGGCGGTCCCTGCGCCATGCACTGTCACTCTGCGTTAGCAGTCCTGCCACTAGTTGGCGCATAGACGGTGCAAGGTCACCCGTGTTGTTACCGATCACCTGCAATTCCGAATGTACCTGCTGCATACTGAGGGCATGATTGCGTTCAAAGCGATGCAATACACCACTAATCCTCCTTAATTGTTGGTTTTGCAGGCGCTGACCCCGTAGCAGTTGGGCCTCTGTTGGTGATGTGGAGGCATGCCCTGACTCAGCCTGCTGCTCTGCTGTTGATATCCTACGTCGCCTGCGAAGCGGTGGAGGCCCTGTATTGTCTGCCGTGGCACTCTGGCTCGTACCTGGTGCAGGCTCGCACACCACTGTTGCAACAGGTGTTCCCTGAGAGGGCATGGTGTTGGTGGTGCAGGTAGTAGTGGTGGCTGGTCCTGTTGTCTCCTGTGTGTGCTGGCTGACCATTGGCCCCTGGCTGCTTGGGCTGGTGGGGCTGTCTTGTGGGAGACCTGTGGGACATAGGGAACACACTGTCAGTGTCTACTATCTGTTATCAACTTTCTAATAAACAATTGCCTATGAACTGCCTACTTGACTAAATTGCCCATAATGCATCATTCTGGTGTTTGCTACTCTGAAATGGAGCTATCTTGGTTGTGCATGCCCCTGTGTACAAGGTGGGTGGGGGTATGGCATTAATGAGGGTACATGCATGTCACATGGTACTCACTGGTTGATGGTCCTGGCTCAGAGATGTCCAGATCTCCCATCCCGCTTACAGCCTCAGGCTCTAGGGTCTCTTTTACCCTTTCCTCCAGGGGTGTGGGTGGTGGTACCGTCGATGGTCCCTGTGACCGGGCCGCCCCGGGCAACAGCGGGGAACCGGCAGAAACGGAACCGCTACGGCCGCGTTCCCAGGTTCCCCTGGAAACGCGTCCGCAACGAGGCCAGCGTCCTGACGTTGCCTCGGCAACCTCCGGTGACGAGGAGGCTCCGGATTGGCCACCAGGCGGCCAAAAGACGGAAGCTCCGGTCGAGAGGGGAAGAGCCGGGAAGGGAGAGAGAAAGGAGAACGGCGGCGGCGGCGGCGAACCGAAGGAGGAAGAGAGAGACGGCGACAAGGACATCGGAGGAGGACCCCAGTGGCCTGGAAGCGGCGGAACCCGAACCCAGAGGAACAGCGCCCGACCGGAAGCAGGGGAGACCAGCCCAGACCGACGAGAGGACCTCCACAGAGCCAGCCACGACCCTGGAGGGTCGTGGCTCTACAAGGTACGGTCCTTCTGGACAAACCGAGGGGCACAATAAAAGGGGAGAGACGCTGGGGAAGGGAGGAAGGCAGGGTGAGGGGAGGGAGGAGAGAAGGGCACTTTAGAGAGCACCGGGAGAGCACAAAAGGGGTAAAGTACGGAATATACACAAGCCCTGAAGTCCTCACTGGCACCTATATCACACATAAAACCCCCCCCCCCTCCTTAAACCTTTTCCCAGCAAAACATATAAGTAGAAGACGTGGTATAAGGCGTCCGTTCCACTCACCAGCGGTATGTGTTCCCTTTTTCTTATATGTCACATCCGGGACCTGACGAGGACGATCCGGTACGCCACCTAGAGAAAAGGAAGAAAAGGGACACAGATTAGAAGGAAGATATTCACCACTCCAGAGAAGAAACTGGCGCTAAACGTCGTACTGACTTTTCATCAGTTCTTATTTCAAATTACTAATAAATACTTACCTCAAAAACCCAAATTTACCTCTCCTGAGTGTCTATACTGTGGGGACTGTCTACAGTGGTGTCAGAAGTGGGATCTTGTTTCTAATCCCTCTCCATAAAACAGTCCAGACAGTATACACAATGAGTGAGAGTCCATCGTTAGAGACCGTGATTAAGCAACTAGCGGAAGGGCAAAGACACTTACAACTAGTATGGGAGGCCCAACAGAGAGAGGCCAAAGAAGACCGAGAAACCTTACAATCTGCGCTGAAGAGCCAGGCGACCATACTGGCGAACAACCAGTTAGTCCATGAAAGTGCGATGAAAAAACTAACGGAGACTATCGCCGCTAGTAAGGTACATCCGAATGTACCTAGTTCCGTATTACAGAAGTATCAGGAGGGAGAGGATCCGGAATCCTTTTTCACCAACTTTGAACGGGTAGCCTCCTCCGCCCTATGGCCAGAAGATAAATGGGGACAATATGTGGCCCCCCTGCTCACCGGTCTCTTACAATCAGCATATCAAGCCGCTAACCCAGGTGGTGTCAACCCCTATCAAGACATAAAAACAAGTATACTAGAAAGGGTGGGTCACGACACAGAATATTACAGGATGAGATTTCGTAAAGCCAAATGGGACACCAACGAAGACCCTAGAACCTTTTATTTTCGTGTGAAGGATCTAGCATTAAAATGGTTAGGCCATATTGGAGATAGTCGGGAGGAAGTCATCAAAACCATTATACTGGAACAATATCTCGATGGTCTACATCCATCCACAAAACACTGGATAAGACAACACCCAAAAGTGGATACTGAGACGGCCATCGATCTGGCCTGTGCTTTTCATCGATCCACCGATGTCAGAAACTGTCCCACGCGAAGTATCATTAAACCAGTTCTACCGTCCCCAAAGACATTTGTAAAAAGTCCACCCAACTATCTAGTACCACGTAGGATTCCTGAAGGCCCGCCTACCATGGGACCCCAATGTTATAGTTGTGGTGAATGGGGACACATCGCACGTATGTGTCCCCAGAAACAAGAAATGGGAGAACCCATGGAGATAGGGATGACAAGGCGAAGGGTGTTATGTACTGGGAAGGGCGCCCTAAAATTTAAAATGATGATACAAGTGGACGGGAAAAGTGTATATGCCCTGGTTGACTCCGGCTGCAGCCAGTCAGTAATTAGGAAAGACTTGATAAATAATGATATAGAAGAGAAACAATGGGTATCTATATGTTGCATACACGGGGACAAGGCCCAGTATCCTATACAGGTACTCCAGATCAGGTGGGGACCCTATCAGGACTTCCTCCCAGTGGGGATAATGCCCCGGTTAATCGAGGAATGCATCATTGGGACAGACTACATCCACTTCCAAGAACTATTAGACTACGTCAGAGATAGCAAACAAACTAAGGATTGGTGGGGAGAGGCACCTTTTTCAGAGAGTGATATTGAGTGTCCGCTATATCGTAGAAAGTTGTCACGAAGAGAGAAACGACAGGGAAAAGGGGACTATCGGAAGACGAAAGGTGACAACACCTATGGAGAGATAGTGGCAGAAATTCATGAAGTTCCTAGTACTTTTTCCCAACAACAGAGAGAGGACCCCTCCCTTAACAATGCCTGGAGGTCGGCAGTAACAGAGGAGACAGAAGAGGTGGGTCCCTACTTTATAGTGCAAAAAAACTTATTATATCGGGTTACTACCACCCGACGGGGAGAACGTAAACGCCAACTTCTGGTACCTACCCACTATCGGGAACATGTTCTTACACTAGCTCATAATCACCCAGGGGGAGGACACTTTGGGAGAGAAAACACCGAGGAATATTTACTCAGAAGGTTTTATTGGCCTGGAGTGTACGCCCACATACGTAGGTATTGCGCCCAATGTCCCCGTTGTCAGTTAACCGAACCTAGTCGGCCTAGGAAGGCGCCTCTCCTACCCCTTCCCATCATCGATATCCCGTTCAAAAGAATAGGGATGGATCTAGTGGGACCTTTGATTCCTTCGTCAAAAGGACACACCTACATCTTAGTCATTGTAGATTATGCTACACGATACCCAGAGGCCATTCCCCTGACTAGTATGACAACCAAGACAGTGGCCCAAGCTATGATTAACGTATTTTCTCGTCTTGGGTTTCCACATGAAATCCTCACGGACCAGGGGACCCCTTTTATGTCCACCTTAATGAAACAAGTGTGTAAAACATTGGGGATAGCTCAGATCAGAACCTCCGTTTACCATCCTCAAACGGACGGATTAGTCGAAAGATATAATCGAACCATTAAAACCCTGCTGAGAAAGACTATCAATGAGACAGGGAAGGATTGGGATCAAAAGTTACCCCTAGTGTTGTACGCCATACGGACACATGAGCAAGCATCCACGGGGCATAGCCCCTTTGAGTTGGTCTTCGGACGCCAACCTCGGTCCCTTTTAGACATGGCGGTAGAATCCTGGGAGGCCGAGGCTGAGGAAGCAGGGACTCCTTTGTTAGAATATGCGGAAAAATTGAGGAACCACCTACACAGCTTATGGACCGACGTACACGCAAACCTGGAACAGGCCCAACAAACACAAAAGTCCTATTATGACAAAGGAAGTAAACTACGGGTTTTACAACCCGAGGACAAGGTCCTAATAATGAGACCCACCTCCGACCATAAACTCCTGGCCAAATGGCAGGGCCCATATCGAGTAATCAAAGCAGTTTCCCCTGTCACCTACCTTATCGAAATATCCTCCCGTCCAATAAAAACACAAATATATCATGTAAACCTGCTAAAAAAATGGGAGACCCCCGCACAACCTGAACGTTCCGTAGAAATGGGTCAGTTTGTGTGTCCCGACAAGACCCTAGATATCGAGTTCTACCCTACCAACCCCGATACTGAAAGTACCCTACCCATAGTAGACGATATTTTACCTGAAGGGCAAAAGCAACAAGCCCTTAAGGTTTTAAAGCAATGGCAACCACTCTTTTCAGAGAAACCAGGAAAGACGTTTTTAATTCACCATAATATACGCACAAGCTCAGGGCAGATCACCAGAGAACGCCCGTATCGTATTCCAGAAGCTAGAAAACACATAATCGAAGAAGAAATCAAAACAATGTTATCCCTAGGGGTCATCGAACCGTCCACTAGTCCCTGGTGTTCACCGGTTGTCCTAGTACCGAAGCCTGATGGTAGCGTCAGGTTTTGCATAGATTTCCGCAAACTGAACTCAAACTCCCTATTCGACACCTATCCCATCCCTAGGGTGGACGATGTTCTCGAAAAACTAGGGAAAGCAAAATACATGTCTACTATCGACCTAACTAAAGGGTATTGGCAGATTCCCTTAGCTCCTCCAGATAGAGAAAAAACAGCTTTTTCTACCCAGTCCGGGTTATATCAATTTACAGTACTGCCTTTTGGGCTTCATGGAGCCCCTGCAACCTTTCAGAGGTTGATGGATAGGATTCTAAAACCCTATCCTGCATTCTCCGCTGCGTATCTAGATGATGTAGTCGTATTTAGTGAAACATGGGAGGACCACTTAATACACCTACAGAGAATATTCCAAGCCCTTCAAACTGCTGGTTTGACGGCCAATCCCAAGAAATGTGTGATAGGTAAAACCGACATCTCCTATTTGGGATATCGGATTAATCAGGGTACACTACAACCTCAAAATGGGAAGGTGGATGCCATTTTACATGCCCCTCTTCCACACACGAAAAAGGAATTACGCTCCTTTTTAGGATTAGTGGGCTATTATCGGCGCTTCATTCCACATTACTCCACCTTAGCAGCACCTCTTACGGACCTACTCACTAAACGATATCCCAATCGACTTTTGCCTTTTTCGGAGACGCAAAACGCGAGTTTTGAACAGTTGAGAGTTTCCTTAACCTCCGATCCCATCCTGCACTGCCCAGATTTTACGAAGCCGTTTCACCTCTACACTGACGCATCGGATGTTGGGCTTGGAGGGGTTCTGACTCAGCCAGATAGCGAGGGGCTTGACCATCCGGTGGTCTACATCAGTAGAAAACTGGTTTCCCGGGAACGTAACTATCCAATTATAGAGAGAGAGTGCTTGGCTATCAAGTGGGCCATTGACTGTTTGCAGTACTATCTCCTAGGGCGGCCGTTTATACTATTCACGGATCACGCTCCTCTTACATGGCTGGCTGCGCATAAAGATTCTAACTCCAGGATACTGCGATGGTTCCTTGAACTGCAACCATTCTCCTTTCAGGTTCGGCACGTCCCTGGATCTCACCAGGCCCCCGCTGATTATCTGTCCCGATTTCCTCTGTCTTCGCCTGTCCTGGAACAGGACAGTTCTTGGGGAAGGGTGTGTGACCGGGCCGCCCCGGGCAACAGCGGGGAACCGGCAGAAACGGAACCGCTACGGCCGCGTTCCCAGGTTCCCCTGGAAACGCGTCCGCAACGAGGCCAGCGTCCTGACGTTGCCTCGGCAACCTCCGGTGACGAGGAGGCTCCGGATTGGCCACCAGGCGGCCAAAAGACGGAAGCTCCGGTCGAGAGGGGAAGAGCCGGGAAGGGAGAGAGAAAGGAGAACGGCGGCGGCGGCGGCGAACCGAAGGAGGAAGAGAGAGACGGCGACAAGGACATCGGAGGAGGACCCCAGTGGCCTGGAAGCGGCGGAACCCGAACCCAGAGGAACAGCGCCCGACCGGAAGCAGGGGAGACCAGCCCAGACCGACGAGAGGACCTCCACAGAGCCAGCCACGACCCTGGAGGGTCGTGGCTCTACAAGGTACGGTCCTTCTGGACAAACCGAGGGGCACAATAAAAGGGGAGAGACGCTGGGGAAGGGAGGAAGGCAGGGTGAGGGGAGGGAGGAGAGAAGGGCACTTTAGAGAGCACCGGGAGAGCACAAAAGGGGTAAAGTACGGAATATACACAAGCCCTGAAGTCCTCACTGGCACCTATATCACACATAAAACCCCCCCCCCTCCTTAAACCTTTTCCCAGCAAAACATATAAGTAGAAGACGTGGTATAAGGCGTCCGTTCCACTCACCAGCGGTATGTGTTCCCTTTTTCTTATATGTCACATCCGGGACCTGACGAGGACGATCCGGTACGCCACCTAGAGAAAAGGAAGAAAAGGGACACAGATTAGAAGGAAGATATTCACCACTCCAGAGAAGAAACTGGCGCTAAACGTCGTACTGACTTTTCATCAGTTCTTATTTCAAATTACTAATAAATACTTACCTCAAAAACCCAAATTTACCTCTCCTGAGTGTCTATACTGTGGGGACTGTCTACAGTCCCCCTCCTTCGCCTCTCATCTCCCGGAGCCGCTCTGCCACCCTCTCCTTGGTCCGGGAGTGCAGGTCATACCACCTTTTCTTCAGTTCTTCCACACTCCGGTGGCTGACCCCCAGGGAGTTGACCTTTTCCTGGATCTCCTGCCAAATTATTTTCTTCTCCGTGTCTGGCACGGTGAGGGCTGCCCTGCCAAACAGCTTGTGATGGTGCTGACAGCACTCATCAGTCAGCACCTCCAACTCCTTTTCAGCAAACTTTAGCTTCCTTTTCCTAGGATTGTCAGCCATGGTTGCAGGAGCTCTGTTTGATGCTGTGCTGCAGTTGAAATAGGTGTAGTCCTCCCTCCTACCAGGTGTATTTGTAAACTTCCTGGCTGTGATGTCATCATCATGTGCCAGGAAGTGTTTACCTAAGTGTTCTGAAGTGTTTTCGAGAGTGTTCTGAAACACATGCATTCAATTTTCAGCACAGTCGCAATTTGCGACACCCACTCGCAAATTGCGAGTCCGTTTTTTGCGCGGTCGCAAAAAGCGACCTCGCAAACAGCGGACTCGCTATCTGCGGTGCGACTCCGTTTGCGAGTCGCAAATTGTCCTCGCACTTTCTACCTGCATTGCAGTTAGCGACTCGCAAATTGTGAGTCGCAAATACTCGCAATTTTCGAGTTGCTATTTTTAACCTACCTACATCTGGCCCTAAATTCCTCTAGTCTGCATCCATTATGTATTCAAGTCCAGAGACCCTCTAAAAATGTAGCTGGTCTACATAGGAAAATATGCCTAATGTTACTATGAAGCAAACAGAGTGAGATAGCAAAGACCCTTTGGGCATATCTTTTAGTGGGAGTAATGGATGTAGGGTAAACATACACAACATCTATAATCTCACTGTATGCAGAAATAAGGAATCTCCCACTCTTCAACTGCTTACCCACATTTTTACAGAGTGTACAGATAGAACTTCTCTTTTGATTACCGATGATTTGAATACCACATTGGATCCTAGCTTCATCCTCCATTTCAATAATGGTAACTGCTACTATTATTGAAACTTTTAAATACTTGGTGGGTCTCCTCACTCTAGTTAATGGCCATCATTATGACTCACAGCTTTCAAGCTTGTGATGGCAGATTCAAATCTGATAAATCTTTAGCTCCAACTTTTGTAAGGGGAAATAGCCAGAGTAGAATTGATTATGTAATTTTGGATATTGATCTCTGGCACGTTGTGTCAGACTTTGAAATCTTGTCCAGGACAGAGAGAGATCATAACACCCTTAAGCTTACATTGAAGGATAATCTCTTTATGATCAGTATTGATTTGGGTATCCAATCAGGGATGGTGTTAACTTTAGCAAATAATAGGAAATCTGTAAAATGGTCTAAAGTATATCTTAAAACCAATACTTAATTGTAAATCTACACAGTTTAATATCATCTTAGAACCATTTGCAAATTACTCATGAACGAGATTCCACTACTTGTTTTGCATGATGACTTGTTTACACTCATTGTAAACTAAAGAAATGAATTGCAGAAAGAGTCCAGGGCAACACCTTCACCATGGTACTCAAGTGAATGCTGCAAGGCTAAAGGGATCTAAATTCGGCCTTTTCAAACATGGGAATCATGATTTAATTAGAGAAGTCTGTGTTAAATATAAACAACTTAATTCCTCTTCTAAGCAGAGTTGGATAGAATCCAACTGGCTTGCCCTGGCTGAGGCCTCCAAAAGTCAAGATCAAAAACCCTTCTGGCATATTATTGCACATGGTGGCTTGAAGAAACTAATTTTCCATTGAATTTGCTGTGCACAGTGGGTAAATCATTTCACTGGAATGTATGCATCCCCTATCACTGAGATTGTATGGATCACTGAGGGTAGAGGAGGATCTGCAGGTCACAATCTCATACAATGCTTGATGAATGACACGTTCAGGGCCATTCAGTCTCCGCGTCCTGGGAAGGTGCCAGGTCCAGATAAGGTTTCAGGAGATCTTTTTTGATCCAAGCACACTGTGTTTGGACCTTATATCAATGCATTATGAAATAGGATCATGACAGGTGAGATTACACAACTTTATGTCCCAGTGCCGAGATAATTCAGTTGTTTAAAAAAGGACACATATCAATTTCCAGTAGTTGTAAAGCTAATAGTCTTGTCAACCTTCAAGAGGAGTACTTTTTCCAAGTTATCGACAGTCTATTAGAGTGGATAGAAGAAGCAATGATTCTTTACCCATTTCATCCATATTTTCAGAGTGAGCACTTTAGATCAGCTCTTTCAATGGAATCCTGTTGCTTGGAAATATTTGGTGTTTTCAAATGATCATCTGTATATGGCCTTTGTGGACCTGAGGGCTGCTTTTGACCTCATTCCCAGACAACAGCAGTGTGCATTTATTTAGGATTGTTAGATATTCTCATCAGAGTTCATGTTAAGAACTTCACCCAAGTAGGATGGGGGCAGCGGGGAGCTCACAGACTGCATACCCATGGAACGTGGTGGACTCCAGGTTCTCTGGCCTTCTCTCAGAAATTCTGGTCGTAGGGGTTTGTGTGTGATCTGGGTGTGTGTTTTATATTGTGTTGGGTGTGTGGGAGTGTTGTTTGTATGTGTATCAGGTGTGTGTATTTGTAATTGTCCAATGTGGCGGTGTTTTGGAGTTGTGTGTGTATTTTGAGCGCGGCGTGTGTACCGCCAATGGAATACCGCAGTTGAAAGACCGCTGCGTGGATTCGTGGGTCGTAATAGCATGGGCGTGTTTCTGTTGGCGTGGAGGTGGAGGATTTGTTTCCGCATGTTTATCGCTGACCTTTGGTGTGGCGGACTTGTGTGGGTGTCTGAATTTCAGCGGATTCCGTGATGTGTGTCATAATAGCTGTGGCGGAATTCCGCGGCCGCGGCGGTGTGTTGGCGGTCTTCCGCACGGCGGTAAGCGCCTAATACCGCCAATGTTGTAATGACCCCCATAGCTTTTAAAAAAAAAGAAAAATCTTAGTATTTAGGAATAGGCATTTGGTTTCCCCTGAAGTACATTCATGTGTGCACAAATGAAAAATTATTTTATCAAATAGTTATTTTTTTCTTTGTCATGAATTATGTATAGATAACTTAATGGTTGCCTTATTGAAGTCCAACTTTTTATATTCAGACTCCTCTTTTCTTAAGGGTGAAGTTTACGTTCAGGAGATGGGCATTCCATCTTAAGCTATTTTAAGACCAACAATTTTATTCTCCTCTCTAAATTGGGGGCAAAGCTAATGACCATACAAAAATTAAGGGCAAGCTCTCCTTACTTGTGATCCTAGTCAAAGGTACCTTCGTGAGGACCTTCATTACATTTACAATGATATCTGTTATTGGAATATCGGTGCCACTGATCAAAGTTATTTACCACTTTTTTTAGTTTTTTAAGTGAAATTTCTCTTTCAAAAAGGTTTTGTGAATATGGCCTTTAAAAATATTTTCTGTCTCATGTTCTGTTTTTAGTAACACCATTTACATTTCAAACAGCTGAAACTCGGCTTTTAAGCCCTTTTCAGTTATCACATCTGCTCTCAACTGGATTACATCCTGTCTTCAAACATAAGTAATATTATCTATTCTCCCCCCTTCTCGTCTAAACCCTCCCTCACAAAAGCAGGGGTCCCCCAAGGATCAATCATCTCCTATTTGCTTATCAACTTCTACATGATATAATTACCATAATTGATCAATGATTTTCAACTCACATGCTTCAACTATGCAGATGACACACAAATGCTACTTAAATTGGAATGCCCCAAAGACAATGAAAACTCACAAATCTTCAGTTGTCTCAGAGCCGTTGATCCGTGGACGACTTGGAGCCATCTCAAACTAAATGCTTCCAAAACAGAAAAACTCACATGTCGTGACTGGAAAAATTATGACCCACTGTGCGCCTGGCCTGACGATCTCGGACAACCTCCTCAACTGTCCAAGGAAGTTAAAAACTTTGGAATTACCATGGACTCCAAGTTAACACTGAATGCCCAAGTGGACAAATTAGCCCGAACAACCTTCATCACCTTGAAGACTAAACAACGCACCTTCCCTCACCTCGGATTTGGAGTTCCACACAACATGCAGGCTACTATCTCTCTTGTACTATCCAAACTGGATTATGCCAATGGCCTGTACTATGGATCATCTCTATCTATTATGAAAAAACTATAGATCTATACATATATGTAGATCTATATATATATTTTTTAATAGCTGTATGGTTTCCCGGGGGCCATAGTGGCCCTCAGGGAAGCCATACAACTATTTAAAAAAAGAATATGCCTCAGGTGGTGGGGGTGACCCCTCCAAGTGAAATCCCTGGTGTCTATTGGGGTTTCCTGGCCCTCAATTGCAGCTGTGCTGCGATCGAGGCCCAGGAAACCATTTCAGGAAGGCCACGTTTTAAAGGGGAGAATCTTCTTGCAAGGAAAGTTGTTGTGAAATGTTTCACTGTCTATTAAAGTGTAAGGGGAACTTGAGTCAGCATACACTTGTTATGCTTATGCCGTCTAATACAATGTTACAGGTGGGATAAGAAAAATGCTCTTCCCTTTCTGGAGTGTTAATTTGGAATACTAATTTTCTTTTTTCCTCTTGATCTACTTCTGAATTGTATATTACAAGTACATTTTTCTCAGGCACTTTGCAAACTTTGGCAAGGTGACCTTGTTTGTTGCATTTTCTACATAGAACTCCAAATACAAGACATTTGGGATTATTGGCCAAATGATTGTGGTTCCCACATCTATAGTATTCCATATTCTCATTTTTGGTTTTAGGATTCACTTTTATGGTTTAATTAATTTTGCATACTCTTTCCTCACTAGTGAAACCCTTTACCTCCTAATAGTCCTTGTGGGTCTTGTTAGATAATTTCATCCCTCTGATACAAAAAGTAGTATGTTCAATTTCCCTTGCAATATTTGAGGCCTCTGTGAGATCAGGATTTTAGTTAACCATTTTTCCTGAACCTTAACGTCATTAGTGCAACAAACTAGTTGATCTCTGATTAAAGAGCCTGTGAGAGGACCAAAATCACAAGGAGTAGGTACGCCTCTTAAAACAGCTGTATATGCAAGCTGCACGATCAGCACAAGGGCACACCCTTCATTGTCACGCAATCCTAAACCCCTCCCTTATTGCCAATCTGAAAATCAATGCATGAGGCCTTTATTGAGACCTTTTCCAAACAATCAAGCCACTGCACCATTGGCTTACACCAGGAATCCTCTCCCTTAGCAAACAAAGCCATCCATAATCTACATGATTAATGTCCAAGGTTGAAAACTGGGCAAAGATTAATATCTGAGTCCCAAGTAAACAAGGTGACACATTGTATTCACTTTCATCACCAGTGTGTTTCTGTAGTTCATTCTCATATTGTTTTTGCACAATGCCTATCCAGGTATGCGGAGGACTGTGACATATTCAAGCTGACACTGACAAATCACTACATTTCTGATAGTCTCTTCGCGCTGAATGCTCAAAAATATCCTCCTGTTTGCTCAAATATACAATTTAAGAGCACTGTAGGGATGCCATCAAGAAACACATTTAGGGCCAGATGTAGCAAACTTTTGCGAGTCGCAAATGGCCGGATTCGCAATTTGCGACCCCGCAAAATTGGAAATGGGATGCAAAAATCCCATTTCCGACACGCAAAATGCGATGCGAGCCGTTACCGACTCGCAAAATTTGCGACCCCATTTTGCGACCCGCAAATAGTAAGTCGCAATTTGCGAGTCGCAAACCATATGCAATAGCAACTCACAAATTGCGACTAGTCGCAAAAAGCCCATTTTGCACTTCCAATTTACCACTAACTCAGAGCAGGTGGTAACCATTACCAAAGTATAAAAGGAGACCCAGAAGGCATCTGGGTTACTCAAGATGGCGGAGATATACCTGATAGCAGTGAGGAGGAGAGCCAACGCCGCACAGCAGAGGAGGAGGAGCCAGAGACAGGAGAAGATTTACAGAACAAGGCAGACACTCTTCCAGCAAACTGAGGAGGACATTTATGACAAATATAGACTTAGCAGCACAGCTATACTAGATTTAATAGATTTACTCAAACCACAGCTAGAACGCCAGACTGTGCGCGGCTGCGCCATCCCTACGCATGTGCAAGTGCTATGTTCACTGCACCTCTTGGCCTCGGGTAGCTATCAGGGGGTCATTGCTGTGGCAGGTGGGGTATCCCAAAGTGCACTATCACGGTTCTTTAGGGCATTCCTAGACGCCTTACTCACACACATGTCCCGATACATATACCTACCCAGGAATGAGGCAGAAATCAACACCACCAAGTTGGATTTCTACCGGATTGCCAACTTCCCCCATGTCATAGGGTGTGTAGACGGGACACATATACAAATATGCCCTCCTGCAAACTTGGAATATCTGTTCCGCAATAGGAAGTGTACCCACTCACTCATTATTCAGGTGGTATGTGACACTCATTATATCATCACTGACATGGTTGCCAAATTTCCAGGCAGTACTCATGACTCCTACATTTTTAGGCACAGTGGGATACACCAACGCCTGGAACGTGGGGAGTTTGGAGATGGATACCTCCTAGGTAGAGCTGGATACACCTTGAAGACATGCACACAGGTCAATGTGCAAACCACCCATGCCTTGCTAACATTGTACGTTTTGTGCCAAACAGGTGACAGTGCATATGCACTACGTCCATGGATACTGACTCCGTACTTAACACCCAGCAATGATTGCGAGAGGCAATACAACAGTGCACATAAGAGGACCAGGAACATCATCGAACGTACCTTCGGACTGATGAAAGCAAGGTTCAGATGCCTCCACCGAAGTGGAGGTGCCCTCCAGTATACCCCAATAACGGCTTTCAAAATAGTTGTTGCATGCGCTATCCTGCACAACATTGCCACCCGACGTGGGCTACCTCTCAACCCTGAAGACCCAGATTCTGAGGATGAAGAGCAAGAGCAACCATATCGCCATCATGGGGATAGGAGCATCGCAAATCAAGGCAGACTGAGACAGGAACAAATTGCAAACCAATACTTTGGAAGGTATGTGCCAACTTTTACCATACTCACCAATATAACAAAGAGTCCATGTGTTAAGTGGAAAGAACAAGTGATTTAATAAGTGCAAATAACAAAACTATGTACAATGGGAACAGTTCAGGGGCTTCAATAGTCCACCTGGCATGGGACACATTGACGTCATGTGCCCCAACCCCAAGGGCAGTGTGGAGCTCACACCCTACGGCGGGGTCGGCCAGCCTGGCTGGTACTAGGGGGTCAGCAGTGCTCTGCCTTGTGCTTCCACTACGTAGCACCCTGGTGTCACTGGCAGAGACACTGCTGAGAGTGGAGCCCTCCTCACTGTCCTGTGGCGTGTCGCCTGTGCCCCTGGCCACCTGCCATACCTCCATGAGGTCCATTGCATGGCTGAGACGGCCCAGTCCCCGTGCCACATCACCCGCAAAGTGGCCCATGTCCACCTGGAGGCTGTCTGTGCGCCTAGACAGCCCTGTTGTGTTGACAGCCAGCCTAACTATAGAGGAAGCCATCCTGTCCAGGTGTTGCAGCAGCTGGCGGTCCCTGCGCCATGCACTGTCACTCTGCGTTAGCAGTCCTGCCACTAGTTGGCGCATAGACGGTGCAAGGTCACCCGTGTTGTTACCGATCACCTGCAATTCCGAATGTACCTGCTGCATACTGAGGGCATGATTGCGTTCAAAGCGATGCAATACACCACTAATCCTCCTTAATTGTTGGTTTTGCAGGCGCTGACCCCGTAGCAGTTGGGCCTCTGTTGGTGATGTGGAGGCATGCCCTGACTCAGCCTGCTGCTCTGCTGTTGATATCCTACGTCGCCTGCGAAGCGGTGGAGGCCCTGTATTGTCTGCCGTGGCACTCTGGCTCGTACCTGGTGCAGGCTCGCACACCACTGTTGCAACAGGTGTTCCCTGAGAGGGCATGGTGTTGGTGGTGCAGGTAGTAGTGGTGGCTGGTCCTGTTGTCTCCTGTGTGTGCTGGCTGACCATTGGCCCCTGGCTGCTTGGGCTGGTGGGGCTGTCTTGTGGGAGACCTGTGGGACATAGGGAACACACTGTCAGTGTCTACTATCTGTTATCAACTTCCTAATAAACAATTGCCTATGAACTGCCTACTTGACTAAATTGCCCATAATGCATCATTCTGGTGTTTGCTACTCTGAAATGGAGCTATCTTGGTTGTGCATGCCCCTGTGTACAAGGTGGGTGGGGGTATGGCATTAATGAGGGTACATGCATGTCACATGGTACTCACTGGTTGATGGTCCTGGCTCAGAGATGTCCAGATCTCCCATCCCGCTTACAGCCTCAGGCTCTAGGGTCTCTTTTACCCTTTCCTCCAGGGGTGTGGGTGGTGGTACCGTCGATGGTCCCCCTCCTTCGCCTCTCATCTCCCGGAGCCGCTCTGCCACCCTCTCCTTGGTCCGGGAGTGCAGGTCATACCACCTTTTCTTCAGTTCTTCCACACTCCGGTGGCTGACCCCCAGGGAGTTGACCTTTTCCTGGATCTCCTGCCAAATTATTTTCTTCTCCGTGTCTGGCACGGTGAGGGCTGCCCTGCCAAACAGCTTGTGATGGTGCTGACAGCACTCATCAGTCAGCACCTCCAACTCCTTTTCAGCAAACTTTAGCTTCCTTTTCCTAGGATTGTCAGCCATGGTTGCAGGAGCTCTGTTTGATGCTGTGCTGCAGTTGAAATGGGTGTAGTCCTCCCTCCTACCAGGTGTATTTGTAAACTTCCTGGCTGTGATGTCATCATCATGTGCCAGGAAGTGTTTTCCTAAGTGTTCTGAAGTGTTTTCCAGAGTGTTCTGAAACACATGCATTCAATTTTCAGCACAGTCGCAATTTGCGACACCCACTCGCAAATTGCGAGTCCGTTTTTTGCGCGGTCGCAAAAAGCGACCTCGCAAACAGCGGACTCGCTATCTGCGGTGCGACTCCGTTTGCGAGTCGCAAATTGTCCTCGCACTTTCTACCTGCATTGCAGTTAGCGACTCGCAAATTGTGAGTCGCAAATACTCGCAATTTTCGAGTTGCTATTTTTAACCTACCTACATCTGGCCCTAAATTCCTCTAGTCTGCATCCATTATGTATTCAAGTCCAGAGACCCTCTAAAAATGTAGCTGGTCTACATAGGAAAATATGCCTAATGTTACTATGAAGCAAACAGAGTGAGATAGCAAAGACCCTTTGGGCATATCTTTTAGTGGCAGTAATGGATGTAGGGTAAACATACACAACATCTATAATCTCACTGTATGCAGAAATAAGGAATCTCCCACTCTTCAACTGCTTACCCACATTTTTACAGAGTGTACAGATAGAACTTCTCTTTTGATTACCGATGATTTGAATACCACATTGGATCCTAGCTTCATCCTCCATTTCAATAATGGTAACTGCTACTATTATTGAAACTTTTAAATACTTGGTGGGTCTCCTCACTTTAGTTAATGGCCATCATTATGACTCACAGCTTTCAAGCTTGTGATGGCAGATTCAAATCTGATAAATCTTTAGCTCCAACTTTTGTAAGGGGAAATAGCCAGAGTAGAATTGATTATGTAATTTTGGATATTGATCTCTGGCACGTTGTGTCAGACTTTGAAATCTTGTCCAGGACAGAGAGAGATCATAACACCCTTAAGCTTACATTGAAGGATAATCTCTTTATGATCAGTATTGATTTGGGTATCCAATCAGGGATGGTGTTAACTTTAGCAAATAATAGGAAATCTGTAAAATGGTCTAAAGTATATCTTAAAACCAATACTTAATTGTAAATCTACACAGTTTAATATCATCTTAGAACCATTTGCAAATTACTCATGAACGAGATTCCACTACTTGTTTTGCATGATGACTTGTTTACACTCATTGTAAACTAAAGAAATGAATTGCAGAAAGAGTCCAGGGCAACACCTTCACCATGGTACTCAAGTGAATGCTGCAAGGCTAAAGGGATCTAAATTCGGCCTTTTCAAACATGGGAATCATGATTTAATTAGAGAAGTCTGTGTTAAATATAAACAACTTAATTCCTCTTCTAAGCAGAGTTGGATAGAATCCAACTGGCTTGCCCTGGCTGAGGCCTCCAAAAGTCAAGATCAAAAACCCTTCTGGCATATTATTGCACATGGTGGCTTGAAGAAACTAATTTTCCATTGAATTTGCTGTGCACAGTGGGTAAATCATTTCACTGGAATGTATGCATCCCCTATCACTGAGATTGTATGGATCACTGAGGGTAGAGGAGGATCTGCAGGTCACAATCTCATACAATGCTTGATGAATGACACGTTCAGGGCCATTCAGTCTCCGCGTCCTGGGAAGGTGCCAGGTCCAGATAAGGTTTCAGGAGATCTTTTTTGATCCAAGCACACTGTGTTTGGACCTTATATCAATGCATTATGAAATAGGATCATGACAGGTGAGATTACACAACTTTATGTCTCAGTGCCGAGATAATTCAGTTGTTTAAAAAAGGACACATATCAATTTCCAGTAGTTGTAAAGCTAATAGTCTTGTCAACCTTCAAGAGGAGTACTTTTTCCAAGTTATCGACAGTCTATTAGAGTGGATAGAAGAAGCAATGATTCTTTACCCATTTCATCCATATTTTCAGAGTGAGCACTTTAGATCAGCTCTTTCAATGGAATCCTGTTGCTTGGAAATATTTGGTGTTTTCAAATGATCATCTGTATATGGCCTTTGTGGACCTGAGGGCTGCTTTTGACCTCATTCCCAGACAACAGCAGTGTGCATTTATTTAGGATTGTTAGATATTCTCATCAGAGTTCATGTTAAGAACTTCACCCAAGTAGGATGGGGGCAGCGGGGAGCTCACAGACTGCATACCCATGGAACGTGGTGGACTCCAGGGCCAGGTGCTCACCCTAATGCTGTATTTGCTCTATATAAATAATGTTGTTTATTTTTTAAACTTTTGTGTACATAACTCACCTATATTGAGGGGCACTCCTGTTTCTGCTTTGCTGTTTGCAGATGACACCTTGCTGCTATCCCTTACTCCAGCTGGGTTACAGAATCTGCTTATTAAGTTTGCTGCTTTCTGTGATACTCAAGGTCAGGAGAGCCCACCTTAAAGATAAAGGTCATGACGTTTAAACCAGACAGTTCTTGCAAAGGAGGGTTTCATTTGAAGAGGATGAAACTGCAATTGGTGGATGATTTTTATTATCTAGGAGTTAGGACAGCTTAACTAGTGAATCTGATTTCTCAGGTATTAAAATCTGAAACGTTCCTACTCTGTAGATCTTCTGCACTTATCAATTGGTGTACAGCCACAACCTCAAAATCAGTTTTTCAGTTATCAAGGTCTGTAGGTCAAAGGTACAGGCGTCAGCCCTCTGTGGTACAGAAATTTGAGGAGCAGGAATTATAGGTGGCTTGACATCGAAAGAAGACATATTTAGAAGATCATTATTTAGTCTGCCTAAAAGCACCCCAATCATTCCCCTCATTTTCGACACATGGCTTAAAAGGATTGCTGACCTAACTATTTTAAAACAACTTCTCTTTTTGATAAGACTGTGCACATCTCCAGAACTGCCCACCTACCGGCTTGCCTTGGTAAAAGTACTGAACTTAAAGAAATGCAATCTCATTCCAGCGCTTTCATACGTTAAATCAGTGAACTAGGTTGGGGCATGTATTGTAACACCCCTTCCTAATTAACAGTAATACCAATGTAGCTGTTTAAGTGGCATTTTGGAATAGTGTAATTGATTCACATCATTGTAATGCAAAATCAGGAGGGTTGGTGGATTAGGTTTTATCTACTAAACCTACAGCCGCTTTGGAATTGTATATGGATGCACATTTACTGCTGTTGACTCATACTTTGCTTCTAACCAAATCTTTAAACTGTGCCTTTTGGAATTATGCAATTGAAGATGTTGAACATTTACTATTCTTAGGCCAAGCATATACAGTACAAACAAAGACAGTCCTGGATTACAGTCAACTTTCATCGCTCTGAGGGTGACATATTTAAAAAAAGATTACCAAATGTTCCTGACAAACTGTAGTACCTCTATAGTTCTCAGTCTTGGTAGCTATTTATATGCAATTTGGCAAATCCGGATACCTCTATGTATCCAGCTATAGTTTCAACTTGAATTAACCATTAAATCATTTTAATGCATTTTGTTTTCAACAGTTATTTTTATGAATTTTGTTCTGTGTATCACCTTGCATGTCATTTTTACTGATAGATTTGCAGAATTAAAGTATGTCTATTGTTTTAGGATTTGATTATGTATTAATGTGTGTATATTTTTTTGCATGATGTGTTTTATTGGCTAGTTCCCGAAATAAACATTTTAGAAGATTTTATTTTTTAAACACTTTGGGGCATATTTATACTCCGTTTGCGCCGGAATTGCGTCGTTTTTTTTTACGCAATTCCGACGCAAAACTAACTCCATATTTATACTTTGGCGTTAGACGCGTCTGGCGCCAAAGTCCATGGAGTTAGCGTAATTTTTTAGCGTGGACACCTACTTTGCGTTAATTATATGCAAGGTAGGCGTTCCCGTCTAAAACATCGACTCCGAGGCATGTGCGTCGGATTTATACTCCTGGGCAAAATTCACGCCCGGGAGTGGGCAGGTAAAAAAAAATGACGTACGTCCGCTTTTGCGCCGTTTTTTAGCGCCTGCAAAAGGCAGGCGTTAAGGGACCTGTGGACTCTGAAGGAGCCCAGAGGTGCCCTCCCATGCCCCCTGGGACACCCCCTGTCACCCTTGCCCACCCCAGGAGGACACCCAAGGCTGGAGGGACCCATCCCAGGGACATTAAGGTAAGTTCAGGTAAGTGTTTTTTTTTTTTTTTTTGTGGCATAGGGGGGCCTGATTTGTGCCCCCCTACATGCCCCTATGCCCAATGACCATGCCCAGGGGGCAGAAGTCCCCTGGGCATGGCCATTGGGCAAGGGGGCATGACTCTTGTCTTTGCTAAGACAGGAGTCATTTCTATGGGGGTTGGGAGTGAAAAAAATGGCGCAAATCGGGTTGAGGCGAAAAAATTGCCTCAACCTGACTTGCCTCATTTCTTGACGCCCAAGCCCCATATCCCCCTAAGCCGGCGCTTCCTGGTGTACATCGTTTTTTTTAACGCACACCAGACGGCGACGGCGGCTAACGCCGGCTAACGTCATTCGATAAATACGGCGCCCGCATGGTGCTTCAGAATGGCGTTAGCCGGCGCTAATTTTTTTGACACAAAACTGCGTTAGCGCAGTTTTGCGTCAAAAAGTATAAATATGGGCCTTTATATGTAGTCACTTGTTCACTTTTTTGTACTCTATAAAGTAACTTATGCCGTTCTAGTACTACATTATTATTTCCTTGAAGTGGTTTTCTAAGTCTTTTAGTGTGGCCTTCCGCAATGTTCTGCTTCCTACTTACTTCATTTGATTCATGATCTGCTACGTCCTCATACACTTTCCTTCCTTGTAAACCTACATTATGTACCTAAATATACTGTTTATGTGTAGATGTAAATTTCTGATCACATATTGCAATTAAATATGAGTTGAATAGTTTTATGCACCAAGCCCATGGCATTTCAGGTTCTCCTGCTTCATTGAAAAAAAGAAGTAGTTGGTTCATGCTAGCTGCTGCCATATTTGAGAGTAGAAAGAAAGAGATACAATGTACAATTGCAAGTGCACCATGTACAAACAGTAAATATTAGAACACTTACATAGAAGCTACAAAATATATTTTCTTTCTACAGAAGGTCAACAGAGAGCAGTAAGTATTAGCCCCCTCCTAGTCTCTGTAAAAGGTAGAGAGAAGAGTTTTTCTCTAGTGTTCCTGGGAAATTTCAATGATTTTTATAGAATGTTTAGAGTACAGTCATTAGTCCTCTCTTTATCTCTATAAAAGAGAGAGGGAGGAGTTTTTCTTTAGGATAGCTGTGCAATGTTTCAAGCTGTGAGGCTGAGATTATGCTTACTAGCACCAGACTGTGGTTAAAAAGGTAAGTCTTACATGTTTTGATATCTAAGTCTCTTGTTTCTCTGTAATGATTGCTGTGGAAAATAGAGCAGGCAGCCACACAATATTCATCAAAACTATAAGCTCGCTCACTAAAAAAGAAAGCTTAGCTCCATTATTACTGTCAATGGCTCAACACGATTGAAGGTATAATTGAGGAAAAATGCACGGTACGCATGGTACGACCTGACTGCTGTGTAACTCTCTAGTAAGCCATGTAACCAAACACCTTGTGCAGAATTCAACTGCTGTGTTTTCTGACACCAGGTTGTCAGAAGGATTGTCCCCTTGAGGCAGTGCTGTGCTCAGGTGGCAAGCTGCTCATGTATGTCTCTTCAGCAGCACTCGTGCAAGATCTGAGATCCCGATCGTGGGTTAAGACTCATCGGTTTGTGCTGTGCACTTCTTCCCATTCAACAGCGCTTGTGTGGTTGCACATGCTTTAGTCCTTCTGATACCGAAACAGTCCACATTTGTCTGCTGAAACATACTTCCTTGGCTGACCACAAATTCCTGTAGCTTGAAACCTACATATAAGTGGAACACTATATTTAATGGAGTTTCACACCTTAACATGGTGCTGAAGTGTTTGCCAGTTGTCAACACTTCCAATTTGTATGCATTTGAAATATGCTGCCAAAGTGAGCAGCAGCATACACAGCCACTCCTATGACATGAACTTGAATAGAACGGAAGTCAGTCAGACGCTAAACAATGTCTCATGTAGTCATCCAACCTCATCAACTTGCAGGCCCCACGATGATCCTGAGTCACCCAACGCATATGGGTTCATATGACATTTGTTAATGCCTCAATAACAGCTGGCTGCTTCTCAAAGTCAGCAAGACGAATTTCACAGTTGTGGAGATGTCTTGCTACCCCCTGAACAACATCCTATCCTTGCCAAATGAAGAGATGACTCTGAAGCAGAGACAAAGTTTATTTAGAGTAAACACTCAAACATCTCCAGTATTGCCAACAGTTCTTTTCCAGCTTCTCTGACAGGACTTCAACATTCTAAATGAGCTCTACCAAGAGAATACAGGGAATAAACCAATGGAAGGAGAGGGCCCTTGGACCAATGGAATACACAATTAGTAACTACTTTCCAACAATACAAGGCCCTGATACCATCATTGTGCGACTTGCAGTGATGCTCTGTTATCTACAAGGAGGCGTTCAGCCACTTCTTGTGGCTTAATGTATCCTTGTAAATATGGTCTGCTCCAATGCAGTTTTCTGCTTCAGAGGGCATGCAACACCCATTGCTTTTGACGTTGCCCCAGATCTACAAGAAGATGTAAATCTGAGGCAGTGCCAAAAACTAACACAACTCCAGGGGTGGCACGCATGGCGCAATGAGGAGGAATACTTTTATTGCTTCTTGTTTTTTGTTCTTTCTATGTGTGCTGCATTCTGCATCTCACA
Organism: Pleurodeles waltl; assembly: GCF_031143425.1. Classification (NCBI taxonomy): domain Eukaryota; kingdom Metazoa; phylum Chordata; class Amphibia; order Caudata; family Salamandridae; genus Pleurodeles; species Pleurodeles waltl. The sequence goes on from NC_090447.1 coordinate 922,925,734, forward strand.
TAGAAGTGCCAAATCGCCATTGTAGGGACACTTTCCTGCACATAAACAATCCATCCCCTCAATGCAGACAGCCTTGCACTATGGTGCAAGGATGCCTGCGTTGGTGCAGGCAGCTTAATTGAGCACCGGCGCAGGGGGAAACATGCGTATTCCTGTTAATGCGGCACATCCCTGTGTTTCAAAAGTGGCACAGCGTGGCCCTGCTGTTTTTGGCACAGCATCACACTGAGCCACTTTGACATAAATTTGGACAGCATGATTTACTAAAGAGGAGAAATATCTACTGACTCATGCTCAACCCAGACAATACTGAACTAATGACCAAGAGTCTAGAGAGCTGATTGTCCCTCAGTCCTTGGAATTGGAAACTACAACTAAGTTATGATAAGTGTTTTGCTCACTAACTGTGTGTTGTTATTATCCCATCCTTTTCACCTAATGAAATTGAACTTTGATGCCAAAATCAGTTTTAAAAGTGTGACTTGTAGCTGCTGAGATATGACTCGTGAGCTCAATTGGCTAGCAAAGACATAACAGGGCTGATTATGAGTTAGCTAGATTTATATGTGGAGATGTTGGGTGGTGAAATAATGATGCCCACACGGGTGAGAAGAACTTATCTTTTATTATTATGTCCAAGTATAACATGAAGAGGGAGTTGCTGGTCAGTCCAGCAACCGTCTTTTCTCTGCCATTCTTGTATTCTCCCCCCCCTCTTTCCAACAACGAATCCTGTCACATTACTATGTTATCGCTTGCCACGAGCCATGACCAGATATAACATAACAGGTGGTTGAAATGAACATTTCCAATCAGAATTCTTGCATCCAAATCTATTATGTTGTTTGTCCTGGAATAGAGATTAGGGGACAGATGTAGCAACCCTTTTGCGAGTCGCAAACGGCGAAAATCGCCGTTTGCGACTCGCAAACGTGGGTTTGCAATTCACAAATGCATATTGCGAGTCGTTACCGACTCGAAATATGCATTTGCGACTCGCAAATAGGAAGGGGTGTTCCCTTCCTATTTGCGAGTCGGAGTGGTATGCAACTCCATTTGCGACCGCGTATGCGGTCGCAAATGGAGTCGCAGTTACCATCCACTTGAAGTGGATGGTAACCCACTCGCAAACGGGAAGGGGTCCCCATGGGACCCCTTCCCCTTTGTGACTGGACCCCATATTATTTTTTCAGGGCAGGGAGTGGTCCAAGGGACCACTCCCTGCCCTGAAAAATCCGAAACTAAAGGTTTCGTTTTTTTTTGTAGTGCAGCTCGTTTTCCCTTAGGGAAAACGGGCTACACTTCAAAAAAAAAAACCTGCTTTATTGAACAGCAGGTCGCTAACATGGAGGCCTGCTGACGTCAGCAGGCCTCCATGTTAGCGAGTGCCTATACTCGCAATGGGGCCGCAATTTGCGACCCACCTCATGAATATTCATGAGGTGGGTCATTGCGACCCCATTGCGAGTTGCAGTCGGTGTCTGAGACACCGTACTGCATAGCAATTTGCGACTTGCAAATTGCGAGTCGCAGGGACTCGCAATTTGCAAGTCGCAAATTGCATTTTTGCTACATCTGGCCCTTAATTACCAATTGATTTTACCAGGTCAACAACACCTTTAGATTTCCGTCCTAGGCCCAATACCTGGCCCTTTATAGGTCCATTTTGCTACCTTCTTTGAGCAGTTGGTAAAGGGTAGAGGCGGACTGTTGTGGATCTGGAGTTGAGGAGGTCTACCTGAGTCGAGGTGAGGAGACATTCTACATTCTCCCCGCAAAGGAGAAGTATAAGACAGGGCTGGATTGTACCTCAGTTTCTGTAAAATGAACATTATCTTAGAAAATCTGATTAGGTGTACATGACGGTTCTTAACCATGATTATTTTGTATGTATACAAACATGGGCATCAGATAAAAAAATACATAAAATACTATGTAGTAGGACCTAGAAGTTATGACAATACAAATGGTTGAAAATGACATTGGATACAAAAATTATTCTGTGTGATAGTTGATAGCCTGTGCTCTACATATACTTCTTTTAAATGTGGGTTACCTATGCGCTACCTGAACTATTATCATGGTTTACCATGAATTTCCATGAATTATTTGATAAGTATGAGGGACATTCATGTATCTGGTGGTATATTTTGCATCCAATGTCTCTTCTTTACTTTCTCATTTAGGCCCATATTTATACTTTTGACGCAAAACTGAGCTAACGCAGTTTTGCTTCAAAAAAATTAGCGCCGGCTAACGCCATTCTGAAGCGCCATGCGGGAGCCGTATTTATTGAATGACGTTAGCCGGCGTTAGCCGCCGGTGCCATCTGGTGTGCGTTAAAAAAAACTACGTACACCAGGCAGCGCCGGCGTAGGGGGATATGGGGCTTGGGCGTCAAGAAATGGGGCAAGTCAGGTTGAGGCAATTTTTTCGCCTCAACCCGATTTGCGCCATTTTTTTTCACTCCCAACCCCCATAGAAATGACTCCTGTCTTAGCAAAGAAAGGAGTCATGCCCCCTTGCCCAATGGCCATGCCCAGGGGACTTCTGTCCCCTGGGCATGGTCATTGAGCATAGTGGCATGTAGGGGGGCACAAATCAGGCCCCCCTATGCCACAAACAAAACCCAAAAAAAACACTTACCTGAACTTACCTTAATGTCCCTGGGATGGGTCCCTCCAGCCTAGGGTGTCCTCCTGGGGTGGGCAAGGGTGACAGGGGGTGTCCCTGGGGGCATGGGAGGGCACCTCTGGGCTCCTTCAGAGCCCACAGGTCCCTTAATGCCTGCCTTTTGCAGGTGCTAAAAAACAGCGCAAAAGCGGGCGTACGTCATTTTTTTTGACCCGCCCACTCCCGGGCGTGAATTTTGCCCGGGAGTATAAATCCGACGCACATGCCTTGGAGTCGATTTTTTAGACGGGAACGCCTACCTTGCATATAATTAACGCAAAGTAGGTGTCCACGCCAAAAAATGACGCAAACTCCATGGACTTTGGCGCTAGACGCGTCTAACGCCAAAGTATAAATATGGAGTTAGTTTTGCGTCAGAATTGCGTCAAAAAAAAAGACGCAATTCCGGCGCAAATGGAGTATAAATATGCCCCTTAATGTTTTTAAGGAGGAGCTACCAGTCTACAATTACAGATTACCTGATTTTCTGTCCTGAGAGACAAACATAAATAATGACCTGTATACCCTGAGAAAAAAGTCAGAAGGTGTGAGCATTTTCTTTTTTGATTGTCAAAGACTAACTCCCATTCTGTTAGTTTTGTTTTAAAAACAAAAAAAGTTACAATTTGTTGTCCTTGAAGGAAACTGCAGTGACTGTTAAGGTGGCAAGAGGGCTCAGTGCCCTACATATATGGAGAAGACAGGTCAAATAGCTGGCAAAACAGTAGGTAAGACCTCAAGGCATACACTGCATACCTGTGCTGTTGTGGCTGTTAGGGTAAGTCCTGCTTTTATTTCCCCTCTACCACTTTTAAAGATACTGCAAAGGCTAAAAGGTGTATGTTAGGCAGCATAGTGGGTGTTTCAACCATGAAAGTATGGAAATCCACCAAACCTCCGAATGAAAGCATCAGATGGAGAGGCAGGAAGGTGCTAGATACACAGGTCAGGATAACTCCCTCCCTAAGCCCTGACTTCCCCAACCCTATGGAATACTGAGGGGGATCCTGAAGAGGGTGTTGGGGGGCAGGGCCTAAGAGGGGGCAGTTCTCCGATTATGGATAGTCCTAATGCAGCTGACCTGCTTTCTGCTCCCATAGGGTCTCTGGAAGTGGAGCATAATCATATTATAGCACAGATCACCACCAGCAACAGGTTTGAGGCTCTTGTTGGATTAGAGGCGCTGGCTCAGGCTAATCAGCAGGGTCCAGGCAGTGAACACAAACAAGGGGGCAGCATAGAGGACAACAGGAGGAGCCAGGGACAAAATGAGGCCAATCCTGCCAAACTAATAATTTGACACGAATACTATGGGCTTGAAAGAAGAGAATTGAACTAGATGTGAGGTATCTGAGGCCAACCAGGTGTGTATACAAGCCTCCTGCTCTGTTTTATCTCAGGAGTTGGATGAGGTCGCGTCAGGCACTAAAGTATTAACGGAGGAGGTGGTTCAGATTAAGCAGGATGTCATGCAGAACTCTACTGTGATAACCTTGCTGACCAAGCAAAATCAAGGTCTGCATGAGGATCATGAGAGAAGTGAAAAACACTCCTGAAGTAATAGTCCTAAATTCTTGAATGTCCCTGAGGCTGAGGAAGGGCCTGACATGTAGTCCTTTATAATTTATTCGCTCCGGGAGGTGGTCCTAAAGGACAGACCATATATTAACCTGGAGCAAGAAATGCAAAGAGCACCCAGGGACCACTTTAAGGGGAAGCCTCAGCGGCAGAGACCAAGGAAGATCTTGGTGAATTTGCCTTCATATGCAGTGAAAGATTGGCTATCTACCTAAGAAGTGGCTCTTTTAATGTGAAAGGGTTCTCCTTTATCATCAGGTCAGACATGTGTAAGGCAGCAGACTGGAGACAGTAGGAGCTCAATAGGAGAATGGAGCAGCGGAAACCAGAGGCAAGAGTGTAGTTAAAATTTCCTGCAATGTCCTGCATCATGTGAAACAACCAGATGGATTTCTATTGCAATGTGGCGGATGTGGACGCATTGACTGTAACAATTAAAAAAGGGGAAAATCCTCAATTCCCCCTTCCCTAGAGCATTTCTTTAATGTCAGGTTTGATGGGTAGGGAGTGTGGTGGAAGGGGTACGCTGTGGTTAATATTTGTTTGAGGGTATTGCAGTGGTATTTCCCAGGGAAAGCACTAAAGGCATTTGGAATGTCTGTAAGTAAAGGGAATGTCTCCCACAGTGGGACATAGGGGTGGGGGGGAACATACTGGGTGGAGCGCAGTGGGAAAAAATGAAAAAAAGTCCTCGCTTTTGCTAAGCTATAGGTTTCTCTGGAGTAGACCTCAGCCAAACTAGTATTTGCAACTATCTTCCTGGTTTGCAAGCTTCACTCAGGAGATAGGAGATTCTTGGGAGGTCAAATAATTGTTTCAGTTATTGGAAGTTTCTTGAGGCCAATGACAGGAAAAAGGTGGTGCCACAATTTGGGAAGGAATTATTCAGGGGATGGATTTAAACTTCCTGTGGCAAACATCTTTGAATCAGTTGTATTCAGTGGTTGAGCCAGACGGTCTCAAGCAAAATCATTTTTTTATTATTAATTGTTAAAAGATCACAAAGTTTGTACAGGTACCAATCCAAAATGTCGGAAGTGTGACCTCCTGAAAGCCAATGATGAGCATCTTTTCCTCTCCTGTACTGGTATTAGAGGTTTTTGAAAGGATGTTGACACTATTATAAAAGACATCCTGGGGGAAGACAACAAGGTAAACTTCAGGTTGGTTTTGTTTGGGGTAGATGTGACCTCACAAAGCCTTCTAGTAGAGCACAAAGAGGTTTGTTTTTCTACTTTGTCCTCCTCACCAGGAGAGATATCTGAGAGCACTGGACTGATCCTTCTTCTCCCTCTGCAACAGCCTGGCTCAAGGCAGTGCGCCAGACTTGTCACTTGGACTTCGGGTGCAAGGCTGGTGGGTCTAATAGGATATGGACCGACTACCTCAGGTGCAGTGGTATGCTGGTAATGGAATGAGTCGAATAAATGGTCTCATGATTACACCAAGCACAGCTGAGTGATGAATCCTTTTGGCTTAGTTGAAACGATGTATTTGCAGCAGGTTGAAGGCCAGATAGTAATTGAATGGCCTGAGTTTGCAGATGTTATGGTGATATGAAGACAAAAACAAAGTCCACCTCCCCACCCCATAGGAAGAGGTTGGTTACCTGTTGTGACCAAACCCATACAAGACGATTGAGGTACCCCGTATTCTCTTCATTTTAGAGTTTATTCCCTCTTCATTGTGGTTGAAAAAGATACAAGATCTTTTGGACACTAGACAATACAACATATTGGTTTGAGAACATTTTATTTGGTAGGGGTAACCAATTCATCTGGTGGAAATGGATTAATCCACACTTTATATAGTTCTGCCATGTTCTACATATTATTAGCATTAGTCTAGCTTGGAGTTTCCCATGTACATCTGATTCTCAGTTTTTTACAAGATTCACCAGGGAGATACATTAAAAATGTGGATATCTAAATGATAATAAGGGTCACAGAAATGAAAACAAAAACATACTATAACTTGCCTTCTAGCGATTTTCAATGATTATTATTTGCACTTTATATTGGTTAAATTATTTGGGAGACCGTAAATCCCGTAAATCTAGAGTTGTAAAGAAGAGGAAATAATATGTAATCTACAAGTGTAGTAAGTTCAACATCAATTATGTTATAAAGGCGCAAGGATGCAGCAGTACTTTGCTATGTACTGAAGTATAATACTAACAGTAAAACATACAACAAAACTCATCAGTGTTTCTGGAACCATTAATGAACTGTACTCAGTATGAAAAAATTCCAAGAGGTACATACATCAAATGAGAACAAAATTATGGTCCATGTATTATTATTTTAAAAAGAAACTCACTAGAGGCAATGATGAATGTATTAGAAAACATATCAAATTGGATTTAGATATTGGTTGGAAACATGAGGGCATCAATAAAGATGAAAAGTGTATTTTGTTTTGTAGATACAGTGGCAGACTAAAGGACAGAGTTCACACTTCCTCTGGTTTCTTCAAGATATCAAAATAAGGCTGACAGGGTCTGCTTTCATTAATTCCCCAGGCTTTCTAAATTCTTTGGATCTTGTTCCACCAAGGGGAAACATGAGTTTTTGATCCTGACAGATGGAAGAAACCTCATCTAAACAAGGTAGTATTTTAGGCACAGCTATATCCTGCTGAGGGGAGAATGGGTTAAACCAATTATAGGTTCTGCAAATTAGCCATTATTGGGAAGAGAAATTATCTAATCACAGGCTAGTACAGAGGATAAGGCTGGCAACACAAAGCCACTGCTTCTGGCCAGGAGTTTCACTTGGCTTCACCAGCCTGCCCTGTGCCCCTGATACTGTTAGACTGCCGTCTGCATAGCAGTTTGAGGCCCTCCTCCACCCGCAGGCACCCACCTGCGCCTCATCCCTGGTGCCTAGTGGTAGGCTTTTCCTGCTGCCCTCACGTTAGTAATCCTTCTGTGTTTGCCATAATCTGTTTCTGTGATTTATACTGCTATTAGTTTTTGCTGTGTTTTCCCTTCCCTGAGTAATCCTCCCTGTGTTTGCCATAATCTGTTTCTGTGATTTATACTGCCATTTGTCTTGCCTTGTTGTTCAGCACGTCTCTGCCCCCCTGCCGCCCCCTGTTTAGCTCTTGTTTTCACCTGGTTCTCACCGCCCGTTTTTTCTGCTATCGGCTCCAGCCAGTCACTGTTCCCCTGCCGCTGCCTCCCCTGCGGCCCGCCCCCACGCACACCCATTGACCCTCCCTCCCTCCTCCCAGCTGCTCCACCCAACCACCCCACCCTCTTAATGGTGGCCGCTGTGCCATGGGCAAACCCGTCTGCGCCCATCCGCGCCTGGACTGCACCTATCGCCTGTCCCACTGGTTCCCCTAACCTAGACCCCCCCAGACAACACTACTTTACAACTCCACTCCCTCAACCCAGGACTACTCCCCGCCTGCACCCAAGCCAACCCCAAACACACGCAGGGACCTTTCACCTGCTATGCCTGCCGGTTCTCCTGCTCCCCCACCAACACCAGAAACACCCACACGCCCCACACCAACCCCAACACTCCCCACAACAAACACCACAACTTCAACGCAGAAGACTCCCACACAGCCCCTGCCCATCCAAACAGACCCTACCCCAACAAGCCCCACAACCCGAACACACCCCACGACAACACCACCACAACCCACAGCAACACCAAAACCCCTCACACCAACACCATTGCACACCACAACAACAACAGCCCCCACAACTACCTTAACTGCATACTCCTAAACACCCGCTCTCTACACAAGCATGCCATCGAACTCTGGGACCTTATCACATCACACTCACCTGACATCGTCTTCCTCACGGAAACCTGGATGAACCTCTCATCTGAGCCAGACATAGCCACAGCCACCCCTGATGGATACAAACTCCATCGCAGACACCGCTTAAACAAACCAGGAGGTGGCATTGCCATTATACACAAAGACACCATTAAGGTCACCACCAACACACACGACACCCTAGACAGCGCAGAACACATGCATTTCCTAATTCACATAAACAACAACACCACCTTCAGAGGAACACTCATCTACAGACCACCAGGGCCTCGCCCCCCCTTCTGTGACGCCATCGCTGACACCATCAGCCCTCACCTCCACTGACTACATCCTCCTCAGTGACTTTAACTTTTACCTGGAGAACCCGCACAACCACAACTCCTCATCCCTTCTAGATAACCTCACAAACCTCGGACTCAAACAACTAGTCACAGAACCCACCCACTCAGCTGGACACACACTAAACGCAATCTTCACCTCGAGCAACCAATAACCGTCACTGACCACCACTGCGTCCACTTCTCCTTCTCCAAACCTCCCACACACCACCACCAACACACCACACCCAACCGCATGTGGGACAAGACCCCCACAGAACACCTGAACTCCCAACTTGCGCAGAACCCTGTCCACACCGACGACCCCAACATTGCCGCTCATAACCTCGCACAATGGATCACAACCTGCGCAGACTCAGTCGCCCCTCTCAGAAGAAACATCACCACCCGCAACATCAAGAACGCCCCCTGGTTCACCACTGAACTCCAAGCCTCCAAGTGTCTATGTCGCAAAGCAGAGAAAGCTTGGTGACAGGAACCCTCAACCACCAACTTCTCCACCCTCAAAACCTCCACTCGCAAACGCCACCAACTCATATGCACCACCAAAAGAGCATACTACAAGGAATGCATAGACAGTAACTCTCACAATAGCAAAGAGATCTCCAAACCCAAAGCCAGAAACATAGACCCCACGCACACACAACTCCTGTGTGACTCCCTCTCCAACCATTTCCACTGCTACGTCTTAGACATACACAACAGTTTCAAACCACACGCACTCACCACACACACCTCCGACTTGACCAACAAAGACCCTCCACACGCCTCCCCAAACTACTACTCACCTGGTCCCCTACCAACAATGAAGAAACTGAGAAAACAATTAATTCCATCCACTCAGGCTCCCCCTCAGGCCCCTGCCCCCATCGCATTTACAACAAAGCCAGCCCAACCATCGCCCCCAAGCTTCACAACATAATCAACAGCTCTTTCGACTACGCTACCTTCCCAGACCCCTGGAAGCACGCAGAAGTCACCGCACTCCTGAAAAAGCCCAAAGCTGACCCTGATGACCTCACCAACTACCGCCCTATATCACTCCTCCCCTTCCCCGCCAAGGCCATTGAAAAACTAGTGAACACCCACCTGTCCCACTTCCTAGAGGAAAGCAACACACTCACCACCTCCCAGTCTGGGTTCTGCAAGAACCACAGCAGTGAGACCACCCTCATCGCATGTACTGACGACATCAGAACCAGAGTCGACAAGGGCTAAACCGTTGCACTCATCCTCCTGGACCTCTCCACTGCCTTTGACACTGTCTGCCATCAAACACTCTGCACACACCTCCACAACGCAGGGATTTGACGCAAGGCCCTAGACTGGCTCACCTCCTTCCTCACCAAAAGAACCCAGAAAGTCTGCCTTCCTCCCTTCCACTCCACAGCCACCAAAATCATCTGCGGAGTCCCCCAAGGGTCCTCCCTCAGCCCTATCCTTTTCAACATTTACATGACCCCGCTCGCCAACATCCTCCGACCACACGGAATCACCATCATATCCTACGCAGACGACACCCAGCTCACCATCTCCCTCACCCGTAACTCTACCACCGCCAAAACCAACCTCCACGCTGCACTCCTTGTCACCGCCACATGGATGACAGCAAAGCACCTCAAGTTCAACTCCAAAAAAAACGAAATCAGCACTTTTGGCCTCAACAAAACCATATGGGACGACTCCTGGTGGCCCACCGTTTAGGCCTCCCACCAACTCCTGCAAACCACTCACTTAACCTCGGCATCATCCTAGACCCCTCATTCTCCATGACCCAGCAAGTCAACGCTGTCACCTCCTCCTGTTTCAACACACTCCGCATGCTGTGAAAAACCTTCAAATGGATTCCCATAGAGACCAGAAAGACCGTCACCCACGCACTCATCAGCAGCAGGCTGGACTATGGGAACACCCTCTACGCCGACACCACACTCAAACTCAAATGCAAACTCCAGAGAATCCAGAACTCAGCTGCCCGCCTCATCCTGGACCTCCCACGCCAAGAACACATCTCATCACACCTCAGATCCCTTCACTGGCTTCCGATCAACAAGAGGATCACCTTCAAAATCCTCATCCACGCACACAAATCCCTCCACAACACCTGACCAACCTACCTCAATGAAAGAGTGAACTTCCACACTCTCACTTGCCACCTCCGCTCCGCCGACCTCGCACCTGCCACAGTCCCCCGCATCCAACGTGCCACCACCTGAGGCAGATCCTTCTCCTACCTCGCCCCCAAGGCCTGGAACTCCCTCACCACCAACCTCCGCAAGACTCAGGACCTCCTGCTCTTCAGAAAAAACTTCAAGACGTGGCTGTTCAAACAGTAACCCACCTCACCCCCCCCACCAGCGCCTTGAGACCTTCACGGGTGAGTAGCGCGCTCTATACATTTTTTGATTGATTTATTGATTGATTGATTTAGAACATCCCGGGAACCTGGGAAAACAGCAGCTACAGCAGACAAAGAAGAAGATACTGCTAGAAAACAAAGACTCAAGAATATATGACTCCTGCTAGCACTCAGGTATGAAACTGCAGTCCAAGTTCAGGTGTTTAACTTTCTGTTTATCTCCTATAGGGGCACTAAAAGCACAAAAGACCTTGATTCTACGATGGCCCAATCGACCATAGAAGAGTATATCTTCTAGGAGCCTTGGCTGGAAAGGATTTATCATGGAGACAGAGAAAAATGGGACTTACGGCCTGATTTAGGCCTCGGTGCACATCTTCCTCTGTCACAACGGTGACAAATATCCAGTCTGCGGAAATCTAAATAGCATAGAAAACAATGATATTTAGATTTAGGCTGATAGGATATCTGTCACCATTGTAACAGAGCAACCCTTCCGTTGAGATCTAAATTAGGCCTTTAATATTTTTTATGACCACAGGAGAAATGGGACATGGTTCAGTGATGAAAAAGAGAACCAGGTTTAACAGACTTAAAGATTTTTGAAATTCTAAAAACTGGTTGAGTGAAACCTAACTGTAAATGAATCTAGCACCTGTTAGGCTACAGCATCCAGCCTTGCCCTGGAAGAGTATTTTGAGGACCAGAATAGTGTCAAAGTCCAAAGGTAAAACAAAGAAGTAAATCTATCATAGCAGGAAAGTTACTTTGTTAGCTATCAACTCCAGCTTTTTCCCAATCAGAGCTTTGGCACCAAAAATAATGGCTTTAATGGGAGATCAACTGTGACATATCTGATTTTCAATGGTTCATGATTTTTCAGCTCTGGACCTTGCACCAATGTATGACTTTGACCTCTAATAGGTAGACTAAATCTAGGTTAAAACTTTGATCTGGGTGACCAACCTTGTGTAGTTGACCCCTGCCTGAGATCACACCTAGGATCTGGCCACCTGCAAACTGAAACTTTAGTAAACGCCCAGAGAGGATCAATAGTTCCATAGATTACGAACAGACATTCAGTGAATCCAGTCCAGATTAAAGTTCAGTAGCAAGAATGTGATGTTTATTTCATTTAGGAGCAGGCAGCTGACACATGTTTCATCTTTGATGACTTTTTCAAGGCTGCAAACATACAACATTACATATCATGTATGGGCTTAAAAGGTATTGCAGAAAATGTACTGTATATACCCAAACCTAGCACCCAAACCGTGTCAAACCCGCAATCACCTGAAATAGACACAGCAATGTGCAGGGGGGAATGTTCACTACAAAAAGTGATACCAGGGACCTAGAAGACGCAACCAGATACAAAGTGCAATAACAGAAACAGCATGTAAACAAATGTGTCAAGGCAATCATTCATAAAGTGAAACACCCAACGCAAATAAGAAGAAACAAAATAATACTACACATATGATTACCTAAATGTCTGATGCCAGTAATGATCCAATATAGTTGCGATTAAAAACTATTTAGAGAATGGGCAGATCCGTAATATTGTCTATGTAAAAAGCAGGGCCAAGGTACAGGCTCCCACGGATGAGTAAAACCTAAAAAGAGATGGTCAAGAAAAGGACAAGGGTAAAAAATATGTGAAAACTGCTCACTAAATTATGCTCACAGATGAACGTTAAGCAGGAAAAGAACACAGTGAGAAAAGTGTAATTTAGCATACCTGTTTGTCATACATGAAAGCTCCAGGAAGTGAAGTCATAATGAATTGCATAGGGAAGAGCCATAAGTTTCCACAGTTGCTGTTAGAACATAGGAAACACAAGTAAACTGTGGGTATAATATTATAGTATTTTATGCTGAAAGAAAATATTCAGGGGGCATAAAAAATTTCATACTTGCTGCCACGCTTAAATGAACACCAGTAGTAATGCCAGTAAACACGCCGGAACAGCAGGTATTAACCCCTTCTGTGCTGAGGACGTATTGGTTACGTCCTGCGGCACAGTGCTGCTGTGCTCAGGACATAACCATTACGTCCTGGGCACCCAGCCCAGTGCTCCCTCTGTGGGGTTCCCCCCCACCCCTCCTGGTCAGGGATGGAAGGGGAAGCCCTTCCCCTTCCACCCCCGACCCCCACCACCCCCCCTGTGACGTCAGCGCGCGAGTGCACGCTGTTTGTCACAGGGCCTCCTCCCATCCCGCTGGAAGCTCTGCTTCCAGCGCGATGATCGGAAAAGAAATGCAAAGCATTTCTCTTCCGATCACGGGGAGGAGGCAGAGAGGCTTCAAAGGGAAGGAAATGTATTTCCTTCCATTTGAAGTCTCTCTCTGCGTTTTGGCAGCCGGATTGTAAAGCAATCCGGCTGTCAAAACACCCACTAGACACCAGGGATGTCTTTTTGTATTATTATAACTGACAAAAGGGAGCGACCCCTTGGGCAAGGGTCGCTCCCGGGGGGCATTTTTTTTTAAGGCCTTTTCTGCCCCCCCTGGGGGCAGAAACCTCTAGGCACCAGGGATAATTTTTGTTTTTTTGTTTTTTTTTTGTTTAGTTTTTGTTTTTTGAGGTGGGGAGCAACCCCTTAGGCAAGGGTCGCTCCCCTCGGGGGCAAATTATATTTAAGCCATTTCTGCCCCCCTTGGGGGCAGATTGGCCTATTTTTATGAGGCCAATCTGCCCCCAAGGTGGGCAGAAACCACTAGACACCAGGGAGTTCTTTTGTTTGTTTATTTTTCCCGTAAGAGGAGCGACCCCCTTAGGCATTTATTTTAGGCCATTTCTGCCCCCCATGGGGGCAGATCAGCCTATTTTTATTAGGCCGATGGGGTCAGAAACCACTAGGCACCAGGGATTTTTTGTTGTTGTTGTGTTTTACAGCTAGGGAGCGACCCCTTAGGCAAGGGTAGCTCCCCTGGAGGGGCAAATTGTATTTACGCCATTTCTGCCCACTTTGGGGGCAGATCGGCCGAGTTTAGGTCAATCTGCCCCCAAGGGGGGCAGAAACCACTAGACACCAGGGATCTTTTTTTTGCGCCATCACGCAAGGGGAGCGAGCTTGTAGGCAAGGGTCGCTCCCCGGGGGGGGGCAACTTTATTTTAGGCCATTTCTGACCCCCCCTTGGGGGCAGATTGGCCTATTTTTATGAGGCCAATCTGCCCCCAAGGGGGGCAGAAACCACTAGACACCAGGGAGTTTTTTTTGTTTATTTGTTTTTCACGTAAGGGGAGCGACCCCTTAGGCAAGGGTCGTTCCCCTGGGGGGCAAATTTATTTTAGGCCATTAGCCTATTTTTATTAGGCCGATCTGCCTCCACGGGGGGCAGAAACCACTAGGCACCAGGGATTGTTGTTGTTGTTGTGTTTTACAGATAGGGAGCGACCCCTTAGGCAAGGGTCGCTCCCCTGGAGGGGCAAATTGTATTTAGGCCAGTTCTGCCCGCTTTGGGGGCAGATCGGCCGAGTTTAGGTCAAACCACTAGGCACCAGGGATCTTTTTTTGCGCTGTCACGCAAGGGGAGCGACCTTGTAGGCAAGGGTTGCTCCGGGGGGGGGGGGGGAATTATTTTAGGCCATTTCTGACCCCCCGGGGGCAGTTCGGCCTATTGGTATTAGGCCAATCTGCCCCCAGGGGGGGCAGAAACCTCTAGGCGCCAGGGCAAATTGTTTTTTTGTGTTTTGTTTTTTTGTTTCTTTGTTTTTTTAGAGATGGGGAGCGACCCATTAGGCAAGGGTTGCTCCCCTGGGGGGCAAATTGTATTTAGACCATTTCTGCCTCCCTTGGGGGCAGATTGGCCGATTGTAGGTCAATCTCCCCCAAGGGGGCAGAAACCACTAGGCACCGGGGATTTTTTTTTGGTGCCAATGTCACGCAGGGGGAACGACCCCGTAGGCAAGGGTTGCTCCCAGGGGGGCATGGGGGGACAAATTTATTTTAGGCCATTTCTGCCCCCCGGGGGCAGATCAGCCTATTGTTATTAGGCCGATCTGACCTCTAGGCGCCAGGGCAAATAGTTTTTTTGTGTATTTTTTTTTTGTTTGTTTGTTTTTTTAGAGATGGGGAGCGACCCATTAGGCAAGGGTTGCTCCCCTGGGGGGCAAATTGTATTTAGACCATTTCTGCCCCCCTTGGGGGCTGATTGGCCGATTTTAGGTCAATCTGGGGGCAGAAACGACTAGGCACCAGGGATTTTTTTTTTTGGGCGCCAATGTCACACAGGGGGAGCAACCCCATAGGCAAGGGTCGTTCCCAGAGGGGGGGGGTTGGGGGTGGAGGACAAATTTATTTTAGGGATTCCCCTAGGTCTCTTGTTTTAAAAAATGCACAGGTTTGGTAGGTTTCCCTAGGTGCCGGCTGAGCGAGAGGCCAAAATCCACAGGTAGGCACTGTTTTCTATGAAAAAATGTGATGTGTCCACGTTGTGTTTTGGGGTGTTTCCTGTCACAGGCGCTAGGCCTACCCACACAAGTGAGGTATCAGTATTTTTCGGGAGACTTGCGGAAACGCTGGGTGGAAGGAAATTTGTGGCTCCTCTCAGATTCCAGAACTTTCTGTCTCCGAAATGTGAGGAAAATGTGTTTTTTTAGCCAAATTGTGAGGTTTGCAAAGGATTCTGGGTAACAGAACCTGGTCAGAGCCCCACAAGTCACCCCATCTTGGATTCCCCTAGGTCTCTAGTTGTCAAAAATGCACAGGTTTGGTAGGTTTCCTAGGTGCCGGCTGAGCTAGAGGCCAAAATCTAAAGGTAGGCACTTTGCAAAAAACTCCTCTGTTTTCTTTAAAAAAAATGTGATGTGTCCACGTTGTGTTTTGGGGCATTTCCTGTCACGGGTGCTAGGCCTACCCACACAAGTGAGGTATAATTTTTATCGGCAGACTTGGGGAAACGCTGGGTGGAAGGAAATTTGTGGCTCCTCTCAGATTCCAGAACTTTCTGTCACCGAAATATGAGGAAAATGTGTTTTATTAGCCAAATTTTTAGGTTTGCAAAGGATTCTGGGTAACAGAACCTGGTCAGAGCCACACAAGTCACCCCATCTTGGATTCCCCTAGGTCTCTAGTTTTCAAAAATGCACAGGTTTGGTAGATTTCCCTAGGTGTCGACTGAGCTAGAGGCCAAAATCTACAGGTAGGCACTTTGCAAAAAACACCTCTGTTTGCTTTAAAAAAATGTGATGTGTC
The DNA here is from genome assembly GCF_031143425.1 of Pleurodeles waltl. NCBI lineage: Eukaryota > Metazoa > Chordata > Amphibia > Caudata > Salamandridae > Pleurodeles > Pleurodeles waltl. The sequence goes on from NC_090447.1 coordinate 922,941,681, forward strand.
CACGTTGCGTTTTGGGGCATTTCCTGTCGTGGGCGGTAGGCCTACCCCCACAAGTGAGGTATCATTTTTATCGGGAGACTTGGGGGAACTCTGGATGGAAGGAACTTTGTGGCTCCTCTCTGATTCCAGTACTTTCTGTCACCAAAACTTAAGGAAAATGTGTTTTTTTAGCCAAAGTTTGAGGTTTGCAAAGGATTCTGGGTAACAGAACCTGGTCAGAGCCCCACAAGTCACCCCATCTTGGATTCCCCTAGGTCTCTAGTTTTCAAAAATGCACAGGTTTGGTAGGTTTCCCTAGGTGCCGGCTGAGCTAGAGGCCAAAATCTACAGGTAGGCACTTTGCAAAAAACAGCTCTGTTTTCTTTAAAAAAAATTGATGTGTCCACGTTGAGTTTTGGGGCGTGTTCTGTTGCGGGCGCTAGGCCTACCCACACAAGTGAGGTATCATTTTTATCGGGAGACTTGGGGAAACATAGATTAGCAAAACAAGTGTGATTGCCCCTTGTCTTTCTCTACATTTTTTCCTTCCAAATATAAGAGAGTGTGTAAAAAAGACATCTATTTGAGAAATGCCCTGTAATTCACATGCTAGTATGGTCACCCCGGAATTCAGAGATGTGCAAATAACCACGGCTCCTCAACACCTTATCTTGTGCCCTTTTTTGAAATACAAAGGTTTTCTTGATAGCTATTTTTCACTCTTTATATTTCAGCAAATGAATTGCTGCATACCCGGTATAGAGTGAAAACGCACTGCAGGGTGCAGCTCATTTATTGGCTCTGGGTACCTAGGGTTCTTGATGAACCTACAAGCCCTATATATCCCCGCAACCAGAGGAGTCCAGCAGACGTAACAGTATATTGCTTTCGAAAATCTGACATTGCAGGAAAAAGTTACAGAGTAAAACGTAGAGAAAAATGTATGTTTCTTTCACCTCAATTTCAATATTTTTCTTTTTCAGTTGTCATTTTCTGTAGAAAACCCTTGTAGCATCTACACAAATTACCCCTTGCTCAATTCAGAATTTTGTCTACTTTTCAGAAATGTTGCGATGTCTGGGATCCAGCATTGGTTTCATGCCCATTTCTGTCACTGACTGGAAGGAGGCTGAAAGCACAGAAAAATGTAAAAATGGGGTATGTCCCAGTAAAATGCCAAAATTGTGTTGCAAAATTTGGTTTTCTGATTCAAGTCTGGCTGTTCCTGAAAGCTGGAAAGCTGGTGATTTTAGCACCACAAACCCTTTGTTGATGCTATTTTCAGGGAAAAAAACACAAGCCTTCTTCTGCAGCCCCTTTTTCCCATTTTTTTGAAAAAAAAATATTTTTTCACTGTCTTTTTGCTAATTTCTTGGCCTCCATCTGGGGAACCCACAAAGTCTGGGTACCTCTAGAATCCCTACGATGTTGGAAAAAAAGGACGCAAATTTGGCGTGGGTAGCTTACATGAACAAAAAGTTATAAGGGCCTAAGCGCGAACTGCACCAAATAGCCAAAAAAAGGCTCGACACCGGAGGGGGAAAAGCCCTGGCAGCGAAGGGGTTAAACAATAATGCAAATTAAATCAAAAGGTGGACTAATGGAGGTCAACCAAAAAGTGTCCAGAGAGCCAAGAACGGTGGGGGCCAGCTTGAACTTGTCAACTGTTATATTGAGGTGCATCAAAAATAGAATAGAGGTAAAGCTAGCAGTGCACCAATCCTAAAGAAAGGTATCTAATATAAAGAGTGTCAGACTCAAGGGGACAATGTTTTGTTTAGATGTCTAATATTAATTTGTGATGTCGGATAAGGGGGATAATGTAATCTTACACAGTGCAGAGCACCAAACATATGAAGAAATGGTGCCCCAGACAAAAAACACAGTTGGAGCAGTTAGACCTCTGAACAAAATACTTTCCCCCATAACCACCAAACTGTGTGCTTTCGAGTTTGCCCACAGGGCTGGCCTTCAGCTAGGCCCTGCGACCAACCCCCTATAACCATACAAATTTTTTTCCATGCACAGCCTTTGGCCATGCACAGCGAGTGTTGGTCAGAGGGCCTGGGCTGCAGCTAGGCCCTATGGTCAACCACCACTTAAAGCTCTAAACCCCCCGCCAGACACAGCTGAAATGGTTTGGAGCTTAAATGGGGCAAAATTAAATATATATCTAAATTTGGGGAAGCACACAGCCCCCCCTATATACATACCTCCCCGAGGATACATAATAAAAAAAAAGATTGGGGGATGCACAGACTCCCCCCCGGGTCCCGAGGACCACCACATCTGTGGGAAAAAATTTGAAAAATATATGGGGGCCGCATGGAAACCCCAAGTCCTAGAGACCACCACCTGCCCGGGGCGGCATAATAATAAAAGCTTAGGGGGGCTGCACAGACCCTCCCAGTCCCAGGGACCACCACCTCCCAGGACAACACAAAAAAAATATAAGGGGGGGTTGCATAAACCCCCGAGGTCCTGGGGAACCAGCACCGCCCTGAAACTTCACACCCAAAAAACCTAAGGGGCATGCAAACATCCTTGGTTCCACGGACCATGGCCTCCCTGTGGCAAAATTTTAAAAATATATGGGGTCCGCACAGACCCCCGGGACATGGGTAGCACAATCTCCATTGGGCTACATTTTAAATCTGCTTTGGGTGGTCACATGAACACACGGGTCCGGCGAACCACCACCTCCCCAGGGCTATTTGAAAAATATTTATAGAGGAGGCACAAGGACCACCCAGGCCCCAGGGACCACCACCTCCCCAGGGCCAAATACTTTTTTTCAAAAGGAAGAGTGGCCTCCATAGGCATATTTCAGCACCGGAAACCCATCCCAGGACACGGTCATGTATTCAAGGGTGTCCAGGGCACCAATTTAAACCTATGGTGACCGTGGGGGAACCCTCAAGGTGCCCACGGTCCCTCCATCTCCTGTCTCCTGAGGGAGCTGTCATTGCTCCCACTCGCAGCGAGCGGCTTTCAATTGCAGCTCCACACATGCGGTAGCAATGTTTTAATCTCTTTCCCTTTCCACATGTTAGTTGGCAGGGAAAGAAATGAAAACTGTCAGCTCCAGTCAAGCAAAAGCAAACACACAGCTCTTGCCAAGCAAAAGCAAACAGCTGCCTCCTGAAAGTGGGCACCAAGGGAGGTATCCTATGCTGTGGTCATCTCCAGGGCCATATATGACTCTAGGAGGGTGGCCGCATGGCCCCCCACCTTATATTCTATTCAAATTGCCCCAGGAAAGTGGCGGTTTCTGCAGTGGAGGGAGTGCTGCACTGCCCCGCCAGATACTTTGATTGCATACTGCCCCAGGGAGGTTGCGATCCCCAGAGCACAGTGGGTGCTATGTGCCCCCCCACATACTTTAGATCTGTATTGCCCTGGGGAGGTGGTGGTCCCCAGGAAGCGGGGGTGCTGTGTAGCCCCCGCATACTTTGTTTTTATCTTACCCTAGGGAGGTAATAGATCTCAGGGCACAGGGTGCTACGCACCTTCCCGTATTTTGTTTGCATATTGTCCTGGGGAAGTGGCGGCCCCCGGGTACAGAGGGTGCCACACAGCCCCCTGCATACTTTGTACCTATATTGCCCTGGGGAGGTGGTGGTCCCCGGGATGGAGGGGTGCCACTCAGCCCCTTGCATACTTTGCTTCTACATTGCTCTGGGGAGGAGGCGGTCCCTGGGCATGGGGTGTGCCTTGTAGCCCCGAATATTTTGTATGTACATTGTCTTAGGGAGGTGGCATCCCCAGGAAGCTGAATGACAACCCCTGCATTCCTATATTGACCCGGTGAGGTGGCAGTCCCTGGGGAATGGGATGCCACGCAGCCCCCTGCATACTTTATAAGCATAGCCCCGGGGAGATTGTGGTCCCCATGGATTCGGAAATCACTAGGGCCCTAGTTACCTTAGGGTAAGAGTCCTAGTTACTTGAGATAACTCAACTATAACTGCTGGTTTTCTATGGTTTTCTACATTTAAAATATTTAAAATGTGAGCCTAATTATAATGTCCCTGTGATCTTTGGTACATATATATATATATATATATATATATATATATATATATATAACTATAGATAGATAGACAGATAGATAGATACATATACCAAAAACAACACAGTTCACAAACAGCATTCCAAGCAGCTTTGATGTTTACTTCAGGCTTATACAATTTTTTCAAAATAACAAAGTATCAGCTTGCGAAAAGCAATGCGTTTCGACCTATACGGTCTTCTTTATTGGCCCAGATCATTACAGAAGCCCTCCCTCCCATAGAAAATATACAATTAACCATCATAGACATGAAAGAAATACTCAATACCTCCAAACAAATACACATAAATACCCAAAAAATAACTCCATATTTATACTTTAGTTCTAGACCCGTCTAGCGCCAAATTTATGGAGTTAAAGTCATTTTTTGGACATGGAAACCTACCTTGCGTTAATTGTTTTGCACTGAAAGGTATAACTCAGTGCCTAAGTGCTTTTGTTTGAATAATGAGGCAAGTCACATTTTGTCCTGAGTATGAAAGAACATGACACTACGAGGATCATAATTCTCAGCAGGGTTTCAAGAGAGAAGGGAGAGCAATTAACAAAGCAATTGTTACCAGACTTGTCACCGTGAGCAAAGACACAATGGGTGAAACACGTTGGTGGAGATACTGAGGCCCTGATTTATACTTTTTGGTGCAAAACTGAGTTTAGCACTGGCGTGCACCATTTCTGTGCACCAGCCAGGCACCATATTTATGGAATGGTGCAAGCCGGTGCAAAGGGAAGGCTAGTGTAAAAAATGACATTAGTCGCGTGGGGCTGGCGGTGTGGAAGATGGGGGTTTTGCACCAAAAAATGACTGAGGCAGGTTGGAGTAAAAAAAAAAAAACTCTAACCTGCCTAGAGCACTTCTCTGATGCAAAACCATCCATACCACATGACTTCTGTCTTAGAAAAGACAGGAATCATGTCCACCACCCCAATGGCCAGCACATGGCCATTGCACTCAGTGCCATGTAGGGGGGCCCATTTCAGGGCCCCCAATGGCTTTTTGTTTTTTAAAATACTTACCTGTACTTACCTATACTTACCTGGGATGGGATCCCCCATTCTCTGCTGTCCCTCTGGTGTGGGTGTGGGTGTCCCTGGGACATGCGGAGGGCACCTGTGGGCTTGTTCCATGGTGTCCCACCATGGAAATAGGCCCACAGGTCCCCTAACGCCATCTTCAATGTATAGTACTCATGCAGTAGACTTGTGTCTCTTGTTTCACCACTGCAATCCACTTTGGGATTTCACAAACCCTTCATTCCGGCTGACACGTTTGAATTTAATATGCCAAACAAACCGGTCATAAATTAGATTCAGTAGCTTTTTATAAAGAGTAATATATATGCCATTAAACATTGAAAAAAATGAAAAAACTGTAGGAATAGACAAAGACAATGAAGACCCACTTATTATCCTGGTAAATGGTTCACCAACTAAGATTAAAGCAATTTGGCAAGAGTTTGTTGATGTTAATAAAGTTAAACAAGCAATGGTATACTGGTACAAAATAATTTATATTATAAAATTGTTGAGGTAGAACTTGGTGTACAAAATGTTGATGATGACAGAAAAAGTAGATCCATCCTGATCAAAACACATTATTGACCACTACAGCATCCATCTGTTACATTCCAAAGAAGTAATTGGTGGTGCTATTGACCTTTTCCAAGTGAAGCAAGCTAAATGAGCTCCTCTTAGTGTGTGGGAAAAAGGTTTACTGGCTTGCTGTTACCCCACTTGTTTCCCACTGACGTGGGAGGTCAGTATGATGACTGGCCCATACAAATACCAGCATCTGAATACCAATCAGCAGGATTATATTCAGAGGATCCAAGCTTCAGACAATGTATCCCATTCCTATTTCACCTTCTCTTTGAGAGTGAATTGCCTGGACTTTTGTATGCAGTAAATCACATTCTAAAGATAGGAGTTAATCTACACAATCTCTCCGCAAGTGATTTTCTTAGCAAACTTCATGAAAAGGACAAGAACTTTGAATACAACTTGATTCATTTAATGGTATGCAAACGTGTCCCCAACAAATATTGGTTCCATCATCATGGAGAACTGAAGTGTATGCTGAGAAACCTGGGTGCACCAACATGGTTTCTGACACTGAGTTGTGCTGAGTATGCGTAGGATTACCTGTTTCAATTTTTGAGAGAAGCAAACTCTAACCCAAAAGACATCAATGTAGAGACAGCTAGACAACTTTGCTCATTAGATCATGCTAATGTTTGTAGATATTTCAACCACATGTTCCAAGGTATGCTTGCTTTTATCTGCAACAAAAGTAATCCTCCTCTTGGAGAAGTAAGTGATTTATTTTGGCAGAAGGAGTACCAGGCAGGTATGAGGTGCTCCTCATATTCACATGCTACTATGGATAAAAGACATACCAGCATTTGGAGCAGATAGTGATGAGTTTGTGCTGTTATTTCTAGAACAGTATGTGACATGTACCATACCAAAAAACACAGGTAAATAAAGCCTCAGAGAGTTTAGCATTTCCAAACACATAGATATGGGAAGTACTATTATCAAAGGACATTTTAAAACAAGATGTTGATTTGGATTTCCACAACCTGTTATTTCAAAAGGGAGCATACACAGCTTTTTGTCTTCACTCAGACATACTCTGACATGGAAATCACCAAAGAACACACAGAACTAAAAGAGAACTGAACCTTTCAAATGTATTAATGACTATACTGTGACTTAAAAAATGTGAATGTAATATGTACATACAGTTGGTTGCAGACAACTCCATCGCTGTGGCTCAGGATATTTACATTGAACATTACGGAATCTGAATAAACTCAGATGAAGGAGATGTGGGAGGAGATTTCTGCAGAAAAGACACTTAATTGAATTCCTTCAGCTAGAGTATGTTTCCCCATTGGAAAATAGGGTACTATGAAGTCTGTGACAGAATGGTTTTGGAAAGTTTGTTCTCAAAATAAAATCAAAATTAATTGTCTGGGTAACTGTTGGTCTACCTAGTACATGACACAGAGTGTTAAAGTTTTTCCCCCAAATTCCTTGCCTAGAAGAGTTTGAACCAGAAAGTACAGACATTGTAAAATCAAATATGTTAGATACATACTATCCAAGTTGAAGTGCACATCTAGAAGCCAATGTACTTTATGAAATTCTTTAAAACTGCAGAAACAGAAGTAATGTAAGAGAGAACATAGAAAAAGGGAAATATGCAATACATGGATGTGGCAGATGTTTATTGAAACATAGAAAAGAAAATGTAATCAACCAACAAATACGTTGCTGCCAAGCTCCTGAGAAAAAATAATTTTTCTATTTAGCTCTTCTTCAACTATTCAAACATTAGCGTACTGAATTGGAATTACTTGGAGGTCATGACTGCTACGAAGATTGTTTTAATGTAGTCAAAGAAAGTATTCAATGTTCCTTCATCAAAAACTATTTACACATGTTAAATGATGAGACACAAAAGGAAGAAACGATTGCTGCTGAGGTAGCTAAGGACAGTTATGAAAAGCATCCAAAGTTCAGCACCTTTTAGTCAGGATCATTTTGGACAACTTATTATTGAAAATGAAGCTGAAATAGCTATGAATTAAGTGGAAACTTCATTGGAACAACCTAGACAGGAATCTGTAGATCTGTAAAGGAATGTAATTGCTCATCACTCAAGTCAATACTGTTATGTATTAGTGCTCAGGCTGGTACTGGAAAAAGCTTTTTAATCAAAGGTGCTGATACTTATCTATAGAAAAGTATAGATTCAAAGTTATTGTGTGTAGTAACAGCACGTACTGGGTTAGTGCACACAATATCAAATGAATACATTTACATAGACTACTTATGCTATTGGTTGAACATAACAATAAACTGGAATACCAGAAGTTATCTGGTGAAGCTTGTCATGAAGTGCCAGGAGTTTTAAAGAAAATGAAGCTTTTAATTATTAATGAGGTAAGCGCAGTCTCCAATCTAATGTTTTCCTTTGTTCACCTGATAATGCAACATATATTAAAAAATGAATATGACACCATGACCCTCATTACAACCCTGGCGGATGGTGTTAAAGTGGCAGTAATACCTCCAACAGGCCAGCAGTAATTACCGCCAAATTATGATCATGGCAGAAAGATCTCTGATAGGCAGCCAATCAACCACAGGGATTGCTAGGGCAGAAATAACAGCCACCACAGCAGTAGCCACCTACAGCCAGGCAGAAGTCAATGTTCTGCCCACCGTATTAAGCCACATCAATCCACCACCTTTCTGGGGCGATACCAACGACAACAAAAGCCTGGCAGAAACAGACCTCAGAAGGGAAAGGACTCACCATTGGAGACACAGGGGACGACCAAGCCGCCATGGAGCCTAAGCTGCATGTCTTCTCAATGATCTTCTACTTGCTGCTCGACCACGAACATCAACGCCGGTGAAGATGACAACAGTGAATACAGCCACCTAGCACACAAGGGGGGGGGAACGACAGTGACACACACACACGCAACACACACACACCCCAACACCATAAACACAATCAGCTGCATTACTAAAACATTTTACCCCGCAGCTCGAATGAATAATGCAAGGACAAAACGATTTAAAAAAAGTGAATGTAATGAGAGCAACACATATACTGTATAATATTTTAGGCAAGAGAATAGATATATACTTATGTACTTAAAAAGGGACACAGTCCAGTACACAATGTTCGCAGGCCAAATGGCCACAGGCCAAAGTCCAAGGCCACACATGTCACCTACATCAACATGGAGAGAACACTGCAGGGACATCAGTTGGTAAATAGGCAGGCACCTCAGGGGGATAGGGGACACCTCAGATGGGAGATGGAACAAGACCACTGGTTCTGCAGTGGGCAACATGCCCTGTGCTTGGTCCTGGGGAGTGCAAGGCCACAGTCTCGAGTGGGTGACTTGCCCACTTGCTCTGGAAGGGGCAACACGCCGTGTGCTTGGTCCTGGGGAGTGCAAGGCCACAGTCTCTTGAGTGGGTGACTTGCCCTCTGGCTCTGGAGGGGGCAACATGCCCTATTCTTGGCCCTGGGGAGTGCAAGGCCACAGTATCTGGAGTGGGTGACTTGCCCACTGGTTCTGAATGGGGCAACATGCCCTGTGCTCTTGATCCTGGGGTGTCTCAGCTATGTGGGTGTCTTCCCTATTGGTTCTGGAGGGGGCCTCAATCCCTGTACTCTTGATCCTGGGGTGTCTTGGCTATGTGGGTGTCTTACCAACTGGTTCTGGAGGGGGCCTCGTGCCCTGTGCTCTTGATCCCGGGGTGTCTTGGCTATGTTGGTGAATTGAAACTGGTTCTGGAGAGGGACTTGTGCCCTGTACTCTTGATCCTGGGGAGTATAAGGTCACAGTCTCTCAGGTGGGTGTCATACCCACTGGATTTACAGGGGGCAGGCCACACAGCAGCCCATGGAAGGAGGATCACTGGAGGTGACAGCTCCTCAGTGGTGGTGCAGCTGATGGTGAGGGGAGGCTCCTGCCCATCCCCTGCAGCCTCTGATGGCTGCCCACTGGAGGTGGTGGTGCTGCTGGTGGAGGGAGTTTCATGCCCATCCCCTGTAGCCTCTGACGGCTGTGCACTGGAGGTGGTGGTGCTGCTGGTGGGGGAGGCTCCTGCCTATCCCCTGCAGTCTCGGACAGATGCACAACCATGGTTGGTGGAGGGGGCTCCGTCACAGTTCCTGCCCCAGACCCCTTTGTCTTCCTGCCTTCCTTCCTCTTCCTAGCAGCTGGGGCAGGCTCCTTTACCTTCTTAGCAGCTGCTGGGGCAGGCTCCTTCCTCTTTCTGGCAGCTGGGGAAGGCTCTTTTACCTTCTTGCCTGCTGGGGCAGGCTCCTTGGTCTTACTGGTAGCTGGGGCAGGCTCCATTCCCTTGAGGCTGATTGGTGCAGGCTCCTTCACCTTCAGGACATGTGGCCTGGATCCTTTTCCACCACAAGTGGGTGTGGAGACAACTGGGCCCGTGGGCTTGGTGGCTGAGGTGCTTGGCTGGGTTCATCCTACCCTAGCCATATATGCAGGACAGGGGGTACGGGTAGGGAAGAAGTCAATGGAACAGTTTTTTAGGGACATTGGGGCGGGAAGAGGTAGAAGGAATGGAAATGGGGGAAAAGAGGGAGTGGTTGTTGGAGTTGTCTGTCTGCTGATTTGGGAGCAGGTGGATGGCCTGGATGCTGTAGTGAGGTGGATGGCTATTGTGTGTCTGAGTGCTTGCATTTGTGTACCTTGGGGGGGACAGGCACAGTGGGAGAGGACACAAGGGACGTGTGCATGGCTGTTGTGGAGGTGTCTGCCAGTGAGGTGCGTGTTCTGCTTGGTGTGGTGATGATGCTGGTAGTAGATGATGATGTAGTGCATTCAGGTGTGAGTGTAGATGAAACTGGGAGGGAGGTGGAGGAGGAGGCGAAGACAGTTGAAATAGTGGATGCTGGTATGTCTGCATCTCAATGGTGTTTGTGTGAGTGCCTGTGGGATGAAGTGTGGTGCTTGTGTTTGCCTGTACCACTCTTGTGTGTTGTCTTGTGTGCATGCTCGTCTGCCTGTGTGCTTGGGATAGGTTGGGGTTGAGGAGAATGGGAAGAGGACATTGGAGGAGGGAGGGTAGAAACAGGGACAATGGCTGTCATCAGAGTGGAGGCCAGAGCCTGAATCAATCTCCGTTGGGCCGCCAATCCAGTGTGAATGCCCTTTAGAAATGCATTAGTCTGTTGCATCTAGGCTGCCAGCTCCTGGCTGGCATTCACAATGGTTGACTGCCCTACAGAGATGTACCTCAGGAGGTCAATAGCCTCCTCACTCAGGGCAGCAGGACTAACTGGGACAGGACCTGAGGTGCCTGGGGCAAAGTAGATGCCCACCCTCCTTGGTGAGCGGTCACGGGCAACTCGCTGCGGGAGCGCAGTGCTGGTATGGGGGTGGTGGCTGTACCTGTAGCTTGGGTGGGCACATAGGTTTCTGCCACCACCAGGGAGCGTCTATCGGATGAGGTATCTGTGTCAGAACTATCCCCTCAAGTCTCTGCCATGGTGCTCCCCTCGCCCTCTGTCTCACTGGTGCCCTCACCATCAGTGAACTCTGCCTCCTGGGTCCTCCTGGATGCAGCTCCCTCTGTTGCCGGTGCCTCTACTCTTCCACCAGATTATGCTAATACACATAAGGACAGGGTGACAAAACAAAAAGGGGGGGAGACAAAGGATACACTTGGTCAATGGCTGCACCAACACCACTGTTGGCGTACACAGCACCCTCACACAGAGGGAACAGCACTACACAATATGCCATAGCACTACCATAGAAACATTTAGCAGCCAAGGCATGGTGAGGGGCACACACCACCAAATGCAGCACACCTGGGACCCACCTAGCCCTGACCAGTCGTGGATGCTTACGAGCTAGGTAGCAAGATTTTCCCTTCTGAACCCTAGCCACCGGGGGATCTATGCTGCAATGTCAGGTCTGGCCTAGGGGCACCCACTGACACACATTCCCCACCCGGATACCAACCTACCATGAATAAGTTGTAATTATGGGCACTGTACTCACCCCCATGTGGCTGCTGTAATGCCCTCAAGCACCCATCCAGCTCAGGATAGGCCACCACAAGTATGCGGGCCATCTAGGGGGTGAGGGTTCGACATGCACCCCTTCCTCGTTGAGAGGTCATCCCCAGCTGGGCATCTGCTGTCTTCCATGCCCAGCATCCCAGGTCCTTCTGCTGCTCCCGACAGTGGGTGCTCCACCTGCTATAGACCTCCAAGGTCCGCAGGTTCTTGGCGATGGCACGCCATATACCCTTCTTTTGATGGGTGCTGACCTGCAGAGGAAATACACACAGGAAAATAGAATTGGTCAAACAGTCCTACCTGTTACACTTATGGCCCACAATACCTCTTCACATTACCATTTGCACACACATGGCCCAGCACACAACCAATACGCCACCCAGAGGACATCCACCCTCCCCACTCCATGCATTCCTGCCATATCCATCGTGCCCACAGTGTACTCACCTGTTGGTCTGAAGGCCCATTCAGCAGTCCGTACTGGGGTAGGACCCCATCCACCAGTCTCTCCAACTCCACCGAAGTGAAGGCTGGGGCCCTTTCTCCAGTTACACAGGCCATTGTAGGTTCCAGACACAGGTCACAGCAGCACATGCAGTGTAGGTCATCTGAGGTTGAAGAAGAGGTAGCAAGTGAGGAATCAGATAGAAAATGGTGGTCACGTCCATGGCGATGCATACCGTCACCGTTGGCATAGATCACCATTGGCCACTGTAACCCATAGGGCCCAATGTTATCCAATGAGGAGTTGCACTGCGGTCCCGACCACCTCCCACAATGGCACACAACATCAGCAAAATTACCTCACTTCCGCCTGTCCCTCCACACAGGACAGGGGGATGCCATTTCAGAAGGGGGAGCATGCCCTGGATATTTGCTGCATCACTGGTGAATTGGGCATACTGTACAAATCACACTTACCCATTACAAGTTAACAGCTTGCAAAGTTCTGTTGAAGCCCCATTGTTCAGTTTGTGACCGGCTCCTCACTCTTTTGCACCATAGCTTGCTACCACTGTGGATGAATAGAAGATGGAGACATACCCCGTGTACAGACCCCTAGTGTACTTGGCAACAATAGAGGACAGGCACATTATCCTCACCTATAGACTTGACAAGGCCACAATCACAGAGCTGTGTGCCCAATTGAAGCCTGACCTGATATCTGCTATCCGCCACCCCACTGGGACCCCCCGTGAGAGAGCCATCAGTGCTCCATCTCCTGGCAACTGGTTCTTTCCAAGTCACAGTGGGCTTGGCAGCAGGAAAGTCACAGCCAATGTTCTCAATAGTGCTGACAAGAGTGTTGTCTGCCCTGATTAAGCACATGTGCAGCTACATTGTATTTCTCCAGGTTTAAGATTTGGCCACTGTGAAGGCTGAGTTCTATGCAATGGGACATACCCCCAATATAATTGGGGCAATTCATGGAACACATATTGCATTTGTCCCCCGTCAGAATGAACAGGTGTAAGAGTTTCCACTCTATGAATATACAGATGGTGTGCTTGGCAGACCATTACATCTGCCACGTCAATGCTAAGTATCCTGGGTCGGTGAATGATGACTTTGTCCTGAGGAATAGCAACATCCCAAATGTGATGGGCCAACTACAGAGGCACAGGGTGTGGCTAACATCTCAGCCCTAGTTCCCACCCAGTATATGTTGGTGTATGGGTATGGTGTGGGCCATATGGGATAGTGTGTGGCTCAATGTTGTCCCTCAATATTTGCAGGTGACTCTGGTTACCCTAGCCTATCATGGCTGCTGACCCCTGTAAGGAATGCCACGACAAGGGCAGAAGAACGTCATAATGAGGCTCATGGACAAACCAGAAGCATAATAGAAAGGACCTTTGGCCTCCTGAAGGCCAGGTTCAGTTGCCTCCATCTGACAGGTGGATCCCTTTGCTACTCCCCCAAGAAATTCTGCCAGATAGTAGTGGCATCCTGCATGTTTCACAACCTTACCCTGAGACACCATTTGCCTTTTATTCAGGAGGAGGATGCTGGGAATGCCCGTGTGGCCGCAGTGGACCCTGTGAACAGTAAGGATAAGGAGGCAGAGGATGAGGATGATGACGAGGACAACAGAACATCAGTGATCATACAATACTTCCCTTGACACACAGGTAAGACAGTGTTACTTCACATTTCTATTGAATTTGTTTAGATTTCTGTGGCAATGGCATGTCGCTATTTCACACTTCTATGCCCACTTACTGTACCCTTTGGCAATTCATTTTACAGATGTTTGTGACCTCACATATGCTCCTGGTGTGATCACTGCAGCCAGCTACAGGTCATTAATCTATGCTCATTTTCTGTACAGTTGAATTGCAATGTTTCTACTTGTGTAAATGAATACATACTTGAACAATTTGACATTCTCCAAACTTCCTTTTTTTTGCAAGAGTGTTTATTGAAGTGCTTACATTTTGAGGGGCAAGTGCAATGGGATGGGTTGATGAAGGAGGAATGTCCAGGTTATTGTTCCAGTCTATTTGTAGCACAGATGCATTGTCCAAGGGGACATAGGAAGGGGAGCAATGGCAGTTCAAGGTGGACAGGGTGACTGAGTGGGACACAAGGGTGACAATCAGGAGAGTCTTATTTCCTGGCGGGGTCTTGGCAATGGTCTCTGGCTTCTGTCTGGATCGCAGGGAACGTTTGCAGGGTGGTCTCCTACTGCAGGGGGAGGGGTGCTGGTGGCCTGTGTGTCCTGTGGTGGGGCCTCCTGGCCACTAGCAGCAGATGAGGTAAAAGGCTGCTCAGATGTCTGGCTAGTAGCAGGGGCCAGCAGCTGTATAACTGCCTCCCTCATAATATTGGTCATGTCTGCCAGCACCCCATGCTATGGAGATCAGGGTGTTGTTGATAGCCTGCAAGTCCTCCCTGAAGCCGTGGTACTACCCCTCCTGCAGCTGCCTGTTCTCCTGCACATTGTCCGGGATCTGGCTCATTGTGTCCTGGGAATGTTGATATGCTTCCGGGATCTCTGCAAGTGCCTCCTGGAGAGTCAGTTCCCTGGGCCTGTCCTCCCCCTGGGGCACAGCAGTCCTCCCACTGTCCCAGTTGTCCTGTGCCTCTGTTCCCTGAACCGTGTGCCCACTGCCACTGACCCCAGGTCCCTAGTTCTCATGGGTTTGAGGTGTGCCCTGGGGTCCCTTTAAAGGTGGACACACTGCTGATTGATGTGTCCTGGGGGCATAGGTAGGGGTATGCTGGGTGTGTGCTGTGGTGGTCGTTCCAGATGGGGGAGGCTCTGTGATGGTGTGTGACTGGGCCTGGGTAACCAACTGTCCATATGTCCCTGATGGGCCAGGTTGGTCATCCAGATCCTGAAGACCAGAGTTTCTGTCATCACTGTGGGCCTCTTCTGTTGGGGGACTGGATATTGCTGTCACCTCCTCTCCTGTGACATTGGCTAGTGTACCTGTGGGGATGTAAATGCTGTGTTATTGTTTCTGTGTCTGACATATTGTGCATCCGTGACTTGCGGTCTTTGGTTGTATTAGCACTGTCAGCTTTCACTTGTGTACGTTGGTGTATGGTGGGATGATTAGTTCTCTATAGTGTGCATGCTTTAGTAATGAGTGTCCATGCAGGGCTGTAAGGGATCTCCATGCATTGGTGAAGCATGCAGGGCTTGGCATTGGGATGTGTGAGATGTGATGGTGGGGTGTGTGGGTTGTGGTGGAGTGATGGGAGTGAGGGTGGGGGTATGTGACGGCATGCAGGTAGGGGGGTGATAGTAGTAATGAGTTGACTTACCAGAGTCCAGTCCTCCTCCTACTCCAGCCAGGCCCTCAGGATGAAGGGATGCCAAGTCTTGCTCCTCCCATGCTTTGAGTTGCGGGGGAGGAGGTGGGGGTCCACTGCCAGTCCTCTGTACAGCCAGTCGGTGTCTTGCTGTTATGGAACGTACCTTCTCCCATAGGTCATTCCACCTCTTCCTCATATCATCCCTAGTTCTTGGGTGCTGTCCCACGGCTTTGACCCTGTCCACGATTCTTCGCCATAGCTCTATCTTCCTAGCTATCGATATCTGCTGCACCTGTTCTCCAAATAGCTGAGGCTCTACCCTGATGATTTCCTCCACCATGACCCTTAGCTCCTCCTTTGTGAATCAGGGGTGTCTTTGTGGTGCCTGGGTGTTGTGTGAGGTGTGTAGGTGAGGGTGTGTTGGGTAATGTGTTGGGGGTGTTGTGTGGGGTGTGTGAGTGGTATATAGGTGTGAGTAGTGTGTGGCTCTGGTTGTGTCTGTGGTCTTGCTTTCCCTTTCTTGTGGCAATTGTTCGTAATGGTGAAGGGTTGTGGGTAATGTGGGTGTGTGTTTTATAGTGGTGTGAGTGGGTGGGTGTGGTGTGTGTATGGGTGTCAGGTGTGTGTTGTTTGAATTGTCCAATGTGGTGGTGTTTTGTTTGTGTGTGCGTGTATTTTGAGCATGGTGGTATGTACTGCCAATGGTTTACTGCCGTTGAATGTCCGCCATGGTTATTCGTGGGTCATAATGTGGTGGGCGTAGTTCTGTTGGTGTAATGGAGTGGGTTTGTATACTGCCAGTTTATCATTGACCTTTGGTGTGGCAGATTTGTGTATGTGGCTGAATACTGACAGATTGGTGTATGTGTGTCATAATTTGGTGAACGCAGCAGCGGTAAGTTGGCAGCAGTCAGCATGGCGGTAAGTGGGATTTACTGCCATTGTCATATTAAGGGCCCATGTTTGAGGAAAGCATTTGATTGTTTTTGGAGATCTACTCAACTTACTCCTGTGAAATGAGGACATGTCTTCAAAACTCTTTCACATGAAGAGACTCAAAACTGACATGGAAGTATAGGTAATTAAACATTTGGCAATATTTTAAATACAATGGACTTGTGAAAAATATGCTTCAAGCCTCTGACATGACACTAATGGTGTAATCTGCTATGCCAATGTTGTCCTTAATGTTCTTTTCCATTTACCATATGCTGTAAATGTAATCTAAGAAAAAACACGTAACACACTGTGCACAGCACTATTTTATTGCCTTCAATGCTTATCTTGTGACAGAAGTGTAATACATTCTGTTTCAGGCATTAGAGACCTAGTAGACAAATACAATTTGTAGTATTTACATAAATGCTGAACAAGATGCACATTAATTTATTAGGGAGATCCTTGGAGTTTTAGAAGAAGAAGATATAAACATTGATGATATATTTAGACTCAGTTGTACATGTTACCATAAGAGTGAAGGTTGCTCTTTCTTATCTACCACTGAAATCCAATCTGAGTGGTGTCTCTACTTAACTCTGCCAGCTTCCTAAAGTGTCTCTTTTGATAAACTAATAAAAAAGAGTGACCAAATCATGACTTGTCCAAGTTGTAAATCAAATGTATTGTCTACATTCCTTATACAGAGATGTGGTAAATACATTATAGCTATGTTAAAAAGATACAGAGACGATGGTTCAAAATTGGACACTGAGATTACACATTTTAAAGCTGGGCATATAACTATTTCTAGGAGAATGTACTGTAGTTTGGCTATCATCTTCCATAAATGCCTCAATATTACATTTGGACATTACACTACATATTTAAAGACTGAAACTGGATGGACAAAGTACAATGGCAGCAGTCTGCAATTCAAAAAGAAACCTCCTGATTCTTAATTATTATTTCTTCTGCCAAAGTTCTAAAAAGGATTTGAAGAAAATATGAGACACAGTCTTCTGTCTAGGTTGATGATTACTGCTTAATATATCATTCAGCCTATGAGGGTGTATATCTTGAAAAATATGTAAAAAAATGAAGTGTGGATGAAATGTGTTCAAAGGTTTTCTGTTAAAAAACAAATATACTGTTTTCTCTCTCAATTAATCCATACATCCACTCATGCACCTACTCACTCACCCATACAACCAATCACGCACCCAGTCAATCAATCACTCATCAATTCATTCACCCATTCACTCACCCATGCAGCCACTCATGCACCCTATCACTCATCCATACAGCTATGCAGATACACAATCACTCTGCCATACAGTCACTCACAGCCACTCACTCACATATATAGTCACTCGTGCACCAATTCACTCAACCATACAACCACTCATGCACTTTATCAGTCATCCATACATCCACTCATGCACACACTCACTCACCCTTACAGTCACTCATACACCCAGTCACTAGCACACACAGACATCATGCACCCCATCTCTCATTCAGAGACCCACTCATGCACCCACTTACTTAGCCATACAGCAACAACTAGCCCCAATCACTCATCTCTAAAGTCACTCATAACAATCATTCACTCACCTAAACAACCAGTTACATGCCCAGTCATTCATGCATATAACCAGTGATGCACCCTATCACTCACTTATACAGGTATGTATGCAGTCACTTACACATATACACACTCATGCACCCACTGACTCAACTAGACAACAATTCATGCATGTGTTCCCTCCCTCTTTCAGTCACCCATGAACACACTGACTCATCCATACAGCCACTCATGTGCCAACTGACTTACCTAAACAGTCACTTATGCACCCAGTAATTCTCACATACAGGAACTCATTCACTCTCTCACTCACCCATACCCCCACTCAAGCACCTAGTCACTCACCTATTCAGCAACTCATACACCCAGTCAATCACACATACACCACTGATGCACCCTATCACTAATCCATACAGCTACTCATACACCCACTCATTCACCTATTCAGTTACTCATGCACCCAGTCACTCCCCCATACAGTTAACTTTGCACCCAGTGACTCACTCATAGAGCAGCTGATGCACCGTATTAGTCATACATACATCCGCTCATGCACCCAGTCACTCACTCATACATCCACTCAGGCACCCTATCACTCATCCATACAGCCATTCATGCACACACTGACTCACACATACAGCCAGTCACTCACCCATATAGTCATTAATGCACCGATTCACTCAACTAAACAACCGCTCATTCACTCCATCAGTCATCCAAACATCCACCCATGCACCCAGTCACTCAACCATACAGCCACTCATGCACCCTATCACTCATCCATACAGCCAAACACGCACTCATTCACTCACCCATACAGTCACTCACACAGCCAGTCACTGAACCATACAGTTACGGATGCACCCATTCACTTGCCCTTACAGCCCCTCTTGCACTCTATCAATCATCCATACATCCACTCATGCACCTACTCACTAACCCATACAGTCAATCATACACCCAGTTACTCAGTCATACATCCACTCATGCACCCATTCACTCACCCATACTGCCACTCATGCATCCTATCACGCATCCATAGAGCCATTCAGGCACACACTCACTCACCCATACATCCACTCACATAGCCAGTCAATCACCCATATAGTCACTCATGCACCAATTCATTCAACCATACATCCACTCATGCACCCACTCACTCACCCATACAGCCACTCATGCACCGAGTCACTCAACCATGTAGCCACTCATGCACCCGGTGACTTGCCATACAACCACTTATGCACCCCATCACTCATCCCTACAGCCAATAATGCACCCACTCACTCACCCATACAGCCACTCATGCATCCAGTCACTCAACCATGTAGCCACTCATGCACCCGGTGACTCGCCATACAACCACTTATGCACCCTATCAGTCATCCATACAGCCAATAATGCACCACTCACTCACCCATACAGCCACTCATACAGCCAGTCACTCATTCATACAGTTATGCATGTAACCATTCACATGCCTGTACAGCCACTCATGCACTCCATAAGTCATCCATACATCCACTCATGCACCTACTAACTCACCCATGCAGCCAAACATGCATCTAGTCACTCACTCATACATCAACCCATATACCCATTCACCCACCCATACAGCCACTAATGCACCCTATCACTCATTCATAAAACCATTCAGGCACACACTCACTCACACATACAGGCACTCACAGAACCAGGCACTCACCCATATAGTCACTCATGCACCAATTCACTCAGCCATACAACCACTCATGCACTCTATCAGTCATACACACATACACTCATGCACCCAATCACTCACCCAAACAGCCACTCACGCACCCAATCACTCAACCATACAGCCATTTATGCATACAGTCACTCACCCATACAGCCACTCATGCACCCTATCACTCATCCATACATAGAATCATGCACCCACTCACACACCCATACAGCCACTCACTCAGCAAGTCACTTATCCATACACTTACTTATGCACTAACTCACTCACCCATACAGCCACTTGTGCACCCTATCCATCATTCATGCATCCACTAATGCACCTATTCATTCACCCATACAGACACTCATAACCCAGTCACTCACCCATACAGCCACTCTTGCATTCATTCACTCGCCCATACAGCCACTCATGCACCTTATCACTCATCCATCGAGCCAATCATGCACCCACTCACCAACCCATACAGCAACTCACACAGCCAGTCACTCATCCATACAGTTACGCATGCACCCATTCACTTGTCAATTTAGCCACTTATGCACCCTATCTTTCCTCCATACATCCACTCATGCACCTACTCACTCACTCATACAACCAATCATGCACCCAGTCACTCACTCATACATCCATTCATTCACCCATTCACTCACCCATGCAGCCACTCATATACCCTACCACTCATCCATACAGCTATGCAGGCACATGCTCACTCTCCCATAGAGTCACTCACACAGCCAGTCACTCACACATATAGTCACTCATGCACCAATTCACTCAACCATACATCGACTCATGCACACACTCACTCACTCAAACAGTCCCTCATGCACCCAGTCAGTGGCACACACAGACACTCATGCACCCTATCTCTCATCCATGGAGCCAATCATGCACCCACTCACTCACCCATACAGCCACTCACCCATAGAGTTACTCATGCACCCATTCACTTGCTCATACAGCCACTCATGCACCCTATCAATCATCCATACTTCCGCACATGCAACTACTCAGTCACCCATACAGCCACTTACACACCCAGTCACTCGACACCCATACAGCCACTCATGTCCTCTATTACTCATCCGTACAGCCACTCATGCACCCACTCACTCACCCATACAGCCACTCACACAGCCAGTCACTCACCCACACAGTCACTCATGTACCATTTCACTCACTCATACAGCCACCCATGCACCAATTAACTCATCTACACACCAGTCATTCACCCTGTCAGTCATACATAAAGCCTCTCATGCAACCACTCAGTCACCCATACAGCCACTTATGCAGTCAGTCACTCATGTACCAATGCACTCACCCATACAGTCACTCATGTACCCATTCCCTATACCATACCAGCACTCATGCACCCTGTCAGTCATCCACACAGCCACTCTTGCACCCATACACACTCACCCATACAGCTACTCACACACAGTTGCTCATGAAAACAGACACTCATGCACCCTGTCACTCTTCCATACAGTCACTCATGCACCTAGTAACTCAAGTATACATCCAGCCATTCACACACTGACTTAAACATACAGTCATGCACACACCCTTTCAGTCACCTATACAACCTCTCACATGCTCATTCACTCACCAATACAATAATTTAAGCCCCCACTCACTCACCCATACAGTCTGTCATGCACCCATTCACTCACCCATACAGTCACTTATGCACCCATTCAGTTGCCATACAGCCACTCATGTAGCCTTGTCGTGTAGGCTCTCATTATTCTAATGAAACTGCTGGATTTTGAGTGGCAGAATTGCTTGTGGTGTGGGAGACTGAGTCTTACCCACTACAGGTGATGCCTGCGCCCTAATCCAGGTTTTACTCTGACTAACTAGCAGTGCCTCATCTCCACCCATGGGTAGGGATGATTGGGCAGCCGAGCGCATTACATAATTGATTTCTCAGGGAAACCGTGGGCACTCAGGTCTCATCCGCTTCTCTCAGTTACATTAGTTTCACATACACAATGACAAAACAGAGGCAGTATATATTTCAATAAGATTTTAATGAAGCGACAGCATCTTAGATAGCATAGGTATCCTATGTACTATATACCAGTCCAATGTGGACACTGCGTTTGCAGAGTAAGTTGCTTTATTTGTTGTATTTGTCTGTTTTCAGTTTTGTTGGATTTGGGTATTTGTATGCTAATGTGTTCACTTCCCCCATCTGTGAACAAGTCTATGGCTGAAACGCGTTGGGAGGAAGAATCTGTGTGACAGTAAAACTTTTATATCCACTGGAAGTGTCCTGACCTTTCTCGTGGGTACAAGAATTTGTTTGATTTATTTAATGGTTATTCCCGAAACCATGGTCGGACCGCCACTTTTTTGAGCCTCAGTATTTCAGGACTTGTTTTTGGATTCATATATATATATATATATATATATATATATATATATTCACTGAAAAAACAAAAGTTAGAGGAACATTATGGGGTGGAGTTTTAATTTGAAAAAAACATAGAAATTCTCTAAAAAAACAAAGGTTACAAGGACGGTATAGTTAGGAAATAGAATTTTTAAAAAACTTGGAAATTCACTGAAAAAACAAAGGTTAGAGGAATGTTACAGTTAGGATGTAGAATTAAAAAAACTAATGGAATTCACTGAAAAAAAACAAAGGTTTCAAGGATGTTATAGTTATGGTCACATTTGACTTGTGCGAACCATAGAAATGTTCAGTTATAGTTACCTGAGCTAACTATAACTTGCCCCCCATAATACACTGCTTATGACCTTACATATTACATCACTCATGACATAGTCAGTGACATCCCTCATGACATCTCAAATTACATCACTGATGGTAACATCTGGTAAATGTAAGAAGATGTATGAATGTCTTAGTGTGTGTGAGTGACTGAGTTGGTGAGTGAGGGGAATGTGAGTGGCTGTATGGGTGACTGAGTAGTTGAGTCCACAAGACCTAGAAATGCATATTGGAACACAGGAGAGAGATTAGATATAATGATCCCCAATATCCAGTCACTAGACATTTCATAGAAACACATTTTCCGAATGAGAAGTTTTTGAAATTTGTTGTGAGTGAAACTGTCCCATTAGATGTAAGGGGTGGAAACAGAGAACAAAAACTATGTGCCCCGGAATCCAGATACATTCTGGATTTTGACACTCTGACCACTGGGGGCCTGAATTCCAGTGAGAAATAATCCCCTGTTGACCACTGATTTCCTTTGTTTTCTTAGTTTCTTGAAGTTGGAACATTTTATACCACTGGTTTTTATTTGTTTTTTTCACACAGATGGATGCTTTGAGTGAGGTCGGGGGTCACCAGACGAGCACTGCATAATGGCTCACTTCACTAATTCCTGAGAATGAGGAATTAATGTGTATGCACAGTGTGGTAGAACATTTAGCAGTGAGCACTACTAGCCCACTATGGAATTATTATTTTTCGAAGGGAGTGATTACACCTTCTTCTTCATGGGACAGTGTCATCCAACACATTTTGTATGATTTACATGAAGACGCCACTGTGACCATATGCCCACCTGGGCTGGGTTATGTATGTCTGACATCTAGTGACATTACCTATTGTGTATATTGACTCTGCAGAAAGTTACATCTGTGCATGAACAGGTTAACAGAATAATGCATGGAAGAACTGGGCTAGCACTAGTATGTTGTGTATCAAATGGCAAGTTTGAGCCTAGACGTTGCATGTTCAGATGAGAATTTTTTATTTTGACTACGCTCCCCAGAATGCACTGTGCTCATTAAGATTACATCTTTTCTGCTGTTACACTATTATGTGAAATAGTAGATAATGTACTGAAAAGGTGTAGAAACTATTTTTTGACAGTTTTTTGAGACCTTCAAATCCTGCTGTGGGGCTCAGCTTGGACCCTGGTTTAAATTTGAAGGTGGATCGGCGGATTTCAGAAAACATTTAAAACAAGTTTAGAGGGATTTTCGGTCCATTTCTTAGTGTTTTGTCACATTTTATTTTTTATTCACCCCATGGGGTCAGGGAATATCTCCCATAACCCCGTCATCTCCATTTCACACAGTATTTCTGTGCAGAGGAACATTTTCTGCTAAAACAAAATTGCGGTCACACCAGTTTCCGGGTGAAATATTGCGTAGATTGGAGATGATTAGGCCAGGGCAGCGGTTCTCTGGAAAAATGATGTGACAAAACACAAAGGTGGTCATTACAACCCTGGCGGTCGGTGTTAAAGCGGCGGTAAGACCGCCAACAGGCCAGCGGTAAAAAAAATGGAATTACGACTGTGGCGGAAACCGCCAACATAGACAGCCACGGCGGTACAAACAAACACAGCGGCGGTCACTGCCAACAGACAGGCAGAAGACAATGTACCGCCCACAGAATTACAACCCACCAATCCGCCACCTTTTCCGGGGCGGATTCAACGCGAACAATAACAAAGCGGAAACAGGACTTCGAAGGGAAAACGCTCACCTCTACACATGCCACGAGGAACCAGGATGCCATAGAACTCGAGTTCCAGATACTCCCAGCCTTTATCTTCCTGCTCCTCTACCAGGAGCACGAACGCCGGCGGCGAAGACCACAGTGAGTACTGCACCTACGACACAGGGGAGGGGGGAGGGGAAAAACTGTGACAAACACACATGCAACACCCCCACTCTCACCCACTACAACACAAACGCTAATACATCATGATACATCACAGTTACACCCCCCAACCCCCCCGGAAGACTGCAAGGACACAAGGAAATGAGTTGAATTATTGTGATATATTCAATTACATACATCAAAAATATTTACAAATATATACATTTATACTATAGACAATTAAATACACCAAGAACACAAGTCCAAGGGAGTCCACCATCATAGTCCGTGGATCACTGGGCACAAAAGGCATGGGCGAGGCCCACACAAGATACCCTAACAAGACGGAGAGAACACTGCAGGGGCATCCAATAGAAATGAAACAGGCACCTCAGGGGGAAGGGAAAGGGTGGGCACCTCAGTCGGTTGAGTGCAGAACGCCAAATCCACGAGGGGGCCCCATGCCCACTGTTCAATCCTGGGGAGTGCAAAGCCACAGTCTCTCAAGTCTCTACAGTGCATGGTTTGCCCACTGCTATATCCTGGGGAGTGCAAAGCTACAGATTCTCAAGTCTCTACAGTGGGTGGTTTGCCAACTGCTATATCCTGGGGAGTGCAAAGCCACAGTCTCTCAAGTGGATGTCAGTCTCCACTGGTTCTGGAGGGGGCTTTGTGCCCAGAATGTTTCATCCTGCCAAGGAATGAGGTAGTGGATGTGATACTCCACTGGGTCTGGAGGGGGCTTTGTGCCCAGAGTGCTTCATCCTGCCAAGGACTGAGGTGGTGGATGTCAATCTCCATTGGTTCTGGAGGGGGCTTTGTGCCCAGAGTGCTTCATCCTGGTCGTGGCGGCCTCAGTAGCATCAGAGCTGTTGGCGCTCATGGGCCTGCGGTGCTTGTGGCGGCAGTGCCCTTGGCAGTGGTGCTTGTGGCGGCGGTGTCCTTGGCAGCGGTGCTTGTGGCGGCGGTGTCCTTGGCAGCGGTTCAGCTGCTGGCGGTACTGTCTGTGGCAGTGGGGCTGCTGGCGGTCGCCTCCTGGGCAACGGGGCTGCTACTGGCGGTCCTGTCTGTGGGAGTGGGGCTGCTGGCGGTCACCTCCTGGGCAACGGGGCTGCTGCTGGCAGTCCTGTCTGGGGCAGTGGGGCTGTTGGCTGTCGCCTCCTGGGCAACAGGGCTGCTGCTGGCAGACCTGTCTGGGGCAGTGTGGCTGCTGGCGGTCGCCTCCTGGGCAGCGGAACTGATGGCGTTTTTCTTGTGTCCCTTCCCCACCGTGGAAGGTGTCGCAGCTGACTCCACAATCCCAACTGTACCCCTGGGAGCGGCTTTGGTGGTTAGTGTCTTCCCCCTCTCCCGCCGGGCACTGGCCAACTTTTGATGCTTGACAGGTGGGGGACTGTCCGTGCTGTGGCTCCTTGCCCTGCGGCCTGGTGCACTCCATAATCCGGTGAGTACTGGCACCACTGGTCCCGCCGATGTTGTGGCTGAGGTGCTAGGTTGGTACCGGGAGATTCAGGCCCTAGGAGACAGACGGGGTGGCGGAGGTGAGGGAAAGAGGTCAAGGGTGGCCAGGAAAAGTTTCTTAGGAACACTGGGATGGGTAGATGGAGGGGGTTTGGGAGTGGAGGAAGAGGTAGTGGTTGTAGGAGGTGAACATTTGCTGACTTTGGGTGAAGGGGCATGGGCTGGAGGCTGTTGTGAGGTGGATGGCTGTTGGGTGGATGTGTGGCTGCGTTTGTGTACCTTGGGAGGGGGCTCACAGACACACTGGGAGAGGACACAAGGGATGTGTGAAGAGGAGTCCGTATCGCTGGTGTCAGCTCCTGTCCCCACCGTGGAGCTCCCCGCGCCCTCCGTCCAACTGGTGAATTTGAAGTTCATAGTCTCACCCCCCAGGGCCATGTGGGATGCAGCTCCCTCTTGCTCCGGTGCCACTGCTCCTCCGCCTGATGATGCTAATGCACACAAGTACTGGGAGACCACAAACGGGGGGAGACAGAAGAAAGACATGTTGAGTGCATGCAATACCGCTACCGTTGGTGGACACGACAGACACAGAAGCCCCCTGCACTACACCGCGCACTTGGGGTACACTTTTCAGTCCCTGGGACATGGCTTACAAGGCTATGGCCGATTTCTGCACACATGGATGTCACAGGAGCCTGACTAGGTGTAGTTGGCACTCTACCCAGGTGTGGTGGGGTGCCACAGGGTCTGTCTGAAAAAGGGGACTTAACTAGCAAACTCGCCCTGGCCTAGGGGAACCCACAGCCCACCTCCCCACCCAGACACCTACAATGCGCGCTGAATCAGCTGAATGAGAGTGTACTCACCCCTTTGTTGCTGCTGTGATGCCCTCAAGTGCCCATCCAACTCTGGGTACGCCACCACCAGGATCCTGAACATTAGGGGGGTCATGGTGCGACGGGCACCCCTCCCACGTTGGGAGGCCATCCCCTGCTGGGCCTCCGCCGTCTTCTTGCTCCAGCAGCGAATGTCCTCCCATCTTTTCCGGAAGTGGGTGCTCTGTCTGTGGTAGTCCCCCATGGTCCAGACGTCTTTGGCGATGGCGCGCCAAATATCCTTCTGGTGACCTACAGGAATTGTACAGGGGAAAAAGAGAAGTTATTACCAACTGCACCGTCATTGGCCCGCATCCCTACCCTTGCCATGTGGCACATGCACTCACCGTCGTTTCATGCATGCCTCATTCTCACCCCCATCTTTCCTCCACCCCACTCCACACAGGCATTGCCCATACAGCATGCTCCCAGTGTACTTACCTGTTTGTCCGGAGGACCGTAGAGTAGCGTGAACTGGGGGAGGACCCCATCCACAAGTTTCTCCAACTCCTGCGTGCTGAAGGCAGGGACCCTTTCCCCAGATGCACGAGCCATTGTCTCTTCCAGACTGAGGTCACAGCAGCACTTGCAGTGTAGGTCCTCTCCTGTCGAAGATCAGGTATTGAGTGATTGAACAGATAGAAAATGGCGGTCACATCCACAGCGGTGCGTACCGTCACCGCCGGCGTACATCGTCATTGGCTCCTGGGACCCATAGGGTCCAATGTTAACCAATGCAGGATTGCACTGCGGTCTTCGACCGCCTACTGCGACGGTGTACAACGCTAGCGCAGTTACCTCATATCCCGTTGTCCCACTTTACAGGTCAGGCAGCCGCCATTTCAGGGGCCCACATGGCTTTATTTTTAACTGCATCACACATACCTAGGCCTTGGCTCAACACTCATACAGGCAAAATTTGGTTTATGAATAGTTTTCTGAGTAAGCTGTGTTTACGTACCTCAGAGTTGGTTGACTCTGTGTTCGCTGTTCTCTTCCATAGGCACCGTCCGCTGGGGCATGTGAGGAGATAGTGGCATCCTCCGGTGTACAGACCGCTGGTGGGCCAGTCGACAATGGAGGAAAGACATGTGATCATCACCTACAGGCTATATCGTGCCACAATCCTGGAACTGTGTGCCCAGTTGGAGCCAGACCTGATGTCAGCTATCCGCCATCCCACAGGAATCCCCCCTCAAGTGCAGGTGCTGTCACTTCTCCATTTCCTTGCAAGTGGGTCATTTCAAACAACAGTGGCCTTAGCATCAGGAATGTCCCAGCCTATGTTTTCCAACGTGTTGTCCAGAGTGTTGTCTGCCCTGCCGAAACACATGCGGAGCTACATCGTTTTCCCTCAGGTGGAGGATTTGCCTACAGTGAAAGGTGATTTCTATGCCCTGGGACATATCCCCAACATCATAGGTGCCATTGATGGGACACATGTGGCCTTGTTCCCCCCGCAGGAGTGAACAGGTGTACAGAAACGGGAAGAGTTACCATTCGATGAATGTGCAGATGGTGTGTTTGGCAGACCAGTACATCTCCCATGTTAATACCAAATTCCCTGGCTCAGTGCATGACGCTTACATCCTGCGGAATAGCAGCATCCCTTATGCGATGGGGCAACTCCAGAGGCACTGTGTGTGGCTATTAGGGGAGCACCTAGAACCAAATCAGTGGGAATAGGTGTCTGGGTCTGGGGATATCCCTAAGAGTTAGTGTGTGTCTAACAGTTGTCCCTCGCCATTTGCAGGTGACTCTGGTTACCCCAACCTGTCATGGCTACTGACCCCATTCAGGAATCCCAGGACAAGGCAGAGGAACGCTACAATGAGGCCCATGGACGAACTAGGAGGATTATAGAGCAGACCTTCGGCCTGCTGAAGGCCAGGTTCCGATGCCTCCATATGACAGGTAGATCCCTATTCTACTCACCAAAGAAGGTGTGCTAGATCATCGGGGCCTGCTGTATGCTTCACAACTTGGCTTTGCGACTACAGATGCCTTTTCTGCAGGAGGATGGTCCAGATGGAGGTGTTGTGGCAGCTGTGGAGCCTGTAGACAGTGAAGACGAGGAAGCAGAAGAAGAGGACATCGACAACAGGAGCTCGGTGATCCTGCAATACTTCCAGTGAGACACAGGTAAGAAGACAAACCTGCCTGCTATATGTACTTTAACACTACTACCTCTCTACTGTCTGTCCTTTTCACCCAGTGTATGGTCACTGAGTTGTCACATTCCCTTACAATTTCACAGATGTGGGTCCCACTGTGTGACATCTGCTTTGTTTCCTCATGGACTAGAGCTGTGTGACATAGGTTTTTTGACATTAAATTTGTAAGAGCATTTTGTCACTGCAATTGCTAATACACTAATTCGAAATCACAGACAGACTCCAGATTGTTGTGTGCTTTAAGGGTGTTTATTTAAGTGTTCAATATTGGAGGGTGTTGTAAAATGGTGAGGGGTGAGGGTGGAGGAATGTCCATGGCAGAGTCCAAGCTATTAGCCTCACAGGTGCATTGTCCAAAGGGGCATAGGAAGTGGAGCTGGGGCAGTTTGAGGATGGACAGGGTGACAAGGTGGGACAAAAGGATGACAATCAGGGTGGTCTCATTTCTTGGCGGGGGTCTTGGCATCGTTCTCTGTCTTTGTCCTCGATCTCAGGGACTGTTTGCGGGGAGGTTCTCCATCTGCAGGAGGTGGGGTGCTGGTGTGGTGGTCCTGTGGCGGTGCTTCTTGTCCACTAGCACCGGCGGAGGTGGTGGGCAGTTCATCATCCAGGCTAGTGTCAGGGGCCCCTTGTTGTGCCACAGTGTCCCTCCTGGTGTTGAGGACTTCCTTCAGCACGCCTACGATGGTGCCCCGAGTGGAATTGATGGATTTGAGTTCCTCCCTGAAGCCCAAATACTGTTCCTTTTGCAGCCGCTGGGTCTCCTGAAACTTGGCCAGTACCGTTGCCATTGTCTCCTGGGAATGGTGGTAGGCTCCCATGATGTTGGAGAGGGCCTTGTGGGGAGTGGGTTCCCTGGGCCTGTCCTCCCCCTGTCGCACACCAGCCCTCCCAGTTCCCCTTTTTACCTGGGCCTCCGTCCCCTGAACCGTGTGCCCACTGCCACTGCCCCCAGGTCCCTGTTGTTGTTGGGGTGGTGGGTTAGCCTGGGTTCCCTGTAGTGGTGGACACCCTGCTGCTTGACGTGTTCTGGGGACAGAGATATGAGCCAACTGGATGGGTGCTGTGCTCGTGTTTCCAGAGGGGGGAAGCTCTGTGGTGGTCTGTGACTGTGCCAGGGGAACCGACTGTCCCGAGGTCCCAGATGGGCCGGGCTAGTCATCTTGATCCAGTTGGACAGAGCTGCTGTCATCCCTGTGGGCCTCTTCTGTGGGAGGAGTGGACATGTCTGGAACCTCCTGTCCGGTGACGTTGGGTAGGGGTCCTACAGGGGTGCAAAAGGATGATTATTGCATCTGTGTGTGCCATGGTGTGCAATGGGTGGGTGACCGTGTACATCAGTGCTTGCATTCCTTTGTGGGACCTTGTGTGATGATGGTTTAGGGGGGTGTATGGGTATGTGCAGTGGCCATGCTTTGGTGATGGGTGTCCATGCTTTGTTGTTGCATGCAGGGCTTGGTGTTGGGATGGGTGGTTTGTGAGATTGGGACATTTGTGAGGAGTTGGAGTGATGGGGGTGAGGGCGAAGGTGGGGGTATGTGATGGCATGCAGGTAGGGTGGGGGATATAGTAGTAAAGATTTGATTTACCAGAGTCTATTACTCCAGGTACTCCTGCGAGGCCCTCAGGATGCAGAATAGCCAAGACTTGCTCATCCTGTGTTGTTAGTTGTGGGGGAGGAGGTGGGGGTCTGCTGCCAGTCCTCTGAACCGCAAGGTGGTGTATTGAGACTACAGAACGCACCTTCCCCCGTAGGTCGTTCCACCTCTTCCTGATGTCATCCCTATTTCTTGGGTGCTGTCCCACTGCGTTGACCTTGTCCACTATTCTTCGCCATAGCTACATCTTCCTAGCTATGGAGGTGTGCTGCACCTGTGCTCCGAATAGCCGTGGCTTTACCCGGATGATTTACTCCACCATGACCCTGAGCTCCTCCTCAGAAAATCTGGGGTGTCTTTGCCGTGCCATGGGGTGGTGTGGGTGATGTGTGGGTTGGTGTGTGTTGTGATGTGTGGGGTGATATTTAGAGGTATGTTGTGTGAGGTGCGTGGATGTTATGTGGGTGATGGTGTTGAGTGCCTGTGGATGATCGTTTGTAGATGGCGGTGTCTCTCTCTGGCCTTCTGTCGCAATTGTTGTCGTAGGGGGTGTGTTTTATATTATCTTGGGTGTGTAGGAGTGGTGTGTGTATGTGTATCAGGTGTGTGTATTTTGAATTGTCCAATGTGGATGTGTTTTGGAAGAGTGTGTGTATTTTTAGTGCGGCAGTGTGTACCGCCAATAGAATACCGTGGTTGAAAGATCGCTGCGTGGATTCGTGGGTCGTGATAGTGTGGGCATATTCCTGTTGGTGTGACGGTGGAGGTTTTGTTTTCGCCAGTTTATCACTTTTGTGGGTGTCTAAATTTTGGCGGATTCCGAGCTGTGGGTTATAATGACTGTGGCGGAGTTCCGCTGCCGCGACGGTGTGTTGGCAGTCTTCTGCACGGCGGTAAGCGGCTTTTACCGCCGATGTTGTAATGACCCCCAAAGTAATGAGCTGAAAATGTCTTTAAACTTTGTTTTACTTTATTCAAGATCCGCAGATCCACTTTGGGGCTCAGCGCAACCCAGTGTATACACCTGAGTGGATCAGCGGATATCAAAAAATGTTAATAAGATATATACTCTGACACCCACACTGACACTCTCACATTCACTGTGACACACAGACAGCCATTCTCATACCCACTCATACACCCACATGGACATTCTCATAGCACTGTGTTACCCAGGCAGCACCTCTCACACCGACTCATACACCCAGTGTGATACCCAGACAGACATTTACACACCCACTCACACACCAATACAGACCCTGACACACCCACTGTCACATGCAAACAGGCACTCTCACACCCAGTCTCACACCCACATAGACACTCTTATACCAGAAATTCAATCACACACCCAGTCACACTCACACTGACTCTCACACCCAGGCTCACACTCTCACACCCACTCCAACACCCAGGCACTATCACACCCAGGCAGATAATCTCACAGCCACTCTCACACCCAGACACACATTCATAGCCACTTTCAGACCCACACTCACACAATCTTGGCTGTCTGCAACCTGGCAGTGAAAGTTGAAACTGCCTTTTTGTTGTATAGAGAAAGTGTTTGAGGCTAAAATATAGGAAGCAATCCATATGAAGCGGTGAGGGTAGACGTTCCCTGACCCCAGAGGGTTGATATAATTGGGGCACGATAGTAAGTAAGGGTACAAAATGCCAACAATAATTTTTTGTCATTTTTGAGATCCACAGGTGGATCTGTGAATCTGAATGAGGTTTAGACAAAAATAGGAATTAAAAAATAAATAAATATTTGTATGGTAAAATAATTGGCTCTAAAAAAAACTTTGTGTTTATGAAGTGTAGGTGATAACTACATGTGAAACAGTTTATAGGCCCTCATTATGACCCTGGCGGTGAGTGATAAAGTGGCGGTAATATCACCAACAGGCTGGCGGTAAGTGCCACCAAATTATTAACATGACCGTGATAACTCCCATAGATAGCCAATGTACCACATCAACCACCAGGGCGGACAGAACACTCACCACGTCAGTAGCCGCCAACAGCAAGGC
Source organism: Pleurodeles waltl (assembly GCF_031143425.1). Classification (NCBI taxonomy): domain Eukaryota; kingdom Metazoa; phylum Chordata; class Amphibia; order Caudata; family Salamandridae; genus Pleurodeles; species Pleurodeles waltl. The sequence goes on from NC_090447.1 coordinate 922,974,076, forward strand.
GGAAGACAAAGTACTGCCCACCATGTATTGACGATGCAATCTGCCACCTTTACCGGGGCGATACAAACACCATCAAAAGCCTGGTGGAAACGCATCACAGAAGAGAAAGGACTCACCATTGGAGACACACAGAAGAACAATGCTGCCATGGAACCCGAACTGCAAGTTTTCCTGATGATCTTCTATGTTATGCTCCACCTGGAACACCAACAGCAACGAAGACGACGGTGGTGAGTACAGCCACCTAGCACACAAGGGAGGGAGGGAGGAGAACGAGAGTGACACACACATACACACGACACACACCGGACACACACACCATACACACAACCAGCTGCACACTAAAAACAATTTGTCCCTGAAAAACAGCGGAATAATGCAAAACTCAAAGCTTTGACCCACAATCCACACTCTGAGCATTCTGGTGGGAAGCTGGAGTACCACACAGGACACGTCTGCAATTGAATGAGGCGGTTTTAAAATTAAATGCAATTGAAATGGAGGATAATAGTTGTAGTTTGAAAGAACACATTTGATTGTTTGTTGTACATATGCTGGTGTGTAAAGTTAGGTAGTGATTTTTGGAGAAAAGTAAGCAGATGTCGGATTGGGTTTTGAGACCCAATAGGACTGGCCTATTTCGACCACCGCCTTGCCTTCTACGCACCCAACAGACAACTCTGTTCTTTCCAGGATCCGAAAAGCACAGAAGGGGGAATATCCTTCTCCTACCTCACAGTTTAGACATGGAACATGCTAGCTCTCAAACTCAGACAAACTGCATCACTGAAGCAGTTCAGAAAGGACCTCAAGACCTGGCTATTCAATTGAGCAGCACTCCCGCTACAGCAGCTTGAGACCCCACAGGTGATAAGCCGCGTGATAGAAGTAGTGATTGATTGATTGCTTGGTTGATTTATTGATTGGGAAATTTTAAAAAGTATTGGTGTTTGGGATATGTTTATTATTTCAACTTTTCAACCACACTTTTGCTTTAGAAGTAAGCATGGTGCTCTCAGAAACTATTATAAGCTTGTGACTTACTCCTGCAAGAGAATGTTTCAAACTATGTTACCATGTTAGCACAGCTACAGGTGCATGGTGGAAGGGAATAAAAATGACTAGACTGTGAGTTTGTAGTCACATTTCTAGCAGACAAAATTAAATTGATTATAAATAACGATTTGGTGTGAACATATTTATTTATAGTAACTCAAAAGGATGATGGACGGAGTGCTGAACAATGGAAACACTCACCCCCAGTCACAGATCTGGGTTTAATCCATCGTTCTTTTGCTCACCATGCCACCCCAGTTTGGACTCAGCCATATGCAAATGAGTCTTGACCCTGTTCCTCAAGAAAACAGTCTAGCCCGAACTGCCAGGCCAGGTCCTCCCTGGACCAGAAACAAGCATCCTGGTACCGGTTTCAGGGTATCACCCTTCATCAGCCAGGCTAGCTTGAATCTGGTGGCATAGCACAGGCGGGCTGGACTGTTCCCATGAGGAACAGGATCAAGACTGATTTGCATATGGGTGGGTCCAAACTGGAATGGCATGGCAAGCAAAAAACTGATGGATTAAACCCAGATCTGTGACTGGGGGTGAATGTTGGATTTGTTCTGCATTCCGTCCATCATCTGGTGTTTTTGCATTTGTTGCCACAAGGAAGGGAATGCCCAGGCGTGGGTCCCATGCTTGCTATGCCGCCAGCTTTAAGCTAGCCTGGCTGATGAAGGGTGATACCCTGAAACCGGTCCCAGGATGTTTGTTGCTGGTCCAGGGAGGACCTGGCCTGACAGTTCAGCCTGGACTGTTCCCATGGGGAACAGGGTCAAGACTGATTTTCACATGGCACTAGAATCAATCGACTAATTCCCACCTAGGCTATAATACAGCACAGCATACTAAGCTCTAATTCTGCACTTCAGGTTCCCCTGGGAAGACATCATCCCCCATACCTGAGCAAAGGCCTATAGTCTGCATAAGCAGCTGTAGCGAAGCTTCAGCAATCAGCATACAGTTGTGGTTCTCTGACTAGAATCTCCCACTAACTTGTAAGGGAAGGGAAGTTTTTTTATAATAAAACAGCTGATGGTGTGAGCAAATGTCCCTACGTAAGGATGTGTGTTTTTCTATGAATGTCAGAGACAAAATGTGTACCACGTTCACCGGCAACCTATCTTACTGGAGCCTTGGAAGCAGCACAGAGTGAGCAAGAATGTCTTGTTTGATAACATAGTGCTGGCCTAGGCAAAAACAGCTAGATAGCGAGAAATAAAACAAGACCGCAAAAGTTGCTATTGTAAGAATTTTAAAAGAAGCTGAATAAAATATATCTGGGTTAAAGTGCACAGCAGCAGGCCTAGTAAGCTAAAATAATGTGCATGAAGCTACAGCTAAAATGGCTACACAATCACCCCCTATCACTCATCCATACAGCTACTCATGCACTCACTTACCCATACAGCCACTCATGCACCACATTACTCACCCATACACTTTCTAAGACACCACCACTCATCCATTCATTCACTCATGCACCCATTCACACACCCATGCAGCCATTCATGCACCCATTCACTCATCAATACAGCCACTCACGCACCCATTCACTTACCCATACAGCCACGCATACACCCAGTCACTCGCCTATACAGCCCCTCATGCACCAATTTACCCACTCAGACAGCCAATCATGCACCCTATCTCTCATCCATGCAGCCACTCATACACTCACTCACTCACCCATACAGCCACTCACACAGCCAGTCACTAACCCATACAGTCGTTCATGCACAAATTCACTCACCCATACAGCCACTCATGCACCCATTCACTTACCCTTACAACCACTCACACACCCAGTCACACACCCATACAGCCTCTCATGGACCCATCCATTCATCCATACAGCCACTCATGCACCCTATCTCTCATCCATACTGCCACTCATGCCCCACTCACTCACCCATAAAGCCACTCTCACACCCAGTCACTAACCCATACAGTCATTCATGCACCTATTCACTCACCCATACAGCCACTGATGCACCCTATAACACATCCATGCAGCCACTCATGCACTCACCCAAACAGCCAATCACACAGCAGTCACTAACGGTCACTAGTGCATTCAGTTGCCCATACAGCCACTCATGCACCCTGTCACTCATCCATACAGCAAATCATGCACCCAGTTACTCACCCATACAACCATTCATGCACTGATCTATTCATCCATACAGCCACTCATGCACCAAATTACTCACCCATACGCCTTCTCAAATACTGTCACTCACCCAGTCAGTCACTCATGCACCCATTCAGTTGCTCATACAGCCACTCATGCACCCTATCACTCATTCATACAGCCACACATGCACCCACTTAATCACCCATACAACCACTCATGTGCCCACTCATTCACCCATACAGCCACTAATGCACCAAATTATTCACCCATACACCTTCTCAGACACTGTCACTCACCCAGTCAGTCACTCATGCACCCATTCAAACATCCACACAGCCACAAAGGCACCCTATCAGTCATTGAAGCAGCCACACATGCACCCAGTCACTCACCCATACACTTACTCTTGCATTCACTCACTTATCCATACAGCGACTCATGCACCCTATCAATCCTTCATACATCCACTCATGCACCTACTCGGTCGCCTATACAGACACTCACAACCCAGTCACTCACCCATACACTTTCTAAGACACCAACACTCACCCACTCATTCACTCATGCGCCCATTCACCCATTCACTTACCCATACAGCCACTCATACACCCATTTGATCGCTTATACAGCCACTCATGCACCCATTTACCCACTCAGACAGCCAATCATGCACCCTATCTCTCATCCATGCAGCCACTCATACATTCACTCACTCACCCATACAGCCACTCACACAGCCAGTCACTAACCCATACAGACTTTCATGTACAAATTCACTCACCCATACAGCCACTCATGCACCCATTCACTTACCCTTACAACCACTCACACAGCCAGTCACTCACCCATACAGCCACTCATGCACCCATCCATTCACCCATACAGCCACTCATGCACCCTATCTCTCATCCATACTGCCACTCATGCCCCACTCACTCACCCATAAAGCCACTCTCACACCCAGTCACTAACCCATACAGTCATTCATGCATCAATTCTCTCACCATACAGCCACTGATGCACCCTATAACTCATCCATACAGCCACTCATGCACTTACCCAAACAGCCAATCACACAGCCAGTCATTAACGCATTCAGTTGCCCATACAGCCACTCATGCACCCTGTCACTCATCCATAGAGCCACTCATACACCCACTTACTCACCCATACAACCATTCATGTACTGAGTTATTCACCCATACAGCCACTCATGCACCAAATTACTCACACATACACCTTCTCAGACACTGTCACTCACCCAGTCACTCATGCACCCATTCAGTTGCCCATACAGCCACACATGCACCCCCTTACTCACCCATACAACCACTTATGTGCCCACTCATTCACCCATACAGCCACTCATGCACCAAATTACTCACTCATACACCATCTCAGACACTGTCACTCACCCAATCAGTCACTCATGCACCCATTCAAACATCCACACAGCCACCCAGGCACCCTATCAGTCATTGAAGCAGCCACTCATGCACCCAGTCACTTAACAGTACAGCCACTCACACACCCACTTACTCACCCATACAACCATTCACACACTGAGTGTTTCACCCATACAGCCACTCATGCACCAAATTACTCACACATACACCTTCTCAGACACTGTCACTCACCCAGTCACTCATGCACCCATTCAGTTGCCCATACAGCCACTCATGCACCCTATCACTCATTCATACAGCCACACATGCACCCACTTACTCACCCATACAACCACTCATGTGCCAACTCATTCACCCATACAGCCACTCATGCACCAAATTATTCACTCATACACCTTCTCAGACACTGTCACTCACCCAGTTAGTCACTCATGCACCCATTCAAACATCCACACAGCCACACAGGCACCCTATCAGTCATTGAAGCAGCCACACATCCACCCAGTCACTCACCCATACATTTACTCTTGCATTCTCTCACTTATCCATACAGCGACTCATGCACCCTATAAATCCTTCATACATCCACTCATGCACCTACTCGGTCACCTATACAGACACTCACAACCCAGTCACTCACCCATACACTTTCTAAGACACCTCCACTCACCCATTCATTCACTCATGCACCCATTCACACACCCATACAGCCATTCATGCACCCATTCACTCGCGCATACAGCCACTCATGCACCCATTTACCCACTCAGACAACCAATCATGCACCCTATCTCTCATCCATGCAGCCACTCATACACTCACTCACTCGTACAGCCACTCACACAGTCAGTCACTAACCATACAGTCCTTCATGCACAAATTCACTCACCCATACAGCCACTCATGCACCCATTCACTTACCCTTACAACCATTCACACACTCAGTCACTCAACCATACAGCCACTCATGCACCCATCCATTCACCCATACAGCCACTCATGCACCCTATCTCTCATCTATACTGCCACTCATGCCCCACTCACTCACCCATAAAGCCACTCTCACACCCAGTCACTAACCCATACAGTCATTCATGCAACAATTCACTCATCCATACAGCCACTGATGCAACCTATAACTCATCCATGCAGCCACTCATGCACTTACCCAAACAGCCAATCACACAGCCAGTCACTAACGCATTCAGTTGCCCATACAGCCACTCATGCACCCTATCACTCATCCATAAAGCCACTCATGCACCCACTTACTCACCCAGACAACCATTCATGCACTGAGTTATTCACCCATACAGCCACTCATGCACCCTATCACTCATTCATACAGCCAACATTGCACCCACTTAATCACCCATACAACCACTCATGTGCCCACTCATTCACCCATACATCCACTAATGCACCAAATTACTCACCCACACACCTTCTCAGACACTGTCACTCACCCAGTCAGTCACTCATGCACCCATTCAAACATCCACACAGCCACACAGGCACCCTATCAGTCATTGAAGCAGCCACACATGCACCTAGTCACTCACCCATACACTTACTCTTGCATTCACTCACTTATCCATACAGCGACTCATGCACCCTATCAATCCTTCATACATCCAATCATGCACCTACTCGTCACCTATACAGACCCTCCAAACCAGTCACTCACCCATACACTTTCTAAGACACCACCACTCACTCACTCATTCACTCATGCACCCATTCACCCATTCACTTACCCATACAGCCACTCATACACCCATTCACTCGCTTATACAGACACTAATGCACCCATTTACCCACTCAGACAGCCAATCATGCACCCTATCTCTCATCCATGCAGCCACTAATACACTCACTCACTCACCCATACAGCCACTCACACAGCCAGTCACTAACCCATAGTCTTTCATGTACAAATTCACTCACCCACACAGCCACTCATGCACCCATTCACTTACCCTTACAACCACTCACACAGCCAGTCACTCACCCATACAGCCACTCATGCACCCATCCATTCACCCATACAGCCACTCATGCACCCTATCTCTCATCCATACACTGTCACTCACCCAGTCAGTCACTCATGCACCCATTCAAACAGCCACACAGGCACCCTATCAGTCATCAAAGCAGCCACTCATGCACCCAGTCACTTACCCGTACAGCCACTCACACACCCAGTCACTCACCCATACGCTTACTCTTGCATTCACTCACTCACACATACAGCCACTCATGCACCCTATCAATCCCTCATACATCCACTCATGCACCTACTCAGTCACCCATACAGACACTCAAAACCCAGTCACTCACCATCCAGCCACTCATGCACGCATTCACTCATCTATACAGCCACTCATGCACCCTATCACTTCACTCATCCATACAGCCTCTTATGGACCCACTTACTCACCATACAGCCACTCACAAAGCCAGTCACTTACCCATACAGTCACTCATGCCAAATTCACTCGCCCATACAGCCACTCATGCACCCTAACAGTCATTCATATAGCCACCCATGCACCATTACAAAACACCTATACACCCACTCATGCATCCATTCACTAACCCATGCTGCAATACACAATATCATAGTCACCTATACACCAAATCATGCAACCACTAACTCCCCTATAGAACAACTCATGGACTAATTCACTGACTCATGTAAATAATGCTGATGTGAACACTCAGTCACAAATAGACCACTCATACACATAGTTAATAACTTATTCACATTTACAGTATTACAGACATATATACAACATATAACATTTCTTTTTTTTAACTCTAGCAAGTGGTTCGAAAAATAACTGTTTTCTTTTCCAAGTTTTTTTTCGGGGGGGTTTAAACTAATTTGAAAATGTTTAGTTTTTTTTGTTGTTTCTTTACAGAAAAAAGCAATGTCTTTTTAATCAACAAGCTATAAAAACAACAAACTCAGCTTGTATTCAAAAACTAAAATTAACAATGGTGTGCATTTATTTCATGCACAAGTGTAGGGACTGCTTGCTCTCTGACACTCAGTGTAGCTCTACACTTAGGGCAAAATATTCCAAGCTTGTGAAACTCAGGAATAACAAGTGGCACATTGGTAATATGAGCTGTGCTGGAAGATATTCATTGCTAGAAGATGGCAATTCTTCTTTGTTCAGTCTCCAGCCTCTTCATTTCTGCACTAGCCAATCGAGCTGCATTTTTCAGGATTTAGGACAAATAGTTCTTAAAAACACCTTCCCAAATTGCTCTCTCTCACTGTCTTTATTTTACCTTACTCTAAAAGATAAGATAAGATTTTTCTCTTCTTAGTATTACCCCATATCGTGAGTTATATAAAATATTAAAAAATATTTCTTACACTTACCTATCTACTTATTTTATGTGTTACATATTTTCAATTGCAAATTATTGAATGCCACTCTTTCTTATTTAATCTACACCACTAACAGTTATTGAGGAACAAATAACTGTGGCTTTTGAACATGTAATGGGGGCTACATATTTATTCAATTACATAAACAACCAGAAAAATTGCAGTCACTTGTTACAGTAAACTGCAAATCAAGTCTTCTGGTAGTGCTATAGTAATTATATATATATATATATATATATATATATATATATATATATATATATATATATATATATATAGATCAATATTGACAGAAAAAAACAAAAGTTACAGGAACATTATAGTGTGGAGTTTTAATTTAAATAAAAACTTAGAAATTCACTGAAAAACAAAGGTTACAGGGACAGTATAGTTAGGAAATATAATTAAAAAAAACTAGTAAATTCACTGAAAAAACAAAGGTTAGAGGAAGGTTACAGTTAGGAAGTAGAATTTAAAAAAAACTAATGTAATTTACTGAAAAAAACAAAGATTTCAAGGATGTTATAGTTACGGTCACATTTGACATGAGCAGAACAATTGAAATGTTCATTTATAGTTACCTGAGCAAACTATAACTTACCCCCCATAATACACTGCTTATGACCTCACATATTACATCACTCATGACATGGTCAGTGACATAACTCATGACATCTCAATTATATCACTGATGACATCATCTGGTAAGCGTAAGAAGATGTATGAATGTCTTAGTGTGTGTGTGAGTGACTGAGTTGGTGAGTGAGTGGGTATGTGAGTGGCTGTATGGGTGACTGAGTAGTTGAGTCCACAAGACCTAGAAATTAATATTGGAACACAGAGAGTGATTAGACATAATGATCCCCAATATCCAGTCACTAGACATTTCATAGAAACACATTTTCAGAATGAGAAGTTTTTTAAATTTGTTGTGAGTGAAGCTGTCCCATTAGATGTAAGGGGTGGAAACAGAGAACAAAAACTATGAGCCCCGGAATCCAGATACATTCTGGATATTGACACTCTGACCACTGGGGCCCTGAATTCCAGTGAGGAATAATCCCTTGTTGACCATCAATTTCCTTTGTTTTCTTAGTTTCTTGAAGTTGGAACATTTAATATCACGTGTTTTTATTTGTTTTTTCAAAAAGATGGATGCTTTGAGTGAGGCCGGGGGTCGCCAGACGAGCCCTGCATAATGGCTCACTTCACTAATTCCTGAGAATGAGGAATTAATGTGTATGCACAGTGTGGTAGAACATTTAGCAGTGAGCACTACTAGCCCACTATGGAATTATTATTTTTCGAAGGGAGTGATTACACCTTCTTCTTCATGGGAGAGTGTCATCCAATACATTATATATGATTTACATGAAGATGCCACTGTGACCATATGCCCACCTGGCCTGGGTTATATATGTCTAACATCTAGTGACATTACCTATTGTGTATATTGACTCTGCAGAAAGTTACATCTGTGCATGAACAGGTTAACAGAATAATGCATGCAAGAACTAGGCTAGCACTAGTATGTTGTGTATCATCTGGCAATTTTGAGCCTAGACTTTACTTGTTCAGATGAGGTTTATCTATTTTGACTAGGCTCCACAGAACGCACAATGCATGTGCTCTTTGAGATTGCATCTTTTCTGCTGTTACACTATTATGTGAAGTAGTAGATAATGGGCTGAAAAAGTGTAGAAACAATTTTTTGACAGTTTTTGTGACCCGCAAATCTTGCTGTGGGGTTCAGCTTGGACCCTGGTTTAAATCTGAAGGTGGATCAGCGGATTTCAGAAAACATTTAAGACAAGTGAGGCATTTTCTGTCCAATTCTTAGTGTTTTGTCATATTTTTATTTTTTATTCACCCCATGAGGTCAGGGAATATCTCCCATAACCCCATCATGTCCAATTCACACAGTATTTCTGTGCTGAGGAACATTTTCTGCTAAAACAAAATTGCGGTCACACCAGTTCCCAGGGTGAAATATTGCGTGGATTGGAGATGATTAGGCCAGGGCAGAGGTTCCCTGAAAAAATGATGTGACAAAACCCAAAGTAATGAGCCGTAAAAGCCTTTAAACTTTTTTTTTACTTTATTCAAGATCCTCAGATCCACTGCGGGGCTCAGCGTAATACCTGGTGTATCCACCTGGGTGGATCAGTGGATTTCAGAAAATGTTAAAACGATAGATATTCTTCCAACCACACACACACTCTCACATTCACTGTGGCACACAGACACCCATTCTCATACCCACTCATACGCCCACATGGACATTCTCATAGCCACTGTGTTTCCCAGGCAACACCTCTCACACCGACTCATACACCCAATGTGATACCCAGACAGACATTTACACACCCACTCGCACACCCAGGCACACACTCTCATACCCACTCCAACACCCGGGGCCTCTCACACCCGGGCACATAATCTCAAAACCACTCTCACACCCAGTCACACACTCATAGCCACTCTCACACCCACACTCACACAATCTTGGCTGTCTGCAACCTGACAATGAAATTTGTAACTGTCATTTTGTTGTATTGGGAAAGGGTTTGGGGCTAAAATGTGGGCAGCAATCCATATGAAGCAGTGAGGGTAGAAGTTCCCTGACCCCAGGGGGTTGAAATAATTGGGGCACAATAGTAAGTAATGGGTAAAAAATGCCAACAACCATTTTTTTTGTCATTTTTGAGATCCACAGGTGGATCTGTGGATCTGAACAAGATTTAACAAAAATAGGAATTAATTAAAAAAATATATATATTTGTATGGTAAAATGATTGGCTCTAAAAAAACGTGTTTATGATGTGTAGGTAATAACTACACATGAAACAGTATATAGGCCCTCATTATGACCCTGGCGGTGTGTGATAAACTGGCAGTAATACCATCAACAGGCTGGCGGTAAGTACTGCCAAATTATTACCACAGCCGTGATAACTCCCATAGACAGTCAATGTTCCACACCAACCACTAGGGCGGACACAACACTCACCACGTCAGTAGCCGCCAACAGCAAGGCGGAAGACAAAGTACCGCCCACCATATATTGAGGCTGCAATCCGCCTCCTTTTCCGGGGCGATACAAACACCATCAAAAGCCTGGCGGAAACGCATCACAGAAGAGAAAGGACTCACAATTGGAGACACACAGAAGAACAGTGTCACCATGGAACTCGAACTGCAAGTTTTCCTGATGATCTTCTATGTTATGCTCCACCTGGAACACCAACACCAATGAAGACAACGATGTTGACTACAGACACCTACCACACAAGTGAGGGAGGGAGGAAAACGAGAGTGGCACACATACACACATGACACACACCCGACACATACACACACCATACACAAAACCAGCTGCACACTAAAAACAATTTGTCCCTGAAAAACAGCAGAATAATACAAGGACAACAGGAGTGGAAGAAAGTGATTGTAATCAAATCAACATCTAAATAACTAATTTGATTTGTCTATGAATCAGATATGTACACATGTACACACAGGAATACTGACCAGTCCAATGTTCAAAGGGCCCACATGGCCACAGGGCACAGTGTAAGGCTCAACTCAGTTTCTGACCACATCCGGATAGTACTCTGGAGGGGCATCAGTTTGCAAATGGGCAGGCACCCCTGGGGGGGGGGGGGGGGGGGGCGGGGGCAACTCAGCCTGATGCGGGAACAAGCCCACTGATTCTGGATGGGGCTCCATGCCCATTGCTCTGTCCTGGGGAGTACAAGGCCACAGTCTCTTAGGTGGGTGAATTTCCATCTGGTTCTGGATGGGGCTCCATGCCCATTGTTCTGTCCTGGGGAATACAAGGCCACAGTCTCTGGAGTGGGTGACTTTCCCACTGGTTCTGGATCGGGTTCCATGCCCAGTGCTCTGTCCTGGGGAGTGCAAGGCCACAGTCTCTGGAGTGGGTGACTTTCCCACTGGTTCTGGATGGGGTTCCATGCCCATTGCTCTGTCCTGGGGAGTGCAAGGCCACAGTCTCTCAGTTGGGTGACTTTCCCACTGGTTCTGGATGGGGATCCATGCCCATTGCTCTGTCCTGGGGAGTGCAAGGCCAAGGCCTCTCAGGTGGGTGACTTTCCCATTGGTTCTGGATGGGGCTCCAAGCTGATTGCTCTGTCACAACGCTGTCCATACCAACATACATGTTGAATAGAACCAAGATCATGTGACAAAGCATTTCTGACTAGAAATATGGTGCACCCATTACACATCACAGCTGTCATTTACACAACAGCCAAATATAACCTCCATGGTTGTCTACACATGTGTTTACAGCATGGAATTGGGCATCACTCAACCATCTGCCACTCACATGTCCTTAGAAATTTAACAATCTGTTCTGTTCACCAAAAATAGCGTCACCAGCGGTGGACAGTGCACCACCGTAATATGCCATTTGTGACCAGCAACACACTACTCTGGTGATTGTGTAGGACACCCAACACAACAAAGCTGCTTTGTCTTGTTTGAGATAACCAGACACACATATTGATGTTGTGATGCAGTTAAAAGGGCCCAATCCTTTAGTTATAACCACCAAAATGGCAGATGCCTGACCTAGTTCTCTCAACATTAGGACCCTCCTGCGGCCACTGGCAGAGGTTGACCATGTAGTGGGCGAGTTCAAAACCTGGCAGACACAGCCATAGGCTAACAATGTCTTTGGCCATCGGCGGTGATGACCGAGTTTGTGGCATACATGTACACTGCATTTTAAAAAATCACTCATTCAACTCCTGGCACTGCTGCCATCAACACCACCACCACTTCAGCTGCTATGTGCTGCCTCTCAGAGCATAATGCCAGGTCAAGCAGGTAAAACCCCTCAGGAGCTGGAGAGGCTCGTTGAGGAGATTCTTCCCCTGTATGGTCAGCTCTATGGCTCACCAGAGGAGCAGGTAAGAACCTCATAGGCATATTTGACTTTGTTTGACATCGTACTTTCCTCCTCATAGGCTATAATGTGCCTCTGAGTGTCAGCGAGAATTTCTTGGGTGCCTGTTGCCACATTTTGTGTTCCATACATAGGATACACATGGTGCTTGTAGTGGAGACAATTACTCCATCTATTTCATATTACCACTGTGTTGTGTGATGTGGAATAAGCCACAAATTATCTTCTATTCCATTCATATATCTAGGCAAGGAGACTCAACTGCCATACAATGATATGTCTTTGGATATGATGTTAGTAACTGTAAAACAACACGTATGTGAATTACAGCATGAGCTGGGTATGTATGCTTTTTTAGTCATGTGAAGATCTAGGTAGCAATGTGTATTGTCCCACAGATCAGTCAGTCCACATCTGTCCCGTGCCAAACTGCTGTATGAGAAGCATGTAAAACTCACTGTGCCCTTCAGAGTGCCACAAAACCAGAACCCACATAAAGGATGGGCACTTGCACTGTCATGCAGGGAAGTGATGGTAATGCGAGTGTCATGTAGGTTCTGTATGCTCAGCCAGTATGGGACATAAACCAGGCTGGGGTAGAGTTACTATTGCTATGTAACTGTGGCACCGGGCACACTTCCTGTAGACCTGCAGATCTTTGGATGTGATCAATATCAGTCTTCAGTGGCAAAACTTGCTCTGATGGCCTTTGTACATTAACTTCATTAGGAATGGGTACTGCTAGGACATATTTCTGTTGACCCTCATTGGCAATGGTTGTCTGTGACCTATGACGCATCCCTTACACCCAAAGCTCTGTTGTCAACTTTAAATGAGCCATAGTAGTACACTGCAGGTGTATTGCAAAAGAAAAAAACAACAGTGCAGACATTTTGATAATTCAAGTGACCAGTCACACCAAACAGAACTTAGTATGCAGGTTGCCATCTCTGTGGGATAGCGAAATCCCTGTGGGATATGTGCCACATCTACATACGACACAAACCCACTCTGAAATGGGAAGAGATTACATTTGATAGGTCACGTGTGGACACATGCACAGGTAAGAGACTTTCTGTGCCACCCATGTCAGCCCTTTCATTGTCACTTGAGTCTTAGGGTGTAATCTGTACTGTGGTAGTTGCCTGTAGGGACTGTATGCATTGAATCAATGTGGCTGGATGTAAATGTGTGTGCCCAGTCAGGTCCAAAGAGATTACCCTCAAAAGGTCACAATGGTGCGCTGTGTGTCATTGAGGCTCACATCACAGTACATGTTGCTTGATCCTGGGCTACCTGATGTCAGCAGGCTTGCTTGGTCAGTGTAGGTCATGACCAGGGTAGTGGGTGTGCCTGCAGATGACTCCAAAAGTGAGTATGTTGCTATACTCATCAGCATGTGTGCTTGACACTTGTGGTGTGTTGACAATTACACTATTTTTGTGCTTTGTGTTTCCAAAATGTGTATGACGCAATGAGTTTGTCTAAACAAATGGCATTGCAACCTATTCATTTGTCTTTTGTGTCTATACAGGTCAATGGCCATCAGAAGAAAGTGATTTGAAGAGCCTTCACTCAGAAGATGGGGACCCTCGGGGTCCATTGCTGGTGAAGTGCCCACTGTGGCAAGAGGTGGGAGGACCTGATACAAAATCGACAGTGACCACGGTGGGGAACATGGCGGCCAGTTAGCGGACTGAGCCGCGAGCTCTTCGTCGGGCGGGAGACGGAGACGTCGGAAAGCGTAACGCCGCATTGCGTTGTGCCTGGAGCGTTGAGCTCTCAGGCCGGCGTTCGTGAAGCCGCTTGCCGCTGCTGCTTTTCGGCAGCGGCAGGCTTTGGAGATACGGGGACGGATTTGGCCGGAGCTTCATTTATGAAAATCAACGCGGAGCAGAGCAGGACTAGAATTGCAGGTGTTTTTTTCCTCTCGTCGTGCGGCCCGGAACGGAGTGGTTTTCCCTCGAGGGGGAGGTTTGTCTCTGCTCCCGCGGTGTAAAGCTGTGCACGGGGGAGTAGTTTTTTTTTTTGTTTTATTGTTTTTTGAGCTGGGGGAGACTAAAGAAAATTAATCACGTCTTTGCTCATACTACATATTATATCTATCACACTCAGAGCAAATAACTTGGTGTATTTTTCCCATTAACTCTGTCTGTCCTAAGCACCATATCATAGGTTTTCACCCCTATGTTAATTAGAGAGCGGAGAGTAGCCACTAATAAGGCTAGATAGCCATTTTTGATTTCAAAACGTGATATTCTATCGGTTATCCCCCATTTTGAGAGGTGGGGGTTTAGATTTGGTGCAATTTAGCAATCACCAACTATAGGCTACATGTTACATGTTATCCCTCTCAAAACTCTGCGTCCTCGTTCTCCTAAAGACAATGCAGGAGGTTTGATAGATCTGGATTGAGGCATTGTCCCGGGCTTCTAAGTGCGCATATGGACTCCTGGCGTATTTAACAAAGACCCTTTCGGAAATATACTGGGGAAAACATAGGCCACTACAGACTTGTGGATTTTTTTTTGTTGCCCATAGATGCACTAATAAAATCTTCAGGAACCACAAGAGTACAGGTTTTTTTTTTTCTTTCACCGAGTTGGCACGCATAAGGATTAAAAGAAATAGCTGTGGCAGCTTTTTTTTTTTTTTTTTGCCACAGCCCCGTTGGACTTGAGAGCATAACGGCGGATAGGGGGCTTTAAAGGTCATATTTCACCACTTATCTATTATTATTTTTTTTTTTGCACTGTCTTCCCGGCCCAGGTTGGGCCACTAAGAAAAACAGCGGATAGAAGAAGGGAATCACGTGCTCCTGCTCCAGCGAAAGGAGGTGAGGTGGTGGTCTGGAAGCAAGTATCGGTCTCCAACATCTGGGCAGAGGCGGTGAGGGGTGTGCGATGCGGTAGATCCTACACCTCTCACTGTTCTCTTCGTGGAGGCTTGCCAGAGACTCCGGGGTTTTCAACTAGGAGGAATTTAAATGGAAGTTTGATAAGAGGAGAACGGAACAACGTTGGAGCTTCACGGTGTATGTCGCCAGTTAAGCGTCGCCCCAGGGGTGCCCGGGCAGAGGTAAATGACTTGGTAGGTGTGAAGAAAGGTAAACCTGGCTCCCGGGGGGCGAGTATCAATCCCCAGCTACCAGAGACCGTAGCAGCAGCTATCGCAAGTACTCGTGATGATGGTTCAGTAAGGGGGAGTGAGCATACAGCGTCACAACTGGAACTGCCCCAACTCTCCCTAGAGGAAGTCCGAAGGGAGCCTCTGGGAAAGGGTGAGTCATTGATCACAAGGTATTTCCGGAACACAACCTTCCCCCCGCAGGTTATGGCAAACGCTCAACCCATTTTAGGCGATTTGGGAGCATTAAAACAAGCCAAGAGTTTGGATAAAAATATGTCAGATCAAGCAGTTAAGGAGTTAGAAGGACAAAGGGGGGACTCTTCCATTACATTAACCTTGTCGGGAGCAGAAGGTATCCCCCCTGGTGATTCAGTGACTCATAGTACAGATGTACAGGTTTTGTTAATTTCCCTTACTAAAGAGATTAGGGAGAAATTCGAGATCTCAGAAAATAATCAAGCCAGAATCCGGGAAGCCTGTGAAGTTTTGGAAAGCAAAATTAATTTGTTATCAGACCGGTTGGGTAAGCTGGAGGCTGTGGTGGAGGCTCAGGTGGAGAGGTTGTTAGTACAATCTAAGGATATTTCTCAGTTAAAACGCGGAGAAAAGATGTTGCAGGATAAGCTTGAATCATTAGAAAATAACATGAGGAGGAATAACGTAAGGTTTTTGGGAGTTACTGAGGGACTGGAAGGAGAGGATATCAAAGGCTACGTGATTGCTCTAGTCAAGGAGGCTATCCCAAGCATAGCAATGCTTAATTTAGAGGAAGATATCCAAAGAGTCCATCGGGATCCGTTCAAGAAGAACCCCGGAAGGAAAAACCCCAGGAGGATTTTGATAAATTTCAGTACATATACAACCAAAGAGAGAATCCTGTCTGAAGCCCTTAAAGTTGGAGCTTTCTCCAAGGGAGACTGGTCCTTCCGTATAAGATCGGATGTGTCTAAAGCAACATTAGATAGGCAGTGGGAATTGGGAAATTTTATGCAGGAGCTCCGCTCTCTTGGGGCTACGGTTCAATTAAGATTTCCGGCTGCTCTACGTATTATGTGGAAAAACAAAATGTATAATATGAGAGATCCGGGAGAGGTTAGCGCTTTCATAGAACAGATTAAGGCGTCTTAGTGAGATCTGGGAAATTCCCGTCCGACAGTGAGTTCAAATAAGGGATAACAGGATGGCTATCCTAGAAGAAATAGGGAGGGTTCCCTTGGGGGGGGGGTTTGGGTGTGTGTTGGTGGAGGGTGAGGGTGGCACTAGGTGTAGGGGTTGGGTCTGGGTTAGGTGGTTAGGAAATGATAAAAATAGGAAAGTCCTCATAACTTGCTTAGATAGGAGGGGGGAGGTTTTGTGTTCAAGCCTTTTTTTTTCCTTCTGGGAATGACTAAGTATGGTAATTTATGATTAAAATTCCTTTCTTGTAATGTTAATGGCCTAAGGGTGCTACAAAGGAGGAGGAAGATTTTTGAATATTTAAGATTGGCTGAGGATGATATTATTATACTGCAAGAAACTCATCTTCAACGAGAGGAGTGGGAGAGTTGGCTTAGACGACTGAATTGGGTCTCATTTAGTGTATGTTCTTTCCAATCTAGCGCGATTAAAGGTGTGGCAGTTCTGTTTAAAAAGTCTATAAGGTTTAAGATAGGAGAGGTGCAAGTAGACTCCAGGGGTAGATGGGTAGTGGTAGAAGTGTGTGTATGTGGCTACAGGGTAACAGTTGCAGGTTATTACGGCCCGAATTTAGATGACCCGATGCCATTTCAAGACCTATTTAACATTTTACTTCTAGCTAGGTACCCAGTGGTACTAGGTAGGGACTTTAATATACTGTTAGATCCCGTTCTTGATAAATCAACCCCCCAGGGTACGGTTAATTCACCTAAAACAAGGGCACAGGTGAAGCAAGCTATGCAGGATCTAGGATTGATAGACATATGGCACTGGAAAGGGGGTGAAGGAGATAGATACACATTCCACAATAAAAAATATGGACATAGATCCAGAATAGATTTGTTTTTACTACATAAGAGTTTATGTTCAGAGGTGATAAAGGTAGCTCACAATCCAGCACACCTTTCGGATCACTCAGCTGTAAAACTGCACTTGAATATCAGGGTCGTAAGTAAGGGTATTAGGACTACAATCAATCGCTTTTTATTCTCAAATGATTCGATAGTAGAGGTGTTAAAGAAAGACACAAGAGATTTTTTCTATTTAAATAGTATGGTATGTCTGGGACACTTATAAGGCTTAAATCAGGGGGAGGTTTGTGAGCCTGTCAATATACAAGCGTCGCGAAGAAAGGAAGCATTTGGGGGCATGGAATCATCTTTAAATTCTTTTCAAGTTTTAATTCATAGTGCACGAAGGGAAGGGAAGGAAGAATTACTAGAGGAGTTAATACGCCAAGAGGATAAGGTTCGGATTGACCTTGATTCTTTTTTTGGAGAAGCGTAATAGGTTAAAGTGGGAAAGTAGTCAATATGCACATTTCGAATATGGAGAAGGTTGTAGTAAACTGTTAGCTTGGAAGGTTAAGTCAGATTTCTCTAAAAGGCATATTTTATCGGTTAAATCAGACCTTACGAATCAAATTTGTGTGGAGCAAGATGAGATTGAGGGGGCATTTGTATCCTTTTTTCAAGAAATGTATTCAGAAAGTTTGGTAAATTCAGAGGAGTCGATTAGAATTTTTTTGGAAAAAGTGCATCTTCCAGTTCTGGATGAATCAGCAAAGCTGGCATTGAATTCGGAGATAACTGGGGTTGAGCTTGCTGATGCCATAAGAGCTTTGAAGAAAGGGAAAGCAGTTGGCCCAGATAACTTACCTAATGAGTTATATAAGGTACTGGGGGAAGAACTTATTCCGATTTTATTGGAATTATTTAACTCCATGCTGGTAGAAGGGGCACAGATACCTAATTCCTGGAGAGAAGCTATAATTTGTTTATTGTTAAAACCTGGTAAGGACTCACGGGGTCATTCCAACTTTGGCGGGCGGCGGAGACCGCCCGCCAAAGTTCCCCCGCCAGAAGACCGCACCACGGTCAAATGACCGCGGCGGTCATTCTGACTTTCCCGCTGGGCGTGTGGGCGACCGCCAAAAGGTCGCCCGCCCGCCCAGCGGGAAAGACCCAGCAACGATGAAGCCGGCTCCGAATGGAGCCGGCGGAGTTGCTGGGGTGCGACGGGTGCAGTGGCATCCGTCGCGATTTTCAGTGTCTGCTAAGCAGACACTGAAAATCATTATGGGGCCCTGTTAGGGGGCCCCTGCACTGCCCATGCCAGTGGCATGGGCAGTGCAGGGGCCCCACGACACCCGTTCCCGCCATCCTGTTCCTGGCAGTAAGAACCGCCAGGAACAGGATGGCGGGAAGGGGGTCGGAATCCCCATGGCGGCGCTGCTTGCAGCGCCGCCATGGAGGATTCCTATGGCCAGGGGAAAACCGGCGGGAAACTGCCGGTTTCCCTTTTCTGACGCGGCTTTACCGCCGTGGTCAGAATTGGCCAGGAAGCACCGCCAGCCTGTTGGTGGTGCTTCCGCGGTCGTTGGCCCTGGCGGTCCATGACCGCCAGGGTCAGAATGACCCCCTCAATGTGTTGTTCATCATACAGACCGATTTCCTTGTTGAATTCGGATTACAAACTGTATACAGGGATCTTATCTAGGAGACTGGGGAAAGTTATGGGTAACTTGATTCACTTGGATCAAAAGGGATTTATGAAGGGTAGACAACTCTATGAGTTAACTCACAAGTTATTTGCTGCAGTAGACCTAGCAGAACATAAAAAGGCTCCATTAGCGATTCTGACTTTCGATGCAGCGAAAGCTTTTGATCATGTTAACTGGTCCTTCTTGGGGGTCGTGTTGGAAATAGTGGGATTGGGAATTCCTTTTATTAGGGCTGTTAGGGAATTGTATAGATGCCCTTCGGCGAGAATCTTGGTTAATGGTCAGTTATCACAGGAATTTAGGATTTTTCGGGGTACGCGACAGGGGTGTCCTTTTCTCCCTTGCTTTTTAATCTATATATTGAACCTTTGGCAATTTTATTACGGGTTTGTAAGGACATTCCCCCGTTTCGGATTGGGAAAAGAAAGAAGCGTTGTATGCGGACGATCTTATGCTATACACTAGTGATGTGACGACTACTTTACCTATTGTTAAGACATTGATGGAGCAATATGGTAGATTTTCAGGTTATAGTATAAATACAGAAAAAACAGAAATTATGTGTTGGAATTTGGCCTATGTTTCTCCTTTAATTAAACAAGAGATCAAATATTTGGGAATTCGGTTTGCAAATGATTTAAATGATATAGCTAAGTTAAATTTCGACATGACTTATAGGGAAACTAAAAAACTGTTAAAGGCGAGGGCTGCTCTTCCACTTTCTATAATTGGAAGATCTAATATTTTGAAGATGTGTATTCTTCCAAAGTTTACTTTTTTATTTAACACAATCCGCTAGAGTTTAAGGGGAGCTGGTTTAAAAAATTACAGGGAGATTTATCCTCGTTTGTTTGGGCTTCCACGGGAGTGAGGATTTCTTGGAAAAAGATGAGTAGAAAGAAAAGGTGGGGGGGTATTGCATCTCCAGATTTTTTTAGATACTATCTGGCCTTTCAACTAAAAAACACCAGAATGTTATTGAATAAGAAGTCAGAGTATTCTTTGGTTTGGAAAGCTCTGACGGAACATCTTGAGGAAGGAGTGGATTATTTCTTATATAAATTTGGTCACCCAAAGTACTTCAAGAAGGTGCGTTTGAAGCTCCACAGACAGGCTTGTAATGTTTGGATTCATCTTCGGAAAGTGCTAGGGATACCTTATTATTGCAGTTCCGCTCCTATCTGGGACTCTCCCGGTACTCCTGAATGTCTTATCGATAAACTCTCAATTCCTTTGAGAACTAGCGGGATGGTAAGATGGGGTCAGATTATAGAAGGTTCTGATTTGTTAACCTGGTCTGCATTTCAGGAGTGTACTAGAGGGACAACTTCTAAATTCAAGTATCTTCAGTTATCTAGTTGGGTTAATTCTCGACGAGCAGGAGAAGTAGGGAGGAGCTCATGGGTAGGGAAATTAAACCAGTCAACTATTAAAAAAGAAGTGGCCTTTTGGTATCATGCTCTGTTGGAATCAGTAGATGACGCTCCTTCCCTCCCTTTGTTGAAATGGGGAAGGATCTTTCCAACCCTAGAAGTTACAGCTTTGTGGCAGAAGTCTTGTTCAGAACTATGGTTTACTACTAAACCTGCGGGGTTGAAGAAAAACCATTTGTTTACACTACATAGGGTTTATTGGACACCTGCTAGATTAACAGCTATCGGGAAATTCAAGAAAAATTGTCCGCGGTGTGGGGAAGACAATGCAGATGATGTTCACATGTTTTGGCAATGCTCAATGTTGACTAAGTATTGGAAGGATATAGGAAATATTCTGAATTTAATTTTTGATGTAAACTTAAGAATAAACCTTTTTATGGTAGTGTTTGGGGTTTGTGAACCGGGCACAAATTACCAGAAATTATCACTACAACAGGAGCACTTGTTGTTTGTATTAATGCTTTTGGCTAGACGGGAAATATGTCGTAAATGGGTGGATCCATTGCCCCCCCTTGTTAAGGATTGGCAATTATCAGCGAATCGATTGTGTAAAATGGAACAATGCGGTCCTCTTACTAGCAGAAATAATTTTTGGGTGGATTGGCAAAATGTTTATCAGTAGCTTACAAATGTGGAGTAGTTTCACCCATATAATTCATGTTTTGTGGTTTCTTTGTTTGGTCTCCTCCTCCTGGAATTTAAGTCCAATGATTAGAACTCCCCTCACCTTATTGGGTGCTGCTTTGGTTATGATCAGGTCTCGAAGAAAACAGTAAGACTTGGTCGATGACAGTCGATTGGGAAAAGTGCAATATATAGAACAGGTGGGGCGGCCCAGCAGTGATGTGGACCGCACACCTGGATTCATACCATAAGTGCCTCGGCTTTTGCCTTTTTCCTCTTAACCAAAGCATGGGTGGCGAAATGAGGACAAAAAAAAAAAAAAAAGAGGTGGGAGGACCAGAGATGCCTGACCTAGAAAATCACGGAGGTCAAGCTAGACCTATTCTCCCAATGTGAATAGGGCGCACATCAGAGTCTGACCCCCCTGATGACCCACATACTACATATGACCTAACCCAACTTTGATGGGGGTTTGAGAGAAGCACAGCAGCTACAAGGAGCTGAATCCTGGGCATGTTCCTGCCAGTTACATTGCCAAGTTGATATGTCAGAGTCTGCCATAATCCCCTGAATATTGGAGATGAGCCATATGTGACACACAAGATAAGTTATTGTTTGTGTAGGTTTGGAAGTTGGTGCATGCTGATGTGCCTTGCCTAATGGTCCAGTGACCTAGGACACAACAAAGTACAGTCCATTACCAACATAATCTCCAGTGCCAACACATGACTGAGTACAGTGAACAATAGGGTTATTTTGATTGTTGTTGAGGGTGTCATGTGTCCCCAACAGTCCACTTGTCTTCAGTATGTCAGCCACAACAACATGACGTAATAGTTCACTGTACTCAGCCATGTGCCTGCTCAAGTAAGTATATTGTCATCTGTCCCCTACAGGGCACATGTCTTCAGTGTGTCACGAGTGTTGGTACCTCACTACTGTCTCTCATGTGAAGGTGGCCATCATACATGTACAAGGGCATACATCACCCTTTGGGTGAAGTCACAGAGCAATACTTTCCCTGGTAAGTAGTGAATGTCCAGTGAGCTGATTTTGATTACATCACTGTTGCCATCATTCATTGTGCCTACATGCTAGCATGTGTACCTTTAACTTTTGCCATATCTTTTTCACTGCTGTTACAAGCATGGTCTACCTTTTTTCATAGGATGATGTCTGACTCCCTCACATATGTGTGCATGTTAGCATGTGTTTGGAATTGGACTAATATGATGGGGCTACAGTTAATTTTGTGCCACAGACAGGAGTGTGTCACCATTGATTGGTGGTTCACACATACTGCCCTCAGTCACTCCATGTAATTTGGCATGTACAATTGCAGAAGCGATGAAGGGCATGACAGGTAGGACTACAGATTTTGCTCACAATGTGCCTTTCCATGCCATTGATGTAGGCTCATTTGGTGAAGTACTTAGCATATGTTAAATGGTAAAGGTTTATTACCTAACTGGTGACTTGCATCAGGGAGTGACTTGAGAACTATTTTAAGGGCCTTCTACAGATACTGGAGATCCCCTGAGCCTCTACAACATTCAATGGACTGTTCACCAATCAAGACACGTGATTTTCCTGGAGCTAGCTAATTCAGTGTGGTGTGGGTATTTGTGGACAAGTCTCCCAGACATTTTGGCCAAATTGTCTCCAGTGTACTTTACTGTACAAGATGTGGTATCTATCAGAGCAACATTAGTACAACTTCCATGAGTCTATCTAGACAATAGACAAATTGTGAAGTCACTATTAAGGATTATTTACTATGTGACATGGGTGTTTCCATATCACCCTTTTCAGGCTACTGTACTTCTTGCTGCAACATGGCTGGATTATATGGCCATCATTTCATCCTGATGTGATATTGGATACATGTAGATTAGTTGGATGCATGACCTTGTGTGTGATCTGTGAGCTTGAAATTAGCATTTCATACTATTTCATACTATTTTGGGACAACAGGTTACCGAGGGATGCTACATAAGCCAAACCATTCAAAGCGATAAGTCTCCTACTTACTTCACTGATATTGTGATAGCACAATTTCACCCATGCAATTGGAGTAGTATGTGATTGTGATTTTCCTGTGGGTAACATGCAGCATGCTTGTATATGGTGTATCAAACGTTGGAGCCATTTTGCTAAAGTTTGTGACTGGAGCCTGCTGTACATTATGGTAATGTTTGGTAATCAAAGCTATTGTTCAAGTGTAATCAGGCACATGTAGCAACCATATTTGTCTTTGTAATCTTAGCACCAGCACAGGCAAGCAGAGGAGACATGGCCAAAGCCAGTGGTGAAGCAGCTGGCCACGCTATCTCCAGTCATAAGACATCAGACACAGAGGAACCCAGTGGCCCAGGGGGCGAGGGGAGTGCCATGGAGGACACAGGATCACCATCATCATCTTCTGATTCTTCCTCCAGCGGCCACTATCTAGTGGTGGCAGACCCATCAGGACCTGGACCTGTTCTATCCTTGTCCACCACCCCCTATTCCATCTCCACCCTCCCTGTTGCTCCCCACCCAGTTGGTAATGCCTGCACACCTAAGAGAGTGGGCATCTCCTTCACCCCAAGTACCTCACCCCATGCCACTACTGCCCTGAGTGAAGAGGCCATTTACCTCCTGAAGAGTATCTCTGTGGGTCAGACTGCCATCCTGAATGTCATCCAGGTACAGGGTAGCCTGCTTTAACAGGTGATTGCATACCTGGAAGACATTAATAGTGCCATGCCTGGCCTACATTGATGTCTTCAGGCTCTGGCCTCATCACTCTTGGCAGCCTTCTACCCTCCATAATCCTAACCCACCACCTACCTCTTTCCCATCCAATTTCCCTCTTCCCATGCCTGTCCCAAGGACACACACACATCTACACCCACCTCAACACACACAAGCAGCACACACAATCACAAGCACCACAAGGCATACTCACATGCAAGCACTCAACACTCACTCACACACACCACCACACACACCATATACCCAAACACCATCCCTAGTCCCACAGACCTACACACCACCCAAGCCATACCCTCAGACACTACCTCAACACTCACAAGCCCACACACCACATCCACCATAACCCCAGACACTACCTCACCACCACAGATCCACATACCACACACACTGTACCACCAGACAGCACCCCAGTACACTCAGACCCACACACTACACATGCCATACCCTCAGACACCACCCACACACTCACAGACCCACACTCCAAACACACCATACCCCAAAAACATCCCCACAGACCCAGACACACTATATATACACCCACAGGTACCACCCCAAAACCCAGAGACCCACCACACACCACACACACCATACCCACAGACACCACCCCTACCCCCACGGACATAGCCACTATCCTCATATTAGTCATCACCTCCACCTATCAGCCCCCCAAGGGACACAAATGCCCACACTCGCATATGCAACAGACACCTCCCAAGACTAAGCATATCACACACACATATACCAGCACTAAAAATGCCCACAGCTGACAGAGGTACTCCCTCAACCTCCAAACCCCTATTCCCTTCTCCAGGCCTTGCCTGTTTTTCCAAGGAAAGTTTCCTGTTTGACCTTGCCCTTTTCCCTGTGAAACCACCCCCCAAAGGACCTCACTCACATCATGACCCATCCCTTCCACTTCCAAGTCTTCCCCGTCACACCTGCCCCTGTCCAACCTCATACCAGACGTACTCCTCCCACTCCCAAGAAAAAGCCCACTGTTCCCAATGTTAAGCCCACCATTCCCCCAAAAAATAACACCCTAAATTCCACCCCACTCCTTTGAAGGATAACTGAGGTGCCTGCATGCCCACTTGATGACACTACCTGTGGAGAACCCTATGGCAGTGATCAGTGAGTCAAGTTGTGATGCACATTGTTGTACAAGCACTGTTATGTGTTGACTGCCCATTGGCCTTTGGTCATATTTGTTAATATGCATTAAACCCAAACTGTTTTTTTTTTGTTAACATTTGTCCTGCTATTACTTATCTGCCTTTTTACTGTTCCTGGGTATTTTGTGAAGTATCTCTACAGTTGTGTTAGATTCAACCTGATTGCTGATCTATTTGTTGTAGTTGTAAAGATCTGACTTTGGGAGCAGTGCTGATGTCAAGCAGGACAAAGGGAGATATTCAATAGATGGATATGTGGGTTGCAATCCAATATTGGTGTTATTGCATTGTGTGTTGTTTGACATGGTAAGTATTTCATCTCGGCTTGAGCACTGTCAACATCTATTGGGTTACATTTATCCCTCTGATGCATGCTCGATACTGGATACTGGTATCATGTGTGCAAAATAGAGTTTTGTTTGTCCACACAAGGAGGGTGTTCAATTGTGCTACATTCCTATACATTTGACCGAACATATGCCTTTCTTCATGTGTTACCCATGCCATTGCTGTTGTATTTGCTTTCCTGACTTGCACTTACACATTTGACACATAGGCATGGCACTTGCATACAGGCATACACCAATACAGATACTGACACACCCATCAAAACACTGATGTATGCACTTACACACCAAGGCACAGTCTGATGCATACACTAACACACCCAGGCACTTACTGATGTATACAATGACACACCCAAGTATACACTGATACATACAGTGAGACACCCAGGAATACACTAATGCATACATTGATACACTCAAGCATAAACTATGATATACTCAAACACATCCAGGCATACGGTGACACTAGGACACTCAGAGACACTGAACCATACACTAACACACCAAGTCACACATATGAACTTTCTAAAATATATCAAACTTTACATTCATAAATCTACTAACATACAAACAATTATCTACAATAAGAAGGAGCCAGACTCAGCTCTTTAATGTATGAAAAGTTGGTTCTAATAAGAATAATCTTTTTCTTAAATTTCTGAACCAAGTCTTCTTTTAATATACATTTTTTCTTTTGTAAAAAACAAACTACTATGAATGCAAACTTTGTAAATGAACAAATTCCATGCAAAACTGTTTCATGGTCAAAAATAACAGTGCATTGCAACATTAACAGCAAAAATATGCTTTTTGGCTCTCTCAAAAACATCACAACATCTCAAGTTTCAAAAGCAACAAGTTTGTGACACTTAGCACGTATCTTAAACAAACACAGCTGGCTTCCATGTTGATTTTGGCAGGAGGTCGAGCTGCTCCAGATGTTAAGGCACCTGTGCCACTTACAGATGTTGTTTTCTCCCTTATCATCCTGATGGAAACACATTTGTGAATTGTTTTAACATGCTTTCACATAGAGGCAGTTCCGTGGCTATATATTTTTTAGAAATGCCTCTCAACAGTTGTTTTACTGCACAGTTTGCACTCCACAAATCATGCAGACACGTTTCTTCTCTCCCAACAGTATAGAAAAACACTACCACACATCACTCTCCTTCCATGATTTACACTGCTCTTCTTGAAATTCAGGATCCTCCTCTGTTTCCACAGAAGGAGCTGGAGGATTGCCTTCTGCCTCCTTTCCTCTGGAGAAATAGATTTTGAGTCCTTCACCAACTAGAGGTAGCAGCGAAATGACTGCTTTGAGTGTGGACTTATCAAAGTTGGCTGTGTTCAAACATTAACCAATAGAAAAGGAACTTTCTTTTTGACAACTAACAGAACTGCGAGTCTCACTGCGTTTCCTCAGACATGAAAAAATTCTAAAACAACTGATTTTCGTAGGGGAAAAAAAGGGTTGTTTATATAGTTTCACATATGTTCACCCTTATACTATAACTCAAAGGAGAGGCTCTTATATACTTGAAATATATATTTTTTTTAATTCCCCAAATCCGAGGTTCCAGATCCAAAAACAAAAACCATAAAGTACGTCCCGTCCACATTTGCGGGTCTGCGGAGGATCCGCGGTTCTGAAAGCATTTATTTAAAAAATGAATAGATTGAACATAGTTTTACTTAATTTGTCAACACTTTCTTATTATTTTATCATTGTTTTTTTCTTTGCCTTCTTCATATTTTTCTTCATTTTCACTTCTTTCTCCCTGCTTTTTTCCAATTTTTTGAGTACCTTCTCATTACTTTGCCCTAGTTTTTCCTACTTTCTCCTTCTTTTTCCCACATTTTATAAGTATCTACTCCTTGTTTTACCATTATATTGTGGGGTTAGAACCAAGCGGGAGGTTGGCCCCCCATTGTGTTAAAAAATATATATATATCTATATACATATATATATATCTATCTATATATATATATATATATATATGACTAACTGATTGGGTGTGTGAGTATATGTGTGGGTGAGTGAGTAGTCCTACTGTTTGTTCTTCAGATGAGTTAGTGGGCGTAGAAGTAGATATATGGGTGAGTGTCTCAGTGTCTGACTCGCTGTTTGTCTGTATGAATAGGCATTTGAGTGGCTGTATTGCTGAGTAAGTGGATATATGAGTGGGTGTATGGGTGTGTGAGTGGTTCTGTCAGTAGCTGTATACAAGAATGAGTGAAGATAGTATTACCTGTGAAGTTGGCTATAGCTATCTGAATGGCTGCATGGGTGCATAACTCGGTGTGTGAGTAACTGCATGAGTAAATGAGTGGTTGTGTCACTGGCTATATGATAACATAATAGGTCTGTGAGTGCATGTTGCAATGAGTGAGTGGTTTTGTGTGTATTTGAATAGGTATGTTAATGGGTATGTGAGTAGTTTTGTGAGTGGGTGTATCAGAGGTTTGCATGGGGATGCCAGTGGAATGAGCAAGTTGTTTGGTGCATTCTGTCATCTGTGATGTCATCAATTATGTCACTGACCGTGTCATGAGTGATGTAATATGTGCAATAAGCAATGTATTGTGGAGGTGTAAATTATAGTTTGGTGTTATACCTATAACTACTGAATTTCTGTGGTTGTGTGTGAGTAAATTCAAAACCTAATTATAAAGTCCCTGTAACCGTTGTTTTTTTCAGTAAATGTCTAAGGTTTTTTTTTAAATTCCCTTTCCTAACTATAACAATCATGTAACCTTTGTTTTTTCAGTGAATACCTATGATTTTTTAACATATAGTAATTTTAATCACTATAAGTAAATCTGACTCATCCACTCATTCACCAATGCAGTCTCTTACACACCCATGCAAGCATGCACACACCCACTCACTCACCTGTACAGTCACTCACACACCCTCTCACACAACCAATGCAACCACTCACAAACCCACTCGCTCACAAATACAGTTACTTACACATCCAGTTACTCTCCCATATAGGAACTGACTCAACCACTCAACCATACAGCCACTCACACACCTACTTACTTGATGGTGTAATCAGTGATGTTATTTGAGATGTCATGGGTGATGTTACTGACCATGTCATGAGTGATGTAATATGTGAGTTTATAAGCAGTGCATTACTGGGGGCCCAGGTTATAGTTAGATCAGGTAACTATAACCACTGATTTTCACTGTTTTTTTTAAGAGTGAAATGTAAACATAATTTTAACGTCCCTTTAACCTTTGTTTTTTTTCAGTAAATTTCTATGTTTTTTAATTCTATTTCCTAACTATGAAATCTCTATCACCATTTGTTTTTCCAGTGGATTTCTATGTTTTTTCTTTTATTGTATTTCGTAACTTTAGCATCACTGTCACTTTTGATGTTTTGAGTATATTTAAATTGTATTTTGTAACTATAATCTGTATGGTTTTAACATGGGTGTGTGACTGCTTGTATAGGTTGGCAAGTGGATCTATGAGTAAATGTATGGGTGTGTCAGTGAGTGTGTGAGATGTTTTGTGGGTCTGTGAGTGGGTTCATGAGTATATGAGTGGGTCTGTAAGTGGGTGTGTAAGGACCTGAATGGGTCTAAGACTGGACATGGGTCTCTGAGTGGGTCAATGAGTACATGCATGAATGTCTGAGTGTGTGTGTGTGTGTGTGGGTGCATGAGTGTCCCAGTGGGTCTATGAGTGGGTGCATCAGTCTCTTAGTGGGTATGTGATTGAGTGTATGAGTGTTTTGCTGCTGGAGTGAGTGTCTGTGATTGGGTGTATGTGTAAGAGAGTGGATGTTGTAGCATTGCTTTACTAATGTAACTTGAGTCATGGACTTTTTGACTTTGTTGAAGTTATGAAGGGTGTTGCATATATCACCCTTATGTAAGTTTCTGTTGTGACATTCTCTTCTATCACATGGGCCTTACTTTATAAGTATCGGAACGGCCTGGTGGGGTAAGTAGGTATTGCCTGCGCAGAGTTCCAGTTGCATGTTACCAAAAAATGTGTTGTTAAAATAATGGCCATTTTCACGATGACACTGTTGTTCGTGATGACACTTTTGCTTGTGACGACGATGGGGACTGCGATACATAGTTTCCAGTGATGCGGTTAATTGCGACTATAGCATTTTTAAAGTGTGATATACATATATAAACATATTCATATTAGTACTTGACATCAGTAGTTTCTAAATATAATGTGAAAACTCATAATTCTGTAAATAATTGTATTTTAAAACACTCTCAAGGTATATTTCAATTTTTCGTGACAACGTCAGTATTCACAATTCGCGACGATCATGTGGTCTGTAAACAAATAGACGTGATTAGACAATACACTTTTCATTCACCTTCAAAGGAAGTTTCCACGTGTTTCTTCCTTCTTGAAGATTCTAAATGCTGTAAGGGTCATGCTTGGAACTCTCCTGTACTTCAAAGTGCAGAACTGTGTTGCAGTTTTTTAAAATAATTTTCTATAAAATAAAATGGCATCATGCACAAGTGTAGAGGAGTAAGAACTCCATCATGATGTTGAGGAGCAGGAGTTACCAGAAGGAGCAGAAGACTCCCTTGATGAGGAACCGCTAGCTAAAAAACAAAGGGCCGCACTTACTATGCTTTAGTGCAGGGCAGCGCTGCAAGCCTTTTTGCTGTGCCACCCTGCATCAAAACAAAATGGCAGGAATACTATTTATTTATAAAATATGGCACATTACTGTCCTTGTCCCTTGCCCTGGTGCACAAATTGCTGCCTAGCGCCAACCAAGGCAACCTTGCAGCATGGTGCAAGGATGCATGCATTGCTGAGATGATTGTTTATGTGCAGGATAGGACACCTTCCTGCACATAAACAATCATTAATGGCATTTTCCCCTTTCTATTTGTGCTGTAGAATGCAGCACTCATAGAAAAAAGAAAAAACTGAGAGAAATAATGTTATTTCTCCCAGTTGTGCTACTTTAACTCCACCTCTGAGGTTGCGTAGGAATCTGAAACGTTCCCCGACTTGCAAATCTGGGAATGCATTGGATTCAGTTGGATTCCATGGGTGCATGGGAACACCCACAGCAACACTCATGCAACACCTCTTTCATTGCACTTTATGTTTAAAAACACTGTCGCTGGACATCTCTAAGCAATATGTTTGTGGTTTAAAAAGTGTTTTAAGACATCTAACGATGTTGATCTGCAGCGACAATTGAAAAAGAAAAAGTAGATAAAGATATGTCAGTATTTAATTTTCAAAGTTACACAAACATAAAAATACACATTGCTTATACTATAAGACTGTAGTACAATGTAGTCAAAATATGATTTTCACTTTTTTTTACTGTTTTCAACTTTTATATTTCATTGTAAACAATGGTCTATCTAAAGCATCATTTTTGAACAGTGGAGACAAAAACCATCAATAGATTGTAAAAAACCACAAACCTGCACAGTAGATCACTACAGATAAGTGATACAATGCATTGTACTCACTGTAATGCATTAATTATTGTTTTAGTAATCTAAAAAAACATATCTTAGAGGTGATACTTATATTATTATATCTGGTACCATATCACAAATAAATGTGAATCACTCTTCAATTTTAGGGATCCTTTTGCAAACATCATCCCTGGTAGGCTGAATGATGTCAAAGCTGCTTATGATCCATGTATGGAAAAATCCTTGCAGTACAATTAGGATGTAGAAATTTGGTTGGCTATACAACAAAGGGGACAATGTTTTAGTTTTGAAGGCAGTTTTTTGTTTCAACTAAAGACTGGTGGAATTGGAGTATGTCCGTCCAGTTTTAGACTTTAATTACAGAGTGCTGTTGTGAGTTGTTATACTAACTCCTTTATGGACCATAAAGGACTCTTGATTTTTTAACATCTTTTTAAAAAACACTACCCTTTTTTAAAAACATTACATTAATAGGCCAAATAATATCTAAAAAAGAGATGAACCACGTAGACAAAAACTGTACTCCACTCTTTTAAACAGAATTGTTCCTTAGAAAGAGGAAAGAAAAGATATGAGTTCTGTTGTTTGAATGGAAGTTTTTGTTTATATTTTAGGTTGATATTATTGCTTCTGTCCATCCTGTTCCGCTCCTTGAAATGACACTGTAGTGTCCAGAGGGTTTTTAACTCCTTCATGAAGATGATAGCTAAAATAGTAAAGGTTCTTCCTGAAAATGATATTCCTCCAGCTATGAATTTTGCAATCTGAGTTTCCAATTTGGAACCGTTTGCTGTGCATCACTGTAGCATTACTATAGGGTATTTTCCAGTTGATTGTAGAAGAAATGTAGGTACAACATCTGGTCTACAGTTTGGGTACTTCATATTTTGGTTAGCCTTTCTGTACAAGTTGTCAAAAGGCACAGTTTTAGAGCCTGGTAATGTTAAGTAGAAAAATCGTTCAGAATTGGTTACAGTGCCAGATGTGAAAGACCAGTTTTCACAATCATCGTTCAATTTGTAACCGACCCCAAATAAATAATCAGCATTTACTTCTTCTTGTTCTAAGACTCCAAGGATGACCATGATAAATTTGCATGCGTCTTCTTAAATGTTGAGAGAAAACATTATTAATCTGCTACCTGTATCCAAAGGATGTCAGATCACTGAAGCAGAATTTATTACACTTCTTTCACTCATTAAACATTGCAGCAAATTATATAGTGTAGAAGACATTCTCTCATCTGATTTTTGTTCAATTTGATATACTACATGTGGTAAATGGAACAGTACATTGAGAACCACATTCGCATAACAGTTGACACCTGTACTGTTTTCCAACTGGAAACCTAACATTTCACCGTCATTTCTTAGCATAGTCTGCCTCCTCTTTGTGTGCTTTCTTTTCTTGAGGGTCTGTAAACTGGTCTGCAGTCTTCCATTTTGGACAGATAACCCATTTCTTATAAATAGGGGACTGGCTTAAATGTGGAGCATATAGACTTCTTAACCGATTGAACTCTTTTACACTGCTTGCATTAGCAATAACTTCCATCTCCCCAAAGTCAATCAAAAAGAAACCAGACAAGGTTCTAATTTGTAACACTGCCTCTTTTGGCTACAAAACGTCCAACAATAAATAGAGCTGCATCTACACTCACCCCTTGTGATTTGCGGATGGTTACAGCATATGCTAAAGAGAGTTAAAACTGGTGCTGCCGGATATATGTCTTCACAAGCAAAAACTTTACAATACATTAACCTTAACCGTCCATTTTCACATCATCTATCTGATCAAATTGTATAGCCAGATATTCTACCTCATCTCTATTTGGGAAATTAATGAAATCAATAGCTTTTCCCATTGCACCAATTAGTAAGCCTTCCTCAACCTTTAAATTACATCGCAAAATAACTCAACAATGTTCACAGACATGTAAATGCTTTTATAATCCTGCTATCTTGAATAACATGTTTTGTAATGAATCCAATTTTGATTGAAATTTATCTGTCAGTATTATTGTAATTCCCTGATGTTCCATTTTATCAATAGCTGTAATTCCCCAAATCTCTTTTTTCTCCAGTTGTGGTAATTTGTAATTAAAGTTGGATCACTCTTGAAGTGTTGGCATTAAAGAACCTTTCTTCTTTAATAAAATTGAACATTAGTTCTGGTGCTGTAATGTTAGATGGGAATAGATTGATGACAAGGCAGCTTTCTGCAGCACATATTCCCTCTTTTGTGAGCACTCTCACTCTGTCATTCAGTATATCTCTATATTCCAGATCATATGCTTGGCACATATTTTTCACAAATTCTTTGTATCAAAAGTTTATCCAAATAGTCACGTTCCAAGGACATTTCTTGTTTCGTTATGCAAATGTGTTTTGAAAACAAGTTGTCATTTTACAGGGAAAGGTTGGAATATGTCACCAAACACACTTATATGTTTTCCTCCAAAGAGTACACAATTGTTTGATCTTGAAATCTACTGTATCCTAAAGTGTATGAGGCCAAGGATTATATTCAATATTATGCTGACTCCATCAATGATTAGAATCTTCAGTATTTTCAATACTCTTGATACCTCACAGCAAGCATCACCAGATAATTGCTAATATTCCAATTTATTGTCACATTGAACAGGTAGCATTAGTAGTTGATGTAGAGTATTCCGTTAAAGTTATGTGCAGCTAATCATGTTGTTGCTGTTACTACACATAGCAAATTTGAATCTGTAGCCTTCTGTAGATAACCGTTAAGAACTTTAATTAGAAAGCTTTTGCCAGTGCCAGCTTGTCTACTGATATATAGTAATATTGGTTTATCTGAAGAACAATCATATTGTTTATTCTCATGGAGAAATCCATGCTCTATTTCATCTTGAACTGTGTTGTAAATTTCTCTCTGTTCATTGTTCATTGCCTGTCGCATTGAAATCCTCACCTAATTTCTAGCTATAGTTACTTCATTTTGAATTATTGGTTCTCCAAGAGGATCTTGACTTGCTGATGCAGAAGTTTGGCTGCTTTGTGAACTTTCACTGGCTATCTCAGCAGCAATGGTTCCTTCCGATTCAATCTCATCTTTCAACATCTGAAAGTACGTTGGAAACACAGAACACTGAAAACTGTCTTTTACAGCGTTGAATGAGTCTTCATAACAGTCATATTGTCCAAGTAAATCTGATTCAGTACACCATGGCTTGAACAGTTGCAAAAGTGCAAAGTAGAGAAACTCTCTTCTCTTTTGAGTTTGACAACTGAGCTTTCTATGGTTAATTAGATTTTATTTGTTGTGTCTCACCAAAACAAACATCACATTAATGACTGCAAATCTTCCTTCATCTATGTTTTCAGTTACATTAGTTCTGTATGTATAACACCGAAGTACATCATAGAGACACATGTTTTCAAGATGGGGACTCCTTCTTGGGTAGTGTGTATCTAGCATGTGAGTCTTTAGAATACCGGTACTGTTGGGATCAAATTCTAAAATGTATTGTATTTCTGGGAAAGACTTCAATACTCTGTTATGACTGCTTGCAAGGCCTAGGCTTACCCACATGATCCCTCTAGACTTGGAGAACAAGCTGCCGAGCTCAACCTATCTGCACATTCATAGGATCCAATTTCCCTGTGGCAAACAATTTTCAAACTGAAACAGTACACTTTCTTAGTAAGAGTCTTTTCTGCAGAAATCTCCTCCCACACTTCTTTCATCTCGTTCTTCTCTGACTTCTTTAATTCACATAGCAAGTCCGAGGAGTTTGAAGTTAATCCTTTTCTCAGTAGGAAGCCAATGGAGGTCTCTTAAGAGATTGGAGATGTGTTCCTAGCGGGAAATGTCCGGGATGAGTCCGGTGAAGGCATTTTGGATGTTCTGTAGTTTTGTTAGGGTCTTCTGGGTGGTGCCGGCATAGAGGGTGTTACCATAGTCAAGTCTGCTGGTAACGAGGGCATGGGTCACAGTTTCGGAGGAGCCCTTTGGGATCCATTTGGAGATCTTTTGGAGCAGTTGGAGAGTATGAAAACAGGAGGCTGTGACTGAGTTGACAAAAGCTGTTCACTCTTTCTTCTGAGATAACAGGCCATGGGAATCCAAAATTACATCTTGTGTACAATGTGCTTTTGATCTATAGTTTCAACAACAGTATTTACCACACCTTTGATCTTGAAATTGTAGAAATTTTAGTCTCAATTCCTTGTCAGCAGGTTCTTTTGGGATGGTACATGTTACATACGGTTCTGTGAAGGACAAGACACACTCATCAGTGTCTGTTCCAGACTTTGGGGAATCTTTTACGCATAACAGCATGTGAGTATGTGGAGCACATCTAGCCTGCTACTCTCTGTGCCAAAAGAAATCAGTCACTTCGCCAAGAGGAGGATTAGTTTCATTGCAGATAAAAGCCACCATTCATTGAAATCTGTGGTTAAAATATATGCAAATGTTTGCTGGGTCCAGAGAGCAGAGTTCTCCTGGCTTCTTTAAATTGAAGTCTTTTATATTTGAATTTGCTTCTTGTAAGAAATCAAGGAGCCAATCACATACATACTCAGCACAACTGAGTGTCAAAAACCAGGTAGGTGTTCCTAGGTTTTTCAACATACATTTCAGTTTGCCATGTCAAATATACAAATACTCGCTGGTACTACATTGACATGCCAGCAAATTAATCAAGTTGTACTCCCTTGCTGACAGATTCTGAATATTCACCCCTGTTTTCAGAATGTGATTAACTGCATAAGATAAGTAAGACAAGTTGCTCTCAAATAGCAGATGAAATATATAGGGAATACACTGGCAAAATCCTGGTCCTCTGAGTAAAGCCTAGTTGATCTGTACTCTGTTGCTAGTATTTGTAGAGGCCAGTCTTTATACCCACTACCTACTGCTATAGGAAACAGATGTAGAAAACATTGAACTCCAAAGCTTTTGTCACACACACTTACGGGAGCAACTTTCACCTCTTTCATCTGAAAGAGATCAATAGCATCTCCAATAATCTCTTTGGAATATAGAGGATGAATATTGTAGTGTTCAAGCATTTCTTCTGATCTGGCTCAGTCTATCTTTTCAATTTGACCTTTTGATGTAACTTTGACATCCACTATTTGTGTAATATCTTAAAGATCATTTACAATTTTATAGTAAATATTATTTTGTCCCAGATATAGTGTTGCTTTTTCTTTACTTTACTAACATCTACTAACTCTTGCCATATCTTTTTGATCTTGGTAGAGACACCATTGACTAGAAATACAAGTCCTACTTCCAAATCTCTCTGCACCCATGCAGTTTCAATATTCTGCTTGAAATCTAATGGCATCTACACAACTCTACCTTTCAGGCTTTTCAGTTGTAGGTAATTTCCCAGTGGTTGGCTCCATGCGGACTATTGCGTGAAACTGATGTAGACATTGTATCAGTATAGATTCATAAACATTCAAATTGTAAAGCTCCTGTGGAATCGAAACCAGTTCTAATTTGTTATGCACTGCTTTAGCTGGCATTTTATGGTCCTCTAACTTATTATAACAATACTTACATATAGTTTGATGTGTGAAACAATCAAAGCGTTCCTCTACAAATTCTTGCCATTTATCTCTATTCCCATCTTCAGTTTTTGAAGACACAGTAAGATAATGAATTTGACTTTTGTAGTGAGTGCTTTGACAACATATGAATAGTCTGGATTCTCTGAACAGACTGTTTTAAACTTTGTAATCTCTTCAAGAACATTATCAAAGGTAATACCTGCCTTTTGTTCTTCCATTTATGCAGATATCAAGTCTTCATTTTCCCCCACTCCTTTTCAGGTCCAAAGAAAGTAATTGTACAAAATCACAAACCTTTTTAGCCCCTGCCTCTGTACCATTCAAAGGGCTATATTAATTTGTTCTAAACAAAGTGCAGGAGTCTTCACATGGTAAGGCTTCAAAACTACAGTTTGCATTTGGGAGTGGTGTACTGCTACATTCTAAAATGATGGCACCCTTTTCTTTATAGATATGCTGGTGAATCTCCCTGTAGGTTTCTATATTTCCAAACTTTGCACGGATCTATTCCTTGAAAAATTGACATTTTCTGCTTAAGGTGTTTGCATGGAAAGATACATAGAAAATGTCTCAATATGTCAATTGATTGCTGCCGAACAATACAAACACTGCTACAGTTCCACTTACATACAGGGGCTGTCTGTGCCATCCCTCCTACCTCTTCAGCTAGGACTACCTCGACATTTCTAGGTACCACTACCTGTTTTTCAATAGGGGAACCATCTTTTATCTCATAACCATTCATAAGGTCAACTGCATGCACTAATGTGTTCTCCTGCAAGTAGCTCTCTTCATTAAAAATATTCTCAGTACTAGAAGTATCTCTCCTTTCCTCCCTGAAAACTTTGCAAAAGTTAGATCTATGGACTAATCTTTTCTTTTGACTTTTTCTCCTCATGCTCAACACTATTTTTTCTAGTATTTTCATACTGTTTAAAATCAGAATAAATAGCTTCCTTTTCAGAGTAAAGGCCTAATCAACAAACAATTCACACATTGTTTACAATCAGAATAAATAGCTTCCTTTTCAGAGTAAAGGCCTAATCAACAAACCGTTCACACATTCCTTTTGTACTGCAGTTTGTCTCCCTCTGTTATACTTCTTCATGTGTCTCATTAGGATCTGAATTACTCTGCTCTGATTTCCTTGAACTGGCGCTCCCTTCTGATTAAGCTCTGTCCTTCTTTGTAGGATTTCTTCTTGTATCACATTATTTTACTCCTCGCTCAGTTGACTTCATACATTATGTTTTATTTACTTCATTTTGCTATCTTTCATGTTGACCACATACTATTTTAGGAAATGTCTTTGTTCTCTTACCAGCAGATCTTGTCTCCATTTGTGCTTTTTCTGCCTTTTGCCCATTTTGTTTTTTAGTTGTTAGGAGATAAAATTGTTGTCTCTGTTTCTTTCTTCGATC
This sequence comes from Pleurodeles waltl, assembly GCF_031143425.1. NCBI lineage: Eukaryota > Metazoa > Chordata > Amphibia > Caudata > Salamandridae > Pleurodeles > Pleurodeles waltl. The sequence continues at coordinate 923,012,601 of NC_090447.1, forward strand.
ACTATTTGACTGCATTGTAAGTCTACATATTTAAGTCGAAAGTTATATCTGAAAGTAACAAACAAAGTAGATTTATGTTTTAATTATATAGATTCACATCAAATATTTTAATAATTTCACTACCAATATAAACAGCTGGTAGCGGTATTCTTACTAAAACATGGATTTAAAACATGACAAAAGGGTTCCGGAGATCAACTCAAGTGGGCAGTAAGAGTGCACGTACAGGCTCCACAGTAGTAGGCCTCAGCCACGATTAAAGCAGTACTTGTATGTATGCATTTTTTAAAATCTTGTTTTATTGTTTAATCATAACAACAAAACTAAAGGCCAGCTGTACATTTTCTAGCATCAATAGTTATAATGTCAAATACAGTATAATCACTCTGACATGATGTCAATGTAAGGAAATTTGCAAGGCGGTAAAGAAATTGTGCAGCAGCATCAATATATATGTCCATTACAAGAAGCTAAACAACAAAGTAAAAAAGGGAGTGGGATCAAGAGAGGGAAGTAGCACAATGCTTGTTACATTGTGTGATGCTATTAATTGAGTTTGACCAATGACTTTGTGTTTCACCACTGAGAATATTAGTTGCTCAATGTTCACCAGTAGCACATTATTTAGGTTAGCTGCCTATTGGCTTTAAATGACATTAGATATTACATTTGGTATTTGGGTTTAGCTGCCTATTGGCTTTAAAATGGAGTTAGCCATTACATTCTGTATTCAGGTCAGCTGCCTATTGGCTTTAACATGGCATTAGACATTACATTTGGTATTTAGGTTAGCTGCCTATTGGCTTTAACGTGGAGTTAGACATTGCAGTTGAGACATTGCAGATGAGCTGTGTTTTCCAAGCTGTGTTTTTCCACATGATAGACCAAGCTGTGTTTTTCACACCAGACCCTAGCTGATAAGAGCGCGTAGATGTTGTGTTTACCTCTCAATCCAGTCTGGGAACGAGTGAATTCTGGAGAATTGGCCACTCTCCAAGTTTATTCAGTTCTTACACTGAGTTTGCTTTTAAGGATGGCTCTGGACAACAGCGAGGGAGGAATATATCTTCTTGACTTCAGACAGGAACGGACGTCAGTTGTCTGTCCCGTTTGGGTAGAAAATCTCTTTCTCGCAGTTGAACCGGAGTCATCAACTTGAAGCCCCAGAAAGATGAAGCTGAGTTATAGGCCCTACAGCCCCACGGTGATGCAATTTTGACTTTTATGCTTTGCTTTGAAGTTATGCTATATTATAATCACATGTATTTGTTGTGTACATTGCAACTGAGAAGTACTTTGATATATTTTGCTTTCATTGCTGTGACTACTTTTGAATGTGTGCTTCCAACCTACTAATTTCGTCTCTCAGGAACCTCTTGGTGAAGTAATAATAACAATAAATGTCCTCTTTAAACTCAGAAGTGCATTCCAGAGAGATTTTGTAAGCTCAGTCGTAAGATAAGAGAAGGAAAGCAGAACACAGTAAGAAGGATGCCAGTTAATACATATGATCAGCAGGCCACATAATAACAAAACCAACATTCACATTAATGGGATCAGTGTGCAGGGCAGAGGGATAAGGTCCCTCTCATGATGTATTACAGTCTGCTGTTGTAAGGTTAGTGTTCATGGAAACCTTTTTTACAGTCTATAGCACAAATGGCCAGGTCTGATTAGTTGAGGGCTCGATGAGCACTGCAGTCCATCTGACTTGGCCTTACCAATGTCTACCATATTGTTGGACAATAGGGCCTCGTATGAAAGGGAAAGGGCTCTTCTCACCCCCCCTGTGTGAGACGTACCTAAAGGGGAGTGGGTGGTTTCAGTTAGTTCGAGCCCCCATAATTTGCATATTATATGAGTGATGGTTTGGTATGTAAGGAAGTGTTCTGCTGGCATGTTATATTCATCCATAACAGCTGTGTAAAACATCAGGGCACCGTCCTGATAAAGGTTGCCCACAGACTCAATCCCCGCAGTCCTCCATGGCATTGAGTTGTGTGTGGTAATCAGTTCCCTCATACAAGGTAGGTTGCACAATACAATCATGGGTGAGTAGGGCAGGCTATGTCCTTGATCATCATTACATCTTTTCAAAGATGCCCTGGCAGTCGTCATTAAATTTAAGCCCCTACGGGCAGGACAAACAGAGTCAGAGAGCCAAGTAGATACTGATTCTGTTCAGCCTGGATTAGACCGCAGTTCGTTCAGCGGTAGGATGTGTGCCCAACTAGCTCATGGGCTATTGCAATTGGGTCGCTGCTTAATATAATTCAAAGTCAGGAGCACTCATTCTCCCCTCAAAGAAAGGATGTTTTGCTCTGGATAGAGCCACTCATCTGCATCGAACTGTGAGAAGAGGCCATTGAGCTCCTTAAAAAAATAGCCAGGGAAGTACTATTGTCAAGGCAGGGAAGAAGTACAGGAGGCGGGAAAGAACCAGTATTTTGCCGATTGCCAAATGTCCCATTAGGGATAAGGGGAGTAAAGACCAGAATGTGAGGGAACTGCGTATCAAGCACACTGCTTTCCCCACATTATCATCTTCTCGTACCTGGTCAGTGTGATAAATCTGAACTCCGAGATATTTAAATGTGTCATAACACCTTTGAAGATGCTCCTTCAGGGCTATGTCTCAGTGCTAATCCGGAGTGGGGGTCTGTGGAAATAAACACGATTTGGGCCAGCGTCAGCATAGAGAGATATAATTCTGGGACACCTCATGCTTGAGCCCACTGTCTCAAGTGGTAGACCAGTGGCTCCATCGCAATCGCAAACAATAATGGATGCAATGGGCATCCTTGCCTCGTGCCCCTCAGCATGGGGAAACTATCTCATATGAAATGCACTGTGCACACACTATCCACCGGATCCATTCAAAGGCTATGCACCCATTCTATGAATCCCTCCCTAAAGCCCATATGATTCATTGTAACCAGTAAGTAGTTCCAAAATAGGGTATGAAAGGCTTTTTCAATATCAAGAGATATCGCAACTTGGTCATAACCACTGGAAGATGTATCTTGAATACTTCTTAAAAGTCGATGGATATTGAGATGACTTCTTTGGCCTGGCATAAAAACCAGGTTGATCATCAAGGACAAGGGCACAAATTGCTGGTAGTAACATATTAGCCAGCACTTTGCTGAGTACGTTATAGGCCAAGTGTAATAGGAATAATGGCCTGAAGACTGGATATCCAGGGAGCCTCAGCCAGGTATGAAGAGAACAACTTTAAATGCTTCCCATTGCAAGTCTGACATACAGCCTCAGGCCTCATTCAACACCTCTAGGAGGGGTTGGGCTATATGTGCAGAATATGTTGCATAATATTCTATTGGTAATCCGTCAGTGCCCGGGGTCCTATATATAGCTGTCTGGGCAAAGGCCATCTTGATCTTGTCCAATTGAATTGGTTCCTCCAAGTCTGCTTTATGAAGCAGAGACAGCTTGGGTAGCTGGATCCCAAGCAGGAAGCCATGCAAAAGGGCAGGATAATAGGGGAGGGCATTGCCACATAGTGTTGAATAATAATCGCTGATCACATTAAAGAAGTCTGCTTGCTTCACTGCTAGGGACCCATCCAGATGGCATATAACACTAATTAGTGTATGTTTAGGTGTGGCCCTAACCAGCCATGCTAGTAGTCTGCCGGACAGTCACCATCTGCATGCTACCTATTGATGGTGCATTTAATCATGTTTGCTCAAATGGGACTCTGCTTCCCTGTGTCATGCCCAGAAGTATTTAAGATTGTCAGCTCTTGTGCATTGTAGAGCTACTGCCTTTCCAAGTGGTCGTAGTTCTGTTTCTTCTGTAGTGACATCACTATACAGTTTTCAACGGACCTCCCATGTTGCAGACATGCAATGTCCCCGTACTACTACCTTGTGTGCATCCCATTCCATGGCCTGTAGCTGGGTGGAGCCCTTATTTAAGGTGAAATATTGAGTTGTACATTTAAAAAGATCTTCTGTAAAGGGGCATCTAATAGAGCTTCTGTCTGTAATTGCCAAGTGGGGTTGCTTGTACGCAATCTACTCATTGCAAGCATGATTGCAGTGGGCAGTGGTCCGACAGTGTAGGAGCTAAGTACTCTGATCTAGAGACCAGACCCCAATTGATCAGTGCAAAGAAGTAAGTCATATGTAATGTGTAGGACATACACCAGTGAATAAAATGAATATTCACGCTCTGTAGGGTGACCCATATGGCATGTGTCATAGAGGCAGTGCTGTAACAACCAATTAATAAAGTGTTCCGTCGTCTGAGTCCCAGCAGTGCCACAAAGTGAGGGGACAGAACAATCCAATGAGATACTTGGGATGTAGGTAAAGTCTCTTTGCCATAAGCCCAGTGCTGCTGGGTTCCGAAATAGGGCAGGTGTGAGTAAGTCAAAGAAGCATGATTGGTCAGCATTGGGTGCGTAGACACCCACCAGTGTCAATTGCTACCCATCCAGGCTACCCTCCAGAATCATGCATCTGCCGTCCACATCAGCCCGTTGATACTCTACTGCATAAGGAACCTCTGGTGTTATCCAAATGAGAACCCCTTATGCATAAATCCGGAGGAATATGTGCCATACACTTGTCCTCCCCATTTAGTATATACTTCTGCAGTTCTGACACTGTCAAGTGAGTTTCTTGCAAGATGGCTATATGTGTGTGGCGACATTTGAGGTAAGCATGGATTCGATAGAGCTTGACTGGGGTCACCATGTCACGCACATTCCACGACAGCACCTGAGATTGTGGAGGGAGGAGGTTAGTTTTTATACTCATGTTGGTAAGTCACAAACATTCCCCAAAGTGTAATTATATGTGTCTTGCCTCCACCATATGCTAGTAATAAGGCCATTGCTGTAACCAATCCCGCAGCCACCCATTGTGATCCCACATGTACTAATGCTGGCAGTATACAGACAATCAGCATTTCAGGAAAAATAAAAACATAACAGAACCAATGTTCCCAGGTCAGAAGGCAGAAAGCCTCCGGCCGTTTGCCCCTCAATAATTGTTGCAGTAACAGCTAACAGTTTAAGCAAGCAAAACAATTTTGGTCTTAGAGTCACTAAGTGGGGCATGGAGGCGTCAATGTTCATCACATCCGTGATGGATGCCCTCATCAAAAAGGAGATACAACATCCACTCCTTATGGATAGTGCTGCTTACCTTGCTTATGGTTTGTTCCAGCACCTGGCTGTCCTTACCAGATCATTACTTCTGAGAGACGTAGGTACCTGCTCACAGATCATCATCTGATTATGGAGTAACTTTGGGACCCAAGGGAATCCCAGCAGACGGTAGGGATGAGCTACCCGAGTCTGACCCCAATGGGTGCTCAGAGCGTAAAGGAGCAAAGGAGTTTCTATACTTTAAAATGAGGCCTCAGATACAGCTCAGGCCTGCTCTGCTGCAACTTGGTCCTTGGTCAGTTTCACTTTGCTGGGCTTGTATTTGTGTTATTGGGATTTAGTTTTTAGCCAGTCATCAGTCTCTTGATCCTCAGGTGCATCATCCATCAATCCCATGGCATGGAGCCATGTCCACACATTTTCTGGTAATGGAAAGATATGAGATGCTTCACCATCGACCACTCTGCATTTTGCCAAAAATAGTAGTGCATACTTGTACTAAAAATCTTGCATCGAAGGTCGCACTGTTGTCAGAATAGATTCAGTCTCATTAACTTTGTCAGACAAATTGTGATGGTCAGTGCACAATAAGTTCACCTCCAGGGATGCAGTATCAATGAGGGTTTCCAAGGATGATTTGGTGTCCAAGATGGCCTGGAGGACCATATCGAACTGAGTAGAGTAAGTGTGATGGGTGGCTCCAAGATGCTGCAAACTATCAAGGGCTGTGTCATTAGTCATAGAGGCAGGTGTCTCTTCCCCAGAATTGTCCCGAGAACGCTCTGCTAGTTTTGGGTTTGCCCATCATAATATCAGGCCTCTATGCAGTTGTTCATGATTAAACAATGACAGATGTAATAGGTGAATAACACATATCTGTTGAATCCCTCGCTAAATGAGCAAGGCAGGGGTAGCTTACACAAACCCTTTCCCTTAGGGACTGGTGCAAGTAAGGCCAGCAAACCTCAGGCGATGTAAGATTTTGTGGTCAATATCATGGTCTTCACATGCATCCTTGGTACCTGAGAAGCAATGTATCCCAGTGTCTGGCTAATGATGCTAACTTCCGTTCACCAAGCTGATGTAATATCAAGGAAGTGTTGTCAGCCTACATGTAGTAGGTTCAATTCAAGTTGGATAAAATGGGGTGCACAGTTTATCTGAAGTGCAAATATGAAAGATGGAAGTTCTACAGCTAGAAGAGGGGGACGGGGAAGCACCCAGGGGTTCTCCAATATGCCCCATAACAAGCTGAGTCCCAAAGTAGTCATGAGTTCTGACCAGGTAACAAGTAGGTTAAAGTCTGGAGTGACGTGGTCATTGGTTACTCAGTGCCCAATCATTGAGACAGGCGTCATTGATTCGGTTTAAAGTGCATTCATTATTGTGGTAGCATGTCTCAAACTCCCTGTGTACAGCTTTCACCTTTATAGAATTACCGGAGCAAGGAGAGTCAGCGAAAATGGCATGGTGGACTAGCGCTTGCAGTGAAGAATTGAAATATCAAGGTGGTATTGTGTCTTTGTGCATTTGCTGCCACTAGGGGGAGTCATTTTGGTCCCAAACAATTAGGATGCCCACTGTGAGGTAGCAGTAGGCAGCAACTCAAAGAAGGATCGCCTGTCCTGATATTGCGGCCAGGGAAACCAGAAGGCCACTGCTGCAGCCTGGCAAATCAAGCGCTCACAAGGGAGAAGGAGTCTGAAAACCACTTACAGGTGGTGCGGCATATCCAGGGAGGACCTGTCTTGGCAGTTTGGGCTGGACTGTTCCCACGAGGAACAGGGTCAAGACTGATTTGCATATGGTGGGGCCAACTGGGGTGGCATGGTGAGCAAAAGAACGATGGAGTAAACCCAGATCTGTGACTGGGGATGAGTGTTTGCATTGTTCAGCACTCCGTCCATCATCCTGTTGTGTTGCTAAACTTTTAGAAAGTAGACATTTTCTTCTGTGACTCTGCTTGTTTGTGGATTCCCTGTCTGGGTCAGTTTGACAGTTGGTCTGTTTGCACCTCTCCTCTAGACAGTGCCACAAAGGGAGCTGGAGTGTAGCCTGCATTTCCTGATGGGCCATCTGGGCTGAGGGTGGGGGAGGAGTGGTCACTTACACCTGAAAAGGCTGTGCCTGCCCTCACACAATGCAGTCTCTTACCCCTTGGTGTGTGTTTGGGGCCTGGGGAAGTAGGCCTACTTCAAAGGAAGAAAGGGGTCTGAGAATAGACCTCAAAACCCCTGAAAATCATATTACTTCTGGAACCAAGAGGAACCTCTGCCCGAGATACGAGCCGGAGAAGCTGGAGGAGGAGTACTGACCCTTTGCCTGTGACTGTGCTTGGCTGGGTTGGCCTGCAGTAGCTGCTTCTGCCTCAGAGAGTACAAAGATTGACTTTTGTGTGACTTCCCACTGGTGAAAAATCTCCAATGGCTTGAACTAAGCTTGCCTCTTGTTGTTAAAGTGTCAGGGACAACAAAGACTTCTCTCTGCCAGCACTTGGGCTTTCTGCTGAGAGTCCTGCCTAACCTGTCTCGGGGCCCTTAAAAGGTGCAGCTGGTGGAATAGGACAGATATCCATGCAAAGATTGCCGTGCGGGGAAACTTCTGACGCACCACCCCCTTTGCAGCTGCTCAACGTCGCGCCGCTGGCCTCGTGGCATAAAATTGACGCTCCACCTGCATCGCAGCAGGGAGAGGAATGCAACGCGCTTGAGCAAAGATGTACAACACCCACAGTGGCTGCTGTTAACGACACAAGCCACCACGCAGTGCGGTTTCTTGACCCCGTGTGACCGGATTTCAACGCAACATCTTTGGACGTGGAAAATCAACGCAAAGCCTGCATGGACCCAAGGTGCCCGTCCAGATCGAGGCATCGCTCTCTTGCAGGAGAAAAGAAAAGATGCACACCGACCCGACGGGAGGAGGAACAACGCATGTTCTCGCTTACGAGTGAGAAATCAACACATCACTGGCCTTTTCCGATGCACGCTCGCCCGTGCGTCTTTATTTTGACACTACCCAGTTACTTTTGTGCAATAACAGCGTTCTCATTGTTTCCTAAGGATTTTTTACTCTTTTTCATTTTAAATTCATAACTTGACTTGTGTATGTCGGATTTTTATTGTTTTGGTCTTATTTTGTTTAGATACATATTACAGATTTTTCTAAACCTGTGTTGTGTCATTCTGTAGTGATTTCATTGGGTGACTTTGTGTGTTGGTGCAAATACTTTATGCATTGCTTCTGAAATTAAGCCTGCCTGTTCATTCCAAGCTGCCAAGGGGGTGCGCAGAGGTTAACTGAGGGTGATTTTCCTGTGAGTGAGGGTCCTTGCTTGGGCAGGGGTTAACCTGACTGCCAACCAAAGACCTAATTTCTAACATTCACTATATTTTCTCACTGAATGTAGGAGCACACCTAGATGTTACAGTAATTTTGCAGTATATGACTCTCTGTTTTAATACCTCTATGGCTTTCTTAATGGGTATGTAAGTGGCTGAACAAATACCTTAGTAGCTGTGTTAGGGGGTAGACGGGTATGTGGATGTGAGAAAGTCAGAAGGTCCAGCCAATTGACTTCCTTGAAATGCCAAATTAATTAGAGTTGTTGTGAGAGCCCCTAACCGGAGGCCTGGACCCTAAACCTCCCAAGTGTTTTAAGTACAGAATTTAATTGGAGGTGAGCTCCCACATTCAGTAATTTTGAAATACTGAGCCCAATGCTTCAATGGTGATTAATTCACTTAATCAAAGTAAGTTCATTCCAAGGCTTTTTATTACAATTCCATAAGTGGACTTCTTGAAGTTGAAAAGGAGAAAAGAAGTAAATCCCAAAATTGACAGCTTTATCGTCCAAGTAAAGTTGGTCAAGGATGGAGAAAGGATGAGGAACAATGTTCGATGAAAAACAGCCAACACGTGTTTCACCCCATAAGCGAGTTAGCGGGGGCTTTCTCAAGGCCAATTCTAAATATAGTAACAGACTTCAGACATCCATGGTCTCAATTGACGGTGCAAATCTGGAAGCGCGGTGGTCGCAAGGTGAAAACGGCGAAAAATCACCGACAGGTCCCGCGTTCAAAACGTGGGACCTGTCGGCGATTTTTCGGCGTTTTCACCTTGCGCCCACCGCGCTTCCAGTTCCGGGTATGTGGATGTGTTGAACTACATTTCATACTGCTGCATACATAAGTAATTTCTCAGTATGTACCTGAATGTATAAGTCCTTCTGTAGGTGCCCCACTGAGTGTGATAGATGGTCTATGCTTTTGTAAATATGTATGTCACTTGCTTTATAGATAGTATACTGTACGCATTAGTTGGTGTAGGGGCCTGCAATTGCAGGAGTTACTTATTTCTTCCTGGGTGCTACACTATATATCGTACTTGGCATAAGGGTCTACTAGTATATAAGTAACCTTTTCATCTCAAAAACAAATCTCTCTTCTTTTAAAAACAAACCACCATAGTTTGTGACATACCAACAGCATATTTCTGAAATGAGTAATGACTACTAAAACATGGGTTTCACAGCTCAAAAACACCTTCTAAATGCCGTGTGAAGTTGCCTCTATGACATCATAGACAGGATCTGCACTACTAGGCCTCACCCATATTAAAACACTACATATGTATGTATGGTTAGCAGTCTTGTGTTACACATGTAACTCAGTATTATTTAAAGGACATATCTTACCATCAAAGCACATAGAAATCTGACATATAATTTACACCTATCCTAAATGGTACCTAATACATTGCTCTGAACCAACATAGGTTGATGATTCATGTGCACATACAGTGCATGTTTTTCCCTTTCAATTTTGAGCCTTGTAATCTTCTTTCAAAATGAACTAAATAGGACTACAACTTCCAGAACTCAAGGATAAACAATCTTTCTGAACAGCACATCATGTACAGACATGTTAAACCTTCACATCTATCAATACATTGTTAACTACAAGTTTAATCTTTAGCATACAGGTTTTTTCTAGCAATTAGGCCATGCAGTAAAGCAGCACTTGTACAATATGCAGTTATATGACAACCATCCTCTCATATACCTAGTCTGCTCCTTAGTCACCTATTAATAAATAAATAAAAGCAGTTACACTACCACTTATAAATCATCTCAGGTACTTTTAAAAATTTTTAATACATGTTGTACTCTTTTAACAGTCTCACATAGGCATATACATTTTTAATCCATGTTATCTTCTTGGAATTAAATGTAATTTACATACTTGAAGATTGAGTTTGCTGGTGAAATTTTTTTTGTTCTTATTATATAGATTCAGTAGTCTCAGCATCTGCATCTGTGAAAACGAAGCTTAAGAATGACACACCACTATCATGCAAAGCAAATACAAACATACCTTTCATACTTTACTTTTGTAAGTCCTGTTCTCAATCGTTAGTATGTGTTAACCTTTCATGCACTTTTCTAAAGAAGTCTAACATGGTGTACTTTTTGTACATATCCATCTCTTAATCGCGATTGTCCCGATGTATTAGAGATAAAATGGGTTTTGAAAAGCATATGAGGCTTGATTTTTTGTTATGAATTTACCAGTACAGTACAATTTATTAGGAATCTCTCACTAGGAAATATTTATTATTAATCAGTAATGGGTACAAACACCTTTAATTTCAAAAATACAGAACTCTCTCTTTAACATCCTTCCCCAATACACTCTTAGCACAGTCTCCATAGCAACCCAGTATAGCCAATAGGTCACAAGTTCACAGCAAATTCTACAAGGTGTATACTAGTTACAAAATGAGCTGAAGCAGATGTGGTTTACTGTGCAGATTGAGAAGCATGTCTAAATCTGTATTGCCTTTTTTTTTACCAGACCCAGTCATAGATCAGCCTACTTATCCTTTCAAGATCCTAACTAATTTTATTCACTCATACATTCACAGCATCCAATCAAATTTTTTTAAACTTGAAGCACACCCCATTTTAACTGCCTTCCATTTTCAAAACTACCTCTTTTACCCCAGCCTTCTCATGTCTGCTACTGCTGCATCACTTCAAAGTAGTTAGAGTGTGTATTGTGGGCCACAGCTATGTATTTTGGGCTAAGAAGACTGTTAGAAAGAGTGGGATTGACAGAAACATGGGATTGGCTAATGTGGACATTAATTGGATTGACCAGAGAGGGTTTAAGTGGCATCAATTGCTACCTTTGGTTCAAAGCATTAGGGACTGTCAACCCCCTGACCTCATAATTCTGCACTCTGGTGGAAATGACCTAGGAACACTGACTGGGGTAGGACTGGAAATCCTAATGAAGGATATGTTTGCACAACTCATGTCACTTTTCCCTCACACTGTCTTGGTGTACTCCAACAAATGCAAAGACAGAAATGGAAGTGGTCAAAACAGTACTGTCCTCAGATTGAAAAAGCCAGGAAACATGTTAATAAAACTGTCTTTGCATTCCTCAGAGACCATAATATGGGATGTATCCACAACAACAATCTGCACTTAGACATGGACAGAATCTATAGAAGTGATGGTGTACACTTCACAGATGAAAGCAAGAGGGTGTTTCTTTCCCACCTGAAACTATACATCCGGTCTTACATGTAAGTGTCACACACTCACAATGAACAGAAACAATTTTCTCAGAGCCACCCTATTATCCAAAATGTTTGTAAATTCTCTTCATTAAAATATTTTTTTTCCGGGGGGCGGAGCCAAGATGGCGACCGGGAGAGACGCTTGAATCGGCGCTCTTCTTGGGTTCGCCCAAGAAGAACTTGCGGGGCGCTCCGGGGGCGCCGCTCCCGCACCTCTTGTGGCGGGACCTGTCCTGTGGGTCGTTCTCGCCCCAATGCCGGCTCCGTGATCGTTGGGCGGCCGCGCGGAGGACTCGCCGGCAAGTGAATCGCGCCGGAGTGCCGCGGCCGCCATTTTGCTGCCAGCGCCGGGCTGGACGAGGCCCTGGAGCCGGGCAGAGAGGTGGGTGCGCGGAGCTGATGCGGCCCACCTCGTGAGGGCGTGAAGCCCAACATTGGATGAGTCCCGCGCTGGGTGCCCCCCGCTAAATATTCGTTCGCCGTAGGCTTCCTCCCCTCCCCCCCCTATATCGGGTGAGGGGGGCCTCGTGAGACAGCAGCGGGGGGGGCCGGCGCACAGGGGCCCCGGACTGATGTGGAGGAGTGAAGGAGCGTGGTGTCGTGCCTCCCCCTGCAGGGGGCCCTGTAGGAAAGCAACAGCAGGCTTGGGGGTAACCTACTACAAGTGCGGGCTGGGAAATGGCCCCTGAATACTCCGGATGTTATATGAGGCGATGAAAGTACTGAGCGAGCCCGTGAGTCATCAAAACTGTGGGCCCCACTCCTCTTCTGCGTGCCGAAGAGGGACTGGAGCTGGGTACTGATTGCTGACCTCGTGTGGTGCTGGCTGGCCTGATTGCCCGTGAACTCACTTAAAAATCCACCAGTAGGCCTGAGACCGCAAAAATTGCAGCCTGTACCGGCGTGGCCCTGAGGAGAAGAGCGCGCCTTATTCGCTATCGCGGCCTAGAGTACGAAAGCGATTGCCAGAGTTCAGGAGGCACCAGGTCGCGATAGACAAGTCAAAATGGCCGGGAGGTCTAAATCAGCAAAGAATCAGGATCGGAACGCGCAGGGTCAGGCACCTGGAGACCAGCAGCATACGCCCTCCTTGCAGTCGCTGGAGTCCACACTCATGACTCACTCCTCACAATTTGAGAAAGTGCTACAAGCAATCATGGACACCAAAACATCGTTGGAAACCAGGATAGATACGGTATCGCAAGACTTAAACATCCTCAGGGTAGATCACGGCAAACTATCTGATAAAGTGAAGTCAACGGAGGAGGCAATAAGTGCGCTGACCCCAAAGGTCGAGGAGAATCAAAAACAAATTCTCCGCCTGAATGCAGAAGTTAAGTCACTGCAGAGAAGAACAGAGGAGGCGGAGGGCAGATCCCGCCGCAACAATGTTCGGTTTCTTGGCTTTCCTGAAAAGACGCTGGATCAAAGCTCGGAGCTTCTGCTGGAACAATGGTTAATCAGGGAGGTTTTGAATGGCTCTCCATCCAAATTTTTCTCGGTGGAGAGAGCATATAGAATACCAGGACACCCTCCAGCACCGGGCCAACCTCCGAGACCACTGATAGCCAGATTTCTGAATTTCAGGGATCGGGATACCATACTCCAACGGTTCCGCAGCAAAGGCCCATACAGCTATGAGGACTCGAGAGTGCATGCTTATCCAGACTTCACCCAGGAAGTACAAAGGCAACGTAACTCCTTTAACCAAGTCAAACAACGCCTCCGGGAGTATGACATAAAATATGCACTAATGTTCCCCGCCAAATTACGTGTAATTTTAGAGGAACGCACTCACCTGTTCACCTCACCAGAAGATGCCTGGACGTGGATGCATGCTAAAGGTGTAGCCCAGCCACGCGGGGAGGCTGGGGGGGATGCAAACTGGACAACGACGAAACAAAGGAAACGTTCCAAGAAACATACCAGGGGCCAGCCCACGGAGGAGCAGGCGGCGGAAGAGAGAGCAAGAGCCCTCAAAGAAACCCCCCTGTTAACTCAGAATTCTTTCGAGTTGCTCAGGACCCACCTGGTGGAGGGGTCGGATTCGGACTCGTTCAGCTCGGACTCTACACTAACGGAGGGTGTGAGGGGCCCGGAGATCACCCCCAGATCCGCAGACATACTTTAAATGTTCACCACCGAACTATCCCCCCGAGTGGGGACCAACCTCCAAGTCTGGAGCACAGAATCTAAAATTGCGACTTTCTCCTGAAATAGGTGGTAACATCACCTGAACTTATGTATCCTTGCTTGTTTGTTCCTGGTGATAACGCCTCTATCCGTACTAGGCGCGAGTGGTGGCTTGGTACGGGGAGGCCTGCGGGGCCGTGCCCTTGGAGTGCCCTAAGACAACTGCGGACTGCGTCCGCAAAAGGATGCGAGCCCCTAAAATGAGCCGCATCCGGATAGTATTATTGCCCCCCCGCAGATATCCATGCGGATATATCTTTACCCACACCCACTATGGGTGTGTTGCTTGTTGCAAATTCACAGTTGGGGTTGGGATCCAGTTGGAGTGGGGAAGTGGGTAATCGTTAGTTTGTGCACTACCGGCCTGACCATAATATTAGCTATTCGCCCTGTGGTGTGGGACCCGGGCGGGGGGTGTGGTGGGGGGCCGGGGGCTGGGGGGGGCCTCCCGGGGGTAGGGGGGCGGGACATTCGTTTACCCTCAAGTGAATGATGGCCCAACCCACTGCTCATAGAGCGTACAAATATGTCATAATCACCTGGAATGTCAGGGGATTGGGGACCCCGAGTAAGAGGTCAAGGGTGCACACAAGACTTAAACGCCATTGCACGCATATTGCAATCTTACAAGAGACTCATCTGCGTGACCCAGACTTGCAGGATTTACGCGCTAAATGGGGAGGTCAGATAGTGGGTACATCCTATTCATCATTTGCGAGGGGGGTTCTCATATGGATAGCAGGGAATGTCCCCTTTACTCAAACTTCATGCAAGATAGATAAAGAGGGCAGGTATGTGGTGGTGGAGGGCAAACTAGACGGCAAACAACTGGCAATCATAGGGGTATACGCTCCTAACAGCGCACTATCTGAGTTCCTGAGTTCACTTACCCCAACGCTATTAACGCATCCCGAATCACCTGCTATATGGGGAGGAGACTTTAACTGCACGCCAGACCCAGCATTAGACAGGTCAAATCCCCCCGCACATTCAACAGCAATCAGACTCCTCGGCCGTCCACTATTGTCATGGGCCAGTAATATGGGCCTTCACGACATATGGCGTATGAAACATCCACAAATTAGGGAGTATTCTTTTTACTCAGCTCCTCATAAGGTACACACAAGGATTGATTTGTTCTGGGGCACTCAGGAGATCTGCACGGGGGTCAGCGGTACAGACTACCTAGCCAAGACATTATCAGATCACTCACCGCTCAGTATCACTTTGGATTGGGGCAGGAGGCGCCATGCTATCCCAACGTGGAGGCTACAAGTGGAAGCATTACACGACCCTGCATTCATAGATGCACTGAGGACAGCGCTAAAACAGTATTGGGAATCTAACACCGGCACCACAAGGGCAACAGAATGGGATGCACACAAAGTGGTAATCCGTGGGCATTGTATCTCCACTACATGGGGGGTTAGGCGTACACTTCATGCAGAGGTTAGCAAACTGGAGGAAAAGCTAAGGGCATTAGAAAACGCAGTTGCTTGCAATGTAACGCCATACTCGGCTCTGAGGGAAACGCACGCGGAACATGCAAAGGCTGATGCTACATTACGCCTACACGATCACAAACATCACATGGCTAGACTACAGGCGGAAGGCGATAGATCTGGTAGGCTGCTCGCGTGGCTGTTGCGGGAGGACCGTCGGTGCCCTCCAATAGGGTCGATAATTACAGGCGTAGGCGCAATAGCCACCACACAGGTAAATATAAATGATGCGTTCAGGGAATACTATACACAATTATACACCAAAAGTACATCATGTACCATCCAACAGCTTGAGTCCTTCCTAGCAGACTCTCCCCTGCCCCAACTAACAAACACTGACAGGGAGTCTTTAGAAGCCCCCATCACGTTGGGGGAACTCAACAAGGCCCTCGAACAATTACCTAGGAATAAAGTCCCAGGGACGGACGGACTGCCGTCAGAATATTACTCCACGTTTGCGACACACCTTAACACATATCTCCTGAAAATATTCGAGGAAGCAGAGGTCAACGGAAACCTGCCCCCCTCGATGAGAGAGGCAATGATAGTGGTCCTCCCAAAGCCTGGGCGTGACCCCACTGATGTCAGATCCTACAGGCCCCTCTCACTGTTGAACCTGGACTGTAAGATATTGGGCAAAATTCTGGCTAATAGGTTAGCTCCCTACATGCATATCCTGGTACACGAGGACCAGAATGGATTCATCCCGAAACGTAGCACCTTCCTAAACATTCGGAGGCTGCTCAGCGTGATGGGTGACTCCCTCCCGACTGCACTCGAGGAAGCGGTGATATCGCTTGATATAGAAAAAGCGTTTGATACATTAGAATGGGACTTCCTGTTCGCCACCATGCAGTTATTGGGCCTTGGCCCAAAATTCATAAACTGGGTACGCATTTTATATACTGCCCCGCAGGCTAGGGTAAAGACAGGAGGAGTGGTATCAGATGCTTTCTCGATTTGCAGAGGAACAAGACAGGGTTGTCCGCTCTCCCCCCTCCTATTTGCCTTGGCAATGGAACCGCTAGCTGCACGCGTCCGGGCCAAAAAAGAAGAATGGGGGGTGTCAAGGAATGGTACTCTCCACTCCATATCATTATACGCAGATGATGCCCTGATATACGTACGCAGGGCAGAAGATGCATTGGCCCCAGTGATGTCGCTACTGTCTGAGTTCGGAAGGTTATCTGGTTTAATGGTTAACTGGGGGAAATCCTGTATATTCCCACTAGTCAGCTGGCCCCCTGTGAGGCAAGAAAATGTTCCAACGGGTCACCTAAAATGGTGTTTTCACACATTTAAATATCTAGGGATCAATGTCTACCATAAGCCTGAAGATCTAAGGGATGGAAATCTGGGGAGAGCAGTGTCTTCTGTAAAGAGCTCGTTATGCTTCTGGAATAAATTACCACTCTCACCACTGGGTAAGGTAGCTATAGCAAATATGTTGATATTACCTAGACTGTTGTATTATTTTGCGGCCCTACCAATCACTATCCCCAAAAGTTTTTTTATCGGTCTGAACTCTATTCTACTACAGCTGGTGTGGGGTGAGGGCAGAAGGCGGGTTGCACTGACCACGCTGCACCATCCGGTAGCAATGGGTGGACTGGGCGCTCCAAACTTCGAGCTCTATTCCGCGGCAGCACAGCTGCAGTGGATTTTATATTGGCTACATAGGCCTAGTTCAGCAGAAACTATATGGCTGAAGTCCCGTCTTCAAGACTCTCCAATACTGACCTGGCTGCTGGATAAGCAGAATAAAAGCACATGCACCAATCCATTGATGTTAACGGCACATTCATACTGGAAGAAGTATGTCCAAGGGGGGAGTAAAGCATTTCCTAGTTTTCCACTCCTCCCACTGGAGTGGCTCCCCGGTTGGACAGACGCGGGTTCATTTTCACCCATAACTTGGCTAGAGGCGGGTATAAATGAAGTGGGAGATTGCTTCGAGGAAGGGAAATTGATGACCTTCGAAGCTATACAGGCCCTCACAGGGATTAATCGTGGGCAGTTCCTGGCATATCACGCAATATGTCATGCAATCAGGAAAACATGGGCATCAGTCGACTCAGAGCCTGATATCACAGCTACCCTGCATCACATGCTGAGGTGTGACTCCCAAGTAAAAGCAGTATCAAACCTTTACAAGCTTCTGAACAAACCCCCGGGTGACAACCTGCAGAAAGTCAGGGAGAAGTGGGACAGTGTATTGCCCAACCCGGTCTCTGAGTCAGAATGGTCAAAAGCTTTGAGCCACACACGAGAGGTATCAAGAAACCCTAGATTCAGATATACACAGTTTAATTACTTACATCAGACATACCTGGCACCGGCCAGGATCAAACGTATGTTCCCCGGGTCGGATCCAGCCTGCCCCAGATGCAAAAAACCAGCAGCACAGTTCTATCACATGGTCTGGGAGTGCCCGAGGCTGGGAGGGGGCTGGGAGAGGGTGGTTTAAACCTTAGCGGAGATCACGGGGCTCAACTTGAACATGGATCCCAGGTCCTGCTTACTTGGACTGAGGGCAAGAACGAAAAGAAATAAACACTCACACAGGTTTGTAGACTTAGCGTATGTAATCTACAAAAGACTGATAGCTATGAGCTGGAAGGCTCGTAACATGCCTGACTTAAAAGTCTGGCTTGCCCTCACGCTACGCTGGGCTCGCGCTGAGCATCAGTTGCTAATAAACTTAGCCCGTAGGGGTCTGGGTCGGATGGGAGAGGAGGCCTGGGGTGTATTAGTCTCCAGGTTGGAAGCTAAAAATGACGAAAGACCCCCCTGAATTATAGTCAGCTGTGCCCACTTAGCGGGCTGAGGGCCTAGCCCTCTGCAGAAAGATAACAATGCACTTGGAGGCACACACACATCTTGCATTAATACCTCACCAACACTGATGACCTGACGGCTCGCCCCCCCCCCCCCCCCCAACACAAGCATGCCAAGGCACCAATAGTTCTGCACACTTGACCAATGGACATTAGCGCAGAGCTCTGCATCATGGGATCCTCCCGCCTTGTCCTCTTCCCCCCCCTCCCCCCTTCCCTCCTACGCTGGGCTCCTTCGCCCCCCCCCCTGCTCCCGTGTGGGGGGTGTCGGGGGCTCTGATCACCGGGGGCGATAGATCCACGCTGCACCTGTACGCCTCGCCTTACGTGGCGTTGGATTGACAGTGTCGGGCAGGTTTAGCGGGCCGGGAAGTGCACACAAGTTCTTAGTAGTTTAGTTTATAGATAGATACTAATAGGGGAAAGCCGGATGACACACCGCAAATTGATGTTGAACTGTAACAATGACTTTATTTGCAAGGAAATGTATGGCTTTTTGTTTTGAAAAACTAATAAAAACATGTTTTACAAAAAAAAAAAAGAAAAAAAAAAAAAAAAATGTTTTCCAATTTTTTAAAAATACAATATCATGACCTATGCGACATAGTCGTGACTATGGAAAACAGAAGAAGGCATTCAATAGACTCCAGCCCATTCAAAATTCATCACTATATATATACATTCTCTGAGTGTGCCTGTGACTGTGGTTATAAGAGTTAGAGTGTGTCTGTGAGTTGGTGATTAGGGACTGAGTCGGTCTGTGAGTGGGTGCATCAGTGTTGGATTGGGTCTCTGAGTGGGTGGATGAGTGTCTGAATGGGTCTGTCAGTGGATGTGCCAGGGTCTGAGTGGCTCAGTGAGTGGGTGCATGAGCGAATTTATGGGTTTGTGAGTCAGTGAGTAAGAGTCTGAGTTGGTTTGTGAGTGAATGTGTGAGAGTCTGAATGGGTCTGTGAGTGGGTGCATGAGTGTCTGAGTGGGTCTATGAGTGAGTGTGTGAGGACCTGAGTGGGTCTGTGAGTATGTACTTGAGGGTCTGAGTGGGTGTGTCAGTGGGTGTGTCAGTGTTTGAGTGGGTCTATGTATGGGTGCATGAGGGTCTGAGTGGGTCTGTGAGTGGGTGCATGAGGTTCTGAGTGGGTCTGTGAGTGGGTTCATGAAGGTCTGAGTGAGTATCTGAGTGGGTGCATCAGTGTCTGAGTTGGTCTTTGAGTGTGTGCATCAGAGTCTGAATGGGTCAGTGAGTAGGTGTGAGGGTCTGAATGGTTCTGAAGTGGGTTTATGAGTGTATTTATATGTCTGTGAGTGAATGAGTGAGTGAGTGAGTCAGAGTCTCAGTGGGTCTGTGATTAGTTGCATGAGGGTCTGAGTGTGTCTCTGAGTGTGTGTGTGGGTGTCTGAGTGGCTTTGTGAGTCAGTGCATTAGTGTCTGGGAGGGTCTGTGAGTTGGTGCATGAGTTCCTGAGTGGGTCTATGAGTGGGTGCATGAGTGTCTGAATGTGTCGGTGAGTGGATCCGTGAGGGTCTGAGTACCTCCAAGAGTGAATGAAATAGTGCATAAATGAACCTGTGAATGTTTTTTTTTTAAACGTTCACAGATATTCACAAACTCATTGCAATGTTACACAGGCAGCCGTGCTAAGCATTGCAATGTATTTGAGGATATCTTGTGGTGTGCAAAAAAAGTAGTTTAAGGATATCATTTCATCCTCAAAGACCCCTATGTCACAGTCCTGGGGTCAGGGTACCTCCACCTGTCAATTCATGCCACTTTTAATTTCATTTTTTAGCCCTCTCTAGTGTGTCCTATTACCTAAAATGGTGGCTGTAACTTTCTTGTCATGTCGCAGCCAGACAATCACAGCATTCCAGTTGGTGCACATATTTGGAAATACAACACAATTGCAGCAAAAATGTTGTGATGGATCTGCAACCGTAGATATACAAATGTATTTCCTCTTTAATACCTTCAAAACTACTGAACAGATTTACACCAGATAGCAAAAAGTATAATCTGAGTACTGAAGTCTACCTTTCTGCCAAATTTGGTGTAATTCTGTCCAGAGATTCGGCTGTTGTCGTGTTGAAAACTTCTATGGGAATTAACATCGGAAATCAACGTTTTTTGACCCCCCCCTTTTCCTCACCCCCGCTTGACCAATCACCCCGAAACTTCCTATGTGCAACGAGAATCACCAACTCACATTTTTTGGAAACTTTCGTGAAGATTCTTCAAGCGGTGCCAAAGATATAGGCAAGTCAAAAAACGTGTTTTGTATGGAAACATGGTCCTAACCATAACTACTTATGGGCCACCATCTCTAGGATATATATATGTATATATATATATATATATGTATATGTACATATATATATCTATATATATGAATAAAAAAACATAAAGCATGAACAAATACCTGAAGGTGTCTAGGCATTAAGCAGGAGTCAAGGAAGTAGGAGAAACAACAGCCTCAAACTACTTGCTTACATAAGATGCCAAGGGGCATATTTATACTCTGTTTGCACCGAATTAGTGTCATTTTTTTTACTCTAATTCGGTGCAAAACTAACTCCATATTTATACTTTGTTGCTAGACCCCTCTAGCGCCAAATTTGTACAAAGAGAATAAATTATGTGGATAATTTTGTAATTGTAAGATCAATTTTGGTACAGCTTATGGGCTATTCTAGACATTCAAAGATGGTGCTGACATTTGCACACTATGTGGTAGCTGGGTGATCTGATAGTCCTTCTTTTATTTTTGTCCTTAGGTGCATGTTGGGTGTGGTATATAGTTGGTCTGTGAGACACTCTCAATTGTTACGTGATCAAGGCTACGGCTGAAATGCGTTGTTCTGGGAGGAAGCATTGGTGAATAAAGTCTTTTGGACCTCCACTTGGTGTCCGGGAACTTTCTGCATGTAACAGGAGGATTGTTGGTAATATATATATATATATATATATATATATATATATATATATATATATATATATATATATTTGAATGATATAATAATAATATGAATATATATATATATATCTATTGTCTATGCTGTGGTCTCTCTCTCTTTCTCTCTCTCTATCTATCTATCTGTATATATATATATATATATATATATTTATATATATATATATATATATATATATATACCTTAATTTCTCAAAGGCTACTGACCGGATCTACACCAGAACAAAAAAAGTTGGCTTTCTGGACCAGGACCTACCTTTCTACCAAATTTGATGTGATTCCATCCAGTAACTTCGGAGCTATCGCTGTTCAATTTTTCTCACTTCCCCAGATGGAAAACCCAGAGACTTTCAAGACAGCAGCTCAAGTGAGCATCACATTTTCTTGGAAAAATGTCATGAAGATGCGTCAAGAGGCGGCAAAATTACTAACAAAATAAAAATGCTCTTTCTATAGAAACTTGGTCCTAACTGCCTAGTGGCGACTGCAGTTAGCTAATGTATATAAATATACATATATATATATATATATATATATATACACAAATATAAATATATAAATATATATATATATATTAATAAAAGGCGCTGGGTGGGAAACGACATAAAAGAGAAATGAATGATGTACTCACTAAGCATGATCAAGACCATATAGGTCAAAATGCATCGGGTGATGGATGTTTGGTTCCGTTAATTATTTAACAGAAGACTACTGGAGTTCTTGGAGTGCCACGTTTGACTCATTTGTCATTTGCTAGAAATTATTAACAGGGAATCGGCCCATCCATGATGCAGGCATCAGCTGGCGAGCGCGCTGTGAAGGGGCCAATTTGTGTGTGGATATATATATATATATATATATATATATATATATATATATGTGTGTATATATATATATATATATATATATATATACATATATATATATATATATATATATATATAGACAGATATAGATAGATATAGATATATATTAAAAAAGAAAAGACCCAGGTCCTCAATGCTGGGACCCAACGACTCTGGTGCAGCTGTGAGGAATGAGAATCCTGTCATAAATCCTCTAGTTAATATATAGGGGAAGTGTTTCCTGCTGTAGTTTGGCACTGCTTTCCGAGACATGGCTCTCACTCCTTTCACTTGCTTATTGTACCATTTCCAACTGGTTGTCACTCTCCAAGGAAACTAAGGGATATATTTAAGAGCCTCTAGCACCTCCTTGCTTCACATTTGCATCATTTTTTTTACACAAGTGTGGCCCAAAGAGGCCAAAAATGCCACGCCATATTAACAAAGTGGCACAATGCTTGCATTGTGATGCTTTGTAACCCCTTGCGACACATTATGCCTGCACCAGGCATAATGTATGCAAGGGGGCGTTCCGGTGCTAGGGGGGCTGTAAAAATGGCATAAAGGAATCTATGAGATTGCTTTGTGCCATTTTTATCGTCATTTTTTAACACCTGCCAAGTGAAGGAGTTAAAAAGAAGCTCCAATTGAGTACGATGGGCCTCTGGGTGCTTTGCAGGATTAGTGCAATAATTTTTTACGCTAATCTAGCAAAGCACCGGACTAGTGTCGAACATTATTATTACACCAGTCACCCTAACTACCACCATGGTGTGCCTTATTTTAAATATAGCGCTACCATGGTGCCATTAGGGGGGAGCTAAAGGGAGCAGGAAAAGTGACGCCTAGATTCTGTGTTGCCTGTAAGTCTCTTTTCACTTCATAGTATTTGTGACTAAACTTGAGAACTCTGACTTCCTGATAAGCCTTCGATCTCCCAAAAACTCTGATCCTTCATTTTTACTTCATCCTCGTGTTTGCCAACTTTCTTCACGATCTCCTCCACCTTGCTGTCAAACAAATCAATTTTCTCTTTACTTCTCAACTCTTGGTTAATAGATTTAATTTCTTGTAGTAAGGCATCCCTTTCTTATCAGGCAAATTTAATCAAGGTTTTAATCATTTTATGGGAGTACTCACAAAGATTAGCTGCCCATTCTTTCTATAACTCTAGGTTAGGATTTTCATATGAAGGAGCAATAAGAATCAAAAGCCCTCTCGGTACCCGGCCAAAAATGAGATACTTTTCTAAAGTAGCAGCTTCCCACCACTTGGAAACATCACTATTTAAAAGTTTCTCGCACTTGAACTACAGCTGAGTGGTCGTAGGGGTCATATTTGTTATTTTTTTTATTTTGGATCGTTATGATGTCCATGTTGTCTAATTAATATTGATCTCTCGTATGATCAGGGGTTCTTGAGCGTACTAATGTGGAATTCAATGAGTTTGCATTGTGTTGTGAGGTTCCCCACTTGGGCTTTGAGAGTTTGACTTTGCGTGGTACACATGTCCATGGCTTTGCCGTGGTTAGTGTGGGTTCCTTTAAAAAGGTTGGGGTCAATATGAAGACTGGATTCAGGTACCCCATGTCTGTAAGTATTATGACATCCAATTGAGGCGCATCATTTAGGTCTTGTTAATACAATGTCTGATCATGAGCGTTCTATTAATTTTGTGAACAGGCTGTGTGGATTTGTTAATTTGTTAACAGGATGATGTACTTGAATGGTATAGCTCCAACACAGTGCTTGTAATAGTTAATTCTTGCATTGCTTTTCCCAGTCCGTTTTTTGTATTGACAATTCAAAGTCCTTTTAATTTGCATTGGTATGCTAAATCTCAACCTGTGAGCAAGGTGTGTGGTAACTTTGAAACGTGTTGGGTTGCTTGTCTGGTGTTGAGCAACTTCGCTGCCCTGTCTATTTTGGAGAGGGTGCTTGCTGGCTGGCAGAACCTTTGGATATATATATATAGCTCCGTGTAGTGCAGAAATTGGCAGTGTTACGCTGCATCACTTCAGAAACGCAGGGATGCACCATATTAACAAAAATAAGGCACAACCCTGTGTTTCCCCCTGCGTCTGCACTAAATTGGTTGCCAAACACCTGTGCAGCCACATTTGCGTCAGGGTGCAAGGATCGCTGCATTGTGGGGGAGATTGTTTTTGTGCAAGAAGGGACGCCTTCCTGCACAAAAACAATCTTCAATGCAATTTGCTCTTTCTATGCGTGCTGCAGAATGCAGCACACAAAGAAAGGGTAAAAAACGTGAAGAAACAAAAGCATTTCTCCTTGTTGCGCCATGCTAACACCACCCCTGGGATGGCTTTAGATTTTGCCACTGCCTCAGATTTACAAAATCTCGCAAATCTGGGGCAGTGTCAAAAAGCAAAACACCCATAGCACACCACTTCCACACAAAGTGCTGCGTGTGAAGGGGCTGCATTTACAAGGTGGAGTTAAGCCACAAAAAGTGGCTTAACGCTGCCTTGTAAATATGGCGGAGTGCACAGCGCCACCAGTGCGTCATGAAAAGTGATGCTCTGGTGGCACTAGGGGCT
This sequence comes from Pleurodeles waltl, assembly GCF_031143425.1. Taxonomy (NCBI): domain Eukaryota; kingdom Metazoa; phylum Chordata; class Amphibia; order Caudata; family Salamandridae; genus Pleurodeles; species Pleurodeles waltl. The sequence continues at coordinate 923,037,233 of NC_090447.1, forward strand.
TGTAAATATGCTCCTATGTATGCGTGTGGGTGTGTGAAGTTGCATAAAGGAAAGGCTGTGAAGTAATTTAACATACTGTTTCTATATGTGATATTTCACAGGAGCACACATTCGCATTTGTGCCTCATTCATAGCGAGCCCAATCACTTGAAGGAAATCCGGGGAGGGTGTACGGCATCCTTGCACAACTGACCCGATTGCCTGAATGCACATGTGGGAGATCTACATATTTGGGTAGCTCAAGAAGTGCAGGCAGGAATATGGATGCAAAATTACCTCTTTGTGCATATTTGTCGTATTTTTTCTGCACAATTCTTTCTTTGTTAGACACAAACCAAACATGCATTTCCTTGTCTCTGTAATTTTATAGGTATTGAGTTTACAACTTCCAACTAAATTATACCATAAGCATCAGTGCTGCACCGGTTCTTTCTTTTTTCGTTTGAAAATACATTTTCATTAGGGCTTTTTAAATCTGTGGCATAAATCACCCACAGCAATGCATTTTGTATACTTGTTTTATAGTTGCTATAAAAAACAGCAAACAAATCCATCCTAGAAAACTGAGGATTATGATGAACGAAGTGATTACATTTTCAGAGAATTTCATTCTTGGTAAGGCACATGCATACCTATTAATTAGGTGAAGTTGAATGGCTCTGTAAATTCATGACAATCTCCAAAGCCGTTGCTAGTCCAATTTGCAACTCAATAACTTGAACTTTCATAGGGAAAATAATGAAATATTTTTCATGGGCGAGTTGAACTGTGCAGACATCAAGAGTACGTTTACAATATTAAGTGACTGTTTTAACTCCGCACTACACAGAACCTTATCTCACTGACTTATGAGACCATGTCATGTACAATTGAAATGAGCCTAGAGTGTTACAGAAATTCTGAAGCTGAAAATGTTATTACCAATGAGCTTGAAACGTTATGTGAGAGGTTATTTCACAGGTGTTTAAATATGCAAGAATGCAATGTTCTCAAAAAAGACGAAAGAAAAGAAAGAAAAAATAATAAAACAAAATTCTCTGTGAGTACCACCAGTTTTTTTTTAAAACACTACTGTCCCTTTGCAGTTCTTTGGAAGCGTTATAATACATATGTAGAAAATATTTTTGACATCTTTTGATGTCAAGCATATTAGCTATACCACAAGGCACTGCTAGCCAACATTAAAAATAAAATAGTGATTTATTTTCTATATGTCTGTCTTTGAACACACTGAAATAGTGAAGTTGTGGATGTGATTTTAAAGACATCTACAACTTTTTTTTCACCCGGTGAATGGTGATCAGTGATAACGCGTCCAGCCCTTATAAATTACCTGTCCCTGGACACGCTGGAGGTCGGTGAACCTTTTAGCCGGGTTACTTAAATCAATAATCAATAACTATTGTAATCGATAGCCAATACTCAATTAATAGATCGAAATAGCACATTAGGAATCAATAACAGTTGGTATTTCGACGCACCATGACCTTTCAGTCATGAATAACCACACCAGTTTATTAAAAGTTAATGAGTTTATTTCCCTATATTAACAAAGCTAGCACAATGTATATGAGTCTCAAGACTAAATGATATATGTATACGAACATTACTAGCTGTCCATAGCGGCGGAAGAAACGCAATCTACGTAAAATCTGAATAATAATGCATTCAGTTATAGCAATACAAATCACTAATATGAGTAATTGAATTTGACTAATTGCATACATCGGTCAGCATGACAAGATTTCAATTCAACATGGTGCATCAAGTGCATACCTCGACTAGCCTCTAATTAGCATTGGCATGTGGGGCTTCATGCAAAACGAATTTTGTCAACACAAATTTGGAAAACTTCTAGCTTGGGCCCTATAAAATTAGCAGTTGGTACCTAAAAGGAAAAAAAACACAATGCATAATACAATTATCCTTTCATAATTACCAATTACAATCAGTATTCAAGAAAGTCTTCGTCCTTCAGGTACCGGTTCGATCAGCATGGGGCAGAATTTCAAAGGGGCAGGGTTAAGGGCAAGTTTCCTTGCAACAGCAAGGAGAATGGGGCAAAGTTACTGCATGGGCAAGATGGGGCAATTTAAAGTTAAAGTCTCTAGGGTGAGAATTCTCAAAGTCTCTTTCTCTATGATAGAGAAAAGGGCATCAAGATGTCGTCTAAGATGGCGTCTGGCGTTTGGCTTCAAAGATGGCATCAAGGAAAATGGCTCACTTCTCTTTGTCCAGTGGGTTTAAGTAAGAAACATTCCAAATTCTGCAAGGTCTTCCATTGGAGGGTTCATAGGGTGGCTTCAATTTGACCAATGGAAAATGACTTTCTCCTAGTACTCATTTATGCATACATTGTCCTTGGAGCCTTGGAACACAAGTTGTAACATGGTTTGCCAATTATTTTTATATCAGTACTCTTATTGTCTGCACCTGCAGAGACTGACCTTGCTTCAAAGGGGATGAAACTTGCCTAGCACGAAACCTTGGAGATAAGTATGTTAGTCATCCCTACTGGAAAAACACAACTTTAAAGCAAAATATTCATTTTATTAGTTCAAGGAAAAGCCACACAGTTAGAATTTGAGACCAGGCAACTAGGCCAAAACCTCTACTAAATTTAAGCTAAGCACACACAGTTTCAATAAGAAATCATGGCACATGTTTGCAATTATGACGGATTACTACAATTTTCAATTCTTCATGATTAATAAAGCCCGTTTATAATATTGGAGAACTACTCCAAGGGCACAATTTCCCACGTACATTATTTTCTTTACTAAAATCACACTACATTATACGATTTTGGTTACATGATATATGAATATATCTTGATCCTTCTTTTTCTGCGTCATCAACTGCAAAGGGGATGGAGTTTAAGGGGACTCTGGGGCATATTTACAAGTGCCTTGGTCACCTTAGCGTAATTTTACTGATGCTAAGGCAGTGCTTATGTGGCCTTTTCCCTGTGCCATATTTACAAAGTGGCACAATGAATGGATTGCGCCACTTTGCAACCCCTTGCACCACAGTATGCCTGCACCAGTCATTATGTATGCAAGGGGGGTGTTCCACCATTAGGAGGCCCAAAACAATGGTGCAGTGAAATTTACAAGATTTAACAGCACGATTTTTCCCATCATTTTTAATTGGCCTCCTTGTGCTTTACTGCTCTAGCTCCAAAAATGGTGATGCTAGTGCAACAAAGCACCACAATAGCATAAAAAATATTGACACTATCGACCTAACGACCGCCATGGTGAACCATATTGTAAATACAACGCAACTATGGTGTCATTGGGTGATGGTAGGGACACGCAAGAAAAGTGGTGCATCAGGACCAATGCGCCACTTTCTTTTAAATATGCCCCTAAGTGCGGGAGAGAGGGTGGCCACATTGATATGGAATCCTGGTTCCATGGCCTTGATGTGCTAAAACAACAGAGTTGCAAACTACCACAAAAGGAACCACACAGCATAGATGCAGTCTAGCCATGGTTACAGGGTAGAGTGTCATTGATAAAGTTATTTCCCTGCAGGCCTTAGAGCACCTGAATAATATCAGGATCCCAGAATAGATATATTAATTGATCACATTCCCACAAGGAAGATGGCATATCTATTCCAGTCAAAATATGGTGGAAGCTTACGATACTAGGTAAATCATGCTCTTTAACTTTAATGAATCAGTAAGACATCAGGGAAAAGGAAACGTAGCGCAGTCATCTAGGTTTTGCTACTGTCCATGCAGCACCAGGTGAACTCCCCAAATTATGTGGAAGACAGACGGATCTACTTCTGCAGGGTCAAATGACCCAAACAATATTACTTATTTTCTAGGGCACATGCTCCACTGGATGACATAGCACTTTAAGTGCATGAATCGAACAAAGACTAATTTCCTAGTAAACGAAGATATGGAGACTAACTTAAAACTAATATAGCGCCACCTGGCAGTACAGGAAGACATTCATGTTTAAACTAATGCAAAATGACTGGTATAAATTGACAGAAAGTGAGTTCATCGACCTTGTAGAGTACTCCAGGTTATGACCAAACTGAGCTCAAATTCCACCCTCCTAGAATTCATAAACCACTATATAAATACACAAGGAATGATTAACAGTGGTAAACTTACACTTTTGGTGTAAGTTTACTATGTTTTGCTGTTCACAAATGTAAGCTGCTAGTAGCATATTTATGATTGCAGAGTCTCTGCGTTTGGGGCGGAGCTCTGCCCCGAGTCTGGAGACTCCGCCCTGAGTTTGAAGACACAGTAGTCGTAAATATGCTACTCATAACTTTCATTTGGAAATAGCAAAAAAGTAGTATACCTACACCAAAAATGTAAGGCTGCCTTTGTGAATCAGGCCCGTATATTTAAAAGTTGCTTGTGTGAATGATGTGTTTCTCCTTGGAGTGTGAGTGGCCTCAGCTGCCATCTAGTAAATAAAGTCAATTTTTTGTAGTATTGTCAATATCCTGCTTGGAAATGTCTGCAAGCATGCTAAAGCTGGTGATGGTAGCTGGCAAGTGGAATGCTTTAGTACATTTTGTAAAACAGTAATGCACATAAAGGTAGAAAACGACATCAATGTGTTCCTATTACACCCAATATTGCAGCAGCAAAACATGGCAATAAATTCCTTATGAGTTTCTGTTAGAAGCCAGCTGCAGGACGGCAGTGTATTCCACGGTATTGTATTTACTCAAGGGCAGCAGGCACGCTTGCAATGCCGGTCTCAAGCACATATTGTAGAATTTTGGAAAATAATGCAGGCCTTTAGAATCGAACACTATGCACTACATAATAGTGCATTTTAGACTCCTATTTCAACTTAGGTTGGAATAATGGTAATGCCATCTGTATTTCCAGTAGCTGTGCCCCAGGCCAGCTCCGCACTCTGTTCAGGAGTTTCTTTCTCAGGTACTCGGAAGCAGGCTAATGTATTTGGTAATCGTCTGACACCCTTATACAACGAGACGTTCTGCCTACCAATCTTTTCTGCATATGCACGGTGGAATATAACAGTAATTGAGTTTGAGCAAGCCTATGAAAGATTGCAGTGCTGATCCGCACATTATTATTTTGTTTTAAGTGCTAGACTAGATGCTTACAAAATAATGAAAAATCATAACACACAACATGAATACCAAACTTTAGTTTACAGGATATGATGCCTGTACCTTGAATTTTAAATCTTCACAAATATTTTACTTTATAAATGCAAATAACACCACTAGCACGATGTTTGTCATTTTAAAGAGACGAAAGCCGGATCACGTTTTGCAAAACAAGATATCATGCAAAAAGCATTTCACTTTAAGCTGGGGTGACTGCACGCGATCCAGCCTCACTGCCTCTTCTGGCCTCTAGGTAGCACCATAAATTACAGTTCTTGACAGCAGCTCCAGGCAGTCGAGTAAGTAGCCGGGGTCCTTGAAAGATTAAATCAAAATGACTATCATATTCTGTGTTAGCATCACCGTGAATACCCCAAGCCCCGAAGTACAAACTCATTTTGACTACAGAGCAGAAAGCAGTGGGTTTGGAAGGACACTTGACATCATGCGAATTCACTTTTAGGGCTGATTATATTTTCTGGCTCCGATTCTAGCAAAATGTTATGTGTTATGTCTCATGTCATGTCTCCTAGCGACGGCCACATGCAGTCTTCAAACGAGTACTCTGTGAACCTTTACAGAAAAGGCCATACTGCAACAATGTCCATTTGCTTTAAATTCAATTAATTGAGACATTTCATGTAATCTGATAGCATGCAATCTATTCTGAAAATTACTAATATTTCCCTTCCAGTGGCACGTTGGGTAATAAACTTGTAGATACACGTACTTAATCGAAAACGAGCCCACCCTTTATAACCCATTCATTTGGGAGACTGTCACTAAGGATAAGTTTCACACATAAGGAACAGGTGATGAAAATAGAAATTTAGCCCAAGTACTGTATCATGGATGTGCCCTGTCATTGATCATCATCATGTTTTAGAGAGGGCATTCAGTTAATGGTCTCAAAGCCCAAGTCAATGTCTTTAAAAATGAAACATTCTAAAATGCTTAGTGTTGGTGATTGGTAAGGATGTGGGGTGGATAAAGCATAATGTTTATTTTTGTCGCCACTAAAAGGCGCCTTCAATGAGCTGATTAATTAAATGCATCTTTGTTCTTGCACCCACAATGTAACTGCTGAAATAACCCTTTAAATAGGTATTATGTGAGCCTCTTCCACAGTAGGGTCATTGTTAAAGAACAGAGGGCTAACTGTATGACAGTTTGAAATAGCGAGTTCCTAATGTTTATGTCTTGATAATTGCAATTAGCAAATCGCAATTTCAAATGTATGAAACTCTTTTAAGTTTAATTTACGGAATTGCAAAAATCACTGGATGCAGTAGACCATCATGTCTGTGATTGCTTGTAATTAAAGCCTGTTTTCTTAAAGAAAAACAGGATGCATTTCAAAGAGAAAATGAAAAGTTTTCTTTCCATTTTTTAAGAGTAGGCAGTGACCTCTTACTGTTTGTGAAAGGGTTACCACCAATTAGAAATTGGTGGTAAAATGCAAATGTTTTGCGACCACATTTTGGTTGCAAAACATTCACACATACCACTATGATTCAGTATTAGGGAGGGATGCCCTCAACACATCCCTTTCAAATAACAAATTGAAAACCCAAATTGCAATGTGGTAACAGGTTACCAAATCCCTATTTGGGTTTTGTACATGACAGAAAAGTCTCAAAACCTTTTTTCATTTGCAAACAGGCCAATTTTGTGAATCAGCTAATTTGTGACTGGAAATAAGGTTAATACATCTAGCCCAGAGTTACTTTTATTACTTAGTGGTTTTTTTTATTCCCCACTGTGACGACACCCATTGCTATTGCCCCTGATTTCTAACTTTGTCTTCAAGGACTTACTTTCTTCCTCAGCAATAGAAGCTAAATTACCTTCATTTGTTGTAGGAATAATTGGAATGAGTTCATATGACTAGGTTGTGCAGCTATTTTGATATTATGTTGTGTACTGTAACCATTCTATTTCATGATAAAAGAACACAAGCAATACGTTTATGCAGAAGTTTACGCATATGTATAGTAAGCTAGGAGCAACATTTCAGTTAAAATGTGACTCATTAAAATTATTCAACTTTTGTGCAAATTTCATGAGTGAGTTACTTCAGCTTGTGTTCCAGTACAGTCATCTTTCATTATAACTTTCAAGACCTCTTGGGGTAGTGGTTACGCTAGGCACCACATATGAACTCCCCTGGAAGACTGGAATGAATCACAGAGACATTATTTATCTAGTTCTTCTGCTCTTCCCTGCAGACTTTGAAGAAAATGAAGTGATGGTGCCCATGTGCAAGCCACAGTGACTGCATTGGAAGACCTATGACTATCCACAGACCAGTTTTTGGGAGAGGTTGCCCATCCCCGCCTACATCTAAGATTAGTTTTGTGAGGAGATAATGTGGATGTAGAAAGAAGGGCTTTAGGCACCGCCTATTCATTGCACATGAGAAGCTCATTATGCAGTTTCCGTTATAAACCATATGATGTCAACACGAGGACAGATGAATTACTATTTTGGGAAGGATACCTAGGACCTTGCACAGTTAGGTGCATTTAAATGAACTGATTTTACTCTACACTCACTCATTTAACTTTATTTCGGTAAGTAAAAACATACCATAAAAGTACAGTACAAACATTAAAAAAAAAAAGATTTTTAAAATTGGTAAAACACTAAAAATATAAGCACAATAAAGAATTTTAAAAAGATAAAAGGAAGTTAAAATCCAAACAGAATGATCAAAATATGTGTTTCCTAAAAATAGAATGTTCCACTCAACAAGGGCCCTATACCCTGCACCCATAGATGCTCGATAATACAATAAGACAGTGTCTTTATACTAAAAATTGAGTAATAAAATCAGTCATCAAGAATCAACAAATATACATACATAGATCTAAAAATTAGCTACCCAGTCTTATTCTTTAGAATTGATAATATAAGGCGCCAGATTGATTCGAGAAATGTTGCCACTGGTAAAACTACCTGGACAGATGAATCAGATTTTAAAAATTCTCTCAACATGAAGATAGGACCTGGCGCCTACAGATTTGCAAAACGGAATGATCCAAAGAGCTCTTTGTTTGTGATATGCATGGCAATGAAAGAGACCTTGTGAGATACACTCTTCACGTTGACAACCCATCAGACAAAACTTAGATCTATTGGTGAAACAAAGCCATTTGTACGTTAAGGAACACAGTGGGAGGGAGCCTATTCTGAATCTAATATAAAGAGCTCGCGCAAATATGGATAGTGCTATATCCATGAAAGGCTCAAATTCGTAATGACATTTGGTTGATAAATAACTATCAGACATAGACAGCAGGACAATCTTAGTAAATTGCACAATCTGAACGTTATGCCAAAAAGCATCCTTCAGTAACTGCACAGCATTTTTAGGAATGGAAAATGGGTCCAGCCAATAGGACCCTAGACCTAGATGGATTAAGGACTCTTTGACATAAGCACACCATTTCGTTTTGCTGATAGTGTTACTGCCCACCAGTTTGAGAAGCCCACAACAAAATGAAGAAAGGGTATCTGTTGACCAAAGCCGGATCCAATATAGCAAGGGCCTTAAGGCAGCAATCTGCGAGATAGAAAAAAGATTTAAATCCATACGGATGAGCAGAGATGGAGTACTGGAAGGAACTTTTAGCAACAGTTTCAAAAATGTATTTTCCGCCCTTGCCAAATCCACCAGGTTACAATGGCCCCAAAGTTCGGCACCATATAGGGCCCCCCCCGGCTTGAGATTTTTATATTTCAAGGGCGGGAGACATTGCAAATTTGGGAGCTCTAGAAGCAAATCTTACGATGTCACCCGCCCTTTGCTTCAGGCACAATAAAGATTTCTGGCGGTGTGCATGCCAAAGGTGTGAGTCTTCCAATTTGATACCTAAATAGTCAAAAGTGCCCACTCTTTCCAAGGGAGCGCCATCTAGGTACACCGGCCTCTTCATTTTGCATCTATTGTCCCCAAAGACCATATATTTAGTTTTCGCTGAATTGATTTCCAACCCATGGTCCTTGCAAAACTCCAAAAATCGGGAGAGCAATCTAGAAAGTCCCATGGCAGTTCGTGAGAGTAACAGGGTGTCATCTGGGAACAGAAGACAGGGGAACTTCTGCCCACCAAAATTCGGGCCATCGCAATAGCTATCTAGAAGGTATGGGATACATGCATTAATAAACAATAAGAATAGGGTAGGTGCAAGAACGCACCCCTGTCTCACACCTCGTGCTGTAGGAAAAGCTGGGGTCAGGCCGCCAGCCGAACCCCAGCGAACTCTGGCATAGTTATCAGAATAAAGATCTTTGATAATATTAATCATAGAACCCGGAACTCCATTATTGCTCAGGACCTCCCAAAGCTTAACACGCGGGACAAGGTCAAATGCAGATTTCAAATCAACAAAGGCCACAAATAAATGGCCTTTGTCTGCGTCTACGATCTTCCACTTGATGGTAGTAAATCGGAAGACCTGATCGATGGTACTAACCTTGTCCCGAAATCCAGCCTGGAGATGACTTAAAACCTGATATTTTGTTATCCAGTATTTTAACCTGGATAACAACTGGAAGGAGAATATTTTTTGCAAGTTGTCTAATAGACTAATCGGTCTATAGTTCCCATGGGAACTCTTATCTCCTTTTTTGTGAATGGGGACGATAATAGCCATCTTCCACGAGTCTGGGTAAGATTGAGTTGTCAAAACAATGTTCGATAACCTATTGATGTATCGGGTCCAAACGGAGAAGTCTGATTTATACAAGTCCGATGGAACACCGTCTGAGCCAGGAGCCTTCCCTGTTCTTTGGGCAAGAATTGCCAGCTCTGTTTCCTTTAGGGTAAAGGGCAGCACAGGGGGGAGACACAATAGAGAATCAGTAGGAGTGTTGTTCAAATCGGAGCAGGACCCATAAAGTTCCCGAAAGTGGGAGAGACAAGTTTCTGCATCAATGTGGCATTCAGGAGTAGATGAAAGGGTGGGGTCTCTACGTGAGACCAAGGTCCAGAAAAGTTTAGGATCACGGGCACTAGCCGCCTCCGCGAGACACTCCCATAAATTTTCCTCATATTTAGATTTTAGATCACTTACAAGTAGAAGCATAATTTCTTCTCGCGTGTGTAATGGCGTCCCGGCTCTTTAGCTTTAAAGCTTTGTTCAAAAGGCTCTTGGCCTCCCGACACTCCTTATCAAACCACTTACAATTAGGCAAAGAAGAATTGTTTTGGGTTGAAGGAGGTTTGGTAAAAAGCTCCTTAAGATCCGCAAAAAGAGCCACATGAGAGGACATATTCCTCCATTCATTCAGCAAAAACAAAATACATGGTCTTTGGAGATATTAGGCAAAAAATGAAGAGGCCTGCATACTTAGATGATGTCCCCTTGGAAAGGGTGGGTACCTTTGATTATCTAGGTATTAAAGTGGAAGATTCACATCTTTGGCATGCCAAGCGCCATAAATCTTTATTATGCCTGAAGCAGAGGGCGGGTGGAATTGTCAGATTTGCCTCTAGTTCCCCGAAATTTGCAATATCTCCTGCACTGGAAATATACAAAGCTCAAGCTAGGGGGGCCGCCTTATATGGAGCTGAACTTTGGGGCCATTGTAATTTGGCGAATCTGGCTAGGGCGGAAAATCAGTTTCTAAAAATGATGCTAAAGGTTCCATCGAGTACCCCATCCTTGCCCATTCACCTGGATCTAAATCTTTTCTCAATCTCACAGATTGCTGCCCTAAGGCCCCTGCTGTTTTGGATTCAGTTGTGGACAACAGATGCCCTAACCCCTTTTCGTTGTGGCCTTCTCAATGTGGTGGGCCGCGATTCTAGTATCAAATCTAAATGGTGCGTTTTTGTTGAACAATCCTTTTCTCGACTTGGCTTAGGTTCCTATTGGCATGATCCTACTTCTATTCCTAAAAATGCTGCACAGCTGTTAAAGGATGCTTATTGGCATAATGTTCAGGTTGGACAATTTGCTAGTTCTATTCCATTGTCTATGTCCGACAATTTTTTACTTGTTAAAAGTCATTACGAATTTGAGCCCTTTTTGGATGCAAACTTATCTCCATTTGCTCGTGCCCTTTTTATCAGGTTTAGGATCGGGTCTCTCCCTCTGTGCTGCTTTACGTACAAATGGTCCAGTTCAACTAATAGATCTAAAGGTTGCCCGATGGGTTGTAAAAGTGAAGAAACTGTTTCACACGTTTTCTTCCACTGTCAAGCATATCACAAACAAAGAGCACTTTGGCTCATCCCGCTTTGCAAACAATTAGGGGTTAGATCCTGTCTTCACGCTGAGAGAATTTTAAAATGCGACCCGTCCGTCCAGATAGCTCTACCAGTGGCAAGATTTCTCGAGTCTATCTGGTGGTTGAGATTAGCAAGTTTTAGGGACAAAACTGTGTAGTTATTGTTTAGTTTTATCTATGTATATTTACTCAACTTGGATGTATGATTGAAGTTTTTGTTGTACAGGACATAGACCTTGGTTTGGTTTATTATGGATTATCTATAGACCTATGGAACTGAACCCTCATTTTATGTTGTGAGAATTTTAAAACGAAATTCATCCACCCAGATAGTTTTATTAATGGGAAAAAAAAGGAAAACATTTTTGTATTATTCTGACATCTGAGATTGGCAATTTTAAGAAGCAAGAGTGGGGAATTAATTTTTAGACTTATTTATGTATATTTATCAAATTGGATGTGTGATTGCTCCACAGGATATAGATATTGGTGTATTATATTTTTAACCAGTGCTGATTCATGGAACTATTTTCATTATTGAGTACAGCCTTTCATTATATTAAATGATGTTTATCTGGCTGCTTATTTCTTGTTTGTTTTTTAAACTTGTCTTGTCCCTTTTAACTGTGCTTTTACCTTATTCTTTTAGTACCCCCCTGCTTTTAAGAAGCCCTTTTTCTTTTTGTTGTGTATTGTACTTTAATGGTTTGTTTTTTACTTACCGAAATAAAGTTAATGATGATGATGATGAGAGGACATAACTCCTGAGGGAGATAGGACAGTAAGGTCATCAATGAGCTGGTGGCATGAAACTAAGGCACGGAGCTTATCATTAAGCAGATTGGATTTCGAAAATGAAGACCATCTCACCACGCGCCTATTGCTGGATAATTCCAGCCAATCATTGGAAACATCCGAAACATGAGGTGGAGTGAGCCCTATAAAAAGAGTTGCATTAATTTAATTTGTAAAGGGGCAAGGTCACTAGTGCACCGAGAACCCACCTCTACATTGATTATAAACTGCCAGACTCGCAGATCAAAAATAACGTAATCCATGAGTACTGCTATAATGGCCTCTGAAGAAGGTAGGTCTGACAAGGTTGTCATTTAAATATTGACCATTTCCAAAACGAAGGCCATATGTTACTACAAGATCTATTATCTGCAACACCCTAGGGGATTTTACTCTAACGTGCAACATGAACACTACCTATAACATTGAAAGGACGAAATTGAGGTGTTCTCACCACAGGCTAGTGTGTTGGTTACAAAATCCACTGTGCTACATTTGTTTCTTTTCCCACAGACACACACTCCGACGTGCGAGCGCTCGTGCACACACGCAAAACACAAACACACAAAAATCTGTAATAACAAAAATTAGATAGATAATATAGGGCATTACTGACTCTGACATGTCACTAGGTTGATATATACCACCCTTCTTACTTGGCATAGCGTTTGAACACTTAGACCTAGTAGCAATATTGTTTACTATAGTTACGTTATATATGCCAATAATTGCTCGATGGTACGTGTGTATTTTATTCTGTGAATCCTCACTGCCATCTTTTGGGAAAAATAATAACGAAAACCTGAGTGGCTGCTGCAAAATCTGCAATGAGATAGAGACTGCATGACAAACAGCAAGCAGATTGTCGATGCAACAAAATGTATTAATGCACAGTACCTGATTATAGGCAGGTAGCGTCCTTTTCTCTGCTCAGATCATACCAGCACAATGTTGCCGGGCAACGAATGAACATTTATTCTTTAAAAGTGTGATAAAGCGCAAAGCAGCACACAATTGGCACATGAAGGCGATACCATACAAACAAGCATCATGCACACGGACAAACCGGAGCACTGCTCAGTAATATTACAGGGACTTACTGCAAGTCTGTCCTTTCCTGCACCATGCCCTCTAGCTCATCTTTGACTGCAAAGAATGCTAATGACATCAGGCTGGCATTCTGCAATCGACCCACCTTCAGGCCTCGGGCAATGTACTCGCAAAATAGTTTCTAGAAAAACACACACGTTTGGGGTCATCACGCCGCTCACAAAGCACCTTTCTTACTTTCTTTTGGCTAACACTGAAACACAGTCTTCATTACTTGCGTCAGCAATCTCCATCCACTGTCGGTCAACTGCATTCATAGCTGTTGGTACTCTCCACACTCCACAACGCCTTTGCCCAATTTACAACCTGCCTGTAAGCATTATTCACACTTCCCTCCCAAAAGGAGATTTCTGATTTTCTTGTTCTTTGAATTTGGCAAACGTAATGTTCCTTTGAATTTTGCATAATCCCGATCTAACAGGCAAAGTTAGTAGCCGTAATTAGCACCCTTTATGGGACGCTAAGATTAATGAGGACAATTAAAATGCTTATCTTGCTTGCACTAAATTTGATGCTAATGTTTACCTGTATTATACAAAGAGTGTGAATATGAAACAGGGACGTAATGTAGATGGAAACGGGTTACTTCTTAATCTGTCTCTGTCGGGTGAGATTAGTTTGGCAATTTCTACTATCCTTTGCCAAAATACTTTTTTCATTAAACTTGCCTGTGGCTCTGGCTCATAATTGTGGGCCAGGCAATTAATATTGATTGATGTCGTCTGCAAGCAGAATGAACCAATGTTAATACGCTGAGCAGAGGGCAATACGGCTCAAACTATACAGCATTAGCTGATCTGTTAGGTTCAATTTAAGAAGACTAATTTAAGTGGTGGAAAACTTACTTGTACTGACAAATTTAAATCGCCATGGTGACACCAATTGCTCTATTTGTTTATACGGAAACACAGCAAGGAGGCATCATGTAAACGTCTGTTAAAGGAATGTACATCGGTGTTTTGAGATTTGTAGAACACAAACAGTCACCTGGGAAGCCTGGCAGAAGATGTATTAAGAAAGAAGTGCAATCTAGTACATTTCAATCCATGATGTTCCTTAATCATGAAGGATATACTTAACCTGCTCTTTACAGACAACTGTTGGTAACTATAACAATTAAGTGGTACTCTGAATGTATTCGCACATGGGTTGGAGTAGGATGAGTTAGATCTGTGAGACTTTTGAAGCTGCTTTCTCGCAAATCAGACATTGGAACAGTGTGTGTATCTGGAACTGACTGGTTAGTTTCAGGACATTAACTAAATATGCAGATTGTGTTTTTATTAGACAAAAAGAGATGAGGGTGAATTTACATTACAATTTGTATCCATTTGTATAGAAGTTCACCGTGAGGAATATTTAATTCAGACTGGATGGTGTTCGTGTGAGAACAATTCAGTTTCTGTGGACCTGCTGATTATGTTTTTACATTCTGAGTTCCAGTGTTGTCAGTAACTTATTGATATATGCTAATGTACATACCGAAGATTTTTATGACCTCTGGAAAATATTGTTCATTAAATATCGTGTTTCAAAGATCTTATTAGAATGCTTTTATATTTTATAACACAGGGCTTCCCCAAAGAAGCAGACTGCCACACTACATTTAGTGTATCGATGGCCACCTATTGTTTTTAAATGGAAATAATTCGTTTTTTTTGTTTTTTAATTGTAATGATCTTAATCATCAATAACATCCTTACTTATTCGGTGCGATGATTAATTACTTTTACTGGCTTGTCCACTTTTCTGAACGAATGACGACATTTCATGCCAGACAATATATGACTTTTCTACAACAAAGGGAGAAGGCGATTATAGGAGGTGCAGTTTCTGTGGGTCAAAGGTTACCTCCTTGAACTGGAGCTATAAATTGCTTATTGCTAGCTCTAAAACAGAAGTGACATTGTGAGATGACATACGGTGATTACGGATTTGATGTTAGGTGAACCGTAGTGAAGAGTCATATTTTCAGAGGGGTTGGACAAGTGCAGAAAAAGTGCTGCATATTTGTCCACATATGGTTTGAAAAATAGTAATTAAGACAAACACTTTAGAGTAACAGTACTGTTTCATAATTCTTGGTTTTCTGAGTATGCACTGATACAGTTGCAATGTCGAGGAAAATATATTTTTCAGACATACTGATATTTTCGTATACGTTTACTACATAAAAAATGTCAATAATAGCCCTTGTTTGTCACAGTCTGTAGGAATGAACATCGTCATTTCCGGGTAAAACGTTTAAGAAGTGACACATTTAGATATCTAAAATGTAACATGTAAATATAACCATTGGGATTATAATGTGAATGTATATCCAACATGTTGTCACTGCCCTGCAGTGTCCCCAGAGAAATAAGCATCTTCAAAGCTTAGAATGAGAATTGATTTTTTAGAGCAACAGCAGGGGACTGGCTGTACATGAAAGTGATAAATATGATGTTTTTGTATAATGAAATGCCATGGAGTGCTGGCACGGTTGAACAGAGTATTGCACATGGATCGCCATTTACAACAATATCACGGACTAGGGCAGGAAAACTCATTGTTCAGCATTAAAAAACAGGCTAATGTAGCTGAAAACAGTAGTTTGAAGAAGCACTGTGGAAATCAAAATGTTAATACTCTAGTGCCTTCAGAGGCCATTTTTGTGCACAGTCTTCCATTAAATCATGCAGGAACAGTGATGCATTTTTAAAATAATATGTACCAATATTCTAAGTACAAACATTTTTAAATCAATCTGCATAAAAAGCAACATGGGTAAGATATTGATTAAGAAAGCCATTCACAGAGAGAGACTACGCAGTAGGAGCAGCGATCTCTGTATGGTAAAGCGTAAGGAGCATTGGACAAGTTTATTAATCTTAACAAAAAATATTAGAACTACTTTATTTCAATTTTAAAGTAAATTAAATTTGTAAATGTATTTCAAATGTAGAAGAAACAAAATGTTCGTGCACTAAAGAAATTATTTTGAATGTATTCTTTAATTAATTCAAATATATTGAATTACAGCAAAATTGTTCTTTAAAAGTTAACAATAAATAATACATTCCCATCTAAAGAAATAAAACGAATTATATTGTGCTTTAATACTTATTAGAAGTGATGAACAGAATGAATCACAATTAATTTAATTATATTTTAAGAAACAAACAAGTTACATTATTGTTTAGATTCGAAAGAGGTTTTAAAAATATTTTATAATTAAAGAATAATCATGCACTTTTTAGATTGTTAATAATAGTTTAAATGATTTTATATTTCAAACATTTAATATAATGTAATTAAATTTGAGATAATTTCTATGGGATTTTATTTAAAGTCCCTGGCTTCATTATTTTCTAAGGGAGAGTGTTGAAGTACCCATTGTTGGCGAAGTGTGGATTTTGGATGTAATACTTTTTTTTGGCAATACTACATTAGAAGCATAATTTGTGAATATCATTTATTAGTATGCTTTCTAGTCCTATTGCTATACTATGAAACCTACTATAAAAATGCTGTTTGTAAATCAGGACCATTCTCCTTTATCTGGATAGTATCATATAAAGCCACATCATCAAAGAGCTTTTTAAAAGCTTAAGGGGATGCACCTACATCCTGGACCAGGCACACACCCCTCTTTAATGTAAAATTGGACTAAAAGTTGCACAATTTACATGCTGATTAAGGCCCCTGTTTAAGTGCAGACTAGTTAGTCACCGAAGAAGGTATGTTTTCCTATTTCAGGTTTTCAAGCTCAGATATCGTTACTGCAATCAAAGTTTTCCTGGTACTGGCTTTATTTGCCTATGTGAAGAGAACAACGTACAATGTGTGAGTAAAAACAGATGCATGTGTGGGAAGCAGCTTTCAATTCCCAATATTTTATCTTTCACATAATCATCTAAAATCACAGTTTACTTCATCACCTTGCTGCGTTGAAATTGCAGATAGCTATTAACTCATAAACATTGATCATATGTTTAACTTGCATCCTCTTTCTTATGCATTGATTGACGAAATAAGGTGCATTATTAAAGAAGTCCCAGATTTGTAAAGGCTTCACATCAAATTTGAATTATTTTTCAACACAGACCTGATGCAAAGTCTACTGGAGGCATGTATAATTTAACACAAATCATGATTTGCCCTGCATTGTAACCGAAAGTAGCACAACACATTGCTATGTGCTGCTTGCATTTCTTTGGATCAAGGGGTGTTCCATGGGTGGTGCATGGGTGTTCCCATGCAACCAACCACCTGATATGATGAGGATCCATATCTACAAAGAATTGTAGTCAGAAATTTGCACAAAAAGCATATGCCTCCATTTGGAAGAGGTAACAATTTTCTTTTTCCTTTTCTCCCCCTTTTTGATTTTTGCATGTGTACTGCATTCTATCAGACATACAAATGAGAACATGCCTTAAAGTGTAGACTTTCTAAAAGAAGGGGCCATTTCCTTCACACAAAACTATGCTGACTACAATACAGGCACTCTAGTAGTGTAGCACAAGGGTGCCTGCATTGGAGCATGGCTGCGAGTGGTGTGCCAGTGCAGAAAGAGTAGAACTGCATTCATTCTTAGTAGAGAAGGAGTAGTCTTGCTCTCTCTCATTCACACAACACAGTGCAGCAACATTACTTGCTGCACTGCATTTTTTGAACTAATAGTTTCGGCTGTAACAAAATATTATTGCATATGTAGGAAAAAGTTATGGGTGGCAACATTCAACAGGAAGCTCCTGAATGCAATGACCCTTCCTTACTATTTCAGCAGTCACTAGAGGATACAGACTTGTGGGGGCAGATTAATCAAGACTTTTCACATGTGCAAAGTGATACAAAGTGGTGCAAAGCTTTTATAACATACTTAACATATGTACTCTAGTGTAAAAATATTTTGCACTGTAAAGTCACTCTAAAATTCACACAAACATTCAATTGTTCTGTTTTGCATTGCTTGTCATTGAGGGGATGTCCTCTTGGTGGTACATGGGCATACCCACATTACCACCCATGGTTTTTGACACAATGCTTTAACTGGTAAAATTGGAAGAAATGAGTTTGCACAAAATACCTACTTAAGGTAAGTGTTAACAAGAAAAGTGTTTTTACACACTGCACTGGTGTTGTACTGGTGCTGCACTGTTGAGTTTCTCTATACATAGTATTGGAAGGATACTCTTCTAGTGTAATATGTGAGAAATTGGGGTATTAGTTTAGTAAGGTGAGAAACCATGTCAAATATTAACTATAATCCTTGGCAGTGTGAACAATTAAAATCACTACATTAACCTGAGCTCAAATCCTATCAGCTATTACAGAGGTTTAACGTAGAGGAAATGTGTATTTAGGCAGAACTCAGGCAGGAATCCAGTCAAAACACAACACAAAAAGACCCAAATCAAATCAACTAAATCTTTAGTCAGATAAAAATCCATAAAAGAGTCACGACTATAAGACAGAATACAATAACATGATAAGATCATTTCACTAAAATTCATTACAAAGTTAAAAAGATAAAAACAAATACAATAGCAATAAACTATGCACAGGGCTCACAAAAATCTCCTTAAGGTGACCCATTCACATATGACTTATAGAAGCAAAGAATGCATCGAGCTTCAGCTCATTCACTTTAAGTTATAGTTGCCAGCAACATAAGAGGTTACAAAAGAAAATCTATGGTTTGGCCCAAGCATGGTAAAACATAACACAAATATTTCCATCAAGCTAATTATCATGTCTCAGCCTTGTATGTTAGCGCTTCCAAATGTGAAAGATGTTTCCTTCTCATAATGGCCATTGAAATGAAAGTAGAAACAGAGTTAAATATGACCATGTTGTCAAGTGACAGCATATCATTGAAGACTTCCTGATTGTTGGAAAATGGGTTATTGGTAAGGGCAGGTAGGTACCTAAACTTAGCAATAGGCCACTAACCGCCACTTAGGTCCAGTTAGGTCTCAGTAAATTAAACCCAGCTCAACCCTTGGTAGCTTGGCAATGAGCGACAAGGCTTAACTTAGGAGACAGAGTGTAAAGCATTCAAATATCACAAAACAGTAATTAAATAAAACACAGGAAACAGTTTAAAAATCCAAAACCAATTTATAAAAATAGTTCATATTTTTATCTTTAAAATGACACAAAAACGAATACAATCGGATAAGGGGAACCAAAGATATGAATTTTTAAAGAATTATTGGGTTTTTTTAGCACCTAGAAACAAAAAGTGCCAATTGGGTCATCTGGTTCCACCTCGACCGGGGCAAAGTCAAAGTTTAAGGCCGACCGCGATGGAGCCCAGCTCGGCTACAGCCCGCGGGAGGCCTCGGTCAAAAGTTTACCTTTGCACTTAGTCGTTTTTCTGAAGATTTTCTTCAGCGGGACGAACCTGCCAGTCCATTCCTACCTCCTGGAAATCTTCTCTGGATATGCGTTGCGGGAACCCTCGGTAGAGATTTTTACCTTCGAACTTAGTCATTTTTTCAAGGTGAAAATCCTTCGACCTGGTAAACCTGGATCTTGATCCGACGTCCTTGGAGCCCTCCTCAGACACGCTGGCTGGGAGATCCCGGTCAACTTTCTACGTTCGGACTTAGGCCCTTATTTATACTTTTTTTGCGCCGCATTTGTGTCACTTTTTGATGCAAAAACGGTGCTAACTTCCAAAATACAATTGTATTTTGCAAGTTTGCGCCGCTTTTGCGTAAAAAAATGACGCAAATACAGCGCTAAAAAAGTATAAATATGGGCCTTAGTCTCTTTTTTGGAGATTTTCTTCACCGGGACGAACCTGCAAATCAGGCTGGGTCGCGGTTGAGGCAAGCCGGCTAGAGTTGCCACGGCGGGTCGGTCCCTCTATGGAGCTTTTTTTTAAAATTCAGGATCTTCACCCAGATGTTCCTTTAAGGTTCTTTTGTGGTTCACAGCTCACCCCAAGGTTCCAGAAGCTTTGAGATGATCCTTGGGGGTGTGGACTACAACTCCCAGAATGCACCTGGCACAAACTACTTTTTGGCCACTGGACAGTGGTCAGCTGGTTGATTTCTTCAGGAGTTGTTGCAGGGTACTCTAGTTAGTACGTTTTCATCTGTACCAAACAGGGAGTCCCTCCTTAAACCAGTTGAAGCCAGGCAAAGTACTTCTTGTGGTAAAACCCAAAGGTGCAGCTGGTGCAGTCCTTTAGAGTGCAGGGTCCAGGTGCAGGCCATGGGTCCAGCAGGGCAGTCCTTCTTCTCCTTTGGTTCTTCCTTGTTGGAATCTGATGGGGATCTGAGGTGTGGGTGCAGGTCTGCCAGTTTTATCCTTGTTCCTGGGTGAAAAACAGGGGGGTCCTGATTCTCCAATCAGGTGCAGGGTCCTTCCCCCTGTGATGACCCCTTCCTGGGAAGTGTGGCAAAAATCAATCCCAGGAGGCAACATTCCTCAAAAATCCATCATGACTGAAAGTGATTTTTGGAGGTTACATCTGGCTGAGCCCACCCACTGCTGTAGCTAGAAATCACAAACACACCCATCTCCTGCCCTCTCCCAATCTAATCAAGGGGGCACCTAGTTGTCTGGGTTTGCAAGATGTGGGGGTGTTGCTGGGTTGCTACAATTGTCCTTCTCTGCCTTTGGAGAGCAGTTTGGCAGCCCTCACCCTTCCTGCCTCACCATCTGCTGAGGGGAGATCTCCTCCCACAGGCACATCTCTTTGTTTGAAGCCAGGCCATTTCACACCTCATCAAGGCAGCCTGGCCAGGCTGCCAGAGGCTGGCCACTCCAAGCACAGCAGCAAAAACAATGCAGGGTTGAAGTTGGCACCTTTTCAGGTAAAGTTTAAAACTCTTTACCTGAACAAGTTATATTAAATCCAACAACTGGAAGTTGTGGGATTTATTATAACAATTAATTTGATACCAAACTCTTTGTATCTGTCACTTAAGGGGACTTTTAAAATTAAAATAAAGTCTCCCATTCTAGCCTATGAAGACCATTCACTACAATGAGGGAAAAACGAATATGGCTGTTTTACCTCACCAGGGCTTATAAAACTATTTTTATAAGGTCCCTGTTTGTAGTTACATGGCACCCAGCCCTTGGGGCACATAGGGCACACCTTAGGGGTGAATTATATGTAAAAAATAAGGTAGATTAAGACTTTGGAACTACTTTTCATTCCAAAGTTGAATTTGTATATAACTTTAATTTAAAAGCAGTCAGCAAGGCAAGCCTGCCTTTAAAATTACACTGGGCACCTCAACAGTGCACCTATGGGTGCACTACCTATGCTGTGGTCCCTAAACCTACATGCCCTACCATATACTAGGGACTTATAGGTAGGTTGACTTAGCCATTTATATTTTGCCTAATTTGCATATTGATTTTACACAGAGCATAGGCCCTGGGACTGGTTAGGAATACCCAGGGCACAAACAGAGTCAGGAAAACACCAGCAAAAAGTGGAAAATGGGGGCAAAAAGTTAGGGAGCCTCTGCAATCAGCCCTGTTTTCTCACACTGATGATACATAAACTTTACATTTGTAAACAGTGGTCATGATATTTGTTTTCTTATGTGGTGATAAAATTAACAAAACACAATATAGTGCATATTTGACTGAGTGAATATACCCAAACTGTCATTTTTGGAAAGGCAACTATTAAATGCAGTGTGCCCAGCTGTTTTGAATTCCTTCTTTTACAGGGCCTGAGGAGTAGCTGCATACAGAAGACTTATTAATCTCTTACTTGTCCTTTTCTTTCTCTCTCATCCCTAGAGGAATGGCATTTAATTCCTTTCTACTATAGCATCAATGTTAGCAGGGTCGATAATACTTAAACTTTTATCCACTATCTTTAGGCTGTTGTTATAGTCCAACCATGGGATCTTCTCTCTGTGCTCAAGGTGCAAACAATCTGTAATGAAATCTTTGGTGAATTTTGTACCAGTTGTACTCCATATGCTGTGCCTGAATAAAACAGGACTTATCTGAATTGAGTCTTCAACGAATGACATTCTCAATTCCTTGTGAACAATATAAGAGAAAGATGTCCTAGGAATAGTCAGAAGTTTACCTAAAAATCAATTTTCTCATACCTATAGAGAGGTGCAATTAGCCCATCCAGACAATGGGGCCCCATAACTAACACTAGGTAGACATTTGCTTTTGTATAGGGTCAATAAATATCTAATAGGATTGTTTCCTATTGTAGCAGAAAGTCTGAAAAGGGCTTCTGTAGATCTTAAAAATGTAAGGTTCTCAGCTTTCAGCTGTGAACTCCAATGACCACTGCTTGAACATTGTATGTCAAGATGAAATTTTGAGTCTCTGCTAAACCCTTCCCGTGAATATGATGGATCTATTTTTTGGTCTTCTGTTTTCTGCAAACCATGGTGAATGTTTTCGTTAATGTAATTTTCATATCTTTATCCTCCATATAAGCGATAAAGGTGTCAATCAAGGGCTGGAGCCCATTAGCAGTTCTAGAAATCAACAGTGCATCATGAGCATAGAGGAGAACGGGTGTGAAGGTTCATCAAACCTAGGAGCATCGGCTTTTACTTTTTGTAACATCTCATCCTCCGCATTAGTATATAGTGAAAATAAAAGGGGGACAAGGACACAGCCCTGTCATATCCCGCATGTGACCTTAAAACAGGATGTACATTTCCCCCTGTGTCTGTATCATACACGAGCAGTTAAGTGGTTATACAGTTGTTTCAAAATGTAATAATTCTAATTGGTGCACCCATCTGAGCCAGAGTCTGCAACAACTTAGCACGATTCACTAAATCTAAGGTGCTAGATAAATCTACAAACCATGGATGAATATGTCCCTTTTTTGCTATGTTTATTCGCTTATGAGGAGATGTAAATTGTCACATTGTTCCATCATACCAATGTCCCTAAAGAACCCATATTGTGAGTCCATAAGGATATGATTTTCCGACACCCAGGTTTCCATCATCTCCGGAGGGATCCTGCCATTAATTTGGCAGTAGAGTCCAGGAGGAATATTGGATGGTAGCACCGTGCTTCTCCCCATCCCCATTCTTAAAAAGTTGGTACTATGATACTCTCTAAGTGGTGGGCTCTTACCCACCAGCAGTTGCAGCATTGCAGATGTGTTCTAATATAGGAGCCCAAAGGATAACATGAGATCTAAATGCATCCATTGGGGCTCCATCGGGGTCAGGTGACTTTGAGTTGGCAGACTTTTCTAAGGCACTATTACTTCTTCTAAACTTATTGGAGATAATTGTACAGGTCCTATTGTATATATGGCAATGCAGGGAAGATCTACGCTATGGTTGTTGGAATTAAAATTTGCACCATAATGTTTTAGCCTTACCTGCATGTTATCACACACCCCCACCCTCACACCCTCCCCTATCACCCTAACTCCTCACTAATGTACCCATAACACCAACCACCCATCCCAACCCCAAGATCTGCATGACACAACTAAGCATGAATACCCATCACTAAAGCATGCCCACTGCACATACCCAGAACACCCCCCAACCATCAGCACACAAGCCCCCACACAGGAATGCCTGCACTGGTGTACACGCACACCCAACCATAGCACACCATGAAACACACACATGCAATAATCATGTACTTATACCCCCGCAGGAACCCGAAGGAACGTCATCAGACAACACCACTCCACCACCAGAAGAGGCCCACAGTGACGACAGCAGCTCTGCCCTACTGGATCTTGATGACCAGCCCGGACCATCGTGGGCCTCAGGACAGTCGGTTCCCCTTGCCCAGCCACAGCCCAACACCGAACTTCCTCCCTCTGGTAACACCAGCACAGCACCCACCCAGCGGGCCCATTCCTCCCTACCCAGGACTGGTCAATCAGCGGTGTGTCCACCACTACAGGGCACCCAGGCTAACCCAACACCCCAACAACAACAGGGACCTGGGGGCAGTGGTAGTGGGCACACGGTCCAGGGGACGGAGGCACAGGAACACAGGGGAACTGGGAGGGCTGCTGTGCGACAGAGGGAGGACAGGCCAAGGGAACCTACTCTCAACAAGGCCCTCTCCTCCATCATGGGAGCATACCACCACTCCCAGGAGACGATGGCAACGGTCCTGGACAAGTTGCAGGAGACCCTGCGTCTGCAGGAGGAGCAGTATTTGGGGCTCGGGGAGGAGCTCAGGACCATCGGCTCCACCCTGGGCACCATTGAGGGGTGCTGACGGACATTCAAAAGACCTTTAGGGACACCGTGGCACTCCAAGGGGCCCCTGACACTAGCCAGGACGATGAAATGCCCACCACCTCCGCCGGCGCTAGTGGACAGGATGCCCCGCCACAGGACCAACACACCAGCACCCCACCCCCTGCAGACGGACAACCACCACAAAAGCGGTCCCTAGATCCAGGAACAGGACAGAGCAAGATGGCAAGACCCCCGCCAGGAAATAAGACCACCCTGATTGTCCCCCCACTGTACCACTTTGTTACCCTGTCCAAATCGGAACTGCCCCAGCTCCACTTCCAATGGCCAGATGTGTAATGTACCTGTGAGACTAATAGACTGGACTCTGCCATGGACATTCTTCCACCATAACCCATCCCCATTTCACAACCCCCCCTTCATTGTTATGCACTTAAATAAACACCCTTCAAACACTAATAAAGCTGGAGTCAGTCAATGATTTTGAACTTTGTATTGTCAATTAGAGTGTCAAAATGGTTACCCATTTGAAGGCCAACATACCAATGTCACACATCACAAGCCTTTCAAGGGTGCAAGCTGTTGACACGTAGGTTACCACATTTGTGAAACTGAAATGGAAGGGGACAACTCAGTTAACAAATAGTGAGTGAAATGTAGGTACAGGATAGAGGTAGACGTGTGAAAGTTAATGTTATGTTAAACCTGAAAATGTACTCACCTTTGTCTCACTGGAAATATTGCTGTATGACTGACTCCCTGTTGTCGTTTTCTTCTTCATCAGCTTCATCCTCATCACTGTCCACAGGCTCCACAGGCTCCACTGCTGCTACAACACCGTCATCTGGATCATCCTCCTGAAGAAAAGGCACCTGGCGTCGCAATGCCAAATTATGGAGCAGGCGATGATGATGTCGCACACCTTCTTCGGTGAGTAGAATAGGGACCCACCTGTGATATGGAGGCACCTGAACCTGGCCTTCAGGAGGCCGAAGGTGCGTTCGATCACCCTCCTAGTCCGCCCATGGGCCTCATTGTACCGTTCCTCTGCCCTGGTCCTGGGATTCCTCACTGGGGTCAATAGCCATGACAGGTTGGGGTAACCAGAGTCCCCCAATAGCCATACACAGTGCCTCTGGAGTTGACCCATTATATCAGGGATGCTGCTATTCCACAGGATGTAGGCGTCATGCACTGAGCTAGGGAACATAGCATTTACCTGCGAGATGTACTGGTCTGCCAAACAGACCATCTGGACATTCATCGAATGATAACTCTTCCTGTTCCTGTCCACCTGTTCACTCCTGCGGGGGGGACCAGAGCTACATGGGTCCCATCAATGGCACCTATGACGTTTGGGATATGTCCAAGGGCATAGAAGTCACCTTTCACTGGAGGCAAATCCTCCACCTCAGGGAAAATGATGTATCTCCATATGTGTTTCAGCAGGGTAGACAACACTCTGGACAACACGTTGGAAAACATAGGCTGGGACATCCCTGATGCCATGGCCACAGTAGTCTGAAATGACCCACTTGCAAGGAAATGGAGCACTGACAGCACCTGAACGTCAGGGGGGATTCCAGTCGGATGGCAGATTGGTGACATCAGGTCTGACTCCAACTGTGTACATAGTTCCTGGATTGTGGCACGGTTGAACTGGTAGGTCACGATCAAATGTCTCTCTTCCATTGTCAACAGGTCCACCAGCGGTCGGTACACCAGCGGATTCCGCCATCTTCCAATATGTCCCAACTGACGGTGCCTAAGAAGGACAACAGCGAAGAAACTGTCACCATTCCTCCAGGTATGTACCCACAGTCACACACAAGACTACAACAGACAATTAACCCATCCGGGAAATGTTTTGAGTGTAGGCCTCGGTATGTGTGACGCAGTAGTAAATGAAGCCATGTGGGCCCCTGAAATGGCGGCTGCCTGACCCTTAAACTGGGACAATGGAATTGTGGGGTGACTGTGCTGGCGTTGGACACCGTCGCGGTAGGCGGTCGTAGAGCGCGGCGCAATGCTGCATTGGTTAACATAGGACCCTATGGGTCCCAGAAGCCAATGAACAGGTGCGCTGGCGGTGATGATGCGCCCCGCCGCGGACGTCACCACCATTTTCTATCTCTTCAATCACTAGATACCTGACCTACGACAGGAGAGGACCTACACTGCTAGTGCTGCTGTGACCTCGGTCTGGAAGCGACGATGGCTGCTGCGTCTGGGGAAAGGGCCCCTGCCTTCACTGCACAGGAGTTGGAGAAACTTGTGGATGGGGTGCTCCCCCAGTACAAGCTACTCTACGGTCCTCCAGACCAACAGGTTAGTACACAGGGGGCACGTTGGATGGGCTAGGCCTGGGTGGACAGGGCTGGGTGGGAGAGGGAAGGGGGCAGAGTTCTTACAACAGAAATGCATGGGGATGAATGGGCCACATGGACAGAGTTGGGAGGGGGCCACTCACATTGACGGTGCAGTAGGTAATGACTGTTCCTCTTTCCTTGTGCATGTCATGTAGGTCAGCGCCCACCAGAAGAGGGACATTTGGCGTGCCATCGCCAAGGAAGTCCGGACCCTGGGGGCCTACCAGAGACGGGGCACCCACTGCCGTAAGAGATGGGAGGACATTCGCCGCTGCAGCAAGAAGACGGCGGAGGCTCAGCTGGGGATGGCCTCCCAACGTGGGAGGGGTGCCCGTCGCACCATGACCCCCCTGATGTTCCGAAACCTGGCGGTGGCCTACACGGAATTGGATGGGCGCTTAAGGACATCACAGCAGACACAAGGGGGTGAGTATAACCCCATTCTGTGGACTTTGCGTGCAGTTGAGGTGTTTGGGGGGGGGAGGTGGGCTGTGGGTGTCCCTAGGCCAGGGCGAGTTAGGTAGGCAAGGCCCCTCAGTAATGTAGGCCATGTGGGACTCTACCCTAGCTCAGAACAGAGGCAAGTTGATGTATAGTTGCCCCTTTGCCATCCATGTGCGCAGATTTCGACCATTGCCATGTAGGCCATATCCCAGAAATTGCATGTGCAGAGGGCAGGAGCACGGCGTAATGCATGGGGCTGCTGCGCCTGTCTTGTCCGCCAATGGTAGCAGTATGCCATGCACTAAAACTCTCTTTCTTCTGTCTCCCCCGCCTTTCCTGCTCTCCCTGTCCTTTTGTACATCAGCATCATCAGGCGGAGGTACAGTGGCACCGGAACACGAGGGAGCTGCATCCCACATGGCCATAGAGGGCCACACCACAGACTCTGAATGCACCAGTGGGACGGAGGGCGAGGGGAGCTTCACGTCGGCCACAGGATCACCAACCAGCGACACGGACTCGTCTGCTGATGTGAGCTCCCCTGTGGTGGCGGCACCATCTGTGTGCCCCACTTCTACAGGTACAGCCGCCACCTCCCCTACCAGCACCGCCCTCCCAGCAGCCCCTCAGCATTCACCCCGTGCCCACTCACCCAGGAGGGTGGGCATCACCTTCGCCCCAGGCACCTCATACCCTGCCCCAGTCACCCCTGCTGCCCTCAGTGAGGAGGCCATTGACCTCCTCAGGTCACTCACTGTTGGGCAGTCTACCATTGTGAATGCCATCCAGGGTGTAGAACGAGAGTTGCAACACGGTAATGCATTCCTGGAAGGCATTCATTCTGGTCAGGCTGTCCTTCAGCGAACCCTGCAATCTCTGGCCTCAGAACTGATGGCAGCCATTGTCCCTGTGTCCAGCCTCCCCCCTCCAACTTCCTCCACCCAGACCCAATCCCCTGTACCCCAGCCCAACCCAAGCACACCTACAGACCAGCAGGCACACAAGTCAACACCCAAAAGTAGCTCAAGCAAACATAGGCACCACACACACCACAGGCACTCACACAAGCATCACACCCATACAGACACAGCAACATCCACTGTCTCCACTGTGTCCCCCTCCCCCGCTTCTCCCTCCTCCCTCCCAGTGTCGTCTACACACACACATGCATGCACCACATCTACAGGCACTAGGACTCGCACCAGGACACCCAGCACCACAAGCCGCTCACCTGCACTCACCACCTCCACTGCCATTTACACGTCCCCTGTGTCCTCTCCCAGTGTGTCTGTGACGCCCCTCCCAAAGTACCCAAACGCCGGCAATCACTCACCCAACATCCATCCACCTCACGACAGCCTCCAGTACCTGCACCTGCACCCAAAACACCTAAAGTGTCACCTCCTACAACCACCTCCTCTACCTCCACTCCCAGACCCCCTCCAGTTACCCATCCCAGTGTCTGTCAGAAACTGTCCATCTGTCAAATTGACCTGTTTGCCACCACCCCCTCCAGTTCATCAGTCCCGTCGTAGCGCCTCAGCCAAAAAGCCTCCAGTGCCAGTGGTGCGTGTTCCAGGTTTTTGGAGTGCACCGTCCACCAGGGCAGGCAGTAGGACCCGGAGCCAAGGCACTGGCAGCCCACCCCCTGTAAAGGCTCTGAAATTGGAGAGTGGACGACGGGACCGTGTCAGGACTCCTGGTGGGACAACAACTGAAATGGGATCGAAGGCGATTGGTGAGTCAGCTGTAACTCCAAAGAAGGTGGGGAAGGTCCCGAGGAGAAGTGTGCCATCATTTTCGGCGGTCGAGACACAACCACCAGCACCGTCGGTACTGGTCAGGAGACCACCGCCAGAGTCACAGCCCAGGAGGGCCCAAGTATCGTTACTGGTCAGGAGACCACCGCCGGAGTCACAGCCCACGAGGGCCAAGTATCGTTACTGGTCAGGAGACCACCGCCGGAGTCACAGCCCAGGAGGACCCAAGTCTCGTTACTGGTCAGGAGACCACCGCCGGAGTCACAGCCCAGGAGGGCCCAAGTCTCGTTACTGGTCAGGAGACCACCGCCGGAGTCACAGCCCAGGAGGGCCCAAGTCTCGTTACTGGTCAGGAGACCACCGCCGGAGTCACAGCCCAGGAGGAACCAGGATCCCACAGCCCCGCTGGGCAATGATGGAACGTCAAGCCACACACCAATGTCCAGTGTGGAGATCGTCATACCACACACCAATGTACAGTGTGGAGATCGTCATGCCACACACCAATGTCCAGTGTAGAGATCGTCATGCCACACACCAATGTCCAGTGTAGAGATCGTCATGCCACACACCAATGTCCAGTGTGGAGATCGTCATGCCACACACCAATGTCAGTATCCGAACCGCCATGTCAGAGCACCGCTGAACAGTCCATAGACCGCCATGGTGAAGACCGCTGAACAGGGCAAAGACCGCCATGGCTAAGCACAGCTGAATAGGGCAAAGACCGCCATGGTGAAGACCGATGAACAGGGCAATACCGCCATGGCTAAGCACAGCTGAACAGGGCAAAGACTGCCATGGCTAAGCACCGCTGAACAGTGCAAAGACCGCCATGGTAAAGACCGCTGAACAGGGCAAAGACCGCCATGGTGAAGACCGCTGAACAGGGCAAAGACTGCCATGGCTAAGCACCGCTGAACAGGGCAAAGACCGACATGGTGAAGACCGCTGAACAGGGCAAAGACCGCCATGGTGAAGACCGCTGAACAGGGCAAAGACTGCCATGGCTAAGCACCGCTGAACAGGGCAAAGACCGCCATGGTGAAGACCGCTGAACAGGGCAAAGACTGCCATGGCTAAGCACCGCTGAACAGGGCAAAGACCGCCATGGTGAAGACCGCTGAACAGTGCAAAGACCGCCATGGCTAAGCACCGCTGAACAGAGCAAAGACCGCCATGGTGAAGACCGCTGAACAGGGCAAAGATGCCATGGTGAAGACCGCTGAACAAGGCAAACACCATGTGGGTATGAATAGGCCGCCACATCAGGCATCCGTATCCCATGTGCAGCTAGGACAGTGACAGGACATGAACTTTCACCAGTCCCACCCAGTACCAGTAGAGAACTGCAGATACTAGCGAAAATGTGGCTTTGCACTCCCCAGGATGTAACAGTGGGAAACCCACCCACTGTAGAGACTTGTGAGACTGTGGTTTTGCACTCCCCAGGATGTAACAGTGGGCAACCCACCCACTGTAGAGACTTGTGAGACTGTGGCTTTGCACTCCCCAGGATGTAACAGTGGGCAACCCACCCACTGTAAAGATTTGTGAGACTGTGGCTTTGTACTCCCCAGGTTGGCACAGTGGGCAAGCCACCCACTTGTGAGACTTGAGAGACTGTGGCTTTGCACTCCCCAGGGTACATCAATGGGCATGGAGCCTGAATCTGGCTTCGCATTCATCTGGCTGAGGTGCCCCCCCTTCCCTTCCACCTGAGGTGCCTGTAGTGTTTCTATCTGATGCCCCGGCAGTGTTCTCTCCGATTTTGGTCAGGTATCTATTGTGGGCCTCGCCCATGCATTTTTGGACTGTTGGTGCACGGACATATTTGTGTA
Organism: Pleurodeles waltl; assembly: GCF_031143425.1. Classification (NCBI taxonomy): domain Eukaryota; kingdom Metazoa; phylum Chordata; class Amphibia; order Caudata; family Salamandridae; genus Pleurodeles; species Pleurodeles waltl. The sequence goes on from NC_090447.1 coordinate 923,068,096, forward strand.
CATATCTGCACTACTTCTTATATTGTATATATAATTATGACAGATTTCGAGATATATATCAGTATTTTTTTGCATGACATGTATATTGGCACATTACAATGTTTGACCGAAATTCGCTTTGTCTTTGCATTCTTCCGGGGGGATTGTGGGTTGTTCATGTGATATTTTTGACTGCATTGGTGTGTATGTTGTGATATGCGAGGGTGGGGGTGTTTGGTGGGTGTCCCCCTAACTTTTGCTTCCCCCTCCCCGTGTCGTAGATGTTGTACTCACCGGTATCTTCTGTGCTTACGTCGCTGTTGGTCGTAGAGGAGCAGAAAGACAAAGGCAGGTAGGATTTGGAGTTCCGGCTCCATGGAGTCGTCGTTCCTCGTGGAGTGTGTTAAGGTGAGCGTTTTCCCATAGCAAAAGCTGTTTCCGCCGTGTTGTTATCCATGGAGAATCCGCCCCGGAAAAGGTGGCGGATTGGCCTGTCATAATAGTGTGGGCGGTACATTGTCTCCCGCCTGTCTGTTGGCTGTGACCGCCGCGCTGTTTGTCTGTACCGCCGTGGCGGGCGATGTGTTAAAGTGGCTGTCTTTGTTGGCGGTTTCCGCCAGGGTCGTAATTCCCTTTTTTTGTCCGCCGGCCTGTTTGCGGTATTTCCGCAGCTTTAACACCGTCCGCCAGGGTTGTAATGACCACCAAAGTTTATTAAACCTCATGAGGGGGTACTACAGTTTAAACAGCACCCTTCGGTAATGTTTGAAGTAGCACACTGAACGAGGAGAGCATGGTCCTTTTATACCCACGCAGGGGCTAAAAGAAGGTGGTACAATTATAGAAGCAAGACTTACATGCATGTAAGGTCATACAGAAATGCACAGTCAACAGATAGGAGGGGCTAACAGTTTCAAGGACTAGTTGACACATTACTGTCTGTTACTGATTACTAACAGCTGCAGATCTTACTGGGCATGTGCGAAAGTCGGAGATGCTAAATATAACTTGTCCCTAGACAGATTTTCAAGGGTAGTTAACAGAAAGGTAGGACAGAGCACATGGCGAGCACATGGCAGAGAAAATGGCTGCCATGAATACAAAATGGATTCCGCCAAATGTTCACAATAGTTGCTAAATACAAGATGTCTTCTGCTAATGCTTAATCTAATCACTATTAAATTACAACAGACGACCCTTTCAGCAATAGCTGAAGACATTCGTCTTTCTGGGATAATCCAAATATTCATCTTGTATATTTAAGCTCATCATTTCAGCTATTTCCTTATCTAACGTGTGTTGTGCTTTCATTTCTGTAATATTTCTTTTGGTAGGCATACAAGCAGTAATACACATGGAGCAGAACATTGGACCACACTGAATACAGATACAGCATGTGAAAAATATTGCAATCATTACACACAGGATAGTCAGTAGTTTCCAGCCCGAAGCGGAAACAAGAGCCCAAAACCATCCAGAAAAAGTCCAAGTACCAGTCTCTGTGTGGATTTCTGCAGCAATTTTATGCAATTTAGATATTGCATCATATACTGAAGGTGAGTGATCTGGAATAAAAACACAGCAACTACTACCGATGATACAACATGCACCACCTCGATCAGCTACTATCACATCTAGTAAGTACCATACGATTTTGGAGCGCTACAATCCTTACAATTTGGAGCTCCTCTGTAATATTCCCAAGTGCCAGAGCTGCCTGATTGGTAACAGTTTCCACAACCCTAGTCAATCGTCTCACTTTCCTACTGTTTAACGCAGCACCCACAAAGGAGAACAACCCTAAATTAAAATCAACATATTGTTGCAGGCTAGTGTCCGTTTGGTCTTACTCATTTGTACTTATTGTCCTTTTATATCTATTTTTAATGATGTCATTGAACAGTTTAAAATCTTGGTGATATGATGCAGGGGCCAAAAACACAGGGGGTAAAAGAAAAGATACAGAACACACACCTGACCACCCAACAGTTAGTTGGTAATATCCATAGTTACCACAAACAAAATATGTATTATATGAAGCTGTAAAACTACTATAATTTACACCCTCAATAGTCAAAATCAAGGTACAATCGCTTATCCCTACTGGAATTCGCCCAATGCTACGTATACATAAATCTGCTTTAGTTTTTGTAACAGAAATCACAAATTGTTCTTTCTTGTCAGAGTCTCTTATATTTGAGAAGACATATGGTATTGAAACATTGTTCGGTTGATACTCTTCCCATTCCCATTTAGTTCCTTTGGCTTGGGGATACCCATCTTTGTCTTGGTAGCGTACTTTATTAAGGCGAAAAAGAAGTCCACCCTCTGTACGTTTTCCAGATGCAAACAAAAGCGTATACCAAGATTGACAAGAACCATTGTGTGAAAAAGGAAGAGGAATGAAATGTGTTCCTCCTTTCTTTTGATGCGCAGGTATCATTCCACATACCCAACAGTTCGTAGTATTTGTAGCATTATGAGCATGATGCAACATCTGAATGAAAGTATTATTGAAGTGCGATTGACGGTGCTTCTGCTCCTGATAGGGAAGCACAAAGTAATAGAGAACCTCTGGTACTGGAGTAGTGGCAACAAAAAACTCACGAGCAGGAGCCTTCTTTTCAACAAACCAGGTGATTATTGCTATAACCACCAAAACAACAACAAACCCATAGTTCTAATGATCTGTTTGTTATTCATTTTAGCAACAGTGATAATCGACCCATTCAGAAATTAATTAAAAACAATTGTTGGAGCTCTTATACCTGGACAGCCACTGATTTATTCACCACGGGCCAAGACGGGTGTCACTACTCTAATGCATGGCTGACCCCCCCCTTGCCACATTGGCTCTCCGTTTCACTAACCCAGGGCAGTAGCTCAACCAGTTTTCTCCAGCACTACGGGGTCTCTCCTCGGTCTCAAATTATATCGCGACACTCCAGAAATCGTATGGTCCGGGAAGAAGTCCGCAGATTCGTCAGGTGATATAGCACGGCCTTTCTCCGTAGTCAAAATCTGGCTATGATCGGTCAGCACAGCAGGTTCCACCAAGGTAGGTAGCACTCTCTTGCAGTGAGTACTATGGACCCAATTCTTTTGGTTCGTCACTCGAACTGCTGTCCTTGTCGCAGGAGCACCTGTTCTGGGCCTCGCCACCTTGGTTCCAAGCTGCTTGATCTTTCAAAGGTCTTAATCATCACTTGGTCACCAGGTCGGAGGTAATGGCCTTCACCTGTAGATCTGTCAGGAAGTGCTTCTCAAACCTGTTGAAAAATAGAAACCAAATTGTTGGTTAACTGTGCCAAATAATCATTCATCAGGACACAAGGTACATCATATACAGAATTTGGCTTAGGAACTCCCCAAATGTTCATTGGCCTTCCAAACACTATTTCGTAAGGAGTAAGGCAGATTCGAGATTGTGCCACTGACCTAATAGACAATAATGCCAACGGTAATGCATCCGGCCAAGTTAAGGTTGTGGAAGCCTGTATCTTCACTAACTTCAGCTTCAAAGTAGCATTATACCTTTCCACCAACCCTGCTGATTGTAGGTTACCTTTGGTCTACAATATTGCAATTTCTTTTGTGACACTTTATGATGGTGTGAAGCAAGAAAAGAAAGTAAGGACAGAGTGCACTTTTCACATTGCTCAGGGGTATCAGCTGCCAAAAAAATATCATCAACATATATTATGAGAGCCACACCTTCAGGCAATACAAAAGAATCAAGGTGTCGTTTTAACGCTTGACTATAAATACTAGGACTCTCAGTATAGCCTTGAGGAACTCTGCAAAATCTAAATGATCGTTTATTCAAAGTAAAACCAAACAAATATCGGCTGGCAGGATGAATAGGGATCAAAAAGAAAGCATTCTTGAAGTCTATCACAGAGAACGTAGTTGCTCTCGGTGGAACCAAAGTAAGACGTGTTGTGATGTCAGATACCACGGGATATTGTGGTATCACAATCTTATTGACTTCTCGTAAATCAATAATGAATCAGAAAATCTGAGTATCAGTATCCTTTTTCAGAATCGGAAGAATCGGACTGTTACAAACATTATACAGAACTTCCTCAACAACTCCAACTGCAATAAGATCATGCACAATTCGTGTGAGTGCTTCTTCGCCCTCCTGTGAAATTCTGTATTGAGGCAAACGTGGCAATACAGCTTCCTCCTTGACACTAACATGTACCGGTGGAATAATAATTTGTCCCACATCAGTATTTGAAGTAGCCCACAAAGTACTATGGAGTGAAGCTAATGCAATATCCTCTTAACAAGACAAACTCTTTCCATCACAGGATGATTATCATTTAAAATAACACGCACCCCTTCAGGAGAGCATCATATTGTAGCCCTGGAATACTTGAGCATATCAAGACCCACAATATTGTCTGGTGTATTTGGAGAAAGCAAAAATGGACATGGAGCAGTAAATTTATCAACATGGAATGCAAGTGGTTGTGACAATGGGCTATGGGAAGGTGTTCCATCGAAACCTATCGATGTAATGGTTAAGCCAGACAGGCGGGCTCTTGGAATCAATTGTTTAGACAAGGTGCTACGAGTAGCTCCTGTATCAACCAGAAACTGATCAGTAGAACCCAAAACATGTGCTGTAACATAGGGACCCCCCTGATCTACTGGAACTTCAACTGATTTCTTACCCCATCCTAGACAATCCTATGCATAAGCAGAATCTTGGAAATCAGGCTGCACATAATTAGACATCTGGTATTGGTTGTGTTTATCAAAAGTGTTAAACCCATCCTGCCCTCGTACATTAGCATCAACCCTAGCATGATCATTTGTGCTTCTTCTAGGCCCTGAATATCCTGAGGGATTTCTCATTTGTCCCCGACCACGTGAACACTGCTGAACACGTAGTGCTAGACAATCAACAGCCCAATGCCCAAATTTCTTACAATACGCACACTGATCAAGAGACAAATTTGAACGAGTGTAAGAAGAACCAAAAGATCCACATCCACCTCTATCACTACCTCTAAAAGGCAGACCATAAGCTTGAGCCAACATAACCTTCGTCTTTAATGCTTTAATCTTTTTATCCTCGCTACCTTTTGCTTCTAATTCCTGACCTTCATAATACTGAGCCATAGTCAAAAGAGAAACCGGAGTAGAGGTAGTCCATGAACTTTCACTAGCTTTTAGATGACTAGCTATTCCTGGTAACAGATTTGCGACATATTTATCGACAAACAAATGTCTGCCCATATCATCTGACAATAACTGTCCGCTAAAATCATGAAGTGCTTCTTGAAAGCGTGTAAAGAAATCAGAGACCGATTCAACTGCCTTTTGCTTACAACACGCCAAAACAGTCCAATCTATCTTTTTAGGGGGAATAATCGTTTTTAACTTAACTAATATGGCTACAGGAAGATCTAGAATCAACTGATGTGGCTTTTTCGCAGGTTCCCTATCACCGTCCATCTGTTCTAATTCTTTCCATGACGCCCCAAAAACTATACGATCATCAATTTTACGAACAGTTCTCCACATATCTGTCGGTAATATCAATCCGAAAAATAAATCAATGTCAGCCAAAGTCATAGTACAAGAACTAATTGCTCCCTCAGCTTCCTCATAAAAGGCGGCTGGATTTTTCTACGGGTCAGGTAATGCTGTTTTAAGTGCCATTACATTTGCCCTATTCCAAGGAGTATACACCCAATTAAAAATAAAATAACCCTTAGCATCAACAGACGTTTTATCATCACTTGTACCCAATCCTTTAGGAGGAACATACAAAGGTGCGGCCTCCCGCATTGGTTTCGCGTGAACTATTATAGTCTTATCTGTTCCGAAGATGGAAGCTTGCACCCTGCCGGTCGGAGATGTCCGTGCAACTACCTCCACAGCCCTTTTCTCCTCTTGCAAATGGACTGCCGCAACACATAATTTTACCAAACGCCTGATTGCATCAGCCACCTGGGAGAAAACAAAAAGACCATCACGCATTTGCTTATGATCAGCTTCTACATCATCGGGCTCTAACTCATCAGAATATTTCAATATAGTTCAATAACTTCTGTGCCAAATGCCTCAGTAAAATATAGCTGCTCCTTTTCCGTCCACCCTTTCATGTTGTCTAAAACTTTAGAAGCAGAGACAACGCTACGAATTGACACACGGTCAGCAGGCAACATAGAGCGACTGTCTCGTATCTTCTGTTGCTCCGAACCGGAGACCTTAGCTAACTCATGAGGGGCAGAAGGAATGACATACGGAGGTGGAGGGCGATCTAGTAACAAAAAATCATTGTGTGGTTTATTAAGGATAGGAGAGGTTGCCTAACGGTGTATTGGCCAGTTACCTGTAATTTACGTTCTTTCTATTCTAGCTCCTTTAAGTCATTTATTTCTTTCTTTCTCATTTCCAATGCTTTCACGTATACATTCTTCCGCTGCTCTTTCTCAAGCAAGGCTTGCTCACGCTTCACTCATCCACCCACTTCTTTCTCCCACATTCATACACAGTCAAACATATCTTGCCTAGACCTTCGCTTACACATACATTGTTCCACATACTCAATCTTTCGCAAATCAAATGACCCATGCATAGGTCAACGTAACTCAGGATCGGCACAAGTGTATTTATTCCATAATGTGCTATACATTATAGAAGAATGACCATGTTTAACATACATATCTCTATTGGGCGTCCCCTCTGGAGGTGCCGATTGCGATTCTTCCAGTCTCAAATTGGTACCATTACAAAAGCAACACATCCTACGAAGTGCGCTAAAAACAGGCATGCCAAAAATAGTGCAGAATATGCAATATTTTAATCAAAGTAGCACTTAAGGTGTTGTTCAAATCAAAATTAAATTGGAGAAAATTCTCCTCATTACCTGCCTATATAAATTGCAATTTATATATCAATTCAAAGGACACAAATTGACTAGTCACCCAAAACACGAGAGCCACAGTAAGTAGTGCTAAACTTCATTACCAAACAAAGGCATCAAAACCCACAGCAAGTGCCGTAAAACGGCTCTTACCAATCACAGGGTGTCCAGGTTCCAACTGACAAGTTCTAAAATCGATCAAATGGTCACTGCATGATGAATGAACAAAAAGGATCTCAGTCGAGGACCGGCGCCACCTGGATGGTCAAATCAGAAAGAAGGGAAAAACGCAGTGGTTGCCAAGACTCGGGTCTCCTCAGGCATTGATCTTCCGCAGCGAGATCCCAATCCTTCGTCGCAACCAATCCGTTGGCGTCCGAGTCGCCGATGAGTCCCTGTTCGGACGCCAGTTTGTTGAAGTAAGCCTCAGCAAGGCCTACTAGTGCAAGGGGTTCGCCCTTCTCTGCACAAAGTCCTCAGACCATATAGGAAGAAGTTTGCACAGAAACTGAAATAAAAGACAAAGTTTATTAAACCTCATGAGGTGGTACTACATTTCAAACAGCACCCTTCGGTAATGTTTGAAGTAGCACACTGAACTAAGAGAGCATGGTCCTTTTATACCCACGCAGGGGCTAAAAAAAGGTGGTACAATTATAGAAGCAAGACTTACATACATGTAAGGTCATACCGAAATGCACAGTCGACAGGTAGGAGGGGCTAACAGTTTCAAGGACTAGTTGACACATTACTGTCTGTTACTGATTACTAACAGCTGCAGATCTTACTGGGCATGTGCGAAAGTCAGAGATGCTAAATATAACTTGTCACTAGACAGATTTTCAAGAGTAGTTAACAGAAAGGTAGGACAGAGCACATGGCGAGCACATGGCAGAGAAAATGGCTGCCATGAATACAAAATGGATTCCACCAAATGTTCACAATAGTTGCTAAATACAAGATGTCTTCTTCTAATGCTTAATCTAATCGCTATTAAATTACAACACTAGTCTGACTCAGAGGAACACCTTGAGAAAGGTGGGGAGGGTTCTGAACAGGGTCTGCCCCTGGTTCTGAACAGGGTCTGCCCCTTAGCAGGACACCCAGTAATGTTGGTAGTAATGGAGGTTCCCATCACAGTAGGGCAGCCTTTATTCCTAGAGGCCAAGTTTCTAGGGTTCAGCCAGTTAGGGACAGATCCCCCTCTGTAGTTTCCAACTTGTCTTCTGTGTCAAAGCATTCCCAACCCACCCACCCTGAGGATAACTTGTTAGAAAGGGAACTCAAAAAGTTGAGTGTTGAAGAGACCAGACTGGAGCTTAAACAGCAACAACTGGCCTTAGATAGGGAATCCCTAGACATTGAGAAGGAGAGACAGAGGTTGGGGATAGGACCCCATGGTGGCAGCAGCAGTATTCCTGATAGTAATCCTGTTAGAGAGCATGATTCCAGGAATCTGCACAAGATAGTCCCCCCAAGAGGGGGATGACATCATCAAGTGGTTTGCTGCACTTGAGAGGGCCTTTATAGTACAGGGGGTCCCTCAAAGGCAGTGGGCTGCTATTTTGTGGCTATCTTTCAATGAAAAGGGTAGGGATAGACTCCTTATTGTTAGAGAAAGTGAAGCTAACAACTACAAAGTTTTGAAAGATGCACTCTTGGATAGATTTGGCTTAACCACTGAACAATACAGGATTAAGTTCAGAGGCACCAGAAAAGAGTCTTCTCAAGACTGGACATATTTTGTGGACTGTTCAGTGAAGGCCTTGGAAGGGTGGTTGCATGGCAGTAAGGTATCTGACTATGAAAGCCTGTACATCCTTATTCTGGGAGAGCATATTCTTAACAATTGTGTGTCTGATCTGTTACACCAGTACTTAATAGACTCAGATCTGACCTCTCCCCAAGAATTGGGAAGAAGGCAGGCAAATGGGTCAGAACAAGAGTGAACAGAAAAGTTCATACAGGAGGTGACAAGGATGGCAAGACGAAAGATGGTGAGAAATCTCAGGATAAGCATGGGCATAAGGGTCAAACCAAAGATCCTTCTTCAAATCCTAAACACTCTTCAGGGGGTGGGGATAAATCAAATTCTTCCTCTTCTTCACAACATACATACATTAAAAGGCCTTGGTGCTATGTGTGTAAAAATAAAAAGGCCGTTGGCAAGGGGATACATCCTGTCCAGGTAAACCCCCGGAGCTAACCACCACTAATATATCAAACTCTAGTGCCCCTAGCAGTAGTGGTAATAGTGGTGGGACTGCTGGCAACAGTCAAAGTAAGGGTGTAGTTGGGTTCACTTATGTGTCCATCATAGAAACTGGGGTAGTCAGTCCCAAGACAGTTTCTGTCACACCTAGTGGCACTGGCCTTGCCACACTGGCTGCTTGTCCCCTTACAATGGATAAGTACAGGCAGACAGTTTCAATAAATGGCGTTGAGGCCCAGGCCTACAGAGACACAGGTGCCAGTATCACTTTGGTGACTGAAAACCTAGGGGCATATTTATACTCTGTTTGCACCGAATTAGTGTCATTTGTTTTTAATCTGATTCAGTGCAAAACTAACTCCATATTTATACTTTGGTGCTAGACCCCTCCAACGCAAATATTTATGGAGTTAAAGTCATTTTTTGAAAGTGAAGACCTACCTTGCCTTAATGAGATGCAAGGTAGGCGTTCCCGTGCAAAAAATGACTCTATGGCCTTAACGCCAGATTTAGGGGCATATTTATACGCTGCGGCATATTTATACTCTGTTTGCACCGAATTAGCGTCATTTTTTTTACTCTAATTCGGTGCAAATCTAACTCCATATTTATACTTTGGTGCTAGACCCGTCTAGCACCAAGGCCCTGATTTATACTTTTTTTGCGCTGCATTAGCGTCATTTTTTTATGCAAAAGTGGTGCAAACTTACAAAATATTGGCCTTATTCATACTTTTTGCTGCAAAACTGCACTAACTCAGTTTTGCGCCAAAAAGTTTAGCGCCGGCTTGCACCATTTCTGTGCACCAGCCGGGCACCATATTTATGGAATGGTGCAAGCCGGTGCAAAGGGTAGGCTAGAGTAAAAAAAAATTACTTTAGTCGGGTGGGGCCGGCAGTATAGAAGAAGAGGGTTTAGCACCAAAAAATGACTTTAGGCAGGTTAGAGTAAAAAAAAATGACTCTAACCAGATTAGCGTCATTTTATGGTGCTAAACCTACCATGCCACATGACTTCTGCCTTAGAAAAGGCAGGAGTCATGCCCACCACCCCAATGGCCAGCACAGAGGACAGGGGTCCCCTGGGCATGGCCATTGCACCCTGAGCCATGTATGGGGGCCCATTTCAGGGCCCCCTATGGCACTTTCAAAAATCCTCCGCAGTCCCTCTATTATGGGTGGAGGTGCCCTTGGGGTCTGGGGAGGGCACCTGTGGGCTTATTCCATGGTGTTCCACCATGGAAATAGGCCCACAGGTCCCCTAACGTCTGCCATGACCCAGGCTTTAAAAAATGGGTTAAAGCAAGCTTTGCCCCATTTTTTGACCCCTCCTCCCTCCCTTGTGCCATTTTTGCATGGGAGTATAAATATGGCGTTAAGGCCATAGAGTCATTTTTTGCACTGGAACGCCTAACCTGCATCTCATTAAGTCAAGGTAGGTTTCCACTTCCAAAAAATGACATTAACTCCATAAATTTGGCGCTAGACGGGTCTAGCACCAAAGTATAAATATGGAGTTAGTTTTGCACTGAATTAGAGTAAAACAAATATGACGCTAATTCAGTGCAAACAGAGTATAAATATGCCTGTAGCGTCAAAAAATTATGCTAATCTGGTCAGAATCATTTATTTTTACTCAAACCTGCCTAACGTCATTTTTTTTTAAAGATAGCCTGCCCTTTGCACCGGCTTGCATCATTCTATAAATATGGTGCCCAGCTGGTGCTAAAAAATGGTGCAACCCGGTGCAAAACTTTTTGGTGCAAAACTGCGTTAGTGCAGTTTTGCACCAAAAGGTATATATAAGGCCCCTAGTTTCTCCTGAACAACACATCATTGGACAACAGTACAAGAATATTGATGTCCATAACTCCACTAAATTTCTTCCTTTAGCTATAGTTCAGCTTCGTTGGGGTGGAGTTACTGGCCCTAAGCAGGTGGTAGTATCACCTAGCTTTCCTGTAGACTGTCTCTTAGGTAATGACCTAGAGGCCTCAGGTTGGGCTGAGGTAGAGTCTCATACCCATGCAGCTATGCTGGGTATCCCTGAGGAATTGCCTCCTCTCATTTATACTGAAATGAAAAAGCAAAGGAGAGAAAAAGGCCTGAAAACTCAGGATCCTTCTCCAACAACAGGTAAAAAGGGCATCACAGTATCCCCTACCCACCCTGCCATTCAGGATATCATTCCTGTGGTAGGAGAAACCTCCCCTGGGGTGGCACCTTTACCAAGGGAACCATCAGCTGGCACAGCTGAACTCCCTGAGGTAAAATAACCTTTCTGTGGGACAACTAAAATTGGTTAGGAAAAGTGCACCATTTTAGTTAACATGGAGCATCCCTCCAGCCCTCCCAGATAAACTTTAGTGCAGAAACCCTGCACTGCCTCACAACACTTAGGACAGCAGCCCTGCCCTAGTGTGGAGCTCATAGGACAGCATCCCTGCCCTGCTCCAACTCAAGAGAAACAGCAACCCTGTTCTCTCTTACAGCCATATGGACAAAGGTTTTGCCCAGCTATGGCTTCACTGAGACAGCAACTCTGTCTGGCATTCTCATCATTAGATATAGGTCCAGTGGACAATTCCCACTGCTCTAAACTTCAATATACTAATAGGAACTCTTAAAATATGACTTCACATTGTTGGCTAACTAAAAAACTTCAAACAGGGTGGTTTACATCCCCACAGGGAAGTAACCATATAGTGGATGATAAAGGGAGTAACCAATCTATTGCGTGCGGAGCTACTCTCCACTTATCACCACTTAGACAATAAAGACTCAACTGGCCAAGGTTAGCCTTATTGTCCTTCGTTTGGGGGGGGGGTTGTGTAGGAAAGTATCCTCTTCCTAGCCTTGTTACCCCCCACTTTTGGCCTGTTTGTGAGTATATGTCAGGGTGTTTTCACTGTCTCACTGGGATCCTGCTAGCCAGAGCCCAGTGCTCATAGTGAAAACCCTATGTTATCAGTGTGTTTGTTATGTGTCACTGGGATCCTGCTAGCCAGGACCCCAGTGCTCATCAGTTTGTGGACTATATGTGTTCCCTGTGTGGTGCCTAACTGTCTCACTGAGGCTCTGCTAACCAGAACCTCAGTGTTTATGCTCTCTCTGCTTTCCAAATTTGTCACTAACAGGCTAGTGACAAAATTTACCAATTCACATTGGCATACTGGAAAACCCACATAATTCCCTTGTATATGGTACTAAGGTACCCAGGGTATTGGGGTTCCAGGAGATCCCTATGGGCTACAGCATTTCTTTTGCCACCCATAGGGACTTCTGACAATTCTTACATAGGCCTGCCACTGCAGCCTGAGTGAAATAACGTCCACATTATTTCACAGCCATTTACCACTGCACATAAGTAACTTATAAGTCACCTATATGTCTAACCTTCACCTGGTGAAGGTTGGGTGCCAAGCTACTTAGTGTGTGGGCACCCTGGCACTAGCCAAGGTGCCCCCACATTGTTCAGGGCAAATTCCACAGACTTTGTGAGTGCAGGGACACCATTACACGCATGCACTATACATAGGTCACTACCTATGTATAGCGTCACAACGGTAACTCCGAACATGGCCATGTGACATGTCTAAGATCATGGAATTGTCCCCCCAATACCATTCTGGTATTGGGGGGACAATTCCATAATCCCCCTGGTCTCTAGCACAGAACCTGGGTACTGCCAAACTGCCTTTCCGGGGTCTCCACCCCAGCTGCTGCTGCTGCCAACCACTCAGACAGGTTTCTGCCCACCTGGGGTTCAGGCAGCCCTGGCCCAGGAAGGCAGAACAAAGGATTTCCTCTGAGAGAGGGTGTTACACCCTCTCGCTTTGGCAATAGAGGTGAAGGGCTGGGGAGGAGTAGCCTCCCCGAGCTTCTGGAAATGCTTTGATGGGCACAGATGGTGCCCATCTCTGCATAAGCCAGTCTACACCGGTTCAGGGATCACCCAGCCCTGTTCTGGCACGAAACTGGACAAAGGAAAGGGGAGTGACCACTCCCCTGACCAGTACTCCCATGGGAGCTGCCCAGAGCTCCTCCAGTGTGTCCCAGACCTCGGCCATCTTGGAAACAGAGGTGTTGGGGGCACACTGGACTGCTCTGAGTGGCAAGTGCCAGCAGGTGATGTCAGAGGCTCCTTCTGATAGGCTCTTACCCCTCTTGGTAGCCAAACCTCCTAACATGGTAGCCAAACCTCCTTTTCTGGCTATTTAGGGTCTCTGCTTTGGGGAATTCTTCAGATAACGAATGCAAGAGATCACCAGAGTTCCTCTGCATCTCTCTCTTCACCTTCTACCAAAGGATTTACTGCTGACTGCTCCAGAATACCTGCAAAACCGCAACAAAGTAGCAAGACGACTACCAGCAACATTGCAGTGCCTAATCCTGCCGGCTTTCTCAACTGTTTCCAGGTGGTGCATGCTCTGGGTGTAGCCTGCCTTCACCCTGCACCAGAAGCTCCGAAGAAATCTCCAGTGGGTCGACTGAATCTTCCCCCTGCTAACGCATGCACCAAAAGACTGCATCACTGGTCCTCTGGGTCCCCTCTCATCCTGACGAGCATGGTCCCTGGAACACAGCAACTCTGCCCAAGTGACTCCCACAGTCCAGTGACTTTTCAGTCCAAGTTTGGTGGAGGTAATTCCTTGCCTCCCCACGCTAGACTGCAAAGCTGTGTACCGAGTGATTTGAAGGTGCTCTGGCTCCTGTGCACTCTTCCAGGATTTCCTTCATGCACAGCCAAGCCTGGGTCCCCAACACTCCGTCCTGTAGTGCACAAATTCTGAGTTGGCATATTGTCATAAAAATAAAGTACCTTTATTTTTAGTAACTCTGTGTATTGTGTTTTCTTATGATATTGTGCATAGGATATAAGTGGTATAGTAGGAGCTTTGCATGTCTCCTAGCTTTGCCATAGCTACCTTCTATCACTCTAAGCTGCTAGAAACACCTCTTCTACACTAATAAGGGATAACTGGACCTGGCACAAGGTGTAAGTACCTCTGGTACCGACTACAAGCCAGGCCAGCATCCTACACTCACAAAATCCAAACACAATTCCAGTGTGCATTTGTCCCAATAGCTTTGTTTGTGAACTGGCAATGGTAGTGTACATACCTAGGAGGATAACTTACGTATATTGTGTAGTACTTGGAGTAACATGACTTTAAATTCCAGGAGGGCCAGTCCATGTAACTCCAATCATCAGGACACAACATATGTCTCAATGCATCTGCCTGTGAACTCACAAATGAACTTTACTCACCTGGGAGGGATCAAAAGACAGATCATGGTACACTCTGTGATGTGGCTAAAGACCTAGATCCATGTTGAGCAGCTAAGCCAAGATGCAATTATTGTGGATAGGAAGGACAGCTCAACCTGTGTCCACCCAAAAAAATAAAAACATGAACCAGAGACCTCAAGACCTGAATGGCATTGGCAGGGGACATGTTCACAATTCACTGATCACATGATGACTATAATCACATATACAATAATGTCCTGGGTCAGCCTGTATAACAGTCAATGAGGACTTCAAAGGATGAAAGCCACATCCTGCCCAGCCACTGTTTTGCCTGCACTGCTGGCAGGAGAAAAGTTTATGACCATCCTCCCAAATGTTAGTGCACTCATACATTCTGCAGCTGGTTGGCTGAAATGGAATTGGTATATCTCAGAAATGTCAGGGCTATAAAATTGATAGGATGTGAAGCAGTCACTTAAGGAAAACCTGCCAATCCAACGTATACACGGCCTTGGCTAAATGTCACTGTAAACTATTGGAGGCAGATGTCACAATACAACCTCTAACATTGTATCTCTCACATCAACAGGTCGAGCTGCCACTGGGGACACCAAGACCACTGAAGAGACTGCCACTATCCCTATGGATGAAGCCCTCAGTGATGACAGTACACCTGGATGTCTGGATGATGATGACGTTTCTGGTCTATCAGAGCAACCTGGTCAGACGACACCAGTGAGCCTCACCGTGACCACATCAACTCCTCTCAGCCCCGTTACATCTACATCTCAGGCAGCCATTTGACCCCATCCT
Organism: Pleurodeles waltl; assembly: GCF_031143425.1. Taxonomy (NCBI): domain Eukaryota; kingdom Metazoa; phylum Chordata; class Amphibia; order Caudata; family Salamandridae; genus Pleurodeles; species Pleurodeles waltl. The sequence goes on from NC_090447.1 coordinate 923,083,239, forward strand.
GTGTCCCAAGGACAGTGACTACCATCTTGTGCCCCCTAATTCAGGATCCTGAGTCACAGCAACGCACCTCTGACAATGATGGTCCAGTAACCAGTGGTAGGGACAGTCTCTGGCAAGGGCACAGGCATGTGGGGGTAGCATTCGTGAGAGGGATGTTGTGGGCCAGTAGCATGAGGCCACTGGGGATCGTCCTGGACAGGACACCATCAGCCAAGTCTTGGGAGCCTATCAAGAATCACAAGGCATGATGGGCCAGGTACTTACCGAAATCAAGCAACTGCAGAGGGACTTCCATTGAGAGTCATTGGAAAAGTGGGAGGCTACAAACACCATCCTGGCCTCCGTATTAGGGGCGTTCAGGTAGATTAGCAGTACCCGAATCAGGGATTCTGAGGAACAACACACCCCTTTCTTTGGCCAAGCAGCACCAGGCCTTTCTACATTGGTGGCAGCCACTGGAAGGGTGACCCTGTCAAGGGAAGCACCCGCCTCAGACACGGCTGACTCTGTACCTGCAGATCTCTCCCTGCAAGTGAGGACATCTAACTCCAGGAGGTGCAGATGGCAAGCCACCAACCACTGCCAGAAAGTGACCTCTTCCTGATTTCACTCCTTTGCATGCCAATTACTCTGTTGACTGTTCTCCAACCACGTTCCATCTTCCATGGTAGTAGGACACTGGACTTTGGACTCCAAATGTTGTGGCATCTACTAATATGATTTCATCCACCATGACTGATCCCCTCACTTTCATTTTCTGTAGCATCAGTTTGTTATTTCTTGCACCTATGTAAATAAATTCATCATTAAGAAAAAAACATTGTCTGCACGTTTCTGTTCCACATATTGAAATGTTGAGATGTAAACCCTTGTGATACACATGAGGAAGACTCAAGATGGTAATAGATGGAGGGATATGTCACAGGTAGTGGTATGCAGAGGATTAATAGCAACACACTGATACAAGTGTCTGGTCACTCCAAACATTTTATTGCACTGTACAGCACACAGGCTGTCAAAATGTCTGGACTGTCATACTCAAGAATGTCTGAATCATATTGAACCAGACTAGATATGCCAAGGTCCCGACCCAGCAGACCACAGAATAAATTGCTTTGTCGGACCTTGTCCCTTAGAAGAGGCTAACAGATTAGTGGATGTTGTCACCAGCTTGAGCCTTATCATATACTAAGACATGGTCTGCCAACATAACATAAGCCATGGCACAAACAGATGGCAGGACAACAGTCCCTGATCATGGGTCAATCCCATTACAATGACAAAGTATCTGGGGGTATAATACAACCTATGTCAGTGTTGTGATACAGGTACTCTGGCCTGCAATGAGGAAACAAATCTAAAACTACAAATAGGTCAGACAGGATCATTGCCAACACAATGTGAAGGGAGAATGCATGGATTGAACTTGATTAGAACATATCTCAAGGCCATATGATTGACACATGTGACAAGTGGACAAACACACCACATTAAACAAGTGAATCCTTCACTTCATATTTCCATACACACATTGTCCAAGCTGCCTTGGCACAGGAATCATACACTCTAAAGCTGTGACCAACATTACTTGGATCAATCCATGTCCTCTTCCTATGTCAGAACAGAATCCGATACCAGCCAATGTTACAACTTTGAAATGCCCACTTGAGGATAGCATGGTGAAGGTACCTGGATAACAAACAATACAAGGAGTTTAGGTTGGGAATTTCTAGCTATGACCATAATCCCATATCAAACATCGGTGGATACACTTACATTGCAATGCGACTGACACAAACCCTGCACATAATCAAGGTAGTGAAATGTTAAAGTCTGACTTAGCATCTGCCCATATGTCTTCACCTGCCTCCTAGTCACTGTCACCCTCACGTGGCTTTTGAGGATTCTCTTCTGGTGGCACTGCTGGCTCCCCCTCATCGGGGATGCATGGGATATTCTATGCAAGGCAATGTTGTGGAGCATCCAGAAGACCACAATGATCTTACACACTTTTTCAGGTGAGTAGTGGAGGGCTAAACCTGTCTTTTCTAGACAACTAAATCTAGCATTCAGGAGCCCAAAAGCTCATGCCACGACACACTGTGTTCTTCCATGGGATTCGTTGAAGTGGACTTCCCCTGGTGTAGTTGGGTTCCTCACTGATGTCAATAATCATGGAGAGTTTGAGTATTCAGAGTCCCCTCTTTGGAATGGAACATACCTGCAACTATGTGTCCCCCTCATTGGATTTTTTTGCAGCAGACACTGCGCACACAAAACAGGACAGATTTGACTTATTAACAAGCCAGGTCCTTTCTGGGTACAGTCATGACATCAGTTGGAGGATTGCAATGTTCCGCTTAATGAAGGCATCATGAAATGAAATTGGAAAATGGGCACAGACCTGTAAAATGTAGAGATCCCCCAAACAAACCACTTGGACATTGATAAAATGATAGCTCTTTCTGTTGTGGTACACTTGTTCATTGCCATGCACTGGGACAAGGACAACATGTGTACCATCAATGGCTCCCACCACATGTGGGATGTTTGCCAAACTATAGAAGTCAGCCTTCACATGGGTCAAATCCTCACTTGAAGAAAGCGGATATAGCTACCCAGGTGCTTCAACACTGCTGGAAGTAAATCCTTCAAAGCTAGACTGAACATAGGCTTGGAAATCCCAGCAGACAGGCCACTGTATTTTGTAAGGACTCTTTGGCCAGGAAGTGCAAAACTGCTATAACTTGTGCAATAGGTGGTATGGATGACAAATGGCAGGCATCAGATCTGGCTCCAACTGATGACATAGGTCCACAATTGTTAGCTGATTCAGACTGTAGATCTGGATGATGTGGCATTCTTCCATGGTCTGGCAGTGGACGATAGACAGTAAGTTGTCTTTTCCTTCCCCTCATTAGGTACCTAGGTATGACAAGACATGAGAATTGCCATTATTTAATGTGTCCATTGCAACATACACAATGTTTGTCAATGTTAAAATGTGACAAAGCAGGCATTGAGGTGTGGACATGATCCAGTAACCATCACAACTGATAATCACACAGCAGTCACATGTCACCCCCTCGCTTTGCCATACATGTGTACACATTATGTAACTCATCATCACCAAATATGAAACAAAACAAAAATGACTTTTGTCAGTGGGGGAGGGCTGTGCCCCTTTGCAAATTGACATACATGCCTAGCAATGTACAACAATGGTGTTTGGGTAGTAGGAGCTACATGACAGAAAAAGACAAGCAGTTGAAGATGCAAAACCTAACTATTTCAGACATTAGGAACCGCCGGTGGAAGTAGTCAAGGCGGTAGGCCATTGCAACCATGGCAGACACCGTCATAGTCTAACGTTGATGCCAGTGTTGGACGTAGGCCAATGGCTGAGCCCCCTGGCGGTGACGGCCGTGTACGTGGCAGACGTGACTGCCATGTTCTGCTAAATCACTCACTTGTCTCCTGACACTACTGCCAGCAAGACCTCAACTATCTGAGCTGCTGTGTATCACCTCTGTGAGCAATCATGCCACATCCAGCAAGTGATAGGGCCCCAGCCTTCTCACCAGAGGAGTTGGATAAGCTGGTGTCTGAGGTTCTACCGCTGTATGGACAGGTACACCAGAGAGAGCAGGTAAGTGCCTCATGCGCACAGTTCTCCCTGACATATATTCTCTCCTAATAGGCTAGAGTGTGACCATGTGTGGCAAAATGTGAACTCAAAGCTCTGAAGGTGGAGTCAGTGTGCATTGATGGGAGGGAGAAGGTGCATGTATTTGTGTTCACTTTCAGGTGTTGAGCTCTTATACATTGTGGTATGTGTGTACTGAGTGTTCCCTGATCCACCTTGTGTTGGATGCACATACCTAGGTGAGGTGACATAACAACCAACCCCAGACATCTGTTACTTTATGGATGTTATCAAGGTGAGAGCACATGTATTTGCATGACAGCATGAGCTATGTATGATTGTTGTATGTGTCAGTTGTGTGTAATGTGAGCTATGTGTAAGGTGCCACAGACATTTCAAACCACATCCGCCCTTACTATACTGTTGTTTGGAGGGCATATCCTGACTTACTCCTGGCACAAAAACACCACATGCCAAATGGCTGTTGGCTACATGATGTACTGTCTTTCATGGAAGTGTTGGGAATGGAGTTTCATGTAGGTCTGTCTTCTCAGCCTGCAGAGACTGGGGCCTGTCAAATGTATCTCACTGTATTTGGCCAAGACGAGGCTAGTGTTGAATCAATTTTGCTATGCAATTGTAGCACTGTGCCCAATCCCTGTATCCCAGCACATCATGTTATGAGGCCACATCTTGCCTCAGTGCTACTATGCAGTGTATTGAAGCTCTACCCTCTGATAAGAATGCAAATGGCATTAGGGGAGAGCTGATGATCTGTGACTGATGTGCACTTGGCATCTTTGAAAATGTGTTTTTGAGAGCCTTGACAGGCCCCTTGTTCTCACAGCCCTGTTGCTGCCTTCATACAGGTCATATGTGTCCTCTGCAGGCTCATTGCATTTCTGGCATTGCATAAGTACATAGTGCATAAGTACATACAGTTTTCTGTTTACTGATAACCCATGATATGTGACTCAGTTGTCTGGTCACATTGCACAAAATGTACAATGCATGCCTATGTTATTCTGAAGGTAATCTATGTATTATGGACACATGCCAAAAAGTGTGTTTTGTGTTGACGATGAGACACATAGACCCCACCCCTTGAAGTGTCATGAGTCTGCATCTGTAATTGCATATGTCTACACAAGTACATGCTTGACTCTTTCTGCGCCCACCATGCCAATCCCCTCATAGTTACCCATGGGTAATGTTAGAGTTTGTACCCTGGCAGTAGCCTCTAGGGACTTTGTGAAGAGGATCATTCTCACAGATTGTGAGTGTTCTGATGCATTCATGGCTGAGGAGTTTACCTTCCAGAATCTACATAGGAGTGATGTGTCTCATAGTGTTTCTCTGTCACAGTGCTAGATCATGTCTCACAAGATGTCAGTTGACCTACCTAGTCAGTCCAGGGCCTGGGCTGGGTGGTGGGTATGTGCCATACAGGCAGTATGGGCAAGACAGGATGTTCTTATCTTGGTATACTGATATGTATGTGACTCAGCCATTTTGGTTGGACATAATTTCTTGTCTTGTCTTTTGCATCCATGCAGGTCAAAGCTCATTAGAAGTGATGGATTTGGGGAGCCATTGCTAAGAAGGTGCAGACCTTGGGGGTCGACAGCTGGCAGAGCTCCCACTGTTGCAAGAGGTGTGGGCTTAAGACACTGGGTCTGGAAGATCACTGAGACTCAGCTGGGACTGTTCTCCCAATGTGGGCGAGGTGCCCGTCGGACCATGACCCCCCCTAATGGCCCACATTCTGGTGGTGGCCTACCTGGAACTGGATGGGCACTTCAGGGCAGCACAGCAGCCACAAGTGGGTAAGTACATGGCAAATTCCCACCTCTCCCATTGCCAGGTGATTGAGTGAGGTACTGACTGTTCCCCCAGACAATGAGGGTTGAACCATGTGTCACACACAGATGGGAGATTGTTTGTGTTCACATGTCATGTATATCAAGCTGGTGTGCCTTGCCTTTTGGACCTCAGACCTAGGAAATAACTGAGGGAATCCTCAGACCATTTGCTTAGCAGGTACCATAAATAGCTCTGTACAGTGATCATTCATTTACTGATTGTTGCACCAGTGGGTGTAATTACTATCCAACAGATCACTCTTCCTAAATGTTACACGCCAAAGGTAAGTAGGTTGTTGATCACTGTACTGTGCCATGTGTTGAGTATATGTGTATGTAGACATCAGCATCCTAGAGCTTGTTATCTTCAGTATATGATGGTTACTGGTGTCTCCCGGCAGTGTGATGTGTAGGTGTCCAGCATACATATGAGATGGCTTATATAGCTATTTATTTGCAGCTGTAGCAAACTACTTTATGTGAGAAAGTAGCCTCTTTCTAGCATGGTTACACCCACTTTTAGCCTGTTTGTGAGTATGTGTCAGTGTGTTTTGCCCGTCTCACTGGGATCTTGCTAGCCAGGGCCCCAGTGCTCATAGTTTGTGGCCTAATATAAGTGTTGTCATTAGTGCTTGACTGTGTCACTGAGGCTCTGCTAACCAGAACCTCAGTGCTTATGCTCTCTCTGCTTTTAAATTTTTTCACTGTAGGCTAATGACTTCATTGACTGCTCTGGCACGAAACTGGACAAAGGAAAGAGGTGTGACCACTCCCCTGTCCATCACCACCCCAGGGGTGGTGCCCAGAGCTCCTGCAGTGTGTCCCAGCCTTCAGGCATCTTGCTTTGCAAGGTGTGGGGGCACTCTGGAGTGCTCTGAGTGGCCAGTGCCAGCAGGTGACATCAGACACCCCTCCTGATAGGTCCTTACCTGATAAGGTAGCCAATCCCCTTCTCAGGGTCTCTCCTGTGGGTTCTCTTCAGATTATGCTTGCAAGTTTCCATCAGGAATCCTCTGCAACCACTACTTCATCCTCTGACCTCGGATCAACCACAGACTGCTCCAGGAACCGCTGTAACACCAACAAAGTATCCACAAGGGATACTTTTCTTCTGCAACTTTAGCTCCAGCCAGCAACTGCAACAGTTTCCATGGTGTGTACGCTCTGAGGACTCCATGTCTTCATCCTGCACCAGAAGGACCAAAGAACTCTCCCATGGGGTGACGGAGTCACTCCCCTGCTCATGCAGGCACCTTCTGGAATCTTCCTAGGGTGCATTCCTGCAGTCTTCGTCCAACCAGGGACTTTTCTTTTGCACCCTCTTCTGGGTTGGCAGGAGCTCCTGTCCTTTCTGGAACTTCTTTCGACTTCTGGATTTGATCCCCATCTTTTGCAGGTCTTCCAGCAGTTGTTGTTTGCAGAATTTGTTATTTACTGCAATATCCTAATCAGGAGGTGGAGTGTGTCATAAGGAAACTTGTAGTACTTCACTCCTGCTTTTCTGGGCTCTGGGGTGGGGTAATTTACTTACCTTTATTGTATTTATACTCTCCCAGTGATTCTGCACACATTACACTTATCTAGGGGGGAATTTGTGATTCGCATTCCACTTTCATAGAATATGGTTTGTGTTGCCCGTAGACCTATTTTCTCCCATTGCATTACATAGCATTTCCTATTGTTTGCACTATCTTATGTCTAATTACTTACCTTATTTTGATGTCTAGTGTATATATTTTGTATAATAATTACCTCCAGAAGGAATATTGCCGCTGAGATATTTTTGGTACTGTGTCACCCAAATAAACTACCTTTATTTTTCATAACACTGAGTATAGTCTTTACTTGTGTATAAGTACTGTGTAACTATAAGTGGTATTGCATGAGCTTTGCATGTCTCCTAGTGCAGCCTAAGCTGCTCTGATATAGCTACCTCTGTCAGCCTAAGGTGCTAGAACACTCCTACTTCACTAATAAAGGATAACTGGGCTTGGTATAAGGTGTAAGTACCCAAGGTACCCACTACAAACCAGGCCAGCCTCCTACACGTTATCCTTGGTAAGTGGGGAATGTCTATCACCATGAATGATGTCAACATTCCTTGTGCATACATGTCAGTATGTGTCCCTTTCTCTTTAGGAATTATTTCTATGCTGCAGTTACATGCATGTTCTACGTATGTTGATGGGATAATGTCTGTTTTCCCTCACATATATGTGCATGGAAAACTGTTAGTGGAATAGTAAATTTACAATGAGCATTCATTTCATGTGGTGCCACAGAGAGGAGTGTGTCACCATTGTTGACTTTTTTGACATATTCCTTCATGCTTCATAGTCATTGGCATGCAGAATTGCAGTAGCCATGAGGGAGATGACAGGTAGACTCAGAGTGTGGAACCACTTTGTATTTGTTTATGGCCTTGATGTGAGATCACAAGTGTAATGATTGAGGATTGTGCCCTGACTGTTAGCCTGCATCATGGGGTGAGTTGCAGTAATGTTGATATCACATGTGTTTGGGTACAGGCATTCATCCACAGGCAAACACACAACTTCTCCTGACACACCCACCACCCCCAGCATCACCCACATGACATCAAGCATACCAACAGGTACCACCACAACAATCACTGACAGCCACCACACCAATCTTTCCCACAGATACCACCCCAGCAGACCTGCAGACATCCACCACAAGCACCAAGCCCGCAGACACCACAACTACAGACAGACATACATCCACCACATCAAGCCAACCCACAGTCACTACCCTAACACACACACCCACTTACCACTGCATCCCCAGGACCTCCACCTCTGGTCCCCCCAAGGAGCATAAAAAACAGTTCTCATCCGCCAAAAAGACACCCACCACACACAAGCATACCTTGCATAAGCTTGCAACCAAAACATCCACATCTACACTGTCTACAACAACTCCCTCAACCTCCAAATCCAACTCCCTTCTGATGACCATCCCTTTCTGTACAAAAACTCTTCCTATGTAAGCTTGACCTTACTCCTGTTCTCCACTCCTGTACCACACTCAAAAGGATCCCACCCATCCCCAAAGCTGTCACTTCCACCTCCAAGGCCTCCCCTGCAAGCACCCATATATCTCCCCTTGAAAAGAAGAAGCCCACCCCTCCCAAGAATAATTCTATCCTTCCTAAGAAGACCACCCCTCCCAAGCCCAAACCCCCTTCCCAAATACAATCCTCCACCCCCAATACCCCCAGATAATCCCTGAGGTACCTGCCTGTCCCATTGATGCCCCTTACTGTGGCGGTTCCATGGCAGTCGTGAGTCAAGTTAAGGCAGAACACTGCGCTATTTTTGAGCTATTTTGGACTGACCAATGGCCTTTGGACTTTAAAAAATTCCAAAGTGATAAACATCAACAGTTGTTTTTTTTAGGTACACCTTTGTTCTGCAAATCAATTAGCACCATTATGTTGTTCCAGATTAATTTGTGCTTTGTTTCTGCAGTTGTGCGTGTGTTTGACCCTGCTGCAGCTCCATGTGCTGTTGTTTGCAGTATGTGAGTATTTGGGCGGTGCTGGTGTCCCCAGAGAGAAAGGTATATGTTGTGTGTATAGGTATGTGTGTGTAAATGCAGTCTTGGTGTTCTGACGTGTAGTATTTGGTATGGTAAGTATTTCTTTTTGTGTTGTGCAATGTGGGCATGTATGGTGTTCCACTTGTCCCCCTGATGTGGTTTCTGTATGTATCTGATGTGTGTCATCTTGAGTTTTGTTTGTGCAGACATGGAGAGAGTTCAGTGGTGTTGCTGTGTTAGAATTTGCCTGTGCATGTGTCTGTTTAGGTGTGTGTCTCTTGCAGCTAGTTCCTTTAGAGGTGTGTCCCATGCAGTAGGAGTTGTATGTGCTTTGATGACTTGCCTTCCCCCATAGTGCAGATGTGCATGACATTTGGGTTTAGTATTGTTTGTCCCTGGGAAACATGTAGGGTGTTTTCCTGTGCACATATTGTTTGAGGGGACTGTTTGAGGTGATGTATGTTCATGCACAGTCTCCTTCCCTGGGTGTCCCAGATGTCCCCCTTCATTTGTGCAGGTATAGTTGTCAAGTTTTCTTTGTCTATTTGTCTCTGTGTTTTTTGGATGCCATTGTACTTCCATTGTACTGTGATGTGATGTGTGTGATTTGTGTGTCCATTGCAAGGTTATTTCATGGTGAAGTTGTTTGTGTTCCATGCCACTTCAATACATATGTGTGTTGTATGTGTGGAATTCAACAAGAGATAAGCCATAGATTTAATACATGTTGCACAGAAATAGTTGCCTTTTCTGGGTTGGGCACACCAACTTTAATTTCAATTATTGTCCTGATAAAAAAGTTCACTAATGATCTAATGATTCAAAATTAGATTTAAAGGAAATTGCTAGGATATTCCCTTACAGTATTATCGAAAGTCTATTGCTGTATCTGTTAGACATATATGTGTGTGTGTGCACCTATTAAAGTGAGAGAAGATTTAAGATAAATTCTAGAGAAAATGGCTGAAGAAGGAATGATCAAAGAGGTAGAATCTTTGGAGCGGGCTTCCCCTTTTGTATTGGTATGAACGCTTGATGGTGGTTTGTGACTCCACACTGTGGCAAATTCTTATCCTCTGACAAATGCAATTGGGAGTATATGAATGATGGAAGGGACATCTGTCTTTTCAGCTTTAGATATTTTTTCTTTGAATTCTGACTGACTGGGATTGCAAACAGACTAAAGGCACTACTATCAATCATAAAAATGCATGAATAACCTCAGTTTACAGCAGTGCTATTTGGCTAGACTCCTCCCTGTCTGTGTTCCAGACGGCAATGATCTATGTGGATAAGGACATGGATAGTTTATAACCTGTTTCAGGATGACATATTTGTTTGCATGAGTGAGTAATCAACAAAAAAAGGTGATTTTGGAACGGGTGCATGTGGTTGCAAGACAAATGCCTTATATTCAAAGCTATAAATCTTGTTTTATTCAAACACAAACTAGAGTATTTGTGGGTATCATCACAAAATAAGAAACCACACCAGTGCTCTTAATTATGGAAGTTTAAAAAATGCAGTTATGTAATATATAAAAAATGCTCCCTATCAGGAGAGTAAGGACATTTATTTTAACAGTATGTTGTAGGAGTACAGCCTCAAGGGAATCTAGTGTTAATGCCTATGACCTGGAGCAGGTTCTGTCAATTCAGCAAAGTCTGATGAGTACTAAAAGTCCCCTACGATGGGGGTAAAGTTGATTTCATATCTTGGACAGTAAATCATTTCTGGTAATATGCCTGGGGTTGTGTGTACAGACTGACAAGTGAATATGTCAGTGGGTTATTTTATGTTACCCAATACGTAAAAAGAGTTAGTGTATGAAATTACTTTCTGTTTCTGGAGGATACACTGCAGCAAGGCAGAATAGACACATATGTGCTATGCACAAAATATGATGCTTGACTTTTACTTGTCAGAGGATCATGAAAGTGATTAGTTGATGGATGAATAATGTAAAGAAGGTATAGAAGGTTAATCTAGAGTGCCTTTAGATAGAGATGAAAGGAATGCCGTGGATCCAACTGAGTAATCATGCTGATTATAACAAGAATGTACTGCTTCATGGTGCAAGGCAAGTCTTAGTTTGCTATGTTATTTTAATACCAATATGCTGGCCAATGAGAAAACAAGAGAGTGTTACTGCTGTCCATTCATGGATCCAAACATAGAGCTTTATATTTAATTAACATATATGGTGCAATTAAAATATTTGTAAATAATAGGGTGACTTTGGTAATGCTGAAGAGTCCAGGGTAAGCATACCCATAAAATGCGTTTCATATAGTGGGACAATTCTGACCTTACCAGCAAGGTCTTTTGCATGGTAAAGTTGCCAGCAGTAAAATATTTTGAGACTGTTGCAATAAAGTATGACATTAACCTTATTAAGGAAGTAATTTTTATAGGACATATATTGCAAAGAAATTAAAGGGATAGGCTCCTTATTGTCAGAGAAAGTGATGCTAACAATTACAAAGCTTTGAAGGATGCACTCAGATGGATTTGGCTTAACCACTGAACAAAACAGGATTAAATTCAGAGACACCAGAAAGGAGTCCTCTCAAGACTGGACAGACTTTGTAGACTGTTCAGTGAAGGCCTTGGAGGGTTGATTACATGGCAGTAAGGTGACTGACTATGAAAGCCTGTATAATCTAATCATGAGAGAGCATATTTTGAACAATTATGTGTCTGATTTATTGCACCAGTACTTGGTAGACTCAGATCTGACATCGCCCCAATAATTGGGAAAGAAGGCAGACAAATGGGGCAGAACAAGAGTGAACAGAAAAGTTCATACAGGAGGTGACAAGGATGGCAAGAAGAAAGGTGGTGAGAAATCTCAAGATAAGCATGGGGATAAAGTTAAAACTAAAGATCCTTCTTCGAATCCTAAACACTCTTCGGGAGTGGGGATAAATCAACTTCTTCCTCTTCTTCACAACCCAAACACATTAAAAAACCTTGGTGCTATGTGTGTAAAAATAAAGGCCATAAGCCAGGGGATAAGTCCTGCCCAGGTAAACCCCCTGAGCCTACCACCACTAATACACCAAACTCTAGTGCCCCTAGCAGCAGTGGTAATAGTGGTGGGACTGCTGGCAACAGTCAAAATAAGGGTGTAGTTGGGTTCACTTATGGGTCCATCACAGAAACTGGGGTAGTCAGTCCCAAGACAGTTTCTGACACACCTGGTGGCATTGGCCTTGCCACACTGGCTGCTTGTCCCCTTACAATGGATAAGTACAGGCAGCAGTTTCAATAAATGGTGTTGAGGCTCAGACCTACAGGGACACAGGTGCCAGTATCACTTTGGTGACTGAAAACCTAGTTTCTCCTCACAACATATCATTGAACAACAGTACAAGATTATTGATGTCCATAACTCCACTAAGTTCCTTTCATTAGCTATAATTCAGTTTAGTTGGGGTGGAGTTACTGGCCCTAAGCAGGTGGTAGTATCACCTAGCTCACCTGTAGACTGTCTCTTAGGTAATGACCTAGAGGCCTCAGGTTGGGCTGAGGTAGAGTTTAATACCCATGCAGCCATGCTGGATATCCCTGATGAAGTACTTCCTCTCATTTCAGCTGAAATAAAAAAGCAAAGGAGAGAGAAAGGCCTGAAAACTCAGGATCCTTCTCCAACAACAGGTGAAGAGAGCATCAAAGTATCCCCTACCCACCCTGCCATTCAGGATACCATTCCTGTGGTGGGCGAAACCTCTCCTGGGTTGGCACCTGTACCAAGGGAATCATCAGCTAACACAGCTGTACTCCCTGAGATAGAAGTACCTCTCTGTGGGATAACTGATATTGGTGAGAAGAAGTGCACCATTTTAGTTAACATGGAGCATCCCTCCAACTCTCCCAGAGAATCTTTAGTGCAGCAACCCTGCATTGCCTCACAATACTTAGGACAGCAGCCCAGCCCTAGTGTGGAGCTCATAGGACAGCATCTCTGCCCTGCTCCAACTCAAGAGAAACAGCATCCCTGTTCTCTCTTACAGCCATATGGACAAAGTTTTTGCCCTGAAATGGCTTTGCTGAGACAGCATCCTGATTGGCATTCTCATCACTGGATATAGGTCCAGTGGACAATTCCCACTGCTCTAAACTTAAACATACTAATAGGAACTCTGAGAATATAACTTCACATTCTTGGCTAGCTAAAAAACTTCCAACGGGGCGGTTCACATCCCCACAGGAAGTAACCATAGAGTGGATGATAAAGGGAGTAACCAATCTATTGCAGAGCTACTCTCCACTTATCACCACTTAGACAATAAAGACTCAACTGGCCAAGGTTAGCCTTATTGTCCTTCGTTTGGGGGGTGTTGTGTAGAAAGGTAGCCTCTTTCTAGTCTTGTTACCCCCACCTTTGGCCTGTTTGTGAGAATATGTCAGGGTGTTTTTACTGTCTCACTGGGACCCTGCTAGCCAGGGCCCAGTGCTCATAAGTTTGTGGCCTATACGTGTTCCCTGTGTGGTGTCTAACTGTATCACCAAGGCTCTGCTAACCAGAACCTCAGTGTTTAGGCTCTCTCTGCTTTTAAAATTGTCACTGCAGGCTAGTGACTAATTTTACCAATTCTGATTGGCACACTGGAACACACTTATAATTCCCTAGTATTCGGTACCTAGGCAACCAGGGTATTGGGGTTCCAGGAGATCCCTATGGGCTACAGCATTTCTTTTGCCGCCCATAGGGAGCTCAGAAAATTCTTACACGGGACTGCCACTGCAGCCTGAGTGAAATAACGTCCACGCTATTTCACAGCCATTTTACACTGCATGTAAGTAACTTATAAGTCACCTATTTGTCTAACCCTAACTTAGTGAAGGTTAGGTGCAAAGTTACTTAGTGTGAGGGCACCCTGGCACTAGCCAAGGTGCCCTCACATTGTTCAGGGCAAATTCCCCGGAATTTGTGAATGCGGGCACACCATTACACGCGTGAACTACTTATAGGTCAATACCTATGTGTAGCTTCACAATGGTAACTCCGAACATAGCCATGTAACATGTCTAGGGTCATGGAATTGTCACCCAGTACCATTCTGGTATTGGGGGGACAATTCCATGCATCCCCGGGTCTCCAGCATGGACCCTGGGTACTGCCAAACTAGTTCTCTGTGTTTTTCTCTGCAGCTACCACTGCTGCCAACCCTGAACAGGTTTCTTCCCCCCTGGGGCCTGGGCAGCCCAGTCCCAGAAAGGCAGAACAAAGGATTTCTTCTGAGAGAGGGTGTTACCCCCTCTCCCTTTGGAAATAGGTGTTTTGAAGTGACTCTAGAGTGAGCAACTGAGATTGTCTCGGAAATGGAGTTCCTAGATCAATTGATTTAAAGGTTCTCACAAACAACAGTTTTGAGCAGCATGTATAAGTGAACTGCACCTCGCCCCAACCTGAAAAAAACTTCAAAGATGTGCACAAACTGCAAGTACCCGCTGCTCCAGGGAACACTGCAAAGCAGACCAAACATGAACATCAATGTAGTGGTGCACCAACATTTCTAGACTGTTGTTAAAACTTCATGATTCCTCGATGTTACAGCAATACACACAGATTGTCGAAGTGTCATATTCTTAACACCAGCACCAAGCCAACGGAAATGTTGATGCCCTAAAGAAGTTCACAGTGGTGAAGGAAACTTATTGGCTGTGTGTTTTGCTGTAACATCCAGGAATCATGAAGTTTTAACAAGTCTAGAAACACACAGCCAACGCGTTTCATTCGCCACCATTAACTTCTTCAGAGCACAGACATTTCTACAAGCAGTAAATTATTCGTTTAGACACACAAGTGTATTTTCCCCTTTTTTCTGAAATATTGTCATCAGCATTAGAGGTTTCAGTAATATTTCAACTCATTGCTCCACTCAGGTGAATCTCACAATGAACAATGTGTGATTTGCTATAATAATGTGGAATCATGAAGTTTGAAAACTGTCGTGAAATGGAATGAAGAAAACATGGAAAGGTGCGCAGCTTAATTGGACACTTTCATATTCATGTTTTTTTTTTGGTGTACCACTACATTGATGTTTATGATTTAAAAGTGCATTTTACCGGATTTTCAGTGGGATATGAAAATAATGTGAGCTCACAGGGTCCTAATTGAACGGGCCAGAATTTCTAGCAAACTTTGTAGATTTTCCTTTTAAGAAACAAATACTTCAACAGTCTGTTAACATCTGCTCCATCAAAACTGAGAAATATTTTTCTTTTCAAGGCCTCTCTGATTTGACTTTGAAATCCATTATACAAAGAAAGCTCCAAATCCTAATGTCAGAATTTAATAGTGTGGAAGCCCGTGTGCAGATCTGTCATTAAAAAGTTATTAAAAGTCTTTAATAACAGAAAAAAATAACTACTTCTTGGATGTTGGTAGCCTGTCAGCCAAAGAAGTAAATGAAATTAATGTATCCCCTCATGTTTTCTGACGAACAGCAACACACATTGAGGAATCATCAGTTTGGGGTCGTCAAGACAGAAGGGCCCCCAGAAATCGTGGGGAGGGACACAAGAGAGAGTGGTCAGGGGAGGATCGGTGGCTGGCAGTCAAATAATAATAGCTCTGTACAATGAGGATGGTGAGCTCACTGGGAATCATCTAGCCTGACAAGATTGAGAGAAAAAAAGAAACATAAATTAGTATGACATTATTACTCAATTACTAAATGGATGACAAATAGTCAAGCAGAGCAGCAAGAAATAATGGCTGACCATTACAAAATCTACTCCACACAACAGAAACAGATTTAATTCAAGAACAGATCTTGCAGGAAAACCTTTACATACCTAAGTCAGATTCAGGTAGTCAATTCCTTTTCTTTACAAGACGTTTTAGAGCTAATTCGAAGTCCTTCTAATGCTAAGGCAATGAGAAGCAATGGTGCACCGGCGAAGTTTCACAAAAGAAATGTAGATCAAATATTTAAGTATGTAATGGAGCGGGCAAATAATATTTTAAAATTGGGAGAAAACCCAACTCATTTAACACAGGCATCGTAGTTAATTTTTAAAGCTGTGTAAAAACACAGAAGATCCCAATTCATACCACCCTGACAAAAACTCTTGAATGGGGATTACATGATAATAGCAAAATCATCGGCCGAAAGAATAAATAAAGTCATTAGCTCCGTGATCCACCTTGACCACAAAGATTTTATGGTATGCAGGCAGCTTAAATTTAAATCCAATATAAAATTACCTGATGAAGACCATAGGTGTGCTGATGCAGAAACATATATTTCAGCAGCAGTGAGGCTTTATGCTGCTAGGGCGTTAGACATCTTGCGCTGGGATAGTTTAATTTGCATTCTTAACAAATGTGTATTTCCATCCAATTTGATGAGGTCAAAACACAATGGCCCGTATTTATACTCCGTTTGCGCCGAATTAGCGTCGTTTTTTTAGACGCAAATTCGGCGCAAAACTAACGGCATATTTATACTTTGGCGTTAGACGCGTCTAGCGCCAAAGTATGGGCAAATAGCGTCATTTTTTTGTGTGAACGCCTTCCTTGCGTTAATGAGATGCAAGGAAGGCGTTACCGTCTAAAAAAATGACGGCGACGCAAATGCGTCGTATTTATACTCCCGGGCAAAAATCACGCCCGGGAGTGGTCGGGTCAAAAAACCCCGCTTTTGCGCCACTTTTTAACGCCTGGGTCAGGGTAGGCGTTAAGGGGCCTGTGGGCTCAAAATGAGCCCACAGGTGCCCTCCCCTGCCCCCAGGGACCCCCCCTGCCACCCTTGCCCACCCCAGGAGGACACCCAAGGATGGAGGGACCCATCCCAGGGACATTCAGGTAAGTTCAGGTAAGTATAATTTTTTATATTTTTTAATTTTTTTTGGTGGCATAGGGGGGCCTTATTTGTGCCCCCCTACATGCCACTATGCCCAATGACCATGCCCAGGGGACATAAGTCCCCTGGGCATGGCCATTGGGCAAGGGGGCATGACTCCTGTCTTTACTAAGACAGGAGTCATTTAAATGGCGTCTGGGCGTCAAAAAAAATGGCGCAAATCGGGTTGAGGCGATTTTGTTGCCTCAACCTGACTTGCCCCATTTTAAGACGCCCTAACGCCATTTTCCCCCTACGCCGGCGCTGCCTGGTCTACGTGGTTTTTTTCCACGCACACCAGGCAGCGCCGGTCTGCTAGCGCCGGCTAACGCCATTCCATAAATACGGCGCCCGCATGGCGCTTCAGAATGGCGTTAGGCGGCGCTAAATTTTTTGACGCTAAACTGCGTTAGCGCAGTTTAGCGTCAAAAAGTATAAATATGGGCCAATGTGTAAAAAGGAATACACGCTTTAATCGTTGTTAATTGAATATTGAGCAGTGCGGTAAATGTTAAAAAAGGAACAACTCCCTTCCACTAGTTCTATTAACTTTTTAGAACCTCTTGTGGTTTCCATATGTGGCATTGTAAATATTATTTCCCCATGTAAATATGTTTCAACTAAAGCTATATGCACATGGTAATATTTTATTCATTAATGGTAAGCACCATAACACAATAGTGCTCTTAAGATCTTTGTAAGGTATGAATAAATACGAGGGTACAATATTAAGCATTTCAAAAGTGAGGTTGTTGTTTAACACAATTAAAGACATACTACCTCTAGTTTTACAGAGAATATAACATAATTAACCCAAAAGACACCCGCGAATTTTGTTCTTACCCGATTTTACAGAGTTATGAACAAAGCAACATTTATTCACACGCCGAGCACTATCCAGTTATCTATACTAGAGCCAGGCTAGAAACAGAATGAACAATCTGTAGGAAACATGCCTTTATTAAAATAACTGATCATCCCTCTGAAATGGGATGGAAGCGATGATCCATTTTACAAGAGACTTTCTGAAATGGGAAAAAGGGATGCGGTGGTAATAAACAAAATACTATCCTATTCTCAATATACTAGCTAAAATTCTCTCCATGTGGCAGAAGACTTAGGGCCCGATTATGAGTTTGGTGGTCAGACCACCAGACAGCCAAGGCGGCGGTCCCAGAAAGAATGTTGCGTGGGCTGTCTCCAGACTGCTGTATTATGATGTATGTAGGCTTAACCGCCAAACGCCAAAACAAATGGCTGCCCACCAGCTGTGCAGTGGTCTGCAATATTGGTGGTGCACATTCCATGGCTGTGATGGCCACATGGAACTGCTGAACCCAATACAAAAACAGAGTCAACGTGGCGGTCTCCTTGTGCAGTCAGCTGACTGCAGTCGCCTGCCACAGTACTTGTTCAGCAAAGGAATAGACAAGTGCTCATTAGATGAATTCAAAAATAACACAGCTGGCAAATATTGGCCCAATGGACATACCTGCAAAAAACATTATAAAACACACCCCTTCCCAGACATGATCCTTTTCCTCTCCGCTGCAAGAAGGAGACCGGAGCACACAGTTTTTCGCATCCTTGACAAATAAGGCACCCCTTTTTTCACCATCCCATTCAACAACATTCACACATTTTTGTCCATTTACTCCCTATATCATTTTTTTAAGTAAGTCCCTGCACGCACTTCATTTTAAACCCATGTCACATTCCAAAAGTCCCAATTTTTCTTAAGATGAGTTGAGAGTCATGGGGATGAAATCATAGATGTAGAGCCACAAATTTTTGAATCCAAAGTCCAGCATGCTCCTCTCAGTAAGAAAATGGAAATGTGGCAAAGGCTAGCCAACAGAGTGAATGTTGTAGGCACCACCTTGCACGCAAAGGAGGACATTATGAAGAGGTGGACTGAACTGAGGGGGAAAGTGCATTCCCTGGCATCCAGGAAACACATGGAGGCCAATAAGATTGGTGGTGGTCATCCAAGTGCACCATTACAACTCTTTCGTTGGGAGGAGAAGGTCTTGGCTATCCTGCATCATAAGGGCTTGAAATGAATTGCTGGGAGAGGAGAGTCTGATAAGTTAAAACATAAAAACTGTCACAAATCTTCAATGTCCTGCATGCTCGCATCTTAACTTTTGTCACTGTGTTGTTCATCTACTTGCCCAACTTGCAATACCCAGAGTTGCAGAGATGAAAGCTTGTCAATGTGCGTTGTTGTACAGAACATGACATACCTCAATCCCCCTAACATTCCATATGTTGGAATGGGATCTTTAAATCAACATCAAATGATCATCCCAGGACCCATGCTATTATTCAAAATATAAATGTATGGGCCAACCGAACTGCAGTGTGGCAACAGATATGTAAGACTCAACATTTGTCAAGTGTTGGGAACTACAGAGAGTGACATGAATACAGCTATCAGGAATGTGTAGTGAGGGGAGGCAGCAAGTGACATGACTACAACTACCAGAAGCCCCTGTTTCTGTTCCTCTATCCACCAGGCCTTCCTGCACTTGTCCAGGTACACCTGTGTGCCATCTCTCCAATGATGTACCCTCCCTTGGGAGTTTAGCATCAGTCTAGTGTGGGAAGGCAGCAAGTGACATGACTACCACTACCAGAAGCCCTGTATCTGTACCTCATACCACCAGGCCTTCTTGTACGTGTCCAAATACAAACGTGTGCCATCTAAAAAATTATGTTTCCATCCCCTTGGAGTTTAGCATTCGTGTAGTGT
Organism: Pleurodeles waltl; assembly: GCF_031143425.1. Lineage (NCBI taxonomy): Eukaryota > Metazoa > Chordata > Amphibia > Caudata > Salamandridae > Pleurodeles > Pleurodeles waltl. The sequence continues at coordinate 923,102,922 of NC_090447.1, forward strand.
GGGGAGGCAGCAGGTGAGATAACTACAACTACCAGGAAACCATGTTTCTGTTCCTCTAACCACCAGGCCTTCCTGAACTTGTCCAAATACACCAGTGTACCATCTCTCAAATTATGGACCCTCGACTGGAAGTTTATCATTTGTGTGATGTGGGGAGGCAGCAAGTGGCCAAACTACAAATACCAGGAGGCCCTTTTTCTGAACCTCTAATCAACAGGTCTTCCTACAATTGTCCAAATACATCTGCGTGTCATCTCTCAGATGATGTACCCTCCACAGGGAGTTTAGCATTTGTGCACTGTGGGGAGGCAGCAACTGACATGACTACAACTACCACGAGGCCCTGTACCTGTACCTCTAATCACCAGGCCTTGACTGCACTTGTCCACATACACCTGAACGCCATCTCTCAAATCACGTACCCTCCCCTGGGAGTTTAGCATTTGTGTAGTGTAGGGAGGCAGCAAGTGACATGAGTACAAATACCAGGAGACCCCGTTTCTGTACGTCTAACCAGCAGGCCTTCCTGCACTTGTCCAAACACGCCTATGTGCCATCTCTCAATTGGTGTATCCTCCCCTGGGGGTTTGCAATCTACATATCATGCTCAGCTTAGAGACTTGCCTGTCTAGCTAGCTTGCTCTTGTCCTCGTATCCTAAAAAGAAACTATCAAGAACAGGAATGCCACCTTACCAAGTGTGTACAACAAGTATTCCTAAGACAGTAAGCTGCTTCATCAGATTGGTAGTGGTAGTTTAGACTTTGACTCAGCACTGCTCATGTGATGGCTAGAGCTACATATTCCACAAACTGGTGCATTCGCCTTTATATCAGAAAACTAGGCCTTGGAATAGTCAAATACACATGTCTCCTCTCCACTGTGTTGGCTTAACTGTTTCTAAGATGTCATGTTCATTCCCTCATCTAAAGTGCAACTGATCACCACATCTAATGAGCTGCTTGAGTCTAACAGTTTTTGCAAGCTCACACGGCATGTCAACAACCTCCATTCTATGGTGCCAGAGCACCATCAGAAAACCTACCTCTTAAGAGTGTCCAAGGTCTCTACTTACCGTCACACCAAACCTTTGGATGTAGATCACAGACTTCCACCAATACCATTATAATCTCTTTCTCAACAGGTCGAGCTGCCACAGCACCTGGGCATTGTCCACCAACCAGACTCCTAACCCACCTCTGGATGAAGCCCTCAATGATGATGACACTCCTGGTCATGTGGACATGGGTGATGGTCCTGGCCCATCTGGGCAGCCTGGTCAGATGGTAACAGTGAGTCTCACTGTGTCAACAACACTTCCCACCCAAGTTGTTTCAACATCACAGACGACAACATGCCCCCCAAACTGTGTACCTAGCACAGTTGCTACCATCTTGTGCCCCCAAGTCCTGGATCCTGAGGATTCAGGATCCAGTTGGAGAGGGTGCCTGTGCCAAGGGCACAGGCTCATGGGAGTAGGGTCCATTGGATGGGATGCTGTGGGCCACCAGAGAGAGGCCCAGGGGCCACTCATGACCAGGATACTATCGGCCAAGACCTTGGGGTCTATCATGAGTCCCAAAGTGTGATGGGTGAGGTGTTAACCAAACTACAGGAAATCAAGCAGCTGCAGATACATGAACCAACAAATGCAGGCCCATAACTCCAACATGGGGTGCTGACGGGCATTCATACAACCCTGAGCAGGGCTTTTCCCCGAACATCTACCTCTTCCTGTGGGCCAACTACATCAAGCTCAAGTACATCTGTGGTAGGCACAGGAAGGGAGGCCCTGCTAAAGCACCAACCACACTCAGACACCCCTGCCTCTGTAGCAGCTGACCCCCTGTGTCCTTGCAAGTGGAGACATCCATGTAAGAATCCAGGAGCTGTGGATGGCAAGACACCCACCACTGATGGCCAGAAACCTCATCCTTAATATCCTCCTTTGTGTGCCACGCATTTACTCTGTGGACTGATCCTGAACCCCATTCCATTTCTGTTGGGAGTAGTGCTATGGACTTTGGACTTCTGATGGTGTGGCATCTACTCCTAGGATTTAATTTGCCATGACTGACCCCTTCACTTTTAATGTATGTTACTTTTTGCCACAAGTGTGTTTTTCACCCTTACCACTGTAATAAATTCACAAGTCACAAACTCATTGCCTGCTATCTTAAATTTCACATTAACCACTGTAGATATGTAAGAGCATGTAAAGCATACATTGAAAAAACAAGCTACTTGTGGAAGCAGGGATATGTTGCATCTACATAGTGTCCAGCTCAGGATTACAACCATTCCGCACGAATCCATAAATTGAAGTGTCTTGTCAAAGAAGAAAATGTATTTCATTGTTCAGCTCGTAGTCTGTAAATATGTCTGAAACTTAGCAAATCACAAATGATTGAATTGTACAGGGCAAATTATCAAATTTACAGGAATAGACCTCCAGAACATGGAAATAAGGGATATATCAGACATTGGCGGTCATTATGAACATGGTGGTAAAAACCGCCGACCACTGTGGCGGCGGTGAACAGAATCCCGCCAGCATCGGTGAATGGAAACCTGCCATATAATGAACAAAAAACCCAATCCCGCCAAACATCCCCACACCACCACTCCCCGCCAGTACCCTGTTGGCAGTAATCACGGCCCACCCCGCCACCACCAAGCACCCCCACATCCCTCCCTCCAAATAAAGATGCACAAATCACCTCTGCGGACCGTGGAGGTCGGACGACCATTGGCGGCTGGGACCGCCACGGGAGGCAAATGGGCCCAACAGCAACCAATGCACACATTGGCTAGGCTTAGCACCCACACACCTGACACCCGTCCAGAACACCATAAAACACCCCCAGATACACCCCACAATCCCTTGCAAGGAAACCAGGACCAGAGGACGGAGAGCACCAGAGCCAGACAGAGAACGCCAGAAGACAGGACACGCATAGAGACCCACACAGGAGCACCCAAACACTATCCCCAGTCCCGACGCTATCCACCACCCTCACCATGTCCCCCCAAAAAAATCCACGCTTCACCAAAAGGGAGCTAAGGACCTTGGTTGACGAGATCCTAAAAGTGGAGCCACAAATATTCGGCTCTGAGGTGCAGCACACACCCATCGCCTGGAAAATGGAATTGTGGCAGACCATCGTCAACAGGGTGAATGCAGTGGGACACCACCCATGCACCAGGGACGACATCCGCAAGAGATGGAATGACCTGCGGGGGAAGGTCCGGGCCATGGCTTCCAGGCACCACATCGCAGTGCAGAAGACTGGGGGAGGACTGCCACCAACACCACCCGACTACACTGACTGGGAGGAGAAGGTACTCACCATCCTGCACCCAGAGGGAATAATAACCCCCACCACAAAGTAACGCCACCACTGCCACTAGATGCTATGTCCACCTCACAAAGGCACCACTGAAGGCCACTGAAAGGCACACCAGCACTAAATTATACATTACTGCCCAACTCAAACCCTCCTGAATATGTAACAAACACTTCAATGTCCCCCAACAGGCACCACCACCCATGCAACCCTAATGGAGGGGACAAGGAGTGCCACAGCATTCCAGGGAGACAGAGGCACATCACAGAACACTGGTGAAGGATCCCTGGACACTGATGAGCAGGCAGGCCCCTCACACAGCCCTGGATACTCACCATGCAGCAGCCCCACCCAGGAAAACACTGTTACCCCTAACACCCAGTCAAGACCAGCAGGCCAGGGGAGGCGTGCCCACACCAGTGGATCCAGGGCACAAGCAGGGGGACCAAAGCAACAGAGACCACAGTCTCCCACCCCCAACATGCAGGAAGGCTAGGGCCCCAGTACTGGTGGCACGTCCAGACCTGCGCAGGGGACACAGGCACAGTGGGCCAGGGCAAGGTCAAATGCCCCAGTGGGTCAGGGGGTAGGGCACCGGATAGATGCAGCAGGCCAGGACATCATTGCAGAGGTATTGGGGGCATACCAACATACCCACGACAGGTTGGCACAGATTGTAACCACCCTGGAGCAAAGTCAGAGAATGCAGCTGGAACACCACCAACAGGCCATGGAGCAGTGGAAAGAACACAATGCCACAATGGCCACCATTGCTGGTGCACTGCTGCAGTTGGTCAACAAATCCTCAGACACCCACACTGGACAAGAGGCCCCCACAACAGCCCTGGACAAATAGCAACAGTTGTCCCAAGCAGCTGAAACAGCACAGGAAAAACCCTCCCAGGAATCACAAGGGCCGACCATGTCACCCCAAGTAGCTTCACAGCGGGCACCCAAACGTAGTCTCAGGCCAAGATATGTCACTGGAAACCCAGCAAAGAACAAGCCCCCTACCAACAATTGACACTGCTGCTACTGCCAAGCAACCAACCCACCCATTCACAAACTGCACTTAGCTGAGGGCTAAATTATGTACTGAACTACAAATAGAACCCGCCTATGAACTCAAACAGGCCTGCCACCAAGTCGGTTTTGAGGACAACCAACCATAACGACTTCCATCACTGTACATAGCACATTTCACTGTATTCCACCAATAAACAACATATCTCACCTGTAACACTGTCCCCTGTCATCAGTGTTGAACAAAGTGGAGTAATGATGCAACAGGCGGGGATAAACATTATTGTCAAATTGTGCATGCTGCTGGTACATTGGGTTTCTAAATAGTCAAGAAGGGACTGCTTATGTTGTCAGTCTGTACTATGCTGAAGAGGTCCATGACTCGCATATCATGACCAATTCCCCATAGTTGACATGGCACACTTACAGTATCAGTCACTAACCACATATACAGGCTGAAATCCCAGACAGTTATTGGAAGTAGAGTTGTATCAGTTGGTTTCTGGAATTTACATCTTCCACTTCCTCATCCTCACCATCACTCTCCTCACCTCTCTGAGGTAACAGATCAGGACCTATAGCACCCTAGACCTCCAAAAGGGGGTTTGAATGTCTCACTGCCACGTTGTGCAGCATGCAGCAGGCCACCACTATCCTACACACCTTATCAGGCCCATAGGCCAGGGAACCCCCAGAGATATGTAGGCACCGAAATCTAGCCTTCAGGAGACCTACAGTACACTCTAGCACCCTCCTAGTATATCCATGGAGCTCACTGTATTTCCTCTCTGCATCCGTCCTGGGATTCCTCACTGGTGTCAGGAGCCAACGCAAGTTTGGATAGCCAGAATCAGCTAGAGAAATGGTCAATACAGAGTCGTCATTGGAATGTCCTTAGTCTGACAGGCTGTTTTTTAGAAATGTGTCAGTTAGTGACTGGCACACTTACCTATGATCCACCCTCTGTCCTCTTCGAGTTGTTCCATCTTTTGTGGCACACTACTGTTCCTCAAAACAAATGAATCATGGACTGAACCCGGAAACATGGCATTCACATGGGATATGTACTGGTCTGCTGTACATACCTATTGGATGTTCATGGAGTGAAAGTTCTTCCTGTTTCTGTACACCTGTTCACTCACTCTTGGGGGGATGATGGGTATGTGGGTTCCATCGATGGCACCAATAACATGGGGAATGTTTGCAAAGGCATAGAAGTCTGACTTGATTGCAGGGAGCTCAGCACTTTGGGGGAATCGCACATAGGATTGCAGATGTTGTACAAATGCGTTTAGAAATCTTGTAAGTACCTGGCTGAACATTGGCTGTGAGAAACCAGCATCCATGCCCACTGTCACTTGAAATGAGCCTGTGGCCAGGAAATGGAGTCGAGAGAGCACCTGCACCTCAGTTGGAATGGCATGCTGATTACGATTTCCGGGAGTCAGTGCAGGATCCAGTAATGTACATAGGTCCTGAATAGTTGCATGTGTGAGTCTGTAAGTGATAATGATCTGACGCTCCACCATGGTCCCCATGTCCACAAGTGGTCTATACACTGAAGGTGCCCTTCCTCGCCACAAGTATCTGTACCTGTGAGGGGTAAGAACAAGGAGTCATGTGCACACATACACAGTCATATTTGCTAAACACATTCACTGCATTCTTCATATTAGTGTCTGTACAATAACTGCAACCTGACAGATGTACATTGACATCACTAAGAGGGAACGGAGTAAATCATGTGTGAAAATATACTCTATGGCTAGAGACATATGTACTTCATATGGCTAGTAGGCCCAGCATTGCGAATAAGTTAAATTTGAAGATGCGTAGGTGGTGGCAAAATGTCTGCCTACTGTAGTTCTGCCCCTTCGTTGTGTAAGTGACCTAAGACCGCTAGCGGTTGACGTCACAGCGTTCGGCGGTGTTTACCGCTGTTCGCACCCTCATTGGATAACATGGATGCCAATGGGGAATCTTGCCGTATCATGATAGCCGCAGGGGGTGACGGTGCATTCCGCCGCGGAACGTACACGCGTTCGTCATTGTGTGCTCACTTGACTCCCTGATCTTGTGCGGACAAGTACTCCACTCTATGTACTGCTGTGGCCTGCCTCTAGCCATGGATGTTCCACATGGTGCAGGGGAAAGGGCCCTGGCCTTCACCCATGAAGAACTGGAGAAACTGGTGGAAGGGGTCTTGTCCCTGTACGGCAGATTCCACGGCCGGCCAGAGGTGCAGGTGAGTCTGGGTTTGGGGGGCACTGTGTGTGTAATGGATGGAGTTGATTGCTCTGATGTGTGTTCCTGTGAGCCAGGATGGGGCTTGGTGCATGGAAAGCTGCGTGCCACTGTCCTGCATGTCTGGGAGTACTGTCTGCCCCATGTCTAACAATCAGCCAGCTATTGCCATCGTGCAGGTGCCTGACCTCTGTGTTTCTTCTCTGTGTCTCCCTACTAGGTCAGCGCACACCAGAAGAGGGCACATTGGCATGCCATCACCAAGGAGGTATGGACCCTGGGGGTCTACAACCAGCGGAGCACCCACTGTCGGAAGAGGTGGGAGGACCTGCGGTGCTTGGCACGGAAGATCAGTGATGCCCAGCTGGCGAAGTCCTCCCAACGTGGTAGGGGTGTCCGTCGGGCACTGACCCCCTTAATGCAAAGGATCCTGGCGGTGGCGTATCCAGACCTGGATGGGCGCTTGAAGGCTGCACAGCAGTCACAAGGGGGTGAGTACTCACAGACCATACTTCAGCCTGGAAGGATGAGTGGGTGTGTGTGATAGGGATCATGGTGCTTAGAGCAAGGTTTTGACTGGTGTCCAGGTACTGTCTGCTCCCCAAAGGGTGTAGGGGTGTCCCTGTCAGGTTTCACCTACCTCAGCTTCAATGCAATGACAGGATATGGGTGTAGGTCAGTATACTGCTCAGTAGTCAGGGCCATGTCATGGGCCTAGTGCACGGTGCTGCCTGTTGGGTGTGTCTGCTGGGTAGGTGTATGCCTGGCCATTGTGCATCAGCATTCAGCAACTTACAAGTGTCTCTCCTGTTTTGTCTCCCCATCCCTGTTCTCTTTTGTGTGTCTGCTACAGCATCAACATCAGGCGAGAGATCTCAGGCACCAGCTAGTGAGGAGACAGCGGCCCACGGATTATCGGAGGCAGATACAATGGATGCCCAGGGGACCAGAGGGTGGAAGGGCGAGGGGACTTCCACAGAGGAGGCTACTACCACCGGTGATAGTGACTCTGAAACCGTATCAAATGGGAGTCCTCCGGTGCTGGCGGACACTAGTGGACAAATCACGATCGTGAGATCTTCTGCCACAACCCATACCATTGGTGCCCTCCCTTCTGCTCCCCACCGAGTTGGCTGTGCCCGCCCACCCAGAAAGGTGGGTGTCTCCTTCCCCCCAGGCAGCTCCTCCCCTGCCCCAGTCAGCCCTGCTGCCCTCACAGAGGAGGCTACTGACCTCCTGAGAACCATCTCTGTAGGGCAGACAACCATTAACAATGCCATCCAAGTGCTAGCATCAGAGGTGCAGCAGACTAATGCCTATCTGGATGGCATTCATGGTGCCCTGTCTGCCCTACAGAGATCTTTTCAGGCTCTGGCCTCCTCTTGGACGGCAGACAGTTTCCCTGGCCATTCCATCCCCCCTCCAACCTCCTCTACCCCTTCCAGCACCCCACTCCCTTCACCCCTCCAAGGCACACATTCAGACATGCAGTCAAGCACTTCAACACACAAAAAACACACTTCCAAACACAAGCACCACACCTCCCACCCAAGCATTCACACAGCCAACATACACCTGCACAGACAACAACGTCCACTTCCCCCAGTGTGCCCGCCTCTTCCGCCTCCCTGCCTGTCCCCTCTACATGCACACCCTCATGCACTGCACCGTCACTTACTGTTACTGCTCCTCTTCCTACACTCACCACAATAGCAGACAGCCATACATGCACCCCATACACCACACCTTCAATCACCACCTCCACTGTAGTTGACACATGCAGCACACTCACCCGACTTGCAGACACACACCCAACATACATCCACACCTCCCAAAATACTCAAACACAGCAAGACACCCACCCATCAGACATCCACCACACCACAGCATACTGAGCAGTCACTGGCACCCACTACACGCACGCCTACACCCCATGCTTCAACTCCCTCTGCCTCAACTCCCACGCCCTCATCCACGCCCACCCCAATTGCTCCCAAGAAACTTTTCCTCTCCTGTGTAGACCTGTTCAAACCCACTGGCCCACCCCGTCTTGTCCCGAAACGTGCCCACCTCCTTGCCCTTTCAGCTCCTTCCACATCGCAGCCTACCCCGGTCCAGCTTTCCCATTCCCATGCCCCTTCTTCACTTAAGAAGAAGGTCTGCTCTGAGCCTAAGGCATCCAGCTCCGCCCGTGCCAAACAGCCACCAACCCCTTCTAAGGAGAAGCCCACCCCCTCTAACCTCCTCACGCAAGTCAAAGTCCTCATAAATCGCCACCCCCACACCCCCTGCGCCCCTTCCATGAGGTGCCTGGATCCCCTTATTGTGCCTTGTTGAGTGGAGTACCCTTTCCTTGTGGAAATCAGGTGAGGTCAGTTGTGGCCAAGGAAAATTGACTTTTTATGGACTGGCCATTGGCCCTGTTTTCATAATTTCGCTCAGTGAGCTTCATAATAAAGTTTCAGTGTGGCCTGTATTTGGGCTGTACGCAGTTCCGCCCTGGTGTTTGTTTAAATAATTTATGGCTGTGGTGCTATTGTATGTCCTATGGCCAAGTTGCAGTGGCCTTCGGTCGGGTACGTCCCTCTTGGTGTGGGGTGTCTGACTATTGCTGCTGGGTAGGGTTGCGGGGGCTTTGCGGGGTGGGTGGAGTGGGTGGGTATGTAACTTTGCCCTTTCCTCCCTTGTTTTGTAGGTTGCGGTAATTACCGTTGTCGTCTTCGTCGGCGGTTTCGGTCGTGTAGATATATGGCAAGGAGCAAGGCTGGCATGATCTGCAGCTCACTGTCCATGGCTGCCACTGCCACTGCACGTTTTTGTTGAGCTCCGGTGAGTTATTTGTTTAATTTCCGCCTGGCTTTGTGTGGCGGTGGTTCCCGCCCCGGAACTGGCGGCGGAATGGTGGTTCATAGTTTCGTTTGGTTCATTATTTGGCGGTCCGGACCGCTCCTCTGTTGGCGGTTTCTGCCGCCACTGCCGGCTGTGCGGACTGACCGCCATGTTCATAATGTGGGCCATTATCCTGTAGAATAGGCAAACATGAAATTGGTTGATGTCATCTTATACCTCACAAAAGGAATCCAACATCATATAATGCAAGACTCAGACAGATGGCAGTACAACAGTTTCTGATCACAGGGTAATTACAATCCAGTTCTTATGCATCAGGTGTTATGACACAAACAAATGTCAGTGATGTGCCACAACCACTTTAGCCTACAATGATGAAACACATCAACATCTACAAACAGTTCATGCAAAAAGAGTGCTTATCTAATGTGAAGGGAAACTAACATAAATGTGGCCTATGATTACATATTCTCTGACCACATGATGCTTCAGGGCCACCACACAACAAGGAACAATTTGAATGGAGTTTCACAAACCAGGTCTTGTACACACAAAGTCTGTGACCTACATTCCTAGGAACAATCCATGTCCACTTTGTATGTCCAAACAGCATCATATACCTACCAATGTCACAACTCAGAAATGTCCTAATGAAGATGTCATGGTGAAGGTACCTTAACAAATGCAAAAACAAGCAGTATAGTTGTGAAACCATAAATATGACACAATTCACATAGCAAATGTCTGGAGAACACAGTCCATTTTATCAATCACATACAAACAAAGCAACACCTCCTAATTGTTATTGTGTCAAAAGCTTCCTCATCAGACACACTTTGCCAGTTTTTGCCAGCGCTTCAACTTCAGAACTGTTCCAACAAAAATACTCCTCACATCATCACAAGAGTACATTGTACAATTAAAGTCATGACATCTCATGGTATATGTACACTCATGAGAAGAAGCTGTTGAAGAGATCTTGTCGCAAGTCAGCTCCTCCCTCTTCATCACTGTCCTCTTCTTTTGGCAGTTCTGGCTTCTCACCCGGTAGCACTGCCGGCTCCCACTTCCCTATGATGTAAGAGATGTTCTTTTGCACAGTGATGTCATAGAGCAGTAGTTCCCAACCTGTGGTCTGCGGACCCCCAGGAGTCTGTGACACATTCCCATGGGGTCCTCAGGCCTGGATTGGGAGAAAGGCACTTTTCCATCTGGGGCCTCTGACAAACACATGCGTGCATGTTTTCTAATTTATTACTTCCTTTGTTGAGCAGTTTTAAACACACTGCAAAGCTCCTTGTACTATAAAAATAAAAACGTCAAGCTAACTTAAGTGATTAATGTATCTCTTGTAGAGAGATGGGAGTTTTGTGCAGTGGCAAATGTAGCGCAGATGGTTAATATGCCTGCTGCAAAGAACGTGTATCATGCCAAGAACAGTATTTTATGTGCATGGCACAATGGGTTACTGCTTTTGTCACAGAGATTCTTTTGTTAGTGTGCAGTTCATAATGGAAATCTAGCACAGTGAGCTGTGAACTGCCTTTAAAGATCTGCATGCAAACCGCATGGCACAAATTAGAAAGTTTTTTTTTTTCATAGTCTTTCATTTTCCTTATGCTGCTAAAAAAGGTTTGCTTGTGTAGAAATACATTCTTATTGCTAACCTCTTTGTTAATCACTGTGCTGTGTTCTGAATCCTAAGTTTGTGTTTCTCCGGGCCAAGCACTCTTAGAAAATGCCTACCAGTGTGGATGACATGTGAATCCTACACCTTGTAGTCCCCTGTGAAGTGCCCTGCCACCCTACCTTAGTATGAGAGGTGCTATAAAAAAAATGAAGTGTGACAGAGGCTAGGGAGAGATGAGAGGCCCTTATGGTTTACTTCCTTTCCCCATCACTTATTTATGTGAAAAAGCTTTCTCAGATCTTGCATACCTAAAAAGCAAAAACAGAAATCACTGTGAAATGTAGAATCGGACTTGAGGATTCACTTTTGCTAAATAAAACCAAACATTGAAAAGGTAGTTACCGAGATGCAGGGCCAACCTTCCCAATAAAATGTTTAAATTTTTGCATACTTTTTCAATATAAAATAATTTCATCTTTAGTAATTTGAGTATTTGTTTGGTGTGTACTTGTTATATGTTTTGCGAATTACTGTTTAAATGTTTGAAAACTAAATCGTACAAATTGCTGGGGTCCCCGGCTTCCATTAATGATTAATTGGGGGTCCTCAGGAGTCAAAAGGTTGGGAACCACTGTTATAGAGCATTCAGCATGCCACAGTGACTTGACACACATTCCTGGGTGAGTAGAATAGGCCTCCCGCAGTCTTGTCTAGACAGTGAAATATGGCCTTCAGGAGCCCAAAACCCCGTTCAACTGACTGCCACGTGCTTCCATGAGCCTCATCCAGGCAGATGTCGCCTGGTGTAATTGGATTCATCAGCAGTGTTAACAACCAAGGAGAGTTGGGATATGCCGAATATCCTGTTTTGTAATAAGAAATAAGTGCCACAATGAGTCACACACTTCCTAATTCTAGCACCTGACATTGCACACATTAGACCACAACAGATGTCACTTACCAACAAGCCAGGCCCTCTCCGGTTGCAGTTGTGACATCAGCTGAGGAATGATGCCGTTCTCAAAAATCAAAAAGGATAAGTAGAAGCAGTGTCAGGTTACCACTCAGCTTCTAAACCAGTAATCTTTAAATATCAACATGAGTGAAACCACTTCTTACAACGTCTGCCGTGGAGTCCCTTTTCCTTTAAAGACTCTCACCAGCTATTTTCTACCAATGGTATGTCTTTTTCTCTGGTGTACTTGTAGCTGATAGCATCATCATTGTGTTTTCTTTTTTCTCTAACCAAGGGGACAGTGTCCACTCAGATGCTGGGAAACGATTAGGGATCCATGAAACTAGAATTAAAAAGTGTGGTTAGGGTGAAAGGTGATCTAAAAACAATACCTCAGTAACCCAGCTAAAGTCCCACTTTATTGTAACTGGGATAGAGAACAGATAAAAACAAAATAAGGTGTGATGTGACGGGAATGAATTCTGTAGCTAGTGAGGGTCTTCTAGGGAAGAAGGGACTCCATGGTGGACATTGAAAGAAGCTGTTTCACTCACGTTGATATTTAAAGTATGGTCCTCTTCTGCATTGCAAAGGAATCATGGGCTGAACCTGGGAACCGGGTGCAGGCATTTGAAATGTACATATTTGACAAGCAGACAGACAACTTGCATGTTGATTGAATGGACTTTTTGTCTGTTACAATAGAATTGTTCATTGGTATGCTGTGGCAAAAATGCAATATCGATGCCATCAAAGGCCCCCACAACTAGTGGGAGGTGACCAAATCAATAGAAGTCAATCCCCACATTGGCTTAATCCTCCAATCATGAAACCTGATATAGCTGTCAATGTGTTTCATCATTGCTGACAGCATGTCTCTTAAAACACCACTGAACATGGGTTGTGACATACCACCAGCTATGGCTACTGTGTATTGACATGACCCTGTGGCCAGGAAGTGTAACACTGCCATGAGTCTCACAAAGGGTGGTATACTTGTTGGATTAGTATTTTGAGGCATGAGCTCTGGCTCCAACTGATGACATGCATCTTAGATTGTTTTCCTATTTAGACTGCACTGCTCTATTATATCACGTTCTTCCATGGCCTGGAGGTCTGGAATTGAACAGTAGACTGGAGTTTTTTGCATTCTCCCTCTCCCTGGGTACCTATGTGTGGAATTAAATGAGCTGAAACATTCACCACTTTGTCCAGCCCAACGTATCTAATGGTTAACACCAAAGTCATGTGACAAAACATTACTGACTAGTAATATATTACACCTATTACACATCAAAACTGCCTACTACTCAAGGTCCAGCTATGAACCGCATGGTTTTCTAGATTCTAGATAATATATATGTGCATATAATATACCTATTTGCCCTACTTGTGCCTCTTGATATTGTGAAGTATATTTCATCTGCCAAAAGTACAGCCACCTGAAGGGTTACAGCGCACCGCAGTTCCACGGCATGTATGACCAGCAATGCACTACACTGATGACTGGGTAGAAGACTCTACACATCAAGGGAGCTTTACATCTGTTGAGATGTTACTTCACATTAACAGTTGTTGTGGCACATTTAAATTCCCCGAAACTGTAGTTTCAACTACCAAAATTGTGGATGCCTGACCTCGTTCTTTGTAGTTTAGGAACCTCCTGCCACCGTCAGAAGTTGATCCTGTGGTGGGCAGTTTCAGCCTCCATGGACTCAGCCATAGGCTAATGTTGTTGACTGTGATGATCACAGCACAATGGCTGTGCCAATCAATGGTGAAGACCGTGTACGTGGTGTACATGTACGCCGTGGTTTGGGAAATAACTCACTTCCCTCCTGACACTGCTGCCATCAACACCTTCCCAACTTCAGCTGCTATGTGACACCTCTGGGAGCAATCATGCCAGGCCAAACAGGTGAAAGGGCCCCTGCCTTATCTCCAGAGAAGCTGGAGAAACATGTTGAAGAAGTCCTTCCCCTGTATGGTCATCTCTATAGCTCACCAGAGGAACATGTAACTATCTCACATACATACATGACTATCCTTTCCTTCCTCACATGCTAAAATGTACCTCTGGGTCCCAGTGAGTCATTGGGTGCCTGGAGCTCTGTGCTCAGAGTATTTCAAATGACCATTGTGTTTTGTGACATGAGGAAAGCCCTAGATCTGCCTTCTGTTGCTTTGAAATATCTATGCAAGTAAAGTTTACAGTCAAACAATGATTTGTCTGATGTTCCGATGATGGCAAATAGCACAGTACATGTATTTCCATTTCAGCATGAGCTGTGTATGTATACTGTTTGGGTCAGTTGAGGATGTTTTTAGCAGGGTGTACATTCCACAAATCACTCAGCCCAAGGCAGGCCTCGGCAAACTGTGGTATGAGACCCATGGAAAATTCACTGAGCCCTTCAGAGTGCCACACAACCCATGTACTCACATATAGGATGGCCACAGGATGCACTGTCATGCATGGAAGTGATGGTAATGTGCTGTTCATGTAGGTTCTGTATACTCAGCCTGTAGAGAGCAAGGCTGGTCAAAGCCTTTTCACAGTATGGACATAGCCCAGGGTGGACAGTAACTATGGATATGCAACTGGGGCACTTGGCCCACTCCCTGTAGACTTTCTGACCCTTAGATGTGTTCAAAATGAGTCTTCTGAAGCAAGATTTGGCCTGCATGTTTTTACATTGAACACATTAGGAATGGGGCCTGAGCTAACCTCCTAACCTGGTACGTATTCCCATTGACCCTTGCTGTCAATGTGTGTCATTGCCTAATGACAGGCTTCTTACTCCCACTGGTCAGTTGTCACCATTCCAGAAGTCGTGTTTGTACAGTATAGGCAGATTGCACAAATGAAAAAACCCACAGTACAGATAGTTGGTTAATACAGGGGGGCTCATAACATGTGAATCACTAGCTCTGTCAGACCAAAAACACTTTGGTATGTTGTATGTCGTGTGTGACACATATGGTAAGAGATGGTTCCTGTGATACCAGTACATACCACAAAAGCCACTCAGAATTGGGATGAGATTCCATTATGTAGACCACAATTCCACACATCCATAGAGAAGAAGCTTTCAGAGACACCCATGCCAGCCCTTTCATTGTCACCTAAGTCTTATGGTGTAGTTTGTAACATGGTAGTTGTGTGTATGGACTGTATGCAGTGAGTCAATGCGCCTGGGTGTAAAAGTGTCTGTACAGTCATGCACAAGTAGTTTACCCTTCTGAAGACCACACTGGTGGGTTGGGTTTCCTAGTGGTTCACATCACAGTACATGTTGCTTGGCCATGGGATACAATATGCTAGTGGGCTCCCTTAGTCAGTGTAGACCATGATCAGGTTTGTTGATGGTCAGCAGATGACTCCAAAAGTGTGCATTTATGTCCATGTACTTATCACCACGTGTGCTTTTCATATGTTGCGTGTTAACAATTATGAAATGCTTATACTACTTGGTTCAAAATTGTGTATTACATAACCAGTTACCCTAAAAAAGTGCAACTGAGATGTATTCAGTTGTCTATTACATCCATACAGGTCAACACCCATTAAAAAAGCAAAGGATTTGGAGAGCCATCGCCCAAAAGGTGCAGACTATGGAGGTCTATCACTGGTGGTGCGTCCACTGTTTAAAATGGTGAGATGATGTAAGTCACTGGGTCCGGAAGATTGTGGAGGTTCAGCTGGGGCTGTGCTCCAAACATGAGTGGGACACATGCTGGACACTGACTCCCTGATGGCCTGCATACTGACAGTGGCCTACTCTGAGCCTGATGGGCATTTAGTTAAGAGGATCACAGCAGCTACAAGGAGGTGAGGCTTGGGCAGATTCATACCCATTACATTGTCAGATTGATATGTTAGAGGCAGCCATCTCCCCATGAATATTGGGGATGGCCAATGTGTATTACACAAGATGAGTTATTGTTTGGATAGGTATGGTAGTTGATGCATGGAGATATGCCTTGACTCTTGTCCTGGTGATCAGGGAAACCACAGAGTACAATCCACTACCAATATACTTTCTTGACCAGATACATGGCTGAGTGCAGTGGTCAATCATCTCATGTTGTTTCATGTTGTGGGTGTCATTTGTACCCAATAGTCCACTTGTCTTCAATGTGTCAGCCCCAAAATCAAACAACCTGAGGTAATAGCTCACTGTATTCAGCCATATTTCTGGTCAAGAGAGTATATTGGCATTTGTACTCAACAGGCCACTTGTGTCAAGAGTGTTGGTGCCTCACTACTGTCTGTCATTTGGTGGTGGACATCATGCATGTGACATAGCAGGCATTGTCTTTTGTGTGCAGTCCCCTGGTAAGTAGGTAATGCAAAGTTAAATGATTTGTGTAACATCACAGTTGACATTAATATTTGTGCCTACATGTTAGCATGTGTACCTTGCACCTTTGTAGTATCATTTCCACTACAGTTCATACATAATCTACCTGTCTTCATGGGATGACGTCTGATTCCATCACATATGTGTGCATGTCAAAATCGCTTGTTTGATATGATGGGTCTATAGTTCATGTGATATCACATACAGGAGTGTGTCAACATTGTTTGTTGGTTCACCCATACCCTAACACATTACTCCATCATTTATCATGAAGAATTGCAGAAGCAATAAAGGACATGTCAGTTAGACCTACAGTACTCACTTGCTCACAATGTGCATTTCTATGCCATTGATGTTAAATAATTTGGCTAAGCACTCTGTACGTGTCAATTTTTATTGATTCACTACCTGACAATTGACATGCATGAGGGAGTGGCATGCAGAAATGATGGAATCATATGTGAGTGTGTGCACTCAGTAATCCAGGGGAATCTGTGTTTGCATGACATAAAGGTACAGAGAAGTGCCTTACAACTGGGAAACATGTTAACGGGCATATTTCGATTTTGGAGATTCCCTGAGACACGACAACATTCAATGGACTATTCCCTTTTAGTAATGCAATATTAGAAGGGTGTTCTCAGCAGTACCAATCAAAACAGGGAACTCCCCAGGCATAAGTGATTTGTTGTACTGTGGATATTTGTCGACAAATCTCTCAGACATTTTGACCAGATTGTCTCCAGTGTACTTTTCTCTGCAAGATGTGTTATCTAGCAAAGCAGCATTAGTACAACTTCTATTACGCTATTTTGACAATATATATATTGTGAGATTACCATTGGTGAGTTTTTACAGTGTGACATGGGTGTTTCCATGCCACCCTCCTTGGGCTACTGTACTCCTTACTGCAACATGGCTGGATTATTTACCTATCATTTCATCCTGATGTGGTATTGTGTATATGAACATTTGCTGATTGCAGGGCCTTGTGTGGAATCTGTGAGAATGTCCTTGGCATCATCATTATATTTGATGCCAACAGGTTGTTGAGGGGTGTTACAAGAGCCAAACGATTCAAGGTGACAAGGTCTCCTACCATGGGTATTGTAATTGGACAGCTTCATTCATGCAATTGAAGTTGTCTGTGATTCTGATTTTCTTGTGTGTGAATATTTACAGTTCATGTAGCCTGCATGCATGTGGTGTTGCTAATGTTGGAGGCACTTTGGAGGACCTTGTGGCTGTGGGCTACTGTACATTATAAAAATGTTTTGTAATCAAAGCTGTTGTTTAAGTGTGTTACGGCACATAGACTGAGCATATATGTCTTTGTCATTTCAGCATCATCACAGGCAAGCGGAGAAGACAGTGCTGGAATCAGTAGGGAAGTACCTGGCCACAGTACCTCTGGTCATGAGACATCCGACACAGAGGGACCCAGTGACCCAGAGGGTGAGGGAAGTGCCATGGAAGGGACTGGATCAATATAATCTTCTTCAGAGTCGAACTCCAGTGGACACTCCCTAGTGGTGGCAGAACACTCAGGACCAGCGCCTGCACCATCCTTGTCTGCCACCCCCTATTCCATCTCCACCCTCCCTCTTGCTCTCCTCCCAGTTGTCCTGGCCTGCTCCCCCAAGAGGGTGGTTGTCTCCTTTGCACCAGGCACCTCACTCCCTTCCCCTTTTGCCCCTGCTGCCCTGAATAAGGAGACTATTGACCTCCTGAGGAGCATCTCTGTGGGTCAGACAGCCATTCTGAATGCCATCCAGGTTCAGGCCACCCAGTTCCAACAGATAGTTGCATGCTTGGAAGGCATACATAGTACTATGTCTGGCCTACAGAGATCTTTCCAGGCTCTGGCCTCTTACCTCATGGCAGCCTTCCACCTACAACAATCTTCCTCCAAACTCTTCCTCTTCCCCATCCAATTTACCCATTCCCATTCCTGTCCAAAACACACTCACACATATGCATGCACACACCTCAACAGCACAAGCAGCACACATAAACACAAACACCACAAGACACACAGGCATGCAAGCACTCAACAGTCACTCACCCCACTAACAACCACCACTATATACACCATACCCCAGATACCCACAATACCCACAGACACAACCACCACATCAACCATACCCCCAGCCAACACCCCAACACCTATAGACACATCCATTACATCCACCATACCTCAGACACCACCCCAACACCCATAGATACAGCTACCACATCCACCATACCCCCAGACACCACCCCAACACCCACAGATACAGATACCACATCCACCATACCTCCAGACACCACTCCATCTACAAAGACACATCCACCACTCCCACCATTCCTATCACATCCACATCACAGCCCCCCAGGAGAGGCAAATGTCCACATTCACACACAACAGACACCAAGTAAAACACAAACATACTTTAGACACACACACACCAGCAACAACAACAACCATAGCCACATAGTTGCAAATTCATGGCAAACTTTAAAAAAAATGTTTTTGGACCCTGGTGGGGTCCCTCTGGGACCCCAGCACCAGAGCTAAGGGGTCGGGTGCACCTACCCTTGCCCCTTTTCTTTTTTTTCACTGTTTTTCTGTGACTCGACTGAAGCTGAGTCCTAAGATGGCTGCCAACACTTCCTGTTTTTAAGTGCTGGCAGCCAATTAGAGCTCTGCTGCTCTCTGCACGAGCTCTTATTATTTGCAAAGTCATTGGGGAAGATTTGCAGCCCTAGATATATAAATTTATTGTCCCATTAATATCCCAAAACAACAAACAGATTTTCACCTAATAAGAAAAAGTGTGACCTGTGGAAGCAAAAGCTAGTTTTCTGCCAAATTTGGTGTGATTCCTTCCAGCTGTTCGAGCTGTAGTCGTGTACAAATCTCCTGTATTAATTAGCATAAAAAATACACATATTTTGACCCCTCCGTTTTTTTGACGGACCACCCCCAAAACTTCCTGAAAGCATATATAAATATATATATATATATATATATATATATATATATATATATATATATATATATACCAAAGTGCAATCCAGATTGCGGAAGCTGTATCGCAGTGGGTTCGGGAAACTCCAACACCATAAATACAATTCCCTACATACAAGGAAAAACAGGGTCACCTTTGTGATGCTGTAAATTCATTTATTCAAAAAAAAGTTTCCCCTCCAACGCGTTTCGGCCATAGCCTTGTTCACGGATGGAGTGGGAATACAAACACCCATTTATATAATATTGAAACACAAACATAGGACATTACTGTTTAGGTGCACAATAAACTTCACAAACAGTGGCAGCCATCTTAGAACTGTGATCATATTGTGTACAGATCTATTCATCGTTCACTATTCCTCAACATACACAGGTTTAATAATTATTGTGATCTGGACCAAATGCCTACCTTCAAATCATGATTGGCAATAAAGGATTTAAGTAACAACTATCAGCTAAAGTTAGAATTCATAATATTTATGTCTGAAGTTACTGACCACATCATATTCATACTTCTAAAGCATCATTGTTTATCCAATTATCCACATTTTAATTGTACCACAATCAAACCCCAGTGGGCAAAAATGAATGTCATATGTGCATGTGATTGAGCTGAGAGCATACTATGCTATATTTCTGCAAATAAGTAATCAATGTCTGTAATAAATATAAGTTGTAGTTCTGCCTAAATCATACCCAAGTGAACAAAACCTTTTTAATTAACACATGTGCATTGGGTAGTCAAATAAAATCAGTACCACAAGTAGCAGTCCAAATACATTTTAAAAAATTGTTCAAATCATAAGCTCAGCACAGACATTGAAGAACTGATCAATTTTAACCCACATTGAGACCCAAATCATATATCGAAAATTATCAAACTGTTTGACCGTGTTATCCAGACTATGGCCCTCATTATGACATTGGCAGTGTACTGACCACCACTGTTAAAGTGGCGGTAATACTGGCAACAGCCTGGTGGTGATTACTGCCAAATTATGACCATGGCGGTGAGACCTCTCATAGGCAGCCAATCTTCCACACCAACCGCCAGGGCGCTGACACAACCGACTACGGCGGTAGCCACTTACAGCCAGGCAGAAGTCAAGGTACCGCCCACCATATTATAACATAGTAAACCATCAGAATTTCCGGGGCAGTAGCAAAGCCATCAAAAGCCTGGAGGAAACACATCACAGAAAACAAAAGACTCACCATCAGGGACACAGAGGACTCCGCGGCAGCCATGGAACCGGAACTCCAAGCCTGCCCGATGATCTACCCCGCCATGGCGGTCCTGGAGCAGTAACACCGATGAAGACAATGACGGTGAGTACAGCCGCCTAGCACACAATGGCGGGAGGGAGGAAAAGGAGAGTGACACACACATGCACAACACACACACTATACACACACACCACACACACATAGCCAGCTGCAGAGTAAATCGACTATAACAGGACCCATGTGCAAATAATGAAAGGACAAAAATCTAAAGTGCGAACACTGTAATATGCTGCCAACAGCCACCATAATGAATCATGCAATCAAAATACAGATGTCAATGTACAGATGGGGCCAATAGTCAGTCCACAGTACCAAAGGGCAAAAAGGCCACGGGCATAGTCCAAGCCCCAACTTGACTCCTGACATCATCCGGACTCTACTGTTCAGGGACATCATGTTGGAAATGGGCAGACACCTTAGGGGGAAGGAGGTTGGGTGGGCACCTCAGATAGAATGGGTATCATGCCCACTTGTTCTGAAGGGGGCTCTTTCCCCAATAGTCTCTGGAGGGAAGTTAAAGGCCACAGTCTCTGGAGTGGGTATCATGCCCACTGGTTCTGGAGGGGGCTCCTTGCCCAATAGTGTCTGGGGGGGAGTTAAAGACCAAATTCCCTGGATGCTGGGCTTCATGCCCTCAGGTGGTGGGGTGGTGGAAGGGGCTCCTTGCACTCAGGTGGTGGAGGGGGCTTTTTGCCCTGAGGTGGTGGAACAGGATCCTTGCTTTCAGGTAATTGGGTTCTTTCTTCTGATGGGTTCCATTGGCCTTTGTCATGTGACTTGTGCCCTTGCCTCCGGGTCTAGGTGGTACCTCCACTGACCCAGTCCTCTGTCCCTTAGGTTTTGCCACCCTAGACCCTCACATGGGTACACCCATCTCATGAGGCCTACTCCAGGTCACCACCCACTCTGCACAACCTGGCCATCAGATGACATGTGCCCTATCTGCAGGAGGAAGAGGATTAAAATGCTCCTGTGGCAGCGGTACACCCTGAGGACTGTGAGGATGAGAAGAAAGAGAATGAGGATGTGGATAACAGGACATTAGTTACACAGCAGTACTTCCAACGATACACAGAAGTACTGACCATTACTCTGATAAATTATTTTTCTGTGTGGCTGTAGCATCCTTGGTATCCCAACTGACTGTCACCTATGCCTTCCCATTTTCCATATGGTGGTGGGGTTACAACTGTGTACTGATGTGATGACTACAAGCTGCTACAGGCCATTTTTTGGAAGGAATCACAAAGTTCAGGACAATTGCACAAGATGATACAGTTCAAAACATTGCACATTTCTGTCAGATAAAGCACTATTACTCAAGTTATGTTCTAGTGTGTTTATTGAAGTGAAACATTACGAAGGAATAGCGCAATGGAATGGGGTGATGGTAGAGGAAAAGTCCAGGATATTGGTCCAGTCTGTTTGTAGCACAGGTCCAGTGTCCAAGGGACTATAGGAAGGGGAGCAATGGCAGTTCAAAGTGGACAAGGTGACAGAATGAAACACAAGGGGGACATTTAGGAGAGTCTAATTTCCTGGTGGTGGTCTTGGTCTTGGCAAGTGTCTGTGGTGTCTATCTGGGTCGCAGGGATCATTTGCAGGGTGGTTCACCTTCTGCAGGGGGAGGGGTGCTGGTGCCTGTGGGTCCTGTGGCAGGGCCTCCTGTCCACTAGCTGCAGCAGATGAGGCGGGCTTTTCAGTTGACTGGCTAGTGGAAGGGGCTCGCTGATGTGCTGTGTAGTCCATCATGATATTGGCCATTTCACCCAGCACCCCTGCTTTGGACACCATGGTGGTGTTGGGGTACTGCAATTCTTTCCTGATCTCTTGGTGGTGTTTCTCCTGCAGACGCTTGTACTCCTGCATGATGTCTATCACCTGACCCATCTTGTCCTGGGATTGTTAAGCCCCCGGGATATTAGTGAGTGCCTCCTGGACAGTCCGTTCCCTTGTCCTGTTCCTCCCCCTGTCGCACAGCTGTCCTCCCTGTGTCCCTGGGCTCCTGTGCCTGTGTCCTCTGAATGGTGTGCCCACTGCCACTGACCCCCAGGACTGTGATTGTCTTGCCTGTAAGGTGTGGACTCGGGTCCCTGTACACTCTGCTGAGTGAATCTAAAATCACTCATATTGCCATTTTTTCAAAGTTAATTTATCAGCTTACCATTTCCCCATTTCTCCAATACTAGGAACGGGAAAGAATGTGTCCATAATTGAAGCCAGCATTGCTTAATCAAATTTAAATACCAAGATACAATCTGGATTGCGTAAGCTGTAATGTAGTGGTCCTGGCCAGGTTCCGGAAACTCCAGCAACATAAATACAACTCCTTACATACAAGGAAACAACAGGACACCTTTGTGATGCTGCAAATTCATTTATTCAGAAAAAAGTTTCCCCTCCAAAATGTTTTGGCCATAGCCTTGCTCATGGATGGAATGGGAATGCAAACACCCATTTAAATAGTATGAAAACTGTAAGAAATTGAGAGTGGGAAATAATAAAAATGAACATCATATCAAAGGACACTATAACTGTAACACGCATTACTGTGCATATTGTTTGGTATGCCCATGTAAAAAGATCTACAAGGGTAGTACTATTCACTGTGCCAAGAAAAGAGTTTTGGAACATAAGAGAGCTATTAAACATCATGATCAAAGTTTCCCTGTAGTGTGACACTTTCACAAATATCACTTTGGAAATGAAAATTTACTTCGATTTGTAGTGATTGACCAGATTGAGGTAAACAATCAGGGAGGGGACAGAGAACATAGAACATAGATTAAGAATTTTGGAGTCCAAATATATAATGAATTTCGACACACTTCGCTAGAAATTTACATGATATGTGGGCTGCATGAAATCAGAGTAATTTGACACGAAATGTTAGGAAAGCTACACACATATATCTGGGAGCACTTCCTCTGAATTCTCTTTGGCTAATAGATTACAGATACAGGAGTGGGATTTATATTTTTAGGTGTTGTACCATAAAGACTGGATAATTGGTTAATGAATTTATTAGTGAATTTATTTTTGATTAGGATATCTCATGGGCTTCTGGGGCAGCATATAAAGCAAATATAATACTTTAGGCATAGGGGCGAACTATTACAGGGGGAAGCAACATTGATTGGTATATTTATTTTGGTATTCGTTTTGATTTTATATAATTTCCATAGTATTTTGTTTATGTTTATTCAGGAGGTTATAAAGGTCAAGGGGGGGAGAGACTTTTTTTAATGACTTTGGCTATTGACAAAGACCGTAATGGTCGAAACGCGTTGCCAGGCTTAACAAGCCGGATTGAGGAATGTCTTTGAAGATTTAAATAAACTTCGTCATTATTCAGCAATTGCAGTGAGTGCCTTTTTTGCTATTATTCAATTCCTGACATTTATATATGGGTCCTGCGCCCATAATGGTGCACCAGCTTCGGTAGGCCAGCGATGGAAGAACAGCAGGAGCAGTTTGAAAATATATATATATATATATATATATTTATATGTATATATATTATAAATGTGTGTTTATCATTTATATAATTTTATATTCTGTATATAGAATTTCTTAAATCTTCTAGAAAAACCTTCACACAGCATCTATACCGCTCACACCAATCTTGTTTGCTCCAGCTGCCATTTACTAAATTGTATTTCAAAGACTCATGCTTCATCATCACACTCACATTAGATGCGTTAATTGATATAATATTAATGGTACGTAACCTAATAAGACTTTGACATAGTTACATAACTCTTTAAAAACACGGAACGCTAAAATATTTTCTTCTAATGTGATCTAATAACATGTATCCATGAAAGGTTCTAAAAGGCAATGTGCTTTTAGCTTATTGTAGACAATTGCAATGTACCCCGCTGCTTCCTCGGAATTACAACACTGACATTAGCTTTCTTTTAGCACAGCAGCATCAACATTGGTCTCCTTCGTGGTTTTTCTTTCATTTACATGAACATTAAAGAGAATAATTTAACTCCGAAGGTAGCTGGGTGTCCTTGCTTTTAAAACATTATTTTGCTGTACTTATAAGCTAGGTTGCAGCACAGAAGAAATGCAATTGAGTGTGTGTGTTGCAGAGATTCCACTTGAGTGCGTTTTGCCATTAAAGTGCCATGTCTATAGAAAGATGGGTTTCCTTAATAAAGTATTTATGCATAAGTGGCTTAAAACCGCTGAAGGAAAGAAGCACAAAACCGGATTGATTCGAAATGCATTATCATGAAGCCTGCGTATAAAACCACGTCTAAGCTAACCATAAGGGAAGAGTCGTGTTTAAGGCTACCTCTGAGAAAAATGATGTATACAAGATGAAACAGTAGCAAATAAGGTATCCTTCTGCTTTTGTTTCTACAGTCGGCCCAATAACTAATGTTTGAGCATCTCTTTCTACCAGGGGATATTAACTCCTTGCCTTTGATGGACGTCTGCAGCATTAATAATGTCATTTATCACTGCTGTGCATAGACATTCTCAATTCATGTGTTGTGAGGTATCACCAAGGAAGAAACGTGAAGGCTATTTGTTAGCGCTTTAACTCAATTGGCCATCGATTTGTACTCATAATCAGTAAACATACTCTATTTGACCGGACTAGATTTGTGTAACTGGACTACAGGATCAAATGTTAGGACATAACATGGTGACACAAAAGTCAAGTTTTTTCTTCGCAAGATTTTTGGAGTGCAAGATTGATTGACATCTGCAGTGCTGGATGCGCAAACAGTAAGCAATTGTGCAGCATCACATTTACTATACATTGCAGGTCAGCGAAGATATCAGTCATGATTGCTAAAGTGCCTTGCTTGCATGACATTAAACACGATTTAGCATTCTCCCGTGGTACAAAGTTTAGCGAGTGGTTCGTGGGTACGTTTTGTACACAAGGCAATTACCTTTTGCAATGTGCTTGCTTCTCTATTCATCTGGTGCTAATATTCCATGTAGAGACAGATCATGCTACTATGTATGAGAGCATTGCCTGGAATACTTGGGGAGTCTTTTTCTTTTCGTTACCCAATGTGCTCACCTTGCATAAATCACCAGGAGATTCGGGATTTGTGAGTCAATGCTGGGCGCATGTCAACTTTTGGTGGAAAAAAAACCTCTCTTTTAAAGTTTATTGATGCTTCTGTTTGTGCTGATTTGCTTTATATAGAACCCCTTTCTAAGACATGAATAGCTGTGCTAATAGTTAGTAAATTTGGACCCACGAAAGACTTGTAATTAAATGTGCAGTCATACGAAACCTATCCGGTTTCTACACATAAAGTGATGAATGATGAGGGTATCTGGGACATATGAAGATCATCTTCAAGATTAGTTGTGATTTTCCTTCCTATTGTATCATAAAACTCCAGTCCAACCACTATATAATAATATTTTACTATTACAGTTTTGGCAAATCGCATATATGGCTACATAATCAACGGTTTAATTTCTTATTCTGTTATTTCTCTTGTGTATAGATTGTATAACGTGCTTGCACTATTTTAGTCAGTGCAAGATCTATATGACGCTTTCTTAAGCCCTTCGCTGCCAGGCCTTTTCCCCCTCCTGTGCGGAGCCTTTTTTTGGCTCTATGGGGCAGTTCGCGCTTAGGCCCTCATAACTTTTTGTTCACATAAGCTACCCACGCCAAATTTGCGTCCTTTTTTCCAACATCATAGGGATTCTAGAGCTACCCAGACTTTGTGGGTTCCCCAGAAGGAGGCCAAGAAATTAACCAAAAGACAGTGAAAATTTCGTTTTTTTTAAAAAAATGGGAAAAAGGGGCTGCAGAAGAAGGCTTGTGGTTTTTTCCCTGAAAATGGCATCAACAAAGGGTTTGCAGTGCTAAAATCACCAGCTTCCCAGCTTTCAGGAACAGGCAGACTTGAATCAGAAAACCCAATTTTTCAAAACAATTTTGGCATTTTACTGGGACATACCCCATTTTTACGATTGTTTGTGCTTTCAGCCTCCTTCCAGTCAGTGAAAGAAATGGGCATGAAACCAATGCTGGATCCCAGAAACCGCAACATTTCTGAAAAGTAAAAAAAATTCTAAATTCAGCAAGGGGTAATTTCTGTAGATCCTACAAGGGTTTCCTACAGAAAATAACAACTGGAAAACAAATATATTGAAATTGAGGTGAAAAAATCAGCAATTTTTCTCTACGTTTTACTCTAACTTTTTCCTGCAATGTCAGATTATTTAAAGCAATATACCGTTACGTCTGTTGGACTCTTCTGGTTGCGGGGATATATAGGGCTTGTAGGTTCATCATGAACTCCAGGTACCCAGAGCCAATAAATGACCTGCACCCTGCAGTGGGTTTTCATACTATACCGGGCATACAGCAATTAATTTGCTGAACTATAAAGAGTAAAAAATAGCTATCAAGAAAACCTTTGTATTTCCAAAATGGGCACAAGATAATGTGTTGAGAAGCAGTGGTTATTTGCACATCTCCGAATTCCGGGGTGCCCATCCTAGCATGTGAATTACAGGGCATTTCTCAAACAGACATCTTTTTTACACACTCTCTTATATTTGGAAGGAAA
Source organism: Pleurodeles waltl (assembly GCF_031143425.1). Taxonomy (NCBI): domain Eukaryota; kingdom Metazoa; phylum Chordata; class Amphibia; order Caudata; family Salamandridae; genus Pleurodeles; species Pleurodeles waltl. The sequence goes on from NC_090447.1 coordinate 923,130,200, forward strand.
AAATGTAGAGAAAGACAAGGGGCAATAACACTTGTTTTGCTATTCTATGTTCCCCCAAGTCTCCCGATAAAAATGATACCTCACTTGGGTGGGTAGGCCTAGCGCCCGCAACAGGAATGCCCCAAAACACAACGTAGACACATCCCATTTTTTTACAGAAAACAGAGGTGTTTTTTGCCAAGTGCCTACCTGTGGATATTGGCCCCTAGCTCAGCCGGCTCCTAGGGAAACCTACCAAACCTGTGCATTTTTGAAAACTAGAGACCTAGGGGAATCCAGGATGGGGTGACTTGTGGGGCTCTGACCAGGTTCTGTTACCCAGAATCCTTTGCAAACCTCAAAATTTCGCTAAAAAAACACATTTTCCTCATATTTCGGTGACAGAAAGTTCTGGAATCTGAGAGGAGCCACAAATTTCCTTCCACCCAGCGTTCCCCCAAGTCTCCCGATAAAAATGGTACCTCACTTGTGCGGGTAGGCCTAGCGCCCACCTTGGGCATTTCTCTTCCGATCGCGCTGGAAGCTGAGCTTCCATCGTGATGAGGGAGGCTCTGTGATTGTCAGCGCGCGCTCGCGCGCTGACGTCACGGAGGGTGGGGGGGGTCGGGGGTGGAAGGGGAAGGGCTTCCCCTTCCATCCCTGACTTGGGGGGTGGGGGGGAACCCCACAGAGGGAGCGCTAGAGCTCCCTCTGGGCTGGGTGCCCAGGATGTAATGGTTACGTCCTGGGCACAGCAGCACTGTGCCGCAGGACGTAACCATTACGTCCGCGGCACAGAACTGGTTAAAAACTTATAAACTTCTGTTATTAATGTTATCAATTGGACAAACATAAGAGAGAAAGTGATACTAATGTTGTAGATGGGTAGAAATTTAAGTTTAGAGAGTCCTTTTGAAAGTCCATAAGGGATGAACAAGAATCTTTATTAACTCATTTACTGCTCAGCCTTCCCCCCATGCTAAGCCTATTGGTTGGCTTTTGGGATAGTACATGCTTAGGCCTCAATATTTGTTTTGCCCACATAAGCTATCCATCCAAATGTGCTTCCTTTTTTTCCAACAGCCTAGGGATTCTAAGGATACCCAGGGTTTGTGGATTTCCGTAGAGGGGACCGAGAAATTAGCTGCAATACAGCAAGATTTTGTTTTTTTTCTTGGTAAATATGGGAAAAAGTGCTGCAGAAGAAAGCATCTATTTTCCCTACAAATGGCATTAATGAAGAGTTTACAGTGCTAAAATGACTATCTTCCCAGCTTTCAGGAACAGGCAGACTAGAATCAGAAAACCAAAACTTTCTTCAGAGGTTTGGCATTTTACTGGGTTGACCCTATTTTACTTATTTGTTGAGCTTTCAATCTCCTTCCAGTTAGTGACGGAATGCAAAGAAACCAACTGTGGTTTCTGGAAAGCGACACATTTCTGAAAAGTAGATACAATTCTGAATTCAGCAGGTGATCATTTGTGTAGATCCTTTGAGGTTTTCCTATAGACGCTAACAGTTGAAATAAAAACATATTCAAATTAAGTTGAATCAAACAGCCATTTCTGTCTGCCTTTTTATCTCTACCTATTTCAAGCTATGGCAGATTTTTGAAAGCAATGTAACATTACTTCTGCTGAACCATTCTGGTTGTTTGGATATATAGGGCTTGTAGGTTCATTTAGAACCCGAGGTACCCAGAGCCAATAAATGAGCTACAACATGCAATGGTTTTTCATTGTGTACTGGGTATACAGCAATTAATTTGGTAAAATATAGAGAGTGAAAAATAGGCATCAAGAACACCTATGTATTTTCGAAATGGGCTCAATATATGGAGTTTAGAAACAGTGGTTGTTTGCACATCTCAGAATTTGTGAGTATCATACTAGCATGTGAATTTGAGGGCATTTCTCAAAATGCCTTCATTCTTACACACTGTCCTACATTGGGAAGGTGCCAATGCAGAGAAGGACAATTGATAATTGCACTTGCTCTGCTCTACTGGAGTCCCCCAAGTCTCCCGATGAAAATGGTGCCTCACTTGTATGGGTAGGCCTTTTGCCTACAGCAGAAAATAACTTGAAATGCAACATGAACACATCACATTTTTCCACTGAAAACTGACCCTTTTTTGCAATGTGCCTCACTGTGAATTTTGTGCTCTAGCTCAGCTGGCACCTATGGTGACCTAGCAAACCTGTACATTTTTAAAAACTAGACACCTAGGGGATTTCAGAACAGCACGGCTTGTGTGGCTCTCAGCACACTGTTCTATACAGAATCCCTTGCAAACATCAAAAGTTGTCTAAAAAGGCACATTTTCCTCACATTCCTGTGATGCAAAGCTCTGGAACCTGAGGGGAACCACAAACTTCCATCCACTCAGCATTTCCCCAAGTCTCCCAATAAAAATTGTATCTCATTCGTGTGGGTAGGCCTAATGCCTGTTATAGGAAATGCCCCAAAATTCTGCGCAGACACATCACATTTTTCTACTCAAAATTTACTTGTTTTTTGCAATGTGCCAAGCTGTGGATTTTGGGCTCTAGTTCAGCTGGCATGCAGGGAAAACTGGCAAACCTGTACATTTTTTTAAACTAGACACCTTAGGAAATCGAGGATGGGGTGATATGTGTGGCTCTTACCACATTTTTCAATGCAGAATCCCTTGCAAGCCGCAAACTTTTTTAGAAAAAAACACATTTTCCTCACATTTCTGGGATTCAAGGTTCTGGAATCTGAGGTGAGTCACAAACTTCCTTCCACCCAGCATTCCCCAGGTCTCCTGATAAAATGGTACCTCAGCTGTGTGGCTCGGCCTAATGCTCGTGACAGGAAACACCCTAAAACGCAATGTGGACACATCACATTTTCCCACTGAAAACTTACTCATTCTTTACAATGTGCCTAACTGTGAATTTTGGGCTCTAGCTCCGTTGGCACCTAAGAAAACCTAGAAAACCTGTACATTTTTCAAAAACTAGACACCTATGGAAATCCAGGATGGGTTGACTTGTGTGGCTCTTGCCACATTTTACCAAGCAGAGTCCCTTGCACACCTCAAAGTTTGACTAAAAACACATTTGTATCACATTTCTGTGATGCAAAGTCCTGGAGTATGAGGGGAGCCACAAGTCTCCTTCGATCTGGCATTCCCCAAGTCTCCCAGTAAAAATGGTACCTCACTTGTGTGGGTAGGCCTAATGCTCAAGAAAGGAAACACCCCAAAATGCAACAAGGACACATCACATTTTTCCACTGACTCATCTTTTACAATGTGCCTAGCTGTAGGTTTTGGGCTCTAGCTCAGCTAACACCTAGGGAAACCTAACAAACCTGTACATTTTTGAAAACTAGACACCTTGGGAAATCCAGAATTGGGTGACTTGTGTGACTCTTACCAGATTTCCCTACCCAGAATCCCTTACAAACCACAACACTTTTTTCTCACATTTCTGTGATGCAAAGTTCTGGAATTTGAGGGGAGCTACAAACTTCCTTCCACTCAGCATTCCCCTACGTCTCCCCAATTGTGTGGGTAGGCCTAGTGTCCGTGACAAGAAACACCCAAAAGGACACATCACATTTTTCCACTGAAAACAGTCTCATTTTTTGCAATGTGCCTAGCTGTGGATTTTGGGCTCTAGCTTAGCTGGCACCCAGGGAAACCTAGCAAACCTGTACATTTTTTTAAACTAGACACCTACGAGAATTCAGGAAGAGGATGTCAGAGTGTGAATTTTCAAATATATTTTATTAATAATTTCAATGTATTAACCATATAATGAATTAACATGCGAAAACGGGTGACTTTTGAAAATGGTTGCCACAATTCATTTCTGTTTTTCGGCTGAGCAAAATTCTAACTGAAGTTGCGGTTATTTTCCGTAGTTCATTGCTTACATAAAGGAGAGTAAATTAGCTTAATAGATGTGTACACAGCTACCCGTAATGGTTTACTGCATTATATCTTACAAGGTCAAGTTTGATAAAGTTCTTGCATGAGTTGAATGTTCCATTGTTTTAAATTGTCACTAATATGTGGTTTCTTCCTCGAGGATGGAAGTAAAAGTTTCAGATTGAGAAGTTTCTTCCTGAGAAGAGAAGTTTAGACGAGATGGAACAATTGAGTCATAGATGAGACGGAAGAGGAAAGGTTACTGTTATGAATGTGTCCTGGTTATCACTGATGTCATAGTAGTTTAGGTTATCAATTAGAGCTACTATTGGTTGAATCATGACCACCCCATGTACTGACCAATCATAAACTTTTTGAAGATTAGTATAACAATCTGGGTAGGATTTTCTACTGAGAGACTCTAAGAGAGAAGAGGTGTCAGACTCTAGAGAGGTATTCTGAGATTCTTAGTTCGAGTTCCTGATGGTTCGAGTCATACTAGCAGTGTGGGTTTAGCTGCCGATAGGCCCCATATTCCGAGGATTTATCTGATGGTGTCCCTTTGATGAAGTAGAATGCATGTTGTTGTTCTATGAGTAATGTATGAAATTGCATGGTTATATGTGTCTCTTTTGCTTTGTAGGTACCAGCTGCAACATACAGTTTAAATGCTAAATATTAACAATCATGTTTTTCATAATAACCCGAGTTAGTATGTTTTTCTAAATTTATGTTTCAAAATTCTTTTACATGAAGTCCAACATGTTGATGCTAATTTGTGGTTAGTGAGGGTATTAACTTTCAGATGCTCAAGATTCATATTGACACGCTTTCATTGTTTGTATTAATGTATACATTACCATTATTGCCAATTCTGGTGTTATTAATCAGTGTTATGATATTGGAGATTATTTGCTTGATTGTTTTGATTAAACTCAGATATATAAGACGATCTAATCATCCACTATTGATTCCTTATGCTTATCACTTGTGTTTGAGAGTTATTTTTGTGACATTAGCATTGTTAATTTAGGGAAATAAATTCATAATTCTTCTTAATAAACTGGTGTGGTTATTGTTTGAGGTTCAGGATTCTAAATATGTTGTTTACTGATGATAATCACATTACTCATTGATGACATCACCTCAATCCCCTGTTGCTTCGATCCATTGCCCTCTTTCGCAAAATCCACTATTCAGCTTATGTAATAGCTGGGATTTCGTGGCGCTGCAGCAGGGCGTCTTGTGAAGTTTGCAAGAGATTCTGGGTAAAACAATGTGGTGAGAGCCACTCAAGTCACCCCCTCTTGGATTTCCCTAGGTGTATGGTTTTCAAAAATGTACAGGTTTGCCAGGCCTTCCCCAGGTGCTGAGATAGAACTTAAAATCCCCAGCTAGGCACAATTAAAAACAAGTAAACAAAATATGTGGTGTATTTCGGTTCCTGGAAGAATATGTCACAGAAATACAAGGAAAATATATGATTTTATTCACATTTTGAGGTTTGCATGACATTATGGGTAAAAAAGCTTGTTGGGTTCCACGAGAGGCACACCACCCTGTACTCCCCTGGTTGTCTACTTTTCAAACATGTCTAGAGTTAGTAGATTTTCCCTAGACAAGAAACATGCATACTACCAAGTCTTTTATTTCTGTACTGTCCCAAGCACTCAAATTAAGAAAAAATGCCTTTAGGTTTTGTTTAAAAGACCCCTCAACCACCAACCCAGTTGGTGGCATGCTTAATCATTGGGGTCCCACCTGAGACATGTAGCATGTCAGGGGTATGCTTTATCATGCCTGGTTACAGCGGAGTGTTTTCTTTTGTGATTTGAATCCTTAACTGAGAGGAGAAATGCAATAAAAATGTCTTGTGGCTACCCACCATTATTTTTACACATACATTTTGGTTGAATTTGGCACCAGGGTGAGTGATGGTTCACTATGTAAAATTTTATTAACAAGAGATTTCACAAACATGAAATGCACTGTTAATAATTGAAAGGTCAAAAAACTGAAGCAATGACACAGCTTGTGAGAGGTAAAGGAGCAACAAGGCACCAACCACTTTACAGGCAATTCATACTCCTTTCACATGTGAAACACACAAGACGATTCAAACTGTCATCTGTGGGGGCGTGGCTGAGGCGTCAAGATGGCGGTCGCACTCTCGTAGTGCTCCGGACCCCTCCGTCATCCGCCTCCAACAAACACATCATCCGATCCCATCACAGCTTTGGAAGTGACTCCAAAAACCCCACTGCCTCCTAGAACAAGATAAGACAGCCAAATATCATCCCTAACCTGCCAGGAAGAGGACACACTCGAGACGCGGAGGCCGCATCCAACATGGCGGACCGCAGGTGAAGACGCCAAGCGGTCTCGAGCCCCATGGCGCAACGATAGCCCGCGATAGCGTGCCGGGCAGTCGTGGCACCCTGAATAACCTGGGGTGGCGCACGGGCCCGAAGAAGGGGAACGGAGCATCCTGTGGTGAGGGCTCGACCACGGCCGGCGCGGCGTGCGTCCTCAGACAGAGGTGAGGGGGACACCGTACGGAGGAGAGCTGGCAGGCCTGGTGGCGGACTGCGGCCGCGGTGCCTTCCTCTCTCCGGCCCCCCCTTCCTTTGTGGGTGGGACGGGGAGAGAGACTCCGAGGCGGCGCCCGACCCGAAGCGGGCCGGAGATACCTTGCAGTGCCCTAGTGCGTCGTATGATGGAGAAAGAATGGGGTGCCGGGAAAATGGAGCACGGCCCGAGACATCCCCACGGAGGACGCGGGGTCCTGGCGGCATGTCGACGGGGCTCCGGGAGGGCGCCACACAGAAAAGGGCACAAAGAACTGGGCCATCTGCCCAACACTGAGCGGTGGCCCACACCGACTTGGGACAAAAGAAACTCCCTCTGGGGTTCTCCCCCCATCCCCCCCCCCCTCCCGGGCCTTCTTTCCGAGGGAAAGGATGGGAGGTAGACTACAAGACAATCGACGCAACACATGGTAGGGAAGGGGAAAAATGCGGAGAGAACAATGCACACCTGAAAAACATCCCCAACAGGCATAGAGCACTACACTTCATCGCTGGAAACTCCATAGAAGCTCCAAAAAAGATTGGCCTGTAAACAGAGACAACCATCCAAGCATTGCACCAGGACCCACGGTGCTGTGGGACAAGAAACGGTTCCCCGGTGTGCTCCCCCCCCGCCTGCAACTTCCCTGAGACGGCTCGCACCTCAGACCTGCATCAGAGAGCTGGAGATGCAGAGAGCAGATCTAGACGCAACAACCTCTGCGTGGTGGGCTTTCCCAAAAACACAGCGGAATCTTTGCTGGCCCAATACCTGGAGGACTGGATCTGCTCCTGGATGCCAACTGATCGCCTCACGCCATGGTTCGCGATCGAACGAGCCCACAGGGCACTGCAGTCGAGGCCCCCCCGGGTTTTCCACCCAGATCGGTGATAATCCGCCTTTTTAACTTTAAAGACCGTGATGCAGTGCTAGAAGAGGTACGTGCGAAAGGCGACCTCACGTGCAATGGAACAAAAGTTCTACTTTTCCCAGACTACACGAGGGAAGTTCAACAACAAAGGCGCTCATTCACCGAAGTGAAACAAAAACTAAGAGCTATGGAGGTTCAATATCACCTTTTGTTTCAAGCGAGACCCCAGGTAATCTACCAAAACAAGATTCACTTCTTTGGCCACCCAACTTCGGCCTGGACCTGGCTGACAGAGGAGGTCCCCCTGGGTCTCCATACAAATGGAGTCGGGTCCCGGCAGGGGTCGCTGCCGGAGCAACAGGGGAACCAGCGGTCTGATCGACGCCGTCGCACACTCTCAAGGCGGCGCAGGACACCAGGGGATCCCTCCCCCTTGAAGCCAACACCGGGGGCCCGCTGAGTGGACTCACAAAGCCCGGTCTCCGGCCGAGTGTCCGGACACACAGAGAGAGACTCAGACACACCGAGGGAAGAGGGGGCCCGCTCGGGGTCTCCGGAAGACACAGACTTGCCTTGCAGTCCAGTGCTGTGACTTCACCGGCGCAAATAATCACTATATGTTATTTAGACCAGATCCTAAAATATGGAGGGGTCCACCATCGCCTCCGCCTCCGCCGCCACCCCATCAGTTGAAGTTTCATCTCACTAGTTGCAGAGTGGGATGATATATAAGGGCGACAGATGCTTCTGGGGGGAAGTATGGGGAGCGAAGGGAGTTGGGGGAAGGGGTGTTCTGGCCGAGTTCCAAAGGCTGAAGTTATTATGTTTAAAATAGGATATCATTTTTGTTTTATACCTAGCACTCAGAGTAAAAAAAAATAGAGACTCCACTGACATTAGAGAACCATACGTCCCTCAAGATCAGACACATAAAAGAAGACCCTCTGCAACCCATGGTCCGATTAAAAGTGGCCCTAAAAGTCATGGTAAAAACTTTCCACACACATATCCCCATGAACCAGACACAAGTAGTCTCCTGGAACGTTAACAGCCTCTTGGACAAAATTAAACGCACAGCCATGTTCACCTATATACACCGATACAAACCAGAGATACTCCTACTGCAAGAGACTCATCTCTTGGGAGACAACTGCCCCTTCCTGACACATGGAGGCTTTGATAGAGTATACCATGCTGGGTTTACACGTGGCTCGAGGGAGGTGGCCATACTACTACGATGAACGTTCCCCATGACATACATTCAAGTACGAAGAGACCAGCAGGGATGCTATATAGCTATCACGGGCAAGATTGAAGGTAACATGATCAATGTGATCAGTGTCTATGCCCCCCCACCAATAGCCTTTAGAACCCTCAAAGATCTCTCCTAGCTGCTTCTTGACTTACCACCAGGGCTCACGATGGTGGGTGGCGATTTTAATGCCACCTCAAACCCGGCTATGGACGTGGCCGGTCCACTTTCCACACACAGCCATACAGCGGCAGCGGGGCTAATGGGGTGGCTTTCTGCGACGGGGCTCTGTGATGCATGGCGGGTGTGGCACCCAAGATGGCTGCAGTTTACCCACACTTCAGCAGCCCATAGCTCTCAATCCAGGATAGACCTGGTACTGCTCCCAAGCTCGGACTGTACAGCCCTCTCCCACATCGAAATCTTGACACGGGGAATCTCGGACCATGCTCCACTTAGATTTATAATAGGTCCTACACATTCTCAGACCCGTCCGATATGGCGGCTGAATGCTTGGTATCTCCAAGGCATAAACTACACAGATCAGCTGCGTAAGTCAATAGAGGATTACTTTGACCTAAACGAAGGGACGGTGGCCTCCATAGGCACCTTATGGGCGGCAAGTAAGGCAGTACTGAGAGGCTCGGTGAAGAGCCTGATATGTAACCGAGAACACTCACAGGCCCAACATATCGAAAGGTTAGAGATTTGGGCCAGGGACCTTGAAAGTGAGGAAGAAACCCACCCAAGTGAAAGGGTGACACGGCAACTATTCCTAATCCGAGAGGAAATTAGGGACCAATCCCTGGAAGCGGCAAAGCACATGTGGACGGCGAACACAGCGAAAATGTATGGATGGGGAGACAAAACCGGGAAAATGCTATACTGGCTGGTGTCCCATCATCAAGCCTCCAGGATCGTCCCCGAAATCCAAGACGGGGAGGCCGCTCTCGTAACAGGGCACACAGACATAGCAAACACCTTTGCTGCATATTATCGAACACTATACCAGGCATCAGACAAGGTGGACCTAGATCTGGCCGGCCAACTACTAGATAGAGTCCCTCTCCTTCGCTTACCTGTGGTAGAGGTGCGGGTCCTGGAAGACCCCATCAATGCAGACGAAATACAAACAGCTATCTCAACTCTGGGTGCTGGGAAACTCCAGATGGATTCCCTTCAGAATATTACAAAGCCTTCAGGGAAGAACTAGCACCATATTTACTAAAACTTTTTTCAGAAATAGAAAACAATGGTTCCTTCCCACGGGAAATAGATGCTGCCACCATTGTGGTGCTCCCCAAGACCCAACCCCCCTCACTGCATTGTGCTGACTATAGACCAATCTCACTGATTAATACCGAAGTTAAAATATTTGCCACCATCCTTGCTGCCCGTCTTAAGAAGGTTCTACCCCACCTAAAGCACCCAGACCAATGTGGATTCATGGCCACCCGTAGCACTAGACACTGTATCCATCGGCTACACGTGGCATTGGCCGAACGTCATTGATTGACCCGAGACCTTGCCCTCTTACTTATTGACTTTGAAAAAGCATTTGACTCAGTGGACTGGGTATTTCTCCAGCTGGTGCTTCGCCGCGCAGGCCTGGGCCCGAAGTTCTGCCGTCTGGTACAAACTTTATACGCCAGTCCCACTGCCCGGGTGCAAGTTAACGAGATCCTGTCCTCAACCGTAGAGGTTCACCCGGGCACGTGTCAGGGATGTCCCCTGTCTCCCCGTTTATTTACCCTAGCCATCGAACCCCTGGCCCAGATGATCAGGTCTGATTCAATATACAGAGTGTGGAACTGGGGCCACACACGGGAAGATAGAATAGCACTCTACGCTGACGATGTCCTACTATACATGGAAGAACCCAACATAACGGGCCCACGCAGCCTTGAAGTGCTGCGGTGGTATGAGCACGCCTCAGGACTAAAAATGAACCCAAACAAGTCAATACTGATCCCACTGGCAAGCTCCAGAGACTGCTTTGACTGGCAAAATAGGATACCTCTGCGCAGACTCAGCTTCAAATAAATCTATCACCGTTGTTGACACATATTACGACAGACCTCCAGAGATGGCACTGCCTACCACTGAACGTAATGGGCCGTGTAGCCCTATACAAAATGATGATCCTGCCAAGGCTCCTATACACCTTTCAGAACTTTCCACAGCCCATCCCCCGCTCCTGGTTTAGGGCACTAGAAGGGCTACAGGGCTATTCCTCTGGAAAGGAGCCAGACCCCGAGTAGCAACCCACTATTGTAGAAAGGGGATATACGATGGAGGCTTGGGTGCCTCAGACCCCTACCTATACTACCTGGCTGCCCAATTAATAGTAATTCATGACTGGTTTAATGCGGGATGGGGGACCCAGCCTACCGGGTAGAACTAGAGCTCCTAGGATTCCCACGCCTCCTAAATGTGATGTATGGGGCACCCCTCCCACAGGAGACTGGAGAAGTTACAAAAGCGGTCTTCCTAGCGTGGTGTGCTGCCTTGAGAACGACCCGCTGGAACGCCGTTATCACTCAACAAACTCCCCTGTGGCAGGGGAAATGGCTAAGTGCTATGGCAACACTGAAAGGATTCTCAGAATAGTGGGTATCTCTCAAGTAGGTGATGTGTGGGCCGGAGAATCCATTAAATCATTCCAAGATTTGCAGAGGGAATTCCAACTAGCCCCAACGCAATTCTTCAGATACCTTCAACTTAGACACGCCCTGAGGGTTCACCTTCCAACGGGGGGCCCCATCCTGGAATTCAACCCACTAGAGGTCAAATTAACTATGGGAAACCTGGGGGGAAAGGGTATCTCCCAAATCTATAGAACACTGATAAATAACACACCCGGTGAACTGGGACCTGCTAGAGCTAAATGGGAGTTTTGGGTTGGCACATTGGAAGATACGGAATGGAGGGAAGCCCTGATGGCACCCAGGTCACTGGCAATATCGGCCAAACTCTGCACAGTGCAATTCTTCTATCTACATAGTGCCTACCTGGTGCTAAACAGGTTACACCGAGCAGGCCTGCGCCCCTCCGCCCAGTGCCCACGATGCCCGGACGGACCAGCGGACTTCTTCCACATGGTCTGATCCTGCCGAATGATACAACCCTTCTGGGAGGGGGTGCTTTGGGAAATAGGTGGAGTCTTAGGGAAGGAAGTGCAGTGCTCTGCAAAACTAGTCCTGCTGGGAGTGACGGAAGAGATGGGTGGATCACGGATCCAACAGGCCTTAATAGCCACGGCCCTGTTAGTAGCCAAAAGGGACATAACCGCGGCCTGGATCTCTCCCGAAGGTCCATCGCTTCGAAAATGGAGGAGGGGAGTTGACTGGTGTGCCAGCCAAGAAAAAGTGGTGTATGAATCAAGAGGTTACCCTCGGAAATTTGAAAAGATATGGGGGAAATGGATGGATATGATATAGTGGGTGGATATGGGAACAGGCCTCACACTGTAGTACTGGAACACCAATACATATATTGTGGTTCACCCTTTGGCTCAAACTCTGTCCCAAATATCGGTGTCACCTGGGGAGCAACAACTCAATTACAGATACTACTGTTATCATTATCGGTATCGTTACTCAATGTCACAATGTATCAAAAATGCTTTATTCGAATTGCTCGATGTGCTCAGATGCTTTACTAATTTGTTTACTGTCTTCCTTTCTCAAAAACAATAAAAATGTGTTTATCAAACTGTCAGCTGTGGGCCTAGCACAGTACAACATGGTTAGAGTGAACTATGCCACATGCAACAGCGTCCACTTTGAACAATTTCCTGAACAATTGAACACTAGTGTAGAAGTTATCTAGATACAAATCGTGACATTTGTTGAAAAGTCCTCTACCAAGTTCTCACACAATCTTCTCACTAACTTTGAAAGTGGACGGACAACCAGGGGGGTCAATAGTGGAATCTTTACCAGTGTAGACCCCAAAGTTATAGAAATATCTTGTACTACTCTCAGACAGCACATACATCTTAATTCGATAATGTGCCTTCTTGCTAGGAATGTACTGCCAAAAAAACAAAATGGCCTTTGAACAGGACCAAAGACTTATACACAGCTATGTCTTTCCCTGGAAATTGATCTACAAAGTGATCAAGGACAGGCCGAATCTTAAAGATGGTCACAATCAGTCAATGCTAAAGCATTATCAACAAAATGAAGCATCCAAAGCAGAAGTAAACTGATCATGTTTCATGATTGCATGAAATATGGCTGTTGCCATCAAGGGATTGGTAGACCAATATGAAGACAGTGATAGCTTCTTTATCAAGCCCATCAAAAAAGTTAAACCCAAGAACTTCATCAACTCTTCTAGATTTGTTGGAGTCCACTGGGTAACTCTAGAGTGGGGTGTTCGTCTGGCTCTGTTGTTCCTCAAATACTGTTCAGCATACAAATTAGTTCTCAACAATCTCACCCAAAAATACATCGTCCATGAACAAGTGAAAGAAATGTATAAGCAAAAAGTTTTCAATATTCACTCTACACCCTGCAAAACTAGTAAAAACAGGCAACGCCTGCTGGACCATTTTTTAGGAAACCCAGAGCTCAGCTCTTACAATGAGAAAACTTTCAGCACCAGGTGGCAAACCAGATGCCTCTTGATGCACTATTGGCCCATCAGTGTCCTCTTCTAAAACAGGCATTTCAGCCACACTAAGGGAGGCTTCATCAGAAGTTGATTTCTCTCAAAAAGAAAATCCACTGCCAAAATCTTGCACTTCCTCCTCTGCCTTAAATGCAGAGTCAGTCCCATAATCATGGTCAGAGGAAGATTAAAAAAGTATACCAACAACCTGCTGAGCGGTCATCTTGTGACTAGCTATAATCCTTCTTAATAAAACAACCAACATTGAATAAAATAAGTAATGAATAAATTGTGGCTTTATCACAAAGGCTTATATGCTCAAAAACAATACGACTCACTTGCCAGAGACAAATTAACTCCAGCACCTAATCTGACCGGACACAAATATCCCACTAAAAATGAAAAACTAAATTAAATTACACAATACAAATTGTGTACCAATCCAAGGAGAATATCACACACAATAAACATAAGCTAAACATGCTGCATTATTACACCATTTACAAAAAACTCATTCATCCATGGCAATGATACTCATTTTGGATTAAACAGTACAAAAAAATTTCCTTACCAAACACATGCAACTGTGCAAACTGCAGATCCCCCACAGCCAGAACCGCGAGCAATGTCACAGCAAAGGAATCAAAAACTTTGCACTATAAGAAAAAGGAGAAACAAAACATTTTAATCACAATTGCAAATTATGTCAGTCCACACACATCCAGTCACCAAACATTCAGAGATGTTCCCTGGTGTCTAGTGGTTTTTGCCAGCCCTTGGAGGCAGATGCACCTAAATAAATTGTCAATGGGGACAGAAACAGCCAAAATATTTTCCTGCTAAAGGGCAGTGACCCTTGCCCAAGGGTCCGCTCCTCAAACAAAAATATGAAAAACAATCTACAGCATAAAGAATATCCTATGTCTTGTGTTCTTCTGCACCCACTTGGGGGATGATGGCCTTAAATCATAATGGCTGATCTGCCCCCAAGGGAGGCAGAAATTGCCAAAATATTCTCTCCTAAAGGGTCGTGCCCCTTGCCCAAGGGGCACTCCTCAAACACAAAAATAATACATATATATATATATATATATATATATAAATCCCTGGTGTATAGTGGGCTTCTGGCCCCCTTGAGGGCAGAATGACCTAAATCATAATGGCGGATCTGTCCCAAAGGGGGGCAGAAATGGCCAAAATATTCTCCTCCAAATGGGGACCAACCTTTGCCTAAGGGGTTGCTCCCCAAACACAAAAATAATACATGCATATAAATCCCTAATGTCTAGTGGGCCTCTACCTCCCCTTGGGTGCAGATATGTCTAAATCATAATGGTTGATCTGCCCCCAACCAGGGCAGAAATGGGAAAAACATTCTCCCACAAAGGAGGAGTGACCCTTGCTCAGAGGCTGCTCCCTAAACAAGAAAATAATACACGTATATAAAACCCTGATACCTAGTAGGCTTTTGCCACCCTCTTGGGAACGGATGGGCTTAAATCATAATGGCAGGGTAGAAATGACCAAAAAATTCTCCCCCAAAAGGGAATCGGCCATTACCCAAGGGGGCCACTCCCCACATCTAAATGTAATACATGCATAATAAATCCCTGGTGACTGGTGGTTTGTGCCATACTTGGGGCAAGTGGGCCTAAAGAAAAAGGCTGATCTGCCACCAAAGAGGAGCAATCCTTGCTGAAGGGGCCACTCCACACAATGCACCAGTCATGGTCAAGATGTATTTCCCTGGTGTCTCGTGGTTTCTGACCCCCTTGGGGGCAGATCGGCCTAAGAAAGGCTGATCTGCCCCCAAGGGGAGCCAAAATGGCCGAAATACTAGTGCCTCCAAAGGGAGTAACCTTTGTAGAAGGAACCATTCCTCACAACAACATGCTGCCAAAACAAAACATCCCTGGTGTCTAGTGGGCATTCCTGCTGCACAACTGCAGTGCCATGCATGATTGTGCAGCAGGAATGCACACCCAAAAAAATCACCACTTCCTGCCCTCCCGCTTCCCAGCTGACCAATCCCTCCCTCCTTCCTCCACTTCTTAAGGGTGGTTGCTGCACAGCAAGGGGCAACTTCACTGACCTTTTGGCCAGCACCCTTCGCTCCCTCCTGCGTGGCCTCTGCTGCTGCAAGCACCTGCCTGTTCTGTGTTTGAGGCCCGTCTGTGTCTGTCTGGTCTGTCTGATTTTCTTTCTTTTTGTTTTCCCTCATTTTTTATCTATTTTATGTACTTTTACTGTATGTGTTCCTTTGCATCATCTGTCCCACTTTCTCCGCTCCCTGCCGCTGCTGCCCTTGTAGCCCCTCTCCCATCCTCAAAGCTCTTTCCCGCCCTCCCACTTCCCAGCTGACCAATCCCGTCCTCCTCCCTGCCCTTCCTAAGGGTGGCTGCTGCACAGTGGGGTGCAACTTCACTGACCTTTTGGCCAGTGCCCGTCACTCCCCTCATGTGGCAACTGCTGCTGCTGCTGACAGAGCCTTCTTAAGGGTGGCCGCTACACATCCACGCAGCGGGCAAACCAGTGGTGCAGACAAGGTACGCCAAAGGCAAGCCCGCCTGCGTGCGCCTGGACCACGGCCAGTGACCCAGACCCTGGCTCTTGCACCATCCACCGTTACAACACCAGAACCTTCCACAAAGTCAAACCTGGATGACGGATCACCTGCCACCGGGCTTCCCCGAAAGAGACCCACATACTTTTTTTCTGCCGCAACTGCCACCTCAACTTCTCCGCGTGCCAAACGCCAGACCTCACAGC
This sequence comes from Pleurodeles waltl, assembly GCF_031143425.1. NCBI lineage: Eukaryota > Metazoa > Chordata > Amphibia > Caudata > Salamandridae > Pleurodeles > Pleurodeles waltl. Next base: position 923,146,158 of record NC_090447.1, read on the forward strand.
TGCATAACAGCCAATACCTCTGCCAGACCATCCCAGGTGCATCCTCCTCAATGGCCTCTCCCTGCACAAGCACACCATGGAGTTTTGGGACCTGATAGACTCCACCCGCCCAGACATCGCCTTCCTCACCGAAACATGGACAAACACAATGTCTGAACCAGACATCTCCATCACCATCCCCAGCGACTGCAAGCTGCTCCACAAGGACCGGCCCTTCACACCAGGCAGCAGCATAGCCATCGCCCACAATACCACCCTGCGACTAATGATCAACACAAAGGAACTCTCTCCCATAATGGAACACCTCTACTTCCAAGTACACACCACCCCGAAGACCACCACCTGCGGCACCCTCATCTACAGACCACCCAGACCACAGTCAGCTTTCAGCAACTCTATTGTCGACCTAATTGCCCCCTACACACTTGCCTCTCCCAAATACATGCTCCTAGGAAACCTCAACTTCCACATCAACAATCTCAATGACCACAACACCTCATTGCTACTCAAGAACATGGACACAATCTGGTTCAAGCAACTGGTCAACTCACCAACACACATCGCCGTACACATTGTCAACCTTATCTTCTCTACCAGCAGCAACATAAAAATCAACAACTCAAGCCTGCTAAACGGGATTGACCACTACTCCATCCACTTTTCAATCTACACCACTATAGCATGCACTTACACCACTCATCCCCCCACAGGAAATGGAACCAGACCACAGAAGGGCAACTCGTAACCCCCCCAGACACAACAGACACCAACACCTCAGCACAAAACCTCCAATTGGATCATCGTTTGCGCCGACACCCTAGCTCCTCTCCAAATGACCACAGAAAAACATACCACCAAGAAATCCAGCTCTTTCACCCCTGCGCTCAAGGAATCAATGCATACCTGAAGGAGGCTGGAGAAGAAATGGAGGACAGCAAATCCCTGGAGGACCTTCCACCCTTAAAATCTGCCACAAGATCCCACCATGGCTTCAACAGATCCACCAGAAAAGCAGTCCTTCAGGACCGCATCAACAGCTCCACACACAACACAAAAGAACTCTGCAACATCATCAAAGAATTCACCAAACCACAAGCTGAGACCACAATATCCTTCCATCTCAGGACCTCTGCGACAGACTAGCTGCCTTCTTCCATCAGAAAATCAAGGACATTTATGACAGCTTTGGACCCCAAAACTCTCTGAAATCACCAATAATGCCCCAACCAGGATCCAACAGACCCCCATTGATCCTGCACGACTGGATCCCCCTCACGATGGATGAGACTAACTCCATCATGATCAACATCCATTCCAGAGTCCCTACCGACCCCTGCCTCCACTACATCTTCCACAAGGCCAGTGCCTCAATCACACCTGAGCTCCGCAAGACCATCATCATCTGCTCCCTAGAGTCAGCAACCTTCCCCGAGGACTAGAAGCACACCGGGTTCCGCCCACTATTAAAGAAACCTACAGCCAACCCACCAGATCTTGTCCTGAACACCCCAAGCCGAGAACACATCACAGGACACCTGAGAGACCCCCAGTGGCTCCCTGTTGAGAAGAGGATCAACTTCAAACTCCTCTTCCACTCCTACACAGCTCTTCACATAATTGGACCTAACTACCTCAATAACCAAATCGCCTGGTACTCCCCTTCCAGACCTCTCCACTCTACCCGGCAGTATTTCGCTGCCATACACCACATAAAGAAGTCCGCAGCAGGAGGAAGATCGTTCACCCACCTAGCGGTAAAAGGTTAGAACACCCTACCTCTTCACATTAGACAGTTGACATATCTACCTCAACTCAGTAAGGAGCTCAAGACCTGGCTCTTAGACTGAACTCTGAGGACATTTCCCAAAGTGCCTTGAGACGAAGCCAGATTTGTGAGAAAATGTTGAAAATCCCAAGGAACAGAAAAGGATGAGGCATATGGAATAACACCTCTGCTACTTTTGACTCAAGAATATGTATCACTGGTTTTAGACGACAAATGCAAATGAAAAAAATTCTTAAGGCACAGCCATTCAAAAGGGGATGGCATCCTTCGAAAAAGTGGAATCTTTCCTTGAAAGATAGCTTCCACATTTTTTATGAGGTCTGTGTATAAAATATATAACGTATAGAACATATATTTCCAGGGAAATGATGAATACCGCCCCCAAGATCGATTCACATCACTCAGCTGCAATGATGGCATATTGTGAATGCCAATGTGGTGCAAACGGTCTGATTTTCCTCACTTGCAGGTCTAAATAACAGTATTAGCAGCTGTTCAGTAGAAGTTGCTGATGGAATCTTGACTCATTGATGTGCATTTTGGTATACAAATGATTAGTATACATGGGCATACATTTCTTTGTTCACACAACAGTTGTTTCATGAAAATAGCAGTAATGATTTGAATGAAGGTCAACAGGCCTTTTGTAGGAAATTGGGTTATTAGTTGTGTTGTCCAAAATCCTCTTACTGGGAACCAAAAACCCCACTGTAGCACTTGACTCTCTCAGGTTAGTGAGGCAGAACAGTCTAAGTCCTACTCAGGGGTGCTGGTGTGGGCTAGTAATCACCATTCACTGTCACACAATAATAACACTCAATAAATGATTGTCCAGTCAGTAGGTTTTCTTTAGAAAAAATAGAAGTACAATTATAACACACACACTACTAAGTACTATGCAATAATTTACAAATATGTACATTGGCAGATGAAAAAAAACTTATGTGACATTGCACTTTTGACCTCCTAAGGGTCACACAACTATACCAGGTTAGTCTATTGGTTTTGTCAAGCTTCAAGAGTAACAACCCACGTGTTAAAATCATCATTTAGGGCCAGATGTATCAAACATTTTTGCGATCACAAATGCCTGCTAAAATGCATTTTGGCATGTTTCAAGTCCACTTTGCGATTCGGTAACTTGTTACCAAATCGCAAATTGGATTTGCGACTACACACCAATTCGGTATTAGGAAGGTGCACGTCAAGCGCATCCCTTCATAATACCGAATCGCAGAGGTATGTCTGATTGTTTTGTGACCGTGAATGCGGTCGCAAAACAATGACAGTTAGCTCCAATTTCAAATCGGTTCTAACCCATTCGCAAAGGGGAAGGGGTCCCCAAGTTACCCATTTCCCTTTGTGAATGCATGCAAAAACATTTTTTAAGAGCAGGCAGTGATCCCACGGATCACTGCCTTCTCTTAAAATATGAAAAGAAAACTTTTCATTTTTCTTTTTTAAATGCATCCCATTTTCCTTTAAGGAAACAGGCTGCATTTAAAAAGAAAAAGAGCAAAAAAAAGATTCCTTTATGTAAAAGCAATCACAGACATAGTGGTCTGCTGAGCCCAGCAGGCCACCATCCCTGTGATTGTAACCATCCGGAATGGGTCACAAATTGCGACCTACCTCATGAATATTAATGAGGTAGCCCTTGTGAATCGCTATATGAAACTCCTGGAGTTTCATTCACTCAAATAGCAATTACTTAATTGTGATTCACAAAAAAATCGCAATTTGGTAATCGCTATTGCAAATCATGATACATCTGGCCTTTAGTACTTAAATGTAACCATAAAAAAACTAATAATCTTATTTAAATGCAAATGATTGTAAAGAGATTTCACTTTGAACACTAATCGTTGACAATGTTATTGTAAAACTGCAATTATAGAAGCAGCACTTGGAGCATCACATTGTAATGACATTGTATTGCAACCCTAAACATGGCACCTAAAGATCTCCCAAAAGCCTGTATCTTCTATAACCACATTCAGGCCTTTCAGACCATCACAACTGTAACACATGACCCCTAGAAGGCGCATCACTTCCAGCTGTAGAACAAAAGTCCCTTCCTGGGGTGTGCTTGGACGTGTATTGGAAATCCTAGGGAGGTTAGCCTGTCAGAGTCCCACACAAAATCCTTTTGGGGGGAGGCTGTGCTGCTCCTGCAGCTCCCCCTCACTTTAGGCAATCAGTGGTGAATCCTGTTATCCTGAGGCCTCCACAAAGGGAGAGGTGAAGCAAAAACAGTGAAGCCCCGCAGGGCATTATGCGGCGCTCCTTTGGGAGCAATGAATATTGTATTAGCGGCTCTACATCCGTGACGGGGAGAGTGTGCTTCATTACCTTTTGGTTTCTTGGATTTAATTTCTGCTGTGCAGCATTACTCCCAGTTGACTTTTTCATATTTTAGGTGTCCCACCCAGGCACCCCATACTCTGTTTACATTCGGAAGCAGTCCAGGGAGCATATTCCTGACCATCCCTGCTGATTCCCTGCCCAGACAGCATCTCTTCCATACTGCTGTGGGAGCCAGCAAGGGGACTGTGGACTTTAACGGCCTCCCGCTCCCCGAAACATGGGCGTGGTGAAGCTGACCATACTTGGAGGAGAGTGGCCACGCTCCTCCATCATTGTTTTGTGTGCAGGGGTTGGGGATTGGGTCCAGGCACCATGAAAGGAGCACACCCAGGCAATGGGTTTAAGAGATTAAAGGGAGGGGACCCATGCACACCCCCTCCCAGGGGGAAAACTATATGAAATATCTGTGGTCTGACCCCAGTCTGGGGGTTTTACCAGACAAGGCAGCCCATCCTCGTGCTCTCAGGTGTCACAAAAGGTCTGAGGTTGCCAAACTTTAAAATGCCATGACTTGGGCCCCATTTGGCCAAGTTGGAAAATCTTTGGCTCATTTCTATTCCTGGTTGCAAGCACTATCCACCAGTGACAGTTGCAGCAATCCCTCTCACCTACCAAGTGGTAAAGTCCTCAAGGATCTGATTGTCTTGGCTCCCAGCTCCACCTCTTCTCCTGATCTTGGTTTCTGCACGCAGAAGTCCCGGACTTTCCCCGGCTGGCCCTCAGGAGGTGTAAGGGGCCAGCCTCACTGGACATTGGGGAGACTTGCTCTCCTTGAGGTCAACTGGGCATAGTCCTTGGTCTTGTGTGGGGATCAGGAGGTTCCTCCTTCCAGTTCTCCATGGCGATCACAGGATCTAGCAATGAAGCATAGAAAAATCCACAAACAGAGAGAGTCTCCCTCCTGTTGCAAGAGTTTTTACAGGGGAGAGGAAGTTTCAAAAAGTCAGACACGCCTGGCCAATTCTAGGATGCCATGTCACCTCTCCATTCTTGTCCCAACCCTAATGCACAGAATGCTGGGACAGTCCAAAATGGTGTTATCCAGAACTCGCTGGTCACATATGCTCCTGAGGTCTCAACTCTGCCCCTTGCTGACATCACTGCCAGGGTCTTGCACACCAAAAGTTCAAAGAAAGTCCCCTGCTGGGTTGGCTCCAGTCAACTGGCTTCTCTCCTTTGTTCAGTGGTCTTGGTCAGGCCCATTCCTGATATCATGTGACAGAACAGTGATTGATGCAGATCATTCCGCCCCAGCACCTTCCTCCTAAGGCCTTGGATGAATTACTGTTTAATGCTCCCTTTCTGTGGGAAAGCCTTTGATCCTGCTGCTGGAGAATAATGCAATTAACTGGGCACAGCAGGGTGACAAAAGGCCTGGGCTCTGATCCTGGACTGAGCCAGACAAATATGAAAACGCTGGATGACCCATGAAGTGTACAAACATCATTTTAGACATTACAGAATTGCTGTTTTTTCACAAAGGTTATGCCCCAATTTAAGATGTCAATTATAACTGCACTCTAAGGCAGTTCTCTCCCTATGTGTGTAACAGAGTGGCACCATAGATAAAACATTAAATCACACTAACTTTCCCTATTAGTGCACACTAACATTATAAGGCCTATCCCAGATGAATATCCAATCCTGCAGAGTTTCCATTGTGCCAGGCTATTGATGCACAGTTACTGGGCTGTGCACAACAGTAGTCTCCCATGCACAGCCTGCACAGGTATGTATATACATGTGCACATGTTTTCAAATGTATCCACCCAAGTGCCCCATACTCTTGTTGCATGCCAGTGGCCTTATCCTAAAAGGTAGACACTGGCGGTAAACATACTCAGTCTGTATGCCATGTGATTACAGTGAGTGAGACATATGTAATGAGACTCACTCACAGTAAACAACCAAAAACCAGGTGATACAACAAACAAAAACTTCAGACATACTGAACGGGCAGAACCCAATTTCAACAGTTTGAAATTACATTTTAGTAGGAGCCATGACGATCTCAGAATAGGGTCACGTGTCTCTGTTCCTGATGACCGGAGTGACCCTTGATCCCTCATTCTGCACTTAAAGTAGGGGATCTTTTTCACCTTATTGGAGAAGGCCACTTATGTTTCACTGTTGAAGCAAAAATTGACTCAAATTTACTAAGGGCCCTAATTTATTAAGGTAATCTTAGAAGTGAAGTCCAAGTGTATATCTGAAGTCTAAGGCTAAAACTGTAGTCTATGAGCCCAATTGACAAAGTTAAACATAGACCTGAAGTCTAAGACTTTGACACTGATTTACCCCTTCTTTTATCTTCATACTCACCAGTCATCTTTTGTCTTACCTCCTGGGTCATCACTTTGTTTTGAGGAATACATGATTGTATTTTTGACTTATGAATGATTGCTCTTGAAGTGAATGTGCTTGCTTCTTTGCTCAGCATTCACTTAATGTTGAGCCTTGTTGGTATTATCATGCCTTCTGATGTATGTTCCTTATTAAACGTCTTCAAAAAACAGTTGGAGGCGGCAAATTCTGGTTGGCTGAGGTGAGGCACTAGCCGGGCAAACCTACCCCACTCCCATCAGCAGTGGGTGATTACACTCACTGTATAACCTGTGCTCACTCTTCAGTAGCTTGGCACCGAGCAGTCAGGTATATCACAGGGCCAATGTGCAAAGCATTGGCACTGCCTTAATACAATTTCCCTGAGCATCACAAAAGAGACTTTTCACAAGATGTATGTAAATAAAGTTTGTATTGAACACACACATTAATTAACACAACATGAACATCATGCAGTTCTGGGCATAAATCACATTTAGAAATATAACAAGTAGTGCTAAGCCCAACTGTGTAAAAAGACATTGCCAGTATGTCCCAGTCCCCTCATGCTGTGCAACCATGTTGGCAGCATGAGACCCCCACTAGTAATCAATCCAATTCAATGTCAAATAGTCATTGGATGCGTCCTGGTTCCCAAAGATAGAGAAAGGTGTACATAAAGGCAATCTCAGCACTTTTAAAATAGCTTCACAGCCTGGGCCGCAGAGATAAACTTCCGTGCTAACCATAATAGTAAACAATGTGTAGGGCACCCAAAAAATGCAGTGTAGTCAATCCCAGGCAACTACTCCCACCAACCCACTCTGCAACGCTATGCAATGCCATGGATATCAGGCAGACTAGTATACACATACTCACACACACTAGCTTCTGGCACCCTAATGCAGTGCTCTGACATTTGGAAGTGAGTTGTCAATAAGTTTGCAGACCCCTCTTGGACCCAAACCATCCTCCACCCTCCAACCTTTTCCCACTCACAAAAGCTAGAGATCTAGTAACTTTTCCGGGATACTAGGCCTCTCGCGGTTGATGGTTACACTTATTTAGGATCCCAGGGCAAAGGTGGAGGCAAGAAAGAGAGAATGGCTGATCAGGCAAAAGTATGCAAGGTTTAGCCACAACTCAGGAGGTTATCTCATGGGCCATACCGGCTTTCTGGCATGGGCCCAGGTCTGCTAAGCACGGGGAGGTTTGCTTTGGGACACACACTATTCACAGTGGCGCCCAGCCAAACCAGACACTCCGATCCAAAGATTGTAAAGAAATCTAGCCCTCCCAGGAATAAGGCACCACTTCTTGGGCTTGATGACTTGGGTCTCCCAGGTGTCCTGGTTGCACATGAAGAGTTACCAAACCTGCACCTCCCTGAAAGGAAGCACAATGTCGGGTGTGGTATGGCTTGAGTCGTACTAGAAGATTCTGATCACCTGTGAAGAGTTACCAATTTCTGTGCCCTACTTGTATGGGCACATTATCTTGAACGTCATGACCTGGGTCTTGCAAGAGGATTTCAATCACACACACAAACTGACCAATGCAGTGTCTTCCTGGAATGAGGTACAACGCCTGTTGCATGATAACTTGAATCGCATTCAACACTTCCACTTGCTCATGAAAAGATATCTATGCAGCGCCTCCTTGGAATGATGCACAACATCTTGTGAGCGATGATTTGAGTTTCACCAAACAAACCTGAACACATAATTAGTTCTAATCCTGAACCTCCCTGGAATGAGGCATGATGTCTGGTGCGTGATAACTTGAGCCGCACCAGATAATTCCAATCACACACACAGAGACACAAGTTCAGCGGTGCCACATGAGGTAGAATGTGGCACTGCTACGGGTACGCCCCCACCTCTGAGACTTGCTAAAATTGACACAGATACAACCTACAATAGGCATGTAGTTGGGTGTCACACACGAGAAATGCAGCACACTCAACAAAAGTGGGCCTTGCGGGGTCCCTTAGTCTGCTCACTACCAACCAGACACTTATGAGTGTCGTGGCCCTACGATGAAGGCCCATACTCCATGAACATTGGCAGTATGTTGAAGGCTCTGCTCCAGGCAAATCCAGTCTTCAAGTGCAATACTTATTTTTAAGCTCACACCGCTACTACCTGGTGGAATCCAGCAGATGACATAGAAACGTAGGAGGTTTCTGTTCTCCAGATGACACAAGTAGAAGGTTTAGGTCCCTCACAGGATGTCTTTGATGTCCCTGAGACCTCCACAAAGAACAGAGAGCAGGCCAACAAGCCCTTGGAGAGCACACTTCAGAGTGCCACAGAGCAGCTGCCAGTTTGCCAAAGCCAGCTACGATGCAGGAAGGGTGTGCGGACACTTGCCAGAGCAGTAAACACTCCTGTGCAAAAGATTCCTCTGGCAGTGTGCACCACTCATTTCAGGGCCTGTGTCCCGCATTTCTATAAGTTTATCTTTAAGCTGCTAAAGTGTGGTACCCCTAGTTACACTGAAGTGTGCCTTTGAAGTTAGGAGTGGTTGAAAGGGTTCCCCTTTGAAACACCAGATATGTCCCCTAAATAACTGCCCTGTCTGCCAAGGGGTCGAGAGAATGCAGATCTTAATCTTAAGTGGGGCCATGATCTGGCACCAAGAGGCCAAATGTCAAGACCTCTTGACCAACTATCCAGCCAGGCCCTCAAATGGCAGAGGTCTGTTGTTCCAGTTGCCCAATGTTTATAGATGTCTCTGGGGAATGAACAGGTGTATTTTCCCCCAGCCTACAGAGGAATGAAGCTGAATTAAAAAGGCACACAAAGGAGTTTTAAAACATAGAAATGCTCACTTTCTTCAAGTGCCATCTTTAAGACGTTACTGACAAATCCACCTTTACCACTGGAAAGTGTTTGCCATTGTAGCATTTGCATCCTGTACATTCATTGACTATACAACAGTGGTTCACTTATATTTAATCTGGAATTCAGTTGTATAGATACACAATAGCATCATCCCTAAGCCTATTAGTTTACAAACATTTACAAATTCAGGCTCCTATTCTCAAGTTGTTGGCCTGATTCACAAACTGCACTTTGTAGTACATTTGTAGTACCACAAAACATACTACAAAGTGGTAGTCACAAACCCCACTTCTATAGTAACTACAAAAGTGTAACTTACGTTTGGGAATCCGGACCTATGTTTATCCCTAAATATTCCATTTGGTTTTAATCAGCATGTCAGGGATATTACTTTCACTGTGCCTTGAATGATTAAAAAATGCTCACTTTTGCTCACACAATAGGTATACTTTTGTGTTGGACCATCCTGTCATTCAAAGACACCATTTGTCTCTATATTGATGTTATCTCCAGACCTACAATATATAAATTGAAGGGTACTATGCTAATGGGTTACATTTATACTTTCCTGCTTGCACTGTCACAGTGAAACATTGATGGTAAATTATTTAGTGTGAGTATAAGGGGATAAGTGAGCATATTGCTTCTCATCCCAGAACCATTTGCCTTATTGCATTCTGGTAAATGCAATACCTTACTTCAATGTTGCTGTAGGTTTCCACCAAAGCTGGTGCGGATAAGGCTGTTAGCTTTAAACAGGTGTTGCTGGACTTAGGCCCATATTTATACTTTTTGACGCACAACTGCGCTAATGCCATTCCAACGCGCCATGCGGGCGCCTTATTTATGGAATGACGTTAGCAGGCGCAGCGGACTGGGGTGCGTAAAAAAAAATGACACACACCAGGCAGCGCCGGCGTATGGGAAAATGGGGGTTGTGCGTCAAAAAATGGGGCAAGTCGGGTCTAAGGCAAAATTCAGGCCTCAAACCGGATTTGCGCAATTTTTTTTGACGCCCAACCTCCATTGACATGACTCCTGTCTTAGCAAAGATAGGAGTCATGCCCCCTTGCCCAATGGCCATGCCCAGGGGACTTATGTCCCCTGGGCATGGTCATTGGGCATAGTGGCATGTAGGGGGGCCCAAATCAGGCCCCCCTATGCCACAAAAAAAAAACGAAAAAAAATACTTACCCCAACTTACCTCAACTTCCCTGGGATGGGTCCCTCCATCCTTGGGTGTCCTCCTGGGGTGGGGAAGGATGGCAGGGGGTGTCCCTGGGGGCATGGGAGGGCACCTCTGGGCTCCTTCTGAGCCCACAGGTCCCTTAACGCCTGCCCTGACCCAGGCGTTAAAAAACGGCGCCCATCAGGCTGTGCGCTGTTTTTAAGGCCTGCCCCCTCCTGTGCGTCAAAATGACGTCAGAGTATAAATATGGGGCACAGGCCTTAAAGTCATTTTTTGAAGGGAACGCCTACCTTGCATATAATTAACGCAAGGCTGGTTCCCCCTTCCAAAAAATGACGCACATGGTGGAATTTTGACGCCCGCGGGGTCGGACGTCAAAGTATAAATATGGGGCAGGGTTTGGGCCGATTGTGCGTCAAAATGTTTGACGCACATTCGGCGCAAACAGAGTATAAATATGGGCCTTAGTTCTTCATCAGTAGAGAGCAGAACAAGTAGTAGAGAGTAGAGAAATGTCATCTGGGGATGCTGAAATGCTGCCCAAGTCTGCACAGGTCATGGTACCACTCCACAGGCACAGATCTGCATACCAGGTGAGCTTGTCAGCTTGTTGACTCAAGGGAGCTTGTGGAACACAATGGGAGAGGGAGCACACTGTGGCCCATATTCTCAAAGGGTTACAGTAAGTTCAGCGTAACTTTTTTAACACTAAACTTATTTGGCATTTACAAACCAACGCAAATAGGTATTTGCATTGGGTTGTGTGGCAAAGTAACGCAAAGCAGCGTAAAATGCTGCTTTGCATGTCTTTGCTTCAAGGGGGTATTACATGGGTGGTACATGGGCGTACCCATGCTACCACCCATGCTATTTGACATTAAACCCTATTCTGAAAGACCAGAAGAAAGGGTTTAGCACCACAAATGAATGCCTTTTAAAAAAAGGCGCAAAACGAAGAAATGTTTTAATTTCTCCTTGGTTTTCTGATTTTACATCTGTACTGCACTGTTCAGCACATAGAAAAGTGGGAAACGCATTTGCACTTGTCTAGGCATAGTATTTTGTACAGGAAGAATACCCTTCCTGTACAAAAACTATTCTAGACACACGCACACAACCTAGCACTATGACGCTAAGGTGTGTGCGTGGGGCACGGCAGCTGATATCAGCACCGGTGCTAGGGAGAGGGGAGGAGAGTGCCATTTCCATGTGAATATGGAGCACCCCTGCTCTCTCCTTGTCACACAGCGCAGCACAGCTTTTTTGGATGCTGCACTGCACTGCATGACACCTACCAGAATCTGGGCCTTCTTCCCATCCCAGAAGAGTTCAGCCTGTGGCATTCTAGTAAATGGCACTTTGGGCTCAACTGTTCCCATTGGACCAGAGTCAAGAGTGATTTGAATGGCATAGGTATTGTTATACACCATTCAGATGGAGTGAACTCTGTTTCCCAACCTCTAAATCAGGCCCATTGTTTTTCTTCCTTCTGTCATGGGATTGGAATGAAGCCTCTCAATCATATTGCATTGTTGAGTTCAGAAGGAGCCCTATGCAATTGTTTTTATTTATATAAGAGCATCCTAAATATCAGATTGCACTATGTCACTGGGATACATTTCCAGTTTTGGCTTTTGCTTTTGTAAATCAATAATTACAGGTGTTTTAGTTTGATTTGCTTAATTGAACTGAACAAAAAATAATAATTCCAGATTCCATAGATTTCTGGTGTTCTGGTACCATGGATGCTTTTTATAATCCCATATCTTGCTTTGGTACATTCACAGGGCATTGTGAGTAAGAGTGAGTACATAGCTTTATAAGAGTAAACAGCTTTGTCTAGTCTTACAAAGGTTGTAATCATTTGTATCATTAACCATCTCTGCAGGCAAACCTAAACGAGTAGGAGCATTTGTGGTGCTTGAGACAGCTCCATTGAAGGCCTCCCAAGTTACTGTGTCCTGTCCCATGGTGTAATGAAGTGGCATTCTGTGCTACGTTTGCCAAAACAACTTGGAAGCTTTTATACATTTGAAACCTCTAGACCCACAATTTTAATGGTTGCATCTAATCCAGTTTTAGTACGAAGGGCATCATGTCTTAAAATCACAGGATTTACAACCATAAAATCACTTATTACTACATAAAAACAGTGTTATGAGTTGGAAAATTATTTCAACTCATAAAAGGACTTTTGTGATTGTTTCCAAATTGCAAAAAGGTTGGGTCATGAAAGAGATTTCCCTCCTCCTTAACATTTCAGAAAGGAATGTATTAATAGCTTATGACTGCAAGTGCTGTCACAAACCATTTATGAGCTCACAACCCCCAAGTTGGGGTGATAACTAATTTACAAATGAGAAGAGATCCCCTGAGGATTTTGTTCCCTTTTTGAATCATGTTGACAGCCTTTAAGGAACACAGGCTGCTTTGAAAAAAAAACAAGGTTTTCAGTTTTATAATGTAAGCATACGGATGGTAGTTTGTTGTCCCTTGCAGACAACCATTTCTGTGATTACAATCAAAAAGGGTTGCAAATTGGCACCTGTCTAATGAATATTAATTTGGCAGGTCATTCTGGAACACCCTGCAGTTCAGTAATTAGTGAACTGTCCAAATAGTACACAGGTTGGTTTGCAAAATTATGCTCCATACGCAATAAGTATGTGTAGAACTTTCAACCCCTTCAATGCAAATGAAATAATAATTCATCAGGACCATAACTTTCATAAGGACCTGGATGCCAACTGTGTCCACTCCTTGTTTGAAGTTTTACTTGGTGGTGAAACTGCATGTGTTTTTATGCTTAACACACCATTTATGGTGTTTAGACAGCCGCCCAATAAATAGTAAATCTCCTCTGCTATTTGCATGGCTACTTGCCAGCTTGTGCACACTGTTTGTTGTTAGACGGATAATAGGTGAGTAAAGAAGTTTATTTTTTATTTTTAAGGCCACCAGCCAAACAGTACATAATTTCTACTAGTTATAAAGCAGCCAAGTAAATGTTGAAAATAAATTGCTATTTGCCAGCCTACCTTTCCAATATTATATAAGTTCTGCTATTTAACCAGTAGCCAAGTTTATTTGCTTAATACATGGTTCTTGATCAAATTGTACGAATGACTGCTGTTTTCCCAGCAGATGGGTAATGAGTGCAGTTTTGTTGCTGCTTGATTGAGTGCTAAACAAATAGACATAATCACTTCTATTTATTTATTGGCCATCTAAGTAGTGAGGTTTCTTTGGTATTTGCACTCCTTCTGGCCAAAAAGTGCAGAAACTCTACAATTTAGGAAGTGGCCGGATAAATAGTGATGTTTTTCTGCTACGTGCATGGTGAGTGGCCAAACAGTGCAGAATTTCTATTATCTAGCCAGCTGCTGAAAAGTTTCTCTTCTATTTTTAATGTTGCTGGCCACATATTAAACATGTTCCACTATTTACCAAAAGGCCAAATAACAGTAGAGAAAATGCACTATTTACCTGGTGGCTGGCTAAATACCTGCTTACTTTTTAAATTCCAAACACCACAAAATTCAACATAATAAAAAATAACAGTGGTGTTTTACATTTTAGCATCTTGAACAGGTACCCTTTCCCAGAGATAAGGATAAGAATGAAAGTTTAATGAAAAATAAATATGTAAATGGTTAGTTTTGAGTAAATGTGGATACAACAACACAATTGAAGAACTTGAAGAAAAATCTGCACTGAAAAGCCAAAGCCATCATTGAGATGGTCAAACTGAATTATAAAGAATCATTTATAGAAATTGTTTATTAGTTCAGGTAATTTGATTTTACAGTGACTCCTAATTGATGTGTTGCATATAAAAGATTAAAATGATATACAACCTGTTTTACTCTGTATAGGAGAAGTGAATTTCCTATATTTGCAAAGGAGAGTGAAAATTATTAAAAAACTTTATTAAGCTGTGCATGTTTTGTTTTACAAATGTCATCAGTAGAACTGATTTGATCCTTCTTTCCATAGTCAGTGAAGAAGTGTCTAATTTTCCCTGTATTAACCTTAGTTCTGTGACGACTACAATTGTAAATTAAATATGAAGCCATTATATGTTTTTGCAGAAGACGGACATTAAAACCTTCTGTGAGTAATTGGTTGTTGGTTAACTCGGGTGTGAGCCCTGGTCAAGCAACAGTCACAATCCCTAGCAGGTTGAACCACAAAATGTCACTAAATAACCTCTTCTTAACCCTGGGTAAGTTGACATCTAACTTAGTCAGGCTTGAATGAAAGGCAATCTGTAAAATATTTATGTAGCACACAAACAGTAATAAAGGGAAAACACAACTAAAGAAAAATCCCAAACCAATTTAAAAAAATAGAGTGAATTTAAATGAAATATTTGACACCAAAGCAACAGCTCTTTAATCAGTAAAAGCAGAGTTATGAATCTTTCTTTAAAGTGTAAGGTTCAACATAGCACCTAAAAGATAAAATCAACCACCACGGACATTTGGTCATGCGAGACAGGGGCAAAGTCGAATGTTAAGGCCATAATGGAGCACTCTTCAGATACTTGAAGTGTACTGGGCCCAGTCAGTGCTTACCTCCGGGCTTAGAAAAAATCCTGAAGAAAAATGACTGAGAAGGTAGACGTTCAGTGGGGCAAGACTACAGGAGCGTTCGAGAAGAGAGTATCATCTTCAGATGGCCATGCCGTGAAGCCACAATAAAGCTATTTACCTTCCAGTGGGCCAAATCAGATGACTGTGGCTGAAGTCAGTTCCGCGAGGTCAGATACCCCTTTGGCAAAGGACCATTGAAATGGATTTGCTGCTGTGGAGAACATTGTAATGGGAGAAGCCACAAATTCAATCCGTCTGACAATGCGCCTCAGGTGGCTAGATGAGCAGGGTGGTCCCAGTCACCTCCTGGTTCTCAGAAGACTATTTGGCCACAGTTTGTCTAAGTCCTCAGTCTTAGAAATTGGTCATCTTTGAACTTTTAGCTCTACACCACAACCAAGGGCCCAGTGGAGACCTCTTGGGGGCTCATGACTCATTCAGACGATAATGGGAGCCTCTTATATCCCTGTAGCTCTTAACAGGAAGCCCGCAAATTAGCCCTTTGAGTTACATTTGCTTGTCTTTGGTGCAGGTGTAGATACAGGGTTCAAAAGCAGGGCTGGCCTCTGTGGATCGAAGGGAAGCTCCAGGCCGCAGAGCAGTCCTACACGGTACAGCAGTAGTCTGGCAGTGCTCAGCCGGTCACAGCAGCAGGCAATCCTCTGAGAGTCCATCCGCAGGTCTAGTAGTAAAATGAAGATTGGGTCTGAAGGCCCTATTTTTATACTCTTGTGCCCTTCTGGAAAGGTTCCCTGAAGTTCTTAGAATTTCCTGACTCCCCTAACCTGTTTCAAAGATGGCTGCAGTGACAATACAGAGTTGTTACGCCGGTTGTGAGGGGACAGGACTCTACCTATGTCAGGTGACAGTGGGGCTGAGCTTAGCTCCTCCACCCATCCTGCCCTGACTGCATGGTATAGCACTCTAAAAGGAACTTACCAGTAAATTAAATATGCCTATCTGGTATATGACAATCAAACCATGTTTAGGGGAGCAATCACATGCACTTTAGCACTCGTTAGCAGTGGTAAGAATCAGAGTCCTAAGATCAACAAAAATTAATTAAGCAAAATACAGTGGTAAAGGCAAAATGTTTGGGGGTGACCCTGCAGAAAGGGCAAGGTCCAACACCATTCATGCAACCTAATGATTTCTCATATGGTGCTTCATCAAAAGAGTTCCACTGGGGGCAAGTTATTTAAGCGCTTGGGAAGAGCAATGGGGATTTGTGTCATGGTTCCTCAAGGAATCCTGAAAATAGCGTACAAGTGGTCTGTGTGACTAAGCTGGCAACCACTAACTCCCAAATTATTGTCTTGGTAAAGACTCAACCTTCATTTCTATGTAATTGTAATTTAAATGAATTTATGCAGTGTGCGTGACCCCTAATAAGGATCTAGAGCGCTTTTGTGGTGAGTAGCAGGCTACTCCAGAGCCCAAGATTAGTAATTAGTAGGTTAGATTAATTTTGGTTTATTTTTTTCTTGTGTATTATTTGTGTTAGGATTGTGCTCTTGATTAGATTTGTGTTTAGTGGAGTTTGCGGTAGGGATAGAACGTGTGCATGCAACCATGTGTGTGCGCATACAAAGTAGTGCTGACATTTGAAGTCACACATCAAATTGTTTTCATTAAAAATCAATTTATCAGTTCAGAATGACTAGCAAGGTAAATTTTCTTTTCTGTCCATAACATGATTCAATAAGACACACAAAGAAAGGATGCGAGTCTTTAGGAAGTCTGAGGGTGAGAGTAGCCAGAGTATACCACTAATACATGATGCTACTTCCATGATTTGTAAGGTACTAAGCTATCCAGCTAGGTAGTTATGTGAGTATCATAATCTCAACCACAATTTTATCCCCCATGCAAATGTTAGTGTGTTTTATCCTTCACTTTCAAATTGCTATATTATTGTATATTTTCTCTTTGATGCAGACTTACATACATGTCTATAATATGAGGTTTGCATTGAGGGGCCTCCAGAATGGCCAAACCACACTGACACTGTGTGATCTGATTGGTGATGTGAGGAGGCATATGTATTGATGCACAAATTGTGAATTGTCCACTGAATAATCACATCTATTTCTTTCCAAAGCACCAAGCTTCCTCATTTGCCTATGTCCAAAATGATGTTATCTTTTTGTGATCCAGTCCATATGTCTTCAAATATGCTTGGAACTCAGATCTACAAAATAAGGGGCTATTATTGTTTTTTATAACAGTTGGATACCCATATATGAGGATCATGTTCTCTAATTTATTTTTCACGTGCTCAAGTGCTAATCATGTAACTATTTTGGCTGTAGCACCTTTTGAAAAGGCATCCATTAGCACCAGTTGTAGTTATCCATCTGATGAGAGTCAGCAGTTTGCACTAACTCAGGATGACAGAATTGTGAATCCTTCCTTACTTTGAGGTGGTGGATGTCTTGTACTTATTGGATTTGCTTGACACAGTTGCCAACTTCTTACTGTCTCCTCCATTAGTTTGTTTCCAGGGATACCACACCTTTTCTCTGAAGTGTGTTTTCATCATCATAATTCCCTGATCCACTTGGTGGACAACATGGAGACTTCTGATTTGAAGATTCCCCAGAGATTACATTCCTGTCACCTCTCCAGAATGTCATCTACTGATACACTCAGCTTATTGCACTGTTTCCACACTACTTACATATCAGTACAATGTTGGAATCTTTCTTGTAGCCACTGCAGGTGTCAGACATGCTTCCTCTGCTGATGATTTTGCAATTTCTGTCATTGTGATTAACTTTGGGCAAGCACTTTGGGTTTATCAGATGGACATAATTTTCCATGTCTACAGGTTTTCCATCATGATTACCATATGCTGCAGGATTGAGTGAGAGATAATCTGAAGGGTTGTCTGAGCTAGGACTAAATGTCACTATAAAGTTTTATCCCTGTAGTGGAAGGGCTCATTTTTCTCTTGTTGTTGATGAATGTTGATCAGTGCCAAAGAACCACCGACAGAGAGGTTTCTGATAGGTTACCACTTTGAAGTAATAGCTAAACAAATACAAGTGAAAATGGAAGCAACTACTCTTGATGTCCAGCAGTTACTTCTCTATTTGTTAGTAGTTCTTGTGTGCATCTATTAACACTACTTGCAATAACCTACTGGACCTTTGAGTTCTCTTGAAGCTGCACAGCATCTAATTAAACCTGGTTGCAATTAATTATTAGTTCAGTAGCAGCTTTGGTGTTGAAGTACCACACTATATTTTCACTTAGGATGGCGGAATTCACCTACTGAAATGCTGTATCATGTTCAATCAATCATTGCCAGAAGGACTTTGCTTTGGTGATTTTGTCATGAGGCTCTGTCAGTGTGGCTAAATTGAATTTAAAGCATCACCATAATTCAACATTTCTAACAAGCTGCATATCAACAACATGTTTTGTGGAGATAGTCTTCCACTGATGTCAGCAGATTTTGTAGGATCTACACAGGTGTCTTGGTTGGAGTACACATATGTAAGATTTATGTGTCTTTTAGAAGTTTGTATTTTTCATGGTAAAGTGTTAGACCAAACTGCACTAGTCTCTCTCCAGCATATTTTTCAGATGATGTTGATGTACAGCTAGTCTGGTGGCATATTTTAAGGTGCTGTCACTAATGTTCAGGACACCATTCAGTGTTAGGACCAATTCAAAGATGGCATTTTGAAACACCTCAGCAGCCAACAGCACCCCAAAACTCAATCTAGTGTAATGCCTTAGGTTCACATGAGTTGAGACCATTCTAATGTACCAGATCAACTTATCAGTCACCAGTTAGTGATAGCCGAAACTAAGGTCCAGCTTTGGGAACCATTTAGCTCTGTATTAATTGTTGGGGTAATGTGACACTTTTGGTTTTTGATTTTCAGGATGGCATTTGGCTGATTGGGTTTAGTTGCGTTTGATGCCCATGTGTGGTGGTGGTTGGAATAAGGTATGGCAATGAAATAATTCTTTACATTAAAACACCCTAGAAATTCACTGAAAAACCAAAGGTTACATGGACGGCATAATTAGGTTCAGATTCTACACACATACAATCGCACCCCCACAATCCACTGATATTTACCCCACATATTCTATGACATCATTGTTAATATCACTGCAACATTTTCAATAACATTTTTGATGGGAAACTGTGCATGGCAGGGTGTGAATTGTAGTTACCTTAGGGCACAAGGTATTGCTTCTTGATGTAAGTATGCCCATATCCGTTGAATTTCTATTATTTTGTGTGTGTGTAAAATCTGAACCTAATTATAATGCCCTTATAACCTTTGTTTTTTTAGTGATTAAATAGATGAATAGATAGATAGATAGATAGATAGATAGATAGATAGATAGATAGATAGATAGATAGATAGATAGATAGATAGATAGATAGATAGATCTCTTTGCAGCAATGATTGTGGCCAGTGGCCACATGTGCATTCTGGTGCAAAACCTTTTATTTATGAACATGGTACCATGCTCATGCAAGAGTTGTTTACATGTTAGTTTATGTCACTCACTTAAGTAAATGCACTTTTAGCATCAGACAGTGCTTACAGTTGCATCCACTGTATTTTTTCCAAAAGGAGCGTGGGCATAATGTAATAATAGTATACCAGGGTCAATACAGTGCTGGGTACACCAGTGGCCATGGCCCAAATTTATCAAAAATCAATGCAGGCTAGTAAGACATCTAGCT
Source organism: Pleurodeles waltl (assembly GCF_031143425.1). Lineage (NCBI taxonomy): Eukaryota > Metazoa > Chordata > Amphibia > Caudata > Salamandridae > Pleurodeles > Pleurodeles waltl. The sequence goes on from NC_090447.1 coordinate 923,165,980, forward strand.
GTACTGTGTCAAAGGGAGAGGGCAGGAATGTGAAATTTATTTATCAAGCCGTCTCATTCATGGTCTCTCCGTGAGCTGCCACCTTGAATGCAGTCTAGCATGCCAATGCGTGCACACTTGTGTCATGAGGGTGCAAGGGTGCCATGATACTTTAGAGGCAAGGGCAATTCAACCCCCTGATAGAGTAGTAGTGCATGGCACCAGCCTGAGATGGAGGATGTATGAAGTTAGGAACATAGGAGGGGACTGGAAGTCCAGTGACTGGTACTGCCAGTTCCAGTTTGAGATAGGCAGGTGCTCGCTTGGGCTGATTTAAATCATGATTGTCAACTCATCATTCCACTCACTCTGATAACAGTATTATATCAGGAGCGTTGAGTAACATGCATTCTTTACTGTGGCTTTATGTAGCTCATAGCCCAGTCTCACAGAATTGCAGTATGAAAAGACTTGACTCATCAAAAGGGGGCAGAGAGGCAAATATCATTCTTTGGCATGCATGAATAACTTAAAATATGTTGTTGTTTGTTGTTTAGGATAATGAAACAAGAAATAGGCTCTCTTCCAAGTTCCAGTTGAATTCTGTGTTTGTCAAAATGTTTTTTTGTACAGAGTATCATCAATCAATGTTTTTTATCTTCTATCTTAAGCATCCCAGGGCATGAGGGCATCTGGGCTGACTGCCTCCAGCATGAAGGAGGGTGGGACCTTACTACTTTTTCATGTTGGATGTTGTATATATCCTTGAATTTCCCTGTCTTTTTCCTTATTTCTATATTTACAGTTTCCACAGCTGTGACTCTCCATTATTCTGCTTCCCTTTTTTGTAAGCTTCCCCTTGCCACTACTTTACATGTATTGTCGTGTAGTACTAAGAGGGGAAAAGATTTTTAGTAACATAAAGATGATGGCACCTCCAAGCCCAAGTAGTACTCTAGTCACAAGACAGGTTGGTGGTTTTCTTGATCAATCAGTCAGAACGTACTGGGACAGAGATAGAGTGGCCATACTTGACATGGACACCCAAAGCTGCCTTATAATTGCAGTTTTCCTGACAGTGCAGCATGGCAGGAAAAAGATACCACAACCAGTACCATATGTCTTTTGCATTCCCTTCTATTCTTTATCCATTTGAAGCCTTAGCTTATGCCCTTTCCTTGTACCTGAATACTAATCATATCTCTCCATTAGGAGATACAAGTTTTTGGTCACTCAATGACCACCTGTTTTTTTAAATGTTGTCAAGCACAAAGTAACACAAACCACCCAAAGTGATTCCTTTCTATAGAGGATACTGATAGAGAGCTAACCTAACTGTAGTGAGGTATTGCTGTTGTGCCTTGTACAAAATAAATACTTTGTTGTGTCTCTGGTATCTAAAATGGGTGCATTTTTTTTCCCAGGTGTACAGATGACCAGCAGTACCATCATGGGGCTGTTGTGGAGATCCTGTCATTGGAGGGAGAGGGAGAAGTCCTAGTGGTAGCAGTGACAAATGGCAAGTCACCTTGCTTTCATATTGACAATATTGTAGTGGTTAAGTGAGGCAGGTATCCTTCCCATCACCTCCAGAGTCCAGGGCCTGCCCTCAGCACCTTGCCACCTAAAACTGCAAAGCAGTTTAAGCTGGTGCTGCAGTGAGTGCAGATGGGGAAATCATGTGCATTTACTGCAGCACAACTGCACAATGGAACTAAGGGGCATATTAACAAGGAGCTTGTGCTGCCGCTGCATCATTGTTTTTGGATGCAATGGTGGCTTTTTCCATGCTCCACATATGCAAAGTGACCCATTAGTCATGATGCATCACTTTTTGTTGCCTTGCGTTGCTTTTTCCTGCCCTACATTCAGCTGCAACAGATAAAGTTAAACATCTGAAAGGTAGGCATTCCCCCATAAAATCTACTGCAGATCAGAAGCATTAATATCTACAAGTTTATGGGAAAGTGAGGCATCATTGGCAAATGACTAATCAAAAATGCATCACTTTTCCTGTGCATCGGGAACACAGGTGTAAAAATGAGGCATCAACTACACTACAGAGCTACTCATGCTACATCTAGGTGCAAGAAAAAGATGAGCACTACCACCACCACCACCACCACAGAGGCGGCGCAGGAGAAGGGACCGCACATACCGGCAGAGGACTACCCTCACTGACCTCAGAGAGGAGGAGATCATCACTTATTACAGGCTCAGGAAGGAGTACATTGTCCAACTCCTGCACCAGATTGCAGCAAGGCTGCAGCCAACATCCCTCTGTAAGCCATGCAGGTGGTAGTCCTCCTTTTTTGCATTCTTTCCTTCCATCCTTAATGCCATCATAAGCATCACACCCCAGTACCTCATGTTCTCCAGCACATGGCAGAAACAACTTGAAAACGAGCAGGGCTTCCATGCTATTGCTGGATTTCCACATGTGTTGGGGGCTATGAACTGCATTCATGTGGAACTCATACCTCCTGCTGCTACATCACACCTGTACTGCAATCGGAAGCACACATATTCAAACAATGGGCAGGCAATGGTGGATCATATGGGGATGTTTATCAATGTGATGGCAAGGTACACTGGGAGTGCTCATTATGCATACATCTTCAGACATTCCATCTTACGTGAGCCCTTCAAGATGGGAGATATGGGAATGACCTACTAGTTGGTAAGTACATCTGAAGCACATAACCAACCTCTTGCAAAAAACCTAGGTTGGATAAAATAGCCACATTTGTATTGGGTGAATAAGACAATGCCTACATAGCAGTTGTGAGCCTCATACTTGCACCATACAACATGGCAAATGTGTGATACATCCCTGCAAGTCACACATATTAAGCCCTGCTAAGCCACTGTGGGTCTCATTTACAAGAGGCCTGCGCTGCTGGAGCATTCATTTTCATGAAGCTCTGGTGGTGCAGGCCTCTCAATTATATCTATGAGGCAACACAAAGTCACCCTGCGTGACTTTATTTCTTCTTATTTCTTCTTTCTCTATGTGCTGCATTCTGCAGGAGTTAAGATTGCACTGAATTAGCGTAAAAAAATTATGCTAATTCAGCACAAACAGAGTATAAATCTGGGCCTAAGTTCCTCCATTGGCAAGTGAAGCTGCCTCATGTGAATGATTTGTGTTGGTGGCCTGGGTGTAATGTGGGGCTAACGGCCTCATTTAGAGTTTAGCAGTTGGGTTACTCTGTGACAAATAAAATATCCCTTTTGCTGCACTTAAGTTCATCATTTATATTCTTTAATGCACTGTCAACGCTGATGTGGTCGATAGGAAATCCATTATCCACCAAATGTGTCCCATTTGCCAGACTCTACCAGTCTAAAAATAAAGTTTAGACCTAGGGTAATAGAATTGAAGAGGAAGTTGGAGGGCCAATGGAAATATAAGTTAAAATGATAGCATGCTACAGCTGTGCTGCCCCAAAAAAATGCTGCAGAGTAAGCAGACCTGACAGCATGGCTCCATTAATGTTGCATAGTAAATTTGTAAAGTTTTAATTGTTAAACCTATGATATGTATATTTATATATATCTATATATATATATATATATGTATATATATATATATCCCTTGCTAATTAATGGCAGGTAATTGTTTCAACACACATAAAGGCCCTCATTACAACATTGGGGGGCAGCAACCGCTGCCTGGCAAGTTGTATCCACCATGCGGCCGCACTCCTGCAGTGGCCATTTCGAGATCCCCACTGGGCCGGCGTTGTTGCGGCGGTGCAACTGCACCCGTCGCGCTTTTCACTGCCTGCTATGCAGACAGTGAAAAGCTTCATGGGGCAACGGCTGGCCACTTCACAGCAGGAAATAGCTGTCTGGCTGTGACAGCAGAATTTCTAGGCAGTGGCTATGAAGTATCATTGGCTGGTGGCCCTGGAGGCAGAAGAGGTGGGAGACACAGGCCTAAAGTTTCTTTGGGACATTAGCCAGGCATTCCTCCAACTCAGCCTCACCACCACCACTCTCAATTGCAGCAGGGGTCGACTGCCAACTGGACCTCTACCAGCTTCCCTTCCTCAGACTCAACATCATGGCTCCTCCACTGCGTCAAATGTGTGCTATCCTACATGGGGCACAAGATGGTACTGCTCACAATGGGCAGCAGAACTTGGTCAAAGATTGATTTTTTGTTTTGGTGGAAGGGCATATTGTGGGTGTGAAGAGTGGGAAGACATCACAAAGCGAGGTCCCACTCCCACCTATTCCATATGAGATGATCTCCAACTGTCAGATTATTCAGAAAGATTATCCATCACATGCAACTAGACTGAAAAAACAGAGTTAGTGGGTTATCAAAGACTGAGACTCCCAAATGTTGCAAGTTGTCAATATCAATTTTACAAATTGCCCTCACTGTCTGCAACCACATGAATTATCATCACTCAATTTATTCAATATATATCACTCATTGGTGCAATAGTTACCAGTTCCAATCCAAGCATTGTGGTATATATTAATTCTCTGCTTTTCACATGGAAGCAGCACAATGGCAGTCTTGTAAATTCATGATCTTTACTTGGGCAGCCCAGCTAGGGAATGAAAAAGGTAAACAGATGGGACAGAGGCAGGCATTCTCTTTATGCTCTTTAAACAAATGTGGAGGCTTCTTCTGTGCACACTGGTCCAGCTCTAATTCAGCCGTACATGTTTTTAAATGGTGGTGCAGCATGAGTCAGAAACCCAGCAACATATATATGGCCTGGCTTGCATCACTTTTGCATCAAACAATGTGGTGTATGAGTGACGCAAATCTTAAGTTATATTTATGAGGCCACACAGAAAACCGTGCAGGGCCCTGCATGGCTTCATAAATCTTGAGTAATGTAACACATTTAGAATTGCTGTTTTACATTACTCTGTACCAGGGGGCATTTCAATGGATGTTGCATGGGTGTTTTTACAATACATCATTGATTTTTTACGCATTCCCAAATTTACAAGAACGATTAAACCTGGGAATGCACCAAAAAGATATGCCTCTCAAGGAGAGGTGCAACAAGGCGTAATATGTTTATTTCTTCAAATGTTTTCCTCTTTGTATGTGTGCTGCATTCTTCACTACACATAGAAAAAGGCAATAACTGCTTGTGTTGCATGCAGGATTGTTTTTGTGCAGGAAGTTGTCTTTTCATGCACCACAAGCACACTTTCACCATTGTGCAAAAGTGCCTGTGTTGTCACTAGGCTGCCAAAAGGTTGCCAGTGCAGGGGGAAAGTACAGAAATTTGTTGGCACATTCTTGCCTTCTCCCTGTGGTGCAGTGCAGCACAGCAAAATGACTTGCTACAATGCCCAGCTGAACATAGCTTATAAATATGGGCCCAAATACTTAAATGTTTATCTAGCTATATCAATTTTCTTTGCAAAGCAGTTCAACAATAAGGTGAAAGTCATATTAAAGCCTATTCAGTCAGGGAAGTAAAGTTCATCCTCAAACTCAGGGGGTTTGCCCAGGAGTTAGTCATCTAATCCACTTGAGTCCAAATTGAGTCCGACAAATCACCCTCACCCTTCTTCTATGCTGTTTCAGGAACTGTGCAATCTTCAGGTATGAACTGTTGGTTCATTTTAATCATGGTCAATCTCTCCATGTTTTGAGGCAAGAGACTGCTCCTTCTGACTGTGACAACTGCTTCAGGTGCACTAAACGCACACTCAGGAGACACCCTGGATACCGGAAAAGACAGATACTTTATTGCCAGCCTGCTCAGCTCTGGCCATTGGTGAAACTTCCACACCAGTAGACCAATGGGTTTTAATCCGGGTAGACCTACTTTGGGTCATCCAGATAGTCTTGGACCATCCTATTGAAGCTCACTGGTGCTGTCAATTGCTTAACTTTTGTTGCGTTCACCTCTGCACTTGACTTAAGCCCTGGCACTTGAAACCAAGCCATTGCAGAGGTTGGGTCTGATTCTTCTGTTGCTGGTGTTGTTGTTCCTGGTGTTGGCTGCTTTGAGACAACAGCACTGCCTTCTCTGGAGATTGAAGGCTGCACAACAGAACTTCTGCCTGCGGCTCTAACTTCCAGCCATCCAAGGTCTCTTGCTTAAACAACAATCCACATCTTGTATTGTGAAATATCCCCTTCTGAAAAAGGAAGGAAGGTGGCCAGTATTTTTCCACTGCAGATCATGTATTGTTGTTGTGGCACAGATGTACTCTTTCGGAGGACAGATTCTCTACTTGCAGCCTTGTGTTAGCAGCCAAGGAAAGGATTGATCTCTGAACCAATTAATAAGCTTCGTCATTCATTATGGAAAACCTTTGCAACATCTTTTTTAAGTGGTCCTCTAGCAGATGCATCAATGGCCTTGCTTGCCTCATCGTACTATCCTCCTTGTTGAAAACCACAAAAAGAAGTATCATTTCTGTCAGGCATTCGACTAGGCCACATTCGCCCATTTTCAGGGCCAAGCATTTCCCAGTTCCAAACCTTCCTTTTTGAAGAACATAGTCAGTGATCAGTCTGTGCTGCTCAAACAGATTTTGTGACATGAAGTACCAACATGTTGGCACCTCCTGTATGAGGGCTTTACCTGGTACTCTATTAGCACAATTAGTGATCCTCAACTGCTTCTGGGCTTTAAAAGAATGACTCAGATGAGTGCTGATTCTTCTGCAGGTTTTTAGTACGTTGCTGACTATGGGCCTGATTTAGATCTCGGCAGAGGGGTTACTCCTTTGCAACGGTGATGGATGTCACGTCCACTGCAATCTAAATATCAGAAATTAATGGCATTTAGAGTTTGGCGGATGGGATATCCATTACCTTTGCGATGGAATAGCTCCTTTACTGAAATCTAAATTATGCCCTATGTCTTATTTTTTTAGAAAGTCCTGAACAATCAGGTTAATGGATTCTGCCAAATACCAGACCCTGAAATAGTTACCATCTGCCGTTTCCTTCACTATATTACTGCCATCATCCATGGCAAAAAATCAAATTCTGAGACCTCTGGGTTGCACCAACTCAAATGCCCTGCTGTTAAAGTCTTTCAATATGTTTATAGCTGTATTGAATTTCTCCATCGTGAACGTCGCTACTGTTGCATGCCCTTAAAAGTTTCTTCAGTGATGAGACTTGCAGATAGCTATTGCCTAACCCCCACAAAAGAGATCCAATGTGAAGTGATACACAGTGATAAATTGCTTGACAACTGATCCACATGTCTGTTATCAGGTGGGTAGTGTGAACAGTTCTCTGCTGCAAAGCTTGTCCAACCAATGCAGCACATTGTGATAGAGCGCAGGAACAGCAAATCAAGAAAAAAGGTCTGACTGGGAACCTTCAATTTTGGGCAGAAGGCCATCACAATTTTTTTTAAAAATGCACTTATTCCACAAAAGAAAAGGGGAGGAGGTCCAGTGCTGACATTGGAGTCAGCTTCTATTTGGTGATTGGATTAATGGGCCCCTCGCGTCTCAACATGTCAATAGCAGTTGCTTTGATTGTTTCCTTTTGTGGTGCCACTGAGGCAGACAATTTCTGGACAGAAGTATGAGGTGTTATACTCAATGTGCATCTTGGCGTAATTATCACTATATGCAGTGGTGTCTGCATTTGAGTCTTGTGCCATTTGGAGGTTGTTGATGTGGGAGATTCAGGCACACTGAAGCGGACAGGGCTGTTTGTCTAAAGCTGTCATCTAATTACTCATCACATCCTATCACTGTGATCAGACCTCATTCCCCTCTCTCATCACTATCGCTAGTTTTTTCAGGTACTCCTGCCACTGGATTGTGTGATGTTTTATCAAATAGATTGTTTGGCCTCCAGCACTGTAATGTGAACCAGACTTACCTCAAAGAATGCTTGTGTGGGAAATGGGGCATATTGCAGTTTTTTCCTTCTGCTTGCTAATCGTTAAGCAGTCGCAAACTGGGGAGGAGAGATTTTTTAGTGTGACACTGCCTGTGCCTGAAGAAATAGAGGTAGATGGGTATGTTGATTGCCTTTCTGCAGTGCAGATGTTGACTGAGGTAGTGGTGGCTGCAGGTCTCAGTGGGGGCCTTACAAACCTGGAAGCTAGGGTGGTGGTGGAACCTATACTACATGCTTCTGAGGTTGAATAGGAGAGGTAATATTGGTGCCCCTTGAGCTAGACCCCATTATGACAATACTTAGCTCATCCTCATTGTTGTCTCTTCCAATAATTCTAAAGCTTTCAGGAGCTTTCCTTTTCTTTTTATGGGTGGACTCAGACTCATCTGGGGTCCAATCCATGTCTAGTTCATCAGAAAGGGGCTTTGAGAAGATGGTAGAGTACCCTTTCTGTTTCATGCTGGAGATTGGGAAGCCAATGGGTAAAGAATTACATCTTTCTCAGCAGCAAACTCAAGCTCCTGTTCTGCTCCTACTTATAAAAGAACTGTAGCTGACTATGACACCTGTTGTCCACTTTGCTCAGATTCATGCGATGATTGGGCACTTTGCGGCAAATCCAGTTAAGATTCACATCTTGTCACCATATCTGCAGTGGCTGCCTTGCTGACAAGCATGGGCTTGAGCTTAGATTGGGGTGGTGCACTTGATGTGGGAGTGTTGCTCCCATCTTGTTGCCTGAAAGATGGTGCAGCAAGCACAGTACTTTTCCTGAAAAAGGTAGAGGGTGGCACACCAGTAGTAGCAATCTGTTTCTTCTCTTCACTAGCTAATTTTGTGGCAGGAAGACCTTTCTTTGGGGCCATCTTCAAACTCTGCCAGTTGGTATTTAGCTGCACAAGTGAAAGCAGTGGAGGACTCAGGTGGTGTGGTGCCTTCTGTCTGGCGGTACTGTGGGTGATTTCTCCTATGTACCTAAAAGCAAAAAAAATGAAAACATTTGGTAAAACATGGCATTTTTGCAGTTTGAAATATTCACACACAATAAAAGTTAACGATGTTATTCCAAATAATTAACATCAATAGTGTATCCATTCCAATAAAAACCATGACATAATACTTAAATCAGGATAAACATCCTCAATAATGAATGCTTGTGTGTGACTATGGCAGGCAGGTGTTGCAGTGGAAAATGGAGTAACCCTTAAAGAAACTAATACTGCTGGGCCCCTATGGCCTAGTAGACATATGACAACCAGAGGGTGGAGGGAAAAATCTAATAATTTATTAAAAAAGTAATTACTGGTGTATCTCTAGGGACTATGAGAAATCCATTGAGATGCAAGAAGGTACAGTGGAAAATGGAAAATTGCATATATTTGAACACTAAGAGCTACATGTAGCAACGTTCAGAATTGCGACCCGCAAATTGCGAGTCAGAGCGAGTCGCAATTTGCGAGTCGCAATTCTGAATGTTGGATGGTGACCCTGACACCATCTGCGATTCGCAAGGGGGTCGCAAATGCCCACCTCATTAATAATCATGAGGTGGTCGCAATTTGCGACCCCCTTGCAAATGGCGGCCCTCACAGGGATGGTGGCCTGCTGCGTACAGCAGACCACCATGTCTGTGGCTGCTTTTTAATAAAGAAGGTTTTTTTTTTGTAATGCAGCCCGTTTTCCATAAGGGAAAACGAGATGCATTATAAAAACGAAAAATGAAACGTTTTTGATGTCTGCCTTGTCTGAAAAACTGTTAACAGTGCCACTCACAACGGGGAAGGGGTCCCATGGGGACCCCTTCCCTTTTGCGAATGTGTCACCACCCATTTGAAAAGGGTGCAAAATGCGATTGGTTTGCAACCGCGTTTCCGGTCACAAACCAATCCTACATTGCACTGCAACTAGCAATAAGGAAGGGAACACCCCTTCCTAATTGCGAGTCGCAAACCCGTTTTGCGATTCGGTAACCAGGTTACCAAATCGCAAAATGGAGTTTGTGCATTACGATGTGCTTTTTGCACGTCGCAAACAGTGAAATTCACTGATTGAGATGTGCAAAAAGCTTGCTACAAGTGGCCAAAACGCACTTATTATGACATTGGCGGTGACTGTTAAAGTGGGAGTAATACTGCCAACAACTTGGTGGTAATTACCGCCAAATTATGACCATGGCGATGATACCTCCATAGACAGCCAATGTACCAACCCAACGGCCAGGGCGTTAACACCACTGACCACAGTGGTAGGCATCAACAGCCAGGCCTAAGTCATGGTACCCCCTCCATATTATGACATAGCAAACCACCAGGATTTCCGGGGCGGTACCACCGCCATCAAAACCCTGGTGGAAACACTTCCCAGAAAATAAAAGACTCAACATCAGGGACACAGAGGACTCCTCCATCGCCATGGAACCGGAACTCCAAGTCTTCCTGATTCTCTACCACGCCCTGGCCATCCTGGAACACCAACGCCTACAAAGACGATGACGATGAGTACAGCTGCCTAGCACACAAGGGAGGGATGGAGGAAAAGGAAAGTGACACACACACACAATGCACACCATTCACAAACATACCATACACCAAACCAGCTGCAGAGTAAAAGGAATGTCACAGGACCCACATAAAAATAATGCAAGGACAACAATACTGATGTACGAACACTTTAATTTGCTGACAGCAGCCACCATAAAGAAACATGAAATGTAAATGCAGGCGTCAATGTCCAGGTTGGGCAAATGGCCAGCCCAAAGTACCAAAGGCCTACATGGCCACAGGGCACAGTCCAAGGCCCAACTTGACTCCTGACATAATCTGGACTCGACTGTTCAGGGGCATCATGTTGGAAATGGGCAGGCACCTCAGAGGGAGGGGGGGGGAGCACCTCAGCTGAGGTTTGTAACATGCCCACTGGTTCTGGGGGGGCTCCTTGCCCGATTGTCAGTGGAGGGGAGTGAAAGGCCACAATCTCTGGAGTGGGTAACATGCCCACTGGTTCTAGAGGGGGCTCCTTGCCAAATCGTCACTGGAGGGGACTGAAAGGCCACAGTCTTCGGAGTGGGTAAAATGCCCACTGGTTCTGGAGGGGGCTTCTTGCCAATTGTCACTGGAGGGGAGTGAAAAGCCACAGTCTCTGGAGTGGTTATCATGCCCACTGGCTCTGGAGTGGGCTCCTTGCCCAACAGTCACTGGAGGGGAGTGAAAAGCCACAGTTTCTGGAGTGGGTAATATGCCCACTGGTTCTGGAGGGGGCTTCTTGCACAACTGTCTCCGGAGGGTGGGCTACATGCCCTCAGCTGGTGGAGAGGGCTCCTTGCCCTCTGCTGGTGGAGGGGGCTTCTTGGATGCATTTGCTCATGGTGAGGGCTCCTTGGGTGCCTCTGCTCTTGGAGAGGGTTCCTTGCCCTCTGCTGGTGGAGTGGGTTCCTTGGGTGCTTCTGCTGGTGGAGAGGGCTCCTTGCCCTCGGCTAGTGGAGGGGGCTCCTTGGTTGTCCCGGCAGGTGGCGAGGGGGAACCTTGGCTTTCTTTGGTGGTGGAGGGGGCTCCTAAGCTTTGTTTGGTGGTGGTGGGGGAGCCATGTGTTCCCTCTTGTTATGGCCCCCCTTGGCCTTTGACATGTGACTGGTGTCCTTGCTTCCAGGTCTAGGAGATGCCTCCATTGACCCCGCCCTCTGTCCCTTGGGTTTCACCACCCTAGTCCTCCCTTTCTGAGGTGGAGGTGTGCATTTACTAGGAGTGGCTGCCATCACACTCAGGGGCCCCTTTATGCCAGCAGCTGTTTTTTTTGGTGGGAGCTGTGGCAGACTGGCTGAGGTGTCGGGCTGGGTCATTGGGACCCTGATCTTACGGGCAGGATGAGGGTTGGAGGTGGAGTCAAGTTGGGCAGGGACATTGGGGCGGGATGTGGGAGGAGGGATGGGAGTGGAGGTAGAGGTAGTGACTGTAGGAGGTGTACGTCTGCTGGACTTGGGTGCAGGTGCATGGACAGACTGCAAGTGTGAGGTGGATGGCTGTTGGGCGTCTGAGTGGGAGCATTTGAGTCTCTTGGGGGGACAGACAGGGTGGGAGAGGACACACATCAAGTGTGGATGGATGTTGTGGAGGTGTCTGCAAGTGAGGTGTGTGTGCTGCATGATGTGGTGATGGTGGTGGTGGCTGTTGATGCAGTGCATCCAGGTGTGTGTGCGGATGTGACTGTGAGGGAGGAATAGGAGGAGTAGGAGAAAGAGGGGAGACAGTGGAGGCAGTGGATTTTGTTGTGTGTGCAACTGTTGTTTGTGTGAATGCTTGTGGCCTGAAGTGTGCTGCCTGTGTTTGTCTGTGCCACTCTTGTGTGATGTTTTTTTGTGCATACTGGTCTGTATGTGTGCATGGGATGGTTTTGGGTTGATGAGACTGGGACGGGAAAGTAGTAGTTGGAGGGGTGACGGTAGGACCAGGGATACTGGCTGCCATCATAGAGGAGGCCAGAGCCTTAAACAATCTCTTTTGGGCTGCCAACCCACCATGGATGCCCTCCAGGTAGGCATTGCATTGCATGGGATGTCAGCCCGTGGATGGCGTTCACTATGGTTGACTGCCCTACAGAGATGGATCTCAGGAGGTCAATAGCCTCCTCACTGAGGGCAGCAGGGCTCACTGGGGTAAAGGAGATGCCCACCTTCCTGGGTGAGCGGGCACGGGCCACTCGGTGGGAGGCTACTGGGAGGGCGGTGCTGGTGCAGGGGTGGCAGCTGTACCTGTAGCTGGGGTCATTCTAGAAGTGTCTGCCACCACCAGGGAGCTTCCATCGGAGGAGGAATAAGAGTCAGTGTTGTCACCTCCTGTCTCCGCCATGGTGCTCCCCTCGCCCTCTGTCCTACTGGTCTTCTCAGCATCAGTGGACTCTGCCTCCTGGGTCCTGTAGGCTGCAGCTCCCTCACTCGCTGGTGCCCCTGCTCCTCCGCCAGGTGATGCTAATGCACACATGGACAGTATGAGAGAAGAATAATGGGGGGTAGAGAGAAAGAGAGCACTGGGTCAATTTCAGCACCAACACCACAGATGGCATACAAATTACGATCACACACAGGGATCAAGATTGAGCACTATGCACTGCACTGGCATTCTATTGGCTAGGTACCACAACAAGATGAGAGCCAACCACTGCAATTTGCACCCCTCCTGGGATCTACTAATCCCTGTCTGACACGGAATGCCACCTAGCTAATTAACAAGATTTTGCCATTCACCCATTTACACTGAGCTGGACAACGCAGCAATGTCTCAGCTGGCATTAAGGGGCACCCACTAACTGAAACCCACCATCAGGATCCCATGCCAGTCAACAAAGATGGTTGTTGCACACACTGTACCCACCTCCTTGTGGCTGCTGTGCTACCTTCAAGCTCCCATCTATCTCTGGGTAGGCCACCACCAGTATGCAGGCCATAAGAGGGCTCAGGTTCGGACGGGCACCCTTCCCTTGTTGGGGGGCCATCCAGAGCTGGGCCTTGGCAATCTTCCAGGCCCAGCGTCTTAGGTCCTCCCACTGTTTCCTGCAGTGGGTGCTCTGCCTGCTATGGACCCCCAGGGTCTGCATCTCCTCGGGGATGGCATACCGCAATCCCTTTTTCTGATGGGTGCTGACCTGCAGATGAAATACAGACAGGAGGACACCATTAACCATACAATTCAGCCTTTCACACATATAGCCCACAAATACAATTTCCCCTCCAATGGCACACACATCACCTGGTGCCCTGCATTTACACTACCACCAGCCATACCCCCAACCCAAATGACACACTACCAGCACACATACATCTTGATGCAACCTTGTTGCATGCATCGTCCCCATGCTGTACTCGCCTGTTGGTCTGGAGGCTCATACAGCTGTCCATACAGGGGTAGTACCCCATCCACTAAGCACTCCAACTCCTCTGAAGTGAAGGCAGGGGCCCTTTCCCCTGTCACACGGGACATGGCAGGTTCCAGACTCAGGTCACAGCAGCACACACAGTGGATGTGTTATCCTCTGGAAAGTCAGGAATCAATTGAGGTCATAGACAGAAAATGTGTACACTATCACCGCCACCAGTGATCCTCATTGCACACTGTACTCCATGGAGCTCCATGTTAGCCAATGAGGAATGGAACAGCTGTGCAAGACTGCCTTCCACCATGACACCCAACTCCAGCGCTGTTCAACATTCTGAAATAGAAAACTGCATCAATTGATGTCAATTGTACATACATTGTCATTTACATAGTCCAGTTACATACATGGTCAATGTACACTGAAGTGGTGGTTCCATTGTTCAGTTTGTCACTCCCTTCTCACTCTTGTGTCCCTTAGGCACCTACCTCTACAGAGCAATAGGAAGAGTAGGCAAGCCCTTGTGCACAAACCCCCTGTGGACTTGGCTACAGTGGAGGACAGGCACATAATACTCACCTATAGACTAGACAGGGCCACTTTCACAGAGGTTTGTGCAGAATTAGAGCTTGATCTGATATCTGATATTCGTCATCCCACTGGGATCCCCCCTCTTGTGCAGGTTTTATCTGTGCTCCATTTCCTGGCAACTGGCTCTTTCCAAGTGACAGTGGGTTTGGCAGCAGGAATGTCACAGCTAATGTTCTCAATAGTGCTGGCAAGGGTTTTGTCTGCCTTGCTCAAACACATGTGCAGCTACATCACTTTCCCCCAAGTGGAAGATATGGCCACTGTGAAGGCTGGATCCTATGCAATGGGACATATTCCAAATATTATTGGAGCCATTGACAGAACACATATATAGTATTTGTCCCCCCGGCACAATGAACAGGTGTTCAGGAATCAGAAGAGTTTCCACTCACTCAATGTGCAAATGGTGTTCCTGGCTGATCAGCACATCTCCCACATCACTGCTGAGTATCCTGGGTCAGAGCATGACGCCTTTGTTTTGAGGGTTAGCAGCATCCCAAATGTGATGGCACAACTACAGAGGCACAGGGTGTGGCTAATAGGTGAGCCTGTGTCGCCACCCAATGTACGGCAGTGTATGCCTTCAGGAGTCATCCCCCATACCATTGTGCAAGGCTAATGTTTGTTCCTCAATTCATGCAGGTTGCTCTGGCTACCCAAATCTGTTGTGGCTCTTGACCACTGTAAGAAATGCCAGGACAGGGGCTAAGAATAGGTATAATGATGCTCATGGGCGAACCAGGAGGATAATTGAGCTGACCTTTGTCCTCGCGAAGGCCAGGTTAAGATGTCTCCATCTGACAGGTGGATCCCTCTGCTACTCCCATGAGAAGGTCTGACAGATAGTTCTTGAATGCTGCATGTTGCACAACCTGCACATCAGATGACATGTGACCTATCTGAAGGAGGAGAAGGGTGAAACGTCTCCTGTGGCAACAGTGGACCTTCATGAAAGTGAGGATGAGGAGGCAGAGGATGACAGCAGGACATCAGTCATATGGCAATACTTCCAATAACATATAGGTGAGACAGTGGAATTGACCATTACTCTGATTATTTATCTTTTCTGTGTGGCGGTAGCATGATGGCAGTCACTGCCTTACCATCTCAACTGACTTTCACCTATGTCTTCTCATTTTGCAGATGTTGGTGTGGTTACAACTGTGTGCGGATGTGATGACTACAGACAGCTACAGGCCATTATTTGTATGCAATCACAAAGTTCAGGACAAGTGCACAAGATGAAACTGTAAATATTATCGCACATTTTCGTCACATAAAGCACTATCACTCAAGTTGTGTTCAAGGGTGTTTATTGTAGTGAAAAATATAGAAGGAATAGTGCAATGGAACGGGGTCATGGTAGAGGTAAGTCCTGGGTATTGGTCCAGTCTGTTTGTAGCACAGGCCCAGTGTCAAAGGGGCCATAGGAAGTGGAGCAATGTCAGTTCAAAGTGGACAAGGTGACAGAGTGGAACACAAGGGGGACATCCAGGTGGGTCTCATTTTCTGGTGTTGGTCTTAGCAAGTGCCTCTGATGTCTGTCTGGGTAGCAGGGAACATTTGCGGGGTGGTTCACCTTCTGCAGGGGAGGGGTGCTGGTGGCCAGAGGGTCCTGTTGCAGGGTCACCTGTACACTAGCTGCAGCAGATGTGGAGGGCTGTTCATTTGACTGGCTAGTGGAAGGGGCCCACTGGTGTGCTGTGTAGTTCCTCGTGATGTTGGCTATATTACCCAGCACTGCTATGGAGACCATGGTGGTGCTGAGGGCCTGCAAATCTTTCCTGATCTCCTGGTGGTGTTCCTCCTGCAGCTGCTGGTTCTCCTGCATGATGTTTAACATTAACATCTGACCCAACTTGTCCTGAGATTGTTGGTAAGCTCCCAGGACATTGGTGAGTGCCTCCTGGGCAGTCGGTTCCCTCGGCATGTCCTCCCCCTGGTGCACAGCTGTGCTCCGTGTGTCACTGTCCCCTTGTGCCTGTGCCCCCTGAACGGTGTGCCCACTGCTCTGACGCCAGGACCCTGGTTGTCTTGGCTGTGAGTTGTGGAATGGGGTCCCTGTACAGGTGGGCACAGTGCTGATTAACAGAGGTGTAAGGACTTTGGGTGGCTGCTGTGGTATTGGATACTGAGGGGGAGGCTCTGTGGTGGAGTGGGTGTGGGCTAGGGTAGCCGACTGACCAGTGGTCCTTGATGGGCCAGGAAGCTCATCCAGATCCAGAAGTCCAGAGTTACAGTCATCACTGGGGGCATCTTCTGATGGGGTACTAGTTAGCCATGGCACCTCCTCACTGCTGGGATTCGCTGGGGCACCTGTGTGAATGTGAAGTGGTGTATTATGCTACATGTCTGTGATATATTCTTCATCCCTAGCTTACCCTATATCCTTGCTGCTGTCTTGTCACCTTTGTGTGTGGTGATGTATTGTGGGATTGTTAGTTCTTCATGCTGTGCATGCATTGGTGGTGGGTGTATGTGCAGGGCTGGGAGGGATGTTCATGCAGTTGGTATTGAATGCAGGGCTTGGCATTCAGGTTATATATTGTGGTGCTGCACTGTGGGGGGACATTGATTGGAGTGATTGGTGTCAGGCTGAGGGGTGGTGGTGGTGGTGGCATGCAGGTATGTGGAGGATTAGGTAGTAAATATTGACTCACCAGTGTCCAGTCCTCCGCCAACTCCAGTAGGTCCCTCAGGATGCAGTACTGCTAAGACTTGCTCCTCCCATGCTGTCAGCTGTACGGGAGGAGGTGGGATGTCCACCACTAGTCCTCTAGATGGTGAGCTGGTACCTTGCTGCCATGGAAAATACATTTTCTGTAGGCTCTTTCACCTCTTCCTGATGTCGTCCCTTGTTCTTGGATGCTGTCCTGCTGCATTGACTGGTCCACAATCCTCCCCCATAGCTTCATCTTCCTTGCAATGGAGATAATCTGTACCTATGCTCCAAACAGCTGTGGCTCCCTGACTATTTCCTCCACCATGACCCACAACTCCTCATCTGTGAAACGGGGGTGTCTTTGCAGGGACATAGGTGTTGTGTGGTGAGTGTTGTGCAGTGGGTGTTTTGAGTAATGTGGTGGGGTGTGGGGTGAGTGACGGATGGATGGATGGGTGTTTGTGGTGTGTGTATAGTTGTGTCTCTGATTTGTGTGGCTATCTCTTGGCTATTTTTCGTGTTCATAAATGGTTGTGGGTAATGTAGGTGTGTATTTTATAGTGCTGTGGGTGGGTGAGTGTGGTGTGTGTTTCGGTGTCAAGTGTGTGATTTTAGTTTTGGCCAATGTTGTGTGGTTATAAATTTGGGTGGCCATTCTGACCGCGCCTGTTTGTACCGCCAATGGTTTACTGCTATTGGTTGTCTGCTGTGGTGATTCGTGAGTCAAAATGTGGAGGGTGTTGTTTTGTTGGCTTAATGGTATGGGTGTTCATACCTACAGTTTACCACTAACCTTTGGTCTGGTGGATATGTGTTTGTGGTAGTATTCTGTTGGTTTAGTGTGTATGTGACATGATATGGCGGACGGATGTCTACGTCCACGATGGTATGCTGGCAGCCGTCACCACGGCAGTAAGAGGGATTTACCGCCTTTGTCATAATGAGGCCCTAAGGCCCTTATTAAGAGTTTGGCGGGCGGACAAACCCTTTGGTTCGGAAAACCACTGCGACAATGCAAGCGCACCTGCCATGCTTTTCAATGCCGATAATTTGGGCAGTGAAAAGCGCAATGAGGCTGTCCATGGGGCCCCTGCACTTCCCATGCCAAGTGCAAGGGCCCCCAAGGGGCGCCCAGGACCTCATCTCCACCAGCCTTTGCATGGTGGTTGGACTGCCATGCAAATACTGGCATAGAGGGGACTTGTAATCCCCAGGGCAGCACTGCTTGGATTCAGACCGCCAGCACCGCTAGGCTGTCAATTGGCGGCCACCTGGCTGTGCCAGCGGTTGGACGTGATGGCTCCACCAGGGTCTTAATGTGGAGGAAAGACCGTTACTTTGGTGGTGGTCCGACCTCCACCGTGAGTCTAGTGGTCCCAGGTCCACCAGACTCATAATGAGGCACTAAGTGTACATACATATACTACACTGATCCCCGTCACATTAAATTTATATCAAGGAAACAAGTGAAAAAAAATAACAAAAAACAACAAGGTGTAGCCCTCTTCTGTCAATGTCACTAGACAGTGGATTTGAAAACTGAAGAAAAAGTATTAAACACAGTGGCTGGCTACACAAAATGGTGCAAGCCTCATTTTCAAACAATAACTAGCAACAAGGCTCAGACAGCAAAGAATACATGCAGCCCTATGGCAAAATCACACTGGCTGGATCCACCAAATATCTGCTGGCCACATCATCAAACAATAACCAAAGAGCCATGGACCACAACGTACACTTGCAGACCTTTGGCAAAAGAACACTGGCTGGTTACACAAAATGTTTGCCAAACACATGTTCAAACAGCAACAAGCAGGAAGGCATGGACATCAAAGAACATATGCAACCCTATGACAAAAGCACAACGGCTGACTTCACAAAATGGCCACCGTCATATGTTCAAACAACAGAAAGTAAACAGTCATGAACAACAAAGAACACATGCAGGCGTATGGCAAAAGAACACTGGCTGGCTACTCTAAATGGCTGCTGCCCACATGTTCAAACAATAGCAAACAAGAAGGAATGGACAACAAAGAGCTGACTATTGGAAGTGGCATGACACGTGGAAAGAAGAAGGAGGAAGCTGGGTGGCAGCAGAGGAGCTGTTCGGAGTGTTTGGCGTGCTCAGCCAGGGCCAGCTCCCAGAAGTTCTTAGAATCTAAGAGTTGCTGCCATGTCGGCTGTGTAGTGGCAGCGGTGGTGCTGTGCTGGGGCCCAGTGATATTATGCTGTGCAAGCACTTGGAATCAGCCCTCTGGCCCCCAGGAACATTTAGGAGCGGGGAGCTTAGAGAAGCCATTTGGCACTCAGGACTCAGTGGGACTCAGAAGCCGGCTACAGAAAGTTAGTTCTCTGCACATGGCATGCCAAGACCATTATTTTATGTAACATTGTAACTCTCCAGATCTGTTCCAAAGCCAATGACATATCCTCCATCACCTACGACCTTTAACTACACACCTCTCACTTCGCTATCTGGAGCTTAAAAACCAGGATAGATGTACTGGTACTGAAGTGCTTTGAGATAAGTTATTTTTCCCATGTTTTAGGGTCGAGCACAAAACGCTCCTTCCCCTGTAGTAATCTCTCTTTTGGCTTCCAATCACACCCATGTCACGTCAGTCACTTTCATTGGTTCATGGGCTTCTCTTTTAAAATCCGCTTGCTTTCATTTGTGAAAGGCATGCATACGTCATGCCTTTTCTGGTGTTTAGTGCACCGATACACACCTCTGGTAAACTACTATAAACATAAAATGCTCAATGTTTTCAGCATGGTTTCCGGACTACTTTATCTGTTTCTTTTCCACACAGTGCAATAGCGCTGGGGTTTACATAGCGTGACCGCGCTCCATTTTTCAGTTTTCAATTTCAGCACGATCGCGCTGCATTTTTTTTCTTTTCATTTGTGTGGCAAGAAAAGTCCGGTTAGAAACTTACAATGTTAATAGCTCTAACTCGAGCAAATGTGAGACCCGTTGCATTGAAAATGCTTGTCTTTTTATCATTCTATCGTTTGGATGTCTTTTGATGTTTTTTTTCTTTCTGATTTTTTGTGGAGCATCCCTTGTTACTTTTAAGGCTTCTTATAAGAAGGCAGGTAAACCCCACTGTAAGGAGTTGTTTTGCCCTGGCAAACTAAAGGTAGGCCTTTAGTTTGCTTATTACATGCAGACAATATTATAATTCTAGATCTTACTCTTAAAGGATTAAATAATCATCTTAAGTCCATGAAATAGTATTTTGTCACCCACTTTTTAAAGATCAACATCTCAAAGTGTAAAATGTTGCATTTCCATGAGGGAAAAAAAAAACAAGGTATTGTAATTTTCATTGGTTTCTGGGAACTCAAAAGCTGGAAAATGTTCATTGATATACCTTCCTGGGGAGGATAATGCGTGACAATCTCAATGATAAGACTCATATTGAAAATAATATCTGTTAAGCTATTTGCCAAGCAAGAGGCCTTGGGGCTTTATATAGGGCAAGTAGGAGGAGACATTTTACACATTGTTGAGTGATTTATCGCGATTCCTTTCTGTCTCGGAAATGTTTGACATCTCTTAATGGGGGGTTATTGAACCAGGTGGAGGGCAGAACCCTTTGAAATCTTTCTTTTGTGAATACCTCTATCTCAGAGGCAGCCATAAGGTAGGAGTTTGGTTTGAGAAGTGTGTTCGCTCAGGGTTTAGCAGGGGTGATGTTCTGGTTTGCCTGTCTTGAAAGGAGTGAGGAAGGCACCCTAAGGTCCTTGCTGAGGAAGAAATGTAGGCAGATGATAGCTACAGATGGTTTACAATCTCTAGAAATGTCTTATGCAACCTAGAGTTGTATGCAGTAGATCACAATTGGGTTCTGGGTCTAACTCTGTTGCAATTAAAAGTTTGTCTAAAGCAAGCTACATAGTCCCTGAGTGTACAAACAGATGAAGTGTGTTTAAAACAGCATGGTTTTCAGAATCTAATGGACTCCTTTCCAGTGAAAAAAGTGCAACCCTATATTACATGGAAATGCCACATGGGGTTAGGTGATTTTGGATCCTTTTGCAGGCATGATTGCTCCAGCTGAATGCTCTTCTTGCAAGATGGCATGGTTCTGTAGCGGATTGTCATTATTGTCGAGGGGCAATTCAGAATTTAAATCATGCATTATTTGTGTGTCCTTCTCTTGTACCATTTTGTCATAAATGGCTGGAAGTCTGCTTCATAGTTTATTTACATCTGTAATAAGTATATTGAATTGGAAGATTTTATTTTATATGTGATGAATGTAATGTTCTTTGAGGGGCCATTTCTTCCTTAATTGTGTTTTTATTTATCCTTTGATTTTATTCTTTTTGTTTATGTGGACCTCTTTGAGAGTTCCTTATCATAAATGAATAAAACTTGAAACTTAAACTCGACAACAAATAAAACATTCAGGCCTATGACCAAAGCGCTCTGTCTGGATACACAAAATGGCCACTAGCCACGTGTTATGAACAAAAAGCAAGGAGGCATGGACAACAAAGAAAACATGCAGGCCAGTGGCACAAGCACACTGGCTCAATACAGGAAATGCACACTAGCCACATGCTCAAAGAACAACAATCAAGAAGGCATGGACAACAAGGAAAGAATACAGGCCTAAGGACACTGACTATTCAAAATGGCCTACAACCACATGTCATGGAGAACAAAGTCATACTGGTGGCCTATGACAAATACACACACACACACACACACACATATACACTGGTCAGGCAAAAGATGCAATGCAAACAATATAGAAAACATTACCATTAATTCAGCACTGACAAAAATGAAAATTAACAGCCTGATTTAGATCTTGGCAATTGCACGACCAAGCCACTTTGGATACGAATCGGAAAAGACCATCAAGTTGACGGTCTTCTGCCCGCCATATTAAGATGTATTGTGGCTGAGCCTGAGGCTGCCACCATGGAGTCTATTCCATTGCGCAAGCTGCGGCCCACAGCTGATGCGTTAAACTCTAGGGCTAGTGAGCAGGCCTTCCATTGTTGTCTTGATGGCGGGATCCTGCAAAGCCTATTTAGATCACACAGTTGTGTCTGTGGTATTTCAGCAATAGTCCAATGATGACGGGAGTCTGTCCCGGGACCTGTTCAGTATATTTGAACGGCTGTGGCCATTGGTTTGATGCTAGCAGCTCACACCTGTTCTATATTGGGCAATTGTGAATACCTGCAAAACACACTTAAAAAAACATACTTCATTTCAGACTGTGATCCTTTGCCATTACCATTTGCCATTGCCATTACGCTACTGCAGACCATTTGGATGCAGGAATTTCCACACAGGAACCAGGTTTTTCTCTGTGTTTCTCCCCGTCTGTGTCTTTTGCTAATATTATTTTTGTGAATTATCCTTTTTTTGGGGTACTAGTTTATTCAAAATTATGCACTATTACAGAGAGGAGAAATCCCAATTTTTCAGAGGGAGAGTTGTCTGTCATGGTGGATAAAATCATAAGAATAGAACCACTATTTTTCGGAGCACAAGTAAAAATACAACCATATTTCAGAAGAGGCAAAAGTGGTCCAGAATGATTGACAGAGTGAATACTGCAGCTAACTGTTGGAAATGGATGGCTGGGGTATGCACCTAAGCTAGGCACAACCCACCCACTCTAGTGAGGGTGAGGGGTTACACATCAAGATAACCCCTGCTTAGCCCCTTGGTAGCTTGGCACAAGCACTCAGGCCTATCCCAGAAGTAAATGTGTAAAGCATTTGCACAACACACACCACACACGTCACACACTATTCCCACCACAAAGGAAACACAACACCAAGTTAAATAAAAATAAACTGTATTGTACACAACATTATTAGACCAAACACAACATGTCAGTGATACCCAGCTACCCAAGCAGTTGTCAGAACAAATCCAGCAGTAGTTAGAACTCCCAGGTTACTGATTATTCTGCAACATAAGCACCTGTCAGGTAAACATGAGTAGAAGAATGTACATATCAGGGTAAAACCACATATCACCAGAAATGCATAAGGAAATTACCATAATCGCATCATCATGGCTGCAACGTCGCTAATGCACGTCATGATAAACATATTAGAAATGCCAAGATTTCAGAATGAACATAACATCACAAATAATATGACATTATCATGACTGCCCCAAGCATAGCTCGAGAGTATAGGCCTAGGGCTCCTGGGCTCCTAGTAGGGATTTTATGGAAGAGGAACAAAGGTAATACCTCTAGTAAAGGATTTTACTATTGTAAATGTGGTAAAGAAAAGGCTCTGCCGGGACAGCCCCTCCAAGGAGAATTCCCTCTCCCGTCCTGCCAAAAAGTGCCCCCGAAGAACGATGTCCCAGGAAGTGTGGTTAAAGTCTGTAGGTCCCGTGACTACAGCAAGAAATACGTCCCTCTCGGAGATTCGGAAGGGACGGTTCCTCCGATTAGGATTCTGCTTCCCACCCTGCCCTCTGAGTTTCCTGATGCTCCTCAAGGGGTGTGTGGGCCAGGGAGAAGCCCTCTGCGGCAGTCCCGGACACAGCAGTTCCGAGACGGTGGGTGTGGCCATGGCCTGAGAAAGCGAGGCCAGACATGGTTTATGGAGATCGTCGCCTTCTCCCAGGATGGTCTCCGGGACAGCATCAATCTTCTTCCTCCTGCTTGACCAGCAGGCGTCCTCCTTCTGAGGGAGCCGTGGCCGTGCGGTCCATTGTATCTGCACGGGCAATGGCAGTGATGGGCTGCCAGAGAGCAGCTTCTGCTAGTGTCCCAGAAGCACCACCAACAGTGTGTTTGTCCGCTCCTGGTGACCTCCCCACACAAGGGGGGGGCACACCTGGAGACACGGGCATTTCCTTGCCTGAGGGGATGAGATGAAGCACTCCACAGGTGCTTTGGAGACAACCCCAAGTCTGGAAATCTTTAAGTGCTCAGAAGGGAGCATGCAGGACGTTCTCTATGGCTTGGCCGAGAGGGGAAGTGGAATCATCCCTCTGGTGCTAAAGATAAGAAATGGGATAGCACTCCTTACCGCTGTGCACAACATGGAGAACGGCAGGAGAACAGGGGGGCATGCCACCCAGGCCATGGAGACAGAAAGGGGGGCACAGGGCTGCCAGGCCCTACAACATGCCAGCACAAGGGAGATGCAGTCAGTGGCAGTTCCTCCTGGGAACCCAACAGGTCACAGGTCAGCACAGCAGTAGCAGTCCAAAGTGTTTCCATGTGTGTCCCTCCAGCAGCGTTCGGTGTCCAATTCATTAGTCCATTATTGTCTAAAAATTGAAAGGGAAACAACCTGTACTTACACTTAGGGGGTTATTCTAACTTTGGAGGAGGTGTTAATCCGTCCCAAAAGTGACGGAAAAGTGACGGATTTACCACCAGCCGTATTACGAGTCCATTATATCCTATGGAACTCGTAATACGGCTGGTGGTATATCCGTCACTTTACCGTCACTTTTGGGACGGATTAACACTCCTCCAAAGTTAGAATAACCCCCTTAGTCTTGCAAGGCAATTTCAATGAAGGGGATAAGAGGTTCCAACCAGTTCCAACTGGTTCTAGGAATGTCACCTCTCAGGCACAGGCTCCAGGCATCATTTGGGGGTAAACAAGCTCTTTGCGTAAGGTCAGGGCACAGCCTTTACAAATGCAGGTGTGCCCCACCTCCCCTTCTCCCAGCCCAGGAAGACCATTCAATTTGTAGATGCACCTCTGCAACACCTCCACCAACTTGTGTACAGGCTGTCTGAAAATTATGCACAAAGCCCAACTCTCACTCTGTCCAGGCATGGATTGGAGTCAAGCTGCAAAACACCAGAGTAATAAGCACAGAGAAATGGTCACTTTCTACAAGTGGCATTTCTGTAATTGTAATTAAAAATCCACCTACACAAGTAAGCAGCATTTCTCACTACAATTACAACCACACCAAACATGCCTACGCTACCCCTCATACATCAGACAATACTTTCTACATATAAAGCAGGGCATTTCCAATGCAATCCTATGAGAAGGCAGCACTCACAGCAGTGAGAAACCAAATACCAGGACAGGACACGCTACTAGGCACATGCCCTGCCTTCCACATATGTAGCACCCTGTCCATAGGGCTAGCTAGGGCCTACCTTAGGGGTGACTTAAATGTAGCAAAAGGGGTGTCAGGCCTGGAAAGTAAATTTAGATGCCAGGTCTCTGTGGCAGAAAACTGCATAAGCAGGGCTTGCGCTTACAGGCTTGAGAAAGGCTTCATCTGTGGGGGCTTACAGGTAAATTAAATGTGCCAATCAGGTATAAGCCAATACTACCAACTTTAGATGGGAGAGCACCTGCACCTTACCACTGATTAACAGTGATAGAGTGACCAGAGGTATAACGTCAGCAAAAAGGGTCAGAAAAATAGGAGGAGGAAGGCAAAAAGTCTTGGAAATGACCCTGTAGAAAGGGCCAGGTCCAACACTAATAATCTGTGTACACAGAAGGAGATAAGGAAGGGTGGAGCGCCAGTGGTGAAAGCCTGTTCACTTTCCTCCAAGCATCAGATGGAGTCCTAGAGGACTGATAGTGGCTCTTCCCGATTACAACTCTTTCCCTGGGAGAAGAAGGTCTTGCAGATCCTATACTCTGAAGGCTTGACTGGAAACCCTTGTGGAGTAGAGTCTGGTAAGTTACAATTAGCTATGTCTCACTAATCATAAATGGAGACCAGCCCTTAATTTTGATGTTTAGAATGCTTCAACACCCTTAACAAACCAGATATTGCTAAAACTAGACATCACAAAATATCTTGTTTCACACCAATTACTAGCATCATGGTTGCAACTCTCCTTTTAACAATGTGCAATATGTATAGTCAGATTGTGTGTTGTTCCCCATGGGTTTGCTCAGCCTCTTGCTTTATAACAACATATGTTCTCCCCAAAACAGCCCCAAAACACCATCCATTCTCATAGGAAAGTTTAATGTTTGTAAGTGATATTTTCTCCTATTCACATCATACCCATAGGTAAATACATGTTGAAAATGAGTGTCTCCACTATAGTCATTGAAATACACATGTGTAATTCCCTTTTCAAATAAGTATTGTCTATGGTATCAACAGATGACTACAACTACCATGATGCCCTTTTTATTTGGATCTACAAAACAAGAGTACAATGTAATGTTCCACATTCCTTTACTTCCATGTGTCAATCAGACCATCCCTCCGTTTCTATTGTTTTTAGGTTGGTCCATTTATAGACAAAGACATATAAAATGCACTATATGTTAATTACAATTGTCTGCATCCTTCACAGGTCCGACCCAGTGGACCACCGCCTGTGGGGCAAGATACCGCCACTCCAGCCCTGGAGCAAACCTTCAGTGATGATTTCATTGCTGCAAGTTAGGATGATCAGGAGCCAGCTGGTCCATCTGGTTTGTCTGACCAGACAGCTCCAGTCAGTCACACTCTGCCTACACCCACAACTCCTACCGTAGCTGCAACACCATATCAGCATGAGGACACCTCCTGTCCCTGTGCACGGTGGAGAGACACATTAATCCTGTATCCCCAGTCCTGACTGCTTTTGAGACAACACCAACACAGCAACCAGTGGAACGAGACGCACTTCCTGGGGGTAGGGGTTGTGGGAAGAAATCAGGGGGACAGCAAAATGAGGCCACTGGAATCTTAGTCAGCCAGACCATCACTGACCATTTCTTGGGAGCAGTAAAACAGTTCCAAGATGTGATGGGTTAAGGTACAACTGAGCTCAGAGGGATCAAAGAGGTACAGAGAGAGCTCATCTTATGAATAGGCAATCACAATGAGAAAATGAGCTTCCTGACTGGGGTGCTTTAGGACATCTACCACCATGTGTGCTGGGCTTTTCCCATTCCATCTGCCTCTATCTATGGTCCCTCCACATCTGGACCAAGTACACCAATGGCAATCATAGAGAGGGATGCCCTGCCATATGAGGAGTCTGTTTCTCACACCCCAGTCCCTGAAACTGTGCCCCACATCCTCCCCAGAGGGGATGGTTATTCCGACTACCAGGAGAGGTAAGCAAGACCATCATCACCCCTTTCAAGAGACACAGGGGGTCATTCTGACCCTGGCGGTAATTACCGCCATGGCGGAGGTCGGCGGTAGCACCGCCAACAGGCTGGCGGTGCACCGCTGGGCATTCTGACCGCGGCGGTTCAGCCGCGGCCAGAAACGGAAAGTCGGCGGTGTACCGCCGACTTCCCGCTGCCCTTGAGAATCCTCCATGGCGGCGGAGCGCGCTCCGCCGCCATGGGGATTCTGACACCCCCTACCGCCATCCGGTTCCTGGCGGTTCTCCCGCCAGGAACAGGATGGCGGTAGGGGGTGCCACGGGGCCCCTGGGGGCCCCTGCAGTGCCCATGCCAATGGCATGGGCACTGCAGGGGCCCCCGTAAGAGGGCCCCACGAAGAATTTCAGTGTCTGCTTTGCAGGCACTGAGATTCGCGACGGGTGCAACTGCACCCGTCGCACCTTCCCACTCCGCCAGCTCCATTCTGAGCCGGCGTCCTCGTGGGAAGGGTGTTTCCCGCTGGGCTGGCGGGCGGACTTTCGGCGGTCGCCCGCCGGCCCAGTGGGAAAGCCAGAATGACCGCCGCGGTCTTTTGACCGCGGAGCGGTCTTTCGGCGGGAACCGCTTGGCGGGCGGCGACCGCCGTCCGCCGCGGTCAGAATGACCCCCTGTACAGATATTAATGTCCTCCAGTGTGTGTCTACCATTTACACTGTGGCCTATTTCATGGACATATTTACCTTTCTTGAGGACAGTTGTATATTGTACAATGGAATCCAAACTGTTTTTGCCTATACTTCTATACTTCCATCCACCATGATGAACTTTTTTGATTTATTTCCTCATTTTTTGATTCACCTTTCTGTTGTTTCATGTCATGCAAATTAGTGGTATGGACAGAGACTACAAGACTCGTGTTGGATTATTTGTGGCCTTTCATTTGTCATGTCTGTCTTGCACCATCATGGTGTCAATTCTTTTGAACATTCATTTGCTAATAAAAATTAGACATGACAAACAGTTAAAGTGTTGCACCTTTTACAAAAAAAAAAAAAAAACATAATGTACTGGGAATATTCATACTCAGCTAACAAGTCCTTGATAAAATCAGAGCAGCATTTCAATTACCATGCCTAAATCCAATAGTCTTTGGCCTTCAGGGTTTGATGCTCCATGACCTTGACGACATGGAGGAAAGGGTATTTTTGATGGGATCAAATAAAATAGGAAAATTATCACTAATGCATTACCTCAGTTATAGCCATACATCATGCTCTCACAATAGGAAGCCTAGATTAATAACACTAGAAGTCTACATCATGGCGGTGAGAATATTTGAGACCACATGACCATTATAGGATACTGTGAAAGTGTATCTGGTACGGTGAAAAATTCCCCTTTCGGTGGTATGCTAACAAAATGTTATATCAACTATGAGGAAACACATCAACAGCTACCTCCACTGTCCACAAACTGAAGATTTAGCCAATATGAACGAATAACAGTATGCTAGGGTTCCACATACACATGTGGTTTGACCAAGTTATGGGGCACATATTACCTTGATGGCACCATCACACAGAAAAAATGTCTGCTACCATCTCCTGATCTTCCAATCTATCAGAGTGTAAGGTGTTTCTGCACAAGATCTGTCCATCCCAAGTGATTGTTTGTCCCAAGATCAACACTTTTTCACTTTGTAATTTCAAACAGCAACATATCACTGCAAATGTCACAACTCTGAAATGTACAAATAAAGATGGCACGGTAAAGTACTCCAAAACAGAGTACCAAGGGCTGATTATTGATTTCACAAACTGATTATGGCTCAAATGACAAGTTAAAAGGGCAAGCAAAGCAAAGCAAAGATAATCTATGTCAATGATGACAGTCCTCAATGTAGGGGAACTCTGATACATTAACATCTTTGCCTTAGACTTTCCTGCACTGACTGTTCCTAACAAATTGCCATTGCAGACTGATGTGTTCCATATGTCACCATTTGTTTCGACATTGGAGATTACACTTTATAAAGTTAAACTTGCACTCAGTGGTCAATCACATCTTGACATATGTCAAATTGTTCTTCTTCACCACTGTTATTTTCATTGAGCATTTCAATATCCTCACCCGGCGAGTCATCACAGACTCCCTCCTCTGTGATTATAGGAATGTTCTATCGCAGGGCGATGTCATATGTGGCTCAGACAGGATGCTCCATCACAAATGTGAGTAGGTAATACAGGCCCTATTACTGGTGACTCTGGCAAATGTGCAGTTATGTTGCAGTTGACATATCTGACTTTACATTGGTAATTTTGTGCTATGACAATATGAGAATGTGCAACTGCACAAAATGGACTGGAATTCTGTGTACAGAGGCATTATTCATAGTCTGAACATGTTTGAAACCAGTGTGTCAAGTAAACTTCTAGTCGGTTCATCTGGACAGCAGCAGGATGAACTGAGGTTGTCCTTTACAAATATGCATGTTGGCCAGTCTGGGTAAAAAAACATGAATTTATGAATGTCACTCTGTCTTGATGTCACCAGACAGCAATGTGGCCACATTGGTGAGTCAAATTTCCTTCAAAAAATATTTTAGGCCCAGATGTAGCAACTTTCCAAATTGCGACTTGCAATTTGCGAGTCCCAGCGACTCGCAAACTGCAAGTCGCAATTTGGGATGCAGAAAGGTGTCTCAGACACCTTCTGCGAGTCGCTATGGGGTCGCAAAGACCCACCTCATTAATATTAATGAGCTGGGTCGCAATTTGCGACCCCATAGCGATTCAGGGCACTCACAACGATGGAGGCCTGCTGGGAACAGCAGACCTCCATGTCCGTGACTGCTTTTAAATAAAGCAGTTTTTTTTTTTCAAAGTGCAACCCGTTTTCCTTAAAGGAAAACGAGCTGCACTTTGAAAAAGAAACCAAAACCTTTTGTTTCGGTATTTTTCAGGGCAGGTAGTGGTCTGCCTGCTCTGAAAAATTATTTTTTGGTCCAGTCACAAAGGGGAAGGGGTCCCATGGGTACCCCTTCCCGTTTGCAACTGGGTTACCATCCACTTCAAGTGGATGGTAACTGCGAGTCCATTTTGCGACCGCTTTCGCGGTCGCAAATGGAATTGCATACCAGTGCGACTCGCAAATAGGAAGGGAACACCCCTTCCTAGTTGCGACTCGGAAATGCATTTTGCGAGTCGGTTCCGACTCGCAAAATGCATTTCTACATACCAGATGGGCTTTAGCGACTCGCAAACGGCGTTTTTCGCCGTTTGCGAGTCGCTAGCGCTTTGCTACATCTGGCCCTTAGTGTCGTTAGTGTTGTCCCGCAGAGAAATACATGATGGAGAGCAATGTGATACTTGAAGGGACAATTGTGGATGTAAGGTTACATTACATAATGTTGTAGTGTCTCAACTTGAGAAGTCATTTTCCAGCCCAACGCCTGACCCTTTGGGAAGTGTGAATACATTTTAGCTTTATACTGCAGTAGTTCATAGATGTCTCAATGTCTATGTGTTAATTTATGCTGTCAAAACCCTTTTTCATGGAGGGACCTACAAGTGTATATGTGACAAAGGCATACAAGCTATGAGAGCTGGCATGTGGGAATACTGAACTTAGTGCAAATGTTATCTGGGCAAGGCAAAGGCGACATCGGCCAAGTCGGTGGGGAAGAAACATGCCACTAGGAATCATGTGTGGACACCACCTACACCGAGGCACCCAGTGGCATGGAGGGTGAGGAGACTGGCACAGAGACCATAACTGGCTCAACATCTTGCAGTCAAGTCCCTAGTGGCGGTAGACCTTGGAGCGACCGTCACACCTCAGTCATTATCCACCACAAACTATCCTCCCTCTTACTAACCCCCAGTTGGCTGTAGCTGCCCCCCTAAAAGGCACAGGATCATCTTTGCTGTAGGCCCCTCTCCTCCTGCCCTGGTGTCCTAGACTGCACTCAGTCAGGTGTCTGTTGACTTAATACGGACTATAGCTGTAGGCCATGCTGTACTTCTGAATGCCATCCAGGGGTTGGTTAGCCAGAACACTGGATGCTGGCTTACCTGGATGGCATACACGATGCCCTGTCTGGCTTACAGTGGTCATTTCATGGTCTGGCCTCCTCTGTGGGTGCTGCTTCCCACCCACCCCAATCTCATGCCTGGAATCCCATCCCTTCCTCATCCAAAATCCGTCAACCCACTCCTATCCCCAGCACATGCAAACATTTGCACATACTGACTGCAATGAACACTAGCAGCACATCCTCAAACTAACACAACAAAAGACACTGACACACACATGCAGACATGATACACCACACAACCACCACCAGCATACCTACAGGCATCACACCCGCCATAATACAAATACACCTATCCACCACCAGCACACCCCCAGTCAGATAACCCACTACTACACTCACACATTCCACAAGCCCACCCTAGGTAGCGTACCCACCACTATACCCACACACAACACAAGCACACCTCCGGTCAGCACACCCACCACCACACATGCATACACCAGCACACACACAGACACCACACCAAACATACCAATTCCACTCCCCACATATCCACACATACCCATGTTGAACCCAAACACCCACAATCACCCAGCCAACAGACAATCGGTAAGAGACACAAATCTAAACATTCAGCACATACACCAGACCCTCAGGCACACATACCTTCAACACACACATGCACAGCATACACAACCACTTCCTCTACCTCCCAACCCAAACTTCCTGAAAACTACTCCATCCATTTTCCAAAGGAGGACCTACTTTTTACCTTGGCCCTGACCCCTACAAACCTAAAACTAGCCCTCCCAAATGCCTTTCCATCTCTTCTACCTCCCAAAACACCCCTTCTACATCCCACACCACCCCTTCCACATCCAATGCCTTCCAAATATAAATCCACACTTCCCTAAATGTCTTCCCGCCTCTCCCAAATCCCAACCCACCCCTCCCAAACTCAAAATCACCTCTCCAAAACCACCCCTCCCAATCCCAAACCACCCCTCCCAATACCAAAACCACCCCTCCCAAACCCAAAACAACCCCTCCCAAACCCGAGAAATCCCCCCCAATGAGATCATTGAGGTGCCTTCTCTCTGCCCTATAAATGCCCCTTCCAGAGCAGATTTATTTTGGCAGTAACATTAGGCGCCACATTGTGGGCATGCACCCACACACTGGAGTACAGGCCAACTGCCTTTTATTGTTTATATGCAGTTTTCTTAATTTGTTTTTGAGAAAATTATCTCATGTTTATTGCAAACATTAGTGTTGTATATTTGTGATGGACATATTAACTTTGGTGCAGGCATTCATCTTGTTACCACAATTATATGTGTTTCTGGTATTGTGACTGGAGAATACATGTGTGTTATTCTGACATGATATGCTTATGCATTACATGGAGAACCTGACATTTTACAGTTAAGTGACATCTAATGTTTGTGATGTATTGCCCACACTCAGGAGACTTGTGACCTTAATACATCTCTGCCATTTTTGCAGTTTACGGGTAAGATTGTTAGTAAATTCTGTGTACACCCACCTCTAGCATATTGTAGTGTAACTGATACATTATCATAAGGTTGTTTTATTCAGATTGGATTTTATGTTTCAGTTGATGCTTTTGATTTTTTGGGGGGATTATTGCACACATTGGACATATTCCTCTCTGTGATTGCTGTGACTTTTTGTGTTGGTGCCAATTGCCATAAAGGCAGTTGGTACCCGATTTGCGGGTGCTACTCATATCTTGAGGTCTGTTCTGACACATTTTCTAGCTATAACAGTACACACGTAAGCATTACACATCATTTTGGTGCTGTTTTCTATTTACCCACGCACAAGTCCAGTATTACTGTGAAGCAACATCTCAGAGAATAATAGGAATGACCTTGACTTACCTTCTGTTCCAGAAGCAACAGGGTTGATTTCCATCTTAACCTAGGCCAAAGAGCAATGGCAGGGCTGATAGAAGTGTTTTCATGGTGGCAAGAAATGTGAAAGTGTAAAAAAGGTAAGTTTCATGCTTATATACCTCTCAAACTGCCATGTTTAGCCGCCACAGTTGCATTGGAAGGAATGCACATCATGATTGGCTCTGCTACAAAAGGGGATGGCATCTTGCAGCCAGCTAGTTTAGCTTAGGTGTTGTTGTGGGTGGTGATTCTTGACGGTGATGGGGGACTATCAGCGGTCTTTCGCCTATGCTCCCACTAACATCTAAATAGGGCGGGCAAAGTCTCACTGCAGCAGACGGGTTTTCAGTCAAAAAGTAGATCGGGGGAACATTACTGCCAACATTTAAATAAGGCTTTAAATCGGCTATAAAATTTAACAGCAGATATTCACCCAAGACTTCAAAATATATTACCCAACCATAGTATACTTTTTGCACGAAGAAATGTGAAATGCATCACCATCCCTGGCCTAAATCATAAATTTTTTAAAACAAAATATTCCACCAAACTTGTTGATTCACATACCCAATGACTAATACTGGCTGGATGGCACACATGGTAAAAAAATGAATAGTGTAAATTTAACAAACATGAAGAAAATGTACTTAACTGTGCAACATAGTTCCCTTATAAAATCTAAAAAAATTAAAATTAAATGCAAAAATACTAGCTTCTGTTTCAACTCAAGGCCACCTATCACAAGCACAAGCAAATTAAAAAATGTAATACAAGTACAAATATACACTGTTACACTCTCTTTATCAAACAACACCCATATCCAAAGTTTTTTTTTACTTACTTGTGATGTCAAACAAAGGGCCATATGTAGCAAACTTTTTGCATGGCGCAAACAGCAAATTTTGATGCCCAATCCCCATTTTGCGAGTCAGTAACCTGGTTACCGACTCGCAAAACGGGACTGCGAGTCGCAATTAGGAAGGGGCGTTCCCTTTCCTAATTGCGACTCGCAGCGTGATGCTACATTGCTTTGTGACCGCGAACGCGGTCGCAAAGCAATCACAGTAATCACCAGTGTCACACTGGTGGTAGACCATTCGCAAAAGGGAAGGGGTCCCCAGGGGACCCCTTCCCCTTTGTGAATGACCTGGAAAACATTTTTTAAGAGCAGGCAGTGATCCTTTCACCTTGAAATCTCAATGAAAAGTGACCAGGAGATGGATAAAGCACTGGGAGGAGTCTTCTAGACAGGAAGAGGATTTTGGAGTCTCCGTGCACTACCTTCCTGTTGATAAAAGTATATAAAAATGTCTTTTACACTAAAAACAATCTGAATATTGACTCAAAATGGTAGTTTTGAGTTCATTTAGCTGCTTTATAGGTAGAAAATCTACTTAAGAAGCAGCCGTGACCGCTCATGATCACTGGAGTCACAAAATTGCACAAGAAGGCTCTATGGCAAACAGAAATTAGGCTAGTCACTGGCAAATCTTGCTTGCGGTTGCAAGCGTTTGTTACAGGCCCTTTTGTTGCTCCCAAGACCATTGAAAGGCTAAAGTGCCAGAATAATTCTTCCACATGAAGATTGGTGGAATCCATCAGAAACTCCATGTTACAAGTGTAATGAGGAGTTACCAAATTCTGTGTACTTCATGACCGGAATTATGATTCCACGAGTTCTAGTTTTAACAGCACACATAAGTAATTCAACATTGTTAGAGCCCTAGGTTTGGAGAAGAGGACCGCTGACCTTTTTCTCTGCCTGGGAGTCCCCTCCAAAACTGACAATGTACTCACCAGAAGATTTGGGCCCAGTGGGCTTGTGAAGCCAGCTGGGATTGCTGGGATTGAGAGACTGTCACAGCCTGGAAGATGGTCAATGACAGAAGCTGCTGCTCCTACAAACATTTTCCAAAGACTCGCTGCACATCCAACAGCTGCCCTACCTACATAAGAAAGACTGCCATGGCCATGCACTTAGTTCTACACACCACCAATGATTTCTCCCACCTGCTGGAGGCCCATCTTGACGGTTCGTTGTCAGGAATGAGAAGCGGGTAAGAAACTGCATAGGCCATTTAGCTCTAAGATGCAACTGTGTGCTAAGAGAAGAGAGAGAGCACTGTATCTGATCTAGAGACTACCCCGCCAGATACCCAAGCCAATTGATTGGAGGGTGCAAAGGGGGGAGAGTGTCTAGCAAGGGCCCCACTTTACAGCAACTGTGACTTGCATCTAAATTGAGTATCTAAATCATCAGTGTAGTATGGGCCTTTATATAAAAATGATTTTTTCAAAACAGATCAAAAGACTGAACTATTGCAATGGGGGTATGGTGCTGAGTGCTGAGCATATGTACCCACATTCTAACCTCCATAAGAAACCTTTGATTGTCAAGTGCTGACTATGCCTAGGCAGAACCCGTGGAATTTTAACCCGCAAGGTTCCAAAAAAACTCTGAGATTCAGTAGAACTCCGTAAAAGGGTAGAAGAATTTTCATTTGCCTATTCACGCTGCTTTTTAAGGCCAGGTCAGCAGTGCATTGCGCACTGAAAAATCAGACCAGATGGCCCCATGCCTTCAGTAAGGGCATGGCCATTTTGGTTTGCTTACTTCTGGCTTTCCTTGCTGACTGCTTTACATTTTCTATCACGATTCATTCAATACCATCTACTCTTTGCTTTTCCTCAATCCCTACATTTTTATACTTTGCTTGTTATTGTGTCATTGTCTCAGTGTTTATTTTTGTGTTCATTTTATGTTTTGTCAACTTTTACGTACTTTATTTGATCCTCAGTCCTTTCCTAGCCTATTCTGTCTGTCCTCCTCCTGTTTTTCACCCCAATACCATTCCTTCCTTCCTCCTCTACTCTCTCACTCGCTCTACTTTCTATCTATGGCAGTAGCAGGCAACACAAGCACAACCCATGTGCCCCGTTCCATCTTTAGTGAGGTTGAGGTGGCAGCATTCAGTTTTTTAGTGCAGTGCCACCTCCCCTGCATACAAGCAACAGGCCCAGCAATGGCTCTGCTCTGCCAGAGAGTCACCTGCAGTGGGGGTGAGTGTGGCAGTATCTTTGACTCAAAGCTGAAATAACTCATGTCCAGCATCTATTTAAGAACCGAAGGGCAGAAGTCCTTGTTTTTATTTATGTGTTTATTTTATGTTTTGTCAACTGTTTTGTACTTAATTTGATCCTTAGTCGTTTGCTAGTCTATTTTGCCTGTCCTCTTTGTGTTTTTTACTCCAGTCCCATTCCTTCCTTCTCTACTCTCTAACTCTCTCTAATTTCTATCTATGGCAGTAGCAGGCATCATGGGCACCACCTATGCAGGGCTGTGCCCCTGTTCCGTCTTTAGTGAGGCAGAGGTGGCAGCATTCATTTATTGAGTGCAGTGCCACCACCCCCGTATGCAAGCAGAGGGCCAGTAATGCTATGCTCTACCAGAGGGTCAGCTGCTGTGGAGGTGAGTGAGGCAGTGTGTGTGACTCAGCACTGAAATTACTCACACCTAGCAGCTATTTATGAACCGATGGGCAGAAGTCCTTGACCTGTTGTGTGTCGAGGTTACGGGGCTCAGTGAGTGAATAATATTTTTGTTTTCTAAAAATTCTAAATTTTTCAAGGTAACATGTTCACAGGTGAGGTAAGATAAGTTTAAGTAACTATATATACAGTCACTGAAACAACCAAAGGTTACAAGGACGTCACAGTTCAGTTCAGATTTTACACTCACAAAACCATAGAAATTCAACAATTATAGTTATATATCACAAGAAACTATAACTCATGCCTTAAGGTAACTATAACTTGTGCCCTCACCATGCACTACTAATTACTCCTCATAGTACATCAGTCATGACATGTTCTTTGACATCATTGATAATATCACTAAGAGCATTTGCAGTCAAATTATTGATGTGGAAATTGTGAATTGACGTAACACGACTACATGGGGCCACGCCCTGCAGCCAACCCACTACATGCAGCCAACCCCACTCCGTGCAGGGCCTTCATCCATGAGGGTAGGCCCCTGGTCTTGGCCTGCAACCAGACACTGTGGCCAACCCCAAAAGAAAGTCAACATGGGTGGAAGACATGCAGCTCTCCTTCCCCAGCCTAATTTTGCCCCAAGGACCAATTATCTGTGGCCTACCACCTAATTAAAGGGGTGGGGAGTACGAGGTCTCCCTCGCCAAGCTAATATTGGCCCTAATGATCCCATTCCCCAGGGCATTCTCAGCATCTAAAGAAAAAAGGGGGCATGCAGTCCCCCTCCTCTGGCCATCATTGGCCCCAGGGACCCCATCCACTGGGCCTCTCCTCAAAATCTTGAGTGCCCTGGCCCCACCCGGATACCCATTTCCTTTTTGTTGGAGGCTGCAGGGGGAGTCTCAATGCCCTCACAGGCCTCAGCTGACTCCCCACCTCCAGCTGGAGGCCGCATTGCTACTGTATATAGGCAGCTAAAAATACTGCTCCTGCATGAGGGAGCAATTTTTTTATCTGTTTCCTTGCCTGCTTTACAGTGGGTAGGGAAACAGTGGCTAAGTCTATTCCTGTTCCAGTTCACTGAGAGCAGACTTACTGTTTGCTCTCACTTGGCGGAAGCTTTAAATTGCTCCTGGCAAGTGAAAGCAAACAGCTATGTCCTGAGGGTGGGCACTTTGGGACATAGGAAGCCAGTCCTGGGAGTTGGCATTCCCGGGGTCAAAAATGGCCCAGTAGGGTTCCAAACAGACTTCCTCCTTTTCTGTTTGCGTAGCCAGGTCCCGGGTGATGGAGTCCCTGCGTGCGATCATGGCCAGGGAAGAAGAGCCTCATGCCCGACCTTCACTATTCTTTAACTTGGCCAACCCTGGGGAGGTGGTGCTCCCTGGAGCTCAAAATGGCCAGGGAGATTGGCAGTGTGCCTGCCCTGCCCTTATTTTGTTCGGCCAGGCCCCTGGGGCAAATTACAAAACAAGCATGGGAGACTGCACTTTTTCTTTTTACATTTTAGATGAGATTCATGGATCATCTGTGATTTTGTGGCATACAATAAAAAAAAAAGGTTTTGGGACCCCACCACCAGGCCTAAGGGGTCAGCCAGGCCCACATCTAACTCGTCATGCCACTGCCTGCAGTGGATGTCCTCCACTGTCACCCGCACCACCACCAGCCTCCCCTGGTGCAACTTACACGTGAGATGACACTACTCCAGCAAGGGAAGCAGTATATGGCCCGTGAACAGGATGTCCTCAAGGCCCTTTTTCATCAATTTTTTTGTTTTTTGGGAGGGCATGTTGTGGGTGGAGAGGGTGAGGGCACAAGGTTTGGGAATGCATTTTTACATTTTTTTTTTTTTTAGTTTGGAATAACGTTTTGGGAAATTTTGGCTTAAGGAGGGGTGAGCCTGATGTGAGTGGAGAGGTTGAATAATAAAAATGCATGGGTTTAACTTTTTTTGTCATCATTCATTAACTGTCTTTCTATTGCTACTTGGCATAGTATCATTTATAATGGCATTGTTGAGTGTACTGTTGTTCCTCCTAAACTTTCCCTACCTGGAGTACCTTGCCATGTTTTATTCTCCAGTAGGTTACTTACCTTTTTCTGCATTTGCAATTGACTGAGGACTTGAGTGGTGCTGAAACGATGTTGCAATCCGGTAATTCAAATATTGACGCCAATTACACTCCTCTGACTTCCAACTACTCTATGTCTCTGCTGAATTTACTAGATGTCACCTCCTTTCTGGGTCCTTTACAACATATTAAACCTGGCTCACCACTGGATCCCTTGCCTCCCACTATGTTTGGTGAATCCAGATCTACTACTGGTAGTGGTAAACCTTCTTTATTCCTCCTTACAAGAGGGCCATGTTTCAGCTTCCTGGAAACATGTTATGATGCTTCCCCTTTTAAAGAAGCCAAATTTAGACCCTAGCACATGGTTTAATTGACAGCCTATTTTCCCTGCCTCTCTAAGGTCTTTTAGAAACATGGAAATGCCTCAATAACAACCTTTGTGGAGCCCAAAACGTACTTCATCTGTTACAATCAGGTTTGAGGGCAGGATACAGTACGGAATCTGCCCTGCTAGGAGTCACAGACCATCTCAGAAAGCTCCTGAACAAGGGGGGAACTGCTTCCCTTCTTCTACTCGATTTGAGCACAGCGTTCAATACTCTGTCCCATTCCATCCTGGTTGAGAGACTGTCATCACTGGGTATTGAAGGAAATGCACTGGCTTGGTCAGCCTCATTCCTTCACAATTTGACTTTTTTCAGGTATTTCCAGCCAGTGCAGTGTCTGGTAGGCAGTGTTTAATATCCGGTGTCCCACAGGGCTCAGCGCTCAGTCCAATGCTGTTTAAAATCTATGTCTATCCGCTTGCAGAGATAGTGGAGAGCTGTGGCCTGACCCTTTTTTTTAATGCACACAATACACAAATCATTTTTTCATTAACATTAGCTCAAGACCAGGGTCCCTCCAATCTTAATCGTGGCTTGAAGCTAATCCATACTTAGATGAGGAACAACTTACTCAAGCTAAATGGCAAGATGGAGGTGATGATCTTGGGTAAGAAGCCCCAACTTTGGGGCTCCAAACCCTGGCCTGCTTCTTTAGGGCCCTTTCTTACTCTGCCTCCCAAAATTAAGAACCTGGGCTTCCTACTGAATGAAAATGTTTAAATGTATCCTCTGGTGGTGAGGGTGATGTCCACCTGTTTTGCTTTACTCGAATGGCTGGAGACAATTATGTGGGTTCTCCCTTCATCTGCCCAAAAGACTGTAATCCAAGCTCTAATCCTGTCTAGATGTGATTATGGTAACAATCTCTATCTTGGCATTGACCAAGTTTCTATTTGCTGCCTTCAGACTGTTCAGAATACTGCAGCACATATTCTGTTCCGACTCCCAAAATTTGCCTTGATGACTCATTTCCGGTAAGAGCTTCATTGGCTCACAATTTCGAAGCTCATTTAATTTAAGGCACTATGCTATGTCTTTAAAGCTAGAATGTGAGTCAGCCTCAGATGTATTCAGTTGTTAATACTGCCTTATTTGCCGGCTCACTCCTTAAGATCTCAGCACCTGGCACTATGAATGGTTCCAAAGTTCTATTTGACCCAAATATAGGTGGGCGTTCATTTTCAGTTTTGGGTCACAAGCTTTGGAACCCCCTTCCAATGACCTTAAGAAACTGTTCCACACTCATTACCTTCTGCAAGAACTTGTCACAGGCTACTCGTCGTTTATGTCTCTGGCCAACTGGAACTGCAGAGTGGTCTTGATCCTTGTAGGTTCCGCCTTGACCATGGTAAGGGTGGCCCTTTCTTGTAGCTATGGTGCTGCTGATGAAGGAACGCTAAAAGGCAGTACATGCCCTCCAGAAGGAGTCCCAGAGGGGAAAAAAAACCAAAGGGAAAAACCTCTATAGCAGGAACTCCCTGGAACAAAAAAAAGAAGCAAAAAGGTAAGTCTTCCAACAAAAAAACAATACTGGAACAAGTGAGGGAAAAAACTGTAGAAAAAAACAACAGGTGCGAATATCACCACCAAATGAAGTGTTGCAGCACAAGAAGAAGAGGAATCACACACCTTATATACCCTAAAACAGGAAGAAGAAAGACGCCATTTTGGATTGGGAAAGAATCATAGGAGAATATAGAGAAAAGGCGCCATTTTGGAAAAGGGTCCTGCGGCATACAGGGAAAAAGAAAAGCATGCTGGGAGAAAGAAGATTATGGCTGCTAAGTGTAAAAATAAGGAAAAGAGAAAAAGGAGTTTCTAGAGATCTATACTTCTGGAAAGAATATAGCAGTTGATGATTCTTTGATCCTGTTCAGAGGGCGGCTGATGTTCAGGCAGTACCTTGCATTCAAAAGAGCTGGTCATGGCATTAAGCTGTACATGGTGTGTGAGAGTCTACTAGCCATGTGTACCGCCTGAGAGTGTATACAGAGTAGGACTCCATGCTAAAACCTGTAGGTTGCCCTCACACTAGGGCTAACATGAAGTATTCTATGGGAGCTTGTTCACCCACTCCTTCACAAAGGTTATAGCCTTCATGTGGATAGTTTCTATACAAGAGTAGAGCTGTTCAGTAAGATTTAAAATGCTGGCACTGTGGCCTGCAGTACAGGTCGCTGTCACTGCAAAGGATTCCCAGAAGTGCCCGTTTGCAAGAAGCTCCAGAAATCCCAGAATACTGTGTTGCGTTCCAATGAACTGCTCTCAGTCAAGTTCTCAGATAGGCATGATGAGTGTGAATCACTACTACAGTTCATGATGGGAGCAGTTCCCCCATCACAGTTTGGGGTCAGATGGCTGAAATCCACAAACCCACCTGATTCCTTGACTACAATAGGTACATTGTGGAGTGGACAAGAACGACCAGGTTCTTCAGTCATACAATGCAAGTCGTAAAACTTGCACTTTGTACAAGAAACTGTTTGCCCACCTGATCCAGATGGCAACATATAATGCATATGTTTTTTATTGTCATACAACCACAGGAAGAGTCATGTCTTTCCTTGACTTTCAATTTTCTGTGATTGAAAGCCTCACTGCTGCTACAGTAGCAGGAGCCTCCACTTCATATGTTCTGGAGGATGTGGGAAGGCAGCAGGAGTGACACTTTGCTGATCGGATTCCTGAATCACCCAAAAAGGATTGACCATGTTGTCAAAGTAAAGTGTGCTTAAAGCAGGGGAAGAGGCAGGAAAGTTGTGTTTACTGTCCCCATTGCCCATCTAGGGCAGTTGTGTGTTTTCCTGTTTGCTTTATGTTGTATCATACTCAGACAAACTTCTGGGAAATTGAGTGAGGTGGAGCTGCTGTTGGGTAAACTTTTCAATGTCTGTGCATGGATACCTAACGTCCATGGGCCACTATTTTTTTAGGCAAGCAGCCACAGAAATGTATTTCATCTAGTTCAGGGAATCAATGACTTCCTTGTAGCCTGCTTGACACCTTTATTCACCATCATAATGTGGTAGGTGTTTGGTTCAATGATTAACAAGCATTATAATCTCCACACTGCACCAACTAGTGAGCAGAACATATGCCACATTGTTACAGAGTACTCTGTGTGGAAAAATGTTAAAGGCGTGACTGAATTTTGAAGTGCTTTTTAGGGAACTTATGTATTGTACACAAGGACCACCCTGATTGCCAACTAGAACCAGAGTAAGTGAATTAAATCAAGCAAATGCCCAGTGGGACATATTCACCATTTCTACATGTTTGAAAGTATTCTAGCTTCACTTTCAAAGGAAAAGTAGAAGTGTTGGTGAATGAGTCCCGTAGGATATATTTCTGGCTTTTTACTTTAGAGACATTAGATAGTATTCACCATCATTTCTCCCTTAGTTTCAACTGAAGACATGCCCACTCACTTCAAGGAATAGGCCTTCCAGGGCGCACTTGGACAGCCCCAACTTCCATCCACAACCTGTAAGGAATTGGATTTAGCACAATAAGGCCCAATTTTAAGGAAAGTGAACACAAAAAAATGAACGTCGCCTAATGACATTTCCTTGTACCATCCATGCTCCATATTTAGAAAGTAAAGCACCATGGCACTAAAGAAAGGTTAGAGGAAAAAAATAATGACGCTAACCTGTGCGACACGTTGGAAGAAAAAACTATGCTAATGCTGCAAAAGTGGTATTATCCTGATTAGCAGCTAATCATGATAGAACCATATTTTGCAGCCTTAGAATGAAAAAAAAGCCAGAGAGAAAAACAAAAACACAAGGACCCAAGATGGAGAATACAGGAGAGACCCCAGAGAAACCCCATTGAGCCAAGGAAAAGAATGGACCAACAAAATCACAGAAAAAGGAGAAAAGGAAGTAGATGTGTTGCTTCAGAGAGGAGGAGAATGACATCTTGGTCAGGGAGGTGATAGCACACCAACACCAGCTCTTTATCACCTCCAAATTTGCAATTGGTAGGAAGGATACATATGGCAGTCAGCTGTCATTAAAGTCAACAGTGTGGCAGAGGTGAAGAGGACTGTCATCAATTGTAAGAAGCGCTGGCGCGATTGGAAGTGCAGAACTAAAGAGATA
Source organism: Pleurodeles waltl (assembly GCF_031143425.1). Taxonomy (NCBI): domain Eukaryota; kingdom Metazoa; phylum Chordata; class Amphibia; order Caudata; family Salamandridae; genus Pleurodeles; species Pleurodeles waltl. Next base: position 923,209,008 of record NC_090447.1, read on the forward strand.
TTGGCCAAGAACCAAAAGGCAGCACTGCAGACTGGAGGGGGAGGTCCCACACCCCAGGAGGACCTGAATGACCTGGAAGAGATGGCGGCAGGGCCATCCTGGAAGAGCAGGTTTCCTGAGTCTCAGGACAGCCCAGACTTCCAAGACTTACCACAAATGCAGTGGAGTCAATCTTGAAACTATCAAATTGCTGAAAGGGGAGGCACATAGGATACACTGAATGCATGCAAAACGGTTGCATCAGGACATAATAATGGGCAAACACTTCTAATGTGCTCACACCTTACTCCCTATGAGCACAGGCCATTACCCAACCCTTCCATCAATTCCTTCACTGTTGCAACTTAACTACCTGCCCATGTGTAACACTCATCAGGCAACATGTACTATGCTTGTTGGGTGGGCCAAAAAGAACTGTGAGATGCCTCCATGCACCATTAGGAATGGCCACAAAAGTGGTCAGACACAGCATATGGGGCATGTTTGTGATCATCATCTGTGCTGCTGTACAAGTAACTTCGATGCCACCAAGTATCAAGGTTGTCCCTGTACTGGGAATGGCTGGGGTCATCCACAAAGGGACACCTTCATGCATAACATCAGCTACAAGTGGTTTCAATATCTGACTTTGGGAACATATTTATAAGCCCTTACAGCAACATTAGCATCATATCGAAAGATGCCAATGTGGACTCAAGCCACCCATTCCCCTTGTGCTACCTTAAAGTGACACAATGGGCACATGGATCCACTTTGTACTTTCTTGCACCACAATATATCTGTGTCATATATGATGTATGCAAGGAAACATTTCTTACGTGGGGAGGGAAGAACAAATGGGACAGACATTCCATAAAGATTACACTGTAGTATTTGTAAGCCTACTTTGTGAGGCCTGAGAAAGGCATATGTGAAAGTGACACAAGTATTCTACACAATGGACCTCTCTGTGCTTTGTTGCACTAGTGACATAATATATGGTGCCAAGGCAGTAAAGCACCACAATAGTGACACAACTCCAGAAATATAAATAAGGTGCTTCTATTTTGTTGTTGGATGGGACAAGGGGGCTGCTAGGAAAATGGTGGTCTTGGATCAGTGTACAGAATACACAGAAGGTTTGCCCTATGTGTGATGCACAATGCAGCACACAATGAACAACTACAATCTTTGGAAATACAAACTTGTCAATCACCCACTTGTCACTAACACACCACCCTTGAGTTGCTGGACTACACTGAACCAAATACAGATGTGAAATATTTGTAAAGGCATCAGAAGCTTGCCTGGTAACACATGTATTGCATGGAAAGAACCTAAATATACATATGGACTGCCTACTACATGCAGTGTCAGGTGTGAGAGGGAGACATATCATTTAGGACAGGATAAGGTATGCAAGGTGCCTTATCTTGGCATGGTAGTTATGAGCTACTACTATCCACCACTGGAGTGTTCGGTAACAAACATATGCATTGGTAGAGCAATTTGATGCCTGTATCTGGACATTGTGGCACATATGTACCCATTTATGAAGAAAGATGCAGTTCAACAGCTCAGCTTGCTGTACTGCATCATTTCAAATGTGTAGGTGTCACAAATAGTCAATGTATCAGTTTTTTTATCTTGTTTATATCAATACAGATGGCGGACAATACCAACTTTGCCACACAAACCGAATGGTTTAGGGGTGTCCCTCTTGCCATTCCTAATGCACATGTACAGGAAGGTACACCTTCTGCAAATTCAACTAACAGGAATGCTGTCTGCCACTTACAATGAATAATGATGATTTCAACACACAATAAAAGTAGGCCACAATGGGATTACAACAATTACAGTCACCAGTACTATGACTACAATGCCACCCCTGATGTGGTGTCCCAACATGATGCATCAACACTTCAACAAGGCTCAAAATGTGTAAGGTCCTCATGCCACCTCATGTGTTTTGTCTGAGTGATGGAAGTAGGTGGGCTTTCCACATGCATCCCCCTAGCCACTTTGAGTCATGTGTTCAACATCCTGCACCTCACAACATAATGATGGACCACCTCATGTGTATGTGCACAAACAGGAAGGTCTAACTTCTGGCAAAGCACACTCATTGCAGATATGTAGGCATCCTTGCAGGTCTGCAACAAGTAAACCGGTGATGTATGGATGAGCGTTGTTCTGCAAGAAGGGGAAAATTCCTGTTTGCTCACAAACACACATGTTGGCTGAATCTCGCAATTGGTGGTGCAGGATGCTGGACACATTACTCAAAGTGGCAGGGAGGATGCATGTTGACAGCCCAGACCCTTCTATCACTCCAACAACACTCATCGGGTGGCAGAGGAGTCAGTTACTTACTTAAATATCTCTAAAACCAAATGCAAAATATTCTGTACATCTCCATTTGTGGTGTGTGCACAAATCTGTAACAATGCCCATGACATGCATATGTAACACAGTCAAATCAATGAAAGGGGTACATATGCAGAGACCATGATAAGGCAATCATGGTGTGGGTAACACACTGGGATATGTGGACTGGCAGATTGTGCCAATGGTGACTCCATTGAAATGTTGCTCAGGTGGCACAGTATGTCACTAGGGGTCCATAAATGTGTTCCTTGATGTGTATGTCTGTACCATGACACTAAGCCACCAGTAGCAAGCAATTTATCACTCATGTCAACAGCCATCACAGACTAATATTGACCTTTCATTATCCTGTGTCAGAGGATAAAGCCTTACCTCCTGCGGAACTGCCTGTCCTTGATTTTTCTGATGATCTGGATGACTAGCTGCCTACCATCAATGCTGACTCTCTCCAGGATGTCCTGGATTCATTTGTGACACCATCTCCAGGCACAGGAAAGACACACAGCATTGCAGGATCTCCACATGAACCACCCAACAACTAACACACTGCACCCACCAGTCCAGCCACAGCCCTGGACTCTGAGGACCCAGACATTACTTTTCAGAGGACAGTGGTAGGAGTCCAGTGGTAGCTGACATAGCAGGTGCAGGAGGAGGTGGAGACCATGGCTCGCAGCTTAGAGGGAGTGCAGAGGTGCCTTAATCCAAATATGGACAACTCTACTGCCATCAAAGGCACCTACTCTCCACTACGTGGACTCCAGCAGTCCCTGGCCAACATAGCTGCTGTCCTGAGGCAGAGGCTGGAACAATTGCCCTCCCAAAATGGCAGCAGCATGATTGACAACAGGCTGGGGCCATCCCAAATGTCCTGGAGTCCATGCAACAGGATCTGGCCTCCCTCAATGAAAACATGGGTGCCTACTACAGTGGTGTAGTTGCTGTGTTGCAAAACTATCAGTTCCTTCTTGCTGCAGTGATGTCTTTTGTTTTTTACACAAATGGCAGCTGCAGGGGCATTTGCTTCTACATCCTTATCCCCTGATGTTTGTGTGCCCCCTTCAACCTCAACAACAACACCACCCATGGCACCACACAAATCAGAGGATGAAGATGCAGAACGAACAACATTCAGTAGAAAAAACACCCAGTAGCTACAGTCTGTGCCACATGGACAGTATCTCTTTAGTTCTGTGCTTAATATTGTGCCAGTGTAGTGACAGCTGCCAACATATCCTCTTCACTATACCACTGTTGACTCATCATGCCTAGACTGCCATAGTCTCAATTCTACCTATTGTCAACTGGGACACTTCCTCGCTGATGCTCTCCTCTCCATAACATTTTCCTCACCCTTGGATTCTGATTGGATATTCAATGACTTGGGATCTTTCATGGGATCAGTGAACTGTACATTGTACATCATCTGGTACACAACATGCACATGTAAATAAATTACCATGATCAGATATGTATTGTTTTTTTTCTGTGCTCCATCAAATGTATGCATTGTATGAAGATAGGGTAATCACTACAGAATATAAGGGCAGGTGTGGCTTTCTGTCTGACACAACGCCACACACATAGACCCAAACATGATCAAGGTGACCGAGAGCATTGTGGACTATGATAAAATGTCTGAGTCTTCCAAGCATGTGATAAACAGGTACCAAGCAAGTTTACCTCTGGCATGTGTGGTTCAGAATACAAGTGTCTGGAAGTATCCCTGATGAGTGTACCTGTCCAACATTGATGTGACCAACAAAATAGGCATATGTAAGACTGTGAGGGGCAGCCACTTGTGTGGCAGTATGCATTCATCAAATGGGGTGGAATGTGCTAAACCTTTCAAGATTGAATGTCATAGAACGTAGCGCATATAATAGATTTTGCATGATTGCTTGTCTTAGAATTTGTATCCATAGACAATCAGAGTATCAGGAACTGTGCTGAAAAGTGTATTGAGTAGCTGATGTTATACCATTGCCAGTCTGACAGGTCCATGGTCATAGGGGATAACATAGTCACACATGTAAATCAATACTGAATGCACACCCAAAGGTATTTGTCTAATGTGGCAAGCGCAGACATGATAACAACCAGACACCATATTGTAGAAAACTGACAAGATTTATTTATACTAAAAAGACACTACCTATCAAAAACCTAAACTACACACTAACCTACACTAACCTAACCTATAGTAACTTTTCTAACCTTATCCCTACAGCTAACCACGCTATTCTAAACGTGTTGTATACATGTAACAAACACAATAAACAATGCCCCCCCCACCTCCCTTAAGCTACAATAGACGAGAAGGACAACATGAACTAAAGATAAACATAGACTAACTAAACCATTGCCTAAACAAATATATATGTCTTTAATGTTTTTATTTTATTTTATTTTTTTAACATATACCCACTTAAACCCCCTGAAAAGCCAACCCAAAAATATTTTTCGAAAAGTCCACCCCCTAACTATTCTAACTATGTCCTAAAACTAAACTACTCTTTGCCTCCTAACCTATGCCTATCCAATTAAAACCCACTAAAACTATTTACAATGAAAACTAGGGGAAGGGAAGGAACTTGCAATAGGAAACTGTTTAAAGTTAGAACTTCTTCAGCTTATTCTTAATGAATTTCAACATTTTGTAGTTGCACTCATTTGCTTCCTACAGTTTGGCCAACCATCGTTTCATCTCCACCATGTCCTTGTGCATCTCGTTCTCAAAATTTTAGTCAGTGGCAGATGGTGGTGGCTGTTGCTGGGTTGCCATTGTGGTAGGTGCCATGAATGGTGAGGGGGTGGAACCTGCAGACCCACCCTTGGCCCCCTGCATTGAGGTTACACTCTTTTTGGTGCTTTTTGAAGGCTGTTTGACTAGTCCTCCATGCAGAAATATATCTGCTGCGACCCCAATGTTTTCTCCTGTCCGAACCATTTGACCATCCTGCGGTACCCTCTCTGGACCTCATAGATGTGCCTGTAACTCTCTGCCCTCTTTTCAAATGTATGCTTCTGTGCTGGAGTCATTGATGCAGATAAAACATGAGGAGAACATGTCATCAAAAACTGCGTTGGGTAGAGGAAGAACAAGAATGCAATAGAAACAGCATCTTCAGATGACACATGTTGTCCACCAGACATCCTAAATCAACGCCAACCCCCAAGTCCATACCAATCTGCCACCCAGGCATCTATGATATATTGTTCACATTGCAGGGATAACAGTTATCCAATGCTGGACACTGTGCACAAGCTTCAAGCACTCATCATGCACATCTCATATACATGTGATGTGACCATGTTCACTCACACTCATCATGACGGGTAGATCATGTAGGTTCATCTGCACATATCTTGTTTGCTACAATTCCTTGACATGTCTCATATCCATCTGGAGAAGAGCCGAAATCTCTATGTGTACTCAACTGACTGTTGGCCTTCTTAAAAAGCTCCGTGCACAGTGGGGAGCCTCACTTAATTTCTGAAGAGAAGCAAAGCACCGGTGTTGCAAGTGTCTCAATGATAAGCCTTTTAGAGACCTCAACACATGTACATAACTTTTACATGTCCAGACTAAATTTGTGTAATGTGGGGCACACAGTACAGTAAATGTTGGCAATATCTGTACATTTCTGAAAGCCAGCACCTCTGACACATATTTTGACTGCCATCGCTGTCTTTGTACACATATCTACCTTTTCAAAAGACTCTCAACTCAATTGTAGTACACGTTGGCACCTGTGCATCATTTAACTCATTCCATATCCTCAACATTACTGCAGACATGATGCTGATACCCCTGGATAGATGATGGTGTTTGAATTGTCACACATGCCATTTGAACATGGCATTGCACTCATCATACTCTGTCACACACAACCCTTGATCTACACATTTGACACACAAAGTAACAATTACTGGCTGCATCGGGGTCTTCAAAACAGGAAACATCGCCAATGGTGTTAGGTGGAGGTCCACCTGCAAGACGTGACATGAAAACTTAGCTTTGTGATTGTTGAACAAAGAAAAGCATGGACAGCTGTTACACATTCTATTTGTTTATCTGAGTGCCCTATTCAACTCAGTTTTAGGAGTGACCAACTGATATCTATAACATAACATCTACACAGACATTGTAAGCCCACACAAACAAGTCCAGATATGGGATTCACCCATATGTACATGTCTTAAATTCATACATCACACTGTCTTGGGGACAGGACATTGTCAATTGTCAGAAGCTTAGTACATTGTAGTAAATCTATGAGAAAAAGGAACATCAACTCAGATGCTCCACTTTTTCTGCTGCCCTCTACTACCACATAACTCCACCATGCGTGTGCCATATTTGACATACGATGCACCATGGCGCATGGTGCATTACATGCCACTAATGTTGTAAACTAGGATATAATGCTGGCATGCTTTGCATCGTGCATGAAGGTGCCAAACCTGCTAAGTAAAATTAGGCACATTTAAAACAATGGGAGTGTCATGTAACCAAGGCACGCATTCAAGTCAACTCCACAGTTTGGTACAGTGGAGCCTAGTATATTGAACTGCTCAGGTTCTGTGTGACTCCTACTGCAGGAAGGCACCCCTTGCATTCATCATCCTGGCGCAGGCGTTAAGTGGCACCAGGGTAGAAAAGTGCCTCAATGCTTGCATTGCGCAACTTTTGACATGTGGCATTAGTTGCCTCTATCAGCTACTTTACCTTCAAAAACTATGACACTAATGTTGTAATCGGAGCTACTAATTCCTTTTTACAATTGAGTCCTTGTTGTGTCACAAGGAACACACACATCCATGATTACAAACACTCCAGCGTTATGTTTGTCATCACTTAATTATTATTTCACAAATTTCCACAGTTGTCAAGCCTATGATCGACATGAACATTTGTGCCTGGGAAACATGACCCCTTGCACCATTGCACATGGTTGTTTTGTTTGCATGTATATGCAATACACATGTTGCAAAGAAAGGAATTTGCTATTTGTCTCGGACCTGTGAATTGATAACTTATAATGAATGCAGGTTGGCTGAGAATCACAACTTGCTGTCCTCAGCTTTGTCATGTCATACTAAGGTAAACCTTATGTCCTACTGTCATGCACATGCAAATAAGGATGTGCTACGTATAAGGGGTACGCACCAACAGTTCCGCCAACCCGAGTAACCAGGTGATCGAGGAGATCCCTTTCACGACTGATGAGGTCTGCCACTGGTGCTTCAATTGGTAGATGGTGCTCTCCGCCGGGAAGATGTGTTGAAGCTGGAACAGCACCTTGCCCCAGCGCAGCTTCCTTGCCTTTGCTCAGTAGCCAATGATCACACAGCCACCCATAGTCACCATGTTGGGTAGGTAGTGGCACACTATCCAAATGAACCCTCCTAGTACATCCTTAGTCATCCTCTGCACCATTTCCTTCCCAGACATATTGCAGTTTTCCTGCACTGCAACCTAAAAAGTCCACAAAAAATAAAAAAATATTCCCCAAATACCCCCAACTACCCGAACAAACCTAACTACCCCAAGACAGACACCGGACAATAACTAATGCATAATAATATGACAGAAATTATAAGATAGACAAGACACAGACAGGACACAGCACAAAAGAGTCAAATTACAACACTCCTCACACTAGCATAAGCACCACACAACCTCTCTCAAGCACAGACTACAAGACTGTAAAGTGAAAAGAAAGTAAGTTCGCTTTTCCATGTGTGTAGCAAGGAAGTCTTATTACATCACTTATGCGTCTCGTTTTCTGATAAGTGTCATTATTTTTGATGCATGACTGCCCTGCTTGAATTTTTATATGAATGGTGACAGGGCATAACCATTTTGTTTAGATGCATAGGTTGGAGGCGTGATTTTTTGTATTTGTGATTCTTGAAGGACTTGCGTTGATTTTTTTGACTCATGATGGCCATGCGTTTATTTTGTTATGAAGGCTAACAAGGCATACCCATTTAGATTAAATGTACAGGTGTGAGGTGTCATTTTTGGTATTTGTGATGTATGTGGAACAGCTGTATGTGTCATTTTTTTGATGTATGACAGCCATGTATGTATTTTACAGGGAAGGCTGACAGCGCATCCAGATTCACATTCCTAGTTACAGGGGCTATGTATCTTTGTTTTTTGCATGGTAGGCCAACATGTGTATGCATGAGTATTTTACTGTGTGCCTCTAACATAGGGATGTGTTTCCATATGTTTGTAGGTGTATGTGATGATTGGGATACTGTTTGGAAATGTACATGTGTATGAAGACTCTTTTCTACTTAGCGGGTTTCACATGTGTACAATGTGTGTACTGTGAGTGCACATATCTGATGGAACTCATATTGTAGGTCTACCACATTATTATGTCTCAAATTCTACTGTTTGTTTCACAACACAGCTTAAGATAGGATGGGCCATGTGCAAAACATGATAATGCATGTGATACCCTTGACAAATCGTTAGTAAAGGATGCTGTTGAAGAAGTCTGGGGTAAGATCCATTAAACCATGACAATGTAAGTGCAAGTATGTCTCACACTCTGGTGTGTTCTAAGCCAGACTTCATGATGCAAAGCAACACGTGTGGTGTAATGGTCCCCATGCAAATCAAATCAAATCATAAACATTTATAAAGCGCGCTACTCACCCGTGCGGGTCATGCATGCAAATTGTTGGAGACAGTGTGCTGACATTTGTCATTGTTGGTATGGATGTGACATGTTTGTGTGTGAAAAGATGTGTTTTATGTCTGAAAAGTAATGCATACTACAGCAGTGTGTTTGGGGATGTGACAAATACCAAATCTCCATTCATTCCTTTCAGGATTGAATCTTAGAGTACACTGTCTATGAGAAAAAGGTTTGCACAATTTGGTCTCTTCTGTGTGCTCCAGCAGCACAGTTTGGTTGTTCCCCATCCTCCTGTTGTGCATCATTATCCTCATCCTCCTCACTGGGACATCTGCCTGTTTGTCCCAGGGGACATTGGTGCATACACAGATGTTTTGCAAAATAACACTTTCAAGTATGATTTTGCACACAAGAGGTGATGCATATAAAAGGATTCCTCCAGTTAGGGCTAGGCACTGGAACCTGAATTTTAGGAGGCCAACTGTCCTCTACACCACATTCCTGGTCCTTCTGTGACTTTCATTGTGAGCCCGCTCTGCATCAGTAGTTGGAATTCCAAATGGGGTCAAGACCCATGGCTGGATGCCGTAACTTTGGTCCAAAGGAATGTGAGAAAATGTGTCAGACATGCATATTTGTTATTTGCCATGTGCCATGGCAAAAATTTGTTTTCAGTAGAGGAATTATTCAGACTTGCATCTAGTATTGTGTGTGTTCCTGTTTGAATGGATGGTGATATTGGTGTGTGGTGGTGCACTTACCAATCATGGGTTGTGCCTCAAGGACCTGGTGATTGTAAATTAATTTCTCATCTGAAAGTTCACCCATGCAGAATATGAGTGGTGTTGTCTATATTTGACCCTGAGGCCCAAATTTAAGAGGGACTAGCGCCTCCTTCTGCCACATTAAGGTGACTTGTTTTGACGTTACTATGGCCCAAAGAGGCCAAAATCACTGCAACATATTTACAAAGTGGCGCACTGCTGCATTGCGCCACTTTGTAACACCTTATGCAACATTATGCCTGAGGCAGGCATCATTTATGCAAGGGGGGTGTTGCACCATTAGTGGGAGTTCTAAGATGTTGTGGTGGTATCTAACAGATTCCACTGCATCATTTTTACTGGTTACCTTTAACACCTGCACACAGGCAGGCATTAAAAGGGGGCACACCATTGCTTTCAATGGGCCCATATGCACCGTGCAGGATTTGCACCCAATATTTTGCACTTATTCTACACAGTCCATCAATAGTCTGAAATATTGTAACACCAATACTCTGTGCCTTGGTGTGCCATATATTAAATAGTCACACACATGGTGGCAGAAGGGGGGCGCTAAGGAGCACAAGAATAATTTGCCCTGCTTTGGATGCTGCACCACTTTTCTAATATCTAGCCACTGGTCCCTTAACTTTGGACCTGCAGAAGAGTGATGTTCGATAAATTTGTACCTATTCTTTGTGCTGTGTGCCATGTGACAGGTGTTGGTCCCTGTGTGTTGCATGTGAATCACACCCCTTTGCCCTTGAAATTCCTCCCTTGCACAATGTGTTGTTGTCATTTGTAGGCTAGCATGAGTATGTGCATGTGGTACATATGCACAGTGTGGCATAGTTGTATAGGATGTATTGTGATGTATGCAATATTTTGCAGACACCTGTGGGACAGGACAGGGATTCAGGGGCTTTTTTGCACTGCCCTGCATCACCTGTCCAGCCCTGCAAAGTCCCATGTCTCCTCAATATTATGCATTTCTGGCCTCTACTAGTATATTGGCAGTAGTTCAGCTGCCACAGTCCACTTGTATCATTGTAAGGAGATGTGGGATTTACGTGTATGATTGTCTGTGTGTTGTGAGGTGTCAATTCCTACACCCGATTTATCAATGATGGTGATGTGTGCATTTCAATGTGTGCTGCACAATGCACCACACAAGGAAAAGGTGAACACAATGAGTACATCAGGTATGTTTTGGTGAGATGTAGATGGTGATGGCACCACTAGCGAGACATTAATTATCAGTGATGCTTCAGGGTACTACAGCATAGTTGTCTTATCCAGGTGACTGGTTGACACCTTTTCGGTATAAGTCAATAAGGACGCTCAATGAAGGACCACACGACAATTATGAATACAATTTAGCTTTACTAGAATTTCAGGTAAATATATGTATTTAGCACATCAACAATAGTAGAACAAGAATAGCAATGAAAAGCATCTATTTATATATGAGTACACTACAAAGAGCATCTATGCATATATAAGCAAAAAGTTCATTGACAGATATAAGCTTTGATTAATTGTATACCAAAATGCAGCACACAACGATGTTCAGGAAGCACAATATAAACGAGCTGAATACTTCAGATTATAAACACAGTGCAAGAATAATAATCAATCATAATGATAGAGCAGAGAAACAAAGGCCTTTCATCCCTGTGTGGAACTTAACTTAATCCACGAAATGCTGGGAAGCCCTCTACCACCTTCTTGGACCTCTCTCCCCCTCAAGTGTCACGGTCTCTGAGCAGCAAAACAGGGAGGCAGTGCTGGGCCATGGCAGCTTTCGCAACCCCATCTGCGAACTTCATATCCCTCACCCACACTTCAGTGCTTAAATAAATCGAAGCTTGGATTCTATCTCTTTCTGGCATTTTCTGGCTATGTTATCAGCACTTGGCTGCTCTGCCCTTCCCCAGCCTTTGTTTTCATTCCATCTTATCCCTGTACTCTCGTTCTCAAGGTTGAGACAGAGTCTTCTACACAAACAAGCTTGAAAATATTATCATGAACTTTTCCACGTTGCTCAGGGGTTTCAGCAGGCATCACGCTCATCTACACTGCTCAAGCTAATTAACCCTTCGCGTCACAATGTCTTCCACACCTTTCCCTATACTGATCAATAGTAAATGTGAGGCAATATGTGAGTTGTTTGACATTAGCATGGCCAATGCATTACACATAGCTGAGCTATTCCATGCTAGGTGTTATGTGTGACAGGTCTGTATTTGGTAATATACCTATGGACACTTGAAGTGGTTTGACTCCAGCTTGTGCATGCAAAGGGAACATTGCTCCACCAGTCCATCATGTGAAGTGTCATTCAGGTGGTGCTATGTACTTGTACATATGGGTGTATGTGAGGGTGATATGCAGTGAAAACAATGTAATGAGGCATGTGGCATATCTGTTATTGTCTAATCATTTGTGTTCCCCTGTCCATGTGTGTTTAGAGTGGTGTATGTAATATTTGTCCTACATGTTCAGTCTTTTGTGTGTGCTAAGAATTGTACGTTGGCTTACCTCCAAGTAGGGCATTGCCATGTTGTCCATCCTAGAATCTTTGATTGATTGTTTAGTGTCTCAAGATGTACGCCTTATGGACGCTGCTGTGATATTTTTGCAAGAAAATTGTTGAATATGCCACAGAGGTGTTGCATTGCAGCCGGAGAGACAAGTTGGACATGGGTGCAGTTCATTGCACACAGCACATGCGGGAACCCAAGAATTTGATAGAATCCTTGCTTGGTCTCCTGCTGCAGTTGCTGGGTTTTGGGTACCAGATGCGGTGGGGTGTGAGGCAAATAATGGTGCCCAGGATCATAGGAAGGAAGGTAGAAAGGATTGGTTGTGATATCTCACCCACTTGTGCTGCTGTGGTCTGGAATGATCCAGAGGCCAGTATGTGGATGACAGACAGGAGTCTGGTCATGGGTGGTATGGTTGTGTGGCTTTCCACTCGTTCTGTGATGTCAGGAGCAATGTGGTGGAGGAGCAGTACAATGGACTCCTGCATCAGGCGGTAGAGTCTGATGACCTCTTCTTCCCTGAGGCCAAGGAGATATAGGCATTGGCGAAATATAATCTCCCTTCTTCTGAGGCTACATTACTGGTGTTTGAGTTTGTTGCAGTGGTGCTTGTGGCACTTGGCATTGTCACTGTCATCTTCTCCGGGTGCCAAACTGTAGCAGTAGTAGGTCCATGTTGTCCAGTTGCTTGCCAGAGTTCCTTATGTGTGTTTTCCTTGTATACCTGTTGCTGGGCCTCATTTGAATGCCTAGTCTGACTAGGCATTAACATTTTGACACTAATCAGAATTAGCATAATTTTTTGGACCCGGTCCTATGTGTGTGTCATTTTTCCATCGGCTTGTAGATGTGACACAAGCGAGCTAGTGCCTTTTTTAAAGGGGGAACGCCTACCTTGCATTTCATTGCCGTTAATTGACGCAAGGTGAAGATACACTCCTAAAAAATAACTCAGAGTCTGGAAATTTGATGCTAGACTGTTCTAGCAACAATATCCAGTGGTGGGTTAGCACTGCTTTTGCATAAAAAAAATGAAGCAAAGGCAGCTCCAACTTTTCTTTAATCTGGGCCTCAGTGTGCTGATGGCACATGAAAGACATGTTTTTATGAGCTTCAAGCAGCTAGGGATGGAAAGTATTAATATCGGTTCACTTGGCAATTAAACAGGATTAGTAAGGACTCTGATGAGGACATAGACATGAATGAGTAAGAAAAGCTAACGGTAGGTGTGCTTTCCCAGAGACATTGCTTAGGTAGAAGACAGATAGTAAAGGTAGTACAGACACACATCAACTCCACCTATTGATTCAAACCAATCGGTGCCCCTCTCATACTGAATTACTGTGAAACGTATGGGTGAGTGTTTGACCTGCTTGCCATGTTCATCCTCTGGCAGAACTTAGTAGATGTTCAATTTGCTGTATGATAAGTGCATTACAGTCACTGAACTACACGTAACAGTGGCTGGGACATATACTACATTCTCACGGACTCTCCTATGTGCCAAACACTATTGTTCTTCATAATTTATGGATTTCTCTTAAGGGAACTTCGTGAAAATTCCCCAGCATGTCTGCCTTAGTTTCAAAGGTAAATAAGCTCACTCAGTTTGATGAATGGGCCTCACAGGGCATTTCGGACACCCCGAACTTGCATCCACAAAAAAGATAGAGTTGGATTTAGCACAGTGAGTGTGCTATAAGCGCATGAAAACATGTCTTACTGAGCCTAGTGTGGCTGTCATGGGAGTCATTATTAAAGGTTCCTTTCGCATGCATTCGGTAATGTTCAGGAAGCAGTTACTTGCCAGGTGGTAAAATGTTATAAAATTATTCTGTCCTGTGGCACATGAATATGATTGGCCCTTGTCTGGCAGCGGTAAGTTGATGTGAGTGCAATGATCCGTTGGAATGGGTCCGTGGCCGATGGTATGAAAGTGTTGTGTGTTGTGCGTGAATGGCGTGTGAATGGACCATAAAGAGGTTGATGCCGTGAAGAGGCTTCATGGTTCACTCCCACAAGGCTTTGTTTCAGTATTTAGATACTTTGATAAGTATTTATTGCTTTGAAAGTAGAATTTCTGGAGGTGCTGAAACCACCAGTGTTAATTGTGGAATAAATTTAACATACTAGAATCAAGGGAGTCTAAGGGTGCAGTACTTGCGTGGCTCTAACCAGTTTTTCTTCACCCAGAATCCCCTGCAAATCACAAACTTTGCTTAAAGAACACATTTTCCTTGCCTTTCCGTGAGGCAGATACCTGGAATCTGTAGCTTCCACAATTTGGTACCACCCAGTGTTCCCCTAAATCTCCCGACATTGCTTCACTTGTGTGGATAGGCAAGTGGCCAGTACAGGGATGGGCCCAAAATGTATTGTGATGACATCAGAATTATCTATCACAAAAAACCTGGTTTTGTAAGGCAGCCACCTGTGTTTTTGGTCCTGGGCTCAGCAGCCATATGAGGAGACCTACCAAACCCAGACATTTCAGAAAACAAGATACCTGGGGGAGTCCACAGACGTGTGGCTTCTGTGGATTCGCCAGAATTCTTACACAGCATATCCTGCAAAGGTCAAATGTTGAATAAAAACACTACTTTCCCAAGCATTTCTGTCACGTAAACTACAGAAATATGGAGGGATCAACAAAAATCCCATCACCCAGTTTTTCCATGTGTCTTGATAAAAACGCTACCTGCTTGCTCTAGGCCCAGGAACACCAGTGGGGTAGTGTTTTTATTGGGACAAGTTGGGGAATGCTGGGTGGTAAGGAGTTTGTGAGTCCCTGCATATTGCTGCAGTTTGAGTCACAGAAATGCAAGGAAAACTGTTGTTTTTATTCAATGTATTGCCTTTGCAGGTTATTCTGGGTAAAAAACACGTTGGGGAATCCAAACAAGCCATACCTCACTGGACTTCCTTTGATGTCTTCTTTTCAGACATCTCTGGGTTTGATAGGTTTCTCTAAATGGTTCCCAATCTCAGGACTAATCAGCACACTCACCTTAGTTATCATTATCATCACAATACGTTTTGGGCCCTTTCCTGTCATGGTCACTTGGCCTACCCACACAAGAGAGGTACTGTTTTTATAGAACCTTGCAGCACTGAAATGAATGTGAGGAAAATGTGTGTTTTTGTGGAGAAAAAGTGAGGTTGGCAAAGGATTCTGAGTGACAGAACCTGGTGAGAGCCGCACAGGTTACCCCATCCTGGATTCTCCTAGGTGTCTAGTTCTTAAAAATGTACATGTTTAGTAGGTTTCCCTAGGTGCCAGCTGAGCTAGAGCCCAAAATCCACAGTTAGTCACTTTGCCATAAACCATGTTTGTAGTGGAAAACTGTGAAGTGTCCACACTGTGTTTTGGTGTGTTTCTGTTGCTGACAATAGGCCTACTCATACAAGTTATGTACCATTTTAATCAGCACATATCGGGGAATGCTTGGTAGAAGGAAGTTTGTGTCTCCCCTCAGATTTCAGAACTTTTCAGCACCGAAATTTGAGGGAAAATTGTTTTTTCCCACATTTTGAGGTTTGTAAAGGATTCTGGGTGACAGAACCTCTAGTAAGAGCCTGACAAGTCATCTCATCTTGGAATTCCCTAGGTATCTAGGGGCATATTTATACTCCGTTTGCGCCGGAACTGCGTCGTTTTTTTTTACGCAATTTCGACGCAAAACTAACTCCATATTTATACTTTGGCGTTAGACGCGTCTAGCGCCAAAGTCCATGGAGTTTGCGTCATTTTTTAGCGTGGACACCTACTTTGCGTTAATTATATGCAAGGTAGGCGTTCCCATCTAAAAAATCGACTCCGAGGCATGTGCGTCGGATTTATACTCCCCGGCAAAAATCACGCCAGGGAGTGGGCGGGTAAAAAAAAATGTCATACGGCCGCTTTTGCGCCGTTTTTTAGCGCGTGCAAAAGGCAGGCGTTAAGGGACCTGTGGGCTCTCAAGGAGCCCAGAGGTGCCCTCCCATGCCCCCAGGGACACCCCCTGTCACCCTTGCCCACCCCAGGAGGACACCCAAGGCTGGAAGGACCCATCCCAGGGACATTAAGGTAAGTTCAGGTAAGTGTTTTTTTTTATTTTTTTTTGTGGCATAGGGGGGCCTGATTTGTGCCCCCCTACATGCCACTATGCCCAATGACCATGCCCAGGGGACAGAAGTCCCCTGGGCATGGCCATTGGGCATGGGGGCATGACTCCTGTCTTTGCAAAGACAGGAGTCATTTCTATGGGGGTTGGGAGTGAAAAAAAAATGGCGCAAATCGGGTTGAGGCGAAAAAATTGCCTCAACTTGACTTGCCCCATTTCTTGACGCCCAAGCCCCATATCCCCCTACGCTGGCACTGCCTGGTGTACGTCGTTTTTTTTAACGCACACCAGACGGCGCCGGCGGCTAACGCCGGCTAACGTCATTCAATAAATACGGCGCCCGCATGGCGCTTCAGAATGGCGTTAGCCGGCACTAATTTTTTTGACGCAAAACTGCGTTAGCGCAGTTTTGCGTCAAAAAGTATAAATATGGGCCCAAGTTTTAAAATATTTACAGGTTTGCTAGGTTTCCCTAAGTGCTGGCTGAGCTAGAGACCAAAATCCACAGCTAAGTACTTTGCAAAAAACTCACCCCTTTTCCGTGTGAAAATGTGATGTGTCCATATTGTGTTTTTGGGTGCTTCCTGTCACGGGCACTAGGCCTACCCATACAACTGAGGTACCCTTTTAATTGGAAGACTTGGGGGAAAGCTAGGTGGAAGGAAGTTTGTGACTCTCCTCAGATTCCAATACATTCCATCACCGAAGTGTGATGTAAAGGTTTTTTTAGCCAGATTTTGAGGTTTACAAAGGATTCTGGGTGACAGAATCTTTTGAGAGCCCTACAAGTAATCCCACCTTGGATTTTACTAGGTGTCAAGGGTTTGCTAGGTTTCCCTAAGTGCCGGCTGAACTAGAGCTCAAAATCCACAGCTAGGCACTTTGCAAAAAAATTATCCGTTTTCAGTGTAAAAATGTGATGTGGCCAGTTTGGCTTTTGGGCATTCCCTGTGACGGGCATTAGGCCTACCCACACAAGAAAGGTAACTTTTAAATTGGGAGACTTGGGGGAATACTGGGTGAAAGGAAGTCGTGGTTCTCCTCACATTCCTGAACTTTCCATCACTGAAATATGATGAATACATATTTTTTAGACACATTTTGAGGTTCATAAAGGATTCTGGGTGACAAAACCTGGTGAGAGCCCCACAAGTCACCCCATTGTAGGTATCTTATTTTAAAAAATGCACAGATTTGCTATGTTTCCCTAAGTGCTGGCTGAGTCAGAGCCCAAAATCCACAGCAAGGCACTTTGCAAAAAAGGAATCTGTTTTCAGTGTGAAAATGAGATGTGTCGAGGTTGGTTTTTGGGCGTTTCCTGTGGCGGGTATTAGGCCTACCCACACAAGTGAGGTACCATTTTAATTGGGAGATTTGGGAGAGTGATGAGTTTTAAGGACGTTTGTGGCTCCCCTCAGATTAAAGAACTTTCCATCACTGAAATTTGAGGAAAAAAAAGTGTTTTTTAGCCACATTTTGAAGTTTTTAAACAATTCCGGGTGACAGAACCCCTGGAGAGAACCCACAAGTCACCCCATCTTGGATTTCCCTAGGTGTTTAGCTTTAAAAAAGGTACAGGTTTGCTAGGTTTCCCTAAGTGCCAGCTGAGCTAGAGACCAAAATTCACATCTAAGCACTTTGCAAAAAGCACATCAGTTTTCAGTGTGAAGATGTGGATCAGCCACGTTGTGTTTTGTGGCAATTCCGGTTGCGAGCACTAGGCCTACCCACACAAGAAGGTACCATTTTAATCAAATTCCAGAACTTTCCATCGCCAAAATTTGAGGAAAAAGTGTAACAGAACTAGGTGAGAGCCACACAAGCAATCCCATACTGGATATATTTAGCTGTCTAGTTTCTAAAACTGTACATTTATTTTTTAGATTTCTTTAATTCTTGGCTGAGCTAGAGCCCAAAATCAACAGCTAGGCACTTTGCATGAAATGCATCAATTTTCAGTGAAAAAAATTGATGTGTCCACATTGGGTTTTGGGTCGTTTCCTGTCACAGGCACTAGCCCTACCCACACAAGAGAGGCACCATTTTTATTGGGAGACCTGGGGAAACACAGAATAACAGAACAAGTGTTATTACCAATTGTCTCTGCATTGCACCTTCCAGTTGTAAGTAATTGTGTAAGGAAGAAGTCATCTTGAGAAATTGTAATTCACATGCTAATATGGGGATCCTCAAATTGAGAGATGGTCCAGAGATACCATACTGCTTATTTTTTATCTCTTCTCATTTAGAAAATGATGATTTAAGGCAATGCTAATATAAACCTATTGGAGAGATATGCCTTGCCTCAGTAAAAAATGAATTTAAGAGATTATCAATACCTGGACATGTGAAACTAAAAAGCACATGCCCAACGCTTTAAATAGACTGCACCCTGCCCTGGGGGTTAACTACAGCCTACCTTACAGGTTTCGTAAGTGTAATAAAAAGGAAAATTTGGGCCTGGCAAGTGGGTGCTCTTTTCAGATCAAAATGACATTTTAAAACTACACCTAAAGGCACACTGCAGTGGCAGGCCTGAGACAAGTTTGAAAGGCTACAGTACTGCAGGCCCACTGGTAGCATTTCATTTATAGGCCAAGGGTATATGGGATACTACTTTACAAGAGACTTTCAGGTAAATACAATTTGCCAAACATGTGTAAACCAACTATTCCAAGTTTTTAGGGAGCGAGCACATGCACTTTAGCACTGATTAGCAGAGGTAAAGTTCCCAGAGTCCTAAAGCCAACAAAAAGGGGGTCAGAACAATAGGAGGAGAAAGGCAAACAGTTTGGAGATAACCCTGCAGAAAAGGCCTTTTCCAACAGTTGAGGATAGGTAGGGTTTGTGCCATTATGGCCCTGTCTATGAAGGGGAGAAGAAACAATTCCATGGAAGGTAGAAGTTGGATGTTTGATCTGGCTGGTCATGCACTTCCTGCCACAGATGCTGGCTGCAGGAGGAAGGGTCAACAAAGGCTATGGACCCAAAGATCATAGGAATAGATGGCACTGGGTGCGGGTGGTTCATGGGCAAGGTGGTCCACCAGGAGCGCTCCATCATCCAACTAGAACATTGTTGGGGGGGCCTAGTTGCCTGTAAAGTTGATGTGTGGGGCCTGCTGGGTTTGGAGACCCAATAAGAATGTATTACTGTACCATCAGCATGTAGTAATGTAGACATTTATTTGCAATGTGTGGATAATACTCATGACAATAACTCATAAAAAGCAACCCTTTGTCCACATGAGGGTTATTGTTCAGCAATATTCAGTACTTTAGAATGCTTGTTCTTGTAAATGTAATATGATTAATTGTTTATTTCTGTTTTCCAGCACTCATGTGACACAAACACTGCACAATGTGTGACTATATCAGCCCCTTTGGCTAGATTCACAGTGCAGATCTTTATCCAAACTGCACAAGTAATAAAGTATGTCTGTGTGACAAGGCTAGTGTATGTACCAAAGGACACATTTATCAATTCTTCATGCAGCGCTGCACAGCTAGTCACCTTGCTGTGCTGCATGAAAGGGCAGGAATGTGACAGATGTAACATAGTACAATGCATCTGTGTCCTTTCCCAGTGCTGGCACACTTTTGGCTGGCTAGTGCCAATGCTTGCACCCTTGAGCCAAGGGGACCTGTGATGAAGCTAGCCATCAATTCTTACAAAGTCACATATATGGGCCTGACTTTGACATAAGATTTCTGACCTTACACCTCCTGGTAGATCAGCCCTCAAAGGTGGCTATCTGCGCTCCATTGTTTGAAAGTTTATATAAATGTGTGCAAGGGTGCCATGGCACTGGTATGTCATAGTGACTAGTTTGGAAGTGTGTTTAGGTGCTCTACGTTTAATGCAATTAAAATCCAAAGTTGACAGCTTTAAGGACAGTGATGCAGAAAGAAAGTGTTGTGACTACATGGTTGCAGCTCTGTGACAAGTGTGTTTGTCGATGAGACTGTTGTAATGTGCTGGGCCCTTGGCTGGCGGAGTAAATGGTCTTGTGCAAGTCATGTATGAAAGGTGTTTGATTGAAATGTAAAGCAGTTGGTGCCTTGTTGTGGCTTTACAGCTCACGAGCTCTGAGTTATTGGTTCCATTTTTGGGCCTTTCAGTTATTAACAGTGCATTTCATTTTTATGAAATCTCTTGTTTATAAAATTTGATCTACTGAACCATCACTCACCCTTGTGCCAAATCCAACCAGTATGTGTGGTAAAAATAACAAAACCTGCTCTGCTGTAATCAGGTGTCGCAGCACACCCGAGACACGCTAGGTGTCTCAGGTGGAACCACGATGATGAAGCATGCCACCAACTTGGTTGATGGGTGGGGGGTATTTTTAACATAACCTAAGTGTGTTTCTTTTCACGATTTTAGTGTTTGGAGCATCACATAAGTACGTGGACACATCAAAATGATCTACTGCAAAACTACCTGTGTTTGGGGGGGCACCTATGTTTTTGGTCCCATGTGCGGCCTTCATCTAGGAAAACCTACGAGACCAAGACATGTTTTAAAGCTAGACACCCAGAGGAGTCCAGGAAGGTGTGGCTTGCCTGTATCCCCCAACATTTTCTTACATAGACTCCTCCACAAAATGTCAAAATTTACCTAAAAAAACATATTTTCCTCACTTTTCTTTGTAGGAACACCGCTCTGGCACAAATTTCCTACCACCCAGCATTCCCCTAAGTCTCCCAAGTAAAACGATACGTCACTTGTGGGGGTCCCCAAAGCAGAGTCAGTCTAAAAGATGTATAAAAGAAAAATATGTGCTTATCAAGTCACTGTGCTATCCCCTCAATTTCTACAGGTGTTTGGCATTTTTCTGTTGCAGGCACCTGGGCCACCCACACAAGTGAGGTACCATTTTTATTGGGAGACTTGGGGGAATGCTGGGTGGAAAGAAATGTGTGGCTCCTCTCAGATTCCAGAACTTTCTGTCACCGAAATGAGAAGATAAAGGGGGTGATTCTGACCCCGGCGGTTCAGTACCGCCGGGGCCAGGGTCGGCGGGAGCACCGCCAACAGGCTGGCGGTGCCCCGCAGGGCATTCTGACCGCGGCGGTTTGGCCGCGGTCAGAAAGGGAAAACCGGCGGTCTCCCGCCGGATTCCGCTGCCCTGGGAATCCCCCATGGCGGCGCAGCTTGCTGCGCCGCCATGGGGGATTCTGACACCCCCTACCGCCATCCTGTTCCTGGCGGTTCGCCCGCCAGGAACAGGATGGCGGTAGGGGGTGCCGCGGGGCCCCTGGGGGCCCCTGCCGTGCCCATGCCAATGGCATGGGCACGGCAGGGGCCCCCATAAGAGGGCCCCACTGGGTATTTCAGTGTCTGCCTAGCAGACACTGAAATACGCGACGGGTGCAAACTGCACCCGTCGCACATGCCCACTCCGCCGGCTCCATTCGGAGCCGGCTTCCTCGTGGGGAGGGGTTTCCCGCTGGGCTGGCTGGCGGCCTTCTGGCGGTCGCCCGCCAGCCCAGCGGGAAAGCCAGAATGGCCTCCGCGGTCTTTCGACCGCGGAGCGGCCATATGGCGGTTCCCTCCAGGCGGGCGGCGCCCGCCGCCCGCCGGGGTCAAAATGACCCCCAAAGTGTTTTTTGGGCCAAATTGTGAGGTTTGCAAAGGATTCTGGGTAACAGAACCTGGTGAGAGACTCACAAGTCACCCCATCTTGGATTCCCCTAGGTGTCTACTTTTAAAAAAATGTGCAGGTTTGGTAGGTTTCCCTAGGCGCCAGCTGAGCTAGAGGCCAAAATCCACAGACAGGCACTTTGCAAAAAACAGCTCTGTTTTCTTTAGAAAAATGTGATGTGTCCACGTTGTGTTTTGGGGGATTTCCTGTCGTGGGCACTAGGCCTACCCACACAAGTGAAGTATCATTTTTATCGGGAGACTTGGAGCAATGCTGGGTGGAAGGAAATGTGTGGTTCCTCACAGTTTCCAGAATGTTATGTCACTGAAATATGAGGAAAAAGTGTTTTTTCAGCCAAATGTTGGGGTTTTCAAAGGATCTTGGGTAACAGAACCTGGTGAGAGACCCACAAGTCACCCCAACTTAGATTCCCCTAGGTGTCTACTTTTCAATAATGCACAGGTTTGGTAGGTTTACCTAGGTGCCAGCTGAGCTAGAGGCCAAAATCCACAGTTAGGCACTTTGCAAAAAACAGCTCTGTTTCCTTTGGGAAAATGTGATGTGTCCACGTTGTGTTTTGGGGTATTTCCTGTTGCAGGCCCTAGGCCTACCCTCACAATTGAGTTATTATTTTTATCGTGAGACATAGGGCAACGCTGGGTGGAAGGAAATGTGTGGCTCCTCTCAGTATCCAGAACGTTATGTCACCGAAATATGAGGAAAAAGTGTTTTTGGTCACATTTTGAGCTTTCCAAAGGATTCTGGATAACAGAACCTGGTGAGAGCCATAGATGTCTACTTTAAAAAAATGCACAGGTTTGGTAGGTTTCCCTAGGTGTCTGCTGAGCTACAGGCCAAAATCAACAAGTAGGCACTTTGCAAAAAACACATCAGATTTCAATGTAAAAATGTGATGTGTACATGTTGAGTTTACTGTCACGAACATTAGGCCTACCCACACAAGTGAGGTTCTATTTTTATCGGGAGACTTTAAGGAACACAAAATAGCAAAACCAGTGTTATTGCCCCTTGTCTTTCTCTTCATTTTTCCTTCCAAATGTAAGACAGTGTGGAAAAAAGACATCTATTTGAGAAATGCTCTGTTATTCACATGCTAGTATGGACACCTCGTAATTCAGAGATGTGCAAATAACCACTGCTTCTCAACACCTTATCTTGTGCCTATATTGGAAGTACAACGGTTTTCTTCATACCTATTTTTCACTCTTTATATTTCAGCAAATGAATTGGTATATACCCAGTATAGAATGAAAACCAGTTGCAAGGTGCAGCTCATTTATTGGCTCTGGGAACCTAGGGTTCTTGATGAACCTACAAGCCCTATATATCCCCACAACCAGAAGAGCCTAGCAGATGTAATGGTTTATTGCTTTAAAAAATCTGACATCGCAGGAAAAAGTTACAGAGTAAAACATTGAGCTCAATGGCTGTTTTTGTCACCTAAATTTCAATATTTTTTTATTCCAACCGTTATTTTCTGTAGGAAACACTTGTAAGATCTACAGAAATTACCCCTTGATGAATTCAGAGTTTTGTCTAATTTCAGAAATGGCAAGCTTTCTGGGATCCAGCTTTGGTTTCACACCCATTTCTGTCCCTAACTGGAAGGAGGCTGAAAGCACATAAAATAGTAAAAATGTTTATATCCCAGCAAAATGCCAAAATTGTGTTGAAAACTTGGGTTTTCTAATTTAAGTCTACATGTTCCTGAAAGCTGAGAAGATGGTGATTTTAGGTCCGCAAATCCTTTGTTGATGCCATTTTCAGGGAAAAAACCACAAGCCTTTCTTCTGCAGCTCTTTTTTGCAATTTGTTTTTAATAAACACAATTTTTGCTGTATTTTGGATAATTTCTTGGTCTCCTTCAGGGGAACCCACAAAGTCTAGGGCGGTCATTCCAACTTTTGCTGGCGGTGGGCGCCGCCAGCCAAACGGGAACCGCCAGAATACCGCTGCGCGGTCAAAAGACCACCGCGGTTCTTCTGAGTTTCCCGCTGGGTGGACGGGTGACCGTCAGAAGGCCGCCCGCCCGCCCAGCGGGAAACCCCTTCCCACGAGGATGCCGGCTCCGAATGGAGCCGGCGGAGTGGGAAGGGTGCGACGGGTGCAGTTGCACCCGTCGCGATTTTCAGTGTCTGCTATGCAGACACTGAAAATCTTAGTGGGGCCCTGTTAGGGGGCCCCTGCAGTGCCCATGCCATTGACATGGGCACTGCAGGGGCCCCCAGGGGCCCCACAACACCCGTTACCGCCAGCCAGGTTCTGGTGGTCAAAACCGCCAGAACCAGGCTGGCGGTAAGGGGGTCAGAATCCCCATGGCGGCGATTCCGCCGGTTTCCCGTTTCTGACCGCGGCTGTACCGCCGCGGTCAAAATGCCCATTGGAGCACCGCCAGCCTGTTGGCGGTGCTCCCGTCATTTTAGCCCTAGCGGTCGTCGACCGCCAGGGTTAGAATGACCCCCTAGGTATCTCTAGAATCCCTAGGATGTTGGAAAAAAAAGATGGAAATTTGGCATGGGTAGCTTATGTGGAAAAAAAGTTATGAGGGCCTAAGCGCAAACTGCCCCAAACACAAAAAAAAAGGCTTGGCATCTGAGGGGGAAAACTCCTGGCAGCGAAGGGGCTAAAGCAGATAGAAGTGGGTGTATGTTGTGTGTGCAAGTAATAGCACGCTCTGGCAAACACGTTCAGGCTTGTGATAAACAAACTACAGTAAAGTTGCTTACCCCACATCCTGTCTTTTATTACGCTGGATAAAGCTTAGTGAAACCCATGCTTTATTAAGTCACCCTTGCTTACAGTTATCTCCCACAGTCTCAAACATTTAGCACAGTGGTGCTTTTCATCCCTATCAAGTGTTTGTGCTTATGTCCTTAAATTTGTGCTGCAGCAGTTCTATAAATAATATGCTCATGGCAGGGGAGACTTGGAAACAAAAGTAGGAAATCTTTCACAGGCCTAGAAGAGAGACCTGCCAAAAATATGTGGATGTCAAAGAATATTTTCATTTTCCACAATTCAAACAGTCCTAATATGAGGATAAAATGAGCTACAGTAGTTTACATTTTTTTTTCCTTTTCATAGATCAAGGAACTAATATACCATAAGGATTGGTCCGTGTAAAACCTAATGGCCAAAGGTATGAAACTGTGACGGAAAACTCAGAAAATGATAATTATGAAATTGACAACATTGGTACTATAAAGGTGGACAGTATTACTAGGAATTAATTATAATCCTAAAAAGACTTTGATGTGGCCAGCTAAGATTTGATATTGATACCTGCAAATTGCAGACATACAGCTGGTGGTATTTATCATAAAAACGTGACATCAAATATAAGACATGAAATTTGTTTGCTGTCCATCTCAGAAGTAAAACAATGCCAGACAGTTTGATGCACTTAATATAAACTGAGCGAGAGTGGGGCTGTGGGATCGTCCCTCAGCCCCACTTTTTTCAACACATACATGACACCACTCACCAACATCATCTGATCACAAGGCATTGCTGTCAACTCTTACGCTGATGACATCCATCTCATCCTCTCCTTGAAGGACAAAACAAACACTGTCAGAACCTACTTCACCAACTGCATGACCATGGTAGCAGACTGGATATAAATCAACTGCCTGCAGCTCAGTTCTGACTAGACAGAAGTACTGGTCTTTGGCAACAAGACCTCCCCATTGAACTTCACCTGGTGGTTATCAGAGCTAGGTTCAATACCCACAGATCATACAAGAAATCTAGGAAGCATCCTAAATGAAAAGGTATCCATGACAGTTCAAGTCAATGAACTGGGCACCTCCTGCTTTCACATCCGATGCATGCTGTGAAAAATCTTCAAATGGTTGTCCTAGAATACCAGATGGACCATCACATAACTACTTATTGCTAGCATACTAGATTTTTGCAACACTCTCTATGCTACAATCTATACACAACTCCTACACAGACTCCAAACCATCTAGAACACCACTGAAAGACTCATACTTGACCTTCCTTGTTGCACTCACATCACACTGCACCTCAGGAAGTTTCACTGGGTCCCCATTTACTACTGCAGCCAATTCAAACTTCTCACACACACATAAAAAGCCCTACACAACACAGGATCAGAATATCTAAACAGCTGATGCAATTCCAACAACCCACCAGACACTATGCTCAACCTCATTTTCACTTTCACAAATTTCCTGCATCTCTGCATCAAAATTGCAAGTCCTCATTCTCCTACATCACACATACACAACATAAACTGGGAAAATGTCCATCAAACAACCTGGAGTTTTAGAGGTGTAGAAGATGTAAGAGAAAAAGAACACTAGAAATTAAATATCAAAGGTTGCTACAGACGACTTTGTGCAGGGGGGTACTATAAAGCACAACTCCAACAATGAGAAAAATTAAATTAAGCATTTGTGCAAAATATTCTCCATTGTGTGATAGGAGAATAATCCTATGTCTTAATAGTTATGCAATGTCACCACAATGGCATTAAGAACACATTCAATCATTTAAAAAAAAAAAAACCTTGGATAGTTCAGTCAAGAGGGCCCTCATCATTTTATAGTGTAAAGTACCATGCAAGTGTAGCATTCTTTATTAAAATGACCTCGGGACTGATTGCAAGTTTAGCGGTCCTCGGACCTCCATGCTGGCGGTGGCGGATTGTCCACTAATGGGCTGGTGGAGCACACCACTATTTTATGAGTTTGGTAGCCTAGCAAATGGAAGACCACAACTGACATTGTGACCACAGCAGTCCAACCACCACGTAGCAGAAGGTGGAAAAGGACAGTACAAAGGAAGACACTCACCTACAGACAGCCAAACAGGTCAAGAGCCGCTGTGGAGCCATTTCTAAATGTCATGCTGCTGCTCCTACTTGCCAAAAGACAACAGATTCAGGGCCATATTTATACTTTTTGACGCAAAACTGCGCTAACGCAGTTTAGCGCCAAAAAAATTAGCGCCGGCTAACGCCATTCTGAAGCACCATGCGGGCGCCGTATTTATTGAATGGCGTTAGCCGGCGTTAGCCGGCGTTAGCCGACCGGCGCTGCCTGATGTGCGTGAAAAAAAACCACGTACACCAGGCAGCGCCAGCGTAGGGAAAAATGGCATTTGGGCGTCTAAAAATGGAGCAAGTCAGGCTGAGGCAAAAAAAACGTCTTAACCCGATTTGCGCCATTTTTTAACGACGCCCATCCCCCATTGAAATGACTCCTGTCTTAGCAAAGACAGGAGTCATGCCCCCTTGCCCAATGGCCATGCCCAGGGGACTTCTGTCCCCTGGGCATGGTCATTGGGCATAGTGGCATGTAGGGGGGCACAAATCAGGCCCCCCTATGCCACAAAAAAAATTAAAAAAAATACTTACCTGGACTTACCTTAATGTCCCTGGGGTGGGTCCCTCCATCCTTGGGTGTCCTCCTGGGGTGGGCAAGGGTGGCAGGGGGTGTCCCTGGGGGCAGGGGAGGGCACCTCTGGGCTCATTCTGAGCCCACAGGTCCATTAACGCCTGCCCTGACCCAGGCGCTAAAATCCGGCGCAAATGCGGGTTTTTTAGACCCGACCACTCCCGGGCGTCATTTTTGCCCGGGAGTATAAATACGACGCAATAGCATCGCAGTCATTTTTTAAGATGGGAACGCCTACCTTGCATATCATTAACGCAAGGAAGGTGTTCATGCAAAAAAATTACGCTAATTCCAGGAACTTT
Source organism: Pleurodeles waltl (assembly GCF_031143425.1). Taxonomy (NCBI): domain Eukaryota; kingdom Metazoa; phylum Chordata; class Amphibia; order Caudata; family Salamandridae; genus Pleurodeles; species Pleurodeles waltl. Next base: position 923,236,849 of record NC_090447.1, read on the forward strand.
GGCGCTAGACGCGTCTAACGCCAAAGTATAAATATGGAGTTAGTTTTGCGTCGAATTTGCGTCGAAAAAACAACGCAAATTCGGCGCAAACGGAGTATAAATATGCCCCTCAGTGTTGACGTGGAAGACAGCAACTGCAAGTACTAACACCTACCTGTATTCTTGATGTAACAAAAAAACTTGTACTGCTAGCAAACACATCAAAGTGGGGGTCGCCATAGGCAGCAGCTACATCTAACATTCAACACACACACATACTGCAACATGGATACCCATACATTCACAACACACACACTTCAGCCAGCAAACACACACTGCATGGCAATGCAACACATTCATGCACGGCTACACAGCATAGTCTCAGGGACACAAAAGACCACACAACATTCAAATACCCAGTAACAACACAACTACTGCACATATACAAACACATTTGACATACTCTCACCCAATACTGGCCAGTAAATGGCCACACATACAACACACACATACTTCCATGTGCCATGGCATACACACAATACCACCATCAAACAGCCCTGCAATTGACACACACATCACACAAATGCACACATATCACAATGGAAGCACAATGCCATGCACAATATGCACAGAGACAAATAGACAAAAGACACAATGTGCACCACCGCAGCAATACATGCACAGGTGGGATGGGAGCATCAGGACCATACATGGAAGGAGGCTGAACTAGGACACATATCACCTTGAGCAGGCCCACAAACAACATGCACACAGGAATTGGCCCAATTGGATCTCAGGGACAAACAATACCAATACCAATTGTCATGCACAGTCATGCAGTGGGAAAGGGCAAAGCAACAAAGCAAACACAACTCACACTCCATCGGACATGCCCCTACACCAACCAGCTGTGAGGGACACAGACCTAAATGGACACATGCACGCTCAAACGCAAGACTCAAGAACACACACAAGCCATGAAGACAATTGCCATATCAGGGGGAGAAGTCAAACACCACACATGTCCACATCACACAGCACAAAAAGAAACACATACCACAACAAACACAACACAATACCATGGCAATGAGATTCGACATACAAACAGATGCCCCTCACATAACACACACCCTTCCCTTGGGGTACAAAAGCACTGCACACAAAATCAAATACTGCATAAAACACCACATGGAGCAGCTAGCAGCCCAAACACACACAACTACAGGCACACAACCAATATCACTCAGGAATCACAGAAACCTAGGGACGGGAATGCAGAATAAAGGTATATCCAAAAAAACAACAAAGGTTTGGCTTTATTAATAAATAATGTCCCTCAAGCAAAGTCTAAGGCCATAGACCAGTCCAAAATTCTTGGGCCAAAATTTGCAGTGTTGGGCCTCTACCTAACTCCAGACTGCCATGTAACCTCCACAGGTATGGGCATCAAGGGGGAAGGAAGGCACCTCGGGGTTGGCGGAACAGGGAGGGGGGATTAGGTCTTGGGAGGGGATTTATTCTTCTGGGGAGGAGTGGGTTTCTTCTTTATAGGGTTGGACATGGGTGCCTGCAGGGGGGCAGGGGAAGCCTTGGAGATGGAAGGTCCTTTGGGGGAGGTACAGTGGGGGGAACAGGGGTAAGGTCAAGCTCACAAAGGAAATCTTTCTTAGAAACATGGGGATGATCATCGGAAGGGGGTGGTGATTTGGAGGTTGAGGGAGTAGTTGTCTGAAGTGTAGTAGTGGATGCTTTGGGTGCATGTTTGTGGGAGGTGTGCTTGTGTGTGGTGGGTGTCTGTTGGGTGGGTGAGTAAGGGTATTTATATGCTTTGGACTGGGGTGGTGGTGTGGGGGGATGCTGTAGTGTGTTTGTAGATGTCTGTTGGGGTGGTGACTGCAGGTATGGTGGATGAGCTGTGGTGGACTTTCTTCCTTATGCAGGGTCATCCCCAGTCTTTTTGCCTCCTTCCTCCTGGTTTTTCTGATCTCTCACTGTTGGCTCTAGGACTCTGAGCACTTTATCACTGCTGACCAGTGCTAAAGTGCAGGTGCTCTCCCATCTAAAGTTGGTATGATTGGCTTATACCTAAATGGCATATTTAATTTACCTATAAGTCCCTTGTACAGTGGTATCTCTATACCCAGGGACTGTAAATTAAATACTACTAGTGGGCCTGCAGCGCTGCTTGCGCCACCCACTGAAGTAGACTTTCAAACCTGTCTCAGGACAGCTAGCGCAGGGCCTGTGTGCGCAGTTTTCTGCCACAGGGACCCGGCATCTAAACTTACTTGCCAGGCCCAGAACTTCCCTTTTACTACATGTAAGTCACCCCTAAGGTACGCCCTAGCTAGCCCTATGGGCATGGTGCCATAAATGTAGAAGGCAGGACATGTGCCAGGTTGCTTGGCCTGTCCTGGTAGCAACAAACAGCCTAACAATGTGTCTCACTGCTGTGAGATGCTGCCTTCTCATAGGATCGCATTAGAAATGCCCTGCCTGATGTGTAAGGGGTATTGTCTGATTTATGAGGGGTAGCGTAGGCGTGTTTGGTATGGTTGTGATGGTAATAATAAATGCTGCTTACGGGTGTAGGTGTATTCTTTATTACTATCACAGAAATACCACTTCTAGAAAGTGTGCATTTATCTGTGCTTATGACTCTGGTGTTCTGCAGCTTGACTCCAATCCACGTCTGGGCAGAGTGACAGTTGGGGCTTTGTGCATACTTTTCAGACAGTCTCCTCAGTGGCTTCCCCACCCCACGGGCCCTTCTTCTCCTGTGTCCGCACCTCGCCAAGGAGATACCGATGGAGGACAGGAGGAACCCTCTGATGGAGCCCTCAGCCCCAAGGTCAGGTAGAGCCTCAAGTAAAACGGCTCCCCCAGCTTGTCGAGACCCGGGACGTGCGGTCTCCAACCCACAGAGCGAGGTGGGGCTGGCTGGAGCCGACCCGTTCGCCAAACGTTACATTCCCCTACCATAGTGCTTAATCAGCGGGATGGACCCGAGGTGAGGGTCCCTACTGCAACAGGGGGCCTCCCGTTGACACTAGGCTGTCTGTGTTGGATTACAGAGAACCTAGTGGTGCCCCACCATGTGGAAGGGCCGGTGGAGGCCCGGGTGGATCCCCAGTGATCACAGGCCCCAGGAGGGGCCCGGTATAGGAATCAGAGTGGGTGCATGTCACCCCTCTCCCCCTACAGCACCACGAGGTCCCTGTTTTTGCGCATAGGAGCACCAGGGGCCCCAGTTGTTATCTTCTAGGCACTGGAGGTGCCTTTATCTTTTACAGGTATTCCCCAAAGGACCAATATATATTTAATCTAAGTTATTTCTAAAAACTTTGCTGATTTATAGATTGCCTGCCTGTTTGATGGTGTGTTTTTTTATACATATGTGTGCAAATATTCCTTTTGTGGGCATAACATGCTAATATATTTTTATGACTTGCCATATATTTTCTAAAGTTCGTACTATGGGCGTTTTATGATATTATTATGACAAGTGTCTTGGTGTAATTACATGTTTCCTGACTACTGCTTATGTTGCAGAATACTGAGTAACCGGTGTGTTATGTGTGACTACTGCTAGTTTGCAGAGTAACTAATGTGTAACGTTCTGACAATTGCTAAGGTAGCCAGATAGTACTGATATGTGATGTTTGGTCTCATAATTGAGTTGTGTACAATACAGTATATTTTCATATAATCTGGAGTTGTGTTTCCTTTGTGGTGGGGTATTGCGTCACGTGTGTTGTGTGTGTTGTGCAAACGCTTTACACATTGCCTCTGGGATAGGCCTGACTGCTCGTGCCAAGCTACCAAGTGGGTGAGCAGGGGTTATCTTGGAAGTGTAACTCTCTTGCCCTGACTAGAGTGGGTAGGTTCTGCCTGGTTGAGGTGCATACCCTAGTCAACCAGAAACCCCATTTCTAACAAGCTTCATGTAGGTGTGTCTGTGGTTGTGGTATCTGTTGGTGTGGTGAATGGGGTGGATATCTGACGGTTTGCTGAGGTGGTGTCTGTGGGTGAGATAGATGTGGTGGCCGGATCAGTGAATGTTGGTGTGGTGTCTGCAGGTGTGCCAGGTATTGTGTTTGTGATACTGGGGTTGGTGGTTGTGTCAGGCCAAGATCACAGTCTCATTTTTTAGCTCTCTGTAAAGTGCATATACAAAAAAAGTAAATAAACCTGAGATTAAAAATTAAAAGTGCATATACAAAAAAACGTAAATAAACCTGAGATTAAAAATTAAAACCTTTCAATAAGATCATGGTACTGGTGACGTCAGAGCCACCTCCTGATGAGTGGTCACCCTGCAAGGTGACCAACCCCCTTTTCAGGGCTATTTAGGGTCTCCACTTTGGGTGGTTCCTCAGATTCGGATTGCAAGTCTTCAGCAGAAATCATCTGCATTCTCCACTCTGACTTCTTACTGAATAAACTGCATCTGGACCCTTCAGGACCCAACAAGCTGCAACAAAGAAGCAAGACGTCTCCTGCAAAATGGTATCTCTGGCTCTTTCCAGCAATAGCAACATTTCCCCAGTTGTGCATTCTCTGAGGACAGCCCATCTTCAGCCTGCATCAGAAGGAAGAAGGAACCTCCCTTGGTGTGAAGGAGTCACTCCCCTGCTTCTGCAAGCTTCAACTCCAACAACAACCATCTGCGTCGATCCCCTCTCCTGCTGAACTGCATGGTTCCTGCATCTCGGGTGGTAGACTGAAGTTGTCCTAACGGTCCTATCTTCCAGCTGTCTAACTTTAGTGGAGGTAAGACCTTGCCTTTCTATGCAAGACAGTACCCCAGTACTCCGCATCTTTTGTAGCTGCCAAGGCTTAATGGTATCCTTCATCCAAGATCTTCATGAAGCTTGAAGCTCTACCACCCAACACTCTATCTTGTGATGCACAGCTTCCTGAGTTGTTCTCCGGAGGTGTGGGAGCATTTGTCGTAGTGCTGCATGGGCCTCTTCTGCAACTTTCTTCTCCCAGTCCTGTGGGACTCCTGTGTGTGTTGCTTGGTATTCTGTGGGCTCTCTGTGTCGCTGAGGACCCTCTCTGACTCCCCCTCTTGGGTAGAGTTCACCTGGTCCTTCCTGGTCCCTGACAGCAACATTTTCCTCTAGCTGCGAGCTTTGCGTGTGCCAAGGTTTGTTGGTGGACTCCAACAATGCAAACCCAACTGCAATCCTCCATCTGCCATGGGACATCACTTGCACCGTCCAGGAACCTGACTTCATCATCTTCGGTGCAGTACTGACTTTTCTTCTCCACCTGTGGTTCTCCTTTTGAACCTTCATCCGGATTAGCAGGGGCTCCTGCTCTTCCTGGAATGTTCTGTGCTTCTTAGACTTGGTCTCCTTCCTCCCCTATACTAGTCACTAAGCTCTCCTCTACACACTACACTTTCCTAGGTCAGGGACCAACTTTCGCATGCCACTTTCATAGTATATGGTTTGTGCTCCCACTATGCCAATTTCTAACTACTGTGATTTTCACTAACTGTTTTTATTTCTGCATACTATTTTATATAATTTGTGTATTGCTTACCTCCTAAGGGAGTATAGCCTCTATGATATTTTTATGGTGTCACCAAAAAAAAGTACTGTTATTTTTGTGACACAGAGGGGGTCATTGACCGCCAGGGTCAACGACCGCGGGAGCACCGCCAACAGGCTGGCGGTGCTCCCAAGGGCATTCTGACCGTGGCGGTATGGCCGCGGTCAGAAACGGAAAACCGGCGGTCTCCCGTCGGTTTTCCGCTGCGCTGAGGAATCCTCCATGGCGGCGCAGCTTGCTGCGCCACCATGGGGATTCCGACCCCCTCACCGCCATCCTGTTCCTGGCGGTTGTGACCGCCAGGAACAGGATGGCGCTGAGGGGTGTCGTGGGGCCCCCGTAAGAGGGCCCCTAAAAGATTTTCAGTGTCTGCCATGCAGACACTGAAAATCGCGACGGGTGCTACTGCACCCGTCGCACCCTTCCCACTCCGCCGGCTCCATTCGGAGCCGGCTTCCTCGTGGGAAGGGGTTTCCCGCTGGGCTGGCGGGCGGCCTTCTGGCGGTCGGCCACCAGCCCAGTGGGAAACACAGAATAACCGCGGTGGTCTTCTGACCGCGTAGCGGTATTCTGTTGGGGGAACTTTGGCGGGCGGCCTCTGCCGCCCGCCAAAGTTAGAATCACCCCCAGAGTGTTTTCTTTCATGTGTGTGAGTACTGTGTGACTACAGTGGTATTTCATGAGCTTTGCATGTCTTCTAGATAAGCCTTGGCTGCTCATCCACAGCTACCTCTAGAGAGCTTGGCTTCTAAACACTTCCTACACTACACTAATAAAGGATAACTGAACCTGGTATAAGGTTTAAATACCATAGGTACCCACCACACACCAGGCGAGCCTCCTAAATTGGTGTTGCAGCGGTGGTATAAGTACTTGCAATTGCCGTATCACTCTGTCAGCTGGTGCTTTCCACAGGAAAGACCACTCCATACCTAGAGGTATATGCATAGTTCCTAATGCAGATATCTAGTCTCTAAAGTTTAGGCAAACTGGCATTTAGGCATAGTCCGTGCTCTAAACTTCTTTCTAAGAGACGACGGGTTAGGTAGGTTAGGTACACCCTAAACCATCCTAATTCAAACCATGTCTGCAGCTGGACCTAGCTCTGAGGTCATGGACTCTTTCTATGAAGGCCTGACCTTCAAGGAATTGAAGGCAATGTGTTCAGAGAGTAAGCTAAACATGGGGAAGAATCCTAACAAGAGTCTGCTCTTGAGCCTTTTCATTCAGGATGACCAAGATCATGCTGGTAGCCAGGATGAGGAGGAGGAAGAAGGAGGTAGCAACATGATTGAAAACAAGTTGGACCCCATGTACCAGAAAGTGGCCTCCCTCAGGGCAGGCATGGCTGCCTACCACCGGGATGTTGCTGCTATTCTGAAAAATCAGCAGCTCCTCCTTGCTGCAGGGATGCCATATCTTGTTCCAACAATGGCAGCTGTTGGGAATTGGGATTCTACATCTTCAACCACTGAAGTATGTGTGGCCTCCTCTACCTCCCCACCACCACCATCAATGGCAGAGGAGACTCCACACACATCTGAGGATAAAGATATGGAACAGATCAGATTCACTTGTAAGAGTTCCCAGTAGCACCAGCCCATGACACATGGGCAGTGTTCTCCTTTGTCCTGTACCTGAGATCATGCCAGTGTTAGCACAGTTGGATATGTGCAAGCTTCACCCACACACTGTTGACCTGTCTGCTATAGACTGTCATTGTCTCTCACTTACCAAATGCCAATTGTTGTTCCTCCGCACTTAAGAACACTTCTCCCAAGCATGTCCCATATCATGTCCCTCAACCCTGGACTTGTGTTGTGTAACAATTGTATGGATTTCACAAATGGGGTCACTGACCTGGACATTGTAAATATCGTACTACAACACCTGTAAATACAAACTTTCTACACAATCAGTGTGTCTTAGTGCATTGCGATCCATCTACTATGCTAAGTAATTGTGATGTATGTATCCATGTCATTGGTCACAGACTATCAGTACAAGAGTGCAGGACTGGGGGGGGGCAAAAAGCTACACACAAGGGGCCTGAGTTATACTTTTTTTAGTGCCAAATTAGCATCATTTTTTGACGTAAAAACTGTGCAAACTTACAAAACTCTATTAGATTTTGTAAGTTTACTCTGCTTTTACGTCAAAAAATGAAGCAAATGCAGTTCTAAAAAGGTATAAATCAGGCCCAAGGTCCCTAATATGACAAATGTTATGTTGGTCTCATCACCTACAAGCAATCCACTGAGTATGTCACAAATGAAGAACACATGTATGCTTCCCTCACTATATGCAGGAGGAATGGCTGTAAATCAAGTCTAGGGCAATTTCTTGAGCTGAAAGTACCAGTAGAACACTTCAATGTGATACAGAGGTATCTAACTTCATTAGTGATTGCCACCAGTCAGTTTTACAGGATATAATTCCAATTTAGGCTGTTGTCAGAATTGCCACAGTTCCCATCATTCCTACACAGGACCCCAACATTGATAGATAAAGTACCACACCTACCTGTCCAATAAAAAGTAAATATAGTAATCTTGAATGGTGGGTACACCGGATGGCAGATGCATGGACAAGTAGATGTGTTGTTGTTGCCAATGTGACAGCTCAGTTGTCAATAAGTGATGCACATGTCAAGAGAGGTATTCAGAGGCAGGACGGAATCCTTAGGCCAACACCAATTTGAAATGTGCACTCATGGGAAGACTCTAGACAAAAGCATTTAGCACAAAATGCATAGGAGTATGCAAACATGTTTAGTACAATTACAACTAACCTAAAAATAAATAAAACTTACCCTCTCCTAAAATAGCCTATTCTAACTATACTTATCTAACATCTAAAGTTAACTACCCAATTCCTAATGTAACTTATACATTGAATACCACACTCTAAGCATTGTCCCCCACCCCCTTAAGTTACAATACACATGCAGGACAACCCATACTAATACTACACGTATACTAACTAATCCTAAATATATATATATATATATATATATATATATATATATATATATTTTTTTTTCTTTTTCATTATTTATTGGAGAAAACTCAGATACCCCAATATGACACCCCACCAGCGATTTAACCCATAATAAGTAAAAAAAAACACCCCCAACTACACTTATCCTATCTAATCTATGCCTACACTAACTGAACATTATCCCTCTAATCCCTCTAAAACCCACAATAAAATATATTAGAACGTCATAAGGGAGGGGACAGAACTTGGAAGTGGCAGATCAGATGAAAGTCACAGTTTTGCTTTTTTATTTATTTTTTGATGTATTTTAACATCTTATTTCCAGCAACCTCTTCCTCCAATCTGTCCAAACGTGTTAGTACCAGGGACACGTCCCACTGCAGATCTTGCAGCAACTGTATTGCAATAGCAACAGGTGGTGTGGGCTGTTGCGCTGCTGTTGTGACTGTTGCAGCCGATGTTGTTAGAGTGGTGCAAGCTGTGCCCCCCTGCATTGCTGATAAGCCTGGATCTTGCTGAGCCTTTTTAGGCAGTGTGGTGTCCCCATGTGGTAATGCCCACCATTCCCCTGTCACCTTCTCTGCCCAAAATTGGAGACGCATGCGCCTGTACCCAGACTCCACTGCCATCTGGATGTGGCGGTACTTCACTGCCCTCTTCTGAAAATCAAGCCGCTCATCATTGATCATGTTGGCAGCTGTAATATGGAGACAAGCAACCATCAGTGTCAGCATTGTGTGGAGTCTGTAAAGATTACCTACTTACACTGCTACATCTAATTACACATGCACTCCAACTCTCATTCCAGAAAAGACAAAGGCCCTGATTAATGTAACGTCAATGTTGCATTTGCATTATATTTTGGACCCTAAAGTGACGCAAACCTACAAAATGAACCAACATTTTAGAAGTGTGCACCGCTTTCGGGTAAGAAAATGATGCAAAGGCAGCGCTAACTTTATATAGATCAGGCACAAACTTCCTCATCATCTGTGTTTATTTCCAACCATACATCAGCAGAAACCTGGACATGTCACTGTGAAGATGGGATGTTGTTGGTAACCATAAGGGGTCAGAGCTGATAGGTACACATGCAAGCCTGATCAACATGACTGCCACCTACACTGTGAACATCACATCTACTTACAGATTTGGTATTCCTCTCCCCCTGACCCTGAGGGGGATGGCCATGCTATCTAATATCTCAAATGTCCTGGTCAGCCATCAAGGCCTGACCACTCATACATGGAGTCGATGAGTGGACCATATGTTAGGAGGGCTGCCAACTAGGAAGCTGGTATCCATAGGTCAATCTCATCTACGCTCATGTGTCCAGGTGTAGATACCCATCAATATCAGATCTGCCACTACTATTCCTTTCACACCCATTTGCATGCCAGAACATGTTGGGCCTTGACCTGCATGCAAGCCAATTACATTCCACAAAAGTGAAACATACATGGAGTGCAAAATATGGAGCTCTATGCTGGGGGACCATTGCCAGTCCAGTCCTCCTCCTTCATGACAATACAGGGATGCACCAAATTAGGATCAATATGGTGCATCCCTGTGTTGTGAGAATGATGGAATTCACCACTGCGAATATTCTCACAGCGTTGCACTCTGTCATTCTTAGTTACATATGTCCCTACATGTGGCTTGTCACCACCTTGTATACACGATGCTGGCCATTGCGCACCATGAGCCTCACAACACGTGACCCTCTGGTGGTCCTTAGGGGATCTTTAAAATGGGCCATGATGTCACTATCCAGACTACTATGATATCTGGTCAGCTTATCAAATCTGCCATTGAATTCAACACACTTAACTCACTCACACCAAATCCTGGATTACTTCACAGGGCACACATTACCATACTTACTGGATACATCTGGGTCTTCAAAACACGCCATTTCACCAATCCTGAAGGAGGCTGGTCCACCTGTAAGACATGAATGGTAAACCATGCTTAGTGTCAAATCATAGTCACTGCGAGTGGACAACAAAATCAGTGTGAACAAGTTGAGAGGAGTGAGCTAGTCATCCTAGTGGAAATCAGTGCAACAGACACACCACTATGATCACACAATGACACCAACACTCGGGTGCGTTAGATCCACACATCTGAACACTAGCACTGGGCCAGAGATTCCGGTAGTACTGAACCATGCAACATTCATGTGTGGCATTGTCATGCAGCTGTCTGTGGGCACAATACCTCCATTGCCAAATGGTACTGTTGGATCGTGTATTTTCCATCTGAAGGCCATACTATGATTGTAGCAGTGGCAGGACCATTGTAACACCCATGTAGCAGTGGCAGGATCATTGTCACACCCATGGCATTTATGCTTGCAACAGATGTAGGTAACAAGAATGTCATCATCATCATAGCTCACAGACACGTTATTACCCTGGGATTGTGTGGGTATTGCAAGGTGTTAGGGATTTTCATTAGTCACCCTGCAATGAACAGAGTGAAATGTGTGTGCCATCACAAGACAGAAACACTTAAGGAATTGCTATGGCTGTGGACTCATGTGCAGTGGCTTTGTCTACCTGCCATTGATTGCATTGTGAAATGTATATATTGCAAATAGTGGTTGGGCTGCCATTGTTGCCATTGTACACTATTGTCAATCCAGAAAGGGAGAAGTACATGGGCTAGACATAGCGTTCAACACAGACACACCTGCTCTGTGGTCAGAGGATGCATCTGGAGTCGCAGGTTAGTGAGTGATGTGTCAGAGATGGAGCTGATGCAGTGCAGCCTCATACTGTCAGTGAGGAGTTGTAGGCCAGTGGAACAGACTCTGCACGTGTGTGGTATGGGGGCGGTAGAGGCAGTCTGTGACAGAACATGAACTGGAACATGAAACTGCCAGTCTCTTCCCAATTCATGTTCAATCTCCCTTACATGGCCTGTCCCCATGACAAAAAGGGGCTAATAGGACAACAGTGGTGCAGCACCTGGGACTTAAGTAATGAAAATTGAGCACCACCTTTGGTTCATTTTCCAATGCATAAGCAACACTAATTTACAAATTATGTGTTTGAGGTTAAGTTTGTGCTGCTAGTGTGTCACACAGTGATGCACGAGTGGTGCTACCCTCTCATGTTTCCAGCCCAGAATGCTGCCCCACATGATGTGTGCCCCATAGCACACCCCTGACAACACCATGTGTGGGCAGTCTATACAAAATGGCACAACATGGTATAAGGAGAATTTGTGTAGTAAAAACATGACACTACCTTTGCAAGACGTACAACTCAGGTACGCAGGCTTGTCCTGCAAGGCACCCAGGGGTGCTTTGTGATAGAAATGTGGCTCAATTGAAAGTCTGCAAAGATCATGCATTGATTAATTCATGACTGATGTGGCAAAGTTGTCTCATGATATGAAATGCCCCCTATTAATTGTCCCCTAAGGCAGGTAAACACCCTTTGCAAACATACTGGCTGGGGCAGGGGTCATATGAGTGAAATATTTACAAAGTTGCACTATGCATGCATTGCGCAACTTTGTTGACACAATCCAGGGAAAATATGGTGGGGTGGCGGTGCCTTGGTATTTCATACATGACACTATGTTGGGGCATAGGTGATGCTATGTGAACTAAAATGTGTGCTTTTGTGATGGCTGTGCAGGACTCATGAGACATCTGACCTGCATTGGTATCATTGTTGGACATGTGAACTCCAGGCCTGAACTGGCGCAGATATTATTCATACTGGTTGCACACAACTTGTCCACAAGCATTGCTTGCAGCACTCCAACGTATCTGCTATTGTCATTCAAAGGCAGCGAACAGTCAAATGAATGCCAATGGGAGACTCACCAACAGTTCCGCTGATCTTGGTCCCCAGGTGATCTAGCAGATCCTGCTCCCTGGCCACCAGATCTGCCCAGCGATGCTTCATCTGGTGCTCATTCCTGGCGGTTTTGTAAATACACTTTAGGTGGTGGAGCACCTTACCCCACCGCAGCTGTCTGGCCTTGGTCCGGTAGCCGAGGATCACCCGGCCACCCATTTCAAGCATAATTGGCAGGTAGTGTAAAACCAGCCAAATAAAGCCACCAAGCTCATCTGTAGACATTCTGGACATCTTCTCCTTGCCAGACATGTCGACTGATGGTCAGAGTTGACCCCAATAACTGATGACACAAAATTAAAGGAAACTTAACCCTACTAACTTATCCCAACTAACCCAAATAACTAACAACTCCGGACAAACACCTCACAGTCCAAATACAAAACTGGACAAAAAATACACAAAACCACAACTTCTGGGACACAATGCAGACACAATTCAACAGGAGACAGCACAGGGGATACCCCAAACTTCCAAACACAACCAACAATCAACCACTAGCTCCAATACTCAACACACAGTCACAAAGGCACAGACTGTAATGAGAGAGTGAAACTACAACCACTGTACCATGTTTGTAGACAGGATTTCCTATTACATCACTTCATGTCCCTGTGCATCAGGTTTCTCAGTTATGCGTGTCTTTATTTGACACATTTGAAATTTACGTAGTTTTTTTAGACGCATAATGCATGTGCGTCATTCACATTGATGCATGACGGTTATGCGTCGATTTCACAGTTTTTGATGCATTTGCATCATATCTTTTGACTCATTTCCTGATTCTGTGTTTCTTACATTGTCCTTAGATGCAGCCTGATTTACCATAAGACATTGGCTGTGCTTCAATGTGGCATATAAGAAAGGGCCACATGTGGTACTCCATGCAGCAATGTGGTAAGGGTGTGATAGGTCAGTTCCACCAATGTGTGTGTTACAGAGTCAACAGCATGCACATTTTTGCACGTCATGCATATATATGCAACAGTGTGTCCACATATGTTTGGCATTCAGTACCATGCAATAGTTCTGAACGTATAGTGTATTCTTATATGTGATGTTGCCACACAGAGCATACTATTTAAAGCTGCATACACAGGTCAGGCATTGTTGATGATGGGCAAATTATTGCTACCTCGGAAATGTGACCCGACATCTGTCTCTGTATTTGGATTTGGAGTTTATGGAGAGCTGTGTAAAGACAGCATATTTACCTGATGTGTACATCTTTGGTACATAGTGTGTATTACACACTGCCTACATTCCACCCAGAATATGGTCTGATCACAAATATTGGATTTCACTCATTGCATTTACCTATGGTTGTTGTTTTTGTATGGTGGACCTGCAGCCCTAACTGCATATGTTTCCATCCATACTAAGGTACATTCCACAGACATGTCCTTGCAATGAATGAGGACATGTTTAACCTGTGTCAAGGTTGTGCCCCATGGCAGTGGCAGGACAGATTCCCATGGATAAACTGTGAAGGCTCAACTTCTTCAATTGGTTAATATCCCTGGGCTAGTCATGATAACCATAGTTACCAAACAAGTCCTCCCCTCATCACACATGTTCCATGAAACCAGTGCAACTCTCACACTGAGTTGTGACAGTGTTCAGTTCCATTACCTAATTTCTTTTTTCGACATCCCCTGACTCAGGTGTGGGCCCCTTGCATACATCCTATTAGGACATGATGTAGTTGGGTGTGATGAGCTATTTATTAGCAAGTTGGTAACATGAATGTACAAAATATGTTGTGTACCATGGATTGTATCCTTCAGTTCTCATATACCAATGATACGGCTGTAAGTGATGTGTGTGATGGTGACAGTACAATCTAACACATCACATATAATGTTGCAACATTACTTGTCAGATTAGTAACTGTTACATGCTCCCTGAGGTTGTACTCAAATTTCTATGGTATATGTAGTGGAGACTGATTTGTCCAGAGCAGGATTGGTTATATATGTGAAGTGTTTATTTACAAATTTAACATGGTGATTTTAGTGGTTCTCATGTGCAAAAGGTGTCATCAATATGCTGTCTCCGGCATACCCAAGCAGCTCTGTTGTGCTGTTCCCCTCAATGTCGTCAGCACCATCCTCTTCCTCCTCCTGAGGCAGGTCAGCAACCTGGTTGTACATTGGCACATTCATTCACACACATCGGTTGCGCAAGATTGCACATGTGAGGATTATTTTACACACAATGGGTGGGGCATTAAGGAGTGTGCCTCCTGTCAGGTTCTGGCACCTGAATCTGGATTTGAGTATGCCAAATGTCCTTTCAACCACATTGCGTGTATGACAGAGTCCCCCATTGTAGGCACGCTCTGCTGGTATGTTCGGGTTCGCAAATGGGGTCACCACCTACGGCTGTAAGCCGTAACCCTGATCCACTGCAAAGGATAAAGCTAGAAACATGTTTGTTATGTAGCATAGCAATTATTATTTGGAGTTGGTTGTGACTCACACGTATGTGTTGGTATGGTGTGAGCTCCTGGCCTTGTGCTAAGTTTTACTAGCACTGTGTTTTTGGACATGACAATCTTGGGTATTGGGTATTGGGCATTTGTAAGAACTGTAGGGTCATTTTGCTGCATAATTTAAATTTTGAGGAATGATTAGCTATTGGAGCTATAAGTAAAAAAAATAATTTCTATCTGTTACATTTGATTAACTTGAGGGTGTAAAGCAGATAGCAAGGTTTGTTGTGCTTTTTTTTTTGGGATAAGGCTTGTATGTTCACAGAAAGCAGTTTCTAATATTTCTAGCATATGCTGTAACATTACATAAGTCTTAAGGTTCAAATGTAGATTCATCATCTATTAACATTGGCAGCACTATATTCAAGGAAGCTATGTCATGTGTAGCATTGTCACAGGTTGGAACTTTGTCCGGTTTGTATCTCATAGACTTTGATGACAATAAAGTAATTGATGATTTGAGTTGTGTGATAGAGCATTACCATTTGCAAAGCCTCTATGCTCTTCATTTAGGATATTACCCGGTTTACAAAGAAAACTAGAATCTTAGCAAAATGAAAAATTCCAAAGAATCATACTGATGTTCCTGAGGAAAAATAGCTAAAAAGAGAATAAAGTAATATTGGACAAACAAAATAATAAAAATACTGGTGAAATTGTTGTTTACCAGTTTTCAAACCTCTCTGGAGTCAGTTGCTATGCCAATGTAGTCATCAATGCACTATTCTCTTTACCTCCTCTGGTTAATGCAATTAAAAAGAAACTATTTACACTGTTAAAACACTTGTGCAGAGATAGAGCAAAAACATATTCTACATCTTGTTTTAGAGATGTTGCAGCTCTGAGCACTGAATCTGAACACTTCACTCAAAATGCTCAAGAAGATGCAAAAGAATTCTTGGTGGTCCTAATTGGTATCTAAGAAGAAGAGATGGTAGCTATTGATGAGCTATTTGGACTCAGCTATTCATGGCAGCAAGGTTGTGAATTTATTTTCTTTTTCTTTAAAAACACAAATAGATTCAGAACAATTTGTCTACTTAGTGGTACCAGACTGTAAAACTGTCAGGTTTGAGAAATTGTTTAAGGATGCATCACAGAATAATATCTGCACAAAATATAACTCAGATCTTCTATCAACTTTGAACATGAGAAGAACTGGCAAGTATATCATCTTAATACTACAGTGATGCAATGCAGATGAAACTAAATTGAAAACACAAATTTTAAAGCAGAACAAATATATATTTTTGGTGAAAAATATACCTGTATTACCATTATTTTTTATGAAGGAACAGTGTAATGATAGCACCCTTACATTCTGTGGGAGATTACCCTCATAAATTACCCAATTCTCACCTTCTCTTGAAGTAGTACTTTTCTGGACCTTCTAAAACAACAAGTTAAGACATCATACAGCCTTCATAAGGGATGATACCTTCATAAGGGATTCAAAATCTTGAAATGTACCCACTGCTGCAAGAAAACAACTGAGATAACACTAACATGTAAACACAGATCCCAAACTGCAAACTAGGACAAAGATCTACTGAAGAGTAAATGAAATACTGCTTAACATATGTTTGAAGAATAGCTAGAAAAATATGACAGGAATTAGCCTACTGATATACTTTTATTGGATTACCAGATTTTATGACATCATGTGGCCCACCAAGGGTGATGTCTTTATATGCCTTTTTACCTAGCACCATTATTCATGCACATCCATTGTATTATAAAACTATAATATACATTATATTATTTAACACGTATAGGTAAAACAGTTATTTAAATATATTTAGTGAGTGTGATATATAGTAATGTTAATTTGAAATAAGATGTTATGTATTTATGTTTTTTTACAGTCTCTGTGACTGTTTTTCCTCCACTATTCAGTGATGAGTATCTATACACACTACATTTATTGTGCCAAAGTATAGAAGCTGAGAACATTATCAGACAGGAATACGATATCATTAAATAATATGTATAATAATTACTATACAATGATGTACATTTCTTGAGTTCTATAATAACAATAGCTTTCTTATTATATATTATGAATCTTTAATAGAGAAATGTATATTCAACTTTAACTTCCATTTACCTTTACTCTCTTTTTACACAGATTAAAGTATGTCTTTTTTGCAATAATGTGGGTAACTAATTGCATCTTTCTTTATTCATACTCCATCGATGCATACATTTTGTACACATAGTTAATTATACTAAATCAACAATACACACACAAACAATATCCTGGTATACACATGTGCATACACTGAAACACCAGTGACACATGCATGCATACAAAAGCACACACAGGCACACACTCATTCATACACTGACATACCTAGATACACAGTGATGCATAGAGTAATACACCCAGGCACACCCTCATTCACACACTGAGACACCCAAGCAAACACTGATATATGGACTGACACACCCAGTCACACACTGCTGTATAGACTGACATACCCACCCAAAAACTCATACAAACAGTAACATATCCAAATATACACTGACACAGACACTGACACACCCGGGCACACACTGATGTATACACTAAGGGGGTCATTGGGCCGGGTCGGCGGGAGCACCGCCAACAGGCTGGCGGTGCTCCGCAGGGCATTCTGACCGCAGCGGTTTGGCCGCGGTCAGAACAGGAAAACCGGCGGTCTCCTGCCGGTTTTCCGCTGCCCTCAGGGATCCTCCATGGCGGCGCAGCTTGCTGCGCCGCCATGGGGATTCCGACACAACATACCGCCATCCTGTTCCTGGCGGTTCGCCCGCCAGGAACAGGATGGCAGTATGGGATGTCCCGTAAGAGGGCCCCACAAAGAATTTCAGTGTCTGCTTAGCAGACACTGAAATTCGCGACGGTGCAACTGCACCCGTCGCACCTTCCCACTCCGCCGGCTCCATTCGGAGCCGGCTTCCTCGTGGGAAGGTGTTTCCCGCTGGGCTGTCGGGCGGCCTTCTGGTGGTCGCCCGCCAGCCCAGCGGGAAAGCCAGAATGGCCTCCGCGGTCTTTCGACCGCGGAGCGGCCATATGGCGGTTCTCGCCAGGCGGGCGGCGACCGCCGCCCGCCGGCCTCAGAATGAGGCCCTAAGACTCCTAGGAATACACTGATGCATACAATGACACACCCAGACATACACTGATCCATGCACTAACACAAAAGCACACAGACTATACATATACTGACACAACCACAAGCACACTGAGACATACACTGACACACCTAAGGATACATTGATGCATTCACTGAGATATTCAAACACTTGCTAATACATACACTCACACATCCCTGGACACACTGATACATACATGGATATAGCAAAGCACACACTGATGCATCTCACTCAGACACTCACTCATACAAAGACTCAGACAACACAAGACACAGTCATACATATATTGTTATATCCAAACACTCTGATGCATTCACTGATGTACTCACACATTGACTCATCCATACACTCATACACCCCATGAATCACTCATACATATATGGAGACACCCTCACACACACCAATGGACGCTCACACACACATACCCTCACACACCCTGGGAGTCACTAATATATATACTGACATACCAAACAACACACTAATACAGTAAGTGACTCACTCTAATACTCACTCAAACATAGACTGAGACACCCCAGGATACACTCATAGATATACTGACACAGCCATGCAAATACTCTGATGCATTTACTGACACACTCACACATTCACTCATACATACACTCACACCCCATGAGTCAGTCATAAATATACTGAGGCCCAAGCATACATTGATGCATTCACTGACTCACTAACACACTCACTCATGAACACACTGAGAGTCCCTGATACTCATTGATACATATACTTACACACCAAGAGTTATTCATAGACCTAACATCATATAGACAGAAATACAGAAGAATAATAAAGACTCAGACACAGCTCTTTCTATGATTGAATTGAGGTTCTAACAAAAAACATTTTTTGAGCTTTATTTTTGTAAGTTATTTGTTTTTTTTAATTTTTCATCTTCAAAACTATCAAATAATTTTTTGAGAAAAAATAAATGCAGAAACTTTGCATTTCAAACCACAACAGTGCTGTACAAGTTACTTAAAAAAAAGAAAAAAAAAACCTAACTTTGGTGCTTCTTAACCTGCGCAAAACAATCAGTGACATCCTTCACCTTTGCAACCACAAGCTTGTGGCAGGTTGCACAGTAAGTAACCATACCTCCTAAGTTCCTGGCATTGTGACATTTGCACGAGTGGCATAGGCAGATAATGCTGACCCTGGTGCTGCATCCGAACCTCTTCCTTCCCTCTCACTAATCATCTCCAGATATGAAGGTTCATGGATTGTTTGCACATGCTTCCACATACTTGACATCCCATAACACTGTGTTTTTGCAGTGCCTCGTGACAATTCTTTCCCACATAGGTTGCATTTCGCAAATCTTGTTGTAACTTTTTTTTTTCACCACTAGGTTTTAAAAAAAATAACTGATGAAGGCAGCTATTCATGTTCTTCTTCCTGTTGAATTTCCAGAGATTCTGCAGGTGGTGGTTCAGTGCTACCTTCACCCATATTGAAAACTTGTTTTTCAGGAGGATATTGAAAAACTTGTTTCTTCCACAACAGCTAGAGAAATAATAACTGTTTTAGTGAGTAGTCCCACTCAAAATTAGATGTGGTTGAAAGTTAGCCAATGAAACGGCAAAATCTTCTTGTGACATTGAGCAGATCTGAGGATCAAGAGACACAGATTTGCTGCATTACTCAAATCATAAAACAACTTATTTGTTAAAAACTAAATATACAGCAGGTATTTAGAGATTTCAAATATGTTCAGTCTCATGTTACATTCACAAACAGACAATCATATATAATCGCCTTTCTTCAACATGTGACAAAGCAGTGGATCAAAATTGCGGATTCATTCCGATCAAGTGATCAGAAATAAAACCATAGGGCCATATGAATGAAAACTGGAGCTTGCGAATCACAAATAGCGATTTTTAAGAAATCGCTATTTCCAAGTCGCAATTGGCCATGTAACAATATTGCGATTCGGAAATAGAGATTTCTTAAAAATCGCTATTTGTGATTTGCGAGACCCATTTACCGAATCGCAATTTGCATTATCGCAAATTACGATTTTTTTGCGAATCAGTAAAAAATCGCAAATTGAGAGAAAGTTCGAGAATGTACACCTGGAGGAGCCTGATGACATCACCAGCAGGAAATGAGTCATCCCAGACAGTTTCAGGTGCCACACCCAAACCAGCATCCTGAGAGAGAGCAGCCAGCCAAGCAGAGCAGCACTCAGAAGGAGCAAGAACACCTAAGCCAGGATGGATACCCCAGGCCAAGCACAGGAGAAGGGTGAAAGGAAGCGCAAGCTGAAATTCAGCGAGCAGGAGCTTGAGGTACTAACTGAGGAGGTGGTGAGGAGCCATGACCGCCTGTTTGGAAAAGGCTCACTCCAGGTGCCTGAGAGTGAAAAGAGGAGACTATGGCTGGACATACAGTCAAAATCTGCGCTATTGGAGTGGCACAGTGCTCCATTGAAGAGATATAAAAAGGTGGTTTGACCTGCGGTCCAGTGCAAAGGAGAGGGTGGCAAGGAGACTTGCGGAGGCCAGGGGCACAGGGCTCAGCGAATCCCTCGCCGACCTCACCAGCACCCACGCACTCACTTCAACAGATTACATCCTCCTCGGGGACCTAAATTTCCACCAGGAGAACAACAACGACACCAGCTCCACTACCCTGATCGACAACCTCACCAACCACGGCCTCAGACAACTCGTCAACACACCAACCCACATCGCCGGCCACACGCTTGATCGCATCTTCTCCTCAAGCTCCCACGTCACCTGCAACCATACCACCGCACTCCACTGGACCGACCACCACTGCATCCACTTCACCTACAATAAACCTACCGAGCACCACCACACCCAACAACCACCTTGTCGATGCTGGAGCAAAGTTACAGAAGACCAGCTTACCAACACCCTCGCCCAGAACCCACCCCCGACTCCACCGACCCAGACACCGCCGCCAACAACCTCACCCTGTGGATCAACGACTGCCCCAACACCCTTGCGCCACTCAAAAAAACAACCGACAACCAAGCCAGAAGAAAAGCCGCCTGGTTCACTGACGAGCTCCTAAATTCCAAACGCGACTGTCAGAAGCTAAAAAAGGAATGGCTCCTCAAACGCACACCTGAAAGCCTCACAGCCCACAAGGATGCCACCCGCAAGCACCACCAACTCATCAGACAAGCCAAACGATCCCACTTCACAGACCGCCAGGACAACAACGCACACGACAACAAAGAGCTCTTCAGGATCGTGAAAGAACTCTCCAACCCCAGCGGCAACATCAACGTCATCACTCCATCCCAAGAACTCTGCAACGCGCTGTCCACCTTCTTCCACCGGAAGATCACCGACATCCACGACAGCTTTGACACCACTCCCACGCCAGACCCCACCCCCGAACACTCCACCTGTGCAAACCACCTGACCTCCTGGACCAACGTGAACGACACAGAGACACGCAATATCATGAACTCCATCCACTCAGGTTCTCCGTCAGACCCCTGCCCCCACCACGTATACAACAAAGCTGACTCCGCCATCGCACCCCAACTACGGAAGGTCATCAACATCTCCTTCGAAACAGCGACATTCCCTGAAAAATGGAAACACGCCGAAATCAGCGCCCTCCTCAAGAAGCCCAAAGCGGACCCCAACGACCTCAAGAACTTCCGACCCATCTCCCTGCTCCCTTTCCCAGCAAAGGCGATTAAAAAAATCGTCAACACACAACTAACCAGCCACCTTGAAGACAACGGCATCCTGGACCCCTCCCAGTCTGGCTTCATACGAAACCACAGCACCGAAACCGCCCTTCTCGCTGCCACAGATGACATCAGACACCAAATGGACAACGGCAAAACATCAGCCCTCATCCTCCTGGACCTATCTGCCGCCTTCGACACAGTCTGGCACCGCACCCTGAAATCACGCCTCCACGAAACCGGAATTCAAGGTAAAGCCCTCGACTGGATCGTCTCATTCCTCTCTGGCAGAACCCAGAGAGTCCGCCTCCCCCCCTTCTGCTCCGAAGCCACCAACATCATCTGCGGCATCCCCCAAGGCTCATCTCTAAGCCCGACACTGTTCTACATCTACATGGCCCCCCTCGCTCAAGTGGCCCGACAACACAACCTCAACATTCTCACCTACGCCGGCGACACCCAGCTCATCTTCTCACTCACCAAAGACCCCCACACCGCCAAAACCAACCTCCACGAGGGAATGAAATCCATCGCAAAATGGATGAGAAACAGCCGCCTGAAACTGAACTCGGACAAGACGGAGGTCCTCATCCTCGGACCCACCCCCTCCGCCTGGGACGACTCCTGGTGGCCCACCACACTAGGAACCCCGCCGGCACCGTCCGACCACGCTCACAACCTGGGCTTCATCCTCGACTCCTCCCTCACCTTGTCTAACCAGGTCAACGCAGTTTCCTTCTCCTGCTACAACACACTCTGCATGCTCCGCAGAATCTTCAAGTGGATCCCGACAGAAACGAGAAGAACAGTGACACAGGCCCTCGTCAGCAGAAGGCTGGACTACGGCAACGCACTCTATACAGGCATCCCAGCAAAAACCTACTACTCCTCCAACGTATCTAAAATGCCTCAGCCCGGCTGATCCTCAACGTACCCCGCCACAGTCACATCTCCCACCACCTGAGAAACCTTCACTGGCTCCCCGTGGACAAAAGGATCACTTTCAAGCTTCTAACCCACGCTCACAAAGTGCTCCAAGACACCGGACCAGCCTACCTAAACAACAGACTCAACTTCTACACCCCCACCCGTCAGCTCCGCTCCACTAACCTAACCCTCACCGTCGTCCCCCGCATCCGAAGAAAGACCTCCGGTGGCAGATCCTTCTCATACCTCGCCGCCAAAACCTGGAACATCCTCCACACCAACCTGCGACAGACTCAAGACCTACTCACCTTCAGAAGACTCCTCAAGACCTGGCTCTTCGACCAGTAACACCAGCTCTCGACCCTCCCCCCCCCCAGCGCCTTGAAACCCTCACGGGTACGTAGCGCTTTATAAATTCAATGATTCATTGATTGATTGAGGAGGCGGTCCACCCACAGAGGCACCATCAACAACATTGGAGGACCTAGTGGAGTCCACACTCCTCCCTGAAGCTGTGACTGGGGTCCCAGAGATCGACACCTCCTGCACACCAAGTACCAGCCAAGGTAAGTGAAATATTGTTTTGTAACCCTATATGTGTATGCACAAAAGCCCCTTAGGAATTAGCAAGTAATGTGAAACAGTGTGAGAAGTAGTCCAGTCCACATCTTAGAAGCAGCACTACAATGCATTATGGGAGTGGCAGTCCACAACATAGTACTGAAAGTAGCAAAACAATGAATTTAAGTATAGTGACACCCAGAGGAACACAACACACACACCACCGTGTAGAGCAGTACCTGTACCTTTATTGCCATTGTCTGACCGAAAATGTAACATACAGAACTGACATGCTGCATATTGTTGTTGCAGGTGGGCAGCAGCCACAGCATCTGCATGAGTAGGTGAGACAGACACCCATCTGCCCTCAGATACGAACACCAGTGGGTCCCTCCACATAGCGACTGGACGACGCAGGCCCAGGGCACTGCCACTGCCAGAGCTCAGCAACGACTCCGATGAGCAGCAGGAAGGGCCAAGTACCCCATCAGCACCAGACAGGCACAGCCAGATTCAGGAGGGCAGGTGTCATCCAACCAAGGCACCACGCAGGATTGCAACAGAGTCCTGGGCACAGCAGCATGAGTCAGGTGAGGGTCCCTCCTTATTCGGTGGCCTGGAAGCTGCTATGTTGCAGCAGCAGCATCTGCAAAATAAGCGTATCCTTGCATTAGACAGAAACCTGCGCAAACAGAACCGCAACATGATGGGCCTGCATCGCCAACTTGACTCCGTCAATAGTAACATTGTACAGCTGCGTGAGGGACAGGTGCAGGCATCACAGGACACCAGGGACCTTACAAGTGCTGTCTGTGAACTCTGCCAGGAGCTGCGCCATGAGAGGGTGAGCCAGCGCAGACAGGAGCGCAGATTCCGTACCATGTTTGGCAGCTTCTGTCGTTCCTCTAACAGGATGGCAAATTCAACAGCACTGATTGCTGGTCGTGCAGTGGATGCGCAAGTGGAGGCAGCACACAGCAGCAGGGACGTTTTCAATGGACTTGTGCAGATCACAAATGTGATCGAACACATTATGGGACCAAGATCAGCCACTCCGAGTGAGCTAGCACTGGGGGACACTGAGGACAGTTCCAGCCTCAGCAGTGTTGCCGTACCAGCAGCGGACACCAGACGGCGCAGTGCCAGGCACAGCACTGACACTGACGGTTACAATAGAGGTGCCAGTGACGTAACTGGGCACCCGAGTGGTGTGCCTGGGTGCAAAAAATTACTCTTGCTGCCATTGGACTGCTGTTGACACTATGAAGTAATAGTGCATAACTCTGGTTCTTCGTTGGTTTGAGTTTGTCACATTACCTGTTTTTTTCTTACTCAAACGTACATTACCTGACTTAAGGTAACACATTTAGGGAGTGATTCCAACCCTGGCGGTCCGAGACCGCCAGGGTTGGGGACCGCGGGAGCACCGCCAACAGACTGGCGGTGCTCCCATGGGCATTCTGACCGCGGCGGTACAGCCGCGGTCAGAAACGGAAAACCGGCGGTGTACCGCCGGTTTCCCGCTGCCCTGGGGAATGCGCCGCCATGGGGATTCCGACCCCCATACCGCCATCCTGTTCCTGGCGGTTTTGGCCGCCAGGAACAGGATGGCGGTATGGTGTGTCGTGGGGCACCTGGGGGCCCCTGCAGGGCCCATGCCAATGGCATGGGCACTGCTGGGGCCCCAGTAACAGGGCCCCACAAAGATTTTCAGTGTCTGCCATGCAGACACTGAAAATCGCGACGGTGCAACTGCTGTCAACTTCTGACCGAGCAGCGGTATTCTGGCGGCTCCCGCCGGCCATGCGGTTACTGCGGCCGGCGGGAGTCAGAATGACCCCCTTATTTCACTACAGGTACAGTTGTCAGAGGATTTGTGTCATTTATACTCACGTCTGAAATGGTTGTGTGTGATGTCGGCACGCCTTTGCCTTCCCTCTGCTGCACTGGTCCTGTCTGCTGGCTGTAGAGGTGGTATGGAATCCTCATCCTCATCTGATTCAGTATCACTGATTTCTACAGGTATGTCCCTGGTGGTAGCTATATTGTGCAGGATTGCACAAGTAGCCACTATTCTACATGTTGTCTCTGGACTGTACTGTAGTGCCCCTCCACTTTTGTGGAGGCACCGGAAGCGACTCTTCAGCAGTCCAAATGTGCGCTCCACCACGTTGCGGGTTGCCCTGTGTGCTGCATTGTTTCTCCGTTCAGCTGGTGTTGTAGGATTGAGGTAGGGCGTCATCATGTAGGTGCGCACTGGTTAAAGCACTGTCTCCTAGAAGGGACAGAGGGTGTGATGAGTAACTGAGGCATCTGACATCAGTACGCCATCAATGCACCAGTGTACAGAGGGACATTACCTAGTAGATATCCTTAACCAAACTCCCCAGCTAGCAATCTTGTGTGAATCCCGCTGTGGCGAAAGATGTAAGAATCATGTGTGCTCCCTGGGTAACTGGCCACAAGATCAGTAATGATGTAGGAGGCATTGCATATCACCTGTATATTCATGGAATGTTGGTATTTCCTGTTGCAGTACACATACTCTTTGGCTGATGGTGGACATATTGCCACATGTGTGCCATCTATGGCACCTAGGACGTGGGGGAACTGTGCTATCTGGTAAAACTCTATTTTTGTCTGCTGTAATTCCTGTGGGGTGTGAGGGAATCTGATGTACTGGTGTAGTTTGCTCAGCATGGTGTTGATGAATGCATTGAAAAATCTGGAGAGGATACTCTGTGTGACCCCTCCAGCTGCTTCTATGACCCCTTGATAGCTCCCTGAGGTGAGTAGGTGGAGGGAGCATAATACCTGCACATGGGTGGGTATGCTGTGACTCCTTAGTGTTCTGCGCTGAAGTATGGGTTTTAGCTCAGCTATCAGTTCAAGTATCATGGCTGAGTTCAACCTATACCTCTCACATATTTCCTCCTCTGTCAGGTCAAAAAGTGTAATGCGCACTCTGAAAATGCGCTCCTGTCTCCTCCTCCCTCTCCTCAAACCTGCCAAGATCCTCATCCTCCTCACCATGACGTAGAGTGCATCCGTTGTTGAAAAGAGTTTGAGGCATTCTGGGCCTCCTTATATAGGTTGCACCTGGTTACCACCTGGTTTCAGTTCATGGTATTTTGCATGTGCAAAATGCCATTCTTTGAAAAATCGCAATTTACGATTTTTTGATGCATCTCTTTGCGACTTGGATTTTGTGAATCGCAATTTGTGCCTCGCAATTTTCCTACTGGAAATACCAAATTGCAAAATGCGACTCACAAAACCAGGTCGCAAAGCAAAAAATCGCAGTTTTTGCGATTTCTTCTTTTTGGTCTGCGAATGCCTTTCATGCATCGCAGACCACGTTTTTGCACTCGCAAACGGCCAATTTTTGCGATTCGCACCGTTTGCGAGTGCAAAAAAGTTTCATACATCTGGCCCATAGAGTTTTGCCCGTCTGTGTTTGCAGTACCGCAGAGGATCTGGGGTACTCAAAAAATGATTAAAAATAAATATGTTACTCATTTCACTGCACAACTATTTTAGTATTAAAGTCACTGAGGAGCATAATCACCTCTCCCATTTTTAAAGGCAAATGAAATGAGCAGTTTTACGCACAAAGTGGTCCACAGATTGCAGGAGCAATTCCATTAGCCTAAAGCATTTTTATTGTTTTACAAACAGTCAACCTAACTGAGTGGATGACTAAGTAAAACAGAAGTTTAATTATTCATTTCTCACTTTAGTCGACTGGTAGTCACAATAATATACGGCAGAGAGTTATTGCACCTTCAGCAAAGAATGTGCACCTTACATAATATGTATATAGCTATGTAAGTAACTATTGTCAAAAGATTGCACTTTCAAACACTGATAGTTTTAACTCCTCATATTTTAAGAAATCGTATTAAGGCTTCACAAAAGAAAGTGCAGTTGATTTTCACAAAAGTGTATTCAATCTTGAAAACTCAGTGGGTTACTGATTTTACCACTGGATAGTAGTGTACTGTTGTTGCATTTCAGCTGCTTTTCAAAACATCTGAAATATTCTAACAGTTTGTTGATACTGAATGACATGTTAATTCCGATATGTACCTATTTCAATTGACTTCATACACTCACTCTCACACCCATTGACATACATACAAACATTGTCATAGCCTCTCACATACCCATACACCCATACAATCTCACATCCACTCTTACACCCATACTGACAGTCTGATATCTACTGACATACTCACACACTCACTCTTTCACCCACTCACATACACGTACACACACTCTCAGAACCACTCACACAGCGATATAGACATTCTTTCAACCATACTTACATACCCATATAGAGAATCTTACAACTATTCACACATTTATACAGATAGTCACACACCCAGACACACACATAGGACCAGTCATATACCTATTCACCTTCCAATACAGTTACTCACACAAACTCTAACACCCACATAAGCACTCAGACACTCACTCTCAGACTCACAGATTCACACAAACAGAAAGTTACTAACCTACAAAACCACTAACACACCCACTTTTACATTTTTATAATTACTCTTAGGAAATAGAATTAAAAAAGAGAAATTTACTGAAAAAACAAAGGTTACAAGGATATTATGGTTAGAAATAAAAATTGAAAAAAAACATTGAATTCTCTGAAAAAAACAAAAGTTAAAGGGACGTTATATTTAGGGTGGGATTCAACATGCACAGAACCATTGAAATTCAGAAGTTATAGTTACATGATCTAACTGTTACCTTTGCCCCATGCAATGCACTGCTTATAATCTCACATAATATGTTACTCATGACATGGTCAGTGACATCACTGATGACATCACTAATGGCTTTTCATCCAGTGAGTGTATTTTGTAAACATTTCTGGGACTTAAAGATAGATACTAAGCTACTGCATAATATAAATAACTATTCTTTATGTACTAGTAACAAGTGATTTGTAACATGTGTCATCTGAGTGGCTGTGTCACTGTCTGTATTAGTGTGGGAGTGGGTATCTGAGTGGCTGTATGAGTGGTTGTATGGATATGTCAGTTGGTGTGTGAGTGATCGTGTATGTCAGTCAGTGGGTATGTGAGTGGCTGTATGGGTCTGTAAATGGTTATGTGGGAGGTTTTTGGTTTGTGAGTTTTTGGGTGAGTGGCTGTATAGGTGTGTGAGTGGTTGTATTGGTGTGCCTGAGTAGCTGTGTGGGTGTGAGGGGGTGTCTGAGTGGTTATATGGTTCCGTGAGTGAGCTTGTGAGTAGTTCTATGGGTGTATGAGTGGGTGTGTGAGTGGTGGTGCAAGTGTGTCAGCTAGTGTATGAGTGGCTGTATGGGTGTGTGAGTGGTTGTATGGATCTGTGAGTGAGTCGTGGTGTGGGTGTGTGAGTGGTTCTATGGATGTGAGATTGGGTGTGTGAGTGGTTGTGTGGGTGTGTGAGTTGTTATGGGTATGATGCCATCAGTGATCTCATCAGTTATGTCATTTGAGATGTCCTCAGTGATGTCACTGACCATGTCATGAGTGAAGAAATATGTGAGGTCATAAGCAGTGCATTACAGGGGCATACATTATAGTTAGGTCAGGGAACTATAACTTCTATATGTCAGTGGTTCTCTGGATGAAAAATCTCAGACTAACTATCATGTCCCTGTAACCTTTTTTTAGAGAATTTTTTAAGTGTTTTTTAAATTGTATTTCCTAACTGTAACCTTTCAGAATGGGTGTGTGAGGGGCTGTATAGGTCAATGCACGAGTGTGAAGGTGGTTATGTGGGTCTGTGGCTGTATGTGTAACTGATTATGTTGGTGGGTAGCTCTGTGTGTGTGTGAGTGGGATAGTAAGTGGCTGTATGTGTTTGTGAGTAGGTTTGTGAGTGGCTTTATGGGTCTGTGAGTGGGTGTGTGAGTAGCTGTGTGTGTGTGTGTGTGTGAGTGGGTTTGTGAGTGGCTGTATGGGTCTGTGAATGGGTGTGTAGAAAGTAGCCTCTTTCTAGCATGGTTACCCTCACTGTTGGCCTGTTTGTGAGTATATGTCAGTGTGTTTTTACTGTATCACTGGGACCCTGCTTACCAGAACCCTATGCTCATAGATAAAAACCTATATGTCAGTGTGTTTTGCCAGTCTCACTGGGATACTGCTAGCCAGGACCCCAATGCTCATAGTTTGTGGCCTAATGTGTATGCCTGTGTAGTGTCTAACTGTGTCACTGAGACTCTCCTAATCAGAACCTCAGTGCTAATGTAGGCCAGTGACTTCATTTACCAATTTCAATTGACATACTGGACCCCCCGTATAAGTCCCTAGTATATTGTACCTAGGTACCCAGGGCATTGGGGTTTCAGGAGATCCACATGGGCTGCAGCATTTCTTTTGCCACCCATAGGGAGCTCAGACAAACCCTTGCACAGGCCTGCCATTGCAGCCTGCGTGAAATAACGCACATGTTATTTCACAGCCATTTTTACTGCAAATTAAGTAATTTATAAGTCACCTATATGTCGAACCTTCACTTGCTGAAGGTTAGGTGCAAAGTTACTAATTGTGAGGGCACCCTTGCAGTAGCAAAGGTGCCCCACATAGTTCAGGGCCATTTCCTCTGACTTTGTGAGTGCAGGGACGCCATTACACGTGTGCACTACATATAGGTCAATACCTGTATGTAGCTTCACAATGGTAAATGTGAATATGGCCATGTAACATGTCTAAGATCATGGAATTGATCGGTCCTGATAGGTCCTTAGCTGATAAGGTAGCCAATCCCCCTCTCAGGTCTATTTAGGGTCTCTCCTGTGGGTTCTCTTCAGATTCTGCTTGCAAGTTTCCTTCAGGAATCCTCTGCAACAACTTCAGCATCCTCAGACCTTGGATAAACTGCAGCCTGCTCCAAGAAATGCAGTAAAGGGGTCTACAAGAGATACTTTTCTTCAGCAACCTCAGCTCCAAATCAGCAATTGCAACAGTTTCCATTGGGGTGTATGCTCTGGGGACTCTCTGTTCTCATCCTGCACCAGAAGAACTGAGGAAATCTCCTGTGGAGTGACGGAGTCACTCCCCTGCTCCAAGCAGGCACCTTCCAAGAGGACGACCGGTACCCTGGGACTCCTCTCACAATGATGGGCATGCTCCTAAGGACACAGAGGGTAGACATCATCAACATAGACTGTCCTGAGGTCCTGCTGATGCAATTTGGAGGAGGTAAGACCTTGCCTTCCCGAGAACGACAGTACCCCTTGTACTGTGTCTTCTTCACCTCCTGAGGCCTCTGTGCACTCTTTGTAAAATTCCTTTGTGCATAGCCTGACCCAGGTCACCAGCACTCCATCCTGTGACACTCAACTCACTGAGTTGTTCTCCGGCGACGTGGGGCCTTCTTTTGTTGTGCTGCATCAACCACTTTTTGCACCTCCTTTGAACCTGCATCCTGGGACTCCTGGGGGCACTGGCTGGCATCCTGAGGGCTCTCTAAAGTGCTGAGAGCCCCTTCTTCCTCCTCACACAGAGTTGAGGCTCAAAGGCCCTTCCTGGGTCCATCCAGCGCCATTTTGACACAAAACTGACTTTTGTCGTAGCTAAGGCTTGTTGGCAAATTCCGACACAAAATCTCATCTGCAACAATCTGCACACCATGGGACATCTTTTGCATCATGCAAGAACCCGCTGGTATCTTCCAAGGGTACATACCTGCCGTCTTCGACTAACCAGGGTCTCTTCTTTTGTACCCTCTTCTGGGTTGGCAGGGGCTCCTGTCCTTGCTGGAACATCTTTTGACTTCTGGACTTGGTCCCCTTCCTTTGCAGGTCTTCAGGTCCACTAATCCAGCAGTTGTTCTTTGCAGACTTGGTTGGCTGCTGCAAAATCACAAAAACGAGGTGTAGTGTGTCCTAAGGAAACATGCAGTACTTTACTCCTGCCTTTCTGGGATCTGGGGTGGGGTAATTTACTTACCTTTACTGTATTCTTACTCTCCCAGTGATTCTGCACACACTACACTTGTCTAGGGGGGAAATTGTTTCCACTTCCTTAGTATATGGTTTGTGTTGCCCCTAGACCTATTTTCTCCCATTACCTTCTATAGGATTTCCTACTGTTTGCATTATTCTATGACTATTCACTAATGTTGGTGTCTTGAGTATATATTGTGTATAATACTTACCTCCAGAAGGAGCATTGCCTCTAAGAAATTTTTGGCACTGTGTCACCTAACTAAATACCTTTATTTTTGGTAACACTGAGTATTGTCTTTACTTGTGTATAAGTACTGTGTAGCTATAAGTGGTATTGCATTAACTTTGCATGTCTCCTACTTCAGCCTAAGCTGCTCTGCTATAGCTACCTCTATCAGCCTAAGCTGCTAGAACACTACTACTTTACTAATAAGGGATAACTGGACCTGGTATAAAGTGTAAGTACCCAAGGTACCCACTACAAACCAGGCAACCTCATACAGAGTATAAAAGGCTATATGGGTCTGTGCAGTGGGTGCAGAACTTCCAAGAGCTATGATGAGCTCTCAGCAAACTGGCTGTAGGGACGCACTGGTGATAACAGGAGGGGTGCTTGGCCCCCAATGACTCTCAGCATTTAAGGTGACTTCATCACTCAAAGAGTAGTTCACCAAGAGGGGCATTTGCAGAGTGGTAGAGAATGGGGGTAGGGCCTTCACTGAGCTCTCAGCAATGCCATTGTGTGGGACTAACCTGTGGTTAACAGGAGGGGTTCTTGGTCCCCAACAACCCTGAGCAGCCAAGTGGACCTCATCTTACAACCAGTAGTGCACAAGGAGACATGTTTGCAGTCTGGTAGAGAAAGGGGGTGAGCCTTAGATGAACTCTCAGTAATACCAATCTGTGGAACTTCCTGGTGGCAACCGTGTTTATATATATATGTGTGTATATATATATATATATATATATATATATATATATATATATATATATATATATATTTTATCCAAATGGTCAGAGTCATTTTCTTAAAGGCTCACTCAGCTGCCGGTAACAAAGGAGACCTCCCCCGAAAGATATTTTGTGTTCAAAAAGTAATTTACTTCCCTCCAAAGTTCATTTAGGAAGATTTATTGATAAGAATAGCAACCACCAACACGTTTCAACTCCACTTGAGTCTTGCTCATGGTAAATTCGTTTTTTTCATACCACCTTTAAATAGTGTGATGTCTTTGTTACCGTCCCATTGCATTCTGGTTATGGTAGTTTGACATTATACAAAAGCATATGTGAAAGTGAAATTTAAAAAATAAAATGAAAAATATCACTCAAATTAGAATCCTAAAGTTGAAAGAATGTCCAATTATAAAATCAAATTACATCACAATAATTGCTTCTAATTAAATGAGACTTGTGAAATGTTATTTTCTGCATTTTAGATATGTCGCCTCCATTTTTGAAATCGCTAAATTTTCATCATGAGAATGTTATACATATACCTACTTACATATTTTTTATATATGTATTTCTTTTTATATTCTTAGCATTTTTCATGTTTTGAGGATAGGATTATCACCGATCTTGTCTTACTCTATTATCAAACCATATATTGCTTATGATGTTATCTCATATAAATAGAAAAATATAAATCATTTCAGATCTTTCATTGCTGCTTATCACATATTACAACAATTATTAATCAAACAATGTCTTCCTATTTAATCGTCAAGTATATAAGCAAAAACAAGGTACAGCTATGGGAATCTCATTATCTCCAAGTTATGCAAACCTTACTATGGGATAGTGGGGACGAGAAATAGCATGGCAAGATCAATATCTGGAACATGTGAATAGGATTGCCTTGTGGCTTCGGTATATTGATGATCTTTTCATAATATGGAATGGATCTAAGGAAGACTTCACATCATATTTTCAATTACTAAATGATAACACCTATGGTCTTCAATTTACCTTTGACATCAGCTCAACACAAATACATTTTCTAGATATTAAAGTATATGTGGAAAATAATCAATTGCATACAACGTTATATAGGAAAGAAACATCTACGGATAGCATATTACATGGGACAAGCTTTCACCCTAAACCACTATTAAGAAGCATTCCATTTGGGGAATTTCTGAGAACTAGAAGAAATTGTTCTTATGATGCAGAAATGAATAATTCAGCAATGTTAAACAATGATTCCTCAAGGGAGGATACCCTAAAGTGAATGTAGAATTGGGAGCATTAAAAGCCAAAAAGAGAAGTTGTCAGCAAACTTTGTTTGATAATAAAGTCAAGATCCCTGAGAAACAAGAAGAAAATTAGGGGCTGCGACAAATATTAGCATACAGTACAGAAAGTAAGACAATTGAAAAAAAATTCAAAAGATATTGGAAGATTTTAAGGAGTGATCAAGAATTGAAACAAATAATTGGAACAAGACCACAAATAACTTATAGGAGATCAAAATGTTTAGAGACATGTTGGTCAGAAATCACTATGTAGAGCATCCTAAAACAAACTGGTTAAACAAAAGTGTAACTGAGTTCTATAAATGTAATAAGTGCAAAGCATGTCAAATTGCGAAAAACATGAAGGCCCATATTTATACTTTTTGACGCAAAACAGCGCCAGCGCAGTTTTGTGTCACAAATATTACCGCCGGCTAATGCCATTTCGGTGTGCAGTGCGGCCGTCAAATGTATACTTTGATGCACAGCGGCGCAAACCACAGGTGTAAGTCTTTTTTTTTTACGCACACCGCAGCGTCAAGTCGTAAAGCAAAACGATGTTAACGCGGCGGAAATGACTGTGGGGCGATTTACGCAATATCATCAAAATTACCCGCAAACACAACCATTTCAGCAGAGGAGAGCCAAAATGGATCCCAGATGCCTGTACAGACCCAAGGAAGATGACAATAGACAAGGAACCATACAGGAAGACCCTCACAAGAACCAGGACAGTTTGAAGAAGAAAAGAAAGTGTCTCTTCAGTGCAGAGGAACAGGAAATTCTGGTGAAAGAGGTGACGGAACACCAGCACCAACTTTTTGTCACCTCAAAGTTGCCAATCAGTAGGAGAGAGGCAATATGGCAACAAATTGTTGACAAGATTAACAGTGTGGCAGAAGTACGCAGAACAGTCATCGAGTGCAAGAAACACTGGCATGACTGCAAGCGCAGGACCAAGGAAAAGATGGAACAGGAAGGCAGCACTGCAGACTGGAGGTGGGAGTCCAGCACACCAGGAGGCCCTGGACCACATGGAGGAGATTGTCTCATCCATCATCCCTGTGGAGATCGTCACACGGATTCAAGGACAGGACAGCACAGACTACCAGGAGACAACACACATGCAGGGTAAGTCGCATGGGGAATTAAAATGTACTAATGTCAACTACAACCAGGGGGGATACCGAACACAAAATGCATGGAAGCCATGATATACATGGAGTGGCATGGGTAAAGGGGTATGGCCTGGGGGCATGGCCTGTACAGAGAGAAGCTGGGCCACACCATAACACAACAACAAACAACAGTTCCATGGGAGTATGCTACCATGCCAGCGATGTAGCAAAGGTATAGCCACACCAGGAGGGAAGGGCACAGCGTCAATCTGACATCCCGTCACACATCAGCCACTATACCCCCTACATTAACTAGGGCCCAATTAACAACCTCTAGCCATACCGACAACTGGACTGTAGCAGTGAAAACAGTTGCTACTACCACCTCCGCTGTGTGTGCAGCTCAAGTAGCCGATGGCAGTAACATCCACTTGGATCATACACACCTAAATTAGTGGGTTGAGGATGACAACTTTAACAATCCCCTGAAACAAGAAAAATGGTCCAGTCCTGTCAATTGTGAATGCCCATAGTTGCCGCAAACATCAGCCAATGTCATCAACATTAGGAGCTACACAGCACTGATGTCATACCCATGCTGAATATGTCAGGGTCCACCCTGTGCCTGGGTCACAATGCAACATCCCAAATGTCATACTGCTCAGGCAACAGCATTGAGGGGGAAGACACATGTAACTGGTCACTGAAATACACCTGCACAGTCAGAGGAGGAAATAGGACACTGCTATGACTATCAGGGCAATCCAATCTCCACACATTCCCCAACATCAGCTGTACACATTACCAATGCTAACATCCATATCGTGCCATAACAATGCAATGCATAGGATACGCTATATTTCAACTACATATAAGTGGATGTGAAAGATCAGAGACTGGGGCAGGTCCAGATTGTTAAGTGTGCTGCTAGTGCCATCAGAGCACCCACAGCCAGTGAAAGGTCTCACCATGAGAATGGATGTAGACGAGGGGTTGAGTAGGACAAGAAGGTGGAAATTCATTATTTGGTCTAAAACAACACTAGATGAGATGATGCCGACAAGTCTAATAACTTACCACAATACATGTGACATGCAGGTGGGGCATAGGCCTGGGAGAATGCCCATCTGAAAGACTGGAGCAATGAACAAGAAACAAGATCACAATGTGAAATCATCACAAGGCAGGCATGTCACCTCACCAATGCCACAACACAGATACACTAACTGTACCCTATTTCATTGCAGAGGAAGATGGATCACCTGCGGATATACCTGTTCAGGACTACCCTGATGACATGGATGGCGAGCTGACAAACATCAGCCACCAGACCCTCCAAGATGTCCTTGGAACCCTCCAGACCCCACCTTCTGTCACAAGAAGGAGCAGAGAACAAGCAGCCATCACAGAGTACCCGCCCACAACCCCAATTGTAAGACCTGCCAGCTCCAATACAGCTGAAGACTCAGCTGACACGGCACCAGCTTTGAGAGAACTGTAGTCGGAGTACAGCAGGAGCTGGCCAAGGAGGTGCGGGTAGGGATGCAAACTATGGCAGCCAGCCTAGAGGGGGTGGATTTGTACATGATGTCAACTGAAGAACTGGCAGCAGCTATGCAAGGGAGAACAACTATCTTGCAGGAACTTGAAAAAAGGCTGAAGGAAATCAGCACAGCTGTAATACAGTTGACCCAACACCTACAACAGCAATCCTGTCAACGTGTGCATGAATGCAACATCGAACCCCTCAGGGCTGACCTGGCTGCCTACCATTGTGATGTGGCTGCTATTCTCAAGAATCAGCAGATCCTCCTTGCAGCAGTACTGCCCTTAAGACCTTCACAGTTAGCAGCGACCGGGATGTCTGACTCCACATCTTCTAACACTGAGGTGTGTGTTGCCCCTTGACAACCACCAACACCAAGGACAAGGGAGGCAACACACACATCAGAAGACATGGAACAGATCACCTTCACACGTAAAAGTACCCGGAAGCACTAGTCCCTGCCACATGGCCACCTATTGCCAAGGTCTAGCGCTTTGAAACATGCCAGTCTTGCAACAACTGTACTCAATGACTGTTCTGCAAACCACTGTTTATCTTGTCAGCCTGCCCAGTGCTTGTCTCTCTCACTTACTCATTGGCAAACCCTGTCCCTCTGCACTGTCTGACACATCACCCCAGCATGTCAAATGTATTTTCCTTTAGCACTTGTGTAGGATCACAATGGAAGATGTCACTATGACAGACTCACAATCACGGAGAACTTACATATAGCACTCAGCACTTTTCAATAAATAGCACTGCCACAACCACTTTGTCTCTGTGTAAAGTGACACATCAACCTTGCAGTAGATCACTGAAATTTTCCTCCTGTCAAATTATAGAGCTTGGCAATACAACTGTCCTGAAATAATGTAGTCTGCTAACTATGCACAGTGGCCTGGATTGCACCATACTCTGCCCTTCCTGAGGGTAATATCTGATGAAAAGAGAAACCATACACCATACTGCTGTGTTGGACAGAATAATGCTTCCACAAGGGATATTTAAGCCATTAAATAGTGGCAGCAACATGTTGCCACCATGCAACACTAACACCTATAACATTGAACACAAATCTAAGCAAACAGTCAACAAACTGCATGAATGAAGGTGTCTGAGTTTACATCCAAATAAGTAATCATGCTGAATAGTGTCACAAATGATCTATGTGAGTCATGAAAACGATACTACAAGAGTTCTTACTACCACGTAGCTAATAAAGGTTTCCTTGAACATCACACTGTACTCAGACACAACACAGTGTTCCCGATCATAAATCTGGAAGCACTGTGGCCCATATTTATACTTTTTGATGCACAACTGCTCCAACGCAGTTGTGCGTCAAAAATTTTAACGCCGGCTAACGCCATTCCAAAGCGCCATGCGGGCGCCTTATTTATTGAATGACGTTAGCCGGCGCTGCGGACTGGTGTGCATCAAAAAAAATGACTCACACCAGGCAGCGCCGGCGTAGGGGAAAATGGAGCTTGGGCGTCAAAAAAATGGGGCAAGTCAGGTCTGAGGCAAAATTTTGGCCTCAACCCGAGTTGCGCCATTTTTTTTATGCCCAACCCCCATTGAAATGACTCCTGTCTTAGCAAAGACAGGAGTCATGCCCCCTTGCCCAATGGCCATGCCCATGGGGACTTATGTCCCCTGGGCATGGTCATTGGGCATAGTGGCATGTAGGGGGGCACAAATCAGGTCCCCCTATGCCACAAAAAAAATACAAAAAAAATACTTACCTGAACTTACCTCACCTTCCCTGGGATGGGTCCCTCCATCCTTGGGTGTCCTCCTGGGGTGGGCAAGGGTGGCAGGGGGTGTCCCTGGGGGCATGGGAGGGCACCTCTGGGCTCCTTCTGAGCCCACAGGTCCCTTAACGCCTGCCCTGACCCAGGGGTTAAAAAACGGCGCCCATCAGGCTGGGCGCCATTTTTTAAGGCCTGCCCCCTCATGTGCGTCAAAATTACGTCACAGTTTAAAGAAGGCGCACAGGCCTTAAAGTCATTTTTTGGAAGGGAACGCCTACCTTGCATATAATTAACGCAAGGCTGGTTCCCCCTTCTAAAAAATGACGCACATGGTGGAACTTTGACGCCCGCGGGGTCGGACATCAAAGTATAAATATGGGGCAGTGTTTGCGCCGAATGTGCGTCAAAAATTGTGACACACATTCGGCGCAAAGAGAGTATAAATATGCCCCTGTATGTGACATTGAAAACATACTTAATGAACAAAACACGTTGGGATCCATAGTAACTGTGATTGGTGGTTGCAATGAATGGTCTAATCTTTGCAAGGTAGCTCTGGGGTAGCTGCCAATGTTACAGCTCAGTTGGGATTTGTTTGTAGCATAGGACAAAAATGTAATACAACAGAATTCATGTACACTTATGCCAAGGCCCTGATCTGCAAGCATTTCACACATACTGTAAAGGGTCCACTAAATATTTATTAAACAGTAATAACAGAAGAGAAAACTCGGGGAAAAGCCTTACCTACTATAATCTACCCTAACTACTCATTACCCACAACTGTCCCTAACTAACCTAAGTTAAACTTACTTATCACATGTAACAAAACGTTCTAAACATCAACCCCCCACCCACCTTATGAGACGGCACA
Source organism: Pleurodeles waltl (assembly GCF_031143425.1). NCBI lineage: Eukaryota > Metazoa > Chordata > Amphibia > Caudata > Salamandridae > Pleurodeles > Pleurodeles waltl. The sequence goes on from NC_090447.1 coordinate 923,275,565, forward strand.
CATGGAGGACAACAGATACTAACCTAAACACATACTATCCTATACTAAACAAATATATATTTTTTTTATATTTTTTTATTTTATTTTTTTCAAAACACACAAGAACCCCAACATAGCCCCCCACCACCCACCCACACACTCAAAAAGAAAAAATTTAAATATTCAGGACCCCCCCACCCTCCACTCACTAACACTAACTAAACTAACAGCCTATACTAACCTAACACTAAGCCCCCTAAACCCACAAAGTATAAGAATAAGGAAAGAGGAGGGAGGGGAGGGAATCATGTCCATCAAAAATGTCTAGTGGCTGGCCCTCCGAAGGGTCCACTTAATGGACCGCACCCGCCGGTTGATAGGGCGAACATCCTGCTGCAGGCGACTCATTTTCCTGGGGACACGGTCCATTTTGCGCTGCATGTCCACAAAAGCAGCAGGGTCAATTGTTGCTGCTGGGGTGGTCTGTGTGGCAGCTGAGGAAGTGTGGGGCCGTGTATGGTCAATGCCTGTGGGCTGCCCTGAAGGTGGTCCTGTGCTAGGGCCTGGAGCACTTCCTGATGTTGTTGGCACAACGGTCCCAGCTATTGGTGGTGCCACCTGGGTGGTAGTGGTGGTGGTTCTGGTGGTGGTTGTGGTGGGCAAAGAAGGGCCACCCTGTGAGAATGCCCTCCAGGCTCCGGAGGCCCGTTCGGTCCTGTTTCTTCGGGCCATCCTTCTGTACCCCGACTCTACCTACAGTATATGCTGGTACCGCATTGCCCGCCTCTGGAATTCACGCACCTGAATGGGTGTCATATTAGCAGCTGTGAAGACAGATGAAAAAAATACATTAGGAACTGCATTGTGTGAAATGGCACACAAAAGTAAATCAGACAGTACATCTACTGTACTTGTAACAGCTCATATCATCGTACAGATCATTGAATGTCCCTGAGGAAGTATGTGGCAGGCCAGCCTACAATGTTCGTATCACACATAGCACATCCAACCCTACAAGATGGGTAACAACTGGCATGATTTTGACATCAGAGTTCTGCCAGTTGTCAGCTAACAATCATGCTGCACATAATCCGCCAATGCCAGGGCTACAAATGTCAGTGTACGGGATGGAAATCTAGGGCCACATGATCTGCAAGTGTGTAAATGGACTTGCTAGTATAGTACTCATGTGCTAAACCTGAGTGTGTATACTAGGTTTAGACCAAAGATTCACTGACATGTCTGCGTAACAAACTTGTATCTTCAGTTCTAGGTACACTATTCACAAACCCATGCTTGTGTTTGAGGGTGGGGGGGTGGAGAAACAACTAACAATTTCAAACAACATGGACACCCAGGAAGCTTAGGAAAGCTGGACATGTGTTTGGCTCAACACACACACAACAGGTAAGGTGTATCTACAAATAGGAGACAGCAAACCCTTGACCATTCGCAGCGCCACACATGTCTGGCAATGCAGACCTTTGTCCACATCATATACTTCCAGTAAGCCATGACTTACAACTAACACAGAGATGCAAGAACACCCCTGGCCATAATTTGCATGCACACCTAGGCCATTGCACTCAAGTGCCACATACTCGTAGCACTACATGTGCAGCTACATGCTGCTAGGAAGTTCAACCAACAGTTTAATCGGTACATTAGTGAATAGGGAAGCAGAAGTCTGGGGGTAAGCATTTTGCAGCCCCATTCTGGGAGAATCTGGGTCTGAGAGGCTGACTAAATCACAGATTTGGTCCAGTGCGACTCTTGCTGATACAAGTGATATCCACATGACTCATCCCCATTCACATTGCGGGGCCTGCAGGACTGACCTAGAATCCCTAAATAAGACAATGGGATAAGGATTGGCCAACTCTAAAATGGTGAGAAAATGAAATCCCACTCATGTGACAAGACAAATGATGGGCCAGCGCATCACAACTTGCTATTTGTTCAACACACAGGAGTCCATCACACATCACCAGCAAACACAACACATAACAGACATATCAACACATACTGGAGTTGTTGGGGTCCTCGAATGAAGCTTCCTCGAATGAAGCCACCTCGCACACAGTGTAGGGTGCGGGTCTACCTGTAAAGCATGGAAGGGAGAAATGTGCTCAAATTCTGTGCACTGACCAACAACTCCAAAGACAAATACTATGGGCCTGATTCCAACTTTGGAGGACGGTGTTAAACCGGCCCAAAAGTTGCGGATATACCACCTACCGTATTACGAGTCCATTCTATCCTATGGAACTCGTAATACGGTAGGTGGTATATCCGTCACTTTTGGGACGGTTTAACACCGTCCTCCAAAGTTGGAATCAGGCCCTATGTGTAAGATTACATAAGTAAGTAAATCCACTCAGACATGATGATACTGCATCCAATATATCACGGTTAACTTTTACATACCATGGGTCTCCAGTGAAATTTACACACATATCTGCACACATGCAGTGGCCCTAACTATCATGTGGTGTCAAACATGCTCCTTCATTAGTGAGCAGGCATAATAATGGAGTGTATTAGTCTCATCATGTGTATCCAAGAGAGACAACCAAAGCCAGTTTCCTTGAGAAGTGCATTACCAGTCATACAGCCATTGTGGCCATGACAAATGTATGATACTTAGGTACAATGTACAGAGGGGCAGGGACATTTGTAAGCCCTCATGTTGTTACAGTTTCTTCATTTGATGTGGCCCAGCTATGAAGAGTTGCACCAACCATAGAGATATGAACCCATGTTTAACAAACACCAAATACCAGTGTAAGATGTTAGCTGAGGGCACCTTGCACTTTTTCCCTATGACTCCAAATACAGATCGGACATGTATCCGAAATGATGAAGGACCACAATAATCCCTAACATTTATAGAACTTCTGTGAACGCTTTCCTTACACACTCACCAGACACACATGAGACATATGTCTGGTCCACATTGCTATCAACAATTGACGTGAAGCCTGCACTCATTTTCTGCATCATGTAGTGTTTCGAAATTCAGTCTAGATGTTGCGTCAACAAAGGTCGGTAATGTTTTGGAAAATCTATACCTCACTGGCAAATGTGACCTATATATACATAATTGGCTCTAAATTTGTGTTGTTGACTGACACAAAGGCAGCACCAACTTACATTAAGCAAAAGTATTCAGTAAGTTTGAAGAGCACTTGCTTCCTGACAGCTAGCATTTGTGGTCCTTAACATAGTCCATCAATGACCCTGTATGTTTCCAAAGCATTCCACACACTCAACAACATAGCTGGCAGATATTGTACAAATCATCTGATGTCACTACAGAGCTTTTAATCGTGCACATTTGCATGATTTGTACTCACCAACAGGGCCACCAATCACAATTCCCAGGTGGTTCAGCAGATCTTGCTCCCTGAAGATGAGGTCAGCCCAGCGGTGCTTCAGCTGGTGGTTATTCCTCTGGCTCCGATACACACGTTGCAAGTGATGCAGAACCTTTCCCCACCAGATTCTCCGTGCCTGGGTGTGATACCCATGTATCACCCGCCCACCTGCCTCAATCATAAGGGGAAGGAAATGTCACACCAGCCATATGAACCACCCAAGCTCCTCCTCACCCATCTTGCCAAGACGTGGCCTACCCAACATCTTAGCACAGAAAAAGGGGAAAAGGGGATAAAGAAGAACAAAGGAGAATAGGGGGAAAGTAGAATAAGAAAAAAGTAAACTAAACAACTAAAAGAGCCCAACTATCCCAAACTATCACTACCCACAACAGACTCCCACAAACAAAAAAGACAATACAATACTAGACAATAGTACACAATAAACACTTAGACAGGATACAACGATACGGCACAGTGCATAGTGCCAAACGGAGAGCAAGATGGCGGCCGCGTAACGCAGCCGCGAAGCGTCTGCTCCGACCAAGGAAACCTCCCAGTGTTGCGGCAGCTCTCCCGCGGGTCGGAGCTTTCCTCGGCAGTCGCGCTTAGAGGAAAACAATGTAGCGGCATTTTAGCAACATTGTGCTGACTCGCGTTGCTTTACCTGCTCCCTCTTTTTTTGGGGATGACTGTCCCAGGACTCTCAGGAGGGGCGGCACAGGGGAAAGATTGCGGGTGACATTGCTTTTTGAAGGACTGCTTTTCATGCGAGGATTGTTCTAGGCTACTTGGCTCTTGGTTTCTGCGGGGCCTTTTTTTTTTTCCCCTGGGAGAAGTAAAACTACGTGGATTTGCTGACGGAGGCTAAAAGGATTGCAAAGTGTTTTCCCGGGATGCGGTCTGGACTGCTCCTGCTCCTACCTGAAGACAACTACAGGTCTGTGCTCACAGGTCCCAATTGGGGGCAATTTTCGACGTGGACTCAAAAAACGGTCAGAGTTTCTTTATTTTATTACAAGTATTTGACACTGGGCGTATATTATAATAACGCATTTTGCATTAAAAAGCAAAAAAAAAAGGTAAAAATGCCACCTAAAGGAGTGAAAAATGTGACTCTGTCTGGACGAGGCAAGCTGGTAAGAGTAAGCCTGTCGGCACGGCAGGGGGGGGGTACGGATATAAAACAAGGCTTAGGTGAGAACGTTGTCTCCAAAAACAAGAGTGCTTCACTGGACAGGTATTTTGAGAAAGGGAAGGACATACTGGTGGGGGGCATAGATACCCCCCCGCCGCCGTGGAGGAGGCTGATCCTCTAGTAAACGAAGAGATGACGGCTATAGATGAGCCCCCCCGCATGAAGGTGGGCAGAGTGATGCTGAAGATGTGGCAACTTTACAAAAACAAGCTACCGGGAGTCAGATGGAGCAGAGGGAGCAGAGGGAGGGCGCACAAGGCGCTAGGTCATTATTACAGGTGGAGCGGAGGCCAGTGGAATTACGCGATAATGAGACAATACAAGGAGACAAGTTTTTCTCACTATCAGATCATTCAAGTTGGTCAAGCAACGAGCAGCTGGATTTGGAGACGGATAAAACTTCTTCTGAATTCGAATCTGAGGTGTCCTCTTTGGCACTGGGAAAGGAATTACAGGAGAGTGGCAGGAGTGCCACTGTTAGGAAAAAACAGAGGAAGAGAAGTGAGCAAGTAGGACCTAATAAGCACTCCACTAACCCATTGGACACTAAGGGTCTTCAGGGGCTTCAGTGGGAGTATTCCAAGGATGATTTAACTCTATATGATAATGGTGAAAAACAGCCTAATCCTGTGTCACTGGAAACCATATATCAAAGCATTATGGAACATCGAGAGGAATCTAAATTAGAGAGCCGTAGGACTCAAATGGCTTGCCGCAAGATGCAAATCCAAATTCGTCGAGTAGCTAAGACATGTTCAGAGTTTACTACACGGATGGAAGAAGCAGAGACCCGGATCTCGCATCTGGAGGATGAGGCTGGAGCTCGCCAGTCATCTCGAGAAATGATGGAGAAACAACTTGAGGACACTCAGTGGAAATTGACAGATTTAGAGGACAGAATGAGGAGGAATAATCTGCGCGTCCTGGGTGTACCAGAAGGACTTGAAGGATCAGATATACATAGCTTTATGGTCGCACTTTTTAAGGAAGCTTTTCCGGACTTACAACAGTGGGACTGGGACAAAGAGGTTCAAAGAGCCCATCGATTTCCTTTTAGCAAAATAGGACCAAACTCAGAAGGAGGAAGTGGTAGACCTAGAGCAATATTAATCTCTTTGCTTAATTATCAGGCAAGGCAGGCTATATACGACCGAGCTCGACCCAATGCTAGAAGTAAGGCTAAGGGATGTGAGTTTTTTGTGAGACCAGACTATTGCCATATTACTGTTGAAAAAAGGTGGAGGCTCCGGCAGTTAATTCAGCCACTTCAAAGTAAGGGGGCACAGGTTTTTTTATTAAATCCGGCTAAACTGAAAGTAGTAATGGATAATAGGACTTACTTCTTCACGACAGAGGAGAAAGCAAGGGCTTTTTTGGGTGGACTTAACGGTCCGGTTCCCTAAGATAGATTTTCTGGATTGGGACATAGGGGTGGGGGTAAAGTAGAGAGGGTTAGGAGTTAAGCCCGGAGAAGTCGAGCCGGGGGTAAGATATTGTTTTGGCTGAAACAGGGTTAGATAGAGAGAGATAAAGACAAAGAAAGGGAGAAAAGGTAAAAGAAAAAAAGAAAAAGAAAATCATGCACTGGGTAGGGACGGTCGGAGCGGAAGCTTTACCATCATTAGGGACAGTGAGATCCCATACTCTCCATAAATTGGGTGTAAGGGTAGGGGTAAGGGGTGTAGGGGGGTGGGGGGGGTGGTTGGTAGCAGGGTTGGGGTACAAGGGGTGGGAGGATGGGAGAGGGGGGAGAGGGGTGGTGGGGAGTGGGGGGGGGCACTAATATAGGTAGAAATGTTCAGAACAATTTAATGAAGACATATCAAAAGAAGAGGATGTATAGGATTCAATATCAACAAGTTGGTTTCTTTAAGGGAGAAAGTATTGACGTGAGTTTGGTACATCAAACTGAGTGATATGGCAAATAGATTAAGGATTTGTACACTGAATATTTGCGGTCTAAATAGCCCCCAGAAAAGGAAAAGAGTGGCAGCTGGTCTTAAACTAATTAAATCAGATTTATATTGCTTGCAGGAAACACACATTGCATGGAGTAAGCGAGAGCTCATACGAGAGCTTGGGTTGGCGCCTCTTGTTTGTACCAGACAGGAGGTTTCGACACGTGGGGTGACGATACTTGCCAGAAATAACAATGTACAAGTTTGTAGATCTCGAGCAAGTAACGATGGGCGGTGGGCTCTCTTAGAATTATCCGTGAATACATTTAAATTTACCCTCTGCACTATATATGGATCAGTTTTGGACGAGGCTGAGCCTCTGGATACGTTGAATATGGAACTAGTTGGATGGCCCTTACCAATAATTATTTGTGGCGACTTAAATATTCATTTAGAGGTAGGTAGCAGGAGCATGGACACCCAGAGTTTATATCAGGGACGAAAGCCTAAAGTATGGAAAGCTCTAAGGAGGTTAGTAAGGGAACATGGGTTGAGAGATGTCTGGGAAAATATTAAAACTGTAGATCCAGGGTATACCTATTACTCGTTCCCACATGCTAAATTGGTAAGTTTGGATTATTTTTTCGTATAACAAAACTTAATCCATGGGGCTGAAATAGAATGCAAACCCAGATTCTTATCAGATCATAATCCATTAATATTGTCCATAACAATTAAGGGACCATCTAATCCGCGTCGTGTATGGACATTTGATAGGAAATTGCTGGTTGACCCAGGATATATATCCCATATGAAAGAGTGGATTCACCACTTTTTTGATATCAATAGGAATACGGCAGATCCGGGGATGGTATGGGATTCATTTAAAGCTGCAGTGAGAGGTGAAACTCTTAGCTATAGTTTGGGAATACAGAAAATTAGGGGGAAGGAAATTGTAGAACTTCAAGAAAGATTAATAACAAAAGAGAGGGAATTAGCTAGTAAAATTACTAGTAGAGAAGACATTACTCTCACTCAGACCCAAATGGTGATTCTTAAGGCTAAAATAAATGCTTACTTGAATAAAACAGTGGCAGCCGTCTATCAAAGTCACCGATTGGAGTGTTATGAATATGGTGAATCCACAGGAAAAGTCTTAGCTAGACGGGTCAGACAAAAGGCAGTTAAACAGAATGTTTTGAATATAATTGATGGTAATGGGTGGAAACATACAGAGTTAGAAGGAATTCTAGAGGTTTTTAAGGGTTACTATCAGGAGCTGTATAGTGAAGATATAGTGTATTCTGAACAGCTACAAAAAAAGGTTAGTGAATTTCTGGGGGGATTAAAGAGTACAAGGCTCTCTTCTGAGGAACAAATTACATTAGATGCACCAATTCGTATTGATGAGATAATTGAGGCAGTAAGCTCCCTGGCAACAGGGAAAGCTGCTGGACCGGATGCAATACCACTTGAATTTTACAAGACCTTCCTGATAGACATTAAAAAGGATATGCATAGCATTTTTTGTATAGCGCAGGCAGGTCAGGCACCCTTATCGTGGGAATGTGCAAGTATTATAGTGCTAAAAAAAAAGGATAAATCAACAGAGTTCCCCAGTTCATATAGACCCATATCTTTGTTAAACGTAGATGGAAAGATTTATGCAAAGATTTTGGCCAGTAGATTGTCAAATGTGATAGTCAGGCTGGTTAGAAAACAACAACATGGGTTTATTCCGGGTAGAGATACAATAGATCATATAAGAAGAATAATAGCCATGTTTGATCTTGCAGAACTATATCAAACAAATTTAGGATTATTACTTTTGGATGCCGAGAAGGCATTTGATCGTGTATCGTGGAAGTTTCTATGGGAAGTCATGCGCTGGAAAGGTATAGGGAGTGGATATATCACAGCTATAAAAACTTTATATGTAGCCCCAAAAGCTAGAATTTGCATTGTTGGTTTGGAATCAGATACTATCTTAATCTCTAGGGGGACTAGACAAGGGTGTCCATGTTCCCCCTTGCTCTTTGCTCTATATATTGATTCTTTCTTGCTGAGATTAGAAGAATGCAAAAATATTCAACCTCTATTATATCATGGAGAAACATATAAGGTGTTTGCATATGCTGATGATGTAGCTATAGTGACAAGCAACACGGAGGAAGCTATTAAGGCAATAGAAATAGAGGCAAGAGAGTTCGGAAAATACTCCGGATATAAGCTGAACTCAGATAAAACACAAATAGTATGTTCTGGGCACGTTTCACTAGTAGATAGACGATTGGTATCTGAAGCAGTGTATTTGGGGGTGAAGATTACATCAGTGGTTAATCGGTTGGTGGAAATTAATTTTATCCCATTATTAAATAGAATAAAGAGGGATTTAGACCGAATGCATAATTTGCACTTATCGCTAGAGGGTCGCTGCAATGTATTGAAAATGATGGTTCTGCCAAAAATCCTATATTTATTTCGGGCTATTCCCCTTGAGGTTGATAAAAAATGGCTTAAAAGATTGGAAAAGATGGGGAATAATTTTTTATGGGGATATGCTAAAACGAGAAGGGCAATGAAGTATATGACACTTCCCAAAGATCGAGGCGGGTGGTCAGTCCCTAACTTTACACTGTATTACTACGCCTGTTGCCTTCAACATATGGATGAACTTATAAGGGGAAGTTTTAAGGGTAATGAAGAAGTAAAATCAACCCCTATTTATACTATGATGGCGGGTGGGGAGGCAAGTGGTTGGTTATCAAAATTTGAGGAACCAAGTTACTTTAAAAAAGTAAGATTTAAGCCTTTTTTGTCCGCCTTCAAGGTTTGGGCTCAGATAAAACGGAGTATGGGACTGGGAAAGATTACGGCTTATACACCAGTGAAATTTTCAGCTATCCCAAATCATATCTTTAGGGATCCCATACTAGATTTTTGGCGTTCTAGGGGAATAAATAAAGTCGGAGACTTGTATTGTAAATCCGGTTATAAATCATTTACGGATCTGCAGTCTCAATTTGGCTTACCTAAGACCCATTTTTTTAAATTTTTGCAAATACGAAATTTTTTACAGTCTCAGAAGTGCGTTACAGTACAGTTGTCGGAGATCCCGGTAGTTGAGGCTGTTAAAAATGGGGCAAAGATTGGCAAGGTATATAAGTTATTAACAGAGTTACAAGTAGATGATATGGCACAACAGAATGAGAGATGGATTGCACGATTTGGGGTGGCTGGAGAGTGGGTGGACCAATCCTTAGCCATGGCTGAGACAACATTTCTATCAGCTAATTTGAAAACCCAGCATTACAAAACACTGATGGACTTATATTATACTCCAGCAAAACTGAAAAAGTGGGGGATATCCTCTGGAAGCTGCAATCGATGTGGGGAAGTTGAAGCTGAGATAATGCATATGTTTTTTGTATGCCCAATGTTGCAGGGAATATTAAATGAGATAGAGGTATTCCTTAAGAAGATCACGCATTGCAATATTCAGGTTACTGTTATGCTGGTAGTATTGGGAGTCGTGGACTCACCTGAAAGTACGGAACCTGCACTGTATAAAATAAGGCGATTTTTATTTTTGTCCGTGGCAATATACCGCTTATGTATTGCTACAGATTGGCTCAAAAAAGAACCCCCCACGTTTGAGAATTGGCGCTCTAGATTACTTACCATCTATAATACTGAATTAAGTCTTTATAAGTTAAAGGGTCATAAGAAGAGACATAGAGGAGAACGAATGTGGGCACCACTGACTAGATGGTTGGAATATCAAGACACAGTTTAAACAAAAAAAAAAAAAAATGCTAATTGTTTCGAAATGTGATATATATAACTGAGGTTTTTTTAAAGGTCTTCTTTCTCCCGTTGTTTTGTTTACTTTACTTTCTTCGCACGGATATATTATGTCTTCTTCTTTTTTTTTCTCATGTAACCCCCTCCCTCCGACATATTAAAATAAAATTTAAAAAAAAAAAAAGACAGGATACAACAACAATATTTAATTCACAAACTAACAAGTAATGGACCACACAGGAGACAAAAGCAAAATTTGACTGGACAAAACTCAGAACACAGCCACACAGTCTAGAAGAATCACAGACTGCAAAGTGAAAGTGAAAGTACACCCACTGTACATAATCTGTAAACATGATATCCAATTACATCACTTCCTGCATAAAATGGCCGCCTTTTTATCGTTATGCGTCAAAAATATTTGACGCATATACTATGTGCGTCATGTTTTTCGATGCACAGGAGTAAAAATTAGGCCACATCAATACATTTGGAAATAGTCTAACACTTAACCAATTTTCAGGGCATAATGCGTTGTTTTTTGGGCAGAAGCATCATTTTTTGATGCATGTGCGTCATTTTTTTATGCGCATGCATCAAAATTTCAGGGCATTAACTGGGTTTGGGTCATTTTGCCATTTTAATGTAATGTTAAATTGTGACACAATTGAGATAGGCTGATTGCACCCACTTTGGTCTTGAGGGTGTTTGGTCACATGTGAGACATCATACTGCTGCGGACCATGATCCGCTACTTCTCTAACAGGATTTTCACTCTTGGCTGATGCACTAGATGGCCATATGTGTGGCCTACATATATGTATTGCACAAATTGGGCATGTTTGGCGTCAGGAGAGGATAGCAAGGTGACACACATAAGTTCAATACCTCAATGCCTAGGGATCAAAGTGTGTGCATTGGCTACTAATGTAGTTGTTGACCCAGTGTGTGTGCATCACAAGATGCATCATTGAAAATATGCTTGTATGAATGTGAAGTCAATGTGTCCAAACCTTAGATGCAGGTCAGTGTGGAAATGAGAGAGGACATGTGTTAGTCATAAATGTAGCAACATCTGTTGTGTGTGCACTTCCAAGATTTTGGGTGACATAGACACCACAAATGACAAAGCATGCACCGGATAGATGGCAGACGCTTGTTCATGTCAATGGTCCAAAAGTTGCCCATCCCATGTCCTGGAAATTTGGTAACTGCTTCCTAGGCACTTGTTGGTGAACCCACCATGAGTCAGGCACATAAAGACTAAGTGGGTAGCATGTTATTGGCACAGACAGCCAAAGTGACCCACAACTGTAATATCACGCCACAGTTGTGGTCATATGACTGAGCCACAACTCTCCTGTGGCAGTGGTGGACCAGCAGACGAGGCAGCACATGGCCACATATTTCCAGTGATCAATTGCACAGAGGTGTATGGTTCATGTGTGTGGTCCAATGTTGATCCTGTATATTTTTAGGGGTCTATGTTGTCACAGTTACGTCTAGGTCTCATCATGAGTCAGTGGCGGCTATTCCTGTATCTACTGAGTATCCTTCTGAGATCAATGGAAGTAAAGTTGATGAGGACATGAGAGCCTATATGGGGATGGTCCCACCCTGTCACTGCAGACGTGTTATGAGACTGTCAGCAGGGCAACCTTGGTGTGCTGAGTGAGATCATATCTCAAGAGTCATGTTCCGGCAGGTGTCGTTAGAACATTTGTACACAGGTTGACCTGTAAAGTTCCCACTGCATCTGGGAACATCATAGCCTCTGTGCTGATTAATCTTGCAGCTATTCAGCACGCACAGCCCATCAATATGTTGTGAGAAATGTGATTCAGCGTGTGAACTGTCAGGGTCCTAACATGTGTGGACTTTTCATGCACATTATCAGAGGTAGCTGGTTCTGCTGGAGGCACAATACCCAATGCCTGCATACGGCCGTGGTACACTGTCACACTTTGTCGTTCATGCATACATGAAACCCAGACAAGGGATAGGCCATGATTTTGGTATTCCAAGACAATTTTACAAATATGGTACAATTAAAAAGCAGATGATGCTATACAATGTATTTGGGTATGCATTGAGGAAGCACTTGACAAAATAACCCCTGAGGAATGTGAGGTTTGGTAAAGCAAGTGTGGTACATATGTAGCCACAAGAAACCTTTAGGGTAACGCACAGACAGGTGCCAGTCAGGCTGACAGGATGCAGGGTCAATCAGGATCCACTTACTGCTGTCAAGGGTCTGGACATACATTCCTGTTACCAATGCAATACCACATCCACTGCCTCATGTATGAGGCATTTTTTTCACTTATAGACTGATGGTGTCTTAGTTGTGTGCCATATGCTGCGATGAACCATGTTGCCAACATGTATGTGGGAAATACGTGTTGTCCTCTGCTACTGCCCTTCAAAGGTGAAATGTACAGGATATATGTCATTTACAGTGTGTGTGTATGTGACTGTTGTATAATACGCATTACAATTGCTTTGGAAATTTCTGTGTCCTGATCAGTATATCAGCAATGCTCCATGAGGCTACACTCTTATTCTGATAGTTAGAGATAAAGGTGAGCAAAAATGATTACCCAGACCATGATATGGTGATTATTATCAGTGTTTATTTACATTAGTTAATACAGTGGTGATGGTGAGTTGTTTTAAAAGAAATTGTTCACAATATGTTGGCACCTACGCAATCCAGCAGCTGTGTTTTGTTGTTCCCCCTCATGTTGCAGGCCAGCATCCTCCTCTTCCTCCTCTTCACGCATTTGTGGCTCTGGTTCTAATAAGGGAATGTTCCTTCGTATACAAATGTTGTGCAGGATGACACATGTTAAAATGATCTTAAAGACCATTTCTGGTGAATATAGGAGGCTGCCACCATTGATGTTGAGGCACCTGAATCTCGACTTGAGGATGCTGAAGGTCCTCTCACCTATGGTGCGTGTCCTCCTATGTTCCTCATTGTAGGCACGCTCTGCTACAGTGCTTGGGTTGCCAAATGGTGTCATAATCCATGGCTGGATCCCATACCCCTGATCAGCTGAAAAAGAAAATGAATGGGATCATGTTGATGTAGCTTACCCCATTAATATCACCTTGCATGGCAGTAGTTGTCTTGTGTTGTCTGTGACTCTTTTGTGTTATTGTATTCCTTCCTAGGCTTGTAGGATGTACCATCTGCATTGTGTTGTTTCCTTGGCTGAACGAGTGTTTGCCTGCTGACTGATTGTCAGCAGTATGTTTTGGTATTTACTGTACAGTGTGCACTCCCTAGCATTGTGACTTGTGATACAGGTGCCCCTGTGTCTTCACTGGGGGTGAGATGATAGTTCCATACACAGATTCAAATTGACAGTGGTGGTAACACGTTAGCATCTATGTACCCTGGACATTCTACACCTTTAGACTTATGCAATGAATTAATTTAAACATCAGTGAGACGCTTACATTTTGCATGGTGACAATTAGCCAAACCTCTCCACACGCTGTGATCATTAACGTCTTAATAATTGACTGTACACTAATTTCAGATGTGTGACAGGTTCACTGCAGACCTATCAAACATGGCTAGCGATGTCACGACCTCAGTGTGTTCCTGTCCACATGTTACTATCGTGGTGTGTGTCCTGGAGGGATGCTGTGCAGTGTGTATATAAGTAGGTTTTTGTGCTTACCAACAAGTAGTCCATTGCCATATCGTCCATCCTGTAAGTGTTGATTGATGGTACAGTGACGGAAGATGAATGTGTCAAGGACACTCCCAGGATACTTTGCCACGATGTTGGTGAACAATCCTTGGTGATCCACTATGGCCTGCACATTGATGGAGTGTGTGTGCTTCCTGTTGCGGTAGAGGTGTTCAGTTGCAGCAGGTGGTACAAGGCTTACATGTGTGCAGTCGATGGCACCAAGGACGTGTGGGAATCCATTAATGAGGTAAAACCCCTATTTTGTCTCCTGCTGCTTCTGCAGTATGTTTGGGAAGCAGATGTGGCGGGTGTGAGTCCAATGATGGCATCCAGTACTTTGGGCAAGAAGGCAGAGAATGATGGCTGTGATATTCTGGCAACCAGGGCGCCAGTGCTTTGAAAGGAGCCACTTGCCAACAAATGAAGTACAACTAGCAGCTTGATTTCTGTTGGGATGGTGCGGGGTGTCAGCAAGGTGGGTGCCAACTGTGGCTCTATGTTGCGCAGCAGCTGCTGAATGGCCTGCCAGTTCAACCTGTACCTCTGGATGATGTCATGTTCCCTGAGGCCATGAAGGGTTGTTCTGGTGCAGAATATCCTCTCCTGCCTTCTGTGCTGCCTTTGGGGTCCCTGCTGGAGTTGTGGTAGCTGCTGTTGTTGTTGCTGGGCTCTGCGTCTGCGTGCACGCTGGATGAGAATCACCTCCATGTCTCCTTTTTGCTGCTCTGCTGTCGCTTCTCTGTGTTCTGATTAAATACATGTGTGTTTGCCCCATTTTAACGCCTGCCCTGACCCAACTTTTGATGCAAATCGGGATGTGCGTCATTTTCCAACTCCACCTCCCGGCCGTGCTGCATTATGCCCGGAAGCATAGATACAATGCACGGCCGTTTAAGTCATTTTTTGGACGGGAACGCCTACCTTGCATATGATTAACGCAAGGCGGTTTCCCACATCCAGAAAATGACGCACATGGCAGGACTTTGACGTCCGCTGGCTCGGGCGTCAAAGTTTAAATATGGGGCAAGTTTATCGCTGAATGTGCATCCAAAATTTGGACGCACATTTAGTGCAGACGGAGTATAAATATGCCCCAAAATCTTTTGTGGATTACAAAGGAAGAGAAGTACAGATTGTACAAACTTTGACTTGCAATAGCCAATTTGTGGTATATCTTATCCAATGTGAATGTGGACTTCCATATGTGGGTAGCACAATCTGCCCACTGAAGAAGAGAATACTGGAACATACTAGAGCAATTCAACATCAAGATCAAAGCTATGCAGTGGCTAGACATCATAATAAATACCACACCACAGATTGGAAAAGTATATAATTTTTTGGTTTAGCACAAGTAAATAATAATGAACGTGGAGGAAATAGAACATTACTGTTGAGAGAACTTGAAAGCAAGTATATCATTCGACTCCGTACAAAAATCCCATTTGGGTTAAATGTGGATGAAGAACTTTTTGTACATTTATAATGAACCAACTATGCCAACAATGAATAGTTGAGGGGATTAGTTCAATATTGAACTGGATGATTATCAAAAATTATTGGATAATTTGTGAGCAATTGCTAAGTTTTCTATCAATTGGAAAATAATAATTATGGAATAACATTATTGTTCGAATGAGGAGGATGTGGATAATATAACACTTACTTTAATGTAAGAACAGATATGATTGAATCTGATATGAAGGATTGATAGTTATTATGTTCAAATAATCAGTTTCCTTGTTGATGAGATGTTGAAATTTATTCTGCAAAGGCACTTAGTCGACATTTAATGATTAATAATTGTTGTAATACGTGATACGCAGCAATGAAAGATCTGAAATGATTTATATTTTTCTATTTATATGAGATAACATCATAAGCAATACATGGTTTGATAATAGAGTAAGACAAGATCGGTGATTATCCCATCCTCAAAAAATTAAAAATGATAAGACTATAAAAAGAGATACATATATATAAAAATATGTAAGTAGTTATATATATAACATTCTCATGATGAAAATTTAGCAATTACAAAAATGGAGGCAAGATATTTAAAATGCAGAAAATAACATTGGTTAAAAGTCTCATTTATATAGAAGTAATTTTTGTAATGTAATTTGATTTTTTATTGGACATTCTTCCCACTTTAGGATTCTAATTTGAGTGATATTTTTCATTTTATTTTGTAAATTTCACTTTCACATATGCTTCTGTATAGTGTCAAACTATCATAACCAGAATGCAATGGGGCGGTAACAATGACATCATACTATTTAAGGGCGGTATAAAAAACTCATTTAGCGTGAGCAAGAATCAAGTGGAGTTGAAACGCGTTGGTGGTTGCTATGCTTATCAATAAATCTGCCTAAAGGAACTTTGGAGTGCGGTAAATTACTTTTTGGACACATTTTATATATATATATATATATAGCCACATAAGTGCCAGACAAAGAGCTTTACCAGTAAGCCACAATGTATCTTTGATGTCACTGACCATGTCATTACTGATGTAATATGTGAGGTTAGAAGCAGTGCATTGTGGGGACGTATATCATGGTTATAGTTATGGCTGGTAGCAATACCTTCTTAATTTCTATGTTTTTTTATGAATAAATTCAGTACCTAACTAACTTTTCTGCAACCTTTGTTTTTGTCAGTGAATTTCTATGTTTTTTATTTCTATTTCCTAAATATAATGTCCATGTAACCTTTGTTTTTTCCAATGAATTTCTAAGGTTTTGTAATGCAAAAAATTATTTTAATTACTAATTCATTCAAGCAAGCAGAAAACAGTGATAATGTGAGAAAATGAAGGGAGTCATACACTAAATAGAGGACAAAGAAGAAAAACAATGTTAGGAGAATAAGGGCAAAGTATGAAGAAAGAAAAAACTCAGATTGTCATGTGGTCGCACTCTATGGCTTTTGTTCCAATCACATGATGTAAACAAGTTTGTGGATTTCGATCTGTGGATTTGCCGAATTGTTAAAAAACTATTTTAGTTATAGGGGAGCCTCTAAATTAAATTACATCATAAGGAGGTGTTATAATATTGCAGCAAATCAGCAGAGTGCTGGCAGAATCCACAGAGTCGCTCACAGTCAAAAACAAAATCTGCCTTTCTATTGGTTAATATGAGCCACACCCAACTTTTCAAAACACCATACCCTATACAGTCACTTTTAGATTGTGTGTTGGTGGAGAAAGGTGCAAAACATTTTGCGGCACAGAACTTATGGTAGAAGCCAACCTTCCAGATGCCTCTCTGGAACTAGAGCAGGAAGATGCTGTCAATGAAGAAGGAGATTCATCTAGAAAGGAGAGTGATATTTGGGTCTGGTTTACTGTTTCATCAGGAGAGATGAAGGCTTAATATGTACAATGTAAGCTGTGTGGGAAACAGCTTTAAAGACGCACTCTCAAGAAATACAGTTATGCTACATAATCAATATTGAAAGAAGTGAAGAGCAACCATTAAACTGCATATTTTAGAAGGTTGAGGGAGAGAGCCACTACTACAGCTGATCCTGGTCCATCAACATCTGGCCTTAGACAACCAACTGCTCAGATTTCAATTCCAGCAACCTGCAGTGAACTAAAAGGCATGATTATTCATTGTAGCAAGTGCCAAGAACTTGTTGTTAGAAAAAATGATTACATCATAACCAAGTCTGGAGAAGGTGAAGAATCATCACTTTTAATTTTCTTTTAATTTTAGTGTTTGAAAACACTAGTATTTTACAGTATGCAACTATTCTGCATACAATTTGGTCGTCTGCAGTGTTTGCATTCAATCTACTTTTTTTTTTTTTATTAAAAAAACAAACTTGGTTCTCAAAACAATTTAGAAAAATGTTCTTGTTACAACTACCATATTTTCTATAAAGACCTGTGTTTGCCTCCTTATTATTCTGTGCCAGTCTATTTCTTTGTGTGCAGTGTTGAGTATATGGATGTATTTACGTACACACAATTAGTTTGTGCTTGGGTGTGATAGTGTATGCCTCAGTGTGTGCCTGGATGTGTCAGTGTATGCATCAGTGTGTACCTGGGTGTGTAACTGTATGTATCAGTGTGTGTCTGGGTACGTTAATGTATGCATCAGTGTGTGCTTGGGTGTATCATTATTTGTAGGAGTGTGTGTTTGCGTTTATCAGTGTGAAAATTAGTGTGTGCCTGGGTTTGTCAGTGTATGCATGAGTGTGTGACTGGGTGTGTAACTGTATGCATCAGTGTATGTCTGGGAGTGATAGTGTATGCATCCATTTGTGCTTGGGAGTATCAGTGTTTACCTGAGTATATGTCTGGGTGTGAAGATGTATGCATAAGTGTGTGCCTAGGTCTTAGTGTATGCAGGAGTACTTTTGGGTGTGATAGCGTATGCATTGTGTGTGCATAGGTGTTTTAGTGTATGCATTAGTATGTGCTTCGGTATGATGGGGCTTGTAGGAGTGTGTGCCTGGATATATCAGTGTGGGCATGAGTGTGTCCCTAGCTGTTAGTGTATGCATGAGTGTATGCCTGGGTGTGTCAGTGTATAAATGAGTGGTGCCTGAGTGTGTCAGTGTGTGTGGGTGTGTTAGTATATGCATGAATGTGATCTGGGTTTGTAACTGTATGTGTTAGTGTGTGTCTGGGTGTGTTAGGGTATGCGTCAATGTGTGCGTGGGTGTATCAGTGTTTAGATGAGTATGTGTCTGGGTGTGTCAGAATATGCAGTAGTATGTGCCTACCTATTAGTGTATGCATGTGTGTCTGTGTGGGTCCTTGTATTTGTCGATGTGT
Source organism: Pleurodeles waltl (assembly GCF_031143425.1). Lineage (NCBI taxonomy): Eukaryota > Metazoa > Chordata > Amphibia > Caudata > Salamandridae > Pleurodeles > Pleurodeles waltl. The sequence goes on from NC_090447.1 coordinate 923,294,320, forward strand.
GCCTGAATGTGTTAGTGTCTATATCACTGTGTGCCTGGGTTGGCTAGTCTATGCATGACTGTGTGCCTGAGTGTTACATTATGTGCCTCAGTGTGTGACTGGATAAATTAGTGCATGCAAGAGTGTTCATGTGGATGTGTCAGTTTGTATATCAGTGTGTGCCTGGGTGTACAAGTGTATGCAACAGTGTGTGCCTGGCTGTGTTAGTATGTAATTGAGTATTTGTCTGGGTTTGTAATGTATACATCAGTGTGTATCTAAGTATATGAGTATATACATTATAGTGTTCCTGGATGTATTAGTGTATGTAACAGTGTGTACCAGGTGTGTCAATGTATTTATCAGTGTGACTCTGGGTGTGTTACTGTATGTATCATTGTATCACTGGGTATATTAGTGTATGTTTGAGTGTATGCATATGTGTTTTAGTCTATGTATCAGTGTGTGCCTGGGAGTGTTAATGTATGTATCAGTGTCTGTCTGTGTATGTTAGTGCTAGAAGAGTGTGTGCCTGGATGTGTTAGTGTATGTATCAATGTGGCCTGGGAATGTTAGTGTATGAATGAGTGTCTCCTTGGGTGTGTTGGTTTATGTATGCATGTGAGTCTGGCTGTGCTAGTGCATGTAGTTCCCAGAATTAGAGAGTGAGAGAAAGATGCTTAGCTACATTCTCCCAATCCATACCATCATAAACATCCAAATTGCTAAACAATGAAAACTATAATCACAGAAGAGAGAGGATCAAAATATTTTTCTCTGTCATTTTTCAATAACCTACCCTATAGTCTGTCTGCCTTCCAACATACTTGGAACAAGCACTTCCAATGCAATGGGTCTCACGTTTGCTCGAGGAAGAGCTATTCGCGTTGTAATTTCTGAACTGGATATTTCTTGCCACATAAATTGAAAATAAAAAGTAAAACAGAAGTTCTCTTGCAGTCAAACGTATTATCGGCAAAAATGCAATTATACATGTAACAGAGTTGATGTGATGCAAATCGCTGGACTACTGCCCAGCGAGATCGTGCTGCGTAGGAAATAAACAGAAAAAAGTAGTCCAGAAACCATATGGAAAACACAGAGCCTCGTATGTTTTCAGTAGTTGCCCGCTGCGCTCGAGGAGGGCTAAACACCGGAAAAGGCATGACATATGCATGCCTGCTACTAAATCAAGCAAATTTTAAAAGGCAAGTCCACGACCCAATGAAAGGGATGGGCATGACATTGGCGTGGTTAAAAGCCCACAGAGAGATTACAGCAGGGACAGAGCACTTTGCGCTCGACCCTAAAAACAAGAAGGTGGGGTGGGAAATGGGGAGGGAGGAAATACACAGCAAAACAAATAGATACAAGTATCTACAGGGGTATGAGTGCCTCGTCTTTTGGATTTTTGAGTAGTGGTATTCGCTGAAAGGAAGTGGTTGGCAGCAGTGCTCCAAAACAGTGGGTTTGGGTGAATGTTTTTTTTAAAATAATTTTATGTTTTTATGGTTGGTTCCAGGGGAATGTCAGTGTGAAAGCAGTAACGTGAGACACAGCCCAGCATCAGAGGCCCCGATGCACTCAGTCGCAGCAAAAATTTACACTGATTAGTGAGTGCACAGGAAATAGGATTTTAAATGGAAAGGTGGAGTGAGTTAGGGAGATTTTTTTGAGATCAATAGGCTATGGTGAAAAAATATTTTAAAAGAACACAAACCACTCCCCAAACCCCTCAAATATACCGGCAATCCCCAAGTCTGAAACTAATTGGCCATTCGGTTCACAGAGTCCCCGTGTCACAAAACAGGTTGGCAGGAAGTAAACAATTCTGATTTGTTCCGATATGAGCAAACAAATAACATCCTTCCATCTTATTATTTTCAGTTGAAGGGCAAATTTTTTTTTTCTCCCCAATCTCCATATTGGACAAAAGTGTTTGTGCCTCCCCCATTCTCCAGCCCACTAATAGGCTGTGATGTTTATTACACAAACAACTGTTGTCCCTGTGCTGCCTTCTCCTTCCACTCCCCCAATTTTATGATTTACGGTATTCGCGCCTGTATGACAACCCTGCTCAAAAGAGAGAAATAAAACTTTTTTTTTTTAAATGTTTCACCGCTGCAAGGCTGCAAAAAGTTTAGGCGGTCAGAAGAGAAAGAACAAAACTCCACTAATTTAATATGACAAACACAAGTGATGAATATACTTATGCAAATTCATGATGTGTTTTCTCGTGCCCTCTTTCCCTGCGAAATTTAACTGTAAGTTAATGTTCCTCTGCAATAGTAGGAGCCTAAACTGGTTCGGGTAATGGCTTAGGTATTAGCTGACCCTAAGGATGCATACAAACACAAGCGTCTCTTTGGGCTGCGCGCAAGATTTATGGCTCAGGAGCGACTGGAGCTATAAACAAGGAGAAAAGGCACATCTCGGCTGCTCTGCGCCACTTCCTACTTCAGTTCTTGCCACATAAATTGAAAATAAAAAGTAAAACAAAAGATCACAGGAGTCAAACGTATTATCGGCAAAAATGCAAATATCCATGTAACAGGGTCAATGTCATGCAAAGCGCTGGACTATGCCCCAGTGAGATCGCGCTGCGAAATAAAGAGAACAAGCATTTGCAATACAACGGTCTCGTGTTTGCTCGAGTTAGAGCTCTTAGAGTTGAAAATTACTGACTGGACTTTTTTTGTCACACTGACTGAAAATAAGAGAAAGAGAGCAAGGGTGAGCTGGCCCTGGAAAAGCCCCCTTCTGCTGCTGGTTTAAGTTTACAGCTGGAGCTGGTGGGGAGGAGGGACTGAAAACACACCCACAGTGTAAGACGAATACTAAGAAAAAAAGTCCCCTACATAAGAGATAAGCAGGACATAGCATAATCCTACAGTACTTTGTGCTGCTACCAAAGAGAAAAAGGCAGGACAAAGAGGCAGAACTGACCACTAGCAAGCAAGGATTTTTGTGGAACCAACAAATGAAATCACTGGAAATCACAGTATAAGTATACTTAGAAAGTATACAACACGTCGAACGGTACGCTCAACCTAAAAAGGAATATGAAGAAGACATTAATGTAACCCATGTATTTCTAGACTGTGGTAAAACAAATTGAGATATGGCAGAGAAAAATATTTGGATCCTTTCTCGTCTGTGATTATAGTTTTGGTGGCTTATCTGGTTGGATGTGCATGATGTTCTAGTGCATGTGTCAGTGAATATATGGGTATGAATGCATGCATCGGTGTGAGCCTGGTTGAGTTAGTGTATGTATAAGTGTGCATCTGGGTGTGTTAGTGAATGCTTCAGTGTGTGCCCTAGTATGTAAGTGTATGTATGAGTGTGTGACTGGGGATGTGTCAGTGCATGTATCAGTGTATGCCTGGGTGTGCCAGTGTATCCATGAGTATGTTCCTGGTTATGTAAGTATATGTATCAGGGTGTCCCTGGGTGTTTTAGTCTATGTATCACTCTGTGCCTGGGGGTGTCAATTTATGTGTTACTGTGTGCCTCCATGTGATAGTAAATGCATTACTGTTGGACTGGGTATGTAACCTTATACATGAGTGTGTCCTGGGTGTGTCATTGTGTGCATATGTGTCTGCATGCTGTGTTTTTATTAGTGTGTATTACTATATCACTATAATTAGTTATGTCTACATGGGTATACTTAGAGATGGACTATGAATGTACAAAGATGAAATTAGATGCCTATATTACCACAATAAATTGGTCCTTTAATCTGTGCAAAAAGAGAGAAAAGATCAATGGAAGATAAAGTGTCATATTATAAATTTACCTATTAGAGCTTTACACTCTGTAATAAAAAAGTTCAGTTAATAAAACACAAGGAATTTATATAATTGCATACGAATAATGGATATTTTGTAAGCATCTCATGTTTCCTTTTCCACTCTTCTCAGCTTCCATACTTTTACACTATAAATGAAGTGCTTATATATACACATCACTGAACAATGGGGGGAAAATCATCTAATCTAAAAAAAACAGGTGCATAGAACGTTCATTTAAATTAACATTAGTGTGCATCATAATCACTACAAATAATTGCCTAACTCTTTTAGCTATACTTGTTAACTAATGTAATGGATATAAACTTAATATGTAAGTATTTTTCAATATTAATATTGTTATAATCAACTCATATGTATGAACAAAATCAGTAGATGAAAAGCCTTATAAAGACATCACCCTTGTTAGTTCGAATGATGACGCTGAATCTGAATAATACATTAAACAGGAGTAGAGAATGTTAGTATTCTAATCATTTTAATAAATCTCATTTTTTAATGAAAGATGTGTTTGATTGTGACATTCTTCTTATGATAATATTCCCTTATAGTTAAAATATTTATATATTTAAAGGAAAGCAATATCTAAAAATATATTTATGCCTATTAAGTTTAGCAATATTAGTTTCTCTATAAAAAAAAATCTTTGTCTTGGTTTGTGGTTTGCAATATGTCTTGCCAATTTAGTGTTTTTTTTTTCCCTGTTTTGTTCTAAGACCAAGTGCTTTGCAAGATTTGGAATTCCTTATGAAGACATCAGCCTTGGTAGGCCGTACAATATAACTTATCTTATTATAAGTCCCAGAAGTGTACAATTCGATTTTTCAGTAGTGAGACTCCTCAGAAACAAAGAAAACATAAGAATTTGGCAGTCTATAAGGAATGTAAGATTGCTGTCATTACACTCTGACCATCCAGTTGTGTTTTTAAAGTAGATAGTGTAGTGTCCAGATGTAAAACTAAGGGCCGTATTTATACTCCGTTTGCGCCGAATTTGCGTCGTTTTTTTCAACGCAAATTCGACGCTAAACTAACGCCAACTAACGCCATATTTATACTATGGCGTTAGAGGCGAATAGCGCCAAAGTTCCCGGAATGTGCGTAATTTTTTAGCGTGAACCCCTTCCTTGCGTTAATGATATGCAAGGGAGGCGTTCCCGTCTAAAAAATGACTCCCAGGCCTTTACGTGGTATTTATACTCCCGGGCAAAAGAGACGCCCGGGAGTGGGCGTGGCTAAAAACGGCGCATTTGCGCCGCTTTTTAACGCCTGGGTCAGGCATGGCGTTAAGGGACAAGTGGGCTCAAAATGAGCCCAGAGTGCCCTCCCCTGCCCCCAGGGACCCCCCCTGCCACCCTTGCCCACCCCAGGAGGACACCCAAGGACGGAGGGACCCATCCCATGGACATTAAGGTAAGTTCAGGTAAGTATTTTTTTTTTTTTTTTTGTGGCATAGGGGGGCCTGATTTGTGCCCCCCTACATGCCACTATGCCCAATGACCATGCCCAGGGGACAGAAGTCCCCTGGGCATGGCCATTGGGCAAGGGGGCATGACTCCTATCTTTACAATGATAGGAGTCATGTTGATGGGGGATGGGCGTCGAAAATAAATGGCGCAAGTCGGGTTACGACGATTTTTTCGACGTAACCTGACTTGCACCATTTTAAGACGCCCATGCGCCATTTTCCCCCTACGCCGGCGCTGCCTGGTGTACGTGGTTTTTCTCGCGCACACCAGGCAGCGCCGGTCTGCTTGCGCCGGCTAACGCCATTCAATAAATACGGCGCCCGCATGGCGCTTCAGAATGGCGTTAGCCGGCGCAAAACGTTTTGACGCTAAACTGCGTTAGCGCAGTTTAGCGTCAAAAAGTATAAATATGGGCCTAAGTCCTTCATGAAAAATAACGGCTATAGAGTTTCCCAGAAGTATAAATTTGTCCAGCTTTATTAGTGTTTTAAATGTAGTTCCATCTGCAGTGCATTACTGTAGCATTAGGATGATATATTTGCCAGTTCTTCCTACAGTCAAAGCTGATAGGTGTTCTGAGTGACATTTTGTACAAGTATTTCTGTGAAGCATCTTCTCAAAACTGACAGTTTTACAGTCTGGTAGAGTTATATTGATACATTATTTTGAAATACATCTATGTTTTTGAAGGAAAAAACACAATTATCACAGCCATGCTGCCATGAGTAACTTCCTACAAATAGGTCACAAATATGCATCACATCTTCTTCTACGATACCAAGTACACCCATCATGAACTCTTGTGCATCTTCTTGAGTGTGTTCTGTGAACACATATACAAAGTCTCAAATACATGATGCAGAATATGTTTTTGTTCTACTACTATACAAGCATTGTAACAAGGTATAGAGTGCAGAACACAATTGTTGTCTTTCTTGTCTTCAATTGCATGAACCACATGAGGTAAACAGAACATATCATTTAAAGAACATTGGCATAGTAGTTGACTCCAGAGGAATTTGACAACATTTTACAACAACTGTTTATACAAGTTTGTGCTAGAAGAAATTCTGTCAACTTAATTATAATGGGGGACTTAAATTGTAAAGTTTCTAACTCTACGTTTCATTCGTTCTGTGATCCAGATAGGGGAAAAGCGCTGAATATTCAATCTATCCTGTTCCCTCCTTGAATTAGGACAGAAAAAAGAGGATGATTTTTTTTTAAAGGTCTGAGGTCCTGCAGCTGTATTATTCTGAATGGGTGCTTCAGTTCGGATTCACTCGCAGCGTCCATACATGAGTCAGTTAACAATAACTCCATTTTAGACTACATTTGTACTTCATACAACATCGCTCAAAAAGCTGAGGATATGGTAATATCAGACACCCTATACAGTGACGACAAGATTTTAAGGCTTACTTTGAATTTGAAGCTTGGGGCCATAGATTTATGGTCTAAAAAAGGTGGAAACCTTAGAATTCCACACCTCAGATCCCTACTAGATCCCTATCAGATCCCTATTAGATTCCAACAAGGAAGAACTACAGAAGAAGGACTACCCTGCTGGACCCCTGACCTGCACCTGGACACTGCACACTGGAGGACTGCACGAGATGAGAATGTGGGATTCACTACAAGAAGAACTTTGCCTAGCTTCAACTGGTTCAAGGAGGGACTCCCTGTTTGCCACAGGTAAAAACTTGCTAACCAGAGTCCCCTGCACCAGCTCCTGAAGAAACCAACCAGGTGACTACTGCTTAGTGGCCAAAATGGAGTTTGCACCAGGTGAATTCTGGGAGTTGTAGTCTGCACAGTCAAGGAGCATCTCAGAGCTTCTGGACCCTTAAGGTGAGCTGTGGACCTCAAAAGACTCCTAAAGGAACATGTGGAAGAAGATCCAGAAGTTTGGCGAACTTTTGGAAAAAAGCTCCATAAAGGGACTGACCCGCCACGGCAACTCTAGCTGGCTTGCCTCAAACGAGACCCGGCCTGACTTGCAGGTTCGTCACGGTGAAGAAAATCTCTGAAAAAGTGTCTAAATCCGAAAGTAGGAAGTTGACCAGGACCTCCGAAGCCATGTATCCGGAGAGGGCCCCAAGGACGTCGGATCAAGATTCAGTTTTGCCCAGATCGAAGGATTTTCACTTTGAATAAGTCCGAAGGTAAAAATCTCCACCGAGGGCTCCCGTGACGCGTATCCAAAGAAGAGTTCCAGGAGGTCAGATTGGACTGATGACTTGGTCCCGCTGAAGAAAATCTCCAGAAAAACGACAAAGTCCTAAGGTAAAATTTTGACCGAGGCCTCCCGCAGGCTGTAGCTGAGCCGGGCTCGATCGCGGGCGGCCTTAAACTTTGACTTTGCCCCTGTTGAGGTGCGACCAGATGACCAGATTGGCATTTTTTGTTTCTACGTGCTAGAAAGCATTCATTCTTTAAAAAATGTATATCTTCGGTTCCCCTTATCTGATTTTATTCGTTTTGGTGTCCTTTCAAAGATAAAGATTGTGTTTTGTGTTTTACTTATCCACTGTTTTGTGATTTTTAAATGCTTTACACATACTTCTCCTAAGTTAAGTCTTGTCGCTTGTTGGCAAGCTACCAGGGTTTAATCTAGGTTTAAGTTACTGAGACCTAACTGGACCTAAGTGGAGGTTAGTGGCCTATTGCAAAGTGTAGGTACTTACCTGCTCTTCCTTACCAATAACCCATTTTCCAAGAATTCTGTTGTTCAACTAACTATTTCAAGTCAACATTTTCTTCTCTTCCTTGTTGCATTGCTGTCTCCACCTCATTCATCACTATAGTGGCTTTATTTTCTATTATTGGTTCTCCAAGTGGATCTTGACTGAGAGGTCCGGAACCCTAGCTGCGTTGTGAACTTCCCCTTTTTCAATTTCTTCATGTAGCATTGTCAGGTAGTTAGGAAATATTGGACAGTCAATGCTGTCTTTTCAGTAGTAAAAGAGTCACTTTGTTTCAGGATGCCAAAGTTTGAGTAGCTGGAGTAGAAGTGCTAAGTTGAAGAATTGTTTTCTTCTCAGCAGTTTGACTACTATAGGCCACTTTTTGTGAGGCTCCTGTGGCGCTGTTCAGTGCACCATATTTGCATGCGGCGCTAGGCTGCCTTGTAGTTCGCTGCGTCAGAGGAGCATGCAATGAGTGTTGCTGTTGGTGTTCTACCACAACACCTATTGCTTTTGACACTGTCCCAGATTTACAAGAAGGGGTAAATCTGTGGCAATGCCAAAAACTAATGCCATCCGAGAGGTGGCGTTAGCATGACACAACGAGGAGGAATACTTTCATTCCTCCTCATTTTTGCTTTTTCCTGTGTGCTGCATTCTGCTGCAAACATAGAAAGAGCAAAAGGTCATGAATGAATGTCTATGTGCAGGAAGGTGTCCCTTCCGGCACATAAACAATCATTAAAAAATGATGATTTGCTACTTCTATGTTTGCTGCCTTCTGCAGGACACATAGAAGTGCCAAATCGCCATTGGCACTGGAAACAATCAATCCACTCAATGCAGACACATTTGCACTATGGTGGAAGGGCGCTTGCCTTGGCACTGGCAGCTAAATTTAGTGGCGGCACAGTGGGAAACATAGGGGTGTGCTGTACTTAAGTAAATATGGTGCATCCATACATTTCTAAAATGATGCAGTGCAGTGCTGCAAATCTTGGCACAGCACCACGCCGCGCCACTTTTTTTAGTAAATCTGGCCCTAATTTTCCTGTAGTTTATTAACTAACATTTTGCATGTTGAAACAAAAAACTGTTACAACCAACTAAATCATATTTCTCTTTATCAAACATTTTCCGTCACATTATTTCTGAACCTATAGTGTTCTAGAACTTCGTAAGGACACGTTTTCGAGGTGTAAACGTTTCTTGGATAGTAGGAGTCCAACATATTTGTTTTTACAATATCTGCAGTCTCTGATCAAATTCTGCAAGGTATTACATTTCTGGGAAAGACTTCAAGACTCTGTTTTATGTGTTTGCAAGGCTTAGACTAACCCAAACAATTGCCCTAGACTTTGAGTACAAGCTAGCTGAATTCAACTTGTCACAGCACTCAAAAGAACTTATCACCCTATGGGAAAGCACTTTCAAGCTGAAGCTGTACAATTTCTTGGATAGAGTTTTTTTTCTGTAGAAAACTCCTCCCATGGTTCCTTCATCTCTGCTTTCTCCAATTGTATGATGTATGAAGTGACATAGCAAGCAACAGCAATGAAGTTGTCTGCAGCAAACTGAATGTCCATATTTCCACTCCAATAATTTCAGAATGACAGGATTATAATCATTCATATATTTGGAGTCCTCTGATCTTTTCAGATTATATGTAATCTTGGTGATTTTGTGTCAATGTATGCCTGACTGCAGATAGAAAGCTGTTTACACTTAATTGGGAATTGATAGGTCTTGGAAATCCAAAACAACACCTTATATAATATTCTCCTTTACAACTGTATCTTCAGTGACAATACTTGCCACATCAATGTGTTTGGAAACCTGCTGTCTTAGGCCTTTGTCATCATTCTCATTTGGGACGCTGCATGCAACGTACTGTTCTATGAAAGACAGTACAGACTCATCATTGTCAGTTCCAAATTTTACTGCATACTATATCTATAGGACTATGTGTATGTGAGGAACATCTCTTGCAATGTACCCCTTTCACCCAGGAAAATCTATAACTTCTCCAAGAGGAAGATCTGTTTTATTGCATATAAAACTCAGAATCACTTGAAACTACATATATTAGCAGCACCCAAAGAGCAAAGTTCTCCTGCTGTCTTCAAATTAATCTCTAACTTTACTTATAGAATATCTTTATATGTATGTATGTAGTACGTCTGTAGTGCAAACCTCGCTAGAAGATAGCGAATTACTTTACAGGGTGAAAGACAACTGTTTTATCTTTAGTTTTAAGAGAGGTAGTTGGTTTGTGGACAGTTAATGCATTGTGATGTAGTTTGCTTCTATAAGAAATTCAAGTAAATCATCCCATGCATGCTAAGTGTCACAAACATAGTAGGTGGACCTGTGTATTGAAGCATACATTTAAGTTCTCCATGATGATGATACCATATTTATTAGTTCAACAATGACATTCCATCAAATTACTCAAGTTGTACTTCAGTTTTTCATCCTTACTTTGTATTTTATCAACACACTTCTTTGTAGAACTATTTTGTGCATTGGCTTCTGTCTTTAGAATATGGTTTAGAGCATAAGACAGTCCTGACAAGTCACTTTCAAATAACAGATGGAATACAAATCAATCAATCAGGATTTATAAAGCATGGCTAATCACCTGATAGGGTATGCAGGGGCCTGGTGATCCTGGATGCTTATTGAAACAGCCAGTTTTGAGGGCCATTTGGAATTCTGGAAGTGAAGTGATGGTCCAGAGGGGTGTGGGGAGGTTCTTCCAGGATGTTGTTGTGATGTGAGTTATAATGCTGCCTCCTTCCTGAAACCACCACCATCTTTTGATAATGCCAAAAAGCTAAATATTGGCCGTTGATGGAATACTTGGATGGAGACATTTGAAGATTTCATTAATGCACTTGTATAGACTGAACACTGGAAAATGATCAGTGTCTCAAAAATCTTGCTATTGTGAAAGAAGTCATGAAGAAAATACCGAGAACTGTACCATCAAATTAAAAATGTGTTAAATCTGTTCAACTCAGTACCAAACCTTGATTATTAACAATATTTTTCAGTCAAGAACATCAGAGACCTGGTGCACACAATCAATGAATTTGTGGAAACACTTGATGCACTTATCAAACATTGTAAGTTCAATTAATTTAAGGATGATGAAGTCTTGCTTCTCAGAGTTACAGATGTATGCATGTCTGATTCATTCAGATGAGAAATTCTGAGAGAAACTCTTAGGGGCATATTTCTGAAAAATGGCACTGCACCTAGTGCAGCGCAACTTTTCTTGTGCCCCTTAGAGTCCCCCTAATGCCACCATGGTAGGGCCGTATTTATAATACAGTTCACAATGGCGGTAGTTAGGGTGACTAGTGTGATCATTTGTGAAACTAGTCCAGCACTTTGCAGGACTAGTGTCACAAATGATGACGCTAATCTTGAAAAGCACTCAGAGGCCCATTGTAATCAATGGGAGCCTCATTTTAACACCTGCACTTAACAGGTGTTAAGAAATGCTGATTAAAAATGGCACAAAGGAATCTCATAGATTCCTCCGCACCATTTTTATGGACCCCTCAGTGCTGGAATGCCCCCCCTTTGCATACTTTATTCATGGCGCTGGCATAATGTGGCGCAGGGGGTTACAAAGTGGTACAATGCAAGTAAGCATTGAGCCACTTTGTAAATATGGTGTGTGGAAAATGCCACCTTAATGCCAAATTAGCATTTAAATAAATGCCACAAATATGACACAAGGTGGCGCTAGGGGCTCATAAATATGCCCCTTAGTCTGGAGTGAGTGTTGATGGCTGCCAGAGCTGAGAAAGGTGTTGAGAGAGAAGCGGCTGACATGGTGGCCATAGGTATCAAGAGCCAATCAGTCATGAGTGTGAGAAGTAATTCAGAATAAAAGACAAAAGGACACAAAGTGATGTCTACATGTAAAAAGAAGCTGTGTTTTAGAATTAGATTTTCATTTCCACACGAAGGACATTCACATTGGACAGATTAGTAAAGGTGTTCTGCAGGAAAATCATTTTGTAACAGTGTGTAAAGCGCAGGGAAAAAGTAAGTGTGTCATGGTGCAAAGATAACTGGTAGATGATTCCCCCACCCCCCTATCTACCCAAGAGCCCCCATTCCCTCACAACATTGCTACCGCCACCCCCAGACCACCCAGTAACCCCCGCCACCACATACACATACATACCCCGATCCTCGATTCCCATACTAACCTCCCACACCCTGCATACATGCACACACCCACACGTACCCACAGACTTGCACACCCTGACACTCACAAATTTACACTCACAACACCCTTATACTCACATGCACACACTCACAACACCCCACCCAAATCCATACACGCATACATGCACAAAATCCCCACTCACAACGCACTCACCCCATTTACACACATGCACACTCCTTCGTCCCCTCCTTTCCTCAACATACATACACACAGAGCCCCCACCATACCCAGCATTCACATTCACCCACACATGCATCACCATCTTTACACACAGACACATGCATGCACAAACACTCCCCTTCCCTCCACTCATGACATACATACACACACTCACACACATCCATTCACACACCCCGTCCCCATCTACTTCCCCATGCAAAGGACACTTACCTCATCTGATGAGGTGCTATTCCCCGAGGGGCAGGGACCCGGCGCTCCCACCACCGGCATGCCCCGCCGTCAGGACACCGCAAGGATATATTACAGGTCGTAATAGGGATGACGGAGTCCTTTTGGCGGGACAGGGACAGCTTTGGAACCACCTCTGTACTGCCGACTGCCAGCAAGACTGGCACCCCTGCCTCTTGCCTGGGGCGAACTGAGAGTCTCCTGATTCTCAGTTCGAGGCCCTCCTCCACCCGCAGGCTCGTCCCTGTGCATCATCCCTGGTGGTCTAGTGGCCATCACATGTAAGCATTTGCCTTTTCTTTTTTTCGCTCTGTCGCTCTTTCACTCCTGCATTTTCTGCCTTTTCTTCTATCATTTGCCTATTCTTTTCTTCTCTCTGTCGCTCTTTCACTCTTGCATTTTCTGCCTTTTTCTTCTATCAACCTCTCGTTTTTCCCTAATGCTTCTTCCTTTCTCCCCTCATCCTCTGCTCCCCGCAAAGCACCTTCCCCGCCCTCCTGCTGCCCAGCTGACTGCTGCCCCTCCCCCCTCCTCTCCCCTTCTTAATGGTAGCTGTCTGTGCCTGGACTACCCCAAGTGCCAGGAACCCTGGATCTCTGTGAAACCACCCCTGGATTGCCTCCATTACGATTTCAAGACTCTCCTTCGCCTCAACACCTGACGTCTCAACAACTGCTGCACCATCTCCCCCAAAGACACCCACGGACCTTTTACCCGCAGGAATTGCAACTTCAGCACCAACCTCAACAAACCGAAGGTACTCCCTCCACAGAAAGATACCAACAACCTCCACAACTCTATCAACTGTCTGCTCCTGAACATCCGTTCCCTCCACAAACACGCCACCGAACTCTGGGACCTGATCAACACCACCTAATCCGGACATCGCCTTCCTCACTGAGACCTGGACCAACCACACCTTCGGTCCAGACATTGCCATCGCCATTGCTGACAGTTACAGCATCCTAAGGAGGGACCGGCCCTCCTGCCCCAGTGGAGGAGTTGCCATCATACACAAGTCCTCACTTCAGGTTAAAGCCGTTCAAGAAGATCACTGCACCAACATGGAACACCTTCACTCCCTGGTCCACTCCAATCACAACTCCTCCATCTGCAGCACCCTCGTGTACAGGCCACTCGGCCCCCGCCCAGCTTTTATAGACAACGTTGTAGACATCACTACCCCCCAGGCTCTGGAATCAGTCGACTACCTCCTCCTTGGCAACCTGAACTTCCACTTTGAGGACAGTACCGACCCAAACACCACCGCTCTACTCGACAACCTCATCACCCCCGGCCTCAGACAGCTAGTCTACGCACCCACACACATCGCAGGACACACACTGGACTCCATCTTCACCTCAAGCAACTGGATTACCATCAAGACCATCTCCACTCCAGACTGGACCAACCACCGCCACATACACTTCACAATCACCGCACCCAGAAGCCGCACCCGCACCTCCAAAAACCCCGACAGGAAATGGAACAAAATCACCAATGAGCAAATCACCTCATTGCTTGCCAAATCTCTCCCTCCCCCCTCTGATGACGCCAACACAGCAGCATGTAACCTCAATGCATGGATCACTGAATGCGCCAACTCTCTAGCCCCTTTCTGGCTGACATCGGCCAAAAGTGTACCTAAGAAGGCCAGCTGGTTCACCACCTAACTCCAAGAATCAAAGCTCATCATCTTCCGAAACGCCACGTCAGCTTGGGATGACTCATGGTGGCCCACATCCCTCAGCGCCCTGCCTGCGCTAACTGAGCACGCCTGCAACTTAGGAATTATCCGAGACTCCTCCGTATCCATGACCCACCAGGTAAACTATGTCACCTCCTCCTGCTGGCACACACTCCGCAAACTCCGAAAGATCTTCAGATGGATCCCACAGGCTGCCACAGGACAGTCACCCACGTCTTAGTCACGAGGAAGCTCAACCATGGCAACACCTTCTATGCCACCACCTCAACTAGGAACATCAAAAAACTTCAACTCATCCAGAAGCAACCGCCAGACTCATTCTGGACCTCCCTCACCGACAACACATCTCCCAACACCTGAGGACCCTCCACTGGCTACCGGTCAGGAAGCAAATCACCTTCAAGCTTCTCACCCAGATGTACAAGGGCATACACAATGCAGAACGAGCCTACCTGATCCACTGCGTCTCCCTGCACACCCCCACAGGATTTCTCCTCTCTGCCCAGATGGCACTGGCCACCATCTCTCACATCTGCAAAACAACCGCCAGAGGATGATCTTTTACCTACATTGCAGTGAAGAACTGAAGCAACCTCCCTCTGGACCTCAGACAAAGCCCGTCACTCACCATCTTCAGGAAGGACCTCAAGACGTGGCTCTTCAGATGAGGCCCCTCCCAACCCCCCCAGCACCTTGAGACCCTCACAGATGAGTAGCCACACTTTAAAAATACTGATTGATTGGTTTGATTTATTGACTGCTGGTGAATTTCTGCCTAAACAATAGTGGAAAGCTGCCAGCAGTTAAGTAGCACTGGCGGTCCAGTGGCGGCTTTGGCGATCTTGGAAATTAACGCCAAAGTCATAATGAGGGCTTTAGTTTTGGTGTGTCTTCAGCTGCAGAACTTTGCCAAGACATCATTCGACATATCATACAGCCTGTTGTGAATGCATTCAACTACAGCAGTGGCGTATTATTTTTCTGAACTACACAGAAGGAGCATGATAGAGCTATCACACAAGTGTGTCAATTACTCAGGGATACCGATATGACTTTCAATGTAAACATGTGTGAGTTCAAAAAGACAACACTGAGATTCTTTGGCCAAACCTTTTCTAATGGGGGCATGATGCCTGGTTCTGCAAAAGCACAAGCACAAGATGTTGCAATAACACTCTCTTTTCTTGGCATGGCCAGTTACTATTCAATATACATACACGACTTTCCCACTGTTATTGCTCCACTACAAGAGTTAACAAAGACAATTTTTATTTTCATTGGTCACACGAATGTGAATAAGATTCAAGGGAATCAAACATGTCATTGAAATTCTACTGAAAAATTATACTTCAGTCAGAAAGCTTCATACAGAGGTTGTGGGTGAGGTCAGTGCTGGCGGTCTTCCAACCGCCGTATTATGTCTGCCACCGGATATTTTCACAGTCTGTATATGTGCATTCGGTGAGGTACGATTGGGGGTGGGAATGTGGTTGTGTTAAGATGAGGAAGGGGTTGGGGTTGGGGTTGTTTGTATGTGTATATGGTGTGTGTATGGGCATGCTGTGAGGTACGATTGGCGTGGGGGTGTGGTTGTGTTGAGATGAGTGACGGGGTAGGGATTGTGTACGTATGTGGTTGAAGGGAGGGGTGGGGGATGTTGAGTATATGCATGCGTATGTGAGCGTGATGTGTATGGGTATGCATGCCTGTCTATGGGGGTGAATGTTGTGAATGCATGTGTGAGTAGGGGGTGTCTTTATGTGATTTTGTGTGTGTGGGGGCATGCATGTGTATGGGGTTGTTTGGGGGGTTATCCTGGCAACAGAAATGCAAGTTTCTGTCATCTGGAAACCTTTCCGCTAGTATTTTGTGGCAGTCATACCGCCAGGAAAATGCTGGAGGTGTACCTGTTTGGAATAACTTGGTGGTTATTCAACTCCCACCGGGCTGCAGGTGGAAACCTCCAGCGTGGCGGGCCACTTTAAAGCGGTGGGACGGGCAGGCACACAGAGGTTTGGCGGTGGCCAAACCGCTGCGGTTGTAATATGGTGGTCTGCCCCACTGGTCTCACAGTGGTTAGACCGCCACAGTGGCCCTGACGGTCCATGGACTGCCAGTGTCACAATGAGGGCCATAGTGTACATGTTTCTACATATATATATATATATATATATAGATATATATATATATATATATATAGATATATATATATATATATATATGCTTATTGATTTTATTAAAAATATATTTTTTTCTTTTAGCAGAGGGGGAGATGTAATAACTTGCATTTTTAAAGGAACCTTTCTGGCTCCAAACAAATTCCATATCAGTGTGAATATAATCGTTAGGATAAAATATAATGAAAGCTTGGTTTAAAATGTTGGAGTTCACCATACACACGGAACAAGAAAGAGGTGTGATTTACAGCTCGGCGTATTGGGTAGTCAAAGTGTTCCCAGGCTTGGCAGGACGCCACAATAATAAAATATTTTGAGGACTTGGTGAACTCCAGTAGAAGGTTCCGTACTGCAAGATGACAACTTACATATAACCCCCTGTATAATATAAAAGGGTTTTGCAAATATATTCCGTTTACGTTTTTGAGTACTTGTAGTGACTGGCTGTCGGTTCGTTTTGTTTTCAACTGTTTTACAGATATCATTTTTTTAAGAGATCCGCTGTTTTCTTTTGAGTGAATGTATTTGCATTTCAAAAATTCGTTTCATTTTTAATGTGGTTTTATGTTCTGCATTTTTATCTGGAAGTACTGTAGGTAAAGTTGTGCCTCTGTCATACACCATCTGCTTCTGGAGTTCAGAGAAAGCTCATGGAATTGATAAGGAGCCCTATGCCATATGTTCTCCTCTTTCAGAGAACTGTGAAGTGTCATAACCTGATTCATAGAAGTCTAAAATAAGAATCACTTGAAATTGGAAAACAACGACAGAGGGACTTGTAGATATGTCGTTCTTACAGTATTATTAGACTCATGGATATAATGAAATGTGAATAGCCTTACCTTGAAACCGAGAGCCTGATGTTGTCTAAGGTAATTACACATAGAAAATGACAAATCTTGTGCCTGTACTCACGAGTGCAAGAGGTTCAAAGGAAATTGCTCTGCACGGACCTCATTTATTACACAGATTACACCTTCCAAAAGTGTAAAGTGCAATAGAACACAGAGAATAGATAGAGGAAGAGACGGAAGAGATAGAAGGGGTTCCATATAGACACAAATATGCTCTTTTATCACATGTAATAACATCGACTGAATAAATACAAGTAGGTGACATTTTTCCAACAGGGTACATGCATCCCCATGCATTTTTTGTTCTCTGATAACTGCTCATCATAAATATCAGTTGATAGTTCAATGGTACGCACAGAAATCCTATTTAACGTAGGGTGTATAACTACACTAACACTGTTATTCAAGTAAACAGGGATCCACAGCTCTGAAAAAATGGCGTGTAACATTACGTCAAAATAATCGCTCCTACACTTCTGGTCTAAGACACTATTAGAATCATTTACTCAGGTAAACAGGTTGTGAGTCATTATTGTCCTGAAATGGTCGTTGTCTAAATCAATTAAACCTCAAATGTAAAGGAAGAGAGACAAAAGATAATAAAAAGTTGTCATATTTATAGTCAGATGTTCTTCATATTTTTCACTCCGGCGTGTGATAAATATACTCACTTAGCAATTGTGAAATTGAGAACAATTGTACTGACAACGTAAAACCACACCCTTAAAGAAAGAGCAACAGCCACCCAAGTCAAACGGGAGGAAGAGGCTCGGATATGCAGAATGACGAAATGCGTTCCTCTACTGGATACATATTACATTGCACTGCCAGGCCAATATCCTGACACACCAGGACACTAAAATGTGCACTGTCTGCAGTGCAGACAGTGTGCATTCCAACAGTGCTGGACAAGGGGGCCCCTGCACTGCCCATGCTATGCCTGTGGCCCCTGCACTGGCTTTACGCCCTTTTACTTGTCAGGCTCCCCGCCATGAAAAGGCTGGTGGAAAGAAGGGTTGTAATCAGCCAGACGGTGCTGAGTTCATTGGCGCCATGGCTGGTTACAAGCCCGATGGCCATCAACCCTTCAGGATCTTTGATCCTGGAGGGAACGACAGTCTTTAGGCGGGTCCACCTGCCAAACATGTAATGGGGCAGTCAGACCATCACAAGCTGCAACGGTTCAACCGCATCTTTGGGGCTGGCAGTCCTAGAACCATCAACTTCATAACTAGGCCCTCTTTCTCTTTATACGAATACTCCCCAGAGAGACTGCATCGCAGTGAATAGAAACCTCCTAGGCACCTGTCTTTCTCCTTGCCACTTTCCAACTTATTTTAGAATTGAACTTTTAGAAACTGCCCTATCCAAAAACTATTTTTCGTTTGGATATGATTATTGTGAAAAATGTTCTGGAACTTCAAATTTGCTCCAAATCTGACAAATATTTATGTTGACCATTTAGAGCAACTGTTTATAAGCATTGACAATAACCTTTTTCTTAGCAACGTTTGTTGCTGGAAAAGGTATTTTGACAACATCTTCCTCATCTTGACAGGTACACAGGACACACTTAAGCAATTCATTCAGTACCTTAACAATTGCCAACCTCATCTTAAATTCATGTGTAATTTCTAACAACATAGGATACCTTTTCTTGATCTCCTAATCATCTAATTGTCACTCTCTTTGAAGACCTACAGAATGTAGCACACAGTTACAATACAATAGCTTCCATCTTCAGGTACTCAAAGATGTCCTGACTTTTGGCCAATTCCTTTATCTTAGAAGGAATTACAATTTGAAGTATGAGTACTTTAAGGAAGGGGAAATTAGTTGTGGTAAGTTGCAAGAGAGGGGCTACCCTAAAAGGCTCATTAAGAACTTTATAAAAAGGGCATGGTAAAATCCTAGAGAAATAAGCTTGGAAAAAAACCTTTGGACAAAATTGTATGTGTGATTACATTCTGCCCACAATCAAACAACATTGTCAAAATCATTTTAAAAAATTGGACTGTCCTCAAGAATATGGACCCCTTCTGCAATACTAACCTTTTTTCCTACAAGAAAAGGAGAAACATTAAACATTATCTAATACATGCAGACACAAAGATTCAAAGTACTAACCATACATTGCTCTCCTTAATGGGTCTAGATCCTTTTAAAGGCCACTGCAAATCTGGAAAGTGTGTTACGTGCAAATACACACCTATCACAAAAATGGTGGTACATGGCAATATACATGTCACTTTACGATATCATACTAACTGTGCCTTTAGCAATGTTATCTATTGTGTTTGGTGTCCCTTTGGCCTTATCTATATTGGCCAGACAACCCAACAAGTTTGCACAAGGATCAGACAGCTCAGGAGCCTCATCAGATGCAATATGAAGATGGTACCCTTGGTCCAACATTTTCAAGAACACATCATACAACAGAGGATCTGAGATGGGAGTCATCGAAAAAGGCAAACCATCAACAGGGAGGAGACATGTAACAGAACTTACAGCCTGGAATACAAATGGATTGATAAATGTGACTTGATAAGGAAGGGTTTGAATATTATGGACGAATGACCTAAATATATTGCACCCCTGAACTGATGCGCTATACCGGCATTTTTCACTTTGGTCTCATTTGGAACTCTATTTATGATTGAGAGAATGATTTTAGGGTGCATCATCAAAATATGCATTACATAATTATTTCATCATGCATAACCGTGAATGTGATTCATTCGTTTAATCCCACATTGACATTGTTTACCATCATAAATAATTGAGATAGCATTGACCTCCCCATATGTTAACCTTGGTGCACCAGTGTAAACTTCCAATCAGCACACTCCTTTCACCAATTTCTGTAGTTCTTGGTGACAGGTTTCAACTGCACACATGGGCTTTTGGACATCTACGCCTAGGAGGTTTTCCTTTTCAATGCATACACTCACATCAATATACCTAATACCTTGAGGAAAGACACTAACATTGTTGCCTTCCTCTGCAACCAATGAACTCACATGTATACAAGTGACTTGCTGCATTTATTGTCTGTTCCTTTACTGTTTGATTCTATAATGCTTCATAGATTTTTTTTCTTTTCATTTTTTTAATGTCACATGAAGTGCCATATGGAGATCCTCTGCCTTGACATATGTGTTTTGTGAGCTACAAGCCATATGTAGCCGTCTTATAGACTTTTAAAATGCCCTTTCCTTAAGATAATGTGGTAGCTTAATGGCTAAGTGTAGGCACATCCAACACCTGTATGACCATGGCTTGATTCCTGATTCCACAACACACATAAAAAATAATTGTATTTTACACACAATTTCAAAATCACTTTAATATTTTTATTATCACATAAATATCATTCCCTTGTCATTTTTCCAGTTTTACATCCTTAGCTGATAGTCAACGCCAAGAAGCCTGGTCTTTCCCTGATGGTAATTTACATCATGCACAGAGTCGAGTTCAGACCGCTCCTGCACATGCTCAGCTGTTTTTAATTAGCCTGTCCTCCATGCCCCTGGGAGAAAGCTGCTACACATGTGCCATATTTATTATCTGCTTTAGAAAGATGAACCAGATTCCTCTTCTTCCTTCTTCAATATCTTTCTTCAAATATCTAACACCTCTAAAAATCCTGCACTGTCCCATAAGCTTACGGAGCCTATCAACATGTTGCTTGTTCCTACATGGTGGTTTTTTATACAATTTGCACTGCTTGAGCAAAAAATATGGAGAGACCTGTTTGGTTTTCTTTTTCTTTTTCTTTCTTTTCTTTTCTTGTATTTTCTTTGCCCACCATTAAATAAATAGATTATGGAAAATACTTAGGATGAACAACCATCTCTATTTCTAGACATTTTCAAATCCAATGGTATATCTTCCTAGGATTTGTTATAAACAAGTTATGAAACATTTCTTATCTTTAACTTGTATTCATGAATGTTCATGTTTTTGGCAAAGAGGTGAAAAAGGTGCCATGGAGTTCTTCCTGATGGTCTTAAAATAAAGGGTTGATGGTGTAAGAAACAGTAAAACAAATGTTGAAACAGAACTGTTAGAATTGGTGGAAGATGATACACTGTCGTCACTCGGGACTCTACTGCATTCGGCAACTAAAGAGCGAGTCCATCTGATGTTGAGCACATGGCGCACTGATCCCAGCTGAAGAACAGGCAGCTCAGACGTTCCCAATCACTGAGATCGTGGTCCACACAAAGCGGGGCTCTGGACCTCACAGAACAGTCCTCAGAAGGAGTGCAAGGAAAGTGCAGCAAAGTCTTAGATGGAGCAGAGATTTTGAGAACCGAGGGCAAGCCAACATGTCCTTGGGAAATCTTAGTTGCAAGGATGTAGAGAGTGAGTCCAGTCCCCGTCATTCCAGGCCAGAAGCAGCAGACAGCAGGTCAACACAGCAAAGCTGGTAACAAAGTGGCAGTCCTTCCTACAGCACATTGCAAGGCAAGCAGTAGGCCAACACAGCAATGCAGTTCTTGCAGAGTGACAGTCCGTCCTGGCAGAATGTTCTTGGTTCCAGTAGATTTATGATTTGGCAGGGTTTGGGGTCCAGTACTTATACCCAAATGTGCCTTTAAAGATTATAAGGCCTCTGACCTTCCTTCCTTGGCTCAAGACACTCTACAGGGGGTATGCAGCCCTTTCTGTAATCATCAGCTCCTCTGTTCCCATATAGCCCAGAAAGATATTTAGATATACCCTAGGGGACCATGTTTCCACAAAAAATGTATTTTTTGACTTGCCTATATCTTTGGCACCGTTTGACGAATCTTCACAAACTTTTCACCAATAAAGTGCCCTGGCGATTTTTGTTGAGTACAGAAAGTTTTGGGGGGATTCGTCAAGCGGGGTCAAAAAAGTTGTGTGTTCCCAAGTTAATTCCTGTGTGACCTTTGAACAGGACTACAGCCTGAACCACTGAACAGAATTACACCAAATTTGGCAGAAAGTTAGCTTTTAGTAGGGAGATTACGCTTTTGCTTATTTGGTGTAAATGTGTCCAGTAGCTTTCAAGTTTTCAAGAAATTAAAGGGAGAAAACATTTGTATATCTCTGGCCGCAACAACTTTGACATGACTTTGCAAACAATGATGAGTTTGTGCAGGAAAATGCACAGCTTCAACCAGGAAGTGTTGGCAGCCATCTTGTGACTCAAATTCAGCCGTGTCCCACACAAGGGACCAGGGTAGAGTCACCCTGACACAATAGCTCCCGTGCAGGGGTCCCAGAGGGACAACAAAGCGAATTCACAGATATTTTTTTTTTAAATGCAGGCTCCCATGCTTGTTTTTTACAAGCCCCTGGGTCAGCCAAGCCCTGGGGTCATTCATATTTTGGATGTGGGGGAGCCTCCTGCCCCCCCGTAGCCCCGGCACTGCCACCTCCTGAGGTGATTTACAAAATGGATGCATGGGAGGATGAAACAGATACATGTATGAGATTGAAACAGAGAGAGTAGAAAGACACCACACTTGATATAGCTAGTATGAAAGCAGTTACAAATGAAAGAAGGTTATTCTGTATACGGATCAGAAAAGAAAGAGAAGTTTGAAGACTCACCAGGGATTCATTACTACTTATAATGAAGCTCACCAACAGGTGAGGTCTGTATTGACCAAACACTTAAAAATGATCCAGTTATAGGAACAGATCTGACGAAATACCCACGTATTACACTCTGGGAAGAAAAATCAATGAGAGATGTTCTTATGTAGAGTGATATTAGGAAAGAAAAAAGTATGTGGTTGACGAAGGTTGATGACTTCACAAAATGTATCGAGTGTAACACGTGTAGAAATGGGGAGAATTTAAAAGAAGTGAGGCCAGGCAAACAAATAATGCATAAAATAAGAGGGCATTATACTTGTAAAAGTGACTTTGTTGTATATGTATATATATTTTTATATATATATATATATGGAATACCATTACAGATTAATAGAATAATATTGTAGCATCTCAGGGCTACTAAAAACAAGGACCAAACATATCCTGTTGCAAGACACTTTCAAGAAATACATGGATGTGAAAAGTGAGTTGAAGTATAGGGTAATTGATGGAATAGCAAAAAAAGCCAGGGGAAGAGATAGAGTGAAAAGATTACAAGCATTAGAGTCTAAGTATATACTGGCATTTGATGGCATAGAGCCCAATGGTCTTAATTGCAGTGAAAAATTACATGTTCATCTGTAAATCTTTGATGCAGTTCCTATGAGTAATGTTCAGTTAAAATGCTTTTAGAATGAAACCAAATGATTAGTTGCTAGCTGTTTTTAATTGTGGTTTTTGTACAGGACTGATAGAAATTAGATGCTACACACTGGTGGAAAATAAGCATTTTAAATCTTATAGCCCACTGGGGTTAAATGAACAATCATCCTTAGAAAAATGTTGTTGAGGAGTCAATATGCTTAATATGATAAGTTACAGCCTATGCTATGGTACTCTAAATTGAGTTTATTGTAACACTTTGAAATATGAGGGATGCAATGAATATTGCTCTGCATTTAATGAGAGCATGTGAGTGATAGCGGGAGAACAACGCCCCCTATGGGCCCTATTTATGAGCCCCTAGTGCCACCTTGCACAACATTTGTGGCATTTATTTCAAGGCAAATATAGCGTGAAGGTGGCTTTTCTCATGTGTCATATTTGCAAAGTGGAGAAATGCTTGCATTGCGACACTTTGTAACCCTGTGCACTACATTATACCTGCTCCTAATGAATGCATAATGTATGCAGGGGGGTTCTGGCACAGGGGTGTAAAAGTGGAGCAAAGGAATCTAGGTGCAGCGCCACTTTTGAATAAATATGCCCCTATGAGTGATGAACATCAGCAGCAATTACAAATTTGAGCCCACTGGAGCCATACAAGCAAGCAACCTCTATATGATTGTTTCAGAGGTGACAACATGTAAAATATGGACGGTGTACATAGGCTATGGCATTTTAAGTTAATTTGTAATATTGTGGTAACAGATTAAATTGTGACTGATGCTGTTAATATCGATCAAGTGAGAGTGCATGAACAGTGCACGCCAAGAGAGGTCAAAATCAGTAGCCAATTATCATTGTTATGAGCCGGTGATAAAGGTATATGATAAGTATACAGTGTACAATATTTTCATTAATGTTAGTCATGTGATATTACCAATATAAGTTTGAGCAGATAAGTAGTTTATCAAAAATGTATTTTAGTTTGATAATTGTTATGCACTTGTATGATGTATGCACTGAATGACTGTATAAAAGAGAAAACAAAATGGTGACATGCAGGTTGAGAAAGGCGAATGATCTTGCTTAAACGTGTTCTGATCCCATTTTGGAATCAATAAACAACACCTATATATATATTATATATATATAATCTATAGAATCTTACCTTTCACTTTTTTATCCCCTGATATTGGTGTACAATATTTGAGATTCCCAGCCTACACAGGCAGAAGTTCATTTATTCATCTACTTAGTAATCTGCTTCCAGTGCTTGTTAATGTTCTACACTGTGCCGCAAATAAATTGGTCTGCATTTTTAAGTTTTAGAAATGAAGCTGTCGATATGAATCACCTTTCAAATAAAAATCATTGTTCTCATAGCAGCAGATTTTTTGCTGTCAATTTACATAGGAGATGGTCTGAGACCTTCCTCTGTGAAGAATCTGTCTTTAAAACTCACCACAATAGTGCATCTGATTGAGACGGCTGTGCTAATATTCCTAGAAGAAGCCCCGCAGAGACTCCTGCATTAACATAATAATACAGCAATTACCATGACAGTTTCAACTCTCATTGTCTGAAGTTTCCCCTATTAACTGGTGATGGAGTTGCCTTCACTAACCAAATGTGTTGAATCCTTCTGCATTATTGCACTTGTCCCTTTGGATGTGAAAAGAGTAGAACTTTGAAAATTAAAACTGGGTACATTGTCATCACTCAACTCTTTTTTTAAGCTATGGAGATACATATAGAGTAAAATGAGCGACACAATTTTTTACATCACCGAAGCACTGGCAAAAAAAAAGAATATTCCTATTTTCTTTCACTGTAGAAAGAAAACTAATGGACTAATATGATGTGCTAACATGTGCCTATGGTGGTTTAAGCTTCACTAGTGATTATTGTTTTCATATGCCTTTTGAGTGTGAAAGATTTTGACTCTATTACCTTTTCTATTTAGCCCTCATTACTTAATTGATTGACTCAAAATTCCTGAGATGTGTGCCACTCAGTAGGGCTCACAGTGGCATAAGAAGCCTGCACAAGTGTCCTTGTACTTTTTCTTGAAAGGAATTAACGGGTCATTTAGAGTCTCACATACAGAGAGTTCTATCGTAAATAGACACAAATCCTTGACCACCGAACTCACAGTTGTTTCACTTCATTTATAAGCTTTCCATTGGTGGCTACCCTGCTGTCAGAAAGCTGTGACCCGTGAAGCCACTCTTCAAAGGGCCACAGGGTCCAACCTAAGGCCTGTCCTACATACGATTTGCTTTACATTGCATATTTTTCCTGCCAGGATGTCATGTATATCAACATGGGCCAGGGAAGCAAAAGTGATCAATTGATCCTACCTACAGGTAAGGAACGGAGTGAGAACCATCGATTTCTGTACTACCAAAACAAGCCCTTACTTTGAGGGTTTTTTCTAAATTAAACAAAAATCCTGAACCATGACCAGGCATGGAGGCATTACAGTTTTTCTGAAAATACTCCTGAAGTGCCGATAGAAACACTTTTTACAAGCTGGTGGAGACAGGTTGTATGACACAACCATGCATGCCAGAACCATGCTTGCCTTTACAATGAATTTTGTTGTAAAAGTATGCTTAGTATAGAAATATGTGGAAACTGCATTCATGGTTGTGTTATTCAAGCCCCCCTTAACCTAAAAATCAACCCCAAACCTTCCACCCACCCTGAGGCCCAAACCTCCCCCACCCCTAAAAACCTCCCTCTTCAAAAACTCTCACCCATGTTTACATAAAAAATGACCAGACCCCCACCTGCCCTGTGCCCTAAAACATCTCCCACCACTAATAACTAAACTACCCCAATACCTCCAAACTGCACTGAGCTTTAAAACCTTCTCCCATCCCAATAATTAAACTACCCCGACCCCCCACCCACCCTAAGCCCTAAATCTAACCCCACAGCTAAAAACGACCCCAAACCTTGCCCCAGCCCCACTTACCTCACTGCATCCTCTCCTGATCCTTCCTCCTTTCCTCTCTGCCCTTCTTCCATCCTCCCTTAAACCTTCCCTACACCTAAAAAGTAAATTATGCCAACAACACCCCCACCTACCCTGAGCCCTAAAACCTTCCCCCACCCAAATAACTGAACTACCTTGATAAGACCTACAAAGTAAACTACGCTGATCCCCCCTCCCCTACCCCTAATAAATAAACTGCCCGACCCCTCCCACCAAAGCTGACCCTAAATCCACCTGTCCTCTAAAAACTACACCAAACCCTGCCCCAGCCCCACCTACCTCACCTGTTCTCTGACGATTCTTCCTTCTCTCCTCTCCACCCTTCTCCCGCCCTTCCTTAAAACTTTCCACCTCTAAAAAATAAACTATCCAACCCCCACCCACCCTAAGCCCGAAAAAATAAACTACTCCTACCCCCACCAACCCTAATCCCTAAAAAAAATAAACTACTCCGACCCGCACAAACCCTAAGCCCTAAAAAATAAACTACCCCTACCCATCCTAAGCGTGGTCAAGACAGAGAAAAAGGCAGTTGTGGTTTAGGGAAGTGGTGTTCTGCTTGCATGGTAAATGCCCAGGTGGCTTAGGCCGCGTTGTTTAAGATGTTTCCAGTGGACACCTCCAAATATAGTGGGTGGTTTTGTCATAGGTGGGGGGAGCTGACGTCTTCACCACATCACAGAATGGCAGATGTCCCCATACTCTAACTTGCCTCCTTAGTTTGAGATGTGCAATATTTTGAGGTCTCCTGAGTGCATTCTATGCTTTCACAATATGGTATCCAGGGACAGACTAGACTTGAAGTGTCAGCAATTTTTATCCTCGCTTCATTATCCCTAAAGGATAAACAGCCCAACAGTTTTTTTGTTGATTCGTTAAATATATACATACATTGTCTGCACGTCATACAACATGGTACTTGTAGATCCATGAGGCATTCCTGCAAAGAGAAATAAGAGAGTTTCAATCAGCCAGTCAGGTCATCCAGTCCAGGAAATAGGGACATTTGCCATGTCCATTGGATTTGTGTTCCAGCGCTTTCTCTCATCTTTCTGATTATTTTATTTACTCAACCTACTCTGTTCCTGTAAGAAGTTGGCTCTGTATGTACTATTTCAAAGTAAGAAATAGCATGCACAGAGTCCAAGGGTTCCCCTTAGAGGTAACATAGTGGCAAAAAGAGATAATTCTAATGCTCTATTTTGTGGTAGTGTGGCTGAGCAGTAGGCTTATCAAAGGGTAGTGTTAAGCATTTGTTGTACACACACAGGCAATAAATGAGGAACACACACTCAAAGACAATTCCAGGCCAATAGGTTTTTATATAGAAAAATATATTTTCTTAGTTTATTTTAAGAACCACAGGTTCAAGATTTACAATCAATACTTCAAATGAAAGGTACTTCACCTAGGTATCATAGGAACTTTGAATCAGCAAAATAGCTTGTACAGTTTTGGCAAAAATGGTAATAAGCTATTTTAAAAATAGACACAGTGCAAATTTCAACAGTTCCTGCGGGAGGTAAGTATTTGTTAGTTTTGCAGGTAAGTAAACCACCTACAGGGTTCAAAGTTGGGTCCAAGGTAGCCCCCTGTTGGTGGTTCAGGGCAACCCCAAAGTTACCACACCAGCAGCTCAGGGCCGGTCAGGTGCAGAGGTCAAAGTGGTGCCCAAAACGCATAGGCTTCAATGGAGAAGGGTTGCAGTCGCCGGGGAGTCCTCCCTGTAGTGTTGGTTCTCTGCAGGTCAAGCCGGGGGCGTCGGGTGCAGAGTGGAAAGTCTCACGCTTCCGGCGGGAAACATGTGGTCTTTAAAAGTTGCTTCTTTGTTGCAAAGTTGCAGTCTTTGTGGAACAGGGCCGCTGTCCTCAGGAGTTCTTGGTCCTTTTAGATGCAGGGTAGTCCTCTGAGGCTTCAGAGGTCGCTGGACCCTGGGGGACCCGTCGCTGTTGCAGTTTTTCTCGAACTGGGGAGACAGGCCAGTAGGGCTGGGGCCAAAGCAGTTGGTGTCTCTGTCTTCTCTGCAGGACTTCAGGTCAGCAGTCCTTCTTCGTCTTCAGGTTGCAGGAATCTGTTTCCTAGGTTCTGGGGTGCCCCTAATTACTGAATTTAGGGGTGTGTTTAGGTCTGGGAGGACAGTAACCAATGGTTACGGTACTTGAGTGTGGCTACACCCTCTTTGTGCCTCCTCCCTGAGGGGAGGGGGGACATCCCTATTCCTATTGGGGGAATCCTCCAAAATCAAGATGGAGGATTTCTAAAGGCAGGGGTCACCTCAGCTCAGGACACCTTAGGGGCTGTCCTGACTGGTGGGTGACTCCTCCTTGTTTTTCTCATTGTCTCCACTGGACTTGCCGCCAAAAGTGGGGGCTGTGTCCAGGGGGCGAGCATCTCCACTAGCTGGAGTGCCGTGGGGCATTGTAACACGAAGCCTGAGCCTTTAACGCTCACTTCTAGGTGTTACAGTTCCTGCAGGGTGGCGGTGTGAAGCACCTCCACCCAGAGCAGGCTTTTGTTTCTGTCCTCAGAGAGCACAAAGTCCTCACCGTATGGGGTCAAAAACTCGTCTCTCAGCAGCAGGCTGGCACAGACCAGTCAGTCCTGCACTAAACAATTGGTTAAAGTACAAGGGGCATCTCTAAGATGCCCTATGTGTGCATTTTTTAATAAATCCAACACTGGTATCAGTGTGGGTTTATTATTCTGAGAAGTTTGATACCAAACTTCCTAGTATTCAGTGTAGCCATTATGGAGCTGTGGAGTTCGTTTTTGACAAACTCCCAGACCATATACTTAATATGGCCACAACTGTACTTCCAATGTCTAAGAATCGATTTAGACACTGTAGAGGCATATTGCTCATGCAGCTATGCCCTCACCTGTGGTATATTGCACCATGCCTTAGGGCTGTAAGGCCTGCTAGAGGGGTGACTTACCTATGCCACAGGCAGTATTTTGTGTGCATGGCATCCTGAGGGGGATGCCATGTCGACTTTGCCTTTTTCTCCCCACCAACACAAACAATCTGCAATGTCAGTGTGCATGTGTTAGGTGAGGGGTCCCTTAGGGTGGCACAACATATGCTGCAGCCCTTAGGGACCTTCCCTGGTCACAGGGCCCTTGATACCACTGGTAACTTTTACAAGGGACTTATCTGTGTGCCAGGGGTGTGCCAATTGTGTAAACAATGGTACATTTTAGATGAAAGAACACTGGTGCTGGGGCCTGGTTAACAGGGTCCCAGCACACTTCTCAGTCACGTCAGCATCAGTACCAGGCAAAAAAAGTGGGGGGTAAATGCAACAGGGAGCCATTTCCTTACAGTTCCTAATTGAAAAGTTCAGCTGGGTTTGCATTTGAGCTAGTGATGGTTGCTCTGCCTGGTAAGCACATCGTCTTCTGATCAACTTTTTATGTTTGCATTTTGCCAAGTATATCCTGCCATCTGCACCTGTTGATCACTTGGTTCACTAGCCAACTAGTTATATCAGTAGGGCCCTTCATTATCATTAACTCTCCAGTGTGCAATTGAATATTGGTGTAAGCTATTGAGGATAACATTTGTATACTTATTAGAACAACTTTAAATTGACACTTAAAAGCACTGTTAATTTGAGCTCAGTGAGTGGCCATTTATGTATGTCGGATTTGTGTGCAATTGTGACTAAATTTTCTAGAAGTAAATGTCACTATAAAATGAAGTACATTTTCAAATGTTGACCAAAAGTAGGAGCTCAGGCTGGTGATCTGGTTCGACCATCTGGACCTTAACTATTACTGTGTACTGTCACATCATTGATTCTGAGTATAGAACATTTGTTGACCGCTCCATCAATTGGAGGTTACTTACCTCCAACCAATTAAGTGTGTTTGAGGAGCAATTGTGAGAGCTAATCAAATGCATGCAGCAAGACTAAACATATTGAGCACTGCAAGTGCTGATTTAAAGCATTGCAAACACCAAGATTTTGCAGTTATTGGTAACTTAAATGATAGATGAGCTAAAGAGCTGTCATGTTACTTGCTAGCCTTGGCAGTGGTACATGGTTTCTGTGCACTTGAATTTTACTTGAATGTGCGTTGTGCATTTTACTTGACTATGCTCTATGCAGTTATTACATTCTGCAAAGGAAATACATAGCAAAAGTAAACAAAATAATATAAAATAAACATAATAAAACAACAACATGACAAGACAGTACACATAGAAGCAGAAACAACTGTGTACTGCACATAATACAACATAATAATAACACAATCTCAGTACAACACACAACCACTTCACAATAATTCAACAACGGCATATAAACTGTGTACACCACATTCACAACAAAATGCAACAGAATTCCCACACAACGCAACTCAACAACACATTACAATAACACAAAGCACAAAACAAAGAATATCATGATTTCAACACACCAAAACATCAAACAAAGTTGTCATAGCTAGGCTTGTACAAGCACTAATACTGTATACTGACCTACTCAGGAGCATTGCTGATCACCCATGGCTTGACATTCTGACTGTTGTCCTGATAAAGAAACAGAAGCCACGCAGGAATGTCGAAAGATGGCTCAGAGACAAAAACTGAATTACCTGGTTTAGCAAAACAGTACCATCAGCTATCTGGATGTCTCCAATAGTTCCTCCTGGTAAAACAAGTGACAGTTAACCAATGACTTACAAGGTTAATCACTCAATAAGTTATATAGACTGTGATCCCACGTGTAAATGGCAATAGAATAACAACTGCCGTTCCTGTAATTCATGATGTACCCAAGATTGGCATTCTTTGTTGCTTTTGTCAGTAAAGTCTGTTAAAATAACTCAAAATACCAAGGAAACATGTTACTATTATGACTATGACTACTCGCTCTGATTTTAACCCTTAAGTACCAGCAAACTCATAATTTTCTGTTTTTGTTAGTATGTATATGCAGGTGTTAGTATTTCCAACTAGGTAAGAATTCTTGCGTCATTGGTACCAAAGAGCAAAGTGTTAAAAGTCACAAATTACTTTAGACATCACTGGTCATGAAACCTTTGTTACAATTAAATTGATAATTATGCTTTGTTTTAGAGAAGTATTTTGTTCATGCACTTTAATAAATATGCACAAAAAGCATGCTTTAAAGTCACAAAAAGAAGAATATACCTTGTAGCCTCCAAGATATGCTGTGGCATACAGCGAAGACTAACCCTGGCTTAATAGATAGGTTCAATACATTAACAGTAAAATGAAACCCCTACTTCAGAAGTGCCACTAACCATGTTTTATTCTCTTACAAATTTGTACAGGAGTCACTGAAAAAGGTGAGCTTCTGCAGCTGGAGACTCAGACGGGAAACAAGAACCGTTCGAACTGCACCACTAACCAAGATGATGAGTTGGATGTGAAAGTGAGAAGAGGAGGCAGACACAAGATGCTCTAAAGAACAGCAGCAATTAAGGAATAGGTATGGACTAAATACAGGATGACTGCCATGTCCATATAAACAGAGGTGTTTATAAGGCAACACTGGATCTTGGGGAAAGTGCCCATAGCAGCACCTCCACTTTTTATCTCCAGGCCTCCATATCTGCAGGAAGGATAGGAGAAAAAAACAACAACAGAAGGGTTGGAGGGGCTAAATATGGAGACCTGAACCAGGGCTGACTAACAATGGGGAGGTGTGCCAAAAATAAAACAAAATAAAACACAAACACAACAAAACAATGACACAAAAACAGCACATCTTGACAACAAAACACCAACTGAAAAAAACACAACACAGCTTAACACAACTCAAAAACACAAGACAATTTCATTTACTTTTTTATGTGTGTGCTAATTCTCTTTGTTCATGTTCTGGTGTTGTATTATTTTGTTACAATGTATTGATATAACTGTTAAGTTATTAATGTGTTGTGTTGTTGATGTGTTCTATTTTTATTATGATAGTGCTGGTATGTGGTTAGGTTGGTGTGTTGTTTTGTTGTATACGTTTTGTTGCATTAGTGTTTTGTATCTACATTGCTAGTATTATAAGTGCATTGTTGTTGAACAGTTAGTGTTCTCCATTGTCATGTGTTGTGAATGTTGTGATCTGCATGTGTTGTTACATTGCTGTATAGTAATGTGCTCTATGGTTTTTATGTATTTGTGATTGTAATAGAAAGTGAATTTCGGTGCATTGGTGGGTTTGTTGAGCTGTATTTGATCTGATTTTCTGCAGCTTAAATATTCAAATATTCCTAATCGAATGTTACTGTTAGAATGGGGTCTTTGGTTGACAGTCAGGTTACCCCCTGTTGAATCAAGGACCCTCACTTTAGTCAGGATAAAAGAGAATCACCCTCAGCTAACCCCTGCTTACTCCCTTGGAAGCTTTGCACGAGCAGTAGGCTTAACTTTAGAGTGCTAGGTGTAAAGTATTTGTACCAACACACACAGTAACTTAATTAAAACATTGCAAAATAACACAACACAGGTTTTCAAAAATAGAAAATATTTATCTAAACAAAAAAAGACAAAAACAACAACAATCCACAATACAAAAGTCAAGTTATCAATTAAAAATCAAAAAGAGTCTTTATGTAGCTTTAAATACACACTAACACTATTAGCGTGAAAATGTACCTTGAGTGAGTCAAAAATAACCCAGCACGGGTAAGTGTGCATCAAAAAGGGCTTGCGGTGTGTCGATTTCACACACGAGCGAGACCTTGCGTAGTTTCTCCTTTCGTCGGGTCGGGCATGTCGTTTCTTCTCTCTGCAGGAGAGCGTTGCGTCGATCCAGTCAGCACTCTCGAGTCTGGGCAGGCCTTGTGTTGTTTTTACACGCCCAGCGGTACTTGCGTCGGAAATCCAGCCATACGATGATTAAAAAAACATGCAGCGCGGGTTACGATCTCCCAGCCTCTGTCAGTGATGCTGCATTTTGTTTCTCCAGCTCCGTGCAGCGATTCTTCAGTTGCGTTGGAGGCGAGCATCAATTTTTCAGCCACAAAGCCGGCAAAGCGTCATTTCTTCAACCGCAGATCAGAGTCGCGTCAATCTTTTACACGCATGCCGTTCTGTGCGTTGATTTCTTCCTTTTAGGCTGCCAGTCTCCTTTCAGGGTCCCAGGAACTGGATGGGCAGCACAGGGCAGAGTAAGAGTCTCTCCAGAGACTCTGAGTGCTGGCAGAGAGAAGTCTTTGCTGTCCATGAGACTTCAAACAACAGGAGGCAAGCTCTAAATCAAGCCCTTTACAAGATGGAAGGCACCCAAAGTCCAGTCTTTGCCCTCTTACTCTGGCAGAAGCAGCAAAAGCAGGAGGCCTCCACAAAGCACAGTCACAGTCAGGGCAGCTCTTCTTCCTCAGCTCTTCAGCTCTTCTCCATGTTTCCAGAAGTGTTCTAAAGTCTGTGGTTTTGGGTGCCCTTCTTATACCCAATTTCTCCTTTGAAGTAGGCCTACTTCAGAGCCAGGTATCTCTTGAATGTGAAATCCTGCCTTGCCCAGGCCAGGCCCCAGACACTCACTAGGGGGTTGGTGACTGCATTGTGTAAGAACACCTGCAGGCTTTTTATACCCACAGTTAATGCACCAACTAGCTAAAGCATAATGCTGCATACACCACTAGCCCAACAACAACAACTAACATTGAATGCATTTGGTGCTTTATATAAAAGGTACTAAAAACCTAAAGCACAAGTGTCATCAAGAGCTTACTGAGGCACCCAGAAACTGGCAGGAGCTGAAGACCCTTAGCACTGACTGTGATTCCAGCAGCCAACAGATGCACTGCCATGTCCTAGGATCCTATTAACAAAACACTGCCTATTCCCAATACCAAAATTCATATTAATAAGTGAACACAACTTGCCGTACATTCCTCTGTGATGCAACCGATGATCACAACTGGCACAGATGGTCCCGTTAGTAGCACCAGTCCAAATAAATGATGACCATCTGGTGAGCAAAACCAGGTAGCTAATGAGAACAAAACAAGAGAAGTAGTAGCTACTTGATACTCAAATGCATCAAAGGAAATGCAATGTTTCGCTCATGATAAAATCCCTGTGAATTTGCCCAAAAAATTAGATCAAAATAAAAGTCACTACCAGAAAGCCACAGTAGAGAGTTCAAGTGTGTTATTCTATAAGCAAGCTCAATACAGTTGCACAGCAGCATGGATAAACATACTAAAACATGTAACTAGCTGGCAGGAGGGTACTAGTACAGAATAAAGAAAGTCTAACGACATGCCCATTTGAAATGCACAACAAGCACCTTGCACCACATAATGGAACATTATGAGGTTCTTGCTTCCACATCACTGACTGAGGAAATTGTAAATTCACAACCCAACCTTGTTTTATTTAGGTTGAAGTTGGTGCTACTACAGAATGTATCAATATTTGCCTGGTGAAAACTACCCTGTGTTTCCCGTAATACCCTTTTCACCTGAGACACAACATTTTGTTTTATATTTCTTGGGTCACAAAATTGTTCTGGGAAACATAGGTCTATATAACCTTCTTTAATATAGGTAGTCCAAAGGATCTCCAGGGCATAATCCTAGGAGAGACAATCTTCCAACACATCTTTTGAGAGAGAAGCTCAAGTTTTTCCCCAGATTCTAATTCAAAGTAACAGAGGTTCCATCTTGATTTTATCCTCTACAGGAGACATATCCACCTCAGAGTGGCACATAAATGAGGTAGTGGATTGGGGACCACTGGGAGTCACAGTAAGAGTTTATTCTCAACCCTGTGTAATGGACTCACCCGCTTGAACCCTAAACACCTGCTCCATACAACGCTACGCAATACACTTACTTTTATAAATATTGATCATTTTGTGCACCAGCTTATGTCAGAGCTGGCGAACGAAAGTAAAAACTGACACCGCTGCTTTTTAGCATTGGGTCACCCAGTGAGTGAAAAGGCAATCCCAGTTTAAATTGTAATCCAAAGGCATGCTAAGATAATTAAAAGACTTAACCTCTGAACCACCCCATTGGAATACTCTAGTTTTAATACTTTTGGTTGACACTCATTACAAAAGATTTTCTAAGATTAGTTTTCAGGTCTACTCCCCCATGAAACTATAAAAGGCATTTGAAAGGGGTCGTAGTCCATTCGGAGTTCTTGATATCAGATCCACATCGTCAGCATGCAGTAGAACTAGGAGGGCACTAGACTTTACTTAGGGCATATCTTTCCCTGTTTTGTTTGGACAATACTTTAAGTCATGTAAATATTTGTGGTACAATAAGGGGGCCTTTACACTTCCTTGTCTGAATCCCATGGAAGTTTTAAATACATGGGAGAGTTTGCCTTCAGTTTGATACCTGAACCTAAGTAAGCAATCCCAATGTATCCTCTGTAGCAAGCACATTATGGCCTGATCATTTCCAATCCTTGCTGCAGAGCCCCAGAGCTTAGTTCTGTTAAATGTGTCAAAGGCAGCACAGAGGTCAATAAGAGCTAAATGATGGAACCTCTCTTTGCCTTCATATACATGGCAATGATCAGCCGGAGATTCAGGCATTGTTCAACTGTGCCCATCCCAGGGTAAAACCCATACTGAACTCTAGTCAAAGTCTATATTTCCTCCAACAAATCCCCAGGTTAAGGTGCTGCAATTGTGCCTAATTTTTAAAGGGTGCTGTCAAACAGGAACAAATTGGGCAGTAAGAGCATGTAGAATGTATGGCCCCTCTTTTTAAAATTGGGACAACTACCACTTTCTTCCAAGTTGGAATAAGTTCCCCTTTAATAGAAGTTTTAAAAACATTGGTTAGGGTCTGGCCCAAAATACAATATTGTCTTTAAAAAGATTAAATGGAATTCTATCAAGTCTATGGGCTGTGCCTGAAGGGTACTGGTTAAGAGATGCAATCAGATCCTTAACTACAATAGAATCACAGATGTTAGAAATACTTTTGTAGTGCTCTACAGCCCGCAGGAGGCCTCGTTCAAAAGTTTACCTTCTGACTTAGTCATTTTTATGGAGATTTTCTTCAGCAGGACTAAGGGGGTCATTTTGACCTTGGCGGTCTTTTTCCAAGACTGCTGAGGGACCGCCGCTCGGCCTATTATGACCGTTGGCAGCTCTCCGTCCTTTTACGGACGGAGAGCCACCAACAGCCATACTGGCGGGCGGCGGGGAAGTGGAGGTTGCTCCACCTCCACCGCCATGCCAACAGAACCCCGCCCAGCGAATCACTTCCTGTTATTCGACGTGGTGGTGTTCTGTTGGCGGTGTGGTGTCGGCGGAGCAGCCCCCATGGCTCCTGTCCCCTCCCGGAGGATCTTCAGACCAGGTAAGTCAATCGTCCGTGAGGGGAGGAGGGTGGGGGGATGTTGTGTGTTGTGTGTGTGCATGGGGGTGTGCGTATGTGTATGTAGAGGGGGTATGTGAGTGCGTGTATGCTTGCGGGGTGTTCTGTGTTTGGGAATGAGTGCGTGTATGTCTGTAGGTATGTCTGTATGGATGTGTGCGTGTATGTTTTAATGTGGATGTGCGTGTCTGACTGTGTGTGTGGATGTTTGCATGTATGTCGGTGTGTGTGCGTGTATGTCGGTGTGTGTGCGTGTATGTGTGTTGGTGGTGCCTGCGTGCGTGTTGTGTGTGTATGTGTGATGTTATGTTGGGGGTCGGGGTAGGGAGGGGGGTCCTGCCACCTTTGGGGGTGGCAGTGGTGGTGGGGGGTTAGGGGAGGGTGTCGGGGTGGGGTTGGGGGGTGAGGGAGACCCCTATCAGTGCCAGGGAAGGAATTCCCTGGCACTGATAGTGCTTACCGCCATGGATTTCATGGCGGTTTCAAACCCCATGAAATCCATGGCGGTCAGCCGGGTCCATATACCGCCAGCGGTATAGTGACGTCAGCCGGACTGGAGACCCTGGTCTCCAGCCCGGCGGTCGTCTCCACCCTGGCGGGCGGAACGGAGAACCAGCGGATGATCATGGCGGTAACCGCCATGGTCATAATACAAAAAAAAAGACCGCCAGCCTGTTGGCGGTCTTACAGCCGCTTCTCCGCCTTCCGCCAGGGTCATAATGACCCCCTAAGTCACCAGTCCAATCTGACCTTCTGGACCTCTTCCTTGGATACGTGTCGCGGGAGCCATCAGTGGAGATTTTTACCTTGGGACATAGTCATTTTTTCGAGCTGAAAATCGTTCGACCGGGGCAAACCTGAATCTCAATCTGACATCCCTGGAGCCCTCTTTGAATACACTGCTTGGGAGGTCCCGGTCAACTTCCTACATTCAGACTTAGTCACTTTTTCGGATGAACCTGCAAGGCAAGCCGGGTCACGGTTGAGGCAAGCCGGCTAGAGTAGGCCCCTTTATCGAGCTTTTTTCCAAAAGTTCTCCAAACTTTCGGAACTTCTTCCAGGTGTTGGTTTGAGGTTCATTTGAGGTCCACAGCTCACCCCAAGGTTCCAGAAGCTCTAAGATGCTCCTTGAGGGTGTGGACTACAACTTGCAGAATATACCTGGTGCAAACTCCTTTTTGGCCACTGGACAGTGGTCAGCTGGTCAGTTTCTTCAGGAGTTGGTGCAGTGGACTCTGGTTAGAAAGTTTTCACCTGTAGCAAACAGGAAGTCCCTTCTTGAAACAGTTGAAGCCAGGCAAAGTCCTTCTTGTGGTGAAGCCTAAGTGTGCAGCTTTGTGCAGTCCTCTAGAGTGCAATGTCCAGGTGCAGGTCAGGGGCCCAGCAGGGCAGTCCTTCTTCTCCTGTAGTTCTTCCTGGTAGGGATCTGAGGTGTGGGTACAGGTCTGCCAGTTTATCCTTACTGCTGGGTGAAAAACAGTGGGGTCCTGGTTCTCCAATCCGGTGCATGACCAGTTCCTGGGAAGTGTGGCAAAAATCAATCCCAGGGAGCAACATTCCTCAAAAATCCATCATGGCTGAAAATGATTTTTGGAGGTTACATCTGGCTGAGCTCACCCACTGGTGTGGCTAAAATTCCTAGACACACCCCTCTTTTGCCCTTTTCTAGTCTAATGAAGGGGGTACCTAATTGTCTGGGTTTGCAAGATGTGAGGGAGGTGCTGGGTTGCTTCGAATATCCTTCCCTGCCTTTTGGAGACACGTTTGGCAGCCTTCCCCTATTCCTGCTTCCCCATCTACTGAGGGAAGATCTCCTCCCCCAGGCACATCTGTTTGTGTTGAGCCAGGCTACTTCACACCTCATCAAGGCAGTTTGACCATGCTGCCAGAGGCTGGCCAATCAGAGCAAAGCAGCAAAAACACTGCAGGGCTGGAGTTGGCAACTTTTCAGGTAAAGTTTTAAACTATTTACCTGAACAAGTTATATTAAATCCCACAACTGGAAGTTGTGGGATTTAGTATAACAAATAATTTGATACCAAACTTGAAGTATATGTTACTTAAGGGGAATTTTAAATTTTAAATAAAGTCTCCCCATTCTAGCCTATTGAGGCGATTCACTACAATGAGAGGAAAACAAATTTGGCTGTTTTACCTCACCAGGGCTTATAAAACTATTTTTATATGGTCCCTGCTTATATTTACAATGCATCCAACCCTAAGGCACATAGGGTACACCTTAGGGGTGACGTATATGTAAAAATAAGGTAGTTTAAGACTTTGGAAGTACTTATAATTCCTAAGTCGAAGTTCATTGTAATTTTAATTTAAAATCACCCATCAAGGCAGACATGCATTTAAAATGACACTGGGCACGTCAGCAATGCACCTATGAGTGCACTACCTATGCTGGGGTCCCTAAACCTACATGACCTACCATATACTAGGAACCTATAGGTAGGTTAATTTTGCCAATTATAATTAGCCTAATTTGCATATTCATTTTACACAGAGCACTGGCCCTGGGACTGGAAAGCAGTACCCAGGGCACAGCCAAGAGTCAGGAACCACCAGTACCTGTCCAAAACGTTTGGGGGTGACCAGGGCAGGGCAAAAAGAAGGGCTTTCCTGCATACCTAAGCTTTAGCTCTTATCCCCTAGCCTCCATCATTGATTTATCATTTCTTCTAGCATTCAATGTGTCGTATTTGGAGTGGGGTTTGGTAGAAAGAGCTATTTTCAGCTTTTTATGGGACTATGTGCCGGCATGATTAGACCTGCCCATGGGTGACCAATTTTTCAGGGTTTTAGTTAGCTTCAGCTCCTTCTTCACAGCAGTACAGCCATTTCCAAAAGCATTGTAATTCTTCCTTGAGGACTCCTCATCTAAGGTAAGTACTGAGATAGCATCTATATTCTCAGTCATAAGCTTATACCAAAATACCTCCCTGTCCACTCTATCTCATTTTATCCAGATGCCATTATTACACGAGTGGAAAGGTACTAGATTCTCCTGCTGCCCCTTATCCCCCATCAATGGACAGTTCAAAACTAAGACAAGGGGTTTGTGATCACTTATATAAGAGACAGTTACATTATAATCTAAAATTGTTTTTGCTAAGTCCTGGGCCACCATACAAAAGTGAATCCCACTTCTATTTGATGCCCTGTTACATGTGAAGGGGAGGCTCCCAGTACCTTATATTCTTAAGTAGATACCAGGGATCTGGTAATCAGCAGCCTGTTCATGGCTTCCCCAAAAGGTGTGTGCTGGAAATTTGTAGTATCACACCTCTCCATTATCTCCACCCCAAAAAAAGGGGAGCTACCTTTTCCACAGAGCCTCGTGTGGAAATCTCAAGCCCAGACTACAGTAATGCCCAATTGTAACTGTTAAAAACGCTCATTAAATCACTCTCTATATCATTGCTCTATATCATTGACTAAAGTGAACACACATGATTTAAAAGTATTGTTAACTAAATTAACCAAAAGAACATAGAAAATAAGCAATCTGCAGTAACACCAACTGGTAATTGGGCCTAAAATAAATTGTTCTAATAGGGAGGCCTGTTCATTTTACAGAGCACAAAATAACTAATCCCCCCTTAGCTCTACCCACACAAAAAAGAAAAAGCAGCTCTCCACAGTGTATAAAGTCCATTTATGCTCAAATCCTTTAGCATCCAAGTCTCTTGCAATAAAACAATATCTGCGTTATTGATAATAACAAGCCAGTCTGGATTTAAAAGTTTAGCATGGACCCTTACAAATGTCTGAGACATAAGCCCTCATCACAACGCTGGTGTACGGTGATAAAGTGGCAGTAATACTGACAACAGGCTGGCAGTGACTACCGCCAAATTATGACCATGGCGGACAGATCTCAGATGGAAAGCCACTTTACCACACCGACCGCCAGGGCAGAAACAACAGGCACCACGGGGGTAGCCACCTACAGGCAGGCGGAAGTCAATGTTCCACCCACCATATTATGACCCTGAAACCTCCACCTTTTCCAGGCTGGTACCAACGATATCAAAAGCTTGGCGGAAACAGAGCACAGAAGGGAAGGCACTCACCTTTGGAGACACAGGGAAGAACCATGATGCCATGGAGCCCAAGCTGCAAATATGTCCTGTTGGAATTTTCCCTGCATATCCTCTCTGTTTAAATTGTATGGTTGATTGGTTTATCCATGAATGGCATATTTGATTTACAAGTAAGTACACTAGAGGTGCCCAGGGCCTGTAAACCAAATGCTACTAGTGGGCCTGCATTACTGGTTGTTCCACCCACATAAGTAGATCCGTAATCATGTCTCAGACCTGCCACTGCAGTCTGTGGGTGCAGTTTAACCTGCCAATTCGACTTGGCAAGT
Source organism: Pleurodeles waltl (assembly GCF_031143425.1). NCBI lineage: Eukaryota > Metazoa > Chordata > Amphibia > Caudata > Salamandridae > Pleurodeles > Pleurodeles waltl. Next base: position 923,335,605 of record NC_090447.1, read on the forward strand.
GTACCCACTTGCCAGGCATAAACCTTCCCTTTTCTCACATGTAAGGTACCCCTAAGGTAGGCCCCAGGTAGACCTAAAGGCAGGGTGCAGTGTATGTTTAAGATAAGATATATACTTATGTGTTTTATATGCCCTAACAGTGAAATACTTCTAATTCGGTTTTCACTGTTGTGAGGGCTATCCCTCTCATAGGTTAACCTGGATGCTACCTTTAAATATGATTAAAATGTAGATTCCCTTTGGGAGAGGATAGACATGTAGAGTATGGGGTCTCTGAGCTAACAATTTAGAAATACATCTTTTAGTAACGTTGATTTTGAGATTGTGTGTTTGAAAATGCCACTTTTAGAAAGTGAGCATTTTCTTGCTTAAACCATTTCTATGACTCTGCCTGTTTGTGGATTCCCTATCTGGGTCAGTTTGACAGTTGGGCTGTTTGCACCTCTCTCTAGACGGTGACACAAAGGGAGCTGGGGTGTAGTCTGCATTTCCTGATGAGCCATCCGTGCTAGGAGGGAGGGGAGGAGTGGTCACTCACACCTGAAAGGGCTGTGTCTGCCCTCACACAATAAAGTATCCAACCCCCAGGTGTGTGTCTGCGGCCTGGCCAGGGCAAGGCAGGATTTTACAAACAAGAGAGACTTTTCTTTGACGTAAGCCTACTTCAAAGGGCAAAAAGGGTATACGAAGGAGGAAGAAGAGCTGCCCTGCCTGTGACTGTGCTTTGTGGAGCTATCCTGCAGTTGCTGCTTCTGACTGTGCTAGAGGACAAAGACTGGACTTTGTGTTGCCTTCCCTCTTGTTAAGAACTCTCCAAAGGCTTGATTTAGAGCTTGCCTCCTGTTGTTTGAAGGTTAAGGGACATCAGAGACTTAGCTCTGCCAGCACCTGGAGTCTTTGTTGAGACTCCTACTCTGCCAAGTGCTGCCCATTCAGTGCCTGGGACCCTGAGAAGAGAAGCTGGCAGCCCAAGCGTGAGAAATCCACGCACTGACCGATGTGCGGGTAAAAGATCGACACAACTCTGATCTACGGCTGAAAAATCGATGCTCATCTGCAACCTGAGTGGAAGATTGACGCCTGCGACTGGAGAAACAATGCACAGCATCGCTGACGGAGGCTGGTGAGATCGCAACCCACGCTGTGTGGTTTTCGGATCATCGTGCGGCAGGATTTCCGACACAAACATCACTCGGCTAGTAAAAACAATGCAAGGCCTGCCCGGACCCGAGAGTGCTGACCGGATCAACGCATTCCTCTCCTGCAGAGAGATCAAACGACGCACGCCGACCTGACTGAAGGAGCAATGATGCAAGGTCTCGCTCATGAGTGAAAATGACGCATCGCAAGCCCTTTTTGACGCACACTCGCCTGTGCAGGGTTATTTTTGATGCACCCAGGTACATTTCCACACTAACAGCGTTAGCCTTGTGTTAGAATTACATGAAGACTCTTTTTGGGTTTTAAGTGATACCTTGACTTGTGTATTCTCGATTTCGTCGTTTTGGTCTTGTTTTGTTTACATAAATATTCTCTATTTTTCTAAACCTTGTGTTATTTTGTAGTGTTTTCATTAAGTTACTGTGTGTGTTGGTACAAATACTTTACACCTAGCACTCTGAAGTTAAGCCTGCTGCTCATGCTAAGCTACCAATGGGGTGAGTGGGGGTTAGCTGAGGGTGATTCTCTTTTACCCTGACTAGAGTGAGGGTTCTTGCTTGGACAGGGGTTAACCTGACTGCCAACCAAATACCCCACTTCTAACATTTCCCATGATATTTTACATCCTGTCCATCACGAACATCAATGACGGCGAAGACGACCACGGTGAGTACAGCCGCCTAGCGCACAATGGAGGGGGGAGGAAAAAGAGAGTGACACAGACAGGCACAACATACCCCCCCAAAACCATACACACTATCAGATGCACTAAGACAACATATTTACCCTGTGCCCCTCAGGAATAATGCAAGGACAGCACCAATAGACGAAAGTGAGTGTAATAAATTAAAAATACAGTAAGAAGACGAACAGTCAATCCAAACGTATATACATCTGTACAGTTCAAGGGACATTGCCCAGTCCTCAATGTGTGTGTACCACAGGGCCACATGACAATGTCCAAGGCCCCACCTGTCTCCTGAACCAACAATGAGAAAGCACTGCAGGGGCATCTTTTGGAAAATAGGCAGGCACCTCAGGGGGACGGGAACAGGGGGCACCTCAGCTGGCAGATGTAAAAAATCCACTGGTTCTGGAGGGGGCAACATGCCCTGTGGTTGGGCCTGGGGAGTGCAAGCCCACAGTCTCTCAAGTGGGTGACTTGTACACATTCTCTGGAGGGGGCATCCTGCCCTGTGCTTGGTCCTGGGGAGTACAAGGCCACAGTCTCTCAAGTGGGTGACTTTTCCACTGGTTTTGGAGGGGGCATCGTGCCCTGTGCTTCAGATCCTGGCGAAGATGAGGTGAGTGGGTGGCATACCCACAGGTTCTAAAGGGGGCATCATGCACTGTGCTTCAGATCCTGGGGAGGATGGGATGAGTGGGTGACTTGGCCACCGGTACTGGAGGGGGCATCGTGCCCTGTGCTTGAGATCCTGGGGAGAATGGGGTGAGTGGGTGACTTGCCCACTGGTTCAGGAGGGGCATCGTGCCCTGTTCTTCTGATCCTGGGGAGGATGAGGTGAGTGGGTGACTTGCCCACTGGTTTTAGAGGGGCATCGTGGGCTGTGCTACTGATCCTGGGGAGTGCAAGGTCACAGTCTCTCAGGTGGGTGTCATAACCACAAGATTTGCAGGGGGTAGGCCGCACAACAGCCCATGGAGGCAGGACTACAGACCATCTGCAGGCGAAGATGGCTGCTCAGTGGTGGTAGTGGTGCTGCTGTAGCTGCTGGTGGGGGGAGGCTCTAGCCCATCCCCTGTAGCCTTGGATGGCTGCCCACTGGTGGTGGTGGTGGTGCTGCTGCTGCTGCTGCTGGCAGTTGTGGGGGAAGCTCTTGCCCATCCCCTGTAGCCTCAGATGGCTGCCCACTTGTTGTGGTGGTGGTGCTGCTGCTGGTGGCGGTTGTGGGGGGAAGCTCCTGCTCATCCCTTGCAGGCTCGGATGGATTGCCACTGGTGGTAGTGGTGGTGGTGCTGCTGCTGGTGGTTGTGGGGGGGAAGCTCCTGCCCATCCCCTGCAGCCTTGGGTGGCTGCCCACTGGTGGTGGTGTTGGTGCTGCTGCTGGTGGCGGTTGTGGGGGGAAGCTCCTGCCCATCCCCTACAGCCTCAGACGGCTGAACAACCATGGTTTGTGGTGGGGGCTCTGACTGAGTCCCAGCACCAGGCCCCTTGTCCTTCCTGCCTGCTGGTGCAGGCCCCTCGCCCTTCCTGTCAGCAGCTGGAAATTGTTCATTGCTGTTTTTTGCAGCACTTGGGCCAGGCTCCTTGCCCTTCCTGGCAGCAGCTGGGGATGGCACCTTGCTCTTCCTGGCAGCAGCTGGGGCAGGCTCCTTGCCCTTCCTGTCAGCAGCTGGGGATGGCACCTTGCCCTTCTTTGCAGCACTTGGGGCAGTCTCCTTGCCCTGCTGGGCAGCACTTGGAGATGGCACCCCTTCCTTGAGGCTGCCTGGTGCCCTGGATCCCTTACCACCATGAGTGGGTGTGGCCACCCAGTGCCCCTGCACTGGGTTGCTCAGGTGCTTGCCTGGGTTTTTGCCACCCTGGCCAGACGTGAAGGACGGGGGTAGGGGTAGGAAAGAGGTAAATGGTGGAGAAGAAAAGCTTCTTAGGGACACTAGAGCGGGAAGAGGGAGAAGGTTTGGGAGTGGAGGAAGAGGGAGTAGTTGTAGGAGGTGTCTGTCTGCTTTGTTTGGGTGCAGGTGTATGGGTTGGATGCTGTTGTGAGTTGGATGGCTGTTGGGTGTCTGAGTACTTGCGTTTGTGTACCTGGGGGGGGCAGACACAGTGGGAGAAGACAAATGGGACATGTGCATGGGTGTTGTGTAGGTGTCTGCCCGTGAGGTGTGTGTTCTGCTAGGTGTGGTGGTGATGTTGGTATTGGATGATGGTGTAGTGCATTCAGGTGTGAGTGTAGAAGCAACTGGGAGGGAGGTGGAGGAGGAAGAGGAGGGGACACAGTGGAGGCAGTGGATGTTGGTATGTCTCCATCTGGAAGACGTTTGTGTGAGTGCCTGTGGGATGATGTGTGGTGCTTGTGTTTGCCATGTCCACTCTTGTGTATTGTCCTGTGTGCATGCACGTTTGCCTCGGTATTTGGGATAGGCTGGGGTTGAGGGGAATGGGATTGGGAAGAGGAAGTTGGAAGGGGGAGGGTGGAAACAGGGACAATGGCTGCCATCAGAGAGGAGACCAGAGCCTGGATCGACCTCTGTTGGGCCGCCAAGCCAGTATGAATGCCCTCCAGAAAAGCATTTGTCTGTTGCATTTGGGCTGCCAGCGCCCGGTTAACATTCACAGTGGTTGACTGCCCTACAGAGATGGATCTCACGAGGTCAATTGCCTCCTCACTCAGGGCAGCAGGGCTAACTGGGGCAGGGACTGAGGTGCCTGGGGTGAAGGAGATGCTCACCCTCATGAGTGGTCACAGGCAACTCAATAAGGGTCTGCTGGGAGAGCGGTGCTGGTACAGGCGTGGCAGATGTACCTGTTGCTGGGGTGGTCACAGAAGTATCCGCCACCTCCTGGGAGCTTCCATCGGAGGAGGTATCTGTGTCTGAACTGTCCCCTCCTGTCCCCGCCGTGGTGCTCCCCACTCCCTCCATCCCACTGGTGCCCTCAGCATTGGTGGACTCTGCCTCCTGGGTCCTGTGGGATGCACCTCCCTCTGTCGCCGGTGCCTCTGCTTCTCGCCAGATGATGCTAATGCACATAAGGACAGGATGACAAAACAAAAAGGGGAGAGAGACAAAGGATACACATGGTCAATGGCTGCACCACCACCATCATTGGCGAACATACCACACTCACACACAATGTACAGGCCTACTCACTATGCAAATCATTAATAGTACCTATGCTAGCCACCAGGGCAGGGGAGGGACACATCCTACCAATTGCAGCATACGTGGGACACACACAGCCCTGCTCAGTAGAGGACGCCTACAAGCTAGGTAGGAGGAATATCACTTCAGAACTCTGCCCAACATGGGACCTACTCTGTAATGTCAGGCCTGGCCTAGCGGCATCTGCTGACACACATCCCCCACCTGGATACCACCCTACCAGGCGTAAGTTTCACTGTACTCACCCCCCTGTGGCTACTGTGATGCCCTCAAGCACCCATCCAGCTCACGATAGGCCACCACCAGTATGTGGGCCATCAGGGGGGTCAGGGTTCGATGAGCACCCCTTCCTTGTTTGGAGGCCATCCCCAGCTGGGCCTCCGCCATCTACTGTGCCCAACATCTCAGGTCCTCCCACCGTTTCTGACAGTGGGTGCTCCACCTGCCGTAGACCCCCAGGGTCTGCACATCCTTGGCAATGGCACGCCATATACCCTTCTTTTGATGGGCAGTGACCTGCAGAGAAATACACACAGGGAAAGCTATTAGTCAGACTGTCCTGCCTGTTACACTTATGGCCCACCATACCCCTTCACATCGCCATTTGCACACAAAGAGCCCAGCCCACAACCTGTACGCTACCCAGGAGACATCCACCAACCCCCCTACATGAGCCCTTCACACACACCACTCCAGTGCATTCATGCCCAATGCATCGTGCTCACAGTGTACACACCTATTGGTCTGGAGGCCCATACAGTAGTCCGTACTGGGGTAGGACCGCATCCACAAGTCTCTCCAACTCCTCTGAGGTGAAGGCATGGGCCCTTTCCCCTGTCACACGCACCATGGTAGGTCCCAGACACAGGTTACAGCAGCACATGCAGTGTAGGTCCTCTCCTGTTAAAGGTCAGGTAGCAAGTGAGAGAACAGATAGAAAATGGCGGTGACATCCGCAGCGGTGCATACCGTCAGTGCCAGCATACATAACCATTGGCCTCTGTACCCCATAGGGCCCAATGGTATCCAATGAGGAGTTGCACGGCGGTTCCTCACCACCTCCCGCAACGGCACACAATGTCATCTGAATTACATCACTTCCACCTGTCCCTCCACACAGGACAGGTGGATGCCATTTCAGGGGGGTAGGGCCGGCCCTGGATTATAACTGCGTCACAGTTCACAATTGGACATATAGGACAAATGCCACTTATACATTTAAAATTGACATCATGCATTGTACTGTTGTGGCTACAATGTTCAGTTTGTGACTGGCTGCTCATTCCTTTGTCCCTTAAATTGTAACCGCTGTGGATGAATAGGAGATGGAGACATAGCCCGTGTACAGACCCCTGGAGGACAGGCACATTAGCCTCACAATAACGAATCTGCATGCCCAACTTGAGCCTGACTTGATATTTGCTATCCGTCACCCCACTGGGATTCCCCCTCTTGTGCAAGTTCAATCAGTGCTCCATTTCTTGGCAAGTGGTTCTCTCCAAGTGGCAGTGGGCTTGACAGCAGGAATGTCACACCCAATGTTCTCAATAGTGCTGACCAGAGTTTTGTCTGCCCTGATTAAACACATGTGCAGCAACATTGTTTTCCCCAAGTGGATGATTTGGCCACAGTGAAGGCTGAGTTCTATGCAATGGGACATATCCCCAACATAATTGGGCAATTGATGGAACAAATATTGCATTTACCCCCCCGGCAAAATGAACAGGTATTCTGAAATTGAAAAAGTTATTGTTCCATGAATGTCCAGATGATGTGCCTGGTGGACCAATACATCTCCCTTGTCAATGCTAAGTATCCTGGGTCTGTGCATTATGACTTTATCCTGAGGAATAGCAGCATCCATAATGTGATGGCCCAACTACAGAGGCACAGGGTGTGTGTAATAGGTGATCCCTGGTTCCAACCCAGTGGATGTTGGTGTATGGGTATGGTGTAGGCCATATGGGATGGTGTGTGGCTAAATGTTGTTCTTCCATATTTGCAGGTGACTCAGGTTACCCCAACCTATCATGCCTACTGACCCCTGTGAGGAATCCCAGGACAAGGGCAGAGGAACTTTACAATGAGGCACATGGGTGTACAAGAAGGGTTAGAGAACATACCTTTGGCATCCTGAAGGCCACGTTTTGGGGGCTCCATCTAAGAGGTGGATCCCTGTGCTACTTACCCAAGAAAGACTGCCAGATCATAGTGCCATGCTGAATGTTGCACAACTTTGCTTTGAGACACCATGTGTCTTTTCTGCAGGAGGAGAAGGCTGGAAATGGCTGTGTGGCAGCAGTGGACCCTGTGGACAGTGAGGATGATGAGGCAAAGGATGAAGATGAGGACAACAGAACTGCAGTGATCAGACAATGCTTCAAAGGACACACAGGTAGGACAGTGTTATTTCACATTTCATTGTCATCATTTAGATTATCTTTGTCAATGGCATGCTATTATTTCCCACTTCTATGCCCAATCACTGTACCCTTTGGTAACTCATTTTGCAAAGGTTGGTGCCCCACTATCGCTTCTGGTGTGATTACTGCAGCCAACTACAGGTCTTTCCAATGTGAACATTACTGTACATTTGAAATGCAATGATTGAATGTGGTTAAATAAATACATACTTAAATCATTTGACATACTCCATACTTGTATTTTTTCAAAGGGTGTTTATTTAAGTGGTAAGGGGTAGGGGGCAAGTGCATTGGGCTGGCGTGATGATGGAGGAAAGTCCAGGGTATAGTTCCAGTCTATTTGTAGCACAGGTGCATTGTACAAGGGGACATAGGAAGGGGAGCAATGGCAGTTCAAGGTAGACAGGGTGACAGAGTGGGACACAAGGGTGACAATCATGAGAGTCTCATTTCCTGGCAGGGTCTTGGCAATAGTCTCTGGCATCTGTCTGAATCGCAGGAAATGCTTGCAGTGTGGATCTTCTGCAGCGGAGGTGCTGGTGTCCTGTTGTTCCTGTGACGGGGCCTCCTGTCCACTAGCGGCAGTGGAGGTGGAAGGCAGTTAAGATGTCTGGCTAGTGGCAGGGGACCCCTGTTGTGAGGCTGCCTCTCTCATAATGTTGGCCATGCCTGCCAGCACCCCTGCAATGGAGACCACGGTGGTGTTAATGGCCTACAAGCCATCCCTGAGCCCCTGGTACGGTCCCTCCTGCAAGTTGGCCAAGATCTGGCCCATCGTAACCTGAAAATGTTGGTATGCTCCCAGGATCTTGTGAGTGCCTCGTGGAAAGCCGGTTCCCTAGGCCTGTCCTCCCCCTGGCACACAGCAGTTGTCCTGGGCCTCTGTACCATGAACTGTGTGCCCACTGCCACTGACCCCAGGTCCCTGATTGTCTTGGGTATGAGGTGTGCACTGGGGTCCCTGTACTGGTAGACAAACTGCTGATTGACGTGTCCTGGGTACAGAGGTATGGTACGCTGGGTGGGTGCTGTGGTGGTGTTTCCAGATGGGGGAGGCTTTTTGGTGGTGTGTGACTGTGCCTATGTTATTGACTGTCCAAAGGGCCCTGTTGAGGCAGGTTGGTCATCCTGATCTAGGCGTCCAGAGATGCTGTCATCACTGTGTGCCTCTTCTATGGGAGGACTGGATATTGCTGGCACCTCTTCTCCTCTTCTCTGGTGACATTGGCTGGGGTACCTGTGGGGATGTGAATGGAGTGTTATTGTTTCTGTGTGTGACATATTGTGCATCAGTGAGTTTCACTCTTTGGTTATCATTGTTTTTACTTATGTAAGTTGGTATGTGGTGGGTTAGCTGATTCTCTCTAGTGTGCATGCTTTGTTGATAGGTGTCCATGCATGTCTGTGAGTGGTGTCCATGCATTGTGATGGCATGCAGGGCTTGGCATTTGGGATGAGTGAGATATGATAATGGAGTGTGTGGGATGGAGTGGAGGAATAGGAGTGAGGGTGGGGGTATGCAATGGCATGCAGGTAGTGGGGTAGTAGTAGAATAGAGTTGACTTACCAGAGTCCAGTCCTCCTGCTACTCCGGCCAGGCCCTCAGGATGCATGATTACCAAGACTTGCTCCTCCCATTAGGTAGGAGGTGGGGTCCACCGCCAGTTCTCTGTACAGCGAGTTGGTGTCTCGTTGCAATGGAACGTACCTTCCCCCGTAAGTCGTTCCACTTCTTCCTGATGTCATCCCTAGTTCTGGGGTGCTGTCCCATGGCGTTGACCCTGTCCACGATCCTCCACCATAGCTCCATCTTCCTACCAATGGATATCTGCTGCACCTGTGCTCCAAATAGCTTTGGCTCTACCCGGATGTATTCCTCCACCATGACCCTTAGCTCCTCCTCTGAGAATCGGGGGTGTCTTTGTGGTGCCATGAGTGTTGTGTGAGTATTGTGGGTGAAGGTGTGTAGGGTGATGTGTTGGGGTGTGTGATGTAAGGTGCGTGTGTGGTGTATAGGTGAGGGTGGTGTGTTGGTCTGGTCTTGTCTGTAGTCATGATGTCAGTCTGATGGCAATGGTTTGTAGTCGTAAGGGGTTGTGGGTAATGTGGGTGTGCGTTTTATAGTGGTGTGGGTGTGGTGTGTGTAGTTTGAATTGTCCTATGTGGTGTTGTTTTGTGTGTGTACGTATTTTGAGCGTGGCAGTGTGTACCGCCAATGGTTTACTGCTGCCGAATGTTCACTGTGGTGATTTGTGGGTCATAATGTGGTGGGTGTTGTTCCTGCTGCCGTAACAGTGTGGGTTTGAATACCACCAGTTTATCACTGACCTTTGGTGTGGCAGATTTGTGTCTGTGGCTAAATATTCACGGATTGGTGTGTGTGTGTCATAATATGGTGAGCAGATATCCACCGCAGCGGCGGTATGTTGGCGGCAGTCAGCATGAAGATAAGTGGGCTTTACTGCCAATGTCATAATGAGGGCCATAATTCCCAGCCCTTTCCTCCCAGCCCTTCTCTCCCCTGTACTGGGTTCCAAAATGGCAAGAACCATAAAAAATATGCCGTTAAATGCCTATTATGTCCCTCCTACAACACTGCTACTGCAATTGAGTGCTTCTGAGCTCAAGCTGGTACAAAGTCAATCCAGATCCACATTGTATGATGGTTTCTCAGCCCTCTGTTGGAGTTCAGTGACTTTCCCAGGTCTTGAGGAGGTTACCTCTGTCCTACAAAAATGACCTAAAGGTAAGACCTGAATAGAACTGGGTGATTGGTGCTAGTTATAAAACAATCTCAGCAATGAGCTGGCTGTTTTAGGTAACTTAAATTTAATAATTACATAGTCCCTGCCTGCTATCTTAGGGGGTTATTACAACTTTGGAGGAGGTGTTAATCCGTCCCAAATGTGACGGATATACCACCAGACGTATTACGAGTTCCATAGGATATAATGGACTTGTAATACGGCTGGTGGTATATCCTTCACTTTACTGTCACTTTTGGGACGGATTGACACCTCCTGCAAAGTTGTAATAACCCCCTTAGTACCAGAGCTGTCCCAGGGAAACGTTATAAAATTTAATATTTTAGTTAAAAAAAATTGATACCATCCATTGCTTTTCCAAAGCCAGTGAGTTGCTTTGGGCCTGATTTAAAGTTTGGCGGAGGAGGTTACTCCATCACCAATGTGACAGATATCCTGTCCACTGCATTACAATTTCATTATTGCCTGTGGAACTTGTAATACGGTGGACAAGATATCTGTCAGCTTTGTGACAGAATAACCCTTCTCCCAAACTCTAAATCAGGCCCTCTGTTTTTCAAAGCTGAGTGATCTTCTCTAGGAAAAGTTTTAAGGACCAGTACATTTTCAAAGACCACCACATTTGGGGTACACTTGGGTCAGAGGTGGGGGAAAACATTTTATATATGCAAAGGTGATCTCTTACCCAGTATCTCTTTCTTTCTACCTCTTCCCACTGGATTTTCCTGCGGTCTTGATGTTTTTCCCCTTGATCATTACTGCACTCCTTTGAATGAAATATTGGCCTGCCCATGTGGCTGAAAGTTCTTGTGAGGAGGGCAGAGGACTAGCATTTATGAACTTGGCAGATGAGACCACAGATGGTACTGCTGCCACCAGCTGTGCAGACACAGAGGAGCTCAATTTAAATAGTTCAAGTTGAATATTTCCTAAGTGGATAAAGATGGGGTAAGGCATGTTGTTCAATAGCTCTAGAACCATGTTACTTAGAGTATCCCTTATAACTGTAGGTTTGTCCTCTTCTTCAATTCCATCCTGCCAAAGAAATGGGAGAGGCTAATAGACAAAGCCTTTTGGAATTTGTCCCATCTTCAGCTCTCTTTCCTATGTCCACTTTACGCTGTCTTTTTGACTTCACATTAATGGTCCACAGCTCTAGGGTAGCAGACTTTAGCCTCTGCCACCCCAGATTGTTTATTCCCATTAGGGCGCAAATCAATGTCAAGTGCATCATTTCTAGCCCCCAGACCCTTCAGTGAAATAGAGAGTGGAGCGGAAAGCAACATGAGGCGTTCTACCAACAGTATCTCCATATTAATGACACCAACTACCCTCTGTGCAAAGCCATCACATGCTGTTCTGGGTGTCCTGGGTGTGGAATTAGTGCCTCAGCAGCCTTTTGCTTCTCCATTTTGAGGGACCAGAAAAATGCCTTGAGAGAACCACAGTAAAATCAAGGGGGGGAGTAAGAGAAATGAGCTGTTGGCCCTACTGTGTAGAAGATGAAAGAGGGATAACCCAGCCTCCTCCAGCAATGAGCGGTGAAGACGGGTCCACTCGTTGTCAAAGCATCACCCTGGCATGTGTCCAGGTGCATCTTGTGCACATCTTGTGCTGCAGGAGTGACTGCCGATACTTAAAGTGGCTCCTAGTGCAAAGATGATGCCTCCTTGGCACTAGGGTAATTGGTGCACATAGTCCATAGCCAAGATTCCACCCCCTTATACTTGTAAAGAGGGAATAGCCTAAAGTAAAAAAGTTACACATAAACGTAAGCATAAACTTACACTTGTAGATTTATTCATGTGTGAATTACCTTTGTGAATAGGCCCTATGTTCTTATGATAGTCCCTCCATCTTCCAGACGATATCTCAAAATCCTATGGGGAATATGATTGTATGTGGGCAAAAAGGCTTTTTAGCATTCTCCAAGCCAATTATATTTTTGTTTCCTATAAAAGGTTTTGAGAATGTTGAAATGTAAACTCAATCCATTTGCTCAGCTCAGCCTGTCTATTTCCTTTTCAGATCTTACCTATAACTTAATAATTTGAACTGAGCTATACCTGAAAATATGCTGCCATTTGAAAACACCTTTTAGGTTTGGCTTTATGGCTTCTTTTCTGCTATTCAAATTCAGCCAACCCAACTGTCAAAGTATAGAAAAGACTGAAGCACAAAATTGTAGGTTTTGGGATTGATGTTAACCAATGGAGAACTAGAGTTTAGAAGTTTCCCACTTAATATGGGATTTATTGATGGACAATGACAATGATCAATAAGCTTACTCCCTCGGATCGCTTGCTGTTTCAGAAAGCGTTCTCCCACCAAACTCTTAGAACTCTGACTGAAAAATGTACCTTGACTTACTCTCACTTTATTCCTCTCCTATCTTTAGAGTGATCGTGTTTTTGCTTGCCATCATCTACACGCCGTCTATTTCCGCCGCTGTTGTAATATGCTAGTTTGCACAACCAGCCTGTTGGCGGTGCAACCTTCAAAACAGCCCTGGCGGTCTTTGACCGCCAGGGTTGTAATGAGGGCCTATATGTTTATTTCACTAGTTTTATCAGTGATAAAAAATAATTCAGAGCTAGTCATCATATTCTTTGTTAATAGCTGTCAGGACAGTTCTCCTTGACCTTTCAAATTCAGAAGCAGGCAGTCATTCATTTTAACATATTGCCGTTTGTACATTGAGGAACAGGAGCCGGACAAAACTGTGGGATGTAAAAATTACAACTTACTTCCATTTTGTGATTTGATGCTAAGTGGAAAAATATGTTTTACTTCTAAAGCTTACCCTGTGAGAACGATGAGGCATAGAGAATCGGATCAAAAAAACTAACAGACAGTATGTTGTCTAGTACGTAAGTCTATTTTGCGAGAGAATAAGAATGTTACAGCTGTTGTTTGGAGACTGATATGGGGAACTACAACTTCCACAATCCCAGAGTGAGCACAGGAGGAGGGGCTAATATACTTCAAAAGTCCACTTCTGAGCCGCAGGTGCAGAACGTTGCCGCTGTTCTTTGGAGACTGCTTTGGGGAACTACAGCCTCCACAACTGCAGTGTGAGCCCAGAAGGAAGGGCTGAACCATTGGTGTGGGTCACAAGCATGACGTGCCCACGCACAGACCAGGCCAAGACCCGACCAGGCCAAGTGCTGACCTGTCTGCGCCCATTGGTACCGGGAAGAGGCTGTGCCCCCTTCTCCATCGACCTGTATTTTGGAAGGTAATCCCTCTAGTTAGTATTGGAGGTTCTTAGAGTGTTGGGCGAAGTCTTGGAGTGACTTTTGATCTGGTTTATCATTTGTGGTAGCAGCCTTATAGAGACAAAGGGGGGAAAAGACCACTGATGATTCACCTGCTTCTACATTTCTTGTTAAAAGCACTTCCATTGATAGAATGTTGGAAAGGGACATGGAGGTCATTGGCATGGAAATATCTGAATCTGAATCTCTGAATTCTGGTGCGAGAATACCTCCAATTGCGGATGTAGCACCTTCCCTTTTGCCGGTGACACCTTCCTGTGCTTTGTGAAGCCCCTTGACATGATCACATCGCAAAACAGAAGCCCAGCTTAGTGAATTCATAATAGTCCCACAACAGAGGTAAAAAGTAAGAAGATAAAGCAGGACACCCGGGTTAACTTATTCTAACACACAAACTCACCATTCGAAGACTCCGGTTTCATTCATTCCTTCACATTTGATTATGATGGAAGCCATGAATGGTCATTGGCCATGTGTCTTGGTGACCATTTTTATGGAGGGTTGTTTTATCAAAATTAAAGCACTGTTACGGTCTGAACTGTCCTCTTCTATTCACGTATGCAAGCCATTGAATCACAGCTTACTCTTTTGTTGTCACAGAGGCCTGCTCCTGCGAGAGCTGTTATTGGGTTTCTCACAGATATCTATTTCTTGCCAAAACCTCAGCTTAACCCAAGTTTTATGATTTCAATGGGAATGGCAAGGGGTGATTCCATGAGCAGTCTCCATGCCAAATTCTCCACTACAGGGGCCTGAATTGATTCCATTATGTGACTCTGGCAAGCCTCAACCTAACAAGTCCTTGCCAGTTGCAGGGGGGGCTGGCAACGGGTCAACAGAAATTGATAAAGGACAAGAGTCCTAACTTTATTACCAGCCAAGAGCACATTAACATTTGGCAAGCACTTGTCTCTATGTTGCAGTTCTTATTGGACTACCCTTGTATGGGAAATCAGTTGGATTCCCATGAGGAGCTGTTAAACAAAGTACTTGACTGGCTTGTCTGTCAAAGGGAATTCCCTTTCCATGTGGTGGAGAATATTCTGTTAACCAGGTGGATTGGTTGGATTGGCCCTAGACCTATCTAATCTCATGAAAACTATGCAATTATTAACTTTAGAACCCCACAATAAGTACAAAGGGTACTTTTTAGGAACTTGAGTAACTGTCTTCCGAGGCGCTCCATCACCTTGATACCACTTGACTTCTTCTATGAGCCCTGCCACTATCTGTTTTCATACCAGAATCAACAGTTGTCTACGTTTAGCGGAGGTGGCCCTAGCAGGATAGGGCACCCATTTCCTAAGATTATAGCATCACAAGAGTTGGGGCAAAATATCACTACACTTGAACAAACAAGGGACATGTTTTTGTTGCTAGGTGCTAACTGTTTTGAAGCTCTATCTGACAATGACTCACCAGTATTAAGGTCCCCGGTATCCTTCCCACTGGGATTGGCTCAGTTCTATACCTATATATGGCATAATGGTTTTTCAGAAATCTTGGGCCATCTCCCCACTCTCATGCTATGGCTTTGCCTGTTATTTGAGCCCTGCTGTACCATCAATATAGACCAGAGCCAAGTGTGGACTCTCGGTTTGGTTTCTACTGAATCTTAACGTAAAAGTGACATCAATTGATACAGGCAGTGTGGCTGTCCAACCTCTGTGGATTAAAGATAATTTGAGCCCCTTTTATTTTTATTTGGTTAATTTTTATAATGATTTTACCAATTCAGTTTGTGTTTCTTTAGGGAATTGTTTAGCATTTAAGTATTCTAAAATTAACAGCATCTGCAGTTACATCACAGCCAAATTATATTGTTTGTGGTGAATTCAATGCTAGGTTTGTAAGATATATTCAGAAATTGAGAAGTAAGGGCCCCGTCACACAAAAGGGTTTTGTAGAGAGCAAAGATAAAGAGCTGAGCCATTACATAGCCGACAACGATTTGGTGGACATGGTCTTTTTCTTTAGGGTAGATGGGAATGGGCTGGCTTCTATTGTAGATTACATTTTTATAACTAGAGTTTTCCCAGGGTATGGTTTTAGAGACCTGATGGAGGGGATCATAAAGCATTTATGGCTATTGGGTATTTAATGATTCCGTAGGGTAAAATCCTGCCAACAGGCATCGAGATTTCCAACACTCAGGAGATGGACTGAGATTGGTATTTTTTTTTTATGGAATCTTGGGTCACATTTGCTTTCTTGAAAATACATTTTTGATATCTTCTCTCGTTTTTTTAGTGAGGAAGTATTGTTGGCCCATTATAGTTTTTTGTGTGGTAGCATTAAAGAACCATCTGATGAAACAAATTAGACCAGCTCCAAAATTTCTCCTGTGGTTTGATGGAACTTGTTTGGCTGCAAACCGCTGTTTGAGAAAGGCTTTTGTAACTAATCCAAGGGATTCTAAGTAATGTTGTGAGGCAAGGATTTGTTATAAATATACCCCTTGGAGCAGGAAGAAGTTCCTGATTAACAAGGATTTGGAACTGCTTGTGTGGACAGCTATGACAAATTGCAGTTAAGTATTTTGGGATACAGTCAATAAGATTTTTCTGACAGATGCCTTGCTAAACTCCCTTTTATCATGCAATACAACAGGCTCTGTTTCTCTTACACAGCTCAACTCTATCTATCAAGTAGATGAAGACAAGCCACAATCAGATGTATTGAGGATCGGGATGAATAACACACCTACAATGCAAATCACTCTGGGCCTGATTTAGATATTGGCAGACAGGTTAGTCCATCACAAAGGTGATGAATATCCCATTCGGCAAAATCTTAATCACATTATTTTCAATGGGATTTAGATTTCAGCTGGGTGATATCTATCACTGTAGTGACAGAGTAACCTGCCTGCCAATATCTGAATCAGGCCCTCTGTCTGGAGTGAAGGACCCAATCAGACAAAGCCTGGGAAATAAAGCTCCAGGACCAGATGAGATGCACATGGACCTTTTTAAATGCAGCATTGATCTCTCAGGCTCCTTGCTTACTAATTTATTTGTCATCTCTTCTAACCACAAGATCCTGAGGGCCCGGGACTTATCAATCATGGTCCCTGTTCTTTAAGTTCATTGATAGATTATTGACAGGGTAATTTTCAAGTGGTTAAGAACTTGGCCATATCAAAACAATATCTTGTCCACCTATCAGTCCAGCTTTTAACCTGGGGGTAGGTTTGGTAGAACAGTGTTTGAACCTGCAAATTATTTTGGGAAAGTATATGATCACCAGACACAGTCCATTGTACTTAGCATTTATGTGTTTGTCAACAGTGTTTGATTCAGTCAGTGGGAAAAAGCTGTGGCTAAAATTGTTGGATATCGTATGTGAGATCACTCTCATACATTTTCTGTACAATCTACATGAGAATTTAGAGGCAAAGATGGGTTATGGTCCAGCCAATGAAGCTTCTGATGTATTTCCTTTTGCCAGCAGGATGAGGCATCGGCGCTTTTTGGCACCTGTTCCGTTTATTTTATATGCCAATAATCTATACCCTCACTTCGGAGCCACGACTGATGACATTCCCAAAATTGCTAATACTTGGGTTTCAGCGTTACTCTATGCTGATGCTGTTGTCCTGATGATTAGGACGTAAGAGCCCTTGCGTGTTTAGAAGAATTCTCTGTTTTCATTATGGGCAAATCCCATATTATGATGTGTAGGCCAGGGAAAAGACGCATTGCAGTTTTGACAGTCCTGATCAGTATTTGAGTTGTTTGTGCAATTTCTGGTATCTTGGGGTCACTTTTAACTCAGCTTGCTCTTGGCCAGATTAACATATCACATATGAAATTACGCAGGTCAACCAGGATCATTTTTTATCTATTTTAGACTGCTCTTAAAGGCTCAATTTCAAGGTTTCTTAAAATATACAACCAGCAATGTATTTCAGAAGCTCTTTATGCGCAGGGGCCTAGGAATATCAAAATTCACCCACAATACAGATTGAAGGAAATTGCATTTGCGTGTGTCTTTATATTCACCCCCCTACTAGTTGACATTTTATATGGCACTTATAGCAGAACCTACCTCATAATTCTGATAATATGAGGTTGGCTCCACTTTTGTTGTGGGTCAGTGTTTGGACATATTCCAAGGCAGATTTTAACAGACAGATCATTTTAAATTATGTTTATTGGATTTTTAATGAATTAGGATTGCCTTATGTAAAAATGTGTCCCTTTGAGTTTGGTTACCCACCCAATGCTGGTGTGAATGACATTGTTAGTGTACGGAAAGCCTGTTAAACAGGGCTCAGTGTCTGTGCTCTCTCCCTAAATTGTTATGTTGACTTTGCAATTACCTGATTGGCAAATCTTTACCCCCTGTAAGGTCCTAGTAAATAGTACACAGGGCATAGGTGGTAAAGGGGTCCCCAGGGCTGCAGAGCAAGTTTGTGCTACCCTAGGTTACCTTCCCAAGGTACTCATGGCAGACCTGCCATTGAAGATTGCTACAGTTGTGAAAACTGCTCGAGTTCGACTGTGCCCTCACCAAGAGTGGCACAGACCCATGCATTGCCTTTTATGTTTGCTCAGACACCCCAAGTTAGGCCTCTGCAGCCCAGGAGGCAGGGTGAAGTATATATAAGGTTCAGAGATGTACCCATGACCTTCCATGTCTTTATAGCATCCTTCCCATTAAGCTACACTATAAGTGCAGGCTGACCTTTTGGCTAACATGGGACTTCAGCCCCGGTTTACCAGGGCTGTCAGCTCTGTGATGGTACCGCCTAGATATGTTGAATTTTGTATCAAACAACATGTCTTCTCTCCACCAATATAATTCTCATGTCAAGGGACAGCTGGCATGTACCCAGGTGGCACACTAATGTTGGGCCACCTCTTTGTCACCCTTCTTTGTCCTCTGGACGAGTAGTCTGTGCTTCTTCCCATGCTTGCTGCTATCTAGACAGGTTTCTGATCTACTGACAGGCAGCCTGGGTGGCACCAGGAGTCAGAACAAAGGGCTAAGGCAAGAAGGGTGTCTCACCTCCACCCCTGCAGCTGGGCTAGTGAATAGAGCCTTCAGGGCACTGAGCTTCAAAGTCATAGCCATTAGTTCTCTCCTTTAGTGAGAAGACAGCCGTCCCTCTGCCCCAGGCACATTTGCTCATGGAAAGATGGCAAATTATGTATGCATGACTGTGCACACCCGCAGATGACTGACCACACCACTAGGGTGAGCAACCCGGTCTGTGCAAAGCATTTTGATTTCTACCATCTCAGGAGTGGCAGAATAGAGGGTTCTGGGTAGCTAAAAGTGACCTGTCCTACCAGATGTAGTCACCTCAGGGGCGGATTAACTGTAGGAGCTAGCTTCCCATTGGCCACCAGCCACCACACCCCTAAGTCCCCTAAATCCAGGATTTAAGGGACACCCCTGACACTAGAACCTCAGATCTTGTAGACCAACTTCGAAGAAGGACCTAAGTAAGCTCTACATCACGATAACCGGACTCTGCCCCCTGCTACATAGCAAAAGAGGAAAAAACTCTGACCCTGAGGCAACAGACTGGGAACTGCATGATTGATCTTCATCTTTTGCCAAAACTCATTAATGCCAACAAGAGGAACACTTATGGAAGTCAGAAGCACCTTCAATCTCCGTTGGATTCGTGGCACCAGTTCCCTACAAAGTGCAGGAAAAAACAGCAGCAGGATTTGAAGTTTCACTGGTCATCAGGCCTGCCACGGGATCAATGGAAACCAGGTGGGCCAGTGTCTTCCGGGAGTGTTAGTCCAGCCTGACTCCAAGTTTCAGGCTGCTACCTAACTCCCCGGACCCTGGTAAGTTCCCAAGGATTTCTGCCCCCTTACAGATGTCAAGGCTTGTTGGTTGCCAGTCTGGTAATTAACCCCCTTACTTGATGCTGCAGGTGCAGGCCACAGCGTGCAAACTGCATCCAACATTTGCAACCCAGCCCTAGCTAAGATTCTTCATCTATTCGTCAATAGCTTCATGCCAGTGTAAAAACAGCACCAGCGCAAGCCTGGCTCAGCACCACGAGCAGCCAATATAACTCTGAAACCACACCCCATGGTACTGGAAGGAGTAAACTGACTGTTGTTGCCTAGTCCCATGGTCTGCACCACCTTACCCATATAAGGAATCCCCGCAGTTCTACCGCCAAGTGGTCAAATTAATCCATTGGCATCCATGCCATTGACTTCAACATGAGTCCTGTACAGTACTAGGGACAGCCAGGACAACTATGCAACTCTACACCTGGACTCCAAAAGCAAGGTAACACTGCCCTGACTTTCATGATCTGATCCCAAAAACTGCACTATTTTAACCCCCAAGAGGTTCAACATAACTAACTTACTAAGTGCCTTTTTGCAACATATGACATTTTTTCCCATTGACTTTGATGCAATGTTAAATGCTATTTCTGCAATTATTTTCTTTTACTTCTATAATCAACATCTCTGGTTCTCCCAAACCCATACTGTTGGTTTTGGTGTCTAAATTATATAAAAAAAATAATCTCTATTTTTATGAATTGGTGTTGGATTTCGTTTGAGTGGTGTCAATTATTTATCTCCATGTTTGTGCTGTGAAATGCTTAACACATGTTCCTCTGAGTAAAGCCTGACTGCTCTTGTCACACTAACAGGGTCAAGCTGAGGGCTCACTATTGTGAATTCAAGGACCATCTCTAAGGCACTGTGATAATGACACATGTTGAGGTCAAACAACCACACCACCTAATACTCTCCTTTCCTACACCTTATCTATTTCTCACTCAGGTCAGTTTAGCCAAATCAGATAAGATATTGGTGAAAAACAGTTTCAGGGTTTCCTGTTTCAATCATTGGTTGGATCTTGAAAGTATTTTGTGCTCTATTAGGGATTATTGTATACCTTTAGCTTTGCCTGAATCTGCGTTTTATCTCACTTTGGTGTTCATTAGATGGGAAAGACTGCTGCTTTTCTGCTTTAGGGATGGTACCATGTAGAGGTTATTATGCTTTCAAGATGTAGCTTCCCAATGGGGAACCAGTTTGCCTGCCTGTCCTTGCGATGAGACCTCTGCACAATCCTTGCTGCACTTCTTGTTTTTTGTAAATTTTATAGGCACTATTTTATCCTATTTCTTAAACCGTTTTTATAGCATTTAGCTAATGTGAAGCTCAAGCCCCATCAAAGAAACAAACATGACAAAATTATCTGCGTGATAACCTTTTCTCTCGTTTCTAATTTCCTAACCAAGGTTCTAATCCAAAAAGATAAACTTACACTTTTGTGTGAGTTTCCAGTTGCTTGCCATTGGAAAGTAAATTATTAGTAACGGCAGGTAGTTACCTATACTTAGAAATAGGCCACTAACCCCCACTAGGTCCAGTTAGCTTTTAACAAATTAACCCCAGCTCAACCCTTCATCACTTCGCAACGAGCAGCAAGGCTTAACTTAGGAGACAAGGGGGGTCATTATGAGTTTGGCAGCAAGTGGGAGGTCTTGGTCAAAAGTTTACCTTCAGATATGTGTCTCAGGAGACCTTGGTGAAGAATTCTACTTTTGGACTTAGTCGATTTTTCTGGATGGAAAACTTCATCTGGGCCAAAGTTGAAATTGGATCCAACGTCCCTGGAGCCCTCATCGGATACATTGTGCGATAAGTCCTGTTCAACTTTTTACATTTTGGAGCTTTTTTTCTCTGTTGTTGGATGATCCTCCACAGCAAGCCAATTTCAAGTCGATGTCATCAGATTGCCTTTCCCAGAGCCCCTGGTGAAATCCTGGAAGTCTGGGGCTCTGGAGCTTTTCAGCGGGACGAACCTGCAAATCAGGCGGGGTTGCATTCAACGTAAGCCAACCTGACTCATGATGTTGGGTCGGTCCCTTTATAGAAATTTTTTCCAAAAGTGTGCAGCTGGTGTAGCCCTTCAGAATGCAGTGTCCAGGTGCAGGTCAGGGCTCCAGCAGGGCAGTCCTTCCTCTTGTTGTCTTGTTCCTTGTAGGGATGTGATGTGTGGGTGCAGTTCTGCCATATTTATCCTTGGTCCTGGCATGGAAAGCAGAGGGGGCTCTTGACCAATCATGTGAAGTCCACCACTCACTTGAATGACCTCTTCCTGGGAAGTGTGGCAGAAAGCAACACCAGGGAGCAACATTCCCCAAAAATTCAGTTTTGGAGGTTAGGTCTGGCTGAGCCCACACACTGGTGTGGCTAAATTCCCTTACCATAATCCTCTCCAGCGCTCTCCTAATCTAATCATAAGAACACCTGGCTGTCTGGGTTTGCAGGAAATAGGGGAGGTCCAGAGCTGCCCCAAATGTCCTTCCCTTCTTTGAAGACCATTTTGACAACTCTCCCCCAGGCACTTCATTTGTCCTCCGCCCAGGCCACCTCATACATCATCAAGGCACCCTGGCCAGGCTGCCAGAGGCTGGCTAATCAGAGAAGGGCAATACAGGGCTGAAGTTGGCAACTTTCAGGTAGAGTTCTAAAACTCTTTACCTGAACTAGTTGTATTAAATTCAACAATGGCAAGTTGTTGGATTTATTATAACAATCGGTTTGATAGCAAACTTGAATTATTTAGCCCCTTTTGAAGATAAAGGCCCTCATTATCAACATGGCGGTTCGTTCCGCACCGCCGGCAGTGGTGGCAGAAACCGCCATTAGAGGAGCAGTCCGGACCGCCAAACAATGAACCAAATGAAACTCACGCATCCCGCGCACCACCCACCGCCAGTAAAGGATTCCCGCTGACGAAGGCAGAGGCCGCCCACAGGCCGACAGAAAGGCCCAACCCGCCCATCAAATTATGAACCACCATTCCGTCGCCAGTTCCGGGGTGGGAACCACTGCCACACAAAGCCAGGCAGAAATTAAACAAATAGAAGGAAATACTCACCGGAGCTCAACAAAATGTGCAGCGGCAGCCATGGACAGAGAGCTGCAGGTCATGCCAGCCTTGCTCCTTGCCATATATCTATACGACCAAGACCGCCGACGTAGATGATGATGGTAAGTACTGCAACCTACAAAACCAGGGAGGAAAGGGCAAAGTTACATACCCACCCACTCCACCCACCCCGCAAAGCCCCCCCAACCCTACCCAGCAGCAATAGTCAGACACCCCACACCAAGAGGGACGTACCCGACCGAAGGCCACTGCAACTTGGCCATAGGACATACAATAGCACCACAGCCATAAATTATTTAAACAAACACCAGGGTGGAACTGCGTGCAGCCCAAACACAGGCCACACCGAAACTATTATGAAGCTAACTGAGCGAAATTATGAAAACATGGCCACTCCATAAAAAGTTCATTTTCCTTGGCCACAACTGGCCACACCTGACTCCCACAAGGGCTGGAACTCCATTCAACAGGGCACCATAGGGGGATCAAGGCACCTCACGGAATAGGGGCAGGGGGGTGGGGGTGGGGATTTACGACGGGGGTGGGACTTTTACTTGCGTGAGGAGATTGGAGGGGGGTGGGGTTGTCCTTGGAAGGGGTGGGGGCTGTTTGGCATGGGCGGAGCTGGATGCCTTAGGCTCAGAGCGGGCCTTCTTCTTAAGTGGAGAAGGGGCACGGGAATGGGAAGGCTGGACCGGGGTGGGCTGCGATGTGGAAGGAGCAGAAAGGGCAAGGAGGTCGGCACGTTGCAGGACAAGATGGGGAGGGCCAGAGAGTTCAAACAGGTCTACACTGGACAGGAAAAGTTTCTTGGGAGCAATTGGGGTGGGCATGGATGAGGGCGTAGGAGTGGAGGCATAGGGAGTTGATGTATGGGGTGTAGGTGTGCGTGTAGTGGATGCCGGTGACTGCTCAGTATGCTGAGGTGTGGTGGATGTCTGATGGGTGGGTGTCTTGCTGCGTTTAAATGTTTTGGGAGGTGGGGGATGGACACAGTGGGAAAAGACAGACAGCTAGTGTGGATGTATGTAGGGTGGGTGTCTGCAAGTCGGGTGAGTGTGCTGCATGTGTTAACTACAGTGGAGGTGGTGAGTGCAGGTGTGGTGTATGGGGTGCATGTATGGCTGTCTGCTATTGTGGTGAGTGCAGGAAGAGGAGCAGTAACAGTGAGTGACGGTGCAGTGCATGAGGGTGTGCATGTAGAGGGGACAGACAGGGAGACGGAAGAGGCGGGCACACTGGGGGAAGTGGACGTTGTTGTGTGTGCAGGTGTATGTTGGCTGTGTGAATGCTTGTGGTGGGAGGTGTGGTGCTTGTGTTTGGAAGTGTGTGTGTTGAAGTGCTTGACTGCGTGTCTGAACGTGTGCCTTTGACGGGTGAAGGGAGTGGGGTGCTGGAAGGGGTTGGAGGGGGGATGGAATGGCCAATGAAACTCTCTGCCGTCCAAGAGGAGGCCAGAGCCTGAAAAGATCTCTGTAGGGCAGACACAGCACCATGAATACCATCCAGATAGGCATTAGTCTGCTGCACCTCTGATGCTAGTCCCTGGATGGCATTGACAATAGTTGTCTGCCCTACAGAGATGGTTCTCAGGAGGTCAATAGCCTTCTCTGTGAGGGCAGCAGTGCTGACTGGGGCTGGGGAGGAGGTGTCTGGGGCGGGCACGGCCAACTCGCTGGGGAGCAGAAGGGAGGGCACTGATGGTATGGGTGGTGGCGGAAGATCTCACGGTCGTGATTTGTCCACTAGTGTCTGCCAGCACCGGAGGATCCCCATTTGAGGAGGTTTCAGAGTCACTATCACCAGTGGTAGTAGCCTCCCCTGTGGAAGTCCCCTCGCCCTCCGACCCACTGGTCCCCTGGGCATCCTTTGTCTCTGCCTCCGATAATCCGTGGGCCGCTGTCTCCTCACTAGCCGGTGCCTCGGCTCCCTCGCCTGATGTTGATGCTATAGCAGACACACAAAAGAGAACAGGGATAGGGAGGCAAAACAGGAGAGACACTTGTAAGTTGCTGAATGCTGATACACAATGGCCAGACATACACCTACCCAGCAGACACACCCAACAGGCAGCACCGTGCACTAGGCCCATGACCATGTCCCTGACTACTGAGCAGTATACTGACCTACACCCATATCCTGTCATTGCATTGAAGCTGAGGTAGTTGAAACCAGACAGGGACATCCCTACAGCCTTTGGGGAGCAGACAGGAGCTGGACACCAGTCAATACCCTGCTCTAAGCCCCATGAGCCCTATCGCACACACACTCATCCTTCCAGGCTGAAGTATGGGCTGTAAGTACTCACCCCCTTGTGACTGCTGTGCAGCATTCAAGCGCCCATCCAGGTCTGGGTACCCCACCGCCAGGATCCTTCGTATTAAGGGGGTCAGTGCCCGACGGACACCCCTACCACGTTTGGAGGACTTCCCCAGCCGGGCCTCACTGATCTTCCGCGCCCAGCACCGCAGGTCCTCCCACATCTTCTGACAGTGGGTGCTCTGCCGGTTGTAGACCCCCAGAGTCCGTACCTCCTTGGCGATGGCATGCCAATGTGCCCTCTTTAGGTGGGTGCTGACCTAGTAGGGAGACACAGAGAAGAAACACAGAGGTCAGGCCACTGCACGATGGCAATAGCTGGCTGATTGTTAGACATAGGACAGACAGTACTCCCAGACGTGCAGGACAGTGGCACGCAGCATTCCATACACCAAGCCCCATCCTGGCTCACAGGAACGCACATCAGAGCAATCCACTCCATCCATTACATACACAGTGCCCCCCAAACCCGGACTCACCTGTACCTCTGGCCGGCCACAGAGTCTGCCGTACAGGGGCAGGACCCCTTCCACCAGTTTCTCCAATTCTTCCTGGCTGAAGGCCGGGGCCCTTTCCCCTGCACCACGTGGAACATCCACAGTCAGAGCCAGGCCACAACAGTACATGGGTGGAGTACTTGCCTGCCCAAGATCATGGAGTCAAGTGAGCACACGATGATGAACGCGCGTACGTTATGCTGCGCAATGCACCGACACCGCTGAACGCTGTGACGTCAACCGCTAGTGGTCTTAGGTCACTTCCACAATGAAGGGGCAGAACTACAGTGGGCAGACATTTTGTCATCACCTACGCATCTTCAAATTCAATTTAGTCACAATGCTGGGCCTACTAGCCATATGAAGCACATATGTCTCTATCCATAGAGTATATTATCATACATGATTTACTCCATTCCCTCTTAGTGATGTCAATGTACATCTGTCAGGTTGCAGTTATTGTACAGACACTACTATGAAGAAGGCAGTGAATGTGTTTAGCAAATATGCCTGTGTATGTGTGCACATGACTCCTTGTTCTTACCCCCTCACAGGTACAGACCCTTGTGAGGAGGAAGGGCACCTTCTGTGTACAGACCATTTGTGGATATGGGGACCATGGTGGAGCATCAGATCATTATCACTTACAGACTCACACATGCAACAATTCAGGACCTATGTACATTACCAGATCCTGCACTGACTCCCGAAATTGTAATCAGCATGCCATTCCAACTGCTCTCTGCACTCCATTCCCTGGCCACAGGCTCATTTCAAGTGGTGGTTTCTCGCAGCCAATGTTCGGCCAGGTACTTACAAGATTTCTAAATGCATTTGTACAACATCTGCAATCCTATGTTCGATTCCCCCAAAGTGCTGAGCTCCCTGCCATCAAGTCTGACTTCTATGCCTTTGCAAACATTCCCCATGTTATTGGTGACATCGATGGAACCCACATACCCATCATCCCCACAAGAGTGAGTGAACAGGTGTACAGAAACAGGAAGAACTTTCACTCCATGAACATCCAATTGGTATGTACAGCAGACCCGTACATATCCCGTGTGAATGCCATGTTTCCGGGTTCAGTCCATGATTCATTTGTTTTGAGGAACAGTAGTGTGCCACAAAAGATGGAACAACTCCAAGAGGACAGAGGGTGGATCATAGGTAAGTGTGCCTGTCACTAACTGACACATTGCTGAAAAACAGCCTGTCAGACTAAGGACATTCCAATGACGACTCTGTATTGACCATTTCTCTAAGTGATTCTGTCTATCTAAACTTACGTTGGCTCCTGACAGAAGTGAGGAATCCCAGGACGGATGCAGAGAGGAAATACAATGAGGCCCATAGTAGGAGGGTGATAGAGCGTACCATAGGTCTCCTGAAGGCTGGATTTCAGTGCCAACATATCTCTGGGGGTTCCCTGGCCTATGGGCCTGATAAAGTGTGTAGGATAGTGGTGGCCTTCTGCATGCTGCACAACGTGGCTGTGAGACATTCAATCCCCCTTTTGGAGGTCGAGGGTGCTGTAGGTCCTGATCTGTTACCTCAGAGAGGTGAGGAGAGTGATGGTGAGGATGAGGAACGAGAAGATGTAAATTCCAGAAACCAACTGATACAACTCTACTTCCAATAACTGTCTGGGACTTCAGCCTGTATATGTGGTTAGTGACTGATACTGTAAGTGTGCCATGTCAACTAGGGGGAACTGGTCATGATATGTAAGTCATGGACCTCTTCAGCATGGTACAGAAAGACAACGTAAGCATTTCCTTCTTGACTATTTAGAAACACACTGTACCATCAGCATGCCCAATGTGACAATAAAGTTTATCCCTGCCTGTTGCATCATTGCTCTACTTTGTTCAACATTGAAGACAGGGGACAGTGTTACAGGTGAGATATGTTGTTTATTGGTGGAATACAGTCAAATGTGCTATGTACAGTGATGGAAGTCGGTATGGTTGGTTGTCCTCAAAATCGAGTTGGTGGCAGGCCTGTTTGATTTCATAGGTGGGTCCTATTTGTAGTTCAGTACATCATTTAGCCCTCAGCTAAGTGCAGTTTGTGAATGGGTGGGTTGGTTGCTTGGCAGTAGCAGCAGTGTCAATTGTTGGTAGGGGGCTTGTTCTTTGCTGGGTTTCCAGTGCCATATCTTAGCCTGAGACTACGTTTGGGCGTCTGCTGTGAAGCTACTTGGGGTGACATGGTCAGCCCTTGTGATTCCTGGGAGGGTTTTTCCTGTGCTGTTTCAGCTGCTTGGGACAACTGTTGCTGTTTGTCCAGGGCTGTTGTGGGGGCCTCTTGTCTGTTGTGGGTGCCTGAGGGTTTGTTGACCAACTACAGTAGTGCTCCAGCAATGGGGGCCATTGTGGCATTGTGTTCTTTCCACTGCTCCATGGCCTGTTGGTGGTGTTCCAGCTGCATCCTCTGACTTTGCTCCAGGGTGGTTACAATCTGTGCCAACCTGTCTTGGGTATGTTGGTATTCCTCCAATACTTCTGCAATGATGTCCTGGGCTGCTGCATCTATCCGGTGCCCTACCCCCTGACCCACTGGGGCACTTGACCTGGCCCCATGTTCCTGTGTTCCCTGTGCAGGTCTGGACATGCCACTAGTACCGGGGCCCTCGTCTTCCTGAATGTTGGGGGTGGGAGACTGTGGCCTCTGTTGCTGTGGTCCACCTGTTTGTGCCATGGGTCCACTGGTGTAGGCAAGCCTCCCCTGGCCTGCTGGTATTGATTCGGTGTTAGGGGTGACAGTGTTTACCTGGGTGGGGCTGCTGTATGGTGAGCATCCAGGGCTATGTGAGGGGCCAGCCTGCTCATCAGTGTCCAGGGATCCTTCACCAGCGTCCTGTGATGTGCCTCTGTCTCCGTGGAATGCTGTGGCACTCCTTGTCCCCTCCATTAGGGTTGCATGGGTGGTGGTGCCTGTTGGGGGACATAGAAGTGTTTGTTACATATGCAGAAGGGTTTGAGGTGGGAAGTACTGTACAATTTAGTGCTGGTGTGCCTTTCGGTGGCCTTCAGGGGTGCCTTTGTGAGGTGAACACAGCATCTAGTGGAAGTGGTGGTGTTACATTGTGGTGGGCGTTATTATTCCATTGTGGGAACTTGAAGGGGTGGGTGGCTATGCACAGCACGAGTGATGTGGGCCTGGTAGTGAGTTGTGGGTGATACAGGGTGGTGGATGTGGTGGGTAATGGCTGAGAGGGGTGTGGGTCTAGGTGGGTGTGGGTGGGGTGGTGCATGCATTACAGGTATGGTGTATATGGGGTAAATGTAGATGACTTACCCGAGTCCATTCCTCCAGTGAGTCCAGTGAGTCCCTCTGGGTGCAGGATGGTGAGTACCTTCTCCTCAAAGTCGGTGTAGTCAGGTGGTGTTGGTGGCGGCCCTCCCCCAGTCTTCTGCACTGCAGTGTGGTGCCTGGATGCCATGGCCCGGACCTTCCCCCCAAGCCGTTCCATCTCTTGTGGATGTCGTCCCTGGTGCATGGATGGTGTCCCACTACATTCACCCTGTTGATGATGGTCTGCCACAGCTCCATTTTCAGGGCGATGGGTGTGTGCTGCACCTCGGAGCTGAATATTTGTGGCTCAGCTTTTAGGATCTCATCCACCAAGGTCCTTAGCTCTCTTTCGGTGAAGCGTGGATTTTTTGGGGGGACATGGTGAGGGTGGTGGATGGCGTTGGGACTGGGGACGGTGTTTGGGTGCTCCTGTGTGGATCGCTATGAGTGTCCTGTCTGCTAGCGTTCTCTTTCTGGCTCTGTTGCTCCCCGTCTTCTGGTCCTGGTATCCTTGCAAGGGATTGTGGGGTGTCTCTGGGGGTGTTTTATGTTGTTCTGGATGTGTGTCAGGTGTGGGCCGTGATTCCTGCCGACAGGGACCTGGCGGGGAGTGGTGGTGTGGGAATATTTGGTGGGGTTGGGTTTTTTGTTCATTATATGGTGGGTTTCCATTCGCCACCACTGGCGGGATTCTGTTTACCGCCACCGCGGCGGTCTGCGGTCTTTACCGCCATGTTCATAATGACCGCCAAAGTCTACTCATTTTAGCTTAGGGAGCCCATTCACTTTAATGATGGAAAACAAATTTGACCATTTTTTCCCTCACTAGGGCTTCTAAAACATATTGTATAAGGTCCCTGCTTATAGCTAAGCTGCACTCAACCATGGGGGCACTTAGGGCACACCTTAGGGTGACATATATGTAAAAATAAGGTAGTTTAAGAGTTTGAAAGTACTTTTAATTCCAATGTCGAATTTGAAGGAAACTTTAATTTAAAGGCAGCCAGCAAGGCAGGCCTGCCTTTAAAATGACAGTAGGTAAATATGCTTGGCTACCTAAACCTACATGCCCTACCATATACTAGGGACCTATAGGTAGGTTGATACTGCCAATTATAAGTAGTCTAATTTGCATATCCACTTTACGCAGAGCACTGGCCTTGGGACTGGTTAGCAGTACCCAGGGCACAGCCAAGAGTCAGTAACCACAAGTATTTGTCCCAAAAGTTTGGGGATGACCAGGTCAAAAAGGTGGACTTTCCTACACTTGCTATTCACAGAGGTATCTTAATAACCGTATCTTTTAAACTATGGATTCTCCACTCATAAATATAGGACTGTGCTATCTGTTTATGTGTGTAGAATTGGCAGTCATACAGACTACTAGTAAAATGGTTTGTGAATAGCAAACAATCAAACTTACACAAATGTTGTTTACCTTTATGAATCAAGCCACACATGTATAAAGAAACACTGTTCACTGGCAATTCATTGGATTCCTTCTGTTCTCCCAATTAAGGTAAACTATATATGCCTTATGCCTACAACTCCTGATTAAGAACTAGTGAGAACTCATTTTTGTGTCCTTTTTATGATTTTTTTTTACAGCCTTTTGCCAATTAATCCTATTCTATCTTTGAAATTCATGCATTTAATCTGCTTGGAGAACTAGGTGAGATGAATTTAACCAATACCCCATCTTTTTTTTTTAGATGGGCTATCGTATCCTTATTCCTGTGGAGTAACACTTTTCTACATCATTTTTCTTTTGTTTTCTTAGAATAATTGAACCTAAGTGTGGCTAATATTTATCTGTCTTCAACCAGACAGTTTGTATTTGTATCTAAATTCCTAATGTTATCCTCACACTTGTTTCCTTTCTTTCTCTTTCAGTACACTATGGCCCATTGTTATACTCCCTTTGCGCCGGATTAGCGTCATTTTTTTACGCTAATCCGGCACAAACCTAACACCACATTTATATTTTGATGCTAGACCCGTCTAGCGTCAAAATTTCAGAGTTTGCGTCATTTTCTGGATGCGTGAAGCCGCCTTGCGTCAATGAGATGCAAGGTAGGCGTTGCTCTCCAAAAAATTACTCAAACACCCGTGCACCATATTTATCCCACCGGGCAAAAATGACGCACGGCTGGGAAGCGGACCCGAAAAATGTCACATTTTAACGCCTAGGTCAGGGCAGGCGTTAAAATGGGGCAAACACACCACTACTAAATGAAAACTCAAACAAGCAACATCATTGCTCAAGAAGGATGACAAGGAGGTGCTACTCATGCAGCATGCCAAACCACTCAATGCACAGGAACAACAGCAGCAGCTACCACCACACCAACACCAACGTGGACCCCAAAGGCAGTGCAGAATGCAGGAGAGGCCTGGACAGCAGGGAACAGGATATCATCCAGAGGTACAGACTCAACTGGCAAGCCATACAGCAGCTGCTGCGCCAAATTGAGCCACAGTTATCAGCCAGCCTGCAGACGCCCCACATTATTCCACTGAAGACCAAGCTGCTAGCTGTCCTGCATATGTTGGTAAGTGGCTCATTCCTAACTACGGATGCCCTGGTTGCTAGAGTATAACAGCCCTCATTCTCTGCCTTCCTTCCCAAGGCTCTTGATGCCATCATCTCCCTCATACCCCGCCACATCAGCTTCCCCAACACACAGCAGAAGCAGCAGGAGACCAAACTGAGGTTTTACCAAATAATTGGCTTCCCGCATGTGCTTGGTGCCACTGACTGCACACTTGTCTGGATTGTACCACCTGCTGCAACCGAGCACCTATACCGCAACAGAAAGCACACACACTCCATAAAAGTGGAGGCCTTTGTTGACCACCAGGGATTGTTCACCAACATCATGCAAAGTATCCTAGGAGTGTACATGATTCCTTCATCTTCCACCACAGCACCATCAATCGGCACTTCCAGGATCGACGATATGGCAATGGCCTTCTTGTCAGTAAGTCCAGAAACCTAGTAATATACACATAGTACAGCAACCCTGTAGGACACACAGGACATACACCACTACATTGACACGTGGTCAGGAAGACACTGAGGTGTGAAACAGTTAGTTATGTTTGATATCCTGACACAATGGGATATACACCTATGGACAAATGACGGCTGCCAATAACAACAGATGCCACTCTAGAGCCACAAGGGACCAATTTAAAACCACACAGTAACAATGACATGGCCTGCACTGGCAATACAACTTGGAAGATCAACCATTCAATATCACATAAGGCCACATAGTCAATCCCACTCCCTCCCAAACAATATGAACTGTGTAAGGGGTGTGCAATGTGTGTTGCTGCAAGACAAACACCATGAGACACATAGCATAATGAAGTTTACTCACATGTAGGTGACATGGAAATACTGAGGCAGTACCAACATTTCACATCACTCCTGGGGTGATGTTGCCATCTAGCAATGAGGAAGTGGACTGTGCTATGACAACATGTTGATGTGACACTAATGCAAAGTGCACACTGCTGCACATACTGAAAGAGACAATTCCCCATCTACATAACAGATGTACTGTGAGATGGCCCTTCCTGCACATATACATCCCCCTCCACAACCCAGTTAGCCAGCTCACCTGGAGCATGTTCAGTAGTGTAGGTGCACGGCTGCACATGAGCCACTGGCAGAGGGAACAACAAAGGTTTTTATAGAACCTAGTCACACATGGGACAAATGTGCATTGTCAATACTGAACACCTCAGTGCTGCCAACTTATGTAGATGTGTTGTGCATTGTAATCAATGGGCCTCACTATTGCATTTCATCTGCAATGACGTATGTCTAAATGGATGGATGTTCAGGCCATGTAGTGCAACCATGTTACCACCACAGTGGAATCTATTGTGTGTGTGGAAGTATCATGTCCCCTCCAGTGAACACACACTAAAACATCTTACTCACTACATAATGCGTGGGAGATACACACTGAACTGCAAGTTTGAAACTAAACCAGAGATATCAGGTCAATTAGCCAAACACAAGTTTTTCAAGTCAAACAACCCAATGCAGAAAGAACCTCAAAGAAGCCCAGGATGCCACACAATACCACAAACACATATGAGTCACAGACAACACAAGATATCAACTGCCATGCTACATGACATTCCTGGTGCAAGCAACAACAAAATATTTAACCCTATTTTCTCTTTCAGCTGATCAGGGTTACGGGATCCAGCCATCGATCATGACCCCATTCCCCAACCCAAGCACAGCAGCAGAGCATGCCTTTAATGAGGCATATCAGAGGACACGCGCCATTGTTGAACAGACGTTGGCATCTTAAAGTCCAGATTCAGGTGCCTGGACATCACCGGAGGCAGCCTCCTATATTCCCCAGAAATGGTCTGCAAGTTCATTTTGACCTGTGCCATCCTGCACAACACTTGTGTTAGGAGGAACATCCTCCTATATGATCCTGAACAAGAACTGCCTGAAGCGGAGGAGGAGGTGGATGCTGCCCAGGAAAATGAGGGGGAACATCCAAACACAGCTGCAGGAATGCGTTGCAGACAACAGATAGTTAAAAACTTTTTTTCAACAATAGTCACTATCAACACATTTTTACGATATGAAATTAAACACCTCACTTGATCACTCAATTCTGCTCTGGGTAATTATTTATGCATCACATGTTACACAGGAATCAGAGTTATACCTCAGGGAGCATGTCACAAAGACAAATCTGACTACTTCTGATGCCACATCACATTTGATGGGTATGATTGTACAGGAAACATCACACACTGTTTGTATGAAAAACATATTTTCTATTTCCCATTTGAAGGGCAAATTCATAGGACCACAGCTATGAAAGACATCCATGTTGCCAACATGGTCTATTGCAGCATATGACACACAACTATGACATCATCGATCATAAGGTAAATAAGTGCATCATACATGAGGCAGTGGATGTGACATAGAATTGGTAACAGGAATGTATGACCAGGCCCTTGACATCAGTAAGTATGACATCAGCTATCTCTGCAAGGAACATGTGTGACAAGAGGTGTATCAATCCTGAAAATGTATAGCACGAGTATTCCAGGTATGACAAGCAAGGGTCACAACACATACCTTGCGCAGTCCATCCCTGGTAAGAAGTCCTGCCAACGCCATGTGTTAAGTCTCTGCTCTCCCTTCTCTAGGGGGCACTGTAAATGGACTAGCTGTACCCTGGGAATCATCATCTACACTCAACCAGATTCCCATTCTGACTCTTGCATGCTTCCCTTTTCAGTATGGCATGCCATGGTTCAACTACATCAACCTGCATGGACTTCATGTCCCATAATGCACTGCCTGGTAGTCGGTAAGACCTGTAGTCTTCTGTCCATTGATTCCCATGGGAAAAGCCCGGTTTCTCTCCTCCAGGACTTGTGAGAGACTGAAGCTGCACACACCTGCAAGCTCATTCATGCAGCCCAGCCATTTGACTCTGCCCTGGCCTTGCTGCTGCCTGGAACTGATTAGAAACTGCCATTCCCTGAAGCTCCTTGTTGTGCATTGGAGTACAATTTATTTGTGTACCAGAGCCTTTGTAGGATTGTGTTACAGTGCTGAGTACCCCTGAAACTGCTTTTTGTTTCCACTGTGTTGTTCCTGCTTGTTCCAGTCAGTCTCTGCTCCCGGTTTTCTGCCTTGTTCATGTTTGTTCCTGACAGAGCCTGCTTCCTGTTAACCTGACTGATTCCTGTCTTTGTGTCAACCAGAGCTGTTTCCTGTGCCTGCATTTGCCTCATAGTTGGTTTCCATGCCCTCCGTTTCCTCTTGGGGTATGTCTGGTTAGTGTACGATCAGTCCTCAACTATATAGAATAGTTTAATTTTGTTTTTGTACTGACACATGTTTTCCAGGAGGCGAATCCAGCACCCATCCTTTGTCTGGTTTTGCATGTATTCATTAGTGCCAAACAGTGACAGTGTGCTATGGTTGTATTCCTGGATTTGGCACTGTGCCTCCAGCCCAACCAACAAGGGCTGGTAATTTGTATGTAAGGACAATCCATGTTTGTGTCCTGATGGTCCAGACACAGATTCACTTTTGCTGCCACCTTTCGATGGGGCTTGCGTGGTAACTAGCTGTGAGATTAATCTGCATAGAGGCACTGATGTTCCCAATCTATCGCAATCCAATCCAACACACCCCAAGCCCAATCCAATCCAATCTACCCCACCCTAGCCCACCCCTCCCCGCTCCAGTGCACCGCTATCACTCCAATCCAAACCACCCACCCAATCTAAACGAATCCACCCCACTCCACTCAAATCCTTG
The DNA here is from genome assembly GCF_031143425.1 of Pleurodeles waltl. Taxonomy (NCBI): domain Eukaryota; kingdom Metazoa; phylum Chordata; class Amphibia; order Caudata; family Salamandridae; genus Pleurodeles; species Pleurodeles waltl. Next base: position 923,370,420 of record NC_090447.1, read on the forward strand.
ACATCATGTTGTAATAGGGACAATATATGGCGTAGGGGACACTGCCAATGGGGTATATGTAACCTACATACAACACTGGCACACCTATTATGGGCCACTGAAAGGATGATAATCCCTGAATGCAAATCAACCCACATGCCAATCACACAGTTACTAATTGTCCCTTGATGTACACGCCACAATACCTGAGTCACTGGTATTGCGTTTCACCAGGAAAATGAGTACCAAATGAAATGGATTAGCCACAAAAGTGTGTAGTCAGGTTTAGCACCACATGATTCTAAGGGCCAGTGCATATGTGCAAATGTGTGTCAATCACTCACTGGAGTGACAGTGTCAATACAAGTTTGTAGTAGTATGTCTGCTGGAGTGTCTACATGCCTGATATGCAGCTCTATCATATAAAATGTCACACACTGTGATATGTTGCTCCCACGTTTGTACATTGATCAGACATTGAGCATATATATCTCCCTTCCATGTTTTACAGGTGGACCAGCCCTCCTATACCATTGGTGAAGTGGCTCGATTTGAGGACCCAGACATATCCAGTAAGTGTGAAAATGTCTGTCCTGTGTTGTGATTGCAGCTGTTATGTGATTGACTCTTGTGTGTTGGACTCATTGCAAGATATGATGAGCTGGCACGTGATCTGATATGTGACTTGACTGGAGGTTGACATAGTGTTCCATGGAAGAGTTTGACATTCACTGTCAGAGAGTCATATCTTGGGAGTCTAGTGCTGCGCAACAGGCTTGTGCAGGTGAACAAGGTGATTTGTAGCCACATGTAGGCCCACATTTGATTGGAGGTGGCCCATTGCCATAATTTAGTCAGAAGGTCATACCCTAATTCACACAAAATAGTAATGCATCATTTGAACACACAAAATTGTGCATCCCTGTAGAGTAATAAACATGTAGGACTGTGTATGTGACTGTTCCATAGCATCCAACCCCACATGTTGTACTCCATTTCCGTACAACTTAAGTGTTATGTTATTGATGTGCACATAGGTCAAAGCCAGATGTGTGCTTGCATCAATGTGGGTGATTTAGAAAATCTGTCAGTGTGATCTGATATTGATGGTTGTCCACAAATGGACACATGAATGTAGATGTGAATGACCAAAGGTTGACTCGCTCCTAGTTGGCAGGCCTCCTTACATGTGTTCCACTCACTAAATCCATGTACAGATGGACAAAGCTTAGTGGCTGTCCTTGACGGGTAAAAATATTTATTGCATGACCATCCCCCCTGAGGCAAAGGGGCTAGGGGGAGAAAATATATGTAGCTAGGTGTGATGGTCACAGTGCAGATGAGAAACATGCAATTCAAGCATGCATGTGTGCCAAATTACACTGACCCGTATGATTAGCAACTGCATACCATCCTGCTTGTTCCATATACAAATCACAGATCTTGTGTGCCTTGAAGTTGATCCAGATGATATGAATTAGTTGGCCTGGCACATGTTGATTACTTGCTGTATTTGCAATGTGGCACATTGCACTACATGTATGCACAGATCAGTTAATTTGGTGCACACCTTGTTGTGCATTGCTGTGCTGTTAGATAGTTGATGGATAAGCTGCGTTGGCATGTCATTCCTCAGGGACAATATATCATCTTTACTGTGATTTGGACTGCATGTGCAATTTGTGAGGAGTGTTATATTATCATCTGTACATGCATCACACAATGACACTAATGTTTACCTGTCTGTTTTTTACAGCTGCCAACATGAATGCTAAACAAGTTCGGGAGTTTCAGAGGTGGGCAGTGCGATACAGGCACATCCTAGATGTGAGGCTGGGTATAGAATGATGGCAAGATGCTATAGTTGTGAAAGAGCCAAAGGAGCATGACGGGCTTTTAGCCAAGGGGGCCAGGCATTGGCCACAACAGGTGCTGCCGCCACCCCGACTGCAGGCACAACCTGCTGGACCCTCAACGTCTAGAGCACAAGGCACAACAACTGCTGCACCATCTATGCCACCACCCCCAACCACGGCACCAGCACCTGCAGTTGCTACAACCACAGCGACACAAACCACCACAGCAGCAGGCAGGGACATGGCCTCATTGCGGCAGCTACAGAAGGACATGCGTAAGGTCATAAGGAGAATGGACAGTCTCCAGAGTGAGGTAGCCCGCAACAGCAGACGACTTAAATCAATTTAAAAAACTCTGAGTAGGGCAGACCTCTGAGTCCAGATTTGCCTCACCCCTAATTCCGTTTCCTCCCTCCTCTTTCCTTATACTGTTTTTTAGTTGGTTTTGGGGGTTTAGTGATATGTTAGAGTAGGCTATTAGTTGAGATAGGATAAGTAGGTTGGGGGCGGGGAGTTATATTATTTCATGTTAGTTTGTGGGTGGGTGGTGGTTGATGTTGGGGTTTATGTGTATTTTTGAAAAAAAATACAACTATGTATATATTTGTTTAGTATTAGCTAGTATCTGTTTGGGTTAGTATATGTTGTCTTACACATGTCCCATCATATAAGGGGGAGGGGGATTGATGTTTAGAGTGTTTAGTTACATGTGGTAAGTACGTTTAGCATAGGGTAGTTAGGGCCAGTTGGGGGTAATGTATAGTTAGGATAATTTAGGTTAGTATAGGTGTGTGAAATAGTTTAAGTTTCATTTCATGCATATTTAATAAAGTTTTAGGTACTCCTTTACGGTATGTGTCATATGCTTGGGGATCTGAGCCTTTGCAAGAGTGTATAGTGGCAAATTTGTGTTTTCCTGCGTATTCCATACTGCAACCACATCCCATTCTTAACTTGGTTATTCCCACTTCCAAATGAGCTGTCACATTGGCAGCTACAACAAAGCTACATCTCTATGCATCTACCACCACTACCCACCACTCCAGGTGACTATGGGTCCCATGTATTGGACAGGTAGGTGTGAGTTTAAAACTGTCATTGTTTGGGTCCTGTTTTGGAATCTTTGCCACTGTGGGACATCTGCCTGCAGCCTGATGTTCATGTGAACCCTGATAAACTGAGTGGTGTCATAATCTTATGAGGTTCAGTATACAAAATTCACGCCTATGAGTTTTTTAATTGTACTCCCAGGTGAGGTTATTGTCCAAACACTCTTACACATCCATTCCTGCTGTATGTTGTGGTTGTGGGATTTATGTTCAGAGTCATATATCACATACACAATGATTATCTTGAAGGGGATGTGGCCAGCATTGATTTTCATCTTGTAGATACCTTGGGCCTGACATATGCAATTGTTACACAGCATTTTGTCACATACACAATGATTGTCTTGTAGGGCTTGTGGCCAGCATTGAGTTTCATCTTGTAGATAACTTGGGCCTGACATATACAATTTGTATACAGCATTTTACTGTTTGTGGTGCTTTAACTCCAGAAATGAGCCACAAGCAGCACCGATGATTGTAAAATCCAGACCCTTGTGCATAGATGTCAGCCCACATTCTTTCTACACTCTTGTATTGACATTCTGTGGCCATTGACATGTTACATGCATCACAAATCTCCTGCACAGTAGATGTGTCACATTACAGAGACAAAGTGGTTGTGTAGGTGCTGTTTATTTGAAAGTGCTGTAGTGCAACATTTACATAGTACAGGTTTGTAAGTCCATTGGTGTGACACATTCTATTGTGACACAAGTGCAATGTTGAGGGACATGTCATTAGACATGCTGTGATGGAGTGTCATTCAGTGCAGAGGAACATGAATTGCTAATTGGGTAATGAGAGACAAAGGCTGTCCATATTGGTAAGGTAAACAGTGTGTCGGAGAACAGTGCATGTTACCAACTGTAGCAAGACTGGCATGTTGTCAAGCACAGGAAAAAGGAAAATCTGTGCCCATGTGGCATGGGCTAGTGCTACTGGGTACTCCTACGTGTGAAGGTGATCTGTTCCACGTCTTCATCTTCTGATGTGTGTGTCATCTACTCTGCCCTTCGTGGTAGTGGTGGTGGGTTTGAGGGGGCAACACACACTTCAGTGTCTGGAGAAGTGAACTCTGAATTCCCTGTAGCTGCCAACTGTGGAACTATTAAGGGCATAACTGCAGCAAGGAGGAGCTGCTGGTTATTGAGTATGGCAGCAACGTCCCTGTGGTAGGCAGCCAGGTCGGCCCTGAGGGAGTCCTGATTGTTGTCATGCATGCAGTGAAAAGTTTGGGAAGCCAGGTGTTATGGCAACTCCCTCACTGCAGTGGTGAAGTCCCTCACACACTGTTGTAGTTCTGGCGGTAGTGTTTATTGGACTTGCATGGTTGCTGACTGTCCTGCTGATGTCATCATGCACATCTCCTCAAGGCTGACTGCCATATTTTGCATCCCCACCGGCACCTCCTTGGCCAGCTCCCGCTGTACTCCCACAACTGTCCTCTCAAAGATGGTCCCAGTGTCATCAGAGTCCTCTGCTGTGTTGGAGATGGCAGGTCGTACTATTGGGGTGGTTCCTCTGGGATGGCTGCTATATCTGTGCTCCTCCTTGCGACTGGAGGTGGGGTCTGGAGGGTTCCCAGGATATCTTGGAGGGTTTCCTGGCTAATGGTTGTCAGCTCGTCATCCATGTCATCAGGGTTGTCCAGGATAGGCAGATCCACAGGAGAGCCATCGTCCTCCGCAGTGAGATATTGTACAATTAGTGTGTCTTTGTTGTGGCAGTTGTAATGTGACATCACTGACTTCCTATTAGTGGAACAAGGTAATCTGGGTTCCCGTTCATTGTTCCTGTTAATAATATTTGCATTCTCATAGGCCTATGCCCCACCTGCATGTCACATGTAGTGTGGGCAATTTGGGGAATTGTCTGCGTCACATCCTCTTGGTGTAGGTTGTGTCCAAATTGTGTCTTGCCCCCTTCTTGGCCTACTCCACCCTCCCTCTACTGCCACTAGCATGGTGAGGCCTTGCAATGCCTGTTGGTGTTCTGATGCCACGTGCACCACATATAAAAATATGGCCCTGACCCAGTCTATGATATTTAACATACACCTATACGTGATGCTGAGACCTAGCACATACCTTGTATTGCATTGGCATGACACGATACAGGTGTCAGCATTGGTAGTTTGTCATGTTGATGTTTGCGAATGTGTGCTACATTGCATTGCACTGATGGACCTGGCAGAGTTCCATTTCCTCTTATGATTGTGCGGGTGTGTTTCACTAGCTATACACATATGTCCTCCCCCTCAATGTTGTTGTCTTAGCAGTATGACAGTTGAGATGTTGCAAGGTGGCATTGCAGCTATTGTAACACAGGCAAAGGGTAGACCCTGGAATGGGCAGCATGGGTATGACATTACTGCTGTGTACTTCATAATGTAAGTGACAGTGCCTGATGTTTATTGAGCCTATGGTCATGAGCATTTGACAGGAGTGCACTTGGATTGGAATTGAAGGAGATTAATCACTTAGTCATCCTGAACCCTCATTTTATGTGTGTTTGTGCCATTGGCACCTAACTGCGTTTCGTAATCGACCAGCACACACAGCAGAGGTAGTAGTGTAAAATGTTGTCAATGGTAAATGTCGCTTGAGGCAATGGCCGGAGACTGGGCATTGTCCCCTAGTTCACAATCTGACAATACCAGCTATCCTGTGACCTGGGGTGGCTTGGTGAGTAAAAAAACGATGGATTAAACACAGATTTTTGTGACTGGGGTGAATGTTTGATTTACTGTGCATTCCAGCCATCATCTGTTCTTTTTGTAGCTATCCTGTGACATCAGCCCAATTTTACATTCTAGCCTACCCTCCTTGACTGGCTTTGCCTTTCCAGCAGCCTTGACATGGCGGTGTACCCACATGCAAAGGCTGTTGGTGTTGTGTTGTGCTCCTGGATGCTCCTGCACAGCCCATGCGCCCGGGCTGTGCCCCTTTGCCCTTTCTTTCATGCATTGTGTAGTGGGTATGTACCTCCCTCTTCTTGCACTTGACATTTAGGCATTTTTTTTTTCCCCTATGTGTTGTTCCCTGGTAGCCTGTGCTGTCCTGCGATTCCTGTGACGATCTCCTCCGGGATGACGGCTGTAACCATCTCCTCCATCTCGTCCAGGGCCTCCTGCGGTGCTGGACTTCCACCTCCAGTCTGCAGTGCTGTCTTCTTGTTCCATGCCATTTTCTCCTCTGTCCTGCTCTTGCAGTCATGCCAGCATTTCTTGCACTCAATCAATCAATCAATCAAATAAATTTGTAGAGCCCGTGAGGGTCTCAAGGCGTTGGAGGGGGAGGGGGCGTGCCAGGGAGGGTCACGGTTCGAACAGCCAAGTCTTGTGGTTCTTTCTGAAGACCAGTAGGTCTTTGGTTTTGTGACGGTCGGTGGGGAGGGAGTTCCAGGTTTTTGGGGCGAGGTAGGAGAAAGACCTGCCTCCTGTGGTGGTGTACTGGAAGCGGGGGACTGTGGCTATGGCGAGGTCGGCTGATCGGAGGTTGCGTCTGGGAGTGTGGAAGTTTACTCTTTCATTGAGGTAGGGTGGGCCGGTGTTGTGGAGGGATTTGTGTGCGTGGATGAGGATCTTGAATGTGATCCTCTTGTCTGTGGGGAGCCAGTGTAGGGATTTGAGGTGTGGTGAGATTCGTTCGTGTTGGGGGAGGCCAAGGCGCGCAGTTGTATTCTGGATTCTTTGGAGTTTGCGTTTGAGTGTGGTGCCAGCGTAGAGTGCGTTGCCATAGTCCAGTCTGATGCTGATGAGTGCATGGATGACTGTCTTTCTGGTTTCTGGGGGGATCCATTTGAAGATTTTTTTAGGGTGCGGAGTGTGTGGAAGCAGGAGGAGGTTAGAGCATTGATTTGCTGTGTCATGGAGAGAAAGGGGTCGGGGATGATGCTGAGGTTGCGTGCGTGGGTTGCGGGGTGGGTGCAGGGCCTAGGGCAGTGGGCCACCAGGAGTCATCCCATGTGGGTTTGTTGGAGCTGAAGATGATGACTTTGGTTTTGTTTGAGATGAGCTTGAGATGGTTAGTGGTCATCCAGTTGGCGGTGTCTAGGAGAGCGGCGTGTAGGTTGGTTTTGGCGGTGGTGGGGTTGCGGGTGAGGGAGAGGATGAGTTGGGTGTCATCAGCATATGAGAGGATGGTGATTCCGTGTGCTCGGAGAATGTTGGCTAGGGGGATCATGTAGATGTTGAAGAGTGTGGGCCTGAGGGAGGACCCTTGGGGGACTCACGCAGGTGATCTTGGTAGTGTTGGAGTGGAAGGGCGGGAGGCGGACTCTCTGGGTTCGGTCGGTGAGGAAGGAGGAGAGCCAGTCTAAGGCTTTGTGGCAGATTCCTATGTTGTGGAGGCGTCTGCGGAGTGCGTGGTGGCAGACGGTGTCAAAAGCTGCAGAGATGTCTAGGAGGATGAGTGCGACGGTCTCGCCTTTGTCGACTTTGGTGCTGATGTCGTCAGTGCATGCGATGAGGACGGTTTCTGTGCTGTGGTTCTTGCGGAACCCAGATTGTGAGGGGTCAAGGGTGTTGGTTGCTTCGAGGAAGTGGGATAAGCGAGTGTTGACTAATTTCTCTGCAACCTTGGTGGGGAACAGGAGGAGGGAGATGGGGCGGTAGTTGGAGAGGATCTCCGGGTCGGCTTTTTTTTTTTTTAGGTGAGTGGTAATTTCAGTGTGCTTCCAGGGGTCTGGGTAGGTGGCAGAGTCGGAAGAGAGTTGATTATGTTGTATAGTATGGGGGCGATAGTAGGGCTAGCTTTGTTGTGGATGCGGTGTGGACAGGGGTCGGAGGGGGATCCGGAGTGGATGGAGTTCATGGTTTTTTCGGTTTCTTTTTGTGTGGTAGGGGTCCATGTGGATAGTGTGGTGGGGGGTCTTGAGTGGGGGTTGAGTTGGGTGGGAGAGGGGTATGTGTGGTGGGTGTGTGTGATATGAAGCTGTTGTGGATGTCCAGGATTTTGTGGAGGAAGTGGTTGGAAAGGGCATAACATAGGGGCTGTGTGTGTGTGGGGTCTATGTTGCTGGCTTTGGGTTTGGCAAGTTCTTTGATGATGGTGAAGAGTTCTTTGCTGTTTTAGGAGTTGTTGTCAAGGCGTGTCTTGTAGTGATCTCTTTTGGTGGTGCGTATGAGTTGGTGATGGGTGCGAATGTTGGTTTTGAGTGTGGAGAAGTTGTTGAGGAGGGTTCTAGTCTCCATGTTTTCTCAGCTTGGCGGCATTTGCGCTTGGAGTCTTGGAGTTCAGGGGTGAACCAAGGGGCGTTCTTGATGTTGCGGGTGGTGATGTGTTTTCTGAGGGGTGCTAGTGTGTCTGCGCAGGTAGTGATCCATTTGGAGAGGTTGTGTGCTCCTGCGTTGGGGTTGTTGGTGTGGGGGGGTTATGGGCCAGTTGGGAGTTTAGTCGTTCTGTGGGGATCTTGTCCCACATGCGGTAGGGTGGGGTGTGTTGATGGTAGTGTGTAGGGGGTTTGGTGAAGGAGAAGTAGACGCAGCGGTGGTCTGTCCAGAGGAGTTCAGTCGTGTGGGTGTAGGCTATGTGTTGGCTTGAGGTGAAGATTGCGTCCAGCATGTGTCCTGCTAAGTGGGTGGGTGCGGTGACCAGTTGTTTGAGTCCGAGGTTGTTGAGGTTGTCTATGAGGGAGGTAGTGTTGTGGTCTTGTGGGTTTTCTAAGTGAAAGTTGAAATCACCGAGGATAATGTAGTCAGTGGAGGTGAGGGCGTACGGGCTGATGCTGTCGGCGATGGTGTCACAGAAGGCGGGGCGTGGTCCGGGTGGTCTGTAGATTAGTGTACCTCTGAGGGTGGAGTTGTTGTTGATGTGGATGAGGAAGTGCATGTGTTCAGTGTTGCTGATAGTGTTTTGGGAGCTGGTGGTGACTTTGATGGTGTCTCTGTGTAGGATGGCGATGCCCCCGCCTGGCTTGTTTCGGCGGTCTTTGCGTTGGAGTTTGTATCCCTGGGGGGTGGCTATGGCTATGTCGGGTTCTGAGGAGGAGTTGGTCCGGGTTTCCGTGAGGAAGGCGATGTCAGGTGAGTGTGTAGTGATGAGGTCCCAGAGTTCCATGGCATGTTTGTGAAGGGAGCGGATGTTGAGTAGCAGGCAGTTCAGGTGGTTGTGGTGGGTGGCGTTGGTGTGGTCCGTGAGGGTGTTGTTGCGGTGTGTGTTCTGGTTATGGGCTGGTGTGTTGTGGGGTTGGTTGGTGGGGACAGGGTGGGTGAGTTTTGTGTTGGGGTGTTGTGTTTGTTGAGGGTGGGGTCGCTATGGTTGGTGTGTGGTGTGAGGGATGATGAGCAGGAGAAGTGACAGGTGTAGCAGGTGAAGGGGCCATGAGGGTGTGTGGGGCTAGATGTGGTGCATGTGGGGTGGGGCCTGGGTTGAGGGAGTGGAGGGTGAGGGGGGAGTATGTGTGTCTGGGAGGGCCAGGGGTTCAGGCGCTGGGCGCGGTCCAAGCGCGGACGGGCACAGACGGGCGTAGACAGGCTTGCCTTTGGCGCACCTTCGGAGGCTGCCATAGGAGGAGGGGAGGGTGGGAGTGGCAGCTGGAAGGTGGGAGGGCCTGTCCTATGAGAGGGCTGGGGGGTGGGGCCGCAGGGGACTCAGCGGCGGGGAAAACTGAAAATGGAGCAGTGAGAAGGAGCTGGGAGGTGGGAGGGGCCGCAGGGGACGCAGCGACGGGGTGTAGGAAAGTACCAACTTGCCTGGCATGTTACCCCCATTTTTCACTGTATATATGTTGTTTTAGTTGTATGTGTCACTGGGACCCTGGAAACCCAGGGCCCCAGTGCTCATAAGTGTGCCTGAATGTGTTACCTGTGTAGTGACTAACTGTCTCACTGAGGCTCTGCTAATCAGAACCTCAGTGGTTATGCTCTCTCATTTCTTTCCAAATTGTCACTAACAGGCTAGTGACCATTTTTACCAATTTACATTGGCTTACTGGAACACCCTTATAATTCCCTAGTATATGGTACTGAGGTACCCAGGGTATTGGGGTTCCAGGAGATCCCTATGGGCTGCAGCATTTCTTTTGCCACCCATAGGGAGCTCTGACAATTCTTACACAGGCCTGCCACTGCAGCCTGAGTGAAATAACGTCCACGTTATTTCACAGCCATTTTACACTGCACATAAGTAACTTATAAGTCACCTATATGTTTAACCTTTACCTGGTAAAGGTTAGGTGCAAAGTTACTTAGTGTGAGGGCACCCTGGCACTAGCCAAGGTGCCCCCACATTGTTCAGAGCCAATTCCCTGAACTTTGTGAGTGCGGGGACACCATTACACGCGTGCACTACATATAGGTCACTACCTATATGTAGCTTCACAATGGTAACTCCGAATATGGCCATGTAACATGTCTATGATCATGGAATTGCCCCCTCTATGCCATCCTAGCATAGTTGGCACAATCCCATGATCCCAGTGGTCTGTAGCACAGACCCTGGTACTGCCAAACTGCCCTTCCTGGGGTTTCACTGCAGCTGCTGCTGCTGCCAACCCCTCAGACAGGCATCTGCCCTCCTGGGGTCCAGCCAGGCCTGGCCCAGGATGGCAGAACAAAGGACTTCCTCTGAGAGAGGGTGTTACACCCTCTCCCTTTGTAAAATGGTGTGAAGGCAGGGGAGGAGTAGCCTCCCCCAGCCTCTGGAAATGCTTTGTTGGGCACAGATGTGCCCAATTCTGCATAAGCCAGTCTACACCGGTTCAGGGGACCCCTTAGCCCTGCTCTGGGGTGAAACTGGACAAAGGAAAGGGGAGTGACCACTCCCCTGACCTGCACCTCCCCTGGGAGGTGTCCAGAGCTCCTCCAGTGTGCTCCAGACCTCTTCCATCTTGGAAACAGAGGTGCTGCTGGCACACTGGACTGCTCTGAGTGGCCAGTGCCACCAGGTGACATCAGAGACTCCTTCTGATAGGCTCCTTCAGGTGTTAGTAGCCTATCCTCTCTCCTAGGTAGCCAAACCCTCTTTTCTGGCTATTTAGGGTCTCTGTCTCTGGGGAAACTTTAGATAACGAATGCAAGAGCTCATCCGAGTTCCTCTGCATCTCTCTCTTCACCTTCTGCCAAGGAATCGACTGCTGACCGCGCTGGAAGCCTGCAAACCTGCAACATAGTAGCAAAGACGACTACTGCAACTCTGTAACGCTGATCCTGCCGCCTTCTCGACTGTTTTCCTGCTTGTGCATGCTGTGGGGGTAGTCTGCCTCCTCTCTGCACCAGAAGCTCCGAAGAAGTCTCCCGTGGGTCGACGGAATCTTCCCCCTGCAACCGCAGGCACCAAAAAGCTGCATTACCGGTCCCTTGGGTCTCCTCTCAGCACGACGAGCAAGGTCCCTCGAATCCAGCGACTCTGTCCAAGTGACCCCCACAGTCCAGTGACTCTTCAGTCCAAGTTTGGTGGAGGTAAGTCCTTGCCTCACCTCGCTGGGCTGCATTGCTGGGAACCGCGACTTTTGCAGCTACTCCGGCCCCAGTGCACTTCCGGCGGAAATCCTTTGTGCACAGCCAAGCCTGGGTCCACGGCACTCTAACCTGCATTGCACGACTTTCTAAGTTGGTCTCCGGCGACGTGGGACTCCTTTGTGCGACTTCGGGTGAGCACTGTTTCATGCATCCTCGTAGTGCCTGTTTCTGGCACTTCTCCGGGCGCTACCTGCTGCTGAGAGGGCTCCTTGTCTTGCTCGACGTCCCGTCTCTCTCCTGGTCCAATTTGCGACCTCCTGGTCCCTCCAGAGCCACAGCAGTGTCCAAAAACGCTAACCGCACGATTTGCAGCTAGCAAGGCTTGTTGGTGTTCTTTCGGCGGGAAAATACTTCTGCACGACTCTCCACAGCGAATGGGATCCGTCCACCAAAGGGGAAGTCTCTAGCCCTTTTCGTTCCTGCAGAAACCTCAGCTTCTTCTGTCCAGTAGAAGCTTCTTTGCACCCGCAGCTGGCATTTCCTGGGCATTTGCCCATCTCCGACTTGCTTGTGACTTTTGGACTTGGTCCCCTTGTTCCACAGGTACCCTAGATTGGAAATCCACAGTTGTTGCATTGTTGGTTTGTGTCTTTCTTGCATTATTCCTCTAACACGACTTGTTTGTCCTTAGGGGAACTTTAGTGCACTTTGCACTCACTTTTCAGGGTCTTGGGGAGGGTTATTTTTCTAACTCTCACTATTTTCTAATAGTCCCAGCGACCCTCTACAAGGTCACATAGGTTTGGGGTGCATTCGTGGTTCGCATTCCACTTTTGGAGTATATGGTTTGTGTTGCCCCTATCTCTATGTTCCCCCATTGCATCCTATTGTAACTATACATTGTTTGCACTGTTTTCTAAGACTATACTGCATATTTTTGCTATTGTGTATATATATCTTGTGTATATTTCCTATCCTCTCACTGAGGGTACACTCTAAGATACTTTGGCATATTGTCATAAAAATAAAGTACCTTTATTTTTAGTATAACTGTGTATTGTGTTTTCTTATGATATTGTGTATATGACACTAAGTGGTACTGTAGTAGCTTCACACGTCTCCTAGTTCAGCCTAAGCTGCTCTGCTAAGCTACCATTATCTATCAGCCTAAGCTGCTAGACACCCTATACACTAATAAGGGATAACTGGGCCTGGTGCAAGGTGCAAGTACCCCTTGGTACTCACTACAAGCCAGTCCAGCCTCCTACATTGGTTGTGCAGCGGTGGGATAAGTGCTTTGAGACTACTTACCACTCTTGTCATTGTACTTTTCATAAGAGAAAAATATACAAAACAAGTTCAGTGTATATACACATAGCCAAAAAGTTTTGCATTTCCTCTTTACACTCTTTTCTAAGTGCTGAAAAGTACTCCTAACTTTCTAAAAAGTTCTAAAAAGTTTAAAAAGTTTTTTTCTCTGTCTTTCTAAAAGCTCTGACAAACTTTTTTATCTTTTTCTATCACTTTAACTCGCTCTAAAAATGTCTGGGACAGGTCAAAATGTTGATCTGTCCAAACTTGCATATGATCATCTTAGCTGGAAAGGAGCAAGGAGTCTCTGCATAGAGAGAGGTTTGAGTGTAGGGAAGAATCCTTCCTTAGAACTGTTAATTAACATGCTTAGAGAACAAGATAAGGCAAGAAGTGCCCCATCTGTTGAAAAAGTAGCTAATGGTTCCCAATCTGATCCAGGGACTCCCCCAGGAAAAGATTCAGGAAAGAAACTTCCTAGCCTGCCCATTACTAGACAGTCTAGCATAGTTGGTAATGATGATGAGCCACACCATACAAATAGTGTTGTCTCACATCATAGCAAAAGCATTTATTCTCACCATACTGGTAGTGATGTTTCTGTTAGCCAAGCTGTTAGGGTGGCCTCTGTAAGGGACAGGTCTCCTTCTGTCCATTCTCACCATACTTCTGTTTCAAGGCATGTCCCTCCCACCCACCCTGATGACAGATTGTTAGAAAGGGAGCTCAATAGATTGAGAGTGGAACAAACCAGACTGAAGCTCAAGAAGCAACAGCTGGATTTGAATAGACAGACTTTAGAAGTAGAGAAGGAGAGACAGAAACTGGGTTTAGAAACCCATGGTGGCAGCAGCAGTATTCCCCATAGTCATCCTGAAAAAGAGCATGATTCCAGGAATCTGCACAAGATAGTTCCCCCTTATAAGGAGGGGGATGACATTAACAAGTGGTTTGCTGCACTTGAGAGGGCCTGTGCTGTACAGGATGTCCCTCAAAGGCAGTGGGCTGCTATCCTATGGCTATCATTTAGTGGAAAAGGTAGGGATAGGCTCCTTACTGTAAAAGAAAATGAAGCTAATGATTACAAAGTTCTTAAGAATGCACTCCTGGACGGTTATGGCTTAACCACTGAACAATACAGGATAAAGTTCAGAGAGACCAAAAAGGAGTCTTCACAAGACTGGGTTGATTTCATTGACCATTCAGTGAAGGCCTTGGAGGGGTGGTTACATGGCAGTAAAGTTACTGATTATGACAGCCTGTATAACTTGATCCTGAGAGAGCATATTCTTAATAATTGTGTGTCTGATTTGTTGCACCAGTACTTGGTGGACTCTGATCTGACCTCTCCCCAAGAATTAGGAAAGAAGGCAGACAAATGGGTCAGAACAAGGGTGAACAGAAAAGTTCATACAGGGGGTGACAAAGATGGCAACAAGAAGAAGGATGGTAAGTCTTCTGACAAGGGTGGGGACAAATCTAAAAATGAGTCTTCATCAGGCCCACAAAAACACTCTGGTGGGGGTGGTGGGCCCAAATCCTATTCTAATCAAAACAAGGAAAATAAACCATGGTGCTATTTATGTAAAATAAAAGGCCATTGGACAACAGATCCCAGTTGTCCAAAGAAAGGCACCAAGCCTCCTACCACTACAACCCCTACTGCTACACCTAGTGTCCCTACTAATAGCAGTGGTGGTGGGAGCAAACCTACTAATAGCCAATCCAAGGGAGTAGCTGGGCTCACTATTGGTAACTTAGTTGGGGTTGGCCTTGTTAGGGAGGCCACAGAGGCTGTGTTAGTCTCTGAGGGGGCTATTGATTTAGCCACCTTAGTTGCTTGTCCCCTTAATATGGATAAGTACAAGCAGCTACCCCTAATAAATGGTGTTGAGGTTCAGGCCTACAGGGACACTGGAGCCAGTGTGACTATGGTCATAGAGAAACTGGTCCACCCTGAACAACACCTACTTGGTCACCAGTACCAAGTAACCGATGCTCACAACAACACACTTAGCCACCCCATGGCTGTTGTAAATCTCAACTGGGGGGGGTTACTGGTCCAAAGAAAGTTGTGGTAGCTTCAGATTTACCTGTAGACTGTCTATTAGGGAACGATTTGGAGACATCAGCTTGGTCAGATGTGGAGTTGGAGGCCCATGCAGCAATGCTGGGCATCCCAGGGCATATTTTTGCTTTGACAAGGGCTCAGGCCAAAAAGCAAAAAGGAGAGGGAAGCTTGGATCCTAGAACAATGGACCAAGTGCTCCCTAAAGCTAGGGCTAGTAGAAGCAAAACACTTCCTACTATCCCTCCCTCTACAGTGGATTCAACTTCAGAGGAAGAAGAATTCCCTCCCTGTGCAGAACCTACACCAGAGGAGCTGGAAGCAGATACTGCTGAGCTTTTGGGTGAAGGGGGGCCTGCCAGAGAGGAGCGGAGTGTGGCACAGCAAACCTGTCCCACATTAGAGGGTCTCAGACAGCAAGCTGTCAAACAGGCTAATGGGGATGTCAGTGACTCTCACAGAGTTTACTGGGAGGACAACCTCTTGTACACTGAGCATAGGGATCCTAAACCTGGAGCTGCCAGGAGATTAGTGATTCCTCAGGAGTACAGAAAGTTCCTCCTAACCCTGGCACATGACATTCCCCTAGCTGGGCATCTAGGACAAATGAAAACTTGGGACGGGCTTGTTCCCCTGTTTCATTGGCCTAGAATGTCTGAGGACACAAAGGAATTTTGTAAGTCCTGTGAAACCTGTCAAGCCAGTGGCAAGACAGGTGGCACCCCAAAGGCACCCCTTATTCCACTGCCTGTGGTTGGGGTTCCCTTTGAAAGGGTAGGGGTTGACATAGTTGGCCCCCTTGACCCTCCTACTGCTTCAGGCAATAGATTAATCTTAGTGGTAGTGGACCATTCCACAAGATATCCTGAAGCTATTCCTTTAAGGACCACTACAGCACCTGCAGTGGCAAAGGCCCTCCTGGGAATATTTTCCAGGGTGGGCTTCCCAAAGGAAGTAGTATCAGACAGGGGAAGTAATTTCATGTCTGCATACTTAAAAGCCATGTGGAAGGAGTGTGGTGTAACGTACAAGTTCACAACACCCTATCATCCACAAACAAATGGACTGGTGGAGAGATTTAATAAAACTCTCAAAGGCATGATTATGGGTCTCCCTGAAAAACTCCGCAGGAGATGGGATATTCTTCTACCATGCCTCCTTTTTGCCTACAGGGAGGTACCCCAGAAAGGAGTGGGCTTCAGCCCCTTTGAACTTCTTTTTGGACACCCTGTTAGGGGTTCACTCACACTTGTAAAGGAGGGTTGGGAACAACCTTTAAAAGCTCCTAAGCAGGATATTGTGGATTATGTACTTGGCCTCAGATCAAGAATGGCTGAGTACATGAAAAAGGCCAGTAAAAACCTTCAGGCCAGCCAAGAGCTCCAGAAGCAATGGCATGATCAGAAGGCTGTTTTGGTTCAGTACCAACCAGGGCAGAAAGTGTGGGTCTTGGAGCCTGTGGCCCCAAGAGCACTCCAAGATAAATGGAGTGGACCCCACACAATTGTTGAAAAGAAGGGAGAAGTCACCTATTTAGTTGACTTAGGCACTGCCAGGAGTCCCCTTAGGGTGCTCCATGTCAACCGCCTGAAACCCTACTATGACAGGGCTGATCTCACCCTGCTCATGGCAACTGATGAGGGACAGGAAGAAGACAGTGATCCTCTACCTGATCTCTTCTCTTCCACAGAACAAGATGCTCTGGTGGAAGGTGTAGTTTTGGCTGATTGTCTTACTGCTGAGCAAAAAGACAATTGCATAAATCTCCTAGATCAATTCTCTGAACTCTTCTCTACTGTGCCAGGTACCACTTCTTGGTGTGAGCACACTATAGATACTGGAGACAGCTTGCCTGTCAAAAGTAAGATCTATAGACAGCCTGACCATGTCAGGGACTGCATAAAGCAAGAGGTCCAGAAAATGTTAGAACTAGGAGTGGTTGAGCACTCTGACAGTCCATGGGCTTCTCCTGTGGTACTGGTACCAAAACCCCATTCCAAAGATGGAAAGAAGGAAATGCGGTTTTGTGTAGACTATAGAGGTCTCAACTTGGTAACCAAAACTGATGCTCACCCTATACCCAGGGCAGATGAGCTCATAGATACACTGGCATCTGCCAAGTATCTAAGCACTTTTGACTTGACTGCAGGGTATTGGCAGATCAAATTGTCAGAAGATGCTAAACCTAAGACTGCATTTTCAACCATTGGAGGACATTACCAGTTTACTGTAATGCCTTTTGGTTTGAAAAATGCACCTGCCGCTTTTCAGAGGTTGGTGAACACAGTCCTGCAAGGGCTGGAAGCTTTCAGTGCAGCATATTTGGACGATATAGCTGTCTTTAGCTCCAGCTGGGATGATCACCTGGTCCACCTATGGAAAGTTTTGGAGGCCCTGCAAAAGGCAGGCCTCACTATCAAGGCTTCAAAGTGCCAGATAGGGCAGGGTAAGGTGGTTTATCTGGGACACCTTGTTGGTGGGGAACAGATTGCACCACTTCAGGGGAAAATCCAAACAATTATTGATTGGGTTCCCCCTACTACTCAGACTCAGGTGAGAGCCTTCCTAGGCCTCACTGGGTATTACAGGAGGTTCATTAAGAACTATGGCTCCATTGCAGCCCCTCTTAATGACCTCACATCCAAGAAAATGCCTAAAAAGGTATTATGGACAGCAAACTGTCAGAAAGCTTTTGAGGAGCTGAAGCAGGCCATGTGCTCTGCAACTGTCCTGAAAAGCCCTTGTTACTCTAAAAAATTCTATGTCTAAACTGATGCATCTGAATTAGGAGTAGGGGCAGTCCTATCACAACTTAATTCTGAGGGCCAGGATCAACCTGTTGCTTTTATTGGTAGGAGGTTGACCCCTAGAGAAAAGTGTTGGTCTGCCATAGAGAGGGAGGCCTTTGCTGTGGTCTGGGCTCTGAAGAAGTTGAGGCCATACCTGTTTGGCACTCACTTCATTGTTCAGACAGACCACAAACCTCTACTTTGGCTAAAACAAATGAAAGGTGAAAATCCTAAATTGTTGAGGTGGTCCATATCCCTACAGGGAATGGACTATACAGTGGAACATAGACCTGGGAGTAGCCACTCCAATGCAGATGGACTCTCCAGATATTTCCACTTAGACAATGAAGACTCATCAGGTCATGGCTAGTCTTATTGTCCTTCGTTTGGGGGGGGGGTTGTGTAGGAAAGTACCATCTTGCCTGGCATGTTACCCCCATTTTTCACTGTATATATGTTGTTTTACTTGTATGTGTCACTGGGACCCTGGTAACCCAGGGCCCCAGTGCTCATAAGTGTGCCTGAATGTGTTACCTGTGTAGTGACTAACTGTCTCACTGAGGCTCTGCTAATCAGAACCTCAGTGGTTATGCTCTCTCATTTCTTTCCAAATTGTCACTAACAGGCTAGTGACCATTTTTACCAATTTACATTGGCTTACTGGAACACCCTTATAATTCCCTAGCATATGGTACTGAGGTACCCAGGGTATTGGGGTTCCAGGAGATCCCTATGGGCTGCAGCATTTCTTTTGCCACCCATAGGGAGCTCTGACAATTCTTACACAGGCCTGCCACTGCAGCCTGAGTGAAATAACGTTCACTTTATTTCACAGCCATTTTACACTGCACATAAGTAACTTATAAGTCACCTATATGTTTAACCTTTACCTGGTAAAGGTTAGGTGCAAAGTTACTTAGTGTGAGGGCACCCTGGCACTAGCCAAGGTGCCCCCACATTGTTCAGAGCCAATTCCCTGAACTTTGTGAGTGCGGGGACACCATTACACGCATGCACTACATATAGGTCACTACCTATATGTAGCTTCACAATGGTAACTCCGAATATGGCCATGTAACATGTCTATGATCATGGAATTGCCCCCTCTATGCCATCCTGGCATAGTTGGCACAATCCCATGATCCCAGTGGTCTGTAGCACAGACCCTGGTACTGCCAAACTGCCCTTCCTGGGGTTTCACTGCAGCTGCTGCTGCTGCCAACCCCTCAGACAGGCATCTGCCCTCCTGGGGTCCAGCCAGGCCTGGCCCAGGATGGCAGAACAAAGGACTTCCTCTGAGAGAGGGTGTTACACCCTCTCCCTTTGGAAAATGGTGTGAAGGCAGGGGAGGAGTAGCCTCCCCCAGCCTCTGGAAATGCTTTGTTGGGCACAGATGTGCCCAATTCTGCATAAGCCAGTCTACACCGGTTCAGGGGACCCCTTAGCCCTGCTCTGGCGCGAAACTGGACAAAGGAAAGGGGAGTGACCACACCCCTGACCTGCACCTCCCCTGGGAGGTGTCCCGAGCTCCTCCAGTGTGCTCCAGACCTCTGCCATCTTGGAAACAGAGGTGCTGCTGGCACACTGGACTGCTCTGAGTGGCCAGTGCCACCAGGTGACGTCAGAGACTCCTTCTGATAGGCTCCTTCAGGTGTTAGTAGCCTATCCTCTCTCCTAGGTAGCCAAACCCTCTTTTCTGGCTATTTAGGGTCTCTGTCTCTGGGGAAACTTTAGATAACGAATGCAAGAGCTCATCCGAGTTCCTCTGCATCTCTCTCTTCACCTTCTGCCAAGGAATCGACTGCTGACCGCGCTGGAAGCCTGCAAACCTGCAACATAGTAGCAAAGACGACTACTGCAACTCTGTAACGCTGATCCTGCCGCCTTCTCGACTGTTTTCCTGCTTGTGCATGCTGTGGGGGTAGTCTGCCTCCTCTCTGCACCAGAAGCTCCGAAGAAATCTCCTGTGGGTCGATGGAATCTTCCCCCTGCAACCGCAGGCACCAAAAAGCTGCATTACCGGTCCCTTGGGTCTCCTCTCAGCACGACGAGCGAGGTCCCTCGAATCCAGCGACTCTGTCCAAGTGACCCCCACAGTCCAGTGACTCTTCAGTCCAAGTTTGGTGGAGGTAAGTCCTTGCCTCACCTCGCTGGGCTGCATTGCTGGGAACCGCGACTTTTGCAGCTACTCCGGCCCCTGTGCCCTTCCGGCGGAAATCCTTTGTGCACATCCAAGCCTGGGTCCACGGCACTCTAACCTGCATTGCACGACTTTCTAAGTTGGTCTCCGGCGACGTGGGACTCCTTTGTGCGACTTCGGGTGAGCACCATTTCACGCATCCTCGTAGTGCCTGTTTCTGGCACTTTTCTGGGTGCTACCTGCTGCTGAGAGGGCTCCTTGTCTTGATCGACATCCCGTCTCTCTCCTGGTCCAATTTGCGACCTCCTGGTCCCTCCAGGGCCACAGCAGCATCCAAAAA
The DNA here is from genome assembly GCF_031143425.1 of Pleurodeles waltl. Classification (NCBI taxonomy): domain Eukaryota; kingdom Metazoa; phylum Chordata; class Amphibia; order Caudata; family Salamandridae; genus Pleurodeles; species Pleurodeles waltl. The sequence continues at coordinate 923,390,413 of NC_090447.1, forward strand.
CACTAACTGCACGATTTGCAGCTAGCAAGGCTTGTTGGCGATTTTTCGGCGGGAAAACACTTCTGCACGACTCTACACGGCGAGCGGGTTCCGTCCACCAAAGGGGAAGTCTCTAGCCCTTTTTGTTCCTGCAGAAACCTCCACTTCTTCTGTCCAGTAGAAGCTTCTTTGCACCCGCAGCTGGCATTTCCTGGGCATTTGCCCATCTCTGACTTGCTTGTGACTTTTGGACTTGGTCCCCTTGTTCCACAGGTACCCTAGATTGGAAATCCACAGTTGTTGCATTGTTGGTTTGTGTCTTTCTTGCATTATTCCTCTAACACGACTTGTTTGTCCTTAGGGGAACTTTAGTGCACTTTGCACTCACTTTTCAGGGTCTTGGGGAGGGTTATTTTTCTAACTCTCACTATTTTCTAATAGTCCCAGCGACCCTCTACAAGGTCACATAGGTTTGGGGTCCATTCATGGTTCACATTCCACTTTTGGAGTATATGGTTTGTGTTGCCCCTATCCCTATGTTCCCCCATTGCATCCTATTGTAACTATACATTGTTTGCACTGTTTTCTAAGACTATACTGCATATTTTTCCTATTGTGTATATATATCTTGTGTATATTTCCTATCCTCTCACTGAGGGTACACTCTAAGATACTTTGGCATATTGTCATAAAAATAAAGTACCTTTATTTTTAGTATAACTGTGTATTGTGTTTTCTTATGATATTGTGTATATGACACTAAGTGGTACTGTAGTAGCTTCACACGTCTCCTAGTTCAGCCTAAGCTGCTCTGCTAAGCTACCATTATCTATCAGCCTAAGCTGCTAGACACCCTATACACTAATAAGGGATAACTGGGCCTGGTGCAAGGTGCAAGTACCCCTTGGTACTCACTACAAGCCAGTCCAGCCTCCTACACGGGGAAACCTGGAAATGGGGCGGTGAGAAGGAGGGGGAGGGGCTACAGGGGACGCAGCGGCGGGGAAAACTGGAAATGGAGTTACAGTTCTCCTGACCTCTGCCACACTGTTTATATTGTCGACAATTTGTTACCAAATTGCCTCTCTCCTCCGAATTGGCAATTAAGAGTTAATGAAAAGTTGATGCTGGTTCTCCGTCACCTCTGACCAGTATTTCATGCTCCTCTGTGCTGAAACAACACTTTATTTTCTTCTTGTCTCTCCCCTGGGTCGTGCCTGTGTCCTCCTGGCTGGTTCCTGGTAGATTGAGTTCTCTCTGGGGTCTCGTCTGGCTTCTGGGATCCATTTTGGGGCTCCTTAGCACTGTTTGCTGTGTTTGCATCGATTTTTGATGCTATGGTAGTAGAAAATGGTATATATCCAGTTTGCGACGTTTTCCGCAAACAGACTGGATTAGAGTCATTTTTTTTGCATTAACGTCATTTTGCTTTATGACGCAGCGCAATGGTTAGCGTGAAAAAAAATGACTCTAACCAGTTCTTTTCACCACCGTGCATCAAAGTATAAATTTGACACACAGGTGGTACTAAGAAATGGTGTTAGCCTGTGTTAAATGTTTTGATGCATAACTGCGTTAGTGCAGTTTTACGTCAAAAAGTATAAATATGTCCCTATATTACCTTACTAGGGCCAAGTAGGTTCTAAATCCTGATAATGATCCTTTACACCTATAGAATCAAACACTGTCTACTTCTTGGACTCCCTAAGCTTAATATTCTTGTAACCTTGATAGGGTTTATTCTCACTGTGTGATGTACCAATGTTGCATCCCTTGTGTGTCACATATGAGCATCAAGCACATTGTTCAATATGATTGTTGTTTCCTGAAAATTCAGTAAATAAGCATTGACCGCTATTCTATTTCATTTTTTTAAACTAATTGCATATTACGGGCCACTGTTATGTAAAATATAAAGACTGCTGTAGGCAAACAGGGCACTTTACCGCCTACTTCAGTCTGCAGCAAAAGCAGTTGTGTTTTTTTCATTTGCATTGATCCTACTGAGTCAGGAGACAAAGCCAAACACCCTACCTCTTTGTTAGTCTTTAAATTCACACTGAAGAAAAATGCTCACTGAAGTCAAACAAAACAGTATCATTTAATGTTAGACCAGCTGCTTTCTCTGATCCTAAAAGATGTTTCAACACATGGAAAAATGCAACTGATGTCAAGTCCTTTGCAGATATAGTTCAGTTTCATGGTACACAGTAGCCCATAATTTGCTCTAAAAACCAATCTGTAACTGTTGATGGATTCAGTTGTCCTTGTCAGAGGTGAACACAGGGTGTAGGACAGAGGCAGGTGGCCCATCAACTCTGTGGGTAGAGGGCTTTGTGATTGAACATGCCATAGGCCAGAGTCCAATGTTTAGCTGTTGTTTCTTTTAGATTACAAGTTGTCCTGCTGAAATCAATCTGATCCAGCAGTGGTTGACACAAGGACATATTACAGCTCGATTAAGGCTAATGTGAATTAAGAGCAGCCGACCAGCACTGACAATGATTAGTACAAAGAGGTGGGGAGAAAAAAGCTGTATATTCACATGTGGGAAAGAGGGAATGCCTATCTTCATGAACTATGAGTACCCCTATTCAGAACACATCTTACCTAAGACTACATTAATGAGAGATAACATAATTGTGAATCAAACCATCTCATGGCATGCAAGCACTAAGAGGCAGATTTAGGGCAAGTGGCGCTGCACCAAGTGCACTTTCCCTACACCCCTTAGCACCCCCTACTGCCACCATTTAAAATACGGCACCCCGTGGCACAGGGTATGGAGTAATAGAGTAATTTTTAATTACTCTATTGATGTACTCTGCAGGAGTACCACCAAACTGATGGTGCTACTCTAAAAAATGGAAGCCTTTGTTAACGCCTGCTCTTGAGCAGGCGTTCAAAGTGCAGTAATAAATGGTGCAAGGAAATCCCATTGATTTCCTTGCACCATTTTACTGGCTCCCCTAACTGGGGAACGCCCCCTTTGCATACATTATGCCTGGCACAAAGGGTTACAGGGTGGCGCAATGCATGCATTGCAAATACAGCACTGGGATTTTGGCCTTGTTGGCCCACATTAATGTAAAAATAAATGACATTAATGTGGGGCAAGGTGGCGCTAGGGGCCTATAAATATAACCCTTATATACTACATCTCTCACATTGTGGAAAAATTAGTTAATCGTACCAAATGGGGGTGCAGGTGAAAAGGCTGTGCCTTCAACTATCAATTACTGCCACTATTAGTCATGTCTTTACATGCAGTTCCACATGGATAGAAGTCATCCACGCCAAAATGCAGTTCAACTCTGTGTGGCCGTCCATAGTTCAACGGAATCTACTACTAATCTAGGAAATAACACCAAATGTATGTAGAGCACATGACAGGGACTTCTTAAAAGTAAAACCTGTGCAAAAACCATACTGGTGCCATCAGAATGTTTAATAAAGTAGCCAGACAACAGACGAATAGTGTACCAGAGATGTTCAATCCTACAATAGTTTAGTGGAGAAAACGAATAACATGGATGTAAGGGTAATACAAAGAAACATATTAATATGCGGTAGCTAAAAAGGACTAGAAAAGAGAGAGCATGTTACACAATCACAACAATGTCTGAAAAGAGTTCCTAACTGTAGTGGAAATCAAGAATATTATATGGCATTTTCATCTTAATGAATAATTCATGGTGTCTTGCAAATGTCTCTAGAGCTCGCTTTATACCTGTATGGAAGCTTTTTCAATCATGTCCCCAGATTATCTCATATATATGTACAATTCTCCCTCAAATGTGTTCCTGTTTGTAATTCATTCCCAGGTCTGTTCATTAAAAAACCCTAGTCACCAGAATAAGTAGACAATTCACTGAGTGTCTTTAGATGTAGATGTTATTATTCTGATTGCATTATTGCCCAGTGGGTCTACTAAATGTTACCAGACTATTAGTCAGCATTTTTAAGCACTATATATTAACTACACTGCAAATGAAGTACACTGCCAGCAGAGGCAATAACTAATTCATAGGATTAAGGAATTCATGCAATATGACGTCCAAAGGCTTGGGTTTAAGAAAAACTGATACTTTGTACCACTAGATTAGAGGAACAGGCTTGAACATTTAATTCAGGTATTACTAAAATATTAATTAAAAAAATGACGGTGCTAAAATGGTAACAAGGCAAACAGGCTATTTTCTTAATGGATAAAATCACTGTGTAAAATGTTCAGGGGCATGAGAAGTAAAGCCATTCCCTACTATGCACAGTTGAGAACATTTGACCAATGCAAACACAGGAGGAGCTTCCCAAACCCACACAAGCGTCAACATTTTGCTATTTCCTCTGGTAGGCTCAATTGTATCATCCCTTTTTTGTTTTTCAAAGTTTAGTAGTCTCGGACATTTTTTAGTATGATGAAGTAATGTGAAGTTACAAAACCTTTCACATCACAAATCTGCACACTTCAATTAAACGGTGTTAATACATTTGGTTGCTTATGTGCAGAATTTGACATTGATTGCCTGAGAAAGGAAAATAACTTATAACAACTTCTCTTTGGCTGTGGCTGCTAAAAGAATACTGGATTTCCAGTAAGGTATATACCAAATGTATAAAGTATTGAGATTTGTTGCATAGCAAGGAACAAAATTAGTTGGAATTAAGAGGTGCCTAATATTACTACTCAACTACGTAAAAAGTAAATACCTTTTCTATTATTACTACTCAACTACGTAAAAATTAAATTAAGTTTTGTAACTCTTTCAGGGAGAGGTTTCTTGGACATCAAACTGTTCACAACGCAGCTGTACATAATTTATTGACTCCCAGTCCACTTCTGTAATGTCTTCCACAGTGGAGATATTGCATCCCCTCTTTCCTTAACTATTATTTATTAATGTGCATGGTAATATGCCCACTCACATATGACAATCCCTTTTAACCCAGAATATATTCCTTCAATTAAGATGCCTGTGGAGTAAGCTATTCCACAATCACTGTAAAGCCTTTGAAAAAGGGCAAGGGATTCCACATAGACTTCATGATGAACATACAGTCTCAAAGGAAGTATGCCATAAGCCCCAGATTGAAAAAGGAAATTAAGCCCCACAGCTCCTTGCTTAATCCTAAAAAAACTACCCTCATCTGCTGATCTCTTCATAGCTATCCACTGCCACTATAATGAGAATGCATTGCTTCTTCCCCTTTGGGCAATGCTGTGGAAAGAATGTGCAAGCTGGCTCTGTGGTTGGAACTCCCTGCACTTGTTGTTGATAGATTTGCAGACGTTTATATGGTGAGCAAAGTGAGAAATCACACCCATCCACCTAAGATCCTTCAGCCTCATTGTTGAGAAGCTCCCCCATCAAACTCTCACAGAAAACATTTTGTGAGGATGGTAGAGTTGGTTTGTTGCAGAAGCACATAATTGCATTATTTGTGTAGCAAACAGTAATGCATTTTCTGTAACATACTTCCCAATCTGGTTCCTCATGTAATTCGATAAGGCCTTGTATACATTATATTATCTTATCCAAGTTGATGTTTTTTTCTGTTCGAACCTATATGTATTTGTTCATGTATTCAAAAATAATGTGGTGTTCTGTATTTCCTCAGTGTATTTACCCTCTGTGTCCATCACTCTCTTCACTCTATTTACTTTTACCTCACACCAGCACAGGTGTTAGACATGGAAGATGTGTGCTTTAGGGTAAAGTCTAAGAGCCAGTGTGGTTTATGGGCAGAGCTTTTGAATGTGGAACTGTTTGCTGATGTCTCAATTTCTTGTGGTTCTGAGCTGATCACTTACATTCCCTGGGCCTGGTTCACAATAGTATCTTTACACTTTTGAGTAAGTTGAATACATTTCAGCATTCACAAACTGCACTTTTCTAGTAACTTACTTTTGTAGTACATTCTACTCTTGTAGTAATCCTAGTCCTACATATGGCCAACCACTGGACCTTCCCATAGATAATATTGGATGTAGACATTTTTGAGAAACTGCAAACGTGCAATTTAGTAATACAGAAAAGTAGTGAACTTACTCAAATTTACAAGTCACTACAAAAGTGGAGTATCTGGACAGCACTTTGCAGTGTATTGTTAGTACTACAGTTTTATTACAAAACATACTTCAAGTGCAGTTTTTGAATCAGACCCTCCTTTCCTAACAAACAAAATGAACCTGATCTTCTGTAATATAATTAGGTGTACATGTAGAGCACATTAATGCCCTTGAGCCATGCTCATGCTATTTAAATGAGCATAAAATAATACACATGTTACATGTAGGTTTATTAGGGGTATGCTGTAACAGGGTTTGGGTGCAGCATTACAGTCAACTGTCAGCACAAAATAGTCTTGGCTTGTGAGGCAAAACCGGTTACCAAGGGGCATGCTAGTGGAGGAATTGCAACTTTATTAAAGAACGGTCGTACCTCCCTAAAAGAGGCCTCAGTAATTTAATCAGGCCAGTGTCTCCTAAAGTGGCTCAGAAATACCTGAAATGGAATCTCCTTCATGGAGTGAGGCGTCTTTTTATTTTGATCAGACCTGATAGAGTGCCTCTTAGGGATTTAACCTCCAAATGGGATGGTGCTATTATCACTTGTGACTTGTGCCAAGGTGGGGTGCAGAATCTCAAGCATATTTTATTTGTTTGCCCAGTCTTAGCCTCTCAGCGGAATTTATGGTTGAAACTCCTCTACTTGTGTTTAAATATTAGATCTGCTGGGGGGGCCTTAGACTGATTTTATAATCCCCCTAATGAAAGGTTCTGTTATGGGACTTTTACATTTTTCCAAACCTTCCTTAAACTATATTGATTACTTGTGATTAGATTGCCCCATGGGCCCTCGTTTGGAAACCAAACATCGTAGGAATTGCAGGGGTTTTTGAAAGTATTTGCTTAGGTCCTTAGGAAGGAGGGACCTTCTAACTGCCTAAGATATTTTAACTCTGTCCTGTTTACAAAGGGTAGATTAGCCAGAAGATGGGAGGGAGGAATGTGACTGCTAGTCTCGCTGGGTGGGGATCATTAGCATTTGATTTTGTTTTAAGAGGGTACATTTAGGTTCTGTTGGGAGAGGATAAGACTGAATTCTGGAGGTTACAGAATGTCTTTGTAATGTGTGAAGTATATAGAAAAGAATGGGAGGTTTTGGAGTTCCATTATTTTATAGGAATTGTATTAATTTATTTGATTGTTTTGTATCATTTTAAATGTGGACCTCTTTGGAGTTCCAAATCATGATAAGAAACATTGGATTGAATTGAATTAAAGAACGGTGCCAATTGAAATCACAATTTAATGTATTTACAATGCACTACAAGAGAAGGTTTGGGGGTTCCTCCTTTTTCCTGTTAGCATATATAGTCCTTCTGGAAAAATATATGGTCACCTTGTAAGTTCAGTCTTTATGTTTATCCATGATATTAGTGTGTCATGATATCAGTGTGTCAAAGGTAATCATTGTAGTTGACCTAATGGCAAAACTCTCTAATAAGGAAACCATGTCCTTTGCAAATCTGTCAAAGGGTGAAGTTTCGTCTATCCATAAGATAGTGTTTCCCATTTAGAACAGGACAGATAGGTGTTTTTTTTTACTGCTGTACTCCCTCAGAATGAATTAATTTGTGTACTTGAATGGGTGGATTCCAAATGATATACCTGCATCAATTACTTTCAATCTCTCTTATGGTCAGTCCTTGATTGGTTGTATGATTGTCTCCTATCAGATGTATGGGGTACGCTAACTTAAATGTTCAGTCATCTGATTTGAGTGATTATTCTATCTTGAGCATGAATCTAGAATTAGCTCTGAAGGACTCATAGCCACGGAGTTGCTTGAGGGGTGATGTAGCATATAATAAAATGAATGGATGCACCTTTTAGGCCTCTACCAGCATAATCACTCTAGGTCCAGAAACTTTGGAGGTCATTAAGAGTACAGAGGAGATAGCATGCTGGAATCCAATAGTCCAGCATTAAATCAATGTGAAATCTTTTCTTATTTTGGGGAGTATAGGCAAATGTTACCTAAAAAGTTTAATCATTACTCAAAGGCAGTAGATTGTGAAATAAATCAGCTGGAAAGGAAACAATTTGTGTTCTTTTCTATCCCCCAACAGAGTGAAATGCATTGACTTAAATGGAAGAGAACTAGACAGAAGAACCTAGATCAGAGAAGGAAATCTCACAATAAATGGATGAAACTGGGGGAAGACACAGCTTCAAACTATCTTAGAAAGTTTTGAGATTTCAGAGTAAAAGCACAAGCAATCCTCAGGTCTGATGCTGCTTGGACAAACCATACTTCCAGTCTTTATGCCAGCAATCTCAGTGTTAATGGCCCTTTGGATCTTAGAGTATATACAGAATTGTTCAATTTGTATGGGCCCCCTATATCTCAGGAGATCATGGGTTTCATCAAGAGTGCTTGTGCAATGGGCCCTTGTTAGAAATGGGGCCTTTGGTTGGCAGTCAGGTTACCTCCTGTCAAAGCAAGGACCCTCCCTCTAGTCAGGGTAAAAGAGAATCACCCTCAGCTAACCCCTGCTTACCCCCTTAGCAGCTTGGCACGAGCAGCAGGCTTAACTTCAGAGTGCTAGGTGTAAAGTATTTGTACCAATACACACAGGCCCTCATTACAACCCTGGCGGTAAAGTCCCCTGACCGCCGTGCTGACGGCCGCCAATATACTATGTCCGTGGTGGAAATCCGCTACAGGTATTATGACCCACAATTAGAAATCCTTCACAATACAGACACCCACACAAGTCCGCCACACCAAAGGTCAGTGATAAATTGGCGTTACCAAAACCCACACCGTCACGCCAACAGGAATATGCCCACACTATCACGACCCTCATGACCTCACCAACTACCGCCCAATTTTGCTTCACCCCTTCCCCGCCAAGGTCACTGAGAAACTAGTGAACACCCGCCAGTCTCACTTCCTAGAGGAAAACAAAGCACTCAACGCCTCCCAGTCTAGATTCCGCAAGAACCACAGCATTGAGACTGCCCTCATCGCATGTACTGATGACATCAGAACCAGAGTTGACAAGGGCAAGACCGTCGCACTCATCCTCCTGGACCTCTCCGCTGCCTTCAATACTGTCTGCCACCAAATACTCCGCACACACCTCTACAACGCAGGTATTCGACACAAGGCCCGGGACTGGCTTGCCTCCTTCCTCACCGAAAGAACCCAGAAAGTCCGCCTCCCTCCCTTCCTTGAATCAACACAGCAGTCATTCAACCGCGGTAAACAATCGGTGGTACACACAGCTGCGCTCAAAATACACACACATTTACAAAACACAACCACATTGGACAATTCAAAATACACAAACCTGATACACATAAACACCCACACAGCCACACCACTATAAAACACACACCCACATTACCCACAACCCCTTACAATGACATTTTTGGAAGAAGCAGAAAGACAGAAAAGCAAAGACAACAGCAGCATCCAGAGGCACACAACACCATCACTCATACACCATCCACGCACAAAACACCACACACCCCAAAACATCACCCCACACATCACATCACACATCACTCACACCACATCATGGCACCTCAAAGACACCCCAGGTTTTCTGAGGAGGAGCTCAGGGTCATGGTGGAGGAAATCATCCAGGTAGAGCCACAGCTATTCGAATCACAGGTGCAGCAGACATTCATTGCTAGGAAGATGGAGCTATGACGGAAAATTGTCGACAGGGTCAACGCAGTGGGACAGCATCCAAGAACACCGGATGACATCAGGAAGAGGTGGAATGACCTATGGGGGAAGGTACGTTCCGTGGTATCCAGACACAAGGTAGCCGTACAGAGGACTGGCGGTGGACCCCCACCTCCTCCCCCACGACTAACAACATGGGAGGAGCAAGTCTTGGAGATCATGCATCCTGAGGGCCTCGCATGAGTAGCAGGAGGACTGAGCTCTGGTAAGTCATATCTTTACTATTATATCCCCCCACCCTACCTGCATGCCATCACAAACCCCAACCCCTACCCTCACACCCATCACTCCTCCACCTCACATATACCCCACTATCACAACCCACACATCCCAATACCTCGCCCTGCATGTTACACCAATGCATGGACACCCATCACAGACCTGCATGGACACCCATCACCAAAGCATGTCAAAGGGAGAGACTCACCCAGGGCACACAATCACCACTCACACAAGGGCCAAGGCAATATTGCAAACACAGTAGTAGAGGGAAACACACCCATGGCACAAGAGGGATCAAACAGATACAATAACAATGCATTTCCACCCCAACAGGACCCCTACACAAGATACCCAGACAGGAGGTGCCAGCCATATCCAGTCCCCCCACAGAAGAGGCCCATAGTGACGACAGCAGCTCTGCATGCCTGGATCAAGATGACCAGCCCAGCCCATCAGGGACCGCTGGACAGTTGGTTCCCCTGCCACAGTCCCAAACCAACACTGAACCTCCCCCCTCAGGAAACACCACCACAGCACCCACCCAGCGGGCCCATGCCACTGTCCAAAAGACACGTCAATCAGCAGTGTGTCTACCACTACAGGGACCCCAGGCAAGCCCACAAACACAGGGCAATCAGGGACTGGGGTCAGTAGCAGTGGGCACACAGTTCAGGGGACAGAGGCACAGGATAACAGGGAAGCTGGGAGGACTGCTGTGCAACAGGGTAAGGACAGGCCAAGGGAACTCACTCTCCACGAGGCACTCACAAATATCATGGGAGCATACCACCATTTGCAGGAGACCATGGGCACGGTACTGGCCAAGTTTCAGGAGACCCAGTGGCTGCGGGAAGGACAGTTCCTGGGGATCAGGGAGGACTTGAAGTCCATTAACAACACCCTGGTCACCATTGCAGGGGTTCGGGCAGACATGGCCAACACCATGAGGGAGACAGTGGCACACCACCGGGCCTCTGACACCAGCCCAAACGATGAACAGCCTTCCACGTCCGCCGGCACTAGTGGACAGGAGGTCACCCCACCAGCACCCCACCCCCTGCAGAAGGAGAACCACCCCGCAAACAGTCCCTGCGATCCAGGCAGAAGACAGAGAACATTGCCAAGAACCCCACCAGGAAATAGGAATCTCCTGATTGTAACCATTCTGCCCCACTATGTCACCCTGTCCACCTTGAACTGCCATTGTTCCACTTCCTATGACCCCTTGGACAATGCACCTGTGATACCAAGAGACTGGACTCTACCCTGGACATTCCTCCACCATCACCCCAGCCCCTTCCACAAACCCCTATACATATTAGCCCATAAATAAACACCCTTGAATCACAAAACAATCTGGAGTCAGTCTGTACTTTCACAAATGCATAATTACAACTTCTTCGACAAATATCAATGTTAATGTTCATTTGCACATACCAATGTATGACAGTTGGTGGGCAGCAGTAAACATAGCAGAAGGTGGAATGAGGTACCCAGATCTGTGAAATGGAAAGGCAAAGTGAACTGTCAGGGTCCATCCACAGAGGTTAAGAGGCTGACTTATACAATGTCCTACTGTAGTCAGATATGAGATGAGCAGTGCCAGTCTCTTACCTATGTCTCACTGGAAGTACTGCATGATGATGTTTCGGTCATCAATATCTTCTTCCTCTGCCTCCTCTTCCTCACTGTCCACAGGCTCCACAGCTGCCACAATACCATCATCAGGCCCATCCTCCTGCAGAAAAGGCGCCTGGTGTCGCAAAGCCAGATTGTGCAACATGCAGCATGCCACGATTATCTGGCACACCTTCTTAGGTGAGTAGTGAGTAGTATAGGGAGCCACCTGTTAGATGGAGGCACCGGAATCTGGCCTTCCGGAGGCCGAAAGTCTGCTCAATAATATGCCTAGTTTGCCCATGTGCCTCACTGTAGTGTTCCACTGCCCTTGTCCTGGCATTCCTCACTGGGGTCAGTAGCCATGTGAGGCTGGGGTAACCAGAGTCACTTGCAAATGTTGAGAGAAATCAGTTAGACACACACTAACCCTTAGGGTCTACCCCATACCCAGACACCTATTCATACTGTGTGGGGACCTTTGGCTCACCTATAAGCCACACACGGTACCTCTGGAGTTGGCCCATCACATAAGAGATGCTGCTATTCCTTAAAATGTAAGAGTCATGCATAGAACCAGGATACTTGGCATTCACATGAGAGATGTACTGGTCTGCCAAACACACCATCTGCACAATCATAAAATGGGACCTTTTTTGATTTCTGTACACCTGTTCATTTCTGCGGGGGAGGACAAATGCCACATGTGCTCCATCAATGGCACCAATTATGTTGGGGATATGTCCCAGGGCATAGAAGTCAGCTTTCACTGTGGGCAAATCCTCCACCTGGGGGAAATCAATGTAGCTGCACATGTGTTTCAGCAAGGCTGCCAACACTCTGGTCAACATGTTAGAAAACATTGGAACCACTTGCCAGGAAATGGAGCACTGACAGGACCTCCACTAAAGGGGGGGATACCTGTGGGATGGCGGATAGCTGACATCAGGTCAGGCTCCAATTGGGCACACAGTTCTTGGATTTTGGCACGATCAAGTCTGTAGGTGATGTGTCTGGCTTCCATTGTCGACAAGTCTGTACATGGGAGGATGACACCATCTCATCATCTGCCCCAGTGGATGTGCCCTATGGAGGAGAATGGTGAGCAGAGGTTCATGTACCACATAGGTTGCACAAGTGGTTTTGCAGTAATGTGAGTAAATCAGTGTGTGGCGTTGTCTGTCCGTATTTCTGCCCAAATGTGCTGTGACGCAGTTAGGTGCCATGCCATAAGCTACCCTGAAATGGCGGCTGCCTGACCTGTAAAGGGGGACAAGGGGAAATGAGGTAACTGCGCTGGTGTTGTGCAGCGTCGCGGTAGGCAGTCGAAGACCTCCACACACTTCAGCATGGGTTATCATTGGGCCCTGTGGGTTCCAGGAGCCAATGGCGATATACGCCGACGGTGACGGTATGGACCACTGCAGACATGACCGTCATTTTCTATCTGTTCACTCACTTGATACCTGACCTTCAAAAGGAGAGGACCCACACTGCAAGTGCTGCTGTGACCTGTGTCTGGAAGCGACAGTGGCTCGAGTGTCTGGGGAAAGGGCCCCTGCCTTCATTTCGGAGGAGTTGGAGAGACAAGTGGATGGGGTCCTCCCCAGTACATGCTAAACTACGGTCCTCCAGACAAAAAGGTGAGTACACCGTGAGCATGATGTGTGGGCCATGAATGTATGGAGTGGTGTGGATGGAAGATACATTTGGGTTTGAGGGCTGAGGCCTGCATGTGAGGATAGTGAGTGTATGTGTGTCAGGGCATGGGTGGGAACTGGTGGGCAATGAGTATGACGAACCAGACGGGGGAGTCATTTCCATTCATCCTATACCTTTCCTCTAGGTCAGCGCACCAGAAGAAGGGTATTTGGCGTGCCATTGCCAAGGAAGTGCGGACCCTGGGGGTCTATCATAGACTGAGCACCCACTGTCACAAGAGATGGGAGGACCTGCGCCGCTGGAGCAAGAAGATGGCGGAGGCCCAGCTGGGGCTGGCCTCCCAACGTGGAAGGGTGCCCATCGTACCATGACCCCCCCTGATGTTCCGGATCCTGGCAGTGGCGTATCTGGAGATGGATGGGCGCTTGAGGGCCTCACAGCAGCCACAAGGAGGTGTGTACAGTCTCATTCAGCTGATTCTGCACACTTTACGAGGTGTCTGGGTGGGGGATGTGGGCTGTGGGTTCCCCTAGGCAAGGGTGAACTTAGTAGGGTAGGTCCCTTGTTAGGCAAGCTCTGTAGCACTCCAACCCCAATAGTGTTAGTGGACATCTACAACTAGTCTGCCTCCTGTGGGTTCCAGGTGTTCAGAAAATGGGGTTAGGCATAGTCCCCTATGGGCAGGTGATTTTCCTACTAACTGCTAGTGCATGGCCTAGTGCATAGGGCTGCTCCCTGTGTGTTGTGTCCGCCAACCGTAGTGGTGTTACTGGCATTGACCATGTTTCTCCTCTGTCTTCCCCCCTTCTTGTTTTGTCACCCTGTGCTTGTGTGCATTAGCATCATCTGGTGGAGGAGCAGAGGCACCGGAGATGGAGGGAGCTGCAGCCCACAGAGCCCCTCCAGAACCAGTGGAGAACAGCATCAGCTAACCCAGTCCTTGGCAGGATGAAGCACTTTGGGCACAAAGCCCCCTCCTGAACCAGTGGAGAAAAGCATCCGATAACCCAGTCCTTGGCAGGGTGAAACTCCGGGCACAAAGCCTCCCCCAGAACCAGTGGAGAAAAGCATCCACTAACCCAGTCCTTGGCAGGATGAAGCACTCTGGGCACAAAGCCCCCTACAGAACCAGTGGAACATGTCACCGACTTGAGAGACTGTGGCTTTGCACTCCCCGGGACCAAGCAGTGGGCAAACCACCCACTTGAGAGACTTGAGAGACTGTGGATTTGCACTCCCAAGGACAAAGCAATGGGAACATTACCCACTTGAGAGACTTGAGGGACTGTGGTTTTGCACTCCCCAGGACCAAGCAGTGGGCAAACCACCCACTTCAGAGACTTGAGATACTGCGGCTTTGCACTCCCCAGGACCAAGCAGTGGACAGTGGACCCACTTGAGAGACTGTGGCTTTGCACTCCCCAGGACCAAGCAGTGGGCAGTGGACCAACTTGAGAGACTTGAGAGACTGTGGCTTTACAGTGGGCATGGAGCCTCCTCGAGGAGCAGTGGCGTTGTCCCATCATCAAAATACTACAAAATGACACAACACAGGTTTAGAAAAATAGAGAATATGTATCTAAACAAAACAAGACCAAAATGACAAAAATCCACAATACACAAGTCAGGTTATCAATTAAAAAGCAAAAAGAGTCTTCATGTAGTTTTAAACACACACTAACACTATTAGTGTGAAAATGTACCTTGGGTGCATCAAAAATAACCCCGCATGGGCGAGTGTTTTTCAAAAAGGGCTTGCGATGCGCCGATTTCACTCACTCATGAGACCTTGCGTTGTTTCTCTGTTCATCGGTCAGGTGTGTCATTTCTTTTCTCTGCAGGAAAGCGATGCGTTGATCCGGTCTGCACTCTCGGGCCGGGCTAGCCTTGCGTTGTTTTTACACACCCAGCGGTGTTTGCATCAGAAATCCAGCAGCACGATGATCTGAAAACCATGCAGCGCAGGTTGCAATCTCCCAGCCTCCGTCAGGGATGCTGCGCATCATTTTTCCAGCTCCGTGCGCCGATTCTTCGGTTGTGTTACAGGTGAGCGTTGATTTTAATACGCCAAGCCAGCATTGATTTCCCAGCCGCAGATCGGAGTAACGTCAATCTTTTCCCCGCACGGCCATATATGTGTGGATTTCCTCCTCTTAGGCTGCCAGCTTCTCCTTTTAGGGTCCCAGGAACTGGATGGGCACCACAGGGCGCAGTAGGAGTTTCTCCGGAGAATCCAGGTACTGGCAGAGAGAAGTCTTTGCTGTCCTGAGACTTCAAACAACAGGAGGTTAGCTCTAAATCAAGCCTTCCGAGATCTTCACAAGATGGAAGGCACACAAAGTCCAGTCTTTGCCCGCTTACTCTGGCAGAAGCAGCAACTGCAGGATAGCTCCACAAAGCACTCTCACAGGCAGGGCATCTCTTCTTCCTCAGCTCTTCTCCAGGCAGAGGTTCCTCTTGGTTTCCAGAAGTGATCTAAAGTCGGTGGTTTTGGGTGCCCTTATTATGCCCATTTTCTCCTTTGAAGTGGGCCTACTTCAAAGTAAAGTCTCTTTTGAATGTGAAATCTTGCCTTGCCCGGGCCAGGCCCCAGACAGTCACCAGGGGGTTTGAGACTGCATTGTGTGAGGACAGGCACAGCCCTTCCAGGTGTGAGTTACCACTCCGCTCCTCCCTCCTAGCACACATGGCTCATCAAGATATGCAGGCTACACCCCAGCTCCCTTTGCATCACTGTCTACTGTGAAGTGCAACCAGCCCAACAGTCAAACTGACCCAGATAGGAAATCCACAAACAGGCAGAGTCACAGAAATGGTATAAGCAAGAAAATGCTCACTTTCTAAAAGTGGTGTTTTCAAACACACAATCTTAAAATAAGCTTTACTAAAAGATGTATTTTTAAATTATAAGCTCAGAGACCCCAAACTCCACATGTCCATCCACTCCTAAAGGGAATCTACTCTTTAATCAGATTTAAAGGTAGCCCCCATGTTAACCTATGAGAGGGACAGGCCTTGCAACAGTGAAAAACGAATTTAGCAGTATTTCACTGTCAGGACATAAGAAACACATTACTATATGTCCTACCATAACCATACACTTCACCCTGCTCTTGGGGCTACCTAGGGGTGTCTGACATGTAAGAAAAGGGAAGGTTTGGGCCTGGCAAGTGGTTTGGCTTGCCAGGTCGAATTTACAGTTAAAACTGCACACACAGACATGGCTACTTATGTGGGTGGCACAACCAGTGCTGCAGGCCCACTAGTAGCATTTGATTCACAGGCCCTGGCACCTCTAGTGTACTTTACTAGCGACTTACTAATAAATCAAAAATGCCAATTATGGATAAACCAATTACATACATATTTTGTAAAGGAGCACCTGCACTTTAGTACTGGTTATCAGTGGTAAAGTGCCCATAGTAACAAAAACAGCATAATCAGAGTCAGGCACACATCACCAACCTGGGAAACAGAGGCAAAAAGTTATGAGAGACCACGCAAAGGATGAAAAGTCTAACAGCCCTGATGAAATCCCAATCTTGAATATTAAACTGGAGAATTCATTTTGGGCAGCTTTTTTGTGTGCCTATTACTTGAATACTGTTATCTCTCAGGAAACATCCCCCCATCTTGGAAAAGTAGCATTATTGTGCCTCTATACGAAAAGGGCCCAAAATGTTCTCCAGCACGCTATAGGCAAATAGACCTACTAGATGCAGACACAAACTGTTTGTTAATAATATATTAATCCACCTACGACAACGGGCAACTGAAAATGTCAATATTCCTCCATATTAGTCTGGATTTAGGAGGGATTCTAGTACATTAGATAATATCGCAGTACTACAGGCAATTATAGAAAAGTATTCCCAGCCACGAGGAATATCGGTGTACACGGCCTTTATTGACATCTCCACGGCGTTCAATAGAGTTGATTATCAGGCACTGTGGGGAAAAGCTGTTTAAACTGGGTATACCTTCACATTTGTTGAGGCTACTTATAGCACTTCACTTGTCCACCTGGAGTCAACTATTGATGGGTGGGAATCAGTTATTATCCCATAAAGCTTAGGCACATAACGGCCTGAAACAAGGTTTCCTTTTGGCACCTTTGTGTTTTCCTTATATGTTGAATAAATATCTCCCATGCTGGGTAAGAATGGTAAAGGAGTATGCTCCGAAAGTTGGCAATATGGACACATGTTGCCTTTTTTTTACAAACAACGTTGTCCCGATTAACATAACCCCTGGTGGTCTTCAAAGGTGCCTTATTGCACTGAAACAGTATGAGGAGGATTATTACTTAAAAATAAACATCTCTAAAAGTAAGATCCTGACTTTCCAGAAGAAGGGCTATAGGGTGGAGGGGGGCTTTAATTGCTTTGTGGGGCATGAAACAAAATGTAGATTGTTGAATTATAATTATATCCCTATGTAGGTATAACCTCCTCTATCCATTGCACTGGATGCAATCATGCAAAACATATTTAAAAGTAAGGCTATGTCACAAACTGCCACTATTGATATATTATTCAAAATGTGTGGGAGGAGGCATTTCGCCCATGTATGATCAGTCCTTAGCGTAGAAATACCTTCTTCTGTAAATTATGCTTGCGAGGTCATGAATATGAGGTATAGGAAATTCTTCGATTTAATTGATGTCTGTTTCTTTCGTCAGATTTGTAATCAGGATGCCATGACAGAGTCTCATGTCCGACATCTGGAGTATGGACTATTGTCAAACTTTATTCCAACACTAGCAGCATTTTTGAGGTGGGGGAACCCTCTGTTTGCTGGAAAAGCACGGTCAGTACCTCCATCGAAGTTCCAATTAATAAAATAAATAATTTAATTGTAAAATTGAATTATAAGTTATTTTATTTTCCATTATTGCCCTATGTATTATGTTCTCTTTTTTTAGTTTCATATAGCTCCGTTGTCTTGCTCTCTTGCCTATTAACGATCACGCCTGAGTATATAAGAAGCCTTTATGCCTCTTTTTGTAGAATTCAGATATAATTACATCAGGAATATAGGTATTCTTTGCAATCCTATGCGTTTAATACAGTAAGCACATGTGTAGGTGTGATGTATTTTAATAAACAGGGAGGGCAAACTTGTTTTCATTTTTCTCGTACAATTATTTCGAAACAAGTATAGCACGGAGCGGCAGCCGTACTCGCTGCCTGGGGCAAACAATATCAATTAGAAACAAATATTTAAAAAAATATATACCGGGTTATCTATATCTGTGCTCATTTTCTCAATGCCATCCGCCCAAAACTTCATCCTAGAATTATTAGTGAAATAACCAATCATGATTTACTTAAAACGTTGAGTGGATAGAATGATAAACCCATATGTAACAAAAAAAAACAAAAAAAAAAATTGCTAATCTAGAGAAGAGGGAAGTTAATTATAGTTTAAGTCTGAAATCCTACTTGTGCAAGGACTGCTTTTCATCTCACCAGAACATGCAATTTTGGCCTGGCTGAAACATTTTCAGCATTAAACTGACATAAATAAATGAAATAAAATTATTGAACCATGGCTGCTGACCTTAAATTGTATCTTGTAATTGAAACTGTAGTCGCTGAGTTGTCGCAATGGAAAGCTTTTCTGCAGCAGCCTGCACCCTTTGAAGGAAGACCAGTGCGTGCTCTTAAAGGCATTCTCCTTCTGTTTAATTATTTCTTTAAAGGTTCATTTCACTGCGGAACATCATGTCTTCATCTTTACAACCCTTCAAATGGGGCCGAGGATGTAACAACACGATTTATACATATTAAAAAATGAAAGATAAGTTAAGTGCACTTTTAAAAAATGTCTACAACACATGCTCCCCCTCCATTTTGGAACATTTAGATACAATTATCATATAAAAAGCTAACTAGGTGCAACAGTAACTTATTCACTGCTAGATAGATGACTATTCACATTTTGCCCTCAGTAGGAAATGTTATTTGTCCTTGTCCTCTAGGTGATGCTTCTTGACATTTTTTTCTGGAAATGTAAATACAACAGAGCTAGCTTTAAAAATGATTTAGATGTGTGTGTGTGTGTATTTTCGTCTATGTAAACTACAATGCTAGTGCTGTCATTGAGCATTTACTTGTTAATGTTTATAGAACGTGAAGAATAAGACAACATAAAATACAATATGCATATAAGAGAAAACTGGGTGGGAAAATTCAAGGACAGGGAGAGATACTGAGCCCCAGTTGAGGCAACTGGGACTTTTTGCTTCAGGGGGGCACTTTTATAGGCCTCTATCGCCACCTTGTGCTACAGTAGCATAATTTATTTTGACATTAATGTGGCCCAACAAGGCCAAAATCCCTGCGCCGTATTTACAGAGTGGCTCAATGCATGCTTTGCACCACTCTGGAACCCTTTGCGCTACATTATGCCTGTGCCAGGCATAATGTATGCAAAGAGAGCATTCCCCTGTTAGGGGAGCTGGTAAAATGGTGCAAGGAAATCTATGGAATTTCCTTGTGCCATTTATTACAGCATTTTAAACGCCTGCTCCAGAGCAGGCGTTAAAAGGGGGCTTCCATTCGTTAGGGCCCCTATGTACTCTGCAGGAGTAGCACCAGTATTTTGGTGCTACTCCTGCAGCGTACACCAATAGTGTAATAAAAAATGACACTATTGCCCCCCACCCTGTGCCATGCTGCGCCGTATTTTAAATACAGGTGCACACATGATGGCGGTAAGGGGGTGCTAAGGGGCGCCCGGAAAGTGGCACTGCACTCTGTGCAGTGCCACTTTCCATAAATCTTCCCATAGGTGTATTGAGGCCCTGTACTATGGGCCCTCAAACTGGGAACCAAGAAGTCCTTGAGTGAGGTAGAGCAGTCCAAGGCTTTCTCAGGAAGATGCTGAGAGGAGAAACACAGAACAAATGTCATTCAATAAATCCTATTTAGTTATTTTTCAATACAAATAAATGTCTTAGTTACAATATATTCAAACCAACGAGAATGGCCTCTAAATGGCTTCTCAAACTGCTGGGGATGCACAAAAGTTAATCAGCACCCAAAAGTAAATTTTCCAGTCGATCCACAGCCACAATATCCTCATACAAACTTACAGAAAAAGAAGTGGTACACAACTGCAAAATGCCTGGCCTACTCGCTTTATCACAAGCTTTAGAGTCAACATTAAAATGTGAGCATTTCGTTATTAATAAGCGTTTTTAGATGTTACCGCAATCATTCGATTTTCTCATTATAACAAATCATACCTACTCTTTTTAACACACTTGCGCTTATAAGTACTGCAAATTACAGAACACCAAAATGAAAACCACACTGCTACTATTATACCAGATTGCATAACCACCTTTGAAGAACCCAGAGACCTGAAAAGCTATTGACTCCTAAAAAATATAGGGCCAGATTTAAGAAAAGTGGCGCTTCACCCAGTGCGGCCCATAGCGCACAGTAGTGGGCAATAGTGTCAGAATTTATCACACTATTGAGGTACTGTTCAGGGTTAACGCCAAAAATGTTGGCGCTAACCCTGAACAGTACGTAGGGCCTCTTTGTAACCAAAGGTGACCTCCCTTTTAACGCCTGCTCCAAGCAGGCATTAAAAATGCTGAAAAAATGGTGCAAAGAAATCTTTTAGATTTGCGACAAGGCTCCATCCGACTACCTGACTCTCTCTTTTCTGTGGTCAGGTAGGAAAGGCTCCTGCTCCTATTCTACATCTTTAGTACTGGTTTGATAGATGGGGAAAGTGTGCATTGGGTGCACTATGGCAGCGGGAGTCCTCTTCCGTAGGGGTCCATTGGCAAAGGTCCTGGGGCTCCCTGGGGCTAAAATGTTGGTATGTGAGGAATTGGAGTATCAAATGACAGTGCTGACTATCCACATCAAATAACAATCACAATCTTTGTCAGAAATAACCACTAAATTAATTCAATAAACCTGAGCTCAACCCCTTGGTAGCTCTGGCACAGAGCAGGCAGATTTAGCATAGAGGCAATGTCCTACTTTGAATAGACTTCAGCCATTTGCAGGTGGCTCGGTGCAGAAATTTATGGGACCCACTACTATTTGACACACAACTAGGACCAATCAAAAGAAGACCAATAGGCCCCTTCTTTTAGGATCCCCAGCAAGCCAACCATCTATTTGCTCTAAGATAGAGAAGAGGAGCTAATGTTGTTAGCTCTCGAGAAAGGATGCAACAGAACAAACCAAGAGTATCTTTCCAATAAAGAAGGAGGTTTCTCTACATTGTGGGTTGTCTCTCTTCTTCTGTTGCTCTTCTTCTTCTTTTCGTAGTTTCCACCTAGTGCAGGGAATTAAAGTATAGGTAGGGGAGTTCTAGAAGTTGAGAGTGCCTGACCAATGCAGAAATGTTCCACATCCTTGACTGGCACATCTATAAAGCAGCCTACTGGCTGTCCGACCTCCCAGGCACATTATTCTGGGAGGAATCAAAATGGTAGTTTAAAGTGGCATTGAGGTAGATTCCCTTCTCTGAGCCATTTCAAGGAAACTTAACTGTAGTGACTCGAGCTAGAAGTCTGCTGAAACTCAATTGTGGTAACTGAAGCAAGAGGGCTGCCTTTTCCCCTTTTATCCCCTTTGGTTCATTGCCCAGAAATACTTATACTGTTCCAGTAGAGCTTTGAACAGCCTCTCACCAGGAGAGTAATTAACTGGGCTTTCATTGTACCTCAAAGCTTGAATTAAATGAAGGCCTGGCACAGAGTCTGTTCTCTATTTTATGAATGCATAAACAAATGCACATAGAAGCCGACTCTGGCTATGATTTTGTGAACCACAATTTGTTTGGAAAAGCCATGCCAACAACTTGTTGACCTCCTGCCAATTACAAAAAAGGTACAATTTAGGCAAGATTTAGCCAAATTGAAAAACATGTAAACATTTCAAAATGTATAATTCAGCCAAGTAGAAAGGTGACATTTCTTCTACTCCTTAGCAGGTCATAACAAATTTATTCTAGGTGCCACCTGGCACAATGGTATCTGTGCTCTGATAGTACGATGAGCCAGACAAAAGCGTTCCTTACTCAATCCACACAACTCTGTACATATGTATATACACATATGCACAGGGCCTCTTACCCCAACTGAACTACAGTTCACATTATTTTAAAAGGTGAGCCCTGGATGTGGCTTGCAATTATGTGCCTAAATATGAAAGGGTTTTTTCCAATGAGTAGACATGACAATCTCATTGCCGTCTGGAATAAAATCACACCTAAATCCAGAGTCAGTCACAAGTGCTCTCACAAAACACTTGAGCCCTGATTTGCAAAGCCACATATAAATGGAAGAGTAACTTAGACATACAAATGACCAAATTTGTTTTTTTTACAAGTGTACATTCATGTGTAGCTTGCAATAGTAGATTTGATGGTCATAAAATACTTACTGCCATATATTTACTCACATGTAAATTTAGCTTGAGCAAAGCTTCTCAAAGGGATGTGTGGTAGACTTTCCAGTGCAAGATGATCTAGGAAGTTTGTGTATGTCCTCAAACTTGCAAGTCTGCGAGTTTTTATAACGTGGTTATTGGTATGAATTTTCTCACAAGAGGACTTCTGTAATGTGATACATCTGGCTCTTTTCAAATCCTTGATTTTGAGGCTTCACATCATATAGCATTTAGTAGTCAAAGTGGTATCGGGACTTCCCAAGTTAGACCTCCTGCCAGAGGCCAGACATTTTCTATACAGACTTCAAACAGATTTTGTGTTTTGTCCTCCAGCCATGCCATATGTCTGGATGCATTTTATCAAACTAACTATTGACCACTTACATTCCTGTAAAGCTCCTGAGATTGATTGTCCTGGGTTTGCTTGCAGTTCTATCACTGAAGCACACATGTTTTGGAAGTAGTGTGTTCAAAATGCTCTTAAGCTTTGACTTCACCTTATGGAGGTCAGTTAGCAATTCCAGATGGAGTTGAAGTTTCATTAGTTCTGTTAGTCGTCTTATTAGTGTTTTTTTTGTTTGTCCATAGGTAAGAAAGAGGAGTGTCCAACATTCCATGCATCGGGTAGTGCTGTGCTTCTGTCTTGTCTCATTTTCTCTCAACCTCTTCATTTTCTTTAATTTCCATTCCCTGCAAGTGTAGCAATGCCCATCTCTCTCCTCTCCTGCATGATGAACCTAGTCTACAAGAGACCAGTGATGGAGTCACCATGCCACAGGCATACTTAAAGAGTCAAAGATGAACCAATCTGTGCCTGGCTCTGTCCACCTGCACCAGATTGCATGTCAGTAGTGGGGGCTAGCTGTGTCTCCTCCCTGACTCTGTTTGAAAACTTTCATGTCTACAGCAGAGCTGAACTTCTGGTCCTTGAACCCTTGTTTAATTAACTGCTTTTCTATACAACTGTCTCTTTTGAGTTCCTCTCAGTTTCTCCCACCCCTCCACAGGTAACACTCTGGTTCTCATTGCCTAAGAACTTTGCCTACAGTTTGAGGCAAATCGCCACAAATAATCAGTGAAGGATTCACCATGCCAAAACTTGTCGTTCTCCTCCCTTTATAGAGAGTCAGCGAAGCACCAGGTTTACACTGGCAGAACCTATTTTTGCTCCACCAGTGTAAAGCTCTGACCTGGAGGCTTGTCTGCCAAAAGGCTATCACGTCACAATGTGGTTTAGTGAAGGCAACATCCATCATGCACTGTCCCTGTCTGTGTAAGCACATAAGGCAATGAAAATAACGTCCGGGACAATATAAAATTGCCCTCATGCACAATGAGAAAACCCCATGCCTATCTGGGCCAAGGAGAAACATCTTTCCTATCTGGTCCATTGTTTTTTTTTTTTTTTTTTAAGATAAACTAGCTACCACAATGGAGTTTGATTTCACCAAACAAAAAGTTTGCTGAGTGGGACCTTCAAAGATGGTGCTTGGTCTGTAATTTTCATTAAATGGTACAGTCACACAGGCTGTTTCTTTCACTACACAGAAATCCTGAATAGGCAGGCAGGGATTTTGAAATATGGCAGAAGGTTCTCAGCCAAGAAGGTGAAGATCATAGTTTCTGCCCTTCAGCAAACCCAAAAACCATTTCCCAGGACCTACATGATTTCCTCCATCTCTTAAGTTTATGCTGTGGAATGTTACATCACTCTGCTCCCACAGTGGAGTTTGATTTCTTTAAACAAAAGGATTGCTGAGTGGAGCCTTTAAAGATGGTGCTTGTTCGGTAACCTTCATTGAAGGAAGCAGTCACACAGGCTGCTTATTTCACTACACAGAGATCCTGAATAGGCAGGCAGGGATTTTGAAATATGGCAGAAGGTTCTCAGCCAAGAAGGTGAAGACCATAGCTTCTATCCTTCGACAGACTCCAATTCCATCTCCCAGGGTGTAAATGATTTCTTCTATCTCTTAAATTTATACTGTGGAAAGTTACATGCTCTCTTAGAAGTTTACATTGATACATTATCTCACCAAAGACTATCATCTTAGTCTTCTGACTCTCACAGAAACTGGCAGGGTTTCCTCAACACTCACATATGTTCAAATGTAGACTCAATCTTATTTATCCTCTTAGCATAGGTTTATCTCATTTCTGGATTCTGTCCTATGTTCCATTGCTATTTCCTTTGCACTATACATTTAAATAGGCCTAGCCCACCTAGTGACACATGACCTATGTATTGTGGTCAAAATTAAGACCAATGAAACATCACTCAAGGCACAGAACATGATTACCATTGTCAGAAAGAAACTTGAGATAGTCAACAAAAGCATAACTGAATTTAAAGACATTTTAACAAAGTACAAAACTCTAAACTCAGAAAGAACTGAAACAGTTGACTCTTAAAGAACTGTTCTATAATTCTAAAACAGATTGCCAGCCAAAAAATACTAACAAATCAGATAGCTCATCAAACAACAGCACCTCTTTTGACATGGAGAGGTAGTGATGATGAACAACAGAAATCACAAACAAAAGGGAACCAATACGGAAGGGGATCAAAACAGAATCTCCAAATGCATGGACTGACTGAATTCAACAATCAAATTTGTAGGTGGAATCTCTTTGACAGTTACATTCAGTTACAATCACAGATGCCTCCTCATAATTTTCCACCAAAGTACAACACCTTTTTTTAGGCAGAGACATGGAGGGAGGAAGGGTACAATAGGACAAACCCATACAACAGCAGAGTAAGGAATCTCAACAACAACCAGGAAAAAGAAAGGCCAGTGATTAAGCTGAAAGATGTGTCGTTCTAACCTCTGTGCACATTCTTTGTGCATCATTCACCACACCACACTACATTAACTATAACTCACCACTACACTATGCACTGTGGTCTGAGGAATGATGTAGTTTCATATGCCATAAGTCTTATAATGACTACTATGATTTAACATGCTATAAGTTATATAATATGCAAGGGTATAACCAGCAGATGAAGAAAGGGTGAGTTAAAATAAATGTAGCGTTGGTTTGATGCAAGTAGAATGTGTACAGAGCTTTGCAGCATACAGTAAATTAAAGGTGGTGCATAAATCATAAATGTAAGTTATAACTAGTGGTGCATACATTAGACATTTAAGTTATAACTTCAGAATTTCTCAAGTTTGTATAGTTTAATTGGGTTTGTATATAAAGAATAAATACAGTTTTCCTAACTATAACTTAAATGTAACCTTTGTGCCCTTTGCTATTTTCTTTAAATTCAAATGGTTTTTATTTTGAATTAAAATTGTTCTTTAAATCATAGTGTTGATTGTCATTTAGCTGAGTGTGAAGTGCATTGTAATAGAGAATAGTAAAAAAGAGTGTTGTGCAGTGTTGTGTGATAGAGTCTTGTGTTGTAGAGTATAATACAGTGGAGTGGAATAGAGTGAAGTAGCTTTGTCTATATAAGAATAAAGGTGGTCATTACAACATTGGCGGTAAAAGCCGCTTACCGCCGTGCAGAAGACCGCCAACACACCGCCGCAGCAGCGGAATTCCGCCACAGCTATTATGACAAACATCTCGGAATCTGACAAAATTCAGACACCCACACAAGTCCGCCACACCAAAGGTCAGTGATAAACTGGCGAAAACAAAACCTCCACCGTCACGCCAACAGAAACACGCCCACACTATCACGACACACAAATCCACGCGGCGGTCTTTCAACCGCGGTATTCCATTGGCGGTACATACCTTCCGCACTCAAAATACACACACTCTTAAAAAACACAGCCACATTGGACAATTCAAAATACACACACCTGATACACATGCACACACCACTCCCACACACCCAATACAATATAAAACACACACCCACATCACCCACAAACCCCTACGACCACAATTACAGAGAGAAGGCCAGAGATAGACACCACCATCAACAAACTAGCATCCACAGGCACACAACACCATCACCCACATAACTTCCACGCACCTCACACTACACACCACTACATATCACAACACTTATCACCACACACACCACCCCACACATCACCTACACCACCCCATGGCACGGCAAAGACACCCCAGGTTCTCAGAGGAGGAGCTCAGGGTCATGGTGGAGGAAATCGTCCGGGTAGAGCCACAGCTATTTGGATCACTGGTGCAGCACACCTCCATTGCAAGGAAGATGGAGCTATGGCGAAGAATAGTCGACAGGGTCAACGCAGTGGGACAACACCCAAGAAATCAGGAGGACATCAGGAATAGGTGGAACGACCTACGGGGGAAGGTGAGTTCCGTGGTCTCAAGACACCACTTGGCGGTTCAGAGGACTGGCGGCGGACCCCCACCTCCTCCTCCACAACTAACAACATGGGAGGAGCAGGTCTTGGCGATTCTGCATCCTGAGGGCCTCGCAGGAGTCGGTGGAGGAATGGACTCTGGTAAGTCTAATCTTAACTATTACATCCCCCACCCTACCTGTATGCTATCACATACCCCTACCCTCGCCCCCACCCCTATCACTCCAACTCCTCACAAATGTACCAATATCACAAACCAAACATCCCAACACCAAGCCCAAGCATGCCCACTGCACATACCCATACACCCCCTAAACCATCATCACACAAGCTCCCACACAGGAATGCCAGCACTGGGGTACACGGTCACCCACCCATTGCACACCATGGCATACACAGATGCAATAATCATGCCTTTCCACCCCTGCAGGACCACTACCCAAGGTCACCAGACAGGAGGGTCCAGACATGTCCACTCCACCCACAGAAGAGGCCCACAGTGATGACAGCACCTCTGTCCACCTAGATCTAGATGACCAGCCCGGACCATCGTGGGCCTTGGGACACTCGGTTCCCCTCACACAGGCACAGGCCACCACAGACCTTCCCCCCTCTGGAAACACCAGCACAGCACCCACCAAGCGGGCCCATACCTCCGTCCCCAGGACACGTCAATCAGCTGTGTGTCCATCACTACAGGGAACCCAGGATAACCCACCACCCCAACAACAACAGGGACCTGGGGGCAGTGGCAGTGGGCACACGGTCCAGGGGACTGAGGCCCAGGAACACAGGGGAACTGGGAGGGCTTCTGTGCGACAGGGGCGGACAGGCCAAGGGAACCCACTCTTCACGAGGCCCTCTCCTCCATCATGGAGGCATACCACCACTCCCAGGAGACAATGGCAACGGTACTGGCCAAGTTTCAGGAGACCCAGCGCATGCAGGAGGAACAGTATTTGGGGTTCAGGGAGGAACTCAGAACCATCAGCTCCACCCTGGGCACCATCGTAGGGGTGCTGAAGGAAATACTCAACAACAGGAGGGACACTGTGGCACTCCAAGGGGCCCCTGACACTAGCATGGACGATGAACTGCCCACAACCTCCGCCGCCGCTAGTGGACAGGACGCCCCGCCACAGGACCACCACACCAGCACCCCACCCCCTGCAGACGGAGAACCACCACACAAACGGTCCCTGAGATCCAGGAACAAGACAGAGCACGATGCCAAGACCCCCGCAAAGAAATGAGACCACCCTGAATGTCATCCCACTGTTCCACTTTGTCACCCTGTCCATATTGAAACTGCCCCAGCTCCACTTCCTATGCCCATATGGGCAATGCACCTGTGAGACTAATAGACTGGACTCTGCCATGGACACTCCCCTGCCATCACCCCTCACCATTTAACATCCCCCTCCAATATTTTGTATATAAATAAACACACCTAAAGCACGAAAAGATCTGGAGTCTGTCTGTGATTTTGAAAATAATGTATTTGAAATTACAGTGATGACATGTTCATGAAATAGTAATGTCAACATACTTATGTCACACAGCTCTAGTCCATGAGGAATCTAAGCAGATGACACACGTTGGGACCCACACCTGTGAATCCGTAAGGGAAAGTGACAACTCAGTGACCATACACTGGGTGAAATCCACTGACAGGAGAGAGGTAGAAGTGTAAAAGTACATGCAGTAGGCAGGAATGTATTCTCACCTGTGTTTCACTGGAAATATTGCTGGATGACTGAGTCCCTGTTCTGCATGTCTTCTTCCTCTGCTTCCTCCTCATCACTGTCCACAGGCTCCACAGCTGCCACAACACCGCAATCTGGACCATCCTCCTGCAGAAAAGGCACCTGTCGTCGCAAAGCCAAGTTGTGAAGCATACAGCAGGCCACGATGATCTGGCACACCTTCTTTGGTGAGTAGAATAGGGATCCACCTGTCATATGCAGACACCTGAACCTGGCCTTCAGGAGGCCGAATTACCGCTCGATCACCCTCCTAGTTCGCCCATGGGCCTCATTGTAGCGTTCCTCTGCGCTTGTCCTGGGATTCCTCACTGGGGTCAGTAGCCATGACAGGTTGGGGTAACCAGAGTCACCTAATAGCCACACACGGTGCCTCTGGAGTTGACCCATCACATAAGGGATGCTGCTATTCCGCAGGATGTAAGCATCATGCACTGAGCCAGGGAACATGGCATTCACATGGGAGATGTACTGGTCTGCAAAACATACCATCTGTACATTCATGGAATGATAACTCTTCCGATTCCTGTACACCTGTTCACTCCTGTGTGGGGGGGACCAAAGCCACAAGGGTCCCACAATGCCACCTATGAAGTTGGGGATATGTCCAAGGGCATAGACGTCACCTTTCACTGTAGGCAAATCCTCCACCTGAGGGAAAACGATGTAGCTCTGCATGTGTTTCAGCAGGGCAGACACCACTTTGGACAATACGTAGGAAAACATAGGCTGGGACATCCCTGATGCCATGGCCACAGTTGTTTGAAATGACCCACTAGCAAGGAAATGGAGCACTGATAGCACCTGCACTTGAGGGGGGATTCCTGTGGGATGCCGGATTGCTGACATCAGGTCTGGCTCCAACTGGGTACACAGTTCCTGGATTGTGGAACGGTCAAACCTGTAGGTGATAATCACATTTCTTTCCTCCATTGTCGACAGGTCCACCAGCAGTTGGTACACCGGAGGATTCCGCCATCTCCTCACATGTCCCAGCGGACAGTGCCTATGAAGGACAACAGAGAGCACAGAGTCAAACAACTCAGAGGTATGTACCCACAGTCTACACAGAACACCATTCATACATAATATCTGGCCTGTATGTGTGTTGAGACTAGGCCTAGGTATCTGTGATGCAGTTGGTAATTAGGCCATGTGGGCCCAGAAATGGCCAATGATGATGTACGCCGGCGGTGATGGTACGCACCGCCGTGGACATGACCACCGCAGACGTGACCGCCACGGACGTGACCGCCATTTTCTATCACTTCAATCACGCAATACCTGATCTTCGACAGGAGAGGACCTACACTGCAAGTGCTGCTGTGACCTCGGTCTGGTAGCGACAATGGCTCGTGCGTCTGGGGAAAGGGTCCCTGCCTTCACATCGGAGGAGTTGGAGAAGCTCGTCGATGGGGTCCTCTCCCAGTACACTCTACTCTATGGTCCTCCAGACCAACAGGTAAGTTCATAGGGAGCATGTTGTATGGGCTATGCCTGTGTGGAGAGGGCTGGTTGTAAGAAGGAAGGGGGCAGAGTTATGCGTGCATGAAAGGCGGTGGGTGCATGTGCCACATGGCAAGGGTAGGGATGGGGGCCACTCACTTTGACGCAGTTGGTAATGACTTCTCTTCGTACCCTGTAGATTTCATGTAGGTCAGCGGCCACCAGAAGAAGGACATTTGTTGTGGCATCACCAAGGTCGTCCGGACCGTGGGGCTCCACCACAGATGCACCCACTGCCGGAAGAGATGGGAGGACATTTGCCGCTGGAGCAAGAAGAAGGCGGAGGCTCAGCTGGGGATGGCCTCCCAATGTGGGAGGGGTGCCCGTCGAACCATGACCCCCCTGATGTTCAGGATCCTGGCAGTGGCCTACCCGCAGTTAGATGGGCGCTTGAGGGCATCACAGCAGACACAAGGGGGTGAGTACACTCTCAATCAGCTGACTTTGCTCACAGTGGAGGTGTCTGGGTGGGGGAGGAGGGCTGTGGGTTTCCTTAGGACAGGGCGAGTTCCGTAGGCTAGGCCCCTCCATGAGGCATGGCCCTGTGCCCCCCCACCCCACCTCTGTAGAGTGCCAAGCTCAGCCATTCATGCACCTGTGTCATCTATGTGTGCAGATGTTGTCCATATCCTTCTAGGCCATTTCCCAGGAATTGCACTGTAGAGCCCAACAGCGTGACATAGTGCAGGGGGCTTCTGTGTATGTCTTGTCCGCCAACGGTAGCGGTAATTAATGCACTCAAAATTTCTTTTTTCTGTCCCCCCCCCTTTTTTTGTGGTCTCCCTGTTCTTGTGTGCATTAGCATCATCAGGCAGAGGAGCAGTGGCACCGGAGCACTAGGTAGCTGCACCCCACATGGCCATGGAGGGCCACACTACGGACTCAGAATTCACCAGTGGGATGGAGGGCGAGGGGATCACCACGGCGTACACAGGAGCTGAAACCAGCGACACGGACTCGTCCTCAGATGGGAGCTCCCTTGTGGTGGTGGCAACATCTGTGCCCCCCACTTCTACAGGTACAGCCGCCACCCCCGCTACCAGCCCCGCCCTCCCAGCAGCCCCTCAGCCTTCGCCCCGTGCCCACTCACCCAGGAGGGTGGGCATCACCTTCCCCCAGGCACCTCAGGCCCTGCCCCAGTCACCCCTGCTGCCCTCAGTGAGGAGGCCATTGATCTCCTAAGGTCACTCACTGTTGGGCAGTCTACCATTTTGAATGCCTTCCAGGGTGTAGAAAGGCAGTTACAACAAACTAATGCATTCCTGGAGGGCATTCATTCTGGTCAGGCGGCCCTTCACCGATCCTTTCAAACTCTGGCCTCAGCACTGATGAGAGCCGTTGTCCCTGTGTCTAGCCTCCCCCCTCCAACTTCCTCCACCCAGACCCAATCCCCTGTACCTCTGCCTATCCCAAGCACACCATCAGACCAGCCTGCACACACCTCACCACACAAGGGAAGCTCAGGCAAACATAAGCACCACACATCCCACAGGCACTCACACAAGCATCACACACATACAGACACACCAACATCCACTGCCTCCACTGTGTCCCCCTCCTCCTCATTTCCCTCCTCCCTCCCAGTCTCGTCTACACTCACACCTGCATGATCTACCTCTACAGCCACTATGTCCCGCACCAGCACACCCACCACACCACGCTCACGTGCAGTCACCACCCCCACTACCATTCACACGTCCGCTGTGTCCTCTCCCAGTGTGTCTGAGATGCCCCCTCCGAAGATACACAAACGCAGGCACACACCCACCCAACATACATCCACCTCACCAGAGCCTCCAGTGCATGCACCTGCACCCAAAGCCACAAAATTTACACCTCCTACAACCACCACCTCTTACTCTACTCCCAAACCCCCTCCAGCTACCCATCCCAGTGTGTCCAAGCAACTTTTCCTGTCCACCCTTAACCTATTTCCCACCCCCCGTCCAACTCATAGGTCCTGAACTAGCATCTCAGCCACAAAATCTCTGGGACCAGTTATGTGGAGTGCACCGGCCACCAGAACAGCCAGTGTGTCACAAAGCCACAGCACAGCCAGTCCCCCCCCTGTGAAGCACCAGAAGTTGGCCAGTGCCCGGCGGGAGAGGGGAAGACTCCAGCCACCCAAGCCGCTCCCAGGGGTCCGGGTGGGAGTGTGGACTCAGCTGTGACTCGTCCCAAGGTGGTGAAGGGCCACAAGAAACCCGGCAAGTCTGGGAGGAGCAGCACGGTGGAGAAGCCCGCCATCAACCCCTCTGCCCAGGAGGGCCCCGCTAGCCCCATTGTTGCTGCCCAGGAGGCCGCCGCCAGCCCCATCGTCGCTGCCCAGGAGGGCCACGCCAGCCACAGCCCAGCTGCCCAGGAGGGCCCCGCTAGCCGCAGCCCAGACGCCCAGGAGGGCCCCGCCAGCCACAGCCCAGCTGCCCAGGAGAGCCCCGCCAGCTACAGCCCAGCTGACCAATGAAGGACCTCCAGCCCCAGCCCAGCTGGGCTATGAAGGACTGCCAACTCAAGCACCGTGGCACAGGGCAAGCACCGCTGAACAGGGCAAGGGTCGCCAACTCAAGCACCGCTGAACAGGGCAAGCACCGCTGCACAGGTTAAGGACCACCAACTCAAGCACCGCTAGCCCATGAGCGGCAGGGGCACTGACGCAACAGGGACCGTCACGGGGTGAGTGATGCACTCTGGGCACCAGTCCCCCTCCAGAACCAGTGGAGAGATCCATCCACTACCTCAGTCCTTGGCAGGATGAAGCACTCTGGGCACCAGTCCCCCTCCAGAACCAATGGAGAGATACATCCACTACCTCAGTCCTTGGCAGGATGAAGCACTCTGGGCACAAAGCCCCCTCCAGAACCAGTGGAGAGATACATCCACTACCTCAGTCCTTGGCAGGATGAAGCACTCTGGGCACAAAGCCCCCTCCAGAAACCAGTGGAGAATGTTATCCACTTGAGAGACTGTGGCTTTGAACTCCCCAGGATTGATCAGTGGGCAAACCACCCACTGTAGAGACTTGAGACCTCTGACCCTGTTCACCAGGCAGGTCGCTCCCCTCACCGCCACGCAGCCCCTGTGTGACCGCTGCTCCTTACCTGTGTCCTGTTGCCGCCTTTTTCGCTATCCTCACCTTCTTTTGCCCAGTCTGGTCCTGTTTCTGGGTCCCTGCGCCCAGCGTCTCCCCCTGTTTCCCGCCGCCGTTTCCCGCCGCCGCGTCCCGTAGCTCCGCCCCCCTCGCTCCCCATTGGCCGCCCCGCTCCCACCTCCCAGCTGCTCCTCCCTCCCTCTCCCACTCTTATGGAGGCCGCGCAGCGGGCGCGCCTATGGCAAGCCTGGCTGCGCCTGGCCGCGCCTGGCCCGCGCCCAACTCCAGACCCCCTGGCCCCTGCAGAGGCCAGCCCACCCGCAAGAATTACAGCGCCGCTACCCTCCTCGCACTCAACACCGGCCGGATCCCCGGGTGCTGCCGTGCTGCCCCAAGACGCACCCACGGACCCTTCACCTGCCAATCCTGCAAGTTCTCCTGCATCCAGTCCCGCACCGCGCCCGCCAAACCTAGCACCAGCAGCAACCACCTGAAGTGCATCCTGCTCAACACCCGCTCCATCCACAGACACGCCGTGGAACTCTGGAACCTGCTTGACACCACATCTCCAGACATCGCCTTCCTCACAGAAACCTGGATGAACGCCTCCTCAGCGCCCGACATCGCCATCGCCATCCTGGACGGATACAAGATCAGCCGGGGGGACAGCGTCAACCAGACAGGAGTAGGCATCGCCATTGTCCACAAGAACACCATCCGCATCACGACCAACTCCGACGACACCCTCACAGCTGCCGAACATCTCCACTTCCAGATTCACACCAACCCCAAGACCACACTCAGAGGCACCCTCATCTACAGACCCCCAGGACCCCGCACACAATTCAGCGAAGACATCGCAGACTTCATCAGCCCACACGCCCTCCCCTCCGCTGACTACATCCTCCTAGGGGACCTCAACTTCCACCTGGAGAACAACAACGACAACAACACCACCACCCTACTGGACAACCTCGCCAACTTCGGACTCAAGCAACTGGTGAACACCCCCACCCACTACGCCGGACACACGCTTGACCCAGTCTTCTCCTCCAGCAAGTACATCTCCTTCAGCCACTCCACCGGACTCCACTGGACAGACCACAGCTGCGTCCACTTCAGCTTCAGAAAAACCACGACTCACCACCACCCACAACAGGCTCCCCACAGGAGCTGGAACAAGATCACCACCGACCAGCTCTCCACATCACTGAGCCAGAACCCTCCCGCCAACTCAGCGGACCCCAACCAAGCAGCCAACAACCTCACACAGTGGATCACCAACTGCGCTGACAACCTCGCACCTCTGAAAACCCATCCCATCAGGCCCAACAGCAAGAAAGCCTCCTGGTTCAACAACGACCTCAAGAACTCCAAGAAGAACTGCCGCACCCTCGAAAAAGCCTGGCGAAAAAACCTGACTACAGACAACATGACCGCCCTCAAGTACGCCTCCCGCAAACACCACCAGCTGATCCACACCACCAAGAAGACAGCATTCAAAGAACAACTAGACAACAACGCACACAACAGCAAGGAACTCTTCAGCATCGTCAAAGAGCTCTCCAACCCCAGCGCCGGAAACAACGACATCACCCCCTCACAAGACCTCTGCGACTCACTCGCCTCGTTCTTTCACCGCAAGATCGCCGACATACACAACAGCTTCGGCACACAGACCACGCACCCAACCACCAAACCGACGCCCCCCAACACCACCCTCCGCGCCTGGACCCCGGTCAGCACCGAAGACACCATCCATACGATGAACACCATCCATTCCGGATCACCAACCGACCCATGCCCCCACCACATCTTCAACAAGGCTGACTCCGTCATTGCACCCCATCTCCGGGACATCATCAATTGCTCCTTCAACACCGCCACCTACCCGGAGAGCTGGAAGCATGCCGAACTCAGCGCACTCCTGAAGAAACCATCAGCAGACCCCACCGACCTCAAGAACTACCGCCCAATCTCGCTCCTCCCGTTTCCTGCCAAAGTCATTGAGAAGACCGTCAACAGACAGCTTGCCGCCTTCCTCGAGACTAATGGATCCCTCAACCACTCACAGTCCGGCTTCCGAGCCAACCACAGCACCGAGACCGCCCTCATCGCAGCCACTGACGACATCCGAGCCCTGCTCGACAATGGGGAAACAGCGGCCCTCATCGTCCTGGACCTCTCCGCAGCGTTCAACACTGTCTGCCACCGCACCCTAGTGCAGCGCCTCAGCAACATCGGAATTCAAGAGAAGGCACTAGAGTGGATCATCTCGTTCCTCGCCGGAAGAACCCAGAGAGTCCGCCTCCCCCCGTTCAGATCAGAGGCCACCGAAGTCATCTGCGGTGTACCACAAGGATCATCACTCAGCCCCACCCTCTTCAACGTCTAAATGAGCCCCCTCGCAGCCATCGCACGCCATCACAACCTCAACATCATCTCCTACGCCGACGACACCCAGCTGATCCTCTCCCTCACCAACGACCCAGCCACCGCCAGAACCAACCTGCACGAAGGGATGAAAGACGTAGCCGAGTGGATGATGAACAGCCACCTGAAACTGAACTCAGACAAGACCGAAGTCCTCATCCTTGGATCATCACCCTCCGCCTGGGACGACTCCTGGTGGCCCCCTGCCCTGGGCAGTGCACCCAAACCAACGGACCACGCACGCAACCTGGGCTTCATCCTGGACTCCTCCCTCTCGATGACCAGACAAGTCAACGCCGTCTCATCATCATGCTTCAACATCCTACGCATGCTCCAAAAGATCTTCCGATGGATCCCCACCGAAACCAGGAAGACGGTCACCCAGGCACTCGTCACCAGCCGACTGGACTACGGTAACACCCTCTACACCGGAACCACGGCCAAACTACAGAAAAGACTCCAACGCATCCAGAACGCCTCCGCACGCCTCATCCTTGACATCCGCCGACACAGCCACATCTCCGGACACCTGAGAGACTTGCACTGGCTCCCCGTCAGCAAGAGAATCACGTTCCGCCTCCTCACCCACGCACACAAGGCCCTCCACGACCTGGGCCCCAGGTACCTCAACAACCGCCTGACCTTCTACACTCCCACCCGCCAGCTACGATCGACCAGCCACGCCCTCGCCGCCGTGCCACGCATTAGAAAAGCCACCATGGGAGGAAGATCCTTCTCCTACCTGGCAGCCAAGACTTGGAACTCCCTCCCCATCCACCTCCGTCTGACCCAAGACCACCTCTCCTTCAGGAAGCAACTCAAGACCTGGCTGTTCGAGCAGTAGCGGTCCCCCCTCCCCCAGCGCCTTGAGACCCTCCGGGTGAGTAGTGCGCTATACAAATTTCTTGATTGATTGATTGATTGAGAGACTGTGGCTTTGCACTCCCCAGGATTGATCAGTGGGCAAATCACTCACTGTAGAGATTTGAGAGACTTTGGCTTAGCACTCCCCAGGATTGATCAGTGGGCAAACCACCCACTGTAGAGACTTGAGAGACTGTGGCTTTGCACTCCCCAGGATTGATCAGTGGGCATGGAGGCCCCTCGTGGATCTGGCGTTGTGCACTCATCCGGCTGAGGTGCCCCCCCTTCCCTTCCCCCTGAAGTGCCTGTTGTATTTCTATCTGATGCCCCTGCAGTGTTCTCTCTGTTTTGATCTGGTATCGTGTGTGGGCCTCGCCCATGCATTTTGGGCCCAGTGGTCCACGGACTATGAATGGTGCAATACCTAGACTAATAATCTTGGTGTATATTTTGTTAATAGTGTATATATGTATATTTTTGCTTACTGAATTTTGATATATTACAATGGTTACACTCATTTCCTTTTGTCTTTGCATTCTTCTGGGGGGTTTGGGGGGTGTAACTATAATGTATAAATATGTATTAGTGTGTGTGTTGTAGTGGGTGAGGGTGGGGGTGGAGGTGTTGTGTGTGTTTGTCCCTGTTTTTTGCCTCCCCCCTCCCCTGTGTCGTAGGTGCAGTACTCACTGCGGTCTTCGCCGCCGGCGTTGGTGCTCCTGGTCGCAGGGAGAATTTGGAGTTCCGGGTCCATGGTGTCCTCCTTCCTCGTGGAGTGTGTAGAGGTGAGCGTTATCCCTTCAAAATTCGTGTTTCCGCTGTGTTTTTATCCGCGGTGAATCCGCCCCGGAAAAGGTGGCGGATTGGCCAGTCAAAATAGCATGGGCAGTACATTGTCCTCCGCCTGTCTGTTGGCGGTGACCGCCGAGCTGTTTGTTTGTATCGCCGTGGTGGCCGGAGTGTTAAATTGGCTGTCTTGGTTGGCGGTTTCCGCCACGGTCGTAATTCCCCAAAAAATTCTGCCGGCCTGTTGGCGGTCTTACCGCCACTTTAACACCATCCGCCAGGGTTGTATTGACCCCCAAAGTGTTACAGAGTAGAGTGCGGTGTGTCACATAGTGGAGTATTATAGAGTAGAGTGGTATATTGTACACTGGAGTGGCGTGTCACACAGTATAGTTGAATGTCATACAGTGGAGCATCATGGACTGATTCATGTGGAGTCAAGTTTTGTGGAGTGTCCTCGAGTGGTGTAGAGTATCATAGAATGTCATAGAATGGCA
The DNA here is from genome assembly GCF_031143425.1 of Pleurodeles waltl. NCBI lineage: Eukaryota > Metazoa > Chordata > Amphibia > Caudata > Salamandridae > Pleurodeles > Pleurodeles waltl. The sequence continues at coordinate 923,428,332 of NC_090447.1, forward strand.
TAGATTGGAGTACAGTATTGTACAGTGAAGTGTATGGGCATAAAGTGTAGTACAGTGTCGTATAGCGGCATAGACTCTGGTAGAATGCAGTAGAGTGCTGTAGAGTGCACTTTTATCATTTATACACCACCTTCAATTTACTATATATTGTGCACCTTTATACACCTTCTTTTTGCATTAATCCCCACATTACCTTAACTATTGGACTCTCTGTGCACTGATTATACCCTTGAATAATACATAACTTATAACATGTGAAATTATAGAAGTGATAATAGCACTTATGACATCGAACTGACAACATTTCTCAGAACACAGTGTATGGTAGAGCGATGATGTATTGTTAATGTAGTGTTCCTAGAATGAGTAGAAGTTTGAAAGTTAAAGCAAAGTTGGAGTTCGGAAAACTTTATTTATTCTTTCTATACAAAACCAACTTAATAGAAACCTTGCATATTCAAAACTCAGATACTTATAACTTAAATTTGTAACTTGTGCCCCATCTAAAAATTCTTATGATTCTCCCATACCCAGTAGCCGCTGCTGCAATTGTCAAGCGGGTGAAGGGCAGTGGGATGACGGGGATGGAAAAACAAAAACAAATGTTAAAAAAGCATTTACCTTTCCCTCCGTCTCCTGCTGTATCCTACCGCCTTGGGTTCCTGTGCTCCTGATGGTTGCAAGCGATCATGGTGCTGCTTTCATGCTAAATCTAGCATGAAGGCAGTGCCCGGATTGGTCTGAGTGGCTCAGACTGCTGCTCAGACACAGCCCTTGGGTCTGTGCAGTTACATAGCTGGGCTGGAGAAACCTAAGTGTGTTTGGGTATTTGGCCAGCCAAGGACGGTTGGCCAAACACACATGCGCACTTAGGTGCACTCTCTCCTCATCCACCCTCCCACCTCCCGTGGCCCAGCCTCGCCCCTCCTTTCACAGGCTGGCTGAGCCAGCAGATGAAAAATAAAACAATAGTGTAACTATTATTTTATTTTTTCATCTACTGGACCTTGGCCAGGGGATGACACTCCTCCACCATTGCGGAGGACCCACCCTTGGTTGTACCTCCTTACACAGGGTTGGGAACAAGCTAACCACATTACCGTGAGCTGGGATGTTGTAGAGTGGAGTGGTAGAGAGTTGTGTGGCAAGCCGTAGATTAAAATGGTGTGTGATAGAAGGAAGTGGTGTGTTGTAGAGTGGAGTGGTGTGCTATAGGGCTGAGTGTTGTAGACCTGAGTAGAGTGTCTTAGAGTGGCTTAGTGTGGCTTAAGGTGGATTAAAGTGCTGTAGGGTAGCATAGAGTGTCATAGAGGGGAGGAGTGTAGAGTGGAGTGGAGTGCTGTTTATTAAGGTGGCATAGAGTGAAGTGGTCTACTGTGGAACTGCATGTTGTAGAGTGGAGTGGTTTGTAGTACAGTGGAGTGGTGTGGAATATCATACAGTGGAGTGAGTATCATGGAGTATCACAGAGTGGAGTGGTGTGTAGTAGACTGGAGTGGCGTGTCATACAGTGGAGTGGAGTGGCATGTTGTGTCATCTAGTGTCATTTTAACTTAGATTTCGTGGAAAAATGCCTGAAAGGATTTGGATGAAATTCTGCAGAAATATAGAAGATAGGGTTCATAGGTCATTTTTGGTAGTTGATCTATATTGCTTCAGCTATAAGGCAGAAATATTGGCCCGCCATATACAGCATTAATTTCATGGTCCCCAATGGCACATCACAATGACAACCAGTATACGATTGGGTAATGGAACCCCTTACAAAAGTAAAAACATCCATATTGCTTGAACCACACTTTAGGCCCAGATTTAAGAAAAGTGACGCTTCACATCGTGAAGCGCCACTTTTCTTGTGCTGCCCTGCAGCCCCCTAATGCAACCATGCATGCACCATATTTAAGAGACGGCACATCATGGCAGTATTAGGAACAATAGTGTCAAAATCTTTGATGCTATTGTGGCGCTTTGTTCCACTAGAGTCATATATTCTGATGCTAGTGGAGCAGGTTTTAAAAATGACCCCATAAATGGCGCAATGAAATCTTGTAGATTGCATTAGGCCATTTTTGTGGGTCTCCTTGTGCCGGAACACCCCCTTTGCATACATTATGCATGGCACATGCATAATGTGGCACAAAGTGGTGCAATGCCTGCATTGCGCCACATTATAGATATGGGCTGGAGTTTTTGGCAATCTAACACCACATTAGCATCAGCAAAAAGGTCATCCTGTAAGGTGAAATACTGTGTAGTACTGTACTTGAAGTGCTTAGAAAGGAATGAGGCAGATTACCTAAGTCAGTTAAGGTAGAGCAAAGTAGTTTTATTACTTTATACATTTTAAAAAAAAGTGTTGAGTGTTGTGGTTGTACCTAGATAGTAATGCGGTATTAAAAACATACTAACTACACTAGATTTCCCCTAAAAACCAAAAATACAGATCAAACAATATTTCACCCTTACCAAATTGTTCAGACCATACCTATGATCTGATTTATAACTCAGCAGACAGGTTCCTCTATCAAAATGGTAATAGATATACCATCTGGCAAAATCTAACTCCATTCTATCTTGTTGGACTGAGATTTCGCTGGACGGCATATCTATCACCGTTGTGACAGAATAATCCATTCGCCAAGTTTTAAATCAGATCCAATGTTTGAAGGGCATAGGCATGCAAAGTTTTGTGGAGATTCGTCAAATGGTGTCAAAATTGTTATTGTGACAAAATCCGAATTCCTCTCTATCGGAATATATTACACAGTTGAGTTCACCACGGGGTAGTTTTATATTCAGGTAAGTGCTTCCACAGAAAATCTTTTATGTTGAAAATATAGGGCCTGATTATGACCTTGCTGGATGGAATACTCTGTCACAAACATGACGGATATCCTGCATATTACAAGTTACGTTATATCCTATGGAACTTGTAAAATGGCAGGTGGGATATCTGCCATGTTTGTGGTGGAGTATTCCATCCACCAAGGTCATAATCAGGCCCATAATAACTTTGGCACTTTTTAGTTTGTGTGTGGATAGTTTTGGGGTGAACTGTCAAGTGGGGGCCGAAAGAAAGAAGGGGGTTGCAAAGTACAAAATCCCCTTGCATTTTCCATAGATGTTTTAAATTTAAAAAAATGCAAAAACGCTGAATGGAATTATACCAAATTTAGCAGGAAGCTAGATCTTGGTCCATGGATTGTTCTTTTTGCAATTTGATGAAAACCCATTCAGTAGTTTTTGAGAAATTAAGGTTTAAAAATATTTGTGGATATGGATGGTTGTGTGAGTTTCTTAAGAATCTCACTGCCCAGAGAGTTTTTTCCCTTGGACTACTTTGCTCCCATGGGAGTCAGACGTCTGAGAGAGCAAGTGCTCTGATTGGCTGCCTGAAACATGAGAAGACTGTCAGCCGTTACATGACTCAGGGACTCAGTCCCGAGTCTGGACCTTTAGAATACATAACATAAGGGCAGAGAGTAGGAATACCCTGCCTCCCTGAGAACTCTTGGAGGGGACCCAGAGGAACCTTCCATGGCCAAACTGAAAAAAAAAAAATTTGCTGCAGTCCTGCGGGAATCCCATTGAGTTCCAGAAATACAGTCACCTGGCATTTTATAATCTATATTTGGGGAGTTTCAGTAGGGCCCCCTTCCGTGCGCCATTTGTGGCTCTGGAGACGCATCCCTTGGGTCTCAATCTATTTATGTATTAAATGGAATGGGGTGCACCATCCCTATCTTTGAGCTGTAGTTGGTCCCAGAGACCTCCTCCCCTGGGGCCCATTTAATTATTTAGGGGAGTGAGCATGTGCCCCTACTACCTTAAGTATATTTGGCCTAGGGACCCCATTCCTCCTGGAGCCCAATGTATTTATTGAGAGAGGAGGCCACACATCCCCCTCTCCAAGCCAGTAAAAAAGCCCTGGGCTGTCACTTTAATTAAAGCAGAGGGGGGCCACATGGTCTCCCCCCTGAGCCTGTAATGGCCCCATGACCCCATCCCCTGGGGCCAGCTCACTTACCATGTCTCAGGAAGCCCATTCCTGTGACACAGTAGTGTACCTGCCCATACTACTGTGGGCAGGGAAACATGTGTTTGTGCTATCTGGCAATAGCATTTGCAACACTAGATCTGCTTCCAGCCAGCATTAGATTTAAAAGTGCTACCACCTGCAGGGAGCAGACAAGTGATCTATTTCCCTGCCCACACTGATGCAGGCAGGGAGGAAGAACAACAGATTGCTCCTTCCTGATAGGAGCAGCATAAATAGCTGCTCCCTCTCGGTGGGAGCAATGTCGGCCCCCGCACAACGTAGGAAGCAGTGGGGGCTCTGGGGCTCCCCCCTCAGCTCCCAACATGTTGGTCAATGTGTACCACGGGTGGTCACCATGGCAAACAACTTTAACAGATGTGAGCCCCAGAGGATGGGGTCCCCAGGAACAAAATAAGCTCTAGGAAGGGGGCCACACCACCACCTCCCCTTTTTAAAAAGTATAGCCCAGGGATGGGGTCCCTTGTGCCTAAAAATAATTGGGGAGGTGGACTGCAAGGCACTGGTGATTGGGGTCCCTGGGGCCTAATTAGGCTCAGGGAGGAGGGGTGATCTGCCCCACCCTTTAATAATTACTTGGCCTAAGGGATGGGATCCCTGTGGCCTAAAAGGCTTGGAGAAGAGGGCTGCACACTTTCTCCCCTTTCTTATTATATTTGGCCCAGAAAATGGGGTTGTGGACCAAGGGATGGAAGCCCCATGGCCTAATCAGGCTCGAGAATACGCGCAGTGCAGCTCCCCTCCCCTTAGATTTTGGCCCAAGGGATGGGTCCTACGGAACAAAGGCTTAGGCAGGGGGTACTCATCTCCTCCCCTTTTTATATTATATATTGCCCTGGGGATGGGCCAATTAAGGCTTGGGGAGAGATGCTGCATGCCCTCCAGTCCTGTTTAATTGCATTTAGCACCAGGGATAAGGACCCCAGGTCTCTATAAGGCATAAAGAGGGAGGCCACGCAGCCCTCCTCCCCTTTTTATTGCATCTGGCCCAGGGATATTGGTTCTCAGGGGGATAATTATGGGTCAGGGAGGGGCGGGTAAATGCTCCCTTCCCTCAGTAGATATGTTTTGGCACCAGAGGATGGGATTCCCATAGCTGAAGGCCTACCCTTTGCTGTGCAGGCTAGAGGCTGTGCACGTTGGGTGGTTGCCAGCTACGGGGGGTTTGGCCACAGGGCCTGGTGACAGACCAACCACTGTGCCCAAACCCTCTCTTAGCACTGTGCACAGCATGGATTAGGCTGCTAGCTGGGGATTTGGAAGGACAGGCCTTGTGGCTAACCCGACACCACACATGGCCAAAGACTATATGTATAGGTGGGTTGGCTAACTCTGGGCGGATGCCTGTGGGGAGTTAGACATAGGCCCTCATTATGACATTAGCGGTGCCTGTTGAAGTGGCAGTAATACCACCAACAGCCTGGTGGTAATTACCACCAAATTATGACCATGGCGGTGATACCTCCCATAGACAGCCAATGTACCACACCAACCACTGGAGTGTTAATACCACTGACCACGGTGGTAGCCATCAACAGCCAGGTGGAAGTCAAGGTACCACCCTCCTTATTATGACATAGCAAACTGGCAGGCGTGGAGGGAACACTTCACAGAAAACAAAAGGCTCACCATCAGGGACACAGAGGACTCTTCCGCCGCCATGGAACCGGAACTCCAAGTCTTCCCAATGCTCTACCATGCCATGGCCATCCTGGAGCACCAACGAAGATGACAACAGTGAGTACAGCTGCCTAGCACACAAGGGAGTGTGGGAGGAAAAGGAGAGTGACACACCCACAACACACACCATTCACACACAAACCATGCACAGAACCAGCTGCAGAGTAAAACGAATGTCACAGGACCCATGGGAAAATAATGCAAGGACAACAACACTTATATATGAACATTGTAATTTGCTGCCAACAGCTATCATAAAGAAACATGAAATGTAAATGCAGGTGTCAATGTCCAGATTAGGATAATGGCTAGTCCAAAGTACCAACTTGACTCCTAACATAATCCGGACTCCACTGTTCAGGGGCATCATGTTAGAAATGGGCAAGTACCTCAGGGGGATGGGGGCACCTCAGCTGAAGTGGGTTACATGCCCACTTGTTCTGGAGGAGTCTCCTTGCCCAACAGTCTCTGTAGGGGAGTGAAAGGCCACAGTCTCTGGAGTGGGTAACATACCCACTGGTTCTGGAGGGGGCTCCTTAAACAACAGTTTCTGGAGGGTGGGCTACATGCCCTCAGCTGGTGGATGGGACTCCTTGGGTGCCTCTACTGGTGGAAAGGGCTCCTTGCTCACTGCTGGTGGAGGGGGGTCCTTGCCCGCTGCTGGTGGAGGGGGTCCTTGGGGGCCTCTGCTGGTGGAGAGGGCTCCTTGGGTGCCTCTGCTGGTGGAGAGGGCTCCTTGCCCTCTGCTGGTGGACAGGGCTCCTTGGACTCCTCTGCTAGTAGATAGGGCTCCTTGCCCTCTGCTGGTGGAGGGGGCTCCTTGGCTTTCTTTGGTGGTGGAGGGGGCTCCTTGGCTTTGTTTGGTGGTGGAGGGGCATCCAGGTGTTCCTCTTGTGATGGACCCTCTTGGCCTTTGACCTGTGACTGGTGTCCTTGCCTCCAGGTCTAGGAGGTGCCTCCACTGACCCGTCCTCTGTCCCTTGGGTTTTGCCACCCTAGTCCTCCCTTTCTGAGGTGGAGGTGTGCACTTACTAGGAGTGGCTGCTGTCACACTCAGGAGCCCTTTTGTGCCAGCAGCTGTTTTTTTGGTAGGAACTGTGGCAGACTGTTTGGCTGAGGTGCTGTGCTGGGTTGTTTGAACCCTGCTCCTATGGGCAGGACAGGGGGTAGAGGGGGAGGGAAGGGGATCTAGTTGGGCAAGGAAACGCTTCTTAGGGATGTTGGGGTGGGATGTGTGAGGAGGGATGGGAGTGGAGGTAGAGGGAGTGGCTGTAGGAGGTGTACGTCTGCTGGACCTGGGTGCAGGTGCATGGACAGTGTGCATGTGTGAGGTGGATGGCTTTTGGGTGTCTGAGTGGGAGAGTTTGTGTCTCTTAGGAGGGGGGCAAACAGGGTGGGAGAGGACAAACAGGACATGTGGATGAATGTTGAGGAAGTGTCTGCAAGTGAGGTGTGTGTGCTGCATGATGTGGTGATAGTGGTGGTGTCTGTTGATACAGAGCATGTAGGTGTGTGTGCAGATGTGACTTTTGAGGGAGGAAGAAGAGGAGGAGGAGAGGGAGACAACAGAGACAGTGGATGTTGTTGTGTGTGGAACTGTCTGTTGTGTGTGTGAGTGCTTGTGGCTTGAAGTGTGCTGCCTGTGTTTGCCTGTGCCACTCTTGTGTGATGTTTTGTGTGCATGCTTGTCTGTATGTGTGCATGGGATGGATTGGGGTTGAGGAGAGTGGGACAGGGAATTGGTAGTTGGAGGGGGGGAGGTAGGACCAGAGACAATGGCTGCCATCAGAGAGGAGGCCAGAGCCTGAAATGATCTCTGTAGGGCCGCCAACTCACCATGGATGCTATCCAGGTAGGCATTGCATTGCTGCATTTGAGATACCAGCCACTGGATGGCATTCACTACGGTTGACTGCACTACAGAGATGGAACTCAGGAGGTCAATAGCCTCCTCACTGAGGGCAGCAGGGCTGACTGGGGCAGGACCTGAGGTGCCTGGGGTGAAGGAGATGCCCACCCTCCTGGGTGAGTGGGCACGGCTAACTCGGTAGTGGGCTACTGGGAGGGCGGTGCTGGTACGGTGGGTGGTGGCTCTCCCTATGGCTGGGGTGGTTCCAGAGGAGTCTGCCACCACCAGGGAGCTTCCATTGTAGGAGGAATCAGAGTCAGTGTTGTCACCTCCTGTCCCCACTGTGGTGCTCCCCTCGCCCTCCGTCCCACTGGTCCCCTCGGCGTCAGTGGACTCTGCCTTCTGGGTCCCGTGGGCTACAGCTCCCTCAGTAGCCAGTGAACCTCCTCCTCCACCAGATGATACAAATGCACACATGGACAGGATGACAGAAGAATATAGGGGATAGAGAGAAAAGGAGCACTGGGTTAATTACAGCACCAACACCACAGATGGCATTCACATTACCATTACACAAAGGGATCAAGATTGAGCACTATGCACCACACTGGCATTCCATTGGCTAGGTACCACAGCAAGATGAGAGCCAACCACCGCCATATGCACCCCTCCTGGGACCTACTAAGTCCTGTCTGAAATGGAATGCCACCTAGCTATTTAACAGGATTTTGCCATTCACCCATTTACCCTGAGCTGGACCACGCAGCAATGTCTGAGCTGGGATTGAGTGGAACTAGCTGGCACTAACTGAAACCCACCACCAGGATGTCATGCCAGGCAACAAAGATTGTTGTTACACACACTGTACTCCCCCCCTTGTGGCTGCTGTGCTGCCCTCAATTGCCCATCCAGCTCTGGGGGGCCACCACCAGTATGCAGGCCATCAGGGGGGTCAGATTCCAAAGGGCACCCCTCCCTCCTTGGGAGGCCATTCCCAGCTGGGCATCCACAATCTTCCGGGCCAGCATCTCAGGTCCTCCCTCCATTTCCTTCTGTGGATGTTCCACCTGCTATAGACCCTGGGGTCTGCACGTCCTTGGCGATGGTGCCCCACAATCCCTTCTTCTGATGGGCACTGACCTGCAGGGAAAATACAGACAGGAGGACACCATTAACCATACAATCCAGCCTGCCACACATTTGGCCCACAAATACCATTTCCCCTTAAATGACAGACGGCCAGCACACGCACTTCTCCATGCAACCTTGTTGCATGCATCGCCTCCGTGCTGTACTCACCTGTTGGTCTGAAAGCCCATTCAGCTGTCCATACAGGAGTAAGAACCCATCCACCAGGCGCTCCAGCTCCTCTGAAGTGAAGGCCCTGCCTTTCCCCTGTCACACAGGCCATGGCAGGTTCCAAACTCAGGTTACAGCAGCACACGCAATGGATGTGTTATCCTGTGGAAAGTCAGGAATCAAGTGAGGTCATAGACAGAAAATGGCCTTCACGTCCGCGGCAGTGTACACCGTAACTGCTGCTGGTGATCCTCATTGGACACTGTTCTCCAAAGAGTCCCATTTTAGCCAATGCGGAAAAGCATGGCAGTGCAAGTCCACCTTCCGCCATGACACCAAACGTCGGCGGAGGTACATCACTTCCACCTGTCCCTCCATTCAGGAAAGGCGCTCACCATTTTACGGTGCTGGTCAACATTCTAAAAAAACTGCGTTATTGCTGTCAATTGTACATACCTTGCCATTTACATACATGGTCAATTTACACTGAAGTGGAGGTTCCATTGTTCAGCTTGTCACTCCCTTCTCAATCTTGTACCCTTGGGTACCTACCACTGTGGAGGAACAGGAGGAGAAGGCAAGCCCCTGTGTACAGCCTCCTTGTGGACTTGGCTAAACTGGAGGACAGGCACATCATACTCACCTATAGACTGGACATGGCCACAATCACAGAGCTGTGTGCTGCATTGGAGCATGATCTGCTTTCTGTCATCCCACTCTGATACCCCCTCTTGTGCAGGTTCTATCTGTGCTCCATTTGCTCGCAACTGGCTCTTTCTAAGTGACAGTGGGCTTGCCAGCAGGAAATGTCACAGCGAATGGACTCAATAGTGCTGGCAAGGGTTTTGTCTGCCTTGCTCAAACACATGTGCAGCTACATTGCTTTCCCCCAAGTGGAAGATTTGGCCACTGTGAAGGCTGGATTCTATGCAATGGGACATATTCCAAATATTATTGGGGCCGCTGACAGGACACATATAGCATTTGCCCCCCCCTCCCTGGCACAACGAAAAGGTGTTTAGGAATCTGAAGAGTTTCCACTCACTCAATGTGCAAATGGTGTGCCTGGCTGAGTGGTACACCTCCCCATCACTACCAAGTATCCTAGGTCGGTGCATGAGGCCTTCGTTATGAGGAATAGCAGCATCCCAAATGTGATGGCACAACTACAGAGGCACAGGGTGTGGCTAATAGGTGAGCCTGAGACCCCACCCAATGCATGTCAGTGTATGCCTTCAGGAGTCATCCTCCATATCATTTTACAAGGCTAATGTTTGTTCTTCAATTCTTGCAGGTGACTCTGGCTACCCAAACCTGTTGTGGCTCTTGACCCCTGTAAGGAATGCCAGGTCAGGTGCTGAGAATAGGTACAATGATGCTCATGGGCGAAGCAGGAGGATAATCTGTGGACCTTCAGCCTCCTGAAGACCAGGTTCAGACGCCTCCATCTGATAAGTGGACCTCTCTGCTACTCCCCTGAGAAGGTCTGCCAGATAGTTGTTGCTTGCTGCATGTTGCAAAACCTGGCCATCAGACAACATATGCCCTATCTGCAGGAGGAAGAGGGTGGAAATGCTCCTGTGGCAGCAGTGGATCCTCCAGAAAGTGAGTATGAGGAGGCAGAGGATGAGGATGTGAACAACAGGACATCAGTCATACAGCAGTACTTCCAATAACATAAAGGTAAGACAGTGGAAGTGACCATTCTTCTGATTATTTTTCTTTTCAGTGTGGCTGTAGCATGATGGCAGTCACTGCCTTACCATCTCAACTGACTGTTACCTATGCCGTCTCATTTTGCAGATGTTGATGTGGTTACAACTGTGCACTGATGTGATGACTACAGACAGCTACGGGCCATTATTTGTATGCAATCACAAAGTTGAGGACAATTGCACAAGATGAAACTGTCAATATTATTGCACATTTTTGTCACATAAAGCACAATCGCTCAAGTTGTATTCTAGGGTGGTTATTGTAGTAAAAATATAGAAGGAATAGTGCAATGGAATTTGGTGATGGTAGAGGTAAGTCTAGGGTATTGGTCCAGTCTGTTTGTAGCACAGGTCCTGTTTCTAAGGGGCCATAGGAAGGGGAGCAATGGCATTTCAAAGTGGACAAGGTGACAGAGTGTAACACAAGGGGGACATTCAGGAGGGTCTCATTTCCTGGCAGTGGTCTTGATCTTGGCAAGTGTCTGTGACGTCCATCTGGGTCGCAGGGAACGTTTGCGGGGTGGTTCACCTTCTGCAGGGGAAGGGGTGTTGGTGGCCAGTGGGTCCTGTGGCAGGGCCTCCTGTCCACTAGCTGCAGTAGATGTGGAGGGCTGATCAGTTGACTGCCTAGTTATAGGGGCCCACTGGTGTGCTGTGTAGTCCCTCATGATGTTGGCCATATCACCCAGCACCCCTGTCATGGAAACCATGGTGGTGTTGAGGGCCTGCAAATCTTTTCTGATCTCCTGGAGGTGTTCCTCCTGCAGCCGCTAGTTCGCCTGCATGATGTTTACCATCTGACCCAACTTGTCCTGGGTTTGTTGGTAAGCCCCCAGGATTTTTGTGAGTCCCTCCTGGGCAGTCGGTTCCCTGGGCCTGTTCTCCCCCTGGTCCACAGCTGTCCTCTGTGTGTCCCTGTCCCCCTGTGCCGGTGTCCCCTGAACAATGTGCCCACTACCACTGACCCCAGGACCTTGATTGTCTTGGCTGTGAGGTGTGAACTGGGGTCCCTGTACAGGTGGGCACACTGCTGATTGACGTGTCCTGGGGAGAGAGGTGTGAAGACATTGGGTGACTGCTATGGTGTTGGATACTGAGAGGGGAGGTTCTGTGGTGGAGTGGGTGTGGGCTGCGGTAGCCGACTGGCCAGTGGTTCCTGAAGGGCCAGGAAGTTCATCCAGAAGTCTAGAGTTACTGTCATCACTGGGGGCACCTTCTGTTGGGGGACTGGGTAGCTGTGGTACCTCCTCGCCTGGGATTGGCTGGGGCACCTGGGGGATGTGAGTGGTGTTTTATGCTACATGCCTGTGACATATTCTACATCCTTAATTTACCCTATATCCTTGCTGTTGCCCTGCCACCTTTGTTTGTGTTTGGTGATGTATTGTGGGATTGATAGTTCTTGATGCTGTGCATGCAATGGTGGTGGGTGTACATGCAGGGCTGGGAGGGATGTTCATGCAGTAGGTATTGCATGCAGGGCTTGGCATTCAGGTTAGTACATTGTGGTGGTGAACTGTGGGGGGTAATTGAGTGGAGTGATGGGTGGTGGTGACATGCAGGTATGTGGGGGATAGGAATTAAATATTGACTCAGCAGTCCTCCGGCAACTCCAGAGAGTCCCTAAGGATGCAGTATTGCCAAGACTTGCTCCTCCCATGCTGTCAGCTTTGGGCGAGGAGGTGGAGGTCCGCCACCAGTCCTCTTGATGGCAAGCTGGTGCCTTGCTGCCATTGAACGTACCTTCCCCCATAGTCATTCCACCTCTTCTTGATGTTGTTGCCTGTTCTTGGATGCTGTCCCACAGCGTTCACCAGGGCCACGTTTCTCTGCCATAGCTCTATCTTCCTTGCAGTGGAGATTTGCTGTGCCTGTGCTCCAAACAACTGTGGCTCTACCCTGACTATTTCCTCCACCACGACCTGCAACTCCTCATCTGTGAACGCGGGGTGCCTTTGTGGGTACATGGGTGTTGTGTGGTGCTGTGTGGTGTATGTTGTGCAGTGTATGTATGCAGTGTATGTTCTGCATCCTCCAGCACTCTGTGTGAAATCTTCTTTGCAAAGGAGAAGTTCCTGGTATTTACCGTTGTTGCAGAATCTTCAGCTTCTTCCACCCGGAGACAGTCATTTTGCACTTTCATCCGGGGTTTAGTGGGCTCCTGCCCCCCCTTGGACACTTTTGTGACTCTTGGACTTAGTCCCTTTCCTTTGCAGGTCCTCAGGTCCAAGAACCCGTCTTCAGTGCTTTGCAGTCAGTTGTGGTCTTTGCAGAATCTCCTATCACGACTTTAGTGTGTTTCTGGGGTGGCAGGCATCTCTGTGACCACCCCAGCTGCAGTAGGGTCACTTTACTCCTACCTTTCAGGGTCTTGGGGTGGGGTATTGTAGGAAAGTACCATCTTGCCTGGCATGTTACCCCCATTTTCACTATACGTATGTTTGATTTTGCCCTTGTGTCACTGGGATCCTGCTAGGCAGGATCCCAGTGCTCATAGTCAATGCCCTGTATGTGTTCCCTGTGTGGTGCCTAACTGTGTCACTGAGGCTCTGCTAACCAGAACCTCAATGTTTATGCTCTCTCTGCTTTCTAAATTTGTCACTGCAGGCTAGTGACACATTTTACCAATTCTCATTGGCACACTGGTACACCCATATAGTTCCCTTGTATATGGTACTTAGGTACCCAGGGTATTGGGGTTCCAGGAGATCCCTATTGTGTCTTTCTGGGGTAGTGGGTAACTTTACTCCTACTTTCTAGGGTCTTGGGGTGGGGTATTTTGGACACCCTTACTGTTTTCCTACAGTCCCAGTGACCCTCTACAAGCTCCCGTAGGTCTGGGGTCCATTTGTGATTCGCATTCCACTTTTGGAGTATATGGTTTGTGTTGCCCCTAGACCTATGTTCACCTATTGCATCCTATTGTGATTCTACATTATTTGCACTACTTTTCTTACTGTTACTTACCTGTTTTGGGGTTGTGTACATATATCTTGTGTATATTACTTACCTCCGAAATGAGGGTATTCTCTTAGATACTTTTGGCATGTTGTCATAAAAATAAAATACCTTTATTTTTAGTAACTCTGAGTATTGTGTTTTCTTATGATATTGTGCTATATGGTATAAGTGGTATAGTAGGAGCTTTGCATGTCTCTTAGTTCAGCCTAGGCTGCTCTGCTATAGCTACCTCTATCAGCCTAAGCTTCTAGAACACTACTAATCTACTAATAAGGGATAACTGGACCTCGCACAAGGTGTAAGTACCATCAGGTACCCACTATAAGCCAGGCCAGCCTCCTACATTATAAATTTGGGTGGCCATTCTGACTGCATCGGTGTGTACCACCAATGGTTTCCTGCCATTGATTGTCTGCCGTATTGATTCGTGGGTGATAATAGGGAGGGTGTTGTTTTGTTGGCGTAATGGTATGGGTGTTCATACCGGAAATTTACCACTAACCTTTGGTCTGGCCGATATGTGTTTGTGGAAGTATTCTGTCGGTTTAGTGTGCATGTGTCATAATATGGGGGCAGATGTTCGCCTCCGTGGCTGTATGTTGGTGTCCATCATCGTGGCAGTAAGCAGGATTTACTGCCAATGTCATAATGAGGGCCATAGTGCCTGGCAGTAAGCCCGGACGTGCAGCCAAACCCACTGTGCATGCAACAAAAGGCCATGCACATCTTCGGGTGAGCTGCCAGCAGGCCGGTTGGGTGATTTCGTGAAGGTTGGATGCCTCCAGGTGGGTTGGTCTCAAAGCCTGGCCTAAGGCTTTGAGACCACCAGGCTTTGAACCCACCACAATATAAATCAGGCCCATAGTATCTACTGTATGGAATCTCTCTTTATATATTCTAACCAGTCTAGTGATGGTTGCCTCTGTATAGTTATAGCACATTTTTTATTCCTCATGTGTGAGTAACTAAATTCATTATATTCAGTTGTAAATAAAATATTTAAATGTTTTTTACAATGAATATTAACTCCCCGGGTTACACATCATTACTAGTTTTCTAATAGCAAATATAGCTGTACTATGAGTATAGAAAACATGAAATAGTAGTAAAACAGCTTCTTTACAGTGTGTGCCAGTGTACTGCTGCCCAGTTTCTCTTCCAATAATTGCTAAAAATTGGGTTCCTTGTTGGCAATGATATGCACCCTGTCCAGGCAGCAACCATAATTCTTGTCAGGGTATGTCCCCAACACACCCTAAATTAACCTGTGCTTACCTCCTGGTAGCTTGCCACAGAACAGGCATACTTAAGAGGAAATGTGTTAAATGTGCAACACTTGAAACAGTAAAACTGTGATAACACCACATAAAAAGATATCAACAATCATACCTTTCATGCCTTACAGGTGGACCTCCAACCTACACTGTTGAAGATTTTTGCATGTTTGAAAACCCTGATGCAGCCAGTAAGTATCACCTTGTGTGTCACTTGTATAGATCCAGGGTTGTGTGAGAGAGGGTATGATGTGTGCAATGCCATGTTAAAATGGCATGTGTGACAAATAAGATGCCATTATCTAAGCTTGGGTATCAACATCATGTCTAATGTAATGTTGAGGATGTGGAATAAGTTGATTGATGCCAATGAGCCAACGTGTGCTGCAATGGAATTTTGGGTGTTAGGAAAACGTAAATAAGCCTACAAACACAGTGATGTCAGTCAACATATGTGTAAGAGGTGCTGGCTTTTAGATTTGCATGTCTGTTGCCAACCTATTTGGTGTCACAGCACATGTTGCCACACATTACATTAAGTTACTCTGGACATGGAACAAATTATGGACAAGTATTGAAGACTCTAGAGGGATTTTCAATGAGATACTTGCACCACCAGTGCTTCACTATGCTTCTGAAATGAAGTGCAGCAGCGGCTGTGCAAGAAGCTTTTTTGTAATGGGCAACAGTCAGTTGAGTACGCATTGGGATTTCAGCTCTGCTCCAGATGGATGTGGGATGGATTGTAGCAAACAAGATGTGTGCAGATTAACATACATGATCTACTCATCATTATAATTGTGAGTGACCGTGGTCACATCGTGTGTGTCTGAGATGTGCATGGGGAGTGTTTACCTGGTACTTAGGAGATGTAAAAAGGCATGTGCACAGGTAGTTTAATAATAATGAAAACTGTCACTGCACCCAGTGCAGCACCACTTTTCCTGTGCCCCTTAGCACACCCCTACCACCACCATGTGTGTTAGGGGTGTGTAGGGGTGTGCATTACAATTTTGGCACACCATGCCACAGTGTAGGGGGCAATAGAGTAAAATTTGTAGGGTATCTTGATGTACTGTTCAGGCTTAGTGCAAAAAATATTGGCACTGTTAACGCGTCCCTTTATGTCAATTTATACACATTAGGACTTGTTTTAGGCCAATGAATCTTTGGACCCAGTGGTGAGACACCACAGGACGATATAACTGATCAATATGTCAAGCAATATATCAATGACGTCATCAATATTTATCACCACAATATACTTTACTTTGGATAAAGACATTAATCAAGTTGTCGCTGTGACCATGACCTTTCAGCCATGAATAACCACACCTTTATTAGAATTTTGTGAGTTTTATTCCCTATTGATTACAATCTACTAGTAGAAGTGTCAATCTCAAAACCAAGAAGCAAAGTAGCATAGTCACCATATGGCAACTGTGATAAGACTTCAATAATGCAAAGATCACAAACATAAGAGCATAACATAAAGTAGACATAGATCAGAATACATAGAATATCATGTATGTCTCAGTTCAGCATAGCACGATGTCAGTCTCGTCTATTTGTGTCAGTCAAGGGGATCGCCTAGCCTAACTACTAATTAGCATCAGCATGTTGGACTTCATGCAAAATAATTTAGAACACCAATTTAGAAAACATCTAACTAAGGTCTCTATTAAAAAAATACAGCAGTTGGTGCCTAGAAAGGAAAAGCAAACAGACAAATTACAATAGCATTGTCATAATTACCCTCCTCGGATTAAGTCAGCATACAGGATCAGTCTTCGTCTTCAGGACATCAGTTAGATCGCCGTCAGTCTACTTCGTCTAAGGGACAGGGGAAACTTCCCTCATAAGGAGGAAAAGTGTGAAGGACAGTTTTTGGGTGAGGATGGTTTATTTAAGTCTCAAAGTCACCGAACAGAGTGACAGAGTTTCTGGATAAAATCAATAGCATTCCCTACCTAGTTCTAACGACCCTTCTGTGTCATGAGTTTTTATCCCTTTTTCGCAATACCTTCCCCCCAAATTCTATTGGAAATTTGCTATACCCCACTATCTTCAACCTATCAAATTATACATTAGGTAATCCAAATTGTCACCCCATGATAATTTATAACATTTTGATTGGTCTTCATAATTGACGTCTTCGTAGGTGGCACATCCGGGGTGTTATGTCATCGTCTTGCCACGTTTCTCGGGTCACAAGTTCTTCAGTTCGTGGTTAAATGTCCTTGAATATTTCTTTCGTATACTTTTGTTTCAAATCTGTATAAAACTTATACTAAGGCAGCTAGCATGCAGATGGGAACAGGATGAAGTTGGATACATGAAACGAAGGAAAAGAACAAATGCTGGGTCATGGCCCTTTACGAGTCAGCACACTGGAAAACAGAAAATATGCTTTAATATGAGAGTTACACAGCTAAATCTTCAACTCACGCTAACTTAAGGCCTATAGGATTTTCATGAATAATTTTACTCATTATTGTCATTAGTTCATATTATCATAATCATAATTCAAATGCACGTTAAGCAAATCACTAATTATTGTCGTTTTCTATGTGCAGCATTGTTAAGCATTTCACGTTTAGCATGTAATATTTAAACTAGCAAGTAGTTTCAGGTTTTGAAGTAGCGTTAATAGTTTCTTTCTCTATCCATGGCATTCCTACAATCACTCCCACAATTATCACTGCGCACACAACACCTATTATAAGCCCTAGTCAACCACACACTTTACTTCCCTTGCTACTACTTCTATTGTAAGCCATTTTTGTATAGAATCAGATAGCAGATCAACAATCAACTTGAGGATGATATTAAAATTCTCTCTTGCTTTCTGCGTATATTTACAGCGCCTTCACTCACTCCAGGACCTCTTTTGTCAAATCAGGTTAGCAGCTTGTCATAATCAGGTTTAAAGTCAATCCAGTTTTAGTGTCACTTTCAGTAATTTATAATGTCTCTTTTCAGTTTCAGAATTTTTCTGAATTTAACCAAGCTTCCCTCAGATTCGTTCAGGTACCGTAGTATTGGCCTGGTACTTCTCGATCAAAGCAAAATGCTAGGAATTCTTGTTGCCATTCAGATGTTCTAGCATATGCCCATTCAGGACCTGTATATCTTCTGTTTGTGATTCTTTTTCTTTTCAGCCTTCGTTCACCCTGTTGTTCTCCTTCACTCAGTTCTTCCACTCGAGATGTATCGTTATCTTCCATTATTGTGTCATTTGATACGTCTCTTATCTTGAAGAGTGGTTTACCTGGCCAATTGTCGCCTTTATGTGTCTTTTCTTGATGTATCCTTTAAGGACGCTGGACAGCACCCTCCTCTTGTGATATGGTGTTTTCTCTTGATGGACCTGCAGCTGGCTCAGGAGACTCTGATACGTTTTGATTTCTCTCTACAATTTCTCCTTCTTCTTCTTCTTCTTCTTCTTCTGGTTCTGTGCCGGGTTCGAGCTCTAACCCGTACTTGTCTACTTCTGGGAGAACTTCTTCTTGATTTAATTCTCCTGCCGCCTCTACTGAGATAGGCACTCTGTCACCTCTCTCGAATTCATTAACTGTTTGAGGGACAAGGCTGTTCTCAGTGGGCTCTCCGGTAGTCTCAGTTCCTTCTTGACTGTTTTCTGGCCCTGAGACTTCTCTTTCTGAAATTGTTGTGCCGGAAACTTCAAGTTCCTCTTCAACAGGACACGTTACCCTTTTTGTGTGACTGGCATGTATCCAGTTGGGAACTCCGGCACACTTTACAGCAGTAGTAGTAGTCAAGATTACTTGATATGGCCCTTTCCAACGTGGTTCTAGACACGATTTTCTCACATGCTTCTTGACAACCACCCAGTCACCAGCTTGTAGAGAGTGGCCTGGATCGCCGATCGGTGGCAATGTGTCAGCTTCCACCTGGTGAGAGAAAGAGCGAATCACATCAGCCAAATCTTTGCAGTAATCCAACACCATATCATCTGTAATATTCACTAGCGCATTTGCAGGTACTGCTGGTAATCTCATAGCTCTACTCATGAGGATTTCATTGGGGGATAGTCCAGTTTTCTTGTCTGGGGTGTTTCTCATTGACATCAGCACTAGAGGCAAGGCATCTGGCCACTTCATGTTAGTTGCTGCGCACATTTTTGCCATTCTCGATTTCAAGGTACCATTCATTTGCTCTACGAGTCCTGATGCTTTGGGCGGTAGCTACAATGCAGCTTTTGTTTGATGTTAAGTGCGGCACACAGGAGTTTAATCACCTCATTGTCGAAGTGGCTACCCCTATCCAATTCTATAGAAACCGGAAACCCGAATCTTGGTATCAGCTCCCTAACTAGTAATTTTGCGACTGTAAGACTGTAATTTCTACGTGTGGGATATACCTCAATCCAATGACTGAAAACACACACAATCACCAACACATACTTCAGTCCTCCACAAACAGGCATTTCAATGAAGTCCATTTGCATCTTATTAAATGGGCCTTTAGCTCTCCCAATGTGGCTCAAAGTTACCACGGTTCCTTTTCCAGCATTCATCTGTTGACAGTTGATGCATCTGTGAAAAGTAATTTCTGCGGCATGTCTGAATTTTGGGTTAAACCAATCAATTTTGAATGACCTGATCATGGCATCCCTTCCCAGGTGAGCGTGTCCATGATAGAGTCAGGCAAATTGGGATAGAAGACTGTTTGGCAAGTCTAATTTCCCTTCCTTTGAGACCCATAAATCATCAGCCCTCTGTACACATGGCATTCTTTGCCAAGAGCATTTCTCTTCCTTGCTTGCACGGCTTTGTAATGTTTTTAGCTCATCTGATGTGTCAACTACCCGCAATGCTAGGTTCAAACATGTGTCATTTTCAGTTTGTGGTAACAATTCCCATTGCTCTTTCAACGATATACAGTTCAATGCGCAAAATCTTGTGACTTGATCTGCATAACCGTTTCCCATGGACACAAAGTCTTGTGATCTAATATGAGCACTGCATTTCACCACGGCAATTTCAAGAGGTAACTGAATGGCATGTAACAAATCCTTTATTTGTTCACCATTTTTCACAGGAGAACCAGATGAGGTCATAAAACCTCTCTGTGACCAAAGTTGGCCAAAATCATGTACAATTCCGAAGCCGTATCTGCTGTCAGTATAGATAGTGACTTTCAAATTTACAGCTGCGTGGCATGCCTTAGTAAGGGCAATCAGCTTCAACGATACTAGCTATGGTACATACCGCATAGCCAGCTCTCAGTGTTCCAGCAGAATCTCTTAGACAGGACCCATCAACAAACATAATGCAATCATTTTCTTTCAACTGGGTGTCCTGTATGTCTGGGCGAGGTTTGGTACACAGCTCGGTTACCTCAAGACAATCATGCTCAAATTCTTCCTCGTTTTTGGCTTCAGTATTTTCATTAGGAAGTAAAGTTGCCGGGTTCAATACACTGCACCTCTTGAGCGTGACATTTGGTGACCCCAGTATGATCGTCTCATACCTAGTGAGACGTGCATTTGTCATGTGCTGAGTCTTAGTTCGAGTCAACAGAATTTCAACTGAATGTGGAACCATTACTGTTAGAGGGTATCCCATGACTATGCCTTCACATTGTATAAGGCTCTGACCAACTGCTGCAACTGCACGCAGACAACCCGGTAAGGCTGCTGCAACAGGGTCCAAGGTAGCTGAAAAATATGCTACAGGGCGATTTGTATCTCTGTGGACCTGTGTTAAGACAGACAAAGAACAAGCATCACCTTCATGACAAAACAACGGAAAGGTTTCTCGTAGTCTGGCATTCCTAGTGCTGGTGCCCTGCACATGCATTCTCTTAACTCCATAAATGACTCAGGCTCTTCCTTTGACAAGGTTATAGTATATGGCTCATCCTTGATTTCTTTACCTGTCAGTTTCATCAATGGCTTCGAAATGATCGAGACGTTGGGTATCCACTGGCGACAGTAGCCCACCATTCCCAAAAACATTCTGACATCTCTTTTTGTCGTTGGGGGGTTCATTTGCTAGACAGCTGTTATTATTTCCTTTGATATTCTCCTGGAACCCTTCTCAATCAAATGTCCTAAGTATTTCACTTCCTTCTGACAGTATTGGAGCTTTCTGGGTGACACCTTGTGTCCATTTTTTCCCAGATGATTCAGTAATGCAATGGTATCGTATTTACAACTGTGTCTTGTTTTGGACGCAATTAGTAAGTCGTCCCTGTACTGCACAAGAGTTAAATTAAAAGGCAGTACCAGAGGTTTCCTAATCCTTTTTCAATATCTGATTAAAGATGGACGGTGATTCAGAAAACCCCTGAGGAATTCTGCACCAACTGTACACCTTATCCAGGAATTTGAAACTGAAAAAAAATTGGCTCATGAAAAGGTATTGAAAAGAAAGCTTGGACCTGGAACATTATTACTGCTGGATTGGGCACCACAGGGCAACATTTTATCACAATTTTGTTTATTTTTCTCAAATCTTGCACAATTCGAACTTTCCCACAGGGCCTCTTTAAACCCATTATGGGAGAGTTACATGGACTGCTCAAGACCTCTTTCAGAACTCCCTGCCTGAGAAAGTCTGCAATTATTTGTGACACTTCTATAAGAACATCTTGGGTCATGTGGTATTGTGGCACTTGAGGGAACACTGCATTCGGTTTTAACTGGACTTTGACTGGTTCTATCCCTTTTATCAATCCTACTTCTTTCCCGGTCAGGTCCCACACTTTCTCTGTTACTGTCCCTTGTAGTTCGACAGGCAGGTCAATCAAGGTATGCATTGGGAATAAAGTAATCAGAGGGTAGTCTTCATTTGTTCCTGTTTCTTCCTCTAGCAACTGACTTTCATCTCCCTTGTCATCACTATTTGTCTGTATTTCAATTCCATCATTGGAACAGGTAATTGAACGTTTTGTTTTACACAGCAAGTCTCTTCCCAGTAGGGATACTGGACTCGAGTCGCATACTACAAACCTATGTAGCCCCTGGAAGTTGCCAATCTCAACTTGCACTGGATCCGTTATCGGGTTAGTCAGACATGGTGACATCTTTTTCGCCCCTTGAATGTCATTTTGAATTACAACCGTATTCAAATCTGAACCGTGGTTCACAAACCCTCGACCTCTCGGTTGTGCCTGAAACACACCATTCATTTGCGGTTGCTGTTGTATCATCTGTTGAACATTTCCCTGTATTCCAGCCTGTGCAGCCCTTATCTGCATCACCATCTCTTTTTCTTTCAACTTTTTCTGCTTCAACTCAATCTCGTCACTACAGTGCTTTGCATACTGCAACACTTCATCAATCGGTTTAGCTTACCAACAAATCAAATGATTCTTAATCATCTGGCTAACCTCTGGTCGTAACCCTTCAACAAATCTAAACACAAGATGGTTCATATCCTTTGGTTCAATAGTCTCAGTACCACTGTAATGCTTAAACGCCTTTAACAGTCTCTCGTAATAAGCATGTATTGACTCTTTAACCTCTTGAGAGGTCCGGACGATTTTCTGCCAATCAGTCACCTTCGGCGACACCTTTTGTTTCAAAAACTCAATCACCTTATGATAATACTTCATCACCTCTTCAGAGGGTGCTCTGGTCACCTTATCTCTTGCCAGCTCCTTTGTCGGCCAATCTACCCCTCTCTTGCACTCGAGCCACAAATCAGGCGGAATGATGATCTCGAACAAGGTGTTCAAGTCTTCCCAGAGACACTTTGCAAGTTTCACAAACCTATCTGTTTGCTGATACCACTCGATCAGTTTCTCTCTCAATCTGGGATAATCGTTAGTAAAGGATAGAATGTCTCCTCTGGTCCAAGGTACATGAACTAGGACACCACCAGCTGTCTCTCTCATAGGTAATATTTTTACGGATTCCAAATCAGGTGAGGTCTTGGCTTGATTAGACGCTGGGCTTTCACCCTTTCCCCTGTCTCTTTTCTTTGCCCATCGGCCTTCCCATTTCTCCAATGCACCCCAAATTTGTGCGCTTTGCAATAATTCTCCCAAATGTGCTTCCATTCCTGCAGACCTCATGTGCTCAAAATCTTTTGAGTCAAAATCTAATCTGTAACTTCTTTTCAGGTGTTTAGTGTTTCCGATATCGATATTGTATTTGTCTGCCAAGTTCGCTAATATCTGATGTACTTTGCCTGCTTCTTTGGTAATCTTAGGGCATAAGTATCTCAATTCTGCCTCCGTGTATGACTCGAATCTATTTACTCCCATTGTACCTTCTACCAACTCAGCAGCTTCTGCCCCTAGTCTTACAAAGTTCAGGTATTCGTCTTGTTTTTCTTTCTCTGGTTCGACTGTAACTACTGCAGTCTTCTGTGAAGTATGTCTTTTCTAACCATTCATTTAACTGTTGGACTGTAAAACCCTGCAACGAAATGTTCCCTGCATGCATCATTGGGGAAAGTGAGGTATTCGTACTCATTGTTTGTGGAGTTAAAACTCCTAACCCTGCTTGACGCATTGCTTCAAGGGGTGCTCCTACTGGACTAAGGTCCATTAAGGGCCTTGGCTGTTCAACTGTTTGCTCTCCCGAAGCCATAATCTTGGGAGTTCCCATCGACCCTCCTCTTCTCACATCTTGAGTCATCACTCCCTGATCACGCATGCCTGTTTTGTCCTGTGCATATAATGGTACTGGTGGACCAACAGTAATTGGTAACGATATGGCAGCAGGTGTCTGACCCGGTCCCACACTCCGTGGAGCAGTAATTCCATAGGTCTGTTCCAATGTACCCGGAACGGGTACTAATGGTGGACCATCTACAGGGTTGTACCCTGGTATCAGCTGTGGTTGCAGCTGGGACACTAATTTTGGAGTTGATTCAATCTGTATAAACTTCGGCTTTGTGTATATCGGGTCTGGCGTCACTATCAAATTTGTAGTCGTCTCAAGTACTGGGACATCTGGATAGATTCTGTGTATCTGCGGTGGAGGCTGCAACTGTATCGGTATGTCTGGTGCAGTGGGTACACTGACACCATTCTGTATCAAAGCAGTATCACTAGTCTGTATCGTATCAGTAACTCCCTTTTCTTGCATCTGGTTCCCAGGATCCAAGCTAGTACTTGGAGCATTGTTGCTCACCACATAAGGTGGTGGGCGGTCATGTAACAGGCTGTCCATAAATTCCTCATCGTCTGAATCATCTTCCTCTTCCCAAGAGCTTTTATTCTCTTTAGATTTGTTTGAGTCTTTATCTGTTTTACAAGAGGCTTTCTTTCCCTGTGTCTCTTCTCCCTGTGCTATCGCTGGGAACAATTTTAATCCATCTACAATTCCCCGTCTCCACATTTTATTCTCATCATCCCACCTAGCCTCTGCATACGATTTTTCTGCCCTTCTCAGTCTTCTCTGAAACCTTTCTTGTCTATGTTTAAGAGCCATCAAGTCCCAAATCGCCAAAGCCTCATACTGAGCTGGTCTCGGAGGTGGTTTCTGTGTACTTAACATCCACCTCAAATTTTCCAGTACCTTTGGATTAAACGTCCCATGTTCTGGGAACGCTAGACATCCCTCTTTCTCTGTTAATTTGCGCCACTGTTTCATCCATAAACAAGGCGCGACACCTTTCTCTTCCATGACTATATAAGCTGGAGTACTCTCGGGTGGTGTAGGCTCCCCATCGGTTGCAACAATATATACATCTCCTCTCAGAGTGCTCTTAAATGTTTCAACGAAATTCATTTTTGTGATTCTCTCTTAGTTTTGTATTTAATCAAAAGTGACTTTGTTCCCAGGGCACTCTTCACCCGCCTCTTCTCAACCTATTGCCTCTCACGGACGGCAGCCTATCCGTGTGCGACCCCTCTCGACAACTAACCTATCTCAGCACGGCACCACTGACGTCACACTCACATACACACTGCAGCTGACAAAGTCTTGCGGCTCGTCCGCTCCTCACTGAACCCATACGAACCCATACAAACTAATGCAAATTATTGCGAGCACCTTGAAAAACAACACAAATCTGCCGGTTTACTACAGCAAGGGTAACACATTTGCTTCAGAACTTTACAGCAATTTCACTTGAAGCCTCGGCCGCTACTCTCTCCTTATCAGTTCCCGCATACGCAAGCAGAATTTGACCTGCAAATTCTACTCTCGACTTGTCAATGACTCCTTCTAGTGCACTTTAGAATTTGTCAAATCTCCATCGAAGGTTATCACACATACTATGATTCAAACTTGACTGGTCAACCACGCCCGATTGACCTATTAAACCGTACAGATTACAACATAAACCACACCTGTCTTCATTCTCCGGAGTCTTAGACCTCAACAGGTCCGTACACAACAACCAACCACGTGGATAATTTTGAGCATTAAGCACCACACTCACATGAAGTACGCCGACTTCCCTACTCTCATACTGCGGAGTACGCCCACTCCTACTATCGACACATATTTCTTTGATCTAAATACACACAAGTTTGCACAATCACCTGCAAAAGGCATAAGCTAAGCAAGCGCAAAAACCCTAACCACATACATTATGCCGCCGAGAACATTCCCAACTGACTTAGGCAGGCTCCGAGATCCCGGGAAAGTCATGGTGAACTTAGAAACCCATCATACCTCCAATTTGCATTATCACAGAAAAACAAATCAAACAATAACTCTCCGTCCTGGGGCCCCCAAGGGCCAAACCGCCGCTCTGCTACCAGAACTGTTAATTCGTCCCTTTATGTCAATTTATACACATTAGGACTCGTTTTAGGCCAATGAATCTTTGGACCTAGTGGTGAGACACCGCAGGACGATATAACTGATCAATATGTCAAGCAATATATCAATGACGTCATCAATATTTATCACCACAATATACTTTACTTTGGATAAAGACATTAATCAAGTTGTCGCCGCGACCATGACCTTTCAGCCATGAATAACCACATCTTTATTAGAATTTTGTGAATTTTATTCCCTATTGATTACAATCTACTAGTAGAAGTGTTAATCTCAAAACCAAGAAGCAAAGTAGCATAGTCACCATATGGCAACTGTGATAAGACTTCAATAATGCAAAGATCACAAACATAAGAGCATAACATAAAGGAGACATAGATCAGAATACATAGAATATCATGTACGTCTCAGTTCAGCACAGCACGATGTCAGTCTCATCTATTTGTGTCAGTCAAGGTGATCGCCTAACCTAACCACTAATTAGCATCAGCAGTTGGACTTCATGCAAAATAATTTAGAACACCAATTTAGAAAACATCTAAGGTCTCTATTAAAAAAATACAGCAGTTGGTACCTAGAAAGGAAAAGCAAACAGACAAATTACAATAGCATTGTCATAATTACCCTCCTCGGATTAAGAGGGTCATTCCAACCCTGTCGGTCGGTGTTAAAGCGGCGGCCAACCCGCAAACAGGCAGGCGGCCAAAAAAATGGAATTCTGACCCTGGCGGGAACCGCCAACACAGACCGCCACTTTAACACTCCGACCGCCACGGCGGGACAAACAAACAGCGCGGCCGTCACCGCCAACAGACAAGCGGCAGACAATGTACCGCCCACCCTATCACAACTCACCAATCCGCCACCTTTTCCGGGGCGGGAGCCCCGCCGATAAAAACAAGGTGGTAACAGACTACGAACGGGAAAACGCTCACCCTACACACTCCACGAGGAATATGGACAGCATGGAACCAGAAATACACATCCTACCAGCAATTGTCTACCTGCTCCTCTATCAGGAGCACGAACGCCGGCGCCGAAGACAACGGTGAGTACTGCACCTACGACACAGGGGAGGGGGGGAGGAGAAAAGAATACTGGCACACACATACGCGACACCCCCCCCCCAACTACCTACACACCAATGCAGAGCAACAACTCAGAGTGACACCCCCCAAACCCCCCGGAAGAATGCAAAGACAAAATAATATGTTATTGGAATTCAAATATATTGTAAGGCTAAGTAAATAAGTAAGTCGAACATCCCATAACTATATACACATCTGTAAATTGTCCCGTCAAAATTGGCTTTCTGTCATTGTACGTGGGCCAATGGTCCTCAACACATGGGCAAAGCCCACACATGAGACCCGAATCCATTGGAGAGAACACTGCAGGGGCATCAGATAGGAAAACTACAGGCACCTCAGGGGGAAGGGAAGGGGGGGCACCTCAGCCACATGAGTCCACGATGCCAGATCCAGAAGGGGCCTCCATGCCCACTGTTCAATCCTGGGGAGTGCAAAGCCACAGTCTCTCAAGTCCCTACAGTGGGTGGCTTGCTCACTGTGCCATCCTGGGGAGTGCAAAGCCACAGTCTCACAAGTGGATGACAGACTCCAGCGGTACTGGAGGAGTCTTGGTGCCCAGAGTGTATTGTGCAGCCCTGTCCGACACTGATCCGGGCCTGCCCCTTCTGCCAATGTGTCAGCGGTGCTTGAGAGGAAGTGCCCAGCGGAGCGGTGCTTGAGAGGAAGTGCCCAGCGGAGCGGTGCTTGAGTTGAAGGGCCCAGTGGAGCGGTGCAGAGACGGCGGTGCCCAGCGGAGCGGTGCTTGAGTTGAAGGGCCCAGCGGAGCGGTGCAGAGACGGCGGTGCCCAGCCGAGCGGTGCTTGAGAGGAAGTGCCCAGTGGAGCGGTGCTTGAGAGGAAGTGCCCAGCGGAGCGGTGCAGAGACGGCGGTGCCCAGAGGAGCGGTGCTTGAGAGGAAGTGCCCAGCGGAGCGGTGCTTGAGAGGAAGTGCCCAGCGGAGCGGTGCTTGAGTTGAAGGGCCCAGCGGAGCGGTGCAGAGACGGCGGTGCCCAGCGGAGCGGTGCTTGAGTTGAAGGGCCCAGCGGAGCGGTGCAGAGACGGCGGTGCCCAGTGGAGCGGTGCTTGAGAGGAAGTGCCCAGCGGAGCGGTGCTTGAGAGGAAGTGCCCAGCGGAGCGGTGCTTGAGTTGAAGGGCCCAGCGGAGCGGTGCAGAGACGGCGGTGCCCAGTGGAGCAGTGCTTGAGTTGAAGGGCCCAGCGGAGCGGTGCAGAGACGGCGGTGCCCAGCGGAGCGGTGCTTGAGAGGAAGGGCCCAGCGGAGCGGTGCTTGAGAGGAAGTGCCCAGCGGAGCGGTGCAGAGACGGCGGTGCCCAGAGGAGCGGTGCTTGAGAGGAAGTGCCCAGCGGAGCGGTGCTTGAGAGGAAGTGTCCAGCGGAGCGGTGCTTGAGTTAAAGGGCCCAGCGGAGCAGTGCAGAGACGGCGGTGCCCAGCGGAGCGGTGCTTGAGTTGAAGGGCCCAGCGGAGCGGTGCAGAGACGGCGGTGCCCAGCGGAGCGGTGCTTGGGAGGAAGTACCCAGCGGAGCGGTGCTTGAGAGGAAGTGCCCAGCGGAGCGGTGCTTGAGTTGAAGGGCCCTGTTCAGCGGTGCTTGTCTTGAAGGGCCCTGTTCAGCGGTGCTTGTCTTGAAGGGCCCTGTTCAGCAGTTCTTGAGACGGCGGTGCCCTGTTCAGTGGTGCTTGTCTTGAAGGGCCCTGTTCAGCGGTGCTTGTCTTGAAGGGCCCTGTTCAGCGGTTTTTGAGACGGCGGTGCCCTGTTCAGCGGTGCTTGTCTTGAAGGGCCCTGTTCAGCGGTTCTTGAGACGGCGGTGCCCTGTTCAGCGGTGCTTGTCTTGAAGGGCCCTTTTCAGCGGTTCTTGAGACGGCGGTGCCCTGTTCAGCGGTGCTTGTCTTGAAGGGCCCTGTTCAGTGGTTCTTGAGACGGCGGTGCCCTGTTCAGCGGTGCTTGTCTTGAAGGGCCCTGTTCAGCGGTGCTTGTCTTGAAGGGCCCTGTTCAGCGGTGCTTGTCTTGAAGGGCCCTGTTCAGCGGTTTTTGAGACGGCGGTGCCCTGTTCGGCGGTGCTTGTCTTGAAGGGCCCTGTTCAGCGGTTCTTGAGACGGTGGTGCCCTGTTCAGCGGTGCTTGTCTTGAAGGGCCCTTTTCAGCGGTTCTTGAGACGGCGGTGCCCTGTTCAGCGGTGCTTGTCTTGAAGGGCCCTGTTCAGTGGTTCTTGAGACGGCGGTGCCCTGTTCAGCGGTGCTTGTCTTGAAGGGCCCTGTTCAGCAGTTCTTCACATGTGTCTCCAGGGCACCAGATCTGGCCAATATCTTGTGTTCACTCGCCATCCGACTTCTCGCTTGCGGGGCCCTCCTGTGCTGGTGTCCCGTGCCCGTGGGTGTACTCCTTCACCCCCGGAATGGGGCTGGTGGGGCCCTCCTGGGCAGCTTGCCTGCTGCCGGACTTGTCGGCCGTGCTGCCCTTGCCATCCTTGCCTGTTCCTCTTTGTCCCTTGCCTCCCTTTGGAGATGTGCCAGGTGGCACCCCACTTCCTGACGGTGCCAGGATGGTGCCTGTGGAGGCTGCCGTCTCTGTCCTCTCGCTCCAGCCCTTGCCTTTTTGGGATTTTTTCCCAGGGGGTGGGCTGGCTGTCCCTTTGCTGCTGGCCGATGTAGCTGCCCTCGAAGGTGGTGGACTCCAATATCCCTGGACTATGGTCCTTGTAGGTCCAGGGCTTGTGGTGGCTGAGGTGCTGATTGGACTTTTACGAGATGGAGGGGGTGGGTCAGGTGATGGAAAGAGGTTAATTTTGGAGAGGAAAAACTTTTTAGGAGCAATGGGAAGGGTAGGTGCAGTGGTTATGGGAGTGGAGGAAGAGGATGTGGTTGTAGGAGAGTCAAGTGTGCTGTCGTTGGGTGCAGGTGCTTGTGACGGAGGCTGTCGTGAGGTGGATGGCTGTTGGGTGGGTGGCTGCCTGCGTTTGTGTGGTTTGGAAGAGGGGGTGACAGACACACTGGGAGAGGACACAGGGGACTTGTAAATGGCAGTGGGGGTGGTGACTGCACGTGTGCGGAGTGTTCTGGTGGGTGTGCTGGTGATGGACATAGTGGCTGATGAAGTGGTGCATGCAAGTGTGAGTGGAGACTTCACAGGGAGGGAGGAGGGAGACGAGGAGGAGGGGGACACAGAGGAGGCAGTGGCTGTTGGCATGTCTGCATGTGGATGTTGCTTGTGTGAATGCTTGTGGGATGTGTGGTGCTTATGTTTGGATGAGCTGACCTTGGGTGTTGAGGTGTGTGCAGGCTGGTCTGTAGGTGTGTCTGGGATAGGCAGAGGAACAGGGGAGTGGGACTGGGTGGAGGGAGTTGGAGGAGGGAGGCAGGAGACAGGGACAATGGCTGCCGTCAGTGCTGAGGCCAGAGCGTTGAACGATCGCTGATGGGCAGCCTGACCCGAATGAATGCCCTCCAGGTATGCATTGCTCCGATGCACCTCCCTTTCCACCCCCTGGATGGCATTCAAAAGGGTAGACTGCCCAACAATGAGCGTCCGGAGGAGGTCAATGACCTCCTCACTGAGGGCAGCAGGGGTAACTGGGGCAGGGCCTGAGGTGCCTGGGGCGAAGGAGACGCCCGCCTTGGTGTGCGAGTGGGCACAGGGGGAACGCTGAGGGGCTGCTTGGAGGGCGGAGCTGGTGCGCTGGGTGGCGGCTGTACCTGTTGTTGCGGTGGGCACGGATGTTGCCGCCACCACAAGGGAGCTCCCTTCCGAGGGCGTGTCGGTGTCGCGGATGTCTCGTCGTGTCCCCGTTGTGGAGCCCCCCTCGCCCTCTGTCTCACTGGTGAAATCAGAGTCCGTTGCATGGCCCTCCGGGGCCATGTGAGATGCAGCTCCCTCGTGCTCCAATGCTACTTCTCCTCCGCCAGATGATGCTAATGCACACATGAACAGGAAGAGCAGACAAAAAAATGGGGGGGGAGAAATAAAGACATGTTGAGTGCATGCATTGGCAACACAGTTGGCGGAGAGGACAGACACAGAAGCCCCCTGCACTACGCCGCGCACTTGGGGTACACTACTCAATCAGTGAGACTTGGCCTACAAGCCAATGGACGACATCTGCACACATAGGTGACACAAGGCCATGGATAGCTGTACTTGGCACCCTACAGAGGTGGAGGGCGGGGGCACAGGGCCATGCCTTACAGAGGGGACTAGCCTACAGAAATCGCCCTGGCCTAGGGATACCCACATCCCTCCTCCCCCACCCAGACACCTCCACTGCGCGCTAAGATAGCAGAATGTGCTTGTACTCACCCCTTTGTGTCTGCTGTGATGTCCTCACGCGCCCATCCAAATCTGGGTAGGCCACCGCCAGGATCCGAGACATCAGGGGGGGTCAATTGACGAGTGGCACCCCTCCTACGTTGGGAGGCCATCCCCAGCAGAGCCTCCGCGGTCTTTCTGCTCCTGCGGTGGATGTCCTCCCACCTCTTGCGGCAGTGGGTGCCCCGTCTGTTGTGGACCCCCAGGGTCCGGACGTCCTTGGCGATGGCACACCAAATGTCGACTTTCTGATGGGCGCTGACCTATGTGACACGTACAGGGAGAGAAAAAGAAATATCAACATTTTCTGCATGCTCGATGTGAGTGTCCCCCCCATCCCCACCCTTGCCATGTGGCACATGCTCTCATCTGTCGTTTGATGCATGCCTCATACGCTCCCCTCCGCACCTTCGTTCATTCACCCCACTCAACCCAGGCATTGCCCACAAAGCATGGTCCCAGTGTACTAACCTGTTGGTCTGGAGGACCGTAGAGTAGCGCATACTGGGGGAGGACCCCATCCACGAGTTTCTCCAATTCTTCTGAAGTGAAGGCAGGGGCCCTTTCCCCAGTCGCAGCAGCCATTGTCTCTTCCAGACCGAGGTCACAGCAGCACTTGCAGTATAGGTCCTCTCCTGTGGATGATCAGGTCTCGAGTGATTAAGCTGATAGAAAATGGCGGTCACGCCCGCGGCGGTGCGTACCGCGGCCGTGCATACCGCGACCGCCGGCGCACTTCGTCATTGGCTCCTGAAACCCATAGGGTTCTATGTTAACCAATGCGGCTTTGCACCGCGGTCTTCGACTGCCTACCGCCACGGAGTGCCACGCAAGCGCATTGACCTCACATCCCATTGTCACACTTCACAGGTCAGGCAGCCGCCATTTCAAGGGCCCACATGGCTTAATTTCTACTGCGTCACATAGGCCTAGGCCTTGCATTGCCACTCATACAAGCCATTCAATGCATAGCGAATCGTGTACTGTGCAAGCTGTGGGAACGTACCTGTGGTTTGCTTGACTCTGTGCTCCATGTTGTCCTTCCTAGGCACCGTCCGCTGGGACTTGCGAGGAGATGGAGGAATGTTCCCATGTACAGACCGCTGGTGGACCTGTCGACAATGGAAGAAAGACATGTCATACTGACATACAGGCTTGACCGAGCCACTATACAGGAACTGTGTGCCCAGCTGGAGCCAGACCTGATGTCACCCATTCGCCAACCCACAGGGATTCCCCCTCTGGTGCAGGTTCTGTCAGTACTCCATTTTTTGGCAAGTGGATCATTCCTAACAACAGTGGCCATTTCATCAGGGATGTCTCAGCCTATGTTTTCTAAGGTTTTGTCCAGAGTGTTGTCTGCCCTGATGAAATACATGCAGAGCTACATTGTTTTCCCTGAGGTGGGCGATTTGGCTACAGTGAAGGGTGATTTCTATGCCTTTGGACATATTCCCAACATCATTGGTGCCATTGATGGGACCCATGTGGCTTTGGTTCCCCCCAGTGAAAGTGAACAGGTGTACAGGAACAGAAAAAGTTATCATTCTATGAATGTCCAGGTGGTCTGTTTGGCTGACCAGTACATCTCCCATGTAAATGCCAAGTTCCCTGGGTCAGTGCATGACGCGTACATCATGCGAAATAGCAGCATCCCTTATGTGATGGAACAGCTACAGAGACACCGTGTGTGGCTAATTGGTGACTCTGGTTACCCCAACCTGTCGTGGCTACTGACCCCAGTGAAGAATCCCCGGACCAGGGCAGAGGAACGGTACAATAAGGCCCATGGGCGTACTAGGAGGGTGATCGAGCGGACCTTCGGCCTCCTGAAGGCCAGGTTTAGGTGCATGCATATGACAGGTGGAAACCTAATGTACTCACCGAAGAAGGTGTGCCAGATCATCTTGGCCTGCTGTATGCTTCACAACCTGGCTTTGCGACGCCAGGTGCCTTTCCTGCAGGAGGATGGTCCAGAGGGTGGTGTTGTGGCAGCTGTGGAGCCTGTGGAGAGTGAAGAGGAGGAAGACGACGGGGACGACACAGACAACAGGGACACAGTGATACAACAGTATTTTCAATAACACACAGGTACGAATCAACACCGCCATTTCACATGTACTTACAGTCTTCTGTCTCTCTACTGTCTGAGTTTCCCCCCAGTTTATGTTAACTGAGTTGTGACTTTCCCTTCCGTTTTCAGAGATGTGTGCCCCACTGCGTGACCTCTGCTTTGTTTGCCCATGGACTACAGCTGTGTGACAGTGGTATGTTGTCATCACAATGTAACTGAACATTTTGGCACCGTTATGTCTAATACATTTGTTCAAAAGACAAGCAGACTCCAGATAATTTTAGTGCAATAAGTGATTTTATTTAAGTGCTAAATTTAGGAAAATGCTTGAAAATCGGTGATGGGTGATGGTGGAGTAATGTCCATGGCAGAGTCCAGATTTTCAGTCTCACAGGTGCATTGTCCATATGCCTGTGAAAGGATGGAGCAGGGGCAGTTCAAGGTTGGACAGGGTGACAATGTGGGACAGTGGGATGACATCAGGGGGTATCCTTTGCTGGCGGGGGTCTTGGCATCCTACTCTGTCTTCTTCCTAGATCTCAGGTACTGCTTGCGGGGTGGTTCTTCTTCTGCAGGAGGTGGGGTTCTGGTGGCCTGTTGTTGTGTGGGGGCCTCCTGTCCACTAGCGCCGGCAGAGGTGGTGGCCTGTTCCTGGTCCATGCTAGTGACAGGGGCCCTTTGTGGTGCCACATGGTCCCGCAATGTGGTGACAATCTGGTTAAGAGCCACAACGATGGTCCCCATTGCGGAACTAATGGCTCGGAGTTCTTCCCTAAACCCCATGTACTGTTCCTCCTGCAGTACCTGGATCTCCTGGAACCTGGCCAGTACCGTAGCCATCGTCTCCTGGGAGCGGTGGTATGCTCCCATGATGGAGGAGAGGGCCTCGTGGAGAGTGGTTCCCTGGGCCTGTCCCCCCCGTCCCACAGCAGCCCTCCCAGTTCCCCTTTTTCCCTGGGCCTCTGTCCCCTGGACCGTGCGCCCACTACCACTGCCCCAAGGTCCCTGCTGTTGTTGGGGTGGTGGGTCAACCTGGGTGCCCTGTAGTGGTGGACACACCGCTGATTGACGTGTCCTGGAGACAGAGGCATGGGCCCGCTGGGTGGGAGCTGTGCTGGTGTTCCCAGAGTGGGGTAGGTCTGCTGTGGCCTGTGGCTGTGTGAGGGGAACCGACTGTCCCGAGGTCCCCGATGGGCCGGGCTGGTCATCAGGGTCCAGGGAGACAGAGCTGCTGTCATCACTGGGGGCCTCTTTGGGGGTGGGATGGACATTTCTGGACCCTCCTGGGCAGTGTGGTGGCGTTCGGGTCCTGCAGGGGTATAAGAGTATGGTTATTGCTTCTGTGTGTGCCATAGTGTGCAATGGGTGGGTGGCCGTGTACCCCAGTGCTGGCATTCCCTTGTGGGGGCTGTTGTGACGGTGGCTTGTGGGGGAGATGGGTATGTGCAGTGGGCATGCTTTGGTGATGGGTGTCCATGCTTTGTGGACGCATGCAGGGCTAGGTGTTGGGATGGGTGGGTTGTGATGGTGAGCCATTTGCAAGGAGTTGGTGTGATGGGGGTGGGGGTGAGGGTGGGGGTATGATTTGGCATGCAGGTGGGGTGGGGGGAATGAAGTAGTGAAGATTTGACTTACCAGAGTCCATTCCTCCAGCTACTCCTGCGAGGCCCTCATGATGCAGGATGTGCAAGACTTGCTCCTCCCATGCTGTAAATTCTGGGGGAGTAGGTGGGGGTCCGCCGCCAGTCTTCTACACCGCGATGTTGTGCCTTGATACCATGGAACGCACCTTCCCCCATAGGTCGTTCCACCACTTCCTGATATCGTCCCAATTTTGTGGATGCTGTCCCACAGCGTTGACCCTGTCCACTATTCTTTGCCATAGCTCCATCTTCCTGGCAATGGTGGTGTGCTGCACCTGTGTCCCGAAGAGCTGGGGCTCTACCCGAACTATTTCCTCCACCATGACCCTGAGTTCTGCGTCAGAAAACCTGGGGTGTCTTTGGGGTGCCATGGGGTGGTGTGGATGAGGTGTGGGGTGGTGTATGTGTTGTAGAGTGTGGTGAGTGTGGTGGTGTGTGGTGTTTTGTGCGTGGATGTGGTGTGGGTGATGTTGTGATTTGCCTCTGTGTCATGGTGTACTCTATTCTGTGCTGTCTCTCTCTGGCCTTCAGTCGCAATTGTGGTCGTAAGGGTTTGTGGGTGATGTGGGTGTGTGTTTTATATTGTAATGGGTGTGTGGGAGTGGTGTGTGTATGTGTCTCAGGTGTGTGTATTTTGAATTGTCCAATGTGGCTGTGTTTTGTAAAGGTGTGTGTATTTTGAGCGCGGCAGTGTGTACCGCCAATGGAATACCGCGGTTGAAAGACCGCTGCGGGGATTTGTGGGTCGGAATAGCATGGGCGTATTTCTGTTGGCGTGACGGTGGAGGTTTGGTCATCGCCAGTTTTTCGCTGGCCGTTGGTGTGGCAGACTTTTGTTGTTGTCGGGTTTTTGGCAGTTTGCCAGTTGCGAGTCAGAATGACCGTGGCGGTTTACTGCGGCGGTGTTATGGCGGTCTTCTGACCGGCGGTAAGCGCCTTTTACCGCTGAGGTCAGAATGACCCCCTAAGTCAGCATACAGGATCAGTCTTCGTCTTCAGGACATCAGTTAGATCGCCGTCAGGCTACTTCGTCTAAGGGACAGGGGAAACTTCCCTCATAAGGAGGAAAAGTGTGAAGGACAGTATATGGGTGAGGATGGTTTATTTAAGTCTCAAAGTCACCAAACAGAGTGACAGAGTTTCTGGATAAAATCGATAGCATTCCCTGCCTAGTTCTAACGACCCTTCTGTGTCATGAGTTTTTATCCTTTTTTCGCAATACCTTCCCCCAAAATTCTATTGGATATTCGCTATACCCCACTATCTTCAACCTATCAAATTATACATTAGGTAATCCAAATTGTCACCCCACGAAAATGTATAACATTTTGATTGGTCTTCATAATTGACGTCTTCGTAGGTGGCACATCTGGGGTGTTTTGTCATCATCTTGGCACGTTTCTCGGGTCACAAGTTCTTCAGTTCGTGGCTAAATGTCCTTGAATATTTATTTTGTATACTTTTGTTTCAAATCTGTATAAAACTTATACTAAGGCAGCTAGCATGCAGATGGGAACAGGATGAAGTTGGATACATGAAACGAAGGAAAAGAACAAATGCTGGGTCATGGCCCTTTACGAGTCAGCACACTGGAAAACAGTAAATATGCTTTAATATGAGAGTTACACAGCTAAATCTTCAACTCACGCTAACTTAAGGCCTATAGGATTTTCAATGCAATATCGTAAATGCTAATATAAGCTTGATTAATCATCTCATGAATAATTTTACTCATTATTGTCATTAGTTCATATTATCAAAATCATAATTCAAATGCACGTTAAGCAAATCACTAATTATTGTCGTTTTCTATGTGCAGCATTGTTAAGCATTTAACGTTTAGCATGTCATATTTAAACTACGCTCTCTCAGCACTAACCCTGAACTGTATGTATGGGCCCATTGTAAGCTATGGTGTGCCCCATGTACCACCTACTCTGAGCAGGTGCTAAAAGACTCTCCTAGAATCCCCAATGTCATTTTTCCTGCCCCCCCTACCGGGTGAACCCCACCTTGCATCCATGATGCCTGACCAAGGCATAATGGAGCTGAAGGGGTGACAAAGTGGTGCAGTGCATGCATTGCACCACTTTGTGACTATGGCACAGGGATTTTGGCCTTGTTGGGCCACATCAGACTCACAATAATGATGACACTAATGTGGCGCTAGGAGGCACTAGTCCCACTTGAATCTGGGCTCTAATGTGCAAGATTATCCCTGTGACATGAACATGATACCGTAGACAAATGGTAGGCAGTTTAGTCTTGATTTGGATCTTGACATTGTTGTGGTATGTCTGGTGGACAACATGTGTTATCTGAGGATGCTGTATAGATTGCATGGTTGTTCTACCTCTACTCAATGCAGTTTTTGATGTCATGTTCTCCTCTTGTTTTGGCTGCCACAATGATCCCAGCATATCAGCGTGCTTTTGAGAAGAGAGCAAAGCGTTACCGCCATGTTCTGGAAGTTCAAGCAGGTTACCAGAAGTTGGCCAAGAGATATTGAAGGGAAAAGTCATCAGCGACAGGCATTCCCACATGGGGGAGGACCTAAACAGGCCGCAACCACCAAACCAACATCTAGCTCCACAAAAAGGGTCAGGGGTGCCTCAGCTGGCCCTACCCCTTCCATGTCCACAGCACAAACTTCAACACCAGCCCAGCAACAGCCACCACCAGTTATCACAGTCTCCAGCTTTGAGACGGACATGAGGAGAGACATGGATGAGATAAAGGCCGGGTTGGCCAAACTAGACTAGCACAATGCTAGAAATTTCAAACTTTTAAAGTACTGTAATAAAAAGTCAAAAAACTATGAACAACAATATGCACAGCCTCCCAGTTCCTTCCCTTCCCCTATTTTATATTGTAAATAGTTTCGGGTCGGTAGTAATAGGTAAGGTAGCATAGATTAGGTTAGTTGTAGGACATAGTATAGTTGGGGAGTGGGTTTTAGTTTTGTTTTTTATTTTGGGAAGGGTTTGGGTAGGGGGTTCTGTATGGAGCTCTAAACAAGAAAATTATATAATAAAAAAATACAAAAAATAAAAAAATAAAAAAAAAATGAGGCCCTCATTACAACCCTGGAGGTGAGTGATAAAGTGGCAGTAATACCGCCATCAGGCTGGCGACAAGTTCCGCCAAATTATGACCATGGCGGTGATAACTCCCATAGACAGCCAATGTACCACACCAAGCCCCAGGGTGGAAACAACACTCACCACAGAGGTAGCTGCCACCAGCCAGGTGGAAGACAAAGTACCGCCCACCATGTTAAGAAACTGCAAACCACCACCTTTCCCGGGGTGGTACCAATGCCAACAAAAGCCTGGCAGAAACAGAGCTTAGAAGTGAAAGGACTCACCATTGGAGACACAGGGAAGAATTACGCCACCATTGAATCTGAACTGTAAGTGTTACAGATGATTTTCTATGTCATGCTCCACCTGGAACACCAACACTGACGAAGATGATGACGGTGAGTACAGCCGCCAAGCACACAAGGGAGGAAGGGAGGAAAATGACAGTGACACACACAGGCACAACACACACCATTCACACACACACACCATACACACAACCAGCTGTACACGTAAACCAATGACACATGACACAGCATAATTTCAGAAGTACTGACAATGTATTAGCATAGTAAAACCCACCACAGGAACCAAATATATCCAAATGGTCATAAAAGGCCAATGCCCAGTTCAAAGTCATAAGGGCACACAAGGCCACAGGGCACAGTCCAAAGCCCAACTTGTATCCTGACACATCCGAGGAGAACACTACAGGGGCATCATTTTGAAAGTGGGCAGGCAACTCACAGGGATGTGGGGGCACCTCAGCAGAATATGGGAACTTCCCCACTGGTTCTGAAGGGGAATCCATGCCCATTCCTCTTTGCTGTGAAGTGCAAGGCAACAGTCTCTGGAGTGGGTGACTTTCCCACTGGTTCTGAAGGGGGCTCCATGCCCATTTCTCTGTCCTGGGGAGCAAGGTTACAGTCTCTGAGCTGGGGAATATGCCCACTGGCTCTGGAGGGTGTCCATGCCCATTTCTCTTTGCTGGGGAGTGCAAGATTACAGTCTTGCAGGTGCGGAACATGCCCACTGCTTCTGGAGGGGGCCCTTTGAGCAGCAGTCCCTGGTGGGTGGCCTACATGTCCTCTGCTGGCGGTGTTAGCTGCACTGCCTCAGCTGGTGTGGAGTGCTGCTCTGTGGCAACAAGTGATGGTGCCTGCTGGGCTGCTTCTGCTGGCAGTGAGGGCTCCCTAACCACAGGTGGTGGTGTTGGTAGTTTCACCCTCCCAGCCTCTGATAGAGGAAGGATGTGTGGACTTGTTCGCCTTCCTGGCTGTAGTTGTTGTGGACTCCTTCTCCTTCGTGGCTGTAGTTGTTGAAGACTCCTTCCCCTTTCTGGGTGTAGTTGTTTTGGGCTCCTTTCCCTTTCCCTTCCCCTTCCTGGCTGTGGGTGTTGTGGACTCCTTCCCCTTCTTAGCTGTGGTGTTGTGGGCTCCTTCCCCTTCCTGGCTGTTGGAGTGGAATCCCTCACAGTCCTGCCTCCATGACTAGGAGGTGCCTCCACTGTCCCGGTGGACTGAGGTCTGGGCTGGCTGGTTGGCACCCTGGTTCTATGGACAAGACAGGGGAAGGGGGAGGGAAGAGATCAAGTTGGGCAAGGAAAA
Source organism: Pleurodeles waltl (assembly GCF_031143425.1). Classification (NCBI taxonomy): domain Eukaryota; kingdom Metazoa; phylum Chordata; class Amphibia; order Caudata; family Salamandridae; genus Pleurodeles; species Pleurodeles waltl. The sequence continues at coordinate 923,467,672 of NC_090447.1, forward strand.
GTTATTTAGGGACGGTAGGGTGGGAGGCGGTAGGAGGGATGGGAGTAGAGGTTCAGGGAGTGGTTGCACATTTGGCTGCAGGTGCATGGGCAGTGTGCGTGTGTGAGGTGGAGGGCTGTTGGGTGTCTGAGTGCTTGTGTTGTCTCCTTTAGGAGGGGGACAGACACAGTGGGGGAGGACACAGGGGACAAGTGAATGGATGTTGTGGAGTTGTCTGCTAGTGAGGTGTGTGTGCTGCTTGGTGTGGTGATGCTGGTGGTGGATGTTGAGGCAGTGCATGCAGGTGTGAGTGTGGATGTGACTGGGAGGGAGGTAGAGGAGGAAGAGAAGGAGGGGTGGAGGTAGTGGATGTGGTTATGTCTGCAACTGTATGTTGTTTGTGTGAGTGCTTGTGGGATGAAGTGTGGTGCTTGTGTCTCCCTGTGCCACTCTTGGGTGTTGTCTTGTGTGCATGCTCATCTGTATGTGTGCCTGGAATGGGTTGGGGTTGAGGAGAATGGAACTGGAAAATTCTAGTTGGAGGGGAGGCAGTAGAAACAGGGACAATGGCTGCCATCAGAGAGGAGGCCAGAGCCTGAATCGATCTCTGTTGGGCCACCAATCCACTGTGAATGTCCTCCAGGAATGCACTGCATTGCTGCATCTGGGATGCCAGACCCTGGATGGCATTCACAATGGTTGATTGCCCTACAGAAATGGATCTCAGGAGGTCAATAGCCTCCTCACTCAAGGAATTAGTGCTCACTGGGGCAGGGCCTGAGGTGCCTGGGGTGAACAGCCATGCCCACCCTCCTGGGTGAGATGACACAGGCAACTCGTGAAGGGCTACTGGGAGGGTGGTGCTGGTACAGGGGTTTGGGACTGTACCTGCAGCTGGGGTGGTCACAGAGATGCCTGCCACCATCAGGGAGCTTTCATCAGAGGAGTCTGTGTTGTCTCCTCCAGTCTCCATCATGGTGTTTCCCTTGCCCTCCATCCCACTGGTTCCCTCGATGTCAGTGGACTCTGCCTCCAGGGTCCTGTGGGATGCAGCTCCCTCTGTTGCCAGTGCCCCTGCTCCTCCACCAGCTGATGCTAATGCATAAAAGGACAGAATGACAAAACAAGAAAGAGGGGAGACAAAGGATACACTTGGTCAATGACTGCACCAACACCATTATTGGCATGCACATCACCGTCACACACAGGTAACAGGCTCAAGCACAATGCATTACATTACCAGTCATATGGCTAGTCAATAAGGCAAGCTGAGGACCACACACGGCCAACTGCAGCACACCTGGGACCCACGATGCCCTGCCTGAAATGGACTGCTAACAAGCTAGATACCTGTATTTGCCACGTAACTGTTACCCTTCAGTTGACCCACGCTGCAATGTCTGGCCCAGCCTTAGGGGCACCCACTAACACACATCCACCACCTGGATACCACCCCACCAGCCAAAATATGTAATTATACCCACTGAACTCATCACCTTGTGGATGCTGTGATTCCCTCAAGTGCCCATCCAGCTCAGGGTAGGCCACTGCCAGTATGCAGCCAATCAGGGGGGTCAGGGTCTGACGGGCACCCCTTCCTCTTTGGGAGGCCATCCCCAGCTGGACCTCCTTGGTCTTCCATGCCCAGCGTCTCAGGTCCACCCAACGTTTCTGACAGTGGGTACTCTGTCTGCCATAGACCCCCAGGGTCAACATGTCCTTGGCGATGTCACACCATAATCTCTTTTGATGGGCACTGAACTCCAGGGGAAAGACGGACAGGAGAACACCATTAAACAAACAATCCAGCCAGTCACACAAATGTCTCACCATAACCGATTCATCACGATTTTCATAAACATAGGCCAGCACGCAACATGTACACCGCCAACACTCCCCTCCCACCCTTACATGATGCTTTCACACACATCTCCATGTCTCATTGCCACATGCATCATGGCCAAAGTATACCCAACATTTGGTCTGGAGGCCCATACAGCTGTCCGTACTGGGGTACGACCCCATCTACAGTCGCTCTAACTCCTCCAAAGTGAAGGCTGAGGCCCTTTTCCCAGTCTCACGGGCAATGATAGGTTCAAGACACAGGTTACAGCAGCACATGCAGTGTAGGTGTTCTCCTGTTGAAAGTCAGGAAACAAGTGAGGAATCAGATAGAAAATGGCAGTCACGTCAGCGGCGGTGTACACAGTCACCGCCGACGTAGATCCCCAATGGCTACTGTACTCCATAGAGCCCCATGTTATCCTATGAGTAATTGCACGGCGGTGCAAGACCGCCTTCCGCCACAATGCCAAACATTGGCAGCATTACCTCACTTCCACCTGTTCCTCCATCCAGGACAGGCGGTCGCCATTTCAGGGGTGGGCGAGGGGAAAGGCATACCACTGCAGATGAATAGGAGGTAGAGACATAACCCCGTGTACAGACCTCTGGTGGTCTTGGCTACACTGGTGGACAGGCACATAATACTGACCTGTAGACTGGGCAGGACCACAATCACAGAGCTATGTGCCCAGTTGGAGCCTGATCTGATATAAGTTATCTGTCATTCCACTGGAATCATCCCTCTTGTGCAAGTGCTATCAGTGCTCCATTTCCTGGCAACTGGGTCTTTCCAAGTGACAGTGGGCTTGGCAGCAGGCATGTCACAGCCAGTGTTTTCAATCGTGGTGGCAAGAGTTTTGGCTGCCCTGGTGAAACACATGTGCAGATATATTTCTTTCCCCCAGAAGATTTGGCCACAGTGAAGGCCGGATTCGATGCAATGGGACATATCCCCAGTATTATTGGTGCAACTGATGGGACACATATTGCGTTTTTTCCCCCTGCCAGAATGAACAGGTGTTCAGGAATCGTAAACGTTTCCACTCAATGAATATGTGAATGGTGTGCCTAGCAGACCAATATATCTCCCACGTCAATGTTAAAGTATCCTGGGTCGGTGCATGATGCCTTTGTTCTGAGGAATAGCAGCATCCCAAATGTGATGGCCCAACTTCAGAAGCACAGGGTGTGACTAACAGGTGAGCCTTGGTCCCCACCCACTCTATGTTAGTGTATGCATCTGGTTTCAACCCCATAGGATTGTGTGTGGCTAAATGTTGCCCCTCAATACTTGCAGGTGACTCTGGCTACCCAGACCTATTGTGGCTGCTGACCCCTGTGAGGAATGCCAGGACAAGGGCTGAAGAACATTATAATGAGGCACATGGGCGTACCAGACGGATCATCGAGAGAACCTTCGGCCTCCTGAAGGCCAGCTTCAGGTTCCTCCATCTGACAGGTAAATCCCTGTGCAACTCACTTGAGAAGGTCTGCTAGATAGTAGTAGCATGATGCATGTTGCACAACTTGGCCCTCAGAGACCATGGCCCATATTTATACTTTTTGACGCTAAACTGCGCTAACGCAGTTTAGCGTCAAAAAATGTTGCGCCGTCTAACGCCATTCTGAAGCGCCATGCGGGCGCCGTATTTATGGAATGGCGTTAGACGGCGCAATCAGACCGGCGCTGCCTGGTGTGCGTGGAAAAAAACCACGTAGACCAGGCAGCGCCGGCGTTGGGAAAAAATGACGTTAGGCCGTCTTAAAATGGCGCAAGTCAGGTTGACGCAAAAAAATCGTCTTAACCCGATTTGCGTCATTTTTTCGACGCCCAGACACCATTTACATGACTCCTGTCTTAGTAAAGACAGGAGTCATGCCCCCTTGCCCAATGGCCATGCCCAGGGGACTTGTGTCCCCTGGGCATGGTCATTGGGCATAGTGGCATGTAGGGGGGCACAAATAAGGCCCCCCTATGCCACAAAAAAAATAAAAAAATAAAAAAAATTATACTTACCTGAACTTACCTGTACTTCACTGGGATGGGTCCCTCCATCCTTGGGTGTCCTCCTGGGGTGGGCAGGGGTGGCAGGGGGGGTCCCTGGGGGCAGGGGAGGGCACCTGTGGGCTCATTCTGAGCCCACAGGTCCCTTAACGCCTACCCTGACCCAGGCGTTAAATTCAGGCGCAAATGCGGGGTTTTTTGACCCGCCACCTCCCGGGCGTGATTTTTGCCCAGGAGTATAAATACGACGCATTTGCGTCGCCGTCATTTTTTTAGATGGGAACGCCTTCCTTGCATCTCATTAACGCAAGGAAGGCGTTCACGCAAAACAATGACGCTCTTTCTTCATACTTTGGCGCTAGACGCGTCTAACGCCAAAGTATAAATATGGCGTTAGTTTTGCGCCGAATTTGCGTCGAAAAAAACGACGCAAATTCGGCGCAAACGGAGTATAAATACGGGCCCATGTACCTTTCCTGCAGGAGGATTAGACTGGAGATACCCCTGTGGCAGCAGTGGACCCTGAGGACAGTGAGGATAAAGATGCTTAGGGTGAGGATGTGGACAACAAAACATCAGTAACCAGTCAGTACTTCCAATAACACACAGGTGAGACAGTGTAGATTAATATTTCTATGACTGTTGGTGTATTCTGTGTGGCTGTGGCAAGATGGCATTCACTGCCTTTTACATCTACTTACTGTCACCTACGGTTTGTCATATTACTGATGTTGGTGAAATATCAACTGTGTACTGATGTGCTGACTACAGCCAGCTACAGGTCAGATTTCTATGCTCTCACAATGTACAGTACATTTGCAATGGATGTAGCTGTTTCCATGATTACACATTTTCAACACATTACATACAAGTAGTCAGGTTGTGTCCAAGGGTTTTTATTGTAGTGCAAAAAATTGAGGATATAGTGTAATGGAATGGGGTGATGATGGAGGAAAGTCCAGGGTATTGTTCCAGTCTGTTTGTAGCACAGGTGCAGTGTCCAAGTGGCCATAGGAAATGGAGCAAAGGCAGTTCAAAGTGGCCAAAGTGACAGTGTGGGACACACGGGGGACAATCTGGAGAGTCTCATTTCCTGCCAGTGGTCTTGGCAAGTGTCTCTAGCTTCTGTCTGAGTCACAGGGAACATTTGCATGGTGGTTCCCCTTCTGCAAGGGAGGGATGCTGTTGGCCTGTGGGTCCTGTGGCAGGGCCTCCCTATAGGCTGCCTGCCATGGACTCCATCCCCACCCACACCTACTGTGCCAGCTCTGGCTAGACATCTGTGCTGTCCTCTGAAAGGTTATGTCTGGATCCTCAGAGTCCAGGGATGTTGCAGGGTTGGTTGGTGCTGTGTGTTGATAGTTGGGTGGTTCATGTGGAGACCCTGCAACACTGTGTGTCCTCCTTGCAACTGGAGGTGGTATCTGGAATGAACCCAGGGCATCCTGGAGAGTCTCATCATTGATGGTCAGCAGCTCGTCATCCATATCATCTTTATAAATCCAGGGCAGACAGGTCCATAGGAGGTAAGGCATCATCCTCTGCAATGGGATAGTGAAAGGTCAATCTTTGACTATAGTGGCTGTTGACATGGCTCATCATTTACTTGCTACTGGTGGCTCAATGAAGTGGTACAGACCCCCACATCAAGGCACTCATTTTTGGACCCCTAATGGCACATTATGCCACCTGAACATCATTTGTTTGTAGTCACCATTTGCACAATCTGCCAGTTCCCAGTGTGTTACACCCTCCTTGATGGTTTAATCGTGGTCTTCAACATATGTACCTCTTTCATTGATTTGACTGTGCAAACTTTGCAAGACATGGGAGTGTTCCAGATTTGTGTTCACTCCACAAGTGAAGAGGTTCAGATATTCTTAGAATTTGTCCTTACAAATATTTGAGTTATTAACTAACTCATCTGCTACCCCATGTGTGTTGTTGGAGTAACGGTAGGGAGAGAGCTGTCCACTTGCATCCTCCTTGACACTTTGAGTGATGTGTCCAGCATCCGGCACCATCCATTGTGAGATTCAACCACATTGTGTGTATGTGAGCAAACAGGATTGCTGGACTGAGTGTTGTTTTGGTGGAAGGTAGACCTTCCTGTTTGCACACATACACACAAGATAGTTCATTGTTATGTTGTGTGGTACAGTTTGCAGAATACATGACTTTGGGAGCCAGGTTTATAAGGTCCTATCACAACCGGAGCTTCACTTTTAGCAATGCTCTGCTGGGGCTTTTCAGTGCTCCATTTTTTCATGGAGGTCTAATGCCACTTTTTGTGGCATTACATGTCCTTGTAAAACTGGGACTCTCCAATGCAGTTTTCTGCGTCTGAGGGGCGAGCGATGGGTATTGCAGTGGCCATTCCACCACAACTCCCATAACTTATCATGCTGCCCCAGATTTACAAGAATTCCTAAATTTGTGGCAGCGGCAATTACTGATAGCAACCCAGGGTTGGCTTTAACATAGCAAAATGAGGAGGTACGCTGTTATTCCTTCTTGTTATTTGCTTTTTCCATGTGTGAATCATTCTGCAGCCCACATAGGAAAAGCCTTTCTAAACATAAACAATCAGTCTCCTCAGAGCAGACATCATTGCACTATGGTGCAAGGACGCCTGCATTGGCGAATGCAGCTTACTTCAGCACCAGAACAGGAGGAACCGCAGGGATGAACCACATTCCTGTTAATAAGGTGCATCCCTGCGTTTCAAAAGTGAGGCCGCACAGCACTGCCATTTTTGGTGCAGCAGAGCGCATGAAAAGTGGCTAGGAGGATTATGTGGAAAGCCCACCCACTTCCATCACTCTGTGAACACGTGTGGTGGGAGGCAGATCTGAAACATTTTGAGGCTTGTTGATGTGTGGATGCATCATGTTGGGACACAACATCGAGGGTAGCATTGTAGTTGTGGTACTGAGAACCGACATTGTAATAATCCTATTGTGGACTACTTTCAATGTGTGTTGCAATCATCATCATACGTTGTAAGAGGCAGAAAATATTCCTATTAGTAGATTTAGCAATATGTGTTCTTTCCTGCAGATATGCATTATGACAGACAAGAGGGACACCCCTACCCCATGCAGGATGTGTGGCAATGTTGGTGAAGTCCCTTATATATTTGGGCATTACCAAGGTTAGTAGAGGGATGCATTGACTATCTGTGACATGCACAAATCCCTGGCCATTTGAAGTGATGCTGCACAGCGGAGCAAGCAGATCTGTTTTACTGCATGTCTCTTTATAAATGGGTAAATAAGTGCCAGTATATCCTGACACAGATATAATAATGCTGTACTCAAGCATCTAAAATGTGTGACTTACACTTGAGTGGTGGATGTTAATAGGTCATACTTAACATGCCAAGGTGAAGCACCTTGCATACCTTATCCTGGTGTATTTTCCATGTGCCCCTCTCACACCTGAAACTGCCTGTAATAGGCATTCCGTGTGTATATTATGATCTTGCTATGCCCTGCATGTGTGACTCACCCAACTTCTGAAGTCTTTGAAAAGGTCAGCACATCTGGATTAGGTTTAGTGTAGTACAAGAACTCAGGGTGGTGTGGGAATGACAAGAGGCTGCCAAGTTTGTAATTCTTTCAAGGTATTTGGTGCATTGATCGACACATCATAATTTTCCTTGCAGGCCCCTTACCCCAGCCACTGGCACCATGCAAGCATGTAATTTACATTACTGCTCACCATGGTGGACATTCCCACAGTAGCTTAATGAGTGTTGTCACTATTTTGGTGCTTTACTGCATTGGCGCCATGAGTGATGGCACTAGTGCAGCAAAGCACAGGGAGGTCCATTGTTCACAATGCATGGGTCACTTTGTCATATGCCTTTGGCAGGCCTCACACATGTGGTAATTAGATGGCACAGTGTGATCTTTCTGGATTGTCAGCCCAATTAGTTCTTCCCTCCCTGTGTAAGGGATATTGCCTTGCATGCAGCATATCTGCCACAGGCAGTGGATCAATGAATAATTTGTTAATGTGGCACAAGGGGAACGGGCAGGTTGGATCCACATTAGCACCACTTTGTATGATGCTGATGTTGCATTACGGATTTGTAAAATTGGCCCCTAGTGTGACATTGATACCACATGTGGCTGTTCTTATACATGAAGTTGTCCCTTTGCGCATGACACCAACCATTCCCACAACACAGGCAACCTTGTTACATGGTGAAATGAAAGCTACTTGTATAGCAACACAATGGATGATCAAAGACATAGCACATGTGCCCATTCCTAAATGGTGCATGGAGGTGTGTGACAGTTGTTGTTGAGCCACCCTGTGCAACTAGAGTAGTACATGTTGCCCATTGAGTTACACACGGGCAGGTGGATCAGTGGCAACAGTGAAGCGATTGCAGGGATGTTTGAGAAATGGTTGCTGCATATAGGGGGAAGGTGTGGGGGCCTCTGAAGTGTTGGGCCATTATTGATCCGATTTCAGGGAAAATGACGGAGCACAACGTTGTGCAACATTTGGCAGTGGCACACTTCGCGTCATTTTCAATAAAGGTGGATGCACCGTTTTAGAGTGTATATGGTGCAGCCAAGTGTTGGCCTCTGCATCAGTGCTAAATTTGCTGCTGAGCACCAATGCACACTACCTTGCACCATGGAGCAAGGATGGCTGCGCTGTCAGGTAGATTGGTTTTGGGCAGGAACGGACACCTTCCTGCAGAAAATACAATCTTCTCTGGGCAAGATGCAGCACACATAGGAAGAGTAATTAGACATGGAGGAGGGAAAGTGTTTCTTATTGCTGCACCATTCTAACACCACCCCTGGGGTGGAGTTGGTTTTAGTTGCAGCCTCAGGTTTACAAAACACCTTAAATCTGAGCCAACAGCAATATGAAATGAGTGTTGTTGTGGCACAGCCACAGCAACAGCAACACCGATTGCACGCCCCTTCCAGGCAAAGTGCTGCGTGTGAAGGGTCCATATTTACAAGGTGGTCTTAATCCACAATAAGTGCTTAACACTACATTATGAATATGGCAAAGTGTGTAGCACCACCAGAGTATCACTAAATGTAAGGCTCCAGTGGTAATAGGGCCTTTGATTCTGGCACTAGGTGTCCAGATGCAACCTTTTTGCATGCATTCAGTGTGTCCTATGTGCCTCCCCTTCTGCCATTTGTAAATTTCCAGATAGTGCCCCACTGCAACTTACCATGCATTTGTGGTAGGTCTTATTAGTCTGCGCTGTCCTGTCCTGCGATTCTGTTTACAAGCTCCTCCGAGATGAACGCTGCCACCATCTCCTCCAGCTCATCCAGGGCCTCCTGGGGTTTTGGGACTTCCACCTCCAGTCTGCAGTGCTGCCTTTTGGTTCCTGTACAGTTTCTCTTTAGTTCTGCATTCGCAGTCATGCCAGCACTTCTTACAATCAGTGTCAGTCCTCTTCACCTCTGCCACACTGTTGACATTATCTACTATTGCCTGCCATATAGCCTCTCTCCTACCTATTGGCAATTTAGAGGTGACAAAGAGCTGGTGTTGGTGCTCCATCACCTCTCTGACCAAGATGTCACTCTCCTCCTCACTAAAGTGACACTTCCATGTTCTTTTCACCTTCCCCTAGGACTTTACTTGTACTGGGCTGATTGTGATCTCTGGTGTCTCTCCTGGTCTTCATTCTCCATATTGGCTCCCTATTCTTTTTTTTCTAGCTTGCACGCTTTTTTTAACAAAATGCTGCTTTTTTTAACCAAGTGTTGCATAGATTGTATACTGTTCTTACTAGATACTTTTTTTTAATTCTCCGTAGTGTATTTCTCATTACATTCACTTTCTGCAAACAGTGTGGCATAGAATAAACTCTTTCCATACAGTGAATACTATTTAGAGTACCCACATCTCTATTCATATCAACTTCACTTCTCAATGTAGGTTTGATGACTGTCAGGGGTTTGATACAGATAAAACCTATGTTTAATAGGGCATTTTTGTTTTGGACCACATGTTCAATATTTTTAGGAGCTTGTCTTTTTCTGATCAGCTGAATACAGAGTGAACACCATGAAGAAGGTTTCCCAAATACCTTTGGTTGATTGTTAATGTGAACTACGCTAACATTGAAGTGTATGGTATATATATATATATATATATAACTAAATTTAAATAATAGTGTGGGTATTTTGTTCGGATTAAAACACTGATTCTAAATAAAACTAAGAATTGTATTATTGATTTAACATTTAATGTGATGCGTTCATAGGTTTCATTTTTTTATGTCTCAGTTAATTATAACTATTTTAAATTGATTTGCACCTTTATTGTGCAGTAAAAATATGTTTGAATATTCTTTTTATGTATTAATAAATGTTATTCATTTTCCATACACATTGCCATACAGAGATCACTACCCTGCTGATGGAGATCTCTGTCTACGTGGTAAACGGTACTGATAATAGTAGCTTATACTCATAAAATGTATCTTACATGTCGCTACCCCTGATTTCATGGAGTGGATACATGTTAGCTTGCCCTTCGAGGTAAATCTAGACTCAGAAATGGAGAAGAGTGAAAAAATGTATATTAACACACTGGTGCAGGAGTAGTTTTACACAAGCCATTGAGTCTTATATTAGCAGATCCGTGAAAGAATCCATGTTATTATGTACATTGTTTTCTTTATGTGTAATTATACTCTTGACACGTTTTGTACCTGAAAACAATTACGCTGGGCTTATATCTGATAAGCAAGACTTGAAACTCTTGTAACTTGCTTTATAATAATGGCTGGTGCATAAATACAATGTATTTTGTGCACCAATATCAAATTTCATTAAATAAAATGGAATACTAATAATAAAACAGTGGCTATGAAGTTCGGAGCCGGGAATGACTTTAGCATGCAGAAACTATTTGCCTACGAAATAGCAAAGAATGTGCGGTACAAAGAAATGATTCAATGACAAACTTTTCAAAAATAGATATATGTTTTAATACACAGAAAACAAATAACATTTGTGAAACCTTCACAGGTATACCTCCTATAGTAATTCAGTTAGAAGAACATTGTGATTACCATAGAAAACCTTAAACTGGTTGAAATATAACGTGTTCATTTTAGGTACAACCATGCACAATACGCAACTAAATTGCATTTAGGTAAAGCAGCCTCATAATAAATACATGTAAATTGTTTATACAAAATTGCAACTGGAGAGTGATACAAACACAGAGGGCGCAATCAGGCATGCATATTAGCGGTAAGAGTGAAACTTGATGTAAAACAAACATGAGAACTGAAAGAGGTCAGGTGCTGAAAAAGAATGATAGTTCGAACAGATATTCTTAGAATCTACGGTGCTGTGGGAGTACTGGAGATGTTCATAAATCCAACACTTGGGTACTATGGATTTGTTCAGCAGGTTCAAGCACCAAGCATGGATCAAGCCCTTGCGCTACCACTGCAGCACCCCTGCACCTTACGTTTCCACGGGGACGGGAGGAAAGAGCTTCCACCTCAGCCCCCCCACAGGTGATATGTTAACATCAGCTCGCACAATCCAACATCATTAGGATGTGCCAAGAATGCACTGGAAATTTTCTTCCAGCACCGTACAGGAAGGATTATATGACGGAACACCGAATTAAAAACAACTACTAACCTTAACAACGAGGTCGGAACACCGACCTCGTCCTTACTACTAATGATTTTACCACGAATGCCTTAACAACGATATTTCGTTGTAAAGGCATTCCTGATAAAATCATTAGCAATAGGCACCATTCACCCTACATCCCTCACCCCACCCCACCCCCCAACCCCACCCCACCCCAAAACCTAAAACCCCCTGACCCCACACCCACTCCCCAAAACCAAAAACGCTCCACCCCTCAACCCCACCCTAAAACCTAAAACCCCCTGACCCCCACCCACTCCCCAAAACCAAAAATGCCCCACCCCCCAACCCCACCCCAAAACCTAAAACCCCCTGACCCCCCACCCACTCCCCAAAACCAAAAACGCCCCACCCCCCAACCCCACCCCAAAACCTAAAACCCCCTGACCCCCCACCCACTCCCCAAAACCAAAAACGCCCCACCCCCCCAACCCCACCCCAAAACCTAAAACCCCCTGACCCCCCACCCCCTCCCCAAAACCTAAACCCACCACGTACCTTAGCCAACTCCCTTCTTTGTACCTTAACCACGCATGTTCATTGTTCAGAACATACGTAGTTAAGGCACAAAAATATGAAGTCGTGGTTAAAAAAAGCGTCGTTACGCTTTCGTTAACCACGACTTTCGTAATAAAAAAGTCGTAAAAAAGGATGTTTCCATACAGGAAGAGGTCTTCCCCGAGGTAAGTCGACTGCAATGGGGGAAGGGGACTGGACAGGCAAGAAAAGACACAAGGGAGAGGAAAGAGTTTTTACTTTCAAGTGGTCTCTCTCTTGAATACATTTGTGCCTGGTGAGGGGGCTCCCACTGACCCAGGTTTGATCTTTTCCTATCAAGAGCACTGGGCCCAGTCCCAAAAGGGAGGTACAAACAAGGTGCAAAAAATGTTGGTGTTCAGTGGAAAGCTTTCATTTGTGTCCATGTTCCTTTTTGGGCCCATTCCTCTTGTGGGAATCACTCCCAGCCAAACAATTGAGGTATCATTTGTATCAAGAAACTTGGAGGAAAGCTGAGTGGTAGGAAATGTGTGGCTTCCCATCAGATTCAAAAAGTTTCCCTACAGACATGTAAGGGAAAGTATGTGTTTTAGCCAAGGTTTGAGGTTTCCAAGACATTCTGAGTAAGAAAACCTGCTGAGAGTCACACAAGACATGCCACCCTGGACTCCGCTGGATGTCTAGGGTTCTGAAGTGGAGGGTTTAGTAGCTGTTCATTGGTGCAGGCTGAGCTAGGGCCTGAAAATTCACAGCTACCAAAATTGTAAAAGAAATCTGTGTTTTCAGAGGAAAAAATGGAAGTGCCCATATTATTTTTATGGCACATTTCTGATGCGGGCACTAGGTTCAGCCACACCAGTGAGGCTGAATTTCTAGTTGGAGACTTGAGGGAACTCTTGGTGGTAAGAAAGTTTAGGCTCCCCACAGGCTCCAGGCATTTCCTGGTGGGAGCCACACATGTTGTGCCTCCCTGGACTCCTCCAGATGTCTTATTTTCTGAAATGTGTGGGTTTGATAAGTTTCCCTGGTTGCTGCCTGAGATATGGCCAAAAATTCACAGCTACAAATTCTAAAGAAAGGGTTTGTTTTCAGAGGACAAATTTGAAATGTCCATGTTGCATTTTGAGCCCTTTCTTGTTGTGACATCACAAAAACAAATGATGGACAGAGTGTTGAAACGTTTGAAACACTCACCCCCCAGTCACAGATCTGGGTTTAATCCATTGTGTTTTTGCTGACCACATCACCCCAGTTAGGACCCAGTCATATGCAAATCAGTCTTGACACTGATCCCTATGGGAGCAGTCCAGCCCAAGCTGCCAAGCCAGGTCCTCCCTGGACAGGATTCAGGCATCCTGGGACCGGTTTCAGGGTATCGCCCTTCATCAGCCAAGCTAGCTTGAATCCAATGGTGCAGCAGGCAAGGGCCCACGTCTGGGCACACCCTAGCCACTTAGGGTGCACAAGGCAACATCACAAAATAAAATGATGGACAGAGTATTGACACTTTTCAAACACCCACCCCCAGTCACAGAGTTTAATCCATTGTTGTTTTGCTTGCCATGTTACCACAGTTCGGACCCAGCCACATGCAAATCAGTCTTGACCCTACTTCCTATGGGAGCAGTCCAGCCCGAATTGCCAAGCCAGGTCCTCCCTGGACCGGATTCAAGTATCATGGGACCGGTCTCAGAGTATCACCCTTTATCAGCCAGGCTAGCTTGAATCCACTGGCACAGCAGGCAAGGGACCCACATCTGGGCACACCCTAGCCACTTAGGGCGCACAACGCAACATCACAAAATTTCCTGTTGTGAGCCCATGACTCAGTCAAGCAACTGAGGTGCCAATTAGATCAAGAGACCTCAGGGAATGCTAGGCAGTAGGAAATGTGTAGCTCCCCACAGATTACAGAAGTTTCCCTCACAGAAATGTGGGGAAATATGTGGTTTTAGCCAAGGTTTGAGATTTGCAAGGCCTTCTGGGTAAGAAAACACAATTCATGTCATCCTAGTCACCTGTAGTGTCTAATTTTCAGAAATGTATGGACTTGGTAGATTTCCCCAGGTACGGCCTACAATCCAAAGCTACCCAAATTGCAAATAAACAATGTTGTATTTTGAGCCCTTTCCTGTTGTGGGTACTATGTTTAGCCACACAAATGTGGTACCATTTTTTATCAAGAGGCTTGGGGGAACACTGCCTTGTAGAAAATGTGTGGCTTTCTACAGACTCCAGAGGCTTCCCTCACAGAAATATGAGGAAAATTTATGTTTTTACCCAAAACTGAAATGCACAAGGCCTTCTGGGTTGGAAAACCTGGTTGGAGCCACAGAAGACATGCTACTTCAGACTCCCCCTGATGGATGGGTTTGAAAGGTTTCCCTAGGTGCCAGTTGAACTATAGCCCAAAATCTACAGCTACCCAATTTGCAAAAAAGGTAGTTTTTTTAGTGGAAAATATGAAGTTTTCAAATTGTGTTTTGGGACCGTTTGAGTTGCAGGCCTGAGGCTGCGTCACACAACTGAGCTACCATTGTTATTTGGAGGCTAGGGAGAATGCTGGGTGGTAGGAAACATGTGGCTTCCCACAGGTTCCAGATGTTTCCCTCACAAATATGAGAAGAAAATATACATACCTGAAAGCACTGGCCTTCCCTGTTCCATTATAGTAATGTACCAATATCGTTTTGGCAGGTATTCACAGACAAAATCCAATTGCCACATTATTCTGCAGAACAGCTTTAGAAACGAGTGCCTCCATCATAATTGCTGATCTCATGTATTAATTTCAAAACAAAGTTCCCACCAGGAAACAACACTGAGCACTCAGTGGGTTTGCAGTATTCATTTAATGTATTCGAACAGATGTGTTTCAACATAGAAGCTTGCCTTTATCAATGCTGAATGTGCAAGTTGCATTGCCTGACGTGTTTTTTAAATCAGGCATGCCTTCCTCCCATTGGAGGTCAGATCACAATTAGTAAAAACAGACTTTACATCCTCTACGTCGTTCTTTTTAAAGGCATACCATCATTGCAATATGTGTTTTCAGTAACATTGATATCAGACTTGCACCTCATAAATTAAAGTTATTTCAAATAACCATAACTCGCACCCTAAGGTAACTATAACTCTCTCCCCCACCCCCCTCACATGGCCAATCTTGGCCCCAGTGACCCCATCCCACAGGGCTCAGCCTAAATATTAAATTGTGTTTTGGCAGAGAGGGACTGCGTGGCTTCCCTCCCCAGGGCCAATCTTGGCCTGAGGACCCCACCCCTGGGGCCTGGAATTATTTTTTATTTTTTTGAGTGGGAGTGGGGTCACGTGGCCCCCTCCCCAGGGCTTATCTCAACCCTGAGTACCCCATCGATCGGGCCCAACTATGTCACCTGGTTGGCCCCCAGGGCAACAAGTCAAAATGTTGGGGACTGCTGGGGGAGCCTGAAGGCCTTTGCCGTTCCAGCCGGTTCCCACCTCCTGTGGAATCCAGCATTGCTGTCACACTAAAGCAGCTCCCTCTCTGTGAAAGCAATGCTTCCTCTGTTTCCCTGCCTGCATCTCCATGGGCAGGGAAACAGAGGAAACCACTGCTTGCAGTGAAGGAGATCTGCTTGACAGCTCTTCCTCACTGCGAGCGGAGTGTTTCGCTGTGACTTGGTCATAGTGATGGAGCAGATATGTTAATTAAAGAAATTACTAATGATTAATGTGTGATTATTATTGAGAAAAACATGTAGAGAAATTAAGATTGGAAAAATACATGTATAATCGAAAATGTGTCCGCGGGGAGTGGTCACCCTGTGTATTAACAGATGTTCAATAATGAGAAAACCTACATAAAATGCATTAATATATCATAACTGGATGTATAACCTATGTTTTATGTTAATTCATATTCTTAAATTAGCTGGACCAAAGGCCTGGTTTCGCTGGGTCCTGCTTGCTCATAATGTGGAGACTTCGAAAAACCTTGCAAGGACTGGTAACTGGGAGAAAGGACCTTGAACTGTTCAGAGTTTATTTGGCTCTGCTAGAACATTCTGCAATGTACCAGTGGACAGGAGATGATGAAGACAATTTGATACAATTATGTGTAGGGTAGGCTAAATGTACTTCCCAGGACTTAAACAGTAGAGACACCGACTAAAGACTAAGGGGGTCATTCTGACCCCGCCGGCGGCGGATGCCGCCGGCCTGGCGGGAACCGCCAGAAGACCGTACCGCGGTCGAAAGACTGCGGCGGTCATTCTGAGTTTCCCGCTGGGCTGGCGGGCGACCGCCAGAAGGCCGCCCGCCCGCCCAGCGGGAAACCCCCTTCCACGAGGATGCCTGCTCCGAATGGAGCCGGCGGAGTGGAAGGGGTGCGACGGGTGCAGTTGCACCCGTCGCGATTTTCAGTGTCTGCCTAGCAGACAGTGAAAATCTATGTGGGGCCCCCACGACACCCGTTCCCGCCAGCCAGGTTCTGGCGGTGGAAACCGCCAGAACCAGGCTGGCGAGAAGGGGGTCGGAATCCCCATGGCGGCGCTGCTTGCAGCGCCGCCGTGGAGGATTCCCAGGGGCAGCGGGAAACCGGCGGGACACCGCCGGTTTCCCGTTTCTGACCGTGGCTGTACCGCCACGGTCAGAATGCCCATGGAAGCACCGCCAGCCTGTTGGCGGTGCTTCCGCGGTCGTTGGCCCTGGCGGTCATCAGAATGACCCCCTATGTGTGCAACAATTTCATTACCTGAAGAGCCGGATGATGTTCTCATCACATGAAGGACCAATCAAATTTATGGAATTTGAAGCCCATGCAGAAATAGAGATTTGGTAAATAAAAACTATAGGTTAGAGTCATAACTTCCGATGAGATGGACCAATTAGCAATTAGTGGGACAGACTGGGAGACGTAATAAAAAGTCATGACAAGGGGAGCGAAATCAGAACTGCGTGGAGAAAGTTGATGAAGTCAGGATACACTGTCCGAAGTGCTGATAATTGGTCTAATACTCTGTGAGCCTGATCTGTAGCTGACCATTGATGACCTGGGACGAAGACTGACTTGTTGCTGATCCATCCTGGATAGGTAGCTATGAAAATGTGACTGACTAATTTTGTGCCTTTTCTTCTAGGTACCAATTGCGCTGTTTTATAGAAATTCTCTCTTAGGCAGATTTTTCCAAATGTATGTTTCTTTTTTCTAAATTGTTTTTGCATGGAGACCCACATGCTGATGATAATCTTGGTTAGGTAGGTTGATAGGGGAGACATTGACAGTGACGAATGACTGATGAATTGAATTGCTGAATTACTCCATTAATGTTGATAATCACTGACTTATGATCTGCAAATGTTGCTTATGATTTTCTTTAGAGAATACTGATTTCCTTGATGCATTAATAGAGATTGAGTGATGATTATTTCTGATTAATGTGGTTTTCAATTTGATTCTCTAAGTGGTTGATATCATCTTCTGATGTTGATTATTGGCTCAGTAATCACTGCATGATTAGGATACTCCATGCGATTCAAAAGGTTAATTGACCTATATGCTGCCCCTTGTAAATTTACCTACTAAGGGCCAGATGTAGCAAAAACCGAATTTGTGACTCTCAAAATGTGAGTCTGAGCGACTCACAATTTCAGAGTTGCAAACCCGGATGCTGGATGGTGTCTCTGACACCATCTGCGAATCGGAAGGGGGTCACAAAGACCCACCTTATTAATATTAATAGGACCACTGCCTACTCTGAAAAAATGTTTTCAGGGCCATTCACAAAGGGGAAGGGGTCCCATGGGGGCCCCTTCCCTTTTGCGAACGGGTTAGCACCCATTTGAAATGGGTGCTAACTGCGAATTGCTTTGCGACCTCCTTCACGGTCACAAAACAATTCTACATCGCGATGTGAAACGAAATAGGAAGGGGAACACCCCTTCCTATGTGCGAGTCGCATTCCCATTTTGTGAGTCGGTAACCAGGTTACCGACTCGCAAAATGGGAATGAGCATCGCAATGTGCTTTTTGCATGGTACAAACAGCAAATTTAGCTGTTTGCGCCATGCAAAAAGCATCGTACATCTGGCCCCAGGTGTGCTAGCAATAGCAAACAGCTATGTCCCAGGGTGGGCACCCCGGGACATAGCATGAGCTGGACCTATGGGTAGTGGTCGCCAGGGCCATTAATGGTTCCTTGAAGGGGGCTACTCACCCCGCTCAGATATCAGTAACCTTGGTGAGGTGGTGGTTCCTGAGGTTTAAATTTGTTTTAAAAGTTAGCCCCATGGGGTTGCGGTCCCTGGGGTGGCTGGATGGCCCCCTGTTAGATTTGTCATAGCCCTGGGGAGGTGGCAGTCCCAAAGGCTGAGAGGGGCCAGGTGCCCCCACATTAGATTTATTCAAAGTCTTGTTGAGGTGGAGGCACCCCTGCATTATATTTATTGAAAGTCCCAGGGAGGTGGCAATTCCCAGGGCTGCGGGGGGGGCAGGCACCCCCATTAAACTTTTTTGAAGCCCCGGGGTGGTGGCAGCCCCCTGCATTTTATAATGGTAATGCTCCCAAGACTTGGCCCACCCCAGGGCTACAGTTGAACAAGCACTAAAGCCCGCACTTGTTTTTTTTTTTTGGGTGGATAAACAGATTGGGTTTTTTTTTGTGAAATTCTATGTTTTTTTTAAATTCCATTTCCTAACTATAAGGTCCCTGTACTTTTGTACATTTTTTTCATGTAAATTAAATTTAATTATTATACGTTAATCCAACCACGGCTGCTCACGGCCCTCATCTGTGTTCAGCGGGAGTTGGCTCTAGGGCCCAACCCCTATAGCCACCCAACTTTGCACAGTGCACACCCGAATAGTCTGTCTCTCTGGGTATAACAATAGATGTGCAATTGTGTCTCTGGGTCTGAGAGTGTCTGTCTGGGTGTGAATGTGGGTGTGTGAGGATCTGAGTGGTTCTCTGAGTGGATGTGTGACCTTCTGAGTGGGTCTGTGGGTGGGTGCATCAATGTCTCAGAGGGTCTGCTAGTCAGTGCATCGGTGTTTGAGTGGGTTTGTGAGGGGGTGCGCAATCATCTGAGCAGGTGTGGGAGTGGGAAAAAATATTGAAAGACAGAAATTGAGAGACAGAACGAGAGGGAGGGTGACCGATAGACTTTTAGGCCATTTTGGATGATATACTTAGAATGAGATATTTCTGAGATGACCTTTCTGAACGTATCTTAAATATTTGAAGTTAAAAAGAAATTAAAGCAGAGTAATGACCACTGATACTCCTAGACTGGAACCCTCAACTTTTAGTTTGAGGGCCTGAGAACTTAACCACTAGACCACAGGTGTCGACCTGCTCTCTACTGTCCAGGCTTGTCTATGACATTCTAGCCATGCATTCTGATGGCAAAAAAGCATACATGTTCCATTAGTAGGAAGGTTTAATATTCACAGCAGGAGTAAATAAACAGACACAAAGCCATGAGATACCAGGATTTCAACCTTCAGAGTGAAAGTCCAAGTGCAATCCCAGTAGGCCACAAGTGACTCTGTTCTATTCTACAGTAAAACATACCTATAACATTCAAACCAAACAACCTGCTAGAGTGATGCTTAGAAGTCATTCAACCCTGCCAACTACCATGCATCAGGGGTTAGAATAATCTGGGGTGTTCCTCTATTTCCTGAGGAGTATTAGGACCTCAGGCTCCACAGCATTAACAGTGATACTGTTGTTGTGCTTGGAGAGTGATTCTGATCACTTTTGATTTAATTATTAACAAGCATGACTTAGCATCCCACGGAAGGATGTTTGCTCTAGCGAAGCGCTGCTCTGCATTTGGAAAATATATTGCAAAATAAAATGTAGTGTGCCATACTGAGCATATTACATGACATGCCAGTCACTCGCAGTATAAATCACAAAAAATAATATCTGAGCCTGGCATTCTGCTGTCATCAGCCAAGCTTGAATCCAGGGGTGGCTCCTTGCCTGGCACCCGCCCCACTGTGATCATGCTGGACCACAGAGGCATTGGACAGGCAGGGAAGCTTTGTTTTTTCTTGCCCTACTGCACTGCTGCAATTTCTTTCAATATATCATGCCCCAGCGGGCCCCAGGATTTTTGTAGGAGATCTGGCAGCCAGAGCCCCCCTCCACAACTGAAAGTCATGCTCAACTTCAAGAGTGTGTTGCAGCAGGAGAATATCAGGGTGACAGTGGCTATTACTGTAACCAGCAAACAATAATTGCCAGTGTACTAAGGTAAATGAAATCACTAATGGTATTATATGAGTACATTGTTGACTAGATGTAATGAATTCTGGGCCTTTGCCACATCAGCCTGTCCTCGAGGCACACATGATCATGGAACATTTAGCCAACACTAGAATTGGCAATTACCAGCTGGCCCTTAGCCCTCGCACGCTATCACCCCTGTCATTATCTCAATGCTTCTGACGGAGATGCATAAAGCTGTGCAACGTTTGAGTTGTTCAGACTAAATAAACTAGCAGCATTTTTCAAAACCACAGTCTGAGCAGTTTTGTTTTTAATTATTGCATTTTCCCCCGAATAACTGCATTGAGTACAAAGTTGAGAATGAGACACTCACGCACTGATTCAAATTATTTTTCCTTTAAGTGTGGGTGGTATATGCTGCCTGAGTCTAGAGCACACATTCAATTTATTCAGTTACCGCGCAGCCTGGGGGGCCTCAGTGTGCCAGTGAGCACAGTATTAACTCTGAGCAGAAACTCCCACAGATTGGACCCCTTGTGTGCAATAAGTCTGAGGTTTTATATTGCGAGAACCTGAACATTTTTGGTTTCTTTTTGGCACATAAAGTTTATTAAATGATTTTCCCAGAATCAGAGGAGGTTGAGTCAGGATCAGGATTCAAGCCTAATTCAACAGTTTCAGTCAGTAGCTGCTGCTGGAAGGCCACATCTCCTCAATGATGCAGAAGACACCCCTGAACAAATGAATGTGTTTACAGTGGATAGAAATATAGTAACTCAACTGCAATAGGCACCATGGCTGTAAGGTTATCAGCAAAGCCTTTGACTGGTAATTTACGAGTCTTGTGTCTGCCAGTGGGACCAGTAGCATAACGGAAATTGAGGGGGCCCCTCTGCAGATTACATGAAGGGGCCCCCCACAGACTCAATCAGAACCCAGGGTACTGTGATGAGGGGACCCCTGGAGCTCAGCCCCCCCTGCATCTTGGGGGCTGCAGGCCCCAAGTTACTCCACTGAGTGGGACTGATTGCAGACTAGAAAATTGTTTCTTCTTGTTTGCTAATTCTCCTGCATGAGAAAGCAATGCTTTTAAATTCATTCTAGGGCCACAATCATTTCCAAGACAAAACTGTCACATAATGAATTTATTTAGCTACCCTATAGTCACACCTCTACTGTGTGCCTTGCAGGTGTTTTAAGCTACACAAAAAAGGGTTAATACTTGAAATTCACCAAACTGCATGATAACAATCCCTTCAATTTGCGACAAAGTGGCATTCATAGTGTCACTGTTGTGACAGGGAAATGTCATGCATCACTACAATGAAGCGATGGAAATGTCACACATAAGCAAAATTCAATCTTGACAGCTATGAGTCATTGTATGGTGAGACCATTGCAAAACAAATTTTTCTCTCTCTCTTCCATCCCATTATGGGATGGAAGAGAGAGAGAGTGACAGAACTGAAAGGGGAGCTGGAAGGTCCATGCAGTCGTAGCTGGCTCCCTGCACCCTGTGGGAGCCGGCAGTGCTCCCCCAAGCAGTGAGCTACTTCAAACAGCAGATCCCTGCTTACAATGTTGTCATCTGTCTTCTTTGCATGCCTACTTGCGTGCAATGAAGACAGATGAAAACTCTGCTTTCTGCGAGTGAGAGCTGTTTGTCATCTATCACTTGCAGAAATCAGAGTTTGTTTGCTTCTGCACAAATTTGTAAAGAAGCTCAGGGGAGGTGTTGGTCCTGGGGCCTGCACTGGGGGTGTGCACCCCCCTGAACAGATTTGTAATGAATCCCTGGGAAGGTGACGTCCCGGGGTCTGCAGGGGTCTGAACTGGACCCCCTTCATTTTTTTTCTATTTTAGCCCTGGGGAAGAGTGGGCTCCGGGGCTGTGGGGGGACTGAATGGTCTGCACTTTTTTTTTTTTTACACTCTTTGCAGCAAATTCACAAATTTCACAGATTTGCAGCAACATTTAAAAAAAAAATGCTTTTTTGCCCTGATGGGGTCCCAATGGGACCCCAGCACCAGAACTAAGGGGTCTGCGTGTCTCTACTCTGGCTCCTTTTCTTTTTTTTTTACAATTTTTTGAGGGACTCAGTTGAGACCCAAGAATCCTACCAACACCTCCTGGTTGACGTGTTGGCAGCCAATCAGAGCTGTGCATTTCCCTGCACAACCTCTTCATTATTTGTGAAGTTGTTGCAGCCAGAGAGATACAAATTTGGATTTCCTCAAATTTCTCAAAAACTACTGAACGGATTTACACCAAATAAGTGAAAGCACAATGTGCATACCAAAAGCTAGCTTTCTACCAAATGTGGTGTTATTCCGTCCAGTGGTTCGGGCTGTAGTCACGTCTAAAAGTCTGACAGGAATGAACATGGGAAATGCAACTTCTTGACCCCCCTTTTTTCTTTGCTCCTGCTTGATGGATCACCCCAAAAAATTCCACGAGCAAAAAGAATCACCAGGGTGCTTTTTTTTTTTACATTTCATGAAGATTTGTACAGTGGTGCAGAAAGATTTAGGCAAGTCAACACAAGCTTTTTGTATGGAAACATGGGCCTAACTATAACGACCTAGTGCCCACCATTATGTTATATATATATATATATATATATATATATATATATATATATATATATATATATGTGTATATATATATATATATATATATATGTATATATATATATATATATATATGTATGTGTGTGTGTATGGAGTTTTTGGGGTACATAATAATATGTAAAATACGGTGGCATGGATTTCCTTCATGTGTCGGTAGATTGCATCTATATACTTTCCATTCTGGCTTTAAGTATTGAGCCAACCTATATTAGAATATTCTTTTTCTCTCTCTCTACTTATTCTCTATTTTCTTGTTCACTAGAAGAAGGCCCTAATGTGTCAATGATGCTCGATATACTTGCATGTGATATTGGCATCAGCTGCCTTATGGTGCTTGCGCTGTTGAGTTTTGAGGTTTGGGCAAGATGTTAATGTAAAGATGTGTGGCGCTTGTGATACTGGGCACAGAATTCAGGGAATATACAATATTTGAGAAATGAATAAAAAGATAGAGTTGTTCCTACCTGAAGATGTGCAATGTGGTACTACAGTATAGCTATTGGTAATCTACTCCTGATGGTAAGGGTGCCAAATGGGAATTCCCCCTTATTCCTTCTGTTTGTGTTTTTGCACTGTGCGAGAGTATAGCCCCACGACATCTACACACCTTGTACACAGAATAAAGACTACTGTGTGCTGCATGCCCTGCTTGCACTTTTTTTAAGGGAACATCTAAAATTGAAAACATCACTCTTGTAGAAGAAAGGGAAAGTGGCATTCAACACTGGTGATGCCTACTGTGCCCCAACCCCTCTGGCCTTGATGCAACAATTCTGTGTGTGAAAACGAATAATGATATACAATCCTGTGTTCCAACCATACTTGCTATATGCACATGTAACGTTTGTGTTTTCCTGACCTTTGGGGTTACCATTTGTTTGGTGAAATTGTTTGTGTGTAAACTGTTAGAGTGTCATTGTTTAATATTTGGATGCTGATTTCTTTTATAATGGTGCTAGTAAATGAAATTCACAGGGCTATCCAATTGCAACTTTCTGTTCTTACTTACTAAGGCCCAGTTTTGTGTCAAAAAAATGAGTGCCGGCTAACGCCATTCTGAAGCGCCATGCGGGCGCCGTATTTATTGAATGACGTTAGCCGGCGTTAGCCGCCGGCGCCGTCTGGTGTGCGTTAAAAAAAAGCGACGTACACCAGGCAGCGCCGGCGTAGGGGGAAAATGGAGTATGGGCGTCCAAAAATGTTGCAAGTCAGGCTGAGGCAAAAAAATCGCCTCAACCCGATTTGCGCCATTTTTTTTTCACTCCCAACCCCCATTGAAATGACTCCTGTCTTAGCAAAGACAGGAGTCATGCCCCCTTGCCCAATGGCCATGCCCAGGGAACTTATGTCCCCTGGGCATGGTCATTGGGCATAGTGGCATGTAGGGGGGCACAAATCAGGCCCCCCTATGCCACAAAAAAATTATTAAAAAAATACTTACCTAAACTTACCTCAATGTCCCTGGGGTGGGTCCCTCCATCCTTGGGTGTCCTCCTGGGGTGGGCAAGGGTGGCAGGGGGTGTCCCTGGGGGCAGGGGAGGGCACCTCTGGGCTCATTCTGAGCCCACAGGTCCCTTAACGCCTGCCCTGACCCAGGCGTTAAAATCCGGCGCTAATGCGGGTTTTTTAGACCCGCCCACTCCCGGGCGTCATTTTTGCCCGGGAGTATAAATACGACGCATATGCATCGGAGTCATTTTTTAAGACGGGAACGCCTACCTTGCATATCATTAACGCAAGGAAGGTGTTCACGCAAAAAAATGGCGCTAACTCCAAGAACTTTGGCGCTAGACGCGTCTAACGCCAAAGTATAAATATGGAGTTAGTTTTGCGTCAAATTTGCGTGGAAAAAACGACACAAATTCGGCGCAAACGGAGTATAAATATGCCCCTAAATGCCTCAGTGATGACCTGACAGATGACTTTAGAAAAACGACAGTAACAAAATGTTAGTTTAACATTATCAGTAAATTTCTAATGTTATTTCTGAATGAATGTCCTGTCTTGCAAATACAGTATAAGAGGAAGACTTGGTGCATTGCTTTTGCAATGATGGTTGGCTATTAACTTTAATGGTAATGTGTTTTCTAAATTGAACCACTTTCTATTCTTTTTCATGTACAGTTAGAAAAGTTTATGTTGCAAATGTTGCATCAAGCGGCTGCTGGAAGAAGAGCACATTTTTTTCTCTGTGTACAATTTTATGTAATGTTTCAATATACCTTTTTTCTTTCAAAGTGATGCAGTTGTGGACAAAGGATGGAGCCTTCCCCCACATACTTAGACTGGGTTTTCTTTTCTTAATTTAAAAATGGTTTAGATACCTATGTCTCCTAGCACCAATGCAGCCTCACCTAGTTGAGTTATAGGTTTCCAGTGTAGTACAAGCATGGGTAATAATGACTCTGCCCTTGATAAATGATATGTGAATAAGAATGTATTATTACTGTCCTGACCACATTTAGTTGAAACAAATTGCCCCACTAACGGTGATGTTGTATCTTAGATGCCTTATGATTCTTCTGCTTTTACTATTAGTTACACCTCACATGTGGTACAATAGCCGGTGGAATCAGGTGTGCATAAAGAGCATGGGGTGAACTGATTGATTTACCTGATAAAACTGTTAGCTGTTTCTTTCAAAGTTTGACTTATTAACACCATTGGATCACGATTTACCTTTATAAGGCTTTGTTTTAAGACTTCTGCAACAATTACAATGAACTAGAGACATTCTCTGAATCAGAACAGAGAATTAGGAAAGGACTCACAATGAACGTTCCTATGCAGTCTCCCAACTGGAATAGCTTGCAGGGGATCTTAGTTCCTCCAACTCCTCAAGATTGGAAATCAATGTGAGGCAGGAACACAAAACAGGCAGCCCAGAGCTGTAGCGCAGGGTCTCGCTGGATATGCATGCATGAACCCTGAGCAGTTGGCCCACTCCCCTTACTCACAGTACCTTGTGAGTGTCTGGACAGCCGTGTGAAGATGTCCTCAGTTGCTGCATCTGTGCCTGGCACAGCGCTGTGGTTCAGAGTATTGGGCCTTGCTTGACACATGCAATGCAGAGCTTAGTGATCAAAGACGTGCTACACACTCTAGCTTTGGTGAATGAGCAGTGCTTGGCATGTGCTGACTTAGGTGCACAAAGAGATGCTTGACACATGTTAACTCTGGTGCACTAAGAGGCACTTGGCACATGCTGGTCAGATGGACCGCGTTGTGCACTTGGAGCAGTCAGGTACATGATCCCCGTTGAGACACACTGCTACCGGACCCACTGGTGGCAGAGTCCCATGATAGTGGGGCACAGTTGAAACTTTTGATGGCCCTGAGATTTCCAACAGGCGGCAAGGCAACAAGCCCTTGGAGTTACTTGAGTTGTCATTAGAGGTTGTAGAGAAGGAGTAGTCAATTTCAATTTAGTTATTTATTTATGTGTTGGAACCCTAAACGAGTTCCACATAATAAAACAAGCTCCGACATGCAGAGATGAACATGGCATAAAATATAAAAATACACAAATCATTAAACAACTGCCTGACATGTACATGTAATAATGATATAATAAAATAAGAAGAAGAGCGGTTTCATCAATTGATCTCACACAATTGTTGCTTCCCTGAACCTCGGATCATATCACCTCTCTCCCATATCTTCCTTCAACTAAATGAAAAGAACCATATGCTTCTTAAAACAAATGTAAAAATCATTAAAAAAACTTAAAAACTCTTTAACAAAACAATTCATTTGGAGGGGAGTACAAGACTTGGAGAATTTCCGGTGCCGACATCAGAGAGAACTGAAAAAAGATGGGTCTTAGCCATTTACGCCGATATAGGGTAAGGGAAGGACAAACAAATAGAACATGATTTAGGTCTTGAGTTTCGGCATAGCAGAAGTTGCACTCTTTAGTTGAACCGTACCATTTTGCCAACAATACATTTAAAGGTAACAATTGCAGAGCCAACCAAAACCGCCTCACCCCATGCAGTAAGTTCCAGTTTACAGAAGGTTGTGCTTTTTTTGCTATTAAGGATTTTGATAAAATCAAGAACGTTCTCCTTTTTGCACAGCTCTCTAGGTCCAATCGATGACTTAAGGACCAAGTTGCCTGTTTTAGGCCCCTTTTCAATTGTGGGGAAGGAATAGCCAAGACATGCTAGAAATCTACTTTGAGCATTTCTAGGGCGTATGTAAGATTCTTAGAGAAGGTACGCCTGAAGGTATTATTTTCTGCAAAGACTTGTTTTTGCAGTAAGGCCCTCAGCGTATAATCCTCTGCTTTCATGAGAAAAGAGTCCGACCCTGGGCAAACACACTTCTTAAGCCCGATTCTAGCCTTAGGACAGCCACCGAAACAGCTGTATTTACAGATAAAACCTTTCTGAGGATCTTGCCCTCCTGAAGATTCAGAAACCACCATTTGGAGGACTTTATGAATTCCTAACCATAGAGAAGAGAAACGGGGATCTTAGCTCAGTAAACCACTAGGAGATGGGGGAAATGTCTTCTTCCTGTGGCCATATACAATGCCCCCAAACCTCTTGCTTGAGCATCAGCTTTAGATTTATTAGAGGTGATGTGGGCTATGTCACTAAGATTCTCGCATACAATTTTCCCTAAAAAGGTACACGGATTCACGATTTCCAGCATTTGGTTATCTAGTACCAAAAGGAAATTGGAAAATGTCGCTCTCTTGTTGCCTTGGAAGTGCAAAACCTTGCTCTTTGAAACATTAATCTTTAAAACGTGGACTCAGAGAACTGTGACAAAGATTTAAGATGCTTCTGTAGGCCATAAAGGGGTAAGATCAAAAAAAATAATATCATCCCCATACAGTAAACAACAAACTGCGCATCCGCCCAATTGAGAGGGAAAACCCTGACTTTCAGATAAAAGGGAGGGCAAATCCGAGATGTATAAAGAAAGAGCAAGGGAGCCAAAAAGCAACCCTGCTTTAATCCATTCAGAGTAGGCATCTTGGGCGATTAGCCTCTATCCATCCCCAAGAGGATTCTGCACCAGGTTGAGGAGTGGAAAGCAATCAATAGCTCAAGAAGGATGGGAGGAATACCCAGAGTGGCCAGTTTTCCCCATAAGAGAGCTCTATACACTTTATCAAACACTGTTGAGAAATCAATAAAAGCGTTGTAAACAGCTCTGCCTCATAATTTCACATATTTTTCTGTGATGATTTGTAGCAGTGCAGTATTGTTTTTTGTGTCATGATTGCGCCTGAACCCCGCTTGCTCAAAAGGGATAATATTATTCCCCTCTGCCCAATCAGTGAGTCTCGAAAGCACACATTTTGCAAAGATTTTTCCTACTGCATATAGAAGGGCGATCTGAAGATAATTAGTTGGGCAAGTGTGGTCACCCTGCTTAAATAGAGGTATAATAATGCTCCCAGTTCATGAGGGAGGGATACATCAAGAAATAAAGCACCTATGAAAAACCACATATAAGATATTACTCCAGGGACCAATATCTTGTTTTACTATGGAAATGGACACATTATTAGGGCCTATTGCAGCAGAGAAATGCATAGAGCGAATAGCTTGTTCTGTCTCTTTTCATGACGGGAAGGAGGTGGGATACAGTTCCTAACTTTTAAGGGGCCGCAAAAATACCACCCCTTTTGAGGCACACAGGAAGACAATGAATTCGGACCACTGGGTAGTAGATATGGCGATGGGAGAAGATTGGATCCTAGTTCCACACCCCTCCGCTACCCGGGCCCAGAAACGTCTAACTTGACCCCTTACTTCTGCTTCTCTAAGAAGAATCCAAAGTTTGTTATAGGCGTTTATTGCTATGCGTAGCTTCATACGCGTCCTTCTCCTTTTTAGGAGAGCCACCCTGGCATTTCTTATGGATGAATAGTCTAGATACTGAGCCCAAACCAAGCTGTTTATTTCCCTATTGAAAGAGAGAAGAGGACACAAAATAATCCTCTGGGTACTTTTGGAGATGTTCAGGGGAGAGTTAATTAGCAACTGAGACATACATTTTGTAACATTATTCAGTTTTTCCCCTCTCACGTATCCAAGACTGCAACCACAGAATCCATTGGCTCCCAAACACCTAATAATCTTCTAATATCCCACTTGGTCCTACCTGTCTTTTTATCAAAGACTGGGATTACCCCATCCAACTCCTGAGCCCCGGACATTAACAGATTCAAATCTAATGAAAAGGAGATGATCACTAACCAAAGTGTTCATAAATTTTAAATCAACTAACAAGGAGAAAGTGTTATACCCCAATATCACATAATCTAAGATTGCCTTTCCCCCTGGAGCAAGGTGGGTATAAGAGGTAGGAGAGTCAGAAGGAGATCTCCCATTAGCGATAATGCAGTCACTTTCATTAAGGAGATTAAGCAAGAGTTTCCCTCTTTTATTTGTTCTAATCTAGGAAGGGAAGAGGCAAGCTGGAATTCGCAGGGCTGCCTCTCTCACAATCTTGCGAACTTGTAAAATGGCATGGTTAGATATCTTACAGTTTAGGTCACCTACCAAAACTATAAATGGGGGAGACTCACTAGCAAATGCATTTTTATGTGAGCAAATACTTTTTGTATCAAAACATCATGATGCGAATCAGGCGGGATGTAAGCGTTTATCTATAACGAAGAGGTGAAACCTATATTGGTTTACAACTGGAGAGAAGCAGCCATAAAAAGGTTACTGGGGTCTTTAAAAGATTCAAAATTCCACTTAAGTCTAGTTTACAGCAGACAGGCCCCACCTCCCTTGGCATGCCCCCACCTAGACAGGGTAGCCTTGCAATCAATAACATAATAATCATCACACAATAGATCTCTATCGGACCATGTCTCCTGAAGGCAAATCATATTGGGTTTTAGGGATTTAAGGGACAATAACTTTTCCTTCACATATTTTATCCCTGCTATATTCCAGGAGATAATATTTAGGCCTGCGCTAGTTAAAGTAGCTGGATAGAGGTCTGGACCCCTGTGCCTGAGACAAGACACCAAGGATCCAACTCCACCCATCCAGATCAGAGACGCTTTGGTCAGGAAGAGCCTGTATCTCCCGCACAAACACCTGTCTGTCATTTCTAACTAATGAGACTTTAGGGGCCTGCATGTCCACCCTAGACCTAAACTCATGATCGCCAGGCTGATTGTATAGCTTAGATACTGGATAGCAGTCTGTGGTCCAATAAA
This sequence comes from Pleurodeles waltl, assembly GCF_031143425.1. Taxonomy (NCBI): domain Eukaryota; kingdom Metazoa; phylum Chordata; class Amphibia; order Caudata; family Salamandridae; genus Pleurodeles; species Pleurodeles waltl. The sequence goes on from NC_090447.1 coordinate 923,497,719, forward strand.
ATATTTCTTCACCACCCCTCTTATCGCCCTCCCCAGTAAGGCAAGAGCCAGGAAAAGGAACCAAATCAATGCCCCAGCATTGCAGATAGTCAGCATTTTGGAGGACCAAGTTCATCACACGCTTACAGTAAAATGTAATCCTTAATTTACAGCCTTCATCATAGTCTAATAATGAAACCTGAGCAATGTCATCACTTTGAATCGAGTTCAGTGCGTTAGAGTCTGAAAAGCAATTTAACATAGTGGATCTATTCAAAATTAGGTCAACATCAAAAAGGGGGATACAATCTAAAGTGAGAGAGGACCCATAGTGACCCCCTGCACTGGGAACCTCCATCCAAGGAGCATCCTTAATATCTCCTGTAGGCCTCAAAGGCAAGAATACTGGAGCTGTTGGGTTCAGTACAGGAGACCACCCAAGAGCAAGGTGTGGGGGGAGCGTCCTCCTGGGATCCCACCCATGCTCCATTGGAAGTGGCAAAGTTGGTAAAGTTGGCCCTGGAGACGGGCAAGGCTTCATAATAAGTTGAGCAATCGAATTTGAAGGCTCCAGACAAGCTTGTGAGGAATCACTTATCTGGGGAAAATGTACTTATCTTCTGTTTTTTTTACTGAACCTTTGGGTCGGCTTTTTTGAGATTAACTCACTGTTAAGGGCCTTCCTCTTACATTTCTTGTTTTTCTTATAATTTCCTTACACTCTTATTGCAGAAGACTGCCTATGCGTGGAGCCTTTCTTGCGGTTAGATCGAAATTGGAAGATTGGAACTATTTCCTGGGCAGCAGGGTTAACATTTTCCTCTTGCTTACCATCTTGTGGTAAATCGAAGATAAATCTGATAAAGTCCACTGGACTATCCTGCGGAGACCTCTTATCAAGTCGTTTATTTCTGTGAGGTTTAGCGGTTTGAGTACTTGCCTTAGCTCTGGAGCGCCTACTAGGAGAGGTCTGTTCTGTTCTTTTGTGGACAATAATGTCAATGGTGCCACTGATTGTGCCTCACAAGGGTCTATGAGCAGATGCCTAATTTTGTGGTCTTTAGTCAGCTCCTTCAAAATAGCTGTTACTGATTCAAGGATACAGTCTGATCCACCTACAAATTTCTCCACCAATTTTAGGATATAAGAGAGCAGATCATCCGAGCTATTCAAGGAGGCGGAGAGCCTAACCTACTGATCTGGGGGCTGACTAGGCAATACATTACTTGGCTCATGGGCTAAGCTCGTGGAAAGATGAGAATAGACAGACTCATGTATAGAGGTAGGACTATTGAACAGTTGTAGACCTTTGGAAAGGGGTGAAGGCATAGGTCCCCCGGAAGGCTCACCAGAAGGTGAGGAGTGGTCATTTACCATACACCCGTATTTACTACAGAAATTTAAGTTCAAATCAGCTGGGGTAAACTCATGAAGGTCATTAACCGAAGAGTCTGTGGTCTCTAACTGAGCACCGGGCTCTTGAGGTGCTAACGTGAACTGCTCTTGCAGTGGAGAATTAGCAAACAACAGGTGGAGGGAGAGGGAGGGGAGAGGAGGCTACATTCCAGGCAGGGTTGGCCTTTCTGAGAACCCTGAGTATGCTCCATGGTTACTGAAGGAGAGAACCGTGAGACTTGCTCCTCCAAGACCTCCGTGTCCCCCCCTGAACTGATCTCCACTTGCCAAACATCTCTTAAGGCCTTTTTTGACGAGGATTCATTTGACTCCAAACCCTCAGTCGGGTCAACAGACATGTCGCTCTTCAACTCTGCCGGAAAGATTTACCTTTCTCCCAGAAGGAAAATAGTTGGATCTGACCTTTTAACTGAATAGCCGAGATGCCTTTATTTCTAAGAGGGTTAGATCTAGTTTTTACACAGGACCTTCCAGACAACAAACGTCCAGAGTGGAGTTTCTTTAAGGTCATAGTTTTCTCCTCGGAGATCCTCCAAGGTCAAAGGTAAGGTAGAACGGGTAAATCAAGTGGGTGCCTCAACTCAGGCTTAGAGACATGAAGGTCTGTAAAGAGTACGACTTACAGGTAGTGACCACTGCCTCAGCACAATTATTGAGCGCCGCCCCAACCTCTGCCTCTCTACTGCTCTATTCTGATTTTAAACAGCATAGGCAGGGGGAACAAGCACGCTCCAAAGTACTCTGCTGTAAAACCAAGCAATATTGTACTGCCACTGTTGAGTGTTGTAAAACTGTGAGGTGATGAGTGGGGCGACTATGAAGCTCAGGTGGACTTCTACTTCCTGTGTCCTCTCTGCCCTCTGCACTCTGTCCTCCTTTTTATCAGCCAGCCAGCAAGTCATCCTGCTGCGTGGATTCCAAAATGGGCCGCAGCGAGACCCCTAAGGTTCAGCGGGGTAAGTGAGGGTCAGCAAGAGCAGCAAGTGCAGGATAAATCTGTGATGTGCTGGGGTGCGCTACAGTGCTCACCGGTATCAATATGGCCGGCCCCAGGTCCGAGGCCAAAGCTGTGTTGTGCATAGCGGGCTCGGAGCCCTGGGGCTTAGAGTGGGACTCACCGGTCCGATGCACTCGTCTTGGCTCAGCAGGTAGGCAAGCAGGCAGGTTTTTGGCAGGCTTTTGGTGGTCAGCTTTTTAATTTCAATTCAGCTCTGGCCTCCGCTAGGTCGCAGGGCCAGGGGCCAGGCTCCAGGATGGCCGGGTGGCTGGAAAAGAGGTCGACGGACAATCCCCTGCTCCCGCCGTTGCTCTACTGCTCTACTGCTCCACGCGTGGCTGATGCCATGCTCCACTCGGCCCTGCCGCTTGGCCCAAACTCCGTCCACTCTCAGCACGCTCATCCGTCTGTAGATAAAACCAGAGAACTATGCCAGACTGAAGAAACAACTGCAGGAGTAGTCCTTCTCACTTCATGAGACAACAGGCAGCAGACCAACACAGCAGAGCACATTGCAAAGGGGCAGTCCGTCATAACAGCACCGCTATCAGCAGGCTTCAGGCCAACACAGCAGAGAGAGTAGCAAAGGGGTACATCCTCCTAGCAGCACAGCGACCAGCAAACAGTAGGCCAACACAGCTGAACAAATAGCAAAGTGACAGTCCCTCTTGGAAGCCCAGCTCCCCTTCTTGGCAGAGCCTCCTCCGGACCCAAAAGTGAACTGGCAATGATTGGGGTTTGGGGTCCAGTTCTTTTACCAAAATGTGCCTTTGAAGTGTGGGTACTTCAAAGGAGTCCTTTGAAGATAACACGTTCCATTCCCTTCCATGGCTCCAGGCACTCTACAGAGGGTATGCTGCCCTTTGTGTGTGGAGAGGCACAGTCCTATTCAGTTGTAGGTGTCAGCTCCTCCCATCTAGCCCAGGAAGACCCATCAGGAAGGTGATGGACCATAAGGATACAAATATCTCACTTGGAGTCCCTTTTTGTGGGACTGTCTAGAAGGGATGCACAAAGCCCAAGTGGCATCTACCTCAGGCATATATTCAGACTCAAGCAGAGGCACAGAATGGTTAAAATAAGAATATACCAACTTTCTATAAGTGGCATTTTCAGACCTACGATTTAAATCCGACTTCACCAGAAGGTGTGATTTTAAGTTGAGACACCAAAGTCCATATTTCTATCTCTTTCCATATTGAAATTACACACAGTGCACTTTACTAGGCACTTACAAGTAAATGAATTATGCCAGTTATGGATAAGCCAATGTTAACATGTTGGAAATCCAAAGTGCCTGAACTTTAGCAGTGGTTAGCAGTGGTAAAGTGCACAGAATCCTCAAAGGCAGCAAAAATGAGTCAGAAAAACTGGAGGTCAGAGTGCAAAAAGTTAGGGGGAACCACACCAAGGAAGCCAGGTCTAACAGGGTTTAAAGATACTTCAGTCTTGATTGGCATAAAATGTACAGACTGTACCTCTCTGTGACATGGTTGGGGATCATTATTGTTCATGTAACTGTGTTACTTTTGATGAAACCAATTAAAATGACTTTAGAAAAATAAAGAATGTTCATCTGCTTTCTGAGTCTATTACACAGCTTCCACTGTATTTCTTTGAGGCTGTCTCTATTATGTATTTGTATGTAAGGAACAGAATGTTGAACTTTTATTTTACCTATGTAATGTGCACTGCAATACTCAACTGCTTGCAAGTGAAATGGCTTAAAGCAGAAGTAGCTCCCACCCATTGCACTGTTCATTATCTCACTTGGACAGAGCCTGTTGGGCTTGGCTGAACACTCTGAAGGCCCCAGGGGTGGCCCCTCCATTAGGGCGGAGGAGCATTGCTCCCCTGCCAGCAGCGGCAGCTGCAAACCTTTACAAGGAAACAATAATAAACAGTGTTTATTATCATTTCTTTATAAAGGGGTGGGAACACGGGGGTGACGAGGAGTGAGGGGGAGTGCACATCACTCCCCCACAGAGTGCATGTGTGTTGGGCCGGCCAAACACTCATGCGCAATAGGCTCTCTCCAGCCCAGCAACACAGTTGGAGTGAGCCTGCACTTTCTCTCAGTCTGCCTGGGAGCACCCTGGCTGGGCTCTGAGCAGCGTCAGGATTGGCCACAGGGCAGGATGTGAGCCTGTGCCTGCCTGCAGCGATGGAGGAGAGCAGTGGCATGATGGAGAAGGTGTTTGTTTATTATTTTTTTTTGTAATTTAATTTTTATTGCTACTGGACACCCCTCCACCTCTCCCCCCTGCGCCACCCCTTTCACCCATCGCGGGCCGCAACTGCCTGGCCCGCTTGTGAAATTTTTTGTCACTTCACCACCCCCTTCACAGTTAGGCATCCTATTAATTCAAGAAGATTGAATCCTCTTGTGCAAATGATCAAAGGAATACAATTTTATTCATAGTTAATGAAGACCTTCTCCATAACACACCTGCATGTAGGCAACACTACCGCAGTATTATCAACAGAAAGTACAAGTTTTGTTAGTCATGGGTTTAGTGATTTAGTAAAAATTTTACATAAAATGTGATTCGTTTTCTATAAAGGAATCTCAGTGTAAACATCAGCGAGTCATATGAGGAATTTACAATAAACAATACTCTTATGGGACGGAAATGCCCCAGCGCTCTAAGTTATGACCTCCATATTATCTGCAGCACATTATCTAAGTAAATCTAAATCACATTTGTTCAATATGAGTAGAAGATACTGCGCTCTGGAAGGTACAAGTGTATGCTCATGTATATATATATATATATATATATATATAAACCCTTGAACATACTTTTTCCACACGTCACACACAACCAATACGTTGAACAGAAGGATTATGCTTTCATTTTTTACTTACTGCGATTGTATAGGCACAGAAAAATTAGTCGCACTGTGAATATTTACAAGAGATTGTTTGTGAATGCATGCTGGAAACTCCAGTTAATCACTTCACAGTTTCAGTAGCAGGCTTGAAAATTATAAATACATAACACAGCACTTCTTCCATTTAACTTGCATTAACATTAAACGAATGCTTAAAGTGCCTGGTGCTGTTTGTTCTTCAACACTAATATAACAGCATGTTTCACCCTTTGTTATAAAACGTTATTTTAGCAGAATCATTATTTAGACGTTAATGAAATGATATTATGCAAACACTAACGTTTTTGAGCTCCAATTGACTGTAAGATGTTTCAATTTTTTTGGAAACAACACATTTGTCTTTCCGCTGGTTCTTTCTGTATTCGCATATTTAAGAACACGTTACACAACTTTCTTTCAAAGACAGTTTGACCCCGACACGCAGGATAAATGTAAACATCCTGGGGGCGAACCGCAATGGTTGGTTTTTATTCCCCATCTTAATTTTGAAGGGATTGAAATTGATTGGAGCTGAATTTACGAATGATGTGGTCTGCGGTTCATTGTAGAGCTGACGACTACACACATATTCCTGTTTGAATGAGCAATGCATCTTCCTATGGTGTGCACTAACTCTCTGCACATGAGCCGTTGTTAAGATGGCGCTGGTCATTTATTTTGGAGAATTGTAGCCTTTAAGAACGTTGAAAAGGCGACTGCATTGCTAGAAACTCCAGTAGGATGTACTACACCTTTGGTATTCAATATGCAAAATCCAACCTGCTCCTCATTTGCTAAGTAAGTAAACGAAGCACATGAAATGCGTGTCATGGTTTGGTGTGTGGTAGGCTGACGGGAAATGAACTTAAAGCAGGTGAATCCTAGCATAATGCAGGCTGTTACAAAATATGCATTGCATTGTAGACGATATACATCCAATTACTGAGTATGCACAACACAGCACAGCAAACAGGGTACCAAGAGTAAGCAGTGCTTTCACCCACCACACTCTTATAGTGTGCGTTTTTCTCCCACAATGTATGAAGGAGCCAGGGCTCTTCATATCTGCATAACACCACCACCCTTTGTGTTACTCAGGCCGATATTTATCAATGTTTCAGGAAGGGGCACCTTTTTGCGCAGAAACAATCCTCGCAGGTGAGAGAGAGTAGTTCATATAATCTATATTAGCATGAAATGTTTATGAACTAATGTGTGATAATGCCGCATAGAAACTGTATTAGTATATTTTGCTAAACGTGCACTTGATATGTGACCACGGGGAGTGGCCGCCATTGTATACAGGGACTAATAAAAATCACTAATGTTCTGTTAAAGAATGGTTTTGTACTAATTATTAATGATTATGTTATTAAAGTTTTGCTAAATAAATCTTGTAGGCCTTAGTTAGCATGAGTCGAGGCCTAGCTGCCTGGCTCTCATATTAAATGAGTTTTCTAAACGTGCAGTGTGCTGACTCGCAAAAGGACATGAACTCTTTTTTTCTTCAAACTAGAAGCTGAATGTAACTATAGTAGATCCGTTCCCATGAAATTCATATTGCTTGTAGAAATGTAATAGCTAAAATGCAACAGTTTAGATAAGTATAATGTACAAGGTCGTTCAAACCGGTACAGACTATGGAGCTACTGACCAAAGATGTGCAAAGAAATTACAGAAGGATGAAATCATACCGGACATGCTACCTCTGAAGACGTCAATCATAATGGCCAATAAACTGCTTGTGAATTAATGTGGGGTGAAAGATTTAATGACATAATCTGTTTTTAATTGGCTAAAGATAGTGGGGTGTAATATTTGCCTAATCAAGTTTTAGGGGAATATACAACGAAAAGGGGATAAAAACCCCTGTCACCAGGAAGTGAATTAGAATCAGGGAGCAATAGACCAGGAGAGATTTGGTTAGGGAAATGCTATTGATTTGATCAAGAAACGTTGTCACTCTGTTTGGTGATTTATTGGTTTTACTTGAACCATCCTCTTCTTTAGATTGCCCATTTACACTTTACCTCCTTATGAGGGAAGTGCCCCGTTTTTCCCCGTGAGCTGAGTCTCTGACTGATGGCGAATCAACTGATGTCCTGAAGACGAAGACTGGACCTGGGTGCTGAGCCAAACCTTGGAGGGTAACTATGACAATGAAATTGTGATTTGTCTGTTTGCTTTTCCTTTCTAGGTACCAACTCAACTGATTACTTTGACAGAGACCATAGTTAGACGTTTTTCCAAATTGGTGTTCAAAATTGTTTTGCATGAAGCCCAACATGCTAATGCTAATCAGTGGTTAGGACAGGGGTTCACTATACCGACGCAAATAGACAAATGACTGAATCTATGCTTTGTTGAACTGACGTATTAATGACACTCTGCTGAAGTTGATTTATGTTGACGCTGTGCTATGCTCTAATAATTGCGTTCCTTGCTTTCATGAAGTCTTATTCTAGTTGCCAAATTATGACCATGATATTGAGTGCTTTGTTTCTGAAATTAACACACTTGCGCTTAGAATTGTAATCAATAGGGAATAAACCTCATACGATTTTTACTAAACTTGTGTGGTTATTCATGACTGCAAGGTCATGTGGTGTCTTATGTTTATTAATGTCTGTGACTAAAGTGAAATGAGTTATTGTGATAAATATTGATGACATTATTGATGTATTGATTGACATGTTGATTAGCTATCTCGTCCTAAGGTGTCTCTCAACTGGGTCAAAAGATTTATTGGCCTAAAACGAGTCCTGATGTGTAATAAATTATCAGAGAGGGACGCGTTACCACAGGCATTTTACTCTTTCTAATTGTGCTGCAGAATGCAGCACATTTAGAGAGAGAAAACTGAGAGGATAAAAATATCTCTCCTTATTGGCCCTCTGGAGGAGAGATGTACAGTTCTGATTCATTCACAGGTCAACCAGTGTTGATAAATCTGGGAATGTGTTGGAATACATGAGTGAATGCATGGGAACCCCCACGCTCCACTGACGCCTCCCTGCCTCAGAGTAATGCAAAGCAGCAATCTGTGCTGTCATGGGTCACTCCAGATTTATCAAGCCATGTAGGTGGCCTTGCCTGGCTTGATTAATCTCATTTAGGTTTTGCATTGCCTTTGTGTCACATTGTGTTAATAAAAATGGGACTGGATGCCAGATTTAAGAAAAGTGGTGCAGCACCCAGTGCAGCACCCCTTTTCTTGTGCCCCATAGCACCCCCCCCTAGCGCCACCATGTGTCCACCGTATTTAAGATATGGCGCACCATGGCAGTAGTTAGGGAACTAGCTTCAGCATTTTTTACGCTAGTTTGGAGCTTTGCAGGATTATCATAAAAAATATTGATGCTAATACTGCAAAGCCCATTGAGACCCATTGTAAACAATTGTGTGCCTCCTTTTAATGCCTTCTCTGAGCAGGCCTTAAAAGTGCCAAAACAAATGATGCAAAGAAATCTCTTAGATTTCTTTGTGCCATTTTTTCGCCCCCCCAATGGGGAATCACCCTTTGCATGCATTATGCCCTGACACAGGCATAATGTAGTGCAAAGGGTTACAAAGTGGCACAATGTATGCATTGTGCCACTTTGTAAATTTAGCACACAGATTTTGGCCTCTTTGGGCCATATTAGTGTTAACAAATGACACTAATATGGTGCGAGGAGGCACTAGGGGCTCTTAAATCTGCCCCTATATCCTTCCACTGGCCTAGTAACATCCATTGGTAGAAAAGTCAGACAGGAAGGACAACAGCTGAGGATGTAATGATTTGTTTTCTGGCAGCTGGAGTTCTGTCATGGTTTACAAAGGACCTGTTGGAATGACTTATTAGTAACTAGAGGCCAAGGCCTGATTCAGAGTTTGGAGAACTAGTTGATTAATATCCACCCTCTGTATTAAAAGTACATTATATTCAATGTATCTGATAATATGGTGGACGGATTTGGATTGTGATGGAGTAACCAGTCTGCCAGACTCTAAATTTAGCCCCCCTTTTTTTTTGTACTGCATATCCCTGTGTAAAGATAGGGTTCCTGATTGCAGGGCTGCACCTGGCTACCGAGCCCAAGCAGGTCTCCTGAAATAAGAAAAAAAAATAAACTTGCTCATCTCCGAATTTTTCAGAATGTCTTTCGCTCACTCCTGGAAGCCACACTGAGGCCCATATTTATACTTGTTGATGCAAAACTGCGCAAACGCAGTTTTGTGTTAAAACGTTTAGCACTGGCTTGTGCCATTCCTCAACACCATCCCTGCGCCATATTTATACTATGATGCACAATGGCACTAAGAAATGGTTAGAGCAAAAAACCATGACGTTAACCCTTGCGCCGTGTTGTAAGACAAAATTAAGTTAATGCTGCAAAAGTGACTCAAACCTGTTTTGTGGCACGTAAACGTGTTGCAAACGGATTTGCACCATTTTAACACCGCATTTGCATCAATTTTTGATGCACAAGCAGGGAAGAGTGCAATTAAAAGGGAAGATGGAAGCAGCAGGCCAGGAAAGACCCCAGGGTGACCCCATACACCCAGACACCAGCCAGGAAGATACACAGAAGTCCCAGGAGAAGGAAAAGAAAAAGAGAAAGTGTTGGTGAGGAGAAGCACGACATCCTTGTCAGAGAGGTGATGGAGCACCAATACCAGCTCTTCATCACCTCCAAATTGCCAATTGGTAAGAGAGAGGTGAAGTGAACTGTCACTGAGTATAAGAAATGCTGGCATGATTACAGGCGTAGAACTAAGGAGAAAATGGGCAGGAACAGAAAAGCAGCCCTTCACACTGAAGGTGGAAGTCCAGCACCATAGGAGGGCCTGGATGAGATAGAGGAGATGGTTGCAGCGGTTATCCCAGAAGTCACAGCAATGCAAGGGCAGGGCAGTGCAGACTTCCAACAACCACTACAAATGCAGGGTAAGTTGCATAGGGGACAAAACTGCTAATTGTAGGAATGCCAGAAGGGGGGAGGCACATAGGACACACTCAATGCATGCTAAAGGATTGCAGTGGGACACATTGCCCATGAATCAAGATGCACTATCCACACACAAGCAACATATGTACACATGCCTTGGTTGTGCTATGCACCACCACACATACACAACCTGGATATACGTCAATCACCAGGGCTGTACACCAACATGTACATATGCAGGACATTGGGGGAAGGCACGTCTAATTACTGTGTCTGTGGCTTTGACATCACAACACCCCTTGCATATAGCCAAACCCACTCTACCTACACAACTTAGACATCATAGAAAATAGGTTAATACCATTCCTGGGGTCACGTCATGGTGGTGTCTCTTGCAGGAATACTGCCATGTCCAATTGCCGAATCACATGTGTGCTGAATCTTACAGCACACATTGAAATGGCACCTTAGCTAACATTAGTTGTACATGCGCACAAAAAGACACCACCCTGCACATATACAATACATCCCCTCAAGGTAGCCACTTCTTCATCATGCTGCATCAGTGCCTGTCTGGGTGTAGGGAGAACTAATCTGTGCAGCTCCAAGGGGGAATTGCAGGGTAGTCCTGTATCACAGTAAACATGGCACTTCCCTGCATATCTAACCTGGTGCAGTGTTGAGCTACACATATTGATGCTGATCAGAACTGTGCCACTAGAGAAAAATGTGCACCAGATATTGCAATCTGTAGAACACAACACATACAGGGTGAACCCACAACAACTCTGATACAACCATATGAGCCACATAGGAATGGGGACACAATCACACAAATACAACATATGGTGTATGTCTGTGAATATTATGGTGCACATTATCACATTGATGGCCCGGGGGATGGCTCACAGGCAAGTCCAGCATTGGTAAGGCTGCCAGTGCAGTCTTCCCTCCACAGTTGGCATTACGAGTTTCACGCTGGGAATAGCGGGTGGAAACCTTGTCTCCTCATGTCAGCTCTGTGGGGAAGTCACCACAACATTGTTGCTGGATCAAATAGAGCCAGTGGCAATCATGGGATGCATTGGGAGTGGCAGTACACGCTGCACTTTTCAGGCAGTGGATAGCGAAAAAAGGGCCTGGTCATTGGGGCCCATGCACTGCCCATGCCAGGTGCATGGGCAGTGCAGGGGCACACCACACCCCATTACCACCAACCTTTACATGGTGGTTGGACCACCATGCAAAGGCTGGTGGGAAAGTGGTTTCTTAATCTGGAAGGCAGTGCTGATTGCAATGCTGGCCTGGTGTTATAAGACAAGTGGCATTGCCAGTCTGTTAGCTGGTGGCAACCTGGCAGTGTCAGGCCATTGGCCCATGGGCATTCACCATGGTCCACATGTGCCTGTTTCACCTGCACTGTTGGCGGTGGTCAGATTGCCTATGTTACTCTAAGGTTCATATGACTGCCCGACTTGTAATGAGAGCCCATGTGTGCACTTGTATATCTAGCTGCAATCTCTTCATCTAACTAGCTAGAAGCCCTGATCAAAGTTGAACATACTTTGACTGGCTATGTCAATAATTTAGTGGCATCAGGCACTGTCATGTACAAAATGCTGTTCACATAAAAAATAATACCAATGCCGTCCATCCCTGGGTCCACCCCTGTGCCAGTGTTAAATTAGCTGCCACAATGCTGCATTCCTTGCACCACAGTGCAAAGATGGCTGCGTTGAGGGGAAGATCATAGTTGTGTTGGAATGAGCACCTTCCAGCACAACCAGAAACAGAAATGTCAATCTGCTAGGTCCATGTGTGCTGTGAAATGCAGCACACATACACAAATTTTAACATGAGGAGCAATCAAAGTAAACTTCATCATTGCGCCTTGGTAATGCCATCCCTGGGTTGGTGTAAGATATTGATGCCACCTCATGTGTATGAAAACATGTAAATCTGGGACAGAGGCAAAATGCAATGTGTGTTGGTGTGGCTTGACCACCCCAACAGCCATTGCAAGGCTCTCCGATGCAAACTGATGCATGGGAAGGGGCTGTAATTACAAGGTGGTGTCAAACCACTATAAGGGAATAAATCACACCTTGTAAATATGACGCAGCCCATTGTGCCACCTGAGCTTCCCTTTATGTGATGTTCAGGTGGGGCAAAGATCTGATAAATAGCACCCATAATGTACATGAACAACGTTTGGGCTCTGAGTTGTCACGGAGCCTCCAATACCAATTCAATGATGTGCCATGCAAACCCCCGCAACATAGAAATATTGATTTTACACCATCTCATTGCAGAGGATGATGGCTCTCCTGCCGACCTACCTGCCCTGGATTGCACTGATGGCCCAGATGTCCAGCTGACAACCATCAGCCAACAGACTCTCCAGGATGTCCTGGGATCCCTCCAGACACCACCTCCAATTGCAAGGAAGACACCCAATGTTGCGGGCTCCCCAGATGACCCACCCAACACCCAAAATATACTACCTGCCAGTACTAACACCGCTCAGGACTTCGAGGACCCAGAGACAAGCTTCCAGAGGGCAGTGGTAGGAGTCCAATGGGAAATGGCCAAGCAGGTGCGGGTGGGGATGAAGACCATGGCAGGCAGCCTAGAGGGAGTGTGCATGTGCCTTGTGACAACTAATGAAAACACAGCTTCCATCCGAGGCACACACTCCCCACTGCGTGGAGTCCAGCAGTGTCTGGCTGACATAGCTGCTGCCATGAGGGAGAGGCCACAACAACTGCCCTCCCAAACTGGCATCAGCATGACATACAACAGGCTGGAGTCCATTCAGTGTTAAGTGGCCTCCCTCAGGGAAGACACAGCCGCCTACCACTGCGATGTTGCAGCTATATTGAAAAATCAGCAGTTCCTCCTTGCTGCAGTGATGCCTTATGTCTTACCACCAATGGCAGCTGCCAGGAGCTTGTACTCCACATCTTTAGACCCTCTACTGTGTGTAGCCCCCTCGCTCTACCTCTCCATCACCACCACCAACTGGACTGGAGGCACCACACTCAGCAGAGGATGAAGATGTGGAAGAAATTAATTTCACTCAGAAAAGTAGCCAGTAGCACCTGCCTGTTCCACATGGCCAGTTTTTTCCATAGTTCTGGGCTTAAGATCTTGTCAGTGTTGTCACAGTAGGATATTTGCACTCTTCACCCACCCACTGTTGACTTGTCTGCTATGGACTGTCATTGTCTCTCACTTACCAATTGTCAATTTTTGTTCCTCCACATTTAACAGTACTCCGAAGCATGTCTCAAGACATGTCCCTCAACCCTGGACTTGTACTGTGTCACAAATAGCTGGGTTTCACAAATTGGTCTCTGACCTAGACATTGAAAATATCTCACTTTCACACTTCCACTTGTAAATAAACACAATGTACACATTTAGGGGCATATTTATACTTTGTTTGCACTGAAATAGCATGCTTTTTTTTAATGCCATTTAAGCGCAAACTTAACTCCATATTTATATTTTGCCGCTAGACCCGTCAAGCGTCAAAATATTGGCGTCTAAGTCATTTTTTGCCTCCAGAAAACTACCTTGCATCAATGAGATGCAAGGTAGGTGTTCCCTGGAAAAAAATGACATTAAGGCCCTTGTGCCTTATTTATCCACCCGTGCAACAAATGTGCACAGGAGGGAGGTGGGCCTAAATAATGGCACTAAGCTTGCTTAGCGCCATTATTTCATGCCTGGGTCAGGGCAGGCGTTAGGGTACATGTGGACTCATTTCCATTGTGGAACACCATAGAATGAGTCCACAGGTGCCCTCCCCAGGCCGCATGGACACCCCCACCCACACCAGAGGGGCAGCGAAGGATGGGGAACCCCTTCCCAGGTAAGTACAGGTAAGTAAAGGTACGTATGTTCAGTTTTTTTTTTTAAATGCCATAGGGGGGCAGAAATGGGCCCCCATACATGGCACAGGGTGCAATGGCCATGCCCAGTGGGCCCTTGGCCATTGGGCAGTGGGCATGACTCCCGCCTTTTCTAAGGCAGGAGTCATGTGGCATGGTAGGTTTAGCACCATAAAATGACACAAATCTGGTTAGAGTCATATTTTTTTACTCTAACCAGCCTAACGTAATTTTTTTGTGCTAAACACCCATCTCCCATTCCGCCACCCCCACACGGCTAATGTCAATTTATTTCACGCTAGCCCACCCTTTGTGCCGGATCCTGGAAAGGTGCAAGCCGGCACTATACTTTTTGACGCAAATCTGCGTTAGCACATGTTTGCATCAAAAAGTATAAATCAGGGCCATTTAATATGTCTATGTCTACTGTGATCCATCTACTCAGCTAAATGATTATAATGTGTTAATCCATGTAATTGGTCACAGAATATCAATACATGAGTGAAGGACTGTGGGGGCGCAAAGCCACACACAAGGATCCTAACATGACAAATGTGTATGATGGTGTCATCTCCTAGAAGCAATTCACTGAGGGCCATATTTATACTTTTTGACGCACAACTGCGCCGACGCAGTTGTGCGTCAAAAATTTTAACGCCGGCTAACGCCATTCCAAAGCGCCATGCTTGCGCCTTATTTATGGAATGACGTTAGCCGGCGCAGCTGACTGGTGTGCGTCAAAAAAAATGACCCACACCAGGCAGCGCCGGCGTAGAGGAAAATGGAGCTTGGGCGTCAAAAAATGGGGCAAGTCAGGTCTGAGGCAAAATATTAGCCTCAACCCGATTTGCGCCATTTTTTTTTACTCCCAACCCCCATTGAAATGACTCCTGTCTTAGCACAGACAGGAGTCATGCCCCCTTGACCAATGGCCATGCCCAGGGGACTTATGTCCCCTGGGCATGGTCATTGGGCATAGTGGCATGTAGGGGGCGCAAATCAGGCCCCCCTATGCCACCAAAAAAAAAAAAATACTTACCTGAACTTACCTTAAGTTCCCTGGGATGGGTCCCTCCATCCTTGGGCGTCCTCCTGGGGTGGGCAAGGGTGGCAGGGGGTGTCCCTGGGGGCATGGGAGGGCACCTTTGGGCTCCTTCCGAGCCCACAGGTCCCTTAACGCCTGCCCTGACCAGGCATTAAAAAATTACGCAAAAGAGGCTGGACGTCATTTTTTTTTACCCGCCCACTCCTGTGCGTCATTTTTGCACGGGAGTTTAAATAAGGCGCACATGCCTTGGAGTCATTTTTTAGATGGGAACGCCTACCTTGCATATCATTAACGCAAGGAAGGTGTCCACGCTAAAAAATGACGCAAACTCCAAGATCTTTGGCGCTAGACGGGTCTAACGCCAAAGTATAAATATGGAGTTAGCTTTGCGTCGGATTTGCGTAAAAAAAAACAACGCAATTCCGGCGCAAACAGAGTATAAATATGCCCCTGAGTATGTTAAAAATTAAGGGCACATATATAGTTTCCCCATCATTTATTGTAGGTATGGCTGAAAAGCAAGTAAAGGACAATGTAGTCAGCTAGGAGTACCAGAAGAACTCATTGATGTGGTACAGAGTTAGCCACCAGTCAGTGTTGTCGGATAGAGTTCCAATTGCTACTGTCGTCAGATGTGTCACAGTTCCCAACATTGTAACTACAGGACCCCAACACTGACAGCTGAAGACCCAGACATACCTGTCCAATACAAGGTGTACATAGTCATCATGAATGGTGGGTACACTGGATAGCAGATGCATTGACTAGTAGATGTGACAGCTCCATTGTCAATAGGGGTAGTATATTGTAAATGAGGGATTTTGAAAGCAGGACAGATTTCCTAGGCCAATCACCCAATTTTCCCAGTGCATTCATGAGAAGAACCTGAGACTCAAACTAATTACACAAAATGTATGCAATTATAACAAGATATTTATTTTAAAACAAATCTACTTAAAAACAAATAAAACCTACCCTATACTAAACTAACCTATACTAGCTATACTTATCATACAACTACATTTATCTAACCTATGCAAAACGTAACTTACACATGAAACCCCACATTCTAAACATTGCCCCACACCCCCTTAAGAAACAAGATACAAGTAGGACAACAATTACTACAACTACACATGTACTACCTTATCCTATGGCCTAAACAAATATCTATTTATTTGTATTTTTTTTATATACTTTTTTTAATAAACACATACATACCCCAACATGACCCCCCGTCCAGCCACCAACCAATTAAAACATAAGAATATTAACCAACACCCAACTATATTTATCCTAACTGATGCCTGCACTACACTAACCTAATACTAACTACATCAAACCCAAACTAAATTATGTTACAACTTTAAAAGGGACGGGAAGGAACTGAGAGGTAGTCCATAAATGTACAAGTTCATTTTTTGGACTTCTTCACCTTAATGTCTTGACGCAGATCCAGTTCAAACTGGGATGTCCCAGCGGTTGCTGCGGCAAGACTGGTGCATGTGGTGCTGTAGATGTGGATGGGGTGGGGGCTTCTGGGAGTGCCTGCATAGTTGAGGAGGTTGCTACATGCATCGTCCTTGGGTTGCTGTGTGGGTCCCCTATGTGGAAAGGCCCGCCATTCCCCTGAAGGTTTTTCTGCTCAAAACCAGTGTGCCATGCGGCAGTATCCTGAATGCACTTCCAGGAGGTGGCTGTACCATTCGTCCCTCTGTGTAAACTGGTGCCTCTCCTCATTTGTCATGCTGGCAGCTGTAAAAGGAGGACAAGCAACCATCAGTATCAGCATTGGGTGAAGTATGTACAGATATATATCTTGCATGCTACAGCTGATTACACATAGATTCCTACACGCATTCATCAAAAATAATGAATTGCTCCTCATCTGAGTCTATATCCAACCATATTCCACCTGTATCTTGTACATGTCAGAAGGATGATGGCAATCCATTGTAAAAGAAAAGGGGCCACAGCTGATAGGAACTAATAATGAGCTGCTCAACATCACTCTCATCTACACTGTGAGAATCACGTGCCTCAACAAGTTAGGATTTCCTGCCTCCCTGAGCATAAGCAGGGTTGGCCACCATGCAATCCGTCAGCTTAACCCCCCTGGTGATGCACCAAGGCCTGAGCACTCATCATGGAGTGAAGGTGTGGCCCATTTGTTAGGAGGGCTGCCAACTACAAAGCTGGTATTCTATGTTGTATTAAATCTACATTCATGTGTCCAGATGTGAAACCACATGTACAACTGATGCTATCTTGCCATTAGAAAGGTTGGGCAAAGCCTGAGCTGCACATCACTGTTGTCAAGACATAACAGCACTGAAGCCCCCAACCCTGTGCTATGTAGTCCTACGTGTGTCCAAAAACACACACATGGTGGCTGTATGGATGCCCTTAAGCCCACATTACTTGGTGCACAGCTTTGGGTGCTGCAACTACATCCAGAAGCCTCTTACGTCATTAGAAGATGCATGTCAGACATTCTCACAGCACCAGCTACACACACAGCATTGCCTTCTTATGCATTTGTAATGTGACCTCCATCAGTCACAATTCTCATGGTGGCTGCACCATTTTGGAAAAACTGCAGTCATCTGGTGATAGGAGATAAATACATGTTTTCCTGAAACACCTTAAGTGGAGTTGTCTACACATTGTGTACACTGATGACTGCAGGACTGCACATTATGGCTCCATGATGTATCACTAACTCATCATCTCTGGAGGGTACTGAGGCACCTGTGGTTTGTGTCTGTCTCCTACATAATCCCCCTAGAGAGTACTGCATTTAGAACCCAACATCTGTGCCATCTTGTCAACAAGTGTAAGCTATGTGTGGCACACATTGCTCATAATGGTGCTGTGACAAGGTGGTTTTCAACATGCATGCTATGTACATATACAGCTGGCCTGTGACCTATAATGGTAGGCATCCATGAAAATGTGGTCAGCCATTACTATTCCTTTTACGCACAGTTCGATGCCAGCACACTTTGGCCTTAGATCGACATGGAAGCCAATCCCATTGCACAACCCTACAACGGACATAAAGGGAATCTGACGGAGCAATGCTGTCGGACAATTGGCAGTGCAGCACTCCGCCATTTTCACAATGCACGGATGCGCCATATTGAATAGAAGACGGTGCATCACTGTGTTATCACCTACGCCGGCGCTAATATTGCTTCAGTATTTAACCCAGTCACCCTTGCCCCATGGTACATGGCTGGCTGTGTTGATGGGGAGATTGTTATTGTGCATGGAGGTACACCTTCCTACACAAACATATTCTTCAAAGGGTTATTGCACTTTCGATGTGTGCTGCCAAATGCAGCACCAATCTAAATTGCAAAAATGGAGGGTACAACAATATATATTTTACCTCATTGTGCCCTGCTAACGCGCCAACCCTTGGTGTGTTTTCAGAATTTGGCACAGCATCTGGTGTAAGATAGCGTCTAGTTGCAATGGGTGTTGCTGTGGCACAGCCAAAAAAACACCCATTGCACGCTTCTTCCACACAAAGTTCTGGGTGTGAAGGGGCCCTATTGACAAGGTAATGTAAAGCCACAAAATGTGTCTTAACCCCACCTTGTATACACAGTGCAGGGCATAGCATCCCCAAAGCCTCACAAATAGTGAAGCTCAGGTGGTGCTTGGGACTCTTACATATGCCCCATGAGGTCACCATCCATCCTCCTATGATTTCTATTCATTGGTCCAGAAAAAACATTGCTCATTATATTCCACACTTCTGACTGACTCACACCAAAACCTGGATTAGCTAACAGGACCCATAATTTGACACTTTCTGGATGCATTGGAGTCTTAGAATCTTGCCACCTCTCCTATGGTGTATGGGGCTGTTCCACCTGTAAGACATGAATGGTAAACATTGCTTAATGTAAATGGAAAGTTCATGCAAATGAACATCATAGTTCAGTGTAAACTTGTTAGGCTGTGTGAGGAAGCCATCCTAGTGGAAGATCGGTGAAACTGACAAAAAACTATGATCAATCGATCACACTTAGGGAGTCATTACGACCCTGGAGGAAGGCGGAGAACCGGCGGTAAGACCGCCATCAGGCTGGCGGTCTCCCTTCATGGAATTATGACCATGGCGGTTACCGCCATGGTCATCCGCCGGGTCTCCGTTCCGCCCGCCAGGGCGGAGGCGACCGCCAGGCTGGAGTCCTGGGTCTCCAGCCCGGCGGCCGTCACTATACCGCCTGTGGTATTTTGACCCGGCTTACCGCTGTGGATTTCCTGCGGTTTGAACCGCCATGAAATCCATGGCGGTAAGCACTATCAGTGCCAGGGAATTCCTTCCCTGGCACTGATAGGGGTCTCCTCCACCCCCCCTCTCCCACCCCGAGTCCCTCCCCTACCCCCCTCACCACCCCTGCCACCCCCCAAAGGTGGCAGGATCCCCCTCCCCACCACGACCCCCAACATCACATCACCCATTCCCACACAACACGCACGCAGGCACCACCTACACACTCACACACACACGCCAACATACATGCCTACATACACACACACACAGGCAGACACGCACACCCACATTCAAACATTCATGCACACATCCATACTGACATACCCACAGACATACAGGCACTCATTCCCATACACACAACACCCCTCCTTCACATACACACACGCACACCCCCATGCAGGCACACAACACCCAACACTCCCCCACCCCCCTCCCCTCATGGACAATCGACTTACCTGGTCCGAAGATCCTCCGGGAGGGGACGGGACACATGACGTGATTTGCTGGGCGGTGTTCTGTTGCCGTGGCGGTGGAGGTGGAGCAACCTCCACTTCCCCGCCTCCCGCCAGTATGGCTGTTGGCGGCTCTCCGTCCGAAAAAGGACAGAGAGCTGCCAACGGTCATAATAGGCTGAGCGGAAAACCGCCACCACTGGCGGTCTTCCGCACGGCGGTCCCTCAGCGGTCTTTCAAAAAGACCGCCGAGGTCAAAATGACCCCCTTAGTCTCTAATGAGGTAGACCCGCACATCTACAGACCATCACTGTCCATGACACTCCTGTGGTGCATTTTACTATATCATTTATACATGGTATTGTCATGCAGCTGTCTGTTAGCACAACAACTCAATGACCATATGGGACAGCTTGAACATGTATATCCCACCTGAGGGGCATGCTATGGTTGTTGCAGTGGCTGGCCCATGATCACAACCATAGCATTGCAGCCTGCATCAGATGTAGTATACATCTATATTATTATAATAGCAAACTGACAAACCACTACCCTGGGGTTGTGTAGGAGGATTGTCATAATACATCCTTTGGTGAAGTAAGTGAAATATGTGTGCCATGACAAGGTAGACACACTTTAAAAATTGCAGTGGCAGTGGTCTCATGTAAAGATAGTTGTAGCTACCTGCACAGTGACTGATTTAAAACATGGATGTATTTGCAATAGCGTGTGCCCTGCCATTGTTGCCATGGCATACCTTTGTTGAACAAGTGAGGGATAAGTACATGGACATAGGGAATATGGCTCAGCACAGACACACTTGCTCAGTGGTCAGAGGATGCATCTGGTATTGCAGGATAGTGAGTGATGTGCCAGTGAAGAAGCTGAAGCAGTGCAGACCCATACAGTCAGTGAGGAGCAGCAGGCCAGTGAAACAGACTTGGCACATGTGTGTGGGCATGGAGATCATATAGGCTGACTCTGATACACAATGCACAGGTCAAATGGAACTGGCTGTAGTCCGGACCCAGTGCATGGTCAAGCTCCCTTACATGGCCTTGCATAATGACACCAAGAGGCCTATAAGGCTCAGTGTTGCAGCACCTATTGCATCTATACTACCCTTGTGGGCCTTAGTGCACCCCTCACTCACAGCCATGTCTGTGCATAGACATAAATAAGTCACAGCATGATGGTGGTGTGGGCCAACATCATGTATTCATGTGATGACCAATGATGCACTAAGCAGGAGATCCTACAGACCACAGAAACTTCTGTTGAGTACATAGGGGCCCTCCTCATATATATATATGTCCGAATTTCACACCTTCTCTCAGCAGCCCTACAGTGCTTGGAATTCATACATAGGAAAACATGTAGTGACTTTGAGGTCTGGAGTTTGCCATCCCTATTTTATTTTTACACACCCTTTAATGTCTGTTTCATGGTGCAGCCGTCATTCCTAGCTGTTTAACTATGCATGAATCACTACAGTTTGGCCCATAAATATGGAAGTGGTGTGGCACCTAGTGCAATACCTGTTAGGTGCGGGCCCTAGCACACTCCTGACACCACCATTTGTGTGCTGTGTCCAATAGTCTGCGCACCATGGTGATAGTTTGGGGGAGTAGCATCAAAATTGTCTGCCAGTAGTCTGCCGCTTTTCAGGACTAGCATCAAAAGTTTTGTCACTAGTCCTGCTAAGCACCCAGAGGCCCATTGATCAGAAAGGGAGCATATTTTTAATGCCTGTAAAGAGCAGGTGTTAAGAAATCTGCCACAAATGGGGTGCGGCAATCTCATTGAATTATTTGTGCTAATTTGGGGGCCCCCTTTGTGCCAGATAAGCCCCCTTGCAAACATTGTGCCGGCACAGCCATAATGTGTGTCAAGCCCTACCAAAGTGGTGCAATGCATGCATTGCACAGCTTTGTAAAGAAAATGTGGGGTAAATGGCAAGTTTGCACCACCTTACCATCAATAATATGAGACTATGGCAGTGCAAATGTTGCACTAAAGCCTCTTAAATATGCCCCTTCATGATAGTTATGCAGGGTTCATCATACATGTGTCCTGCATTGGCTGAATTGTTGTACATTTGAACTGCAGGCCTCAAGTGACGAGGAGACTCTTCATACAGGTTGCATACAACATGTTCACAACCATTACATGCAGCACTCAGACTTATCTCCAACTGTCAGTCAAATGTGAAATGCAGGCGATTGAAGGCAATGCAAGGCTACAGTTCTGCCGATTTCAATCACCAAATGGTCCAACAGATCCTGCTCCCTTGCCACCAGATCTGCCCACCTGTGCTTCAGCTGGTGCTTGTTGCATCCCGTCTTGAAAATGCGTGTGGGATGGTGGACCACCGTCTTCTCCGCAGCCGCCTTGCATCGGTTGGGTAGCCGAGGATCACCTGGCCACTCAGTTGCAGCATCAGAGGCAGGTGGTAGGACAACAACCATATGAACCCCCCAGTTCATCAAGGGACAATCTCCTCATTCTACCCTTCACAGACATCCCCAAAGGGGAAAGGACATCACCCAAAAAAAATATGAAAAGGACGCTTAAGCCTAACAACTACCTCAAACTCCCCAAACTACCCCAACAACTAAACTGCCCCAGATAAACCCCCCAAAATACAATGACAAAAACAGTACACATTCAATACAAATGCCAAGTAATTAGACAAATTAGACACCAAAAACACAGGACATGGCACAAGGACAGACTGTGGAGGGAAAGTGAAACTACACTCACTGTACCATGCTTGCAGGCAGAATGTCCTGGTACATCACTTCCTGGGCATGTGTGTCACATTTTAGGAGTCATGCATGTATTTTTATGCATGAGTCATGTGTTGATTTCTCTCCATGGCGCACTGAGAGTGGTGGTAACGTTGAATTGACACTCAGGGCCCAGGCATAATTTTCTCCACGTTGCAGTGTGATGTTGATGAATTTGCGTAATTTTTTGGACGCAAATCTGAACTGCGTCATTTTTGCATTGTAGCCCTTGAATGCACCCTGCTTCAATTCACATGTTACATGGGCTGCCCTACTATGTGGTATATATTTTTTGGCTACATGTGCAAGTGTAACCATTAATGTTATTACAGAGTCATTGATATGTTCAAGTGATACGTGTATTCATGAGTCAGCTGCAGGCACTCACTCATACTTTTTGCATATGTTTATGTGTACCTACACTGTGTCCACATAAATGTTGGCTCATGTGTGTTATGTGTGTACATATGTGTATGAATAGTGAGTAGCAGGTGGACTACATAGTTATGTCTGTAGGCAATATATGTATACATACCTAGAAACAATCTTGTATTTAGGCCCTGTCTCAAACACATGCTGAGGCATGTGTCAGCCATTACATTTTGTACTCAGGGTATGCATTGGACTCAGACTGCATTGACATCACGTATCTTCTGTCAAGTTGAGTATGCATGTGTGTCTACTCACTGGTTAATTATCATATTTAACTTGTTATAGGTCAGCTACACATGTGCCATGTGGTTTTCCATGCATCCTAATTGCAACATTGCAGTGTTGCAGTGTGGCATAGATGGCAGGCCTACTCATCATCATCAATGTGTGAGTTTGTGTGGCAACACAAACCCATGGCTGCGTGTGAAGGTGCAAGTTAATGGTGCTCCACTTTACTCTACCCCCTGTGCACATGCATCAAGATCTGACATTATCATACGTTGAGGTAGGCAGAGCAGTGGTGCGTGGGTTCATTGAGCCGGGATCTCTACCATTTATGATAGCTAATTTCCAGCCTGTGCACACTCCCTTTTAGATGGACACATGCACAAATGTGGTCACACAGACCTGGTTGTTATGATTTGCAATGCAGTATTTGATGTCAGCCTTCCCCTCTCAGTTACAGAGGTTGTGTGCTTACACATGTAGGACATATATACATTTTTGGAGTCCAAAGTTGTGTCTATGTTCAGCTTGCTTAGGGGTTTTATAACTGTTGTGACATCAAGGTTGGAAAAATGACATGGTACAGATTGTGTTGTATGTGACTGTCTCCTGTTCTGGTACCATGCGAAGGCCAAATATCATTGTATGCTAGTGGCAAACATTTCTGGGTCATGTACAAACATGGCCATCCTCTCTGTACATCTGTTTAAGTTTGACATGCAGACATTGGTGTCTTACAGTGTCTGTTTCGGTGTATGTCAGGTCATCATCCCTTTTTTCAGCCATAACTGGTAAGGTATGTATAGTGTCCTCCATTGCTCCCAGTCTTTTGTCTGCTAGCACTTTGTACACATCTTCTACGGCAACACTGTCTGCTGATATAGGGACAGGATACGATAAGTGACTTCTGTAATGTGGCGACATTCCCTTCTCCTACAAATGTCAACTTGGTAGTTAATGTCCCATTGGTGATATTAGTGAGATGTAATGAGTACCGGGCACAGATGACATTACACATGCCACAGCGCTTGAGTAGTCTCCAAGTGACATGGTGTGTTGTATTTGCAAGTATCTGTGGGTATTTCAGAGCTATCAATCCGCATCCTACGTTGAACCTGGCAACGCAATTCTCCCTGCATGCCACAACCTAGCTGACTTGTACCATGACTAAATGATGTTGAGGTGTGTCATCATCTTAGTGCTGTATTTATCCTTTGCCAGATGCTTCCGATATGGCTATGTCTACTCCCACTCAGTGTGATGTAGGGTCTCTGACAGTATGGAACAATGCTGCACATGTAAGACACATGCCACACCTGATTGTGATATTGGAGATGAGAACATGTAAGAGCTATTTTGTAACATTTGGTACCATGCAATCCATCTGTCAAGTAAGTGACAATGAGTGCTTTGTTTTGCTATGTGCTGTATAATAATGTGATACAGAGCATACTATGTAGGCATGCAGACACAGGTCAATGATTGGGGATAATGGCAGACCCATTGCTACCTAGGTTAGACAGCCCGTAGATTTGTCTTCATATATTTATCATTATTAGCAGTAGGCATGTGCGAAGCAAGCCAGTTTGTGTGACGTGTGTTCATCCTATGTAGATAGGGAGTGTTACACACTCTGTCTACATTCCAGCCAGGCTATCATTTGACTGATCCATTCTCCCTTTAAAACTCATGGATCCATTCAATCTGTTATGTGTTTGTGTATGGATTCAACACCCCTAGCTGCTTAATTTCTCTGGCAAGCCATTGACCATTCCTAAGCTAGTCCTCCATGTGTCAGGGATGTACACAATTGCAGTGTCAGAACGTATTCCCATGGACACACTGTGCAGGCTCAGCTTCCAACATTGAGTACATTCCATGGGCAATTACTGAAGGAGCATCGTTACCTATGATATCCCCCGACACAAATGTACTGTGCAGGCAAAGCTACAATCACATAGAGTAGTGACAGTGTTCAGTTCTAATATTACTTAACCTCCATTTCTTGATAGACCCTACCTTATGTGTGGCCCCCTTGCATACATCCTGTTAGGCATGGTGTTGTGGTGGTCAATGTCCTATGAAATTGCACCTTGCCACATGATGGCACAATTTATGTAGTGGTGCATGGATCTAGGCCTTCAGAAGTCACATGCCAGTGACTCATGTGTCACTGATATGTGAGATGGAGTCGGTAGAACCTCCTACATCACCAAGGATGTTTGCACCATACTTGTAGTTTTTGTGCCTATGACACACTCCCTGAGGTTGGAGTCACATTCCAATGTTGCATATATATTGGACAATGAGTAGACCAAGGAGAATGTGGTGAAACAAGTATTTATTGGAGGTATTTACAAAGTACTTTTTTTGGTAACTCGGTATAAACGTTCTCAACAATGGTCAGTGTTCTGCAAACTCCTGCCACTGTGTTTGGTTGTTCTTCCTCAAGGTCCTGAGCCCCTTCATTTTCCTCCTCCTCATTGTGGACATCAACTTGTCCATCCCACAGGACATTCTTCTTGACACAAATGTGCGGGATATCACATGCCAGTATTATCTTGCATACCAGCGGGGGGCATACAGGAGGCTTCCTCTTTGCATGTCCAGGCACCTGAACCTGTCTTTGAGAAAGCCAAATGTCTTCTCCACCACATTGCGTGTTTTCCTGTGTCCTTCATTGTAGGCACGCTGTTCATTGGTTGTCATGACGCACGGCTGAATGCCATAACCTCAGTCAGCTGCAAAGATAATAGGGTGAAATTTATTAAAATACTTGAGAGGAATCTGGCAGTAGTTGGTTGCATTTTGAGTGGTGAATCAGAGGTGATTGTGGTATTGTGTATGTTCCTGGTCTTGTTTTCTCAATCAAATTTGATTGTGTTGATGTACGTGACAGTCTTAGGTACTGACTCAAGGACCTTTATATGACCATCTGGATTCCAATACATATGCTCATCATGTATGTAACATGTTTTGTGTAGTCCATATTAGTAGCAGTGTCCAGTGTCCCAATGTTAGATGGAGGCTATCACATCTTTGGAGCACAGTGGTGTTAGGTGGGGAGTCAGCATAGTAGCCCTACAAAGACAGATTACTCTGTTGATGTTGGCATGTGGCATTACGCATGCAGTGCAACACTTAGTGAGCATTAGTGGCAGATGATGGTTGTGTCAACCATCTTGGCCCTCATTACAAATCTGGCAGTCTCAAGAATTCCAGACTCACAGTGGCAGCAGGGCCGCAGTGGTCGTGGCAGTACGACCGCCACATTATGACCGTGGTAGACCCACCACAGTTGGAACGCCAACATCGCCAGGTTGCCACCAACCAGCAACCTTGCAGTTCTGGCAGTCTTAATCCCCCAGGCCAGCATTGCAAGCAGCGCTGCCCTCCAGATTACAACTCCCCAATCCACCAGCCTTTGCATGGCGGTTCCACCGGTAAGCAAAGGCTGGCAGAATGGGAGTGTCGGGGGCGCCTGCACTAGCCATTCACTTAGCATGGGCAGTGCCGGGGCCTCCATTGACAGCCCTGTTGCACTTTCCACTACCTGAATTACAGGCAATGAAAAACGCAACCGGTGCTGCTGCACCCGCTGCAATGCAACATTGCAGCCGGCTCAATTACGAACTGTCTGCAATGTTTAGGCCCTCTTTCCAGCTGGACTTATGGGAAGAAACGCTGTTTCTGCCTGCAGGCCCAAGGGTGAACTCCTAGTAGGACCAGTGGTGTTTAGACCGCAATGGCAATCTAACAGCGGTAGAAGTTTTCTGAGTGGCCTTCAATGCCCACCAAGTTCATGATGAGTGCCCAGGTGTCCAAGGCTGTGTATACTGGATTTTCAGCCAGACCAAGTACACATGCATAGTGCAGACTTTGGGAGGGGGCAGCTATTTTTGTAAAATGTCTCTTAGTACAGTGCATGTACGGCCAGTTATGTCCTCCATACTCCTCCATGGACATTCATGTACATAACAGTTTAGCATGTGAGTTGTAGGTTGAGTAGCTGGGGCACCATTCCTTATGATTCTGCCCACAATCTTTAATGGCAGGTACATTAGTCTTCCTATGTGTGTAATACAATGCATTTGACAGATATATGTGCAGACTACAGTTATGTCAGGTATGTGTGGATGAGATGTAGTTGTTGTTGGCACCATTTTGGTGGCATTTGATGTAGATTGTGCCTGAGACTTGCACACCATGAATGAGGTGGGGATGTGCCAAGGTGTGACTTTCTTTACATGGTCATGACATATGCCATTGACATGGCAGAGCTATTGTTAGTTTCGTCTAATGGATGTGAAGTATATTTAGTAGTCAACCAGTGGACACTTGTAGTGGTTTCGTGGTTTTCCTCTGTATGCAAAGAGGACATAGCTCCACCTGTCCTTCATGTGGTGTTGCTGTCAGTTTGTGGCTGTGTTAGGTACATGTGGGTGTCTGCGTTTGTGATGTCTAAATATTGTGGTGTACTGCAGCATGTTACTTACGTGTTGTTGCCAGTACTTCTGTGGTCCCATGCCCATGTGTATTTGTTGTGGTGTATATGTTGTTTGTCCCACAGGGTTGGTGTGTTGTGTGGGTTTTGGATGGTTGGTTGACTTACCAACAAGTAGGCCATTGCCATATTTCCATCCTGGAAATGCTCATTGATGGTGGAGTGCTGGAATATGAATGCATCATGGATGCAGCTGAGATAGTTGGCTGATTTGTTCGCGAAGAGCCCACGGTGGTCCACAATGGCCTGCACATTAATTGAATGGGTGTGCTTGCGGTTCCTGTAGAGATATTCTGTGTCAGCAGGAGGTACCAGTTGTACATGGGTGCAGTCCATTGCATCCAGCACATGTGGAAACCCAGCAATTAGATGAAAACCTTGCTTGGTCTCCTACTGCAGTTGCTGGGTGTTAGGGAAGCAGATGTGGTGGGGTGTGAGGTGGATGATGGCATCTAGGACCTTAGGCAGGAAGACTGATATTGATGGCTGGGAGACACCACCCGCTAGTGCCCCTTTTGTCTGAAAGGATCCAGAAGCCAGCATGTGCAGAACAGTGAGGAGCTTTGTGATAGGTAGTATGTTATTGGGAGTTTGCAGCATGTCTGTGATGTCTGGGGCAATCTGGTTCAGGAGGCGTAGAATGGACTCCCGGTTGAGACTGTAAGTCCTGATGATGTCTTGCTCGCTGAGGCCAAGGAGGGTTGTCCTCTTCCAAAATATCTTCTCCTGCCTCTGAGTTGCCTTTGTGGGTGCTGTGGTGGTGTTTGGGTTTGATGTAGTGGTGGTGGAGGGAGCTGCTGTCATTGCGGATGTCTGTGGCGTGTACCTAGCTGGAGCAGTATGATTTCCATTTTGTCCTGGAGGTAGCAATTGTTCCTTCTGTGAGTTTTCATTGCGTAGTGGTGTATGGGCCTCATTTTAATGCCTGGTCAGACCCAGGAGTTCAAATTTAATGCACAACGGGGTTAAAGTCATTTTTTGGGTCCACCTCCCACCCGTGCATCATTTTAGCATGGGGGATACATATGGCACTACGGGCTTAGAGTCATTTTTTGGACAGGAATGCCTCCCTTGCATCTCCTTGATGCAAGGTGGATCCACGCATGCAGAAAATGACATTAACTCCTATATTTTGATGCTAGATGGGTCTAGCATAAAAATATAAATATGGAGTTAAGTTTGCGCCATTTTTTCATCAAAACAAAATAATGCACAGACGGTGCAAACAGAGTAGAAATATGCCCCTGAATTTATCAGTCAGTCCTCTCCACCCTTGAACATCAAAATACTTCGATATACCATACCTCTGGCCAACTATCAGCCAAAATGTGATTTTGACTTCCCAACTCAGTAGAGACAATCCAACACATAAATGTGACTTGAAAACTTACCTGGCATCCTATAGGGAAATTGAAACAACAATCTTTTAACTCAATCTAGTCTATGCCTGTGACATAACAAAGGTTATCTTCAAAACCTCTTGAGGTCTTATTTATCAACGTAAATAGTGTCCCCTACTACATTAAGCATAAGAAAATTCTGTCCCAAATTTTGTAAAAAAAATACAAACATTGTGTTCCTGCAAAACTGGGTGGGCCGGGTTGTTTACAGTAATAAGAACCTGGCTCTAACATGCTAACTTACCTTTTATGGATGCAGGTAACGCAGATTAACAATGCTGATGAAAAACTCTGCACCCGTTAGAATCCTTAAAGCTTGGACTGACCCAGAGGACTTTTATTTCTCTGCTAAATTCCTCATACTTAAGAAAAAATATCCTAGGTTCTAAATAGGCTTTGAATTCAAACACGGTCCACTTCCCTTAACTGAAATCTTGACGTAATTCAACTCCATACACACAGTGGGGATTGAAACTTGGCCATGGACCCAGTTTTAGGTAGACAAGACCACATAACTACATTAACTCAAATGTCACAGCCTTCTGACTCGCTGTAGTCCGTGATTCCAGTTTAGTAGATGTTTAGAGATTAACAAGCATGACAGAGAAAAACTACTGCAAACTTTCATCCGCTCATGGTGCTCTTTGGAGAAAACTTATATCACTCTGTGCCTGGTATCGCCATCGCTTGTAGCTTAACTCATGGTAACTGGTTAAGGCCCGTATTTATACTTTTTATGTGCAGCGTGCGCGTCAATTTTTGACGCAAAAGCAGCGCAAACGTACAAAATACAATTGTATTTTGCAAGTTTGCGCCGCTTCTGCATCAAATAATGACACAAATGCAGTGCTAAAAAAGTGTAAATATGGGCGTAAGTCTTTAAGTACAGAAGGCTAGTTGACAGACAAATACTGCGAGATCATATGCAAGCATACCTGACAGAAAACAAGGGTTAGGTAACTTTAGCACAGAGAGGCTGGGCTACACACAGGACAAGCGGCATGAATATGAGAGATGATGCCCAATACAAAAACACAAGTTGAAGGGAACAACTAACACTTGACTCTGGTGTGAAACTTAGCAGTTGAATGGAATGAACATCCCAATGAACAGAAGAGAAAATAACCTGAACAGTAAAAACTCCCTCTTTACTCTGTATTCACTACCAGAGCTGAATGTGCCTTATTACATCTGACTTGAAGACAATACAAAAAGAAGGAAGAATAGCGAAACTCCTGGCAGCTCACATAAGACACAGAGAGGCCCATGATCCAAGCCACATATGATATTCAAAATTCACCAATCACACACCCTCACGATATAACCAAATCTTTGGCAACTTGCACTGGGCATTGTTCACATCCAAAGAACCAGGCTAATCAGGTGCACACCAAACACTCCTATCATGACTAAAATAGCTACACTGTACAAAGAGGTAAGGTCACATGTAAAAGGGCTAATCAACCAAGATGAATCACATCAGACCATAACTGATTTGCCTCACAACAAATCAATATTGACTATGGTGTCTGGGGAAGGGCGGATTATATGAAGTGGGTAAAAAACACTTAGCAGACACCACATAAGAAGCATACATGAGGTAAACAAAGAAACCTAGACCTCCGGCTCAAAGGCTTTTAAATCAAACAAAGCCCTGATCTCAGTACTCCAGGAAACACGTAATGGCCAACTATGATGCACGAGTTACCATCCAGTCTTGCTCATGAATGTTGGCATTAAATTAATGTCAAAAATCCTGCTCAACAGACTCAGTAAAGTAGTACACCCGATACACTCGACCCAAGTGGGCTTTGTAACTGGGAAGTCCCCACAAAACGACTTAAGAACACTGTCCCATCTGCTTTGACCCAGCAAGCAGTGCCCAGAGTAAACTATTGCTATATGACATTTGTCAGGATTGAGTGGGTGTACCTTTTCCAACTACTGGTTTCATTTAAAAAATGTGGCAGCTATACACCTCACCTGCATTGTTGAAAAATCTGCTGAAGTTTTTATTCTTCCAATATTGAGATACTCAGGTATTTGTGACAAAGCTGCATTCTTTCTTCCTTGATATTCTTGCTTGCTTGGATACCTCTGGCAATTGCCACCAGGCAACCAGATGCAATGTGAATTGTGACCAAACAAGCTGGGGAGGTTAAGGCATTGCTATAAGTGTATGATATTTTGTTTACCCTGAGGAAGGCAGCAACCACATTTCCACTGTGATGCCCTTTGATTTTAGGTTCTGCCTATTCTTAGACAACAAAGTGACGTGGGATAAAAAGTGAAGTTCTCCCAATGTCCATGGGCACTACCCAGGTATCAGTTGTATGTTTCAACCTTCAATGGGAACAGCACACACTTGAATACCTAAGCATACTCATAGAAAGAGGCTTGAACACATGGCTGAAGACAATATGCACTCCTTGATATTTAAAACCAACCAGGAATACACATATTGGAGGCAACTGTAGCTGTTCTTATGAGGACTGGCACAGACCATGAAGATGGTAGTGGCCCCACAATTCAATTACCTGTTAATCATGCTACTCATATACATACTAAATTGCTTAACTAAATTGATCATGGTCTTGTATCCATCATAAGGATGATGAAAATAAATCAAAATTAAAGTCTCTCAAATTGCATGCAGACACAGACTCGGGTGATCTTTGACTTCCTCACATGTAGTCCAACTTGTAACCACACTACCTGTGTCAGCTTGCTAATATACTCCACCCATCCTAACTCAAAGCTTTCTGGAACAATATGGAAATATAATAGCTGCTTAGCTGCAGTAACTTTAATATGATCTTAGAATAAGCTCTTGAAGGACCAAAGTAGAACAGCATCTGTTGGTGTCTGTTGTCTTTACATTCTGTATTTGCCTTTAACATACCATCTCTTTCTCAAATAACATTCTTTGATATCATCAGTACCAAGAACCTCTCTTTGAGCTCTGCTGGTCGAAGACACCCTCTGCCAACATATCTGCTCTAAGAACATCACTACTCAGATAATAATGTTCTGAGGGGGGCTCCTTGATCAATCCTAAGGCTTTGCAGACTCTTCAGGTCCATGGAGGCACAATAAATGGCCCTCACCATTTTGTCAGCTTGACTTCTTCCATGCAAGATACTACAACCTGCTCCGCAATCGTACACATTATTACCTACAAGCCACTCACAACTCTCAGTTTTGCACAAGTATAGCTAATTCAAGAGGTAACTTTTCAATGGGTTAATTCTTGAGTAAAATCTATCCAGTACCTCTCTCGGGATCTTTAGGCTGCAAACCTTATCTCAGCAAAATTACTTGTGACTCTTGTGGCTTGACTTACAATGTTTAGTTCCACAGGAGTACTCCTATGTTTGAATAACATTTAAACGTTCCTTCAGTCCTGTGAGCATGTCTAGAAATGTGCATACATCAAATATCTTCAAGAGTGCTCATTTGTTTATGCATGAGAAATACACAATGTCCATCCACAAGGAGGATTCAAATAATTCTGTGAATGCTAGGTAAACTCACTTGGCCAAAAGATTAATTTACTGGGGTAAATTATTGATCCTAATTCACAAAATAGGATTGATGGGCCCAATAAGTAAGGTGCCTTTTCCTACACACAGATTTCCCACACGTTGTTATAATTTTGTTGATCTGAAATGAGGGGCCTTCTTGGCTTGTTCAATAGTATGTTAACTAATACACATATATGTGCTTATTATCGTACGAGTCGTTGGTAGATTTTCTATTCTGGAATCACACACAAATTGTTTCCTGTGAAGTGATAGATCATCTGAAAATTGGGAGGCTGCAGCCCAATATTTCAGGTGGGTAAAGATTGAGCATTTGTTTTGATGCAGAAAAATGCATTGCAGATTTTGCACCTGCTAGTGCACATTGAAGTAGATGAGTACTCCTCATTATTTAAACTGGGACAGATTTTCAGGAAAACTGGATTATTGTGAATCCCGTAAATTTCCTCCAAGCATAGGATAGACCTAGTAAAGAAACTTCTAGAGGTAGATTTACTAAGGACTTGCAATGTCTGTGCATGATGCAAGTAGTTGCAATCAAAAGCAATTCCTTCACTGGGATTTGCTAAGCCACGCAAACCCTGCCTTACCTTTTATGGGGTCGAGTAGCCATTACATGGGTGAAGCGTGGTCATCCCCCTGCATCCACCCATGTATTTAGATGCAAACACAAATTTACAAAGACTTTGGCCCTCATTACAACACTGGCGGTAAAAGATGCACACCGCAGCGGCAGCGGAAATCAGCCACAGTCATTATGACCCACAGCTCGGAATCCGCCAAAATTCAGACACCCACACAAGTCCGCCACACCAAAGGTCAGTGATAAACTGACGATCACAAAACCTCCACCGTCATGCCAACAGAAATACGCCCACACTATCACGACCCACGAATCCACGCAGCGGTCTTTCAACAGCGGTATTCCATTGGCGGTGCACACCGCCGCGCTCAAAATACACACACTCTTACAAAACACAGCCACATTGGACAAATCAAAATACACATACCTGATACACATACACACACCACTCCCACACACCCATTACAATATAAAACACACACCCACATCACCCACAAACCCCTAAGACAACATTACTGAGAGAAAGCCAGAGAGAGACACTACAAACAACTACAAAGCATCCACAGGCACCCAATGCCATCACCCACATTACTTCCACGCACCGCACACAACACACCACTAAATATCACCCCACTTATCACTACACACACCACCCCACACATCACCCACACCACCCGATGGCACGGCAAAGACACACCAGGTTCTCTGAGGAGGAGCTCAGTGTCATGGTGGAGGAAATCGTCCTGGTAGAGCCACAGCTATTCGGAGCACAGGTACAGCACACCTCCATAGCTAGGACGATGGAGCTATGGCGAAGAATAGTGGACAGGGTTAACGCAGTGGGACAGCACCCAAGAAATAGGGATGACATCGGGAAGAGGTGGAACAACTAACGGGGGAAGGTGAGTTCCATGGTCTCAAGACACCACATTGCGGTACAGCGGACTGGCAGCCGACCCCCACCTCCTCCCCTACAACTAACAACATTGGAGGAGCAAGTCTTGGCGATTCTGCTTCCTGAGGGCCTCGCAGGAGTAGATGGAGGAATGGACTCTGGTAAGTCAAATCTTAACTATTACATCCCCTACCCTATTTGCATGCTATCACATACGCCCACCCTCACCCTCACCCCATCACTCCAACTCCTCACAAAAGGCCCAACATCACAAACCACACATCCTAACACCAAGCCCTGCATGCAGCAACAAAGCATGGACACCCATCACCAAAGCATGGCCACTGCACATACCCATACACCTCCCTAAACCACCATCACACTAGGACCCACACAGGAATGCAAGCACGGGGGTACACTGTCACCCACCCATTGCACACCATGGCACACACAGATGTAATAAACATCCTTTTATACCCCTGCAGGACCCCTACCCAACGTCACCAGACAGGAGGGTCCACACATGTCCACAACACCAACAGAAGAGGCGCACAGTGATGACAGCAGCTCTGTCCAACTGGATCTAGATGACCAGCCCGGCCCATCGGGGACCTCTGGACGGTCGGTTCCCCTGACACAGTCACAGGCCATCACAGAGTTCCCCCCTCTGGAAACACCAGCACAGCACCCACCCAGCGGGCCCATACCTCTGTCCCCAGGACACGTTGAGCAGCAGTGTGTCCACCCCTACAGGGAACCCAGGCTAACCCACCACCCCAACAACAACAGGGACCTGGGGGCAGTGGCAGTGGGCACACGGTCCAGGGGTCGGAGGCCCAGGAACACAGGGGAACTGGGAGGGCTGCTGTGCGCCAGGGGGAGGACAGGCCCAGGGAACCCACTCTCCACGAGGCCCTCTCCAACATCATGGGAGCGTACCATCATTCCCAGGAGACAATGGCAATGGTACTGGCCAAGTTTCAGGAGACCCAACGTCTGCAGGAGGATTAGTACTATTTGGGCTTCAGGGAGGAACTCAGATCCATCAATTCCACCCTGGGCACCATTGTAGGGGTGCTGAAGGAAGTCCTCAACACAAGGAGGGACACTGTGGCACAACAAGGGGCCCCTGACACTAGCCTGGACGATGAACTGCCCACCACCTCCGCCGGCGCTAGTGGACAGGAGGCACCGCCACAGGACCACCACACCTGCACCCCACCCCTTGCAGAGGGAGAGCCACCCTGCAATGGTCCCTGAGATCCAGGACAAAGACAGAGAACGATGCCAAGACCCCAGTCAAGCAATGAGACCACCCTGAATGTCATCCTTCTGTCCCACTTTGTCACCCTGTCCATCCTCAAACTTCCCCAGCTCCACTTCCTATGCCCATTTGGGCAATGCACCTGTGAGACTAATAGACTGGACTCTGCCATGGACATTCCTCCACCATCACCCGTCACCATTTTACAAACCACTCCAATATTGAGCACGTAAATAAACACCCTTAAAGCACAAAACAATCTGGATTCTGTCCGTGATTTCGAAATAGTGTATTAGCAATTACAGTGACAAAATACTCTTTCAAATGTAATGTCAACATTCCTATGTCACACAGCTCTAGTCCATGAGGAAACAAAGCAGATGTCACACAGTGGGACCCACATCTGTGAAATCGTAGGGGGAAAGTGAAAACTCAGTGACCATACACTGGGTGAAAACGACAGACAGTAGAGAGGTAGTAGTGTTAAAGTACATGTAGTAGGCAGGTTTGTATTCTTACCTGTGCCTCACTGGAAGTATTGCAGTATAACCGAGTTCCTGTTGTCGATGTCCTCTTCTTCTGCTTCCTTGTCTTCACTGCCAACAGGCTCCACAGCTGCCACAACACCGCCATCTGGACCATCCTCCTGCAGAAAAGGCACCTGTCGTCGCAAAGCTAAGTTGTGAAGCATACAGCAGGCCACGATGATCTGGCACACCTTCTTTGGTGAGTAGAATAGGGATCCACTTTGCATATGGAGGCACCTGAACCTGGCCTTCAGGAGACCGAAGGTCCGCTCTATAATCCTCCTAGTTCGCTCATGGGCCTCATTGTAGCGTTCCTCTGCCCTTGTCCTGGGATTCCTCACTGGGGAGGAGCCTTGAGAGGTTGGGGTAACCAGAGTCACCTGCAAATGGCGAGGGCAACTGTTAGACACACACTAACCTGTAGGGATATCCCCAGACCCAGAAAACCATTCCCACTGACTTGCTTCCAGGTGCTCAACTGCCAAACACACCATCTGCACATTTATGGAATGATAACTCTTCTGGTTTCTGTACACCTGTTCACTCCTGCAGGGGGTACCAAAGCCACATGTGTCCCATCAGTGGCACCTATGATGTTGGGGATATGTCCCAGGGCATAGAAGTCACCTTTCACTGTAGGCAAATCCTCCACCTGAGGGAAAACGATGTAGCTCCGCATGTGTTTCAGTAGGGCAGACAACACTCTGGACAACACGTTGGAAAACGTAGGCTGGGACATCCCTGATGCTATGGCCACTGTTGTTTGAAATGACCCACTTGCAAGGAAATGGAGTACTGAGAGCACCTGCACTTGAGGGGGGATTCCTGTGGGATGGCGGATAGCTAACATCAGGTCTGGCTCCAGCTAAGCACACAGTTCCAGGATTGTGACACAATCAAGCCTGTAGGTGATGATCACATGTCTTTCCTCCATTGTCGACAGGTCCACCAGTGGTCTGTACACCGGAGGATGCCGCCATCTCCTCACCTGTCCCAGCGGACGGTGCCTATGAAGGACAGCGAGCACAGAGTCAACCAACTCAGAGGTACGTACCCACAGCTTACACAGAACACGAATCATAAACCAAAATTTGGCCTGTATTAGTGTTGAGGCAAGGCTTAGGTATGTGTGACGCAGTTAAAAATTAAGCCATGTGGGCCCCTGAAATGGCGGATGCCTGACCTGTAAAGTGGGACAATGGGATGTGAGGTAACTGCGATGGCGTTGTACACTGTCGCGGTAGGCGGTCGAAGACCGCAGCACAATTCTGCATTGGTTAACATTGGACCCTATGGGTCTGAGGACCCAATGACGATGTATGCCGGTGGTGACGGTACTCACTGCCGCGGACGTGACCGCCATTTTCTATCTGTTCAATCATGCGATACCTGATCTTCGACAGGAGAGGATCTACACTGCAAGTGCTGCTGTGACCTCGGTCTGGAAGAGACAATGGCTCGTGCGTCTGGGGAAAGGGCCCCTGTCTTCTCATCGGAGGAGTTGGAGAAACTCGTGGATGGGGTCCTCCCCCAGTACACGCTATTCTACGGTCCTCCAGACAAACAGGTAAGTACACTGGGAGAATACTGTATGGGCTATTCCTGTGTGGAGTGGGGTGGATGAAAGATTGGGGGGGGGTGATTGAGGCGTGCATGAAACGACAGTGAGTGCATGTGCCACATGGCAAGGGTAGGGAAGGGGGTCAATGACTGTGATGGTGCGGGCGGTTATATCTTCTCCTTTTCCCCTGTACTATTCCTGTAGGTCAGCGCCCACCAGAAGAAGGATATTTGGCGTGCCATCGCCAAGGAAGTCCGGACCTTGGGGGTCTATCACAGACGGTGCACCCACTGCCATAAGAGATGGGAGGACATTTGCTGCTGGAGCAAGAAGACGGCGGAGACCCAGCTGGGGATGGCCTCCCAACGTGGGACGGATGCCCGTTGCACCATGACCCCCCTGATGTTCAGGATCCTGGCGTACCCGGAGTTGGATGGGCGCTGGAGGACATCACAGCAGCCACAAAGGGGTGAGTACATTCTCAATCTGCTGATTTTGCGCGCAGTGGAGGTGTCTGGGTGGGGGAGGTGGGCTGTGGGTTTCCCTAGGCCAGGGTGAGTGTGCTAGTTAGGTCCCCTTGTTCTGGCAGACCCTGTGGCACCCCACCCCACCAGTGTACAGTGCCAAGTACACCTAGTCAGGCTCCTGTGACATCCATGTGTGCAGATGTAGGCCATAGCCTCGTAGGCCTTGTCCCAGGGATTGAACAGTGGACCCCAAGTGTGCTGCGCAGTGCAGGGGGATTCTGTGTCTGTCGTGTCCACCAACGGTAGCGGTAATGCATGCACTCAACATGTCTTTTTTCTGTCACCCCCCCCCCCCTTTTTTATGGTCTCCCTGTTCTTGTGTGCATTAGCATCATCAGGCAGAGGAGCAGTGGGACCGGAGCAGAAGGGAGCTGCATCCCACATGGCCCTAGAGGGCGAGACTACGGACTCAGAATTCACCAGTGGGACGGAGGGCGAGGGGAGCTCCACGGTGGGGACAGGATCTGAGACCAGTGATATGGACTCGTCCTCTGATGGGAGCTCCCTTGTGGTGGCGGCAACATCTGTGCCCCCTGCATCTACAGGTACAGCCGCCACCCCCCCTAACAGCACCGCCCTCAGCCTTTGCCCTGTGCCCACTCACCCAGGAGGGTGGGCTTCACCTTCGCCGCAGGCACCTCAGGCTATGCCCCTGTCACCCCTGCTGCCCTCAGTGAGGAGGCCATTGACCTCCTCAGGTCCCTCTCTGTTGGGCAGTCTACCATTTTGAATGCCATCCAGGGTGTGGAAAAGCAGTTGCAACAAACAAATGCATTCCTGGAGGGCATTAATTCTGGTCAGGCAGCTCTTCAGCGAGCTTTTCAGACTCAGGCCTCAGCACTGATGGCAGCTATTGTCCCTGTCTCTAGCCTCCCCCCTCCAACTTCCTCCACCCAGACCCAATCCCCTGTACCTCAGCCCATCCAAAGCACACCTTCAGACCAGCATGCACACACGTCAACACACAAGGGAAGCTCTGGCAAACATAAGCACCACACATCCCACAGGCACTCACGCAAGCATCACACACATGCAGACAAACAAACATCCACTGCCTCCACTGTGTCCCCCTCCTCCTTGTCTCCCTCCCACTCTTGTCTCCACTCACACCTGCATGCACTACATCTACAGCCACTACTTCCATCACCAGCACACCCACCACCACACCCCGCTCACGTGCAGTCACCACCCCCACTACCATTCACACGTCCCCTGTGTCCTCTCCCAGTGTGTCTGTGACACCCCCTCCCAAGGTACACAAACGCAGCCACACACCCACCCAACAGCCATCCACCTAACAACAGCCTCCAGCGCATGCACCTTCACCAAAAGTCACCAAACGAACATCTCCTACAACCACAACCTCTTCCTCCACTCCCAAACCCCCTCCAGCTACCCGTCCCAGTATTCCTAAGAAACTTTTCCTGTCCACCCTTGACCTCTTTCCCTCACCTCCCCACCCCGTCCGTCTCCTAGGGCCCAACTCTCCAGGTCCCAACCTAGCACCTCAGCCACAACATCTCCGGGACCAGTGGTGCCTGTAGTCACCGGAATCTAGAGTGCACCGGGCAGCAGGGCAGCCAGTTTGGCACGGAGCCACAGCACGGACAGTCCCCCACCTGTCAAGCATCAAAAGTTGGCCAGTGCCTGGAGGGAGAGGGGGAAGACTCCAGCCACCAAAGCCGCTCCCAGGGGTACAGGTGGGAGTGTGGAGTTAGCTGCGACACCTTCCAAGGTGGGGAAGGGGCACAAGAAACACAGCTGGGAAGTTCATCATCCCCGCTGCTCAGGAGGCCACCGCCAGCACCAGCCCAGCTGCCCAGGAGGCCACCACCATCATCCCCGCTGCCCAGGAGGCCACCGCCAGCATCCCTGCTGCCCAGGAGGCCACCACCAGCACCAGCCCTGCTGCCCAGGAGGCCAGCACCAGCCCTGCTGCCCAGGAGGCCACCGCCAGCACCAGCCCAGCTGCCCAGGAGGCCACCGCCATCATCCCCGCTGCCCAGGAGGCCACCACCCTCGTCCCCGCTGCCCAGGAGGCCACCGCCAGCACCAGCCCAGCTGCCCAGGAGGTCAACGCCATCATCCCCACTGCCCAGGAGGCCACTGCCAGCACCAGCCCTGCTGCCCAGGAGGCCAGCACTAGCCCAGCTGCCCAGGACAGGACCACCAGCACCAGCCCCGCTGCCCAGGACAGGACTGCCAGCGCCAGCACCAGCACCAGCCCCACTGGCCCAGAAAGGACCACCGGCCCGCTGGGCCATAAAGGACCGCCAGCACCAGCCCTGCTGGGTCAGACAGGACTGCCAGCAGCTGAGTCACTGCCAAGGACCCTGCCGCCACAAGCACCGCTGAACAGGACACCACCGCCACAAGCACCGCTGCCAAGGAC
Organism: Pleurodeles waltl; assembly: GCF_031143425.1. Taxonomy (NCBI): domain Eukaryota; kingdom Metazoa; phylum Chordata; class Amphibia; order Caudata; family Salamandridae; genus Pleurodeles; species Pleurodeles waltl. The sequence continues at coordinate 923,538,244 of NC_090447.1, forward strand.
CCCACCGCAACAAGCACTGTTGAACAGGACACTGCTGCCACATGCACCGCTGCCAAGGACACTGCCGCAACAAGCACCGCTGCCAAGGACCCCGCCGCCACAAGCACCACTGAACAGGACTCTGCCGCAACAAGCACCGCTGCCAAGGACACCGCCGCCACAAGCACCGCTGAACAGGACACCACCGCCACAAGCACCGCAGGACAGGACATCGCCGCCACAAGCACTGCTGCCAAGGACACCGCCGCCACAAGCACAGCTGAACAGGACACTGCCGCAACAAAGCACTGCTGGCCCATGAGCGCCAAGGGCACTGACGCTACTGAGTCCGTCACAAGCAGGATGAAGCACTCTGGGCACAAGGCCCCCTCCAGAACCAGTGGAGAGATACATCCACTACCTCATTCCTTGGCAGGATGAGGCACTCTGGGCACAAGGCCCCTTCCAGAACCAGTGGAGAATGAAATCCACTTGAGAGACTGTGGCTTTGCACTCCCCATGATATGTCAGTGGGCAAACCATTCACTGTAGAGACTTGTGAGACTGTGGCTTTGCACTCCCCAGGATATGGCAGTGGGCAAACCACCCACTGTAGAGACTTGTGAGACTGTGGCTTTGCACTCCCCAGGATATGGCAGTGGGCAAACCTCCCACTGTAGAGACTTGTGAGACTGTGGCTTTGCACTCCCCAGGATATGGCAGTGGGCAACCCACCCACTGTAGAGACTTGTGAGACTGTGGCTTAGCGCTCCCCAGGATATGGCAGTGGGCAAACCATCCACTGTAGAGACTTGTGAGACTGTGGCTTTGCACTCCCCAGGATATGGGAGTGGGCAACCCACCCACTGTAGAGACTTGTGAGACTGTGGCTTAGCACTTCCCAGGATATGGCAGTGGGCAACCCACCCACTGTAGAGACTTGTGAGACTGTGGCTTAGCGCTCCCCAGGATATGGTAGTGGGCAAACCACCCACTGTAGAGACTTGTGAGACTGTGGCTTTGCACTCCCCAGGATTGAACAGTGGGCATGTGGCCCCCTCGTGGATTTGGCGTTGTGCACTCAACCAGCTGAGGTGCACCCCTTTCCCTACCCCCTGAGGTGCCTGTTTTATTGCTATCTGATGCCCCTGCAGTGTTCTCTATGTTTTGATCGGTATTGAGTGTGGCCCTCGTCCATGCCGTGTGGGCCCAGTGTTCCACGGACTTCAATGGAGCAACACCTGGACTACTATTCTTGGTGTATATATTTGTTAATAGTGTACATATATATTTTTGCGTACTGGATTTTAATATATTACAATGGTTACACTCATGTCTTTGCATTCTTCCGGGGGGTTTGGGGGTGTAACTGTAATGTATCATGCTGTATTAGTGTGTGGGTTGTAGTGGGTGAGGGTGGGGGTGGGGGTGTTGCGTGTTGTGTGTGTGTGTCCCTGTTTTTTCCCTCCCCCCTCCCTTGTGTCATAGGTGCAGTACTCACTGTGGTCTTCGCCGCCGGCGTTCGTGCGCCTGGTAGAGGAGCAAGAAGATAAGGGCTGGCAGGATCTGGAGCTCGGGTTCCATGGCGTCCGGATTCCTCATGGGGTGTGTAGAGGTAAGCGTTTTTCCTTCGAAATCCTGTTTCCGCCGTGTTTTTGTTCGCGGTGAATCCGCCCCGGAAAAGGTGGCGGATTGATAGGTTGTGATTCTGTGGGTGGTACATTGTCCTCCGCCTGTCTGTTGGCGGTGACCGCCATGCTGTTCGTTTGTACAGCCGTGGCGGTCGGAGTGTTAAAGTGGCTGTCTAGGTTGGCGTTTTCCACCACGGTCGTGATTCCATTTTTTTCACCGCCGGCCTGTTGGCAGTCTTACCGCCGCTTTAACACCGACCATCAGGGTTGTAATGACCACCTTTGTGCCAAAAATGGTGTGCCTACCTGACAGAGGCGTAATTAAGAGAAATGTAATGTTTCTCCTGATTGATTTATGCTGCATTCTACAATACACATTGAAAGCTGAATATGCATCTAAGGATTCTTTTGTGGAGGAAGGTGTTTCTTGCCTTCGTCCTTTCGTGTGCAGCAGCACAGTAAGATGCCTTTCTGTGTTGTGTTGAGTAAAAGAATGGTAAATCTGCCCCCTAACGTTTAAATCCAGGGCTTAGTTAATTATGCAGTAGTTGTGTTATTTGTGGGACCCACAGGATATATTGATCACAAAAAAATGTTTAAGTGCTACTTTTTCTTTTGTAAAATCAGGGGCCGAAACGTCTGAAAATTCTGAAGATAGGTATTGCTTTCAGTAAACCTAGGTACAAAAAAATTGTACAATGAGTATTGTGAGGAAGGTGCAGAACAATAATACAAAATGTATTTATCTGAATCGAAGGATGGCCATTAAAAATACCAGCAGAACAAAATAAGGCTCAGACCCCTACAAAATTAAGATAGCAGTTGATTCACCACGTTCACTAGTTGGAGGAGATGCGGGGGATTGAGTTTCAGCACTCTCCTAAACAAATGTTATCTACCATCTTGCAACTTTTGTTAAGATACAAGGGTTTGTCAATTGATTCCTACTCTAAAGTGCTAATGAGTAGCACAATTTGTGACTAGAGGTCGCCTAGTGAGTCAGAAGCACAAATTTGTAATACTGCAGGCCTCTACTTGATTTCCCTATTTGACTTAAAACTTATTTTCGTAAACAGTATACAAGGGAGTGCATTTATGATTACATAATTTATTTGTGATTTATTAAAATCCTAACAAACGCAAATACATTTGTAGGTAAGCACCTACGCTCTGATCTTCTGAAGAAATACTGACTTATATCAGGCAATAGTCTTCAATAGGGAAGAAAATAAAAATAAGGCCTGACAGCACATGTCCAGACCCGAAGTCCTCTATATAGTATCTATATACCCAGAATCATTTGCACAAGCCCAAACATGTCTTGTACAATAAATATCTAAATATCACTGTCAAAAACACAGACCCACCTAGCGCTAATTGTGTCTGACCTGTTCTTTTCGAAAAGCTCAAGAACTTCAGAGGATTATAAATATATCTAAATAGTTACCACGTGAACCACCGTTGAATTATTTGGTATATACCTTTGACAAAGGGCCAGTAGTTTCATTGCTACGTTAAGAAATCCCATATGTGTGTGTATGTCTTTTCTCTGTAAAAACAATGTTGTAAATATAACAATCTGTTTTCACGACAGTAAAGTAAACGAAATTCATGTGACTTGACAATTAGTGAATAGCACCATGTCGTGTGATTCCATCAGGGTCATTTGTTACATGTTCTTAGTATTAGGAATCACATGCATTTCAGTCCAATAGGATTACTCACTCAAAAGGCTTACGTCACACAAGCAGTTGTTTAACAGTTTAGAATTAAAGGTACATCATATTTTACGTACTGCTGACAAGGGTAATATGATAGCGAGGAAGTGATGGCGGAGCACCCAAGTGGTAATCACGTGTAGAAAACAGAAAATATGCACGGGGAAGGTAAATTGGTGGCTTCTGTGGTTTCCAGAAAGTAGCATGTGAGTACACGCCCTCTGTTTTCCTACTAACTCCCTTTGTTTAGGAGTATTATATATGCAGGCCAAGAATTAAGAGTTCCACCACCAGTTAACATATTTTACGGCGTCATTATCAGAAGAATAGTATTAGAAGACTAGCAACTATCTCAAGACAAAGCCGATGGACCTATGAGATTTTTAACAAGTGTGGGTCATAAAAAAGCTGTTTTGGGAGAAATCTTTCCTATGTTTATTTGAAAAGCAAGTTATTTAAAAATTGAGGAATGGATGAAAGATTTAGGGGCATATTTATACTCTGTTTGCGCCGGAATTGCGTCGTTTTTTTTTACGCAATTCCGACACAAAACTAACTCCATATTTATACTTTGGCGTTAGACGCGTCTAGCGCCAAAGTCCATGGAGTTTGCGTCATTTTTTAGCGTGGACACCTACTTTGCGTTAATGATATGCAAGGTAGGCGTTCCCGTCAAAAAAATTGACTCCGAGGCATGTGCACCGTATTTACACTCCCGGGCAAAAAAAATGACGTACGGCCGCTTTTGCGCCGTTTTTTAGCGCCTGGTCAGGGCAGGCGTTAAGGGACCTGTGGGCTCGGAAGGAGCCCAGAGGTGCCCTCCCATGCCCTCAGGGACCCCCCCTGTCACCCTTGCCCACCCCAGGGGGATGCCTAAGCATTGGAGGGACCCATCCCAGGGACATTAAGGTAAGTTCAGGTAAGTGTTTTTTTAAAAAAAAAATTGTGGCATCGGGGGGCCTGATTTGTGCCCCCCTACATGCCACTATGCCTAATGACCATGCCCATGGGACAGAAGTGCCCTGGGCATGGCCATTGGGCAAGGGGGCATGACTCCTGTCTTTGCTAAGACAGGAGTCATTTCTATGGGGGTTGGGAAAAATTTGCCTCAGCCTGACTTGCCCCATTTTTTGGCGCCCAAGCTCCATATCCCCCTACGCCGGCGCTGCCTGGTGTACGTCGTTTTTTTTTCACGCACACCAGGCAGCGCCGGCGGCTAACGCCGGCTAACGTCATTGAATAAATACGGCACCCGCATGGTGCTTCAGAATGGCGTTAGCCGGCGCACATTTTTTTGACGCAAAACTGCATTAGCGCAGTTTTGCGTCAAAAAGTATAAATATGGCCCTTAGACTCCTCCCGACATTATCATCATTACTGTTGCCAGTGGTGTGAACATTATACACTGAATACATATAGGGTAAGAGTCTACTGCATAAAAATATAACCGTCTGTGACCATTCTAGTGAGCGAGCCAGTGTGATCTGTCTATCTTAGAGCATTGGCCTGCTTTCCTTGGCCGCAATACAGATAAATGTAATCTTTTGTTTTCCTACCCTTCTCCATCTAGGCACATTCACAGTCATATTATGTGGTTGAGAACATAGAAATGTATAAGGTGGAAACATGAATGGAAGTAGAAGGTCAACGTGAAGAAGGATGCCATTTACATGTTGACATATCACATAAAGTAATGTCAAATTTAATTAGCAGTTTATTTGAACTGCTCGTAAAACCTTTGATATTTTCACCAGGTTTATGGTGGGGGTATGAAGAACAATTCTTTTGTTTTAGTACCAAATTTAAATAGAGGACATGTTGCAAATATTTTTTTTCCGTCAGCCAAAAGAAGGGTTGTGATACATTTGTCACTCCCTGAAGTTTTTTGTTGACAAATTCCAACATAACAAACCTTCTTTATGGGCTTTATTGACTAGAATAGATAGAGTTCAGGTCATTTTGTTTCATATAGAGAGGGACAGTGAAAGAGGAAAACTAGATTTTTGTTGTGCTAAGTTTTGTTCACTCAAATGTTCGCTTATCTTGTTCTGTCACTCTGGAGTGTTGGTTCCTCCTATCAAGCATAATTTATGTGAGCCCTATTTTCTGGTGTGTCTGTGAAAGCGACCAGTTGGGCTTAGTTCCTACCAAGTTGCATCACTAGTCTTCCTCCCTTCTTTCTTTCTCCCCCTTCAATGGGTTGTCAGCAGGGCAAGTGGATGGAGGTGGGAAATTGGGTGGATGGAAGGGTCTGTGTAGAGTGTCATGCTGGTCTTGCTGCAGTAGCTTTCAATGCAGCATCACCAGAGTGCAGCTTGTGGCATCCCCAGTGGGTTGAGCTGCCCAGCAAAGGATAACAGATCCGCATGTAACGCTCATTAACATTCAGACAGACCAGGGAAGGAGTAGTGGAACTTGATATATGTGTTCTATGTCAGCAATTACCACTGTTGTTCCCTTACAAATAGCTTGTGATATTTCTTGCCCTCTTGCTGATTTTTGTCGTTTTTAGTCTAGCTAAATATGACTGTTTTGACAATCTATGGGCAATGAGTTAAAAAAGGAACCATTAAAAGAACTGCTTGCAAATGTGGGCTGCGGTTGTGGGAATTTGAAGACTGCTACTTAGCCCGTTCCTGTGATGATGAGTAAATAAATGCCTGACTGACCTGTCTCACTCCATCTATTTACTTTAGTTGACCAACAACGGATATGCAATAGAGTCTGCCAAATTAAAAATGAAGGCTTCTCTTGGTGAATTGGTAAGAAACATAAACACTGGTGCTATTATTAATCAAATAACCACAGTAGATTCAATTGATATGCTCCTATAGGAACATGTTCTTTGACTTTTACCCTACACATCAATTGGAGAATCTACATGATACGCTATACAGGCAAATATTCTACAAAAGTTGAAATACTTCAACAAGTTTCTTACATTAATTCACAGAACTTATCAAGTGTCAATATTATTATGTTACATAACCTCAATAAATAACTCAATTGGCTTAGTTTAGTAATATACGGGCAACAAAAACGTGGACCAGGGAACCTGAACTAGCTGCATGTGGAATACAAATAGAAACAGTCCTTAAAAACACTATCCAAATATTCTGAGAGAAGCAAAACAAGTATATAATTACTTGACCAGTCCTTATGAAATGTACTTCTTAAAACAATTAAAGGTCCTGATGTATAGCCTTTTCATGAGATTGAAAATTTGAAAGATCATCAACATAAACTCAAGCATTATTTCTAGTACTCCATTCAGAAGGAAACTGAGTAATTAGATCTCTCATAGAGAGGCATTGGCAGGACCCCTTACCTACAATTATATTACAACCACACCTCTGTTGGAAATATCTTAATATTTTCCTGAAACATAGCTGGAATGGAAAAATACACAAGGGCAAGTAGTATAAATCAGTTTACCTTTTTATTTATTATTTGTCTTCCAGAAACCGGTAAAACTGCCAATGAGGGAACATCCTCTTAAGATATTGCTGGTGCTAAAAGTGCATCAATGCTACCTGTGTTACGTAAACGGTCACAAAAGCAACTGTGTTTTCTTTAGAATATTACAGCACCCTGGAAGCACAGAAATTGGAAGAACATGCATGTTATACCCCCAGGCAGTTGATGCATGGCTTCTGAGTCCAAAAACTGTTGTGCATACCACTTGATATAACAGACTGATCTTTCATTAGGAACATTTAAATCCCTCAATTCTATAGATTCAACAACGTTGATACCCTTTTATTAATATGTCCTTGTATGGAAAAGGGGATCTGTAATACCTACAAAAGTACTTATGGTTTATAAGAATTATCATTATATGAATGCACAATGCATAAGCAAACAATTTAATTACGTAAATTAAATAATTTTTTAACCTCAAGTCCACACTAATACACATTTTAAATTACCAACTGGTGGAAAGTAATTCAGAAAAATGATTTCAGTGATAAAACTAACTATTAAAATACTTAATATTAAGTTAACCTTAAAATACTTGCAAGCATTTCATCAGAGTTCATACTGTCATCAGTGCCATACTGCTCTTATGAGGGTCCTCAAGAATGTCTCTGCTAAGATTCTAGAGCAATTTCATTCTTTGCAGAAATCAATGCTTATGAAGGCTGATTGTCCTTTTAACCCTGCAACATGGTGTGGTAGATCCATACAACTCAATTTCGATACAGGCCAATTAAATTAAATAGTATTACCCATTCGGCCTTAAAAGGTAAACTCCTGTCAAAAATAAAGTCAAGGGGTTTATTACAAACATGGCTCAAAGTCATTTGAATAACTCTCAAGACAAAATCATAAAGATACAGAATAACCAAGGGTTGCCCAGGCAGCTTCAGAAAGATTGACATTAACTAAACTAAACATTCAATAAGAAAAACACAAAACATTAACAGAATCAATTGTGATAGAGAAAGTAAACGTTGTTCAGGTTTACCAAGCATCAGACAGTTTGAGATCATTACAGTTATAACTTCAGCGGAGCAAAGGGAAAACCCTACCGTAGCCAAATTAAGGATTAACACGTATGGGGTGGAACACATGTGGGCAAAAGACAAAAAGGGCTAAAAAGGCAAAAAGAAATAGGAAAAAGGAAATCTCAGGCAACAAGGTATTAACTAAGGTGGGCAAAAGATTGGTAAAAGGGGAAAGTGTCAGCCTATCAGAAGCTCAATCAAAAGTCTTCTGTGGGGTTAGCGATAGAACCTGTAAGACTCAGTGGGGCATCTCAAAGGGACAAACAGAGAGGAAGATACCTCTCAAAGGAGCTCAGTATTGAGGGATTCTTCATCAACAGGTGTTTTAGAACTCTGGAGATATGACATCTGACCGAAGTCCAACTGGTCAACAGTATATTAAAGTTCATAAAGCACTTTGATTTGCTCTGAAAGAGAGTCTATATTATGTTGAAGGGTCATCATCCAATAGTAGTCGATCACACAACTCCAGGTTGATTAATCGAATTCCATTCCCAAGTCCGTTATGGGAACCTCATCTATCCATGTAGCTTCACACGGGATTGAACCATTTGTATAATTTGTTAGTTTCTCTCTCTGTAAATAATAAGGCCAATTACCAAAGCTAGTCTTCTCGTAGGAGCAAAGTCTGACAGAAAGCTCTCATTATGAGAAACTGAATCAACATTTCTTGCACAGTCTTGAAACACAAACGAATTACAGCAATACACTAAATTAATTTTTTTAAATAAACATACTTCTAATATGCAAACTTATAAAGTCAACATTAATAATGCTTCAAAAGTATGCCTGTTACATTTGTTTTAAACAGAAAAGACTCCGCTAATGCATTACACTTGCTACAACTTAGAACTGCATTTCTCTATTTTTACACACACATTTAAGTCATTAATCATTAGGAATTCAATATGTTTTAAGTACTTTCTGTTAGCCTAAAGCCTAAATTGTAACATCATATCAATTAAATCTTGATTTATGAGCAATACTACCAGGGTTTCTAATAGTAGTTTAAACAAATGCACAGTTGAAATGCTTAACACAGTGCATATACTGTCACATATTGATGATTTCTATGACAAGATATAATTGACTACATCAGCCCCTTCTTTGATGGCAAATTTAGCCATCTCAAAGTACTCCGAATCTCATTTTATTGAGACAGCTCAAGCTTTCAGAGGCTTATTCTGATAAGGTCTTGTGCAATGCTCTAAATCCTTTAAGTTAAAATAATATATACTTCTCCTAGTCTCCATTTCAATCTCTTCCCTTCACTCTCTCTTCTTTGCTCTCTTATCTTTCATCCTTTTGATTGGTCTGTACAGACCAAATGCAACTATGGCACACAAAGCTTTTATCAACAGGGGTCTTAAGATGATTTCTTTAAGTCCTATTCCTAAATTACCAAACCACTTTATAATGTCTGAAAAACCACTACCTTTAGCTTCCCAGGTACCTGTTGCTGTTAACTCTTTCAGGTCCTTTTTCACATCAGTCATGCATGCAATATATGTTCTTATATTTTTACTTTTGTTAGGTATGTAAGAACAACTTTGTTATGCATGTAGCATTTTGCAAACACCACCTTTTTTCAAGGAGCATATCTAATGCAAGGTGGTTTTGTAAAACCATTGATCACAAAGCAACCATTTCTGTGTCCATTAACACAATGGCATCTGCAGTGTCTGTAGATAACTTACCTACAATTGCTGACAACTTTCTAATCTTGATATCATTTAATATGACACCTATTGATGTAATTATTGCACCAAAAATATCTACCATAACCTCTGAACCACTAGCTCCTCTTTTTACTATGGTGTTTGAGTTCTCATCCCAGACTGGACCATTAAAATGGTCCACATGGTATAGTTATGGAAAAACTGCTCTCATGTAACATGTACAATACCAGCTGATCAGTATAGGGAAAGGTGCAGAAGACATTGTGACGTGAAGGGTTAATTAGCTTGAGCAGTGTAGATGAGCCTGCTGAAACCCGAACAACGTGGAAAAGTTCACAATGTTATTTTCAAGCGTGTTTGTGTACGAGACTCCGTCTCAACCTTGAGAACGAGAGTACAGGGAGGAGATGGAATGAAAACAATGGCTGGGGAAGGGCAGAGCAGCCAAGAGACAAGTGCTGATAACATAGCTAGAAAATCCAAGAAAGGGATAGAATTCAAGCTTCGAGTTATTTAAGAACTGAAGTGCGGGTGAGGGATTTGAAACTCGCAGATGGGGTTGTGAAAGCTGCCAACTCCAGGTCCAGCACTGCCTCCCTGTTTGCTGTTCAGAGACCGTGACGCTTGAGGGGGAGAGAGGTCCAAGCGGGCGTTAGAGGGCTTCCCAGCATTTCGTGGACTAAGTTAAGTTCCACACAGGGATGAAAGGCCTTTGTTTTTCTGCTCTATTACTATGATTGATTATTATGCTTGCACTGTGTTTATAATCTGAAGAATTCAGCTCGTTTATATCTTGCTTTCTGAACATCGTAGTGTGAGCTTGCTGCAGTAATTGAAACATGCATTTTGGTATGCAGTTAATCAAAGCTCATCTGAAGTATTCAGCTCATTTATATTTTGCTTCCTGAACATCGTAGTGTGACGCATTTTGGTATGCAGTTAATCAAAGCTTATATTCTGTCAATGAACTCTTTGCTCATATATATATATATACATAGATGCTCTTTGTAGTGCACTCATATATAAATAGATGCTCTTCATTGCTATTTTTATTCTACCATTGTTGATGTGCTAAATGCATACATTTACTGAAATTCTAGTAAAGCTAAATTGTATTCATAATTGGCGTGTGGTCCTTCATTGAGCGTCCTTATTGACTTATACCGAACAGGTGTCAACCAGTCACCTGGATAAGACATTTGGTACCAGGAGTGGGGTATAAGTCAATAATGCCTCTTTGGGGACGTACGAAAATGGGGCAGAGAGCAGAAGGCAGCATGGGGCAGAAGCCAAATCCATTCCCGGGTGGTTAGCAACTGACCCGTTCTCTGGTGTGGCAGGACTCCTGAACCGGTGGGCAGCGCCGGTTTTATGGGAAGGACTAGATGAGAAAGTGACTCCTCTCTTAGTGGAACATGCGGTTGAGAGTGTAAAGCAAAGAGAGCGAAGCTGGAGCTGAAAGCGGCAGGGCAAGTGGGATGGCTTTTCCTGTCTGCGCTCCGTGTGGTATACAGGAAGACAAAACTGCAGGATGAGGTTGCAGCCTTGCAGGAAAGGCAGTTACTTGTGAAAGAGACCATAGGAAGTGCAGTGACTCGGGGTGATCAAATGGAGGCAAGGTGCACCGCATTAGCAGTACGAGTAGCAACACAGAAGAGTAGGCAGAAACCTAAAATGCCCTCAGCTGTGCAAGTGAGGGCACTGGTACGCAAACAGAAGAGTAGGCAGAAGCCTAAAATACCCTCAGCTGTGCAAGTGAGGGCATTGGTATGCAAAGAAAATTGGGATCCATATACTTGGGATGGAACAGTCTCAGATAATGATGACGACTGGAATTGGGAGGATGAGGAGGAAGTACGTGTAGCAGAACTAGGTGGAGTTGAAAGTGGAGAAGGAAGTGTAGGTGAAGTTGAAGGTGGAAGAGGAAGTGTAATGGAGGTTCGCCCACTTGTGCAAAACAAATCAAAAGGAGTGAATGGTGGGCAAATACAGAATTCTCGTTTGGTGAGAGATTATATGCAGAGTGAGTTGTTGGAGATAACCCGTATGTTTAGGAAGATGCAGGGCAGGGCCTTTGTTTAAATGGTTGGTGAGATTGTGGGACACTGGAGCAAAAGATGCATTACAGAATCCTTTTACCTTTGGTCCCATCACAGAAGGAGGCCCGTTTGAGCTGGAAATGATAGTACAGGATGATGTAGATGATGTAGTGATGTGGAGCCTATGGCAGAGGCAGGGAAAAAAGAGGGCGCTACAAGGATTTTGGTCAAAGAGATTAACACCATCCATGAGCAATTACACCCTGTTAGGAAAAGAACTAGCAGGGGCATATTGGGCATTAGTGGAAACAGAATGCATAACTGATGATCGGCCGGTCACCTTAAGAACATGGGTCCTCTCACTAGGTTGGATAAGAGAAGGAGGGGTTGGCACTAAAGTAGGCAGGGCGCAGGAGTTTACCATTGTGAAGTGGAAATGGTATCTACAGCAGAGGGCAAAACCGGGACCAGCAGGAGTGTTGAAGTTACAAGAAGATACGCTAGGGGCAGTGGACTTGCAGGCAATGGCCCCTGCGCCAGAGCCCTCCTCACCATTTAAGACAGCCCCGCCTTTTGAACGACTCACTGAAGAAGAACAGCAGAATGCATGGTTCACAGATGGTACCGCCCGGTACTATCAAGGAAAAAGACAATGGCAAACAGTCGCATTCCAGCCTGCTACAGCAACGATGTTGCTGCGAGGAGGGGATACTGGATCAAGCCAGCTTGCAGAACTGCAGGGAGTAGCAGCAGTGATCGAACAAGCCCCCATCAGAGAGAAAACATTTGTGTACACTGACAGCTGGGTCACTTACCAAGGACTAGTAAGCTGGGCCCCAACTTGGCGCAAGGATGGGTGGAAAATGAAAGGCACACCCATTTTGGGAGGCGAGCAGCTATGGGAAGAGATGTGGGAGAAAGGGCAATAATGTCAAATCTATGTGGGACATGTGGATGCCCATTGCCCATCGGACACCTCTCTTGCATCTCTATTCAACAACACCGCAGATCAGATGGCCAAAACACGAACGGTGGTCATCAATGAGGAAGCTGAAGCTGCTTTAGCAAACTGGGCCCATGAAACATCCGGACCTCTAGGAGAGAATGGCACTTATACATGGGCACAGCAACAACAAATTCCAGTTACTAAAGAACAAGTGCAACAAGCAGTAAAGGAGTGCCCCACATGCAACCAGATTAGACAAATGCCCCTGCAAAAGAAGCCTAGCGGCCATATCAGAAGAGGAACTGCAGCTGCTACGTTGTGGCAGTTGGACTATATCGGGCCGCTACCAAAAGAAGGAGGAAAAAACCACGTATTGACCATGGTGGACACTTACTCTGGCCTTATGTTGGGTATGCCCTGTAAATCTGCAGACCAAAATTCCACTTTGCGAGGGCTAATCTACCTGATAAATCATTATGGGGCACCTGATGAGTTCCAAACAGAAAGAGGCACACACTTTTCAGGGAAAACAGTGCAGGGCTGGGCGCAGGAACAGGGAATTTGGTGAATTGTGCACCTTAGTTATTATCCACAAGCTGCAGGCATGATTGAGAGATATAACGGATTGTTGAAAGAACAGCTAAAAAAGTTATCAGCACATGACAGACTTGCACAATTGATTTGTAAACAAGCGTACACCCCCCACATTGAAGAAAGATCTGCCCCCCAGATAATACCCAGAGAGGTGAGGGAGAATTTGGAAGCACAGGAAGAAAAGTATGGGTGAACCATTCAGGGAAAAAGCCAGAGGCAGGAGAGATATTGAGTCAAGGGGTGGGGAGTACGTATATTGTACTTTTAAAGAACTCTAATGTACCTGTGTTTGTACCTGCAGTGAGACTTACCCCACGGTCGTAAACGATACCTGCGTCGATGACGTGGTTCCTGTTTGCGGTCATAATTACAACTGGAAGAGGTGTTTGAGTTCGACCGAATGTAGCAGAGAATGTCGTTACGGACCTTCATGTCACTTGTGCATCTCAACCCGCTAACATAACTGATGACCAGGGAAATGTTTCACTTTGCAACGTGAAGGTACATGGAGGCAAGTGGATGGCTGCCAAAGCTGTGACCTGGCAGGTAACTGGACAGCAAATCCGACATGCCAACGGACTGAACGAGTTGCAGGGGACGCCAGCAACAGCACAGGCTTTGAATTATACTCTAAACATGATATATAAATATTGTGATACCATTGTACCTTTTACACCGTCACAGGCATACCCGTGTAAACCTTATGATTGCACTGACAAACAGATTATTTTACCAGGACATATGGTGGTTGTTACAATGAACAATAGAACCAAAGGAGTTCGATACTACAAACCACCAGCCTTCATGTTTTATTTAACTGAAAGACGCATGGTCAGCAACTTAGGCAAGGTTTCCATAGTTCGATATAGAATAGGATGTAAGCAAGCTCTGCATGCAAGCATAATTAACCGTATTGTGTTACAGATAAATATTGCCAAGGGGAATATCTCAAAGTATGATCCATTATGTGCACCATGGACACCACAGTTATGGCCCTTGCCAAAGTTACGCATTAGAAGAGATCTAGGGTCCTTGAGAGCTGGGGCCACCGGAATCGGAGTAGGGGTCCTGAATTCTTTTAGTATTGAAGCCATTAGGAATAAGCTATCTTCTACAGGATATAGTACAGGAGAGGCCATAAAAGTAATTTCTCAATGGGGGCCCACACACTCACAAGAAGTATGGAAAGTCCTGCGTCGGTTGTATAGCGATTGGCAATGGCATAATTTCACTTATGAACAATTCAGAAAAAGCTTTCAAAACACACAAACAGTGACTAAGGGCATCCAGTGCATACTCTGGCAAAGCATTGTTAATCAACAGTATGCAGACTTTAAAGCAGAATGGGGACAGCTTCAGGGTGAATATTGGAGACAACAATTGCATTTGCCTGAGGAAATATGGGTAAAGCCCATACAGTTTCACTGTGAGGAAGAAATGTGTTATTCTCTTTTTGATACAGCAAGAAGTGATCTTCCTCCTGACATATGGTGCCCTTTTATATTGCTCCCCGTAGTGATAGGTAAAGAATGGTGGATAGCTAACACTGACAAAAAGTGGATTTATCCAACAAATCACACTGTAGATCCCACTAGATGTGCAGATTGGTCTAAGGGGTGGCTATGTACCCACACTGGACGGGTGCTAGATCCATGTCCAAACACAATACCAGGAGAATGTGAATGGTTACCTTATCCTATTAATGGCACAGACTTATATCAGATAGGGACAGAGAGAATATGTTATGTCACTAATCATCCCTTACTTATTAACGGATTAATACAAACCACGGGAGAGCAATTAATGTGTATGTGCAATATTACCAGCATTATTGACATAAGCACTCACATCTTGTACCAACCGACTAAGTTCACCATAACCACATTACAGACACAAATGCGAGCGCAGTTAGAGTGGAACATCTTGCTTGTTGTTAAGCTACCCAGATTAAAGGCAAGTTACCTTTGCTAAATTTGATATGGCAGCTAAATACACCAAGGATACAGCCATACAGATGACCATAGATGCTAAACAGCTTATGCGCACTGCTTCACGCGTCCAGCAAGTAACTGAGCATCATTGGTATGACATCTTCTTAGGCTGGGCACCAGGAGCTACGAAGACGCTAAATATAGTGTTACATCCGCTACTATGGTTATTGATTGTTTGTGTTACGCTAATGACTATACTATGTAGACTATATGTACGCACAAAACAGCTTTATACTAAGATGCAGGCGTTTAGAATAACGCTGACAAGTATCCGTAGCAACCTAGCTAGCGGAATGTAAAAATAAATGATATCTGTTTCACAGGCATCGTGATCATCTAAGGGGTGGAGTGATCAGTATAGGGAAAAGGTGCGGAAGACATTGTGACGCGAAGGGTTAATTAGCTTGAGCAGTGTAGATGAGCGTGATGCCTGCTGAAACCCGAACAACGTGGAAAAGTTCACGATGTTATTTTCAAGCTTGTTTGTGTAGGAGACACCGTCTCAACCTTGAGAACGAGAGTACAGGGAGAAGATGGAATGAAAACAATGGCTGGGGAAGGGCAGAGCAGCCAAGAAACAAGTGCTGATAACATAGCTAGAAAATGCCAGAAACGGATAGAATCCAAGCTTCGAGTTATTTAAGCACTGAAGTGCGGGTGAGGGATTTGAAGCTCGCAGATGGGGTTGTGAAAGCTGCCATCTCCAGGCCCAGTGCTGCCTCCCTGTTTGCTGTTCAGAGACCGTGACGCTTGAGGGGGAGAGAGGTCCAAACGGGCGGTAGAGGGCTTCCCAGCATTTCGTGGACTTTGCACACAGGGATGAAAGGCCTTTGTTTTTCTGCTCTATTATTATGATTGATTATTATGCTTGCACTGTGTTTATAATCTGAAGTATTCAGCTTGTTTATATCTTGCTTTCTGAACATCGTAGTGTGAACTTGCTGCAGTAATTGAAACATGCATTTTGGTATGCAGTTAATCAAAGCTTATCTGAAGTATTTAGCTCATTTATATTTTGCTTACTGAACATCGTAGTGTGACGCATTTTGGTGTACAGTTAATCAAAGCTTATATTCTGTCAATTAACTCTTTGCTCATATATATATATATATATATATATATATATATATATATATATATATATACATAGATGCTCTTTGTAGTGCACTCATATATAAATAGATGCTCTTCATTGCTATTTTTATTCTACCATTGTTGATGTGCTAAATGCATACACTTACCTGAAATTCTAGTAAAGCTAAATTTTATTCATAATTGGCGTGTGGTCCTTCATTGAGTGTCCTTATTGACTTATACTGAACAGGTGTCAACCAGTCACCTGAATAAGACACCAGCTGTTTTGACAGCTTGTAAAATGCATTTTCCCACATATGCAATAAGCACCTGATTTTGTCCATTCAGCATGAAAGTCCAAACATATTTAAACAAAAACACATGTCTGCATTCACTAGTACCTGCAAAAAGCGTGTCCGTCTTTGATCTAGGTCTATATGCACATAATGTCTCTAAAGGCTGCCAATCTGAGGCCAGGAATTCCTGACTTCCAGTAAGTGAATATGGTGCATCCTTTTCTCAATTTTGTAAAACTATTCCATGCCCTTTTCTATTTTAGATGTCATAGCTCTTCATCTCTCCTCAACTTGTCCAATAAACCCCCTTTCTACTGGGCTATGAATGCAGGTCAAATTGTTCTTTTGGTCATAAACTGTTTCAAAGGTCAATGTAAGTTCAAAGAAATCTCCCACTGTGTCAATGTTTTTATATTGCCAATGTTACTCAAATGCTTCATGATGCGGACAATTGAAAACACTAGGTCATAATTTGAATAGAACTATTGATAATACACCTACTGATCAAACAGTGTTAGTAAAAGTCTACAGGAAATTTCATAAGTTAGGGGTAGACTATGGTATTTGATTCCTTCCCTCACTGATGAAGGCAGCTGTGTGCAAACATAACAGTCTCTATTTTCAATGGTATCTACATATTCATATGAGTTTGTAATACACATTTGCTGACATATCACCTAAATAATCATCATTGTGTAATTGTTTCTCATCTTTGTACAGGGGATCTTGATTTCTAATGTAATTTGCTATGTTCTGAGCAGTTGTGGATGAAACGTTCTGAATCATGTTCTATGGGCAAACTCAACCCAACGAATATTAATATAATCATGATTACTAACACTACCACTAAACCTATACATATGCATCTACATTTACTACAAAACTTGTGATTCAACTACATGAGTTCTCTAATTTTAGACCAAAAATCTGAATTCAAAAATCAAAACCAAAAATAAATCAAAATTGCAAGGCGGCTTTAATGTATCACAGTGTCTTTTCAGTTCTTTTCATTTGTGAATGAAGCAATAATCAAAAATAGCCTCTTAATCGACTAGAAAATTTAGCACGAATGTTCTCTTCTTGCAAATGTTCAAAAAACTTCTACTAAGAATTCAAGGGCCATATTTATACTTTTTGACGCAAAACTGCGCTAACGCAGTTTTGCGTCAAAAAAATTAGCGCCGGCTAACGCCATTCTGAAGCACCATGCGGGCGCCGTATTTATTCAATGACGTTAGCCGGTGTTAGCCGCCGGCGCTGCCTGGTGTGCGTGAAAAAAAACGACGTGCACCAGGCAGCGCCGGCGTAGGGGGATATGGAGCTTGGGCGCCAAAAAATGGGGCAAGTCAGGCTGAGGCAATTTTTTCACCTCAACCCGATTAGCGCCATTTTTTCCGACTCCCAACCCCCATTGAAATGACTCCTGTCTTAGCAAAGACAGGAGTCATACCCCCTTGGGCATGGTCATTGGGCATAGTGGCATGTAGGGGGGCACAAATCAGGCCCCCCTATGCCACATAAAACAAAAAAAAAGCTTACCTGAACTTACCTTAATGTCCCTGGGATGGGTCCCTCCAGCCTTGGGTGTCCTCCTGGGGTGGGCAAGGGTGGCAGGGGGTGTCCCTGGGGGCATGGGAGGGCACCTCTGGGCTCCTTCTGAGCCCACAGGTCCCTTAACGCCTGCCCTGACCAGGCGCTAAAAAACGGCGCAAAAGCGGCCGGACGTCATTTTTTTTGACCCGCCCACTCCCGGGTGTGAATTTTGCCCGGGAGTGTAAATACGGCGCACATGCCTCGGAGTCAATTTTTTAGACGGGAACGCCTACCTTGCATATCATTAACGCAAAGTAGGTGTCTATGCTAAAAAATGACGCAAACTCCATGGACTTTGGCGCTAGATGCGTCTAACGCCAAAGTATAAATATGGAGTTAGTTTTGCGTCGGAATTGCGTAAAAAAAACGACGCAATTCCGGCGCAAACAGAGTATAAATATGCCCCCAAATGTTTCTAATAAAGGCCCAGCTGAAAATGTAATGTGTTTGTTTATCAAGAGACAATGAGATTGCAAAGTTCAGCTCCACTGCAATTTCAAACTCAAGAAACTTGAACTGGATTTTCATTGTTAGAGCAAAAGGTTGCAAACTCCTTCTCCCAGTCCTTGTCAGCAAAATATGTCTATTTAGTTGCTGATTATCTTTGACTTTGTACTCTCTTTCTCTTTAATCTTTTGTTATTCGATCCTCGGTATCACGTTCACTCTGGCTTAAATCTGTAGTCTCCTCAGCAAAAGCCAGAGGCACTTGTAGAGCTGGCATTGAATTTATTTTAGGCCTATTGTACAACTCTTTAATCTACCACACATGGTCCTTCATCAGCATATGAACTAGCATGAGTCAACTGATTCAATTTCATCCCTTCTTTACCATTCACTGTAGTAGACTCACTTAAAACCTAATCTGAGCAAGTGCTGCAGCATCCACTTGCCCAGCCCTAACAGCTTAGATAACCTCATCCCTCTCACTCACTGTAAACAACCCTTCTGGAATAGGTGCTGTATCATCAAGGGGACCTGGAACTTGCGAGTATGCCTTGTATGCACCCAGTTCATGAGACCATCACACTTTACTGCATTAGTGGTTACTACAATCCCCTGATGAGGGCCTTTCCAATGATCATAACCAAGTTGCCTGGACATAGGTCATGACAGAGCTCCTGCTGCAGCTGTGAGGTGGCTTCTCTAGCCTGATGAGGCAAAGAACAAACCACGTCAGCCAGTTCTTTGCAATAATACAGCACCAATTCATCTGCAATGTTCATAAGTGCATTTGCAGGCACTGCAGGAAATATGGCTCTCCCCATTATAATCCCATGAGGGGAAAACCCAGTCTTTCTGTCAGGTGTACTGTGCATACTCATGAAGACTAGTGGCAATGGGTCTGGCCATTTCAAAGTGGTGGATGCACTTACTTTAGCCAGTTTGGACTTCGGGGTTCCATTAATCTGTTCTACAAGTCCTGAAGCCTCAGGTCTCTAGCTACAATACAATCCTGCCTCAAAGTGTAATGCTGCACATAACAATTTAAGGATCTCATTGTTTAAATTAATTCTTGGGTCTGACTCTAGAGATGTTAGGGAGACAAAATGCACTATTAACACCTAAGTAACAGCTTTGCTACTCATTTCTCCTTGTTGGGTCAGCTTCAACAATGTGGAAAAATGCAAAAAACAACTAAGATGTATCTTAGTCCATTGCACACAGGTAGTTCTATAAAGTCAAGCTGCATTCTATTGAACGGTCCTCCTGATCTACCTATGTTACTCAGTGTGATAACACTGCATTTCCCTGCATTCATCTGGTGACATATGACACATCTGTGGAACACAGCTTCTGCAATTAGTCTGAATGTGGGAATAAACCATGTCTGTCTAAATGCTAGGATCATTGCATCTCAAACCATATGTGCTTGTCCCTGTAAATGTCTTGCCATAGGGGACAATAAGCTATTTGGCAACACTGCTCGTCCATCACTTATAATCCAAGCATCATCCTCATTTCTTTTGACACTTCCTGCTCTCACCCAAATCTGCTATTCTTTCTCTTTCACTTCTTCCTGCAATTTCTTAACTCCTTCCAAAGTATCAACAGTGTTTAACAGGAAATTTTGCTGTGTCTCATCACTGGTTTAATTGCTCCCACTCACCATTAAAGGAGATGCAACTGAGGGTGGAGTATCTCGCCACCTCATCGGCATATGTATTTTGTAAGGTTACATAGCCGGTAGATTTTCTATGCGTTGCACGTTTCACAGCGGCAATTTTTGCTGGCAACTGAAATGAATTCAACAAATTCTAAATCTTATCACCGTTCAACATAGGGATTCCAAAGGAGGTCATAAATTGTTTTCTTATGCATTGTGATCACAACTGTCTGAAGTTGTGAACAACACCTAAGGATACTGACTATCAGTGAAGATGGTCACTTTAAGCTGTTTAGAAACACAACAGGCTCTGGTAAGAGTGACCAATTTGACTACTTAGGCAGAAATGACTCCCTTAAGCCAAATTACTTCTATCACACCTGAGACCGTGCAAATTGCATAACCAGCCGTCAGGGTACCATCTTTATCTCTTAAACGGGAGCAATCAACAAACATTACATAGTAATTTTTGTTATCTAAGGGGAATTCTTGACTGTCAGGGCTTCGTTTGGTGCACAATTCAGCCACATCAAGACAGTCATGCTCAACCTTATCCGCACGGTCATCAACATTTTCAACAGGATTAAGTAACAGAGTAGTGGGATTCAAGACAGTACTGCGTTTGAGATTTACATTCTGAGAAGAAAGTATAACTTGCTCATGGTAGGTCAAATGTGCACTTGTTAAGTACTTGGTCTTTGCACAGATTAACAAAATGTCCACTGATTGGGGAATAAAAATGTTCAGGGGATGGCCCATAAGAATGCCTTTGCACTGTTTGATGCTGATGCTGAGTGCACCAACAGCGTACAACCTGGTAGCGCTAATGCTACAGGATCAAGTGTATCAGAAAAACAAGCCACAGGCTTGTTTGATTTTTCATGCAGCTTTGCCAAAACTGAGAGAGCATATCCATCCCTCTCATGGCAAAACAAAGAAAAACATTTACTATAATCACCATGTGGTTGTCATCCAATGGTCCCAGATCAGACACATCATTAGGTGCTTCTGTAAAGATTTGGCCAAAAGGGAAAAGTGTGGACTCCACTGGCGACAGTAGCCATCCATTGCCAGAAACATTTGGACTTCTTTCTGTGTAACAGTGGAATTCATTTGCATGATTGCTGAGATTCTTTCTAGTGGAACCTCCCTCACACCCTTCTCAATGGAGTGATCTAAGTACAGGACTTCTTTTGTGCAATAATGTAACTTTGCTAGGGAAGCCTTTTGTCAATTTGTTTCCTAAATGACTCAAGAGAGCTACTGTATCTCTCCTGCATGCTTCATAGGTGTTTTAGGCAACAAGTAAATCATCTATGTACTGAGGTAAGACTGAGTGATCTGGCATATTAAGGGACTCCAGATTATTTTTCAAGATCTGGTTGAAAATAGATGGTGACTCCATACACCCTTGAGGAGTTTGGCACCATAACAAAACACGACTGCCTAATTTGAATGTGAAGAGGAAATGGCTTTCCTCATGAAGGGGAACAGAGAAAAATGCCTCACAAAGATCAATTACAGTTAAACCATCCTGCTTCACAGAGAATCTAGAATAAAATCACTGCCACCGGAAAACTCTGACAATCTTTTTCACAGGTCTTGAACTATGCAGTACTTTCCATTGGGCATCCGTAATCCTAGAATGGGAGAGTTATATGGACCTTCCAAAATCTCTTTCAGGATACCATGTTCAACTGAACTATTTGCGAGGGGCATAATTTCAACAAGTGTCTCTGGTGTCATATTGTACAGGTTTTTTTTTTATACACTGCATTTGGCTTCACTGATATTTTAGTAGGCTCAACTCCTTTAACCCCTTCGCTGCCAGGCCTTTTCCTCCTCCTGTGCTGAGCCTTTTTTTGGCTATTTGGGGCAGTTTGCGCTTAGGCCCTCATAACTTTTTGTTCACTTAAGCTACTCACGCCAAATTTGCGTCCTCTTTTTCAAACATCCGAGGGATTCTAGAGGTAGCCAGACTTTGTGGGTTCCCCTGAAGGAGACCAAGAAATTAGCCAAAATACAGTGAACATTTTTTTTTTTTTTTTTTAAATGGGGAAAAAGGGCTGCAGAAGGCAGCTTGTGTTTTTTTCTCTGAAAATGGCATCAACAAAGGGTTTGCAGTGGCAAGACCACCATCTTCCCAGCTTTCAGGAGCAGGCAGACTTGAATTGGAAAACCCAATTTTTCAATACAATTTTGAATTTGTACTGGGACATACCCCATTTTTACTATTTGTTGTGCTTTCAGCCTCCTTCAAGTTAGTGACCAAAATGGGTGAGAAACCAAGGCTGGATCCCAGATAGCTAAACATTTTTGAAAAGTAGACAAAATCCTGAATTCAGCAGGGGGTCATTTGTGTAGATCATACAAGTGTTTCCTACAGAAAATAACAGCTGAAATAAAAAAATATTGAAATTGAGGTGAAAAAAACAGCCATTCTTCTCCACGTTTTACTCTGTAACTTTTTACTGTGATGTCACATTTCTTAAAGCAATATACCGTTACATCAGCTGGACTCTTCTGGTTACGGGGATATATAGGACTTGTAGGTTCATGAAGAACTCTAGGTACCCAGAGCCAATAAATGAGCTGCACTCTGCAATGGGTTTTTATTCTATACCGGGCATACAGCAATTCATTTGCTGAAATATAAAAAGTGAAAAATAGGTATCAAGAAAACCTTTGTATTTCCAAAATGGCCACAAGATAAGGTATTGAGAAGCAGTGGTTATTTGCACATCTCTGAATTCCGGGGTGCCCATACTAACATGTGAATTACAGGGCATTTCTCAAATAGAAGTCTTTTTTACACACTGCCTTACATCTGTAAGGAAAAAATGTAGAGAAAGACAAGGGGCAATAACACTTGTTTTGCTATTCTGTGTTCCCCTAAGTCTCCTGATACAAATGGTACCTCACTTGTGTGGGTAGGCGTAGCGCCCACAAAAGGAAATGGCTCAAAACATAACGTGGACACATCACATTTTTTCACAGAAAACAGAGGTGTTTTTTGCAAAGTGCCTACCTGTGGATTTTGGCCTCTAGCTCAGTCGGCAGCTGGGGAAACCTAGCAAACCAGCGCATTTTTGAAAACTAGACACATAGGGGAATCCAAGATTGAGTGACTTGTGGGGATCTGACCAGGTTCTGTTACCCAGAATCCTTTGCAAACCTCAAAGGTTGACCAAAAAACACCTTTTCCTCTCATTTCGGTGACCGAAAGTTCTGGAATCTGAGAGGAGCCACAAATTTCCTTCCACCCAGCGTTCCCCCAAGTCTCCCGATAAAAATGGTATCTCACTTGTGTGCGTAGGCCTAGCGCCCACGAAAGGGGAACTGGCCCAAAACACAACGTGGACACATCACATTTTTTCACAGAAAACAGATGTTTTTTACAAAGTGCCTACCTGTGGATTTTGGCCTCTAGCCCAGCCGGCACCTGGGGAAACCTAGCAAACCAGCACATTTTTTAAAACTAGATACGTAGGGGAATGCAAGATGGGGTGACTTGTGGGGATCTGACCAGGTTCTGTTACCCAGAATCCTTTGCAAACCTCAGATTTGACCCAAAAAATACCTTTTCCTCTCATTTTGGTGACAGAAAATTCTTGAATCTGAGAGGAGCCACAAATTTCCTTCCACCCAGTATTTCCCCAAGTCTCCCGATAAAAATGCTACCTCACTTGTGTGGGTAGGCCTAGCACCCACGAAAGGAAATGGCCCAAAACACAACGTGGACACATCACATTTTTTCACAGAAAACAGAGGTGTTTTTTACAAAGTGCCTACCTGTGGATTTTGGCCTCTAGCTCAGCCGGCACCTGGGGAAAGCTAGCAAACCAGCACATTTTTGAAAACTAGACACCTAGGGGAATCCAAGATGGGGTGACTTGTGGGGCTCTGACCAGGTTCTGTTACCCAGAATCCTTTGCAAACCTCAAAATTTGACCAATAAAACAAATGTTCCTCTCATTTCGGTGACAGAAAGTTCTGGAATCAGAGAGGAGCCACACATTTCCTTCCACCCAGCGTTCCCCCAAGTCTCCCGATCAAAATGGTACCTCACTTGTGTGGGTAGGCCTAGCGCCCACAAAGGAAATGGCTCAAAAAACAACGTGGACACATCACATTTATTCACAGAAAACAGAGGTGTTTTTTACAAAGTGCCTACCTGTGGATTTTGGCATCTAGCTCAGCCGGCACCTGGGGAAACCTATCAAACCAGCACATTTTTGAAAACTAGACACCTAGGGGAATCCAAGGTGGGGTGACTTGTGGGGCTCTGACCAGGTTCTGTCACCCAGAATCCTTTGGAAACATCACAATTTGGCCAAAAAAACACTTTTTCCTCTCATTTCAGTGACAGAAAGTTCTAGAATCAGAGAGAAGCCACAAATTTCCTTCCATCCAGCGTTCCCCCAAGTCTCCCGATCAAAATGGTACCTCACTTGTGTGGGTAGGCCTAGCGCCCACAAAGGAAATGGCTCAAAAAACAACGTGGACACATCACATTTATTCACAGAAAACAGAGGTGTTTTTTACAAAGTGCCTACCTGTGGATTTTGGCCTCTAGCTCAGCCGGCACCTGGGGAAACCTAGCAAACCAGCACATTTTTGAAAACTAGACACCTAGGGGAATCCAAGGTGGGGTGACTTGTGGGGCTCTGATTAGGTTCTGTTACCCAGAATCCTTTGCAAACCTCACAATTTGGCCAAAAAACACTTTTTCCTCTCATTTCGGTAACAGAAAGTTCTGGAATCAGAGAGGAGCCACACATTTCCTTCCACCCAGCATTCCCCCAAGCCTCCCGATAGAAATGGTACCTCACTTGTGTGGATAGGCCTAGCGCCCACAAAGGAAATGGCTCAAAACACAACGTGGACACATCAAAATTTTCAAATACAAAACTACCTGTTTTTGCAGGGGGCACCTGCGTTTTTGGTCCTGGGCTCAGCAACCTTCTAGGGAAACCTACCAAACCCAGACATTTCTGAAAACTAGACACCTGAGGGAGTCCAGTGAGGTGTGATATGCGTGGATCCCCCAATGTTTTCTTATCCAGAATCCTCAGCAAACCTCAAATTTAGCAATAAAATCTCATTTTTCCCACATTTCTGTGTTTGATCACCGCACTGGGACACATTTCACACCACCCAATGTTCCCCTCAGTCTCCCGGTAAAAATTATACCTCATTTGTGTAGGTGGGCCAAGTGCTTGTGAAAGGGAAATGTCGATATTTAGGGGGAACAAAGGGGGTCCAAAAGGGCAGTTTGCAAAAAAAAAAAAAAAAGGCTGACAAGTGCAGCAGATTTTTTATCGGTATAGATGAGACAATGCTGGGTGGTAGGAATTTTGTGGATTCCTGCAGATTCCGGAAGGTTCCATCACAAAAACTTGGGAAAAATTTGTGATTTCCAGCAAAGTTGGAGGTTTGCAGGGGATTGTGGGTACAATAATGGTGCGGGGTGCATGTGAAACACACCACCCTGGAATCACCCAGATGTTTAGTTTTCAGATGTGTATAGGTCTTGTGGATTTTTCTACATGGCAACGTCCCAAAGTCCATAAAGTGCAGCCCTCACCATTCCAAGTGGGACGATTTTGAGAGTAAGCCAAGTTCTCATGGTCCAAATGTAAAACTAAAACCCAAAATAATTAAATGTCTTCTTGCTTGCTGTGGGATAAGATTTTTTAGAGTGCGGGTGAGAGCTGAAAGACTGTTACCCCCTTCAGTTGAGATGGGGGCGTAACCAGGCCAATACTGATTGGTAGCCACCACCCCAATATTTTTTTTTTTTGTAAATTCCCTGGCATCTAGTAGACTTTCTGCCCCCCCGGGGGTGGATCAGGGGTAATTGCCCCATCTGCCCACTAGTGGGCAGAACAACTTTGGCTCCATTTATTTGGGGTGGGGGTATGGCCATAACCCCATCCTCTGGCCTCTGGTGGGCTTTCTGCCCCCCCCCTTGGGGCAGATGGGCCTTCCAAAAATAGGCCCATCTGCCCCCACTGGGGGGCAGATATGGCCAACAGTAATGTGCTCCCATGGGGAGCGACCCTTACCCAAGGGGCTACTCCCTAAAGAAAACACATGCATACACACACACCAATCCCTGGTGCCTAAGTGGTTTCTGCCCCCATGGGGGCAGATTGGCCTAACAAAAATTGGCCTATCTGCCCCCAAGGGGGGCAGAAATGGTCTAAATACAATTTGCCCCCCAGGGGAGCGACCCTTGCCTAGTGGGTTGCTCCCCATCTAAAAAAAAAAGAAAAATCACAAAAAGAAAATTAGCCCTGGTGCCTAGAGGTTTCTGCCCCCCCGGGGGCAGATCGGCCTAATAACAATAGGCCGATCTGCCTCCAGGGGAGGCAGAAATGGCCTAAAATAAAGTTGCCCCCCCCGGAGCTCCCCTTGCCTACGGGGTCGCTCCCCTTGCGCAAAAAAAAAAAACTCCGGTGCCTAGTTGTTTCTGCCCCCCTTGGGGGCAGATTGACCTAAAATCGTAAAATCAGCCAATCTGCCCCCAAGGGGGGCAGAAATGGTCTAAATACAATTTGGCCCCCAGGGGAGCGACCATTGCCTAATGGGTCGCTCCCCATCTCTAAAAAAACAAAAAAAATTTTTTAGCCCTGGCGCCTAGAGGTTTCTGCCCCCCTTGGGGGCAGATCGGCCTAATAACAATAGGCCTATCTGCCCCCAGGGGGGCAGAAATGGCCTAAAATAAATTCCCCCCCCACTCCCCCTGGGGAGCGACCCTTGCCTACGGGGTTGCTCCCCTTGCGTGACATTGGAGCAAAAAAAAAGATTCCTGGTGCCTAAAAAGGGGCAGATTGACCTAAAATCACCCGATCTGCCCCCAAGGGGACAGAAATGGTCTAAATACAATTTGCCCCCCAGGGGAGCGACCCATGCCTAATGGGTCGTTCCCCATCTCTAAAATAACAAACAAAAAAAAAAACACTAAAAGAAAATTAGCCCTGGCGCCTAGAGGTTTCTGCCCCCCTGGGGGCAGATCGGCCTAATAAAAATAGGCCGATCTGCCCCCAGGGGGTGCAGAAATGGCCTAAAATAAATTTGCCCCCCTCGGGGAGCGACCCTTGCCTACGGGGTCGCTCCCCTTGCGTGACATTGGCGCAAAAACAAAAAAATCCCCGGTGCCTAGTTGTTTCTACCCCCCTTGGAGGCAGATTGAACAAAAATCGGCAGCAGAAATGGTCTAAATACAATTTTCTCCCCCAGGGCAGCGACCCTTGCCTAATGGGTCGCTCCCCATCTCTAAAAAAACAAACAAACAAAAAAAACACACAAAAAAAATTTGCCCTGGCGCCAGATCGGCCTAATAACAATAGGCCTATCTGCCCCCAGGGGTGAAATAAATTTGCCTCACCACCCCCCCACCCTCCACGGGGAGCGACCCTTGCCTACGTGGTCACTCCCCTTGCGTGACATTGGCGCAAAAAAAAAAGATCCCCAGTGCCTAGTGGTTTCTGGCCCCTTTGGGGGCAGATTGACCTAAAATCAGCCCCAAAGGCGGCAGAAATGGCCTAAACACAATTTGCTCCTCCAGGGAAGCGACCCTTGCCTAAGGGGTCGCACACCATCTGTAAAAAATCCCCGGTGCCTAGTGGTTTCTGCCCCATCGGCCTAATTAAAATAGGCTGATCTGCCCCCCAGGGGGGCAGAAATGGCCTAAAATAAGTTTGCCCCCCAGGGGAATAACCTTTGCCTAAGGGGTCGCTCCCCTTGCATGAAATTCACGAAGAAAAAAAAACCTCCCTGGTGTCTAGTGGTTCCTGTCCACCTTAGGGGCAGATTGGCCTCATAAAAATAGGCCAGTCTGCCCCCAAGGGCGGCAGAAATGGCCTAAATATAATTTGCCCCCTAGGGGAGTGACCCTTGCATAAGAGGTCACTCCCCACCTCTAAAAAACAAAAAAAAGATCCCTGGTGCACAGAGGTTTCTGCCCCCCCCCCCGGGGACAGAAAAGGCCTTTAAAAAAATGCCCCCCCTGGGAGCGACCCTTGCCCAAGGGGTCGCTCCCTTTTGCCAATTTCCAAATAAAAAATAAATCCCTGGTGTCTAGTGGGCGTTTTAGCAGCCGGATTGCAAACGCTCAGAGAGACTTCAAAGGGAAGGAAATTCACGTGCTTTGCATTTCTCTTCCAATCGCGCTGGAAATGGGAGGAGGCCTTGTGATGGTCAGCGCATGATCGAGCGCTGACGTCACGGGGGGCAGAGGGGGGTCGGGGGTGGAAGGGGAAAGGATTCCTCTTCCATCCACGACCGGGGGGTGTGGGTGGGGGGCTCATGGGGGGAGCGCTAGGGCTCCCCCCCGGTTCCCGGGTGCAGGACGAGGTGATCTCGTCCAAGGCACCCGGGAACCGGTGCCTTGGACGAGATTACCTCGTCCAAGGCACCCAAGCGGTTAATGAGTCCTATGCCTTGTACTGAAAAACACCAAACCTCAGGTGTCACTCTGTCTTTTAAATCTTCGAGCAAATAATTACATTTCAGCATTGAGTACAATTTGACACTCAGGCACTCCTTCACAGTTTTAAAGGGCACATCTTCTTCATTTGTTTGAATTTCAGTCCCTCAGGTGTGCAACTATTAGAGCAGTTTAGTTTACACAATAGGTCACGTCCAAGTAAGTATATAGGACTTGAATTGCAAACCACAAATTGGTGCTCCTTTTCAAATTAACCTATTTTTACAGGGACAAGTTCTGTTACAAGATGCACTAAAGGCTTATTTGCAGCTCCTGCAACCTGAACTCTTTTTCCTGAAAGAGGTAAATTTGGAATTTCTGCCTTTCTTACAGTGGGACATGTAGCTCCAGTGTTAACTAAGAATGACACATTGTTTCCCATCATGTTTCCATCTACTTCTAAGGATGCGACAAAGATGTAATCCTCATCATCTGAGCTGTCAGCTTGAAGGATTTCTGAAAGTTCCTTCTCACGCAGGTCTATCAGGGGAAACAGTGATGCTACCTGATTCACACTTACATTTGCGATCTGGTTCATCTTCTGTTGGGGAACAACCATTTGCTATTGAGCCATCTGTGCCTGTGGTAGTTGTATTTGATGACCTGGGGACAAATTCATATTTTGTACATGGGGTCTTTGACCTTTCTGGATTTGAACCGGACTATTGCCTTGTGCATGAGCAACTCAAACATTTTGCACTTGGTTATTCACATCAATATTAGGGACACTTTCTATGCCAATGTCCAAAATGTGTTCAAGCATGTCAAGGATTCATTATCTTCAAAGTTTGAATATCAACCACATTTCTACTTTTATCTACATGAACGTGATGTCCCCTACCTCTGGGCTAAACAATAATTCTCACTTTCTGTGGTATACCTTGCATTCCACTAGTATTCACTGTCATCTGTGGGTTCTGGTTAACTTTCTGTGCAGCCTTCAGTTGCTTCACCATTACCTTTTCCTTTACATTTTTCTGCTTCAGTTCCAGCTCATCGCTGCAGTATTTTGCATACTGCAGGGTTTCATCAACAGTTTTTTTCTGCCAACAAATCAGGTGCTGCTGAATCATCTCATAAATACCTGGCTTCAATCCTTACACAAACCTAACCACACAATGGCCCATATCTTTAGGTTCTATTGTTTCTATACCACTATGCTGTTTGAAAGCTTGCAGCAGTCTCTCATAATATGCTTGAATCAGCTTCTTTGACTCCTGCGCTGTCCTGTAAATTTTCTACCAATTAATATCTTTCGGTGACACTTTGTATTTCAAAAACTCATTTATCTTGTAATTCTTTTTCCATCATATCTTCAGGTCGTGCATCCCTAACTGGAACTCTTTGAGGTTCACAATCAGGCCAATCAGCATTCACTTTGCATTTAGTCCACAAATCAGTTGGACTGATGATTTGGAGCCACCCAAAATCTTCTTAAAAAAATACCTCACCCTAAATTTCTGATAGGGTTACATACATGCCCACAGGAGAGGTGTTTGATCATTCCAAAGCTCTCCATGAACACATGCCTTTCTATTGGTGGACCATGAAGCTGCAGTAGTAGTTAAAAAAAATGAAAAATAAAGATTTTGAGACATATTTTTTGACACAATAATTTAAGAATACTGTTAAAGGTTGACAATGGAAGGCTTCATTGTGCATCAATGATTGTGAATGTTGAAACAACCTCATTTACATCAATTGAGAGATATTACTTGTATTTCAACTGGAGTTATCCCCATTGATTTTGATCATGGAGCAGTTGTCAATGATATGTTCTGTGTTAGAAATGGGGTCTTTGGTTGGCAGTCAGGTTAACCCCTGTCCAAGCAAGGACCCTCACTCTAGTCAGGGTAATGGAGAATCACCCTCAGCTAACCCCCGCTCATCCCCTTTGTAGCTTGGCACAAACAGGCATGCTTAACTTCAGAGTGCTAGGTGTAAAGTATTTGCTCCAACACACAGTAACTTAGTGAAAACACTATAAAATGACATAACACAGGTTTCGAAAAATAGGAAATATTTATCTAAACAAAACAAGACCAGAATGACAAAAAATCCAACATACACAAGTCAAGTTATTAATTAAAAAGCAAAAAGGGTCTTAACCCTTGAGAAAACAGGTAAATCACTGTTAGCGTTGAAAAGTACCTGGGTAGCATCAAAATAACTGGCATTGGCGAGTGTACATCGAAAAAGGTAAGCGGTGCGTCGATTTCTCACTTGCAAGCAAGACCGTGCATCGTTTCTCCTTCTCCGGTCGGGTCGCCGTGCTTTGTTTTTCCACCCCGCATGGGAGCGGTGCTTTGATCTGGGCAGCACTCGGGTCCAGACAGGGTTGCATTGTTTTTCCGTGCCCAGCAAGTTTTGCATCGAAAATCCTGCTGCATTGTGAGAGCAAAACCACGCTATGTGGGTTGCGATGTTACCAGCCTCCAGTAGCAATGCAGCACATCATTTCTCCAGCCGCGACCATCGATCTTCCAGCTGTGTTGCAAGCACTGCGTTGATTTCAGCCACAGAGCTGGCAGCGCGTAATTTCTTCAACTGCGTCTTGGAGGCTGTGTCAGAAATTTCCCCGCACGCTGGTCTATGCGTGGATTTTCACTCTTGGTCTCCCAGCTTCCCCTCTCAAGGTCCCAGGGGCTGGATAGGGGCACCACTTGGCAGGGCAGGAGTCTAAAGCAGAGAGTCCAAGTGCTGGCAGGGGAAGTCTTTGATGGCCCTGAGGCTTCAACAACAGGATGCAAGCTCAGTGCATGCCCTTGGAGATTTCTTCACAAGAAGGAATGCACAACAAAGTCCAGTCTTTGTCCCCTTTCACCAGGCAGAAGCAGCAACTACAGGATAGCTCCACAAAGCACAGTCACAGGCAGGGCAGCACTTCTCCTCACCTCTTCAGCTCTTCTTCAGTCAGAGGTTCCTCTTAATGTGATCTAAAGTCTGTGGTTTTGGGTGCCCTTCTTATACCTATTTTGGCCTTTGAAGTAGGCTTCCTTCAAAGGAAAGTCTCTCTTGTTTGTAAAATCCTGCCTTGCCCAGGCCAGGCCCCAGACACACACCAGGGGGTTTGAGACTGCATTGTGTGAAGGCAGGCACAGCCCTTTCAGGTGTAAGTGACCACTCCTCCCCTCCCTCCTATCACAGATGGCTCATCAGGATATGCAGGCTACACCCCAGCTTCTTTTGTGTCACTGTCTAGAGAGAGGTGCAAACAGCCCAACTGTCAAACTGACCCAGACAGGTAATCCACAAACAGGCAGAGTCACAGAATGGTTTAAGCAAGAAAATGCTCACTTTCTAAAAGTGGCATTTTCAAACACACAATCTTAAATTCAACTTTACTAAAAGATGTATTTTTAAATTGTGAGCTCAGAGGCCCCAAACTCCACATGTCTATCTGCTCCCAAAGGGAATCTATGATTTAATCATATTTAAAGCCAGCTCCCATGTTAACCTATGAGAGAGTAAGGCCTCGCAACAGTGAAAAACGAATTTGGCAGTATTTAACTGTTAGGACATATAAGACACAGTAGTATATGTCCTACCTTAAACATACACTGCACCCTGCCCATGGGGATACCTAGTGCCTACCTTAGGGGTGCCTTTCATGTAAGAAAAGAGAAGGTTTAGGCCTGACAAGTGGGTACACTTGCCAAGTCGAATTGGCAGTTTAAAACTACACACACAGACACTGCAGTGGCAGATCTGGGCCATGTTTACATAGCTACTATGGCGGGTGGCAGAACCAGTGCTGCAGGCCCACTAGTAGCATTTGATTTACAGGCCCTGGGCTCCTCCAGGGCACTGAACTAGGGATTTCCCAGTAAACCAAATATGCCAATCATGGATAAACCAATTACATACACATTTTGTATAGGAGCACTTGCACTTTAGCACTGGATAGCAGTGGTAAAGTGCCCAGAGTAGCAAAAACAGCAAAAACAGAGTCCAGCACACAGCAACAACCTGGGAAACAGAGGCAAAAAGTTAGGGGAGACCACGCCAAGGATGCCAAGTCTAACATTCTGGGTTTCTACAGATGTGATGACACCCTAACAATGCCACTAGGCCTGCCTTATCAATAATGATGCCCCTTATATGGCACGGGTATCGAAAGTTGGTGGAGAATTACTCTAATTATAGGGTTTAGGATCTTTTAGGTATTTAGGCATTTAAAGTGATATGGGGATGCCACCAAAGGTACTTACATTTATCTGTTTGTATTAATATATAATTAATGCATAGTACTTAGTAGCAGGTGTGTAATAAAAATATTTTCAATTTTATAAGATTTGTGGAGTGCTGTTGTTGCATGACACCGAGCTAAGGTTTACTAGACCACACTCCTTCTTCTCACTAGGGCTTGGTCTGCTCTTCTTCACACAACTAATAACCCAATTTCACACAAAGATGACATGAGTGAGGGCTATCTCCATTCCATTTGTTGAATATAACTTTCACCACCAAGATTACCCATGTGGTGTGGGCTACCCTTCCTGATTACATATTGAAATTGTGACAGATATGTTTGGGTTCAAGGTTATGCAACCTTTCGACAACCATGATCAGTAGCCCACCCAGACCCAATAACCTACAGTAATTTACCAAAGTAATTATATCAATCTGATTCCTCAAACTGAGGGGGTCATTCCGACTTCAGCAGTCCTTTCACAGAACTGCTGAAGCCGCTGCAGGCAAAAGACCGCCAGTACTGGAGGTCTTTTGCCCGCCACCTTAGGAGTGTTCCTCTAGGCCAGTGGGTAAAAACAGTGTTTCTGCCCGCTGGCCTAGCGGAACACTCCACAACATTGACGCCAGTTCATAATTGAGCCAGCAGCAATGTTGTAGTGCATCAGGTGCTGCAGTCCCCGTTGCGCGTTACACTGCCCGTAATTCAGGCAGTGAAATGTGCAATGGGGCTGTGCATGGGGACCCCTGCACTACCCATACTAAGTGCATGGACAGTGCAGGGGCCCCAAGGGCCCCCCTGACGCCCCCATTCCACTAGCATTTTCATGGTGGTGTTCACCGACCTGGAAAGGCTGGCGGATGGGGACTCGTAATCCGGAGGGCAGCGCTGCCCTGGCAGATTACAAACATTGGGACTGCCAGGACCGCCAGGCTGCAGGCTGGCTGGAGCCTGGCGGTGTTGGCGGTTGGACAGTGGTTGCTCCGCCACGTTTAAAATGGGACGGTCGGACAGCCCTGTCTGCGGCGGTCCATACCACAATCGGAATGACCCACTGAGTTCCCTGTAAGCCTCTGTGGAATTCCACAGAATAGAAAAAAAACTCAGTGAGATTCAATGGAACTCTGTGAGCAGGTGGAAAAATGCTCACAGTTTTCCTGCTGTATTTTGTCACCCCATTAGCTTATTTCACATTAAAAATCAGAGGGAACGGTACTATGCAGTGTTTATGTGTGTCGCCATTTTGGTTTACCTGCTTTCTTCTTTTCTGCAAGCTGCTGGGTCTTTTTTCAAATCTCTCTTAATCCGCCCCCATCTGATCTTTATCCCACTCATCCACCCCTAATTTACTTATTTTGTATCACTCTGTGTCTTTCTCTGTGTGTATTGTATGTGTTTACCTTTTTTTAACGTTTTACTATTATGTGACTTTTTGAAATTTGTTTGTTTTGTTTTTCCTTTTCTTGTGTAACAGTGCTCCTCTTCATATTCCACATCATTCTTCCTTTCTGCTAAACTTGTCCTAATTCATCTTCTCTCCAGCCCATAGCAGAAATAAGAGCAACGGCAGCACAACTGCCACACCCATATCCTGTGGGTGCCAGTGCTCTTCAGGGGTGTAGCCCTGCAAGAATTTTGGTGAGGTGGAGGTGGTGGCGCTGTTTTTTGGGGGTTCAGCTCGCCTCCTCTACATGCAGGCAACATGTGACAGGTCTGGGAAAGGGTAAGCCCTGCTTAAGCATTGGCTGCTATGGGAGATAGTGCGTCAGTACGTGCACTGCAACAATGGGGTGCAGCACACCACACAGCAGTTGATGAACTGCTACCTCCTCAAACTACTAGGTGTTGAGGTTATGGGGCTCAGTGAGTATTTTTTTTTTTTTATTCTATGACTTTGTTTCAAAATACAATGCTGCTCACAGTCACATGTAAGTTAAATTTATGTTATGAATAATATCTGATCCAGGTTGGGCTAGCCAGGTGCTCGGTGCTACCTAATCGCTTTGGCTAATCATTTGAGAAATTATTCATATTCCTCTGTCCTGTCACTATTAAGAAGGCAGTATATCAGGGAGTTAGCATTCTTTGTGTACTTTTTATGTAGCTCATGCAGTCTTAATGTCCATGATAGGTTGTATGCAATGCAATGGGAGACTGAGTTCGCCAATCAAAGAAGGTGGAAAAGGAAAAGTCCATATATTGCAATTCATAAGTACTTACTAGTTCAAAATTATTTTAGGAAATTCGGAAAAATGAAATGGGCTAACTCATTTTGAAGGTGTAATGCTACTATGTGTGCCCATCAAAATATGTTTTAGAGAATCACTGTACCACTAATCTTTTTTAAATCTTCGTTATTTCTTAAATCAGCACCAAAGAGCAAGAGAGAATCGGAAGAGGGGGAAAGAGGGAAAGGCCTGCCACTACCAGAACCGCAGTGGATGGAGCCACCACCAGGGTTGCAGAAGATGGTTCTGCTGGCCCAAGTAAGTTTTGTTTATTATTATTTCCACAACTTTTACCTGTCCCCCCACTACAATAATTAGGCATTGTGGGTTTTTTGTTTTGTTTACTGTCTACTTTCTGTTCAACTCCTCCATCTATTGTTTGTTAAATTGTTATCCCTATCATTCATTTTTTTTTTCTATATGTCCTGTTTCTGTAGCTGACTTCCTCCGGTCTGTAGCTTTCTTCTGCTTCTTTAGTAAGCTTCCCCTCTCCCCTCTGGTATATGTGCTGTGGTACTGTAAGACAAAGATAATATATTTTTGGTATCGTGAAGAAAATTGCAGGTACCAGTAAAGGAACTATTATTCACCACACATATTTGTTCACAAAGCTTTCTTTCTGAAATAGTCAAAAATAGAGAATGACATTTTCATGAACACTCCCCCCACACACAATGTTGTCTTATCTCTTATATAGTATACCAGCAGTTTCCATGACAGTGTAGCATGGCAGGAAAGGAATGATACCCCATTGCATTTGCCAACGAAGACCATAAGCCCTTCATAGACAATTCCACACTTTTATTGAGCTTCTCTCTCACAACTCCACTAGGAGAACAAAGTTATTGGTTGACTTGACTAGCTAGCTTTTTTAAAGTAATAGTTTTGATAGAAGATACTGCAGTGATAACCAAACTAATAAGGTGTTGCTTTTGTATTTTGTTCAAAATCTTAATTAAATAGGTAGCAATTCTGGTATCTAAAATGGGTATTTTTGTTCTAGCCGCATAGACCACTATTGTCAGAGCCAGTTCCAACCATGAGGATGGAGGGAGTGCGACAGAGGAGGCCTAGTCAGTTAGAGGTGAGGAGTGTCAGTGGTGGCAGAGATGAGAGGTAAGTGATATTTCTTGCTTATTGACAAATGAAGCATATTTTATTTGTTAAACGAAAGAGATATCCCATCCATCATCATCACCTCCCTGCCCATGACATTTTGCCATGCATGACCTAACTGCAGAATAGTAAAATTCAGCACTGCAGTGTTGGCTGTGCAATGTGCATCTGTGAATGCCACATTATGAAGTTTGCAATGCATTTCAAACTGAATACAAGGTGTGTTTCCCAGTGCCCATTCAGTTGCCTTATGTTAGTACTTCTCTCTATCTTACTTTCCTTCTGTCCCAGCCGAATAATAAATGAAATAAATTGAAAGTTCTATTCTTGGCATGTGCCACATTTTTCTTCCCAAATGATTTATATTTCATATTAATATACGACTGTTCAATTTTTTCCCTTTAGTCGTTCATTTACCACAGTGATTGACTGAGCAAAAGTTTAGCACATCATGATCAGTGACACCCCACTATTGTATAGCTAAACCTTTCAATACTGCCGAGTGAGGGTATTTGCTGAAATGAATTTGTGGTGGAAGGTGATGCCAGGGTGTATAGTGGGGCTAAATTCTTGATTTAGAGTTTGGCAAATGGAATACTCTGTGAAAAAATGTGGCAAATAAAATATATCCCACTCCCTTCCCTGTATTTTTTGCATTGTCTACTTTCAGCAGACAGGATATTCATTATACGTGTGTGACATATTTTTATTAATATTATTATTCTTCTTCTTATTTTTATTATTACTATGCCTCTTCTAAGTTTGGACTTACTTAGAGTCAGGGTAGAATTGAAAAAAGCACTTGTAGAACAGCAGGGTCATTGGAATTAAAGTAAGTTAACAAATTATCCATTACATCTTCCCCAAAACCATCCATGCTACAGACTGCAGAGAATACCAGAGAAGACCAGGCTCTGGTATGCCTCCATTAATTTTGCACATCAAGATTGTACTAATAATTGTACTGCATATCCACTGTACTCAATAATGAGGGGTAATTTTTACACACAAAAGGTCTGCTCAGTTTTACTATGAAATCACTTAAATTAAAAAATATATATATTCTGCTGGTATTCTGGCTTAATTCCTTGCAGTCACTGCTATTGTTATGAGATGTGATGCATGTTTGGGGAAAACTTGGTCCTGTGATCATTAAAAATTTCATTGGCCCTAGCGGACCAGCAATGCTCTGCTACTGTGACACAAGAAATACGTGTTTGCACTGAGGATTAAAATTTTTGTTTTTCATTTATTTTCTTTCTTGGTATAGCTGCTCTTGCTGCTGGAGCTCCACCATCTCAGCAGAAGATAGTCTACTGGCTGGGGAGCCACAGGATAAACGCCATCCAGGCAGAGTATTGCCACCTGGTGGTATTGGAGTAGGAGGAGACATGTGCCTCCTGTCCTTCCAGCCAGCCGGTCCTGCCTCCACCCCAGTAACACCATCAGCAGTGCTGCTATTAGCCAGGATCCCCCACTGCTGCAACACCAATTCCTCATCAATAACAGACCACCTCCTCTGTCGCTACCTAAGTGAGCAGGTACATATTCATGTGGGCCAGAAGAACCTTGCTGTAGAAGTGGCACACCTTCATGCCATTTAGATGGCCACTTAAACCTTTGTTTTAATATAACTTTTTTATTTGTGGGAAGGACTTTTGTTGGGGGTACAGACGGTGGGAATTAGAAGGGCAATTGGGGAAAGGACTTTTGGACTTACTTTTGGACATTGATACTTGGAACATTAGGGTGATAATTATTTGTTTGGGGGGATGTGTGGGCCTGTTGTGAGTGGAGAGGGTAGGTTTTTCTTTGTAAAAAATTAAAAGGGTAGTTAATATTGCTGTACATCACTCACAATCTGGCGTTTGTCTTTGCACTGCTTCAACACAACCTTTTTTTCTGACAAAGCTGCCCTCTGAAAATTCAAATACTATACACTAAATTTTCCCCTTAGGCTGTCCCTACCTGATTCTAAATTTCCTTACCATATATTTATCAGTGATAGGATACTTGCTTTACTTTAGTGCAAAAATATCCCAATACCAGAATGGGAACAACACAGACTAGGTCCATCTTATTTCTTCAGTAAATTAACTTTTGCCACTTTTTCAGCACCCAATTATTTATAAAAGTGTCTAACAGTTAGTTTTACCCCTGTCCAAATACCTCTGTAACTATATTGACTACTAAGGGGAACTTCTTTGTTCTCTTATGTGAATAAATGAAGCAATGGCTGCTACCTGTCTCAATCTTCCAACACCTTATTCCGGGGTGTCCCAAGGTGCCTTGCTGAAGGTGGTGGTAGTAGTCGCAGGCTAGGTGCTAACAGGGAATACATCACAAGTGAGGGTCCACTCCCTCCTAGTTGAACTACAACTGTAGAATAATCCAGAAGGATTATCTGTCACAGACAACTAGATTGAAAGAAAACACAGTTAGAAGTTTATTTATTATCATAACTTGTTGAAGAATAATACCAGACCATCACCATGACACAGATATCTGATATTAGATAAACTAGCAGTAGTACCTTATGAGCAATGGGTAGCAAGTAGGTTATTTATTAAAACAATTAAAACTAAACTTACTAAATCTTTGAGTCAGAAGTGGAATCAGGAGAAGGTTAAGCATTTAAGCAGCACAAGGTCTGAATGATGATGTTAATGAATGATGAATCTTTGTTATATCTATATGGCTTAAATGCTCAAATAAAGTAATATGAAATGTCAGGTCTATTCCTTGGGTTGATAAGTGGGGCTGATGTGGACTATTGCTCGGGTCAGAAGATCCTGCAGTGAGTTCGGTTTGCTTTCACCACATTGGCTTTACCAAGTGTTTGATACAGTTATGGTGTAAATTTAGTTGTCACATGTCAATATATCACACAGCCTTGGGGAAGACGGTTAGAGGTGTGATGAATGGATGGGAACAGGGAGTTGGGAAAAGGTGTGATTAAGTTTAAACACTACACAACAACAATATTCATCAGGTCGATAAGCATCACATCATGAACTAATCTGTTGTGGGACAAAATGAAAACTGAGTCCATCGCAAACAGTCCTTCAGCCCCAGAGACCCACTGTATCATATTATGTTACGTATCTAAATGGTCTGTCATCTAAGTTTCACCCAGAAGTAGAGATGGCCTGTGGATTGTAAAAGAGTAAATGACAATATTGTAGAGTTAAGTTGAAGGTTAGCTGAACAAGGAGTGGACCAAGAGGAAGAGCAAGATTAATTGAGAAGTTCATGTACCTGGCTAATCAATCTTGCAACTGCAATAACATTTAGCTGCATCTATCATGTGACATCATGTCTTCAGTTACAGCCGCCCCCCCAACCACAACCACTTCATTAGAGGAGTCATTTGAGCCAGCAAACTACTCAGCATTGCCCAAATCCACACTCATCTCTCCAATAAAGTCCACAGGGCTGAGCAGGCCTCTTTGTGTCATGTTGGTTTCCCTTTAAACTGGAAGTAGGTAACTTCCTTCATCTGTCCGTTGAGGTAGTCTTGGCCTGAGTCTGCTGACTCTGAATCCCTACTTTGTCTAACTACAGAGTCCTAGTACTCCTCACCAAATGAAATTGAGGGAGATATACTTGTTGGGCACTGCAGTAGATGAACAAGAAGAGCAGCAGAATTTGATAATATTTTGTGTGGGGCGTATTTGTTAACTAAACTGACTGGTTTCTGATGATGGAGCACTTGCTACCTTTGCAAAATAGGCTCAGCTGGGAACTTTCTATTTCAGGCAGTTGGCTCCCAACAATTTCTAAACATCCCGCTCTTTGCACAAAAGAAAAAGGGAGGCGGTCCAGCGCTAACATTTTAGCCAGCTTCCGATTGTCAACATGTGCCATTGAGTAGTTGTCTGCATGGCCCCTCGCCTAAAGATGTCTGTAATAGTAGCTTGGATATTTTTCTTTTGTGGTGTGACTGACGAAGGTAACTTCAAGAGAGAACCAGTAGGTGGTAGACTCAATATGCGTCCTGGGGTAGTGACTGTATGCAGTGGTGTCTTCATCTTAGTCTTGTGCCATTTCAAGGTTTCTGATGTGGATGAATCTGAAGTACTGCTGGGGACAGGACTGCTT
This sequence comes from Pleurodeles waltl, assembly GCF_031143425.1. Lineage (NCBI taxonomy): Eukaryota > Metazoa > Chordata > Amphibia > Caudata > Salamandridae > Pleurodeles > Pleurodeles waltl. Next base: position 923,578,529 of record NC_090447.1, read on the forward strand.
TGCATAAAGCTGTCACCCTCTACTTCCTCGTCACCTCCCACTGTGATCGGGGCTTATTCCCCTCTCTCATCTCGACCACCTGCTGCAGCAATTTTTACAAGGTGCTCATCCCACAGTATAGAATGATGTATTTTTTATAAGGGTCATTTGGCCTCGAGTACCATAATGTGAACAAGGTTTAACTCAATGAACACTTGTGTGGCAAACGGAATAACTGCAATGTTATGTTCCTACTTTTTAATCATGAAGAAGTCCCAAATTGGAAAAGAAAACTTTTTTAGTGTGACACTGGTGCCACTGCAAATGCCCTAAGACCTGGAGGTAGGTGGGTGTGTTGATGATTGCCTCTCTGTAGTGTGTACTTCGACAGAGGTAGTGGTAGATGCAGATCACAGCAGGAGCCTTATAAGTATGGAAGATGGCAGTTTTGGTGATGAAGGAACCAGTGTCTCATTCCTCTGAGCAGATAGAATAGGAGGAGTAATGACAGTGTCCTTTGAGCCAGTTTCCACAACAATGACTGGTTCGTCCTCCTCCTCTTCCATAATTCCAAGGATTATAGGAGATTTCCTATTCCCTTGTCTCTTGTGGTGGGTCTCAGACTTAGCAGAAGTTCAATCCATGTCCAGATCATCAGAAGGGGTGGAATGGACAAGATGGTAGAGTACCTTTTTTCTTTCTTGCTGGAGACCAGGAGGCCAATGGTTCAAGAAGAAGTATATTTCACTCAGCAGGAAGCTGAACCTCCCATTCTGTTCCTACTTCAGTAAGAACTCTTGCTGGGTGTGGCCCCTGCTACCCACTTTGCTCAGTTTCCTGCAGTGATTGGTACTAGTTTGCAACTGAAACAATTCCAATTCAGACTTACTGCTTGGCATCATGCTTGCTATGAATGAGAGACATGGGCTTGGGTTTAGGTTAGGTTGGTGCTGTCATCTATGCTTGCTGCCCACAGGGCAGTGCACCAGGTCCAACAGGTTTTCTGAAAAAGGTAGAGGATGGCAGAGTAATGGTGGAAATCTGCTTCTTCTTCTCTTCCTCACTAGCCACTTTCTAGGCAGGAGCACCTTTCTCTGTCAGTTGCACTGAGCTTCACAAGCAGAAGCAGGCAGAAAAAGACTGAGGTGGCATGGTGTGCTATCACTTTGTACTGGCCGTTTTCCTGGCAGTACTATGGGTCTTGTCTCTTGTGTACCTAAAAGCAAAGAAACCAGAAAAAATATTTAGTGAAACATAACATTTTTGCAGTTTGAATTATTCATAGTACAGACAATATAATACAATTTAGTGAGGATATCCAAATAGTTAACAGTAGTGTATTGATTCAAATCCAAACCTTCATATAATGTCAACAACGTGGGGGCAACAATATACAGATGTAACGGTTTGCTTTAGATGCATCTAAGAGGAGATACAAATGGCAGGTGGAGGGTGCAGGGAAAATTGAACATTCCTTAAAAATGTATGCTGGTGTGCACTTATCACGGGCGGGGTGTGCAGGGGAAATTGAATAATCCTCAAAAGATTAATGCTGGTGTGTGCCTATGGTAGGTGGGAGGTGACGGGGAAAATTGAATAATCCTTAAAAATAAATGCTAGTGTGTGCCTAAGGCAGGCAGGGGGTGCAGAGGAAAATTACATATTCCTTAAAAATGAATGATGGTGTGTACCTATGGCATGCGGGGGGGGCAGATAAAATGATATAATCCTTCCAAAATTAATTCTGATGTGCATCTGTGGCCTAAGAGAAGAAGACCTCTGGCGGGCAGGGGGTGTGGGGAAAATGTAAAAAAATAATAATAATCACTGGTGTATCACTGGGGACTATAAGAAGTTCATTATGAGGTTAGGCGGTGCAGGGAAAATGGAAACATGCATAACATATTATAAATACTGTTCTGCATATACTATGATGATCCTCAAGCACATTTAACTGATATCAGGGAAAAAAATAAAAGAAAATGGCATGGGCCTCTACTATCAATATCCCTAGAAAATGGCTTTGAAAACTGGAACAAAAGGGATTACTGCACAAGGTGGCTCATTGAAAACAACAACAACCAAGCAAGGAGGCATGGAGGACAAAGAACAAATACATGCCTGCAGCAACAGCACCCTGACAGGCTGCACCAAATGGCCTCCGACTACATGGTCAAACAGAAAAAGCAAGCAAGGTGGCTTTGAGAGCAAAGAGTCCATGCAGGCCTATGGCAAAAGCTCACTGAATGCCCACTCAAAATGGAAGCAGCCCACATGGTTGAACAACAGCAGCAGCCAAGGAGGCATGAAATATAAATAAAACATGCAGTCCTATGGCAAAAGCACACTGACTGCCTACACAAAATGGCTGTGGGCCACAACATCAAACAACAACAGCAAGCAAGGAGTACTGAAGGAGAAAGAACACATGCATATCCATGGCAAAAGCACACTGATAGCTGCTCAAAATGGATGCCTACAACTTGGTCAAACAACAACAATAAGCAAGGAGGCATAGAAAACAAAGAACACATGCAGGCCTAAGGCAAAAGCACTCTGATTGCCTATACAAAATAGACATCAGCCATATGGTGGTTAAACAACAAAAGCAAGCAAAATGGCATGAAGATCATTGAACACATACAGGCCTGTGGCAAAATCACACTGTCTACATAAAATGGCTGCTGGCCACATGGTCAAACAACAACAAGCAAGGAGGAATGGAGAAGAAAAAACATATGCTGACCTACAGCAAAAGCACACAGTCTGGCTGTACGAAATGGCCCAAGGCCCCATGGTCAAACAACAATAACAAGTAAGAAGGCATGGAGAACAAAGAACACATGCAGGTCTAAGGTAAAAATACACCTACTGCCCACAGCAAATGGCCACCGGCCATATTGTGGTCAAATGACAATAGCAAGCAAGGAGGCATGGACAACAAAGAACACATGCAGGCCTATGGTAAAAGCACACTTACTGGCTGCACAAAATGGCCACCAGCCACATGGTCAAAGAATAACAACAAGCAAGGTGACATGGAGAGCAAGAACACATAAAGGCTTATTGAAGGACACTGACTATACAAAATGGCCACATTGCATAGAGAACAGAGACACAATGGTGGCCTAAGGCAGACACACACAGGTGCACAACAGCCAGCCAAAGGAGGCATGGTAAACAATGAGGAAAACACTACTATTAATTCAGAAATGCCTAAAACAAAAATTAGGTCAACTATGACAATTTTTCAAACAACACACAACCTCCCAAGGCATGATATTACCCCACTAAAACATACATTTTGCCTAAAAAGCGACTGAAATAAAAAAACAACCTTTTTTTTATTTAATCCAGTGCCATTGATGGCCTAAATCATGGATGTTTTAAAACAACATATACCATAGAAACAGCTGTTTCATATACCCAGTGATTACTACTGGCTGGATGGCCTGTGAGCGAACTAGGCCACATGGTAAAATAAATGAACAGTACACATTTAACAAACATGAAGAAAATGTATGTAACTCTGCATCCTTTCTTCCCTTATGGAATATAAGAAATTAAATGTAAAAAATACTAGGCTCCTACTGCAAACCCAAGACACTCACCACAACCACAATAATTTTTTTTTTTTTAAAGTACAAATAGCAGTACTGTTGCATGCCCTCTATCAGCACCCTTATCCAAAACATACTTGTTGCAATATTGCAAGAACAAAGGGCCAGATGTAGCATGCCGTTTGCATGGCGCAAACTGCGAAAAACGCAGTTTGCGCCATGCAAACGGCCTCACGCGATGCCATTCCCAAATTGCGAGTCGGTACCGACTCGCAATTTGGGAATGCGACTCGCAAATAGGAAGGGGTGTTCCCTTCCTATTTGCGACTCGCATCGCAATTCAGAGTTGCTTTGTGACAGCGAATGCGGTCGCAAACCAACTTGCAGTTACCACCAGTGTCACACTGGTGGTAACACATTCGCAAAAGGAGAGGGGTCCCCAAGGGACCCCTTCCCCTTTGTGAATGTCGACATCAATATTTTTTCAGAGCAGGCAGTGGTCCTATGGACCACTGCCTACTCTGAAAAAAACGAAACCAAATGGTTTCAGATTTTTTTTCATTTTGCAACTCGTTTTCCTTTAAGGAAAACGGGCTGCAAAATGAAAAAAAAACTGCTTTATTTAAAAGCAGTCACAGACATGGAGGTCTGCTGACTACAGCAGGCCACCATCCCTGTGAATGCAGGGACTCACTATGGGGTCGCAAAATGCGACCCACCTCATGAATATTGATGAGGTGGGTCTTTGCGACCCAATAGCTAGTCGCAGAAGGTGTCTGAGACACGATTCTGCATTCGTTTTTGCGACTTGCAAATTGCGAGTCGCTCAGACTCGCAATTTGCAAGTCGCAAAAACGGATTTTGCTACATCTGGCCCAAAGTCCTTGAAATCCAATAGTATATATATATCAGGAATTGCAGACAAAGAGGGTGATCCTTTCACCTTGAAATCCAAATGAAAAGTGACCAAGCAATGGACAAAGCACTGGGGGGGGGAACTTTCTGAACAGACAAAGGAAGTTGGAGTCTCAGGGGCACTTCCTTTCCATTGAAAAACAAGTAAAATAAAAATGATGCTAAATCAGACTAAAAACAAACATGAACCATCAGTTCAAACAGAACATCAACTCAAAAAGGTACTTTTCACATTTATTTAGCTTCTTCCTTCACAAGTGGAAATTCTTCTCGAGAATCAGCTGTGGCCAATCATGATAGTAGGAATCACAAAATTGCACACGAAGCCTCTGAATTGGCCGGATATTATGCTAGCAAACAACAAATCTTGTTTGTGCTCACAAGCGAGTGTTTGTGGAGTCTGACATGTGCCAACGTGAATATTATTCTGCCACCATCCAGATGGCAGAATTACAGAGGAACTCCACATTATATGCATAATGTGGAATTACCCAAAGTTCACCAACTCCGAGAGTCCAAATTTATTTCCGCCTTGGCCTTGTTTCCTTGTAGTTGTTTTATCAGGTACAAAGGCAACAATAAGTTCCTGGAGGTTTGTTTCTGGCATGTAATATAAGACATATGTAGACTATTTTATACTAATGTATGCATACCTTGACAGTCTGGAAGTTAGTGGCACAGGTAGCCACCAAAGTCCACAAAGCATGATAATCTCTGTCTTTCATGCTTACATCTATAAGTGACCAAGCATTAATTTCAGCAAGATCTTTTTATACCATACCAACATTTCATACCTACTGAATTGTTTATATAATACGTATGCGTTTTTCTCTTTGTAAAGAAAGCATAGAGTCTCCTTGTATTGCTATGCAAGTAGTTGATTGTGTGTATAGTGTCCCCAGCTGCGTTAAGCGGATCTTTTGTATCAAATACAAATGTGAATGGGGAGTGTCAGACCATTTGTAGCTCAGGTCTCTAATTTGAAAGTCCACTCCTTGCTGTCTAATGAGGAATTCCTTAACAGAAAGCTATTTGAGTCCTACCGGCATTCTCCATTGTGAGTGCAGGGTGTTTAATATTGCAGTTAACCTGCTTTATCATTATGACCTTGCAGGGAAAACACATATTTTGCATGGTTCTCTCATTTTTATTGGCTGATATGCTGGTAATTGGACCTTGAGCAATGAGGTCTTTTAAATATACTTCCACCACATGTGTTCTGACCCTACAACAGATCAAGTAATTGGCTACCCTCAATTTGCATACATGACTTAAAGGTAAGACTACATTGCCATTGAAACCTGTGCCTTTCTAGGTCAGAAACTGCAGTACCCACAAGGCAGAATAACCTTTTCTACAGCATTGATTAATTCACCTTTAAACTAGACCTCATAACTCACAAAGGCCTAGGTGACTGGAGGTCAAAGGTGCAATGTGCCAGATATGAAACCACTGTTTCTCCGCAGTAACATAATTCAAATCAGATTTTTAATTGCTTAAACAGAGACAAAGGGGGTCATTACAACATTGGTGGTATAAGGCGCTTACCGCCATGCAGAAGACCGCTAATACACAGCCGCGGCCGCGGTAGACCGCCACAGCTATTATGACACACATCACGGAATCCGCCGAAATTCAGACACCCACACAATACCGCCACACCAAAGGTCAGCGAGAAACTGGCGGAAACACATCCTCCACCTCCACGCCAACAGAAACACGCCCATGCCATTACGACCCACGAATCCACGCAGCGGTCTTTCAACCGAGGTATTCTATTGGCGGTACACACCGCCGTGCTCAAAATACACACACATCTCCAAAACACCGCCTCATTGGACAATTTGAAATACAAACACCTGACACACATACACACACCACTCCCACACACCCAATACTATATAAAACACACACCCACATCACCCACAAACCCCTACTACCAAAAATTCAGAGAGAAGGCCAGAGAGACAGCACAGAACAGACAACCCCATCACACAGAGGCACACAACACCATCATCTACGCAACATCCAAGCACAAAACACCACATACAACTACACTCACCACACTCATCAACACATACACCACCCCACACATCACCTACACCACCCCATGTCACGCCAAAGACACCCCGCTTGTCCGAGGAGGAGCTCAGGGTCATGGTGGAGGAAATCATCCAGGTAGAGCCACAGCTATTTGGCTCACAGGTAAAGCACACATCCATAGCCAGGAAGATGTAGCTATGGCAAAGAATAGTGTACAGGGTCAACGCTGTGGGACAGCACCCAAGAAATAGGGAGGACACCAGGAAGAGGTGGAACGACCTACGGGGAAGGTGCGTTCCACGGTATCCAGGCACCACATCGCGGTCCAGCGGACTGGCGGCGGACCCCACCTCCTCCCCCACAACTAACAACATGAGAGGAGCAAGTCTTGTCCATCTTGCATCCTGAGGGCCTCAGAGGACTCGTTGGAGGAACGGACACTGGTAAGTCTAATCTTAACCATCATACCCCCCAACCTACCTGCATGATATCACACACCCCCACCATCACACCCTCCCCTATCACCCCAAATCCTCACCTATCTACCCATGACACCAACCACCCATCCCAACCCCAAGACCTGCATGACATAACTAAGCATGGACACCCATCACCAAAGCATGCCCACTGCACAGACCCACAACACCCCCCAATCATCAGCACACAAGCCCCCACACAGGAATGCCTGCACTGGGGTTCACGAACACCCAACCATTGCACTCCATGAAACACACACATGCAATAATCATGTACTTATACCCCCCCAGGAACCCGAAGGAACGTCACCACACCAGAGGGTCCAGACAACACCACTCCACCCCCAGAAGAGGCCCACAGTGACGACAGCAGCTCTGCCCCACTGGATCTTGATGACCAGGCCGGACCATCGTGGGCCTCAGGACAGTCAGTTCCACTTGCCCAGCCACAGCCCAACACCGAGCTTACACCCTCTGGTAACACCAGCACAGCACCCACCCAGCGGGCCCAAACCTCCCTACCCAGGACAGGTCAATCAGCGGTGTGTCCACCACTACAGGGCACCCAGGCAAACCCACTACCCCAACAACAACAGGGACCTGGGGGCAGTGGTAGTGGGCACACGGTCAAGGGGACGGAGGCACAGGAACACAGGGGAACTGGGAGGGCTGCTGTGCGACAGAGGGAGGACAGGCCAAGGGAACCAACTCTCAACGAGGCCCTCTCATCCATCATGGGAGCATACCACTACTCCCAGGAGACGATGGCCACGGTCCTGGACAAGTTGCAGGAGACCCTGTGTCTGCAGGAGGAACAATATTTGGGGTTCAGGGAGGAGCTCATGACCATCGGCTCCGCCCTGGGCACCATCGTAGGGGTGCTGACGGACATTCAAAAGACCTTGAGGGACACCGTGGCACTCCAAGGGGCCGCTGACACTAGCCAGGACGATGAAATGCCCACCACCTCCGCCGGCGCTAGTGGACAGGACGCCCTGCCACAGGACCAACACACCAGCACCCCATCCCCTGCAGACGGACAACCACCACGCAAGCGGGCCCTGAGATCCAGGAACAGGACAGAGCAAGATGGCAAGACCCCCGCCAGGATATAAGACCACTCTGATTGTCCCCCCACTGTCCCACTTTGTTACCCTGTCCAAATCGGAACTGACCTAGCTCCACTTCCAATGCCCAGATGTGCAATGTACCTGTGAGACTAATAGACTGGACTCTGCCATGGAAATTCCTCCACCATCACCCATCACCAGTTTACAACCCCCCTTCATTTTTTGAGCACTTAAATAAACACCCTTGAAACACTAAAAACAAATTGAGTCAGTCTATGATTTGTAAATCTGTATTATAAATTACAGTTTCATAATGGTTTACCCTTTGGAAGGCTAACATACCTATGTCACACATCACAAGCCCTTCAAGGATGCAAACAGTTGACACGTAGGTTACCACAATTGTGAAACTGAAATGGAAGGGTACAACTCAATTAACAAATAGTGAGTGAAATGTAGGTACAGGATAGAGGTAGATGTGTGAAAGTTAATGTAATGGTAAAAATGAAAATGTTCTCACCTGTGTGTCACTGGAAATATTGCTGTATGACTGACTCCCTGTTGTCGTTTTCGTCTTCCTCAGCTTCATCCTCATCACTGTCCACAGTCTCCACAGACTTCACTGCTGCCACAACACCGTCATCTGGATCATCCTTCTGCAGAAAAGGCACCTGGCGTTGCAACGCCAAGTTATGGAGCATGGAGCAGGCGATGATGATGTCGCACACCTTCTTCGGTGAGTAGAATAGGGACCCACCTGTCGTATGGAGGCACCGGAACCTGGCCTTAAGGAGGCCGAAGATGCGTTCGATAACCTTCCTAGTCCGCCCATGGGCCTCATTGTAGCGTTCCTCTGCCCTGGTCCTGGGATTCCTCACTGGGGTCAATAGCCAGGAAAGGTTGGGGTAACCAGAGTCCCCCAATTGCCATACACGGTGCCTCTGGAGTTCACCCATCATATCAGGGATGCTGCAATTCCGCATGATGTAGGCGACATGCACTGAGCCAGGGAACATAGCATTTACTTGCGAGATGTACTGATCTGCCAAACAGACCATCTGGACATTCATTGAATGATAACTCTTCCTGTTCCTGTACACCTGTTCAGTCCTGCGGGGGGGACCAGAGCTACATGGGTCCCATCAATGGCACCTATGACGTTGGGGTTATGTACAAGGGCATAGAAGTCACCTTTCACTGTAGGCAAATCCTCCACCTGAGGGAATATGATGTATCTCCTTACGTGGTTCAGCAGGGCAGACAACACTCTGGACAACACGTTGGAAAACATAGGCTGGGACATCTCTGATGCCATGGCCACTGTTGTTTGAAATGACCCACTTGCAAGGAAATGGAGCACTGACAGCACCTGCACGTCAGGGGGGATTCCAGTCGGATGGCGGATTGGTGACATCAGGTCTGGCTCCAACTGGGTACATAGTTCCTGGATTGTAGCACGGTCAAACCAGTAGGTCACGATTAAATGTCTCTCTTCCATTGACAACAGGTCCACCAGCGGTCGGTACACCGGAGGATTTCGCCATCTTCTCATATGTCCCAGCTGACGGTGCCTAAGAAGGACAACAGCGAAGAACCAATCACTATTCCTCCAGGTATGTACCCACAGTTACACACAAGACTACAGCAGACACAAAACCCTTCCTGTATGTGTGTTGAGTGTAGGCCTCAGTATGTGTGACGCAGTTGAAAATGAATCCATGTGGGCCCCTGAAATGACAGCTGCCTGACCTCTAAACTGGGACAATGGGATTGTGGGGTAACAGCGCTGGCGTTGCACACCGGCGCGGTAGGCGGTCGTAGACCGCGGCGCAATGCTGCATTGGTTAACATTGGACCCTATGGGTCCCAGGAGCCAATGAACAGGTGTGCCGGCGGTGATGATGCGCCCTGCCGCGGACCTCACCGCCACGGACGTCACCACCATTTTCTATCTGTTCAATCACTAGATACCTGACCTTCGACAGGAGAGGACCTACACTGCTAGTGCTGCTGTGACCTCGGTCTGGAAGCGACGATGGCTGCTGCGTCTGGGGAAAGGGCCCCTGCCTTCACTGCACAAGAGTTGGAGAAACCTGTGGATGGGGTCCTCCCCCAGTACATGCTACTCTACGGTCCTCCAGACCAACAGGTTAGTACACAGGGAGCATGCTGTAGGGGCAAGGCCTGGGTGGACAGGGCTGGGTGGAAGAGGGAAGGGGGCAGAAGTCATACTACAGTAAAGCATGGGAATAAATGGACAACATGGTCAGAGTAGGGAGGGGGCCACTCACATTGATGGTGCAGTTGGTAATGACTGTTCCTCTTTCCTTGTGCATGTCATGTAGGTCAGCGCCCACCAGAAGAGGGACATTTGGCGTGCCGTCACCAAGGAGGTCCGGACCCTGGGGGCCCACCAGAGACAGGGCACCCACTGCCGTAAGAGATGGGAGGACATTCGCCGCTGCAGCAAGAAGATGGCGGAGGCTCAGCTGGGGATGGCCTCACAACGTGGGAGGGGTGCCCATCGTACCATGACCCCCCTGATGTTTCGGATCCTGGCGGTGGCCTACCCGGAGTTGGATGGGCGCTTAAGGACATCACAGCAGACACAAGGGGGTGAGTACACTCTCATTCTGCGGACTTTGCGTGCAGTGGAGGTGTCTGGGTGGGGGAGGTGGGCTCTGGGTGTCCTAGGCCAGGGCGAGTTAGGTAGGCAAGTCCCCTCTGTAATGTAGGCCATGTGGCACTCTACCCCACCTCAGTAAATTATCAGGTTGAGGTATAGTTGCCCCTGTGGCATCCATGTGCGCAGATTTCCACCAATGCCATGTAGGCCATATCCCAGAAATTGCATGTGCAGAGGGCAGGAGCGCGGCGTTGTGCATGGGGCTGCTGCGTCTGTCTTGTCCGCCAACGGTAGCGGTATGCCATGCACTAAAACTCTCTTTGTTCTGTCTCCCCCCCTTTTCCTGCTCTCCCTGTCCTTTTGTACATCAGCATCAACAGGCGGAGGTACAGTGGCACCGGAGCACAAGGGAGCTGCATCCCACATGGCCATGGAGGGCCACACCACAGACTCTGAATACACCAGTGGGACGGAGGGCGAGGGGAGCTTCACGTTGGCCACCGGATCACCAACCAGCGACACATACTCGTCCGCCGATGTGAGCACCCCTGTGGTGGCGGCACCATCTGTGCGCCCCCCTTCTACAGGTACAGCCGCCACCCCCCCTACCAGCACTGCCCTCCCAGCAGCCCCTCAGCATTCGCCCGTGCCCGCTCACCCAGGAGGGTGGGCATCACCTTCGCCCCAGGCACCTCAGGCCCTGCCCCAGTCACCCCTGCTACCGTCAGTGAGGAGGCCATTGACCTCCTCAGGTCACTCACTGTTGGGCAGTCTACCATTGTGAATACCATCCAGGGTGTAGAAAGGGCGTTGCAACACAGTAATGCATTCCTGGAGGGCATTCATTCTGGTCAGGCTATCCTTCAGCGAACCCTGCAATCTCTGGCCTCAGCACTGATGGCAGCAATTTTCCCTGTGTCCAGCCTCCCCACTCCAACTTCCTCCACCCAGACCCAATCCCCTGTACCCCAGCCCATCCCAAGCACACCTACAGACCAGCATGCACACAAGTCAACACACAAAATTAGCTCAGGCAAACATAGGCACCACACATCCCACAGGCACTCACACAAGCATCACACCCATACAGACACAGCAACATCCACTGTCTCCACTGTGTCCCCCTCCTCCTCTTCTCCCTCCTCCCTCCCAGTCTCGTCTACACACACACCTTCATGCACCACATCTCAGGCACAAGGACTCGCACCAGGACACCCAGCACCACACGCCGCTCACCTGCACTCACCACCTCCACTGCCATTTACACGTCCCCTGTGTCCTCTCCCAGTGTGTCTGTGACGCCCCCTCCCAAAGTACCCAAACGCTGGCAATCACTCACCCAACATCAATCCACCTCACGACAGCCTCCAGTACCTGCACCTGCACCCAAAACAGCTAAAGTGACACCTCCTACAACCACCTCCTCTTCCTCCACTCCCAGACCCCCTCCAGCTACCCATCCCAGTGTTCGTCAGAAAATGTCCCTCTGTCAAATTGACCTTTTTGCCCCCACCCCCCCTCCAATTCATCAGTCCCGTCGTAGCGCCTCAGCCAAAAAGCCACTAGTACCTGTGGTGCGTGTTCCAGGTTTTTAGAGTGCACCGTCCACCAGGGCAGGCAGTAGGATCCGGAGCCAAGGCACTGGCAGCCCACCCCCTGTAAAGGCTCCGAAATTGGAGAGTGGACGACGGGACCGTGTCAAGACTCCTGGTGGGACAACAAGTGAAATGGGATCGAAGGCGATTGGTGAGTCAGCTGTAACTCCAAAAAAGGTGGGGAAGGTCATGAGGAAGTCTGCCCAGCCTGTTGTGAGTGTCACAGCGGAGAAGTGCGCCATCATTTCCGGCGGTCCAGACACAACCGCCAGCACCATCGTCACTGGTCCAGAGCCCACCACCAGAGTCAGTGCCCAGGAGGGCCCAAGTATCGTAATGGGTCTAGAGCCCACCGCCAGAGTCAGTGCCCAGGAGGCCCCAAGTATTGTAACGGGTCCAGAGCCCACCGCCAGAGTCAGTGCCCAGGAGGGCCCAAGTATCGTAACGGGTCCAGAGCCCACCGCTAGAGTCAGTGCCCAGGAGGGCCCAAGTATCGTAACGAGTCCAGAGCCCACCGCCAGAGTCAGTGCCCAGGAGGGCCCAAGTATCGTCACTGGTCCTGAGACCACCGCACAAGACACAGCCCAGGAGGGCCCAAGTATCGTCACTGGTCCAGAGACCACCGCACAAGACACAGCCCAGGAGGGCCCAAGTATCGTCACTGGTCCAGAGACCACCGCACAAGACACAGCCCAGGAGGGCCCAAGTATTGTCACTGGTCCTGAGACCACCGCACAAGACACAGCCCAGGAGGGCCCAAGTATCGTCACTGGTCCTGAGACCACCACACAAGACACAGCCCAGGCGGGGCCAGGATGCCACAGCCATGCTGGGCAATGATGGAACGTCATGCCACACACCAATGTCCAGTATGGAGATTGTCATGCCACACACCAATGTCCAGTATGGAGATCGTCATGCCACACAAAAATGTACAGTATGGAGATTGTCATGCCACACACCAATGTACAGTGTGGAAATCGTCATGCCACACACCAATGTCCGTATCAGAACCGCCATGTCAAAGCACTGCTGAACAGTCCAGAGACCGCTATGGCAAAGCACCGCTGAACAGGGCAAAGACCGCCATGGCAAAGCACCGCTGAACAGGGCAAAGACCGCCATGTCAAAGCACAGCTGAACAGTCCAGAGACCGCCATGGCAAAGACCCGCTGAACAGTCCAGAACCGCCATGGCAAAGCACTGCTGAACAGTCCAGAGACCGCCATGGCAAAGCACAGCTGAACAGTCCAGAACCGCCATGGCAAAGCACCGCTGAACAGTCCAGAACCACCATGTCAAAGCACCGCTGAACAGTCCAGAGACCGCCATGGCAAAGAACCGCTGAACAGTCCAGAACCGCCATGGCAAAGCACCGCTGAACAGTCCAGAACCGCCATGGCAAAGCACCGCTGAACAGTCCCCAGACCGCCATGGCAAAGCACAGCTGAACAGTCCAGAACTGCCAGGGCAAAGCACCGCTGAACAGGGCAAAGACCGCCATGGCAAAGCACCACTGAACAGGGCAAAGACCGCCATGTCAAAGCACCGCTGAACAGGGCAAAGACCGCCATGTCAAAGCACCGCTGAACAGTCCAGAACCGCCATGGCAAAGCACCGCTGAACAGTCCAGAACCGCCATGGCAAAGCAACGCTGAACAGTCCAGAGACCGCCATGGCAAAGCACCACTGAACAGGGCAATGCACCGGGTAGGAATGAATGGCCCATCACATCAGGCATCCTTATCCCATGTGCAGCTGGGACAGTAACAGGACACTACCTTTCACAGGGAGACTCATCCAGTCTGGGCATCAGTCACCCCCCAGTACCAGTATGGACCTGCATCGACTTGAGAGACTGTGGCTTTGCACTCCCCAGGATGGTACAGTGGGCAAGCCACCCACTGTAGAGACTTGAGAGACTGTGGCTTTGCACTCCCCAGGATTGAACAGTGGGCAAGCCACCCACTGTAGAGACTTGAGAGACTGTGGCTTTGCACTCCCCAGGATTGAACAATGGGCAAGCCACCCACTGTAGAGACTTGAGAGACTGTGGCTTTGCACTCCCCAGGATACATCAATGGGCATGGAGCCCCGTCGTGGATCTGGCTTTGCATTCCTCTGGCTGAGGTGCCCCCCCCTTCCCTTCCCCCTGAGGTGCCTGTGGTGTTTCTATCTGATGCCCTGGCAGTGTTCTCTCGGATTTTGGTCAGGTATCTATTGTGGGCCTCGCCCATGCATTTTTGGACTGTTTGTGCACGGATATTGTTGTGTACATATCTGCGATACTTCTCGGATTATTTATGTAAATATGAGTGATTTTGGAATACATATATTTGTATATTTTTGTATGACATGTATGTTGGCACATTATAATGTTTGCCCGAAATTCGCATTGTCTTTGCATTCTTCTGGGGGGATTGTGGGGTGTTACTGTTCTTTTTGTGACTGCATTGGTGTGTATGTTGTACTATGCGAGGGTGGGGGTGTTTGGTGGGTGTCCCCCTAACTTTTGCCTCCCCCCTCCCCCGTGTCGTAGGTGCAGTACTCACCGGTATCTTATGCGCCCACGTCGCTGTTGGTCGTGAAGGAGCAGAAAAACAAGGGCAGTTAGTATTTGGATTTCCGGCTCCATGGCGTCGTCGTTCCTCGTGGGATGTGTAGAAGGTGAGCTTTTTCCCATAGCAAAAGCTGTTTCCTCTGTGTTTTTATCCACGGTGAATCAGCCCCGGAAAAGGTGGCGGATTGGCCTGTTGTGATACTGTGGGCGGTACATTGTCTCCCGCCTGTCTGTTGGCGGTGACCGCCAAGCTGCTTGTCTGTACCGCCGTGGCGGGCGGTGTGTTAAAGTGGCTGTCTTTGTTGGCGGTTTCCGCCAGGGTCATAATTCCCTTTTTTTGTCCGTCTGACTGTTTGCAGTATTACCGCATCTTTACACCGTCCGCCAGGGTTGTAATGACCACCAAAGTTTCTTATTTGAAAGACCTATTAAAAGAATAAGGACCAGATCACTCTATCATAGGACATAGCACATGTAGAAAGTCAATTTATGTTAGTTAATTAAAAATCTGCACTGTTGCTGAACTTAGGCTACTGATATGAATTCAACGTATGTTGCTAGAAAAGGTAATCAGCTCTGCCTGAGTGAGGGAAGCCCGATAAGACAGTGTGAATTCTTCACAGGAACATCAAACAAAACATATCTAAAACTGGTATGGAAAGGAAGAGAAAAGGCCACCAAAGCACTAACTGGAGTTTTTGAATGTACCTTAGTTATGTGAGTACAAAGCTATTGTGTAGGCTTGCTTTTGAACAGGTCCAGTTGCCAGGTGCTCAACGTCTTCAGATGGGTAGCCTAGAATCAGGACAAGTCCCAGTTGTTTTCTCACAGGTGGTAAAGGGGCACCACTTTTCAGTAATACATCCTATTGGGAGTTAGTAGAATTCTGGCAGATAGCACAGTTTTCTGTTATAGTTATTGATTTTACCCAAACAACTAACAACTCCCATGGTTAGTACAGAACACATAGCAGGATGCCACAAAAAAAGACAACACTTCACATTACAATGCAAGTGAGTACCAGACCAGTCTTTCCAAGTCTTGGGGTGGTTCTGAGGGCACCCTCTCCCTTGATAAATGGGGTGTTGTAAGCTCAGATAGTGGTCTATGCCTGAGGCCCATCTGCCAACAGAGGGAGGCTTCATATCTTTCCAGGCATGTACTATATCCCACTTTGCAATCATCAGACACAGCTATGGCAGCACCCTCTGACATCAATCCCATTTGGAGTAGCCTCAGCCTACACGGCAAAGTCCATGGGAGGGGTGGGTAGATCACGGGGCACCTCCAGCACCAGATACGTAGTTCCTGATGCTTCCAATGATACACTGACCCCAGGGGGCCATTCAAGGTGTTCTTGTTGATGTGAGTGGTGACTTCCCCACCCACACCGTAGCTCACAAGAGGAGGGTGGGGACCACCCAGTAGCACTATGTAGAAAAGGTCCAAAGAGGTATGGCAGAAGGACAGCAATGACCAGGAGTTTATCTAGACAGTCATCCAGTAGAAAGCGCCCTAGCATCCCCACCGTCGGAAGAATTGAAAGTGAGCCTCATCTGCTGCCGGTGATGCCCCTCCTTCAAGCCAGCAATATCACCTGCCTATGGCCCCTTGGCTCAACTTCAGTATCTGAGGTGAGGCACTATGGGGAGCTGGTTGCCCGAGGGCCAGCTAAGGGTCTGTGCCCATGTCCTCGGGACAATCCCTCAATGAAGGATGTGATGTTGTCCACCGCCCAGGTCACGCTCGTCTCAGTACTTTCATGCTCAAGCCCAGATCCTGTCCATCAATCATTGCATCACCAAGCTCCCTCTGTGATGCGCGTTGGGACCCCAATCATTAGCAGCTCAGGGGCCAGCAAAGGGATTCAAGCTGAGCCTCCTCAATCAACATCACTCACTCAGCTGCAGCATATGTAGAAGGCACAGGGCACTGCCCACCTGTGCTGCCCATTAGGCTTCCAGGTCACAGGGGCTCATCGAAGGAGATAAGGGTGGTCCCCCCACAGTCCAATGCTCGGCGCCCCAAGCTTAGCGCAGAGAGAAGCCTCATTCACATCTTTGGATAAGGCAGTGGCTCAACTACTACACGGCTTGCCAGGTCTCCCACACACTCTGCCACTGGCTCTCCACTCCTCCAAACACAGCAGCAACCAAGCTGCAGCAGCAAAGTCCCAGTAAATAGGAGGTGCCCAGTGTCTGCCTCCATTGTGCGTTCAACCCAGGAAGGTTTGAACCTAGGAGCAGACAGCTGCAGTTGGATTATGAGGATGATGTGGCAGCGCTCTTCTAGAGAGTGGCCACCATGTTCGGCAGCTAAGCCACACAATCGCAATCGTAACATTCTGTGAAATATATCTTTCTAGCATTGGTTAGAACACAGGTCAGAAGCATGTTTGCAGATTAGGGAAAAGCCGCAATCGGAACTTAGTAGACATAGCCAATGCTGGGTTCTTGGAATTTCTTGGGGCTCCAACCTGTAATTCAGAATACTAACGTAGAGGGCTGGGAGAAGGGAGACTGTCTGCAGTCTGATGGGGAGATATTAAGGTCTTGTATCCTGTCCTCCTTTCAACCAAAGACTCTGAATGTTATTGGGAAAGGGACAGATGAGGTGGCCTTCATTCACCCAGAGTAAAATCCAGGACAAGAAAGATCCTTAAAAGAAAGAATTGATGAACCTTTGTAGTACTGGACACCTGCTTATGGGCCAAGGAAACAGAGATTGAAAAGTATGTTTCTTCTTTTGCTTGGGTGTGTTGCTTCCATTCCACAGAAATACTACAGCACATCTGTGTTAATTAAAATCCTACAGAAAGAACTTCTGACACAATTGGGACTACAGATGTGGCTGGGGTTTTGGAGGGGTTTCACTTATCTTTAATGTACAGTGCTAAAATGTGTTGCCCAATATGTTTTTGTGGAGCTGTAACTGTAAGAATTAAGTTGCAGATATAAACTATGCTGCATCAAGATACAGTATTCATAAATGTATATATATGCCATGGGGTACTGTAGCATGAAACATTATGGCCCTCATTATGACATTGACGGTGACAGTAAAAGTGTAGGTAATAAAACCAAAAGGCTGGCGATAATTACTGCCAAATTAAGACCACAACAGTGATAACTCCCGTAGGCAGCCAATGTACCACATCAACTCCCAGGGTGTTGAAACCACTCACCACCGCGGTAGCCATCAGCAGCCAGGCAGAAGACAAGGTACCGCCCACCATATCATGACACAGCAAACCTCCACGATTTGCTGGGCGGTACCAAAGCCATCAAAAGCCTGACGGAAACAGAACATAGAAGACCAACAGAGACACAGAGAAGATCAGTGCCGCCATGGAACCGGAACTTCAAGTCCTCCCGATGGTCTTCTACCCCATGCTCCACCTGGAACACCAGCACCAACAAAGATGACGACGGCGAGTACAGCCACATAGCACCCAAGGGAGGGAGGGAGGAAAAGGAGTGTAACACACATGCATGACACACACCATTCACACACACAGACCATACACACAACCAGCTGCAGACATAAACCATAGGACACACGGCATAATAATACAAAAACTACAGATCGGTAGTACTGAGAAAGTAATTGCATGGCAATAGTCACCATATGAACCAATGGGATAACAAATATACTGTATATGGACAATTGTCCAGAAAGGGCCAATGCCTAGTCCAAAGTACAAAAGGCCCACATGGTCACAGGGCACAGTCCAAGCCCCAACTTGATCCTGACTAACTCTGCACAAAATTGTACAGAAGCAACATCTCTGAAGGGACAGCCAACTCAGAGGCAAGGGGGGGCACCTCAGCTGAAGTTGGGAACGTGCCCACTGGTTCTGGAGGGGGCTCCATGCCCATTTCCCTTTGCTGGGGAGTGCAAGGTCACAGTCTCTGAGGCGGGGAACTTGCCCACTGGTTCTGAGGGGGGCTCCTTGTACATCAGTCTCTGGAGGGTGGCTTACATGCCTTTGACTGGAGGTGAGGGCTGCTGTGTCTCAGCTGGGGAAGGTGCCTCCTGGGCAGCATCTGTAGGAGGTGAGGGCTGCTGTGTCTCAGCTGGTGAAGTTGCCTTCTGCAGGGGATGAGGGTCCTGTGACCACTGGTGGTGCTGGTGTTGGTACCCTGCCAGCCTCGGGAGGAGGTGAGGGCTGCTGTGTCTCAGCAGGGGATGAGGGCCCCATGCCCACTGGTGGTGGTGGTATTGGTACCCTGCCAGCCTCTACAGGAGGTGAGGGCTGTTCTGTCTCAGCAGGGGATGAGGGCCCCATGCCCACTGGTGGTGTTGGTACCCTGCCAGCCGTTGCAGAAGGTAAGGGATTCTTCCCTTTTCTGGCTGGTGAAGTGGGATGCCTCCCTTTCCTGGCTGGTGGAGTGAGATCCTTCCCTTTCCTGGCTGGTGGAGTGGGATCCTTCACTGTCTTGCCTCCACAACTAGGAGGTGCCTCCAATGTCCCCATGGACTCTTTGGCTGAGGTGCTGAGCTGGGTCTTTGGGACCCTGCTCTTACAGGCAGGACGGGGGAGGAGGAGCGAAGAGGTCAAGTTGGGCAAGGAAAAGCATCTTAGGACAGTGGGGTGGGATGGGGGAGGAGAAATGGGAGTAGAGGTTGAGGGAGGGATTTTTGGAGGAGTATGTTTGCTGGACTTGGGTGCAGGTGCATGGGCAGTGTACTGATGTGATGTGGATGGCTGTTGGGTGTCTGAGTGCTGGCGTTTGTGTCCTTTAGGGGGGGACAACCAGGTTGGAAGAGGACACAGGGGACGGATGGATGGATGTTGTGGAGGTTTCTGCTAGTGAGGTGTGTGTGTGTGCTGCTTGGTATGGTGATGCTGGTGGTGGCTGTTGAAGCAGTGAATGCAGGTGTGAGTGTGAATGTGACAGGGGCAGACAGTGGAAGCAGTGGATGTGGATGTATGTGCAACTGTCTGTTGTTTGTGTGAGTGACTGTGTTTGACTGTGCCACTCTTGTGTGATGTCTTGTGTGCATGCACATCTGTATGTGTGCATGGGATGGATAGGGGTTGAGGTGACTGGGACTGGGAAACAGTAGTTGGTGGTGGGACGGTAGGAACAGGGACAATGGCTGCCATGAGAGAGGAGGCCAGAGTCTGAATTGATCTCTGTTGGGCCACCAATCTACAGTGGATGCCCTCCAGGAATGCATTGTATTAATGCATATGGATGCTACACCCTGAATGGCATTCATAATGGTTGACTGCCCTACAGAGATGGATCACTCAGGGCAGCAGGGCTCACTGGGGCAGGTCCTGAGCTTCCTGGGGCGAAGGAGATACCCACCCTCCTGGGTGAGTAAGTACGGGCAACTCACTGAGGGGCTACAGGGAGGGCGTTGTTGGTATAGGGGTGGCGGTTGTACCTGCAGCTGGGGCGGTCAGGGAGGTGACCGCCACCACCAGGGAGCTTCCATTGGAGGAGGAATAAGAGTCTGTGTTGTCACCACCTGTCCCCGCCATGGTGCTCCCATCTCCCTCCATCCCACTGGTTCCCTCTGTGTCGGTGGACTCTGCTTCCAGGGTCTTGTTGGGTACATCTCCCTCTGTTACCAGTGCCCCTGCTCCTTCGCCAGATCATGCTAATGCACACATGAACAGGATGACAGAAGAAGAAAGGGGGGGAGAGAAAGGGGGCACTGGGTCAATTACAGCCCCAAGACCACAGTTGGCATACACAGTACCATTACACACAGGGATCAGGATTGAGCATTATGCATTTCACTGGCATTCAATTGGCTATATGCTCCAGCAAGATCAGGGCCAAACACCACCAACTGCACCCCTCCTGGATCCTACAAAGCCCTGACTGACATGGAATGCAACCGAGCTAGGTTACCTGCATTTGCTATATACCTATTACTCTTGAGCTGGATCGCGCTGCAATGTCGGTCCTGGCATTAAGGGGCACCCGCTAACTCACAGCCACCACCCGGATCCCATGCCACTTACAAATTATGGTGGTGATGCCCACAGTACTCACATCCTTGTGGCTGCTGTGATGCCATCAATCGTCGAGCCAGCTCTGGGAAGGCCACCGCCGGTAAGCGGGCCATCAGGGGCGTCAGGTTCCGATGGGCACCCCTTCCTTGTTGGGAGGCCATCCCCAGCTGGGCCTCCGTGGTTTTCTGTGCTCACTGTCTCAGGTCCTCCCACCATTTCCTGGTGTGGGTGCTCTGCCAGCTGTAGACCTCCAGGGTCCGCACGTCCTTGGCGATGGCACGTCGCAATCCCTTCTTTTGATGGGCACTGACCTGCAGAGGTACTACAGACAGGAGAACAACATTACACATACAATCCAGTCTGTCACAGATATGGCCCACAAATCCCATTTCCAACTCTATTGGCACACATATCACCCGGCGCCCACCACGTACACTACCACCAGACCCCCCAAATGACACAATGCCTGCACACACATCTCCATGCAACCTTCCCACTTGCATCATGCCCAATGTGTACTTACCTGTTGGTCTGGAGGCACATGCAGCTGTCCATACTGGGGTAGGACCCCATCCACCAAGCATTCCAACTCCATATAAGTGAAAACAGGGGCCCTTTCCCCAGTCACACTGGCCCTGGTAGGTTCCAGACACAGGTCACAGCAGCACACTCAGGGCCATATTTATACTTTTTGACGCACATGTGCGCCAACGCAGTTGTGCGTCAAAAATTTTAACGCCGGCTAACGCCATTCCAAAGTGCCATGCGGGCGCCTTATTTATGGAATGACGTTAGCCGGCGCAGCTGACTGGTGTGCGTCAAAAAAAATGACCCACACCAGGCTGCGCCGGCGTAGGGGAAAATGGAGCTTGGGCGTCAAAAAATGGGGCAAGTCAGGTCTGAGGCAAAATATTGGCCTCAACCCGATTTGCGCCATTTTTTTTGACTCCCAACCCCCATTGAAATGACTCCTGTATTAGCACAGACAGGAGTCATGCCCCCTTGCCCAATGGCCATGCCCAGGGGACTTATGTCCCCTGGGCATGGTCATTGGGCATAGTGGCATGTAGGGGGGCACAAATCAGGCCCCCCTATGCCACAAAAAAAGTAAAATAAAAAATCCCTCCATCCTTGGGCCTCCTCCTGGGGTGGGCAATGGTGGCAGGGGGTGTCCCTGGGGGCATGGGAGGGCACCTCTGGGCTCCTTCCGAGCCCACAGGTCCCTTAACGCCTGCCCTGACCAGGCGTTAAAAAATGACGGAAAAGCGGCTGGACGTCATTTTTGTTGACCCGCCCACTCCCGTGCGTCATTTTTGCACGGGAGTTTAAATAAGGCGCACATGCCTTGGAGTCATTTTTTAGACGGGAACGCCCACCTTGCATATCATTAAAGCAAGGTAGGTGTC
The DNA here is from genome assembly GCF_031143425.1 of Pleurodeles waltl. Classification (NCBI taxonomy): domain Eukaryota; kingdom Metazoa; phylum Chordata; class Amphibia; order Caudata; family Salamandridae; genus Pleurodeles; species Pleurodeles waltl. The sequence goes on from NC_090447.1 coordinate 923,600,733, forward strand.
CACGCAAAAAAATGACGCAAACTCCAATATCTTTGGCGCTAGATGGGTCTAACGCCAAAGTATAAATATGGAGTTAGCTTTGCGTCGGATTTGCGTAAAAAAAAAATACGCAATTCCGGTGCAAACAGAATATAAATATGCCTCTCAGTGTAGGTGTTGTCCTGTGGAGACTCAGGAATCAAGTGAGGATTCAGATGGAAAATGGCCGTCACGTCCACGGCGGTGTATACCGCCACTGCCGCCGCTGACGCCTATTGGCCACTGTGCTCCGTAGAACCCCATATTAGCCAATGAGGAATTGCACGGCAGTGCAAGACCGCCTTCCTCCATGACGCTCAACATCGGCGGAGTTACCTCACTTTCACCTTTCATAGATATAGGACAGGCGGTCGCCATTTCATGGTGGTGGACAACATTCAGATCTTCCTTAACTACGTCATTGCCAAAAATTGCACATACTTTGCCATTCCCACTGTCCCATCACATTAATGCTGTATGAGCACTGAGGTGGTGGCTCCATTGTTCAAATTGTGACAGACTACTCACTCTTGTGTCCCTTAGATAGCTACCACTGCAGATGAATAGGAGGAGGAGACAAACCCCAGTGTACAGACCCCTTCTGGACTTGGCTACACTGGAGTACAGGCACATAATACTCACCTATAGACTGGACAGGGCCACAATCACAGAGCTGTGTGCCTAGTTGGAGCCTGACCTAATATCAGCTATCCATCTTCCCACTGCGTTCGTCCCTCTTGTTCAGGTTCTATCAGGGCTCCATTTCCTGGCAAATGGTTCTTTCCAAGTGACTTTGGGCTTGGCAGCAGGAATGTCACAGCCAGTGTTCTCAATCATGCTGGTATTGTCTGCCTTGGTGAAACATATGTGCAGTTACATTGCTTTCCCCCAGGCGGAAGATTTGGCCACTTTGAAGGCATGATTCTATGCAATGGGACATATACCCAATATTATTGGGGCGATTGATGGTAAACATATTGTGTTTGTCCCCCCCACCAGAATGAACAGGTGTTCAGGAATCAGAAGAGTTTCTACTCACTGAATGTGCAAATGGTGTGCCTGGCGGACCAGTACATCTCCCACGTCACTGCCAAGTATCCTGGGTCGGTGCATGATGCCTTTGTTCTGAGGAATAGCACCATCCAAAATGTAATGGCCCAACTACAGAGGCCCAGGGTGTGGCTAATAGGTGAACCAGAGTCTCCACCCACTCTATGTCAGTGTGTGCCTTCAGGTGATATACCCATAGCATTATGCAAGGCTAATGTTTGCCCCTCAGTACTTGCAGGTGACTATGGCTACCCAAACCTATTGTGGCTCCTGACCCCTGTGAGGAGTGCCAGGACAGGAGCTAAGAACCGTTATAATGATGCACATGGGTGAACTAGGAGAGTAATAGAAAGGACCTTCAGCCTTCTACAGGCCAGGTTCAGATGCCTGCATCTGGCAGGTCGATCCCTGTGCTGCTCACCCGAGAAGGTCTGCCAGATAGTAGTGGCATGCTGCATGTTGCACAACCTCGCCCTCAGACGACATGTGCCTTTCCTGTAGGAGGAGGAGACTGGAGATTACCCTATGGCAATAGTGGACCCTGAGGACAGTGAGGATGAGGAGGAAGAGGATGAGGACGTGGACAACAGAACCTCATTTATACGTCAATACTTCCAATGACACACAGATGAGACAGTGGAACTGATCATTACAGTGACTATTGATTTTATCTGTGTGGTGTGGCATGAAGGCATTCACTTCCTTTGCATCTCAACTTACTGTCACCAATGGCTTGTCATTTTATAAATGCTGGTGGAATGGCAACAGTGTCCTGAGGTGATTACTACAGACAGTTACAGTGCATTATTTGTATGCTATCACAATGTTCACATCATTTGCACTAGATGTGACTGTTCCCATAAATGCACATTATCAACCCTTAAAACAGTGTCACTCAAGTTGTGTTCAAGGGTGTTTATTGTAGTGCAAATAATTGAGGGAAAGGTGCAATGGAATGGGGGGATGGTAGAGGAACGTCCAGGGTATTGTTCCAGTCTGTTTGTAGCACAGGTCCAGTGTCCAAGGGGCCATAGGAAGGGGAGCAAAGGCACTTCAAAGTGGACAAGGTGACAGGGTGGGACACAAGGCGGACAATCAAGAGAGCCTCATTTCCTGGCGGTGGTCATTGTCTTGGCAAGTGTCTCTGGCTTCTGTCTGTGTCGCAGGGAACGTTTGCGGGGTGGTCCACCTTCTGCAGGGGGTGGGGTGCTGGTGGCCTGTGGGTCCTGGGGGGGGCCTCCTGCCCACTAAGTACAACTGAAGTGGAGGGCTGGTCAATAGACTGGCTAATGGTAGGGGCCCACTGGTGTGTTGTCAATTCCCTCATGATGTTGGCTATGTCAGTCAGTACCCCTGCTATGGAGATCATGGTTGAGGGCCTGCAAGTCCTCCTAGATCTCCTGATGGTGTTCCTCCTGCAGCCGCTTGTTCTCCTGCATGTTGGTAAGGATCTGGCCCATTGTGTCCTGGGGTAGGCCCCCTGGATCTTTGGTGAGTGCCTCCTGGAGAGTCAGTTCTCTCGGCCAGTCCTCCCCCTGGTGCACAGTGGTCCTCCGAGTGTCCCTGTTGCCCTGTGCCTGTGTCCCCTGAACGGTGTGCCCACTGCCACTGACCACAGGTCTCTGATTGTCTTGGGGGCGAGATGTGGACAAGGGGCCCTGTACAGGTGTGCACACTGCTGATTGACGTGTCCTGGATACAGAGGTGTGGGGACCCTGGGTAGGTGCTGTGGTGTTGGATGCTGATGGGAGAGGTTCTGTGGTTGACTGAGAGTGGGCTAGGGTGACCAACTGACCAGTGGTCCCTGATGGGCCAGGTAGTTCATCAAGATCCAGAAGTCCAGAGTTACTGTCATCACTGGGGGCATCTTCATTTGGGGGATTGGTTTTTCATGGCACCTCCTCTACGCTGACATTGGCTGGGACACCTGTGGGGTGGTAAGTAATGTATTATGCTTCATGTATGTGACATATTGTACATCCCTAGCTTCCCCTCTATTGTTGCTGTTGCCATGCCACCTTTGTATGCGTATGGTGATGTATTGTGGGATTGTTAGTTCCCCTATGCTGTGCATGCTTTTGTGATGGGTGTCCATGCAGGGCTGGGAGGGCTTTCCATGCATTGATATATCATGCAAGGCTTGTCTTTAGGGTTAGGCAGATGTGTAGCTGGAGTGTGTGGAATGGAGTTTAGTGACGGGAGTGAGGGGGAGGGGTGAGATGGCATGCAGGTATGGGGTGTGATAAGTAGTAAATCTTGGCTCACCAGTGTCCAGTCCTCTGGCTACTCCAGTGAGTCCCTCAGGATGCAGTATTGCCAAGACTTGCTCCTCCCATGCTGTGAGCTGTGGGGAAGGAGGTGGGGGTCCACCGCCGGTCCTCTTTATGGCGAGCTGGTCCCTTGCTGCTATGGAACGTACTTTCCCCTGTATCTCGTTCCACCTCTTCCTGATGTCGTCCCTTGTTCTTTGACACTGTCCCATGGTGTTCACCCTGTCCACGATTCTCTGTCATTGCTCCATCTTCCTGGCAATTGCTTTTTTCTGTGCTCCAAACAGCTGTGGCTCTACCCTGACTATTTCCTCCACCATGACCTGCAACTCCTCATCAGTGAAACAGGGGTGCCTTTGTGGGGACATGGGTGTTGTGTGGTGTGTGTAGGTGTATGAATGTTGTGTAACGTGGTTGGGTGTGTGAAGTGGGGTGCGTGATGGATGTATGGATGTATGTGGTGTGTGTGTCTAGCTGTCACAGTGGTGTCAGTCTCATGGCAATGTTTTTCTATTCGTAAAGGGTTGTGGGTAATGTGGGTGTGTGTATTAGTGTCAGGTGTGTGTTTTTGGCATTTGCCAATGTTGTGTAGTTTAGTATTGGGGTGTCTATTCTGAGCGCGCCGGTGTGTACTGCCAATGGTTTACCACAATTGAATGTCCGCCGTGGTGATTCTTGGATCATGATGTGGTGGGCGTTGTTTTGTTGGTGCAACGGTATGGGTGTTGGTACCAACACCTTACCACTGACCTTTGGACTGGCAGATTTGTGTATATGGCAGTATTCTGTCGGATTGGTGTGTATGTGTGTGTGTGTCATAATTTGGCAAACTGATGTTCGCCTCCGCAGAGGTATGTTGGCGGCCACCACCGCAAATGTGATGATGAAGGCCTAAATGTGTTTTGTTGGGAAATTCAGTGGCACAATGTATGTCAGCCTCTAAAGGATGAAAAATTGTTAAAACATGCTGGAACGTAAAGCTATAACCCTATGTCTAATACAGAGCCTTGCAAGCCTTACAAGAGTGTCCCAGTTAACTGACCAGACCTGCCTATACAGTGTGGCTGGTTCAAGTGCAATGTTGCAGTAATGGTAAATGTAGTTCACTCATGTATTATTTATTACCCGAATGTTTCCTATATCTCCATGCTTTTTCCAGTGAGGCTCTGAGCTATTTTTCTCTGTCCATCAAGGGGCATGGAATTATACATTTTGCTCAATGTTCTGTTTTGTTTAGAAGGAAGCTAGTGATTGACAATTATATTGCATGTTATACAACATTGAGAAGGGTTTGCTGTTGCTTTGACCCACAAGTAGAGGATTAAGCACAGGTAGCCCTTATGTTCAGCATTCCGTCCATCCCTTGTTGTTTTTGCTTTGTCGCCCTAAGTGGGAAGGGTATGCCCAGACGTGGGTCCCGTGCTTCCCATGCCACTGGATTCAAGCTAGCCTGGCTGATGAGGGGTGAAACCCCGAAACCGGTCCCAGGATGCTTGTTTCCGGTCCAGTGAGGACCCGGCTTGGCAGTTCGGTCTGGACTGTTCCCATGAGGAACAGGGTCAAGACTGATTTGCATATGGCTGGGTCCAAACTGGGGTGGCATGGTGAGCAAAAGAACGATGGATTAAACCCAGATCTATGACTGGGGGTGAGTGTTTCACAATGTTCAGCATTCCGTCCATCACTTGTTGTTTTTGCTTTGTCGCCCTAAGTGGGAAGGGTATGCCCAGACGTGGGTCCCGTGCTTCCCATGCCACTGGATTCAAGCTAGCCTGGCTGATGAGGGGTGAAACCCCGAAACCAGTCCCAGGATGCTTGTTTCCGGTCCAGTGAGGACCCGGCTTGGCAGTTCGGACTGGACTGTTCCCATGAGGAACAGGGTCAAGACTGATTTGCATATGGCTGGGTCCAAACTGGGGTGGCATGGTGAGCAAAAGAACGATGGATTAAACCCAGATCTATGACTGGGGTGAGTGTTTGACATTGTTCAGCATTCCGTCCATCACTTGTTGTTTTTGCTTTGTCGCCCTAAGTGGGAAGGGTATGCCCAGACGTGGGTCCCGTGCTTCCCATGCCACTGGATTCAAGCTAGCCTGGCTGATGAGGAGTGAAACCCCGAAACCGGTCCCAGGATGCTTGTTTCCGGTCCAGTGAGGACCCGGCTTGGCAGTTCGGTCTGGACTGTTCCCATGAGGAACAGGGTCAAGACTGATTTGCATATGGCTGGGTCCAAACTGGGGTGGCATGGTGAGCAAAAGAACGATGGATTAAACCCAGATCTATGACTGGGGGTGAGTGTTTGACAATGTTCAGCATTCCGTCCATCACTTGTTGTTTTTGCTTTGTCGCCCTAAGTGGGAAGGGTATGCCCAGACGTGGGTCCCGTGCTTCCCATGCCACTGGATTCAAGCTAGCCTGGCTGATGAGGGGTAAAACCCCGAAACCGGTCCCAGGATGCTTGTTTCTGGTCCAGTGAGGACCCGGCTTGGCAGTTCGGTCTGGACTGTTCCCATGAGGAACAGGGTCAAGACTGATTTGCATATGGCTGGGTCCAAACTGGGGTGGCATGGTGAGTAAAAGAACGATGGATTAAACCCAGATCTATGACTGGGGGTGAGTGTTTGACAATGTTCAGCATTCCGTCCATCACTTGTTGTTTTTGCTTTGTCGCCCTAAGTGGGAAGGGTATGCCCAGACGTGGGTCCTGTGCTTCCCATGCCACTGGATTCAAGCTAGCCTGGCTGATGAGGGGTGAAACCCCAAAACCGGTCCCAGGATGCTTGTTTCCGGTCCAGTGAGGACCCGCCTGTTCTTATGTCATTTGAACAGTGTACTTAACTTTGCTAAAGTACTTGTGCTCTCCTGTTTATATATGGCTTAAACCCAACTGGCACATTTAGGCCCATATTTATACTTTTTGACGCTAAACTGCGCTAACGCAGTTTAGCATCAAAAAATTTAGCGCCGTCTAACGCCATTCTGAAGCGCCATGCGGGCGCCGTATTTATGGAATGGCGTTAGCCGGCGCAAGCAGACCGGCGCTGCCTGGTTTGCGTGGAAAAAAAACACGTAGACCAGGCAGCGCCGGCGTTGGGAAAAAATGACGTTAGGGCGTCTTAAAATGGGGCAAGTCAGGTTGAGGCAAAAAAATCGCCTCAACCCGATTTGCGCCATTTTTTTACGACGCCCAGACGCCATTTCATGACTCCTGTCTTAGTAAAGACAGGAGTCATGCCCCCTTGCCCAATGGCCATGCCCAGGGGACTTGTGTCCCCTGGGCATGGTCATTGGGCATAGTGGCATGTAGGGGGGCACAAATAAGGCCCCCCTATGCCACCCCAAAAAAAGTAAAAAAATATAAAAAATAATACTTACCTGAACTTACCTGAATGTCCCTGGGGTGGGTCCCTCCATCCTTGGGTGTCCTCCTGGGGTGGGCAGGGGTGGCAGGGGGGTCCCTGGGGGCAGGGGAGGGCACCTGTGGGCTTATTTTGAGCCCACAGGCCCCTTAACGCCTACCCTGACCCAGGCGTTAAATAGTGGCGCAAATGCGGGGTTTTTTGACCCGCCAATTCCCGGGCGTGATTTTTGCCCGGGAGTATAAATACGACGCATTTGCGTCGCCGTCATTTTTTTAGACGGGAACGCCTTCCTTGCATCTCATTAACGCAAGGAAGGCGTTCACGCAAAAAAATGACGCTATTTGCCAATACTTTGGCGCTAGACGCGTCTAACGCCAAAGTATAAATATGGCGTTAGTTTTGCGCCGAATTTGCGTCGAATAAAACGACGCAAATTCGGCGCAAACGGAGTATAAATACGGGCCTTAATTCACATGCAAGTTCTTAGTAAAGTGGCACTACCTGTACTCAAGACCTGTAAATTAAATGCTACTAGTGGGCCTGTAGCACTGATTGTGCCGCTCACTTAAGTAGCACTTTCAATCCGTCTCAGGCCTGCTATTGCAGCCTGTGTGTTCAGTATTAAACTGCCATTTCAACCTGGGAAAACAAGCCGGTCCTGACCTTTATTTTTTAATACATATAAGTCACTCCTAGATTAGAACCTAAGTAGCCCATAGGACAGGGTGCAATGTGTTTAAAATGTGGGGCATGTATTTTTAAATTTGACATGCCCTGGTAGTGAAAAACTTTCAAAATCATAATTTACTATGGAACAGCCTATCTACCCCATTGGATAACTTTGGATTACCTTATTACATTTAATCAGCGATTACTTTTGATTGGGAGAAGTAGAAAAATTATGTTTCATGCCTCAGGAATGGTAATTTAAAACCTTCTTCAATAGTAAAGTTTGATTTTAAGTCACATTTCTGAAAAGAACTCTTTTAGAATGTTGTAATTGTATGTCCTCACCATTAGGTACCAGAGCATACTCTTGGGTCACATGACTGGGTGTTGTTGGCAGTTGGCCTTTGAGCATTCCTTTTAGACAGCCACACCATGGAGGGTCTTGATGATGGTAGGATGGGCCATATCTAACAGGATGGTGGCAGCTGTCATTTTCAACACTTATACTTCAAAGGAACTGGCTCAACTCACACACAAAGGACTTTCCACTGACCTATTGTGCTGGGAACAGGCAAGGGAGGCAGGAAATTCCAGGCACCTCTGTTGGGGGAAAACTCCAGAAGCTTCTCCCGCTCCAATGTGGGCACCAGGTATAAAAAGAGGACCCTCAAGCCCATTTTTCCATCATCTCCTGGACTTGTGGATAATACAGAAGAAGGATGCCTTGCTGCCCTGCTGCTTGAGGCCTGCCCTGCTTCCTGAGAAGGAAGATCGGTCCTGCACCCTTCATCCCAGGCAGAAGAGACTTCAAGATCAGCTGACTGAGCTCATGTTTTGAGCTGCATGCACGCCACAAAGTGGCTCCAAAGAGCTCTCTGCAACTGCTGAACTGACTGGCTAAAACTGGACTTGCCTGGACCTGCAACTGGACTTGCCTGAGCCCTGCTGGCCTCTTCTGGAGTGAGTTCCTATTCCCCAACAGGTGCTTTTTAGGTCCCGGAACCTTATTGTGACATCAGTTAAGCTCCTCTTTGGTGAAAAGGAGAAATTCTGAAGTTGTGAGTTCTTCACGACCACAAACAGGCCTGTTCATGCCAAGATCTTGATGCTTGTACCGACCGTCAACATGAAGCTCAGGTGAACCTGACTTCATGCTCCAACAGCTGCCAGCAAAGACTGGCTACATGAGATTTGCCATTTGCGCTACAGCATCGACAGCCTGTGATGACCACCAATGCAAATCTCCAGTGACAACCATGTGTGATGCCTGGTCTGCTTTTCATGCTACAGTGACGCCTGCTTCTTGCGGCCACCTCTACCTTGAATGGAACTGTTTGTGCAGGATTTAGAAGGTAACTTTTTCAGATGGACTAAACCTGGTCCCTGTACCCAGCCAGCACTCCCCCACAGTCAGCCTAAAGTCATGCTTTTCACCAGATCTCACATGACCAGTTAACTGCAAGTGGCGTTTTGTGCTTTTAGGTGCTATGCTTACCTTAAGTCTTTAAAACTGCATATCTCCCTTTCTTGATAGTAGATTTTTGTTATTTTGGTCTCAAATAATTTATTACATTTTATTCCTTTTTGTAAAATTGGTGTGATTTTTTTTTGTGTTGTGTTTTTACTTTATTACTTTTGTGTGTGCTGCATGAAGACTTTAAACGTGTCTCTAAGTTAAGCCTGACTGCTTTTGTGCCAAGCTACAGAAGGGTTAAGCACAGGTTAATTTACTGATTTTTGTGGTTCACCCTGACAATTGTTGAGGCAGTTGCTTGAGTGGGGTTTGACCCCAACCCAATTTCTCACACATTGTATTAGAATTGAAGTTCTCCACAGTTGAAGAACACACCTGCTCCATATGTTTTGGATGATTATTACTTCTTTAGAATAGTGTTGATACAAAAGTGTTGTCCATTGTCCTTTCGTGGAGACAATACCGGTCTACAGCTAACTGTGAGAATTATGTTGTAGGTATGAATTAAACTGCATCAAGATATGGATATTCATAAAATAAATAGATTATTCCTTAGGGGGCTGTGGAATGGAACTGTAGATGTGGTTTGGTGCTCAGTTGAGAGGCACGTTTTGTATCAGCCTCTAATGGCTGAAATATTGAGTAAACATGTCTGAACTTAAAGCTTTAACCCTAGGTCTAATACAACTGACCAGACCTGCCTATGCCTATCTGGTTCACATGTAACATTGCAGTGCACCAGCACAGAATGGTAAATGCCATCTGGTCCAGGTAAAAGCTACATGTAATATAGATTTATAGCATGCTGTTGAGGGATATATTGGTTGTTTATGGCCTGGATCAACAAGATATATGTCCAAGGTGCAGGCAAGAGCCTATAATGAGGGAGAGGGTCTTCAAGAACTTTTATTGCCTAATGCAGAAGGGCTACAATTCTGTTAAAACACTCCAACTACTAGGCCTAGAATGTTCTCAATTAAAAAGAGAGTGTTGGGATGGAAAGGTCAGCTGCATGATAAATAAGTGTACTGCTCCCTTGTGTGTCCAACTGTACTGCTGTCTGGATCCCTATTGCTGATTTTGTGCCATAGGTGAACAAAGATCATGCGTGTGCCCAATGACAGTGTCTGTCTCACGAATTACCATCTTGTTGGATGGAGGGGTGCAGCAAATGCTACCTGAAAAGTAGGGGAGGCCTGCCACCTTCACCAGCAGTGAAGCTGCATGGGCACAGTGGTGGCAGTATACCGTGTAGAGTTCAGTAGAGGTGAACAGGACCTCTTTACTCTGTATCACGGGAGAAAGGCCTACAGGCTCACTCACCTTTTTTTAATGTTCTGCTGCTGCATGCTTAAATCACTGTTGGCCTACATCAGGTAAGATGTGGAGTGTTTTGCAACACAGGATTAGTGACTCTAGGTTGGTTGTATGGGAGCCTGGAATGCGTACAGTACAAGTATGGAGCAGTACTGTGCAGTATATATGTGTTTAGTACATGTGTTGGCTGTATGTATGCCTGAGAAAAATACATTACATGATAGTGCTGTGCAGTTTCTGTGCAGGGAAAGAATGTACTGGGAGTATGTGTGTGTGTGTGTGTGTGCAAAGTACAATGCATGAAGGGTGAAGTGTTGTGCAAGGGGCACATAGTTAATATGTGTGCTGGCAGTTTGTGTGTTTGTAAGTAACACATCCTGGTTAAAGACAGAAAACCTTCAGTGCTAAACAGTTTGCCCAGATTGAGTGTGTGTACTAAATGTATGTATACATGTAAGGGTATAATATATAGCGGTAGCAGTGCTGGACTGGAGGTGTGCTGAGAATGTACACTGAGTGTGTTTGTCTACAAGGGTATATTATTTGGTGGACCCTGAGTTCCATTTTAGGAAGTCAAGGGCTCCCTGATGAAGACACGAGGAGGAGAAGAACTTGCATGTATTGCTGCATTTCTGTGATCTGGGTTGGGACACACTGGAAAGCAAAGGAAGAGACTTCTGTAAGATGAGGCTGATAAGGGAATCATAAAGAGTAGGGCTTGAGGTCAGTATTAATCTTTTGATGCACATATCACTGTGGCTGACATCCAGGTGTGAACTCTAGCCACTCTGAAGGATTGTCAGCTTCAGAGTCATGCCTGCAATGACAGGCCTCTTTCATGAGAAAAGATAAAAAGGAGAAGTGCCTACTTTAAATGAAGCAGAGCCACAACATAAAACTTCAAAGGCCCAGGCCTAAATTATATTTGTGTCTGAAAAATGACTAAAAGAAAGGAAGATTGATTCCCGAAAAATGTGTCCTCTGCCAAGCCGTCAGAAGGGTTGTGATGGAAGGGGAAGCTCTGTAATACTTCTGCCTCTGTGCGGGACTGAGGGTCAAGGCCTGCTAGTCTACCTGCTGGCAGAGGGAACATCACCCAGTTAACCAAGACCATCTGCTCTGGACTCTGGAGCACCATTGCCTGCATGCTTGCAAGACCTGTATGCCCTGTGAGGAAGAGGAAAACATTGGAAGGAGCGAGGTCCATTTGGAAGCCATACCATGAGAACGCCCTCTGTGATGCATGAGGGTTCAACTGTGCACGTTGGGGCTAGAACCTTTGCGCAAGACTGTTTTTCATGGCCCATGTATGCAAGCAGAGGGTTGCTGTTGACTGAACTGAGTGCACGGAGCCCACATGGCCTTGTTGCAGTGACTGTACATGCCAGAAGGGGTCACCAGTGAAGAAATTGTCTGATCAGTGTGGCAGGACTCATGAACCGCTGAGAAGCACCCCTGTATGCCAGGAGATGTTGCTGTGGTGTGGGTGCTAGCACTGGAGGAGTCTATTTTGCGTCTGGGAAGTAGCGCAGTAAACCTGTGTACCAGGAGGAGCTGCCAGGGCCAAATCATCAAAGACTTTGGGGGTGATTCTAACCCTGGCGGTCGGTGATAAAGCGGCGGCCAACCCGCCAACAGGCTGGCGGTCCAAAAAATGGAATTCTGACCCTGGCGCAAACCGCCAACACAGCCCGCCACATTAACACTCCGCCCGCCGCGGCGGTACAGACAAACAGCGCGGCGGTCACCGCCAACAGGCAGGCGGCGGACAATGTACCGCCCACCCTATCACAACTCACCAATCCGCCACCTTTTCCGGGACCGGAGCCCCGCCGATAAAAACACGGCGGAAACAGACTACGAACGGGAAAACGCTCACCTCTACGCACTCCACGAGGAAGGAGGACAGCATGGAACCCGAATTAAACATACTACCTGCTCTCGTCTACCTGCTCATCTACCACGAGTACGAACGCCGGCGCAGACGACAACGGTGAGTACTGCACCTACGACACACGGGAGGGGGGAGGAGGAAAGCTTACGGGCACACACATATGCGACCCCCACCCCACCAAACTATGTACACACCAATGCAGAGCAACAAGTCACAGGGACACCACCCAAACCCCCCTGATAAATGCAAAGACATAATTAAATTGTGAAGTAAAATTTATGTACAAAATAGGCTCTGAAAAGTTATGGTCAACTAGCCAAAAAATCAATATCAAAATAAGTCTATATACAGTGCAATGGATAACCGAGGCAATTAGTCCTGCACATCAAAAGAAAATCGAAGTGTCCGTGGGCCAAAGTGTAACAACACAAGGGCAAAGCCCACACAGGAGACCTGAGTCCTCTGGAGAGAACACTGCAGGGGCATCTGATGAAAAAACTACAGGCACCTCAGGGGGAAGGGAAGGGGTGGGGCACCACAGCCACATGAGTCCACAACACCAGAACCACGAAGGGGCCACCATGCCTACTGTGCCATCCTGGGGAGTGCAAAGCCACAGTCTCTCAAGTCTCTACAGTAGGTGGGTTGCCCACTGTTCAATCCTGGGGAGTGCAAAGCCACAGTCTCTCAAGTCTCACAAGTGGGTGGGTTGCCCACTGTGCCATCCTGGGGAGTGCAAAGCCACAGTCTCTCAAGTGGATTGCAGTCTCCACTGGTCAAGGAGGAGGCATGGTGGGCACAGTGAACCGTTAACAGTGCATGCAGGAAGGGCCCAGCGGAGCGGTGCTTGAGACTGCGGGGCCCAGCGGAGCGGTGCTTGAGACGGCGGGGCCCAGCGGAGCGGTGCTTGACAGGAAGGGCCCAGCGGAGCGGTGCTTGACAGGAAGGGCCCAGCGGAGCGGTGCTTGAGACGGCGGGGCCCAGCGGAGCGGTGCTTGAGACTGCGGGGCCCAGCGGAGCGGTGCTTGAGACGGCGGGGCCCAGCGGAGCGGTGCTTGAGACGGCGGGGCCCAGCGAAGCGGTGCTTGACAGGAAGGGCCCTGCGGAGCGGTGCTTGAGACGGCGGGGCCCAGCGGAGCGGTGCTTGAGACTGCGAGGCCCAGCGGAGCGGTGCTCGAGACGGCGGGGCCCAGCGGAGCGGTGCTTGACAGGAAGGGCCCAGCGGAGCGGTGCTTGACAGGAAGGGCCCAGCGGAGCGGTGCTTGAGACGGCGGGGCCCAGCGGAGCGGTGCTTGAGACTGCGGGGCCCAGCGGAGCGGTGCTTGAGACGGCGGGGCCCAGCGGAGCGGTGCTTGACAGGAAGGGCCCAGCGGAGTGGTGCTTGACAGGAAGGGCCCAGCGGAGCGGTGCTTGAGACGGCGGGGCCCAGCGGAGCGGTGCTTGACAGGAAGGGCCCAGCGGAGCGGTGCTTGACAGGAAGGGCCCAGCGGAGAGGTGCTTGACAGGAAGGGCCCAGCGGAGCGGTGCTTGAGACGGCGGGGCCCAGCAGAGCGGTGCTTGAGACTGCGGGGCCCAGCGGAGCGGTGCTTGAGACTGCGGGGCCCAGCGGAGCGGTGCTTGAGACGGCAGGGCCCAGTGGAGCGGTGCTTGAGACGGCGGGGCCCAGCGGAGCGGTGCTTGAGACGGCGGGGCCCAGCGGAGCGGTGCTTGAGACGGCGGGGCCCTGTTCAGCAGTGCTCTTCTGCACGGCGGGGCCCTCTTCAGCGGTGCTCTTCTGCACGGCGGGGCCCTGTTCAGCGGTGCTCTTCTGCACGGCGGGGCCCTCTTCAGCGGTGCTCTTCTGCACGGCGGGGCCCTGTTCAGCGGTGCTCTTCTGCACGGCGGGGCCCTCTTCAGCGGTGCTCTTCTGCACGGCGGGGCCCTCTTCAGCGGTGCTCTTCTGCACGGCGGGGCCCTCTTCAGCAGTGCTCTTCTGCACGGCGGGGCCCTGTTCAGCGGTGCTCTTCTGCACGGCGGGGCCCTCTTCAGCGGTGCTCTTCTGCACGGCGGGGCCCTGTTCAGCGGTGCTCTTCTGCACGGCGGGGCCCTGTTCAGCGGTGCTCTTCTGCACGGCGGGGCCCTCTTCAGCAGTGCTCGTCCAGTAAGTCAAGGGAGCCAGACCTGGCCTGGACTCCCTGCTCAGTCGCCCTCCGACCGTGCTGTTGCTGGACCCTTCGGTGACGGAGTCCTGGGCCCTTTGGTGTTCTCCCTAACACCCGGGATGGGGCTTGTGGGCCCCTCCTGCTCCGCGCTCCTGCTGGCTGACTTCTCCACCCAGCTGCCCTTTCGCTCCTTAGATGGGGCTCTCGGGCCCTTGCCTCCCCTAGCTGTTGTGGCTGGTGAAGTGGGCGAACTTGGCTCCTTGGGGGCAGCCGTGTCAGTCCTTTCACGGCGGCCCTTTAGTTTCCGGGTCCTCTTGCCTGGGGGGGACTGGCTGTCCCCTTGCTGCTGATTGAAGTGTCACTGCTGGCAAAGGGTGGACTCCAGAACCCACGCACCACAGTGACACTCGAAGCTGGGCTGGTGGTGGCTGAGGTGCTCTTGGGACTCTTTGCAGATGGAGGGGGTGGGTCAGTGGAGGGAAAGAGGTCAAGATTAGCGAGGAAAACTTTCTTAGGACCAAGGTAAAAGGTAGGAGAAGTGGTGATGGGAGTGGAGGAAGAGGATGTGGTTGTAGGAGAGTCAGGTGTGCTGTCTTTGGGTGCAGGTGCTTGTGCTGGAGGCTGTCGTGAGGTGGATGGCTGTTGGGTGGGTGTCTGCCTGCGTTTGTGTGTCTTGGAAGAGGGGGTGACAGACACAGTGGGAGAGGACACAGGGGACGTGTAAATGGTAGTGGGGGTGGTGACTGCACGTGTGCGGACTGGACTGGAGGGTGTGCTGGTGATGGAAGCACTGGCTGATGGTGGTGTGCATGCAGGTGTGAGTGTAGACGTCACAGGGAGGGAGGAGGGAGACGAGGAGGAGGGGGACACAGAGGTGGTAGTGACTGTTGGAATGTCTGCATCTGGGTGTTGCTTGCGTGAATGCTTGTGGGTTCTGTGGAGCTTGTGTCTGGATGAGCTGCCCTTGGGTGTTGAGGTGTGTGCAGGCTGGTCTGATCGTGTGGGTGGGATAGGCTGAGGAACAGGAGACAGAGACAGGCTGGAGGCAGTCAGAAGAGGGAGGCTGGAAACAGGGACAATGGCTGCCGTCAGTGCTGAGGCCAGAGCATTGAACGATCGTTGATGGGCAGCCTGACCCGAATGAATGCCCTCCAGGTAGGCATTGCTCCGATGCACCTCCCTTTCTACCCCCTGGATGGCATTCAAAAGGGTAGTCTGCCCAACAATGATGGTCCTCAGGAGGTCAATGACCTCCTCACTGAGGGCAGCAGGGGTAACAGGGGCAGGGGCTGAGGTGCCTGGGGCGAAGGAGACGCCCGCCTTCCTGGGCGAGCGGGCACGGAGCGTAGGCTGAGGGGCTGCTGGGAGGGCGGGGCTGGTGCGCTGGGTGGCGGCTGTACCTGTAGAGGTGGGGGGCCCGGATGTTGCCGCCACCGCTAGGGAGCTCCCATCCGAGGACGTGTCGCTGTCGCTGGTGTCACCACCGGTCCCCGTTGTGGTGCTCCCCTCGCCCTCCGGATCACTGGTGCCCTCGGTGTCTGTTCCTGGTCCCACCGGGGCCTTGTGACTTGCAGCTCCCTCGTGCTCCGATGCCAATTCTCCTCTGCCTGATGATGCTAATGCACACATGAACAAGAAGATGAAGAAGAAGGGTGGGGGGAGAAAAACGAAGACCAGGTTGAGTGCATGCAATGTCAACACCGTTGGCGGAGAGGACAGACACAGGAGCCTCATGCACTAAGCCGCGCATTCGGGGTACACTACTCAGTACTTCTGACTAGGACAACAGGTCTAGAGATGACAAAGGCGCACATGTGTGATGCTGGACCATCGATAGCTGTACTTGTCACCCTACAGAGGTGAGGGCCGGGAGCACAGGGCCATGCCTAAAGGAGAGGACTAAACTACAGAAAGCGCCCTGGCCTAATGTCACCCACAACCCTCCTCCCCCACCCAGACGCCTCCACTGCGCAGAGAGATAGCAGAATGTGCTGACACTCACCCCCTTGTGTCTGCTGTGATGTCCTCAAGCGCCCATCCAAATCAGGGTAGGCCACCGCCAGGATCCGGGACATCAGGGGGGTCAGGGTACGACTGGCACCCCTCCTAGGTTGGGAGGCCATCCCCAGCAGTGACTCGGTGGTCTTCCTGGTCCCGCGGCGGATGTCCTCCCACCTCTTGCGGCAGTGGGTGCCCCGTCTGACGTGGACCCCCAGGGCCCGGACTTCCTTGGCGATGGCACGCCAAATGTCCACTTTCTGATGGGCGATGACCTATATGTACAGGGTGGGAAGGAAAAATCATAAATTTTCTGCATGTTAGATGCGATTGGCCCCCCCTCCCCAACCTTGCCATATGGCACATGCTCTCATCTGTCGTGCGTTGCACTCCTCATTCGCACCCCACCCCACCAACTTACATCCACCCCACTCCACACAGGCATAGCCCATTCAATGTGCACCCAGTGTACTTACCTGTTGGTCTGGAGGACCGTAGAGTAACGCATACTGGGGGAGGACCCCATCTACAAGTTTCTCCAACTC
The DNA here is from genome assembly GCF_031143425.1 of Pleurodeles waltl. Lineage (NCBI taxonomy): Eukaryota > Metazoa > Chordata > Amphibia > Caudata > Salamandridae > Pleurodeles > Pleurodeles waltl. Next base: position 923,617,471 of record NC_090447.1, read on the forward strand.
CTCAGACGTGAAGGCAGGGGCCCTTTCCCCAGTCGCAGCAGCCATTGTCACTTCCAGACCGAGGTCACAGCAGCACTTGCAGTATAGGTCCTCTCCTGTGGATGATCAGGTCTCGAGTGATTAAGCAGATAGAAAATGGCGGTCACGCCCGTGGCGGTGCGTACCGCGGCGGTGCATACCGCGACCGCCGGCGCACCTCGTCATTGGCTCCTGAAACCCATAGGCCTCAATGTTAGCCAATGCGGTTTCGCATAGCGGTCTTCGACCGCCTACTGCCACGGTGTGCCACGCCAGCGCATTGACCTCACATCCCATTGTCCTACTTCACAGGTCAGGCAGCTGCCATTTCAAGGGCCCACATGGCATAATTTGTACTGCGTCACACAGGCCTAGGCCTTGCATTGCCACACATACACGCCTTTCAATACATAGATAATCGTGTGCTATGCATGCAGTGGTGAACGTACCTGTGATTTGCTTGACTCTGTGCTCCATGTTGTCCTTCCTAGGCACCATCCGCTGGGACTTGCGAGGAGAAGGATGAATCCTCGCGTGTACCGACCGCTGGTGGACCTGTCGACAATGGAAGAACGCCATATCATACTACGATACCGACTTGACCGAGCCACTATACATGAACTGTGTGCCCAGCTGGAGCCAGCCCTGATGTCCCCCATCCGCCAACCCACAGGAATTCCCCCTCTAGTGCAGGTTCTGTCAGTCCTCCATTTTTTGGCAAGTGGCTCATTCCAGACAACAGTGGCCATGTCATCTGGAATGTCTCAGCCTATGTTTTCAAAAATCTTGTCTAGAGTGTTGTCTGCCCTGACGAAACACATGCGGCGCTACATTGTATTCCCTGAGGAGGTTGATTTGGCCACTGTGAAGGGTGATTTTTATGCCCTTGGACATATCCCCAACATAATTGGTGCCATTGATGGGACCCATGTGGCTTTAGTACCCCCAAAAGACGATGAGCAGGTGTACAGAAACAGGAAAAGTTACCATTCTATGAACGTCCAGGTGGTCTGTTTGGCTGACCAGTACATCTCCCATGTGAATGCCAAGTTCCCTGGGTCAGTACATGACGCGTATGTGATGCGAAATAGCAGCATCCCTTATGTGATGGAACAGCTACAGAGACAACGTGTGTGGCTAATTGGTGACTCTGGTTACCCCAACCTGCCTTGGCTATTGACCCCAGTGAGGAATCCCCAGACCAGGGCAGAGGAACGGTACAATGAGGCCCATGGGCGAACTAGGAGGATCATTGAAAGAACCTTTGGCCTCCTGAAGGCCAGGTTTAGGTGCCTGCATATGACAGGGGGATCCCTGATGTACTCACCAAAGAAGGTGTGCCAGATCATCGTGGCCTGCTGTATGCTTCACAATCTGGCATTGCGACGTCAGGTGCCTTTCCTGCAGGAGGATGGTCCAGATGGTGGTGTTGAAGCAGCTGTGGAGGCTGCGGAGAGTGAAGAGGAGGAAGACGAAGAGGACGACCCAGACAACAGGGACAGAGTTATCCAACAGTATTTTCAGTAGCACACAGGTAGGAATCACCCACGCCATTTAACATTTACTGAAAGCCCCCTACATCTTTACTTTGTGTATTTCCACCCAGTTCTTTTAAACTGATGTTTGATTTTCCCTTCCCTTTTCAGTGCTGTATGACCCACTGCGTGACTTCTGCTTGGATAGCCCATGAACTAATGCTTATTGACATCGGTATGTTGTCATCACATAAATAACAGAACATTATTGATAAGTAATGTGTTATACATTTGTAAATAATACAGGCTGACTCCAGAATGATTTCAGTGCAATGAGTGATTTATTTTTAGTGCTAGATATTGGTACATGATATTAAAACGGTGATGGGTGAGGGTGGAGTTATGTCCATGGCAGAGTCCAGTTCTCGGTCGCACAGGTGCATTGTCCATATGCCTGTGGAAGGATGGAGCAGGGGCAGTTCAAGGTTGGACAGGGTGACACTGTGGGACAGTGGAATGACATCCGGGGGGATATTAGGCTGGCGGGGGTCTTGGCATCCTACTCTGTCTTCCTTTGAGATCTCAGGTTCCTCTTGCGGGGTGGTTGTTCTTCAGCAGGAGGTGGGGTTCTGGTGGCCCGTCGTTCGACCACTAGCGCCGGCGGAGGTGGTAGGCTGTTCCTGGCTAGTGACAGGGGCCCTTTGTGGTGCCACATGGTCCCGCAATGTGGTTTCTATACGGTTGAGGGCCTGGACTATGGTCCCCATAGCGGTAGCGATGTTCCTGAGTTCATTGCTGAACCCCATGTACCGTTCCTCCTGCTGTGCCTGGATCTCGGTGAACCTGGCCAGTACCGTCGCCATCGTCTCCTGGGAGTGATGGTATGCTCCCATGATGGTGGTGAGGGCCTCTTGGAGAGTCGGTTCCCTGGGCCTGTCCTCCCCCCCCTGTCGCACAGCAGCCCTCCCAGTTGCCCTGTTTCCCCGGGCCTCTGTCCCCTGGACGGTGTGCCCACTACCACTGCCCCCAGGTCCCTGTTGTTGTTGGGGTGTTGGGTCAGCCTGGGTGCCCTGTAGTGGCGGACACACCGCTGATTGACGCGTCCGCGAGACAGAGGCATGGGCCCGCTGGGTGGGAGCTGTGCTTGTGTTCCCAGAGGGGGTTGGGTCTGCTGTGGCCTGTGTCTGTGTGTGGGGAACCGACTGTCCAGAGGTCCCCGATGGTCCGGGCTGGTCATCAGGTTCTAGGTCGACAGAGCTGCTGTCCTCGCTGGGGGCCTGTTCTGGGGGTGGGATGGACAAATCTGGACCCTCCGTGGCGGTGTGTTGGCGTTCGGGCCCTGCAGGAGTAAAGGTGTATAGTTATTGTTTCAGTGTGTGCCATGGCGTGCATTTTGAGTGCCCTTGGCCCCCAGTGCTGGCATTCCCTTGTGGGAGGTGTTGTGAGGGTGGTGGGGGGGGGGTGTATGGGTATGTGCAATGGTCTTGCTTTGGTGGTGGCTGTCTATGGTTTGTGTTGGCATTCAGGGGTTGGGGTTGTTTAGGGTGGGTTGTGCTGGTGAGACATTGGCAGGGAGGTTGTGTGCTGGGGGTTGAGATTGGGGGTGAGGGGGGGGGGGTTGGCATGCTGGTGGTTGGGGGGGGTGAAGTAGTTGAGATTCGACTTACCAGAGTCCATTCCTCCGTGTACTCCAGCGAGGCCATCAGGATGCAGGATGTTTACCACCTCTTGCTCCCATGCTGTGAATTGGGGTGGAGTGGATGGGGGTCCGCCGCCAGTCTTCTGCACAGCGATGTTGTGTTGCAACACCATCGAGCGCACCTTCCCCCGTAGGTCGTTCCATCGCTTTCTGATATCTTCCCGATTTCTGGGATGCTGTCCCACAGCGTTGACCCTGTCTACGATCCTTTGCCATAGCTCAGCCTTCCTTGCTATAGTGGTGTGCTGCACCTGTGTGCCGAAGAGCTGGGGCTCAACCCTTATAATTTCCTCCACCATGACCCTGAGTTCTTGGTCCGAGAACCTGGGGTGTCTTTGGGGTGCCATGGGGTGGTGTGGATGAGGTGTGGGGTGGTGTTTGTGGTGATGTGCGTGGTGATATGTGGTGATGTGTGCGTAGATGTGGTGTGGGTGATGAAGTTGAGTTCCTGTGTGTGTTGGGGTTTTCTATTGCTGTGCTCGCTCTCTCTATCTCTATCTCTCTCGCCTTCTCTCCGATTTCCAACTAGTGGGGTTTGTGGGTGATGTGGGTGTGTGTTTTATAGTTGATTGGATGAGTGGGAGTGTTGTTTGTATGTGTGTCAGGTGTGTGTATTTCAAATTGTCCAATGTGGCTGTGTTTTGGAGCTGTGTGTGTATTTTGAGCACGGCGGTGTGTACCGCCAATGGAATACCGCAGTTGAAAGACCGCCGCGTGGATTGGTGGGTCAGAATGGCATGGGCGTGTTTGTGTTGGCGTGACGGTGGAGGTTTGGTCATCTCCAGTTTTCCGCGGCCCGCTGATGAGGCGGCCTTCCTTGGATGTCAGATTGTTGGCGGTTTCACAGTTGGTGGTCAGAATGACCGTGGCGGTTTACCGCGGCTGCGGCGGTAGAATGGCGGACTTCTGACCGGCGGTAAGGGCCTTTTACCGCCGAGGTCAGAATGACCCCCTTTGTGCCATCGCCCAGGACTGCAGTGAGGTTTTGTCCGGAAGAGTATGTAAATGTCGTTGAGAGCTGGAAGCTGAGCCGAGTTGAGAGCAGGAAGCTGCGTCGGTTGCTGAGAAGAGCTGAAGCTCCACTCCAGAGAGTGAGTTTACAACCAACTGATGCTTGTTCGTGTATCGCAAGCAGCCTGACTCTCAGAGCAGAATCTGATCTTGCAACGCCAAATGCTTCCGTGCTGCAGGAGCATGTAAGCCTTGAAGTAGGGCCTTTGGGACTGCAGACATTACAATGTTCTAATGGTATCTATTACAGGAATTTTTCACATATCTCTATGCTTCCTGCTGCGAGGCGCAGAGGCATTCTTCTCTGTATATCAACGGGCATGAAGTATACGTTTCACTCAATGATCTGTTCTGACTTGAGAGCTAGCAAACGATTACTTGTGTTGCAGTTCATGGAATATTGAGAAGGGTGCTGTCAGCCTTAGTTACACACACACAGCCCTTTGAGAGGGTTTCTTCAGCTACCTCACAGTCTATAAAGGAAGCGCATTGTTTTATCATACAGTTTAACTGACATTAAAAAAAAACATCTGTAAATGGATTGTGTGCACATAAAATAAAATTGCAAGCTCCTTAAATGACATTTGTCTTTAAGTTTAGTGTTTGTGCCACCCAGTTTGTTGTGCTTAGCTCCTGTGTGCTGTTGAGCACTCCTCTTTAGAAATACTGAACGTTTGATTTTGAAAGGTTTATGCAATACTGCTGATTTATATTGTCAGCAGCCAGCATTAGCTCTCTATAAAGCTGAAAGGCATGCTGGAATACAGTCTGCCTGGTACTACTTTTGTTGCATAAGCTGCAAAAAAATATGTAAGTTCTTGGTTTGTCCGTACGTGTGACAAACGGGTATTCATGACCTTTCAACTCCATAAGGATGTTTCTTTTCTATCTCTTGCTTAATGGTCGGTCACAGGAATCCTGTCTGTTTTCATCCTGAATAAATTGCGGGTAACTCTGGTCTCGTGATCACCATTTAAGGGTAATAGCTGGGTTTCAATAAAAGTAGCTTGATGGTTGGCCGAATGAGAATGAGGGCACGTGCCACAAGAGTTGTTGCCATATCTTAAATTTCCCTTAGGTCTTTGCGGCACTGAAAAGTACCAATCAACAGTTCCCATGCAGTGATCTAGGTTTTTTCTTAGTGTATAATAGCTTGTAAATGTCCTTACTGCAATCTGGAGCTCAGGACAAGCGTCCAGAAACTGATCGCAACTCAAAATTCCAAAGCAAAAAATGTTGAAGCTTGCCTCCGGTGTCAGATTCAATGCAAGATTTTAGGCAGACAAAAACTACCTACCGATTGTAGAATTAACTACCACATTAGAACTGAGATACCCACTGCCCACTGGACACATAAACATTTAGCAGCAGGCTCATTTCATGTCAGTGCGTTATGAATTTCAGTTTAGGTTTTATGAAGTGCCTGGCAAAAGCTAAAAGTGGGTAGGGGGTCTCTTGCTCTGAGCTGTTGGCGACAAAAGAATTGCATCAAGGTGCCCAAGGATTTGACCTGCTGCCTATAGTAAATAAACTTTGTATAGGCTGGCTGCCTGAACTTGAAGGTAATTAATTAATAATATATGTCCCTTCTAGGGTTCGGCTATTGTTGTTATCTTTTAATATATTGCTGAAGGGAATACAGAAACCTTCATATCTTTTAACGCAGACAGTGCATACAGTGATACTTTTAACTTGATATTATGGGCTGGCTGGGAGTGACAGTCGGTAATTGCTGTCCTTCAGGTTTTTATAGGGAACCTGATACAAGCCAAATGCCCCTGTCATATTTAAGGAGACATTTAATATATAAATAGAAACAGTTTTAACAAAACTTGTCAGTCAGTGTGATCATGCGAAATATAGGGGGTTATTACAACTTTGGAGGAGGTGTTAATCTGTCCAAATGTGACGGATATATCACCAGCCGTATTACGAGTTCCATAGGATATTATGGACTCGTAATACGGCTGGTGGTATATCCGTCACTTTACCGTCACTTTTGGGACGGATTAACACCTCCTCCAAAGTTGGAATAACCCCCATAATGTGAATATCTGAATGTGTTCTTCTCTACCTTCAGTTACAGGGTTGAGTGATAACTGTAGTGTTTGCAGTCCCCCTTACCATTTTTCCACAGATAGGAGGGTGGATCACCAGCACTCACTCGCTTGTGCTCGTGCTGTGGTATGGACGGACGTCAATTTGACAAGAAGTAAAAGGAGCCTGGTCACGTGGGATGGCCACTGACTAATTCCAACAAGACTTAGGGGGTCATTCTGACCCTGGCGGTCCAAGACCGCCAGGGCAAGAATGAAGGAAGCACCGCCAACAGGCTGGCGGTGCTTCAAATCCCATTCCGACTGCGGTGGTAAAGCTGCGGTCGCCCCGCCGGGGCCGGCAGTTTTCCGCCGTTTTTGCCCCGGCAAGCAGCGCTGCCCTGGGGATTCTGACCCCCTTACCGCCAGCCTGTTTCTGGCGGTTTTCACCGCCAGGAAGAGGCTGGCGGTAAGGGGTGTCCTGGGGCCCCTGGCATGGGCAGTGCAGGGGCCTAGCAGACAGAGAAAAGCGCGATGGGTGCAACTGCACCCGTCGCACGGCCGCAACACCGCCGGCTCCATTCGGAGCCGGCTCCTGTGTTGTGGCCTCATTCCCGCTGGGCCGGCAGGCGCTAACTTGGTTACCGCCCGCCGGCCCAGCGGGAATGTCAGAATGGGGGCCGCGTATATTTGGCCGCATGGCGGCCAAATGGCGGATTCCGCCTGGCGGGCGGCCGCCGCCCACCAAGGTTGGAATGACCCCCTTGTTCAGACCTCCACAGCCCCACCTACAGCACTGTCTTCCTGGACCCCTGGTGCTTACTGCTCCCTGATCAAACAGGAGAATTCTCTTTGTTGCTCTCACCCCAGAGTGCTGATTGCCTCAGACGAGCGATGGAGTGGAGTGACATCGAGTAGTGTCATAGAGTGGTATAGACTTTAGCAGAGTGTTGTAGAATGTGATGGTATAGAGTGGAGTTCAGTGAAGTGAAGTGTCATATAGTATGGTGTTGTCGAGTGTACTGTTGGACAGTACAGTGGCAGAGAGTCTTGTGCAGTATAGTGTTTTACAGTGGAGTATCTTTATTTGTGAGAACAGAGTGCATGGTAGAGTGGCGAGTTTCAGTTAGTGTTATCTAGTCAGCAAGCTGAAAAGAATGTGTTATGAGGTCTGATGCCTATAATAATTTAAAGGTGGTAGATATTTTGTAAGTGAAAGTTATCACTTTAGGATTTTTACAGTTTGAGTAATTTAAGCTTGGATGTATAGGGAAAATGCAGTTTCCTAACTATAAATATGCTTAAGCCTTTTGTTTTTTTTCAGTGAATTTGAAGGTTTTTTTATTTTAATTTTCAATAAAAATATGCTTTAAATTGTAAGGTCCAGTGTCACAAGTGGAGAGTTGCTATGTGGTGTGTTGTACAGTACAGTGGAGCAGAGTGTGGTAAAGTCTTTTGTCCTAGATTGGAATATTGCAGGTTGGAATTGAATGAAGTAGAGTGCAGTAGTATAGCATACAGTGTAGTGAAGTGTTATATAGTGTACAGTCATAGGCCCTCATTATGACATTGGCGATAAATCCCGCCTACCGCCACGCTGACGGCTGCCAACATACTGCTGTGGTGGTGAATATCCATTCACCATATTATGACACACCCACACCAATCCGACAGAATACAGCCACATACACAAATCCGCCAGACCAAAGGTCAGTACAAAAGTGGTGGACCCAACACCCATACTGTTACGCCAACAGAACAACGCCCACCACATTATGACCCATGAATCACCACTGTGGACATTCAACGGCGGTAAACCATTGGCAGTACATACCTCCACGTTCAGAATGGACACCCATATACAAAACAACACTACATTGGCCAATACAAGAAACACACACCTGACACCCATACACACACCACACCCACATACCCACACCACTATAAAACACACACCAACATTACCCACAACCCTTTACCAACAACAATTACTGTAAGGAGATTGAGAAGAACAGCACAGAAACAACTAGACGCACACACACCATCCACACCCATGCATCCCTCACGCACTCCACATCACACACCCCACCACATTACTCAATACACTCTCACCAACACACACCACACAACACCCATGGCACAATAAAGGCACCCCCGTTTCACTGAGGAGGAGTTAAGATTCATGGTGGAGGAAATTGTCAGTGAAGAGCCACAACTGTTTGGAGGACAGGTGCAGCAAATATCCATTGCAGGAAGATGGAGCTATAGCAGAGAATCGTAGACAGGGTGAATGCTGTGGGGCAGCACCCAAGAACAAGGGACGACATCAGGAAGAGGTGGAACAACCTGTGGGGGAAGGTACATTCCATAGCAGCAAGGCACCAGCTTGCCATACAGAGGACTGGCAGTGGACCCCCACCTCCTCTCCCACAGCTCACAGCATGAGAGGAACAAGTACTGGCATTACTGCATCCTGAGGTACTCACTGGAGTAGCCGGAGGACTGGACATTGGTAAGTCACCATTTACTACGTATCACCCCACATACCTGCATGCCATCACACCCCCTCACCTTCTCACTCCCATCACTCCACTACATCCAACGCACTGCACCTACGCATCTGACTAACCTCAATGCCAGGCCCTGCATGCTATACCAATGCATGGACACCCTTCCCAGTCTGCATGGACACGCATCACTAAAGCTTGCACAGCATAGGGAAACTAATAATCACACAATACATCACCATACACAAGCAAAATGAGGCAGGGCAACACCAACGATGGAGGGGAAGCCAGGGATGTACAAATGACTCACACATGATGCATAATACATCACTTACATTCCCACAGATGCCCTAGCCAATGTCAGTGAAGAGGAGGTGCCACGACTATCCAGTCCCCCACCAGAAGATGCCCCCCGTGATGACAGCAACTCTGGACTACTGGCTCTGGATGACCTACTTGGCCCATCAGGGACCACTGGGAAGCCGGTCACCTAAGCCCACTAACAGACCACCACAGAGCTTGCCCCATTAGGATCCAACACCACAGCCCCCACCCAGCATACCCACACCTCTGTCTCCAGGACATGTCAATCAGCAGTCTGCCCACCTGTACAGGGCCCATAGTCAACACCTCGCCCCTAAGACAATCACAGACCTGGGGTCAGTGGCAGTGGGCACACTGTTCAGGGAACAGGGGCACAGGACAACAGGGACACTGGGAGAACTGCTGTATGCCAGAGGGAGGACAGGACCAGGGAACTGACTCTCCAGGAGGCACTTTCAGAGATCCTGGGAGCCTACCAATATTCCCAGGACACGATGGGTCAGATCATAGACAATGTGAAGAAGAACAGGCGGGGTTCAGGGAGGACTTTCAGGCCATTAACACCACCCTGATCCCCATAGCAGGGGTGCTGGCAGACATGGCCAACATCATGAGGGAGGCAACAGCACACCAGTGGGCCCCTACTACTAGCCAGTCCATTGACAAGCCCGCCACTTCTGCTGCCGCTAGTGCCCAGGAGGCCATGCCACAGGTCACCAGCACCCCTCTCCCTGAAGAAAGTAAACCACCCGACAAATGTTCCCTGCAACCCAGACAGAAGCCAAAGACAATTGAAACGACCACCGCCAGGAAATGACACTCTCCCAATTGTTCCCCCTTTTGTCCCACTTAGTCACCTTGTCTACCTTGAACTGCCTTTGCTCCCCTTCCTATGGCCACTTGGACACTGCACCTGTGCTACAAACAGACTAGAACAATACCTTGGACTTTCCTCCATCATCACCCCATTCCATTGCACTTTCCCCTCAATCTCTTAATACTACAACAAACAACCTTGAACACAACTCAAATACTCATATGTCATGTGTTGAAACAGTATACTTATGGGAACAGTTATATCTGTTGCAAATGAACTGTACATTTTGATAGCATAGAAGTAATGACCTGTAGCTGCCTGTAGTCAGCACATCAGTACACAGTTGTCATTGCACCAACATCTGTAAAATGATAATCCATCGGTGACAGTAAGTAGAGGTAAAAAGTAGTTAATGCCATCATGCTACACAGAATACAACAATGGTCATAGAAATGTGAAGTTGCTCTGTCTCGCCTGTATGTCATTGGAAGTACTGATGGATAACTGATGTTCTGTTGTCCTCCTCTTCAGCCTCTTCACCCTCACTGTCATCAGGGTCTACTGCAGCCACAGGGGCATCTCCAGACTCCTCCTGCAGAAAAGGTACTTGGCGTCTGAGGGTCAGGTTGTGCAACATGCAGCATGCCACTACTATCTGGCAGACCTCCTCGGGTGGGTAACACAGGGATCCACCTGTCAGATGGAGGCACCTGAACCTGGCCTTCAGGAGGCCAAAGGTTCTCTCGATGATCCATCTGGTTTGCCCATGTGCCTCATTATAATGTTCTTCAGCCCTTGTCCTGGCATTCCTCACAGGGCTCCACAGCCATGATAGGTGTGGGTATCCAGAGTCACCTGCAGGTGTTGAGGGACAACATTTAACCACACACTATCCTATGAGGTTAACACCAGAGGCATACACTAACATACAGTGGGTGGGGACCAAGGCTCACCTATTAGCCACACTCTGTGCCTCTGTAGTTGGGCCATCATATTTGGGATGTTGCTATTCCTCAGGACAAAGGCATCATGTACCAAAGAAGGATACTTAGCACTGACTTGGGAGATGTACTGGTGCGCAAGGCACACCATCTGCACATTGATGGAGTGGAAACTCTTACGATTCTTGTACACCTGTTCATTTTGGCGGGGGGACAAACGCAATATGTGTCCCGTCAATCACCCCAATATTATCGGGGATATGTCCCATTGCATAGAATCCAGCCTTCACAGTGGCCAAATCTTCCACTGGGGGGAAGCTATGTAGCTGCACATGTGTTTTACAAGGACAGACAACACTCTTGCCAGCATAATTGAGAACATTGACTGTGACATTCCTGCTGCCAGGCCCACTGTTACTTGGAAAGAACCTGTCACCAGGAAATCGAGCACTGATAGTGTAGTATAGCCATTTTTAATGTAGCTTTATGCGCGTTTGCTTACCGTGTTAGGCCTCTGTGCACTTTCCCCTGGATGCATTTTATTTAGCCTCGGACTGTTATTCTACTATAACCAGTTTCACGGTCTTGTTTTATTTCCTTCTATCACACTGTTTAGCTTACTTCAGCACTGAGTTCGCAAACAATACATTCTTACTCACTCTGTGCTTCAGTCAAGGATACAGTCAGGTACATTGCCGGTAGACGTGGTAGAAGTTTAGTCTTTGTGGTTCGTAGACGGTACACATTCTTACGCAGGATCATCGGGGTGTTAGTTCACATCAATAGTATAAAAACATTTTCTAGTCCCAGTACACGTAAGAGGGAGATTCCGACCAGGAACCCACAACTAGACGCTGACTGCCCTGTTGCAGATGCTGATCCCGATCACAGGCCTTTGCTCAGGTATGAGGGTCGATGTCCTCCCGGGGGAACCTGAAATGCAGGCTTAGAACTTAACATGCTGTGCTCAAAATAGAACTTAGGAGAGAGAACGTAATCTAGTTGCATTATGATAGCGTTATTCTTATGTTTCACTCTCCTCGTTACTATTTCAATCCTACTGGGTTGTATGGTTCTGGTTATTGCGGCTCATGCCTTGTTATCTAAAATGCAGTTGTTTTATTAAACCAATCTTTAAAACTCAAACTACCTTTGTCATTTATATATGAGACCACACTGTGTATGAGAGAACTGGTTGGGATCTGAGTGACCACGACTTCCCTGGGAAGCACTAAGATGTCATGCGCTCGGCTGCCCAATTGTCTCTTCCCTTTGGGAGAAATGAGGCACTGCTAGTTAGCCGGAGCTCAACCCGGATTTGGGGTGACAAGGGTCCTCCGCCGTGGGTTAGACTTAGTCCCCCACACTGCGAACGATCTTGCCACCCAAAAATCCAGTAGTCTGATTAGGATAATGAGAGCATACGAGACATGGCGCCGCCAACGTTTGGTCTGGCTTTAATTTTCGGGTCCACCAGTCTCTCTCGGTCTCATATATGATAATGATCCCTCAGTTCCTTTAACGGAGACGTCCGTGGCACTGAGGACTTCCACCACCGCGATATAGGTAATCCTAAATAGCTTGAACCTTAAAAGGAAAGACCCCGTATTGGTGTGCCCTCTCTGAACCAGTGCGGTTTTTATAATGGCGAATCCCCAGGTAATACAAATAGCTCTTAACATGAGACAGCCGCTCACAGCACATTTGCTTGCACATGGTCTTACGATCCAGGGTGGTCCAGTCACGTTTGTGGTGGCCGCCCATGAAGCCTACAGAACAGAACTTTTCTACTCCTGGGTCACATTCCCAGCAGTTGATGGGAATACAAATGCATTTCACACATATAAGGTTGCGAACGCGCCTGGCCAGTTCAGGGCGTACGCATACCTAGAGATACCTCTATCTTATCAAGAACATAATAATTGGCTTGATGGCGCCCTACCCCATACTATATTGCCAGTAAGGTTAGGTCCACTGAGTAATGATGGTCCGACCTGGCCTTTATTGGTCACATACACACCACATCCTGCGGTTGCAAATATGCTGGTAGCTGAAGTTCATCATTTATCTATAGACTTAACGGCTACATATAGACGCTTAGTACAATTTGTGATGCAGACATTAAATACAAACCCAGCGTATGCTGCTCCAGCACAACCACATGCAGTAGCTCCAGGTATAAACCCGGCGACTGTACACTCTATCATGGGTAAAGTTCCAGCAAAACCGGAGGAGACTCCATTTTGGCTGGCACAGAAAATTAATACGCTGGAGGCGGTATTTCCCCATACGGGACTTCAGGACAAACATATAATATTAACTATGTGTTTACCATTTGGCATAGTTCCCAAAGTGGAACATTGTAATACATGGGGCACGGTGTTTGCCGCGCTCTACACAACGGCACACGGTACACCGACATTAGCGGACCTACCGGAAGTGCTTAAACAGATTCAGGATGAATAGGGGGCTACCCCAGCCTTAGATTTAGGAATGCAACTGATGGGCAACTCTGCCACAGTTTCTTCAATAATACTAAGTAATCTTAAAGGGGAGGCAGTTGCACTTGTGGTGCGTATGCGTCTTCGTGACGTCCCGCAACTAGATCAGTAGCGGGAACTGCCTAAAATAATAGCGGAAACATATTCCAGTATTGGTCGAGATAGCTTAGGGGCTAGACCGCAGAAACCAGAGTTTCAGGGAAAAGTCAGTAAAGAAAATGCTAAACAACAACCTGAGGGTAATAAGAAGCGCTCGGAGAAAAAACAAGACACCTAAAAAAGAAAGGGGAGAATCTCCGCGCACGGAGACCCCGCGGACTAGGTATAATCTCAGAAATAGGGATAATTTGAAAACGCCTGATAGATATCAGTACACTGATACACGCCAATCTCGTTCCTTTCAGGACTCATCGGAAAAGAGAAATGAGAGAGGTGGGCGGACAGAGCGGAGAACATAGTACATGAAATAGAGACAGGACTCACAACGCTCTTCGGAGGTTTCTGTCAAGAAGGAAGAGAAACCGATACAACAAAAACAGCAGTTTAAAAAGAAAAAAGTGGCGTCAGTCTCAGTTAGACATGCCACTCAGGAAGAGAGTTCTCTTGAAGAACAAGACTTGGGCACTATCACTGCTAGACAGTGCGGCAGAGGTCACAATAGTTCGCCGGACTCTTCTAGAGCATCTGGAGGTGAAAGCAACTGATGACTTCATACAAGTTGAAACAGCAGATATGCGTGTCTCCAAACCCGATAGGGTGTATACAGTGACTTTACAATTGGAAGGAGTCATTGAACACACTCTAAACGCGATCTTTTGGGATCGTGTAGTCAAGATATATGACATTTTTCTGGCTGAGCAGGATTGGCCACCTGACTTTGTTCGCACTTGCCCAGTTGGGGAGGAGGTTAATCAACCTTCGTTCTCACCACTTGTTCCAGGGGAACTCGCTGAGTCCTATTGCATCAAATGGGCACTAGCACAAGCACCTGCCTTATATAGAAATCACGTAGGGTGGGATAGGGATTCTCCATATCATGTAATTCCTATTAAAGGTGAACCTCAGCCACAACCGCAGTATCCCATAAAACATGAAGCAAGGGCACTGGTGAGGGAAATACTTACACAACTAGAATACCAGGGAGTAATTGAACCCTGTGTCTCACCAATGAATAATCGCTTGTTCCCTGTAGCTAAACTGGACCATTCATATAGAATAGTCTTAAACTACAGACATTTGAACGGACATACACGTACATATGCTATACAAAAATCAAATAGCGCTGCACTGATGAATAACATTGTGCGGAAAAAATACAAAACGACTTTAGACATCTCGAATGGTTTCTTCTTCCACAAGATAGCACACGAAAGCAGGGATTTGACAAGTTTTAGCGCGTTAGGCTCCCAGGAAAAATTCTGTAGTTTACCTCAGGGGTATAAGGGGTACTGTTTGCGGCTCGTGTGACTGAAATTTTACACGAGTTGGACCCTGAAGCATTGTCATATGTAGATGATATATATTTTACGGATGACGAGTTACTACAACATTTAAGACGGGTAGCCCGCATTGTTGTAGGGTTTGCCAAAATTGGCTACAAATTTAACTTCAAAAAATCTAAAATTGCCTTCCTCAGCGTCATATTCCTGGGATATGAGCTGTCGAATGAAGGTAAGAGCCTAGCGCCACAATGTTTAGAAAAATGTGCACAATTGCAACCACCTAACACAATTAAGAAACTCCAATCATTGTTGGGCTTTCTAAATTTTGGCAGAACATACATTCCTGATTATGCTACAGGCATAAAACCTTTATACGAATTAATCCGTCCTGTTTTTTCAAGCAAATTCTGGACAATTGAACATACACATACTCTTCGGGAGTTACAAGCAGACCTCATCGCTGCAAAACATTTACATACAGGGGACAATAAGACGCATTTGGTCATCAGGGTGATAGCTGGGGCCATTGGGTTTACGTATATGTCAGATTTAATGAAGGTGAGACAGTCCCGATTGGATACAAGTCCCACTTGTATTCGGCTGCTGAACAACGATTCGCACCAACAGAGAAAATTCTCACTGCAGTACAGATGGCTGTTATTAAGGAAAGACCTCTTGCCCAGGGTAAAAGCATTATAGTCATCTCCCCTATTCCAGCCCTAGAGGCTGTTACAAAAGCAATCGTTCCTAATGCAAAAGCACTGTACCCGCGATGGATACAATGGGCTACATATTTAACAGCCACTGATGTAGATTACATTTTTGACCCAAAATTACAAACTCAGGAATTTCTGCAATATGAAGTCGAATATCCACTTCCCGCTAACACGTTGCCTATTGATCGATATCAAGTAGTCATGTACACCGATGGCTCTGCGCAACCGGCGGTGGGGACCAATATTCTGCTGCATGTGGTGTAGTGAGCGGCCATATGAAGGGGGAAGAATTCAGCCCCCAACATCCTTATACACAAACATTAGGGGATTGTACAGCACAATTGGCTGAGCTGAAAGATCTACTGATGGCATTAGAACATACGAATCTGACACAGTTCACACTGATTGTTTGTGATTCGTATTATTGTGTCCAGTCTTTTAATGAATACCTCCATTACTGGCGCTTGAATGGGTTCAGAGATTCCAAGGGTAAAACCATAAAACACAGACTGCTGTGGGGGAAGGTAGCGGACCTGAAGGAGACGCTACCCAAAGTCCATGTTGTACATACTCTTGGACACCAGCGCGTTGGAATACACGTTGCTGGGAATACTTTGGCTGATGAAGCCGCCAAGTCAGCAGTGGCAGTTGCCACTGTGGCTGCAGTGACTCGTTCGAGTTCCAAACCAGACACAGAGATTCTGGCTGCCATAAAAGCTACGGTTGATGGCACGCCTTTTCTTAAAGGATTTCCTAATAAATATCAATACTTCATGGGAAGTATGCTCAAAGCTGCGGTTAAAATACCTAGTGTAGGCATACCCGAGATCCCAAATAAAGTTGTAAGACCATAATTGATTACTGCAGCGCATGAGGGAGTGGCTTCTGCACATGCTGGCGTGGGCGCCACAATTTCGCTATTACAGGCCCGTTACTGGTGGCCTGGTATTATAAAGAGACTAAGCAGTATGTCCTTTGTTGTGACATCTGTCAACAGGTTTCAACGGCTAAGCGCCCGCCGCAGACACCCCTCTTAATATCTAACAGACCATTACAATGTGTGTATTTGGATCATTGCAGTCCACTCACACAGGATAGTGCATACAAATATATACTAGTTGCTGTTGATTCTTTCTCCAGATTTGTGTGGGTGTGGCCACAGCGCTCGGCTGACGCTCGAACTGTTATTTGTCGGTACATATGCAGTTGCAGCATTCCATTCGGACCAGGGCCCTGCTTTTGCCTCAAGGGCATTCAGGGACACCATGGCTTCGTTGGGGGTCCAGCTCCAGTTCTGGTCTCCATTTCATCCAGAGGGAAATTCTGTTGTGGAGCGATTAAACTGCGATTTGAAGCAATCCTTAACAGCCAGAGTTTTAGGTACGGGTCGTAGTTGGCTAACCCACCTGAATGGAGTTCAGAGAGCACTGAATAACCTGCCTAGAAGGTCCTTGGGGGGTCGTACTTCATATGAGTGCCTGTTCGGAACACGAATGTTTGTTCCGGATCTTGATGGTCCTGGTGTGGAGGCGGCGGAAACGCCCTTTGACATAAATGATCGTGTCACTGTTTTTCAGGAATTACAACAGTTCCGTGAAGATAACTCTTCTAAAAGTGCTGCCTCCACAGGAATTAAGGATGTGCCAGTAACACCTACTGGTTGGATTCCCAGAGTCGGGGATCTTGTGCGTGAAAAGGTCGCAGTGAAAAAATAATTTGGCCCTTCTTATCGAGCACCTGTCCCTGTGTTGGGAATACACGACACGAGAACTGTTGTTTTACCACCGTTGCCGGGGGGCAAAGAAAATCACTTTGTTTCTATTGATAATGTCAAGTTACAACATGTGGCCGATTCTGCATGGCAGACCAAGAGGAACGTCCAGTAGTTCCCGAATCCCTCTCACTACTGGGGAAGATGTTCCGCTTGAAGTTATTTATACCAACACTGTTGCCTCTCCGAGCTTGGGGAGGGTGGATGATGATCTCGCTTTAGTTCCACTGACAACTAATAACTTGGAAACATTTGATCGAGTCACCATGACTACTGACTTTGCGGGTGGTGGCATCTATAGTGTGCCACCGCGAGACACACCAACTCCTCCTTTGAATACGGCGACACCTTTTGCACAAACAGCCTCTGGGTACTTTGCCAACAACAACGATGGTCTATCGGACTCGTTTGCCTATTCAACTACTGACCCAGGTCCACGTAAGTTGATGTGCTGGCTTAAATATACGTATTTTGTTCTTCCTTGGAACTATCTGTGGCTCTTATTGACTATGTCAGCTTTTTTTCTCTGGATAGGGTTTGTCATTACCTTTTTTCTATTGATACATGGTCATTTTCTTCCTGAGAGATCAGCGGTTGAACAGGTGAAGGAGGTGTTGAAGCCACATTTTTCATCACATAAGGTTCGAAGAGACTTGTCCTTTGTGAACATTTCTGCAGTGCCAATTCTGGCTGGGATTGTGTGGGATAACGTAATGTTTGATATATACGGTCCCACTGAGACAATTCAATTACTGTATGTCCTAAAGTTATCTATGAATGATATCGTAATACCAGGCATTGTATCTGATGATTGGGATGTGAAGACAGTTGATTCCATGATGACTGAATTACAATATTATACTGTCTATGAAAATGAAGATGTTTACCAGTTTATAGACAATTATGATGACATGTTTTGCTATAATTATTATGGGCATCATTTTATACATAAAGCCAGTAGTCCAAAAACTATATTTGACTATATGCAAAGGGAGCATTGCCCAACTCCCCCGCAAGTGAGTTACAAAACTTATTCTGACAAATTTACGTATTTTTCTGGGCATCATCATTTGAATGCTAAGTCATATTTTTTTCAGTTAACTCTGTCTAAAGATAAGCAAATGTTGTTGACTAATACGAAATCCATATACTCGGATTCCTTTGTTTCCCGACTGTCGATTGAAGGTTATGAATATTGATCAAATAATGTTGATTTGAAAAGTGTTTGGGGAACAGAACATTGGCAGACAAAGGGTAGAGAAACATTCTTTAGAGCGTGTCTCATCCCAGTCCAAATTATTTTTTTAAATGAAACAGTACAACAGACTAGCTGTTTGGGCTTAGCAGCGATTAGAGAATTGAACGTGCCTAGTATACCTGCCCCTGCAAAAATTAATAACTGGCAGAAAGACATAAATGCCACCTTTAGTGAGCTTACAGACTGGGTCCAGAATGGTATATTTAACACTTCATTGACACGTCCGGGCGGGTGGTTATTGTGGCCTATAGACACCAACAAGTGTCATCACTGTTTTGTCACCTCATCGGGGAGTTTCAGGGCGAGTCGGCCAGACCCTCGCTATATATCACCAGAACATGCTGAAATAATTACTACATATAGGCCCTCATTCTGACCCTGGCGGTCGGTGATAAAGCGGCGGCCAAGCCGCCAACAGGCCGGCGGTCTAAAATATGCAATTCTGACCCTGGCGGGAACCGCCAACACAGCCCGCCAACTTAACACTCCGACCGCCACAGCGGTACAAACAAACAGCGCGGCGGTTCCCGCCAACAGCCCGGCGGCAGACAATGTACCGCCCATCCTATTACGACCCACCAATCTGCCACCTTTTCCGGGGCGGGAGCACCGCCGATAAGAACACGGCGGAAACAGACTACGAACGGGAAAACGCTCACCTCTACGCACTCCACGCGAGATTCCGGCAGTATGGAGCCAGAGTTGCAGGTCATCCCCGCACTCCTATTCCTGCTCATATACCAGGAGCACGCCCGGCGGCGCGGAAGACATCGGTGAGTACTGCACCTACGACACAGGGGAGGGAAAAGATTACCGGCACAAACCCACCCACCCACACCCACTACAACACACACATCAATGCATTCCCACAGATCACTGTCACAACCCACAAACCACCCCCCTCCGAAATAATGCAAAGACCAAAAGAAGAGATCATAAACGGGCAGATATATTGAAATATGTACACCAGTAATCCCAATAAATAAATAAACTATGTACAAAATATATACAGCTACTAAATGTAGTCCAACCACTGTCCGTGGATCACAGGGGTCCTGTGCAAAGGGGCAAGGCCCAGTCCCACGACAAGAACTCCACGGAGAGAACACTGCAGGGGCATCAGAAAGAAAATAGGACAGGCACCTCAGGGGGAAGGGAAGTGGGGGCACCTCAGCCACTTGAGTACACGACGCCAGATCCACGAGGGGACTCCATGACCACTGGCCCATCCTGGGAAGAGCAAAGCCACAGTCCAAACAGTCCATACAGTGGGTGGCCTGCCCACTGGGCCATCCTGGGGAGAGCAAAGCCACAGTCCAAACAGTCCATACAGTGGGTGGCCTGCCCACTGGGCCATCCTGGGGAGAGCAAAGCCACAGTCCAAACAGTCCATACAGTGGGTGGCCTGCCCACTGGGCCATCCTGGGGAGAGCAAAGCCACAGTCCAAACAGTCCATACAGTGGGTGGCCTGCCCACTGGGCCATCCTGGGGAGAGCAAAGCCACAGTCCAAACAGTCCATACAGTGGGTGGCCTGCCCAATGGGCCATCCTGGGGAGAGCAAAGCCACAGTCCAAACAGTCCATACAGTGGGTGGCCTGCCCACTGGGCCATCCTGGGGAGAGCAAAGCCACAGTCCATACAGTCCATACAGTGGGTGGCCTGCCCAATGGGCCATCCTGGGGAGAGCAAAGCCACAGTCCATACAGTCCATACAGTGGGTGGCCTGCCCACTGGGCCATCCTGGGGAGAGCAAAGCCACAGTCCATACAGTCCATACAGTGGGTGGCCTGCCCACTGGGCCATCCTGGGGAGAGCAAAGCCACAGTCCATACAGTCCATACAGTGGGTGGCCTGCCCACTGGGCCATCCTGGGGAGAGCAAAGCCACAGTCCATACAGTCCATAACAGACCCCACTGCCACTGGAGGAGGCAAGTTGGCCAGAGGACATCCTGCAGCCCTGCCCGAGATAGATCCTGCCCTGCCACGTCTGCCAAAGGGCCAGCGGTTCTTGCCCTGAAGGGCCCAGTTCAGCGGTTCTTGAGACGGCGGGGCGCAGTTCAGCGCTCCTTGCCTTGAAGGGCCCAGTTCAGCGCTCCTTGCCTTGTAGGGCCCAGTTCAGCGGTCCTTGCCTTGTAGGGCCCAGTTCAGCGGTCCTTGCCCTGAAGGGCCCAGTTCAGCGGTTCTTGAGACGGCGGGGCCCAGTTCAGCGCTCCTTGCCTTGAAGGGCCCAGTTCAGCGGTTCTTGCCCTGAAGGGCCCAGTTCAGCGGTTCTTGAGACGGCGGGGCCCAGTTCAGCGGTTCTTGAGACGGCGGGGCCCAGTTCAGCGCTCCTTGCCTTGAAGGGCCCAGTTCAGCGGTTCTTGCCCTGAAGGGCCCAGTTCAGCGGTTCTTGAGACGGCGGGGCCCAGTTCAGCGGTTCTTGCCTTGAAGGGCCCAGTTCAGCGGTTCTTGCCCTGAAGGGCCCAGTTCAGCGGTTCTTGAGACGGCGGGGCCCAGTTCAGCGGTTCTTGAGACGGCGGGGCCCAGTTCAGCGGCTCTTGCCCTGAAGGGCCCAGTTCAGCGGTTCTTGCCCTGAAGGGCCCAGTTCAGCGGTTCTTGAGACGGCGGGGCCCAGTTCAGCGGTTCTTGCCTTGAAGGGCCCAGTTCAACGCTCCTTGCCTTGTAGGGCCCAGTTCAGCGGTCCTTGCCCTGAAGGGCCCAGTTCAGCGGTTCTTGCCTTGAAGGGCCCAGTTCAGCGGTTCTTGCCCTGAAGGGCCCAGTTCAGCGGTTCTTGCCCTGAAGGGCCCAGTTCAGCGGTTCTTGAGACGGCGGGGCCCAGTTCAGCGCTCCTTGCCTTGAAGGGCCCAGTTCAGCGGTTCTTGAGACGGCGGGGCCCAGCGGAGCGGTGCGTGAGACGGCGGGGCCCAGCGGAGCGGTGCTTGAGACGGCGGGGCCCAGCGGAGCGGTGCTTGAGACGGCGGGGCCCAGTTCAGCGGTCCTTGCCTTGAAGGGCCCAGTTCAGCGGTTCTTGCCCTGAAGGGCCCAGTTCAGCGGTTCTTGAGACGGCGGGGCCCAGTTCAGCGGTTCTTGAGACGGCGGGGCCCAGTTCAGCGGTTCTTGCCCTGAAGGGCCCAGTTCAGCGGTTCTTGAGACGGCGGGGCCCAGTTCAGCGGTTCTTGAGACGGCGGACGGTCTATGGCCAACTGCTAATTGCCTGGTGGTGCCCTCCTGGGCAGCGGGGATGGTGCTCCTTCACTGCCCACCTGGGCTGTGGGTGGTGGGGCCCTCCTGGCCAGCTGGGCTGGGTCCTCCCTGGGCAGCGGCTATGGGGGTGGTGGGCTCTCCCGGGGCAGCTGTGCCGGTTCCTCCCGGGGCAGCGGCTATGGGGGTTGTGGGCTCCTCCTGGGCAGCAGGCCTGCTGCCTGACCTCTCCGACTTGCTGCCCTTGCCCTCCTTAGTCGTGGGCCTGTGGCCCTTTCCTCCCTTTGGAGCTGTGGCTGGTGACTGTCTCTGGGTGGTGTCCGGGGGGGATGTAGAAGGCGGGCTCCTGTGGCGACCCTTCCGCCTTCTGCTCCTCTTCCCAGGGGGTGGGCTGGCTGTCCCCTTGCTGCTGGGCGAAGATCCAGACATGCGGGCTGGCGGGCTCCAATACCCCTGCACCCTTGTCAAGGGGGCTGCAGGGCTGGTGGTGGCTGAGGTGCTCTTCTTACCCCGACGAGAAGGAGGGGGGGGCTCAGGGTCAGGAAAGAAGTTAGTAGTGGCGAGGAAGAGCTTCTTGGGACAATGGAGAGTGGTAGGTACAGTGGGAATGGGAGTGGAGGGAGAGGATGTGGTTGTAGGTGAGTCACGTTTGCTGTCTTTGGGTGCAGGAGGGATAGGCTGTCGTGAGGTGGATGGCTGTTGGGTGGGTGGGTGGCTGCGTTTGTGTGGTGTGGAAGAGGGGGTGACAGACACAGTGGGAGAGGACACAGGTGACGTGTAAATGGCAGTGGGGGTGGTGACTGCACGTGTGCGGACTGGAGTGGAGGGTGTGCTGGTGATGGAAACACTGGCTGATGGTGAGGTGAATGGAGGTGTGAGTGTAGACGTCACAGGGAGGGAGGAGGGAGACGAGGAGGTGGGGGTCACAGAGGTGGTAGTGACTGTTGGCATGTCTGCATCGGAATGTTGCGTGTGTGAATGTCTGCGTGATCTGTGGTGCTTATGTTTGGATGAGCTTCTCTTGGGTGTTGAGGTGTGTGCAGGCTGGTCTGATGGTGTGGGTGGGACAGGCAGAGGAACAGGAGACTGGGAGGAGGGAGTTAGTAGAGGCAGGCAGGAGACAGGGACAATGGCTGCCGTCAGTGCTGAGGCCAGAGCCTGGAACGATCGCTGATGGGCAGCCTGACCCGAATGAATGCCCTCCAGGTACGCATTGCTGCGATGAACCTCCCTCTCCACCCCCTGGATGGCATTCAAAAGGGTAGTCTGCCCAACAATGAGCGTTCGGAGGAGGTCAATGACCTCCTCACTGAGGGCAGCGGGGGTAACAGGGGCAGGGCCTGAGGTGCCTGGGGCGAAGGAGATGCCCGGCTTCCTGGCAGAGCGGGCACGGGGCGAACGCTGAGGGGCTGCTGGGAGGGCGGAGATGGTGCGCTGGGTGGCGGCTGTACCTGTAATGGCGGGGGGCACGGATGGTGCCACCCCCGCAAGGGAGCCCCCTTCCGAGGACGTGTCCGTGTCGCTGCAGGGTCCAGTCGTCCCCGTCGTGGAGCTCCCCTCGCCCTCCGTCTCACTGGTCCAGTCAGACTCTGTGGCATGGCCCTCCTGGGCCATGTGAGATGCAGCTCCCTCCTGCCCCGATGCCACTTCTCCTCCGCCTGATGATGCTGATGCACACAAGCACAGAAAGACAAACAAAAAGGGGGGGGGAGAGAGAAATAAAGGGATATTGAGTACATGGATCTCCGGTACAGTTAGCGGACATGACAGACACAGATGCCCCCTGCACTAAGTTGCGCACTTGGGGTCCGCTACGCATTCCGTGGACATCAGAGCCATCAACACCACCCTGGTTACCATGGTAGGGCTGCTGCAGGACCTCGTCAACAACAGGGCGGACACTGAACAACACCCAAGGGCCGAGGTCAGAATGACCCCCATAGTGTGGGTAAGTTGTGCCAACAATGGTTAAAATCATCCTCACTAGATGCAGTCAAGACACATCTCACTCTCCTGTCTGATAACACTGACTTGCAAGATTTTTTGTCAGGCCCGAAGACACCACGTAGGAAGCGTTTCTTGCACGAAGTGTACAATGAAATATGGAAACTTTCCCAGCAGGAGGCTGCAGCCCGGTTAAGGCAAATAGATCAGGAAAATTTGAAACAGGCATTAGCTGTTGTGGATAATGGAATTTACACATTGTCCGACCAAATATATACGATTAACAACATTGTTTCTTCTGCCATAGACATTATACGATCTGATATGTCTTCTTTATATCATGGACAAAAACAGACTAGGTCCATTATGCAGTTGGGTTGGACACTTCAGACATTGAAGGCGGGTCGCGTTCCGTGGCAGCACATCAGTGCCAGGGAGAGCTTTTCTTCCTTTAATTTAACGGGACAACAACAGCTAATGGCTAAGAAGGATGCGACTTATGTCATGCTCAACATGGAAAAATTAGAGAAATTGCCTTTTACCATGGCCGAGATTCCATCAGCGGAGTGGTTAATACACGGGGTTATTAATCTGCCTATTTCTACATTACAATTCACTTCTTGTTTGAAACATGTTCCGGTAGGCAGATGTGAGAAGCTGGGAGATAGTTACATCCATGAAGTGTGGGAGCTTCCCTTCGTGTACAAATGCCTCAATGGCATGAAAGAGGTCTTTCTTAGCGGCAGTGAATGTGCGATTTCAGTCAGCTATTCGATGATTTGCAAGCAGCTGTCCTTGCATGGGGAATGTAATGCCTTGGTTGCGAACTTGGCTTGCTATCTGAAGGGAGTTCCGTTCCCCTTGATTAAACGCACGTTTCAGGTACTTTCAAACGGCAGCTACGTCCTCCTCAATAGTGAAGACTGTTGTGGCATGCGGGCCGGAATAGTTTACGTTGTTTCGGTCACCAAGGTTGTTACTTGCTGTGGGAATGTGTTGTTTCCCCCCACTAAATTAAGGGGCGTATTTATACTCCGTTTGCGCCGAATTTGCGTCGTTTTTTTCGACGCAAATTCGACGCTAAACTAACGCCAACTAACGCCATATTTATACTATGGCGTTAGAGGCGAATAGCGCCAAAGTTCCCGGAATGTGCGTCATTTTTTAGCGTGAACCCCTTCCTTGCGTTAATGATATGCAAGGGAGGCGTTCCCGTCTAAAAAATGACTCCCAGGCCTTTACGTGGTATTTATACTCCCGGGCAAAAGAGACGCCCGGGAGTGGGCGTGGCTAAAAACGGCGCATTTGCGCCGCTTTTTAACGCCTGGGTCAGGCATGGCGTTAAGGGACAAGTGGGCTCAAAATGAGCCCAGAGTGCCCTCCCCTGCCCCCAGGGACCCCCCCTGCCACCCTTGCCCACCCCAGGAGGACACCCAAGGCTGGAGGGACCCACCCCAGGGACATTCAGGTAAGTATTATTTTTATTTTTTTTTAATAATTTTTTTTGGCATAGGGGGGCCTGATTTGTGCCCCCCTACATGCCACTATGCCCAATGACCATGCCCAGGGGACAGAAGTCCCCTGGGCATGGCCATTGGGCAAGGGGGCATGACTCCTATCTTTACAATGATAGGAGTCATGTTGATGGGGGATGGGCGTCGAAAATAAATGGCGCAAGTCGGGTTACGACGATTTTTTCGACGTAACCTGACTTGCCCCATTTTAAGACGCCCATGCGCCATTTTCCCCCTACGCCGGCGCTGCCTGGTGTACGTGGTTTTTCTCGCGCACACCAGGCAGCGCCGGTCTGCTTGCGCCGGCTAACGCCATTCAATAAATACGGCGCCCGCATGGCGCTGCAGAATGGCGTTAGCCGGCGCAAAACTTTTTGACGCTAAACTGCGTTAGCGCAGTTTAGCGTCAAAAAGTATAAATATGGGCCTAAGGGAGGTAGCGGATATCTGGCCTCACATTGCTACTTCCAAGGTGAATTTGGACAAGTTAAGTAGACTAAGGGGCATATTTATACTCCGTTTGCGCCGAATTAGCGTCGTTTTTTTTGGCGCAAATTCGGCGCAAAACTAACGCCATATTTATACTTTGGCGTTAGCCGCGTCTAGCGCCAAAGTATGAGGAAAGAGCGTCATTTTTTTGCGTGAACGCCTTCCTTGCGTTAATGAGATGCAAGGTAGGCGTTCCCGTCCAAAAAAATGACAGCGACACAAATGCTTCGTATTTATACTCCCGGGCAAAAATCACGCCCGGGAGTGGGCGGGGCAAAAAACCCCGCATTTGCGCCTCTTTTTAACGCCTGGGTCAGGGCAGGCGTTAAGGGACCTGTGGGCTCAAAATGAGCCCACAGCTGCCCTCCCATGCCCCCAGGGACCACCCCTGCCACCCTTGCCCACCCCAGGAGGACACCCAATGATGGAGGGACCCATCCCAGGGACATTCAGGTAAGTATACATTTTTATTTATTTTATATATTTTTTTGGCATAGGGGGGCCTGATTTGTGCCCCCCTGCATGCCTCAATGCCCAATGACCATGCCCAGGGGACAGAAGTCCCCTGGGCATGGCCATTGGGCAAGGGGGCATGACTCCTGTCTTTACTAAGACAGGAGTCATGTAAATGGCGTCTGGGCGTCGTTAAAAATGGCGCAAATCGGGTGGAGGCGATTTTTTAGCGTCAACCTGACTTGCACCATTTTTAAGACGCCCTAACGCCATTTTCCCCAACGCCGGCGCTGCCTGGTGTACGTGTTTTTTTTCCACGCACACCAGGCAGCGCCGGTCTGCTAGCGCCTGCTAACGCCATTCAATAAATACGGCGCCCGCATGGCGCTTCAGAATGGCGTTAGCCGGCGCTAAACTTTTTGACGCTAAACTGCGTTAGCGCAGTTTAGCGTCAAAAAGTATAAATACGGGCCAAAAGGCTTTATTGTTTCAGAAGCATGTGGCCCTTACATCTACACGCGAGACCTACGCACTTCAGGTGGCAAGGTCATCAGCAGAGATACAGTCCCTGTTAAATACAAATTTTCCGAGCCACTTTGGTGAACTTGTGGGACGTATATTTAATGCGTCCAGCACGCCTGGATTCGCACATTTTTTCAAAACCGTTGGTGTTGGTTTTGTTCACACCTTCTCTTCCATATTCGGTTTCATACCTTCGGCTATTCATTAAATTTTCGGAAGCATTTTTTGGGGATTTCCGATAACTTTAGCCTTATTAGCCTGCATTTTGCTGTTGCTGTTGTTTTTCCGCAATGGCTGTCCCGCCACAACAAAGACGAAGGTGGGCGCTCCCATCAGCGCAGCTGTGTCGTGAACACATGATGCAGCAGTTTGGAACAGCACTCCTAGGACATTTGGAGTGTGACTGGTTGTTAGAAATGGGGTTTTTGATTGGCAGTCAGGTTACCCTCTGTCCAAGCAAAAGCCCTCACTCTAGTCAGGGTAAGTCACACACTATCCAAGATTATCCTGTGCCCACCCTCTGGTAGCTTGGCACGAGCAGTCAGGCTTAACTTAGAAGGCAATGTGTAAAGTATTTGTGCAATAAATCATACAATACCACCACATAGCACCACAAAAATACACCACACAGTGTTTAGAAAAATAGATAATATTTATAAGGATAATTGTAGGTCAAAAAGAATAAAGTTGCAATGGAAAATTGTAGAAATATCACAGGGAAGTGATATAAAGGCCCTCATTCTGACCCTGGCGGTCGGTGATAAAGCGGCGGCCAAGCCGCCAACAGGCCGGCGGTCTAAAATATGCAATTCTGACCCTGGCGGGAACCGCCAACACAGCCCGCCGTATTAACACTCCGCCCGCCACGGCGGTACAAACAAACAGCGCGGCGGTTCCCGCCAACAGCCAGGCGGCAGACAATGTACCGCCCACCCTATTACGACCCACCAATCCGCCACCTTTTCCGGGGCGGGAGCACCGCCGATAAGAACACGGCGGAAACAGACTACGAACGGGAAAACGCTCACCTCTACGCACTCCACGCGAGATTCCGGCAGTATGGAACCAGAGTTGCAGGTCATCCCCGCACTCCTATACCTGCTCATATACCAGGAGCACGCCCGGCGGCGCGGAAGACATCGGTGAGTACTGCACCTACGACACAGGGGAGGGAAAAGATTACCGGCACACACCCACCCACCAACACCCACTACAACACACACATCAATGCATTCCCACAGAACACTGTCACAACCCACAAACCACCCCCCACCGAAATAATGCAAAGACCAAAAGAAGAGATCATAAACGGGCGGATATATTGAAATATGTACACCAGTAATCCCAATAAATAAATAAACTATGTACAAAATATATACAGCTACTAAATGTAGTCCAACCACTGTGCGTGGATCACAGGGGTCCTGTGCAAAGGGGCAAGGCCCAGTCCCACGACAAGAACTCCACGGAGAGAACACTGCAGGGGCATCAGAAAGAAAATAGGACAGGCACCTCAGGGGGAAGGGAAGGGGGGGCACCTCAGCCACTTGAGTACACGACGCCAGATCCACGAGGGGACTCCATGACCACTGGGCCATCCTGGGGAGAGCAAAGCCACAGTCCAAACAGTCCATACAGTGGGTGGCCTGCCCACTGGGCCATCCTGGGGAGAGCAAAGCCACAGTCCAAACAGTCCATACAGTGGGTGGCCTGCCCACTGGCCCATCCTGGGGAGAGCAAAGCCACAGTCCAAACAGTCCATACAGTGGGTGGCCTGCCCACTGGCCCATCCTGGGGAGAGCAAAGCAACAGTCCATACAGTCCATACAGTGGGTGGCCTGCCCACTGGGCCATCCTGGGGAGAGCAAAGCCACAGTCCATACAGTCCATACAGTGGGTGGCCTGCCCACTGGGCCATCCTGGGGAGAGCAAAGCCACAGTCCAAACAGTCCATACAGTGGGTGGCCTGCCCACTGGGCCATCCTGGGGAGAGCAAAGCCACAGTCCAAACAGTCCATACAGTGGGTGGCCTGCCCACTGGCCCATCCTGGGGAGAGCAAAGCCACAGTCCATACAGTCCATACAGTGGGTGGCCTGCCCACTGGGCCATCCTGGGGAGAGCAAAGCCACAGTCCATACAGTCCATACAGTGGGTGGCCTGCCCACTGGGCCATCCTGGGGAGAGCAAAGCCACAGTCCAAACAGTCCATACAGTGGGTGGCCTGCCCACTGGGCCATCCTGGGGAGAGCAAAGCCACAGTCCAAACAGTCCATACAGTGGGTGGCCTGCCCACTGGCCCATCCTGGGGAGAGCAAAGCCACAGTCCATACAGTCCATACAGTGGGCGGCCTGCCCACTGGCCCATCCTGGGGAGAGCAAAGCCACAGTCCAAACAGTCCATACAGTGGGCGGCCTGCCCACTGGCCCATCCTGGGGAGAGCAAAGCCACAGTCCATACAGTCCATAACAGACCCCACTGCCACTGGAGGAGGCAAGTTGGCCAGAGGACATCATGCAGCCCTGCCCGAGATAGATCCTGCCCTGCCACGTCTGCCAAAGGGCCAGCGGTTCTTGCCTTGAAGGGCCCAGTTCAGCGGTTCTTGAGACGGCGGGGCCCAGTTCAGCGGTCCTTGCCTTGAAGGGCCCAGTTCAGCGGTTCTTGAGACGGCGGGGCCCAGTTCAGCGGTCCTTGCCTTGAAGGGCCCAGTTCAGCGGTTCTTGAGACGGCGGGGCCCAGTTCAGCGCTCCTTGCCTTGAAGGGCCCAGTTCAGCGGTTCTTGAGACGGTGGGGCCCAGCGGAGCGGTGCGTGAGACGGCGGGGCCCAGTTCAGCGGTTCTGGAGACGGCGGGGCCCAGTTCAGCGGTCCTTGCCTTGAAGGGCCAAGTTCAGCGGTTCTTGAGACGGCGGGGCCCAGTTCAGCGGTTCTTGCCTTGAAGGGCCCAGTTCAGCGGTTCTTGAGACGGCGGGGCCCAGTTCAGCGGTCCTTGCCTTGAAGGGCCCAGTTCAGCGGTTCTTGAGACGCCGGGGCCCAGTTCAGCGCTCCTTGCCTTGAAGGGCCCAGTTCAGCGGTTCTTGAGACGGCGGGGCCCAGCGGAGCGGTGCGTGAGACGGCGGGGCCCAGTTCAGCGGTTCTGGAGACGGCGGGGCCCAGTTCAGCGGTCCTTGCCTTGAAGGGCCCAGTTCAGCGGTTCTTGAGACGGCGGGGCCCAGTTCAGCGCTCCTTGCCTTGAAGGGCCCAGTTCAGCGGTCCTTGCCTTGAAGGGCCCAGTTCAGCGGTTCTTGAGACGGCGGGGCCCAGCGGAGCGGTGCGTGAGACGGCGGGGCCCAGTTCAGCGGTCCTTGCCTTGAAGGGCCCAGTTCAGCGGTTCTTGAGACGGCGGGGCCCAGTTCAGCGGTCCTTGCCTTGAAGGGCCCAGTTCAGCGGTTCTTGAGACGGCGGGGCCCAGTTCAGCGCTCCTTGCCTTGAAGGGCCCAGTTCAGCGGTTCTTGAGACGGCGGGGCCCAGCGGAGCGGTGCGTGAGACGGCGGGGCCCAGTTCAGCGGTTCTGGAGACGGCGGGGCCCAGTTCAGCGGTCCTTGCCTTGAAGGGCCAAGTTCAGCGGTTCTTGAGACGGCGGGGCCCAGTTCAGCGGTTCTTGCCTTGAAGGGCCCAGTTCAGCGGTTCTTGAGACGGCGGGGCCCAGTTCAGCGGTCCTTGCCTTGAAGGGCCCAGTTCAGCGGTTCTTGAGACGCCGGGGCCCAGTTCAGCGCTCCTTGCCTTGAAGGGCCCAGTTCAGCGGTTCTTGAGACGGCGGGGCCCAGCGGAGCGGTGCGTGAGACGGCGGGGCCCAGTTCAGCGGTTCTGGAGACGGCGGGCCCAGTTCAGCGGTCCTTGCCTTGAAGGGCCCAGTTCAGCGGTTCTTGAGACGGCGGGGCCCAGTTCAGCGCTCCTTGCCTTGAAGGGCCCAGTTCAGCGGTCCTTGCCTTGAAGGGCCCAGTTCAGCGGTTCTTGAGACGGCGGGGCCCAGCGGAGCGGTGCGTGAGACGGCGGGGCCCAGTTCAGCGGTTCTGGAGACGGCGGGGCCCAGTTCAGCGGTCCTTGCCTTGAAGGGCCCAGTTCAGCGGTTCTTGAGACGGCGGGGCCCAGTTCAGTGGTCCTTGCCTTGAAGGGCCCAGTTCAGCGGTTCTTGAGACGGCGGGGCCCAGTTCAGCGCTCCTTGCCTTGAAGGGCCCAGTTCAGCGGTTCTTGAGACGGCGGGGCCCAGCGGAGCGGTGCATGAGACGGCAGGGCCCAGTTCAGCGGTTCTGGAGACGGCGGGGCCCAGTTCAGCGGTCCTTGCCTTGAAGGGCCCAGTTCAGCGGTTCTTGAGACGGTGGGGCCCAGTTCAGCGCTCCTTGCCTTGAAGGGCCCAGTTCAGCGGTTCTTGAGACGGCGGGGCCCAGTTCAGCGCTCCTTGCCTTGAAGGGCCCAGTTCAGCGGTTCTTGAGACGGCGGGGCCCAGCGGAGCGGTGCGTGAGACGGCGGGGCCCAGTTCAGCGGTTCTGGAGACGGCGGGGCCCAGTTCAGCGGTCCTTGCCTTGAAGGGCCCAGTTCAGCGGTTCTGGAGACGGCGGCCGGTCTATGGCCAACTGCTAATTGCCTGGTGGTGCCCTCCTGGGCAGCGGGGATGGTGCTCCTTCAATGCCCACCTGGGCTGTGGGTGGTGGGGCCCTCCTGGCCAGCTGGGCTGGGTCCTCCCTGGGCAGCGGCTATGGGGGTGGTGGGCTCTCCCGGGGCAGCTGTGCCGGTTCCTCCCGGGGCAGCGGCTATGGGGGTTGTGGGCTCCTCCTGGGCAGCAGGCCTGCTGCCTGACCTCTCCGACTTGCTGCCCTTGCCCTCCTTAGTCGTGGGCCTGTGGCCCTTTCCTCCCTTTGGAGCTGTGGCTGGTGACTGTCTCTGGGTGGTGTCCAGGGGGGATGTAGAAGGCGGGCTCCTGCGGCGCCCCTTCCGCCTTCTGCTCCTCTTCCCAGGGGGTGGGCTGGCTGTCCCCTTGCTGCTGGGCGAAGATCCAGACATGCGGGCTGGCGGGCTCCAATACCCCTGCACCCTTGTCAAGGGGGCTGCAGGGCTGGTGGTGGCTGAGGTGCTCTTCTTACCCCGACGAGAAGGAGGGGGGGGCTCAGGGTCAGGAAAGAAGTTAGTAGTGGCGAGGAAGAGCTTCTTGGGACAATGGAGAGTGGTAGGTACAGTGGGAATGGGAGTGGAGGGAGAGGATGTGGTTGTAGGTGAGTCACGTTTGCTGTCTTTGGGTGCAGGTGCAGGAGGGATAGGCTGTCGTGAGGTGGATGGCTGTTGGGTGGGTGGGTGGCTGCGTTTGTGTGGTGTGGAAGAGGGGGTGACAGACACAGTGGGAGAGGACACAGGGGACGTGTAAATGGCAGTGGGGGTGGTGACTGCACGTGTGCGGACTGGAGTGGAGGGTGTGCTGGTGATGGAAACACTGGCTGATGGTGAGGTGAATGGAGGTGTGAGTGTAGACGTCACAGGGAGGGAGGAGGGAGACGAGGAGGTGGGGGTCACAGAGGTGGTAGTGACTGTTGGCATGTCTGCATCGGAATGTTGCGTGTGTGAATTTCTGCGTGATCTGTGGTGCTTATGTTTGGATGAGCTTCTCTTGGGTGTTGAGGTGTGTGCAGGCTGGTCTGATGGTGTGGGTGGGACAGGCAGAGGAACAGGAGACTGGGAGGAGGGAGTTAGTAGAGGCAGGCAGGAGACAGGGACAATGGCTGCCGTCAGTGCTGAGGCCAGAGCCTGGAACGATCGCTGATGGGCAGCCTGACCCGAATGAATGCCCTCCAGGTACGAATTGCTGCGATGAACCTCCCTCTCCACCCCCTGGATGGCATTCAAAAGGGTAGTCTGCCCAACAATGAGCGTTCGGAGGAGGTCAATGACCTCCTCACTGAGGGCAGCGGGGGTAACAGGGGCAGGGCCTGAGGTGCCTGGGGCGAAGGAGATGCCCGGCTTCCTGGCAGAGCGGGCACGGGGCGAACGCTGAGGGGCTGCTGGGAGGGCGGAGATGGTGCGCTGGGTGGCGGCTGTACCTGTAATGGCGGGGGCACGGATGGTGCCACCCCCGCAAGGGAGCCCCCTTCCGAGGACGTGTCCGTGTCGCTGCAGGGTCCAGTCGTCCCCGTCGTGGAGCTCCCCTCGCCCTCCGTCTCACTGGTCCAGTCTGACTCTGTGGCATGGCCCTCCTGGGCCATGTGAGATGCAGCTCCCTCCTGCCCCGATGCCACTTCTCCTCCGCCTGATGATGCTGATGCACACAAGCACAGAAAGACAAACAAAAAGGGGGGGGGAGAGAGAAATAAAGGGATATTGAGTACATGGATCTCCGGTACAGTTAGCGGACATGACAGACACAGATGCCCCCTGCACTAAGTTGCGCACTTGGGGTCCGCTACGCATTCCGTGGAACATGCCCTACACGCCTAGAGTTGACAACTGCACCCATGGATGACACGGCCCAGGGATGGCTGTACTGACAAACTACTGAGGGTGGTGGCTGGGGACACAGGGGCTTACGGGGGTGCCCAGCCTACAGATATCGCCCTGGCCTAGGGGGACCCCCAGCCCTCCTCCCCCACCCAGACACCTCCACTGCGCGACAACAGAGTAGATAATGCTTGTACTCACCCCCTTGTGTCTGCTGTGCTGCCCTCACGCGCCCATCCAAATCAGGGTAGGCCACCGCCAGGATCCGGAACATCAGGGGGCTCAGTTGACGGCAGGCACCCCGCCTACGTTGGGAGGCCATCCCCAGCAGAGACTCGGCGGTCTTCTTGGTCCCGCGGCGGATGTCCTCCCACCTCTTGCGGCAGTGGGTGCCCCGTCGATGGTGGAGCCCCAGGGTCCGGACTTCCTTGGCGATGGCACGCCAAATCCCGATCTTCTCATGGGCGCGGACCTATGTGACACGTACAGGGAGGGAGAAATACCACGTTCAAGTTTGTCAGCATTTTCCTTGCCAGTGGCCCAACGCCCCCCATCCCCGCCAGGCCCCCCGCCATGCCCCCCGCCAGGCCCAACATGCTCCCCATCCCCGCCATGCCCCCCGCCAGGCCCAACATGCCCCCCATCCCCGCCAGGCCCCCCGCCATGCCCCCCGCCAGGCCCAACATGCCCCCCATCCCCGCCAGGCCCCCCGCCATGCCCCCCGCCAGGCCCAACATGCCCCCCATCCCCGCCATGCCCCCCGCCAGGCCCAACATGCCCCCCATCCCCGCCAGGCCCCCCGCCATGCCCCCGCCAGGCCCAACATGCCCCCCATCCCCGCCAGGCCCCCCGCCATGCCCCCCACCAGGCCCAACATGCCCCCCATCCCCGCCATGCCCCCCGCCAGGCCCAACATGCCCCCCATCCCCGCCAGGCCCCCCGCCATGCCCCCCGCCAGGCCCAACATGCCCCCCATCCCCGCCAGGCCCCCCGCCATGCCCCCGCCAGGCCCAACATGCCCCCCATCCCCGCCATGCCCCCTGCCAGGCCCAACATGCCCCCCATCCCCGCCAGGCCCCCCGCCATGCCCCCAAGCCAGCCAGTGGCCCCAAATCCAGATTGAATTAAACTCACTTGTTGGTCTGGAGGACCGTAGAGTAGCGCATACTGGGGGAGGACCCCATCCACAAGTTTCTCCAACTCCTCTCCAGTGAAGGCAGGGGCCCTTTCCCCAGGCGCAGCAGCCATTGTCCCTTCCAGACCGAGGTCACAGCAACACTTGCAGTATAGGTCCTCTCCTGTGAAAGTTCAAGTCGCAAGTGGATAAGTAGATAGAAAATGGCGGTCACGTCCGCGGCGGTGCGTACCGCGGCGGTGCGTCCCGCCACCGCCGGCGCCCTTCGCCATTGGCTCCTGAAACCCATAGGCTTCAATGTTAACCAATGCGGCTTGGCGCCGCGGTCTTCGCCCGCCGCCCGCCGCGGTGTGCCACGCCAGCGCATTGACCTCACATCCCATTGTCACACTTCACAGGTCAGGCAGCCGCCATTTCCAGGGCCCACATGGCTCAATTTCAACAGCGTCACACAGGCCTAGGCCTTGCATAGCCACTCAGACACGCCATTCACTGCATAGAGAATCGTTTACTGTGCTAGCTGTGAGTACGTACCTGT
Organism: Pleurodeles waltl; assembly: GCF_031143425.1. Classification (NCBI taxonomy): domain Eukaryota; kingdom Metazoa; phylum Chordata; class Amphibia; order Caudata; family Salamandridae; genus Pleurodeles; species Pleurodeles waltl. The sequence goes on from NC_090447.1 coordinate 923,652,224, forward strand.
GGGTTGCTTGACTGTGTGCTCCATGTTGTCCTTCCTAGGCACCGTCCGCTGGGTTGGGCGAGGAGACGGATGAATCCTCCCGTGTACCGACCGCTGGTGGACCTGTCGACAATGGAAGAACGCCACATTATCCTGACCTACCATCTTAACCGTGCCACTATCCATGAACTGTGTGCCCAGCTGGAGCCCGACCTGATGTCCCCCATCCGCCAACCCACAGGGATTCCCCCTCTGGTGCAGGTCATGTCAGTACTCCATTTCTTGGCAAGTGGGTCATTTCAGACAACCGTGGGAATTGCTTCTGGGATGTCTCAGCCCATGTTTTCGAAGGTGTTATCCAGAGTGTTGTCTGCCCTGATGAAATCCGTGAGGAGCTACATCATTTTCCCTGAGGTGGGCGAATTGGCTACAGTGAAGGGTGATTTCTACGCCCTTGGACATATTCCCAACGTAATTGGTGCCATTGATGGGACCCATGTGGCTTTGGTTCCCTCAAGAGACAGGGAGCAGGTGTACAGGAACAGAAAAAATTACCATTCAATGAACATCCAGGTGGTGTGTTTGGCTGACCAGTACATCTCGCATGTAAATGCCAAATTCCCAGGGTCAGTGCATGACGCCTACATCCTCAGGAATAGCAGCATCCCTTACGTGATGGAACAGCTACAGAGACACCGTGTATGGCTAGTGGGGGACTCTGGGTACCCCAACCTGTCGTGGCTACTGACCCCAGTAAGGAATCCCCGGACCAGGGCAGAGGAACGGTACAATGAGGCCCATGGGCGTACTAGGAGGGTGATCGAACGCACCTTTGGCCTCCTAAAGGCCAGGTTTAGGTGCCTGCATATGACAGGTGGATCCCTAATGTACTCACCTAAGAAGGTGTGTCACATCATCGTGGCCTGCTGCATGCTTCACAACCTGGCTTTGCGCCGCCAGGTGCCTTTCCTGCAGGAGGATGGTCGAGACGGTGGTGTTGTGGCAGCGGTGGAACCTGAGGAGAGTGACGAGGAGGAAGACGACGGGGCTGAAACAGACAACAGGGACAGAATCATTGAACAGTACTTCCAATAGGACACAGGTAACATTTCAAAGATAATTTAGTAAATGTTAACTACTCTCCTGCATCTCTGCTGCCTGTCTATTTGCCCCAGTGTATGATGACTGAGTTTTGGCTTTTCCCTCCCTATTTCAGATCTGGGGTCCCCACTACGAGTCCTGTGCTTCGTTTCCCCATGGACTACAGCTTTGTGGCAGCTGTTTGTTGACTTCACCATGTACAAGGACATATTTGCACTGTCATGTCAATTACAATATATTGAAATCACAGCCAGACTCCAGATATTTTGGTGCAAAATAGGTGTTTATTTAAGTGCTCAAAATGGGATGGGTGGTTTCAAGTGGGTGGGGGCTATGGTGAAGGAATGTCCATGGCAGAGTCCAGAGTAACAGTCACACAGGTGCATTGTCCAGAGGCCTGTGGAGAGATGGAGCATGGGCAGTTCAAGGATGGACAGGGTGACAATGTGGGACAGTGGGATGACATCAGGTGGTATCCATTGCTGGCGGGGGTCTTGACATCCTACTCTGTCTTCTTGCGAGATCTCAGGGCCCTCTTGCGGGGTGGTTCTTCTCCTGCAGGAGGTGGGGGTCTGGTGGGCTGCTGCTGTGCGGGGGCCTCCTGTCCACTAGCGCCGGCGGAGGTGGTTGGCTGTTCTTGGTCCAGGCTAGTGGCAGGGGCCCTTGGGTGTTGTTCAGTGTCCGCCCTGGTGTTGACGAGGTCCTGCAGCAGCCCTACCATGGTAACCAGGGTGGTGTTGATGGCTCTGATGTCCTCCCTGTACCCCCGATAGTGTTCCTCCTGCAGTACCTGGATCTCCAGGAACCGGGCCAGTACCGTCGCCATCGTCTCCTGGGAGCGGTTGTATGCTCCCATGATGGTGGTGAGGACCTCGTGGAGAGTGGGTTCCCTGGGCCTCTCCTCCCCCCCCTGTCGCACAGCTGCCCTCCGAGTTCCCCTGTTTCCCTGGGCCTCTGCCCCCTGGCCGGTGTGCCCACTACCACTGCCCCCAGGTCCCTGTTGTTGTTGGGGTGGTGGGTTATCCTGGGTGCCCTGTAGTGGTAGACACACCGCAGATTGACGTGCCCTGGAGACAGAGGCATGGGCCCGCTGGGTGGGAGCTGTGCTGGTGTTCCCAGAGGGGTTTGGGTCTGTAGTGGCCTGTGCCTGTGTGAGGGGAACCGACTGTCCAGAGGTCCCCGATGGTCCGGGCTGGTCATCGGTGTCCAGGTCGACAGAGCTGCTGTCATCGCTGACGGCCTCTTGGGTGGGGGGTGTGGAGAATTCTGGCCCCTCCGCCGCGGTGTGTTGACGGTCGGGTCCTGCAGGGGTATAGAGGTATGGTTATAGTTTCAATGTGTGGCATATGGGTGTATCTATGGGTTCTCGTGTCCCCAAGTGCTGGCATTCGTGTGTGGGGGCTTTGGTGAGGGTGGCTTGTGGGGGGGATGTGTATATGCATTGGGCATGCTTTGGTGATGGGTGTCCATGCTTAGTGGACGCATGCAGGCCTAGGTTTTGGGATGTGTGGGTTGTGATGGTGAGACATTGGCGGGGAATAGGTGTGCTGGGGGTGGGGGTGAGGATGGTGGTGGGGGTGAGGATGGTGGTGGGGGTGAGGGTGGGGGTGAGGATGGGGGTGTGGGTGAGGGTGGGGTTTGAGGATGGGGGTGAGGGTTGGGGTATGATTTGGCATGCAGGTGGGGGGGAAGCAGTATTGAAGCTTCAACTTACCAGTATCCATTCCTCCGCCGACTCCTGCGAGGCCGTCAGGATGCAGGATGTTCAAGACTTCCTCCTCCCATGATGTGAATTGTGGGGGTTGAGGTGGGGGTCCTCCGCCAGTCTTCTGCACGGCGATGTTGTGCCTGGATACCATGGAACGCACCTTCCCCCGTAGGTCGTTCCATCGCTTCCTGATGTCTTCCCGATTTCTGGGGTGCTGTCCCACTGCGTTGACCCTGTCGACAATCCTCTGCCATAGCTCCGTCCTCCGGGCAATGCTGGTGTATTGTATCTGTGTGCCGAACAGCTGGGGCTCTACCCGAACGATTTCCTCCACCATGACCCTGAGTTCTTCGTCTGTGAAGCGGGGTTGTCTTTGGGGTGCCATGGGGTGGTGTGTATGATGTGTGGGGTGGAGTATGTGTATTTAAGTGAGTTGAGTGTGGTGGTGTGTGTTGTTTTGTGTGTGGATAGTGTGTGGGTGATGGTGTTGAGTGGCTGTGGCTGTTAGTTTGTGGATGCTGGTGTCTCGCTCTGGCCTTCTTTCAGAATTTTTTAGCGTAGGGGTTTGTGGGTGATGTGGGTGTGTGTTTTATATTGTATTGTGTGTGTGTGAGTGGTGTGTGTATGTGTATCAGGTGTGTGGGATTCAAATCGTCCAATGTGGCTGAGTTTTGTTCGTTTGTGTGTATTCTGACCGCGGCGGTGTGTCCCGCCAATGGAATACCGCGTTTGAATGACCGTCGCGTGGATTCGTGGGTCGTAATGGCATGGGCGTATTTCTGTTGGCGTGACGGTGGAGGTTTTGTCACCTCCACTTTTACGCCGACCGCTGGTCTGGCGGTCTGTTGTGGCGGTCGGATTTTCGGAGGTTTGCCTTCTGCGGGTCAGAATGACCGTGGCGGGTTTCCGCGACCGCGGCGGGATTATGGAGGATTTCTGACCGGCGGTAGGCGCCTTTTACCGCCGAGGTCAGAATGACCACCAAAGTGTCTTAAGTCTTTAGAATGCAATAAAGTGTCTTTCAAGCACAAAGTACCTGGTTTCTGGTGGAAAATCTCCTCAGCGGGCCACAGGAGAAGAGATGCGTGGAAAAAGGGGTGTGTGCGTCGATTTCCTCTCAGCACACACAGACTTGCGTCGTTCTTTTCCACGCGGGGAAGTCGGGCGTCGTTTTCCGGCGCGCAGACAGTCTCTTTTTGTGGATCGCGGGGATTACCAGATGTCCCGGGTCTGTGCGTGGATTCTCCTGCTTATTTTCCGGCTGCGCGTCGTTCTGCGGGGCTGCGCGTCGAAGTTTCGATCTCACGGTAGGCATCGCGTCGATTTCTCCTTGGAAGTCGGGCGGCGTTGTCCTTGCGAGGCCGTGCGTCGAAATTTTGGTCTCACGGCAGGCGTCGCGTCGATTTCTCCTTGGAAGTCGGGCGGCGTTGTCCTTGCGAGGCCGTGCGTCAAAGTTTCGCACTCACGGTAGGCGTCGCGTCGATTTCTCCTGGAAAGTCGGGCGGCTTTGTCCTTGCGAGGTTGTGCGTCGAAGTCTCGATCGTCCCGAGGGCGTCGCGTCGATCAGCGTCGGTGTGCGGCGTTTTTCTCGCCGCGAAACAAGCTGTGCGTCAAAATTTTCGGCGCACGGAGCGTCCAAGTGAAAGGAAGAAGTCTTTTTGGTCCTGAGACTTCAAGGAACAGGAGGCAAGCTCTATCCAAGCCCTTGGAGAGCACTTTCACAGCCAGACAAGAGTTCAGCAAGGCAGCAGGGCAACAGCAAGACAGCAGTCCTTTGTAGAAAGCAGACAGGTGAGTCCTTTGAGCAGCCAGGCAGTTCTTCTTGGCAGGATGTAGTTTCTGGTTCAGGTTTCTTCTCCAGCAAGTGTCTGATGAGGTAGGGCAGAGGCCCTGTTTTATACCCAAATGTGCCTTTGAAGTGGGGGAGACTTCAAAGAGTGGCTAAGAAGTGCACCAGGTCCCCTTTCAGTGTACTCCTGTCTGCCAGGGTCCCAGTAGGGGGTGTGGCAGTCCTTTGTGTGAGAGCAGACCCTCCACCCTCCCAGCCCAGGAAGACCCATTCAAAATGCAGATGTATGCAAGTGAGGCTGAGTACCCTGTGTTTGGGGTGTTTCTGAGTGAATGCACAAGGAGCTGTCAACCAAGCCCAGCCAGACGTGGATTGTAAGGCACAGAAGGATTTAAATGCAAAGAAATGCTCACTTTCTAAAAGTGGCATTTCTAGAATAGTAATATTAAATCCGACTTCACCAGTCAGTAGGACTTTGTATTACCATTCTGGCCATACTAAATATGACCTCCCTGCTCCTTTCAGATCAGCAGCTGCCACTTCAACAGTGTATGAGGGCAGCCCTAATGTTAGCCTATGAAGGGAGCAGGCCTCTCAGTAGTGTGAAAACGAATTTAGGAGTTTTACACTACCAGGACATATAACTACACAGGTACATGTCCTGCCTTTTACCTACACAGCACCCTGCCCTAGGGGTTACCTAGGGCACACCTTAAGGGTGACTTATATGTAGAGAAAGGGGAGTTCTAGGCTTGGCAAGTACTTTTACATGCCAAGTCGAGGTGGCAGTAAAAAACTGCACACACAGGCCTTGCAATGGCAGGCCTGAGACAAGGAAAACGGGGCTACTTAAGTGGGTGGCACAACCAGTGCTGCAGGCCCACTAGTAGCATTTAATTTACCAGCCCTATGCACATAAAGTGCACCTTACTAGGGACTTATAAGTAAATTAATAGTCCAATCAGGTATGATTCCAGGTTACCATGTTTTAAGGGAGAGAGCATATGCACTTTAGCACTGGTTAGCAGTGGTAAAGTGCGCAGAGTCTATAAACCAGCAAAAACAGTGTCCAAAAAAATGGAGGGAGGCAGGCAAAAAGTTAGGGGTGACTACCCTAAGGCTGTCAGGTCTAACACTGGTCTCTGTCATTCAGACCGGTTTTGGATTGTGTGCAGCCCGTGTTTCGGTGCCGTTGGTGCGATTTGGAACATGCACTAGTCGTCTGTCTCTCACAGCAATGCCCCCAGTGGTTGATGCTGATCTGTTGATGTTCCTGATGACGGCTCATTACCAGACATGCGTTTGCTTCATGATGCTGCTTACGAGATACCCTTCCTGGAGGAAGTTGATGTTAACTCGTTCACAGGCCTTGTACAGGATGCCGCCCTGGTTCACTCTGGGGCTTTGGAACACACCTGCTCCTTGATAGTCTTTGGCGTGGATTTTCCGGTTTTGTCATCTGCTGAAGTGGAGAACCTTCTGCTTTCCATGACCAATGTTTGAATTGACTATGTTTTAAATTGACACTGTTATATGAATTCGGCATTCAGCCAGATGCTTATTTTTAAATTGAGGATTAGTGTGCTTTGTTGTCCTCTTGGCTTGTTGAAATTCTGTGGGTCGTCACTATACTGCCGGCGGTATTTGGACCCGGCTGACCGCCATGGATTTCATGCGGTTTGGAACCGCCATGAAATCCATGGCAGTAAGCACTATCAGTGCCAGGGAATTCCTTCCCTGGCACTGATAGGGGTCTCCCCCACCCCGACTCCCTCCCCTACACCCCCCACCACCCCTGCCAGCCCCCAAAGGTAGCAGGACACCCCCCAACACCCGACCCCCAACATTACATTACACATACACACATGACACGTACACAGGCACCACCAACACACATACACGCACACACACCGACATACATGCCAACATCCACACACACAGTCAGACACGCACACCCACATTCAAACATACATGCACACATCCATACAGACATACCTACAGACATACACGCACTCATTCCCAAACACACAACACCTCCGCAAGCATACACACACACACACACCCCCTCTATACATACACACACACACCCATGCACGCACACAACACACAACGCCCCCCCTGCCCCCTCCCCTAACGGACGATCGACTTACCTGGTCCGTCGATCCACCGGGAGGGAACGGGATCCATGGGGGCTGCTCCGACAACACCACACCGTCAACAGAACACTGCCACGCCGAATCACAGGATGTGATTCGGGGGGCGGTGTTCTGTTGACGTGGCGGTGGAGGTGGAGCCACCTCCACTTCCCCGCCGACCGCCGGTATGGCTGTTGGCGGCTCTCCGTCCGAAAAAGGACGGAGAGCTGCCAACAGCCATAATACGCAGAGTTGAAAACCGCCACCACTGGTGGTCTTCAGCACGGCGGTCCCTCAGCAGTCTTGACAAAAGACCACTGAGGTCAAAATGACCCCCTTAGTCCCCCACACTGCGAACGATCTTGCCGCCCAAAAATCCAGTAGTCTCATTAGGATAATGAGAGCATACGCGACAATAGCACTTGCACAACAGGTGGGATCCCAATCAGAAGACGGATAGATGTTATTAGGCCATGCTCCAACTGGGCACACAGCTCTGTGATTGTGGCCCTGTCCAGTCTATAGGTAAGTATAATGTAGCTAAGTCCACCAGGGGTCTGTACACAGGGGTATGTCTCAACCTCCTAATCATCCGCAGCAGTAGGCATCTAAGGGACACAAGAGTGAGTAGGCTGTCACATCTGGAACAACAAAACCACAAAAGCAATCCACATGGTGCACTTATTTATTGGGACAGTGTCAATGGCGAGGTATGTGCTAATCTAGGCTGTGATGCAGTTAATGTCGATATGCCTATCTCACCCCTGAAATGGTGACCACATGTCCTGTAAGTAGGGGAAAGTGGAAGATGGCCTTGCACCTCTGTGCAATTCCTTATTGGATAATATGGGGCTCTATGAGTACAGTGGCCAAAAGGGATTTACGCCAGAAGTGGTTGTGTAGACCACCGTGGACATGACTGCCATTTTCTAACTCAATCCTCATTTGTTTCCTGACCTTCAACAAGAGAACACCTATACTGAGTGTGCTGCTGTGACTTGTGTATGGAACCTAACATAGCCCGTGTGACTGAGAAATGGGCCCTTGCCTTCACTTCGGAGGAGTTGGAGAGACTGGTGGATGGAGTCCTACCCCAGTATAGACAGCTTTATAGGCCTCCACACCAACAGGTGAGTACACTTTGGCCCCTATGCATGTGTCAAGGATGCATGGATATGTGTGTGCAGGCATTGTGTAAGGGTGGGTGGGGGTGGCGGGATTGTCTTTTGGCGGTGTACATGTTGTGCACTGGGCTATGTGTGTGCCAATGGTGATTGAAACGGGTATGGTGGGCCATTTGTTTGACAGACTGGACTGTTTGTTTAATGGTGTTCTCCTGTCTATATTGCCTCTGCACGTCAGCGCCAATCAGAAGAAGGGATTATGGTGTGCCATCGCCAAGGACGTGCGGACCCTGGGGGTCTATGGCAGGCAGAGCACCCACTGTCGGAAACGGTGGGAAGACCTGAGACGCTGGGCGCTGAAGACTGGGGAGGCCCATCTGGGGATGGCCTTCCAATGAGGAAGGGGTGCCCGTCGGACCCTGACCCCCTCTGTTAGGCTGCATTGTGGCGGAGGCCTACCCTGAGCTGCATGGACACTTGTGGGAATCATAGAAGCCACAAGGGCGGTGTCAATACATATTTTTTATTTTGGCTGGTCGGATGGTATCCGGGTGGTGGATGTGTGTCAGTGTATGCCCCTGAGGCCAGGCCAGACATTGCAGCATGGGTCATCTGAAGGGTAATGGGTGTATAGCCAGTACAGGTAACCTAGCTTGTTAGCAGTTCAATTCAGGCAGGGCATCGTGGGTCCCTGGTGGTGCGTGATAAAGTGGTGATAATACCACCATAGACAGCCAATGTACCACACCAACCGCCAGGGCGGAAACAGCACTCACCACGGGAGTAGCCAACAACAGCCAGACGGAATACAAATACAGCCCACCGTATTTTGAACCTGAACCACCTTTACCGGGCGGTATCAATGCCATCAAAAGCCTGGTGGAAACACATCACAGAAGAGAAAGGACTCACCATCGGGAACACAAGGAAGAACAGCGCTGCCATGGAACCCGAACTGCAAGTTTTCCGATGATCTTCTACATTATGCTCCACTTGGAACACCAACGCCGATGAAGACGACAGTGAGTGCAACCCCCTAGCACATAAGAGAGGGAGGGAGGAAAACAAGAGTGACACACACACAACACACACTTGACACACACACACACTACACACAACCAGTTGCACATGAAAAACAATTTGTCCCCGAAAAATGGCAGAATAATGCAAGGACAACAAGAATGGATGAAAGTTTGACTTTCCCACTGGTTCTGGAAGGGGCAACATGCCCGTTGGTCTGTCCTGGGGAGTGCAAGGCCACAGTCTCTGGAGTGGGTGACTTTCCCACTGGTTCTGGAGATGGCAACATGCCCATTGCTAGGACCTGGGGAGTGCAAGGCCCTAGTCTCTGGAATGGGTGACTACCCCACTGGTTCTGGAGGGGGGCAACATGCCCATCGCTCTTTGCTGGGGAGTGCAAGGCCACAGTTTCTCAGGTGGTTGACATTCCCACTGGTTCTGGAGGGGCAACATGCCCATTGCTCTTTGTTGGGGAGTGCAACGCCACAGTCTCTCAGGTGGGTGACTTTCCCACTTGTTCTGGAGGGGACTCCTTGCCCATTGCTCTTTGCTCGGGAATGCAAGGCCGCAGTCTCTCAGGTGGGTGACGTTCCCACTGGTTCTGGAGGGTGCAACATGCCCATTGCTCTTTGCTGGGGAGTGCAAGGCCACACTCTCTCAGGTGGGTGACTTTCTCACTGGTTCTGGCGAGGGTAACTCACACAGCAGCCCCTGGAGTATGGCCTACATGGCGTCCGCTGGTGTGACGGCTGCAGTGTGGTGGTGGATGGAGGAGCCTCCTGGGCAGCCTCTGCACTGACTGATGGCTGCATTGTGGCGGTGGATGGGGGAGCCTCCTGGGCAGCCTCTGCAATGTCTGATGGCTGCAGTGTGGTGGTGGATGGAGGAGCCTCCTGGGCAGCCTGTGCACTTTCTGATGGCTGCAATTCATCAGCTGGTGGTGGGGGCCCGTGACAGCTGGGGGTGGTGGAGGTGTCACCCTGACAGCCTCCGCTGGAGTAGAGGACTTCGTCTCCTTCAGTACATGGGACGTGGATCCCTTACCCTTCCTGGCAGGGGTGGATGGGCTCTTCTTTCCTGGTGGTGCAGGCTCCTTCCCCTTCTTCCCTAGTGGTGCTGGCTCCTTCTCCTTCTTCAATGGAGGAGTGGTATCCTTACCACCACGAGTAGGTGGTGTTACCACTGTCCCCATGGACTGTGTGGCTGAGGTGCTGGGCTGTGTCCATGGCACCCTGCTCATACGGGCAGGACGGGAGGTAGGGGTAGGGAAGAGGTCAATTTGGGAAAGGAAATGCTTTTTAGGGACGTTGGGGCAGGAGAAGGGAGGATTAATGGGAGTGGAGGTTGAGGGCGTAGTTGTTGGAGGTGTATGTCTTGTGAACTTGGGTGAAGGTGTATGGGCAGTATGCTGATTTCAGGTGGATTGCTGTTGGGTGTGTGAGTGCTTGCATTTGTGTCCTTTTGGATGGGGGACAGACAGGGTGGGAGAGGACAGAGGAGGTGCATGCATGGCTGTTATAGAGGTGTCTGCCAGTGAGGCGTGTGTCCGGCTTAGTATGGTGATGCTAGTAGTGGATGTTGATGTAGTGCATGCAGGTGTGAGTGTGGACATGACTGGGAGGAAGGTGGAGGAGGAGGAGGAGGATGGGGAGACAGTGGAGGTGGTGGATGTTGTCACATCTGCAACTGTTTTGGTATTTGCGTGAGTGCTTGTTGGATGAAGTGCGGTGCTTGTGTTTGCATGTGCCACTCTTGGGTTTTGTCTTGTGTGCATGCTCATCTGTATGTGTGCTTGGGATGGGTTGGGGTTGAGGTGAATGGGACTGGGAAGTGGGAGCTGGAGGGTGGAACAGTAGAAACAGGGTCAATGGCTGCCATCAGAGAGGTGCCAGAGCCTGAATCGATCTCTTTAGGGCTGCTAATCTACTGTGGATGCCCTCCAGGAATGCACTGCATTGCTGCATCTGGGATGCCAGCCCCTGGATGGTATTCACAATGGTTGACTGCCCTACAGATATTGATCTCAGGAGGTCAATAGCCTTCTCACTCAGGACAGCAGGGCTCACTGGGGTAGGGCCTGAAGTGTCTGGGGCAAACAAGATGCCCACCCTCCTGGGTTAGCGAGCATGGGAAACTCAGTGAGGGGCTTCTGGGGGGGTGGTGCTGGTATGGGGGGTGTGGCAGCTGTACCTGCAGCTGTGGTGGTGACAGACGTGTCTGCCACCACCAGGGAGCTTCCATCGGAAGAGGTATCTGAGTCTGTGTTGTCTCCTCCAGTCTCCACTGTGGTGCTCCCCTCGCCCTTCGTCCCACTGGTTCCCTCGGCATCTGTGGATTCTGCCTCCTGGGTCATGTGGTACGTAGCTCCCTCTGTCACCTGTGCCCCTGCTCCTCTGTCAGAAGATGCTAATGCACATAAGAACAGCATGACAAAACAAGAAAGGGGGGAGAGAGACAAAGGATACACTGGGTCAATGACTGCACCAACACCACAGTTGGCATACACATCACCATCGCAGACAGGGAACAGGCTTAAGCACTATGCTTTGCACTACCAGGGATATGGCTAGTCACTAAGGCAAAATGAGGACAACACACTGCCAACTGCAACACGCATGGGACCCACAATTGCTTTTCTGAAATGGACTACTAACAAGCTAGGTTACCTGTATTTGCCATACACCCATTACGCTTCAAATGACACATGCTGCAATGTCTGGCCTGGCCTTAGGGACATCCACTGACACACATCCACCGCCTGACACCATCCCACCAGCGAATTTATGTATTGATACCCACTGTACTCACCCCCTTGTGGCTGCTGTGATTCCCTCAAGCGCCCATCTTGCCAGTATGCGGGCCATCAGGGGGTCCAGTTCTGATGGACACCCATTCCTCATTGAGAGTCCATCCCCAGCTGGGCCACTGCGGTTTTCCATGCTCAGCGTCTCAGGTCCTCCCACCGTTTCTGACAGTAGGTGCTCTGCCTGCCATAGACCCGCAGGGTCCGCACGTCCTTGGTGATGACACGCCATAATCCCTTCTTTTGATGGGCGCTGGCGTACAGAGGCAAAATAGACAGGAGAACACCATTAAACAAACAGTCCAGTCCATCACAGAAATGGCACACCATACCTGTTTTCATCACCATTGGCACACGCATAGCCCAGCGCACAACATGTACACCGCCAATAGACAATATCCCCAACCACCCTTATACGATGCTTGCAAACACATCTCCATGCATTCTTGACACATGCATCGTGGCCAAAGTGTACTCACTTGTTGGTCTGGAGGCCCATACAGCTCTCCGTACCGGGGTAGGACCCCATCCACCAGTCGCTCCAATTCCTCTGAAGTGAAGGCAGGGTCCCTTTCCCCGGTCACATGGGCCATGGTAGGTTCCAGACACGGGTCACAGAATCACACTCAGTGTAGGTGTTCTCCTGTTGAAGGTCAGGAAACAAGTGAGGATTGAGTTACAGAACGTCCACGGCTGTATACACAATCACTGCTGGCGTAGATCCCCATTGGCCACTGTACTCAATAGAGCCCCATATTATCCAATGAGGAATTGCACTGCGGTGCAAAACTGCCTTCTGCCATGACACCCAACATCGGTGGAGTTACCTCACTTCCACCTGTCCCTACATACAGGACAGGCGGTCTCCATTTCAGGGGGGAGTGCAGGCATATCAACATTAATTGCGTCACAGCCTAGATTAGCACATACCTTGCACTAACACTGTCCCAATACATAAGTGCACCATGTGGACTGCTGTTGTGGTTTTGTTGTCCCACTTGTAACAGCCTACTCACTCTTGTTTCCCTTAGATACCTACCACTGAGGATGAATAGGAGGTGGAGACATACCCCCATGTACAGACCTCTGGTGGACTTAGCTACACTGGAGGATATAGAATGGACAAGGCCACAATCACAGAGCTGTGTGCCCCGTTGGAGCCTGACCTGATCTCATCTATCCGTCATCCGACTGGGATCCCTGCTCTTGTGCAAGTGCTATCAGTGCTCCATTTACCGGAGACAGGTTTTTCCAAGTGACAGTGGGCTTGGCAGCCGGAATGTCACAGCTAATGTTCTCAATCGTGCTGGCAAGAGTGTTGTCTGCCCTGGTAAAACACATGTGCAGCTACATAGCTTTCCCCCAGGTGGAAGATTTGGCCACTGTGAAGGCCAGATTCTATGCAATGAGACATATTCCCAAATATTGCGTTTGTCCCTCCCCGTCAGAATGAACAGGTGTATAGGAATCGTAAGAGTTTCCACTCCATGAATGTGCAGATGGTGTGCCTGGTGGACCAGTACATCTCCCATGTCAATGCTAATTATCCTGGGTTGGTGCATGATGCCTTTGTCCTGAGGAATAGCAGCACCCCAAATGTGTTGGCCCAACTACAGAGGCACACGGTGTGGCTAATAGGTGAGCCTTGGTCCCCACCCACTGTATGTTAGTGTATGTCTCCGGTGTTAACCTCATGGGATAGTGTGTGGCTAAATGTTGTCCCTCAGTACCTGCAGGTGACTCTGGATACCCAGACCTATCTTGGCTGCTAACCCCTGTGAGGAATGCCAGGACAAGTGCTGAAGAACCTTATAGTGAGGCACATGGGCGAACCAGACAGATCATCGAGAGAACCTTCGTCCTCCTGAAGGCCAGGTTCAGGTGCCTCCATCTGACAGGTGGAACCCTGTGCTACTCACTGAGAAGTTCTGCCAGGTACTAGTGGCATGCTACATGTTGTACAACCTGGCCCTCAGACGCCATGTACCTTTTCTGCAGGAGGAGGAGACTGGAGATGCCACTGTGGCTGCAGTAGACCCCGATGACAGTGAGGTTGAAGAGGCTGAAGATGAGGATGAGGACTACAGATCATCAGTTATCCGTCAGTACTTCCAATGACACACAGGTGAGACAGTGCAACTTCACATTTCTATGACTATTGTTGTATTCTGTGTACTGTGGCATGATGGCATTAACCACTTTTTACCTCTACTTACTGTCACCTATGGATTATCGTTTTACAGATGTTGGTGCAATGACAACTGTGTACTAATGTGCTGACTACAGCCATCTACAGGTCATTATTGCTATGTTCTCATACTGTACAGTTCATTTGCAACGGATGTAACTGTTTCCATAAATACACTGTTTCAATGCATAACATACAAGTATTTGAGTTGTGTTCAAGGGTGTTTATGGTAGTGCTAAGAAATTGAGGGGAAAGTGCAATGGAATGGGGTGATGATGGAGGAAAGTCCAGGGTATGGTTCCAGTCTGTATGTAGCACAGGTGCAGTGTCCAAGTGGCCATAGGAAGGGGAGCAAAGATGGTATAAGGTGGACAAGGTGACTGAGTGGTACACAAGGGGGACAACCAGAAGAGTTTAATTTCCAGGCTGTGGTCTTGGCAAGTTTCTGTGGCTTCCGTCTGGGTCGCAGGGAACGTTTGCAGGGTTGGTTCACTTTCTGCAGGGGGAGGGGTGCTAGTTGCCTGTGTGTCCTGTGGCGGGCCCTCCTGGCCACTAGCGACAGCAGAAGAGAAGGGCTGTTCAATGGACTGGCTGGTGATAGGGGCCCGCTGGTGTGCTGTTGCCTCCCTGATGATGTTGGCCATGTCCGCCAGCATGCCTGCTATGGAGATCAGGGTGATGTTAATGTCCTGTAAGTCCTCCATGATCCCCTGATACTGTCCCTCCTGCAGCCGCCTGTTCTCCTGCACATTGTCAAGGATCTGGCCCATTGAGTCATGGGAATGTTGGTAGGCTTCCAGGATCTCTCAGAATGCCTTCTGGAGAGTTGGTTCCCTAGTCCTGTCCTCCCCCTGGTGCACAGCAGTCTTCCCAGTGTCTCTGTTGGCCTGTGCCACAGGTCCCTGATTGTCTTCGGAGTGAGTGTGAGAAAGTAGCTTCTTTCCAGCATGGTTACCCCCACTTTTGGGCTGTTTGTGAGTGTGTGTCAGTGTGTTTTTCCTGTGTCACTGGGATCCTGCTAGCCAGGACCCCAGTGCTCATAGATAAATACCTATATGTCAGTGTGTTTTGCCTGTCTCACTGGGATCCTGATAGACAAGTCCCCAGTGCTCATAGTTTGTGGCCGAATGTGTGTGTTGTCAGTAGTGCTTAATTGTGTCACTGAGGCTCTATTAATCAGAACCTCCGTGCTTATGCTTTCTCTGCTTCCAAATTAGTCACTATAGGCTAGTGACTTCATTTGCCAACTTCAATTGGCACACTGGTCCCCCCTTATAAGTCCCTAGTATATGGTACCTAGTTACCCAGGGCACTGGGGTTCCAGGAGACCCTTATGGGCTACAGCTTTTCTTTGGCTCAGACAAACCCTTCCACAGGCCTGCCATTGCAGCCTGCGTAAAATAGTGCACACACTATTTCACAGCCATTTTCACCACACTTAAGTAACTTATAAGTCACCTGTATGTCTAACCTTCATTTACTGAATGTTAGGTGCAAAGTTACTAAGTGTATGGGCACCCTAGCACTAGCAGAGGAGCCCCCAACATAGTTCAGGGCCAATTCCCGGAACTTTGTGAGTGCAGGGACGCCATCACACATGTGCACTACATATAGGTCAATACCTATATGTAGCTTCACAATGGTAACTCCGAATATGGCCATGTAAGGTGTCTAAGATCTTGGAATTGTCCCCCCATTACAAATCTGGTATTGGGGAGACAATTCCATGCATCCTGGGTGCTCCACCAAGGACCCACAGTTCTACCAGACCAGCTATCTGAGGCTTGAAATGAAGCTACAGCTGCTGCCACCTCACAGACAGGGTTCAGCCCTCCTGGGGTCTGAGTAGCTCAGTCCCAGGAAGGCAGAACAAAGCATTTCCTTTGAGAGCAGGGTGTTACACCCTCTTCCTTTGGAAATAGGTGTTACAGGTTGGGGAGAGGTAGCATCCCCCAGCCCCTGGAAATGCTTTGAAGGGCACAGATGGTGCCCTCCTTGCATAAGCCAGACTAAAACGGTTCAGGGACCCCCCAGTCCCTGCTCTGGCACGAAACTGGACAAAGGAAAGGGAAGTGACCACTACCCTGTCCATCACCACTCCAGGGGAGGTGCCAAGAGCTCCTCCAGTGAGTACCAGATTTCAGCCATCTTGTTTTCCCAGATGTGGGGACACGCTGGAGGCCTCTGAGTGGCCAGTGCCAGCAGGTGACGTCAGACACCACTCCTGACAGGTCCATACCTGATAAGGTAGCCAATCCCCCTCTCAGGGCTATTTAGGGACTCTCCTGTTGGTTTCTCTTCAGATTCTGCTTGCAAATTTTCATTAGGCATCCTCTGCAACTACTACTTCATCCTCTGACTTCGAGTTGGCAACCGACTGCTCCATGAACTGCTGTAACAGCAACAAAGTATCCAGAAGGGCTACTTTTCCTCTGAAACCTCAGCTCCAGCCAGCAACTGCAACAGTTTCCATGTTGCGGAGTCAATTCCTGCTAAAGTAGGCGCCTTCTAAATTGACAACCAGTTCTCTTGGACTCCTCTCCTGATGCCGAGCGTGCTCCTTGGAACACAGAGGGTGGACCACATCGACACAGACTGTCCTGAGGTCCTGCTGTCCCAGTTTGTAGGAGGTAAGACCGTGCCTTCCCTGAGAACGACAGTACCCCTGTGCACCTCGTCTTCTTCACCTCCTGAGGCCTCTGTGCACTATTTGCAAAATTCCTTCATGCACAGCCTGGGCCAAGTCCCCAGCACTCTATCCTGTGATGCTCAACTTGCTGAGTTGTCTTCCGGGCGGCATGGGACCTACCTTTGTAGTGCTGCACCATCTGCATTTTGCACCTCCTTGGTCCCCGTGTCCTGGGACTCCCATGGGTGCTATCTGGTGTGGTGAGGGCTCTCTAAAGTGCTGAGAGCCTCCTCTTCTTCCTCAAACAGAGTTGAGGCCCCAAGGTCCCTCCTGGGTCCAGGAAGTGCCACTTTGATGCAAAACGCGATTTTGCCGGAACCAAGGCTTGTTAGAGAAATACAGGGGGTTATTACAACTTTGGAGGAGGTGTTAATCCGTCCCAAAAGTGACGGTAAAGTGGCGGATATACCACCAGCCGTATTACGAGTCCATTATATCCTATGGAACTCGTAATACGGCTCGTGGTATATCCGTCACTTTTGGGACGGTTTAACACCTCCTCCAAAGTTGTAATAAACCCTGCAGTGCCAAAACTCACCTGCATCCAACTTCTCTTTGTGGGACATCCAGTGCATCATATAGGAATCCGATGACATCTTCCTTGGGTGCATTTCTGCAGTCTTAGTCCAACCAGGGACTCTTCTTTTGCACCGTCTTCTGTGTTGGCACGAGCTCCTGTCCTTCCTGGATCTTCTTTTGACTTCTGGAGTTGGTCTCCTTCCTTTGCAGGTCTTCAAGTCCAGGAATCCACCATTTGTATTTTGCAGTCTTGCTTGGTTCTTGCTATAACTCTAATCACAACTTGTAATGTGACTGAAGGAAACTTTCAGTACTTTACTCCTGTTTTTCTGGTCTCTGGGGTGGGGTAATTTACTTACCTTTACTGTATCCTTACTCTCCCAGTGATTCTCTACGCACTACACTTATCTAGGGGGGAATTTGTGATTTGCATTCCATTTTCTTAGTATATGGTTTGTGTTGCCCCTAGACCTATTTTCTCCCATTGCATTCTATGGGATTTCCTAATGTTTGCACTGTTCTATGACTATTTACTTGTCTAATTTTGGTGTCTAATGTATATATTGTGTATAATACTTACCTCCAGAAGGAGTTTTGTCTCCAATATATTTTTGGTACTGTTTCACCCAAACAAATACCTTTATTTTTTATAACACTGAGTATTGTGTGTAAGTACTGTGTAACTATAAGGAGTAATGTGTCATAGAGTGGAGTGGCTTGTTGTAGACTATAGTGGCATGTGGTGCAGTAGAGTGAAGTGGCACAAATTGGACTAATGTGTCATAAACTGGAGTACCATGTCGTACAGAAGAGTGTATTGGAATGTCATACAGTACTTGAAAATGATGTAGACTCCAGTAGAGTAGAGTGGTATACAGTCTTGTTGGCTTTTGCAGAGTGGAGTGGTGTTCGGTACAGTAGTGTTCTAGAGTGTGGAATAATGGATTGGTATACAGTGTGATAGAGTACAATGGAACTGAGTGGCGTTGAGTGGATGGGCATACAATGGAGTAGTGGAGTAGAGTGAAGTACTGTATCAGTGTAGAGTGGAGAAAGGTAGGGTGCAGTGACATACAAATAATTGTAAACAGTGTTATACAGTGTTATATAGAGTATTATCAAAGAGCAGAGTAGACCAGAGTGTAGACTGAAGGGGAATAGATAGGAGTAAAGTGTAAAGTGACAGTAACATACAGTATATTAGAGTGTTATAGAATGGGGGTTGCATAGAGCACAGTGGGTGTGTGAAACAGTGGAGTTGTGTAGAATGGATTGTTATATTATAGTGTAGCATGAGGTAGAGTCAAGTAGAGTGGTGTAACAGCGTGTGGAGTAAAGTTCAATAGAGTGTATTGGTGAATCATGGAGTGGAGTGGCATGGAGTGGAGTGTACTGGCATATTGTATGTTGTAAACTGGTACAAATTGGAGAGCGGCCTTGTAAAGTCAAGTGAAGTGCTTTGTTGTGTTGAAAGGTGATGTATAGTGGACTAGAGTCTTGTGCATTGGAGTGTACGGGCATGAAGTGGAGTACAGATCTGGACAGTGAAGTGTACAGTAATACAGTGGAGTAGAATGTCATAGAATGCTCCGAAGTGTGGTAGACCTTAATCCAGTAGAATTATCTATAAATGATTGGGGGCGTGGTCATCCTGCAGCGAGAATGGCTGCCTTAAGCTAATGCTCCTCGAGGCAGGCTGTACTGGGGGGCAAATGAGGGGGCGGCGACCTGACGAGAGAGCTCTCTCCCCCTCCATTTACTCTGTAGGCCTATTAGATTATACCGGCACCCTCTCCGAGGCCAGGGTGGACCCAGTGCCCCAGCATGCTTTCGGGCCTGTTGCCCTGTGGAGGTCCGCAGGCTCAATCTGCTGGATGGCTTGGTGTGGCTACACGCATTCCCGGGCTGATGAACGGCCCCATGTGCAGACCCCACCAGGACATAGTTTCTACTGATGCCCCCCCCACTTCTTCCTAATTGAAGGGGAGAGCATTGAATGCTCAGTGGGAACATCAGTTGGATTTACAGACTGAGGCCCATGTATGGCTATACTCGACCATGGAATGCAGCATACCTGAGGTGATAGGGACACATTGGCAGCACCATGCAGAATTGGGGATAGTGGCGCGCTGACACCATGCAATTCCTCGTGAGCAGGAGATTGCCCGAGGTAATTGCCTGCATAGCCCCACTACAAGACGCCAGCCCATCTCAACCAGGGGGATCCAGGGCCTCACAGTGAAGCATGATTGGCCCTGGATGAGGACAGCGACACAGCTTTCTTGCGGAAAGGTGCCCATCCGTCGCAATCCCACAACGCCACATACCCAGATAAGAGGACGCACTTAGTTGGGGTTATGTGGAGTACTGGATTATCCTCCACCGTCTGATTAGTGACCTTCATCCTTCCCTCCCTGTTGAGGATCGCTTGACCCTGCCATACTCTTCAATGGCCGGATCCTGGTTAACTCTTGGCAACGACCTCTTCCTCATCCATACCTTGCCACAAGACGGTTGGTCTTTGCTGCGGAAAGGCCACAGATTATAGAGTAGTGACAGAATCCTATGAGGACTGTAAACTGTAAACTTTGCACTTGTATAGCGCACTACTCACCCGTTAGGGTCTCAAGGCGCTGAACTCATACCGCTATGGAACCCCTCCTGGCTTTTCCCTGTGAGGTGACCACTCCTGGGCACCCCCAGGGTGAAGCCAGGCATCCAAGCGCTGTTGGGGCTGTTGTGGAAATCTGGACTTGGACTTTGGATCATAGTAAACTTGGAAAAACAGATCAATTAATTCTACTGTTTGGATTTGGACAGTGATACTGTAATTGGGGATTATGTTGGAAATACTCCTATTAATTTTCAGAAATATATGACAAAACATTGCCTATGTATACTGACTCATGAGTACTATTATTTTTCATGTTATAATGAGTGCCTCTTGTATTTTATGTTTACATAATCTAGACTAGATTACTTCCTTGTCACCCAAAACCTTGTCCCACAGATCAGGGATTCCTAGATCCTGATGGCAGCATTATCGCACTCCCCGGTGCTCTTGGCACTATACCTAGGCATAATCACCCCTGGATGCAAGCCATGGCGCTAAAGGCCTTGCACTATCGTACACCACAGGGGAAGAAACAACTCAGCTCTCATGTTACTATCTGGCCAACAGTAAAGGTTCAGTCTCCTCCCCACAGACCCCACAGACCTTATGGATAGCGGCGAAAGCAACAATAAGGGGACAACTCATGAGAGATGCTGCCATTGCCAACGCTAAGAGACGTTCCCGTCAACGAGCCTTGGAAGACCGAATAGCGTCATGTACTCCTCCACCCGCCGTAGTCTTGAACAGGCCAAAACAGAATTAAATGTCCACCTCCCAGGTGGAATACGCATTTCAACAAATGAAAGGACGCCACTACGAACATGGGGAGAAGACAGGACGGTTACTAGCTGCCCAACTTTGTCAACGGGCTGCAGAGCTGGCTATTTCAGCTATTCGGCATCTTGATAATATAATCCTTACTCACCAACAGGACATTGCTACTGTGTTCAGTAGATTTTACCAGACCTTATATACTCCTGAAGCAGCTGAAGACCTGAAGACATTATCCGCGTTCTTCGATAAAGCACATGTTCCCAGCCTTCCAGAGGAAGGAAGGGCATTCTTGGACAGAGAGATAAGTGAGACAGAGATTGAGCAGGCTATTGCTAAACTTCCCTATCATAAGTCCGCAGGAGATGACAGGTTCCCTGCAGAATTCTACAAATGGACTGGAGCAGAGATGGTGGACTCCCTGTACGATGCCTTTCGTAGCGTGGACCACACAGGTTCACTGGACCCTATTTCCAATAGGGCATCTATAGCAGTCTTACCCAAACCTGGGAAGGACCCTCACTTATGTGGCAGCTACCGCCCCATCTCCCTCCTAAATGCGGATGTACAAATACTGGCAGGTATCCTGGCGACCCACCTCAAGAAGGTGCTGCAGTCCCTTATTCATCATAAACACACAAGTTGGTTTTGTACCCGGCCGCTCCTCCAGGAACCACATCCGCACTCTCTTGCACGCCCGCGACACTTGAGAGGAGGCCCTTGCCCTATCCATTGATGCCGAAAAGGCATTCGATAGGAAATCTTTTGAAACCTTGAAGCAGTTTGGGTTAGGGACTGGATTCATCGACAAGGTCCGTTGGTTACACGACACACCGACAGCATAAGTAAATTGTGGGGGATTCCTTTCTGAGGTCTTCCTAGTTCGGAGAGGAACCCAGCAAGGTTGCCCACTGTCCTCATTGCTTTTCCTACTAGTTGTGGAACCGCTTGCTACTATCATCTGTAGTTCCAACCTCATGTCTGGCATACCCATCGCTGGCGGTTGCTCCACTATTTACCTCTATGCAGATGACATATTGCTAATGCTCACAGACCTCCCCCGCTCGCTTCCGGCACTTTGGTCAATCCTAGTCGAATTTGAAGCAGTACAATATAAATTGGGACAAAAGCAAAGCGCTTCTTATGTCCCCCATCTGGGATAATACGGGTCTGCTAATAGGAGGAGAAATTATCAATTGGGATTCTTGGCGGTACAAAGGTCTATTTCATATTAATCTGATTATGGCCAACGGGGATTTGAAACCGTTTACAACCATCCAGAATGAATTTGCAATACCCACCAAATCATACGTGGCGATTTCTCCAGCTCCAACACTGCCTGCGCAAACATTTGGGAACACGCCCATGGGTGC
This sequence comes from Pleurodeles waltl, assembly GCF_031143425.1. Lineage (NCBI taxonomy): Eukaryota > Metazoa > Chordata > Amphibia > Caudata > Salamandridae > Pleurodeles > Pleurodeles waltl. The sequence continues at coordinate 923,674,037 of NC_090447.1, forward strand.
TCCACCACTCTCAAGTACTTCACTACCTTCTAACCTGGGGCTCAGTTCGAGGAATAGTATTGGGCATACATAATGAGATAAACCATAATCTCTTCTCCTTGCCCCTACTAGTAATGCTCAAAACCAAGTGGCAGACATATTTACAACAGGATTATAAGCTAGACGATAGGGTGGATTTGCTAGAGGCAAGAGAGCAAGGAGCTTGTGAGGCACGCCTGAAGTTCTGACTCTTCAAAATGTTCCACAAATGGTACTGGACGCCACAGAAACTTAGAGCTGCAGGACTCCTATCCCATGCGAACTGTTTGGCATTGCATCCACCCCAACCTGATAGATATACTCACAGACTGCCCAACTAGCTAACCTTACTGGGAGGTAGTGGGGACCACTTTAAGAGATGTTCTGCCATTGTCAACCTCCCTCACCTGCCCTCTCCTCCTTTTACATGGCACGGTTGAGCTCCAAGGTCTTTCCCATCCGCAATCGCAACTCCTACACACTGAGCTAGCAACAGCTAAACTCTGCATCCTTAGACACTGGCATGCTACAGCATCTCCCTCCCATGAAAAATGGCTGTCAGCCATGTATCAAGCTGCCGCTCACGAGCGACTTACCTACAATATACAAGACAAGGCAGATGTATTCCTCCATGCCAGGGCCCCCTTTTTGAGTGTCCTGAACAGTGGGCTGCTTGCATGACCCCCTGCTTAGGGGTATGGCCACAATCTCTAACTTAGAAAATGCTGGTTCCACCCCAGCCTCTCTCCCTTTCCTCTAACTCTGAAAGAGGTTCCTGCCTCTTCCTTCCACCACCCCCTCCGGCCTTGACAATGTTCTTACCTCTGGATCATACCGTTCACTACTCCCGCTTTCCATTCCCTTCCCTCCCCTCCCTTCCCCTGCCCCTCCCTCTGGTTGGTTCTAATGTCGATATATTATTTGCATTTCTTATTATTATGTTGGTTGATTTTGTTACTCTGGTTATCATCAACCTCTTTCTTACTCTTCCGGACCCACCCTTATCTGTCATTTTTAGATATCCTTTCTCTTTCTCATCCTTCCACTCTCTTCTTCTGTCTTGCCCCAATCCTTCCCTCTCATACTATTTTTTTTCTCTTCCTATCAATATCTCCAAGTCCTTTTAGCCCGCTCTGTTGCGCCTCACCCATTCTTGCTTCTCTTCTGTCCTGTTCCCACACTAACGATGTCCATCTACCCACATACGCACCCGGCCTAAGGCCCTTCTCATACCGTACCTCGAAGACTGGAGTTCCACAATGGACCGGCTGCTATATCTAACCTCTCCTAAACCTTCCCTACAATACTACTGCAGGTCTTAGTATGTGGATAACTTGATGGCCATAGTTTATATACCGCTGCATCAATCTGCTCCCTCCTTCCCTAGACTCTTCTTATGATTAACTGTCAGGGATGGTGCTGGGTCTACAGACAACTTCTTTCAGATGGTCTTTGCCATAATACCTGACACTAAGGGCCATATTTATACTTTTTTAGCGCCGCGTTTGTGTTCTGCGCAAACTTACAAAATACAATGGTATTTTGGAAGTTTGCGCTGCTTTTGCGTAAAAAAATGACGCAAATGCGGCGCTAAAAAAAGTATAAATATGGGCCTAAGATTGTAAATGTGGTCTTATTCTGCACTGTATGATATTATTAGTGTACGACTGATCTTGGAGATATATTTTCCCATTCATATACAGTTGGGACTGCATATTCAGATATACAACTATGTAGTATGTTTTCATAATTTCTAATTAAAGAATTGCACAAAAAAAAAAAATATATATATATAAGGATGGGTTTAAAATTCAGTGTGATAGTACTTACAGGAATAGCGTACAGTGGAGTGGCTTATAATGAGGTGGTGTAGACTGGAGTGGCGTACAGTGGTTCGTGGTACAGTGTAATATTATATAGTGGAGTGGCATACCTTGGAGTGGGGTCCAAAAGAACAGCGTCAAATTAAGTGGAATAGCCCACAGTGGAGTGTTGTAGAGGGGAGGGCACACAGTGGAATAGAGTAGAGTGGAGTGCCACATAGTAGAATTGAGTAGAGTGGAAAGCACATAATGCTGTATCATACAGTGGAGTAGAGTAGAGTGGAGTGAGGTAGACTGGAGTGGTGTACAGTAGCACTGAATACAGTGTAATAACGTATAGTGGAGTGGCGTAGAGTGGAGTCTCATACAGTGGAGAAGTGTAGAGTGGGGTGGCTTAGAGTGTAATAGCACATAGTGGAGTGGATGCATGGGAGATTTTGCAGCAACATAGATTATGGTGTGCAGAGTAACACAAAACAGCAAATTGCCTTGCATTTCTACATATTTCCCAGTGAAAGCAGGGGAACACATGCAGTTCCATGAGTGAAGCAAGGGTACCACAATCCAATTATACAGCTAGGCCCTAGTTATATTTTTTTCCATGGTATACAGTGATAATAATTATAATAGGTAGAGATATTTATTTGTGTTTTTTATATATTCTGAAATAACTTGATGAGCGTTTACTGCTGTAATTTCACAAACTTTTCTGAAATTCTGCAATTGTGCCACAGCGAAAGATATGAATAAAGTTAAAAGTCTTATAACTTAAAAAATACTTACTCTACTTATCTGCAGTACACAAAAAGTATAATCTCAGCACCATATTGATTAATCATGCCAAATTTAATGTAAATCCCTTCAGCCGTTTTAATGCTGTGTCAAATAAAATAGTCAATGGAAAATTAATTGGTGGAAAAATGCATTTTAGGACCCCTTTTTATCTTTGCACTTGCTTAAGGATACCCCACAAATATTTATATAATCTCAAACTCTGGAAAATGTTATAGGTCTCTTGTCGTATTTCGTTAAATGGGTGGAAAGGGAGTTAATATCCAAGAAATTCCTATCTTTGGAAATACTAACTTTAACTACGGAGTGGCAATCAGATATATTGTGATTTCTCACTTTTTATCTATTGTTTGTTATTTATTTGCTTATTGCTTTACAAAACCATGTGACCATGAATGTGTCTTTTTGTTTTTGATTTCATTAGATTAGATTAGATACATTTACAAAGCGTATGGTTACCCTAAGGCTTCCCAGCGCAAGAGGTGAGCAGCTGCGTGAGAAACAGCCCAGAGCAAATGCAGGCAAAATTAGTGGGGGAGAGCCAGGCCTTGACTAATTTACTAAAACAAGACAGTGTCCAGACATCTAAAATCATAGAGGAGCGGATTCCAAAGTTTGGGTACTAAGTAAACAAATGATCTTACACCCCATCTAGTTCTGCACATGTTGGGTACCTTCATTAGGTGGCCTGTGGCTGATCTTAGGATCCTAGGGGGAGTGTAGGTGAGTAGCAGCAACTTGATCTTCTGAGAGCTTTTAGAATTAAGCCCTTTGTATGCCAAGCATAATGTTTTGAATTTTATTCTTGAGTCAGTGGGGAGGCCATGGTCTCCTTTAATGAGGCATATTTCTGAAAATTAAAAAAGGGTTCTAACAGCCGCATTCTGCACCACCTAACCTTTTGATGGCATATTTTGGGGCACCTAAGTACAATGAGTTGCTGCAGTTCAGCTTCGATGGGACCAGGGTTTAGACCACAGTTCTCTGACATGAAGTTACGATGAGTTCCTAAATTTCACATAGGCCAGAACAGGTGGCATCAAGCTTGTTATCCACCTACATTCAAAGGTTTTTTTATGGAAGATGTAGGGACTGGTGGATTGTTCAGGGATTCTGGCCAGCTAATTACAAGTTGGGGGTCTAGCTTGTTCCCTAGGACAAGCTCAGTTTGTCCCCATCCAATTTAAGGCAAATATGTGCCATCTATCTGGCCACTCTCTCTAGACAAGGGAGTAGCTGACGAAGCTCGGACGATTTCCAGGGCACCAGGGATGTCACCAATTGAGTATCCTCAGCATAAGAAATAAATGCTAATCTAAATGTCTGTACAATGTCCGGTAAGGGGCACATGCACACATAACAGAGCGTGGGGCGAAGGGCAGAACCCACCCTTCACAGGCAGGACATCAGAAAAGCATAATTCTTTACATATTTCTCTTCCTCACAAAGGAGGTGGCCCACTTTAGTGCAGAATTCTGGACTTCAGTCTCTCCCTGGCTATCAATAAGGATCTTATGATCCACAGAATCAAAAGCTGTGCTTAACTGCAGCAAAATGTTTACAGCAGGTCCTCCCTGGTCCAGCATAGCTTTTAGTTCTTTGGTTACTGCTAGGCTAGCTGTTTCATTGCTATGTTGGGTACTGAAACCCATCTGCGAGACATGGAAATACTGATTTTCCTCTGTGAGAGGATTTGATTAACATGCTTCTTGAGAGCCTTGATAACAGAGGGTAGCAACAAAATCCATTTGCAGTTTCCTGGAGAAGTGGCTCTCAGAGGGTTTGTTTTAGGAGAGGCTTATCTATTGCATGTTTCCACTTCATAGGTACAATCCTTGTTGAAAGCGAGAGATTGAGTAAATCCATTAAGATGGGAAGGGTGACTCCCATTCCTTGAACCCATATCTGCAACGGGGTTGCGGGGGTCTAAAGCAGACTCTGATTTCACCTGGCTGACTAAGTCAATCCTGGAGGGAAGAAGGTAGGTGCAGTAATGTCCACCTGAGTTGATGATTGCAAGAGATTACATTGTAGTGAATCATAAATATCTGTAAATTTATTCTGGAAAAATACAGCCATCTCATTGCAGCGGGCTACAGAAGAATTTGTAGGGGGACCCATTTTTTGAGGTGGTGAGGAATTTTACAATCTTAAACAGTTCCTTATGGACACTGATGGTTTGGATAATTGTGTCTTCATAGTAGGCCATCTATCTGTGTGATAGACCCTGATGGCTGTCCTATTGGATAACTTCAAATGATCTCCGTAAGTTCTCCATTTTCTCTCTAGCTTCTTACAGTCTTTCTTCTGGGAGGCAAGTTGGGGACTGAACTAAGGTGCAGATTTAAGATTTGCCCCACATTTTATTTAAATGACTTGAAAACTAATATCCAGCACCTATGTAACAGACTCCTCAAACTGCATCCAAGCAACGCCTGTGTTGTCCCCAAACATCAGTGTTAAGGTAGCCATGGCTTCCATACTTTCCTTAATCTGACGTTTGGGGCATCTAGGGTCCATTCTTGACAGAGACTTGTTCCCAAATCTAGCTGCCTGATTATGCAATGTGAAAAGAATGAGAAAATGATCTGTCCAGGGCATAGGATACAACTTATTTACCTGGATCATTGGGTCATTACTTAGAAGAGGGTCCGGCAGGTTCCTTTTTCATTGGTCGGACCGTCTACATTTTGTGTTAACTGGATTGCATCTAGGTCCCGCCGTATCCTACTGATAGTTGGTTTATTAATATCTTCTAAATGTATGTTGAGTTCTCCCATAACATTGATGTTGTTTTTTGCAGAGTTCACTAGGTCCACGAGGGCCTCAACAAACTTAGAAGAGTTTCCTGGGTGTCTGTATAATAGCACCCTATTGAACATACATGATGGGGATAAAAAGATAGTAAACTGAAAATTCTTGCAGTCATGGGTCAGCAAGGGATTGGCTATTCACCTGTAACTGCCTTTGAAGATAATTGCAATAACCCAACCTACATAATTTACTCGATTAAGTCTGCATATATGATAGCCAGCAGGCAAAGCTGCCAAAATATCTGGTGCACCATTTTCATGTAGCCTAGTTTCCAAAATAAACATAACATCCTCTATTATCGAGCAGCTCTCAATTTTGTGACTATGGAGCAAGCTGTAATTCTTTCAGGGTTTCATAATCGGGGGAGAATGATATGATAACACTCCGAGGTTGTCTCATACTTTTATGGAGAAGCTACACACTGTACACTGTTATCCATGTTTATGGAAAGACACACCCTAGTGTAAAGTGGAGGTTTCAATGTTTAAAGCTGTTGTGAGGAATCTCTTACCTGACCACTAGGAATTTGGGCTGGTGTGACTTGCCCCTGGTCCCGTTTGGGCACAGACAGGGGCAGGCATCCACAGCAAGCTCATGCCCCAGTCATTAAATACTTCAGCAGCAGCCACTAGAGCGCCGACCTTCAAGAGACTCTATGATAGGTGGATTAAAAAATGTCAACTCTATGAGTTTCCCCCATCCCCTCTTCTTAGTAAAAAGCAGTTCCCTTCAACAAAATGAATAAAACCTCAAAATATGAAAAAACTATAAAAGCACTTTTCAGAACTCAATTGAAAAGCTCCCAGTGATGTAGTACTATCTTCACCTTGTGCGCCCGCGCTCCAGTCAACATTAAATACTGCGGACGGCAGCTACTAGAGTGACGAAATTTGGGCTACTCTAATGTAGGTGTATGAAAGAACGTCAACTCTAGGACTTTTCCCCACCTTATTCTGTCATGTAGGCTCTCATTATTCTAATGAGACTACTGGATTTGAGCCACAGAATTGCCTGTGATGTGGGGGACTGAGTCTTACCCACGACAGGTGACACCTGTCGCCTTAATCTGGGTTTTGCTCCAGCTAACTAGCAGTGCCTCATCTCTACCCAAGAGCAGGGATGATTGGGCAGCCGAGCGCATGACACAATTGATTCCTCAGGGAAACCGTGGTCACTCAGATCTCATCCACTTCTCTCAGTTACATTAGTCTCACATATACAAGGACAAACAGAGGCAGTATATGTTTCAATAAGGTTTTAATGAAGCAACCACTTCTTAGACAATAAAGCATGTATTGCAATAACCAGGATGATAAAGCTTGAAGGGTTTAAAATTGTGACAAGGAGAGTAAACCTTAGAAATAATACTACCATATTGTCACTAGAGTCACTAGACTAAATTCTACCTAGGTTATATTAAAGCACAGCGTGTTAAGCTCTAGTTCTGCCCTGTAGGTTCCCCTGGGAAGACATCATCCCCCATACCTGAGCAAAGACCTGAAGTCTGCATAAGAGGCTGTAGTGAAGCATTTAGCAATCAGCATACAGTCGTGGTCAACTGGCTGGAATCTCCCTCCAACGTGTATGGGACAGGGAAGTGTTTTTATAATAGAACAGCTAATGTTCTGAGAAAATGTCCCTACGTAAGGATGTGTATGTTTCTATGAATACCAGAGACAAAATGTTTACCATGTTTGACGGCAACCTATCTTACTGTAGCCTTGAGAAAAGCACAGAGTGAAAGAAATGTCTTGTTTAAGAACACAGTGCTAGCCTAGGCAAAGAACAGCTAGACAGAGAGAAATAAAACAAGACCGCAAATGTGGCTATTGTTAAAACAATAAATGAAGCTGAATAAAATATATCTAGGTTAAAGTGCACAGTGGCAGGCATAGTGTGCTAAAATTATGTGCATGGAGCTATAACTAAATGGGCTACACAACATTCTTAGTGAAAAGATATTTCCTAAAATAACATGAGTAAAACCTCAAAATGTGTAACAATAAATAAAAGCACTTTTCAGAATTCTATTAAAAAGCTCCCAATAGTGCAGCGCTAACTTTACATAGTATTTCTGAGACTTTACACAAGTAGTCTAGTTTAATTTTAGGGCTTCCTTGCTACTTTTAGTATGATTTTAGTAGTACTTTTTGTATAAAGTCCATAGTGAATGAAAGGAAATCATTGTTGTTATAAAAATTATGGTTATTATTTTTTTTCTAGTGGCCAATCATTATGTCCTCCATATAGCAGTTTGTGTAGCTTACTGGTAGGTTACTTTCTCATTTTGTTGCACAGGAGTACATAGGAAAGGTGTTTTATGTTTGACTTGTTGGGTCAGTTTTGTTTTTTGAGCCAGAGAGCATGCAAAGACAACTTTTGCAGATTTAGATGTATTCTATTTGTTATATATTTGTTTATAGTTATCCAGTAGCATGTGACCATTAATGGGGCTTTAAGTCGTTCATGTTGTAAATCTGAAACTTTACATATGCTGTCTAGTCTATTTGTTTGGGTTTCCTTGCTACTTTAAGTAGTGATATGCTACAAGTTATCACTAAGTTGAAAAACCTTATAACTGAAGAAATACTTATTCTACTTATTCCTAGTACCCAAAGACTTATCTGCACATCCTAGTATCTAATGATCCCAAATTTCAGGAAATTACAACTGGCCATTTTTGCGCTACATGAAATACAAAAGTCTATGTAAAATGTATTGGATTTCAAAAGCCAAATTTTAAAGTAACATTATGGCAGTCATTCTGACCGCGGCGGGCGGAGGTCGCTGCCCGCCATGCGGTTACCGCCGAATGACCGCCCCGCGGTCAAAAGACTGCGCGGCCATTCCAACTTTCCCGCTGGGCCGGCGGGCGACCACCAAAAGGCCACCCGCCGGCCCAGCGGGAAAGCCCCTGCAACGAGGAAGCCGGCTCCGAATGGAGCCGGCGGAGTTGCAGGGGTGCGACGGGTGCAGTGGCACCCGTCGCGATTTTCACTGTCTGCTAAGCAGACAGTGAAAATCTGTATGGGGCCCCCAGGGGCCCCACGACACCCGTTCCCGCCATCCTGGTTCTGGCGGTGAAGACCGCCAGAAACAGGCTGGCGGGAAGGGGGTCGGAATCCCCGTGGCGGCGCTGCAAGCAGCGCCGCCATGGAGGATTCCCTGGGCCAGGGGAAAACCGGCGGGAAACCACTAGTTCCCCTTTTCTGACCGCGGCTTTACCGCCGCGGTCAGAATAGCCCAGGAAGCACCGCCAGACTGTTGGCGATGCTTCCGCTGCCCTCCGCCATGGCGGTCATGGACCGCCAGGGTCGGAATGACCCCCTATGTTTAGGTGAATATGTCAGTGACAACATTAGCATTTAGAACTGAAAAACCACAGACATTCATAACTTGCGCCCGCCATTCAGTGCCTATGACCTCACATATTATATCACTCATGACATGTTCTATGGCATAATTTATAATCACCTAATTCTAACGTTGCTTACATTTTTTCATTGATTTTCTAAAATTGTTTTAAAACGAAAACAGATCGTTATCACACGTAACTATAATGTTACTTTAACCGTTGTTTTTTTCAGTTAATTTCTTGGCTTTTTAACATAAAATAATATTTTACAACCATATTGAAAGCTAACCCTTGGGTTTTTGCTGTGTGAGGCAGGGGTTGTCCACAAGGCCTGGCCTACAGCCAGGCCCTGCAGCAAACCCCCCCACAGGCAGCCAAACCCATGAAGCACATGCCCTTCAACCGTACACTGCAGGGTTTGGCAACTGGTCTAGCAAACCCACTCAGAGGCAGCCAACCTCCCTTAGACAGCCAACCCCATGGCCTCTCATCGTGTGTGGCATGGGGCTTGCTGCAGCCTTTGGTCATGTTTGGTATCAAGTTAACCATAGGGATCGTCTTGTACCAGGCCCTGCTTCTAACTCCCCACAGTCAGCTAACCACATTTACTGCACAGTTGGGGACTGGCCACAGGGCTTGCCCTGCAACCAGGCCCTGTGGCCAAACCCCAGCAGGCTGCCAACCCCACTCCATTCACAGTGTTTTCTGTTTTGTAGTGTACAGTTGGCATTTTGGGCCCCTGGACCCCAAGCCCTAGGGCTAAAACATATTTATTAAGGGGAGGGGGATGCAGTTCCCTTTCTGACAATTAATTGGGCATGGGGACCCCATCCCCTGGAGCCAGTTCATAAAAAGTGAAGGGGGACAGCACCCATCAGAACTGTGGTCAAAAGCTAGACTGAGGGGGGCTGCTATTTATCAGGGCCGGGCAGAAATATAATTATGCTAATTGAATTTGTGGAATTTGGGTAACTCCATGTTATACTTCTATCACTGATTTTCTGCTAAATGTCACCAATCAGCACAATGCAGAATTGGTCTGCTCTTCTTGCCTTGCAGGAACAATGCAAGAGTCTATAACACACACTCGCAAGCAAGATTTCTCAGTCCCTGGTGCTATTCCCAGTTATTATGGAGTCTTCTGGCACCATTATACAATGCTGGTGGATGCCGGTGGTTGGAAAGGGCTGTCGTTTGTGTAGACTTTCTACACGAGTAGCAGCAAAATCAACTTGAATGGCTGGGTGCTCTTGTGCAACACATGGTGCCATTCACCCTGATTTTCAGAACTGATCACGCTACTGGTACTAAATCGCAGCATATTTTCCACACAATGGTGAAATCCGATGGAATCTTGTGGAGTTTTTTCTGTAACTCAGCAGAATTCCACAGAGTGAAACTTCACTTGATTTCCTTCACCCCAACTCTTTATGCTGCTCCCTCTGGGCGGGAGGAAAGTTGTGTCTTATTTCTTTGCCTGCATTAGTGCAGGCAGGGAAACAGATCACAAGTCTGTTCCCAGCAGGCTGGAGCATTTATGTGTTTGCTTCCTTTTGGCTCCTGTGGGCCTCCCACCACTTAAGTAGCGTACCCGGCCATGAGGAATGGGTTCACAGGGACCCAAAATGGGCTTGGGTGGGGGACCATACTCAATCCTCCTTCCCACTATATAAATAAAAAATGGCTTGTGTCCCCTTTCCCTGTGCCTTATTTGGCTTTGAGGACTCCTTCCCTCAGGACCACTACTTACAATAAAGGGGATGGAGGACCTCCATCCCTCAGGCCCACTACTTCAAATAAGGGGATGAAGGACCCCTCCCTGAGCCGTTATTGACCCCAGGGACCCCAACCCTGGGGCCCACATTGCTTAAAGGTGCATGCTATAGTACCCAGCCAAGGCTCCAACCATACAGTCTTTGGGGTCACAAAGGAGCCCTGAGGCCCCATTACCCCAGACAGCTACCCACATGCAGCAGAAGTCAGCATTGCTCCTACCTATAGGGAGCAGCTACTTATTCTGCTGCCTCTAGACAGGAGTAACTTTTTGATCTGTTTCCCTGCCCCCATTACTGCATGTAGGGATACAGATCAAAAGTGTGCTCCCAGCTGGTGGGAGCCTTTTTCAAAGCTCCTGCCTACTGTGAGCAAACTTTGAGTTTCCTCCAGCATGGCAAGATATCCCAAAATGCCAGTGCTAGCAGAGAAATCATTGTATCCTGTTGTAGGCTCCCCATGGTCACATAATATATATTATTGAGATGTTTAAATTAATCTTCAAGTTAATCTTGAGACTCAAGAAGAGTTCTTGTGTTCATTATACCCGTATGCACTCTGGCATTATTACATAACATTTTTTATTGTTTCATTTTCATTGTTCACATTTATCAATATTATTGTACATAGTCACTGTTTATTGTTAGTTTTCTGAAGTTTGAATGTGGGTGGTTGTAGTAGATGATAAAACAGTTAGTAGACTTGGAATTTATGATGTACGAGCATAAATATATGTATTATATTTTATTGACGGTGTTGCTTTAAATGCAGTGCATGTGACTTGTCAAACATGTTATTTAAAGGGGGCCAAAATGGCAGCCCCACAGGTTGAGAAAGGCAGAGACGCCGAAACGCGTTCCTGTGTGGATCGAATTAAATCCTATTTATACTTTCATGGAGTGCTGGTGGCCTTATTTACGCATAAGGGAGTGTTTGTATTACAGACGTGGTGGCGCGCGTCTACCAGGCACCATTGGCGATCAGGAGCAACGAGGGTATTGCCAAATTCAAGTGTGAATATATATATATATCTATATATATATATATATATATATATATCCATATATATACACACATATATGAACTCCCTGGGGCCTATAATTGAACAAAGTGGCTCCATCTGCCATTTAGTGGTTTTTTTTTGTCAATGCCGTAGGAATTGCATGGGATTACATCACTTTTTTCTTTTTATTTATGGCCCCAGTGGGGATCTCTCACGGTCCCCCTTATGGGGCCAACAGGATCAGGGGACCCCTACCCTGTACCCTTATACACTTTTTTACATGTTCAGGGCAAGGGACAAAGGCCGTGATTTAATAAAAGAGGTGCTACACCCAGTGCAGTGCCACTTTATTTACAGCCCTTAGCATCCCCCTATCTCCACCATGTGAGTGACGTATCTAAGATATGGTGCACCAATGCGGTAGCTAAGGGAACTAGCATCAACATTTTGATGCTAGTTCGGATTTTTGTAGGATTAGCGTCAAAAATGTTGACACTAACCCTGCAAAGCTCATTTAGGCCCATTGAAAACAATGGCATGCCTCCTTGTATGCCTGCTCTGAGATGGTGTTAAATTTCTTTGTGCTAGTTTTTTTGGCCCACCTCATGGGGGAATTCCCCTTTTGCATAAAAAATTACTGGCACAGGCAAAATGTAGAGCAGAGGGTTACAAAGTGGTGCTATGCATGCATTGCACTACTTTGTAAATTTGGCATGATGGTTTTGCCTCGTTGGGCCACATTAGCAAAAATAAATTATGCTAATGTGGCGCAAGGGGGTGCTAGGGGCTCCTAAATCAGCCCCTAAGTCCCCGAGTCCAGTAATGGCTGCCAGCAACATTTTCCTGATGTTGCTGGTAGCCAATCAGAGTGCTCTCTCATGCAGGAGTCTGACTCCCATGGGACAGAGATGGTCCAAGAGAACTAAAGATCCCTGGGCCAATCAGAATGCTCTATTTTTAATTGATGCTCCCACAAGAGTATCTTGAGCCTCTCATGGACCCAACCATCCAGATATTCAAACATTTTGGTGCTTAATTTCTCAAATACTATTGAAGAGATTTACACTAAATCACAAAAGGCACAATCTGTGAAACAAGACCTAGCTTCCTCCCAAATTCGGTGAAATTCTGTTTAGTAACTTTTGCTGTAGCCCTGCCTAACAAAGTATATGGAAAAAGCATGGGGACTTCTCATTTTAGGAGCCCTTTTTTCTCACACCCTGCTTGACAGATCACCCCGAATCATCGCTTGCACAAAGTAGAGCACTGGAAAGTTTTGTGGAGATTCATCAAATAGTGCCAAAGTTACTAGCAACACCAAAAAAATATTTCCTATGGAAACACTGACCTAACTATCCCCATTTGGCATAAGTCCTTGTTCACACCTGCAATACTAGTACACTGGAAGGAAGTGTATAAATGTGTAAAGTCCACATAAATTGAAACAGGACCTAACTTTCATGATGGAGAGGACATAAAAAATGGGTGCCATATTGCAGCATTCTAGCACACAATAAACATCTATCAAGAAAAAATGAAAAATCTATTATTATGCAGGTCAGCTCATAGTGAACCCAAAATGAACATTAGCAAAAATCAATCTTTCATATCATAGTATTTTCTTTTCACAGCCTAATAAATACCACATAAGTATAGAGGAGGATGATAACCCAGATTATAGCCTCATATATGGTTCTATGGGGAGTATGGATGATAATGATAACCTGCTCCATTTTCCTAAGGATTGCAGCCCAATATCCCAAAATACAGTCATCAGTCACCTACTGTAAAATGCTTCCTCGTCTACGTATTGCCGAAGTAAGCATCACATTATTACCCCCAAAACACAATACTGACCTAAATTGAACTCCCAGTGACAAACACCTTCTTCCCCAAATACTAAACTTTTGTCATATAATAAGAACAATCAATTTAATACAAAATAAACACAACCTTAGCTCAAACTGAAAAGCCCCATGAGAAGAAAAGGGGAGGGGATGGGAGGTAGATGTGACTGATCTTCTTGGGTAAATCACTTCAATCCCATTTCTCTCCTTCCTGTAAAGAGTAAAAGATGGAGATTAAAAACTATTAAGAGACTTCTCAAGCCCTAAGGAAAGAAATACAGCATTAAAATGCAGCAACAATTATTACCCCAAATGCACTCTCTCACTGACAACAACTTACACTCACTGGATGATGTCATCAGTGATGTCATTTGAGATGCCATTGGTGATGTCATCAGTGAGGTCATTTACCATGTCATCAGTGATGTAATATGTGAAGTTATCAGCAGTGCATTACGGGGACGCAAGTTGTAGTTAGCTCAAGTCACTATAACTGCTGAACTTCTTTTGGTTTTGTATGTGTCAAACGGGAGACTAACTATAACATCACTCTAACCTTTTTTTTTGGGTGAATTTCTAAGATTTTTTCAAATATATTTCCTAACTAAAACATCCATGTAAACTTTGTTTTTTTTCAGTGAATGCCTAAGGTTTGTTCTAGTTCCAATATATAATGTCCCTGTGATGTTTTTTTAGTGAATTTATACAGATTTTTAAATCCTATTTTCTGAATATAATGCCTCTGTAACCTTTGTTTTTTTCAGTGAATCTCTATGTTTTATTTTAAAGTTAAGTAATTTTGAGTGTATATATATGCAAGTGATTGAGTTCATGAGTGTATATTTTGCTGAGTGAGTGCATAAGTGGTGTGTTGGTGATTGACTGAGTGCATAAATTAATGTATAGGTGATTGAGTGAGCGTGTTAGTGCATGTATGTGAAAATGATTGAGTGAGCAAGTGAGTACATAAGAGATGTATGGTGATTCACTGAGTGCATGAGTTCATGTATGTGCGACTGAGTGAGTGGTGTATGGGTGATTGTGTGAGAGTATGAGTGCATATACGTGTGAGTAAGTGAGTGTATGAGTGCAACATTTCTGTATGAGTGACTGTGTGAGTGTATGAGTGCATGTATGGGTGACTGAGTGAGTACATGACTGCATGTATGGGTGAGTTTGTGGATTAATTTTTATTTGGGTGAGTGAGTGGGTAGATGAGTGCATGTATAGGTGAGTGAGTAAGTTAATGAGTGCATGTATGGGCGAGTTAGTGCTAGAGTGCCCTATGGGTGATTGATTGAGTACATGAGTGAATATACAGGTGAGTGAGTGAGTTTATGAGTGCTGTATGGGTGATTGACAGTACATGACTGAATGTACAGTATGGGTTAGTGCATGAGTAGTGTGGGGTGAATGATTGAGTGTTTCAGGGCGTGTATGGGTGTGTAACTGAGTTTATGAGTACATCTATGAGTGAGCGACTTGGTGCATGAATGATTCTATTGAAGAGTGAATGGGCACATGAGTCCATGTATGGGTGAGTGACTGGGTGTGTGAGTGATGTATGAGTGATTTAGTGAGTGCATCATTGTGTACACGTGTATCTGAGTGAGTGTAGGAGCGCTATTGGGACACCTTTCTGCACAAAAACAATCATTAATGGTGTTTTGCTCTTTCTATGTGTGCTGCAGAATACAGCAGACACGAAAAAAAGCTAAAACAAGGAGGAATACAAGAGTTTCTCCTTGTTGGCACTGCCACAGGTTTACGATTTCTCATTCATCTCATTACTATATCAAAAGCAATGGGTTTTGCACGTAAACTCCCACAGGAACACCTATTGCACGCCCCACTGCCACAGAAAACTGCATTGGCGGCCCATATTTAGGAGGCAGCGCTAAGCCATGCAAAGTGGCTTAACACCGTCTTGTAAATATGGAAAAAAGCACAGCATCATCGAAGTGTCGATAAAAGTGATGCTCCGGTGGCAAAAAGGCCTCGTAAATGAGTCCCCTAATGTCCTTCAACTGCAGCCACTTTTGGAAAAATGGTAAGGATATGTTAGTATTTAATTGTTATAGTAAAACAAATATAACACTATTCATTGCTCATACAGTAAGAGTATATTACAATGTAACAAATATGTAATTTTTACTA
Organism: Pleurodeles waltl; assembly: GCF_031143425.1. Taxonomy (NCBI): domain Eukaryota; kingdom Metazoa; phylum Chordata; class Amphibia; order Caudata; family Salamandridae; genus Pleurodeles; species Pleurodeles waltl. Next base: position 923,689,619 of record NC_090447.1, read on the forward strand.
TTTTTTTACTGTTCTTAGCTTTTATGCTTCTTCATCTGTAAACAATGGTCTATATAAAGCATGACCTTCAAACAGTGGGAAAAAAACAATCAATGGAGTGTAAAAAAAAAACAAAGCTGCACAGTAGATCACCATAAATAAGTGGTGCTATGCATTGCACTCACTATAATTTTTTATTCAGGAGCTTTCTCTATAGTCACTACAGTAATCTAAAGAAGCAGATTATAATTTCTTTCTTGAATAATTATATCTGGTACAATATCAGAAGAAAATATGAAGTAGTTTTCAATGTTGAAGACATTTCTGAGAAACATCATCCATCATAGGCCAAATGATGTCTAAAGTGCTGATAATCCTTTTATGCACAATCCCACACAGTATATGTTTTTTTTCTTTAATAAGAATGTAAACATTTGCTTGGGGAGACAAAAGGTTTTTTTTTTGTTTGTTTTTATGGAATATGATCCTTTCCACTTTGCACTCCTGAAATTTGAGTATGTTTTTTCAGTTTAAAACTTTTATTAGAGAGTGTTGTATACAAATGATATTGACATACTGTATGGAATAATATGGAATTCCTCGCATTTGAGCATCTTTTTTAAACCGCTTAGCTGCTGGGCCTTCCCCCCTCCCCGCAGAGCTGAGCCCTTTTTTGGCTATTCAGTTCAATTTGTGATTAGGTCTTCATAACATTTTGTCCATATAAGCTAACCATGCCAAATTTGCTTCCTTTTTTTCCAACATCCTAGGAATTCCAAAGGTACCCCAAGTTTCTGGGTTCCCCTGGAGGAGACCAAGAAATTAACCAAAATACAGCCGAAATTTCATTTTTTTCAGAACTTTTTTTAAACCTGAAAATTGCATCAACAAAGGCTTTATGGTGCATTTCGGTGATGGAAAATTCTGGAATCTAAGAGGAGCCACAAATTTCCTTCTACCCAGCATCCCCTAAGTCTCCCAAAAGAAATGGTACCTCACTTGTGTGGGTAGGCCTAGTGCCCGTGACATGAAATGCCACAATACACAACATGGACACATCACATTTTCCCCCAAAAAACCAAGCTGTTTTTTGCAAAGTGCCTAACTGTGGGTTTTGCCCTCTAGCCCCGCCGGCAGCTAGTGAAACCTACCGAACCCTAGACACCTAGGGTAATCCAGGATGGGGTGACTTGTGGAGCTCTCACCAGGTTCTGTTACCCAGAATCCTTTGCAAACCTCCAAATTTGACCATAAAAACAAGTTTTTCTGAAATTTCAGTGATAGAAAATTCTGGAATCTGAGAAGAGCCACACATTTCCTTCCATACAGCCTTCTCCCACGTCTCCCGATAAGAATGGTACCTCAGCTGTGTGGGTAGGCCTAGTGCCCGCATCAGTAAATGCCCCAAAACACAACATGGACACATCATATTTTCCCAAAGAAAACTGACCTGTTTTTTGCAAAGTGTCTAGCTGTGGATTTTGGCCTATTGCTCAGCCGACACCTAGGGAAATCTAGCAAACCTATACATTTTTGGATACTAGATACCTAGCAGAATTCAGAATAGGGCAACTTGTGTGGCTCTCACCAGGTTCTGTTACCAGAATCCTTTGCAAACCTCAAAAATTGGCAAACAAAAACACTTTTTCCTCACATTTCGGTGATGTAAAGTTCTAGAATCTGAGGGGAGCCACAAACTTTCTTTTACCCAGCGTTTCCCCAGGTCTCCCCATAAAAATGGTGCCTCACTTGTGTGGGTAGGCTAGTGCCCGCGACAGGAATGGATCACACAATGGTCAATGGTAGTCTTTATCTGAAGGCTACTGTTAACCCTGGAGTGATCCATTCCTGATGCAGGCACTAGGCACAGGCACTGAAGTGGGGTTGTGTTTTCATAAGGATAAGTGGAGCAACATTGGGTGGAGGAATGTTGTGGATTCCTACACATTCCTGTAGTTTCTGTGATGAAAAATTAAGGAAAAAAAGTGTTTTTAAACAACGTTTCACTTTTACCGCGTATTCTGGGTAAGAAAACATTGTGAAATCCAGACATGCCACACTTCCCTGGAATGCTTTTGGTGTCTAGTTTTCAGAAATGTCTGGGTTTGGTAGTTTTCCCTATGTGGCCGCCGACCCAAGGACCAAATACTCAGGTGACTGTCTTACAAAACTAGGCTGTTTTGTTGTAGGTAATTTTGATGTCTCCACAATCTGTTTTGGGTACTTCCCTGTTGTGGTCACTTACCCACCCACTAAAGTGAGGCAATGTTTTTCTCTGGAGACTTAGTCGGATAATGGGTGTTAGACAATGTGTGGCTGCCTGCAGATTCCAGGACTTCCCCTCACTGAAATGCAAGGCAAAAGTGTTTTCTAAGCAAATTTTGTTATTTCAAGGGGATTCTGGGTGAAGAAAAACTGGTGAAAGACATGTAAGTCCTACATCCTTGGACTTCTCTGGTACTAGTATGTTAAAGATAATCCACCACTCACACTGGTTGGTTTTAGCACCTCCAGAAATTATGGTTTCAAAGCATGAATACTTATCAATGTATCTGAATATTGAGACCAAGCCTTCTGAAGGTGGGCCATAAAGCCGTGTCCAGGCACCAACCTCTTTATTGTCCATTCACACACCATTCTTGCATAACAAACAACCCTTTCATACTGCAGGCCACAGGCCCAATCCAACCAATCACTGCACTCACATTAACTTATCGCTGCCAGACAAGGGCCCATCACATTCATATGCCACAGGACGATGTAAGTTTGACTACATTTTACTACCTGTCAAGTAACCGCCTCCTTCTTCCTGAATATTACCGAAGGCATGAGTAACAAACCTTTACTAATGACTCCCATGACAGCCACCGAGGTTCAGGAAGACATGTTTTTCATGCACCTTTAGCACACTAAGGCCCTCATTCTGACCTTGGCGGGCGGCGGAGGCCGCCCGCCAAAGTCCCGCCGTCAGGTTACCGTTCCGCGGTCGAAAGACCGCGGCGGTAATTCTGACTTTCCCGCTGGGCTGGCGGGCGGTCGCCTTCAGACCGCCAGCCAGCCCAGCGGGAAAGAGGCTTCCACGATGAAGCCGGCTCGGAATCGAGCCGGCGGAGTGGAAGCTGTGCGACGGGTGCAGTTGCACCCGTCGCGTATTTCACTGTCTGCGCAGCAGACAGTGAAATACATGTAGGGGCCCTCTTACGGGGGCCCCTGCAATGCCCATGCCAGTGGCATGGGCACTGCAGGGGCCCCCAGGGGCCCCGCGACCCCCCCTACCGCCATCCGGATCTCGGCGGTCCGACCGCCGGGATCTGGATGGCGGTAGGGGGGGTCGGAATCCCCGCGGCGGTGCAGCAAGCTGCGCCGCCGCGGAGGATTCAATGGGGCGGCGGTACACTGGCGGGACCCCGCCAGTGGTGCCGGTCCGACCGCGGCTTTACCGCCGCGGTCGGAATCCCCATTGGAGCACCGCCGGCCTGTCGGCGGTGCTCCCGCGGTCCTCCGCCCTGGCGGTCAAAGACCGCCAGGGTCAGAATGACCACCTAACTGTGCTAAATCAAACTCCTTCCAGTTTGTGGCTGCAAGTTGGGTGTATCAGAGTATGCCATTCAAAGCAATTCCTCGAGCTGAGAAAACATATATACCTTTGAAAATAAGGCAGACACACCTCCACCCGTTTCTTTCTGGTTGCGTCTCTCAACATAGTTGAGTTCTTCTTTGGCTTATCATGGTCCTGTCTCACCATTTGTTCAACATTACACTAATATATGGTACACTACCGACCAGATTCACTTTATGAACATCTTTGGATTATTGCCTTGAAAAAGTCCTAGTGACGAAACACGTGCCAGCTGTCTGCAGTATGTACTCTTTTTGCGAAGAATAAAACCTCATCAACCTCTACTTTGTGCTTGGACTTTGGACTCTTCTTTCCACTCTGGAATTGACTCTAGGACTACTTTTGGTGTGCCCTGGTACTCTTTGATGTTGTCTCAGCACAGCTCAATTTATTTGATCAGTGCACTAACACCCGTGGTGGTTGGGTGTTTTACCAGGTTGGCACCCACAGCAATCTCAGTTAACTTACATCTACTTGTCATACATCAGAATTGCGGATGTGCAAACATCAAGCATCAACCACCAGTTGTTGTTTTGTCTTTTATGCTGGGTAATTCTTGCGATGTTCCCAAAAGAGAAGGTCATAGGCTATGAAAAAGGATACTGCTTGGCACACAGGGGAGTCCGTGAGATCGTATCATATGTCCCAGCCAACATGATGTGCAGTGCTGTGACTGTAATGCACTTATCAGACAGCAAATTGGACATCTACTGAATTCTGATGGAGAATGAACATGAAAAGTAGGTCAAACACTGACTCATACATGTCATTGTCCTTCAGTGACTGGATGGCACCAATGGGTTTGAATTCATAGATGTAGATGATGTACATCTGTACTACCTTTACTATCTGTCTTCTACCCGTGCACACCTACCATAAGCTTTCCTTACCTATTCATGTCTGTCCTCATCAGAGTCCAGACTAATCCTGTATAATTGGCAAGTGAACCTGGAGTAGTTTGTGGATGTAAGTTGGGGGTGTCCGAGTATGCCTTGGGAGGCCCAGCCCTTGAACTGAGTAAGGATATCTTCCTTTGAAACTAAGGCAGACATGCTGGTGAAGGAATCCTAAGTTCTCTAAAGTAAAAACAAATATCCGGTGGGACTCATTCACCAACACTACAACTTTTGCTTTGAAAGTGAAGCTAAAAATTGAGTTTGCACACTTTCAAACAGGTAGAAACGTTGGTGAATTTTTCCAACAGGGCATTTGTTTGACTTATTACACTTACTCTGGTTCTCATCGGCAATCATGGTGGTCCCAGTGTAGCATACATACGTTCTCTTACAAGTTCTTCACAACTCAGTCATGCCTTTAACATTTTGCCACACAGGTTACTCCATGACAATGTGTCATATATTCTGTCCAATAGTATGTGCAGTATGGGGACAAAAATACAAGTTAATTGAACAGAACACCTACCACGTTCTGACGGTGGATATAGGTGTCAAGCCGGCCATAAGGAAGTCCATTATTTCCTAAAGTACATGAAGTAATATTCTGTGGCTGCTTGCCTAACGAAGCAGTGGCCCATGGGCATGCGGGATCCATGCACAGACACTGAAAGGATTAACCAACAGCAGCTTCACCTCAGTCGATTTCCCAGAACTTTGCTTCAGTATGATACAGTGTAGAGCAAGTAGGGACACAGAAGCCTGGTTGAGATGGGCACTGGGGATGGTAATACTGACTCTCCTGCTGCTTTCCATGCTTCGAGCACACTTTACAGTGACGACATGGATGACCCTTTGTGGGTGTTTTAGGAATGCGATCAGATAAAGTGTCGCTCCTGCAACCTTGCCACATCCTCCAGATCATATGAGGTGGAGGCTGCTGCTGCTTCTGTAACAGCAGTGAGGCTTTCAAAAACTGAAAGTCAAGGAAAGTCATGAGTCTTCCTGTGGTTGTCTGATGGTAAACAACATATGCACTATATGTTGCCATCTGTATCAGGTGGGTAAACAGTTTTTTGTACCAAGTGCAAGTTTCATGACACGCATTGTATGGGTGAAGAAGCTGGTCGTTCTTGTCCTCTCCGCCCATGTACTTACTGTAATCAAGTATGCAGATGGGCTTGTGGACTACGGCCATCTTACCCCAAACCCTGATGCTCTCATCATGAATTGTAGTGAGCACGTACACATCATGCCTATCCAAGAACTTGACTGCGAGCAGGTTGTTGGAATGCAATGCAGTACTCTGGGATTTCTGGAGCTTCTTGCAAACAAGCTCCTGCAGAAATCCTTTGTGGTTACAAACTATACTGCAGGCCACAGTTCCAGCTTTGTAGAGCCCACTAAACAGCTCTACTCCTGTATAGAAATTGTCAACATAAATGTTATACCCTTTGTGAAGGAGTGGCTGGACAAGTTCCCATACAATCCTACCAGTGACCTCTAATGCGGGAGGTCTCTGTGCTTGTGGTCGTATGCACCTGCTCTCTGGGTTCGGCTAACCCGATGTTGTCCTGCTGCACAGACTGTGGAGGGACAGCACGGCTGCCATCATCGTCTCCTTCAGAATCACCGGAAGAGGTGTCGTCGGATGGGACTCCGCCGACTAAAAAATCGCTCCCAGATTCTGCCCAATTGTCCTCTCCCTCAGAAGCTGTCTCGGTCTACGATCCTGCCTCAGAGCTATCCTGCATAACCTGAGTTAGGGCTCAGCAACACTCATCCAACAAGATGCCATCTCTGCTACTGGCTAAAATGTGCATCTAAAATACTAGCCTTCGAAGAAGACAAATAGAGCTACAAAATTGCTTGAAGGTGTGTGTGATGTGTCTAATAGTAAATGTCGTCACCTTACCTTCGCTTCTTCCTCGATTCGGCAGATTCTCTGAAGACACTGAAAAAAACAAAAAAGACACAGTACTACTTCACTGTAAAAAAAAATATATATATATATTTGATACATATATAAAGAGAGACTGACTCTCTAATCACTTTTTTTTATACATGTGTGCTTTCCCTAGGGATCGTGGCAAAGCAAGCATGTATTTAAAAAAATCGATCACCCCCAGGCAAAACTCTTGTGTTGAAATTACCCCCAGGGGTCGGCACGTGTAGGAGGGGCCAACTCCACCATTTTCTTTTATGAAAAAAAACATTTATTTCATTATCTAGAGGGCACGATCGCCCCCCATAAGAACCCCAACTTACTTATTGAATATTTATCCCTCCACAGGGGTGGCCCATTTACACAGCGGCCGACCTCCGCAAACAAGATGCCTGGTGTCTAGGGGTGTTGCGATCCATGGCTAGGAAACGGTGACAGGACGGCATTGATGGAAAGGGGAGACACCCCCCTTTCTATTGATGCCTCCCTGGCATCCGTCTGGGGAGGCCGGTTGGCCTTTTTTTCCCCACTGGAGTAAGGAGAGGATGTTTATCTGCTCCTCTGCTGCTCCGGTGGGGAAAAATTTGACATCAGCGTGCCTCATGGCATGCTGACATCACAGAGGGGCTGGCGAGAGTGCAGGGGGAGACACAGAAGTCTCCTGGGGTAACACCGGAGGAGTTTTTAACCCCCTCCCTAGTGGCGGCCACTGGTCGTGACCCGTACCAGGCCAACGCCCACACCAATGGGTTAAAGAAATTATCCTTAATATGCCAATTTATGTTTAAAAACTCATAAACCACATAGAGGAAACACTGTATGATACTTTTTTAACCATACTTTTCCTTAGAACTTTGGATGAAGTAAGAGAAGATATTAGTTTGGTGGTTTGAAAGGAAGTTTTGGTTTGTATTCCAGGTTGCTGTCATTGCGTTCTGTCCATCCAGTTCTGCTTTTTAAATATACAGTGTAGTGTCCAGAGGTTGAATTAACTTGTACATGAAAGATGATAGCCAAAGTAGTAAAAGCTCCTCCTGAAATTGATATTTGCCCAGCTTTGAAGTTTATAATTTGAGTTTCCAGTTTCGAACCATCTGGTCTGTATCACTGTAGCATTACTATAAAGTAGTTTCCTGTTCTTTGTAGAAACAGTGTAGAGATAAGGTCAGATATGCAGTTTGGGCAAGTCATATTTTGATTATAATTTCTGCACAATTTGTCAAAATACAACATTTTACAATCTGGTATTGATAAGTAGAAAAGAAATTCAGAATTAATTTGAGTGTTAGATGTAAAAGAGCAGTCTTCACAGTGATGGTTTCATTTGTAACTGAGTCTAAATAGATCATCAATATTTACTTTTCCTTTTTCTAAGACTCCAAGGATGATCATAAAACATTCTTGTGCACATTGTTGACTGTTAAGAGCAAACATTTTTGATTCTGTAAATGTGTCTAAAAGGAGTTGGATCCCTGAAGCAAAGTGCATTACAGATTTGTTACTAATTAAATGTTGTAGCAAACTATATAGTGAGAGAGAGTAAAACACAAGTTTATTAGTTAATTAAAACCATAAAACATTCCTTCCACATAAACATTTAACAGAACAATTTTAGTGCAAAAAGGCAATTACAGTTCTTTAGCTTAAGGTGAAGTGGTTAGTGAGTTTTTCTTCTATATACAGATTTTAAGAAAGGAACATACTGGTGCTATAAGTATTAGTTATGAGACAACAGAACAATCTTTTTGTATGTAAAATGAATACAACGCCGGATAAAATCCTATGTTTAAAATGAAAAGCTATATGAGATATCGTTCCCCCGAAATATTTAACGAAAACAGTGGCAGACAAATGAGGCATTGGTAGAAATAGGACAAAGTGGGGGGAGGCCGTCCATCAGTTTTATCTACCCCTACTTACGTCTGATTGTTGAAGCCGGACTTTATTACGACACGAGCTAAGCAACTTTGTGGACTACATAGGAGCCTTCCCTTCTTTAGGATGTTCAAAGCAGGTTATAGGGATTTCGCTATCGTTTCCGCCCTCCCTCTATCTGGTCATTTCGAGAGGTCGTGGTTTTATGAGTAAAAATTTCCAAAAATTTAACTAGCCTAATGTTCAATATTGTATTTTGAGGGTTAAAGGCTGCAATTAGTGCTTGTCTGCAGGATCTAATTCTTAAGCCGTTAAATTCTTTTTTCAGCAAGAGTCTCCTTTCGGCCGCCAGGGCTGGACAAATGCAGACCACGTGCATCAAGTTTTCATCTGCTAGATGGCAGAGACGGCACTCCTGGGATTCTGCTTGCCGCTCCTTCTTCCATTTTGGCATGAGGTCTAAAGTAGGGACATCACCCAGCCTAAGTCTGAGAAAGGATTGCTTGATTTTCCGTGAGTGCGTGCCAGCCATAAGTGGTGATTCTTTAAATGTTTTGTAGGAGTTAAGGACCAACCAGCTATGTTCCCTTTTGGACAATGAGATCTTATCTTCTAGCCGGCTCTGTAATTTACTCACTTTATTCACTGCTTTATTGAAAATGGGGATGGGTAAGGACCTGTTCCACACCTCATCTAATTTCAGAAGACTTACTTTCTTCTAGGAATTTTATGTAGTTTGAGTTCCCTCTTTCTAGGATAATTTCCTGCCAGACTAGATTGGCTAAAGACCCCTTTGAAGCGCGGCTCAATTTGTAGCAGCATTTAATGTATGCCGCCGGACGGGCTAACAACTGTTTGACCAGCATGAATTCCAGTCTGACCTGGGCTGGCGATGCACGCCCAGGTAGCCGAAAAACGCGTTTATAGGTTTTTATCAGAAGCTTTTCCAGAAGACCTACTTCCATCCCCCTCATTATTTCGGTCCCATAGGTGATAGTTGGAAGATGCTTCGCTCTCATTACAGCTGTTAATGGGTTCAGAGCATGACCACAGATTGAGTTTGCTAGCTTACAAAAGGCGTAAGTAAGGGCCTGCGTCTTGTTTTTTATTGCTTCTTTTTGTGCCGTGTAATTACCTCTAGCATCCACCACCCATCCTAGGTATCTGTATGATGTTACTTCCTCTAGGGTTTTCCCATTCATATGCCAATTACCTTGGGTGGATGGCCTGCGGTTTAAGTTAATCATTTTAGATTTATTATGATTAATTTCTAAATCATTGGAGCCTGAGTATTCTTCTAATGCCTTTAACAATTTCTGCATTCCTATTCTGGTATTACTGATTAGTAGTAGGTCATCTGCATATAGTAGGTTGGATACTTGTTGACCGCCCAGTGAGGGAGAGTGAGATGAGTGACCATTTAACTTGGTGGGGAGGTCTGCTATGTACAGGTTAAAGAGTGTTGGGTCCAATACACAGCCTTGCTTCACCCCCACTGTTGTTTTGACTGCCCTGGATAGGTGAGAGCCATCCCCAAGTTTAACCTTCACCCAAGTATCGGAGTATATCATTTTGATGGCATTTAAAATAGAATGTGGCAGCCCCCACTGTAGTAGTTTGGCCCACAATTTGCCGCGGGAGACACAGTCAAAAGCAGCTTTAAAGTCAACAAAACATAAATAGGTTGGAGTCCCCTTTGCTTTTGCTCTGTTTATGATCAAGCCTAGCCCCATAAGATTTGTTAATGTTCCTTGGTGCTTGGTGAACCCGGTTTGATTGAAGGGTAGAATATTGTTATCTGTGATCCAGGCTTCTAGATGTTTTAGCACACAGCAGGAAAAGTACATTAGGTCAACGTCTAAAAGAGTGATTAGTCTGTAGTTGCTTGGGGAGAGCACGCACCCACCCTTATATATGGGGTGGATTACTGAGCCTTTCCAGGATGCCGGGACGTTGCCTGTTGTGATCACGTCATTAAACATTGCTGCCAGGAAATTGGCCCATCTTTCCGTTTCTTGTTTAAATAGTGCTTGCGGTAGGCCATTGGGGCCGGGGGCGCAGTCCATTCGTGACTTTCCAATGATTTTTAGTAATTCTGGTGCCGTAAATTTCAAAGGTTCCGGGATGTTGGGATCCCAGCTAATCATGTGCGACTGAATTTGAGGGCCTTCTTCGATGATCCGTTCTTTTAGATGGGACTTTAAATGGGATACCCATACTTCCTCTGTTATGTTTGCGTTATTGCCTGCTTTTGCGCCATTGTGTATTGTATTGATGATTTTCCAAAATCTTTTGGAATCAGATGTTTTAGTCGCAAAATGTAGTTTGGCCCACAGGACCTCCTGTTGGCCTTTTTAAAAGGTCCATAGATCCCTTTTGTACAATTTCCTTTGCTCTCTCAGGGCAGTCAGTATTGATACATTATCGGGGCATTTACGTTGTGACCTTAGTAATTTCCCTACAGCTGCTTTCCTTTTGCGCACTGGCAACGGTAAAAGTGAACTTTGGCGATGATTCAATTGCGCTCCCTTTCTTGTGTTACGTAAGGAATCTTTTTTAGTGAGATCTAGGGCAAAGTTCTCCCAGACTGCTGTCAGCTTTGCCCCACTTGTGGTATTTGATTCTAGCTTTCGTAGGGCCTCTTCTGCCTGGGTTTTGATGGTGTCTGAGGACCATTTGAGTCGCTTTAGATTTTCGGTGCCTAGTGTCCCTTATAGGGCTGCCACTTTCTCCGTTTTTTGCGCTGATGCACAGATCCCCAATACCTGTGGCTTATGGTCGCTTTCCGTGCGGTCTATGATGGTGAAGGTGTTTACTAACTTATATAGAGCAGGGGACACTAAAGTGTAGTATAGATAGGAGACTGATTTCCCGGAGAATCTTGTCCATGCCGGTGGGATATTGGGGCACTTCCGTCCGTTTAGCGCGAAGAGGCCTACTAATTCACAGGTGCGTATGAAACTCTCCCCTATTTTGTCTTTCCTGAGTTTTTTGGGGAGGGTTTGGCTAGGCATTCTTGCCACTGTTTGGGTGTGATCCTCACTGGGGATGTGGAATAAGCCGAGACTGAAATCGCCCGATATTAACCAGAATGCTGATTTTACCTTACCTTTTATCCTTAATAGATGAGTTAAAAATGTATTGCTTCGATTTTTTTATTTTTAGGATTGATGTATGTGTTGACCAGAATCAAAGGCTCCTGTGTGTTTTTCCCCCAATCGTTTAGCTGGAGAAATTGGAAAGGTTGGTTTTCCTCCTTACGCTCAGAGATTTTTACTAAAAGGTTGGTACTAATGTAGATGGCAAGGCCTCCCTTTGGCCTACCAGGCCTATTTGTTTTCGTTGCTGGGTTATGATATTCCATGAATCCGATTATCGGTATTGATTCCATTGCCCAGGATTCCTGTATGAGTAAGATGTCGAAGGTGCTGAAAAAATGTATTACTGTGGGATCCTCCAGTTTTGACCGAAGGCCACCGATGTTCCAGGAGCAGATGGATAAAATCCTGTGTGCGGGTTGATCCTTACCAATTCAATTGTTGCCCATCGGTCTTCGAGAAAAAAACGTTGCTACCCGTTCCCTTTCTGGGTACTTTTGTTGACCCAAAACCACTCTTTCCCTCCCTTCTTCTCTCCATACTTGGACTGTCAGCGGGTGTGTAGGTGGGTTCTCCTCACTGCACCTTTCTTCGATGGGTCTGCTGGCCTGATGTACTCCTTTCAGAACCGACCATGCGCCTTTGGAGGTTCCCAGGTATTGTGGGGCTAGTAACGAAGTTGGATAGCGGTCTCCTTTGTAGATGGTTACCTCAATGCCCCAGGCTTTCAAAAGGTCCTTTCTTTTCATGATCCGCTTTGGGATATCTGGAGCTGAGAAGATGGTGAGTGTTGGATCTGTGTGTTGGTTGCCTCTTGCTTGAATACATTTTATAGCTGTGAGGTCCTCCGAGGCCAAAAACTGAAGATCCGGTAAGGCTTTTATGATTCTTAAGATAGAAGATCGATTAAGAACATCTGTGGAGGCCCTGGAGGTGAATTCTGGAATCCAGAGTAACTGGAGGGTATTTGTGTCTGTTATAAGTGACTTATTTTGCTCTATGTGCCGGTCTTGAACCTTATAGTCATCTTCTCTCTGACTAATTGCAGTCTTGCTGTCCACATTGACCAGTGTTAGTTGGGGGGGCAGCGCAGGCGCAATTGGTTTTAATTTTGTGCTCTGCTGACCCCTTGTGGGGCTATGTCTTACATTCGTTGTAGTGCCAATTGTTTCAGGTGGTCTCAGGGGGGACTTTGGTAAGTGGGTAGTGTCTGCTGAGGCGCGGAATGTTATCCCATCTACTATAGAGTTCGTGTTTGTACTTATGTGGGTAATAATGTCTCTATTGTACCCTCCATTTGATGTCGCCTGGTCTTTAGGTGGATCCTTTGACGAGTTGAGTTGGCAAAGTTGGGCGGACTTCCTTCCCTTCCTTGCCCGCTTTCGTTCTCTTTTTGAGAGGGTCCGGGTTGTGGTAGACTCAGGATTCCCGGGCTTATTGATGGACTGTAGCGGAGGGTGATTCACCATGGGTTCCATGCGAGCGCTTGCTAGTTGGCGGCTGTCAGCCAAAATTCTCTCCTCACTTAAGATTGATGGAGCGGGCGCCAGGGAGGGAAGGGGATGCTGCTCTTTTTGTTTCTGCTCCCTCGGGGTGGATTTCAGAATGGTGGCAAGCGGTTTAGTACATGTATATTCATCCTTCTTGGTGGAGCGGATTTCTTGAAGTATTCCCTCTAAGATTTGCGGCAGTTGGGATATCTTTTCTACTACCTCTTTACAGGAACAGATTGTAAAGTCATTAGAGTGATTGACTTGCGCCCTTGTTATAAGTGCGTTTAATTTTTCCAGCTTACTGTCGATCCCGGAGACAAATACTGCCAGGGTGTTTAGCAGGTCAACTTGAATGTCCATTTTAATTGAATGAAATTGCAGCGCCATGACCGTTGCTTGCATTGAATTTAGGATTGCAGCCCACATTTCTTCTGATCTGACTGCCCCTGGGGCTTGGGATTTTGAGTCGGGCTCTTGGTTATCACTTGATAGTACTTTGTTTAATGTTGTTTTAAGGGGGGCTTTCTGTGCGGCTGTCACTGTTTCTGCTTTTGCTGGTCCGTTTATGAATACCTGTTCTATACCCCAGAGGTCCTGTTCTTCTTTTTCGCCGTTGTACGTTGGGAATGAGTGAAGTTTTGGACTTTGACAGAATGGACCACCTTCCTGAGATTCTTGTTCTACCAGTTCTGAGTCCAGGATGGGTAGTTTCGCTGGACTAGATGTCCATTGGTACTTAGTGGTGTATAGGGAGTTATTACATAGAGTTATGTCTTGCCTAGGATTGAAGACAGATGCTGGTGTAGGAGTTGGTGGTACCGCATTGTCCTGGGCTATACGTGATGCGTCTAGTTTCGTGGGGTGATTTTTCCTGATCACTACTGTTGGCGATAGGGGGAGGCGAGGGGGTGAATTCATTCTGAGTTTCTTTTCGCTGCTTCCTTGCTGTTGCCAGTCTTGGCCTGGTGAGGTTATTTCCCCAAAACTTGTTTGGGATGGACCCAGGGAGTCAATCCTTTTTCTGGTGGTGTTGGTACCAGTAGTAGTGAAATAGTCAGTTATCTTGTGATGTTTGTGAGACACTACGGACTCTGGAGCCCCCTCCTGCGGGGTCGCCTTCTTCCAAAAGCCGGGTTCTCTCCAGAACGTTTCTTCCATGCTGGAATTTTGTTCTCCTCCCCCGCGTGTGCCCTTTGTTAGATTTTGCCTCCTGCATGGGAGGGGGAGGGGGAGATCCTGTTCGCTGCTTGCTCTCCTTTTGGGGTTGCTTCATCCGGAGCCAGGTCTCCTTTCCTTTTTCTCTTTCCTTCTTTTGCTGGACGGTTTGTAATACTGCCTCGTGCTTTGCCTGATCTCATGGTCGGTAGGTTTTGCTGCCTTTACAGCGGGGTGATTTTGGGCGGGCTGTTGGGTTGAGGGAGAAGGGCCTTGTTGAGTTTTTTTGTGCCTTTTTGTTGTTTAGAGGCAGTTAAGGGTGCCGTCCTTCAAAAAGAAACTTTAATGGACGTTTAAGTTCTGAGTGTGCGATCACCCCCGGGGGAGTAAGGAGCTTTTGAGGGCCTGGGTCCTGTGGAGGTGCAGAGAGTACAGAGTTGCTGGACCGTGCCAGTCCTTGGTGGACCGTGATGGTCCCTTCCGCTCCGCTCCTGGGCCTGGCCTGGTTACCCTGGGGAAGGTGCCAGGAGCGGGGACGGGAGGGGGAGCAGGGCAAGGGGAGGAGGGGTGAGGCAAGGGCTGCCTGGTAGGAGTACCGGGGGTGTGTCGGGGTGAGGGGTGCTGCGCGCCCTGGTGCCCTGGCAGGGAACCAGTGCCAGACCCTGGTGTGGCTACCCCCCGCCCTGTTGCCCTCCTTGACCCCCCTTAACCCCTTAGCCCCTTTCCCCCTTGGCCTCTGTTGCTCACCGCACACCTGCCTCCTTCTGGGGGTCAAGTCGCGGGCAGCTCCTGGAGCAGAGGCTGGTACCCGATGGCCCGAAGCCTGGCGTCGTCCTCGGAGGGGCCCTCCTCTCTTGCCACCAGAACTTTTGAATATATGGTGTCTGATGTCTGGTGTCTGATGTTTGTTTGTGGTCCCTAAGCCCCTCCGCAAGCCGCACCCACGATCGGGCTGCTTCCGCGGGGGTCCGCAGAGGGGGGGCAGGGGGACGTAGCCCTCTGTATGCAGCGGGGCACCGGCGGCTCGGGTGCCAGGTCTCGGTTGTCAGGTGAGCCGCGGACCCCCGTGCTAGGGGGGGAAGGAGCGCTGGGCTGCTGGGTTGCTCCGCGCTCCGCGCTCCGTGCTCCGTGCTCCGTTTTCCGTGCTCCGGCACGCTGATTCCGTGCTGTCGACCTATGATTAAAGCTGATAAAGTGAAAAAGACATTGTCTTACATTGATCTTTGTTTAATTTGGATTACTACATAAGGTAAATGGAACAATACATTCAGAACTACATTTGCATTGCGGTTGACTCCTGAACTGTTTTCCAACTGGTAACCTACAATTTCACAATCATTTTCTAATTTTCTCTTCTTAGCTCTGTGGTGTCCTTATCTCCTTTCTTTTCTCGGGGGTCCTTAGACTGTTTTGCAATCTTCCAGTGTGGAAATACTATCCATTTTTCATAAACTGGGTACTAGCCTAAATGAGGAGTGTATTGACTTCTTAACTGATTGTACTCTCTTACATACCTTATATCAGTTTGTTCTCATCAAAGTTAATTAAAAATAAAACCTGATAATTCTCTAATGTGCAACAATGCAACATACGGCATTCCTTCTTTGAATACAGAACTTCCAATATTAACCAAAGCTGCATCCATACTTAAGCCTTGTGATTTATGGATGGTTAAAGTATATGCTAAAGAGAGAGGACACAGTTGATGCCGGATATATAAATCTTTCTCAAGCAAAAACTGTACAATACATTGGGCCAATCGTCTTCACATCATCTATCTGATCAACTTTCATAGTCAAATATTCTACTTCATCTCTATTTGGGAAATTAATGAAATCCATAACTTTACCTCTTACATAATTTACTAAGCCTTCTTCAACATTTAAGATCCATTACAAAATAACTCGAAAACGTTTGCTGATATGTAAACGCTTTTCTAATCCTGCTGTCTTGGATACTGATTTCTCTAAAGAATCTAATTTTGCTTGTAGATTATCTGTCTGTAGTATTATAATTCACTGATGTTCCATTTTATCAATAACTGTAATTTCCAAAATATCTTCTTTCTCCAATTGTAGTAATTGTTCATCAAAATTGGAACACTCTTGAAGTGCTGGCATTACACAAACATTAGATTTCTCTTCTTTAATGAAATTGAACATTATTTCTGGTGCCATAATGTTAGATGGGAAAAGGCACGTTCCCAAAGGACATTCCCCCTGTTTCGTCAGGACTCCAACTCTAATGTCTATGAGTATAGCTCTGTATTCCATATCAGAAGCTTGGCGCATGTTCTTCACTAACTCATTATATTCAAAGTTTAACCAAATGTTCATGTTGCCAATACTTCCCAGGGAGGTTCTCGTTTCTTCATGCAAAAGTGGTTTGACAGCATTAGTAGTAGAGTAGAGTAATTTCTTTAGTATTATGTGCATCTAATCCTGTTGGTGCTGTTACTTCACATGACAAATTCAAATCCATATTCTTCTGGAGAAAAATGGTGTCAACTTTAATTAGGAAGATTTTTCCAGTCCCACCTTGTCCTCTGATGCACAGTGATATTAATTGATAATAAGAACATTCACATAGCTTCTGCTCATGGAGAAAGTCATGCTCTATTTTACCTTTCACTTCATTATACATTTTTCTTTGTTTATTATTTAGTTGTTCCACTAACTGTTTGAAATCCACAGCTTCCTGACTTGCCTGTTGGATTGGAATTTCTACCTCACTCATTGCTATCGCTGCTTCATTTTGAATTACTGGGTCTCCAAGATGATCTTTACTTCCTGGTTCAGAACTTTGGCTGCTCTGTGAACTCTCCTTGGCTAGCTCAGCAGTGATGCTTTCATCCTGTTCAATCTCATCCTTCAACATCTACAAGTATGTTGGAAACACAGAACACCGAACACCGAACACCGAAAACTGTATTTTACAGCGTTGAATGAGCCTTCATAACAATCATATTGTCCAAGTAATTCTGACTTCCATGTTATGGTGTGTCACACAGCTGACAAACTCTGTTCACTCTTTTCTTTGAGATGACAAGCCTTTGGAATCCTAAATGAAATACTGTGTAAAATGTTGCTTTTGATTTATATTTTCAACACTAGTATTTATCACACCTCTTATTTTGAAATTGGAGAGCTTGTGGTCTCAATCCTTTGTCAGCAGTTTCTTTTGGTATGGCGCATGTTGCATAATGTTCTATAAAAGACAAGATAGACTCATCAGTGTGTCTTCCATACTTTGGGGCATCTTTTACCCATAACAGCATATGCATATGTGGAACACCTCTAGCTTGGTACTCTTTGTGGCAAAAGAAATTAGTCACTTTGTAAAGAGGAGGAATAGTTTTGGTATGGATAAAAGCCATCAATGCTTGAAACCTGTGGTTAAAACATATACAAACTTTTGCTGGGTCCAATGAGCAGAGCTCTCCAGGTGTCTCTAGATTGATGTCTTTTATATTTGAATTTGCATCTCATAAGAAATCAAGGAGGTTATCCCATATATACTTAGCACAACTGAGTTCTAGAAACCAGATAGGTATTCCTAGGTTTCTCAACATAAATTTCAGCTCACCATGAAGACAATACCAATAGTCGTTGATACCACATTGATATGCCACCAAATGAATTAAGTTGTGTTACAATTTATCATCTACTCTAATAAGAAACTGTTATGAAAAACAACAAGCTTCTAAGGTTTTCTCCCATACACTTAAAGGAGCACATATCACTTTTTTCATCTTATAATCTCTTTGGAATGTAGAGGATAAATACTGCAGTGTTCATAAATTTCTTCTGATCGTGTTCTATCTATCTTTTTAATTTGACCTCTTGATGAAATGGTGGCATCCTCTGTATGTGTAACATCTTTTACATGACATACATCTTTATAGTAAATAATATTTAACCAGATGTAATGTAGATTTCTTTACTTTACTAGCATATACTAACTCCTGCCATATCTTTTTAATCTTTGTAGGGACACCTTTGACTAGAATTACAAGTCCTTCTTGCAATTAGTTCTACACCCCTACTGTTTCAATATTCTGCTTGAAATCTAAAGGTAAGTACACAACTCTACATTTAAGACCTTTCTGGAACTCAGTTTCAGGTACTTTTCCTGTCTTTGACTCCATATGGACCATAGCTTGAAACCTATGTACACATTGTATAAGTGTAGACTCATAAATATTGATACGTTGAAGCTCCTGTGAAACCATTAAATGCATGCTTTTGGTTTGTTGATTTGTGATGGATTACAATAAAATGAGTTAGTGTTTGAGAAATAGGGTGGCTCTAAGAAGAGCCTTTGTGTCAGTTGTGTAGAGTATGACAACTACACGTAATATAGGACGCAGTGTTTCAAATTGGTGAGAAACACCCTGTTGCCTTTGTTAGTGAAGTGAAAGCCATCACTTCTATAAGCTCCATCCACGTCAAATCAGAGGTTTTATTGTAGATAGAGCACATGTTATGGTCTCAAGAATGCTGAAACAGTTCTATTAACATGTGTCCCTGCTTTGTCAATTTGTGGACAAAATCTGGTGGACTATTTCCATTTCTGCCTTTGTGTATATTGAAAAATGCCAAGACAGTGAGAGGAAAAGTGTCATTAATTCTTCAAAGGTATCTTTAATTAGAATTTCCAGTCCTACCTCATTAAGTGTGCCTAGGTGATTACCACCACATTGCACAATCATGAGGTGAGGTGGTTGTCAACTCTGCATTAGTGCAGGCAGGGAAACAGATCACAAGTCTGTTCCCAGGAGGCTGGATCATGTATGTGTTTGCTTCTTTTTGGCTCCTGTGGGCCTCCCTCCACTTAAATAGCATACCCGGCCATGAGGAATGGGTTCACAGGGACCCAAAATGGGCTTGGGTGGAGGACCATGCTCAATCCTCCTTCCCACTACATAAACAAAAAATGGCTTGTGTCCCCTTTCCCTGAGCCTTATTTGGCTTTGAGGACTCCTTCCCTCAGGACCACTACTTAAAATAAAGGGGATGGAGGACCCCTCCCTGAGCCGTTATTGACCCCAGGGACCCCAGGGACCCCAACCCTGGGGCCCACATTGCTAAAAGGTGCATGCTATAGTACCCACCCAAGGCCCAGCATACAGTCTTTGGGGCCACAAAGGAGCCCTAAGTCCCCATTACCCCAGAAAGCTACAAGCATGCAGTAGACGTCAGCATTGCTCCTACCTATAGGGAGCAGCTACTTATTCTGCTGCCTCTAGACAGGAGTAACCTTTTGATCTGTCTCCCTGCCCCCATTACTGCATGTAGGGATACAGATCAAAAGTGTGCTCCCAGCTGGTGGGAGCCTTTTTCAAAGCTCCTGCCCACTGGGAGCAGACTTTGGTGGTCATTACAACCCTGGAAGACGGTGTTAAAGCGGCGGTAAGACCGCCAACAAGCCGGCGGGAAAAAAATGGAATTACGACCGTGGCGGAAACTGCCAACAAAGACAGCCACTTTAACACTCCGACCGCCACGGCGGTACAAACAAACAGCATGGCGGTCACCGCCAACAGACAGGCGGAGGACAACGTACCGCCACAGTATCACAACCTACCAATCTGCCACCTTTTCTGGGGCGGATTCACCATGAACAAAAACACGGTGGAAACAGGACTTCGAAGGGAAAACGCTCACCTCTACACACCCCACGAGGAACCAGGACGCCATGGAACCAGAGCTTCACATTTTCCCTGCCCTTATCTTCTTGCTCCTCTACCAGGAGCACGAACGCCGGTGGCGAAGACCACGGTGAGTACAGCACCTACGACACAGGGGAGGGGGGAGGGAAAAAACAGGGACACACACATGCAACACGCAACACCCCCACCCTCACCTACTACAACACACACACTAATACATGTTAATACATTACAGTTAAACCCCCCACCCCCCCGAAGAATGCAAAGACAAAAGGAATTGAGTGTAACCATTGTAATATATTAAAATCCAGTACGCAAAAATATATCTACACTATAAACAAATATATACACCAAGAACAGCAGTCCAGGTATTGCTCCATTGAAGTCCGTGGAACACTGGGCCCACACTGCATGGGCGAGGCCCACACTCAATACCCAAACATGACGGAGAGAACACTGCAGAGGCATCAGATAGCAAGAAAACAGGCACCTCAAGGGGGAAGGGAAAGGGGGGGCACCTCAGCCGGTTGAGTGCACAACACCAAATCCACGAGGGGGCTCCATGCCGACTGTGCAATCCTGTGGAGTGCAAAGCCACAGTCTCTCAAGTCTCTACAGTGGGTGGTTTGCCCACTGTTCAATTGTGGGGAGTGCAAAGCCACAGTCTCTCAAGTCTCTACAGTGGGTGGACTGCCCACTAATCAATCCTGGGGAGTGCAAAGCCACAGTCTCTCAAGTCCCTACAGTGGGTGGGTTGCCCACTGTTCAATCCTGGGAAGTGCATAGCCACAGTCTCTGAAGTCTCTAGAATGGGTGGTTTGCCCACTGTTCAATCCTGGGGAGTGCAAAGCTGCAGTCCCTCAAGTCTCTGCAGCAGGTGGTTTGCCCACTGTTCGAAACCTGGGGAGCGCAAAGCCACAGTCTCTCAAGTCTCTATAGTGGGTGGTTTGCCCACTGTTCAATCCTGGGGAGTGCAAAGCCACAGTCTCACGGGTGAATAACAGTCTCCACTGGTTCTGGAGGGGGCTTTGTGCCCAGAGTGCTTCATCCTGCCAAGGACTGTGTGAGTGGATGCCTTTCTCCACTGGTTCTGGAAGGGGCTTTGTGCCCAGAGTGCTTCATCCTGCCAAGGACTGTGTGGGTGGATGTATCTCGCCACTGGTTCTGGAGGGGGCTTTATGCCCAGAGTGCTTCATCCTGCCAAGGACTGTGTGAGTGGATGTATCTCTCCACTGGTTCTGGAGGGGGCTTTGTGCCCAGTGTGCTTCATCCTGCCAAGGACAGAGGTAGTGGATGTATCTCTCCACTGGTTCTGGAGGAGGCTTTGTGCCCAGAGTGCTTCATCCTGCCAAGGACAGAGATAGTGGATGCCTTTCTCCACTGGTTCTGGAAGGGGCTTTGTGCCCAGAGTGCTTCATCCTGCCAAGGAATGTGTGAGTGGATGTATCTCTCCACTGGTTCTGGAGGGGGCTTTGTGCCCAGAGTGCTTCATCCTGCCAAGGACAGAGGTAGTGGATGTATCTCTCCACTGGTTCTAGAGGGGGCTTTGTGCCCAGAGTTCTTCATCCTGCTTGTGGCGGACTCAGTAGCGTCAGTGCCCTTGGTGCTTATGGGACAGCGGTGCTTGTGGCGGCGGTGTCCTGTTCAGCGGTGCTTGTGGCAGGGGTGTCCTTGGTCACGGTGCTTGTGGCGGCGGTGTCCTGTTCAGCGGTGCTTGTGACGGGGGTGTTCTTGGCAGCAGTGCTTGTGGCAGTGGTGTCCTGTTCAGCGGTGCTTGTGGCGGCAGTGCCCTGTTCAGCGGTGCTTGTGGCGGCGGTGTCCTGTACAGCGGTGCATGTGGCGGGGGTGTCCTTGGCAGCGGTGCTTGTGGCGGCAGTGTCCTTGGCAGCGGTGCTTGTGGTGGTGGTGTCCTGTTCAGCGGTGCTTGTGGCGGCGGTGTCCTGTTCAGCGGTGCTTGTGGCGGGGGTGTCCTTGGCAGCGGTGCTTGTGGCGGTGGTGTCCTGTTCAGCGGTGCTTGTTGCGGCGAAGTCCTTGGCAGTGACTCAGCTGCTGGCGGTCCTGTCTGGCCCAGCGGTCCTGTCTGGCCCAGCGGGGCTGGTGCTGGCGGTCCTGTCTGGCCCAGCGGGGCTGGTGCTGGCGGTCCTGTCTGGCCCAGTGGGGCTGGTGCTGGTGGTGATGTCTGGCCCAGCGGGCTGTTGCTGGCGGTCCTGTCTGGCCCAGCGGGTCTGGTGCTGGCAGTGCTGTCTGGCCCAGCGAGGCTGGCTGGAGGTCCTGTCTGTCCCAGGGGGGCTGGTGCTGACGGTCCTGTCTGGCCCAGCGGGGCTATTGATGGCAGTCCTGTCTGGCCCAGCGGGGCTGATGGCGGTGGCCTCCTGGCCAGCGGGGCTGATGGCGGTGGCCTCCTGGCCAGTGGGGATGATGGCAGTGGCCTCCTGGGCAGCGGGGATGATGGCGGTTTTCTCCGACTTCCCAGGCTTGCCGGGTTTCTTGTGCCCCTTCCCCACCTTGGAAGGTGTTGCAGCTGACTACACACTCCTACCTGTACCCCTGGGAGCGTTTTGGTGGCTGGAGGCTTCCCCCTCTCCTGCTGGGCCCTGGCCAACTTTTGATGCTTGACAGGTGGGGGACAGTCTGTGCTGTGGCTCCTTGCCACACTGGCTGCCCTGCTGCCTGGTGCACACCAGAATCCGGTGACTACTGGCTCCACTGGTCCCGGAGATGTTGTGGCTGAGGTGCTAGGTTGGGACCTGGAGAGTCGGGCCCTAGGAGACTGACAGGGTGGGGGAGGTGAGGGAAAGAGGTCAAGGGTGGACAGGAAATGTTTCTTGGGAACACTGGGACGGGTAGCTGGAGGGGGTTTGGGAGTGGAGGAAGAAGTTGTGGTTGTAGGAGGTGTACGTTTGGTGACTTTGGGTGAAGGTGCATGCGCTGGAGGCTTTCGTGAGGTGGATGGCTGTTGGGTGGGTGTGTGCCTGCATTTGTGTATCTTGGGAGGTGGCATCACAGACACACAGGGAGAAGACACAGGGGATGTGTGAATGGTAGTGGGGGTGGTGAGTGCACGTGAGCGGGATGTGGTGGTGTGTGTGCTGGTGATGGAAGTAGTGACTGTAGATGTAGTGCATGCAGGTGTGAGTGGAGACAAGACTGGGAGGGAGGAGGCAGACGAGGAGGAGGGGGGCACAGTGGAGGCAGTGGATGTTGGTGCATCTGCATGTGTGTGATGCTTGCGTGAGTGCCTGTGGGATGTGTGGTGCTTATGTTTGCCAGAGCTTCCCTTGTGTGTTGAGGTGTGTGCATGCTGGTCTGATGGTATGCTTGGGGTAGGCTGAGGTACAGGGGCGTGGGTCCGGGTGGAGGAAGTAGGAGGGGGGAGGCTAGAGACAGGGACAATAGCTGCCATCAGTTCTGAGGCCAGGGTCTGAAAAGCTCGCTGAAGGGCTGCCTAAATAGAATGAATGCCCTCCAGGAATGCATTTGTTTATTGCAACTGCCTCCATACACCATGGATGGCATTCAAAATGGTAGACTGCCCAACAGTGAGGGACCTGAGGAGGTCAATGGCCTCCTCACTGAGGGCAGCAGGGGTGACTGGGGCAGGGCCTGAGGTGCCTGGGGCGAAGGTGATGCCCACCATCCTTGCTGAGCGGGCACGGGGCAAAGGCTGAGGGGCTGCTGGGAGGGTGGTGCTGGTAGGGGGGTGGCGACTGTACCTCTAGATGCGGGGGGCACAGATGTGGCTGCCACCACAAGGGAGCTCCCATCAGAGGACGAGTCTGTATCACTGGTGTCAGCTCCTGTCCCCGCCGTGGAGCTCCCCTTGCCCTCCGTCCCACTGGTGAATTCCGAGTCTGTAGTCTCGCCCTCCAGGGCCATGTGGGATGCAGCTCCCTCCTGCTCCGGTGCCACTGCTCCTCTACCTGATGATGCTAATGCACACAAGAACAGAGAGATCACAAAAAGGGGGGGGACGACAGAAGAAATAAATGTTGAGTGCATGCATTACCGCTACCGTTGGCGGACACGACAGACACAGAAGCCCCCTGCACTAAGCCGCGCACTTGGGCTCCACTGTTCAATCCCTGGGACATGGCCTACAAGGCTATGGCCGACATCTGCACACATGGATGTCACAGGAGCCTGACTAGGTGTAGTTGGCACTGTACACAGGTGGGGTGGGGTGCCACATGGTCTGCCAGAAGAAGGGGACCTAACTAGCACATTTGCCATGGCCTAGGAAAAACCACAGCCCACCTCCCCCACCCAGACACCTCCACTGCACACTGAATCAACTGAATGAGAGTGTACTCACTCCCTTGTGGCTGCTGTGATGCCCTCCAGCGCCCATCCAACGCCGGGTACGCCACCGCCAGGATCCTGAACATCAGGGGGGCCATTGTGCGACGGGCACCCCTCCCACGTTGTGAGGCCATCCCCAGCTAGGCCTCCGCCGTCTTCTTGCTCC
The DNA here is from genome assembly GCF_031143425.1 of Pleurodeles waltl. NCBI lineage: Eukaryota > Metazoa > Chordata > Amphibia > Caudata > Salamandridae > Pleurodeles > Pleurodeles waltl. The sequence goes on from NC_090447.1 coordinate 923,713,812, forward strand.
AGCTGTGAATGTCCTCCCATCTCTTACAGCAGCGGGTGCTCCGCCTGTGACAGACCCCCAGGGTTCGGACGTCCTTGGCGATGGCACGCCAGATGTCCTTCTTCTGGTGGGCGCTGACCTACATGAATTGTACAGGGGAAAAAGAAAAGTTAGAACCAACTGCACCGTCACAGTCATTGGCCCCGATCCCTACCATTGCCATGTGGCACATGCACTCACCGTCGTTTCATGCACGCCTCAATCTCCCCCCCATCTTTCATGCACCCCACTCCACAAAGGCATAGCCCATACAGCATGCTCCCAGAGTACTTACCTGTTTGTCTGGAGGACCGTAGAGTAGCGTGTACTGGGGGAGGACTTCATCCACTAGTTTGTCCAACTCCTCTGATGTGAAGGCAGGGGCCCTTTCCCTAGATGCACAAGCCATTGTCTCTTCCAGACTGAGGTCACAGCAGCACTCGCAGTGTAGGCCCTCTCCTGTCGAAGATCAGGTATTGAGTGATTGAACAGATAGAAAATGGCAGTCACGTCTGCGGTGGTGCGTACCGTCACCGCCGGATATACATCGTCATTGGCTCCTGGGACCCATAGGGTCCAATGTTAACCAATGCAGAATTGCGCCGCTGTCTTCGACCGCCTACCACGACGGTGTACAACGCCAGTGCAGTTACCTCACATCCCATTGTCCCACTTTACAGGTCAGGCAGCCGCCATTTCAGGGGCCCACATGGCTTAATTTTTAACTGCGTCACACATACCTAGGCTTTGCCTCAACACTCGTACATGCAAATTTCGGATTATGAATCGTGTTCTGTGTAAGCTGTGGGTACGTACCTCTGAGTTGGTTGACTCTGTGCTCACTGTTGTCCATAGTCACCGTCCGCTGGGACATGTGAGGAGATGGCGGCATTCTCCAGTGTACAGACCGCTGGTGGACCTGTCGACAATGGAGGAAAGACATGTGATCATCACCTACAGGCTTGATCGTGCCACAATCCTGGAACTGTGTGCCCAGTTGGAGCCAGACCTGATGTCAGCTATCCGCCATCACACAGGAATCCCCCATCTAGTGCAGGTGCTGTCAGTACTCCATTTCCTAGCAAGTGGGTCTTTTCAAACAACAGTGGCCATAGCATCAGGGATGTCCCAGCCTATGTTTTCCAACGTGTTGTCCAGAGTGTTGTCTGCCCTGCTGAAACACGTGTGGAGCTACATCGTTTTCCCTCAGGTGGAGGATTTGCCTACAGTGAAAGGTGATTACTATGCCCTGGTACATATCCCCAAAATTATAGGTGCCATTGATGGGACACATGTGGCTTTGTTCAATCAATCAATAGTTTATTCGGTCCAGGTTTGGACCATTTGAGAAATTTAAAAAATAGTCATACATACAGAAGGATAAAAACCATAGACCATCAGATAAAAAAGGGACTTTTAGGAATTAGTACACTGCTTATATAGAAAAAGGGTTCATAAAACAACATAAAAAAGTTTAATAAATAGTTAAGACAAGACTCTTAAAATAGTGTCTGGATCTTACCCTATACAAGACGCTAAGTGCTAAAATAATACAAATCAATTGTTAAAACGTGTAAACTATTCTAAGACAGATTTATACATAAAATAAAACATAAAAACTACGTACAATAGCTCCTATTTGCGAAAGTTAGAAGTCAACCAGTGGAAAATGGAGCCCTAAGTTAGTCAGTTCTCTTAAATACGTTGATCAAATAAATTGCATCTTGCCATTTATAAAATTTTATGTGCTAAGGAGCTATAAATCACGTTAATTGGGGCGACCCACTAGACAACATGCTCGGAGATACAGTCTTATATCCTCGATAGATCACATTAATGATTTTATTTAAAATCCCAGACTATTGTGACAGGGTACTAATTTGCTAACTTCTAGACCGTTCTTCAGCCGATGGATTAAGATCTGTAATGATTTCACTGTGGATTTTCCATGCTGCTGCCAAGAATTTAGAAACAGAACTCACTATCAGCATGGAAGTGTCATATTTACACATTCTGTATACACTGTTTCGATTTTGTGTTGACAGTGTTTTGCACAGAGGAATAATCCACTTCCCTCGGGGGCATTTATACAAAGGACAAAAAAATAGGACGTGCTCCGAAGTTTCCTTGCATAGATGGCAGTTTATGCATTTGTCAGATAAAGGCCTATTAGGCGACCAGCAAGCCGTAAAGCTGTTAACTGCCAATGTTCCATATCTGAACTGAAGTAGTAAAGAGTGGGCACGGGCTGGTATAGGGAGATCCAGGAAGCTTTCGGGCGAAGGTTCGTGCTTGACCAGCAGAAACTCTGCTGTCAGCCGACCTAACCCAATTGAGCCGAAAGATTCTTCATGGATTTTTTCCTAATATCGGTCTTTGATCAGGCGTCTAGCGTTGCCAGGAATCATCTCGGGATTCTCCCAATAATGGGATGAATTCAGTTTGACCCAAGCCGCTTTCATCTCCCTTAGCCACCGTACTTTTTCCCATCCGTAGCAAGGTGGCAATAGTTCTTTAACTGCTGACCTGAAGGGTTCGAGTTCTTCCGTTTTCCATAGTCTAACCCAGTACAGAAGTGGTCTTAAGAATGCTGTATCTTTAATACTATTTAGGCCCAGGTCCAGTCTTAGGGGGAGCATCGGCGTGCCCTTCCCTAGTCTGGATATGTGTCTAAGGAAATTATTTTCTTTAATTTGAAGAGTGTCCAGTTGTCTGTGAGATCCCCAAAGTTCCGCTCCATATAGGGCCGCGGCACGGATTTGGGCTTTGTAAATTTCAGAGATAAGGGTCAGAGGGGGGCTTATTGCAGTGCAAGCCTTACGTCCTATCACTCCACATCTTTGGCTGATGGTTAGTGCCCCTTTCCTTATGGCTGCATCCCAGATGCCCTTATCAGATAGTCTGATGCCCAGGTAATCGTATTCCATTACCCTCTCCAGGTGAATTGAATCCATCTTTATACTTGCTCTAAGCTTCTTGTTCGGGGCACTGTATATCATGAGTTTGGTTTTCTTAACATTTATATCTAACCCGTAATCTCTGCAGAATACCCCGAACTGGTTAACAAGATTCTGGATTCCCATGGATGATTTAGACAGGAGGACAGTGTCATCTGCATAAAGTAGGCATGGAACTTTGATCCCGGCCAGCTTTGGGGAATCATTAATGCAATTTGCTAAATACTTAATACAATTATTTATGGATAAAAGAAAAAGAGTGGGGGCCAAAACACACCCCTGTCTGACTCCCCTCTCAATAGCCACTGCTTCTGTTAGATCACCATCCTTACCGCTCCTGATTTGTGCATAAGTATTCTCGTGTAGTCGGGCGATAAGTTTCAAGAGACCGTGTGGGATACCCATATTGGCTAGTGTCAGCCATAGCTGGTTTCTGGGGACCAAATCAAACGCGGCTCTGAGATCAATAAAAACTACAAAAAGGTTGCCCCCTCCTACTTCCACATTCTTCCATTTTATTGTTAAAAATCTTAGCACCTGATCTATGGTGCTAACTGCTGGCCTAAACCCAGCTTGTAGATCAGAAATGGCATTGGTTTCCAGAATCCATTCTTCTAAACGGGACGAAATTTGCTTTGCAAAAAGTTTTTGGAAGTTGTCAAGTAAGGAGATTGGGCGGTAGTTGACAGGGTTAGAGGGGTTACCTTTCTTAAAGATGGGAACTATCTCTGCTCCCATCCAGGAACTCGGGACACGTGCTCCTGCAGTTACCGCATTGGAAATGAGGTTTAGATATGGGGCCCATATATCTGGGTTTGCCTTGTATAAATCGCCTGGTATTTTGTCAAGGCCGGGGGCCTTTCCCCATTTCAGTGAAGCGATCGCAGCCTTGGTTTCAACCAGGGTAAATTCAATTTTGGGGGTCTCAGTAATCATGATATGGCTCAATTCCCTGGTAATAACACCGGTGAACCCAGAATATAATCGGGAAAAGTGATCTGTCCACTCTACAGGGAGTATTGAAGCACCAGGCGAACGATTAGGTTCTTCACTGGCATCAGCCACCAGTTTCCAAAATTTTGAGGTGTCATTTATTTTAGCAGACTCCAGGAGGGAAACCCATCTAGATTCATCCCATCTCCTACGGGCTCTACTTTGTTCCTGTTTATAATCTTTCCTGGTTTCCCTTATATGATCTGACTGGCCTCCTCTTAAAGCTCTCAGCAGTTTGTGCTGTGCTTCCCTGCATGCAGCGTTAAACCACCTTGCGTTGCACTTCTTTTTAACTTCTTTTGCAGACTCTTTAGTAAAAAGATTTTTTAGAGAATTAAAGAATTGTGTGTGGGCTACTATAAGCCCATCACTATCTTCTAAAGGCTGGGATATGCGATCCATGTGATCGGCCAACTGCCTGTACACAGATGCCAAGATGACTGCGTCGGTGCTCAGGGATTCCCATCTAACATTTTGTCTATTGTTGGTCAGTGCGAGCTGTTGTTCGTAAGTCTTGTAACAGGAGACTTCAAGTAGGGTTAATAAATTCCTAAGAGATAAAATCAATGGCTCATGGTCGCTTTCCTCATGTTCTACAATATTCATGTCAACCATATGGCCCCACAAGCGGATGTCGAGCAAAATATAATCCATCTGGCTCTACTGTGCCCGCGCCTAAATGTAGGGTGAAGATTAGGGTCCGAGCGGGCGCGACCATTGCAGGCCCGCAGGCCATGTGCCAGTGTGATATCCACAACTTGATGTGTTAATCTATTTATTTTTGGTCTGTTGCTTGATACTAGTTGAGGGATACCCCAGTAGGCGTCTTCATCTTTTTATAGTTCCTGGGCCAGCAAATAGGGTTCAAAAGTGAATTAAAATCTCCTGCAATAAGGATAAAGTGGGAAGGTGATTTACAAGAGAGAAAGCTGTCCAAAATAGTCAATGTGTCGGACTCATATTTGCTACCCAAGCTCCTATTATAAATATTGATTATTAAAAGTGGTTTCTCACTAAGGGATGGTATTGATAAACCCATCAAATCGGGGCAGCCAAAGTCTATGAATTTGCCCCATTCAAGGTTGTTCATTTTATTCTCCAACCCTGCAATATTCCAACTAAGAATGGTAACTAGGCCATCTGTTTTGTCTTGGGGAGCTTCAGCCACAGGATTCTCTCTTGCAAATGGAGTGCCGTGGGGAGGTTTTATACCCTTTTCAGACATATATATACCAGTCACGTTTGGATTACCCACTACAGTATCACCCAAGATATTTCTTGCACCATCTAAATCGGGGGGTGGAGTAAGCAGTTCGAGTATCTGAGGTGGTGGTGAATAACCATGCTTACTGGGGTCTATTAGATCCGTGGCTAAATTGGTCTCAATCACCTTGCCCTCCTTATTTGCACCCCCAATACAAATTTCAGAACTCTGGACACAGGAGGAAAGCCAGATACTAGTTTCCATCTTAGAAAGATCTGGCTGAACAAGTGCGGAAATTGGCGTAGGGTCTCTGGTGTCTGCAGTAGGGGTTTGTTCAACCTCAGAATTACCTTGCCCTATTTCGTGTGTTTCAATATTTCCAACTATATGGCACTTCTTATCCCAATTTTTTTAACCTTGAGGCTGAAATGAACTGTACATAGTACTGGCTTTTAGTCAATCAATGTCAGAAAGCGGGAGCGAAAGGGGGCTACGTCTCAGCTGGGGGTCAGACTAAATCTGCACCCTAGTGGGACCTCTGAGTGGCATTGTTGCCCCCTTAGTGGCTGGTACAGCTTTATGAGGATAAAAAGCCTGGAGCCTACATAGAGAGGTTACTCCCCCTAGAGGGTTAGATTGGCACACATTCAAGGAAAGCTGTTGAACAAGGGAAGGCGCATCGAAGTTAATAACAATACAGTCCCCTGTACCAGGGTTTTTGAGTGGACCCACCCAACCCACCCTCCTCACCATTAGTATTGAGGGTATCATATGAAAAGCAAATCTAGCGTATCTATGTAGCCAGTGAATGACCTTATTTTTCAATTCTGTGAATGATTCGGAGATGTTAGGCTTAAGCTTAGGAACATTTGTAATAACAAGCACATAAGGGCAAGCTTCCGGTGGTAGGTGTAAAGTTCTCATATTGGATCCTAGATCTCTATGCATCCGGTCTGCTGGAGGGTGGGTCTGATCCTTGTGCTGTTTTGTGCCCGTATTCATGGAAGAAGCAATTTCATCAGTCCACCTTGGGAAGAGGGGGTCACTCTTTATGCGCTTAGTTTTAGGGGAATTGGCCAGTCTAGCAGTTGGAGCCTTCACTGGTTGATGCGAAGAATCAGGGCAAAGTGATTGAAAATTGTGGACCGTTCTTGATGATAGGGGAAGGCTACTAGCACTGTTGACTGGAGGGCATGGGGGAAAATATTGTTGGGAATAATGTGAATCTAGTGAGGAAGAAATAGTCGGCTGATTAAGTTTAATGAGACCGTCAAGTTTCTCCTCAATAGCTGATAGGCGAGTTGTTATAGGGTATAGCTTTTTGGCGAGCTCGTCTTTTATAAAATCTATTATAAAGGTTATGTCTGGGCTGCTATTATTAGTAGCTTGGGCAGGTGTGCAGTCCTTGGTCCGAGTAGGCACTGCATGATTGGGGGAGTTCAAAACACGGGCCCGTTTATTCTTTAAGTTTACTTCCCCTCGTTTCCTTTTGCCCTTTGAGCTATGCTCTGGGGAGTGTGCAGGCCTATCTGGCATAGACTGTGTAGTTTCAGGAGAATGTATAACCTTTTCCAAGGGCTCTGCAACAGACATTCTGGTGGTTTGGGTAGTTGGGGATGGAGTTGCCGAGGCAGGCTGAAAAGCGGGTGGGTAAAGAGGTTGTGGTGGAGTTTTCGGTGGAGCCTGCGTCGGTGGGGGGGCAGTAAGACGGCACTCCACCAATTCAATTTCTTTTTCTAATGCCCTAACCGCTTTTTGGAGGAAACCATCTAGAGTCTTATTGTTGCCGGCCTTTTCCAAAGGCATCCCCCCCTTCCGTCTACCCATCTTGCTTTAGTAAGCTTTAATAAGACACTTAAGTCCAGCCCCAAAGTTTGACAGTCTATTCCGTAGGTGCTCTTCCTCTCCTGTTCCCTCCCTGTTTTCGCTCTACTGGGGCTTTTATTAGGAAAAGCTGAGACACCAGGAGGGCCTAAAGTACTGCTCACCTATATTGGGAAGGTATCCGGGTAGCTAAAGTATATTCGTCCACTGGTCACCAACCTCGGAAGTCGGGATGAAAATGGTGTGGCCCAGCCCGGCCTCCTCCGGTCACTGACGGGCGCAGGACGGGCCCCCTCTTGGCCCGGGCTTCGCCCGCGCGCCGCCCGCGCGCGTCCCGCGAGGCAGGAGTGCTTCCGAGGATTTAAATGGCTCCTGCCCGAATCAAAACTGCCTCCGCCGGTGTCCTTAGCGCGTCCCGCGAGGCGGGAGCACTTCCGAGGATTTAAAGGGCTCCTGCCCGAATCAAAACTGCCTCCGCCGGTGTCCTTAGCGCGTCCCGCGAGGCGGGAGTGCTTCCGAGGATTTAAAGGGCTCCTGCCCGAATCAAAACTGCCTCAGCCCCCAGCCGGTGTCCTTAGCGCGTCCCGCGAGGCGGGAGCGCTTTCGAGGATTTAAAGGGCTCCTGCCCGAATCAATACTGCCTCCGCCGGTGTCCTTAGCGCGTCCCGCGAGGCGGGAGTGCTTCCGAGGATTTAAAGGGCTCCTGCCCGAATTAAAACTGCCTCCGCCCCCAGCCGGTGTCCTTAGCGCGTCACGCGAGGCGGGAGCGCCTCCGAGGATTTAAAGGGCTACTGCCTGAATCAAAACTGCCTCCGCCGGTGTCCTTAGCGCGTCCCGCGAGGCGGGAGCACTTCCGAGGATTTAAAGGGCTCCTGCCCGAATCAAAACTGCCTCCGCCGGTGTCCTTAGCGCGTTTGTTTGTGGCTTTGTTATCCCCTGCAGGAGTGAAAAGGTGTACAGAAACCGGAAGAGTTATCATTCGATGAATGTGCAGATGGTGTGTTTGGCAGACCAGTACATCTCCCATGTGAATGCCAAATTCCCTGGTTCAGTGCATGACGCCTACATCCTGCAGAATAGCAGCATCCCTTATGTGATGGGGCAACTCCAGAGGCACCGTGTGTGGCTACTATGTGAGCACCTGGAAGCAAGTCAGTGGAAATGTTTGTCTGGGTCTGGGGATATCCCTACAGGTTAGTGTGTGTCTAACAGTTGTCCCTCGCCATTTGCAGGTGACTTTGGTTACCCCAACCTGTCACGGCTACTGACCCCAGTGAGGAATCCCAGGACAAGGGCAGGGGAACGCTACAATAAGGCCCATGGGCGAACTCAGAGGATTATAGAGCGGACCTTTGGCCTCCTGATGGCCAGGATCAGGTGCCTCCATATGACAGGTGGATCCTTATTCTACTCACCAAAGAAGGTGTGCCAAATCATCGTGGCCTGCTGTATGCTTCACAACTTAGCTTTGCGACAACAGGTGCCTTTTCTGCAGGAGGATGGTCCCGATGGAGGTGTTGTGGCAGCTGTGGAGCCTGTGGACAGTGAAGACGAGGAAGCAGAAGAAGAGGGCATCGACCACAGGAACTCGGTGATGCTGCAATACTTCCAGTGAGACACAGGTAATAAGACAAACCTGCCTACTACATGTACTTTAACACTACTACCTCTCTACTGTCTGTCGTTTTCACCCAGTGTATGGTCACTGAGTTGTCACATTCCCTTACGATTTCAGAGATGTGGGTCCCACTGTGTGACATCTGCTTTGTTTCCTCATGGACTAGAGCTGTGTGACATAGGTATGTTGACATTACAATTGAAAGAGTATTTTGCCACTGTAATTGCTAATACACTATTTCAAAATCACAGACAGACTCCAGATTGTTTTGTGCTTTAAGGGTGTTTCTTTGAGGGCTCAATATTGAAGGGTGCTGTAAAATGGTGAGGGGTGATGGTAGAGGAATGTCCATGGCAGAGTCCAGTCTATTAGTCTCACAGGTGCATTGCCCAAATGGGCATAGGAACTGAAGCTGGGGCAGTTTGAGGATGGACAGGGTGACAAGGTGGGACAGAAGGATGACAATCAGGGTGGTCTCATTTCTTGGCGGGAGTCTTGGCATCGTTCTCGGTCTTTGTCCTGGATCTCAGGGACCATTTGTGGGGTGGTTCTCCCTCTGCAGGGGGTTGGGTGCTGGTGTGGTGGTCCTGTGGCGGTGCCTCCTGTCCACTAGAGCCAGCGGAGGTAGTGGGCAGTTCATCGTCCAGGCTAGTGTCAGGGGCCCCTTGTTGTGCCACAGAGTCCCTCCTGGTGTTGAGGACTTCCTTCAGCACCCCTACGATGGTCCCCCGGGTGGAATTGATGGATCTGAGTTCCTCTCTGAAGCCCAAATACTGTTCCTCCTGCAGCCTCTGGGTCTCCTGAAACTTGGCCAGTACCGTTGCCATCGTCTCCTGGGAATGGTGGTAGACTCCCATGATGTTGGAGACGGCCTCGTGGAGAGTGGTTTCCCTGGGACTGTCCTCCCCCTGTCGCACAGCAGCCCTCCCAGTTCCTTTGTGTTCCTGGGCCTCTGTCCCCTGGACGGTGTGCCCACTGCCACTTCCCCCAGGTCCCTGTTGTTGTTGGGTTGGTGGGTTAGCCTGGATTCCCTGTAGTGGTGGACACACTGCTGATTGACGTGTCCTGGGGACAGAGGTATGGGCCCACTGGGTGGGTGCTGTGCTGGTGTTTCCAGAGGGGGGAAGCTCTGTGGTGGCCTGTGCCAGTGTGAGGGAAACCGACTGTCCCGAGGTCCCAGATGGGCAGGGCTGGTCATCTTGATCCAGCTTGACAGAGCTGCTGTCATCAATGTGGGCCTCTTCTGTTGGTGGTGTGGACACGTGTGGACCCTCCTGTCCGGTGACGTTAGGTAGGGGTCCTGCAGGGGTATAAAAGGATGTTTATTGCATCTGTGTGTGCCATGGTGTGCAATGGGTGGGTGACCGTGTACCCCAGTGCTTGCATTCCTGTGTGGGACCTTGTGTGATGGTGGTTTAGGGGGGTGTATGGGTATGTGCAGTGGCCATGCTTGGGTGATAGCTGTCCATGCTTTGTTGTTGCATGCAGGGCTTGGTATTGGGATGTGTGGTTTGTGATATTGGGACATTTGTGAGGAGTTGGAGTGATGGGGGTGAGGGCGAGGGTGAGGGTATGTAATGGCATGCAGGTAGGGTGGGGGATATAGTGGTAACGCATTGCCTTACCAGAGTCCATTCCTCCATCTACTCCTGTGAGGCCCTCAGGATGGAGAATCGCCAGGACTTGCTCCTCCCATGTTGGTATTTGTGGGGGAGAAGGTGGGGGTCCGCCACCAGTCCACTGAACTGCAGAATGCACCTTCCCCCGTAGGTCATTCCATCTCTTCCTGATGTCATCCTTATTTCTTGTGTGCTGTCCCACTGCGTTAACCCTGTCCACTATTCTTTGCCGTAGCTCCATCTTCCTAACTATGATCCGAACAGCTGTGGCTCTACCCGGCCGATTTCCTCCACTATGACCCTGAGCTCCTCCTCAGAGATCCTGGGGTGTCTTTGCCGTGCCATGGGGTGGTGTGGGTGATGTGTGGGGTGGTGTGTAAAGTGATAAGTGGGGTGAGATTTAGTGGTGTGTTGTGTGAGGTGTGTGGAAGTTATGTGGGTGATGGTATTGTGTGCCTGTGGATGCTTGGTAGTAGTTTGTAGTGTCTCTCTCTGGCCTTCTTTCGGTATTTTGGTCGTAGGGGTTTGTGGGTGATGTGGGTGTGTGTTTTATATTGTGAGGGGTGTGTGGGAGTGGAGTGTGTATGTGTATCAGGTGTGTGTATTTTGAATTGTCTAATGTGGCAGTGTTTTGTAAGAGTGTGTGTATTTTGAGCACAGTGGTGTGTACCGCCAGTGGAATATCGCGGTTGAAAGACCGCCGTGTAGATTTGTGGGTCGTGATAGTGTGGGCGTATTTCTGTTGGCGTGACGGTGGAGGTTTTGTTTTCGCCAGTTTATCATTGACCTTTGGTGTGGCGGACTTGTGTTGGGTGTCTCAATTTTGGCGGATTCTGAGCAGTGGGTCATAATGACCGTGGCGGAATTCCGCTGCCGCGGCAGTGTGTTGGCGGTCTTCTGCACAGCGGTAAGCGCCTTTTACCGCCAATGTTGTAATGAGGGCCTTTGTGTTTCATCCAGCATGGCAAGATATCCCAAAATGCCAGTGCTAGCAGGGAAATCACTGTGTCCTGTTGTAGGCATCCCATGGTCACATAATATATATATATATATATATATATATATATATTGTAGGAAGTTGGCTCTGTATGTGCTATTTCAAAGTAAGGAATAGCATGCACAGAGTCCAAGGGTTCCCCTTAGAGGTAAAATAGTGGTAAAAAATAGATAATACTAATGCTCTATTTTGTGGTAGTGTGGTCGAGCAGTAGGCTTATCCAAGGAGTAGTGTTAAGCATTTGTTGTACATACACATAGACAATAAATGAGGTACACACACTCAGAGACAAATCCAGCCAATAGGTTTTTATATAGAAAAATATCTTTTCTTAGTTTATTTTAAGAACCACAGGTTCAAATTCTACATGTAATAGCTCATTCGAAAGGTATTGCAGGTAAGTACTCTAGGAACTTCAAATCATCAAAATTGCATGTATACTTTTCAAGTTATTCACAAATAGCTGTTTTAAAAGTGGACACAGTGCAATTTTCACAGTTCCTAGGGGAGGTAAGTATTTGTTAGTTTTACCAGGTAAGTAAGACACTTACAGGGTTCAGTTCTTGGTCCAAGGTAGCCCACCGTTGGGGGTTCAGAGCAACCCCAAAGTCACCACACCAGCAGCTCAGGGCCGGTCAGGTGCAGAGTTCAAAGTGGTGCCCAAAACACATAGGCTAGAATGGAGAGAAGGGGGTGCCCCGGTTCCGGTCTGTTTGCAGGTAAGTACCCGCGTCTTCGGAGGGCAGACCAGGGGGGTTTTGTAGGGCACCGGGGGGGACACAAGTCCACACAGAAATTTCACCCTCAGCAGCGCGGGGGCGGCCGGGTGCAGTGTAGGAACAGGCGTCGGGTTCGCAATGTTAGTCTATGAGAGATCTCGGGATCTCTTCAGCGCTGCAGGCAGGCAAGGGGGGGATTCCTCGGGGAAACCTCCACTTGGGCAAGGGAGAGGGACTCCTGGGGGTCACTTCTCCAGTGAAAGTCCGGTCCTTCAGGTCCTGGGGGCTGCGGGTGCAGGGTCTCTCCCAGGCGTCGGGACTTTAGGTTCAAAGAGTCGCGGTCAGGGGAAGCCTCGGGATTCCCTCTGCAGGCGGCGCTGTGGGGGCTCAGGGGGGACAGGTTTTTGTACTCACAGTCTTAGAGTAGTCCTGGGGTCCCTCCTGAGGTGTTGGATCGCCACCAGCCGAGTCGGGGTCGCCGGGTGCAGTGTTGCAAGTCTCACGCTTCTTGCGGGGAGCTTGCAGGGATCTTTAAAGTTGCTGGAAACAAAGTTGCAGCTTTTCTTGGAGCAGGTCCGCTGTCCTCGGGAGTTTCTTGTCTTTTCGAAGCAGGGGCAGTCCTCAGAGGATGTCGAGGTCGCTGGTCCCTTTGGAAGGCGTCGCTGGAGCAGGATCTTTGGAAGGCAGGAGACAGGCCGGTGAGTTTCTGGAGCCAAGGCAGTTGTCGTCTTCTGGTCTTCCGCTGCAGGGGTTTTCAGCTGGGCAGTCCTTCTTCTTGTAGTTGCAGGAATCTAATTTTCTAGGGTTCAGGGTAGCCCTTAAATACCAAATTTAAGGGCGTGTTTAGGTCTGGGGGGTTAGTAGCCAATGGCTACTAGCCCTGAGGGTGGGTACACCCTCTTTGTGCCTCCTCCCAAGGGGAGGGGGTCACAATCCTAACCCTATTGGGGGAATCCTCCATCTGCAAGATGGAGGATTTCTAAAAGTTAGAGTCACCTCAGCTCAGGACACCTTAGGGGCTGTCCTGACTGGCCAGTGACTCCTCCTTGTTATTCTCATTATTTTCTCCGGCCTTGCCGCCAAAAAGTGGGGCCTGGCCGGAGGGGGCGGGCAACTCCACTAGCTGGAGTGTCCTGCTGGGTTGTCACAAAGGAGGTGAGCCTTTGAGGCTCACCGCCAGGTGTGACAATTCCTGCCTGGGAGAGGTGTTAGCATCTCCACCCAGTGCAGGCTTTGTTACTGGCCTCAGAGTGACAAAGGCACTCTCCCCATGGGGCCAGCAACATGTCTCGGTTTGTGGCAGGCTGCTAGAACTAGTCAGCCTACACAGATAGTCGGTTAAGTTTCAGGGGGCACCTCTAAGGTGCCCTCTGTGGTGTATTTTACAATAAAATGTACACTGGCATCAGTGTGCATTTATTGTGCTGAGAAGTTTGATACCAAACTTCCCAGTTTTCAGTGTAGCCATTATGGTGCTGTGGAGTTCGTGTTTGACAGACTCCCAGACCATATACTCTTATGGCTACCCTGCACTTACAATGTCTAAGGTTTTGTTTAGACACTGTAGGGGTACCAAGCTCATGCACTGGTACCCTCACCTATGGTATAGTGCACCCTGCCTTAGGGCTGTAAGGCCTGCTAGAGGGGTGTCTTACCTATACTGCATAGGCAGTGAGAGGCTGGCATGGCACCCTGAGGGGAGTGCCATGTCGACTTACTCGTTTTGTCCTCACTAGCACACACAAGCTGGCAAGCAGTGTGTCTGTGCTGAGTGAGAGGTCTCCAGGGTGGCATAAGACATGCTGCATCCCTTAGAGACCTTCCTTGGCATCAGGGCCCTTGGTACTAGAAGTACCAGTTACAAGGGACTTATCTGGATGCCAGGGTCTGCCAATTGTGGATACAAAAGTACAGGTTAGGGAAAGAACACTGGTGCTGGGGCCTGGTTAGCAGGCCGCAGCACACTTTCAATTGTAAACATAGCATCAGCAAAGGCAAAAAGTCAGGGGGCAACCATGCCAAGGAGGCATTTCCTTACACAACACCCCCCCAAACGAAAGAGGATGAGACTAACCTTTCCCAAGAGAGTCTTCATTTTCTAAGTGGAAGAACCTGGAAAGGCCATCTGCATTGGCATGGGCAGTCCCAGGTCTGTGTTCCACTATAAAGTCCATTCCCTGTAGGGAGATGGACCACCTCAACAGTTTAGGATTTTCACCTTTCATTTGCATCAGCCATTTGAGAGGTCTGTGGTCGGTTTGAACTAGGAAGTGAGTCCCAAAGAGGTATGGTCTCAGCTTCTTCAGGGACCAAACCACAGCAAAGGCCTCCCTCTCAATGGCACTCCAACGCTGCTCCCTGGGGAGTAACCTCCTGCTAATGAAAGCAACAGGCTGGTCAAGGCCATCATCATTTGTTTGGGACAAAACTGCCCCTATCCCATGTTCAGAGGCATCAGTCTGCACAATGAACTGCTTAGAATAATCTGGAGCTTTGAGAACTGGTGCTGAGCACATTGCCTGTTTCAGGGTGTCAAAGGCCTGTTGGCAGTCCACAGTCCAGTTTACTTTCTTGGGCATTTTCTTGGAGGTGAGTTCAGTGAGGGCTGTCACAATGGATCCATATCCCTTCACAAACCTCCTGTAATACCCAGTCAAGCCAAGGAATGCCCTGACTTGAGTCTGGGTTTTTGGAGCTACCCAGTCCAGAATAGTCTGGATCTTGGGTTGGAGTGGCTGAACTTGGCCTCCACCTACAAGGTGTCCCAAGTAAACCACAGTTCCCTGCCCTATCTGGCATTTGGATGCCTTGATAGAGAGGCCTGCAGATTGCAGAGCCTTCAAAACCTTCCTCAGGTGGACCAGGTGATCCTGCCAGGTGGAGCTAAAGACAGCAATATCATCAAGATAAGCTGTGCTAAAGGACTCCAAGCCAGCAAGGACTTGATTCACCAACCTTTGGAAGGTGGCAGGGGCATTCTTTAAACCAAAGGGCATAACAGTAAACTGATAATGCCCATCAGGTGTGGAGAATGCTGTCTTTTCTTTTGCTCCAGGTGCCATTTTTATTTGCCAGTACCCTGCTGTCAAGTCAAAGGTACTTAGAAATTTGGCAGCACCTAATTTATCAATGAGCTCATCAGCTCTTGGAATTGGATGGGCATCTGTCTTGGTGACAGAATTGAGCCCTCTGTAGTCCACACAAAACCTCATCTCTTTCTTTCCATCTTTGGTGTGAGGTTTGGGGACTAAGACCACTGGGCTAGCCCAGGGGCTGTCAGAGCGCTCAATGACTCCCAATTCCAGCATCTTGTGGACTTCCACCTTGATGCTTTCTTTAACATGGTCAGATTGTCTAAAGATTTTGTTCTTGACAGGCATGCTGTCTCCTGTGTCCACATCATGGGTACACAGGTGTGTCTGACCAGGGGTTAAGGAGAAGAGTTCAGGAAACTGTTGTAGGACTCTCCTACAATCAGCTTGCTGTTGGCCAGAGAGGGTGTCTGAGTAGATCACTCCATCTACTGTACCATCTTTTGGGTCTGATGACAGAAGATCAGGGAGAGGTTCACTCTCTGCCTCCTGATCCTCATCTGTTACCATCAACAGATTGACATCAGCCCTGTCGTGGAAGAGCTTAAGGCGGTTTACATGGATCACCCTTTTGGGGCTCCTGCTTGTGCCCAGGTCCACCAAGTAGGTGACCTGACTCTTCCTCTCTAGTACTGGGTAAGGGCCACTCCATTTGTCCTGGAGTGCCCTGGGAGCCACAGGCTCCAGAACCCAGACCTTCTGCCCTGGTTGGAACTCAACCAGTGCAGCCTTTTGGTCATACCAAAACTTCTGGAGCTGTTGGCTGGCCTCAAGGTTTTTGGTTGCCTTTTCCATGTACTCTGCCATTCTAGAGCGAAGGCCAAGTACATAGTCCACTATGTCCTGTTTAGGCTCATGGAGAGGTCTCTCCCAGCCTTCTTTAACAAGGGCAAGTGGTCCCCTTACAGGATGACCAAACAGAAGTTCAAAGGGTGAGAACCCTACTCCCTTCTGTGGTACCTCCCTGTAAGCGAAAAGCAGACATGGCAGGAGGACATCCCATCTCCTTTTGAGTTTTTCTGGGAGCCCCATGATCATGCCCTTTAATGTCTTGTTGAATCTCTCAACCAAGCCATTAGTTTGTGGATGGTATGGTGTAGTGAATTTATAAGTCACTCCACACTCATTCCACATGTGCTTTAGGTATGCTGACATGAAGTTGGTACCTCTGTCAGACACCACCTCCTTAGGGAAACCCACTCTGGTAAAGATACCAATGAGGGCCTTGGCTACTGCAGGGGCAGTAGTCGACCTAAGGGGAATAGCTTCAGGATACCTGGTAGCATGATCCACTACTACCAGGATATACATATTTCCTGAGGCTGTGGGAGGTTCCAGTGGACCAACTATGTCCACACCCACTCTTTCAAAGGGCACCCCCACCACTGGAAGTGGAATGAGGGGGGCCTTTGGATGCCCACCTGTCTTACCACTGGCTTGACAGGTGGGGCAGGAGAGGCAAAACTCCTTAACCATGTTGGACATATTGGGCCAGTAGAAGTGGTTGACTAACCTCTCCCACGTCTTGGTTTGTCCCAAATGTCCAGCAAGGGGAATGTCATGGGCCAATGTTAGGATGAACTCTCTGAACAGCTGAGGCACTACCACTCTCCTAGTGGCACCAGGTTTGGGGTCTCTGGCCTCAGTGTACAGGAGCCCATCTTCCCAATAGACCCTATGTGTTCCATTTTTCTTGCCTTTGGACTCTTCAGCAGCTTGCTGCCTAAGGCCTTCAAGAGAGGGACAGGTTTCTTGTCCCTTACACAGCTCTTCCCTTGAGGGTCCCCCTGGGCCTAAGAGCTCAACCTGATAAGGTTCAAGCTCCAAAGGCTCAGTTCCCTCAGAGGGCAGAACTTCTTCCTGAGAAGAGAGGTTCCCTTTCTTTTGCTGTGTTGCAGTTGGTTTCCCAACTGACTTTCCTGTTCTCTTGGTAGGCTGGGCCATTTTTCCAGACTCCAGCTCTACTTTTTCACCCTGTGCCTTGCATTGTGCTCTTGTTTTCACACACACCAGTTCAGGGATACCCAGCATTGCTGCATGGGTTTTTAGCTCTACCTCAGCCCATGCTGAGGACTCCAGGTCATTTCCAAGCAGACAGTCCACTGGGATATTTGAGGAGACCACCACCTGTTTCAGGCCATTGACCCCTCCCCATTCTAAAGTAACCATTGCCATGGGATGTACTTTTCTCTGATTGTCAGCGTTGGTGACTGTGTAAGTTTTTCCAGTCAGGTATTGGCCAGGGGAAACCAGTTTCTCTGTCACCATGGTGACACTGGCACCTGTATCCCTCAGGCCCTCTATTCTAGTCCCATTAATTAAGAGTTGCTGTCTGTATTTTTGCATGTTAGGCGGCCAGACAGCTAGTGTGGCTAAATCCACCCCACCCTCAGAAACTAGAGTAGCTTCAGTGTGGACCCTGATTTGCTCTGGGCACACTGTTGATCCCACTTGGAGACTAGCCATACCAGTGTTACCTGGATGGGAGTTTGGAGTGGAACCTTTCTTGGGACAGGCCTTGTCTCCAGTTTGGTGTCCATGCTGTTTACAGCTATGACACCAGGCCTTTTTGGGATCAAAGTTTTTACCCTTGTACCCATTGTTTTGTGAAGAGGCTCTGGGCCCACCCTCCTGTGCAGGTTTTTGGGGGCCTGTAGAAGACTCTTTACTATTTTTAGTTTTGGTTGTCTCATCACCCTTCTGCTGGGGAGTCTTTGTGACCCCTTTCTTTTGGTCACCCCCTGTTGAAGTCTTGGACACCCTTGTCTTGACCCAATGGTCCGCCTTCTTTCCCAATTCTTGGGGAGAAATTGGTCCTAGGTCTACCAGATGCTGATGCAGTTTATCATTGAAACAATTACTTAACAGGTGTTCTTTCACAAATAAATTGTACAGCCCATCATAATTACTTACACCACTGCCTTGAATCCAACCATCTAGTGTTTTCACTGAGTAGTCAACAAAGTCAACCCAGGTCTGGCTCGAGGATTTTTGAGCCCCCCTGAACCTAATCCTGTACTCCTCAGTGGAGAATCCAAAGCCCTCAATCAGGGTACCCTTCATGAGGTCATAAGATTCTGCATCTTGTCCAGAGAGTGTGAGGAGTCTATCCCTACACTTTCCTGTGAACATTTCCCAAAGGAGAGCACCCCAGTGAGATCTGTTCACTTTTCTGGTTACACAAGCCCTCTCAAAAGCTGTGAACCATTTGGTGATGTCATCACCATCTTCATATTTAGTTACAATCCCTTTGGGGATTTTCAACATGTCAGGAGAATCTCTGACCCTATTTATGTTGCTGCCACCATTGATGGGTCCTAGGCCCATCTCTTGTCTTTCCCTCTCTATGGCTAGGATCTGTCTTTCCAAAGCCAATCTTTTGGCCATCCTGGCTAACTGGATGTCCTCTTCACTGGAGTTATCCTCAGTGATTTCAGAGTTGTTGGTCCCTCCTGTGAGGGAACCAGCATCTCTGACTATTATTTGTGGAGTCAGGGCTTGAGAAGCCCTGCTCTCCCTAAGTAGGACTGGAGGGGGGGAATTTCCCTCCAAGTCACTATCTTCATCCTCTGAGTTGCCATCCTCAGAGGGGTTGGCCTTTTCAAACTCTGCCAAAAGCTCCTGGAGCTGTACTTTGGTAGGTTTGGGGCCCATTGCTATTTTCTTTAGTTTACAGAGTGACCTTAGCTCTCTCATCTGTAGATGGAGGTAAGGTGTGGTGTCGAGTTCCACCACATTCACATCTGTGCTAGACATTTTGCTTCTAAAAGTTGGAATACTTTTTAAGAATCTACAACTGGTTCTAGAATCTAATTCAAACTTTTACAAACTTTTAAACTCTAAAAGAAATGCTAAACAGGATCTAACACAAGGCCCTAGCAGGTCTTTTAAGAATTTAGAAAACTTTTCAAATTGCAAAAATCAATTTCTAATGACAATTTTGG
Source organism: Pleurodeles waltl (assembly GCF_031143425.1). NCBI lineage: Eukaryota > Metazoa > Chordata > Amphibia > Caudata > Salamandridae > Pleurodeles > Pleurodeles waltl. The sequence goes on from NC_090447.1 coordinate 923,732,797, forward strand.
AATTTGTCGTGTGATCAGGTATTGGCTGAGTAGTCCAGCAAATGCAAAGTCTTGTACCCCACCGCTGATCCACCAATGTAGGAAGTTGGCTCTGTATGTGCTATTTCAAAGTAAGGAATAGCATGCACAGAGTCCAAGGGTTCCCCTTAGAGGTAAAATAGTGGTAAAAAATAGATAATACTAATGCTCTATTTTGTGGTAGTGTGGTCGAGCAGTAGGCTTATCCAAGGAGTAGTGTTAAGCATTTGTTGTACATACACATAGACAATAAATGAGGTACACACACTCAGAGACAAATCCAGCCAATAGGTTTTTATATAGAAAAATATCTTTTCTTAGTTTATTTTAAGAACCACAGGTTCAAATTCTACATGTAATAGCTCATTCGAAAGGTATTGCAGGTACGTACTCTAGGAACTTCAAATCATCAAAATTGCATGTATACTTTTCAAGTTATTCACAAATAGCTGTTTTAAAAGTGGACACAGTGCAATTTTCACAGTTCCTAGGGGAGGTAAGTATTTGTTAGTTTTACCAGGTAAGTAAGACACTTACAGGGTTCAGTTCTTGGTCCAAGGTAGCCCACCGTTGGGGGTTCAGAGCAACCCCAAAGTCACCACACCAGCAGCTCAGGGCCGGTCAGGTGCAGAGTTCAAAGTGGTGCCCAAAACACATAGGCTAGAATGGAGAGAAGGGGGTGCCCCGGTTCCGGTCTGTTTGCAGGTAAGTACCCGCGTCTTCGGAGGGCAGACCAGGGGGGTTTTGTAGGGCACCGGGGGGGACACAAGTCCACACAGAAATTTCACCCTCAGCAGCGCGGGGGCGGCCGGGTGCAGTGTAGGAACAGGCGTCGGGTTCGCAATGTTAGTCTATGAGAGATCTCGGGATCTCTTCAGCGCTGCAGGCAGGCAAGGGGGGGATTCCTCGGGGAAACCTCCACTTGGGCAAGGGAGAGGGACTCCTGGGGGTCACTTCTCCAGTGAAAGTCCGGTCCTTCAGGTCCTGGGGGCTGCGGGTGCAGGGTCTCTCCCAGGCGTCGGGACTTTAGGTTCAAAGAGTCGCGGTCAGGGGAAGCCTCGGGATTCCCTCTGCAGGCGGCGCTGTGGGGGCTCAGGGGGGACAGGTTTTTGTACTCACAGTCTTAGAGTAGTCCTGGGGTCCCTCCTGAGGTGTTGGATCGCCACCAGCCGAGTCGGGGTCGCCGGGTGCAGTGTTGCAAGTCTCACGCTTCTTGCGGGGAGCTTGCAGGGATCTTTAAAGTTGCTGGAAACAAAGTTGCAGCTTTTCTTGGAGCAGGTCCGCTGTCCTCGGGAGTTTCTTGTCTTTTCGAAGCAGGGGCAGTCCTCAGAGGATGTCGAGGTCGCTGGTCCCTTTGGAAGGCGTCGCTGGAGCAGGATCTTTGGAAGGCAGGAGACAGGCCGGTGAGTTTCTGGAGCCAAGGCAGTTGTCGTCTTCTGGTCTTCCGCTGCAGGGGTTTTCAGCTGGGCAGTCCTTCTTCTTGTAGTTGCAGGAATCTAATTTTCTAGGGTTCAGGGTAGCCCTTAAATACCAAATTTAAGGGCGTGTTTAGGTCTGGGGGGTTAGTAGCCAATGGCTACTAGCCCTGAGGGTGGGTACACCCTCTTTGTGCCTCCTCCCAAGGGGAGGGGGTCACAATCCTAACCCTATTGGGGGAATCCTCCATCTGCAAGATGGAGGATTTCTAAAAGTTAGAGTCACCTCAGCTCAGGACACCTTAGGGGCTGTCCTGACTGGCCAGTGACTCCTCCTTGTTATTCTCATTATTTTCTCCGGCCTTGCCGCCAAAAAGTGGGGTCTGGCCGGAGGGGGCGGGCAACTCCACTAGCTGGAGTGTCCTGCTGGGTTGTCACAAAGGAGGTGAGCCTTTGAGGCTCACCGCCAGGTGTGACAATTCCTGCCTGGGAGAGGTGTTAGCATCTCCACCCAGTGCAGGCTTTGTTACTGGCCTCAGAGTGACAAAGGCACTCTCCCCATGGGGCCAGCAACATGTCTCGGTTTGTGGCAGGCTGCTAGAACTAGTCAGCCTACACAGATAGTCGGTTAAGTTTCAGGGGGCACCTCTAAGGTGCCCTCTGTGGTGTATTTTACAATAAAATGTACACTGGCATCAGTGTGCATTTATTGTGCTGAGAAGTTTGATACCAAACTTCCCAGTTTTCAGTGTAGCCATTATGGTGCTGTGGAGTTCGTGTTTGACAGACTCCCAGACCATATACTCTTATGGCTACCCTGCACTTACAATGTCTAAGGTTTTGTTTAGACACTGTAGGGGTACCATGCTCATGCACTGGTACCCTCACCTATGGTATAGTGCACCCTGCCTTAGGGCTGTAAGGCCTGCTAGAGGGGTGTCTTACCTATACTGCATAGGCAGTGAGAGGCTGGCATGGCACCCTGAGGGGAGTGCCATGTCGACTTACTCGTTTTGTCCTCACTAGCACACACAAGCTGGCAAGCAGTGTGTCTGTGCTGAGTGAGAGGTCTCCAGGGTGGCATAAGACATGCTGCATCCCTTAGAGACCTTCCTTGGCATCAGGGCCCTTGGTACTAGAAGTACCAGTTACAAGGGACTTATCTGGATGCCAGGGTCTGCCAATTGTGGATACAAAAGTACAGGTTAGGGAAAGAACACTGGTGCTGGGGCCTGGTTAGCAGGCCGCAGCACACTTTCAATTGTAAACATAGCATCAGCAAAGGCAAAAAGTCAGGGGGCAACCATGCCAAGGAGGCATTTCCTTACATATATATATAATTGTATATATATATATACATATATAAATATATATATATATATATAATTATATATATATATACATATATAAGTATATATATATATATATATATATATATATATATATATATATCCACATATATACACACATGTATGGACTCCCTGGCTGGGCCTATAATTGAACAATGTGGCTCCAACTGCCATTTGGTGGTTTTTTTTTTTGTCAATGCCGTAGGAATTGCATGGAATTACATCACTTTTTTTTTTTTTTTTTTTTAAATTTATGGCCCCAATGGGGATCCCTCACGGTAGCTCTTATGGGGCCTACAGGATCAGGGGACCCCTACCCTGTACCCTTATACACTTTTTTACATGTTCAGGACAAGGGACAAACGCCCTGATTTAAGAAAAGTGATGCTGCACCCAGTGCAGTGCCACTTTATTTACACCCCTTAGCACCCCCCTATCTCTACCATGTGAGTGACGTATCCAAGATATGGTGCACCAATGCGGTAGCTAGGGGAACTAGCATCAACATTTTGATGCTAGTTCGGATTTTTGTAGGATTAGAGTCAAACATTTTGACACTAACCCTGCAAAGCCCATTTAGGCCCATTGAAAACAATGGCATGCCTCCTTGTATGCCTGCTCTGAGCTGGTGTTAAAAGTGGTGAAATGAATTATGCAAAGAAATCTATTGGATTTCTTTGTGCTATTTTTTCGGCCCACCTAATGGGGGAATTCCCCCTTTGCATAAAATATCACTGGTACAGGCATAATGTAGAGCAAAGGGTTACAAAGTGGTGCTATGCATGCATTGCACTACTTTGTAAATTTGGCATGATGATTTTGGCATCGTTGGGCCACATTAGCAAAAATAAATTACGCTAATGTGGCGCAAGGGGGTGCTAGGGGCGCCTAAATCAGCCCCTAAGTCCCCAAGTCCACTAATGGCTGCCAGCAACATTTTCCTGATGTTGCTGGTAGCCAATCAGAGTGCTCTCTCATGCAGGAGTCTGACTCCCATGGGACAGAGATGGTCCAAGAGAACTAAAGATCCCTGGGCCAATCAGAATGCTCTATTTTTAATTGATGCTCCCGCAAGAGTATCTTGAGCCTCTCATGGACCCAACCATCCAGATAATCAAACATTTTGGTGCTTAATTTCTCAAATACTACTGAAAAGATTTACACTAAATCACAAAAGGCACAATCTGTGAAACAAGACCTAGCTTCCTCCCAAATTCGGTGAAATTCTGTTTAGTAACTTTTGCTGTAGCCCTGCCTAACAAAGTATATGGAAAAAGCATGGGGACTTCTCATTTTAGGAGCCTTTTTTTCTCACACCCTGCTTGACAGATCACCCCGAATCATCCCTTGCACAAAGTAGAGCACTGGAAAGTTTTGTGGAGATTCATCAAATAGTGACAAAGTTACTAGCAACACAACAAATGTATTTCCTATGGAAACACTGACCTAACTATCCCCATTTGACATAAGGTCTTGTTCACACCTGCAATACTAGTACACTGAAAGGAATTGTATAAATGTGTAAAGTCCACAGAAATTGAAACAGGACCTAACTTTCATGATGGAGAGGAGATAAAAAATGGGTGCCATATTGCAGCATTCTAGCACACAATAAACATCTATCAAGAACAAATGTAAAATCTATTATTATTCATGTCAGCTCAAAGTGAACCCAAAATGAACATTAGCAAAAATCAATCTTTCATATCATAGTATTTTCTTTTCACAGCCTAATAAATACCACATAAGTATAGAGGAGGATGATAACCCACATTATAGCCTCATATATGGTTCTATGGGGAGTATGGAGGATAATGATAACCTGCTCCATTTTCCTAAGGAATGTAGCCTAATATCCCAAAGTACAGTCATCAGTCACCTAATGTAAAATGCTTCCTCGTCTACGTATTGCCCAAGTAAGCATCATATTATTACCCCCAAAACACCTTCTTCCCCAAATACTAAACTTTTGTCATATAATAAGAACAATCAATATAATACAAAATAAACACAACCTTAGCTCAAACTGAAAAGCCCCATGAGAAGAAAAGGGGAGGGGATGGGAGGTAGATCTGACTGATCTTCTTGGGTAAATCACTTCAATCCCATTTCACTCCTTCCTGTAAAGAGTTAAAGATGGAGATTACAAATTGTTCAGAGACTTCTCAAGCCCTAAGGAAAGAAATACAGCATTAAAATGCAGCAACAATTATTACCCCAAATACACTCTCTCACTGACAACAACTTACACTCACTGGATGATGTCATCAGTGATGTCATTTGAGATGCCATTGGTGATGTCATCAGTGAGGTCATTGACCATGTCATCAGTGATGTAATATGTGAAGTTATCAGCAGTGCATTACGGGGACGCAAGTTGTAGTTAGCTCAAGTAACTATAACTGCTGAACTTCTTTTGGTTTTGTATGTGTCAAACGGGAGACTAACTATAACATCACTCTAACCTTTTTTTTTTTGTTGTGAATTTCTAAGGTTTTAAAAAATATATTTCCTAACTAAAACATCCCTGTAAACTTTGTTTTTTTCAGTGAATGCCTAAGGTGTGTTCTAGTTCCAATATGTAATGTCCCTGTGATGTTTTTTTAGTGAATTTATACAGATTTTTAAATCCTATTTTCTGACTATAATGCCGCTGTAACCTTTGTTTTTTTCAGTGAATCTCTATGTTTTATTTTAAAGTTAAGTAATTTTGAGTTTATATATGAACAAGTGATTGAGTTCATGAGTGTATATTTTGCTGAGTGAGTGCATAAGTGGTGTGTTGGTAATTGACTGAGTGCATAAATTAATGTATAGGTGATTGAGTGAGCGTGTTAGTGCATGTATGTGAAAATGATTGAGTAAGCAAGTGAGTAACACCGTCTTGTAAATATGGAAAAAAGGACAGCGTCATCAAAGTGTCGATAAATGTGATGCTCCGGTGGCACAAGGGCCTCGTAAATGAGGCCCCTAATGTCCTTCAACTGCAGCCGCTATTGGAAAAATGGTAAGGATATGTTAGTATTTAATTTTCATAGTAAAACACATATAACAGTATTCATTGCTTATACCGTAAGAGTATATTACAATGTAGCAAATATATCATTTTTACTATTTTATTACTGTTCTCAGCTTTTATGCTTCTTCATCTGTAAACAATGGTCCATATAAAGCATGACCTTCAAACAGTGGGAAAAAAACAATCAATGGAGTGTAAAAAAATAACCAAAGCTGCACAGTAGATCACCATAAATAAGTGGTGCTATGCATTGCACTCACTACAATTCTTTATTCAGGAGCTTTCTTAATAGTCACTACAGTAATCTAAACAAGCAGATTATAAATAAAATTCTTGAATAATAATATCTGGTACAATATCAGAAGAAAATATGAAGTAGTTTTCAATGTTAAAGACATTTCCGAGAAACATCATCCATCATAGGCCAAATGATGTCTAAAGTGCTGATAATCCATTTATGCAAAATCCCACACAGTATATGTTTTTTTCTTTAATAAGAATGTAAACATTTGCTTGGAGAGACATTTTTTTTTTGTTTTTTTTGTTTTTATGGAATATGGGGCCATATGTACGAACACATTTTCCCATAGACACAGAATGGGTAAAACCCTTTGCTACATCTGGCCCATGATCCTTTCCACTTTGCACTCCTGAAATTTGAGTATGTTTTTTCAGTTTAAAACTTTGATTAGAGAGTGTTGTATACAAATGATGTTGACATAATGTTTGGAATAATATGGAACTCATCGCATTTGAGCATCTTTTTTCAACCCCTTAGCTGCTAGGCCTTCCCCCTCCCTGCAGAGCTGAGCCCTTTTTTGGCTATTCGGTTAAATTTGTGATTAGGTCTTCATAACATTTTGTCCATATAAGCTATCCACGCCAAATTTGCCAAAATACAGCTGAAATTTCATTTTTTTCAGAAAATGGGAAAAAAGGGCTGCAGAAGAAAGCATGTGTTTTTTTTTTTTAACCTGAAAATGGCATCAACAGAGGCTTTATGGTGCTAAAATCCCCAACTTCCCAGCTTTAGGGAAAAAGCAGATTTGAATCAGAAAACTACATTTTTCAACACAATTTTGGCATTTTACTGCAACGTGCCCCATTTTTACTACTTTTTGTGCTTTTAGCCTCCTTCCAGTTAGTGAGAAAAATGGGTGTGAAACCAATGCTGGATGCTAGACAGCTAAACATTTCTGAAAAGTAGTCAAAATTTTAAATTAAGCAAGGGGTCATTTGTGTAGATTCTACAAGGTTTCCTACAGAAAATAACAACTGAAATAAAAATATATTGAAATTCGGGTGAATAAAACAGCCATTCCTATTCATGTTTTACTTCGTAACTTTTTCCTGCGATGTCAGATTTTCAAAAGCAATACCTGTTTTGTCTATTGGAATCTGCTGGGGATATGTAGGGCTTGTAGGTTCATCAAGAACCCTAGGTACCCAGAGGCAATAAATGAGCTGTACCTTGCAATGAGTTTTCATTGTATACCGGGTATACAGCAGTTCACTTATTGAAATATAAAGAGTGTAAAATAGGGATCAAGGAAGCTTTTGAATTTCCAAAATGGGCATAAGATAAGGGCCCTCATTTTGACCCTGGCGGTGTTGCACCGCCAGGGCCAACGGGGGCGGGAGCACCGCCGACAGGCCGGCGGTGCTCCCTTGGGCATTCCGACCGCGGCGGTAACACCGCGGTCGGACCGGGAAAACTGTCAGTCTCCTGCCAGTTTCCCGCTGCCCAAACGAATCCTCCAAGGCGGCGCAGCATGCTGCGCCGCCTTGGGGATTCTGACACCCCCTACTGCCATCCTGTTGGGATTTTTTCCCTGGGCTGGCGGGCGGCCGCCCGCCAGCCCATGGGAAAAGTCAAAATACCCGCCGCGGTCTTGCGAACGCGGTACGGTATTTTGACGGCGGGCCAAGGTCCGAATGAGGGCCAAGGTGTTGAAAAGCAGTGGTTATTTGCATGTCTCCGAATGCGGGGGTGCCCATACTAGCATGTGAATTAAACTGCATTTTTCAAATACACTTCTTTATTACACACTGTCTTACATTTGGAAGGAGAAAATGGAGAGAAAGACAATGGGTAACACTTGTTCTTCTATTCTGTGTTTCCCCATGTCTCCCGATAAAAATGGTACCTCACTTGTGTGGGTAGGCCTAGTGCCCACGACAGGTGATGTCCCAAAAAGCAACATGGACACATCACATTTTTACATTGAAATCTGATGTGTTTTTTGGAATGTGCCTAGCTGTGGATTTTGGACCCTAGCTCAGACAGCACCTAGGGAAACCTACCAAACCTGTGCATTTTCAAAAACTATACAAATAGGGGAATCCAGGATGGGCTGACTTGTAGGGCTCTCACCAGGTTCTATTACCCAGAATCCTTTGCAAACCTCAAACTTTGGTAAAAAAAAACCACTTTTCCCTCACATTTCGGTGATGGAAAATTCTGGAATCTAAGAGGAGCCACAAATTTCCTTCTACCCAGCATCCCCTAAGTCTCCTAATAGAAATGATACCTCACTTGTGTGGGTAGGCCTAGTGCCGGTGACATGAAATGCCACAATACACAACATGGACACATCACATTTTCCCAAAGAAAACCAAACTGTTTTTTGCAAAGTGCCTAACTGTGGGTTTTGCCCTCTAGCCCCGCCAGCAGCTAGGGAAACCTACCAAACCCATGTCTTTTTTAAAACTAGACACCTAGGGTAATCCAGGATGTGGTGACTTGTGGGGCTCTCACCAGGTTCTGCTACCCAGAATCCTTTGCAAACCTCCAAATTTGACCAAAAAAACAAGTTGTTCTGACATTTCGGTGATAGAAAATTCTGGAATCTGAGAGGAGCCACACATTTCCTTCCATACAGCATTCCCCCAAGTCTCCCGATAAGAATGGTACCTCAGCTGTGTGGGTAGGCCTAGTGCCCGCAGCAGTAAATGCCCCAAAACACAACATGGACACATCATATTTTCCCAAAGAAAACTGACCTGTTTTTTGCAAAGTGTCTAGCTGTTGATTTTGGCCTATAGCTCAGCCGGCACCTAGGGAAACCTAGCAAACCTATACATTTTTTAAAACTAGACATGTAGCGGAATTCAGAATTGGGTGACTTGTGGGGCTCTCATCAGGTTCTGTTACCTAGAATCCTTTGCAAACCTCAACATTTGACCTAAAAATACATTTTCCTGACATTTCACTAACGGAAAGTTCTGGAATCTGAGAGGAGCCACAAATGTCCATCCATCCAGCATTCCTGCAAGTCTCTCGATAAAAATGGTATCTCACTTGTGTGGGTTGGCCTAGTGACCCTACAGGAAATGCCCCAAAACACAACATGGACACATCACATTTTCCGAAAGAAAACGGACCTGTTTTTTGCAAAATGCCTAGCTGTGGATTTTGGCCTATAGCTCAGCCGGCACCTAGGGAAACCTTGCAAACCTATACATTTTTGGATACTAGATACCTAGTAGAATTCAGAATAGAGCGAATTGTGCAGCTCTCATCAGGTTCTGTTACCCAGAATCCTTTGCAAACCTCAAAATTTGGCAAAATAAAACACTTTTTCCTCACATTTCGGTGATGGAAAGTTCTGGAATCGCAGGGGAGCCACAAACTTCCTTTTACCCAGCGTTTCCCCAGGTCTCCCCATAAAAATGGTGCCTCACTTGTGTGGATAGGCTAGTGCCTGCAACAGGAATGGATCACACAAGGGTCAATGGTAGTCCTTATCTGAAGGCTACTGTTAACCCTGAAGTGATCCATTCCTGACGCAGGCACTAGGCACAGGCACTGAAGTGGGGTTGTGTTTTCATCAGGATAAGTGGAGGAACATTGGGCGGTAGGAATTTTGTGGATTCCTACACATTCCTGTAGTGTCTGTGATGAAAAAGCAAGGAAAAAATGTGTTTTTAATCAACGTTTCACATTTGCCGCGTATTCTGGGTAAGAAAACATTGTGAAATCCAGACATGCCACACTTCCGTGGAATGCTTTGGGTGTCTAGTTTTCAGAAATGTCTGGGTTTGGTAGTTTTCCCTATGTGGCCGCCGACCCCAGTGTTGAAGTAAGCCTCAGCAAGGCCTACTAGTGCAAGGGGTTCACCTTTCTCTGCACAAAGTCCTCAGAACATGTAGGAAGAAGTTGGCACAGGAACTGAAATAAAAGACAAAGTTTATTAACCTCATGAGGTGGTACTACAGTTCAAACAGCACCCTTAGGTAATGTCTGAAGTAGCACACTGAACTGAGGGAGCATGGTCCTTTTATACCCAGGCAGGGGCTAAAAGGAGGTGGTACAATTATAGAAGCAAGACTTGTATACATGTAAGGTCATGTGGAAAATGCACAGTCGACAGGTAGGAGGAGCTAACAGTTTTCAAAGACTAACAGCTGCAGACCTTACTGAGCATGTGCGAAAGTGGGAGATGCTAAATATAACTTGTCACTAGGCAGATTTCAAGAGTAGTTAACAGAAAGGTAGGACAGAGCACATGGTGAGCACATGGCAGCATGTGGCAGAGAAAATGGCCGCCATGAATACAAAATGGATTCCGCGAAATGTTCACAATAGTTACTAAATACAAGATGTCTTCTGCTAATGCTTAATCTAATCGCTGCTAAACTACAACAGACGACCCTTTCAGCATTAGCTGAAGACATTAGTCTTTCTGGGACAATCTAAATATTCATCTTGTATATTTATTCTCATCATTTCAGCTATTTCTTTATCTAACATATGTTGTGCTTTCATTTCTGTAATATTTCTTTTGGTAGGCATACAAGCAGTAATACACATGGAGCAGAACATTGGACCACACTGAATACAGATAAAGCATGTGAAAAATATTGCAATCATTACACACACGTGACCACCCAACAGGTAGTTGGTAATATCCATAGTTACCACAAACAAAATATGTATTATGTGAAGCTGTAAAACTACTATTATTTACACCCTCAATAGTTAAAATCAAGGTACAATCACTTATCCCTACTGGAATTCGCCCAATACTACGTGTACATAAATCTGCTTTAGTTTTTGTAACAGAAATCACAAATTGTTCTTTCTTGTCAGAGTCTCTTATATTTGTGAAGACATATGGTATTGAAACATTGTCCGGTTGATACCCTTCCCATTCCCATTTAGTTCCTTTGGCTTGGGGATACCCATCTTTGTCTTGGTAGCATACTTTATTAAGGCGAAAAAGAAGTCCGCCCTCTGTACGTTTTGCCAGATGCAAACAAAAGCGTGTATCAAGCTTGACAAGAACCATTGTGTGAAAAAGGAAGAGGAATGAAAGGTGTTCCTCCTTTCTTTTGATGCGCAGGTATCATCCCACATACCCAACAGTTAGTAGTATTTGTAGCATTATGAGTATAATGCAACATCTGAATGAAAGTATTATTGAAGTACGATTGACGGTGCTTCTGCTCCTGATAGGGAAGAGTAAAGTAATAGTGATCCTCTGGTACTGGAGTAGTGGCAACAAAAGACTCACAAGCAGGAGCCTTCTTTTCAACCAACCAAGTGATTGTTGCTGTAACCACCAAAACAACAACAAACCCCATAGTACTAATGATCAGTTTGTTATTAATTTTAGCAACAGTGATAATCGACCCTTTCAGAAATGGATTAAAAACAATCGTTGGAGCTCTTATCCCTGGGCAGCCGCTGATTTCTTCACCACGGGCCAAGACGGGTGTCACTACTCTAATGCATGGCTGATCCCCCCCCCCTTGCCACATTGGCTCTCGGTTTGACTAACCCAGGGCAGTAGCAAAACCAGTTTTTTTCAAAATAAATTTCAGATTCTTTCCTTGGTCTCAAATTATATATAGCGACACTCCAGAAGTAGTATGGTCCGGGAAGGCCTCTGCAGATTCGTCAGGTGATATAGCACGGCCTTTCTCCGTAGTCAAAATCTCTTGATGATCGGTCAGCACAGCAGGTTCCCCCAAGGTAGGTAGCTCTCTCTAGCAGTGAGTACTATGGACCCAATTATTTCGGTTCGTCACTCGAACTGCTGTCCTTGTCACAAGGAGCACCTGTTCTGGGCCTCGCCACCTTGGTTCCAAGCTGCTTGATCTTTCAAAAGACTTAATCATCACCTGGTCACCAGGTCGGAGTTCATGGCCTTCACCTGTAGATCTGTCAGGAAGTGCTTCTCGAACCGGTCTGAGATGTCCGTGCAACTACGTCCACAGCCCTTTTCTCCTCTTGCAAGCTGACTGCCGTAACACATAATTTCACCTAAAGCTTGATTGCATCAGCCACCTGGGAGAAAACAAAAAGACCATCACGCATTTGCTTATGATCAGCTGCTACATCATCGGGCTCTAACTCATCAGAATATTTCCGATATAGTTCAATAACTTCTGAGCCAAATGCCTCAGTAAAATATAGCTGCTCCTTTTCCGTCCACCCTTTCATGTTGTCTAAAAGTTCAGAAGCAGAGACAACGCTACGAATTGTTTTACGAGCGATAGATCTAAGCTCAGACGCACAGTCAGCAGGCAACATAGAGCGACTGTCTCGCATCTTCTGTTGCGCCGAACTGGAGACCTTAGCTAACTCATGAGGGGCAGAAGGGACGACATACGGAGGTGGAGGGCGATCTAGTAACAATAAATCATCATGTGGTTTATTAAGGATAGGATAGAGAGGTTGTCTAACGGTGTATTGGCCAGTTACCTGTAATTTACTTTCTTTCTCTTCTAGCTCCTTTAAGTCATTTATCTCTTTATTTCTCATTTCCAATGCTTTCACATACACATTCTTCTGCTGCTCTTTCTCAAGCAAGGCTTGCTCACGCTTCACTCGTCCACACACTTCTTTCTCCCACATTCGTACACAGTCAAACATATCTTGCCTAGACTTTCACTTACACATACATTGTTCCACATACTCAATCTTTCGCAAATCAAATGACCCATGCATAGGCCAACGTAACTCAGGATCCGCATGAGTGTATTTATTCCATAATGTGCTGTACATTATAGAAGAAAGACCATGTTTAACATACATATCTCTATTGGGCGTCCCCTCTGGGGGTGCCAGTTGCGATTCTTCCATTCTCAAATTGGTACCATTACAAAAGCAACACATCCTACGAAGTGCGCTAAAAACAGGCATGGCAAAAATAGTGCAAAATATGCAATATTATAATCACAGTAGCACTTAAGGTGCCGTTCAAATCAAAATTAAATTGGAGAAAATTCTCCTCATTACCTGCCTATATAAATTGCAATTTATATATCAATTCAAAGGATACAAATTGACTAGTCACCCAAAACACGAGAGCCACAGTAAGTAGTGCTAAAAAACTACATTACCAAACAAAGGCATCAAAACCCACAGCAAGTGCCGTAAAACAGATCTTACCAATCACAGGGTGTCCAGGTTCCAACTGCCAAGTTCTAAAATAGACCAAATGGTCACTGCATGACGAATGAACAAAAAGGATCTCAGTCGAGGACCGGCACCACCTGGATGGTCAAATCAGAAAGAAGGGAAAAACGCTGTGTTTGCCAAGACTCGGGTCTCCTCAGGCATTGATTGTCCGCAGCGAGATCCCAATCCTTCGTCGCGACCAATCCGTTGGGCGTCTGAGTCACCGATGAGTCCCTGTTCGGGCGCCAATTTGTTGAAGTAAGCCTCAGCAAGGCCTACTAGTGCAAGGGGTTCACCTTTCTCTGCACAAAGTCCTCAGACCATGTAGGAAGAAGTTGGCACAGGAACTGAAATAAAAGACAAAGTTTATTAACCTCATGAGGTGGTACTACAGTTCAAACAGCACCCTTAGGTAATGTCTGAAGTAGCACACTGAACTGAGAGAGCATGGTCCTTTTATACCCACGCGGGGGCTAAAAGGAGGTGGTACAATTATAGAAGCAAGACTTGTATACATGTAAGGTCATGTGGAAAATGCACAGTCGACAGGTAGGAGGAGCTAACAGTTTTCAAGGACTAACAGCTGCAGACGTTACTGAGCATGTGCGAAAGTGGGAGATGCTAAATATAACTGGTCACTAGGCAGATTTCAAGAGTAGTTAACAGAAAGGTAGGACAGAGCACATGGTGAGCACATGGCAGCATGTGGCAGAGAAAATGGCTGCCATGAATACAAAATGGATTCCGCAAAATGTTCACAATAGTTACTAAATACAAGATGTCTTCTGCTAATGCTTAATCTAATCGCTGCTAAACTACAATACCAGGACTAAATACTCAGATGACTGTCTTACAAAACTAGGCTGTTTTGTGGTAGGTAATTTTGATGTCTCCACAATCTGTTTTGGGTACTTCCCTGTTGTTGTCACTTACCCACCCACTAAAGTGAGGCAACGTTTTTCTCTGGAGACTTAGTCGAACGCTGGGTGTTAGACAATGTGTGGCTGCCTGCAGATTCCAGGACTTCCCCTCACTGAAATGCAAGGCAAAAGTGTTTTCTAAGCAAATTTGGTGATTTCAAGGGGATTCTGGGTGAAGAAAAACTGGTGAGAGACATGCAAGTCCTACATCCTTGGACTTCCCTGGTACTAGTATGTTAAAGTTAACCCACCACTCATACTGGTTGGTTTTGGCACCTCCAGAAATTATGGTTTCAAATCATGAATACTTATCAATGTATCTGAATATTGAGACCAAGCCTTCTGAAGGTGGGCCATGAAGCCATGTCCAGGCACCAACCTCTTTATTGTCCATTCACACGCCATTCACGCACAACAAACAACCCTTTCATACTGCAGGCCACAGGCCCAATCCAACCAATCACTGCACTCACATCAACTTACCGCTGCCAGACAAGGGCCCATCACATTCATGTGCCACAGGACGAAATACGTTTGACTACATCTTGCCACCTGTCAAGTAACCACCTCCTTCTTCCTGAACATTACCGAAGGCATGTGTAACAAACCTTTACTAATGATTCCCCTGACAGCCACCGAGGCACAAGAAGACATGTTTTTCATGTACCTTTAGCACACTCAGGCCCATATTTATACTTTTTTAGCGTCGCATTTGAGCCGCTTTTTGACGCCAAAAACGGCACAAACTTTCAAAATACAATTGTATTTTGAAAGTTTGCACCGCTTTTGCATAAAAAAATTAACCAAATGCAGCGTTAAAAAAGTATAAATATGGGCCTCACTGTGCTAAATCGAACTAGTTCCAGTTTATGGATGCAAGTTGGGTGTATCCGAGTATGACATTCAAAGCAATTTCACGAGCTGAGCAGGCATATCTACCTTTGAAACTAAGGCAGACACACCTCCACCCGTTTCTTTCTGGTTGCGTCTCTCGACATATTTGAGTTCTTCTTTGGCTCATCATGGTCCTGTCTCCCCATTTGTTCAACATTACACTAATATATGGTACACTACCGACCAGATTCACTTTATGAACATCTTTGGATTATTGCCTTGAAAAAGTCCTAGTGACGAAACACGTGTCGGCTGTCTGCAGTATGTACTCTTTTTGCCAAGAATCAAACCTCATCAACCTCTACTTTGTGCTTCGACTTTGGACTCTTCTTTCCACTCTGGAATTGACTCTAGGACTACTTTGGTCTGCCCTGGTACTCTTTGATGTTGTCTCAGCACAGCTGAATTTATTTGATCAGTGCACTAACGCCCGTGGTGATTGGGTGTTTTACCTGGTTGGCACCCACAGCAATCTCAGTTAACTTGGATCTACTTGTCATTCATCAGAATTGCGGATGTGTGAACATCAAGCATCAACCGCCAATTGTTGTTTTGTCTTTTATGTTGGGGAATTCTTGCGCTGTTCCCTAAAGAGAAGGTCATAGGGTATGAAAAAGGATACTGCTTGACACATAGGGGAGTCCATGAGATCGTATCACATGTCCCAGCCAACATGATGTGCAGTGCTGTGACTGTAATGCACTTATCAGACAGCGAATTGGACATCTTCTAAGTTCTGATGGAGAATGAAAATGAAAAGCAGGTCAAACAATGACCCATACATGTCATTGTCCTTCAGTGATTGGATGCCACCAATGGGTTTGAATCCATAGGTGTAGATGATGTACATCTGTACTACCTTTACTATCTGTCTTCTACCATAAGCTTTCCTTACCTATTGATGTCTGTCCTCATCAGCGTCCAGACAAATCCTGTATAATTGACAAGTGAACCTGTAGTAGTTTGTGGATGTAAGTTGGGGGTGTTCGAGTATGCTTTGGGAGGCCTATCCCTTGAACTGAGTGAGGATATCTTCCTTTGAAACTAAGGCAGACATGCTGGTGAAGAAATCCTAAGGTCTCCAAAGTAAAAAGTCAAAAATATATCCGGTGGGGCTCATTCACCAACACTTCAAGTTTTGCTTTGAAAGTGAAGCTACAAATTGAGTTTGAACACTTTCAAACAAGTAGAAACGTTGGTGAATTTGTCCAACAGGGCATTTGTTTGACTTATTACACTTACTCTGGTTCTCACTGGTGGTCCCAGTGTAGCATACATAAGTTCTCTAACAAGTACTTCAAAACTCAGTCATGCCTTTAACATTTTGCCACACAGGTTACTCCATGACAATGTGACATATATTCTGTCCAATAGTATGTGCACTATGGGGACAAAAATACAAGTTAATTGAACAGAACACCTACCACGTTCTGTCGGTGGATATAGGTGTCAAGCCGGCCATTTATTTCCTAAAGTACATGAAGTAAAATTCTGTGGCTGCTTGCCTAACGAAGCAGTGGCCCATGGACGTGCGGTATCCTGAAAGGATTAACCAACGACAGCTCCACCTCAGTCGATTTCCCAGAACTTTGCTTCAGTATGATACAATGTAGAGCAAGTAGGGACACAGAAGCCTGGTTGAGATGGGCACTAGGGATAGTAATACTAACTCTCCTGCCGCTTTCCATGCTTCGAGCACACTTTACAGCGACGACATGGACGACCCTTTGTGGGTGTTTTAGGAATGCGATCAGATAAAGTGTTGCTCCTGCAACCTTCCCACATCCTCCAGATCAAATGAGGTGGAGGCTGCTGCTGCTTCTGTAACAGCAGTGAGGCTTTCAAAAACTGGAAGTCAAGGAAAGTCATGAGTCTTCCTGTGGTTGTCTGATGGTAAACAACATATGCACTGTATGTTGCCATCTGTATCAGGTGGGTAAACAGTTTTTTGTACCAAGTGCAAGATTTATGACACGCATTGTATGGGTGAAGAAGCTGGTCGTTCTTGTCCTCTACGCCCATGTACTTATTGTAATCAAGTATGCAGATGGGCTTGTGGACTTCGGCCATCTTACCCCAAACCCTGATGCTCTCATCATGAATTGTAGTGAGCACGTACACATCATGCCTATCCAAGAACTTGACTGCGAGCAGTTTGTTGGAATGCAATGTAGTACTCTGGAATTTCTGGAGCTTCTTGCAAACAAGCTCCTGTAGAAATCCTTTGTGGTTATAACAATTTATACTGCAGGCCACAGTGCCAGCTTTGTAGAGCCCACTAAACAGCTCTACTCCTGTATAGAAATTGTCAACATAAATGTTATAACCTTTGTGAAGGAGTGGCTGGACAAGTTCCCATATAATCCTACCAGTGACCTCTAATGCGGGAGGTCTCTGTGCTTGTGGTCGTATGCACCTGCTCTCTGGATTCGGCTAACCCGATGTTGTCCTGCTGCACAGACTGTGGAGGGTCAGCACGGCTGCCATCATCATCTCCTTCAGAATCACTGGAAGAGGTGTCGTCGGATGGGACTCCGCCGACTAAAAAATCGCTCCCAGATTCTGCCCCATTGTCCTCTCCCTCAGATGCTGTCTCAGTCTATGATCCTGCCTCAGAGCTATCCTGCATAACCTGAGTTAGGGCTCAGCAACAGTCATCCAACAAGATGCCATCTCTGCTACTGGCTAAACTGTCCCTCTAAAATACTAGCCTAAGAAGAAGACAGATGGAGCTACAAAATTGCTTGTAGGTGTGTGTGATGTGTCTAATAGTAAATTAGCTTCTTCTCCGATTCGGCAGATCCTCTGAAGACACTGAACAAAACAAAAAAGACACAGTACTATTTCACCTTACCACATACCTATCATCACAGGCTTTAGCGCCCAGGGCAACAGTCATTTTAGGCACTCTGCCTCCCATGACCTCCTCTAATTTCCTCAGTACCACCCAGCAAAAGTGTCCCTCATATCTCCATAATCCCCCTCGCACATACATTTCATTTGCTTTAAAGCACAAGTAACACCTGGCTTTACTAATCCACTCAGCTAAATACATATACATGTATATCCTTTGAGGCATGCAAATAAACCACCTACGCTACTTTATGGTGTCAAAACTGCCACTAGTCAAAAGACAGGTCTATTTCTATCTGTCTCTCTCTCTCCCTCTCTCTCTGTCTCTCTCTCTCTCTGTATCTCTCTCTCTCTCTCTCTCTCTCTCTATATATATATATATATATATATCACTTTTATATCTGTGTGGTTTCCCTGGGGGCAGATTGCAGATTGTGGCTCCCGGAAAACAAGACATGTAAAAAAAAAAAAACATATATATATATAAATATATATATTAAGCTCCAACAGATCCACAGATAGAGGCGCGCTCTGCTCGTCGGTGCACGCATCAGGGAAGGACCTATTCCCGTAAATCATTTAGCCAGCTTAACATTCAAGTTAAAGATGCCGCACTCCCAGAATTGTGATTAATCCTCTTTTATTCAGTAAATAAACGACTCCACCACCTAACACCAACGCGTTTCGACCTTCTCGGTCTTGATCACAGTAACTTGATTACTCCAAACCATGTTGTATTTATACTTTTCCACTAAGCTATGCCTTTATGTGGCATTCTGGGATATGTAGTTATATATATAACATGTCTAGCGTTGCAACACATCACCAATAAACATAAGCTTGCCCCAAAAGTGTTACTAATATAACAAAAGGAAACAAGTGAATTAATATGCACCCAGAATATTCAAACAAACATGTGATAATAAAGTGCAAACAAAATGAAAACTCCAATAGTTGCTACTACTCCATACATATTGCATTTTGTATAAGATACTACTGTCATAGCTTTTCTTACTAATTATGACTACCTAATGATTAATAATCAACAACCAAACTTATATCTTTCAAATCACTACAGGGATACTCGCCCCCCTTATTTTTTCAAATTCCATATCAAAATCATGATCTCCTTTCCTTGACTTGCTACAGAGACAGTAATATAGCATTGTTGTTTCAAAATCATAAGTGACAAACTCCTCATCGTAATTAATTCCATAAGGCATCATAGTTTTTAGTTTGATGATATATTTCAACTCCAAACGTCTTAGTTTCTGAACCCTGTCACCACCTCGTTCGTGTTTGTGTACAGTTGCAATGCCATAGTATTTCATGGTCAACCAATTCAGGTTTGGGTGAGTTTTAAGATGTTTCGTTATAGCATAAGACATGTCCTCATTTTGCACTGCCCTTATGTGTTCTAAGATGCGCTTTCTTAAAAGGCATATGGTGCTGCCCACATATTTCAGGCCACATCGGCATTCTAACACATACACCACAAAAGAGGTCTCACATATAATTATTTCTTTGATCACTAAATCTTTTCCTCTAAAATCTGTTACGAACTTTTTATCACAACCAATTTTGCATGCTTTACATTTCCTACAACAGAAAAAACCCTTGTTGCCCCCTATTAACCAATCAAAAGCTCTGGGCGACTCAAAGTGACTTTTTACTAGCATGTCCTGCAAAGATGGTACTTTTCGATATGTAATGGAGGGACAAGTTCCAATCACCAAAATGCCAGAAACCCGAGGCTGCTTTGCTGATGGTGATCCAGACGTGGATCCAGCTCTCCACCAACGCGTTGTATTGAGAGGAGGCAGTTTTGAATTAAAGTGACTACTTGACCTCTACTTGTTGTCCAGGCATTCGTCTACAATTTTGGAGGAATTGTGTGTGTGTATATATATATATATATATATTTGATACATATATAAAGAGAGACTGACTCTCTATATCATTTTTGTTTTATACATGTGTGCTTTCCCTGGCGATTGTGGCAAAGCAAACATGCATTACAGATAATAGGGCTGACCCCAACATTTTCTTTTTTTTAAATAATCCCTGGGGGGCGCGATCACCCCCAGGCAAAACTCTTGCGTTGAAATTACCCCCAGGGGTTGGCACGTGTAGGAAGGGCCAACCCCACCATTTATTTTTAATTTAAAAAAAAACATTTATTTCATTATCTAGAGGGCACGATCGCCCCCCAGAAGAACCCCAACTTTCTTATTGTTTATTTATCCCTCCTCAGGCGTGGCCCATTTACACAGGGGCCGACCTCCCCAAACAAGATGCCTGGTGTCTAGGGGCATTTCCTGGCCATGGATTGCAGCTGCGCTGCGATCCATGGCTAGGAAACGGTGCCAGGATGGCATTGATGGAAAGGGGAGACTGTCCCCTTTCCATTGATGCCTCCCTGGCATCCATCTGGGGAGGCCGGTTGGCCTTTTTTCCCCACCGGAGTAAGGGGAGGATGTTTATCTGCTCCTCTGCTGCTCCGGTGGGGAAACATGTGACATCAGCATGCCTCATGGCATGCTGACATCACAGAGGGGCTGGTGGGAGTGCAGGGGGAGACATAGAAGTCTCCTGGGGTAACACCGGAGGAGTTTTTAACCTCCTCCCTAGTGTCGGCCACTGGTCGTGACCCGTACCAGGCCAACGCCCACATCAGTGGGTTAAAGACATTATCCTTAATATGCCAATTTATGTTTAAAAACTCATGAGCCACATAGAGGAAACACTGTATGATACTTTTTTAACCATACTTTTCCTTAGAACTTTGGATTAGGTAAGAGAAGATATTAGTTTGGTGGTTTGAAATGAAGTTTTGGTTTGTATTCCAGGTTGCTGCCATTGCGTTCTGTCCATCCAGTTCTGCTTTTTAAATATACAGTGTAGAGTCCAGAGGTTGAATTAACTTGTTCATGAAAGATGATAGCCAAAGTAGTAAAAGCTCCTCCTAAAATTGATATTTGCCCAGCTTTGAAGTTTATAATTTGAGTTTCCAGTTTCGAACCATCTGGTCTGTATCACTGTAGCATTACTATAAAGTAGTTTCCTGTTCTTTGTAGAAACAGTGTAGAGATAAGGTCAGATATGCAGTGTGGGCAAGTCATATTTTGATTATAATTTTATACAATTTGTCAAAATACAACATTTTACAATCTGGTACTGATAAGTAGAAAAGAAATTCAGAATTAATTTGAGTGTTTGATGTAAAAGAGCAGTCTTCACAGTGATGGTTTCATTTGTAACTGAGTCTAAATAGATCATCAAAATTTCCTTTTCCTTTTTCTAAGACTCCAAGGATGATCATACAAAATTCTTGTGCACATTGTTGACTGTTAAGAGCAAACATTTTTTATCCTGGAAATGGGTCTAAAAGGAGTTGGATCCCAGAAGCAAAATGCATTACAGATTTGTCACTAATTAAATGTTGTAGCAAACTATATAGTGCAAAATACATTGTCTTACATGATCTTTGTTTAATTTGGATTACTACATATGGTAAATGGAACAATACATTCAGAACTACATTTGCATTGCGGTTGAACTGCTGAACTGTTTTCCAACTGGTAACCTACAATTTCACAATCCTTTTCTAATGTTCTCTTCTTAGCCCTGGGGTGTCCTTATCTCCTTTCTTTTCTTGGGGGTCCGTAGACTGTTTTGCAATCTTCCACTGTGGAAAGAGTATCCATTTTTCATAAACTGGGTACTAGCCTAAATGAGGAGTGTATTGACTTCTTAACTGATTATACTCTCTTGCATACCTTATATCAGTTTGTTCTCATCAAAGTTAATTAAAAATAAAACCTGATAATTCTCTAAAGCGCAACAATGCTACATACGACATTCCTTCTTTGAATACAGAACTTCCAATATTAACCAAAGCTGCATCCATACTTAAGCCTTGTGATTTATGGATGGTTAAAGCATATGCTAAAGAGAGAGGAAATAGTTGATGCTGGATATACAAATCTTTCACAAGCAAAAACTGTACAATACATTGGGCCAATCGTCTTCACATCATTTTTCTGATCAACTTTCATAGTCAAATATTCTTCTTCATCTCTATTTGGGAAATTAATGAAATCCATAACTTTACCTCTTTCATAATTTACTAAGCCTTCTTCAACCTTTAAGATCCGTTACAAAATAACTCGAAAATGTTTGCTGATATGTAAATGCTTTTCTAATCCTGCTGTCTTGGATGCTGATTTCTCCAAAGAATCTAATTTTGCTTGTAGATTATCTGTCTATAGTATTGTAATTCACTGATGTTCCATTGTATCAATAACTGTAATTTCCCAAATATTTTCTTTCTCCAATTGTAGTAATTGTTCATCAAAATTGGAACACTCTTGAAGTGTTGGCATTACACAAACATTAGATTTCTCTTCTTTAATGAAATTGAACATTATTTCTGGTGCCATAATGTTAGATGGGAAAAGGCACGTTCCCAAAGGACATTCCCCCTGTTTCGTCAGGACTCCAACTCTAATGTCTATGAGTATAGCTCTGTATTCCATATCAGAAGCTTGGCGCATGTTCTTCACTAACTCATTATATTCAAAGTTTAACCAAATGTTCATGTTGTCAATACTTCCCATGGAAGTTCTCGTTTCTTCATGCAAAAGTGTTTTGACATCATTATGTTTGATACTATGCTCACTTCATCAATGATTAGTAGCTTCATTGTTTTCAATACTCTTCATACTTCCTGGCAAGTGTCACCAGATAATTTCTGGTATTCTAATTTATTGTCATGTTCAATAGGTAGCATCAGAAGAAGAGAATAGTAATTTCTTTAGTATTATGTGCATCTAATCCTGTTGGTGCTGTTACTTCAAATGACAAATTCAGTTCCATATTCTTCTGGAGAAAACTGGTGACAACTTTAATTAGGAAGCTTTTCCCAGTCCCACCTTGTCTACTGATGCACAGTGATATTAATTGATAATAAGAACATTCACATAGCTTCTGCTCATGGAGAAAGTAATGCTCTATTTTACCTTTCACTTCATTATACATTTTACTTTGTTCATTATTCAGTTGTTCCACTAACTATTTAAAATCCACAGCTTCCTGACTTGCCTGTTGGATTGGAATTTCTACCTCACTCATTGCTATCGCTGCTTCATTTTGAATTACTGTGTCTCCAAGATGATCTTTACTTCCTGGTTCAGAACTTTGGCTGCTTTGTGAACTCTCCTTGGCTAGCTCAGCAGTGATGGTTCCTTCCTGTTCAATCTCATCCTTCAACATCTGCAAGTATGTTGGAAACACAGAACACTGAAAACTGTCTTTTACAGCGTTGAATGAGGCTTCATAACAATCATACTGTCCAAGTAATTCTGACTTCCGTGTTATGGTGTGTCACACAGCTGACAAACTCTGTTCACTCTTTTCTTTGAGATGACAAGCCTTTGGAATCCTAAATGAAATACTGTGTAAAATGTTGCTTTTGATTTATATTTTCAACACAAGTATTTATCACACTTCTTATTTGGAAATCGGAGAGCTTGTGGTCTCAATCCTTTGTCAGCAGTTTCTTTTGGAATGGCGCATGTTACATAATTTTCTATAAAAGACAAGATAGACTCATCAGTGTGTCTTCCATACTTTGGGGCATCTTTTACCCATAACAGCATATGCATACGTTGAACACCTCTAGCTTGGTACTCTTTGTGGCAAAAGAATTTAGTCTCTTTGTCAAGAGGAGGATTAGTTTTGGTATAGATGAAAGCCATCATTGCTTGAAACCTGTGGTTAAAACATCTACAAACTTTTGCTGGGTCCAATGAGCAGAGCTCCAGGTGTCTCTAGATTGATGTCTTTTATATTTGATTTTGCATCTCATAAGAAATCAAGGAGGTTATCCCATACATTCTTTGCACAACTGAGTGCTAGAAACCAGTTAGGTGTTCCTAAGTTTCTCAACATACATTTCAGCTCACCATGAAGACAATACCAATAGTCATTGATACCACATTGACATGCCATCAAATGAATTAAGTTGTGTTCCAGATTTTCACCTTTTCCATTAACTTGTATAGGCCGCTCATCATATTTACCATCTACTAGTAAGAAACTGTTATGAAAAACAACAAGCTTCTAAGGTTTTCTCCCAGGCACGTAAGGGAACACATATCACTTTTTTCATCTTATAATCACTTTGGAATGTAGAGGATAAATACTGCAGTGTTCATAAATTTCTTCTGATCTCGTTCTATCTATCTTTTTAATTTGACCTCTTGATGAAATGGTGGCATCCTCTGAATGTGTAACATCTTTTATATAACCTACATCTTTATAGTAAATAATATTTTAACCAGATGTAATGTAGATTTCTTTACTTTACTAGCATCTAATAACTCCTGCCATATCTTTTTAATCTTGGTAGGAACACCTTTGACTAGAATTACAAGTCCTTCTTGCAATTGGTTCTACACCCCTACAGTTTCAATATTCTGCTTGAAATCTAATGGTAAGTACACAACTCTACATTTAAGACCTTTCTTGAACTCAGTTTCAGGTACTTTTCCTGTCTTTGACTCCATATGGACCATAGCTTGAAACCTATGTACACATTGTATAAGGGTAGACTCATAAATATTGATACGTTGAAGCTCCTGTGAAACCATCAAATGCATGTTTTTGCTTTGTTGGTTTGTGATGGATTACAATAAAATGAGTTAGTGTTTGAGAAATAGGGTGGCTCTAAGAAGAGCCTTTGTGTAGGTTGGGTAGAGGATGACAACTACACGTAATATAGGATGCAGTGTTTCAAGTTGGTGAAAAACACCCTGTTGCCTTTGTCTGTGAAGTGAAAGCCATCACTTTTATAAGCTCCATCCATGCCAAAGCAAAGGTTTTATTGTAGATAGAGCACATGTTATGGTCTGAAGAATGCTGAAACAGTTCTATTAACATGTGTCCCTCCTTTGTCAATTTGTGGACAAAATCTGGTGGACCATTTTCATTTCTGCCTTTGGCGTATGTTGAAAAATGCCAAGACAGTGAGAGGAAAAGTGTCATTAATTCTGCAAAGGTATCTTTAATTAGAATTTCCAGTCCTACCTCATTAAGTGTGCCTAGGTGATTACCACCACATTGCACAATCATGAGGTGAGGTGGTTGTCAACTCTAATGTTGTTTACCAAATGCAATAATTGATGTCATTTTAAACCTCTGTGGCCAAACTATTTTATCTCCACATTTGACAAACCTAGGACCCTGCCAATGCCACTATTCCTAGCATACTCCCTTGCCCAATATTTGAATAGTCAAGGACAGTTAAGTTGGAGGGAGTAGAAAAAAGGAATTAATTCCATTGGATAATTTTAATATGCAGATGCTTATGATTAGACTGTTATTATTGAAACTAAGAAAGTACACATGTGGTTGCCTGTTTTTTAAATAAAAAAAAATCTATTCTTTGATATGGTTAGATTTGAAAGAGACACTCATGCATTGATGTACACATGCAAACAGAAGCTGTACATAGTGCCGTATAAGAACCAGTTCCCAACTGGTACGCTCAATGACATATGTAGGCAACAGGTGAGACAAGCTAGTCTCCCATCCAGAAAAGTAGTACTTTACACATGGGTTTACCATAGTATTGATGACCGTGAGTGTGTAGTTTTAAGGTCAGCTTCTCTGGGCAGCCGAAAACCTGACCTCTTTCTATGGAAATGTCTTCCGTCACCTAGGCTGTAGGTAGGAGAAGAGCCATGGTGATATGTGATTAAAAGGTGAGACGTGTTTGAGACTTTCACTTACTTAGATCTGCATTGGGAGACCCCTCTGCCCAGTAATATATCCAGAGTCCCAATTATAATCCAATTCATTTTCCTACTTATAAAAGGATAGAAACACTCAGGTATATAGTCAGACACTAAAAGAGACACTCACATATTCATGCATAGATACAAACAGGAGCTGTGTATACTGCAGTATCAGAACCAGTTGCTAAGTGATACACTCATTCACATATGAAGGAAACTGTTGAGAGAATCTAGTCTCTCATCCACAAAAGTAGTCCTTTAAACATGAGTCAGGCCTACTAGTGCTGACTGTGAGTGTGTAGTTTTGAATGTCAGCTTGACTTGGCAGTAGAAAACATGCTTGACAAATCTTAAACTGAACTCTTAATATAGAAATGTCACCACTCACCCAAACTTTAGGTAGACTGTGAACCATGGCACTATTTAATAAGAAAGGTGAAACATATCCTTGAGACTTTCACTGACTTAGATCAGCAGTGGGAGACCCCTATGTGCAGTTACATATACAGAGTCCCTGTCATAGTGCAACATATGTACCTACTTATGGGAGGATAGAAGCATTCATACACACAATCAGACCGTTAATGAGAGACTCATACAGTTATGTACAAATGCAAACACCAGGTGTGTATAGTGCAGTATGAGAACCAGTTGCTGCCTGGTACACTTAATCAAATGTATAGGCAACTGGTGATACAAGGTAGTTTTCCACCTAGAAAAGTAACTGTTTAAACATAGGTCTGGCCTATTACTGCTGAGCTTGAGAGTGTTGATTTAAATCTGAGGTTGACTTGGCATTAGAAAACCTGCTCAACAAATATTGTACTCAACTCTTACTGCAGAAATGTCACCCCTTACCTAGGCTGTAGGTATGCCATCATCCATGGTGCTCTGTAATTAAAAGGTGCAACATGTCTGTGATAGTTTCCCTGAGTTAGATGTGCATTGCTATACCTCTATGCCCAGTTACATATACAGAGTGACACTCATACTGCAACTATTGAACCTACTTATAAGAGGAGAGAATTACTCAGACATTACATCAGACACTGAAAGGGGCACTCATGCACTGATGCACAAATCTAAACAGCAACTGTGCATACTACAGTATCAGAAGCAATTCCTAATAGATATAATATTCACATTTGTAGGTAACTGCTCAGGAAAGCAAGTCTTTCATCCAGAGAAGTGCTCCTTTAAATATGGGCCAGGCGTACCACTACTGACTCAGTGTGTAGTGTTAAAATTCAGCTTGACTGGGCAGTAGTCCCTTCCATAGTGGAACTTTGCCTACTTATAAAAGGATAGAGTCTTTCAAAAATGCAGTCAGACACTGAAAGAGTTACTCATACATTCATGCACACATCTAAACAGGAGGTTTGTATACTGTAGTATTAAGTGCAGTTCCTAACTCATACAATCACCCAAATTTGTAGGCAACTGCTGAGAGAAGCTATGCTCTCACCCACAAAAATAGTCCTTTAGACATGGGTTGGGCCTACTACTACTGAACCTAAGTGTATAGTTTTAAACATCAGCTTAACGTGGCAGCAGAGAAACTGCTTGAACAGTTGTGAACTGACCTCTTAGTTCAGAAATATCACCCCTCACCTAGGCTGTAGGTAGGCCATCAGCTATGGTGCTATGTAATTAAAAGGTGAGACGTCCTTGATAGTTTCACTGAGTTTGATGTGCATTTGCATACACCTATGCCCAGTTATATATACAGAGTCCCAATGATACTTTAACTCATGCACCTACTTATAAGAGAATAGATGGATTTATACCGGAAGTCAGACACTGAAAGAGATACCCATACATTGATGAACACATCCAAACAGTAGCTATGCATAATACAGTATCATAACCAGTTGCTAACTGATACACTCACTCACAGTTTTAGGTAAGTGCTGATACAAGCTAGCCACCATCCACAAAAGTACTCCTATATACATGGGTTGGGACTACTACTGTTAAAAGTAACTGCATAAGTTTCATTGTCAGTTTAACTTGACATGTAAAAATCTGTTTTAGAAATGTTAAGCTGTGCCTTTTCTACATAGCTAAGAGAAATGTAATTTATTCTTATCAGTTTGTAGAAATCTACTAACATCTAACAGAAGAAAATAACAATGCTACACAAAGTAATAGAAGAAAGAAAGGGAAACAAATATATTATCTACTTACAACTGGCAATGCATGAAACATGTAGACAATGTGGTGAAAGAAAAAGACCTACTGGTAAGATAACAAAGAAATTTCTTAAAAATGAGTATGAAAAACTGCTAAGTAATCATAATAAATTAAAGAATAAAGAACGTTTTAAAACAGTTAAGAAAGGAGATAAGCTATGTCACAAAAAGAGTAAAAAAAATAGAACGACACCCAAAATAACTTAACAAGATACAGAAGCAATTTAAGCTGATTAGAAGTAGAATGTTCTGTGGTAGAGTAATTCAAATCTTATCAAAACTATGAAACACTTTAAAAGGAAAAGACAAGTAATGAAGCAAAAGGAATATATTGAAGTTGTAGTAGATAAGACATGTGCTCTCTAGAGGCAACTATTTATTTTGATTGTAAGCAGAATGAGGACAGTGTATAAAATAATCTTGTCTATGAGCAAAAGAAGCCAAAGAAAAAGGCCTATAGATAGAACAAACTTTTGCAATGTTTTCAATGGAGAAGGGAAACATACTTCCAGTACAGAACCTTATTTAATGAGGAAAGCTATTTCCAATGGAGTTGATACATCTGGGTAATGTCATGAGATGAAGGATGGTACTCCAATTCCAAAAGAAGAGATGGTACCTAGAAATGTAAAGGAACTTATTGCTGAAGAGGTACAGGGAAGGCATAGACAAGCTCATGCATATAAATGGAATTGTAGAAGTATATGCAGTATATGGCAAGAATCAATAATTTTTTTAAGAAGTTGTCCTTGTAAATGTTTGAAGAGCTATGTTGCATGTATGAGATCCATGCACAGTAAGGAAGCACAACAGCTTCCAAGGACATTCACCAGCACGTTTGTCAAAGAAAGTGTGCCATATCACCTTTCATCATTTTAGAATTTTAGCTGTACACCACTCTTGAATGAGAATTTTTATTAGAAGACTTTGCTATGTAAAACGTCATGCTTTACATTTAGGAGATATGAATAGAGCTTTATTACATGTGGTAGAGGTTGAGAAGGTTTATGAAGAGATTCAGTTCCGTTTCTTTGGCCCTAAGGAAGAGAATAGAGAAAATGAAGAGCTAGGGACGGCAACAATAGAGGAAGTAGACACAGATTAGTGATGAAAAATGTAGAAAAAAGATAGGAAAGATCAACACACTTTGTTCTGAGTATGTTTGTATTTGTTCTCACTGCACACACAACAAAAATCAATCTTGTAATGTAGTTATATTTTCTAAAACTGAGCAAGGCAGCAATGATGAGTGGAAGAAATTTGTTGCATAGCTATTCGTTGAAGAATGTTTTGATTTAGGCACAACGCAAGCAATATGTAAGTAGTATTATGACAAATTAGAAAATTATATAATGCCAGCTAGCACAAATGATAATATTCAGCAATTACCACAAGTACCCCAAGGACTTAATACATCAAATGTGTATGAATCAATTCTAATAGAAACTGTGCCTCCATTTCAAGCAATCATTAGAACAGAGCCAAAACGGGGATCCTGCCACCAACAGAACTACAGAAAGGACTTAAATTTGTGCATTTCCCTTTAGTTTTTTTTTTTTTAAATGATGAACCTGTGTGTTTTGAGAAAGAAGTAAATTAACCACTCCTTATGCTAGTAAATGGAGCGCCCTCTAAAAGTAAAAAAGAATTTGGCAAAATTTAGTGGATGTAAATAAAGTTAAAAGAGGCAAAATATACTTGAAAGAAAAAAATGTTTTTCATAAACACGTTGATGTAACTAAAGATATAATTTGTCTCGATGATGAAGCACTGGAATTAAGTGGACAAATAGAAAAACTGGATGGGCAGAAATAAGAAGAAATATGTGAGCACGATTGAGTTTGTCCTGTACATTCAAAAGAAGTTTTTGGGGAAACTATTGATCAGTTTCAAATTAAACAAGCTAGAGGAGCTCACATGAGTGTGTGGAAAATATGTTTAGAGGCCCATTGCTTTCCACAGCTATTTCCAAGAGGAGTAGGGGGACACTACAATGATCGATGTGTACAAATACCAGCAGCTGAATACAGGCCATCAAGACTATATTCAAAGAACTCTAGGTTTTTACAATGTATTTCTTATACATTTCATCTTTTATTTGAGAGTGACTTGTCAGGACTCTCTTATGCTGTAAACCTCATTTTGAAGCCAGAAGTCAATCTACAATCTATGGGCCTCATTCTGACCCTGGCGGTCTATGACCGCCAGGGTGGAGGCCGGCTGAAGCACTGCCAACAGGCTGGCGGTGCTTCATTTTGAATTCCGACCGCGGCTGGGAAGCCGCGGTCGCCCAGCCGGGTCCGGCGGTTTTCCGCCCCCCTTCCCGCCATCCTGTTCCTGGCGGTTTTTACTGCCAGGAACAGGATGGCGGGAACGGGTGTCGTGGGGCCCCCTAACAGGGCCCCATGAAGATTTTCACTGTCTGCATTGCAGACAGTGAAAATCGCGACGGGTGCAACTGCACCCGTCGCACCCCTGCAACTCTGCCGGCTCCATTCGGAGCCGGCTTCATTGTTGCAGGGCCTTTCCCGCTGGTCCGGCGGGCGCTCCTTTGGCGGGCACCCGCCGGCCCAGCGGGAAAGCCAGAATGGCCTCCGTGGTCTTTTGACCGCAGAGCGGCCAAGTGGCGGTTCCCGCCCGGCGGGCGGCGCCCGCCGCCCGCCGAAATCAGAATGAGGGCCTATTTCTGCAAGGGAGTTTGTTGATAAAATACAAGGAAGAAAGAAAATCATGAGTACAACTTAATTAATTTGATGACATGTCAGCATGCGGTTAATGAATACTGGTACTGTCTTCATAGAGAACTCAAAGGTATGCTCTGTAACTTAGATCCACCTACTTGGTTTCTGAAATTTAGTTGCGTAGAGCATGCATTGGGTGATTTACAAGAATTTCTAAGACAAACTATAATGTTAACAATATCAATTTTAAGACTGCAGGAAAGCTCTTTGCAACTATCTAATGTAGCTAGATACTTTAATCACAAGTTTCAGGTAATGCTGGCTTTTATATGCAATAAAAGAAATACTCCTCTTGGAGAAGTGACAGATTATTATTTTTTTGGGCAAAAAGAATACCAATGAAGAGGTGCTCCTCATATAGACATGCTCTTATGGATAAAGAATGCACCAAACTTTGGAACTGAAAGTGATGAGTGTGTACTGTCTTTCATAGAACAGTATGCTACATGCACCGTACAAGATGGCAATAATAACAAAACCCTACAACAGCAACTTCTATGCTTCCAAACACAGAGATGTGGCAAGTCTTGCCACCCAAGATACAGATATAAGGGAATGTCTTATACAAGGTATTGTTTTGGAATTCCAAGGCATACCATTTCCAAAGGAACAACAAACATTTTTTTTAGCTGCAGTCAGGCATACATTGAGACATAAAAAAAAGACATAAAGGGGGTCATTATGACCCTGACGGTCACCAGGTCACTAGACCGCAGCACTGCCCTGGGGATTACAAGTCGCAATCCGCCAGCCTGTCCATGGTGGTAAACACCACCATGGAAAGGCTGGTGGAATGGGGAACTCGGGGTGCCCTAGGGGCCCCTGCATTGCCCATGCACTTGGCATGGGCAGGGCAGGCCCCCCCATGCACTGCCCCATTGCGCATTCCAATGCCCGAATTATGGGCAATGGAATGCACAATGGGTGCTGCTGCACCTGCTGCACTGACACATTGCAGCCAGCTCCATTAGGAGCCGGCTGCAATATTAAGGCCCTGTTCCCCACTTGGCCAGGGGGCATAAACAGTGTCCTGGCAGCCCAGCGGGGAACCCATAATAGAGCCAGAGGATTCAGGCCCCCGTGTGGCCTGATGGTAATATGTCATTTTTGGCATCCTCTGAGAACATTAGAGGCTTTCAAATATATTAATGCTTAGAATCCTGTAATTTTGAAATTATGGAATGCAAACATGGACATACACTTTGTTGCAGACACTTCTATTGCTGTTGCTTGCTATACCACTTCATAAATCCCCAAATCAGAGAGAACAGAGATAACGGAAACATGGGAGGAGATTCCTGCAGAAAAATCGCTGTTGATGAAATTATACAGTTTCAACTTCAAAATGCTTTCACGTAGGGAGATAAGGTCATTTGGGTGCTATGAAAGATTGAGTTCACCAAGCTTGTTCTCAGGTCTATAGGAATTGTTTTGGTTAATCTAGGGCTTGCCAATACGTGAAACAGAGTCTTGGAATATTCCCCAGAAATTCAGTACCTAGATGGTTGTGACAGTTGTTTGGTTTGGAATGTAAAGGGTTACTTAAAAAAACATACAAACCTTACTTGTCAAACTGCTAATGAAAAATAATTTTTCTACTTAGCACTCCTCCAGCTATTCAAATCTTGCCATTCTCAGACAGAGTTACTTGGACAGTATGACTGCTATGATGACTCTTTCAATGCTATAAGAGACAATATTCAGGGCCTCATTTACAAGAAACTGTTGCATTGTGATCAATGCACTTGTCTTCTTACACTACCCTGCACCCCCCTTATGACGCCATGGGAGCACAGTATTTACCATATAGTGCTCCATGGCACACAGTGTTCACAACTGCATCAGGAATTCTGATGCAGTTGCGGCGCTAAACCTTAGCATTAATGGACTATCCCCAAAAATGTTGATGCTAGTTCAGCAGTGCCAAAGAGACCAAATTGAAAACAGCAAAGTCTCACTTTAATGCCTGCCCTGAGCAGGCATAAAATAAATAACACTGTGATGGTGCAGAATGGCACAGGGAAATCATGTAGATTTCACTGCACCATTCCTGCAGGTCTTTTTGTGGGGCAATGCCTACCTTGCATACATTATACCTGGCACAGGTACAATGTGGTGCAAGGCTTTACAAACTGGCACAATGACACCAATGTGCCAGTTTGTAAATGCGGCACTGTGTAGGTGACTGTTTGCAACGCTGTAGCATTAATAAAAGTGATGCTACAACAGACAGCACAAAAACATTATAAATGAGGCCCTCAGGGGCATATTTATACTCCGTTTGCACCGGATTTGTGTCGGGTTTTTTTACGCAAATTCGCCGCAAAACGAACTCCATATTTATACTCTGGCGTTAGACGCGCCTAGCGCCAAAGTCCATGGAGTTTGCGTCATTTTTTTGTGTGGACACCTACTTTGCGTTAATGATATGCAAGGTAGGCGTTCCCATCTAAAAAATTGACTCCGAGGCATGTGCGCCGTATTTACACTCCCGGGCAAAAATGACGCCCGGGAGTGGGCGGGTAAAAAAAAATGACGTCCAGCCGCTTTTGCGTTGTTTTTTAGCGCCTGGTCAGGGCAGGCGTTAAGGGACCTGTGGGCTCGGAAGGAGCCCAGAGGTGCCCTCCTATGCCCCCAGGGACCCCCCCTGTCACCCTTGCCCACCCCAGGACAGAAGTCCCCTGGGCATGACCATTGGGCAAGGGGGCATGACTTCTGTCTTTGCTAAGCCAGGAGTCATTTCAATGGGGGTTGGGAGTCAAAAAAAATGGCGCAAATCGGGTTGAGGCAAAAATTTTGCCTCAGCCTGACTTGCCCCATTTTTTGGCGCCCAAGCTCCATATTCCCCTACGCCGGCGCTGCCTGGTGTACGTCATTTTTTTTCACGCACACCAGGCAGCTCCGCCGGCTAAAGCCGGCTAACGTCATTGAATGAATACGGCGCCCGCATGGCGCTTCAGAATGGCGTTAGCCGGCGTTAGATTTTTTGACGCACAACTGCGTTGGTGCAGTTGTGCGTCGAAAAGTATAAATATGGCCCTCAGTGTTCAATATTTCTGAACTATCTACAAATGTTAAATGAAGAAATAGAACAAGAGGAAACAATTGCTACTGAGAAAGGAAAGGATAGTTAACAAAGCAGTCAGAGTGCTGGACCTCTAAGTCAAGCTCCTCTTGGACAGCCTAAAATTGAAAATGAGGCTATCATAGTGATGAATGAGGTGGAGACAGCAATGCCACAAGTAAGGGATGAATATGTTGACTTGGTACATTTAGTAGAACAAGTCAATGAAGAGCAGAAAGAAATATCAAGAAATCAAAGAATACATAGAAAATGGATTCTTCCATGAAAACACCCAATGGAAAATTGTAAGCCAGTTCTTTGATATGTCAGTGGACAAGCTAGTAGTGTGTTCAAATGAGGAATGCCATGTAGCATTGTCAGGGGTTAGAACTTTGTCTGGTTTGTATGTAATAAAGTTTGATGACATTAAATTAAATGCTTATTCGAGTTGGGTGATAGACTGTAGCCAATTGAGAAGCCTGTATGCTCCACATTTAGGAGAGTACCCAATTTACAAAAAACTTACAATGTTACCAACATGAAAAATGTGAAAACATCATATTGATGTTCCTGAGAAAAAAGAGGAAAAGAGTAATGAAAAAAGTATTGGAGAAAAAGAAATACTGACACTACTGATTAACTTGTTGGTTACCAATTCTCAAACTTGTCTGGAGTCACCTGCTACACTAATGTAGTGCTCAATGCACTATTCTCCTTACCTGGGCTAGTCTATGCAATTAAACAGAAGAGGGATGGAAGATTATGCTGTGCACTCTTTAACTTGTTAGAACTTTTGAGTAGTGATAGAACAAAAATACATTGTATATCTTTTATTAGAGATCTTGCAGATCTGTGCACTGGATGTGTACACTTCACTCAAATTACTCAAGAGGATGCACAGGAATTCTTGATGGTTCTACTTGGTATCTTAGAGGAAGAGATGGTACCTAATGAAGACATATTTGGACTAAGTTACTCATGGGAGCATAACTGTGAAAATTGTTCCTTTTGTGCAAAAACAGAAATAGATTCAGAATAATTCTTCTACCAAAGTCTCCCAAACTGTAAAACTGTCGTTATTAACACACCGAATGCAACTCAGACATGCTATCCACTTTGAACATAATATGATGTGGCACGTATATCATCTTAATGCTACAGAATTGCAATACAGATGGAACTAAATTAGAAACTCAAATTACTAATTATAAAGCTGGACAAATCTCTATTTCTGAAAAAACATATAGCTGCATAGATATTATTTTTCATGAAGGAGTGAATGCAACATCTGTGCACTAGTGCATCTATTCCAAATGACCGCATCTTAGGTAAGATGCAACCATACTGAATGGACCACATAGTATGGGGTACAAAGCATATGGGTGTGTTCATGAACATCACTGTGGAGGTCAACGTGCACACCACATAAAGCACACATAAAGAAAGTACAGAACAAGCAAGTGGCTGCTGTAAAAGTGAATACAAATATCGAGGGAGAGCAGTAAATTGAATATACTGACACAACCAGGCACACACTCATGCATACATTGACATACCCAGGCATGCACTGTTGCACACACTAAGAAACCCAGGCAAACACTCATTCATACAATGACACACCCAGTCACATACTGGAACAACAAAGGACACACCAATGCATACACTGACACACCTGAGCATACACTAATGCATACACTAATTCACAATAAGATACACCCAAACACACACTGATGCATTCTCTAACACTCATTCAACAAACATATTTCAATGCACATACTAACAGGCACATACAATGACTTACAAACATAAAAGATATAGTCCATCTTTCTTTTAGCCAGAACAAGTGTTTCTAACAAGAACCTTTGTTTTATTTCTTGTATTTTCAGGAACCTCTTTTTCAATAATAAAACTAAAACAGCTTTGAAAAAACAAGAACTATAACCGCAACAAAAATTGTGCATTGATATTAACCTTAAAAAGTTACATTCATGACAACGCAGAAAAAGATTGCTCTCCAACATACATAACCTTGTTGCACTTTCTGCAAAAAGTGCCCGGGCTCTTTAAATCTGGGATGACAGCTGAAAAAATGTCAGTCTCAGGCACCGCAATAGTGCCTCCAACCTGTCTCTCTCCAGTTTTTGATTTAAATGTGTTTCCACACTCCTTCCCAACATGAAATATATGTTTTGGATGTATCACCTGGAAGAGTTTCAACATGGACTTCATCCTGTGACTGTATTTTTTTTGCAGTCCCCCTAAAGGGAACTTTGTTGCATAGGTTACACTGGCCTTGCCATGCTGCACTCTTCTTCTCTCCCAATGGAATGGAAAAACAAATTCTAGGCAATGCTTTTCCTGTGTCTTGGCTGTTCATCCTCAGAAGAAGAGGATGAATGTTCTTCAGAATCAGCTGCTTCAGAAGTTGAGGCAGCCATTTCTACACAGAAAATCACCCAAAGAAAAAATATCACAAAGGTGTAAAACAGCCTTTCTATTCAACTGCTGCACCAAAGGCATCGAAACACGGGCTGCACACAAATCCAAAACCGGTCTAAATGACAAAGACCAGTCACACTTCAGTTTTTCCAGAAGTGGTGCTCTACATTATGACACAGTTGTACTGGTGGAAGCACTTTTAGTCCTTCTTGGTGTGAGGGGACAGCCATTGCGCAGAAACAATAGCAACTGCAGAATGCCACTTATTATAGCCAAAGTAATCGGAACTACCTCAAAAACACTCAAAAATATTGGGTGTATGGCTGAAGTTATTAAGGCAAATATAGAGGAAAAGGTGTGAACAAAACCAAACCAACAGCTTTAAAGAAATGCATGACCCCAGTACTACTGGACATGTTAAATATTCGTTCTATGAGTTCACCAAAGTGTCTCAGAAAGTTTGTACTTAAAAGGGACTGTATCTTTGCAGATGACCTAGCAACTTGAAGCGCATAGGTCTCATGCGCAGATGTAAGTGCCACATGTTTCTGAAACAATAAGGTCTTGAGTCTGCTCAGCTTGTCAAAATTCACATCTGAAGTAGCAATATGAGACCAAATCTCTGCTACTTCCCTTTGTTGTGTAGGGGAAAACAGACAATTCCCGCAACAGGTGACAATTTGGGAGACTGAAACGATATAAGCTATTCTGGCTCACATTCCACAACAACTCTCACTGTTAAGGAGCACATAGCCACCATTTGAGGGCACCTGGAAGACAGGTCTAACCAAGGGGACTGGAACCCCCTTGAGATTGCAAGCCAAGTTAGCTGCAGAGGAATTACATGCCCCATGCAAGGACAGCTGTTCTTGCATTCACTGCCACTAAGAAAGACCTCTTTCATGCCACTGAAACATTTATACCAAAAGAGAAGCTCCCACACCTCGTGTATATATCTATCTCCTAGCAATTTATATCTGCCTACTGGAATGTGTCTCAAGCTGGTTGTGAATTGAAGTGTTGAAATAGGCAGATTAAAAACCCTGCATATTAACCATTCAGCAGATGGTATTTCAGCCACAGTAAAAGGCAACTTTTCTAATTTCTTAATGCTTAGCATGACACAAGTCGCTTCCTTCTTAGCAAATTTGTGGTTGCCACATTAAATTAAAAGCTGGAAATATTTCTCTTGCGATAACCTGTTGCAGGGAATGCAACCTGCTTTCAATGTTTGTAGTGTCCAACCTAACTGCATAATGGATCTTAGCTGACTCTGTCCATGATGTAAAGATGACATGTCACTCTGTACTATGTCTATTGCAGAAGAGACAATGTTGTTTAAAGTGTATATCTGATTGGACAAGGTGTTAATCCCATTATCTACAATGGCTAATGCTTTCTTTAAATTTTCCTGATCTATTTGCCTTAACTGGGCAGCAGCTTCTTATTGAGAAAGTTTTCAAATCTCATTATATGCTGCATATAAGAAGCACTTTCTGCATTGTCTTCAGGGTCTTAACAGCAAATCCCGAATATCTGTATCTTTAGACAGGAGACTTAGGTGTTCTTTAACAGCATCTAGAGAGGAACTTTTCAACTATTGCTAGCATAATTTCCCTACACTATATTTTGTCACTATATCCAAGTGTTCAGATGACATATTGCAAGAGTATGGCCTATTGGTTCTAAAACCGTGGGGTTTGCAAAATGTGTATGGCACTCATTGGCTACAATAACCACCCAACAGGACTTGAAAGTGATGTGTTAAATGTTCCATTCTGGACCCACTCATCGAGCTGATCTTCAGTTGCATTTATGTAATTTTGCCATTTGTAAAAATGTTCCAAGGGAAGGAATACTAGGCGCTTTCAAGTCTGTAATTTTTGCCGAGCCTAAGCAACTTGTCTATTGTACAAAAATATATTTTGAACACATATTAGGCATGCTTTAATCAAAGCTACCTTTACCCTTATTTGCCACTTTTTAGTTCCCCACACACTTTTTAAGTCTATCGACTTCAACCAATATTCATAGCCTTGTATAGCTAACTGGGAAACAAAGGAATCAGAATAAATCAATTTTGTATCAGTCAATAAAATATGTTGAGTTATCATCACTGGCAATTTTAAATATTATGACTCAACATTTTTAACATTATGCCCAGAGAAATATGCAAAGTTTTCCCACTATAAAATAAAATAGTGTTTGGGGTATTTGCTGTGTGAATGAAATGATGTCCATAATAATTATAACAGAACATATCCATAATTTGCTTTGGATTGATAAACACTTTCAAATACAGTGAAATCCTGCAAATCAGACATCATAGAATCAACTATTTTCACTCACATCCCAATCAACAGAAAATACTAAGAGTGTTCTAACATAATTTGCGGAAAGCTGAGATACATAAGAAGTTTAGATGACCTCCGTCATGCCATATATATAAAAAAATACTTTAATAAAAGCCACAGATAGTTCAGTGGAAAAATAAAATAGTAAATTTTTAGCCAAATTATCAGTTTAACATGCTCTTGACAGTTCTTTTGCAGTAGAGGCAGATGAGTCAGTATACGTTTTAGAACTCCCCTCTGGCGGAGTCAGACAGTGTACCCACTATAAAATAAAATAGTCTTTCGGGTACTTGCTCTGTGAATGAAATGATGTCCGTAATAATTA
The DNA here is from genome assembly GCF_031143425.1 of Pleurodeles waltl. Lineage (NCBI taxonomy): Eukaryota > Metazoa > Chordata > Amphibia > Caudata > Salamandridae > Pleurodeles > Pleurodeles waltl. The sequence goes on from NC_090447.1 coordinate 923,771,587, forward strand.
TAATGGAACACATCTCAATAAATTGCTTTGGATTGATAAACAATTTCAAATATAGTGAAATCCTGCAAATCAGACATCATAGAATCAACTGTTTTCACATCCCAATCATCAGAAAATACTAAGGGCCAGATGTATCATCTAACCCTTTTGCGAGTCGGTAATAGTGATTTTTAAGAAATCGCTATTTCTGAGTCGCAAAATGGTATGTATCATATTTACGAATCTGTAATAGCAATTTCTTTAAAATCGCAAATGCGATTACTGAATCGCAAATTGCGATACAGACCCCATTCGTACCTATGGGCCTGGAATTCACAATTTAGGAAATGCAAAACCCCAGGGTGCTGGGGGCTTAAGACCCCCTCTGCTGCACCCCAAAAAATATTTCAGGACATGTAAGGCGCACACATGCCAAAGGGACATGTGTGTGTTACATGTCAATTTTAAAAATGCATTTTCAATGCATTTTTAAAATTTGCACATGGTTACTACCAAGTTTTACTTGGTGGTAATTGCGATTCTCTAATGCCCAATTGCCATTAAGGAAAAGCTTGATACATGTGCTTAAGAAATCGCAAATAAGGATTCCTTATTTGCGATTTCTTATTTAGAGAATCGCAAGTTGCAATCCTCTAAACGAGCTCACAGTTTTAAGGAATCACTATTTTAGCGATTCCTTAAATTTGCATAGCGAGTGCCTTTCATACATAATGAAAGGCATTTTTGCAATCGCGAACGGCCATTTGAACCGTTTTTGAATGCAAAAATGCTTGATACATGTGGCCCTAAGAGTGTTATAACATAATTCAGGAAAAGTTTAAATACATACGGAGTTTGGATGACCTCCATCATGACATATATATCAAATAATATTTATCCCCAAACAATCCCATCAGGAAGTGGTATAGACGAAATATTCAATAGGGACAAGTCTCTGCAGACTTTGTGAGAAGAAAAATTTTGTTTGAGGTCCTCATCCACCAGTTCAACTGTGGAGCTTTAAGGAAGGCAATTACCATATATCAGCAAAAATAAAACAATGACAAACCTAATCCAAAGGAGGAAGGCAAGTATAGTTAATAAGAGCCACAGATAGTTCCATGGAAAAATAAAATAGTAAATTGTGAGCTAAATTATCAGCTTACATGATCTTGACAGTTCTTTTGCAGTAGAGGCAGATGAGTCAGTGACTGTGTCATGGATGTCAGCAAAATATCCAGAAGCAGTTCATGCAAAAACTGTAGCCATGTTTGGAAGATGAGAGCTAGCAGAAGTCTCCTATGTGGTTTATAGTAGACTGGTTTGTATAGAATTGTAGTAGAATCACTCAATGTTGTTGATGTTACTTGTTGCAGAAGAAGTTAGTGGAAATAATGAAAGATCATTTTCCACCCTCCCCAAGCTCGGAGAGGTATCAGCGTTGCTGCATAAAACCTGTAGAGGAACATCCTGGTCTGTTGTGAGAGGGAGTCGGGTACTACCCAGGAGTCCGCTAGGTCTGCTGTACAGGATCGGCCATATGGTGCGGCTTGACATTGTCGATGGAGACAAAACAATTTTCTTTATAACCAGGCAGTGGTAGTAGAATGACATTTCTGGAACTGTGTATTCCCAGGACTGGAATCGGTGAATGATAGGAAGGACCAAACTCCTTTTCACAGCAATCTTTTCATGCACTAGATCCCTAACTTTTGGAATCCATCTGGTAGATATTATTGGTATATCTCTTATTCCCAAGGAGGCGGCACTGGCACTTGTGTTGTTATCACAGGACTTTTGTAAGTCCTGCAAGACAGTGACATGTTCATTTATGTCAAAAGGTGTATCTTCCGTCTCCATGCCAGGACCACCAAGATCTGAAACATACATTTGTGATCCGAACAGGCATTCATAAGAGGTATGCCACCCCAGGGACATTCTGGGAAGATTAATAAGTGCTCTCTGGACTCCATAAGGGTGAGTAAGCCAACTACGACCCGTGACTAATACTGTGGCTGTTAAGGATTGCTTTAAATCCCAGTTTCTTCGCTCCACAACACTATTTCCCTCTGGATTAAATGGAGACAAATAAAGCAGTTGAACCCCTAACAAAGCCATGGCATCCCTGAAAGTCCTTGAGGCAAAAGCAGGGTCCTGTTCCTAGTGGAAAGCCGCTACAGCATATGTGCTGATAAACATTTGCAAATCTTGAATAATAGTTCGAGCATCAGCCAAGCATTGTGGCCAAACCCATAGAACTATGGAGCATGAGCCAACAGCAAATAAAATGTATTTGTATGCACTGACAAATGTCAAGGGACCACAATGGTCACACATTGTAATGGTTTGTTAGAAATTAGGAGGGGAGTCTGTGGTGGGCGTTTGACTGTGGAGCCCTTTATTTGATGACAGAGGTCACAACAAAGGACCTACAGCTTGTTCTGTTTATATAGACATGGCCACCAGTAACACACTTGTAACAATGATATTGTAACCACCAGGCATGCATAGGACCTACAACTTGGTGTGTTTATATAGACATGGCCACCAGTAACTTATTTGTAACATTGATATTGTAGCTGCCCCACCAGCATGGGCAGAAGCAACTCCCTCATGTCCTGCTTTGATCAATTCTGGGCTTTAATCTTTGTTGAGAATCACACGATTACCCACCACTGGTATTACAAATAGGGCTGTATTGAGGCATGGTACGCAATAGGAATATGTGGCAGGGTATGCCTTTGGCAAGGGCGCGGCATCAGGCGAAGCCTTCACAGTAGCTAGTGTTTCATCATTCAATTTGGTTCTAGAATGAGTTACTGCAGCAACAGCTACTGCTGATTTGGCTGCTTCATCAGCCAAGGTATTGCCAGCAATGTGTATTTCAACACCTTGTGTCCTAGTGTATATACAACGTGGACATTAGGCATCATTTCCTTCAGATAGAGTACTTTCCCCCACATAAGTCTGTGTTTGATGGTGTTTCCTTTTGAATTTCTGAACCAATTCTGGCGCCAGTAATGCAGATATTCATTGAAGACTGGACACAATAGTGCGAATCACAGACGATCAGCATCAGCTGTTCAGGATTCGCATGTTCCAGAGCGATCACCAGAGCTTTTCAATTGAGCACTGCAGTCCCCTAAGGTCTACGGATAAGAATGCTGTGGAAGGAACTCACCATCTGTAGGAAGGTGGCTTTCTTCTAGCATGGTTACCCCCATTTTTGTCCTGTTTGTCAGTGTTGTTTTTTACTGCCTCAATGGGATACTGATAGCCAGGACCCCAGTGCTCATAGTTTATGGCCTACATGTCACTATGTTTTACTGAGTTGTCAGTATGCTTGACTGTGTCACTGGAGTCTTGCAAACCAGAACTCCAGTGCTCAATCTCTCTCCGTTTCCAAAGTTGTCACTATAGTCTAGTGACTCCATGTTCCAATACAGATTGGCACACTGGACCCCCCTGTATAAGACCTTAGTATGTGGTACCTTGGTACCCAGGGCATTGGGGGTCCAGGAGATCCTTATGGGCTGCAACATTTCTTTTGCCACCCATAAGGAGCTCGTACAAACAGTCCTTTAGGATGGCCCCTGCAGCCTGAGTGAAATAGTGCAAACACTATTTCACAGCCATTTTCAATGCACCAGGCAACTTATAAGTAAACTATGGTGGTCATTCTAACCCTGGCGGTAAAAACCGCCAGGGCGAATGACCACGGGAGCACCGCCAACAGCCTGGCGGTGCCCCTTAGGGCATTCTGACCGCGGCGCTTTGGCTGCGGTCAGTGCAGGAAAACCGGCGGTCTCCCGCCGGTTTTCCGCTGCCCTTCAGAATCCTCCAAGGCGGCGCAGCATGGGGATTCTGACACCCCCTACCGCCATCCTGTTCCTGGCGGTTCGCCCGCCAGGAACAGGATGGCGGTAGGGGGTGTCGCGGGGCCCCTGGGGACCCCTGCAGTGCCCATGCCAATGGCATGGGCACTGCAGGGGCCCCCGTAAGAGGGCCCCGCTTGTATTTCACTGTCTGCATAGCAGACAGTGAAATACGCGACGGGTGCAGTAGCACCCGTCGCACCTTCCCACTCCGCCGGCTCGATTACGAGCCGGCTTCATGGTGGGAAGGTCGTTTCCCCTGGGCTGGCGGGCGGCCTTTCGGCGGCCGCCCGCCAGCCCAGGGGAAAACTCAAAATACCCGCCGCGGTCTTCCGACCGCGGTACGATATTTTGGCGGCTCCCGCCGGGCGCACGGTGACCGCGTCCGGCGGGAGTCAGAATGACCCCCTATATGTCTAACCTTCAGTAAATGAAGGCTAGGTTTAAAGGTACTGTGTGTGAGGGCACCCTTGCACTAGCAATGGCCCCCAAATTGTCCAGGACCAATTTCCTGGACTTCGTGAGTGCGGGGACACCATTATAAGCGTGCAGTACATATATGTCAATACATATATGTAGCTTCACAATGGTAAACGCGAACATGTCCATGTAAGGTGTCTAAGATTGAGAAATTGTACACCAATCCAATTCTGGTGTTAGGGGGCCAATTCCATGCACTCTGGGCTCTCCACCATGGACCCCAGTACTGCCAAACCAGATCTCTGAGGTTTCCACTGCAGCCCCAGCTGCTGCCACCTCACAGACAGGTTCCCACTCTCCTGAGGATTGGGCAGCTCAATCCCAGGAAGGTAGAACAATGTATTTCCTTTAGGAGAGGGGTGTTACACCCTCTCCCATTGGAAATAGGTGTTACAGGCATGGGAGGGGTATCCTTCCAGAGCCTCTGGAAATGCTCTGAAGGGCACAAACAGTGCCCTTCTTGCATAATCCAGTCTACACTGCTCTGGCATGAAACTGGACAAAGGAAAGGGGAGTGACCAATCCCCTGTCATCACCACCCTAGGGGTGGTGCCAGAGCACCTTCAGAATGTCCCTTGTGTTAGTCATCTTAGATTCCAAGGTGTGGGGACCCTCTGGGAGCATTTGAGTGGCCAGTGCCAGCAGGTGACATCACAGACCCCTCCTGATATATGCATACCGGGTTAGGCAGCCAATCCCCCTCTCAGGGCTATTTAGGGTCTCTTCTCTGGGTGTTTCCTCAGATTCGGTTTGCAAGACTCCACCAGGACTCCTCTGCATCCTCTGCTTCAAGCTTCTGACCGTTGGATCAACCACAGACTGCTCCACGAACACTGTAACTCCAACAAAGTATCCAAGAAGGCTACTGTGACCCTACAACTTCAACTCTAGCCAGCAACTGTAACAGTTTCCAGGTTGTGCATGCTCTGGGGACTGCCTGTCTTCATTCTGCACTAGAAGGACCGAAGGAATTTCCAATGGAGTGACGGAGTCACTTCCCTGCGTCAGCAGGCACCTCTCTACAACAACAATCGGTACACTGGGACTCCTCTCCTGTTGAGGAGCATGATCCCTGGGACACAGGTCGTGGACCGAAGTGATCCTGCCTGTCCTAAGATCCAGCTGTCCAAATTTGATGGAGATAAGGGCTTGCCTTCCCGTGCCAGACAGTATCCCTTTGCACTGCATGTTCTGCAGCTCCCTTGGCTTCTGTGCACTTCTTCCAGAACTCCTTCATACACAGTGTAGCTCAGGTCCGCAGCACTGTATCCTGCAAAGCTCAGCTCCCTGAGTTGTTCTCCGGCAGCGTGGGATCCTTATGTGTAGTGGTGCGATGACCGCATTCTGCAACTCCTTTGTCCCCATGCTCTGGGACTCTCCAAAGTGCTGAGAGCCCCCTCTGTCTCTTCAGTCTGAGTTGAGGCACCCAGGTCCCTCCTGGGCCCAGGTAATGCCTTTTCCCGCCAACTGTGACATTTGCAGGAGCCAAGGCTTGTTGGTGGAATCCAATGACCAAAACCAGCCTGCATCCAATGACTAGACATGGGACATTTCTTGCATCAAGCAGGGACCCACAGCTGTCTTCTTTGGTGCATATGGGACTTCTTGTTCCAACCGAAGAATCAACTTTTGCACCTTCATCCAGGTTAGCAGGGGCTCCTGTTCTCCCTGGACTCTTCATCGACTTCTGGACTTGGTCTCCTCTCTCCACAGGTCTTCAGGTCCAGGAATTCATAGTTGGTTTCTTGGAGTCTTGCTTGGTTTTTGCATAATCCTTTACCACGACCTCTAGTGTGTTCTGAGGAAACTTGCTGTACATTACCCCTGTTTTCCTGGGATCCAGGGTGGGATAATTTATTTACCTTTGTTCTTTTCCTATACTCCCAGCGCCCCTCTGCACACTACACTTGCCTAAGGGAGAAACCAACATTCTCATTTCACTATTTTGGTATATGGTTTGTGTTGTCCCTAGACCCATTGCAAACTATTGTGCTTTGAACTGTTTGCACTATTCTATGACTGTTTACTTACCTGATTTTGGTTACTAGTGTACACATTGCATATACTACTAGCCTCTAAGATTCTATTGGCCTTGTGTCACTAAAATAAAGTACCTTTATTTTTGGTAACACTGAGGCCCTCATTATGACAGTGGCGGTAAGTGCCACTTACCGCCATGCTGACTGCCTCCAACATACCACGACCGTGGCGATACACCGCTACGCGTATTATTACCAAACATAGAAATCCGCCACTATACAGACAAACACACAAATCTGCCGGCCCAAAGGTCAGTGATAAACTGGCAGTACCAAAACCCACACCGTTACGCCAACAGAAAAACACCCACAGCATTATGACCCACGAATCACCGGGGCCGGCATTCAACCGCAGTAAACCATTGGCGGTACATACCGCTGCGCTCAAAATACACACAACCTAACACAACAACACCACATTGGACAATTAAAACTACACACACCTGACACACATACACACACCACACCCATACCAACAAACCACTATAAAACACACACCCACATTACCCACAACCCTTTATCACTATTAACAATTTAAAACAGAGATAGAGACACACCAGGAGCACCCACAGAACCAGAGCAACAGAACACCATCACCCATACACCATCCACGCACCTCACAGCACATGCTCCAACACATCACCCCACACACTCACACACACACCACTCACACTACACCCATGGCACCACAAAAACACCCCAGGTTCTCTGAGAAGGAGCTAAGGGTCATGGTAGAGGAAATCACCCCGGTAGAGCCACAGCTATTAGGATCACAGGTGCAGCAGCCATCCATTGCTAGGAAGATGGAGCTATGGCGGAGAGTTGTGGACAGGGTCAATGCCGTGGGACAGCTCCCCAGAACAAGGGATGACATCAGGAAGAGGTGAAACAACCTACGGGGGAAGGTGCGTTCCTTGGTTGCAAGACACCAGATAGATCTACAGAGGACTGGCGGTGGACCCCCACCTCCTACCCTACAACTAACAACATGGAAGGAGCAAGTCTTGGCAATCATGCACCCTGAGGGCCTGGCAGGAGTAGCAGGAGTTCTGGACTCTGGTAAGTCAAATCTTTACTACTTTCACCCCCCCACCTGCATGCCATCACATACCCCCAACCCTACCCTCACTCCCATCACCCCAGCACCTCACATATACCCCACCATCACAACCCACCCATCCCAGTAACCAGCACTGCATGCACCACCAATGCATCGACACCACTCACAGCCATGCATGGACACCCATCACCACAGCATGCACACTAGTGACAATCACTTAGCCAACCAAATCACAACTCACACAAGCCAAAGCTGCCTTGGTAATAACAACCATAGGGGGAAACATACCCATGCACAAGATGTCACACGCAGAAACAATAACACTGCATTTACATCCCTACCGGACCCCCACACAACATCACTGGAGAGGAGGTGCCAGCAGCATCCAATACCCCCACAGAAGAGGCCCACAGTGATGACAGCAGCTCTGCACGCCTGGATCAGGATGACCAAACTGGCCCATCAGGGACCTCTGAACAGTCAGTTACCCAGGCACAGTCCCATACCACCACAGAGCCTCCCCACTCAGGAAACACCAGCACAGAACCCACCCAGTGGGCCCATACCACTGTCCCCAGGACAGGTCAATCAGCAGTGTGTCCACCACTACAGGGACCCCAGGCAACCCCACAAACACAGGATGATCAGGGACCTGGGGTCAGTGGCAGTGGGCACACAGTTCAGGGGACAGAGGCACAGGACAGCAGGGAAGCTAGGAGGACTGCTGTGCGACAGGTAAAGGACCGGCCCAGGGAACCGACTCTCCATGAGGCACTCACCAACATCCTGGAGAATACCACCATTCCCAGAAGACCATGGGCCAGATACTGGCCAAGTTGCAGGAGACCCAGCGGCTGCAGGAGGAACAATACCTGTGGATCAGGGAGGACCTGAGGGACATTCACAACACCATGAGGGAGGCAGTGGCACACCAACGGGCCCCTGACACTAGCCACAATGATGAACAGCCTTCCACCTCCGCTGACACTAGTGGACACAAGGCCCTGCCACAGGAACAACAGGCTACCAGCACCCCTCCCCTGCAGAAGGAAAACCACCATGTGAAACGTCCCTGCGATCCAGGCAGAAGCCAGAGAACATTGCCAGGAAATAAGACTCCCCTGAATGTCACCGTTGTGTCCCACTCTGTCACCCTGTCCACCTTGTTCTGCCATTGCTCCTATTCCTCTGCCCCCTTGGACAATGCACCTGTTATACCAAAAGACTGGACTCTATCCTGGACTTTCCTCAATCAGCAGCCCAGCCCATTGCAATACCCCCTCCACTTATTAGCACATAGATGAACACCCTTGGAACAAATAGTAAAAAGTATGGAGTCTGTCAACTGATTGAAATATGTATTTGTTTAACAAGCTGTAAATATTGCAATTCAACTGTACAGTTATGTATACATAGGTATGACCTGTAGTGGGTGTAGGAAAGTACCATCTTCCCTGGCATGTTACCCCCATTTGTACTTGTGTGTCAGTTAGTTTTTTCCTGTCTCACTGGGATCCTGCTAGCCAGGACCCCATTGCTCATAGTTTGTGGCCTGAATGTGTTGCCTGTGTAGAACCTCAGTGCTTATGCTCTCTCTGTCTTCAAATTTGTCACTACAGGCTAGTGACCATTTTTACCAATTCTGATTGGCACACTGAAACACCCTTATAATTCCCTAGTGTATGGTACCTAGGTACCCAGGGTATTGAGATTCCAGGCTGCAGCATCTCTTTTGCCACCCATAGGGAGCTCAGACAATTCTTACACAGGACTGCCACTGCAGCCTGAGTGAAATAACGTCCATGTTATTTCACAGCCATTTTACACTGCACTTAAGTAACTTATAAGTCACTGATATGTCTAACCCTCACTTAGTGAATGGTAGGTGCAAAGTTACTAAGTGTGAGGACACCCTGGAAAGTGACAACTCAGTGACCATACACTGGGTGAAAACGACAGACAGTAGAGAGGTAGTAGTGTTAAAGTACCTGTAGTAGGCAGGTTTGTATTCTTACCTGTGTCTCACTGGAAGTATTGCAGGATCACCGAGTTCCTGTTGTCGATGTCCTCTTCTTCTGATTCCTCATATTCACTGTCCACAGGCTCCACAGCTGCCACAACACCTCCATCTGGACCATCCTCCTGCAGAAAAGGCACCTGTCATCGCAAAGCTAAGTTGTGAAGCATACAGCAGGCCACGATGATCTGGCACACCTTCTTTGGTGAGTAGAATAGGGATTCACCTGTCATATGGAGGCACCTGATCCTGGCCTTCAGAAGGCCGAAGGTCCGCTCTATAATCCTCTGAGTTCGCCCATGGGCCTCATTGTAGCGTTCCTCCTCCCTTGTCCTGGGATTCCTCACTGGGGTCAGTGGCCATGACAGGTTGGGGTAACCAGAGTCACCTGCAATTGGCGAGGGACAACTGTTAGACACACTAACCTGTAGGGATATCCCCAGACCCAGACAACCATTCCCACTGACTTGCTTCCAGTTGCTCACATAATAGCCACACACGGTGACTCTGGAGTTGCCCCATCACATAAGGGATGCTGCTATTCCGCAGGATGTAAGCGTCATGCACTGAGCTAGGGAATTTGGCATTCACATGGGAGATGTACTGGTCTGCCAAACACACCATCTGCACATTCATCAAATGATAACTCTTCCGGTTTCTGTACACCTGTTCACTCCTGCGGGGGATAACAAAGCCACATGTGTCCCATCAATGGCACCTATGATGTTGGGGATATGTCCCAGGGCATAGAAATCACCTTTCACTGTAGGCAAATCCTCCACCTGAGGGAAAACGATGTAGCTCCGCATGTACTTCAGCAGGGCGGACAACACTCTGGAAAACACGTTGGAAAACATAGGCTGAGACATCCCTGATGCTATGGCCACTGTTGTTTGAAATGACCGACTTGCCAGGAAATGGAGTACTGACAGCACCTGCACTAGAGGGGAGATTCCTGTGGGACGGCAGGTAGCTGACATCAGGTCTGGCTCCAACTGGGCACACAGTTCCAGGATTGTGGCACGATCAAGCCTGTAGGTGATGATCACATGTCTTTCCTCCATTGTCGACAGGTCCACCAGCGGTCGGTACACCGGAGGATGCCGCCATCTCCTCACATGTCCCAGCGGACGGTGCCTATGAAGGACAACAGCGAGCACAGAGTCAACCAACTCAGAGGTACGTACCCACAGCTTACACAGAACACGATTCATAACCTGAAAGTTGCATGTATGAGTGTTGAGGCAAGGCCTAGGTATGTGTGACGCAGTTCAAAATTAAGCCATGTGGGCCCCTGAAATGGCGGCTGCCTGACCTGTAAAGTGGGACAATGGGATATGAAGAAACTGCGCTGGCGTTTTACACCGTCGCAGTAGGCGGTCGAGGACCGCGGAGCAATTCTGCATTGGTTAACATTGGACCCTATGGGTCCCAGGAGCCAATGACAATGTACGCCGGCGGTGACGGTACGCACCGCCGCAGACGAGACTGCCCTTTTCTATCTGTTCAATCACTCTATACCTGATCTTGGACAGGAGAGGACCTACACTGCTAGTGCTGCTGTGACCTTAGTCTGTAAGAGACAATGGCTTGTGCGTCTGGGTAAAGGGCCCCTGCCTTCACATCGGAGGAGTTGGACAACATAATGGATGGGGTCCTCCCCCAATACACGCTACTCTACGGTCCTCCAGACAAACAGGTAAGTACACTGGGAGCATGCTGTATGGGCTATGCCTGTGTGGAGTGGGGTGGATGAAAGGGGTGGAGATTGAGGCGTGCATGAAACGACGGTGAGTGCATGTGCCACATGGCAAGGGTAGGGATGAGGGCCAATGTCTGTGACGGTGCAGTTGGTAATAACTTTTCTTTTTCCCCTGTACAGTTCATGTAGGTCAGTGCCCACCAGAAGAAGGACATCTGGTGTGCCATCGCCAAGGACGTCCGGACCCTGGGGTTCTATCACAGACGGAGCACCCACTGCTGTAAGAGATGGGAGGGCATTCGCCGCTGGAGCAAGCAGACGGCGGAGGCCCAGCTGGGGATGGCCTCCCAACGTGGGAGGGGTGCCCTTCGCACCATGACACCCCTGACGTTCAGGATCCTGGCGGTGGCATACCCGGAGTTGGATGGGCGCTTGAGGGCATCACAGCAGCCACAAGGGGGTGAATACACTCTCATTCAGCTGATTCAGCGTACAGTGGAGGTGTCTGGGTGGGGGAGGTGGGCTGTGGGTTTCCCTAGGCCAGGGCGAGTGTGCTAGTTAGGTCCCCTTCTTCTGGCAGGCCCTGTGGCACCCCACCCCACCTGTGTACAGTGCCAACTACACCTAATCAGGCTCCTGTGACATCCATGTGTGCAGATGTCGGCCATAGCCTTGTAGGCCATGTCCCAGGGATTGAACAGTGGACCCCAAGTGCGCGGCGTAGTGCAGGGGGCTTCTGTGTCTGTCGTGTCCGCCAACGGTAACGATAATGCATGCACTCAGCATATCTTTCTTCTTTCGCCCCCCCCCCTTTTTGTGGTCTCCCTGTTCTTGTGTGCATTAGCATCATCATTTTGAGGAGCAGTGGCACCGGAGCAGGAGGAAGCTGCATCCCACAGGGCCCTGGAGGGCGAGAATACTGACTCGGAATTCACCAGTGGGACGGAGGGGGAGGGGAGCTCATGTATATCATAGAAACTGTATTAAAGACCCAAACATCAACTAATGTGATTAAGATTTGCCCTGATATAGCTGCAGCCGATGTTTAGAATTCTTAATATGCCATCCTGTGATTAGGTGGTGGAGTGTACATAGTTGGCTGCAAGATTTTTGAAGGTTCTGGTTGATGCTTGTAGCAATTCAGCCCTTAATGAAAATCACAACAGATAACTCCTGGGATGGTGTTCTTCGCAAGAGAGGGCCAATGTGTGTCTCTTCACACCTTCTCAACATTGTGCTGATAAATTTTGGTATGATGGCCCAGGAGTGCTGTGATTGTGATTTATCCCATGACACTATGGACTGATTATTAATGTTTATACTTGTCTTGTCAGTTTTACTCTATTTTTCACTGGCTTACTGCTTGAGGGATTCCATATTATTTGCTCCTAATCTGGTCGGAGAATAATGGTTTTAATGTGATTTTACTGAATGTTTTATGTGACTCTGGAAATATTTTTTTTATAATTGTGCTAATAAAGATTTACTTACAATTGTGTGCCTTTTCTTGTTTTTGTTAATATGCAAAAGAACATAGGGCCTCATCATGAGTTTGGCAGTCTGACGGCAAGACCGGCAGGGTGGTGGCTGCCAAAAAAAAGCCATGTTGGCGGTCATACAGATTGCAGTTTTATGAGTTACATAGCCAAGCCTGACAAAAGATAACAAAACTCCTGATCCTGACAGGGCTCTGGAGGATGGCAAAGAGGCGGTTTCACAACAACCACCACCAGCCCATCAAAAAATCCATCAGACCTATAACGACCCGAGGATCACAATGGAAACCAATGGCAGTGTGGAAGGCAGCGGTGGGCGGTTACCACAGTAATACACAACACCACATTGGATAGTTTGAATTCCATACAACTAACACACATCTGCATACCCGACACACATACAAACTGCTCTATAAAACACACCCCTTCACACCCCACAAAATTCTTTACAACCAAGACACCACACACAGCTGGATAGAGGTCAAAAATATAAATTAAGAACTATTGATCAAGCACCCCTCCACACTTCAAAAACACTCATCCCACAGCTGCACAACATACACAACACACAAATGAGTACCCTACACGTCGGACACCTACTGTCACCCACTCACAACACAGCACCCACACCTCATCACTCCTTTTCATTACCTTTTCGCATCATCCACCACCACCAGGTCCCCATAAAAAACATCCTTGTTTTACTAACGATGATTTAAGGGTCATGGTGGGTGAAATCGTCAGAGTAGAGCAACACCTATTTGGAGCCCAAGTCCAGCAATTTTCTATCGCCAGGAAAATAGAGATGTGGCAAAGAAGAGTTGACAGAATGAAATCTGTAGGTAGCTATCCATACACAATGGAGGACATCAGGAAGAGGTGGAGCGACCTCAGGGGAAAGGTCCAATCCATGGCATCTAGGCACCAGCTGACGGTCGTCAAGACTGGTGGCAGGCCCCCAGCTGCATCCCTAATGTTCTTATCATGAGAGGAGAAGGTCTTGGAAATCCTGCACCCTGATGGCTTGACAGGAATACCTGTGGGAGTGGAGTCACACTAACAAAAATGGCACCCAAAAGCTTTGTCTTGCATGCTCACTGATCACTTTTTGATATCTTGAAAACCAACACACTCACCACTCCTGTGTCCAACTGTTTGAACACCCCTGTCTGGCTTCCCAATTGTCAGATAAATCCACCTGGGGCCACAGTGTCTATGTATGGCCTGGGAAGTACAGAGACTGACAGCACTATAGGTTACAGCAGGCACCATATCACCGTTAAGAAAACCAGAAGTGTATCACAATGACAATTGCCTTGGATGCCAACTAAACAATCGACTAAACCCATATAAATGCTCCACAATTGTACAGTCTATGGCAATGATAGCAATGCTATAGGCATCTGATAGTACAATACCACCAACACACAGCTACAGATATGTCTTCAGCTAAACTGGTCCTACTACCTCCCATCGCCTATTGAAGTATACTCAGCTGGGGGGAACACACATATATGCAGTGTGCTGTACTTGGTGTAACCTCACATCTCACAAATATGGACAGGTGGACTGTTTACTCCTAAATTGATGTACAGATCAGTATCAACTTTACATTGTGCAGCTGTCTGGTGTCTCAATACTGAACTACTTCTACTGGGAGGTAACATTAAAAACAGACAGCTGACAAGTATTGATTCTATAAACAGACATTCAAATTCCAAGATACTCTAACATCCTTTAGCAAGGTGTTTGAGATAGAAATTCCCTTTATCCCATATTGTTGTTCCCCAGAATTGAAAGCACCTGTCACTGTCATATCAAGGGATCAAGGAAAGCATTTCTGTACAAGACTCAATCAGTAACTGTCTGTTCCACCTCTTCAACAAGTCCACTTGCCATTGGGACCATGGAGAGGACAACTGAGACAGACACTTCCCCCCAGGTGAAGCCCTCAGTGAGGTGAGCACTCCTGGATGTGTGGTCAATGAAGATGACTCTGGCTGATAAGGGATACCTGGTCAGTTTTCAACTGTCAGCCTCACCCTGCTTCATCGACTCCTTCCAACCTCGACTCCTACATCCCAAGCATCCAATCGTCCTGAAATCTGTATCCCAAGGACAGTTACAAACATCATGTGCCACAGTATAGATAGCGGAGTCACAACTAGAAAACATTGACAATGAAGGACATGGCACCAGTGGCAGTGGGCAAACTATGCCAAGGGCACAGGCACGTGGGGGTAGGGTGCACTGGAGGGATGGTGTCGGTCAGCGGCTTGAGGGTGCTAGGGATACAACTGGCCGGGACAGGTCTTGGGAGCTTACCAACAGTCTCAAGGTGTGATAGGCCAGGTACTTGCCGTAATGGAGGACATCAAGCAGCTGCAGATGGACAACCACCAGGAAGCCATGCAACAGTGGGAGGCCCTCTATGCCAACATGACCTCTCTAACAGGGGTGCTGAGAGACATTAACACCACCCTGAGCAGGGCATGCCCACAACATCAGACCCCTTCCATTTGCCATGTAACATCTGCCCAGTCTACATCTGTGGAAGCCAGGGGAAGGACATGCCTCAGACACTCCTGCCTCTGTAGCTCAAGAACCCCCCCTTTGCAAACATGGACATCCACCCAAAGTGCAGGAGGAGCAGATGCCAAGACTACAACCACTGCCAGGAAGTGATCCTCTACTGATTGATTCCCCTTGTGTGCCACAGATACACCCTGTCAACTCTTCTACAACCACTGTCCATTTTTCAAGGATAGTAGGACACTGGACTTGAGAATCCAGATGTTGTAGCAGCTACTCTGATGGTTATATCCACCATGACTGAACCCTTCACTATTTGCACTTTATTGCTTTGATCCCATTCATAATATTTACCTGTGCACTTTTGAATAAACACAACTAAACCACAACATATGTTTGCAATTCATATTTCATCCATTTTGAAAAGTTAACTGAAATTTCTTGCTTACACATTATAGACACAAATGTAGCAAATGTGGGGACAGGTCACATGTACCGTTGATTCTGGGTTCAATGCATACATAATGATGTAGGTGGACAATCATCAACCTACATTTATAGGACAGTGCTACACATAGGCTGACCACATGCCAATGATCACACAGCGAAGCACATCTTTACAATTTTGTGCTTCAGCATAGGTGTTGTTAACTAACTTACGTCCACAGACCACTGAAGTCAGAGACATGTCAGACCTTGTCTATCCAAATAGGCAAACAGATTGATGAAATGCATAATCAGCTAAACCCTTATCACATACCCATACCAGACCTACTAAATGAACATACCCCATAATAGAGACAGAGGTCATTACAACTGTACCCAGTCTGGGAGCCTTCAATGAACCATGGTCAGGTATCTACAGGCATGTTACTCACCTATGTCAGTCTTTACACACATGCACAGTGGCCTGCAATGAGGAAACAAAGTGACTGATACATACAAGTATGGTATTGTCATTTTTAAACCAATAAGAAGGTTGAGGGAATGGATTGAACAGGAAGACGTGTCATGGACACAAGACCACAAACAAGACACCATTGGACCCACATACCATGGCAAACAGGTCGATTGTGTGGGACAGAATACTACCATCCCACTCTCCTAACAGCGCCAATTAAATGCTATACAGTACCTGCATCAATCTATGTCAATTTTACATGTCAGACCTGCTAAACCCACCTGCCAGTGACACAATTCAGAAATGTCCACAAGGATGACATTCTGAAGAAATCTGGAAAGTAAAAAGGTAGAGCAAACTGTTTAGGAAGGTAATGGTAAACATGACCTAGAAATACATGTCTCAAATACAATGATAACTCTAGTGCATTGTGCCAAAAACTAACAAAGGAGATCGCCATGTTTGTCACAACTCCATGTACTATTTTGCATGAACACCTGAGACCTGTACTGCTAAGCAACTAATTACAAACATCCCTAACCCCCCCAATACACAGTCAATCATTTTATAGACCATCATGTACCTACAGCCATTTGAAATACTCATTGGTGAGATCTGCCCAGATGTCTCCACTTTCATCCTCATCACTGCCATCCTCACTTGGCATTTCTGAATTCTAATCCGGTGGAACGGTTGGCTCCCCCTCATCTGGGATGTACATGATCTGATGTCTCAGGGCAAGGTTGTGGAGCATGCAGCAGGCCACAATGATTTGACACACTTTGGTGAGTAGAGGAGGGCATCACCAGACTTATCAATGCAACTAAATCTTACCTTCAGGAGCCCAAAAGTCCGCTCTACAACACGCTGTGTCCTTTTGTGGGCCTCATTGAAGCAGACTTCCCCTGGCATGGTTGGGTACCTCACTGGTGTCAACAACCAGGGACTGCTTGGATAGCCAGAATCCCATGTAAGGAATCGTTACATGTGTGCAAAATTAAATGTTGGGCATCCTTACTTTTGGTAGCAGACATAGGATACTGACACACCTGACTTATATGACTTACCAGCCATTCAGGTCCTCTCTGTGTAATGTTGTGTCATCATCTGTGGGATGCATGAAGGTATCATGGACTAAACCTGAGCATCGTGCACATACCTGGGAAATATAGAGGTCCGCACAGACTACTAGGACATTTATGGAGAGGAAGTTCTTCCTGTTCCGATACACCTGTGTATTGTCATGTGGGGGAACCAAGTCTACATGGGTACCATCTATGGCTCCCACTACATGTGGGATGTGTGCCAATCCATAAACATCTGTCTTCACTTGGGCCAAATCCTCACATTTTGGAACTCTGATGTAGCTCTCCATGTGTTTCAACACTGCAGATAGTACTTTCTTCAAGACCAGACTGAGCATAGGCTGGGACATCCCTGCAGTTAGGGACACTATATTTTAGAAAGAGCCGGTGGCCAGGAAGTGCAGCACTGACATGACTTTTACAATGGGTGGTATGCCATTTGGATGACCAATGGCAAGCATCAGATCTGGCTCCATCTGACAAAAGAGATCCATGCTTGTCTGCCTATTCAGGTGGTAGATCTGAATGACATATTGATCCTCCATGGTCTGCAGGTCCGCTAGTGGATGGTACACTGGAGGTTGTCTGCCTGTTATTATTCCAGGGTAACTATGTGAGAGGAAATAGGAAGGTATGTTTATCAGTCATTGTGTACCTTGTAAGTGTCAAAATACATATCCTCACATAATGATCGGACATGCAATATGATATAGTAGAAACAGCACATACCTATGGAAATAATGGCTTATTAGTGAAATCGCATCCCCTTCCCTCAATTTTAACATGGAAATATAAAAGCATGCCTCAGCAAGCCTCTCTGTGATATTGACATCTGACTATGCTTTTCATTAAAAAGTCACAAAAACTATCTATCCAATTGCCAAGAGGGTGTTGACTGTCCCACTAAAGATACCTTACTTTTATTTTAGCAACCTGACTACATGTCTCTTTATCCTCACAATTCATTGTTGGTCAATGCCAGCACTAAAGACTATGCGGTAGATATGTTTCCCACTGTGTGATGCATCATTAAATTAACTTTTCTGAGCATCCAAGGGACTTGAAATGGCAACTGCTTGACCTACTATACTGGACAATAGGAAATGACCTGCAACCATCAGCAGACGTCATGGCGGTAGGCAGATACTACCATAGTGGGCATTGCCATTGGAACACATTGTTGCCTTTAGCGGTTTAGGGAATGGCGATGGCCGGCCTCGGTGGACGTGACAGTCATCTCATACTTCATCTCTCACTTGACTCCTGACACTGCGGCCAGAAATATCTTCACAACCTGAGATGTTGTGTACTGCCTGTGGGAGCAATCATGCCATGCCCTACAGGTGATAGGGTTTCTGCCTTTTCACCCGAGGAGCTGGAGAAGCTGGTGGAGGAGATCCTACCTCTCTATGGTGCACCAGAGGAGCAGGTAAGTGCACCATGTGCACAAATGTCTCGTTAGCTTGACTGTTCTTTGATATGCTGAGCAAAGGCTGATGGACAATGCTCCTGAGTATGTCCTCAAATGTGTTTGGGTGATAAAGTTGTGCTAAAATGAGTGACCTCCTGGGCATGAACTTATGTTTGGTAAGAGGATTAGAGCGCTGAGCCATTGTGGAGAGTGTGTCATGTTTGTTACCTAACCAACCCACCTTGTGACTGTTGCACATGGTTATTGGAGGTTGTATTCCATACTCAGCTAGAAAAATCCAATATTCATATGTGTTTGGTGTCTGGTCATATGTGATAACATGACTGCGGGTGTTGTAGATTCATGTTGTTTGCCTGTTTCAAGCTCACATATGTCCTAACTGTATATGTTCTTTTATCTATGAAGAGAATGTACAAGACAGTCTGTGTTTGGCTTGCTGAATTAAGTTGTAGATAACTCTGACTGTTTTTGTGTGCTACATGTGAACATGACATTCTTTATTGTCTCTGTCATTCATGCAGGCCAACGCCCATCAGAAGAAGGAAATTTGGTGTGCCACTGCCAAGACAGTGCAGACCCTGGGGGTCCACAGCCGGCTGAACGCCCACTGTTGGAAGAGGTGGGAGGACCTAGGATCATGGACCCAGAAGACCACAGAGGCCCTGCTGGGGATGTCCTCCCAATGAGCACGGGGTGCCCGTCAGACCCTGACCTTCCCAATGGCCTGCATTTTAGTGTTGGCCTACCCTTAGTTGGATGGACGTTTGAAGGCAGCACAGCAGCTACAAGGAGGTAAGTACAGAGATAACACATGTTTGCCCCTTTAGCAGGTGTTTGAGTGATGTAATAGAATGTCAGCTTTGTTAACATGGCAAGTTCAAAGTGTCACAGATCTCCTGTGAACACATTGATGTACAGTGGTCAGGTGTGTACATACAAATGTATTTTGAGACATATTACTCACTATGTTGTCCCCTCAGTACAATGGCACATAATGGTGGACCTATGACTATGCCATATGTGTACCATTATACAGTTTCTTCTACCCTGGTAATTGTTACTGTCCACCATCAGGTCAAACTTCCCAATGTCATAATGGTAAGATGTGTAGGTCCTTGCTCTCTGTCCTCTGCAATGTCTCAAGATGAATGTCTATATGCAACACAGTGTCTGACATATTGAAGTCATCTATAGTTTTCTAAGGATTTCTGAGAAGTGACAGCTTCATGTGAGACTGTGATGTCCATCTGACAAGCCACATGACGTTCAGGGCAGGCATATTCACACCTGTTGCAAAATGATTTCCATAGGTAAGTGATGAATGTTTATAGAAATGCGTGATGTCTCATTAGAGGAGACAATGTGCATGTTGGATACCATTTAAGGTGTTGCAACATTTCTATAGGCACAAATATAGTGGTATGAGAGGTAGGAATGCAACTACCATGCTAATGTAGAAAGGGGCCTCACAGCTTTGTCTGAATGCATACTGTTGTAGGTATGATACATAGGCAATGGTATCCTATTCACAGTTATGGCCCAGTTATTTGTCAACATCATATGTCAATGGAAAGGTTCAGTCAAGATTCAACACTGGTATTTGTTATGTGTACCTGTTGTTGCTATGAACCATATGTAAAATGAGGCCAGGCTGTTTTGGAACTTCATATTTGCCATGACACCCATTTGGTGCAGTTGTGGTAGTTAATAAACACCTGTGAGTAGGTTGGTAAGTCTGTCCAGGCTGTTGGCTTGCATCATGGTTGGTGTAGCAGTCATGTTAGCATCACATATGCTTTGGCTGTGGGATTCCTCCAAAGACAGATGTCAGGTTTACTGTTAGAAATGGGGTCTGTGGTTCGCAGTCAAGTTACCCCCCTGTCCAAACAAGGACCGTCACTCTTGTCAGGGTAAGTCACACACAATCCAAATTATCCTGTCCCCAGCTTCTGGTAGCTTGGCACTGAGCAGTCAGGCTGAACTTAGAAGGCAAAGTGTAAAGTATTTGTGCAATAAATAATACAATAACACCATATAGCACTACACAAATACACCACACAGTGTTTAGAAAAATATATAATATTTATCTGATAAGATGCACGTCAAAACGATCAAAGATTCAATAAGTAAATGTAGAGATATCAGTGAAAAGTGATATAAAGGCCCTCATTACAACCCTGACGGACGGGGGAGAAGTGGCGGTAATACCGCCAACAGGCCAGCGGAAAAAATGGAATTATGTCATCCGCCACTTCTCCACTCTGACCTCGGTCTCCAGCCCGGCCGCCGTCACCAGACCACCGGCAGTATCACGACCATGCATACCCCCATGGATTTCGGGTGGTTTGGAACCGCCACAAAATCCATGGTGGTAGGCACTATCAGTGCCAGGGAATTCTTTCCTCTGCACTAATAGGGGCCTCCCCCACTCCCCTCCCCCACCCCAGAGTACTCCCCCCACCCACCGCTGCCACCCCCCAAAGGTGGCAGGACCCCCCTCCCCAGTCCTACCCCAACATGTACAGACACACACACCCTCCCCACCCCTACCCCCAACATGCACGGACACACAACCCCTCCCCACCCCCACCCCCAACATGCACAGACACACACCCCTACACGCACACATACACTGCAACAACACATACCCGCACACATACAAACAGACATGCACACAGACCGACCCGTACACATTTCCCATACACACAACAGACCCCCAGCTTTCATACACGCACTCGCACAACTCCTCTACATACTCACACGCACACCCCATGCATGCACACAACACCCCCACCCCACTCCCCTAACGGACGATCAACTTACCTTGTCCGTTGATCCTCCGAGAGGGGACGGGATCCATGGGGGCTGCTCCACCGCCAGGTCCCCGTCACCAGAACACCGCCACATTGAATCATGGGACGTGATTCGGTGGGCAGTGTTCTGATGACGGGCGGTGGAGGTGGAGCAACCTCCACTTCCCCGCCGACCACCCGTATGGCTGCTTGTGGCTCACTGTCCGAAAAAGGACGCAGGGCTGTCAGCAGTCATAATACGCTGTGCGGAAAACCACCTGCACTAGCGGTCTTCAGCACGGCGGTTCCTCGAAATGAGGTCCAAAGTGTCTCAAGTCTTTTAAAAGCAAACAAAGTCTCTCAAGCACAAAGTACCTGGTTTGCATGAAAAATCTCTGCAAAGGGCTGCAGAGGAGGAGAAGCATGGAAACAAAGGGGTGTGCGTTAATTTCTCGGGACGCACACAGCAATGTGTCATTTAGTTTCCATGCAGGGACGGCAGTGCGTCGATTTTCGGCGCTCGTCGTAGATCCTCTCCGGGTTACAGGGTTTTCGGATGCCCCGGGGATGGTGCGTGGATTTCCTGTGCTGGCAGGATGAAGTCACAGGAGCTGTGTTGATCCGTTCGGGCGTTGCGTCGAATTTTCTACCACATAGCAGGTGCTGCGTCGATTCCTCTCTGGAAGTTGGGCTGTGTCGTTCCGTTTGGCTATGCGTCGATCCAGTGGGCCGTGCATCGAATTTCCAGTCGCTACGCTGGTGCTGCATCGATCTTCTCGTTGCGAAGTCGGGCTGCGTCATTCTGGTTCGGTGTGCAGTAAAATTTTCACCTCGGTGCAGGCTGTGCATTTTTTCTGGCAGGTTGTGCATCGAATTTCGCCGCACAAGGAGTCCTTCTTGAAGAGATTCAGGCCCTCATTACAACCTTGGCTGTTGGTGTTAAAGTGGCGGTAATACCACCATCAGGCCGGCGGTAAAAAAAATGGGATCTTGACCATGGTGGAAACCGCCAACACAGACAGCCACTTTAACACTCCGACTGCCACTGCGGGAGCAACAAACACCGCGGCGATAACCGCCAACAGACAGGCGAAAGACAATGTACTGCCCACACTTTTACAAGGCACCAACCCACCAGCTTTTTCAAGGCAGTACCAACGCCATCAAAAGCACGGCGGAAACAGTATACAGAAGGGAAACCACTCACCTCTCGACACTCAAGGAAGAACCAGGACGCCATGGAACACGAATTGCAGATCCTACCCATGTTTCTGTATATATTAATACACTACGAAGTGGAAAGAAGGCGGCGACGACGATGGTGAGTTCTGCACCTAGCACACAGGGGAGGGGAGGAAAGAAAAGAGAGTGACACACACACACGGCACGCAACACCCCCACCCACAACAACATACACACACACATCTCAAATAACATCACAGATACACCCTGTCGCCCCCTGGAAGAATGCAAGGACCAAACGAAATAGGTTTAACCAGTGTAGTGTTCGAACAATCAGATAGATCAAGAGAACAGCAAATAATCAGTATACACAAATATTTACAGCAAGTGCACAAGTCCGTACACTGTCCCATGAAATGTCCGTGAACCAGTGGTCCCAAAAAGCATGGGCAAAGCCCACACATGACACCTGCCTCAAAATGGAGAGAACACTGCAGGGGCATCAGGTAAAAAAAAACACAGGCACCTCAGGGGAAAGGGGAGGGGGCACCTCAGCCGGATGATGGTACAACGTCACAGCTCCTTGAGGGGGCTCCATGCCCACTGCTTGATCCTGGGGAGTACAAAGCCACAGTCTCTCAAGTCTCTCAAGTGGTTTCAGTGCCCGCTGCTTGGTCCTGGGGAGTGCAATGCCACAGTCTCTCAAGTCTATCAAGTGGGTTCACTGCCCACTGCTTGATCCTGGGGAGTGCAATGCCACAGTCTCTCAAGTGGGTGGTTTGCCCACTGCTTGGTTCTGGGGAGTGCAAAGCCACAGACTCTCAAGTCTCTCAAGTGGGTTCAGTGCCCAATGCTTGGTCCTGGGGAGTGCAGAGCCACAGTCTCTCAAGTCTCTCAAGTGGGTTCACTGCCCACTGCTTGGTCCTGGGGAGTGCAATGCCACAGTCTCTCAAGTCTCTCAAGTGGGTTCACTGCCCACTGCTTGGTCCTGGGGAGTGCAATGCCACAGTCTCTCAAGTGGGTGGTTTGCCCAATGCTTGCTCCTGGGGAGTGCAAAGCCACAGTCTCTCAATTGGGTGGTTTGCCCACATGCTCTGGAGGGGGCTTTGTGCCCAGAGTGCTTCATCCTGCCACGGACTGGGTAAGTGGATGCATTTCTCCACTGGTTCTGGAGGGGACTTTGTGCCCAGTGATGCTGCACCTAGGGTGTGGCAGTTGACATCCTCTCACCTGGGTGTCTTTGCCACGTGATGTACCTGGAACAGGTAGCATGATACTCCATGGAGGCAGAGACACACGCCATCCTGCGGCAACTTAGGGTGCCAATTATTGGTTTGTGTCAGTGCTGGAGGTGGTGTCTAAAGTGGAGTGTCCAGGGTCCAGTACGTCACCTGCAGACCCTGACGGCTTCACACTGGGATGGGACTGACATCCGATAGAGTGGAATCGGCTGTGCACGTGGTGGTGCTTATGGTGGTGCAGGTGGCGGTGTCTGTGGCGGGGATGCTGCCAGTGATGGCCGTGGTGCAAGTGACTGTTGCGGTGGATGGAGACACCATACCATCTCCGGCAGCCTCAGATGGCTGATCATTGGGGAGGATGGTGCAGACTGACGTTGTGGCAGTGGTGGTGCAGGTGGCAGTGCAGGTGGCGGTCAGAGAGGCGGTGGTGACTGTGGTGCATGTGGCTGCCATCCCTGATGAGATGGTTGTCACCAGTCCCTCACCAGGAGACATCGTGCCCTGAGATGATGTGCCCTTTGGCTTGTGGCCCTTCCCCATCTTGACAGTCGCTGAAGGGACCTTGGCACTGTCCACTCGGTGTTTGGGCGAGGCCTTGCTGGGTGGGTGGTGTGATTGTCACTGCTGGAAGCCAGTCTCTTTTTGACATTTGCAGGTGGTAGAATTGGGTGGTCCTTCTTTTCTGTCAGTGGCACACTGGCAGCTCTGACGGGTGCCTCCTTAGATCGTACTGAACTAGCATGGACCACAGGGGATGCAGATTTGGTGGCTGAGGTGCTGGGCTGGGATCTAGACATCCTGGCCCTAGGGGAAGAACGGGGGGTGTAGGGAAGAAGTCAAAGTTAGCTAGGAAAAGTTTTTTAGACACACTGGGAAGGGAAGATGAAGGGGATGTGGGAGTGGAGGAAGAAGTAGTGGTTGTAGGAGGTTTATGTCTGCCGAGTTTTGGTGAAGGTGCATGGGCTGGAGGCTGTTGTGAGGTGGATGGCTGTTGAGTGGGTGTGTGCCTGCGTTTGTGTACTTTGGGAGGAGTGCTCACAGACACACTGGGAGAGGACGCAGGGGACATGTGAATGGTAGTGGGGGTGGTGATTGCACGTGAGCGGTGTGTAGTGATGGGCGTGCTGGTGATGGAGGCGGTGTCTGATGATGTAGTGCATGCATGTGTGAGTGGGGACGAGACCTGGAGGGAGGTGGAGGACGTGGAGGAGGGGGACACGGTGGAAGAAGTGGATGTTGGTATGTGTGCATGGGTATGGTGCTTGTGTGAGTGCCTGTGGGATGTGTGGTGCTTATGTTCTCCTGAGCCACTTTTGTGTGTTGATGTGTGTGCATGCTGGTCTGATAGTGTGCTTGGGGTAGGCTGAGGTAGCGGGGATTGGGTATGGGTAGTGGAAGTTGGAGGGGGGAGGCTGGACACAGGGACAATGGCTGCCATTATGCTGAGGCCAGAGCCTGAAATGCTCTCTGTTGGGCCGCGACGCCAGATTGAATACCCTCCAGGTATGCATTTGGTTGCTGCAAATGCCTCTCGACACCCTGGATGGCATTCAGAATGGTTGACTGCCCAACAGTGAGGGATCTCAGGAGGTCAATAGCCTCCTCAATGAGGGCAGCAGGGCTGACTAGGGCAGGGCTTGAGGTGCCTGGGGTGAAGTAGATGCCCACCCTCCTGGGTGAGCGGGCACGGGAAACATGCTGAGGGGCTGCTGGGAGGGTGGTGCTGGTAGGGGGGTGTTGGCTGTACCTGTTGTTGGGGTGGGCACAGAGGTGTCCGCCACCACCAGGGAGCTTCCATCAGAGGAGAAGTCGCTGTCGCTGGTCTCCCCTCCTGTCCTCGTCGTGGAGATCCCCTTGCCCTCTGTCCCACTGGTGCCTTCACCCTCTGTCGATTCACCCTCCAGGGCCATGTGGGATGCAGCTCCCTCTGTCGCCGGTGCCACTGCTCCTCCGCGAGACGATGCTAATGCACACAAGGACAGGGTGACAAAACAAGAAGGGGGGGAAGACACAGAACACACTGGTAAATGCCAGCAACACCACTACCGTTGGCGGACACAACACACAGGGAGCAGCCCTATGCACTACGCCATGCACCAGCAGTTAGTAGGAAAATCACCAGGCCATGCCCAACACCATTTGCTGCACACCTGGAACCCATAAGATCCTGGCGAGTTGTAGATGCCCACTAAAAATATTGGGGTTGGAGTGCCTCAGAGCCTGCCCAACAAGGGACCTACCCTGTCATGTTCGCCCTGGCCTAGGGGAACCCACAGCCCACATCCCCCACTGTACTCACCCCCTTGCGCACCGTCACCGTAGAGTACATCGCCATTGGCTCCGGGAACCCATTGGGCCCAATGATAACCAACCCTGAATTGCGCTGCCTACCGCGACGCTGCACAACGCCAGCACTGTTACCTCATTTCCCCTTGTCCCTCCTCACAAGTCAGGCAGCCACCAGTTCAGGGGGGCACATGGCATGGCACCTAACTGTATCACAGCACAATTTGGCAGATATACAGACTAACTACGCCACACACGGATTTACTCACATTACTGCAAACACACACGTGCAACCTATGTGGTAGATGACCCTCTGCTCACCGTTCTCCTCAAAAGGCCACATTCGCTGGGACAGATGATGAGATGGCGTCATCCTCCTGTGTACCGACTCCTGGTGGACCTGTCGACAATGGAAGACAGACACATCATTATCACCTACAGACTTGATCGTGCCACAATCCAAGACCTGTGTGCCCAATTGGAGCCAGACCTGACGTCAGCCATCAGCCATCCCACAGGAATCCCCCCTCTAGTGCAGGTCCTGTCAGTGCTCCATTTCCTGGCAAGTGGCTCCTTTCAAACAACAGTGTCCATGGCATAAGGGATGTCCAGCCAATGCTTTCTAACGTGTTGACCAGAGTGTTGTCTGCCCTGCTGAAACACATGTGCAGCTACATCGTGTTCCCCCAGGTGGAAGATTTGCCCACAGTGAAGGCTGATGTTTATGCCCTGGGACATATCCCCAACATCATTGGTGCAATTGATGGTACACATGTGGCATTTGTTCCCCCTGTAGAAATGAACAAGTGTACAGAAATAGAAAAAGATACCATTCAATGAATGTGCAGATGGTGGGTTTGGCGGACCAGTTCATCTCCCATGTAAATGCCAAGTATCCTGGCTCTGTGCATGACGCCTACATTTTGAGGAATAGCAGTATCCCTTATGTGATGGGCCAACTCTAGAGGCACTGTGTTTGGCTAATAGGTGAGCCCAAGGTCCCCACACAGTATGAGTTGGTGTCTGGGTATGGGGTAGTCCCTAAGGGTTAGTGTGTCTAACAGTTATCCCTCAACATTTGCAGGTGACTCTGGTTACCCTAACCTATCATGGCTACTGACCGCAATGAGGAATGCCAGGACAAGGGCAGAGGACCGCTACAATGAGGCACATGGCCGGACTATGCATATTATTGAGAGGACGTTCGGCCTCCTGAAGGCCAGATTCCGGTGCCTCCATCTAATAGGTGGCTCCCTATACTACTCACCAAAGATGGTGTGACAGATAATCGTGGCATGCTGCATGTTGCACAACCTGGCATTGCGACGTCGGGTGCCTTTTCTGCAGGAGGCTGAGCCTGGTGATGGTCTTGTGGCAGCGGTGGAGCCTGTGGACAGTGAGGAAGAAGAGGCAGAGGAAGAAGATATTAACAACCGAATATCATGCAGTACTTCCAGTGACACACAGGTAAGAGACTGTAACTGCTCCTCACATTTCTGAATACCGTAGAACATTGTATAGGCCTGTCTCTTGACCTCTGTCTATGGACACTGACATTTCACTTTGGATTTAATCTTTTCAGATCTGGGTACCTCATTCTGCCTTCTGATATATGTACTGCTGCCCAACAACTGTCATACATTGGTATGAGCAAATGACCATCTACATTGCTATTTGTTGCTGATGTTGTAATAATACATTTGTGAAAGATCAGACTGACTCTAGATTGGTTTGTGATTAAAGGGTGTTTCTTTAGGGGCCAATGATCATAGGGGTACGTGCAAGGGGCTGGGGTGATGGTGGAGGAAGGTCCATAGTAGAGTCCATTTCTTGGTATCACAGGTGCATTATCTAATGGGGAATAGGAATGGGAGTCATGGCAGTTCAAGGTGGACAGGGTAACTGAGTGGGACAGAAGGGTGACAATCAGGAGGGTCTTATTTCCTTGCGGGGGTCTTGGCAATGTTCTCTGTCTTCTTCCTGGATTGAAGGGACTGTTTGCGGGGTGGTTCTCCTTCTCCAGAGGGTGGGCCCAGGATAATTTGGATTGTGTATGACTTACCCTGACTAGAGAGAGGGCCCTTGCTTGGACAGGGGGTAACCTGACTACCAACCAAAGACCCCATTTCTCACACCTGCCAACTTCTTGCAGATTTGGAAAAGTACCACATAAATTTCCTTGCAACACCCACTAAAAGAAAGAAGAGAGCAGCAACGAACTACTGGAAATAGATACATATGGAGAGTGACAGACTATAGAGAGTGATAAAATTAGGTAGTATTTCACACAGGCAAAGGGAGAAAAACGAGAAAATGTGAACTTAAAAAAATCAAATGAGTAGATAATATTAATATAATATTTCTAGAAAAGCGTACTATTTTTTGCAGTTTTATTTCGAATCTACTTTATTACTTTATTAATTGGTTACCTAACTCGTGTGCTAATTAATCTTTTTGGATACTTGTGTATAAAACGATGTCTTAGGAAAATAACCGCTTAAGAAATCCACATTTCAGTTCACCATTGTAATGAAGCTATCTGCCTCCGCGTATCCTGCATTATATAAATAAGCCACACATTTGACTGCACAGAAGTACGATCTGTTCCCTTGGCTTGTAAGCTGCACACATTTTATATCAGACAATTGTACAATATATTCTCGCAGAGGCACTGCAGTCTTCTGGCGATCTGCAAGAACATGTTTTTTTAGGTTCCACCCAGATCTTCTGTCTTCACGTTGCACTAGACAATCAATACGTAAATCAAGCTCGTAGAATATTGCTCCCCAGTGTTAACGCCATAAAAAAAGATGTATTTAATGCCGTTGCGGTGTTGGACGATTCATATGAGAAATCATTCCCTCCCCAAAGCAAGCAGTACACCAGTCCCGGTTTTCTGTATCACTGCGTAAAAGTAAAAAAAAATATATCAATAACAATGTATTAATCCTAATGCTTCGATGCACAATGCTATTGATATTTAGCAGCGCTAAGTTGTAATTATTAGCACATTTGTGAAATGATAGTTCACATTTTAATAACATCACCTTCAAAAGGACTCAGTTTTAATCTGATTTTATTTACTTGTATCTTGCTAATTTGCCTCAAAACATTACCATTAAAACAAATGTTCTCAATTATATAGAAATATATTCGTTAAAATTGAACACTGATGTACACGCTATACTACTAGCACCCTACTATGAGCATTATTTGTAGTTTTTCTTTTTTTAACGTTCATACTTAACATTTAAAAAAGGGGCTTCAGGTCATTTACTTCAAACTGCCTCACAGTGAAAAGTATGTTTTTCATCAATTCTTAAAGTAAATTGCTCTTGTAGCGACTAAATCTAGGTAAAGCCAGAATCAGTTGTCTTGTTTTCTAAGAATAAGGAATGTGTTGCAGACAAAAATGTATAAGGATAAAAGGAGGCTTTTCATGCTGAAAAAAGTTTTAAAAGATGTTTTGTATAGTGTTTGCATCTGTTTTAACATTTTACGCATGACCGGGAGCTTTGCAGAAAGCAGAGGGGCATATCATATAACGCGTGCTCAGGTATATACGATGCAAAACCCATCAATGTTGGTATTTAACAAATCTCCTTGTGATTCCCACAGTCCACGTTGCTACTGTGGAAGGGGCTATATTTTATTGAAAATTGTTAATCATCTATTGGTGAGTTTGAAATGCTAAATATGCACATGAAAAAGCTCTGATTCTATTTCAGAAAGTATATGGCTAGCATTCCTCCACGAAGAGATGTAGAACTTAGAGCACACAGAGGTGGTCATTCTGACCCTGGCGGTCTTTGACCGCCAGGGCGGAGGACCGCGGGAGCACCGCCGACAGGCCGGCGGTGCTCCAATGGGGATTCCGACCGCGGCGGTAAAGCCGCGGTCGGACCGGCACCACTGGCGGGGTCCCGCCAGTGTACCGCAGCCCCATTGAATCCTCCGCGGCGGCGCAGCTTGCTGCACCGCCGCGGGGATTCTGACCCCCCCTACCGCCATCCAGATCCCGGCGGTCGGACCACCGAGATCCGGATGGCGGTAGGGGGGGTCGCGGGGCCCCTGGGGGCCCCTGCAGTGCCCATGCCACTGGCATGGGCATTGCAGGGGCCCCCGTAAGAGGGCCCCTACATGTATTTCACTGTCTGCTGCGCAGACAGTGAAATACGCGACGGGTGCAACTGCACCCGTCGCACAGCTTCCACTCCGCCGGCTCGATTCCGAGCCGGCTTCATCGTGGAAGCCTCTTTCCCGCTGGGCTGGCTGGCGGTCTGAAGGCGACCGCCCGCCAGCCCTGCGGGAAAGTCAGAATTACCGCCGCGGTCTTTCGACCGCGGAACGGTAACCTGACAGCGGGACTTTGGCGGGCGGCCTCCGCCGCCCGCCAAGGTCAGAATGAGGGCCAGAATGTTTTATACTCATACAATGCAGATGAGAGAAATTTGTCGAGGGGTGGAAGGGCATGAAGAATGTGTAAAAGAAGAATTCGATGCGGAGAAGTGAGAAATGCAGAGGGCATAGCATTGTTTATCAGATGATGGTGCGCATAACTCCTCAGCTGAGGGGAGTAATTGTGGGTTGGCTATATCAAGCAGCAGAAGGGAAGGTGAACATTTGTTAGGTGAGGGTAGGTGAGAGGAATGCGGGACGTAGACCATAATATGGCAGAGGTGAGGAGAAAAAAGGGAGGAGTAGGTGTGCACACAATGGCATAATGCTATTTAGAGTTTGGTAGCAGGTCTTGTGGGCAGCAGTAAAGCCAGGATATCAGGATAGCGATGGGAAGCAGGACAGAGTTTTAGTTGCAGGACATCTAGTGAGTGTCAGAAGCAAGAGCAAGCATTGGCACCATGTGGTTCAGGGGTGTCCCTTGTCTGACAGGTTACTCAGCATACAGGTTTTGCTTAAAAGATCTTCAGCTGTTTTCAGAATCTGAGGTAAAATTGTGCCTTGTAAACCTCATTTGGGTTCATATTCTGTACCCTGTTAGCACTGCAGCAGAAAGTCTGTTCTTTGCCTTCCTGCTTCTCCTAGTAGGAAATGGATTATGCCAATTTAATCACCTTGTATTTTTCACTTTTTGACTAACTGGTTTTTGGACCTTTACTTACTACCCAAGTCTCACTCACAGTAAATTCTGTGGAAACGTGTAGAAAGTGCTTTCTGACAGGCAGAGTCTGTCTTTTGAGATAAGTGTGCTGTTGCCACACAAGGGTAAGAGGCTTTGCAATGGTTATGCTCGAACATGTGAGCAAACATACGTACACACATGCGTGCTGCTTCTGTGAGACTACCATCTTGTGCAGCATGGTATCTGTACACAAGTACCCTTGTCAGAGAAGTGACTCTTCAATTATTGATGCTA
This sequence comes from Pleurodeles waltl, assembly GCF_031143425.1. NCBI lineage: Eukaryota > Metazoa > Chordata > Amphibia > Caudata > Salamandridae > Pleurodeles > Pleurodeles waltl. Next base: position 923,803,060 of record NC_090447.1, read on the forward strand.
ACCTGGGTAGATCTTATGTGTGAGTGGGTATTCCAAGGGGAGGCCTATAGTGCTTGCTGAAAGTCTTTGATGTTTAATTGAATTACATTTTATAAGTACAATTTGCACGAAGGTAAATTTTTGCCATACGTAGTCCTACATGGTCCAGTGAGGTATGTTAGAGTAAACATGCATCCCAAGTGTTGATCCCCAGTCCATTCTTTCATATCTACACTTCTAATGGCACATTAAGAATTGTCATATTTTACTGACTCAGCTCATTACCAGATTCCAGGTCTTTGTTATCCTCCCCTCCAAAGTGGGCCAAATTAAGTACTCTGGTAGCTAACAGGAGGATCAAAGGACTCTCCATACAATACAGCCATTAACCATGCTTGACTCAGTTCCTGGGAAGGGAAGGGCTGGGGTCCTGACACTGTTCATACTGCACCTGGGCTGGGAAAGCTCATGTCCACAGAAACAAAGGAGGAAGGCTAGACTCTGGAGTCAAACAAAAGAGTGGCTCCTCTTTGTTTTGATTAGAAGGGATCAGGCAACTGAGTCATTTTCCTGATGTACCAGGACTCAACCTGAAGCTGACAAAAACATTTATAAATGGTATTCAACAGACCTCTTGGGCCTCATTTACAACAAACCAAAGCATAGTCATCAATGTGTCAGATTTCTTGCACTTGCTGCCCACCCCTAACCTCACCATATATGCATTGTATTTACAATACAAAGCTCTATGGCGCATGTTTTCACAGATGTGTCAGAAATTCTAATACATTTGTTGGCGTTAAAGTGACACATTGCTGGAGTTTCATCATTAAACTGACACAACTCCAGCAATGTGAGGAGAGTAACATTGGATAAAACCCTGCTTTACACCTGATCTGAGCAGGCAGTTAAATTGTTTCTGTGGGAACACCTACCCTGAACCATGTGCCCACTTCTTCAGACATTCACCTGTACGCTCGCTGATTCATCCACATATCAGTACGGTCATTCATTATCATGCACTCAGTTATTCACACCTTCGTCCAGATTCCCATTCAACGGTTTACTAATGTTCACATTTGCCCACTCACCTATCAACACAACCACATACACAAACTAAACCAAATAATAAAAAAGCACTGTACCATATACAATTGCCAGACTCATTGCCTTTAGGAATACTTGTTTGACTAAAGTTTTTATTTTTGGCATGTGCTATAGAGGCTGTGTTTTGTTGTGCCATTCAATCCTACAAGTGATTTGTCTTTCTTTGTGTCAAGCGAAATACACGTTTACAAGGAAACATAGTTGCGTTCCTTGCTTTCAGTTGCCTGCAGCGATAATAGCAAATGCAAGAAAAGATGACCATTTAATACGTGTGCTTTGGCAACATAATGCCTACACTTTAGCAGCATGGAGCCGCATATCCTGGCCCCTAATCTTTCTCTTTTGTGAAAAAAAAACATTCTAAAAGTAATCTCTCACTGAGAATGGAAGTAGCTGGACTTTTAGACGAGGTTCTAAGCCATCAATTACAACAACAGTCCAGAAATATGTCTTATTTACTCCCCTGTACACGAAACATAGGCATGGTTCAGCATCATGGTCCCTGTTTTGCATCCATCTGATGTACTTGTTTTTTCTACCGCAGAACACCGTTTTGGAATGCTTCCAAATTTACAAAGTGTCCTCTCTCAAATCCGTGTGAACTTTTATCCCTGGGTGTTCTAATTTACGCTGCTGGGACGCTGCTAACCACTGCACTGTGAAAACAACAGGCAATCAGCGTGAAATTGGTATCCAAATCTTTGTGTAGTTATATTTCATAAACTTAGCTCTGTGGGCCCCATTTCTCACTCCTGCGTTTAAAAATGTCTACCCCTTATGAAATGTTAAAGCTCTTTTTACCGACGAGCCTAATTGAGATGACTTTGGCAAGTGACAAGTAAGATACCAGTTTTAGTTGAAGGGTGAACATAAACTGTGAGATCTTTTATTCTGAACATTTGTACATTTTTTAGGGAAGGTGTTAGTTGCATTCTTTGAAAACATCTATACTGTGAGAAAATGGGCCTTGATTGTAGGGCTGAAAATGAATAACAGATCGGTTTGATTGACAAGACAGGATTCAAGATGCAACCAAATGTACATTGTTCACAGACTATGTTAATTAAATATGTTATTGACTTATATTTCAGAACTAAGGCCAAGAGATCAGTTGCTCCTATGGCATGGTCCTAAGTTTCAGAAACTATGTCTGTTTTTTTTTTTTACAAAAGTAGGGGAATGTAGAGTCGTTCCACCCAGAAAAACACGCAGGCCCAGCCTTTCACAGGTGTGGGACAGCCCAGCGAAGCAGCTTTGGTTACTGTGCTGTGGTGCATGAGAGGAAGAGAGCAGGAAACTGCCATTTCTACTATGATGTGACTCTATCCTGCTCTTTCCCTAGTGCTGCTACACACACACTTTTGCACTACAGTGCAAGGGTGTCTGCATCACGTCTAGCATAGGTTTAGTGCTAGAAGGATACTCTTTCAGTACAAAATGCTATGGGCATATTTACAAGAAAGCGGCACATCAGTCCTGATATCCCATCTTTTTTTTGCGTCACCCTGCATCCCCCTAATAACACCATGTGTGCGCTATAGTTACAATACAGTGCACCATGGCACACATTAGGACAATAGTGTCAAAAAGTTTGACACTATTGTGGTGCTTTTGCAGATTAGCGCAAAAAATTCTGGCGCTAATCCTGCAAAGGCAAGGGATGCCCATTGAAAACAATGGCAGTGTCACATTAACGCCTGCCTTAGGCTTTGGATACCAATTGGACGGTACTGGGATTAAACTCACAAATAGTACATTCTATAATTTGCAAGATGCACATGGAACAAGAGAAAATCCCATTCTGGATAGCCCAGAAAACTGATCAGCTTTAAGCTATGTTTCCCCTTAGAGAACCACAGGAGAAACATCAAAGTCTCACAATGTACTTGATATTTGGAATGGTTCCCTCAGTGGACAACTGTACCACATGGGGTACAGTCTTCGCTGCAATATACACTACCACACATGGTACCCCAACACTTGCCAATTTACCATAAGTGTTAAAACAAATTCAGGATGAACACAGGGCTGCACCAGCCCTGGACCTGAGGATAAAATTGATGCGTAATTTTGTTGCAGTCTCCTCAGTAATACTCAGTCATATTAAAGGGCAAGTGCTGGCATTGGCCAACCACAAGCGGCTTCAAGAGATTACACACGTGGAACAGGAGAAACAGCTACTCAAAAATATTTCTGATACCTTTACTAGTATAGGATGAGATAGTTTGTGAGCCAAGATGAAAAGTCTGAAATTCAGAGTTCCACCCCTATGGAAGGTACCACACATGCACAGGAGGGTTCTAAAAAGTTATGGGATATGCAAAACCAAAATGAAGACAGACAAAGTCAGAGAGCAGACTTTCCACACCCGGAGAAATCCGATAAGAGAGATAGTCTCAGAAATAGAGAAACCATAAAAGCTCCCGACAGATATACTGATTCACGTCTCTCTCGTTCCTTTCCGGATGCACCAGATAGGCATAGTGAGAGAGGGGGCCAGTCAGAGAAACGTCCTGACTATGTGAAACAGAAGAAAGGCTCACCACAGTTTCCAGACAAGAAAGAAGACAAGTTCCTACAACAAAATCCACAATTTAAAAAGAAAAAGGTGGCAGCAAATTCAATCAAACATACCAGCAAATTTCAGAACATTGCTGAAGACCAAGACATGGGCAGTGACCCTGCTAGACAGTGCGGTAGAAGTCACAATATGTCACCAGAGTCTGACAGATCATCTGGAGGCGACAGCCACTAGCAACGTTATTGCAGTCGACACTGCGGATGGGCATGTTCTCCCAACTGACAGGGTTTATGATTTAAATATCCAAATTGAGGAAGTCATAAAGCGCATCATTAGTGTAATATACTGGGATGAACTTAGTTGTGATATTCTATGGGCCGAAAGAGACTGGCCACTTGAATAGCCTCGTAAGCTCCCACAAGGAGAAGATGTAATTTTGCCTTCTTTCTCTGAACTTGTTCTAGAGGCGGTGAAACAAGCCTACACTGTCAACTGGGCTTTAGCACAGGCACCTGCTTTATACCTCAACCATGTACGTTGGGATAAGGCTTCTCCTTACCATATAATACTGATTAGGTCTGCACCCCAACCTCAGCCGCAATATCCTATTAAACACAAAGCTCCAGTGAGGTAGATCCTCACTCAGCTTGAGTACCATGGAGTCACTGAGGCCCATGTCACTGCAAGGAATAACCTGTTATTCCCTGTTGCAAAACCAGACCATTCATATAGAATAGTACTAGACTACAGACATTTAAACAGTCATAGACACATCTATGCAACTCAAAATTCGCACAGCACTGCACTAATTAACAACATAGTGATTAAAAAATACAAAACAGTCTTGGATATTTTCAATGTTGTTTTCTGACAGAGTTTAGCACATGAAAGTCAGACCTGAGTACATTCTCATTTGGCTTGCAAAAATGCTTCTGTTGTTTGTCCCAAGGCTATAATAACAGCCCAGGGCTGTTCTCAGCCCTTGTAACATCAATATTTTATGATATTGACCACAAGGCATTGTGGATTATATTTGACCTTGCCAGGGTCGAACAGATCATTTTAGGATTCGTAGCCCTTGGCAACAATTTAAATTTCAAGAAAACTAAATTAGCCTTTCTCAGTGTATTGCTCCTGGGATATGAGCTATCAATTGAGGGCAAGAGCCTGGCCCGCACATTTTAGGAAAATGTTCTTATCTACAGCCACCAAATACTATCAAATATTTTTTTTTTACTTTGGCAGAACTTGAATGCCTGCTTATGCACAACACATCTAGCCACTCTGTGATTTAATACACCCATATTTCTGAAGCAGACACTGGACAACTGAGCACACGTGCATTCTTAGAGGATTGCAGCAAGACATTCTAGAAGCAAAGCATTTCGACACCCAAATTTGGTCATCAGAGTAGTTGCTGGTGTCATTGGGTTCACTTATGTCACCTTTAACATAGGTAACACAGTGCCCATACCATACAAATCACACTTATATTCCAATGCAGAACAGCACTTTGCACCCACAGAAAAAAATCTAACTGCTGTACAGATGGCCGTCATCAAGGAGAGGCTATTTGCCCAAGGGAAACACATTATTGTCGTTACTCGAGTGCCAGCCTTAGAGATTGTCAACACAGCTAGCGTTCCATACGCTAAAGCATTACATCCACGCTGGATTCAGTGGGCAGCCTCCCTGACTGCCACTGATGTTCTTTACGTCCTTGACCAAAAACTTCAAACACAATAATGTCTCCCATACGCACAGGAGTACCTCCCACCTCTTAACATCTTGCCACTTGACATATATCAAACTGCCATTTATATTGATGGTTCAGCACAGCCAGCTGTAGGTACAAAACATCAATACTCAGCCACTTGCACAGCTGTGAGTGGAATGATGAAGGATGGTGTATACCACCCTCACAATACCTACACGCAGACCACAGGGGACTGCACAGCACAATTGGCTGAATTCAAAGCCCTCATCTGACATTATAACAGAGGGATCCAAGACACCTTACATTGATAGCTTGTGGATCGTACTGGGGTGTCCAGTCTTACAAGAATTACCTAAATCATTGGTGGTTGAACGGATTCAGAGACTCAAAAGGGAACACCATAAAAAACAGAACTCTGTGGGGAGGGTGGCTGATATTAAGGATAAGCTACCTGATGCTGATTTAGTCCATACATTGGGCCACCAATATATTGGTGTACATGCCATTAGCAACAACTTGGCTGATGAAGCAGCCCAATCTGCAGTAGCTACAGCTTTTTTTGCTGCAGTGACTCATTCCCAGATGAGATTCGATAATGAAATTTTGGCTGCAGTGAAAACTTTGGCTGAAGGCAAGCCTCTCCCAAAAGCATCCCCTACAAAATATTCAAATCATATCAGTGCACAGAATGTTGCCTTTGCAACAATTCCTGGGGTTGGAGATCAAGTGATCCCCAACCAAGACCATAGATTAAATCTCATCAAAGCAACACGTGAGGGTGTCACATTTGCTCATGCTGGGATTGCAGCAACAATATCAATATTACAGAAATGCTTCTGGGGGCAGGTCTATACAAACAGACCAAGCAATATGTTCTTTGTTGTGACATTTTACCAGCAAACAAAAGGCTCAAACATCAAATGCCCCTCGCAGACTTCCCTTTTAGTGTCAAACAGGTCACTATCATGTTTGCACCTGGACCATTGTGGACCCTTACACATGATGGTGCATACAAATACATCTTAGTCGCTGTGGATTATTGTTCTAGATTCCTGTGGGTATGGACACAGCAGTCAGCTGACGCTTGATCTGTTATAAAAGACTTGCTGATCTTTATCGGTACATATGTGGTTGCAGCATTCCATTCAGACCAGGGCCCTGCTTTTGCCTCTAAGGCATTCAGGGACAACCTGAGGAAGATGGGTGTTGAACTCTATTACTCCTCACCCTACCATCCCAAGGGTGATTTGTCGTAGAGAGGAAGAACCAAAATCTAAAGCAGTCCTTAACAGCTAGATTATTAGGTTCAGGCCATAGTTGGGTTCATTACCGATGTGGGGTCCAGAGAGCACTGAATAATCTGACAAGACGGTCCTTGGGAGGACACACTCCTTACAAGGTCCTCTTTGAGATACCTATGTATGTCCCCGATATAGATGGCCCTGGTTTGTGGCAGCAGACGTGACTTTTGACATGAACGAACGTCTCACTATCTTACAGGAACTTCAATAATTTTGTGCTGATCATTCATCCACCAGTGCTGCCACCAGGAATAAGGGATTTGCCAACAACTTCTACAGTCTGAATTCCTAAAGTTGTGGATCTGGTTCATGAGAAGACTTCTGTGAAGAAGGAATTTGGCCCATCCTACAGAGCAATAATTTTTTATGTATATACACTTAGGTTATGCATGTCTTTTATCATATTTCAGCCCTGAAGAAGTCCTTTGAAAAGAACGAAACGCGTTGGCTGTTTTGGTTTTACATTCAAGGAAAACCTAATAAAGAGAAGATACTCTTGTGATGATACGGACTAAGTGGACTTAATTATTCTAGTGGTGCACGTTCAAAATTTCTATTATTCTATCTCTTTTGAGATAGTACCTTGGCAGCAGGTACTGTGATCGGTGCACGCATCGAATCATCAACATTTGTTGTTTGCTTACAAGGACTTTATATAATTTGGTGATAGGAATAGGTGCATTTCCTTTTCGAACCCGCTACCAATCTCCTTAATATTTTCTCAGTGATGATGTGTTTGTAATATCTGTTGCCTCTTATGCTGTGTGTACTTGCTTGACATTGGGGACAAAACATTTCCCATGACTAACTATACACAGGAAAGATTGAGGGGGGCTGATAATGGCCATGTCAGATATGTTATCCCTCACATGTCATGAAATGTCGGATACCACTTCATGGTCACTTGTGTGTATACTACCCATGAGTCAGGCATTTGTGTGTGAGTGGAGAATTGTCTCAATCCGTAAGTGTAGCAGTGTGCACTTTGCATTAGTGTCACATCCACATGTTTTCATAGCACAGTACACTTCTTTATTGCTAACTGGCAATGTCACCTCAGGAGTGATGTGAGATGTTGGTACTGCCTCAATATTCCATGTCACCTTCATTTGAGTCAGTGTCATCGTGCTATGTGTCTCATGGTGTTTGACCTGCAGAAGCACACCTTACACACCCCTTACACAGGACATATTGCTCGGAAGTGTGTGGGATTGACTGTAGCCTTATGTGATATTGAAAGGTTCATCTTCCAAGTTGTACTGCCAATTTAAGCCATGTCATTGTCACTGTGTGGTTTTAAATTGGTCCCATGTGGCTCTAGAGTGGCATCTATTGCTATTTGCATCCGTCATTTGTCCATAGGTGTGTATCCCATTGGGTCAGGATATCAAACATAACTAACTGTTTCACACCTCAGTGTCTTCCTGGGCACATGTCAATGTAGTGGTGTATGTGTTGTGTGTTCTACAGGGCTGCTGTGCTGTGTGTAAATTACTAGGTTTCTGAACTTACCAACAAGAAGGCCATTGCCATATCGTCCATCCTGGAAGTGCCGATTGATGGTGATGTGGCGGAAGATAAATGAATCATGTACACTCCAAGGATACTTTTCCATGATGTTGGTGAACAATCCCTGGTGATCCACAATGGCCTGAACATTTATGGAGTGTGTGTGCTTCCTGTTGCGGTTTAGGTACTCGGTTGCACCAGGTGGCACAATCTGGACATGTGTGTAGTCAATGGCACCAAGCACGTGAATGAAGCCATTAATTTGATAAAATCCCTGTTTGGTCTCCTGCTGCTTCTGCTGTGTGTTAGGGAAGCTGATGTGGTGGAGTGTGAGGGAGATGATGGCATCAAGTACATTGGGAAGGAAGGTGGAGAATGAGGGCTGCGAGATCCCGGCAACCAGGGCACCAGTGGTTTGAAATGAGACACTTGCCAACATGTGCAGGACAGCTAGCAGCTTTATGTCCGGTGGAATGATGTTGGGTGTCTGCAAGCTGGCTGCCAACTGTGGCTCAATGTGGCTCAGCAGCTGCTGTATGGCTTGCCAGTTGAGTCTGTACCTCTTGATGATATCATGTTCCCTGAGGCCCTGAAGAGTTGTCCTGGTCCTGAATATCCTCTCCTGCCTTCTGTGCTGCCTTTGGGGTTCATGTTGGTGTGGTGGTAGAGGCTGCTGTTGGTCCTGTGCTCTGCGTCTTCTAGCATGCTGCATGAGTAGCACCTCTATGTCGTCCTTCTTGAGCTATGATGTTGATTGTGTGAGTTTTCCTTAAGTAGTGGTGTGTTTGCCCCATTTTAACTCCTGCCCTCACCCAGGCGTTAGAATTTGATGCAAATCGGGATTTGCCTCATTTTCCGGCTTCGCCTCCCAGCCATGCGTAATTTTTGCACGGTTGGATAAATATGGCACACGTATGTTTAAGTAATTTTTTGGATGGGAACGCCTACCTTGCATCTCATTGATGCAAGGTGGTTTCAAGAATCCAGAAAATGACGCACACTTGGATATTTTGACGTTAGACGGGCCTAGTGTCAAAATATAAATATGGTGTTAAGTTTGCACCGGAATAGTATAAAACAAAATACGCAAATCCGGCGCAAAGGGAGTATAAATATGGGCCTAGAAGTGTTAAACAACGGTTGCTTTATGATTTTTGTTCCAATTGAGTGAATTCAGTTGGCAAATCACATGTTTTAACTCAAATTTGTTATGCGGTTTTTAACTAACCCAATTTCAAATTGCATATAGAAAATATATTGTTACTGGCTTCTGATTGTTTTTTTGTCAAAATTGTGCACCTAAAAAATACTAAATTGAAGATAGCGTAGCGTCCAAAGGGAGAGAGACCAGATGTTTTTCAAATATACAGCTATATTATTTCCACAGAAAGGGTCCCAGCTTTAACATTCCATTGCCCTGTGTTTGTTGGATACCTCATTTATTTTCCCTTACTGGCAAGTTATCTGCAAAAATGTGGCTACATGAAGTATTGGTAAAAGACCAATCCATGAAATTCTATTGCCTGTGTGAAGCACGGTGGCAGATTCCTACAACACAAACATGGGAAAGTAAACTAGTAGTTAAATTCCAATTCAGGATAATCATGAAGTTCCAACAACCTTACAAATTAAAGGGTATTGGAGAAAAGCAACAAATGCAAATGAATTTGAAGTTGGACTGTATTCTCCACTGAGAATTCATTAAATGATGACCCAATCCCATGAAAACACTCAATGTGGAGTATTTTACGTTAAATACTTTATTAAATGCAACTAAGGACTAATGGTTAGACAACAGGAAAACAATGTAAAATATGGCAAAATTGTTACCATATACTTCATCTCTAACCATGACATTTCCTACCAATTGTGCTATTATAGTGTATACTGTGACATTGAGAGAGAATGTATTTGAATCCAGGTTAAAAATGCAGAAGGCCTGTCAAGAAGAACTTCCAAACATCTTTATACAATTGTTACTGCATTTAATCTGCAAGAACCAAAATATTTTACAAAGTACAATTCACATGTTCTATTGCTTATGTAATATTAAATACATAAGGTCTTATTCTGATCAAACATTGTTACACGTATGAGACAAGTAATATTTCAGGCCATAACTATCTGTTCTCATAATATGTTTGGTCACGTTTAAGATGGAATTAATAATTTAATCAGCTTGCTAAAAGACTCAAAACAATGAGCCTGGCCTGGGCAAGGTAGGATTTCACAAACAAGAGAGACTTTCCTTTGAAGTAAGCCTTCTTCAAAGGCCAAAATGGGTATAAGAAGGGCACCCAAACCCACAGACTTTAGATCACTTCTGGAAACCCAGAGGAACCTCTGGAGAATAGCTGAAGAGCTGCCCTGCCTGTGACTGTGCTTTGTTGAGCTGTCCTGCAGTTGCTGCTTCTGCCTGTGCAAGATGACAAAAACAGGACTTTGTGTGCCTTCCTGCTTGTGAAGAACTCTCCAAGTGATTATAACTGAACTTGCCTCCTGTTGTTGAAGTCTCAGGGACAGCAAAGACTTCGCTCTGCCAGCACCTAGAGCCTCTCCTGAGACTCCTGCCCTGCCAAGTGGTTCCACATCCAGTTCCTGGAGCCTTGAAATGAGAACTGGCAGGCCAAGTTTGAGAAATCCACGCACAGACCGCCGTGTGGGGAAAATTTCAATGCAACCTCTGGGAAAACAACACGCCACCGGCTTTGCGGCTGAAATTGATGCTGCGCTTGCAGCGCGGTTGGGAGATTGTCACACGCAGCTGGGAAAATGATGTGCAGCATCGCTGACAGAGGCTGGTAAGATTGCAACCCACACTGTGTGTTTTTTGGATCACTGCGAAGCAGGATTTCTGACTCAAACATCTCTAGGCGTGTAAAAATGACACAAAGCCTGCCTGGACCCGAGAGTGCAAAGCCAGATCGATGCATCGCTCTCCTGCAGAGAAAAGAAACAACGCACAGTCTCACTTGTGAGTAATATCGACACACCGCAGGCTTCTTTCGACACACACTCATCTGTACGGGGTTATTTTTCATGCGACCCAGGTACATTTTCACGCTAACAGCGTTAGCTTTGTGTTTAAAAGAACATGAAGACTCTTTTTACATTTTAATTAATAACTTGACTTGTGTATGTTGGATTTTTGTCATTGTGGTCTTGTTTTGTTTAGATAAATGTTTCCTATTTTTCTAAACCTGTGTTGTGTCATTTTGTAGTGTTTTCATTAAGTTAGTTTGTTTGTTGGTACAAATACTTTACACCTAGCACTCTGAAGGTAATGCTTCCTACTAGTGCCAAGCTACCAGGGGGTTGAGCGGTGGTTAGCTGAGGGTTATTCTCTTTTACCCGGACTAGAGTGAGGGTTCTTGCTTGGACGGGGGTAACCTGACTGCCAACCAAAGACCCCAATTCTAACATGTTTCGTTCCATATTAGAATACAGGCATGAGTTATAGTTGAAAACATGGCAATTGATAAATGTAGCTAGAGGTCCCATGCTGTTAAATTGCCAAAAATAGTTGTGATTCAACGTATATTACTTTTAATGACTGAGTCTAGGCTTGGACATACTTGTAAACATTTCTATCTGCACAAAACAAAGTTATTGGGAAATGGAATTGAAGTGCATGAGTACACTGGTTCAGGGAAATATGTTGTACCCTTTGTTATAAAGTAGGATTTCAGAAAACGAGATATAAATCCAGTTGAACATTACCATTTGAATGAGTGGTTTCCTCTGTAGCTACATCTATCATTTTGTGAACAGTAATGGACAATGACAACAACATTCATCCTGACAGCAATTAATCAACTAAAGAAAATGGATCCGATTGAGCAACTTACATTGTAAGAACAACAACTAAGTCCTTTCCTGCCATGGACCCTGGAAAGAAAGATGCAAAACTGAATGTGTCAGAAGGAGGATATATGATAGTGTATTAAGACTTCGAAACCTATCATTCAACCCACTAAAAAATAAAATTTAAAAAACTAGTCCGTAGAAAGTAGTTATATTTTCAGACTCATTTGCTACAATCAATTCTACAGATAATTGCCGAGAAGTTACAGACATCAGGCATATTGCCTTATCAGGAAATACATTTATATAGGTGTAGATGTTTCAGAAATACCTGTTCTGTGCTTCTTCGACGTTCATTTAAAAGTCAAATGCATTGGCTCCCTTAACCCTTCCATTATGATAGCAGACTCCGGCAGGGGAGAGGGGGTGGCACATCTTGTTAGAAAAGCTGTCAGAATGTTAATTTTCTAACTCAACAAGGATGTTCGGCTTTGGACGTTTTCACCAGTAAGGTTTTTGCCAACTCACTTAGCACCCCCTTCCAGCCACCATGTGTGCGCCGTATTTAAAATACGGTGCACCATGGCGGTAGTTAGGGGACTAGCGTCATAATTCTTTATGCCAGTCCAGCACTTTGCAGGATTAGAGTCCAAATTTTGCTGCTAATCTCTCAAAAGCACTCTGAGGCCCACTGTAACCAGTAGAAACTTCCTTTCAACGCTTGCTCTGAGCAGGCGTTAAAAGTCTGTTAGATTTCTTTGCACCATTTTTTTGGCACCCCAACCTGGGCAATGCCCCCTTTGCATACATTATACCTGGTGCAGGCAGAATGTAGTGCAAAGCGTTACAAAATGGCGCAGTGCATGCATTGTTCCACTTTGTAAGTATGGTGCCGTGTTTTTGGCTTTCTAATGCCACATTAGCATGAAAAAACTACACTAATGTGGCGTTAGACGCAGGCTAGGGGCTCCTAGATATGTCCCCACGAATCTATCGTATTCTCATAGTCTGTGCTTGTCTTCCAAGCCACGATGCAGGACCATTGGTAGTCATAATTGTCAGTTGTGAGTGTTACTGAGCAGAATAGTTTCCCCCAATGATCTAGTTTTCCATTAATGTAACAGTTTTGATCCTCAGATTTACCATATGATTATTCAATCTAACATCCACAAACCTCATACCTCAAGGTAGGGACATTGGCCAGGTTCACAAACTTTTTTCTGGTATACTCCTGCATTCGGTGTGACTTTCTTATGAATTTTCAGGCATAATACATTCATACTCATGGAAGAACCAGTTTGAACCAAGGGTGCCTTTTTTCGTACCGGAAGTTCTAGAGTAATTCAGACCATCCTCTGACCTAAAGTAGGTTACAACTGCTCACAAAACGCTTTTGAACTGAAAATACACAAGTATTTGACACCAGAGGCAACGTTGTGAATCATAATCTGCATATTTGAACTCCAGCTAACATCTTTCTTTCCAAAAAAAAACAGTCACGTACTAAGATAACGCTTGATTCTGCAGGGTAGGACACTCTTCTTAGAAGTAGTTTATTTATCCAAAAGAAATAAAAATGTGATACAGCAGTCAGAATGATATGGAACACCTTCGCGGTTTCAGTACACTTTTTATAAAATCTGTCATTTCCGAATTAAATGAGTAACTTTCTGCAAGAACCTGAAAAGACTGCCGACAACAGTTTTAAGTGAAGTGTATAGTATAATGTAACAAATTCATGATACTCACTAGATTAACATATGGGTACAATAAAACTATGAAAAAATAGACTAATAAATAAAAATATATTAATTGTTGTACAAAATGAGGCCTAACTTACTATCTTTAAATAAACAGACAACATAATCATTTTCTTTCTATGTGCTGGATAAGGATAAGGCAAACTGAAAATTGGGACAATGCCCCACTTTTTAAATGAACTGTGAAACCATCTATTTAATATTGGGAGAGCCTCCTAGGAGATACTTACACTGTGGTTTGAGAGAATAGTTAATGTAAAAAAAAAAAGACATATCATAAACTCAAACAGATGTGCCTAGAAAATAATGGAAGTCTAACCCTTCTTTTCATAATTTCAATAAGACCTATGTCAATGCCAATGCCTATGTCAATATTATCCTCCCATAATTATTAAACATCTTCAGATGATTTCAGTGTCAAGTCAAAACCACAAGATTATTCATAGACAACACCATTAAGATTCAAACATGACAAACCAGAGCAAGGCGCTTAATACAAGTGCCTTCGAATGTTCAATGGAGCTGAAAACTGGACTAATGTCCCGACCAGCATTTAGAAAATTCATGAAACAATTCAGACCTAACGTCGTTGGGGGACACTGCAGGCAAAAATGTGGAATTGGTAGGGGAATCAGACTAAGAATTACAGATTCCTCAGGTAATTCTTCACTTCTTAGGGTTAAACTGGAATTCCTTGTGGATTAGAGCACTCAATATTATTAAATTTTGGGGTACTGAATTAACCACTCTACTGATCGGGCAAGAAGGGTTTACTGACCCTCAACCATGGTGGCTCCATCTATTAATTACAAGTGTCCACAAGTCTTTCCTATTATGCTGCTACATCAAATTACACCCATTGCATTCTTGACTCTCAGGTTAGTGAGATCAAACAATGCAAGGCATTTTAGTTAGGTAGTGTGTTTGGGGGGTAGCAACACAAAGCTCAACCAATCAAAAATAACAGATGCAGTAAGGAAATCTCCAATCCTGTGTTTTTTCATGATATGAGGATCACACTAAAACTGTAAAAAATTTGGTTATTGGTTGAGAGAGATGGAAACCCCGCTCAAGCAAGAACCACAACACCTGTCAGGATGAACCACAAAGGACATTACATTAACCTGTGCCTAACAATCTGGTTGCCTGGCAAAAGAAAGTGGGACTTAACATAGGGGAAAAGTGTCAAGTGTTTATGAAGCACACACACAGTAATGAAAAGTTAAAGCACAACACAAGAAAAGTCCCAAACCAATGTAGAATAAAATGTCAACAGATTGAAAAGGATCCAGTGGGTAAACTTTAAAGTTTTTAGTGAAAAGTGAAGATCAAATCACAAAGCAACACTTGCGGATACCTGGTTGCACAAGTTCAGAAAAACTATGATTAAGCACATGACAGATATAAGTAGCAGGTTATTCCTGCCGAACAGTTCCATTTGTAGTGGAGGAGACTGTGAGGAGCAGGAAGAGCATCTCGGAAGGGCACCACTGTAATGCAAAGAGCAGGCCTGGTGTTGTGGGTAGTCATGGCTGTAGCATTAAGAGCAGGTTCGGGCATTGTCGTCAGTGAATGCTTGGACTTTGGGTTTGTGGTCACTTGCTGTAGAGCACAGTGCAGTTCTCACATTGGCATTCTTTGTTGGTGGTCCCTGTAGCTCGAACACAGGCTTTCATGGAGCTTTGCATTGGCGGTCATCGCAGGTGGGAAAATCTTAGTGTGAAGAGGCCTTTCGCAGGTCAGGATTTCACCTTTTTTTCTTTGGAGGAGCTAGAACTTATGATTTCCAAGGTTCCAAGACCAGGGGTGCACCTCTTGAGGATCAGGAGCTCACTCCAGCAGATGCCAGCAGGTGAAAGGCAGGTCCATTTGCATGTCCAGCTAGGTGCAATTTAGCAGTTCAGCTGGTAAATTGCAAGGAGGCTTTTTTGTAGCTTGTTATATCCCTTTAGATCACACAGGAGATCTGCTAACTGACCCTTAGAGTCACTCTGAATAGCCTGGGATGAAAGAAAGCAAGTACCATTTTCCTTCTCAAACAGAAAGGCAGTCCTCAAGTTACAGAGTAGTCATCTGTCTGCAGGGCAGTCGTCCTATTTCTGTAATGGCCACAGGTCCCAAAGTCTGCTGAAGAGTAGCTCTGGAGGCCCAGTGTCATGTAGGGTGATTCCCTCTCCGACCCTAACATTTAGTTCTGGAAGTTTTTCCCCTGACAAGGCTCCAAACTATGAAAAACTATGGAGAGCAAGGTCAAAACTGAACTGCATATGACTGGGTCCAAACTGGGGTGGCATGGAGAGCAAATAAACTGATGGATTAAACCCAGATCTGTCATTGGGGGTGAATGCTTGCATTCTACAGCATTTTGTCCATCATCTGTTCTTTTTGCGTTTGTCAGAAAGAGTTTGCACAGACATGGGTCCTGTGATCACAGTGCCACTCGATTCAGGCTAATCTGGCTGATGAGGGGTTATATGCTAAAACTGATGACAGAATCCTTGTTTGTAGTGCAGGGAGGACCTGGCCTGGCAGTTTGGGCTGGAATGTTGTCATGGGAAGCAGGGTCAAGACTGATTTGCATCTCGCTGGGTCTAAACGTGGGTGGCATGGTGAGCAAAAGAAACTGATGGATTTAACCTAGATCTGTGGCTGGGGATTGCATATTTGCTTTGTTCAGCATTCTGTCCATCATTTGTTCTTTTAACTTTCTAAAAGTGGAATTTTCAGAATTGTGCCTTAAATCCAGCTTCATCATTAAAGGGTTTTTTAAATTACCATTCATTTGAGTTTAAACAGCATAGCTCTCTCTGCTCCCAATCCAAAGTTATCACATGTTAAATGTAACAAAATAACTCCACTGTTAGTCAATGTGAGAAATAGGCCCTACAAAAGTGTAAAACAACTTTAAGAGTCTTTCACAGCTAGGAAATGTAAACCCTACATACAATTTTTGAATGCAATGCACCCTGCACTATGGGTGGTTAAGGCCTACTTTATGGGAGACTAGTAAGTACTAAAATTAATTTTGGGGCCTGGCAAAAGGTTTATTTTGCCAGCTCAAATTGCAGTTTAACATTGCACTGCAGGTTTTCATTAGCATAAGGCTATTGTAGTGGGTGGCACAATGAGTTCTGTCAACCCATTAGTAATATTTATTTTACATGCCCAGGGTAAACGTGGGACCTTTTTGATAGGTGCTTACAAGTAAATACAAGTTGCCAATCATGTGTAGATCAATGTTACCATGTTTTAGGGAACCAGCACAAGCACTTTAGCACTGGGTACCAGTGGTAAAATGCACAGAGTCCTAATTTCAAAATGCAAATTCAGAAAACAGGCGGGTGAAGGCAGAAGTTTTGAGGGAAGACCACTCCAAGGTTGTCAGGCTTATCACATGCACTCTCAGGCTGGAAACTTGTAGTATCTTTATCCAATTAATATTTCTATATTTAGACTTAGGCTCCCATTATGAACTTGGAGGAAATCACCACTGACCGCCATGCTGACAGTGAACAAAAGACTACCAGAGGCGGTGACCTACGTACCGCTGTATAATGATGCAAAAAGATAAACCTCCAAAAATCTTGCAACATCCACCCACCACCAGTGCCAACAACAGCGAAAAGCCACCGCCATGTAGACAAATCCCCCACCCACCAAATAATGATGCACAAATCAGCTTGGCGGACAGTAAATGTTGAACGACCATTGGCGGTACTGACCACCCGCCAACAACAAATGCTCACATTGACAAGTTCGAAAAGCACACACCTGCCACACATCTACAACATTTTAAAACACACACGTACACACCGTACAATACTTTGCAACACCAATAGCACAACAGATAATGACAACACAACACACATACACTGAACTCATCATCACACAAGTCACACACACACAAAATACCACCAAAACACATACATTGCTCAACCACCATAACAAGCCACACATCCAACCAAACAACAGCACCCTCACCAATACACCTACAACACACCACCCACAACACACACCATGGCACCCTCTAAGCCCCCCAGCTTCACAGATAGGGAGCTAAGGACCATGGTGGATGAAATACCCAGGGTCGAGGCACATGTATTCCGGTCACAGGTGCAGCAGACACCCTTGGCCAGGAAGATGGAGCTATGGCAAGCTCAATGCCGTGGGTAACCATCCACGCACAAGGGTTGACATCAGGAAGAGATGGAACAAACTGCAGTGGAAGGTGCGTTCTATGGCATCCAGGCACAACTTCACTGTATAGAACACTGGTGGTGGTCCCCCGCCTCCTCCCTCCAAATACAACGACTGGGAGGAGAAGGTCCTGGCTGCCCTGCACCTGGAGGTCCTCACTGGACTCACCAGAGGACTGGACTTGGGTAAGTCAACTACAATACCTTAACAGTCACCACACCTGCAATGCATGTACCACCCCATCCCTCTCACTACCACCATGCCCCCATGCCCTACCCAGCCCACAACACCCACATACTCATGTCCAAGTCACCGGCATGCCCACAATCCCCCATACAAAGCACCATCCAGCCCCCTGTGCACAGTCACCACCCCATGCATGTAATCCCAGTAGTACTACAACATCCACAATGCACCATCACCATCCTCAATAAATGCATCAAAATGTACACAAAGGGACCTTGCATGCCACTACATGGGAATTCAACCACCAATTATTGCTGGCCAGTGCTACAGTTGATAGGAAAGTGCAGGACAAACACATCTCTATTCTCTCATACACAGGCACTACCACCCATGCCACCCGGATGGAGATGTCAAGGAGTGCCAGTCCTCCACCTGAAGATGAAGGCCCCACTCATGAGAGTGCAGAGGGATGTCTGGACGTAGAGGAAATCCCTGGTGCATCCCACAGTCCTCGACAGTCACCCTCCCGAAGACCCATGCAGGATACCTCTGACACCCCTACCACTCAGCCACCACCATCAGCTTTGGCAAAACGACCCCACACCAGTGTCACCAGGCCACAGACTGGCTGCCAACACATACAGAGACCTGAGTCTCCATCCACCACCAGACAGGGTGATGAAGTGCCCAGTGCAAGTGGGACTGCCAGATCTGGTCAGGGGACACAGAGACAGGGGGCTAGGACCAGTGGGCAGACTTCAGTGGCCAGGGGAGGGCCCAAGGCGGGATATTGCTGCCCAGGAGGTGATTTCCGATGTCCACCATTCTTTGGATGGGATGGGCCAGATCCTGGCCACCTTGGAGCACAATCAGTAGCTGCAGGTAGTGCACCACCAGGAGGCCATGGAGCAATGGAAACAGTTCAATGCCACCATGGCATCCATTGTAGGGGTGCTGCAGCACCAGACAGACATCCAGCCTGAGTCCTCCAATTAACTGTAGGCCCCTTACACTAGCCAGGACACTGCCTTGCCATCTACATCTGCAGCAGCTACTGGACTGGTGGCACTACCAGAGGATTCACAGGACACTAGCACCCCTACCCGTGAAGCCCAGCTTCCCCCTTGCAAACATGCTCTCAGACCCAGACATCCCACTGAAACACCAGCCAAGACCAATCCCACCACCAGGAAGTGACTCTGCCCTGAACTGTCTCCCAGTGTGCCACTGAGCTACCTCGTTGATATGCCACTGCCATCTTACCATCTTCAATGGCCTCATGGACGATACCCCTGCGCAACCAACAGCTGAGCATATGTACCTGAGTATGTTGGTCACCATGTGCCAACTCTCTTCCGCTGTCCCAACACTCATGGATGTTTTGACATGGAATAAATACACCTGTGCACTCAAAATATCTGTCCTTAATCAATATGAGTTATCAATTGTGAATGTGAATGCATTAGCCAGTTACCATCATAATGCCACTTTAATTGCAGGATGGGGTCTAACAGACTGTCAGTATGTCACACTGTACAATCCATTGCGTTAACTGGCATCTGCCACTTCTGTCATGATTTGACTTTATCACTGGTAAAGGACACCACAGTACTTACTACATGATTCAGCCTGAAACAATGCATTGAAGCCATCTACATCATAGGAAATGTACCTGAAAGTCACTGGAAGTATAGCTGGATTAGCTGGGTCTTGGAAGTAATGTCTTCCCCCTCTTCTTCATCATCACTCTCATCCTTCCTCTGAGGTGACTGGGCTGGTTGAACAGCATCCTCTTCTAGACGTGGGATAGCTTTTCTCACAGCCAAGTTGTGCAGCATGCAGCAGGCCACCACTATCTTACACACCTTGTCAGGGACATAGCACAGGGATCCTCCTGAAAGATGGAGGCAAGAAATCTTGCTATCAGGAGTCCTATGGTCCGCTCAATCACCCTAGTACAACCATGTGCCTCATTATAATTCCTTTCTGTATCTGTCCTGGGATTCCTCACAGGTGTCAGGAGCCATTGCATGTTGGGGTACCCAGAAGTCCCTGCAAAAGTTGGCGAAAGAGGGTTGAAACACACAATTTTCTTGCATACAGCCTGGCTGTCAGCTATGTAACTGATCCAGTGTCATACACACTCACCTATGAGCCAAGCCCTGTCCCTCTGTAGTTGTCCCATCATGTGTGGCACACTGCTGTTTCTCAGGACAAATGAATCATGGACTGATGCTGTGAACCTTGCATTGACATGTGAAATGTACCTATCAGCAGTATGCAGCAATTGGAAATTCATGGAGTGATAGTTTTTACAAATCTGATACACCTGTTCATTTACTCTTGGGGGTATGAGGGCTCTGTGGGTACTATCAATGGCACTTATCACATGGGGGATATTAGCAAAGGCATAGAATCCAGATTCCTCACCATATAGGTCTGTACCTTTGGGTGATGAAGGAACACATCTTGAGTTTGGACATACACTTGCATCACATGGTGACACAATTCATGTGTTCAATGCAACACATATGCAACACACACAAACACAAATAATGAGGTATTCCTTTCAGGCTAATGGGTTGTGAGGTGTCTCAGTCATAATGGCATCACAGTGTAGACACACTTCCCACCACAATTACATGTGGGGACCAGTACTCATGTCAGTACTCGTTGAACGGGAGAGGGAATGGGGCCATGGATGAAGCCCCCAGCCAGGCTATGGAGGCGTGGTGGATGCAAAATCACAGCCTCCTGCCATCCAGGTAGTGGAGTGTGGAAGTGACTTCATTGCATTGGAAGAAATCGTCATGGCGGTAGGTGGTGTTTACCATCATGCACCTGATCACTGGATAACATGGTTGTCAATAGGGAACCTGGGCCAATCATGATTCCCGCCAGCAGTGACGGTGAACACCGCAACGGTACCTACTGCCATTTTGACAGGCCCTTAACACTTGACCCCTGCACTACCAAAAGGGAAAAACTCCACTGCGTGTGCTGCTCTGTCCTGACTCTGGTCCCTGAGAAGTCACGTGTCACAGAGGAACGGGTCTTTGCCTTGACCGCAGAGGAGCTGGAGAAGCTGGTGGATAGGGTCCTACCCCTGTATGCCAAGCTGTAAGGGCGACCAGAGGAGCCGGTGAGTTGCTGTTTGTCCTCCTTAGATGTGTGTGAATGTGTCAGATGCCTGTATGTGTTTTGTTTGCTTTGTGCATGCTCACCCATAATGTGTCTGGCAGTTTTTGGCTTGAAATTTGTCCATATGTTTGTCTCCATGGGCCATGTCAGTTTGAACGGGCATGGCATTTGTGTATGGGGCACCCACACTGATGTCTGTTTCTTTACTGTCGGACCCTGACCCCCCTAATGGCCCATATTCTGGGGATGACCTATCCGATTTTGGATGGGCGCTTGAAGGCAGCACAGCATCCATAAGGGGGTGAGTAACAACACTGTTGTGATGCCACTATGATGAATGTAGTTAGATGCTAAGGGGTGCATGCATAGTAGGGCCAGACACATGGAGAGGTGTGTCCATGCAGTCCTGCCCCCTCCACGTCTGTGGGATAGTGTCATAGCTATTTTTGGCAGGGTCTTTAGGCCTGTGAGGGGTCCCCTGATTGGTCTGTTGTATTCAATGTAGCCTCATGCACTTGCAAAGGTCTTGGCTTAGCATTGTCTCTCATTGGTTCCCTTCACAAAGGGTATCAGAGTAGCAGGTCAGGATGGGATTGTTGTGTACTGTGGGGTCATCCCTACCAGTCAGGGCACATTCATTACAAGTGTTGTGCCTGCTGAGGATTTTTGCCTGAGCTTGGTGGGAATGTATGTGTCCCAACATGTACCTGTTTCCCGGAATCAACATACTTCTTTCTTGTTTTGTTTCCCCACCCCTCTGCTCTTGTGTCCCTGTGTACATTAGCATCATCTGGCAAGGGAGCTGTGTCACTGGCGAGTGGGGATGCTGCAGCCCACGGTTCCCAGGATGCAGAGTCCACCGTCACCAAGGGGACCAGTGGGTTGGAGGGCAAGGGAAGTTCCAATGGGGAGGCAACTACCACTGGAGGTAGTGCCTCCGATACCTCCTCCAATGGCAGCTCCCTGGTGGTGGCAGACCCTTACTGGGCCCACCCATTCTTTGTCATGTTCTGCCATCCCCATACCATCACCGCCCTCCCAGATGCTCCCCACCGAGTTGCCCGTGCCCGCTCACCCAGGAGGGTGGGCATCGCCTTTGCCTCAGGCACCTCATCCCCTGCCTCAATCAGCCCTGCTTCCCTCCCGAAGGAGGATATTGACCTCCTGAGAACCATCTCTGTAGGGTAGACAACCATTGTGAATACCATCCAGGGGCTAGCATCCCAGATAAAGCAATGAAATGCATACCTTGAAGGCATTCATGGTGCCATGTCTGGCCTACAGAGATCTTTTCAGGCTCTGGCCTCCTCTTTGACAGCAGCCAGTGTCCCTGGTCTTTCCGTTCCCCCTCCCACCACCTCTTCCCCTTCCAGCACCCCACTCCCTTCACCATCCCAAGCACACATACAGACAGCCATGCACACAGATCAACACACAAGAAGCACACTGAGAAATACAAACAACACACTTCCCACCACAGTCAGGCACACACAACATCCACCTCCCCCTCCGTGTCAGCCTCCCCACCTCCCTGTCTGTTACCTCACCATGCACACCCACATGCACTGCACCCTCAGTCACTGCTGCTGCACCCATTCTTGCAGTCACCAAAACAGCTGACATACAGTTGTGCACCCCAGACACCACACCTGCATTCACCATGACTACTTTGACATACACTTGCAGCACACTAACCAGATCTGCAGACACCCACACAACATCCATATACACTGGCAGCCAGTCTTCTCCCACTGTGTCCACACCCCTCCTCCCAAAACACTCAAACGCTCATACTCATCCACACCACACACATGCACCATACATAAGCAGACTAAACAGGCACCTGCATCCATGTCTAGTACACCTGCACCTCGTACCACCACTCCCTTAACCTCCACTCTCAGACCTGGTTCCAATTCCCCTCCAACTGCACCTAATAAGCTTTTCCTCTCCCGTGTTGACCTGTTTGAACCCACTGGCCCACCGCGTCTTGTCCCTAAACATTCCCATGCCCTAGCCCAGTCCACTCCTTCCTCGTCAAAGTCCTCCCCAGTCCAACCTTCCCATTCCTGTGCCCCCTCCCCAGGGAGGAAGAAGCTCTGTGTTGCTCCAGGTCCCTCTGTCACCCCATGGTCCAGGCCCACTCCTCCTCCTTCCAAGAGCAAGCCCAAACCCTCTCCACCTCTACCTACGAAACCTAAGCCCAAGGCCCTCCTTCAATACCTGATTCATAACCCCTGCCACCCCCTGCCCCTGTTCCCTGAGGTGCCTGGCTGTCCCATTGATCCCCCTTCTCAGTGGGGTTTTCTTTGCCATCATAGGAGTCAAGTCTAGCATATATTTGCACTTCTAGGACTTGTTTATGGACTGGCCTATGGCCTTGTTTGGAGATTTTATAATATTTCCTATAAATACATTTCAGTGCCCAGCAGAGCTGTTGGTCCTAAATTGAGCTGTTGTACAGTGTTTCACTGTGGGTGTGCACAGGTGTGTGCATTGGTGCCAGTATTTGTGGCTTGTGTCTGGTGAGTACATCTTGTTATGATGTGTATGGCTTGGGATGGTGGGAGGGGTTGGAAGTGTGTTGCGGTGTGGGTGGGGTGGATGTGTAACTGTACCCTTGCCTCCCATGTGTACTAGGCTGCGGTACTTACCATCGTCGTCTTCGTCATCGGTCACGGTCCTGGAGAAATATGGCAAGGAGAAGCACGGGGAGTATTTCCAACTATGGCTCCATGTCTGGTCAGCGTTGTCTGTGTGCCTACGGTGAGTGTTTCTCTTTATGAGGGTCATTTCTGCCACGATTTGCATGGCGGTGGTTTCAGCCCCAAAACTGATGGTGGTGTGGTGTTTCATTATTTGGTGGGTGGGTAGGGCCTTTCCGCCGGGCTGTGGGTGACCTCCCCCGTCAGTGGCGGGACTACCAAAATGAAAGTGGGCAGATGGCCCGCTGCTTGTTTCTCATGTGCTTCATTATTTGGAGGACTGGACCGCCAGCCTGTTGGTGTGGTATTTACCGCCATGTTCATAATGACCACCTTAGTCACTTTTGTGGTGCCCGGATGCAAGGCTGCAAGCTGTAGCCAAACATGGCTCCATGAAGCTGAAACTCTCTCTGCAACATCCCACTGAAACAGATTTACTGCTGCTGAAAGGCTTCAAGGGGGAACAATCTGAATCTTTAATCCAACATCAACAAACCTTTGTTAGATTGACTTCACAGGTTTTTCCAGGTCCTCTAGAGATCTGTAAAGCCAAACAGTACCCAAGTCTCAGAATTTAAAGGGTTTTATGTTTTTTATTGGGAGTACACTTTGACAAAGCCAAGGGCCTCAGGACCACCTGAAAATCAGTTAAGGGTTAAGATTCTACCAGACGCCATGAGCAGTGTCCAGGGCAGGTCCAGTTGAAATTTGTCAGATGGGCTTTTCAAGACAAGGGCTTCTAGTTGCTTGTGTCCCTGTAACTTAACAAGAGTTCGGGCAACTGACCCTTGAAGTCCATCTGTTTGTCCTGAGTGCAAGTGAGAGTAAGTCCAGCATTGCAGGTCTTCCCAAAGGTTTCAACACCATTCCTTTTTCTGTCTTTTACAGGTCCAGTAGTGTTCTGGAGAATGTGAACAAAGTGTCCTCGTTTATGCCTGATGACTCCTGCCCCTCCCTAACCAACAGAGAAAAAGTTCCTAGGAGTAATCATACCCACTTGTGTAGCATTTCTTGAATGTCCAACTACAACCATCCCCATTGTGGCCCCATCTACCTAAATACAGCATTGCAGAACATTGTTTCCTCTGTGCAAATCTCTTGTGGCTATCCTATAAATGTGACAAGGGAAATGAGCAACTCCTCTACAGTAACACAATTTTTTTTTGGGGGTACTTCTCTTCTCCTACAGGGATTGATGCCTGGCTGACTAGAGGTACAAAGGGGAAGCAGACCCAGGTGGTAGCTACATCTGCCTGTGATAGGGTAGGCCTCTTTGAAGTTAATTAATTTCTTGGGCACTGCCCATGTGGTCATCCTCTCAGAGGAAAAGGACCAATCCTCATACCCAAAGACCTTTGTCTCAGGTCTGGAAGCAAGTTCACACCTCATCAAAGGGGTATTCAGCTCTTGGGTGACAGTTAAAACCCCATGCAAATGGACTTCTAGAGGTTTTAGGCAACTAACTGTTTAGAACTACCTTTTCCTAAATCTTTATTGTATATCCAACTTTACCAATGAATTGGGTTTGTAATACCACTGGTAAAAAGTCCAAGAGTGGAGATATAATTATTTCATTTTGATATGATGGTACCTGTCCAGTAAAATAACATTGGGTCGCCTCTTTAATAAATGACAGCTTTTGATTGGGGATAGATAAGATTTTCATCTTTGGTATCTATGAAAGTATAATTAAAAATCCTCCCTAATGGTAAAGATGGATTTTTAATTACAATTTTGAAAGTATCTTGTTTAGAAAGTTAGTATTTTCCTGCCCTTAGCTATTTCCTGCCTGCAGCTTCCCCTGGGTAACATGTCTGGGTGTATCCGACAGTTAGACTTTGTGAATTCATCCTAAACAGTCACACAATAGAAGGGAATAGGTTGCCTCATATGCCATCTGCTGGCATGATAAGGGCAGAGCTGGGCGCAGTTTCACTTGCAACTGAATAGGCTGTATTCTGCCTTCACACAAACCCCCACATTGACTCCACAGCCAGCTTGGAGCAAGGGAAGAGGAGTCAGAAAAATACATGCACTTTGAAGAGAAACCTCTAAGAGCCTCTAAAAACATCTCCCAATTATACCACGTATAAAAATAAGGCCCTCACACCCACTTTTCAGTTCATTCTCTTGACCTCTGGAAGGATTCTCAGAGGACTGCCTGCTGCTCTGAACTGCTGTGCACCCAACAAAAGTGCATTGCCGCACTAGGAAAGACTGTGTTGTAGTGTAGAGCATGTCTTGAACTCACAGAGGCCCACCCTGCTGCTTGAGCCCTAGCTTCCACCTCTGAACCAAAGACTACCAGAGTGACTCCAAGAGCTGGTTTACTGACCCCCTGTTCAGAGCTACAGGGATATAACAGGCTCTCACCATCCTAAACCAGCACCTGGACCGAGCTGGAGTAAGTTCCTGACTGCCACATGGTGTCCCTCAGGTTCAGTACCCTTGGTATGGCCTCTGTTGAGCTCCCTTGAAGTTCTTTGGGTCTCCGCAAACACAAATAGGCCAGTTCATGTCAAGACCATGCCACCCATGCCACCTGCCAATGAGAAATTCTAGCAGCTGACTTTGTGCACTACAGCATGAAAAGCTTAGGTGCCTGCCAATTCAAATCTCCAGCAATGTGCCACTTATGAAACTGTCTCTGCTTCTAGCGGCTCCTTCCACTGTGAACTGAACTCTTTGGACTAACCTGGACTAATCTGGTTCCTTTATCTATTGCAGTCGGCCTGAATTTGTGACTTTCACCCAGACTTGCATGACCAGATAGCGGTGAGGTCCATTTTGTGCTTTTTGGTCCTATTTCACTGAAATCTTTACAAAATTGAAAGTCCGATTCTACTGATTGGATTTTTGTTAAGTGTCAGTTATTGTTTTTTTTTTAATAAAGCTTTTATTGAATTTTACAATGTTCCATGAGAGAACTATATAAAACAACTTATAACAACAATAGTGCTGTGCCCCTTGGTCCTGACATCCTTCTGCCCACCTACCCTATACAAAGCAATAGAATCATACAACATTTGCGGTGCCCTAAACCCATGTATGACCTGATCTCACCCTCGATGTTGGATATAGGATAGGGCTCACCCCCAAGCTCTATGCCTTCATCAGCTGCCCAGTCAACCCAAACCATGTTGTGCTTCTGAGGGCAACCCTAATACACATAAAGCAGCCATTCCCTAACTATGCACCAGTCTATCCCTTTATTCCATTCAGCCACTAATGGCTGATATTCCACCTTCCAGAAGCATACCTCATCCTTCTTAGCCAGTGTAAGACCCATTCAGAGAAGTGTTATGCTATATCAAGTCAGTTCCAAGTCATCAGTAATGCGCTAGCATACAAGCTTCAGGTTACGCGGTATTGACTGAGCCAGGAAATGCCCCATGCAGTTCAGGATACCCTCCAAAAATGGGTAGAGATCAGGGCACTCCCATGTACTATACAGAGTCTCCAGCCTGACTGTGGCACCATAAGGATAGGGGCTAGGTAGTCATCCAATGCTGCTGAGCCTTTAGAAAGTGAAGAAGTTCCTATGTAAATAGTTTTATTGAATAAGACATTGTTGTATGGAGAGAGCCACACCCCTCTGGGAGGCCCGGGCCTCCATCCAGTCATCACTGGATAAGGTCCCCAGGTCCTTCTCCCAGACAGAGAGCAGCTCCCTGGATATATCTGGCATTTGTCAGATCAAGGAATTATAGGCCTGTAATACCGTGTGATTAACCAGTTTACCCTGTGGTGGTTCAGCCTCTAACATATGAAAGTCAGAGAGTTTGACCAAACAAGTAGGATAGGGCAGAAGTGTGTGTCACAGCTGTAAATAGTGGGAAAAGTGAATGCTTTGGAGGACATATTCATCCTGCAAGGTTTAATAGGATTTAAGTGTCACCCCCTCAAACACATTCCCCAAGTTTTAAGATCCCAATGGAATCCAAGCAGCGAAAACCTGGCAGCCGTTTCACTTGTGAAAGCATGGTGCTTGTCCTTAGGGTGATGTGGCTCATAAATGTCTTTGTCCCAAGCCAAGCTTTTAGGGTCAACTACCACGTCAATATCACTGGCCTAGCCACTGGGGAGAGAGTTGATGGGAGCACCCTGTCATACAGGTGGTGGAGTATGGTCATGTCTCCAAGAATCCATTTTTCAGTAGTATAGACTGGGTCTCCCTGAGTGTTTAACCACCATTCATTGACAATTACAAGGTGAGAGGCTGTATAGCACACATCTGCAGCTACAACAGCACCATCACATGTGGCATTGGAGCATTTAGTATGCTCTATGAAGGGGCATTTGCAATTCCACAGGAAGCCTCTGAGTAAGGAGTGAAGGTGAGAGAAAAAGGATTTAGGAGGGCATAAGGGTAATTCTGCAGTTCATATAATAGACGGGGAGAGGCTCTATCTTGAAGATGGTGGACCGCCCAAGAGAGACATTAGCAAGGTGGCCCATGTCTTCATCTCTGCCTGTACTTTGTCCAACAGTGGCTAATTGTTCATCATGCAAGCCAGTGCATGGTCAGGTGTATTAAACACCTCTAAGTATTTAAATCACCGGGGACCCACTGGTATACACGCCACCCAGCATAAATCTGGCTTGTGGGTATGGACAGGAAATATAGCAGACTTAGATGAGTTAAGTATAAAACGGGGTGGATCCCCAAATACCTGCAACATTTACAGTGTCCATGGGCTTAAAGTCTCATGGTGTGTAAAAAAGATTGCCTGATTGTCTACATAAAGGGTAATGAGGTTTGACAAAGCCGGGCTCCAATCAAGCCCTTATACCTGTGCCACTTTCCAAGTGGCTGTATTGCTATTGTGAATAGCAGTGGCAATAGACGGCATCCCTGCTGTGTTCCCCATTTGACAGGGAATTGGATGGATACCACCAACCCACCGGAACATGTGCCATCAGGTCAGTATAAAGAAGGGGCATGCAGGTGATTAATCTGAGATCAAAGTTAAGCCTCTACAGGAGGGCAAACAAGTAGGTACAGCTAACAGAATCAAACACCCTTTCTATGCCTGCCAGGAGTATGGCAGGGGGGATAGCAGAGCTGGACCGCCATGGCTATGGTGTTGTGAACCCTGCAAATGTTATGTTAAACGGCCTGTTTGAGCATGAACCTCGACTGACCTGGGTGCATCAAGGAAGAGATGACTCTGATCAAATCAAGGCATTAGCTAAGATTTTTACCTCAACATTAAGCAAGGAAATGGGTCTGTGAGAGGTGCACTGGTCTGGTGGTGTTCATGCTTTTAGAAATTGCCACTATCTCAACCCAATGAGAAGCAGGAGCCAGCCACAGGTAACTCTCTCCTCAATCACCCCTCAAATTATTGGTCAGCTTGCAGATAAAGGGTTGGTAAAACTAACTGGGGAATCCCGTTGGTTCCAGCATTTAATTGGAGTGGAGATGGGCCAGTGCAATCATAAGTTTCACATTGGTCAGCTTTCCCTCCAGCGACAGTCATGAGCACCTGAAGGGGCAAATCTACAACAAACTGGGAGATCAGAAGCTCCAACAGGGTGTCACCTCAATCGCAGAGTGCTGCATAGTATTGCATGAACTGTTGTGGTATTGACACCTCTATGATAATTTCGTTCCTGAGCTCTTCGCAAATACATGAGACTGCGGCATGGTATGTGACCATCGAGCGGAGGTAGTGCAGGAGTTTACTAGCCTAGTCACCCCATTGGTAAAGGCATACCTATGTTTTCTTCAAGATAGCGTCCCAGTGAGTAAATTTGGTGTGTCTAAGAAACCAAGCTAATAAGTGCCAACGCAAGAGGATCAGTTGTCCGCCAGCTCACGGTGTGAGCCAGATCGGCGAGTGGTTAGAACGTCATCTAGGAAATAGCTGCACATATATGACATTGTCGGTGAATGTGTTAATAACAAAAGAATAGTCTAGATGGGAGGAGAAGCTGTGCACCCTGTAATGAAATGTGTACCCTCACACCCCAGAGTGAAGAATTCACTAAGGGGCAACAAGGCCCAATGTTGATAGGAAAGGCTGCAGCAGCAAAGGGTTGACTCCCCCGTCCTGTACCCCATGAGTATGTCAAGCTACAGGTCCACCACCCCATTCACATCACCTCCCAGGACCAATAGACCTGGCTGGAGGTTAACAAGGAGCTATATGAATGCCTATAAAAAGAATGAAAACAGAGGGATGGGCATAGACATTAATAGGTGTCAGTGGGTGGTCATGCAGGTGCCCACAAGTTTCACATATCTGCCCCATGTATCCAACAACTTATTTCTGACTGGTGTCCCTTCTGCAGTATTGCTACCCCTCAAGACCCCGGCCCCATATGAACCCTGAATGAAACCTCTTAGAGTAACCATATCGAGCCAAGAAGCAGGTCTTGTTTCCATGAAGATGAGTGTTCTGAAGGGAAGAACGTTGGTTTGTAGTCGTTTCTCTGCCCAAAGCACAGCAGTCTGTTTAATCTTATCCAGGAGGTCATTAGCATTCCAGGATACCAGGACAATATGTTGTTGATGTTAACCAGTCCATTAGCCCCATCTAATGGGGGTGGGCATACAGGGGTGAATTTGCAACTGCAGCTGTCCATACCATACAGACATCAGCGCACCAGCTCACAACAAAAACAAAAAACAGAAACAAGCCATCCTGGTGTCCCCAATCCACCCCACTCTTCAGAAAACATTAAGCATTTGTCTCGAGGCCAGATGTCCAGCCATGCAAACTGGGCATAGGTGGCCATAATTCCAAGTGGAACCTCTTCCCAACATTTAAACTTTCGGAACCCATGTAGCATATCCTTAAGTCCCTCTGAGTTTTTTAGCCACTAGAAAAGACCGTTGGTTGATCCTGAGGAAGTCTGGCATAGACGAGGAAAATCAGGATTTTCTGAGACTGATACATTACTGTATCACTAGTACAAAAAAGTACTAGGACTGCATAACGTTTGCATAATTTAGAATCCAGACAATCATTAGATGAAGAGGGGCCCAGAGTGGGGACCATTGAATAAGGGCCTGATGTCTTTTTTAGATGACAAAGAAAAACAGGAATTGCTCTGGAACAAGGGATCTCAGACATTGATCCAGGAATTTGTTTGAGGAGGACTTGTCACATCCCTCTGGAAATCCCACGAAATGGAGCTTGTTCCTCCTCGCTAATCCTTCAGCATCTTCCACCCGAGCTGCCAGGTTTTTAGTCACACTGAACAATGATGTAGTTGCTTGCTGCACATCAGTGACATTGTCCTTTACGTCTGAGACACGGACCTCAGCTTCTTTTTTTTCCTGTCCAATGCTTTGCGCAGATCTTGCCTCGGGAACTTAACATCTGTGCCCACTGCCCCAATTTTCAACTCCAGAGCATCACAAGATTGAGTGATAGCCTGCAGTATGACATTGGTCTTAGGCAACAGAGGTTCACTCTGAGTTCTTTTTCTAATTAGCCCTCTTTTGATTTATTTTCTTTTTGGCCATGGTGAGGCTATGTGATATGGGTCAGTGAGTTGATGCAGTTTGGGCCCACCAACCCTCCGCGGTCCGTAGGGGTAGCATATGCAACCTCACTGTCTCCAAATTTCGCTGTGCAGTAGTCATTTGGAGGAAGGTGATCCAGGTGCACCTCTGTGGCTGCGCTAGTAGGCACTTCTGCCTAACTCCAGCACCCAAGTCTCGGTAACTCTCTCAGTGCAAGAAACCTGCAATGCACAGTAGCCAGTCCGTAGCATGTAGTGTCCTGGGGAGTTGCTTTTGTGTGTGGTCTCTTCCTCGACCCCTAGGTCACAACAGTAGTCTCATGCAGCCCACCTTGGGGTGGCAATGGCCCACCCACATGCCCTAGTCTTCAGTGTCATGCCCTGCCATACCTTTGGCCTTGGGAGGTGACCACAAACTTCCTGGAGCATCTTCCAGCAGCTCAGGCAAACCCTGCGGTCATGGGGAGTGGGAGGATGCCTCACAAGTCACAGCATGGTAGCAGTAATAAGAAGGGGGAAGACAAGAGGGCAAGCAGGGGACCCAAAGCCCGGTGCCCTGGCCCAGCAAGTCTCAGGTGGGCCCTGCAAAGTCTCCTTGCCATGATAGTGATCGCCAAAAAGGGAACTGAGGCATGCGCAAGGCCCCTGCCAGGCCTCTTGAGTTTCAGCCCACTGCAGCACCACCAGATGCTCCTTCAGGTGCTGCCAAGATATGTAGGCACACTAGTAGCCTCCCAAGGCACTGGGTTGGTCAACAGCTGCAGGGCCCCACCTTGAAACTGAGATCCCTCTTCTTCAGGGGACTGCACCCAAGCAGCAGACACACACCACAAGGGCCAGCACACTGCTTCTTCTCAGCTACTGATAGACAGTCTCATGTTGTTAGTACAGGCCATTGTCATGCAGTCTGTGCCACCGGGTATGGGGCAACATGATGTGCACAAAGTTTGTAAAACAAAACATTATAATCCTGATGGCCCTACTTATGTTCATAATTTCTTATGTACGCCAATATTTCAGAATTGGGTTACTTGTAGAATTGAACAAACAGGACCTATATTATTTCTCTAAGGAATTTAGGGGGTCATTATGACCCTGGCGGAAGGCGAAGAAGTGGCGGTAAGACTGCCAACAGGCTGGCGGTCTTTTTTTTTTTATTATGACCATGGCGGTTACCGCCATGGTCGTCCGCCGGTTCTCAGTTCCGCCTGCCAGGGTGGAGACAACCGCCGGGCTGGAGACCTGGGTCTCCAGCCCAGCAGGCGTCACTATACCGCTGGCGGTATTTGGACCCGGCTGACCACCATGGATTTCATGTGGTTTGAAAACGCCATGAAATCCATGGCGGTAAGCACTATGAGTGCAAGGGAATTCCTTCCCTGGCACTGATAGGGGTCTCCCCCCCATCCCTCACCACCCCTGCCACCCCCCAAAGGTGGCAGTGCTCCCTCCCCATCCTGACCCCAAACATCACATTACTCACTCACACACGACACACACGCAGGCACCACAAACACACATACATGCACACACACCGACATACATGCCAACATCCACATACACAGTCAGATATGCCCACCCACATTCAAACATACACGCACACATCCATACAGACATACCTACAGACATACACGCACTCATTCCCAAACACACAACACACCCTCAAGCATACACGCACTCACACACCCCTTCTACATACACACATGCACACCCCCATGCACGCACGCAACACACAACACCCCCCCACCCCTCTCCCCTAACGGACGATCGACTTACCTGGTCCGTCGATCCTCCGGGAGGGGACAGGAGCCATGGGGGCTGCTCCACCGACACTACCCCGTCAACAGGACACCGCCACGCTGAATCACAGGATGTGATTCGGTGGGCGGTGTTCTGTTGGCGTGGCGGTGGAGGTGGAGCAACCTCCACTTCCCCGCCGCCCGCCAGTATGGCTGTTGGCGGCTCTCTGTCCAAAAAAGGACGGAGAGCTGCCAACAGTCATAATACACCGAGCTGAAAACCGCCACCACTGGCGGTGTTCAGCACGGCGGTCCCTCGGTGGTCTTTTAAAAAGACCGCTGAGGTCATAATGACCCCCTTAGTTTTTTCAGTTCTGGCGCTCAAGGGAAACAGATTTGAAAAATATATGTTTTCTTGAGATGATTGTCAGGGCTTTCTTCTTTCAAGTTTAGGGGGATTTTGTGTGTATTCGTAAGAGGAATCAAATAGCCATGGTTGTCTGACAGAACCACACATAATGGAACAACGCATGCCTTAACAACACGGTCATAAACACAACTGCGTCTTTTCCATGTATGTCTTTATCATGCATGCCTTTACAATGAATTATATTGTAAAAGCATGATTAGTAAAGGCATATGTGGAAACAGCATGCGTGGTTCTGTCATTCAACGCCCCCACCAGCCCTGAGGCCCAAAACAACCCTCATCCCTAATAAGGAAACTACCCAGACACCCCTCGCCCGCCCTGAGCCATAAAACCTTCCTCCAACCTTAATAATTGAACTACCCTGAGTCCCCAACCCACACAAAAGGTGGTCATTACAACCCTGGCGGACGGTGTTAAAGCTGCGGAAATACCGCAAACAGGCCAGCGGACAAAAAAAGGGAATTAGGACCCTGGCGGAAACCGCCAACAAAGACAGTCACTTTAACACTCCAACTGCCATGGCGGTACAAACAAACAGCGCGGCGGTCACCGCCAACAGACAGGCGGAAGACAATGTACCGCCCACACTATCACAACACACCAATCCGCCACCTTTTCCGTGGCGGATTCACCGTGGATAAAAACACGGCGGAAACAGCTTTTGCAATGGGAAAACGCTCACCTGAACACATCCCACAAGGAACGAGGACTCCATGGACCCGGAACTACAAATCTTACCTGCCCTTGCATTCCTGCTCATCTACGACCAACAGCGACGTAGGCGCAGAACATACCGGTGAGTACTGCACCTACGACACGGGGGAGGGGAGAGGCAAAAGTTACGGAGACACCCACCAAACACCCCCACCCTCGCATATCACAACATACACACCAATTCATTCACAAAAATCACATGAACAACTCACAATCCCCCCGGAAGAATGCAAAGACAAAGCGAATAGCGGTCAAGCTTTGTATTGTGCCAATATACTACTCATTAAAAAATATACGGATATATATCATTAAATCTGTCAAAAATAAATGTACAATACAAGAAGTAGTGCAGATATGTACACAACAATGTCCGTGCACCAACAGTCCAAAAATGCATGGGCGACGCCCACAATAGATATCTGACCAAAATCCGAGAGGACACTGCCGGGGCATCAGATAGAAACACTAGAGGCACCTCAGGGGGAAGGGAAGGGGGGGCACCTCAGCCACATGAATGCGAAGCCAGATCCACGACGGGGCTCCATGCCCATTGATGTATCCTGGGGAGTGCAAAGCCACAGTCTCTCAAGTCTCTACAGTGGGTGGTTTGCCCACTGTTACATCCTGGGGAGTGCAAAACCACAGTCTCTCAAGTCTCTACAGTGGGTGGGTTGCCCACTGTTCAATCCTGGGGAGTGCAAAGCCACAGTCTCTCAAGTCTCTACAGTGGGTGGCTTGCCCACTGTCCAATCCTGGGGAGTGCAAAGCCACAGTCTCTCAAGTCTCTACAGTGGGTGGGTTGCCCACTGTTCAATCCTGGGGAGTGCAAAGCCACAGTCTCTCAAGTCTATACAGTGGGTGGGTTGCCCACTGTTCAGTCCTGGGGAGTGCAAAGCCACAGTCTCTCAAGTCTATACAGTGGGTGGGTTGCCCACTGTTACATCCTGGGGAGTGCAAAGCCACAGTCTCTCAAGTCTCTTCAGTGGGTGATTTGCCCACTGTGCCACCCTGGGGAGTGCAAAGCCACAGTCTCTCAAGTAGATGCAGGTCTCCACTGGTTCTGGAGGGGGACTGGTGCCCAGACTGGATGAGTCTCCCCGTGAAAGTTCCTGTCCTGTCACTGTCCCAGCTGCACATGGGATAAGGATGCCTGATGTGGCGGTCCATTCGTTCCTACACGGTGCATGCCCTGTTCAGCGGTGCTTTGCCATGGCGGTCTTTGCCCTGTTCAGCGGTGCTTTGCCATGGCGGTCTTTGCCCTGTTCAGCGGTGCTTGACCATTGCGGTCTTTGCCCTGTTCAGCGGTGCTTTGACATGGGCGGTCTTCGCCCTGTTCAGCGGTGCTTTGACATGGCGGTCTTTGCCCTTTTCAGCTGTGCTTTTACATGGCGGTTCTGATACTGGCATTGGTGTGTGGCATGACGATCTCCACACTGGGCATTGGTGTGTGGCATGACAATCTCCACACTGGGCATTGGTGTGTGGCATGACGATCTCCACACTGGACATTGGTGTGTGGCATTACGATCTCCACACTGGGCATTGGTGTGTGGCATGACGATCTCCACACTGGACATTGGTGTGTGGCATGATGTTCCATCATTGGCCAGCGGGGCTGTGGCATCCTGTCCCCTCCTGGGCTGTGACTCCGGCGGTGGTTTCTGGACCAGTAACGACACTTCTGCCCTCCTGGGCTGTGACTCTGGCGGTGGTTTCTGGACCAGTAATGATACTTGTGCCCTCCTGGGCTGTGAGTCTGGCGGTGGTTTCTGGACCAGTGACGATACTTGTGCCCTCCTGGGCTGTGACTCCGGCGGTGGTCTCCTGACCAGTAACGATACTTGTGCCCTCCTGGGCTGTGACTCTGGCGGTGGTTTCTGGACCAGTGACGATACTTGTGCCCTCCTGGGCTGTGACTCTGACGGTGGTTTCTGGACCAGTGACGATACTTGTGCCCTCCTGCGCTGTGACTCCAGCGGTGGTTTCTGGACCAGTGACGACGGTGCTGGCGGTTGTGTCTGGACCGCCGGAAATGATGGCGCACTTCTCCGCCGTGACACTCACAACAGGCTGGGCAGACTTCCTCGGGACCTTCCCCACCTTTTTTGGAGTTACAGCTGACTCACCAATCGCCTTCGATCCCATTTCACTTGTTGTCCCACCAGGAGTCTTTACACGGTCCCGTCGTCCACTCTCCAATTTCAGAGCCTTTACAGGGGGTGGGCTGCCAGTGCCTTGGCTCCGGGTCCTACTGCCTGCCCTGGTGGACGGTGCACTCCAAAAACCTGGAACACGCACCACTGGTACTGGAGGCTTTTTGGCTGAGGCGCTACGACGGGACTGATGAATTGGAGGGGGGGGGGCAAAAAGGTAAATTTGACATAGTGACAGTTTCTGACGGACACTGGGATGGGTAGCTAGAGGGGGTCTGGGAGTGGAGGAAGAGGAGGTGGTTTAGGAGGTGTCACTTTAGGTGTTTTGGGTGCATGTGCAGGTACTGGAGGCTGTCGTGAGGTGGATGGATGTTGGGTGAGTGATTGCCGGCGTTTGTGTACTTTGGAAGGGGGCGTCACAGACACACTGGCAGAGGACACAGGGGACGTGTAAATGGCAGTGGAGGTGGTGAGCGGCTTGTGGTGCTGGGTGTCCATGTGCGAGTCCTAGTGCCTGTAGATGTGGTGCATGCAGGTGTGTGTGTAGACGAGACTGGGAGGGAGGAGGGAGAAGAGGAGGAGGGGGACTGTTAGGGGAGGTGGCGGCTGTACCTGTAGAAGTGGGGCGCACAGATGGTGCCGCCACCACTGGGGAGCTCCCATCGGCGGAAGAGTCTGTGTTGCTGGTTGGTGATCCGCTGGCCGACGTGAAGCTCCCCTCGCCCTCCGTCCCACTGGTGCATTCAGAGTCTGTGGTGTGGCCCTCCATGGCCATGTGGGATGCAGCTCCCTCGTGCTCCGGTGCCACTGTACCTCCGCCTGATGATGCTGATGTACAAAAGGACAGGAAGAGCAGGAAAAGGGGGGGAGACAGAACAAAGAGAGTTTTAGTGCATGGCATACCGCTACCGTTGGCGGACAAGACAGACGCAGCAGCCCCATGCATAACGCCGTGCTCTTGGCCTCTGCACATGCAATTTCTGGGATATGGCCTACATGGCAATGGTGGACATCTGCGCATATGGATGCCACAGGGGCAACTATACCTCAATTTGGCACTCTGCTGAGGTGGGGTAGAGTGCCACATGGCCTACATTACGGAGGGGCCTTGCCTACCTAACTCGCCCTGGCCTAGGGACACCCACAGCCCACCAACCCCAACCAGACCCCTCAACTGCACGCAAAGTCTGCAGAATGAGGTTGTACTCACCCCCTTGTGTCTGCTGTGATGCCCTCAAGCGCCCATCCAACTCCGGGTAGGCCACCCCAGGATCCGGAACATCAGGGGGGTCATGGTGCGACGGGCACCCCTCCCACGTTGGGAGGCCATCCCCAGCTGAGCCTTCGCCGTCTTCTTGCTGCAGCGGCGAATGTCCTCCCATCTCTTCTGGCAGTGGGTGACCTGTCTCTGGTGGGCCCCCAGGGTCCAGACCTCCTTGGCG
Source organism: Pleurodeles waltl (assembly GCF_031143425.1). NCBI lineage: Eukaryota > Metazoa > Chordata > Amphibia > Caudata > Salamandridae > Pleurodeles > Pleurodeles waltl. Next base: position 923,840,941 of record NC_090447.1, read on the forward strand.
ATGGCACGCCAAATGTCCCTCTTCTGGTGGGCGCTGACCTACATGACATGCACAAGGGAAGAGGAACAGTCATTACCAACTGCACCGTCAATGTCAGTGGCGCCCTCCCTACTCTGACCATGTGGCCCATTCATTCCCATGCATTAATGTACTATGAACTCTGGCCCCTTCCCTCTTCCACCCAGCCCTCTCCACCCAGATCTAGCCCATACAACGTGCTCCCTCTGTACTAACCTGTTGGTCTGGAGGACCGTAGAGTAGCATGTACTGGGGGAGTACCCCATCCACAAGTTTCTCCAACTCCTGTGCAGTGAAGGCAGGGGCCCTTTCCCCAGACGCAGCAGCCATCGTCGCTTCCAGACCGAGGTCACAGCAGCACGTGCAGTGTAGGTCCTCTCCTGTCGAAGGTCAGGTATCTAGTGATTGAACAGATAGAAAATGGCGGTGACGTCCACGGCGGGGCGCATCATCACGGCCGGCGCACCTGTTCATTGGCTCCTGGGACCCATAGGTTCCAATGTTAACCAATGCAGCATTGCGCCGCGGTCTACGACCGCCTACCGCGACGGTATGCAATGCCAGCGCAGTTACCCCACAATCCCATTGTCCCAGTTTAGAGGTCAGGCAGCCGCCATTTCAGGGGCCCACATGGCTTCATTTACTACTGCGTCACACATAGCTAGGCCTATACTCAACACACATACAGGAAGGGTTTATTGTCTGGTGTAGTCTTGTGTGTAACTGTGGGTACATACCTGGAGGAATAGTGACTGTTTCTTCGCTGTTGTTCTTCGTAGGCGCCGTCAGCTGGGACATATGAGAAGATGGCGGAATCCTCCGGTGTACCGACCGCTGGTGGACCTGTTGACAATGGAAGAGAGACATGTCATTGTGACCTACAGGTTTGACTGTGCCACAATCCAGGAACTATGTACCCAGTTGAAGCCAGACCTGATGTCACCAATCCGCCATCCGACTGGAATCCCCCCTGACGTGCAGGTGCTGCCAGTGCTCCATTTCCTTGCAAGTGGGTCATTTCAGACAACAGTGGCCATTGCATCAGGGATGTCCCAGCCTATGTTTACCAACGTGTTGTCTAGAGTGTTGGCTGCCCTGCTGAAATACGTAAGGAGATACATCATTTTCCCTGAGGTGGAGGATTTGCCTACAGTGAAAGGGGACTTCTATGCCCTTGGAAATATCCCCAACGTCATAGGTGCCATTGATGGGACCCATGTAGCTCTGGTCCCCCCCGCAGGAGTGAACAGGTGTACAGGAACAGGAAGAGTTATAATTCGATGAATGTCCAGATGGTCTGTTTGGCAGACCAGTACATCTCGCAGGTTAATGCTATGTTCCCTGGCTCTGTGCATGACGCCTACATCCTGCGGAATAGCAGCATCCCTGATATGATGGGTCAACTCCAGAGGCACCGTGTATGGCTATTGGGGGACTCTGGTTAGCCAAACCTTTTGTGGCTATTGACCCCAGTGAGGAATCCCAGGACCAGGGCAGAGGAACGCTACAATGAGGCCCATGGGCGGACTAGGAGGGTGATCGAACGCACCTTCGGCCTCCTGAAGGCCAGGTTCAGGTGCCTCCATATGACAGGTGGATCCCTATTCTACTCACCGAAGAAGGTGTGCGACATCATCATCGCCTGCTCCATGCTCCATAATTTGGCATTGCTACGCCAGGTGCCTTTTCTGCAGGAGGATGATCCAGATGACGGTGTTGTAGCAGCTGTGGAGTCTGTGGAGCTTGTGGACAGTGATGAGGATGAAGCTGAGGAAGAAGAAAACGACAACAGGGAGTCAGTCATACAGCAATATTTCCGGTGAAACACAGGTGAGTACATTTTCAGGTTTTACATTACATTAACTTTCACTCGTCTACCTCTATCCTGTACCTACATTTCACTCACGATTTGTTAACTGTGTTGTCCCCTTCCATTTCAGTTTCACAAGTGTGGTAACCTACGTGTCAACTGCTTGCATCCTTGAAGGGCTTGTGATGTGTGACATTGGTATGTTAGCCTTCCAATGGGTAACCCATTATGACACTGTAATTGATAATACAAAGTTCCAAATCATAGACTGACTCCAGTTTTTTTAGTGTTTCAAGGGTGTTTATTTAAGTGCTAAAAAATGATGGGGGGTTGTAAAATGGGGATGGGTGATGGTGGAGGAATGTCCATGGCAGAGTCCAGTCTATTAGTCTCACAGGTACATTGCCCATCTGGCCATTGGAAGTGGAGCTGGGGCAGTTCCGATTTGGACATGGTAACAAAGTGGGACAGTGGGATGACAATCAGGGTGGTCTCATTTCCTGGCGGGGGTCTTGCCATCTTGCTCTGTCCTGTTCCTGGATCTCAGGGACCGCTTGCGTGGTGGTTGTCCGTCTGCAGGGGATAGGGTGCTGGTGTGGTGGTCCTGTGGCGGGGGGTCCTGTCCACTAGCGCCGCCGGAGGTGGTGGGCAGTTCATCGTCGTAGCTAGTGTCAGGGGCCCCTTGGAGTGCCACTGTGTCCCTCAAGGTCTTTTGAATGTCCGTCAGAACCCCTACGATGGTGCCCAGGGCGGTGCCGATGGTTCTGAGCTCCTCCCTGAACCCCAAATACTGCTCCTCCTGCAGACCCAGGGTCTCCTGCAACTTGTCCAGGACCGTTGCCATCGTCTCCTGGGAGTGGTGGTAGGCTCCCATGATGGAAGAGAGGGCCTCATGGAGAGTAGGTTCCCTTGGCCTGTCCTCCCTCTGTCGCACAGCAGCGCTCCTAGTTCCCCTGTGTTCCTGTGCCTCCGTCCCCTGGACTGTGTGCCCACTACCACTGCCCCCAGGTCCCTGTAGTTGTTGGGGTGGTGGGTTAGCCTGGGTGCCCTGTAGTGGTGGACACACCGCTGATTGACCTGTCCTGGGTAGGGAGGTTTGGGCCCGCTGGGTGGGTGCTGTGCTGGTGTTACCAGAGGGTGGAAGTTCGGTGTTGGGCTGTGGCTGGGCAAGAGGAACCGACTGTCCTGAGGCCCACGATGGTCCGGGCTGGTCATCAGGATCCAGTAGGGCAGAGCTGCTATCGTCACTGTGGGCCTCTTCTGGGGGTGGAGTGGTGTTGTCTGGACCCTCTGGTGTGGTGACGTTTCTTCGGGTTCCTGCGGGGGTATAAGTAAATGATTATTGCATGTGTGTGTTTCATGGTGTGCAATGGTTGGGTGTGCGTGAACCCCAGTGCAGGCATTCCTGTGTGGGGGCTTGTGTGCTGATGGTTGGGGGGGTGTTCTGGGTATGTGCAGTGGGCATGCATTAGTGATGGGTGTCCATGCTTAGTTGTGTCATGCAGGGCTTGGGGTTGGGATGGGTGGTTGGTGTCATTGGTACATTAGTGAGGAGTTTGGGTGATAGGGGAGGGTGTGAGGGTGGGGGGGTGTGATAGCATGCAGGTAGGGTGGGGGATGTGATAGTTAAGATTTGACTTACCAGTGTCCATTCCTCCAACGACTCCTCCGAGGCCCTGAGGATGCAAGATGGTCAAGACTTGCTCCTCCCATGTTGTTAGTTGTGGGGGAGGAGGTGGGGGTCCGCCGCCAGTCCGCTGCACCGCGATGTGGTGCCTGGAGACCGTGGAACGCACCTTCCCCCGTAGGTCGTTCCACCTCTTCCTAATGTCCTCCCTATTTCTTGGGTGCTGTCCCACGGCGTTCACCCTGTCCACGATTCTTTGCCATAGCTCCATCTTCCTGGCTATTGATGTGTGCTGTACCTGTGATCCAAATAGCTGTGGCTCTACCCGGAGGATTTCCTCCACCATGACCCTGAGCTCTTCCTCGGAGAAGCGGGGGTGTCGATGGCGTGACATGGGGTGGTATGGGTGATGTGTGGGGTGGTGTATGTGGTGATGAGTGTGGTGAGTGTAGTGGTGTGTGGTGTTTTGTGCTTGGATGTTGTGTGGGTGATGATGTTATGTGCCTCTGTGTGATGGGGTTGTCTATTCTGTGCTCTCTCTCTCGCCTTCTCTCAGAATTTCAGGTTGTAGGGGTTTGTGGGTGATGTGGGTGTGTGTTTTATATTGTGTTGGTTGTGTGGGAGTGGTGTTTGTATGTGTATCAGGTGTGTGTATTTGTAATTGTCCAATGTGGTGTTTTGGAGCTGTGTGTGTATTTTGAGCGCGGCGGTGTGTACCGCCAATGGAATACCGCGGTTGTAAGACCGCCGCGTGGATTCGTGGGTCGTAATAGCATGGGCGTGTGTCTGTTGGTGTGGAGGTGGAGGATTTGTTTACGCATGTTTATCGCTGACCTTTGGTGTGGCGGTATTGTGTGGGTGTCTGAATTTCGGCAGATTCCAAGATGTGTGTCATAATAGCTGTGGCGGTCTACCGCGGCCGCGGCGGTGTATTGGCGGTCTTCTGCACGGCGGTAAGCGCCTTTTACCGCCAATGTTGTAATGACCACCCTAGTCTCCGAGGACCCAGAGATCAGCTTTCAGAGGACAGTGGTAGGAGTCCAGTGGGTGATGGCCAAGTAGGTACGGTGGGGATGGAAACCATGACTGGCAGCCTGGAGGGAGTGCGGACATGCCTCAGTCCAAATCAGGATAACCCAGCTGCCATCAAAGGCACTCATTCCCTGCTACATTGGCTTTAGCAGTCTCTGCTGACATACCTGCTGTCTTGAAGCAGAGGCTACAAAAAATGCCCTCCCTAACTGGCAGCAGCATAACAGACAACTGGTTGGGGGCTATGGCGAATACCCTGGAGTCCATACAGTGAGAAGTGGCCTTCCTCAGGAAATACATGGCTGTCTACCGCCGTGATGTTGCTGTGGTGTTGAAAAATGAGGAGTTCCTCCTTGCTGCTGTGATGCCTTAAGTGTTGCCACAAATGGCAGCTGTCCTGATCCTTGACTCCACATCTCCATCCCCTGAAGTGTGTGTGGCACCCTCTACCTCTACAACATCATCAGGCATGGCACAGGAGGTACCACACATCAGAGGATGAAGATGTGGAAGGAATAAAATTCACAAGGAAAAGCACTTGGTTGCACCACATAGTTTCTCCTTAGTTCTGGGCTTACGATCATGCCAGAGTTGTGACAGTAGGAAATGTGCCCTCTTCACCTAACCACTGTTGTATTGTCTGCTATGTGCTGTCATTATCTCTTTCATACAATTGGCAATTTTTTAACATCTCACTAATGCACACTACTCTTTACTATGTCCCAGGACATGTCCCTCAACCCTGAAGATCATATGACCCAACAAGTCTGGATTTCCTGTGTCCCTGTGCATAACCGACACTCCTGGTGAAAAATCAAGGCTTGCCCAGTCATCATGGATGCAAGGTGGGGGTCATCATTCATGTCTCTTGGTGTAAGACCTGGCCTAAGCATATGTTACAAGGGCCAATGCCATTGCCCATAATGTGCCCACATGTACAACTAATGCAATGTCCCCAGTTGGTGCCCTTAGGTCTACAGTGAGTTTGGTGCTGCACTGGGTGTTGCAACAGTATCCTAATACATTGCACATCATTTGCACATGCATGTCAGACATCACACCATATGCATATGTGATATGACCTACATCACTCACAAATATCATAGTGGCAGGATAATGTTGTGAAAACTGCTAAGATCTGGTATGGAAAGAATCATAAACTTATCCATCAACCATCTGGAGCTGAGTTGTCTACTAAGTGTGTACAGTACTGACTGTTGTGCAGCACAATATGGCTCCTTGCAGTACTACAGCCTCATTATATCTAAAGGGTACTGAGGCACCTGTGGTGTTTGTGTCTCCAACATAAGCCCCCTAGAGACCTCTGCAGGTATAACCCACATCTGTAGCATCCTGTCAGTAAGTGTAAGCTATGTGTGGCACACAGTGTTGACAATACTGCTGTGACAAAGTGCTGTGGCAAAGGTTGTCGACAGGCATGTTATGTACATAAACAGCAGCCCTGAGACCTATCATGGTAAACATCAATGAATGAGTGGTCAGCCATTACAATTCTTAGTACACACAATTCCATGCCAGCATGCGTTACCCCTTGAGCTACAATCAAGCCATTCTCATTGCACAACATTCCAACAGACATGATGTCACCATCCATTCTCCAATGATATCATATCATTAGTCAGGCAAAATCATATTTCGTGGCATTCCACACTTCATACTGACTGACACCAAACCCTGGATTAGCAAACATAACACTTACTGACTGCATCGGGGTCTTCAAATCAGGCCACCTCACCTATGGTATAGGGCGGGGGTCCACCTGAAAGACAGGAATGTAAAACATTGCTTAGTGTAATTTGTACATATGTTAATGAACAAAATTGTTCACTGTCAACTTGTTAGGCTGAGTGAGCAAGTCATCCTAGCGGTAGTTAAAGCAACTGACAAACATCTTTGATCAGTCAATCACACATAGCCTCAGATAATGTAGACCCACACACCTACACACCATCACTGTCCCAGACACTCCTGTGATGCTTCTCACTGCACCATGTATACCTGGCATTGTCATGCAGGTGCCTGTTAGTTCTACACCTCCATGGCCATATGGGCTGCTTGACACTGTATATTGCATCTGAGGGGCATGCAATGGTTGTTGCAGTGGTTGTCCCATTGTGACACCCATAGCATTTAAGCCTGCCCCAGATGCTGTAGACATCTACCTCATTGTCGCAGCAAACTGACAAACTACTGCCCAGGAGGTGTGTGGGTATTCCAAAGTGTTGAGGAATACCATGATACATCTTTGAAGTAAGTAATATGTGTGTGCCATCACAAGGCACACACATGATCATTAATGTTATGGGAGTTTACTCAGGTGAAAATAGTTGTACCTACCTGCACCTTGACTGTTTCAAATCATGGATGTATTGCCAACAGTGTGTGGCCACCCATTGTTGGGATGGTATACCATTATTTGTCCAGGGAGGAATAAGAACCTAGGCTTAGACATATGCCTTAACACAGAAACACTTGCTCTGTGGTCTAAGGATGCATTTGCTGGTGCAGGTTACTGAGTTATGTGTCAGCGATGGAGCAGATGAGGGCAGCCCCATACAGTCAGTGAGAAGCAACAGGCCTGTGGAAATGACTCAGCACATGTGTGTGTGGTAATAGACATAGTATAGGGTGTATGTGATACACAATGTACGGTAAAGCTCCCTTACATGGCTTTGGCCAATGATACAAAGAGCTGATAGAACAACAGTGGTGCAGCACCAATTGCATCAACCCAGACCTTGTGGCTATCAGTAAACCCTTACCCCACCATGTGTGTCAAGTGTATGTATTTATGTATAGGTAATTGATGTTTTCAACAGGCGTTGCAACAGATCATCACAACATTTATATGCCCCCATAGCACTCCTGCTCTCAGCAGGCATTCAGAGTGCACGAAATATGGAATTTAGGTATTTCTCATTGTTCCCAGTGGCTTATATATTTGCCTCACAAACAGGTTTTGGGTCCCCCTTCCATAAATGAAGAATGGTGCAGGCCTCATTTGGTGCTGCTCAATACAGAGTGGTCCTATGCATGCACCAGAACAATTTGTAATGGCTGTGCACATAAAATGATACATCTGCCCTGCATTAGCTTCATTAATGTACATTTGAATTGCAGGCCTAAGGTGGTGCTGGGGCTCTTCATACAGGTAGCATACAAAATGTCCAGATCTACAATCATTACATGCAACACTCAACTGTATCTGCAACTGTCATTCACATGCAAAAAATGGACTTTGTATGGAAACAGGAGACTTACCAACTGCTCCACCAATCTCTATGCCAAGATGATCCAGCAGAGCTTGCTCCCTTGTAAGGAGGTCTGCCCTGTGGTTCTTCAGTTGGTGGTCGTTCTCTCCTGTCCCAAAGAGTCTTGTTAGGTGGTGAAGCACCTTGCCCCACCACAGCCTCCTTGCCTCTGTGGGGTAGCCTAGAGTGACATGGCCACCCAGTTCCAGCATCAGGAGGAGGTAGTGCTGTACCAGCCATATAAAATCCCTCAGCTCATTGGCCAACATCCTCGCCATCCTCCCTTTCCCTGACATACTGGACTGCAAAAGCAGTTCACCCAAAACAAAATGACATTCCAAACAACTTACCCAACTCCCCCTAATACCCCAACAATTATACTACTCCAGACAAACACCCCACAATACAGAGACAGAAACAGTATACTTGCAATACAAAAGACAGGTTTAAAGACAAATAAAACACAACACCTACAGGACACAGCACAATAAATACTCAAAAAACTCCAAACGTACTACAGCACCTGCTCCACACACCCTCACATAGTCTCAGACAGTAAGACTGTGGAGTGAAAGTGAAAGTGAATTCACTAAACCATGTTTGCAGGCAGAATGACCTGTTTTATCACTTCCTGGGCCACAGCATCACTTTTTCAGTAATGGGTCTTTTTTTTATGCATGACGGTCATGTGTCAATTGATTCCCATTTTGTGGTAAATTGCCTGTTGATGTGTGATAGACGTTCAGGGGCTAGGCATCTTTTAGCTTAGGGGAATTGAATGGCATACATGTGTGAAAAAAGAAATTCATCATGGTGCGTTAAAAAGTATTTTACGTAAGTTGCAGTGTGGATTTGATGCACTTGCATTATTTTTTTTTACGCATGACAGAATTGCTTGGATGTTTACATTGTAAGCCTTGAGCACACTCTGATTCACTTATCATGTCACATTGGCTGTGTTACAATGTTGTATATGTGTTATGGCTACATGTGCATAACTATCCAGTAATGTCATAACAGTGACATTAGTATGTTGAATCCATAGGTTTGTCCATGAGTCTGCTGCATTTGATTACTCATACCTTGTGCATATGTGCATTTGTAGCTACACTGTGTTCACATACATGTTGGAACATGTGTGCTATGTGTGTACATATGTTTTTGAATACTAATTTGTGGGTGCCCTAAATTGTTATGTCTGAGATACAACTGTACACATACGTACAACACAATATATATGATGGCCTATGTCCAGCACATGTTAAGGCATGTGACAACCATGACAACTTGTACTCAAAGTATTTAGTGGACTAGAACTGCATTTACATGATGTTACCCCTGGCAATTTGTGTGTGCATGTATATCCACTCTGTGGTGCGTTGGTGGAATTTATTTCACATGTGGCATTTAGTTCCCCGTGCATTTTAGTGGCAGTAGATGTTATGTACACATGTTATTGAAGGTTGGTATATCCTGTGTGTGTATGTAAAGACGTGTATTGTCATTTCTGTAACATATGACCACAGTAGTGTACTCATGGGATATGAAACCTCACATTACTATCTTCCTGCATGCACACATGTTGGCATTTCACAAATTCATGTGCAGTCACATCAGTGCCACCTATGTTTCCGTATGTCGGAACACAAGTGAAGGTCTTTTCTTTCAGTCGCTGATCTTGTGATACTTATGCCCTTATTTTTGTGCTAGGAGGCCTTTTGTTCAGAGTCCATACTCATTACCATGCCTGAGCCATTACAGTGGTACAAATGTGCTGATATATATGGTATATGTGTGCATGCATCCAACTAGGCACTCACATTTGTCGACATTATATTTGTTATGTCTGTCACATACAATAGCATACCACTGTGCAGCAGTGTTGCAGTCTGGCATAGATGCCAATCTACTCATCATCATAACTGTGTGAGTTTGTGTGGCAACACTAACCCATGGCTGCACGTGAAAGGACAGGTTAATGGTCCTCCAGTTTACTCAGCCTCCTGTGAACATGCATCAGGCCCCTGACAATGTCAGACGTTAATGTAGCCAGAGCCGTGGTATGTGGGTTTATAGAGTGGGGATCTAGGCTTTTGATGATTGCTACTCAGCAGACCGACACATGCACAATTGTGATCGTACAGACCAGGATATCACATTTTCCTCTGTAGTACTTGATGTCAGCCTTCCCCTCTCATGTACAGAGCTCTGGGTGCTTGCACATGTAGGACATATAGCATTATTTGATACCCTTAGTTGTTTCCATGGGAAGCATCCTTGCTTATGGGTTGTGTATCTGTTGTGACTTCAATTTTGGGAACATGCCAGGATACAGATGGTGTTGTCTGTCACTGCCTCCTGTCATGGCGGCATGTGGTGTGCAATTACCAGGGTATGCTAGTGGCCAACATGACAGGGTTATGTACTGACCTGGCCACCCTCTCTGTACACATGTTAAATGTTGACATGCAGACATTGATGTGTTGTATATTCAGTATTGGTCTATGTGTGTCCCTTCTTCATGGTTTCCTGAATTACTGGTAAGGTATGTATTGTATCCTACATTGCTCCCATTCTTTAGGCTGCTTGCACTTTGTACACATCTTCTACAGTAACATTGTCTGGTCATACATGGATATAATACGACATGTAACTTGTGTAAATTGTAGATGTACACATATCCAACTACTGGCTACTTGATAGTTACCTTTCTATAGAAGGTATTTGTGAGATGTAATAAATGCCACGCACACATGGCATTACACCTGCCACTGAACTTGTGTTGTCTCCAAGTGACCTTCTGTGTTGTATTTCCAAGTATCTGTGCGTGTCTCTAAGCTATCTACCCACATTCCTCTGAATATGGGTATGCATTTCTTCCAGCATGCCACAACCTAGGTAACATTTACCATGACTGAATGCCTTTGAGGTGTAAAATCATCTCAGTGCTGTACTTGTCATTAGCCAAATTCAACATATCTGGCTAGATCTACTCCAACTCAGTCTGATGTGTCTCTAACATTACTGAGCAATGCTGGACATACTAGCACATACCACAACTGATTGTGATGATGGAGCTCAAAACATGTATGGGATAAATTGTTACTATTACTACCATGCACTTCTTCTGTCATGTGAGTGACAATGAGTGGTGTGCATTGCTATGTGCTGTGTGATTTTGTTATACATAGCATACTAGGTAAACCTGCTGACACATGTCAAGCATTGTTGATACTGACACCCTGTTTCTACCTAGGACATACACCAGTACATCTGTCTTCACATGTGTATCTGGATTTGCTCTATACTTGTGTCAAGACAGCAGATTTGTGTGACAAGTATGCAGCTCATATACATAGGGAGTGTAACACACTCTGCCTACATTCCACCCAGAATATTATTTGTTTGTGAATTGTCCCATCAAATGACAATGGGTCATTTGTTTGGATAGTGATTCTGCACCCATAACTGCTTAATTTGTCTGGCAACCCATTGTGCACTCCACAGAAAACATGTGTGTGCCATATGTGAGGTACAGCCCTCAATGTGTCAGGGTTGTGTCCGATAGCAGTGCCAGGAAATAATCCCATGGATGTATTGTGCAGGCTCTGCATCTGACATTGGTTACAATCCCTGGACAATTACAGAAGGTCCATAGTTACAATGAGGTCCCACCCTGGTCACACATGTACCGTGCAGGCAAAGCAGTAATCACCCTGAGTTGTGACAGTGTTCAGTTCCAAACATTACTTAAAATCAATTTGTTGACAGCCCCTACCTTATTTGTGCCCCCCGTATGCCTCCTGTTAGGCATGGTGAATGGGCTAGGAATTAGCACCTTGGTCACTTGATGGCATAATATCTGTAGTGGTGCATTGATCTAGGCCTTCAGGAATCACATGCCCATGAATTGCATGTCACTAATATATGAGATGGAGGCAGTAGACCCTCTAACATCACAAATGATGTTGCTACCATACTTGTAACCTTTGTGTTTCTTACCCGCTCCTTGAGGTTTGAGTCACATTGTAATGGTATATTTAGTAGAGAATAAGTAGACCAAGGAAAATCAGGTGCAAAATATTTTATTTGTGCTATTTACATTGTGATGTTGTTAGTCCAGTGACTATGTTTAGAAGTTTATGATTTTGCATACAAGTGGTGGAGCATACAAGAGGCTTCCTTCTGTCAGGGCCAGGTGTCTGAATCTTGATTTCAGGAGCCCAAATGGGTTTACCACCGCATTACATGTTCTTCTGTGCCCTTCAATCTAGGCCCGATCTTCCACCATTGTGGGATTGTCAAATGCAGTCTGTTAGAAATGGGGTCTCTTGTTAGCAGAGGTATTCACCTTTGTCCAATGAGGAACCACAAGCCTAGTCAGGGTAAGTCACACACAATCCAAATTATCCTCTGCCCACCCTATGGTAGCTTGGACCTGAGCAGTCAGGCTTAACTTAGAAGGCAATGTGTAAACTATCTGTGCAGTATACCCTACAGTAACACAGTGAAAACACCACAAAAATACACCACACAGGTTTAGAAAAATCTAAGATATTTATCTGGTTAAATTAAGGTCAAAATGATAAGGATTCAATAAGCACAAGTTGAGATATCACTGTTGCAAGTTTAAAAAGAGTCTTCAATCTTAGAAATCAACAGTTGATTTCCGGCGCTCAGTCTTTTTTCCTCAATGCAATGTGGGGATCTTTTTGACACCCTTGGATGATGAGTGCAAATCCTGGGCATGCAGGACGAATTCACAGGTGTTGCATCTATCCGGTAGGCGATGCATCAAATTCTTTGTTGCACAACAGGCACAGCATCGATTAGTTACTCAGGAAGTTGGTCTGCATCTTGCGGATCGGCTGTGCGTCATTCCGGTGAGGGTTGTGCTTTGACTATCCAACCACTATATTACATTACATGACAATTGATATTATTTTCTTCATTTCCTGATTGGGTAATCAGTTGTACAATACCTCATTCTTCACTGTTCAATCCAATCCCACAGCAGAACAACACAAATCATTTAAGTGTCCTAACAGTGCCACAGCATAGGATTACGGTGAGCTCTGCCTTTTTTAGAAATTAGTTGGAAAAGAAATGCTCAGTTAACTCAGGCTACCATCCATGGCTCTCAGTTTAGGAACTATTGTAGGAACTGCTTTTTTTTGTTGAAGAGTACTTCACTCAAGTACTTGTGTTGTCACTCGCTCTGAGTTCCTCTGTAAATAGTCCTGTAAAACGTGTTCTTATCTAGTCACATTAAAAGACTGAGATCAAATGTCAGATGCAGTTTTCCTAGGGTGCCTATTTACTTTTCGTTCTCTGACTTCAAAGTGAGAGGATTTTTTGTTTGTTAATGTCCTGGTGTTGCTTGTTTAACTCCATGTGGCTGACTGTTTGCTTTCACGGCAAGAAACCCCCAGGCTACATGTTTTTAAGTAACTCACAAACGACCGCCATTGGCTGCTCAGCATGCAGAGACCCTCCCAGCAACCATGTCCAGCGCACCGCTAATCATCATACTGCACTTTTTAAAATGAATACATATTGATTAAAGCAATACATATGCATGTTTTAGATCTTTCTGAAAAGGCATTCCGGGTGCAAACATGTAGGAAAAAGCCTAGAGCAGAAAGTTTGAGTCAAGCTCCATTCACATCTTGATGTCAGCCTCCACACTTTGCTCTTATGTTTTATTGCCTCAGTTTGCTGACTGAGAGTGGATACTCTTTTCACATCATGCATTGAAAGTATCATATTTAAAAGCTTCCATCTGTTTGAACTCGTAACAGACATCTTCTCTCCAGCTTTTGGTGCTATAAAAATTTGGATTTGAGTTCATTTGTTAGACAGGTCAGTTCTAGTCCATGATACCATGATGACCTCTTTTCCTAGTTTATGTGTCAGAGCTACTGACATTTAGCTAAATGTGAGATGCCAGGTGTCACCCTCTGCTTTTTCACTGAGGGTCATACATTACCCATGTGTTCTTTCTCTGTGCCCACCCCAGCTGCTGTGCTAAAAGCTGCAGAAAAAACCTGGTCATGGGTCTTACTTTGCTGCATCATGCAGACATATGAGTTGGTGGACATGGCCAGGATTTTGCAGATTAGCGCTTTTTTTCAAAAACGTTCAGCCATGTTGCACAGCAGCTGTGCTGCTATAGCGCATGGCTAAAAGACATTGACAACACCAAAAGCTCTCACATTGCAGAGACCTATTGACTTTGTCAATGCTTGTTAACCTAACTTGTCCTTCTGGCCCAGTATTTTGCCCTCTCCCATTATTTATAGATTAACCCCCTAATGTGGAATTCTGAGTAATTGATGTTAATCTTATATGTGCTCCTCTCTGAGTCACTGCAATTAAAAATGTGGAAATAGCATTTACTCAAACTAGGCATTCCAAAGGTAGTAAATCTGTGGTTACACTGTTGTGCAGGAATATTTTTTAAAATAATGAGTTGTATGCTAACACAATCACATAAAAATTGTCCTTGATTAACACATGCATTTCAGTGACTACATGCATATACATATTGATTTATAAAAGTGTACTGAATTTTAGGATATAGATAAGACAGTGTGAAGAATTTATATCTTACAGTGTTTTGAGGTTTGTCCTGATTTAGCAACCTGGAGAAAGCAGGTCCATCCTCTGAAATACATGTTGGCTTTATTTATACATTTAAAACAAACCTTGTTCTGTACTGTGACATTGTGTGGACACAGATGATGCTCACATTTTCGCCACAAGATCAAGTTGAAAATTAAGAATGTATGGTTTGCTGTGCTGGCTAATTACCCAAATGAGTAAACAAAGAAAGTAAGTATATATATATATATATATATATATATATATATGTATATATATAAGTATATATATATATATATATATATATGTATATATAAAAAAACACTAGATTAACGAATGCTGTTTGCATCATGTAACTATGATATTATCTTGATATCTTGAGAAAGTACCTTTGAGTTGTTTGTCAAACAGAAGAGTTTGTGGTAAATTCAGGACTCTAGAGAACATTAACCATTAAAGGGATTTACCCAATAAAAACATTTGTAGCAGGAGGAAACCCCATAGCATCAGGTTGTAAACAATGATGATTTCATAAAGGAAGCACTTCATTCAATTTAAAATGTGCAGCCAGTGAGTGGAGAGCAATAAAGGGATGGCCATAATTATATCAATGCTGACAAATAAGAAAGTTTAAATAAAGAAGCAAATCAAATCATTGACTCATAGCAGTGAGAGCCAGTCACACACAGAGACTATGCTTAGCAGCAGAAAAAACATACCATTCATGACTACTCTTGGAGACCTTGCTCCACATTCTGGTGTCCAGTTTTCTTAATAAACTAAGACATTAATCTGATTTAACAATCTATCAAAGGAGTACAAGAAGACAATAGGATAAGGTTAATATTTTCCAACAATGAGTTTGCTGCCCTGACACAAAACCTCAACAATTGTCTAAAGATGCAGAGTTTTTGATTTTTCCACATATTTCTTTTTTACTTTGGGTTATGTGTACTGTAGCTTATCATGCAAACTTAGCTCCTGGTTGTGCCACCATGGCTTCTCAAACATTTAGGCCCATATATATACTTTTTGACGCAAAACTGCGCTGGCGCAGTTTTGCGTCAAAAATATTACCACCGACTAATGCCATTTTGTGGCGCAAACAACATGTGGGAGTCATTATTTTTGATGCACACCGCTGCATCAAGTCGTAAAGGAAAATTACGTTAGTGCGGCGGAAATGACTGTGGGTCGATTTACGACACCCCAAACCGGATATGCGCTGTTTTTTTTGTACTCATTAGCGTTAAAAAAAACAGCGAACACAGCCATTTCACCAGAGGAGAGCCAAAATGGATCCCAGATGCCACTACAGGCCCCAGGAAGATGACAGCAGACCGGGAACCAGCCAGGAGGACCCACACAAGAACCAGGACACTTTTAAGAGGAAAAGAAAGTGCCGCTTTAGTGCAGAGGAGCAGGAAATTCTAGTTAAAGAGGTGACGGAACACCAGCATCAACTGTTTGTCACATCAAAGTTGCCAATCAGTAGGAGAGAGGCCATATGTCAACAATTGTCGACAAGATTAACAGTGTGGCTGAAGTACGCAGAACAGTCATCGAGTGCAAGAAACGCTGGCATGAATGCAAGAGCAGGACCAAGGAAAAGATGGCCAGGAACAGGAAGGCAGCACTGCAGACTGGAGGTGGGAGTCCAGCACACCAGGAGGCCCTGGACCACAGGGAGGAGATGGTCGCAGCCGTCATCCCTGAGGAGATCATCACAGGGATTCAAGGACTGGACAGCGCAGGCTACCAGGAGACAACGCACATGCAGGGTAACTCGCATGGGGAATTAAAATGCAATAATGGCATCTACAACCAGGGGGGGATACCGACCACTAAATGCATGGAAGTCATCTAATACATGGAGTGTCATGGGTAAAGGGGCACGGCAGGGGGGTATGGCCCGTTCTGAGAAGACCTGGGGCACACCATTACACAACACCAACAACAATCCCATGGGGGCATGATGTCATGCCAACGATGGAGCAAAAGGAAAGCCACGACAGGAGGGAAGGCCACAACGTCAAACTGACATCCTGGCACACGTCAGCCAACATCCCCCCTACATTAACTAGGGCCCTATTAGCAATCCTCTAGCCATACCGACAACTGGAATGTAACTGCGACAACAGTTGCCACTACCACCTCTGCTCTGTGTGCAGCTCAAGTAGCCAATGGCAGTAACCTCCTCATGGATCATACACACCTAAATTAGCGGGTGAGGATGACAACTGCAACAATCCCCAGAAACAAGACAAAGGCCCCAGTACTCTCAAATGTCAATGCCCATAGTTGTCGCAAACATCAGCCAATGTAAACAACAATAGGAGCTGCACAGCACTAAGGACACACCCATGCTGCATATGTCTGGGTCCATCCTGTGCCTGGGTAACAAGGCAACATCCCAAATGTCATACTGCTCAGACAACAGCATTGAGGAGGGAACACATGTAACTGGTCACTGAAATACACCTGCACAGTCAGAGGAGGAAATAGGACACTGATACGACTATCAGGGCAATCCAATGTAACACACATTCCCCAACATCAACAGGACACATTAACAATGTCAACATCCATATCAAATCATAACATTGCCATGCATAGGATATGCCACATGTCAATTACATTTAAGTGGATGTGAACAATCAGAGATTGGGGCAGGTCCAGATTGTTAAGTGTGCTGCCAGGGCCATCAGTACACCCACAGCCAGTGAAAGGTCTCACCATGAGAATGGATGTACACGGAGGGTCGAGTAGGAAAAGAAGGTGGCAATTCTCTATTTGGCATAAATCAACACCTAGAGGCGATTAGGCTGACAAGTCTGATAACTCAATAACATACATGTGACACACAGGTTGACCATAGGCCAGGAAGAATGCCCATCTGAAGGACTGGAGAAATTAACACAAAACAAGATCACAAAGTGAATTCATCAAAAGGCAGGCACGTCACATCAAAATTGCCACAACACAGACACACTAATTGTACCCTGTTTCATTGCAGGAAGATGGATCTCCTGCTGATATGCCTATCCCAGATTTCCCTGATGACATGGATGATGAGTCGATAAACATTCCCCAGGAGACTATCCAAAAGGTCCTTGAAACCCTCCAGACCCCACCTTCAGTCACAAGGAGGAGCACAGAACAAGAAGCCATCGCAGAAGATCCACCCACCATCCCAATTGTAAGACCTGCCAGCTCCAATACAGCTGAGGACTCTGATGACACTGGCACCACCTTTGAGAGAACTGTAGTTGGAGTACAGCAGGAGCTGGCCAAGGAGGTGCGGGTGGGGATGCAAACTATGGCAGCCAGCCTTGAGGGGGTGCGTTCGTGCATGATGTCATCTGCAGATCAGGCAGCAGCTATGCAAGCCCTAACATCCATACTGCAAGGACTACAAGAAACTGTCAAGGAATTCACCACAGCAGTAAGGGAGTTGCCACAACACCTCGCACCCCAAACCTTCCACTGCATGCACGAATGCAATCATGACTCCCTCAAGGCTGACCTGGCTGCCTACCATCGTGATGTGGCTGCTATTCTCAAGAACCAGCAGACCCTCCTTGCTGCAGTACTGCCCTTAAGACCTTCACAGGGAGCAGCGACCGGGATGTCTGACTCCACTTCTTCTAACACTGAGGTGTGTGTGTTGCCCCTTCACAAGCACCACCACCACCAAGAACAGAGGAGGCAACACACACATCAGAAGAAGAAGACATGGAACAGATCACATTCACAAGGAAAATGACCCGGAAGCACTAGTCCCTGCCACATGGCCCACATTTACCAAGGTCCTGCGCATTGTAACTTGCCAGTCTTGCAACAACTTTACTCGAGCACTGTTCTGCAAACCACTGAATATCTTATCACCCAGCCCATTGATTGTCTCTCTCCTACTCATTGCCAAATCCTGTACCTCTGCACTGTCTGAAACATCAACCCCAGCATGTCAAAAGCAATTCCGTAACCCCTTGTGCTGGATCCCAATTTAAAATGTCACTATAATGGACTCACAATCATGGACAATGTACAGATAGCACTACAGCACTTTTCAATAAATAGCACTTACACAACAAATCTGTCTCTGGGTAATGTGACATATCAACTGTGAAGTAGATAACTGAAATGTGCCTACTGTCAAATTACGTAGCTTGTCAATACAACTGTCCTGAAAATATGTAGTCAGAGAATTCTGCACAGTGCCCATGATTGCATCATACTCTGCCCTTCCTGAGGGACAAATCGGATGAAGTGAGAAACCTAATACCACCATGCTGTGTTGGACAGAAGAATGCTTCCTCAGGGGATAACTAAGTCATCAAATAGTGGTTGCAAAATGTTGTAAACATGCAAAAATAACACAATAAACATGCCACACTAATCTAAGTATACACTACAAAAACTGCACAAATGAAGGTGTCTGAGTTAACATACAAATAGGTAATCATGCCGAACTGTGTCACAAATGATGTATGAGGGTCATGAAGACATAAAATACAAGATTGCCAATGAGAACTCATCTTATAAGTGTGTGCATGATCATCACACTGCAGTCAGACCTAAAACTGTTTCCCCAATATCAAGTCTGGAAGCACTGTTAGTGACTTTGAAAACACACTTATCAACAGAAACACATTGTCATCCATATTAACTGTGATTGGTGGTTGCAACAAAGGGTCGACACTTTGCAAGGTAGCTCTGGGCTAACTGCCAATCGTACAGCTCAGTTGGGATTTGTTTGTAGCATAGGACACAGATGTTATAGTACCAAATTGATGTACACTGAATCCAAACCGACGATCAAGTACCATTCAACACATACTATTAAGGGGTAACAAATATTTATTAAATGCTAACCACAGATGAGGAAACTGAGGGAAAAATCTTACCTACCCTAATCTACCCTGACTACTCATTACCCCCATCTGTCCCTAACTAACCTAAGCTACACTTACTTATCACATGTAACGAAACGTTCTAAACATCTACCTCCCACCACCCTTATGAGACGGGACACATGGAGGACAACACATACTAACCTAAACACATACTATACTATCCGAAACAAATCTTTTTTTTTTGGTATTTTTCTTTTTACATTTTCTTTTTTTTTAACACACAAGAACCCCAACATAGCCCACCCACACACTTAATAAGTAAAAATATAAAGAATGAGGACCCCCCACCACCCACACACCAACACTAACTAAACTAACAGCCTATACTAACCTAACACTAAGCCCCCTAAGCCCACTAACTATAAGAACAAGGAAAGAGGAGGGAGGGGAGGGAATCATGTCCATCCAAAAAAGTGTCTAGAGGTTGGCCCTCCGGAGGGTCCTCTTAATGTCCTTGGCCCGCCGGTTAATGTGCCGCACGTCCCGGCTCAGGTGGCTCAACTTGCGCAGCACTTTGTCCATCTTATGTTCCATTCTGTTGAAGGCTGCAGGGTCAACAGATGGAGCAGTGGCAGTGTGGGTACCGGTGGAGGAGGTCTGTGTGGGCTGTCCTGCACCGGTGGCAATGCTGGGGCCAGGAAGTCCAGCAGATGTTGGACCAACAGTGGCAGCTGTGGGTGGGGCCACCTGGCTCTGATTGGTGGTTGTGCTGGTGGTGGCTGGTGGTGGGTGTGGTGGGCAAAGTAGGCCCACCCTGTGGGAAGGCTCGCCATGCCCCGGAGGCCCGTTCATGGCGATATCGCCAGGCCATCCTCCAGAACCCCGACTCCACCAGCAGGATGTGCTGATACCGCATGGCCCGGCTCTAAAATTCATGGACCTGGTCTGGGATCATGTTAGCACCTGTGAAGACAAATGCAGATATTCAACATTAGTAACTGCATTGTGTGAAATGGCACAGCAAGTTAATCAGACATTACATCTACTGTACTTGTAACAGCTCATATCACAATACAGAGCATTGAATGTCCCTGAGGAAGTATATGGCAGGACAGACTACAAAGGTCACATCACACAAAGCACATCCATAACCTACAAGAGGGGTAATAACTGGCTTTGACTTGCAATCTGAGTTCTGACAGTTTTCGTCTAAGAATCATGCTGCATATCCTCCGCCAAGAGCTGGGCTACAAATGTCAGTGTACGGAAAGCAAAACTAAAGCCACATGGTCTGCAAGTTGTAACTGGACTTGCCAGTATAGTACCAAGTGCCAAACCTGAGTGTGTATACTAGTATGCAACCAAACCGTCACTTATTCACATGTATGTGTAACATACTCGTAGCATCAGTACTAGGTACCCCATTCACAAACCCATGGCCGTGTTTGAGGGGGGGCTGTGGATACACAACTATAATTTGCCAACAACATGTACACCGAGGAGTGTATAGGAAACTCCACACATGTTTGTCTCTACAGACACACCACAGGTAAGGTCTATCTACAATTAGGAGTCAGCAAACCCTAGAGCACTCATAGGGCCACACATGTCAGAAAATGCAGAACTTGGTACACAACATATACTTCCAGTGAGGCCTGACTTACATCAGACACAGAGTTGCTAGAACACCCATGATCATGAATTGCATGCACACCTAGGCCATTGCACTCAGGTTCCACAGACTTGTTGCCCTACATGTGGAAGTACATGCTGCTAGGAGGTTCTACCTACTGTTTCATAATAACGTAGGTAAGTAGGGAAGCAGATGTCTATTGGAAAGCTATTAGCTCTACCAATCTTAGAGAATTTGGGTCTGACAGGCTGACTAAATTGGGGCTGACTTCCATTGCGACTCTTGGTGATACAAATGTCATGCACATGACTATCCCCTGTACTCACAGTGGGGCCTACAGGGATGTCCTACAATCCCTACATGATACCACTGGGTACGCATTGGCAAACTCAAAACATGTGAGAACTGCATTCCCACTCATGGAACAAGAGAAAAGCTTGCCCAACGCATCACACCTTGCTATGCGTCCAACTCACACGAGTCCATAACCAGTAAACACAACACATAACAGACATATCAACACTTACTGGAGTGGTCGGGGTCCTCAAATGTCGCCACCTCTCCCACAGTGTAGGGTGCCGGTCCACCTGTATGGTATGGAAGGAAGAAATGTGCTCAAAATCTGTGCACAGTGCAACAATTTCATGAACATTTACAATGTGTAGGCTTAATAATGAAATGGCAGCCATTCAGACATGATGGTACTGGATCTGATATATCACGGCCAACCTGTACATAGCATGGGTCTCCTGTGACAGTTACACAAATATCTGCACACATACATTGGCCCTAACTATCATGTGGTTGCAAACATGCCCCATAATTGGTGAGCACTAAAAAATATGGAGTATAATCGTCTCATCATGTGCATCCAAGAGAGAAATCCAAAGCCTGGTTACTTGAGGACTGCATTACCAGTCAAACATGCCTTGTGGCCATGACACATTTATTGCACATAGGCCCAATGTACAGAGGGAGGGGCAGGGACTTTTGTAAGCTAGCCTGTTGTTACAGTATAGTCAATTGATTTGGCCCAGCTATGGTGATTTGCACCAACCATGGAGATGTGAGGCCATGTGCATACACTTGGACTGCCATCCATAGTTGGATTGTGGCTCAACTAATTCCAACAAACATCTTAAGATGTTAGCTGAGGGCACCTTACAACTTTTCACAATGTTTTCAAATCAAGAACTGACATGTATCCAAAAAGATCAAGGAACACAATGATCCCACACATTCATAGTACTTCTGTGAACGCTTTCCTTCCACACTCAGCAGACTCACATGAGACATATGTCTGAGACACTTTGCTATTATCAATTGACGTGAAGGCAGCACTCATTTTCAGCATCATGTAGTGATTCTAAAGTCAGTCTAGCAATTGCGTCAACATAGTTGGCCTAAATGTTGGTACATCTGTACTTCTCTGTCAATAGTACCCTATATAGACATGATTGGCTCTTATTTTGTTAGCTGTTCTGACAAAAAGGCCGCACCAATTTCCTTTATGGAAAAGTAACCTGTAAGTTTGCTGAGCACGTGCCACCTGACAGCTAGCAATTCTGATCCTTTCCATAGTGCATCAATGATCCCCTTATATTTCCCCAGCATTACACACAGTCAGCAAGTTAGCTGGCAGATATTGCACTAATCCCCTGAGCATTTAATAGTGCACATTAACATAATTCATACTCACCAACAGTGCCACCAGTCATGATTCCCAGGTGGTCCAAGAGATCCTGCTCCCTGGTGATGAGGTCAGCCCACCGGTGCTTCCGCTGGTGGTCACTCCTCTGGCTGGCATACACACGCTGCAGGTGATGCAGCACCTTTCCCCACCGGATTCTGCACGCCTCTGTCGGATAACCCTGTATCCCCCTGCCTGGATCATGAGCAGCAAGAAATGCGTCACCAGCCAGATGAAGTCCCACAACTTCTCTTCCCCACTCCTGCCAAGACGTGGTCTACCAGACATACTTAGAAGTGATGATATGGAATAGGGGTAAAAGAAATAGAAAGGGGAAAAGGGGGGAAGTAGGGGTACAAAGACAGAAAAAAAGTAAACCTAAACACTAAAAGAGCCCAACTATCCCCAAACTAACACTACCCACAACAGACTCCCACAAACAAGAAAAACACAAGATCAATGGACAAATGTAGTACTACAGTATACACAAACAATATTTATTTCACAAATGGACTTTACAGATAGTACACAGGACAAAAACAGCACAAAATCCCAGGACAACACTCTCTACACAGCCACACAGTCTAGAAGGATCATAGACTGCAAAGTGAAAGTGAAAGTACACCCACTGTACATGATCTGTAAACAGGATATCCTATTACATCACTTCCTGTATGAAAAGTCCCACCTTTTTCGCGTTATGCGTCATTTTTTGTTTGCCAAAACTGTATTTGCGTCATTTTTTTTGACACACAGACGTGAATATTAACCCGCATCCACATAATGATATATGGACTGTACAAATATCTGGATGCGGGCTAAATTTCACTCCTGTGCGTCCAAAAAAATGACGCAAATACAGTTTTGGTTGTCAATAAATGACGCACAATGCTCGGGACGTCAAAATTACAGTGCATTAACTGGTTTGGGGCATTTTTACTTGTTTTTTGGTTATTTTACATTTGGAACACATCAGAGATTGGATAATTGAAGACAGTATGGTGTTGATGGTGTATGTTCACATGTGTGACATCATATTGCAGCGGAACATGATCCACTACATCCTTCACAGTATTATTACAGTTGGCTGACGCAATAGATGGTCATAAGTGTGGCCTACATATATGTGTTGCACAAATTGTGCATGTTTGGCATAAGGAGAGGATAGCAATGTGACGCACATATGTACAGTACTTAATGCCTTTGGCTCAAAATGTGTGCTTCGACAACCAATGTGTTGGTTGACCAAGTGTGTGTGTATCACATGAAGCATAATTGTACATATGGTTGTATGAATGTGACGTCCATGTGTCCAATCCTTAGATGCAAGTCAAATTGAAAATGAGCGAGGGCATGTCTTAGTCATACATGTAACAACACCCGTAAAGTGTACTTCCAAGTTTTAGGGTCACGTAGACACCACATGTGACATAGCATGCACCAGATGGATGGCAGACGCTTGTTCATGTCAATGGTCCACATTTTCTACATCCTATGTCCTAGAGTATTTGTAAGAGTTTCCTAGGCACTACTTGGAGAATCCCACAGTGAGTCATACACATACATTGAGGAAGTGGGTACCATGTTGTTTGCACAGACAGACAAGGGTGAATCTCATATGTATGATGACACCACAGTTGAGGCCATAGAAGTGAGCCCCAACTATCAAGTGGCTGTGGTGGACCAGCATAGAGGACAGCACGTGTCCACTTATTTCCAGTGATCAATTGCACATAGGTGTCTTGTTCATGTGTGTGGTCCAATGATGATCCTGTAGATTGTTAGGGGTGTAATTTGTCACAGTTCAGTCGAGGACTCATAATGAGTCAGTGGCAGCTATTCCTGTATCTACTGAGTATCCTTGGTTGATAAATGTGAGTAAAGTGGATGTGGACATGTGAACCAACATGTGGATGGTCCCACCCTGTCACTAAATACGTGTAATGAGACAGTCAACAGCGCAACCTTGGTGTGTTGAGTGAGATAATGTCTCAGGTGTCATGTTCCAGCAGGTGTCATTACAACATTTGTACACAGGTTGGCCTCTGCACTTCCCACTGCATCTGGGAACATCATAGCCTCTGTGCTGATTATTCTCGCAGCTATTCACCACACACGGCCCATCACTATGTTGTGCGCACTGTGATGCTGTGTGTTAACTGTCAGGGTCCTGACATTTGTGTATTATTCATGGACATTATCAGAGGTTGCAGGTTGTGCTGAAAGCCCCGTACCCAATCCCTGCCTACGGCCCTGGGACACTGTCACACTTTGTCATTCATGCATAATTGCAACCTAGACAAGGGATGGGCCATGAATTTTGCTTTTCCAAGGGGATGTAACTCAAGTGGTACAGTTAAAAGGCAGATGATGCTATACAATGTATTTGGGTATGCATGGAAGAAGCCCATGCCCAATGCCCCCTGATGAATGGGAGGTTTGCTAACGCAAGTGTGGTACATATGTAGACACAGGGTTACTTTAGTGTGACGCACAGACAGTTGCCAGTCAGGCTGACAGAATGCAAGGTAATTCAGGATCCAGTAACTTGACAAGTTACGTAATCAGTGGTCTGACTGAGACTGTTTGGAGGACAAACTAGACAGATAACAGGTCAAACTGTGTACGTCCTGTGTTTTTGAAGGTGACAAATGAACCCAAGGGCTGTGTTACAGGGCTTAATTAGTATCAATGCTTGACGGTGTATTTGACATAATGGCAACTCCTATGCTGTTCCAGGCATCATCAGGGGCAGTGCTTTTTGAAATGGGTGGTGTGCATGGAAGTGATCACAGGTGTGGGCTGCATCTGTTTCTCACCAGTCCTGTAGGTGAGACTTGCATTCTACGGGCCAACAGACATTTTCACAAGGGGAAGCAATTCACATGTGCTATCAGGGCTTTGAAACTAGAAGACAGTGTATAAATTGACCTGACATCCTTGCAGTCAGATGTTCTATGACAATGGCATGCCATAGGAAAGGGTGTAGCACACTGGTTTGCTAATGTTGGTCTGTGTGTGTAGAGGAGGTAATATCAGGGGACACATCTTAGTATTCCAGGGACCTCTTCCGACAGGTGGGTTGTGACCAGGTGCATGGGTGTGTCATAAGTTAGGAAATGGGCTGACATGTACATGGAATGCCATGTGCGCAATGCATGTCATATGTGTGGCACTTGTGCTGTCTATGTTCTGCTTCTAGGGAACTCTAGTCACTGATAGTCCTTGAAAATATTGGATGCAGTTGGACTTACTGCTGTCAAGGGTCTGGTCAGGCATTCCTGTTACTGATGCCAAAGCACATTGACTGCCTCATGTATGAGGCTTGTTTTCCCCTTATTGAGTGATGGTGTCTTAGTTGTGTGCCATATGCTGTGTTGGACCTTGCTTTCAACATGTATGTGTGAAATTGCTGTGGTCCTCTGCTATTGGCCTTCAAAGGAGATATGTACATGATATATGTCATTAAGAGTGTGTGTGTATGTGACCATTGTATGTTAGACATCACATGAGCTCTGTGAATGTTCTGTGTCCTACTCAGTATCTCAGCAATGCTCCATGAGGCAACACTCTTATTCTGCTAAGTAGAGATGAAGGTGTGCAAAAAGGAATAGCCAGACCATGATATGGTGATTAAAATAGGTTTTTATTTAAATTTGTTAACTAAAGTGGTGAAGCTGATCATATTCAGAAGAAATTGATTACAATCTGTTGCCGCCTGCGTATAACAGCGGCTGTATTCTGTAGTTCCCCCTCCTGTTGCAGGCCAGCATCCTCCTCTTCAGGCATGTGTGGCTCTGGTTCTAGGAGGGGAATGTTTCTTTTGATACAAATGTTGAGCAATATTGCACATGTGAGGATGATCCTACAGACCATATCGGGGGAATATAGGAGGCTACCACCAGTGATGTGGAGGCAGCGGAACCTTGACTTGAGGATGACAAAGGTCCGCTCAACAATGCTGTGTGTCCTCCTGTGGGCGTTGTTGTATGCACGCTCTGCAGCAGTACTTGGGTTGCCAAATGGTGTCATAATCCATGGCTGGATGCCATACCCCTGATCAGCTGCAAGAATAAATGCATGGGATCATGTTGATGTAGCTGGCACTATTTAAAAGACCTTTCATGGCAGTAGTTGTCTTGTGTTGTCTGTGACTCTTTTGTGTACTAATGTGGCATCCTATGCTTGTAGGCTGTACCATCTGCATTGTCTTGTTTCCTTGGCTGAACGAGTGTTTGTCTGCTAACCGTTTGTCAGCAGTATGTTTTGGGATTTGCAGTACAGTGTGCCCTCCCTAGCATTGTGACTTGTGATACAGGTGTCCGTATGTCTTCACTGGGGGTGAGATGATAGTTCCATGCACAGTTAAAATTGAAAGTGTTGTTAACACGTTCATATCAAAGTACCCTGGACATCCCATACCTTGAAACTTATGCAATGGATTAATGTAAAGGTCATTGGGACACTTACAATCTGCAAGGTGACATTTAGACAGTTGCACTCATTGACGTCTTAACAATAGGTTGTACAGTAATTTCCGATGTGTGACAGGTTCAATGGTGACTTAAGAAACATGGCTAGCGATGTCACGACCTCAGTGTGTTCCTATTCACATGTTGCTGTTGTGGTGTATGTGTTGTGTGTCCTAGAGGGTTGCTGTGCAGTGTGTATATAAGTAGGTTTTTGTACTTACCAGCAAGTAGTCCATTGCCATACCGTCCATCCTGGAAGTGTTCATTGATGGTGCAGTGACTGAAGATGTATGAGTCATGTACACTCCCAGGATATTTAGCCATGATGTTGGTGATCAATCCCTGGTGATCGACTATGGCCTGCACGTTGATGGAATGTGTGTGCTTCCTGTTGCCGTAGAGGTGTTCAGTTGCAGCAGGTGGCACAAGTTGTACATGTGTGCAGTCGATTGCACCAAGGACGTGTGGGAAGCCACTGATGAGGTAGAACCCCTGTTTTGTTTCCTGCTGCTTCTGCAGTGTGTTAGGGAAGCAGATGTGGCGGGGGGTCAGTCGAATTATGGCATCCAGTACTTTGGGCAAAAAGGCGGAGAATGATGGATGTGATATTCCGCCAAACAGGGCACCAGTTGTTTGGAAAGAGCCACTTGCCAGCATATGAAGTACGGCAAGCAGCTTGGTTTCTGTTGGGATGGTGCGGGGTGTCACCAAAGTGGGGGCCAACTGCTGTTCAATGTTTCGCAGAAGCTGCTGAATGGCCTGCCATTTCAACCAGTATCTATGTATGATGTTGTGTTCCCTGAAGCCATGAAGGGTGGTTCTTGGGAGGAATATCCTCTCCTGCCTTCTGCGCTGCCTTTGGGGTCCCTGCTGGTGTTGTGGTAGCTGCTGTTGTTGTTGCTGGGCTCTGCGTCTGTGTGCACGCTGGATTAGTATCACCTCCATGGCTCCCTGTTGCTGCTCTGCTGCTCTGCTGTTTGTTCTGTGTGTTCTGATTAAATACAGGTGTGTTTGCCCCATTTTAATGCCTGCCCTGACCTAGGTGTTAATTTTTTACGCAAATCAGGCTGTGCGTCATTTTCTGGCTCTGCATCCCTGCCGTGCGTCATTTTTGCCCAAAAGCATAAATACGACGCACGACCGTTTAAGCAATTTTTGGGACGGGAACGCTTACCTTGCATATAATTAACGCAAGGCGGGTTTGCCGCATCCAAATAATTACGCACACGCCGGAATTTTGACGTCCGCGAGCTCGGGCGTCAAAGTTTAAATATAGGGCAACGTTTGCACTGATTGTGCGTCAAAAATTTTGGCGCACAATCGGCGCAGGCGGAGTATAAATATGCCCCTCAAAGTCTACTCTTGGGTTCTTTCAAAGAGGATGAACATCAATGACCAAAGCTCTAGACAGAATACTGGACAAGATAAGAAGCTATGCTGTCTATTGAGACACAAGAAATCATAGACCAAATGTATAAAAGCAGAACAGTTTCAGTCCAAAGATTTGTCCTTGTGCCCTTGAAAGACAAGGACAAACATTGTGAAGGAATGGTGGTTTTCAATGAAGAAGTACACTCTAAGAAGGAAATAAAAATGGACATTATATGAAGGTAGTAGTAATTTGAACAAGGAGCTGGACAACACACCTGTAGAGAAAAACTAACAGTTACGTCAAGTGAATTAGCCTGCACAGTGACTCAGACTCTCAACAGAAATGAATAAAAATACGAAAGTAAATATTTTTTAATTTTCATAGCCAGAAAACAATAGTTTTTCCAGTGAAGGTTTGAATCGTCCAGAAAAAAATAAAAGCATGCAGTGTGGTCATTAGATGAGAAGGAGAGGATGTAACTGAGAACACTGACACTGTAACTACTTTGTCAGGTAGAGAGAAATAGTGACTGGAGGAAAAGCATAAATCAAATCACACTGAACATTGTCCCAGAATTAACAGTACCAAGCTCAACAGATAAAGAAATAGGCCACACACCTAAAAGTAGTGATGGATGAATTCAAAATAGAAATCTACCCACTCTGTAGTACCAGGTATTTAATCAAAAGAATGGTGAAATTCCTAGGTAGTAGCAAGTCAATTATCAAGATAAAAGAAATACTTTAAAGCCCAACTAGATTGAGGTTGTATAATTTCTATACAAGTTTACAAGAAAAGATGACTTATAAGAAAATAAAGTGAACATGCTTTCTTGCATTTTTAATTCTTTCTTTATTGTACCCTGGCAGTGGGCCTGGCAGCATTATACATAATATAGTCCTCCCTTCTTCCTCACATTGACCAAAAAGATATGATTCAACTCTCAACTTCTTAAACTTTTCACAAATGTGACTAGATTGATGCTTAGCCATTCAAATGTAAGTGTTTTGACCATGCTATGTTGTTGCTACTTAGATTCAAACTTAAAGTAGATGTATATGGCCACAACAGATAATCCATCAGAGATCTACACAGTCCCTCCTGCTCCAAGCACACTGCAAATGCATGTACAAAAAACTGTGTCCCATATTTATACTTTTTGACGCACAACTGCGCCAACGCAGTTGTGCGTCAAACATTTTAACGCCGGCTAACGTCATTACAAAGTGCCATGCGGGCGCCGTATTTATTAGCGGACTGGTGTGCGTAAAAAAAAATGACTCACACCAGGCAGCGCCGGCGTAGGGGAAAATGGAGCTTGGGCGTAAAAAAATGGGGCAAGTGAGGTCTGAGGCAAAATTTTGGCCTCAACCCGATTTGTGCCATTTCTTTCGACGCCCAACCCCCATTGAAATGACTCATGTCCCCTGGGCATGGTCATTGGGCATAGTGGCATGTATAGGGGCACAAATCAGGCCCCCCTGAATTAACCTTTATTTCCCTGGGATGGGTCCCTCCATCCTTGGGTGTCCTCCTGGGGTGGGCAAGGGTGGCAGGGAGTGTCCCTTGGGGCATGGGAGGGCACCTCTGGGCTCCTTCCAAGCCCACAGGTCCCTTAACGCCTGCCCTGACCCACGCGTTAAAAAACGGCGCACAGCCTGATCAGGCTGGGCGTCGTTTTTTAAGGCCTGCCCCCTCCTGTGCGTCAAAATGACGTCACAGTATAAATATGGGGCACAGGCCTTAAAGTCATTTTTTGGAAGGGAACGCCTACCTTGCATATAATAACGCAAGGCTGGTTCCCCCTTCCAAAAAATGGCGCACATGGTGGAACTTTGACGCCCGCTGCGTCGGACGTCAAAGTATAAATATGGGGCAGGGTTTGCGCCATTGTGCGTCAAAAATGTTGACGCACATTCGGCGCAAACAGAGTATAAATATGCCCCTGTGTGCTCAAGGACCTGGGAATTGTCATATTGATCTGAAAATGATGGTTATAATTTAGAAAAATGTGTTGTGTAGTCCATATTTGAAGCAGTGTTCTATTGTTAGATGGAACCTACCACCTCCTTGCACCACAATGGTGTCAGGTGCTGAGACACCATAGTAGCCCTACAAAGCCAGACTGTCCCGTCCATGTTACCATGTGGCACTACGCATGCAGTGTTATCCTTTGTGACCCTTTGTGGCTGGTGATGGTTGTGCCAGCAATCAAGTGTACGAGGGTGTGTATCACACATTTGTAGGATGATGACATTTGGAGCAGTAGTATCTCCTAGCTTCCAATACATGATTTCTCACAGGCATTTACTATACATGCACAGTGCAGGCTTTGGGAGGGGACACAGCTATTTTTCACATGGGTCCTTTAGTATGGTGCATGTAGGGTTAGGTATGTCCTCTATACTTCTACCGAGTCCTACTATGGCATCCATGATTATTACAGGTTTTTTTTACAAAATCTGCACCATGGTGGACCATTTCTGGTATACGTAACATACATGGTGGTGTTAGGGGGCACTAGGGCTCCAGGTGAGGTGGCACTGGAGTAGGTGCTGTCCCATTTCTCATGATTCTGCCCCAGCGCCTTTAATGCCAGGTAATTTTGTATTTGTATGTGTGTGACACAATGCAGCAGACAGGTGTATGTGCACACCACAAATATGTCAGGTATGTGTGGATGAAATGTAGTTGGTTGTGGCACCACTTGGGTGACATTTGATTTTGGTTCTGCCAAAGGCTTGCAGACCATGATTTACGTGGGACTGTGCCTTACTGTGACTTTCTTAAAATGGCCATGGCCTATGCCATTGACATGCCTGGGCCATTCTTATGTTGGTGTAATGTGTGTGTGATCTGTATTTAGTTGTCAACCTGTGGACACTTGTAGTAGTTTGTGAGCAGCTTCTGTATGCAAAGGCATTTTGTCTCCGCCTGTCCACCTGTGGTGTACCAGTCAGTGTTTGGCTGTGTTATGTACATTTGGGTGTATGTGTTTGTGAAGTGCAATGAATGTGGTGTAATGTGGCATGTTGCGTATGTGTTGTTGCCTATACATCTATGTACCCATGCCCATGTGTGGCCTCTTGGTGGCCCACAGCCCTAGGCACCGCACCAACCCCCTCAGACCACGCACGCAACTTCGGTTTCATCCTGGACCCATTTCTCACCATGACCAAACAAGTCAACGCCGTATCATCTTCCTGCTTCCTCACTCTCCACATGCTCCGAAAGATCTTCCGCTGGATCCCCGCCGACACCAGAAAAACTGTGACCCACGCCCTCGTCACAAGCCGTCTGGACTACGGAAACACCCTATACGCAGGAACCATCGCTAAACTCCAAAAACGTCTGCAGCGAATACAAAACGCCTCTGCCCGCC
Source organism: Pleurodeles waltl (assembly GCF_031143425.1). Taxonomy (NCBI): domain Eukaryota; kingdom Metazoa; phylum Chordata; class Amphibia; order Caudata; family Salamandridae; genus Pleurodeles; species Pleurodeles waltl. Next base: position 923,872,708 of record NC_090447.1, read on the forward strand.
TCGTCCTCGACATACCCCGCAACAGCCACATCTCCGCCCACCTGAGACACCTACACTGGCTTCCCGTCAACAAAAGGATCACCTTCCGGCTCCTCACCCACGCACAAAAAGCCCTCCACAACAAGGGACCTGAATACCTCAACCGTCGCACCATGGCAGGTGGGAAATCCTTCTCCTACCTGGCAGCCAAGACATGAAACTCCCTCCACGCCAACCTCAGGACCACCCAGGACCACCCTGCATTCCGGAGGTAGCTCAAAACCTGGCTCTTCGAGCAGCAGTAACCCCCTCCCCCTAGCGCCTTGAGACCCTCATGGGTGAGTAGCGCGCTTTATAAATGTTTTGATTTTAGTTTATTTGATTTGATGTGTATTTAGTGTGGTGTTTGTCTTGTTTGTCCTAGATGGTGTGTGTTATGATTGGTATAGTGGCTTACCTATGAGTAGACCATTGCCATATTGTCCACCCTGGAACCGCTCATTGAGCGCAATGGTGAAATATGTAGGTATCATCGACACTGCTGTGATATTTTGCAAGGATGTTGGTGAGGAGTCCACGGTTGTTCACAATGTCCTACACATTGATTGCATGTGTGTGCTTGTGGATCCTATATAGGTGTCCGTTGCTGCACGTGGCACCAGATGCACATGGGTCCAGTCCATTGCACCCAGCACATGCAGAAACCCAGCAATTTGATAGAAACCTTGCTTAGTCCCCTGCTGCAGATGCTGGGTGTTTGGGAAGCAGATGTGGTTAGGGTGTGAGGAGTATGATAGCATCCTGGACCTTAGGTAGGAGGACCAAGAAGGATGTCTGGGACATACCAGCCATTTGTGCACCCGTTATCTGAAAAGATCCAGTTGCCAGCATATGGAAGACAGAGAGGAGTTTGGTCAAGGGTGGAATGGTATTGGGAGTTTGCACCCTTGCTGTGATGTGTGGTACAGTATGGTGCAGCAGGCATACAATGGGCTCCCCGTTCAGTCGGTGCATCTTGATTGCATCTTGTTCCCTTAGGGCAAAGATGGCTGTGCGCTCTCTGAATGTCCTCTCTCTCCTCCTTTGCTGCCTTTGTGGCTGCTGTGGTGGTGTTTGGGGTTGCTGCGGTGGTGGTTGGGGAACCTGCTGTCTTTGCTGACATCTGTGGCGTGTGCCAAGGTGGATCAGTACCACTTCTATGTTCTCCTGAAGGCTTCAAAATGCTTCTCTGTGTGTTTTCTTTGAGCATGGAATGTGGGCCTCTTTTTAATGCATGGTCTGACCAGGTGTTAAAATTTGATGCTAATGGGATTAAGTGCCATTTTTTATGTCTGTCTCCTTGGGTTGCATCATTTTTGCATCAGTTGGTAAATATGAAGCCAGAGGGCTAGCGTCATTTGTAGGAAGGGATCGTCTCCCTAAAAATGACACTAACTCCTACACGGGTCTAGGGTCAAAATATAAATATGGAGTTATATTTCAGCTGCTTTAGCAGAAAAAAAATGTCGCCTAAGGCAGCACAAACATTTTAAAAATATGGGCCGAAAGGGCATACTCACAAGAAAGCGCTTCATCAGCTCTGATGGAGCACTTTATTTGCATCGCCCTGTGCCCTCCCTCATGTCAACATGGTGTAGCACTGTATTTACTATACAGTGCATCATGGTGCATATTAGCAAAATAGCATCATAATTTATGAGGCTATTGTGGCGCTTTGCTGGAATAGCTCTAGTTGATAAAAGCACAGGGAGGCCTATAGGTTTAACGCCTGCCCCAAGCAGTAAATTTCACTGTGCTATTTTTATGGGCCTCCCTGCATGGAACTACCCCTTTGCGTACATTATACCTGGTGCATGTATAATGTAGCAGATGAGGTTACAAAGTGGTAGAAAGCATGCAACTTGTGAATATGGCACACAGTGGGTTCCTCCTTAATGTCTCCTTAGTGTAAAAAAATGACATGAGGGCAGCGGATGTGGGGTGGGGTAGTAAATATGCCCCTAAGTTTGCCTATAAAAAACATTTGTTTTGTGGAACAGTATAGTTTTAATCTAAATACCAATAACAACATGAGGCATAACAATAAAACTAGCTGGCAAGAGCTTTTTGGTAAATTATTCTCACAATTTAGGTTTCTGAAAATAAATTCAGAAGCACATTTCACATGCAATGTTTTTAAAATTAATAGAAACAATGTAAAGTTTGCAGATACATTATTTATTTAAACAATGTTCTCTGTGAGCTCCAAAGAATGCATCACATTCTTGTTGCTTATATTTTATTTACAATGTTTCAATAGACTGTACCAGAGTCACACAGGCTTCCGAATACCTCAGATTTCCTTGACAGGAAAGAATTGTGAGAGCATTGTATTTGTGTATCTATACAAATAGAGAAACGTTTGTTTATTACTTCTTGACTCCCCATCCTTCGCTGTAATTTATGTATGCACTTGTACTAAGCAATATTGTTGCCTGTTTCCAGCAAGCACCCTGTGTAGTTGCAAATGGTTTGCATTTGCACTAATTTGTGGGGGCAAGAACTTGTCTTTCCTCATCAGACATTGACCCAAAATAATAGAAATGCATAAAAAGGAGAACAATTGAGGGATACTAAGACAGGAATGAAGGCATGAAAATGCTCTGTAAAACAGAGATAAAGAGATAGGAAGTGGGGATGGTGGACGACCGAATGAACAGATGAATCAAGACTAGGCAACCTTGGTGATAAGCATTAATCTCATAATAAAACGCATGGTGGGCCAGATTATACAAACTGTCATTATTACAAGGATGAAGCACATGCTCTTCTGCCCTGTGTTTACTGAAAAAAAAAATTAAACAAATGTTAAAGATGTGCGATGTATGTTTGATTACAAAGTGATGTTAATGTGTAATTTAGTCTCTATAAATATCCTTTGTTGAAACATATTCAAATTTATTTAGTCTTAGAATATAATGAAATATGCTTGTATACCACAGTACATTATCAGCAATCTTTAGACACTAATATGCTATATCGCTAGACAAAGTTATTTAATATGAATCATGGAGCATCTGTGTCAATCTAGAGTAAGTACTATTCAGTTATATCCTGACGATGGAAGGGGATGCTCCCTCTCTTAAATCCCTGTGTGGGGAGTTCAGATTAAATCTGTGCAAATTTGCAGAGCCCAATGGCTATCAACTATCAAAACCTTTTTTTAAAGTCTGCTGCATAGGTCAGCTGGAGTACAAGAAAGGTTTTGCAAATAAAAAAAATAAAAAAAGTAAAAAAAGTGAAGATTAAACTTTCTTGCTGCCAAACAGAACCACAGAGTCAACAGCTTACCTCTATTTGACTGTGCTCATTCACAAGTCCACAGTTCACCCCCATGGGACCCATGGGACTGACTGATTCCAGAAGATCCCTGGTGTGGACTTCAGAATTTACACATCAAGTGCCATGTAGGGTCTTCAAAAGCCTGCATGTGTCAGAGAATGAGAATGGTAGAGTGGCAAGCTCCCGGAAGTGTCCTCACAGCCTGATCCTTGATTGTGGTATATTATGTTGTACAGGATATATGGATAAAGTTTAACTTTATTGTGGAGGGGGAAAAACCTGGGTGACTTTGCATTTCCAGTGAAGTGCAATATATACTAATTTTGTCTACCCTCAGAGAATGAATTAAAACTTTAAAATGCGAGGCCATGACACAAGACCACGCAGTGGTCAGCCATTGAGGGCCATTGGCTGTCAGTCATAGATTGAACTATTATTTTTTCTGTGATGATCGATGTCTATGAACTTTGCAAGGGTGATCTTGTTTGTTTAGTCTTTTGAGAACATGTGTGTTGCACATCGGCTCCACCCATTAAGCCCACCAGTATTTATTTTGTTTTTGATCACCAGGTTATTGAACCTCTGCTGAGGGTGAGTCTCACTCATAGTAATGTCATAGTAATTAAACTGAGTATGATTACTGCTATTGCTCCCATTTCAAGATAAGAGTTCTAGAGCCCAATAGGGGAAGGGCACTGGGCTGGTTACACATGAACATGTGTGCACACTAGGGGTCATATTTACTAATGTTTTCATGCAGGGCAATGCAGCAAGCCACCTTGCTGTGCTGTGCTGCATGAAAGGGGAAGGAAAAGGGCACAAATGCACCATATTTAACATTATACAGTGCATTCTTGTCATTTCCTGGTGCTGGTGACTGCCTAGCACCAGTGAAGGGACCCTTGAGTCATGCTTCAATGGTGCTGGTGCTGCAGGCAGGGTTGTTTTTGTGCATGAAGGTGCACATTCCTGCACAAATTCAATCCTACGAAAGTGGCAATAACGGGGAGAAATAAAGATATGTCTCCTGGTTGCTCCTCTGCTGGGGAGGCGTACAATTCTGATGCATCAGAACCAGCGTTAGTGAATCTGAAAATATTTTCCAAGAAAATATGTGGGCTTGATCGGACTTCATGGAGTCCGCATAGTGAAAAAAAAACCTCTGTGGAATTCCATGGAGGTGGAGTTCTGTGACCCTGCTTAGTGCTTCCAAAATCGGGCTCATTCAGGAGAGGGCCTTGGCAGTGAAAACTGCAGTTTAAGGCCTCTTGTGCATTGGCCTATCCTGTGTGCAGTCAATGCACATAGGACAGGCCAGTGCACATGAGGCCTGAAACATCAGCTTTCTTTTGCTGCTTACAGTCCTAGCCTGAATTCAGGCCAGGACCTTAGGCATTAAATCCTGCCAGGCCTCTTCTGCACTGACTTGCTCCATGTGCACTTCACACTGGACAGTCCGGAGCACAAGAGGCCTGGAGCAGCACCACAGAAAATGACTTACCTAGTTCGTCCTGGGAGGTCCTCCTCCAGTTACGGGCTGCACAAAGTAAATGCACACTGTTTGCACTTGCGCTGTGCAGCCCATACTGGGCTGCATATGCACTGGGTGAGCTCCGCACCGCTGGCGGGGCTAGTGGAGTTTTTTGGCCAACTCTGTGTTCCAAGTGGAGCGTGGAGTTCCCAAAACTCTGTAAGTTCGGCCAGCTGAGGGGTGCACCCCACAAACCCCTATAAATATGTTAGAATCCGCAGGTGGATGTGTTGGAACACCACCCAGAGAATGTCTTCCTGTGCCAGAGGAACGCAAGGCAGTGATTTGCACTGCCTTGAGCTTCTCTCGGTTTATCAATCAATGCAGGGTCATGCAAGCTGGCCTTGCATGGCTTGATAAATTTATTTTATGTTTTGTGTCATCCTTGCCCACCCTTGGGCGGCTCAAGGGCAATTCAAACAGTTAGTAAATCTGGAGGATGGTTTTAATTGTCCCCTCTATTGTCCTTTTAATCTTGTTGGCTCCATTTTCAGGGGGAGGGGAAGGTTCTCCAATACTGGATTAGAGTGACCAAAAAGGAGGGATTGCTCATTTCCACCTCAGTGTGGACACAGGAGCTCCTCTACCTTACTGGATTGTTCAAGAATGTTTCTGAGGAGGATTGAGGAAGGATTGGAGGGATGATGTGGCATCTTTGGATCATCAGGGAGGCCTGGCTTCTAAAACGGTCCACCCAGATGTATAAACCCCTGCACAAGGGAGAGACAGAGACAAGAACTTGGGGCTGGGAAGCAAAGCCTGTAGAGCAATGGACAACTGGAAGGAGACAATGTCTCTAATGCCCAGAACTAGATGGGTCTCTCCAGGGCCGGTGGCACTGGTCCACTTATAAACCCTGAGGACCAGTTGAGGGAAGACAGGGACTCCACTGCCATTCTGGGTGCCCGTTGAGACATCCAGGAGGCTTTGGTTTTTGGGACTGCAGAAAGGAGATTGTGCTGCTGGCTAGTGGCAGAAAGGCTATGAAAGAAACCTCTACCAGCAGGAGGGGAACATCAGGATCCAAGAGATGAGAAGATTAGGGGAGGTAAAAAAAAGCTCTCCACAAATTACACCTGTTTGGGACCAGCAGGCCTGTTGAAAATGCTCCTTTGTAGCTAGCAGAAGTAAAACAAGCCAGAGATCAAGAAAATAAGCCCTATGTGGCCTGAAATATGATCCATGAAAGATTTGACCTTTGGGTCACTTTTAAAAAAGCGGAATGGTTTGCTTGCTGCTATGCTTCTACCGCTAAGAATTCCCCTGGGAAGGGCCAAGCCTCTCGAGTACATGGCTTATATGGTTTATTTTCCCAAGGAAGGGGTGTACCCCAGACTCACTTTCAGCCTGGTGACCCTTTCCCTGGGCTTATCAAGGGAAGACAAAGAAAGTGCCATTATGGGGTGTTGTGATATGGTTCTGGATCCCTCTCTTCCTGGACCACAAAATGTTCCACATCAGGAGCGTAGCTCACACTTGACCCTGTATGACATCATGACGAAGACAATAGGCTTGTCTCATATATTGATATGGTGACACATTGACAAAGTCAATACGCTTGCCTTATGTATGGATGCAGTGACCCCCTTGACAAATACACCAGGCCTCCTTTATTTCAAATGACACCCCTTTACATTGTGATGTTGCATCTGATATATGTGGGGTGGTTATGATTATGGAAGTCATGACCCAATAGGGTTCAAATGTAATTTAAGAATGTCATCAAAGTTATTGCCTCTGCCTAATGTATATTTTTGTAAATTAATGCGTAGTATTTTAAAATGTGTGTGTAATAAATGTACTTTCTTTTTTCAAAGAAAGGAAACAGACTGACCAATAATATATTGAGTGTTGTTCTTCTTGTGTGCCAGTGAATAGCCTATTCCACCTTCTCGGAGCAGGCCTTAAAATACTTTATTTCACTACCCTGGGAGAGTCAATTTCTACAATGGGCTACTTGTTTTCCAGTGAAGAGATAATTGCAGACCCAGGATTTGTTCAGGACTCACATCTTGTACAACTAATGACCCTATTTAATGCAATTAATTATAAATAATTTGCTTATAAATTATTGAACATATTCAATACAGTGTTTAACCAAGAAAACTTTGTTTCAATTACTTATATTATTACTCTATTTACATTGCAATAGTAATATACATTTAAAAGCAATATTCTGTGTGAACATTGAGATTTTAAAAGTGGAGGAAATTATATTTGCTATACTACTTGATATGTAAGCTTCATGCACAGAGAGCTTGTTCAAAGTTTGCTTGTTGAAAAACTCTTCATGCCAAATTGGAACATACTCTAGTTGTTTGTTTATTTGCTACAAAAAAGGATTTTCTTCACTTTGCATCAAGCTTTTTGAAAAATACTGTTGATGATACAATTTAGGTCAATTAAGTAAATATTTTGATTCATTGAATTCATTCCATATATACCACAGTTTACGCAGGATCAAATCATAGATAGAGCAACCTATTGCTTTACTTTAGTAGAATTCAATATCATTTTTGCCTTTTGGTATTTTTAGGGTTGGACTGGTGTTCTCAAACTGTGCCACATCTAGAACATTGTAACACAATATCATATATAAACCACTAACTAGACTTGGGTGATGCAAAGACTGCATCTGCAATTGGCCTCATGGGTCTCTTGCAATTACCAACCAAATCAAGATAGGATGTTGGTTCCTATGGAATAAAGATTACAATATGTTTAACATGAGATCTATCAGAAAAGTTCAATAAGAATACAATAGCCTGTGATTGGAATACTGAAAAACAGGTAATAAGAGGATTTTTTAGGTAAGTAAAGTTTATTTGAATTTTTGGACCAGAGATATATAGATTTTAAAATTATCTTTAGAGGTACCACAATCATTCAATTTGTTTGAAATATTAACAACATGCACCGAGTACAAGGCCACTGCAACCTCAGGTATATTTTTTAAGGTTGCTTTCAAGCAATGAGACCAGACTCAGAATTGGCAGATTTGATATCGAATAATAGCAGCATGATACAGTGTAAAAGTCTGGCCTTGGCTAAGCTCACAGACAATGTAAGATAGATAATGTACATGAATACAGCTCTCCTTGATATCAATGCTTCTTTGAAAAGAAAATGCCTGATTTATTTGATGGTAGAGAGAGAATTCCATTACAACAGCAACAGAGTGCCCACTTCACCAACACAGTGTTCTGTCAACCCAATTTAGATGCATGCCGTTCTTTAGTTTGCCTAGGTCAATGATTACTCTGTCAGCACCATGACTGAGCTTCTCGGGTGGCCCAATGGAGTAAGCGCTGTTAGAGAATTGATTATATGTCCGTCTGCTCAATTAGGATGAATGGATATATAGCTGTTTTTTCACTGTCTGACGCCACAGGCAAACCTTGGTGGTAAGAGACAGTAAAAAAGAAGCAATGCCACTCTTGTCATAGGAGATGACTCCATTATTTTTTTAAAACTCTACTTTGGGATTTTCTTTTTGAAACAAAAAGAAAGCTGTTTGGTGCAAGGCTCTATCCTGCTGCCTGAGCCGTGCCCCAAACAGTGAAAAGCATTGACAGTAACTGCTGTTACTGTGGCTTCTGCCATTGCTTTATAAATAACTACCAGCTTGACAGTCAATTATAAATCTGGCAGGCATTACCTCTGCCATGGTGCTGGGTTAATGTACTCTGCCCCCCCCCCTGGTGTGATAACAGGCCATCTTCCAGGATCTAAATTAGGCCTGAAGTCTTTAGGACCACGCAGACTTTTTATGGTTCCATATTGGTGCACCATGAAAAAAGAATGGTAATACCTTGGCATTATACACACATGAAAGAGTACCAAGGTAGATTACCTACTTAAGTACTTTTCACTGTAGAGACATGTAGGGGGCATATACAGAGGTAATTTCTGGATAATTCCAGAGAGATTGTGGATCAGTTGTAATTCAGCACCACTGTGCCCAACTGCCCTCTGAATAAATGTAATGGTGACATTCTGAATAAGGATGATTATGGTTGAAAACTGTGAGATAAAAGGCATCACTGATGATGAACTAGCCCCACGCTATTCAACATTACAACACTATCAGAGTGCAACTAAAAGAGAGCATTTGTACATGACATACCCCCAGGAATACTGGGCCTTTCCAGTGTATTAGAGGATATTGAGGTACCTATGTGTAACCATATTCTATAATTTGGCCAACAAATACTTTTTGTATGGTTTATTAAAGGGGTGATTAATCTGGCCTGTTAAAGTACCCACATTATATACAATCTAGAGATGCATACTGTTTGAATTGACCCTTTTTGCAGGGTTATCCTCAAACATTTTGACTTTTTCCTCCTGATCCTCTTTTTAATGGCATTAGGATGCTGGGCAATTAACCACTGCTAAACAGTGTTAAAGTGAATGTGCTCTTGGTATAATTGGCTTACACGTATTTTACGTATTTAATATGTTGGTAAATCCCTTGTAAAGTGGTATACCATATATACCAGGCCTGTAAATAAATGCTACTAGTGCTCCTGCCGCACAGATTGCGCAACCCACATAAGTAGCCTTTCAAACCTGTCTCAGACCTGCCACTGCACGGCTTGCATGTGCAGTTTACTGCCATATTGACTTGCCAAGTCAACCTACCTGCCAAGGCCTGTGCTCCCTTTTTACTACACCTGTGTCATCTAAGGTAGACCCTAGATAGCCCTAGGGTCAGGGTACTGTTTATGTATGTGGTACATATATTTTTATGTCCTAGTACTGACAAAAAGCCTATTCCATTTTTCACTACTGGCAGTCCTGTTCCTCTCATAGTTTTGCATTGAGAACTCCCTTAATGTTAGACCTGGCATCCTTGGGGTGGTCTCCCCTAACTTTTTGCCTCTGCTTCTCAGGTTGTTGCTGTGTGCTGGAGTCTGTTTTTGCTGTTTTGGTTACTCTGGACATTTTACCACTGCTGACCAGTGCTAAAGTGCAAGTGCTGCCTATGTGAAATAGTATGTATAATTGACTTTTCCATAATTGGCATATATGATTCACTAGTGAGTCACTAGTAAAGTGAACTAGAGGTTCCAGGGCCTGCAACTCAAATGGTACTAGTTGGCCTGCAGCACTGAGTGTGCCACCCATATAAGTAGCCCTGTAAACATGGCTCAGACCTGCCACAGGCCTGAGTTAGCCTTGTGGGCAGGGTGCTAAAGGTGGGACGTGTACTGATGTGTTTTACATGTCCTAACAATGAAATTCTGCCAAATTTGTTTTTTACTTTTACAAGGCCTATCTCTCTCATAGGTAAATATAGGGGCAGAGACAAGCATCCTGAGACTGGTTTTAGAGTATCACCCTTCATCAGCCAGGCTAGCTTGAATCTGGTGGCATAGCAAGCACAGCACCCATGTCTTGGCATGTCTTTCTCACTTGGAGTGACAAATGCAAAAACAACAGATGATGGGCAGAATGCAGAGCAAATCAAACATTCATCCCCAGTTGCAGATCTGAGCCATACGAGTATAGCCAGCATGCAAACCTGCAAAAAGACAATCACAGAAAGTACCATCAGCTTGTATCTGTCATTTACAACTCTCAATTCTCTAATCATTCAGCTATAGCTAGTGACTATAAAAGCCCAAGCCATAGGTAGCAGAAGCACATGTTTTCTAAACAGAGTCATTAGGTGGAATGACATGACTAATGGAGAATGGAGCACACATTGCTCATTACTGGTCAGTACATTGGAGATGAAAATCAAGGAAACTTCAGTGGGTACACTTGTTAGATTTGAGAAATGCTAACTGTGCACATGGCATACAGTCTGCTCCCCCAACACACACATAGGGATATGACCACATCACTTGCCCACTGATGAGTGAACTCTGGAGGACTATTGTCAGCATTTCATGTGGACATTCAACATTTGCCAAACCAAAATCACCATTCCTGTACATCACTTGAAGTACTGATTGATGAGATCCGTTATAGAATCAGCTGCAACTTCCTCCTCTGCCCCCTAATCACTTGTCATGTCAGCATTACCAGCCACTGGTCCTGCTGCCTCACCTTCATCAGCTAGCCATGGTATCTGGTGTCTCAGGGCTAGATTGTGGAGCATGTATCAGGCTACTGCTATCTGGCACATCTTTTGGAGTGAGTAGAGGAGGGCACCTCCAGAAAGGTCCAGATACCTGAATCTTGCTTTCAGGAGGCCAAATGTCAATGCTATTGGGTACCTCATCTACCCGTGGGCCTCATTGAAACAGACTTCCCTATCAGTGGCAGGGTACCTTACTGGTCTCAGCAGACAGGTTAGGATAGCAAGAGTCAACTATGTGAAAAAATGTAGAACCAGTGACCTAACAGTTAGAATCACATGGAAGTATATGATGACTGATGCAAATACAGTGAACCACATTTTAATGGATACATACCAAGGGTCCAGGCCCTCTCTGTGTGTAGTTGTACCATCATGAGTGGGACATTGCTGTTCCTCAAAATGAAGGAGTCATGTACAGATCCAGGAAACTTGGCTGTGACCTGTGTAGTGTACTGGTCAGCCAGACACACCACCTGAACATTACGTGAATGGCAGTTCTTTCTGTTCCTGTACACTTGTTCATTGGTACTGGGAGGAACCAGAGCTGTTTGGGTGCCATCAATGGCCCCTATCACATGACTGTTGTATCCCATATCATAAAAGTCTGCCTTCACATAGGCGAAATCCTCCTGTTGGGGGAACCTAATGTAGCTGTCCATGTGTTTCAACAAAGTACAAAGTACATTCTTCAACACTAGACTGAAAATTTGCCGTGACATCCCTGCTGCCAAACCCACTGTATTCTGAAAGGAGCCTGTGGCAAGAAAGTGTAGCACTGACAGGACTTGTACTCTGGGAGGGATGAAATAGTGATTGAGTATGACTGGTAACAGATCAGGCTCCAACTTTGTATATAGATCCATGATAGTCTGATGATTCAGACAATAGGTTTGTATGATATACCTGCCCTCCAGGGTTCCAAGGTCAACTAGTGGACAGTACACTGGTGGTTGTCTCAATCTCCTCATGGCATCAAATTTAGGTAGAGAGGAGAGAATGTACTTTGAGTAAAGAACTTTACACATGCAAGCTAAACATTCCAAAATTAGCACACACCCAACACTGTCGGACATGCACAGCACTGCAGATATATACATAAATGGGCATGCAGATGTGCTTTGGACATGAGCCTTGCAGCACAATGCTGAATGTGTAAGTTATTTAGGGCGCATGTCACATGTCTCAGCATTACCATGATAGCACAACATGGGGTTACTCCCCAATTTGTCCTCATATGAATGTGGCGTACATAAATTGGCATATCAACCCAACAGACACCCACCATACACAAGCATTCACTGCACTCACTTTCACACAAGACATCTACACTAACATCTTCTACAACCCCTCCCCAATCCCAAACCTTTTTGCCATGACGTCCCCGTGTGTCTAAAAAGTATGTCCTCTTGGAGTTTTCCCTGTTCCCTACTCCACTCCCACCCCGTGATACCCTCAAATGGTCTGTGTCCCTCCTCAAGTCCAGCCCTTCCACCTCCAGGTCCTGCCCTGTACCACTTGCTAGTACCCATGCCCCTCGCCCTGCCAAGAAGTCGACCCCTCCCAAGCCCAAGGATCCCACTCCCAAGCCCAAGCCCAAAACCAAAGACCAAACCTCACAAACCCAAACCTCCCTCCTCCCTTCCCAATCCCTGAGGTGCCTGCCTGCCCCCTTGATGCCCTTACCATGTGTGGGGGTCATTTGGTGGTCAGGAGTCAAGTAAGGGCACACAGAGTTGCCATTTGTGCCTTTGGCATTTTGGACATCCGACTGCACTATGGGCTGATATTGGTATATATTTTTTTTTATTGCCAAACAATTGCTCTTAATATATCTGGCACATGCTGTTGATGGCTTCGATGGTAACATACTTGTTTTGCCTTTCTTTCCAGATGGCTGTATTGAATTTGGCACCTTTGGTTAGTTTGTCTGTGATGTCTGTGTATGTGTGTGGGGGGGTGCTAGGTGTAAGGTCTTGCCTCCATGTGTGTAGTGGCATGGCTTTTGTCATGCTGTGATGTATGTAGGATATGGTTGTGTTTGGTACTTGCATGTGTATAAATAAATTAGGTATTGTTCATGTTGAGATGTGTAATGGTGGTGTTGTGTGTCCTTGTGTGGTTATTGTGTGTGTGGTAAATAGATATGTCCAATGCATTGTGTTAGGGTGGTATGACATATGTTTCGTTATATAGTTGTGTGATTGTGTATATTGTATATTGTATGTCAGGTGTGTATTGTAGCATGTATGTGGTGTCATGTGGAGGTGTTTACTGAAAGCGCATGACGAAGCATTTGTGTAGTTACGGTTGTGGTGTCATTGTGTGAATTGGTGTTGTTGTGTATTGTTGTATATGTCTGTGCCGGTGTTATGTACCTGCAAATGTATGTGTGTCTTTCACGTGTGTAGAAGCTGTGGTGTGTGTATATTATGGGTGTGTGTGTGTGTTGTGTTGCTGTGCATGTGTGTATGTGGGTGTGTGTGTATGTGCTTATGGGTGTGTGGGTTACGTGTGTGTTGCCTTTGCCTACTGCTCCGGATGTGTATGTTGGGTGTGCATGTGTACTTTGCATTTTCCTTACAGTGTCAGGTAGGTGTGTATTCACAAGGTTGTTGTCTTTGTCGCCGTCGCTGGTTGTGCAAGCAGGAGCAGTGGGAGGACTTTCAGTTCGGGTCGCATGGTGGCTCCAGTCTGGTATGTGTTCCTGAAGGTGAGTCTCTCCTTTTATAGAGTTGGTTTCCACCAGGGTTTTCGTGGTGGTTCAACTGCGGCGGAAAACTTGGCAGTCTGCAGCATCATAATGTGTCAGGCAGGAATATGGTCCCCGCCGGCCTGAAGATATCTACCGCCATCCATGGTGGCCTAATCACACTGGTGGTACTGGCGATAGTGTGGCTGTCTTCTTTTAGGAAGACTGACATGCTTATGATTTGGTGGTATTCTCTGTCAGCCCATTGGCAGTACGACCGCTACTGCTGACATGGCGGTCATAGAACCGCCAAGCTCGTATTGATCCACATAGTTATCAAACTTCTAGAAACCTCAGAAACCTGTCAGAGTCCAATGATGAATAAGCCAAGACAGAATAACTTAATAAATATGTGTTTATCATGGTGCAGAACATAATATTATAACCTAAATCTGCTCCTGATAATCACAAATATTAACTTTTAATTGATTGATACATGCCACACAAACAGTGGATTACCAATTAGTAAAAAGAGACAATATTCATAAAACTAGCCTCCCAACAGCTGGCCTTAAATGTTTCCAAAATTTCAAAAAGTATTTAATTCAATAAAATATACAAATAGGTTGCCCATTATTCAGGAAGCTTAAGTAACATCCCCCTGTGTGAGTAACACTATCTATTTCTGACTCAAGTACTTGCTAAAATTCACCATGTCCAAATTTCATAAAGAGAGACTAAGTAAGGAAAGTTTGAGAATAATTTTCAGCTGTTTTCTGTTTTTTTTTTAGACTAGATGTCTTGAGGCTGCTAATATGATTTGGCTGCTACTTTACGTGATGTCTGTAAAGAGTAACATTCTGTGTTTTTTTACAATCATAGGACACAAATTCTGCCAAAGTTGCTGAATATGAGGTTCTACTTTCAGCTTCCACATAATTTTTATCTATTGGAACACTAAAAGGTTTTTTTCTTTTTAGTGGGTAGATCTTTTTATCCTAAATTTTCTGTTGTACATAGTACAGGCAATTACCTTAACTGATTTAGTGATTAAAATTTACTGCAACTGCCTTCAATTCTATTATAGCACCTGCTGAATTGCCAGTGCCCTAAAGGATAGTCATTTTAGAATAATTTTTAAGGAAAAACTCCTTAGTTTGAAAGAAAGACATAACTTAGAAAGTAGTGATTAAAAGTTTCAAATGCTAGGGAGCTTTTTATGTAAAAATAACTATTACTTGGATGAACCACATTTTCTTTCCACTGGGAAGTAATATGTGGATGTAGGGACATTTAATAAAATTATCTATCACCACATGGATGGTTGTGAAAAAAGCCATAGTAAACTGAACTGAAATGGCCTCGCAGGCAGCGTGGCATTGGAATTGTTTTTTTCTGATGCCCTAGTTGAGAATTGGTGGCACCTCCACAAAGGATAATGCACCCATGCATTTCTGACCTAATATTAAAATATCAAACATCTGGCTTAATATTGGGCACTTTATGCTCTGTTAATGTTAAACAGCAGTGTCAAGTGTTATTTGGTTGCTTGAGGGTGACGAGCAGGGATAGTCAATGTCATACTATAACAAGGCCCTCAGTGATTAAAGACACAAAACACCCTCAGTGATTAAAGACACAAACATATGTTTGATCCCTCAAGATTTATTAAAATTGCTGGGTTTTATTTTTAAATCCAGCTTGTTGTTCAGCACAGACATCAATAAAATATAAAAAAAGTATTTAACTGCTTGAGAACATTAAGGGGGTGATTCTAACCCTGGCGGTCGGTGATAAAGCGGCGGCCAACCCGCCAACAGGCCGGCGGTCCAAAAAATGGAATTCTGACCCTGGCGGCAACCGCCAACACAGCCCGCCACATTAACACTCCGACCGTCACCGCGGTACAGAAAAACAGCGCGGCGGTCACCGCCAACAGGCAGGCGGCAGACAATGTACCGCCCACAGTATTACAACTCACCAATCCGCCACCTTTTCCGGGGCGGGAGCCCCGCCGATAAAAACACGGCGGAAACAGACTACGGACGGGAAAACGCTCACCAAAACACACTCCACGAGTACGGAGGACAGCATGGAACCCGAATTAAACATCCTACCTGCACTCGTCTACCTGCTCATCTACCACGAGTACGAACTCCGGCGCAGACGACAACAGTGAGTACTGCACCTACGACACACGGGAGGGGGGAGGAGGAAAGGTTACGGGCACACATATGCGACCCCCACCCCCCCAAACTATGTACACACCAATGCAGAGCAACAATGCACAGTGACACCACCCAAACCCCCCTGAAAAATGCAAAGACATAATTAAATTGTGAACCAAAATTTTATATAAAAAATAGACTCTGATATGTATCGGCAAATATGCAAAATATCCATAACAAAATAATACTATACACACTGCCATGGAGAACCGAGGCAATTAGTCCGCTACATCAAAGTAAAATGGAACAGTCCGTGGGCTACAGTTTAGCGACACAAGGGCAAAGCCCACACAGGAGACCTGAGTCCTTTGGAGAGAACACTGCAGGGGCATCTGATGAAAATACTACAGGCACCTCAGGGGGAACGGAAGGGGGGGGCACCACAGCCATATGAGTCCACGACGCCAGATCCACGAAGGGGCCACCATGCCCACTGTGCCATCCTGGGGAGTGCAAAGCCACAGTCTCTCAAGTCTCTACAGTGGGTGGGTTGCCCACTCTGCCATCCTGGGAGTGCAAAGCCACAGTCTCTCAAGTCTCTACAGTGGGTGGGTTGCCCACTGTACCATCCTGGGGAGTGCAAAGCCACAGTCTCTCAAGTCTCTACAGTGGGTGGGTTGCCCACTGTGCCATCTTGGGGAGTGCAAAGCCACAGTCTCTCAAGTGGATAACAGTCTCCACTGGTCAAGGAGGAGGCATGGTGGGCACAGTGAACCATAAACAGTGCTTGAGATGAAGGGGCCCAGCGGAGCGGTGCTTGGGACGGCGGGGCCCAGCGGAGCGGTGCTTGACAGGAAGGGCCCAGCGGAGCGGTGCTTGAGACGGCGGGGCCCAGCGGAGCGGTGCTTGACAGGAAGGGCCCAGCGGAGCGGTGCTTGAGATGAAGGGGCCCAGCGGAGCGGTGCTTGAGATGAAGGGGCCCAGCGGAGCGGTGCTTGAGACGGCGGGGCCCAGCGGAGCGGTGCTTGAGATGAAGGGCCCAGCGGAGCGGTGCTTGAGACGGCGGGGCCCAGCGGAGCGGTGCTTGAGACGGCGGGGCCCAGCGGAGCGGTGCTTGAGACGGCGGGGCCCAGCGGAGCGGTGCTTGACAGGAAGGGCCCAGCGGAGCGGTGCTTGAGATGAAGGGGCCCAGCGGAGCGGTGCTTGAGACGGCGGGGCCCAGCGAAGCGGTGCTTGACAGGAAGGGCCCAGCGGAGCGGTGATTGAGACGGCGGGGCCCAGCGGAGCGGTGCTTGAGATGAAGGGGCCCAGCGGAGCGGTGATTGAGACGGTGGGGCCCAGCGGAGCGGTGCTTGAGACGGCGGGGCCCAGCGGAGCGGTGCTTGAGACGGCGGGGCCCAGCGGAGTGGTGCTTGAGACGGCGGGGCCCGGCGGGGCCCAGCAGAGCGGTGCTTGAGATGAAGGGCCCAGCGGAGCGGTGCTTGAGACGGCGGGGCCCAGCGGAGCGGTGCTTGAGACGGCGGGGCCCAGCGGAGCGGTGCTTGACAGGAAGGGCCCAGCGGAGCGGTGCTTGAGATGAAGGGGCCCAGCGGAGCGGTGCTTGAGACGGCGGGGCCCAGCGGAGCGGTGGTTGAGACGGCGGGGCCCAGCGGAGCGGTGCTTGACAGGAAGGGCCCAGCAGAGTGGTGCTTGAGACGGCGGGGCCCAGCGGAGCGGTGCTTGAGATGAAGGGGCCCAGCGGAGCGGTGCTTGAGACGGCGGGGCCCAGCGGAGCGGTGCTTGAGATGAAGGGCCCAGCGGAGCGGTGCTTGAGACGGCGGGGCCCAGCGGAGCGGTGCTTGACAGGAAGGGCCCAGCGGAGCGGTGCTTGAGATGAAGGGGCCCAGCGGAGCGGTGCTTGAGACGGCGGGGCCTATCTTCACGGCGGGCCCTGTTCAGCGGTGCTCTTCTGCACGGCGGGCCCTGTTCAGCGGTGCTCTTCTGCACGGCGGGCCCTGTTCAGCAGTGCCTATCTTCACGGCGGGCCCTGTTCAGCGGTGCTCTTCTGCACGGCGGGCCCTGTTCAGCGGTGCCTATCTTCACGGCGGGCCATGTTCAGCAGTGCCTATCTTCACGGCGGGCCCTGTTCAGCGGTGCTCTTCTGCACGGCGTGCCCTGTTCAGCTGTGCTCTTCTGCACGGCGGGCCCTGTTCAGCGGTGCTCTTCTGCACGGCGGGCCCTGTTCAGCGGTGCACATCCAGTAGGTTCAAGGGAGCCAGACCTGGCCTGCACTCCGTGCTCAGACGCCCTCCGACCGTGATGTTCCTGGGCCCTTCGGTGACGGAGTCCTGGGCCCTTTGGTGTCCTCCTTTACAGCTGGGATGTGGCATGTGGGGCCCACCTGCTCCGCGCTCCTGCTGTCTGACGTCTCCGCCCTGCTGCCCTTACGCTCCTTAGATGGGGCTCTCGGGCCCTTGCCTCCCCTAGACGTTGTGGCTGGTGAAGTGGGCGAACTCTGCTCCTTGGGGGCAGCCGTGTCAGTCTTCGCACGGCGGCCCTTGTGTTTCCTGGTCCTCTTGCCGGGGGGGGGGCTGGATGTGTCCTTGCTGCTGATGGAGGTGTCACTGCTGGCAAAGGGTGGACTCCAGAACCCATGCACAACAGCGACACCCGAAGTTGGGCTGGTGGTGGCTGTGGTGCTCTTGGGACTCTTTGCAGATGGAGGGGGTAGGTCATCGGAGGGGAAGAGGTCAAGGTTAGCCAGGAAAACTTTTTTAGGGCCAAGGTAAAAGGTAGGAGAAGTGGAGATGGAAGTGGAGGAAGAGGATGTGGTTGTAGGAGAGTCAGGTGTGCTGTCATTGGGTGAAGGTGCAGGTGCTGTAGGCTGTTGTGAGGTGGATGTCTGTTGGGTGGGTGTCTGCCTGCGTTTGTGTGTCTTGGAAGGGGTGGTGACAGACACAGTGGGAGAGGACACAGGGGACGTGTAAATGGCAGTGGGGGTGGTGACTGCACGCGTGCGGACTGTACAGGAGGGTGTGGTGGTGATGGAAGCACTGGCTGATGTTGGTGTGCATGCAGGTGTGAGTGTCGACGTCACAGGGAGGGAGGAGGGAGACGAGGAGGAGGGGGACACAGGGGTGGTAGTGACTTTTGGGATGTCTGCATCTGTGTGTTGCTTGGGTGAGTGTTTGTGGGATCTGTGGTGCTTGTGTCTGGATGAGCTGCCCTTGGGTGTTGAGGTGTGTGCAGGCTGGTCAGATGGTGTGGATGGGATAGGCTGAGGAACAGGAGACAGAGACAGGGTGGAGGCAGTCAGAAGAGGGAGGCTGGAAACAGGGACAATGGCTGCCGTCAGTGCTGAGGCCAGAGCATTGAACGATCGTTGATGGGCAGCCTGACCCGAATGAATGCCCTCCAGGTAGGCTTTGCTCCGATGCACCTCCCTTTCTGCTCCCTGGATGGCATTCAAAAGGGTAGTCTGCCCAACAATGAGTGTCCTGAGGAGATCAATGACCTCCTCACTGAGGGCAGCAGGGGTAACAGGGGCAGGGGCTGAGGTGCCTGGGGCGAAGGAGATGCCCGCCTTCCTGGGTGAGCGGGCACGGAGCGTAGGCTGAGGGGCTGCTGGGAGGGCAGGGCTGGTGCGCTGCGGAGCTCCCATCCGAGGACGTGTCGCTGTCGCTGCTCTCACCACCGGTCCCCGTCGTAGTGCTCCCCTCGCCCTCCGGCTCACTTGGGCCCTCGGTGTCTGTTCCTGTGCCCACCGGGGCCTTGTGGCTTGCAGCTCCCTCGTGCTCCGATGCCAAATCTCCTCCGCCTGATGATGCTAATGCACACATGCACAAGAAGATGAAGAAGAAGGGTGGGGGGAGAAAGAGAAGACCTGGTTGAGTGCATGCAATGTCAACACCGTTGGCGGAGAGGACAGACACAGGAGCCGCATGCACTAAGCCGCGCATTCGGGGCACACTACTCAGTACTTCTGACTCGGACAACAGGTCAGGAGACGACAAACGCGCACATGTGTGAGGCTGGACCATCAATAGCTGGACTTGTCACCCTACGGAGGTGGGGGCCGGGAGCACAGGGCCATGCCTAAGGGAGAGGACTACACTACAGAAAGCGCCCTGGCCTAATGTCACCCCCAACCCTCCTCCCCCACCCAGACGCCTCCACTGCGCAGAAAGATAGCTGAATGTGCTGATACTCACCCCCTTGTGTCTGCTGTGATGCTCTCAAGCGCCCATCCAAATCAGGGTAGGCCACCGCCAGGATCCGGGACATCAGGGGGGTCAGGGTACGACTGGCACCCCTCCTAGGTTGGGAGGCCATCCCCAGCAGTGACTCGGCGGTCTTCCTGGTTCCGCGGCGGATGCCCTCCCACCTCTTGCGGCAGTGGGTGCCCCGTCTGACGTGGACCCCCAGGGCCCGGACTTCCTTGGCGATGGCACGCCAAATCTCGACTTTCTGATGGGCGCTGACCTATGTGACATGTACAGGGTTGGAAGGAAACATTAATCAACTTACTGCATGTTAGATGTGATTGGCCCCCCCTCCCCAACCTTGCAATATAGCACATGCTCTCATCTGTCGTGCGTTGCACTCCTCATTCGCCCCCCACCCCACAAACTTACATCCACCCCACTCCACACAGGCATCGCCCATTCCATGTGCACCTGGTGTACTCTTCTGTTGGTCTGGAGGACCGTAGAGTAACGCATACTGGGGGAGGACCCCATCCACGAGCTTCTCCAACTCTTCAGATGTGAAGGCAGGTGCCCTTTCCCCAGTCGCAGCAGCCATTGTCACTTCCAGACCGAGTTCACAGCAGCACTTGCAGTATAGGTCCTCTCCTGTGGATGATCAGGTCTCGAGTGATTAAGCAGATAGAAAATGGCGGTCACGCCCGTGGCGGTGCGTACCACGGCGGTGCGTACCGCGACCGCCGGCGCACATCGTCATTGGCTCCTGAAACCCATAGGCTTCAATGTTATCCAATGCGGCTCCGTATAGCGGTCTTCGACCGCCTACCGCCACGGTGTGCTCCGCCAGCGCAGTGACCTCACATCCCATTGTCCCACTTCACAGGTCAGGCAGCCGCCATTTCAAGGGCCCACATGGCATAATTTCTACTGCGACACACAGGCCTAGGCCTGGCATTGCCACACATACACGCCTTTCAATACCTAGATAACCGTGTGCCATGCAAGCAGTGGTGAACGTACCAGTGATTATCTTGACTCTGTGCTCCATGTTGTCCTTCCTAGGCACTGTCCGCTGGGATTTGCGAGGAGAAGGATGAATCCTCGCGTGTACCGACTGCTGGTGGACCTGTCGACAATGGAAGAACGCCACATCATACTACGATACCGACTTGACCGTGCCACTATCCATGAACTGTGTGCCCAGCTGGAGCCAGCCCTGATGTCCCCCATCCGCCAACCCACAGGAATTCCCCCTCTGGTGCAGGTGCTGTCAGTCCTCCATTTTCTTGCAAGTGGCTCATTCCAGACAACAGTGGCCATGTCATCTGGAATGTCTCAGCCAATGTTTTCTAAGGTTTTGTCTAGAGTGTTGTCTGCCCTGACGAAACACATGCAGAGTTACATTATATTCCCTGAGGAGGTTGATTTGCCCACTGTGAAGGGTGATTTTTATGCCCTTGGACATATTCCCAACATAATTGGTGCCATTGATGGGACCCATGTAGCCTTAGTCCCCCCAAAAGACGATGAGCAGGTGTACAGAAACAGGAAGAGTTACCATTCTATGAACGTCCAGGTGGTCTGTTTGGCTGACCAGTACATCTCCCATGTGAATGCAATGTTCCCTGGTTCAGTGCATGACGCGTATGTGATGCGTAATAGCAGCATCCCTTATGTGATGGAACAGCTACAGAGACAACGTGTGTGGCTAATAGGTGACTCTGGTTACCCCAACCTGCCCTGGCTATTGACCCCAGTGAGGAATCCCCGGACCAGGGCTGAGGAACGGTACAATGAGGCCCATGGGCGAACTAGGAGGATCATAGAAAGGACCTTTGGGGTTCTGAAGGCCAGGTTTAGGTGTCTGCATATGACAGGGGGATCCCTGATGTACTCACCAAAGAAGGTGTGCCAGATCATCGTGGCCTGCTGTATGCTTCAAAATCTGGCATTGCGACGTCAGGTGCATTTCCTGCAGGAGGATGATCCAGATGGTGGTGTTGAAGCAGCTGTGGAGCCTGTGGAGAGTGAAGAGGAGGAAGACTCAGAGGACGACCCAGACAGCAGGGACAGAGTTATCCAACAGTATTTTCAGTAGCACACAGGTAAGAATCACACACGCCATTTTAATTTTCCTGAATGCCTCGTGCTTCTCAACTTTGTCTATGACCCCGCAGTTATTTGAAACTGATGTTTGATTCTCCCTTCCCTTTTCAGTGCTGTATGACCCACTGCGTGACTTCGGCTTGGTTAGCCCATGGACTAATGCTTATTGATCTCGGTATGTGTTCAGCACAAAGTTTACAGAACATAATTGATCGGTAATGTGTTTTACATTTGTAAATAATACAGCCTGACTCCAGCATGATTTCAGTGCATTGCGTGATTTATTTTTGGTGCTAGATGATGGTACATGATATTCACACGGTGATGGGTGGGGGTGGAGTAATGTCCATGGCAGAGTCCAGTTCTCAGTCTCACAGGTGCATTGTCCATATGCCTGTGGAAGGATGGAGCAGGGGCAGTTCAAGGTTGGACAGGGTGGCAATGTGGGACAGTGGGATGACTTCAGGGGGTATCTCATGCTGGCGGGGGTCTTGACATCCTACTCTGTCTTTTTTTTGGATCTCAGGCTCCTCTTGCGGGGTGGTTGTTCTTCAGCAGGAGGTGGGGTTCTGGTGGCCTGTCGTTGTGGTGGGGCCTCCTGTCCACTAGCGCCGGCGGAGGTGGTAGGCTGTTCCTGGTCCGGGCTAGTGACAGGGGCCCTGTGTGGTGCCACATGGTCCCGCAACATGTCTTCTATCCGGTGGAGGGCCTGGACTATGCTCCCCATGGCGGTAGAGATGTTGGTGAGATGATTGTTGAACCCCATGTAGCGTTCCTCCTGCTGTGCCTGGATCTCCTGGAACCTGGCCAGTACCGTCGCCATCGTCTCTTGTGAGCGGTGGTAGGCTGCCATGATGGTGGTGAGGGCCTCTTGGAGAGTCGGTTCCCTGGGCCTCTCCTCCCCCCCCCCTGTCGCACAGCAGCCCTCCGAGTTGCCCTGTTTCCCCCGGACTCTGTCCCCTGGACGGTGTGCCCACTACCACTGCCCCCAGGTCCCTGTTGTTGTTGGGGTGGTGGGTTAGCCTGGGGGCCCTGTAGTGGCAGACACACCGCTGATTGACCTGTCCTAGAGACAGAGCCATGGGCCCGCTGGGTGGGAGCTGTGCTGTTGTTCCCAGAGGGGGTTGGGTCTGCTGTAGCCTGTGTGTGGGGAAGCGACTGTCCAGAGGTCCCCGATGGTCCGGGCTGGTCATCAGGTTCCAGGTCGACAGAGCTGCTGTCATCACTGGGTGCCTCTTCCGGGGGGGGGATGGACATTTCTGGACCCTCCTGGCCGGTGTGTTGGCGTTCAGGTCCTGCATGGGGTAAGAGAGTATGGTTATTGTTTCTGTGTGTGTTATTGTGTGCGATTTATGGGTGCCCTTGTCCCCCAGTGCTGTCATTCCCTTGCGGGAGGTGTTGTGGGGGTGTTTGGGGGGGGGGTATGTGCAGTGGTCATGCTTAGGTGATGGGTGTCCATAGTTTGTGGTGGCATGCAGGGGTTGGTGTTGGGTGGGTTGTGCTGGGGAGACATTCTCAGGGTGGATGTGTGATGGGGGGTTGGGGGTGAGGGTGGTGGTGGGGCTTGGCATACTGGGGGGGGTGAAGTAGTTGAGATTGTACTTACCAGAGTCCATTCCTCCGTGTACTCCAGCGAGGCCATCAGGATGCAGGATGTTTAGTACCTCTTGCTCCCATGCTGTGAATTCGGGTGGTGTGGGTGGGGGTCCCCCGCCAGTCTTCTGCACTGCGATGTTGTGTCGCGAGACCATTGAGCGCACCTTTCCCCGTAAGTCGTCCCAACGTTTGCGGATGTCCTCTCGATTTCTGGGATGCTGTCCCACCGCGTTTACCCTGTCCACGATCCGCTGCCATAGCTCCGCCTTCCTGGCTATAGTGGTGTGCTGCACCTGTGAGCCGAAGAGCTGGGGTTCGACTCTTATGATCTCCTCCACCATGACCCGGAGTTCTTGGTCCGAAAAGCGTGGGTGCCTTTGGGGTGCCATGGGGTGGTGTGGATGAGGTGTGGGGTGGTGTAAACGGTGAAGAGTGTGTTGGTGTGTGGTGCTTTGTGCTTCTATGTGGTGTGTGTGATGGTGTAGTGTGCCTCTGTGTGATGTAGCTCTCTATTCTGTGATGTGTCTCTCTCTCCTTCGTCTATGATCTTCGGTCGTAGGGGTTTGTGGGTGATGTGGGTGTGTGTTTTATAGTTGGTTGGATGTGTGGGAGTGTTGTTTGTATGTGTGTCAGGTGTGTGTATTTCAAATTGTCCAATGTGGCTGTGTTTTGGAGCTGTGTGTGTATTTTGAGCGCGGCGGTGTGTACCGCCAATGGAATACCGCGGTTGAAAGACCGCTGCGTGGATTGGTGGGTCAGAATGGCATGGGCGTGTTTGTGTTGGCGTGACGGTGGAGGTTTGGTCATCTCCAGTTTTCCGCGGCCCGCTGATGAGGCGGCCTTCCTTGGATGTCGGGATTTTGGCAGTTTCGCCGTTGTGGGTCAGAATGACCGTGGCGGTTTACCGCGGCCGCGGCGGTAGAATGGCAGACTTCTGACCGGCGGTAAGGGCCTTTTACCGCCGAGGTCAGAATGACCCCCTAAATGTTTCCTCAAGATGAACCATGGCAAACTGCAGCACAGAGCCTGTAACAGAAATCTTTTAGAATTGATCACTCAACAGTACCCCATTTTTACACATCCAGAATCAGAATTGCAATTATTAGAAAATTCCTTAATTTCTGTGAGATAAATATTCTGCAATTAGCTGGTATCAGAGCTAGATCAACAGTTTTACACAGGTGCTTCAGACATATCTCAGGCCTAAGAGGTCTTATTGTCCTGTTTTCTCAGTACACGTTAATTTCAGAGGCAGGTCATCAAATCTAGACAGTTTCTTCATTCCTTTTAGACATGTTACAAGGTCTAAAAGGCACATGTCAAACCTAACAAGTTCACATTTAACATGTTAATAACTAGATTCTATTTAAGTGAATGAGGGTGGCACAGCCGTATTATATGGATACAGTTTAGTGGCTTGTATAAAATGTTCAGCATGTGCCCAGTGAAGTATTACAATTTAATGGAACTGTACCAGTGTCATTACACGTACTCACCAGTGCCAGTATGTTCGATGTAAGTAATGAACCTGTATTTCTATAAAGCAGTCATTAAGAAAGACCATCTCTGGGTAGGAAGTCTTCCTCCATTTCATCTCTCATCTCTGTGGAACTTTGAACTCAATTGGCAGGCCTCATCACTGAATTAGCCCTTCTAGGACTTCTGGCCTCCAAGTATTTTCAGATGATTTGTAGATTTTAGCCTCAACCTGCTGTCCTATTCTTTCAGCATCTTAGCAGTCTCCTTGACCCATGGTCTCTTCTCTGTGGCACTCAGGGCAAGCCACATTTCTAGCCTGTACTTCCCAGGTTCCATGGCTTCCTCACCACTTGCAGGGTACCTGTGCATTAGGTAGTAGCATGGCGTATCCTTCTTAGGGTTCCTTAAGTAAGATTTGCTCCACAGAAATTCCATTGAGGGACCCGGTGTTCCAGGCTTCATAGCATCTGTACCCTCTACTATTCTCGAGAGGAAGTGAAGGGGCTAGTGTCACTGGCCTTAGAGATAGAAGTCCACAAAGTCCAAGTCATTACATGTCAAGTTAATCAACCAGTCCAGAGAGGGGTTTATCCATGGGGGTCTATCTTTCCTTGTCTTCATGAAGTTCCAATGCTTCTACAAGTTCTCCCTTCTTAAAGGGATATACAAGTTGAGATGTAGAGTTCCAGCAGGTGGGCATCTCTACCAAAAGCTCAGATATCACACCAACCTTGAAAACCTGATCCAATACATCTGCACTGCATTATGTGATTTTTAATAAGACAAATCAACTATTTAGCTGCTACAACTCCTCTAAAGCTTTCAATTCCACCATTAAATAACACAACAAATTGGTCTCTTACTTCCGAAATGTTAAACTAAAGTCCTTACTGTGAGTCCACCTTGTGTCACTGTGGAAGGTCATATGCAGTGTGTCAGCAAGAGTGGGTCAATTAACCAAGCATATAGCTCCTTCACCGTCTTTCTATCCAGTAGGGCTTATCCCCTGCAAAGAGACATTTTTGTTTTTCGAGTGTGCTTGGTTATCAGGCCTTTGAGTCAAATCTTTTTTTTCACCAACATAGGCATTTTCACCACCATTTTTCCTCATGCAATTGACCCACTAGTGGCTGCCATTTTGGAAGCCTCATGAGTTGTTTATAGGATGAGTTTGGTGATAAAATGGATCCTACAGCACATCCGCATAGTGGATGTGCTCTGTGGGTTCAACAAAGGTGTGCTAAATGAAAGCATGCCTGTGCTTAGTAATGCACCGACAATGCCAAATGGCCAGTTCGGTGAAATGTACTAAGACTGATTCTACCTTTAAATCTTCACTTGGTACCTTTAGAATTAGATGCAGACATTTTTATAGTTCCTTTAGGCCACTAACATTAGTATAGAGACCACCTTCTAATAATTCAAAAGCTTACAAACAGATAACTCAGTCCTTGCAAATTGGTGGTAGTCTTCACATAATAATGCTGGTCTATTTTAACATTCATCTTGAATGATCTAAGGCTTCTTTGACAACTAAATATCTCAAGTTATTTTCACTTAAGTCCAAAATCACTTCCACAACAGATGTTACAAGGTCATGGCTAGATGTCATTTGTTGCAATTCTGCTTTATGCCGGCCATGGTCAGACAATTTTAGCACTAGTTTTCGGAATTCAATACAACTGCTAAATCAGAATGCCTTATCTGTCCAACTTCAAACATTGGGAAATGCACAAACATCATTCTTGACACTGTAGTGAATATGATTCCAGCACAAGACCCTAGCGGCAACACGTGTTTTGACATTTTGCTTAATGTGGAGTAATAATATAGTTGAAGGAATTCAACTGCTAATCGTTTAGCTTATTCTATTTCTCAAGCAATTAATGAAATATGTGATTCTATGTGGTTTTTGAGGACATGATGGTATTAAAGTGCTCACTTTGAATGATATAATGTTGGTGTAAGGATTATGGTCCTTTGTTAAAAACAGAATAGAAGAAAGCTAACCAGGCATATAAGCAAATAATCAGGACATTTTCCTTCTACCTAATATTTTAGTGGGTATTCACTCTGTGGCCAAAGAATTGAAAAATTCCCCTAAACTTTCTACTGAGAAATGCAATAAATTCATAGAGTTTTTGAAGGCAAGGTCTCAGCTATGTAAGCCTTTCTATTTTGAGGGCAATATTTGCACAGTCTACCCAATTGCAGACGTTCTCCTGGAATGCAACTAGGAACAATTGCCAGTAGGATCCTCTAGGAAATGTTCTACCTTCCCTTAGGGGCTGCTTCTTTGTTAGCTGGGCAAAAACGATTTCTTACTAGAATACAGAAGAACTACAGTGAATATTGATGAATTTCTGTTTATCAGTTTGGTGATTGACTCCTTGAAAATGGCATGTGTTGCTTTCCCAAAAAGTCTTTCTTTGACCCAAATGCTCTAGTCAACTATTGCCAATAGTCTCAGCTGCCATATCTATCAAAGTTGACAGACAAATCTGACATTTTGCAACTAAGTTCATAGAGGCAATGTATCTTTTACATCTAGCCAAAATGGGTTTCCTCTTTGGGAGTAGCCCTGAATTAACTTGGCCTTGAACAACCTTACTTGTGCTTCCACATCTCTGCGATTCTAATTTTAGTATATCGTTTTGCTGTATTTGATATCTTCTGACATGTGACCAATTTATCCATACTGTTGGAAATGGGGATAAAGGAAGAAGCAGAGTTTGCTAACTTTCAATCAATTTGAACCTTTCAGATCTCAATCCCCCTTATACTTTATCGATCAGAACTTGTCTGTGTGGCATCCCCCAAGGCTCCATCCCTTTGCCAGTACTGTTTAATCTCTCTGTGGTGCTGCTAGGTTATTTGAGTCTGTATTTTGAGTCAGAATTATTCTCCCATGAACATAAATCCCAGAGCACTGTAAATATAGAGGACGACCCTTGCAGTCCTGTGGTAAAATTACATGATTGCCTCTAAATGTGCACTGTTGGATGTGTTTAAACCATCTGGCAAATTATAAATCCTCTATCCTTTAATATCTTACTGATTCTGGAAACTTCTCTTTTGGCCACAGACCATAGGATCCAATCCCTCGCCTGTCCCTGAGTTAAAGTGTGGAATAAAATATATTCCTCCTGAAACATAGCTGACAAGATCTCACCTGTATTAAAATCCTGCCTATTTAAACTTCATTCCCCACTGATGTTTTTAAGAAATTGGGCTGTTTGAGAGGGGTTGAAGCCTCAATCAGGCAACAACAACAAAAATCCTTGACAGGGTGAACCACAAAAGTCACTACATTAACTTGTCCTTAACCCTCTGCTAACTTTGCACAAAAGCAGTGAGACTTAACTTAGGGACATTGTGTAAATTATTTATGCAGCAACACACACATTAAGAAGGTGAACACACAACACAAGAAAAATTCCAATCCAATGTACAAAAATAAAGTTATTTTTTTAGAAATAAAAATACATTAAAAAACAAACTAAATATAAATCAGTAGAACTGGAATTATGACTTTTGTGAGAGACTGGGTCAAAGTGGAAATTTAAGGCCAATTGTGAAGTAGTGTGGGGTGGATACAAGGGTTGGATTACGCCTGGAGTTGACTTACCATCAGACCTACTATTATTGAAAAGTTCTTGAGTTGGTGGAATCCAGTGGGGCAAGGCAGCAGGATGTGTCTGAGGAGTCGTTAATGCCAGTGAGCCATTGGACAAAGTTTTGGTAAAGCTATATACACTGGAGAAGAAAACTCCCAGTGGGACAAACCAGATTTCCAGGCCGAGGAGGTGATCGTCAATGGAGAGCTGTTCGTCTTTGAGCCTGGTGAAGATTTTTCCTTCAGACTTAGAGGTTTCTCAAGAGTTTGGAATCATTTCATGTGGCAAGGCTACAGGCAGTAGCCAAAGAAAGCTCAATGAGTTTGAGGGGTCCAACTGAAGAGGATTTGCTGCTGTGGAGAAGAACATTGCTGTAGCTACCGCATAGTCAGCTTGACCGGCAATATAGCTTGGGCAGGTCAGCTGGTAGGTTGGTCCAGGTTTTCTGATGAGTCTCTAGGTTCTTTTCCTAGATAAAACTTCCAAGTCCCAGGTTTTACAGTTAGGCAAGAGCTATACCAACCACATCACTTCCAAGGGTCCAGGATCTGGTGGCACCATTTGGGGGAATATGATTCACTCCAAAACAGGCCAGCAGCAAGGTTGAAAGCCTCAGGTGCTTGTTATGCCCTTGTAGCTCAAGCAGGAAGCCAGTCAACAATCCCCTGGAGTCACTTTGGTAGTCCTGGATGTAAAGACCTGGTCCAGTTCTTCTTCAAGCAGCAAGGCAATCTGTAAGACCTGTCAGCCTTAGTTGGGTCTTTTCTCAAACGGTTTGCTGAATTTGTTTTTGTTGGCTTTAGGACTCTGTACTTTACCACTGCTAATCAGTGCTAAAGTGCTTGTGCTCTCTCCCTAAAACATGGTTTGGTTATTACTTAACTAATTGGCATATTACATTGACTTATATGTTCCTTGTAAAGTGCACTTATAGTTCCCAGGGCCTGCAAATGAAATGCTACTAGTTGACCTGCAGCACTGCTTGAGCCACTCACTTAAGTAGGACTTCAAGACATGTCCCAGGCCTGCCTTTGCAGCATGAATGCAGTATCACACTGCCATGATGACTTGGTATTTAAAATCCCTTGCCAATCTTCAAACGCCCCTTTTATTACCTATGTGCCACACTACAGTCGACCCTAGTTAACCCTTGGGGCATGGTGCTAAGTAGTTAAAAGATAGAATATGTGTATTTTAGTTTTACATTTCCTGGCAGAGAAAAACTTCCAAATTCATTTTTCACTACTGTGAAGCCTACCCTTCTGACACGATAACATTGGAGATTCCCGATTACATTTAATAAGTTGTAAATCCTGATTGAGAGGAGGTAGATCTGTCATGTTTAAAACCTATTTAAATGTACTGATAAATCCTCTTTAATTGTGAAGTCAGATTTGTTGTTACAGTTTTGAAAATGCCACATTTAGAAAGTTGGTATGTCCATGCTTTTAGCACTGTTTTCCTGCAGCCTGTCTCTGATGACTTGGCTGGAGCAGGGGGACAGCTGGGTTTTGTGTATTCCGCCTAGACTGCCACACACAATGGGAGCTTAGGTGTGACTTGATGGGCCATTTACACCCTGATGGGCTATCCTGGGAAGGGAGAGAGAAAAGAGCTGGACACAGCCTCACACTTACACCTGAACAGGTTGTGTCCAGTCCGACAAGGAGGCTTCATACACCCCTGCGGTAAGTCTGGGTATTAAAACTGGGCCTCAGACTGTACCAACCCAGTACACTTCTGGACCTGTGGCTACTCTGCTAGGAAGAAGGACTGTTGTGCCACTGAAGGACTGCCACTCTGCTGGACTGCTGCTCTGGAAGAACTGATTTCTTGCTGTGCTGATCTGCTGCCCTCCTTGCCTGGGTGAGAACTGGGCCCACATCTCCTGAACCCAACACCCAGAGTGACAACAAGGACTAGCTGTCTGGTCTCCTGTGTTCTGAAGTCTCAAGGATGTAAAAGACTTCCAGCCAACCCAACTGGACTTTGCCACCTGTGAGCCTGATCTTTCAAGTAGTGTCACCCCAGTCCTGGAATCTTGGAGGTAATGCTCCAGGTGCTGCTCCTGCAGAACCACTGCATCCCCATTGTTTCATGGACAGAGCCAGCACATCTCCACCATTTTGTGGAGAAAAACCAGAGCATTGCTTTCGAAAAGAAGCACTGCAGCATTTCCTTCAGCGCAAGGCTCCTGCTTCCTTGATGACAACAGTAAACTCCACACCTCAGCCAGTGCACTCATCAGAATTATCATCGATGTGGGCAATTCATGCACCCCAACTCCATCCCATCTTGCCTCCGATGTATCGCTACAGCTGCGTGGAGAACTTTGATGCATCTCCTCAACAGCGTGGTTCTGAATGACCACAAGCCTCCTGCACTAGGATTGTAAGGTACATTGGCCAGTGGGCCAAACTGGGTCCCTGAAGCCAGCCTATGCTCCATCATGGTCGGCCTGAACTTTTGACTTTGTCCCTAGTCTGTCAAGACTAAATAGCCCCGATTGGCACTTTTTGCTTCTAAGCACTATATTCCTCAAAAAGTCATAACTGAAGATCTATTTGTTGGATTTTTGTTGTTTTTGTCTTCTTATATTTATTAAATTAATCTATATTTTTCTAACTAGGTATGGTATCTTTCTGTCTTGTGTTTGTACTATTTTATTGTTTGAAGTGTTGCACACATGCTTTATACACATTGCCTTTTAAGTTGAGCCTGACTGGTTTGTGCCAAGCTACCAGGGGGTGAGCACCTGTTAATTTAGGGTGTGTTTGGGGCTAACTGGGATTGTGGTTCCTGCTTGGAGAAGGTGCATGCCTCTGCAAATCAGGAACCCAGTTTCTAACACAGTCCTTCAAGCCGCAAGCCATCCCTTCAAGCAACAAGGCAGTCCTTCTGGAGGCAGGTCAGTCCTTCTAAATACTTGACAGGTCCAGGGGTCTACTACAGATTTGGTCTTAAAATCCCATATTTATACCTGATGCCAGCCTTTGTGTGGCAGGGACACCCTGTCCTACCCCCAAAAATGACTCTTAAAATTCCTTCCCTTTTCATGCCAGGGCTCTAAGAAGTCTGGGGTGAAAGAACACTGGTGCCAAGTCCTGTGTGAGCTGGAGGCAAGCCCTTTAAAGTATAGTTAGGCCTGGGCACGGTTCCCACCCATTCATCCTGGCAGGATGACCTATTCTGGCCATATCTAGTCCCCTTTATGTCGCTGTTTGGGAGATATACACAAACCTCAAGAGGAGCCATTCACAGTCATGGAACCAAGGAAACTGTCAGAGGGCACAAATGGTTAGGGTAAAAAATGCCAGCTGTCTAAAAGTGACAGTATTGAAATTGTGAATTAAATTTTGACATTATCATTAAAAATAATTTTTAATTGCTATTCATTTGACTCTAAAGAACACATTTCTATTTGCTGCCAATCCAAGGTTTCAATTATAAAATTAAATTGGTAACTCTGTGTTGGCCAGTTAAGAAATGGGACTTGCAGTAGTGTACAATGACTTAAGGAGTTGTTCACAACCAGGGCATGTAAAACTTGAGTACAAATATCCATGCACTCTCCTGTGGGCTTTAGGGCCTACCTTGGTGCTAAGTTCTAAGTATTAAAATTAAGGTTTAGGCCTGGTAAAAGGTTAATCTTGCCAGGGTGAAATGGCAGCTTAAAACTGCCCTACAGGTTGCTGTGACAGACCTGAGAAATGTTTTAAAGTGCTACTTTAGTGAGTGGCTTAATGTGTGCTGCAGGCATTAATAGCATTTAATTTACAGGTCCTGGATACAGACAGTACAAGTTACTGTGGACTTACAGGTAAATAAATGTGCCAATCAGGGCTATCATGATTTAGCGAGAAGGCACAAGTGTTTAGCACTTCTTAGCAGTGGTGACAGAACTGACAGCCTTAGGGTGGTCTTCCCTCAACTTTTTGCCTGCCTCCCTCCATTTTTATGAACTCCTTTTTGCTGTTGTTAGGACTTTGCACAATTTACCACTGCTCACCACTTCTAAAGTGTGTGTGATCTCTCCCCAAACATAGTAACATGGGCTGATACTACATTGGCATATTTAATTTACCTATAAGTCCCTAGTTAAGTGCACTAGATATTCCCAGGGCATGTAAACAAAATGCTACTAGTGAGCCCGCAGCGTGTGATTGTGCCAGCCACATAAGTCGACCCTTAACCACGTCTCAGGTCTGCCATTGCTAGGCATGTGTGTGCAGTTTCACTGCCACTTTGACTTACTTGGCATTTAATACTACTTGCCAAACCTTAAATTCTCCTTTCTTCCATGTACGCCACCCCTAAGGTAGGCCCTAGGTAACTCATCGGGAAGGGTGCTATGTCAGTAAAACGCAGGACATTTACTTATAAGTTGTACATGTCCTGGTGGTTAAAAACTCCCAATGTCGTTTTTTAACTACTGTGAAGCCTGCTTCTTTCATAGGCCAATATTAGAGATTCCCTCACATGCTTTTAAGTGGTAATTTCTGATCTGAGAGGAATAGACTTGTCATATTTGGTATGGTTGGAATGGTAGTGAGAAATCCTACTTACTGGCGAAGTTGGATTCTACATTACTATTTCAGAAATGCCACTTTTAGAAAGGAGGCATATCTCTGCACTTACTGCCATCTGTGCCTTTCAGCCTGTCTCCAATCCATGTCTTTTCTGTGCTGGTTGATAGCTTCCATTATGCAATCCACCCAGACAGCCATGAACACAGGACACTCACCTGCATCCGCATTCATCTGCATATATATGAGTTTCCTAGGCAGGAATGGTGCCATGGTTCTCTTCTACACTTCAAAGACCACTGGCCTACCCTCACACAAAGGACTAATAACCCCTGGCATGCTTCTGGCAGACAGGGCTGGGTTGAGAGTGGAAAACCACTGTTTGAAGTTTCCTCCAATTCAAAGGCAATTTTGGGTGTATATACTGGGTCTAAGACCCCATCAATTCAGACACTTCTGGACCTATAACTGGACTTTGTCAGAGGAACTGCATGGCTGACCAAGGGACTCATCTGGACTGCTTTGCTGGAAGAACTGCTGACCTGCTTGTTCCCCTGTTTTCTGCTGGAAGGACTCTCCAGAGGCTTGGGTTGAGCTTGCCTCTGTTCAGGGCTGTCAAAGGCTTCACCAAAGAACAGAAAATCGAGTGCATCAGAAAATCGACACAATGCCTGCAAATTTGACGCAACAACTGCCGGATAGACGCAGAACTTACCTCGCAGCTGAAAAATCACCTGTTCGCCTGCCGGATCCATGCAGCAGCTGTTACCTCCACTCAAGGCATTCTGGGTTTTCTATGCATCGTCCCTGGGTATCAAAATATCCCCGCATCAAAGTGAGGAACCAAGGTTGCACTCCTGGAAACCAATGCATCGCCTTGCAGCATGGAAAAAAATGATGCTTCACCTTTGCCATGCCCGAAAAATGGACGTATCTCTTTACTTTTTGGTGCATCTCCTCCTCTTTGGCCCCTCTGCATCATTATTTGTGACGCATCCCTGGTACTGTGAGTTGAAAGTACACAACCTTTAATTCTTAAGGATAGAGACTCATTTTTAACTTTTAAACGCGACATCTTGACTAGGTCATAATGGATTTTTGCTCTTTTGGTCTTATTTTATTCAGCTAAATATTATCTATTTTCCTAAAATGGTCTCAAGCAGTTTTTGTGGTGTTTTCACTCTGTTACTGTATGAGTTAATGCACAATTACTTTATTCATTTGCTTCTAAGGTGATTTTTTTTTTTTATTATCCTGCAGTTATTAAAAACCTTTACACATTCAAGGAAATAAGCAACATAAGAAAAAAAAAGTTAAAAGTACCACATATTAAAAATGTGAAACCTAAATCTTGACTGAAAGTAGATCAAATTGGCCACTAGTACTGGGTGAATTCAGAGTACAGGTTCCTGACCTGAGTCTATAAGAAAGGAACCGATCTGATATTGCAATTAGTTAGGCTAGTGCTGATTCCACCAGGCCTGGCCCACTGTGGGTCGGCAGAACTAGCCAGGTGCAAATGAGCAAGTGGGGCTCTAAGGTGCAACAAATGAAAGGTTATGAACAAGGTTAAGGAGCTGCCCTACAGTGAACAGTATGTGCAGCTAAGTTGTCCAAATGCAGTGTGCAAAATTTACAGAAGAGGTTTGTCAGCCTAACTTGTATGCAGAAGATTACCATGAAATTATGAAACAAAACATTAAGCAGAAGAAAAATAATAAAGTGCACACCAATACAGAAATGAAACTGTTCAGCAGAGTGGTAATGTACTGTCAAAATGATGCCAAACCTGATTTGTCCAGCTCTATTGTAGCTGAAGATATTTAACAATTTTAACGTTTAAAAGAATATATGTGGGATTCAGACTAGCAATATCTGCCTGCCGACAGGTACGATCTACAAGGTGAATGAATTTGGGACAAAGAAAAAATCTCCTTAAACTCAGCACCGCAGGGCAGACACATAAGATAAGAATGATAGTTTCTTCTGCTTGACCACAGAGAGAGTATTGCATATCATAACATTCGGAATGCCGCCATGCTGGAAGATAGGCGAGCATATTCTATTCGCCCAACCTTAGGGCCATGGACCTGGCCTTGGTTTATATAGCATAGGTAGAAGAAATATAATTCTGGTGCTTGGTGGAAGCATTGGAATTTATAACTGACAATGCATGGGAGCGCCTGCTGGTAATTTCTTAAAAGCATGGTAAGATATATGACTACTCTAGACATCAGTCAGTGAAAATTCAGTTAGTTTGTTGTCTAGATACTGCTAGTATGGCGATGCGAGTCCTGCACCCTTTCGTTTGCACCAGGTTTGACCGTGCATTGAGTCTTCTGGTGCTGATTGTAGCCTGTGATAAAAATTGAGAAAGCAGCAACTTCTTGCCTAGTACTGTTTTGTGATTCTAAGTTCAAGTCTTACTTGCACAGGTGAAGCTTTCTGTGGTAGCCAAAGGACAGATTTATAGATTTCAATAATTAGCCTACTGAGTAGCCTAGCCTCCTTACCCAAGGTTATATCACTTCCGTAAGATAATGTTGTCTTCTAAGTTAAGCCTGCCTACTCTGTGACAAGCTACCGGAGGGTGAGCACAGAATAATTTAGGTTATGTTGTGACTTACCCTGATTGTGGTCCCTATTTGGACAGGGTGCATACCTCTGCCAACTAGACCATATTTCTAAAAAGTGGTAAAATGAGCCAAGTGCTTACACCAATAACTATGGCCAATATTTGCACTTTTTTAGCGCTGCATTTGAGTAATTTTTTTATGCAAAAGCGGTGCTTACTAAAACAATATAATTGTATTTTGTAAGTTTGTGCTGCTTTTGAGTAAAAAAATGTCGCAAATGCAGTGTTAAAAAAGTATAAATGTGGGCCTATGTTTCTAGCAAAACAGGAGAGGTGAAGGCAAGACGTTTGGGGGAATACCATGCCAAGAATGTGAGATCTAATTACGCCTGTTTATTATGTTCTACAAAATAATTGATAAAGCCAAAGTTTCCCTCTGCTATGAACGTCCTTGGCCTTACACTGTATATTAAAAGGGAAAACATCTCTGCATACTAAGCATCCTGGAATTGGACTAATGCAAGACATTTACCTATTCCCTATCAAAATATAGATTCAGAGGCTTATAATACCGACTAAAAAAAAATTACTACTAACTAATAGTGTAATGTTAAAATGTAACCTTTAGGAGTACCTGTGTGCTCAAATATACCTTTCTTTCCTAAAACACAGCCTACAATAACATACATTATAAAAATAAAATATTTCTGTTCACACAAGGTTTTTTTGTATCAAATATGTGTGATTGACATAGGATCATTTAAATAATAATAACACATTTTAAAAAGTTTAAAAAAAAAATTCAAATAGCTAAAGGTATGAGTATTAGTAATATGAGCTAATGTCACCAGCATGCATGTAAACTGTTTTTTACATTTATATGTCCTACTGCCAAAGTGAACACCAGTGACATACTAGAAGGTGATGTGTGTGATCACATGGCCAAACAATTAGATTGGGACTTGGGAATGGGAATGGAATATAGACAATGGCCAAAGGCAGGTATTAGTTACCTAAGGAAAGGTACTTTTGCAGATTACTTTAACTGAATACATAGAGATGAATAACAGTAGAATACTGAGACAACTTTCCTCATCAAACTCAAAAGTGACATGTGCTCCACTCTGGAAGTGACACCGTTTCTGTTACCGGGACTTCCGCTCCCCTGAGAGCCTATCCCAGAACTGAATTAGGTATAGGTGGGTCAGGTAGGTTGTGACATTATGCGGTCATGTGATAGTCACATGCCAGGGTCCTACCACTTGGATGGGGTTATGGTTGAACACTCAGCAAATCAGAGCCACCATGGAGAGCAGGTGTCTGGGATGTGCTGTAGAGAAGTATGCCGTTTTTGATCCATAGAATGCATT
This sequence comes from Pleurodeles waltl, assembly GCF_031143425.1. NCBI lineage: Eukaryota > Metazoa > Chordata > Amphibia > Caudata > Salamandridae > Pleurodeles > Pleurodeles waltl. The sequence goes on from NC_090447.1 coordinate 923,909,940, forward strand.
TAAGGATCCTCCTCCATGGCCTATGCCAACCCACATCCCAAATGAATCAGTCATTATTAAGAGATACAACCCCCCTCATCAAAAAGGCGTCTTCTGCGCGCAGATTTAACACTTTTATTGTACCCTAACACCAACAGTATTAGATGAGAACGTGCAGCAGGGAGTCCCTAAAGATGGGGGTTACGACGTTATGGGTTTTCAAGTAGACCTCTGCTATCGGCTTAAAAAGCTTAGTCTCAAGGACTTACCTTAGCTGATATCTCAGCGTCAGTGATGCCTCGAGCAGCAAATTAAATGTCAGAAACAATTTCATGAACACAGAAGATGATGAAGAATAGCACCTCCTAACTCATTGGTCTATGAAGATATGGGGTTACAGGAGGAAACTGCTTCAGAGTCTGTCGTCATACAGCAGCCACATGTAAACTCTGACCCCGCTTATGCACGCTTAGACCTATGTGACTGTCAGTTTCTCAGAGCCGCCGCTGAGTGCCATGAAAATGACAAGGTTAGTAAAACAAAAACTCTATGGATACTTAACATATATGACAATATTTCACTTTTAACTAATAGTTTGTCTTTCTTTCTTTTTGCATCAGCAAAAAGAGCAGTGGTAGAGGACCACCTTAAAAGGCTAACAACATACATTTTTACTGCTTATGCTGTTCAAAACAGTCTGAAAGTTTTACAAGCCAAAACAAAGAGCTGAGTATGAAATGTGTTTGTACCTATAATAGCACAGATTTTTAAAAGTAAACTCCGGGCGTCCACTATGATACCATATCGCCTGTTAAAGGTTTTACTGCGACTGTTGTGAACCCCTGTGTTAAAAGTGACTATTATAACCTTTGTTACGGGTCATAAAATTGATGATGCACAGACGAAGGCTCACACGTGTTTTTTATGCATCGTACACATCAAGAACATCCGCCATACATGTAGCAGGCTAGACCCATTTAAGGTATATATGCTGTTAAGGGTAGTGTATGGGCTGTCAGAGAAAAATAAATATGTCCACCCTGATATGTTTAAGGTCTTGTGAACAACACTCAAAGAGATCCAATATGTGATCAAGCCATGTTCAAAACTTGTACATAAGCTAGGGAGGTGTATGTATTTTGATAGAAGTGTGATAGAAAGGTTCATAGAAAGACATATATGCAATATTTATTTTAAAAATAGAAGAATCTGCTTTTTAGATCCACAAAGACTGTTTTAAAAATGACGAGCCCAAGGTTAGTGGGTTCATCAATGTTTTATTTAACGTTGCATACTTAGTCACTTTTAGGATGTGCATCAGAATTTCACAGCTTAAGATGCCTATGAGTTACTCAGTGGATAAATTTATATTGCCAAATTGGTATATATGCTGCTTTAAGAAAGAATAGCCAAAATACACCCTGAATTTCTGCATTATCAGAAGCTTTCTGAGCAGTCAGTGACGATACTGTGTGACAGTCACGAGTGTATCACCAAATGGTGTTTCAACGTGTGGCTACCTACACTGAATAAATACTGGAGCTTGCACAAAGGTCATACTCCTGAGTTAAGACTGTCACCATCGACTAGGTTACACAGCACCTTGGAGCTTCTGACCGAAGATTATTTCAGAAATAGAGGTTTTGTATTGTCCGACCTAGAACTGTACAAACCTTTGAACACCATCAGTATCCCATGTGTACAAAGTAATAGGAAAGGTGAGTGTAAAGTTGTGTCTAGAACCATTGTGTGCACATCTGTAAAAATATCAAAACTTTTGCAACTGAGGCTGATTAGCAGCCTGACCCCTAGTAATGTATGTAGCATGGGTCATACTATTTATATGTAGTGAAATGACAGCAAACTACCCAAAAATGACAATGAGACATATACCAAGAAACTGTAAAGTATGCAGTATTTATGTTTTGCTAACTTTCTTTATTTTTAATAAAATGCCATGCACAAAACAAGCATCTTTAATTTCATGGGTTCTAGTGATTAACATGTCAGTGGATGGGTTAAGGAAGTTTTATTAGGATACAAGAGGGATGGGTAGCTTTGGAAGCATCAAAGCGTTGTTTAGAAGGGCTTTATGTGAAAATGAGCTGGTAAACAGAGCACTGGTGAAGACCTGGTTATCTGAGGAAGAGACGTATTCACTCCACAATCCAGCCAGGAGACATTTTAAGAGGAGACGTACTATTGTTAAGATGCAAATAGATTATCAGTGGCAGGCAGACATAGGGGGTTATTACAACTTTGGAGGAGGTGTTAATCCGTCCCAAAAGTGACGGTAAAGTGACGGATATACCACCAGCCGTATTACGAGTCCATTATATCCTATGGAACTCGTAATACGGCTGGTGGTATATCCGTCACTTTACCGCCACTTTTGGGACGGATTAACACCTCCTCCAAAGTTGTAATAACCCCCATAATCAGTCTTCATGATTTAGCAAATCATAATAACAGTATTCACTATATTTTAACGGTCATAGATATATTGACCAAGTACTCCTTTTCAGAAGTGCTAAGTGTAAAAAGTGGGACTAGCGTCATTAAGGCCTTTAAAGCCATTTTCAGGAAAGGTCCAAACCCCCAAAAACTACAAACAGATGCAGAAAAATAATTTCTACACAAATTGTTTCAGAAATTATTAAAGCAGCACACTATTTATCATTTTGTAATGCACACGGAGGTAAAAACATCTGTTATACAGAACCTTAAAGTCTAAGATGTGGAGATCTTTCACGGCCTATAACACCTATCGACACGTGGATGTTCTGTAGGCATTTATAGATGTTTATAATGCCATTTATCACAGAACCATTAAAACGTCTCCCTTAGAGGTAACACCAGATAATTCATTAGAGGAGTGGAGAATGTGTGGATGTGCTGGAGCCAGTTCGCTGTAGGTGTAAAGAAGCCTCTTTTAAATGAAGGTGACCATGTTAGGGTTTCAAAGTTGAAAAGGGTCTTTACGAAGGGTTACTGGCAGGTTTTTAGTGACAAGATATTTATAGTGGAAAGTGTGGACCTTAAAGAGGATGTATATATTTATAGGTTAAAGGACTCCGACAGGGAATCGGTGTCATGCGTCTTTTTCAAGGGGGAGTTACAAAAGGTACCTGATGATCTGTACAGGGTGTACAGGGTTGAAATGATCCTAAAAAGAAAGGTAGCAGAGCTAACAGAAAGGTCTTAGTCAAATGGCAGGTTTGGCCGAAGAAATTTGACAGTTGGGTGTAGCCCAATTCCATGCAGGGTGTGTGAGTACGGGTAGGTATCCCTGAAGATGTAAAAGATAGAGATGACGTGATTTTATAGTACTCTGCCATCCAACGCCTCAAAAGACATGTTCCCTGACAATCACATTTCTAATTAAACAGTGAAATTGGCTAAACCCACGGACAAGAAAGGGGACTGGGAGGTAGCCCTAAACGTAATCCAATACACTAGAACATGAAATACATTTTCAAAGCTCATGGTCAAATTTACTTCAAAGCACGATCAGGATCCTTAGAGCATTCAAGTTAGATTTCCTCGTGGCTATTACCCATCCGTTTCTGCAGTGGTCCAAGCCGTGAGCAAATTCAAAACCAACATTGAAACATATACAAATTTTCAGCTGGTATCAGATAACGTTAGAAGGAAGGTGTTTCATAAAGCTCCAAATCGCAATACTGTGTTTAGCTGTACGGATAAATTAAGAAGGGTTGTAGGAACAGTACAACATATGAACAGTCAAGTAGAACTGGACCCATCATGCCCCAATGTTAACTGCGGCTTGTGTACACTCTACGTATATAGTCTAATCGTAGAGCCACAGAGGATATGATATGTGATAGTAATTCACAGCTGCGAAGATGGTTCCAGGAGAAGAGTAAAAATAAAACAATGGTTAATATTCAATACAACAAACCCGACTATGTAGCAATTTAAAAAAAACAATTTGACACTATTTTGATCATGATCTTCGATGACCAGTCTGAGCCCGTGTCCTTTAAAACTGCCAGGTTATTCTTAGGCTTCATTTAAGACTGCAATGCAACATTGACTATCAACAAGTCATCATGGTGATTATGAAAACATACAACAACCCCTCTATGCACAGGGATTATTATAGAAACCAGACCGGATATGGAGCACCACCACCGCCATATTTTTAAGAGGCTCCTGTTATGTACTGGTTCGGTTTCGGTGGTTCCTTCCGTAGTTTGTTTAGCAGAGCATGCTGTTCTTGAGAAGAGGCTATGAAATTGTAAAACCCCACATCAAAGCAGTGGCTACAAACATTGCACAGGATGTGGTGGGTTCTGTGATTTCTGCTGTTGTCAAACGCATGAATAAACAACGCTTAAGAAGAAGCGGGCCGGTGTACAAGTCTTGCACACGTGTTAAATGGAAGCGAGGAGTTTCAAGGGGCAAAGGTCCACCGCCCCCTATGAAAAAAGACAGTGTTGTTCAAAAAGCACTCACAAAATAAGATCTCTAAGTCGGAAGAGAGCTTCAAAGAACAAGAAGAGAATGGGTGCTAGTGTAAATATTTTTTAAAGCGGGACAACCTGCAAACATGGTCTTTGTTTATTGAACATTGGATGAGTGCGCTAATTCAGAGTTAGACTTGTTTTCTCTAAAACACACTCAGACCAGCATCTAAAACTGTTTTTTATTGAGGAATCGTCACTAGCTGCTTTGACACCTTGGGCACCAATAGAGTTTTTTGCATCTGGGTCCACGGTTATGTATCTGGATCTCAACAGTACGCTGCTGCACCTTGTGAGTAAAATTGTAAAAGCGGATGGTTCCAACATAGTAAACAACGTTAAAGTGACAACAATCACCTACCCCATAGCAACCATGTTTAATAAGGTAGACATCACCAACAGCGACCATCTTATCATGCAAAGTGATAACATGTACGTATATAGGACCTACATCAAGAGTATTCTAAATTATAGCTGTGATACCCTGGACACCCAGCTTTCAGTGGAGCTCTTCTATAAAGATGCTTATGGCCATCTTTAAGACAAGGAGCTGGACAGGCACAACCGAGGTTTGTAAAAAGAGCACGCTTGTCCATAAGCAGTTGACAGTTTGACCTCCAAGGTAAACTGCTCATCAACTGTATTACTCTTAAGATCAAACTTACCTGCAACAAGGACTCATTTTGTTTCATCTGTGTGTGAGAAAGTAGCCTATTTCTAGCATGGCTACCCCCATTTTGAGCCTGTTTGTCAGTGTCTTTTAACTGTGTCACTGGGATCCTGCTAGCCAGGACCCCAGTGCTCATGGTTTGTGGCCTACTTGTCAGTCTGTTGCACTGTTTTTGTCAGGATGCCTAACTCTGTCACTGAAATCCTGCTAACCAGAACTCCAGTGCGTATGATCTGTCTGGTTCCAAATTTGTACTTACATACTGGTAACCCAGTATTTCACTCCAAATTGGCATACTAAGGGGGTTATTTCAACTTTGGAGGAGGTGTTAATCTGTCCCAAATGTGATGGATATACCACCAGCCGTATTACGAGTTCCATAGGATATAATGGACTCGTAATATGGCTGGTGGTATATCCGTCACTTTACCGTCACTTTTGGGACGGATTAACACCTCCTCCAAAGTTGTAATAACCCCCTAAGTCCCTAGTATATGGTACCTAAGTGCCCAGGACTTTGGGGTTCCAGGTGGTCCTTATGGGTTGTAGCATTGCTTTTGTCACCCATAAGGAGACCATACAAAGGATTCTTCAGGACTGCCATTGCATAGTGCATGCACTATTTCACAGCCATTTTCACTGCACCAGGTCACTTATATGTCATTTATATATCAAACCTTCAGATCCTTAGGGCTGGGTGCAAAGTACCCATGTGTGAGGGCACCCATGCACTAGCAGAGGTGCCCTCATGTTGTCCAGGCCCATTTTCCTAGACTATGTGAATGCGGGGACGCCATTTTAGGTGTACACTGCACATAGGTCAATACTTGAAGAACGTCCCTGGGTTTTGCCATTGTGGATTCCAAGTTGGGTGGGCACTTTGGGCCAGCAGGTGATGTCAGAGACCCCGCCTGATAACTGCTTACCTGGAAAGGTGACCAATACCCCTCTCAGGGCTATTTAGGGTCTCTCCTCTGGGTGTTTCTTCAGATTCAGATTGCGAGACTACAGCAGGAATCCTCTGCATCCTTTACTTCACCTTCTACCAATGGATCAACCGCTGACTGCTCCAGGAACTCTACAAAACTGCAACAAAGAAGCTAAGATGACTTCTGCAACATTGTATCTTCAGCTCCTGCCAGAAACTACAACAGTTTCCAGGTTGTGCATCCTGCCTGTCTTCAGTCTGCACCAGAAGAACCAAAGGAAATTCCACTGGAGTCACTTCCCTGCTTCAGCAAGCACCTCTTTTCAGCAACGACCGGTGGCTTGGACAACCTCTCCAGATGGCAGGTGTGGATCCAGCATCACGGGTGGTGGACTAAAGTAACTCCAGCAGTCCCAACGTCCAGCTGTACAACTTTGGTTCTTCCTGCGACGCACAGCTTCCTGAATGGTTCTCCGCTGGCATGGGAATCCTTTGTGTCATGCTGCATGGGCCTCCATTTCCACCTTCTTTGTCCCTGTGCTGTGGGACTCCTGAGCACACTGGCAGGTCTTCTGAGGGCTCTCTGAGTTGCTGAGAACCCCCCCTGTTTCCCCCTCCTGGGTAGTGGCCACCATGTCCCTCCTTATCCCAGGCAGTGCCGTTTTCCACTAATTGCGAGCTTTGCGTGTGCTAAGGCTTGTTGGCTGAATCCAGCAATGCAAACCAGACTGCATTCATCCATCTAGTGTGGGATTTCTTCTGCACTACCCAGGAACCCCCATCTGTCTTGTTTGGTGAAATACTAACTTTGTCTTCTCACCGGTGGTTCTTCTTTTGTACCTTCATCCGGGTTGTTCTCCCTGGACTCTCCAGTGCTTCTTGGACTTGGTTCCCTTCTTCCACAGGTCTTCAGGTGCAGAAATCCACTGTTGTTGTCTTGCAGTCTCTTCTGGTTCTCGCATTATCTTCTATCACAACTTCTAGTGTGTTTTAAGAAACTTGCTGTGTTTTACTCCTGCTTTTCTGGGCTCTGGGATGTGGTACATTACTTACCTTTGGTGTTTATTTACACTCCTAGCACCCATCTACACATTACACTTACTAGGTGGGAAACCGACTTTTGCATTCCACTATTTTAGTGTATGGTTTGATTTCACCCTAGGCCCATTGCAACCTATTGTGAATTTCACTATTTGCACTTTTTTCTACTGTGTACTTACCTTTTATTGGTTACTAGCGTATATATTTTGTAATTTACTTACCTCCAAAAGGAATATAGGCCTCCATTATGACAATGGCGGTAAAAACCGCCTACCGCCGTGGCGACAGCTGCCAAAAGACCATCCGTCCACCATAATATAACAACAGCTGGATTTTCACTACAAGAAATCCGGCTGTGGCCATACTGGCGAATGACAGTAAGGTGGTGCTGCTACCACAAGCAGCCCCATGCCTGTAGACCACCACCAGCTGCATTATGAAAAATAATGTGTCCTGGTGGTGTTCTGATGGCGGGCACTACTGGTGGTAGAAGCGTCCTGTCCTGTCCCCTGCCAGAAGATCCCCTGGATCCAGGTAAGTTGGGTCTTCGACAGGGGAGAGAGGTGGGGGGTGTTGTGTGTGTGTGTGGGAGCATGTGCCTGTATGTGTGAGTGTGTGCGTGAATGCAAAGGTGTGTTTAGTGTTGTTTGCGTGCGTGTATTGTAGTGAATCCTAGTATGTTTTAATGGGATAACAGGAGTTAGCGTAGCCTTTGGCTTGCAGACTTGTGCCCCGTCACCTAGTGACTTTTGACTTACTTAGCTTGCTCTGTCTTAGACCATTTATTTAATTAATTCTTCTAAGATGGCTGCCTTGTTCATAGTTAGGCCATTTTGTTTAGATTTATGTTATCAGTGTCACCGTGCTAAGGCGTCAACTCATGCGACAAAGACAAACAAACTGTAGGTGCTCACATTAGAAATTACCATCCCAAGCATGCTGTGTTATCTATTGTTTTGGAACAACCTATGTCAGGGGTCAAAGTAGATCTGTATAAATACATCACACTTTAGACAGATAATCAGAGGGATTCCGACAGGATACCATCGCTGCTATCGATGCTGCACGTCGCCTTGACACTTAACCGGACTACGTGTTCCTTCGGAGTCTGAGCACAAGACCTCATTCCAAGGTAACAATGGTTGGGGGCTCCTTCCAGGGACATGGCATTGGCAGACTAGGTTTAACATACCCAGCTCTCTTCTAGGGAGAAGGTTAGGCCTATTATGGTAGGGTACTAGGATATATTATACACTGTGGCCCTCGTTACAACCCTAGTGGTAAATATCGCTTACTGCTGTGCCAACGGCCACCAAGATACCGTGACCACGGCGGTAATCCACCACAGGTATTATGACCCACACAGAGAACACCGCCACAATACAGACACCCATACAAGTCTGCCACACCAAAGGTCAGTGATAAACTCCCAAAACCCACACCGTTACGCCAACAGGAATACACCCACAGTATCACATTTCACGAATCAACGCAGCGGCCTTTCAACCGTGGTAAACCATTGGTGGTACATACCGCCACGCTCAAAATACACACACACTTACAAAACAACACCACATTGAACAATTCAAAATTCACACACCTGACGCATATACACATACCACACACACTCACAACACTAAAAACACCCCCCCACATTATCCACAAACCTTTCAATGACAAAAGTAGAAACCAATCACAGAAAGACAAGCAAACAGCATACACCCAACAGAGGCACAGAACACCATCACTGATACACCATCCACGCACATCACAGTATACACCCCAACACATCACCCCACACATCACCTCACACATACCACTCACAGCACATCCATGGCACCTCAAAGACACCCCAGATTTTCTGAGGAGGAGCTAAGGGTCATGGTGAAGGAAATCATCCGGGTAGAGCCACAGCTATTCGGATCACAGGTGCAGCAGATGTCCATTTTATGGAAGATAGAGTTATCGCGCAGAATCGTCGACAGGGTCAACGCCGTGGGACAGCATTCAAGAACCAGGGATGACATCAGGAAGAGGTGGAACGACCTAACGGGGGAAGGTGCATTCCATGGTACCAAGACACCAGATTGCTGTACAGAGGACTGCCGTTGGACCCCCATCTCCTCCTTCACAACTAACAACATAGGAGGAGAAAGTCTTGGCGATCCTGCATCCTGAGGGCCTCGCAGGAGTAGCAGGAGGACTGGATTCTGGTAAGTCGAGCCTTAACTACTTTATCCCCCTACCTGCATGCCATCACATATCCCCACCCTCACCCTCACTCCCATCAATCCATCACCTCACATTTACCCCTTCATCTCAGCCCACACATCCCAATACCAAGCCCTGCACGCAACACCAATGTCTGGACACCCATCACCCCAGCATGCCCAGAAGAGAGACTCACCCAGCTCACGCAATCAGCAATCACACAAGGCCAATGCAACAGGGAACCACTATTATATAAGGGAAACACACCCATCACACAAGATGGCACACACAGGTACAATAACAATGCATTTACATCCCAACAGGACCCCTACCCAATGTCACCGGAGAGGAGGTTCCAGCTACATCCAGTCCCCCCCAGAAGAGGCCCACAATGATGACAGCAGCTCTGCATGCCTGGATCACGATGACTAACCTGGCCCATCAGTGACCTCTGGACAGTCGTTTCCCCTGCCACAGTCCCATACCACCACAGAGCCTCCCCTCTCAGGAAACACCAGCACAGTACCCACCCAGCGGGCCCATGCCACTGTCCCCAGGACACGTCAATCAGCAGTGTGTCCACCACGACAGGGACCCCAGGAAACCACACAAACACAGTACGAGCAGGGACCTAGGGTCAGTGGCAGTGGGCACACCGTTCAGGGGACAGAGGCACAGGACAACAGGTAAGCTAGGAGGACTGCTGTGCGACAGGGGGAGGACAGGCCAAGGGAACCGAAACTCCATTAGGCACTCTCAAACATCATGGGAGCATACCGCCATTCCCAGGAGACCATGGGCACGGTACTGGCCAAGTTGCAGGAGACCCAGCGGCTGCAGGAGGGATGGTCACCATAGCAGGGGTGCTGACTGACATGGGCAAGACCATGATGGAGGCAGTGGCACAACAAAGGGCCCCTGACACTAGCCAAACCGAGGAACGGCCTTCCTCCTCCACCAGCGCTAGTGGACAGGAGGCCCGCCACAAGACCAACAGGACACCAGCACCCCACCCCCTGCAGAAGGAGAACCACCCTGCAAACGGTCCCTGCGATCCAGGCAGAAGACAGAGAACATTGCCAATACCCCCGCCAGGAAATAGGACTCTCCTGATTGTCACCCTTCTGTCCCACTCTGTTCCCCTGTCCACCTTGAAATGCCATTATTCCCTTCCTATGCCCCCAATGGACAATGCACCTGTGATACCAAGAGACTGGACTCTACCATGGACCATCCTCCACCACCACCCCAGCCCCTTGCCCCTACCCCCATACTATTTAGCACAAAAAAATAAACACCATGGAAATATAAACCATACTGGAGTCATTGTAATGATTGGAAAGATGTATTCTTACAACATTCTCAAAGCATTGCACCGCCCATGTTCATTGAATCATAGCAATGTATGCAAGTTGGTGGGCAGCAGTTAACATAGCAGAAGCCAGAAAGGGGTACAAAGATCTGAAAAAAAGAAACCCAAAGGGATCAGTCAGTGGCCAGACACAGAGAGTAAGAGTATGCCATGTACAATGTCCTAACGTATACTCAAATGTGAAGAGAAGTTACAGTCTCTTACCTGTGTGTCACTGGAAGTTATGTTGTCCACATCTTCTTCATCTGCCTCCTCTTCCTCACTGTCCACAGGCTCAACTACTGCCACAAGACCATCACCAGGCTCATCCTCCAGCAGGAAAGGCACCTGGCGTCGTAATGCCGGATTGTGCAAATACAGCATGCCACGATGATCTGGCACACCTTCTTCAGTGATTAGTACAGGAATCCACCTATTAGATGGAGGACCCAGAACCTGGCCTTCAGGAGGCTGAAGGTCCACGCAATTATCCTACTTGTTCACCCATGTGCCCCACTGTAAGGTTCGCCGTCCTTGTGGTGGGATTCCTCACTGGGATCAGTAGCCATGACAGGTTGGGGTAACCAGAGTCACCTGTAAATATCAAGGGACAATAGTGAGACACACACTAACCCTTAGGGACAACCCCATACCCAGACACCTACATATACTGTGTGGGGACCTTGGCCTCACCTATTAGCCACACCCGGTGTCTCTGGAGTTGGGCCATCACATAAGGGATGCTTCTATTTCTCAAGATATAGGCGTCCTGCACAGAGCCAGGATATTTGGCATTAACATGGGAGATGTACTGGTCCGGCAAACACAATTTGCACATTCATCGAATGTTAGCTGGGGATTTGTTCCAGGGCATAGAAGTCAGCTTTCACTGTGGCCAAATCCTCCACCTGGGGGAACACGATGTAGCTGTGCATTTGTTTCAGCAGGTCTGACAACACTCTGGTCAACAAATTAGAGAACATTGTCTGAGACATTCCTGATGCTGTGGCCACTGTAGTTTGAAAGGAGCCACTTGACAGGAAATGGAGGACTGACAGGACTTGCACTAGAGGGGGTATTCATGTGGGGTGATGGATAGCTGGCATCAGGTCTGGCTCCAATTGGGCACACAGTTCTTGGAATGTGGCACGATCAAGTCTGTATGTGATTATAATGTGTCTGTCCTCTATTGTCGACAGGTCTGTATACCGGAGGATGCCACCATCTCATCATCTGCCTCAGCGGTTGTAGCCTATGGAAGAGAACGGTGAGCAGAAGGTAATTTCCCACAAAGATAGCACAACTGTGTATGCATGAATGTCACAGAAGCAGTGTGTGTGAACTAGAGTCAGTATATATGCCAATATGTGCTGTGACGCAGTTAGGGGCCATGCCATGTGCCCCCCTGAAATGGCGGATGCCTGACCTGTGAGGAGGGAAAAAGGGAAATTAGGTAACTGCGCTGGCGTTGTGCAGTGTCGTGGTAGACGGTCAAAAACCACCGCGCAACTCCGCATTGGTTATCATTGGGCCCTATGTGTTCCAGGAGCCAATGGTGATGTACGCTGGCGGTGAGGGTATGCACCGCCGTGGACGTCACCGCCATTTTCTAGCTATTCTCTCACTTGCTACCTGACCATCAACAGGAGAGAACCTACACTGCAAGTGCTGCTGTGACATGAGTCCGGAAGTGAGCATGCTTATAGTGTCTGGGGAAAGGGCCCCTACCTTCACTGCGGAGGAGTTGGAGAAACTGGTGGATGGGGTCCTTCCCCAGTACACGTTACTCTACGGTCCACCAGACAAACAGGGGAGTACACTGTGAGCATGATGCATGGGCCACGAATGTTGGGAGTGCTGTGTATGTAAGCCACATGTAGGGGGGGGGCTGAGGCATCCTGGCCTGAATGTTGCATGAGAGGTGGTCAGTGTATGTGCTTCAGGCCATGGGTGGGAACTGGTGGGCAATGAGTATGCCGGTTCGTACGGGTGAGTAAATACATTTTCCGCTGTCTTTTCCATCTAGGTCAGTGCCCACCAAAAGAAGGGTATTTGGTGTGCCATCGCCAAGGAGCTGCAGACCCTGGGGGTCTATCGCAGGCGGAGCACCCACTGCTGCAAGAGATGGGAGGACCTGGGCCACTGGGGCTGGACTCCCAACATGGAAGGCGTGCCCGTCGCAACATGAACCCCCTGTTCTGCATCCTGGTGATGGCCTATCCGGAGATGGATGGGCTCCTGAGGGCATCACAGCAGCCACAAGGGGGTGAGTACCATTTCAGAAAGCTGACTTTGCGCACTTTAGGAACTAGCTGGGTGGGGAGTGTGGACTGTGGATGCCCCTAGGCCAGGGTGATCATGCCAGGTTAGGTCCCTTGTCTGCAGGCTCTGAAGCACCCCTACCCCAATGGTACAAATGGGCAACTACTACTGGGCAGGGTCCTGCGGGTGTCAGGTGTGCAGGTGCTGGTGTTAGGCATTGTGCCCCATGGACTGGTGACTACTTTAGTGAGTGGTTGGGCATGGCCTAGTGCATAGGGCAGCTCAGTGTGTGTTGTGTACACCAAAGGTAGTGGTGTTGCTGGCATTGACCATGTGTATCCTCTATCTATCCCCCCCTTCTTGTTTTGTCACCCTGTCCAGGTGTGCATTAGCATCATCTGGCGGAGGAGCAGAGGCACCAGCGACAGAGGGAGCTGCATCGCACGTGGCCCATGTGGGTGAATTCACAGAGGTTGAAAGAACCAGTGGGACTGAGGGCGAAGGGAGCTCTACGACGGGGACAGGAGGGGATACCAGTGACAGCGGCTCCTCCTCTGATTGAAGCTCCCTGGCTGTGGCAGACATCTCTGTGCCCACATCAACAACAGGTACAGCCGCCACCCCCTACCAGCACCGCCCTCCTGGCATTGCCCCTGTGTCCAGCCTCCCCCTCCAACTTCCACTACCCAGACCCAATCCCCTCTACCTCAGCCTATCCCAAGCACACCTTCAGATCAGCATGGACACACATCAACACACAAAAGTGGCTCAGGAAAACATAAGCACCACACATCTTCACACAGGCACTCACAGAAGCACCATACCCATGCACACATACCAAGAACAACTTCCTCCACTGTGTCCTCCTCCTCCTCTTTGTCCACCTCCCTCCCAGTAGCGTCTCTACTCACACCTGCATGCATTACATCATCAGCCACTGCCTCCATCACCAGCACACCCATCACAACACACCTCTCACGAGCAATCACCACCCCCCATGCACATGTCCCCTGTGCCCTCTCCCAGTGTGTCTGTGAGCCCTCCTCCCAAAGGCACACACCCACCCAACAGCCATCCACCTCACAACAGCCTCCAGCCCATGCACCGTCACCCAAACTCAACCTCCTACAACCACTACCTCTTCCTCCACTCCCACACCCCCTCCATTTTCCCGTCCGAGTGTGTCAAATAAACTTTTCCTGGCTAACATTGACCTCTTCCCTACACCTCCCCCCCCCTTCCTTCCCCTAGGGTCAGGATGTCTAGATCCCAGTCCAGCACCTCAGCCACCAAATCAGCATCCGCTGTGGTCCCTGCAAGTCTGAGAGGATTGAAGGGGGCACCCGTCATGGCTGCCAGTGTGCCACCTACTGAAACTAAGGATCACCTGATTCCGCCACCTGCCAAGTTAAAAGAAGGGGCCAGCATGCAGCAGGGAAAAGACACAACACCCACCCAGCAAGGCCTCATTCAGAACCAAGGAGGACAGTGCCAAGGTCCCAGCAGTGACTACCAAGGGCAAGTCAACTCAGGACACGGAGCCTCCTGGTGAGGGACTGGTGATCACCATTTCTCCTGACAGGCCAGCGACCTGTACCACGGTAAGCACCACCGCAAGACTGCCACCTGCACCGCCGCTGCCACAACTACAGTCACTAGCATCATCCCCAGTGGGCAGCTGTCCGAGGCTGCTGGAGATGGCCTGGTGTCTCCCTCCACTACTACAGACACCTGCACCATCTCTGATGCAGACACCCCCACAGACATTGCCACCTGCACCGCCATTTGCACCACCACGTTCCCAGCCAGTGCCACTAAATTGGACATCAGCAGCATCCCAGGTGGGCAGCTGTCCGAGGCTGCAGGAGACATCCTGGAACCTGCACACACCACATGAGGCGCCACCACCAGCACTGGCACTACCAGCAGTTTGCTGCCTAAGTCGCTGCAGGGTGGAGTGTGGCTCTGCCTCCATGGAGTATCATGCTACCTGGTCACTGAAAATATTGTGCCTCACGCACCCAGGTGAGGGAATGGGAACTGCCACACCCCAGGTGCAGCATCACTGGGCACCATGCCCCCTCTTGAACCAGTGGAGAGATGCATCCACTCACCCAATCCTTGGCAAGAAGAAGAAGCACACTGGGCACAAAGCCCCCTCCAGAACCAGTGGAGAGATGCACCCACTCACCCAATCCTTGGCAAGAAGAAGAAGCACACTGGGCACAAAGCCCCCTCCAGAACCAGTGGAGAGATGCATCCACTCACCCAATCCTTGGCAGAATGATGCACACTGGGCACAAAGCCCCCTCCAGAACCAGTGGAGAAAGGCATCTACTCACCCAATCCTTGGCAGGATGAAGCACACTGGGCACCATGCCCCCTCCAGAACCAGTGGAGAGATGCATCCACTCACCCACTTCTTTGTAGGATGAAGCACACTGGGCACAAAGCCCCCTCCAGAACCAGTGGAGAAAGGCATCCATTTGAGAGACTGTGGCTTTGCACTATCCAGGACCAAGCAGTGAGAAAACCACCCACTGTAGAGACTTGAGGGACTGTGGCTTTGCACTCCCCAGGACCAAGCAGTGGGCAAACCACCCACTTGAGAGACTTGAGAGACTGTGGCTTTGCACTCCCCAGGACCAAGCAGTGGGCAAACCACCCACTTGAGAGACTGTGGCTTTGCACTCCCCAGAACATCGCTGTGGGCATGTTGCCCCCTCGAGGAGCAGTTGCGTAATGCCTTCATCCGGCTGAGGTGCCCCCCTCCCCTTCCCACTGAGGTGCCTGTGTGTTTTCAACCTGATGCCTCTGCAGTGTTCTCTCCATTTTGAGGCAGGAGTCAAGTGTGGGCTTGGCCCATGGCTTTGGAACCACTGGTCCATGGACATTTGCTAGAGACAGTGTACGGCCTTTTGTACATAATGTAAATATTTGTATATACTGATTTTTGCTTACTTGTTTGCTATATTTGCATGTTCCAAAATATCACTGAGTGAACTCAATTCAGTTTGTCCATGCGTTCTTCCAGGGGGTTATGGGGTGTATCTGCAATGTTGTTGAATGTGTTTGTGTGTATGGTATTGTGGGTGAGGGTGGGGGTGTTGCGTGTCGCATGTGTGTGTCACTCTCTTTTACCGCCCCCCTCCCCTGTGTGCTAGGTGCAGTACTCACCATCGTCGTCGCCGCCTTCTTTGGTGTTCCTGGTAGATGAGTAGGTAAACCATCATGGGCAGGACCTGCTGCTCGGGCTCCATGGCGTCCAGGTCCTTCATTGAGTGTCGAAAGGTGAGTGGTTCCCCTTCAGTGTACTGTTTCCGCCATGCTTTTGATGCCGTTGGTACCACCCCAGAAAAGCTGGCAGATTGGCCTGTCATAATAGTGTGGGCGGTACATTGTCTTCCGCCTGTCTGTTGGCGGTGACCGCCACGGTGTTTGTTGCTACCGCCCTGGCAGTCGGTGTGTTAAAGTGGCTGTCTATGTTGGCGGTTTCCGCTGTTTTTGTGATCCCATTTTTTTTACCGCCGGACTGTTGGCTGTGTTACCGCCACTTTAACACTGACCGCCAGGGTTGTAATGAGGGCCTTTATGTCTTTCCATGCTAACGCAAGATGGCGGGGGCCTTCATAATCATGACTCTTGTCTCTACAATTCTATCTCTTGCACTGTTCATTTTCCTAATCATTTCAGCCTATGCGATTTACAGCAGATTGCAGATTGTATTAAATAAAAAACTATTGAAACATCACTGCATCTTCTTTATTGCCTGTGTTTGGTTGAGACATGATATATCTGTGACAAAGGGGTAATCTCCGTTTAACCACGACACTCCCTGAGATGTCATACTTCTGAGTCCATGCGTAACGGCTGCCACAAATCACCTTTAACTGTTTGGGTTTTTAGTGAGTTACTGCTAGTGAGCCGGAGGGGTTGGGACTACAGTTGCAACTTGTTGTAGGATAGGCATAGTTGCCTAAAAACATAAGTACTGTCATCCTTGAACCAGCAGTCCTGCCCAGATCAAGAGTCCAAACTATGACAGTATGAATGAGTGTGAGTGCGTGTATGTATGGAAATGTGAATGCGTGTATGTTTTGATGTGTGTGCGGATGTGTTCATGAATGTCCGCATATTGGCTACTTTTTCCTTCTTCTGTGGTGGTAAACAACTTTTTAGTAACTGGATTGTATGACAATGCTCTCCAATGTCTTCTGGTACCCACATATTTGAATGAACCATTAGAGAACCAAACATGCTTCCCATCCTCAGGGGACAAGGATTCAAGTGGTGCATCCCATCTCAATGGTGTCTCTTTTACCTCTGGTACCTCCTGCACCCTCTCCTCATCCATCCTGTACAGGGACTTGTGACATCTGTTCATGTAGGGCTGCAGTGCCTGCCAGTCCTACTTGAGCCCTGTCTTGTAGGTACCATTTCCAGAGAATGATACTAGCCTCTAGTGCATGTCCTATACGGTGAGATTTAGGTGAACTCATCACCCACTGCATGATTGGTATTTCAGGTCTCAGAATTACATTATTAACTAGTGTTATTTGCACAGTATCCAATACAGCCAAAAGCTGTTTTTCAAAAGGAGTATAGCGCTCCCCAGAGTCAGGTAGTTTTCTAGTCCAAAACCCCAGGGGCACCCTCATCATCCCATGTTTTTCCACATACTCCAATTTGCATATTTCCATAGTCTTTTCCAGATGAATTTTGTTCTTTGTTTGCATATGTTGGAACTAGTTAGAGCAAGCTGGGACATCAGTTCAGCTAGCAGCTACGTGCAAATGTTGAAATGAAGTGGTGCTACAGATTATCCATGGGGCTCAACATATGTGGCTAATTGGGTGAAGTAAATTAAGTTACCTAATTTACTATGATGGCTGCTTCTTCCAGATAGGATTTGGCAAAAAAGTAGGTCTGAATCAGTAATGCTAGTTCGTATCTCCATTCTTTCTGGAGGTGTATTATAAATAATTGCATCATAAACTGCTAAGAATGTCTAAGACACTCAACTCTTTTGATCGATTGGTATCCAGAGAGGATAAAAGATCCTCTCTGGAGGGAGCGCCTTGACCCCATCAAAAATGGCCTTCTGCTACCATGGCTCTCCAGCAACCCGGATGATGTGTTCATCTCCTAATGGACTATGCCGCACACATGTCACAAATGACGACACTACCAACAAGGGATCTCCCACTGACCTTGACGCTTCGCTTAAACTGACAAGGTAAGCAGTGAAACATTGCTTTTCTTCAGAAATTGGGGCAGGCATGTCTCTCTGACTAGAATTGCTTATGCCATCTTGTTTTACAGTTCTTCCATGCCGACACTGCCACCGACATTCTGTATGGCGGTTTTGCCTACAGTTTGTTATTTTTGAAATTTTGCACCTGCAGGCATCATTTCTTTGTATATAACTACCTACCAAATGCTAATAAACTGCCCTACTTTCCTCTCTCTATATGATGAAATATTTATATTTTCCAGAACGTGACAGGTACTCTGCTAGGTGAAACATATTGGCGGTCATTCTGACCGCGGCGGTCGCCGCCCGCCAAGCGGTTCCCGCCGAAAGACCGCGGCGACCATTCTGGCTTTCCCGCTGGGCCGGCGGGCGACCGCCAGAAGACCGCCGGCCGGCCCAGCGGGAAAGCCCCTTCAACAATGAAGCCGGCTCGGAATGGAGCCGGCGGAGTTGAAGGGGTGCGACGGGTGCAGTGGCACCCGTCGCGATTTTCACTGTCGGCACAGCAGACAGTGAAAATCTTTGTGGGGCCCTGTTAGGGGCCCCACGGCACCCGTTCCCGCCATCCTGGTTCTGGTGGTGGACCCTGCCAGAAACAGGCTGGCGGGAAGGCGCTCGGAATCCCCATGGCGGTGCTGCAAGCAGCGCCACCATGGCGGATTCCCTGGGCCAGCGGGAAACCGGCGGGAAACCGCCGGCTCCCCTTTTCTGACCGCGGCTTTACTGCCACGGTCAGAATCACCCAGGAAGCACCGCCAGCCTGTTGGCGGTGCTTCCGCCGCACTCCGCCATGGCGGTCATGGACCGCCAAGGTCAGAATGACCCCCATTGTTAGCACCTACAATTATGCTTTCGAAAATCAATGGTCCCCTTGTGCTCTCTTAATTAACACAACAGCTCTCCATGCCTCTAAACCCACACCTACTGCAGATTTGTTGCTACAGGGACTTTCTCCTTTTAGTTTATGGGAGAAACAAAGACTATCAAACATAATCATTTACACCCATGGATTGTGTACTTGCTTTTTTGGATCCCAATCCCTTTTCTATAATATTGGACAATATGGATGACTCAGAAATTACTAACCAATCTTCCTCTATTAATGCATCGAATATACACATTTCTATAGTCAAACATACATAAAAAATGAGTGGTACCACTCTACTCTCTTCAAACAAAAGGGTTAAGAAATACCCCCCATGTTAGATCTGACAGCCTTAGGGTGTTCATCCCCAAACTTTTTGCATACCTCTCCCCACTTTTGTGACACAGTTTTTGCTGGTGTTAGAACTCAGCACACTTCCCCACTGCTAACTAGTGCTAAAGTGCATAAGATCTCTCCCTTAAACATGGTAACAATGGTTCATTCCCAATTGGCATATTCAATTTATTTATAAGTCCCTAGTAGAGTGCACTAGATGTGCCCAGGGCTTAGACATTAAGGTGGTCATTCTGACCCTGGCGGTCTTTGACCGCCAGGGCGGAGGACCGCGGGAGCACCGCCGACAGGCCGGCGGTGCTCCAATGGGGATTCCGACCGCGGCGGTAAAGCCGCGGTCGGACCGGCACCACTGGCGGGCTCCTGCCAGTGTACCGCCGCCCCATTGAATCCTCCACGGCGGCGCAGCTTGCTGCACCGCCGCGGGGATTCCGACCCCCCCTACCGCCATCCAGATCCCGGCGGTCGGACCGCCGGGATCCGGATGGCGGTAGGGGGGGTCGCGGGGCCTCTGGGGGCCCCTGCAGTGCCCATGCCACTGGCATGGGCATTGCAGGGGCCCCCGTAAGAGGGCCCCTACATGTATTTCACTGTCTGCTGCGCAGACAGTGAAATACGCGACGGGTGCAACTGCACCCGTCGCACAGCTTCCACTCCGCCGGCTCGATTCCGAGCCGGCTTCATCGTGGAAGCCTCTTTCCCGCTGGGCTGGCTGGCGGTCTGAAGGCGACCGCCCGCCAGCCCAGCGGGAAAGTCAGAATGACCGCCGCGGTCTTTCGACCGCGGAACGGTAATCTGACGGCGGGACTTTGGCGGGCGGCCTCCGCCGCCCGCCAAGGTCAGAATGAGGGCCTAAATGTTACTGATGGCCCTGCAGCACTGATCGTGCTACCCACAAAAGTAGCCCCTTAACCATGTCTCAGGTCTACCATTGCAAGGCCTGCGTGGGCAGCTTCATTGCCACTTCAACTTGGCATTTAAAAGTACTTGTCAAGCCCTAAACACCCCTTTGTCTACATATGTCACCCCTAAGGTAGGCCCTAGGTAACCCCATTAGGCAGGGTACTATGTAGGTGAAAGGCAGGACATGTACATATGTGTTTTATATGTCCTGGTAGTGGAAAACTCCTAAATTCATTTTCCAGTACTGTGAGGCTTGCTCCTTTCATAGACTAGCATTAGCACTGCCTTCATATACTTTTTGAGTAGAAGATTCTGATCTGAAAAGGGTAACTAGGTCATATTTAGTATTGCCAGAATGGTAATTGTAAATCCTGCCTATTGGTGAGTTGGATTTAATATAACTATTTTAGAAATGCCACTTTAAGAATGTGGGCATTTCTTTGCACTTAAAACCATTTGTGCCTCACAGCCTGTCTCTAATCTACGTCTAGTCTGTGCTGGTTAACAGCTCCCTTGTGCATTTCACCCAGACAACCACAAACACAGGACACTGAGTCACATCTGCATTCATCTGCTTACTGAATGGATCTTCCTGGGCTGGAAGGGTGGGGGGCCTGACACTTACATTTCAAAGGCCGTGGGCTGCCCTCACAATAGACTGATAACCCCCCTTCTGGGACCCCGGTAGAAAGGACTGGACTGAAAGTGGAACTTGTGCACTTCAAAACCACTCTTTGAAGTCCCCCCACTTATATGGGTATATAAACTGAGTCTCTGACCCCACCTACTCAGACACTTCAGCACCTACACCTGCACCCTCTCAGAGGAGCTGCCTGGCTGCCCAAATGACACATCTGGACTACTTTGCTGAGAAGGACCACTGCCCTCCTGTTGCCCTGCTGCCCTGCTGACCTCTCACTTTGCTGAGAAGGATTCTGCCTTCCCCAAAATTGCTATCCAAGGGCTCGGATTGAGCTTGTGTCCTGCTTTCTGAGGTCTCAGGGCCAAAAAGACTTCATCTCTTCAGGAAACTCCTTTTGTGTTGAAAATCAACACACTGCCTGCCAAAATCGATGTAAAGCCTACATTGTGACCAAGAAATTGCAATTCAGCGGTCCAGAACAACGCAGCCCCAACCTTCCCGACTGGAAATTCGACGCAGGGGCTGCCTTGCATGTCAAGGATTTTCCCTGCATCGTCCTTGGGTGTCAAAATATCCCTGCACTGCAGTGAGGAACCAAGACTGCGCACCCAAAAATGACACAAACCCCTTGCAGTGTGGAAAGAAACAACTCATCATCTCTGCTGTGTCGAAAAATTCAACACAACACTATTTTTCCAAGCATCTTTGCACCTATGCGGTCTCCGTGCATTGTTATTTTTTATGCATACCAGGTACTGTGTGTAACAAAGAGACAACTGTTTATTTCTAAGGATGAAGACTCTTTTAAACCTTTCAAAAGTGATGTTTCAATTTGTGCTTATTGGATCTTAGTTGTTTTTATACGGATAAATAATGTCTCTGTTTCTAAACCTTGGCGGTGTATTTTTGTGGTGTTTTCACTGTGTTACTATATGATTTATTGCACAAATACTTTACACATTGCCATCAAAGTTAAGCCTGACTGGTCAGTGCCTAGCTACCAGTGGGCACAGGATAATCTGGATTGTGTGTGACTTATCCTGACTAGGATTGTGGCACCTACATGGACAAGGGTGTATACCTCTTCCAACTAGAGACACCATTTCTAACACCCATTCACCTAATAAGGGGAAAATTTAGGAAAAGTGGAGCTGCATACAGTGCACCCACCTTAACGCCACCAGGTATGCCCAGTATTTAAAATACGGTGCACCATGGCAGTAGTTAGGGGACTAGCGTCAGAATTTTGATGCTAGTCCAGAGCATTGCAGGATTAGTGTCCACAATTTTGCCGTTAATCCTACAAAGCTCATTAAGGCCCATTGTAATCAATGGTGTGCCTCCTATTAATGCTTACTTTGAGCAGGCATTAAAAGTGTCGAAAAAATGATGCTCAGTCATCTCATAGATTTCTTTGCGCAATTTCTTCACCACACCCCCAATGGGGGAACTCCCCGTTGGTATATATTATGCCTGGCACAGGCAAAATGTAGCGCAAAGGGCTACAAGGTGGTGCAATGCATGCATTGCGCCACTTTATAAATATGGCACAAGAATTTCGGCCTTGTTGGGCCACTTTAGTGTAAAAAAAAAAAAAAACGCTAATGTGGTGCAAGATGGAGCTATGGGCTCTTAAATATGCCCTATGGTCTCCTCCACCCATCTCTAATCAACTGCTCTTAGAGGAAATAAGAACCCTTAAACTGAATGTAGAAGAAACAACTAGACACATTCAATACCTTGATGACAAATGGTCAAGTACTGTCATTGAGCCACACAAATGGAACACAAAGTTGAATCAATTTAAAGCTATTGATCAACAAGTCACTCTACAACACACAGAATTTCTCATCTTAAACAGCAAGTGGAAAACAATGAAAACCAAAATAGACAGATTATTGTCCGTACTTATGACTTGGCAGAGGTTTTAATCCTATTTCATTGTTTTCAGTAATTTCTTACAAAAGTTCTTGGACTCCCTGGATCCCTCATATTGAATATACAGAGAGTTCCTCGACCACGGCCAGTCCACATAATACCTCTTCCTCACAAAAAACAATAGGTATCATCCTTTACTTTTTAGAATATACTGGCTTATTGAAAGTCCTGCAAGCAGCTAAACTTAAAGGTCGACTATCTTGGCTTGGATCTTCCTTGTTCTTTTTCCAAGATTTTGCCCAGACTATGGCAGTCAGAAGTCAGAAATTTCTGAATATGCGATCAGCTCACTGAAAACTCAATATCAGATTCGGAATATTTCATCCTTGTCTTTTTAAAGTAACTTATAAAAACAAAACTACAGCCGATGTAGATTCCGCTCTACTACTGACATTTTTAGACACTTGCAGAGAAGAAGACATGGTTGATGCACAATCGTATATTAATTGATTTTTCTGCTGTCTTCACAGAGAATAGTTTTTACTGTTATGATGCTCTTTATATGTTCTTATAAGTTGATATTGATAACTGATTGTCTTCCCTTTCATCCATGTTAGGTGATATTTCCCTACCTCATCAACAATATCCTTCATCCATGTGGATGTTTTACTTCTCCTTCCAGATTTGTCTTGGAGCTCAGTCGTGTCTTCTTCCACATGTGGCTTCACCCCCTTTGAGTCATGTCTGTCTCATCAGTATGTCATTTTTTTTTAAAATCTAGATTTTATCACCTTCTCTCCTTTCTTTTCCTCTTTTTTACCCTTTCCTCTTCTGCTTCCCTTCTGCATTTCCTTTCTTCTTACTATGCATTATTCTTTTCTGAGCGTGTTTTTCATGTTGTTTTCCATTTTCTCATCAAAAGTGTAGTCTACCTTTAATATTTATTGATTCTCTTTAGATGGCGCTACACATTATTTCATGGGACAGTAAAGGTTTGGGTTCACCTATTAGGAGACAAAAATACCCACTTGTCCTGGCTAAGAGTAGATATTGTATTCTTACAATAGACCCAGGTTGTGGCTTCAGCGGTTCTTAAACTTGAACACCAATAGATGGTTATTGTTTTCTCTTCCCTTGGTTCAGGGAAACGGAATGGAGTTGTACTTCTCCGCAATAACAATTTGAATATTCCCCTCATTTTCCAAGTTTCTGATTATGAAGTTAGATGGGTAGAAATGCACATTTTGATTAACAAAATGTCTACTTCTTTGTTCAACATATATGCATCTACCAAACCCGCCAACACATTTTGGCATACTGTTTCTTCTCAATTGATGTCCATTTCCACAGATTATGTATTATTTGGAGGGGACAGTAATCTGCATTTTGATTCATATATAGATTGTGTTTCCAAAGACACTTTTGTACGATCTTGAATGCATCATTGATTCACTAGAACCGCTGAACAATGAACTCTTATTGACACATGGAGATTATGCAATCCATCAGTGCGAGAATACACATTTTGCTCTTCCACTCACCTATCACAATCTAGAATAGATTATTTATCTCTAAAGCACTAGCACAACATTTTATACATGTAGATGTTGGTTCTATATTGAACTCAGACCATGCCCCTGCTACATTAGAATTGGCCTAACTTCTTATCTCCAATAGTAATAGAACATGGCATTTCAACACATTCTTGTGGCTCGACACTACTTTCAGTTCGAAATTTGAATCATATGCTGCTGAATTCTTTACTTTCAACTCTTCTTCTGACCTTTCTCTACATAATATTTGGGACGCATTCAAATCTGCAGCCAGAAATTGTAATATCTCTTATGTTGCCAAGGAGAAGAAATTGAGGGCCTTATTTATACTTTTTGGTGCAAAACTGCACTAAGGCAGTTTTGCCCCAAAAAGTTTTGCACCGGCTTGCACCATTTTTTAGCACCAGCTGGGCACCATATTTATGGAATGGTGCAAGCCGGTGCAAAGGGTAGGCTAGCTTAAAAAAAAATGACGTTAGGCAGTTTTGAGTCCAAATAAATGATTCTGACCAGATTAGCATCATTTTTTGACGCTAAGGGGGATATTTATACTCTGTTTGCACCGAATTAGTGTCATTTTTTTTTACTCTAATTCGGTGCAAAACTAACTCCATATTTATACTTTGGTGCTAGACCCGTCTAGCACCAAATTTATGGAGTTAAAGTCATTTTTTGGAAGTGGAAACCTACCTTGCCTTAATGAGATGCAAGGTAGGCGTTCCTGTGCAAAAAATGACTCATCTTGCAGATGCAGATCTATGGAGTTAATAATTCGAGGGGTATAGTTTATAAAGATTACTGATGGAACCCTTCGATTCCCCCTTAAAAATCAAGCAATGCCAGGCAAATCAGGAATTACAGTTGTTATCCTCTAGAAGTTCTTCATTTTCACCAACACTTTCCCTGGGAGAATTTGTCTCCCTTTATCAGCTGGAATCACCAAGTGAAATAAACAGATCTGAGGTGTCCATCCGTTCTTCTAATTCAAATGGGACCCACAACTCATGTTACTAGTCACAAGGACCCATTAGAATTAAGTACTCACTACATGTTGGGTCAGGTACTGCTAAACTTATCATTTGAATTTATGAATATTCGTTCTACTAGCACTTTCTAAAGGAGTCACAACTATAACACCTAAATGAATGGCTAAGCTTGACAAACAGGCATTGATATTCGAACATAAAGTTCAGTGTGTGGGAAGCTACGTTTTAAATAGTTTAATTCACTATTTAAATTCATTTCAGATTCTGGTTCTAAGGTTGCAATGGAGCAAAGCCTGTCAAAACGAATTCGAAATGACTTAAAAATCCTTCTTTGGATCAGTAGTGTTTACATGTTCAGGCAAACTAGATACTGTCTTCTTCGATTGATGTCTGTTATGAAGACAGTAATTTTGCTGACGTTGTAAGTCACAGCTTTATATTTTTTTCTGTATTAAATTCAGCACCAGTGTCTAAAATAATAAAAATTCATATATGTAGGCTCATTGAAAAAAAAGCTCCAACAGGTAATTTTGTTTTAGCTAGCTAGACTCTAATTAAATCTGGTTAGGCACATTTAATCTGTGCTTCATACTAAAGCCAAAAACTAGATACCATTTTATATAGCTGCTCAGCCAGCACATTTATATGAATAATACCATTCATACCTTTCTTTCCATTGAAACGGCATTAGGCACGTGGTATGTTATGTTCACATTTCTAAAATTGGTAAAACTAACTTGCCATCAGTCTGTAGAACAAGGCCGTTTCTCCATGTGAAACCCTGTGACGTCAAAAAGTCGATAAAGGCACGAATACTGAGCTCTTAAAAATGATGATTAATATTACATGCTCATCGCCAAGTGTAATTTATGTTCACACTGTTTTTACTGACGCCTCTTGATAACGCGTCCAGCCCTTATAAATTACCTGGACACGTTGGAGGTCGGTGAATCTTTTAACCGAGTCGGGCTCTCCTCATCCTAAAATAGTCGAGTCACTCAGATCAATAATCAATAGCTACTGTAATCGGTAATCAATACTCAATTAATAGATCAATATAGCACGTCAGAAATCAATAACAGTTGGTATTTCGGCGCACCATGACCTTTCAGTCATGAATAACCACACCAGTTTATTAAAAGTTAGTGAATTTATTTCCCTATATTAACAAAGCTAGCACGATATATATATGTCTCAAAACCAATTGATATATGTATATGAACATTACTAGCTGTCCATAACGGCGGAAGAAACGCAATCTACGTAAAATCTGAATAATGATACACTCTGTTATAGCAATGCAAATCACCAATATGACTAACTGTATTTGACTAATTGCATACATTCGGTCAGCATAACAAGATTTCAATTTAGCATGGTACATTGAATGAATACCTCGACTAACCTCTAATTAGCATCGGCATGTGGGACTTCATGCAAAACGAATTTAGTCAACACAAATTTGGAAAACTTCTAGCTAGGACTCTATCAAAATTAGCAGTTGGTACCTAAAAGGAAAAACACAATGCATAATACATTTATCCTTTCATATTTACCAAATACAATCAGCATTCAAGAAAAGTCTTCGTCCTTCAGGTACCGGTTGATCAGCATGGGGCAAATTTCAAAGGGGCAAAGTTAAGGGCAAGCTTCCTTGCAGCGGCAAGGAGAATGGGGCAAAGTTACTGCATGGGCAAGACGGGGGCAAATCAAAGTTAAAGTCTCTAGGGTGAGAATTCTTAAAGTCTCTTTCTCTCAGATAGAGAAAAGGGCATCAGGGTGTCGTCCAAAATGGAGTCTGGCATCAGGCTTCAAACTGGCATCGAGGAAAATGGCTGACTTTTCTTTGTCCGGTGGGTTTAAGTAAGAAACATTCCAAATTCTGCAGGGTCTTCCATTGGAGGGTTCATAGGTTGGCTTCAAATTGTCCAATCAAAAATTGTCTTTTACTAGCGCCCATTTATGCATACACTGTCCTTGGAGCCTTGGAACACAAATTGTATCATGGTTTGCCAATTATTTTACTATCTGTACCTTCATTGTCCGCACCTGCAGAGACTGACCTTGTATCAAAGGGGATGAAACCGGCCTAGCACGAAACCTTGGAGATAAGTGTACCAGTCAGCTCTACTGGAAAAATACAACTTCAAGCAAGAATATATGTTTCATTAGTTCAAGGAAAAATCACGCAGTTAGAATTTGAAACCAGGCAACTAGGCCAAAGCCTGTACTAAATTTAAGCTAAGCAAAACAGTTTTCAAACAAGAAA
The DNA here is from genome assembly GCF_031143425.1 of Pleurodeles waltl. Taxonomy (NCBI): domain Eukaryota; kingdom Metazoa; phylum Chordata; class Amphibia; order Caudata; family Salamandridae; genus Pleurodeles; species Pleurodeles waltl. The sequence continues at coordinate 923,937,574 of NC_090447.1, forward strand.
TCATGGCATACATTTGCGATTATGACGGATTACTACATTTTTTTAAATACTTCGTGATTAATAAAGCTCGTTTATAATGATGGCGAACTACCCCGAGGGCACAATTTCCCTCGTACATTATTTCTTCATTAAAATCACACTTCATTATATGTATTGATTACACGATATGTATGAATATATGTCGGACCTTCTTTTTTCTGCGTCATCAATCCCTCCTCTGATGACTAATTATGTCATCACATCAAATCTACCCACAAATTTTATTCCATTAAAATTCTGTATAGTAATTTGGCACTTCAGTCAATTCCCTTTTTCTTTTAGTCCCTTTTGACTTTTCTCTATATATTTCCACCATTTTGTTCTCTATTTTCTCCTCTCTTTTTCTTTTGTTCCTTCCTTTTAACATTTTGAAAGCTTTCCATATTCCCCAAGAACCTAATAAACAAATTAATATTATCAATATTCCCTTTACTATTTTTAGTAACAATCCGTTCCAAACGTTGCTGAGCCAATTTCCCACAGAAGCAAATCCTTTTCCAACTTTCTCCCAAACTCCGGGTTCTTTCAATTCCTTTAAATCTACACTTTCTTTAGTTAAATTTGTAAGCATCGTTCTAATTTTTCCACTGTTGTCTGGTATATATGTACAACAGTGACGTGTACCAAGCATTTTGCAAACGCCGCCATCCTTTGCTAAAAGAATGTCTAAGGCAAGCCGATTTTGAAGAGTCATAGCTCTTTCTGCAGCAAGTTCAGCATCCATCAGGATTATAGCTCCTGAAAACTTTGTCAACATGTTATCCACAATAGTAGACAACTTTCGTATTTTGATTGAATTCAATATGACTCCTACTGAAGGAATCAATGCTCCAAATATATCACCTACCACACCAGAAGCTGTCTCCCTTTTCTGAACATGATGTGATTCAGACAGCCTTGGAAATTTCTTTAAGTCGTCTAGTTGGTAAACCTTTGGGAACACTATTCCCAAATAACACCTCCCATACCATCCTTTAGGAAGACGATAATAGGCGTTTAGTCCACAAATATAATATTCTCCAGGAATAACCGGGTCTTGTCCATTCAGCATGAACGTCCACTTGGATTGAAATGCATACGTATGTTTGCATTCACTCGTTCCCACAAAAACTGTGTCATAATATGATTGAAATCTATGTATACAAAATCTTCCCACATGCAATGTATCTAAAGATATTTTCCCTTGTGTCTTTATTGCAGCAAAAGCATAATTATCCACAGACGTTCTTTCGTGTAATTCCCTCTCTAATTTCTTCTTCATTTCATTCTTCCTATCATCAGTGCGGTCTAAAAATTCTATTTCTACTGGTGAAAGCAAGCATGTAAGGTTCTCTCTATGTGCGTGAGCTGTGTGAAAAGGTGACATCGGTTCGAAGAATTCCCTCATTAATTTGGCATAATAATCTCGAGCTATCTTACTTAGGTGCCCTATTATGGGGACATATGCAAAAGTAACATCGTAATTAGTATAAAAATAATGAATGTCTTTTTGAGCATAAAATCTGGAAGCTACTATACTACATGTAATTCCATACGTAAGAGGCATGCTGTGATACGTTACCCCTTCCACTACTGAGGTAGGTATTTGTGTACAGACATAACAATCTTTCGCATCCATGGTCTCAACATACTCACTCAGTAAGCGATAGAAAACGTTAGATGAAAGTTCCTTCTTATCATGCAAGTGTCTCTCATCTTGCTCAAGTCTCTTCAGAGCTGTTAGTTCAGTAACGATAATAGGTTTAGAAGTAGAAGCATCAATAGTCTCACTCTCATTTTTACCATGCATTCCAAGAACTATTGCTACAATGATTAGTACGCATGCGGTTAATAAGCCTATACACATGTATTTACAACACTTCATCTTAAGCCCATGTGTAGTGAAGCTAGTCATGATCTGTATAGAATCAGAAAGTTGAAGACACTTTATCAAAGCGTGTTTGCAGGTATTTACAAAGCTGAACGAGTTCAATGTTCACACCGTTTTCTTTAGCAGCTTAGTCTCTTATCGGTTAGCAGTTTTGTCTCAAAATCGGTTTCAAAGTCAATCAAGTTAGCAATGTCTTAGCCGGTTGAAAAGTCAATCAGGTGATCAATGTTTTCAATCAACAGAGTCCATAAAGTTTTTATTTCCAAAATGAAGTTCTGCCTCTTCGTTCTCAAGACTGAGGGATATGAATTCGTCTGACCAATCGTTATTGGCTACGTATGCCCACTCCGGACCGGAATACCTCCTGCTCGGTATCCTTTTTCTTTTCAATTTTGCATCTCTCTTTGATTCTTTCTCACTGGTACTTTCCTCTTTGGCCAAGTCCTTTTCTTCACTTGGTGTTGGTACTACGACGGACAATTCCTTTCTTTTCTCTTTCACTCTTGGCCCTTCACTGTCATTCAACGTTTCTCTAGTTCTTAATTTTACTGGTGATATGCTTGGTCTTCTTTTTGCACTGTATCCACTTGATGGACCTGCAATTTCTTCTGAAGGAGTTTGAGCAGTTTCATTCTGTTCTGCCTTGTCCCCTCCTTCTGGGGAGTCAATCAGGTTTTCCTTTTCTTTTTCTGTATCGTCTGCTTCTGGGAAAGCCCTCCTCTGATCAGGCTCTCCTGCTTCTTCACCTGTTTCGAGCCCTTTGTCACCGTTACTTCCTTCAGGCTCTTTGTCACTTTCAGCTGCTTCAGGCTCTTTGTTACCTTCAGCTGCTTCGTCGCTGTCTGAGGCTCCTCCTTGGTCTTCCCCAAGTGAATCAGTTGCTTCGTCCTCAGAGAATATTTCTCCCTCCTCTATTTCTGCCTGTTTGCTTCTAGTTCTTTTTCGCTCTGTCTCAGCGCTTGGTACTTTGTTATCAGATACTGGTAACTTCAGCGCTTCAACTTCCTCATCTGTGGGACACAACACCCTCTTTGTGTGACTGGCATGAATCTAGTTGGGAACTCCCGCACACTTCACAGCGGTGGTAGTCGTCAAAATCACTTGGAAAGGTCCTTTCCAACGGGGTTCCAAACACGACTTCCTCACGTGCTTCTTTATCACGACCCAGTCACCTGCTTTCAGGGCGTGTCCTGGACCTTGGATCGGTGGCAAGGTGGTTGCCTCCACCTGGTGAGAGAAAGAGCGAACCACATCAGCTAGACCCTTGCAGTAGTCTAACACCATATCATCTGTAATATTCAAAAGCGCATTTGCAGGAACTGCTGGAAGTCTCATAGCTCTGCCCATGAGAATCTCGTGTGGGGACAGTCCAGTCTTTCTGTCAGGGGTGTTTCTCATTGACATTAGTACCAAAGGCAATGCGTCAGGCCATTTCAAGTTTGTTGATGCGCATATTTTCGCCATTCTTGATTTCAATGTGCCATTCATTTGCTCCACTAGACCTGATGCTTCAGGGCGGTAGCTACAATGCAGCTTTTGCTCAATGTTCAGTGCTGCACAAAGCAATTTTATTACGTCATTATTGAAGTGACTTCCCCTATCTGATTCTAAAGAGATCGGGAATCCGAAACGTGGTATTAACTCTCTCAAGAGTAGTTTTGCAACTGTGAGACTGTCATTTCTGCGTGTAGGGTATGCTTCAATCCAGTGACTAAAAATGCACACAACCACCAACACATACTTCACGCCTCCATGCACAGGCATCTCAATGAAGTCCATTTGCATCCTGCTGAATGGACCCCCTGCTCTTCCAATGTGGCTCAAATTTACTACGGTTCCCTCCCCTGCGTTCATCTGTTGGCAAATGACGGTGGCAAACTGCTTCAGACGGAATTTGGGGTTAAACCAATCAGTTTTAAACAATCTAATCATGGCATCCCTCCCAAGATGAGCTTGTCCATGGTAAAATCTGGCTATCTGTGTCAAAAGGCTATTTGGAAGAACGAATTTCCCTTCACTTGAAACCCATAATTCATCTAGTCTCTTTACACATTGTGATTTGGTCCACAAGAGTTTCTCATCCTCACTGACATCATTCTGTAAGGATTTCAATTCGTCCATCGTATCTACCACCTTTAGAGCAAATATTTCGCTTGGTTCGAGTTCTGGTTCACTTATCAAATTCCATTCATCCCTAAGCAATATACAGTTCAATGCGCAAAACCTTGCGACTTGATCCGCATATCCATTTCCCAGAGAAACATAGGGGGTCATTTTGACCCCGGCGGGCGGCGGTCGCCGCCCGCCTGGAGGGAACCGCCATATGGCCGCTCCGCGGTCGAAAGACCGTGGAGGCCATTCTGGCTTTCCCGCTGGGCTGGCGGGCGACCGCCAGAAGGCCGCCCGCCAGCCCAGCGGGAAACCCCTCCCCACGAGGAAGCCGGCTCCGAATGGAGCAGGCGGAGTGGGCATGTGCGACGGGTGCAGTTTGCACCCGTCGCGTATTTCAGTGTCTGCTAGGCAGACACTGAAATACACAGTAGGGCCCTCTTACGGGGGCCCCTGCCGTGCCCATGCCATTGGCATGGGCACGGCAGGGGCCCCCAGGGGCCCCGCGGCACCCCCTACCGCCATCCTGTTCCTGGCGGCCGAACCGCCAGGAACATGATGGCGGTAGGGGGTGTCAGAATCCCCCATGGGATTCCCCCAAGCCGCGCCGCCATGGGGGATTCCAAGGGCAGCGGTAAAGTGGCGGGAGACCGCCGGTTTACCCTTTCTGGCTGCGGCAGAACCGCCGCGGTCAGAATGCCCTTTGGAGCACCGCCGGTCTGTCGGCGGTGCTCCTGTGGCCAGTGACCCTGGCGGTCACCGGCCGCCAGGGTCTGAATCAGGCCCATAATCTTGTCCCTTCGAGTGTGCACTGCATTTTACCACTGCTACTTCTCCTGGTAGATGGATGGCATGTAACAATTCTTTTATTCTTTCACCATTTTTCACTGGTGATCCTGAAGAGGTCATGAAGCCTCTCTGTGACCACAATTGTCCGAAATCATGCACTATTCCAAACCCGTACTGGCTGTCAGTGTAAATGGTAACTTTCATCAATGCAGAAAGTTGGCAAGCTCTAGTAAGGGCTACCAATTCTGCTACCTGTGCAGAGTAAACTCCTTGAAGCCAAGATGCTTCCAAAACACCTGTTACCGTGCATACAGCGTACCCTGCTTTCAATACACCCAATGCATCTCTTAAACATGAACCATCGACAAAAATAATTTGATCATTTTCTTCCAATCGGGTATCTTTGATATCAGGTCTTGGTTTGGTGCAAAATTCAGTCACCTGAAGACAGTCGTGCTCGATGTCTTCAGCGTTCTCAATTTCAGCATTTTCACTGGGAAACAAGGTTGCTGGATTCAACGTAGTGCACCTTTTCAGCTGCACATTAGGTGATCCCAGAATTATTGTTTCGTACCTTGTGAGTCTAGCACCAGTCATGTGCTGTGTTCGGGAACGTGTCAAAAGTATCTCAACTGAGTGAGGGACCATGACTGTTAAAGGGTGTCCCATCACTATTCCTTCACTCTGAGTGAGGCTGATACCAACTGCGGCTACGGCGCGCAAACACCCTGGCAGTGCTGCTGCGACCGGATCCAAAGTAGCTGAAAAATATGCTACTGGTCTGTTTACGCCACCATGGGCTTGGGTCAAGACAGACAAGGAACATGCATCACGTTCATGACAAAACAATGTGAAAGGCTTTGTGTAGTCAGGCATACCTAAAGCTGGAGCCCTGCACATGCATTCTTTCAATTCAATAAAAGCATCCATCTCTTCTCCTTTCAGTTCAATTTCATCCAATGCATCCTTCTGGGTCAGTTTCAGTAAAGGTTTTGCTAGAGTTGAGAAGTTGGGAATCCATTGGCGACAGTAACTCACCATTCCCAAAAACTTCCTCACCTCCCTCCTCGTCTTTGGGGGACTCATTTGAAGTACACTTGTTATTCTTTCCTTCATAATTTTCCGTGACCCTTTCTCTATTTGGTGACCCAAATATTTCACTTTCTTCTGGCAGAATTGTAATTTCGAAGGAGACACCTTGTGTCCATTCCTTCCCAATGGTTCAATAGGGCAATGGTGTCGGCTGTGCAGTCACTTTCTGTCTTGGATGCAATCAGTAAGTCATCAATGTACTGTACTAGGGTTGACTCGAATGGCAATTCTAACGCTTCCAAGTCTTTCTTTAGAATCTGATTGAATATTGACGGTGACTCCGAAAACCCTTGAGGAATTCGACACCAACTGTAGACTCTGTCTAAGAATTTGAAACAAAATAGAAATTGGCTGTCCTCATGAAGAGGCACCGAAAAGAATGCTTGTGACAAGTCGATGACTGAGAACCACTCAGCATCACAAGGGACTTGAAACATTATCATAGCTGGATTTGGTACTACAGGGCAACATTTTATTATTATGTCATTTATTTTCCTCAATTCCTGCACAATTCGGACCTTTCCACTTGGCTTTATTAGTCCCATAATTGGTGAATTACATGGACTGCTTAACACTTCTTTCAGTACTCCCTGTTTTACAAACTCATCAATGAGTTGGGCGACTTTCATGAGGGTGTCTTGTGCCATATGGTACTGTGGGGTCTGGGGAAAGGTTACATTGGGTTTTACGGTCACTTTCATTGGTTCCACTCCTTTCACCAATCCCACCTCTTTTCCTGTCATATCCCACACTTCTTTTCCGACTGTTTCCTGTAACTCAGCAGGAATATCTGCTTCAGTGATCATCGGATAAAGGGTAATCAGGGGATACTCTTCATCGACAGTCTCCATCTCATCCCCTTCTACACAGACCTCTTCTTCCCCATCAGTGCTCGTCTGAATTCTAATTCCATTGTTCGAACACATAATCAAACATCCCAATTTGCAATATAGGTCTCTCCCTAACAGTGATATCGGGCTTGAGTCACATACCACAAAATTATGTGTCCCTTGATAGTTACCAATTCTGACTTGTACTGGATCTGTGATTGAGTTTGTCAGGTACCTGTTTGCCACTCCCACTACTTGAACTGTTCTCCCTGAAAGTGGCAAATTCGGTACCTCAATGCTCCTGACAGTGGAACGTGTAGCTCCTGTGTCAACCAAGAATGAAACGCGATGACCCATAACTCTTCCCTCCACATACGGACCCTTTTGATCAACTTCCAAGGATGCTGCAAGCACACAATTTCCCTCCTCATCTGAACCTTCACTCTCCCATACATCGTTTATTCCATTCTCGCTGTGTAGTGGGAATTGGTGTACTGTGTCATTTTGACTCATTCCCTGACCCGTGACCTGTTGAGGAAGCATTGCTTGCTGCTGATTCATTGGTGCTAAGGGTATTTGCATTTGCATTTGCTGATTAGGTACCATAGGAAACTGCTGTTGCATTGGCTGCAATTGTGTCATTTGCACACAAGGCATTTGCACCTGTTGTGTTGTTTTGAAAATTTGGGTTCGGACCTCTCAATTTTTGTCCTCTCATAGTCTGAAATGCATTGACATCATTGTTTTGCTGACCTACACCTTCCTGCACCATCATTGGGCACTCCTGTTTCCAATGCCCGACAATTCCGCACGTGTGACATGGCATCACCTTCTTCATTGCCTGTATACCATTTAGAATCATAACGGTATTCAAATCAGGACCATTATTCACAAAACCTCCTCGGCCTCTGCCTCTCATCTGCGGCTGAAACATAGCATTTCCCTGCTGCTGCTGCTGCGGCATCTGTTGTTGAAAACCTTGCAAACCTTGTAAACCTGTCTGAGCTGCTCTGAGCTGCATCACCATCACCTTTTCTTTCAATCTTTTCTGCTTTGTCTCAATCTCATCACTGCAGTATTTTGCATAATTCAACACTTCATCGATCGACTTTGACTGCCAACAAATCAAATGCGATTTAATCATCTGGCTAATTTCGGGTCTCAGCCCTTCCACAAACCTGAACACAAAATGGAGCATGTCTTTTGGCTCAATCGTTTCCGTGCCACTATAATTTTTAAACGCTTTCAACAACCTCTCATAATACGCGTGTATAGACTCTTTAACCTCTTGGGCGGTCCTGTCAATCCTTTGCCAATCCACATTTTTCGACGCAACCTTGGTTTTCAAGTGCTCGATCACCTTGTGGTACAAACTCATTCCCGTAGGTGATGGCGCACCTGTGTCCCTATCTCTCTCTGGTTCACTCGTCGGCCAACCTACAGCCCTTTTACAATCTTCCCACAAATCTGCCGGAACCACAATTTCAAATAAGGTATTCAGGTCTTCCCAGAGACACTTCGCGAGTTTCACAAATCTATCCGTTTGTTGATACCACTCAATCGGCTTCTCTCTTAATTTGGGAAAGTCATCCGTAAAGGATTGAATATCGCACCTGTGCCATGGTACATGCACAAGTTTTCCCCCTGCTGTCTCTCTCATTGGTAACATGGTTATCAGATCGTCATTCTGTTGTTTTTTCTCACTTTGTTCTGAAGTACTTTCCTTCTTTTTATCCTTTTCTTGAACCACCTGCTTTCCCACTTGTCTAAACATCTCCAAACCTGTGCACTCTGCAGTATCTCTTTAAGGTGTGTTTTCATCCCTGCGGATCTCATGTGTTCAAAATCTTTTGTCTCAAAGTCTAACCTGTAACTTCTGCTCAGGTGTTTGGTCTTACCTATATCGATCTCGTTTCTGTCTGCAATTTCTTGTAACTTCTTATGTATGTTGCTCACTTCTCTTGTAATCCTAGGGCACATGTATCTTAGTTCTTCCTCTGTGTATGATTCTAATCTGTTCAAACCCATTGTTCCCTCTACCAGTTCATCTGCCTCCATACCCAACCTTATTTTATTCAGGTATTCTTCTCCCTTCCCGCTTGATGTACTCTGTGGGGAGTTCAGGCTGTTGAACCATTGTGTTAACTGTTGCGTGTTCAGTCCCATCAATGTAGCAGTTACATCAACTGCCATTGACGGTTTCTGTAAGGTTTCAGTCTGTGAGGTTAACGGTACTAATAGTGGTGGATGTGACCTTACCACGGTTGACAGAGCACAAATTGGAATTGGACTAAATTCCGACAAGGACCCAGATCCATTTGGCAGTGCCGCTATCGGAGTTGTCTCTGGAGTGGTTTCTATGCATCTCCTCCCTGTCCCATTCTGTATCATTAACCCCTGGTCGCTGGTGGTTGAATTTGCCTGTATGTACAGTGGTACTGGTGGACCTACAGTGATAGGTAGAGATATCGCGTCTGGATTCTGTCTGTTCCCCGAATTCTGTGGCATGTTAATCCCCACATTGTGGTTCTTCATTGCTGGCATACCTAACTGGCTTTCTACTACTCACACTTCTTGTGTCTGCTTTTGGGGCATTGAGAACTGTGTTGATTCAGCTTGAATCAATGTCGGTCTCTGATAGTTTTGTCCTCCTTGCGCCATTGAATCGGAAGTCATTCCCACATTATGCTCATCGCAACAGTGCCTTTGAACCTGTGGCTGATAGTTATCAGCAGGTTTCAATGTTGGCACGTCTGGGTACATTCTCTGAATCCGTGGTATTCGTGGTGAGAAAGGCATGTCAGAGCTGCTCGGCCTCTGAGATATTCTCAAATTTGGTGTTACATTACCCTGTATTGGTTCTGGAGGGGCAGTACTAATGCTTGAGCCTTTTTCGCTTTCCACGTATGGTGGTGGGCGATCATTCAGCAATTGTATAATGAACTCCTCATCATCTGACTCGTCTCCCATTTTCGAGTTCCTATTGCTCTCTCCCTCTCTGGACTGACTCCTGTTTGTCTTACAGGTGGCTTTCCTTCCTTCCGTCTCCGCTTCCTCTGTAATCGCTGGAAACAATTTAATCCCCTGCAATACGTCTGATCTCCAAACCTTTTGTGTGCTGTCCCATCTAGCATCCGCTAGTGTCTTTTCTACTTTCCTTATTCTTGTCTCAAATTTCTTTTGTTGTTGGTTTCTAGCTATTAGCTCCCAAATTGCTAGTGCCTCAAACTGTGCTGGTCTTGGTGGTACTTTCATGTCGTATAGCGCAAATCTCAGATTTTCTAAAACCCTTAGGTTAAACGACCCATGGATAGGGAAAGCTACACTTCCATGTTTCTCTGTTAATTTGCACCATTGTTTTAACCAAAGACATGGCGCTACACCCTTTTCTTCAATGACGATGTAAGCTGGTGTACCCTCAGGCGGTGTTTCTTCTCCTACATTTGCTTTAATATAAACATCTCCCCTCATGGCACTCTTAAATGGTTTGAAAAATTTCATCTTTCCGTCTTTTGTTTTTCTAAAATATGTAATCAATAAGTGACTTTAATTCCCGGAATACTCTTCGCTTGCCTTTCCCCTTCCAATTGCGCTTCACGGACTGCGTCCAATCCGTGCGCGACCCTTCTCACCAACCGACCTATCCCAGCGCGGCTCCTAGTGAAGTCCCGCGGCTTGTCCTCTTTTCATTCGGCTTCTCTCATAAACTAATTTCTGCAATATAACGCGAGCACTTAACCAAAAGAATAAAACAGATCTGTCGGTTTACTACAGGAAAGGTAATACAATCGCTTCAGAAACCTTAGGGATTTTTCACTAGCCTCAGCAGTTATTCCATCTTTCTCGGTTTCCCACTTTCGCAAGCAAAATTTGACCCGCAAACTTTACTCTCAACTGATCAATGAACTATTCTAGTGCACTTTAGAATTCGTCAAATCTCAAAGTCGAAGTTTTCTTTCACTCTGCAACATTCATACCGATTTGTTGACCACGCCCGATCAACCAATTAAACCTGACCAGATCACAACATCAAACAAGTGTCACATATACTTTTCAACATACTCCGGAGTCTCTTGACCTCGCAGGGCCCGTCTCAACATCAACAACCACGTGGACAATTTTTCTGCTCAAAGCGCTACACACACGTGAAGTTCGACGACTTCCCTACTCTCACACCTTTGGAGTAACACTCCTCTAATATCTTTTAACCCCTTAAATCCTCACAAACTTCTCAATTAGTCTGCGGCAATAAGCTGTGCAAGCGCAAAACCCTAACTTCACTCATACCGTCACTAGAAACGCCGAGACCATTCTCATACCTCCATGTTCCTCATTCGCAAGCTCCGAGATTCCGGGAAAGTCATTGGGGACTTAGGGCATCATCATCTCTCCAACTTGTTTTATCAAAGAAAATTCTAACTTGACTCTGTCTATTGTTCGGATGGGGTCCCAAAGGGCTAAACCATCAATCTCTGCTACCATCTACTGATAACGCATCCAGCCCTTATAAATTACCTGTACCTGGACACGTTGGAGGTCGGTGAATCTTTTAACCGAGTCGGGCTCTCCTCATCCTAAAATAGTCGAGTCACTCAGATCAATAATCAATAGCTACTGTAATCGGTAATCAATACTCAATTAATAGATCAATATAGCACGTCAGAAATCAATAACAGTTGGTATTTCGGCGCACCATGACCTTTCAGTCATGAATAACCACACCAGTTTATTAAAAGTTAGTGAATTTATTTCCCTATATTAACAAAGCTAGCACGATATATATATGTCTCAAAACCAATTGATATATGTATATGAACATTACAAGCTGTCCATAACGGCGGAAGAAACGCAATCTACATAAAATCTGAATAATGATACACTCTGTTATAGCAATGCAAATCACCAATATGACTAACTGTATTTGACTAATTGCATACATTCGGTCAGCATAACAAGATTTCAATTTAGCATGGTACATTGAATGAATACCTCGACTAACCTCTAATTAGCATCGGCATGTGGGACTTCATGCAAAACGAATTTAGTCAACACAAATTTGGAAAACTTCTAGCTAGGACTCTATCAAAATTAGCAGTTGGTACCTAAAAGGAAAAACACAATGCATAACACATTTATCCTTTCATATTTACCAAATACAATCAGCATTCAAGAAAAGTCTTCGTCCTTCAGGTACCGGTTGATCAACATGGGGCAAATTTCAAAGGGGCAAAGTTAAGGGCAAGCTTCCTTGCAGCGGCAAGGAGAATGGGGCAAAGTTACTGCATGGGCAAGACGGGGGCAAATCAAAGTTAAAGTCTCTAGGGTGAGAATTCTTAAAGTCTCTTTCTCTCAGATAGAGAAAAGGGCATCAGGGTGTCGTCCAAAATGGAGTCTGGCATCAGGCTTCAAACTGGCATCGAGGAAAATGGCTGACTTTTCTTTGTCCGGTGGGTTTAAGTAAGAAACATTCCAAATTCTGCAGGGTCTTCCATTGGAGGGTTCATAGGTTGGCTTCAAATTGTCCAATCAAAAATTGTCTTTTACTAGCGCCCATTTATGCATACACTGTCCTTGGAGCCTTGGAACACAAATTGTATCATGGTTTGCCAATTATTTTACTATCTGTACCTTCATTGTCCGCACCTGCAGAGACTGACCTTGTATCAAAGGGGATGAAACAGGCCTAGCACGAAACCTTGGAGATAAGTGTACCAGTCAGCTCTACTGGAAAAATACAACTTCAAGCAAGAATATATGTTTCATTAGTTAAAGGAAAAATCACGCAGTTAGAATTTGAAACCAGGCAACTAGGCCAAAGCCTGTACTAAATTTAAGCTAAGCAAAACAGTTTTCAAACAAGAAATCATGGCATACATTTGCGATTATGACGGATTACTACATTTTTTTAAATACTTCGTGATTAATAAAGCTCGTTTATAATGATGGCGAACTACCCCGAGGGCACAATTTCCCTCGTACATTATTTCTTTATTAAAATCACACTTCATTATATGTATTGATTACACGATATGTATGAATATATGTCGGACCTTCTTTTTTCTGCGTCATCACTCTCACAAAAGAAGGGCAATATCGCCTTACATATATAAACAATAATGTTTTCTTCGACTTGTGACTGTATTAGCATAAATATGGCAGCCATTTGTGAAAGCATTGTAACTTGCCTTGTGATTGCTAATTGAAAAATTATATTCATTATAACGAACTTGCTTTATCTTCGGCTAGTTGGAAGTTGAGCAGGACTGAAGGTGGGAGTTAGTATGTCAGAATCATAGAAAGAACATTGGCTTCCAAAAGTAACCAAGGCTTGTCATAACAGACTGAGCACAAGGCTGCAGTTCTTTAGTGAGGTGGTGGACAGCTACATGATTCTGTGTTAAGGAGTACACTGAAGACTGTCTTGTTAAAAAATGACAATATTGTATTAATTAATATCCATAAAAAAGTAAACTACTGTAAACAAGATCAGAACAAATTAATCAACCATACACTCAATTTGGGGCCTGCGGGCAATTTGGGGCTGATAAACCATTTCATGAGGCACCCTGGTAAACAGTAGCACTGCTTCTGTTTATCGAGGGTGTGCTGACATCAACACACGTGAGCCAGGGCTGCAAAGCCTCAGTCATTGCTACTGTGCAACTCGCACCACAGACAGCTGCAGTGAAGGTGGCTTTGAGGAGTCAATATTAGCCTGATTGAGTAAATGGGAATTCAATGAGAGGAGATAAAGACTCAATTTGATTATGTTTACTGTATGTGAAAAAGGAAATTAGAAGTGCTTGACTTCAGGAATCCAGAACCAGATGGACGAAACTATTTTACAGTCACAAACACTCTGATTCCGAGTTTGCAACCACAAAATAGGTTTTTCCTAATTAAGAATCACATTTTATGAGTTGGTAAACTTTTACAGATTCCTGAAAAAGGATTGTGGGCCCATACCATTTTGGTATTGAGAAGGGAAAGTAGTGGAAGCCACTTGCCAGTAACAAATCAGTATCACTGCTTTGTGACCAACATTTAGTTGCAAAATATTGAAAACTTACCAAACCCAAAGTTGTGGTGGTAAGTTATTTGCCAAATGAAAGAGGTACCCTAGGAATGTACACGTCTGTGGTGGAATAGGCAGTGGTCCAAGGGAACAGCTTTTAAACTTTTCTAAACAAAAGCCATTTTTAAACACAGCCCTTTCTCCTTTAAGGTTACTTTGTCTAGGACAATTACTCACATAGTAGTCTGCTGGCCATAGCCAGCCACAAGCCTGATGACCAATGCTGTGCATTCTATCACTATTCATGTGAGTTATTGAGTTATGACTCACGCCGAATTGGAATTTTAAGAACCAACCTATTAGTACATAAGTCTGGTTGTAAAATACTTTCTTTCAATCAAAAATTCTCACCACAAAGTGCAACCAATTATTTTGCAATCAATGTTTTGTACTTTCAACCACAGAAGTGTTGGAAGTTTAATAATTCTGCATAGTTCTATTCTGATCTCATACTGGAGCATACATACACTTTTAGACAAATATTAATAATGTTCTCACAGCTTGCAAGTCCATCTCTAAGCACATACTACTACTGGTTGATTTATGGTAATCAGTTTATTAACTTTGATAGAAAGCAAGGCTGCCATTCTGAAGACAACATTTGACAGGAGTGAGTGTTCAACACAGTGAACCTCTTGCAGGATTGACATCCACATCTTTTGGTTTCATTGGTTCTTAGATTCTAAATGGTGACTGACAAATTATTTAAAAAGAAACATTAGAATCGAAATATTAAATAGACCCAACGTCAGAGGTTACACAGTTTCACCCTGCGTAGTGGCTGGTCACTATGGCTTTCTTCACGTAAGGGCGCCAGGTGGAACTTTTTATATAGAATTAGCTGGTGGAATCTGCTAGTGTGGTAGATGGATGTGCACTGTGACACTGACAGTGGAAAGTATGCCACATTTTGGGCAATCGACCAAGGAAGCAGAAGTTTGCTTCCTCAAAATATCTATTTCACAATGGAAGTAGTCACTCTGGAGGGAACTCATGCTGGATATTCGTTTTTATCCTGTCTTGGTTGGAAATTAAGTATTCTCCATACGTTTTCTACTTATTCTTTGACATTTCACCCATGGTCCTTCTTCATTTAAGTCACTTGCGAATACCACATACTTGTAAGATTTCTAGAAAGTCTAGTTTGCTTCACCATATCACTATTGCTCTCAGAATGAGTGACGTAGTAAATAATAGTGGGACTATTAAACCTGGTGTCAGTGATATCGGATGGTATTACACCTTTTAAGGGTCATTAGATGTGTTTAAGACATAGGATTGGTAGTACATTGAGGAAATCCGCCCTACTGCATTGGTTTCTGTATGGAATGCCCATTTGTCAGTCTTCACTTTTGACATATACGCGTTCCACCGGTCTTGAACTGATGTACTCGGCTCCGGAATCGTTTCACCAAGCCCTGCTCTCCTTGACTTTACTAAGTCTCCAAATCAATTGAGGCTTTATTTCCTGACTCTTTTCAGTAGGCAATGTCACCCTATTTTTCTCTCTTCTAACTGCAGGTCCTTTCCTGATTACATTTTACTTTCCACTGAGTAAATACTGATTTTCTCCTTATCAGTTATTAAGATATTAAGGGGCATATTTATACTCCGTCTGCGCCGATTGTGCGTCAACATTTTTGAAGCACAATCAGCGCAAACGTTGCCCCTTATTGAAACTTTGACGCCCGAGACCGCGGACGACAAAATCCCGCCGTGTGCGTCATTTTTTGGATGCAGCAACCCGCCTTGCTTTAATTATATGCAAGGTAGGCGTTTCCGTCCAAAAAATGGCTTAAAGGGCCGTGCATCATATTTATGCTTTCGGGCAAAAATGATGCATGGCCGGGAGGCGGAGCCAGAAAATGACGCACAGCCCGATTTGCGTCAAAAATTAATGCCTGGGTCAGGGCAGGCATTAAAATGGGGTAAACACACCTGCATTTAATCAGAACACACAGAACAAACAGCAGAGCAGCAGAGCAGCAACAGGGAGCCATGGAGGTGATTCTAATCCAGCATGCACGCAGACGCAGAGCCCAGCAGCAACAACAGCAGCTACAACAACACCAGCAGGGACCCCAAAGGCAGCACAGAAGGCAGGAGAGGATAGTCCACCCAAGAACAACCCTTCAGGGCCACAGGGAACACAACATCATACAAAGGTACCGGTTGAACTGGCAGGCCATTCAGCAGCTGCTGCGAAACATTGAACAGCAGTTGGCCCCCACTTTGGTGACACCCCGCACCATCCCAACAGAAACAAAGCTGCTTGCCGTACTTCACATGCTGGCAAGTGGCTCTTTTCAAACAACTGGTGACCTGGTTGGCGGAATATCACAACCATCATTCTCCGCCTTTTTGCCCAAAGTACTGGACGCCATCATTCGACTGACACCCGCCACATCTGCTTCCCTAACACACTGCAGAAGCAGCAGGAAACTAAACAGGGGTTCTACGCAATCAGTGACTGCACACATGTACGCCTTGTGCCACCTGCTGTAACTGAACACCTCTACCGCAACACGAAGCACACACATTCCATCAACGTGCAGGCCATAGTCGATCACCAAGGATTGATCACCAACATCGTGGCTAAATATCCTGGGAGTGTACATGACTCATACATCTTCCGTCACTGCTCCATCAGTGAGCACTTCCAGGATGGACGGTATGGCAATGGACTACTTGTTGGTAAGTACAAAAAACTGCATATATACTGTATACACTGCACAGCAACCCTCTAGGACACACAACACATACACCACAACAGCAACATGTCAACAGGAACACACTGAGGTCGTGACATCGCTAGCCATGTTTCTTAAGACACCATCGAACCTGTCACACATCGGAATTTACTGTACAGCCTAATGTGAAGACGTCAATGAGTGTGGTTGCCTAAATGTCACCTTGCAAATTGTAAGTGTCCCAATGACCTTTACATGAATACATTGCATAAGTCTAAAGGTATGGGATGTCCAGGGTACTTTGATATGAACGTGTTAACAACACTTTCAATTTTAACTGTGCATGGAACTATCATCTCACCCCCAGTGAAGACACACGGACACCTGTATCACAAGTCACAATGCTAGGGAGGGCACACTGTACTAAAAATCCCAAAACATACTGCTGACAAACGGTTAGCAGACAAACACTTGTTCAGCCAAGGAAACAACACAATGCAGATGGTATAGCCTACAAGCATAGGATGTCACATTAGTACACAAAAGAGTCACAGACAACTACTGCCATTAAAGGTCTTTTCAATAGTGCCATCTACATCAACATGATCCCATTCATTTTCTCTTGCGGCTGATCAGGGGTATGGCATCCAGCCATGGATTATGACACCATTTGGCAACCCAAGTACTGCTGCAGAGCGTGCATACAACGAGGCCCATAGGAGGACACGCAGCATTGTCGAGCGGACCTTCGGCATCCTCAAGTCAAGGTTCTGCTGCCTCGCCGTCACTGGTGGTAGCCTCCTTTATTCCCCCGAGATGGTCTGTAGGATCATCCTCACATGTGCAATATTGCACAACATTTATATCAGAAGAAACATTCCCCTCCTGGAACAAGAGCCACACATGCCTGAAGAGGAGGAAGAGGAGGATGCTGGCCTGCTACAGGAGGGGGAACTACAGAACACAGCTGCTGGTATACGCAGGCGGCAACAGATTGTAAATAATTTCTTCGGAATATGATCACCTTTACCACTTTAGTTAACTAATGTAAATAAACACCTATTATAATCACCATATCATGGTCTGGCTATTCCTGTTTACACACCTTCATCTCTACAGAATAAGAGTGAAGCCTCATGGAGCATGGAGCATTGCTGAGATTCTGAGTTGGACACGGAACATCCCAGAGCTTATGTGATGCCTAACATACAATGGTCACATACACACACACTCTTAATGACATATATCATGTACATATCTCCTTTGAAGGCCTATAGCAGAGGACCACAACTATTTCACACATACATGTTGAAAGCAATGTCCAACGCAGCATATGGCACACAACTATGACACCATCACTCAATAAGGGGAAAACAAGCCTCATACATGAGGCAGTCAATGTGCTTTGGCATCACTAACAGGAATGTCTGACAAGACCCTTGACAGCAGTTAGTCCAACTGCATCCAATATTTGCAAGGAATATCTGTGACTAGAGTTCCCTAGAAGCAGAACATAGACAGCACAAGTGCCACACATATGACATGCATTGCGCACATGACATTCCATGTACATGTCAGCCCATTTCCTAACTCCTGACACACCCATGCACCTGGTCACAACCCACCTGTCGGAAGAGGTCCCTGGAATACTAAGATGTGTACCCTGATGATACCTCCTCTACAAACACAGACCAACATTAGCAAACCAGTGTGCTACACCCTTTCCTAAGGTATGCCATTGTCAAAGAACATCTGACTGCATGGACGTCAGGTCAATTTATACACTGTCTTCTAGTTTCAAAGCCCTGTTAGCACATGTAGATTGCTTCCCCTTGTGAAAATGTCTGTTGGCCCTTAGAATGCAAGTCTCACCTACAGGACTGGTGTGAAACAGATGCAGCACACACCTGTGATCACCTCCATGCACATCACCCATTACAAAAAGCACTGCCCCTGATGATGCCTGGAACAGCATAGGAGTTGCCATTATGTCAATTACATTGTCAACCATTGATAGTAATTAAGCCGTGTAACACAGCCCTTGGGTTCATTTGTCACCTACAAAAACACAGGACATACACATATTGACATGTCAACTGTCTAATTTGTCCTATAAACAGTCTCCGTCAGACCACTGATTATGTAACTTATCCAGTAGCTGGCTCCTGAATCACCTTGCATTCTGTCAGCCTGCCTGGCAACTGTCTGTGCGACACACTAAAGTATCCCTGTGTCTACATATGTACCACACTTGCGTTAGCAAACCTGCCATTCATCAGGGGGCATTGGGCATGGGCTTCTACCATGCATACACAAATACATTGTATAGCATCATCTGCCTTTTAACTGTACCATTTGAGTTAAATCCTCTTGGAAATGCAAAAATCATGGCCCATCCCTTTTCTGGGTTGCATTTATGCATGAATGACAAAGTGTGACAGTGTCCCAGGGTCATAGGCAGGGATTGGGTACAGGGCTTTCAGCACAACCAGCAACCTTTGATAATATACATGACTAATACACAAATGTCAGAACCATGACAGTTCACACACAGCATCACAGTGCGCAGAACATAGTGATGGGCCATGTGTGGTGAATAGCTGCGAGAATAAACAGCACAGAGGCTATGATGTTCCCAGATGCAGTGGGAAGTGCAGAGGCCAACCTGTGTACAAATGTTGTAATGACACCTGCCGGAACATGACAATTGAGACATTATCTCACTCAGCACACCAAGGTTGCCCTGCTGACTGTCCCATTACACATCTTTAGTGACAGGGTGGGACCATCCACATGTTGGTTCACATGTCCACATCTACTTTACTCCCATTGATCAACAAAGGATACTCAGTAGTTACAGGAATAGCTGCCACTGACTCATGATGAGTCCTGGTCCGAACTGTGACAAATTACATCCCAAAAAATCTACAGGATCATCATTGGACCACACACATGAACAAGACACCTTAGTGCAATTGATCACTGGAAATATGTGGACACGTGCTGTCTTGTATGCTGGTCCACCACAGCCACTTGATAGTTGGGGCTTACTTCTATGGCCTCAACTGTGGTGTCATCATACATATGAGATTGACCCTTGTCTGTCTGTGCAAACAACATGGTACCCATGTCCTCAATGCATGTGTATGACTCACTGTGGGATTCATCAACTAGTGCCTAGGAAGCTCTTACCAATACTCTAGGACAAAGGATGTAGAAATTGTGGACCTTTGACATGAACATGTGTCTGCCATCCATCTGGTGCATGCTATGTCACATGTGGTGTCTACGTGACCCTAAAACTTGGAAGTATACTTTGCAGGTGTTGTTACGTGTATGACTAACACATGCCCTTGCTCATTCCAATTTTTACTTGCATCTTAGGGTTGGACACATGGAAGTCACATTCATACAACCAAATGTACAATAATGCTTCATGTGATGTACACACACACCTGGTCAACCAACAAATTAGTTGTTCAAGCACACACTTTGAGCCAAAGGCAATTAGGTATTGTACATATGTGCGTCACATTGCTATCCTCTCCTTATGGCAAACATGCACAATTTGTGCCACACATATATGTAGGCCAACTGTAAACATACTGTGAAGGGTGTAGTGGAGGATGTTCCGCTGCAGTATGATGTCACACATGTGGACATACACCATCATCACCATACTATCTTTAATTAGCCAATCTCTGATGTGTTCCAAATGTAAAATAACCAAAAAACAAGTAAAAATGCCCCAAACCAGTTAATGCACTGTAATTTTGACGTCCCTATCGGTGTGCGTCAGTTTTTTGTTTACCAAAACTGTATTTGCGTCATTTTTTTTGACGCACAGGAGTGAAATATATCCCACATCCACATATTTGTACAGTCCATGTATCATTATGTGGATGCGGGTTAATATTCATGCCTGTGCGTCCAAAAAAATGACGCAAATACAGTTTTGTGCAACAAAAAATGACGCATAACGCGAAAAAGGTGGGACTTTTCATTCAGGAAGTGATGTAATAGGATATCCTGTTTACAGATCATGTACAGTGGGTGTACTTTCACTTTCACTTTGCAGTCTATGATCCTTCTAGACTGTGTGGCTGTGTAGAGAGTGTTGTCCAGAGATGTTGTGCTGTATTTGCCCTGTGTGCTATCTGTAAAGTCCTTTTGTGAAATAAATATTGTTTGTGTATACTGTAGTACTGTGTTTTGTCTACATTTGTCCATTTATCTTGTGTATTTCTTTTTTGTGGGAGTCTGTTGTGGGTAGTGTTAATTTGGGAATAGTTGGGCTCTTTTAGTGTTTAGGTTTACTTTTTTTCTGTCTTTTTACCCCTACTTTCACCCATTTCCCCTTTCTATTTCTTTTACCCCTATTCCTTCTCTTCAATTAGAAGTATGTCTGGTAGGCCACGTCTTTGCAGGATGGGGGAAGAGGAGTCGGGGGGCTTCATCTGGCTGGTGACACATTTCTTGCCGCTCATGATCCAGGCAGGGGGCAGGGTCATACAGGGGTACCCGACAGAGGCGCGCAGAATCCGGTGGGGAAAGGTGCTGGATCACCTGCAGCGTGTGTATGCCAGCCAGAGGAGTGACCACCAGCTGAAGCACCGGTGGGCTGACCTCATCACCAGGGAGCAGGATCTCTTGCACCACCTGGGACTCATGATTGGTGGCACTGTTGGTGAGTATGACTATTGTTATTGTGCACAAATAAATGCTCTGTAGTGACATCAGTGGATTAGTGCAATGTCTGCCAGCTAACTTGATGACTGTGTGTACTTTAGGGGACATATAAGGGGATCATTGATGCACTATGACAAGGATCACAATTGCTAGCTGTCAGGTAGCACGTGCTCAGCAAATTTACAGGTAACTTTACCATGAAGGAAATTGGTGGGGCCTTTCTGTCAGCACAGCTAACAAAATAGGAGCCAATCATGTCTATATAGGGTATTAATGACAGAGAAGTACAGATGTACCAACATTTAGGCCAACTATGTTGACGCAATTGCTAGACTGACTTTAGAATCACTACATGATGCTGAAAATGAGTGCTGCCTTCACGACAATTTAAAATAGCAAAGTGGCTCAAACATTGGTCTCATGTGAGTCTGGTGAGTGTGGAAGGAAAACGTTCACAGAAGTACTATGAATGTGTGGGATTATTGTGTTTCTTAATCTTTTTGGATAAATGTCAGTTCATGATTTGAATACATTGTGTAAAGGTGTAAGGTGCCCTCAGCTAACATCGTAAGATGTTTGTTGGAATTGGTTGAGCCACAATCCAAATATGGATGGCAGTCCAAGTGTATGCACATGGCTTTACATCTCCATGGTTGGTGCAAATCACCATACCTGGGACACATCAATTGACTATACTGTAACAACAGGATGGCTTACAGGAGTCCCTGCCCCTCCCTCTGTACATTGGGCCTATGTGCACTAAATGTGTTATGGCCACAAGGCATGTTTGACTGGTAATGCAGTCCTCAAGTAACCAGGTGTTGGATGTTTCTCTTGGATGCACATGATGAGACGATTACACTCCATATTTTTTAGTGCTCACCAATTATGGGGCAAGTTTGCAATCACATGATAGTTAGGGCCAATGTATGTGTGCAGATATGTGTGTAACTGTCACAGGAGACGCATGCTATGTACAAGTTGGCCGTGAAATATCAGATGCAGTACTATCATGTCTGAATGGCTGCCAATTATTTATTCAGCCTACACATTGTAAACGATACTGAAAATGTTGCACTGTGCACAGATTTTGAGCACATTTCTTCCTTCCATACCTTACAGGTGGACCGGCGCCCTACACTGTGGGAGAGGTGGCGACATTTGAGGACCCCGACCACTACAGTAAGTGTTGATATGTCTGTTATGTGTTGTGTTTGCTGGTTATGGACTTGTGTGAGTTGGACGCATAGCAAGGTGTGATGCTGTGGGCAAGTTTTTCACTTGTTCCATGAGTGGGAATGCAGTTTTCACATGTTTTGAGTTAGCCAATGCGTATCCAATGGTATCATGTAGGGATTGTAGGACATCCCTGTAGGCCCCACTGTGAGTACAGGGGATAGTCATGTCTCTGACACTTGTATCACCAAGAGTCGCAATGGAAGTCAGCCCCTATTTAGTCAGCCTGTCAGACCCACATTCTCTAAGATTGGTGGAGCTAATAGCTTCCCAATAGACATCTGCTTCACTATTTACCTACGTAATTTTGAAACAGTAGGTAGAACCTCCTAGCATCATGTACTTCCACATGTAGAGCATCAAGTCTGTGGAACCTGAGTGTAATGGCCTAGGTGTGCATGCAATTCATGATCATGGGTGTTCTAGCAACTCTGTGTCTGATGTAAGTCAGGCCTCACTGGAAGTATATGGTGTGTACTAAGTTCTGATTTTCATGACATGTCTGACCCTATGAGTGCTCTAGGGTTTGCTGACTCCAAAATGTAGATAGACCTTACCTGTGGTGTGTCGTGTAGAGACAAACATGTGTGGATTAGCCTATACACTCCTCGGTGTACATGATGTTGGCAAATTATAGTTGTGTATCCACCGCCCCCCCTCAAACACTGCCATGGGTTTGTGAATGGGGTACCTAGTATTGATGCTACCAGTATGTTACACATACCTGTGAAGAAGTGATGGTTTGGTTGCATACTAGTATACACACTCAGGTTTGGCACTTGGTACCATACTGGAAAGTCCAGGTACAACTTGCAGACCATGTGGCTTTAGTTTTGCTTTCCGTACACTGACATTTGTAGCCCAGCTCTTGGTGGAGGATATGCAGCATGATTCTTAGATGTTAACTGTCAGAACTCAGATTGCAAGTCAAGGCCAGTTGTTACCCATCTTGTGGGTTATGAATGTGCTTTGTGTGATGTGACCTTTGTTTTCTGGCCTGCCATGTACTTCCTCAGGGACATTCGATGCTCTGTATCGTGATATGAGCTGTTAGAAGTACAGTAGATGTAATGTCTGATTAACTTGCTGTGCTGTTTCACACAATGCAGTTACTAATGTGGCATATCTGCATTTGTCTTCACAGCAGCTAATATGACTCCAGACCAGATCCGTGAATTTCAGCGTCGGGCCATGCGATACCAGCCCATCCTGCTGGTGGAGTCGGGGTTCCGGAGGATGGCCCGACGATATCGCCATGAACGTGCCTCCGGGGCATGGCGAGCCTTCCCACAGGGTGGGCCTACTGTGCCCACCACAGCCACCACAGAAACAACCACCAATCTGAGCCAGGTGGCCCCACCCACAGCTGCTCTGTTGAAGCAACATCTGCTGGCCGTCCTGGCCCCAGCATTGCCACCGGTGCAGGACAGCCCACACAGACCTCCTCCACCGGTACCCAGACTGCCACTGCTCCAGCTGTTGACCCTGCAGCCTTCAATAGACTTGAAAACAGGATGGACAAAGTGCTGCGCAAGGTGAGCCACCTGAGCCAGCACATTAAACGGTGGGTAAAGGATATCAAGAGGACCCTCCAGAGGGCCAACCTCTAGACAGTTGAATAGATGGACATGATACCTTCCCCTCCCTCCTCTTTCCTTGTTCCTATACTTAGTGGGCTGCTTAGAGGGCTTAGTGTTAGGTTGGTATAGGCTGTTTGTTTAGTCAGTGTTAGTGGGTGGAGGGTAGGGGGTCCTGCTTGTTTCTTTTTTGACTTATTACATGTGTGGGTGGGTAGGTGGGGGGCTATGTTGGGGTTCTTGTGTGTAAAAAAAAAAAAAAAAAAAAACACATAAAAAAATACATTTACCAAAAAAATATATATTTGTTTAGGATAGTATAGTATGTGTTTAGGTTAGTATGTGTTTTCCTAAATGTGTCCCGTCTCATAAGGGGCGTGGGGGGTAGATCTTTAGAACGTTTCATTACATGTGATAAGTAAGTGTAGCTTAGGTTAGTTAGGGACAGTTGAGGGTAATGAGTAGTCAGGGTAGATTAGGGTAGGTAAGATGTTTCCCTCAGTTTCCTCGTCTATGGTTAGCATTTAATAAATATTTGGTTACCCCTTAAGAGTATGGGTTGAATGGTACTTGATCGT
This sequence comes from Pleurodeles waltl, assembly GCF_031143425.1. Taxonomy (NCBI): domain Eukaryota; kingdom Metazoa; phylum Chordata; class Amphibia; order Caudata; family Salamandridae; genus Pleurodeles; species Pleurodeles waltl. The sequence continues at coordinate 923,962,148 of NC_090447.1, forward strand.
GGGTTTGGATTCCGTGTACATCTCTTTTGTACTATAACATCTGTGTCCAATGCTACACACAAATCCCAACTGAGCTGTACGATTGGCAGCTAACCCAGAGCTACCTTGCAAAGTGTCTACCCTTTGTTGCAACCACCAATCACAGTTAATATGGATGACAATGTGTTTCTGTTGATAAGTGTGTTTTCAAAGTCACTAACAGTGCTTCCAGACTTGATATTGGGGAAACAGTTTTAGGTCTGACTGCAGTGTGATGATCATGCACACCCTTATAAGATGAGTTCTCATTGGCAATCTTGTATTCTTGTCTTCATGACCCTCTAACATCATTTGTGACACAGTTCGTCATGATTACCTATTTGTATGTTAACTCAGACACCTTCATTTGTGCAGTTTTTTTTGTGTTTACTTAGATTAGTGTGGCATGTTTATTGTGTTATTTTTGCACGTTGACAACATTTACCCGACACTATTTGATGACTTAGTTATCCCCTGAGGAAGCATTCTTCTGTCCAACACAGCATGGTGCTGTATGGTTTCTCACTTCATCAGATTATTCCCTCAGGATGGGCAGAGTATTATGCAATCATGGTCACTGTGCAGATTTCTCTAACTACATAGTATCTGGACAGTTATATTGACAAGCTACGTTATTTGACAGTAGGGACATTTCAATTATCTACTGCGCTTTTGATATGTCACATTACCCAGAGACAGATTTGTTGTGTAAGTGCTATTTATTGAAAAGTGCTGTAGTAATATATGTACATTGTCCATGATTGTGAGTCCATTATAGTGATATCTTCCATTGTGATCCAACACAAGGGTTTACCAAAATGCTTTTGTCATGCTGGGGTTGCTGTTTCAGACAGTGCAAAGGGACAGACTTAGCCAATGAGAAGGAGAGAGACAATCATTGGGCTGGGTGACAAGTTATACAGTGGTTAGCAGAACAGTGCTTCAGTACAGTTGTTGTAAGACTGTCATGTTTCAAAACGCAGGACTTTGGTAATAGTTGGCCATGTGGCAGGGACTAGTGCTTCCGGGTCATTTTCCTTGTGGATGTGATCTGTTCCATGTCTTCTTCTTCTGATGTGTGTGTTGCCTGCTTTGTCCTTGTTGTTGTTGGTTGTGAAGGGGCAACAAACACCTCAGTGTTGGAAGACGTGGAGTCAGACATCCCGGTCGCTGCTCCCTGTGAAGGTCTTAAGGGCAGTACTGCTGCAAGGAGGGCCTGCTGGTTCTTGAGAATAGCAGCCACATCACGATGGTAGGCAGCCAGGTCGGCCCTGAGGGGTTCAATGTTGCATTCGAGTTGACAGGATTGCTGTTGTAGGTGTTGGGTCAACTGTATTACAGCTGTGCTGCTTTCCTTCTGGGTTTTTTGCAGTTCCTGCAAGATAGATGTTAGGGCTTGCATAGCTGCTGCCTGATCAGCAGATGACATCATGCACAAACGCACCCCCTCAAGGCTGGCTGCCATATTTTGCATCCCCACCCGCACCTCCTTGGCCAGCTCCCGCTGTACTCCAACTACAGTTCTCTCAAAGCTGGTGCCAGTGTCGTCTGAGTCCTCAGCTGTATTGGAGCTGGCAGGTCTTACAATTGGGGTGGTGGGTGGATCCTCTGCAATGGCTGCTTGTTCTGTGCTCCTCCTTGTGACTGAAGGTGGGGTCTGGAGGGTTTCAAGGACCTCTTGGATAGTCTCCTGGGGAATGTTTATCGGCTCGTCATCCATGTCATCAGGGAAATCTGTGACAGGCATATCAGCAGGAGATCCATCTTCCTCTGCAATGAAACAGGGTACAATTAGTGTGTCTGTGTTGTGACAATTTTGACGTGATGTGCGTGCCTTTTGATGAATTCACTTTGTGATCTTGATTTGTATTAATATCTGCAGTCCTTCAGATGGGCATTGTTTCAGGCCTATGGCCCACCTGTGTGTCACATGTATGTTATTGAGTTATCAAACTTGTCAGGTGTTGCTTTATGCCAAATAGAGATTTGCCACCTTCTTTTACTACTCGACCCTCCGTGTATATCCATTCTCATGGTGAGACCTTTCACTGGCTGTGGGTGTTCTGATGGCCCTGGCAGCACACTTAACTATCAGGAGCTGCCCCAATCCCTGATCGTTCACATCGACTTAAATGTAATTGACATGTTGCATATCCTATGCATGGCAATGTTATGATCTGATATGGATGTTGACATTGTTAATGGGTCCTGCTGATGTTGGGTAATGTGTGTTACATTGGATTGCCCTGATAGTCATATCGGTGTCCTATTTCGTCCTCTGACTGTGCAGGTGTATTTCAGTGACCAGTTACATGTGTCCCCTCCTCAATGCTGTTGTCTGAGCAGTATGACATTTGGGATGTTGCCTTGTTACCCAGGCACAGGATGGACCCTGACATATGCAGCATGGGTGTGTCCTTAGTGCTGTGTCGCTCCTATTGTTGTTTACTTTGGCTGATGTTTGTGACAACTATGGGCATTGACTTTGAGTGTACTGGGGCCTCTGTCTTGTTTCAGGAGATTGTTGCAGATGTCATCCTCACCCCCTAATTTAGGTATGTATGTTCCATGGGGAGGTTACTGCCATTGGCTACTTGAGCTGTACACAGATCAGAGGTGGTAGTGGTAACTGTTGTTGCAGTTACATTGCAGTTGTCGGTTTGGCTAGAGGATTGCTAATAGGGCCCTAGTTAATGTAGGAGGTATGTTGGCTGACGAGTGCCAGGATGTCAGTTTGACGTAGTGGCCTTCCCTCCTGTCGTGGCTTTCCCTTTGCTCCATCGTTGGCTTGACAGCATGCCCCCATGGGACTGTTGTTGGTGTTGTGTGTAATGGTGTGCCCCAGGTCTTCTCAGAACGGGCCATGCCCCCCTGCCGTGCCCCTTTACCCATGCCACTCCATGTATATGATGACTTACATGCAATGTTTAGTAGGTATTTCCACCCCCCCCCGGTTGCAGTTGACATCAGTGCATTATAATTCCCCATGCAACTTACTGTGCGTTGTCTCCTGGTAGTCTGCACTGTCCTGTCCTTGAGTCCCTGTGACGATCTCCTCAGGGATGACAGCCGCGACCATCTCCTCCATGTGGTCCAGGGCCTCCTGGTGTGCTGGACTCCCCCCTCCAGTCTGCAGTGCTGCCTTCCTGTTCCTGGTCATCTTTTCCTTGGTCCTGCGTTTGCAGTCATGCCAGCGTTTCTTGCACTCGATGACTGTTCTGCGTACTTCAGCCACACTGTTAATCTTGTCGACAATTTGTTGCCATATAGCCTCTCTCCTACTGATTGGCAACATTGATGTGACAAACAGTTGATGCTGGTGTTCCGTCACCTCTTTAACCAGGATTTCCTGCTCCTCTGCACTGAAGCAACACTTTCTTTTCTTCTTAAAAGTGTCCTGGTTTTTGCGTGGGTCCTCCTGACTGGTTCCTGATCTGCTGTCATCTTCCTGGGGTCTGTAGTGGCATCTGGGATCCATTTTGGCTCTCCTCTGGTGAAATGGCTGTGTTCGCTGTGTTTTTTTATGCTATTGCATAAAAAAAAGGTGCATATCCGGTTTGCGGTGTCGTAAATCGACCCACAGTCATATCCGCCGCGTTAACGTCATTTTCCTTTACGACTTGACGCCACAGTGTGCGTCAAAAATAATGACTCCCACCTGCTGTTTGCGCCACCGTGCGTCAAAGTATAAATTTGACGCCCGCATGGGGCACCAAAATGGCGTTAGCCGGGGGTAATATTTTTGACGCAAAACTGTGCAGGCGCACTTTTGCGTCAAAAAGTATAAATATGGGCCTAATAATCTCAATTTTTCGCAGGCCCTACCCATTTTGACTTTCTGTCTCTCCTCGTAACAGTGCCTGCTATTTATTTATTTTTCTTTCCTTTATTCAAAAGTTTAAATAAACCCAGTGTATTATTGTTTTCATTAAATACGTATCCTTTTAAAATATAATTCTTTGAATTTCTCTCCTCTCTCTAGCATAAAGCAACATGGTCAGCTGGTTGACTACATATTCTTCTCCAGGTTTACTTCAGTAACAAGGCAGAGGGGGGAAGTAGTATGTTCTTTGGGCATGTGGTCAATATAAAACACTTCACCACTTCAAACTTCAGGTATATATTTCTGGAAATTATCATGTTTATCACTGAAAGGTGTGTATTTGTTACATCATATTTAGGCTAGAAACATCTCAGAACATATTGTGAGTCAGTCCAACAAGGAGCTTTGCAAAATACATAATGATTCAATCTTTCGAATACTCAACATCATCATGACTAGTATGAGCTGAACACCACAGAGGACATGGTGGCTATTTCTAACTGTCTAGCCCATGATTTCAAGTATAATATTTCTCAAGGATTTCCATTTTGCAGCAGATGTTTTCACACTTCCTAGAGAAATTTGTCTGAGTCAGATAACGGCCTCAATGGCTAAATGTTATTTAATTGACTATGAAGGTCTGTTGGACCTAAGGGCTCAATACACTGCCATTCAGTTATGTGAGTCTTAACAGGTATAGGCCATAGTATTCCTTTCTAATATCCTTAATTAACCACAGACATGTTTACAACCAATCTTGGTTAAATGGAAAAGAGAGGTAATTTAGAATCACCCTACGTTATAGAAGGAAGTAACAGAATTTTACATTAGCCAACGGGCCAATCTTTACCATAGACAGAGTTATGTTACCAAGATGGTATGTTATAAACTTGCACTGCTGCATATATTAAACACATGAATCTCTTTTGTATGGCCCATGTGTCATGACAACAGTGTAGGAGATTGGATACATACTATAATGTCCTACCCACATATAGAAAGCCTTTGGGGAAGTATTTTTCAGTATGTCCAGAGCAACGGATTATTCTTCTCTTGAAGTTGTGTAATTGTGAAGCACCTTTCATAAAGAAAATATAATCCTGGAGCATTCAAACCAGAACTACATGGCTACACAGTATTTTGGTGAGCTGGAAAGATGGGGGCCAGTTTTAATGCATTCTTAAAGTGTAACTTAAAACCAGTTGTTGCATTGTTTATTTAGAAGACCTGTAAGTAGGAACGTGACCAGCAGGTCCTCAGCAACAAAATCAGCCTCCACCAGGAGTGAAACCTGGCCCCCCGCCAACCCACAGAAAGACCTGGCGCTCGGCATTACAGGAATCAGATCAGTTGTCTTATTTTGAATGTGATTAAATAGAACTAGGACATATTTCTGGTGCAAAATATGCTTATGCTTTAAAAAAAATGAAGTATTTGCATATTTTATCAGCAAAAGTTTTAGGATGTTTGAAAATAGTAGAACAAGGAACATAAGGTTGTGTAGTCTGTGGTAAAACCATGGCTGGATACTTAGGTTTGTTGATGCAATCTAGAAAATATCAAATATTAAAGAAAGAAAAACTGTTTTGTGTAGTATTTGTAAGAAAGTGAATTATTAAATGGGGTGGATGAAAGTCCACAGCCAGCAACAAAGCAACTAACCTATGAGATCCAGGTAAGGATTTCAGTAATATAAACGTGAGCTTAACCCCTGGTAGCTATGCTGCAGAGGGGACAGGCTTAACTTAAGAAAATGTGAAAAGCATTCAGAAGTACTTTGAGAAATTGGGTTACTTGTTAGGGTGAATTGTTGTCAGAGTGAAACACAAGCAACCACTAAATTAACTAGTGCTTAACTCACTTAGCTTGTGCTTGGCACAAAAGCAATCAGCTGTAATGTACAGGCCATGTGTAAAGTCTTTATGCAGCACTTAAAACATAAATGCAAGTGAAAGTAAAAAACATGGAGAAATCCCAAACTGATTTAGAAAAATAGAGTAAAATGTAATAAATTATTTGACATTAAAATGTAAAAAATGCAATCAGTACAACATGAGTTATGTGTTTCTAAATTTTAAGTTAAAAAACAGTGCTTGAAAGATCAAAGCATGAACTGCAGACATCTAGTCACACAAGACTGGGTCAAAGTAGAAAAATATGTTTGACTACGATGAAGCACAGGTCAGCTACAGGAAGTGGATAGGGCCCTGTTAGAAATGGGGTTTTTGGTTGGCAGACAGGTTACCCCCTGTCCAAGCAAAAGCCCTCACTCTAGTCAGGGTAAGTCACACACAATCCAAGATTATCCTGTGCACACCCTCTGGTAGCTTGGCACGAGCAGTCAGGCTTAACTTAGAAGGCAAAGTGTAAAGTATTTGTGCAATAAATCATACAATACCACCATATAGCACCACAAAAATACACCACACAGTGTTTAGAAAAATATATAATATTTATCAGGATAATTGTAGGTCAATACGAATAAAGTTGCAATGTGAATTTGTAGAGATATCACTGAAAAGTGATATAAAGTGTCTTAAGTCTTTAAAAAGCAAACAAAGTCTCTTTCAAGCACAAAGTACCTGGTTTGGAGTGGAAAATCTCCTCAGAGGGCCACAGAAGAAGAGATACGTGGAAAAAGGGTGTGTGCGTCGATTTCTCCCCAGCACACACGGACTTGCGTCGTTATTTTTCACGCGGGGAAGTCGTGCGTCGTTTTCCGGCGCGCGGACAGTCTCTTTCTGTGGATCGCGGGGATTACCAGATGTCCCGGGTCTGTGCGTGGATTTTCCGGCATGTTTTCCAGCTGCGTGTAGGTCTGCGGGGCTGCGCGTCGAAATTACGATCTCACGGCAGGTGTCGCGTCGATTTCTCCTCTAGAGGTCGGGCGGCGTTGTCCTTGCGAAGCCGTGCGTCGAAGTTCCAGTCGTCCCGAAGGCATCGCGTCAATCAGCGTCGGTGTGTGGCGTTTTTCTCGCCGCGGAACAAGCTGTGCATCGAAGTTTTCGGCGCACGGAGCGTCCAAGTGAAAAAGAGAAGTCTTTTTGGGCCTGAGACTTCAGGGAACAGGAGGCAAGCTCTATCCAAGCCCTTGGAGAGCACTTTCACAGCCAGACAAGAGTTCAGCAAGGCAGCAGGCCAACAGCAAGGCAGAAGTCCTTTGTAGAAAGCAGACAGGTGAGTCCTTTGAGCAGCCAGGCAGTTCTTCTTGGCAGGATGTAGTTTCTGGTTCAGGTTTCTTCTCCAGCAAGTGTCTGATGAGGTAGGGCAGAGGCCCTGTTTTATACCCAAATGTGCCTTTGAAGTGGGGGAGACTTCAAAGAGTGGCTAAGAAGTGCACCAGGTCCCCTTTCAGTTCAATCCTGTCTGCCAGGGTCCCAGTAGGGGGTGTGGCAGTCCTTTGTGTGAGAGCAGGCCCTCCACCCTCCCAGCCCAGGAAGACCCATTCAAAATGCAGATGTATGCAAGTGAGGCTGAGTACCCTGTGTTTGGGGTGTGTCTGAGTGAATGCACAAGGAGCTGTCAACTAAGCCCAGCCAGACGTGGATTGTAAGGCACAGAAAGATTTAATTGCAAAGAAATGCTCACTTTCTAAAAGTGGCATTTCTAGAATAGTAATATTAAATCCAACTTCACCAGTCAGCAGGATTTTATATTACCATTCTGGCCATACTAAATATGACCTTCCTACTCCTTTCAGATCAGCAGCTACCACTTCAATACTGTATGAGGGCAGCCCCAATGTTAGCCTAAGAAGGGAGAAGGCCTCACAGTAGTGCAAAAACGAATTTAGGAGTTTTACACTACCAGGACATGTAAACTACACAGGTACATGTCCTGCCTTTCACCCACACAGCACCCTGCTCTAGGGGTTACCTAGGGCACACATTAGAGGTGACTTATATGTGGAGAAAGGGGAGGTTTAGGCTTGCAAGTACTTTTAAATGCCAAGTCGAGGTAACAATGAAACTGCACACACAGGCCTTGCAATGGCAGGCCTGAGACAAGGAAAAGGGGCTACTTAAGCGGGTGGCACAACCAGTGCTGCAGGTCGACTATTAGCATTTAATCTACCCGCCCTATGCACATAGAGTGCACATTACTAGGGACTTATAAGTAAATTAATAGTCCAATCAGGTATGATTCAAGGTTACCATGTTTTAAGGGAGAGAGCATATGCACTTTAGCAGTGGTTAGCAGTGGTAAAGTGTGCAGATTCTAAAAGCCAGCAAAAACAGTGTCTAAAAGTGGAGGGAGGCAGGCAAAAAGTTAGGGGTGACCACCCTAAGGTTGTCAGGTCTAACAGGCCCAGTCAATTCTTCTCTCCAGACTTAGAAGACATTTTAAGATAAATGTCCTGAGAAGGTAAAGTTCACTGGGACAAGACTGCAGGAGGATTCTTAGGAGGAAGTGTCATAGTTAACGAGCTGATGGATGAAGTTGCATTAAGGAATTCTTCATTCTGACCTAGTCTCTTTTTTTGGATGTCGATAATCTTGAGTGGGCAAGGCTGTAAGCTGTAGCCAATGAAAGTTTCACAAGGCAGGAGAGTACTTTGGTGATGGAGTGCTGAACAGGATTTACTGATCCAGAGAAGAAGGAAGTATGAACCCCTGTGAAGTCAGGCTCACTGGCGATGTTCAGCTTCACCACCAAGGATCCAGGACTGAAGGGGCAACACTGGGTTGGTTAGGACTCACTCGGATGGGTCCAGGTGCAGGTTCAAGATGGTTGATGCCTTTTCTGTTCCCAAGGCTCCAATTATGAGACCAGGCCAATTATCCCTTGGAGTAACTCTGGTAGCCCTGGGTTCAGCAGTAGAACAGTGCTCAAACAAAGCAGTCCTTCCAAGTCCAACAACACAGTCCTCTGAAGTACATAGCAGGCCACAGCATCAGACAGTCCTCTGAGAATTCTTTAGCAGTTCCACAAAGTAAACTGAAGAGACATCTGTAGATCCTATTTTTGTACCTGGTGCCTCCTTTGACAAGGAGAAGTTTCTAGAAAATTCCCTTTCAAATGCTTGAAGGTTCCTCCTTCCCTTGCCCTGGCTCTAAGCTGGATACATGAACAATTAGGGGGTGACAAGTTCTTTGTGTGAAGTCAGACCACAGCCTATTGAGCTGCAAGTGGGGCTATGCCCAATTCCGCCCTCCTATCCTGGCAGTGTTGGCCCATCCAGACACACCTAGGCCCTGATTTATACTCTTTGACGCTAAACTGCGCTAACGCAGTTTAGTGTCAATAAGTATAGCGCCTTCCTAAGACACCAGCAGGGGCATCATATTTATGGGATGACAGTTGCCAGCAGTAAGGCCCAGCTAGTGTCACAAAAAAGTATGCTAACCGGCTGGGAGAGGCGTAGGGGGAACAGGGGGTTTAGCATCAAAGGTTAACGCTAGTATGGGCAGAGGCATAAATAATGCCTCTAGCCAGACTAGCATCATTTTCTGACATTAAAACTCCATGTACATGACTCCTGTCTAAGTTAAGACAGGAGTCATGCCCAGTACCCCAATGGCCATGCCCAGGAAACATTTGTCCCCTGGGCTTGGCCATTGGGCCCAATGCCATGTACGGGGGCCCATGTTAGCCCCCACTATGGCCCTACAGAAAAAAAAAAGTTTACTTACCTCTACTTATCTAAACTTACCTGGGATGGAGTACCCCATCCTCCGCTGTTTCTCTGGTGTGGGTGGGAGTGTCCCTGGGGCTAGGGATAAGCACCTGTGGGCTCTTTCCATGGTCTCTGACCATGTAAAATGCCCACAGGTCCCCTAATGCCTGCCCTGACCCAGGCATTAAATAATAGTGCTAAGCAGGCTTAGCGCCATTGTATAGGCCAGCCTCCCTCCCCTGCACCATTTGTGAACGGGAGGATAAATAAGGCGCATGGGCCTTAGAGTAATTTTTGGGCTGGGGATGCCTATCTTGCATCTCATTGATGCAAGGTAGTTTTCCGCAGGCAAAAAATTACTTTAACTCAAATATGTTGACACTAGACAGGTTCTAGCGTCAAAATATAAATATGGAGTTAAATTTGTGCTGAAATAGTGTAAAAAAATTATGCTATTTCAGCGCAAACAGAGTATAAATATGACCCCAAATCCCTCTATTGTGTGGCTACCAAGATCAAGCTGTAGACACCAAAACATTAAGGCAGGAAAATGTAAAATATCTCAAAGCTGCAGTTTCAAAATTGTAACTTACAAACTGACTTTACCATTAAAGAGGATTTTTAATTTCAATTTCTCAAACTCCCAAAAATAAATATCTCCCTGTTTCTAATCAAACGTCAGTACATATTGGATTTAGGGCCTGATTACAACTTGGCGGAGGGGATGACTCCATCACAAATGTGACGGATATCCCACCTGCCGTATTACAAGTTCCATTATATCCTAGGGAACTTGTAATATAGCAGACATGGAGGGTTATTCTAACTTTGGAGGAGGTGTTAATCCGTCCCAAAAGTGACGGAAAAGTGACGGATTTACCACCAGCCGTATTACGAGTCCATTATATCCTATGGAACTCGTAATACGGCTGGTGGTATATCCGTCACTTTACCGTCACTTTTGGGACGGATTAACACTCCTCCAAAGTTAGAATAACCCCCATGATATCTGTCACGATTGTGATGGAGTAAACCCCTCCGCCAAGGTTGTAATCATGCCCATAATGAGGCAACATGATGTTATCTAAGGGAGAGGTTTTCACTACCAGGACATCTAACATTTAAAAGTACATGTCTAACCTTTTGGTTACAATGTATCCTACCCTACGGGCTGCTTAAGGCCTACCTTTGGGTGACTTGTTTGCAATAAAAAGGCAGTTTAGACCTTGGAAAGGGGGTTACATTTCAATGTCCAATTGGCAGTTTAAAACTGCATTCATGCTGCCATGGCAGGCCTGCCAATTTTTTTAAGGAGCTACTTAAGTCAGTGGCGCAATAGGTGCTGCAGACCAACTAGTAGCATTTAATTTACAGTCCCTGGGTAGGTGCTACACCATCCTTCGAGGGACATATAGCTGAAATAAATATGCTAATCAGTTGTAAGTCAATCGGGGAGAGAGCACAAGCACTGTATCACTGGTTAGCAGTAGTAAAGTGCACAGAATCCTAAAGCAATATTAGGGGCATATTTATACTCTATTTGCACCGAATTAGCGTCATTTTTTAACTCTAATTCAATGCAAAAGTAACTCCATATTTATACTTTGGTGCAAAAACCCTTTCTTCCATAGTGCCAGCCCAACCCGACTAAAGTATTTTTTTTTGCTGCTAGCCTACCCTTTGAACCGGCTTGCACCATACCATAAATATGGTGCCCGCCTGGTGCACAGAAATGGTGCAAGCTGGTGCTAAACCTTTTGGTGCAAAACTGAGTTTGTGCAGTTTTGCACCAAAAAGTATAACTCTGGGCCTTAGGGGCATATTTATACTCTGTTTGCACCGAATTAGCGTAGTTTGTTTTTACTCTAATTCGGGGCAAAACTAACTCCATATTTATACTTTGGCACTAGACCCATCTAACGCCAAATTATGGAGTTCAAGTCATTTTTTGGATGTGGAAACCTACCTGGCCTTAATGAGATGCAAGGTAGGTGTTCTCGTGCAAAAAATGGCCTTAAAACCATATTTATACGCCCGTGGAAAAATGGTGCACGGTGGAGGAGGGGTCAAAAAATGGTGCAAAGCTTGCTTTGCACTATTTTTTAACACCTGGATCAGGGCAGGGGCTAGGGGACCTGTGGGCCTTTTTCCATGGTGGAACACTATGGAATAAGCCCACAGGTGCCCTCACCAGGCCCCAGGGACATCCTCACCCACACCAGAGGGACAGCTGAGGATGGGGACCCCATCCCAGGTATGTACAGGTAAGTATTTTATTTTATTTTTTAAAGTGTCATAGGGGGCCCTGAAATGGGGCCCCCATACATGGCACAGGGTGCATTGGCCATACCCAGGGGATCCTGGTCCACTGTGCTGGCCATTAGGGTGGTGGGCATGGCTCTTGTCTTTTCTAAGACAGGAGTCATGTGGTATGGATGGTTTTGCATCAGAAAATGACTCTCCGCAGGTTAGAGTCTTTTTATTTTACTCTAACCTGCCTAATGTAATTTTGTGGTGCAAAACTCAATTCTTCCATACCGGCAGCCCCACCCGTTTTTTTTACACTATCTTACCATTTGCACCAGCTTGAACCATTCCATAAATATGGTGCCTGGCTGGTGCACAGAAATGGTGCAAGCCGGTGCTAAACGTTTTGGTGCAAAACTGCCTTAGTACAGTTTTGCCCCAAAAAGTATAAAAAAGGGCCTTACTGTGTCACAATGTTTAGAATCATACCATTTAGAGAGCTTGAATTTTCCACGGAATCTGCTTACCTGGTGACAACAAGTTGTTATTTCTGTTCCTTTTTTAATGTAATGTTTCAAAATTGCCAACTTGCAGAGGTAGGGGCATATTTATGTAAAGTGGCGCTGGCGCTGCACCTAGTGCAGTGCAGTTAACACCTTCGCTGCCAGGCCTTTTCCCCCTCCTGTGCTGAGCCTTTTTTTGGCTATTTGGGGCAGTTCGCGCTTAGGCCCTCATAACTTTTTGTTCACATAAGATACCCATACCAAATTTGCGTCCTTTTTTTCCAACATCCTAGGAATTCTAGAGGTACCCAGACTTTGTGGATTTCCCAGAAGGAGGCCAAGAAATTAGCTAAAATACAGTGAACATTTTTTTGTTTTAAAAACAATGAGAAAAAGGGGCTGCAGAAGAAGGCTTGTGTTTTTTTCCCTAAAAATGGCATCAACAAAGGGTTTGCGGCGCTCAAATCACCAGCTTCCCAGCTTTCAGGAACAGGCAGACTTGAATCAGAAAACCCAATTTTTCAACACAATTTTGCCATTTTACTGGGACATACCCAATTTTTACGATTTTTTTGTGCTTTCAGCCTCCTTCCAGTCAGTGACAGAAATGTAATGAAGCCAATGCTGGATCCCAGAAACCGAAACATTTCTGAAAAGTAGACAACATTCTGAATTTAGTAAGGGGTAATTTGTGTAGATTCTACAAGGGTTTCCTACAGAAAATAACAACTGAAAAACAAAAATATTGAAATTGAGGTGAAAAAATCTACAATTTTTCTCTACGTTTTACTCTGTAACTTTTTCCTGCAATGTCAGATTTTTTAAAGCAATATACCGTTACATCTGCTGGACTCTTCTGGTTGCGGGGATATATAGGGATTGTAGGTTCATCAAGAACTCTAGGTACCCAGAGCCAATAAATGACCTGCACCCTGCCTTGGGCATTCATTCTATACCGGGTATGCAGCAATTCATTTGCTGCAATATAAAGAGTAAAAAATAGCTATCAAGAAAACATTTGTATTTCCAAAATGGGCACAAGATAAGGTGTTGAGAAGCAGTGGTTATTTGCACATCTCTGAATTCCTGGTTGCCCATACTAGCATGTGAATTACAGGGCGTTTCTCAAATAGATGTCTTTTTTACACACTCTCTTATATTTGGAAGGAAAAAATGTAGAGAAAGACAAGGAACAATAACACTTGTTTTGCTATTCTATGTTCCCCCAAGTCTCCCGATAAAAATGATACCTCACTTGTGTGGGTAGGCCTAGCACCCGCGACAGGAAATGCCCCAAAACACAATGTGGACACATCCCATTTTTTGACAGAAAACAGAGGTGTTTTTTGCAAAGTGCCTACCTGTAGATTTTGGCCTCTAGCTCAGCCGGCACCTAGGGAAACCTACAAAACCTGTGCCTTTTTGAAAACTAGAGACCTAGGGGAATCCAAGATGGGTTGACTTGTGGGGCTCAGACCAGGTTATGTTACCCAGAATCCTTTGCAAACCTCAAAATTTGGCTAAAAAAACACATTTTCCTCACATTTCGGTGACAGAAAGTTCTGGAATCTGAGAGGAGCCACAAATTTCCTTCCATCCAGCGTTCCCCCAAGTCTAGTCTCCCAATAAAAATGGTTCCTCACTTGTGTGGGTAGGCCTAGCGCCAACGAAAGGAAATGGCCCAAAACACAACGTGGACACATCCCATTTTTTTTACAGAAAACAGAGGTGTTTTTTGCAAAGTGCCTACCTGTAGATTTTGGCCCCTAGCTCAGCTGGCACCTAGGGAAACCTACCAAACCCGTACATTTTTGAAAACTAGAGACCTAGGGGAATCTAAGATGGGGTGACTTGTGGGGCTCTGACCAGGTTCTGTTACCCAGAATCCTTTGCAAACCTCAAAATTTGGCTAAAAAAATACATTTTCCTCAAATTTCGGTGACAGAAAGTTCTGGAATCTGAGAGGAGCCACAAATTTCCTTCCACCCAGCATTCCCCCAAGTCTCCCGATAAAAATGGTGCCTCACTTGTGTGGGTAGGCCTAGCGCCCACAAAAGGAAATGGCCCAAAACACAACGTGGACACATCCCATTTTTTTTACAGAAAACAGAGGTGTTTTTTGCAAAGTGCCTACCTGTAGATTTTGGCCCCTAGCTCAGCTGGCACCTAGGGAAACCTACCAAACCAGTACATTTTTGAAAACTAGAGACCTAGGGGAATCCAAGATGGGGTGACTTGTGGGGCTCTGACCAGGTTCTGTTACCCAGAATCCTTTGCAAACCTCAAAATTTGGTTGAAAAAACACATTTTCCTCACATTTCGGTGACAGAAAGTTCTGGAATCTGAGAGGAGCCACAAATTTCCTTCCACCCAGCGTTCCCCCAAGTCTCCCGATAATAATGGTACCTCACTTGTGTGGGTAGGCCTAGCGCCCTTGAAAGGAAATGGCCCACACAGAACGTTGACACATGCCAATTTTTTTTACAGAAAACAGAGGTGTTTTTTGTAAAGTGCCTACCTGTAGATTTTGGCCCCTAGCTCAGCTGGCACCTAGGGAAACCTACCAAACCTGTGCATTTTTGAAAACTAGAGACCTAGGGGAATCCAAGATGGGGTGACTTGTGGGGCTCTGACCAGGTTCTGTTACCCAGAATCCTTTGCAAACCTCAAAATTTGGCTAAAAAAATACATTTTCCTCTCATTTCGGTGACAGAAAGTTCTGGGATCTGAGAGGAGCCACAAATTTCCTTCCACCCAGCATTCCCCCAAGTCTCCCGATAAAAATGGTGCCTCACTTGTGTGGGTAGGCCTAGCGCCCACAAAAGGAAATGGCCCAAAACATAACGTGGACACATCCCATTTTTTTACAGAAAACAAAGGTGTTTTTTGCAAAGTGCCTACCTGTAGATTTTGGCCCCTAGCTCAGCTGGCACCCAGGGAAACCTACCAAATCTGTGCATTTTTGAAAACTAGAGACCTAGGGGAATCCAAGATGGGGCGACTTGTGGGGCTCTGACCAGGTTCTGTTACCCAGAATCCTTTGCAAACCTCAAAATTTGGTTGAAAAAACACATTTTCCTCACATTTCGGTGACAGAAAGTTCTGGAATCTGAGAGGAGCCACAAATTTCCTTCCACCCAGCGTTCCCCCAAGACTCCCGATAACAATGGTACCTCACTTGTGTGGGTAGGCCTAGCGCCCTTGAAAGGAAATGGCCCAAACACAACGTTGACACATGCCAATTTTTTTTACAGAAAACAGAGGTGTTTTTTGTAAAGTGCCTACCTGTAGATTTTGGCCCCTAGCTCAGCTGGCACCTAGGGAAACCTACCAAACCTGTGCATTTTTGGAAACTAGAGACCTAGGGGAATCCAAGATGGGGTGACTTGTGGGGCTCTGTCCAGGTTCTGTTACCCAGAATCCTTTGCAAACCTCAAAATTTGGTCCAAAAAACACTTTTTCCTCTCATTTCGGTGACAGAAAGTTCTGGAATCTGAGAGGAGCCACAAATGTCCTTCCACCCAGCCTTCCCCCAAGTCTCCCGATAAAAATGGTACCTCACTTGTGTGGGTGGGCCTAGCGCCCACGAAAGGAAATGGCCCAAAACACAACGTGGACACATCACATTTTTTCACAGAAAACAGAGGTGTTTTTTGCAAAGTGCCTGCATGTGGATTTTTGCCTCTAGCTCAGCTTGCCCCAGGGGGGCAGAAATGGCATAAAATAAGTTCCCCCCTCACCTCCACGGGGAGCCTACGGGGTCGCTCCCCTTGCGTGACAGCGCAAAAAAAAAAGATCCCCAGGGGGGGCAGAAATGGCCTAAAATAAATTTACCTCCCCGGGAGCGACCCTTGCCTACAAGGTCGCTCCCATTGCGTGACGGCGCAAAAAAAAAGATCCCTGGTGCCTAGTGGTTTCTGCCCCCCTTGGGGGCAGATTGACCTAAAATCACCCTATCTGCCCCCAAAGCGGGCAGAAATGGCCTAAATACAATTTGCCCCTCCAGGGGAGCGACCCTTGCCTCAGTGGTCGCTCCCCATCTGTAAAACAACAACAAAAATCCCCGGTGCCTCGTGGTTTCTGCCCCCCTTGGGGGCAGATTGGCCTCATAAAAATAGGAAATGGCCTAAACATAATTTGCCCTCTATGGGAGCGACCCTTGCCTAAGGGGTCGCTCCCCACACCTAAAACAAAAAACTAAACAAAAAAAACAAATGATCCCTGGTGCCTAGAGGTTTCTGCCCACGGGGGGCAGAAAAGGACTTAAAAAAAAATGGCCCCCCTTGGAGCGACACTTGCCCAAGGGGTCGCTCCCTTATGCCAATTTCCTTTTTAAAAAACACATCCCTGGTGTCTAGTGGGCGCTTTGTCAGCCGGATTGCTTTCAATCTGGCTGCCAAAACGCAGAGAGAGACTTAAAAGGGAAGGAAATGAATTTCCTTCCCTTTGAAGCCTCTCTCGGCCTCCCCCACGTGATCGGAAGAGAAATGCAAAGCATTTCTCTTCCGATCAGCTTCCAGCGCGATGGGGGAGGCTCTGTGACAATCAGCGCGCGCTTGTGCGCTGACGTCACAGGGGGTGTGGGGGGGTCGGGGGTGGAAGGGGAAGGGCTTCCCCTTCCATCCCTGACTTGGGGGGGTGGGGGGGAACCCCACAGAGGGAGCGCTAGTGCTCCCTCTGGGCTGTGTGCCAAGGACGTAATGGTTACGTCCTGGGCACAGCAGCACTGTGCCGCAGGACGTAACCATTACGTCCACGGCACAGAAGGGGTTAAGGAACTAGCATCAGATTTTTTTATGCTAGTTTGGCACATTACAGTATTAGCATAAACAATTCTGATGCTAATCTGGCAAAACCACCCGGAGACGCATTGAAACCAAAGGGCAGGGCATCTCCTTTTATCACCTCATCTGAGCAGGCATTAAAGGTGCAGAAAAAATAAAGTAAAGACAACTTTTAGATTAAAGAATGGGGAAACAACCCCCTTTGCATACATTGTGCCTGGCTCAGGCATAATGTAGCGCACAGAGTCACTAAGTGGCACGATGCATGCATTGCGCTATGTTATCAATTTGGCACTCAGGCCACATTATATAAAAAGAAAATGAAGGTAATTTGGCGCAAAGAGGCCCTAGAGACTTTTAAATCTGCCCCTTAACTTTTATCTTGTTTTCGCATGGGGAAATATTTTTCCTTGCGAGACAATTCATACTATTACACGCTGCATAAATATGAGGTCTTTCAAATTAACTGCAATATAGTTGTTTGTTTTTCATGCAGTGCGTACATGATTTCCATTACTTTTATATGTACTGGGGTTCAGCTATTTTTCAAGTAATTCCTCTGTGAGACACTTACAAACCTACTCCAGTAAATTTGCTAACACAGAAAATCAACAATATGGACAGAATTTCTAGAAATTTTAAATTTCATGGGCAAAACAACATATTAAGTACCAAAGTTCAATTGAAAGGAAGGGTGATTAGATAAACCAATCCACTACATTTCAAAGTGGCAAGTACTCAGCATGGCTCTTTCGAATGCACAGGTACTAGTGGATCAGAAAAACAGGCAAACAGCAAAGCATTAGAAGTAAACTTCAATTTCAATTTTGTGTTTGGATTTGAAATTATGAATTTCAGACTGTATTAAAGTTGTTTTTTATATCTTCTTTAAATTGTTCATTGACATAGAGTTAAGTCTGGGGTGATGAATAAAACAGGAACAATAGGATAAGAGTTGGATGTTGATTCCATATAGAAAGCAAGAGTGAGGGAATAAGAGGTTTGATGGGAATAACGTGGTTCTGGCTGAAATCTGTAGGATCTTACATCAAACACTTCACATGTGTACCAGCTTGTATAGGCTCAGAAGCTTGCTAGACCTTTCAAGAATAATGATTTAGGTAAAGAAAATACAGAAGCCAAGGGGCATCTTTATGAGAGGTCCTGTGTCGCTCTTGCACCATGCAAGAAGGAGCAAAGGCAACACAACTACTAAGTAATATTTATTGAGCCACGCAAGGCCCCTTCGCATGGCCCTGTGTGGCTTGATGAATGCAGAGTAACGCAACGCAGCACAAATCACTATGTTGTGTTTCTCTACCTCAGGTAGACATTCCATGGGTGTTGTGTAGGTGTTCCAAATGCAACGTCCATGGATTTTGATGTATTCCCTGATTTACTGAAAGTGGTTGACCTGGGAATGTGCTAAAATGCTATGCCTTCCCAGGTGTAGCGTAACTAAGCAAAATATCTTTATTTCTCCTTGTTATTTCCTTTATTTCCTTTATGTGTGCTGCATTCTGCAGAACACATATAAAAAGAAAAATGCCTCAGGGATTGTTTTTGTGCAGGAAGGCACTCTGCTGAAAGTATGCCTGCATTGGTGCTAGCCAGCCAAAACAGCACCAGCACAGGGACAAAGGTTGGAATGTGCCATACTCTTATAAATACTGTGCATTACTGCTAGGGATAGGAAGAATTGGCAATTGCATGAGTGCAACTGGAGGAATTTAGTAATTCCGTGTAACTGTTGTACTAATAAATCCACCGCCCAGAATTAATCATTCAACACTTGAGAGTCCTGGTGCAGGAGGGCTGGTGTGCAGTTCCCCGGTACCTCTGCTTTCCCTCCGCTGCCTACATCTCTCTGAGTTCTCTCTGGATCCTACACCTGAACAGCTGCTGCACATTTGCATTGAATCTGAATTGCTGATGAGAGAGGTGGGAAGGGGGCAGCAGGTCCCTGCCTGCTTGTGTCTCCCGCCCTTTCTCACCTTCTCACTTTCCTGATTGTGGAGGAATGCCAACCCCAGAAACCACAGCCTTAGGTTAATGTTTAATGAGGAACTCATAATGTGATGTGATGACTTAAAGCTAGATGCACTACACCCTGCATGTAAAGTGAGGTTAAGTGGAGCTGATGCTGCAGTGCCCAGAGCCTAATACCTGCCAGAGACATCACTGAAGACTGCTCCCATGTACCTCCCCTCTGACTGGGCTGAGTGTTCTCTGGAATCCAATGCTCTGGACAGATCTCTTTAGACCAGACTTGTTTATCTCCATTTAGGGCTGGTGGGGTACAGGCAACCGGAGGGGTCAGAGCCTGTAGAGGAAGCAGCCATGAGATGTGAAAGTGCATAGGCTGGAAGGAATCGGTGGACTGGATCCAGGAGTGCTCATGAAGGGCTTTGAGCTGGTGATCCGAGCCAAGGATGCACCTGTGCGGAGCCTGCTACGTCACCGAATGCTACATGCAGAGTCTCAGAAGGAGGTAGGATGGAAGCAGAGGGAGTACATGGCAACACAGGAGTGCTGAAAGTTTTCAAACACTCATCCCTCAGGCTCAGATCTGGGTTAAATCCATAGTTCTTTTGCTCACCATATCACCCCAGTTTTGACCCAACCAAAATAAAATCAGTCTTGACCATGTTCCCAATAGGAACAATCCAGCCTGAACAGCCAGGCCTTCCCTGAACCAGAAACAAGCATCCTGGGACCAGTTTCAGAGTATCACCCTTCATCAGCCAGAGCAGCTTGAATCCAGTGACACAGTGAGCACGGGACCCACTTCTGGGCATAGCCTTGCCAATGAGGGTGAACATATCAACACAACAAGATGATGGGCAGAGTGCTGAAACTTTTCAAACACTCACCCTCAGTCACAGATCTGCGTTAAAACCATCATTCTTTTGCTCACCATGCCACCCCATTTTGGACGCAGCCATATGCAAATTAGTCTTGACCCTGTTTCCCATCGGAACAGACCAGCTAAACTGCCAGATCAGGTCCTCCATGGACCAAAAACAAGCATCCTGGGACATGTTTTGGGGTATCACCCTTCATCTGCCAGACTATCTTAAATCCAGTGGTACAGTGAGCAAGGGATCCACGTCTGGGCATACCCTTAAGGCGAACATAGCAACACAACAAGATGATGGACAGAGTGCTGAAACTTTTCAACCCCTCACCCCCAGTCACAGATTTCAGCTAAATCCATAGTTCTTATGTTCACCATGCCACCCCAGTTTAGACCCAGCCAAATGCAAATTGGTCTTGACCCTGTTTCCTATGGGAAGAGACCAGCTGAACTGCCAGGCCAGGTCCCCCCTGGACCTGAAACAAGCATCCTGGGACAAGTTTCAGGGTATTACCCTTCGTCACCGAGGCTAACTTGAATCCAGTGGCATGGCGACGAAGTGACCTATGTCTGGGCATACCCTTGTCACACAGGGCAAATATAGCAAAACAACAAGATGATGGATGAAGTGCTAACCTTTTTCAAACATTCACCCTCAGTCACAGATTTGGGTAAATATATCATACTTTATTCACCACACCACTCCAGTTTGGACCCATCCATATGCAAATCAGTCTTGACCCAGTTCACCATGGGAACAGTCCAACTTGAACTACCAGGCCAGATCCTCTCTGGACCAAAAACAAGCATCCTGGTACTGGTTTCACGGCATCATCCATCATCTGCCAGAATAGCTTTAATCCACTGGCATAGTGAGCAAGGGACCCATGCCCGAGCATATCCTTGCCACTTAGGGTGAACATAGGAACACAACAAAATGATGGACAGAGTGCTAAAACTTTATAAACACTCACCCCAGTCACAGGTCTGGGTTGAATCCATTGTTCTTTTTCACACCATGCAACCCCAGTTTGGACCCAGCCATATGCAAATCAGTCTTGGCCCTTTGCCCCATGGAAACAGTCCAGCCTGAACTATCAGGCCAGGGCCACTCTGGACCAGAAACAAGCATCTTAGGGCTGGTTTCAGGGTATCACCCCTCATCAGCCAGACTAGCTTGAATCCAGTGGCACAGTGAGCAAGGGACCGATGCCTGGGCATACTCTTACCACTTAGGGCAAACATAGCAGTACAACAAGATGATGGATGGAGTCCTGAAACTTTTCAAACACTAACCACCTGTCACTGATCTGGGATAAATCCATTGTTTTTTTGTTCATCATGCCACCCCAGTTTGGGCTCAGCCATATGCAAATCAATATTGACGTTGTTCCCCATGGGAACAGTCCAACCCGAACTACATTCCAAGACCTCCCAAGACTGGAAACAAGCACCAGACAACTGGTTTCAGGGTATCACTCCTCATCAGCCAGGGTAGCTTGAGTCCAGTGGCACAGTGAGCAAGGGACCCATGTCTGGGCATACTCTTGCCACTTAGGGTGAACATAGCAACACAACAAGATGATGGACAGAGTGCTGAAAATTTCCAAAAACTCACTCCCAGTCACAGATATGGGTTAATTCCACTGTTCTTTTGCTCACCATGCCACCCCAGATTCAACCCAGCCATATGGAAATCAGTCTTGACCCTGTTCCCCATGGGAACAGTCCAGCAAGAACTGCCAGGCCAGGTCCTCCCTGAACCGTAAACAAGCATCCTGGGACTGGTTTTGGGGTATTACTCCTCATCAGCCAGGCTAGATTGAATCCAGTGGCACAGTAAGCAAGGGACCCACGTCTCGGCGAACCCTTGCTACTTGGGGCAAACATAGCAACACAACAAGACAAGATGATGTAAGGAGTACTGAAACTTTTCAAACACTCACCCCCATCACAGATCTGGGTTAAATCTATTGTTCCTTTTGCTCACCATGGATCCCCAGTTTGGACCTAGCCCTATCCAATTCAGTTTTGACACTGCTCCCCAATGGAACAGTCCAGCCCAAACTGCCACACTCGGTCATCCCTGGACTGGAAACAAGCATCCTGGAACTGGTTTCAGCGTATCCCCACTCATCAGCCAGGCTAGTTTGAACTCGTCACACCACCCCAGCTCTCTGTGCTTCCTAGGAACCACTGGAGTATTTTTCCATGTGCACTGTGTTAACTCTACCACCTCCATAAAGGAGAGATTTCCCACTCCCACAATCTCCTCCGTGCCTGCTTTTTGTCATAAGACTCGGTTGCACGTAACAAGCAGCCCAGGCTTAGGGTTAAAGATACAGGCAGCCCAGTGTGGGCTTAATGCGATGATTTGCAACAGACGCTGTCAAAGCAAAGGGAAATCTCACCTTTATAAGAGGTCGCAACTTTTACAGGCCCATGTGTAAGAAGATTATCCAGTGTGGCTCTTCTCTTTAAATTCTGGAACTGGCGTTTTGCAATGCCAGTATTAGAACTACAAATCTTAGAATACAATTTTTTTTAAAAAATCTGCTCATGCATGCACCGCCAAAACTCTTGATGGCTGCCTTTTGTTTCTTACTCTCTTTAACTTTTGTAAGTTGTAGGTTTCTTGTGCATCTCTATACTTGAGGCAAACATATGCAATGAATGAATGAAAAGCAAAAAGCAACAAAACTTGACTGTTTAGTGTGGAGATTTTATTTAAACATACAATGTGCACAGAACTGTCTCATGTGACGATTTCTGTCACTTCAGTCGATCAGGACAGCAACAATGTGCATGCTAGGATGTGTAGACCTTATTGTGAATTGAAAACTATGGCCCTCATTACAACATTGGTGGTAAATCCCGCTTACCGCTGTGCAGAAGACCGCCAACACACTGCTGCTGCAGCAGAAATCCGTTACAGCTATTACGACCGACAGGCCGGAATCCGCCAAAATCCAGACACCCACACAAGTCCGCCACACCAAAGGTCAGTGATAAACTGGCAATAACAAAACCTCCACCGTCACGGCAACAGGAATACCCCACACTATCACTGCCCACATATCCACGCGGCGGTCTTTCAACCACGGTATTTCATTGGCGGTACACACCGCCGTGCTCAAAATATACACACATTTACAAAACACAACCACACTGGACAATTCGAAATACACACACCTGATACACATACACACACCACACCCACACACCCAATCCAATATAAAACACACACCCACATCACCCCCAAACCCTTACTACCAGAATTGCAAGAGAAGGCCAGAGAGAGACACCACCATCAACAAACTAGCATTCACAGGCACACAACACCATCACTCACATAACATCCACGCACCTCACACAACACACACAAACACATCCCCTCACACATCACAACACACACCACCTCACACCTCACCCACACCACACCACACCATGGCACCGCAAAGACACCACAGGTTCTCCGAGGAGGAGCTCAGGGTCATGGTGGAGGAAATTGTCCGGGTAGAGCCACAGCTATTCGGATCACAGGTGCAGCACACCTCCATAGCAAGGAAGATGGAGCTATGGCGCAGAATCATAGACAGGGTCAACGCAGTGGGACAGCACCCAAGAACACGGGATGACATCAGGAAGAGGTGGAACGACCTAAGGGGGAAGGTGCGTTCTGTGGTCTCAAGACACCAGATTGCAGTTCAGAAGACTGGCGGCGGACCCCCACCTCCTCCCCCACAACTAACAACATGGGAGGAGCAGGTCTTGGCTATACTGCATCCTGAGGGCCTCGCAGGAGTAGCAGGAGGAATGGACTCTGGAAAGTCAAATCTTAACTATTACATCCCCCACCCTACCTACATGCTATCACATACCCACCCTCACCCCCAACACTCCAACACCTCACATATGTCCCACTATCACAACCCACACATCCCAATACAAAGCCTTGCATGCAACACCAAAGCATGGACACCCATCACCAAAGCATGTCCACTACAGATACCCACACAGATCCCCAAACCAAATATCACACAAGGTCCTAGACAAGAATGTATGCACTGGGGTACAGGGTCACCCACCCATTGCACACGATGGCACACACAGATGTAATAATCATGCCTTTACACCCCTGCAGGACCCCTACCCAACGTCACCGGACAGGAGGTTCCAGACATGTCCACACCCCCCACAGAAGAGGCCCACAGTGATGACAGCAGCTCTGTCCAACTGGATCTAGATGACCAGCCCGGCCCATCTGGGACCAGGGACAGTCGGTTTCCCACACACTGGCACATGCCACCATAGAGCCTCTCCCCTCAGGAAACAACAGCACAGCACCCACCCAGCGGGCCCATACCTCTGTCCCCAGGACACATCAAGCAGCAGTGTGTCCACCACTACAGGGAACCCAGGCAACCCCACCAACCCAGGAACATCAGGGACCTGGGGGCAGTGGCAGTGGGCACACAGTAGGACTGCTGTGCGACAGGGGGAGGACTGGCCTAGGGAGCCCACTCTCCACAAGGCCATCTCCAACATCATGGGAGCGTACCATCATTCCCAGGAGGCAATGGCAACGTTTCTGGCCAAGTTTCAGGAGACCCAGCGGCTGCAGGAGGAGCAGTATTTGTGGATCAGGGAGCAACTCAAGTCCATCAAAACCACCCTTGTCACCATTGTAGGGGTGCTGAAGGACCTTGTGAACACCAGGAGGGACACTGTGGCACAAAAAGTGGCCCCTGACACTAGCCTTGATGATGAACAGCCCACCACGGTCCCTGAGATCCAGGACAAAGACAGAGAACAATGCCAAGACCCACGCCAAGAAATGAGATCACCCTGAATGTCATCCTTCTGTCTCACTTTGTCACCCTGTCCATCCTTGAACTGCCCTAGCTCCACTTCCTATGCCCCTTTGGACAATGCACCTTTGAGACTAATAGACTGGACTCTGCCTTGGACATTCCTCCACCATCAGCCCTGACTATTTTACAACCCCCTCCACTATTTTGCACTTAAATAAGCACCCTTGAATCACAAAACAATCTGGAGTCAGTCTGTGCTTTCACAAATGTGTATTTGCTATAACTAAGAAAAATAGCAATGTCCATTGTATTGTCAACATACCTATGTCACACAGCTCTAGCCCATGAAGTAATATAGCAGAGGTCACACAGTGGGACCCACATCTGTGAAATGGAAAGGAAAAGTGACAAGTCAGGGTCCATACACTGGGTGAAAGTGACAGACATATGATAGGTCGAAAAATTGTATGAGATGTAGGAGGCAGTGATGTCTTCTTACCTGTGTCTCACTGGAAGTATTGCTGGATAAAGTTGTTTCTGTTGTCGATATCCTCTTCTTCTGCCTCCTCTTCTTCACTGTCCACATGCTCCACAGCTGCCACAAGACCTCCTTCTGGACCATCCTCCTGCAGAAAAGGCACCTGTCATCGCAAAGCCAGGTTGTGCAGCATACAGCAGACCACGATGATCTGGCATACCTTCTTTGGTGGGTAGTAGAGAGAACCACCTGTCATATGGAGGCACCGGACTCTGGCCTTCAGGAGGCCGAAGGTCCTTTTGATCACTCTCCTAGTTCGCCCATGTGCCGCATTGTAGCGTTCCTCTGCCCTTGTCCTGGGATTTCTCAGTGGGGTCAGTAGCCATGACAGGTTGGGGTAACCAGAGTCACCTGCAAATGTCGAGGGACAACTGTTAGACACACACTAACCCGTAGGGACAACCCCAGACCCAGACAATCATTTGCACGGTATAGGGTCCTTGTCCTCATCTATTAGCCACACACGGTGCCTCTGGAGTTGCCCCATCACATAAGGGATGCTGCTTTTCCTCAAAATGTAAGCATCATGCACTGAGCCTGGAGACGTGGCATTCACATGGGAGATGTACTGGTCTGCCAAACACACTATCTGCACATTCAAAGAATGGTAGCTCTCCCGAGTTCTGTACACCTGTTCACTCCTGCGGGGAGTACCAAGGTCACATGTGTCCCATCAATGGCACCTATGATGTTGTGGATATGTCCCAGGGCATATAAGTCACCTTTCACTGTGGGCAAATTCTCCACCTGAGGGAAAATGATGTAGCTGCGCATGTGTTTCAGCAGGGCAGACAGCACTCTGGACAACACATGAGAGAACATTGGCTGGGACATCCCTGATGCAATGGCCACTGTTGTTTGAAAAGACCCACTTGCCAGGAAATGGAGTACTGACAGGACCTGCACTAGAGGGGGGAATCCTGTGGGATGGCGGATAGCTGAAATCAGGTCTGGCTCCAACTGGGCACACAGTTCCTGAATTGTGGCACGATCAAGTCTGTAAGTGATAATGATGTGTCTGTCTTCCATTGTCGACAGGTCCACCAGCTGTCTGTACACCGGAGGATGCCGCTATCTCACCTACCCCAGCGGACGTGCCTTATGGACGAGAACAGCGAGCACAGAGTCAGCCAACACTGAGGTATTAAAAAAAGAATTTATTGCACACATTTGTCAATCCGCAATGTGCCTGTCACTGTGTGTATGCAAGGCCTAGATAGGAGTGACGCATTTAAAATTAATGCCATGTAGTCCCCTGAAATGGTGGCTGCCTGACCAGTAATGTGGGACAAAGTGATATGAGGTAAGTACGCTGGCGTTGTACACCGTCACGGTAGGCGGTCGAAGACCGCGGTGCAATCCTGCATTGGTTAACATTGGACCCTATGGGTACCAGGAGTCAATGACGATGTACGCCGGCGGTGACGGTACACACCACCGTGGACGTTACTGCCATTTTCTCTCTGTTCGCTCACTTGATACCTGAACTCCGAGAGGACCTACACTGCAAGTGCTGCTGTGACCTCAGTCTGGAAGCGACGATGGCTCATGTGTCTGGGGAAAGGGCCCCTGCCTTCACTTCGGAGGAGTTGGAGAAGTTAGTGGTTGGGGTCCTCCCCCAGTACATGCTACTCTACGATCCTCCAGACAAACAGGTGAGTACACTGTGAGCATGCTGTATGGGCAATGCCGGTATGGAGTCGTGTGGATGGAAAATTCAGGGGGGGGGGCCCGAGGCCTGCATGAGCGGACGTTGAGTGTATGTGCATCAGGGCAAGGGTGGGAATGTGGGTCAATGACTGGGATGGTCCGGACAGTTCAAGATTATCCTTTTCCCCTGTACTATTCCTCTAGGTCAGCGCCCACCAGAAGAAGGATATTTGGCGTGCCATCACCAAGGACGTCCGGACCCTGGGGGTCCACCACAGAAGGAGCACCCACTGCCGGAAAAGATGGGAGGACATTCGCCGCTGGAGCAAGAAGACGGCGGATGCCCAGCTGGGGATGGCCTCCCCACGTGGGAGGGGTGCCCGTCGCACCATGACCCCCCTGATGTTCCGGATCCTGGCAGTGTCGTATCCGGAGTTGGATTGGCGCTTGAGGGCATCACAGAAGCCACAGGGGGGTGAGTACAGTCACATCCATCTGACTCTGCGTGCATTACGAGGTGTCTTGGTGGCGGAGGTGGGCTCTGGGTTCCCCTAGGCCAGGGAGAATTTTGTAGGCAAGGTCCCTTCATGAGGCAGGGCTATGTGGCACCCCAACCCCACCAGTGGTATGAGCTGCATCCCACATGGCCCTGAAGGGCGAGACAACGGAGTCTGAAGCCATCAGTGGTACGGCGGGCGAGGGGAGCTCCACGGAGGGGACAGGAGGTGACATCAGCAACAGCGACTCCTCCTCTGTTGGGAGCTCCCTTGCGGTGGCAGGCCCCTCTGTGACCCCCGCATCAACAGGTACAGCCCCCACCCCCCTACCAGCACCGCGTTCTCAGCAGCCCCTCAGCGTGTGTCCCGTGCCCGCTCACCCAGGGGGGTGGGCATCTCCTTCGCCCCAGGCACCTCAGGCCCTGCCCCAGTCAGCCCAGCTGCCCTCAGTGAGGAGGCTATTGACCTCCTGAGATCCCTCACTGTTGGGCAGTCTACCATTCTCAATGCCATCCAGGGTGTAGAGAGGCAGTTGCAACAAACAAATGCATACCTGGAGGGCATTCATTCTGGCCAGGCAGCCCAACAGAGAGCATTTCAGGATCTGGCCTCTGCACTGATGGCAGCCATTGTCCCTGTGTCCAGCCTCCCCCCTCCAACTTCCTCCACCCAGACCCAATCCCCTGTACCTCAGCCTATCCCAAGCACACCATCAGACCAGCATGCACACACATCAACACACAAGGGTGGCTCAGGCAAACATAAGCACCTCACATCCCACAGGCACTCACACAAGCATCATACCCATGCACACATACCAACATCCACTGCCTCCACTATGTCCCCCTCCTCCACGTCTCCCTCCTCCCTCCCTGTCTTGTCTCCACTCACACCTGCATGCACTATATCTTCAGCTACTACCTTCATCACCAGCACTCCCATCACCACACACCGCTCATGTGCACTCACCACCCCACTACCATTCACACATCCTCTCCCAGTGTGTATGTGAGCCCTCCTCCCAAAGTACACAAATGCAGCCACAAACCCACCCAACAGCCATCCACCTCACAACAGCCTCCAGCCCATGCACCTTCACCCAAAGTCAGCAAACGTACACCTCCTACATCCACTACCTCTTCCTCCACTCCCAAAAGCTTTTCTTATCAAATGCTGACCTCTTCCCTACACCTCCCCCCATCCATCCCCTCGGGCCCTCCTTTCCAGGTCCCAACCCAGCACCTCAGCCACCACATCACCAGGCACAGTGGTGCCAGCAATAGCGGGATATTGGAGTGCGCCAAGCAATAGGGCTGCCAGTGTCCAACAGAGCGAGGGGAAGGACATTCCACCACCTCCAAAGGTCAAAAAGTTGCCCACATCCCGGAGGGAGAAGGCGAAAACACCTGCCAAGGGCTCAGGCAAAACAAAAGTGGAAAGTGGCAAGACAGCTGCTCCACCATCCAAGGTGGGGAAGGGCCAGAAAATCAAGGGCATGACCATGTCGATGCCAACCTGCACGGCGGACAAGACCGCCAACAGCACCGCCACCTGCACCGCCACCACAGAGACCGCCGCCAGCACCGCCGCCACTGAGGCCGCCACCAGCACTGCAGTCACTGAGGCCGCCACCAGCACTGCAGTCAATGAGCCCGCCACCAGCACCACAGTCACTGAGCCGACCACCAGCACCGCAGTCACTGAGCCCGCCACCAGCACCGCTGCCACAAAGACCGCCACCAGCACCGCCGCCAAAAAGACCGCTATCAGCACCGCCACCACAAAGACCGCCGCCAGCACCGATTCCACAGAGGCCGCCGCCAGCACAGATTCCACAGAGGCCGCCGCCAGCACTGATGCCACAGAGCCCCCTGCCAGTACCAATGCCACAGAGCCCGCCGCCAGCACCGATGCCACAGAGTCTGCTGCAAGCACCGCCGCTACTGACACCACCGCCAGCACCGATGCCACTGAGGGAGCCGCGAGCACCGCCGCAACTGACACCGCTGCCAGCACCGCCAGTGGCCCGAGACATCCTGAGCCAGTGGCACCACCGCAGGCATGGCTGCCATCCCCAGTGGTCAGTCGTCCGAGGATGGTGGTCAGTTCCAGGAGCCTGGGCAGCTTGCATGTTGCACCACCGTCAGTGGAGTGTCACATCCACTACCTGAGTCCTTGACAGGCTGAAGCACTCTGGGCACAAAGCCCCCTCCAGAACCAGTGTAGTATCACATCCACGACCTGAGTCTTTGGCAGGATGAAGCACTCTGGGCACAAAGCCCCCTACAGAACCAGTGGAGAAAGGCATCCACTATCTGAGTCCTTGGCAGGATGAAGCACTGTGGGCACCAAGCCCTCCGCAGAACCAGTGGAGAAAGGCATCCACTACCTAAGTCCCTGGCAGGATGAAGCACTCTGGGCACAAAGCCCCCTCCAGAACCAGTGGAGACTGTTATCCACTTGAGAGACTGTGGCATTGCACTCCACAGGATAAAGCAGTGGGAAAACCACCCACTGGAGAGACTTGAGAGACTGTGGCTTTGCACTCCCCAGGATAAAGCAGTGGGAAAACCACCCACTGGAGAGACTTGAGAGACTGTGGCTTTGCACTCCCCAGGATAAAGCAGTGGGCAAACCACCCACTGGAGAGACTTGAGAGACTGTGGCTTTGCACTCCCCAGGATACATCCATGGGCATGGACCCCCCTCGTGGAGCTGGCGTTGTGCTGAGGTCCCCCCTTCCCTTCCCCCTGAGGTGCCTGTTTCATTTCGATCTGATGCCCCAGCAGTGTTCTCTCCGTTTGGAGCCTGGTATCAGGTGTGGGCCTCGCCCATGCTTTTTGGGTCCAGTGGTCCACGGACTATGAATGGTGCACTATCCGGACTTGTATAATTGGTGTACATAATTGTTTATACTGTATTTCAAGTTTTGACTAATGGATTTTTATTGATTACAATCATTCAAATCATTTCCTTTTGTCCTTGCGTTTTTCAAGGGGGGGTTGGGGTGTAAATGTAATGTTGCAGCATGTATTAGTGTGTATGTTGTTGTGGGTGAGGGTGGGGTGGGGGTGTTGCGTGTTGCGTGTGTGTGCCACTCTCTTTTCCCTTCCCCATCCCCTGTGTTGTAGGTGCAGTACTCACCGTGGTCCTCGCGGCCGTCGTTCGGGCTCCTGGTAGAGGAGCAGGAATACTATCGCAGGGAGGATTTGGAGTTCTGGCTCCATGGCGTCCTGGTTCCTCGTGGGTTGTGTAGAGGTGAGTGTTTTCCCTTCCAAGTCCTGTTTCCGCTGTGTTTTTGTTTGCGTTGGTTCTTTCCCGGAAAAGGTGGCAGATTGGCCTCTAATAATATCGTGGGCAGTACATTGTCTTCCGCATGTCTGTTGGCGGTGATCGCCATGCTGTTTGTTTGTACCGCCGTTGAGGTCGGTGTGTTAAAGTGACTGTCTAAGACCACGCAAATTGGAGCTGAGCTACAACCATGAGCAATGGGACTCAGCTTCTTTAGGAATCCCAGTGACACCCAGGAGAAAATACATGAATCCGGCATCAGGAAAAGCAGCTGGAAAGCAGAGAGAAGGAGCTGGCTTGGGGCTGTAACGTGCTCTCAGACAAAAGAAGAGGTGCTTTTATGAGAGAGTTTAAGAAACATTTGTTGGAGCTTTTGTGGTAACGGGGAGATAGATTCAGTGCATGTGCAGTTTCAGTGGTGAACGAAGACTGACGCTGTGGAAGTTGGTGATGGGTCCTTTGCTGCCACATGCCACCCTCTGGCAAGAGTTTAGCATCAGAAATCACTCCAGCTGCCAGTCTTGTGTATATGTGCAGCTAAACATTCTTTCAACTCGCTGGCAAAGCTGCCTCCAGTAGGGTGACCTGGACAGTAGGGTGACCTTGACATGCCCACATGTGAATGGACATGCTGAAACCAGCCATGGAGAGTTCCTTTCAGTGCTCTTGCTGCTGATCATCCTCACAGACCAGTGATGGAAACTTATTTTTGTTGCTAAATAACTCTTCAATGAAACCCCTTGGCGGAGTTGAAGGGTTGTGGGTGAGGGGATGCACGGTATTTGAGGATGCCTAACAAAGTTAGTGGTGGACGGAACTCTGCAGAATCTTGCTGTATGTAACCCCGCAGAAGTCCACAGGGTTAAACTCTGTGAGTTCCGCCCACTCTTAATTCCTGCCCTTTCAGTGCAGCACAGCATGGTGACTTGCTGGACTGCTACTTGACTCTCCCATATATATGCCCCGAAGAGCAGTGTACCCTAAGGTGATAAAAGCCCAAAGAAGGAACACAAGCTCTCAACTTATTGATAAACTCAATAAACATTGTAGCTATAAATATATGTGGGCAATGTCAATTGGAATAATCTGATAGTTGCTACCAAAACAAGACTTGATGTCAGGTACTTGTGACAAAAGTAATAGAAATCTTCTTATGATAACCCATCTGATAGAGGCAGAATATTTTCACCAGACACTGAGGAAACTATAATGCTAACACGAAAATATATATGCATACTGTATATAACTAGCACAAGCAAAATTGAAGTTTGTCAAATGAGTTCAAAGCCAATAAAACTGAATAAATGCTATGTGAAAACTCACAAACATGGCACCATAAAGCATAGAAACACATTTCTAATGAAAGATATTTAGGGCTGCAATATATTTCTTTTTTATAACATGAGGTTGAGGAAATGAATGCTGATACTGAAGCGTGGTTGGATGAGACGTCGGGATATAAAATGATGGCACTTCCAAACAGTTATCACATTCACCATTCGCATCTTCATAAAAAAGTGGGACTTTAGTGCATATCGATCGACAGTCTAGACCACATGCTTGAAACTGAACTTCTATAAATATTTCTTATGTTGTTTAAAATAAAATATCTGAATTGTAGAGCCCAATTTTTTATTTATTGAAGAGGCAATCATACAGCAACTGATATATGGAACACTGTCTAAGAAATAAGGGTTTTTCTAATTGCAAGCGCAGGATCCACCAAAATACACAAAGATGGATTGTGGTCTTTCAAATTGATATTCTAAGCTTCCAGGTTATGGCTAATTACTGGACAGACTAAAATAACTTGTTTGCTAGGTTAGAAATACATGTGCAAACTAATCATCCTAATGGTTGTTACTCAAACTGAGATGCACTTATAAAATTCCTTAAATAAAGTCCCTCTCATGCAGATAAGAAGGCATGAGTACCGATTTCGCGCTACAATAGAATAATAAATGAATCTGTGATAAATGTGCCATGCAGAAAATAGGTAGTAAGAAAATGCATGAAATATAAATAAGTGTTTGTGTATAAGCTGCAAAAATAGATTGGGACGTTAGGAAAAAATGGAGAATACAGCACAACAATGAATCACGGGTTCATACTTACAAAAAAATAAACATGAGCATAAAAAGAAAATCTACCAGTGAAAAAGCTGTACCAGTTCGAGAATATTAATGACACCAATGAATCAACCAAAAAGATTCAAAACATTGAAATTTTTAGTGGCCGCATACAGTACCATACAGAGGCAAATGACACACAGGAATGGTATTCTAGAATGAATTGCAGAAAAAATCATGATGTGAAGACTATCATTACTACAAATAGGGAAACTGTGACAAGAGTAATGATCCAGAATTCAGGATAGCGTGGAGAAAAGAAATGGTAGACATGTTCATCTAGTCGCCCGCAGAGGATGTTGAAGACACTCAGTAGACCCGTCTTGGCTCCACTGTAGTGAAGTTAGACCTACTTAACTTGGGAACTGAATGAAACTGACAGGTGTCCAATACCCCTCCCTCATATCTTCCCTGATGTTTTGTCAACGTGCCAGAGACCACATTGTTTGTGAGTTTGACTCTGTCTAGCCCCAGGTCACTGCACACAGAGCAACATGCATTGATATAATAAAGGCTTTTTTTAATATATAATCGTGGTATAAGACATGAAACATAAAGACCCTAGAATGTCGACACAATATCAAGGAAAAAAGATTAAAAAAACATTGAGAGGTAAGTAAGTATAAATTTTCCATACCGAACTCCAAATATATGCACTTTTGCTGTATATTTATACTCAAGGTAGGTAGATGTGGTGTTAGGAATAGTAAATCTGAACTTTGTTATATAGACTTATCTGTCTATATTTTCCCCTCGATATTTGAACTTCCATACCTTAAAACCAAAGATGAGCTTAGCCAAGGCTACACAGCTGTAGAATCCTGTGTCCTGAGTGAATGTAATTGTCCTCGGAGATACTTCTCCCTGGCCTGAATGCTCCTTTCTTCTTGAGATCAGAGACAATTGACTTTTTGTTCTGCTTCACACTGGGGAATATGGGGAAATGGTCTTACAATGATGGTGTGTTGAATGAACTATATTTTGTGAACTATACTGGATATATACTGGAATATAGGGTCAATTATATGTGTCTTACTGTAAGGAACTGCTTTTTTTGCTTGATAACCCCCAGTGGTTTGGATTGATGCTGCTAGTTTTTCAACACTGAGAGTCCACTGAGGCCTTCTAACTGGACTCCTGTGCCAGTGTTCTAAACCCCACAGAGTACATGTCTGATTCTAGTGTACGGTACCAAAGGTACCCAGAGCCTATGAGTTAAACTAGCCCACCAAGGCCACAGGACTTATTGTATGGATGTGGCAAAGTGAAATGTGTTTCACAGCCTTCTACTGCAGACTGGTGGGCAGTTTTAAACTGCTAACTCAACTTGACCATTTAAATGAATGAAAACGCCCAACATTCCCTTTTTAATATAACTGTCACCGCTACAGCAGATATTCCCTAAGGCATGTGTTTACATTAAACAGTAGAACATGTGTTTGTATGTCTACTAACATTAAAAACACAATTGTGTTTTTCTTTTTGTTTTTAACTGCGAAAACGTTAGAAACCTCATTGGTGGGGACAGTATTACACGCTGACAACTCAGCTGTGCTAACTTCTAAATGGGACTACAAAAACAGATAATTCAAGGTATCAAAACCATTGTTACATTAAACCCGACTTGATGCTCAACTTGAATTTAATGGAATTTTTCAAGAATTGCAAAATTTAGAGAGTTGCCACTCTGTTTCCCAAGTCTTTCTGTGGCCACTCCTAGGTGCTGGCCATAAGACAGCATTCTGCCCTCCCGGGGAAATGTGAATCTGAAAGCCATGCAGGGTGTGAGCCCAAAAGGTGAGGTTCAGAAGGGAAGCAGCTTTTGAAGGGCAAATGGTAGACAAACACAATAAACACAACAAACAAGAGGGGGAATGAGTTGCTATGAGACCGAGCATATTGTCTACCCAGTTCGTAGTGGATTTACTTCATCCATATCATCTACTCTGCCAGATCCCTGCAATCCGCGAATTAGTGAGAATATCACATTCGTAGCCAGTGAGGAGGGGGGATCCTTCGCGAAAAGCGTTCTCTGCAATCCTGGGTTTATTTCTTCTGTCAAGTTACTAGACATGAATATGACTGGTCTTGTACCTAGTGGGGTGAATAATCTGCAGGATAATAAAGAAAAGGGTCAAGGTACGATCATGGGGGACACTAAGCTTTCTAGCTGCATCCCCCCTCTCAGTGAGCAACCCCGAGTGAAGCTTGGCAAGCTAAAACGGACGTATCTGATACTGTTCTTAGCTGGAACATAGCAGGGCTGGAGAGCAAAATGCAAATCCCAGGATGGGGCCAATTTATAGACGAACATCAGATATGTCTATTCCAAGAAACCTGGGCATTTGGGCCCAAATATAGACCAGGCTTTAAAAGCTACTGGGTTGCAGCCCGCAAGGTGTCTTCTGGGAGACCATCAGGAGGGCTACTTAAATGGCTAAGCTGTTCTCTCATGTGCAAGGTTGAAGTCGTAGATATGGGCTGCCCCGACTTACAGGCCTTACTAGTATCGACCCTTAAGGAGAGACCTCTACTAATAATTAATATCTATAACAGGAGTGTGGGCAGTAATTATGATTCTGATGCCCTGACCATACTGGACAGCTTTCTCCATAGCACCATTTCATCCTATTTCATCTTAATTGCAGGGGACCTTAACGTTACCTTCGAGCCCTACCCTCTGGTCCAAGAGCTATATAAAGAAGAGGGCGCCTATTGGGGCATGCCACAGTTAGTGTCAAATAAAAGACCCAGATTGAATAGAATAGCGCACCAAGTTGCTGATATTACACTAACACATGGTCTTCGAAGCTTGCAATGGCCGCACCCGTTCAGATGCCAATTTGCACTTCACCTTCAGGCGTGGAGCTCACAGGAGTCAGATCGATTATATTTTACTTGACATCCGACTGTGGGGCCATATGTCTGACATGAGGGTGCAAGAACACGAAGAGAGTGACCATGACCCACTGATTTTATCGATTTGGGGTCTGCTGCCTTCGCTTGAAGCTCCCCACCCTAAGGCATATGCACAACAGCTCGCCCTGACAAATAATAGACGGAATGTC
Source organism: Pleurodeles waltl (assembly GCF_031143425.1). Lineage (NCBI taxonomy): Eukaryota > Metazoa > Chordata > Amphibia > Caudata > Salamandridae > Pleurodeles > Pleurodeles waltl. Next base: position 923,997,984 of record NC_090447.1, read on the forward strand.
AAATAGGAGTCTGTTATTACCTCCTCTGATTCCCTTTCACTAATATACAATTTATTAGCAGACCAAATGGAGCACATGCTTTTACACTTAGAGGACAGTGACGGGCTATTAGCAGCTCACACTGAACTGTTCAACTCTTTAAAGTACCTTCTCACAAAAGAGATCATCAGTAAATCCAGGAAAAGGTGCAGTGCAAGGTGGTTTAGCAACACATGCAGGGAAGCCTAGCATAAGCTATTGGGAACACTGAAAGAGGGTCATGTAGAGCTTATAAGAAAAGCAAGGAAGGACTATAAACAGGAATGATCTAGGGGGTGCAGGAGCTGGGAGGAGGCCAGATGGGTAGCTATCCTGGAGACTGCAAAAGCAAACGATATTTCTAGGTTTTGGAAATTGATAGCAGATGACAGTAGAGATTTATCCTCCCCACCCGGTACCTCAATCCTTTCTGCAGCGTGGGCTGAGCACTTTGGTCGACTATACGAAGGGCCAGCCGAAGCTACCTTTAGGACCCTTGATGATAGCTCAATCCACGGTGCTACCCCAATCAAATTCACTCTAGCTGAAACTAGAATTGCCATAATTTCATTGAATTGGGGAAAGGCCCTGGGTCCTGATAAGATCCCGGGCGACTTATATAAGACAAGACCTGACATATGGGCCCATTACTTAAACTTAATCTGTAATGCAGTTGCAGCAGGAGCTCCTGTTCCACCCTCTTGAAAAGGGGCCGAGATAGTTCCCATCTTCAAAAAAGGCAGTCCTAGTGATCCTGCCAATCACCGCCCAATATGTCTACTTGACAAGTCCCAAAAAATGTATGCAAAGCAACTTTTGTTCCATCTTGACGAATAGATTTCAGAGTCTGAAGCTATATCCGATCTACAGGCAGGGTTTAGACCCACAGTTAGCACCATAGATCAAGCCCTGAGGTTCCTGGCAATCAAATGGAAGGATGTGGACCTGGGGGGGGGGGATCTGTATGTGGTTTTCATTGACCTCAGAGCTGCATTTGATTTGGTCCCCAGGAACTTGTTATGGTTGACACTATCCAATATGGGTGTTCCAAAAGGCCTCCTGAAACTCATTGTTCGACTGCATGAGAATACCTATGCACAAATTAGGTGTGGCAAGGATGGCAAATTCACATATCCTGTAGCTATCAAAAGAGGAGTCAGACAAGGTTGTGTCCTAGCCCCTACCCTCTTCCTCCTATACATAAACAATTGTATCCAATATTTAGAGAATTGCACAAACGATTCGCCCAAACTGGCAGGAAAGAAAATACAGTGTCTGCTATATGCGGACATCACTATCCTGCTAGCTAAATCATCGATGGGAATTAAAAATTTGGTCAACCAATTCTGTGTCTTTGCAGAAACCACGGGTTGGATGTCAATGCTAAGAAAACAAAACTTATGATATACAGTGCCTCAAGAAAAAGACTGTGCACGAATAGTAATGAATTCAATTCCATTGGAAAGAGTTGCAGAGTTCGATTATTTAGGCATTAGGCTAACGGACACTGTCAGTTGGGAGGCTGTTATTGGCAAAGGGGCACTCATTATAAGCCAAAGAGGTGGGGCATTAGTACGTAAGGCTAGAACTGCAGCGAGCCCCCCCTTGAATCCAATCTCTGAGATTTATAAAGTACAAATCCGTGCGGCGGCCCTGTATGGAGCGGAACTTTGGGGTTCTCACAGAAAATTGGATATCTTGCAAACTAAAGAAAACCATTTCCTTAGACATGCATCCAGGTTAGGGAAGGGTACACCAATGACCCCTCTCAGACTCGACCTAGGACTAAACAGCATCAAAGCCACAGCGGGTCTGAGACCGCTCTCTTACTTGATCTGTCTATTGAAAACTAATGAACTTGAACCATTCAGGGTGACGATAAGATAATATCTTCATAGGGATGGGGAAAAACCCTTTGGCTGAAGGAGATGAAATCTGCCTGGGATAAGCTAGGTTTCCCTCACTACTGGAAGTATCCCGAGCTGATCCCTGCTAATGCTAGGCAACTCATCAAAGGGAGATATTGGGAGAAAATCAACGAAGATCTTTTACACCGTAATAGGGTGCGCAGGTTAACAGTAGAATTTCTGCAAGTCAAACATGAACCCCGGGCCGAGAACCTCATGGACCTTCCTATACCTGCACGTGCCCGCGCCCTGTTTCTCCAGCTAAGATAGGGCACTTTGCCCATTACTAGCTTCACAGCCCGCTGGTCATCAAGCAACCCCATGACCGACAGATGTATATTTTGTCACCAATGTAAGGAAACAACTGAGCACGTGCTGTTCTTCTGCCCCCTATACAAGAGCCCCAGAGGGAGGTGGATCATTCCTCTGTGTAAAGTCTTACTACTGCAGGACCGAGCTAATGCTATCAGAATATGCAAATATGATACATCCATATTGGTAGTAAGCTCAGTTACCAAATATCTGTCTGAAGCTTGGTCCATTCGTCATAGGTTCACCTCAGCCCTGGAGTTCTAAGTCGGCTAGGTATTCTTTTGTCTACACATTTGGATTTTAATTAGATATATCTATTCTCGCTTTTTAACACTTAGATGTGTCATGTATCTTGGCTTTGATGGGAATCTCATTCAACCTTTATGTGGTTTTTAGAAATTTTAGGATCATTGGGTCTTTCATGTGAGAAGTTAAGGCCCTACTAGTTCATATAGATGAATTTTTTGTTCAATCGCCATGGCACCCTACAAATTATATTGACATGACAAGAAATGTATCAGTCCACAAATCGATCATGTTATCAGCTTCAGTTTTATGGAATGTATTAACTGTATTTATTCGACTCAAGTTTTTACTATTGCCATGTATGATTGTTTTATTGTATCCATAAATTGATTATACTACCGGTTTTACCTTTAAGGAATGCACTAACAGTATTTATTCGAATGTCGGCCACAAGTTTTTATTACTGTCATGTACGATTGTCATATTGTATTTTAATGGTCTAGATTTTTAGACTGAATAAATAAATAAAGAGGGGGTCTGCTTTATTGTTGTGGCTGATGAGTTTGTGTCATGGAAAAACCAGCTGCCTAACTACATTTTCTTTGGGTGTGTAGCTCACAGGCTTCCACACTTCAAGGGAGGGCTACCAAGCTCCACACACCGAGAGAGGGTCCTGCCATATTAGGAGTGGGCAGAATAGTGCACTCTGGAATAGCTAGATGCCACACTTTGCAGGAAGACATCATCACACGGGAAAGTTCCTAGAAGCCCATTGGCTAATGACTGTCACATCTCCAGAGGGCATTTTTAGGTCATACATATGTCAGATCTAAACTAGAGAAAGGACTGACCAAGGTCTACCCTGCTGCTCCCTGGATCTGGCAAGAGAGACTACACTAACATGTGAATTTCACCATTGTATCCTTGTTCTAGCAAAGAGAGGACTGCTTGTGTGGTGCCTGGCTTGTGACAAAGTCACTCCAGAGCCCAGAAGAGAGGAGGTGTGGTCAAGAGTCAGATGGCTGACTTCCTGGTACTGCAGAAGGGTCACAAAAGCAGATGTAGGCCCCTCAGGCCAGTCAGTAGCCAAAAGTGCTAAATCGCCATTGACTACTGGCACCAATGTGCAGCCAACACAAACAAGTCACAGTGCTCAAAAGTTGAACCCACATCTACCAGACTGGGGAGATTTGATGAACTGCAGTTTGGTCACCCAAGATGGACACTGGCTTTCCCTAAAGGGAACCTCTGGTTTCACTGTGATGGGAGACCAGTAGTCCAGTGGCAACTAGACTTTTGCTAGACCAAAGAGGGCTTCAAAGGACATCTTCCCTATGGCCAAATTTTGCCTGTGAACTGAAGAATTACCCCAGAAAGGTCCCTGTTGATTGCACAGCCTTCTTGGTACCTAACAGCATCGTAAACATCCTGTATCCCTTGCATCAGGACCAGTTAATTGAAGTCTTTGGCAGTTCAGCCATTGAGCCTGGGTCTGGCCTGGAAATTGCTTTGGCGCCAAGGTAACTGCCCACTACTACTCATTAGGCCAATGGACCTTCCCCCTGTCAGAGATGGGCATCCAACACAGACCAGAGTAGTGAAACACAACTCTTTAGACATTTTACAAAGTTTCCAAACTTTGCAATTACCAATGCTTGAAGTAAAAAGTTGAGATTTAGGTTTCACTTGAAAATCTATATCTCTGGAACCCTCAGATGAATTTTGTTTATTTTCATGTCTAAAAATCCATAAAACTATAACGTGGTCTCAGATTTCTTCCATGTTAGATGATTTTCTTGATCTGATGTTTTAATACTTCTAAATGCTTTACACTTGTCCCTTTGCTTAATCCTGACTTTTTGAAGCCACAGCTATCCAGGGTTGAGATATGGTTTAGCAAATGAACCACACTGGAGACAACTTGGTTTGTGAGTGTGTTTCACAGTGAGGTCAGACAAACACACCATATAATACACCACGATCTCTCACACTTCCCATAATAAAGGCACTGGTGGGTATGACTGATATACATATGTGACCGATCATAGCAATTTATAATAAACTTATGTTATGATAGCATTAGACATTAGGCTAAATAGAGGTCATATTTCAATTAAACGTATCACATGAAATAGTTCAGAGGTCACACAGGCTTGACACAATAGACAACAATACTGCACGTGAAACAATCTTGATAAAAGTCTTTAGATCAATAGTAAGATTCTGAAATTCTACCTGCTGCGCTTTGCACTTTTAAATGTATCAAAGAGTGTAAAAAAGAGGTTGTTCCAACAATTGCAATTTAGTAAATCAGACAGGAGAAGACCCTGAGGAATTGAAAAAGGTCTGTACATCCTTCTTATCAAAAACACTGCTAGATGAAAATGATATTGAAAAGTGGTTGCTGGAGGTGGAGCTATGTGCTGACCAAGATGCCAGCATCCGTCATAGATCTTTCTCTCAGACTTGACTGAATACTGAAAAGCCACATTGGGGTGGCGCAATAGCCACGGATCGAGGGGGAGATATTCCCCATTGCCAGGCCACTCTGGGTTGCTTGATAAAACAATTCTGTTCGCAGCAAGCCAGGTGGATTATGGTACACCTCCACCTTCACTCTGTGGCTGGTGGGATCACCAACCTGGCTCTGATCAGAGGCTGCGCCTAGCCTGGAACCTCCTGAATCTACAAATGCGCTGGTCCTCTAGACTACAGAGGTTGGCCCTTGTCGTTACCCAGGAACTGTGACCTGGAAATACATGCAGCATGTATTACCCATCTAGGCTGTGCCGCTCATATTCAAGCCATGCTTTCCTGCGACACATCTCTTCTTCACCTACAAACCTTGAATGCATACAAATGGAATGCAGCTTCTCCTTCTTCTGCAGTATGTCTTCCTAAGACTGTTGCACAAAGAGCCCCTGACAGTAGCCCCTGCCGTGGGTCCGCCCCTCGGGCCCCATCCTCCTCTCCATTGTTGGGTTGCTCTCACTGTTCCTTATAGTCCTGCTTCCTCTGCTAGGCCCCATTCATGGTCATTGTGCTTGATACTTGAGGGAACTGCATAATACAATCAGTAGGCAAGAATTGCTGAGACACAACTCATCATTAGCCCTGCACTGACCATTGCTGAGACTCCCCACTCAACTTCTGACTCAGCTGCCATGATGTTGATGGGGTGATGGTGTCTTCTCAACTTGGCTGGGTATACAAGAAATTCTGATACATGAACTCTACTTAGATATGGCCCTGAACTACAGTAATGCCTGTGGCATCCCCACTGGGACCTTTGAGGTGCCCACCTTATAGTGATTACTGTGAACCCACACTCTGCCCCTAGTAGGGCCCCCATGACGGTCATCAGTTTGCCCTCATTTTACAAAGGGGATGCTTATCTATAGTCCTGTAGACTACCTTTACCTCAGCTGCTGAAGTAGTCTAAGCCTCCTACATACCTCTCTGCTTATCGCCCTGCTGCATAGTCGCCTGGGGTTTGAACCCCTCCTTTGTTATTGCTCTGCTTCTATCTTGTATCCACACAAGCCAGAGGATCACCAACTGCTTTCTTTAGAGGCGGTGGAGCACCCATAATCTTCAATTAGGCCCATCCCACTCCCAAATTGCCACGAGCTCCTGCTGCATAGATAGATAAGGAGATTACAGACATAGCTGTCACACTGTCCACCATTAATGGCAACATTTCTGACTTAACATCTATTTTCAGTAGGTGATCACTTTTTAGTCCTGCCTTGACACATTTGATTGTCGCTTGGAGCAAGTGAATGAGAACTACACAACTCATTTGCACTGGGTCACGGATATTGACTTTCTTGATCAACGTCCTGAAAGACAGATCTCAGCACAATAACATATGCATTTATGGAGTCCTGGATGGTGCGCAAAAGGAAGATTTACTCACCTTTCTCAGGAGTTGTCCCTCCAAACTGCTGGAACTTCTCTTCTCTGAATATCTGGAATTTCAATAGATGCTCAGAGTATGGTTTGACTCCTCCATTCCAAATTGCGTGCCATGCCTAATCATAGCCTGCATTCTCCATCACCAGCATACCAGAACTATTTTACATGTGGCTAGGTGCCCATCAGATCCTCTGCTTTTTGAATGTCACTGCATCTCTCTTGGCAGACTACTCATTGGCCACCAACAACATTATGAACAAAAACATGTGCCCTATGACCTGGATTTTAACGCTGGGACCTCACGTATGATCTACTGGATCTGGCGCACATGCTTGTCACCACTGACAATGAGACCAAAGATTTCACTGACCCAAGCAACTTGGAATCCCTTCTGAACAACCTTGATGATTCATCTATGGACCCGAGAGCCCCTCTAGGCTTGTCCGATAATGCACCTGCCACTGAGTCTAACTGATAAGTGTCCTGTTCATAATGTTCATAAAAGTGTCACCAACATGTGTTGGCCCCACGGCACCAGGAGTCGGACTGCACAGGCTTGAGTCTAGTGGTCAGGGCCCTGTGCAGAGACGGCCAGATACAAGTCATGGTCACCCATCAAACAGCCACAGGACAATTGCACAGATGGGGTGAGAGATTCCAAATAATTGATATCTCCTTGGACCTCTTGGGTGTGCTACCATCCATAGATCTCCTTGTTAAGCTATCCCATGAATATCCTTTTGTTTTATGTTTGTCATTCGACTATGCCAATATTTCCCTGTGTTCTCGCATATGGGAGATTTCAGGCGTTACGCAATGGTACTCACTCTGGCCACCAAGTACAGCAGCGGCCTATGCACACCTAGCAACAGAGGCCTGATTCCTTCTGGTCTCTCTGTGCTTCCCTGTGATGCCTGCTGAATGTGCTCAAGTCACCCTCCTAGTTGCCCTTCCACCTGGATTTCCACCACATTGCCCAATGGCCATGAGATCTCACACCCACATGCATTACCATTTGCTACCTGATAATTTCTACATAGTATTCACCCCCACCCACAATACACTTTCCTACTGAACATCCCACTTTCCCTAGTGTAAAGTTGTCACAGTCTTAACATTCCTTCCTACTGCCTGCCCCATCCCTTGGATCAGGGGTCCTGGTGGGTGGGCGGATATAGCGGGTGCAGGTCTTAGCTTGAGACTTTAATGGGTATTTTTTGGCCCTCACCTTCCCTTTCTCCTACATTCAAAACCCCTTTCTTTCACCGTACCCCCCTGCTTCCTCTTCCATCCTGTGCATTTGAACATTTTCCTCCATGACACTAAAGGGATCCCTCCTTCTCTCCAACCTCCTTATAAATCCTGACAGGGAATCCTGTTCACTGTCTACCCTCTACCAATACTTGCTGGGGCTACACCCCTTTCAGTAGCCACATAGAATTTCAGCCGTATGTTTCACAACAATATATGTAAAAAAAATTACATTGTTTGCCAACAAAACACATTGATATTGTACTCATTCAAGAAATCTACCTTACTCCAGGCAAAGCCATGAAGCATAAATGGGACTGGGTGGGAACCATAGATAGAAGTAGCCAACTGTTGAAGGTTCCCATAGCTGCTCTAAGAAATGTGAAGTGGCCATCCTTCTCCTACTTAGTATCCCTTGCAGGGTCATCAAGACCTGGACAGATGTAGAAGGCCTCTAGATCTTTGCCAAAATATGATTTGCTGACAGGCTTTTGGTAATTGGCTCCATATATGCCCATAACACCTGATAGGACCCATTTTCTGGCCTGACCCTCTCGGACATTCATGGAATTAGGCCAGACTGCTCTGCCCTTGGGTGGTGGTTGGAATTTGGCCCACGATCCAGTCCTAGATGAAACTGTCAGGTCTGACCTGATCACCTGAGCCAACATGGAGTACACTATTCTTTCTCGCCCGTATGGGACTCTATTCCAGATTGACAATTTCAACCAATCAATCAATCAATCAATCAGGGATTAATAAACTGCTGCAAATCACCAGTGAGGGTCTCAAAGCCCTGGAGTTGCTAGTTGCTTCATGGTGATCTTATTCTTTCAAACAGTCAGGTCTTGACTCCTTTCCTGAAGTCCCAGAGGGATGAGTTGATTCTGAGGTGCAAGGGAAATGTTGTTCCAAGCTTTGGCCACCAGGTGCTAGAAAGAGCGTCCCCCACTGTTACCTTGGTGGATCCAGAAGGTGTCTGTGAGGAGGAGGGAGGCAGATTGTAGGTATCTGGTTGGTTGGTGGAAGGTAATTTGCTTGTTGATCTATGCTGGTCCTACCATATGCAGGGCTTTGTATGCATGGGTCAAACTCTTGAGCTAGCATCTCTTCTGGATTGGGAGCTCGTGCAGCTTTTTGAACTGCAGTGTGATTTGGGGCTTTCTGGGGAGGTCAAGGATGAGTCATATTTAGAGTGTATTCCTGTAGTCCAGCCTGCTGGTGATGAGGGCCTGTATGATGGTCCTTCTGTTGTTGACTGGGAGCCATCTGAAGATCTTGTGTTGTCGATGCATATGGTGTAGAGGCAGGTAGAAAAGAATGCTGTCACTTCATAGATAGCGTGCAGTCCAAGATGATCCTGAGGTTGCAGCTGTGGTTTGTTGGGAAGTGGGGTAGGCAGATTTCAGAAGGCCGTTATACATTGTTCCAAGGTGAGGTGTGGTTCTCAAAAATAAGGACTTCTGTCTTGTCCATGTTGAGCTTGAGACAGTTGTCCTTCATCCAGTGGGTGATGTTCACCATAAATCTGTGGAAGTTGGATCTATTGGTGGAGGGGTCTTCTGACAGCGAGAGGATGAGCTTGTTGTTTTCAGCCTAGGAGATGATTTTTCCGTGCTATCTGACGGTGTTGGCCAGGGGGATATGCACGTTTCGAAGTGGGTGGGATTCAGAGACGATTCTTGGGGGACACCAAAGATAATTTTCTTGCATCCCAAAGTGAACTGTTGGATTTTCTGGGTTCTTCCAGAGAGGTATGAGGTGATCCAATTGAGGGTGTATCCCTGGATTCTGAGGTGGTTGAGCCTCTTGATCATGATGTGAGGGGAGACAGTGTTAAATGTGGCTGATAGGTCCAGGAGGATGAGGGCCGTCATCTTGCCGTGATCCAGGAGGGCCCTGATGTAGTCGGCGGGTGAGATCAGGGCTGCACCTGTGCTGTGGTTGGCTCGGAATCCAGATTAAGAGGGGTCTAGAAGGATTGTTGTGTTCCAGATATTCGGTGAGTTGCTGGTTAATTGCTTTTTTGACAGCTTTCACTGAAACGAGAGCAGGGAGATGAGACGGTAGTTCTTTGGTTTTGCAGGGTCGTGGATGGTTTCTTCAGGAGGGGTCTTACTTGGGTGTGTTTCCAGGCCTCAAGAAAGTTGGTCGAGATGATGAAGACGTTCAGGACTGTTTTGTGTTTGTTACCTATCATATTTCATCTGAGGTTGAAGATGTGATGGGGACAGGGGTCTGTGGGTGCTCCAGAGTGCATTGAGTTCATGATGGAGATGAAGGCCCTCGTTATGACATTGGCGGTAAATCCTGCTTACCGCCACGCTGACAGCCGCCAACTTACTGCCGTGGTGGTGGATATCCGTTCACCATATTATGACACACACATCAATCCGACAGAATTCAGCCACATACACAAACCCTCCAGACCACAGGTCAGTGCAAAAGTGGCTGTCCCAAAGCCCATACTTTTATGCCAACAAAACAACGCCCACCACATTATGACCTACGAATCACCACCACAGACATTCAACAGCGGTAAACCATTGGCGGTACATACCGCCGCGCTCATAATGGACACCAACTCTCCAGGAGGCACTCTCCGCGATCCTAGGAGCCTACCAACATTCCCAGGACATGATGGGCCAGATCATTGACAATGTGCAGGAGAGCAGGAGGTTGCAGGAGGGACAGTATCAGGGGATCAGGGAGGACTTGCAGGCTATTAACAACACCCTGATCTCCATAGCAGGGGTGCTGACAGACATGGCCAACATCATGAGGTAGGCAACAGCACACCAGCCAGCCCCTACCACTAGCCAGTCAACTGAACAGCCCTCTACTTCTCCTGCCGTGAGTGAGCCAGGAGGCCCCACCACAGGACCCACAGGCAACCAGCATCCCTCCCCCTGCAGAAGGTGAACCACCCCCCAAACGTTCCCTGCGACCCAGACAGAAGCCAGAGACACTTGCCAAGACCACTGCCAGGAAATTAGACTCTCCTGATTGTCCCTCTTGTGTCCCACTCAGTCACCTTGTCCACCGTGAACTGCCATTGCTCCCCTTCCTATGTCCCCCTTGGACACTGCACCTGTGCTACAAAGACTGGAACAATATCCTGGACTTTCCTCCATCATCACCCCATTCCATTGAACTTTCCCCTCAATACCTTTGCACTACAATAAACACCCTTGGACAAACGTTGCCTACTAGTAGTAGTATTTCATGTATTGCAAGTTTGTATTCATGGAAACAGCTACATCCTTTGCAAATGAACTGTACATAGTGAGATAATAGAATGAATGACCTTTTGCTGGCTGTTGTGATCACATCAGGACATTGTTGTCATATCACCAGCATCTGTAAAATGACAATCCATAGGTGACAGTAAGCAGAGGAAACAGGTGGGTAATGCCAGCATGCCAATGCCACACAGAATACAACAATAGTCATAGAAATGTGAAGTTTTACTGTCTCACCTGTAAGGACTGACGATCACTAATGTTCTGTTGTCCACATCCTTATCCTCTGCCTCCTCATCCTCACTGTCCTCAAGGTCCACTGCTGCCACAGGAGTATCTCCAGTCTCCTCCTCCTGCAGAAAAGGTACATGGCGTCTGAGGACCAGGCTGTGCAACATGCAGAATGCCACTATTATCTGGCACACCTTCTCGGGTGAGTAGCACAGGGATCCACCTGTCAGATGGAGGCACCTGACCCTGGCCTTCAGGAGGCCGAAGGTTCTCTCAATTATCCTTCTGGTCCGCCCATGTGCCTCACTATAATGTTCTTCAGCCCTTGTCCTGGCATTCCTCACAGGGGTAAGCAGCCACGATAGGTTTGGGTAACCAGAGTCATCTGCAAATATTGAGGGACAACATTTAGCCACACACTATCCTATTTGGCCAACAACAGAGGCATACACCAACAACCCCCCTCCCCTGAAATGGCGAATGCCTGTCCTGTGTGTCGAGACAGGTGGAAGTGAGGTAATTCCGCCAACGTTGTGCGCCATGACCCGTGTGAGGAGTTGGAGTGACTGGTGGATGGGGTACTACCCCAGTACAGGCTGCTATATGGGCTTCTAGACCAACAGGTGAGTTGACTGTGGGCACAGTGCATGTGACATTAATGCATGTAGATGTGTGTGAAGGCATTGTGTAAGGGTGGGTGGGGGGCTGGGGGATTTTCTCTTGGCGGTGTATTTGTTGTGAGCTGGCCTATGAGTTTTGCAATGTTGATGTGATCGGGTATGGTGGGCCATGTGTGTGACAGGCTGGACTGTTTAATGGAGTTCTCCTCTATGTATTACCTCTGCAGGTCAGCGCCCATCAAAAGAAGGTATTACGGCGTGCTGTCGCCAAGGACGTGTGGACCTTGGGGTGTCTATGACAGGCGGAGCACCCACTGTCACAAACGGTGGAAGGACCTGAAATGCTGGGCACGGAAGACCGGGGAGGCCCAGCTGGGGATGGCCTCCCAATGAGGAAGGGGTGCCCTCTGATGGCCTACATACTGGCGGTGCCTACCCTGAGCTGGATGGGTTCTGGAGGGCATCACAACAGCCACATGGGGGTGAGTACAGTGGGTATAATTACAACATATGGCTGGTGGGGTGGTATCCGGGTGGGGGTTGCGTGTTAGTGGGTGCACCTAAGGCCAGGTCAGACAAAGGAGAGTAGGTTCTCTAATGGTTGCAGGCAAATACAGGTAACCCAGCTTGTTAGTATTTTCTTCTAGTCAGGGATGCATGGGTCCCAGGTGTGCTGCAGTTGGTGGTGTGTGCTCCTCCTCATGCCTTGGTGACTAGCCATTTCACTGGTAGTGTAATGCATATTGTGTAGGCCTGTTCCCTGTGTGTGAGGGTGCTGTGTACGCCAACTGTGGTGTTGGTGCAGACAATGACCCAGTGTATCCTTTGTCTCTCTCTCCCTCTTTCTTGTTTTGTCATCCTGTCCTTATGTGCAGTAGTATCATCTGGCAGAGGAGCAGAGGCACCGGCGACAGAGGGAGCTGCATCCCACAGGACCCTGGAAGCAGTCCACTGACGCCGAGGGAACCAGTGGGACGGAGGGCGAGGGGAGCACAACGGCAGAGACTGGACGAGACAACATGGACTCTGATACCTCCTCTGATGGGAGCTCCCTTGTAGTGGTAGACACCTCTGTGACCACCACAGCTGCAGGTATAGCCGCCACCCCGTACCAGCACTGCCCTCCCTGTAGCCCCTTAGCAAGTTGCCCATGCCTGATCAGCCAGGAGGGTGGGCATCTCCTTCGCCCCAGGCACCTCAGGCTCTGACCCCGTGAGCCCTGCTGCCCTGAGTGAGGAGGCTATTGACCTCCTGAGATCCATCTCTGTAGGGCAGTCAACCATTATGAATGCCATCCAGGGGTTAACATGCCAGATACCGCAATGCAATGAATTCCTGGAGGTCATTCACTGTGGATTGGCGTCTCAACAGAGATCGATTCAGGCTCTGGCCTCCTCTCTGATGGCAGCCATGGTCCCGGTTTCAACCGTCCCCCCTCCAACTACCACTTCCCAGTCCCATTCTGCTCAACCCCAACCCATCCCAAGCACACAGGCAAACACAAACACCACACTTCATCCCCGAGGCACTCACACAAACACCATACCGTTGCAAACACGACTACATCCACAGCCTCCACTGTCTCCCCTCCTCCTCCACCTCCTTCCCAGTTTCGTCCAAACTCACACCTGCATGCACTTCATCAACATCCACTACCAGCATCACCACACCAAGCAGAACACACACCTCACTGTCAGACACATACGCGTCCCCTGTGTCCTCTCCCACTGTGTCTGTCCCCCCTCCTAAAGGACACAAACGCAAGCACTCAGACACCCAACAGACATCCACCTCACATCAGCATTCAGGCCATGCACCTGCACCCAAATCCAGCAGATATACACCTCCAATAACCACTCCTTCATCCTCCACTTCCATTACTCCTCCCTCCTCCCACCCCAGCGTCACTAAAAAGCTTTTCCTTTCCCAGATTGACCTCTTCCCTACCCCTACCCCCTGTCCTGCATGTATGGGCAGGGTACCAAGGGCACAGCCCAGCACCTCAGCCAAACAATCCACGGGGACAGTGGTAGCACCACCTACTCGTGGTTGTAAGGATACAAGACCTACGACACTGAAGGGGAAGGAGCCAGCACCACCAGGGATGAAAGGGAAGAGGCCTACACTAGCTGTGAGGAAGGGGAAGGATCCTACACCAGCTGTGAGGTAGGGGGAGGAGCCTCCACCAGTTGTGAGGAAGTGGAAGGAGCATACACCAGCTGTGAGGAAAGGGAAGGAGCCTGAACCAGCTGTGAGGAATGGGAAGGAGCCTGCACCACCAAGCAGAAAGGGGAAGAGCCCATCCACCCCTGCCAGAAGGGTAAGGGATCCCCGACCCATGAACAGGAGGAGACAAGGCACTCTACGACAGCAGAAGCTGTCAGGCTAACACCGCCACCACCACCAGCTGTCACAGGGCCCCTACCGCCAGCTGTGGATGAGCACCCATCAGTGAGCGTAGGGGCTTCCCAGGAGCCTTCCCCAACCACTGCAACCATGCAGCCATCAGTGAGTGCAGGGGCTGCCCAGGAGCCTCCTCCAACTACCACCACCATGCAGCCATCTGTGAGTGCAGGGGCTGCCCAGGAGCCTCCTCCAACCACCACCACCATGCAGCCATCACCACCGGTGGACACCATATAGTCCAACCTCCAGGGGCTACTGTGCAGGCTTCTACCTCCAGAACTAGTGGGAAAGACGCCACTGGAGAGACTGTGGCCTTGCACTCCCCTGCACAAAGCAATTGGCATGTTGCCCCCTCTAGAACCAGTTGGCAAGTCACCCACTCCAGAGACTGTGGCCTTGCACTCCCCAGGACCAAGCAATGGGCATGTTGTGCCCTCCAGAACCAGTGGGCAAGTCACCCACTAGAGAGACTGTGGCCTTGCACTCCCCAGGAAAAATCAATGGACATGTTACCTCCTCCAGAACCAGTGGGAAAGTCACCCATTCCCGAGAATGTGCCATTGCACTCCTCAGGACAAAGAAACGGGCATGTTGCCCCCTCCAAAACCAGTGGGCAAGTCACCCGCTCTGGAGACTGTGGCCTTGCACTCCCCAGGACAAAGCAACGGGCATGATGCCTTCTCCAGAACCAGTGGGCAAGTCACCCGCTCTGGAGACTGTGGCCTTGCACTCCCCAGGACAAAGCAACGGGCATGTTGTCCCCTCCAGAACCAGTGGGCAAGTCACCCACCCCGGAGTCTGTGGCCTTGCACTCCCCAGGACAAAGCAACGGGCATGTTGCTCCCTCTAGAACCAGTGGGCAAGTCACCCACTTGGGAAAAGGTGGCCTTGCACTCCCCAGGACAAAGCAATGGGCATGTTTCCCCCTCCAGAGCCAGTGGGCAAGTCACCCACTCAGAAGACTGTGGCCTTGCATTCCCTAGGAAAAAAGCAATGGGTATGTTGCCTCCTCCTGAACCAGTGGGCTTGTTCCCGCATCCGGCTGAGGTTCCCCCTCTCCCCCTGTGGTGTCTGCAAACTAATGCCCCTGCAGTGTTCTATCCGGATATGCTCAGGATTTGAGTTGGGCCTTAGACTGTGCCCTGTGGGCAGTGTCCCTTTGTGTACATGTGTACATATATGTTTCATTGCCAAATCGAACTATTAATAATTTTGATGTTCATCTGATTATAGTCACCTAAGTCAATTCCTGTTGTCCTTGCATTATTCTGGGAATTTTCGGGGACAAATTGTTTTTCTTGTGCACCTGGCTGTGTGCATGGTGTGTGTGTGTGTCGGGTGTGGGTTGTGCGTGTGTGTCTCACTGTCGTTTTCCTCGAAGATCATCGGGAAAACTTGCAGTTCGGGTTCCATGGCGGTGTGGTTCTTCCCTGTATCTCCGATGGTGAGTCCTTTCACTTCTGACCTCTGTTTCCACCAGGCTTTTGTTGGGGTTGGTACATCCCCAGAAAAGGTGACGGTTTGCAGGGTCAAAATATGGTGGGCGGTACTTTGTCTTCTGCTGGCGACTACCACTGTGGTGGCTTTTGTTTCTGCCCTGGGGTTGGTGTGGTACATTGGCTGTGTATGGGAGTTATAACCGCCATGGTCATAATTTGGCTATACTTACTGTCAGCCTGTTGGCGGTATTAGCGCCACTTTATCACCCACCACCAGGGTCGTAATGAGGGCCTAATACTTGAGTTGTTCGAGGGTCCTAATGGGTGAGCAGGTGATCAGGTTTAGTGTTCATTGGTTTGCAGGCTGATGCCGGTGGTGGCGGGGGATTGGGGTTTGGGCGATGTTGTTCTCGGCGGCTGTGGGGTTGGGGAAATCTTTCACAATAGTAAAGAGCTCCTTGCTGTGGTTTGTTCTGGCTTGTATGAGGAATGCTAGACCATTCTCTTTTGTTTCTTTCAGGAGGCAGTGGTACTGGGTGAGTGCTGTCTTGAAGGTGGTCTGGTATCCTGTCTCTTTGCTGGAGTGCAATGTCCTTTCTAGTGGCCGGCAGTTGCATATGGTGGATTTTAGCTCCGGGGTGAACCAGCTGACTCTTCTGGCAGGTCCATTGGGTTTGGCTGGCTTGGCAGGTGTGACTGTATAAGCGCATTCTGTGATCCACAGAGAGACGTTCTTTGCATACTGTTCTGGGTTGTTAGATGTTGTGTCTGGGAAGTGGGAGTTGACAGCATGGTTTGACTGGTCTTCTGAAATATTTTTCCAGTTTCTGACTATGGATCTGGGGGGCATGGTGCCAGTTTTGGTAGGTCCTGTGATGGTAAAGTGGACACTGTAGTGGTCTGTTTCAGTGAGTTGTGATACTTGGTCGTACTTGACTCTGTTGCTGGAAGTAAAAATGGGATTGAGTGTGTGTCGTGTGATGGGGATGTCCTGGAGGTCAGCTGTGTTAGTGTTGCTGGGGTTGTCAAGGTAGACGTTAAGATCCCCTATGAAGATTCAGTGCTCAGAGTCGATGGAAATCACGGTGATGAGATAAGGGATGGCATTGCAGAAGCTGGAGCTTGGCCCAGGTGGTCTGTATGTGAGGGTACCTCTGATGGTGCTTTTTTCCATCTGTGTAAAGCTGGAAATGCAGATGCTGTATTATCAGGGTTGAATCATCTGAGTAGGGTGTGCAGCAGATGGTGTCCTTGTAGATGATGGCAAGTCAACCTCCAAATTTGTTCGTTTGGTCCTGATGTGTTATCTTGTAGCCTTGAGTGGGTGGCAATGGCAATGTCCGGAGTGTAGGCATGATACAGCCAGGTCTCTGTGTGGGCTATGACATCTTGGATGAGGGATGAGATTGTGTCCCAGATCTCCGTGGTGTGTTTGCTGACTGATTGTCCATTGAGTAGAATGCCCTGGAGTTGTGCCATGACAGTCTCGGTCAGCATGGTGGAGGCAGTCATGTTTGCAGTGTCTCCAGCGTTGTTGGTTGCTTTCGTGATGCAGGTGAAGCAGCAGAGCTAGCAGGAGACCAGTCTTCTGGTGGTGCATGGAGATGTGAGGCAGCCATTGATTTGCCCATGATCCAGGGTTCGGAGGTCTGGGCTCTGTAGATGTGCAGGGTGGATGAACAGGGGTTCCTGACACCAAGGCCAACTATTCCACTTTGTTCTCTGTTGTGACAACCAGGAGGCAGCTGTGATGGATCATAGCATGGTCTACCTGGAACTGGCTTCAGCCATCTCCTGCTCCACCCTCATGAATGAGGGCTGTTGTTTAAACCCAGCCTGAAAGCGGAGAGTACCATATTTACTCATATTTGTCGGAAAATGGCTTCTGTCTCTTCCTACTGGACCCGGTGGCCTGCCCAAAATGCCACCTATCGGGGGCTATAATTTGGGTTTTCTACAGTAGCAATGCACCAGATCCCTGCTGACCTCCTTTGAACTGAGCGGGAGGTGAGCGACTTTTCATCGCCGGTACACAGCTTCCCCTACAGATGCCAATCACAGGAGTTGGCTAAGGTGTGCCTGAGCACTTTTTTTCACCACCATTGCTGAAAAGGAACTTGTAAAATTAAAATACACACATGACGAGTGAGAAAAAGCTGGTTAACTGCTTGCCATCCAGTTGTGCCAGAAGGAGTGTCAGTTGGAAATCACCGACATACGTGGCACGGATGACATGCATTTGGCATACCTGGTAGAGATTGGAGGACAGTTTGCTGCATTTATTCCATGCTCGATAAATCAGAATCATCTTTGACCCAAAACAAGTTGTTGACATTCTGATGTCACTTCACCATCCCTCTCTCACAGCTAAGGGTCAGGCATTTTTGAAGGGTAAGGTTACAGAGGAGTAGGTGATGGAAAACACATCGGTCCTGCCTACATGAAATCACCCACATAGGACAGGTTCCCCAAATAATTATTTCACTCTTCTGACCCAAACCTGTAATGAAGTAGTGCAGCATAGTTCCACAGCAGTGTCTACTATAAGACTTCCTTTACAGTTATTCTTTAAAAAATTAACCACTAGAGTGAGCCAGCTACTGCCCGATCTCCTTGCTTAATGTCAGCTTAAAAATGTTTCATAATATTCAAGCACTCAGACTGGGGAAGGTCCTCCCCCACCTGATTCATAAATCCCAAGTCAGATTTGTGTCAGGCTGAATCTTCTGTGATCACTTGCGGACCATGGTTTATGTCCTGTGGAATCTGGGAGACTGCTTGGAGGAAAGGCTTGCACTCTCCCTTGATGTCAAGAAAGCATTTGAGCAGGTAGAGTCATAATAATGTAGAGTACTGCTGAAAATGGGCTTGGGGAAGGACTTCATTACTGAGGTCCATTTCCTATTCAGTTTTCCTATAGCAGAGGTCAACTGCAGAGGATGTCCGACTGACACATTTTGGATCCACAGAGGAACTCTACAAGGCTGCCCACTCTCCCCTCTTTTATTCCTTCTTGCTCTTAAGCCCCTGTATACTGGTTTGTGCCTCTTGATGGAGATCAGAGGTAAATCAGTAGGAGGAGATGAGGTGAAGATTGTGCTCTATGGTGGCCATCTTCATCATTTTCCTCTCCTACCTTGATTCCTTCATAGCAGAAGCCATGTCTATTAAAAAAGACTTCTCCTACCTTTTGGGTTACAAGATTAATTGTACTAAGTGTGAACCCCTTCTGCTATCAAAGTGGACCTTAAAGACGTGTCTCTGGCATCCTAACAAGTGCTGGATGCCCAAGCGGCCCTAATAACTTGGCATCCTAGTGAACAGTAGCATGACGCAAAGGGTAGATAACAACCTTGTTCCTCTCCTGGCCAGTTCCTATACGACTTTCTTATGCAGCAGCATCTGAATCTGTCACTATGACAGAAGGTACAGGTGATTCTGGATCACTGGTTGACTGGGATCCCATATCCATGGACACTTCCCTGTGTCTCTGCCTTCTCTCCCCCTGGCCATTCCATGGTTGTTGTCCCTCCTGCCCAGCCCCTCCCCAACAGTCTGTTACTCTACTCCTTCCTGTCTAATTGGCTGCTAGCCCTCACCCATCAAGGTCCTCTAGGTTCAATTGTAACTCACACAATCTTCTGGAAATAGACCTGGAGACTAGGCAACAGAGAAATTGTGCTACTTAGTTGTTGATATTTCTAATACTATGGTTCTTTGTAGTGGCATTATGTTCTGCAAAGTAAATCCGTGATTGTGGATAATTGATGTGATTAATCTCCCGTTTTGCTGCCTTTATTTAGTCAGCTGCCACAATTAAGGTTTAGTGAAGACACCACACTGCTGATACAATTGGATTCTTGACTGTCTTTAACACTGTTCAATACCTCATTCTGATTCAAAAGTTAAGGAAGGTGGAAGAGTGTCAGAGGCAGATGAGAAATGTTTCAGGTCATTAGATCTGGTAACAGAAACTGTTTGCTCTCTGGAAGACCTCGAGTCATTTATTCTTCTGAGAGTCAGGAAAGACAAGCATTCTCTGGCAGTGCAAAAAAAGATCTGGAACTCCCTCCACCCAGCTCTTCCTCAAATATCACCACATTTAAAAGTAATCTCTAAATCTTCCAAATTTGAGAGACACATTTAAAGAATCTATGATCACTTCCTACTCTTTTGGTAAATCCAAACTCTCCACATACAACCTGACTGGCATCTCTCCCTTGATTCAAACTATTGTGTCTGAGTGTTTTCCTTTTGCTTATCTATGTTTTGTTTGTTATCAATATTCTTCTTCTTCTTCATTTATAAAGTGCTTTGATGCCCTTGGGCCAAGACTGCACTATGTAAAACAACAAAATATAAATGAATGAGAAGTAGGATGAGAAAAACACATTGAGACAGCAGACTTTGAGATAGTCATTCTGCTATTGCCGTTTACGGAGTTTCATAGTTTACCATTACTTGGATTGGGCTGTCCATCAAGGCCATTAAAATTTGATGAAATTGCTTTGTTTTGCTTGTGTTCTCATAAAGATTTTTATAATGGGGCATCTAGTATGCCTTTTGTTATACTGCAGATATAATGTGACAAACAGAGTGTGATTAGGAATTGCAGTGTGTTCTTTGATGTTGCTCTCCGTACAGCATTTTAATGATGGCCTGTGGATTTGTTGTCTACTAAGTGCTGTGCTTGGACCTTAGCCTACAATAAATTAACAATGTTATTCACTAATTGGCCTTGTCCATTAATTTAATTCTATTGTCGTCATGATAATATATTTTCATTAACTGCTTTTCTGTTTCAAACATGCATAGGTGTGTAAATAAGCCTTCTAAAGAATGCAATGAAAGAATAGGCTCTTTGTGAAATGTATCTATTTTGCAATGTTTTATTCTGCATGACTTTTAGATTCATCACTTGCAATGAAAACTTTATCTTCTGATTGCTTTTTGTAACACTGTTCTTTGATGGTTAACCTCTTAGTGAAGTATTTTTAATAAAGTAGCACTACTCTTTGCTTTCCTAATATGTTGCCCAAGCTCTTGCTTTATTCTGGGATCTTCTGGGATTTTCTTTATCAAACAGGTGTTGCAACATGTTCCAGGCATCACTAATATTACCAAACGGTTTCACTATCAAAAAGCCAGACCTATCGGTTTTACCAATGCCTTTTTTAATTAGGCTGGAATCCAGAGCTCTCAAAGGCAAATTATAAGTGCCCTGGAGCAGGTGGTGCTTGACCAGCTAAACTCCTGCCTTTAACTGATTGTTTTCAATATTTGTATTAAACCTTTAGATTGGCTTATTAATCTTTCCACTCTTGTATTATATAAA
Organism: Pleurodeles waltl; assembly: GCF_031143425.1. Classification (NCBI taxonomy): domain Eukaryota; kingdom Metazoa; phylum Chordata; class Amphibia; order Caudata; family Salamandridae; genus Pleurodeles; species Pleurodeles waltl. Next base: position 924,018,909 of record NC_090447.1, read on the forward strand.
ACATTGAGTCTTCGGTTTTTTAACAATAATAACATAAGAATAAAAAAGAATTCCCATTGATCAGCTCTGATGGCTCCCTAAAAGAGGAAAGGACAACTGTTCCAAATTCAGAGCGGAAGGTTTATGACCCCAAAATGATATAATGTCTCTGGGGGTTATGTTTGACTCTAGAATGTAAATATAAGATCCAGTTACTTCTACTATGGCATTAGTAATCTCTTCCCTCATGGTATTAAGAAGGGCACAGCACTTAATATGCTTGAAAAAAGTAGCCACTGTTGCTAGAACTATCATCAGTTCAAAAATAAATACTTGTAAGCCAAAGGCCAATGCTTTTGATAATATAAAACAAAGCAACAAGGATAGATTCATATTCGTCCAATTCTGTTGGTTTAACCCAATTCTGCAGGACTTGTGCTAGCTCCCTGTACAAAACAGAACGGATTTCAAGGTCATGACACTGATAAAGAAGTCAGTCCACAGCATCAACATAATTGAGAAATACACCCACAGGTGCACGTCCTAACATGAGTAAAGTGCTACTGCACAATGTAAAAATGCAAAGGACAAGGTAGGACATAATGCTTTCTTTGAACAGGCCAGCCTTTAGAATTTGCTACTGGAACTTTTTAGAAGTTGCCAATATCTACCATTGTTCAAGAAGGAAATAACAATAAAACTCCTTTGGCTCCATTGCTAGCCTGCACCATCTTCAAAACCAGACCCACCATTTACAAAGCCATCATAGCCAGCACCTGTATCCTTCGAGACACGCTCAACATCTCTGGTGTTTCTTAGCACAGCCATAGCCAGGACACCATCAGATTTCAGACTAAGAAGTATAAAAAAAAATAGAACAAGATGACAGGCCTTTTCCAACTATGCACCTAGAATCTGGAACAACCTCCTGTATCCATTAGGATCTGCACTGCTCCAATTTAGGGACTCAACACTTCACCCAAAACTGCATCACAATCAATTAACCGTCCACAAAACAGCTTCCTCACCTCTTATATACCGTGTACAGTCCTTCGCTGCCTTTTGTCTATGTTTGTGTTATAAAAATAATATATACATACTAAAAGACACATCTGTTCTGAATAGTCGTCTGAAGCCTAATGTACTTAGGTGTCTATAATTTAGCGTGCCATAAATGTAGTGACTGATTTATTCCTTTTAAGGTAGTGTGTGCTTTTACTCTGTTGCACAGGTGCAAACATACATCTCTTGGGTACTTGGCTGTCAAACACTTTCTTTCTGCCAATTAGGTGCAGTTGTAGATAAACTGCTACTCATTTATCTATGAACAAATCATGGGTATCTGCTTAAAGATACACAACACCAAAGACTTAGGTGAGAATCAAAATGTATGTCATAGAAGATAAAGTGGCCTGCAAAGACAAATGGGCTGATTTAGAATTTGGCAGACAACACAGAATATCCTTCAAGTTTGTGACAGAGTAATCCCATCCGCCAAACTCTAAATCAGGCCCAAAGTGTCCTGTGAGTACAATGTTACAAGTTTATATCCATTACAAGTTGGCACTGGCTGATTGTTTCCTGTTATGAATAGAGAAATTGCAATAGGTTATTTACCCACTGTGTACTATGTCTCCCAGCAGGATGATTGTGAGAAAGCAGCCTCTTTTTAGCATGGTTACCCCCACTTTTGGCCTGTTTGTGAGAGTGTGTCAGTGTGTTTTTACTGTGTCACTGGGATCCTGCTAGCCAAAACACCAGTGCTCATAGATAAAAAGCTACATGTCAGTGTGTTTTGCTGGCTCACTGGGATCCTGCTAGCCGGGACCCCAGTGCCCATAGTTTGTGGCCTAATGTGTATGCCTGTGTAGTGCCTAACTGTGTCACTGAGGCTCTGCTAATCAGAACCTCAGTGCATAGGCTCTCTCTGCTTTTAAATTTGTCACTGTAGGCCAGTGACTCCATTTACCAATTTCAATTGGCACACTGCACCCCCTTATAAGTCCCTAGTATATGGTACCTAGGTACCCAGGGCATTGGAGTTCCAGGAGATCCATATGGGCTGCAGCATTTCTTTTGCCACCCATAAGGAGCTCAGACAAACCCTTACACAGGGGTGCCATTGCAGCCTGCGTGAAATAGTGCACACACTATTTCACAGCCATTTTCACTGCACTAAAGTAACTTATAAGTCACCTACATTTCTAACCTTCACTTGCTGTTACTAAGTGAGAGGGCACCCTTGCACTAGCAAAGGTGTCCCCACATAGTTCAGGGCCATTTTCCCAGACTTTGGGAGTGCGGGGACACCATTACACGTGTGCACTACATATAGGTCAATACCTATAGGTATCTTCACAATGGTAACTCTGAATATGGTCATGTAACATGTCTCAGATCATTGAATTGTCCCCCCATTCCAAATCTGGTATTGGGGAGCCAATTCCATGCATCCTTGGGGCTCCACCATGGACCCCCAGTACTGCCAAACCAGCTATCTGAGGCTTGCACTGCAGCTACAGCTGCTGCCACCTCACAGACAAGGTTCTGCCCTCCTGGGGTCTGGGCAGCCCAGTTCCAGGAAGGCAGAACAAAGCATTTCCTATGAGAGCAGGGTGTTACACCATCTCCCTTTGGAAATATGTGTTACAGGCTGGAGGAGGGGTAGCCTCCCCCAGCCTCTGGAAATGCTTTGAAGGGCACAGATGGTGCCCTCCTTGCATAAACCAGTCTTCACCGGTTCAGGGACCCCTTCTCCTCTGCTCTGCTGGAAAACTGGACAAAGGAAAGGGGAGTGAGAACTCCCCTGTCCATCACCACCCCAGGGGTGGTGCCCAGAGCTCCTCCAGTGTGTCCCAGACTTCAGCCATCTTGATTTTCAAGGTGTGGGGGCACTCTGGAGGGCTCTGAGTGGACAGTGCCAGCAGGTGACGTCAGAGACCCCTTCTGATAGGTCCATACCTGATAGCCAATCCCCTTCTCAGGGCTATTTAGGGTCTCTCCTGTGGGTTCCCTTCAGATTCTGCTTGCAAGTTTACTTTAGGAATCCTCTGCAACAACTTCAGACTCTTCTGACCTCGGATCAACCGCAACCTTCTCCAGAAAAAACGCTGTCACTGCAACAAAGTGTCTACAAGAGACACTTTTCTTCCGGAACCTCAGCTCCAAGTCAGCAACTGCAACAGTTTCCATGGTGTGCATGCTCTGGGGACTCCCTGTCTTCATCCTGTACCAGAAGGACTGAAGAAATCTCCAGTGGAGTGACAGAGTCACTCCCCTGCTCCAAGCAGGCACCTTCCAAGGTGACGACCAGTACCCTGGTACTCCTCTCACAGAGGCAGAGGAACGCTACAATGAGGCACATGGGCGAACTAGGAGGGTGATTGAAAGCACCTTCGGCATCATGAAGGCCAGACTAGGGTGCCTCCATATGACAGGTGGTTCTCTCTACTACTCACCAAAGAAGGTGTGCCAGATCATCGTGGCCTGCTGTATGCTGCACATCCTGGCTTTGCGACGCCAGGTGCCTTTTCTGCAGGAGGATAAGCCAGCTGGTGGTCTGTCTTGTGGCAGCTGTGGAGCCTGTGGACAGTGAAGAAGAGGAGGCAGATGAAGAGGATATCGACAACAGGAACAACATAATCATGCAATACTTCCAGTGAGACACAGGTAAGAAGATGTCACTGTCTCCAATATTTCATACTATTATTGGAGCTAGCATAAGTCTGTCATTTTCATTCACTGTATGGACCCTGACTTGTCACTTTGCCTCTCCATTTCACAGATGTGGGTCCCACTTTGTGCCCTCTGCTATATTTCCTCCAGCCCTACAGCTGTGTTACCTCGGTATGTGCACAAGTAAATTGACATTGCCTTATTCCATAGTTATTGCAATTACACGTTTGTGAAAGCACAGACTGACTCCAGATTGTTTTGTAATAGAAGTGTGTTTATTTCAGTGCAAATAAGTGGAGGGGGTTGTAAAATGGGCAGGGGGATGGTGGACGAATGTCTATGGCAGAGTCCAGTCTATTTGTTTCACAGGTGCATTGTCCAAAGGGGCATTGGAAGTGGAGCAATGGCAGTTGGAGGATGGACAGGGTAACAAAGTGGGACAGAAGGGTGACATTCAGGGGGGGTCTCATTTCCTGGCTGGGGTCTTGGCAATGTTCTCTGTCTTGTTCCTGGATCTCAGGGACCGTTTGCAGGGTGGTTCTCCATCTGCAGGGGGTGGGGTGCTGGTGTCGTGTTCCTGTGGCAGTGCCTCCTGTCCACTAGCGCCGGCAGAGGTGGAGGGCTGTTCATCATCCGGGATAGTGTCAGGGGCCCCTTGTTGTGCCACAGTGTCCCTCCTGGTGTAGACAATGTCTTGCAGCACCCCTGCAATGGTGACCAGGGTGTTGTTTATGGACTTCAGGTCCTCCCTGATCCCCAGATAGTGTTCCTCCTGCAGCCTCTGGGTTTCCTGAAACTTGGCCAGTACTGTTGCCATCGTCTCCTGGGAATGATGGTATGCTCCCATGTTGTTGGAGAGGGACTCATGGAGAGTGGGTTCCCTGGGCCGGTTCTTCCCCTGTCGCACAGCAGTCCACCCAGCTTCCCTGTTTTCCTGAGCCTCTGTCCCCTGAACCGTGTGCCCACTGCCCCCAGGTCCCTGATTTTCTTGGGTTGGTGGGTTTGCCTGGGTTCCCTGTAGTGGTGGACACACTGCTGCTTGACGTGTCCTGGGGTCAGAGGGATGGGCCCGCTGGGTGGGTGCTGTGCTGGTGTTTCCTGAGAGGGGAGGCTCTGTGGTGGCTTGTGACAGTGTCAGGGGAACCGAATGTCCCGAGGTCCTTGATGGGCCGGGCTGGTCATCTTGATCCAGTTGTGCAGAGCTGCTGTTATCACTGTGGGTCTCTTCTGTGGGGGTACTGGATAGGTCTGGTACCTCCTGTCCAGTGACGTTGGGTTGGGGTCCTACAGGGGTGTAAAGGCTTGATTATTGCATCAGTGTGTGCCATCGTGTGCAATGGGTGAGTGACCCTGTACTCCAGTGTTTGCATTCTTGTCTTTGTCCTCGTGTGAAATTTGGTTTGGGGTCTGTGTGGGTATCTGTAGTGGACATGCTTTGGTGATGGGTGTCCATACTTTGGTGTTGCATGCAGGGCTTGGTATTGGGATGGGTGGGTTGTGATAGTGGGGCATATGTGAGGTGTTGGAGTGATGAGGGTGAGGGTGAGGGTGGGAGTATGTGAGGGCATGCGGGTAGGGTGGGGGGATGAGGTAGTAAAGATTTGACTTACCAGAGTCCAGTCCTCCTGCTACTCCTGCAAGGCCCTCAGGATAAAGTCTTGCCAAGACCTGCTCCTTCCATGTTGTTAGTTGTGGGGGAAGAGGTGGAGGTCCACGCCAGTCCTCTGTACAGCAATCTGGTGTCTGCAGACCACGGAACACACCTTCCCCCCAGGTCGTTCCACCTTTTCCTGATGTCATCCCTAGTTCTTGGATGCTGCCCCACTGCGTTGACCGTGTCAACAATTCTGCGCCATAGCTCCATTTCCTTGCAATGGAGGTGTGCTACACCTGTGATCCGAATAGCTGTGGCTCTACCCGGACGATTTCCTCCACCATGACACTGAGCTCCTCCTCTGAGAACCTGGGATGTCGTTGAGGTGCCATGATGTGGTGTGGGTGATTTGTGAAGTGGTGTGTATTGTGATGTGTGAGGAGATGTGTTGGTGTGTGTTGTTTGAGGTGCGTGGATGTTGTGTAAGTGATGGTGTGTGTCTGTGGATGCTGGTGTTGTTTATGGTGGTGTCTCTCTCTGGCATGGTTTCAGAATTCTGGTAGTAAGGGTTTGTGGGTGATGTGGGTGTGTGCTTTACATTGGATTGTGTGTGTGGGTGTGGTGTGTGTATTTTGAATTGTCCAATGTGGTTGTGTTTTGTAAATGTGTGTGTATTTTGAGCGCAGCAGTGTGTGCCGCCAATGGAATACCGCGGTTGAAAGACCGCTGCATGGATTCGTGGGTTGTGATAGTGTGGGCGTATTCCTGTTGGCGTGACGGTGGAGGTTTTGTTATCGCCAGTTTATCACTAACCTTTGGTGTGGTGGACTTGTGTGGGTGTCTGGATTATGGCAGATTCCAAGATGTGGGTCGTAATAGCAGTAGCGGAATTCCGCGGGCGCAGCTGTATGTTGGCGGTCTTCTGCACAGCGATAAGCGGCATTTACCGCCAGGGTTGTAATGAGGGCCATAATGTCACATATGTATTTGTAAACCACAGGCTAATCATGAAGGTTATTTGATGAGCAAGTAACACATGTTTATGGCTACCAAATGGTGTTCGTGCTAGTAACCCAAGAAAGATGAAAGGCTGATTAGATCCACCAGGATTTGAACCTGTGATCATGAGGTCAGAGACCCCCGAAGAGGATGTACTAGATCCAGCTTCAGAGCATTTAATCAAATATAATTTCCATTTGGTCTTAAAATGTAACACAATGCTAAAAGTATAGTTTTGATAACATTTGAGAATGTAAGATTATCTTTCCAAATATTTATTTTGTGATGCCTGAGAAAAAACTAGTTTAGAACTTGTTTGGCATGCAGCCCTGATCAAAAACTGACTACGCATTCCAGGATGACTAATAATGGCTCACTGTCTGGATGACTGGCCTATCTCTGAGATCAGGAAGACTGTGGTGCTTTTAAAAATGGCAAAGGGAAGGTTTCATAGTTCTATGTTTTGAAGTTGAGATCCTAAATGGGGATCTCAGAACATAAATCATGCATGCACTCAGAGCCAATCTATTCTTTATGTCTGTGCTTCCAGGAAGAAGGAAAGCTAGTTTGGGCACTGTAAATTGGGTGTACACTTCTGCCCTCATTATGACATTGGTGGTAAATACTGCCACAAACACATATCCGCCAGATCAAAGGTAAGTGGTAATGTGTTAGTAAGACCATCCATACCATCACGCCAGCAATACAACACCCTCCACATTATGATCCATGAATCACCACAATGGACATTCAACAGCGGTAAACCGTTGGTGGTACACACCGGCGCTGTCAGAATGGCCACCCAAATATATAATAACATAGCATTGGCCAAAACTAAAAACACACACCTGACAATGATATACACACCACACCCACCCACCCACAACACAATAAAACACACACCCACCTTATCCACATCCATTTACAAACACAAAATATAGGCAAGAGACAACCACGCAAATCACAGCAACAACTACACACATCACTAACACCCAGCCACCCGTCATGCAGCTTACACTCCACCACACCAAAAAACAACCACTGCACAACACACACCGCACAACACTCATTTCCCCACAAAGGCACCCCCCATTTAATTGATGAGTAGTTGCGGGTCATGGTGGAGGAATTAGTCAGGGTAGATCCACAGCCTGTTTGGAGCACAGGTACAGCAAATCTCCATTGCCAGGAAGATGGAGCTATGGCAGAGAATCGTGGACAGGGTGAACACCGTGGGACAGCATCCAAGGACATGGGACGACATCAGAAAGATTTGGAACAACACATAGGGGAAGGTAAGTTCCATGGCAGCAAAGCACCAGCTCGCCATCCAGAGGACTGGTGGTGAACCTCCACCCCCTCCCCCACAGCTGACAGCATGGGAGGAGCAAGTCTTGACATGACTGCATCCTGAGAGACTCACAGGAGTTGCCGGACGACTGGGCACTGGTGAGTCAACATTTATTACCTATCACCCGCCATACCTGCATGCCGCCACCATCCCTCACCCTGACAATGATCAATCCACTCCATCCCACACAGTGCACCAACACAATTGATTAACCCTAATGCCAAGCCCTGCATGCCATACACACTGCATGTACAACCCTCCCAGCCCTGCATGTACACCCACCACCAATGCATGCACAGCATGGAGAACTAACAATCCCACAAGACATCACTATACACAAAGAAAGGTGGCAGGGAAACAGCAACAGTATTGGGGAAGCCAGGGGTGGAGAATATGTCACAGACATGTAGCATAATACATCACTTACATGCCCACAGGTGCCCCAGACAATCTCAATGGCGAGGAGGTGCCATGGCTATCCAGTCCCCTAACAGAAGATTTCCCCCAGTGATGACATTAACTCTGGACATCTGGAACTGGATGAACTTCCTGGCCCATCATAGACCAATGGTCAGTCGGCTACCCCAGCCCACTCCCAGTCCACCAGAGTATCCCACCTCAGTATCCACACCACAGCACCCACCCAACGTCCCCACACCTCTTTCCCCAGGACATGTCAATCAGCAGTGCTCCCACCTGAACAGGGACCCCACTCCACACCTCACAGCCAAGACAATCAGGGTCCTGGGGTCAGTGGCAGTGGGCACACCCTTCAGGGGACACAGGTACAGGGATACTGGGAGGATAGCTGTGCACCAGGGGAAGGACAGGCCCAGGGAACCGACTGTCCAGGAGACACTCACTACTGTCCTGGGGGCTTACCAACAATCCCAGGATAAGATGGGCCAGATTCTGAACATCATGCAGGAGAACCAACGGCTGCAGGAGGTACACCATCAGGAGATCAGGAAATATTCAAAGGCCCTCAGCACCACCATGGTCTCCATAGCAGGGGTGCTGGCTGATATGGCCAACATCATGAGGGAATATACAGCACACCAGCGGGCCCCTTCCACTAACCAGTCAACTGAACAGCCCTCCATATCTGCTGTAGCTAGTGGACATGAGCCCCTGCCACAGTGCCCACAGGCCACCAGCACCCCTCCCCCTGCAGAAGGTGAATCACCCCGCAAACGTTTCCTGCGACCCAGTCAGATGCCAGAGACACTTGCCAAGACCAAGACCATCGCCAGGAAATGAGACCCTCCTGAATATCCTCCTTGTGTTCCACTCAGTCACCTTGTCCACTTTGAACTGCCATTGCTCTCCTTCCTATGCCTCCTTGGACACTGGACCTGTGCTACAAACAGACTGGACCAATACCCTGGACTTTTCTCTACCATCACCCCATTCCATTGCACTATTCCTTCTATATATTTCACTACAATAAACACCCTTGAACACAACTTGAGTGATAGTGCTTTATGTGATGAAAATGTGCAATGATGTTAACAGTTACATCTTGTGCAATTGACCTGAACTTTGTGACTGCATAGAAAATAATGACCTGTAGCTGTCTGTAGTCATCACATCAGTACACAGTTATAATAACACCAACATCTGCAAAATGAGAAGGCATAGGTGACAGTTGAGATGCAAAAGAAGTGACTACCATCCTGCTACAGCCACACTGAAAAGATAATTATTCAGAGGAATGGTCAGGTCCACTGTTGTGCAACATGCAGCATACTGCAACTATATAGCAGACCTTCTCAGGGGAGTAGCATCTGAACCTGGCCTTCAGGAGGTCAAAGGTTCATTCAATGATCCACCTGGTTCGCCCATTTGCATCATTATACCGATTTTCAGCCCCTGTCCTGGCATTCCTCACAGGGGTCAGGAGCCACGACAGGTTTGGGTAGCCAGAGTCACCAGCAATATTTGAGGTACAATCATTATCATTACACAATGGTAGGGGATTGACTCCTGAAGGCATACACTGACATGCATTGGGTATGGACTCAAGCTCACCTATTAGCCACGCCCTGTGTCTTTGTAGTTGTGCCATCACATTTGGGATGCTGCTGTTCCTCATAACGAAGGTGTCATGCACTGACCCAGGATACTTGGCAGTGATGTGGGAGATGTACTGGTCAGCCAGGCTCACTTTTTGCACATTGAATGAGTGGAAACTCTTCTGATTTCTGTACACCTGTTCATTGTGTTGGGGGGTACAAATGGAATATGTGTTCCGTCGATTGCACCAATATTATTTGGAATATGTCCCATTGCATAGAATCCAGCCTTCACAGTGGCCAAATCTTCCACTTGCGGGAAAGCTATGTAACTGCACATGTGTTTGAGCAAAGCAGAAAAAACCCCTGCCAGCACTATTGAGAACATTGGCTGTGACATTTCTGCTGCCGCGCCCACTGTCACTTGGAAAGAACTAGTTGCCAGGAAATGGAGCACAGATAGAACTCCCACACGAGGGTGGATTCTAGTGGGATGACGGATAGCCGATATCAGATCAGGCTCCAATTGAGAATACCGCTCTGTGATTGTGGCCCTGTCAAGTCTATAGGTGACTAATATGTGCCAGTCCTCCAGTGTAGCCAAGTCCACAAGGGGTCTGTACCCAGGGCTTTGTCTCCTCCTTCAATTCCCCCACAGTGGTAGGTATCTAAGAGACACAAGATTGAGAAGGGTGTCCAAACTGAACAATGGAATCACCACTTCAGTGTAACTGAGCATGTATGTAATCAGACAATGTAAATGGCAATGTATGTCCAATTTACAGCAATGATGCATTTTCCAATTTCAGATTGTGGTCCACCACCATAAAATTGCGACCACCTGTCCTTTATGTAGCGACAGGTGGAAGTGATGTAACTCCGCCGGCATTGGGCATCATGGCGGAAGGCAGTCTTGCACCGCTGTGCTATTCCTCATTGGCTAAAATGGGGCTGTAAGAAGTACAGTGTCCAATGGGGATCACCGGCGGTGGTGACAGTGTACACCGCCGCAGACGTGACCTCCATTTTCTGTCTATAACCTCACTTGATTCCTGACTTTTCACAGGACAACACCTCCACTGCGTGTGCTACTGTGATCTGTGTCTGGAACCTGTCATGACCCTTGTGTCAGAGGAAAGGGCCCCTGCCTTCACTTCAGAGGAGTTAGAGCGCCTAGTGTATGGGGTCCTACCCCTGTGTGAACAGCTGTAGTAGCCTCCAGACCAACAGGTGATTACACCATGGGGACGATGTATGCAACAAGGTTGCATGGAGATGTGTGTACTGGCAGTGTTTTATTTGAGTGGTGGGTATGTCTGGTGGTAGTGTACATGCAGGACTCCGGGTGATGTGTGTGCCATTGGAGGTGGAAATGGTATTTGTGGCCCATATGTGTGACAGGCTGGATTGTGTAGTTAATGGTGTCCTCATGTGTGTATTACCTCTACAGGTCAGCACCCATCAGAAGAAAGGATTGTGGTGTGCCATCGCCAAGGAGGTGCGGACCCTGGGGGTATGTACCTGGCGGAGCAACCACTGCAGGGAAAGGTGGGAGGACCTGAGACGCTAGGCATGGAAGCCCATGGAGGCCGAGCTGGGGATGGCCTCCCAACGAGGGTGGGGTGCCCGTCGGAACCTGAACCCCATGATGGCCCACATACTGGCAGAGGCAAACCCAGAGCTGGATGGGCACTTGAGGGCAGCACAGCAGCCACAAGGGGGTGAGTACAGTGAGCGTAACAACCATCTTTGTTGGCTGGCATGGCATCCTGGTGATGAGTTTCAGTTAGTGGGTGCCCATTAATGCCAACTCAGACATTGCTGTGTTGTCCTGCTCAAGGTAAATGGGTGTATAGCACAATCTTGTAAATTAGCTAGGTGGCATTCCATGTCAGATAGGGCTTAGTGGGTCGTGGGAGGGGTGCAGTTGGTGGTGGTTGGCTCTCACCTTGCTGTGGTACCTAGCCAATGGAATGCCAGTGCGATGCATAGTGCTCATCCCTGTATGTGATGGTAATGTGTATGCCATATGTGGTGTTGGTGCTGTAATTGATCCAGTGCTTCCTTTCTCTCTATCCCCCTATTTTGTTCTGTCATTGTGTCCATATGTCCATTAGCATCATCTGACAGAGGAGCAGGGGCACGAGCGACTGAGGGAGCTGCATCTCACAGGACCCACGAAGAAGAGTCCACCGACTCTAAGGGGACCAGTGGGGCAGAGGGTGAGGGGAGCAACACTGTGGAGACAGGATGTGACAACACTGACTCTGATTTCTCCTCTGATGGAAGCTCCCTGGTGGTGGCGGACACCTCTGGAACCACCCCTGCTACAGATACAGCCACCAACCCCGTACCAGCACTACCCTTCCAGTAGCCTCCCAACGTTTTGCCTGTGCCGACTCACCCAGAAGGGTGGGCATCTCTTTCACCCCAGGCACCTCAGGCCCTGCACCAGTGAGCCCTGCTGCCTGAGTGAGCAGGCTATTGACCTCCTGAGATCCATCTCTGTAGGGCAGTCAACCATAATGAATGCCATCCAGGAGCTGGCATCCCTGATGCAGCAATGCAATGCCTACCTGGAGGGCATCTGTGGTGGGTTGGTGGCCCTACAGAGGTCGTTTCAGGCTCTGGCCTCCTCTCTGATGGTAGCCAGTGTCTCTGTTCCTACCGTCCCCTCTCCAACTAACACTTTCTACTCCCAGTCTCCTCAACCCCTACCCATCCCATGCACACATACAGACAAGCATGCACACAAAACATCACACAAGAGTAGCACAGTCAAACACAGGCAGCACACTTCAGGCCACAAACCCTCACACAATCAGCAGTCAGTTGCACGCACAACAACATCCACTGCCTCCACTGTCTCCCCCTTCTCCTCCTCCTCCTCCCTCACAGTCAAATCCACACTCACACCTGCATGTACTACATCAACAGCCACCACTGCCATCACCACATCATGCAGCAGACACACCTCACTTCCAGACAACTCCATAACATCCATCCACGCGTCCCTTTGTACTCTCCCACCCTGTTTCCCCCATCCTAAGAAACACAAACGCATGCACTGAGACTCCCAACAGCCATCAACTTCACACACACACACTGTCCATCCACCTCCAGCAGATGGACACCACCGACAACCGCTCCCTTAACCTCCACTCCCATCCCTCCTCCACATACCGCCCCAACATCCCTAAGAAGCTTTTCCTTGCACATCTGGATCTCTTCCCTCCCCCTCCAGCCCTCTGCCCTGCCCGTACGAGCAGGGCCCAAAGACCCAGTACAGCACCTCAGCCAGTCTGCCACTGATCTCATCAAATCATCAGCTGCTAGCACAAAGGTTCCCCCTGAATGTGACGGCTGCCACTCCTAGTCAGAGCACACCTCTGGCTCAGAAAGGGAGGACTAAGGAGGTGAATACCAAGAAACAGGAGACGAGGACAGTGGAGGCACCTCCTAGTCCTGGAGGCAAGGACACAAGTCACATGTCAAAGGCCAAGGGGGGCCCGTCACTAGAGGGGACAGATGAATCCCCCTCCACCACCAAAGAGTGCCAAGGATCCCCATCCAACACCAAAGAGTGCCAAGGTTCCCACTCCACCACCAAAAAAAGGAAAGATTCCCACTGCACCACCGAAGAGAGGCAAGGTTTCCACTCCACCAACAAAGAGGGGCAAGGTTCCCACTCCACCACCAAAGAAAGGCAAGGGCCCCCCTCCACCGGCAGAGGGCAAGGAACCATCACCTCCTACAGAGGAAGCCAAGGTTACACCTCCACCAGCAGAGGGCAAGGAGCCCTCACCTCCAGCAGAGACAGCCAAGGTATCACATCCACCAGCAGAGGCCAAGGAACCCTCACCTCCAGCAGGAGCAGCCAATGTATCACCTCCACCAGGAGACACCAAGGAGACCTTACCTCCTGCAGAGGCAGCCAGGGTTACACCTCCACCAGCAGAGGGCAAAGAGCCCTCACCTCCAGCAGAGGCAGCCAAGGTATCACCTCCACCAGCAGAGGCCAAGGAGTCCTCACCTCCAGAATGGGCAGCCAAGGTATCACCTCCACTAGCAGAGGCCAAGGAGCCCTCACCTCCAGCAGGGGCAGCCAAGCTATCACCTCCACCAGGAGAGGCCAAGGAGCCCTCATCTCCTGCAGAGGCAGCCAGGTTTAGACCACCACCAGCAGATGGCAAGGAGCCCTCACCTTCAGCAGGGGAAGCCAAGGTATCACCTCCACAAGCAGAGGTCAAGGATCCCTTACCTCCAGCAGAGGGCATGTAGCCCACCCTCCAGGAACTGTTTGGCAATTAGCCCCCTCCAGAACCAGTGGGCATGTTCCCCACTTCAGAGACGGTGACCCTTCCCACCCCACCAGAGGCAATTGGGCAAGGAGCCCCCTCTAGATCCAGTGGTCATGTTTCCCACTTCAGAGACTGTGGCCTTGCACTCCCCACCAGAGACAATTGGGCAAGGAGCCCCCTCCAGAACCAGGGACAAGGCCTCCGCAGTTAGTTAAAGTCTTGATCCATCTTCGAGGAGGGAGTTCAAAATGTTGCATGAAAATGAGAAAGAAAATGCAGAATAGAGCAGTTTGATTTTGGCAGGAGTGTTGACCAGGTTAAGAGCAGGCAATTCTTCAATCACTGGCTAGTGCAAGGAATAACACTGGACCTTTATTACTACCTCCTCAGAACATTTTTGAACTTAGAAAATAACATATGAAAAAGAAGACACTACTTGACTGCTGGAAGAAGAACAACACAAGGGCTCCTGATTCCTGCTAGAACTTAGGGGGTCATTCTGAACCTGGCGGTCGGTGATAAAGCGGCGGCCAACCCGCCAACAGGCTGGCGGTCCAAAAAATGGAATTCTGACCCTGGCGGGAACCGCCAACAGACCCCGCCACTTTAACACTCCGACCGCCATGGCGGGACACACAAACAGCGCGGCGGTCACCGCCAACAGGCAGGCAGCAGACAATGTACGGCCCACCCTATCACAACTCACCAATCCACCACCTTTTCCGGGGCGGGAGCACCGCCGATAAAAACACGGCGGAAACAGACTACGAACGGGAAAACGCTCACCTCTATACACTCCACGAGGACGGAGGACAGCATGGAGCCCGAATTGAACATCCTACCTGCTCTCGTCTACCTGCTCATCTACCATGAGTACGAACTCCAGCGCAGAAGACAACGGTGAGTACCGCACCTACGACACAGGGGAGGGGGGGAGGAGGAAGGGTTACGAGCACACACATACGCAATACACCCACCCCCCAACTATCTACACACCAATGCAGAGCACCAAGTCAAAGTGACCCCACCCAAACCCCCTGGAATAATGAAAAGATATAATTAAAGTGAGAAACTAAATTTATGTATAAAATAGGTTCATTGAAGTCATGGTAAAATAGGAAAATGAATAAAAAAAATTCAAGTTTAAACATTGCGTAACCGATAAATAGAGGCAATAAGTCCAGCACAGTCACTGAAATTTCAACTGTCCGTGGGCCAAAGTGTATCAACACATGGGCAAAGCCCACACAGGAGACCTGAGTCCGTTGGAGAGAACACTGCAGGGGCATCAGATGATAAAACTACAGGCACCTCAGGGGGAAGGGAAGGGGGGGCACCACAGCCACATGAGTCCACGACGCCAGATCCAAGAAGGGGCCACCATGCCCACTGTTCAATCCTGGGGAGTGCAAAGCCTCAGTCTCTCAAGTCTCTACAGTGGGTGGCTTGCCCACTGTCATATCCTGGGGAGTGCAAAGCCACAGTCTCTCAAGTCTCTACAGTTGTTGGCTTGCCCACTGTCATATCCTGGGGAGTGCAAAGCCACAGTCTCTCAAGTCTCTACAGTGGGTGGCTTGCCCACTGTCATATCCTGGGGAGTGCAAAGCCACAGTCTCTCAAGTCTCTACAGTGGGTGGCTTGCCCACTGTCATATCCTGGGGAGTGCAAAGCCACAGTCTATCAAGTGGATAACAGTCTCCACAGGCAATGGAGGAGGCAGGGTGGCCCGAGTGCAGCGTGAACAGTAGCTCGACACAGAACCAGCACTGTCATTGGGCCAGCTGTGCTTGAGACGGCGGGGCCCAGCGGAGCGGTGCTTGAGACGGCGGGGCCCAGCGGAGCGGTGCTTGAGACGGCGGGGCCCAGCGGAGCGGTGCTTGAGATGAAGGGCCCAGCGGGGCGGTGCTTGAGACGGCGGGCCCAGCGGAGCGGTGCTTGAGATTAAGGGCCCAGCAGAGCGGTGCTTGAGATGGCGGGGCCCAGCGGAGCGGTGCTTGAGACGGCGGGGCCCAGCAGAGCGGTGCTTGAGATGAAGGGCCCAGCGGAGCGGTGTTTGAGACGGCGGGGCCCAGCGGAGCGGTGCTTGAGACGGCGGGGCCCAGCGGAGCGGTGCTTGAGATGAAGGGCCCAGCGGGGCGGTGCTTGAGACGGCGGGGCCCAGCGGAGCGGTGCTTGAGATGAAGGGCCCAGCGGAGCGCTGCTTGAGATTAAGGGCCCAGCGGAGCGGTGCTTGAGATTAAGGGCCCAGCGGAGCGGTGCTTGAGACGGCAGGGCCCAGCGGAGCGGTGCTTGAGATGAAGGGCCCAGCGGAGCGGTGCTTGAGACGGCGGGGCCCAGCGGAGCGGTGCTTGAGATGAAGGGCCCAGCGGAGCGGTGCTTGAGACGGCAGGGCCCAGCGGAGCGGTGCTTGAGACGGCGGGGCCCAGCAGAGCGGTGCTTGAGATGAAGGGCCCAGCAGAGCGGTGCTTGAGACGGCGGGGCCCAGCGGAGCGGTGCTTGAGATGAAGGGCCCAGCGGAGCGGTGCTTGAGACGGCGGGGCCCAGCGGAGCAGTGCTTGAGATGAAGGGCCCAGCGGAGCGGTGCTTGAGATGAAGGGCCCCTGTTCAGCGGTGCTCCTCCCGGCGGGGCCCTGTTCAGCGGCGCCTTTCTGGACGGCGGGGCCCTGTTCAGTGGTGCCTTTCTGGACCGCGGGGCCCTGTTCAGCGGTGCCTTTCTGGACGGCGGGCCCTGTTCAGCGGTGCCTTTCTGGACGGCGGGCCCTGTTCAGCGGTGCCTTTCTGGACAGCGGGGCCCTGTTCAGCGGTGCCTTTCTGGACAGCGGGGCCCTGTTCAGCGGTGCCTTTCTGGACGCCGGGGCCCTGTTCAGCGGTGCCTTTCTGGACGGCGGGGCCCTGTTCAGCGGTGCTTGTTCTGTAAGTCAAGGGAGTTGACCTGGCCACGACTCCCTGCTCAGTCACCCTCCGACCGTGCAGTTGCTGGACCCTTCGGTGACGGTGTCCTGGGCCCTTGGGTGTCCTCCCTCACACCCGGGATGGGGCTTGTGGGGCCCTCCTGGTCCGCGCTCCTGCTGGCTGACTTCTCCGCCCTGCTGCCCTTGCCCTCCTTCGATGTGGCTCTCTGGGCCTTGCCTCCCCTGGTTGTTGTGGCAGGTGAAGTGGCAGAACTTTGGTCCTTGGGGGCAGCCGTGTCAGTCTTCTCGCGGCGGCCCCTTACTTTACGGGTCCTCTTTCCAGGGGGGGGGCTGGCTGTCCCCTTGCTGCTGACCGATGTATCACTGCTGGCAAAGGGTTCCAAAATCCATGCACTACGGTGACCCTTGAAGCCGGGCTGGTGGTGGCTGAGGCGCTCTTGGTACTCTTAGCAGATGGAGGGGGGGGGGTCAGGTGAGGGAAAGAGGTCAAGAGTGGAGAGGTAAACTTTTTTAGGACCAAGGTAAAGGGTAGGTGTAGTGGTTATGGGAGTGGAGGAAGAGGAGGTGGTTGTAGGAGAGTCAGGTGTGCTGTCCTTGGGTGAAGGTGCATGGGCTGGAGGCTGTCGTGAGGTGGTTGGCTGTTGGGTGGGTGGCTGCCTGCGTTTGTGTGTCTTGGAAGAGGGGGTGACAGACACAGTGGGAGAGGACACAGGGGACGTGTAAATGGCAGTGGGGGTGGTGACTGCACGTGTGCGGACTGTACTGGAGGGTGTGCTGGTGATGGAAGTACTGACTGTTGGTGGTGTGCATGCAGGTGTGAGTAGAGACGTCACAGGGAGGGAGGAGGGAGAGGAGGAGGTGGGGGACACAGAGGTGGTAGTGGCTGTTGGCATGTCTGCATCTGGGTGTTGCTTGGGTGAATGTTTGTGTGATCTGTGGGGCTTATGCCTGGATGAGCTGCCCTTGGGTGTTGAGGTGTGTGCAGGCTGGTCTGATGGTGTGGGTGGGATAGGCAGAGCAACAGGAGACAGAGACAGGCTGGAGGCAGTTAGAAGATGCAGGCTGGAAACAGGGACAATGGCTGCCGTCAGTGCTGAGGCCAGAGCATTGAACGATCGTTGATGGGCAGCCTGACCCGAATGAATGCCCTCCAGTTATGCATTGCTACGATGCACCTCCCTCTCTACCCCCTGGATGGCATTCAAAAGGGTAGACTGCCCAACAATGATGGTCTGTAGGAGGACAATGACCTCCTCACTGAGGGCAGCAGGGGTAACAGGGGCAGGGCCTGAGGTGCCTGGGGCGAAGGAGACGCCCGCCTTCTTGGGCGAGCGGGCACGGAGCGAAGGCTGAGGGGCTGCTAGGAGGGCGGAGCTGGTGCGCTGGGTGGCGGCTGTACCTGTAGAGGCGGGGGGCACGGATGTTGCCGCCACCGCTAGGGAGCTCCCATCCGAGGACGTGTCGGTGT
The DNA here is from genome assembly GCF_031143425.1 of Pleurodeles waltl. NCBI lineage: Eukaryota > Metazoa > Chordata > Amphibia > Caudata > Salamandridae > Pleurodeles > Pleurodeles waltl. The sequence goes on from NC_090447.1 coordinate 924,037,203, forward strand.
CGCTGGTGTCACCACGGGTCCCCGTTGTGAAGCTCCCCTCGCCCTCCGTATCACTGGTGGCCTCGGTGTCTGTGCCATGGCCCACCGGGGCCTTGTGAGTTGCAGCTCCCTCGTGCTCCGGTGCCAATTCTCCTCCGCCTGATGATGCTGATGCACACATGCACAAGAAGATAAAGAAAAAGGGTTGGGGGAGAAATAAAAACAGGTTGAGTGCATGCATTGTCAACACCGTTGGTGGAGAGGACAGACACAGGAGCCTCATGCACTAAGCCGCGCAATCGGGGTACACTACTCAGTACTTGTGACTAGGCCAACAGGTCTAGGGACAACAAACGCGCACATGGGTGATGCAGGACCATGGATAGCTGTACTTGTCACCCTACAGAGGTGGGGGGCGGGGGCACAGGGACATGGCTAAAGGAGAGGACTACACTACAGAAAGCGCCCTGGCCTAATGTCACCCACAGCCCTCTTCCCCCACCCAGGCACCTCCACTGCGCGTAAAGATAGCTGAATGTGCTGGTACTCACCCCCTTGTGTCTGCTGTGATGTCCTCACGCGCCCATCCAAATCGGGGTAGGCCACCGCCAGGATCCGGGACATCAGGGGGGTCAGGGTACGACTGGCACCCCTCCTAGGTTGGGAGGCCATCCCCAGCAGTGACTCGGCGGTCTTCCTGGTCCCGCAGCGGATGTCCTCCCACCTCTTGCGGCAGTGGGTGCCCCGTCTGTTGTGGACCCCCAGGTTCCGGACTTCCTTGGCGATGGCACGCCAAATGTCGACTTTCTGATGGGCGCTGACCTATTTGACATGTACAGGGTGGAATTGGAAATATCATCAATTTTCCGCATGATAGATGCGATTGGCCCCCCTCCCCAACCTTGCCATGTGGCACATGCTCTCATCTGTTGTGCCTTGCACTCGTCATTGTCTCCCCACCCCACCATCTAATATCCACCCCACTCAACACAGGCATAGCCCATTCAACGTGCACACAGTGTACTTACCTGTTGGTCTGGAGGACCGTAGAGTCGCGCATACTGGGGCAGGACCCCATCCACAAGTTTCTCCAACTCTTCTGTAGTGAAGGCAGGGGCCCTTTCCCCAGTCGCAGCAGCCATTGTCTCTTCCAGACCGAGTTCACAGCAGCACTTGCAGTATAGGTCCTCTCCTGTGGATGATCAGGTCTCGAGTGATTAACCAGATAGAAAATGGCGGTCACGCCCGCAGCGGTGCGTACCGTCGCGGTGCGTACCGCGACCGCCGGTGCACCTAGTCATTAACTCGTGAAACCCATAGGGTTCGATGTTAACCAATGCGGCTTGGCGCCGCGGTCTTCGACCGCCTACCGCCACGGTGTGTCACGCCAGCGCATTGACCTCACATCCCACTGTCACACTTCTCAGGTCAGGCAGCCGCCATTTCAAGGGCCCACATGGCTTAATTTCTACTGCGTCACACAGGCCTAGGCCTTGCATTGCCACTCATACAAGCCATTCAATGCATAGCGAATCGTGTACTGTGCAAGCTGTGGTTACGTACCTGTGGGTTGCTTGACTCTGTACTCCATGTTGTCCTTCCTAGGCACCGTCCGCTGGGAGTTGCGAGGAGAAGGATGAATTCTCCCGTGTACCGACCGCTGGTGGACCTGTCGACAATGGAGGAACGTCATATAATACTTCGATACTGACTTGACCGAGCCACTATACATGAACTGTGTGCCCAGATGGAGCCAGCACTGATGTCCCCCATCCGCCAACCCACAGGAATTCCCCCTCTGGTGCAGGTTCTGTCAGTCCTCCATTTTTTGGCAAGTGGGTCTTTTCAGACAACAGTGGCCATGTCATCAGGGATGTCTCAGCCTATGTTTTCTAAGATTTTGTCCAGAGTGTTGTCTGCCCTGACGAAATACATGCGGAGCTACATTATTTTCCCTGAGGAGGGTGATTTGGCCACTGTGAAGGGTGACTTCTATGCCCTTGGACATATCCCCAACATCATTGGTGCCATTGATGGGACCCATGTGGCCTTAGTACCCCCAAAAGACGATGAGCAGGTGTACAGAAACAGGAAAAGTTACCATTCAATGAATGTGCAGGTGGTCTGTTTGGCTGACCAGTACATCTCCCATGTAAATGCCAAGTTCCCTGGGTCAGTGCATGACGTTTATGTTATGTGAAATAGCAGCATCCCCTATGTGATGGAACAGCTACAGAGACAACGTGTGTGGCTAATAGGTGACTCTGGTTACCCCAACCTGCCGTGGCTACTGACCCCAGTGAGGAATCCCCGGACCAGGGCAGAGGAACGGTACAATGAGGCCCATGGGCGATCTAGGAGGATCATAGAAAGGACCTTCGGCCTCCTGAAGGCCAGGTTTAGGTGCCTGCATATGACAGGGGGATCCCTAATGTACTCACCAAAGAAGGTGTGCCAGATCATCGTGGCCTGCTGTATGCTTCACAATCTTGCATTGCGACGCCAGGTGCCTTTCCTGCAGGAGGATGGTCCAGATGGTGGTGTTGTAGCAGCTGTGGAGCCTGTGGAGAGTGAAGAGGAGGAAGACGACGGGGACGACACGGACAACAGGGACACAGTCATACAACAGTATTTTCAGTAGCACACAGGTAAGAATCCCCCACGCCATTTTACATTTACTTCTGGCCTCCTGCATCTCTACTTTCTGTGTTTCCCCCCAGTTCCTTTCAACTGAATTGTGACTTTCCCTTCCCTTTTCAGAGCTGTATGACCCACTGCGTGACTTCTGGTTTGTTCGCACATGGAGTAAAGCACATTGACATTGGTATGTTGTCATCACAATGTAACTGAACATTTTTGAACCGTTATGTGTAATACATTTGTTAAGAATACAAGCAGACTCCTGAGTGTTTTAAGTGCAATTAGTGATTTATTTAAAGTGCTACATATAGGTCCATGATAGTAAAACGGTGATGGGTGGGGGTGGAGTGATGTCCATGGCAGAGTCCAGTTCTCGGTCGCACAGGTGCATTGTCCATATGCCTGTGGAAGGATGGAGCAGGGGCAGTTCAAGGTTGGACAGGGTGACAATGTGGGACAGTGGAATGACATCCGGGGGTATCTTATGCTGGCGGGGGTCTTGGCATCCTACTCTGTCTTCCTTTGTGATCTCAAGTTCCTCTTGCGGGGTGGTTGATCTTCAGCAGGAGGTGGGGTACTGGTGGCCTGTCGTTGTGTGGGGGCCTCCTGTCCACTAGCGCCGGCGGAGGTGGTAGGCTGTTCCTGGTCCAGGCTGGTGACAGGGGCCCTTTGGGGTGCCACATGGTCCCGAAATGTGGTGACTATTAGGTTCAGGGCCAGGACGATGTTCCTGAGCTCCTCTCTGTACCCCATGTACCGTTTCTCCTGCTGTGCCTGGATCTCCTGGAACCTGGCCAGTACCGTCGCCATCGTCTCCTGGGAGCGGTGGTATGCTCCCATGATGGTGGTGAGGGCCTCTTGGAGAGTCGGTTCCCTGGGCCTGTCCTCCCCCCCCTGTCGCACTGCAGCCCTCCCAGTTGCCCTGTTTCCCCGGGCCTCTGTCCCCTGGACGGTGTGCCCACTACCACTGCCCCCAGGTCCCTGTTGTTGTTGGGGTGTTGGGTCAGCCTGGGTGCCCTGTAGTGGCGGACACACCGCTGATTGACCTGTCCTGGAGACAGAGGCATGTGCCCGCTGGGTGGGAGCTGTGCTGATATTCCCAGAGGGGGTTAGGTCTGCTGTGGCCTGTGTCTGTGTGTGGGGAACCGACTGTCCAGAGGTCCCCGATGGTCCGGGCTGGTCATCAGGTTCTAGGTCGACAGAGCTGCTGTCCTCACTGGGGGCCTGTTCTGGGGGTGGGATGGACATATCTGGAACCTCCTGGCCGGTGTGTTGGCGTTCGGGCCCTGCAGGGGTGAAAGAGTATGGTTATTGCTTCTGTGTGTTCCATGGCGTGCGATTTGTGGGTGCCCTTGTCCCCCAGTGCTGGCATTCCCTTGTGGCAGGAGTTGTGAGGGTGGTTTGTGGGGGGGATGGGAATGTGCAGTGGTCATGCATAGGTGATGGGTGTCCATGGTTTGTGTTGGCATTCAGGGTTTGGTTTTGGGTTGGGTGGGTTGAGCTGGTGAGACATTGGCAGGGAGGATGTGTGCTGGGGGGTTGGGGGTGAGGGTGGGGGTGTGGGTTGGCATGCTGGTGGTTGGGGGGGGGGAATAGTTGAGACTAGACTTACCAGAGTCCATTCCTCCGCCTACTCCAGCGAGGCCCGCAGGATGCAGGATGTTCAAGACCTCTTGCTCCCATGCTGTGAATTCGGGAGGAGTGGGTGGTGGTCCGCAGCCAGTCTTCTGCACAGCGATGTTGTGTCTTGAGACCATCGACCGTACCTTCCCCCGTAGGTCGTTCCAGCGCTTTCGGATGTCTTCCCGGTTTCTGGGATACTGTCCCACAGCGTTGACCCTGTCGACGATCCTTTGCCATAGCTCCGCCTTCCTGGCTATTGTGGTGTGTTGCACCTGTGTGCCGAAGAGCTGGGGCTCTACCCTTATTATTTTCTCCACCATGACCCTGAGTTCTTGGTCCGAAAACCTGGGGTGTCTTTGGGGTGCCATGGGGTGGTGTGGATGAGGTGTGGGGTGGTGTTTGTGGTGATGTGAGTGGTGGTGTGTGGTGATGTGTGCGTAGATGTGGTGTGGTTGATGATGTTGGGTTCCTGTGTGTGTTGGGGTTTTCGATTGCTGTGCTCTCTCTCTCTCTCTCTCTCTCTATCGCCTTCTCTCCGATTGCCTACTAGTGGGGGTTTGTGGGTGATGTGGGTGTGTGTTTTATAGTTGCTTGGATGTGTGGGAGTGGTCTTTGTATGTGTATCAGGTGTGTGTATTTCAAATTGTCCAATGTGGCTGTGTTTTGGAGCTGGGTGTGTATTTTGACCGCGGCGGTGTGTACCGCCAATGGAATACCGCGGTTGAATAACCGCCGCGTGGATTCGTGTGTCGTAATGGCATGGGCGTGTTTGTGTTGGCGTGGCGGTGGAGGTTTGGTCATCTCCAGTTTATCGCTGCCCGCTGATGAGGCGGCCTTCCGTGGATGTCGGGTTTTTGGCGGCTTGGCAGTTGTGGGTCAGAATGACCGTGGCGGTTTACCGCGGCCGCGGCGGTAGAATGGCGGTCTTCTGACCGGCAGTAAGAGCCTTTTACCGCCGAGGTCAGAATGACCCCCTTAGTGTCTGACTCTTCTTTAAGGTTTAAGTAGTTGCCATGTTGTTGCTGCTACATGGAAACAAAAGACAGAAAATGTCCTTGAACAGACTAAGGTACAGCAGAATACTGTGTAGTAGGCCCTAAGAAAACCCTCATAAGAGACAAATCTAGTGCCTAAAAGATTGGCCTGAAGACATGGGAACTCAGGAGGAAGGTGGGACTAGTAGGTCTTCCCACCTACATAGCACTAGGACCATGCATGCATGATATTCAGTGTTTTTGCCATAATGAAAAATGTTTCACCTGGGCCTCAGAAGAAAGATGTCTTGTCACTGGAGCCCTGCCCAGCTGCAGCTTGTAGGTTTGTTCTGTTGGAGGATTTAAATTAAGAAGAATGTGAATACATCCCAAGACAGACCCTTGGGAAAGCACACAGTGATAAATTTACTCTAGTGCAGAACTGAAATCTGCAGCTAAAAAATCCTGCTTTAGTCTCACTTTGGTGGCAAAACTGAAAGTCTCGGCAGAAGCTTGGCAATTAAATATCTGCCTAACTTAGAGAAACCCTTGTTTATTTTATCATCTTTCTATGCCATGCTGGAGGACTTTAAAAAGAGAAAGTTCTTCTAAGTATCATGGCTAAAATGTTGGCTGGCTGCCCAATTAGTCTGCATGAGCCCCACTCCAACACAGCAGGCCCTAAATTGTGCCTAGAACCCATGCAAAGACTATGACCCTCATTACAACCATGGTGGTCGGTGTTAAAGTGGTGTTAATACAGGCCGGCGGTAAAGAAAATGGGATTTTGACCCTGGCGGTAACCGCCATCAAAGACCACCACTTTAACACACCGTCTGCCAGGATGGTAACGGCCGCTGGGCTGGAAACTTCGGCCATCACAATCCCACCATCAGGATTACGACCCAGCCTACCGCCATGGTTTTCGTACCAAACTTACCGCCACGAAAACCATGGCGGTAGGCACTATCAGTGCCAGGGAATCCCTTACCTGGCACTGATAGGGGTCTCCCCCGCCCCCTCCCCAGAGTCCTCCCCCATCCCTCCCCCCATCCCCACACATGTACACACCCATATACACACATGCACACATTCATACCCACCACCACCCACACATGCACACATACATACTCACACACTGCAACACACACCAACATACCTTGTCGCACACATGCATTCACAACACACAACACTCACAATCAGTCATTCACACATGCATTCAACATGACTCACACCTGCATGCATGCATTCCAAAACATACACACACACCCCACCACATACACACAACAACCCCCACCCCCTCTCCTGTCGGAGAACCTGACTTACCTGCTTGCAGGGGGTCCTCTGGCTGGAGACAGTCTGCAGCACTGCTGTCAGCAGTAGCATCTGCCAGCAAAACACCGCCACGCCGTATCATTGCTCATGATACAGTCGGTGGTGTTTTGCTGGCATGGCGGTGCTGCTGTCAGCAGCGCCGCCTTACAGCTGTCTGCCGCCATGACCGTCGGCGGTATTCCGCCAGCATTGTGGCAGAATAACATCGGCGGTCATAATACGCATAGACGGCTGGTAGCAATTGTAGCGGTATGTTGGTGTCTGTCGCCGTGGTAGTAGGTGGCAGTTACCGCCAATGTGGTAATGAGGGCCTATAAATTTGAACTTTATTTATTTCTTCATTTTCTTTGTGTCTTAAAATGTATTTGTTTCTCCTCAACCAATTTCAATTCTTTTAGTGCATTTTTGCTGATTTTATAACTATCTTTGCGCTGTGTTCATGAGTATACCATTCTTTAATAATCATTGCAGGGAATTGTATACTGCTTTTGTCACAACTAGCAATGAGTGTGTTGTAACCTAATCAGAATGCATTTAGTAAATTGGAATGGGTAACACCCTCCCAAATGTACAACCCAATTTCTGTCATAACCAAATTTTTGAACAATAATCTGCAGTCATCTTTTTCAGTAGGACAACTCTGTGACATATGTGGTTTCCATATCCATATCTTTTGAGACTGGTGTCTTGATACAGCAAAATGGCAATGGGTTGTGCAAATCAATCTTGATAGCATATAGCAGAAGTTATCATTAATAATTAATTAAAGAAGGAGTCTCAATACAAATGTGTGTATTTGTTAGAAAATGGGTCTCTGGTTGGCAGTCAGTTTGCACTTTGTCAAGCAGGGACCATCATTCTAGTCAGGGTAATGAAGATACTCACTTAGGATAACCCCTGCTCTTCCCCTTGGTAGCTTCGCACAAGCACTCAGGGTTATCTCAAAGGCAATGTGTAAACTGTTTGTACCAACACACACAGTAATAGAGTGAAAACACTACAAAATGGACACCACACCAGTTTAGAAAAATAGCCAATATTTATCTAAATCAAACAAGACCAAAACAACAAAAATCCAACATACACAAGTAAAGTTATGATTTGTTTAAGTTAAAAAGAGTCTTACTTCATAGAAAACAATGGATGTGTTGTTGTTACCCAAAAGTACCTGGTTTGAGTAAAAAATGAAGCCTCTTGGGCGAACAGGCATCGGAAAATTCAGCGATGTGCTGATTCCTTACTCGCAAGTGAGATCGTACACCGCTTCTTCTCCGGTTGGGTAGACAATGCATCATTTGCCTCTCCCACAAGAAAGCAATACGTTCATCAATTTCTGGAGAGGGCACCTCAGATCGGGCACCTCAGATCCGGGCTATTTTGGCACCTAGCGACGATGCATGCAAAATCCAGGCACACAGTGATGAAGACCCGCACTGCCTGGGGCTTGAATCAATTTCAGCAACTGCAATCGGGTGCTGCATCATTTCTGCAGGTGATGTGTTGATTTCCCAGCCGTGATGCAAGTGGTGCATCGATTTCTCAGCCGTGTTGCAGTTGGTGCATCATTTTTACAGCGGCATTGCAGGTGGTGCGTCACATTTTTCCATGCACGCCTCCTGTGTGTGGATTCCTGCCCTGGTTCTACTAGCTTCACCTTTCAAGGGCCCAGGGACTAGAGTGAGCACCACTTGGCAGGGTAGGAGTCTCAGCAGAGAATCCAGGTGCTGACAGAGGAAATCTTTGATGGCCCTGAGACTTCAGAAAAGGAGGCAAGCTTAGTCTAAGCCCTTGGACACACTTCAGAAGCAGGAATATACCACAAAGTCCAGTCTTTGTTCTCTTTCAGACAGAAACAACAACTGCAGGCAAACCCAGCAAAGCACAGTCAGAGGCAAAGGAGCAGAACTCCTCCTCCAGCTCTTCTCCTTGGCAGATGTTCCTCTTGATTCCAAAAGTAATAAAAATAATCTGGTGTTTTTGTGTCCACTACCTATACCCCTTTCTGCCTTTGAAGTTGCAGACTTCAAAGTAACGTCTCTGTTGTTCGCAAGATCCTGCCTTGCCCAGGCCTGGCTCCAGAAACACATTCAGGTGTAAGCGTAACCTCCTCCCTCCACTCTAGCCCAGATGATCCATCAGGATATGCAGGCTCCACCCCAGCTCCCTTAGCGTCACTGTCTAGTGGAGATTCAAAAACAGCCCAACTATGAGTCTGACCCAGAATCCATAAGCAAGCAGTTATAGAATGGTTTAAGCAAGAAAATGCCCACCTTCTAAAAGTGACATTTTCAAACTGGCAATCCAAAAACTAACTTTACCAAAAGATGTATTTTTAAATTGGGAGTTCAGAGACCCTAAACTCCAATCTCTCTCTGCTCCCAAAAGGAAAATAAACTTAAAAGATATTTACAGGCCACCCCCATTTTAAACTATGAGAGAAAAAGGCCTTGCAACAGTGAAAAACACATTTGGCAGTATTTCACTGTCAAGACATGTAAAACACACCAGTACCTGTCCTACTGCCAACATTCACCGCACCCTGCCCATGGGGCTACCTGGGGCCTAACTTAGGGGTGCCTTCCATGTATAAAAAGGGAAGGTTTGGACCTGACAAGTGGGTACACTTGCCAGGTCGAATTGGCAGTTTAAAACTGCACACACAGACACTGAAATGGCAGATCTGAGCCATGTGTACATGGCTACTTATGTGGGTGGCACAATCAGTGCTGCAGGCCCACTACTAGCATTTGATTTACAGGCCCTGGGCACCTTTAGTGCATGTTACTAGTGACTTACTACTAAATCAAACATGCCAATCATGGAGAAGCCAATTACACATATGGTTTACCCACAGAACACTTGCACTTTAGCACTGATCAGCAGTGGTAAAGTGCCCAAAGTACCAAAACCAGCAAAAACAAAGACCAACACACAGTCATGACATGGGAAGCACAGGCAAAAAAACGGGGGAAACCACACCAAGTAAGTGAGGTCTAATAGTGTTCTTCATCAATATTGCATGTTTTAGGAGCCATTTTATTTATTTTTATTTTTATTAGACATGTGTATGCTTCATTGTGAGCCCACATGCTACCGATTTCACTTAATAGCATTGAGGTTGTAATTTCTTGAGATTAGACAACCTCTTTCATGGGGTGATGACTACTGAAAGTTCCCACAATATTTTACATATGTAATCTCAAAAACATTTTTCTTTACTGCACGCACTCTTACCCAATGCAAGCCTATTTCCTTTCCTTCAGTTCTTCATGACTATTTTGTTTTTAATTGCAAAAAGATGTTGAACATAAATTACTTTAAACAAAGAAGTAACCTCAAAGAATTACCAAATAAAAAAATAAATATAAAACATTGAGATACTTTGGCCCATATTTATACTTTTTGACGCTAAACTGCGCTAACGCAGTTTAGCGTCAAAAAATTTAGCGCCGTCTAACGCCATTCTGAAGCGCCATGCGGGCGCCGTATTTATGGAATGGCGTTAGCCGGCACTAGCAGACCGGCGCTGCCTGGTGTGCGTGGAAAAAAAACACGTAGACCAGGCAGCGCCGGCGTAGGGGGAAAATGGCGTTAGGGCGTCTTAAAATGGGGCAAGTCAGGTTGAGGCAAAAAAATCGCCTCAACCCGATTTGCGCCATTATTTTCGACGCCCAGACGCCACTTAAATGACTCCTGTCTTAGTAAAGACAGGAGTCATGCCCCCTTGCCCAATGGCCATGCCCAGGGGACTTATGTCCCCTGGGCATGGTCATTGGGCATAGTGGCATGTAGGGGGCACAAATAAGGCCCCCCTATGCCACCCAAAAAAAAATAAAAAATATAAAAAATTATACTTACCTGAACTTACCTGAATGTCCCTGGGGTGGGTCCCTCCATCCTTGGGTGTCCTCCTGGGGTGGGCAGGGGTGGCAGGGGGGGTCCCTGGGGGCAGGGGAGGGCACCTGTGGGCTCATTTTGAGCCCACAGGCCCCTTAACGCCTACCCTGACCCAGGCGTTAAATAGTGGCGCAAATGCGGGGTTTTTTGACCCGCCACCTCCCGGGCGTGACTTTTGCCCGGGAGTATAAATACGACGCATTTGCGTCGCCGTCATTTTTTTAGACGGGAACGCCTTCCTTGCATCTCATTAACGCAAGGAAGGCGTTCACGCAAAAAAATGACGCTATTTGCCCATACTTTGGCGCTAGACGCGTCTAACGCCAAAGTATAAATATGGCGTTAGTTTTGCGCCGAATTTGCGTCGAAAAAAACAACGCTAATTCGGCGCAAACGGAGTATAAATACGGGCCTTTGTGATCTAAAAGTACAATATGAAAAAGCTTTTTCGTAGGACCATAGGATTTTACTGTTGTTGAACGGTAATGACTGTAATTACAGTATTGCTATGATACTATACTTTAGGCAGGTTCATTGACTGATGGCTGTAATTATCTGTATAAATCCTGATCCATGCAATAGCCCACAAGTGCCATTATTTGAGTGATGTGGAGTCTAATACATTTTTCAGAAATAAAGATCAGATTATTAAAATGTCATATGAAGTCAATAAATTGTCAGATCTCTGTGGACAAATAAAACATATGTAGCAATAAAAATAACACATTTGTAATAGTCCTATGCTCCCTGCACTTTTGGATGCAAGCTGCAACTCATTTAGGAGGTACAGATAGGATGAAATCAGTCTGGAGTTGCTTCTGTCCTGGCATGGAGAGAACCTACCCTAAAAGTTAAGCCTAGGAGGAGGACCAATTATAATCTAGCATGCAGTGGCCCAGTGGAAAGAACAATGAATTGGAATATGGACTAAGGCTCAGATTTACTAAGCCCTTGCTTTGTCATTTTGTCATACAAGGTGATACAAGGCAAGGAAAGGGAATTAAGTAATATTTTCTAAGCCATGCAAAGCCACATTGCTTAGTAAACCCAGAGTAACCCAAGACAGTGAAAATTGCTGCTGTGTATTACTCTGCATTAGGAAGGCATTCTAGGGTTGGAGTATAGGCATTCCCTTGCATCTATCCATGGATTTTGGCGTATTCCCAGATTTGCTAAGGGTATTAAACTTGTGAATCCACCAAAATGGTATGCCTTATTGTTAGAAATGGGGTCTTGGGTTGGCAGTCAGGTTACCCTCTGTCCAAGCAAGGACCCTCCCTCTAGTCAGTGTAAGTCACACACAATCCTAATGATCCTGTGCCCACCCTCTGGTAGCTTGACACTGAGCAGTGAGGCTTAACTTAGAAGGCAATGTGAAAAGTATTTGTGCAATAAATCATACAGTAACACCATATAGCACCGGAAAAGTACACCACACAGTGTTTAGAAAAATATATGATATTTATCTGGATATTTGCAGGTCAAAAACGATCACAGATACAATAAGAAAATGTGTTTGGGGTGTGTCTGAGTGAATGCACAAGGAGCTTGTCAACTAAACACAGCCAGACGTGGATTGTAAGGCACAGAAAGATTTAAGTGCAGAGAAATGCTCACTTGCTAAAAGTGGCATTTCTACAATAGTAATATTAAATCCAACTTCACCAGTCAGCAGGATTTTGTATTACCATTCTGGCCATACTAAATATGACCTTCGTACTCCTTTTAGATCAGCAGCTACCACTTCAATAATGTGTGAGGGCAGCCCCAATGTTAGCCTATGAAGGGAGCAGGCCTCAAAGTAGTGTAAAAACGAATTTAGGAGTTTTGCACTAGCAGGTCATGTAAACTAGCCAGGTACATGTCCGGCCTTTTACCTACACAGCACCCTGCTCTAGGGGTTACCTAGGGCACACCTTAGGGGTGACTTATATGTAGGAAAAGGGGAGTTTTAGGATTGGCAAGTACTTTTAAATGCCAAGTCGAAGTGGCAGTGAAACTGCACACACAGGTCTTGCAATGGCAGGCCTGAGACACGGTTAAGTGGCTACTTAAGTGGATGGCACAACCAGTGCTGCAGGCCCACTAGTAGCATTTAGGGCCGTATTTATACTCTGGTTGCGCCGAATTTGCGTCGTTTTTTTCGACGCAAATTCGACGCTAAACTAACGCCAACTAACGCCATATTTATACTATGGCGTTAGACGCTTCGGGCGCCAAAGTGCCCGGAGTGTGCGTCATTTTTTAGCGTGAACCCCTTCCTTGCGTTAATGATATGCAAGGGAGGCGTTCCCGTCTTAAAAAATGACTCCCAGGCCTTTACGTGGTATTTATACTCCCGGGCAAAAATGACGCCCGGGAGTGGGCGTGGCCAAAAACGGCGCATTTGCACCGCTTTTTAACGCCTGGGTCAGGCATGGCGTTAAGGGACAAGTGGGCTCAAAATGAGCCCAGAGTGCCCTCCCCTGCCCCCAGGGACCCCCCCTGCCACCCTTGGCCACCCCAGGAGGACACCCAAGGACGGAGGGACCCATCCCATGGACATTAAGGTAAGTTCAGGTAAGTTTTTATTTTTTTATTTTTTGTGGCATAGGGGGGCCTGATTTGTGCCCCCCTACATGCCACTATGCCCAATGACCATGCCCAGGGGACAGAAGTCCCCTGGGCATGGCCATTGGGCAAGGGGGCATGACTCCTATCTTTACAATGATAGGAGTCATGTTGATGGGGGATGGGCGTCGAAAAAAAATGGCGCAAGTCGGGTTACGACGATTTTTTCGACGTAACCTGACTTGCCCCATTTTAAGACGCCCATACGCCATTTTCCCCCTACGCCGGCGCTGTCTGGTGTACGTGGTTTTTTTCCACGCACACCAGGCAGCGCCGGTCTGCTTGCGCCGGCTAACGCCATTCCATAAATACGGCGCCCGCATGGCGCTTCAGAATGGCGTTAGACGGCGCAACATTTTTTGACGCTAAACTGCGTTAGCGCAGTTTAGCGTCAAAAAGTATAAATATGGGCCTTAATCTACAGGCCCTGGGCACATACAGTGCACATTACTAGGGACTTATAAGTAAATTAAATAGTCCAATTGGGTATGATCCAATGTTACCATGTTTAAGGGGAGAGAGCATATGCACTTTAGCACTGTTAGCAGTGGTAAAGTGCGCAGAGTCTAAAAACCAGCAAAAACAGTGCCCAAAAAATGGAGGAAGGCAGGCAAAAAGGTTAGGGGTGACCACCCTAAGGCTGTCAGGTCTAACACTTATCAACAGAAGTGTAACAAGGAGAAATATCTTTAGTTCTCCTCATTATCTCCCCTTTCTATATGTGCAGGATTATTCAGCAGACATAGAAAAAGGAAAATGCCTCAAAGGATTGATTTTGTGAAGGAAATTGCCCTTTCCTGCACAACAATAATCCTGCCTGTGACTTAGGCATCCTTGCACCATGGCACTAATCCCAGCCATTCAAGTGAGGTATCGTTATTATCAGGAGAAGTTTGGGAATGCTGGTTTGTAAGAATTTTGTGGATCCACACATATTCCGGACCACTGCATCACAGAATTGAATGTGGTGAAATGGCCAGGGTTGCTGACTTTTGGACTGGGGAACCAGCTTGACATCCTGTGACTTGGGTCAAATCATTTTGGGCCACATGTATGAATATTAGGTTTTGTGACTCATAAATTACGAGTCATAGCGACTTACAATTTGTGAGTCGCAAAACCTGATGTACAACAGTGTCAATGACACTGTTTGCGCTTCCCAATGGGATCGCAAATGACCTACCTCATAAATATTCATGAGGTAGGTTGCAATTTTAAATAAAGCTGTTTTTTTTTAAAATGCAGCCCGTTTTCCTTAAAAGCCAAAATGAAAAGTGTTCTTTTAATTTTTTCGGAGCAGGCAGTGGTCTGTGGGACCACTGCCTGCTCTGAAAACGTATTTTTGCTACCATTCACAAAGGGGAAGGGGTCCCATGGGGACCCCTTCCTGGTTGTGAATGGGTTAGCACCAGTTTGAAACTGGTGATAACTGTGATTGTTTTGTGACCGCATTCACAAAACAATCCTATATCGCACTGCGACTCGCAATTAGGAAGGGAACGCCCCTTCCTAAGTGCGACTCACAAACCTATTTTGTGTTTAGATAAATAGATTACCGAATCGCAAAATAGGTTCTGTACATACCAAAATGTTTTTTTCCTGTCGCAAACAGTCCGATTCTGCGAATCGGGTCATTTACGACAGGAAAAAATGGTATTTACATCTGGCTTTTAATGTCTATGTGCCTAAAAAATGCAAACATCAATGTGTCCTTAGGTAATGCAACTGGTGCTCATCTAAAGTGCTCCAATAGCTTTGGGACAAATTTGTGCTATGTACAAACTGCAAACAAAAAACACAAATGAGAGGAAGGTATCCCACTTTAGCCAAACTCTGGGACTTGTAGGGCATTGTGGTTAGGAAAACCTAGTGGGATGCAGGCAAGGCACACCACTCTGGTACAATTTATTGATGGTACAAAATATTACCTGCATAAATCAAGATAGTCAGGACCATAATCTCGAACAAAGCTAGTTTTACATCAGCAAACACTGTATACCATTAAGACACAAGCCCAGTGCACTCCTGGTAACTATGAGAGCATCTGATTAAAACTTCCCTCAGAAAACCAGACTCTGGTCCAATATAAATAAACAAAAACAACACAACAAAAACTAGTTATCCCTTGAAGAATTCCACCACCCTTAGGGATGATTCACATGAGAGGTGTGATTACATGCCTCATACTTCATACAGCGACTAACCATTGACCAGAACACACATCTCCTATCACCTCTGTTGATTGACTGCTTGATGTCATTTTGAAGCAGTATGCATGTGATGATACACTGTTAGAATACCACACTATCTACCTTTCTATTCAACAAGCTCTGTACTTCTGGTGCAGCTTTCCCAAGTATCCCCCAATTGTTACACCTCACAAGATACATCTACACTTGGGAAGCCCAACATGCACACCAACTACAGTGCTTCTGCCCATCCATCCAGTCATATTGATTCTAAACACCCTACAATTGACTTCTCTATATTTACAGACCCCACGACACTTCCTATCACCAAAATATTCAGTGCTTGATGTCCTAAACATATTCACAGATCAATCTGCCCAAGCAAAAGCAGAAGAGCCCTCTCCGCACCTTCCAGTGTCCCATCTCCTGCACATCACATCAAAACTGATGTACTCAACCTGCAGGTCTGCTAACTTTCATGTACATTCCATGCCTACATCAAAGACGCTAACTAAGACTTGATATTGCTCATCCTCTGCACCACTACCTTACCAGTGTTAAACATCATTAACAGTGATAGAGCAAACACATATGGTGGTGGGTTGCATTTGTTTATAAAGAGTCTCCTAAACACAAGCCTATGAACTCAATAAACTCCTCTTCATTCCAGTGCCTTAGTGTCAGATTAAAAACACAACACTTAAACCACTGGGGCCTTATGTATTATACCACTCAATAGGCAACAAAATAAATGTTATTCATAGTTTACTTGATTAAAGCACATAACAACTGACCTCCTAATTTAACATGTTTTTCACTCCAGATTTTAGCCTTCCCTGGTAAAAGGAAAGGCATGAGTACCCACACATCCCTCTTTGTCACCAACAGAGGCCTAGGCTTAAATAAACAAAGTAATAGTGACAATGCAATCGACCAGCACCTGCTCTTTGCAGACACCACTTCGGAACCTCATTGGGCAAAGGGGACAGCTGTGAGAGGGCATCAATCCAAAGGAAGATCAAGATTAGGCCAGGCGGGGGCTTTGGAGCAGTGAGAACAGATGTCAACCTCGAATAGAATATAGCCCTGCACTAGATCATGAATACACTAGGGTATTAAATATAAAGCCCGCAACCCAGCAGGAAATCACGGATCAGCCGACCATAATCTTCACCCCATTAGATGCTTCCCAGGGGCCATGGGATATTCTCAACAGATCAAATATCCTACGATTATTACATTATATATCAGCATTTAAAAACTTAATGTCTGAAGATCTACTAGTGGTGAATTTCAGCACTCTCACATGGATTAGTCAGAACAAATCCACATTGACCACATGGTCTGCACAAAGTAACACTGATAGAATCTTTGAATATGGAGACCTCCTGGAAAATTGGGGTATTAATATTAGCAAGGAAGCTAGAGAATGGTACCCACAAGTCTTAGCTGTCGGAAACCAAGCATCACATCTGGTGAAGGAAAATCCCAGTGCCTTGAGAGGAACTCTGGTCATAAAACCACTACCTTTAGGGGAAAAAATAACCATACATTTGATATGGAAAACTGGTGAGCCCCACCAGGATGGATGTAGGAATATAGGTATGTTTCACTCTGATGGGCTAAATGACAGTCATGATATCGTAAGGGGGCAAGAATGGGATTGGCTCCCTGCAGCTCTGTCTACTAAAATGAAGAAGTGCATTTAGCCCTGAATGGCCTCCCATAAAATCTGAACGTAATGCGATTAAAATAATTCGCTGGAATGTGGTCGGCCTGGCCTCACTAATAACCGACGCTAGTACAAATAGGGTTGTAACTGAGGCAGATAATATGTGTTTCCAAGAAACATGGTCGGCAGAACCTCTGACCATAGAGGGCTTTGTAACAGTCGCCTGCCTACAAAAAAAACTTGTTTGGAAGATGTATCAGAGGTCTTGCTACATAAGTAAAGTTAACTCTGGCCATTAAATTAGCAGTGTTGGAGAAATCTACAAGCAAAATGCTATTGTTAACAATAAATGGCTTAGCCTTAGGTGAAAAAAGCACCCTGCTAACAGTGATAAACATATACATTAACCCCCATCAAGGAAAGAAACTGATGATGGCTAAATCTACACTGGTCCTTCTGAAGGAGTTTGTCTATGAACACCCAGGCCATGAATATGTGTTGGCAGGCGATTTTAAAATTTGTCAGCTTGGCCAGGAAGGGGTGCCTTGCCAAGATCCATTAAGATTGGCTAAAAGCTACGGATCGCTGCAACATAGTAGCAGGCACATGCATCCCTACTTTCAGAAATATATCCACAATAGATTATGGGGGTTATTCTAACTTTGGAGGAGGTGTTAATCCGTCCCAAAAGTGACGGAAAAGTGACGGATTTACCACCAGCCGTATTACGAGTCCATTATATCCTATGGAACTCGTAATACGGCTGGTGGTATATCCGTCACTTTACCGTCACTTTTGGGACGGATTAACACTCCTCCAAAGTTAGAATAACCCCCTATATCTTTCTAAGCCCAGCACTCCTGAGCAGGTGCTTCAGCCACAAGGTGGTTCATAGAACTGAAAGTGACCATAACCCGGTGGTAACAAAATTTGATCTAGGGGTTATAAGACATAACCAGTATAAAGCGAGAGGCCGTCAACTCACCGAAGGCCCCTTATTAAAATGCATTAAATGGTCTGCCATCTGAAAAACAAAATATGAGGCCTGGAAGCAGGATAATGGCCCAATACATTTCCATCAGGGGGTTGGCAAATAACTGATCAATGTGGGCTGGTGCTCAAAAAACTCCAAGCTCATCTTTGCAACAGAGCGCTGCCCGGTCAAACGGGGGGCAAAAAGAATAGGGTGGATAGTAAGCTGGTATCCAAGGAATGGTTACAGCATAAAAAGAGATATTGGCAGGCAGAAAGGTGCTACAAGATGATCGAAACTCCGGCCTCAGATGCACTAAGGAAGTCGGCACGGAAAGACTATAAAAGAGCACTATGGATAATGAAGGCTAAAGAGACAGAATAATGCTGGAAACACCTGGTAACATTGCTGCCGTCTAACAAAAGCAGAGAATTTTGGGATTACATCAGCACATTGCTCTATGATTCTGAAACAAGTGCTAATGTGATCTCTGCCAGCGATTGGGAAAGGCATGTGGGAAATCTCAATGTGGACCCAAAATATGCAGGGGATCAAGTTCTCAACGCTGGTATCAATGAATTTGATGGGTTAGATAATAAAACTTCTTCTATTACCATTAAAACTGTGCAAACAATCCTTGGCAAAGTGAGGCGGGATGGGGCTCCTTGTCCCAATGGCCTACCAAGGAGTATCTTTAGAGAAGATCAAGCTTACTGGGACATACCTCTGACCGCTCTATTTAATGATTGCGTACACCTTTCAGTGGTTCCGAAGGCTTGGAAGGGCTCAATACTTCAACCCATTTACAAAAAAGGGGGTATTACCTGCCCTGAAAACTACAGGCTGATAGCCTTATTGGACATAGATGGCAAAGCATGTGCAAGGGTTTTGCTGCAAGAGCTAGAAGAATGGATCTCAGCAAATGGCATCATCCCACCATATCAAACAGGCTTTAGACCTAGCTCCTCTATGTTAGACAATGTCCTGGCACTCTCATATCTTGGGCATTAAGCACTAAAACCTACATCTCCTCTGCTCTTTGCATGTTTTGTTGATTATAGAGCGGCTTTCGATGGGGTGGTGCGACACATCCATTGGAAGAAATTAGCGTCCTGGGGGATGCCAAGGAAATTGCTAGCTTCAGTAATGGCCCTAAACTCTGACACTTGGGTAAGAATAAAAATCACAAAACACGTGTGACGAGGAAGATTGTTACCAACAAAGGCCTAAAACAGGGCTGTGTTATCGCCCCCACCCTCTTTAACTTATACACAGCTGATCTGGGTGCCGAGTTGCTCAGAGGAAATACGTTTCCTTCGAGGCTGGGGCAATTGGTTCTCCCCATAATACAATACGGGGATGACATGGTCTTGCTCGCCCAAACTCAGATTGGGCACAAAAGGGGTCTTGACATACTGCATGACTACAATGAAAGAAATGCCTTAAAAAAGCAAATGCAGAAAAAACAAAAGTCCTGGTCATCAGCCGTCAGACACAATATCTGCATAGAATATGGAAACTTGGACCTTTAAGCATAGAGATGGAAGATAAATATCACTACTTGGGGGTTTGGCTATCAAATACAGGGAGAGCATCACACCAGGTAGTGGCACTGACTTCCAAAGCAGTGAAAATCTCCTAGGCATTAGCAAAACTCCAGCAACGGCTTAAGGCACCTACATTTGAGCCATTAAGGAGGGTGATAGGAGCAAAATTGCTACCTGCTATTACCTACAGCCATTTGGCATTTCCAGGCAAATTGACAGCCACACTAGAGAATGCCCAGATGAGAGCCTGGAAAAGGATCCTCAAGATCCCCAGACCAACAAGGCGTGCAGGGATAGGTCTGGAATTAGACATAATAAGCAAGGACTTAACATGCAAAATGGATATGATAAAGCTTTACCAAGGTGTCGCAGGGCAGAGGCAAGCAGCCTCAGTGGGGTCTTGAAAGTAATTTTCAAAAATAAAACAAGTAGTTGGGACATCTATTTGACACAGGCGGAGGAACAGTTCAACCTGGCCATGTCCTATTCCACAGACCCTGCCATCACGAAAGCAGTACTGAAGAAAAAACTGAAAGAGCTTGGCGTGCAAGCCTCTAGAGACAAATATATCTCAACAGTCAGGGACATCTGTGGAGCCGATGGCTTGCTTGAGTCTTTTGTAACCATCAAAGGCCAGGCCTATCTAAAAGCACCTTTAGGAGAGTGAGCATTCCAGAACATTCTGCAAATGCGCCTTTTAATTCTACCTGCCTGGGAATATCGACAGAAGTGCACAAGGGCAGGTGCACAAATACATGCTGTGTAAATACCATACTGAATTGATAACAAATCTTGTATTCTGCTGCCCATGCTTGGCGTCTGAAAGGTGCCTACAGCTAAAGCCTCTGTTCCTGAAACATTGGGTGAGAATATGTAACAAAGCTTTAAGACTTATTTTCACTGCAGGGATCCCCATGGAACTACCCTGTTTCAGAAAAAAAATGTATAAGCTGTGTCTAGCCTTACATCAGGCAAGGAGCCAAACTAGCATGGGTATTTGCGGAGGGAGGGGGGGGCCTACAAGGAAACGGCTCTGACGAAATGGCTCTTGCCACCTAAGCTATCCCTCTCCTCCACTTAAAGGCCCTGGATGGCGAGCTGACAGAGGTAATCTATGTTGTAACGATTTTAATTAATCATGCAATAAAAAAAGATTCATTCACACATGCCTCCTCAAACACCTATCAGACATTTTTCCCGAGACACCACAGAGGAATACATTGAAATCTCTACGTATCTGCGATGTGCCGTGGTTTTTCTTCTTCTTACCTATCAGAGAACAGCCTACTACAACCTTGCATATTCTCTACCAGCAAGAAAGGTTTTTCTTGAGCTATTGCTATATAAAACTCTTAGGGCCAGATGTATCAAGTGTTTTTGCATTTGCAAACGGTGTGAATGTCCGTTTGCGAATGCAAAAATGCGTTTTACGGTGTATGAAAGGCATTTGCAGTGGGAATATAAGAAATCGCAAATATTGGGAATTTTTGCGAATGATACACAAATTAGAGTGCCGCAAAAAGCGTATCACATATAACAATATGATTTACTGAATCGCTTTGTGCGAAATGCTAATTGCAATACAGAATAGCTAATCACAGATAGCGATCTCCTAAATCATGCTGCTATTTGCGAGATGCAGATTGCGGCACGCAAAAACGGATTCGCAATACGATGTAGCAAGAAATTGCAAATTGTGATTATTCGCAGAACGGCCGTTTTCACATGCAATTTACCACAAATTTAAACCAGGTGGTAACCAGGTGCAACCCATATAAAGAGGCCCAGAATGCCTCAGCCCCTTTTCCACAATGGCTGCACTCTACGTCATGGCAAGGAGAATGAGGATCTTGGAAGGTTTGAGGAGACAGAGGAGGAGACAGGAGGGCATTTTCAGAGTGCACATAACCCTTTTTGAGCAGACTGAGGAGAACATTTATAGTACAGGTTAAGCTCAGCCATGATACTTGACCTGATAGCTGAGCTAAAACCCATGCTGCAGCGCACAACACATAGGACCAATAGCATACCCACCCATGTGCAGGCATTATGCTCCCTGCACCTATTAGCATCAGGGAGCTATCAAGGGGTCATAGCACCAGCTGGTGGGGTATCACAGAGTGCCTTCTCTAGATTTTTCAATGCATTTCTCAATGCCATGCTGAGCAGAATACAACTCTACATAAGATATCCCAACACCCCACAGGCATTACAACAAACAAAAGTTAATTTTTACCAGATAGCACAGTTCCCACATGTCCTAGGTGCCAAAGATGGGACACATGTAGCAATCTGTCCACCATCGGCCAGCGAGCATGTGTATCGCAGTTGTAAAAACCATCATTCTATGAATGTACAGGTGATATGCAATGCCTTCTACATCATTCCCGATCTCGTGGCCAGATACCCAGGGAGCACATATAACTCCTACATCTTTCGCCACAGCGGGATACACACAAGACTGCTAGCTGGGGAGTTTAGGGAAGGATATCTACTAGGTAATTTGATAGTTCAGAATAATGCATTGACATAAGCATGACGTCAGCCAGCAAATTTACTCATTTTACTCTCTGTGCATTCAGGAGATAGTGCCTACGCAGAGTGCACCTATATGCTAACGCCCTACCTGAGCCCTGCCACTCCAGCAGAGAGAAGGTACGATGCTGCACATAGGGCTACCCGCAATGTGGTGGAGCGCACTTTTGGGCTGCTGAAGAGCCGTTTCAGGTGCATCCATAGGAGTGGAGGTGCACTACAGTACAGCCCTGAGACAACATGCAAAATTGTGGCCACATGTGCTATCCTGCACAACATAGCAACTACAAGGGGCATACCAGTGGAACTCACGGAGCCAGACTCAGATGAGGATGATGATCCCTTACCACCCCTTCTACCAGCAGACAGGACCAGTGCAGCAGAAGGCAGGTAAAGACGTGCTGACATCACGTGCAACCATTTTTGATGTAAGTAATGACAAATCCACTTCAATAATATGTATTTCATTAGTTACCATCTTTATTACCTTGACTTCAGGTACACAATGTGTCATTAGGAAATAGCTATTCACAATGGGCAGACATGAACTATTAACAGTGTCACACTATTAGCATCCTAGCATGACTTTATTTCGACATGTTGAGGTGGTCCCCTGTAGCCCTCAATATCACTTCTTACGTCCACGCACTCCACTTGAGTGCTCAGTGCCCTCGCTGGCACCTCTAGTAGCAGGTTCACCTGAAGTACTGTGTCTGGCACTGCGACGCCTCGGATCAATTACAGGGACTGTCAGCCTGCTGAGGCTAGAGGACTCTTCACTGCCACCAACACTCAGTTCACTGGTTGTGGCACTGCGCGCTCTTTGCATGGCATCCACTACGTTGGAAATTTGCACAAGTCCCTGTGCATTGTCCTGACTGCAATGTGCCATCTCCACCTGTGTGGCAACGGCACGCCGTGATATCTTGGCTGTTGAACTTGCAAGCCGATTGACTGATCCACTGACGCTATCAGACCTTCCCAAATATCGGTGATGACGCCTGCGCTGGCTGATGTGCTCCTGCTGTATCACAGTGCATAGTTCCCCAGTGGCCTGTGTCAACTCCTTGGTGTTTTCAGCAACTCTTTGCTGTCCCTCAATCAGGGTCTCCAAGTGCTTGTTTTGTAAGCCCATATTGCTATTGTGAGACACAAACTGTCTGTGCAGTGACTTCAAATGTTTGCATTGCAGGAGCTGCACCTTCAGCATGAAAGCTTCCAGGCCACCAAAGATTGATGGTCCCACTCTTTCTACTGTGCCCTGTCTGCCTGCATCGTGGCGCCTTCTGAGGGGAGTTGACTGATGCTGGCGCTGGCGTAGGGACTGCTGTCTTCCTGTCGGACTCGCCTCTGGTGGTGGTGTGGGTTCATGTTCTGGCTTCTCATCTGAGTCCAGGTTGTACTCTGGCAGTGGTAACACCCTTGCCCTGCGTCTAGTTGGAACAATACTGAAGGACTCACTGGTATTTGAGTCTAACGGTGGCTGTGATTCTGCTTCCCCCACTTTTTCAGATCCTGCAGCAGCAGGGACTGAGTCATCTGCAAGGACAATGTGTAGCATGTCAGTTCTAGCATTTGTCACAGATTTACACAGTGTTGCTTTAAATGTACAATTAAATGTGTCACCCTGAGTCATTTGTGGTGTTTTTTCCATGTGGCTGACCACTATCTTGCTATTTACGTTGTGTATTCACCTTAGGGCTGTGTACTACCACTCTCATAAGGCACTGTTGTGTTGTATGTAAAATGTGACATAGACTACTTTTTATTGTGTATCAAGCTATGTTCTATTTCCTTAGGGGAATGTGAACACGCACATGTGGGGATACACATAATGACTGACCTTACCTTTGCTGGGTGTCCCTGAGGTGTCAATGTCAGTTACACCACTGACAGCTTCTGGCAGCAATGTGGACTCCACCAGGTCTTCCATAGGGGTGGACGGTGCGTTGGTGGATGGTCCGCCTCCGGTGCTCCTTGCCTCCCTAAGCCTGCTGGCCACCCTCTCCTTGGCACGGGACCGCAAGTCGTACTATTGATTGCGTATCTCCTCCACAGAGCGCTGTGCAACACCCACTGCACAAAGTTTTGTCAGGATGTCAGACCAGAGTTTCCGCTTCTCACTCTCAGGTACTTGGAGTGAGATCTTGCCAAAGAGTCTATCATGGTTCCCGACAACCTCCTCAATGAGCACCTCCAATTTTTTCTCACTAAATTTTAGCTTCCTCTTCCTGTCTCCCTTCTCCTTCCCATTGCTAGCATTGGTCATGTTGCAGTTTGATCCTGGCTTCCTCACAATGCTGACTCCCTGGTGCTGGGTTGTATCTCTCTCACTGCTCCCATGGGTGTGGCATCTGGAATCAGCATGGGCTGACTCACTTCCTGGTTGTGATGTAATCAGGCTGTTCCGGTTTCCCGTTTTCGCTATTTGCGATTTTCAGTTACTGAATAGCAAATTTTTTGTGATTCGGTATTTGCATCTCGCAAATAGCGTCTGCGAATTTTAAGAAATCGCTATTAGCGATTTTGAAATATGATACATTGTGTTTTGCATTTCTAAAATTGCAATTTCTTAAAAATTGCAATTTGGAAATCGCTACCTGGAATCTTGATACATCTGGCCCTTAATGTCTAACCCTCTTAAAGTGGATTGCTCAGACCACGTTTCTGTCTATTTCAAATTCTGGGCTTAATTACTCCCCCAGGTTAAAACAGAGACAGGAATGGTAAAATACAAAGTATTCAAATTCATAGACAATTAGCCGTGAGGAAACCAGTAACTCTGATTTGAATGTCCTAACACACAGAAACGTGTGTCTCTTTCTTTCTGTCATAAGTCTCTTCCCTATCTTTATTCTCCAAGCATGTGGTGCTACTACAGTTTATGATGCCAGTGTGATGCATCATCATAAGCTTGAGAATAAAAATGGATTGATATACGCAAACTCACAAGCTGGTGTTTCCACTAGTTTGCACATACAAACCAGAATTGTTGGCTTTTTCCAGAGCTTGTGACACTCGTTAATGCCCAGCTTGTCACTACTGATGAAACCAGCAAACCATAAAAGCATGTAATTATTGACACTTGACTTCATTGAGCATGCTATAGAAAACACAGAACCTTATCTTAAAATTATGTTTGGACTTACATATCTCAACCTTACTTCTTGGCATAAATATGAATCCCTTACCTAGGATAGGTCTGTAGGGATCACCTCGCTCACTACTCCATATGTATGAGAGCAATTCTTTTATCATACCAATTTATCTAAATAGCATTGCTGGAGTGAAATTAACTAGTTCAGTACCATGCCTTTTCGTCATTGGCAGACCAAAATAAGGTGTAATTTAATATTATTCAATTTTTTGCAGTGCTACTGGAAACAGTTTTAGAGTGGGGAATACTACCATCAATGTTACATCACTGAAGTTACAGAAGTTATAGGGTTTGTGAAAAATCCAAGCATCACACAAGGAACAACAGTAGCCAATGAACCACATGCATTGTGCAGGAGAGTGGTGTATGTGGGACACACTGCCAAAATATATTACTGAAGCATGGTGAGGCAGCACACTGTCATTCAAAGACAGCATATTTTCCATTGAAATGGCAAATAAATGTCCACAGACATGCAGTTTTACTGGTAAAATTAGACAGGGTGCAAACAATATTGTATGGAAGTCAGGCTTTAGTAAATATACATCAGCAAGTAAAGCAGCTTGATTTGTTTTGATCATATTCAAAGCTTTATTTCCATCACACTTCAGAACTAGGAATGAAAGTGCTTCATTAATGCTTTTCTAACTGCTGATATATTTTGTAATATCTGCACAATAAATTACAGGTATTTATGTTTAGTTGTGTGATATAAACAGTGATCACTCTTTCTTTCATCCTCCTTCTGTCCCAGCAGGATTGCCACATTGTTCACTTTACAAAATCCTCTAACTTTTCATTAAGCGAAAGAAAAGGAAACACCAGTCTCCATGTTAAAAGAATAAAGAACACTTTTCGAGAAGTCAAAGCCTGACATTTGACATTTGTGACAAGAGTAAAACAAAATGTAAAAGCATCTTTACAGTTTAATTACCGTCTGAACTCCAACATGGTCATTTTAGGTTTAATGTAGCATCACACCATCACTTCTGGGGGCTATGTACACAGGAGTTTCCCAACATTTCCTAAAAGAGACTGAATAGTGCACAATAAATGAGCCGGAATTTAGAATAATAATAAATTATCTAGCTTTTGCTTAGGGAATACTTGCTCTATAAACCTGTCATTATTTGACATAAGAAATAACATGAAAATAGTCAAAATTTCATCCTAAACAACTTTTGATATTTATGCCATAAAAGGAGTAAGACTGCTTAAAACAGATTTCTAAACGTATCGAGAGTGAATAGAGCCTCAGAAAGTAGCAAGATATTGAGCAATATTAACCCGGATGTATAATGGAACTTCGCAAGCGCCAACCATGCATGCCTGAACAACGCGGCCATAACAACAACCTTGTTGTTTCCATGAATGCCTTTCCCACGCATGCCTTTACAACGATTTTTCATTGCAAAGGAATGCTTAGTAAAGGCATGTGTGGTTTTTGCATGCTACCCCCCCACCCACCCTAAAAACACAACTACCCGATCCCCCACCCTCCATAAAAATAAAACTACCCCAACACCCCACCCGACATAAAAATAAAACTTCCCGACCCCCCAACTGCCTTTAAAAACTACCCTGATACTCCCACACACCCACTGTCAAAACAACTGACCTCCACCTCAAAAATAAAATTACCCCGCCCCTAAAAGCAAAATTACCCCAACCCCTACCCTGCCCTAAAAATAAAACTACCCCAAACCCCCACCTGCCCTAAAAATACAACTACCTAACCCCCCTCCCACAAAATAAAACGAACCTGACCCGCCCCAAAAATAAAACTACCCAACCCCCCCACCTGCTCCTAAAAACTACCCCGATATCCCCCACCCACTGTGAGCACTAAAATCTACTCCACCCCCCACCCACCCTAAAAGCAACCGACCCCCACCCACCCTAAAAACAACTGACCCCCACCCCAAAATAAAAACTACCCTGCCCCTAAAAACAAAATTACCTGACCCCCCCTACCCCTAAAATCCCAACCTCCTGGACCTGCACTAAATACAAAATTACCCCAACACCGCCCTAAAAACCATAGTACCCCAACCCCCCTTGCCCTAAAAACAAAACTACCCTGAACCCCCAACCCCGTCCCTTAAAAAAAAAAACAACCACCCCACCCATAAAAACTACCCTTCCCCTACAACAACCCCCAACCCTCCCCAGCCCCACTTACCTGACAGTGTCCTATCCTCACCCCCCACCCCACCCCTAAAAACCCGACCCCCCACCAGCCCTTAATACAAACTTACCCCAACCCCCCACACCGCCCTTAAAAACCCATCCCACCATTCACCCTAAATACAAAATTACCCAAACTCCCCACCCCGCCCCTAATAACAAAAGCACCCCGACCCTCCACCCCACCTGCCCTAAATACAAAATTACCCTGACTTCCCCACCCCGCCTTAAAAACAAAACTACCCTTAAAAACTCTCCCAATTCTGACTCCATTTTAATCTGCCTTAATCACGCACGTGGGTTTTTCAGCACATGCATGGTTACGGCAAAGAAAAAGGGAGTCGTTGTTAACGCAAGCGTGGTTCTGCTTGCTTTAACAACGTTGTCGTGGTTCCAGACGTTTCCCTATGGACTCCTCTCTTTAGAAGTTACCTTGAGATTCATAAAATGTAAGTCCTTCCTACTTCCAGGAATGTTTTTAAATCACACCAATGCACTCATTTAACCTTTTACTTTCGAATAGCATGTGATTTAACACTTGATGGAACTTTTCCATTATATAAGTAATATGCAAAAACACTCATGGATAAATATGGAAAGAGTACATTTAAATACACATAGATATTTCTGAAACAGAATTTTAAAAATAGTTGTTGAATTGGGTTGTCTTTACAGATGCTTGATAAAGAAGGTGTAGCTCATCGTTAATGACAGTGATAACGCGTCCCTTTATGACTAATTTACTCACTTTGGGACTCGTTTTAGGCCAATGAATCTTTTGACCCTGATTGAAGACACCTTAGGACGAGATAACTAATCAGCATGTCAATCAATATGTCGATAATGTCATCAATATTCACTGTAATACGACAATTTAAATTATTCAAAGTCATTTAATGAACTCAAAAGACCACCATGACCTTTCAGTCATGAATAACCACACCGGTTTGGTACTATTATATGAAGTTTATTCCCTATTGATTACAATTCTTCTAGCAAGTTTATTAGTCTCAAAACCAAGAAACACATTAGCATTGTCACAATGTGGCAACTCTGATGAGATTTCATCAAAGCAATTATCACGAATATTAGAACATAACACGGCGTCAACATAGGTTATTTTAGCAGAGTATCATCATAATGTTATTCAACAAAGCACAGATTTGGTCATTTGTCTATTTGCGTCAGTTTAGTGAACCCCTCTCCTAACCTCGAATTAGCATTGGCATGTTGGGCTTCATGCAAAACAATTTAGTAACACCAATTTGGGAAAACATCTAACTGTGGTCTCTGTCAAAAGAAGCAGTTGGTACCTAGAAATGAAAAGCAAACAGACAATCACAATTTCATTGTCATATAGTTACCCTCCGTTTGGGACAGCACTCAAGTTCGGTCGTCGTCCTCAGGACATCAGTTGGTTCGCCATCAGCTAGGAAACTCAGCTCAGGTAAAAGGGAAAAGGGGTACTTCCCTCATAAGGAGGTAAAGTATAAACGGGCAATCTAAGGGCAAGGATGGTTCTAAGTAAAATTAGCAAGTCACTAAGCAAAGTGACAAAGTGTCTGGATCATAGCAAATCGCATCAGCTTCTCCCCTAACTCTCTCCTATTCCCTCCATTTCCCATGTCTCTAGTTCTCTATTCTAAACTACTTCCTGGGGTCAAGGGTTTTTATCCCCTTTTCGTTGTACATTCCCCTAAAATTTGGTTGAACAAGAGGTTGTACCCCACTATCTTTAACCAATTGTCTTCACATTAGGTCATCCAATTTGTCACCCCATAACAGTTCTCACGTATTTTATTGGGCCTTATGATTGACGTCTTTAGCGGGTGGAATGTCCAGTATGATTTCATAGTCTTGTGGTCCTTTGCACATCTTCGGTCAGAGACTCCATTGTCTGTACCGGTTCAGGCGACCTTGTACCTACGAGTGGTCTACAGTGTTGCATTCAGCTTAAAATGTTTCTACAAGCAAGTCGAATTTCATGAGAACGGATCTACTAAAGTTACATTCAGGACACTGCACGTTAGAAAAACACATTTAATATGAGAGCCAGGCAACTAGGCCTCAACTCATGCTAACTAAAGCCTAATGATTTATTAGCAAAACTTTTACATATATCTATTATTATTAGTGTAAAATCATATCATAACACAAAATTTCAACATTATTAATCAGTTTCATTAGTCCCCGTATATGTTGGCGGCCACTCCCCGTGGGCACATTTCAAGCGCACTTTTTAGCAAAATACATTAATACTTTTTCTATGCAGCATTATTACACATTAGTTCATAAACATTTCATGTTAATATAGATTATATAAGCTATGCTCTCTCAACAGCAAAAGTGGAAAGAAAAGCAGTACAAAATGCACGAGGTCTCAAAACCAACAAAGGCAGAGGTAAACAGCAAAGCCGTATGTACATTTTGCTGCAGTAAAAAGAAATGCAGAAAAGCTTTTGTGAGTATATGGCCAGTCAAATGCGACTAAAACAGTAATAATCCACAACAAATTGTAAAAAATATTACGGAATGAAACTCTTCAGTACTACAGTCTTACTAGCAGCATGCAACCTTATGTATACCTACAAGCAGTAAAGTACCTGATACTGTGAATAACACTTTATAGAAATATATACTTTAGTAATTACCAAAATCAGGGAGAGTCTGAAGTATCCCTCTCAGGCATTAACTCATTTCCGGTCAAGCGTTAAGTCAAATAAAACTGGTTGAAGAGACCCTGCCTCGGGCCGATGGATAAGAAACTGACATGAGGATTGTATAAGTTAATCAACCCACCTCCTCTGAAACCAGCCATTTTTTGTTTGTCCCAACCTCAGCCCCTACATTCCATGGTACTCCAAACCACATTGCCTCCTCACTCTCAGACCAAACGCAGACAGCATTATAGATGTTAGACATGTAGTCATAACAAGAAGCAAATGGCAATTTGTGTTGCACCTCAAAAATCTTAACTCATTTCCTTTGCCATTTAAAAGTTTGACAGCAGGGGGAGCACCTGGAGCAAAATGAGGGAAATTACATCAATTCCGAAGTAGACCATGCATGTGAATTAAGTGTTACTATTCCTGGGACTGCAAGAATAAAAGCAAAAAGGTTCCGACTGAGGAGGATCTTAAAGATCTAGATGGAATATAAACCTAGAAGGATTCTCTCCACCCCCACCATCGAATTAGTGACCAGAGGCCAAAAAATAACTATGACACAAAAACAAGCACCTGAATAACATGAGCATACTTCGAAACCTTCACTGAAGCTATACCTACTTAACAGCAGAAACACATAGATATTGTAGACCACCAAATGCGCATTACTGTTACTGGTAAAGAGCATTGTTAACTGCTGAAACTTCTACAAAATGTCTGCAAAAACTTACAGTACAGCACAGGGCGGGGTTTATGGTCAGAGGAGTGCACATAAGATGATTGCTTCAATATGCCTTCCTAGGCCCTCAATTACTAGTTTCATGATACAGGGGGAGGAGGGGTGTGACCTCTGCACCCATAATTACAGGTACCGTTTTTAACACCCGGAGTCTACTGTGCAATTATGACCAATACTTTATTGCATGGGGCATAACTGTGTAGATTCAGTTTTACCAACATAAAGAGGCAATTCCCAATTTCATAGGTATTAACACTCCCATTTTTCACTTGCTTAGGTCAGTTGGTAAATGGGAGCAGGGGCTTCTATGTAAGGTGATGGTGCAGAGAGGAGCGAGTGGAGGGTAGAGATTTTCTGGCCAACAAAATTGGGTCAGGTGTTCCTATACCCAGAACTAACAGGCGCAAAAACACAAGGCCATTCTTAATGGAAAGCAGAAGCATTTTATACAGGAATTCATCTTAATATGGCTCACAATGAAGGCCTAAATCTGCTGCTCAGTGTGCGCATGGACTATCGTCCTGTTAACGCATCCTTCTATGTCAATTTATACACATTAGGACTCGTTTTAGGCCGATGAATCTTTTGACCCAGGGGTGAGACACCGTAAGACGAGGTAACTGATCAATATGTCAAGCAATATCTCAATAATATTATCGACATATATCACCACAATATATTTCACTTTAGACATTGGTTAAACTGTTGACGCAACCATGACCTTTCAGTCATGAATAACCACACCTTTATTGAAGTTTTGTGAATTTTATTCCCTATTGATTACAATCTAATAGCAAATGTATTAATCTCAAAACCAAAAAGCAAAAGAGCATAGTAACGATATGGCAATTATGATAAGATTTTGCCTATGCAAAGATCACAACCATTAAGACACTAACGTAGGAGGTACATAGATCAGAATGCATAGAACATCATATAAACCCAGTTCAGCATAGTACAACGTCAGTCATGTCTGTTTGTCAGTCAAGGTGAATATCTAATCTAACCACTAATTAGCATCAGCATGTTGGACTTCATGCAAAATAATTTAGAACACTAATTTGGAAAATATCTAACTATGGTCTCTCTCCCAAAAAAATACAGCAGTTGGTACCTAGAAAGGAAAAGCAAATAGATGAATTTCAATAGCAATTGTCATAATTACCCTCCTCAGAATGAGTCAGCATACAGGATCAGTCTTCGTCTTCAGGACATCAGTTGGATCGTCGTCAGTCTATCTAGTCTGAGGGCAGGGGCACTTCCCTCATAAGGAGGAAAGTTTAATAGGGCAAACTAAGGGTGAAGATGGTTTTATTAAGTCTCAGAGTTTCTGGATGCAACCAATATCATTCCCCACCTAGTTCTCTCGAGTCTCCTGTGTCATGAGTTTTTATCCCTTTTTCTCAATACCTTCCCCCAAAATTCTATTGGATAGTCGCTACACCCCACTATCTTTAACCTATCAAATTATACATTAAGTAATGCACTTGTCATTCCATGATAATTCATAACATTTGATTGGTCTTCATAACTGACGTTTTTCGTAGGTGGCACATCCGGGGTTACTTCATTTTCTGACACATTCTTCGGGTCAAAAGTTCTCTTCTTCATGGTTGAATGTCCTTGGATGTTTCAGTAAATGTTGCAAAAACTTATAAAACTTATACTAAAGCAGCTAGCATGCGGAAGAGAACAAGCTTAAGTTTGCTACATGAAACAAAGAAAGAACACATGCTGGGTCATGGCCTTTTGCGAAACAGAAAAATATGCTTTAATATGAGAGCTACACAGCTAATTCTTCGACTCACGCTAACTTAAGGCTTAGGGGTTCTAACACAAATGCAATCTTCGTAGATGTTAATGTATGCAAGCAATCATTTCTTATAGTTGACATTAGTATATGTATACAATAATTCTCCACGTTTAAAATACTTTTCAATGAATAATATTTTATTAATGCAGCATTGTTAAGTGTAAGCATTTCCACATCTAAAATAGGTAATATTTAGATTAAGCTCTCTCAGTCCCCCCTCTGATGACGCTCGTCATCACACAAATCTTTCTTTGATCCTTCATTTTTAATTTTTCACCTTACGCATGATGAGCATTTCAACATCCTGCCCTTTATGAGAACTTTCCCATATTTCATTGAACATTTTCTCTCTCTCATTTTCTTCATTTCATCTGGTTCTTTTGGTCCAATTTCTTTTTACCTTGTTATTTATTTTACATGCACCCCACAATCCTAATAAACAAACCAAAATAATTAATAAACCCATTAATATTTTTGCAAGTACCCCATTCCAAATGTTGGTAAACCAGCTTCCCACTCGGGCAATTCCTTTCCCAAATTTCTCCCACACACCAAGTTCTTTCAGATCCTTCAAGTCTATACTATCTCTAGTAAGGTTAGTAAGCATACTCCTAATTTTCTTACTGTTATCAGGTATGAATGAGCAACAATGACGCTCATTAAGCATTTTGCAGACACCTCCACTCTTTGCTAAAAGAATGTCTAAAGGAAGCCGATTTTGAAGAGTCATAGCTCTTTCTGCAGCAAGTTCAGTATCCATCAGGAGTATAGCCCCTGTAAAATTTGTCAGCATGTTATCCACAATAGTAGACAACTTTTGAAGTTTCATAGAATTCAAGATAACCCCTACTGATGTGATTATAGCTCCAAATATATCACCAATGACAGCCGCCACTGATTCTCGTTTTTGTCTAGAATGTTGCAATTCAGATGTTTTAGGTATTTGGTTTAAGTCATCAATCTGGTATATCTTTGGGAATACTATTCCCAAATAACATGTCCCATACCATCCCTTAGGGAGACGGTAATAAGCATTTAGCCCACAGATGTAATAGATTCCAGGGATCGCTGGATCTTGTCCATTCAGCATAACGGTCCATTTACTCTGAAACAAAAACACATGCCTACACTCACTCGTACCCACAAACAAATTGTCTTGATCAGATTTTGGTCTATATACACAGAGTCTACCTACGTGTAATGCATCTATAGCTAGTTTGCCTTGTGTTTTGATTGCAGTATAAGCATAATCATTTGCATATGTACGTTTCTCTAATCCTTTTTCTAATCTTTCTTTCAGTGCTTTGCGTCTATCATCTGTGTGATCTAAAAAGCTTTTTTCTACAGGTGACAATAAGCAAGTCAAATTATTGCGATATGCATAAGCAGTCCCAAATGTAAGTGTTGGCTCAAAGAATCCTCTAACTATTTTTATATCATGCTCTTTAGCTAATTTATTCAAAAATTCAATCATAGGCACAAAAGAAAACACAACATCCAAGTTCGAATAAAAGTATTGCACATGCTCTTG
Organism: Pleurodeles waltl; assembly: GCF_031143425.1. Taxonomy (NCBI): domain Eukaryota; kingdom Metazoa; phylum Chordata; class Amphibia; order Caudata; family Salamandridae; genus Pleurodeles; species Pleurodeles waltl. The sequence goes on from NC_090447.1 coordinate 924,071,270, forward strand.
ATTATAGAATCTTGTTAGTAGCAAGCTGCAACTAATTCCATAAGTGAGAGGGAGGCTATGATAGGTAACTCCCTCCTGTACAGACGAAGGAATTTTAGTACACACATAAAAATCTTTCGCATCCATGGTTTCCACATATTCGTTTAGTAAGCGATAGAACACATTAGTAGAAAGTTCCCCTTTTGCATTAGTTCCCTCATGCATATGTCTTGCATCTTACTCAAATCTCTCCCATGGTGTTAGTTTAGTAGTAGTCTCAGGTTTTGAAGTTGCGTTAATAGTTTCTTTCTCTCTCCACGGCATTCCCACAATCACTCCTACAATCATCACTGCGCTCACAACACCTATTAGAAGGCCTAACCAACCACACACCTTACTTCCTTTGCTACTATTTCTATTATAAGCCATGTTTGTATAGAATCCGAATAGCAGATTGACAATCAGCTTAAGAATCAACTCTTCTTTTTTTTTTTCTGCGTATTTTACAGCGTCTTCACTCACTCCAGGACCCCTTTTGTCAAATCAGGATAGTAGCTTGTCGTAATCGGATTTTAAAAGTCAATTCCGGATTTAGTGTCACTTCCAGTAATTTATAAAGTCTCTTTTTCAGTTTTCAAATTTCAAATTTAGCCAAGTCTTCCTTGAGTTTTGTTCAGGTACCGTAATACTGGCCTGGTACTTCTCGATCAAAACAGAATGCTAGGAATTCTTGTTGCCATTCGGAGGTTGTAGCATACGTCCATTCAGGACCTGTATATCTTCTGTTTGTGATTATTTTTCTTTTTAATCTTTGTTCACCTTGTTGTTCTCCTTCACTCAAATCTTTTGCTTGTGAGGTATCACTCTCTTCCATGATTGTGTCATTTGATACCTCTCTTATTTTAGGAGGTGACTTGTCTGGCCAATTGTCGCCTCTATGTGTCTTTCCTCGATGTTTTCCTTCAGAACGTTGGACAGTGCCCTCCTCTTGTAATATGGTGTTTTCTCTTGACGGACCTGCAACTGGTTCAGGATACTCTGACACGCTTTGATTTGTATCTATAGTTTCTCCTTCTCTTTCTCCCTTTAGTTCAGTGTTGGGTTCAGATTCTAACCCGTATTCGTCTACTTTTGGGAGAACCTCTCCTTGGCTTATTTCTCCTGGTGCCTCTACTGAGATAGGCACTCTGTCACCTCTCTTGAACTCATTGACTGCTCGAGGGACAAGGCTGTTCTCAGTGGGCTCTCCAGTAGTCTCAGTTCCTTCTTGACTGTTCTCTGACTCTGGGACTTCTCTTCCTGAAGTTGCTGTACCGGAAACTTCAAGTTCCTCTTCAACAGGACACGTTACCTTTTTCGTGTGACTGGCATGTATCCAGTTGGGAACCCCGGCACACTTCACAGCAGTGGTGGTCATCAATATTAGTTGATACGGTCCTTTCCAACGTGGTTCTAGACACGATTTTCTCACATGCTTCTAGACAACCACCCAATCACCGGCTTGTAGAGAGTGACCTGGATCGCCAATCAGTGGCAATGTGTTAGCTTCCACCTGGTGAGAAAAAGAGCGAATCACGTCAGCCAAAGCTTTGCAGTAATCCAACACCATATCATCTGTTATATTTACTAGTGCATTGGCAGGTACTGCTGGTAATCTCATTGCTCTGCCCATGAGGATTTCATGGGGAGATAATCATGTTTTCTTATCAGGGGTATTTCTCATTGACATCAGTACTAGAGGTAAGGCATCTGGCCACTTCATGTTTGTTGCTGCACACATTTTTGCCATCCTTGATTTCAAAGTACGATTAATCTGCTCAACTAGTCCTGATGCTTCAGGGCGATAGCTGCAATGCAGCTTTTGTTCAATGTTGAGTGCGGCACACAGGAGTTTAATCACCTCATTGTCAAAGTGTCTTCCCCTATCTGATTCTATAGAAACCGGAAACCCGAATCTTGGTATCAGTTCCCTGAGTAGTAGTTTTGCAACTGTAAGACTGTCATTCCTACGTGTGGGACAGGCCTCAATCCAATGACTGAAAACACACACAATCACCAACACGTACTTCAATCCTCCACAAACAGGCATTTCGATAAAATCCATTTGCATTTTGTTGAATGGACCTCCAGCTCTCCTAATGTGGCTCAAAGTTACCACAGTTCCTTTTCCAGCATTCATCTGTTGACCGATGACGCACCTGTGGCAAGTTATTTCTGTGGCATGTCTGAATTTTGGATTGAACCAATCAATCTTAAAGGACCTGATCATGGCATCCCTTCCTAGATGTGCCTGCCCATGATAGAGCCGGGCAAACTGTGACAAAAGGCTATTTGGCAAGACCAACTTTCCTTCTTCTGAAACCCATAAGTCATCAGCTCTTAGTACACATTGCATTCTTTGCCAAGAGCGTTTCTCCTCTTTGCTCGCACGACCTTGTAATGTTTTCAGTTTATCTAAGGTGTCAACCACTCGTCATGCCATATTTAAACATGTGTAGTTTTCAGATTGTGGTAACAATTCCCATTGTTCCTTAAACGATATACAGTTCAATGCACAAAATCTTGCGACTTGATCTGCATAGCCGTTTCCCATAGACACAAAATCTTGTGACCTGATGTGAGCACTGCACTTCACCACGGCAATTTCTTGAGGTAACTGAATCGCATGCAACAAATCTCTTATTTGTGCACCGTTTTTCACAGGAGAACCGGAGGAAGTCATAAAACCCCTCTGTGACCAAAGTTAGCTGAAATCATGCACAATTCCGAATCCGTATCTGCTATCAGTATAGATAGTGACTTTCAAATTTACAGCTGCATGGCATGCCTTAGTATGGGCGATTAATTCTGCCACTTGTGCAGAGAACACTCTCTCGAGCCAGGAGGCTTCGACAATGCCAGTTATGGTACATACCGCGTAACCGGCTCTCAATGTCCCTGCTGAATCTCTTAGACAGGACCCATCAACAAACATAATGCAGTCATTTTCTTTTAACTGGGTATCCTGTATGTCTGGGCGAGGTTTGGTACAGAGTTCAGTCACTTCAAGACAATCGTGTTCAAATTCTTCCTCATCTTTGATTTCAGTATTTTCATTAGGAAGTAAGGTTGCCGGGTTCAGTACAGTGCATCTTTTAAAAGTGACATTCGGTGACCCCAGTATGATCGTCTCATACCTAGCGAGACGTGCAATTGTCATGTGTTGAGTCTTAGTTTGTGTCAACAGAATTTCAACTGAATGTGGAACCATTACTGTCAGAGGGTATCCCATGACTATGCCTTCACATTGTAAAAGGCTCTGACCAACTGCTGCGACTGCACGCAAACAACCCGTTAAGGCTGCTGCGACAGGGTCCAAAGTAGTTGAAAAATATGCTACAGGGCGATTTCCATCTCCGTGGACCTGTGTTAAGACAGACAAAGAACAAGCATCACGTTCATGACAAAACAACAGAAAAGGTTTTTCGTAGTCTGGCATTCCCAATGCTGGTGACCTGCACATGCAATCTTTTAATTCTACGAATGACTCAAGCTCCTCTTTTGACAAAGTTATAGTATATGGCTCATCTTTGACTTCCTTTCCTGTCAATTTTATTAACGGCTTTGAGATGATTAAGAAGTTGGGTATCCATTGACGACAGTAGCCCACCATTCCCAAAAACATCCTGACATCCTTTTTTGTTATTGGAGGATTCATCTGCAAAACAGCTGTTATCCTTTCCTTTGATATTCTTCTGGACACTTTCTCAATCAAATGACCCAAGTATTTTACTTCTTTCTGACAATATTGTAACTTTCTGGGCGACACCTTGTGTCCATTCTTTCCCAGATGATTCAGTAATGCAATGGTGTTGTATTTACAACTGTCTCTGGTTTTGGATGCAATTAGCAAATCGTCGATGTACTGCACAAGAGTTGAATTAAAAGGCAGCACAAGAGGTTCCAAATCCTTTTTCAGTATCTGATTGAAGATGGATGGTGACTCTGAGAACCCTTGAGGAATTCTGCACCAACTGTACACCTTATCCAGGAATTTGAAACTGAATAAGAATTGGCTGTCCTCATGAAGAGGTATCGAAAAGAAAGCTTGCAATAGGTCTACTACGGTAAACCATTCAGCATCACAAGGAACTTGGAACATTATTACCGCTGGGTTGGGTACCACAGGACAACATTTTATCACAATTTCATTTATTTTCCGCAAGTCTTGCACAATTCAAACTTTTCCACATGGCTTCTTTAAACCCATGATGGGAGAGTTACATGGACTGCTCAAGACTTCTTTCAGAACTCCCTGTCTGAGAAAATCTGCAATTATTTGTGACACTTCGATTAGTACGTCTTGGGTCATATGATATTGTGATACTTGTGGGAATACTGCATTTGGTTTTATCTGAACTTAGACTGGCTCTACTCCTTTTATTAATCCTACTTCCTTTCCGGTCAAATCCCACACTTTCTCTGTCACTGTTCCCTGTAGTTCAACAGGTAAGTCAATCAATGTATGCATTGGGAATAAAGTAATCAAAGGGTAGTCTTGATTTGTTCCTGCTTCTTCCTCTAAAAATTGACTCTCATCTCACTCATCGTCACGGTTTGTCTGTACTTCAATTCCATCGTTGGAACAGGTAATTGAACATTTTGTTTTGCACAGTAAGTCCCTTCCTAGTAGGGATACTGGACTTGAATCGCATACAACAAATCTATGCAGCCCTTGGAAATTGCCAATTTCAACTTGCACCGGATCGGTAATTGGGTTAGTCAAATACTGATTTGCTACTCCAACCACTCGTATAGTACGCCCTGAGAGAGGTAACCTTGGGACTTCTGCACTTCGAACTGTAGAGCGTGTAGCTCCTGTGTCAACCAAAAATGAAACCTTATAGCCCATCACCTTTCCCTCTACATATGGGCCTCTCTGATCCACCTCTAGGGATGCTGCAAGCCTGCACTCTTCACTGTCTGAGCTATCATCCGACCAGTCCTCATTCATGACATTTTCATCTCGTAATGGAAACTGTTGTACAGTGTTATTTTGATTTGTTACCTGACCTGTGGCCTGCTGAGGAAGCATCACCTGTTGCTGTCCCATCTGAGCCATTGGTAATTGCATTTGCTGTCTAGGCACCATGGGAATCTGCTGTTGCACTGGTTGCATTTGTATTGACTGAAAACGTGGCATTTGCACCTGCTGCATGGGCTGTACCCCTTGCATTTGTACCAAATTATTCAGAAAATTTGGGTTTTGATGTCTCATTTTTGGACCTCGTGAATTTTGTAATGTACTAACGTTTGTGCTCTGCTGAACTGCACCATCCTGCACCATATTCGGACATTCCCGTTTCCAATGCCCCACGCCCCACACGCGTGACATGGTGACATCTTTTTTACCCCTTGAACATCATTTTGGACAACAATATTATTCATATCCAAACCGCGGTACACAAACCCTCGACCTCTGCCTCTCGGTTGTGCCTGAAACACACCATTCATTTGCAGTTGTTGTTGTATCATCTGCTGAACTCCATTTCCCTGTATTCCAGCCTGTGCAGCCCTTATCTGCATCACCATGACCTTTTCCTTCAACTTTTTCTGCTTCAATTCGATCTCATCACTACAGTACTTTGCATACTGCAATACCTCATCAATCGGTTTAGCTTGCCAACAAATCAAATGATTCTTAATCAATTGACTAACTTCTGGTCTCAATCCTTTGATGAATCTAAACACAAGGTGATTCATGTCTTTTGGTTCAATTGTCTCAGTACCACTGTAATGCTTAAATGCTTTCAACAATCTCTCGTAATAAGCATGAATTGACTCTTTAACCTCTTGAGAGGTCCAATCGATTTTCTGCCAATCAGTCACCTTCGGCGACACCTTCTGTTTCAAAAACTCAATTACTTTATGATAATATTTCATCACCTCTTCTGAGGGTGCTCTGGTCACTTTATCTCTCGCCGGCTCCTTCGTCGGCCAATCTACCCCTCTCTTGCACTCGAGCCACAAATCAGGCGGAACAATGATCTCAAACAAAGTATTCAAGTCTTCCCAAAGACACTTTGCAAGTTTCACAAACCAGTCCGTTTGTTGATACCATTCGATCGGCTTCTCTCTCAGTCTAGGGTAATCGTTAGTAAAAGATTGAAAGTCTCCTCTAGTCCATGGCACATGTACTAAAACACCACCAGCTGTCTCTCTCATAGGTAATATTTTTACCGAATCCAAATCAGGTGAGGTTCTAGCTTGATTAGACCCTGACTATCACTCTTTCCCTTATCTCTTTTCTTTGCCCATCTGCCTTCCCACTTTTCCAATGCGCCCCAAATCTGTGCACTTTGCAGCAATTCTCTCAAATGTGCTTTCATGCCTGCAGATCTCATGTGTTCAAAATCTTTTGAATCGAAATCTAATCTGTAACTCCTTTTCAAATGTTTAGTGTTTCCGATATCGATATTGTATTTGTCTGCTAAGTTTGCCAATCTCTGATGTACTTTGCCTACCTCCTTGGTAATTTTGGGACACAGGTATCTTAATTCTGCTTCTGTGTATGATTCCAATCTATTTACTCCCATTGTCCCTTCCACTAACTCGGCAGCTTCTGCCCCTAGTCGTACAAGATTCAGGTATTCGTCTTGTTTCTCTTTCTTGGGTTCAACTGTGGTCACTGTAGTCTTTTGCGAAGTATAGGTTTTCTCTTACCATTCGTTTAACTGCTGTACCGTAAATCCCTGCAGTGAAATGTTCCCTGCATGTATCATTGGAGAGTGTGAAGTATTCGTACTCATGGTTTGGGGAGTTAGAACTCCCAAACCTGCTTGACGCATTGCTTCGAGAGGTGCCCCCACTGGACTAAGGTCCATTAAGGGTCTCTGTGGCTCATGTGCTTGCTCTCCAGGGGCCATTATCTGTGGAGTTCCCATATGCCCTCCTCTTATCGCTTCTTGAGTCATCACTCCCTGATCACACACCCCTGCTTTACCTTGTGCATACAATGGTACGGGGGACCAACAGTAATAGGTAATGATATAGCGGCAGGTGTCTGACCTGGACCCAGACTTCTTGGAGCTTCGACACCATAAGTCTGTTCCAATGTACCCAGAACGGGTACTAACGGTGGTCCCGCTACAGGGTTATACCCTGTTATCAACTGTGGTGGTTGGGACATTAATTTCGGCTTTGTGTATATCGGGTCTGGTGGCACTATCAAGTTTGTAGTAGTCTCAAGCACTGGAACATTAGGGTAGATTCTCTTTATCTGCGGTGGAGGCTGCAACTGTATCGGCAAGTCTGATGCATTGGGTACACTGACACTATTCTGTATCAAAGCTGTATCGCTAGTCTGTACTGTATCAGTAACTCCCTTCTCCTGCGTCTGGTTCCCAGGATCTAAGCTAGTGCTTGGAGCACTGTCGCTCACCGCATACGGTGGCGGACGATCATGTAACAGTCTATCCATGAATTCTTCATCGTCTGAATCATCGTCCTCTTCCCAAGACCTCTTATTTTCTTTTGAATTACCGGAGTCTTTGTCGGTTTTACAAGAGGCTTTCTTTCCCTGCGTTTCTTCTCCCTGAGTTATTGCTGGGAATAACTTCAGCCAATCTACAATTCCCCGTCTCCACATTTTGCTCTCATTATCCCATCTAGCCTCTGCATAAGATTTTTCTGCCCTTTTCAGTCTTCTCTGAAACCTTTCTTGTCTATGTTTAAGAGCCATTAAGTCCCAGATCGCTAAAGCCTCATATTGTGCCGGTCTTGGAGGTGGCTTTTGTGCACTTAACATCCACCTCAGATTTTCTAGTACCATTGGATTGAACGTCCCATGTTCTGGGAATGCTAGACACCCTTCTTTCTCTGTTAATTTGCACCACTGTTTTATCTATAAGCAAGGCGCGACACCTTTCTCTTCCATAACCGTATAAGCTGGTGTACCCTCAGGTGGTGTAGGTTCCCCATCCGTTGCTACAATATATACATCTCCCTTTAGAGCGCTCTTGAACGCTTTGACAAAATTCATTTTTGCGATTCTCTTATTTTGTATTTAATCAGAAATGGCTTAGTTCCCAGGATACTCTTCACCCGCCCTTTCTCAACCTATTGCCTCTCACGGACAGCAGCCAATCCGTGCGCGACCCCTCTCGACATCTGACCTATCTCAGCGCAGCACCAATGACATCACACTCACACACACTGCAGCTGACAAAGTCTTGTGGCTTGTCTGCTCCTTACTGACCCTTATAATCATACAAACGAATGCAAATTATTGCGAGCACCTTAAAATGACAACACAAATCTGCCGGTTTACTACAGGAAGGGTAACACACTCGCTTCAGAACTTTACAGAGATTTCACTTGAAGCCTCGGCCGCTACTTTCTCCTTATCAGTTCCCGCATGCGCACGTAGAATTCGACCCGCAAATTCTACTCTCGACTTGTCAATGACTCCCTCTAGTGCACTTTAGAGTTTGTCAAATCTCCATCGAAGGTTTCCTGCACACATTATAGCTCAAACTTGACTTGTCAACCATGCCTGATTGACCTATTAAACCGCACAGATTACAACAAAGACCACATTTATCTTCATACTCCGGAGTCTTAGACCTCAACAGGTCCGTACACAACAGCCAACCACGTGGATAATTTTGAGCAACAAGCGCTACATTCACATGAAGTACGCCGACTTCCCTACTCTCATACTGTGGAGTATGCCTACTCCTGCTAAACAACACTTAATTTGGCCTAAATACACCCAAATTTTTCACAACCACCTGCAAGATGCATAAGCTTAGGCAAGCGCGAAGACCCTAACCACGCACACTATGGCGCCGAGAACATTCCCAACTCATTTAGGCAGGCTCCGAGATCCCAGGAAAGCCATGGCGAACTTAGAAACCCATCATACCTCCGAATTGCATTATCACAGAAAAACAAATTAAACAATGAATCTCCGTCTTAGGGCCCCCAAGGGCCAAACCGTCGCTCTGCTACCAGAACTGTTAATGCGTCCTTCTATGTCAATTTATACACATTAGGACTCATTTTAGGCCGATGAATCTTTTTACCCAGTGGTGAGACACCGTAAGACGAGGTAACTGATCAATATGTCAAGCAATATCTCAATAATATTATCGACATATATCACCACAATATATTTCACTTTAGACATTGGTTAAACTGTCGACGCAACCATGACCTTTCAGTCATGAATAACCACACCTTTATTGAAGTTTTGTGAAGTTGATTCCCTATTGATTACAATCTAATAGCAAATGTATTAATCTCAAAACCAAAAAGCAAAAGAGCATAGTCACGATATGGCAATTATGATAAGATTTTGCCTATGCAAAGATCACAACCATTAAGACACTAACGTAGGAGATACATAGACCAGAATGCATAGAACATCATATAAACCCAGTTCAGCATAGTACAACGTCAGTCATGTCTGTTTGTCAGTCAAGGTGAATATCTAATCTAACCACTAATTAGCATCAGCATGTTGGACTTCGTGCAAAATAATTTAGAACACTAATTTGGAAAATATCTAATTATGGTCTCTATCCCCAAAAAATACAGCAGTTGGTACGAATTTCAATAGCAATTGTCATAATTACCCTCCTCAGAATGAGTCAGCATACAGGATCAGTCTTCGTCTTCAGGACATCAGTTGGATCGTCGTCAATCTATCTAGTGTAAGGGCAGGGGCACTTCCCTCATAAGGAGGAAAGTTTAATAGGGCAAACTAAGGGTGAAGATGGTTTTATTAAGTCTCGAGTCACCAAACAGAGTGACAGAGTTTCTGGATGCAACCAATATCATTCCCTACCTAGTTCTCTCGAGTCTCCTGTGTCATGAGTTTTTATCCCTTTTTCTCAATACCTTCCCCCAAAATTCTATTGGATAGTCGCTACACCTCACTATCTTTAACCTATCAAATTATACATTAAGTAATGCACTTGTCATTCCATGATAATTCATAACATTTGATTGGTCTTCATAATTGACGTTTTTCGTAGGTGGCACATCCGGGGTTACTTCATTTTCTGGCACATTCTTCAGGTCAAAATTTCTCTTCTTCATGGTTGAATGTCCTTGGATGTTTCAGTAAATGTTGCAAAAACGTATAAAACTTATATTAAAGCAGCTAGCATGCGGATGAGAACAAGCTTAAGTTTGCTACATGAAACAAAGAAAGAACACATGCTGGGTCATGGCCTTTTGCGAGTCAGCACACTGGAGAAACAGAAAAATATGCTTTAATATGAGAGCTACGCAGCTAATTCTTCGACTCACTCTAAATTAAGGCTTATGGGTTCTAATACAAATGCAATCTTCGTAGATGTTAATGTATGCAAGCAATCATTTCTTATAATTGACATTAGTATATGTATACAATAATTCTCCACGTTTAAAATACGTTTAAATGAATAATATTTTATTAATGCAGCATTGTTAAGTATAAACATTTCCACATCTAAAATAGGTAATATTTAGATTACGCTCTCTCAGTCCTTTTTAAAATCAGAAAGGAAACATTGAAAAAGGCATCTAAATGCTAAAACATGTTAGTTTGTTGGATTTAGAGGACTGAATACTCTGAACGGTTATAATGTTAGATACTAGCTGATTATGTAGCTATTTTTCATCACAGATCTCGGAGATGTTTCAGATATTCAAACAAGAGGTGAAAGATCACCTGGAGAGGAAACTGACATGAAACAGGATGCTCATATTATCTCAACTGCTATATATATATATATATATATATATATATATATAAATATATATATATATATATATATATATATAGCTTTGCCTTAATACGTCCCAAATAGATTTTTCCAGGTGTCAAACAATACTATTCCACTGTTTATTTGGAATACCAAACTCTCTTTTTGAACATATAAATACAACTGCCATTACTAGGAGGAGTTTAGATATTTCCAGACTAGAGGCTTTGCTACTGGGCTTCAATGGTAACATCGATTGATGTATCCGTCCAAAAGTAACCGTTTTCCTGATTCTTGACTTGATACTTGCGTTGTTTTTTTTTTACGCAAATCTGACGCAAAACTAACTCCATATTTATACTTTGGCGTTAGACCCGTCTAGCGCCAAAGACCTTGGAGTTTGCGTCATTTTTTTGCGTGGACACCTTCCTTGCGTTAATGATATGCAAGGTAGGCGTTCCCGTCTAAAAAATGACTCCGAGGCATGTGCGCCGTATTTATACTCCCGGGCAAAAATGACGCCCGGGAGTGGGCGGGTAAAAAAAAATGACGTCCAGCCGCTTTAGCGTAATTTTTTAGCGCCTGGTCAGGGCAGGCGTTAAGGGACCTGTGGGCTCGGAAGGAGCCCAGAGGTGCCCTCCCATGCCCCCAGGGACACCCCCCTGCCACCCTTGCCCACCCCAGGAGGACGCCCAAGGATGGAGGGACCCATCCCAGGGAATTTAAGGTAAGTTCAGGTAAGTTTTTTTTTTTTTTTTTTGTGGCATAGGGAGGCCTGATTTGTGCCCCCCTACATGCCACTATGCCCAATGACCATGCCCAGGGGAGAGAAGTCCCCTGGGCATGGCCATTGGGCAAGGGGGCATGACTCCTGTCTTTGCTAAGACAGGAGTCATGTCAATGGAGGGTGGGAGTAAAAAAAAAATGGCGCAAATCGGGTTGAGGCAGATTTTTTGCCTCAGACCGACTTGCCCCATTCTTTGCCGCCCAAGCTCCATTTTACCCTACGCCGGCGCTGCCTGGTGTGGGTCATTTTTTTTTACGCACACCAGTCAGCTCCGCCGGCTAACGTAATTCCATAAATAAGGCACCCGCATGGCGCTTTGGAATGGCGTTAGCCGGCGTTAAATTTTTTGACGCACAACTGCATTGGCGCAGTTGTGCGCCAAAAATTATAAATACGGCCCATAATATTCTGTTTTTACAGGAGACATGGGTAGTTAATGCCATAGAAATTGATGGTTATAGATATTTTAGCACTCAAGCTACCTCATCACGCTCAGGTCGTTCATCTGTGGGCTTGTCTATTTGGGCAAATGTGCTTCTTGCCTGTCACATGGAGGATATACAAATACATCGGGTACATTGTCAAGTGGTCCTCTGAAAGGGGGTATTGGATATATATTTTGTTAACTTTTATAATATTGGTTTTACTAATATACCAAATCAATGTTTTTTTATATCTGTGTGATTGTGATTGCATTTCAGAAATTATGGAAAAAAGGGCAATCAAGGGCTAACAGTCGTAAATATGTCTTGCCGGTGATTTTAACATGAAATTGTGCAACGGATTTGGGGGGGAATCAGTTAGGTCTGGGGCAGTAGATACGAGAGGCAAAGAGTTGGAAGCTTATTTCCCCACTCATTAGTTTTTTGACACAGTAGATGTTGCAGCCCTTGATAATACGAGAGTGCTCACGTATAGAGGGAGGAATTATTTATTGATTACATATGTGTGTCACGCAACTTTACTGGCAAATTGCTTCAGGGAACTGTTATTAATACATATTTTGGAGACCACAATCCATTAGAAATAGTTTTTGGCCTTCTGTTTGGGGCTAAATAAAGAACAGCAGTGGGGCTTAGTAATGCTGTAGTTTTAGAAATGGGGTCTTTGGTTGGCAGTCAGGTTACCCCCTTTCCAAGCAAGGACCCTCACTCGAGTCAGGGTAAAAGAGAATCACCCTAAGCTAACCCTTGCTTACTCCCTTGGTAGCTTGGCACGTGCAATAGCCTTACCTTCAGAGTGCTAGGTGTAAAGTATTTGTACCAACACACACAGTAACTTAATGAAAACACTACAAAATGACACCACACAGGTTTAGAAAAATAGGAAATATTTATCTAAACAAAACAAGACCAAAACGACAAAAATCCACAATACACAAGTCAAGTTAACACTGAAAATGCAAAAAGAGTCTTCATGTAATTTTAAACACACACTAACACTGTTAGTGTGAAAATATACCTTGGGTGCATCAAAAATAACCCCACTCAGGTGAGTGTGCGTCAAAAAGGGCTTGCAATGCGCCGATTCCACTTACGAGTGGGATCATGCATAGTTTCTTCTTTCATCGGTTCGGGGCGTGTTGTTTCTTCTCTCCGCAGGATAGTGATGCGTCGATCCGGTCAGCACACTCAGGTCCGGGCAGGCCTTGTGTCATTTCGACACGCCCAGCAGTGTTTGCGTTGGAAATCCAGGCGCACGATGATCCGAAAACCACGCAGCGGGGGTTGCGATCTCACCAGCCTCCGTCGGCAATGCTCTGCATCATTTCTCCAGCCCCAGGCATCGCTCTTCGGGTCATGTTGCAGGCGAGCGGTGATTTTCAGCTGCGAAGCCGCCGGAGCGTCGACTTTTCATCCGCAGATTGGAGTTGCATTGATCTTTTCCCCGCACGGTGTTCTGTGCATGGAATTCTTCCTCTTAGGCTTCCAGCTTCTCTTTTCGGGGTCCCAGGAACTGGATGGGCACCACTTAGCAGGGTAGGAGTCTCTCCAGAGACTCCAGGTGCTGGCAGAGAGAAGTCTTTTCTGTCCCTGAGACTTCAAACAACAGGAGGCAAGCTCTAAATCAAGCCTTGGAGATCTTCACAAGATGGAAGGCACACAAAGTCCAGTCTTTGCCCTCTTACTCTGGCAGAAGCAGCAACTGCAGGATACCTCCACAAAGCACAGTCACAGGCAGAGGCAGAGCAGCTCTTCTTCCTCAGCTCTTCAGCTCTTCTCCAGGCAGAGTTTCCTCTTGGTTTCAAGAAGTGTTCTAAAGTCTATGGTTTTGGGTGCCCTTCTTATACCCATTTTGCCCTTTGAAGTAGGCCTACTTCAAAGGAAAGTCTCTCTTTGTGAAATCCTGCCTTACCCAGGCCAGGCCCCAGACACTCACCAGGGGGTTGGAGACTGCATTTTGTGAGGGCAGGCACAGCCCTTTCAGGTGTGAGTAACCACTCCTCCCCTCCATCCTAGCACAGATGGCTCATCGGGAAATGCAGACTACACCCCAGCTCTCTTTGTGTCACTGTCTAGTGTGAGGTGCAACCAGCCCAACTGTCAAACTGACCAGACAGGGAATCCACAAACATGTAGAGTCACAGAAATGGTTTAAGCAAACAAAAGCTCACTTTCTAAAAGTGGCATTTTCAAACACACAATCTTAAAATCAACTTTACTAAAAGATGTATTTTTAAATTGTGAGCTCAGAGACCCCAAACTCCACATATCTATCTGCTCCCAAAGGGAAACTACACTTTAATCAGACTTAAAGGTAGCCCCCATGTTAACCTATGAGAGGGACAGGCCTTGCAACAGTGAAAAACACATTTAGCAGTATTTCAATGTCCTGACATATAAAACACATTACTACCTTAACCATACACTGCAACCTGCCCTTGGGGCTACCTAGGGCCTACATAAGGGTGTCTTACATGTATGAAAAGGGAAGGTTTAGGCCTGGCAAGTGGGTACAAATCGAATTTACAGTTAAAACTGCACACACAGACACTGCAGTGGCAGATCTGCGACATGATTATAGGGCTACTAAGGTGGGTGCACAACCAGTGCGGCAGGCCGACTAGTAACATTTGCTCTACTAGGGACTTACTAGTAAATCAAATATGCCAATCATGGATAAACCAATTAACCATACAATTTACACATAGAGCATATGCATTTTAGCACTGGTTAGCAGTGGCAAGGTGCTCAGACTTCAAAAGCCAACAGCAACAGGTCAGAAAAAATAGGAGGAAGGAGGCAAAAAGATTGGTGATGACCCTGTAAAAGGGCATATTCCAACAGGTAGCATCCACAGATAATTTTAGACTTTTTTGGGAAATACATGATCTCTTCAAATATTTGGCTAGCGTGGTCAGGGAGAATATGGATCTTATTATGAGATGTTTGAAGGAGGGACAGGTTGGGCAAAGGGAACCAGTTAACTGTTTTGTATCCTTGTGTGTTACAATTCGTAAATCCCTTTGAAAATTCTCTGGATCATCAGAGCGAGGCCTGAGTTGGTTTAACCAGGAGTGCTCAGAGGTAAACTGCCTTTTGTGCAAGGCTTTAAGGAGGACCCCTAGGGATCACATTGTGATATCTGCTCTTCAGAAACAGTATAAGACAGTGACATCCAGGAGAAGGGATGAGATTGTCTCCTAACAATGTGACACACTCTCATGGTGGGCCCATTCACAGGATAGTAAAACATTGTGGAGAACAGTTAAAAGTATTCATACTTTGGATCAAACATTAACTATTATTAGCACCCATATAAGTAGTGATGCTTGGGAGGATCATTTCTCTATAAATCATCAAGCGCCCATTGAACTTTCGACATTGTATGCATTATCAGATGTTTCATTTATTTTACAAATAACAGTGCATGAAGTCACTTTTGTTATTCAACAGAGTAAAGGGTGCCTAGATGGGGTACCAATTGGTTTGATAAAAAGCAAGATAGAATTATGGGCACCCTTGTTGGCCAATGTTTTTAATAGATTAAGTCCACAGATCAGACCCCCATTGTGGTCCTGTTCAGTAATTGTACCCATTTTTTAAAAGGGAGAACGATCTAAGCCACACTGCTACCGCCCCATTTCTTTGATATATATTCCAGCAAAAATTGTAGGGAGGGTTGTCCATAGAGGAATACTGGAATGAGTGCAAGTAAATGATATTTTGAGTGTTGCACCATTGAACAATGTTTAAACTTAAAGTTAATTATTGAGAATTGCACAAAGGCCAGGTAGGCATTCCATTCATGTGGCATTTAAGTTCCTTTCTATGGCTTTTGATTGCTTAATTGAACCAAACTGTTGGAGCTGCTTTATGGGATTTGATCTGAATCTTGACGCCACCCGCAAGGACCACCAACTCATCAGACAAGCCAAACGATCCCACTTCAAAGACCGCCTGGACAACAACGCACACAACAGCAAAGAGCTCTTCAGCATTGTGAAAGAACTATCCAACCTCAGTGCCAACATCAACGACATCCCTCCATCCCAAGAACTCTGCAACGCACTGTCCACCTTCTTCCACCGGAAGATCACCGACATCCACTACAGTTTTGATGCCACTCCCACACCAGACCCACCCCCGAACACTCCACCTGTGCAAACCACCTTACCTCCTGGACCAACGTGAACGACACAGAGACACGCAAGATCATGAACTCCATCCACTCAGGATCTCCGTCAGACCCCTGCCCCCACCACGTATACAACAAAGCCGACTCCACCATCGCCCCCAACTACAGAAGGTCATCAACATCTCCTTTTTCCCTGAAAAATGGAAACACGCCGAAATCCGCGCCCTCCTCAAAAAGCCCAAAGCAGATCCCAACGACCTCAAGAACTTCCGACCCATCACCCTGCTCCCTTTCCCAGCAAAGGTGATTGAAAAAATCGTCAACACACAACTAACCAGCCACCTCGAAGACAACGGCATCCTAGACCCCTCCTAGTCCGGTTTCAGATGAAACCACAGCACCGAAACCGCCTGTCTCGCCACCACAGACGACATCAGACGTCAAATGGACAATGGCGAAACATCAGCCCTCATCCTCCTGGACCAATCTGCCGCCTTCGACACAGTCTGCCACCGCACCCTGAAATCACGCCTCCACGAAACCAGAATTCAAGGAAAAGCCCTTGACTGGATCGTCTCATTCCTCTCCGGCAGAACCCAGAGAGGCCGCCTCCCCCCTTCCGCTCCGAAGCCACCGACATCATCTGCACCATCCCCCAAGGCTCATCCCTCAGCCCGACGCTGTTCAACATCTACATGGCCCCCTTCGCTCAAGTGGCCCGACAACACAACCTCAACATTCTCACCTACGCCGAGGACACCCAGCTCATCCTCTCCCTCACCAAAGACCTGCACACCGCCAAAACCAACCTCCACAAGGGAATGAAATCCATCGCCGAATCGATGAGAAACAGCCGTCTGAAACTGAACTCGGACAAGACGGAGGTCCTCTTCCTCGTACCCACACCCTCCGTCTGGGACGACTCTTGTTGGCCCACCGCACTAGGAACCCTGCCGACACCGTCCGACCACGCTCGCAACCTGGGCTTCATCCTCGACTCCTCCCTTACCTTTTCTAAACAAGTCAACGCACTTTCCTCCTCCTGCTACAACACACTCCGCATGCTCCGCAGAATCTACAAGTGGATCCCGACAGAAACAAGAAGAACAGTGACACAAGCCCTCGTCAGCAGCAGGCTGGACTACGGCAAAGCACTCTACACAGGCATCCCAGCAAAAGACCACCTACGCCTCCAACGCATCCAAAACGCCTCCACCCGGCTGATCCTCAACGTACCCCGCCACAGCCACATCTCCCACCACCTAAGAAACCTTCACTGGCTCCCCGTGGAAAAAAGGATCACTTTCAAGCTCCTTACCCACGCTCACAAAGTGCTCCACAAAACCGGACCAGCCTACCTAAACAACAGACTCAGCTTCTACACCCCCACCCGTCTGCTCCGCTCCACTAACCTTGCCCTCGCCGTCGTCCCCCGCATCCGAAGACAGACCTCCGGTGGCAGATCCTTCTCATACCTCGCCGCCAAGACCTGGAACACCCTGCCCACCAACCTGCGACAGACTCAAGACCTACTCACCTTCAGAAAACTTCTCAAGACCTTGCTCTTCGACCAGTAACACCAGCTCTTCCTCCCCCCCAGCGCCTTGAAACCCTCACTAGTACGTTGTGTGCTTTATAAATCCAATGATTGATTGATTGATTAATCTTGTCCATTTGTTGATATAATTAGTTGCATGTTAATACAAAGGTGAGGGTCAGGAATGGTCAGACTGGTGAGGTATCAAATGAAATTCATGTTAACCAGGGAGTTAGGTAGGAGTGCACTCTTACCCCATTTTTATTTATTCTTTATATCAACAAATTAGCCTCTGAGCTAATTTTAATCACCCCTGATGTACTCAAGATTAACTGTGTCTTATACCAGTCCTGTTGTATTTAGACAACGTCGTACTTATGGCTCACACCCCCACACATTGCATAAGCTAGTACACTCATTTGTGCAGTTTATGGCTGCTCTTGATCTAACAACTAATTTTAATAAATCATTTACTATGATGCGTGGACCTAAGAGCAATAAACATGTGATCATCAGAGTGGGTAGCCACCACATACCTAGCACTGTCACCTTTTCCTGTCTTGGGGTGAATTTTAGCTCATCAGGGTTCTGGGTACCCCAGTGCAGTATTATGTAGGGTAAACAGGCTAGAGATAACGGTTCCCTCCATATTCTCTTGATAGCATCCCCTGCCTGCAGAGAGGGAAAGAACTTGCCCGCTGCTGCAGATTTATGCATCACAGTGTGTTTCAATTGCAGCATATTGCACAGGAGTTTGGGGCTTAAAAGAATATGAAGGGCTGCAAAGTGAAGAGAACCGTTTCCTAAGGAAAATACTGGCTGGTCTGGCAACATGCTCTCATTTTGTTTGTCACAAGGAGTTGTGAGTTAATTATCTAAGTGACCGGATATAAATCAAACCTCTGTTGTTGTGGCTCTCTATTTGGAAGAAGGCTGCACTAACTAGAGATATAATAATTGACTGCATGTCCTGTGATAAGGGTCTTACAATTCCCTGGCTGGCTGATGTCAAAAAGGTGTTTACTAAGATTGACATGGCCTATATTTTTACCAACAGGGAACTGTGCACCATTTCAGATGGTAAGTTGGTGCAGGCTGTATTATTGGCCCATTTCCAAGGGGATAGCGAGCAGGGAAAACACCTCTGCGATGGTGGAAGAAAACCACACCACTGCTGAGAGGCAGCAGAAAAATAAAATGATAAGACAACTATTGTTATTATCATTTCATATTTTGCTTCCTCCATGGCCAGTCTGCTGAGTGTAGGGCAGGGCAGGGCAGGGCCATCTTCATTACCAGGAGAGGAAGAGTAGTGTGCACTGTACATGCACATGTCCTAGTCCGGCCAAACTGACATGTGCACTTAGAACTCTCCACTAGCTCTGGTGAAGAAACAGTGCAGGCTCCCAGTCACCAGCTGAGTGGCATTTCAGCCCACTCAGACCAAGCCAGGTGCTTCTCTCATGCTGGGTAACAACGTGGAAGAAGCATCTGGATTGGGTGGGGACAGCAGAAGCAGAGAAGCACCAAAACGATGGTGAAAACAAAGGTGGCATGTGGCAGGTAAGTGTTTTTTTCATTATTCCAACCCCTACCTCCTGTGCACCACCCCGGCGTGAAACCTCCCCGGTGTGACCCCCCTGCCCCACCAAGCATTATTGCCAGCAGCTGCTGCTGATAGGGAGCTTACTAAATTTTAGAAATGTTCTGTATGAAATGATTTGAGTTGCACTGTTAAGTACTTGCTCTGTTTCCCATTGGTGTGCCAGCAGACACTAGAGATTTCCTGACAATTAATGTTACATTTTCTCTTCTCTTCTATTACAAGCTATACATTAGGAGATATTTGATCACAATTTTAAAATGTAGAAATCTTAGGTATTGTAATGCGGCATAGTGTAATCTTCAGCAATTAACAGATGCAGAGACATCTGAATGTGTTAGCACTTTCCTTCACTTTGCAGTCCATTCTCAAAGCACTATGCATTTTGAATAAGTTGATTTTTTATAGTGATTTTAAAACTTGTATGATTTTAATTCATTTTTTAAGTATCCTGTAGGAAAAGTTTGTAGTTTTATTAACACAATTGTATTCTGTGAGTTTGCATAGTTCATGCATTATTTAATGTAAGGTTGTATTGTGGATGCTTTTATGGTTTATTTCCATGAACTGAATAAAGATAAAGATTGTTTGATTAAGTATAATCACAAGAAAAACAAGAAAAACAAAGGCACAGACAAGTGCACACAGAAGTAAGATAAACTTGAATAC
This sequence comes from Pleurodeles waltl, assembly GCF_031143425.1. Classification (NCBI taxonomy): domain Eukaryota; kingdom Metazoa; phylum Chordata; class Amphibia; order Caudata; family Salamandridae; genus Pleurodeles; species Pleurodeles waltl. The sequence goes on from NC_090447.1 coordinate 924,091,156, forward strand.
ATATAAATTTAAATGCAGTGCTCTGAGTTGACATTTTAATTGGTGAAGACTCTGAACTTTCCTGCTGCCCTGTCACTGGAGGAGGGGCAGGGCCTGACGTGCAGATGTGCAACAACGCGTGCTTAATAGCACTGAGGGAACCCGTGTCTCGGGACGAATCTGAACTTTCCTGCTGCCCTGTCACTGGAGGAGGGGTGGGGCCTGACGTGCAGATGTGCAACAACGCGCACTTAATAGCACTGAGGGAACCTGCGTCACGGGACGACTTTGAACTTTCCTGCTGCCCTGTCACTGGAGGAGGGGCGGGCCTGTCCTGTGCCCGTCTGTGACTGGAGGGGGCCGGGCTGGGCCACCCCTCTGATAACCGCATTCGAGTAGGAATGCAGTAAGACGTTTTGAGTCATATTTTTACTTGTATTTACATATAGTAATGCCACACCAATTTTCAGGGCAATATAACACATACTAAACAACTAGGAATGACATGTTAGTAGTTCTTATATATTTTATACATATTTTTGCACATAGTATCCCTGGCTCCTGTTCTTTGGATTGGGCACTTTGGCCCTTAATTTTTCTATACAATGGGAAAAAGGAAAAGCACGACACTCGGGGCTGATGGAACCTAGGGTACACATGTCCAATCATCTATAGCTAGCTATTTATCATCAGTGATTGGGGCTATTGAAACTGAAATTGTGCAAGTGGAAGAAAGGATTGGGGTTGCTCATAACCTCACCCAAAGAATTCCCGTTGAGCATGTGGTGTATATTCAGTCTCACCACGAGGCTCAAGGACTCTCCACTGTTAGTCCCAATCATTTTTTGTCTCAGCCCAAAGACTGTATACCTGACCTGCAAATTCTTAATGTATGTGATGAAGACACTGTGGACCATTTTGTGGCAGTCCCCCACCGTCAAAAAAAAGGAAAGAGGGAGGCCGCTCTAAACATTCCAAGATTTTAAAGCGGGCACCGATGGTAAAGGGAAATACCCTTCCATTATCGGATTCTCTGGTAGACCTTCTATTAACTAGAGGACCACCATCAGATGTTTCAGGCCCTGATATTAGAGATTTGAGAGTCCCTCATGACGAACACTTATTTAATTTGGATTCTATGTTCAAACCCCTCTTTGTAGCTCTAGAGGAGAAATTAATAACATTAATAAATACTAAATTTGAGCAACTTCAGAATACTCTGCTTAAATCAATGACCCAAACACTCTCCTCAAAAACTGGTGTTATTCACACTCACGAAACTACGTTTGAACATAAAGATGCACGGCAAGTTAATTTATTAACTGATCAGGCTCAACTCCTGGCCTACTCTACATCTACTCACGGAACTTATGGAAATCCACCCATAAAGACTTTATCAATCTTGGCTGGCGGTACGGGCACCTTTTTGGAATGTGAAATAGTCTCTAAGACTATGGGGGTTATTACAACTTTGGAGGAGGTGTTAATCCGTCCCAAAAGTGACGGTAAAGTGACAGATATACCACCAGCCGTATTACGAGTTCCATAGGATATAATGGACTTGTAATACGGCTGGTGGTATATCCGTCACTTTACCGTCACTTTTGGGATGGATTAACACCTCCTCCAAAGTTGTAATAACCCCCTATATCCCCTATTGCTCAAAAGGAGGTGTTGCAACTCCCACCAGACTGTACACCATATGTTTTGGTCTTAGCCAAAGTGCCCCCTCTTGATTCTACCCAGAAGGAAGATACTCAGGCTTTAATGAGGAAATATGCACACTGGCTGATGCTAAAGCTTAGTCACCAACGAGATTTAAACAGTAAAATTCTTATGGCATGAAGGGTGAAGTGGGTAGGCCTATCCAAGAAAGTATATGAAGGGGATTGTATAGTGATTAATTTTGCTAATCCTTGTTTGGTTAAACAACTGTTGATGCTCTCTTCATGTTGTGCCAAGGGAAAAGGTGGGATTCAAATATATCCTCTAAGCTTTTTTTATGATCCAACCATTTTTTTAGCCCCCTCTACTAATGCATCCTGTGGATCTAATATAGAATCGTCAAGGACACTTTTACAGGATCATGTTCCTGTTCCTGATCGCCATCAGAATTTGACATCTCTCGATGCAAAAGATTGACAGGCGGCCGAGATTGGGTTTATGACAGGTGTCCCTCAGGAGGCTGAGATGGAAGCTGGGCATGTGCCCCCGGCAATATTGACAGGGTTTGATGAGGCAGTTATTTTACCCCAAATCATAACAGATGTTGCCATAAATAAGGAGCCAGTGGATAGAATCTCTAACATTAACAAATCTTTATCTTTGATTAGTTGGAATATTGCAGGGATTCGGTCGAAGGTTAGAAATCTAGAATGGTTGGAGTTTATATCCACTTATGATGTTATTTGTCTCCAGGAGACTTGGACCATGGACCCTTTTGATTTGGATGGGTACTATTCTGTGTTCCAGCCAGCGCTCCCCTCTTCAGCTGGAAGGGCAAGTGGGGGGCTCTTGGTTCTTGTATCCTTACAACTCCCAAAAATTGAGGTGTCTTTGATTTGGTCCTCTGCATTTTTTATGGTGCTCCATTTATTGAAGGAAGGGAATTCATTTAACAAAATACCAGAGCACACCAAAAGGTAGTCCAAACAATAAATGGCAAAGCCATAAAGAAAATCTTCTTTTTCTTCCAACAAATTATCTTTATTTCTGGTAAATATAGAAGTACACAGAACAGCCAACACGTTTTTTGCCCTAAAGGACTTTTTCAAGGCTGTAAATTAGAGATTGAAAGCCAAAATGTAATGGTGTGGGTACTATACTTAACATCAACATAATGAGCTTAAAAGGCCCTAGGTGAGTGTGTATACGGTATATAAAAATGGTGGAAGAAAGAACGAAATAACGAGAGGTGGTGGGAAAATAGCGAAGAGAAAAAAGATAAGGCCAACAGGATCCACTGCGTGGATCGGAAGACCCTTCATGCAGAGGAAATTGTCTCCATCACGTAAAAGAAAGCCCATGTGTGTCAAGTGAATCGTAGAAATACATGCAAAAAAGTTGTCCAAAAGTAAAAGCACTGCAGTTCAGTGCACATAAAAACATTAATATTGATGGAGTGCAGCTCTACCGATAGTTCACATATTAGTATATGTGTGAGAAGTGAAGAATAACAAGAATGTTACAAAGATAAAGAAAAAAACCAAAACATACTGAAGTATAATGCAAATTGATGAAATCATATGTATGGATATTGGTTGAAACGTCACAAGTCCAACGAAGAGAAAGTGTCTTTCACCAATAGAAATGGAACAGCAAATCACTGTAAGATGGTTTCATGAGAGTAGTCTCGGGCATCAAAATAGATCGACATAAGCTCGAAAATGGAAGGCCATGATGAGCCACTAAAGGAGCTAGAAAATAAAAATGATGAATACTTCTTTAGCTGGAAATAAGCCCATGCTAAAAAAAACAATGGAAACATGAATAAGAATTTTTTTTACTGGTCCAAAAGGATTGACACTTTAGTGGAAGAAACCAACAAATCATTTAATTAAAGTGGAGAAAAAAGGACATGTAAATTTAGCATATAATCTATATGTACAAATAAGATATTAATAGCCCAACCAAACATAGTTAAAAAACAGTGAATCAAGACTATATAAGCGTATGGTGTTGGGAAAAGCCCATGGTGAAACGGAACGGGAAACAAAATTGCAAAATGGCGTCACGTTATTCACATTGAAGACCTACAGATAGGGGAGATAAATTTACGAAAAAATCAGATGGTGCAATGATATGCTAAGTACTTAGTAATAATATAAATAGAGGCTACGAGGAAGCCACAGTACTGCATAATCGTTCCGGTAGCGCCAAAAGTTACACTCGTATAGCCCGTAGATGGGCAAACACCGGAGAGCAATGTGGTTGTCAGTAGGTAGAAAACGAAATAAACTGTAGACTGGAGTCAAAACGCGGTCAAACCGCAAAGAGCTTATGACATAGGAACAGTAAAAAAAACAGCGTTTATGGACATAAGGGCTTACCGTAAAGTGAAAAGTGAAAAAGCCGGTATGTAATGCCCATAGTGAAATGGAATAGGAAAATACGCCGAAATGGCGTCACATAATTCACATTGAAACACTTACAGATAGGGGAGATAAATTTAAGAAAAAACAGATGGTGCAATGATATGCTAGGTACTCAGTAATACTATAAATAGAGGCTACGAAGTAGCCAAAGTACAGCATAATCGTTCCGGTAGTGCCAAAAGTTACACGCGTATAACCCGTGGACGGCAAACACCTGAGAACAATGTGGTTGTCAGTAGGTAAAAAACGAACAAACTGTGGACTGAAGTCAAAACGTGGAAAAAAACGCAAAGAGCTTAGTACATAGGGGCAGTAGAAAACTGTGTTTATGGACATAAGGGCTTACCGTAATGTAAAAAAGGCGGTATGTAAACTCCAACGTTAGTCCATGAATGTTTCATGATTGATCAAATCGAAACCATTTTAAGTGAACTGTAATGGAAATGAGCAAAGGACAAAGGTGGAAATCGAACACACCCATAAGCCTGGGAACACGAGCACCATATTGGAAGGGAAGAAAGTGGAGATATCAGAATATAGTATGAATCAGAACTAGATTGCAGAAAACAAATGAAAAAGGTAGCCATATAACAAAATCAAAGAAGAAAGAGAGAAAGAAAGGAACATTGAGAAAAAATAAGAGCAAAGAGTACAAAATAATACTGTTGGAAGACAAAGTCAGGAGAGTAGTGGACCAAATAATAGGGATCCATAAGGATGCAATGGGATTCTGTAAATGGCAAATGTGATGGACAGAATGACACTTAAGAGAGGGAATGAAAGAGAAAAAGTGCCAAAAAGGTGAAACAGAGGCATATAGTTACAAAAAAGCATATAAACAGAATGTGTCCAATTTACATATTTGATAATCCAACAGAAACTCTAATGAGACATAAAGAATCATACATGTACACTGTTTACAGAAATACAAGAAGGTCCTTGTCTGTATTCAGGCCTTTCTCCACGGCTCTAAGTTTCAAGATCCAACTGCTCTCTAGACGTCTGAGAGATGCGGTCTTATTACCTCCCCTCGGGAGGTTGCTAATCGTATGTATACCATGTACAGAGATACCTAGGACTTCCCGTTGTCCATGAAAGGTATTGTAATGTGTGGCAAGGGGATAGCTAACATGTTCTTATATTTGTTTCTCTTAGTGTCCTGATTGTGCTACCCACATATATGAGTCCACATATGCATACAATACAGTAAACAACAAAGGTAGTATTACAATGAATGAAATGTTTAATCCTATGAATAAACTTAGTGTTATATTGAAAAGAGAGTAACTTATCTTTGACGTAACCCCAAATATTACAGTGGCCGCACTTGAAGGAACCATGTGGTGGTTTAGGTAGCCAAGTGTGATCAATCAAAGGTGATAAGAAACTGTGACAAAGGTGGTCTCGTAGTGTCTTCTAAAAGTGATGCTAGGTTTTTCAGTCAAACCCCCTTGTAGGGTATTATCAAATAGGAGCAAAGGCCAATGTTTTCATATGATTTTAGAAATGTGGGCGCTTCGACCACTATGTGTTATGATCAAAGACTATTTCTTTTGACTTATAGCATTCTTATGATTTATCAGTAAATCAGCTCGTTTCATTTTTTTTATCCTACTGTTAGCCTGTACAAGGTTATTAGGATGGTAGCCTCTTTGTCTAAAGCGTTGGTTCATATTTTTAAGTTCTTGCCCAAAAATATCATCCTCACTACAATTGCGTCTAATCCTTGTGCTTTCTCCAAATGGGATCGATTTAATCTGTGAATAAGCGTGTGAACTGGTGGCATGTAGAATGGCATTACAGGCAGTAGGTTTTCTGAAGAGTTTGGTACACAATTTGTTTTGTTTGATGTATAATGTCAAGTCAAGAAAATTGACTGCTGTAGAACTTGACTCAAAAGTGAACTTGATGTTGTATTTATTAAGATTTAGGTATTGAAAAAAAGAGTTCAAGGAATGAGTATCGCCTCACCAAAAAAGAAGGATGTCATCAATATATCTCCATCAATATAAGATGTATTGTGTGAATTCTGGTGGGCAGTTTTTCCACAGGTGTATTTTCTCAAAGTATCCCATATATAGATTGGGGAAAGATGGAGAATATTTCGCCTACATGGCAACTCCCTGAGTTTGAAAATACCAACTACCATTATGCAGAAAAATGTTGTTATCCAAAAATATACCGATAAAATCCATTAACATGTTAGAATGTGAGAGAAGGGTAGCCTCTCGTGTATCTAAGTAGTGTTGGATAGCCATCAAACCTTGTGTTCTGGGGATGCTAGTATATAGGGAGGCTACATCCAAAGTAACAAGTAGGTGACCCTCTGTCCATTCAAAATCATTTAGCTTACAGAGAAGATCCTTGGTGTCCTTAATATAGGAAGGTAGATTTTGTACAAAAGGTTGGAGGAAAATGTCGATATATTCAGAGAGTTTTTCTGTTGGTGAGCCTATTCCTGAGATTATAGATCTACCTGGAGGGGAATCGCCTGTCTTATGGATCTTAGGTGGAATGTAGATGCATGGCGAGGTGGGTGTAGGGTTAAAAATATAACGGTACTCCATGTCTGAAATCAAATCTTGTTTGTGCCAGAACTGTAATATAATGTGTACGCAAGTGTTAACCTCTTGTATGGGATTATGATTAAGTTTCTGGTAAGCAATATTGTCCTGGAGTTGTCGATCTAGCTCAGAAATGTAATCCACCTTATTCATAACAAAAATATTTCCACCCTTATCTGCTTACTTGATAATGATATCTTGTAATATAGTCAAGGAAAATAATGCTTGTTTTTCAGCTTTAGTGATGTTGTGTTTAATGTCGTTACAGCCTGTGTGGCATTGATCCTCTAGATGATGAAGTTCATCAGTTACCTTCTTGAAGAAAACATCAATCACATTATCAGAAGGTATAACAGGTGTACATTTTGAGACAGTTTTATGGCCACTAGGCGCCCTCATCTCAGAAATAATCTTTTACAATCTCAATAGGTGTAGGAAGACTGCCTTCTATGTTACCAATATAAAGACGAGTTTGTACATCTTTGATATCTTTCACAGACATTGAACATAATGCAGTACAGAGAGTATTGGTAGCCTCAACCGGGGTGTCTTTCCCCAGAAAGTACTTAAAGATTATTGAAAGAGGGAAATAAAATGACTCTCAAACTCTAGGTATTTGTTTGTTTTCAATACATCATTCTAGGATAGTATAATCCCACCACCGTGAGAGCTCCTGTTTTTTCAAACGTTCCAATTTTATGAATTTGGTACTCAAGTCTTCCCGTATTGACTTTTGTGAGCCCAGAGGTGTGTTTGAAGTGTCCGATCGAAATAATTCTTCTAGAAGTGTATCCCTATTATCGTCAAAAGTAGTCATGTCTGACACTGGAGAAATATAAATAAACAATAATAAACCAGTAATGTAATTTAATAATAAACACAGTGCCAAAAAAAACAGAGTGCGAAACAGCATAAAGACAACCCTTTAGAAACAGGAAAAGAAAAGGTGGTTAATGCTATAGGGTCCGCACATCCGTAGTTATGATGACAGGCTAATTAGTCAGAAATAAAGTGTTAAGGTGCTAGATCCGGTATTACACCCAACCACCCAGGTGATGGAAGGGAATAAGGATATTATGCTTCTAACCTTTTACAATAATATCCCGTGTGTCGCCCAGCAAGGAAGTCTTGAGGAGTTAACAGATTTCCTTGATTCCACTGGGAAGTTCCAGGATAGGGAGCTAGTAATGATTTGGGTTGGAGATTTTAACGTCCTGTTATGTAATCAGGAACTCCCTCATTTATGCGGTGCCTTTATTGAAGGCAGAGAGTCATCCACACATGCTATCCATTCTAATCAAGGTGAAGCTTTAAATACCTTTATTTATAAATTTTATCTTGTCTATGCAAGAGATAAGGCAACCAGACATGTGCAAAAGATACCCACCGATACGGGGAATTCTAAAGGTAATATAATTGATTTTATTCTTATTGGCTCCTCAGATTCCCATTTAATTTTGGATTTTAAGATTACGTCACATTGCGCTAGTGACCATAACCCCTTGTGTATAAAATTAGCCTTTAAAAATAGGTTTGTTTCATCTAGAATAGATCGCAGGGGGAAAGCAGTTTTTAAAAGAATCTTTGGCCTTCGCATCAAGTGGGATAGAGTGGATCCTATAACTTTTCATAAGGAAATTATAGAGCAAAATATTGATTATATTAATAAATGTTTGTTGCCACAACCTACTTATGTCCATCTTGTAGCTGCTTATGAACTTTTATGCTGTGCTATTTCTGAGGCTTTAGTGTGCAGCAGGCCTACTCAGGGATTAAAACCCCGACGTTGGCTTAATTCAGTTTGTACAGCTGCTCATAAAGATTTTAAAGTAGCCATTAAGACAGTCCCATTTAGTCTTGAATTAGTGAAACAGGCTAGGGGCCGATATAAGTTAGCCCTTGAGGATAGAACGAAGGAAATTAGATCTAGAGCATGGGAAGACCTTTTGGCAGCTACGGAACAGAAGGACCCTTCACAATTTTGGTAGGTGGTCAATCATCCCTATTTCTCAGAAGACGATAACAAGGAGGATGATTGTTTGATACCTGAGGGGGCCTGGGTGAAACATTTCACAACAGTATTTCAATCTGTAAGTGATCCTAATCATGGAAAAGGGGAATGTGGCTATCCGGTACTGGCTGCCCCAAATCTGAATTTGAGTGATCTATCTTTTGAGGTGCACAATGTAATTACAGCCATTAAACGAATGAAATCAGGGAAAGCCCCTGGCCTGGACGGGGTTCCGGTGAACTAATTTAAATCTTTACCTGATTTGGGGGGCACGCTAATCGCAAATGTTTTGATTAGCTCAGCTAAAAGTTCTAGTCCTTCCTCATGGCAAATGGTAATAATTGTTCTGATTTTTAAAGAAGGTAATAGGCTCGACCCCACTTGCCATAGACCAATTTCTCTTATGGATTCTACGGCAAAGATTTTGGGGAGTGTTATTTTGAATCGGCTTGACGATTGGGCAATAAAGACAGAAATCCTTTCCCCAATCCAATATGGCTTTAGGCCTGGATTAGGCACAGTAGACCAGGCCCTAAATTTGCACCTTATTCTTAGCAAATATGTCACTGCCAGGAGAAAAGCTATTCATTTAGCTTTTAGCGATTTACCCAGCGCCTTTGTTCTGGTGAATAGAGCGAAATTGTGGTCACTTATGGATGCAATGGGGGTTGATCAGGATCTGTTCGAGTTGATTAAACAATTATATACTGATCTTACTATCTCAGTACAATATGGCCAGTATGGCGAAAGGTCCCCTCCCCTCCCATTTATGTGGGGGGTTAGACAGGGTTGTACTTTAGCACCTTTTGTATTTTTGTTATACATTAATGGCCTTTATAGTTTTTTAGTAAAAAATGGCAAGGATTTCCCTAGGATGGGTTCTAGACAACTCCCGATTTTGCTGTATGCTGATGATGCCTTTCTAATTGCTCATGCAGCAAACGGTTTACAGAATTTATTGGACCTCTTCTTAACTTATACGCAAGAGCTTGATTTGAAAGTCAACTTTACAATGTCACATGTTATGATTTGTTGACCTAGAAATACGCGAACTAAACATTTTAATATGGGGGGGGAAATATTTTACCTAAGGTGAAAGATTTTTGTTATCTAGGACTGCATTTAAGTTCTTCATTGTCGTGGAACCCCCATCTTATTTTAAAGGCCCAACAAATGGAGAGAAATATAGAAGCAATTTTTCACTTTGCTCGTAAATTAGGACATAGACCAGTCCACCAGATTATTACGCTCTACAAATCTAAATGTGTTTCTGCACCTCCTTATGGGGCGGGTCTCTGGGGATACACTAACTCAACCCTTTTACAACGCATAGAGAATACATTTTTGCACCGGCTGCTTCTGGTACCTAAGAATGTAGCTAATATCATTTGTCATGAGGAGCTGGGAATACGGTACATCGAGGATTCAATTGACATCGCCCCACTCCTGCTATGGATAAAAGTTTGGTTAAATCCGGCGGCTAGCCTAGTGCAAGACTGTTTAACTGATTGTACCCAATTAGCAAATCATATTAAGATTCCATGGTTCCCTTTTGTACATAATTCTTTTCGGAATTTGGATTTGAAGATTATGGGGGTCATTCCGACCCCGGCAGGCGGCGGGCACCGCCCGCCGGGCGGAAACCACCAAAAGACCGCAGCGCGGTCAAATGACTGCGGCGGTCATTCTAACTTTCCCGCTGGGCCGGCGGGCGATCTCCAAAAGATCGCCCGCCGGCCCAGCGGGAAAGCCCCTGCAAAGAGGAAGCCAGGGACGGGGGTCGGAATCCCCATGGCGGTGCTGCTGGAGGATTCCCTGGGCCAGGGGTAAACCGGCGGGAAACCGCTGGCTCCCCTTTTCTGACCGCGGCGTTACCGCTGCGGTCAGAATGGCCCGGGAAGCACCGCCAGCCTGTTGGCGGTGCTTCCTCTGCCCTCCACCCTGGCGGTTTCAAACCGCCAGGGTCGGAATGAGGGCCTATGTATCTTAAACCAGAGTTTATACCTGCTAATGCTAAGGAAATGGTTAAAACTCAATATATAGAGGGCCATATTTATACTTTTTGACGCAAAACTGCGGTAACGCAGTTTTGCGTCCAAAAAATTTGCGCCGGCTAACGCCATTCTGAAGCACCATGCGGGCGCCGTATTTAATCAATGACGTTAGCCGGCGTTAGCCGCCGGCGCTGCCTGGTGTGCGTGGAAAAAAACGACGTACACCAGGCAGCGCCGGCGTAGGGGGATATGGAGCTTGGGCGCCTAAAAATGGGGCAAGTCAGGCTGAGGCAAATTTTTCGCCTCAACCCGATTTGCGCAATTTTTTTCGACTCCCAACCCCCATAGAAATGACTCCTGTCTTAATAAAGACAGGAGTCATGCCCCCTTGCCCAATGGCCATGCCCAGGGGACTTCTGTCCCCTGGGCATGGTCATTGGGCATAGTGGCATGTAGGGGGGCACAAATCAGGCCCCCCTATGCCACAATTTGTTTTTAAAAAAATACTTACCGGAACTTACCTTAATGTCCCTGGGATGGGTCCCTCCAGCCTTGGGTGTCCTCCTGGGGTGGGCAAGGGTGACAGGGGGTGTCCCTGGGGGCATGGGAGGGCACCTCTGGGCTCCTTCCGAGCCCACAGGTCCCTTAACGCCTGCCTTGTCCAGGCGCTAAAAAACGGCGCAAAAGCGGCCGTACGTAATTTTTTTTGACCCGCCCACTCCCGGGCGTGAATTTTGCCCAGGAGTGTAAATACGGCGCTGCTTTAGACCATCTAAAAATTAAGTCATCAACCAGAGCCTCTTTTACAAGAGACAGAAATAAAGCATGCCTCAGGTCTGCATGACCATGTAATCAGGCTTCTTTGCCTAAAAAATATGTCCGGTGTTTTGGCTGATTTGCACTGAGAAAAGTTGCAAACCTGATACATGCAAAATTTGCTGTTTAAGGTCTGTGCACCTGGAATTGACATCCCCCTTTACAGTACCTTTTTTACTTTATAAAAGTTGGTGAACGTATACACACTCCTATCACTACTTATGTTTCTACTTACCACTTGTTACTATAGTAGTGCAGTTTAGTAGTAAGGTTAATAGAAACTACAAGAGCCCATTTCAGCAGTGTTTTTTTTTTTTACCCTACATGAATGATAAGCAGAGTGTGCATCCACAAGATTCAAAACTGTCACCTCGTCGTTGCTCTCAGTTCAACACAACAGGAACATTGATCACCAACGTAGCTTAGCAGCTATTTTTGCTGGGCAAGGGTATACATTTTAAACTTCCTCAGGGACTAGAACACATTGGGGGTCATTACAACCCTGGCGGATGGCGGAAAACTGGCGGTAAGACCGCCAACAGGCTGGCGGTCTTACCTTGGGGAATTATGACCATGGCAGTTACCGCCATGGTCATCCTCCGGTTCTCTGTTCCGCCCGCCAGAGCGGAGACGACCGCCGGGCTGGAGACCTAAGTCTCCAGCCCGGCGGCCGTCACTATACCTCCGGCAGTATTTGGACCCGGCTTACCGCCGTGGATTTCCAGCGGTTTGAACCGCCATAAAATCCATGGCGGTAAGCACTATCAGTGCCAGGGAATTCCTTCCCTGGCACTGATAGGGGTCTCCCTACCCACCAACCCACCCCGAGTCCCTCCCCTACACCCCCCACCACCCCTACCACCCCCCAAAGGTGGCAGGGCACCCCTCCCCACCTCGACCCTCAACATCACATAACTCACACATACCTGACACGCATGCAGGCACCACCAACACACACACCCCGACATACATGGCAACATCCACACACACAGTCATACACGCACACCCACGTTCAAACATACATGCACACATCCATACAGACATACCCACAGACATACACGCACTCATTCCCATACACACAACACCCCCGTAAGCATAGACGCACTCACACACCCCCTCTACATACACACACGCGCACCCCCATGCACGCACACAACACCCAACACCCCCCTACCCCCTCCCCTAACGGAAGATCGACTTACCTGTTCCGTCGATCCTCCGGGAGGGGACGGGAGCCATGGGGGCAGCTCCGCCGACACCACACCGCCAACAGAACACAGCCACGGCGAATCACAGGACGTGATTTGCTGGGCGGTGTTCTGTTGGCGTGGCGGTGGAGGTGGAGCAACCTCCACTTCCCCGCCTCTCACCAGTATGGCTGTTTGCGGCTCTCCGTCCGTAAAGGGACGGAGAGCTGCCAACGGTCATAATAGGCCGAGCGGCAAACCACCTGCACCAGGTGGTCTTCTACACGGCAGTCCCTCTGCGTCTTCAAAAAAGACCGCTGAGGTCGTAATGATCCCCATTATGATCTATGTGCATCTAGCTCCTCTTGGTGTAAAGCTATTAAGATATTTCACAGATTGTTGACACAGTTTCTAAATAGATCTGGGTAGAGTGTCCTGGTTGTAAGTTTATTTATTCACTAAACATTTGGGAAGGGGTTAATATGCCTGCTGTAATCCAGAATACGATGACATGGTGCTTATGTCACTGAGGAGCATGGAGGAGGATCGAGAAAAGGTGGAGTCAAGATTGAGGGAATGGGGAAGATGCACTGTGGATGTTATTATATCATCCAGACAATGTAGTTGAACCAATTTAACTTAGCACTTAGTGGAAAGGGAAAATGGTTGTATCAATGTTTTATGCTTTTGAAAGGAAAAGATCAAAGTGTATTTCATTGCTAGTTTCTCTAGTATCACTGTCTACACTGCCTGCAGCAAGGTCAAGTGCTTATAGTTCTGGTTCCCTCAGAAACCACTTGTTCGACAGGAATTAACAATTTTTGAGTTCCTCAAATTGCAAATGTGAGCACTTATTTTGCTACCCAATGAACAAATGGTGTACTATATCCTTTTGCCGTCCTACCATGGGACCACTTATTCTAACTGCTATTGATAAAATATTGCGCAGTACATGGTAGTCAATGGTGTCAGGGGTAGAATATAATCCCAGTATTTTTCGGGTGCAAGCTAATAATTTGGCAAAGGCTGGCAGTGAAAGTGTGGAAATCAATCGTTATTTGGCCTCGACATACATGAAATGCAAGGCATTCAGCAGTGTCCAGTATCTCTGTAGTGCTGATGAGGTTTATGATTCACCTACAAAATTCTTGTCTAAATGAAGAGTTCCATGATGGATTTTGCGGCATCAAAAATCTTGAAATGAAGGTTTTTTTTAAAAACAAATTAAGCCAAGTTCAGACTGTTTTACAGTGCTGAGAATGATGCCTATCTGGGGTAAAATTGTACTGGCCTAGATTTGGAAAGGTGTTTATATAGTGATCTGCCCCGTGGTTTCAGGAGAAAGAGATTGTGATTTTCAGACTTTGTCCGGCAATGGGATGGCAAAAGGTTGACTGTAAGGACCTCACTCTCAATATAGACTAGTATTTCAGGGGGGGGGGACATTTTTGAGTTGTCTTTGGTCAGTGTTCTTGAGAGAATAAAAAATTGGGGTAGATTTGATATCCGTTCCTTCTTGGAAGTCCTTACAAGGGTTAGGGCTAATGTCACCTTAAAAGAGATAATTTGCTCTAGTGTTGTTTGAACAGGTATGCGATTACTAGCAAAGAATCTGGACCTTGAGAATCAAGTAGAACAATAATGCTAAGTGATGGCTCTTGCTGGCAGTTGCTTCATCTACTAAATGTTGAAAATCACAATTTGCATGTGTTCGATTCCTGAAGAATAAATCATATAAATAGATTGCATCAGCACTACAAATGTCTACGTAACATAGGATGAAGATGTATTTAATGATGGTTGGAGGTACTGAGGATGTTTTCTGGGAAAGAGAGAAGTTTCTTTTCTTGATGGCAAGGCAAAGTAACACCATGACCCTAGTAAAGGATGTGGCCAGTTTAGTGATTAATATTAAAATGAGTGAAACATCTGGGTTTAAGAGTATGTTTACACATACAAGTAACATTTGCGGGCCAGTGTAGCATTTTGGCCTCACCCGATTCATAGAAGAGGAGTGCTATGTTGATTTCAATAATGCATCCTATATCAGTTATGCAAGCATTTGTAAACCATGCCGCAGTGAATGTAAAGAGCTGGAGATTATTCCAGGTTAAGGATCTTTGTTGTTTTTTTTGTTATTCACCTCATAATCAAAAGTGCACACATACATTAGTTCTACTCTGATAGATCAGATGCAATCACACTGCCAGGCAGTAGGTTCTCCTGCATCCTAAGTAGTCCGTAAGAGAAAGCATAGCTGATTTACTAAGAGCTTTGTTCTCTGAATCCTGGAGTGTTCAAAACGTTTCCAAGACCATCATAGTATCTCTTGGAGTCCCCATTTCTCACTAATTGCTTTTGATGAAGGTGGAAAGAGTCAAAAGTCAACTTGGGAGGAAGGTATAACGTTTTTCTATGTGTAAAAATCCTTTATTTTGTTTGCATGCCATTGCAAGGGGTGTATTGAACATGATCAGGGGGTAATTTATGGTGTGCGTGAACACATTTCAGGACATTTTCTTTTTTGGGTTCACTGAACCACAATTGACCTTTAGGTACATTTTTCAGTACTTTTTTTTTTTTTTTTATTGATATTCTGCATTCACCTGCCATACATCTATTATACTCTGTGCACAGCCTTCAGACAGGGCCTGTGTCCCACCCCACTTTGTCTATGTACAGCAGAGGTTGGTCAGAAGCCTGTTGGTGGCGAACCCAAAAAGTGTTCCATCAACCACATTTAGATGTTACAGCTCTGTAAGCGGATTGAGAGAGGTGGTAGCGGGACCCAGTGGACTTCGTACAATGTCAGGGTCTATGGAAGAGAGGTAAGTGGCACACATGTACATGGTCCCTTATCAATATGTGTTCCCATGCACTACATACTACACAACACACCACATTCACACAAAAACCCATTGCCATTCCAACACAACACAACACAACCCATACATACCAAAAACAAATATTGCCATATATCCATTCTACAACATACACACACCATTGACATGGTATCCACATATGACACAACCAACACAGCTACACACTTAGCTACACAAACACACTCACACACAAGCCCAACTACACACAGCAATATAACATCCACCACCCAACAGCACTCACCTGAATGTGTCACACAGCAACAAAATATACACAACAACATCGCCATTCTGCGATCCATGCCCAGGAAACCCCACTAGATACTAGGGATGTCATCTGGGGGTCCCCCACCTTGAAAATGAGTCGACCCCTCAATGGGCATTTAAAAAAAATAAACTGTATTTGCACATGAGGAGGGTGTGATCACCCCAAGGGGTTTAAATATATATATATATATATATATACATATATATATATATATATATATATATATATATATATTTTAAAAAGGATATTGACTCGGTGGTCGGAGCGTTAGAAAACGGGCTCGCATCCCCACCCCCCAAAAACCAGGGCAGATTTTTTTATTTTAATTTTTATGTGTGTTTACCCATGTTTACCCAATAAATTCAAAAGAAAAAGACATTGACATGGGGTCTCCCACGAGCAGGGCTAAACCCCTGAGTGAATTTTTTTTAAAGAGATGTTTGGTTACATACATATATAAAGAGATCGAGACTAAAGAGGGTGAGAAATTTCTTGTGTGTGTGTGTATATATATATATATATATATATATATATATATATATATATATATATATATATATATATATATATATGTATATATATTTTATTTATGTGTGTGTGTATATCTGTGTGTATATATATATATATATATGAACTGCATTATACATATATAGAGATCACTTCAGCTTTGATCGGCCCCCAGGGAAACCACACACTCATACAAAAGTGGTCCCTTATATATACATATGGAGAGATGTGCACTTTCTCCTTATATATGTGTATGTGATTTATATATACAAGGGAGTGCAGAATTATTAGGCAAGTTGTATTTTTGAGGATTAATTTTATTATTGAACAACAACCATGTTCTCAATGAACCCAAAAAACTCATTAATATCAAAGCTGAATATTTTGGGAAGTAGTTTTTAGTTTGTTTTTTGTTTTAGCTATGTTAGGGGGATATCTGTGTGTGCAGGTGACTATTACTGTGCATAATTATTAGGCAACTTAACAAAAAAAAATATATACCCATTTCAATTATTTATTATTACCAGTGAAACCAATATAACATCTCAACATTCACAAATATACATTTCTGACATTCAAAAACAAAACAAAAACAAATCAGTGACCAATATAGCCACCTTTCTTTGCAAGGACACTCAAAAGCCTGCCATCCATGGATTCTGTCAGTGTTTTGATCTGTTCACCATCAACATTGCGTGCAGCAGCAACCACAGCCTCCCAGACACTGTTCAGAGAGGTGTACTGTTTTCCCTCCTTGTAAATCTCACATTTGATGATGGACCACAGGTTCTCAATGGGGTTCAGATCAGGTGAACAAGGAATCCATGTCATTAGATTTCCTTCTTTTATACCCTTTCTTGCCAGCCACGCTGTGGAGTACTTGGACGCGTGTGATGGAGCATTGTCCTGCATGAAAACCATGTTTTTCTTGAAGGATGCAGACTTCTTCCTGTACCACTGCTTGAAGAAGGTGTCTTCCAGGAACCGGCAGTAGGACTGGGAGTTGAGCTTGACTCCATCCTCATCCTGAAAAGGCCCCACAAGCTCATCTTTGATGATACCAGCCCAAACCAGTACTCCACCTCCACCTTGCTGGCGTCTGAGTCGGACTGGAGCTCTCTGCCCTTTACCAATCCAGCCACGGGCCCATCCATCTGGCCCATCAAGACTCACTCTCATTTCATCAGTCCATAAAACCTTAGAAAAATCAGTCTTGAGATATTTCTTGGCCCAGTCTTGACGTTTCAGCTTGTGTGTCTTGTTCAGTGGTGGTCGTCTTTCAGCCTTTCTTACCTTGGCCATGTCTCTGAGTATTGCACACCTTGTGCTTTTGGGCACTCCAGTGATGTTGCAGCTCTGAAATATGGCCAAACTGGTGGCAAGTGGCATCGTGGCAGCTGCACGCTTGACTTTTCTCAGTTCATGGGCAGTTATTTTGCGCCTTGGTTTTTCCACACGCTTCTTGCGACCCTGTTGACTATTTTGAATGAAACGCTTGATTGTTCGATGATCACGCTTCAGAAGCTTTGCAATTTTAAGAGTGCTGCATCCCTCTGCAAGATATCTCACTATTTTTGACTTTTCTGAGCCTGTCAAGTCCTTCTTTTGACCCATTTTGCCAAAGGAAAGGAAGTTGCCTAATAATTATGCACACCTGATATAGGGTGTTGATGTCATTAGACCACACCCCTTCTCATTACAGAGATGCACATCACCTAATATGCTTAATTGGTAGTAGGCTTTCGAGCCTATACAGCTTGGAGTAAGACAACATGCATAAAGAGGATGATGTGGTCAAAATACTCATTTGCCTAATAATTCTGCACTCCCTGTATATATGTATATATCTTTTAGGTAGCAATAAAAATACCTCCTGTGATTATGTTCCTGCTAGAGAAAGAGGTCAGACTTTTGTCTAGTGGCAGTTTTCACACCATAAAGTAGCACAGATGACTTTATATGCCTGCTGCAAAGAACAGATCTGTATTTTATTTATGTGAATTCCTGAGTGGATTAGTAAAGCCAGCTGTTACCTGCACTTTAAAACAAATTAAAAGTAAGTGCGAGGGGGGCTATAGAGAGATGAAGAACAATTTTTCTCGGTGGCAGTGAGGAAATCCAACGATGAGGTCATGGGAGGGGGAGTGGCAAAAAAGCTTGTTGCACTGGACGCCACCAGCGCTAAAGGCTGTGATGATGGGTATGTGGCAGGATGGAAAAATAGTGTGTCTTTTTTGTTTCTTTTTAGAGTCGTCAGAGAACCTGCTGACGGAGGTAAGAACTGAAGGTACGGCTACTGACATTTACTGTACTGTGACTGACATTAACTGTTGCACACATCACACATATACACACTAATCAGCAATTTAGGCACTATGGGGGTTATTACTACTTTGGAGGAGGTGTTAATCCGTCCCAAATGTGACGGATATACCACCAGCCGTATTACGAGTCCCATAGGATATAATGGACTCGCAATACGGCTGGTGGTATATCCGGCACTTTACCGTCACTTTTGGGACTGATTAACACCTCCTCCAAAGTTGTAATAACCCCCTATATCTTCCAGCTACGTAGGGTAGTGTTTTAGAGGGACAGTT
Organism: Pleurodeles waltl; assembly: GCF_031143425.1. Classification (NCBI taxonomy): domain Eukaryota; kingdom Metazoa; phylum Chordata; class Amphibia; order Caudata; family Salamandridae; genus Pleurodeles; species Pleurodeles waltl. The sequence continues at coordinate 924,110,055 of NC_090447.1, forward strand.
TAGCCAGAAGCAGAGATGGTAGCTCGTTTGATGACTGCTGCTGAAGCTGTTACTTGGGTTATGGCGGACAGCTCTGAGTCAGGATCGGAGACTGAGACATCAGATTCTAACAAAGCATCTGAGGGAGAGGACAATGGAGCAGAATCTGGGAGTGGTTTTTCAGTCAGCAGTATCCCATCCAACGACACCTCTTCCAGTTATTCTGAGGGAGACGAGGATAGTCGTTCTGTCCCTTCGCAAGCAAAGTCTGTGCAGCGGGACAGCAGTGACTTAGCCCAAACCAGAGAGCAGGTGCGTGCAGTGGCAAGCACAGAGAGTGCTTCCTTGGCAGCCGCCCAATTTAGTTCAGTCCCAAATTCCACATTCTACTGGTGACGCTGAATGAAAAGTAGATACAGCCAACTTTTTGGAGATTGACTATGTCCATCTCTTTTTGGATGTTGACTTTCTTCAGCAAATTGTGTAACAAACACATTTGCATTCTTAACAATTTCTGAAGGAGCATTGGGGCACTCTAGGGCCCCGTACTAGGGCATGCCAGTCGACTTCCACTTCTCTGGTGGAGCTGAAGATATTTTTGGGCCTTATGCTCAAAATGGGGTTAGTGCAAAACTTGCATTGCAGTCCTGCTGGACAACTCACACGGTCTGGGTAACCCCTAACATCTCACAGGGCCGCAACACGGAAGACCCAAATCGTATTTGTGGAGACATAAAAATTATCTATCACAAACAACCTGGTTTGTAAGGTGGGCACGTGCATTTTGTGTCCTGGGTTCGGTGGCCATATAGGGAAACCTACCAAACCCAGGCATTCCTGAAAGCTAGACACCCGGGGTAGTCCACAGAGTTGTGGCTTGTGTGGATTCCCCAAAGTTTTCTTACCCAGAATACCCTGCAATGGTGCAACATTGAATAAAACTATATTTTTCCTCACATTTCTGTCACATAAAACTACAGGAATATGCCGGGATCCACAAAATTTCTACCACCCGACGTTTTCCCACTTGTCCTGATAAAATTGCTACCCCGCTTGTGTGCCTGTGCCTAGTGCCTGCATCAGGAGTGGATCACCCCAGACAGGGTCAACAGTAACCCTCATGAAGAACTACCATTGAATGTTGATCCATTCCTGTCACAGGCAGTAAGCCCATGCACACCAGTGGGGGACAAATTGAGGAATGCTGGGTGGTAGAAATGTTGTGGATCCATGCATATTCTTGTAGTTCGCGTGATAGAAATGCGAGGAAAAACAGAGTTTTTATTCAATGTTTCACCTTTTCAGGGTATTCTGGGTAAGAAAACATTAAGGAATCCATACCTCTGTGGACACCCCTGGGTGTCTACTTTTCAGAAATGTCTTGGTTTGAGAGATTTCTCTAGATGGCTGCTGAGCCCAGGATTAAAAATGGAGGTTGCCCCCCTTGTAAAAACAGGTTGTTTTATAATAGATAATTTTGACATGTCCATGTTGTGTTTTGGACCCTTCCCTGTCGCAGACACTAGACCTACCCACACAAGTGATGTATCATTTTTATTGGGGGATGTGAGGGAATGCTAGATGGAAGGAAGTTTTTGGCTCCCCTCAAATTCCAGAACTTTGCAGCACTGAAATGTGAGTAAAAAGTATTTTTAGCTACATTTTGAAGTTTGCACAGGATTATGGGTAACAGAACCCAATGAGAGCCCCACAAGTCACCCCATCCTGGATTCCCCTAGGTGTCTTGTTTTAGAAAATGGGCAGGTTTGGTAGGTTTCCCTTGGTGCTGGATGAGCTAGAGGTCAAAATACACAGCTAGGCACTTTACAAAAAAACAGGTCAGTTTTCATTAGAAAAATGTGATGTGTCCACATTGTTTTTAGGGCATTTCCTGTCACAGGCACTAGGCCTACCCACACAAGTGAGGTACCATTATTGGGACATTTGTGGGAATGCTGGGTGGAAGGACATTTGTGGTTTATATCAGATCCCTGAACTTTCCATCACTGAAATGTGAGGAAAAAGTGTTTTTTTTGCCAAATTTTGAGGTTTGCAAAGCATTCTGGTTAGCAGAATCTGTTGTGAACGCCACAAGTTATCCTATCCTGAATTCCCCTAGGTGTCTATTTAAAAAAAAAAACACGGGTTTGGTAGGTTTTCCTAGGTGCTGGCTGATCTGGAGGCCAAATTCCAGAGCTAGGCACTTTCCAAAAAACACACCACTTTTCAATATAAAAATGTGAAGTGGCCATGTTGCATTTTAGGGTGTTTCCTGTCAAGGGCACATACCTACCAAAACAAGTGGGTTACCATTTTTATCAGGAGATTTGAGGGAATGCTGGGTGGAAGGAAGTTTGTGGGTCTTCTCGGATTCCAGAACTTTGAAGCACCAAAATGTGAGGGAAAACTGTTTTTTTCAGACACATTTTAAGATTTGCAAAGGATTCTGAGTGCAAGATCCTGGCTAGAGCCCCACAAGTCACCCCATTCTAAATTCCCCTAGGTGTCTAGTTTTAAAAAATGCGCAGGTGTGATAGGTTTGCTAGGTGCCAGCTGAGCTGAAGGCCAAAACCCACAGCTAGGCACTTTCCAAAAACACCTCAGTTTTAAATGTAAAAATATGATGTGTCCATGTTGCGTTTTGGGGTGTTTGTGGCTTCTCTCAGATTCCAGAACTGTGTAGCACTGAAATGTGAGAGAAAGGTGTCTTTCAGACAAATATGATGTTTGCAAATGATTCGGAGAGCCATATCCTGGCAAGAGCCCCACAAGTCACCCCATTCTAAATTTCCCTAGATGTCTAATTTTTAAAAATATGTAGGTTTGGTAGGTTTCCCTAGTTGCCAGCTGAGCTACAGGCCAAAATACACAGCTAGGCCCTTTGCAAAAAACAGGTCAGATTTCAATGCAAAAAAGTGATGTGTCCATGTTGCGTTTCAGGCATTTCCTGTCACTGGCACCAGGGCTACCCACACAAGTGAGGTATAATTTTAGGGGAATACAGAATAGAAGAGCAAGTGTTATTGCCTTGTGTTTTTCTCTAAATGTTCTCCTTTCCAAAATGAAAGACAATGAGAAATGCCCTGTAATTCACATGCTAACATGGGGACCTCCGAATTCAGAAATGTTCAAATAACCACTGCTTCTCAATACCTTATCTTGTGCCCATTTTGGAAATACAGGGGTTTCCTTGATACCTGTTTTTCAATCTTTTGGGCATATTTATACTCTGTTTGCACCGAATTAGTGTCATTTTTTTAAACTCTAATTCGGTGCAAAACTAACTCCATATTTATACTTTGGTGCTAGACCCCTCTAGCACCATATTTATGGAGTTAAAGTCATTTTTTGAAAATGGAGACCTACTTTGCCTTAATGGGATGCAAGGTAGGCGTTCCAGTGCAAAAAATTACTCTATGGCCTTAACGCCATATTTAGGGGCATATTTATACTCTGCACCATATTTATACTCTGTTTGCACTGAATTAGCGTCATTTTTATTTACTCTAATTCGGTGCAAATCTAACTCCATATTTATACTTTGGTGCTAGAACCATCTAGCACCAAGGCCCTGATTTAAACTTTTATTGCACCGCATTAACGTCATTTTATGACGCAAAAGTGGCGCAAACTTACAAAATATTGGCCCTTATTTATACTTTTTGCTGCAAAACTGCACTAACTCAGTTTTGCACCAAAAAGTTTAGCACCGGCTTGCACCATTTCTGTGCACCAGCCGGGCACCATATTTATGGAATCATGCAAGCCGGTGCAAAGGGTAGGCTAGAGTTTTAAAAAATGACTTTAGTCGGGTGGGGCTGGCAGTATAGAAGAAGAGGGTTTAGCACCAAAAAATGGCTTTAGGCAGGTTAGAGTAAAAAAAAAATGACTCTAAGCAGATTAGCGTCATTTTATGGTGCTAAACCTACCATGCCACATGACTCAAGCCTTAGAAAAGGCAGGAGTCATGCCCACCACCCCAATGGCCAGCACAGAGGACAGGGGTCCCCTGGGCATGGCCATTGCACCCTGTGCCATGTATGGGGGCCCATTTCAGGGCCCCCTATGGCACTTTCAAAAATAAAATGCACTTACCTGTACTTACCTGGGATGGGGTCCCCCGTCCTCGCAGTCCCTCTAGTGTGGGTGGGGGTGCCCCTAGGGCCTAGGGAGGGCACCTCTGGGCTTATTCCATGGTGTTCCACCATGGAAATAGGGCCACAGGTCCCCTAACCCCTGCCCTGACCCAGGTCTTAAAAAATGGGGCAAAGCAAGCTTTGCCCCATTTTTGGACCCCTCCTCCCTCCCTTGCACCATTTTTACATGGGAGTATAAATATTGTGTTAAGGCCATAGACTCATTTTTTTGCACGGGAACGCCTACCTTGCATCTCATTAAGGCAAGGTAGGTTTCCACTTCCAAAAACTGACTTTAACTCCATAAATTTGGCGCTAAACGGGTCTAGCACCAAAGTATAAATATGGAGTTAGTTTTGCACTGAATTAGAGTTAAAAAAATGACGCTAATTCAGTGAAAACAGAGTATAAATATGCCGCTTAGCGTCAAAAAATTATGCTAATCTGGTCAGGATCATTTATTTTGACTCAAAACTGCCTAACGTCATTTTTTTTTAAGCTAGCCTACCCTTTGCACCGGCTTGCACCATTCCATAAATATGGTGCCCAGCTGGTGCTAAAAAATGGTGCAAGCCGGTGCAAAACTTTTTGGGGCAAAACTGCCTTAGTGCAGTTTTGCACCAAAAAGTATAAATAAGGCCCTTAGTATTTTACCATATGAATTGATGTATACCCGGTATACAATGAAAACCCATTGTAAGGTGCAGCTCATTTATTGGCTCTGGGTACCTAGGGTTCTTGATGAACCTACAAGCTCTATATATCCCGGCAAGCAGAAGAGTTCAGCAGACCTAACAGTATATTGCTTTCAAAAAGTTGCCATAGCTGGAAAAAGTTACAGAAGATAACGTGGACAGAAATGGCTGTTGTTTTCAACTAAATCTCAATATTTTTTTTATTTCAGTTGTTACTTTCTGTAGGAAAACCTTGAAGGATCTTTTGTCTACTTTTCAGAAATGTTTGGCTGTCTGGGAGCCACCATTAGTTTCCCTCAAATTTCACACCTATTTCTGTCACTAACTGGAAGGAGCCTGAAAGTACAAAAATAGTAAAAATGGGGTAAGTCCCAGTAAAATGCCAAAACTGTGTTGAAAAATGTAGTTTTCTGACTTAAGTTTGCCTGTTACTGAAAGCTGGGAAGATGGTGATGTTAGCACTGCAAACCCTTTGTTGATGCCATTTGCAGGGAAAAAACAGATGCTTTTTCTGCAGCACTTTATTCTGAATTTTTGAAGAAAAAAAAACATTTTAGCTGTATTTTGGCTCATTTCTTGGTCTCCTCCAGGAGAACCCACAAACTCTGGGTACCTTTAGAATCCCCAAAATATTGGAAAAAAAGGATGCAAATTTGGTGTGGATAGGTTATGTGGACAAAAAGGTATGGGGGCCAAAGCGCGAACTACCCCAAATAGCCAAAAAAAAGGGCTCAGCACTGGGCGGGGGGAGGCCCAGCAGCTAAGGGTTTAATATTAATGTACACACCATGCTATGTTGCTGACATTAAACATTAATTCTCATATATGTTTTGTATCATACATTTCATTCTTAACCTAAAACTAGCCTGAGAGATGTGAGGCTACTGCCATGCTCATTTAATTGATGAAAGTTTATAGTAAATTTCATTTATAAGTTTGTCTGTACTTCTCTTTTCCTCCAGAAGTGAAATCAGTTGTGTGTGGTTGCAGATTTATAAAGGCTAAATAAGTTTTCAAAGAAGAGAGACTCTGGCTGATAATAGCAGGAGCAATGTGCAGCCAAAAAATAATGGACTGAATATCCTAATCCACGTGAGACGGACATGGATGTTCTTGCCTGCTTTGCAATGTTCACTTTTCTTGATAATTGTTGATTTGATAATGCAATTATCCTCTCCACTTTTGTCTGACTTTGATTTCAGTAGCCATCGTGCAACATGGATACTTGTAGAAGAATGAATTGAGAGAAAATACTTGATCTGTTGGACAGTCATTGTGAAATGTGTGAATGGAAGAGTCAAGTGTGGTCTGTGCCTCCCAGAAGGAGTGGATCAGCCTAAAGGGACATGGAAACCAGTTGGTGCCTGGATGTGTGTTTGTAAAAATCAGAAACCTGAGGACATTCAATAATGCCCTAGTTAGGCAAGGTTCAGCAGGTGATTAAAGTAGCCATTAATGTCTACAAACAGCAGAACTGGTTTCTCCTTGAAAGGATAACAACGGAGTATAAGCACCTGATTATGGAACACGAAATCAGTAGTATAGGGAGCTGAAAAAACTTATTGGTGCAAATCACATGGTTTGGAATGGAATGAGCAGGGCAACAGGGTTCTCAGCTCTCCTGATATCTTACAAAAGGTAGATGTAGTGTGGTGGGAGACACACTTCTTACTGCAAATGAATGAGTGGAGTTAGTAGTGATTTCCCATGTTTTCAATATAAGATATGGTGAACCTTAAGTTATATTGCACATTTCTATGGGAGTGCTCAAGTGTGATTTAGCAGAACTCATCTAGTAATACTGTTATAGTGATTCTTGTTAACTAAAGCCTTTGTGTTGATTTGGGTAGGACCTTTGGAACCCAACATGGCATCTCTGAGTGATTCTTCCAAGTCTTCCATTTTGTTTCAACAATTTATTCTGTGCATATTTCCCTTAGTCCACATCATATAGTTCCTCCTACATAGGTACAACTAAACATATATGACTCACCTTTGTTTGGTTCAAAATAGATTTTCTGAAAATGGTAAACAATAAAATAGTCTTCCATCTAGCTGGTCACAAGGTTGGACCATCATCCTTGTGCAACTGTGAAATAAGCAAGGAAACATGTCAAAGGCCCTCCTTTTAACATTGGCAGTACATACCACCTACCGCTGCGTTGACGGCCGCCAACAAACTGCCACTGTGCCTACCATCCGTCCTCCATATTATGAGCACTGCCTGACTTCCGCCACAATAAGGGCAGAAATCCAGCAGTGCCCATGGTGGTGGATGGTGGTAAGCTGCCACTGCTACCACTAGCACCCCCATGCCAGAAGAATGCCGCCAGCCGTATTATGACCAGTAATACGGCCTGGCGATGTTCTGGTGGCGGGCACTGCTGGAAGTAGCAGTGCCCCTTCCTGTTCTCTGCTGGAAGACCTCCTAGTCCAAGGTAAGGGGGTGTGAGGGTGGAGGGTGTTGTGTGTGTGTGTCCATATGTGTGCATGAATGACTGAGTGTGTTTGTGAATGCGTCTGTGTGTGTTGTTCGCATGTGTGAATGAGTCTGTGTGTATTGTGTCGTGTAAGAATGGTGAAGTGAGGTCCGTGTCTGCATGTCAGTGTGATTGTGTGTAAAAATGTGTGTGAGGATATCTGTAAGTATGCGTGAATGAATGTGTGTATATCAGTATGTGAATGAATGCGTGTAAGTCAGTTTGTGAATGAATGTGTGTATGTCAGTGTAAGTGAATGGGTGTATGCCTAGTGCATGTGGGTGTTTGTGTGCATGTATGCAGGGATGGGGTAGGGGGTGAGGGGTGCTGTGACTGTAGTGGAGGTGCGGGGAGTTGGTATGATGTGTGTGTGTGACTGTGGGGGTGGGGTCAGTTGTGTGGTGTGTGCATGTATGGGGGTGAGTGAGTGGATCGGAGGGGAGTGGGGGGTTGGTGTGTGTATCTGAGTTTGGATGGAGGGGAGTGGGGGGCAACAGGCGAGTGTTGGGGGGATGGGGAAGCCATCTCCCGGTAACAAGGAACGAATTCCCTGTCACCAGTAGGGCCTACCGCCATGGCTTTTGTGGCATTAGTACCGCCGCAAAAACCATGGTAGTAGGCCGGCTCATAATGCCATGGGTGGTACTATGCGGGACGCCGGGCTGGAGATAGATCTCCAGCCCGGCGGTATGAGTGGAGAAGTGGCGGGTTCAATCTCATAATGTGGCGGTATGTGCCGCCAGCCTGTTGGTGGTCATACCACCACATTATCCCTGACGGTCAGAAGACCGCCAGGGACATAATGAGAGCCATAATGTTTAATGAAGTTTTTTCATCATACAGAGTGTAGCTCATATTTTATTGAAAGTTTCATGTACATATCATAAGCACACTATAGAATTACAACACTTACTACTGCAACAAATACTGCTGACCCACTCAAAAATTAATCATTGATATGCCACACACATTGCCTTACCAAAGTCCAAAACCAAAACCTGCAGCAGTTTCAAAGTATCACAGTGAATTAATATTTTGTTTAATAAACTCAATCACAAATTATCATTTCTGACAGCCTTCCAAATACCCCCACACACAAATTACATTAATGCATATTTGAACAAAGTACAGGGCATTCATAGGTACACACCTGAAATAGACTTCACCTTTTTGATTGTCTTTCAAAGAACCTGCATGCTAGTCATACTTCCTCAATCCCCCCTTTTGACTAGAAGGAACTAAAACAACTTTAAAAAAGACTCTAGACTGGTTGAGAGTACTGTGAAATAGCATATATTGGTCTTTGATGTCCCACCTTAATCATGTTCCATTTATGATGGATTATAAACATTTTGAATTCAAAAAAGGTTTTGGTTGCTGGTACAGCACAAAATCTATCCTGCCACCCTGATTTGTACAGAGAAAGCAGACCCCAGCATGTTGCAGGTAACTTCACCCAACAAACACCAGACAACTGACAATCTTATCAATTGAAGGGTAATTGATAATATGATTGTCCTTTAAGCCATGTCACTGGCAGTGAAAATCTATCAGCCCTTTGCTAATCTGCACCAGCAAAGATTAGAAAATCTGCATGATAAAGTAAAGAACAGCCAAGAAAAACATATATACATTGGCCATTATTGCGACCCTGGCGGTCGGACAGCTGCATTGCGACTGCAGTGGTAGCACCACAGTCGGACCACCAGCACCACCAGTTTTCCTCCACAGGAGGGTCTGGTGGTGCTGGCAGTTCTAATCTGCCAGGGTAGTGCTGCAACCAGCACCGCCCTGGGCATTACGACCTTCCTCTCCGCCTGCGGTTACATGGTGGTAAACCTGCCATGTTACGGCTGGTGGAGCTGGGGTGCAGGGTGCCCCATGGGGGTCGCTGCACTGCCCATGCCTTGGAATTAGCAGTGTTGGGGGCCCCCTGGTCATCCCCATCTGCTTTGCAGACAGTGAACTTTGCAAAAGGTACTGGTGCACCTTACATGCCACAGCATTTCCGCCGGCTCTATTATGAGCCGGCGACAATGCTAAAGGGTGTTTCCTGCTGGGCCAGCGGGATGAATGTCTGTTTCTGCCAGCTGACCGAGTGGGAAACTTGTAATGGGGCCAGCAGGGAGGCAGCCGCACTGGCAGCAACCTTCCAGTCGTAACTTCTGCGGACGGGCTTTTCGGTCCACCGAAGTCATAATGACCCCCATAGTGTAAGACATTTTGTAATTGAGTACAACATTTATCACGGATACATTTGAACTATTTTATCTTTATAAAATAAATATCTCAGTGATCTTAGACGGTGGTACACATATAGGCGGTCATTCCAACCCTGGCGGTCGGTGATAAAGCGGCGGCCAACCCGCCAACAGGCAGGCAATCAAAAAAATGGAATTCTGACCCTGGTGGGAACCGCCAACACAGCCCGCCACTTTAACACTCCGACTGCCACGGCGGGACAGACAAACAGCGCGGCGGTCACCGCCAACAGGCAGGCGGCAGACAATGTACCGCCCACAGTATCACAACTCACCAATCCGCCACCTTTTCCGGGGCGGGAGCCCCGCCGATAAAAACACGGCGGAAACAGACTACGAACGGGAAAACGCTCACCTCTATACACTCCACGAGGACGGAGGACAGCATGGAACCCGAATTAAACATCCTACCAGCTCTTGTCTACCTGCTCATCTACCACGAGTACAAACTCCGGCGCAGAAGACAACGGTGAGTACTGCACCTACGACACAGGGGAGGGGGGAGGACGAAAGGTTACGGGCACACACATACGCCCCCCCAACTATCAACATACCAATGCAGAGCAACAACTGAGTGACACCCCCCAAACCCCCCTGAAAAATGCAAAGACATAATAAAAATGTTAATTTAAATTTATGTACAACTTAGGTTCATTGAAGTCATGGAAAATTATCGTTATGAAATATCAAAGCAAAAATCATGAACAGTGCGAAAGCTATGTACATAGTCAATAAGTCCTGCTCAGTGTGTCAAATATCCACAGTCCGTGGGCCAATGTCTACCAAACACATGGGCAAAGCCCACACAGGAGACCTGAGTCCGTTGGAGAGAACACTGCTGGGGCATCAGATGACAAAACTACAGGCACCTAAGGGGGAAGGGAAGGGGGGGTACCTCAGCCACAGGAGTCCACCACGCCAGAACCACGAAGGGGCCACCATGCCCACTGTGCCATCCTGGGGAGTGCAAAGCCACAGTCCATCAGGTGGATTACAGACTCCACTGGTCATGGAGGAGGCAGGGAGCCCAGAGTGCAGCGTGAACACTAGCTCGACACAGAACCGGCACTGTCAATGGGCCAGCGGAGCTTGACAGGAAGGGCCCAGCGGAGCGGTGCTTGAGATGGCGGGGCCCAGCGGAGCGGTGCTTGAGACAGCGGGGCCCAGCAGAGCGGTGCTTGACAGGAAGGGCCCAGCGGAGCGGTGCTTGACAGGAAGGGCCCAGCGGAGCGGTGCTTGAGATGGCGGGGCCCAGCGGAGCGGTGCTTGAGACGGCGGGGCCCAGCGGAGCGGTGCTTGAGACGGCGGGGCCCAGCGGAGCGGTGCTTGACAGGAAGGGCCCAGCGGAGCGGTGCTTGACAGGAAGGGCCCAGCGGAGCAGTGCTTGAGACGGCGGGGCCCAGCGGAGCGGTGCTTGACAGGAAGGGCCCAGCGGAGCGGTGCTTGAGACGGCGGGGCCCTGTTCAGCGGTGCCTGTCTTCACGACGGGGCCCTGTTCAGCGGTGCCTGTCTTCATGGCGGGGCCCTGTTCAGCGGTGCCTGTCTTCACTGCGGGGCCCTGTTCAGCGGTGCCTGTCTTCACGGCGGGGCCCTGTTCAGCGGTGCCTGTCTTCACGGCGGGGCCCTGTTCAGCGGTGCCTTTCTTCTTGGCGGGGCCCTGTTCAGCGGTGCCTGTCTTCACGGCGGGGCCCTGTTCAGCGGTGCCTGTCTTCACGGCGGGGCCCTGTTCAGCGGTGCCTGTCTTCACGGCGGGGCCCTGTTCAGCGGTGCCTGTCTTCACGGCAGGGCCCTGCTCAGCGGTGCCTGTCTTCACGGCGGGGCCCTGTTCAGCGGTGCCTTTCTTCTCGGCGGGGCCCTGTTCAGCGGTGCCTGTCTTCACGGCGGGGCCCTGTTCAGCGGTGCCTGTCTTCACGGCGGGGCCCTGTTCAGAGGTGCCTTTCGTCTCGGCGGGGCCCTGTTCAGCGGTGCCTTTCTTCACGGCGGGGCCCTGTTCAGCGGTGCCTGTCTTCACGGCGGGGCCCTGTTCAGCGGTGCCTGTCTTCACGGCGGGGCCCTGTTCAGCGGTGCCTGTCTTCACGGCGGGGCCCTGTTCAGCGGTGCCTTTCTTCTCGGCGGGGCCCTGTTCAGTGGTGCCTGTCTTCATGGCGGGGCCCTGTTCAGCGGTGCCTGTCTTCACAGCGGGGCCCTGTTCAGCGGTGCCTTTCTTCTCGGCGGGGCCCTGTTCAGCGGTGCCTTTCTTGTCTATCAAGGGAGCCAGACCTGGCCAGGACTCCCTGCTTAGTCGCCCTCCGACCGTGCAGTTGCTGGAACCTCCTGTGACGGAGTCCTGGGCCTGTGGGTGTCCTCCGTCACACCCGGGATGGGGCTTGTGGGGCCCTCCTGGTCCGCGCCCCTGCTGGCTGACTTCTCCGCCCTGCTGCCCTTGCCCTCCTTCGATGAGGCTCTCTGGCCCTTGCCTGCCCTTGATGTTGTGGCAGGTGACGGGCCACGACTTTGCTCATTGGGGGCAGCCGTGTCAGCCTTCTCACGGCGGGCCTTGGTTTTACGGGTTCTCTTTCCAGGGGGGGGGGGCTGGCTGTCCCCTTGCTGCTGGCCGATGTATCTGTGCTGGGAAAGGGTGGACTCCAAAACCCGTGCACAATGGTCAGACTTGATGCAGGGCTGGTGGTGGCTGAGGTGCTCTTCGGACTCTTACCAGATGGAGGGGGTGGGTGAGGTGGTGCAAAGAGGTCAAGTTTGGAGAGGAAAAGTTTTTTAGGAGCAATGGGAAGGGTAGGTGCAGTGGGTATGGGAGTGGAGGGAGAGGATGTGGTTGCAGGAGAGTCAGGTGTGCTGTCTATGGGTGCAGGTGCTTGTGATGTAGGCTGTCGTGTGGTGGTTGGCTGTTGTGTGGGTGGCTGCCTGCGTTTGTGTGTTTTGGAAGAGGGGGTGACAGACACAGTGGGAGAGGACACAGGGGACGTGTAAATGGCAGTGGGGGTGGTGACTGCACGTGTGCAGACTGTACTGGAGGGTGTGGTGGTGATGGAAGTACTGGCTGATGGTGGTGTGCATGCAGGTGTGAGTGGAGACGTCACAGGGAGGGAGGAGGGAGACGAGGAGGAGGGGGACACAGAGGTGGTAGTGACTGTTGCCATGGCTGCATCTGGATGTTGCTTGGGTGAATGCTTGTGGGATCTGTGGTGCTTATGTCTGGATGAGCTGCCCTTGGGTGTTGAGGTGTGTGCAGGCTGGTCTGATGGTGTGGATGGGATAGGCTGAGGAACAGGAGACTGGGAGACGGTGGAGGCAGTTAGAAGAGGGAGGCTGGAAACAGGGACAATGGCTGCCGTCAGTGCTGAGGCCAGAGCATTGAATGATCGTTGATGGGCAGCCTGACCCGAATGAATGCCCTCCAGGTATGCATTGCTCCGATGCACCTCCCTCTCTACACCCTGGATGGCATTCAAAAGGGTAGACTGCCCAACAATGATGGTCTGTAGGAGGTCAATGACCTCCTCACTGAGGGCAGCAGGGGTAACTGGGGCAGGGCCTGAGGTGCCTGGGGCAAAGGAGATGCCGGCCTTCTTGGGCGAGCGGGCACGGAGCGAAGGCTGAGGGGCTGCTGGGAGGGCGGAGCTGGTGCGCTGGGTGGCGGCTGTACCTGTAGAGGCGGGGGGCACGGATGTTGCCGCCACCGCTAGGGAGCTCCCTTCCGAGGACTTGTCAGTGTCGCTGGTGTCACCACGGGTCCCCGTTGTGGTGCTCCCCTCGCCCTCCGTATCACTGGTTACCTCGGTGTCTGTAGCATGGCCCACCGGGGCCTTGTGAGTTGCAGCTCCCTCGTGCTCCGATGCCAATTCTCCTCCGCCTGATGATGCTAATGCACACATGTACAAGAAGATAAAGAAAAAGGGTGGGGGGAGAAATAAAGACAGGTTGAGTGCATGCATTGTCAACACCGTTGTCGGAGAGGACAGACACAGGAGCCTCCAGCACTATGCCGCGCAATCGGGGTACACTACTCAGTACTTGTGACTAGGCCTACAGGTCTATGGACAACAAATGCACACATGGGTGATGCTGGACCATGGATTGCTGTACTTGGCACCCTACAGAGGTGGGGCCGGGGGCACAGGGCCATGCCTAAAGGAGGGGACTACACTACAGAAAGCGCCCTGGCCTAATGTCACCCACAGCCCTCCTCCCCCACCCAGACACCTCCACTGCGCGTAAAGATAGCAGAATGTGCTGGTACTCACCCCCTTGTGTCTGCTGTGATGTCCTCACGCGCCCATCCAAATCGGGGTAGGCCACCGCCAGGATCCGGGACATCAGGGCGGTCAAGGTACGACTGGCACCCCTCCTACGTTGGGAGGCCATCCCCAGCAGTGACTCGGCGGTCTTCCTGGTCCCGCGGCGGATGTCCTCCCACCTCTTTCGGCAGTGGGTGCCCCATCTGTTGTGGACCCCCAGGGCCCGGACTTCCTTGGCGATGGCACGCCAAATGTCGACTTTCTGATGGGCGCTGACCTATTTGACATGTACAGGGTGGGAAAGGAAATTTCAACATTTTTCTGCATGTTAGATGTGATTGCCTCCCCCTCCCCAACCCTGCCATGTGGCACATGCTCTCATCTGTCGTGCCTTGCACTCCTCATTCGCTCCCCACCCCACCATCTTACATCCACCATACACAACCCAGGCATAGCCCATTCAACGTGCACCCAGTGTACTTACCTGTTGGTCTGGAGGACCGTAGAGTAGCGCATGCTGGGGCAGGACCCCATCCACAAGTTTCTCCAACTCTTCTGAAGTGAAGGCAGGGGCCTTTTCCCCAGTCGCAGCAGCCATTGTCTCTTCCAGACCGAGGTCACAGCAGCACTTGCAGTATAGGTCCTCTCCTGTGGATGATCAGGTCTCGAGTGATTAAGCAGATACAAAATGGCGGTCACGCCCGCGGCGGTGCGTACCACCGCGGGGCGTACTGCGACCGCCAGCGCACATCGTCATTGGCTCCTGAGACCCATAGGGTGCAATGTTAACCAATGCGCCTTCGCACTGCGGTCTTCGACCGCCTACCGCCACGGTGTGCCATGCCAGCGCGTTGACCCCACATCCCACTGTCACACTTCTCAGGTCAGGCAGCCGCCATTACAAGGGCCCACATGGCTTAATTACTACTGCGTCACACAGGCCTAGGCCTTGCATTGCCACTCATACAAGCCTTTCAATGCATAGCGATTCGTGTACTGTGCAAGCTGGGTGAACGTACCTGTGGGTTGCTTGACTCTGTACTCCATGTTGTCCTTCCTAGGCACCGTCCGCTGGGACTTGCGAGGAGAAGGATGAATCCTCCCGTGTACCGACCGCTGGTGGACCTATCGACAATGGAAGAACGACATATTATACTTCGATACCGACTTGACCGAGCCACTATACATGAACTGTGTGCCCAGCTGGAGCCAGACCTGATGTCCCCCATCCGCCAACCCACAGGAATTCCCCCTCTGGTGCAGCTTCTGTCAGTACTCCATTTTTTGGCAAGTGGGTCTTTTCAGACAACAGTGGCCATGTCATCAGGGATGTCTCAGCCTATGTTTTCTAAGGTTTTGTCCAGAGTGTTGTCTGCCCTGATGAAATACATGCAGAGCTACATTGTTTTCCCTGAGGAGGGTGATTTGGCCACTGTGAAGGGTGATTTCTATGCCCTTGGACATATCCCCAACATCATTGGTGCCATTGATGGGACCCATGTGGCTTTAGTACCCCCAAAAGACAATGAGCAGGTGTACAGAAATAGAAAAAATTACCATTCGATGAATGTCCAGGTGGTCTGTTTGGCTGACCAGTACATCTCCCATCTAAATGCCAAGTTCCCTGGGTCAGTGCATGACGCGTATGTCATGCGAAATAGCAGCATCCCGTATGTGATGGAACAGCTACAGAGACACTGTGTGTGGCTAATAGGTGACTCTGGTTACCCCAACCTGCCTTGGCTAATGACCCCAGTGAGGAATCCCCGGACCAGGGCAGAGGAACGGTACAATGAGGTCCATGGGCGAACTAGGAGGATTATAGAACGGACCTTCGGGGTCCTGAAGGCCAGGTTTAGGTGCCTGCATATGACAGGTGGATCCCTAATGTACTCACCAAAGAAGGTGTGTCATATCATCGTGGCCTGCTGTATGCTTCACAATCTTGCATTGCAACGCCAGGTGCCTTTCCTGCAGGAGGATGGTCCAGATGTTGGTGTTGTAGCAGCTGTGGAGCCTGTGGAGAGTGAAGAGGAGGAAGACGACGGGGACGACACGGACAACAGGGACACAGTTATACAACAGTATTTTCAGTAGCACACAGGTAAGAATCCCCCACGCCATTTTACATTTACTTCTGGCCTCCTGCATCTCTACTTTCTGTGTTTCCCCCCAGTTCCTTTTAACTGATTTTTGACTTTCCCTTCCCTTTTCAGAGCTCTATGACCCACAGCGTGACTTCTGCTTTGTTTGCCCATGGACTAATGCTTATTGACATTGGTATGTTGTCATCACAATGTAACTGAACATTATTGCACCGTTATGTGTAATACATTTGTTAAGAATACAAGCAGACTCCTGATTTTTGAAGTGCAATTGGTGATTTATTTTAAGTGCTACATATAGGTCCATGATAGTAAAACGGTGATGGGTGGGGGTGGAGTAATGTCCATGGCAGAGTCCAGTTCTCAGTCTCACAGGTGCATTGTCCATATGCCTGTGGAAGGATGGAGCAGGGGCTGTTTAAGGTTTGACAGGGTGACAATGTGGGACAGTGGGATGACATCAGGGGGTATCTTATGCTGGCGGGGGTCTTGGCATCCTACTCTGTCTTCTTGTGGGATCTCAGGTTCCGCTTGCGGGGTGGTTGATCTTCAGCAGGAGGTGGGGTTCTGGTGGCCTGTCGTTGTGTGGGGGCCTCCTGTCCACTAGCGCCGGCGGAGGTGGTAGGCTGTTCGTGGTCCGGGCTAGTGAAAGGGGCCCTTTGGGGTGCCACATGGTCCCGCAATGTGGTGACTATCTGGTTGAGGGCCAGGACGATGGTCCCCATTGCGGAACCGATGTTACTGAGTTCGTCTCTGAACCCCATGTACCATTCCTCCTGCTGTGCCTGGATCTCCTGGAACCTGGCCAGTACCGTCGCCATCGTCTCCTGGGAGTGGTGGTATGCTCCCATGATGGTGGTGAGGGCCTCTTGGAGAGTAGGTTCCCTGGGCCGGTCCACCCCCTCTCCAACAGCAGCCCTCCCAGTTCCCCTGTTTCCCCGGGCCTCTGTCCCCTGGACGGTGTGCCCACTACCACTGCCCCCAGGTCCCTGTTGTTGTTGGGGTGGTGGGTCAGCCTGGGTGCCCTGTAGTGGCGGACACACCGCTGATTGACGCGTCCTGGAGACAGAGGCATGGGCCCGCTGGGTGGGAGCTGTGCTGGTATTCCCAGAGGGGGTTGGGTCTGCTGTGGCCTGTGTCTGTGTGTGGGGAACCGACTGTCCAGAGGTCCCAGATGGTCCGGGCTGGTCATCAGGTTCTAGGTCAACAGAGCTGCTGTCATCACTGGGGGCCTGTTCTGGGGCGGGATGGACAAATCTGGACCCTCCTGGGCGGTGTGTTGGCGTTCGGGCCCTGCAGGGGTAAGAGAGTATGGTTATTGCTTCTGTGTGTGCCATGGCGTGCGATTTGTGGGTGCCCTTGTCCCCCAGTGCTGGCATTCCCTTGTGGGAGGAGTTGGGAGGGTGGTTTGTGGGGGGGGATGGGTATGTGCAGTGGTCATGCTTAGGTGATGGGTGTCCATGGTTTGTGTTGGCATTCAGGGATTGGTGTTGTGTTGGGTGGGTTGTGCTGGTGAGACATTGGCAGGGAGGATGTGTGCTGGGGGGTTGGGGGTGAGGGTGGGGGTGTGGGTTGGCATGCTGGTGGTTGGGGGGGTGAAGTAGTTGAGATTAGACTTACCAGAGTCCATTCCTCCGCCTACTCCAGCGAGGCCCTCAGGATGCAGGATGTTCAAGACCTCTTGCTCCCAAGCTGTGAATTCGGGTGGAGTGGGTGGGGGTCCGCCACCAGTCTTCTGCACAGCGATGTTGTGTCTTGACACCATCGACCGCACCTTCCCCCGTAGGTCGTTCCAGCGCTTTCGGATGTCTTCCCGGGTTTCTGGGATGCTGTCCGACAGCGTTGACCCTGTCGACGATCCTTTGCCATAGCTCCGCCTTCCTGTCTATTGTGGTGTGCTGCACCTGTGTGCCGAAGAGCTGGGGCTCTACCCTAATTATTTCCTCCACCATGACCCTGAGTTCTTGGTCCGAGAACCTGGGGTGTCTTTGGGGTGCCATGGGGTGGTGTGGATGAGGTGTGGGGTGGTGTTTGTGGTGATGTGAGTGGTGGTGTGTGGTGATGTGTGCGTGGATGTGGTGTGGGTGATGATGTTGGGTTCCTGTGTGTGTTGTGGTTTGCGTTCCCTGTGCTCTCTCTCTGTGTATTGCGCCTTGTCTCTGAATTTCGATTTGGGGGGGTTTGTGGGTGATGTGGGTGTGTGTTTTATATGGTGATGGGTGTGTGGGAGTGGTGTGTGTATGTGTCTCAGGTGTGTGTATTTTGAATTGTCCAATGTGGCTGTGTTTTGCATGGGTGTGTGTATTTTGAGCGCGGCGGTGTGTACCGCCAATGGAATACCGCGGTTGAAAGACCGCCACGTGGATTCGTGGGTCGTAATGGCATGGGCGTGTTTGTGTTGGCGTGACGGTGGAGGTTTGGTCATCTCCAGTTTATCGCTGACCGCTGATGAGGCGGCCTTCCGTGGATGTCGGGTTTTTGGCGGTTTGGCAGTTGTGGGTCAGAATGACCGTGGCGGTTTACCGCGGCCGCAGCGGTAGAATGGCGGTCTTTTGACCGGCGGCATGAGCCTTTTACCGCCGAGGTCAGAATGACCCCCATAGTTTGTAATATTTTTTTTATTCTTGTTTGCAACAATATTCCTTCACATTTTGTGGGTTCCAATACATCAAAAGGATGAACTACAATTAGTTAATATACAATTAAAAAGCTGACAAAAGAACCATATTATTACCTATTATTTATTTGATTTCATTGGTGAAATTTATTGCACAGAGAGATCAATACATTTTTACTTGTGTAAGTCATATCATTGACATTAATTTAACTTGTAATTGTGTTATAATTAGCCAATGAATGAAATACACATTTGCCAAACATGCTGCACACAGGAATGGCAAAATAGCATGCTTTCATAGCAATAACATTTTGGGATGTATCTGTCCATGCTGTGCAATTAAACAAACACTTCACCAACTGTGACAGAGTAATGAAATATAAAAAATATTTATTGATTATCAGTTCATTCTTACTGATACATTTATGTAGATTTGCCAACTGTTCCCTTCTTTTTCTTGTATTGCTAATGGGTTTGCAGTTCATTGTTCCAGTTCCCCTTTATTTTTAATAAGTGGCACAAAATTCAGGACTTTGATTCATTTAGTGAAACACAAATTGAGAGGTAAATTTTGCCTCTCCATTATAAGCTTAAGAATATAGTGGTCTGCTACTCTGTGATTATTAGAACAGCTCAGAAAGGAATTATTTGAAGACAAATGATACAAAATTCAATGACATTTACATTTGCTATAAAAACATTGATTGAGATTTTTCAATTCATCCTAAAACAATATTTTACTTTCATATTACAGTGCTATTAAAAGCAGGTTAACACTGTTTATATTGTTACCATCTTAGGTCATGAGTAAGGTAATAGAGGTGAATGAGTTAAAAAACGTTTTCTTCTTTTTTTCTGGTTCTCATATATACACTCCATTTCTACTTGGAATGCCTAACGGGATGGTATGGCAGAAATGTACACCCTTGGAAAAGTTCTTGAGGGGTTATTCAGCGAAATCCAGGATGAACCACCCTCTTGGGTCATCTTAGATCACAAAAATTATAATTCTGATAACCTTCCTCAATAAAGCAATAGAATTGGGGGGGGGGGATGTATTTACTCCGCACCCTACAAATTCAGATTCTATGACAAAACAGTTGAGCAAAATAACAATGTTAACTCCTACTACCTAGACATATTGTAGTTCTTAGGTTTCTCATTTATTCATGTTAGATTCATTGTCAAATCGGTCCCACACAGAATCGCATCCAAATACTTACAAACTTTCAGAGGGGTGTTAACACTGGCTGGTTATTAGGTAGCTAAATAGCTTGAGTACATCACAAGGTGGTGTCATGGTCTGAAAGACTTATAACTTTATCCTTACAAATGTAGTCAGAATAGCAGGAGTCCACAAGCACTTGTTAAGAAGGAAAAACATGGTTGTTGTTAAACGTCAAGGCTATTTGTATGTCAATCATCAGATTAATTGATAATTGCTATAAACGTCTGTCCTTTTTCCCAAACTGACCACTATGATTCCAGATTGATTTACTCTATTTGATCAGAGTCATATTCCTGCCTACTACACCATTATTTACTTAAAACATGTTTGATTTGTAACAAATGGTTCAGTTTTCAGTTGGGAGATAAACATTCTAATATGCAAGGTACTAAAATAAACATAACAATACAAAGGCAATTAAGCTAAAGAGAATGGGGCAGAGAGACAAAATAAACCTCATCCAAATTCTAAAGTGATTGTGGAGTTACAGAGGTGTCATGTTTTGAGATCTGACATTAAAATATTGCCCCTGTTTCTTGTTTAGCAGAGGGTTTCGAGAGTTCATGAAGTCTACGATGATGCACATGATTAAATATATTTTGATAATTTTGATGAAGGCAAAATGAAGAATTTTGTTTGACAAGCGATAATTTTTTTTGAGAACTTTCAAAGATCAAAATGTGTTCATTGATCTAAGATCCTTGGGAAGATTTTTCAAAATTTTGTTTGACAAGCGATAGTTGTTTTAGAGAACTTTCAAAGATCAAAATGTGTTCATTGATCTCATTTTTCCTCCTGCCATTTTCAATCTTTTGCCACTAAATCTTGCTGGTCTTCATTTTAAGATCATAAGTTTGGAGTGACAACATGGCATAGTCGCCATTTTATGAAATTTTAGGATTCAGCAACTAATATGTACCTAGGTGTTTTACCATTGATGGCTTCCCTATAAGATATAGGACTGTGTAATGTGTTTGGAGTAAATTTGTTAACCAGAAAAATCGTGATCTGAGTTCAATCAGTTGTGTCATTTAATAATTGTTTAAGGACATTTACATAAATTCCCACTCTATCAAAGTCACTCTGGGGTTTATTTAAGAGCCCACAGCGCCATTCACCTGCCACAATAAAGTCATTTTTATGAAACTAATGTGCTGTTAAAAGGCCAAAAACGCTATGCCATATTTACAAAGTGGCGCAATGCATGTATTGCGCCACTTTGTAACCCTTTGCGCTACATTGTGCCTGCACCAAGCATAATGTACGCAAAGGGGGTGTTCCCCCATTAGGGGGGCCAAAAACAGTTACGCAAGGAAATCTAAGAGATTTCCTTGCACCATTTTGTGGGCACTTTTAATGCCTGCAAGTGTTAAAAGGAGGCTTCCATTGGTTACAATGGGTCTCTGGGTGCTTTGCAGGATTAGCGTCAGAATATTTTGCACTAGTCCTGCAAAGCGCCAGACTAGCGTAAAAAATTCTGATGCTAGTCCCCTATTTACCGCCCTTGTGCACTGTATTTTAAATACTGTTCAAACATGATGGCGTTAGGGGAGGTGCTAAGGGATGGAAGAAAAGTGACACTGCACTGTGTGCAGCTCGATTTTTCTTAAATATGCCCCTATGTTTTGGGATATTTCAAAGGCACATTTAACTTATCTGAAGATACTCTGGGACCCCTGGCTAGTCCCATAGATATTTTAAAATGCTGAATTGTTTTTCAATCAAAGACAGATGTACTAAGAGTGATTAAAAATCATATTTTCCAATGGATTATTTAACCCTACTCACATAAGAGGTCATTATGAACTTGACGGACGCAAAAGGCCATCCACCAAACTCCAGTAAATGCCAGTGCAGCACCTTTCCCGCTGGCCCCATTAAGAGTTTAATCCTGGGTCAGCAGGTGGAAACTCTGCTGACCCAATGGGAAATGGCCTATAACATTGACACCGGTTCATTATAGAGCCAACAGCAATGCTTTAGTGCGTAGGGTGCAGCAGCACCTGTCGAGAATTTCACTGTCTTCAAAACAGAGAGTGGAAATTGCAATGGGGCTGGCAAGGGTGGGCCATGCACCCCATCTCTGCTATGGTGGTGGCAGAGCTACCACCACATAATTGCCAGTGGAGAAGGGACTTATAATCCCCAGCAGTGCTGCCCTGGCAGATTAGGACCACCAGCCACTCCAGTGGGGTAGAACTGGCGGTGCTGGCGGTCCGACTGTGGTGCAACCACCACAATGATAATGTGGCTGTTGGACCGCCACATTGGCGGCGGTCCGACTTCCACCTAGCCTTGACAGTCTTAACACTGCCAGGGTTGTAATGAGGTCCTTAGTGTTTTAAAACAACAGGTCACAATTATTTAGATGTCCACATTAGATAAGTCTAAAAAGGACAGCAAACAAGATTATAGTTATTAAATCATAAAGAGAGGAAAAGCACAATGGCCCTCATTACGTCTTAAGACCACCACACTCGCAGTGGCATCTAACCTCTGTGGACACAGCATTGAAGACTGCCATATTACGAGACTGGTGGTTTGGCCAAGGCCAAACCACCACAACGCCGCAAGTACCACCAGGGCATTCAAACCGCCAAGCTAGCGGTGAACACCTCCAGCCCGGCAGCAGCTGTAAGACCTCCGGCGGTATTATGACTCAGCAAACCACCAGTGTTACACCTGACAGCCTTAGGCTGGTCACCCCCAACCTTTTGCCTGCCCCCCTCTGCTTTTTGACATTATTTTTCCTGGTTTTAGGACTCTGCGCACTTTACCACTGCTAACCAATGCTAAAGTGCATATGCTTTTTCCCCTAAAACATGGTGACATTGGCTCATACTCAATTGGCATATTTAATTTACTTGTAAGTCCCTACTAAAGTGCACCACTGATTGTGCCACCCACATAAGTAGCCCCTTAACCATGTCTCAGGCCTGCCAATGCAAGGCCTGTGTGGGAGGTTTTAATGCCACTTTGACTTGGCATTTAAAAGTACTTGCCAAGCCTTAAACTCCCTTTTTTCTACTTATAAGTCACCCATAAGGTAGGCCCTAGGTAACCCATAGGGCAGAGTGCTGTGTAGACAAAAGACAGGACATATGCCTATGTATTTGATATGTCCTGGTAGCAGAAAACTCCTAAATTCATTTTCCACTGCTGTGAGACCTGCTCCTTTCATAGGTCATCATTAGGGCTACCCTCATATACTGTTTGAGTGGTAGATTCTGATCAGAAAAGAGTAGACAGGTCATATTTAGTATGGCCAGAATGGTAATATTAAATCCTGCTGATTGGTGAGGTTGAATATTATATTACTATTTTAGAAATGCCTCTTTTAGAAAGTGAGAATTTCTCTTCACTTAAAATCCTTCTGTGCCTTACAGCCTCTCTCCAATCCACGTCTGGGATGGGCTGGTTGGCAGTTCCCTAGTGCATTGCACCCGGACAACCACAAACACAGAATGCTCAGTCACACCTGCACACATCTGCATATTGAAGGGGTCTTCCCAGGATAGAAGTCTGGAGGACCTGATATTTACATTTCAAAGGACAGTGGTCTGCCCTCACACAATGGACTGCCAAACCCCCTACTGGGACCCTGGCAGACAGGGTTGTACTGAAAGGGGACCTTGTGCACTTCAAAACCACTCTTTGAAGTCTTCCCCACTTCAAAAGCACTCCTGGGTATATTAACTGGGTCCCTGACCATACCAACTTAGACACGTCTTGGGACAGACACGCTGCACCAGAACCTGCAATCTGCCAAGAGAAGCTACCTGGCTTCCCAAAGGACTCACCTGGACTTCTTTGCTGTGAAGGACTGCTACCTTGCTGTTGCCCTGTTGCCTTGCTGGCCTCTAGCTCTGCTGGGAAGTGCTCGCCAAGGGCTTCGATTGAGCTTGCCTCCTGTTACCTGAAGTCTCAGGGCCAAAAAGACTTAGGGGGTCATTCTGACCCCGGCGGTCATGGACCGCCGGGGCCAGGGTTGGCGGGAGCACCGCCATCAGGCTGGCGGTGTCCCGCAGGGCATTCTGACCGTGGCGGTTTGGCCGCGGTCAGATGTGGAAAACCGGCGGTCTCCCACCGGTTTTCCGCTGCCCAAATGAATCCTCCATGGCGGCGCAGCTCGCTGCACCGCCATGGAGGATTCTGACACCCCATACCGCCATCCTGTTCCTGGCGGTTTGCCTGCCAGGAACAGGATGGCGGTATGGGGTGTTGTGGGGCCCCTGGGGGCCCCTGCAGTGCCCATGCCAATGGCATGGGCACTACAGGGGCCCCCGTAAGAGGGCCCCACTTTGTATTTCAGTGTCACTGCACCTGTCGCACCTTCCCACTCCGCCGGCTCCATTCAGAGCCGGCGTCCTCGTGGGAAGGTTGTTTTCCACTGGGCTGGCGGGCGGCCTTTTGGCGGTCGCCCGCCAGCCCAGTGGAAAACCCAGAATCACCGCAGCGGTCTGACGACCGCGGTGTGGTGTTCTGGCGGGGGTACTTTTGGCGGGCGGCCTCCGCCGCCCGCCAAGGTAAGGATCACCCCCTTAATCTATGCATAGAAATTTCTTGTGCTGTGAAAATAATGGCACAGCCTGCAGGAATCGATGCAAAGCCTGCCCAGCAGTCAGAGAGTCACTGCATCCCCAATCCGGAATGACGCAGCCCTGTTGCTGAGTGGAGATTGACGCAGCGACAGCGTTGCATCCAAAATTCAATGCACAGCATACTGGATAGACGCATTAAGAGACAGAACGATGCAGTCTGACTTCTTGCATGAAGAATCGACACAGCGCCTGCCATGTGACAGAAACTCTGATGCTTCACCCAATAGATCAACGCAGCACCTGTGACTTCGTCCAGCATGAACAGGATTTCCATGCATTGTCCCTGGGCGGCAAAAGGCCCTGCATCACAAACAGGATTCAAGCCCACGCACCAGAATTCAACATAAAGCCCTTGCCGTGTGGAAAAGAATCGATGCATTGACTGTGTGTGCTCAGAAATCTGATGCACACCTACCTTTTTCCACGCATCTCCTCCTCTGCAGTTCTCGTGTGTGAAATTTTAATGCAAACAAGGTAGTTTGTGCTTGCAAGAGACAATTGTTGCTTTTAAGAACTAAAGATTCTTCTTATCATTACAAAAGTGATATTTCAATTTGTGATTATCAAATCTTGATCATTTTCACCTTAATTTAATCAGATACATATATATATTTTTCTAAACCTGTGTGTGGTGTATTTTTGTGGTGTTTTCATTGTGTTATTGCATAATTTATTGCCAAAATACTTTACACATTGCCTTCTAAGTTAAGCCTGACTGCTCAGTGCCAAGCTACCAGAGGGAGGGCACAGGATAATTTGGTTTGTGTGTGACCTACCCTGATTAGGATTGTGGTCTCTGCTTGGACAAGGGTGTACACCGCTGCCTACTAGAGACCCCATGTCTAACAGCCAGGCTTTCTGTGGAGGTCACCCCACCACGAAAACCCTGGTGGTAATGCACCCCAACACCTGTAAACACCCCTGAGCCATCCACACACATGCAGACACCTGTCACCCATCGAAACACATTCAAACACACGCTGCCAACTGCACGCATACATCCACACACCCCCACTCGCTTGCTCAAAAGCACGCACTTATACACCCCCATCCGTACACAAAATGCACTCATACAGATATCCCAATACGTTTGCATATAAACACACATGCACACAGACAGACACCCCTACCCCTCCTTTACGGATGGTCCACCTACCTATCTCAGCGAGGTGGTCATCAGGGAGGGGATGGGTGTCGGCATTTCCACCGCCAGTGCCGCACCACCATTCAGAATACAGCAGACGGAGTCCTGTTTGCGTGGCAGTGCTGGCAGTGGAAATACCTCTCTTCAACAGTCGGCCAGGCCGACGGTGTCAGATTTTCACGCGTAAGCGGATGGGAATCCAACTTAACTTGTAATATGGCGGTCTTCGGACCTCCAACACTGCCGGTCTTTTTGCACCCACAAATTTGGCGGTCTCGTGAAGACCACTGAAAACGAAATGAGGGCAAATGTGTAGTAAAGTAAAGGAAGTGAGCAAATTGACACCTAAACAGTAAAGAATAGCTAATTGTGTAATTACCCTACTATTAGTCTTGTAATGATTACTCAGTGAGTGGTGATGTCTTACTGTGTGTGCTTTCACATAGCATTCAAGCATGGCACCAAACCTAACCACTTAAGGTTAATCACAAGGTTCTTGAGTTATCAATGGGATTCCTGTTCATAAAGTGTTTTCAAATCCACAGTCATGATTTTTAGATGTTCTGAATAGAGTAAAGTCTGTTTGTGATATACATTGGTATGGCGAGGGAGCCCACTCAGTGCTGGTCAAATACTGAACGTAGATATACAATTGCTTCACAAGTTTCAGTACCTCACCTACAGTTGCTCATTTCAGCTTTGGCGGTCTTTTCGTAAGACTGCCGAAGCGGCCGTCACCAAAAGACCGCCAGTGCTGGTGGCCTGAAGACTGCTATATTACGACATTGTGCCAATTTCTGCCAGATTTCAGGCATAAATCCAACGCCGTCATCCTGGCTGACAACGTAATAGAGGCGGTTTCCACCACCAGCACTGCCACGCCAACCTGACTCCACCCGTCGTATTACAACCCATGATACGGTGCGATGGTTTCCTGCACAGTGGTGCAGTACCAGAGGTGTAAAGCGCAGGGACCCATCCCCTCCCGGACAGCCACCGTGCCAAAGCAGGAAGTTGATTGTCCTAAAGGGGGGGTATTGTGTGAATGTGAGTGGTGTCTGCATATGTGTATGAATGTGGGAGGGAGGGAGTGTCTGTGTTTGTGTAAGTGCATGTATGTCAAGGGTTGAGGGGGGTGTTGTGTGTGTTTGTGAGTGTGTGTATGTTTCTGTGAATACAGGAGGGGAGGGGTGGATGTGAGTGGATGTGTATGTTCAAGTTTGTGTGTGCAAGTGAATGGGTGTATCTGAGTGAGTGTTTGGGTGCAAGTGTGTGGGTGTGTTTGTAAGTGAACGTGGGGGGTGTCTACCGGTGACAGGAATGGATATGCATGTCGCCGGATGCACAATTGTGTAATTACCCTACTATTAGTCTTGTAATGATTACTCAGTGAGTGGTGATGTCTTACTGTGTGTGCTTTCACATAGCATTCAAGCATGGCACCAAACCTAACCACTTAAGGTTAATCACAAGGTTCTTGAGTTATCAATGGGATTCCTGTTCATAAAGTGTTTTCAAATCCACAGTCATGATTTTTAGATGTTCTGAAGAGAGTAAAGTCTGTTTGTGATATACATTGGTATGGCGAGGGAGCCCACTCAGTGCTGGTCAAATACTGAACGTAGACATACAATTGCTTCACAAGTTTAAGTACCTCACCCACAGTTGCTCATTTCAGCTTTGGCGGTCTTTTCGTAAGACTGCCGAAGCGGCCGTCAACAAAAGACCGCCAGTGCTGGTGGCCTGAAGACTGCTATATTACGACATTGTGCCAATTTCTGCCAGATTTCAGGCATAAATCCAACGCCGTCATCCTGGCTGACAACGTAATAGAGGCGGTTTCCACAACCAGCACTGCCACGCCAACCTAACTCCACCCGTCGTATTACAACCCATGATACGGTGCGATGGTTTCCTGCACAGTGGTGCGGTACCAGAGGTGTAAAGCGCAGGGACCCATCCCCTCCCGGACAGCCACCGTGCCAAAGCAGGAAGTTGATTGTCCTAAAGGGGGGGTATTGTGTGAATGTGAGTGGTGTCTGCATATGTGTATGAATGTGGGAGGGAGGGAGTGTCTGTGTTTGTGTAAGTGCATGTATGTCAAGGGTTGAGGGGGGTGTTGTGTGTGTGAGTGTGTGTATGTTTCTGTGAATACGGGAGGGGAGGGGTGTATGTGAGTGGATGTGTATGTTCAAGTTTGTGTGTGCAAGTGAATGGGTGTATCTGAGTGAGTGTTTAGGTGCAAGTGTGTGGGTGTGTTTGTAAGTGAACACGGGGGGTGTCTACCGGTGACAGGAATGTCGCCGGATGCACAACCGCCAGCATTTGAGTGGTGGTGCAACCACCACGAAAATGCTGGGGGTCTGCCAAGTCATAATACCGGTGGTGGTATTGTCGCTACCGCCGGGCTGGAGGTGCTCACCTTCGGCCAGGCAATCCCACCGTCCTGGCGGTACAGGCAGCATTTCAAAAGTTTGGCTTTGGTCAGAGGACCGCCAGACTAAAAATAAGGGCCACAGTATAAGGATAAACAAAGACAAACAGAATGTGAGACAATGATAATTGAATCAATATTGAATATGCTTTGCGTCAGCAATTTGCAAATGCAAACATAATTCAACTTACCATATTCATTAGTCTTCAAACACTATCCAAAATTAAGGTAACATCCGCACAGGTTCCGGACTTTTACCACCATTGAGAAAGTGCCCTTTTGAAGTCGAGTGACATTTGAATTCCAGAACATACATATTCTTTTATATATCCAAAGAAAGAATTTGAGGACATTAATCCAAATCTCCCTTCAACTATATATTTCCAAAACTAAAAGGCAGTGTACAAACAGGGCATTTACCACCATTAAAGAATTTGTATGGGTAAGCATATCAAAAGGAACAATGGGCCAGGTGTATAAAACATTTTTCAGGTTACAAATTGTGCCATTTGCCCCCAGGAAAAAAGCACTTTTCTATGTAGTAAACCCTATTTTGTGATTTGGTAATCTATTAACAAATCGCAAAATAGGTTAGCAATTCGGTATTAGGAAGGGGTGAGTTAAAGATATCTATGGGGATGAAGATGTCCATGATCCTCAAAGATGACTCCTGAATGTTCTGCTCAAATGAAAGGGCCCCCTTTCTCTCTCCTTCTGCGCAGCTTTTTCCACGTGGTCCTGGGTCCTTTATACACCCACATAAATGAATTTATAGCTTGTTGGAGTTTGTCCAGGTACACTTTATTTGTTTGTAGTGGAATACAGTTATATATAAAGTTCATCTGGGCAGGATTACCATTTTTACCATAACAAATCTTCCTGGTATTGTCAGGGGAAGATGTACCCACCCCTGCATTAACTTGTTGCACTCTCCCAAAACCTTTTTAAGTTCCCCACTGAGATCTGTACAATATCGAGCACAATCTTTAGACCTAGGTATCTCATTTCACTTTTGATCTGCCAGTAATACCTCTTCTAATTCCAAGCCATGATCTCCATTTTCCCAGTATTAACATGATATTCTGAAATGTTACTAATTTTTTTTGCTACGCCCAGTACTGTAGGAAGAGCTGACAAAATGTCAGGACTGTATACCAAAAGATCATCCACACAAAGGGCGACTTTTTCTCCCTCCCATTACAGCAGAAGGGGGATATTGCAGGGTCTGGCAAGGGGTTCAATATATAGATTGAACAGTAGGAAAAATAGGGGACAGACTTTGAGTGCCTCTGGTTGTCCTAAAAGCTGTGGTTACATTCCCATTCACCATTACCCTAGCTGAAAGAAATTGATAAATCAGACCAATAGACTTACAGAATTTCTCGTTATAACACTTAAGGACCGTACTTAAATAACCCCAGTTAACTCAGTCAAAGGCCTCCATTGCATCCAAGGTTATAACAGCCAAAGGGGCATCATCAGTAGTAGCCAAATCTAGAGCCCCAGTCAAGTTGAAGGTTAATTCATATAAAAATCTACTTCTAATGAACCCTTTCTGGTCTGGATGTATCATACCCTTCACCACTCCACTTCACCTGACCGCCAATATTTTAATGAATAACTGATAACAGCAATATTGGCCTATATGATTTACTTTGAACCAGACTCTTTCCTGGCTTAATCAGTGTGATGATTGCCTCATTCCAAGAGGCTGGTAATGCACCCCATTCCTCAAAGATCTCTGAAAACAGTTCTGAGATGACAGGTACTATTGACTCCCCTAAAGCATTATAAAGCTCCACAGGGATGCCGTCCGGTCCTGCAGCTTTCCCTCCCTTACTTCCCTTCAAAACTGCTCTTATGTCCCCCTGAGAGATAGGGTTATTTAGGTAGGCCTGCTCCTCTTGTGTAAGGCTAGGCAGGGTATCCAACCCCAACCAGAGTCCTAACTCTTCCTCACCCAAATCCATCTCCTCTGTGTAAAGCTGAATAAAAAACACCTGAAAAGCTTTCCCTATATCAATGCTGCTGGTGAGCAATTTTCTTAATGCAGTTCCACACTTGCTCCCTCTTGGTCTTCCAGGCTAACAATTGCCCTGCACTTTCTCAATTTTTTCAAAATTAGCTAATCTGCTCTCTACGCATCTCTTTGCAGTTTTGGCTTATACTTCTTCCTCAAGCTGCTACCTCAACTGACTCAACCTATTTCCCAAACCATACTTGTCTTCTACCTCTATGCTCTTAATTAATTGACTTTCGCATTGAAGCATTTCTGCTTCTAATAGGCTTCTTTAGTTCCTGTAATGTTTGTTCCTGAGACCAGTGAGGCTCAAAATCTTCCCCATATAAACAGCCTTTAAAGTGTCCTACACCACGGTTGTAGGGGCGTACCCCAAGTTGACCTTAAAAAATCTCTAAATGAAGTTGAAATACAACCTCACTATCCAACAATAATATGCAGTCTAGAGTCCATCTCCTAATTTCTGCTTCCTGAAGGAGACCAATTTGTAATACTACTGTCGTATGATCCAATAGTTGTGCTTTTGAATAAGGTATGTCCTCAACAGATTCACACAGCACTCGATCCACAAAAAAATAGTTGATCCGAGAGGCATGAGCATATTTTCTATTATTAGAACCTGTTGCACACCGGCTCTCTGCCTCCACAAATCACACAGCCTGAATTCCCTCATCATCCTTTTGAGATAGTGCTGTGATTTCAGGGCCCCTACAGATCTGCATTTTGTTGATCTGTCTAATTTTTGTCCAGAACCACTTTAAAATCACCAGCTATTATGACTGGTTCGGGGAAATCTTATAAATGAGAGAAGACCATTCTGAGCAGCTCAATGTCATCACAATATGGACCATAAAATCCAACTAACAAGAGCCTCCTACCACATATTTGCAGCTTGACTATAATCCACCTTCCTGATTTATCCGACACCACCTCCAACACCACTGCATTGACCTGTTGTTTGCAAATGCAACCCCTGTAGTATTACAGTTATGGTCTGCGCAGGCAAAACATTGAATCCATTTTTGGGACTTAAACAGTTCTATACATTTTACTCTAGTTAAGTGAATTTCTCGCAAGATAAGTACATGGGCTGGGGAGTCCCTCAAATACTGCAAAATCTTACGACTTCTCCCTTTAGAACAAAGACCATTAACATTCCATAGCATAGATTTGGATTAATCTATTACTGTCCCCTGGTACGATCTATCTATTAAATGACAAAATATTAGCTGAGGTGTGTGAGTTTTTTTTTCTTTTTTCTCCCACATGTTCTATACCCTGTGCCTTCCATTTCCCCTCAACTGTGCCCTTCCCCCCACCAACCCTAAGAGAACACCCCCTGCATTTGTGGACTGGGTGTTAGTCCAATTTTAGAGGGCCTATGGGTTTCCTGGCATGCACATCATTACAGGAAATAGACCATCATTTATTGGAGCCCCCACTTATAATGATCTCATCGTTTGCCTTTTGATCTCTGACGTTGTACATCTTGTTATTATGCATTACTCAAAGGGAGACTGGAAATTTAGGATGACCAAATGAGCCTAAATTTTTTAATTCTTCCAGACATCTCCCCAACTCCCACTGCTTATTTGTAGTTACCCTGGACATATCTGACCTAATCTCAAAAGAAAAGTCCTTCCCTATAAGTGTTTTAATTTTTAGTTTCTTTAACAATATCTTTTCTTCTAAAACATACAATTGAAAATGTAACTGAATTTTGTGTGGCTTTTTATTGTTGGGGTTTCTCATAAATCGGTCTCTATGGATCCTCTGGATATAATTTGCAATCTCTTCCTTACTTTCCTCCAATGAAAATACTGTCTTGATGAGAGAACCCACACATGCTTTTAGGTTGTTTCCTTCCACTTCTTCTGGAACAGTTAGGATTCTCAAATTATTTCTTCTAGAGTTATTTTCCAACTGTTCTAGTTTATTCTATAAGTCCTGCTCTTTCCCTTTTAGCAATTGGATTTCTTCTTCACACTTCCTCAGTGCCTCCCTCATAGCTCCGACTGACTCTTCAAGAGCCTGAGTTGTAATCATCAAGAGGTAAAAAAAATAAATCCAGAGCTTCACAGGCTCCCCTTAGCTCCCCTTGGTTCATCTCAGAAACCACAAATCCCCTTTTAATATTGTACGAAAAAGATAAGATTATAGGAAATACTTAAAGCATTGGTACCGTGGGCCATACTGTTCGTCCACTCAAATGACTCCCTGTAGGAGGCTGGGCTGGTTTGTAGTGGGTACCTTGGGTACTTATATCTTACACCAGGTCCAGTTATCCCTTGTTAGTGAATGTAGTAGTGTTCTAGCAGCTTAGGCTGATAGAGGTAGCTGTAGCAGAGCAGCTTAGGCTGAACTAGGATACATGCAAAGCTCATGCAATACCACTTTTAGTTACACAGTACATGTACACAAGTAAAGACAATACTCAGTGTTACCAAAAATAAAGGTATTTATTTGGGTGACACAGTATCAAAAATATCTTAGAGACAATACTCCTTTTGGAGGTAAGTATTATACACAATATATACACTAGACACCAAAATTAGACAAGTAAATAGTCATAGAACAATGCAAATAATAGGAAATCCTATAGAATGCAATGGGAGAAAATAGATATAGGGGCAACACAAACCATATACTAAAAAAGTGGAATGTGAATCACTAATTCCCTCTTAGACAAGTGTGGTGTGCAGAATCGCTGGGAGAGTAAGAATACAGTAAAGGTAAGTAAATTATCCCACTCCAGAGTCCAGAAAAGCAGGAGTAAAGTACTGCAAGTTTCCTTAGGACACACTACACCTCGTTTTGGGGATTTTGCAGCCGCCAAACAAGTCTACAAAGAACAACTGCTGGATTATTGCACCTGAAGACCTGCAAAGGAAGGGGACCAAGTCCAGAAGTCAAAAGAAGCTCAAGGAAGGACAGGAGCCCCTGCCAACCCAGAAGAGGATGCAAAAGAAGAGTCCTTGGTAAGTCGAAGACTGCAGAAATGCACCCTAGGAAGATGCCAGCAGTTTCCTGCATGATGCAAAAGATGGCCCATTGCGTGAAGATTGTTGCAGACAAGATTCTGTGTTGGAAGGCACCAACAAGCATTGGCAACTGCAAAAGTTCATTTCTCATCAAAATGGTGCTGGATGGACCCAGGAAGGACCTGTGGGCCTCAACTCTGTGTGAGGAGGAAGAGGGGGCTCTCAGCACTTTAGAGAGCCCTAGGGATGCCAGTCAGCACCCCCAGAAGCCAAAGGATCCAGGTTCAAAGAAGGTCAATGCAGCACAGCAAAAGAAGGTCCCATGTCGCCGGAGAACAACTCAGCGAGTTGAGCGTCGCAGGGTGAAGTGGTGGGGACCAGGGCCAGGATGTGCGCTAAGGAATTTTGCAAAGTGTGCACAGAGGCCTCAGGAGGTGAAGAAGACATAATACACAGGGGCATCATCGTTCTTGGGGAAGGCAAGGTCTTACCTTCAAGTTGCGTCAGCAGGACCTTAGGACAGCCTTTGTCGATGATGTCCACCCTCTGTGTCCTTAGGAA
Organism: Pleurodeles waltl; assembly: GCF_031143425.1. Taxonomy (NCBI): domain Eukaryota; kingdom Metazoa; phylum Chordata; class Amphibia; order Caudata; family Salamandridae; genus Pleurodeles; species Pleurodeles waltl. The sequence goes on from NC_090447.1 coordinate 924,143,532, forward strand.
TATGCTTCTCACCGTGAGAGGAGTCTCAGGGTACCGGTCGTCACCTCGGAAGTTGCCTGCTTGGAGCAGGGGAGTGATTCTGTCACTCCACAGGAGATTTCTTTGGTTCTTTTGGTGCAGGATGAACACAGGGAGTCCCCAGAGCGTGCACACCGTGGAAACTGTTGCAGTCGCTGACTTGGGGCTGAGGTTTCTGAAGAAAAGTGTCTCTTGTAGACATTTTGTTGCAGCTACAGCGTTTCTTGGAGCAGGCTGCGTTTGATCCGAGGTCAGAGGATGAAGTAGTAGTTGCAGAGGATTCCTGAAGGAAACTTGCAAGCAGAATCTGAAGAGAACCCACATGAGAGACCATAAATAGCCCTGAGAAGCGGATTGGCTACCATACCAGGTATGGGCCTATCAGGAGGGGTCTCTGACATCACCTGCTGGCACTGGCCACTCAGAGCCCTCCAGGGTGCCCCCACACCTTGCAAAGCAAGATGGCTGAAAACTGGGACACACTGGAGGGGTTCTGGGAACCACCCCTGGGGTGGTGATAGACAGAGGAGTGGTCACTCCCCTTTCTTTTGTCCAGTTTCCTGTCAGAGCAGGGGTCTTAGTATAAACGCAGCAAGTCTCTTGGCCGTGTTCCAGTACCGGTAAGGAATTGCCATGGACAAGAACGTTCGCGAATAACTGAACTTTAGCTGTTCGGAGCATGTATGCCCAAGTGCATTATACATACACACTAGCTAAATGAAAGCTTGAGCAAGTTTTTCATTCCATAATCGCTGATAAGTACGTTGAAAAATACTCCTTTTGATTAAGCTACCAGCATACTGGCTAAATATTCGATCATTTATCAAATATACAGTCAGACCAGAGTATGGGTGCAACTAAAAGTCAAACCAAAGAGTGTGGATGCAACTAGCTGTGAATTAAAGGTAATGATATCTAAGTTTTTTATTAGGAGATAATCTGTCCAAAACATTTAATTGGCTGATATACATCAGTAACAATAAATTACACTGTCTGGCTCATTGATCATCAGTGCATGAGTACCATCTTGACACCGAGAAGATGTGGCATATGTGATAACACACCATGGGGATTCCACATAAGTGATTCTTCTTTAATTCAGCATCTGTTTTTAAATTAGCACTTGCAAGCTGGAGGTATTACAAATTGTTTTTAACAGTTGTTTCAATTATTATTTTTTATTGTTTATTTATTTCTAATAGGCATTGTTGTCTCCATTTGTCCTGATGAGGCCCAAACATGAAGGGGCCGAGACACATCGACATTTTTTGTTAGATTGCGATGTTGCATGAAAGATTTATTTAACCTTTAAGGGATGTACCACACATTTTTTGATGACTCAGAAGGAAAAGTTTATATACTGTCATGTGCGTATTATTTAGAGCACAACCATCGCAGATACGTGGATTATTGCTTTAGGGGACGATATAACCACGTTGTTTGCAAATGTAGGAGAGCAATGATGTACATTATTCTTGTGACATTTAGGATTTTTGAATATACATGTTTGTATTAGTGTGTATTAATTTGTATTTAGGATGCTTGTTCCTAATGAGTTCTCATCCTTATTTCTAATGAATGAATAAATGTTGACCTTTATTTTCATTTCCAAGGGAGCATTAATAACCCCATAGTGTATGAATTTAATTTGTAGATTATTTCCTACTAGTTGAGCCAAAGAAATATGACAAATCCTAAAGTGCCATAAAGTGTATGTGTGAAATATTTTGGACTGTAAATATTCACTCCAGGTGCATGTTTATTCCCAAATTGATATCTCACTAAAACCTATAGGTTAAAGTCAAGCAAAACTGTATCTTAAGGAAGACTTTTCCAAAAGGTTCTCTGCCGGACACATTACTTGAAGAATATATGACTGCAGGAATTGCTCACCCGGTCCTGACCATGTAGCAAGCACCAGTCTACAGTTGGGTCACCACCTTTGGATGGTGAATGGATGCATTCTTCTTATACCTGCATGCAGGTGTGCTTACCAATTGCATAAAGATCCCATATCTTAATCACCTTGATGAATGCCCTGGACCTTACATAGGACATCATTGGGGGGCACAAACGCATTGGCAATAAATTGGATGCATTGACATTTGTACCTATAAAACATACCCCTATTTTTTTTTAGATTTTATGTGGACCTAGACTACCCACCAATAAAGGGAATTCCCACATGTTTTCCTAAGGTATTTTAAATGCCTGGATCCAAGCTTTATCCAGCTATTACACTTTATCTAAGAACTCTCTCGCAAAATGGAGGTTGAGCCAGTCCTGATAGATTCATCTTACTCGGGTAGGGTAGGAAGTCAATTGTTGGACTTGGTCCTTTCTGCATGGTCATCCCCAAACTTTTTGCAATCACCCTCCTATTTTCAGAAACCGCTTTTAATACGCTGCACACTTTACCACTGCTAACCACTGCTCATGCTCTCTCCTTTAAAAAGGGTAGAGTTGGCTTACACACAATTGGCATATTTAATTCCCTTGTAAATCCCTAGTGAGTTTTCACTACATGATCCCAGGGCCTGTAAATTAAACGCTACTAGTATGTGTGCAGCACTGACTGTGTCACCCACTTAAATAGCACTTTAAATGTGTCTTAGGCCTGCAATTGCAGCCTGTGTGTTTGCATTTTTAAACTGCCATTTTGACCTCGCAAAATAAACCTTTTTTTCCAGGCCCAAACCCTCCTTCTTAATACATATGTCACCCCTAGGGAAGGCATTGGACAGCCTAAGCCCAGAGGGCAGGATGCAATGTATTTTAAAAAAAAGGACATGTACTTTTTAGGTTTTCTGTGTCCTAGTAGTGAAAAACTCTTAAATGTATTGCTCACTACTGACAGGCCTACCTCACCCATACAATACCACCTGAGCCACCTTTACCTCATTATATTTAATAAGTGTAATTTCCAAATGGGAACAGGTAGCCAGTTCATGTGTGACTTCTTTGGAATTGTATTTCAAAATCCTTACTTACAGTCAAGTCGGATATTAAATTACAATTTTGAAAATGTCACTTTTAGAAAGATGCCATTTTCCTGCCTTACCCATTTGGTCCTTTCAGCCTGTCTTTGGGCCACATAACTGGGTGTAATTGACAGGCTTTCTGTATTCCTCCTAGACAGTGACACATAATTCAGAGCTTAGGTGTGCCTGAATGGGCCATCCCTGGCAGGATGAGACAGAGGGCTGAGCACACTCACACTTGCACTGAATCAGGCAGTGTCTCGACCCAACACTGAGGGGCATATTTATACTCTGTTTGCGCCGATTGTGCGCCAAAAAATTTGACGCACAATCAGCGCAAACGTTGCCCCATATTTAAACTCTGACACCCGAGCCCGCGGATGACAAAATTCCGCTGTGTGCGTCATTTCTTGGATGCGGCAACCCGCCCTGCGTTAATGATATGCAGGGTAGGCGTTCCCGTCCCAAAAATGACGCAAACGGCCGTGCGTCGTATTTATGCTTCCGGGCAAAAATTACTCTCGGCCAGGAGGCGGAGCAAAAAGATGACGCACAGCCCGATTTGCGTCAAAATTTAACGCCTTGGTCAGGGCAGGCGTTAAAATGGGGCAAACACACCTGTATTTAATCAGAACACACAGAACAAACAGCAGAGCAGCAGAGCAGCAGAGCAGCAAAAGGGAGACATGGAGGTGATTTTTATCCAGCGTGCACGCAGACGCAGAGCCCAGCAGCAACAACAGCAGCTACAACAACACCAGCAGGGACCCCAAAGGCTGCGCAGAAGGCAGGAGAGGATATTCCGCCCAAGAACAACCCTGCATGGCCTCAGGGAACACGACATCATACAGAGGTACCGGTTGAACTGGCAGGCCATTCAACAGCTGCTGCGCAACATTGAACCGCAGTTGGCCCCCACTTTAGTGACACCCTGCACCATCCCAACAGAAACAAAGCTGCTTGCCGTACTTCACCTGCTGACAAGTAGCTCATTTCAAACAACTGGTGCCCTGGTTGGCGGAATATCACAACCATCATTCTCCGCATTTCTGCCAAAAGTACTGGATGCCATCATTCGCCTGACACCCCGCCACATCTGCTTCCCTAATACACTGCAGAAGCAGCAGGAAACACAACAGGGGTTCTACCTCATCAGTGGCTTCCCACACGTCCTTGGTGCAATCGACTGCACACACGTACGCCTTGTGCCTCCTGCTGAAACAGAACACCTCTACCGCAACAGGAAGCACACACATTCAATCAACGTGCAGGCCATAGTCGATCACCAGGGATTGATCACCAACATCGTGGCTAAATATCCTGGGAGTGTACATGACTCATTCATCTTCTGTCACTGCACCATCAATCAACACTTCCAGGATGGACGGTATGGCAATGGACTACTTGTTGGTAAGTACAGAAACCTACTTATATCCACACTGCACAGCAACCCTCTAGGACACACAACACATACACCACAACAGCAACATCTAGACAGGAACACACTGAGGTCCTTACATCACTAGCCATGTTTCTTAACTCACCATTGAACCTGTCACATATTGGAATTTACTGTACAGCCTAATGTGAAGACATTAATGAGTGTGGTTGCCTAAATGTCACCTTGCAAATTGTAAGTGTCACAATGACCTTTACATTAATAAATTGCATAAGTTTCAAGGTATGGGATGTACAGGGTACTTTGATATGAATGTGTTAACAACACTTTCAATTTTAACTGTGCATGGAACTATCATCTCACCCCCAGTGAAGACATACGGACACCTGTATCACAAGTCACAATGCTAGGGAGGGCACACTGTACTGCAAATCCCAAAATATACTGCTGACAAACGGTTAGCAGACAAACACTTGCTCATCCAAGGAAACAACACAATGCAGATGGTATAGCCTACAAGTATAGGATGTCACATTAGTACACAAAAGAGTCACAGACAACACAAGACAACTACTGCCATTAAAGGTCTTTTCAATAGTGCCAGCTACATCTACATGATCCCATTCTGTGTTTTTCTTTCAGCTGATCAGGGGTATGACATCCAGCCATGGCTAATGACACCATTTGGGAACCCGAGTACTGCTGCAGAGCGGGCATACAACGACGCCCATAAGAGGACACACAGCATTGTCAAGCGGACCTTTGGGATCCTCAAGTCAAGGTTCCACTGCCTTGACATCACTGGCGGTAGCCTACTATATTCCCCCGAGATGGTCTGTAGGATCATACTCACATGTGCAATATTGCACAACATTTGTGTAAAAAGGAACATTCCCCTCCTCGAACCAGACCCATAAATGCCTGAAGACGACGAAGAGGAGGATGGTGGGCTGCAACAGGAGGGGGAACAACCAAACACGGCTGCTGGAGTGCGTAGGCGCCAACAGATTGTAAATAATTTATTTTCATAATTATCACCATCACCACTTAATGCACTATTGTAAATTAACACTGATAACAAACACCACATCATGGTTTGGCCTATTCATTTCTGCCCACCTTTAGCTTGAAATATCTGAAGAAGAATGTTGTCTCATTAAGCAATAATGATATAACAATCATGACACAAATAAATACACCACAAATGTAATGGCCACCATACAATGGTCAAATACACACACAATGTAAATGACAGACATCCTGTACAGTTCACCTTTGAAGGGCAATAGCTGAGGACCACACATATGACACACATACATGTAGTAAATATGGATCATCGCAGCAGATGGCACACAACTAAAACACCATCACTCAACTAGGGGAAAATAGGCCTCATACATCAGGCAGTTCACATGCTAATGCTTCAGGAACAGGAATGTAGTACTAGACTCTTGCCAACAGTAATTCCAACTACATACTATCATTGCAATGACTATCTGTCACTAGAGTTACACATAAGCAGAACATACACAGCACAATTGCTACACCTATGACAAGCATCCAGCACATCACATCCCATCTACATGTCAGCTTTTCTAAAAACATTACACACACTTGCAGCTGCTCACACCCCACCTGTCTGAAGAGGTCTCTGGAATGCCGATTTGTGTACACTGAGATTCCCTCATCTACACACACACACTCACAAGAGTCATCCAGTGTGCCACACCCTTTCCTATGCCTACCATTGTCATAGTACCATCTCACTGCATGGAACTCAGCTCATATAATACACTGGCCTTGAATGTATAAGCCCTGGTATCACCTGTAGATTGATTCTTCTGTGAAAGGTACTGTAGGCTATTTATCAGCAAATCCCATCTGACAGGACTAGTGAGACACAGATGGAGGCCACACCAGTGATCCCCTCCATGCACACCACCCAAATGTACATGCCCCGTCCCTGCTGATGCCTACTACTGCATACATGTTTGAATTTGAGCTATTACATCATTAAGCTTTGACACTAATGTTGCCGTAGAAAACTTTATCAGGGTTCATGTGTCACCTTCAAAACAACACAGGACATACACAGTGTGACATCTCAACTGTCTACTGCTCCCTCTGACCAGTCCTAGTCAGACCACTTGATCACGTAATTACTGAAAGAACGTGCTCCTGATTGACCCAGCATCCTGTCAGCCTGACTGGCACCTGTCCGTGGGTCACTCTACAGCCACCTGGGGTCCACCTATGGACCACACATGCTGTCCAAAACCTCTTGTACCTCAGACACTAATTTGTCATTAGCCTCATCAATGTATACTCAAATACATAGTATTGCATCATCTGACTGTTATTTGCATCTGATTTGTGACAGTGCCCTTGAATAGCCAAATCTTGGCCCTTCCGTTGTCTGGCCCTCATTAATGCCTAAACTACAAAGTGTGACAGTGGACCTGGACCATAGTGTATGATGGTGTAAATGGCCTCAATCAAAACCAGCAACCTCAGATAATGTCCATTAAAAGTCAACACATATGAGGACCCTGACAGTTCAAACGCTGAGTAACATTGTTCAAATGATAAAGATGAGTCGTGTGTGTTGAATACCAGCCATTTACTTCTGCACAGAGGCTATGATGTTTCCTGATACATTACCATCCACAGAGGCCAACTGGAGTACAAATGTTGCAATGACACATGCCGGATCCAGACACCTGAGACATTCTCTCACTCAGCACACCAAGGTTGTCCAGTTGAAAGTCTCATTACACGTTTTCAGTGACAGGGTGGGACCATCCATGTGTAGGTGACCATGTCCTCAATGGCTTCTCTCAAATTATGCTACAAACAATACCCAATAGAAAGAAGATTAGCTGCCACTAACTCATGAGGAGACCTGGGAGTTACAGTGACAACATACACCCTGACAGTTGATACTGGATCAATATTGGACCACACACATGTACATGTACCATCCAATCAACAAAATATTTGCAAGCAGCCGATCACAGTACTGTCCCAGTTGTAACCTAGCAGGAAGACTGAAACATGCCACTAAACCAGGTAATGCATAAAGGGCCACATACATCAACAACCTATTTGCTATCATGACATGAGGAACGTTGAGATTTTGCAAAAAATATCAATGCAAAATGGTATGTCAGATTTCTCCAAAGAATCAATAGGGCAAACGTAAAATGGGCAAATGGGTTTACAGAATGGCAAACAGTGAATCATACCCTATTTGCTTCCATGAGCCTGCTGCTGAAGGTTTAGCATTACTGAATTTGGGAAGCCCTTGGATAAATTTGCAAGTCTGAAAGAGCAAACCCTAGGGTGCTGGGGGCCTAAGTCCACCTCTACTGCCCCCCAAATAGACATTATTTATGCACATGTGAAGCAAACACATGCATAAGGTGCTTGTGTGCCCTACATGTCAAAAGTAAAACACATTTAAGATACATTAATTCGTAATTAGGATATGGTTGCCCCCTTAAAAAGTGTAGGCGACAATTGCACTACCTATTTGGCCTTTATATAATTTTGATTACCGTGATAAATGTGGACACATTTTTGCTAAGGAATACATCCTGGTATCCCATTCATATTTTGAAAATAGCCACCAGCAATTACCCACATATGTGTACAATTATGAGTAATATCCATTCTGACCAATCATTACTATTGCACTGTGAATACCTTCTATACATCCTGTAAGGGACATTTGCCATAGCTAACCCCAAATGTGTATCACTTAGCACCGTTTGGTCATGACAAAATTCATTTCACAATTTGACAAATGAAAGACATATTTGTCATAATGCGTCATATTTCCACGCATACAGCTTGTGCGTCATAATTTTTGACGCACAGGAGTGCAGATAATGCAGAGTCAAAAAATTATTTCAAAAATAGATATCATAATATCCTGCATAACATGGCCTCAATTTTTTTCCATAGTGCGTCATATTTCCACGCATACAGCTTGTGCGTCATAATTTTTGACGCACAGGAGTGCAGATAATGCTGAGTCAAAAATATTTTTCATATTTAGATATCATATTTTCCAGCGGCTTAATTTTCAACTCTAGAACTGTAAAATAAGCCTCAAACAAATTTAATAGACCAATGAAGACATTTTTTTTGACTTTGCATATCGGTAAAAAAACGGCGGCCATTTTATGCAGGATGTGATGTCATAGGATATCCTGTTTACAGAATCTGTACAGTGGGTGTACTTTCACTTTCACTTTGCAGTCTCAGATTATTCTAGACTGTGTGGCTGTGTGGAAAGTGTTGTCCTGTGTATTAGTGCTTTTGTGTCCAGTGTACCTTCTCAATTGTGCTTTTGTCATCATTGTCTTGTTGTTGAATACTGTCTGAGTATGTGTTGTATTATTTTGTCAAGTCCAGTGTTTTATTTATTGTCTGTGGGAGTCTGTTGTGGGTACTGTAATATAGGGGTTAGTTGGGCTCTTCTTCTTAAGTTTTCTTTGTATTTCACCACTCTACCTTTCCCCATTTACCCCTTTTCCTTTTTCTACAACTTTTTCCCCTTTGTCAGTGCTGACATGTCACGGCTTTCCAGGATGGGTGGGGAGGAATTGGGGGGATATATATGGCTTGTTTGCCATTTCCTCCCACTCATGCAGGAGGCTGGGGGTAGGGTGATACAGGGGTATCACACAGAGGCCCGTAAAGTCCGGTGGGGGAAGGTGCGCCATCACTTGGTCCGTATATATGGTAGCCTAAGGAATGAACATCAACTGAAGCGCCACTGGGCTGATCTGATATCCAGGGAGCAAGATCTGCTGGACCACCTGGGAATCAGGATTGGTGGCCATGTTGGTGAGCACAGATCAATTACATGTGCACAATTTAAAGCTGTGTGGCGACATGTGATGATTGTTACCCAATCTGCCAGATAAGTAGCTGACTGTGTGTAATGCTAGGGATACCTACTGGGTAATTGATGCACAATGTGAAGGAAGACAAATGCTAGCAGTCAGGTAGCTCATGTTTTCTACACATACCGGTTGCCTGTAGCAGTATGTAATGTAGTGCTGCCTTTGTGTCAGACAAGCAACACATTAATGACTCAATTAGGACTGTACAGGTCACAATAGACAGTGAAAAATGGATGTTGAAACATCATACCTACATATGTAGACGCCATAGCTAGACTGACATTTGTAAACCCTACATGATGCTATAAATGAGTGCTGCCTTCACGTCAATTGAAGTTAGCAATGTTGCCCACACATATGTCACATGTGTGTCTTGTTGGTGTGTATGGAAAATGACCACATAGGCTGTTTGAGTTTGAGAGGTCATGCAGTCCTCAAGTAACCAGCTTTTGGATGTCTCTCATGGATGCACATGATGAGATGAATGCACCCCTATATTGTTGGGGCATACTAATGGAGGTGCATCTTTGCCACCACATGACTGTCCAGGCCACTGCATGTGTGTAGTAGGGTGTGTAACTAGCAGGAGACTCATCCAATGTAAATGTTGCTCATGAATAATTCCATGCAGTATGAGCATGTGTGAAAGTGTTTCATTACTCATGTCATATTCTCACATTGTCTTTGTAATTGCAATTGTTTGTCAGTGCACGGATTCTGAGTATATCCTTCCTTCCATGCTTTACAGGTGGACCTGCACCGTACACAGTGGGAGAGGTGGCTCATTTTGAGGACCCCGACACCTACAGTGAGTGTTGCATGTGTGCTATTTTTAATGTTTGCTGGTGATGCACGATGGACTACTGTGTGTTCAACAGAATTCAAGGTTTGATGCGCTGCCCAATCATTAGTATTGTTCCATTAGTGGGATTTCAGTTATCACTTCATTTTGAGTTGACCTATGCTTATCCAGTTCTCAGATTTTGGGTCTGTAGGCCATTCCAGTAGGGCCCGCTATGGGGAATGGGGTGAGTCATGTGGAATACACTGGTTAATGTAAGAGTTGCTCTGGGACTTGTCTCGGACTGAGTCTGCATTTCAGACTGACATTCTCCCAGATAGCTTCTGCAAGACGCTTGTCTGAAATCTGCTGCTTCCCTAGTTAACGATGGACTGAGTACACTGTAGGTTGGATCTTCCGGGGGCATGTACTTCCACAAGTTGTACTAGAAGTGTGTGGGACTAGAGTGCAATGGCCTAGGTGTACATTCTACTCATGATCATGGGTGTTCTTGCTCCTCTGTGCCTGTAGAAAAATATGCCTCACTGGTAGTATGTGATGTTGGCCTAAGTCAGTACATTTTGACATGTGTGGACCTTGGATAGGACAAGGTTTAGCTGACTCCAATTTGTTGATAGCCCATCACTGGTGGTGTGTGTGTGGAGGCAAAAACTTGTTGAGCTTTCTAGACACTCCTGGGTGTGCATTGATTATGGGATTGTTGGATGTTCTTCCCACCCCTCAAAGACTGCCATGTGTTTGGGAATAGGGTACCTAGGACTGTAGCAACCAGTATGTTACACATACTTGTGACCATTTGAAACTTTGTTTTAAACCTAGTGTACACACTCGGTTATGGCACATGAGTTCTATACTAGCAAATCTGACATATGTAGTCAAGGCAATAGGCGGAGGAGGTGCAGCCATAATGTCAGCTGCATTACTAATTATTTAGATGAGAAGTTTAGGCTGATGTCACCCATCATGTATAGACATGTATATGCTAGGTGTGAGATGCCCTTTGTATGCAGGCTTCCCATGTACTTCCTCTGAGACTTTCAATGATCTATGTGGTGATATGAGCTGTTACAACAACAATAAAAGTAATTTCCAATTAACCCATTGTGTTATTCCACCCAATGCATTTCCTATGATAAATAGTTGCCCTTTCTCTTCACAGCTGCAAACATGAGTGCCGCACAGAGGCATGATTTTGAAAGGCGGGCCATGAGATACCGGCACATCCTGCAGGTGCAGTCGGGGTTCCGACGGATGGCCCGAAAATACCAGGCGGATCGGGCCTCCGGAGCATGGTGGGCCTCACCACAGGGTGGCCCAACGTTGCCCACTACAACCACCACCACCAGTTCTCCCCAAGTGGCCCCAGCAACGGCGGGGACAGTTGTCCCTGCCTCTGCAGCACGACCTGGACCTAGCAATATCAGAGCTGCAGGACAGTCCAGTGGGCTACAAACAACTCCCACACAGAGCACCTCTGCCAGTACACAGACAGCAGCAGCACCTCCAATTGCCCCTGCGGCATTCCAGGCTTTAGACCACAAAATGGACAAGTTCATTCGGAAGGTGGACAAGCTGAGCCAGGATGTGGCATACATAAAGAAGCGGGTCAGGTCCATCAGGCGGACCCTACGGAGGTCCAGCCTCTAGGACTTATATGGTCTATTTTAATTTATCCCTCCCCTCTCTCCTCTTTTCTTTCTATCATGATAGGTGGGTTTTGGGGATTAGTGTTAGGTTAGTATAGGTTGTTAGCTTAGTTAGTGTTAGGGAGGAGGGTGGAGGGTCCTTATTCTTTCTATTTTTCATTGTTGAGTGTGTGTTGTCAATGTTGGGATTCCTGTCTGTTTAGAAAAAAAAAATAGATATAAAAAAATGTATAAACAAAATTCAAAAAAATATATGATTGTTTAGGATAGTATAGTATGTGTGTAGGTTAGTATGTGTTGTCCTGCATGTGTCCTGTCTCATAATGGTGGGTGGGGGGTTGATGTTTAGATCGATTCGTTATATATGTAGAGTACGTTTAGATTAGGTTAGTTAGGGACAGTTGTGGGTTAGGAGTAGTCAGATTAGATTAGTGTAGGTATGACTTTTCCCTTAGTTGCCTCTGGTGTGAATACTTATGAATAAATATATAGTTAACCCTTTGCATTATGTGTTAACTGCTACTTGATCATCGCCTTGACATCAGTGTAGGTGATTGTTGTTCTATGACATTTGTGTCCTATGGTACACACCGAAGAAAAAAGAGGTTTAAAATGGCAGCTACCCCTGTGCTGACTTGGTAAGTATCCACCATTTGATAGAACCACAATTTGTAGTTTACATGGATCACAAAGGATTTGTGTTGATGAGTATGTTTTCTACATCACAAAGTGTGCTTCCAGACTTGGTATTGTGGGTAATTTATTAGGTCGGACTGCAGTGTGATGTTCAGGGACATCTTTGTAGATGAGGTGTTGTTAACACTCTTGTCTTCTTGTGTTCATTACTGACATAGATCATGTGTGCAAAAATTCAGCATAACTTCCCTTCATGGAAGTATACTCAGAAAGGGTGATTGATGCTGTGTTTAGTTGTGTTTGCTTAGATTAGACTGCATAATTTAATGTTTTAGTATTGCATGGTTCCCACATTTATCAGCCACCATTAGTTGACTTTGATTGCTATTGATAGAGCATTATTCTGTCCAACACAGCATGATTGTGTGTGGTTTGTCCCTTCATCAGTTATTCTCCTCAGGATGGTCAGGCTATGATGCAATCCTGGCCACTGCAAAGATGTATCAGACTACATGATGTCAGGACAGTTGTATTGACAAGCTACATGGTTGTCACACAGGCACTTTTGAGTTATCTACTGCACAGTTGATGTGTCAAATTACACAGAGACATATTAGGTGTGCAAGTGCTATTTATTGATAGGTGCTGTAGTGCAAAATGTACATTGTCCATGTTTGCTGAGTCCGTTCTAGTGCATTCTTACATGATGATCCTACAGAAGGGGTGTGGATGATGCTCCTGACATGCGGGGGTGATGTTACAGACAGAGCAGAGGGACAGGATTTGCCGATTAGTAGGAGAGAGACATTCACTGGCAATGCTGACAAGTCATGCAGTGGTTAGCAGAACAGTCACTGAGTATAGTTGTAGTGAGACTGGCATTTGACAAAACGTAGGACCTTGGTCAAAGTAGGCCATGGTGCAGGGACTAGTGCTTCCGGGTACTCTTCCGTGTGAATGTGATCTGTTCCATGTCTTCTTCTTCTGATGTGTGTGTTGCCTGCTTTGCCCTTGTTGTTGTTGGTTGTGAAGGGGCAACACACACCTCAGTGTAAGAAGACGTGGAGTCAGACATCCCGGTGGCTGCTCCCTGTGAAGGTCTTAAGGGCAGTACTGCAGCAAGGAGGGCCTGCTGGTTTTTGAGAATAGCAGCTACATCACGATGGTAGGCAGCCAGGTCGGCCCTGAGGGAGTCATGATTGCATTTGTGCATGCAGTGGAAAGTTTGGGGTGTGAGGTGTTGTGGCAACTCCCTAATTGCAGTGGTGAAGTCCTTTATAGTTTCTTGTAGTCCTTGCAGTATGGATGTTAGGGCTTGCATAGCTGCTGCCTGATCTGCAGATGACATCATGCATGAGCGCACCCCCTCAAGGCTGGCTGCCATATTTTGCATCCCCACCCGCACCTCCTTGGCCCGCTGTAGTCCAACTACAGTTCTTTCAAAGCTGGTGCCAGTGTCGTCAGAGTCCTCAGCTGTGTAGGAGCTGGTAGGTCTTGCAATTGGGGTGGTGGGTGGTTCTTCTGTGATGGCTGCTTGTGATGTGCTCCTCCTTGTGACTGAAGGTGGGGTCTGGAGGGTTTCAAGGACCTTTTGGATGGTATCCTGGGGAATGTTTATGGGCTCGTCATCCATGTCATCAGGGAAATCAGGGACAGGCATATCGGCAGGAGATCCATGTTCCTCTGCAATGAAACAGGGTACAATTAGTGTGTCTGTGTTGTGACAATTTTGACGTAACATGCCAGCCTTTTGATGAATTTACTTTGTGATCTTATTTGGTATTGGTATCTGCTGTCCTTCATATGGGCATTGTTATAGGCCTATGGCCCACCTGTGTGTCACATGTATGATATTGAGTTATCAGACTTGTCTGCCTAATCGCCTCTAGGTGTTGCTTTGTACCAAATAGGGAATAGCCATCTTTTTGTCCTACTCGACCCTCCGTGTATATATATTCTTATGGTGAGACCTTTCACTGGCTGCGGGTGTTCTGATTGCCCTGGCAGCACACTTGCCTCTCAGGACCTGCCCCAATCCCTGATTGTTCACATTGACTTAATTGTAATTGACATGTGGCATATCCTATGCATGGCAATGTTATGATGTGATATGGATGTAGACATTGTTAATGTGTCCTGCTGATGTTGGGTAATGTGTGTTTAATTGGATTGCCCTGTTTATCGTATCAATGTCCTATTTGGTCCTCTGACTGTGCAGGTGTATTTAAGTGACCAGTTGCATGTGTCCCCTCCTCAATGCTGTTGTCTGAGCAGTATGACATTTGTGATGTTGCCTTGTTAGCCAGGCACGTGAAGGACCCTGACATATGCAGCATGGGTGTGTCCTTAGTGCTGTGTCACTCCTATTGCTGTTTACTTTGGCTGATGTATGTGACAACTATGGGCATTGACATATGAGTGTACTGGGGCCTTTGTCTTGTTTCAGGAGATTGTTGCAGATGTCTTCCTCACCCCCTAATTTAGGTATGTATGTTCCATGGGGAGGTTACTGCCATTGGCTACTATAGCTGCACAGAGATCAGAGGTGTTAGTGTCAACTGTTGTTGCAGTTACATTGCAGTTGTTGTTTTGGCTAGTGGATTGCTGATAGGGCCCTAGTTAATGTAGGAGATATTTTGGCTGATGAGTGCCAGGATGTAAGTTTGACGTAGTGGCCTTCCCTCCTGTCGAGGCTTTCCCTTAGCTCCATTGTTGTCATGACAGGATGCCCCCATGAGACTGTTGTTGATGTTGTGTTATGTTGTGCCCCAGCTTCTGTATGTGCAGGGCATGCCCCCCTGCCGTGCCCCTTTACCCATGCCACTCCATGTATATGCTGACTTACATGCAATGTGTAGTAGGTATTTCCCCCCCGCTTACAGTCAACATTATTGCATTATAATTCCCCATGCGACTTACCCTGCATGTGTGTTGTCTCGTGGTAGTCTGCACTGTCCTGTCCTTGAATCCCTGTGACGATTTCCTCAGGGATGACGGCTGCGACCATCTCCTCCATGTGGTCCAGGGCCTCCTGGTGTGCTGGACTCCCCCCTCCAGTCTGCAGTGCTGCCTTCCTGTTCCTGGCCATTTTTTCCTTTGTCCTACGTTTGCAGTCATGCCAGCGTTTCTTACACTCAGTGACTGTCCTGCGTACTTCAGCCACACTGTTGATCTTGTCAACAATTTGTTGCCATATGGCCTCTCTCCTACTGATTGGCAACTTAGAGGTGATGAACAGTTGGTGCTGGTGTTCCATCACCTCTTTAACCAGGATTTCCTGCTCCTCTGCACTGAAGCGACACTTTCTTTTTTTTCTATATATGTCCTGGTTCCTGTATGGATCATCCTGGCTGGTTCCTGGTCTGCTGTCATCTTCCTGGGGTCTGTAGTGGCATCTGGGATCCATTTTGGCTCTCCTTTGCTGAAAGGGCAGTGTTTGCGGGTATTTTTGATGCTATTGCGTAAAAATAAACGGCGCTTTCCGGGTTGCACTGTCGTAAATCGACCCACAGTCATTTACGTCGCGTTAACGTCTTTTTCCTTTACGACTTGACGCCGCGATGTGCGTAAAAAAAAATGACTCCCACCTGTTGATTGCGCCGCTGTGTGTCAAAGTTTAAATTTGACGCCCGCACGGCGCATCGAAATGGCGTTAGCCGGCGGTAAAATCTTTGACGCAAAACTGCGGCGGCGCAGCTTTGCGTCAAAAAGTATAAATATGGCCCTAAGGGTTCTATGCCCCCTGTAGTTAGTCTGGAATCAGGGACAGGAAGGCAGGGCACCTGTGCACTTCAAAGGCCTCCCTCTAGAAGCTTCGCCCCAATTCAAAAGCACAATTGGGCATAAATATTGAAACTCAGACACCAGCTCTTCAGTACACTTCTGGACCTGTGGATACTTTGCCAGGAAGAAGGACTGCTGTCCTGCTCACAAGGACTGCCACTCTGATGGACTGCTGTTCCAATGGTGGCTGCCCTTCTGTACTGACCTGCATTCTGCTTTCCTCTTGCCTGGGTGAGAAGGACTGGAACTGCATCTCTGAACCGAAAGTGACTTCAAGGGCTAGCTATCTGGCCTCCTGATCTGAATCCTCAGAGAAACAACAGACTTTCAACAACTTTGCACCTGTTCCTGGACTTTGCCATCTGTGAGTCTACCCTATCAAGTGGTACCACTCCAGTTCTCAACCTGTGGATGTGGGCTTATGGTGCTCTGCCAGCCTCTGTGGATCCAGCGGAAATGACACATCTCTTCTGCTATGTGGAGCAAACTCAAGCTGAACCTATGCATTGCCACTGCTGTGTGGAGTGGGCCTGTTGCAAAGACCCACATTGCATCATAGCCCATTTGAATTGCTGTTGTGTGTCACATCCTCAACACATGCCTAGCATCCCTTATTGATAGCTGCTTCAACGATGGAACAGGACTTCACATCACAGCCTTGCAGCTTCTCTGACTCAACAAAACGACCCAACGGTGTGGTGCATCCCCAATGCCAGACTTCGCATTGCAAGCCCCATCAACAGAATTTTCAATGATGATGCAGGACATGCACCACAGTCTCGCCACATCTTAGAACAAGCACTTTATTAAGGCTGCATGACAAATCTTCAACAGGGATCCTCGCAAAGTTCCACAAACCAGGATTTAAGATACTTTTATTTAATTGTCTTAACTGGGCCACTGTAGCTGGCCCACTCTCAAGTACAGCCAGTCTGAAGTGATTACTTTGTCCCAATCCGGTGCACCCATATTTCCACTGTTGATGCTTTTTGGTGCCATTTTCACTTAATTCTGTAATTGCATATCTCCAGTTGTACTGATCGCATTTTTGTCATTTTGGTCTTGTTTTTTTTATTTAAGAACTTTCTATTTGTCTAACTTCTTGTGAGATCCTTTTTGCATGTTGTTTCTCTTTGTTACAGTTTGAAGTGCTGCACAAATACTTCCAATTATTAGAGTTTTGTCCTTTGGTCTTGTCTTGCTCAGATAAATATTCTCTATATTTTTAAACTGATGTGGATTCTTTTTGTGGTATCTTTCACTGTGTTATTGTAATTAATTGTTGCACAAATACCTTAAACATTGCTTCTTAATTTATGCCTAACTGCTCTGTGCCAAGCTACCAGAGTGTTGAGCACAGGTTAATTTAGGCTTGACTTGTGTATCACCCTGATGAGGAATGCGCTTCCTGCTTGACCATGGCTCCTACATGGCAATCAACAATGAAGCGTGTCACATTACGTTGCTGAGGCTTTTTTATCCAGAACAATTGGATCTGGTTTCATAGCCTAAAGCCACCAACACAACCTGCATTGTTACTGAATTGAAAGTGCACGGTACTTTTGTGTTTGGAGGTAGCAACCATTGGAAGATGTACAGTGTGCCATTTGTTCCTCTTTATTGCTCACTGTGATTATGCATTCACATGTATCTACATGTGTCATTGGGTAACCAGACAAGAGCCCCATATCCCAGCTATATAAAAGTGGCCTTACTTTAAAAGACACCAGCTGTTACCATTCATGTAAGGTAGAAGGTTCATATAGTGATGTTAATAAAGAAGCAACTGCTTAATCCCTCGTGAATACAAATCTTGAGCTGCAAAAAAAGATGTGTCTTCTGAAGAGTAAATCCGTGCCACTAAAATGTATCGGCAGTACAAAAAAAAACTATACACTTTCAATCATTTTTTAGCACTAGAGGTCTCCATGTATCTGAATTGTCAGGAAAGTAGGTACACTTAAGGTTAAAAAAAACACAAATTTAGGAATTAGAACTGCAGAAGCATTACCTTTTAGTATTTCTTTTTTTAGTCCTCAAACAATGTCAAATGAGCATGTGGAAAGGCAACTACCTCCAACGCTCAAGGGAACCAATCCAAGTCCAGAAGTCTTGAAACGGTACCCAAAGCCCTTATATGACTTCAGGCTAATCCTAGGACACAACTGGAATCCAACAGCCGAAGTATTACTTTTCAGTCTTCATTATTCTAAGACACACCTGATAATCAACAAAATCAACATTATGAAACCTTGTAATCCGTTGCTCTATGAATGTTCTATGAATTAAATCAAGTGTACACGCACAGGAAACTTAGATACTGGAAATGTCAACAAATATGACAGCAGAGTAGATGATAGAAGACTAAATAGATGACCAAACAGAATTCTATTAGATTCAAGAACCACTGATCTTTTGACATGAAAAAAAATAGTGACCAAAATAGAGCTGGCTGTCAATAAATTGTTTAGCATGTCCAGTGGCCAGTGTATCGTTAAAGTGGGTTTTCAGTGTAGCTGGTGCAGTTGTCATGGCCGGAAGCACCAGTCTTTCCCCACAAACATAAAGAGATTGATGATGGCCAAAATGAATATACATTTCCCAAAACTATAAGGCTCTAGAAGACAAAACAGTAGCTTGGGGCAATTTTGTGGGCATTGCATGAGGTAAGAGAGATCATTCACAACACAAATTACTCAAATATTAAGATGACATCTATGTTCTAGAATAAAATACAACACAACACATCACAAATGCCATCTGTAGAAACAGAAAAAGAAAATGTCTTACTTTAATATTTGGAATGCTAATATTAATAACTTTAAATGAACCAGTGTACAATGCCCAAAAGATAAGGAAGACACAGACAATCAGCAAAAGTCCTTTGGTCCGTAATTGATGATTTCCTTTTTTTTTTTAAACAAGATATTTCCCATGTTTACCATTCATTCATGTACTTGACTGTCTGTAAAAATTGAAAGGACTGAACAACTTGTACATATTGCTGTCATGGTAAAAAGAGAGTCATAGATAGAGGGATACTATTCTTGAATTTGATATCTTGCATTAGTGTATGCCAAATGATTAATAAGATATATTGGAAAGGATTAGCTGAACTTGCTATTTTTATTGTTCAGATGATGATTATGGATGATGTTTTCGTGTGTATTATGGAGTGTTACTTGATGACCAGTTGATTTACTTTACTTCAGCATATTTAGATGTGTATCAGACCTCTCAGTTTTCATTGCCTAGATTACGACTCACTTTTTTCTTTCCTCTTTCAACATTGTTCTCTCTTTTTAGAAGACATATAGGGGGTCATTCTAACATTGGCGGGCGGCGGAGGCCGCCCGCCAATGCTCCCCCGTCAAAATACCGCTCCGCGGTCACAAGACCGCTGAGGGTATTTTGAGATTTGCCCTGGGCTGGCGGGCGGCCGCCAAAAGGCCGCCCGCCAGCCCAGGGCAAATCTACCTTCCCACGAGGACGCCGCCTCCGAATGGAGCCGGCGTAGTGGGAAGGTGCGACGGGTGCAGTTGCACCCGTCGCGTATTTCAGTGTCTGCTTTGCAGACACTGAAATACACAGTGGGGCCCTCTTACGGGGGCCCCTGCAGTGCCCATGCCATGGGCATGGGCACTGCAGGGGCCCCGCAGCACCCCCTACCGCCATCCTGTTCCTGGCGGGAGACCCGCCAGGAACAGGATGGCGGTAGGGGGTGTCAGAATCCCCATGGCTGCGGAGCGCGCTCCGCAGCCATGGAGGATTCACCCGAGCAGCGGAAAGTCGGCGGGAGACCGCCGACTTGCCGTTTCTGACCGCGGCTGAACCGCTGCGGTCAGAATGCTCGAGGGAGCACCGCCAGCCTGTTGGCGGTGCTCCCGTGGTCGGTGGCCCTGGCGGTCACCGGCCGCCAGGGTCAGAATGACCCCCATAATCTGCAATTATGGCCAACAACAGCTTGGAGAAGGACCTACCCCTACCCTCTTTTCTGCGGAAGAAGAGTCAAAGAGACCTCTTCCTTTTGAGTAGATCAAGACAATGCACTTTGAATATGCAGACTAGTGGCACAATTGCCAAATCCTAACTGATTACAATTTTGTGGACATGTTGGACATAACTAAACTTTTTTAATGTGTAGCTGATCCACCATTTAAGGTACTTGCTCCTAGTTGTCTGTTTTCCAGGGAATGGTAATAATTAGGCATAAATTATGTATGGACATTTACAATATAAAAGGAGAAGTTGCTTGCTAAAAAACATAAGAGAGAAAAACAGGATGCGTACATTCAGGGGTTAGAATAGGTAAGTCTGGAATGATAATACGAATTACATCAATAAATAGGTTTGGCATTTTTGCCTTGGCAGGAGCTGCCATATGTAAATACCAATCACCTCTTGTGAGTGAATAAGGGAGGACCAGGAGGAAATATTCAGCTGAAAGAAGTCCATTTGAAGAGACGCATTGTTTAATTTTCTTCATTATGTTAAGGGCTATTCATAAATGTATTTTAAGTGAGGCAAATAATTCTGACTGCAATACTCTCTGTTATATGGAGCCAGTATAGGTTGGTGAATTCAGCTACCACATGTTTGTGTATTTTTTCAGGCCATCAATCAGTCAGTTGTACAATCTTGAAGGTTGAAGAATGCACAGAATATTTGAGAACTGCCAATGTTGGAAATCTGCTTCACCCCTGAACTACCCTGCATCATCCCTGATTCTTTGACAGCAGACCGCTTCTTTGAAGACTGATTTGAACAGATAGGTTGTTCCTCATCCCACTATAGTTATTTTCCATTGGCTGTGGCTGGTTGTGCTAATTCATCTGAGTAATTCAATCTCTTCCTTATTTTGGCTATATTGCATGAAGAAGTCAAGGTGCATTAGTAAGCCATATTCCAGTGCCCCAGTTCTTATTAGCAAGCAGGTCCTGCAGAAAAAATAAATACAACACCACTGAATTGGTCATAGAACTTCTGTGCATTTAAGTCATTGGAGACACTGTGACGTACTGGGGATTTTCCTCCCCCCGAGCTACAGGTTGGCCATGCGTGGGAACTTTTCCTTGATGGCAGCCTTCTAAAGACTTACTGCTGGACTTGTTTCAATGTATAATCCATTCTTGGTGGCAAGGCATATCTCTCCACGGGCTCAAATGAGTGTGGTTCCAATGCTAGTATCTTGTCTCACAAGAAATTCTGGGCCTGATTTATAAATTAGTAGATGGGTTACTAGCATCACAATTGTGACAGATATCCCGTCCTCTGAAATGTAAATCCCATTATGTCCCATGGGGTTTAGTTTTCAGTGGACAGGACATCTATCACTGTGGTGATGGAATAACATTTCAACCAATATTAAAATGAGGCCCACAGTTGTCAGAAAACAGCCCTAATTCCAGTTCAGACCCAGCCATATGCAAATTAATCTTGACTCTGCTCACAATAGAAAAAACCCAACTCAAACTTCCAGACCTTGCTTTATTGATGACCTATTCAGATTTCACTAATAATTAAGTATTATGTAGCATAAGTGAAAGATTAAAAATTAAAAGCTAGCTTTCCATATGTAGACTCAGGCCCATATTTATGAAAAATGGCACACAATTGCGCTAACGCAGTTGTATGTCATTTTTTTTTAATGCTAGCTAACGCCATTCCTTAAAGTCATCTGTGCACCATATTTATGAAATGACAAACAATGGTGCTATAGGAATGGCTAGCATCACAAAAAAGAAGCTAGCTGGAGGGTGATGGCTTATGGGGAAATGGCACTAGACGGTCAGAAATGAGGTTGGGCTGGTTAGTGGCAAAATGTATGCAGCTAATCAGCCTAGCGTTATTTTTTGATGCACAACCAGCCAAAAAATGACCCCTGTCTAAGTACAGACAGGACTCATTACCATCACCCCAATGTCCACCACAGGGGACCAGTGTCACCTGGGCAAACCCTACATCCCCAGTGCTAGGCAAAGGGCCCCATGTAAGGGGTACCCAGTGCCACACCACACACAAACACTTACCTGCAACTTACCTGGGGCGGGCTCCCTCCTTCAGTAGTGTCCCTGTGGTGTGGGTGGTGGTGTTTATGGGGGTTGGGGTAGGCATCTTAGTGCTAATTTTTGGACGCAAAAGTGGTGCAAACTTACAAAATATATTTAATTTTGTACATTACTACTGCGCTCTGTTTGTGCTGAATTAGTGTCATTCATTTTTAACACTACCACCCTTGGGTATGGCCATTGGGGTGGTGGACAAGACTCCTGTCTCAACTAACACAGGAGTGATGTCCTTGGGGTTTTAACCCAGGAAGTGCCACGGGCCGATCTAATCGGCCCTATGTACAAACTGAAAGTGTTCTGGCCGATTAGATTGGCCTTGAGCTCTGCCCTCTAGTGAGAGGACTTTTTAGAAGCCTCAGTTTCATTAATTCTTTCGGTTTTTGTTTTAACATACTTTTAACCCTTTTGGGTGTTACCAGGATTCTGCCCATCATGTGCTTTTCCCTATTAAAGTAAAAAAAGGACACCAGAAAGCACTGTCCATGCTCTTCTACAGTGTTTAGTTTGTCCGACAGTGCTCAGATACGGTGTCAGAAGGTGCTGGCAACTGTTGTCTCAGTCCTTTCTTACATTGTATTAGCTCCGGTAAGTCTCCGAGGTCCTGCCTGCTAATAAAAGGACAGAGTACCTACTCAAGAGACAAACTTGAAATGTGTAACACGGGCGCTTGTAAATATACATGAAAATATAGCCTGCACATTCTTCAGCTCACCTGTAGAGAGAGCTGAAGCTCCGGTATTGACAAGAGAGGCATGCTCGGGGGGGGAGCATGTCTGTTCTGTACCTAACATTATGAAGGAACAGCACAACAGAATTTCATAGCATTTCCTTTCCAAAAATACTTAGGTGCGTTTGTAACTTGTGCACTTTTGTTCCTGTGTTTTCTGAGCTGGCCAGGTAAGTCCAAAATCTGCACATAGGCTTCAGCGAAGTGTGTACCAAGCAAAAGGATGTCGTTCATTATTTTGTGAGTAAAGATTCAGATTTATATACCCGTTTGGCAACTGCAAGTCTGCTTTCATGAGAACTGCAGCCAAACAAGAAATTTGCAGAGAGAGAATTGTACTGAAGGGTCACAATAAACGCCCCCACGATTGTACGTTACTCTGACTGCAAGCATAATTTTGGAACAACATTGGGTAGTTATTTGCTTTACTTCCCTCGTTTGTTCACATTGGCAGCTTGCATTGGGGCCACAGTTAGCAGCTAGTTGCAATTACAGGCAGGAGCACGAACCCGTGCACTGGTTGGGGGCGGGGAAGTATAGACTGTTCAGCTTTACAGGTCTATTGGCTACCAAGACTGCCTTGCAGTGGTGTAAGTCCAAGAGACAGTGCAGCACGTGGCCTCACCAGATCATGGCATTTGCTCGAGCTCCACACACATCCTGAGTCCCGTACTACAAGGTATTTATACTGTTCTTTCTTTATAGTCATGTTTTCCAAGAATGTCAGGCATGGTGAGGCATTCTCTGAAGATAACAAGACTGACCAGAGGAAATAAATGGGCAGAGAGAGGTCAGATTCAAAACGTTAGAGCTGGGAGGCTTGTGGAAAGATTATTCTGGGAGGTGTTAGTTCCAGAAGTTTCAGCTTTGATAACAACATGCGAAACTCATACCTCCTTTGCCTAAACCCTCATGTTAGAAAATATGGGAATGCAGTCTGCTAGTACATTGGAACACTTTCACACAAAAAAACTTGAAAACTGGGCAATAGTTGTCAGCAACCAATTTACTAGGAATCGTAAATTAAATGTTAACAATTAATTTTATTCTGAACATTATTTCTTCTAAAACAGTCAGTATGAAACTTTCAGTGGGTCTGTAAAGGACTAGAGACATATCTACATTGCTGGGGAAATGGTGAAGGTGAATTGTGCATAAAAAAATCTGTATTTTCTTCAAGCTTTTGAAGGCTATTTTGGATGAGTAATTAAATTATTGGTAAATTCGTGTTTGCCTAATGCACGCTGTAATTGGTGCTCCTCCAATATGCAGAGCAGTCATAAACTCAGCACACCCCTCAAACCGAGCGGCTCAGTATGTCTGCAGTGCTAACAGATTTTTGTTCCCAGATGCTGGAATTTGCTTGAAAGTAATGGTGCACCTCCCTGCCCACCGGCCTCTCTTTCTCATATTCAAAAGCCACACATGATGGGACAGCAGACTTGCTAATTGTCCCAGGACCATGGGTGATATGCTGTTCCAGTCCTGGTATCATTTCTTAGAATTCTGGGACCTGTCTTTCAAAATAAAACAAGACTGCAGGTCCCCGAATTTGTAGAAAAAAAGCGTGGACTGGAGCAGCATATCACACATGGATACACTGAAATCTTGGCATCTGTGGTGGCAGAAGGGGAGGGAATGAACATGCCAGCTATGCAATATGGTGCCTGGTCATGCATCATCGCCGTTTTATACCTGCCCTTTACCTCTAAGTAACTGACACAGAAGCTCTCACTCTTGGAAGCCAACTGTGTTTCCTATGCTGTTAGTCTGAATTTGTGAGCGTAGCCTATATGCATAAGGCCTAGGTCATTCTACACTATTTGTGAGTGGACTGGAAGTGATGGTATATTAGGAGTGAAACCCTTGTGCTCTTGATCAAAGGGCGTTTAGTCTAAACTAGAATGGAAAGTCTAGGTATGCGAGTTCAACATTTTTCAGCCTTGCGAAAAAAGAAACATGAAAAGTTCCTACTTCACCACTCACAGTTTTGGAGAACGTCTGGCAAGAGTAGACTAAAATCACTTTCCTTAGAGATTACACATATTTCTCCCTATAACCTTCTAATTTTGAATCAGTGATGTAACAATAACCCCTGCGGTGCATGGGGTCCTTCGAGCTCCAGGGGGCCTCCAGGCACTGTGCACGTGCGCCTGGCCTGAGAGCTCCTGACTGGTCTGGAGAGTGGGGGCAGGGTTGACTTCAGGGCAGTGCGACCGGTGCACTGACTTTGGTGTGGATGCTGTGTTTAAAAGTAACATGGGTTCTTAAGCACTAAACTTGTTTGTGCATCCAGCAGTTTTTAGGTAGCAATGAAAATGTCACGATAACTCTAGTGACTAATGTTACTGCTGGTAAGAGATCCAAATGTTGTCTAGTGGCAGTTTTCACTCTTCATAAAGGACCCCAAAAAGTTTAATGTGCCTGCTGCAATGAACGTGTACCATGCAGATCACAAAACTGTGAGTGAAATATGAGTAGCACTTCAAAAAAGAAAAAGAAATGTATGTCAGAAAGGGGCTATGGAGAGGTGAGGGGCACTGTTGGAGAGTGGTAGTGAGTTAATTCGTGGAGAAGGAAGTCATGGGGGTGCCAAAAAAGACTGTTGAACCAGGCGCCATGAGAGCTAAAGCCGACCCTGTGTGGGCGGGAGGGCCTTCATGTATTTGCAAGGAAGCAACCTCAAGTTTCGTTATGCCACTGTTTCAAATTCATATTTGTAAGGTGCATCTTGCATTCTTCTGTTTTTCACAGACAAATGTTTTCAATCTGCTACCAAATAGTACTTTCAGTGTGCATCTGCAGTTTGCGTGGCGTCTACAAATGTATTATTTTGGAGTACTTTGGTAAAATGTACTTGCTGAAATTAGCATGATGCCAGGGAGAAAATAAAAAGTCAGCATACTAGGTAAACACACAGGCACTCGAGACAGCGAGTCACACCAGTTATACTAGGCAGGCAATATTCCTGTTGTGGAGATTTTGTGAGGACTGTAGCTTCTTGTGATTACTTGTTTTTATAATGAAAGACTTTCCTTTCTAAGTGACTTGTAAGCCACCGTGGCTCTACAAATAAATCTGTATAACTGACATTTCACAGCAAACAAGAGAGCCCATGCACTAACTAAAGTATTTTTGGTGTCACTATGGCTACCTATGCTAGATTCGTATCTGGACATGGCTGACAGTGTTTGGAAGGTTTGTAAATAATTTGCAAAATGCATACTTTTTAACATCATCTGGTGCCAGGGAGTGAAAAAAATATTTGAAGTTAGCTACTGAGCCATCAATTACTGTCTCTTCACAGCTTCTCTGAGCAGGGGCAATAGCATTACCATTTTCCAGTAGACAGGGAAGGAATGGAAGGTAAGAGGAAACTTGTCCCACTATATATAACCCATTCCTTATTCACTGAGAGACTCCTTTTGAATCATTTTCTTCACTTCACCTTTCACCCTCGAAAATAACACATTTCCTTCTTATGATCCTGGGAGCACAACATAATGCACTTTCTTGCCCTCACAGTGATGGACACTTTTCATTTGCTGGTAGGTAATGCAGTTGGGAGCTCTACAAATTCGAACCTGCACCTGTCCCCTTCTTGTTTTTAATTTCTCTGTTCTGCATGTCCATTTTTATGAAACAGTGAATTGAGTCAACATCTGAAGTGTTTATTTTCAATTTGACAAGGAAAAGACTTTGTTGCTGCACCTGCAATTTCTCCAACCTGGACCCACAAAACATTTACATCCCAAACCCAGTATAGCTTGTCCTCTAAGAAATGTTTCTCTCCGTATTGTTCCATAATGATCTGTACTGCATCAGAACTTGTTTCCTTCGAGTTGCACCCTGCATATCAGCATCAAAGCAGTGTGTGCTTGTCTAGTAAATTTTGTATGTGCTGGTATCTCTGGTGTTTTGAGTATTTTTGGGGTGGGTGTGTATTTTTCTGGTGTGGCTATGATGTGTTTGTGGCTGTCAAGTTGCAGCCAGCTCTTCCCTGCAACTGTTCTCAACCCCTATCTCCCTATTCTGACCTAAACGCTTCTACAGTATACCTAACAGTAGTGCAGCAGGTACACTGGCACCATGACCACAAAGCATAAAAGGCACCTAGGAACATAAATTACCAAAACAGTATATGGTGATCCACTTTCTTTTCTTGCATTAGGACTGGGGCAACTTTGCTTCACCACTGTCCCTTTTGATGCTGCTACAGAATGGAATGATGCCCTCGAGATATGGTCATGTCTGGGTGCGGTGAAGTGGGCAGTTTCAAGGCCAGTGTGAAAGTGTCTGGAGTGTGGTAGCAGGGAGCTTGGGGCAGAATTTTGTCTAATGGGTGATCTAAATGTCTCCGACGTTCATTTTCTGGTCTTTATGGCTGATTTATGAGAGTGCCTGTTTGGGTTACCAGGTTGTCTGGTGGTGCTTTGGCCTGAGAGGGTAATTTGATTGTATTTGGTGGTATCTGAAGGGAGATTTATTTGTGCTGCTCTCTTCTTTGTGTTATAAGGGTGTTTTGTAGTGGAAGATTATCTAAGGTGTATTTTGATCATGCCAGAGTTTGTTTTTGAGTTTATATATTTGTGTTTTTGAGTAAGTGTGAGGGATGTTTTCAGCATGCTTAGGTCGATGTGAATGTATATGAGGGCATTGTTAGTGTATTTGAAAGACGTGCCAGTTGGTGCTTGACAGATCGTCTGTGTATCTGTTTGGAAATTAATGTCTTTTTTAAAGAAATTTTCTTGTTGTCTTTTAGCTTTGGGAGACTTTGTGAGGCAACAATAAGGGCATACAAGGACATTTGAGGGTGCCTGCTGGAGCTCCATGGGTTTCTGTGTGTATTGTGAGGGGTTTTGTGGAGTTTATTAGAGTGTTTTGTCGGCATTGTGAAGGTGGTTGATGCTTTTGAGGATATTAGAATGGTGTTGTGAGAGGATCTGAAACTGTGGAATGTGTCTGGAGTGTGTTTTGTGGGTGTCTGTTTACATGAGTGTCTCTGAGGAGACTCAAGGGAGCTTATTTGTTGTACTGTCACTCCAGTACCACTGAAGCAGCCAACTCAGCTTCACGTGCCATGAGGACTAGTAGCATTGAAACAGTGCTTAACTTGTAAATAAAAATGTGCCGGTGCCCCAAGCCCTCCTCTTAAACACACGGCTGCTGTAATTAAATGTGCGAGCACAGAATACTGAGGCAGTGTAATCCTGAAGCCATCTCGGGCCTCTTTAATCCATTTACAGCCACTCCCTGCCTCTTCATCTCACTCTTGCAGCTTTCTGCTTTCTCCCATTGTGACGCTTTTTCATTTTTCTCTTTCCCCGTCTTTCCCATATGTGTCTTTTGCTCGCACTAAATGCTTAAGGCAGAAAAATAAGTGGCGGACCTAAAAAAGAAGTGCTGGTGCTCCACACCGGAAACAACAAGAACAAATTAAATACTGCATTGAAATGACATAGGGATTGTGTTGTACAAACTGCAACACGCTTTCTTCACAGTGCAAGACTATTCCTGTCTCAGCCTTAGAAGACTGCCTCAGGCGATAAAGCCACCTGTGAACTGTTATGTACCTGAAGCAAACTACTGTACCAAGCATGCTGAGGGTGATGTTGAATCTGTCTCTGAAGGGATTAACACAGTGAAAGATACCACAAAAAGACTCCACACCAGTTTAGAAAAATATAGAATATTTATCTTAGTAAAAAGAGACCAAAATGACAAAAAACCTAATAAATAGATCTAGAGATATGCAGGTTTTAAGTTAACATGTCTTATCGTGAAGTAGGCAAGATTGTAACAGGAAGAATCACAATTACCCATTTAAAGTCATGCAGGCTTGAAATCGTACGATTATGGGAGCCCTTGCCCTTCTATTCTAAGATATATGATCACGCTAGGGCTCAGTAGGGAATCGACAATTCAGAAACGCTTTCCCAGTCCGTGGTGGACAACTTACGTCCTTACTGTCGGTGTCTTGGGAAGAGTTGAGTTACCCGATGTCTTGCAGGTGATACAGCACGCTCTAGTAGTGCATCATGAAGGAGATTGTGTCAGGTGGAAGGGCAGTCTGGGGGGCAAGTGGTAATTTCCAGCTCAGTGCTATTCCACATTTAGCTAATACCAGGACTAGATCTATGAAGTCACTTTTATACCTCTCCTTTCTTCCATTCTGGAATGTGCCACCTGATTACACATCACCCACTTACTAGAAAAGATATCCTCTCTGATATCAACAGTGAACACAAGCTGGGTTTCAGTTCATTGTGTCAAACATTGGAGGGGGATTTCCAGCTGTGGTTTTTCTTAACTCCATCCAGCTGTGTATATCTGGCCCATAGATGAGCCAGTATGGTAACTAATTTAGAGACCCATCAATTCCGGGCCAGGCCCTGGCACTGATCAGATTCCACTTAATGTGTTTTGCATTAGCCCAACTGACAAATATTAGACCTCTGGTGCTGCAGGCTGGGGAATCCGTTTGGCAACTAATTGAAGATGTGCAGCTTATAGTAATAGTAGGAAGGGGTCC
Organism: Pleurodeles waltl; assembly: GCF_031143425.1. Classification (NCBI taxonomy): domain Eukaryota; kingdom Metazoa; phylum Chordata; class Amphibia; order Caudata; family Salamandridae; genus Pleurodeles; species Pleurodeles waltl. The sequence continues at coordinate 924,173,037 of NC_090447.1, forward strand.
CAGACCCCTTTCAGGCATTGAATTCATAGCTTATAAAATGCTATATTGAATCTACTACACTTATAAACCAATGTCGACAATCCTGAGTTTAATTCCTTAAACAACAGTCACAGCAGCATCAATGGTATGGATGGACGCATCCTCTCCAGACAGTGTTAGTAAATTGCCTGCATTTATGTGGCTGGAGTGTGGAGACCCATACATAGTAGTGATGGGGGCTATCCTTAGAAATTCAATTAGGGCCTTATTAGCAAAAGTCTGCTGAATTGTTCTTTCTGGGCATTTACACTTGGTGAATGGGAGGGGTGAGGGTTAGTAGTGCAGTTATTGTTGTTTAAGGGTAAGATGTTAATGCCAGGGATGACCTTTAGTCTTTCCTTGATTGAGGAGTCAAAAAGATGCAAGAGTTTGCCACCTCAACAACACATTCAGATATAGCTTTATTTACACAGCTATTTTTGTGAAGACCTGTTGCATAGCTGTTGACTATCTGTACTTAACATTAAAATATGTGTTTATCTTTACATGGTGGAATCTGTACATGTGAAAACACTGTGATAAGGGGTGTGCTACAGACGAAAAGAAGAAGAATATGAACAAACATGTGACCCTGCAGGCAAGACTGTTGGCCATTGCAAAAAGGTGTCAGTAAGGTAAGTCGGTGACTAGAAGGTATACCCAATCCTGGGAAGCCCACAAGAAGCAACTTGGTATACTTTCTGGGAATCCGGATCTATTCCCCACTCTTTCAACAAGAGTAGCATAGGGTCAGGTTATAGGCATACTTTTGTTTCAGGCGGACCAGTAAACTTGGCAGCATAAACATAGAGTTAGTTTTGGGTCAGTTTATGGATTCATTCTTTGCAGTTGCCTATCTCCAGTGTCCTCACTGAGGTGATTCTGCTGGCAGGAAACCCACAGCACCACTTTGTACAGTTGGTTCAAGACAACCTTTCTCTCATTTTGTTTCTGCTGTCCATACTAAGAATGTTTATTTCAGGGACAGGTTGTAGGCACACTTTCTATCTTTTTCCCCTTCTAGCTGGGCCAGGAAGTTCGATAACCATCAACTACACACCTTTAGCCTAGGGACAGTTTGTAGGTTAATTAGTTGCAGTTTGAGATCCTCTAATGCCCTCACTGAGCTGCGTTTGATGCCAGGAGACCCACAGCCCCACTTTGTACAGTTGGTTCAAGGCAACCTTGGTCTCATTTTGTTTTTGCTGTCTGTATCAACAATGTTTAGTTCAGGGACAGGTTATAGGTACACTCTCTCTCTTTTTTCCCCTTTTAGGTAGACTAAAAACTTGACAACCATCAACTACACATCTTTAGCCTATGGACGGTTTATAGGTTAATTCTTTGCAGTTCGCCTCCCTCCAATGCTCTTATTGAGGTGCGTTTGCTTGCAGGAGACCCACAGCACCACTTTGTACAGTTGGTTCAAGGTAACCTCACTCTCATTTTGTTTTGGCTGTCTACCAAGAATGTTTATTTGAGGCAGAAGTTGGAGGCACACTCTTTCTCTCTTTTTCCCCTTTTCGGTGGACCAGGAACTTCTACAACCATCAACTACACATCTTTAGCCTAGGGACAGTTTACAGGTTTATTCTTTGCAGTTTGCCTTCCTCCAATGCTCTTATTGAGGTGTGTTTGCTTGCAGGAGACCCCCAGTACCACTTTGTATAGTTGGTTCAAGGCTTCCTCACTCTCATTTTGTTTCGGCTGTCCCTACCAAGAATGTTTATTTCAGGGACAGGTTGTAGGCACACTCTCTCTCTTTTTCCCCTTCTAGTTGGACCAGGAACGTCAAGAACTGTCAACTGCATATCTTCAGCCTATAGACAGTTTGTAGGTTAGTTCGTTGCAGTTTGACATCCTCTAATGCCCTCACTGAGGTGTGTTTTCTGACAGTAGACCCACAGCACTACTTTGAACAGTTGGTTCAAGGAAACCTTGCTCTCATTTTGTTTCTGCTGTCTGTACCAAGAATGTTTAGTTCAGGGATAGGTTGTAGGCACACTCTCTCTCTTTTTCCCCTTTGTAGGTAGACCAGAAACTTCGACAACTGTCAACTACGCATTTTTCACCTAGGGACAGATTATAGGTTTGTTCTCTGCAGTTTGCCTTCCTCCAATTCCCTCATTGAGGTGTGTTTGCTTGCAGGAGACCCACAGCACCACTTTGTACGGTTGGTTCAAAGCAACATCGCTCTCATTTTGTTTCTGCTGTCTGTACGAAGAATGTTCAGTCCAGGGAGAGGTTGTAGGCACACTCCATCTCTTTTTACCCCTCTAGATTGACCAGTAAATTTGACAACCATCTAACACACATCTTTAGTCTAGGGACAGATTGTAGGTTAATACTTTGAGTAGGCAGAGATTACCCACAAAAATAACCCATGTAACCTGGATTTGATCTAACTGGTCATTCAGGATATAAATCACATGTTCATGAGAGACAACATTGTACATTTTATGCAACCAAGACTCAATGAGTAGGGCTAAGTTTGTCTTCGACAGTCTAAGGATGCAGACCACTGCTGTGGCTAATGCTGTTGCAGTCTGTTGTGTCCATTAATATGTAATCTCTGTGTACAGGACAAAGTGACATACAAGAACTGTCTGTGCTGTCAGGCGGCCACTATGTCTAATGTATCCCTCATCTCCACATCTGTGGTCTGAAGGTTATTCAACATGGTATGTTCCCAGAGCAGTTATGGAGTATTTAATTGTGGCAATTGGAAAACAAGCAGGTTTTGTTATGGTCACTAGTATCACGTCTGTGACTTTTTTTCTTCTTTGGAGTGAGATCGCCATCTTCTTCTCCTAGTTTCGTTCTTTCAGCAGAGTGTGATTTCTCTGTGACTCTTTTAAGGTTTGATAGAGTAAAGAAACTAGCAGATCTTTTTTTACTTTGTAATACTCTGCAAGGTATCCATTGATCCCTGTGACCATACTGTGGAAGAAGTCCTCAGTCAATTTCTCTATTTCAACTTCTGTGATTTTGTCATCTAGACTTTGCATCTGATCATGCATGAGATATGGAGATAGGTCTCATTGATTAGTGACCTCCCATGGTCAGTGTTTGATAGGTCCTAATCATCAAGGTGCAGTATCCCTTTGTCATATTCTGAGGGTATCGGCTGCGATCATGACTTGCCTCTGGAGGAAAAAGGCATTTGCTGGTGCTTTGATTTGTTCCTAATGGACCATTGCCTTGTTACTTCTTCCAGCTAGTTCACTTCATCTACTGACTGATGAAAGTGTAATCTGTCATATTGAGTTGGGAGCTGGTTGAGATTTTCTTGTCCATTAGAAGTATCCATGTCTGTGTCAAACAGTTAGGCCAAGAAACGTTCCAAGTGGTCCGGGTCGTCATATTTTATTGTCTTGTTCACAAGGCTGATTAACATTGATTTAGGGTCTTGCATTCTATATTGGATGTCCATCTTCTAGAGACAGGACCATAGCTCCAGAACTCATTTATGTCCCTGGCAGAATGTTTTGAAGATGAATATTATTTATTCTTCGTAAGGCCCCTGTTTCTTTGCTTCTGTGATCACATGTTGGTATCAAAGGAAATAAGATAATTTCTGAACTTGGTCTTATCATACTTGTCATGTGTTTATATCAGATCCTGTGAGCCTGTTGGAATTCTAGAGTTGGCTCAAGCATTACTTTTTGCGATACTTTGTACGAAACGGGTAAGGAAGGCTATCATGTCATTACCTTCCTGGTTCTAGAGCACTTTAGGAAAGTATAGCTTTTCTCTGTGATGTCTGTCTTCCAGCTCCACAATATAGTATTAGCTTATGCCAGTCACTGGTCCTGCTCCCAGTCAATCAAGGCAACAGTCTATTTTGTAACCAGTTTGTCTTCGATGCTCGGAAAGGGTGCATTGAAGGAAGCAATGTCTGTTGTAATAGAGAGGATAGCAGCGAGGATTTTGTTTTCGTCATTGTTCTTCAAAGTGCTATTAGTTCCTTCAATGTGGTATCCAGGGACGTGACCTTGGGTGGGAACCTACTTTTAGCCATGTCTTTAGAAGTTTTACCAGAGACCTCTTCTGTGAAGAGGATTTGTCTAGCTCATTTCCACATTTTGTTGTGATTGTTTACTAACAGTATTGAAATCCTCACTTTCAGTGGTCGTTTTGCTCAGTTAGGAGTTGGCACTCAAAGTGAGGAATGCAGTTTAAGGCAATTAACTTTGTTTCTCTGTTGTAATCTGAGGGGGTTCTATATAGTGTCCATCTATCTTGATTTCATCTCCCCTGCTTGCCTCCACAAAAGTGAAGAATGTATGCTAGCAGGTCCCACACACAGTGAAATAATGTGTGGACCCAAATGTATTTAACATGATCGGTCCTACTATGGTTCAGGAAATGGGCCATGTACACCCCTTCCACATTTGACTCTCAAGGCAGTGAGGGTGAGCAGTCAAAAGTATCTCAATGAAGATGTCTGGGGAGCAGAGACTCAAAACTCACATTCAAGCACCAGACACCGTAATTCACTGTGCAGCCCAGTGTTTGTCTTTGAAAAAAGGAAGTTCTTTATTGTCATAGGAAAACAATCTAGTACACAAATTACTTGTAGGTTCATCAACAGTGTTCTACAATCTCACTTGCAGCTTCTAGTCATCTACTGTAGTAAATCCCCTTTCTCAAGATGCCCCACTATCTTCAGTGGCTTAGCAGGGATAACTGTTCATAGATAATGTGTAGACATGTGAGAATTAACTAAGCAACCATCTTGTGGGGTAACCAGCAAATCAGGTTATTCATTTCTTCTGCAAAAGCATTCATGCTAGCAAATGTTAACGTCATAAAAACAGGCTTAAATTTGTAAGTTCAAGACACAATTTCTCAGTCTTTCATCTCAGGGCATATATTACCTGTTGATCAGTGGTGCACCTTGGTGGGGCATTGGATGGAGTGCTCATGGTACCCTCATATATAACTTTAGTCACTGCCATCAAGCAGCATGGTAAGCTTGGTCAGTAGTTATGACTTTTAGACCATTTGACACTTGAGCGGGGTTTTGACATCTTGCTATGATGTTTTAGTACCTGCACTCACATACTCATTTTCAGTGGTCTTTGTCATCAGTTAGTACATTCTCACAGCTGAGTATGCATTACAGGGAGGAAACATACTCTGTTTTGTAAACTCATGAGGCCATATGGTCAACAAGTATGTTGAGCTAAATACAACTCTATCGCAGCAGTCCGCAATCAATTCACTGAGAAATAAACACAGTCGCCGTTGAAGAAGACAGATAGCATTGTTTTGTTGTCCAGGAGACAAAGGCCTTACTCCAGGACATACATGCTGCAGCATGGGCTTCTTGGGCTCCCTATAGAGCCGCAGCCTCCCATTTTTCCATTTTGCTAGGTAAAGGTACTGTTGGCAGGGAAGAAGATTCATCATTGTCCCTTACTTTGTGCAACTGGAAGCACATTGTTCATTGATAACCAAGTCCTATCTTCTTTTGTGTTCATCTGATTAGTATTGTAAGGGGGCCCGAGGGTGCAGGCCTTCTGCCATTGCAGGCGCCCTTGCGCCCTTGCGCTGTGGTGCAAGGCTGCCAGTGTTGTAAGTGGGATTGCTTATGTGCAGGAAGTATCTAACCGCAATGGATTATTGACCTTTAAAGGCTTAGAAAAGCGTGATTAGAGGTCAAAGGTCAACAGGCATGATCCCCCTTCCACCAATGAAACCAAGCAAAATGCAAGTATTTATCAAGACAATTACAATAATATGACACTAGTAACAAGTGATCCAAGGGTAATGCAATAATGACCTTGAACCACTTAAACAAGTTTAATTAGAGGTCAAAGTTCTAAAAGCATAACACCTTCCAGCACAGAAACCAAGTAGAATGTAAGTATTCATCATGACAATTTCAATAATGCCTCACCTGTGACAAATAATCTAACAGTAATGGATTAATGACCATGACAAACTTAGAACATTGAAAATAGAGGTTAAGGGTCAAACCTCATGACCCCCCACCAATTTAACCAAGAAAAATGTAAGTACTTATCACGACTATTCAAACGATGCACCAATTGTACAATTTGATCTGCTCATAAAGGAATTATCACCTTGAAACACTTACAATACGTGTAATTAGGGGTCATAGGTCAAATGTTATGACCTCTCCAACAATTTGAACAAGGAAAATGAAAGGGCTTTTTATGTCCAAGTCCAAGAATACCACACTTGCAGAAATTGATCCAAGGGTAATAGAACACAAACTAAAAAGTTTGTAAAATGTGTATTTGGGGGTCAAAGGTCAAGTTTTATTGACCTCTCACACAGTTTGACTAGTTGACTTGTGAGTTCAGACAATGACCTTTCCAATGATACCTCATTTTGCCAAAACAAGTTCACCATTACAAAGATACATCCTTTGCACATTTCCAAGAGCTACAATTTAGGGTCAAAGGTCAAGAACTGTGACCTTCAAGAGATAATGCATGAAATCATATGTCACCTTTTCACAAAATATGCGCTACTACTGTACATAAAAGTTAGAAAATACACTTTGAGATGTTGAACATATCTCCAGTAATAACAATACTGAGATCATTATATGAAAATCATCAATAAATAAAATAGCATGTTTGCCATTTTGTAGCAAATAAAGTGCTGTCAAAAGCAGCAAAAATATGTATTTTTATATCTTAGCTAGCAGTACTCTCTGAAACATCCATTTTACTTATAAGAACCAATCCTGCTAAGCTTATAACTATAGATTTTGTACAACAATAAAAAGACCTGAACATAGTGTGTGCCTTACATCTATGTCATAGTATGACAATTAGCCACAAAAAAACACAAAAAAATACAAATAAAATAAAAATCTGCCTACTTACCAAGTGAGCAAACAGAATAATAAATATTTCTGTGCATCTGTTTTTGGAAAATACATTTTTTTTTATTACCCTTCCAGTGCGGTCATTTACTCTTATCATTTTCACAGTTACCTGTCGGCCATCTTAAATTGTGTCATGTGACTTTGGGTTCTTTTATAAATGTATGTTTTATATAAATTGATAGTACAAGAAGTACTGAAATCGAAAATATATAGTTCCCAACATTATAAACATAATTTTGCAAGCTACAGTATGTTAAAAGCACTCAAAAAGGCATTAAATTGCTTGCTGCTGAAGGATTTTCAATGGGCACTAATAGGGTTAAAAGTGTGCCACCAACCTTCAGCTGCAGCCAAAACTAGTACTAGGACATCCTAGCTTACTATGGTGGTCATTATGACCTTGGCGGTCTTGAGAACCCCAAGGTCACGGTGGCAGTCTGACTGCTGCCAAAGCGGTGGTCTGACCGCTTTTGCCACGGTCTAACTTCCACATTGTGACGGTGGTGGTTGTGCCACGGTTGGACTTCCAGCACTGCCAGTTTACCTCCACATGAGGGACTGGCGGTGCTGGCAGTCCTAATCCACTGGAGCAGCGCTGCAAGCATTGCTGCCCTGGGGATTATGACCCCCCTCTCTTGAACACATCCTTCTTCCAAGAGCTGGTGTGAGAGGGTGTTTCTTAATAAAGGATCTTTCCTCACGGAGTGCTGGTATACTGCATCCAGCTGCCTCCACTCCACAGCTACAGGAGTCTGATTCTTTCAGCTGCCTAGCTTCCTCCCAGCCAATGTTGAGATCTGTTCCTGAAATCAGTGCTTGTGTGACAACAGCCTCTGAGTCATGCAAGGTTCCCCAGGCTTAGTCCTTCTTAAGCAAGGAGCATGCAACTAAAATTTCAGTGCCCGATCCTCGCTGCCTGCGCACCTCAACACTCCTCTCTTGAACTTTATCCATCCCTCACTGATCTTCAAGGAGGTTGCTGTATCTGGTCTACTCTAATCTTCAAGGCGGTTGTGGCAAATGACAGCCCAGGCAATTGGTGGAAAACACACAAGCAGTATGTGACTTTTTCCAAAATAATTCTCCCCAAGCCTGTGGTTCCCCACACATAGTTCAGCAGCGCTGGTTCCTCACCACGAAGTAGGACTTGCATAACTTCAAATGTCTCTGTAATTTTCAACCATCAGACAATGCTTCTTTGTCCTCTATAGCCAATGCAAGCCTCTTGAACTGTCACACTTTCCTTTCCATGATGAATAGAGTGACACTTGCACCTTTCAGAGGAGGAGTTGTTGATAGCTGACTCCTGCACAGCAGATACCATCCTCATCAACACTGTTGAAAAGACTAGCATACACAGGTTGCAAGTGAACATGAGATTTATTGAAGATTAGAGCTGTAATACATAACACCTCTAGCCACTCTCTATTTTTTCAACCACCACAGAGTCCAACTGTCAAAGCATCAGAACATTCCAATACTGTCTGAATGACATGAGGAATAAGGGATAAGGGGAATTGGAAGATGAAGGGATAGAAAACATAATTAATGTGCTTCAATAATTTAAATACTAGAGATTACAACACTCGGCAGACTCCCCATTTGGGGCAGAAAGTCTGCACAGTCGTAAAATTACTGTTAGTAAAATTAAACTTGTAGGGCAATATTCCCAAGCCCCTTTGCACTAGTGGAAAGTCGCTTTTAATGACAGTCCAGCAATGCACGTTGTAGGACCATATTTACAAGGCCACGTAAAGTAACCCCGCTGGCTTTTCATAGCCTTATAAAGTCAGCGCAGCACGAGTAGATGTGGTTTCACTGACCTTGCATCAGGGAGGAATGCCATGGGTGTTACGGTGAGTGTTCCCACGAAACACCCATGGCATTTGACACATTCCCAGATTTACCAGCTATCCTAAACCTGAGAATGCCTCAAAAGCCTGTCCCTCCCCAGGGGACTTGTACTGGAGGTGCAGGCAGGATAAATACCTTTATTTGTCTTTGTTTTTCCATTTTGTTGGTGTGTTACATTCTGCAGCATACACAGAAAGAGGAAAAAGCCTCTTGTGATTGTTTTTGGCCAAGAAGGCAACCCTTCTTGCACAAAAGCTATCATCCCTGCAAAGCAGACACCCTTGCACCACGCTTCAAGGGTGCCTGCATTGGAGCATGGCAGCCCATTGTGTGCAAGTGTAGGGGAAAAAGAAAGGAATGTGTCATATCTTATACATACAGTGCATTTCTGCCCTCTTCTTTTGATGCAGGGCAGCGCTGCATGAAGGCTTGCAGTGCTGCCCTGCTTCAAAAGATTGTAAATATGCCTGTAGTTTGTAAATACCAAGAAAGTAGTAAACTTTCACAAAAGTATAAGTTTGCATATGTGAATTAGCAGCATAGTTTGTGAATACCAAAGAAATAATAAACTTACACAAATATGCCCATAATGTCCTACAAAGTGATAATGGAAAGCTGGCCACCTGATGTGAGAACAGAAATTGATCCGGTGGCACAAATAAGACCACCAGTTACAAAAGTTCCAATTTGCAAATGGAAGACAACATACTCGCTCATGCTCAGCTGACAGACGCAGTGTTGGTGGGTCGTGTGGCTGCGAACAGGCCTGGCAAAAACAGGGCAAGGGCACGCCTGTCCAGTCTGAAAGTTCTAAATATCAATCCCGTAGGTCCAAGGGACAGCAGCAACTGTTATTCATTAAAATATCTCTCTCAATCATTCCATTCTCTTTTGCATAACAAGGTTCTGCTAGCACGCCTGGTCCTTAATAAGTAAACATACAAGGGGACGTGCATAGGTCGATGAACCTTTTGATTTGCATGGAGTATCCTAGCTAGGGTATGGCTGGTCCTCTAACAATCAATACACAATTCAATTAAACATTAGTCATCATTAGCAATGAATCAAAAGAACACAGCACCCCATGACCCTCCAGTCATACATAACCACAACTTATTATATGTTTAGTGATTTCCCTATTTGTTACAATACTAAGCCATAAGATTAATTCAACACAAATCAATCAATTCAAAAGAATTTAATGTAATTTATTATGAGTTGCAAAAAACATAATCTAACTAAAACTTGCATCAAAACATATTCTAATGCATTAGTAAGATTCAATAGAATGATCAAGGTAATACATTTTCCCCGTTCATAGAGTTCAGCAAAACAGTTTGTCAATCAATTGTCTCTTAAATCAGTCAGATTGTCATTTAGGGGAAACCTCATCTAGTCCAGATTAGCATCAGCATGTGGGACTTCATGCAAAACAATTTAGAACAAGAATTTTGGTAAAACCGTCTAGCTAAGAAAACTAATTTGACAGCGCAGTTGGTACCTAGAAAGGAAAGGCATAAAGTTATATTCAGTCACATTATCATATCTACCTATCCTCGGTATGGATCATCAACAGAGTCAGTCTTCGTCCTCAGGTCATCAGTCGGTCAGCATCACATCAGACTCACAAGTATGAGCCCAATGACAGAATCTCGAATCGCCTTAACAACACCTAGCATCTGTGTCTGATAATTGACATCTCTCTCCATCCATCGCTCTCTCCCTCCCCTCTGTCAGATTACTATGTTGAAGTTACACAGACTATCCCCCAATTTCTAATTGACCAATTAATCACCAGTTATGACTCTATCCAATAATAATTGTATTCCAAATCTATGAATTTTAATATTGTACAGTTCTCATGTGGTTGATTGGTCTTCTTTTCGATGTCCTCATCATCCGGCTCATCAGGTATCGAAAATGTTGCATCTTCTTCTCCAGTCAGTGCCCTCATTGTTCAAGTCCTGGGAAAGTAAAATTCTAGTTTTATCATCTCCTGTCCGTCTGTTCATATAGAGGTTTCAGCTAAGCAAATTTTATTAAACAATGAGCAGTTCACGTTTATTTCAGCTCGTCAGCATTTTCCATTAAACATGAAGAAATACAGCTTTTGCATGAGGCCTGGCAAACTAGGCCAAGACATTAGCTAATTTAAGGTCTTCCACCATCGCAAAACATAGGTTATATCTTTCAATATGACACATTGCTACATTATTTTTATACGTTTTTCTATATTTCATATATGTTAGTCATTTTATTAGTACATTTGTGAATCTTGATGGACAATCTCTAATGTCACAATGTCAAACGTGCACATTAATTTTCTTACTTTAACCATTTTCTTCCAGATTCATTATTAGAACACATAAACACTCATTAATACATTATTAATTAAGTCATTTTGCGTTAACAGTTCCATATTCGACTCGATACAACATTTAGCTATTACACTGATATAAATAAGTTGCAAATTACCACATTGACATTACCAAATCATAAGCTATGGTCCTGAACGTAAACGTGGGCCATGTTATAAAAACACACAGCAATAAAATGATGCAATATATATATATATCAATTCAAGTGACACATAATTAAGAGATGCGAACAAGGTCTTTCTCAAATTTGCTTAGGCGTTATCTGTTATATGAGACATATTTTCTCAAATTCTCCAAACTTAAAGCGTTTATTTTATTTTCCGTTACTGTATTGCAGCGCCTAAGTAGACTAAATGATGATATCCATTGTGAAAACAAAAACAAACAACTGTAACACAAAAATAACTAATGTTTGAATGATGCACTTTTCCATATTACTACACTACTGATGATACATAAACAAACTGTGCATCTCTGCAAAATGTTGCCACTTTTATGTACAGTTCACAAAATGAATTGTAGTCCTCTTCGCTCACTCCTGACAAAAGTACCTTGTCAGCTGCTGCTCCATTTGCCGAATGTGAGCACTCTCTCTAACATTATGTCAAAACTACTTTTAACGTTTATGTTTTCAGAAGCACAATCGATGAAGAGAAGGGACTGAAATCTTCTTGGTTAACCAAATGACTTCATTTTGCAGTGAAGAGAAAAACGAGAAACAGAATTAGTTTATACGGACTTTTTTTAGTTAAGCCTTCTCCTATAATAAAGTCACTCAATGAAAGGGCCTACATAATACCTTGATTAACAGGGAGAGGATATACATAGATTGCATGTTAAAAGTAAAGACTGGTTACAAAAAGTCAATGAACAATTTGAAACAGTTTATTACGACTTTTGATACATATTGCCCCTACATCTAAACTTTCAAATTAAGCTTTTTGGCCAAGCCTACTATTTCAGTATTTTTAAGGCAGAGCGTCTCTTGCTTTGTTCTTGTTTCTATTAGGGATTTTCCCTACATACATTACTGCTTTTCCAGCTATCCTCCATATTTTGTATGGCTTCTACCAACTCGTAATTCCGTTCTCTACCTCGCTATTTCCTCATATACTGTATGTGTGCAGTCTGTCCTTCGTTCCCCTTACACTGAGCAGTTCTGTCTTCCCCAGATTTTCACTGCCTCTCTCTTTCCTACTTACTCCCTGATTCAGATGTGTTGTCCACTTTTTCCATTGGATGTGAGAGAGGTCGCATTTTACTAATAAATTACTGGCAAAAATGTAGCATATGACAACTAATAAGTCTGCAGTTTTAAGCCCTAACAGAGAAAATAATGTAGAAACTAAAAGTGCAAGTCTAAAATGTGGAGTACATTTGTGTCTAGTAGTCATATTTTGTGATCATGTTTAACATGAAAGCATTTTGCATTCATATTTGAGTGTATTACTAATACATATTAACAAGAACGTATTATTTTCAAGTAGAAACTGTACAATTGAAATGTATTTTGAGTATTAAATAGATGAATTTGAATTAAATGCACTTATGTTGTTTAGAAAAATAAATGCATGCTTGATATTGCTTTGAGATAAAAATGTTTGATAAAATAATTTGTTTGCATGTTTGATTTGAATTAAGGGGTGCACAAAAGAGTTTATTCATGTATTAATTGTATTAATATGCATTAGGCCTTCTTAACATGACTAGGCCTGAAAGCTCATTTATCAAGGAGCAATGTAAATTGTTATTCATGATAATTGTTCCTTTAATCTGAATTATTTTCTCTCGGCCGCACTGTTGAATGCTATTTTGTGTTCCAGGAGAAGAACATGGTTCAAGTTTAGGTAAAGTAACAATATTTGTCCATTTAGATAATCAACTTATTTTTTGTGCAGAGGGTAATCAGATAGAACCCGTAAAGGTACGGCAGAGTTATATAGAGCTTCTAATACCAGGTTTCTTCTGGGGCCAATGATGTTGCTGCTCGGCCAGATGATGGGTCTGGGGGGGCGCCACACTCCGAGTTTTGAGTTGTGTGGCTAGCTACCTTGCACCCCCCACCAAATCTCCTAAGCCCAATATTGATGTTCCACAGTACGATCAGTACTCAGGTTTAAGAAGCAAGAATAGTACAATCTATATGATTGATGTGCCAAAGTTGCCGTCTGGCTCCTTTGAGAACCATGAGTCTTTGACCAATAAAGTCATCCACTGGCTACGTACCCGACGCAATTGTCTTTCGGTCATTTGCTCTGATTTTCTCGAGGTGGCCAGATGTAGCCACTTTGGGGTCAAACTTTGATTTTATCTCTGTCTGTCTTGCTGACAGGTTCTTGGTGGACCAACTTATGGATTTTGCAACATGGTCACATCGTTTTTGGGATAAGGGAGGGGTTGGCATTAGTCTTGCTTTAAATCCCCTTGTACCAACCCAATTATGTTCTCCAAAGAGTCTGTTTCTGTCCCAGTTTCTGTCCCAGAATGTGAACCATTTGTGGTACCCAAAATCTCTCTTACATTGTCAGTAAATGATTGACTATATAACGACCAGGAAGTGTGCCCAGGTGCTACCAATGGGGATAAGCACTTGAAGGGGGTGTTTTGCCCTATCTCTGGAGTCGATATAGTCCATTCTGAGATTTCAATAATGACATGGAATTTAGCTGGCCTTGATAGGAAGCTGGGGGACCAAGAGTGGGTTACTTATATTAGTAACTTGGATATTTGTCTCTTTCAGGAGACTTGGGCTGAGGAGGACATTTACATAGATGGGTTCGTTTCCTATAGCACCCCAGCCCAACCACTGTAGAAGGGTCTAGGTCGTGCTAAAGTGGACTTATTGGTGCTTTTAAACAAGAAACTGCAATGTGATCATCTGCTATTAAAAATAGACTCAGTGGACCTAATGGGAGTACAATTTGCATTCCATCTGGATCTTAAGATCACTTTAATTAATGTCTTTGCTTGATCTGGCTATCGGAGATCTGAGTCTCAGACCTTAGTCCAACTGTCAAAATTTCTGGATTCTTTGCATCCCTCGATCTTTTTGATAATAGCAGATGATTTGAATTGCACCTTTGAACCCTCTTTTTTAAATGCTGGATTAACGGATGAAGAAGATGAAATCTGGGCAATCTCACAGTTAACGAATAATCGTCAGTGCACTCGCTCTTGTGTGGCATCCCAGTTGGCCTCCTTATGTCAAAAGTATGGACTCAGGGCCTGTAATGGTCGTACACCCACTGACTTAAATACAGCACCTACAATCAAACGAGGGATGTCCACTAGTGTAATTGATTACTTTCTAGTGGATGTTAGGTTGTGGCCTTTACTAAAAGATATGAAGGTGGAACCCCGGTGTGAGAGTGGTCATAATCCATTATTTCTTATTTTGAATGGGGATGTATTTAGGAGATCACTGAACTTGCAACATGCTGTGGCACCTACCCAATCCTTGAACAACAATTTCAGAAAGGTTTGCTGGCCTAAGGTTTTGTCCAATCCCTATTTGATAAATGGGATCTACAAATTGTTCATTGAGGAGATGGCAGTCTACGAGGAATATGATGCTGACAATATTCCCATTCTTAGTATCCATGAAGAGATGAGAAATTGAAAATGTTTTTTTTTAATAAAAAGTCTAGCCTTAAACCATCGATGTTATTACAAACAATAACAAATGGTTTAATGAGGACTGTGCTAAGGCCAAGTCTGCACTAAAATCTGCTATCATGTTTGGCTCCCAAGTGGAGATTCAATCTGCTAGATGTATTTATAGGAAGGTTCTAATGCAAGCAAACAAGTTATGGGAAGATTCCATTTGGCAGGGCCTGCTGGCCGCAACAAAAATTTATAACAATATGATGTTTTGGGAGTTATTGTCCAAAGGACAAAGAGGGGGCAAGAGGTGTATTAGGCATTATATTCAACCTGAGAGCTGGTTGGATAATTTCGCCCAACTCTATGTTGCTCCCTGTAATTTTTCAACCTGTAACTCTCAAACTTGTGATTCATTCTTCCCATTGTTGGCCAGTTCAAGTTATCGCTCAGACTTATTTAGCCATGTTATTTTTACTCTTGAGGACCCCATTTTTGTCTCTTTAGAGGAAACTATAGCTGCAATTAATTCTTTAAAATTAGGCAAAGCACCTGGCCCTGACAAGATTCCGGAATTAACTATTTGGTCCTGGTATATAAATTTGAGGTCGAATAAAATTGCTGCTGGTGGTGTTATTCCAAGCACTTGGAAAGGAGCTGAAATACTTCCCATTTATAAAAAGGGTAATGCAAACTCTCCAGCTAACTATAGACCTATTAATCTTATTAACAGTCTTCAGAAAATCTTTGCTAAACAGTTGCTGGAGAGGCTAACAAGTTGGGTATAAGATCATCAGGTCCTTTCCTCGTTACAAGCGGGTTTCCGACATAAAACTAGCACGATAGACCAGGTCTTTAGGCTTGTGCTTTTATATTGGAAATATGTGGACCTCGCTAAGCAATATCTATATGTTTTCTTTGTGGATCTTAGATCTGCTTTTGACTTGTTTCCAAGGGAAAAGCAATGGGAAGTATTACATAGGCTGGGTGTTCCAACCAATATAGTCCTTCTTCTGCAACAGTTGCATGAAAACACATATGCGCAAGTGAGAAGGGGTGACCTCGGAGAGCTGACAGAAAAAATTCCCATTCACAGGCGAGTTCATCAGGTTAGTGTTTTGGCCCCTATTATATTCACCCTATTTATTAATGAGGTGGTACAAACCCTGGCTTCTTGCCCAAATGATGCCCCACATTGAATGTGCTGAAGATTCCTATACTACTCTTTGCTGATGATTCCCTCCTTATTTTCAAGACCCCTATAGGCCTTCAAGTCCTTGTTGATAGATTTAAATCTTTCTGCACAGATTATGGTTTGGAGTTGAATGTTAACAAAACTAAACTAATGAAGTTTAGTCCTGGTCCCTGTAGGAGATATAGCATTAATTTGGATGGGACCCTCTTGAGTAGGGATAGAACTATAGATTACCTGGGTGTGAGGATATCAAGTAATCTGCATTAGGAGAACCAGATTAGCAAAAGTGTGGGTCTCCTACAGCATAGAGCTTCTGCTATCCTGCATTTTTATAAAAGCTCTATATCTAAAGCTTCAGCTATTAAAATCTATCTGACAAAGGTGTAAGGTGAGGCCTCTTACGGTGCTTAATTATG
Source organism: Pleurodeles waltl (assembly GCF_031143425.1). Taxonomy (NCBI): domain Eukaryota; kingdom Metazoa; phylum Chordata; class Amphibia; order Caudata; family Salamandridae; genus Pleurodeles; species Pleurodeles waltl. The sequence continues at coordinate 924,189,366 of NC_090447.1, forward strand.
GGGGTTTTCTGAGAGTAAACAATTATCTGTGGGAGAAAATATTGTTGCTAGGGATTTAATAGCATGCCCCCGTAGTACACCCTTGATCCCAATGTTTTTAGACCTTGGATTCAATCGTATAGCCAATTTGATAGCTTTAACACCGTTGCTTTTCTAAGTTAGGATCTGGACTGTTCCGGAACTTACTGTATACAGAGATTCCCTCCTTGATTTATTAAGGAGGCCGAATGTGGCTACTATTCCATGCGTTAAACAGGAATCAAAGTGGTTTCGTACCCTGGGATTGGGAAGCTTCTGGGAGAACCCAAATAATCTGAAAAAATCGCATAAGACTACTCTCAAAATAGCCTATTGGTTTTATGTAAGAAACAATTCCATCTGTTGTAAACCTTATGGTTGGTTAACCAATTTATTTTTTAATTTTAAGTGGTACCCCCATTATGAACCGTATTTAGATCTTATACCTGATTTACTGGGGAATGGCCTTTATGCACGCTTTCACTTTGGGAGCCCCCTGTTGCTGTCCCTTTCAAAAAGCTGGGGATCTATTTTACTTTCCGACCTTTGTCCAGTCTGTCATGGTAGCCCAGGAACTGTAGAACATTTTATTTTCTTCTGTCCTGCATATTCCTTGCCATGGTTAAAATGGATTTGTGTAATCTGCTGAGGTTTGGTTCTGAGCCAGTGTTGTACAGCTATAAGAATTTTAAAGAGTGATAGCTCCAACTTTTTAATTCTTGCAGTTAGCAAATTTCTTGTGGCCGCTTGGCATATACAAAGTCGCTTTTTAAATAATCCTTTATGAATTTATATTAGGTTCATAAGTATTTTAAAGTCATGAAGCTCAAGATTATATTTTATTAGTTTTATGTTTTTAAATTTTGTATACGTTTAAATCTCAAATTAATTGTATTTGATCCTTTTATGGTTATGATGACTGAATAAACTTGTTGTAAGAAGAAGCACTTGCTATTTGGGAATTAGTTGCAAGACAAAAAGAGACTCAAAAATGTGAAAGGAGAATGAGGAAAGCAGAGAAAACACTAGCAGCAAATGCTAAGTGGGATGCAGAACAGAAAATGTGGAGAACGAATACATTACATGAGGTGAAGGTATTTCCAGCAGTTACGCAGGAAGGAGATTGCCTAAATGCAAAATGAAATCCGAGGAAGATACGGAAAAGAAATTGGATGAAAATGAAAGAGTAGCTAATGAGAAGAGTGATTCAGACGATGAATTTATATATCATTTCTTGCAGAATTATCCCCACCATGAAATGCAGTTGAATCAGTAAGCCAGAATGCAGCCCCGAATGTTGCCACAGCCCCAGTTGTACAAAGCCAGGTTTGGATAGTTCCAATTGGCCCTCATGCTAATGTTGCAAAAGATACCACTGACTTATCCGACAGTTCCGAATGTTAACTCAGTTCAGAATGTCCCAGTCCAAGTTATGCCATAGCAAAGTAAGAATGCAGAAATTTATCAGTTTGAGTCCACACCTTATTCTACAGACACCTGCCCAAATCATGAACTAGAGACAGACAATGCTAATGTATTCCCCAGTAATGACACCACAAAATATTGTCCAAAATCAGACAAATCAAGCTTTTGGTACAATAGTAACTGGTCAAAGTGAAGGATTACTATTCTCACAAAATCAGTTGAATCTGACAGGACCAGAATCCTTAACAGTTCCTGTAACTATAGGACCAGTAGTCCTTTTGTATGCCAATAATGAGAGTTGTCTGCAGATTCCAAATTCTGTATCAGCAATGAATTCACCTTTCAAAATGAATGGAGAAAGGGAGAGACTGAGCACTACTGTGCCAACCATGACCCCTATAAACTATTTTGGGTTCAAGTGAGACACCTAATGGAGTTGGTTCACTAATCAATGTGACTTGTCCCCCATGCTCAATGGGATCATCTTTGATAACTCAAGAGCAGGCAATAAATGCCCCATGCAATCTACCACAGTTTGTGCCCCAAAGCAATGGTGATAACATTAGTTTACAAGGATTGACAGCCCAACAATTAACTGAATGGTTACATAATTTGAGTGGAACTTCAGTTTCAGGAAATACATCAGAGGGAGAAAAGACAGTGAACATGTCCACATTAAAATTTGAATTAAAAGAAATTATTGAGGGAGCACTATAATTTGACAGATTAGATTCTTACAATGAGAATGGATTGAGCTTCATGTGCAAAGCTGTCACTCTTCATGCAGGAAAGGTGTATGAGAAATTAGCTTATATGCCAGAGAAATATGAAGTCTAAATAGATAAATCCAAACAGTAAGATGAGTTACAGATTAGAATTTGATTCAAGAGATATTGGAAATATGAGATCACCTGGAATGGAAATTCATATTAAGGAATCTGTTCAAACCACTCAAATGTGGGGAGCATTAGATAAATGGGAAGGCAGATGGGCAAAGAAAAGAGGTCAGAAGAAGAAGAAGCCAACTTCATTGTCAAGTGATGAACAGCAGGCTGAAGGAGCTGTAAAAATTATGCCAATGAGAGAAATTCAGGGAGGGAATTTCATACATGTCCCTGGGAGTAGAACTGATATACTGCCATTTACAAATGAGCACCTAAAGTTAAGGGAGAAACCAGTGGAATGATATCAGCAAACTTAGACATTTGTCAACCTTGCAAAGTTTTGGAAGATTTAAATACTTTATTTCAGATTGTGGTTCCAGTAAATTAGTTAGCTGAGTGTAAGAGGAGTGTTTGATTGGCCAGCGCGAAAATCTCCAGAAGATCCAGGAACAGGTGCACTGTCTGAAGAGGTGATGAAAAACTATTGCAAAGTGTTTGAGTTTCTGAAAACTAGAGTTTCCCCTAAAGACATTGATTGGCAAAGAATTGACAGGACATCTCAGGAGGCAAAATAGTCTGTTCAATGCCCGCTTATGAGAGGTTGCTGAAAGCATTTGGACAATTCAGTGGCACAGAAATTATTGAGCCAAGAGACATGATTTATTTTGTGTTCAGATTTGTTCAAGGATTGAAGCCTGAAATTAGCAATATTATTAAGAGTAAATTGATTTGCTGGCAAGGAAAGCTGATTGGTGAAGTGCTGCAATATGCAAAATACTGTAGGGATGAGATAGATATGAATAAGAAAAGGATGAAGGAAGAGGTAATGGCAATGCAGATTAAGTCAGCCCAAGCAGCATGCATGCAGAGATCACAGGGTACGGTGAATATTGGGGAATCCAAGTGATGCAACAACAGAGCAATAAGGTGCCTTAGTTTAGAGGTAGAGATCGTGGAGTTCGAGTAGATCTGAATGCAAATGTGGCTGTTGTTCAAAACATGAAGAAGATGCTGCCTTGTCATGCATGCAGCGGTGTTGGAAATTGGAACTGGGAGTGTCCCTTTGGCAATGTAAATACATTGGTGCAAGGTGGTGGGGTTGTGTAGATGGTTGACAATAGTCAATTTCAAAATCAGAGGGGTCAAAGGCCCCAAAATCCAAATCTGAATGTTCCTACAGGAGCAGTGCAAATGCAGGTTCCCCAGCAACAAGTACACTTTTTCCAACAGCAAATTCATGTCCCTCAACTAATGCAGATTACACAAGGTTCGATGGCACAGCAACAGGTGATGGTTCCTCAGGAGAGCTTGAACCAAAGAGTAAATCAAAATGGAAATAAGTTAATAACACATTACCCATTGATTAACTTCAGTGATGATGGAGCGAGTAAAGAATGCATGAGTAAGAGCTCAGAAAATGAGGAATGTGTGTTAGCAGCTTCATTGGAGGTAGATCAGTGTGGTCCTTCTGTGCATGTGAATGTGATGGGTCTTGATGTTTAATTCCTGCTTGACATAGGAGCAATACATTCCACTAGCAGATCTGCAGAAGTCCAAAATGTGCCCCTTTCAGTAAGGACAGTTCAGTTTGTAGGAGTAGTAAACCAGCCCTTGGTAAATCCCATTACAGACCCCATTCCAGTTAAAATTGGAACCATTGAAGGTCGGCACTGATTTGTAGTTTACGATTTAAGTCCTGTGAATTTGTTAGGAAGAGACTTGCTATGTAAATTAAAATGTTCCATTACTTGTATACAAGAAGGATTAGAAATCCAGACCAATAGCGATGATGAGACTTCCAATCAAACTGGTGAGATATATCCTCTCATTATGTTGTTTCCTGCCATAACAGTTGAAGTTTTTGCAGAGTTTGGGATCTCTTTGGAAAAGATATTGGATGTATTTGAGGTGTTGAACCAGTTAAAGTAACTGTTAAGCCAAATGCATTTTTCCCCAGAACACCACAGTACCACATGACCCCAGAAGTGATTGAAGGTATTAACCCAGTAATTGCAGATTTTGTTGACCAGGGAGTTTTAAAAGTGAACAGCCCATGTAATTCTCCAATTATGAGTTCATGAAAGCAAAGTGGGAAAAATCGCATTGTTCAGGATTTGAGAAAGATGAACAAATCATGGTGTCCCATAGTCCCAAATCCAGCAGTAATTTTATTCCAGATCCCATGTGAAGCAGAGTGGTTTTCAGTTACTGATTTGTCACAAGCATTTTTCTCACTGCCATGGCACAAGGATAGTCAATTCCTCTTCTATTTCTGTACTCCACAGGGCTTTTTCGAATCACCATCCATTTTCAATCAGATCCTGAAGAAGAATATATAGCATATGAACATGCCATTTAAGTCTGCTTTAGTGCAGTACATTCATGACCTGATGGTTGTGGCCAATACACATGAGGCTTGTAGACAAGATACCATAGCATTATTGAATCGTTTGGGTGAGAATGGACACGTGATTTCCCTGCTAAGTTAGAGTATTGTCATAAAGAAAGAAATGAAGTATTTCACCAAAAAAGGGAAATGTGCGAGGAAAGTGAATCGAGAGAGAGTTGAACCAATCATGCAAATGATACCCCCAACTACACAGAGAGAGGTGAGAATGTGTTTGGGCATGATGAGCTATTGCCACTTGTAGATCCCAAAATTTCTCAGCAATTTCCAAACCATTATAGAGACTGACAGACAAGAAAGTAACAGATCCAGTCCCTTTAAGTGAAGAGTATATGAGAGTTTTTACAGAGTTGGAGAGAGTTTGTGCAGAGCTCCAGTTTTGGGAATGCCTGACTACACAAAAGGTTTTACACTGTTTTGTCATGAATGTGATGGTTGTGTTCTTTCTGTTTTGACGCAGTTACATGGAGGGACAAACAGGCCAGTGGCAAATTTTTCTGCCAAACTGCATCCTGTAGCCTCTGCATTGTCTAGTTGTTTGAAGGCAGTGGCTTATGCAGATATTAGCCAATGCAAAGGCATTGTGATGGGACATCTTTGAACTGTATTCAATCCTCAGTTGATCGAGATTCTATTGACCCGTTCCAAAACCCAATATTTGACCAGTGTCCATTTTACTAGATATGACCTATTGATTCTTGATTCTCATTATGTAGTGATCAAAAGATGTCAAGTTTGAACCCTGCCACATTAATATCTGTAAATGTTGATGATACAAATGATGTTAATGAAATGGAACATGGCTACCTCTGTGTTCCAAACCCAGTCCTGATATTCATGATACTCCCCTAGAAAAGAATAACCAAGGTGTCTTTGTTGATGGCTCCTGTTTAAGAGAGCAAAATAACTCTGAGGGCAGCTCATGCGTCTTGCACACTCTGAAGAGTAGTTGAAGTGTCAGAGCTTCAAGGAGTCGTTTCAGCCCAAGTAACAAAATTGATTGTTCTTACAAGAGCATGCAGCATTTCTGAGCAGCTCAAAGTGACAATATTCACAGATAGTTAATATGGATTTGGTGTTGTGCATGACTTTGGGTAGTTATGGCACCAACGAGTTTCAGTGACCTCTTCTGGAACCCCTATTTGAAATGGTGAAAGAATTAATGATTCATTAAATGCATTACAGTTGCCTGAGAAGATTGCAATTGTAAAGTGTACCGCTCATGTAAAAGCAAATGACTATGAGAGTCATTACGAATTTGGCAGTGTCATGACCGCCATGTTGGTGGTAGTGGGCCGACCGCCAACAGGTTGGCGGAGAAGACCGCTTAATTATGACCATGCATGTATTCCCAACAGAAAAAAGCCAAATCACCACCGGACCGCCAGTGCGGGCAGGCTGCCACAGACTGCAGTAGGCACCTTCAGGCCAGCAGAGACCATGTTTCCACCAGACATATAACAAGGCTGCACACCGCCAAGGTTTTTGCTGCAGTGGCACCACCACGGAAACCCTGGCAGAAAACAACTGAATAAAAGTAGAGCCACCTTCAGGAACACATACTCATTGGGAGTCGCAGTGGAACCAGAACTACAAGTCTTCCTGCTGCTCCTGCTCATACAAAGACTCTGGAACCAGCGACGTTGACAGCAACCGTGAGTACACACACTTACCTGTCACTGTTGCATAATGCCAAGGTTTCAACGCACACACAACAAACATATCCTGGACGTGTGGCGATGGCGACACACACACGCCCTCCCAAACTGACATGAACATTCACACGCAGCCAGGTACACACACTCACAGACATAGTACACACACCACGGCTAACACACACTTCCAAAACACACACCAACCCGCAGACACACATCCCTGGCACAGTCAAACACAACAACATACAGCACCACCAAATCACACAACTACACAACAACCGCAACGCCTCAAATGCACCGTCAAGCAACCACAATACACACCTCCACCTGACAAAACATATACACTATGTAACAACACCAGAGAACCAATACACCCAATCACACAGCCATACATTGAGGCATACATCATACCACACAAACACACTACACAACGGTTCTGACATACCAATCACCACACACATGCATGCTTACAGTACAACCACACAAGGACACACAACACTCCAAATAACAGATATCAGCCAAATCAATACACACAATATCAACATAAATGCATGCCCCAAACACTTACATGTCCAACACACAATACACAGCCATCACTGTGGGGCAAATGCAAAGAGCACACACACACACACACACATGCTGCCCAGGGACAACTGGTAGCACAATCACCACACACACAAAAGTCACCCACACACAAACTAAAGCAGGTAAGACCATTACAGCCATGAGGAAAGAAAGGCAGGACAAATATGTGACCTTGGAAAAAACAATTGGTTGGCCCAGATGTATAGTAATAAATAAAAATAAAAAAAAGTACAGAACTATGCATAATATGAAAAGCTCATAGGGTAGTCCAAACAATGTGCACACATATGGCACATCTGAGTTCCCATGCATGACTCCTGACTTCTGTATAACCTCCACAGTTGGGGGCATCAAGGAGGCATGCAGGCACTCAGGGATTAGTGGGGGGCAGAGGGGGAGATTGGGCTTTGGTTTGGGAGGGGGTCTTTGGGCTTGGGTTTGGGAGGAGTTGGCTTATGGTGAGGATAAGGGGAGGGCTGGGAACACTTGGGAGGGGTTGATTCCTTGGGAGGGCAGGCATGGGTGCTTGCAGGGGGACGTGAAAGGTCTTGGAGTTGGTAAGGCTGGACTTGGGAGGGACACACATGTTTTGGCAGTCATACAGGGTGGGATAGGAGTAGGGAAAAGGGACAACTATGAGAGGAAAAACCTTGGGAAAAGGGTTTGGGAGTGGAGGCAGAGGGAGTGGTTGTAGGAGGTGTCTTGGTGGATGTTATGGCTGCATGTGCATGCAAAGAATGCTTGTGTGTGCTGTATGTCTCTTTGGTGGATGAATGTGGGTGTTTATGTGTCTTTGGAGGAGGAGGAGGAGGTGCTGGGAGATGCTGTGGTAGATGGTTGACTGTTGGGGTGGTGACTGCAGGTCTGGTGGATATGCTGCATGTGGGTATGTCTGTGGTTGTGGTGTCTGCGGATGTGGTGACTGGAGTGCATGTCTGCGGGTCCGCTATTATGATGACTGTGGGTAGGACTGAAGTCGTGGCTTTATCTGTGAATGTCGGTGTGTTGTCTGCAGTTGTATCCAGTGTAGTGTCTGTAAGGTGGGGGTGGTGTGGGTGTCTGTGCAGGTAGTTGGTGTGTCTGCAGGTGGGTGTTATTTGTGTGCATTTTGGTGGTGGGTCTTGCAGTGCATATGTTTGTTGGCGGTAGTACTCTTAGATGTCGAAGTGGGTGCATGCTTGTCTGTCATCTGAAGATGGGTGTGGGTTTGGGAAGAGGAGGGTGGAGGGAGGACGGAAGACAAAGGGTGACTGGTTGCAATCAGTGCAGAGGCCAGAACCTCAAAGGATCTCTGTAGGCCAGCCAGTGCACCATGAATGCCCTCAAGCAATGTATTGCTCTGTTGGACCTGAGTTGCCAGCCCCTGGCTAGCGTTCACGATGGTCGACTGACCTGCAGAGATTGACCTCAGGAGCTCAATAGCCTCCTCACTGAGAGCAGCAGGGCTGGCAGGGGCAGAGGTGCCTGCAGCGAGGAGACACCCACCCTCCAGGGTGAGTGGGCAGACAACTGGTTGGGGAGCTACAGGGAAGGCGGTGGTAGTAAAGGGTAGTGGCAGACAAAGATGGTGCTGGGGTGGTCCCAGACGGGTCCGCACCACTAGGGAGGGTCCAATGGAGGAGGATTCTGAAGATGATGAAGCAGAAGATCCCATCTCCCCCAAAACACTCCTCTCACCCTCCGGGCCACTGGGCTCCTTGCTGTCGGTAGTCACAGCACTCTGGGTCCGGTGGCCAGCAGCATCCTCACTCTCCTATGTCCCATTTCCCTTGCCTGCCGATGCTGATGCACACAAATAGAGAGAGAGGGAAGGGAGAGACAAAGAGGGATAGAAACTAATAACATATTCCTCACTTACACATATGTAAACATTCACAACTGTAGGTAAACATCTCCTGGCTAGGCTAGCTATGTTGGCAATACACTTATCCTACATAATGTTACAACATACCACTAATATCCACCCCTTTATGTCATCCCTCACACCCACATCAAAATACAAGTAAGTTAGCATGACTGGAGTAATCGGAGGTCCTGATTTATGGAAAAGTGGCGCAGCACTGCACTGCGTCACTTTAGAAACACAGGGATGCACATATCTAAGTGAATACGGCACAACCCTGTGTTGTCCCCTGCATTGGTGCTAAATTTAGCTGCCAGCGCCAACGCAGGAATTCTTGCACCATCGTGCAAGAATGTCTGCATTGAGGGGGGTGATTGTTTATGTGTGGGAAGGTATCCTTTCCCGCACATGAACAATCACTAATGACGCTTAGGTACTTCTGTGTGTACACAGAAGTGCCAAAGTGTCATTTTCAAATGATTAATTATGTGCAGGAAGGGACACCTTCCCCCACATAAACAGTAATTTCTGGCATTTTGCTCTTTCTATGTGTGCTGCAGAATTCAGCACACATAGAAAAAGCAAAAAACAAGGAGGCTCTTTGCGCCCTGCTAATGCCACCCCTGGGGGTGGTGTTAGATTTAGGCGCTTCCTCAGGTTTACGAAATTTCATAGGTCAAAATGCAATGGGTGTTGCTGTGGCACGCCCACAAAAACACCCATTGCATGCCCCTCCCACGCACAATGCTGCATGGGAAGGGGACGTATTTACAAGGTGACGTTAAGCCACAAAAATTGGCTTAATGCCACCTTATAAATACGGCTCAGTGCTTAGCATCACAGGAGCGTCACGAAAAGTGCTGCTTCTGTGGCGCTAGGGGCCTATAAATACACCCCTAAATGTTCAGCAGTAAAGCCATGTCAGCATGCTCGTCATGCCCTGGCTGAAGTAGAAATGTCTAGCATAATCCTGATAATACATTTCCATACTCCTATCACCTATAGGAAGAACAGGTGACTGATCACAACACATTAAGCATGTTCTGAAACTACACCTGACCAATTCATATCCATCAGTAATGTCCGTTTATAGTGAAGTCTGCTCTATTCACAGACCACACATCACCTGCCAGTCATATCACATGGCTGGCCAAAACCTCTGTACATATATGCCAATATGGATACTTTAACTGATGTAGCCACAACAAGTGGGAGTCCCACAGAGTTGAGATCTGATGTGTAGAATACATGTCTAGAGAACAGACATGTCATTACTTTTACACAATCACTGAGGAAGATCTGCAGACACTAAACACAGATACACCACATCACTTCATACATGTATATGCAGCTACAATGACCTATATAGCACACATGATACATCCATAGTCAATTGCTGAGTGCCATGTCACAACAAAGAAACTTCAGACAGCCACAAAATACATCATAGGACCCCTACCATTTGTTCCAAGTGACATGCAGTTACAGTTGCACTTATCGACAACATGAGTAAACCAACATCACTCACACCATTCCTGACATGTGATTACCTGTATCTAAGTCCAGACAATACACATGTCACACAGAAATTACATGTACACATGATGCACACATTGACCTACATGACTGCAATTGCACTGACAACATATCCGACTACAACAAAAGGCTGCTTTAGAAATAGTGGAACAACAAAACAATTTCATCTTGATCCAATAAGTAATTACAAACCTAATCCTGTCTAAAGTGCCTACATCAGCTAGGCCAAGGGTATCAGTGTTTATCCCACTTCATAAAATGTGCCTCCAAATAACTATTGAGGCATGATGTAGGCAGCAATTAAGCAATGTTGAACTGTAATCGGCAGGGCATTGGCACACATAGCATTGACATTGCTTTTTGTCATAGGCTAGCTCTGCCTAAGCATTTACCACCTTTAGAATAAGGCCACTGGGTTTAAGGGGAAATGCCCACATGTCAACCTCATTGAAATGTATGATGAGTCCAAATATATCAAATCAGACACCCAAATTTGAATGTCGTTCTGTTGCTACCTTCACATACCCAATAGAATGAAGATGAACGGACAATGGGGATACAACTACAAGCACATGTGTACTGTCCTATACAGACCATATCTGTGGTGAAAATGAGATGGCTGCCTCACATGGAGTCTATACCTGTACCAATACTAGATATTAATAGTCCCTGTACCAAAAAATGTGAGCCACCCAGTTGCAAATTCAGGTGATCAACACAGATGGGAGTGGGTGGGTACCTTTGAGCCACTGACACTCATATGCTGATGAATGGACCAGGTTATACTCAATAGGTAGAGTGATACACCAGCTCACATCCATAGAAATGGCAGGATGAAGTTACACATGTGCATTGTCCTTTAAGCATCTCCACATGCAGTCATAGAGATGTCTTGATACAGGTAATGTGAACGTACACATAGCAAACCATGATGCCACATCTACATCTAATACTTAGGCAAGGTAGGAACTACTGATTCCCACTAGTCTAATTATATGTAGCACCTACTACATTGTCCCAGAAGCTACAGTGAGACAGCAAACACCATACAACCAGAGCCATGTACCAGGATACATTCAATACTTACCCCTTGTGGCTGCTGTGCTGCCCTCAAATGAACATCCACCGCAGGGTAGGCCTCCACCAAAATGCAGGCCATTAGGGGGGTCCGGGTCCAACGGCCACTCCTCCCTCATCGGAAGACCATCCCCGGCTGGGCCTCAGTGGTCTTCCGGGCCCAGCACCCCTGCAATGGAGGCCATGGTGGCATTGTGTGCCTGCTGCTGTATGACCTCCTGGTGGTATTCCCTCTCCAGTCTTTGATTTTCTCCCAACACAGTGATAATCTGGCCTATCCTGTCCTGGCAAGTTTGGTATGCTCCCAGGAATTATAAGATGGTTTCCTGGTCAGTGGAGTTATTTTGGGGGCCGCATCCTCTGCCTCACAGCATCCCTCCTATACACCCTGCCCCCAGGTGCCTGTGCCTCTGGCATGGTGTTCCCCCACCCATTGTTAACAGTACTATCATTGTCTGGGGTGCGAAGGTAAGACTCAGGTCCCTGTACTATGGAGCACACAAAAGTTTGAGCAGTCCTTGGGACACAGGCTTGGGGCAAATGGTTGGCTGTGATGTTGATGCAACACGGTTGGGGGTTATTTATGTGGACAGAGTGACTCAGGGAGTCGTAGACTGACCAGGTGTCCCAGATGGGCCAGGAAGGTCGTCACTGTCAGACATCCAGGTGTGTTTTCCTCACTGGGGCCTTCATCCTGAGGAGGGCTGGCAGTGTCTGGTATTATCTCCATGGTTACACTGGCAAAGTTACCTGTGGATGGAGTGAGACACAGAGTTCAGTTTAGAAAGTGTTTTTGCTCACCTCTTTGTCAGATGCATATAGTGGCTTAACATGATTTAGTGCAATCACAATGACAGATGCTGCGCAGCATAGCTTGTTGGTACATACAAGTCTGTGACGTGTTCCATACTCCATGTTGGGTGCTGTCATTCAGGTTTGGCACATATAGCACTGCAGATGGGTTCTGGCTCTGTCAGATACTTCACATGACTGTTCAGCTTTGTTACCTAGTGAATAGTTGGGCTTGCTATATGGCACACAATATAGCGGTACATTCCACCATGGTGTCTTAGTGGGGACAAAGTATGTGAGTATAACAAGGGTAATAGTCCTGTCTCTGGATTTTGTGCATGTGCTTGGAGTCTGCCATCTTACTTTCCAAACCATGGTTAGTCCATTTTGAACTTGGGGTTATGGATCAGTGGCCATTTCCATTTGTCACAAAGTTCTGCTCTGTTTAGCCTTGGTTGCCATTGTGGTGTGTCATTGCATTGTTGTCATTGCCATGTACTGGTCCTCAGTCGTACAATCTAGTTGGTGTAACTAGTACAATAGTCATACATGCATGCAATGTGATGTGATGTGCACATTCCAGGTTTTCACTTTGATGGGTTAGTGAATTCTGGGAGTCGTAGTGATAGGTTTGGCCTAGAATATCTCTGCCTTTGCCAAGGGTGTTTGGGTAGTTGGACAGTGAAGGGTGGTGGCATGTAGGAGAGGAGCATTTGGAGATAGACAGATAGGTCTAGTGGGACATTCAATTAATTAGGGAGTATTTGGGTGGTGAGGAAGCATGCAGAACACGACAAATGTGTGACATGGATGTTGTGGGTACTTACCAAACTTCAGCACCCCAGATATTCCTGTTAGGCGCGCATGATGCAGTATGTCCAAGTCCTTCTCCTATCATGATATGAACTGTAGGGGAGAAAGTGGGGTCCCACTGCCAGTCATCTGCACGGCGATCTGGTATTGTGCTGCCATGGAATGCACCTTCCCCTGTAGGTCTTTCCACCTCTTCCTGATGTCTTCCTTTATGCGTGAATAGTTGCCTACTGAGTTGGCCCTGTAGGCTATTCTTTGCCACAACTCCATTTTCCTGGCAATAGTTGTTAGCTGAACCTGTGCTCCAATCAGTTGTGGCCCTGCCCTGACAATTTCATCCACCATGACCCTTAACTCGTCAGTGAAACGTGGATGCTTTTGTGGGGACATGGTAGTGGTTTTGTTGACGGTATGAAGGGGTGTTATGTATGTAAGGGTGAAGTGTTGGGTGCTCAATGAGGTGTGGGTGATGCATTGTGAGGGATGGACACTTGTTGTTAAATGTGTGTGCTTGTTATGTGTGTTATGTGTTAGTTGTGCTGGTGTGTGATGTGTGTGGTGTGTATGTGCCTATAGTATAAGGGTGCTGTCTGTGTGTAATTGCCTGCTGTCGGTGTCTCAAAATTGTATTTTGGTAGCAAAGGATTGTGGGTTGTGTGGAGGTGTGTTATATAGTGCAGTGCGTAAGTGTGTCTGGTGTGTGGATGTTTGTCAGGTGTGGGGTATTCAAACTGTCCAATGTGGTGTTGTGCTCTGAGAGTAGTGGGTTCTGACCATGATGGCTCGCACCACCAATGGTTATCCATCACAGTAGAACCACTGTGGTGACTTGTTGTCAGGAATAAGGCTGTGCGTGGTCCAGAACCCGTCCTGACCTCTGCTTCGCGTCTTTGCGGCGCGTCATGCGCGCTGCTTGTCATCCCCACTTGCTCCAGAAGTGGTCATCAGCATCGCCTGCCCTGTGGTAAAGCTCATGTAGCTGCAGGGTCAGGACATTGGTGGACAAGATGCACTTATCAATGCCATTCTATGAATGGACTACAACTCCCACGTTTTTAGAGGCAGCGGCCATCTTGGCGTGTGGCAGGCCTATAAAGCCCAGCCACACCCAACCACATTGCTCACTATTTTGAAGACTTCGGTGCAGTCGGACCTCGTGGGGAGTTCCTCTGAAGAAAGCGGATTTCCTGCATGGCAGAGTGTCAGCATGTCAGAGTATCCTTGTTTCCATGGTGAATTAAAAAATTAGTAGGTTGTTCTCATATTGGTAAGGTCTTGATGAGTCAAATCTTGAAGGGGGTTGTTTACTCCCAAAAGTAAAGCGCCCCTTAGCAAAACCAGCAAAACGCTTTAGACCAAAAGTAAAGCGCTCCTGGCACGACGATCAAATCGCTTCAGGCCAAACGAGTAAAGCGTCCTTGGCACGACAATCAAAGCGCTTCAGGCCACACGAGTAAAGCGCCCCTTAGCACAAAGAGCAAAGCGCTTCAGGCTAAACGAGTAAAGCGCCCTTGGCACGACAATCAAAGTGCTTGAGGATAAACGAGTAAAGCGCCCTTGGCATGACAATCAAATCGCTTCAGGCTAAACAAGTAAAGCGCCCTTGGCACAATAATCAAAGCGCTTCAGGCCACACGAGTAAAGCGCCCTTGGCACGACAATCAAAGTGCTTCAGGCCATACGAGTAAAGCGCCCTTGGCACGACGATCAAACCGCTTCAGACAAAACGAGTAAAACGCCCCTTGACACAACGAGCAAAGCACTTCAGGCAAAACAAGTAGAAGCACCCCTGGCATAATGAGTAAAGCGCTTCATGCATAACGATCAAAGCGCTTCAAGTTCAATTAGCAAAACTTTTCAGGCCTCAGTTGCAAATGTGAAAGCTCTTGAGAAAAGTAAGCTGTAGTTTCATTGTTTTTTGGAGAAGTACACTATGTGAGATACATATTTAAATCTTTGTGCATTTCTAGGCTGAGATCAAATGTTTGTGTTATGAAAGCATAATTGTTACATGGTTACTATTGAGAGTATGATCACAGTCCAAAGCTCTTGCCATCTTTAGGTACAGAGATTGCAGTTCGTTCTTGTTCAATGATTCAAAGAAGGGGCTACGCCCAGTTCACGAAGGGTCTCAATCCGTTATCACGGAGACACCTTTGTTCCAGAGTCTATTGGTGAGTTTATACTGTTATGAAAAAGTATATGCATATTTGTCCTAACCATTTTATTTTCAGATCTCTCTCCCTGCTGTTCCCTACCCTAATTCCCTTCCCCCCGCCTGGCTTCATCAATACTCTGCGCTCTGATAGTTTTCTGAGTTGGTGAGGCCGGGAGGTGGGCCTTTTGGTCAGCAGCGGTGGGCGGATTTATGCTGGTCCGGCGGTGCTGGTGGTGGAACAACCTCTTTCCCACTCTCCAGTGTTGGAATTTTGGCTGTTTTTGGCATTCTTCATGGTATGTGTCACAATACGGGAGGCAGTTGATCGCCTACATGGCTGTCTTTTGGCACCCGCCACCATGGCGGTCTTGCCAAAAGACCACCAAAGTCGTAATGAGTCCCTAAGTGTCATTGAGTAATGTATATGCTGACTAAATTGCTAGATATTGTGCCCACCTTGCATCACCTTTTATAAAGAGTAGAACAATTAAAGTTCCACCAGAGAGACAAATCAACATTTCTTGCTGTCAGTGTTGATCTCTGGGATGAAAGTAAGAGGTTGCAGGAAGAAGCAACAGAGGAAGAGCACAGAAGTTGGATAAAAGCAGATTGTGCTCAAAGAGAAGTAGATGATGTCTGGATTTCAAATGAAAGGAAAGTTGTGCTACCAGATTGTTACCTGAACTCGAAGGCTAGGTATTATCATGTTCAGGTTCATCTCAGTAGAGATACAATGATTCACACATTCAAACAGACATGGTTTAATCCCAGATTTAGATTGGTTGCAGAAGCGCTTTGTCACAGATATAATACATGCCAGCAAATTAATGTAAGGAAATGCACAGTGGTTAATTTGAGCCACGTTGATAGATAGGGAGATCCATTTAACAGAATGCAATTTGACTTCATTGAGATGCCTGCTTGCAATGGATTGAAGTATATGTTGGTTATTGTGTGTGTTTTTTCAAGGTGGATCGATTAATGATAGTCTCACTATAGCTAGACTGCTGCTCTGGGAGCTAATGCTGCGCTATGGATTTCCAACTTCTTTAGAGTCGCATCGAGGAACTTATTTTAATAATGAGGTTACATTATGAAGTTGTTGTGTGCATCATTGAATATTGGTCAAAAATTGCACTGCAGTTATAGACAAGAGGCATCTGGATTGATGAAGCAAATGAATGGAACACTGAAAGATCAATTGGCAAAGGTTTATGCCTCAACAGCATTGAAATGGCCTGATGTATTGCCACTTGTCCTGATGAGCATGAGTAGCACCCCTGACAGGAAGACACAACTGTCACCCCATGAGACACTGATGGGTCGCACAATGAGAGGGCCAGCAATACCTGCAAATGCACTTGTGAACATAAAAGATGACTTAGTGCTGGATTATTGACTGTGAGATTTCAGCTAATTATTCTGGAACTTGAACTGAGCCTTGAAATAATCTCCCTAATTGACCAACAGAGACATTGTACTCTGGAAGTACTGATTAGTGATCAACAGCACATGTTCTATTAAAAAAAACATTTGAATTGATTGTGATGGCTTTTGCTGAGCTCAAGAACCTTCTTGAAGAATAAGAACTGCTGTAAATAGTGCAAAGAGACTTTGAAGGAAAGACTTTTTCGATTTTTGTTCGCTGTTTGCCTTTTTTATATTTTTCTTTTTTCCTTTTTTTTTGATGCTACAGAAGCCATGAATTCTGGACAGGGGAATCACAGAAGATGTAAATATGTGTGTGTTCAGTTGATTGTATTGTGAATGATTGTGTGCATTTTATTGATTGCAGGAATGAGTGTTTCAATAAAAGGAGAGGTTCAAAGCACATCAACTCCAGTGCTCAGAATGACAACATCTAAGCAGGATGAGGTTTATGAGGATGAGGGATTGCTTCACTTAGATGAAACAAAAGGGAAATTTATTTTCCAATGTATGCTACAGTTTGCTGTATAAGTATGTGGACAAAATGAATATGCACGATTGTTATGTGTGTACAAATATTCCTTCATCAGTGCATGACGGGGTCCCTTATCACAGTTTGCAACTAATTTATGGGATTAGTTGCAGTCTATTATTAACATGTTTGTATGACCAGGCATTGTTTGGAATTTTTACTCAAATTTTGATTTAGATTTTTCTTTTGTTCCCATTAATCAGCATTTGATCAGCATTGTAAAAGCTACAAAAATAGTCAAAGTAGGAGGATTCTTTGAGCCTACACTGACTTTTGGCACAGCTTATGAACACCGAAATAACTTGACATGCATTCTCACCCAGGTAGAAAAAGAGTTCATTAATCAAGTAGATGATAGAAGAAAGGCAATGAAAGAAAGGATAGACAAGGGGACACTTAGCAAGGAGAAAACATTTCACAAAAATCCTGATACACAAGGACACTTAGCTTTAGACTACCAACATATAGGGAAGCTTTGTATATATAGGTCACAATCAAAAGCTGACAATAAGTTTGTAGATGTGAGTGAGTGTAGACGTGTTTTTGTTTAAGAATGCATAGGACTTCATGCTAATTGGACAAGACCCAGCTGGAACTGGTATTTATTACATCTGTGGTAAAAAAACACTTATTACAAATTGAGAAAAAGGCTGGTATGGTACATGCTATTTGGGTTTTTTTTTCCTGAAAATGTACCAAGTGGACAGCATTGACAACTCAGAGATGCCTAAAATAAGTTTAAGAGAGGAGCAAGTGGTTCAGAAAGTACAGGGAACATTTTTGGACTATTATTCCATCAGTGAGAGTGATCTTTAAAGATATATAGATTATTAACGGTTGCAGATAAGATGTCAACTGATTTTTGCAGTGCAGAGCTCCTAATGGACACAGAAATGGTTGCTGCAAGGTCTATGATTCTTCAGAATTGCCATGAGTCAGACACTGTTTTAGTAAACGAGGAAGGAGTCTGCAGAGATTTGAAATCACTGCACTGCTGCACTTACATTCCTAACAACAGCAAGGATATAAGGAGATATTTATCTAATCTGACAAGTCTGAAAAATAACTTAAATGACCTAAAGGAAACAAATGTTTGGGAAACAGTAGGTGAAGGATTCTCTAACATAGGATCTTACTTTGGAAACTTGGGAAATGGCTTGAAAATGATCCTGAAACCTTTATTGATATTGACACTGTGCATAATGTGTGCACTTGCATTTTACAAAGCTTACAATTTCTGGAGAAGACAAAAGGCAAAGGATAAAAAGAGGAAGGAAGAAATGGAAAATATGAGAAACAGGTATTATCAGTCAATGAAGAGATTTAACCATTATCACAGACCAATGTGTTATAAAACTACAAGGTTTTGACTTGTCTCATTGTAAATGGGAAATGTTCCTTTGTGACTGCATAAATAGAGAAGAGATTGAGGGAGATCACATTATATTTATAAATTAGTGGCATGGGCATAGCATATGGAAACTAATAAAATCTGCAGTTTAAATGCCTAACAGAGAAAATAATGTAGAAACTAAGATGTTCAAGTTAAAAATGTGGTGGACATTTGTGCCTACTAGTCATATGTCGCTATCACATTTAACATGAAAGCATTTTGCATTCATAGTGAAGTGTATTATCAAAAAATGTTAACATGAAATTATTATTTCCAAATAGAAACAGTAGATTGTAAATGTATTTTTGAGTATTAAATGACTTCAAACTAAATGCACTTATGATGTTTAGAAAAAGAAATGTATGTTTAAAATTGCTTTGACATAACATGAATAATGTTTGATAAAATAGTTTGTTTGCATATTTGATTTGAATTAAAGTGTGTGCAAAAGGGTTTATTAATTGTATTGATGTGCATTGGGGTTTCTTAACATGAATAGGCCTAAAGGTTCATTTTTCAAGCAGCAATGGAAATTTGTATTTGTGTTCATTTGTCCCTTTCACCTCAATTCTTTTCTATAGGCAGCTAATGTATTGTTCAATGTTCTATTGTATTCCCGGAGAAGCGCATGTTTCAAGTTTAGCTAATGTAACAATATTTGTTCCAGCTGCTGAATTGCCCAGGAAGATTCATGAACCAGAGGTAGATGACAACGTACTTTTCCTCAGATTTTGTATGTATTAAAATTTGGTGGTGCCATCTGCAATTAACAGGATGCTGAAATCAACGCTCAGAGTGCACCCCTGGAAGGACCAATCAAATGGATTTTGTTTATTTTAATTAGTGAAGAACTTTTAAATTGAAGTCAGCCTGTCCTGACCCTTCTTAAAGTTAGTCCATCACCAGCTATTTTGCTCGCTCAGTCTGCTCTCTCATATTTCTATGGTGAGTTTATTTTTGTTTTTGCCCGCATGCGTTAATCCGTTCCTACACATGCGAGTCACAATTCTGGTTAGTATTAGGAATGGCCCAGCTCTGAAATTGAATGTTTTACCAATGTTACCAACATCTGCTTTGAAATCTGATAATAATGGCCATATTGTGTTGTTGAAGTATCTAACATTATTGATGTTTAGCAGGTTGAATCATTTTAGATATTTTGGTCAGCCTAAAGCTTAGTTCTGTGCACCATTTATGTGACATTGATTTTGGGATTCTAATATAGCTTTGAAACCTCTTTCGGTTTGGAGTTTGATTTAGTGTTGAATTACTCTTGATGTCTGAAATATTGTTTATGGTAAATTGTCATTGATTTGTGATTGAATGTTTCTGACCACTACCTACTTCACCAAGTCCAAACATCTGATCGACCTCCTGAGGGTGAGAAGTTAATGTTGACATTGATGGTGTCTCACCTGTGGAACCGCGGTCTCTGAACCAGAGGCAAGAAGAAGACTTCCTTGGTTTTCTGCTGCAACAGATTAAACAGTTTCTTCTTGTCCACATTTTGTTCTAGTTTCTCATTTCAACTTTTCTTGGCCTCCACAATTTCTCCTTCTGTTCAGCATTCACGTATATCACCTGCTTACCTCCCTTTCTCAGCAGTTACTGTCTCTTTTTAAATTTCCTTTCCATGAATGCACGCATCACCTCTAAGCAGTTTCTGTGCATCTTTTTTGCTAACTTCATTAGCAGCAGCTCCTGCCATAGGCCCCATCCCCATCTCTTTCAACAGTGTCTTTTCTGCATTTTCTGTTTTCAACATTTGATGTTTTATTTGTGACCATTAAGATTCACAAACTGCACTTCCAGCTAGTTTTTCTGCTCTTCCAGTATTATCAGTTATTTTGGGTATCTTTCTTTGCTTAAGGAAACTTGAGTAAATATGGTATGCTTATGACTGTACATAATACATCACATATAACATGTTAAAGGACAACATTGATGACATCACTAATGGCATATGAAATGACATCAGTGATGACATCGCTGAAGATATCATTTAATCACTGTGACAGTTTCTTACACAATTTATGCAATTCAGCATTCAAGTGGTAATAGACATAAATTGTGACCACATGCTGGACACAGCATATCTATCAAGACACTCATGGTTGGTTATTTATTTAGTCTTCTTAATGGTATTCACACACATAACAAACAAAATGCCTCTGCGTACAGTGATGAGGTTGCCCCCTTTTTTTTAATGTTGAACACCCTTTATAAAAATGTTTGTACTCTATTTAAATTAATCAAACAATTTGCATGACCCAGAATTGTAAGCCAATAGATTAACAGGTATGGATTTGCCACTAATAAGACACCTTGTGCCAGGCTCTAGGGACAACCTTCCATAATTATGTAAAATACACTACACACATTTCTGAGATCAACCCAATGGCATACAACTTTAGAGCCGTGCTTACAACCCCAGTTTGAATTACATTACTTTTAGGTGGGTCAGTGTCATGGTTGCCACGACTTTCAGTAATTTCAGAAAAAAATACAACCCACAGAATACTTGAAGAGAAATGGTTGAAAGACAAAATGCCAAAATGAATTATTATTCTGCAATTAAACATTCTAGCTCTAATTTCCTTGAGCAGGTGCTTCCTTATGGTTAAACTCTGTCCTTTTTGGTAGGATTTTTTACTTCTTAAATCACAATCTTTTGCACCTTTTTTAATTTACTTCATTTTGCTGTCTTCAAGTTGACCACATACTATTTTAAGACGTCTTTGTTCTCTTACCGTCAGCTCCGTTCTCTTTTACAACTTTTTCTGAATTTTTCCCCTTTTGTTTCTCAGTTGTTAGGAGGCAGTATTGTTGTCTCTGTGTCTTTCTAGGCTCACTTTTTGTTTTGATGGTATTGTAACTCTGTGTAGTTAAGTAGAATGTTATTTCTGAAAAGTATTAAAAAAAGGTAGATTTAACTTGTCATTATATAGTTTCACAGTAACTATTTTAGTTTGATGACTTGCAATTTAAAAAGTTGGCACAATTATTTCTACTAAAACATGGGCCTTAGTCTTACCAAAGGGTCTTCAGAGATTAACGTGAATGGGCAGTACACACACAGACTCTGCAGTACTAGGCCTCACCCATAATTAAAGCACTATTTCTATGCATACATGACAAGATTATGTCAGTACTTTCCCGTATTTCTAACTGAATGTCAGAGAGCACCTGCAGAAGTGCTATGAGATGTTATAGTAAATGTTCTGGTATGTTTTAGTAACTCTACGGCTTTATACGTGGGTATGTTAGTAGCTGAACAAATACCTCATTGCCTGGGGTATACAATAGAAGCGTATGTGGCTGTTGTTCCTATTACATTTGCTACTGCTGCATATAGAAGTACATTCTCAGTATGTGAGTGAATGTAGAAGTATCTGTGTTGCTCTGTGACTGGTTGAGACTGAGAATCTGTCCTTTATGAACATGAATATCTGTTCTTTTATGAGTAGTATCCTCTACATAGTGCTTGGTTTAGGAGTCTGTAAGTGAATGAATATGATTCACAAACTGAAAGGGACAGTTCTCTATTAACTAAGCACAAAGAACCATGCTTGATGGCACACCTACAGCATACGTTAGAGGTGGTTTTTAGACTTGTCAAAGGGTGTTTAGAGACAAACCAATGAGCAGTGAGAGTGCACACACAAGCTCTGCAGTACTAGGCCTCACTCATGATTAAAGCAGTATTTCTCTGTATACATGACAAGATCATGTCAGTACTTCCCCATAATGTTAACTGACTGTATGAGAGCACCTATAGAAATGCTATGAGATATTACAGTAAATAGCATGTATGTGACTCGCTGTTTTAGTACCTCTACGGCTTTATCAGTTGGTATGTTATTAAGTGATGAATATCTCACTGCCTGGGTTAAAGAACAGAGGGGTATGTGGCTGTCTCTCCAGTTGCATTTGATATTGGCAAACATAGAAGTGCATTCTGAGTATGTGAGTGAATGTGGAAGTAAATGTGTTAATCCATGACTAGGTGAGGCAAAGGATCTGTCCTTTCAAAACCTGTATGTATGTTCCTTTATGAGTGGTATACTCTATATAGTGCTTGGTTTAGGAGTTGGCAAGTGAATGAGTCAGATTCTAAAACTGAGAAGGACATCTCTCTATTACCTAAGCTGAAGACACCATGCTTGATGGCATATCTGCAGCATATCTCAGAGGTGACTTATTTCTACTAACCAGTGGGTTTTAGGTTTGTCAAAGGGTCTTTAGAGTCGAACATGAATAGGCACTGAGAGTGCACACACAGGCTCTGCAGTAGTAGGCCTCACCCAGTATTAACGGAGGACTTGTCTGCATACATAACAAATTATGACACTACTTTCCGTATTTCTAGCTGATTGTAAAACACCTACAGAAGTGCTATAAGATATTACAAAAAGTGTGCTGGTATGTGTCTCTCTGTTTTAGTACCTCTAGGGCGTTATAAGTAGATATGTTAGTAACTGAGCGAATATCTCACTGCCTTTGTTATACAGTAAAAGGATGTGTCGTTGTCTCACCAATTGCATTTGATACTGCTGCATTTAGAAGTACATTCTGAGTATGTGAGTGAATGTAGAAGTATCTGTGTTCCTCTATGACTGGGTGAGGCAAAGGATCTATGCTTTGGAAACATTAGTAAGTTTCCAAAACTGAAATTTACATTTCTCAGTCACTTAAGCACAAAGCACCATGCTTGATGGTATATCTACAGTATATGTTAGAGGTGATTTATTTCTATTAAAACATGGATTTTAGACTTGTCATAGGGCTTTAGAGAACAACTTGAATGGGAAGTGAGAGTGCACACACAGGCTCTGCAGTAGTA
Source organism: Pleurodeles waltl (assembly GCF_031143425.1). Classification (NCBI taxonomy): domain Eukaryota; kingdom Metazoa; phylum Chordata; class Amphibia; order Caudata; family Salamandridae; genus Pleurodeles; species Pleurodeles waltl. Next base: position 924,212,755 of record NC_090447.1, read on the forward strand.
GGCCTCACCCATTATTAAAGGAGTACTTGACTGCATACATAACAAGATTATGACACTACTTCCCATATGTCCTACTGAATGTAGGAGAGCACCTACAGAAGTGGTATGAGATGTTACAGTAAATGTGCCGGTATGCGACTATCTGTTTTAGTACATATTTTTCTAAATAGGTTTGTAAGTGGCTGAACAAACAGATTAGTATCTGTGAAGGGACTAGATGACTATATGAGTGTGTCTTGAACTGCCTTTGGTACTGCTGCATAAATAAGTAGTTTCAGATTATATGATTGAAAGTTGAAATCTATGTGTCACTCTCAGAGTGGGTGAGACAGAGCGTTAAAGCTTTGGAAACATGTATGTTAGATCCTTCCTTTATGACTGGTATACTCTATGCCTTTCTTGCATAAGGCTTCCGTAACTGCATGGGCAAGTTGATAAAACTGAAAAGCACATCTCTCAGTCACTAAAGTACAAACCACCATGTTTAATATTACACCTACATCATATCTCAAAGATCAGATAATTGTATTCAAATCTGAGTTTAAGAGTTCACAAAGGACTTTTAGAGAGCAATTTGAGTGGACAGTGAGAGTGAACACACATGCTCTGCAGAACAACGCCTCACCCATGGATAATAATTTACTACATATTTAATGCTCTCTTCTAACAATGTCATGTAGACAAATGCATTTTTCTCAGAATTAAATGTAATTCACATACCTGAAGATCAATTTAATTGGTGAAAGTTATTTTCCTCTTATTAGATAGATTATAAATTCTTAGGAATTGTCAAAACTAAGCATCAGAATGACATATCTCTCTCCTGCAAAGAACCCATGAATGGCGACCTTTTCAACTTTGCATTGTATGAATAAAAAATGACCTTTCATATTTTTCTTTTGCAAGTCCACTTCTGAATGGTTAGTGTGTGTTAACCCTTTCATGCACCTTTCAAAAAAAGCCCAAGGTAGTGAACGTTTTGTCCACATTCACATCTCAATTGTGATAATTGTGGCAAATTAACAGAAAAAAACAGTGTCCAAAACATATATAGGTTGATTTTCTTATGACTTTACCTCTACAGTTTAATTTGTTAGCAAAACCTCACTAGGAAATGAAGTCCTTAATAATAAATAATGATCACAAATATATTTAATTTTTAAAAATACAGAACTCCCTCTTTAACACCCGTCCCCCATATACTCTAAGCACAGTCTTCATAACAACCAAGTAGAACGATTAGGTCACAAGTTCGCAAAACATTCTAGAAGGGGCATACTAGTTATAAAATGAGTTGCAACAGGTGTGGTTTATTGTACTGATTAAAAAGCATATCCAAGACTGTACTTTTATTTTTTTATTTTTGTCATACCCAATCATAGATCAACTTGCTAATCCTTTTAAAATGCTACCTAATTTTATTCACTGGCACATTCACAGCATCCAATAAACATTTTTTTTTTAAACTGAAGCGCACTTCTATTTTAACTCCCTTCCATTTTCAAAACTACCTCATTCACCCCATCCTTCTCCTGACTGCTACTGCTGCTTTACTTCAAAATGGTTAGAGTGGATTGTGGTCTACAGCTATGTCTTTTGGGGTAGAGAGGCTTCTAGAAAGAGTGGAACTGGCAGAGATTTGGGTTTGGTTAACGTGGACATGAATTTAATTGGCCAGAGAGGATTAAAGTGACATCAGTTGATGCCTTTGATTCAAAGCATTATGGATTGCAAACCCCATGACCTCATCACACTGATTGGATTGGGATAGGTCTGGAAACCTAATAAAGGATACCTTTGTACAACTGATGTCACTTTTCTCCCACATTGTCTTGGTGTATTCCAACATATGCAAAAGGCAGAAATGGAACAGGTCAAGTCAATTCTGTATACAGATTGATAAAGCCAGGAAACATGTTAATAAAACTGTTTCTGCATTCCTCAGAAAGCATAATGTTGGTTGTATCTACAACAACAACCTGCGCTTTGACATGGATGGTATCTTCCAAACTGAAACTATGCACCCAGTCTTACTTGTAGCTGTCACATACTCACAATGAAAACAAAGGTTTTTCTCAGGACCACCCCATTGCCTAAAATGTTTCCAAATTTTCTTCATTGCAATATTTTTTTTTATTTTTTTTTTAAATATTCATGAAAACACTGTGATCTTTTTGATATAGCCGTGACTATACTAAACAAAAGTGGGCATTCAATAGACACCAGCCCATTCAAATTCATAATTATAATTATATATATATATATATATATATATATATATATATATATATATATATATATATATATATGCTAGTCACTGAGTGGGTTTGTGTATGGGTGTGTGTGTCTGAGTGGGTCTGTCAGTGGAGGTATGAGTTTCTGGGGGGATCTGAAAGTGGGTGGGTGAGTGTCTGAGTGGGTCTGTGACTTGGTGCATGAGGGTCTAAGTGGGTCTGTGACTGGGTGCATCAGTGTCTGAGTGGGTCCGTGACTGGGTGTATGAGTGCCTGAGTCAGCCTGTGGGTAGGTACATGAATGTCTGAGTGGGTCTGTGAGTGGGTGTGTGAGTGTCTGAGTGGGTATGTGAGTGGGTGTGTGAGTGTCTGAGTGGGTCTGTGAGTGGCTGTGTTAGGGTCTGAGTGTGCGTGTGAGTAGGTGCATGAGTCTCTGAGTTGGTCTGTGAATGGGTGTGTGAGTGTCTGAGTGGATTCTGTGACTGGGTGCATGAGGTTCAGAGTGGGTCTGTGAGTCACTGCATTAGGGTCTGAGAGGATCTGTGAGTAGATGCATCAGTGTCTGGGTGGGTCTGTGACTGTGTGCATGAGGGTCTAAGTGGGTCTGTGAGTGGGTGCATCAGTGTCTGAGTGGGTCTGTGACTCTATGAAAACATGATCCTAACTGTGTGTGTGTGTGTGTATATATATATATATCTCTGAAAAATCCAAAGATTACAGGAACATTTTAGTTAGGAAATAAAATTACAAAATCCATAGAAATTCATTTAAAGCACTAAAAGTTAAAGTGCATTATTGTTAGGTTCTGAATTTACTCACACAAAACCATAAAAAGACAGTAGTCATAGTTAGAGTTATTTCAAATAACTAAATTTTGCACCCTCAGGTAACTATAACTTGTGCCCCACCATGCCCAGTTTTTTCTGTAATAATTTGACCGCTAATGTTTAATTAATATTTTTATTGACGTTATAAAAGTTATCATGAGTGCTATAATAACTGGGGTACGTAGCAGTGCATGTTGAGGGAGTGAGTTATAGTTACCTAGAGCACAATTTATAGCTACTTGAAATAACTACAACTGCTGAAACTCCATAGTTTAGTGCAAGTAAATTCAGAACCTAAATATAACAAACCCTGTAACTTTCATTTTTTAAGTGGGTTTCCATGTTTTAAAAAAATGTTATTTCCTAACAGTAAAGTCCCTGTAACCTTTGCTTTTTCAGTGAATTTCTATGTTTTTTTAACATAAAGTAATTTTAATTACTGTATGTCAATCCAACCATCACTGTGTATGTGGGGCGAGGTTTGGCCGCAGGCCTGGCGTCCAACCTTCATAGCCGCCCAACCCTGCCACGCACAAAGGTCGTACACAGCAGAAGTTGGTTGCAGGGCCTGTCCCTCTGGGTGTGGAAATAGGTGTGAGAGGTTGTCTCTGGGTGTGACAGTGTGTGTGTGAGAGTGTCTGGGTGTGAGGGGTTGATAAGGGTGTGAAAGTGTCTGGGTCTGAGATTAGTTGTGAGAGGGTGTCTCTGGGTGTAGAGGGTGGGTCTGTGAGTGAGTACTTGAGTCTGTGAGTGGGTCTCGAATTTGGTTCATGTGTGTCTGAGTGTGTTTGTGAGAGGGTGTGTGAGTGTCTGTGTGGATGTGTAGGTAGCAGTGTGAGTGACTCAGCAACAATGGAACCTCACCTGATCTTTTATACAAAAAGAGTAAACAGTTTTACACAAAATATTTACCCAAATGGAGTTCTTTCCGCCGCCTAAGGTAAATGTCCAGTATGTATTCTACACTATCAATCATAGCATTTGTAAAGCTCACTACTCACCCGTGAGGGTCTCAAGGCCGCTGAGGGGGGTGCTGCTACTGCTCGAACATCCAGGTCTTGAGTTGTCTCCTGAGGGTTATCAGGTCCTGTGTCTGTTGCAGGTGGATAGGAAGAGTGTTCCACGTCTTTGGGTGAGGTGGGAGAATGATCTGCCACCGGTGGTTGTTCTGTGGATGCGTGGAACGGTGGCGTGGGCAAGGTCAGCGGAGCGAAGCTAGTGGGTCAGGGTGTAGAAGGAGAGTTGTCTGTTGAGGTATTCAAGACCGGTGTTGTGCAGTGCTTTGTGAGCGTGGGTGAGGAGCTTGAACATGATTCTCATGTTGACTGGAAGCCAGTGCAGGTCTCTCAGGTGGGCTGAGTTGTGGCTGTGGTGGGGGATGCCCAGGATGAGGCGTGAGGAGGCGTTCTGTATGCGTTGCAGTCTTTTCTGGAGCTTGCCCGTGGTTCCTGCATAGAGGGCATTGCCGTAGTCTAGTCTGATGCTTACGAGGGCTTGGGTGACCGTCCTTCTGGTTCCGGTGGGGATCCATTTGTGGATCTTCTGAAGCATACGGAGTGTGTTGAAGCAGGAGGAGGAGATGGCATTGACTTACTGGGTCATTGATAGTGATGAGTCCAGGATGAACCCCAGATTGCATGTGTGGTCGGTAGGTGTTGGTGCGGTTCCCAGTGTGGCAGGCCACCAGGAGTCGTCCCAGGCAGAGAGGTTGGAGCTGAGGATGGGGACCTCAGTCTTCTCAGAGTTCAGATTAAAGCAACTGTTCTTCATCCATTCGGCAATGGCCTTTATTCCTTCATGTAGGTTGATTTTGGCCATGACGGAGTTCTTGGTGCGGGAGAGGATTAAATGGATGCCATCAGCGTATGAGACGGTGTTGAGGTCGTGTGATCGGATGTTTACAAACAGAGCCATGTAAATGTTAAAAAGAGTCAGGCTGAGGGATCACCCCGGGATATGCCACAGATGATCTTGGTGGCTTCAGGCGGAATGGAGTGAGGCGGACTCTCTAGGTTCTGCCGATGAGGAATGAAGCGATCCGGTCCAATGCTCTGTCGCGGATCCCTGCGTCATTGATGCATGTGCGTGGGGTGTGGTGGCAGACTGTGAGGAAGGCGTCCGAGAGGTCCAAGAGAATGAGGGCAGCAGTTTTGCTGTTGTCGAATAGGGTCCTGATATCATCGGTGGTGGTGATGAGTGCAGTTTTGGTGCTATAACTATGTAGGGGACCACAAGGAAATGTCTCCAGTGACCTTGTGTGCGTTTGGCAATGTGATTGTGACTCATGCGTCTTTCTCCAAAATTCTGTCATAACATGAATCCTCCTATAGAGAGGCCAACAAGACTACAAAGACACACATCCCTACCTAACCAGAGTCCTTCCTCTTAGCTATATGACATAGATGCTTCTTTGTTCAGTGGAGATCTACTCATATTCCTTCAAGAAGTCACCTCTAAAAACTGTGGCAAACACACAGAGGGGCCTGTTGTTAAGCTGTCCATCATCCTAATGAAAGGCAAAGCCCTTTTATTATTTATAGAATGTAGGGAGAGGGCTGCATGACCCCTTGCCCTCGGCTCGTTTTCACCCAGGGGTCACATCCCGGAAGCCCATCCTTAAAATATTTTGGGTTAAAATTTACTAAGAAGTTGTGCAGCATGGTGCTGCGCGACAATTTGCTGCACCATGCTGTGTCACTTTACAAATACAGGGATGCATGAAATTTACTAAAATACAGTGCACCCCTGTTTTTCCCCCGTGATGCAAGGGTGTCTGCCTTGAGGGGACACCTTCCTGCACATAAACAATCTACAATGGTGATTTGGCACTTCGGTGTATGCTGCATAATGCAGCACACATAGAAGTACTAAATCATCTTTTTTTAATGATTGTTTATGTGCAGGAAAGGACACCTTCCTGCAGATAAACAATTTTTCATGGACTTTTGCTCTTTCTATGTGTGATGCAGAATTCAGCAGACATGGCAAAAGCAAAAACAAGAAGGAATAAAAGTATTCCTCATTTTTGCACCCTGCTAGCACCACCCCTAAGATAGTGTTAGTTTTTGGCACAGCCACCAATTTACATCTTCTTGTAAATCTGGGGCAGCATCAAAAGCAATGGATGTTGCTGTGGAATGCCCACAGCAATACTTATTGCAGACCCATGTGACGTAGAAAACTGCATCAGAGGGGCACATATTTACAAAGTGGCGTCAAACCACAAAAAGTGGCTTAGCACCACCTTGCCTTTACATCTCTGCAGGCAGGAAAAACAACAAAAAATCCACTCCCAATAAGCAAGAGCTGATTGACAGCTCCTACTTCCTGGGAGCAAAGTTGTTTTTGCTCTGAATGGTGAGGGCTGTCTTAGCTCCTGCTAAGTCAGAGCAAACAGCTATGTTCCAAGGTGGGCACCCAGGGACACAGCAGGAGCTGGCCCTGGGAGGTGACAGTCAGTTCAGCGGATCAGGCTGTAATCCTATTCAAAAACCCTCAGGATTTAACATGGGGGAAAACACAGCTTGGGAGATCCTCTTTTTTTCGACCCTGCTTGACTGATCACCCTGCAATTTTCCAGAAGGCAGCTGAATTGAGGATCAAATTGTTATGAAACATTTCATTAAGATAGATCAACCGGTGTCAAAGTGTGAGAGAACAGGACTGATTGCAGAGGCCCCCTAACATTTTGCACTAATTTTCCACTTTTTGCTGGTGTTTTCCTGACTCTGATGGTGCCCTGGGTACTGCTAACCAGTCCCAGGGCCTGTGCTCTGTGCAAAATCAGTATGCAAATAAGGCTAATTATAATTGGCTAAGTCAACCTAGATATAAGTCCCTAGTATATGGTAGGGCATGGAGGTTTAGGGACCCCAGCATAGGTAGTGCCCCCATAGGTGCACTGCTGAGGTGCCCAGTGTCATTTTAAAGGCATGCCTGCCTTGCTGGCTGCTTTTAAATGAAAGTTACATGCAAATTCGATTTTGGAATTAAAAGTAGTTCCAAAGACTTAAACTAACTTATTTTTTTATTTTTACATATTTCACCCCTACGGTGTGCCCTATGTGCCTCTAGAGCTGGGTGCCATGTAACTATAAGCAAGGACCTTATAAAAATAGTTGTATGAGACCTTGTGAGGTAAAATTCGTTTTTCCCTCATTGTAGTGAATGGCCTCCATAGGCTAGAATGGGGAGACGTTATTTTACTTGTAAAAGTCCCCTTAAGTAACAGATACCAAGAGTTTGGTATCAAATTAATTGTTATAATAAATCCCACAACTTCCAGTTGTTGGATTTAATATAACTTGTTCAGGTAAAGATTTTTAAACTTCGCCTGAAAAGTTGCAAACTTCAGCCCTGCAGTGTTTTTGCTGCTGTGCTCTGATTGGCCAGCCTCTGGCAGCCTGGCCAGGGTGCCTTGATGAGGTGTGAAGTGGCCAGGCTTCACACAAAGAGATGTGCCTGTGGGAGGAGATCTCCCCCCTCAGCAGATGGTGAGGCAGGGAGGGGGAGGACTGCCAAACTGGTCTTCAAAGACAGAGAAGCACATTTGGAGCAACCCAGCATCACCCCCACATCCTGCAAACCCAGACAATTAGGTGCCCCCTTGATTAGCTTAGGAGAGGGCAGGAGAGGGGTGTGTTTAGGATGTTTAGCCACACCTGTGGGTAGGCTCAGCCAGATGTAACCTCCAAAAATCACTTTCAGCCATGATGGATTTTTGAGGAATGTTGCCACCCGGGATTGATTTTTGCCACACTTCCCAGGAAGTGGTCATCATAGGGAGAAGGACCCTGCACCTGATTGGAGAACCAGGACCCCCCTGTTTTTCCCCCAGGAGCAGGGATAAAACAGGCAGACCTGTATCCACACCTCAGATCCCTATCAGATTCCAACAAGGAAGAACTACAAGAGAAGAAGGACTGCCCTGCTGGACCCCTGACCTGCACCTGGACATTGCACTCTGGAGGACTGCACCAGCTGCACACTTGGGCTTTACCACTAAAAGGACTTTACCTGTCTTCTACTGCTTCATGAAGGGACTCCCTGTTTGCTACAGGTACAAAAGAGCTGCCCAGAGTCCCCTACATCAAGTCCTGCAAGCAGAGCCCAGCTGAACAGCGTCCAGTGGCTATTTGAGGATTCTGACAAGATGCATTCTGGGAATTGTAGTCCCAACTCCCAAGGAGCAACTCAGAGCTTCTGGAACCCTGGATCAAGTTGTGGACACTTCATGGACACTTCAAGGACCTCTGGAAGAAGATCCAGAAATTTGGAGACGTTTGGAGCAACTCCATGAGTTGAAGAGGTGCATTGTGGGAGTTGTAGTCCCAGACCCCAAGAATCACCCCATAGCCTCTGAACCTTGGCTGGTGCTGTGGACCACTTTTCCGGAATCAAACACTTCTGAAATTAAGTGTGACAGTGTTACCTCAAGAGTGGCCTGAACTCTGGACATTGTTCCTTTCCAGTGTGACCTTTTTTTAACCTTTGAGCGCTAGTTGCTTCTATGCGCTAGAAAACATTAATTCATTAAAAATTCATATCTCCAGTTCCCCTCATCTGATTTGATTCATTTTGGTGTCATTTTAAAGATAAGAATATAATCAATTTTTATAAATTGATTTTGGATTTTTAAACAGTTTCCTGTGTTTTATTTAATTACTGTTCTATGATATTTGAATGCTTTACACTTTGTCTCCTAAGTTAAGCCTTGTCGCTCGTTGCCAAGCTACCAAGGGTTGAGCTAGGTTTAATTTACTGAGACCTAACTGGACCTAAGTGGAGGTTAGTGGCCTATTGCTAAGTGTAGATACTTACCTACCCTTACCAATAACCCATTTTCCAACAAAAAAATGTTTCTGTAGAAACGAGGACCTAACTATAACTACCTAGTGGCAACCACCTCTAGGTTATATATATATATATATATATATATATATATATATATATATATATATATATATATATTTATATATTCATTTGCCAATACCCTGTCAGTCTCAGCCCTCCTCTCCTCAGCTGTGGCTATTTTTTGGGCTAAGTCTTTCCCCAGCCTAAGCCTTCTCCTTCTGAGCCTCTACTTTCAATTTGACCAGCTCCAGTTTGAGCTTCCCCTCCTCCTTCCTATCTCTGACTCCTCTGTTTATAGGTCCCTGTAAGACAAAATGCTCCAAGCCCCATCCTCCGCATCTTGGTTCCATTCTGAGAGGCAGTTGGGCTATCCCTGCAGCTCAGAATCCCTCTCAGGGTTCTGATCCTCATCTTGACATTCAATTCCATGTCCGTCTCAGGGGTATCTTCCACTCTTGCTGGTCTCAACCTCTTGCCTTTCTCATAGGCCCAGAGGGCTATTCGTAGATCCACTTTCAAAGTTTACCTGTCCATATTTAATTCTCTTTGCAGAGCCTTTCCAGCTCAGTTCTACTGAGGTTGTCAACAGCAATCAGCTTCTTCTCCATGGTAAAAGAGGAGGGTAGGGTACCTAAATCTAGAAAATCAGAAACTACACTGCCAATGGAAGACTAAGGGGAATTTAAAAAGGCTCAGGTCAAATTATTCAACTGAGATTTGTGTACGCAAATCACTGTGTAGCACTGGACAAAGTCCTAAATCACATCACTGACCACCAGTTTGAGAGTTTGGGTTTGTTGATTGACTGAGGTGAGCCATGGTCAAGCAACAGCCACATTTGCATTAACCTGTGCTTAACCCTGGGTAGCTTGGCAAAAAATCAGTCTGGTTTTGTGTAATGTGTAAAGTATTTATGGAACACACAAACAGTAAAAATGTGAAAACAAAAGCACAAGAAAAATCCCACACCAAGCTAGATTACATTTTAATAAACTATTTGACACCAACGGCAAGAATCCAATCAGTAGATCTAGGGTTACGAATTTTCAACGTTTTTAGTAAAAACTAGCACCTAAAAGTTCCAAGCGCTTATTATGCAGTTTCTACTTTGGTAAAAGGACTGTGGCCCTCATTATTACATTGGCGGTAAATCCCACTTACCGCCATGCTGACTGCCGCCAACATACCGCCGCCGCAGCGGATATCCGCTAACCATATTATGACACACACATACCAATCCGTCACTATACAGCCACACAGCCCAAAGGTCAGTGATAATGTGGCGGTATAAAAACCCACACCGTTACGCCAACAGAACGATGCTCAAAACATTATGACCCACGAATCACCACGGTGGACATTTAATGGAGGTAAACCATTGGCGGTACATACAGCAGCGCTCAAAATACACACCCACTAACAAAACAACATCACATTGGAAAATTCAAACTACACATACCTGACACAAATGCACACACCACACCCACACACCCACACAACTATAAAAACACACCCACATCACCCACAACCCTTTATGAATACAAACCATTGGCACGAGACAGACACCACGACCACAGACAAGACCAGAGCCACACACCACCTACACCTATACACCACACACGCACCCCACATCACACACCCCGTCACATCACCCTACACACCCACACCACTCACACCACACTCATGGCACCACAACAACACCCCAGGTTATCAGAGGAGGAGCTAAAGGTCATAGTGGAAGAAATCATCTGGGTAGAGCCACAGCTATTTGGATCACAGGTGCAGCAGATGTACATTGAAAAGAAGATGGAGCTATGGAGGAAGATCGTGGACAGGGTCAACACCTTGAGACAGCACCCAGAACAAGGCATGACATCCGGAAGAGGTATAATGACCAACTGGCGAAGGTATGTTCCTTTGCAGCAAGACACCAACTCGCTGTACAGAGGACCGGCAGTAGACCCCCACCCACTCCCTCACAACTAATAACATGGGAGGAGCAAGTCTTGGCAATCATGCATCCTGAGGGCCTGACAGGAGTAGCAGGAGGACTTGACTCTGGTAAGTCAATTCCTTATTTCTATCACCCCCCACCTGCATGCCATCACATACCCACACCCTCACTCTCACTCCCATCACTCCACCACCTCCCACACACCCCACCATCACAACCCACTCATCCCAGTGCCAAGCCCTGCATGCTCTACCAATGCATGGACACCACTCACAGACCTGCATGAACACTTATCACCACAGCATGCATACTAGAGAGAATCACCTAGACCACCAAATAACAACTCACACAAGGCAAAGCTGCCAGGGCAATAACAACCATAGAGGACAACACACCCATGCACATTATGTCACATGCAGAAACAATAACACTACATATACATCTCCACAGGTAACCCAGCTAACGTCACTGCCGAAGAGGTGCCAGCAACATCCAGTCCCCCCCAGAAGAGTCCCACAGTGATAGCAGCAGCTCTGCTCCCCTGGATCTGGATGACCAACCTGGCCCATCAGGGACCTCCAGACAGTCCGTTACCAAGCCACAGTCTCACACCACCACAGAGCCTGCCCCTTCAGGAAACACCACCACAGCACCCACCCAGCGGGCCAATACCTCTGTCCCCAGGACACATCAATCAGCAGTGTCTCCCACTACAGGGACCCCAGGCCACCTCACAAAACACAGGACAATCAGGGACTGGCATCAGTGGGCACACAGTTCAGGGGACAGAGGCACAGGACAACAGGAAGCTGGGAGGATTGCTGTGTGACAGGGGGAGGACAGGCCCAGGGACCTGACTCTTCAGGAGGCACTCACCGCGATCTTGAGACAATTCCAACATTCCCAGGATACGTTGGGCCAGATCATGGACAAGATGCAGGAGGACATGCGGCTGCAGGAGTGACAGTACCTGAGGATCAGGGAGGACTTGAAGGCCATTAACACCACCCTAGTCTCCATTGCAGGGGTGCTAGCAGACATGGCCAACAGTATGAGGGAGGCAGTGGCATACCAGTGGGCCTCTGACACTAGCCAGACCACTGAACAGCCCTCCACCTCCACTGCCGCTAGTGGACAGGAGGCCCTACCACACGACCAACAGGCCACCAGCACCCCTCCCCCTGCAGAAGGAGAACCACCCTGCAAACGTTCCCTGTGATCCAGGCAGAAGCCAGAGACTATTGCCAAGACCCCCGACAGGAAATAAGACTCCTGATTGTCACCCTTGTGTCCTACTCTGTCAACCTGTCCACCTTGAACTGCCATTGCTCCCCTTCCTATGTCCCCTTGAACACTGCACCTGTGATACAAATAGACTGGACTCTAACCTGGACTTTCCACCATCATCACCCCAGCCCCAAGTATGGATGTCAAATGTATTCAAAATGTATTTGTTTAACCAGGTTCAAACATTGCAATTCAACTGCACAGTAATGTTTACATAGGAAAGAACTGTAGTTGGCTGCACTGAACACATCAGGAGCAATAGTGGGGCACCAACATCTGCAAAAAGAGATGCCAAAGGGTACAGTGAGTGGGCATGGAAGTAGGAATTCACAGGCTGCCAGTGACAATGTCACGCATCAAACTGTCAATTATATGTGAAATAACACTGTCTTACCCCTGTCTCATTGGAAGTATTGACAGATAAGTGCACTTCTGTTGTCCTAATCCTCATCCTCTGCCTACTCATCTTCACTGTCCACAGAGTCTAAAGCTGCCACACGGCCATCTCCAGCCTCCTCCTCCTGCAGAAAAGGCACATGGCGGCACAAGGCAAGGTTGTGTAACATACAGCATGCCACGATGATCTGGCAGACCTTCTTGGGTGAGTATCACCGGGATCCACTTGTTAGATCAAGGCAGCGAAACCTGGCCTTCAGGAGGCCGAAGGTCCTTTCTATAATCCTTCTTGTTCACCCATGGGCCTCATATTAACGTTCCTCTGCCCTTGGCGTGGCATTCCTCACAGGGGTCAGTAGCCATGAGTGGTTGGGGTAACCAGAGTCACCTGCAAATATCGAGGGACAACTGTTAGCCACACACTCACCCCTACGGCCCACACCATACCCATACACCAACATCCAATGGGTGGGAACCAGGGCTCACCTATTAGCCACACCCTGTGCCTCTGGAGGTGGGACATCACATTAGGGATGCTGCTACTCTTCAGGATAAAAGCATCATGAACAGACCCAGGATACTTCGCATTGACGTGGGAGATGTACTGATCCACCAGGCACACCATCTGGACATTCATGGAGTGCAAACTCTTTCCAATTCTGAACACCTGTTCATATTGCCGGGGGGGGGGGACAAATGCAACATGTGTTCCATCTATTGCCCCAATGATGTTGCGGATATGTCCCGTTGCATAGAAGTCAGCTTTCACTGTGCCCAAATCCTCCACATGGGGGAAAATGATGTAGATGCACATGTATTTAATCAGGGCAGACAACACCAAGGTCAGCATGTTTGAGAACATTGGCTGTGATATTCCTGCTGCCAAGCCCACTGTCACTTGGAAAGAACCAATTGCCAGGAAATGGAGCAGTGATAGGACTTGCACAAGAAGGGGGATCCGTTGGGGTGACGGATAGCAGATATTCCACTAGGGGTCTGTACACAGTGGGATGTCTCCGTCTCCTATTCATCCACAGCGGTTGCAATCTATGGGGCAAAAGAGTGAGCAGCTGGTCATCATCTGTACATTATAAACATTACAGTTCAATGCATTTTTTGACTGTAACATTATTTTGGTGGGATATGTCCAAAATGTAAATTTGTGTACTGTGATGCAGTTAGGATCCTTGGCCTGCAAACCCCCTGAAATGGCATCCACCTGTATGGAGGGACAGGTGGAAATTAGATAATTCCCCTGACGTTGTGCACCGTTGCGGGAGGCGGTCGAGAACCGCTGTGCAACTCCTCATTGGTTATCATTGGGCCCTATGGGGTACAGTGGCCAATGGTGATGTATGCCGGCGGTGACAGTACGCACCGCCGCGGACGTTGCCGTCATTTTCTATCTGTTTCCTCACTTATTACCTGACCTTCAACAGGAGAGGACCTACACTACATGTGCTGCTGTGACCTGTGTCCGGAACCGACCATGGCTCGTGTTACTGGGGAAAGGGCCCCTGCCTTCACCTTGGCAGAGTTGGAGTGACTGGTGGATGGGGTCCTAACCCAGTACTGACTGCTGTATGGCCTCCAGACCAACAGGTGAGTACACTGTGAGCACGATGCATGGGACATGAATGCACTGGAGTGGGGTGTGTGAAGGCCTGGTGTAGGGGGGGTTGGTGGATGTCTTCTGGACGGCGTGCAGCTTGTGTGCTGGGTCCTGTGTGTGCAAATGGTGATGTGAAGGGGTATGGTGGGCCATATCTGTAACAGACACGACGGTCTGACTAATACCTTTGCCTGTGTGTATTTCTCTGCAGATCAGCGCTCATCAAAAGAAGGCTATAAGCGTGCCACCACCAAGGACGTGTGGACCGTGGGGGTCTACGGCTGGCAGAACACCCACTGTCGCAAATGGTGGGAGGACCTGAGACGGTGTGCATGGAAGATGGCAGAGGCCCAGCTGGGGATTGCCCCATAATGAGGAAGGGGTGCCTGTCAAACCCTGAACCCTGACCCCCCCGATGGACCGCATACTGGCGGAGGCCTATCCGGAGCTGGATGGGTGCTTGGGGGCATCACAGCAGCAACAAGAGAGTGAGTACAGTGCCCTACATTAGAACTTACACCTGGTGGGGTGGTATCCAGGTGGGCCCTCTGGGTGCCCCTAGGCCAGGCCTGGCATTGCAGAGTAGGTCCCATGTTGGGCATGGTTCTGATGTGAAAGTCCTCCAACCAATCTAGTAGGCATCCACTACTGGGCAGGTGTCTTTGGGTCTCAGGTGTGCTGCAATTTGCATTAGGTGTACCTATCCATGGGCTGGTGACTAGCATTGTGACTGGTAGCATTGCCTAATGTGTAGGGCTGTTCCTTGTGTGTAAGTGTGTTGTGTACGCCAATGGTGGTGTTGGTGCCGCCATTGACCAAGTGTATCCTTTGTCTCTTCCCTCCCCTTTTTGTTTTGTCACCCTGTCCTTATGTGCGTTAGCATCATCTGGCGGAGGAGCAGAGGCACCGGTGACAGAGGGAGCTGCATCCCACAGGACCCAGGAGGCCGAATCCACCGATGGTGAGGGCACCATTG
Source organism: Pleurodeles waltl (assembly GCF_031143425.1). Taxonomy (NCBI): domain Eukaryota; kingdom Metazoa; phylum Chordata; class Amphibia; order Caudata; family Salamandridae; genus Pleurodeles; species Pleurodeles waltl. The sequence continues at coordinate 924,227,894 of NC_090447.1, forward strand.
GGATGGAGGGTGAGGCGAACACCACAACGGAGACTAAAGGGGACAGTTCGGACATGGATTCCTCCTCCGATGGAACTCCCTGGTGGTAGCGGACACCTCTGTGCCCACCCGAGCTACAGGTACAGCTGCCACCCTCCATACCTGCACCACCCTCCCAGCAGCCCCTCAGAGAGTTTCCAGAGCCCGCTCACCCAGGAGGGTGGGTATCTCCTTCGCCCCAAGTACCACAGGCCCTGCCCCAGTTAGCCCTGCTGCCCTGAGTGAGGAGGCTATTGACCTCCTGCGATCCATCACAGTTGGGCAGTCAACCATTGTGAATGCCATCCAGGGGCTCGCAGCCCAAATGCAACAGTCCATTGCATTTCACACTGGCTTGGTGGCCCAACAGAGATCAATCCAGGCTCTGGCCTCCTCTCTCATGGCAGCCATTGTCCCTGTTTCCACCCTCCCCCCTCCAACGTCCTCTTCCCAATCCCATTCCCATTCCCCTCAACCCCAACCTATCCCAAGCACAAAGTCAGACAAGCAGACACCCAGGACAACACACAAGAGTGGACATGGCAAACACAAGCCCCACACTTCATACCACAGGCAATCACACAAACACCATCCAGAAGCAGATATACCAACATCCACTGCCTCCACAGTGGCCCCCTCCTCCTCGTCATCTACCTCCCTCCCAGTAGCATCTCCACTCACATTTGCAAGCACTACATCCTCATCCACTACCACTATCACCAGCACACATATCAGTACACACCCTTCACTGGCAGTCACCACCCCCCACATCCATGCACACATCTCCTGTGTCCTTTCCCACTGTGTCTGTGTCCCCTCCTCCCAAAGTACACAAACGCAGGCACTCAGACACACAGCAGCCATCTACCTCACAGCAGCATCCATCCCATCATGCACCCAAACACAGCAGATTGACACCGCCTACCACCACTCCCTCTTCCTCCTCTCCCAAACCATCCCCCTCTACCCGCCCCAATGCCCCTAAGAAGCTTTTCCTCGCCACCTGTGACCTCTACCCTAGCCCCCCTCCATCCCTCACGTCAGGCCATGGTGGTCAAAACCCAGGAAGGCACCTCTGCCACCCATTCCACGGGCACAGTAGTGTCCCCAGCAACTCCAGGTGGGAATGGATCCCGGCCAGCAGCCAGACAGACAGAAAGGTTGCCTGCCCCAAGTGCTTCAAGGAAGGGCAAGGAGGCAGCCCCAGCTGCAGGAAGGAAAGGCAAGGTGCCATCTCCAGCTGCTGGAAGGAAGGGCAAGGATCCAGCCTCAGCTGCAGAAAGGAAGGGCAAGGAGCCAGCCCCAGCTGCAGGAAGGAAGGGCAAGGAGCCAGCCCCCGCTGCTGGAATGAAGGGCAAGGGGCCTGCCCCCGCTGCTAGAAGGAAGGGCAAGGGGCCTGAAACTTCAGGCAGTAGAGACAAGGGGCCTGGTGCTGGGACTCAGTCGGAGCCCCCACCACCAACCATGGTGGTTCAGCCGTTTGAGGCTGCAGGGGATGGGCTGGAGCCTCCCTGCACCAATACCAGCTCCACCAGCAGCACTGCCACCAGCACCGCCTCCTGCCCAAGTGGGCAGCCGTCCGAGGCTGCAGGGGATGGGCTGAAGCCTTCCCCCACCACTACCAGTGGCAGCTGCAGCCCCAGTGGGCAGCCGTCTGAGGCTGCAGTGTATGGGCTGGAGCCTCCTCCCACCACTACCAACTCCACCAGCAGCACTGCCACCAGCACCGCCACCTGCCCCAATAGGCAGCCGTCCGAGGCTGCAGGGGATGGGCTGGAGCCTCCTCCCCACAACAATCAGCAGCATCCCCAGTGGGCAGCTGTCTGAGCCTGCAGAGGATGGGCTGAAGCCCCCCACCACTACCAACTCCACCAGCAGCATTGCCACCAGCACTGCCACCTGCCCCAGTGGGCAGCCGTCTGAGGCTGCAGGGGATGGGCTGGAGCCTCCCCCACCACTACCAGCAGCAGCCCCAGTGGGCAGCTGTCTGAGGCTGCAGGGGATGGGCTGGAGCCTCCCCCCACCACTACCAGCAGCACCACCGCAACTGCCACCACTGAACAGCCATCACCACCGGCGAACAGTGTGTAGTCCTGCGTCCATGGGCTGTTGTGCAGCCTGCCCCTGCAAATCCTGTGGGTATGACACCCAGCTGAGAGACTATGACCTTGCACTCCTCAAGATCTGCATCACAGGGCATGAAGCCCCCTCCAGAACCAGTGGAGAAGACATCCACTCACACTATGCTCCCCAGGATGAAGCTCACTGGGCACGATGTCCTCTCCAGAACCAGTGGAGAAGACATCCACTCACCCCATTCTCCACAGGATGAAGCTCACTGGGCACGATTCCCACTCCAGAACCAGTGGAGAAGACATCTACTCACCCCATCCTCCCCAGGATGAAGCTCACTGGTCACTTGCCCCCTCCAGAGCCAATGGAGAAGACATCCACTCACCCCATCCTCCCCAGAATGAGGCTCACTGGGCACAATTCCCCCTACAGAACCAGTGGAGAAGACATCCATCCACCCCATCCTCCCCAGGATGAAGCTCACTGGGCATGTTGCCCCCTCCAGAGCCAGTGGGCAAGTCACCCACTTGAGAGACTGTGGCCTTGCACTCCCCAGGACCAAGCACAGAGCATGTTGCCCCCTCCAGGGCATGAGGGCAAATATCCCACTTGAGAGACTGTGGCCTTGCACTCCCCAGGACCATGCACAGGGCATGTTGCCCCCTCCAGAGCCAGTGGGCAAGCTACCCATTTGAGAGACTGTGGCCTTGCGCTCCCCAGGACCAAGCACAGGCCATGTTCCCCCCCAGAGCATGAGGGCAAATCACCCACTTGAGAGACTGTGGCCTTGCACTCCCCAGGACCAAGGACAGGGCATGTTGCACCCTCAAGAGCATGTGGGCAAGTCACCCACTTGAGAGACTGTGGCCTTGCACTCCCCAGGGCCAAGCACAGGGCATGTGGCCCCCTCCAGGACCAGTGGTGTTGTACCATCTTCCAGCTGAGTTGCCCCCCCCCATTCCCCGTCCACCTGAGCTGCCTGGCTATTTTCAAAGTGATGCAGTGTTCTCTCAATGTTTTTGCAGGAGTGAGGTGGGGCCTTGGACTTTGTAATGTGGCCCTGTGGCCCACGAACATTGAGGACTGGGCAGTGTCCCTTGATTTGTAAAATGCATATACTTTTTGATTTGGATGCACATATTTCTGCTATATTTATCTTATTACACTCTTTTTAATCTATTGTAATTGTCCTTGCTTTATTCCTGAGGGGTACGGGGTCAATGTGTTATGTTACTGCACCTACTTGTGTGGATGGTGTTGGGGTGGCGGTGTTGCGTGTTGCGTGTGTGTGTCACTTTCTTTTTCCTCCCCCCTCTCCTGTGTGCTAGGTGGCAGTACTCACTGTATTCGTCTTCACCATCGTTGGTGTTTGTAGTGGAGCAGCACGTAGAAGAGCATGGGGAAGACATGCAACTCGGGCTCCATGGCGGCATGGTTCTTCCCAGCGTCTCCACAGGTGAGTTGTTTCCCTTCTGTGCAGTGTTTCCACTAGGCTTTTGATGTCGTTGGTACCGCCCCGGAAAAGGTGGAGGTTTCCTGTCTCATAATACAGTGGGAGGAACATTGCCTTCCGCCTGGCTGTAGGAGGTTACTGCCGTGGTGCATGTTGATTCCGCCCTGGCGGTCGGTGTGTTAAAGTGGCTGTCTGTCTGACCTGTTCCCGCCGCGGTCATAATTTTGCAGTTATTACCGCCGGCCTGTTGGCAGTATTACTGCCACTTTATCACTGACTACCAGGGTTGTAATGAGGGCCTGTGTGTTTATGAGTACAGCACTGCAGAGTGTGGGAGACTGAGTGCAACCCACACCATTATTAGCTGTTGGCCCAATTTCTAGCTAGCTCACAGTGCCTCACCCAAACCTCTGAATGAACAGCAGTAAGTGGTGATTATGGCTACCTGAACATGATATTTTGACTCCCCAGGGAAGTTGTGGAAACAGATTGTATCCCTTTCACTCCGTTACACATGCATGCCAAGAAGAGACATGAGATAAGTTGCCAATACATTTATTGAAACAATCAAAATCTAGTTTAAAAAGCATGTGATGAGATAATTGGGCAAAGGAAACAAAGCAGGGGTATCAACATTGTGATTGGGGTAAAGAAGCCAAACAACCCCACCATGATGTATGTGGTTTTAGATGTTCTAGAGGATCTAGAGATTCCTATCCAATTCTATGCTTACATCTGAGAGCAGAGTAGTTGCAATCCTCTGCCTGGCCCAATCTAAGGGATGAGACTCAGCCCCTTACCTGGACACAAGAGCAGGAATCAGCCTGTCCTGTAAATGGCAATCCTCTCAGGGAGCTAGAAGATCAGCACCAGCAAAACTGCCTGTAATACAATATGTGTACCAGGATGGTCATGACCTGAATGCCCTATGCCCTCCTTGGGTCAGTGTGTAGTTTATAATATTAACACATGCCACATCAGGAACACAGGTCTAGTGTTATGTTGTGTCTTGGAAATAGAAGCTGGCTCCTGTACTGGCAACACAAATTAGCATACGCTGTACTGCGTTTAACAGCCTTATACAAAGAGTACATATTATATGTAGTGCAAAAGCTGGTTAGATGAGCAGCATGTTTCTTGCTTTCCTGGAATAAAGCAACTGATAAAATGTGTAAAAGCCATTACTAAAGAGCAGTCTTGCTTACAACAAATGCAAGTGTGTATAAAATGTGAATATGACACAGGCCATAAAAGTAAGATAAAACAGAGTTGCACAACGAAAAGTGTCCTCACAGGACGCCAACAGTAGATATCTAGTTGCACAAGAACAAGACTGGCTTAAAGTAAACAAATATGGCTGACTAAAATGCAGTGAGTTTTAGATACATGAAGTGGATTGGTCCTAGTCAGTGCATACTTTTGAACTTAGAAGACAAATTGAAACAAATGTTCTGAAAAGGTCAATCTTAGCAGGCCAATACTGTACGAGGTGATCAAGGAGGTAGCATCATCGTTGGATGGATTTGGGTTGCATCTGTGGTGAAAATATATACGTTTGGAATTAGTGCCATAATTATGGCTGGGTTTGCATCACTCTTTTTCCTTGCAATATGGTGCATGCATGACACAAGCTCAAAATCTGATTTATGAAGCCAGTCAAGGCCACCTTGCGTGACCCTGAGTATGGTGATAAATCTGAAGTAATGCAATGCAGCATCTTGAGTTACTCTGATCCAGGGAGGTGTTCCATGGATATTATATGGCTGATCCCATGCAACATCCATAGTATTAACACATTTCCAGACCAGGGAATGAGCCAAAATGCTACGCCTTCCCTACCTCTTTCTAAAATAATCTTCCTTACACACCAGACACCCTTGCACCATGGTAAAAGGGTACCTGTGTTTGTGTTGGGCAGTCAAACCAGCACTAGCACAAGGACAAAGGCAGGAATGCCCCATATTCTTTTAGATATGGCAGACTCCTAGCCTTTGTCTGACATGCAGCACAGCAAGGTGCCTTGCTGTCTGTGTGACTTTGCCATAAATATGACCCCTTGTCTCTGAAATGGAAGCTGAAAGTCTCAAGTGGGACAAAGCAGGAGGCTGTAGCCAAAGACAGTTCAATGAGGCTGGATACCACTTTGACGAAGGACCACTGAACAGGTTTTGCTGCTGTGGAGAAGAATGTAGCTGGAGAAGGCACAAAGACAATCCGACAGGTGATGCACCTTGAGTGGCTAGGCAAGTACGTGGGTCGCGGTCTACTCCTGGTTCTCAGGACAGTTTTTAGCCAAAATTGTTACAAGTCCCCTCTTTTGGATGTTGGCCCTCTGCTCAACTTCAGCAAATGTTCCAAGAGTCCAGAACTCATGGGGCACTACTTGGAGGATCAGGCCTCACTCTTGATGGGTTCAGGTGTGGGTCCAAGATAAAGGGAGCATTTTGTGTCCCTGAGGCTCAGATCAGGAGGGCAGCAAATTAGCCCTTTGAAGCCACACTGGTGGTCCTAGGTTCAAGTTGCACATCCAGTCCTTCTTCCCCAGGCAATAGGGCAGCAGGGTAGAAAGGCAAAAATGTAGCCGTGTAGCAGCTGCTTAACAGTCCAGCAGAGTGGCGGTTCTTTCAGCAACACAGCAGTTCTTTTTCCTGGCAAAGTAACTACATCCAGAAGTGTACTGAATAGTAGGTGTCTGAGATCCTACTTTTTTATCCTAGTGCCCTCCTACTGGAAGCTGTAAGGGCTTCTAGACTGTGGCTTTAAAGTACATGGAATTTCCTGACTCCCCTGCCCTGGTTCCAAGCTGACGGTAGTGACAATAAAGAAGGGTTAGTTCTTGTGTGTGAAGACAGAGCACTCCCTATTCAGCACCTGATCTTGGTTCTGCTGCCTTCCTTGTTGCCCAGTTCTGCCTGCCTGAATCATCTAACCCTCCTGTTCCTGGTCTGGCCCGACCTGGCCCTAGCCCAGGCCTAGCATCAAACCCCTTTTGGATGTGCCTGGTTTCCGAGCTATGCTCACTCGGGCTAGCAGGTGTCAGGGTTGCGGTAGGTATGCTGCATGGACGGTGTGGACAAACGGATGGAAGGGCATTTGGCTCCTGGCTACACAGTCCCAGCTCCACGGTCCCTCAAATCACCAAATATTGCAGCACTTTAGAATTGGAGCTGGAGGGGTGCCTGCAAGAGCCAACTGCCAAACTTGAACGAGGGTGAGGGTGTCCGTGAGCATTCCCAATTGACTTGAGCAAAGCCTGGAGTGGGTTGGAGGCTGCCTGGACTACCTGGAGCCCAGAAGCTGGAAGCAGGAGTGCAGGGGGACATGTACCAAGTTGCTGTAGGTGGCAGCAGGTGGCAGCAGGGGTGATAAGCTGGTTGCTTAGTTTACACCGCACGGGGTTGAGCCAGAGCTCATGAAGCGGCCCCTCTAGGTTGAGGTGCAGCTTGTGAGGCAAGTGTTAGCTCCACCCTTACCACAGCACTGGCTTCCCTGTGGTCTTCATTGTTAGCTTCATTGTGGCACCATCTTAATCAGACCTGTCCTAGATGATAAACCTGGAGGTATCAACAGCCAAATGCAGCAACATCTGCCATATTGGCTATACTCATTATCTCAAGCACTATAAGCAGTTAAAATGAATGGGGACATCTCAGGAATCTGAAAATTATTGCAAAAGGTTTTTTATTCTAAGGAGACCATTGGACATGTCAAAATGGAAGGCACACTCAGAGAAAGACCAGGTAAAGTCAAACACAGGGGAGGACATAAACTTTCCAGTCAGTAATCAGTACTGGGGGAGTCTCTTATTAGCATACAAAAAACAAATAGGCCCCTAAGTCAGAGGAGCCCTTCAGGAGACTCAACTGTAGCAACAGGCAATTGTCCAATGCTATCCAGAATACAAAAATAAAGCAGAACAAGAAAAAGGAAACCTGTCCACCGGATGCACTGAACCTATGTCAAATCCATGTATTTCTGCCTTCTGTGCAGCAGAACACTCAATCCGGGAGCAAAACGTGAACAGAAGAAGGTACATATGCTCATGCCTGAAGATGAATTACCTAAGTATAACATTAAAAAAACAGCAACATCAATCACACCTCTACCTCAAAACAAGGGGCAAGAAGGAGCATTAAAAAAATGAGTTGCACCATTCTCTCTTTCCTAATCAGCAAATAAGGTAACAAAGAAGGACAGTCACTGCACAGGTCCACAAGGTGAATGGTCACAAATTTGTGGAGTGCCAGTCTCCCCTCCAGATAGACGAATCGGAATGCCCAAATTTTAGCAGCCCACCCAAACCTCGAGTGTCTTGTGGACTCTATACTGCTAAGTGAAGCTTCTATATACAAAGAGCACATTGAATCACCACACGTCAATTGCAACTAAACACTACAAGTTGGCTGCCCAATCAGAATAAGTTACTAAGATCAATCAACTCAATGCTGATGGCTGCCACAAAGGCCCAGACATGGCATTCTCAACAATTGGAAGCTCAGATAGAAACTATACAAGTACTGAATCTCACAATGGCAGGAATGGTTAAGAAAATCAATGACATAAACAAGAGTCTCAACTAATGAATGCCACTGCCCGGAGTTAATAGGTGAGTGGTCTACCTTACCAACAGTCCTTTCAACAATGGTTGCAAACTTGAAATCTTACCGTCATCCTGGAATACAAACTATGGGGGAGTGTAGGGTGGATTCAACACTACCAGGCCACAGACAATGGCACCATGAAAAAAAAGACAGAGGGGCAATTCTATTGAGGGAGGGGAGGTGGCAGAGACTCAATCAAAGGGCACCTCGCTCCCAAAAATATTCAAGGTACTACCAAAGAGTCCCCTCTAGTGGAGTGTCGAGAAAGACCCTGACAGCAATGAAATGAAAATGCATCAAATGCTCATGCAGATCTCACACAAAAGTACTCAAAAAGCAAGAAAAACACAGAAGAACCAGCATGTAAAACAAGAAGAATCAAAGCCTAGACTTGGCATGAGCCATCAATAGCAGAGAGACCTATTACAGACAGCTAGATCACGATCATAGATCCAATCTTTTTAATAAACAACAGCAGAAATAGGGCCCTACAAGCAAGCGTGCAAGTTGCCACTTCCACTGCAAATTAAATCACATATTCACAATTTGTCCTACGGCAAGCTCAAGAGAAGAGAAACTCAACAAAGAGCGAAGGAACACCTGAGCCTACTAGGAGGCCCCATCAGTACTAGGAAGGGACCATAATGACATAATGAGTGAAAGGAAGCAGGAATGCTCACAGGCTGGGCAAAACACTAAAATTATAAGCATAGCCTCATCAGATGCTACCAGGCCAGAAACATACAAAACTTCAGCAGACAAGTATGAAACTATCATAAATACAGAGCCTGGGGACAAGAACCAAGAGACAGTGGCTACCTAAGAAACGACAAAGGAAAATGTGGCCATCCTTCTGTGGGGATATGCAGTCCAACTATAGGTGGAGCTATACTCAGCACCTTCAAGTGTTCCATGCATGTAATCAGCGTAGTATGTGTGGTCTCACAAGTCATGGGGGCCTTGGATGCCCCTGTATTGTGATATATCCCCCTTTACTAGAACAGCATTAGGGGAAGTGTTAAATGGGACCACTAGGTGAGTGACCAATGAGACAACAGCAGACAGTTTTCAGTCAACAAAAACTGCCAAAAGGCCCTCAGCAAAATTAGTACATGAAATGGAAAACTCTAATCAAGAAGCAATGGGAATCCCCAAAAACACAATTTTTACCCCACTATACGCATCTTTTGGCAACTTAGATTTTCTCAATCCAACTAACATTCTTAAGCTAGTGCAGCATATGTCCTCACAAACTTCCATCAAAACCAAAGACATACAATGGGGCTCACTTACAAGCCCCTTGTACCACCGTAGCTTCATGTTTTTTTTAGCTATGGCAGCGCAAACAGTTCCCCAAACAGCACCAAACTTACATACTGTGGAATGGTACCATTGTGGCAGTTTGGAAAGCCTTGGGCCATATATACCCATGCCATGTATAATGTATGCAAGGTAGGTGTTCCCCCACAAAAAGGGTAGCAGAAATAGTGCGGTGAAATCTACAATATTTCACTGGACCTTTTTTCGCAATCAAAGCATACTTTTTGTAACGCCTGCTCAGTTCAGGCATTAAAGTGACGCTGTGCTGTTTTCAATGGGTCACCCCTAGCATTGCTGGGCTAGCGTACAAAATTTTGAAGCTAGTTTAGCAATGTATGGTTTAGTGCCACAACTGCATCAGAATTACTGTGGACACTGTGCGCCATGGAGCACTGTACTGTAAATAGAGCACTCCTATGGCATTGTTAGGGGGGCGCAGGGTGGTGCTATAAAGCTGATGCATCTTCTAAAAGAGGCCCTAAGTGTCCAATTTGTTTCCTTAGGCCTGGAAACTACTGGAGAATCACACTCATAACTTGGAGAGGTATGGGTATGTTGAAAGTGTTTTATTGGACAAAAAGCACTTTGCAAACTCAGGAATCATAGCACACACCAAAGGCGAGGAATAATATCCCCATGTGCTAAAAAGTCCAGCTGACAGTTACCAGACACATCCCACAAAAATGTATCCTAATGGGAGCGTTGTCAGCAGTTTTTAATCAGGAATTTAACCATTCTGTCTTGATCAGAGGTGAACCTAAGTGAACCATCCCAATGGCGGGAACAGAAAGAAACCAGGCGGACAACTGGAGCTGGATTGCTATAAACATTGCTCTCGAAAAATCTAGATATCTCTAACATGAATCCCACTGCCACAGGAAGGGCAACTCACCAGGCTACCAAAAACATTCACTTGGATCATAGCAGGAATCATGGAGATCCTACAAAGTAATGCTGAACTCAACTTATTGAATGAAGCAAACATTGTTTCTTGCCAACAGACTTCTTCAACCATTCCCACACTTTTACCAGTTTTTGCAGAGATCAATAACCCTGCAAAAAGTCCACCTATTTAGAAGACCATCTGGTGGCATATCGATGTACATAAATACTCTGCAAAGCTTACCATCAATGAAATAAAAGGCAATTCAGAAATACTGCAAGCTGCTATTGCTGAAGGCTACAGAGGCAATGGGGGCAGAATGTCAATCTTAATAATATATGTACATTTCCATTTTAAACATGAAAAGATGCTGGGGAAAACAGAAAAGACAATTACCACCCTTTTGGAGGAACTAATTAGGAAGCATATGCTATCAGGAAATTGGGAACTTCAACATGGACACCCTCAAAAAGGATAACACCAGCACAAATAAATCTTACCAAGTGAGCCGGATATTCCGTACCTTACTTCAAGTCTACAAACTTAAATCAGCACAAAGCACAGCTACAAAAAACACCCAAGCATTAAACACCCTCACTCTTTCAATAATTTGACCACAATGTATTATATTTTTCTGAGGGACCACTTGAGTAAAACATTATTGAACATTAAGATAGCCCAACAGGCACAAAGTGACCAAACCATGCTGATGGCCCAGCTTTTTCTACAAGGAAGAACTCAGGACAGGCTATCGGCAATTAAACAAAAAAAGGAGAGGAACATTATAAACTGATAAGCTGGATAAAATGGACAACTCAAAATTCAACCATGATAGAAGTATGGAAAGGCCAGTGGAAGGGATTGTCAAGTTAAACATAAAGCCAGGAAATCATGCAAGGCTGGACCAAACTGGTCACTAACCTGCATTCCTTCTTATTAAGCAACTGCCAAAATAAACAACATAATCCAAATAAATACACTATAGGCATGTGTTAATGGATGAACAGGTAGTTACAAACATACTGAAGAAGATCCAGAGGTATAGTGCACCAGGTCCCAACAGCCTTCCAGCATCTTTAGTTAGAAAAGACCGCTCCTTCTGGGCGTCTGTCCTTTCCCGCTTGTATCAACTCTGCAAAATAAATGAAGATATCCCTGATTCATTGCAGGGTTCCCTACTGCAACTGATCTACAAGAAAGAAAACATTGCAGACCCCATAAACTATAGGTTAATCGCACTGCTTGATATCGACGGGAAGGCATATGCAAGCATCTTATTAGAACACTTAGTCGAGTGGGTTGCCTGAGAGGGTGTGCTACCTTTCTAATAAACTGTCTCCCACAAGGCAGGATCAACGGTAGATAACACTGTTGCCCTATCATATTTACCTCAACAAGCAGCCACTACGAACAGCTTGCTCATGTTTGTTTGCTTTGTTGACTATTCCGCTGAGTTCAATGGAGTGGTACAGAAAAATCTCTGGCAGAAGCTGCAAAATTGGAATATACCAACCAAGCTTTTGAAAGCTATCATGTCACTTTGTTTCAAGACATGGGTATGCATTAAGCTCACCAGCAAAATGACTACTTCAAATATTCCAAATGATTGTGAGCTTAAACAAGAGTGTCTCCTTTCAACTATATTATTTAACTTGTACAAAGCTGGTTTGGGACCCACACTAACAGGAGCCAGTCTTGCGACCACTAAGATAGTCCTGAACAAGATTTTCCTAATGCAATATGCTGACGACCTTGTACTCCTAGAACATTTGAAAATAGCACTTTAGATGGCGCTGGTCGCATTGATCCAATATAATGAAAAGAATCAACTTGAGGCTATTCAAGTTAAACAAAAGTGGTGATCTTTGAGCGCTATCCAAAAAATGTCTCAGAAGTGGAGACTCGGACCACAGAAGATAGAGAGCATCAGGACTTACAACTACCATGACACACGTTTAAATGACAAGAGGACATCCACAAGACACGGATCAAAACAAAAGTGGTTATTTACGACCTGTAAACGATTTTTTTGCATTTTTAGCCCCACGACTAAGTCTATTTGGAGGGTGATAAAAGTGAAACAAATGGCCACGGACAGTTATTGTCACCGATCATAACGTAGCCTGCTCAGGTTCAAATTGGAAATAATACAATGCATAGGTTAGGAGTGAATCTTTCAACTCCCCTCATACACATGAAACACACTGATTTTCCTGGGGTTTGATTTAACATCAAAAAAACTTAAATATATGGCCTCACACGCAAACAACTTTTTCTGGATAATCAAAGCCACTGAAAATTCAATGAAAACAGTTTTAAAATGTATCCTTACCTCTGAGAATAATCCCTGTCCCTATTACCCGAACAAAGCCATGAAAATGCTACATCTGGCCACAGAAAATTGGAGCATAGACCCTATCCCATACACACTATTACATCCTCCGTAGAAAAGCTACTGCAAGAACTGTCCAGGGCAACGGACATTAAGGCTTTATCGGAGAAAAGCACACATACTTACATCATAGCTTCGTATACAACAAGCAACGCACAACTGTATCTGTACCAAGCACTGGTAAAACATTGGTTAAAATACATATTGTGGGCAAGATTAGTTCCTCTTAAAATAAAAAAAGTTGAACGGAGTGGAAATCTCTCACCAACATAATACAATCCAGACTGTGTCACTATAAAAAAAACAGTAGCTATTCCATCTGTTGTGCTGTTGACCAGCATTGCATGATGCCCGATGCCGACCATTGACGTACATTTTCCGTCATCACAGGACACGCACGGTTGCAATGGCCCAGTATCTCCTGTAATACCTGGATACTACAATAAACCAAACGAAATTTGGTAAATTTAGACAGCAGATGCATTCGTTGTTTAACAACAGGCTACTTGAACTGCAACAGGAGGGATTGATTTAGTCCCTGATTTATACTTTGCTTGTGCCGCATTATCGTCATTTTCTGACGCAAAAGCGGCGCAAACTTACAAAATACAATTGGGGCATATTTATACTCCGTTTGCGCCGGAATTGCGTTGTTTTTTTTTACGCAATTTCGACGCAAAACTAACTCCATATTTATACTTTGGCGTTAGACGCGTCTAGCGCCAAAGTCCATGGAGTTAGCGTCATTTTTTAGCGTGGACACCTACTTTGCGTTAATGAGATGCAAGGTAGGCGTTCACGTCTAAAAAATCGACTCCGAGGCATGTGTGTCGGATTTATACTCCCGGGCAAAAATCACACCTGGGAGTGGGCGGGTCAAAAAAAATGACGTACGCCCGCTTTTGCGCCGCTTTTTAGCGCCTGCAAAAGGCAGGCGTTAAGGGACCTGTGGGCTCTGAAGGAGCCCAGAGGTGCCCTCCCATGCCCCCAGGGACCCCCCCTGTCACCCTTGCCCACCCCAGGAGGACACCCAAGGCTGGAGGGACCCATCCCAGGGACATTAAGGTAAGTTCAGGTAAGTGTTTTTTTTTTTTTTTTTGTGGCATAGGGGGGCCTGATTTGTGCCACTATGCCCAATGACCATGCCCAGGGGACAGAAGTCCCCTGGGCATGGCCATTGGGCAAGGGGGCATGACTCCTGTCTTTGCTAAGACAGGAGTCATTTCTATGGGGGTTGGGAGTGAAAAAAAAATGGCGCATATCGGGTTGAGGCGCAAAAATTGCCTCAACCTGACTTGCCCCATTTCTTGACGCCCAAGCTCCATTGCTGCCTGGTGTACGTCGTTTTCTTTAACGCACACCAGACGGCGACGGCGGCTAACGCCGGCTAACGTAATTCAATAAATACGGCGCCCGCATGGTGCTTCAGAATGGCGTTAGCCGGCGCTAATTTTTTTGACGCAAAACTGCGTTAGCGCAGTTTTGCGTCAAAAAGTATAAATATGGGCCAATTGTATTTTGTAAGTTTGCGCAGCTTTTGCGGCAGAAACTGACGGTAATGCCGCACAAACAGTATAAATCAGGGCCTTAGTGTATTTCTCTTGCCTCACACTAGTGAGCAGGAATTATTGCCCCCTGTAATTACATAAACTGCAATTAAAACATCTGAATTACTTGAGATTGAACTCTCTCTGCAAGTAAACACGCAGTGCAGAAAGACTGCATAAATAGATGGACACAGCAAATGCACTTTAAATATACAGTGGCACTGCAGATCCATATATATATTTAATTTAATGATTTATAATGAATAAAAACGACTTTCTAAAAATGTTAGAGTAATGTACTTATTTTCACTGGAATGCTTCTCTTTCGCTTCTTTATTGTGATAGTTCTTTTCTACTAATCTAACGATTTTAAGTTATGACACAATAAATGTATCCATTCATTCATTCAATCATCCATTCCCTTTTCAGTTGCAAGTGGGACTGTGCTCAGCTCTGCCCCTCCATTCTGCCAGCAGATGGTCCAGTCAGGCACACTTAGGGCCATATGTACGAACACTTTTTCCCATAGACACAGAATGGGGAAAAACCTTTGCTACATCTGGCCCTTAATCCCCTTATTGTGTGACTGTCTGTAATGATAGTTGTATTTGACCACCTACTCCACTTTGCACTTAGCATAGCTTCACACGTCAGATTGGTGACCACCAGCTCCATTTTGATTATAGACTCCATTTTGTCCGTAGCTTAGCTTTATACACCATATAGGTATTTTATGCACTGTGTTTTTCGCTCATGTTTTTGCTCTGTGTGTCTGCGTGTTCTTTCTCGTCAAGGACTTGGACATAACATGGGGAGTCAGAGAGATGAGGATGTACTCGGATGATACAGCAGGGAACGGTTTGGTTTTAGAGAAGCATCTTGGGATCTTGGCCAGTCCCAATGTGTTTCTTTTGAAACTGACCTGAGGTAGCCAGCATTTTGAACAACAATTCACACGATGGGAGGGGTTTTCTAGAATTCTCCTCCTAAGCTTTTTTAAGGTATATAGGAGACCAAGACCAAATTGACCAGAAAGTGGATTGAGAGCTCTGGCAGAACAGGGACTCCTGTGTCCATCACAAAGTTCTGTGAGGGTAGTTATTCTCTTGCTTTCTTCATAGTCAACTGGGTTCAACGGCCTGTTGCTGGCCAAAGAGATGAAGTGAATTCAACTGTGTCCCAAGGTGATTTAGTTTTAATTCTTGTTATTTGCATGAATATATACCTATATATATGTATTTGCTGTTTTAGATTGAAGCAGAGTATTCTTTGTACATGTTTTTATGTTATGTATTTCACTGCTGTGACCATTTTTAACTGTGCACTTTCAGTTGTACACTTTTGACCTCTCTTTGTGAGCCTCATGGAATGGTTTAATAAATGTATTTAGACTAAGAGTTACATACCAGAAATTCCTTTCAGTGTGTGTGCGTTTCATCTTGGTCCATATTGAAGCAAAACTCTGTCTGAGAGGAATTCACAAAATCTAGCTGTCAGTTACACCTAGTCATGTGACCCAAGCCAGACTAGAGGCAGACAAGAACTAAGGGCAGAAGAATATAAGGGCTACATTTAAAAGGCTCTAGCACAACCAGGGCGTCACTTTTTGTGGTGGTGATAACTAATTGTCCATATCTACAAGGAGGTGTAACACCTCTTTTTGTGGCTTTACACTTCCTTTTAAATATGGGCACCACTAACGCTGATTTCTGTGGCAGAGGGGTATGCAATGGGTATTGCAGTGGGTGTTCCACAGCATCACCCATTGCTTTTAAAGTTGCCTGCTTTTGAAGCTGCCCCAGATCTACAAGAGTTTGTAAATCTGAGGCAGCGCCAAAATCTAACGCCACCCCAGGGTGAGGTTAGCATAGCACAATGAGGAGGAATATTTTTATTCCGCCTAGTTTTTTACTTTTTCTATGTGTTGTGCATTCTGCAGCACACATAGAAGAAGCAAAATGCCATGGATGGTTCTTTATGGCAGTTTGGGCTGGACTGCTCCCATTGGGAGCAGGGTCAAGACTGATTTACATATAGCTGTGTCCAAACTGGGGTTACGTGGTAAGCAAAATAACAATGGATTAAATCCAGATCTGTGACTGGGGGTGAGTGTTTGAAAACTTTCAACACTCCATCCATCATTTTATTTTGTGATATTGCTATGTGCAGGAAGGGACACCTTCCTGCACTTAAACAATCACAACCCTCAACGTAGACAATTTTTCTCTATGGTGCAAGGATGCCTGCTTTGGTGCAGTTGGTTAATTTAGCACAGGGTGAAACTCACGAGTGAGACGTATTCTTGTAAATAGGGTACATCTCAGTGTGTTTTAAAAACTGATACAACGCTGCGGTGCTAATTTTCAAAAACTGGTATTCTAAAAATGTTAATAAAAAATCTACTGTCACTACTAAATATTGTTTTCCATGACAATTCCAAAGGCACTAAACATGACATAGCTATCTGCTTCTAATTGGAAAACATAGCTTATTAAATGTAATATGGAATCCCCAATGTCATCCTATGGAAGGGGCTGGCATCACAATAGTGAAAAACAAATGTACGGGTTTTTCACTAAAAAGACATGTAAAACGTAAAATTACATGTCCAGTTTTTTCACTGGTACAGCACCCTGCCTTATGGTCTACCTAGTGCCTACCTTAGGGGTGACAAATATAATAAAAGCTGCATTTAAGGCTTGCAGTGGCAGGCCTGGGTCGTGTTTTAAGGTGTTTTTAAGAAGGTGGCACAATAAGTGATGGAGGCCCACTGGTAGCATGTAACTCACAGGCCCTTGGCACATTATTTACTACTCTTCAAGAGACTTGTAAATACATTAAGGTGGTCATTACAACCTCGGCGGTATTTTAACAAGACCGCTGAGGGACCGCCATGCGGAAGAGCGCCAGTAGTGGCGGTTTGCCGCTCGGCGTATTATGACCGTTGGCTGCCCTCCGTTGTTTTTCCAACGGAGCGCCGCCAACAGCCATACTTGCGGGCGGCGGGGAAGTGGAGGTTGCTCCAACTCCACTGCCACGCCAACAGAACACCACCCAGCTAATCACATCCTGTGATTCTGCGCGGCGGTGTTCTGTTGGCAGTGTGGTGTCAGCGGAGCTGCCCCCATGGCACCCGTCCCCTCCCAGTGGATCGACGGAACAGGTAAGTCGATCGTCGATCGTCCATGAGGGGAGGGGGGTGGGGGGTGTTGTGTGTTGTGTATTGTGTGCGTGCATGGGGGTGTGTGTGTGTATGTAGAGGGGGCGTGTGAGTGCGTGTATGCTTGCAGGGGTGTTGTGTGTATGGGAATGAGTGCGTGTATGTCTGTAGGTATGTCTGTATGGATGTGTGCGTGTATGTTTGAATGTGGGTGTACGTGTCTGACTGTGTGTGTGGATGTTGGCATGTATGTCGGTGTGTGTGCGTGTATGTGTGTTGGTGGTGCCTGCGTGCATGTTGGGTGTGTATGTGTAAGGTAATGATGTGGGACGGGGTGGGGAGGGGGGCCCGGCCACCTTTGGGGGGTAGCAGGGGTGGTGGTGGGTGTAGGGGAGGAAGTCGGGGTGGGGGGTGGGGGAGACCTCTATCAATGCCAGGGAAGGAATTCCCTGGCACTGATAGTGCTTACCGCCATGGATTTCATGGCGGTTCCTACTGCTGGAAATCCACGGCGGTAAGCCGGGTCAAAAATACCGGCGGCGGTATTGTCACGGCCGCCGGGCTGGAGACCTAGGTCTCCAGCCCAGCGGTCATCTCTGCCCTGGCGGGCGTAACGGAGAAGCGGCGGTTGACCATGGCGGTCTTCTTATACCCATTTTGCCCTTTGAAGTAGGTTTACTTCAAAGAGAAGTCTCTCTTGTTTGTGAAATCCTGCCCTGCCTAGGCCAGGCCCCGGACACACACCAGGGAGTTGGAGACTGCATTGTATGAGGGAAGGCAGAGCCCTTTCAGGTGTGAGTGACCACTCCTCCCCTCCCTCCTAGCACAGATGGCTCATCAGGATATGCAGGCTACACCCCAGCTCCCTTTGTGTCACTGTCACTGTCTAGAGAGAGGAGCAAACAGCCCAACTGTCAAACTGATCTAGACAGGGAACCAACAAGCAGGCAGAGTCACAGAAATGGTTTAAGCAAAAACATGCCCACTTTCTAAAAGTGGCATTTTCAAACACACAGGGGGTCATTCCGACCCCGGCGGGCGGCGGGCGCTGCCCGCCGGGCGGAGTCCGCCAAAGGAACGCACCGCGGTCAAATGACCGCGGCGGTCATTCTGAATTTCCCGCTGGGCCGGCGGGCGATCTCCAAGAGATCGCCCGCCGGCCCAGCGGGAAAGCCCCTGCAAAGAGGAAGCCGGCTCCGAATGGAGCCGGCGGATTTGCAGGGGTGCGACGGGTGCAGTGGCACCCGTCGCGATTTTCAGTGTCTGCAAGGCAGACACTGAAAATCTTTGTGGGGCCCTGTTAAGGGGCCCCTGCACTGCCCATGCCAGTGGCATGGGCAGTGCAGGGGCCCCCAGGGGCCCCACGACACCCGTTCCCGCCATCCTGTTCCTGGCGGTAAAAACCGCCAGGAACAGGATGGCGGGAAGGGGGTCGGAATCCCCATGGCGGCGCTGCAAGCAGCGCCGCCATGGAGGATTCCCTGGGCCATGGGTAAACCGGCGGGAAACCGCCGGTTCCCCTTTTCTGACCGCGGCTTTACCGCCGTGGTCAGAATGGCCCAGGAAGCACCGCCAGCCTGTTGGCGGTGCTTCCGCGGTCGTTGGCACTGGCGGTCGGTGACCGCCAGGGTCAGAATGACCCCCACAATCATAAAATCAACTTTACTAAAAGATGTATTTTTAAATTGTGAGCTCAGAGACCCCAAACTCCACATTGCTATCCGCTCCCAAAGGGAATCTACACTTTAATCAGATTTAGAGGTAGCCCCCATGTTAACCTATGAGAGGGATAGGACTTGCAACAGTAAAAAACAAATTTAGCCGTATTTCACTGTTAGGACATATAAAACACCTTAGTAAAGGTCCTACCTTAAATATACACTGCACCCGGCCCATGGGGCTACTTAGGGCCTAACGTAGGGGTGTCTTACATGTAAATAAAGGGAATGTTTATGTCTGGAAAGTGGGTACCCTTGCCAAGTCTAGTTGTCAGTTTAAAAGTGCACATACAGACACTGCAGTGGCAGGTCTGAGACATGATTACAGGGCTACTAATGAGGGTGCACGCAGATGTCAATGCCCTGCTGAAGACACCCAAGGCGCACCCAGATGACCCCAAGAACTACCGGGCCATCTCCCTCCTCCCCTTCCCAGCAAAGGGTATTAAAAAAATTGTGAACAGCCAACTATCCCGCTTCCTGGAAGACAACAAAGCGCTCGATACCTCCCAATCAGGGTTCCGCAAAAACCACCGCACTGATACTGCACTCATCGATTCTATAGATGACATCAGGACCATGCTCGACAAAGGCGAAACCGCAGCGCTCATCCTCCAGGACCTCTCTGCAGCCTTCAACACCGTTTGCCACCACACTCTTCAAACACGCCTCCACAACGCCAGGATCCGCGGCATGGCCCTCGATTGGATCTCTTCATTCCTCTCCGGCAGAACCCAGAGAGTCCGCCTTCCGCCTTACCTGTCCGAATCCTCCAAGACCATCTGTGGAGTCCCCCAGGGATCCTTCTTCAGCCCAACGCTTTTCAACGTTTACATGGCCCCTCACGCCAACATCGCATAAACTCACCACATCAACATAGTTTCCTACGCAGACGACACCCAGCTGATCATCTCCCTCACGAAAGACCCTACAACAGTTAAAAACAACTTCCACAATGGACTTCACTCCATCGCCAAATGGATGGAATCAAGCCGCCTCAAGATAAACACCGACAAAACAGAGATCCTCATCTTTGGCAGCAACCCCTCCGCCTGGAACGACTCCTGGTGGCCTACCTCCCTAGGAGCTGCACCCACACCCACAACTCAAGCACGAAACCTGGGAATCATCCTGGACTCAGCACTCAGCATGACTCAGTAGGTCAACGCAATCTCCTCTTACTGCTACACCACCCTCTGCATGCTCCGCAAGATTTTCAAATGGATTCCCGTAAAAATCTGAAAAATAGTCACCCACGTCCTGATCAGCAGCCGACTGGACTACGGGAACACACTCTATGCAGGAACTACGACCAAACTACAAACAAAAATGCGACGTATCCAAAATGCTTCCGCCCGCCTCATCTTCAACATCCCCCGCCACAACCACATTTCTGCCCACCTCAGACACCTACACTGGCTACCCGTATCGAAGAGGGTCACCTTCAAACTCCTCTCCCACGCACACAAAGCTCTCCACAACACAGGTCTGGCCTACCTCAGCAACAGACTCGCCTTCCATACTCCCACCCGCCTTCTCCGCTCCGCCAGCCTCGCCCTCGCCTCCGTCCCCCGCACTCACTGTACCACCGCTGGAGAAAGATCCTTCTCTCACCTTGCCGCCAAGAACCGGAACTCCCTACCGCTCCACCTACGCCAGACCCAGGACCTCCCAAAATTCAGGAAACGCCTCAAGACATGGCTATTCGATCAGTAGCTCCCGCACCCCCCCAGCGCCTTGAGACCCTGACGGGTGAGTAGCGCGCTTTATAAATTACCTGATTGATTGGGTGGCACAACCAGTGCTGCAGGCCCACTAGTCGCATTTGATTTACAGGCCCTGGTCACCTCTAGTGCACCATACTAGGGACTTATCAGTTTATCAGTAAATCAAATAGGCCAATCATGGATGAACCAATTACATACACATTTTGCAGAGGAGCACTTGCGCTTTAGCACTGGATAGCAGTGGTAAAGTGCCCAGAGTAAAAAAAAAAAAAAAAAACAGCAAAATCAGAGTCCAGCACACATCTACAACCTGGGAAACAGAGGCAAAAAGCTAAGGGAGACCACGCCAAGGATGAAAAGTCTAACACGTATTCCCCTCAGCTGAAATGGGGAGCAACTACCCAACCTCATGGGAGTTCTCATCACTAAGACAGAAGAATCTAGACTGACCTTCAGCATTATTGTGTTCTGTGCCAGGGCTGTGTTCCACCGTAAAGTCCATCCCCTATAGGGAAATGGACAACCTCAACAGTTTTGGATTCTCACCCCTCATCTGCATTAACCATTTGAGGGGCGTGTGGTTGGTCTGAACCCGGAAGTGAGTCCTAAACAAGTAGGGTTTTAGCTTCTTCAGTGCCCTGACCACTGAAAATGCTTCACGTTCTATGGCACTCCACCTATGTTCTCTGGGAAGTAACCCCCTGCTAATGAAGGCTACAGGTTGATCTAGGCCCTCTTCATTAAGCTGTGACAATACTGCTCCAATACAATGCTCTGAGGCATCTGTTTGCACAACAAATTCATTGGAGTAGTCAGGTGACTTCAGCACAGGTGCTGTGCACATGGCAGCCTTCAGGGCATCAAAAGCGGTCTGGGAAGCCTCTCTCCAGATCACCTTCCTTGATTGTTTCTTAGAGGTCAACTCAGTCAAGTGTGGTCATTTGAAGACTGAAGAGTATTCATCCTGGAAGTTGATATCAGTATCCAATTGAAATCTTCTTGAGTGGTTGCCACCCACCCTTCAAAAATAAAACAAATGTCTAGAAAGGACACAGAGAAAGAGGCTGGGGCCAGAAAAAGAAAACTCAGGGCCAGATTTATACTTTTTCATGCAAAACTGCACTGTCATATCTTAATGCCACCTGTGCGTCAAACTTATACTTTGAAGCTAGGTAGTGCTAAGAAAAGGTTAGAGTCATTTTTCCTGATGCTAACCATTGTGCCTTGTCGTAAGGCAAAATAATGTTAACGCATTCAAAATGACTCTAATGTGGTTTGCGACATGGAAAAACATTGCAAAACGGATATGCGCCATTGTTCCAGGCAAAAGTGTCAAAAAGCAACGCAAATGGAGCAAAGAGTGCTAAGGAGGCCCAAAATGGATCCCAGCCAACCAGGAATCAGCCAGTAGGACACAGACAAGACCCAGGGGAGAGACAAGAAGAAGAGGAAGTACCGCTTCAGCGCAGAGGAGCATGAAATTCTGGTTAGAGAGGTTATGGAGCACCAGCATCAACTCTTCATCACCTCTAAATATCCAATTGGGAGGAGAGAGGCAATTTAGCAACAGATTGTGGATACAATTAACAGTGTGGCAGAAGTCAGGAGAACTGT
The DNA here is from genome assembly GCF_031143425.1 of Pleurodeles waltl. Lineage (NCBI taxonomy): Eukaryota > Metazoa > Chordata > Amphibia > Caudata > Salamandridae > Pleurodeles > Pleurodeles waltl. The sequence goes on from NC_090447.1 coordinate 924,250,400, forward strand.
CACTGAGGGCAAGAAACGCTGGCAAGACTGCAAGTGCAGGACAAAGGAAAAAAATGGAAAGGAACAGGAAGGCAGCACTGCAGACTGGAGGTGGGAGTCCAGCACTGCAAGAGGACTTGGACGAGATGGAGGAGATGGTTGCAGATGTCATCCCAGAGGAAATCATCACTGGTATCGCAGGACAGGACAGAGCAGACTACCAGGAAATTACACATATGCATGGTAAGTTAGATGGGGGACGGAAATGCCTAACTGCCAAGTGCAAGAAGGGGGAGGCACATACCTACTACACAATGCATGTCAGCCCTGAAAATCAGGCAGTGGAAAGGGCAAAGGGGCACGGCATGGGACTCCCTGAACTACACATGTCAGGTGCATAGGCTAATTAGGGTGATCCAGGGGCACAGCACAACACAACACCAACAACCTTTGCATGGGGGTACACCGCCATGCCAAGGCTGCTGAAATGCCGCAGGAGGCCCTAAGGGTAGGGTAGAAGGTAAAACTGGTCTGGTGTCACAGGACAGCTGGAATTGTCAGAATGTAAACTAGAGGACTATGCACCAGTCTCAGGGCCTTGGCTCAAGTGGCATTTACCATTGACAACAGTTGCCACTTGTTAGAAATGGGGTCTTTGGTTGGCAGTCAGGTTACCCCCTGTCCAAACAAGGACCCTCACTCTAGTCAGGGTAAAAGAAAATCACCGTCAGCTAACCCCCACTCACCCCTTGGTAGCTTGACATGAGCATGTAGGCTTAAATTCAGAGTGCTAGGTGTAAAGTATTTTTACCCACGCAAAGAGAAACTCAATGAAAACACTACAAAATGACACAACACAGGTTTTGAAAAATAGAAAATATTTATTAAACAAAACAAGACCAAAATGACAAAAATCCACCATACACAAGTCAAGTTATTAATTAAAATGCAAAAAAGAGTCTTCATGTTCTTTTAAACATAATGCTAACGCTGTTAGCGTACAAATGTACCTGGGTCACGTCAAAATAACCACACAGGAGAATGTGCATCGAAAAAGGTAAGCGGGGCATTGATTTCTTACCCGCAAGAAAGGTCGTGCGTCGTTATTTTCCTCGCAGGGGAGAGATCCTCGATCTGGACAAAGCACCTTGGGTCCGGGCAGGCTTGCGTTGTTTTTCCGCACCCAGCGATGTTGCGTCGTTGCAGCCTCTGTCAGCGATGCCGAGCGTCATTTCTCCAGCCACGTGCATCAATTTCACAGCTGCCCTGCAAGTGCTGCATTGATTTCAGCCACGGAGCCAGCGGCAAGTCATTTCTTTAGCCCTTCTCGGAGGTTGCATCAGAAATTTCTGCGAACGGCGATCTGTGCATGGATTTCCAACCTTGGTCCACCAGCTTCACCTGTCAAGAACCCAGAAACTGGACAGGGCACCACTTGGCAGGGCAGGAGTCTCAGCAGAGGCTCAAGGTGCTGGCAGAGAGAAGTCTTTGCTGTCCCTGAGACTTCAACAACAGGAGGCAAGCTCAGTTTCAAGCCCTTGGAGAGTTCTTCACAAGCAGGAAGGCACACAAAGTCCAGTCTTTGTCCTCTTGCACAGGCAGAAGCAGCAACTGCAGGACAGGTCCACAAAGCACAGTCACAGGCAGGGCAGCTCTTCTTCCTCAGTTCTTTAGCTCTTCTCCAGGCAGAGGTTCCTCTTGGTTTCCAGAAGTGATCTAAAGTCTGTGGGGTGTTCTTCTTATACCCATTTTGCCCTTTGAAGTAGGCTTACTTCAAAGAGAAGTCTCTCTTGTTTGTGAAATCCTGCCCTGCCTAGGCCAGGCCCCGGACACACACCAGGGGGTTGGAGACTGCATTGTATGAGGGAAGGCAGAGCCCTTTCAGGTGTGAGTGACCACTCCTCACCTCCCTCCTAGCACAGATGGCTCATCAGGATATGCAGGCTACACCCCAGCTCCCTTTGTGTCACTGTCTAGAGAGAGGAGCAAACAGCCGAACTGTCAAACTGATCTAGACAGGGAACCAACAAGCAGGCAGAGTCACAGAAATGATTTAAGCAAAAACATGCCCACTTTCCAAAAGTGGCATTTTCAAACACACAATCTTAAAATCAACTTTACTAAAAGATGTATTTTTAAAGTGTGAGCTCAGAGACCCTAAACTCCACATTGCGATCCGCTCCCAAAGGAAATCTACACTTTAATCAGATTTAGAGGTAGCCCCCATGTTAACCTATGAGAGGGATAGGCCTTGCAACAGTAAAAACCGAATTTAGCCGTATTTCACTGTTAGGACATATAAAACACCTTAGTATATGTCCTACCTTAAACATACACTGCACCCGGCCCATGGGGCTACTTAGGGCCTAACGTAGGGGTGTCTTACATGTATGAAAAGGAAATGTTTAGGTCTGGCAAGTGGGTACCCTTGCCAAGTCTAGTTGTCAGTTTAAAAGTGCACATACAGACACTGCAGTGGCAGGTCTGAGACATGATTACAGGGCTACTAATGAGGGTACACGCCGATGTCAACACCCTGCTGAAGAAACCCAAGGCAGACCCAGATGACCCCAAGAACTACCAGGCCATCTCCCTCCTCCCCTTCCCAGCAAAGGGTATTGAAAAAATTGTGAACAGCCAACTATCCCGCTTCCTGGAAGACAACAAAGCGCTCGATACCTCCCAATCAGGATTCCGCAAAAACCACTGCACTGATACTGCACTCATCGCTTCTATAGATGACATCAGGACCATGCTCGACAAAGGAGAAACCGCAGCGCTCATCCTCCAGGACCTCTCTGCAGCCTTCAACACCGTTTGCCACCACACTCTTCGAACACGCCTCCACAACGCCAGGATCCGCGGCATGGCCCTCGATTGGATCTCTTCATTACTCTCCGGCAGAACCCAGAGAGTCTGCCTTCCGCCTTACCTGTTAAAATCCTCCAAGACCATCTGTGGAGTCCCCCAGGGATCCTCCCTCAGCCCAACGCTTTTCAACGTTTACATGGCCCCTCTCGCCAACATCGCATAAACTCACCACATCAACATAGTTTCCTACGCAGACGACACCCAGCTGATCATCTCCCTCACGAAAGACCCTACAACGGCTAAAAACAACCTCCACAATGGACTTCACTCCATCGCCAAATGGATGGAATCAAGCCGCCTCAAGATAAACACCGACAAAACAGAGATCCTCATCTTTGGCAGCAACCCCTCTGCCTGGAACGACTCCTGGTGGCCTACCTCCTTAGGAGCTGCACCCACAACTCAAGCACGAAACCTGGGAATCATCCTGGACTCAGCACTCAGCATGACTCAGCAGGTCAACGCAATCTCCTCTTACTGCTACAACACCATCCGCATGCTCCGCAAGATTTTCAAATGGATTCCCGTAAAAATCTGAAAAACAGTCACCCACTCCCTGATCAGCAGCCGACTGGACTACGGGAACGCACTCTATGCAGGAACTACGGCCAAACTACAAACAAAAATGCAACATATCCAAAATGCTTCCGCCCGCCTCATCTTCAACATCCCCCGCCACAACCACATCTCTGCCCACCTCAGAGACCTACACTGGCTACCCGTATCGAAGAGGATCACCTTCAAACTCCTCACCCACGCACACAAAGCTCTCCACAACACAGGTCCGGCCTACCTCAGCAACAGACTCGCCTTCCATACTCCCACCCGCCTTCTCCGCTCCGCCAGCCTCGCCCTCGCCACCGTCCCCCGCACTCACTGTACCACCTCTGGAGAAAGATCCTTCTCTCACCTTGCCCCCAAGAACCGGAACTCCCTACCGCTCCACCTACGCCAGACCCAGGACCTCCCAAAATTCAGGAAACGCCTCAAAACATGGCTATTTGATTAGTAGCTCCCCCCCCCCCCCAGCGCCTTGAGACCCTGACGGGTGAGTAGCTACCGCTTTATAAATTACCTGATTGATTGATTGGGTGGCACAACCAGTGCTGCAGGCCCACTAGTCGCATTGGATTTACAGGCCCTGGGCATCTCTAGTGCACCATACTAGGGACTTACCAGTAAATCAAATAAGCCAATCATGGATGAACCAATTACATACACATTTTGCATAGGAGCACTTGCACTTTAGCACTGGATAGCAGTGGTAAAGTGCCCAGAGTAAAAAAAAAAAAAAAAAGGCAAAATCAGAGTCCAGCACACATCAACAACCTGGGAAACAGAGGCAAAAAGTTAAGGGAGACCACGCCAAGGATGAAAAGTCTGACACGTATTCCCCTCAGCTGAAAGTGGGGAGCAACTACCCAACCTCAGGGGAGTTCTCATCACTAAGACAGAAGAATCTAGACTGACCATCAGCATTATTGTATTCTGTGCCAGGGCTGTGTTCCACCGTAAAGTCCATCCCCTATAGGGAAATGGACCACCTCAACAGTTTTGGATTCTCACCTCTCATCTGCATTAACCATTTGAGGGGCCTGTGGTTGGTCTGAACCCGGAAGTGAGTCCTAAATAAGTAGGGTTTTAGCTTCTTCAGTGCTTAGACCACTGAAAATGCTTCACGTTCTATGGCACTCCACCTATGTTCTCTGGGAAGTAAACTCCTGCTAATGAAGGCTACAGGTTGATCTAGGCCCTCTTCATTAAGCTGTGACAATACTGCTGCAATACCATGCTCTGAGGCATCTGTTTGCACAACAAATTCATTGGAGTAGTTAGGTGCCTTCAGCAAAGGTGCTGTGCACATGGCAGCCTTCAGGGCATCAAAAGCGGTCTGGGAAGCCTCTCTCCACCTTCCTTGATTGTTTCTTAGAGGTCAACTCAGTCAATGGGGTAACAATGGTACCATACCATTTGACAAACCTCCTGTAATAGCCAGTGAGGCCTAAAAAGGCCCTCACCTCAGTCTGGGTCTTGGGAAGCTTCCAAGTCAGAATGATGTCAATTGTTGGCAGTAGGGGTGCCACCTGGCCACTCCCTACCTGGTGTCCCAAGTACATCTAAGAACCCTGCCCTATTTGGCACTTGCTTGCCCTAATACTGAGGCCTGCCTTCTGCAGGGCCTCTAACACTCTCCTGAAGTGAAGCAGGTGTTCCTCCCATGTGGAACTAAAAACAGCAATGTCATCCAGGTATACAGCACTGAACTCATCCAGCCCAGCCAACACCTGGTTGACTTACCTCTGAAAGGTGGCAGCGGCATTTTTCATCCCAAAGGGCATCACTTTGCCCATCTGGGGTTGAAAATGCAGACCTCTCCTTGGCCCCCTCAGTCAAAGCAATCTGCCAGTACCCAGACGTTAAGTCAAACATGCTGAGGTACTTGGCAGCTCCCAACCGGTCTATGAGCTCATCAGCTCAGGGATGGGGTGTGCATCAGTCTTGCTGACCGCATTGAGTCCCCGGTAGTCCACACAAAACCTGAGTTCTGGAGTGGCACCAGGTGCAGCAACCTTTGTGACCAAGACCACAGGGCTATCCCAAGGACAGGCTGGAATGCTCAATAACCCCTAGGGTTAACATTTTGGATAACTCATCTTTAATGCTAGTCCTGACCCTGTCAGTCACCCTGTAAACTATTTGTTTAATGGGTGTACTATCCTCAGTGTCCACATCATGTGTGCACAAGTGTGTGACCCCTTGGATCAGGGAAAACAGTGAGGTGAACTGTCCCAACACCTGGCGACAGTCCCTCTGCTGCTCTGCAGTCAGGGAGGGGAGAGGATCACTCCCTCCACAGACCCATCTTTTTCTCCTGCAGACAGGAGGCCAGGAAGAGGCTCACTCTCCTCTTCCACCCCATTATCTGTCGCTAGGAGCATTGATAATTCAGTCTGCTCTAAGTGTGGCTTGAGGCGGTTAACATGCAGGACCCTTAAAGGGTTCTTGAGAGACTGCAAGTCCACCAAGTAGGTGACTTCACTCTTGCACTCCACCACCTGAAATGGCCCAGTCCATTTATGCAGGAGCACCCTAGGCTCCACTGGTGCCATCACCGACACTTTTTGACCAGGTTGAAACTCGACCAGAGTGGCATTCTGGTCATACCACCGTTTTGTATCTTCCTGGCTTGCTTTTAGGTTCTCCTGTGCGAGACTCCTGAAGCGGGCAGTCTGGTTTCTCAGAGCCAGCATGTAGCTAAATAAATCCTGGGGGGGTGTACTAGAAGCTTTTTACAAAGCCTCCTTCACCAGACTTAAAGGTCCCCTCACAGGGTGGCCATAGATTAGCTGAAAGGGACTAAAGCCAAGTCCCTTTTGAGGCACCTCTCTGTAAGCGAACAGAAGGCATGGCAAGAGGACGTCCCACTTCCGCCTCAAGGACTCTGACAGGCCCTGGATCATGCCTTTCAAGGTGCAGTTGAATCTCTCAACCGGACCATTACTTTGGGGGTGGTAAGATGTGGTGAACTTGTAGGTTACCCCACACACCTTCCACAGCGACTTCATATATATTAATATGAAGTTTGTACCCCTATCAGATACCACTTCCTTGGGGAATCCCATGTGGGTAAAAACCCCCATCAGTGTACCACAGGGGAACTGACTGACCTCAGAGGAATGGCTTCTGGGTACCGGGTGGCATGGTCCACCAAGACCAGGATGAACCTGTTGCTCATGGCAGTCTTGGGATCCAGAGGCCCCACAATGTCAATACCAACCCTTTCATATGGGGCACTAACTGCAGGAAGAGGTTGGAGGGGTGCCTTACATTTACCCCTACTCTTGCCACTTGCCTGACAAGTTTCGCAAGACCTACAGTGTGCAGCAGAATGCTTGTGCATCTGGGGCCAATAGAAGTGGGAGGCAAGCCGCTTATAGGTCTTGTCCTGCCCCAGATGTCCTGCCAAAGGCACATCATAAGCCAACCCCAGTAGGAAGGCCCTGAAGCACTGGGGTACCACCAGCATACGAGCTGACCCAGACTCAGGAACCTTAGGCTAACTATACAGGAGGCCGTCCTCCAAATGGATCAGGTGAGTACTGGGCTCCTCGCTCGCAGCCTGGGCTGCAGCCTGTTGCCGCAGCCCCTGTAGAATAAGGCATGTTTTCTGTGCCTCACAGAATGCCTCCCTGGTGGGCCTCCCTTCCTGCTGCCACTGTGACAGCTCAGAGACCTCCCCTAGTTCAGCCACCTGTTCCACTGTAGGCTCAGGCTCCACCTCCTCCCGGACTGTGGGAACTTCTGGGGCCGGTTTCCCATGCCCCCTGCCCTTCCTCTTTTTGGCGGTCCCCTAGGCCACTCTTTCAGGCTCCAGGGGCTCTTGACCACCCTGATGGGCTGCCATTGACCTGGTTAATAAGCATACCCACCCAGGCAGACCCAACATCTCCAAGTGTGACCTGTGTTCCACCTCCTTCCAAGGGGAATCCTCCAAGTCATTGCCAAGCAAACAATCAACAGGCATGGTTGGACTCACAGCTACTTTCAAGGAACCTCAGACCATCCCCCATTCAAAGGGAACCTGTGCCACTCTGCACAGGCGCTCTGAGTTGTCCACTGCAACTACTTGGTGAAGTACTCAGGGATCAATCTGCTCTTCAGACACCAGCTGACTCCTCACTGTAGCCACGCTACCTCCTTTGTCTCTCAGAGCCTCCACCCTCTGTCCATTGATGGTCACCCACTGCCTATACTTCTTAGTGTTCTCAGGAACGATGGTTCTCTGGACCACCTCAATGTCCCCTAGTGAGACAAGGGTCATTTCAGCTGGCTCCCACCCACCTGGAACCAACTCCTCCCCAAGGGCTACACTAGCCAAACCCTGGGGCTGCACACCGGTGAGTGCTGGTGTACTCTTGCGGCATTTGGGTTCCCCCTCACATGACCCACCTGGTCACATGCATACTACTGACGTGGGGGTCCCCCTGCCACTGGCTTCCTTTTGGAGAACCATGGCTTCTTCTCACTGGGGGGTTGGGAATCTTTACCCTGGGAATCAGTTTGCATCCCTTTAGAGACCTCCCCCTGTTTACCCTTACCCCCCTTTCTTCTTAGAGGGGTCTTGCCCACCCTTGGAGTGGTCTCCCTATACCTCTTTTGGACCCTGGTGCTCTCCCAGCAGTTTGCTTCCTGTGCAAGCTTCCTGGGGTCAGTCCGCTTGCTGTCAATCAGGTGCTGGTGCAGCTCTGGAAAACATAAACTGTACAAGTGCTCCCAAGCTATCAGATTGTAAAGCTCCTCATATGTTGTTACCTTACTGCCCTTCACCCAACCAGCCAGTGACCTGCAGAATGAATCAACACCTTCTAACCATGTTTGGGATTCCTTCCTCTTGTAGGACCTAAACTTATCCTTATACTGTTCAGGAGTGAGACCATATCTTGTGAGTAGGGCATCCTTCATGATAGAGTAGGTGAGTCCCTGGGAATCCCCTAAGGATATCTGAATATCCCTCCCCTCTACCTCAAAGTGCTTCCACAGACCCACCCCCCAATGAGCTTCAGGGACCAGATTCATATGGAGAGCAGACTCATACCCCTTAAACCACAAATATATATTATCCTCTCTCTTCTAATCCTTCACAAGATCTTTAGGCATGTGCACCCTCCTCCCTGACTGCACTGTGATGTGGCTGCCTCCATCCCTACTAGACTGATGTTGTTTAAATTATTTATTTGGCTTAAAAACCTTAAAAGTGTAAGACACAATAAACAGTACAATAATTCAGTAACTTCATCTATTACATTATATCTTCCCATACAAGATTCTTAGTTCATTCCAATTCATAATTACCATATCATCCTTACATAATTCAATTAATTATTCTAACCTCAAATACAAATTTCATTTTCCTACTAATTTACAAAGTGCATTGTGCATACTCACTTTCCCACTTACAATTTTGCTAAGCCTTCAGTTATCATAATTTCTCTTATTCAGCTTCACTTCTTACATTTTACGAAAGCCTATGAGACCAATTAAAACCTCTCTTAATCCAATTAACATTCTGCCTAGCGCATGCTACATTCAAAGATCTCATGATTACCAGTAACTTAAGTGCTTGATCCTAATTTAAAATATTATATTCCTTCCAAATTGGTTTTAAAAACTTCTTATGCACTTTTAACAAACCACTGACAATCCAAAAGTATATTTTGAGTGCTGCAGTTCTGTAATAAGCCACAAGTGCAGAAGCCCTGAGCATCTTTAAGAATAGCTTTCTTTACAGTCCCTATACTCTGGGTTTAAACCGATTCTAAACTGTAGCACTGCGTCCCTTAACCGCTTCTGTGCCTTGGACGAGATGATCTTGTCCAAGGCTACAGTTCCCCTGTGCCTTGGACGAGATCATCTCGTCCAAGGCACAGGGGAAATTGGGGGAGTGCTAGCGCGCCCCACCGTGCACCCCTCTCCCCCCCAAGGCGGGGATGGAAGGGGAACACCTTCCCCTTCCACCCCCCCACCAACCCCCCCGTGACGTCAGTGCGCGAGTGCGCGCTGATTTGTCACAGGGGCCTCCCCCATCGCGCTGGAAGCTCTGCTTCCAGCGCGATTGAAAGAGAAATGCAAAAGCATTTCTCTTTCAATCACTGGGGGAGGCCCGGAGGGGCTTCAAAGGGAAGGAAAAGTATTTCCTTCCCTTTGAAGTCTCTCCGAGGGTTTCAAAAGCCGGATTGCTTGCAATCCGGCTTTTGAAACCCCACTAGACACCAGGGATTTTTTTTTTTTTACAGAAATTTCCATAAGGGAGCGACCCCTTGGGCAAGGGTCGCTCCCATGGAGGCATTTTTTCGGGAAGGCCTTTCTGCCTCCCCCTGTTTCATTTTATTTTTTTAGGTGGGGAGCGACCCCTTAGGCAAGGGTCGCTCCCCTTGGGGGAAAATTATATTTAGGCCATTTCTGCCCCCCTTGAGGTCAGATTGGCCTATTTTGATGAGGCCAATCTGCCCGCAAGGGGGGCAGAAACCACTAGACACCAGGGAGTTTTTTCTTTGCGTGAATTTCACGCAAGGGGAGCGACCCCTTAGGCAAGGGTCGCTCCCTGGGGTGGGCAAATTTATTTTAGGCCATTTCTGCCCCCAGGGGGGGCAGAAACCTCTAGGCGGCATGGCAATTTTTTTTTTTTGTGTTTTTTTTTTTGTTTGTTTGTTTTTTAGAGATGGGGAGCGACCCATCAGGCAAGGGTCGCTCCCCAGGGGGGCAAATTGTATTTAGACAATTTCTGCCCCCCTGGGGGCAGATTGGCCGAGTTTAGGTCAATCTGCCCCCAAGGGGGCAGAAACCACTAGGCACCGGGGATTTGTTTTTTGGCGCCAATGTCACGCAGGGGGAGCGACCCCGTAGGCAAGGGTCGCTCCCGGGGGGGTGGGGGCTGGGGGGGCAAATTTATTTTAGGCCATTTCTGCCCCCCCCTGGGGGCAGATCAGCCTATTATTAGGCCGATCTGCCCCCGGGGGGGGCAGAACCCTCTAGGCGCCAGGGCAATTTTTTTTTGTGTGTTTTTTTTTGTTGTTTGTTTGTTTTTTTAGAGATGGGTAGCGACACATCAGGCAAGGGTCGCTGCCCTGGGTGGCAAATTGTATTTAGGACATTTCTGCCCCCCTTGTCTGCCTCCAAGGGGGCAGAAACCACTAGGCACCTGGGATTTGTTTTTTGGCGCCAATGTCACGCAGGGGGAGCGACCCCGTAGGCAAGGGTCGCTCCCGGGAGGGGTGGGGGCAAATTTATTTTAGGCCATTTCTGCCCCCCCTGAGCGCAGATCAGCCTATTATTAGGCCGATCTGCCCCCAGGGGGGGGGGGGGGGGCAGAACCCTCTAGGCGCCAGGGCAATTTTATTTTTTTGTGTTTTTTTTTGTTGTTTGTTTTTTTAGAGATGGGCAGCGACCCATCAGGCAAGGGTCGCTGCCCTGGGTGGCAAATTGTATTTAGGACATTTCTGCCCCCCTTGTCTGCCTCCAAGGGGGCAGAAACCACTAGGCACCTGGGATTTGTTTTTTGGCGCCAATGTCACGCAGGGGGAGCGACCCCGTAGGCAAGGGTCGCTCCCGGGAGGGGTGGGGGCAAATTTATTTTAGGCCATTTCTGCCCCCCCTGAGCGCAGATCAGCCTATTATTAGGCCGATCTGCCCCCAGGGGGGGGGGGGGGGCAGAACCCTCTAGGCGCCAGGGCAATTTTTTTTTTTTGTGTTTTTTTTTGTTGTTTGTTTTTTTAGAGATGGGCAGCGACCCATCAGGCAAGGGTCGCTGCCCTGGGTGGCAAATTGTATTTAGGACATTTCTGCCCCCCTTGTCTGCCTCCAAGGGGGCAGAAACCACTAGGCACCTGGGATTTGTTTTTTGGCGCCAATGTCACGCAGGGGGAGCGACCCCGTAGGCAAGGGTCGCTCCCGGGGGGGGTGGGGGCTGGGGGGGCTAATTTATTTTAGGCCATTTCTGCCCCCCCTGAGGGCAGATCAGCCTATTATTAGGCCGATCTGCCCCCAGGGGGGGGGGCAGAACCCTCTAGGCGCCAAGGCAAAAAAAAAGTTTGTGTTTTTTTTTTGTTGTTTGTATTTTTTTTTAGAGATGGGTAGCGACCCATCAGGCAAGGGTCGCTGCCCTGGGTGGCAAATTGTATTTAGGACATTTCTGCCCCCCTTGTCTGCCTCCAAGGGGGCAGAAACCACTAGGCACCTGGGATTTGTTTTTTGGCGCCAATATCACGCAGGGGGAGCGACCCCGTAGGCAAGGGTCGCTCCCAGGGGGGGGTGGGGGTTGGGGGGGGCAAATTTATTTTAGGCCATTTCTGCCCCCCCTGGGGGCAGATCGGCCTATTATTAGGCCGATCTGCCCCCAGGGGGGGCAGAAACCTCTAGGAGCCAGGGGAAATTTTATTTTTGTGTTTTTTTTTTGTTTGTTTGTTTTTTTAGAGGTGGGTAGCGACCCATCAGGCAAGGGTCGCTCCCCTGGGGGGCAAATTGTATTTAGGCCATTTCTGCCCCCCTTGGGGGCAGATTGGCCGATTTTAGGTAAATCTGCCCCCAAGGGGGCAGAAACCACTAGGCACCTGGTATTTGTTTTTTGGCGCCAATGTCACGCAGGGGGAGCGACCCCGTAGGCAAGGGTCGCTCCCGGGGTGGGTGGGGGTTGGGGGGACAAATTTATTTTAGGCCATTTCTGCCCCCCCTGGGGACAGATCGGCCTATTATTAGGCCAAACTGCCCCCAGGGGGGGGGCAGAACCCTCTAGGCGCCAGGGCAAATTTCTTTTTGTGTTTTCATTTTTGTTTGTTTGTTTTTTTAGAGATGGGGAGCGACCCATCAGGCAAGGGTCGCTCCCCTGGGGGGCAAATTGTATTTAGGCCATTTCTGCCCCCCTTGGGGGCAGATTGGCCGATTTTAGGTCAATCTGCCCCCAAGGGGGCAGAAACCACTAGGCACCTGGGATTTGTTTTTTTGGCGCCAATGTCACGCAGGGGGAGCGACCCCGTAGGCACGGGTCGCTCCCGGGGGTGGGGTGGGGGTTGGGGGGTAAATTTATTTTAGCCCATTTCTGCCCCCCCTGGGGGCAGATCGGCCTATTATTAGGCCCATCTGCCCCCAGGGGGGGCAGAAACCTCTAGGCGCCAGGGGGAAAAAAAATGTGTGTTTTTTTTTTTGTTTGTTTGTTTTTTTAGAGATGGGGAGGGACCCATCAGGCAAGGGTCGCTCCCCTGGGGGGCAAATTGTATTTAGGCCATTTCTGCCCCACTTGGGGGCAGATTGGCCGATTTTAGGTCAATCTGACCCCAAGGGGGCAGAAACCACTAGGCACCTGGGATTTGTTTTTTGGCGCCAATGTCACACAGGGGTAGCGACCCCGTACGCAAGGGTCGCTCCCGGAGGGGGGTTGGGGGGTAAAATTTATTTTAGGCCATTTCTGCCCCCCCTGGGGTTATTAACAGAACCTGGTCCGAGCCCCGCAAGTCACCCCTCCTTGGATTTCCCTAGGTCTCTAGTTTTCAGAAATGCACAGGTTTGGTAGGTTTCCCTAGGTGCCGGCTGAGCTAGAGGCCAAAATCTACAGGTAGGCACTTCGCAAAAAACACCTCTGTTTTCTTCCAAAAATTTGGATGTGTCCACGTTGCGCTTTGGGGCGTTCCCTGTCGCGGGCGCTAGGCCTACCCACATAAGTGAGGTATCATTTTTATCGGGAGACTTGGGGGAACGCTGGGTGGAAGGAAATTTGTGGCTCCTCTCAGATTCCAGAACTTTCTGCCACAGAAATGTGAGTAACATGTTATTTTTTTAGCCAAATTTTGAGGTTTGCAAAGGATTCTGGGTAACAGAACCTGGTCCGAGCCCCGCAAGTCACCCCTCCTAGGATTCCCCTAGGTCTCTAGTTTTCAGAAATGCACAGGTTTTGTAGGTTTCCCTAGGTGCTGGCTGAGCTAGAGACCAAAATCTACAGGTAAGCACTTCGCAAAAAACACCTCTGTTTTCTTCCAAAAATGTGGATCTGTCCACGTTGTGCTTTGGGGCGTTTCCTGTCACAGGCGCTAGGCCTACCCACACAAGTGAGGTATCATTTTTATCGGGAGACTTAGGGGAACGCTGGGTGGAAGGCAATTTGTGGCTCCTCTCAGATTCCAGAACTTTCTGCCACAGAAATGTGAGGAACATGTGTTTTTTTAGCCAAATTTTGAGGTTTGCAAAGGATTCTGGGTAACAGAACCTGGTCCGAGCCCCGCAAGTCACCCCTCCTTGGATTCCCCTAGGTCTCTAGTTTTCAGAAATGCACAGGTTTGGTAGGTTTCCCTAGGTGCCGGTTGAGCTAGAGGCCAAAATCTACAGGTAGGCACTTCGCAAAAAACACCTCTGTTTTCTTTAAAAAAATTGGATGTGTCCACGTTGCGCTTTGGGGCGTTTCCTGTCGCGGGCGATAGACCTACCCACACAAGTGAGGTATCATTTTTATCGGGAGACTTGGGGGAAAATAGATTAGCAAAACAAGTGTTATTGCCCCTTGTCTTTCTCTACATTTTTTCCTTCCAAATATAGGAGAGTGTGTAAAAAAGACATCTATTTGAGAAATGCCCTGTAATTCACATGCTAGTATGGTCACCCCGGAATTCAGAGATGTGCAAATAACCACTGCTCCTCAACACCTTATCTTGTGCCCTTTTTGGAAATACAAAGGTTTTCTTGATAGCAATTTTTTACTCTTTATATTTCAGCAAATGAATTGCTGTATACCCGGTATAGAATGAAAACGCACTGCAGGGTGCAGCTCATTTATTGGCTCTGGGTTCCTCGGATTCTTGATGAACCTACAAGCCCTATATATCCCCGCAACCAGAGGAGTCCAGCAGACGTAACGGTATATTGCTTTCGATAATCTGACATTGCAGGGAAAAGTTACAGAGTAAAATGTAGAGAAACATTTATGTTTTTTTCACCTCAATTTCAATATTTTTCTTTTTCAGTTGTTATTTTCTGTAGGAAACCATTGTAGGATCTACACAAATGACCCCTTGCTGAATTCCGAATTTTGTCTACTTTTTAGAAATGGTTAGGTTTCTGGGATCCAGCATTGGTTTCATGCCCATTTCTGTCACTGACTGGAAGGAGGCTGAAAGCACAAAAAAGTGCAAAAATGGGGTATGTCCCAGTAAAATGCCAAAATTGTGTTGAAAAATTGGGTTTTCTGATTCAAGTCTGCCTGTTCCTGAAAGCTGGGAAGCTGCTGAGTTTAGCACCGCAAACCCTTTGTTGATGCCATTTTCAGGTGAAAAACCACAAGCCTTCTTCTGCAGCCACTTTTTCAATTTTTTTTGAAAAAAACGAAATTTTCCCTGTATTTTGGCCAATTTCTTGGCCTCCTTCAGGGGAACCCACAAAGTCTGACTACCTCTAGAATCCCTAGGATGTTGGAAAAAAAGGACGCAAATTTGGCTTGGTTAGCTTATGTGGACAAAAAGTTATGAGGGCCTAAGCGCGAACTGCCCCAAATAGGCAAAAAATTCCTGGCACAGGAGGGAGAAAAGCCCTGGCAGCGAAGGGGTTAATCTTTGGTCAGGAAATGCCTCTATATAAGGGAAACTATTGGGATTCCTCCATCTACCTACCATAAACTTAGTAGAAATTTTCCATTCCAAATACTTCAAATCTGCCTCTTTTGCCCTTTCCTTTATCATTATACACAAAGATTGCTTCGAGATTTGATCTCCACACCACTGGTTACCAGGGAAACCTAAGATGATGCAAATCTTTTCTAACCATCCTACTTGTGATGCCCAGTGTAATTCACTTGCTATTATTTCTTTTTTTACACATTCTTGCAATTGTAGCAATTCCCTCATCTCTTGTACTTAATCAAAATTTTAACAAGGCTTGCAGTCCATAATAGGCCCATGCCATCATTTGGTATTCTGCTCTTATAGCTTGTATCATGCTTGAAGGAGGTAATGATAGCATAAGCTTTACACATGTGCTTTCTTCTGCCTCCTAATTGAATTTCCCAGAGGATGTAAAAACTTCAACCCCATATTGAAACTGAAGGCGTACCATAGCGTTAAAAGCAGAGACAACCGGCTGAAGGGAAGGTCCCCCATATTTCCAGCTACATTTTTTCAATCCCCAAACCGATGTTAGAGCTCTATTCTTTGGAGCATCGATATGATCTTTCCATCACAATTCCGAATCAAACCACATGGCTAAATATATATATATATATATATATATATATATATATATATATATATATATATATATATTTATATATATATTTTTATCGTCTTTACTTTGTCTCCTCCCAAATAGTAGGTGAATACACTCTCCTTTTTCCCTAGTGACATTATTTCTATTTTATCCATATTTACTGCAATTTTTTGTTCCTTTGGCAATAAGAATTAAACACATCTAATTTTCTTTGAATCCCTAGCTCAGTCATATCAGCTATCACTAGATTGTCCACATATTTTAAGCAGGAGATATGTACCCCATTAATTTCTTCAGTAGCCTTTGTAAGTCTGACAGAACTATAGTAAATAATAATGGAGACAGAACACACCCTTGACGTAAGCCATTCCTTATGGGGATCTTCTTTGAAAGTGACCCACTCCTCTCTAAAATTACTTGGGCCCAGTTTTGTGAATGCAAAACCTGAAGGAGGAATATAAAATCCAAGTCAATCCCTAGCTGTTTTCATATATCCCATAGTAATTTTCTATCTTCCAAAATAAATGCAGCGTGGAAGTCAACAAAGCAGCAAAACAGACTTCCTAGCATTTCAATTGATTTTTTTGCTAATGACCACAGGCTGAAACAGTGGTCAAATTTCGAGTGGCCTTCTTTGAAACCACTTTCCTCTATTGGTATCAAATCATTTTCCTCTGTCCATAATTTAATTAACCCCAGTAATAACTTTGTAAATACCTTTTCACCTACATCCAGTAAGCTTATTAGGAAAATGTTTTTTGGTTCTGTAGGGTCTTTCTTTTTATAAATTGGTCTTATGATAGCACCCTTCAAACTCTCGGGAAAACAACCGTAATCAAAGATTTTATGAAACGAAACGTGCATGAATTTAGTCTACCAATCAATATTATTTTTTATTATTATTGATGGGAGATTATCTGGGCCCGCAGCTTTGGTTAATTTAAGTGTTCCAATGATTTCTTTTATCTTTTGTAGGGCAAAAGCTGATCTCACGTCTCTAGCTATCTTCCTATGGATACCGTATTCTTCCTCTACATCAGTTCCTTTATATACATTACACAGCCCCTTCGGACCCCTGCCCTCACTTCGGGGCATATTTATACTCCGTTTGCGCCGAATTTGCGTCGTTTTTTTCGATGCAAATTCGGCGCAAAACTAACGCCATATTTATACTTTGGCGTTAGACGCGTCTAGCGCCAAAGTATGAGGAATGAGCGTCATTTTTTTGCGTGAACGCCTTCCTTGCGTTAATGAGATGCAAGGTAGGCGTTCCCGTCTAAAAAAATGACTGCGACACAAATGCGTCGTATTTATACTCCCGGGCAAAAATCACGCCCGGGAGTGGGCGGGGCAAAAAACCCCGCATTTGCGCCTCTTTTTAACGCCTGGGTCAGGACAGGCGTTAAGGGACCTGTGGGCTCAAAATGAGCCCACAGCTGCCCTCCCATGCCCCCAGGGACCCCCCCTGCCACCCTTGCCCACCCCAGGAGGACACCCAAGGATGGAGGGACCCATCCCAGGGACATTCAGGTAAGTTCAGGTAAGTATAATTTTTTTTTTTTTATATTTTGTTTTGGCATAGGGGGGCCTGATTTGTGCCCCCCTACATGCCACAATGCCCAATGACCATGCCCAGGGGACATAAGTCCCCTGGGCATGGCCATTGGGCAAGGGGGCATGACTCCTGTCTTTACTAAGACAGGAGTCATGTAAATGGCGTCTGGGCGTCGTTAAAAATGGCGCCAATCGGGTGGAGGCGATTTTTTTGCCTCAACCTGACTTGCCCCATTTTAAGATGCCCTAACGCCATTTTCCCCAACGCCGGCGCTGCCTGGTGTACGTGTTTTTTTTCCACGCACACCAGGCAGCGCCGGTCTGCTAGCGCCGGCTAACGCCATTCAATAAATACGGCGCCCGCATGGCGCTTCAGAATGGCGTTAGCCGGCGCTAATCTTTTTGGCGCAAAACTGCGATAGCGCAGTTTTGCGTCAAAAAGTATAAATATGGCCCTTCATCTTTAATAAAGCCGACGACATCATCGCCCCGCACCTCCAGGCCGTCATCAACTCTTCTTTTTCTTCTGCTACCTTCCCCGAATGCTGGAAACATGCCGAAGTCAACGCCCTAATAAAGATACCTACGGCTGACCCGAGCGACCTGAAAAACTTCCGCCCCATCTCTCTCCTGCCCTTCCCTGCCAAGGTAATAGAGAAGACCGTCAACAAACAGCTGACCACCTTCCTGGAAAACAACAACCTGCTCGACCCTTTACAAACTGGACTCCGAACCAACCACAGCACGGAAACCGCCCTCATCTCAGTCACAGACGACATCAGAACCCTGATGGACAACGGTGAAACAGTCGCCCTCATCCTCCTCGACCTCTCGGCTGCCTTCGATACCGTCTGTCACCGTACCCTAATCACCCACCTCCGCTCCACCGGGATCCAAGGCCAGGCTCTGGACTGGATCGCCTCCTTCCTCTCAAACCGTTCCCAAAGAGTTTACCTCCCACCGTTTCGCTCAGACCCCACCGAGATCATCTGCGGTGTACCTCAAGGCTCATCGCTCAGCCCGACACTCTTCAATGTCTACATGAGCCCCCTCGCCGACATCGTACGCAAGCACAACATCATCATCACCTCCTACGCCGAAGACACCCAACTTATACTCTCCCTCACCAAGGACCCCGCCAGCGCCAAGACCAACCTACAAGAGGGCATGAAGGACGTTGCAGATTGGATGAGGCTCAGCCGCCTAAAGCTGAACTCTGACAAAACGGAAGTCCTCATCCTCGGCAACTCCCCGTCCGCTTGGGACGACTCCTGGTGGCCCACGGCCCTCGGCACCGCACCGACCCCCACAGACCACGCCCGCAACCTCGGCTTCATCTTGGACCCTCTTCTCACCATGACCAAGCAAGTCAACGCCGTGTCCTCCGCCTGCTTCCTCACCCTCCGCATTCTCCGCAAGATCTTCCGCTGGATCCCCGCAGACACTAGAAAAACCGTGACCCACGCCCTCGTCATGAGCCGCCTGGACTACGGCAACACCCTCTACGCTGGGACCACCGCCAAACTCCAAAAACGCCTGCAACGCATTCAAAACGCCTCGGCCCGCCTCATCCTCGACGTACCCCGCAACAGCCACATCTCCGCACACCTGAGACACCTGCATTGGTTCCCAGTCAGCAAAAGGATCACCTTTCGACTTCTCACCCACGCACACAAAGCCCTCCACAACAAGGGACCGGAATACCTCAACCGACGCCTCAGCTTCTACGTCCCCACCCGCCTCCTCCGTTCCTCTGGCCTCGCGCTCGCTGCCGTCCCTCGCATCCGCCGCTCCACGGCGGGTGGGAGGTCCTTCTCCTTCCTGGCAGCCAGGACCGGGAACTCCCTCCCCACCAGCCTCAGGACCACCCAGGACCACTCCGCATTCCGGAGACTCCTGAAGACCTGGCTTTTCGAGCAGCAGTAACCCCCCCCCTTCCCCCTAGCGCCTTGAGACCCGCACGGGTGAGTAGCCCGCTTTATAAATGTTAATGATTTGATTTGATTTGATTTGATTCCAGTCCTCATCTCCAACTAAGCACCACATGTTCCCTCCCTTATCAGTTGCCAAAAAACCCTAATATTCTGTGATCTTATCACCTCAGTCATTTTCTCCCAATTCCCATTTATATATGCCCATTTCCTCTGTCTCATAATTGTTTTATAAATTTGCTTTTCTGGGCAGACTTTCTCTTTTATATCAATATATGGTCTTTTCTTATATTCCCTTTCTAGTTTCTGCACCTTCCGCTTCTGTCTCCTACAGTCCTGATTAACCCATATCTTATTATTATTGGTCTTACATGCGTCTCCCTACATCTTTCCCTCCTGCAATGTTTTTAGTGTTACTTTTAAACAGTCAACTATTATCGCAAATCCCCTGTTGTAACCCTTGAACGTGTCTTTTGAATCTTCTTTCATTCACATGTTTGTATAATTTACTATTACCTCATTCAGTGCTTTTAAGCTGCATTCTGTGATTCGTGTAGTTATCCTATGAGGATACTCTAACTGCACTAATAGTGCTTTTTCTCTTCCTTTTTGGGATTTATCGGCTGACCAGATTGTTAACCGCAAGGACCAATGATCACTGCCCTCTATATGCTCAACTCTGAAGTCCAATACTTCTCCAAAATGCCAAGTACTTATAAAGGCATAGTCAAGAGGGCATGCCTGGTTACCTATACGAAAGGTCTGTTTTGCTGGGCGATCTGTATTCATACGTTCGTTTATACAAAACATACCTAGGGATCGTAGGGTTCTTACTAGGGACAAGTCCCGGGCAGAGCATTGTACATTTGGGAAGTTACTATATGGAATTTGTGCAGCTTCTAGGAGCTCCTTATACAATTTGTCACTGTTGTTAGGGCCAAGTCTATGATTGAAATCTCCCAGTATTAAAACCAAGTATCCTGCTTTACCTATACATAATGATTCCAAGTCTTCCTCAAAAAGACCCAGTTGGGTGTTATAATCATATGTATTCCCCAGTTGCATGTAGACATTAATTATCATAAGCTGTCTGGCCCCTCCAATTATATTTTAGAGATCTACCTGACCTACCAATAGCCAGCGACATTTTGTTTTTACCTCTGTAAACATATTCGCTATTCTGGTTGAAGCCAAAGTTATTAGGCCCCCTGACGGACGGCCTGGACCTTGCCGGGTTGCTCCCCTAAAGAGCCTCATAAAACCATCTACAGGTTCGGGTTCATTGCACAGCCAAGTTTCTTGGAAACACATTATGGGGGTCATTCTGACCCTGGCGGCCGGGGACCGCCAGGGTCACCGACCACGGGAGCACCGCCAACAGGCTGGCGGTGCTCCCGAGGGCATTCTGACCGCGGCGGTTCAGCCGTGGCCAGAAAGAGTAAACCGGCGGTCTCCCGCCGGTTTACCACTGCCCTTGTGAATCCTCCATGGCTGCGGAGCGCGCTCCGCAGCCATGGGGATTCTGACACCCCCTACCGCCATCCTGTTCCTGGCGGGTCTCCCGCCAGGAACAGGATGGCGGTAGGGGGTGCCGCGGGGCCCCTGGGGGCCCCTGCAGTGCCCATGCCCATGGCATGTGCACTGCAGGGGCCCCCGTAAGAGGGCCCCGCAAAGTATTTCAGTGTCTGCTAAGCAGACACTGAAATACGCGACGGGTGCAACTGTACCCGTCGCACCCCTGCAACTACGCCGGCTCAATTCTGAGCCGGCGTCCTCGTTGCAGGGGCATTTCCTCTGGGCCGGCGGGCGCTCTTTTGGAGAGCGCCCGCCGGCCCAGAGGAAATGTCTGAATGGCCGCCGCGGTCTTTTGACCACGGTGCGGTCATTCAGCGGCGGTACCTTGGCGGACGGCCTCCGCCGTCCGCCAAGGTCAAAATGACCCCCTATATCTCATTTTTCCAGCTCTCCCCCCATAAATAAATATTGTTTTATTTGTTTTTTAGAACCTTCTAAGTTCCAGGAAAAATCGGATGGCTGTGTGAGGAGCTTAATTCTTAATCCACAGCGCTCGATTCCCCCCCACTGTAATTATCATGGGGATTTACAAGGGGCTCAAAGTGAATCCTCAACTGTACATCATTGTACTCAGTGGCTATAGTTACACTTAATCTGCCCCTATTTCCATCCACACACGATTTTTATTGCTTACCAAGTTACACTGTACTTGATTTGGGAGCAGGCCTGCATGACACCTCAAGACTCTACTATTTCTTTCTTCTATCTCTGGCTCGCTTAATTGCACCAACCTTATACCCTCATTCATTAGCTCCATCTCAGCTTGTAGTACCAATTGTTCAACGCATTCTCAGTAGAAGAGTGCCTTTGTCACATCCGCCCCTTCCGAGTTTAAGATGAATCCTATTTGTTTTATGTCTTCCGACTTAATCTCACATAGGCTTGGACACAGGGCCATCACTTCTAAAAGGCGCGTATAATTCAAGGGCTTTAAGTTTCTCCGTCGTTTTCTCCCTGTCTCCCTTCCTCAGAGCTCCAAATTTATCCACCTACTCATACATCTTATAGGGCTATCCGTTTTCCTATCTTTCCCAAGACCATTTGGTGGAAACAGAGCCCTGCTCTTCTCAGGGCAGACTGAATTATTTAATCCTCCCTCTGATCCCTTACTTTCCCTTCTTTCTTCTATTACCTTTCTTTGGATGTCCTTTTTTCTTTTTGCTCGCTGACTATCCTCTTTAAAAGGTACACTGGAAGTCTTTTCTAGGGTGCTCCCCCGATCTGGGGCTACCACTTCCCATCCTTGTCCTTGGGTTGACCTTAATTTCTTATCCTGGGCTACCTTTCCCTCTCTTTCTACTAATGTTTTGCTCCTGACATTTCTTTGCTTAATTTGTTTACTTCTTTGAGGATTATGATAGGCTCTATGAGATCTATATCCTTTCCTCCCCATCCTTGATTCCTTCTTATCACCATCATTGGTTGCTTAGAGACACATACTGATGGCTGATTTGATGTATTCATTATATCTTCTGCCCCTCTTTCTATACTTTGTTCTGCTACACCTGTTTCTTGATCCCCCATTTCCGGTACAGGCGGTTCCAGTACTGGCATACTACTATTAATATATTTCAATTCCTCCGTTATGCCTTGAAATAGATTTTTATGTGCTTTCCCCAAGCTATCATTTGCCGTTAGGACCTCTAGAGTTGCCTGTAGAGCTTTTTGCATTAAGAACATTACATCTAATAATGATTCAGCAGGTACAGCAGTGGTGTCTAAAGTAAGTGCAGACTGTCTACCCAAAGGGGAGGGTAGCAAAAATGTATCCATTTTACTTTCTCCTCTGACGCCTCCCCCTAGACCTCCTAGAAGGTCCTCCCTCTCTTCCTTTCTCTCTGAGACAGAGTACGACCTCTCTTCCAGCCTATTACCAACCCTTACCTGAGGAGGGAAGCATGATGATGAGGACTGCCTGGGTTCCAGTGATGCCTTCCCCCCAATAACCTCTTCTGATCCCCCACAGGAATAAATCCTCTCTCTGCAGTGAGTCTGAGGCCTGTAAGTCATTCCTTGTAGATTGTTCGATTTCACTCTGGTTAGGATCAAAGATTTTGTTTACCTCGGACACATGTGATATGTAGTGGGTCTTTTTAAAGTATTTCCCCACAAATTCTCTGATTGATGTCCCAAGTGGGGTTACTGAAGATCTTTCACCAATGTCTCCATTATCTCTCTGGGTGTCCACCTTCTCCAACGTTTGGGGTATTTTCCCTCCTCCTTTTGACTACTGACCATTACCCCTGAAGGCTGACACCCATTCATAGTTTCCTTTGCTTTGGAGACTGTCTTTGGTCCCTTTTTTACGCCACAAGTACCCCGTGATCAAGCTTTGTTCACTGGCATCCTGTATACTATATGTCAACCCCTTACGGCAGATAAACCTCGCTCCAAATTTCAAACTACAAACTGCAAGGGGTCTTTAAAGATTCTTTTCTTCTTTTGTTTCTTAAGTTCTTAAGCTCTTAAATTCTTAAGTAGGTACTTATATAAACCCCATGGAGGGCAGAACCCCTGAAAGGAGCAAGACGCACTGGCCTAATGCCAGCTGCCTCCGCGCCACTACAGGGAACTGCAGCTCTAAGCTTACCTCCCCTGATTTGACTTTCACTCTATTTTAGCTCTTCCCAGGTCTCCCAGGGCTAGCATCTCCTGCGTATTCTGCACTGGTTCATGTTTAACTCGCGCTTAGTACGTACTCAGTTTGTGCTTTGAATGTGGCGCCTGTCATAGTCCAAGGTCCGGACAGGATTCTTAAAGTTTGAAATCCAATAGGCGCACCACTATAGTCCGGCTGGCTGACCTTGCAGTTTATAAATTACAAGTTTCCATGGGAGATTGCCTTGGGAACGATCGGAGCAAGAAAGTCCCCCTGGTTGCTGCTACTGCTGCTGCTGCTGGTCCCTGTATTCTCACTTCTGATCAAAGGCAGTCACAACCAGGTATCTACCGTCTCCGCGCCACCTCTACTCCTCAGCGCCTCTGCATTTTGCTATTGCTGTTGCTGTACTTGCTGTACTTGCTGCTTTTACCCCCTCCACACGCTAGCCACTACCTGCCCGCACCAATAGGTCACTAAGTAACACTAAGGCCCGTATTTATACTTTTTTTAGCGCCGCATTTGCGCTGCTTTTTGACGCGAAACGGCACAAACCTACAAAATACAATGGCATTTTGCAAGTTTGCGCCGTTTTTGCGTAAAAAAACGACGCAAATGCGGCGCAAAAAAAGTATAAATACGGGCCTAAGTACCTAGATATCTGGGCACCTGGGCAGTAGGCGTAAGTGGGAAGGGGAGAGTGGAGGGGGAGCACAGGCTGGCCTAGGCTGGTGTAGGCTAGTATAGGACACTCCACCTCGCTCTCACAGTCTCGCTGTGCCACATAACTCCCTAACCCAAAATAAAAAATGGCCAGGTACAAGGGGACACAAACCAGTTCAAGCAGCACAATCAGTTCAAGGAGACTGGCAGATTTCGGCAGAAGTACAATCCTTTTGTTTTTTTTTGCCTCTGCTTTCCTCTCCTTTCTGCTGCAATGCGGCTGTGACTGCTTTCTCAAAGACACCTTCAAAAACGGCAGCAATATCTGTAATAACCGAACTTGCCGGAGGTAAAGACTGTCAAATGGCAATGCGGGTAGTGCAGCAGTGAGGCCAGATGCTGACTCTGATACGGGTGCAAAACTTTAATTACCATGGCTATTCTGATATCCTGTGGTACGCCGGTGTGCCGCTAAACCTCAAACACGGCTCCTGGCAGCTTCTAATGCTTCACAGCCTCTTTCCTTGTCTTTTTCACTATGCCTGTCTTCCCCGATAGACTGTGACCACAGGGGTTCGTGTCCTTTGCTGTCACCCATGGTGGAGCCCTTAAGGGGACAGGCAAGATCTTTACAGAACTGCTTCAACTGAGCCACTTTATAGCTTTCTAGTTTCCCTAGGTCAAAGCAGCTCCAACTGATGCATCTCCAGATTGGAACATGATGAAATGTCAACAAAAGTGCAAAGTTCCAAAAGGCAGAAAACAAGTTCCCAATGAAGTTCAGAAGTCAATCAAAGATTACCACAAAACGGAAGTAGGGAAAAATCCAAACAAAAGAGAAAAAGCAAAAAGTCACAAGACAAGTAGTACATGGTCACATAGTGGTCTGAACTTAAAACATTAGTGTACACTTCATCACTGTAAGTCAAGTACAAATACAAGTCCATCCCCAACCGCTGATCACCAATGTTAGAAATGGGGTCTTTGGTTGGCAGTCAGGTTACCCCCTGTCCAAGCAAGGACCCTCACTCTAGTCAGAGTAAAAGAGAATCACCCTCAGCTAACCCCGTTAACCCTCTTGGTAGTTTGGCATGAGCAGGCAGGCTTAACTTCAGAATGCTAGGTGTAAAGTACCCACACACACAGTAACGCAATGAAAACACTACAAAATGACCCAACACAGGTTTAGAACAATAGAGAATATTTACCTAAACAAAACAAGACCAAAACAACAAAAATCCGCCAATACACAAGTCAAGTTATTAATTAAAATGCAAAAAGAGTCTTCCTGTTCTTTTAAACACAACGCTAATGCTGTTAGTTTGAAAATGTACCTGGGTCGAGTCAAAATAACCCTCACGGGTGAGTGTGCATCGAAAAAGGTAAGAGGTGCATCAATTTCTCACATGCAAGCGAGGTCATGCATCGTTTCTCCTTCTCCGGTCCGGTCGGCGTGCATTGTTTCTTTTCCCACAGGAGAGAGATGCATTGATCTGGACAAAACACCTCGGGTCCGGGCAGGCTCGCATTCTTTTTCCGCGCCCGGCGATGTTGCGTCATTGCAGCCTCTGTCAGCGATGCCAAGCATCCTTTCTCCAGCCACGTGCGTCGATTTCACAGCCGTGTTGATGTGTGTGTGGATTTCCAACCCTGGTCCAACAGATTCACCTGTCAAGGCCCCAGGAACTGGATAGGCACCACTTGGCAGGACAGAAGACTCAGCAGAGGCTCCAGGTGCTGGCAGAGAGAAGTATTTGCTGTCCTTACTTCAAAGAAAAGTTTCTCTTGTTTGTGAAATCCTGCCTTGCCCAGGCCAGTCCCCAGACACACACCAGGGGGTTGGAGACTGCATTGTGTGAGGGCAGGCACAGCCCTTTCAGGTGTGATTGATGACTTCTCCCCTTCCTCCTAGCACAGATGGCTCAGGATATGCAGGCTACACCCCAGCTTCCTTTGTGTCACTGTCTAGAGAGAGGTGCAACCAGCCCAACTATCAAACTCACCCAGACAGGGAATCCACAAACAGGCAGAGTCACAAAAATGGTTTAAGCAAGAAAATGCTCACTTTCTAAAAGTGGCATTTTCAAACACACAATCAACTTTACTAAAAGATGTATTTTTAAATTGTGAGCTCAGAGACCCCAAACTCCACATGGCCATATTTAAAGGTAGCCCCCAATGTTAACCTATGAGAGGGATAGGCCTTGCAACATTGAAACTGAACTTAGCAGTATTTCACTGTTGGGACATACAAAACACCTTAGTATGCGTCCTACCTTAAACAAACATTGCACCCTGCCCATGGGGCTACCTAGGGCCTAAAGTAGGGGTGTCTTACATGTTAGAAAAGGAAAGGTTTAGGCCTGGCAAGTGGATACACTTGGCAAGTCGAATTGGCAGTTTAAAACTGCACACACAGACACTGCGGTGGCAGGTGTGAGACATACTTACAGGGCACTATTGTGGGTGGCACATCCAGTGCTGCAAGCCCACTAGTAGCTTTTGATTTACGGGCCCTGGGGACCTCTAGTGCACTGTGCTAGGGACTTACCAGTAAATCAAATAGGCCAATCATGGATGAACCAATTACATACACATTTTGTATAGGAGCACTTGCACTTTAGCACTGGATAGCAGTGGTAAAGTGCCCAGAGTAACAAAAACAGCAAAATCAGAGACCAGCACACATGAACAACCTGGGAAACAGAGGCAAAAAGTTAAGGGAGACCACGCCAAGAATGAAAAGTCTAACACCACTACTACCTGTGCTGTGTGTGCTGGTCGATTAGCAAATGGAAGTTAGGTGCCCATGGCACAAACACACTCAAAATGAGGGTTCAGTATGACTGCGTGATCAGTCCCCATCAAACCCCATCCAAGTGCAACTCCTGTCAACTGCTCATGTCCATAGACTCAATAACCATCAGGCACTGTCACATTCATAATGGTGTACACAGCAGTGATCTCATGCCCATGCTGCCCATTCCTGGGTTTACCCCTGTGCCTCTGTTACAATAGCTGCAATGCCACCATGCAACATCACAGGTGTCATAGTGCTAAGACAAAGGCATTGAAGGGGAGGACATAGGAAGACAAACACATCTGCAGAGTCACAAGAGAAAATGGAACTCTGCCAGGCCCATCAGTGCAATGCAATGTAGCACACATACGCAAACATCAACATGAGAAACTACAAATGGTAACACCTTTATTGTGTCATGCAAATGCCATACATGGTGTGGTACTAGGTCTCAGCACTGCATAGGTGTATGTGAAAAATGATAGATTCGGACAGGGACATATTGGTATGTGTGGTGCTGTGGCATCAGCACACCAACAATCATTGCAAAGCCTCACCATGCCAATGGAAGCATAGGAAGGGTTGCTAAGGACAAGAAGGTGGTAAGCCACCAACATTACAATGTACCACCAATAGGAAGTCAGTGATGTCACATTACAACTGGCACAACACAGACACACTAATTGTACAATGTGTCATTGCAGAGGACGATGGCTCTCCTGTGCATCTCTCTATCCTGGACTACCCTGATGACCTGGATGACCAGCTGACAACCATCTCCAGTCGCAAGGAGATTCATACATGTAGCAGCCATCCCAGAGGACCCACCAACCTCTCCAATAGTATGTTCTGCCAGCTCAAACACAGCTGAGGACTCTGATGACAGAGGGACCACCTTTGAGAGGACAGTAGTGGGAGTACAGCGGGAGCTGGCCAAGGATGTATGGGTGGTGAAGCAATCTATGGCAGCCAGCCTTCAGGGGATGCTCATGTGCATGATGACGTCCGCAGAACAGTCAGCAGCCATACAAGTCACAGAATCCCTACTGCAAGGAGTCCAACAGTGTGTGAGAGACCTAACCACTGCTGTGAGGGAGTTTCCACAACACCTCCCCTCCCACTCTTGCTGCTGCATGCATGACAACAAGCTGGACTCTATGCACTGGGATCTGGCCTCCTTCAGGGCAGAAATGGCTGCCTACCACAGGGATGTTCTGCCTTACTCAATAATCAGCAGCTCCTCCGTGCTGCAGTTATTCCATATGTAGTTCCACAGATGGCAGCTGCGGGAATTTGGTGTCCACATCTCCACCACTGAAGTGTGTGTTGCCCCCTCAACCCCACCACCACCACCATCAAGGGCAGAGGAGACGAGACACCTATCAGAGGATGAAGATGTGGAACAGATCATCTTCACCCTTAGGAGTACCCGGTAGCACCAATCCATGCCATATGGGCACTGATTTTCCTTTGTACTGTGCTTGACAACATGCCAGTGTTGCTACAGTTGCTGACATGCACTCTTCACCGACACAGCCTTTCCACTATGGACAACAGTTGTCTCTCACTACTCCATTGGCAATTCATTTTCCTCCTCACTGAATGACACTTCATCCCAGCTTGTCCAATGACATGTCCCTCAACCTTGCACTTGTGTTGCATCACAATAGAATGCTTTACACTAATGGGTACACAGACCTGTACTATGTAAATATTGCACTATAAGACTTTTAAATAAACAGCACCTACACAACCACTTTGTCTCTGTGTAATGTGACATATCTACTTTGCTGGGGATTTGTGATGCATGTAATATGTATATGGTAACAGAGTGTCAACACCAGAGTGCACAAATAATGTGGGCAGATATCTAGGCACCAGGGCCCTGATTTATACTTATTTTATGCAGCATTAGCATAATTTTTTATGCAAAAGCGACACAAACTTACAAAATATAATTGTATTTTGTAGGTTTGTGCTGCTTTTGCTTAAACAAATGATGCAAATGAAGTGCTAATTAAGTATAAATCAGGACCAAGGTATCGACAAGTTGAAGGTCAATGCTGGCCATATCTCCTACAAGCAAGTCATTGATTTTGTGACATTTGCTTCAAAACATACATGCCTCACCCACAACATTCAGCAGGAATGGCTTTGTAAGACTGTTTGGCCAATAACTTCATCTGGGAATACAAGTGAAACACATAGGTGAAATTTGTATACTTGATATCATCTGAAATTGGCACTACTCAGTTTAGCAGTGTTGACATGAACTTAAGGCTGCAGGGAGATGTCCGACATTGCTCAACATCACGACACAGGATAAAAACTATTACAGCGTAAAAAGCACAACTACTTGTCCAATGCATGGGGACCATAATCACCTTGAGTGGTTGGGACAATGGATGGCAGATGCATTGAGATTAAGATTTGTTGTAGTTGCCAATGTGACAGCTCAGGTGGAAGTGGGAATTAACATGTCAAGAGAGGGATGTGGATGCAGGACGGAACTCACAGGCCAACAGCCAATTGGCACTGTACACTTATGCAAAGATCCTGAGCCCCAAGCATATGACACATGCAGTAAGGGAGTACCTAAATACCTAATAACTATGTACAAAACAGAACTTAAAACTATGTAACACACCTATACTAACCTAATCTAGCCTAACTATACATTTCCCACAACTGGCCCTAACTACCCTATGCTAAGCGTACTTACCATATTTAACAACACTCTAAACGTTTACCCCCCACCCCCTTATATGAGACACATGTACGACAACATATACTAACCTAAACATATACTACCTAATACTAAACAAATATATATATATATATATATTTCTATTTATTTGTT
Organism: Pleurodeles waltl; assembly: GCF_031143425.1. Lineage (NCBI taxonomy): Eukaryota > Metazoa > Chordata > Amphibia > Caudata > Salamandridae > Pleurodeles > Pleurodeles waltl. The sequence goes on from NC_090447.1 coordinate 924,279,970, forward strand.
TTTTTAATACAAAAAATCCCCCACCCACAAACTAACATGTAATAATATGATCCCCCATCCTACTTATCCTATCTAAACTACTACTCTACTCTAACCTCTCACATAACCCCTTAAACCCACTACAAAACAGGATGAGGAATGAGGAGGGAGGGGACTGAATTAGGGGCGAGGGGAGGCAAGAGTTCATAGGTTTGCCCTCAGTGTCTTTTTAATTGCCTTGAGCATCTGGGTATTTTTGTCCACATCCTTCTGTATTGTGCCAAGCTTTTTCAACACTTTCCTCGTGTCCCTCTGGAGCTCAGCAATTGCAGCCATGTCCATTGTAGCAGATGTGGTGATCTGTGTTGCAGATTTTGAAGTTGCAGCAGGTATGGTGGTCTGTGTTGCAGACTTTGAAGGTGCAGCCGGTGTGGTGGTTGGTGGTGCCGAGGTTGACGGTGCAGCAGGTAGGGCTGAAGGGCCGGTGGCCGGTGAGGTACTGGGTACAGTTGTGGTGGTGGCTACAACCTTTGTGGCCAGTGCCCGTCCCACTTGGCTGAAAGCCCACCATTCTCCCGTGGATCTCTCTCTCTCTGATAGCGTCTTGCCATCCTTCGGTACCCAGACTCGACATCCAAGATGTATCTGTATCTCACTGCCTGCTTCTGGAAAGCCCTGATCTCTGCTAGATACATATTGTAGCTCTAAAAATGAGACAGGCAACCATCAGTGTCATCATTGTTTGATGTATGTACAGATGATAATCTAACACTCTGCCTCAATTTGCACATGTAGTCCAAATCACAGTCCAGATGATATAGGGGGTCATTACAACATTGGCGGTAAAAGGCACTTACCGCCGTGCAGAAGACCGCCAATACACCGCCGCATCGGCGGTAGTCCGCCACAGCTATTATGACACACATCTCGGAATCCGCCGAAATTCAGACACCCACACAACTCCACCACACCAAAGGTCAGTGTTAAACTGGCGAAAACAAAACCTCCACCTCCACGCCAACAGAAACACGCCCATGCTATTACGACCCACGAATCCACGCGGCGGTCTTTCAACCGCGGTATTCCATTGGCGGTACACACCGCTGCACTCAAAATACACACACATCTCCAAAACACCTCCACATAGGACAATTCCAAATACACACACCTGATACACATACACACACCACTCCCACACACCGAACACAATATAAAACACACACCCACATCACCCACAAATCCCTACGACCACAATTTCGATACGAAGGCCAGAGAAACAGCACAGCCAAGACAACAACCCCATACAGAGGCAGACAACACCATCACCCACACCACATCCACGCACAAAACACCACACACCACTGCACATCACCACACACATCAACACTCACACATCACACACACCACCCCATGTCATGCCAAAGACACCCCCGCTTCTCCGAGGAGGAGCTCAGGGTCATGGTGGAGGAAATCATCTGGGTAGAGCCACAGCTATTTGGCTCACAGGTACAGCACACCTCCATAGCCAGGAAGATGGAGCTATGGTGAAGAATCGTGGACAGGGTCAACGCCGTGGGACAGCACCCAAGAAATAGGGAGGACATCAGGAAGAGGTGGAACGACCTACGGGTGAAGGTGCGTTCAACGGTCTCCAGACACAACATAGCGGTTCAGCGGACTGGCGGCGGACCCCCACCTCCTCCCCCACAACTAACAACATGGGAGGAGCAAGTCTTGACCATCATGCATCCAGAGGGCCTCGCAGGAGTCGGTGGAGGATGGGACACTGGTAAGTCAAATCTTAACTAACATATCCCCCACCCTACCTGCATGCGATCACACCCCCCCACCCTCACCCCCTCCCCTATCACCCCAAATCCTCACAAATGTACTAATAACACAAACCACCCATCCCAACACCAAGCCCTGCATGACACAACTAAGCATGGACACCCAGCACTAAAGCATGCCCACTGCACATACACATAAAACCCCCTAAACCACCATCACACAAGCTCCCACACAGGAATGCTTGCACTGGGGTACACGCTCACCCACCCATTGCACACCATTACACACACACATGCAATAATCATGCTCTTATGCCCCTACAGGAACCCTAAGGACCGTCACTACACCAGAGGGTCCAGACAACACCACTCCACCCCCAGAAGAGGCCCACAGTGACGATAGCAGCTCTGCCCTACTGGATCCTGATGACCAGCCCGGACCATCGTGGGCCTCGGGACAGTCGGTTCCCCTTGCACAGGCACAGCCCAACACCGACCTTCCACCCTCTGGTAACACCAGCAGGGCACCCACCCAGCGGACCCAAACCTCCGTACCCAGGACACGTCAATCAGCGGTGTGTCCACCACTACAGGGAACCCAGGATAACCCACCACCCCAACAACAACAGGGACCTGGGGTCAGTGGTAGTGGGCACACGGTCCAGGAACAGAGGGGAACTGGGAGGGCTGCTGTGTGACAGGGGGCGGACAGGCCAAGGGAACCCACTCTCCACGAGGCCCTATCCTCCATCATGGGAGCATACCACCACTCCCAGGAGACGATGGCGACGGTCCTGGACAAGTTGCAGGAGACCCTGCGCCTGCAGGAGGAACAGTATTTGGGGATCAGGGAGGAGCTCAGGACCATCAGCTCCGCCCTGGGCACCATCATAGGGGTGCTGAAGGACATACAGCAGACCTTGAGGGACACCGTGGCACTCCATGGGGCCCCTGACACTAGCCAGGACGATGAAATGCCCACCACCTCCGCCGGCGCTAGATCCAGGAATAGGACAGAGCAAGATGGCAAGACCCCCACCAGGAAATGAGACCACCCTGTTTGTCGTCCCACTGTCCCACTTTGTTACCCTGTCCATACTTAAACTGCCCCAGCTCCACTTCCTATGCCCAGATGGGCAGTGCACCTGTGAGACTAATAGACTGGACTCTGCCATGAACATTCCTCCACCGTCCCCCATCACCATTTTACAACCCCCTTCTATTTTTGAGCACTTAAATAAACACCCTTGAAACACAAAACAATCTGGAGTCAGTCTGTGATTTAGTAAATATGTATTTTCAATGACAGTGTCATAATGCGTTTCCTATTGTAAAGCTAACATACCTATGTCACACATCACAAGTCCTTGAAGGATGCAAGCAGATGACACGTTGGTAACCACACCTGTGAAACCGTAATGGAAAGGTACAACTCAGTTACCAAATACTGGTTGAAATCGACAGACAGGATAGAGGTAGACGTGTGAAAGTTAATGTAATGGTAAAAATTAAAATGTTCTCACCTGTGTGTCACTGGAAATATTGCTGTATGACTGACTCCCTGTTGTCGTTGTCTTCTTCCTCAGCTTCCTCCTCATCACTGTCCACAGGCTCCACAGGCTCCACAGCTGCTACAACACCGTCATCTGGATCATCTTCCTGCAGAAAAGGCACGTGGCGTCGCAAAGCCAAATTATGAAGCATCGAGCAGGCGATGATGATCTGGCACACCTTCTTCGGTGAGTAGAATAGGGAACCACCTGTCCTATGGAGGCACCTGAACCTGGCCTTCAGGAGGCCGAAGGTGTGTTCGATCACCCTCCTAGTCCGTCCATGGGCCTCATTGTAGCATTCCTCTGCCCTGGTCCTGGGATTCCTCACTGGGGTCAATAGCCAGGACAGGTTGGGGTAACCAGAGTCCCCCAATAGCCATACACGGTGCCTCTGGAGTTGACCCATCATATCAAGGATGCTGCTATTCCTCAGGATGTAGGCGTCATGCACTGAGCCAGGGAACATAGCATTTATCTGCGAGATGTACTGGTCTGCCAAACAGACCATCTGAACATTCATAGAATGATAACTCTTCCTGTTCCTGTACACCTGTTCACTCCTGTGGGGGGGAACCAGAGCTACATGGGTCCCATCAATGGCACCTATGACGTTGGGGATATGTCCAAGAGCATAGAAGTCACCTTTAACTGTAGGCAAATCTGCCACCTCAGGAAAAATGATGTATCTCCTTACGTGTTTCAGCAGGGCAGACAACACTCTGGACAGCACGTTGGAAAACGTAGGCTGGGACATCCCTTATGCCATGGCCACTGTTGTCTGAAAAGACCCACTAGCAAGGAAATGGAGCACTGACAGCACCTGCACGTCAGGGGGGATTCCAGTCGGATGGCGGATTGGTGACATCAGGTCTGGCTCCAACTGGGTACATAGTTCCTGGATTGTGGCACGGTCAAACAGGTAGGTGACGATGACATGTCGCTCTTCCATTGTCAACAGGTCCACCAGTGGTTGGTACACCGGAGGATTCTGCCATCTTCTCACATATCCCAGCTGACAGTGCCTATGAAGGACAACAGCGACAAATCAGTCATTATTCCTCCAGGTATGTACCCACAGTTACACACAAGACTACACCACTCACAAAACCCTTCCTGTATGTGTGTTGAGTGTAGGCCTAGCTATGTGTGACGCAGATGTAAATTAAGCCATGTGGGCCCCTGAAATGGCGGCTGCCTGACCTCTAAACTGGGAAAATGGGATTGTGGGGTAACTGCGCTGGCGTTGCACACCGTCGCGGTAGGCGGTCGTAGACCACGGCGCTATGCTGCATTGGTTGACATAGGACCCTATGGGTCCCAGGAGCCAATGAACAGGTGCGCCGGCGGTGATGATGCGCACCGCCGCGGACGCCACCGCCATTTTCTATCTGTTCAATCACTAGATACCTGACCTTCTACAGGAGAGGACCTACACTGCAAGTGCTGCTGTGACCTCGGTCTGGAAGCGACGATGGCTGCTGCGTCTGGGGAAAGGGCCCCTGCCTTCACTGCACAGGAGTTGGAGAAACTGGTAGACGGGGTCCTCCCCCAGTACACGCTACTCTACGGTCCTCCAGACCAACAGGTTAGTACACAAGGAGCACGTTGTATGGGCTAGGCCTGGGTGAAGAGGGCTGGTTGGAAGAGGGAAGGGGGCCGAGTTCATAGAACATTAATGCATGGGAATGAATGGGCCACATGGCCAGAGTAGGGAGGGGGCCACTCACATCGACGGTGCAGCTGGTAATGACTGTTCCTCTTTCCTTGTGCATGCCATGTAGGTCAGCGCCCACCAGAAGAGGGACATCTGGCGTGCCATCGCCAAGGAGGTCCGGACCCTAGGGGCCCACCAGAGACGGGGCACCCACTGCCAGAAAAGATGGGAGGACATTCGCCGCTGCAGCAAGAAGATGGCGGAGGCTCAGCTGGGGATGGCCTCCCAGCGTGACCCCCCTGATGTTCCGGATCCTGGCGGTGGTCTACCCGGAGTTGGATGGGTGCTTGAGGGCATCACAGCAGCCACAAGGGGGTGAGTACACTCTCATTCTGCTGACTTTGCGTGCAGTGGAGGTGTCTGGGTGGGGGAGGTGGGCTGTGGGTTTCCCTAGGTCAGGGCGAGTTCGGTAGGCAAGGCCCCTCCGTAATGCAGGCCATGTGGCACTCTACCCCACCTCAGCAGAGTGCCGAGTACAGGTATAGTTGCCCCTGTGGCATCCATGTGTGCAGATGTCCACCATTGCCATGTAGGCCATATCCCAGAAATTGCATATGCAGAGGGCAGGAGCACGGCGTAATGCAGGGGGCTGAATGTGTCTGTCTTGTCCGCCACCGTTAGCGGTATGCCATGCACTCAAACTCTCTTTCTTCTGTCTCCCCCCATCTTTTTCTGCTCTCCCTGTCCTTTTGTACATCAGAATCATCAGGCGGAGGTACAGTGGCACCGGAGCACGAGGGAGCTGCATCCCACATGGCCATGGAGTGCCACACCACGGACTCTGAATGCACCAGTGGGACGGAGGGCGAGGGGAGCATCACGTCGGCCACCGTATCACCAAGCAGCGACACGGACTCGTCCGCCGATGGGGGCTCCCTTGTGGTGGCGGCACCATCTGTGCGCCCCACTTCTACAGGTACAGCCGCCACCTCCCCTACAAGCACCGCCCTCCCAGCAGCCCCTCAGCGTTCGCCCCGTGCCCGCTCACCCAGGAGGGTGGGCATCACCTTCGCCCCAGGCACCTCAGGCCCTGCCCCAGTCACCCCTGCTGCCCTCAGTGAGGAGGCCATTGACCTCCTCAGGTCATTCACTGTTGGGCAGTCTACCATTGTGAATGCCATCCAGGGTGTAGAACGAGAGTAGCAGCACACTAATGCATTCCTGGAGGGCATTCATTCTGGTCAGGCTGTCCTTCAGCGAACCCTGCAATCTCTGGCATCAGCACTGATGGCAGCCATTGTCCCTGTGTCCAGCCTCCCCCCTCCAACCTCCTCCACCCAGACCCAATCTCCTGTACCCCAGCCCATCCCAAGCACACCTACAGACCAGCATGCACACAAGTCAGCACACACAAGTAGCTCAAGCAAACATAGGCACCACACAACCCACAGGCACTCACGCAAGCCTCACCCACGTACAGACACAGCAACATCCACTGCCTCCACTGTGTCCCCCTCCTCCTCTTCTCCCTCCTCCCTCCCAGTCTCGTCTACACACACACCTGCATGCACCACATCTACAGGCACCATGAATCGCACAAGGAGACCCAGCACCCCAAGCCGCTCACCTGCACTCACCACCTCCACTGCCATTTACACGTCCCCTGTGTCCTCTCCCAGTGTGTCTGTTGCGCCCCCTCCCAAAGTACACAAACACCAGCAACCACACACCCAACATCCATCCACCTCACGACAGCCTCCAGTACCTGCACCTGCACCCAAAACACCTAAAGTGACACCTCTGACAACCACCTCCTCTTCCTCCACTCCCAGACTCCCTCCAACTACCCATCCCAGTGTACGTCAGAAACTGTCCCTCTGTAAAGATGATCTTTTTGCCCCCACCCCCCTCCAATTCATCAGTCCCATCGTAGCGCCTCAGCCAAAAAGCCTCCAATACCAGTGGTGCCTGTTCAAGGTTTGTGGAGTGCACCGGCCACCAGGGCAGGCACTGTGACCCGGAGCCAAGGCACTGGCAGCCCACCCCCTGTAAAGGCTCTGAAATTGGAGAGTGGACCGTGTGAAGACTCCTGGTGGGAAAACAACTGACATGGGTTCCAAGGGGATTGGAGAGTCAGCTGTGACTCCACCAAAGGTGGGGAAGGGCCAGAGGAAGTCTGCCCAGCCTGTTGTGAGTGTCACGGCGGAGAAGGGCGGCATCATTCCCGGCGGTCGAGACACAACCGCCAGCACCGTCGTCACTGGTCAGGAGACCCCCGCCACCGCCAGAGTCAGTGCCCAGGAGGGCCCAAGTATCGCCACTGGTCAGGAGACAACCGCCGGAGTCACTGCCCAGGAGGGCCCAAGTATCATCACTGGTCAGGAGACCACCGCCTGAGTCACAGCCCAGGAGGGCCCAAGTATCGTCACTGGTCAGGAGACCACCGCCAGAGTCACAGCCCAGGAGGGCCCAAGTATCGTCACTGGTCAGGAAACCACCGCCAGAGTCACAGCCCAGGAGGGCCCAAGTATCGTCACTGGTCAGGAGACCACCACCACACCAGAGTCAGTGCCCAGGAGGGCCCCGGCTGCCACAGCCCAGGTGGGCTATGATGGAACGTCATTCCACACACCAATGCCCAATGTAGGGAACGTCATGCCACACACCAATGTCCGTACCAGAACCGCCATGTCAAAGCACCGCTGAACAGGGCAAAGACCGCCATGGCAAAGCACAGCTGAACAGGGCAAAGACCGCCATGGTAAAGCACTGCTGAACAGTCCAGAGACCGCCATGGCAAAGCACCGCTGAACAGGGCAAAGACCGCCATGGCAAAGCACCGCTGAACAGGGCAAAGACCGCCATGGCAAAGCACCGCTGAACAGGGCAAAGACCGCCATGGTAAAGCACCGCTGAACAGTCCAGAACCGCCATGGCAAAGCACCGCTGAACAGTCCAGAACCGCCATGGCAAAGCACCACTGAACAGTCCAGAGACCGCCATGGCAAAGCACCGCTGAACAGGGCAAAGACCGCCATGGTGAAGACCGCTGAACAGGGCAAGCACCGGGTAGAAATGAATAGACCGCCACATCAGGCATCCTTATCCCATGTGCAGCTGGGACAGTGACAGGACAGGAACTTTCACGGGGAGACTCATCCAGTCTGGGCACCAGTCCCCCTCCAGAACCAGTGGAGACATGCATCCACTACCTCAGTCCTGCACAGGATGAAGTACTCTGGGCACCAGTCCCCCCCAAAACCAGTGGAGAATGTTATCGACTTGAGAGACTGTGGCTTTGCACTCCCCAGGAAGGAACAGTGGGCAAGCCACCCACTGTAGAGACTTGAGAGACTGTGGCTTTGCACTCCCCAGGATGGCACAGTGGGCAACCCACCCACTGTAGAGACTTGAGAGACTGTGGCTTTGCACTCCCCAGGATACATCAATGGGCATGGAGCCCCGTCGTGGATCTGGCTTTGCAGTCATCCGGCTGAGGTGCCCCCCCTTCCCTTCCCCCTGAGGTGCCTGTAGTATTTCTATCTGATGCCCCGGCAGTGTTCTCTCCAATTGTGGTCAGGTATCTTTTGTGGGCCTCGCCCATGCATTTTTGGACTGTTGGTGCACGGACATTGTTATGTACATATCTGCACTACTTCTCGTAATGTATATATTTCTGACTGAATTTCGTATATATCTGTATATTTTTGAAAGACATGTATATTGCAACATTACAATGTTTGAATGGATTTCGCTTTGTCTTTTCATTCTTCCTGGGGGATTGTGGGTTGTTACTGTGATTTTTGTGGATGCATTGGTGTGTATGTTGTAATATGCGAAGGTGGGGGTGGGGGTGGGGGTGTTTGGTGGGTGTCCCCCTAACTTTTGCCTCTCCCCTCCCCCATGTCGTAGGTGCAGTACTCGCCTGGGTCATAATTCCCTTTTTTTATCCGCCGCCCTGTTTGCGGTATTACCGCAGCTTTAACACCGTCCGCCAGGGTTGTAATGACCCCCATAATGTCCCTGATGAATGTAATGGCAGCGCTGCCTACCCATCATGTCTTTTACACTACAGCAAAGCACAACAAGAGTTGGACCAAGTACAGTGATCTGTGCATTGATGTAGTACAATGTGCCTCAATGCAAAGGCAGCAACTACTTCACATGGGCCAGGCCAACTAATCTTTATCATCTGAGTCAACTTCAAGGCACCCAAGGCCAGTGATTTGTAGATGTAATTGGCAGGATGGTATTCAGTTGCTAATAATAGGGGGTCAGTGTTGTTTGGGACACATGCATGCTTGAATGAGATGACTGTCATCTACACTGTGACTATCACATCTACCTACATATGCGTTGTTCCTCTACCCCTGTGCCTCAGGGGTGATGGGCATGCAATACATCATCACAACTGTTGAGGACAACCATGAAGGCATGTCCACTTGTACATGGATTTAGTGAGTAGAACACACACATGTGATGAGGGTTGCCACCTAGGAATAAGGTATCCATAGGTCATTCACATCTACATTCATGTGTCCAGTTGTGGACAACCATCAACACCTGATCTGCCAACACAATTCCCAAAACACCCACATTGATGACAGCACATGTCTGGCCTTGACCTGCATGCACGCCTATTGCATACCACATAATTGTCACATAAATGGAGTACAACTTATGGGGCTAGATGCTGGGGGCCAGTTGCCCATACAGTCCTACATGTACATTACAATACAGGGATGCACAATTTTGTGTGGAACACTGATGCATCACTGTCTTGTGAGAATGAGGGTATGACTCAGTGACAATATACTGAAAGTGGAGCACTTCCAAGTCACATATGGGCCTACATGTGGCTACTAATCACCTTTTTCACACGCTGCTGCCTATTGTGCAGCACAAGACTCTCAAGCTATGACTCCCTGCCTGTTAATGTGTAACCCTTGCATGGAACAGTATGTCAACATCCAGTCAAGTAATATATCAGATCACGTGCCAGCTCATCATATCTTGCAATGAGTGCAACACACAAGAGTCACTCACACAACAGCTGCAATCACTACGCAGGACAGACATTATCACACTTACTGGATGCGTCTGGGTCCTGAAATCGAGCCACTTCCCTGATGGTATAGGGGGCTGGTCCACCTGTAAGACATGGAAAGGAAATATATGCTCAATGTCAGATCACTGTACAAATGTGTGGACAACCTAAAACAGTGTGTAACATTTTACATGAGTGAGATGGTGATCCTGCATGTAGACACTCCAACAGACATACCACTGCAAACTTACTTTGACACTGACACTCCAGTGAGTGATAGCCACACATCTGCACACATGCACCAGGCCTAACAATCATGTGGTGCTAAACCCGACAACAAACATTTGTGCTTAATCCATTTCAGATGGTACTCCATGTCATGATATGTATTTGTATTTGGGTGACAATTACAATGGCAAGCCCCTGGTGCACTGCAATACAAGTTACTCAGGTATTGTGGTTTGTTCATCAAGGGACACTGAGTTCCTGTGTGATGGACATGTGGCTCAATTTTCAGTCTGCAATTATCATGCATTCAGTGGTCCATAACAGATGTAGGTAACAAATGCCCAATTGGCACTGTCCCCTAAGCCATGTATGCCCCTTTTGGCAACGTAGCGGCCGGGATCACATGTGTGTAATGATGACAATGTAGCGCTAAATATGGATTGGCCACTTTGCTGTCAGTGAAAAGTGATAAGCTGACAGTGTCTTACCTGATTATCATTGACAGAATGCATGGCCACAGGTGTTGTTATTGCACCTGAAATGCGCTACTAATGGCCACATGTACGACAATCAGATTTTGTGAGTCACTCATTGCGAGACTTAGCAACTCGCAATTTTCAAGTAGCATGATTTAAGGTACAACACTATCAATGACACTGTTTGCAAATCACATTTGGGGTAGCAAATGACCTACCTCATGAATTTTAGTGAGGTAGGTCTAATTTTGCAAACCCCTTGGGAATGGCGGCAGTCACAGGGATGCTGGCCTGCTGGGCTCAGCAGAGCACCATGCCTGTGACTGCTTTCAAATAGAGATGTATATTTTCTTTAGCAAATGCAGCCTTATTTCATCAAAGGTAAAACAAAAAGCATTTAAAAACCAATATTATGACTTTAATATATTTTTTTAAAGCAGCCAGGGGTCCTTGGGAACACTTCCTGCTCTGAAACAATTGTCTGGGCATGCATTGCAAATGGGTTAGTACCAACGTAAAACTGGTGGTAATTGCAATTGTTTAGTGCCAGCATTCGGGGTCTCCAAACAATCAATCAGCGGACTGCGACTCGCTAATAGGAAGGGAACGCCCCTTCCTAAACGCCACTAGCAATCCCTGTTTTGTGATTCAGCAATGTGATTGCAGAATGGCAAAATTGGGGATGTGCATTGGAATAAACATTTTTTCTTGAGGTAAACACACAAAATCTGAAAACTAGGCCATTTGTGACAATTAAAAATGACTTGATACTTGTGGCCCTAAGTGATAGTTGTAAGTGACTCAACAAACTTCAGGACTGTATTGTTAACATGTGGACTACATCTCAGTACTGGAACATTAACATTTTGTTCTGCTTGCATTCAACATGGCCACAAACATTGCATGCAGCACGTCAAGATGTTTGCTACTGTCACTCAGGAACATTCTACTGTATAGATTTGTCAATGTGATACTCACCAACAGGGCCACCTAGGTGGTCCAGCAGATCCTGCTCTCTGGCAACCAGGTCAGCCGAGCGATGCTTCAGCTTGTGCTCATTTCTGCTCATGTGGAATACTCGGTTGAGGTGGTAGAGCACCTTGCCCCATCACAGCTGCCTTGCCTCTGTGTGATACCCCTGTATCACATTCCCACCCATCTCCAGCATTAATGGCAGAAAGTGGTACACCAGCTACACAAAGCCCCCAAGCTCCTCCTCCCCCATGGGGTCAGCTACATCCTTCCGGACAAGTCCTTGCACAACAAAGCAAAACAGAAAAAGTGTAAAAAGGAAGGAAAATAAAATGTAAAAAAGGAAACTTACAGCCTAAACCTAAGTACCCCAACTAACCCAACTAATCTAACCCCCAAAGAGACACCAGACAGTACAAATACAATCCAAAAGACACTAAACTATACAAAAGCACATACACAAGTACAATAAGCAGAATACAAAAAAGACACAAGAGACTCCACATGATACAAGAAACGCAATCCAGACACCAGACCGAGACATAGCCACACAATCAAAAAAAAGCACAGACTGTAAAGTGAAAGTGTAAGTACACCCACTGTACCATGCCTGTAAACAGGGTTTCCTATTTCATCACTTCCTGTCCCCTTTGCGGCTGGTTTTCCGTCATGCATGTATTTTTTTGATGCATACGATGACTGCGTGAATATTTTCGAAGCATGACCTACATGTGTGGCAAAATAACAAGCATTACTTAAAAACTTAATTTTCAATGGATATCTGCATGCGTGTGGTGCACAGGTAGAATTAACGCTAAGAGGTGATGTATGTTAAGTTAATGTTTGCGTGATTTTTCAATGCATTTGTGTCAACATTTTGACTCAAACTGTGATTGCTTGATTTTCAATTATTTAACATGCATGCACCCTGTATCATGATGAAGATAGGATGGTATGGCCTGATGTGTGTGGTATAGTGGCTGGCCACATGTGGTAGAGCATACAACTGTGTGTTTTGTGTGTGAATGATCTGTAACAACAATATGTGTGTTTCTGAAGTAACAGCATGCAATACATTGGACGTAATGCCCATGTACGAATGTGTTACAAATGGGTATCTACAGCTGATGGCAATCAGTGATCTACAACAGTGATGATATATGTTTGTAACAAGTGTTCGCTCATTTGATGTGTGTAGTTGTTTGACTTTGGGGACATTACATTTCGCACAACAAACAAAACTCAGGGATGATTGTGGATGGCTGATGAGTACTATGTCGGATGTGTTACCTCCCATATGTCATTAATAGTTGGTTATGACTTCATGGTGACTTGTATGTGAACTACCCATATGTCAACCATGTGTCCATTTTTGGTACGTACAGTGAGACACTGTGCCTTAATTCCACCCATGTTAGGTACATGTCAGTTTGACTCATAAGAATTACCTATGTTACTTATGTTGCTGTGGTGTACCTGCTGCCCTGGCTGCATGTGTTCACATATATTCAAATGTGCATTCCACAGAAGTGTCCAGTTCAAGTGTGTGGGCATGTGTACCCTGTGTCAGGATTGGGCTTCATGATGTTACGGTTTTGTGCAGGTCTAGTCAGGAGTCTGTTAGGGTCACCCCATGAGTTCACAGAGTATCTCCCAAGGAAGTAGTGTACCAAAGCAGAAGAGCAGCTAAAGGCATACAAGGGGAAAGGCCAGCTATGGTGAGGCAGAGAAAACAGAATGGGAAGGCTGAGCAATCTTAGTGTGAATAAATATGGAACGGGACAGTAATGGACAAACATTTATCACTAGGATTGTACATAGGGTAGGGCTCAGACCTTCCCAAAGCACCAGGGGACATCAGTGCCTCTGTGCAGATTAATCTTACAGCTAGTCATCATGCACACTCCATAGAAAGGAGGCATCAGAAGTGATTATGTGTCTGGACCCTTAGGGCAGAAACAAGGATTATACTTACATACACAAGACTAGCCCTTGTGGGTCTGGCTGGAGACACAGTGGCAATTCCTAGAATACAGACATAGCACACTGTCACTGTTAGGCACTAATGACTACATGCAACACTAGACAAATGATGTGGGCTGGATTTGCCTCCTGGAAACCAGGTGCCAGACCAAATACAAAGGAAAACACTTCTAGACAGATGAGGACTGATAGGACACTTACCAGAAACGATAACCCAGGAGGAAACAGAAAGCGAGGGAACCAACTAGGAGGCAAAGCCAGGCACGGGGAACAGACTCAGGTTGACGCAAAGCCTGGAACAAGGCTGAGAAACAGGGAGCAAACTCTGACTGGACCAAGCAGGAACAGGACTGGGTAAACAGAGAACAGGTTCAGGTGTAATCAGGACTGTACCACAATCCAACAAGGGGTCTGGAACACAAAGGAATTGTACTCCAATGCACGACGTAGAGCTTCAGGGAATGGCAGCTTCTAAGCAGTTCCAGGCAGCAGCAAAGCCAGGGCAGAGTCACATTGCTGGGCTGCACAAGAGAGGTCACTGGTGTGGGCAGCTTCAGTCTCTCACAAGACCTGGTGTAGAGAATACTTTATAAAGGGACAACTGACTTTTCACATAGGAAGCAATGGATAGAAGATTACAGGTCTTACCGACTACCAGGCAAAGCATTATGGGACCTGAAGTCCATGCAAGCTAACATAGTTCTTCATTAGCATGCCATTGGAAAAGGGAAGCAAAAAGGAGTCAGAAAGGGACTCTGGGTGAGTATTAATGATGATTCCCAGGGTACACATAGTCCATTTACAGTGCCCCCTAGAGATGGGAGGGCGGAGACTTAACACATGGCAGTGGCAGGACTTATTTCCAGGGATGGACTGTGCAGGGCATGTGTTGTGAACATTGCTTGTCATGCCTGGAACACTCATGTATCCATTTTCAGAAATAATGCCCCCCCTTGTCACCAAGCTCCTTGCAGAGACTGCAAATGTCACACTTACAAGTGTCAGGAGTGTGTTCATACAGTCTTGTTTCCAGTGATATTTCACATCCACTGCCTCAAGTATGGGGCACTTATTTACCTTATGATTAAAGATGTCATAGTTGTGTGTCATGTGCTACATTAGACCATGTTGGCAACGTGGATGTGTGTCATATGCTGTGATCCATTGATTTTGTCCTTCATATATGAAATTCAAAAGATGAGTATTTTGTATATGTGTGTGATGTTTGCTGTACAATCATACACGTCACGTGATGTTGCATCAGAAGTAGTCAGATTTGTCTTTGTAACATGCGCCCTGAGGTAATACTCACATTCCTAAAGAACAAGTGATGGAGAAAGAGGAAACCAGAGCAGGATTGTGTGATCAAGTAAGGTATTTAATTACATATCCTAACAAGGTGTGTGGAGTGACTATTGGTTGAAAGACATTTGAGCAATTTGCTGTCTGTAGCACATTCCTGCAGCTGTGTTTTGATGTTCTCCCTCATTTTCCCTGGCACCATCCTCCTCCTCCTCAGGCAGATCTTTCTCAGGCTCATATAGGGGGATGTTCCTCCTCACACAAATATTGTGCAGGATAGCACATGTAAGTATGATTTTGCAAACATTGTGTGGGGCATATAGGAGGCTGCCTCCTGTGATGTCCAGGCACCTGAATCTGAACTTCAGGATGCCAAAGGTCCTTTCTACAATGGTGCATGCCCTTTGATGAGCCTCATTATAGGCATGCTCTGCTGCTGTGCTTGGGTTGGGGAATGGGGTCATGATCCATGCCTGGATCGCATAACCCTGATACGCTGCAAAAGATAATAGGAGTGCGTATTCTGTTAGTGCTTGCAACAGGAATGTCATGCAGCATGGCAGTTGATATCGCGTGTCATATGTGACTCATATTTGTTGTTTTTTCTGCAGTGGGTTGTTTGACTTGACAACTTGTGTTTGGGTCATTGACCTGGGATCTATGATTTTGTTTCCAAACTGCTGATCAATATGTATGTACCATGCGTTGTGTAGTGTCCTAAATGTTTTAGTGTGCTTTCACTGGAGGGGACATGATACTTCCACACACGCAATAGATTCTGATGTGGTGGTAACATGGTTGCACTACAGGGCCTGGACATCACATCCAATAGGACATATGTCATTGCAGATGAAATGCAACAGTGAGGCCCTTTGATTTGGCTTGGTGACAATGCACAACACATCTCAATAAGTTGTCAGCACTGAGGTGTGCAGTATTGACAATGCACAATTGTCCCATGTGTGACTTGGTTCTAGGCAAACCTTTGTTGTTGCCTTTGTCAGTGGCTCATGTGCAACCGTGCACCTACACTACCAAACTTGCTCCAGGTAACCTGGCTAACTGTCTTGTGGAGGTGGATGTAACTGTGCAGGAAGGGCCATCTCCCTGTACATATGTTATTTTGATGGACAATTGACTCTTTCAGTGTGTGCAGCAGTGTGCAGTTTGCATTAGTGGCACATCCTAACCTCCTAGCTTTCAGAAAGCACCTCAAGACATGGCTTTTTGAGCAGTAAACGCCAACCCCCCCCTTATTGTCTATGCATATTTTGTAGAATGACCAGGAACCCTTCCACCTCCAAGACAAACCTGCACGCCAGACTCCTCGACATCGCCAAATGGATGACAGCAAGCCACCTCTAACTTAACTCCAACAAAACAGTCTCGGACCCTCGGACCACCCCCAAAACCTACCACCCACGCATGCAACCTTGACACATCTCTCTCCATGACCCAGCAAATCAACACCATATCGTCCTCCTGCTTCAACACCCTTCGCCTGCTACAGAAGACTTTCAAATGGATTCCCTTAGAAACAAGAAAAACTGTCACCCATGCCCTCATCAGCAGCAGACTGGACTACTGCAATGCCCTCTACGCTGGTACCACAGCCAAGCTTCAGAAAAAACTCCAGCGAATCCAGAACGCAGCCGCACGTCTCATCCTCAACCTCCCCACCACAAACACATCTCCACTCACCTCAGATCACATCTCCACTCACCTCAGATCCCTACACTGGCTGCCCATCAGCAAAAGGATCATCTTCAAAATCCTTATCCACGCTCACAAATCCCTCCACAACACTGGACCAGCCTACCTTAATGAACGAGTAAACTTCCACACACCTACTCGACTTCTCTGCTCCGCTGACCTTTCCCTCGCCACAGTCCCCTGCATCCAACGCACCACCTCGCCGCCAAGACCTGGAACTCCCTCCCCACCAACCCACGCAAGACCCAGGACCTCCTAACTTTCAGAAAGCACCTCAAGACATGGCATTTTGAGCAGTAAACGGCAACCCTCCTCCCCTCAGCACCTTGAGACCCTAATGGGTGAGTAGTGCGCTTAATACATTTTTTGATTGATTGATTGATTGACATCAATATGTGTTCATAACACAGCTCACTTCCTTATTGCTACCTGCCAACGGCACCCAAGGAGTGATGTATGATGTGGGGACTGCCTCAGTATTTCTTTGTCACCTACATGAGTCAGCAGCATCATGCTATGTACCTCATGGTAGTAGACCTGCAGCAACACACATTGCACACCCCTTCCACACTACATATTGCTTGGAAGGGTGTCGGGTTGACTATGTGGCGTAATGTAATTGTAAATGGTTCATCTTCCAAATTGTACTTCCAGTGCAGGCCATGTCATTATCACTGTGTGCTTTGACATTGGTCCCTTGTAGATTTAGAGTGGCAGCTAATGTTTATGTCAGCCTTCATTTGTCCATTGGTGTGTCAGGGTGTACAACATAACTACCTATGTCACACCTCAGTGTCTTCCTGCCCACATGTCAATGTAGTGGTCTATGTATTGTGTGTCCTACAGGGTTGCTGTGCTGTGTGCATATTGCTAGGTTTATGGACTTACCGACAAGAAGGCCATTGCCATATTGTCCATCCTGAAAGTGCTGATTGATCGTGCTGTGGCGGAATATGAAGAAATCATGTACACTCCCAGGATACTTTGCCAAGATGTTGGTGAACAATCCCTGGTGGTCAACTATGGCCTGTACATTGATTGAGTGAGTGTGCTTTCTGTTCCGGAATAGATGCTCTGTTGCTCTAGGTAGTACGATCCAGACATGGGTGCAGTCAATTGCACCAAGCACATGCTGGAAGCCATGGATTTTATAAAACGCCTGTTTTATCTCCTGCTGCTTCTGCTAGGTGTTGGGGAAGCTGATGTAGCGGGGAGTGAGGGAGATGATGGCATCTAAGACTGTGGGCAGGAAAGTGGAAGGTGGAGACTGAGGGCTGTGATACCCCAGTGAACCCATTGTTTGGAGGGAGCCACTTGCCAACATTTGCAAGACAGCTAGCAGCTTGGTCACCGATGGTATATGGTGTGGTGTCTACAAGCTGGCTGTTATTTGAGGCACAATTTGGTGCAGTAGCTGCTGTATGGCTTCCCAGTTGAGTCTCTACCTCCGAATGATGTCCTGTTCCCTGAGGCCATGGAGGGTTGTCCTGGTCCTGAAGACCCTCTCCTGCCTTCTGCGTTGCCTTTGGGGGCCACGTTGGGGTGGTGGTGGCTGCTGCTGTTTGTCCTGTGCTCTGCGTCATCTAGCAAGCTGCATCAGTAGCACCTCCATGTTTTCCTGTTGGGCCATGATGTTGCTTGTGTGTGTTTTCCTCAAGTAGTGGTGTGTCTGCATCATTTTGACGCCTTCCCTGACCCAGGCGTTAAAATTTGACACAAATTGGGCTTATCGTCATTTTTTGGGTCCGTTTCCCACCTGTGCGTCATTTTTGTCCTGTTGGATAAATATGGCACTAAGGAGTTTGAGTCATTTTTTGGACGGGAATGGCTACCTTGTATCTCATTGACACAAGGCGGTTTTATGCATCCTTAAAATGACGCTGACTTCATATTTTTGAAACTAGACGGGTGTAGCGTCAAAATATAAATATGGAGTTAAGGTTGCGCTGGATTTTGCATTAAAAAATGACGCAAATCCAGCACAAACAGAGTATAAATATGGGCCTTACATTTTCTGAAAGGAACTTGAAATTTTGACAGAGGAGTGTGTTGAGCACCTTGAAGGACTGTTTGGGATCTCATCCATTCCTGTAACTGAATCATAAAAGAAAAAAAATATAGAAACCAACTCAGTTAGAGTGACTTACAGATCCATTGAAGAAATTCATTGAACCAACTGGAGGAAGTCCATCCACATCCCCAAAACATCAACTGAATAGAAGAATTGCTACAAACTACTCTGGATCCTTGAATATGTTTGTGGATTTAGTTCAACCGATACGTCTGAAATTTCAGAAAAATCTCAAGGTAAGAGTATTATTGCATTGCTGTCCAATTGTTGTATTTAAGGTTTTGTTGAAACAACTATGCTTTTATATGACTTTTAGGGTTCTTGAGGCTCTAAATAGCAAATGTACTTAATATTGTAGCTCAATGTTTACATTTAATTTACTTTCATAGGGGATTATAGTAGATTAAATTTACAAAAATGAACAATAGGCAACTGAATAATAAAAGTGAATAGTTACTCCATTTTCAGACACATATCTCTGGACAAAGAAGTAATGTTTCTGAAGGCATGGACCATGATGAATGTCACATGCAACTAAATGATTCTATTGAAATTGGCAGCTAGGACACTGCAACCCATGCTATAACTATGAGCCCCCAAGTTAGACAGCATACTAAAGCATTTGAAGAAGATATTGATAGACACAATCAGGGTGTCATGCAGGAAACTGTAGTGACAACTCTGGGCACGATTAGGAGCTCACCATCACCATGTTGCCAACACACAATTCCAACAAAATGTGGATGTCAATAGTGCAGAAATTGTGTAACATTTTGTTGGATTAGATGCAACAATAGTGAAGGTTCAGCACCTGCAACAACAAAAACATACTGCTGGTCAATCCAAAACAGATAACCATGGATAAAATCATTACATCTGTGTAGGAGGCTGACCTGGTTTGTAGTGGGTACCTTGGGTATTTACACCTTATACTAGGTCCAGTTATCCCTTATTAGTGAAATGTAGTAGTGTTCTAGCAGCTTAGGCTGATAGAGGTAGTTATAGCAGTGCAGTTTCGGCTGAACTAGGAGACATGCAAAGCTCATGCAACAGCACTTATAGTTACACAGTACTTATACACAAGTAAAGACAGTACTCAGTGTTACCAAAAATAAAGGTATTTATTTGGGTGACACAGTACCAAAAATATCTTAGAGACAATACTCCTTCTATACTCTATTATACACAATATATACACTAGACACCAAAATTAGACAAGTAAATAGTCATAGAACAATGAAAACAGCAGGAAATCCCTTAGAATGCAATGAGAGAAAATAGGTCTAGGGGCCACACAAACCATATAATAAGAAAGTGGAATGCGAATCACGAATTCCCCCCTTGACAAGTGTAGTGTGTGCAGAATCACTGGGAGAGTAAGAATACAGTAAAGGTAAGTAAATTACCCCACCCCAGAACCCAGAAAATCAGGAGTAAAGTACTGCAAGTTTCCTTAGGACACACTACACCTCGTTTTTGTTATTTTATTATTCATTACCAAGTCTACAAGAACAACTGCTGGATTATTGGACCTGAAGACCTGCAAAGGAAGGGGACCAAGTCCAGAAGTCAAAAGAAGTTCCATGAAGAACAGGAGCTCCTGTCAACCCAGAAGAGAGTGCAAAAGAAGAGTCCCTGGTTAGTCAAGACTGCAGGAATGCACCCTAGGAAGACACCAGTGGGTTCCTGTATGATGCAAAAGATGTCCCACGGCGTGAAAATAGTTGCAGATGAGATTTCATGTTGGAAAGCACTAACAAGCCTTGGCTACAACAAAAGTGCGTTTTGCATCAAAATGTCACTGGATGGATCCAGATGAGACCTGGGGGCCTCAACTCTGTCTGCGGAGGAAGAGGGCATGCTCAGCACTTTAGAGAGCCCTCAGGATGCCAGCCAGCACCCCCAGGAGTCGCAGGATCTGGGTACAAAGGAGCTGCAAAATGCAATTGATGCAGCACAACAAAAGAAGGTCCCACGCCGCCGGAGAACAACTCAGTGAGTTGAGTGTCGCAGGATGGAATGCTGGGGTTCTGGGCCAGGATGAGCATGAAGGAATTTTGCAAAGAGTGCACAGAGGCCTCAGGAGACAAAGAAGACTTAGAACACAGGGGTACTGTCGCTCTCGGGGAGGGCAAGGTCTTACCTCCTCCAAATTGGGTCAGCAGGACCTCAGGACAGTCTATGTCGATGATGTCCACCATCTGTGTCCTTAGGAGCACACTTGTTGCTGTGAGAGGAGTCCCAGGGTACCTGTTGTTGTCTTGGAAGGTGCCTGCTTGGAGCAGAGGAGTGACTCCGTCACTCCACGGGAGATTTCTTCGGTCCTTCTGGTGCAGGATGAAGACAGATAGTCCCCAGAGCCTGCACACTGTGGAAAATGTAGCAGTTGCGGACTTGGAGATGAGGTTGCTGAAGAAAAGTGTCTCTTGTAGACACTTTGTTGCAGTTACAGCGTTTCTTGGACCAGGCTGCGGTTGATCTGATGTCAGAAGAGTCTAAAGTTGTTTCAGAGGATTCCTGAAGGAAACTTGCAAACAGAATCTCAAGAAAACCCACGTGAGAGACCCTAAATAGCCCTGAGAGGGGGATTGGCTAATTTATCAGGTATGTACCTATCAAGAGGGTTCTCTGACGTCACCTGCTGGCACTGGCCACTCAGAGCCCTCCACAGTGCCCCCATGTAGGAGGCTGGCCTGGCTTATAGTGGGTACCAAGGGTACTTACACCTTGTGCCAGATCCAATTATCCCTTATTAGTAGAGTAGTAGTGTTCTAGCAGCTTAGGCTGATAGAGGTAGCTAAAACAGAGCAGCCAAAGCTGAACTAGGAGACATGCAAAGCTCCTACTATACCACTTATATCATATAGGTACTATATCATAAGAAAGGCAATACTCAGGGTTACTAAAAATAAAGGTACTTTATTTTACTGACAATGTGCCAAAAATATCTCAGAGGATATACTCCCTTAGGAGGTAAGTAAAATACACAAAATATACACACAAACCAAAATTAGGTAAATAAAACAATCAGAAAGTAGTGCAAACACTGTAGAATACAATAGGATGCAATAGGCCTAGGGGCAACACAAACCATATACTAAGAAGGTGGAATGCCAACCACGAATGGACCCCAAGGCTAGTGTAGTGTGTAGAGGGTCACTGGGAGTATAAGAAAACACTAAGGGTGTCCAAGATACCCCATCCCAAGACCCTGGAAAGTAGGAGTAAAGTACTACTATTTCCCCAGAAACGCACTAAAGTCGTGATAAGGGATTTTGCAAAGACCAGAACAGACTGCAAAGCACTGAAGATGGATTCCTGGGCCTGAAGACCTGCAAAGGAAGGGGACCAAGTCCAAGAGTCACGAAAGTGTCCGTGGGGCAGGAGCCCACTAACCTCCGGATGAAGGTGCAAAAATGGCTGCCTTTGGAAGCAAGAAGCTGAAGATTCTGCAACAACAAAAGGTGCTAGGAACTTCTCCTTTGTGCAGAAGATGTCCCATGGTGTGCTGGAGGATGCAGAGTTGTTTTCTTGGCAAAATACCACAAACAAGTCTTGCTAGCTGCAAGAGTTGCGGTTAGAGAAAAAGGGTGCTGCCTCGGCCCAGGAAGGACCAGGATGTCACCACTTGGGAGAGGAGACCTAGACTCGGCTGTGCATGCATGATTTCTTGGAAATGTGCACAGAAGTCCTTGCAGCCGCAGTTCACGTGGTGCACAGGATTACTATCTGGAGAGCGGATGCAAGGACTTATCTCCTCCAAATTTGGACAGTTGGACCACTGGACAGTCTGGGTCACTTGGGTCCACCACCTGCAATCCAGGGGCCACGCTCGTCAGGATGAGAGGGGTCCCAGAGTACCGGTGAAGCTGAAGTTTGGTGCCTGCTTAAGCAGGAGGAAGATTCCATCGACCCACAGGATATTTCTTCCTGACTTTCAGTGCAGGGTGAGTGCAGACAGCCCCCAGAGCATGGACAACCAGGAAACAGTCGAGAAAGCAGGCAGGATTAGGTGCTACAATGTCGCTGGTAGTCTTCTTGCTACTTTGCTGCAGTTTTGCAGGCATCCTGGAGCAGTCAGCGTTCGATCCTTGGCAGAAGTCGAAGAGAGAAGTGCAGAGGAACTTTAGTGAATTCTTGCAAGTCGTTATCTGAGGAAAAGCCCACTGGAGAGACCCTAAATAGTCCTCAGAGGAGGATTGGCCACCTAGTCAGGTAAGCACCAATCAGGAGGGGTATCTGACGTCACCTGCTGGCACTGGCCACTCAGAGGCCTCCACAGTGCCCTAACACCTCTGGAAACAAGATTGCAGAGGTCTGGGACACACTGGAAGAGTGCTGGGCACCACCCCTGGGGTGGTGATGGACAGGGGAGTGGTCACTCCCCTTTACTTTGTCCAGTTTCACGCCAGAACAGGGACTGGAGGTTCCCTAAACCGGTGTAGACTGGCTAATGCAAGGAGGGCACCATCTATGCACTTCAAAGCATTTCCAGATGCTGAGGGAGGCTACCCCTCCCCAGCCTTTAACACCTATTTCCAAAGGGAGAGGGTGTAACACCCTCTCTCAGAGGAAATTCTTTGTTCTGCCTTCCTGGGACTTGGCAGAACCCTATCTGTGAGGTGGCAGCAGCGGTAGCTGCAAAGAAAACCCCAGAGAGCTGGTTTGGCAGTACACGGGGTCAATAGTGGAGCCCCAGGGATGCATGGAATTCGCTCCCCAATACCAGATTTGGAATGGGGAAACGATTCCATGGTCTTAGACATGTTACATGGCCATATTCAGAGTTACCATTGTGAAGCTACATATAGGTATTGACCTATATGTAGTGCATGCGTGTAATGGTGTCCCCGCACCCACAAAGTCCAGGGAAATGGCCCTGAACTATGTGGGGGCACCTTTGCTAGTGCAAGGGTGCCCTCACACTTAGTAACTTTGCACCTGACCTTCAGCAAGTGAAGGTTAGACATGTAGGTGACTTATAAGTTACTTAAGTGCAGTGAAAATGGCAGTGAAATAGTGTGTGCACTATTTCACTTGGGCTGCAATGGCAGTCCTGTGTAAGAGTTTGTTTGAGCTCCCTATGGGTGGCAAAAGAAATTCTGAAGCCCATATAGATCTCCTGGAACCCCAATGTCCTGGCTACCTAGGTACCTTATACTAGGGACTTATAAGGAGGGTCCAGCATGCCAATTGAAATTGGTACATGACGTCACTGGCCAACAGTGACAAAATGTAAATGCAGAGAGAGCATAAGCACTGAGGTTTTGGTTAGCAGAACCTCAGTGACACAGTTTGCACTACACAAGCATACACATTAGGCCATAAATTATGAGCACTGGGCTCCTGACCAGCAGGATCCCAGTGAGGCAGGCAAAAACATACTGACATACATGTGAAAAATGGGGTTAACATGCCAAGAAAGATGGTACTTTCCTACAACCAGGCTTACAAAATATTGCAAATATTCCTCCTGAAAAGCAGACCACAATGAGTGAGAAACTTGATAATTTAACTAATGCAATGAAGACTTTATGCTTGGAATTACATCAGGATGACTTGAGTAAGAGAAGTAGAGAATGCATTGTTCAGTCTTTTTTGTGGCCTAAATCAGTCAATAAATCGAGTGGCACATGCCACATCTACATTGTCACGCTGCACTGTAGGTTTACACGGCAGAGGTGTGGCTAGAAACTCATTCAAATAAATAATGAATATCGCAAGCACATTTCAAGTGGCACACAAGTAGGAATGGCTGAAAGTGAGGATCAGTGCAGAGTCAACAGTATTTCTGCAGCTGATAGTATGAATCTTTATAGAAGCAGAAGTCGCAGTTGCCTTGGTGAGAATAAAGGAGAAACAAAATCTGCTCGAAACAAAAGCAAGCCTGCAAAGAATTTACAGCTTGTACAAAACAAAAAATATACCTTTTGCTTTAAATGAGAAACATTCCGAAATGTTAATGTTTATTCATCTTACATATTTTTCACTACCTGAAAATAAAGGAATAATATGATTTACAAACTGCAAATCATTTTCCAAGTTATTGCATGATAAATGATTGATTTTAAAGCTTACCTAGAAAAATAATTATTTATTATATTGGCACGTCTTACTTGCTCTCCTGCAGCTGTTGGCTCATCATGTGATTGATGTGGTGGCATCTTTTCGTTCTCTTCCTCAGACTCTGACATCCTTAGTTCTAAGCCTTTTGGTATATTATTTATAAATGCACATGTTGCTATAATTTTACGACAGGTTTCAGGTGAGTACTAGAGGACACCATCCCTCTGATGTAGACATCTGAATTGACATTTTAGACATCCAAAGGTACCTTCGATTACAACTCTTAATAATATTGTACAGAGATACACTTTGAGTGGAATGTGGTAGATAAGGAGTCATTATACGGAAGAGTAAGGCACAGGCACTGTCACCTACAACAACAAATAACATATTAACAAACAATACTCAAATAATATGAAACGAATAAGTGGAATTACAAACAAAATGTACTTAATAAATATCAATCCTCAAAATCTCCTCTGTGTAGCCTTGTGTAAATGCCACTATGTGTTACAGGGTGAGAAGTTGATGTTTTAACCCTTAAAGATTATTTGACAGGGTCTTCCCCAAGGGTTAAGTGAGCGATAGAATGGGACCTATCAGGTGATCCTACTTTCTTTTATCTATCTATATTTCATTCTGACAATTGCTCTTTCTTTTCAGTTTGCTTGTTTTTCTGTTCGGGGAAGACCCTTTCAAATACTCTTTAGGAACTGAAATGTCAACATTTATATCTTAACCGAATTTGCGTTAATTGCCAGACTTTGTGAAATTGGTTCAATCTAATTATTTCTCTGAAGGGTTCTCAAACTAAAATATATTAACATACTCTTTTGTTGTTCGCACTGCATTTTTTTCACATTCTTCTCTTATTTTAACTTTCACTCCATCTCCACATGTAGTACCTTGCCACATATTGGAACTGTCACCCGGGCAGCCTCTCATAGAGCCCCCACCTCGTCATCGCCCAGGGATGTATAGGTGCCCGAGAGGTGCCTCATAGCTCCAGGGAGCTATGGGACCCATAATCAATGTATGAGGCCTTCAGCAGTGGTAACTGCATTCCCATTCAGTGTGTGCATGGGCTCAGCTTTTTGCACCCAAGTGTCATCTTGCATCTCTCCTCCCTTTTCGCAATCCAAGGAGCTATGGGCCCTGTAGTCTATGTCTGGGGTCTCCAGCAGCGGTAATTGCACTATGCAATGGGTGGCTGGGCTCAGCTTTATGCACCACAGTACCACCTCATAGTTTCCCCACCTCCTCAGCATCCATTGATTTATGGGCCTTGTAGTAAGTGTTTGGCTTTTTTTCATGCACATTGCAAAGACTGTGTCCCAACTTGCTTTTATGGATCAATTCTATTTATTGAAAGTTGCACATGAGTAACATCAGTACACGGCCAAGTGCCTACAACCCAGAGGGGCTGGCAGTGTATTGAGTAGGACAGTAGAAATGTACACAGCTTTTTGTCCATAACACAGAGTCCGGCAGCTATAATAGCATTTGCAACAGTTTCATTCGCAAAATATAAAAACAACAACAATCATCCAAACCCTTCCTTCCAAAAAATGTGGGTGGGCTTTATTGATGAATAGTCGTTTGAAGCTGAAAATGGTGTGTGTTAGACTTGGCATCCTTGGCATGGTCTCCCCTAACTTTTTGCCTCTGTTCCCCATGTTGTTGATATGTGCTGGACTCTGTTTGTGCAGTTTTTGATACTCAAGGCACTTTACCACTGCTATCCAGTGCTAAAGTGCAAGAACTCCTATATAAATGAATGTATAATTGGCTTTTCATGATTGGCATACTTGATTTACTAGTAATTCCCTAATACAGTGCATTAGAGGTGCCCGGGGCATGTAACTCAAATGCTACTGATGGGCCTGCAGCACTGATTGTGCCACCCACACAAGTAGCCCTGTAAACATGTCTCAGACCTACTACTGCAGTATCTGTCTGTGCAGTCCTGCACTGTCAATTCGACTTGATAAGTATACCCACTTGCCAGGCTGACACTTTCCCTTTTTATACACGTAAGGCACCCTTATGGTAGGCCCTAGGTAGCCCCATTGGAAAGGTTGCAGTATATGTTAAAGGTGGGACATGTACTTATATGTTTTACATGTCCTGACAGTGAAATAAAATTTGTTTTTCACTGTTGCAATGCCTATCTCTCTTATAGGTTAACATGGAGGCTACCTTTAAATGTTATTAAAGCTCAGATTCCCTTTGGGAACAGATGCAAATATGGAGTTGTTCTGCTTTCCTTCTCTTATCTTATGACTGAGCTTACAAAACTTCTCTGGAATGCACTTCTTAGTTTAAAGAAGACATTTATTGTTATTATTACTTCACCACGAGGTTCCTGAAAGACGAGATTAGTAGGTTGGAAGCACACGTTTAAAAGTAGTCGCAGCAATGAAAGCAAAATATATCAAATTACTTCTCAGTTGCAATGTACACAGCAAATACATGTGATTATATTATAGCCTATCTTCAAAGCAAAGCATAAAAGTCAAAATTACAGCCTTTGGAGACTGGCCAGATCTCCTAGACCCCTCCTCTTCCCAAGGCTTAGCAGAAAGGAAAACACCAAATGTATGCTCTCTTATCAGCTGGGGTTTGGTGTGAATTCAATTTGAAAAAACACAGCTTGGTCTATCATGTGGAAAAACACAGCTTGGAAAAACACAGCTCATCTGCAATGTCACAACTGCAATGTCTAACTCCACGTTAAATCCAATAGGCAGCTAACCTAAATACCAAATGTAATGTCTAATGCCATGTTAAAGCCAATAGGCAGCTAAACTGAATACAGAATGTAAGGGCTAATGACATGTTAAAGCCAATAGGCAGCTAACCTAAATACCAAATGTAATGCCTAATGCCACGTTAAAGCCAGTAGGCAGCTAAACTGAATACAACATGCAATGTGCTACTTGTGAACATTGAGCAACTAATATGTGCAGTGGTGAAACACAAAGTCATTGGTCAAACACAATTAATAGAATAACACTCCACCCTATGACCAATGAATTTTTGTTTACATACCTCTTATTTCAAACAAAAAACAAAAACATAAACAAAAAAAGAATATTATAGGCAAATCAGATTTGAATGATAAAAGAAATCACTGTAGAGCAATGGAAGTGGATTAACATATTGATCTCATAACCTTTCACATCAGATACATCTACAATGAAAAGATACTCTGATTGGAATAATAGTGTCTCTAAAACATCAAGTTGATGTAGCATGAGTTCTACTCATGTAAAGGTACATGGTCCACCTGAAAGGTTTGCTGGAATGTAAGTGAAAGTCAGAGTTCCACACGAAAAAACACAGACAATTAACTGGTAAGGTTGCTTAGTTCCAGTGGAAGAATGTAATCAAACAAGTTGACAAACTTTATATTGATCCCATGTAGAACTTGAACTGAAGGCGCCAGTTGCGCAAAATGGATCCATGGGGTTGGTACTTTAATCAATCAGGTTCAGGTTGGGGGTTCGGTCCCTCCCCTGACTCCACACGCACACACCCAAAGGGAGACCACACAGCACACTCATGGTCAGTGGCGAGTCGTGGTAGAATCTGCAAAAGAAAAAAAGTATGACTTTTTTTGCAAATAACATTTGTCATCTGAAATGTGCCCTTCTTCTTCCTTTCCTCCTTGTTTTATCATCTTGGGGCCCTTTGTTATCATTTCTGCAGGTTCTGGAGGGTCATTTGGGGATTCAACCCACACCTTAGCACTGAGGTTTGTATCTGCTATACCACAGCTTCCCTTTCCTTGTACTGTCAGAAGGGCTGGGGCATACTCCTTCTTTACCAAACCTCCATTCACTGCACTTGTGAAAAGTTGGGCAATTCTGTCTCTAATCTGTATGAATGAATCAGATTCTCTTCTAGTTATCAGCATCATTTTGATTTCTCCTTGGTAATCTGCAGCAATCACTCCGCCTAAAACCTGATCAATTTGACATATCGGTCCTGGTAACTTTCCTCTCCCCAACTGATCTTTGACTGTTAGTGGGACAGATCTCTGGTGTGCGTGCTGACAAATAGGACATTGCAAAATCACAGTTTTTATCAAATCTAGGGGAATGTGCATCTCTCTAATCTCTGCCCTCCTGTAAGTGGCTTTTTCTCCCAGATGTCCACATTTCTGGTGCACCCACTTAGCCATCCCCACTAAGTCAGAATTCTGGAAGGACAGTTCTGTCTCTGATTTTTTCTCTTTAACATCTGCAAGGGAATTGAACCAGTTATGTGCAAGCCATGTGGAAAACCAAACGGCTAATTCATTAGCAGTGAACCAAGAATCAGTGTAAAAATGACACGTCTCAAGCAGCTCTTGCTTTAAAGTCTGACTTTTTCCTTCTCCTGTGGTAGAAAACAACTTTTCAGTAACTGGATTGCACAACACTGCTTTCCCTTGTCTTTTAGTACTCATGCATTTCAATGAACCAATAGTCAAACAAACACACTTTTTATCCTTGGGGACAAGAATTCAAATGGTGCACTCAATTTCACTGGTGACTCTTTTACCTGTGGTACTCCCTGCACCCTCTCCTCATCCTGAAAAGGGGCTTGTGACACCTGTTCATGTAGGGCTGCAGAGACTCTAGCCCTGTCTTGCATGTACCAGATCCAGTGTATGATACTAGCCTCCTGTGCCTGTCCTATACTGTGAGATTTAGGTGAACTCATCACCTACCGCATTCTTGATATTTCAGTTTTCAGAATTACATTATCATTTAATGTAATTTGCTCAGTATTCACTAGAGCCCATTAACAAGTCAAAAGCTTTATCCAAAGTTACAGGGGCACTCTCGTCCTCCCCTATTCCTCATTTACATGTAAATCAGTGTTTCCCTCTTGCACTGCGCACAAATCTAAAGTCTGAATTATTTCATTTGCAAAATCAAAAGTGCACAGCTGCTCATGTTTTTTCCTAGTTACTTTGTACCAAAGTGTTAAGATTTCACTCAGATGAGGGCTATACTGTTTCCACAAATCAAACAAGCTCATGAAACTCAGTGTTTCTTTCTTAGTGCAAATATTAAGAAACTCTAAAATCTTTTGTTTTACTTGTGACAACATCTGTCTATTTTCTGGGTTCCACTGAATTCCCAGTAACTGCACATTTTGTGACAGTACTGCTGCCTTGTCTGAATTAATTTTAAACATCGTACTTTGCAAAAGACGTCTGAAAATAACATTCTCAACTCTGTTCACAGTGTAATCTGTTAAGGAAAGCACTTCAACTGCCAACAACCACAGTGGGCTGCTCTGCACATCTACGCTCTTCTCAAGAGGCTCAGACTGGCCGCACCCTTTTTCATCCTTCTCATTACTGGAATGGGTAAAGCCAGATTCTACTACAATAGTTTTATAGATTTCAGCATTATCTTGCAATAATGTGTTCTGGCTAATTTGCTCACGTAAATTCTTATTTTCATGTTCTAACTGCCTACATCTCTCCTGCATTTTTCTGTAAGCAGACAAAAGTATCCAAACCCTTCTGTCAAGAACAAAAGGAACATCATTTCTTTCAAAAGGCACATTTTCTAAATATGCTTTATCAAAGCACTCATCCCAAGACTCACAAAGTCCTGATAAACAAGAAAATATGTTTCTCACAGCACTATAAGGCAGTTTAAGTTCACATGCATTTTCAAACATGGTCTGCCGTGCTCCTTTAATTCTCTAAACAATAAAAACTAATTACACTTTTAAATAGTGCACTTCCAATCTCTAACTCCAACTCCCAGACTGCCAATTAATGCCAAAATGTTCTGCTTTCCTTCTCTTATCTTATGACCGAGCTTACAAAACTTCTCTGGAATGCACTTCTTAGTTGAAAGAAGACATTTATTGTTATTATTACTTCACCATGAGGTTCCTGAAAGACGAGATTAGTAGGTTGGAAGCACATGTTTAAAAGTAGTCGCAGCAATGAAAGCAAAATATATCAAAGTACTTCTCAGTTGCAATGTACACAGCAAATACATGTGATTATATTATAGCATAACTTCAAAGCAAAGCATAAAAGTAAAAATTGTATCACCGTAGGGCCTATCATTCTGCTTCATCTTTCTTATGCCTGCAAGTTGATGACTCCGGTTCAACTGCGAGAAAGAGATTTTCCACCCAAACGGGAGACAGGCAACTGACGTCCGCTCCTGCCTGAAGTCCTGGAAAAAGATCCTTTCTTGCTGCTGCCCAGGGCCATCATTCCAAAAACGTGCCCCCTCCTCTCAGACTCGGGAAAGAAAAACAAGCCTTTGGAGACTGGCCAGATCTCCTAGGCCCCTCCTCTTCCGAAGGCTTAGCAGAAAGGAAAACACCAAATATACGCTCTCTTATCAGCTAGGGTTTGGTGTGAATTCAATTTGAAAAAACACAGCTTGGTCTATCATGTGGAAAAACACAGCTCATCTGCAATGTCTCAACTGCAATGTCTAACTCCACGTTAAAGCCAAACGGGCCGCTAACCTAAATACCAAATGTAATGTCTAATGCCATTTTAAAGGCACTAGGCAGCTAAACTGAATACAGAATGTAATGGTTAATGCCATGTTAAAGCCAATAGGCAGCTAACCTAAATACCAAATGTAATGTCTAATGCCACGTTAAAGCCAGTATGCAGCTAAACTGAATTCAACATGTAATGTGCTACTGGTGAACATTGAGCAATTAATATGCGCAGTGGTGAAACACAAAGTCATTGGTCAAACACAATTAATAGCATAACAGGAGTTTAGGATTCTCTGAGCTCACAATTAAAAAATACATCTTTTAGTGAAGTTGGTTTTCAGACTGTGTGTTTGAAAACACCACTTTTAGAAAGTAGGCCTTTTCTTGCTTAAACCATTCTGTGACTCTGCCTGTTTGTGGATTCCTTGTCTGGGTCAGTTTGACAGTTGGACTGTTTGCACCTCTCTCTAGACAGTGACACAAAGGGGGCTGGGGTGTAACCCGCATATCCTGATGAGCCATCTGTGCTGGAAGGGAGGGGAGGATTGGTCACTCACACCTGAATGGGCTGTGCCTGCCCTCACACAATGCAATCTCCAACCTCCTGGTGTATGGCTGGGGCTTGACCTAAACAAGAAAGGATCTTACAAACACTTGAGACTTCACTTTGAAGTTTGCCAACTTCAAAGGCAGAGAGGGGTATAAGTATTGGATCCAAAACCCCAGACTTTAGATCACTTCAAGGATTCAAGAGGAACTTGTGCCTGGAGCAGAGCTGAAGAGCTGAGGAAATGTGCTGCCCTGGCCTGTGACTGTGCTGTGTTGGGCTATCCTGCAGTTGCTGTTTCTGCTTGCACAGGGGGGCAGAGACTGGACTTTTGCTGCATTCCCGCTTGAGAAGTGACTCCAAGGGCTTGGAGTAGAGCTTGCCTCCTGTTTTGAAGCCTCAGGGACAGCAAAGGTTTCACCAACCAGACCTGAGTCTCCTTGCTGTGGACTCTAGCTTGGCAGAAGGTGCCATTCCAGTTCCTAGACCTCTCTAAGTGAATTCTTGGAGAACACCAGTCTAACAACGCCAGACAACACTGTGCTACTTCGCAAAGGATGCCGCTGCCTGGAACTGTGACTCTGCTTGCCCCAAGGCCATGGACCTCACTGAGTACAATGAATCCAATGATCCTGTGAGCTGACAGCGCTACCTAGAACCGTGACGCCACCTGCCCGAGTCCGTGAACCTCGTAGAAATCCGAGGCCCTGTAGGCTTGGCAGTGCAGCAGCCGCTGATCCCACCAGACTTCTCTGAAACCGGAGTGTCATAAATCCAACATCCATGATGACCCGAAGCCATCACAGTGCGTGCAGCCCTGTGACATCATCAGGACCCTGTGAGATTGCCCGCAGCATTGTGATTCCACAGGACTTTGCATCTGCAGTAACCGAGGGACTGACTTTCCATCTGACGCCACTTCACCTCCACCGCTGCTGCGCAACAACGTTGTCCTTTTGCCCCATGGTACCGGAACCAATACCACATCAGACCCAGCGAAGCCGCTATCCCCTACTCCGTTCACCAACCTGTTTTTTCTACCTATTTCTTAAGGTACTGTACCTGGGGGTTGAACGACTCCATAAACAGCACCATTAGTGTTGCATTGTAGGAAACAACTCTGACATGACGCCGCACAATACCAACTTACCAGCATTATTTGTGCCTCAAGGCCCTGTTTTCTTGCTTTTAAGTGCAAAATTTGTATTTTTAACTGTATGTTGTGGATTTTTATCATGTTTGGTCTTGTTTATTTAGATAAAATAATTACTTTTTCTAAACCTGCATTGAGTCATTTTGTGTTGGATCACTGTATTACTGTGTGTGTTTGTACAAATACTTAAACACATTGGCCCTCATTACAACCCTGGCGGACGGTGTTAAAGCGGCGGTAAGACCGCCAACAGGCCGGCGGTAAAAAAATTGCAATTACGACCGTGGCAGAAACCGCCAACAAAGACAGCCACTTTAACACCCAGACCGCCACGGCGGTACAAACAAACAGCACAGCGGTCACCGCCTACAGATTGGCGGGAGACAATGTACCGCCCACACTATTATGACAGGCCAATCTGCCACCTTTTCCAGGGTGGATTCACCGCGGATAAAAACACGGCGGAAACAGGAAATGCGAAGGGAAAACGCTCACCTCTACACACTCCACGAGGAACAAGGACACCATGGAACCGGAATTCCAAATTCTACCTGCGATAGTCTTCCTGCTCCTCTACCAGAAGCACGAACGCCGACGGCGAAGACCATGGTGAGTACTGCACCTACGACACAGGGGAGGGGGGAGGGAAAAAACAGGGACACACACTCGTAACACCCCCACCCTCACCCACCACAACACACACACTAATGCATAGCAATACATCACAGTTACACCCCCCAAACCCTCCCGGAAGAATGCAAAGACCAAAGAAAATGAGTGTAACCATCAGAATATATTAAAAACAAGTAGGCAGAAATCTATATATACACAATGTACAAAATAAATACCAGGCATAGTAGTCCAGGTACTGCACAAAGAAAGTCTGTGCAACACTGGGACCACACGGTATGGGCGAGGCCCACACAAGATCCCCGACCATGACGGAGAGAACACTGCAGGGGCATCAGACAGCAAGAAAACAGGCACCTCAGGGGGAGGGAAAGGGGGGGCACCTCAGCTGCTTGAGTGCACGACGCCAAATCCACGAGGGGGCCACATGCCCACTGTTCCATCCTGGGGAGTACAAAGCCACAGTCTCACAAGTCTCTACAGTGGGTGGGTTGCCCACTGTACAATCCAGGGGAGTGCAAAGCCACAGTCTCTGAAGTCTCTACAGTGGATGGCTTGCCCACTGTTCCATCCTGGGGAGTGCAAAGCAACAGTCTCTGAAGTTGATAACAGTCTCCACTGGTTCTGGAGGGGGACTGGTGCCCAGAGTGCTTCATCCTGTGAAGGACAGAGGTAGTGGATGGATTTCTCCACTGGTTCTGGAGGGGGACTGGTGCCCAGAGTGCTTCATCCTGTGAAGGACAGAGGTAGTGGATGGATCTCTCCACTGGTTCTGGAGGGGGACTGGTGCCCAGAGTGCTTCATCCTGTGAAGGACAGAGGTAGTGGATGGATCTCTCCACTGGTTCTGGAGGGGGACTAGTGCCCAGAGAGTTTCATCCTGTGAAGGACAGAGGTAATGGATGGATCTCTCCACTGGTTCTGGAGGGGGACTGGTGCCCAGAGTGCATCACTCACCCCGTGCCCGCCCCAGTTGCTTCAGTGCCCCTGCCGCTCATGGGCTAGCGGTGCTTGAGATGGCGATGCCCTGTTCAGCGGTGCTTGAGATGGCGGTGCCCTGTTCAGCGGTGCTTGAGATGGCGGTGCCCTGTTCAGCGATGCTTGGAATGGCGGTGCCCTGTTCAGCGGTGCTTGAGATGGCGGTGCACTGTTCAGCGGTGCTTGAGATGGTGGTGCCCTGTTCAGTGGTACTTGAGATGGCGGTCCTTCATGGCCAAGCGGTGCTTGAGATGGCTGTCCTTCATGGCCCAGCGTGGCTGGTGCTGGCGGTCCTTCATGGCCCAGCGGGGCTGGTGCTGGCGGTCCTTCATGGCCCAGCGGTGCTTGAGATGGCGGTCCTTCATGGCCCAGCGGGGCTGGTGCTGGCGGACCTTCATGGCCCAGCAGAGCTTGTGCTGGTGGTCCTTCATGGCCCAGCGGTGCTTGTGCTGGCGGTCCTTCATGGCCCAGTGGTGCTTGTGCAGGCGGTCCTTCATGGCCCAGCGGGGGTGGTGCTGGCGGTCCTTCATGGCCCAGCGGGGCTGGTGCTGGCAGTGGCCTCCTGGGCAGCTGGGCTGGGGCTGGCGGTGGCCTCCTGGGCAGCTGGGCTTGGGTTGGCAGTGGCCTCCTGGGCAGCTGGCCTGGGGCTGGCGTGGCCTCCTGGGCAGCTGGCCTGGGGCTGGCGGAGGCCTCCTGGGCAGCTGGGCTGGGGCTGGCGGTGGCCTCCTGGGCAGCTGGGATGATGGCGGTCTTCTCCGCTGTGCTGCTCTTTCCAGACTTGCCGGGTTTCTTGTGGCCATTCCCCACCTTGGAAGGTGTCACAGCTGACTCCACACTCCCAATGGGACCCCTGGGAGCAGCTATGGTGGCTGGAGTCTTCCCCCTCTACCGCAGGGCACTGGCCAACTTTTGATGCTTCACAGGTGGGGGACTGTCTGTGCTGTGGCTCCGTGCCACACTGGCTGTCCCGGTGGCCGGTGCACTCCACATACCGGTGACTACAGGCACCACTCGTCCCAGAGATGTTGTGGCTGAGGTGCAACTTCAGTACCTATGAGATGGACGGGGTGGGGGAGGTGTGGGAAAAAGGTCAAGGGTGGACAGGAAAAGTTTTTGGGACACACTGGGACGGGTAGCTGGAGAGGGTTTGGGAGTGGAGGAAGAGGTGGTGGTAGTAGGAGGTGTTCGTTTGGTGACTTTGGGTGAAGGTGCATGCGCTGGAGGCTGTCGTGAGGTGGATGGCTGTTGGGTGGGTGTGTGCCTGCGTTTGTGTATCTTGGGAGGGCGCGTCACAGACACACTGGGAGAGGACACAGGGGACTTGTAAATGGTAGTGGGGTGGCGACTGCACGTGAGCCGGGTGTGCTGGTGAGGGACGTAGTGGCTGTAGAGGTAGTGCATGCAGGTGTGAGTGTAGATGAGACTGGGAGGGAGGAGGGAGACGATGAGGAGGGGGACACAGTGGAGGCAGTGGACATTGGTGTGTCTGCATGTGTGTGTTGCTTGCGTGAGTGCCTGTGGGATGTGTGGTGCTTATGTTTGCCTGAGCTTCCCTTGTGTGTTGACGTGTGTGCAGGCTGGTCTGATGGTGTGCTTAGGATAGGCAGAGGTACAGGGTATTGGGTCTGGGTGGAGGAAGATGGAGGGGGGAGGCTAGAGACGGGGTCAATGGCTGCCATCAGTGCTGAGGCCAGAGTCTGAAAAGCTCGGTGAAGGGCCGCCTGACCAGAATGAATGCCCTCCAGGCATTTGTTTGTTGCAACTGCCTTTCTACACCCTGGATGGCATTCAAAATGGTAGACTGCCCAACAGTGAGGGACCTGAGGACAGCAGGGGTGACTGGGGCAGGGCCTGAGGTGCCTGGGGCTAAGGTGATGCCAGCCCTCCTAGGTGAGGGGGCACGGGGCGAAGGCTGATGGGCTGCTGGGAGGGCGGTGCTGGTAGGGGGGGTGGCGGCTGTACCTGTAGATGCGGGGGGCACAGATGTTGCCGCCACGACAAGGGAGCTCCCATTAGAGGACGAGTCTGTGTCACTGGTGTCAGCTCCTGTCACCGCCGTGGAGCTCCCCTCGCCATCCGTCCCACTGGTGAATTCCGAGTCTGTAGTCTCGCCCTCCAGGGCCATGTGGGATGCAGCTCCCTCGTGCTCCGGTGCCACTGCTCCTCCGCCTGATGATGCTAATACACACAAGAACAGGGAGACCACAAAAAGGGGGATGACAACAGAAGAAAGACATGTTGAGTGCATTGATTACCACGAACGTTGGCGGACAAAACAGACACAGAAGGCCCCTGCACTACGCCGCGCTCTTGGAGTCCACTGTTCAATTCCTGGGAAATGGGCTACAAGACTATGGACAACATCTGCACACATAGATGACACAAGGGCATGAATAGCTGTACTTGGCACTCTACAGAGGTGGGGTGGCTTTCCACATGGCCTGCCTTACGATGGGGCCTTGCCTACGGAACTCGCCCTGGCCTAGGGAAACCCACAGCCCTCCTCCCCCACCCAGACACCTCCACTGCGCGCAAAGTCATCAGAATGAGAGTGTACTCACGCCCTTGTGTCTGCTGTGATGCCCTCAAGCGCCCATCCAACTCTGGGTAGGCCACCGCCAGGATCCTGAACATCAGGGGTGTCATGGTGCGACGGGCACCCCTCTCACGTTGGGAGGCCATCCCCAGTTGAGCGTCCGCCGTCTTCTTTCTCCAGCGGCGAATGTCCCCCCATCTTTTCCAGCAGTGGGTGCTCCGTCTGTGGTAGACCCCCAGGGTCCGGACGTCCTTGGCGATGGCATGCCAAAGATCTTTCTTCTGGTGGGCGCTGACCTACATTAAATGTACAGGGGAAAAAGAGAAGTCATTACCAACTGCACCATCACAGTGATTGGCCTTCATCCCTACCCTTGCCATGTGGCACATGCATTCACCGTCTTTCATGCATGCAGCACTCTGCCCCCTTCCTTCTTGCATCCAGCCCTCTCCACACAGGCATTGCCCATACAACATGCTCCCTGTGTATTTACCTGTTTGTCTGGAGGACCGTAGAGTAGCGTGTACTGGGGGGGGACCCCGTCCACGAGTTTCTCCAACTCATCCAATGTGAAGGCAGGGGCCCTTTCCCCAGACGCACGAGCCATTGTCTCTTCCAGACCGAGGTCACAGCAGCACTTGCAGTGTAGGTCCTCTCCTGTCGAAGATCAGGTATCGAGTGATTGAAGTGATAGAAAATGGCAGTCACGTCGGCTGCGGTGCGTACCGTCACCACCGGCGTACATCGTCATTGGCTCCTGGGACCCATAGGGTCCAATGTTAACCAATGCAGGACTGCGCCGGGGTCTTCGACCGCATACTGCGACGATGTACAATGACAGCACAGTTACCTCACATCCCATTGTCCCACTTCAGAGGTCAGGCAGCCGACATTTCTGGGGCCCACATGGCTTCATTTTCAACTGCGTCACACACACCTAGGCCTAGACTCAACACACATACAGGCCAATTTTTGTGTATGGATGGTGTTCTGTGTAAACTGTGGGATCGTACCTCTGAGTTGGTTGACTCTGTGCTTGCTCTTGTCCTTCATAGGCACAATCCGCTGGGACATGTGAGGAGATGGCGGCATCCTCCGGTGTACCGACCATTGGTGGACTTGTCGACAATGGAAGAGCGACATTTGATAATCACCTACAGGCTTGACCGTGCCACAATCCAGGAACTGTGTACCCAGTTGGAGCCAGACCTGATGTCAGCAATCCGCCATCCCACAGGAATCCCCCCTCAAGTGCAGGTGCTGTCAGTGCTCCATTTCCTTGCAAGTGGGTCATTTCAAACAACTGTGGCCGTGGCATCAAGGATGTCCCAGCCTATGTTTTCCAACGTATTGTCCAGAGTGTTGTCTGCTCTTCTGAAACATATGCAGAGCTACATCATTTTCCCTCAGGTGGAGGATTTGCCTACAGTGAAAGGTGATTTCTATGCCCAGGGACATATCCCCAACATCATAGGTGCCATTGATGGGACCCATGTGACTTTGGTCAAACCCCACAGGAGTGAATAGGTGTACAGAAACCGGAAGAGTTATCATTCTATGAATGTACAGATGTTATGTTTGGCAGACCAGTACATCTCCCATGTGAATGTCATGTTCCCTGGCTCAGTGCATGACGCCTACATCCTGCGGAATAGCAGCATCCCTTATGTGATGGGGCAGCTCCAGAGGCACCGTGTGTGGCTATTAGGTGAGCACCTAGAAGCAAGTCAGTGGGAATGGTTGTCTGGGTCTGGGGTTATCGCTACAGGTTAGTGTGTGTCTAACAGTTGTCCCTCGCTATTTGCAGGTGACTCTGGTTACCACAACCTGTCATGGCTACTGACCCCAGTGAGGAATCCCAGGACCAGGGCAGAGGAACGCCACAATGAGGCCCATGGGTGAACTAGGAGGGTGATCGAGCTGACCTTCGGCCTCCTGAAGGCCAGGTCCAGGTGCCTCCATATGACAGGTAGATCCCTATTCTACTCACCAAAGAAGGTGTGCCAGATCATCGTGGCCTGTTGTATGCTTCACAACTTGGCTTTGCAACGACAGGCTCTTTTTCTGCAGGAGAATGGTCCAAATGGTGGTGTTGTGGCAGCTGTGGAGCCTGTGGACAGCGATGAGGAGG
The DNA here is from genome assembly GCF_031143425.1 of Pleurodeles waltl. NCBI lineage: Eukaryota > Metazoa > Chordata > Amphibia > Caudata > Salamandridae > Pleurodeles > Pleurodeles waltl. Next base: position 924,319,258 of record NC_090447.1, read on the forward strand.
AAGCAGAGGAAGAAGACATGCACAACAAGGACTCAGTGATCCTGCAATATTTCCAGTGAGACACAGGTAGGAATCCAAACCTGCCTACTACATGTACTTTGACACTACTACCTCTCTCCTGTCTGTCGTTTTCACCCAATGTATGGTCACTGAGTTGTCACTTTCCATTACGATTTCACAGATGTGGGTCCCACTGTGTGACATCTGCTTAGATTCCTCATGGACTAGAGCTGTATGACATAGGTATGTTGACATTACTATTTAAAAAACATTTTAGCACTGCAATTGCTAATACACTATTTCAAAATCACAGACAGACTCCAGATCATTTTAGTGAAATGGTGAGGGGTGATGGAGGAGGAGTGTCCATGGCAGAGTCCAGTCCATTAGTCTTACAGGTGCATTGCCCATATGGGCATAGGAAGTGGAGCTGGGGCAGTTAAAGTATGGACTGGGTGACAAAGTGAGACAGTAGGATGACAATCAGGGTGGTCTCATTTCTTGGCAGGGGTCTTGGCATCGTGCTCTGTCTTGTTCCTGGTTCTCAGGGACCGCTTGCGGGGTGGTTCTCTGTCTGCAGGGGGTGGGGTGCTGGTGTGGTGGTCCTGTGGCGGTGCGTCCTGTCCATTAGCGCCGGCGGAGGTGGTGGGCAGCTCATCGTCCATGCTAGTGTTAGGGGCCCCTTGTAGTGCCAAAGTGTCCCTCCTGGTGTTGAGTAGTTCCTTCAGCACCCCTACGATGGTGCCCAGGGTGGAGCTGATGGTTCTGAGTTCCTCCCTGAAGCCCATATACTGTTCCTCCTGCATGCGCTGAGTCTCCTGAAACTTGGCCAGTACCGTTGCCATCGTCTCCTGGGAGTGTTGGTAGACTCCCATGATGGAGGAGAGGGCCTCGTGGAGAGTGGGTTCCCTTGGCCTGTCCGCCCCCTGTCGCACAGCAGCCCTCCCAGTTCCCCTGTGTTCCTGGGCCTCTGTCCCCTGGACCGTGTGCCAACTACCACTGCCCCCAGGTAGTGGTGGACACACTGCTGATTGACGTGTCCTGGGGACGGAGGTATGGGCCTGCTGGGTGGGTGCTGTGCGGGTGTTTCCAGAGGGGGGAAGTTCTGTGGTGGCCTGTGCCTGTGTGAGGTGAACCGACTGTCCCGAGGTCCCCGATGGTCCGGGCTGGTCATCTAGATCCAGTTGGACAGAGGTGCTGTCATCACTGTGTGCCTCTTCTGTTGGTGGTGTGGACATGTGTGGACCCTCCTGTCCGGTGATGTTGGGTAGGGGTCCTGCAGGGGTATAAAAGGATGTTTATTAAATCTGTGTGTGTAATGGTGTGCAATGGGTGGGTGACCGTGTACCCCAGTGCTAGCATTCCTGTGTGGGACCTTGTGTGATGATGGTTTAGGGGGGTGTATGGGTATGTGCAGTGGGCATGCATTGGTGATGGGTGTCCATGCTTTGTTGTTGCATGCAGGGCTTGGTGTTGGGATGGGTGGTTTGTGATGTTGGGACATATGTGAGGAGCTGGGGTGCTGGAGGTGAGGGTGGGGGTATGTGATAGCATGCAGGTAGGGTGGGGGATGTAATAGTAAAGGTTTGACTTACCAGAGTCCATTCCTCCAGCTACTCCTGTGAGGCCCTCAGGATGCAGAATCGCCAAGACCTGCTCCTCCCATGTTGTTAGCTGTGGGGGAGGAGGTGGGGGTCTGCCCCCAGTCCGCTGAACCGCCAGGTGGTATCTTGAGACCACGGAGTGCACCTTCCCCCGTAGGTCATTCCACCTCTTCCTGATGTCCTCCCAATTTCTTGGGTGCTGTCCCACTGCGTTGACCCTGTCCACTATTCTTCACCATAGCTCCATCTTCCTTGCAATGGAGGTGTGCTGCAACTGTGCTCCGAATAGCTGTGGCTCTACCCAGATGATTTCCTCCACCATGACCCTGAGCTCCTCCTCCAAGAACCTGGGGTGTCTTTGCCGTGCCATGGGGTGGTATAGGTGATGTGTGGGGTGGAGTGTGTGGTGATAAGTGTGGTGATATGTAGTTGTGTGTTGTGTGAGGTGCGTGGAAGTTGTGTGGGTGATGGTGTTGTGTGCCTGTGGATGATGTTGTTCTTGCTGGTGCTGTCTCTCTCTGGCCTTCTTTCAGAACTTTTGGTCGTAGGGCTTTGTGGGTGATGTGGGTGTGTGTTTTATATTGTATTGGATGTGTGGGAGTGGTGTGTATGTGTATCAGGTGTGTGTATTTTGAATTGTCCAATGTGGCAGTGTTTTGTAAGAGTGTGTGTATTTTGAGCGCAGCGCTGTGTACCGTCAATGGAATACCGCGGTTGAAAGACCGCCGCATGGATTCGTGTATCGTGATAGTGTGGGCGTATTTCTGTTGGCAATGACGGTGTCGGCTTTGTTTTCGCCAGTTTATCACAGATATCACAGATCTTTGGTGTGGCAGACTTGTGTGGGTGTCTGATTTTTGGCGGATTCCGAATTGTGGGTCATAATAGCTGTGGCGGAATTCCGTGGCTGCGGAGGTGTGTTGGCGGTCTTCTGCACGGCGGTAAGCGACTTTTACCGCCAATGTTGTAATGAGGGCCATTGTCTCTGAGTTAAGCCTGCCTGCTTGTGCCAAGCTAGCAAGGTAGTGAGGGGGGTTAACTGAGTGTGATTCACCTTTACCCTGAGTAGAGTGACTAGAGTGAGGGTCCTTGCTTAGACAGGGGGTAACCTGACTGCCAACCAAAGACCCCATTTCTAACATTGGTGATCAGCGGTGACGATTTGAACTTGTATTTGTACTTGACATACAGCGATTATGTGTAGACTGCTGTTTTCAGTGCAGACCATTACGTGATCACGTACAGTTTTTGATTTTGCACTACTTTGGACTTTTTCCCTGACTTCCATATTTTTGGTGATCCTTGATTGACTTTATGAAGTTCATTGAAAACCCGTTTTTCTGCCTTTGGAAATTTGAACTTTTGTTGATTCTTCATCATTTCTGAGTCTGGAGATGCATACGGTGGAGCTGCCTTTGACTTAGGGAAACTGGGGAGCTATTCAGTGACTTAGTTGAAGCAGTTCTGCAAAAATCTTGCCTTTCCTATTAAGGGCTCCACCAGGAAGGAGGAGCTGCAGAAGGCAATGAGGGCCTGGGTGACAGGCAAGGAAGCTGATGGGCACACAAAGCGGGGGGCTGAGGATGAGGAGGAGCAATCCATAGACCATGATACGGTGGCTGGGCCTGTTATGTCCAGGGAGAGGGTGTCCAGGGCAGGTAGCAGTGTGTCATCCAAGGGCCTGACTCCTGAAGAGTTAGAGGACAGAGAGGCAGAGAGGGCTCACCAGCTGGAGTCAGAAAGGTTTAGGATTCAAAGGGAGATGGAAGAAAGGAGGATGGCCATAGACGAGAAGAAGATACTGCTGGCTCATGAGCTCAGCTTAAGGGAGCTGGATCAGAGGAGCCAGTCCAGTAGGGATGGTGGCAGCAATATCACAAGGCAGCCGTAGAGGAGGGTGCATGTTAGGCTTTTCAGCCTTGGAGTGGTCTCCCTTAACTTTTTGCCTGTTTCCCAGGTTGTTGATGTGTATTGAACTGTGTTTTTGCTGTTTTTGTTACTCTGGGCACTTTACCACTGCTAATTAGTGCTAAAGTGCAAGTGCTCCTATACAAAATGTGTATGTAATTGGTTTATCCATGATTGGCATATTTGTTTTACTAGTAAATCCCTAGTACAGTGCACTAGAGGTGCCCAAGGCCTGTAAACCAAATGCTACTAGTGGGCCTGCAGCACTGGTAGTGCCACCCACAGTAGTATTTCTGTAAACATGGCTCACCCCTGCCACTGCAGTGTCTGTGAATGCAGTTTTAAACTGTAAATTTGACTTGGCAAGTGTACCCACTTGCCAGGCCTAAAGCTTCCCTTTTCTTACATGTAAGGCACTCCCAAGGTAGGCCCTAGGTAGCCCCAAGGGCAGGGTGCAGTGTATGATTAAGGTAGGACATATAGTAATGTGTTTTATATGTCCTGACAGTGAAATACTGCTAAATTATTTTTTCACTGTTGCAAGGCCTGTCCCTCTCATTGGTCAACATGGGGGCTACCTTTAAATATGTTAAAGTGTAGATTCCCTTTGGAAGCGGATAGAAATGTGGAGTTTGGGGTCTCTGAGCTCACAATTTAAAAATACATCTTTTAGTAAAGTTAATTTAATATTGTGTGTTTTAAAATGCCACTTTAAGAAAGTGAGCCTTTTCTTGCTTAAACTATTTCTGTGACTCTGCCTGTTTGTGGACTTGCTGTCTGGGTCAGTTTGAAAGTTGGACTGGTTGCACCTCTCACTAGACAGTGACACAAAGGGAGCTGGGGTGTAGTCTGCATTTCCTGATGAGCCATCTGTCCTAGGAGGGACAGGAGGAGTGGTCACTCACACCTAAATGGGCTGTGCCTGCCTTCACACAATACAGTCTCTAACCCCCTGGTGTGTGTCTGGGCCCTGGCATGGGCAAGGCAGGATTTCACAAACAAGAGAGACTTTTCTTTGATGTAAGTCTGCTTCAAAGGGCAAAATGGGTATAAAAAGGGCACCCAAAACCACAGACTTTAGAACACTTCTGGAAACCAAGAGGAACCTCTGCCTCTAGAAGAGCTGAAGAGCTGAGGAAGAAGAGCTGCCCTGCCTGTGCTTTGTGGAGCCCTCCTGTAGTTGCTGCTTCTACCTGTGCTAGAGGACAGACTTTGTGTTGCCTGCCTTCTTGTGAAGAACTTTCCAAGGGCTTGATTTATAGCTTGGCTCCTGTTTTTTGAATTCTCAGGGACAGCAAAGACTTCTCTCTGCCAGCACCGGGAGCCTCTGCTGAGACTCCTACTCTGCCAAGTGTGCTCATCCAGTTCTTGGGACCCTGAAAGGAGAAGCTGGCAGGCCAAGAGTGAGAAATACACGCACTGACTGTTGTGCGTGGAAAGATTGACACAACTCTGATCTTCGGCTGAAAAATCTATGCGCCACCGGCTTCGCGGCTGAAAATTGACACTCACCTGCAATGGGACCAGAAGATTGACGCCCACGGCTGGAGAAATGACGCACAGCATCGCTGACGGAGGCTGGTGAGATTGCAACCCACGCTGCGTGGTTTTTGGATCATCGTGCATCAGGATTTTCCAACGTAAAAATGGCTGGGCGTGCAAAAACAATGAAAGGCCTGCCCGAACCCGAGAGTGTGGTTTGAATTGACGCATCGCTCTCCTGCGCAGAGAAGAAATGACGCACGCCGACTCGACTGAAGGAGAAATGACACAAGGTCTCACTCATGAGTGAAATTGATGCATCACAAGTCCTTTTTGACGCACACTCACATGTGCAGGGTTATTTTTGACGCACCCAGGTACATTTTCACGCTAACAGCCAGCATTACCGTTGTGTTCAAAATTACAATTTTGATTTTTAATATATCTTGACTTGTCTATTGTGGATTTTTGTCATTCTGGTCTTGTTTTGTTTACAAAAATGTGTTCTATTTTTCTAAACCTGTGTTGTGTAATTTTGTAGTCTTTTCATTAAGTTACTGTGTGTGTTGGTACAAATACTTTACACCTAGCACTCTGAAGTTAAGCCTACTGCTTGTGCCAAGCTACCAAGTGGGGAGAGGGGGGTTAACTGAGGGTGATTCTCTTTTACCCTGACTAGAGTGAGGGTCCTTGCTTGGACAGGGGTAACCAGACTGCCAACCAAAAACCCCATTTCTAACATTGGTGATCAGCAGTTGGGATTGGACTTGTATTTGTACTTGACATACAGTGATTAAGGCAGTCATGATGAACACATAGGTAAACTCAGCCGTCCGCCGTGGTGGCAGTGAACAGAAGCCCGCCTTTGGCGGTGAATAGAAACCCGCCATATAATGAACCAAAATCCCAACCTCGTCAAACATCACCAGACCACCATTCACTGCCATGACCTTGTTGGCGGAAATGCTTGACCTCCCCACCCCGCCACCACTAAGCACACCCACATCCCACCCTCCAAATAATGATGCACAAATCACCTTGGTGGACAGTGGAGGCCAGACGACCATTGGTGGTGCAGATCGCCACGGGCGGCAAGTGGACTAAAAAGCAAGAAGTGCACACATTAGATAAGGTTGTAACCCACACACCTGACACACATCTATAACCACATAAAACACTCATAGGCACACCCCACAATCCTTTGCAATGAAACCAGGCCAAAGACGACGGAGAGCACCAGAAGCAGACACCGAATGCCACAAGACGCACAGCGACCCACAGAAGAGTACCCTCACCGCATTTCCAGCCCCGACACCATTCACCACACTCACCATGTCACCCCCCCCAAACACCAACGCTTCACAGAAAAGGAGCTAAGGACCATGGTGGACAAGATCCTGAAGGTGGAGCCACAAATATTCAGGGCTCAGGTGCAGCATACACCCATCACAAGGAAGATGGAGCTATGGCAGACCATTGTCAACAGGGTCAATGCAGTGGGACACCATCCACGCACCAGGGACGACATCCCCAAGAGATGGAACAACCTGCGGGGGAAGGTCGGGGCCATGGCATCTAGGCACTACATTGCAGTCCAGAAGACTGGGGGAGGACCGCCACCAACACCACCCGAATACACCGACTGAGAGGAAAAGGTACTGGCCATCTTGCATCCTGAGGGACTCACTGGACTCACTGGAGGAACGGATTTGGGTAAGTCATCTACAATTACTACATATACACAAGACCTGTAATGCATGCACCACCCCATCCCACCCACACCCACCAGGACCAATACCCCACCCAGGCAACAGCCACTGAATCCACCACCCCTGCATGATCACAAACCTACTAACAGGCCCACATCCCTCCCCCCGTGCACAGCCACCTACCCCTGCAAGGATTCACAATGGAACTACATCCCCCCATGCAATCCCACACCCTAAACAAAATGCAGTGTAAACCTCACAAAGGTGCCCTGGATGGCCACTAAAAGTTACACCAGCACAAAATAGCCCAATCCTGTGCACCCCAACCATTCATGCATTTGTAACAGACATGTCTTTGTCCCCCAACAGGCATCCCCACTCATGCCACCCTCACAGACGGGACAAGGAGTGCCAGTGCCACCATGGCGACAGATGCACCTCACAGGACACTGGTGAAGGATCCCTGGACACTGATGAGCAGGCAGGCCCCTCACACAGTCCTGGATTGTCACCATGCAGCAGCCCCGCCCAGGATACCACTGACACCCCTACCACCCAGTCAAGAACAATAACCCAGGCCAAGCGTCCCCACACCAGTGTATCTAGGCCACAGACTGGTGGAACACAGGTACAGAGGCCACAGTCTCCCACTCCCAACATGCAAGAAGGTGAGGGCCCCAGTACAAGTGGTACCGCCAGACCTGTGCAGGGGACACAGGCACAGGGGGCTAGGGCAAGTGTAAGTGCCTCAGTGGGCCAGGGGGGAGGCCACAGGATGGATGCAGCAGCCCAGGATGTGATATCTGAGGTATTGGGGGGCTACTAGCATACCCATGACAGGTTGGCACAGATAGTATCCACCCTGGAGCACAGTTAAAGGATGCAGCAGGAACACCACCCACAGGCCATGGAGCAGCAGAAACAGCACAGCACACAATGGCCAGCATAGCAGGAGCACTGCTGCAGCTGGTATAAACCCAGTCTGAGACCCACACAGGACAGGAGGCCCCCACTACAGCACCGGACACAGACGGGACAATTACACCATCATCAGAAACATCCCAGGAACTACCCTTAGAGGAAACCCAGGGGCCAACCATGTCATCCCCTCAAGGTCAAGAGCAGGCGCCCAAACGTACCCTCAGGTCAAGATATGGCACTGAAACCCCAGCAAAAAACAAGGTCCCCTTCAAGAAGTAACTCAGCAACAATCTGCACAGCACCCTTCCCACTCAATCAACCACCACACAGTGCTAAGAATCAATATGAACTAATGTAAGAATTGATGGACCAGTCAATACTACCAACAAGGCTGCCACCATGTTGGCATTGAGGACAACCACCCATGACCACTTGCCATCACTGTAAATTGCACTATTCACTCCCTGCCACCAATAAAACACATATCACACCTGTAACACTGTCCCCTGTCATAAAATGTGAACAAAGTGAAGTACAGATGCAACTGGCTGAAAACCACTTTATTGTCAATGCGTTGCATGAAAGGACTCCTGTGTGCCTAAATGTGGCCCCAAACTAAATTAACTAAATTGTATTCTGTATCATGCAGACCTGGACCCAGTTTTCATATACAAATCAAACCCCCCCCAGATGACAAACCACACTGACAGTATGTGTCACAGACCCCAATGTCAGCCCTTAGTCCCACTTAGTTACTGGAAGTAGAGTTGTATCAGTTGGGTCCTGGAATTGACATCTTCCCCTTCCTCATCATCACCATCACTCTCCTCACCTACCTCTCTGGGGTAGCTGGTCAGGGCATACAGCACCCTCCACCTCCAAGAGGGGATAGACTTTCTCACTGCCACGTTGTGCAGATTGCAGCAGGCCACCACTATTCTATACACCTTTTCAAGCCCATAGGCTGGGGAACCCCCAGAGATATGTAGACAACGAAATCTAGCCTTCAGGAGACCTATTGTGCGCTCTATCACCCTCCTAGTACGTCCATGGGCATTATTGTAATTCCTCTCTGCATCCGTCCCAGGATCCCTCACTGGTGTCAGGATCCAACACAAGTTTGGATAGCCAGAATCACCTAGGAAAAAGGTTCAATACAGAGTAGTCATTGTCAAGCCTCTTAGTCAGACAGTCTGGCTGTCTGCTATTTGTCAGTTAGTGACAGAAACACTTACCTATGATCCACCCACTGTCCTCTTGGAGTTGTTCCATCTTCTGTAGCACACTACTGTTCCTCAGCACAAAGGAATCATGGACTGAACCTGGAGACATGGCATTCACATGTGAGATGTACTGGTCTGCAGTACATACCAATTGGATGTTCATGGAATGAAAGTTCTTCCTGTTTCTGTACACCTGTTCAGGGGATGGTAGCTATGTGGGTGCCATCGATGGCACCTATCACATGGGGCATCTTGGCAAAGGCATAGAAGTCCGACTTGATGGCAGGAGGTCAGTACGTTGGGGAACCCTCACATAGGACTGCAGGTGTCGTACAAATGCATTTAGAAATCTTGTCAGTACCATGCTGAACATTGGCTGTGAAATTCCAGCACCCATGCCCACTGTCACTTGAAATGACCCATGGCCATGAGTGCGGAGAGCACCTTCACTTCAGTAGGATTGGCATGCTGATTACGATTTCCCAGAGTTAGTGCAGGATCCAGTAATGCACAAAGTTCCAGAATTGTTGCACGGGTGAGTCTGTAATTGATTGTGATCTGACGCTCCACCATGGTCCTCATATCCACAGGTGGTCTGTACACCGATGGCGCCCTTCCTCGCCACAAGGGTCGGTACCTATGAAGAATATCAAACAAGTGTGAGGAACACACATACATAGGCACACATTGTCATCAATTGTGCACTGCATACTTGATTGTTGTGACCAAGAGTAACAAGTTCTTGACAGATCTACATCTACACCTCAATGAGGGAACACTGTTTTCAGGTGTGTTATTTTTTAAATGGTCACATGCATAGGTGCTTCATGTGGAAAATAGGGCCTGCATTGTTCACAATTATTTTTTATAGATGCGTAGTTAATACCAAAATGTCTGCCCCCTGTAATCCAGGGCTGTCATTGTGGGAGTGACCTCATACCACTAGCGGTTGATGTAACAGCATAAGGCAGTGTTTACCACCGTTCGCACCATTATTGGTTAACATGGATGCCAATGGGGAATCCTGGCGTATCATGATCGCCGCCGGCAGTAACGGTGCACACCGCTGCGGTACGTACGCAAATTCAGCATCTATACTTCACTTGACTCCCAGATCTCGTGTGAACAGGTGCAAACACTGTGTGTACTGCTATGTCCAGCCTCTGGTCATGGAAGTGGCTCGTGCTGTGGGGGAAAGGGCCCCAGCCTTCACCCAGGAGGAACTGGAGAGGCTAGTGGACGGGGTCCTGCCCCTGTACGCCAAGCTCTACGGACGGCCAGAGGCACCGGTGAGTCGGGGCTTGGGGTGCACTGTTTGGGTGTAATGGATGGTGTTGTAAGGACATATGTGTGCACCTCTGAGCCTGCATGGGCCATGGAGTATGGCATGCTGCTTGCATATGTCCTGTAATTCTGACAGTACTGTCTGTCCCATAATGGACGAATAGCCAGCTGAACCTGTCTTGCAAGTGCCTGACCTCTGTGTTCCATTTCTATGTCATCCTTTTAGATCAGCGCCTACCAGAAGAGGGCACTTTGGCATGCCATCGACAAGGACGTGCGGACCCTGGGTGCCTACAACCGGCAGAGCACCCACTGCAGGAAGAGGTGGGAGGAGCTGCGGTGTTGGGTGCGAAAAGTCTGTGAGGCTCAGGTGGGGAAGTCCTCCCAACGTGGAAGGGGTGCCCATCGGGCACTGACCCCCCTCATGCAACACATCCTGGTGGTGGCGTACCCAGAACTGGATGGGCCCTTGAAAGGTGTACAGCAGACACAAGGGGGTGACCACTCGTGTCACAATCTTGTGTCTGGATGGATATCTGTGTGTGCATTAGGGTTCATGCTGCTTAGCGGCAGGGACTCTGACTGTTGTTCATCTACATGATGGTCCCCATAGGGTGAACGGGTGTCTTGGCCAGGTCTCCCACATGTCAGGTTCTTAGGTAGTTCAGGGGAAGGGTGTAGAGCAGGGTTCTGGTCAGTAGTCAGGAGCATGGCCATGGGCATAATGAACGGGGCTGCCTGTTGGGGGTGTCTTCTGGGTGGGTGTATGTCTGGCCACTATGTACCTCCATTCAGCTATTTACAAGTGGATCTTCTGTTTTGTCTCCCCATCCCTGTTCTCTTGTGTTGTTTTTGTACATCAGCAACATCTGGCGAGGGAGCTGGGGCACCGGCAAGAGGAGAAGCAGCAGCCCACGAATCCTCGGAGGCAGAGTCATCCGACTCCAAGGGGAGCAGTGGGTGGGAGGGTGAGGGTAGTACCATGAGGAGGCAACTACCACTGGAGGTAGTGACTCCGATACCTCCTCCAATGGGGGCTCCCCGGCGGACCCTAGTGGCCACACCACTACAGTGACATCTTCCACCACCCCCCATTCCATCACTGCCCTCCCTTCTGCTCCCCACCGAGTTGCCCGTGCCCGCTCACCCAGAAAGATGGGCATTTCCTTTGCCCCAGGCACCTCCTCCCCTGCCCCAGTCAGCCCTGCTGCCATCACAGAGGAGGCTATTGACCTCCTGAGAACCATCTCTGTAGGGCAGACAACCATTGTCAATGCCATCTAGGGACTAGCAGCAGAGGTGCAGTAGACCAATGCCTATCTGGATGCCATTCATGGTGCCGTGTCTGGCCTACAGAGATCTTTGTAGGCTCTGGCCTCCTCTTGGACATCAGCCAGTTTCCCTGGCCATTCTGTCCCCCTTCCAACCTCCTCTACCCCTTCCGGCACCCCACTACCTTCACCTGTCCAAAGCACACAATCTGACATGCAGTCAAGCACCTCAACACACAAGAAGCACACTTCTAAACACAAGCACCACACCTCCCACCACAAGCATTCACACAGCCAACCTACACATGCACACAGCAACATCCACTTCCACTTCCCCAGTGTGCCCACCTCTTCCGCCTCCCTGTCTGTCCCCTCTACATGCACACCCTCATGCACTGCACCTTTTGTCACTGTTGCTGCTCCTCTTACTGCACTCACCACAATAGCAGATATCCATACATGCACCCCAGACACCCCAGACCCCTGCACTCACCACAACTATTGTAGTTGTAGCGTCACCACCTCCACTGAAGACTCCCCTCTCGCCGCTGAACACCTGCATTTTCAGATTTGCACCGACCCGAGGACCACCCTCAGAGGATCCCTCGTCTACCGTCCTCCCAGACCTCGCGCCCCTTTCAGCGACGCCATCGCCGACTTCATCTCCCTGCACGCCCTCGCCTCACCGGACTACATCCTCCTAGGCGACCTCAACTTCCATCTGGAACAAAACAACGACCCCAACACCACCATCCTGCTCGACAACCTCGCCAACCTCGGCCTCAAACAACTGGTGAACACTGCCACCCACATCGCCGGACACACACTCGACCCTATCTTCTCCGCCAGCAAACACGTCTTCTTCAGCCACGCCTCCGCCCTACATTGGACCGACCACAGCTGCGTCCACTTCACATTCCGACGCGAGACCCGCCACCTCCGCACTCAACCCATCCCTCGCCGACAGTGGAACAAGATCCCTGAAGAGCTACTCTTCTCCGCACTCGCCGCCAACCAACCCACCCTCACTACCGACCCCAACGACGCAGCCCTCAACCTCACAAACTGGATCTCCAACTGCGCAGACAACCTTGCTCCCCTCAAACGCTCGCAGCGACAGAACGACCCCAAGAAACCCCTCTGGTTCTCTGACACCCTCAAAGAATCAAAGAAAACTTGTCGCGCACTTGAGAAAGCCTGGCGCAAGGACCGCACCGCTGACCACATGACCGCCCTCAAGAACGCTACCCGCGAACACCACCACCTGATCCACGCTGCCAAAAGGAATTTTTTCACCGACAGACTGGACAAAAACAGCCACAACAGCAGAGAACTCTTCAGCATCATCAAGGAGTTCTCCAATCCCAGCGCCAACGCCAACGCCGTCACGCCCTCACAGGATCTATGCGAATCCCTCGCCACTTTCTTCCATCGCAAGATCAGCGACCTCCACGACAGCTTCGGACACCAGACCCAACCAAACACCACAGAACCCACATCCCCGACCATCACCCTCAACAACTGGACCCACATCAGCACGGAAGAAACCAAATCCATCATGAACTCTATCCACTCCGGCGCCCCTTCGGACCCCTGCCCGCACTTCATCTTTAACAAAGCTGACGACATCATCGCCCCGCACCTCCAGACCATCATCAACTCTTCTTTTTCTTCTGCTACCTTCCCCGAATGCTGGAAACACGCCGAAGTCAACGCCCTAATAAAGAAACCTACGGCTGACCCGAGCGACCTGAAAAACTTCCGCCCCATCTCCCTTCTGCCTTTCCCAGCCAAAGTAATAGAGAAGACCGTCAACAAACAGCTGACCACCTTCCTGGAAGACAACAACCTGCTCGACCCCTCACAGACCGGATTCCGAACCAACCACAGCACTGAAACCGCCCTCATCTCAGTCACAGACGACATCAGAACCCTGATGGACAACGGTGAAACAGTCGCCCTCATTCTTCTTGACCTCTCGGCTGCCTTTGACACCGTCTGTCACCGCACCCTAATCACCCGCCTCTGCTCCACCGGGATCCAAGACCAGGCCCTGGACTGGATCGCCTCCTTCCTCGCAAACCGCTCCCAAAGAGTCTACCTCCCTCCGTTTCGCTCAGAACCCACTGAGATCATCTGCGGCGTACCTCAAGGCTCATCACTCAGCCCGACACTCTTCAATGTCTACATGAGCCCCCTCGCCAACATCGTACGCAAGCACGACATCATCATCACCTCCTACGCCGACGACACCCAACTTATACTCTCCCTCACCAAGGACCCCGCCAGCGCCAAGACCAACCTACAAGAGGGTATGAAGGATGTTGCAGATTGGATGAGGCTCAGCTGCCTAAAGCTGAACTCTGAAAAAACTGAAGTCCTCATCCTCGGCAACACCCCGTCCGCCTGGGACGACTCCTGGTGGCCCACGGCCCTCGGCACCGCACCGACCCCCGCAGACCACGCCCGCAACCTCGGCTTCATCTTGGACCCTCTTCTCACCATGACCAAGCAAGTCAACGCCGTGTCCTCCGCCTGCTTCCTCACCCTCCGCATGCTCCGCAAGATCTTCCACTGGATCCCCGCCGACACCAGAAAAACCGTGACCCACGCCCTCGTCACGAGCCGCCTGGACTACGGCAACACCCTCTACGCCGGGACCACAGCCAAACTCCAAAATCGCCTACAACGCATTCAAAACTCCTCGGCCCGCCTCATCCTCGACGTACCCCGCAGCAGCCACATCTCCGCACACCTGAGACACCTGCATTGGCTCCCAGTCAGCAAAAGGATCACCTTCCGACTTCTCACCCACGCACACAAAGCCCTCCACGACAAGGGACCGGAATACCTCAACAGACGCCTCAACTTCTACGTCCCCACCCGCCCCCTCCGCTCCTCTGGCCTCGCACTCGCCGCCGTCCCTCGCATCCGACGCTCCACGGCGGGTGGGAGATCTTTCTCCTTCCTGGCGGCCAAGACCTGGAACTCCCTCCCCACCAGCCTCAGGACCACCCATGACCACTCCGCTTTCCGGAGACTCCTAAAGACCTGGCTGTTCGAGCAGCGATAACCACCCCCTTTGTCCCTAGCGCCTTGAGACCCGCACGGGTGAGTAGCGCGCTTTATAAATGCTAATGATTTGATTTGATTTGATTTAGTTGACACATGTAGCACACTCACCAGACTTGCAGACACCCACACAACATACATCCACTCTGGCAGCCTGTCTTCTCCCACTGTGTCCACCCCCCTCCTCCAAAAACACACACACGCACCAAGACACCCACCCATCACACATCCACTACACCTCAGCATACTGTCCAGTCACCTGCACCCACTACACGCACCCCTACACCACATCCATCCACACCCTCTGCCTCTACTCCCACACCCTCATCCAGGACCACCGCAATTGCTCCCCAAAAATTTTTCCTCTCCAGTGCTGACCTCTTGCAACCATTTGCCTCACCCCGTCTTGTCCCTAAGCGTGCAAACCTCCTTGCCCTTTCCACTCCTTCCAATTCACAGGCCACCCCTGTCCGCCTTTCACATTCCCGTGCCCCTTCCCCAGAGAAGAAGAAGGCCTGTGCAGAGCCAAGTCCATCTGGCACCACCTGCTCGAAACACCCCCCCACCTTCAAAGGACAAACCCACACCCCCTCCACCTTCCAAGTGCAAGTCCAAGGCCCACCCCATCCCAAATCCCGACCCCCACTGCCCCCGTTCAGTGAGGTGCCTGGATGCCCCTTTGTTGCCCCATTAGGTGGAGTACCGTGCACTTTTGGGAGTCAGGTTGGGGCCGTTGGGGCCCATGGGACTTCTTGCGCCATGGACTGGCCATTGGCCTTGTTGGAAATAGTTGGCTCTGTGAGCTGTAATAAATATTTTTGTGTGGCCTGTGTTTTGGCGGCACACTGTTGAACCCTGGTCTTTCGTTTCATTGTTTGTGGGTGTGGGGAATTTGTATGTACTATGGTGAAGTTGGATTTGCCTTGTGTCGGGTAAGAACCTCTTGCTGTGGGGTGTATGGGGTGTGCTGCTGTGAAGATTTAGGGGGCGTTTCTGGGTGGGTGGAGTGGGTGAGTATGTAACTGTGCCCTTTCCTACCTTGTTTTGTAGGTTGTGGTACTTACCATTGTCGTCTTAATCAGCAGTCTCAGTCGTGGAGGTATATGGCAAGGAGCAGGGCTGTCATGATCTGCAGCTCTCTATCCATGTCTTCTTCGGTGCATTGTGTGGGCCTCCGGTGAGTGTTTCATTGGATTTGGTTCATTTCCACCTGGACTTGCATGGCGGTGGTTCCCGCCCCAAAACTGGTGGTGGACTAGTGGTTCATAATTTGATGGGCAGGTTGGGCACTTCCGTCGGTCTGTGGGCGGAATCTGCTGTCATCGTCGGCACTCCTTTACTGGCGGTGGGTGGTTTTCTGGATGCCTGTGTTTCGATTGGTTCATTATTTGGCGGTCCGGACCGCTCCTTTGTTGGCGGTTTGTACCGCCGGCGATGTGGTAGGGACCGCCCTGTTCATAATGAGGGCCTAAGTGTACGCTTGTACAATACTGTTTTGAGTGCAGATCACTACGTGACAACATAATACTTTTCTTGTGATTCTTGCTTTTTTCTCTTTTTATTGGATTTTTCCCTATATTCATTTTTGTGGTAATGTTTGATTGACTTCTGAACTTCACTGGGAACTTGTTTTCTGCCTTTTGGAACTTTGCACTTTTGTTGACTTTTCATCATGTCCCAACCTGGAGATGCATGCAAAAAGAACAGATGATGGACAGAAGGCAGAGCAAATCAAACATTTCTCCCAGTCACAAAGATCTGGGTTTAATCCATCATTTTTTTGCTCACCACACCACCCCAGTTTGGACCCAGCCATATGCAAATCAGTCTTGACCCTGTTCCTCATGGGAACAGTCCAGCCCGAACTGCCAAGCCAGGTCCTCCCTGGACTGGAAACAAGCATCCTAGGACGGGTTTCCGGGTATCACCCTTCATCAGCTAGGCTAGCTTGAATCCAGTGGCGCAGTGAGCACGGGACCCACATCTGGGCATACCCTTCCCACTTGGGGCGACAAATACAAAAAGAACAGATGATGGACGGAATGCAGAGGAAATCAAACATGCACCCCCAGTCACAAAGATCTGGGTTTAATCCATCATTCTTTGCTCACCACGCCACCCCAGTTTGGACCCAGTCATATGCAAATCAGTCTTGACCCTGTTCCTCATGGAAACAGTCCAGCCTGACCTGCCAAGCCAGGTCCTCCCTGGACTGGAAACAAACATCCTAGGACCAGTATCAGGGTATCACCCTTCATCAGTTAGGCTAGCTTGAATCCAGTGGCGCAGTGAGCACAGGACCCACGTCTGGCATACCCTTCCCACCTGGGGTGACAAATGCAAAAAGAACAGATGCTCGACAGAATGCAGAGCAAATCCAAAATGCACCCCCAGTCACAAAGATCTGGTTTTAATCCATCATTTTTTTTCCCACCAGGCCACCCCAGTTTGGACCCAGCCATATGCAAATCAGTTTTGACCCAGTTCCTCATGGGAATAGTCCAGCCTGACCTGCCAAGCCAGGTCCTCCCTGGACCGGAAACAAGCATCCTAGTACCGGTTTCAGGGTATCACTCTTCATCAGCTAGGCTAGCTTGAATCCAGTGGCACAGTGAGCATGGGACCCATGTCTGGGCATACCCTTCCAACTTGGGGTGACAAATGCAAAAAGAACAGATGATTGAGGGAATGCAGAGGAAATCAAACATTCATCCCAAGTCTGGAGATGCATCAGTTGGAGCTGCTTTTGACATAGAGAAATTAGAGAGCTATACAAAGGCTCAGTTGAAGCTGTTCTGTAAATGTTTTGACTGTCCATTAAGAGCTCATCCAAGAAGGAGGAGCTGCAAAAGGCGCTGAGGGCCTGGGTGACAGCCAAGAGCACTGACGGACACACAGAGGATGAGGAGGAGGAAGAGCATTCCATACACAATGGTATTGTGGGTGGGCCTGTTATACCCAGGAAGAGGGTCTCCAGGGCAGGTTGCAGTGTCTCATCTAAGGGTCTGACCCCTGAAGAATTGCAGGACAGACAGGCAAAGAGGGAGTACCAGAGGGAGTTGGAGAAAATGAGGATGGCCATAGAGGAGAAAAGGTTGTTGTTTGCTCATGAGCTCAGCTGAAAAGAGCTGGATCAGAGGTGCCAGTCTAGTAGGGACGTTAGCAGCCACATCACAGTGCAGCCTGAGAGGAGGGTACACATTCTGAAAGATCTTATGAAGGATTACAAAACGGAGGGTGACATATACTTGTGGCTCAAGGGGTATGAGTCTGCTCTCCACATGAATCTGGTCCCTGAAGCTCATTGGGGGGCGAGTCTGTGGAAGCACTTTGAGATAGAGGGGAGGGATACACTGACAGCCTTAGGGGATGCTCAGAATCTCACCTACACTATCATGAAGGATGCCCTACTCCCAAGATATGGGCTCACCCCTGAGGAATATAAGGATAAGTTTAGGTCCTATAAGAAGAAGGAATCCCAAACATGATTGGAATGTGTTGATTCTTTTTGAAGGTCACTGGATGTTTGGGTGAAGAGCAGGAAGGTAACTAAGTATGAGGGGCTTTACAATGTGATTGCTTTGGAGCACTTGTACAGTTTCTGTTTTCCAGAGCTGCGCCAGCACCTGATTTACAGGAAGCTGACTGATCCCAGGAAGCTTGCGCAGAAAGCGGCCCGCTGGGAGAGCACCAGGGTCCCAAAGAGGTATGGGGGAGACCAGGCCAAGAGTAGGCAGGGTCCCTCTGAGAAGAAGAAGGGAATAAAGGCAAACAGGGGGAGGTCTCTAAAGGGCTGCAAACTGATTCCCAGGTAAAGATTCCCAACCCCCCAATGAGAAGAAGCCATGGTTTTCCAAAAGGAAGCCAGTGGCAGGGGGACCCCCACATAAGTGTTATGCATGTGACCAGGTGGGTCATGTGAGGGGGGGCCCCAAATGCCCCAAGAGTACACCAGCACCCACTGGTGCGCAGGCCAAGGGTTTGGCTAGTGTAGCTCTTGGGTAGGAGTTGGTTCCATGTAGGTGGGAGCCAGCTTAGATGACCCTTGTCTCACTAGGGGACAGTGAGATGGTTCAGAGAACCTTGTGCCTGAGAACTCTAAGAAGTGTAGGCAGTGGGTGGAGGTACTGAGAGACACAGGAGCTAGCGTGGCTACAGTGAGGAGTCAGCTAGTGTCTGAAAAGCAGGTTGATCCCTGGGTACTTCACCAAGTAGTTGCAGTGGACAACTCAGAGCGCCTGTGCAGAGTGGTGCAAGTTCCCTTTGAAGGGGGGGTCTCAGGCTCCTTAAAGGTAACTGTGAGTCCAACCATGCCTGTAGATTGCTTGCTAGGCAATGACCTGGAGGATTCTCCTTAGAGGGAGGTGGAACACAGGTCTCACTTGGAGATTGTTGCACATCCACCCAGTCAATGGCAGCCCGTCAGGGTGGACAAGAGCCCCTGGAGCCTGACACAGTGGCCCAGGGGACCGCCAAGAAGAGGAAGGGCAGGGGGCATGGAAAACCGGCCCCAGAAGTTCCCACGGTCCTGGAAGAGGCGGAGCCTCAGGGTGATGCCCTGGAACCTACAGGGGGACAGGTGGCTGAACTGGGTGAGGTCCCTGAGCTGTCACTGTGGCAGCAGGAAGGGTGCCCCACCAGGGAAGCATTCTGTGCAGCACAGAGGACATGCCCTACTCTGGAGGGTTTGCACAGCAGGCTGCAGAAAAGGCAGCTGGCAAGGAGCCATGATCGCACGTGATCTATTGGGAGGATGACCTCCTGTATAGTGAGCCTAAGGTTTTTGAGCCTGGGTCAGCCCGTGTGCCGGTGGTACTCCAGTGAATCATGGCCTTCCTACTGGAGTTGGCTCATGATGTACCTTTAGCTGGACATTTGGGGCAGGACAAGACCTTTGAGAGGCTTCTCACCCACTTTTACTGGCCCCTAATGCGCAGGCACTCAGATGCACATTGCAGGTCTTGCCAAACTTGTCAGGCAAGTGGCAAGGGTGGGGGGAAATGTAAGGCTCCCCTCCAACCTTTACCTGTTGTCAGTACTCCCTTTGAGAAGGTAGGGATTGACATTGTGGGGCCTCTGGATCCCAAGACAGCCATGAGCAACAGGTTCATCCTGGTCTTGGTGGACCATGCCACCCGCTACCCAGAAGCCATTCCTCTGAGGTCAATCACTTCCCCTGTGGTGGGTCATGCTTTGATGGGGGTTATTACCCGCATGGGGTTCCCCAAGAAAGTGGTATCTGATAGGGGTACCAACTTCATATCCATGTATATGAAGTCTCTCCGGAAGGAGTGTGGGGTAACCTACAAGTTCACCACCCATACCACCCCCAAAGTAATGGTCTGGTTGAGAGATTCAACTGCTCCTTGAAAGGCATGATTATGGGCCTGTCAGAGCCCTTGAGGCAGAAGTGAGAAGTCCTCTTCCATGCCTTCTGTTCGCTTACTCGGAGGTGCCTCAAAAGGGACCTGGGTCTAGTCCCTTTGCGCTGAATTATGGCCATCCTGTGAGGGGACCTTTACGTCTTGTCAAAGAGGCTTTGGAAAAGGTCCTAGTAAACCCCCCCAGGATGTATTCAGTTACATGCTGGCTTTAAGAGACCAGTCTGACAGCTTCAGGAGTCTTGCACAGGAAAACCTAGAAGCAAGCCAGGATGACATGAAACACTGGTATGACCAGAATGCCACTCTGGTCGAGTTTCGACCTGGACAAAAAGTGTGGGTGATGCGAACAGTCGAGCCTAGGGCGCTCCAGGGCAAGTGGACTGGGCCATTTGAGGTGGTGGAACGCAAGAGTGAAGTCACCTACCTGTGGACTTGCAGTCTCCAAGGAACCCTTTAAGGGTCCTGCATGTCAACCACCTCAAGCCACACTTTGAGTGGACTGAACTGTCCATGCTCCTCACAACAGATGATGGGGTGGAGGTGGAGTGTGAGCCTCTTCCTGACCTTATTTCTGCAGGAGAAAAATATGGGTCTGTGAAGGGAGTGATCCTCTCCCCCTCCCTGACTGAGGAACTGCAGGATGACTGTCGCCACAAGTTGGGACAGTTTGCCTCACTGTTTTCCCTGATCCCAGGAGTCACACACCTGTGCACACATGATGTGGACACTGGGGACAGTACACCCATTAAACAAAAGGTTTACAGGGTGACTGACAAGGTCAGGGCTTGCATTAAGGATGAAGTATCCAAAATGTTAACCCTAGGGGTTTTTGAGCATTCCAGCAGTCCTTGGGCCAGCCTAGTGGTATTGGTCCCAAAGGCTGCTGCACCTGGTGCCACTCCATACTCAGGTTCTGTGTGGACTACCGGGGGATCAATGCGGTCAGCAAGACTGACACACACCCCATCCCCCGAGCTGATGAGTTCATAGACCGGTTGGAAGCTGCCCAGTACCTCAGCATGTTTGACTTAATGTCTGGGTACTGGCAGATTGCCTTAACTGAGGGAGGGAAGGAGAGCTCAGCATTTTCTACCCCAAATGGACACTTTCAATTTCAAATAATGCCATTTGGGATGAAGAATGCCCCTGCCACCTTTCAGAGGTTGGTCAACCAGGTGTTAGCTGGGCTGGATGAGTTCAGTGCCACCTACCTGGATGACATTGATGTGTTGAGTTCCACATGGGAGGAACCCCTGAAACACCTCTGGAGAGTGTTAGAGGCCCTGCAGAAGGCAGGCCTCAATATTAAGGCAAGCAAGTGCCAAATAGGGCAATGTTCTGTGGTGTACTTGGGACACGAGGTAGGGAGTGGCCAGGTGGCACCCCTCCATCCTAAGATTGATACCATTCTGGCTTGGGAGCCTCCCAAGACCCAGACTGAAGTGAGAGCCTTCTGAGGTCTCACAGGATACAACAGGAGGTTTGTCAAGGGATATGGTACAATTGTTGCCCACTTGACTGAGTTGACTTCTAAGAAGCAACCCAGGAAGGTGATCTTGACAGAGGCTTGTCAGACAGCTTTTGTTGCCCTGAAGGTTGCCATGTGCACAGCATCTTTGCTGAAGGCACCCGACTACTCTGAGGAGTTTGTTGTGTAAACAGACACCTCAGAGCATGGTACTGGAGCAGTACTCTCACAGATTAATGAAGAGGGCCTAGATCAACCAGTAGGCTCTTTAGCAGGAGGTGTCTTCCCAGGGAATGTAGGTGGAGTGCCATAGAACGTGAAGCGTTTGCTGTGGCCTGGGCACTGAAGAAGCTAAGACCCTACTTGTTTGGGACTCACTTCCGGGTTCAGACCGACCACAGGCCGCTCAGATGGTTAATGCAGATTAGGGGTGAGAATCCAAAACTGTTGAGGTGGTTCATTTCCCTACAAGGGATGGACTTTACGGTGAAACACAGCCCTGGTACTAAACATGCCAATGCTGATGGTCTGTCCAGATTCTTTTGCCTTAGTGATGAGAACTCCCATGAGGTTGGGTAGTTGCTCCCCACTTTCAGCTGGGGGGAACACGTGTTAGACTTTTCATCCTTGGCGTGGTTTCCCTTAATTTCTTGCCTCTGTTTCCCAGTTTGTTGATTTATGCTGGACTCTGTTTTTGTTGTTTTTGTTGCTCTGGGAACTTTACCACTGGTAACCAGTGCTAAAGTGCAAGTGGTGATAAAGTGCAAGTGCTCCTATACAAAATGTTTATGTAATTGGTACATTCATTATTGGCATATTTGATTTACTAGTAAGTCCCTAGTACAGTGCACTAGATGTGCCCAGGGCCTGTAAATCAAATGCTACTAGTGGGCCTGCAGCACTGGTTGTGCCACCCACAATAGTAGTTCTGTAAACATGGCTCACACCTGCCATTGCAGTGTCTGTGTGTGCAGTTTTAAACTGTAAATTTGACTTGGCAAGTATACCCACTTGCCAGGCCTAAACCTTCCCTTGCCTTACATGTAAGGCAACCCTAAGGTAGGCCCAAGGTAGCCCCAAGGGCAGGGTGCAGTGTATGGTTAAGGTAGGTCAAATAGTAATGTGTTTTATATGTCCTGACAGTGAAATACTGCTACATAAATTTTTCACTGTTGCAAGGCCTGTCTCTCTCATAGGTTAACATGGGGGCTACCTTTAAATATGATTAAAGTGTAGATTCCCTTTGGGAGCGGATAGACATGTGGAGTTTGGGGTCTCTAAGCTCACAATTTAAAAATACATCTTTTAGGAAAGTTGATTTTAGGATTGTGTGTTTGAAAATACCACTTTTAGAAAGTAAGCATTTTCTTGCTTAAACCATTTCTGTGACTCTGCCTGTTTGTGGATTCCCTGTCTGGGTCAGTTTGACAGTTGGGCTGGTTACACCGCTCAGTCTGAAAGTCGGTCCACCACCTAGGTAAGTGTGGTGTATATAGGGGAGCTGGGAGTACTAGGAAAGCCCAAAGGTAAGTGCTACAGTCCACCTTAGTGACCAGGAAAACAGGAGTAAATCGTAGTTAGGCCCTCATTATGAACACATCGGTAATCACCGCCGACCGCCATGGAGATGGTGAACAGAAGTCTGCCAGTGGCGGTGGACTGCACACCGCCAAAATTTTATGCCAAAAAGTTAAACTTCCAAAAATCCTGCAACCTCCACCCACCCCCAGTGCATACAATGGCGGAAAGGCAGTACACCCCACCCCACCACCGCCTTGCAGAGAATCCCTCCGCCCACCAAATAATGATGCATAAATCAGCGTGGCGGATAGTGAATGCCAAATGACCATTGGTGGTACGGAGCGCCACGGCCAGCAATGGGACCCACCAACAACAA
This sequence comes from Pleurodeles waltl, assembly GCF_031143425.1. Lineage (NCBI taxonomy): Eukaryota > Metazoa > Chordata > Amphibia > Caudata > Salamandridae > Pleurodeles > Pleurodeles waltl. Next base: position 924,342,481 of record NC_090447.1, read on the forward strand.
ATGCACACATTGGCAAGTCTGAAACCCACACACCAGACAAACATCCACAACACTATAAAATACTCACATATGCACCCCACAGTCCTTTGCATCGCCAATAGCATGACTGAGATTGACAACATAATACACATACACTGAAGCCAACATCACACAAGTCACATACATGCCCAAAAAACACAATCACAGGCCACTCACACAACAGCACCCTTACCAATACATCCAAAACACACACCCACAACACACACCATGGCACCCCCTAAGCACCCCAGCTTCACTGTCAGGGAGCTAAGGACCATGGTGGACAAAATACTCAGGGTCGAGCCACAACTATTCGGGGCACAGGTGCAGCAGACACCCATGGCCAGGAAGATGGAGTTATTGCAGAGGATAGTCAACAAGGTCAACGCGGTAGGAACTCATCCACGCTCAAGGGACGACATCTGGAAGAGATGGAACGACCTGCGCGGGAAGGTTAAGTCAATGGTATCCAGGCACAACATCGCCGTACAGAAGACTGATGGTGGTCCACCACCTCCTCCCCCTGAATTCACAAACTGGGACTAGAAGGTCCTGGCTATCCATGGCCTTAACGGACTCACTGGAGGACTGGACTTGGGTACGTCAACTACAATACCTTAACAGTGTCCACACTGTAATGCATGTATCACCCCATCCCCTCACTACCACAAGGATCCCATCCCCTAAGCAGTCCATAACACCCACTTCCTAGTTCCCTGTAGGACCACAATCCCACAAACAGATCTCCATCCAACCCCCTGCGCACAGTCACCTACCCCTGCATGGAATCCCAATGGCACCACAGCACCCACAATGAACCTCCACCCCCCACATAAAATACAACTAAATGTATACGAAAGGACCTTGCATGTCACAACAGGGGAATATAACCATCAAATAGTACAGAGCAGTGCAGAAAATGCCAATTAAGGACCTGACAACCACCTGTCTATTCCCCCACACACAGGCATCAATACCCATGCCACCCGGACAGAGACGTCAATGAGTGCCAATTCCTTGAATATCTGGAACAGAATCAGAGGCTGCAGATAGCACACCACAGGAGGCCATGGAGCAATGGAAACAGTTCAATGGCACCGTGGCCTCCATTGCAGGGGTGCTCCAGCACAAGTACCACAGCCAGTCTGAGTCCTCCAGCCACCTACAAGCCACCTTTCTAAATGTGCCCTCAGACCCAGATATACCACTAAAACACCAGCCAAGACCTAGCCCAGTGCCAGAAAGTGACTCTGCCCTGAACTGTCTCCTTGTGTGCCACTGAGCTACCTTGTTGACATGCCTCTGCCATCACACCATCTTCCAATGGACACATGGACTAAACACAGTGCTACCAACAGCTGTGCATATGTACCTGAGCATTTATTTGCACCATGGGTCCACTCTCTTTCACTGTCTCAACACTTATGTATATTTTGCCATTAAATAAATACAACTCTGCACCCAAATCGTATGTCCCTTGTCAATATGAGATATGAAATATGAGTGTGTATGCATTAGCCAGTTAATATCATAATCACACCTTTATTGCAGGAGGGGGTTCAACGGACTGTAGTCTCTGAAGTATGTCACAATGTACCTAATATAGGGTTCCCTGGCACATGCCACTTAAATCATCATTTATCATTGTCACGGACAAAAGACACCACAGTACTTATTACATGAGTCAGACTGTAAGTATGCAGTGTAGAGATCAGCATCATTGAACATTACCTTAGAGTCACTGGAAGTATAGGTGGATTAGCTGGGTCCTGGAGTTGAGATCTTCCCCCTATTATTCCTCACCATCACTCTCATCCCCCCTCTGAGGTTGCAGGGCTGGTTGGATAGCACCCTCCTCTTTCAGAAGGGGGAGAACTTTCCTCACAGCCAAGCTGTGCAGCATGCAGCAGGCCACCACTATCTTACACACCTTGTCAGGGACAGAGCACAGAGCTCCCCCAGAGAGATGGAGGCAACAAAAGCTGGCCTTCAGGAGACCTATTGTGTGCTCAACCACCCTCCTAGTACGTCCATGGGCCTCATTATAATTACTCTCTGCATCTGTCCTGGGATTCCTCACTGGTGTCAGGCACCATTGCAAGTTGGGGTAGCCAGAATCATCTTCAAAAGTGGTTGAAAGAGGACTTGAAGAAACTGACTTTACTTGTATACAGACTGGGTGTCAGCAGCAATGTACTAACCAGTGTCATACACACTCACCTATGGGCCAACCTCTCTCCCCTTGTAGTTGTTCCATCATGTGTGGCAAACTGCTGTTTCTCTGGACAAATGAATCATGGACTGATCCTGGGAACCTGGCATTGACATGTGATATGTACTGATCAGCAGTACACACCAATTGTACATTCATTGAGTGATAGTTCTTATGATTCCTATATACCTTGTTCATTCACTCTTCTGGGTATGAGAGCTATGTGGGTTCCATCAATGACACCCATCACATGGGGAATATTGGCAAAGGCATTAAATCCAGATTTGATGCCGGGAAGTTCAGCCCTTTGGGGAAACTGGACATATGTTTGCAAGTGTTGAATGTAGGCATCCAGGAATCTGGACAGGATTTGGCTGAACATTGGCTGTGTGACCCCTGCACCCATGCCCACTGTTACCTGAAATGAGCCAATAGCCACAAAATGGAGCACAGATAGCACTTGCACAGTTGTAGGGAAGGCATGCTGATTACAATTTGCCGGTTTCAGAACAGGATCCAGTAATGCACAGAGGCCATGGATTGTAGTTCTATTGAGTCTTTAGGTGATAATGATGTGACGTTCCTCTATAGTTTCCAGATCTGCCAAGGGTCTGTATACAGATGGTGCCCTCCCTCACCACATGAGTCTGTACCTATGAGGGAGGAAAGAACACATTCTAAGTGTCAACTTACACTTACATCCCATGATATAACTTGTTTTTCCAAAATGCGATACGTAGGTAACACACACAAACAAAGAATGAGCTACACCGTCAAGGAAATGTGTGCTGAGTTAACTCTGTCATAATGGCGTCACAGTGTGGACAAACTTCCAAAGATGGGTACATGTGAGGATTATAGAATGGTGTCAGCAAGTGATGAAGGGGAGAGAGATTGGGGCCCTGAATGAGGCCCCTGACCGGGCTATGGAGATGTGGTGGTACTAAAATAGCAGCGTCCTGCCATCCAGGTATGATAGAGTGCAAGTTACTTTATTCTACTGGCGTTATTCACCATGGCGGAAGGTGGTGTTCACCGCCGTGCACCTGATCATTGGATTACATGGTTGTCAATGGGGAACCTGGCCCAATCATGATCGCCACCGGCGGTGACAGAGCACACCGCCACGCTACTTGTGCCATTTTGTCACACACTTGACACTTGACTCCTGATTCCTATTAAGTGTAGTACTCCACTGCGTGTGCTGCTGTCTCCTGACTCTGGTCTCGAGAAGGCACAGGTTACAGGGGAACTGACCATGGCCTCCACCGCGGAGGAGCTTGAACAGCTGGTGGATGGGGTCCAACCCCGGTATGCAAAGTTGTATGGGCGACCAGAGGAGCAGGTGAGTTGGCATCTGTCATCCTTAGATGTGTGTGAGTGTGGCAGGTGCCTATATGCTTGTGGGTTTGATGTGTGACTACCCAACCATAGTTTGTCTGGCACGTTCTGCCTGTGAGTTGAAAACATGAATGTCAACAATGGCCTTTTTATATGGAACGACATGACATTTGTATTAGGTGCACACATACTGACGTCTGTTTCTTTGCTCTGTGTGTCCCATGCAGGTCAGAGCCCATCAAAAGAAAGCCCTGTGGCAAGCCATCACCAAGGAAGTGCAGACCCTGGGGTTCTACAATCAGTAGAGCACCCACTGCAGGAAGCGGTGGGAGGACCTGAGGCGTTGGGTGAGGAAGACCGGAGAGGCCCAGCTGGGGAAGGCCTCCCAACGAGGAAGGGATGCCGATCAGATCCTGACCCCCCTAATGGCCCGCATATTGGCGGTGGCCTATTTGGATCTGGATAGGCGCTTGAAGGGAGCACAGCATCCACAATGGGGTGAGTAGCAACACTGTTGTGATACCACTTTGATGGATATATTTGGTTGCTGTGGGATGTATGCATTGTAGTGCCAGGCACTTAGACAGGTCCTGCGCCCTCCAAGTCCTTGGGTTGGTGCAACGGCTAGTTTTGGGAGCCTCTAATGTCCTATGATGGGTCCCCAACGTGTCATCTGGTATTCATTGTGGCCTTATGTACTTGTAAGTGCATTGGCTGGGCATGGTTCTCTTGGGTGTACTTCACACAGTGTATCAGTGTCGTGTTTACGTATGTTGCCTGTTCTGAGGATACGTGCGTGACCTGGGTGTGAGTGTGTATGAGCCAGACTGTACATATATTCAGGATTTGACATAGTTATCCCTTGTTTTGTTTCCCAACCCTTGTGCTTGTGTGTCCTTTGTGTTCATTAGCATCATCTGGTGAGGGAGCTGAGGCACCGGCGAGTGGGGATGAAGCAGCCCATGGTTCCAAGGAGGCAGAGTTGACCAACGCCAAGGGGACCAGTGGGTTTGAGGGCACGGGGAGTACAACAGGGGAGGCAAAAACCACTGGAGATAGTGACTCTGATACCTCCTTTGATGGCAGCTCTCTGGTGGTGGTGGACCCTACTGGGCCCACCCATTCTTTATCATCTTCCGCCACCCCCCATACCATCACCGCCCTCCCAGTTGCTCCAACCCAGTTGCCCGCGCCCGCTAACCCAGGAGGGTGGATGTCTTCTTCGCCCCAGGCACCTCATCCCCTGCTGCAGTCAGCCCTGCTGCCCTTACGGAGGAGGTAATTGACCTCCTGACAACCATCTCTGTAGGGCAGACAACCATTGTGAATGCCATCCAGGGTCTAGCATCCCAGATGCAGCAATGCAATGTAATGCATACCTGGAAGGCATTCACAGAGCCATGTCTGGTCTACAGAGCTTTTTTTCAGGCTCTGGCCTCCTCTTTGAGGGCAGCCAGTGTCCCTGGTCTTTCCTCCCCCTCCCCCAACCTCTAACCCTTCCAGCACCCCACTCCCTTCACCCATCCCAAGCACACATACAGAAAGCCATGCACACAGATCAACACACATGAAGCACACTGACAAACACAAGCACCACACTTCCCACCACCGACATGCACACACCCAACATACAAAAGCACACAACAACATTCACTTCCCCCAGTGTCTCGACCTCCCCCGCCACCCTGCCTGTCACCTCACCATGCAAACCCACACGTACTGCACCCTCGGTCCCTGCTACTGGCCCAATATATGCAGTCACCACAACATCTGACATTCAGGCATGCACCACAGACACAACACCTGCACTCACCATGACTACACTAACATACACTTGCAGCACACTCACCTGCAGACACCCAGACAACATCCATGTAAACTGACAGTCTGTCTTCTCCCACTGTGTCTATCCCCCCTCCTCCCCAAAACACTCAAACATTCTCACACACCCACACCACACACATACACCACAGATAAGCATACTTTACAGGCACCTGCATCCACGTCCGGCACAGTCTGCCCCAGTCTGCCCTTCCCCAGGGAGGAGGAGGCCCCATGTTGCCCCAGGTCCCTCTGCCGCCCTCCAGTCCAAGCCCACTCCCCCTCCTTCCAAGGGCAAGCCCAAACCCCCTCCACCTCCAAAATGTACAAACTCACCCCCGCCACCCCCTACCCCTGTTCCCTGAGGTGCCTGGCTGCCCCTTTGATGCCCCTTTCGAGGGGAGTACCCATTGCACATGTGGGAGTAAAGTTCGGCCTATTTTGGCCCCTCATGGTATTTCCAATGGTCTGGCCAATGGCCTTTTTTGGACATGACTTATTTTGCAGTTAATAACATTTCAGTGCCCAGTAGTGCTGTTGGCACAATATAGTAACGTCGTTCAGCGTTTCACTGTGGGGGTGTGATGTGCACATGTGTGTGATTTGGTGCAGGTCTTTGTTGCCTTGTGTCTGGTAAGTACATCTTGTTTTGGTTTGTATGACTTGGGATGTGGGAGGGGTTGGGAGTGCATTGCAGGGTGGGTGGGGTGGGTTGTGTAACTGCGTCCTTTCTTTCCATGTTTACTAGGGTGTGGTACTTATCATCGTCATCTTCGTTGGGGGGTCATGGTCCTGGAGGAATATGTCAAGGGTTAGCACTGGCATTATTTCCAACTCCCACACCATGTCTGCATCTGCATTTTCTGTATGCCTCTGGTGAGTGTTTCCTTTTATTTTGTTTGTTTCCCCCACGCTTTGCCTGGTGGTGGTTCCTGCCCCGAAACTGCTGGTGGTCTGGTGTTTCATTATTTGTTGGGCGGGTAGGGCCTTTCCACCGGCCTGTGGGCGGCCTCCTCAATCCTCGTCGGGACTACAAAGATGGCGGTGTGTAGATGGACCGTTACTTGTTTTACATTGGCTTCATTATTAGGCGGTCGGGACGTCCAGCCTGTTGGTGGTAATTACTGCCACCGCCGACGGGGCGGTGTTTATCGTCATGTTCATAATGACCACCTAAATTTCCAGAATACACACAGAGAAGAGAAGAAAAAATATGCAAAACCCAGAAGAGATTGCAACATAACAACAGTGGAGTCCTGGACAAGAAGACCTGTGGAAGAAGGGGACCAAGTCCAAGAGGTTCAGCAGAGTTCATGGAGGACAGGAGCCCCTACCCACCAGGATGAAGGTGCAAGAAGTCAACCATCGGTGAAGAAGAAGAGTCAGCACTGCACCCAAGAAGATAAAGGGGGGTTCCTGGAGGATGCATGCCAGAAAGAGGATTGCAGTCGGGTTTGTGTCTTCGGATTCCACCAACAAGCCTTGGCATATGCAAAACTTGTGGTTAGCGGAAAGTGGAGCTGCCAGGGATCAGGAAGGAACAGATGGATTCTACCCATGAGGGTGAGTCAGAGGGGGTGCTGATTGACACAGAGAGCCCTCAGAAGCCCAGACAGCACCCACAGGAGTCCCACAGGACTGGGACAGGAGAGTCACAGAAGAGGCCCACGCACCTCTGTGAAAAAGGCTCCCATGCCACCGGAGAACCACTCAGGCTGCTGTGCATCGCAGGCAGGAAGGAGTGCTGGGGGTTGGAGCTTCAAGATGCCTGAAAATCTAGGGAAAAGGATGCCAACAAGCCTTGGCATCTGCAAATGACGTGGCACACAAGGGTACTGTCCTGCATGGGCAGGCAAGAGCTTACCTCCACCGAAGTTGGACAGTTGGAAGAGAAGACAATTGAGACCACTTCAGTCTACCACCCATGATGCAAGATCCACGCAGCTCAGCAAGAGAGGGATCCACGCAGTCAGTCATCCTCGCAGTTGGGGTCTATAGAAGAAGGGGAGTGACTCCTTCACCCCAAGGGAGCTTACTTCTTCCTTCTGATGCAGGCTGAAGACAGGCTTTCCTCAGAAGATGCACGACTGGGGAAATGTTGCAGTTGCTGGAAGGAGCGAGGGATGCAATGTTGCAGAAGGCGTCTTGCTTCTTTGTTGCAGCTTGTGGGGTCCTGAAGAGTTCAGATGGAGTTTCTTTGGTCAGTAGTCGAAGTGCAGGTTGCAGAGGATTCCTGCTGGAGTCTTGCAATCCGAATTCGAGGAACGACCCAAAGGAGAGACCCTAAATGGCCCTGAAAGGGGGATTGGTCCCCTAGCTGAGTGACCACCTATCAGGAGGGGCTCTGACATCACTTGCTGGCACTGGCCACTCAGATGCCCCCAGAGTTGCCTGCCAACCTGAAATCCAAGATGGCCAAATTCCATGGACCCACTGGAGGAGCTAAGAGCACCACCACTGGGTGGTGATGAACAGGGGAGTGGTCACTCCCCTTTCCTTCGTCCAGTCTCATGCAAGAGCAGGGACTGGGGGTCCCTGAACTGGTAGAGACTGGATTATGCAAGAAGGCACCAAATTTGCCCTTCAAAGCATTTCCAGTAGCTTGGGGAAGCTACCGCCCCCCAAGCCTGTAACACCTATTTCCAAAGGGAGAGGGTGTAACACCCCTCTCCCAAAGGAAATCCTTTGTTCTGTCTTCCTGGGCTTCAGCTTCTCAAGCAACAGGAGGGCAGAAACCTGTCTGCTAGGTGGCAGCAGCTTGGGCTGCCCTGAAACCCTCATAAGGATAAAATTGCAATACTGGGAGTCCTCTAAGTAGCCCCCAGAATGCATGGAATCATACAACCAATGCTTGCAACAGATTTTGGGGTATTATTCCAACATTTTTGATACCAAACATGACTATGTTCGGAGTTATCATTATGTCGATGGACATAGGTATTGACCTATGCCTAGTAAACGCATAAAATGGCATCTCTGCACTCACAAAGTCCGGGAAAATGGTCCTGGAGTTAATGGGGGCATCTCTGCTAGTGCAGGGGTGCCCTCACACACAGGCACTTTGCACCCTGCCCTCTGGGCTGGAAGGCCTGCCATAGGGGTGACTTATATGTGACCTGGTGCAGTGTAAAATGGCAGTGAAAGGGTGCTTACACCGTTTCATGCAGGCTGCAATGACAGTCCTGCAGCACCCTTTGCTTGAGCTCCCAATAGGTGGCAAAATATATGATGCAGCCCATAAGGATCCCCTGGAACCGCAATGCCCTGGGTACCTAGGTACCTTATACTAGGGACTTATAATGGGGCACCAGTGTGCCAATTATGGATGAAATAGAGAGTTTAGGGAGAGAGAGCATTATCACTGGGGTTCTGGTTAGCAGAATCCCAGTGAATACAGTCAAACACACTGACATCAGGCAGAAACAGGGGGTAACCTTGCCAAGAAAGAGGGTACTTCCCTACACACACCCCCAAACAAGGGACAAGAAGGCTAACCTTGCCCAGATGAGTCTTCTTTGAACACTGGCAAGCTTGCAGTGGGGGAAAACAACTTTGTAAGGTCAACTTTGGCTTGTCCTCGTAATACTCCACTGCTGCCAATGTTCTGGGACCTTGGTCTTTCATGCATCTCAGATGTACTTGCCCTACGACCATTGCTTTTCTGGGTCCGCGTATGGACCACCCCTGAGCTATCCGCATATAAGGAGTCTATTCAAGACATCCTAGATAGACCTAATGTACTTACCATTCCTTGGTTTAATCACATCTCAAAATGGTTTTATAGATTGGGTCTTAGCGAGTTTTGGAGCCATCCAGAGAGTATAAGGAAGGATCAGAAGAACCATTTGAAAACTGTTTACTGGATGTATGTCAGGGAAAACTACCTGCTGTGTTCAACACACGGCAGATTGACTTTACAATTTTTTGATTTCAAATGGTATCCGTATCTTGAACCATTTATGGATACAATTCATGATCCACTAAGTAAGAGTTTGTATATTCAGTTCAGATATGGTTGCCTGCCTCTTAAATCTTATGGTAGTACACGGAGCTTGACTCCAACTTCTGATCTTTGTCCTAGTTGCATTCACACTTCAGAATCTATTGTACATTTTATGTTTATATGCCCCGCATATATGATTGCGCGACGGAAGTGGTTACGACCCGTGTGCAGAAAGATGGGGATGAGACATTGCATGGCTGCCTTAAGGATCATGATGAGGGATACTTCTTTCCCTCTATCTTGTGCAGTTAGCAAGTATATTGTAGCTGCTTGGTATATACGTATCCGTTCCCTGGGAAAAAAATGATGATGAGGAATACATTTAAAAAAAAATGTTTTAACTGTTAAGTTTTAACTATGCACCTAAGACTGAAATAAAAACCCATGTCTAATTTAAATGATAGGTACTAGGGGGTCAGGTGCATTTTGAAGGAAAGAAATGTTATGTGTTTTAAGGTTGAACATGTGTTATTCTATTTTATTCTCACCCTTTTTATCAACAAATTTGTATTTGAATGTTGTTTTTTGCTTTTATGGTTGAAAGTAACTGAATAAAGCCATGTGAACTGTGAGTCTTCATTGTCTAAGTGGAAATATATAGAGAGTCCATCTACATTGGAGTGGTTACTCCTAGGTCAGAAACACGGGGTAACCATGCTAAGAAAGAGGATACTTTCCTACACCCAGTGAAAAGAAACCATGGTTCTCCAAAGGCAAACCTGTTAAGGGGGGGCCCCCATAAGAGTTATGCATGTGACCATGTGGGTCATGTTAGAGGGGACCCTAAATGCCTCAAGGGTACACCAGCACCCACTAGTCCTCAGTCAAAGAGTTTGGCTACTGTAGCGCTAGGGGAGGAGTAGGTTACAAGTGTTGGGATCCAGCTGAGATGACTTTTGTCTCGCTAGGGGAGAGTGAGATGGTCCAGAGAACCCTTGTGCCTGGGGACACATAGAAGTACAGGCAGTGGGTGATCATTAATAGACAGAGGCCCGAGACTCTGAGTCTCACAGGTGAATACGGTGAGGAGTCACCTGGTGTCTGAAGTGCGTATAGAACCACGTGTACTTCACAAAGTACTTGCTGTGGGCAACTCAGAGCACCTGTGTAGAGTGGTGCTGGTTCCCTTTGAATGGGGGGGGTCAGGTTCCTTGAAGGTAGCTGGGAGTGTAACCATGCCTGTGGATTGTTTGCTTGGCAATGACCTGGAGGATTCCCCTGGGAAGAAGGTGGAACACAATTTGCACTTGGAGATGTTGGGTCTGCCTGGAGGGTATGCGTACCCACCTGGTCAATGGCAGCCCGTCAGGGTGGTCAGTAGCCCCTGGATCCTGAAACAATGGCCCAGGGGAACGGAAACAAAAGGAATGGCTAGGGGCACGGGAAACCAGACCTAAAAGTTCCCATGGTCCAGGAGGAGGCGGAGCATGAGGGTGACGCCCTGGAGCCCACAGAGGAACAGGTGGCTGAGCTGGGGGAGGTCCCTGAGCTGTCACAGTGGCAGCAGGAAGGGAGACCCACCAGGGAGGCATTCTGTGAGGCACAGAGGACATGCCCTACTCTAATAGGTTTGTGGCAGCAGGCTGCATACCAGGCGCCTGGCAAGGACCCAGGATCTCTCCTGATTTATTGGGAGGACAACCTCCTGTGTAATGACCCGAAGGTTGCTGAGCCTGGGTCAGCCCCTTTGCTGGTGGTACTCCATTGCTTCAGAACCTTAGTACTGGGTCTGGCTCATGATGTGCCTTTAGCTGGACATTTGGGGCTTGTCACCCACTTTTACTGGCCCCTAATGCAGGCACTTGAGTTTCAGTCTTGGCAAAAAGTGTAGGTGATAGCGCCAGTGGAGTTTAGTATGCTCCAGGACAAGTGGACTGGGCTATTTGTGGTGGTGGCACGCAAAAGTGAAATAATCTACCTGGTGAACTTGCAGACTCCCAGGAACCCCTTAAGGGTCCTGCACGTGAACCGTCTCAAGCCACACTTTGAGCGGCCTGAATTGTTCCTGCTCCTAGAGACAGATGACGGGGTGGAGGAAGAGATTGAGCCTCTTCCTGACCTACTGTCTGCTGGAGAGAAAGATGGTTCTTTGGAGGGATTGAACCTCTCTCCATCTCTGGCCCTCAAAAAACAGAGGGAATGTCGCCAGGTATTGGGTCAGTTTGTTTCCCTGTTTTCTTTGATCCCAAGGGTCACACACTTGTGTACATATGATGTGGACACTGGGGACAGTCCACCCATTAAACAGAAGGTTTACAGGGTGACTGATAAGGTCAGGGCTAACCAAAAATGAGGTGTCTAAGATGTTTCCCTAGGGGTAATTGAGTTTACTAGCAGTCCTTGGCCAGCCCTGCGGTCTTGGTCCCAAAGGCTGCTGCTCCTGATGCCACCCCAGAACTTTGGTTCTGTGTGGACTACTGGGGTCTCAATGCGGTCACTAAAACTGACGCACACCCCATCCCTGATCTGATGAGCTCATTGATCGGTTTGGAGCTGCCAAATACCTCAGTGCATTTGATTTGACATCTGGGTATTGGCAAATTTCCCTAACTGATGGGGACAAGGAGAGGTCAGCATTTTCTACCCCAGATGGACATTTTGGGATGAAATTTCCCCCTGCCACATTCCAGAGGTTGGTCAACCAGGTGTTGACTGGACTGGATGACTTCAGCGCAGCATACCTGGATAACACTGCAATGTTCAGTTCCAAATGGGAGGAACACTTGCAGCACCTCTGCAGAGTGTTGGATGCCCTTCAAAAGGAAGGCCTCACTATTAAGGCCAGTAAGTGCCAAATAGGGCAGGAATCAGTGATGTATTTGGAACATCAGGTAGGGAGTGGCCAGGTGGCACCTCTTCAGCCAAAAATTGACTCCATTCTGGCATGGGTGCCTCCCAAGACCCAGACTGAGGTGAGGGGCTTTGTAGGCCTCATTGGCTATTACAGGAGGCTTGTCAAGAGGTATGGCACCATTGTTGTCCCCTTAAGTTGACTTCAAAGAAGCAACCTAAGAATTTGATCTGAAGAGAGGTTTGCCAGACCACTTTTGATGCCCTGAAGGCTGCCATGTGCACGGCACCGGTGCTAAAGGCACCTGAGTACTCCAACGAGTTTGTTGTGCAAACAGACTCCTCAGAGCATGGTATATGAGCAGTACTCTCACAGCTTAATGAAGAGGGCCTATATCAACCTGTATCCTTCATTAGCAGGAGATTGCTTCCCCAGGAACGCAGGTGGAATGCAATGGAGTGGGAAGCTTTTGTTGTGGTCTGGACACTAAATAAGTTTAGACCCTACTTGTTTGGGACTCACTTCCAGGTTCAGACAGCCCACAAGCCCATCAGATGGTTAATGCAGATCAAGGGTGAGAATCCAAAACTGTTGAGGTTCACTCTTGCCAGGCCTAAACCTTCCCTCTTTATACATGTAAGGCACCCCTAAGGTAGGCCCTAGGTAGACCCATGGACAGGGTGCAGTACATGTTAAAGGTGTGACATGTACTTAGGTGTCTTACATGTCCCCACAGTGAAATACTGCCAAATTCTGTTTTCACTGTTGCAAGGCCTATCTCTCTCAGAGGTTAACATGGGGACTGCCTTCACATGTTATTAAAGCATAGATTCCCTTTGGGAGCAGATACTAATGTGGAGTTTAGGGTCTCTGAGCTCACAATTTAAAAATGCATCTTTTAGTAAAGTTGGTTTTTAGATTGTGTGTTTTGAAAATGCCACTTTTAGAAAGAAGGAATTTTCTTGCTTAAACCATTCTGTGACTCTGCCTGTTTGTAGATTCCCTGTCTTGGTCAGTTTGACATTTGGACTGTTTGCACCTTTCTCTAGACAGTGACATAAAGGGGGCTGGGGTGTAGCCCACATATCCTGAAGAACCACATGTGTGGAAGAGAGGGGAAGAGTGGTCACCCACACCTGAATAGGCTGTGCCTGTCCTCATAAAATGCAATCTCCAACTCCCTGGTGTGTGGCTGGGGCCTGGCCTAAACAAGAAAGGATCTTACAAAAACTTGAGAAGTTTGCCATCTTCAAAGGCAGAAAGGGATATAAGTGTTGGAACCAAAATCTCAGACTTTAGATTACTTCAAGGATTCAAGAGGAACTTCTGCCTGGAGAAGAACTGAAGAGCTGAGGAAAAGTGTTGCCCTGGTCTGTGACAGTGCTGTTTTGGGATATTCTGCAATTGCTGCTTCCGCCTGTGCAAGGGGGACAGAGACTGGATTGTGTTGCATTCCTGCTTGATAAGTGACTCCATTGGCTTGGAATAGAGCTCGCCTCCTGATTTGAAGCCTCAGGGACAGCAAAGGCTTCACCAACCCAACCAGACCTGAGTCTACTTGCTGTGGACTCTAGCTTGCCAGAGTATACCTTTCCAGTTTGTGGACAACTGGAAGTGAATTCCTGGAGAAAAACCAGTCTAATGATGTTGGATGATGCTGTGCTACTTCACAAATGAGGCTGCTTGTCGAGATGGGGCCACTCACCTGAAAAGCAGGATGTCTGCAGGGGCGATGGTATGCCACCTGACCTCCTGGAACACCTCTTGGCACTTCCTGGTGGACACAGAAACCCCAGCAGGTGTCCCAAAAGGAAAGGGGGAGTGGAAAAGAAAGAGACAAAACACTGCCACGTCTTGCCGGTCCAGCCAGGCACCCTATATCTTTGGGGTCAGGTTGATGCTGATAGAGTGATAGAAGAGTTAGTGCACTCAATTTCCATGAAACTGAATCTCTCTTTCCGATATGGGCACAGGAGCGGTAGAAGAACACTGGGATGCACCAGCACTTTTCTTGGATAATAATAACTGTTGGCACAATTACTGACACTGCATTACCAAAAAAACCAAACTGAGTACCATAACAATAAGTACTGCGACACTAGGGCTGGCTTCACACACAGCACATTATGTTTACTTAGAAACATGAAGGTTTAACCAAGAACAGAGATATGATTCAACCCTAATCCCTGGGAATGCTAACAGATAATGCAGGAGCCACGTTGGGGATTCCTGACACCGCTGCCCAGAACCGTGACATCTCTTGCCCCAAGGCTGTGGACCTCGCTGATTGCGACAAATCTGGGGACCCTGAGAGCTGATGGTGCTACCCCAGAACCATGAAGGCCACCTGCCCCGAGGCTGTTAACCTCATAGAAGTCCAAGACCCTGTAGTCCTTGCGTCGCTGCAGCCGCTGATCCCGCCCGAGTTTGCTGAAACCAGAGTGTCCAACGTCCGTAGTGACCCCACGCCATCATCGTGATCCTGTGAGGTTGCCCTGCAGCATCATGACTCTACCGGACTTCGCATCTGCTGGAACCAAGGGATGCCTTCGCATCTGACGCTGCTTCACCTCCACTGCCCTGTAGTGAGGACCTGCCGCCACTGCTCTACGCCACTGTCCTTCTGCCCTGTGGCACCGGAACCAATGCCCAGAAAAGCCACCCTCCCCTACTACGTGCACTGGCCTGTTTTCTACCTGCTTCTTAAGGTACTGTACCTGGGGGTGGAGTGACTCTGTAACCGGCACCATTGGCATCGCATTGTAGGAAACAACTCCTGCTTGACGCCGCACAAAACCAAGTTTAAGTATTTGTGCCTCAAGGCACTGTTTTCTTGCTTTTAAGTGCTAAATTCGTTTTTTTAACCGTATATTGTGGATTTTTATCATATTGGGTCTTGTTTATTTAGATAAAATAATTACTATTTTTCTAAACCTATGTTGTGTCATTTTGTGATCACTGTATTACTGTGTGTGTCCAGACTAAAAGTTTAACACATTGTCTCTGAGTTAAGTCTGCCTGCTGGTGCCAAGTTACTAAGGGGTTGAGTGAGGGTTAACTAAGTGTGATGCTCCTTTACCCTGACTCATGTGAGGGTCCTTGCTTGGACAGGTAGTAACCTAACTAACACATAAAGGTGCCAAGTGAATTACATTTGTGTACTGGGGACGAGACAATCAGAGGAGTGTAACAACTATAACAGTTTCAGGTAAATAGCGCAAGTCAGTTTGTTAAATTCTATAGATTATAAATGTATGAAGGGATCCCATTCTGTTGAGTAGTTGCCTAACCATTGGTCTGGTGTGAATGAAATTCTTTCCATGCCTAGGATAAACCACAACCTATGGAGCGAGGACTTGTATTGAGGAAGTTTAGTGATCCGCTATAGAGTGGGGAAGGGTAACTTGATTTGCAGCCCCCAGTGCAAGTGCCATATCACGACTCCTGTGTGAGTGTAGAGGGAATGTCAGAGGGTTAGAGAGTCCAAGCAACGTTAGGCTGGAAATCTGGGATTGAAGTCTTGAAGACTTTGTCTGTGTCGTCCAAGGGTTGTCCCCAGAATCGTGAAAGTTTAGAGCAGTGCCATAACAGGTGGATCTGAGTGCCCGCCTCCTCACAACCTTTCCATCATACTTTGATGTGCCAAGGAAGCAAAACTCCTACTCTAGCCAGGGTACAGTACCAGTAAAATGCAATTGTATATGTTGTCTCAGTGCTAGAGATATTGTGTTCTGTGTGCCTGTCTCTATGATAAATGTCTTCCCATTCATCATCAGTAAGAGATCCGCCAAGCTGTTCCTCCCATCACCTCTGCCCAGGCACACGGGCAATGATCTCTCCCTTGCTAAGGATACCATATAGTTCAGAGATCAAGCACTTGTCATTGCATTTAAGGATTAGCCATCACTCGAAGTGTGTCAGGGGCCTGTCTACAGGTGGTCACACAGAAGGGTGCAAAACCAAGTGACAAACTTAGAGATATTGGACTTGGTCTTCTTCTGTCAGGCCATAGTCCAAGTTAAGCTGTTCAAAGGGAGCCATCCTTTGAGGATCAAACAGGGCTCTATCCTTTACAGCCCCTCTCATACCATTGTCAGAATCGTGCTCAGGTTGTAGCCCAGGTGTGAACTCTGGGTTGTGCGAGTTTGGTGTCATAGAGGAAGGGAATGGTCTTTGTCACCACCATGTCCCATATGCGAAAGACAGCTTGCGTCACAGGCGAAAAATGCATCCCCCAGCCTGTGTTTCTTAGGAAGCAATGGCTCTTTCCATATCCATATATGAGAACCAACCACTGCCTGGTCCATGAAAACCCAGTTTTTCTCAATGAGCAGTCTACTCCTTTCCAACATAAACCCCAGTTGGGAAGCCTGGTAGTATCACAAAAGTGAAGGGAGGGCCAGACTGCCCTGCTGTGATGCTCGATAAAGGAGCTTTTTCTGTAGTCGAGGTTTCCGATCACCCTATGCAAAACAGTTGATAGCAAGCTGCAGTGACTGCAGGACATGTGTAGGTGGAGTCAGTGGTAAGGCTTGGAAGAGATAGAGAATTCTTGGTGGTGTAGTCTTTTTGATAGCCACATTCCTGATGAACCAAGAACAGCTTAGTCTATACCACCCTGTGATATCAGCCTTAATTTATCTAATCAGAGATTGTGTGAAATAGTGACTATACCAATTGGATCGCTAAGTAAAGGATATAAGAGGAGGTCCACTCAAATTGTAATTAAGCATTGAGGGCCGTTTCAGTTTGAGGTGAGGAGGAAAGATTCCGGATCAGCGATTTCCTCATGTTGACCTTGAAGCCAGAGTATTTATCAAAAGTGTGCAGTTTCTAAGGGAGGTCAAAGTGTCGGAGTAGACCAGAATAATGTAATCAGTCTATAAGCTGATGAGGTGTTGTTCACCCCCTAATATGATGCCAGAGATAGCCAGATGTGCCCTAATATGTTGAGCCAAGGACTCGATATAACGGGTGAACATGAGATGGAACAGGGACAGTCCTGTCATGTACCCCACTCATTTGCAAGAGGTGTGGAGGAGAACCCAATTATACTTACTGTGGCTTTGGGAGACCTCTAAATGCCCCTAATCCAGCTAAAGAATTGGTCGCCAAAGAGCTCTAACGTTTTGAACAGAAAGGGCCAATGAACCTGGTCAAATGCTTTTTCCATGTCGCTGGAAAGGAGGAGTACATCCTTCTTTGTGCGAGAAACTTTGTCCATCATATGGTAGAAACGTCTAGTATTATCTCCACATTGGTGCCCTGGGATAAAGCCAGCCTTGTCTGGGGAGACCAGCACTGACATCAGTGGATTAAGGTGGTGTGCCAGTATGCCAGTGAACAGTTTGGCATTGATATTAAGGAGAGATATAGGTCGGTAAGACCCACACAGAGTTGGATCTTTGCCTGGCTTGGGTATAATCACTATGGAAGCCTCAAGCATGGAGTCTTTGAGGGAGCTCGAGGAAGTGAATGAGTTATAGAGTATTGTCAGGATGGGGGCCAATTTGTGGCAAAACTTTTATAAAAAAATCAGGAAAGTCCATCTGGACTTGGGGCCTTCATAGGTTTAAGACAGGCAATGGCAAAGATCACTTCTTCGGTATATATGGGATGGTCAAGGGGCTTCAACTGTGTGTAGCGGAATCTTCATTTGAGGTTTTGGTGAAAGGCATGTCATAGGGCCCTTGTTAGGTCCCTGCAAGTTGGTATACAATGTTTTGGAGAAATTCTTGAAAGCCTCTGCAATCTGTGTGTCTTAGTGCACTTTAGGGGTGGGAGTGATTCTAATCACTTGGACATTCCCAGTCTGCCTTTTGACTCGCAAGGGATGCACCAGGAGTTTTTGACATCTAAAATCTGTGTTTGAATTGGAGCAACGCGTAATCCGTCCTGTCTAAGTCTAGGCGTTTGAGGAGCAGGCATGTACATTCAAGTTCTCTCCAGATCAGAAGTGTCCCTGAGTGTTTCTGGGTCATCTTAAGTTCCGAGACTTTCTGCTCAAGGGTCTCCTGTATTTCTTTGTGGAGGTGATTTTCTGAAGCAGATTTTGCAATAAATTCTCAACTTTCTACCAACTTCAGGGTATCCCATAGGGAACACATAGAAACCTGATACAAATCATTAGTCTGCAGGTATCCAATTATCATCTGCCATACAACTGTGACTGTCACAGGGGACTGAAGTAGTGAGTCCCTGTGGTGCCAGCAGGGGGTGACCGGACAGGTGCAAGTGAGCCACATAGTGTCAAGGGAGCATGGTCTGAGAATGATCACGGAGCTATGTCTGCATCACAAACTAGAGTCATGATGGCAGGAATAGCCAGGAAATAATCTATCCAGGGATATGTTTTGTGTGCTGCTGAATTGTGGGTATAGTCTTTAGAGGTAGGATGCTCTGTTCGCCATACATCAGTCAGTCCGCGGTCTGCTAGCCAGCTACTGCCGTGGGCAGACATTGCTCCAGTTAGGTCAAAGTAATGAACTGATTGGTCAAGATCATTGTCAATGACACAGATGAGATTGCCCCCAATCAATATGACCACTCCCAGAGATTGTAATAGGGGATTAAGGGTGTTTGTGATAAATGATCCTTGACAGTCATTGGGGGCACATTTGGTAGCTATGGTGAAATGTAGTGACCCCACTAGCAACCTATATGCAAGTAAACGTCCCCATATTTCAGTCACTTTTGAGATGATATTACTCCTAATCCAGGAAGAAAAGAAAATAGCTACCCCACCCCGTTTCATGAGTTGTATTTGTGGACCATAGTTGACATGGTAAACACCTTGAGATGTGCATCTTTTCAGAGGAGGTGGGTCTCCTGGAGCAAGCAGATATCGCTCCTCGAGCGTTCAGGGGTTGAAAGGATTTATTTGTGCTTAGTGGTGTTATTTAGGCCATAGACGTTGATGCTCACTACTTTAATCTCCAAAGCCATCTGTTCTTGGGAGCCAAGAGTCATGTGGGGTACTGTTAGGAAAGTGCAACAGCTCACAGTAGCATGTAATAATTAAAGGCCAAATATTGAGTCAACTTAGGGATGTAACAATACCAATGAGTAGGAGGAAGGAAATGCAGCCGCTGTAACAGCAAAAATAAAAATAACTATAAACATTCAACACATCACGAACAAGTCTATCTTCGGTGGTGATTGACATTGGCAGGTGGGCAAAAAGGTAGACAATACCGGCCAATGGATAGAATCTCTCTGAATTGTTGCTGGCCAGGGCTATAGGCTACCCAGCTCTGACCCAGAGATGCCCTCCCACAATAGAAGGCAAGAAAAGCCCTAAAAGGACCTCTATGCTAAGTGCCCCCAGGTTCTTTGGCGTGTCATGGCAGCAGAGTCTGGGTGAGCCTTGGTGGAAGAGTTGTTGGTTCGGTACCATCAGGATTTCTTATTTTTTTTGTCAGTAGGCAAGTTTTCTGACTGGTTCGGGCATCAGGATCTGCGATGCCCAATATGCTGCATGCTTGTCATAGTGACCTCAACTGAAATAAATTTCAGTCACAATGGAATATGATCCTAAACTGATGGCCCGTGAAGTAAGTAATTCCAACTTTCGTAAGTGGGTGGTAACGGGCGAAACTCATGCCATTTTTGAAGTGTTATTGTGGACAGGTCTTGGTGTAAGACAGGAGTGTAGTCGGGTGGTTCTCTCTGGACTTGGGTAGAATATTTTCTGTGAGCTGGAAGTCATGAACACAGGTCTGTATGTCTGCTGGTGATGTCCCATCGGGTCTAGGCATCCCCACCCGGTGAACTCGGTCTAGTTTTAGATCCATGTCTTCAGTAGCTCCTAGAATTTGTCGGAAGAAGGTCGTCACATATCCACCAATGTCTGATCCCTCTGACTGTGCCAGGACCCCTCTGATTTGTACATTGTTTTCCAGGAATGGTTCTCGGGGTGTTCAGCGTCAATCTGGAGTTCAATGTGATGTTCTTGCAAGTGTAGGACTTCTTGATGAAACCACTCGACATCCGCGTCTCACCCTGTTTCACAGTCCTCCACCGCAGAGACCCTGTCACCTATTTCCTCCAGGTTATGTCAGACCTCCCTCAGGTCTGCTGACAAGTCCTTTTTCACCACTTGCAAAGCCTCTTTAAGGGAGATAAAGAAGGTCTCTCAGAATGACCTGGTCATCTGGCCTTCCTCGTCTACTGCTGCAAGAGTGGGGGTCAGCTTTGTGTGGAGGTGATACTACATCTTTGGCGAGCTCCATTGATTTTGTGAATATCTCTTTGAAGGAGCGGTCCTCCTTGGACTTGGTGGCAGGCATAATACAGGGCCACAGAATGGGTAATCTTAAAGGAGTTGAGGAGCCCCTTCTACATTTACCTGAGTGCCCTTACAAACCTGTGAAGCTTCAGCATTTGAGATGCATTAGGGGGGATGTGGGCCATCTCTCATCCAGAGGCCTTTCTGAGCCCTCCTAGGTCCCAGGGGTGCTAGGGGACTCTTGAAACCCCCAGAGCTGCAGTCTAAGTGCCAATTTTCAAAGTGATGGCAGCCAGTAGAGAACCGCCGGGGTAGCGGAATCATGAGAGTGTTTTGGGCGTTACTGTAGACAATGCAATGGGAGCCAGCAATTAATAGCCAAGGGGGCCACAGCTCCCAGTGGCACCGCATTGTTATTGTTGCTGGTGGTTAGCGTTTGGCCTGTGCCTGGGCCTAGCAGCTGTGCTCATCATTGGTAGCAGGGGGGGCACAAGGCAGCACATGCAGGAGTGTTGTTCTGGCTCCCTCTAGGAGTCCTACAGAAGTCCAATAGGTCAGCGATCTCACAGTATGATGAGTTAATGATCTTCCCCGTGGTCAGGGGACTAGCCACCCAGTCTGAATCAGTGCTTGTAATGTGTTGCTACTGCAATTATTGCACACTTACTAGTGTGCGTGTCAGTTGTCGTATGCTGTGGTCGATATGCAAATTAGGAATAAAGTGCAGCTTTAACTACTTAATCGCCTACGCTGATTGATTTCTACAGCACTCATGCAAGTCGATTACTAATAGTCCGCCGCGGCCTGCACGAGCGTGCACCAGTTCAGCCGGAGCCCTGCAGGGCCACACCAGGCCCTACGTAGCTTTGTAGGGCCTCAGGCTCTGCCCAGCCCTTCTAGATAGGCCTCCCGGGTGATCAGATGGGCCTGTTTGTCAACAGTCCCCTGATCGAGGGCAGTGACAGCCCACCAATCTGTGCCCCCACACACTGCCTCCTCGGGCTCAGGTCATGGGCCTAAGTCCGACTCTCCTCTCTTCCCCCAGGCACAGTAGTTGGCTCATGCCCCGAAGGTAGCACATGGGCCTCCTGTCTGGGCCAACCAGACGAAAAGTCACCCTGTCTGGCTTTGCATGACCTTATATATAGGGAGTAAGACAAGCCAGCTCAAAACACTGCATTGCCTTATTCTACATCAAGGAGGCGTTCCATGGGCATTGCAGTGGGTTTTCCCACGCAACACCCTTGGATTTTGACACTGCCCTAGATTTAAAAAAACATTTAGCAGTGCCAAAACCTTATGCCTCACCAGAGGTAGTGTAACAAGGCGAAATGTTTTTATTTCTCCTAGTTTTTTCCTCCTTCCATGTGTGCTACATTCTGCCGCACACGCAGAATGAGGAAAACACCTTCATGGATTGTTTTTGTACAGGAAGGTGCCTCCTTCAAAAATAACAATACTGGTGTAATTTATGGCACAACTGAAATGCTTGCTGTTTAAAAACATCACTAGTAAAATGGTCACATGAGTGAATGTGTTTTACTTTGAATTGTTTATTGTACTTTTGTGAGAACTATGTTTAGATTCTGTTTTGTTCCTGTGTACTACACTGCTTGCCAAAGCCACAACTGTTGAACATTGCCAATGATTGTTTTCCTTTGTGTATACTTTGGCTTGATGAAATGTTAACTTCATATACAAGTCAACATGCAGTAATAAATGTTACGTCCGTAAATTCATTTGAGGGCTCTTCTCATATTTTATATTTTTGCTCCAGCACTGAAATAGCTTTTACCATAAAGCAGTGCCGATTTCAATGTTTGATTTTATTTGAAAAATGTGTTCTATCATCTGTACTATGGAAACACTGAAATAGAAAAGATTCTTTTTATCTTTTATGGGTGGAGTGGGCGGCTTTAGATGAAGGCTTTTAAGTATTTGAAGAAAACAATCTACACTGTGCGTGCCACTGAGATGTTTACGGCCCATATCTAATAGTCTGGCTTGGGAGTAATTACTGGTAATAGGTATCCATGGGAAATAATTGCTGGCTGCTGTGAATTAGGAGGGCCACAGGTGGTGTTAATCACTTCGAATACATTAAATCACAACAACAACCAGAGACTATGGACTGCTTCCCCTTGATTTATGCCACTGCAGTTTCTGGGCAATTCATATATAACAATGTACATTTGTACATTGTTAAATAAAAGAGAGCTGCAGTGTAAAGGAAAACGACAACACTTACGGCAATATTAACTTGCAATGTTGACCTAGAACACTTGAGGTCAAGATGCACACGAACCACTTTGGGCTGTATCACATAAAGTAAGCGCTGTGAGGACGAATGTTAAATATGTCTCTGCCACACTTTTGGACGGACTGGTGTCTTGAGTAAACTAAGAGCTGGTGTATTGCCATTTTACCACCTTAGACTGTGATAAACTGTTGGTTGCCAATGGAACGCTCACGTCATTTGCTGCTTTTGCTTGGAAATGTAGCAGCATTTAAATGCATCTATAGTAATCAGAAGAACACAAATCAATAACGTACTCAAAGTAGCATAATCAAACAATTAAAACACGAGAGGGTACATCACAGCAAAGCAGCCAAAACAGAATGCACAACAACTACAGTACAACCAAACAAAGTCAC
This sequence comes from Pleurodeles waltl, assembly GCF_031143425.1. Taxonomy (NCBI): domain Eukaryota; kingdom Metazoa; phylum Chordata; class Amphibia; order Caudata; family Salamandridae; genus Pleurodeles; species Pleurodeles waltl. Next base: position 924,365,549 of record NC_090447.1, read on the forward strand.
ACTGCACGAATGCAGCACAGAAGCACAGGAACATAGAAAAACAACAGAACATATCAGTACTATAACAAAATATCATATTCCAAATGTAGATAACCATATCTGTCACACAATACTAGACCCAGTATCCTGTTTTCATAATATGGTGGTAAGTAGTGTTTGTGGAAAAGGAGTGTTTTACATACCACCAAGAACATGAAATCGCACCAGTAATAATGCTTTGTGATTTCACTCTTTACTTATGATGAAGGAATGTCAAAGAATATCATAGATGCTCTTATGCCAACATGCCATTGCTTGAGATAACACTGCACATTCAGTGTAAACAACTTAGTTGGTCAATATCTAGTCTTTTTTAAACTAGACCTTTGCACGTGTTCCTTGGATTAATTAAAGAATGCACAAGCAGCTATAACTGGAATAGAATGGCCTAACAAAGTTATATGCTTTAAGAAGCACACTAAAAGGAATGTTAGACACAATTAAAATATTGTGAAGAATTAGTCTAACATAAAATTCATTAATATTCATCTAGGAATAACGCTGGCAGTAGCCTGGATTAGGTTATATATAATCCAACTCTTTAAATTATATTTTCAATTTGAGGCTGTCACCAAAGCAAATGTTTCCGAAATTTCCCTTAAAGAAAATTGATTTTTGCCATGATGACAATACACTTAGCACTCATAGATCTCATAGATATGATAGACAGTCCTCAGCCACTGGAAGATCTAAAAAAGTGATGCTCTCTCAGCACATAAATCTTGTAAATGAGGCCCTATGCTTTCAGTTGTGGGAAGTCTTGTTGACTCTCTTCTAAAGAAAGCTTCCTCTGATAGCCTGAAGCAGTACAGACTGTCAGAGGAAGGATATTACATCACACACCCTATTTAGGTGGATGGTTTAATATCTTAGTTGCATTTTTTTTCTTTCTGTTCCCATCAAGAAAAACTTGGTGCTTTGTGAAAGAAAACAGAACAAACCAATAATGACCCCCACACCTGGAGGGAAATCTCCCAGGGTGTGGTGGTCATTAGTTGTTTGATTTGTCAGAAACAAAGCTCTGCTTTGATAGTTTACTTCTCAGAAACAAAAACTTTGGAAACGTTTGGTGAGCCATTTTGTGCATAGAAAAGAAAATGTCTTGACAGAGGTTCCTTTCAATATACAGAGATGACTGTTGGGCCATCAATCATCTCTAAATGTCCTCCAACCCTGTGATGGAGAGGCTACCCTCCATCAAACATTAAACCAGACCTTAAATCACCACTCGACCAAGCACTCAAACCACAGGCAGCCGCAATGTTATATAAACACTTTATAACTTTAAAAAGGAAATGGATAATAAATCACCATCTAATTGGGCACCCAAAGTGCAGAGAAAATAAATGTTGGCAATCAGATTTAATATAGACAATAAATAAATAAAATAAAAGGTACATCTTAAACAGGCTTTGTCATCGAATAGAAAAAAAAACTGTCATCAGATGAAACTAAACAATGAGCACAGGCTCTATTCCATTGCTCAGAGTGAAGCGATCTAACAGGTAAAATTGGCTGCTACATTGCTGAATGTTTTAATGGATGAAAGTAAACTAGGATTGACAACTTGACAGACCAATGGATGAAACCCTCTGACCAAACTCCCCTCTAGGTATATATATTATGTATCATTTTTTTTAAACAATTGTCTGGAAAGACATCTAGAGCTGCCTTAAATATTTGATCGAAAAAGTCAAATCTTGGAGTTAGCACACCCTGAGAACCATATTGATAGAGAAGATAGTGATAGTAAAGGTAATTGATGGTATGTTTTCATATTACAGCTGATTTGAGTTGAGTGCCTATTGTACTTTTTTACTAAGGTTTATTGCTTCATTCAAATAACAGCTACTTGGACCCCATTTAGAGCTGAGTGCAGCACTAGAAACTGGTTCAAAGGGATTGGGGGCAGATGTATGAAAAGTGGCAGTGCACCTGATGCACAGAAACACTGACGTAGAAACACGAAGGTGGAGAGCGGAGAGTTTGGAGCTCAGAGCGGAAAGTAGCTGAAGCGAGGAGCGGAGCGCGAACAGAGGCAGAGGGGTGGAGGGGCAGATGGGTGGCAGAAGAGAGGAAGGTGGGAGGCAGAGGGAGCTGTGTCGCGCCATGTTGCAAGAGCTCCCACCAGCAGCCTTGCCAATCACTGGACTGCAGCTGCACCGCCATTTGCCACCATTTCCCAATTACTATTTGCCTCATCAAGCGGAGTGGAATGGGAATGAGCAACTTGGGGGGAGAGGAACCCAGAGCCCAAAGCCAGTGCCCAGGAGCCTGGAAGCTCAAGAGTGCAGGAAGGGAGCCCAGGAGGTCTGCAATCCCCACCCCCATGGTCCTGTGGGCCCTGTGGGCCCTGTGGGTACCATTACTGGAGAGCTAGAGAGCATAGCCCAGTGTGTGGGCGAGTCAGTGAACGTGCCAGTGAATGTGGAGCCAACCAAACAAACCAGCTAAACAACCAGCTAATCCAGCTAAACTAATCTAAAAAACAAACCCAATCCAGTCTTGTCCAGGCCAGCTCAGCCCAACTAGCCCAACCAGCCTAGCCAGCCTAGCCTAGCCCAGACTAGTTCAAGCTCAGCCTAGCTTGGCAAGTGCCCCGAGCTTCAGCTCCATAACTGGCTTCATAACTGACAGTGTTGCACTGGATTAACAATTGAAGGTGGAAGAGGAAGCGGAAGAGGTGAGACAACACAGGCTATTCATAATGGGCTGTGGTTGGGGCAAGGGCTAAAGTTTCTGGGGAGTGCTGGGGTTGTGGTGTGCAATTGTGAGGAGAGCATGGAGAACATGCAGAACGTGGAGAATTCGGGAGTAACAGTAAAAAGTTAAAGCAAAAGATAAAAAGTTTTAATTTTCTTTATCATCCTGTTGGAAAGAGTGTAAACGTAATAGGACACATAAGGTTCTGAAGTTGTGGCAGTAAAGACTTGAAAGATTGTTTAAAGGACTAAAGGACTATAACGTGTACTTTGAGGGCAAATAGTTTTTAGCGAGTATATTAGGCATATTGAGTACATGGTCTGGTGTGCCACCGCAGAGATCGAGCCCCGTGACACAGAGAAATCGGCCCAGCCAGTGTTGGGTGCGGCTTGCAGGTGTTGCAAGTGTTTTAACAGTGTGCTCCCCTAGGGTTTTATACAGTGCTAGTGTGGCCATGACGGTGACCAGAAATAACAGCCTACATCGCTTTAAGTGCTGGTTGTGAAAATACCACCTAAACGGCAGAACTGTTTGATAATATACGTGTAATATATGGGTAACTGGTTATCATCTACATTGACACAGTGATACATTGATCAATATCACAATAGAAGTTAAATGAAGAACAGTAGCTCAGCCCTCAAATGAGGTCTGGACGTGAAAGACAAGTAAATACAAGTGCGAATAAGAGGAGAGGGTTGCAGATGGGGCAAACAGTTAAAAAAAGCAAAGGCAAACTCTGCAAGGAAAAACGCATCTCTAATACCACCTGTAACTAGAATGTTGGAGAAAGTATTGAAAGTTCCAGAAAAATTTGACTTTTCAAAGGATCCAATGGAAATAATCTTCTCTCCTCCCAAGGACACAAATCAACTCACAGCATTAATTACACCAACAAAATCCAGTCCAGCACAAATGAATGAACAAAGAGGCAATGTGAGAGAGAACTTGCAGGGAAGCGGATTAGAAAACAGTTTTAAAAATTAACAAAATGAAATTAAGGAGAACAATTGAGATAGTGTGATGTTGGGATGGGGCTCTGTTAGCAACATAGATCTTTTGTCAGTTATGTCAGAGTCACCTCCTCAGCAAAATATCACAAGCAAGAATAAAATTCCCCTATTGAAGAATGGATATCCAATGCCAGTAGAAGTTATTGTGGAGTCTGATGGGAATAAGGCAGGGGAAGAAAAGGTACCTTTGACCAAACCGGACGAAATAGATGTAACAGATATAATTGAAAGAGAGATGGAGGGTAAAAACCTAGTAAGGAAAAATATTGAAGCACCACCAAAAATCTCACTAGTAAAACAAATTTGAAAAAAAGAAGCAGCCCACACATGATATCCAGAAAGAGTCCACAGACCAACAAAATGAGAGAGGGTCTGTAGCTAAGAAACAAATGTGTGGGAAGTTATGTTTAAAACATCACAATTGACTCTTGAGGCATTGACATATCAATAAAAGAATATATATATGTCCATATATATCTACTGAATATAATGGCAACCTTGGTTACAGGTTTTGATCAGAGACCTGCAAACCTAAAGAATCAGATTACGCAAGCACAAACCCTGGAAGCAACAGCAAATATTCATTGTACGTGTGACCAAGTAGTGGACAAATTGAAGCAAATTCCTGCGGTGCTAAGTACTATTATAGAGGACCTATAAATTAATAACCCTGTAGTAAACAAAAGATACAGGAGGAATGTAATAAGTGCTGTAGTCATAAGAGAGAGGACAAACACGTTTTTGAAGATAATGGAGTAAAAAGAAAAGAAAAAGAAGATGCCTTAATAGAGGAAGGAAGTATAACAATATACGTCCCAAAAATTACGCTACTGTGGCATTGGATTGTGTCCATCATTACTACAAGCCAGATTGAAAGAAAATGCCAAATACTGACACCTTACTAACATTTTATAATATGAATTACCAATACTTGTTGGCTGGTGGTTTCATTGATTATTTACAATGGGAGCAAATCACAGAGAAAGACCATTGACTCCCTTATGTTTCATTCTTACATGAACAGACAGGACCAAAATAATCATTTTTAACTAAACACATTCAACAGTTCTTTGAATGTTGGAAGGATAATCAGGGTCATTCTGACCCTGGCGGTCATGGACCGCCAGGGCCAACGACCGCGGAAGCACCGCCAACAGGCTGGCGGTGCTTCCTGGCCAATTCTGACCGTGGCGGTAAAGCCGCGGTCAGAAAAGGGAAACCAGCGGTTTCCCGGCGGTTTTCCCCTTGCCATGGGGATTCCGACCCCCTTCCCGCCATCCTGTTCAGGATGGCGGGAACGGGTGTCGTGGGGACCCCTGCACTGCCCATGCCACTGGCATGGGCAGTGCAGGGGGCCCCCTAACAGGGCCCCATAATGATTTTCAGTGTCTGCTTAGCAGACACTGAAAATCGCGACGGGTGCCACTGCACCCGTCGCACCCGAGCAACTCCGCCGGCTCCATTCGGAGCCGGCTTCATCGTTGCTGGGTCTTTCCCGCTGGGCGGGCGGCCTTTTGGCGGTCACCCGCCCGCCCAGCGGGAAAGTCAGAATGACCGCCGCGGTCATTTGACCGCGGTGCGGTCTTCTGGCGGGGGAACTTTGGCGGGTGGCTTCCGCCGCCCGCCGAAGTTGGAATGACCCCCAATGTGTTTTTCTCTGTAATTTGGCATCTGGGCAGATAGACCCTGCAAAAGAGCTCACAATTCCTTGTGATCTTTCTAATATCTGAAACCCATTTTTAGTTAAATGAGTATATCTATCCTTTTGGAAGACAGCAGTATGTATGCAAAGATGGCGCCAGTTACCAAAAGTAAAATTCCAAAAAGTAAGTCTAGAGAGAATGTTTGAAAAACTGTATTTTTAATTTAGAATGGAAGATTTAGTTTAAATTGATATTTGGCCTGATCATCTTCTGTTAATAAACTATTAAAGACATACTGCACACAGCAGCAACATAGGATCACTCGACCTGAGCAGTAGTAATGGACCAAATTATGGGCCTCATTTAAAAAAATCTGACACATTGGCCGGTGCCTCAAATTTCTTGTGTTGCCGTACGCTGCCCTACGATCCCCTAGCAATGTTATGGATGTCCTGTAATACAATACAGATCTCCATGGAGCATGTTTTCACAGATGCATCAGAAATTCCAATGTATCTGTGGCGCTAGACACACGCATTGCTTGACTAGTGTGAACAAAATGACGCTACTCCAGAAATGCGAGGAGTCCCCCATAGAGAAAATCCCTGTGTCAATTTTACACCTGTTGTAAATTTCATTTTGTCCGTTCTGCGTGGCTTTTCCTGTGGGGCCGCCTATCCTGCATACATTATACCTGGCGCAGGTATAATGTGATGCAAGTGTTAAGAAACTCACACATTGGGACCAATGTTTCAGTTTGTAAATCTGTAGCAGTGTAGAGCACTGCTAGTACCACTGCTGCATCAGAATAAAATGAAAAAGGTGGTGCAAAGGCTTCATCAATGAGGCTCTATCAGAGGGTCTGCCAAATAATGCAGCAAGGAAATTAAAATATTCAGCACTATGCAGCATATTCTGTGGTATTACTAAATTGATCAGAAAGAAAGCTAGCTCTATAGGAAATACAAATATTTCTGAATACTAAAAACTGTTCAAATTCAGCACATTTAAATTTTAAATTGTGTTTCACTCAACATGTTATCTTGCTACACAAGCAGCACTGTGCGTCTAATTTCCAGAATAAAAATGTTTCTGTACAACATGCAGTGAGCTGAAAACAAGGCTTTAGGGATCATTATGAGTTTGGCAGATGGAAAAGGCCACCTGACAAACTCCTGCGTTCGGGTTACCGCCAGTGTGGCTGCCTTTCCGTGGGCCCTATTAGGAGTTTCCAGCTGGATCAGCAGGCAGAAACAGTGTTTCTCCCCGCTGGCCCAGTGGGAAACAGCCTACAAAATTAACGCCGGCTCATAATTGATGCATTTTTTGATGCAAAAGTGGTGCAAACTTAATTATATTCTGTAAGTTTGCACCGCTTTTGCGTCAAAAAATGACATAAAGGCGGTGCTAACTGTTCATAAATCAGGCCCTTTAATCTTTAAAAATACATATCTCAGCTTCTAATTTTTGTATTTTTTCGTTTTGGTCTTGTTTTACTCAGGTAAATATTCTCTATTTTTCCAAACTGATGTGGAGTCCTTTTGTAGTGTCTTTCACTGTGTTACTGTAATTAAGTTTTGCACCAGTACTTCACACAATGCCTCTTAAGATAAGCCTTACTGCATTGTGACAAGCTACCTGAGCGTGAGCACAAGTTAATTTAGGGTGTTTATCTGCATTACCCTGACTAAGATTGTGGTCTCTACTTGGACACGATGTATACCTCTGCCAACTGGAAACCTAATTTCTAACAACTGTGATGAAATACACATTGTTTGCCAACATTACTTCATTGGCCTCAGAGATCACAGTGGTCCCAGCCCCTTGCACACATGTGGCTGGAATTGAAATGTGGTGCCAACTCTTTCATGTGAAATGCCCATTATTACTTGATCCCTAAATATAATTTTCCTATTTATGTGTTATTTTAATCTTTACATTTTGATCCTTTTCTCTGAATGTTTATTTTATAAAAGTAATGTTGTTTTAGTTTTGCTGTTCATGTACCACAAGCAATTGTTTCTAGGAAAAGTGTTACTGCTTAAACCAAGCTTCTAGATGTAAGCAGGAGATTCCTCACAGAAAGCTGTTCAATTAATTGGAATTACATTATTTGACTTTGTGGAAGCTCAGCTCATATCAAGACTGCACCCTCCACCTCAAAGGTTCACTAGTCAGTTTTCTATAGTGAGAATTTGAAACAACAAAGTCAAAGAAGAACAGTAACATTTTACCCCGAGTCTTAATGAAAGTGAGCGTTTCAGCCTCAAGATTTGGAAAATCAATAATATATGGAGTGCTCATATTGTAATATTTTATTGGTATATTTAATCAACATGTGGGGGCATAGAGTACTTATTTGCATCAAGATATGTAAAATGTAAGGTCCCTTGAAAATACTCCCACTCTAAGTTTTCATCCGTTCCAGCTCCTACTCAAATACCTTGGAAAGCCATGACTCCCCCAAAAGGGAGATGCCTGAAAATAATAATATCCTCTCTCTGTATATATCACTGAACCCAACATGCCACCTTAGGATATAATTCAAACGCATGATTAGACAATTGGGGATTATTGCAAATCCACAAATATTTACTTATAAACTCCCTTTTTCTGTACATTGAACTAAACACATCAATCATTGATAAGTAACAAATGCATACTCAACAATTACTAATTACATCTGGTCCACCCGAATATTTGGAAAAATATCCACAATGAGCTAAATTGGTCTCACAAGTGTCTATAGGCCTAAAATCAGAGATGATTAAAGTAAAATATGCTTGTGAGGTCCCAGGAGGAATTGGAATTCTTTACTATTTGAGCAAAGGCGTTTCTAATTCTAATTCAACAAGATTGTGCAGAATAAGTAAATGGTTGTAAAGCTGAGAGGGAAAATGAAGTACATCACAGGACAATCTGTGGGTATTCCTAGGAGAAATTAAAACTGTCCTTAGAATCTCAAAAGCAACTGTGGGCTTCTGCTGCTGAATGTCAGTTAGATTTTGTAGATTGATTGGAAGGTTGAGAAACATAATGTACCTCCAAAAATATGTTTGTGCTAGAAACAATCTATTGTTTGTACATGTGGATAAGGTCTCCAAAATGAAGAAATATTTGATTTGAGCACTGTGTAAGAAACACAACAATCTTTAAATAAAGGAACCGATTTATGTCCAATTAGTGGGTTGTCTACTAAAATGAATGTAATATGTATGCCACTAAATAAAACACAAAAAATTATACATATATATAAGGTGGCTCATGGAAAATGGATTAGTACATTAATTTTCATTAGGCAGTCTTGAAAACTACAGGAAATATGCTCTATAGAAAACTTACAGTAATACAATACCCTAAATCAATACTAGTTCATGTAGGTCTGAGACGTGATTAATGGTTTGCATGCCAGACACCCCAAACCCATAAAATCAAACTACATTAATGTATACTTATAACAAATCTTTGTGTGAAGTTATGAAAAGTGCAGCTTCCTTGTCTTGCTATTGGATGTTTGCTGTGGTTTAATTAAGTAAATATAGATATTTGAATATCATTAAGCATTTCAAGATGTTGTTGAAATTCATACCTATGGACTTTAAAAGCTAAAATGACAAAACAAATCAATAACATACCCTGGGGATCATTATGACCCCAGCGGTCGGTGTAAATGTGGTGGTAGTACCGCCAACAGGCTGCCGGTACAAAACGCTAAATTATGACATTGCCCACACTTACCGCCATGGCGGTAGCAGATGCCGGGCTGGAGATAACAATCTTCAACCCAGCAACCACTACTGTCCAGTCTGCAGCATTATGACCCTGCCTACCGCCTTCGTTTTCATGGCGTTCGTACACCATGAAAACCATGGCGGTAGGCCCTACCAGTGACGGGGAATTCCTTCCCTGTCATTGGTAGGAGGCGCACCCACCCCACCAGCACTCCCAGAGAACAACCCCTCCATCCACGTTCCCCCTTCCTATCCTCCCCCTATAAACGCACACTCGCAGCCACACACTACACATTAACACACTCACTCACACTAGCATACACGCAGTCACACACACATGCATCCATTCATTCATGCATACATCTGTACACACATTCAAACTGACACACAGACATGCATTCGCATTTCCATCAATTCACTCTCACACATGCACGCACACACACAAACAACACTACACACTCATTCACATTCACGCACACACTCACACATTCATGCACACACCCCAACACACACACACAACACCCCCCATAATAATAATACAGCTTGGTGGTGGTCTACTGGTGTGGCGCTGCTGGTGGTAGCAGCGCCACCTTAACACCGTCCGCCAGCATGGCCACGGCCAGATTTCCGCCCTTCTTGTGGCATGAATCTGGCTGTGGTCACCTTATGGAGGATGGATGTTAGCCACGGCAACGGTCTTTTGGCGGCCGTCGTTGTGACGGTAGGCGGCACTTACCGCCAATGTTAAAATGTGGGCCCATATTTCTACAATAGATCAATATTGACTATTAACCTATTCAATTCCACACTACTCCACAAGATCAGCCCTGGGAGCAATTCACAAAACCAAAACTTATCTATGGTAAGTTATACAATCCCCTGGGAGACTTGAAGGTCCCTGAGTGTCTGTCATTACTATCAATGGACGAGACAGTGCAGCAGTGGTGCCACACACACAGGCATTGATTGCTAGGCTGACCTGATGATCTGTGCCTCCTTACTATTTATTGCTGTCCCAGCACTGCACACTACTGTCTCCTGAGCTGATACCAGCAGCCATTCTGTACAACATTTGTGCTTGTATGCTTTTGAGTCTTTCAGATGATAACAGAGAACTCCACAGTTCTCAAAGGTTGGTATTGAGACCTGCACATCTCCCTTATTCCTAAGTTTTTTAATCTACAGAATTAACCCCTACAATGGGAATGGTATGTTGAGCTCAGTCTGGCTTAAGACATTCTTCAGATATACTATACAGTTAAAATATTTCTCAAAGAAAACCAGGAAAATGATCTTTGACCATGATGAGGTTAAATCTTGAGTTCATACAAAATAGATTGGCTTGTCAGGGTGTAAAAATCCTTCCTAAGCCGTTTCTAAAAAGTGCCCATCTGGGTGTAATAATTATCTAATAGTTGGTATTCCTGCCCATACGTGTCATTATCATATTCTTCAATTGACTAACTACATTTGACAACATCAACACACCCCTATTAAAAGCATGTATTAGCTTCAAGGACTGATGCATCACATACAGGGCAGCAACAACTACTATATCTGTAAATGCACCAACTAATTAAGTAAATAATGAAGGATCAATGACATTGCTAAGGCTGAAATTTTAAAAACAAAAGTGAAAATAAAAAGTAATAGATTCAAACCTTCTCAATTTGTATGCCAAGAAATTGGATTAACAAGCCTAACCTCATCCTACAGGGTTCATGTCACAGTCTGAAAAAATTATACATGGGCAAATTAGGGGATTAGTAATAGTCACCTTACAAACAATTTCCACTTCAGTTATGAGTTAAATTGGTTAAATATAGAAGTCAAATACAGAATGGAGATGGCAATGGGAAGAGCGTGACCATTTTAAAATGTTGTGCAGAACAATAAACCTCTGAATGGACTAGAAAATATAAAGGCAGGTTTCACTCTTGAAATGCCAACAGTTGTAGAAAGAGAAAATGTCCATCAGGATGTATCTAACGTTATCCATAAGGCAAACCACAGAAATTGATTTCTCAATGTATATGGTTAGACAGAGGAGTAAAATTCAAAACTGTGTGTTGGAGGTGTGTTCAGAACACCAATACCTGAAATTAAGTGGTGAGAAAAACAGGAATTAAATGGCACCTGTAGGAAAAGATGTGTGTTAACTATAGCACCTCGTAATCCAATAACATTTTAATGCAAGAAATAACGTAAGTCAAAACTAGTCTTTGTTTCATACATTTAAATAGGCAACTCATGTCCACTCTAGTATTAGCATTTGATTCAGTACCCTGAAAATAGTTTGTTAATGTTGAGCTACTAGGGTGAAGTCAGCTAACCATTCCCCTTGAGTGAGAACAATCTGAGTCCAAAAGTATTGCTATATACAGACTAAAGGACATTGGGTTACTGGTTGAGGGGGTGAATACTTGTCAAGGTGAAACACAAGTAATCCCCAAATTAACCTGTGTTTAACCACCTGGTAGCTTGGCATAAAGCAATCACACTTAACTTAAAGGCAGTGTGTAAAGTATTTAAGCAGCCCACATACAGTAATAATGTAACAACACAACACAAGAAAATCTGATACCAATGTTTAAAAAATAGAATAAAATGTAATAACTTATTTGACACCAAAGTGATAAAAAGTAGTAGAAAAGGAGGCATGCAATTTCAAAGATTTAGGGTAAGTATAGTTCCTAAATGCATAGGTTAATCCTGCTGAAAATGTACCTACTAAAGTCTAGCAGGAAGAATTCCTTTCATGTTAGAGGAGGATGCAAGGAGCAGGGAGATCATTGCGGATGTTCATCACTGTAGCGTGAAGGGAGCACCTGCAAGTGCGGATGATCTTTGCTGTACCACAAAGATCCTGTGAGGCATTGTTGACTGTTGTTGCTGGAGATTCACATTGGCCATCACCGCAGGCTTTTGAAACTGTATCTTGAAGTACAGGTCTCGCCTCAATGATCATTGCTGATGATCGCTGTAGCACAAACAGTTGGGTTTGCCAGAACTTCGAGTTGATGGTCATTACAGGCCCATTCATGGTTGTGAAGAGCCCAAATCTTCAGGTTCAACTTTTCCTCAAGGAGGAGTTCAACTGATTCCACACCTAGGACCTGAGGGGCACCTCTTGGAGATCATGATCTCACTCCAGTGGAGAACAGCAGGGCTTGGCATGCCCAGTTGTAGGTCTAATCAGGTTCAGTGCAGCAGGTCAGGTGGGCTAGTGCAGGGAGACCTCTGGAGCTTGTTATGTTCCTGTAGCTCAGAACAGGTGGTCAGTCAGCTGTCTCTTGGTGTCACTTCAGCCTGGGACAAAGGGTGTGGGTCCTTTCTTCAGTCTCATAAAACAGGGCAGGCCTCAAACAGTAGGCAGCAGGGCAGCCCTCTTTTGTAATATCCACTAGTCCAGGAGCATACTGAATAGTTAAGTCTGAAAGTCTCTCATTAATACCTGGTTCCCACATTGAAACGGGGAAGCTTCAGGAGAGATTCCTGGCAATGCTGCCTACATGGGCTTGCCCCAGCTTGTCTGAGGGCACAAAAGACTAGGGCAAAACCATTTGAGAGTGTTCTGAGGCAGAGCCTTTGTGATCTGCAATTGTGGTAGGTAACAGTTCTGCCTTTCTCTCATTAGGTCTGAGATGGCCCATCCTGCCATCACCTATTCCCCCTTTGTCTCATTTTCTGAGAGCAATACACAAAGACCAACTGCCAGCTACAACTAGTCATGTGACCCAGGATACAGACTACAAAAACCAAATGGATGGGAGAAGAAAATTCCAACATTCTAAAAGGGGCTTTTTCAGAACCACAAAAGAAAGATGCTGTGACCAAATCAAATCAAATCATTAGCATTTATAAAGCGCGCTACTCACCCGTGCGGGTCTCAAGGCGCTAGGGACAAAGGGGGTGGTTATCGCTGCTCGAACAGCCAGGTCTTTAGGAGTCTCCGGAAAGCGGAGTGGTCCTGGGTGGTCCTGAGGCTGGTGGGGAGGGAGTTCCAGGTCTTGGCCGCCAGGAAGGAGAAAGATCTCCCACCCGCCGTGGAGCGTCGGATGCGAGGGACGGCGGCGAGTGCGAGGCCAGAGGAGCGGAGGGGGCGGGTGGGGACGTAGAAGTTGAGCCGTCTGTTGAGGTATTCCGGTCCCTTGTCGTGGAGGGCTCTGTGTGCGTGGGTGAGAAGTCGGAAGGTGATCCTTTTGCTGACTGGGAGCCAATGCAGGTGTCTCAGGTGTGCGGAGATGTGGCTGTTGCGGGGTACGTCGAGGATGAGGCGGGCTGAGGCGTTTTGAATGCGTTGCAGGCGATTTTGGAGTTTGGCGGTGGTCCCAGCGTAGAGGGTGTTGCCGTAGTCCAGGCGGCTCGTGACGAGGGCGTGGGTCACGGTTTTTCTGGTGTCGGCGGGGATCCAGCGGAAGATCTTGCGGAGCATGCGGAGGGTGAGGAAGCAGGCGGAGGACACGGCGTTGACTTGCTTGGTCATGGTGAGAAGGGGGTCCAAAAATGAAGCCGAGGTTGCGGGCGTGGTCTGCGGGGGTCGGTGCGGTGCCGAGGGCCGTGGGCCATCAGGAGTCGTCCCAGGCGGACGGGGTGTTGCCGAGGATGAGGACTTCAGTTTTTTCAGAGTTCAGCTTTAGGCGGCTGAGCCTCATCCAATCTGCGACGTCCTTCATACCCTCTTGTAGGTTGGTCTTGGCGCTGGCGGGGTCCTTGGTGAGGGAGAGTATAAGTTGGGTGTCGTCGGCGTAGGAGGTGATGATGATGTCGTGCTTGCGTACGATGTTAGCGAGGGGGCTCATGTAGACATTGAAGAGTGTCGGGCTGAGTGATGAGCCTTGAGGGACGCTGCAGATGATCTCAGTGGGTTCTGAGCGAAACGGAGGGAGGTAGACTCTTTGGGAGCGGTTTACGAGGAAGGAGGCGATCCAGTCCAGGGCCTGGTCTTGGATCCCGGTGGAGCAGAGGCGGGTGATTAGGGTGCGGTGACAGACGGTGTCAAAGGCAGCCGAGAGGTCGAGAAGAATGAGGGCGACTGTTTCACCGTTGTCCATCAGGGTTCTGATGTCGTCTGTGACTGAGATGAGGGCGGATTCAGTGCTGTGGTTGGTACGGAATCCGGTCTTTGAGGGGTCGAGCAGGTTGTTGTCTTCCAGGAAGGTGGTCAGCTGTTTGTTGACGGTCTTCTCTATTACTTTGGCTGGGAAAGGCAGAAGGGAGATGGGGCGGAAGTTTTTCAGGTCGCTCGGGTCAGCCGTAGGTTTCTTTAGTAGGGCGTTGACTTCGGCGTGTTTCCAGCATTCGGGGAAGGTAGCAGAAGAAAAAGAAGAGTTGATGACGGTCTGGAGGTGCAGGGCGATGATGTTGTCGGCTTTGTTAAAGATGAAGTGCGGGCAGGGGTCCGAAGGGGCGCCGGAGTGGATAGAGTTCATGATGGATTTGGTTTCTTCTGTGCTGATGTGGGTCCAGTTGTTGAGGGTGATGGTCGGGGATGTGGGTTCGGTGGTGTTAGGTTGGGTCTGGTGTCCGAAGCTGTCGTGGAGGTCGCTGATCTTGCGATGGAAGAGAGTGGCGAGGGATTCGCATAGATCCTGTGAGGGCGTGACGGCGTGACGGCGTTGGCGTTGGCGCTGGGGTTGGAGAACTCCTTGACGATGCTGAAGAGTTCTCTGCTGTTGTGGCTGTTTTTGTCCAGTCTGTCGGTGAAAAAATTCCTTTTGGCAGTGCAGATCAGGTGGTGGTGTTTGCGGGTAGCGTTCTTGAGTGCGGTCATGTTGTCAGCGGTGCGGTCCTTGCGCCAGGCTTTCTCAAGTGCGCAACAAGTTTTCTTTGATTCTTTGAGGGTGTCAGAGAACCAGAGGGGTTTCTTGGGGTCGTTCTGTCGCTGCGAGCGTTTGAGGGGAGCAAGGTTGTCTGCGCAGTTGGAGATCCAGTTTGTGAGGTTGAGGGCTGCGACGTTGGGGTTGGTGGTGAGGGTGGGTTGGTTGGCGGCGAGTGCGGCGAAGAGTTGCTCTTCAGGGATCTTGTTCCACTGTCGGCGAGGGATGGGTTGAGTGCGGAGGTGGCGGGTCTCGCGTCGGAATGTGAAGTGGACGCAGCTGTGGTCGGTCCAATGAAGGGCGGAGGCGTGGCTGAAGAAGACGTGTTTGCTGGCGGAGAAGATAGGGTCGAGTGTGTGTCCGGCGATGTGGGTGGCAGTGTTCACCAGTTGTTTGAGGCCAAGGTTGGCGAGGTTGTCGAGCAGGGTGGTGGTGTTGGGGTCGTTGTTTTGTTCCAGATGGAAGTTGAGGTCGCCTAGGAGGATGTAGTCCGGTGAGGCGAGGGCGTGCGGGGAGATGAAGTCGGCGATGGTGTCGCTGAAAGGGGCGCGAGGTCCGGGAGGACGGTAACCGAGGGATCCTCTGAGGGTGGTCCTCGGGTCGGTGCGAATCTGAAAATGCAGGTGTTCAGCGGCAAGAGGGGAGTCTTCAGTGGAGGTGGTGACGCTGATGGAGTCTTTGAAGACGATGGCGATGCCTCCTCCTACTTGGTTGGTGCGGTCTTTCCTGGAGATCTTGTAGCCTTCGGGGATGGCGGTGGCGATGTCTGGAGCAGAGGAGGCGTTCATCCAGGTCTCCGTGATGAAGGCGACGTCCGGTGCTGTGGAGTCTAGGAGGTCCCAGAGTTCAACGGCGTGTTTGTGAACGGAGCGAGCGTTGACTAGGATGCACTTGAGGTGGTTGATGGCGCGTGGGCTTGTGGTCGTAGTTGTTGCGTGGTGGAAGATGCGTTTGCAGGAGTTGCAGGCGAAGGGTCCATGGGTGCGTTTGGGGTGAGCTTGGAAGCAGGTGTTGGAGCGTCCTGGGTTGAGGGCATGGAGGGTGGTGGGGTCATAGCGGATCATCGGGGCTTGGGAGTGCTGGGGACCAGGGGTCATGGCGCTGGGCGCGGGCCAGGCGCGGACGGGCGCAGACGGGCTTGCCTCTGGTGCGCCTCCGGCGCGCCAGCGGCGCAGTCGCGCAGCGGCCGCCATATGAGGTAGGAGGGGGGAGAGGGGGGGAGGGGTCAGCTGGGGGCGAATGGGAGCTGGGGGGCGGGGGCGTGCAGGAGGTCGCAGCGGGAAAGCGCGAGGGAGGGGGGGACAGGTAGAGTGAGAAGAGCTGGGGGAGGGGGGTTTAAGGGTGGAGGGGGGAGAGTGTTAGGAGGTTTAGGAGATTAGGGAGAAAGATAGGTGTAGGGTTGTGAAGATAGGGGAGGGGGGGTTGTAGAGGTGGGTGAGG
The DNA here is from genome assembly GCF_031143425.1 of Pleurodeles waltl. Taxonomy (NCBI): domain Eukaryota; kingdom Metazoa; phylum Chordata; class Amphibia; order Caudata; family Salamandridae; genus Pleurodeles; species Pleurodeles waltl. Next base: position 924,381,937 of record NC_090447.1, read on the forward strand.
GTGAGAGGTAGAGTGAGGGGATAGGAAGATAGGTAATAGAGGGGGTGGCGGGAGGGGGGGAGAGATAGAGAAATAGGTAGAGAGAAAAGGTAGATAGAGAAATCAATAGATAGGGAAAAAGATAGAGAGATAGGAAGATAGGAGGAGGTGGAGAGTGAGGGAGTTGGATAGTGGGATAGAGAGATGGAGAGATAGGTAGATAGGAGGAGTGAGGGAGGTAGAAAGTGAACGGGTTAGATAGGGGAGATAGAGGGGGGGATGCGAGTGGGGGAGGGGGATGAGGCAGGAGCAGGAGGGCAGGCGCGGGGAGAAGAGGACGGAGGAGGCAGAAGAGCCGAAGGCAGAAGACAAGAAGACAAGAAGAAAAGAAGAACAGAAGAAAAGAAGAACAGAAGAAAAGAAGAACAGAAGAGCAGAAGACCGGAAGGACTGAAGACCGGAAGAGCAGAAGACCGGAAGAGAAGAAGACCGGAAGAGCAGAAGACACACAGAAGAACACAGAAGAACAGAGAGGAGTACAGAAGAACAGAGAAGAATACAGAAGAACACAGAGGAAGACAGAAGAAGACAGAGGAAGACAGAAGAACAGAGAAGAATCCAGAAGAACACAGAGGGAGACAGAAGAACACCGAGGAAGACAGAAGAAGACAGAGGAAGACAGAAGAAGACAGAGGAAGACAGAAGAAGACAGAGGAACACAGAAGAACACAGAAGAACACGGAGGGAGATACAAAAAACGAAGAAACAGGGTGCAGAATACCACAGCAGAAGATGAGGAAGAAGAGAAGAGGAGAGAAGACGGGGAGAAGAGGAGTACAGAAGAAGAATACAGACGAGGAGCGAGGAGGAAGAACAGAGAAGAAGGAAAGAGGAAAAGAAGCAGGAGCAGGAGAGAGGGTGAGTAGCGCGGGGCAGAACGAGGGGCTGGGAGGTGGGGGGTACTTACTGTGGGGTGGGTCTCAGGAACTCAGGAACCTGGAGGAGCTGCAGCGGCAGGGGGAGCGACCTACCCTTGGGTCAAGGGTCGCTACCACTGTCGCGCAGCGGCCGCCATATGAGGTAGGAGGGGGGGAGGGGTCAGCTGGGGGCGAATGGGAGCTGGGGGGCGGGGGCGTGCAGGAGGTCGCGGCGGGAAAGCGCGAGGGAGGGGGGGACAGGTAGAGTGAGAAGAGCTGGGGGAGGGGGGTTTAAGGGTGGAGGGGGAGAGTGTTAGGAGGTTTAGGAGATTAGGGAGAAAGATAGGTGTAGGGTTGTGAAGATAGGGGAGGGGGGGTTGTAGAGGTGGGTGAGGGTGAGAGGTAGAGTGAGGGGATAGGAAGATAGGTAATAGAGGGGGTGGCGGGAGGGGGGGGGAGATAGAGAAATAGGTAGAGAGAAAAGGTAGATAGAGAAATCGATAGATAGGGAAAAAGATAGAGAGATAGGAAGATAGGAAGATAGGAAGATAGGTGGAGGTGGAGAGTGAGGGAGTTGGATAGTGGGATAGAGAGATGGAGAGATAGGTAGATAGGAACGGGTTAGATAGGGGAGATAGAGGGGGGGATGCGAGTGGGGGAGGGGGATGAGGCAGGAGCAGGAGGGCAGGCGCGGGGAGAAGAGGACGGAGGAGGCAGAAGAGCCGAAGGCAGAAGACAAGAAGACAAGAAGAAAAGAAGAACAGAAGAAAAGAAGAACAGAATAGCAGAAGACCGGAAGGACTGAAGACCGGAAGAGCAGAAGACCGGAAGAGCAGAAGACACACAGAAGAACACAGAAGAACAGAGAGGAGTACAGAAGAACAGAGAAGAATACAGAAGAACACAGAGGAAGACAGAAGAAGACAGAGGAAGACAGAAGAACAGAGAAGAATACAGAAGAACACAGAGGGAGACAGAAGAACACCGAGGAAGACAGAAGAAGACAGAGGAAGACAGAAGAAGACAGAGGAAGACAGTGGTGGAAGAAGGACAAAGTATCTCTAATAATCAGATACGGTCTTCAATGGATGCAGCAGATACGGCTGCAAGGACAGTAAATACTGCAATAACAATAAGAAGGCACGCATGGCTGCGAACGTCAGGTTTCAAGCCGGAAATTCAACAAGCTGTGCTAAATATGCCATTTAATAAACAGCAGTTGTTTGGGCCGGAAGTCGACACTGCTATTGATAAACTCAAGAAAGACACTGATACAGCAAAAGCCATGGGCGCACTCTACTCCCTGCAGAGCAGAGGCACATTTCGCAAAACACCTTTTAGGGGAGGGTTTTGAGGACAACCTACAGAAACCACAACATCACAAACAAGGCCCACTTACCAAATCCAATATCAGCGGGGAAGTTTTCGGGGGCAATATAGAGGGGGACAATTCCAAAAAAATAGAGGAAAATTCCAAAGCCCCAAAAGTCCTCAAAATTTTACAGCCATTGTAGGTGGGAGAATGGTCCTAAGGGGATTGCTGGGGGATGGAGCTGTTACACTTTGAGAACCTAACAGTCAGACACATAAGTAAGGTGCACTAGGTTTATGATTAACAGTTCTATTACCAGACCACGTCACCCAAAAATCAAGCTCCCGAGACTCCCCAATACGCCTGAATTGCTCCTGTCCTGATGACTATTACAACAGCACGTTGACGGCCCCCGATAGTATTAACATATGATCTTGGAACATCCACTGATTAGAAAAAAAATTCAAGACAAAGACACTTTGCTATTTCTCCAGTCATTTGATATAGTCCTATTACAAGAAACCTGGAAACAAGATCGAATGCCAATCGATCAATCAATCAATTGGTGCCTGTAAAGCACAGCTACTTACCAGTTAAGGTCTCAAGGCGCTTGGTGGGGAGTGTAACGTATACCAGTGAGATGGTTTAAAAAAGCCATGTCTTCAGTTCCTTTGTGAAGCCGAGGAGGGAGGTGGTTTGTCTGATGTGGATAGGTAGGGCATTCTAGGCAATGGCTGTGAGGTAGGAGAAGGGGTGTCCTCCTGTTCTGGTTTTCCTGATGTGGGGTACTCCTACGAGCGAGAGCTGGGCTGAGCGTAGGGCCCTGTGGGGTACATGGAAGTTGAGTCGCTGGTTCAGGTAGGCTGGTCTGGTGTTGTGGAGGGCTTTGTGTGCATGGGTGAGGATCTTGAAAGTGATTCTTTTCTCTATGGGGAGCCAGTGAAGTGTACATAGGTGTTGCAAGATGTAGCAGTGTTGGAGTAGGTCAAGGATCAGTCTGGCGGCGGCGTTCTGGATGTTTTGCAATTTGTGGGTGAGTTTTTTGTTGATTCCGGCATAAAGTGCATTGCCGTAGTCTAGTCGGCTGGTGATGAGGGCGTGAGTGACGGTCTTTCAATGTTCGAGGGGGATGCATTTGAAGGACTTAAGTAGGAGGCGGAGGGTGCGGAAGCAGGTGCAGGTGACTGAGTTGATCTGATGGTTTATGCTGAGGTCGGGATCCAGGGTGATTTCGAGGTTGCAGGTTTGCCAGGCAGGGGTGGCCAGGTTTCCGAGGGTGGATGGCCACCAGGGGTTGCTCCATAATTTGGGTTGAGGGCCCATGATGAGTACTTCTGTCTTGTTTGTGCTGAGTTGAAGGCAACTGTTTCTCATCCAGTTAGCGACTGCTTCCATGCCCTTGTGGAAGTTGTGTCTGGCCTAGTCAGCTATGTATAGTTCTGTAACCCTGCGCAAAAGTGTGCAGATTTCAAGCTTTCTGGGGAACACTATTAATTTTTTGCTCAACAAAACTAAATTGGGCAATAGAATAAATTGATCTGGGAGTAAATTGGTTGCAAACTACCAAGTTAGCACCTAAAAATGGATATAGTTATCTACATGCCAATGCTAATTATTAATGTACACATCCATCCAAGTACAGTTAGGAATGGGGAACAAACAGCAAGCTTGTTAATCTTAACAAAAGCCCTGCAGAACCTTGATAACCAAGCTACATTGATAATCTCAGGGGGCTTCAATATAGATCTTAGCTTTCAGATCAAAAAAGGGGCATACACTTGTGTGGCAGTAGACTGCAAAAGAAGCTGGAAAACGAAGGTCAATGGCTCTTGATCTGTAACAGGAAGGAGGATAACCCGAAGCCATCACTCACCTTAGTGGTAAAAAATGTTCCACAATAGACTATAAGTTGGTTAATGAAACAGTGTTACCCCTGGTCTTTCAATTTGAAATGTTACCCTGCATAGAGAGCGACCACTCCCCCAAGTTAACCATGAAAAATCAGCGAGCTAAGTCCAGCAAACAGAATTATTTCTGCCACATTTGCTGAAAATCTAAAAAGACTAAAATGGCTTAAGCCAGGATTGAGATGGTGATAGAAGAGGTTTAAAATAGTATTGGCACCCTTGAAGATTGAAATAGAATAACTGACAAGCAAGAAAAATAAAAAAGGTTAATAGGCAAACGTGAAAATGAATGGGCTACCTTATCTAAGACTTCACTTAAAAAATTTCCAGCCAGATCAAAGCCACTTATGAACACATGTTTTTGAGGGAACAACTGGTATGGCAGCTGGTGCACAAACTAAGGGCCGGATTTCCTAAAAAGTGGCGCAGCGCGGTGCTGCGCCAAAATTGGCAGCACTGCGCTGCGTCACTTTAGAAACACATGTATGAGCCATATTTATTAGAATACAGCGCACCCCTGTGATTGCCCCTGCGCTGGTGCTAGATTGAGCTGCCTAGTGACAACACAGCCATTTTGCACCATCATGCAAGCATATCTGCATTGAGGGGTTTGATTGTTTATGTTTAGGAAGGTGTCCCTTCCTGCAGATAAACAGTCACTAATAGTGATTAGGCACTTCTGAGTGTGCTGCAGAATGCAGCACATTCAGAAGTGCCAAAGTGTCATTTTGATATGATTGTTTATGTGCAGGAAGGGACATCTTTCTACAAATAAACAATCATTTCTTGCTCTTTCTATGCATGCTACAGAATGCAGCACACATAGAGAAAGCTAATAATGAGGTGGAATGAAAGTTTTCCTTATCGTTGCACCCTGCTAACACCACCCCTGGGGTGGAGTTAGATTTTGAGACTGCCTCAGGCTTACGCAAACTCGTAAACCTGAGGCAGAATCAAAATGCAATGGGTGTTGCTGTGGCACCATGCTGCATCACTTTAGAAACACAAGGATGAGCCATATTTACTAGGATACAGTACACCCCTGTGATTGCCAATGCACTGGTGCTCAATTCAGCTGCCTAGCAACAACACAGGCATCCTTGCACCATCGTGCAGGGAAGTCTGTGTTGAGGAGTTTAATTGTTTATATGTGGGATGGTGATTAGGCACTTCTGTGTGTGCTGCAGAATGCAGCACATCGAATGTCAAAGGGACATTTTGATATGATTGTTTATGTGCAGGAAGGGACACATTCCCACACATACAACAGTAATTTCTGGCATTTTGCTCTTTCTGTGCATGCTACAGAATACAGCACACATAGAAAAAGCAAATAATGAGGGGGAATGATAGTATTCCTTCTCGTGGTAGCCTGCTAACGCCACCCCTGGGCACGAGTCATAGGTCAAAGGGCACGAGTCATAGGTCAAAGGGCCCCGGCCTTCACCATGGAGGAGCTGGAGAAACTGTTGGACGGGGTCCTACCCTGTATGCCAAGTCATATGGGCGACCAGAGGTGCAGGTGAGTAGGCGGTTGACGTGCATGGATGTGTGTGATGCATGTGTGGTGGGTGTGTACCTGCACAGGTGTAGATTGTGTGGCAAGTACTGTGAGTGAGGTGGGGAAATTATCTTGTGAAGTGTTCGTCCCATGGGATATAGTCAGCAGTATCACAAGGCCATATCCTGAACTCTGTTTTTCTTTTCTGTGTGTCCCATACAAGTCAGCGCCCATTAGAAGATGGCATCCTGGCAGGCCATCGCCAGGGAGATGTGGACCCTGGGGGACTACAATCGGCTGAGCACCCTCTGCAGGAAGCGGTGGGAGGACCTGCGGCGCTGGGTCAGGAAGACCTGCAAGGCCCAGCTGGGGAAGTCCTCCTAATGAGGTAGGGGTGCCCGTCGAACCCTGACACTTCTAAGGTGCTTCATTCTGGCGGTGGCATATCTAGATTTGGATGAGTGCTTGAAAGCTGCACAGCAGCCACAAGGGGGTGAGTACCAACACCGTTTCATGCCTCTTTGATGGATGTGTTTTGGTGCTGTTGTATGTGTTAATGTCTAGTGCCATGTACTCTGACAGGTGTCTACCAGCAGTCCTGCCCCCATTGGCATGAAGATGATTAGGGACAGGTCTCACAGTTCATCATCCTTGTGTCATGTAGGAAATGAGTTGTATGCTGGGGTAGTGGCCTCTAGTCAGGGGCATAGGTAGACTATCATTGTAGGTGCTGCGTGTAGGTGTGTAAGCTGGGTGGGAGTGTGTGTACACCTCGTATGTACATACATTCAGGTATTTATACTTTTCTGTCATGTTTTGTCTCCCCACCCCTGTACTCTTGTGTTGTATGTGTACATCAGCATCATCTGGTGAGGGAGCAGAGTCTACCGGCGAGTGGGGATGTGCACTTTCAGACAGCCATGCACACACCTCAACACACAAGAAGCACACACAGAAACACAAGCACCACACTTCCCACCACAAGCATACACACACCCAACATACAAAGGCACACACAACAACATCCACTTACCCCAGTGTGTCCACCTCTCCAGCCTCCCTGTCTGTCACCTTAATATGCACACCCACAAGCACTGCACCCTCAGTCACTGCTGCTGGACCCATTCTTGTAGTCACCATAACATCAGACATCCAGTCATCCACCCCAGACACCACACCTGCACTCACCACAACAACATTGACTGACACATGCAGCACACGCACCAGACCTGCAGACACCCAGACAACATCCATTCAGACTTGCAGCCTGTCTTATCCCACTGTGTCCACCCCCTTTCTCCCAAAACACTCAAATGTTCCCAGACACCTACCCAACACACATCCACCACACCTCAGCATACTGTACAGGCACCTGCATCCACGTCCAGCACACCTACACCAGTTACAAGCACTCCCTCTACCTCCACTCCCACACCTTTCTCCATGTCCACCCCAACTGCCCCTAAAAAACTTCTCCTGTCCTGTGTTGACCTGTTCAAACTCACTGGCCCACCCTGTCTCATCCCTAAATGTGCCCACCTCCTTGCCCTGTCCACTCCTTCCACATCTAAGTCCGCCCCAGTCCACCCTTCCAGTTCCGGTGCCCATTCCCCAGAGAGGAGGAAGCCCTGTGGTGCCCCAGGTCCATCTGCCACCCCCTGGTCCAAGCCCACTCCCCCACCTTCCAAGAGCAAAGCCAAACCCCCTCCACCTCCCAATCGTAAGCCCAAGACCCTCCCTCCCAGACGTAAGTCCCCACCCCGCCACTCCCTGTCCCTGTTCCCTGATGTGCCTGGCTACCCCATTGATGTCCCTTTATGGTGGAGTGCCATGTGCACATGTGGGAGTCAAGTTCGGGCCATTTGGGCCCTTCAGCCTGTAACACATGGACTGGCCAATGGCCTTATTTGGACATTGCATTTTTCGTTATTTATTAAAATTTGTGTGTCCAGTGTTGCTGTTGGCACAATCTGGAGACGTTTCATTGTGGGGGTGTGGTGTGCACATGTGTGTACTTTGGCCAGGTGGTATTGGCCTTGTGTCGGGTAAGTACCTTTTTTTCTGGTGTATATGGCTTGTGATGGTGTAAGGGGTTAGGGGTGCGTTGCAGGGTTGGTGTGGTGGGGTGGGTGTGTAACTGTGCCCTTTCTTCCCTTGTTTAGTAGGTTGCAGTACTTACCGTCATCATCTTCGTCGGCGGTCATGGTCGTGGAGGTATATGGCAAGGAGCAGCACTGGCATGATTTCCAATTCTCTCTCCATGTCTGCTTCGGCGTGTTGTTTGTGCCTATGGTGAGTGTTTCCTTTTATTTGTTTTGTTTCTACCTTGCTTTGCGTGGTAGTGGTTCCCGCCCCAGAACTGACGGCGGTCTTGAGCTTCATTATTTGTTGGGCGGGTGGGGCCTTTCCATCGGCCTGTGCGCAGCCTCTTCCATCGATGTCGGCACTCCTATGCTGACGGTGTTTACTGCCATGTTCATAATGAGGGCCTAAATACCTCTGAAAGTGACTCCATTAACACCTATTCTGGTTTGAAATTAGGGAGCAACAGTGAACCAACTTAAAAGGTTCCTGGGGAGAATATCTAAGCCAGGCTAATACATAGTTAGCCATTCAGGAATTGTGGTCCACCAGGAGGAAAATAAATCTTCAAATAAGCAATCAACACCACATCACAATTCCTGTCTTTGCAAACTGATGAAAACACCCTCACATGGGGAAGTTGTGCCTGGTTAGTGATCAATTCTTAACAATACCTGACACCTCAGGAATATTTATCTGCACACGTCTCCCAGTTCATGAAACAGCAATTTATGTTATACCGATTTGGCATCGGAAACACCAAAGGCCTCATACCACCATGGAAAAAACAGTTGCAAAATCAATTTGCCGCTTATGCGGAAACCACCAAGAGTCACTAATGTACAAATTTTGCCTTTCTCCTGTTCCCCTAACCGATCGAAAAAGGATGGTGAAATAAACTTTTAAAAAACTGCAAATCAATTCTTGCAGATAAGCCATGATAATTTGGTTAAGTGGCAGCTCAATTTCCCTAGCCCGTAAGGGAGTAAAATATTATAGGCCTTTCTTAAAAGTCATGGACTAGTGATCAGCCAAGAGCATGCTGCTTTAAGATTACTTATTTTGCAATATATCAGTCATTTTCCAGCCCCGCCTTGATTGGCAGACTTGTAAAAGTGCACTAAAATTTATTGAGGGGCATGCCCAGGCTGTTTAATCAGAACCTCTTTGCACATGCCCATTGAGCTTTTTATTTCTGGTTTTGCAAGAGGTAATTCTTCAAATTAGCATAAAAACTGTGTTAGTGGGATCGTGATATGGTGAGGATTGGTAAACATTCCTTTAAAGTGCTCCTTTGCACATGACATCTGCACTGTACTAACTGGTCTAAGGTGTTTTTATCAGTATCAGAAACTGGCACTTTACTGTTTCAAAAAAGAACATAAATACAAATCTGACCCCAGATTAAATTTGAGGAATTGCCTGAGGACAATAAGGGTTAGAGAATCTTTAAACTCCCAGAACTATTACAGAGAAACAGCAGGATCCCTTTGGACAACCGATTTCATGCTAGGAAAAGAGTTTTAAAGTGTTGTCCTAAATATTGGTGATTGTGTTGAGTATGTCCATTCACTGTTGCCTATGTGAGGGATTTTTTTTCCAAAATTGTTAGGGCCAGATTTGCAAGGCCCTAGCATCTCTTATCACCACACTAGTGTAATTTTGTATACTAATGTGGCGTTAAGGAGGCCATTCTCCTTAAACATATTTACAAAGTGGTGCAATGCTAGCATTTCATCACTTTGTAACCCCTTGCACTACATTATGTCTGTGCCAGGCATAATGAATGCAAGGGGGAGTGTTACCCTGCGAGGAGGCCCGTAAACATGGCACTGTGAAATTTACAACATTTCATTGTGCCATTTTTAGCATAATGTTTAACGCCTGCTCAAACAGGAATTAAAATGACACTGCCATTACTTTCAATGGGCCTCCCTTTACTATGCAGGATTAGAGGCACAATTTATGATGATAATCCTGCAAAGTACCACAATAGCATCAATAGCATCATAACTTGTGACACTATTGTCCTAATTGCACCATGAGGTGTCATATTGTAAATGCAGAGCCACATGGTGTCGTTGGGGGCGCAAGAAAATTGGCACATAACAGCCGATGTGCCACTTTCTTCTAAATCTGTCCCTTACTGTTTGAATGTATTTATATTATTTGCACAATTGTTATCACTAGACAGGGATAGAGAACCTGTATACATTTTAATAATTTTTTTATTTGAATGCACAGGATATGGCATTTTTATATGTCAATATGGAATGGTTTTATACCTATGCAAAATAAACTTGACTTGTTAAACAATTGGGGCATATTTACAAGTCCCTTGCACCACCTGTGCGTCACTGTTTTTGACATTCTGGCAGTGCAGAGTGCCCCCAACTCTACGAGGCCACGCAACGCCACTTTGTGTTACTTTTCATGGCTTCATAGATATGGTGTAAGGCAACATCACACATTGCTGAGTTGCAGCGTTGCCTTACTCCTAGTCAGGGGGGATTCCATGGGCATTGTTAGGTTTTGCCAGACAACACCCATGGGTTTTAATGCATTCCCAGAATTACTAGGATCTGTAAACCTGAGAATGTGTCAAAACCGTACTCCTCCTGAGGGGAGAAGTAATGAGGAGCAATATCTCATTTGTTTCTCTTTCTAATGTTTCTGCAACATACATGGAAAGAAGAAAAAGCCTCCATGGGTCGATTTTGTGCAGGAAGGTGTCCCTTCCTGCACAAAAATAATTCTGCAAACAACCCAGGCAGCTTTTCACCATGGTGCAAGGGTCCTGCATTGCTGCTTGGCACCAAATTGTGCACCAGCGCTGGCTGGAAGGTCAGGAATGTACCTGATCTCATAAATATGGTGCATTCCTAATCTTTCAAATTAACGTGTGGAAGCACAGCAAAAAGACTAGCCATAGGCCAATTGTTTGTAGATATGCCCCTTCATCTTTAGCACCTGTTGCTAAATATTTCTTGGGAGTGTATGATGGAAGCACGAATGCCTAAAGCACACATGCCTGAACAACACGGTCTTAACAATGGCTTTATTTACAATGTCTTTACCACACATGCCTTTACAAAGAATTCTGTTGTAAAAGCATATATGGCAAAGGAAGATGCAAGGTAAATCCCCCCGCCCTTAGCCCTAACATCTCACCCTAGCCCTTAAAACCGCCCCAACCCACCCTCCATGGTATCGAAACCCCCTAGCCCTGAGCCCTAAAATGGATGCCACTCTGCCCCTGAAACTATCCTGACTCCCCTCCTAACGTCTAAAACCTTGCCCTAATTAAAACTACTCCAGCCCCCCACCCTGATACCTAAAACTGCCCACAGCCCTGCAAACTACTCCTACCTCCAGTACTAAACCCTAAAACCCTACCCCAACCCTTACAACTATCCCAAACCCCAGCCCAGAGCCCCAAAACCCTGCCCCAGTCCACAAAACTACCCCAATCCCCTGCCCTGAGCCCTAAAACCCTCTCCCTACCCTAATAACTAAACTACCCTGACCCTCACCCTAAGCCCTAAAAACAGCTTTCCCAACCTTCCTACCCTACCCCTAAAAAACAAACTAGCCTGACCTCCCACCCACCTCTAAAAAAACCTACCTTGACCCCTCACCACTGTCCCTATAAACTAAACTGCCTCAACACCCCCACCCACCCTGAGCCCTAAATCCTTCCCCAATTAGTAAACTACCCTAACAACCCCACCCACCCTGAGCCCTATTTATTTTTCCATCCTGACCCCGCCCCACCACTAAAAACCAAACTATATTGAAGCCCTAAATAAAACTACTTTACCACCTACCCCTACACTTATAAACTAATCTACCCCAATACCCCCACCGACAATGAGCCCTAAAGCCTTTCCCAAATGAGTAAACTTCTCCAAAAGCCCTGAAAAAACTATCTCCACAACCTACCTGCCCCTAAAAACTAAACTACTCTCACCCCCACCCACCTTGAGCCCTAAAAAATCATACCCTGACACCCCGCCCCTGCCCCCAAATACTAAACTACTCTGACACCACACCTGCCCTAAGCCCTAAAACCTCCCTACCACTATAACTAGCCACCAAGCCTGCCCCAACCCCACTTACCTCACTGCTTTCTCTCCAGACCCTTCCTCCTCTTCTCTCCTCCCTTCTCATGCCCTTCCTTAAACCTTCCCCATCCCTTTAAAAATAAACTACCCATCCCCAACCTAAGCCCTAAAAAATACCCAAACCCCCACCGCCCCAAAAAAGCCTGACCCACACACAAAGCCCTAGCCCTAAAAAAGTACCCAAAATACCCACCCCTAACAAATATAGCCCAAAAGGTTCCACCCACCCCAAGCCCTTAATCCACCTCCCACCCCTTAAAACAACCCTGACCCCACACCATCCCCACTCACCTCACCATATCCTCTCCTGATCCACTCTGCCTTTTTCTGTGCCTTAAGGACGCATATGCATAGTTCAGCACATGCATGGTTAATACACAGAAAAAGGCAGTCATTGTTCCGGCAAGCGTGGTTACACTTGCATGAGAAAGGTCTGCGCTGTTCACAATGTTTTGTACAGGACGTTTCCTTTTTCTTAGGAACATCACATTTCTATTTTTGTCTTTTCTTGTATGCTCCAGTAATGTATCTTCCTCCTCCATCTTCCAGCTCCACCATTTTTATGTGCAGCCTCCACAATTCTTGACCTGTTTCTGATTTTTCTTGTGGTGATTCTCTAGTATTTCCAGTTTTTCATCTATTTGGGTAAGGACATATCTAATTTCAGAATCAATATATTTGAATGGTTTTGATACTCATCCATAGAAGCTATATTTCTTTGATGATTGCCTCAAGAATGACTTCTAGCACTGTGGTAGAGGAGGAGATGTACACATGCATTGAGCCAGCAAGTGCTTCTGAGAAGCAGCTAACTTAATAGTATCTGAAGAGACAGTGAGATAACTTATCCCACTGCTGAAGCCCACTGATGCAGACTAAATGTAGAGAATTGCTAGACACTATAGGATTTCCCCAACTTCACAGGATGAGGCAAATGAGTTGTTGCCAATTAACACATAAATGAGTGAACAATTACAGTTCTCTGTATAAAAGCTGTTTTCTTCAAGTTATAACATGCTGTGTCAACTAGTCATAGATGAATTAATTCAGGTGAGTATTACACAGAGGGCAAGCAGTAAGCAATAGTCCCCACAAATTTTAATGGATGTCAAGCACTCAACAGTTAGACCCCTAGTTAGATCAGGGAACACTAGTAAAAACAGAGCCTTAGGAATGAGGGGCAATGGTAATGTATGAAACCCTTACATGTCTCCAGTACTACAGCAGCTGGAAAAAAGAACTTGGGCCCAATTCACAAAGGTAAACTTAGACTTTTGGTCTAAACTTAGGCCAAAAGTCTAAGTTTACCTTTGGGAATCAGGCCCATGATGCTTACATTTCAACATGAAGAGGAATTGTCATTGAGAAGGTACCTAAAAATCAGGGGCTATTATTTATCATAAATTAGACAGAAGCAGGTATGATCAGAGTTATTGCATCTGCCAAAGGTAATCACAGTAACAATAGAGTTCCTGGCTGACCTAATTTTCAATATTATGTTTTTGATGTTTCAAATATTATTTATTTAAAAAAAAAAATATGTTAACAGAACAGTTTCAGATAATATACATATAGCAAAATCTATTTAAAAGTTACCATCCTATTACACTTATACAATTGATAACAATCATAAACTGACTTTGTTTGATATGTAAGAGACAATGCCGTACAACAGTATACATTGAAAAAAGTTGTAATTATTTTTAAATAAGTTATTAGTAATTTTACATAAGAATTGTAATTACTGAATTATCAAAACAAAAACAATTATATAATTTGTCTCTTCAATCGCAATTACAAAAAATAACATCCTGGGTGTCTCAGACCAATAGTGCAAGAAAGTCAAACATTTTTACTTAAAGTTTTGTAATTAAAATACAAATACATATCCTTCTCATTTCAGAATCCAAATAGCAAAACTGAGGTTCATTCATTTTCAGGAAAGAGCAATTAAAGTGCAATTTTGCCTTGTTTAGGCAGATTTTGGCGAAACCTTTACTCCAGAGTATTTTTTAACCAAGGTTTCCTGTTGGCTGTGGAGGGATGGCTTAAATTGCCCTCAGAAGTTATTTTTTATTTCTCCATAGAACTGGAAAATAATTTAGAAAAATATATTCCTATTCTGCATCGTTTGGTGATATGAAGTGTGGAACAAAGAAGGAATCATCTGAGAATACACTTCATAGTACATCAAGGTTCAAACCAGCTCCAATTTTTAAAGTACTTAACTGGAGTGGACCATCGTAATCCAAGAAGTTGAGATTTGACATCAACCATTTTTACCCTACCTTTATCCTGGACCTCAATAGCGTACTGGAAATTTGGAAATATGCACTATTGATAGCGAAATCATATCTCTTATCTGCATCTTTGCAATAAACCTAATTCTAAAGAGTTATCTTTATCTGTATGAATCAACTGTGAAAAGGGTATTAGAGTCTTGATTTCTCCCAGACGGGGCTATTACTTGACAATTTTGAGAAAATTACTATTATTCAGCCACTGACGAGAAGCAGCCAACCCTTGAACCCATAGTACCATTTTTTTTGCATATCCTCTTTAAACAGTGAGTTATGGAAACTTGAGGAATTTACCAGTGCATTAAGCTGACACTCTAGCCTTTCCAAGTTAAGTTGATACTAGGTTGTGTGCATACATTAGTACAGATAACTCTGACAACCCAGATTTGAGACAAAAAAGGTTTAACGTGTTCACAAATGTAGGAAAATCTGATACAAAAAGTGAAAATAAAAAAGGGCAAGGACCCAAACCTGTTTTAAACCATTTGCCACGAGAATCCTAGCAGTTAGCTCATGTCAAGTCCCAACCATAACAAGTAGCCAAGTATTGGAATGTAGATTTTCTATAACATGTAACAAACATTGGGTGATCAACACAATCAAAAGCACAGCTCAAAGTGAGATATTCAAGAAATATTTTTGCATGCCTACTCTGCCTATAGATGTTACATGAGTTGCAAACATAAAATAATATTGATCAGGGAGCATGAGGCACAGATGTCTGCCTGTTCAAACGTCAACAAACAGTTCTCATATCCCAAAGACTTTAGATCAGTGGTTCCCAACCTGTGGTCCGGGGACCCCTGGGGGTCCACGAAGCCTTCTCAGGGGGTCCGCGACTGCTTAAAAATTAAAAAAATATTAACAGATTAGGTCCCCAGCTTTCAATAATGGCTCAGTGGGGGGTCCACGGATTCCAATAATGATTCAGTGGGGGTCCCTGGTTCCAGTAAAGATAAAATGGGGGTCCACACAAGTCAAAAGGTTGGGAACCACTGCTCTAGATGATTTAAAATGAGGTTGACCAAAATGTTCCTGTCCTGGGTGTTTCCAATGAGGCAATGGGTTGATAGGTGAAGCGGTTAGTCACATATCCTTTTTAAAGAAAAAATATTGGAATCTATGAATCTGAAAGTTTGTTACCAATAATGAAGCTGTAAAGAGGTATTGTATCAGGTTAGGGACATCAGATAACCAGATTTAAAGACCATAACCCAAACCCCAACAAGGCCTAGGGGTCATAAACTGTTGTGATTTAATCTAGAACTAGAAGAGACAACACACAGCTATAGGAGTAAAATGCATTGACTCTAAATAATGATTTCTGAAGTAGGATTACCAAGTGGTATCATCTATTGGAAATGGCTTCTTAAGAGCCTCTTTGCCCGGGCACTATTTTCCATGGATCAAAACTCACGTAGGCAAAATTTGGCCAAAGAAAATTACATGAAATACCACCATGTGACTACTGTTTTCTCCCTAGTCATTTTCTGATATTTCTTTATTATAATGCTTTATTAAATCTTATCAATCTTGTAATACATTTTGGCAATCAGCATTTTAAAATGGAAAGAATTGAAAATATATTAATTGCTGATCTAATAAAACATGAAAAAGGTTCAATATTTACTGATTCCTAGATAAGCAAGTCAGTAACAATTGTACAAAGCCAGTCCTTCAAGTTATTGTTGATTAACCTGTACCTGTTATGTAGAGGATTAGTACAATGGTTAGGTAGAGGAACAGAAGTGTCAAAAGTACAGGAAGTAGCTATTACCAAGGGTAACATTTACAGTGAATAATCACTAATGTGTGTTGTCTTTAAATTCAATTAAGAAAAATCACTAAAACCTATATAAAAGAAAATATGTAGTCAATTGAAGAACACAATCTCCTACTATGCTAAGAAAAATTACCTTTTAAATGTCATTCCAATCGACCATTATCTTGGGGCAAATGTAGGTCCTTATTTAATCCCTGGTGAACAGCTCGTTTCTCCGACAGGGCAATGGAGCATATTGCTCCATTGCCCTGATAGAGATGCTGCCCATCAGATTTAGAAATTACCGCGAAACATGGTGCTTTTTGCGGTTTTGTGTAGGGCTCTGTCAACATGACAGAACCTTGCACCAAAATGTTTTCTTTTTTTTTCTTCCAAGCAGAAAATGCTCCCCTCGCTGTGTGGGTCCTCTCTCATGGCCTCTCTCATGGCAAGGTGAACATTTATCAATTCTCACTGCCCCTTACTGGTTTTCCTGGTAGTGTAGGGCAGTGAAAACGGATCTATAATTCTGCCTATCTAAATTAGGTAGGTGGAATTAAAATTCTTTCTCTGACGGTCCTTACTCCACTGGGCTGTCGAAGGGGTTTAATCACGGTGGAGATGAAGATGTCTGCTGTGATTACACCAAGGTCCACCTGCACATATTTTGGGGGTAGATGTCATTTTTGGTGGTAAATATATTTGATAGCTGCTGCAATGGTATTTTCTTACCACCAAGAAATAAACATGGTGCTTTGGGCCTGATTTATGAAAAGTTAGCATCACCTTTGCATCATTTTTTTAACGCAAAAGCAGCGCAAACTTATAAAATATAGTTATATTTTGTAAGTTTACGCCGCTTTTGCATCAAAAAATGTCAAAAAAGCAGCACTAACTTATCATAAATCAGGCCCTTAGTTCCTAAATCCACATTAGCAAAGTACATGCTTTCGGATCACTCTGCTTGCTTAGGAAACTGGTACATCCAGCCCCACCACACCAACAGAATTCAAGAACCCAATGTTCAAATACAAAGAAGGTATTTTCCCTGTTTTAAAATCACATGCTACAACGACCACAGCATCAATAAAGTCAGATAACATCCCCTAATATTACAACTTTATGTATTACAGTATACATCTAAAGATCTGCTATACAGTGCTCACACATTATTGAAAGTCTGCTTGAAAGTGAGATAAAATAACTCATCTTCTAACCATTCTTTGAGCCTATTCAAAATGCACTGAGAAATGCTTTCTGTAGATTATTAAAAAAAACTTAAGGGTCAAACATTCTTGGGGTCTGATAAATTGCCTTTTTTGTATATGCAGACAATTTAGCTCCTAACCAGGAATATTTGATGGTACTCACAGAGCTATTTCACTGAAAACAGCAGAGAAATATAGAGCCCACATCTCGGTCTTGTCTAGATCACCAAAAAGTCTGTCCATTCCTTGAGGCTTCCCAGGTTTCAAGGAATGTATAGTGTTGAGACCTTACCCCTTTGCAAATTAGATGGATGTCTCATTTATAAAATGTTCTGTGAGAGGTAGTCCAGCTCTACCCTCGCTGTTATATAGAAAGACGATCAGCATGAGCAAATTTTCCTGCATGCCTATTTAATATAAAGCTTTTAACAGATCTGTATGTGAGATTATGATAGATGCAGATTTGTTGTTGCTAAAGGCCACAAACAATGACACGCTTGCTAAGGTTATCACCTGCAGCTCCCTCATAAAAGTTCAGAATTAAGAATGGGTTCTGCAATAGGACAAATTAACCAGTGGATGTCTTTAATGGGTGCCTATAGTTAGAACTACGCTTTCATAGGAAATGGATTATTTGGATTGTTAAGACTTTTGGTGCTGTTTTATAAATCTTCTCAAACTTTTCCAAAATAAATTTCATCTACCTCAATAATTTCCTGGAATGTTTCAAGATGATCTGTCAAGGGGAGGGGGCGAGAAAAATGGGGGGCAGGGAGCTGGTCCCAAAATGAGTTTTAACCCCCTGTACTTTTCCACAAGAAAGTTGAAAAGTGATTCAGAAAAAATAGCTGAACAGAATTGCACCAAATAGAAAGCTAGATCTTTACCCAGACAGTGTGCTTTTGTCAATTGCTGTAAAATTGTTCTGTAGATTTTGAAAAATCTAAGTTCAAAATGTATGTATATTTCACACTACTCTACCAGTGTGGATCCACCGCAGAGATTTACAGTGCTGTGAGCTCAAACCATGCAATCTGATTGGCTTGCTGCAACCTGAAGAAAATGTTGTGGTTGCCATGTCAGGACTCTGGGCCTGATTCTAACTTTGGAGGACGGTGTTAAACCGTCCCAAAAGTGGCGGATATACCACCTACCGTATTACGAGTCCATTATATCCTATGGAACTCGTAATACGGTAGGTGGTATATCCGCCACTTTTGGGACGGTTTAACACCGTCCTCCAAAGTTAGAATCAGGCCCTCTGTGACTTGATCCACATTCCTAAAAAAAACACACAAAAAACAATAACAATAACAATGGGCAGAATAGGGGTAGCTTAACCCACTGGGTAAAGTGGGGAGGTTGAGAGGGACAAAACAAAAAATGTTTTATTTGCAGCATTGTATATTTGCTGAGCTGGCTCCATACTCAGAACAACCCCCTTTTAATTTCCCGGAACAACTGCAGATCCCTCACTGTGAAGAATTAGATGGCCATGCCCTGTACACAACACTACACATCCAACTGTAAAAGGCCGTGCCCAGGGTCATGTTGGTTGCCCAGGCAAGGGCCTGTGCTCAACCTCACACTGCATGTGGCCAAAGGCCATGGGCAGCGCAGGATATGTATAGTAAACTATAGTAAAAAAAATATATAATGAATTGCTTACGCACTCGGACATTACATCACTCATGACATGTTCAATGGCAGCATTGAGAACATCAATGATGACATCTGAAATTAAAGTTATGACAACACTATGCATGGTGGGCGCACTGACTTCTACTTACTTAGTGGAGAGAGTGATAGTTGCTTCAGTGAAATATAACCTATGAATTTCAGTGTTTTTTAGTTTAAAATGTTATGTAGTAACCAACTTCACACCTAACCATAATGTTGTAAATGATAACAAACTGAATTTTTTGCGTCAAAAGAAACATATTGCACAGAAATGTAAAGCTTAGACATTTGCTTTTTGTGTCATAGCCAAAAGGTTAAATGGGCCATCTTATAAACCTCTACTGTCTGTTATGTCTGCCAAACTCCTATCAGTCATTACTTATGGAAACGCAGCACTACATGGGAAAGATGCTTTAATCCTGGAACGGCAACAAGTAAAAATTTGTAAGCAAGTTTTCCGTCCCCATCACACTGCCTCTCCTTCACAAGTTAGGCTAGTATTTGGCCTCAAACAACAGTTAGACAGAAGATTTCATATGATTAAGACCCATATAAAATGAGAGGAAATAAAACGAGACCTTTGGTTGTAGCTTTATGGAATTATGTAGCCGAAGTCCCAAAGTCAGCATAGAATAGGTACTTGCAGGGCTCTCTGCAAGAGACTCAAATGAGACTCTAATATGTCATACCCCCTCTTCTGTCGCACACTAAAAAGGGAAATCAGTGTGCAATCTGTGCTAGATGAAAAGCGCAAATTTGCAGGTCGCTCGCACACTTGGATCGTCATGCACAACTACATCAGGTTGGCACCAGCATAATATTTGATTTCAGGATTTCCAGTGTACATCAAATGACAGCTTCATGCCATGTGACTAAGGTCCTTTCCATCCCTAGCAGATCAAACAACCTGGAAGAGTCGGTGTGAGAAGTTATGCAGACTGTAGAACGCCGGCAGAGAGGACATAGCTCACCTGATTTGCATCTGCTCTGCCCTAAGAGAAGAACGCCGGCAACTGCTAAAACCAGTATTCATCATGAGTGGGATCCATACCTGCCGGCTGGCAGTAATGAAAATGTTCGATCCAACCGCAGATAAGTTGTAGTCTTGTGAAATTTCTAGCCTTGCAAGCTAAAAACTTAACTTGCTGCCCGTGATCGTTACTCCATAGCTAATACTAACAATCACTTTTCTGTCTAAAATTTCCAGTATTAGGAATGATTTTATACTTAACATAATTTTAACTGACTCATGTACAGTATTATACAGCAAATGTAGGGTTTTAGCAGTGCTCTATTTTTTTTAACACTATAGAGAAGACATCTACCTGACTTGACACATGCGATAGACAATGATTTTGTTTAAGAACATTATGCACTGTGTTTAAACCTATGCATTGTTTGCAAGCATGCAGTTGCAATGATCATGTACTCAGTTTGTCTTACTAAGATTTTAATTATTCATACAAATAAAGAATTACTACTACTACTTCTACTACACTTCACCTTTGTTTTATATATATATTACATAGCAACCATTCATTTGTCGATGTTACAGAGGATAGGTAGCCCACTAATGCAAAAGAAAATGCTAAATCCTATTTTTTTTGGACTGAGCAGGCAGAAGCAGCAGGTAATATCATGGCAAGACATTCTTGAGCATGCCCCTGTATTGAAAACAACAGCTGGGCTGGGCTGGAAAAAAATCCTGTAATTAGAAAAAAGACAAAGGGGGTCATTATGACCCTGGCGGAAGGCGGAGAACCGGCGGTAAGACCGCCAACAGGCTGGCGGTCTTTTGTGGTGGAATTATGACCATGGCGGTAACCGCCATGGTCATCCGCCGGTTCTCCGTTCTGCCCGTCAGGGCGGAGATGACCGCTGGGCTGGAGACCTGGGTCTCCAGCCCGGCGGCCGTCACTATACTGCCAGCGGTATTTTGACCCGGCTTATCGCCGTGGATTTCCAGCAGTTTGAACCACCATGAAATCCATGGTGGTAAGCACTATCAGTGCCAGGGAATTCTTTCCCTGGCACTGATAGGGGTCTCCCCCACCCCTCCACCCCCACCTGACTCCCTCCCCTACCCCCCCACCACCCCTGCCACCCCCCAAAGGTGGCAGGTCCCCCCTCCCCACCCCGACCCCCAACATCACATCACCCATACCCACACACACGCAGGCACCACCTACACACTTACACTTACACACGCCAACATACATGCCTACATCCACACACACAGTCAGACACGCACACCCACATTTAAACATACACACACACATCCATACAGACGTACCCACAGACATACACGCACTCATTCCCATACACACAACACCCCTGCAAGCATACATGCACTCACACCCCCCCTCTACATATACACACACACACCCCCATGCACCCACACAACACGCCCCCACCCTCTCCCCTCACGGACAATCGACTTACCTGGTCCGACGATCCTCCGGGAGGGGACGGGAGCCATGAGGGCACCACCGCCGACACCACACCGCCAACAGAACACCGCCATGGCGAATCACAGACTGTTGGCGTGGCGGTGGAGGTGGAGCAACCTCCACTTCCCCGCCTCCCGCCAGTATGGCTGTTGGCGGCTCTGCATCCGTAAAAGGACGGAGAGCTGCCAACGATCATAATGGGCCGAGCGGCAAACCACCAACACTGGCGGACTTCCGCACGGCGGTCCCTCGGCGGTCTTTAAAAAAGACCGCCGAGGTCAAAATGACCCCCAAAATAATTTTTTATTCAAGATTTGTGTAAGGGGGAAATTTGAGAATCTTGAAAAAGAATTGTGTAACCAAGTCCAGCTCAGATATATTCCAGCTAAAAAGATTCCAGACACTATTTTGGGATGGCGTTCCCTTATACTAGGATTTAAGGCACTGGAAATCCACAGCCAATTTGACGCATTTATAGAGATTGTTTAAATCTATGGCCCTCATTCTGACCTTGGCGGTCGGCGGAGAGGCGGCGGTCGGACCGCGAACAGACCGGCGGTATTAAAAATGGCATTCTGACCCTGGCGGGAACCGCCAACACAGCCCGCCAACTTAACACTCCGACCGCCACAGCGGTACAAACAAACAGCGCGGCGGTTCCCGCCAACAGCCCGGCGGCAGACAAAGTACCGCCCACCCTATTACGACCCACCAATCTGCCACCTTTTCCGGGGCGGGAGCACCGCCGATAAGAACACGGCGGAAACAGACTACGAACGGGAAAACGCTCACCTCTACGCACTCCACGCGAGATTCCGGCAGTATGGAGCCAGAGTTACAGGTCATCCCCGCACTCCTATTCCTCCTCATATACCAGGAGCACGCCCGGCGGCGCGGAAGACATCGGTGAGTACTGCACCTACGACACAGGGGAGGGAAAAGATTACCGGCACACACCCACCCACCCACACCCACTACAACACACACATCAATGCATTCCCACAGATCACTGTCACAACCCACAAACCACCCCCCTCCGAAATAATGCAAAGACCAAAAGAAGAGATCATAAACGGGCAGATATATTGAAATATGGACACCAGTAATCCCAATAAATAAATAAACTATGTACAAAATATATACAGCTACTAAATGTAGTCCAACCACTGTCCGTGGATCACAGGGGTCCTGTGCAAAGGGGCAAGGCCCAGTCCCACGACAAGAACTCCACGGAGAGAACACTGCAGGGGCATCAGAAAGAAAATAGGACAGGCACCTCAGGGGGAAGGGAAGGGGGGGCACCTCAGCCACTTGAGTACACGACGCCAGATCCACGAGGGGACTCCACAGTCCATACAGTCCATACAGTGGGTGGCCTGCCCACTGGGCCATCCTGGGGAGAGCAAAGCCACAGTCCATACAGTCCATACAGTGGGTGGCCTGCCCACTGGGCCATCCTGGGGAGAGCAAAGCCACAGTCCATACAGTCCATACAGTGGGTGGCCTGCCCACTGGGCCATCCTGGGGAGAGCAAAGCCACAGTCCATACAGTCCATAACAGACCCCACTGCCACTGGAGGAGGCAAGTTGGCCAGAGGACATCCTGCAGCCCTGCCCGAGATAGATCCTGCCCTGGCACGTCTGCCAAAGGGCCAGCGGTTCTTGCCCTGAAGGGCCCAGTTCTGCGGTTCTTGAGACGGCGGGGCCCAGTTCAGCGGTTCTTGAGACGGCGGGGCCCAGTTCAGCGGTTCTTGCCTTGAAGGGCCCAGTTCAGCGGTTCTTGCCTTGAAGGGCCCAGTTCAGCGGTTCTTGCCTTGAAGGGCCCAGTTCAGCGGTTCTTGCCTTGAAGGGCCCAGTTCAGCGGTTCTTGCCTTGAAGGGCCCAGTTCAGCGGTTCTTGAGACGGCGGGGCCCAGTTTTGCGGTTCTTGCCTTGAAGGGCCCAGTTCAGCGGTTCTTGCCTTGAAGGGCCCAGTTCAGCGGTTCTTGAGACGGCGGGGCCCAGTTCAGCGGTTCTTGCCTTGAAGGGCCCAGTTCAGCGGTTCTTGCCTTGAAGGGCCCAGTTCAGCGGTTCTTGAGACGGCGGGGCCCAGTTCAGCGGTTCTTGCCTTGAAGGGCCCAGTTCAGCGGTTCTTGCCTTGAAGGGCCCAGTTCAGCGGGTCTTGCCTTGAAGGGCCCAGTTCAGCGGTTCTTGAGACGGCGGGGCCCAGTTCAGCGGTTCTTGCCTTGAAGGGCCCAGTTCAGCGGTTCTTGCCTTGAAGGGCCCAGTTCAGCGGTTCTTGAGACGGTGGGGCCCAGTTCAGCGGTTCTTGCCTTGAAGGGCCCAGTTCAGCGGTTCTTGAGACGGCGGACAGTCTATGGCCAACTGCTAAATGCCTGGTGGTGCCCTCCTGGGCAGCGGGGATGGTGCTCCTTCACCGCCCACCTGGGCTGTGGGTGGTGGGGCCCTCCTGGCCAGCTGGGCTGGGTCCTCCCTGGGCAGCGGTTATGGGGCTGGTGGGCTCTCCCGGGGCAGCTGTGCCGGTTCCTCCCGGGGCAGCGGCTATGGGGGTTGTGGGCTCCTCCTGGGCAGCAGGCCTGCTGCCTGACCTCTCCAACTTGCTGCCCTTGCCCTCCTTAGTCGTCGGCCTGTGGCCCTTTCCTCCCTTTGGAGCTGTGGCTGGTGACTGTCTCTGGGTGGTGTCCGGGGGGGATGTAGAAGGCGGGCTCCTGCGGCGCCCCTTCCGCCTTCTGCTCCTCTTCCCAGGGGGTGGGCTGGCTGTCCCCTTGCTGCTGGGCGAAGATCCAGACATGCGGGCTGGCGGGCTCCAATACCCCTGCACCCTTGTCAAGGGGGCTGCAGGGCTGGTGGTGGCTGAGGTGCTCTTCTTACCCCGACGAGAAGGAGGGGGGGGCTCAGGGTCAGGAAAGAAGTTAGTAGTGGCGAGGAAGAGCTTCTTGGGACAATGGAGAGTGGTAGGTACAGTGGGAATGGGAGTGGAGGGAGAGGATGTGGTTGTAGGTGAGTCACGTTTGCTGTCTTTGGGTGCAGGTGCAGGAGGGATAGGCTGTCGTGAGGTGGATGGCTGTTGGGTGGGTGGGTGGCTGCGTTTGTGTGGTGTGGAAGAGGGGGTGACAGACACAGTGGGAGAGGACACAGGGGACGTGTAAATGGCAGTGGGGGTGGTGACTGCACGTGTGCGGACTGGAGTGGAGGGTGTGCTGGTGATGGAAACACTGGCTGATGGTGAGGTGAATGGAGGTGTGAGTGTAGACGTCACAGGGAGGGAGGAGGGAGACGAGGAGGTGGGGGTCACAGAGGTGGTAGTGACTGTTGGCATGTCTGCATCGGAATGTTGCGTGTGTGAATGTCTGCGTGATCTGTGGTGCTTATGTTTGGATGAGCTTCTCTTGGGTGTTGAGGTGTGTGCAGGCTGGTCTGATGGTGTGGGTGGGACAGGCAGAGGAACAGCAGACTGGGAGGAGGGAGTTAGTAGAGGCAGGCAGGAGACAGGGACAATGGCTGCCGTTGGTGCTGAGGCCAGAGCCTGGAACGATCGCTGATGGGCAGCCTGACCCGAATGAATGCCCTCCAGGTACGCATTGCTGCGATGAACCTCCCTCTCCACCCCCTGGATGGCATTCAAAAGGGTAGTCTGCCCAACAATGAGCGTTCGGAGGAGGTCAATGACCTCCTCACTGAGGGCAGCGGGGGTAACAGGGGCAGGGCCTGAGGTGCCTGGGGCGAAGGAGATGCCCGGCTTCCTGGCAGAGCGGGCACGGGGCGAACGCTGAGGGGCTGCTGGGAGGGCGGAGATGGTGCGCTGGGTGGCGGCTGTACCTGTAATGGCGGGGGGCATGGATGGTGCCACCCCCGCAAGGGAGCCCCCTTCCGAGGACGTGTCCGTGTCGCTGCAGGGTCCAGTCGTCCCCGTCGTGGAGCTCCCCTCGCCCTCCGTCTCACTGGTCCAGTCTGACTCTGTGGCATGGCCCTCCTGGGCCATGTGAGATGCAGCTCCCTCCTGCCCCGATGCCACTTCTCCTCCGCCTGATGATGCTGATGCACACAAGCACAGAAAGACAAACAAAAAGGGGGGGGGAGAGAGAAATAAAGGGATATTGAGTACATGGATCTCCGGTACAGTTAGCGGACATGACAGACACAGATGCCCCCTGCACTAAGTTGCGCACTTGGGGTACGCTACGCATTCCGTGGAACATGCCCTACACGCCTAGAGTTGACAACTGCACCCATGGATGACACGGCCCAGGGATGGCTGTACTGACAAACTACTGAGGGTGGTGGCTGGGGACACAGGGGCTTACGGGGGTGCCCAGCCTACAGATATCGCCCTGGCCTAGGGGGACCCCCAGCCCTCCTCCCCCACCCAGACACCTCCACTGCGCGACAACAGAGTAGATAATGCTTGGACTCACCCCCTTGTGTCTGCTGTGCTGCCCTCACGCGCCCATCCAAATCAGGGTAGGCCACCGCCAGGATCCGGAACATCAGGGGGCTCAGTTGACGGCAGGCACCCCGCCTACGTTGGGAGGCCATCCCCAGCAGAGACTCGGCGGTCTTCTTGGTCCCGCGGCGGATGTCCTCCCACCTCTTGCGGCAGTGGGTGCCCCGTCGATGGTGGACCCCCAGGGCCCGGACTTCCTTGGCGATGGCACGCCAAATCCCGATCTTCTCATGGGCGCGGACCTATGTGACACGTACAGGGAGGGAGAAATACCACGTTCAAGTTACTCAGCATTTTCCTTTCCAGTGGCCCAACGCCCCCCATCCCCGCCAGGCCCCCCGCCAGGCCCAACATGCCCCCCATCCCCGCCAGGCCCCCCGCCAGGCCCAACATGCCCCCCATCCCCGCCAGGCCTCCCGCCAGGCCCAACATGCCCCCCATCCCCGCCAGGCCCCCCGCCAGGCCCAACATGCCCCCCATCCCCGCCAGGCCCCCCGCCAGGCCCAACATGCCCCCCATCCCCGCCAGGCCCCCCGCCAGGCCCCCCGCCAGGCCCAACATGCCCCCCATCCCCGCCAGGCCCCCCGCCAGGCCCCCCGCCATGCCCAACATGCCCCCCATCCCCGCCAGGCCCCCCGCCAGGCCCAACATGCCCCCCATCCCCGCCAGGCCCCCCACCAGGCCCCCCGCCAGGCCCAACATGCCCCCCATCCCCGCCAGGCCCCCAAGCCAGCCAGTGGCCCCAAATCCAGATAGAATTAAACTCACTTGTTGGTCTGGAGGACCGTAGAGTAGCGCATACTGGGGGAGGACCCCATCCACAAGTTTCTCCAACTCCTCTCCAGTGAAGGCAGGGGCCCTTTCCCCAGTCGCAGCAGCCATTGTCCCTTCCAGACCGAGGTCACAGCAACACTTGCAGTATAGGTCCTCTCCTGTGAAAGTTCAAGTCGCAAGTGGATAAGTAGATAGAAAATGGCGGTCACGTCCGCGGCGGTGCGTACCGCGGCGGTGCGTCCCGCCACCGCCGGCGCCCTTCGCCATTGGCTCCTGAAACCCATAGGCTTCAATGTTAACCAATGCGGCTTCGCGCCGCGGTCTTCGCCCGCCGCCCGCCGCGGTGTGCCACGCCAGCGCATTGACCTCACATCCCATTGTCACACTTCACAGGTCAGGCAGCCGCCATTTCCAGGGCCCACATGGCTCAATTTCAACTGCGTCACACAGGCCTAGGCCTTGCATAGCCACTCAGACACGCCATTCACTGCATAGAGAATCGTATACTGTGCTAGCTGTGAGTACGTACCTGTGGGTTGCCTGACTGTGTGCTCCATGTTGTCCTTCCTAGGCACCGTCCGCTGGGTTGGGCGAGGAGACGGATGAATCCTCCCGTGTACCGACCGCTGGTGGACCTGTCGACAATGGAAGAACGCCACATTATCCTGACCTACCGTCTTAACCGTGCCACTATCCATGAACTGTGTGCCCGGCTGGAGCCCGACCTGATGTCCCCCATCCGCCAACCCACAGGGATTCCCCCTCTGGTGCAGGTCATGTCAGTACTCCATTTCTTGGCAAGTGGGTCATTTCAGACAACCGTGGGAATTGCTTCCGGGATGTCTCAGCCCATGTTTTCAAAGGTGTTATCCAGAGTGTTGTCTGCCCTGATGAAATCCGTGAGGAACTACATCATTTTCCCTGAGGTGGGCGAACTGGCTACAGTGAAGGGTGATTTCTACGCCCTTGGACATATTCCCAACGTAATTAGTGCCATTGATGGGACCCATGTGGCTTTGGTTCCCCCAAGAGACAGGGAGCAGGTGTACAGGAACAGAAAAAGTTACCATTCAATGAACATCCAGGTGGTGTGTTTGGCTGACCAGTACATCTCGCATGTAAATGCCAAATTCCCAGGGTCAGTGCATGACGCCTACATCCTCAGGAATAGCAGCATCCCTTACGTGATGGAACAGCTACAGAGACACCGTGTATGGCTAGTGGGGGACTCTGGGTACCCCAACCTGTCGTGGCTACTGACCCCAGTAAGGAATCCCCGGACCAGGGCAGAGGAACGGTACAATGAGGCCCATGGGCGTACTAGGAGGGTGATCGAACGCACCTTTGGCCTCCTAAAGGCCAGGTTTCGCTGCCTGCATATGACCGGTGGATCCCTAATGTACTCACCTAAGAAGGTGTGTCACATCATCGTGGCCTGCTGCATGCTTCACAACCTGGCTTTGCGCCGCCAGGTGCCTTTCCTGCAGGAGGATGGTCGAGACGGTGGTGTTGTGGCAGCGGTGGAACCTGAGGAGAGTGACGAGGAGGAAGACGACGGGGCTGAAACAGACAACAGGGACAGAATCATTGAACAGTACTTCCAATAGGACACAGGTAACATTTCAAAGATAATTTAGTAAATGTTAACTACTCTGCAGCATCTCTGCTGCCTGTCTATTTGCCCCAGTGTATGATGACTGAGTTTTGGCTTTTCCCTCCCTATTTCAGATCTGGGGTCCCCACTACGAGTCCTGTGCTTCGTTTCCCCATGGACTACAGCTTTGTGCCAGCTGTTTGTTGACTTCACCATGTACAAGGACATATTTGCACTGTCATGTCAATTACAATCTATTGAAATCACAGCCAGACTCCTGATATTTTGGTGCAAAATAGGTGTTTATTGAAGTGCTCAAAATGGGATGGGTGGTTTCAAGTGGGTGGGGGCTATGGTGAAGGAATGTCCATGGTAACAGTCACACAGGTGCATTGTCCAGAGGCCTGTGGAGAGATGGAGCATGGGCAGTTCGAGGATGGACAGGGTGACAATGTGGGACAGTGGGATGACATCAGGTGGTATCCATTGCTGGCGGGGGTCTTGACATCCTACTCTGTCTTGCGAGATCTCAGGGCCCTCTTGCGGGGTGGTTCTTCTCCTGCAGGAGGTGGGGGTCTGGTGGGCTGCTGCTGTGCGGGGGCCTCCTGTCCACTAGCGCCGGCGGAGGTGGATGGCTGTTCTTGGTCCCGGCTAGTGGCAGGGGCCCTTGGGTGTGGTTCAGTGTCCGCCCTGCTGTTTACGAGGTCCTGCAGCAGCCCTACCATGGTAACCAGGGTGGTGTTGATGGCTCGGATGTCCTCCCTGTACCCCCGATAGTGTTCCTCCTGCAGCACCTGGATCTCCTGGAACCGGGCCAGTACCGTCGCCATCGTCTCCTGGGAGCGGTTGTATGCTCCCATGATGGTGGTGAGGACCTCGTGGAGAGTGGGTTCCCTGGGCCTCTCCTCCCCCCCCTGTCGCACAGCTGCCCGCCGAGTTGCCCTGTTTCCCTGGGCCTCTGCCCCCTGGCCGGTGTGCCCACTACCACTGCCCCCAGGTCCCTGTTGTTGTTGGGGTGGTGGGTTATCCTGGGTGCCCTGTAGTGGTAGACACACCGCAGATTGACGCGCCCTGGAGACAGAGGCATGGGCCCTCTGGGTGGGAGCTGTGCTGGTGTTCCCAGAGGGGTTAGGGTCTATAGTGGCCTGTGCCTGTGTGAGGGGAACCGACTGTCCAGAGGTCCCCGATGGTCCGGGCTGGTCATCGGTGTCCAGATCGACAGAGCTGCTGTCATCGCTGACGGCCTTTTGGGTGGGGGGTGTGGATAATTCTGGCCCCTCCGCCGCGGTGTGTTGACGGTCGGGTCCTGCAGGGGTATAGAGGTATGGTTATAGTTTAAATGTGTCGCATATGGGTGTATCTGTGGGTTCTCGTGTCCCCAAGTGCTGGCATTCGTGTGTGGGGGCTTTGGTGAGGGTGGCTTGTGGGGGGGATGTGTATATGCATTGGGCATGCTTTGGTGATGGGTGTCCATGCTTAGTGGACGCATGCAGGCCTAGGTTTTGGGATGTGTGGGTTGTGATGGTGAGACATTGGCGGGGAATAGGTGTGCTGGGGGTGGGGGTGAGGATGGTGGTGGGGGTGAGGATGGTGGTGGGGGTGAGGGTGGGGGTGAGGATGGGGGTGGGGGTGAGGGTGGGGTTCGAGGATGGGGGTGAGGGTTGGGGTCTGATTTGGCATGCAGGTGGGGGGGAAGCAGTATTGAAGCTTCAACTTACCAGTATCCATTCCTCCGCCGACTCCTGCGAGGCCGTCAGGATGCAGGATGCTCAAGACTTCCTCCTCCCATGATGTGAATTGTGGGGGTTGAGGTGGGGGTCCTCCGCCAGTCTTCTGCACGGCGATGTTGTGCCTGGATACCATGGAACGCACCTTCCCCCGTAGGTCGTTCCATCGCTTCCTGATGTCTTCCCGATTTCTGGGGTGCTGTCCCACTGCGTTCACCCTGTCGACAATCCTCTGCCATAGCTCCGTCCTCCGGGCAATGCTGGTGTATTGTATCTGTGTGCCGAACAGCTGGGGCTCTACACGAACGATTTCCTCCACCATAACCCTGAGTTCTTCGTCTGTGAAGCGGGGTTGTCTTTGGGGTGCCATGGGGTGGTGTGTATGATGTGTGGGGTGGAGTATGTGTATTTAAGTGAGTTGAGTGTGGTGGTGTGTGTTGTTTTGTGTGTGGATAGTGTGTGGGTGATGGTGTTGAGTGGCTGTGGCTGTTATGTTTTGGATGCTGGTGTCTCGCTCTTGCCTTCTTTACGAATTTGTAAGCATAGGGGTTTGTGGGTGATGTGGGTGGGTGTTTTATATTGTATTGTGTGTGTGGGAGTGGTGTGTGTATGTGTATCAGGTGTGTGGGATTCAAATCGTCCAATGTGGCTGAGTTTTGTTCGTTTGTGTGTATTCTGACCGCGCCGGTGTGTCCCGCCAATGGAATACCGCGTTTGAATGACCGCCGCGTGGATTCGTGGGTCGTAATGGGATGGGCGTATTTCTGTTGGCGTGGCGGTGGAGGTTTGGTCACCTCCACCTTTCCGCCGACCGCTGGTCTGGCGGTCTGTTGTGGCGGTCGGATTTTCGGAGGTTTGCCTTCTGCGGGTCAGAATGACCGTGGCGGGTTTCCGCGACCGCGGCGGGATTATGGAGGATTTCTGACCGGCGGTAGGCGCCTTTTACCGCCGAGGTCAGAATGACCACCTATATCTCCTGATAATGCTGCAATGCTCCTGAACCTTTCCAAGCATGTGAAAATATAACTGGAAGTTTGTTCTGTAATGCTCTCAGGTAGAAAATATGTAGATGTAGACTAAGGATTGATGTCAATTAAAATGCTATTTGTTTAATTTTGCTGAGGTGAGGCCCAAAGAGTTATGTTGATTCCCATTATTTGTGTTTTTCCATTTTACAATACTCAAGCTGGAAGATGAACAATGTGCTAAGGCTCTTGATGGAGCAGAAGGCTCATTACTTTGCTGCAAGAAATGAATATCTTTAGAGATGTGTAATCACAATTCATATTGGCAATACAAATATGCAACATGGTAGTTATGATTTTGAGAAAATTGGTCTGTAACTAACAAAGTAAGACAAACCTCGGTTAAATGAATTATCAGTATCAAGGAATTAGTGTCCCTTTTTAACCAGGAGGTGTGGAATAAAAGGGGGTAGCACAGAAGATCAAATGGAATAGAAATGAGATGTTAGATTAATTTGTTGTGCTTTTTATTATTAGTTATACCTCCTGTTTGAATGGACAATGGCAGTGTAGCTGCACTAAGGAAAGATTTTGGGGGGGTATTTTATTATCCTGTAGATTGTCATTTGTTATGTCTCAAGAAGATAGGACATGTCTGTATCATCTCATCTGATTGAACAAGAATAACTTTCTGACAGACCTATTTGTAGGGTCACACTATCTAACAGAGGCATTATTCTTATTCTGGACTGCTTCCATCACTGTGGAATCTGCATGTAAACCAGGAGGGAGATAGATTCAAGAGTTGCCACAGCTCTCAGGCTGAACAGCATTATCTTATGGAAGTACAGTAGACTTGAATTGATCTAATAAAGACTAATATTAAATTATCATTAAGTTAGACTCAGAGGCTGTTCCTGGTGATAAAGCTACAAAATCCCCTTCCTCCAAAATATGTTCTGACCCAGAATTATTTGCATGGTGAAACAATTCATCAGAGACATAATTCTCATGCTGGTCTACTTTGGTAGCCCTGGCAGCTACTTGTAAACCAGAACAGAGAGATTCAAAAGGTACCACAGCCATAATTGTTTTTTGTTTGCTGGAAGAACCTAACCTAATGCCATTCTCTTGTTCTCCTTGATTCTCTAACAGATCGTACCAAGGTATATTTGTTGTTGTTTCATGAGTGTTTATTACTGATTTCAAAATAGAGTTTAAAATATTATTTGGATGGTTCTAAATAGTTAGCTGTTTATGAAGTAACTTAACGTAAGGGATAGGGTGGGCTGAATAGAAAGCATCATAGCAGAGATGGGTAGAAGAACTATCTCAGGCTGATCAACATTATCATCAGGGATTGCTGTAAATTCCAATTGATCTAATAAATACATATATTTCATTGACAGTAAGGTAGACTCAGAGGCCATTCCTGGTGTTAAAGCTACAAAAACTATTCCCTCCAAAATATTTATTTTCTGACCCTGGAGTAACAACAATGGAGAGAGAGGGCAAAGATGATAGAACATTAAGTTCAGCTTCAGAGTTGTGTGCATTAGGATAGGGAGCTGAAAATTGAAATTTGAGAGCACTCTGGTTCAAGGTCTTGCCTTAGTGGAGGTAACGTCAATAAAACTACAATCAGGATTTCTATAACTACATTAGGAGACAAAACAGTTTTCTAAATTGCAACCTTTGTCCACTGACTGATAACAATCAGACATGATACACATGTTAATAGTTGATTCACCAGAATTATTTAGCTCATTGGTATTCATGTCTTCAGCAGACATATTTGGGGTTAAATTATGAGCATAGTGCAATATCTTGAGACCCCAGTTTTCAAGTTAAAATGTAAGTCGATTACAAATGGTGTCTAAAAAGACTATTAAAAGTACAGTATTCCACTGATTTAAATTAAACTGGAATGGATTGGTGAGTTGTATATGTATTAAAACTGTGTAAGCAGAAAATGGGCACAATAATTATTAAAACATTTGATTGGTAGTCCTCACAGCTCACTATCCATACTATAGTAGCCTCCAACTGATTCTAACTAGCTTGTTCCCCTGTAGGTTAAGGCTAGATTGAAATTACATCAATTTACAACTTTGTTCATGTTCATGGTATATTATACACCCAAGAAGCTAATTAAATGGAAAAACAGGTACTACGTTATAAGCCAGATTTATAAGGTCCCAGCACCACCGGGGCATCTCTTTTTGTGATGCTCCAGTGGTGCTGTGCAATGAGCCACTTTTACAAGGCAGTGCAAGCCACTTTTTGTGGGTTAATGCCACCTTGTAAATATGGGCCCCTCTGATGCAGTTTTCTGCATCAGAGGGGCGTGCAATGCGTGTTGCTTTTGACGCTGCCCCAGATTTACAAGAAGGAGTAAATCTGGGGCAAAGTCAAAAACTAAAGCCACCCCAGGCGCTACGGAAGAAATATTTTTATTCCTCCTCGTTTTTGGCCAAGTCGCCATTGTAGATTGTTTATGCGCAGGAAGGGACACCTTCCTGCACATAAACAATCAATCCCCTCAATGCAAACTCCCTTGCAGTATGGTGCAGGGGTGCTAGCCTTGGCACTGGCAACTAAATTTAGCACCGGTGGGGGGGAAACACAGGGGTGTGCTGTATTTTCATAAATACTCCACAGCCCTGCATTTCTAAAGTGATGCAATGCAGCACTGCAAATTGTGGCACAGCACCACCCTGCACCACTTTTTAGTAAAGCCAGCCCTAGGTGTCCTAAGTTTGGGTTAGAAGATGCAGATAAAGTGCTTATGTTCGGAAGCTGTCCTCAGCTTTGTTAGTAGTAAACTTTAATCGCCAGATGTTTATCTGGCCAACTTAACATTGATCTTGAATTTATTATTCGCAACATTGGGATAGACACTGAACATAAAATACATTGCCAGAATCTGCATATTGTATTTATAGCTGAACCATGCCACCCAGGCTCTCTTTTAATTCGGATTCTCTGAGTCTCCATTGCAAAAGCCATTACTGTGCCCAAAATAAATTACTACAGTACATTGATGTTGACACAACTCATAAGAATGTTTAAAAACTGCAAGTTCTATTAAGCCGATCTACTTAGCCAATGATCATAATGTGATCGCATCTCCTTTATGATGTGACGTTTGTAAAAATCCATGATAGGTCTTAATTCGCATACTATTGTACATAAGACAATACACTCCTTACATTCTTTCTCAGGTACCTTTGAAATAATCCTGAGTTATAAGGTCCAGCGTGTGGCAGATATTTTGCCCATCATGCCAGTAATTGATGAGTGATCAGATACCGTCTGTAATTAAGTATATTCCTTGCATATGTAAGACAAGTATGATCAAAGGAACCTGCTTTCAAGATGGATGGTGCAGGAGTCTACCCAAAACAGTGACAGGTGGTTTGATTAGGTCAATCAAAACATCTCCACACACCATGATGACAGCTGCCTCCATGCTAGACCAGGAATTCAGCTGTCTATACTGTTTTCAAGTCTTTAGTAGTAGGGCTTCAAGCAACACTAACTCCACTTTTTATAAAATGAACAATGGGCAGAGAGCAGAAAGTAATTGACAATAAACAGTGCAACACTTTCAGAATGACAGGCTATTATATACATCAAGGAAAGGAGCATAACCCAGAAGATCTCCCCCTGTCTTTAGGTCATGAGTAGAGGAGTGTCTTTTGTCTGTATTTTGCTATGTAAAACAGTTGACCATCCCACCCTCAACCATGCCTTCTAGTCATGAATGGGATTCAGCGGAAATGTCCTTTACTGTTTCCCTCATATCTTGACAAGCAAAAACTGTTTGTTCACAAAGACACCTCTAGGTCAAAATAAATCTCTGTAACTTATGGAGTCATTCAGGGTTCCACAGGTTTTACTGTCATATTCAGCCTTTACTGCATAGTGCTCTACTCACTGATACCAGCATCAAGATTCACCAACATGCTGATTATACACAAGTGTACTTCAAAGATGTATATGCTTCAGACATGTAATGCCTCAAAGACTGCTTGCACACCATCCACACAAGGATGTTCAGTGCCTACCTGAATCCAAGACAGAATTCCTATTATTTGCCAAGAACAACAAGCAAGATACAGTACAAATGTGGCTCAATGACATGAACCTTGATGATGTCAGACATCAACTACAATTGTATAGAAAATCACTTGGCTTAATCCTGTGCACCAGTCTCTCCCTCAAGGAATACATTACAAAAATAAAATGAAAACAGCATGCGCTTTTACTCTTAGATCTGGATATAGGTGGCACCCTGCTCCAAGGCCTCCCAGACTCTTCAATTCACCTCCAAGGGGCCTTGGATGAGGAGGCATCTCATTCAAGGCCTGGTCACTTTATTCCCACAATTGGCTCCCCTTGCAACCCCATCCATCTTCAAAACTAGCAGCATTATTTATAAAGCCGTCAAAACCAACATCTAGCATATCTTGAAAATCAAATCAAATCAGGGTTTCTAAAGAGTGACTTCTCACCCATAAAGGTCTCAAGGCGCTAAGGGGGTCTGTCCTCTGAGCTTCAGGTGAAGAGGCAGGTTTTAAGGTCCTTCCGGAACTGAGGTAACAACGGTGACTGTCTGAGGTGCAGGGACAGGGTGTTCTAGCTCTTTGCCGCAAGGTATGCGAAGGTTCATCCACCAGCTGAGGCCTTCCATATGCAGGGGATGGTGGCTAGTGCTCGTTGAGCGGAGCAGAGAGGTCTGGTGGAGAAGTAGAAGGTGATGCAGTGGTTGAGGTAGGTGGGTCCTAGGTCATGGAGGGCACTGTAAGCATTGATGAGGAGCTTGAAGTTAATTCTTGTCTTGATGAGAAGCCAATGATGATCTCTTAGGTGATTGAAGATATATTTACGGCACAGCCAGGACATATTCAGACAGCAGGCTAGGGGCCTACTTTATATTTTGGCAGATGGGGAAAGTCTGCTGCCATAGGTCGTTGCCAGGTTTCTAAAGCTAATGCAGATTAGCCTCCAGAGGCTTTAAGTAGGGAAATAATAACTTTCTAAAAGTACCATATGCCTAATAGTTACAAAAAAATCCACTTTGCCAGCAAAAGAGGCATTTATTAAGTATAACAGAAAGTCCAAGAATGACATTGGTAGGTGTTTTTGTCTATTGAACACCCAGCCCTGCTATTGCGAAAATAGATTTCAGGTGCTAGTCCCTGTGAGAGTATGTCTACTACTAACTTCCAACTTGTCCAACCTTTAAATACTATGCACCCTACCTTGTGAGCTATGGGGTCTTCTTAGGGGTTACTTGTTAATATTTAAAATAAAGGTTTAGCCAATAGGTTCCCAGACGTCTGGGGGTCTGCGAAGCCTCCTCAGGAGGTCCATGACTGCTTATAAAATGTAATGATATTAATAGATTAAGGACCGTATTTATACTTGTTGATGCAAAACTGTGCAAATGCAGCTCTGCGTCTCAAAGTATAGTGCCTGCTTCTGTCATTCCTGAGGGCCAGTTGGGCACCAAATGTACAGAATCCCGCAAGCCGGTGCAAAGGGTGGGCTAGATTGTGGGAAAATGACGGTAGCAGGGGGGGTGTGGGGGTACAGGGAAGGGAGTTTTGCCTCACAAAATGATGCTTGGCTGGTTAGAGGCAAACAGAATGTCTATAACAAGCCTGGGGTCATTTCTTAATGTGGAACCATCCATACCACATGCCTCCTGTCTAATAAAAGACAGGAGTCATGGCCACAACCTCAATGGCCGACACAGGGGACAAGGGTCCCCTGGGCATGGCCATTGCACCCATTGCCATGAAGGGGTGCCCATTTCAGGGCCCCCAATGGCACTTTAAGGATTTGTTTTAAGTACTTACCTCTATGTACCCTGCTGACGTGGGATGGGATCCCCCTACTCTCTGGTGTCCCTCTCGTGTGGGTGGGGGTGTTCCTGGGGCTTGGGGTGTGCGCCTGTTTGCTCTTTCCATGGTGTCTGACCATAGAAATGGGCCCACAGGTCCCCTAATGCCTGCCCTGATCCTGGCATTAAATATTGGCACTAAGCAGGCTTAGTGCCATTATTCAGGCCCACCTCCTCCCAGTGCACCATTTTTGCACAGGAGGATAAATAGGGCGCTTGGGCTTAGAGTAATTTTTTGGACAGGAATGCCTACTTTGCATCTCATAGACGCAAGGAGGTTTCACCCATCCAAAAAGGGATGTTAACTCATATATTTTGGCACTAGATGTGTCAAAATATAAATGTGGAGTTTGGTTTCTGCTAAATTTGCATAAAACAATGATGCAAATTCAGCTCAAAGAGAGTATGAATATGCCCCTAGGTCTCCATCATTCAGTAATGACTCATTGGGTGTCCCCGGATTCCAATAATGATTCAGTGGGGCTTCCCGGGTTCCAGTTAAGTGGGGGTTCACAGAAGTCAAAGTATTTGAAACCAACGGTTCAGCCTGTCAAAAGGGGTTATTTTTACAATTGTAATTTCAGTCTTTAAACTTCCACATTCAGCCTACAGTGGTAAGCCTGAAGCCATGTTTACACTGTCACTATAGTGGATGACACAACTGCTATTTAATGTTGGAACAATTGGTGCTAAGGACTTATAGATTATAGATAAGTGAACTATACTAATCAGGCGTATAACCAATTTAGACATTTTAAGTGGTCAGTTCACATTCAGAGGGGCCTGGTTACCAGAGCAACCAATGTAGAGTCGGAAAAGTATCACCATCAGTCCTTATAAAATAGGGTGACCACACAGAAATGGGAATTTTCCTACAGAAAGATGCATACATTTTCTATTCTTGATTCCACATATATACAAACCTTGGCAAGATGTATATCTCCAAGGTACATAGATTTGGAGTTTAGAACAATAAGGCCCTCATTATGACCCTGGCAGTCAGTGTTAAAGTGGCAGTAATAAAAAGTGATTATGACCACGGCGCTAACCGCCAACACAGACAGCCACTTTAACACACAGACTGCCAGGGTGATAATGGCCACTGGGCTGGAGACTTCGGTCTCCAGCCCGACGGGCATCACAATCCCACCCTTGGGATTAGGACCTGGCCTACCGCCATGGTTTTCGTGCCAATCTTACCGTCACAAAAACCATGGCGGTAGGCACTATCATTACCAGGGAATCCCTTCCCTGGCACTGATAGGGGTCTCCCCGTCCCCTCCAAATCCCCAAACTCCTCCCCCAACCCCCTCTCCTGCCCCCGCACAATTACACACCCACACGCGCACCTATATACACACATGCACGCATGCACACATGCATACCCACTTCGACCCATGCATGCACACATACATACCCACACACCGCAACACACACCAACATACTTTGTCACACACACACATTCACAACACACAACATACACGGACACTCACATTCAGTCATTCACGCACTCATTCAATGTGACTCACACCCGCATGCATGCATACCAAAACATACACCCCCACCACACAACACCCCCACACACGTATACAACACCCCCACCCCCATTCCTGTCGGAGAACCTGACTTACCTGCTTGCAGGGGGTCCTCTTGCTGGAGACAGGACGCAGCGCTGATGTCAGCAGCAGCGTCCACCAGCAAAACACCTCCAGGCCGTATCATTGCTCATGATACGGTCGGCGGTGTTTTGCTGGCGTGGTGGTGCTGCTGATAGCAGTGCCACCTTACCGCTGTCCACCACCATGACCGTCAATGGTATTCTGTCAGCCTTCTGGCGATATACCGTTGACGGTCATAATACGTGTGGACGACTGGTAGCCACGGCAGCGGTATGTTGGCTCCTATCGCCGTGGCAGTAGGTGGCAGCTACCTCCAATGTCATAATGAGGGCCTACATGTATATTTCCATATATGCCTTTGCCTTTCAATATTTTTCCCTCATTATGTCCAATATGTTATGTGCCATATTATTCTTGTACTTGAAATTCCAGAGTACAATCATGTTCAAGCACGGGGAAACCCTCAGTGTCAAAGTAGGGTAATTCAGAGCAAGAGACACCATGGGGCTCAGCCTAGAGCACACGATTGGCTTGCTCTTTCCTTAGACTTACAAGGTGCTCACAATTCATGTTGATGAAAGACCAGTATTCATCACTTCGCTAGCATATTCTGTAGTGGATAATGCAGCATAAAAAACTTCCATTGGAGGGTCAGATACTAATACAGAATCTGAGCTTCTAAACGCCTAATATTATAGCAAGGTATCACCAATACCCCCAGCATTAGCTGGACTACCATCTTTAATTGCACTCTGCCTTTTTAACCCACTTGACCCGTGAGCAAAATATCTTCTGATGATTCATCCAAGTGGTTAGGTGTCAGACCTCCCTCAAGAACTCACCATTTTGGATTCCCCAATCTTAAATACATATGAAATCCTCAACTTTGATGTGAAATAACTACAATTTGAAAATGCAATTGAACCCTCGCTGATCATGCAAATCGAAAAGCAGGGGAAACAGCACACAAAGAGGCCCAAATTGAATCCCTCCCCAAGTACCTCAAGCAGAAAAAGTCAATACTAAGGCTGTAACAGAAGATTAAAAAGATCCCTCTGTGAAACAGTAGAATAAATTTCTATGTCAAAATGTAGTGATGACATTTTCAGATTTGTGACTTAACAGTAAGAAATAAAGCCCTTAAGGATCTTCCTAATGTCTCCAAACAATTTATAGCAAAACATTTGCAAGCAATCTAACAGCATCATACACATGTGGTTTAAGTGTGGACGATTAAATTTGAAGCTTCATTATTAATAAGATTGATAACTTAGAAGTATCGTCTGTTGCTTCACAATTTTGCGTGAACAGAAAAGAGAACTATGATTGAAACTGGAGTTCAGAATAAATGTAAAATTGATTATAAGGGTAAAACTTGCCAGCTGTCCTGTTTAAACATGTTTATGCGGAAAGAAAAATCAACTATGTTATTGTCTACTGATGATAACAAAACGTCATCGAATGGGAGCTTTCCCCAAAGCATTTGGAACATGAAAGCGGTTCTATGGAGACTATAATTACCTACGGGTTCCTGCATTTCCAATAACGTACAGAAAAAGTATGGTATTGTAGGTAAACTAGTTTGCCTTTTCATCAAATGCTGGAGAGTATCAGATTAATAAAAACTAAAAGAATAATGTTTAATTGTTCTGAGAACGCTTGCTGTTCTGTGATTACTCATTCTCAGTGAACGTACTTCTTTTATAAACCAATATTTATCCAGGAACTGTCTCTGAGGCTTTTGATTTGGTTTTTGGGTGTGATCGGTATAGAAAATGTATTTTGGTGGGACATTTTTGTAAACGCTTGAATTAAGAAAAATGTGGTTGAATTTAATTATGAAGTGACTTATAGAGGGGTCGTATGGCATTTATGTTCACATATGTTTCTTAAATAACTGTATTTTAATAAAACAAATAAAACATGTCCTTGCATACCTAGACGTAATAGAGAAGGAACCACTCTAGATGAAATAATATATGGATATTGAATGTGCCTAAAACTGCCAACGACAGTGATATCAAATATTTCGCCATTAAATAATTTTGCAACACAGTTTTAAGCTAGGAGTACACTATTGATCTCGATTATCAGAAATACAGGGTACACTGAGACCAAGTTAGAAGAAATCTGAATCGTCAGGATCTGAAGAGGATATCAATCAATCAATCAATCAATCAGTGTTTGTAAAGTGCAGCTACTCACCCGTTAGGGTCTCATGGTGCTGGGGGGGTAGTGAAGCATGTACCTGTGAGGTGGATTAAAAAAAGCCATGTCTTCAGTTCCTTTGTGAAGCTGGGGAGGGAGGTGGTTTGTCTGATGTGGATGGGTAGGGCGTTCCAGGCAGTGGCTGCGAGGTAGGAGAAGGAGCGTCCTTCTGTTCTGGTTTTACTGATGCTGGGTACTTCTGCGAGAGAGAGCTGGGCTGAGCGTAGGGCCCTGTGGGGTACGTGGAAGTTGAGTCGCTGGTTCAGGTAGGATGGTCTGGTGTTGTGGAGGGTTTTGTGTGCGTGGGTGAGAATCTTGAAAGTGATTATTTTCTCTATGGAGAGTTAGTGCAGTGTACGTATGTATTGCAAGATGTGGCAGTGTCGGGGTAGGTTGAGGATCAGTCTGGTGGCGGCGTTCTGGATGTTTTGCAATTTATGGGTCAGTTTTTTGTTGATTCCAGTTAAGAGTGCATTGCTGTAGTCCAGTCTGTTGGTGATGAGGGCGTGAGTGAGTGTCTTTCTATGTGGAGATGACTGAGTTGATCTGATGGTTCATGCTGAGATCAGGGTCCAGGATGATTCTAGGGTTGCAGGCTTGGCTGGCGGGGGTGGGCATGTTTCCAAGGGTGGGTGGCCAGCAGGAGTCACTCCATGCGTTGGGTTGAGGGCCCATGATGAGTACTTCTGTTTTGTTTGTGTTGAGGTGAAGGCAGCTGTCTCTCATTCAGTTGGTGACTGCTTTCATGCCTTTGTGGAAGTTGTGTCTGGCCTTGTCGGGTTCGTTGGAGAGAGAGAGAGGGTGAGTTGGGTGTAGTCAGCATAGGAGATGATGTTTATTCTGTAGCTTCTGATGATGGGGGCTAGAGGGGACATGTAGATTTTGAACAGCGTGGGGCTCAGGGAGGATCCCTGGGGCACTCCACAGGTGGTGGGTGTGGGATCTGTGAGGAAGAGGGTGAGTCTCACTCATTGTGTTCTGCTGGAGAGGAAGGATTGAATCCAGTCGAGGGCCTTGTCTCGGATGCCGGCTTCATGGAGTCTTCTTATAAGGGTGTGATGGGAGACTGTGTCAAAAACTGTTGAGTGGTCAAGTAGGATGAGTGCTGCCATCTTTCTCTTCTTCAGTAGGGAGCGGATGTCATCTGTTGTGGCCAGGAGGGCTGTTTTAGTGCTGTAGTTTGACCTGAATCTGGATTGGGAGATATTGAGGATGTTGTGCTTTTATAAAAACGTGGTGAGTTGGCTGTTGACTGCTTTTTCTATGACTTTCGCAAGATATAGAAGTAGGGAGAAGTTCTTGGGGTCAGTGGGGTCTGCCGAGGGTTTCTTGAGGAGGGATTTGATCTTGGCGTGGTTCCAGTCATCATGGAAGTTGGCGGCAGATAGTGAGCAGTTGATGGTGAGGCGGAGTTTGGGGGCAATGGTGTCTGCAGCTTTGTTAAAGACCTGATAGGGGCATGGGTCTGTGGGGGCCACGGAGTGTATGGACTTCATTCTTTTCAGTGTATCTTCGGTGGAGAGGGGTGTTCAGGTGGAGATTGTAGGTATGCTGAAGTCAGGGCTTGGAAGGGGGGTTCTGAGCACAGGTTGTCCTTGTTGAAACTGTCATAGATGGTCTTGATTTTGTGGTGGAAGTAGGTGTAGAGTCTGTCACATAGGTCCTGTGAGGGTGGGATGTCCGTTGTTTCACTGTTGAATTGGCCGAACTCCTTGATGAATACGAAGAGCTCCTTGCTGTTGTGTGCTTGTGAGGAGATCCTGTCTTAAATAGCCTTCTTTCTGGTGTTTCTGATGAGTTGGTGGTGTGCAGTGGTGGCGGCTCTGAAGTTGCTGTGGGCTTCTGGGGAATTGGTGTTTCTCCAGATTTTCTCAAGGCAGCGACATATACATCTTGATTCCCGGAGTTCAGGGGAGAACCAGCTGGTTCTGAGTACTGATGTACTTTCTAATATTTTCTGTTGAAGAAGTGATACTGACTACATAATTTTAAATAAAACTGTGATTTTCTAAACTTTTAATTTCACTAACCTTTCAGATACTAACAAACAGATTGAGAAACGTTGGAACAAAACAGGGATAAAAGTTGCAAAAAAATGAGAAATATGATTTGTCACTGTACAAATTACATTTCCAGACATGTTATGTATCATACAGTGAATTAAAATGCACATTTGTAGGGCACTGGAAAATACTGATCAACTGATC
Source organism: Pleurodeles waltl (assembly GCF_031143425.1). NCBI lineage: Eukaryota > Metazoa > Chordata > Amphibia > Caudata > Salamandridae > Pleurodeles > Pleurodeles waltl. Next base: position 924,424,607 of record NC_090447.1, read on the forward strand.
CAAAGAATTAGATCAGACTCATATTAATGCTGAAATGTGGTAGAATTTAAGGAGTGGGCACAGACAGGCACGGTGAAGTCACATGGGTACTCAGTACAGGAACAGAACTGTTTCTCCACAGGGGGATTGACCAAGGGGACAGGCGAGCATGATCAAGACAGAGTATTAGATATAGGGAAACATCACAATAAAATGAAAAAGATCATTTATCCAAACAGGAGCCTATTAAAAATCCCTTGACACGTTCTGAATTGCCCCTTTGATCCCATTTAGAAATGTTTTAATTTAATATGGCTTGGAATGAAAATACATTTGTATCATGGAAAGTTAATGGACTATGAGTTGTTGAAAATAGAGCAAGGCTAACTGAAATTTATCTTTGAGAGGCAGAAATGGGAATTTACTTTTCTAGGAGAGGGTTGTCCACTTTAAGGACACAAGGCACAGGTTACTTAAGAAAATTACTCTGAATTCCCCTTACAAAGCCATGCTTGTATGATATGACATTAGATGAGCAAGTGAAATTCCTCATTGTAACAATCAACAGGTTTGTGACTCATCCAATGTGATCTAAATGCCCTTTATAACATGTTTGCTTAATGGTGTGGAGTGATCTTCATCTCGGATGGAAGGAGAGTGTTTTCGTTGGATAGTTTAAGGCAAGTTAATATGGGGAAATTGTTGACGTTCAAATATCTCCAACTTTGCCAAGAAAACAAAGTATGGATAATATAAGGAGCTCAGAGCCTGACTACAAAGACTATGGGGGTCATTCTGACCCCGGCGGGTGGCAGTCGCCGCCCTCCTGGCGGGAACCGCCATTTGCCCGCTCCGCGGTCAAAAGACCGCTGCATCCATTCCAACCTTCCCGCTGGGCCGGCGGGCGCTAACATTGTTAGCGCCCGCCAGCCCAGCGGGAAGGGGCCCTGCAACACTGAAGCCGGCTCCGAATGCAGGTGTGCGACGGGTGCAGTTGCACCCGTCGCACTTTTCACTGTGTGCTAGGCATACAGTGAAAAGGAGGCTGGGGCCCTGTTAGGGGGCCCCTGCACTACCCATGCCAGTGGCATGGGCAGTGCAGGGGCCCCCAGGGGCCCCTAGACACCCGTTACCGCCAGCCTCTTCCTGGCAGTGTAAACCGCCAGAAACAGGCTGGCGGTAAGGGGGTCAGAATCCCCATGGCGGTGCTGCTTGCAGCGCCGCCATGGCGGATTCGCCCAGCCGGGTGAAATCCGGCGGGAAACCGCCGGACCCGGTTTTCTGACCGCAGCTTTACCGCCGCGGTCAGAATGGGCAGGGAAGCACCGCCAGCCTGTTCGGAATGACCCCCAATGTTTGCAAAAAATGATTGAGACTTGTGCACCAACATTTTTGGCATGCAATCAAATTTTGAGAACTGAGCTATGTTTCAAAAGGTTCAATCTGACTGAATCACAGGTGGGTAGCAGGGAGGAAGCAGGAAATTAGGCAGGACTCAATTTGTGATCCTGGGTGATTGGGTACAATCACAGGGATAGTGGTTTGTAAAGGATACAAGATCACCGTTCTTGTGATTGTCTTCCCAAAAACATTTTTAAGCAGTTCCAGAGCATGCAGCAGTCTCCTGAACTACTGCCTACTAACCCAAAGTTGCCACAATAATTCCCACAGTGGAAGGAGTTCAAAGGGGATAATTTTACCTTTAGGAATCAGCTACAATCCCAACTTGAGAGTCAGTAAGAGATCAATGGTTTGAGACTGTAATTACAGTCACAAACCTTTGGTATTTATCTTTTCGACTTGCATTTTTGAGAGAACATACCTAACTTGACCCTTTCAAATTGCAATTCAGTAAAGAGTTCAAAAATAAATCTAAAGCACAAAATGAGGTTACTATGGCCCTCATTATGACATTGGCGGAAAATCCCACTTACCACCATGCTGAGTGCCGCCAACATACTGCGGATATCCGCTTATCATATTATGACACACACATAACAATCCGTCACTATACAGCCACAGACAAACGTCTGCCACACCAAAGGTCAGTGATAAACTGGCGGTGTCAGAACCCACACCGTTATGCCAACAGAACAATGCCCACAACATTATTACCCTTGAATCACCGTGGCGGACATTCAATGGCGGTAAACCATTGGTGGTATATGCTGCCGCGCTCAAAATGCACACACAAACAAAACAGCACCACATTGGACAATTCAAACTACACACACCTGACACACATACACACACCACACCCACACCACTATAAAACACACACCCACATTACCCACAACCCTTCATGACTACAAACAATTGCCAACAGAGAGAGCCACAAGACCACTGACACAACCAGAGCCACACACCACCATCACCTATACACCACCCATGCACCTTACATCACACACCGCAATACATCACCCTACACACCCTCACCCACACCACTCACACTGCACCGATGGCACCACAACGACATCCCAGATTCTCTGAGTAGGAGCTAAGGATCATGGTGGAGGAAATCATCCGGCTAGAGCCACAGCTATTTGGAGCACAGATGCAGCAGATATCCATTGCTAGGAAAATGGAGCTATGGCGGAGGATCGTGGCCAGGGTCAGCGCTGTGGGACAGCACCCCAGAACAAGGGACGATATCAAAAAGAGGTGGAACGACCTATGAGTGTAGGTGCGTTCCATAGCAGCAAAACACTAACTCACTGTACAGAGGACTGGCAGTGGACCCTCACCTCCTCCCCAACAACTAACAACATGGGAGGAGCAAGTCTTGGGAATCATCCATCCTAAGGGCCTGGCAGGAGTAGGAGGAGGACTGGACTCTGGTAAGTCAACTCTATACTACTATAACCCCACTACCTGCATGCCATCACATACCCCCACCCTCACCCTCACTCCCATCACTCCGCCACCTCCCACACACCCCACCATCACATCTCACCCATTCCAATCCTAAGGCCTGCGTGCACCAGCAATGCATGGACACCACTCACAGACCTGCATGGACACCTATCACTAAAGCATGCACACTAGAGGGAAACAGCTAGCCCACCAAATAACAACTCACTCAAGGCAATGCTGCCAGGGCAATAACAACCATTGTGGGCAACCCACCCATGCACAATATGTCAAACACAGAAACAATAACACTGCATCTACATCCCCACAGGTATCCCAGCCAATGTCACCAGAGGAGAGTCCCCCCCCACAGAAGAGGCCCACAGTGATGACAGCAGCTCTGCTCGCCTGGATCTGGATGACCATCCTGGCCCATCAGGGACCTCCGGACAGTCGGTTACCCGGGTACTGTCTCACACCACCACAGAGCCTCCCACCTCAGGAAACACCACCACAGCATCCACCCAGCGGGCCCATACCTCTGTCCCCAAGACACGTCAAACATCAATCAGCAGTGTGTCCACCACTACAGGACCACCAGGGCACCTCACAAACCCAGGACAATCAGGGACCTGGGGTCAGTAGCAGTGGGCACACGGTTCAGGGGACAGACCCACAGGACGAAGCTGGGAGGACTGCTGTGAGCCGGGGGGGAGAGGCCCAGGGAACCGACTCTCCAGGAGGCACTCACCGCAATCCTGGGACAATACCAACATTACCAAGACATGCTGGGCCAGATCCTGGAAAAGTTGCAGGAGAACATGCGGCTGGAGGAGGGACAGTACCTGGGGATCAAGGAGGACTTTAAGTCCATGAACTCCACCCTAGACTTCATTGCAGGGGTGCTGGTAGACATGGCCTACAGTATGAGGGAGGCAGTATCACACCAGTGGGCCCTTGCCACTAGCCAGACTACTGAACAGCCCTCCACCTCCGCTGCTGCTAGTGGTCAGGAGGCCCCGCCATAGGATCAACAGGCCACCAGCACCCCTCCCTTTGCAGAAGGAGAACCACCCAGCAAATGTTGCCTGTGATCCAGGCAGAAGCCAGAGACTATTGCCAGGACCCTGCCAGAAAATAAGACTCTCCTGATTGTCACCCTTGTGTCCCACTCTGTTGCCCTGTCCACCTTGAACTGCCATTGCTCCCCTTCCTATGCCCCCTTCGACAAGGCACCCGTGCTACCAATAGACTGGACTCTAACCTGGACTTTCCTCCATCATCCCCCCAGCCCATTGCACTTCTCTCTTTTCTTCATCGCACAGCAAATAAATACACTGAGAAAAAATACAAGTATGGAGTATGTCAAATGATTTAAGTATGTATTCATGTAACAAGGTTTAAACATTGCAATTCAACTGTACAGTGACCTGTAGTTGGCTGCAGTGAACACAACAGGAGCAATAGTGGGGCACCAACATCTGTAAAAAGAGATGCCAAAGAGTACAGTGAGTGCCCATAGAAGTAGGAATTCACAGCCTGCCAGTGACAATGTCAAACATTAAACTGTCAATGAAATGTGAAGTTGCACTCTCTTACCTGTGTGTCATTGGAAGTATTGACGAATCACTGCAGTTCTGTTGTCCTCATCCTCAGCCTCTGCCTCCTCATATTCACTGTCCACAGGGTCCACTGCTGCCACACAGTCATCTCCAGCCTCCTCCGCCTGCAGAAAAAGCACATGGCGTCTCAAGGCAAGGTTGTGCAACTTACAGCATGCCACAGTGATCTGGCAGACCTTCTTGGGTGAGTAGCACAGGGACCCACCTGTTAGATGGAGGAACCGAAACCTCGCCTTCAAGAGGCCAAATGTACATTCAATTTTCCTTCTTGTTCGCCCATGTGCCTCATTGTAACGTTCCTCTGCCCTTGTCCTCACAGGAGTCAGTAGCCATGAGAGGTTGGGGTAACCAGAGTCACCTGCAATTATCGAGGGACAACTATTAGCCAGACACTAACCCTTATGGCCCACACCATACCCATATACCAACATCCACTGGGTGGGAACCAGAGCTCACCTATTAGCCACACCCTGTGCCTCTGGAGTTGGGCCATCACATTTGGCATGCTGCTATTCCTCAGGATAAAAGCATCATGCACCGACCCAGGTAACTTAGCATTGACATGGGAGATGTACTTTTCCACCAAACACACCATCTGTACATTCATCGAGTGAAAACTTTTTCAATTTCTGAAGATTGTTCATTTTGCTGGGGGGGACAAATGTTATGTGTATTACATCAATATCCCCAATAATGTTGGGGATATGTCCCATTGCATAGAAGTCAGCCTTCACTGTAGCCAAACCTCCACCTGGGGGAAAATGATGAAGCTGCACATGTGTTTAATCAGGGCATACAACACTATTGTCAGCACTATTGAAAACACTGGCTGTGGCAATCCTGCTGCAAAGCCCACAGTCACTTGGAAAGAACCAGTTGCCAAGAAATGAAGCACAGATAGCACTTGCACATGAGGGGGGAATCCCAGTGGGGTGACAAATAGCAGATAACAGGTCAGACTCCAATTGGGCACACAGCTCTGTGATTGTGGCCCTGTCAAGTCTGTAGGTGAGGATAATGTGCCCATCCTCCATTGTTGCCAAGTCCACCAGGGGTCTGTACATGGGGATGTATCCATCTCCTATTCATCCACATGGTTGCAATCTATGGGGCAAAAGAGTGAGGAGCCAGTCATAATCTGTACATTGTAACCACTACAGTTCAATGCATGATGTGATTTTTATAATTTATTAGTGGCAAATGTCCTGAATGTACAATTGTGAACTGTGACGCAATTAGGAACCATGGCCTGCCCCCCCCCTGAAATGGCGTCCACCTGCCTGTGTGGAAGGACAGGTGGAAGTGAGGTAATTCCACTGACGTTGTGCACCGTTGCGGGTGGTGGTCGGGAACCGCCGTGCAACTCCTCATTGGTTATCATTGGGCCCTATGGGTTACAGTAGCCAATGGTGATGTATGCCAGTGGTGCTGATATGCACCGCTGCAGACTACTCCGCCATTTTCTATCTGTTCACTCACTTGCTACCTGACCTTCAACAGGAGAAGACCTACACTGCCTGTGCTGCTGTGACCTGTGTCTGGAACCTACCATGGCTCGTATGTCTGAGGAAAGAGCACCTGCCTTCACCTCGGTGGAGTTGGAGAGACTGATGGAGGGGTCCTACCCCAGTACCGACTGCTGTATGGGCCTCCAGACCAACAGGAGAGTACACTGTGAGCACAATGCATGGGGCAGGAATTCATGGAGTGCTGTGTGTGAAGGCCTCGTGTAGGGGGGTTGGTGAATGGGCCCCGGCAGCAAGCAGCATGTATGCTGGGTCATGTTTTTGCGTAAGGGGATGGGAAGGGATATGGTGGGCCATGAGTGTAACAGGCAGGATGGTCTGACTAATGCCTTTCCCGGTGTATATTTCCACTGCAGGTGAGCGCCCATCAAAAGAAGGGTAAATAGCATGCCATCACCAAGGACTTGCGGACTCTGGGAGTCTATGGCAGGTGGAACACCCACTGTCGGAAACGGTGGGAGGACCTGAGACGCTGGGCACGGAAGACGGCGGAGGCCCAGCTGAGGATGGCCTCCTAACGAGGAAGGGGTGCCCATTGAATCCTGACCCTCCTGATGGCCTGCATACTGGTGGTGGCCTATCTGGAGCTCGATGGGCACTTGGGGGCATCACAGCAGCCACAAGGGGGTGAGTACAGTGCCCATCATCACTACTTACGCCTGGTGGAATGGTATTGGGTGGGGGATGTGTGCCTGTGGGTGCCCCTAGGCCAGACCTTACATTGCAGAGTAGGTTCCATGTTGTGCACAGTTCTGATGTGAAATTTCTCCAAACTTTCTAATAGGCATCCACTACTGGGTAGGGGTGTGTGGGTCCCAGGTATGCTGCAGTTGGCGATATGTGTCTCTCCCCATGCCCTGGTGACTACCATTGCTACTGGTAGTGCATTGCCTAGTGCTTAGGGCTGTTCCCTGTGTGTGAGTGTATTGTGTATGCCAACAGTGGTGTTTGTGCAGCAATTCACCAAATGTATCCTTTGTCTTTCCCCCCTTTTAGTTTTGTCACCCTGTCCTTATGTGCATTAGCATCATCTGGCTGAGGACCAGTGGAACCGGTGAGCTGCATCCCACAGGACCCAGGAGGCAGAGTCCACTGACGGTGAGGGCACCAGTGGGATGGAAGGCGAGTGGAGCACCACGCTGTAGACTGGTGGGGACAGTTCGGACATGGATACCTCCTCCGATGGAAGCTCCCTGGTGGTGGCGGACACCTCTGTGCCCACTCCAGCTACAGGTACATCCGCCACCCCCGTACCAGCACCGCCCTTCCAGCAGCCCTCCATCAAGTTGCCCGTGCCTGCTCACCCAGGAGAGTGGGAATCTCATTTGCCCCAGGCACCTCAGGCTCTGCCCCAGTGAGCCCTGCTGCCCTGAGTGAGGAGGCTATTGACCTACTTCGATCCATCTCTGTTGGGCAGTCAACCATTATAAATGCCATCCAGGGGCTGGCAGCCCAAAAGCAACAGTCCAATGAATTTACGGAGAGCATTCACACTGGCTTGGCGGCCCAACAGAGATCAATACAGAAACTGGACTCCTCCCTGATGGCAGCCATTGTCCCTGTTTCCACCCTCTCCCCTCCCACTTCCTCTACCCAATCCCATTCCCCTCAACCCCAACTTATCCCAAGAACACAGGCAGACGAGCATGCACACAGGACAACACAAAAGAGTGGCACAGGCAAACACAAGCACCACACATCATCCCACAGGCACACATACAAACACAATCCAGATGCAGACATACCAACATCCAGTGCCTCCACTGTGCCACCTCCTCCTCGTCCTCCACCTCCCTCCCAGTTGCGTCTACACTCACACCTGCATACACTATATCCTCATCCACCACCACCATCACCAACACACCTATCCGAGCACACACCTCACTGGCGGTCGCCACCCCCACATCCATGCACATGTCCTCTGTGTCCTCTCCCACTGTGTCTGTGCCCCCTCCTCCCAAAGTACACAAACTCAAGCACTCAGACACCCAACAGCCATCCACCTCACAACAGCATCCAGCCCATGCACCAGCACCCAAACACAGCAGACAGACACCTCCCACAACCACTTTCTCTTCCTCCACTCCCAAACCTTCTCCCTCTTCCCACCCCAATGTGCCTAAGAAGCTCTTCCTCTCCACTGTTGACCTCTTCCCTACCCCTACTCCCCCGTCCTTCACATCTGGCCAGGGTGTGTAAAACCCAGGCAAGCACCTCAGCCTCCCAGTCCACAGGCCCCGTAGTGTCCACAGCAAATCCTGGTGGGAAAGGATCCCAGGCACCAGGCAGCCACACAGAAAGGGTGCCTGCCCCAAGTGCTGCCAGGGAGGGCAAGGAGCCAGCCCCAGCTTCTGAAAGGAAGGGAAAGGTGCCACCCCCAGCTGCTGAAAGAAGGGGAAAGGTGCAACTCCCAGCTGCTGAAAGGAAGGGAAAGGTGCCACCCCCAGCTGCTGTAAGGAAGGGCAAGGAACAATCCTCAGATGCTGCCAGGAAGGGGAAGGAGGAATCCCCAGATGCTGCCAGGACGGACAAGGGGCCTGCACCAGCAGACACAAAGGACAAGGGGCCTTGTGCTGGGACTCAGTTGAAACCCACACTACCAACCATGGTGGTGCAGCCATCCGAGGCTGCAGGGGATGGGCTGGAGCCTCCCCCACCACCACCATCAGATCCACCAGCAACGCAGCCACCAGAACCAGCACCATCACCAGCAGCAGCAGCAACAGTGGGCAGCCGTCTGAGACTGCAGGGGATGGGCTGGAGCCTCCCCCCCACCACCACCAGCAGCAACAGTGGGCAGCCGTCTGAGGCTGCAGGGAATGGGCTGGAGCCTCCCCCCACCACTACCAGCAGCAGCAGCACCACCACCACTGCCACTACTGAGCAGCCATCACCGCCGGTGGACAGTGTGTAGTCCTGCATCCATGGGCTGTTGTGCGGGTTGCCCCTGCAAATCCTGTGGGTACAACACACAGTTGAGAGACTGTGACCTTGCACTCCCAAAGGTCAGCATCATAGGGTACAATGCCTCCTCCAGAACCAGTGGAGAAGCCATCCACTCACCCCATCCTCCCCAGGATGAAGATTACATGGCACAATGCCCCCTCCAGAACCAGTGGCGAACCCACCCACTCACTCCCATCTTCCCCAGGATGAAGATCACAGGGCACAATGCCCCCTACAGAACCAGTGGGCAAGTCACCCAGTTGAGAGACTGTGGCATAACACTCCCCAGGACCAAGCACAGGACATGTTACCCTCTCCAGAGCTAGTAGGCAAGTCACCCACTTGAGAGACTGTGGCCTTGCACTCCCCAGGACCAAGCACAGGGCACATTGTCCCCTCCAGGACCAGTGGATTTGTTCCATCTTCTGGCTGAGGAGCCCCCCGTCCCCCTGGGGTGCCTGCCCTGCAGGGTTTTCTCCATGTTGTTGCAGGAGACAAGTGGGGCCTTGGACTTTTGAATGTGGTCCTGTGGCCCACGAACATTGAAGGCAGGGCAGTGTCCCTTCATTTGTAAATATGTTTATAGTTTTAGATTTAGATGCAATTATTACTACTATATTTATCTTATTACAATCACTTTGATCTATTGATGCTGTCCTTGCATTATTCCTAAGGGGTAGAGGGTCAATGTGTTATGTTACTGCATCTGCTTGTGTGTATGGTTTTGGGGTGGGGGTGTTGCGTGTGTGTGTGTCACTCTCTTTTTCCTCCCTCACTCACCTGTGTGCTAGGCCATCTTCACCGGCATTGGTGTTCGTGGTGGAGCAGGACGTAGAAGAGCATTGGGAATATATGCAGTTTGGGCTCCATGGCGGCATGGTTCTTCCCTGAGTCTCCACAGGTGAGTCGTTTCCCTTCTGTGCAGGGTTTCTGCCAAGCTTTTGATGTCTTTGGTACCACCCCGGAAAAGGTGGCGGTTTCCTGTCTCATAATATGGTGGGGAGAAGATTGACTTCTGCCTGGCCGTAGGTGGTTTCTGCTCTGGTGGCTGTTGTTTCCACCCTGGCAGTCAGAATTAAAGTGGCTGTCTGTCTGAGCTGTTTTCACCATGGTCATAATTTGGCGGTATTTACCGCCAGCCTGTTGGTGGTATTACCGCTGCTTTATCACCAACCACCAGGGTCGTAATGTGGGCCTGTATCACAATGTGCTTTCTCTATTAGAAACGCCTTCAATCCACGATTTGCAACTGCTAAATCACTCGATACATAAGATGCTCAGTGCTGTATTAGTCAACAAAATAAAAAGGCCTGAGAAGGTTTGGAATGGGTGCTTGCTAATGCGGCAGACTGAAAATTATTACTGAGTATTTTTTTAACATATTTATTGTATTGTGCAAGCTAAGCTATTGAAGCGGAATGTTTTTGTTCTTTGCTATCCACTGACGATATTAGACTCTGGAGAAGATGACAAAGACTAGGACCAATAGAGTAATGCCATGTCCCAAAATCAATCAGATGGAGTAAATTATATTTATGGTATTGGACGCAACAAGTCACTAAACGTCTGTTATCTTGAATGAAGAACTTGAGAGAAGCTACCTTGTGTGTAGTCTATATGCATAAATACCATTTGGAAAAAAGCTGCTATTTAAATGCATTCTCTTGGTAAGACAATAGATACGCTAAATATTGGATTGATGCCCCCCACAAAAAACAAAAAAGAAAAAATCTGGTGATTGGGAGCAGGCAGAGAAGTGCACATATACAATGGATACAAACAGCGTAAATGGTGTAAGAGGTTCCTTTTAGTAAGCCTGGTGAGTGAAAATGTGACTTGCCGAAACATGGGAAGTCCAACGGTTATCCCCTAATAAGCACAGATATCGGTGTAAAAGCATTACATATTTCTGTAATAATAGGGACTCAGATAAAAGGTATAAAGCTCCAAAGGAACAGAGAATTTCATTCACATATGAGTATTAAAAAAATCAATGTCATCTACGAGGAACAGTCAAAAAGTTAAGCATCAAAAAAGAACATTAACATATTGCCATCTACCTCATTTTGGGTGTAAAGGCTCAGACGGCATCTCTATATTGACTGTCTATTAGAAAAGGATTGATTTAAAAAAAATGTTCTTGGGACAGTAAACAATAGATGGTATAGCCTCAATTTGCCTCTTAAAATTGTTCACGCCGAAAGGCTGTTTTTTCATGACTGTCTATCATTGCTCCTGTCAAAACAGAAAAGACTGGGAAGGGTGTTGCACTTGGCTCTTTCTGCAGGGTAATCCCCAAACGTGTTGCCTTCACCTTCCTCTTTTCTGAAACCATTTTGGTTGGATTTTTAGGGCTTTTTGCACTTTTTCACTGCTGATTGGTGCAAAACTGCTTGTGCTCTCTCCTTTTAACATTGTAACATTAGCACACATCCAATTGGCATGTGTAGTTTACATGTAGGTCCCTAGTAAAGTGGCACAACATGAGCCCAGGGCTTATTAATTAAGTGCTAACAGTTGGTCTTCAGCACTTATTGTTCCACCCAGTTAAGTAGCTCAGTGCCCTAATGTAACTGTAACTCATGGCCTTGCCATGCACTGCTAATAACTCCAGATAATACAGCACCTATGGCATCTTTTATAACATCATTGATAATATCACTAAAACATTTGCAGTAACATTGTTGATGAGAAAACTGTGCATGGCGGGAGTGCGATTTAGAGTTATCTTAGGGCACACGTTATACTTACTTGAACTAACTCTAACAGCAGAGCTTCTGTGGTTTTGTATGTTTGAAATGTGAGCCGAACTATAATGTCCCTGTAACCTTTGTTTTTTTCAGTGAATATCTATCTATCTATCTATCTATCTATCTATCTATCTATCTATCTATCTATCTATCTATCTATCTATCTATCTATCTATCTATCTATCTATCTATCCATCCATCCATCCATCTATCCATCTATCTATCTATCTATCTATCTATCTATCTATCTATCTATCTATCTATCTATCTATCTATCCCCATCTATCCATATATATATATATAAAAAAAATATATATATATATATATATATATATATATAGGTAAATAGGTAGCTAAAGTTAGCATCATGTTTCCATAGAAAAAGCATTTTTTGACTTGCCTATATCTTTGGCATCATTTGACCGATTCTCCTGAACTTTTTTTTAAAAAAGTGTGCATGTGATTCTTGTTGCACATTTACAGTTTCGGGGTGATCTGTCAAGCAGGAGACAAGAAAAAGGGGGGGGTCAAAAAATGTGTGTTTCCATTGTTACTTCCTATAGGAGTTTTGAACACAACTACAGACTGAAACGCTGGATGGAATTACTCCTAATTTGGAAGAAAGCTAGATTTTGTTCTGCAGATTGTAATTTTCATTATTTGGTGTAAATCCGTGCAATAGTTTTTCTGATATTAAAGGGAAAATACATTTGTGAATTTGCGGCGATCGTGGCATAGTCACTAATGCATTTGCCACCAGGAATGCTGTAATTGGCTTGCCACAACCTGGCCAAAAAGTTAAGCCCGTCATTTTATGTTATGGGACATGGTCCCTGGAGCAGAAAATAAAAATCAAAGGTGGCATAAGGGGTGTCACGACATGTGATATTTGTGAATATGTTGTAATGCTAAGCGTGGCCCCCATGTAACGTCACAATGAATTTGCAAATATTGGTCTCAGGCAATACGTGAATAAGCCAGTCATACACTAATTCATTCAGTCATAGATGCACTCAGAGACACACCCACTCAGACACTCACGGACCCACTCACAGATCCACTCCACAGACAGAGGACCTGTGGTCTACCCCCGCTGTGCATGACCAAAGCCCATAAATGATGCAGGGTTGGGTGGTTATAAGGGGTTGGTCGCAGGGCCTGGCTGCAGGCCAGTCAATGTGGCCAACCTCTTCAGCTCATGTCCGAAGGCTGTGCATGGTGGTGGTTGGAATAACATATATTTAGTAAAATTATTTCACAATGAAAAAAACTGTGAAATTCACTGAAAAAAACAAAGGTTGCAGGTTAGGTTCTGAATTTACTCGTACAATACCACAGAAATTCAGCATTTAGAGTTATTTCAAGTCACTATAAGTCACGCCCTAAGATAACTATAACTCAAGTCCTCGCCATGCGCAGTTTTCTTTTTAATAATTTTATTGCAAATGTTGTAGTGATAATGTCAATGATGCCATAGAAAGTCTCATCACTTATATAATTTGTGGAGTAATTAGCTGTGTGTGGGGAAGGCATGAGTTATAGTTACTTTAGGAGGCGAGTTTTAGTTGCTTGAAATAACTCTTCCTATAACTGCTGAATTTCTAAAGTTTTGTACAAGAAAATTCAGAACCCAACCACACAGTGCCTGCGACCTTTGTTTTTTTTCATTGAATATATATGAATATATATATATATATATATATATATATATATATATATATATATATATATATATATAAATTACACATTGGCGCTCGACAGTAGGCAATTACAGTTAGGACTCAGCTTCCTTAAGTAAAGCATTTTTTGACTTAGCTATATCTGTGCAGTAGTTTGAAGAATCGTCATGAACCCTTCCCTGCATATATATCATAGATAGATTTGCAGAGCAGGATTCTTTCTCGCATGATGCTCATTCCACAGAAATTAAACCTCAATAGGAAGCACTCATAGATATAATTAAAACAGATGCCAAGTTGAAGCTTCACTTCTATGAAGTCTTAATCATCCTAATTTCTGGCAAATGGTCAAGGGAAAAAAGTGTTTTTCTCTGCGGCTAACCACCTATAACCACCCAAACCTGCACCATGCTTGACCTTTGGCTGTGTGCAACAAGGGCTGGCCGCACAACCTGGTCTGCAGCGAGGCCCGGCCACTCCCCTATAATCATCCAACACCATGCCATGCACCACCTCCCTGGGACTATCTTAAAAATAATTGTCAGGTGCCACACAGACCCACCCGAGATGTGGAGAGCACCATCTCCTAGGGCTGACTAATGAAAAATGTTGGGGGGGCCACATGGACCCCATAGGTTCCAGGGACCACTACCTCCCAGAGCTACCAAATATAAATTGTTGGGGGGGACATTTACCACTCTGGGCTACGGGTACCATCACCTCCATGGGGTTATCTAAAAGCAATTGTTGGGGGCCATGAGGACCCCAACCGGGCCCCAGTAATCACCACCTCCCCATGGCAACAAATTAAAAATAGTAAGGGGATCTGCTTGGACTCCTCTGGGGGCCAGGGACCACCACCTCCACAGGGCTACCTGCTGAAAATATTTTGGGGGGGCACATGGACCCCAGTCCCCAGGGACCAATACATTAAAATAGGCTGTTTTTACTATTAAAAAAGGAGAGAGCCACACTGTCCCCCACCCTATGCCAAATTTGGCCCATGAGACCCCAACCCCAGGGCCCAGCCACATACTCCTGGGTGCCCTGGCTCCACCCAGGACACCCAGTGGTGATAAATGAGGACTGCGGGGAACCTCAAGGGCCAGCGGTCCCAGCAGCTCCCACCTCCTGCCGACATTTTTCCCACAAACAGAGGGACCTGCTGCAAATTACAGCTCCCTGCGAGTAAGAGCAATCTTTTCATCTCTTTTCCGGCCCGCCTGACAATAGACTTGGAAATTGATGACAACTCCGCTTTCAGCAAGCGGGAACCTTTTTTAAAGCTCCGGCTTGCTGCAAGTGGAGTGTTTGCTTTTTCTGTCAGTTCCTGCACAGCAAAGGCAAACAGCTACCTCCTGAGGGTGGGCACCTCAGGAGGTAGCAGGAGCTGGCCCTGAAGGGTGGCAGTCCCCAGGTCCACGTAAGGCTCCACAACGGGGCCATGCAGTCCCCCTCCATCTTTTCAATTTTGCCCTACATTTACAAATTTCCCTTCCCTTTAATATCTCAAAAACTACTGTACAGATTTATGCCAAATTAAACAAAGGTGATCTGCAGACCAAAAGCAACATTTTTGCCAAATTTGTTGCAATTCAGTCTAGTGGTTCAGGCTGCAGGGTTGTCTAAAGAGTCTATGGAAATTAACATTGGAAACACACTTTTTTTGACCCCCATTTTTTCTCGTCCCCAGCTTGGCGAGTCATGCCGAAATTTTCCATGCACAACAAGAGCCATCTTGACACTTTTTTTGTAAACTTTTGTGAACATTCGTCAAATGGTGCCAAAGATATAGGCAAGTCTAAAAACACTTTTACAATGGGAACTAGGTCCTAACCATAACTACCTACTGGCAACTTCACCTAAAAAAACAAAGGGAAATTATACTCATCCTCACATTTTAAATGTACAAGCCCATAAAAATTAACCTGTTATAGTCAGAGTTATTTCAAGTATTTACGTGCCCTGAGGTAAGTATAACATGCACAGTTTTCTCATCAATAATTTTACAGCAAATGTTACAGTGATATTATCAATGATGTTGTAAAAGATGTCATGACTGCTACAATATCTGGAGTAATTAGCAGTACATGGCAAGGGCACGAGTTATAGTTACCTAAAGGTACAAGTTATTGTTATTAGAAATACCTCTAACAATAACAGGTGAATCTCTATGGTTTTGAATGTTTAAAATGTAAACCTAACTATAACGTCTCTGTAACCTTTGTTTTTTAAGTACATGTCTATGTTTGTTTAATTCCTAACTGTAACCTTAGCTTTTTTCAGTGAATTTCTATGTTTTTTCTCAACATAAAGTAATTTTTATTACTTTACGTCAATCCAACTACTGCTATGCAGGGTCTTCGGCCTTTGTGGAGGGGACTGGTCACAGGACCTGGCTTGTGGACAACCCCTGTAGCTACCCAACTCTGCCTCACATGCTGCCTTTGGCCATGAATGGGGGGGTTGGCTTTCAGCAGAAATTCACAAGATAGAGCCCACTCATCACAGACACTACATAAGATATTGCGCTCAATAAAATCAAGGCTGCAAACATTTCCATCAAGATTTACAGACAACTTTTCAAGGTGAATAGGCAGAGAAAAATCACTTCATTTGCCTTGACCATGTACTAGAAATTTGAATGATTAGCAGAACATAAATAGAGCTTCAACTTGAGCATTTGCATTGTGTATATATGTAAGTGCTTCCCGTTGAGGTTTAATTTCTGTAAAATGAGCATTGTGCCAGAATGAATTCTGTCATGCATATTTATCCAAGAAGAGGCCACCATTATATGCAGAATGTCTACCCAACTGGAATACTTTCTATTGGCTAATTAGTAAGTGCTAACTCATTGAATAAATGTATAGTGCATCTCCTACTTTACAGTTGCATAAAGGATGCAAAGGACATGTCTACAGTGAGCTTGTGTTCCTGTAACTTTGTCAATGTGATTTTTCCTCAACCCATGCGTCTTCTTCAAATTACTTTATAAAGTGCATGTTTATCCAGAAGAGTATGTTTGCATAGAATAAAATATGTTTATTATTACCCAAATGAATATTACTGATTTTAAAGACCATGAAATGATAACCTGAGATGAAACACAGACCCTAACAGTGTATAGAATAGTATTGTAACCAAGCAACCCCAAGTTAATCATTGATATATTTCATTGATATATTTATGTCACAAACTTAAAACATGCTCCTACACATGCTCTTACACACTCACATATTCAGTTCTGTATGGGCTAACTTGCTTATACATAGTGAGGCAGTGAAGGGTGCACCCACTTACATTACCAGAAAAACACTTAGATACTCACTACTGATATACTCAGACAGTAGATTAGACTCTCAAAAATGCACCAATAAGAGCATTCACATATGAATGCCCTTACCTATAGATCCACCTAGCTAGTCATTAAGAGGTGCACACAGTCAATGCTATAGGCACTGATACGCCTATAGAGTCATTCATATACCCGACACTCAGAATGTTAGGTAAACTTAGACTTGCACATGCATTTTCCCAGTTATATACTCATCCACCTACACATATATGCACTTGTGTGCCTATTTATAAACCAAACAGTTACTTACACATCCAGTGGCACAGCAACAGAGCTAATTGCATATCCACTCACACCCACATAGCGGTTACCTATATACCACTAACGTAACTAGAACCACATACAATTTAACATCCAAAGATGGACTAACACAGAGGGTTACCAATCCATGCAGGCGGTTACAGATCAATTTACATACTTATACAGTCAATAACACAGCCACTGATATACCTAAAAAGATACTAACATACACAGAGGCACTCAAACAGTTACTGAGATTGCCATTGAACCAATAACTCATCTAGATGCCTATCTATAGAGCAACTTATGAACATACTTATATACTTATAGTTAGAGAGTCTGTTTTGAACCAAATAAGCTTGTATATGTGTATTCATTTTCTTACAGTGTGTAACGAAGTAGTATTTAATAGAAAGTTACATGCATATTATGTTTGCTTTTGATACATTTTCTTGTGTTTCAAGAAGAAAATTCATAATTTCAAGAAAAATAGAAAGGAGGAAAAAAAGAGGAAACACTACTATCTGCTTGAAACTGACAGTAAAAAAGCACAAGATGTAGAGAAAATACTCAGAAAAAAAGAGCTGCCTGAAAGAGAACTAAGGAGTTTGTTAAAACAGTATATAGGAAAATGCAAAATGTGGAAAAGGTTTCATATAAAACGTCAGTGTTGCTGTCATCAATTTAAGGGAATATAAGATAGAATGTTTAGAAGTAGGGTAATACAGAATTTGCTGTGAAAGATGGGGGATATCAAGAGAAAAAGTACAGTATTGAAGCAAAGACGGCCTATCAAAAGTGTGGCTGATAAAGCATTTGCCAAGAAAGTGAAAACTATTTATCTTGACACTAAACAGGATGTGAACACAAGATATAACAGTGCTGTGAAAGAAAAGAAAAAGTAAAAAAAAAGGATTATTAATAAAAGTAATTTTTGCAACATTTTCAAAGGAGTATGGAAGCATATGTCTAGTACTGAGGCCTTCTTTAAAGCAGAAAGCTACATACACATTAGTGCATGCAGATGAAACAACTGGCCGGTGCTATGAGGTAAACAGATGTAGTCCCATTCCAAAAGAGGAAGTGGTTCCAAGAAATATAGAAGAAGCCCCTGTGTATAAATGGGACCACAATAGGATTTGTAGTGTTCGGCAGGAATCAATTTTCCATGTCAATTTCCAAACTGAAGCAGAAAATTGCAATCTTGCAAAGTTTAGATCCATGCAAAGGGAGAAAAATACTAATTTACAATGACACACATTAGCATGTGTATCCAGGAAAGTGTGCACAATCAGCTTTTATCATTTTAGAATTTTAGCTGCTCATCATTCACAAATGCAAAATTTTGTTAGAAGACTTTTAAAAAAAGTCCTGCATTGTGTTTAGGAGAAATGAACAAAGCACTGTTGTATGGTACAGTTTCACATGTTGAAAATGTTTATGAAGATATTAAGTTATGTTTCTTTAGTCCTGAAGAGGAGTTTAGGCAAAATGAGATGAGGATTTGGTATGTTCAGGTGAAGAATAGGCCTGGGCGGAGTTCACGTAGCAGCACTATGTGGAGCTATGCAGAGTCCCAAAAAAACTCTGTCGCACTACACAGAGTTCCGCTAGCGAGCAGAGTTTCTTGCCACGCCCGTTCGTGTGAAGTTTAATGTCACTGGCAATGCAAATCTGCATCTAGCGTTTGGAATTCTTGAGGGAAAAGCACAACTCAGTTCGTATGGGCACGACCATCTTGTTTTTTTTTGCTTGTTATGGTCCAGGGAGCATAACTTTATCCTCTCTATATCTCTCCAATCCCCTACTTTTAAAACCTTTTTTCACCTAGTTTCTTTTTATTATATTACCTTTTCTCTTTCTCTTTTTACATTTTAACATTTCTCCTAATTTGTTTTGTTTTTGTGACTTTTTTCCTTCCTTTTTCCTATTCCTTCCTTTCTTATCTCTCCCCCCCTCAGGGCCATGGCACAGCAGGGGAGCACCAGGCCCCTTTCTGCCAGCAACCTTCCTTGCAGAACGTAGTGACATCAAGGGGTGTAGCCCCGTTCCATATTTTCTGAGGTGAAGGTGACTACCATTGTGTTTTATGTGCAGCGCCACCTCCCCTCCACCTTTGCAAAAGGCCTCAGGCCCCGTTCCGGGTACGGCCTCTGGGAGCGCCAGATGTGCTGGGAGAGGGCCACAACTCAGGAATCCGCTGCACCCAGCAACAGCTGATGCACTGGTGTGCTGACATCCTGGATCAGGAGACAGACCTGCTCCACCTACTAGGCATCGAGGTTACGGGCTAGGTGAGTAAAAAACAATTATTGTTAGTTGTGCTCCTAATAGTTTCTTCCCAAATAGCAAGCATGCTGCTCAGTAACACACAGGTAATTTAACTTTATGTTACAAATATAATATTGTGTGATCGTCATCTAGACAGGTGCTCGTGCTACCTTATTGTACTACTTTTTGGCGCATGTTTGGACTGATTAAGAAGTAATGCAGAAACTCCTCCTGAGTCCTGTGTCCTGTCAAAGATAGTCATTGTTAATAAATTAGTAGTAGTGATTTGGATGTTCTCTTATTTCTCTGCGCTTTTCATTTTTGTAGCTCGTACAGTGCCAATTAGCAAGCAATTTCCTAGTGATGTGTAGTAGTTTTACAGTCTAATGTATTAAGAGATTGATATTGATAGAGGACCTCTGAACCTCTGATGTAGAAATGTTACTGTGTTTGCCTTTTCCTTTAAAAAAACTAATATTCTTGAGAAATTATTTATTAAAAGTACCTCTAATCTTTTCTAATTGTTTTTCTTATGTTATACAGCATCCAGGGGCAGGAGAAGGGCTGTTGAGGTGGGTGAGGCAGCTGAAGGTGCCCCATTCACAATTGCCGGGTAAGGTGGGTCTGCTGGCCCCAGTAAGTCCCCCTATTGCTGTTAATATTAATATTTATTTCCCTAACTTTAATCCCTCCACACTTAGAATTATTTTCTACCTTTTTATTGTGCCTGTCTCCTATTTTTCCGACTCCACTTCATTTATCTATTTCGTGAAATATTCTTACCCCTACATATCCTAATTATTAATTTTCTGCATTTTGAGTTTCTTTACTTTGAACTATCTGGCTATGATAGTCTGTCTGTAGCTTCCTTCTTCTGCTTTCCTATCCCCTTATGTATCTTATATTGTGGAGTGGAGGTAAGGCTCAGAGAACACATGTACTGAAGATTGCAAACCCATGTAAGATATTCTACACATGTTTCGTGAGAAGTAGGCCTGGGCGGAGTGAACGGAGTTCGGCTTTGCGGAATTCCATGGAGTTGAAAAATAAACTCTGTAATTCCGTAAAGCCAGAGTTCTGTGACCTGTGGAGTCCTCCCGAATGTGCCCATCTCAGAAGCGCTAAGCAGGGTTGGGCCTGGTCACTCAGGCCTGACCCTGCTTAGCACTTCTGAGATGGGTGCATTCAGGATGGCCATAGCCAGTGAAAGTTGCTGTTTCAGAACTCTTGTGCACCGGCCTGTCCCGTATGCTGCCATGCCTGTTGTGCACACAGGACAGACTGGTGCACAAGAGGCCTGAAACAGCAGCTTTCACTGCCTGCGGCCCTAGCCTAAATTCAGGCCAGGGCTGTAGGCATCGAAAGCTTATGTTTCAGTCCTTGTTTGTGCACCAGTGTGCACAGACAATGACAAAAAAAGAGAAGAGAAATTACCTGGGGCCAGCAGCAGCAGGATCAGTGCCGACGTGACTGCAGGAGCGGATATGGGGGCAGTCTCTGCGGCGGCAGTGGTGGGCGGTGGTAAATCCTATTGCTTCCTTACTGACAATTAGTAATATAATCATTACAAAGGTGTATTAGTGTTGTTGACTCACTCGTCAATACCCTGCTTTTGCAGATGCAGCAGGAATTAATTAAGTATTAGGCTCTTCTATCTGAGACTTAGCAGACTAAGGGGCAAATTTATACTCTGTTTGTGCCGAATTTGCATCATTTTTTATGCAAATTCAGTGCAAACTTAAATCCATATTTATATCTTGACGCTAGACCCATCTAGTGTAAAAATATAGAAAGCGTTGTTTTTTGGATGGGCAAACTCACCTTGCATCAATGAGATGCAAGGTAGGTGATCCCGTCCCAAAAATTACTTTAAGCCCGTAGTGCCATATTTATCCCCCCTTACAATAATACCGCATGGGTGGGAGGTGGTCCCAAAAAATTATGTCAACCCTGTTTTGTGTCACATTTTAACACCTGGGTCTGAGCAGGGGAGAAGGGAATGTCTCCACATTACATAAGTCACATGTTGTATCACCTGACAATGTTGCTGTAGAAAATGTGTACAAGCTGCCAGCAGACAAAACACTGGGAGCAATGGAGTACACAAACATAACCCACCAGTTATGGCAGATAAAAGGGATAATGACCAGACAAACACCAAAATAGACACTGTTAGACACCAATGTCTACATGTTAAACTTTAACTGATGCACAGAGAGGGTGGGCACTTTAGTACATGCACTAGACATGTTTGCCACTACCATACCATGGTATTTGCCCTTTGCATGGTACCAGAACAGGAGACAGTCACATAGAACTCCATCTGTACCATGTCGTTTGTCCTACCTTTACATCACAACAGTTATGTAACCCCTAAGCAGGCTTAACATGGACTCGACTTTGGACTCCAAAACACTCATGCATGTCCTATACCTGTAAGCACATGACTTCTGTACCTGATAAAGGAAGAAGACATCAAGTACTGCATTGGAATTCATTACAACCAGGTCTGAATTATCACAATTGTGCATGTCACCATCTACTAGGTTGTGTGCACAGGCTGGAAATTAGCTATCATAAATGGCAGAGATCCCAGCTCAATAAACTCATGCACCACTGCTCTGACAACTTCAGCGTATGATGTCAGATACTGGAGCATCATTAACCTGCACCTTCACATGAAACCATGGGTTTGTGTTATCACACAAACTCACACATTGATGAAGATGGGTAGGCCTGCCATCTATGCCACAATATAACACAGTGGTATGGCATTGTATGTGACAGTCATGACTGACATGATGATGACAGATCTGAAAATACTTTGGTAGGCAGGCACACATATCCCAAAGATCTCTGTACACATGTACCACTATATTGGGCCAGCCATAATAATGTGAATGGATTCAGTACAAAAGCTAACCTCGCTATAACATAATGGCATAGGTGTCACAAAACCTGTGACAGTAAAAATGTTCTCATCAATTGTGTACTGTCATACAGAACATATGTGGCAGTGATGTGACTACACAGGCAATAGTAAAAAAGACAACTTCTGTCTATGCAGGAAGATGTGAATGTGAGCTCACACATCCCCTTCACTTAGCAATATTGTGATGTGTGACACAAATTACACAACACATGTCTATACAGACACATGGCATATAGCATTGTTCACCAACACACATGTCCATAACATCTGCAGCAACTAAGATGCATGGGAAACTCCAAGGCAAATGTGTAGCTGACCCATAACTAGGTAAATACAATAAACAGTGAGTAGACACACATGCACACTCAACTTGACAGGGGATATGCGATGGCAATGCAGTCCCAGTCCACTGCATACTCTGAGTACAAAATGTAATGGTTTACACATGCCTTAGCATGTGTTTGACACAGGGCCTAAATACAAATATGTTTGTAGGTACGTAGACATATATTGCCCACAGACATAACTACTCCACCTGCTACTCACTAGTCATACACACATGTAAACACATAGCACACATGTACCAACATACATGTGGACACAGTGTAGGACACGTGCACATATACACAAAGTATGAGTGAGTGCCTACAGCTGAGTCATGAATACACATATTGGTTGCACATTCCAATGACACCACAATGACATTTATGCATAGACTTGCACATGTAGCCAAAAAGCATATACCACATAGTAGAACAGCCCATGTAACATGTGAAATTAATCACTGTGCATTCAAGGGCTACAATGGAAAAAATGACGCTATTCCAATATGCGTAAATACAAATGATGGAAATGTATCAATGCCACACTGCAATGTTGCAAAAATGACACCTGTGCCCTGAGCAGCAATTCAACGTTACCACTACTCTCAGTGCACTATGGAGAAAAATTGACGCATGACTCTCATACATGATGCTAAAAACGTGTTGCATACACCCATGAAGTGATGTACCAGGATATTCTGCCTGCAAGCATGGTACAGTAAGTGTAGTTTCACTTTCACTTCACAGTCTGTTCCCCTGTGACTGTGACTGTGTGTGGGTGCATTTTGGAGGTGCTGGTGAATTTGTGTTGTGTTTGGAGGTCTTGTTGTGTCCCTTGTGCTGCCTCCCATATTTTGGTATATATATTGTCTATTTACTTCTAATTTGTATTTATATTGTGCTGTTTTTGTCATTGTATTGTGGAGTATCTGTCTGGGGTAGTTTAGTTGCTGGGGTAATGTGGGGGGTTGGGGTAGGTATTTGGTTTAAGTTTCCTTTCTAATATTACTTTGGGTGACGTCCTGTACGCTTTTGTAATGTCTGGGAAGGGTAGGATGGGGAGAATGTCGCCTGATGAACTGGGGGATTCACATGTTTGGTGGCCCATTACCTGCCCCTGATGCTGCAACTGGGTGGGCAGGTGATCCTG
This sequence comes from Pleurodeles waltl, assembly GCF_031143425.1. Classification (NCBI taxonomy): domain Eukaryota; kingdom Metazoa; phylum Chordata; class Amphibia; order Caudata; family Salamandridae; genus Pleurodeles; species Pleurodeles waltl. The sequence continues at coordinate 924,448,233 of NC_090447.1, forward strand.
GGCTACACCAGAGAGGCAAGGCGCATTGTGGTGGGGCAAGGTCATACACCATCTGGAAGGAATATTCAAGTCTGGACGCATTGAGCTCCAGCTCAAGTATCAGTGGGCATATCTGGTGGCAAGGGAGCAGATCTGTTGGATCATTTGGGAATAGAAATTGGTGGAACTGTTGGTAAGTCTCCCATTGCCATACAATCGGCTGCATTTAGCATTTCATTGGCAGTTGCAGATAAGTCTGAGTGCTGCTTGTAATGGTTGTGACATGTTGCATGCAACCTGTATGAAGAGTCTCTGTGCCACTTGAGGACTGCAGTTCAAATATTTTACAATGTAGCCAATGCAGGACACATGTATGATGAACCCTGCATAACTATCATGAAGGGGCATATGTAAGAGCCCCTAGAGCAACTTTTGTGCAGCCATAGTGTCATATGAATGATGGTAAGGTGGCTCTAGCCTACAATTTACCCCACATAGTCTTTACAAAGTGGTGCAATGCATGCATTGCACTACTTTGGAAAGGCTTGGCACACATCATGGCTGCGCCAGCCACAATGTATGCAAGAGGGCCATTCTGGCGCACAGGTTTCCTCCAAATTAGCACAAAGAAATCAATGAGACTGCTGCACCCCATCTGTGGTGGATTTCTTAACGCCTGCTCTTTGCAGACGTTAAAAATATGCTCCCATCGTGATCAATTGGCCTCAGGGTGCTTAGCAGGACTAGGGAAAAAAAATATGATGCTAATCCTTCAAAGCGCTAGACTATTGCCAAACAATTTTGATCCTACTCCCCCTAACCACCACCATGGTGCACAGTCTATTGGAGATGGCGCACACAAAGTGGTATCAGGAGTGTGCTAGGAGGTAGCACTAGGTGCTGCGCCACTTCCATATATATGTGACTCTAAGTGTAGTGATGCATGCACAGTTTAATTTTTTAATAAAATGGCTGAAAATAACACCTGTGCCATGAAACAGGCACGAAAGGTTATGTAAAAATTTGTTAGGGAGGGCAAACTCCAGACCTCAGACAAATGTTCCTAAGTATGAATTCCAAATACTCTGTGGGGATGCTGACAAAATGGAACCCCAGGGCACCACAATATTCCTAAATTAAAAATTACAAACAAAACTCGATTCATTGGAACATTTTTTCACAAACTACAGGATTTGATAAATGCTTAAGTGTTTGCAAGAACTGTACAATCATTTTACATCAGTATTAAAATGTTGTTGAAGGACTAGGTAATGGTGCTATGGGTAAAGTTATTGATTTCATTTATTTCCAAAGAGGAATAAGGTAGAATACCTCATAAATAAAATGTTACCAGATTGATTGTGTAAACAGTTTCCAGTTTCTCTGGCATATGCTTTTACTATTCATAAATCTCAAGGTTTAAGTATAAATGCCACATTTAATAATACTGGCAGTACCATGTTTAAGCAAGGTATGTGTTTTGAAGCCTTATCTCAAGTTAGAACATTGTCTGGTTTGTATCTAGGTGCATTTGATTACAGCAAACTAAATGAAGATCCAAGCTGTGTTAAATAATACAACCAATTAAGAAGTCTTTATGCTCCTCATTTAGGATAGTATCCAGTTTATGAAAAATGTACCATCTCTCCAGAGCAAATATTTTTAAAGGAATGTAGTGATGTTGAAAAGAAGGAAAAAAAAAGAGGACAAGTAAGTTGTTAAGAAAAAAAATGACAATGAGGGAGATATTGTTGGTTACCAGTTGACAAACCCCTTTGGTGTTTTCGTATCCCATGTGATTCAACAGAAGCAAGAGAAGACACTGGCGGTCATTACAACATTGGTGGTAAAAGCTGCTTACCGCCGTATAGAAGACCGCCAACACACCGCCGCGGAAATCCGCCACAGCTATTATGACCCACATTTCGGAACCCGCCAAAAGTCAGAGACCCATACAAGTCCGCCACACCAAAGGTCAGTGATAAACTGGCAAAAACAAAACCTCCACCATCACGCCAACAGAAATACGCCCACACTATCATGACACACAAATCCACGTGGCGGTCTTTCAACCACGGTATTCCATTGGCGGTACACACCACCGCGCTCAAAATACACACACTCTTACAAAACACAACAACATTGTACAATTCAAAATACACACACCTGATACACATACACACACCACTCCCACACACTCAATACAATATAAAACACCCACCCACATCACCCACAAACCCCCAAGACAAAAAATTCAGAAAGAAGGCCAGAGAGAGACACCACCAGCAAGAACAACAGCATCCACAGGCACACAACACCATCACCCACATAACTTCCACGCCCCTCACACAACACACCACTACATATCGCCAAACTTATCACCACACACTCCACCCCACACATCACCTACACCACCCCATGGCACGGCAAAGACACCCCAGGTTCTCGGAGGAGGAGCTCAGGGTCATGGTGGAGGAAATCGTCTGGGTAGAGCCACAGCTATTCGGATCACAGGTGCAGCACACCTCAATTGCAAGGAAGATGGAGCTATGGTGAAGAATAGTGGACAGTGTCAACGCAGTGGAACAGCACCCAAGAAATTAGGAGGACATCAGGAAGAGGTAGAACGACCTACGGGGGAAGGTGCATTCCGTGGTCTCAAGACACCACCTGGCGGTTCAGCGGACTGGCGGCGGACCCCCACCTCCTCCCCCACAGCTAACAATATGGGAGGAGCAGGTCTTGGCGATTCTGCATCCTGAGGGCCTCGCAGGAGTAGGTAGAGGAATGGACTCTGGTAAGTCAAAGCTTTACTATTACCTGACCTCTAAAGTGGGACAATGAGATGTGAGGTAACTGCGCTGGCGTTGTACACCATCGCAGTAGGCGGTCGAAGACCGCGGCGCAATGCTGCATTGGTTAACATTGGACCCTATGGGTCTCAGGAGCCAATGACGATGTACGCCGATGGTGATGGTACGCACCACCGTGGACGTGACCGCCATTTTCTATCTGTTCAATCACTCGATACCTGATCTTCGACAGGAGAGGACCTACACTGCAAGTGCTGCTGTGACCTCGGTCTGGAAGAGACAATGGCATGTGCGTCTGGGGAAAGTTGGAGAAACTCGTGGAGGGGGTCCTCCCCCAGAACAAGGTATTCTACGGTCCTCCAGACAAACAGGTAAGTACACAGGGAGCATGTTGTATGGGCTATGCCTGTGTGGAGAGGGCTGGATGTAAGAAGGAAGTGGGCAGAGTGCTGCGTGCATGAAAGACGGTGAATGCATGTGCCACATGGCAAGGGTAGGGATGGGGGCCAATCACTTTGACTGTGCAGTTAGTAATGACTTCTCTTTTTCCCCTGTACATTTCATGTAGGTCAGCGCCCACCAGAAGAAAGATATTTGGCGTGCCATCATCAAGGACGTCCGGACCCTGGGGGTCTACCACAGACGGAGCACCCACTGCCGGAAAAGAAGGCAGGACATTTGCTGCAGGAGCAAGAAGAGGGCAGAGGCTCAGATGGGGATGGCCTCCGAACGTGGGAGGGGTGCCCGTTGCACCTTGACCCCCCTGATGTTCAGGATCCTGGCGGTGGCCTACCCGGAGTTGGATGGGGTGAATACACTCTCATTCTGCTGACTTTGCGCGCAGTGGAGGTGTCTGGGTGGGGGAGGAGGGCTGTGGGTTTCCCTAGGCCAGGGCGAGTTCCATAGGCAAGGCCCCTATGTAAGGCAGGCCATGTGGTACCCCACCCCACCTCTGTAGAGTGCCAAGTACAGCTATTCATGCCCCTGTGTCATCTATATGTGCAGATGTCGTCCATAGCCTTTTAGGCCATTTCCCAGGAATTGAACAGTGGAGCCCAAGAGCGCGGCGTAGTGCAGGGGTCTTCTGTGTCTGTCGTGTCCGCCAACGGTAGCGGTAATCCATGCACTCAACATGTCTTTCTTCTCCCCCCCCCTTTTTTGTGGTCTCCCTGTTCTTGTGTGCATTAGCATCATCAGGCGGAGGAGCAGTGGCACCGGAGCACGAGGGAGCTGCATCCCACATGGCCGTGGAGGGCGACACTATGGAGTCTGAAGTCACCAGTGGGACGGAGGGCGAGTGGAGCTCCACGGCGGAGACAGGAGCTGAGACCAGCGACACAGACTTGTCCTCTGATGGGAGCTCCCTTGTGGTGGCGGCAACATCTGTGCCCCCACATCTACAGGTACAGCCGCCACCCCCCCTACCAGCACCATCTCCCAGCAGCCCCTCAGCCTTCGCCCCGTGCCCGCTCACCCAGGAGGGTGGGCATCACCTTCGCCCCAGGCACCTCAGGCCCTGCCCCAGTCACCCCTGCTGCCCTCAGTGAGGAGGCCATTGACCTCCTCAGGTCCCTCACTGTTGGGCAGTCTACCATTTTGAATGCCATCCAGGGTGTAGAAAGGCAGTTGCAACAAACAAATGCATTCCTGGAGGGCATTCATTCTGGTCAGGCGGCCCTTCACCAAGCTTTTCAGACTCTTGCCTCAGCACTGATGGCAGCCATTGTCCCCGTCTCTAGCCTTCCCCCTCCAACTTCCTCCACCCCGACCCAATCCCCTGTACCTCTGCCTATCCCAAGCACACCATCAGACCAGCCTGCACACACCTCAACACACAAGGGAAGCTCAGGCAAACATAAACACCACACATCCCACAGGCACTCACGCAAGCAACACACACATGCAGACACACCAACATCCACTGCCTCCACTGTGTCCCCCTCCTCCTTCCCAGACTAATTTATACCTGCATGCACTACCTCTACAGCCACTACATCCCTCACCAGCACACCCACCAGCACACCCGCTCACGTGCAGTCACCACCCCCACTACCATTCACACGTCACCTGTGTCCTCTCTCAGTGTGTCTGTGACGCCCCTCCCAAGATACACAAACGCAGACACACACCCACCCAACAGGCATCCACATCACGACAGCCTCCAGCACATGCACCTTCACCCAAAGTCACCAAACGTACACCTCCTACTACCACCACCTCTTCTCCGACTCCCAAACCCCCTCCAGCTACCCGTCCCAGTGTGTCCAAAAAACTTTTCCTGTCCACCCTTGACCTTTTTCCCACACCTCCCCCACCCCGTCCATCTCATAGGTCCCAAAGTAGCACCTCAGCCACAACATCTCCGGGACCAGTGGTGCCTGTAGTCACCGGTATGTGGAGTGCACCAGCCACCAGGACAGCCAGTGTGGCACGGAGCCACAGCACAGACAGTCCCCCATCTGTGAAGCATCAGAAGTCGGCTGGAGAGGGGGAAGACTCCAGCCACCAAAACCACTCCCAGGGGTCCCGATGGGAGTGTGGAGTCAACTGTGACACCTTCCAAGGTGGGGAAGGGCCACAAGAAACCTGGCAAGTCTGGGAAGAGCAGCACGGCGGAGAAGACCGCCATCATCCCCTCTGCCCAGCAGGCCACTGCCAGCCCCAGCCAGCTGCCCAGGAGGCCACCGCCAGCCCCAGCCCAGCTGCCCAGGAGGACAATGCCAGCCCAGCTGCCCAGGAGGCCACCGCCAGCCCCAGCCCAGCTGCTCAGGACACCACCGCCAGCCCCAGCCAGCTGCCCAGGAGGCCACCGCCAGCCCCAGCCCAGCTGCCCAGGACGCCACCGCCAGCCCCAGCCCAGCTGCCCAGGACCCCACCACCAGCCCCAGCCCAGCTGCCCAGGAGGCCACCTCCAGCCTCAGCCCAGCTGCCCAGGACCCCACCGCCAGCCCCAGCCCAGCTGCCCAGGAGGCCACCGCCAGCCCCAGCTCAGCTGCCCAGGACTCCACCGCCAGCCCCAGTCCAGCTGCCCAGGAGGCCACCGCCAGCCCAGCTGCCCAGGAGGACAATGCCAGCCCCAGCCCAGCTGCCCAGGAGGCCACTGCCAGCCCAGCTGCCCAGGAGGCCACCGTCAGCCCCAGCCCAGCTGCCCAGGACACCACTGCCAGCCCGAGCCCAGCTGCCCAGGAGGCCACCGCCAGCCCCAGCCCAGCTGCCCAGGACGCCACCGCCAGCCCCAGCCCAGCTGCCCAGGAGGCCACCGCCAGCCCCAGCTCAGCTGCCCAGGACTCCACCGCCAGCCACAGCCCAGCTGCCCAGGAGGCCGCCGCCAGCACCAGCCCTGCTGGGCCATTATGGACCGCCAGCACAAGCCCCACTCGGCCATGAAGGACCGCCAGCAAAAGGCCCGCTGGGCTATGAAGGACCACCAGCCCAAGCCCCGCTGGGCCATGATGGACCACCAGCACAAGCCCCGCTGGGCCATGTAGGACCACCAGCACAAGCCCCGCTGGGCCATGAAGGACCACCAGCAGCTGAGACCCTGCAATGTAGACAGCCCTCTGAAGCACCGTTGAACAGGGCACCGCCATCTGAAGCCCCGCTGAACAGGGCACCGCCATCTCAAGCACCGCTGAACAGAGCACCGCCATCTCAAGCACCGCTGAACAGGGCACCGCCAACTCAAGCACCACTGAACAGGGCACCGCCATCTCAAGCACCGCTGCACCGGGCACCGCCATCTCAAGCACCGCTGCACAGGGCACCACCATCTCAAGCACCGCTAGCCCATGAGCGGCAGGGGCACTGATGCAACTGGGTCCGTCACGGGGTGAGTGATGCACTCTGGGCACCAGTCCCCCTCCAGAACCAGTGGAGAGATCCATCCACTACCTCTGTCCTTAACAGGATGAAGCACTCTGGGCACCAGTCCCCCTCCAGAACCAGTGGAGGCTGTCATCCACTACCTCTGTCCTTAACAGGATGAAGCACGCTGGGCACCAGTCCCCCTCCAGAACCAGTGGAGACTGTCATCCACTTGAGAGACTGTGGCTTTGCACTCCCCAGGATTGAACAGTGGACAAGCCACCCACTGTAAAGACTTGAGAGACTGTGGCTTTGCACTCCCCAGGATATGGCAGTGGGCAAGCCACCCACTGTAGAGACTTGAGAGACTGTGGCTTTGCACTCCCCAGGATATGGCAGTGGGCAAGCCACCCACTGTAGAGACTTGAGAGACTGTGGCTTTGCACTCCCCAGGATTGAACAGTGGGCATGTGGCCCCCTCTTATATGCCAATACAGCCAATCACACACATATTCACACACTTGTATACCCACTCACACAGAGACACACTCCTACAGCCACTCACACACCTAGCCACACACTGGTAGAGATACTTACATAACCATCTACATACTAATACAGCTACTCACACACCCAGCCAGACACTACTACAGGCTCATAGGCACCCAGTCGCACATTGATATATATACACTGACACACCCACTCACACATCAATACTTACATTCACACAACCAACCGCACAATGATACATACACTAACGCATGCCACTCATGTATCAATACTTCCACCCTCACCCCACACTTATACAGCAACTCGCACACCCAAGCACACAGCAATACTTCCACTCAGACACTCAATTACATACCTATACAACACTTATACAACCATTCACACACTGACACAGTCACTTACACACCCACTCACACACTGATAAAGCCAGTCATACAACACCCACACACCCACTCAAGCAGCCACTGACTGATCCATAAACACACTCACACACCTATACAGACCCTCACACATCTACTAATACAGTGATACAGACACTCACACACCCAACCACACACTGATACAACCACTCACATACACAGGCATACACCAATAAATCCACTAACCCAGCCAATCACACACTAATACAGCCATACACACTCCTACTCACATACTAATATAGCCACTCACACACCCATTCACACACCCAAACAACCATTTTCACACTCACTCATGCATCCATACACCCACAAATTTAAAAAGAGCCTTTCTTTTTTTGTTTTTGAACATTTTTATTTTTTGGGTGATTTTTGTTATTAAATGCAACCAGAAAAAAACAACTTAGAAAAACAAAAACAAAACACAAAACGTCTTCATCAAGTGACTTAAAAAAATTAAATACTTATGGCTTTTTGCAGCCTCAAGAACAGCATTGATGGGCTGTTACGCAACAGTTCGGAACACTTTGAGATAGATGTTGTACTTCATCAAGAAGAATATCTCAAGGCGCTACCTGCACCCCATGAGATTTCAATGGTTACGGCACATAACCCTGCATATCCACCATTGCCATTGCAAGCTGCAGAGGATGTAATGATCTTCAGATGCTTTAGTATACTGCTTGTGTCATGTGAGTATATTTCTGAAGTGCACCCCAAAAAGCACCTTCTCCCCTAGCTCAGGCTTGACATTCTTAGCAACAACCTTTTTTTCACCTGATGGGATTCTGAAGAATTCCCATGCAACAGGTTATTGTTTTGGTGGGTATCCCTCTTCTGAAGAGCTGCTGTGTTTCTCCCGCTGTTGCTTTTTTAAAACTATTTTGAGATGCCATTTTGATCTCCTAAAAAAAAAAAAACACCAATTCAAAAAACAAAACAAAACTGGAGCTCCAGTTCCTATACGGTGTAATTTCTTCCAACCACACCTAAAGGAGAAAAAAATTGGGAGGGGACTCCCTCTAGAGAACCATGAAATGTGTTTTAACCAATGAAATCCCTTTGTTCCGGTGTCCCAGTGTCTCAGGGGATTTACACTGCTCCAATATCACTGCTAGTCTGGAAATATACAATAAAACCTTCTAACATGCAAATACCTATTGAAAAGTAAAATTCTATATGATTTTAGTAAAGGACTCACAACAAACAACAATTATAAAACCTTTATATATGGTTTTAATGGTTGTTTGAACTCACACCAATTCCACAGATGTCCGGCAGAACCGGAATGCATGTATCAATAGGGTTCACAACGAATTTATGAATCCAAAAAAAGAAAAGAAACATCATTTTTTTTAAGGTGACCATTATAGTTAAGAAAATGCTGATTATGACAATTTCTGCTTAAGTCCTGTACTGCAGGTCATGCGGCTGCCCTGCAAGTATCTTCAGGCAAATTATAAGAAAATCACTATGATTCTTGAGCTCAAATCAAGTTTGTTGAGATATAACCTAGACATGTAGAATTGTGAACCTAAAGCACTATGCACTGAAGAAGACCAGCTACATTGGTAATCTATTTCTTTATATCTTACCAGACAGTTGTGATAGAGAGATATGTGCAGGACTTATGGAGAGATCTAATATAAAAAGAGAATCTATGGGACATGTCTAACTACTACATTGAGAAAGAATGAGGACTTGGAAATAATGGAAGAAAAACGTCCTCATTGATGAAGAAGTCGGAGAACAACTCTAAAAAGACATTAGAGCTTTCCAAGCAGGGGAGGTGGTGGTCCACAGGGCAGCATATCCACCACAACTCTGTCCATAAAATTTAAAAATGCTTTTCAGCCCTGAGGGAGTCCCTTTAGAAACAACCACCAGAGCTAAGCGGTCAGGCCCCTGGCCCCTTTTCTTTATTTTTTCCTTTTTTTGGGACTCGTCTTCTGCCGAGTCCCAACACGGTTGACAACACTTCAACGACTTCTGTTGTTGAAGGGTTATCAGCCAATCAGATCTCTGCATGAGATTGGGAGGGGGTCGCAAATGTTTTGCGTCACTAAATATACAAATTTAGATTTCTCCAAAACTATGAATGGAATTACACCAAAACAAGAGAAGCACTCTTTCTGGACCCGGGGCTACCGTCCTGCCAAATTTGGTGTAATTCTGTGCAGTGGTTTTTGCGCCATCGCTGTTCAAAATCCCTATAGAAAAATGAATGGGAAAAATGTGTTTTGGTACCCCCCCTTTTTCTCTCCTCCTCCTGGATGGATCACCCTGAAGCTTGCTAGCCAGCAACTGACGTGACTGCCAACTGCTTTGGAAAGTTGCAAACAGTGCATTGTGTATAGCCACAATTCACTGTTTCTGACCTCACATATTACACTTATGACTCAAATTGGTAAAACTTCTGCCACCTTTTAAGTGACTTCTCAAATATCTTCCTGTGGTGATGTGGTTAGAATCTGGATGTGTCACCTGGAATCGTGTGACATCGTGAGAGTGATGTCACGGCATTCCAGGTGACAGATGGTGAGAAGCGACGGTTGGTTGAAGTGCCTGTGCCCCTCTTCTACAGTATTAATTTATGTTTGTAATTTAAATAAATATCCTCATTATTCAACGTTTCCCGACCACTCATTTCATGTGGCGACGAGTGGAAAGAACCAAGATCCTCAGGAACACTTTTGAACACGGAATATTTAAAGCAATGGTGGAATGAAGTGAAGTTATGAAAATCGTAATTGGGTGTTTTTGACGGAGAGTACAGCAAGTACAGTAACTGCGGTAGAGATGTGGGGGGCACAGAGTTTTTAAGCAAATCAGCTTGTTGGCAGCAGCGTGAGACTGTTGGTGGCAGCGCGAGACAGTTTTAACAAATTTTACGCTCGTGCAGCAAACAGTGAAATACACTGTTGTGCGCAGGACACACGCGCGCAATTCTGTGTATTTTGAGATCGCGCAGGAAACATTTCAACAAGTTGTTGCGCACACGCATCAATCGAGTCAATCAGCTTGTTGGCAGCAGCGCGAGACAGTTTGAACAAGTTTTACGCTCGTGCAGCAAACAGTGAAATACACTGTCGCACGCAGGACACACGCGCGCAATTCTGTGTGTTTTGAGATCGCGCAGGAAACATTTCAACAAGTTGTTGCGCACACGCATCAATTGGGTCATTTAAAGATTAATTAAGGATTCAAATTAAAGTTATTTACGCAAGCAGGAACTGCAATTCTCACCTTAGGATTTCAACTGTTCTTCAGGCTCCGGTGTTACTGTTCTTCTGTGAACTTCTTGTTACGAACTTATCAGCAAAATAGAAAAGGGACTCAGGATATTTTACAAAAAAATTTTTTGGGTTTTGTCAGCCATCTTACATTGGGAAGAATATATTCACAATATAACAACAAAAGAAGGGAAAGAAGATCAAATTATTTTGTTTTAAGGAAAAAAAATCGTTTTTCTTATAAAAAAAAAATAATAATAATAAAATACATTTTGGAAGTATTTTTGTTTAGGCATTTTCAACTGATTGGACAATGCAGAATATTCATCCACCTGCTCCTTTCTTGCAAGATCCTGGTGATCCTCCATTGGAATGGAAACTGTGGTTACGATCATTTAAAGCTTTTCTCGGAGCTATTGATGGTCATAGATTCAGACCTGAAAGGAAAAAAAGTCTAATGTATTACTATTTAGGTGTTGAAGGACAAAATGTTTTTGATCATCTACCTGCGTATCAAGTGGGCGAAGAAGAAGAGTTAGATGAATTTGATATGGCTATTGCACAGTTGGATAAACATTTTGTAAAAACCAAGAATATTGTAGTGCATAGATATAAATTTTTCACAAGATCGCAAAATTCAAATGAAAGTATTGATACTTTTATTACTGCATTGAAAGTATTAGCTACAAAATGTGAATTTGAGAATTTTACATCTCAATTGATTAGGGATCAATTGGTAGCAAGATGCTTTTCTAGGAAAATTCAAGAAAAATTGCTTACGTGTAAAGATCCTTCTCTAGACAAAGCTATTGATATTGCGAAAAGTATTGAGTGTTCTTTGGAAGATGCCAAACAGTTGGAATCTGCCTTAGCAAATACAACAATATCAGGTGCAGTAACAAATGTTCAGAGTGTTGACAATAAGAAGTGTTATGGTTTGGAAAAAAAACAAGATGGTTTTACGTCACCTAGAACTTTTTCTACAAGTAAATCTGGTCAGAAAACTTTCTGTTATAGATGTGGGGCTTCTTCTCATGTGTCTTCTTTCAAAAACTGTCCTGCAGTTGGCCAACAGTGTAGGAATTGCAACAAAACTGGTCATTTTTCACGAGTTTGCAGAGGTCCTCGGAAGAACAATGTCCGCTGTGTTCTTAATGATGATATTCAAATGGAACAACAAAACAGGAATGAGTTTGTATTGATGGTCAAAGAGGCTGGACATACAAGTAACAAGTTGATTGTGGATCCTGACATTCTTGTATCAATAGAAGGCGTGGATATTAAGTTATTAGTAGACACAGGAGCCCACATTACTATTGTATCAAAAGATAAATATGATGAATTTTGGGGGGGAAAACCACTATTTAGTCCTGATGTTTCCACAGTTGCTTTTGAAGGGCGTAGAATTGATCTACTGGGTTATTTGTGTGCATCATTAACTATTTATAATGAAATTATTCATGGGAAGGTCTATGTGGCTAAAAAGGGAATCAATGTCTTAGGGTTGATTCACCAGGCTGAATTTAAACTAGTTATTAAACCAGGACAAGAGATACCTGTGTATATTGAAAAGAACAGAGCAAGTCCTGTGAACACTATTGCAAAGGGGACAAGCATATGGCAACAGAAATTCAAAAGGTTATTTCAAAACAAACTAGGGAAGATAACTAACTTTACACATACTATCAAAATTAAACAAAATGCAGTTCATGTCAAACATAGGTTAAGGAATGTACCTTTCAGTATAAGGACAAAATTATCAAACTTGTTACAAGATTTGTGTGAACAAGGTGTTATAGAGAAAGTTGAGGGCACTTTATGGTTGTCTCCAATTGTTTTAACTAAGAAGAGTTCAGGGGACTTAAGAATGTGTGTGGACTTGAGAAGCTTGAACAAAGAAATTTGGGTAGACAACTTTCCTTTACCAAGGATTGAAGATTTGATCACAAAAGTTGGTGGGTCGAGCTGGTTTACAAAATTGGACTTAAAATCAGCTTACCATCAAGTGGAGCTTGATGCTTGTTCTAGACATTAGACAGCTTTTGTCACACCTGATGGCACATTTCAGTTCTGTAGGCTGCCTTTTGGGTTAGCTTCGGCAGCGGCAGTTTTTCAGAGACTTATGTCTAGCATGTTCAATGATAATCCAAATGTTGTTGTTTTCCAGGATGATATTTTGGTTTTTTCGGACACTGAAGTGACACATGATAAAATTCTAGAAAATGTTTTAAGCACATTAGAAGACAGAGGGGTAACCTTAAGGGAAGAGAAGTGTGTGTTTAAGTCAAGAGAGGTTGTGTACCTAGGTCGTATTTTATCTGAGCAAGGGATTAAACCAAAGCCGGGCTTAGTAAGAAGTATTTTAGAGGCGCCTCCTCCTGATACTAAAGAACAATTGTTGTCATTTTTAGGACTATGTGAATTTTATGCGAAATTTTTGAAAAATGTTGCCAATACCACTGAGTGTTTTAGAGCTCTGCTTAGGAAAAATGTGATTTTTGCTTGGTCAGATGAGTGCAACAAAGCATTTGAAAAAGTTAAACAAGACATGATTAAAGCACCAGTGTTGCGACCTTTTACAGAAGGTTTTCAAACTGTGGTTACGGTAGATGCTTGTGAATATGGTTTAGGTGCTGTCTTAACACAAGTCTCGAGTGATGGTTTTGAAAGGACTATTGGGTTTGCATCGAGAACACTACGCTTAGTGGAGCGCAAATATTCAGTGATTGAGAAAGAACTGTTGGCATGTGTGTGGAGTGTTGAGAAATTTAAACCATATTTGTGGGGCAGGCAATTTATGTTAAAAACAGATCATAGGCCTTTAGTAGACATATTGTCAGGGAGAAAGATTAAATGTTCTACAGCTAGAATTGCTAGGTTTTCTGCCAAATTATTAGAATTTAATTGTTTTGTTGAATATATACCTGGTGGGAAAAACAGTAGAGCTGGTTTTCTGTCTCGATTACCTATCAAAGAGGATGATGAAGAAGAGTGGGAAACAGAGATTGAAGAACGTTTTGTAGCGTACATTTCTGAAGGTTGTAAATCTTTAGATGAGGAAAGTTGGATTGAATCAGTGAAGAAAGATGACTTATTGAGTGAAGTGATGTGTTTGGTGAAGTCTGGATGGCCCAAAGAGAAAAATCTTTCACTGGACCTTCAAACATTTTGGAAGGTGTCAGATGAATTATCTATTGAGGGTGACAAATTGGTGAGGAGTGATAAACTTGTTCCTCCTGAAAGCATGAGAAGGGATTTAATTGTTGGTGCTCATGCTGGTCATTTAGGTGCGACCATCACGAAGAGGAGGTTGAGATCAGATTTTTGGTGGCCCAGAATGGATAAAGAGATAGAGGAGTATGTAAGGAGTTGTACTAAGTGCTCCATGAGTGACAAGGTTTGATCACAGGGAAAGACACCGATTCTTTTGTGCCGTCTCCAGCTAGGGCTTGGCAAAAGCTAGGTCTAGATTTTTGGGGTCCGTATCATGTATTACCACCTGATATGAGGTACTTTATAGTCATTATTGATCATCTTTCAAGATGGGTTGAGGTAGAATTTGTTAGGGCTCCTACCACCCAAAGTATTATCAATTGCTTAAGGAACATTTTTATTCGTGAAGGTTTTCCTGAACAAATCTTGACTGATAATGGTGTTCAGTTTGTTTCATCAGAAATGGTACAATTTTTTAATAAATGTGGTATTAAACACATTAGAACACCTTTATATCATCCTCAAAGCAATGGAATGGTGGAGAGATTTAACCGAGTTTTAGTGGATTGTGTTCAAGCTGCATGTTGAAGCAATATGTCAGTTAATCAGAGTGTTAAAGATTTGATTTGGTCTTATCGCACAACACCGCATGTAGCCACTGGGAAAAGTCCTTTTGAACTTATGAGGGGTAGAGTTGCTACGACTGAATTATGCCCGTTCTGGATGGTCAAATTATTTCATCAAGGGGCGGATGTGAAAAAAATTTGGCAAATAGCTGAAATGAATTCGAATACTAGGGGACAAAGGAAATTGTGTGAGTCACAAGACAAAAAGGATCGACTGCATGTTGGAGATTGGGTGCGGGTGAAGAATCCTTTGTTGGTGAGGAAAGGTATGTCAAAATTCAGGGATTCTTTGCAAATTCAAGAATTGCGTAGGAACGCTGTGAAATTGTCAAATGGTACTTGGTGGAGTACTACAAGAATAGCTTTGGACACCAACATGAAAATGCAGGGCATGAAAAAACAATTAATGATCAATGTTCCGACTGAAACTAGTGAAGATTTTGGGAGGAAAAGTGTGAGAGTTGGATATAAGCCTGCAAAATTTTGGGATTATGTCATGATGTAAAAAAGAAATGTGAATGATCTATAGAGTTTATTTGTATATCACATGTTTCTTAAGAATTTATTTGTAGGTGGATAATTGTAGATGAGTTGTTGTTGGTATTCTTAGAATTATGTTAGTGTCATGCTTAATGTTTAATTTATGATTTTAGTTTGGGTTGAGTTTTCAAAGGGGGGAAGAAGTGTTTCAAAGAGGGGAAGAAGTGTGGTGATGTGGTTAGAATCTGGATGTGTCACCTGGAATCGTGTGACATCGTGAGAGTGATGTCACGGCATTCCAGGTGACAGATGGTGAGAAGCGACGGTTGGTTGCGGTGCCTGTGCCCCTCTTCTACAGGATTAATTTATGTTTGTAATTTAAATAAATATCCTCATTATTCAACGTTTCACGACCACTCATTTCACCTCCTCTTCTGTTTCATTAAAGCATTCTGACATGCCGACTGAAACACGCACTTTCAACATCAGCAACAGACTGCCAGTTAACTTCTTAAAGTGTTAACATTCTGAATTCATGCCAAACGTTTAGCACATCTGAGCGTCATCTTGATGGAATCAAAGTGGAAAACTAAAACATTTTCTACTGAGGATACTGCAGTCAATGATGAAACTAGGGAGCTTCATAACAAATATGACCCCCAAGAGGGCCACCAGAGGAAAACAAGCCCAAATATAGCACAAACATCACCCAAATGTACCCTGAATATAGCCTAATGACAGAAGTGTGAAAATCACTAAGATCCAAATTTAAGAAAAGTGGGGTTGTACTATATGCAGTGCCACTTTTATTGCACCCATCTGCGCCCCTCTAACCACCATATTTGTGCCATATTAAACATATGGCGCACAATGGCCCAGGTTAGGGACAATAGCGTCAACATTTTGATGCTATAGTAGCACATTGCTGGTTTGCCGCTAATCCTGCAAGTTACATGGGGACCCATTGTAAATAATGGCGTACCTCCTTTTAATGCTTTTTCTGTGCTGACGTTGAAAATAGCCACTTAAAAGGTGCGTTGAAATCTCATAGGTTCCACTGTTCCATTTTGCAGTCCCCCTAACGGGGGAACACTCCCCATGCATGAATTATGCCTGGTGTGGGTATAATGTGGCGCAACAGGTTACAAAGTGGCACAATGCAAATGAAAATTTGGCCTAATTGAGCCAAATTAGCATCATAAAAAATTAGGCTAATGTGGCACAAAAGGGGCTAAGCCCTTTCAAATTTGGGCCTTATTGTTTTTGTTTTTTTGCAGTTTTATATAGCGCAGACTTGAACCAGGCTATTGGAGTGCTTCACATGATCATCAGTTATATTACACAAGCACACATTTATTTTGGTTTTAGGCATGGGAAAATTAAGTGACTTGTCCAGAATCACAGGATGTAGAGATGATTGCTGACGCTCAGACCTGGTTCCTAAGTTTTCAAAGTCTGTAGCTCTGGCCACAACGTAAAATCCCATCTCCTAAGTGTAACATTTAATCAAGTGATCAACTGGAAAACAAAACATAAAGGTAGCAAATAATTTAAAAGTGCTTTGTCACTATTTGAAAACTCTGACAATAGGACCTAATTTTATTTATTTAGAGCACTAACCATAATTTCTATGTGAGTAGGACCCTCTTATTTTTATAATTTCTAAAGGAAATGATTTAGGCATTTGAGTTTTGATTGCATCAAAATGACATCAAGTGTGCCACACCTTTGGAATAAATATAGAATTTTAGCAATTTAGTCGTTCATTACTATACTGCGGGGAGGCAGATGTCAGGGGCACAAACTCAAATAACTGAGGGCAGATGGAGGGTGCATAGGCAACAAGTTGACCATGCTTGACAGTAGGGAGGAGCAGTGGCAGCACAATGGACTAATGAGGGCAGGGGCAACAAATCAACCATACAGGACAGGCAAGAGAACCTGTGGCAATACAACACGCCATTGATGGCAGAAGGAAGAGGCAGTGGCAATACAACCATACATGCCAATAGTCCTAATCAAGCAGGCAACTCCCAATTTCTCCTGCCTGAAATACCCTCTTTTTCATTATTACCGCTGCGGTCGTAAAAAGGGCCTCCATACCACCAGCCTGCTGGCGGTACGGACGCCACATTACCCCTGGCGGTCACTGACCGCCAAGGTCGTAATGACCACCTAGGTACCTTAGGCCATGAGCTAACTCGCACCCCCAACATGCACAGTTTTCTTTTTTTTTTAAACTGAGTGCTAATGTTTCACTGATACTTCTATTGACATTAGAAAAGTTGTCATGAGTGCTGTAATATCTGCGGTAATTTAGCAGTGCATGGTGAGGGTACGAGTCATAGTCACCTTAGAGTGTGAGTTATAGTTACTTCAAATATCTCTATCTATAACTGCTGAATTTCTCTGGCTTTGTGTGAGTAAATTCATAACCTAACCATAGGCTTTGTTTTTAATTTAAATTACTGTATGTTAATCCAACCACTGTGGTTGGCTCAGGGCCTGTCTCTCTGGTGTGAGAGGGTACCTCTGGGTGTCTCTGGGTATGAAAGTGGGTGTGATTAGGTCTATGTGGGTGTGAAAGTGGATATGAGAGTGTCTGGGTATGAGAGTAGGTGGTAGAGGGAATCTCTGAGTATGAGAGTGGGTGTGAGAGTGTTTCTGTGAGTGGGTGTGTGAGTGTCTGTGTATGTCTGTGAGTGAGTGTGTGAAAGTCTGAGTAGGTCTGTGAGTAGGTGCATGACTGTCTGAGTGGGTCTGTAAATGAGTATGTGACTTTCTGAATATGTCTGCCAGTGGGTGCGTTACTCGGTCTGTAAGTGGGTGTATGAGTTTCTGAGTGGGTCTGTTAGTGAGTGCATATGTCTCTGAGTGGTTATGTGAGTGGGTGTGTGAGTCTCTGAGTGGGTCTATAAGTGGGTGTGTAAGTGTCTGAGTGGGTCTGTGAATGGGTGCATAAGTATCTGAGAAGTTATGTGAGTCAGTACCTAAGCTTTGAGTGCAGCAATGCATGCTTGCATTTCTGAATGGGAGTGAGTGAGAGCTTGAGTCTCTGGTTGGGTTTGGGAGTGGGTTTGTGAGCCTGAGTTGGTCTGTGAGCTGTTGCATGAATGTCTGAGAGGGACTGTGATTGGGTTTGTGAAAGTCTAAGTGGATCTGCGAGTGGGTGCATGAATGTCTAAGTGTGCCTGTGAGTAGATGCGTGGGTGTCTGAGTAGGTATGTTTGTGAGTACATGAGTTTTTGAGTGAGTGTCTGAGTGCATCTGTGAGTGGGTGTGTGAGTTTCTATGTGGGTATATCAGTAGCTGTGTGAATGCCTCGGGCAAAAAGGAATCTCACCTGCCCTTTTATCCAACAAAAAGTCCACAGTTTTGCACAAAATATCTAACCAAGAGCAGTTCTTTCTGCCTCCTTGGGTAAATGTCCAGTGTGTATTCTACGGCACAGCTGTGTAATGGGCCACGAGGAAATGTCACCAGTGACCTTGTGTACATTTGGCAATGTGATTGTTCCTTGTGCATCTTTCTCTCAAATACTGTGATAACATGAATCCTCTTATAGCGAAGCTAACAAGACTACAGTGAAGTTAATATCCACAAAACCAGGGTCCTTCCTGTTAACTATATGACGTAAATGCTATTTCTTCTCTGTGGCGGAGTGTCCTCATATTCTTAAGCATCAAGAATGTGCCACCAAAATTGCCGGGAAACACACTGAGGGCCCTTTTGTAAGCTGTCCATCATCCTGGCAAAATGCGTGAAGACCTTTGCATACTACTTAGGTTGTCAAGCGGGGGCAGCTTCCAGGTGATTTACACATTTACATACTTGTAACATTTTAAAGGGAGAACCATAGACTCTGATTTCACCAGGATAGGACAAGAAATAACCCACTCATCACATACAGCTTGAGCTCCAATAGATCAGTGATGCATTTTCCTCCTCAAAGGATTTCACAATTCAAAAGGGGCGGGGGCTCATGGCCACCCTCCCCAGGCCAATCTGAGCCCTAGGGAACTCATCCCGTAGGTCCTGTTCCTTATTCAATATAGGAAGGGTGGATTTTGACCCCGGGGGCCACATCCCACAGGGCCCGGCCTTAAAATAAAACTGAGTCCCAAGGTGGCTGCCAGTACTGCCAGGTTGAAGTGTTGTCAGCCAATCGAAATTGTGCAAATCTCTGCATGAGCTTGTGCCTATTCACAAAATCAACAGGGAGGATCCGCGTCCCTTGATTTACAAATTTGGATTTCCTTAAGTTTCTCAACAGTAACTGGACCGATATACACCAAATAGTTAACAGCACAATCTGCAGAACTAACTATACCTCTCTGCCAAATTTGGTGTAATTCCCTCCAGTGCTTCTGACTGTACTCATGTTCAAAGCATGTGTTCAATTACCCACTGGAGGTCGCAGTAGGTAGTTATAGCATGGATCATGTTTCCATAGAAAAAAGCATTTTTTGGCTTGCCTCTATGTTTGGCGATGTTTGATGAACCTTCACGAAATATTCCAAAAAAAGTGTGCCTGTGAGCCTTGTTGCACATGGAAAGTCTGGGTATATCCTTCATGCGTGGACCAAGAAACAGGGGTTAAAAAACATGCATTTCCCATGTTGATTCTAATAGGACCTTTAGACACAAACCACTGGATGGAACTACACCAAATTTGGCAGAAAACTAGCTCTCGGAACGCAGATTGTGCTTTTGCTTATACAAATCCATGCAGTAGTTTAGAGGATATTATAGGGACAATAAATTGTATATCTCTGCCATGAAGACTTTGCAAATAATGACAAGCTTGTGCAGGGAAATACACAGCTCTGATTGGCTGTCAACACTTTAAACCATGAAGGGTTGGCAGCCATCATTCGACTCGGCTTCAGCTGATTCCAAAAAATAAAATAAAAAAGTAAACAAAGGGCCAAGGTAGAGTCACCCTTAGCTCTGTTGATGGGGACAAGAGGGACCGCCCAGAGCTAAAAAACATTTGTTTAAAAAATGTTGCCATGATTCGTGGTGGATCTGTAGATCCGGCAAACTTTTTTTTAAACTGAAGCGCAGGCTCCCATGCTTCTTTATTTTCAAGTTCCCAGGTGGGAAAGGTCCTGGGGGCATTGCTAATATAATGCAGGGCCCCTCCTATAGCCCCAGGTGCTGCAACCTTCCCAGACCTTTACACAAATGTTATGGAGGGATGGTTGTGCACCCCCCCTGGTAGCCCCAGGCTCCACCACCTCCCAGGGGCTTCAGAGAAATATTGTGCAGGGGGCCACGCAGCCCCCCGCAGCCCTGGGGACCACCACCTCCGAGGGGCTGTACAGGAATATGGTGCCGGGTGCTGCACGGCCCCCCACAGCACCTGGGACCACCACCCAACCATGACTTTAGAGAATTATGGTTCTGGGGCCGCATGGTCCCCCACAGCCCTGTGGACCACCACCTCCCTAGGGCTTTATACAAATATATTAGGAGAGCTGCGCACCCCCCCACAACCCTGGGGACCACCACCTCCCCAGTGTATAAAAAAAAAGAATGAAGAGGGTCTGTTTCGGAGCCCCACAGACCCGGGGACTACTACATCCCAAGGACTGTGTAACATTAGAGGCAGGGCCAAGCACCCTTCCCCTCGAGTAGCCAATAATGGCCCTCGAGACTATCACCCCTAGGGCCAGTTCCTGCTGTGCCCCAGGGTGACCACCCCTAAGAAGTTGCTGTTTGCTTTTGCTTGGTGTAAACTGAGAGCCCCCACCAAGCAAAAGGGCACAAAGTCTGCTTTCTGACAGTAGGAGCTAGTCAAACAGCTCCAGCTGTCAGAAAGCAGAGTTTTCTTCTGTCTACCATAAATGCAAATAAGCGTGCAGGGAAGACAGATGAAAACATTGTTCCTACAAGCAGGAAACTGCTATTAAAAGCAGCTCCCTGCTTCTGGGAGTAATGTCAGCGCCTGCAGGATGTGAGAGCCGGCAAGGACCACAGGGACCTTGAGGCTCCCCCAACAGTCCTGTCACTCTCTCTCTCTCTCTTCTATCCCATAATAGGATGGGGGAAAGAGAGAGAGAGAGAGAGAGAGAGAGAGAGAAAGAGAGAGACAGAGAGAGAGAGAGAGAGAGAGAGAGAGAGAGAGAGAGAGAGAGAGAGAGAGAGAGAGAGAGAGAGAGATTGTTATGAAAAGGTGTCTCCATGCAATGACTTCAAAAGGTTAGACTAACAAGATGTGTGGTTCGAGTGTTATAGAAATGTTTTGATGCAAAGCAGAATAGATTCTCTTCTGACCTACTGGTAAAGCTGGTGGACTGTCACTCAGTAGGTTTATGGTTCAAGGCCTAGTATCTCAAGGCAGTGGGTCAGTTTATTTACTAGTGTTTAGACTGTTAATCCATTATAGTAATGGAACATTCATATCTTTTTTCTCTCAAAGTGTGTGGGCTGAATTACATAGTTATTTCTGGACAGAGCACAATAAGGAGTCACCTAGGGCCTAATGGTTAAGTTCTCAGACCTTAATACTGACAGTTCAGGGTTCTACTTCCGGTGTGTCTCAGATAATTTCCCTCCTTTACTTTATTTTATACTACAAAAGTTTAAGGTTCATACTGAAATGTGATCTCACTCTTTTTAATTACTCTTTTCAATTTGTCTAGAAACATCTAATTCTGAGAATATTATCCATTAAAGCCTAAAAAACTCTTTAGCTCTCCCGCTCACACTCTCTTTCTCTCTCTCTCTTTCAATCTCTTTCCCCCACTTATATACCAAAGTAAACCATTATGCACCCACTCAAGACACTCATGCACCCACTCCCAAACCCAATCAAAAACTCATGCACACACTCACAGACCAACTCAGACTCTTACACACCTACTCACAGACCCACTAACACCATCATGCACCCACTCACAGACATGCACAAACACTGACACACCAACTAAAACACTGATACATGCACTCTCACACCCAGACAGAGACTCTCACAGCTACTCCCATCCCCAGACACACCCTCTCCCACCTATACTCACACCCAGAGAGAAAGGCTGTGGCCAACTCCCGCTGTACACGGCCAAAGGGCCATGCGCAATGTAGCATTAGGTTGAGTGGTTAGGGGGGTTTGGCTGCTGGGACTGGCTGCAGGCCAAGCGGGGTGTGGCCTCAGGGCCTGGCTGCTGAAGGCCTTGCACACCAGAGGTTGGATTAACATATGGTAATGAAAATTACTATATGTTAAAAAATAAATTGAGATTAAATGAAAAAAACAAAGGTTACAGGGAGGTTATAGTTAGGAAATAGAATAAAAACAAACATAGAAATTCACTGAAAAAGACAATGGTTTCAGCAACGTTATAGTTAGGGACACATTTTAAACGTACAAAACCTTCAAAATTTGCCTGTTATAGTTAGAGTTATCTGAAGTAACTATAACTCATGCCCTAAGGTAATTAGGCAAACCACCCATAAGGACCCAGCCTTTCACTGTGCACGACTTTCACTGGTGTTGAGTGAAGGTTGCCCGCAAGACCTGCAACCAACCTCCCTAACCACCCAGCCCCATGCTGCACATTGCCTTTTGGCCATGTGTGGTGGGAGTTGTCTTTGGCCTCTCTGGATGTGAGAATAGGTGGGAGAGCGTGCATCTGGGGGTGAGAGTGGCTGTCAGATTGTCGATCTGGATGTGAAAGTGCGTATATCAGTGTATTAGTGGGTGCATCAGTGTTTGAGCAGATCTGTGAGTGGGTGCATGAGGGTGTCAGTGGGTCTGTGACTGTGTGTGTGACAGTCTGAGTGGGTGTGTGAGTTGGTGTGTAACTGTCTAAGTATGCCTGTGAGTGGATGCATGAGGGTCTGACAGGGGCTTTAAGTGAATGCATGAGAGTCTGAGTGTGTCTGTGAGTGGGTGTGTGACTGTCGGAGTGGGTCTGTGAGTGGGTGCATGAGTGTCTGAGTGGGTGGGTGAGTGGGAGAAATTGATTGATTAGAGACTGAAAGAAAGAAATAAAGTAAGACGGAGATATAAGTTTTTTAGACTTTGATATCTGATATACTTAGAATGAGATATTTGTGTACAATTGAAAATAAAAATGTATTTATTATTTATTAATCACATAATGACTTATTTTTATTAAAAAGAAAAAAGGGAAACGAGTCGAGCTGGACTCGAAAACCCAATGCTCATTTGTGTTTTTTATGTTTTAGCCCATTGTGGGCTATCTGTGACCATGAAGGAGCCCTCAAGGGCAGGGAACAGAGATGAAAGTTTTGTATTTTGACAGTGGGACCTGCTTTACAGGTCCCGCTTTCAAAACCTGAAGTGATTGCTGTGGCTTGGCTGCAGCTGCAAAGGATATAGCAGGAGCCAGCCCTGAGGGGTTGTGGCCCCCAGGCCCATCAGAGGCTCCTCGAGGTGGACCCCCTCCAAAGTATGTATAGCCCTGGGGAGATGGTGGTCCCTGGGGTTTGGGGGTCCCAAAGGGAAGCCTTTTTAAAATAATATATATTTTCCCAGTGGGTGGCGGTCCCCAGGACTGTAGGGGAGGCCACTGGCCCTCCCTCACTTACTTAAACCATGTTTTCCTTGGGGGTGATGGTCCGTGGGCTGCAGAGGGGCCTGCACACCTGTTTATATTTGTACATTCGTACTGGAGAGGTGGTGGTCCCTGCAGCTGTGGGGGAGGGTGTAGGTCCTCCCCAACATTAAAAAGCATTTTGCCCCGTGGTTGGTGGTTCCTAGGGCACTGGGGTCCAAGCCCCTCGCTCACATTTGCTTAATCACCCCAGGGAGGTGATGGTCCCTGGGCTTATTGAAGGAGGGCCCCATACATCCCCCCTCCTATATTAACCACCAATGCCCCCGGGACCTGGCCGTTGACTGTATTTTTTTTTTATTTCAGAAAAATTCACGGATCCATCTGTGCATTTTTCAGATTTTTTTTTGTTGTGCTTTGGCAGAGGCCCTTAGGGCTAAGGGGTCAGGATGACTCTACCCTGACCCCTTTTCTTTTTTTTTTCTTTTTTTTGGGACTCGGCTGAAGCCGAGTCCGAAGATGGCTCAGAACAAATTCTTGTTGAATTGTTGGCAGCCAATCAGCTTGGAGACATTTGGATCCGCTGAGGATCCGCATCCTTATATATCTATATTATTTGTCCTTAAATTACTCCAAAACTACTGGATGGGTTCATACCGAACCACAGAAAGTGTCATCAGGGGAAGAGAATTTAGCTTCATGCCAAATTTGATGTAATTCTGTTCAGAGGTTCGGGATGTATGTGTGTCAACAGGTCCTATTGAAAAAACGAATGGGGGAAAATGTGTTCTGGGACCCCCTTTTTTCTCAGGCCCCGCTTGATGGATCACCCCAGCACTCTGAAGACAGAAACTGAACTTAGCAAAGGATGAGTTTTGAAAAATTCATGAATATTTGTCCAGCGGCGCCAAAGTTATAGGCAAAATAAAAAGCACTCTTCTTCTGGAAACTAGGTCCTAACTCTCTCTCTCTCTCTCTCTCTATATATATATATATATATATATATATATATATATAATATATATATATATATATATATATATATATATATATTACCTCCTGTCAGTTGCCAGTAGGTAGTTATAGTTAGGACCTAGTTTCCGTAGAAAAAAGCTTTTTTTTCCCAATAAGTTTGGCCTTGTTTGACAGATTCTCATCAAATTTTCAAAACTTGTACAGATGTTAATTCAGCTGCTATCTTGATAGTTTTGGGGTAATCCATCAAGCGGTGGAAAAGGGGGCAGTCCCAAAACTCTTTTTCCCCAATGTTAATTTCCCTAGGAATTATGAACTTTTGAACACAACTAGAGCTTTTGGTACATAAAGTGTGCTTTTTGTGATTGGTGTAAATCTGTTCAGTAGTGTTAGAGATATTGAAAGGAAAAGAGATACAGATATATAAGAATACAGATTCTCAGAGACAGACACTCCCATACCCACTCATGCACCCATACAGACACTCTCACTCCAACTCTGACATCCACAGGCAGACAATCTCATGCCCATTCGTACACCCAGACTGACATTCTCCTCTCCATTAATTTACCCATTCACTATTATGCCTACTGTGATACCCAGACAGACACTCTCACACATACTCACAAGCCCATACAGATACTCTCACACCCACAAATATACCCAGACAGACACTCTCATAACCACTTACACATCCACACAGACACTCTCTCACCCACTCTGACACCCAGACAGACAATTTTATCTCTATTGTGATACCCAAGCAGACACTCTCATACCCACTCACACACCCATACATACACTATCACTCAGACAGACACATTCATCATACACACTATGACAACAAGGCTGACACTCTCAGAGTCACTCACACACCCATAGAGACACTCTCGCACCCACTCACACACCCAGGCAGTGACTGTCATATGAACTGGTATATCCAGACAGCCTCTCACATTCACTTACAGAAAATCATTAAACAACTCCTGACACATACAGAAGTGTTGTTGTGAATTGAATGAATGTCTTTGGTTTGTGAATCCACAATAGATTACATTTGAGTGAGATTTCTTAAAATAGGAATTGGAAAATGTAATAAATATGTCTATAGTAAAATGAAATGGCTCGGTGTGGATGTGTATGTTATGACTACACTTAAACCAGGATGCAGTCTTTCAAGTTCTGGAGTACCATCTGGTTGCCTTTCACTTTCAAGTGAACTTCACCATTTCCATATATACCATCCATATTGAACCATAAATTATTGTGGTATATAAAGCTCATGTTGTGCTCTCATAAGAATGCAGAAACAGTTTATTTAACATGTTTCCTTGGTTATCTGTTTGTGGGAAGAATTTACTTGGGCACTCCCACTTCTGCCTTTTGCAAATGTTACAAGAAACAAAAAGCAGTGTGTGGGGAAAGTGCCATCATTTTTTCAAAAGTATCTTTTATTAGGATTTCTAATCTTACCCCACTAACTGTGCCCAGGTCATTGCCACCACAGAACACAATCAAAAGGTCTGGATATTGGCAATCTATAATGCTTTCAACCAATTGATGCCACTTTAACTCTCTGGTCAACCCACATAATATCCAGATAAATAAACTCAGGTCCCTGTCAAAGCTATAATTTCTAGCACTCTCTCTGGACCAAACACATAACTCTGACCCACAGTCTACACACTGAGCATTTTTGGAGGGAATCTAGAGTATCACACAAGAGAAAACTGACACTGAATGAAGGAGATTTGAAATGAAAGGCAGTTAAAATGGAGGCTTCTCCCTACAATTTAAATGAACAGTATTAATTGGATGTTGTAGATATGCTGGCATGAAAAAATAGGTAGTGATGTTGTGAACAAAGTAAGTAGATGTGTGATTGGCTTTGGAGAAATAACAAAAAAGTAATGATGTATGTGATATGCTTATAATTCAAAACACTCAACCACATCTGCTACAGTTGGTATGGAAGATAGCATGCTGGTCTCAGAAAGAGTTGTGAACTTGTGACCTACTGCTAGCAGAGAATGTTAAAAAAAATAAGTTACCATGGTAACAGAGCTAGAAGAGCATGGGAGGAAGGGAACACAAAAGACTAGACTGTAAGTTTGAAGACAAAGTTCTAGTATAATAAACTGAACATAAAGTGTTTTTCGGCATAAATATATTGATTTTAAAAAGAGGAGTATAAATTACATTGTTTAAGAGTAGATTACAAAACATATTCTTGGGTTTCTGTGTGGATCTGCCACAAAGTTACACTGGGGGCCATGCTGAGCATGGTGGCAGATCTGCAATCCACCCCAAAACCCATCCCAAATTGGACTGTCTTTAGAGGAATGTTAGAAAGGGTTAACTATAGTGACCATTGATAAGTTAAATATTTAAGGGAGGTTGTGAATGGTTTCCTGATTGAGTAACCTTGAAAGCAAAGTTCAAAAGATAGCCATTAATGGTTGTCTTGTATAAGAGTGGGGTACATTTCTTCTGTTTGGTTTTTCACATGGCCATTGAGAAGAAATTCTAACCGATACCGAGACACAAACATACCGATTGACAAGCTTAAGTAAAAGAGGGTTAGAAAAGGTATGAGAGTGTGTAAGGTGGATGAAAGTGAGTACTATATTCTCAAACAGTAAAAGGGAATATAAATTGAGAGTGTATGATGAAAATAAGGAAAAGTACAGAGATCAGTACATGAGCAACACAGCTTTGTAAACACTAACAACACCCAGGCAAACATTAATATAGAGACTAACACTGCTACTACAATACTAATTAATGCAATAACACGCTCAAGTGAACCACCATGAATCCACTGACACACCCGGGTATATACTCATACATACTCTGAGATTCCCAATCACACACACATACATACACTGAGGCACACATTGATGGATACACTAACACACCCAGAAAGGCATTGATACATACGCTGATAAACCCAGGAATACACTGATGTATATGCTGACACACCCAAACAAACAATGAAGTATACGCTAACACACCCAGGCAGACTCTGATACATGAACTAAGACACCCAGACACAAAGGGGGTCATTATGACCCTGGCGGAAGGCGGAGAAGCGGCTGTAAGACCGCCAGCAGGCTGGCAGTCTTTTTTTTTGTATTATGACCATGGCGTTTACTGCCATGGTCATCCGCCGCTTCTATGTTCCGCCCGCCAGGCTGGAGACCTGGGTATGATAGGGGTCTCCCCCACCGGCCACCCCCACCCCGACTCCCTCCCCTACCCCCCCAACCACCCCTGCCACCCCCAAAGGTGGCAGGACCCCCCTCCCCACCCTGGCCCCCAACATAACATCATTCATACACACACGACACGCACGCAGGCACCACCAACACACATACACAAACACACACCGACATACATGCCAACATCCACACACACAGTCAGACATGCACACCCACATTCAAACATACACGCACACATCCATACAGACATACCTACAGACATACATGCACTCATTCCCAAACTCACAACACCCCGCAAGCATACACGCACTCACACACCCCCACTACATACACACACACACACCCCCATGCACGCACACAACAGACAACGCCCCCCCACCCCCTCCCCTAACGGATGATCGACTTACCTGGTCCATCGATCCTCCGGGAGGGGATGGGAGCCATGGGGGCAGCTCTGCAGACACCACACCGTCAACAGAACACCGCCACGGCAAATCACAGGACGTGATTCACTGGGCGGTGTTCTGTTGGCGTGGAGGTGGAGCAACCTCCACTTCCCCGCCTCCCGCAAGTATGGCTGTTGACCGCTCTCCGTCCGTAAAAGGACGTAGAGCTGCCAACGGTCATAATAGGCCAAGCGGCAAACCGCCACCACTGGGGGTCTTCCGCATGGCGGTCCGTCGGCGGTCTTGGAAAAAGACCGCCAAGGTCAAAATGACCCCCAAAGTGATTTATATACTGACGCATCCAGGTACACATTGATGCACTCACTAACACACCCTGGCACACAATGATTGTTACACTAACATATGCAGGTACACACTGATGCATACACTGACACATTCAGGCATACATTAGTGCATATGCTGCAACATTCCGGGAGGCACCACTGTATACACAGATACACACCCACACACACATTCTTGCATATGCTTACACTGCCAAGCAAATACTGATTCATATGCTAAGACACACAGGCAGACACTAATGGATTTCCTAACACACAAAGCTACACACTAATGCATGCACTGACACACCAACGATACACTGCCAAACTCTAATGAAGAGAGTTACATTCCCAATTATATGCTGATGCATACCCTTACACACTCATGTAAACAATGTTACAAACACGGTCACAAAGGCATACTATGATGCAGCAACTACGACATCCAGTAACATATCAATGTGAGTAGTGATAGAGGGAGGTAAACACTGTGGTAGACATTGGCACACCCATGCCCATAATGGCAGAGCTATTGACACAAGAAAGTGTACATGAGGGCACACACTGACACAGCAAACACTATTGTAGTCATCAATGACACACCCATGTATACTCCAATGAACACACTGACACACCTAATTTGAATTATAGGTTGTAATTTAACACTATTTTCTGTAGGGGTAAATGGATGCTTTATTTTATTTGCAGATATACACTTCTATTTAAAAAAGAAAAATCACAGTGCCTGATATCAGACAAAGAGGAAAGAAACAGGAAAAAGCACTACCTAATTCAAACAGTAAAAAGACAGATAAGTTGGAGAATGTGGACAAGAAAAAAAGAACAGCTGGCAAAAGCAGTATGGAGTTCCTGAAATAAAGTTTGTGAAAAATTGCAAAATGGAATAAACTTGTCCAGCAAAAAAAAAGTTTGAAATCACCTGATAAACAAAAAGGAGTACGTTACTAAAATTAAGAAATGTAGTAAGAAAACATATTTTGACCTAGAGACAGAAATAGTTTAAAGAGATAAGACTAAAAATGTTTCAAACTAGGATATACAAAATTTGCTAATGTAGATGAAGAAGTATGAGAGGAGAAGTGCTGTACTTAAGCACAATTAACATTTGGAGACTATGGCCCATATTTATACTTTTTGACGCAAAACTGTGCAAACGTAGTTTTGAGTCAAAAAGTACAGCACCGGCTTGCGTTATTCCAGGATGTCAGCCGGACGCCATATTTATGGAATGGCGCAATCCATTGCAAAGAGTGGGCTAGCGTCAAAAGAATTGACCTGGTGGGTCTGGCCGTATGGGAGAAGAGGATTTTGCACCAAAAAATGTTGTTAGGCTGGCTAGAGTCAATAAAAATGACTCTAGCCTGCCAAGCATAATTTCTTAATGCAAGACCTACCATACCACATGATTCCTGTCTTATAAAACACAGGAGTCATGCCCACCACTCCAATGGCCTGCACAGGGTACAAGTGTCCCCTGGGCATGGCCACTGCCCCAATGACATGTAGGAAGGCCCATTTCAGGGCCCCCAATGGCACTTTAAAATATAACACAAAATACTTACATCTACTTACCTATACTTACCTAGGATGGGGGTCCCCATCCTCCGCTGTCCCTCTGGTGCGGGTAGGGGTGTCCCTGAGGCCTGGGAAGGGCACCTGTGGGCTCTTTCCATGGTGTTCCACCATGGAAAAGGCCCACAGGTCCCCTAATGCCTGCCCCTACCCAGGCGTTATATAATGGCGCTAAGCAATTTTAGCACCATTAGTTAGGCCCACCTCCCTCCCATGCACCATTTTTGCATGGGAGGATAAATAAGGCACCTGGGCCTTAGAGTTATTGTTTGCCCGGGAATGCCTACCTTGCATCTCATTGCCGCAAGGTAGTTTTCCGCTGGCAAAAATGACCATAACTGCAATATTTTGACACTAGATGGGCCTAGTATCAAAATGTAAATATGGAGTTAAGTTTTTGCTAAAATAGCATAAAAAATTACGCTATTTCAGCGCACACAAAGTATAAATATGCCCCTATATTTGGGAAAGCATTCGCTATGAAGAGGAAACTTTTTATTTTATTATTGAACAGAATTAATACACTAGACAAACAGTATTGTGTATGAGGAAAATAACCTTAAGACAAATGCTAAGTAATACAAGTAATTTTTGGAAACAATGTTAAAGTGAATAGAAGCAAGCATCCTTTTTTTTAATGAAGAAAGATACTTACAAAAGTACACATTAGTGCATGAAGCTGATACAACTGGCTGTTGCTATGAGGTAAAAGACAGTAGTCCTATACAAAAGGAACAGATAGTTCCTAGGAATGTAGAGAAAGTGACAGCTGAACAGGTACAAAAATGGCATAGAAATGCCCATGTATACAAGTGGAATTATAGCAGTATTTGCAGTGTTCATCAGGAATCAATAGATAAATTGAGAACTTTCTGAAGAGAATTTTCATGCAGAAGTCTGAAACAGAAAATGGTAATGTTGCCAGATTTAGATCCATTCAAACTTAGGAAATTCACTAATTTGTAAGGGGCGTTAACTGGCGTGTCCATCGGAGAAACTATGAAGAAGGACTTTTCAGCACTTTAGAAAGTTAGCTGTGCATCAAAATGCAAAATGTACTCAGGAGACTTTATAGCATGAAAACTCCAGTTTTATGTTTAGGAGAGATGTATGGACCTCTATTGAATGGTACTCTTGCAGAGCTGGAAAGAGTTTGTGAAGATGTTCAGTATCATTTTGTTGGTCTTAAAGAGGAGTGTAGGGAAAATGAGGAGTTGGTGACTAGAGGTGTAGAGCAGCAGGACACACAAAATATTATTGAAAAGGTTACACAAGAGAGAGCAAAGTTAAAATCTGTTTCTTCATAGAAACCAAACTGTGTTTGTATTTGTTAGTGCCTCACTCACAACAAAAGCCAAACTCATAAAGTATTTATATTTCTAAAAGTGAGCAAGAAAATAGGGAATACATGGCAGGAATTTTGTGCATGTTTAATTGTACAGTGACACTTTGCTATGTCAACCAAGGGAACTGCTAACGCGTCCCTTTATGATACTTTATTACACATCAGGACTCATTTTAGGCCAATGAATCTTTTGACCCAGTTGAGAGGCACCTTAGGACAAGATAGCTGATCAATATGTCAATCAATACATCAATAATGTCATCAATATTTATCAAGACAATGCATTTCACTTTAGTCAAAGACATTAATCAATTCAAAGACGCTACCATGACCTTTCAGCCATGAATAACCACAACTTGTTTAGTGGAATTTTATAAGTTTTATTCCCTATTAATTACAGTCTAAAAGCAGATGTGTTAATCTCAACACCAAGAAACATGATAGCATAGTCACAATATGGCAACTTTGGTAAGATTTCATTAAAGCAAGGATCACAAACATCAAAACATAACAAGGCGTGAACATAGATTAAGTTTAGTAGAGTGTCAATAACGCATCAGTTCAACAAAGCATGATCTTGGTCGTTTGTCTATTTGCGTCAGTTTTGGTGAACACCTATCCTAACCACTGATTAGCATTCGCATGTTGGGCTTCATGCAAAACAATTTAGAACACTAATTTGGAAAATATCTATCTAAGGTCTCTGTCAAAGTAAGCAGTTGGTACCTAGAAAGGAACAGCAAACAGACAAATCACAATTGCATTGTCATAATTACCCTCCAAAGTTTAGGTCAGCGCACAGGTTCAGTCTTCGTCTTCAGGATATCTGTCAACTCGCCATCAATCAAAACTCAGCTCTGGGGCAAAAGGGCACTTTCCTCATAAGGAGGTAAAGTGTAACATGGACAAATCTAAGAGCAATGATGGTTTTAAGTAAACCACCAAGTCACCAAACAGAGTGACAGAGTTTCCGGGTAAAATCAATAGCATTCCCTACCTAATTCTAAGTGACTCCCCGTAACATGGGTTTTTATCCCTTTTCCATTGTACATTCCCCCAAAACTTTATTGGACTCTTGTTGTACCCCACTATCTTTATCCTATCAGAAAGTACATTAGGTAACCCAACTCTTCACCCCATATTATTTTACAAGTCTTTGATTGGTCTTCATAATTGACGTCTTCCAAGGTGGCACGTCCGGTATGATTTCGTCTTTCTGTAATTCTTTGCACATCTTTTGGTCAGCAGTTCCATTGTCTGCACCGGTTTGAATGACCTTGTACATTACATTAATCTACACTGTTTCAATTTGCTATTAACATTTACTCTGCACACAGTGAAGAATGCTTGAGAACGGATCTAATATGGTTACATTCGTCTTCTAATTTGAAGGAAAAAAGAACACGCAGGGTCGTGTCCCTTTGTGAGTCATCACACTGCAAAATAGAAAAATGCATTTAATATGAGAGCCAAGCAGCTAAGCTTCGGCTCATGCTAACTTAAGGCCTCTGGGGATTTCAGCACAGATTCAATAATGCAATCATTAGAATAAACATATTTAAACGTAATATAAACATTTTGGTCATTATTATTAGTCTACGTATACATTGGTGGCCACTCTCCGTGGTCACAATTCAAGTGCACGTCTAAGCAAAATTACTATTATTATAGTTTCTATGCAGAATTATCACACATTGATTCATAAACATTTCATGTTAATTATAGATCATATAAGCTATGCTCTCTCAAAAATATATGTAAGTATTGTTATGATAAATTAGGATATTAAAATGCCAGCTACAGCAATAAATAACAAATTAGAATGGTATCGATCCCAGAAGAACTTCAACAATTAAGGGGTAGATCTAAGAGCCCCTAGCCCCTCCTTGCGCCACATTAAAGTAATTTCTTTATGCTAATGTGGCCCAACGAGGCCAAATCTGTTGCCCCATATTTACAAAGTGGCACAATGCATGCAGAGGTTTCTTTGTGTCATTTGTTTTGGCACTTTTGAAACCTGCTCACAGCAGGTGTTAAAAGGAGGCACACCATTGTTGACAGTGGGCCTCAATGGACTTTGCAGGATTAGCGTCAACATTTTTTACGCTAATCCTGCAAAGTTCAGAACTAGCATCAGAAATGCTGTTGATAGTTCTCCTAACTACCTCCGTGGTGCTCCGTATCATAGATATGGCGCACACATGGTGGTGTTAGGGGGACGCCAAGGGGTGCAAGAAAAGTAGCACTGCAGTGGGTGCAGTGCCACTTTTCTTAATTCAGTCCCTACAATTTTATGAATCAATTGTCATGCAAACTATACATCCTTTTGAAGCAATAGTTAGAATAGAATGAAAGACTGGAAAACTACCACCAAGAGACCTAGAGAAAGGACTTAAAGGAAGAGTTGCCTACTCACCTTTAGATTTTAAACAGAATGTTGCGACTTGGGTGTACAGAGAGATATTGATGAACCATTGATCATTCTAGTGAATAGTGTGCTCACAAAAAACAAAGCAATCTGACAAGAGTTACTGGATGTTAGTAAAGTAGCAACAGCCACATTATACTTGAAAGAAAATTATGTTTTTTACAAAAATATTGATATCATTGGAGATGTAAGTTGTATCATTCAAAAGAAGCTATGGGTGGTGCTATTGAAGTATTTCAAATGAAACAAGCAAAAGGAGCTCTACTGAGTGTGGGGACATTTTTTTAGAGTCTTGCTGTTTTCCACACCAATTTCCGATTGAAGTAGGTGGATGTGTAAAGACCAGCCTGTACAAATAACAGCAGCTGAGTATAGGTCCAGTAGACTATATTCAGAGGACTCTAGATTTTGCAAGTGTATTCCCTATATATTTCATTTATTATTTGAGACTAACTTGTCAGGACTATCTTATGTAGTAAAATGCATTCTAAAGACAGGAATTAATCTGCAAAATATCCCTTCCAGGGACTTTGTTGACAAACTTCGAGTTAGAGATGAAAATGTCAATATGGCACTAACGAGTATTGGCATTGCTGTCATGGAGAACTTAAATGTGGGTTGCAAAACTTTGAAGACAGCAAGAGTACTTTGCTTTTTGGATCCTGCTAATGTCTGTAGGTATTTCAGTCACAAGGTTTAAGCCATGCCAGGTTTAATATGCAATAAAATAAATCCTCCTCTTGGTGAGTTACAGATTTAATTTGGCAAAAGGAGTATCAGGCATGAGGTGCTCTTCATATTCACATGCAGTTATGGATAAAAATGCACCGAAATTTAGAACTAACAGTGATGACTATGTATTGTCTTTTATAGAACAGTATGTGATATGTCCCATTTCAAAAGACAATGATGATAAAGGCATAAGACAAACACGTTTTATGCTTTCAAACACAGAGATGTGGCAAGTCAAAAAGGTGTCATTTTGGATTTCTAAGATCTATCATTTTCAAAGGAAGAGTGCACAGCTTTTTGTCTGCAGTCAGACATACACTGATAAGAACAGAAATCTCCAAGTATATTAAAGATTATAATTCTGTCATTTAGAAATTGTGAAATGCATATATGAATATTCAATTTGTTGTGGACAAATCCATTGCTGTTGCTTGGTATTTCATTTCGTACATTACAAAATCATAGAAGACAGAGATGAAGGAAATGTGGGTGGAAATTTCTGGAGAAAAGTCTCTAACTAAGAAATTGTACAGCTTCAGCTTAAAAAAAAGCTTTCGCATAGAGAAATAACTGCCTATGAATGCTGTGACAGGTTGAGTTCAGCCAGTTTGTACTCATAGACAAGAAGCTTTGTTTGGGTCAGTCTAGGTCTTGCTAGTACACAAAACAGAGTCTTGAAGTCTTTCCCAGAAATTTTGTGCATAGCAGAGTTTGATCTGGAAAGTACAGATAATGTAAAAACCGTTGTATTGAGTACTTACTATTGAAGAAGAAGTCCACACCTGAAAAACATACATCATTATGAAATTCTGCATCACTATATGTACTGAAACAATGTGACACAACATGTTGATGAAGTGAAATATTCCATACTTTGTTCTGGTGGTTATTTGA
Organism: Pleurodeles waltl; assembly: GCF_031143425.1. Lineage (NCBI taxonomy): Eukaryota > Metazoa > Chordata > Amphibia > Caudata > Salamandridae > Pleurodeles > Pleurodeles waltl. Next base: position 924,483,744 of record NC_090447.1, read on the forward strand.
TTCAACACACAAAATGATGCTTAATAAACCACATAAAACATATTGTCAAAATCCTGAGAAAAGAGAGCTTTCCTACTTGACGTTCTGAAACAATATTACTTGGACATTATGACTACCATGAAGATTCTTTCAATTCCATGAAAGACACCATTCAATATTCAATCTTTTCCAACGACATGAAAATATTAAAAGTTTAAATTGAACAGGAGGAAACCATTGCTGCTGAGATAGGAAAGAACTGTTCACAAAGCAGCCATAGTTCACCACCTCAAAGTCAAGATCCACTTTGGCAATGAATTATTGAAAATGAAGATGCTATAGCCATGAATGAGGTTGGAACTGCAATTCAACAAGCAAGACAGAAAAGTGTTGATTTGGAGCAGTTAGTTGGACAACTGAATAACAAGCAGAAAGAAATGGATATGGAGGTGAAAGAAAAAATGAACAAATGTAACAAAAAATGAATGCACACTTTAACAGTGAAGGTGATTAATCGCTACCCAGTCTGGAAGAAATCAATAGGTCCCTTTGTGTGTTCAAGATTGGGGACAAGAACCATCACTCACCATTCGGTGACATGCTTCATCATCGGGCTTTGCTGCTCATCAGGCCGGCACTGCAATACCTGATGGGCCCCTCAAGGGGGCTCTTTGCAGGAGATCTTTTAGAAATCTTTGCAGGTGGTGTAGGCAGTAATGTGGGATTGGGGGGAATTAAACTGTTAAAATTAACTAGAGGAACATATAATTAAACTTTATTGAGAATGTGAACTTCTGTCAAGGATAAAAACAAAGAAGGTGACGGGAAAGTAAGAGTAATGTCTATGTTTCCATACTCAAATATGGTTTCCTGTGTCAAAAACCCATCGTCTAGGGGTTTGGTTTTGTAGAGGGCAGAGTTGGAAGTCCCTACACTGCCTGACATGGAAAGGTAAACATGTTTCTCGCTATGCTACCCATAAAGATCTAAGTGCGATTCATCAGGACCTAGAAAAAAATCATACCTAATCCTCACTGTCACGGTAAGCTATGTGGTATATATGGAACTGGAATCTAATGAGAGAATGAAGAGGTTACCAATCACACAATATTATGATAACACACGGTGTAAATCAGTGCATGCCATTGAAAATCAAACAGTGTAGTGGAATCACCTAGTGGTGCTCTCAAAAAGTGTGGAATGCGTAGATGTTCATAAAACACTTCTAATTATCAAAAATTTTAATGGAATATTCCTTACCCTCCTCAAATTAAAGGATGGGCCCCAGAAGGATAACAACGGGCAATTGTGATCCAGCAAATGTATTAGTCTGTATGCATTGAGTCAAAGGAGAGAGCTATCATCATTGGATGTCAATATAGCTTAAAAAACCTAAAGGAATGTATTAATAAATGGCAACTGAATGTCTAGCATGTCATCAGTGTTTATTCAGCAATCTGTTAAGAAATTAATTATCAAAAAGGCTAATGGATGATGCTATTTGATAATGTCACTAAAATCTGTCAGCTCCCATCAAGTAATGCGCTAGGATAGGGTATATTTTGTCAACTCTATCAATGTTACCAGTATCGTAAGAATAATAATGAGATGGACACAAGTAAGGTTTGTCCAGATTTACGTAAATGGCAGCTCCTGCTAAGAAGTGGTTAAAAATTATATCCATAGGAGTTCTGGGGTACTCCAAACATCTTAGCGTTAGGCACACTGACAGCTCCCACCAAGGGATATACAGAAAATGCGAATGCACAGATAACCACAGGCATGATATCATATAGCCATTGTTCCACCGGCCATGATTTGTATCAGGCAATTAACGGAGGTAGCAAAGAAAACGAACAGAACCTACCCGCTCGCTCTGGAGACCATTGGGTGTGCAGCACATGTGTAACAAAGTAAAGCCACGGCCCACAAGTGCAGGCCGAAGAATATAAATCGGTGCACTGTGAATCCTAGAGCTTGTCAGCACCTACCAATGCTCCGCGCCCCCTGGGTAATGCGGTACAGACGGGAGCTTTTTCAATAGAGGATCGGCAGGCAGGGGGAGTAGAAATAGGACTATTATAACACTCATGAATGGCGGTAGCCATCTTGGAATGTTAAGTCATAGTCATGTGGAAGAATATTAATAGATGAGGTGGCCTTCTTAATATAGTCTGCAAAGGCTGATAGAATGGCATCCCATGTTTATATTTATTGCTTATGTATCAAGAGAACCCCAAAAGAGATCATCAAAAAATCAAGGGAATCAACTATTTAGAAATTGTCCACATTGGTACGCAGAGAGCAAAGGTATAACACAAAAATGTATGTGAAAGTAGTAGCCAACTTTGTGTAAGATCCTGATTGTGTCAACATTGATTTCAAAATAAAGAGATGCATCTTAAGGCATGGGTTGTTGCCTGTTCATGTAAATATATCAACAAAATCCATAGGGATCTTGAATGACAGTCCAAGGAATCAGCCAATTTGTAAGACTCTGAGGAAACAATATAACTAGGAATAGTATGTGTCCTGAATGAAAAGGTGAAACACTGGAGCCAATGGCCGGTGTCATATAATTTCTAACCAAGGCACTTCATCATTGAGGCTCCTAATATGAGTCTTAAGTCTGTGCACCCATTGTTACTCTTTCTCAAAAAGCCTCATTGCACACTCCCTACTATCAGTCACACTCTCCAGTATGACCCATTTCATGTCCTCAGGCGTATGATTCTGTTCAATGTAATGCGTAGTTAATTTGGTTGAAGCTTGTTGACAGTCGATGGTACTACAGTGTCCATTAATCCGTATCTTAACCAACCTGGTGTTCATTCCTATGTAGCGAAGGTCACATGGACATAGAATCATGTAGATACAGTTCTTTGAGCGGCAATTCACGTGTTTTATTAAATGCCACATTCTGGCCTCCCCTTGAATCGATTTCCGTGGTATTTATTGAGAGGGGACAAACATTGCAACCTCCACAGGAATGATGTCCTCTGATCCCTAATCAAGATTGTGACAAGGTAGTATCAGGAGTAGTTTTTGTCTCGTCTGGTACGTACACTCACATCCCTGATGTTCTAAGTTCTCGTGAATGCAAATATTGGGCTGTCCAGAGAATCTCCAGAACTAGTCAGTATGGACCAACTTTTGTTAATGATTTTCTTGACACAGTTGCTCAAGGGCGTAAAAGTTGCACCGCAAGTGAGTCTAGTCTGTTGGTATTTCGGGGAATCAGTTAATAAAAATTTCTCTAGGTATGTTCCGGGCCCTCTTTTTGGCCTGTGGGATTACCTTTATTGGATAATGTTGGTCCCTCAGTTTTTGGCTCAGAGTGCCAGAACCTGTGTATAAATCAGAAATATCACTGCAGTTGTGCCTTAATTGGAAAAATTAGCCAAAAGTTTAGATTGGTCATCAAGGATTTGGGATGGTGACTGTCAAGTAACAGTATGCTATTTTTATCTTTCTATTTATGAAAAATGGAGGCATGTAGGATCCCGTCCTTCAGAATAATATGGAGGTCCAAGAAAGCTACTTCCTCATTAGAAATGGTGGCAGTGAAATGTAAGTGCTGGTCTAAAGTGTTTACCCAACTAATAAATCTGGTTGCCTAGTCTCTATCACCCTTCCAAATTATAAGTATGTCATCAATATATCATTGCCATAATAGAACACTGGAAAAGAAAGGGTGTACTGGTTCCAAAATATGGCATTTCTCAAATGTATACATATAGAGAAGGCTAAACTGGGAGCAATAGTACTGCCCATAGATGTCCCTTGTCTCTGGTGATATAGTTGTTCTTCAAATTGGAAGAAGTTTTCCTTCAAAGCTAGACTGGCGCATTTAAGAATAAAGCATATCAGGGTCTTGAATGTCCAAGTAGTAGAGGTAAGAATCTCCTTGACTGGTTCTAAAGTAGCATACTGTGGTATGTTCGGGTATAGAGCCTCAATATCTAGGCATATTAGCATATCTGTGGTACCACAAGCATTGATGTGGTCCAACAACACCAACGTGTCCTTAGTATCTTTAAGGAAAGTAGATGTCTGCTGTACAATAGGTTGAAGGAAGAAGTCACAAAATTTGGATAAAGGTTCCAGGATAGACCCTATACCTGGCACTATTCGGCGACCAGGAGATGGGGTTCCTTTATGTATTTTTGGAAGCGAGGTAGAAGTAAGGGACCTGGGGTTCCTTGTGTACAGAAACTCTGCTTCTTGATGTGTGATCCATCCAGCTGTTTCAGTTTTTTCTATCGTACCTCGGATGGTACACTGTAAACGTTGTGTTCGATTTGACATTATACGCTCATAGCAGGAGGTGCTACTCAACAGTCTCATGCATTCTTGTCTGTAAAATGTAGTGTCCAAAATCACAATGGCTCTTCCTTTTTCTGCAGGTTTAATAGTAATGTCCGGGTCCTGGGACAGAGAGTGGATTGCTTGTTTCTCAATATTGGATAAGTTTTCAAAACTCTGAGTAGGTTGTAATTGTCCAATTTTGCGGCAAACAGTTTTTTCAAATCTTAAGACCTTGATTGGTACCATACTTGGAGGAGGCATGAAAGTGGGTGGGTTCCTCAGGGATGGTCTTTAAAGAAAAAATGTAAGCATGTTTTTTTAAATAGAGAGGTTATTTTGTACTTCAGTCGAAACAAATCTTCTTTAGGTGTAGGGACAAGGCACAAACCTTTATTTAAAACTTTTAATTCAGTGGGGACCAACTAATGAAAAGAATGAATATAAATGTTTAACACATCAGCCAATTCTTTTGTATATCACCGGTCAAGCTGGCCCAGGGAAAAGCTTTTTAATTCAAATTCTCACTACTCACAAACAGATTTGAATTTGTCTCGTGCATTAACAGTACCAGCTGGAATAGCTACAAACCTCATTAAAGGAACTACTTTGTATCGAATATTTATGCTACCTATAGAACATGACAACAAACTGGAGTGCCAAAAGTTATCTGGAGAAGCTTGCCATGAAGTTTCAAGAGTACTGAAGAAATTGAAACTTTTAGTCATCAATGAGGTGAGCATGGTCTCAAATGTAATGCTGGCCTTTGTCCACTTGAGAATGCAACAGATTCTGAAAACAGAGTATGATGTACTATTTGGAGGGAAGCATTTAATTGTATTTGGTGCTCTACTACAGTTTACCCCTGTGAAAGGATAACATGTGTTCAAGATACTTCTCCATGAAGAAACTCAAAAATCTTTGGGAAATATTGGAAAGGTAAACATTTGGTTAAACTTACAATACAAGGAACGACTTAGGAATATGGGTCAAGCATCTGACATGAAATACTGAAATATTATGAAGGATATTAGAGTAGGAGTTCTCTGAAAAGAGGCAACGCATTGCTTAGAAAGTCGACTTACAAAGAACCTATTTCCTACAAGGAAATCAGAAGCACAACTTCTGTTCAATTTCATTGAAGGTACATCTCAAAGAACATTTACAAAAACTGTGAAAAGAAGAAATTATAGACCTTGCAGCAACTTTAAAATGGAACACCAGGGGATGATAGTATTGCTAACTGAAAAACTACAGTACAAATTGGATTCATAGGAGAATTCTGTTTCCAGAACTGTGGGATTAGAAAAGTGTTTAAGTGTTGGAAAAAACTGAAGAGTAATTTTGCTGAGTAATGTAAATGTTGAAGAAGGCTTAGTTAATGGTGGCATCAGTAAAGTAATTGATTTCATTTTGTTTCCAAACAGCAATGAGGTTGAATACTTAGCAATTAAATGTTATGAAGCTGAAGGTGTTAAATAGACAGCAAGGTGTGTTGTGCATTTCTTGCTTGTAAAAGACTTGTATGCTCAGAGGAAACAGTTCCCAATGTCTCTAGCATATGCTCTAACAAACCATAAATCTAATGGTTGAAGCGTTGATAATAAAAATAATACTATACTCAGTTTCTTGACCAACAAAGTAACAAAAAAACAACGATACAACATAATTCAGCATCAAATCAGAGGAACCAGGAAGTATCACTAAAAGTACCTATTAAACATGTCACTTAGATAATTTAAAAATACGTTGTTAATATATTATTCTCCTGGGCTTAAAGGGGAGTATCTGGAGGCTCAATAAGTGGCAGCACAAATTAATTAAAAAATATAGTATTTAGGTAAACATTTGCAGGTCCTAGGAACATATATCAAATATCTTAAACATCATTCTTTACCAAGAGATAACTCACACTTTAAGGTAGCCTGCCTAATACAAAGTCAATTCTCACAGGAATATTTGAAACATAAATAGCTCAAACTAAAAGTAGAACTTATGGCAAAACTTTATTTGGAGCAATAGTTTACCCCATATCAAGTGTAATTGTGCAGGTTTCCACCCTAAAAAATGATTGCTGTAGTGCATGGCTTGGTTCTTTTCAAAATTAATGCAACTTGGGTTTTGTATAACATAAATGGGTTAGATATGGGGTATTTGGTTGGCAGTCAGGTTACCCCATGTCCGAGCAAGGACCTCACTCTAGTCAGGGTAAAGGAGAATCACCCTTAGTTAAACCCCACTCACCCCCTTGGTAGCTTGGCCAGAGCAGACAAGCTTCACTTCAGAAGCAATGTGTGAAGTATTTGTACCAACGCACACAGTAATACTGTGAACAAGAAAAATAGGTAACATTCTATTGACTCCACCTATGTTCCCTGGGAAGTAGCCTCTTGCAAATGAAGGCTGCAGGTTGATCTAGGCCCTCTTCATTAAGCTGTACTGCTCCTATTCCATGCTCTGAGGCATCTGTTTCACGACAAACTCCTTGGAGTAGTCAGTTGCCAACAGCACAGGTGCTGTGCACATGGCAGCTTTTAGGGCATCAAAAGCTATCTGGCAAGCCTCTGTCAGGATCACCTTCTTGGGTCGCTTCTTGGAAGTCAACTCACTCAAGGGGGCAACAATGGAGCCATACCCCTAGACAAATCTCCTATAATAGCCAGTGAGGCCTAAAAAGGCTCTCACCTCAGCCTGGGTCTTGGGAGGCTCCCAAACCAGAATGGTGTCATTCTTTGGCTGCAGAGGTGCCACCAGGCCACTCCATACCTGGTGTCTCAAATACACCACTGAGCACTGCCATATTTGGTATTTGCTTGCCTTAATAGTGAGGCCTGCCTTTTGCAGGGCCTCAAGCACTCTGCAGAGGTGCTGAAAGTGTTTCTACCAAGTGGGACTGAACACTGCAATATAATTTATGTATGTTGCGCTGAAGTCATCCAGCCCAGTCAACACCTGGTTGACCAACCTCTGGAATGTGGCTGGGGCATTTTTCACCCCAAATAGCATCACTTTGAACTGGAAGTGTCCATCTGGGGTAGAAAATGCTAACCTCTCCTTGTCCCCCTCAGTTAGGGCAATCTGCCAATACCCAGACGTCAAATCAAATGTGCTGAGGTATTTGGCAGCTCCCAACCAACTGATGAACTCATCAGCTCAGGGGATGGGGTGCACGTCAGTTTTAGGGACTGCATTGAGACCACAGTAGTCCACACAGAACCAACGTTCTGGGGTGGCACCAGGAGCAGCAGCCTTTGGGACCAAGACCACAGAGCTAGAAAACTCAATTACCCCTATGGATAACATCTTAGACACCTCATCTTTGATGCAAGCCCTGACCTTATCAGCTACCCTGTAAACCTTCAATTTAATGGGTGGATTGTCCCCATTTTCTAAATCATGTGTGCACAAGTGAGTGACCCCTGGGATCAAGGAAAACAGGGAGGTGAACTGACCCAATACCAGGCAACAGTCCTTCTGTTCTTCTGAGGTCAGGGAGAGGGTCACTCCCTCCACAGACCCATCCTTTTCTCCAGCAGAGAGGAGGTCAGGAAGAGGCTCTCTCTCTTTCTCCACCCCATCATCTGTCACTAGGAGCATGGACAATTGAGGCTGCTCAAAGTGTGGCTTGAGACGGTTCACAAGCAGGACCCTTAAGGGGTTCCTGGGAGTCTGTAAGTCCACCAGGTAGGTGACTTTGCTCTTGCGCTCCACCACCTCAAATGGTCCAGTCCAGTTGTCCTGGTGCACCCAAGGATCCACCGGCGCTATTACCCATACTTTTGCCCAGGCTGAAACTCGACCAGAGTGGCATTCTTGTCATACTACCATTTCACGTATGACTGGCTTGCTTCTAGGTTCTCTTGTGAAAGAACTCTGAAGCAAGTAGTCTGGTTTGTGAAGGCCAATATGTATCTAAATACATCCTGGGGAGGTTTATTGGGGGCTTTCTCTAAGCCCTCCTTCACCAGACTCAAAGATCCCCTGACAGGGTAGCCATACAGTAACTCAAAAGGACTGAATCCAAGCTCTTTTGAGGCACCTTTTTGTAGGCGAACAGAAGGCATGACAAGAGGACATCCCACTTCCACCTCAAGGGCTCTGACAGGCACAAGATCATGCCTTTTAAGGTGCAGTTGAATCTTTCAACCAGACTATTGCTTTGGGGGTGGTAAGGAGTAGTGAACGTATAGGTTACCACACACTCCTGCCACTGATACTTCATAGAAGTAGATATGAAGTTAGTACCTATTCAGATACCACTTCCTTGGCGAACCCCATGTCGGCAAAAACCTCCATCAATGCACGACCCACCACAGGGGAAGTGATTGACCTCAGAGGAATGGCTTCTGGGTACAGAGTAGCATGATCCACCAAGACCAGAATGAACCTATTACCCATGGCTTTCTTGGTATCCATAGGCTCCACAATGTCAATACCGACTCTTTCAAAGGGGGTACTAACTAATGGAAAATGTTGGAGGGGAGCCTTACATTTCCCCCCACTCTTGCAACTTTCCTGACATGTCTGTCAAGACCTGCTATGAGCATCTGAGTGCCTGCACATTAGGGGCCAGTAAAAGTGGATCACAAGCTATTCAAAGGGCTTGTCCTGCCCCAAATGTCCAGCTAAAGGCACACCATGAGCCAGACCCAGTAGGAAGGCTCTGAAGAAATGGGGTACCCCCAGCACACGGGCTCAACCAGGCTCAGCAACCTTAGGCTCACTATACAGTAGGCCGTTCTCCCAATAAATCTGGTGAGATCCTGGCTCTTTGCCAGCCGCCTAATCTGCAGCTACCACAAACCCACTAGAGTAGGGCATGTCCTTTGTGCCTCACAGAATGCCTCCCTAGTGGGTCCCCCTTCCTGCTGCCACTATGACAGCTCAGGGACCTCCCTCAACTCAGCCACCTGTTCCCCTGAAGGCTCTGGGGCGTCACCCTCAGCCTCTGCCTCCTCCTGGACCATGGGAACTTCCGGGCCGGTTTCCCTTGCTCCTAGCCCTTCCTCTTTTTGGCAGTGCCCTGGGCCATTGTCTCAGGCCCCAGGGGCTCCTGATCACCCTGATGAGCTGCCATTGACCTGGTGGATACGCATACCAGCTCAGGCAGACCTAACATCTCCAGGTGTGACCTGTGTTCCACCTCTTTCCAAGGGGAATCCTCTAGGTCATTGCCAAGCAAACAATCCACAGGCATGGTTGAACTCACAGCTACCTTCAAGGAACCTGAGACCCCACCTATTCAAAGGGAACCCTCTGCACAGGTGTTCTGAGTTGTCCACTGCAACTACTTGGTGAAGTGCACAGGCATCGGTCTTCTCTTCAGACACCAGGAGACTCCTTACTGTAGTCACACTGGCTCCTGTGTCTCTCAGAGCCTCCACCCTCTGCCAATTAATGGTCACCCACTGCCTTTTTTTTTTAGTTCTCAGGCACTAGGGTTCTCTGGACCATCTCACTGTCCCCGACTGAGACAAGGGTCATCTCAGCTGGCTCCCACCCACCTGAAACCAACTCCTCCCCAAGCGCTACACTAGCCAAACCCTGGGACGGAGCACCAGTGGGTGCCGGTGTATTCTTGGGGCATTTGGGGTCCTCCCTCACATGACCCACCTGGTCACATGCATAACACTTACACGGGGACCCCCTTCCACAGGTTTCCTTTTGGAGAACCATGGTTTCTTTTCACTGGTGGGATGGGAATTCTTACCCTGGGAACTAGGTTGGGGCCCTTTAGGGAACTCCCCCTGTTTACCCTTACCTCCCCGCTTTCTTCTGAGAGGGACCCTACCCACCTTTGGAATGGTCTCCCCCATACCTCTTCTGGACCCTAGTGCTCTCCCATCAGTCCCCTTCCTGTGCAAGCTTTCTGGGGTCAGACAGCTTGCTGCCAATTAGGTGCTAGCACAGCTCTGGAAAACATAAACTGTACTAGTTCTCCCAAGCAATTAAATTGTAAAACCCCTTACATGTTGTCATCTTACTGCCCTTCACACAACCATCCAGTGACCTGCAAAAAGAATCACCACATTCCAAACATGTTTAGGATGCCTTGTTTTTATAGGACCTACACTTATCCTTATACTTCTCTGGGGTGAGACCATACCTTGTGAGTAGGGTATCCTTTATGATAGAGTGGGTGAACCCCTGAGGATCCCCTAAGGATGTTGGAGTATCCGTCCCATCTACCTCAAAGTGCTTCCACAGACCCGCCACCCAATGAGCTTCAGGGACCAGATTCATATGAAGAGCAGACTTATACCCCTAGAACCACAAAAATATGTCATCCTCCCTTTTATAATCCTTCACAAGGTCTTTAGGAGTGTGCACCCTCCTCTCAGGCTCGCTGTGATATTGGTGCCACGAACCCTACTGGACTGGTTCCTCTGATCCAGCTCCCGCAAAATGTGCTCATGAGCCAGAAGTATCTTCTTCTCCTCCATGGCCATCCTCCATTCTTCCATCTCCCTTTGCATCCTAAACTTTTCCAACTCCAGCCGGTGAGCCCTCTCTGCCTGCCTGTCCTGTAATTCTTCAGGAATCAGACCCTTAGGTGACACACTGCTACCTGCCCTGGCGACCCTCTCCCTAGACATAAGAGACCCACCCACTATGACATTGTATATGGTTTGCACCTCCTCACCCTCATCCTCCTCTTCTGGGTACCCCTCAGCTTCCTTGGCTGTCACCCAGGCCCTCAGTGCCTTCTGCAGGTCTTCCTTCCTGGTGGGACAGGCAAGATTTTTGCAGAACTGCCTCAACTGAGCAATTGCATAGCTCTCCAGTCTCCCTAAGTCAAAAGCAGCTTCAGATGATGAAGAATCAACAAATGTGCAAAGTTCCAAGGCTGACAAAGAGTTCCCAATGAAGTTAAAAAAGTCAAAAAAAGATCAGCAATAATATAGAGGTAGGAAAAAATCCCAAAAAGAGAAAAAGCTAAAAAAAGCTGTGTGTGGTCACATAATGGTCTGCACTGGAAACAGTAGTGTATACTTAATCACTGTATGTTAAATACAAGTTCACTCCTCACCACTGATCACCATTGTTAGAAATGGGGTCTTTGGTTGGCAGTCAAGTTACCCCCTGTCAAAGCAAGGACCCTCACTCTAGTAAGGTTAAATGGGAATCACCCTTAATTAACCCACACTCACCTCCTTGGTAGCTTGACATGAGCAGGCAGGCTTAACTTCAGAAGCAATGTGTAAAGTATTTGTACCACAACAAGGAGTACACTGTTCCAATGGGGAAATAAGGGAACCTACAAGTTTAGGTGCAAGAACCCTCACACATCCTTTCGGATGTCATGCTTCATCATCGGGATGCTCCTCGTCAGACCGGCACTGCAATGTTTGACGTGCTCCCCATTCGGGAGGACGTGCCGGGGTAGGTTCCAGATGTGAGGACCTTTGCAGACTTTTAGCAACAGTCCTAGGCTTGTACCTTCTCATAGAGCCTAATACTACAGTTGGGGATGGGCGACCTTTTTGTTTAGTTGACCGGACGGACAGTATACTTGAATGTAAGTGACTGTATGTGAACTTTTGTTCCCTGATAGACCTATTAGTGTCTACACTCGTTGTGCTTCAGGAAAAGTTTATTTTCGTTTTTGTTGGTCATGATGAAGGATCCGTTTGGACTGCTGGATGCGAAACATGTTGACCTGTGTCTAGAGGCAATGCAACATTTTCCTTGTCCTCATTCACCAAAGAAAGTGGCTGAGCATTATCGCTCATCTTATCACTTTCATGTTGCTTTTAATCTTGGTCTAACCCTCTTTGCTTTTTGATAAATTAAATGGAGAGGTCTTGTTTGTCAGATCCTGCCTTGCCTAAACCAGGCCCCAGACACACACCTGGGGGTTGGGGACTGCACTGTGAGAGGGCAGGCACAGCACATTCAGGTGTAAGTGACTGCTCCTCCCCTCCCTCCCAGCACAGATGGCTCATCAGGATATGCAGGCTACACCCCAGCTCCCTTGTGTCACTGTCTAGAAGAGAGGTGAAAACAGCTTAATTGTCAAACTGACCTAGACATGGAATCCACAAACAGGCAGAGTCACAGAATGGTTTAAGCAAGGAAATGCCTACTTTCTAAAAGTGGAATTTTCAAATAAACAATCTAATAGCAAACTTTTATTAAAAGATGTATTTTTTAATTGCGAGTTCAGAGACCCTAAACTCCACATTTCTATCTGCTTCCAAAGGGAGTCTGCACTTTAATAATATTTAAAGGCAGCCCCCATGTTAACCTATGAGAGAGATAGACTTTGCACAGTGAAAACCAAAATTTGGCAGTAGTTTACTGTCAGGACACATAAAACACATTAGTATATGTCCTACCTTAAACATACACTACACCCTGCCCAATGGGGCTACCTAGGGCTTACCATAGGGGTGCCTTACATGTAGGAAAAGGGAAGGTTTAGGCCTGGCAAGTGGTTACTCTTGCCAAGTCAAATTGGCTGTTTAAAACTGCACACACAGACATTGCAGTGCCATGTTTCCAGGGCTACTCATGCGGGTGGCACAACCAGTGCTGCAGACCTACTAGTAGCATTTGATTTACATACCCTGGGCACCTCTAGTGCACTGTTCTAGGGAATTACTAGTAAATCAAGGGGCATATTTATACTCAGATTTGCGTCATTTTTTTAACAGAAATTCAGCGCAAACCTAACACCATATTTAGATTTTGATGCCCGCTAACACCAAAATTCCGCTGTGGGCTTCATTTACTGGATGCGTGAAACTGCCTTGCATTAATGACATGCAAGGTAGGCGTTCCCGTCCAAAAAATGACTTAAACACTTTAGCGCCATATTTATCCTACCGCACAAAAATCCCACACGGCTGGGAGGTGGAGTCGGAAAATGGCGCACAGCCCGATTTGCGTCAAAAATTAATGCCTAGGTCAGGGCAGGCATTAAAATGGGGCAAACACACCAGTACTTAAGGAAACCACACAGAAGCAACAGCAGAGTTCCAAAAGGAAGTCACGGAGGTGCTTTTTATCCAGCATGCATGAAGATGCAGAGCACAGGACCAACAGAGCAGCTTCCACCACACCAGCAGGGACCCCAAAGGCAACGCAGAAGGCAGGAGAGGATATTCCGGACCAGGACAAGCCTTCTGGGCCTCAGGGAACAAGACATCATCCAGAGGTATCAACTAAACTGGCAAGCCATTCAGCAGCTGCTGCGCCACATTGAGTCACAGTTGGCACCCAGCTTGCAGACACCCCACATCATTCCACCAGAGACCAAGCTGCTAGCTGTCCTCCACATGTTGGCAAGTGGCTCTTTTCAAACCACTGGTGTCCTGGTTGCTGGGATCTCAAAGCCCCCATTCTCTGCCTTCCTACCCAAGGTACTGGATGCCACCATCTCCCTCACACCCCGCCACATCAGCTTCCCCAACACACATCAGAAGCAGCAGGAGGCCAAACAAGGCTTCTGCCAAATCAACGGCTCCCCACATAAGCTTGGTGCCATTGACTGCACACATGTACGGATTGTGCCACCTGCTGCAACTGAGCATCTATACTGCAACAGGAAGCACACACCCTCCATCAATGTGCAGGCCATTGTGGATCACTGGGGTTTGATCACCAACATTGTGGCAAAGTATCCTGGGAGTGTTCATGATTCATTAATCTTCCGCCACAGCACCATCAATCAACACTTCCAGGATGGACAATATGGAAATGGCCTACTCGTTGGTAAGTACAGAAACCAGTTATATACACACTGCACAGCAACCCTGTAGGACACACAACACATACAGCACTACATTGACACGTGGCCAGGAAGACACTTAGGTTGTGACACTGCTAGTCATGTTTGATATCCTAACCCAATGGGATACACACCTATGGACAAATGTCAGATGCCAGTAACAACAGATGCCACTCCAGAGACACAAGGGAACAATTTAAAAACACACACTGAAAATGACATGGCCTTAACTGGCAGCACAACTTGGAAGAGTAATTTTCCAACATCACATCAATAACACTCAATCACACACCCTTCCAAAAAATATGAACTGTGTCAGGGGTATGCAATGTATTTAGCTGCAGATCTAACACTATGACACACACAGCATGATGATGATGACTCCAATGAATGGGACATGAAATCATTGAGGCTGTACCAACATCTCACATCAGTCCTGGGGTGACACTGCCCACTACCAATAAGCAAGTGGACTGTGTTAAGAACACATATTGATGTGACAATATTGCAAAGTGCACATTGCTAGATATGCGGATTGAGACAATTACACATATACACAACAGAAGTACAGGCATTTGGAACTTCTGACACTTAAACGCTCACACCCACAACCAAGGTAGCCAGCTTACCTGGACCAGGTTCAGTAGTGTAGGCACACATTTGAACATGAGCCAACTCGGTGAGGACAGAAAAATAGGTTTGCATAGAATCTGTCACACGTGGTATATTTGTGCATTGTCAATTGTCAACACTTCAGTCCTGCCAACTTATGGAGATGTGTTGTACATTGTCACCTAGCCAAATCAAAGGGCCTCACTGATGTTGAACAAATTCTATTGCATATGTAAAATTGGATGGAATGTCCAGGCCATATAGATGCAACCGTGTTACCACCACTGTAGAATTGATTCTGTGTATGGAAGTATCATGTCACCCCCAGTTAAGACACATGGACACCTCTTTCACATGACCTAATTCATGGGAGTACACAATGTACAGCAAGTCTACAAAAATACTGCTGACATCCGGTCAATCAGGCAAACACCAGTTCAGATAATGAAACATCCCAATGCTGATGGTACATCCTAGAAGCCTAGAGTTCCACACAATAACACAAACACAGATGAGTCACAGACATCACAAAAAATAACAGCTGCCATGCAAAGTGATAATCATGGTGCAAGCTCCATCAAAAATGTTCTCTCATTTTCTCTTTCAGCTGATCGATGGTATGGGATGCAGCCATGGATCATGACCCCATTTGCAAACCCAAGCACTGCAGCAGAGTGTGCCTACAATGAGGCACATCAGAGGACACGCACCATAGTAGAGAGGACTTTTGGCATCCTAAAGTCAAGATTCAGGTGCCTCTTATATTCCCCGGAAATGGTCTGCAAGATCATTCTGACTTGTGCCATCCTGCACAACATATGTATAAGGAGGAACATTCCTCTCTATGAACCAGACCCACAAATGCCTGAAGAGGAGGAAAAGGAAGATGATGTCCATCAACATGAGGGGGACCATCCAAACACTGCTGCAGGATTGCGTCAGAGACAACACATTGTACAAAACGTCTTTTAACTATAGTCACCATCACCACTTTCTTACCATATCTCATTAAACACCTAATCTAATCACTAAATCATGGTTGGTCTGGGTAATTATTTATGCATCACATGATCTCTAGGAACCACAATCTGAGTTTAGCATCATGGAGCAGTACAGTAATACAGATTAGGATACTGAAAAAGCCATATCACGTTTGTTGTGTATGAATGTACACCCAGCTTCACATACAGTTTAAATGACATATATAGTGTTCATTTCACATTTGAAGGGCAATGTCAGAGTAACACAACTATGGGACACATCCATGTTGGCAACATGGTTCATTGCAGCATATGGCACACAACTAAGACACCATCAATCACAAGTAAAGAACTTGCTTCATACATGAGCCAGTGGATTTGCAATTGCATTAGTAACAGGAATGTATGACGACACCCTTGACAGCAGTAAGTGTGACATCAGCTATCTCTGCAAGGGGCATGTGTGACAAGAATTCCTTGTACGCTGCAAATGGCTAGCCCAAGTGCCCCAAGTATGACAAGCATTGCTCACAAGACCTGCCCTGTGCATGCCATCCCCCAGGTTATAATTTCTGTCACAGGCATTTATTCAGTCTCTCCCCACCCTTCTCTAGGTGGCCCTGTAACAGGACTATGGGGGTCATTCTGACCCTGGCGGTCAGTATTAAAGCAGCGGCCAACCCGCCAACAGGCTGGCGGTCCAAAAAATGGAATTCTGACCCTGGCGGGAACCGCCAACACAGGCCGCAGCTTTAACACTCCGACCGCCACGGCGGAACAAACAAACAGCGCGGCGGTCACCGCCAACAGCCAGGCGGCAGACAATGTACCGCCCACCCTATCACGACTCACCAATCCGCCACCTTTTCCGGGGCGGGAGCCCGCCGATAAAAACACGGCGGAAACATGGAAAACGCTCACCTCGACACACTCCACGCGGAATCGGGACAGCATGGAACCGGAACTCCACATCCTCCCAGCCATTGCCTTCCTGCTCTTCTTCCAGGATCACGAACGCCGCCGCAGACGACAACGGTGAGTACTGCACCTACGACACAGGGGAGGGGGGAGGAGGAAAGGTTACGGGCACACACATACGCCACACACCCACCCCCACCCTCACCCCCACCGAAATACCTACACACCAATGCAGATTAAAAAGTCAGAGTGACACCCCCAAACCCCCAAAACAAAAATGCAAAGACAAAAGGCAATGATTGTAAAAATAGAACTATATTATAGCAATAATTAAGTATAGCGAAATTAGCAATATATAAAGAATTTTTACACATCTCGAACAATATATATACAAGTAGCAAAAGTCCGGCACAGTTTTGCAAAGTTCAAATGTCCGTGGGCCAATGTGCAGCAACACATGGGCAAAGCCCACACACGAGATCGAGTCCATTGGAGAGAACACTGCTGGGGCATCACAAAAATAAAATACTGGCACCTCAGGGGAAAGGGAAGGGGGGGCACCTCAGCCACATGAGTCCACGACGCCAGATCCACGAAGGGCCTCCATGCCCACTGTGCCATCCTGGGGAGTGCAAAGCCACAGTCTCTCAAGTCTCACAAGTGGGTGGATTGCCCACTGTGCCATCCTGGGGGGTGCAAAGCCACAGTCCATCAGGTGGATTACAGAGTCCACTGGTAATGAAGGAGGCATGGTGGGCAGAGTGCCTCGTGAAGCCCTGCCCGACACAGAACCGGGCCTGCCAATGGGCCAGCGGTGCTTGAGATGAGGGCCCAGCGGAGCGGTGCTTGAGATGAGGGCCCAGCGGAGCGGTGCTTGACAGGAGGGCCCAGCGGAGCGGTGCTTGACAGGAGGGCCCAGCGGAGCGGTGCTTGACAGGAGGGCCCTGTTCAGCGGTGCTCCTCACGGCGGGGCCCTGTTCAGCAGTGCCTGTCTTGGCGGGGCCCTGTTCAGCGGTGCTCTTCACGGCGGGCCCTGTTCAGCTGTGCCTGTCTTGGCGGGGCCCTGTTCAGCGATGCCTGTCTTGGGGGGGCCCTGTTCAGCGGTGCCTGTCTTGGCGGGGCCCTGTTCAGCGGTGCTTCTCACGGCGGGGCCCTGTTCAGCGGTGCTGTTCACAGCGGGCCCTGTTCAGCGGTGCCTGTCTTGGCGGGGCCCTGTTCAGCGGTGCTTCTCACGGCGGGCCCTGTTGAGCGGTGCCTGTCTTGGCGGGGCCCTGTTCAGCGGTGCCTGTCTTGGCGGTGCCCTGTTCAGCGGTACCTGTCTTGGCGGGGCCCTGTTCAGCGGTGCTTCTCACGGCGGGCCCTGTTCAGCGGTGCTTCTCACGGCGGGGCCCTGTTCAGCGGTGCTTCTCACGGCGGGCCCTGTTCAGCGGTGCCTGTCTTGCCTGTCTTGGCGGGGCCCTGTTCAGCGGTGCTCTTCATGGCGGGCCCTGTTCAGCAGTGCCTGTCTTGGCGGGGCCCTGTTCAGCGGTGCTTCTCACGGCGGGCCCTGTTCAGCGGTGCTTCTCACGGCGGGTCCCTGTTCAGCGGTGCTTCTCACGGCGGGCCCTGTTCAGCGGTGCCTGTCTTGGCGGGGCCCTGTTCAGCGGTGCTCTTCACGGCAGGCCCTGTTCAGTGGTGCCTGTCTTGGCGGGGCCCTGTTCAGCGGTGCCTGTCTTGGCGGGGCCCTGTTCAGCGGTGCTTCTCACGGCGGGCCCTGTTCAGCGGTGCTTCTCACGGCGGGCCCTGTTCAGCGGTGCTTCTCACGGCGGGGCCCTGTTCAGCGGTGCTTCTCACGGCGGGCCCGGTTCAGCGGTGCCTGTCTTGGTGGGGCCCTGTTCAGCGGTGCTCTTCACGGCAGGCCCTGTTCAGCGGTGCCTGTCTTGGCGGGGCCCTGTTCAGCGGTGCCTGTCTTGGCGGGGCCCTGTTCAGCGGTGCTTCTCACGGCGGGGCCCTGTTCAGCGGTGCTTCTCACGGCGGGCCCTGTTCAGCGGTGCTCCTCAAAGCGGGCCCTGTTCAGCGGTGCCCGTCTTGTGTTTCGAGTGAACCACACCTGGCCAATACTTCCCGCTCAGTCAGCCTCTGACCTTTCCGTTGCGGGGCCCTCCTGTGATGGAGTCCTTGGGCCCTGGGTCTCCTTCGATACCCCCGGAATGGGGCTGGTGGGGCCCTCATGGCCAGGTCGGCTGCTCCCTGCCTTTTGCGCTTTGCTGCCCTTGCCCTCCTTGGCAGACTCTCCGTGGCCCTTGGCTCCCTTACCCGATGTGGCAGGTGACGGTGCAAGGCTACCCTCCTTGGGGGCAGGCGTATCAGGCCTGTCGCGCCTGACCTTAAGTTTTTTTCTCCTCTTCCCAGGGGGGGGCTGGCTGTGCCTTTGCTGCTGGCCGATGTCCCTGCCCAAGGAAAGGGCGGACTCCAAAAAACAGGCACGACATTCTCGGGAGTTGCTGGGCTGGTGGTGGCTGAGGTGTTTTCGGAACTCTTACGAGATGGAGGGGGTGGGTCAGGTGAGGAAAAGAGGTCCACTTTAGAGAGGAATAGTTTTTTCGGAGCAATGGGAAGTGTAGCTGGAGTGGGTATAGGAGTGGAGGAAGAGGATGTGGTTGTAGGAGAGTCAAGTCTGGTGTCTTTGGGTGCAGGTGCTTGGGCTGGAGGCTGACGTGAGGTGGATGGCTGTTGGTTGGGTGCCTGCCTGCGTTTGTGTGGGTTGGAAGCGGGGTGACAGACACACTGGGAGAGGACACAGGAGACGTGTACATGGCAGTGGGGGTGGTGACTGCACGTGTGCGGACTGGTCTGGAGGGTGTGCTGGTGATGGGTGTACTGGCTGATGGTGGTGTGCATGCAGGTGTGAGTGTAGACGTCACAGGGAGGGAGGAGGGAGACGAGGAGGTGGGGGACACAGAGGAGGTAGTGGCTGTTGGCATGTCTGCATCTGTATGTTGCTTGTGTGAATGCTTGTGTGTTCTGTGGTGCTTATGTCTGGATGAGCTTCACTTGGGTGTTGAGGTGTGTGCAGGCTGGTCTGTAGGTGTGGATGGGATAGGCAGAGGAACAGGGGAGTGGGACTGGGTGGAGGGAGTTAGAAGAGGGAGGCTGGAGACAGGGACAATTGCTGCCGTCAGTGCTGAGGCCATAGCGTTGAACGATCGCTGATGGGCAGCCTGACCCGAATGAAGGCCCTCCAGGTATGCATTGCTTTGATGCACCTCCCTCTCCACACCCTGGATGGCATTCAAAAGGATAGACTGCCCAACAATGATGGTCCTCAGGAGGTCAATGACCTCCTCACTGAGGGCAGCAGGGGTGACTGGGGCAGGGCCTGAGGTGCCTGGGGCGAAGGAGATGCCCACCTTCCTGGGTGAGCCGGCACGGGGCAAATGCTGAGGGGCTGCTGGGAGGGCGGAGCTGGTGCGCTGGGTGGCGGCTGTACCTGTAGTATCGGTGGGCACGGATGTTGCCACCACCGCAAGGGAGCTCCCATCCGAGGACGTGTCGGTGCCACTGACGTCTGCACGGGTCCCCGTGGTGGAGCCCCCCTCGCCCTCCGTCTCACTGGTCATGTCGGAGTCGGTTGCATGGCCCTCCGGGGCCATGTGAGATGCAGCTCCCTCTTGCGCCGATGCCACTTCTCCTCCGCCTGATGATGCTAATGCACACATTCACAGAAAAACAAAGAAAATGGAGGGGGGTGGAGAAATAAAGACAAGTTGAGTGCATGCATTGGGGACACCGTTGGCGGAGAGGACAGACACAGAAGCCCCCTGCACTACGCTGCGCACTTGGGGTACACTACTAATTCACTGGGACATGCCCTACAAGCCTATGGGCGACAACTGCCCACACAGAATACACAGGTCCATGAATAGCGTTACTAGGCACCCTACAGAGGTGGGGGGCGGGGGCACAGGACCATACCTCACGGAGGGGCCTAGCCTACAGAAATCGCCCTGGCCTATGGATACCCACAGCCCTCCTCCCCCACCCAGGCACCTCCATTGCGCGCAAATATAGCTGAATGTGCTGGTACTCACCCCCTTGTGTCTGCTGTGATGTCCTCAAGTGCCCATCTAAATCGGGGCAGGC
Source organism: Pleurodeles waltl (assembly GCF_031143425.1). Classification (NCBI taxonomy): domain Eukaryota; kingdom Metazoa; phylum Chordata; class Amphibia; order Caudata; family Salamandridae; genus Pleurodeles; species Pleurodeles waltl. The sequence goes on from NC_090447.1 coordinate 924,504,393, forward strand.
CACCACCAGGATCCGGGACATCAGGAGGGTCAAGGTACGACTGCCACCCCTCCTAGGTTGGGAGGCCATCCTCAGCAGAGCCTCGGCGGTCTTCCTTCTCCCGCGGCGGATGTCCTCCCACCTCTTGCGGCAGTGGGTGCCCCGTCTGTTGTGGACCCCCAGGGCCCAGACGTCCTTGGCGATGGCACGCCAAATATCGATCTTCTGATGGGCGCTGACCTATGTGACATGTACAGGGGGGGAGAAGAAACATCATCACTTTTCTGCATGCTCGATGTGAGTGGCCCCCCCTCCCCAAACTTGCCATGTGGCACATGCTCTCATCTGTCGTGCCATGCATTCGCAATTCGCTCCCCTCCATCGTACATCCACCCCACTCATCACAGGCATTGCCCACTATGCATTGGCCCCCGTGTACTCACCTGTTGGTCTGGAGGACCGTAGAGTAGCGCACACTGGGGGAGGACCCCGTCCACGAGCTTCTCCAACTCTTCAGAACTGAAGGCGGGGCCCGTTCCCCAGTCGCAGCAGCCATTGTCACTTCCAGACCGAGGTCACAGCAGCACTTGCAGTATAGGTCCTCTCCCGTGGATGCTCAGGTCTCGTGTGATTAAGAAGAGAGAAAATGGCAGTCACGCCCGCGGCGGTGCGTACCGCGGCGGTGTGTACCGCGACCGCCGGCACACATCGTCATTGGCTCCTGAAACCCATAGGGTTCAATGTTAACCAATGCTGCTTTGCGCCGCGGTCTTCGACCGCCTACCGCCACGGCGTGCCACGCCAGCGCAATGACCTCACTTCACATTGTCACACTTCACAGGTCAGGCAGCCGCCATTTCAAGGGCCCACATGGCTTAATTCCTACTGCGTCACACATGGCTAGGCCTTGCATCAACACTCATACAAGCCATTCAATCCAGAGAGAATTGTGTACTGTGCAGGCTGTGGGAACTTACCTGTGGGTTGATTGACTCTGTGCTCCATGTTGTCCTTCCTAGGCACCGTCCGCTGGGACTTGCGAGGAGACGGAGGAATGTTCCCGTGTACAGACCGCTGGTGGACCTGTCGACAATGGAAGAACGACATGTCATACTCACCTACAGACTCAACAGTGCCACTATACAGGAACTGTGTGGCCAGCTGGAGCCAGACCTGATGTCACCCATCCGCCAACCCACAGGGATTCCGCCTCTAGTGCAGGTGCTGTCAGTGCTCCATTTTTTGGCTAGTGGATCCTTTCAAACTACAGTGCCCTGATGAAATACATGCGGAGCTACATCATTTTCCCTGAGGTGGGTGACTTGCCTACAGTGAAGGGTGATTTCTATGCCCTTGGACACATTCCCAATATCATTGGTGCCATTGATGGTACCCATGTGGCTTTGGTCCCCCCAAAAGACAATGAACAGGTGTACAGGAACCGAAAAAGTTATCATTCGATGAATGTCCAGGTGGTCTGTTTGGCTGACCAGTACATCTCCCATTTAAATGCCAAGTTCCCAGGGTCAGTGCATGACGCGTACGTCATGCGAAATAGCAGCATCCCTTATGTGATGGAAAAGTTACAGAGACAGCGTGTGTGGCTAATTGGTGACTCTGGTTACCCCAACCTGCCTTGGCTATTGACCCCAGTGAGGAATCCCAGGACAAGGGCAGAGGAACGGTACAATGAGGCCCATGGGCGTACTAGGAGGGTGATTGAGCGGACCTTTGGCCTCCTGAAGGCCAGGTTTAGGTGCCTGCATAGGACAGGTGGATCCCTAATGTACTCACCAAAGAAGGTGTGTCATATCATCGTGGCCTGCTGCATGCTTCACAACCTGGCTTTGTGACGCCAGGTGCCTTTCCTGCAGGAGGATGGTCCAGATGGTGGGGTTGTGGCCGCTGTGGAGCCTGCGGAGAGTGAAGAGGAGGAAGACGAAGAGGACGACACAGACAACAGGGACAGAGTGATACTGCAGTATTTTCAGTAGCACACAGGTAAGAATCTACTCCTGCATTTTATTTTATCTGTAACAGTACTGGCTCTCTACTATCTGACCTTTCACCCCAATGTATGGTAACTCTGTTGTGAATTTGCCTTCCTATTTCAGTGATCTGGTCCCCACGGAGTGTCCTCTGGTTTATTTCCCCATCGACTACCGCTGTGTGACACTGGTATGTTGTCATCACAATGTAATTTGACATTTTTGGTTGGTTATATCGAATACATTTGGTTTAAAAAAATAAATAGCAGACTCCTGATGGTTTTTGTGCAATAATTGTGTTTATTGAAGTGCAAAAATTGGTGTATAGTTCAAAAAGGGTGATGGGTGATGGTGGAGGCATGTCCATGGCAGAGTCCAGACTCTCGTTCGCACAGGTGCACTGTCCATATGCCTGTGGAAGGTGGAGCAGGGGCAGTTCAAGGGGGACAGGGTGAACAAGTGGGACAGTGGGATGACATCCGGGGGGATCCGTGCATGGCGAGGGTCTTGACATCCTACTCTGTCTTCTTCCTAGGTCTCAGGCCTTTCTTGCGGGGTGGTTCATGTTCTGCAGGGGGTGGGGTCCGGGTGACCCGTTGCTGTTGTGTCGGGGCCTCCTGACCACTAGCGCCTGCGGAGGTGGTGGGCTGTTCTTCCTCCATGCTAGTGGCAGGGGCACTTTGGGGGGCCACATGGTCCCGCAATGTGGTGACAATCTGGTTGAGTGCCACCACGATTGTACCCATTGCGGAACTGATGCTGCGCAGTTCTTCCCGGAACCCCATGTACTGGCCCTCCTGCATGGCCTGGATCTCCTGGAACCTGGCCAGGACAGTCGCCATCGTCTCTTGGGAGTGGTGGTACGCTCCCATGATGGTGGTGAGGGCCTCTTGGACAGTGGGTTCCCTTGGCCTGTCCTCCCTCTGTCGCACAGCAGCCCTCCCAGTTCCCCTTTGTTCCTGGGCCTCTGTCCCCTGGACGGTGTGCCCACTACCACTGCCCCCAGGTCCCTGTTGTTGTTCGGGTGGTGGGTTGCCCTGGGCGCCCTGTAGTGGTAGACACACCGCTGCTTGACCTGTCCTGGAGACAGAGGCATGGGCCCGCTGGGTGGGTGCTGTGCTGGGGTTTCCAGAGGGGGGTAGGTCTGCTGTGGCCTGTGGCTGCCTGAGGGGAACCGACTGTCTAGAGGTCCCCGATGGTCCAGGCTGGTCATCAGGTTCTAGGTCGACAGAGCTGCTGTCATCACTGGGGGCCTGTTCTGGGGGTGGGATGGACATTTCTGGACCCTCCGGGCCGGTGTGTTGGCGTTCGGGTCCTGCAGGGGTAAAAGAGTATGGTTATTGCTTCTGTGTGTGCCATGGCGTGCGATTTCTGGGTGCCCTTGTCCCCCAGTGCTGGCATTCCCTTGTGGGAGGAGTTGTGAGGGTGGTTTGGGGGGGGATGGGTATGTGCAGTGGTCATGCTTAGGTGATGGGTGTCCATGGTTTGTGTTGGCATTCAGGGGTTGGTGTTGGTTTGGGTGGGTTGTGCTGGTGAGACATTAGCAGGGAGGATATGTGCTAGGGGGTTGGGGGAGAGGGTGGGGTTGTGGGTTGGCATGCTGGTGGTTGGGGGGGGTGAAGTAGTTGAGATTAGACTTACCAGAGTCCATTCCTCCGCCTACTCCAGCGAGGCCCTCAGGATGCAGGATGTTCAAGACCTCTTGCTCCCATGCTGTGAATTCGGGTGGAGTGGGTGGGGGTCCGCCGCCAGTCTTCTGCACAGCGATGTTGTGTCTTGACACCATCGTCCGCACCTTCCCCCGTAGGTCGTTCCAGCGCTTTCGGATGTCTTCCCGATTTCTGGGATGCTGTCCCACAGCGTTGACCCTGTCGACGATCCTTTGCCATAGCTCCGCCTTCCTGGCTATTGTGGTGTGCTGCACCTGTGTTCCGAAGAGCTGGGGATCTACCCTAATTATTTCCTCCACCATGACCTTGAGTTCTTGGTCCGAGAACCTGGGGTGTCTTTGGGGTGCCATGGGGTGGTGTGGATGAGGTGTGGTGTGGTGTTTGTGGTGATGAGTGTAGTGGTGTGTGGTGTTTTGTGCGTAGATGTAGTGTGGGGGATGATGTTGGGTTCCTGTGTGTGTTGTGGTTTGCGTTCCCTGTGCTCTCTCTCTGTGTATTGCGCCTTGTCTCTGAATTTCGATTTGTAGGGGTTTGTGGGTGATGTGGGTGTGTGTTTTATATTGTATTGTGTGCGAGTGGTCTTTGTATGTGTATCAGGTGTGTGTATTTGTAATTGTCCAATGTGGCAGTGTTTTGTAAAGGTGTGTGTATTTTGAGCGCGGCGGTGTGTACCGCCAATGGGATACCGCGGTTGAAAGACCGCCGCGTGGATTCGTGGGTCGTAATGGCATGGGCGTATTTCTGTTGGAGTGACGGTGGAGGTTTGGTCATCTCCAGTTTATCGCTGACCGCTGATGTGGCGGCCTGCAGTCGAGGTCGGGTTTTTGGCGGTTTGGCAGTTGTGGGTCAGAATGACCCTGGTGGGTTACCGCGGCGGTGTTCTGGCGGTCTTCTGACCAGCGGTAACTGCCTTTTACCGCCAGGGTCAGAATGACCCCCTATATGTACCCTGATAGTCCATCAGCCACATACACCCAGACTCACATTCTGACTCCAGTGTGCTTCCTTCTTTAGTATGGCATGCCATAGTCCTAGTTCCTATGACTGCATGGACTGCAGGTTCCAAAGTGTACTGCCTGGTAATCTGTAGGACCTGTAATCACCTATCCATTGCTTCCCATGTGAAAGGTATTGTTGGCCCTTTGACCTTGATTCTGGAACTGCTTAGAAGCTGCCCTTTTAGGTATGTCCTTGTTGTGCATAGCCATATAATTCACTTGTGTAACACAACCCTTGGGTTATTGTGAAAGCTCATGTTAGTTCCTAACATAGCGTGCATCCTGTCAGCCTGATTGCTACCTGTTTTTGTGTAACCATAGAGGTTCCCTGTGTCTACATTTCTCTCATAGTTGCTTTCCATGCCCTCACCTTCCTCCTGGGGTATTGTGTCTGGTAAGTCTGCGATGAATCCACAAATATATTGTATAGTTTAATCATATTACATATGGTATCAAGGTCTGGGACAAGTATTCAAATAACCTCCTCCCGGCACTATCTCTTGTCTGTGTATGCATGAGTGACAAACAGTGACAGTGTACTATGGCTTTAAGCATGGATTGGGAATGGTGCCTCCAGCACAAAAAACAATGTTTGCTAATGTTCATGAATGTACTAAACATTTTTGTGCCCTGACGGTCCACACACAGATTCACATTGGCTCCAACCCAGTGATGGTGCTTGCGTGGTGCCTAGGGGTCATATGTACCAACACATTTTCCCATAGACACAGAATGAGTAAAACCCTTTGATACATCTGGCCTTAGCTGTGAGATTAATCAGCACAGAGTCACTGATGTTCCCTGTTGCAGTGGGAATTTTAGAGGCCACCCTATGTATAAATGTTGTGATGAAAGATGCTGGGTTCTATTTACTGATCAATTACGTTTGTAAGCACACCGAGGTTACCCTGCTGTCAGCCTCATAAAACGTCTGTAGTGCCATAGCTCAATTATCCCCATGTGTGTTGTCAATCCCCCTTTGGCTTTCGGTCAATTCTGCTTTGAAGGATACTCTGTTAATGCAGGGAATGGATCCACAGACTCATGAGTAGACCTGCACTCAACAGTGACAACATGGAGGACAATAATGACACCGGGTACACATGGTCACACACTTGAACTGGACACCTTTGTGCAATTAACCACTGAAACCACTGAAAATATGTGCACACATGCAGCTTGGCCTGCTGGTCCTCCACTGCCACACGAGAAACATAGGTCATATATAGGACTCAAACAGTGGAGTGACGATACATTTTTGGATTGTTTTGCAGCTCTGTGCCACAAACACTGTACCTACAAAGCATTTTCAAATGACTGACTCATGGCTAGTATACAAAAAAGTTACCAGGATGTGGTATCTAACATTCCTGTATATGTGATGGCTTACTCATTTCCATTATCAACCGTCCTCTATCTATCCTGGGCATAGTTTGTCATGGGAGATGTATTGTCCCAAAAGTCAGTGCAGTTCACACAGCATTAGACGCTACGTGTATGGCAAACACATATACTGGCTCATATCTACACTGAAAAGTTTGTGAAGGTTAACCACATCAACAACACATGCATACAAGCATATTAATGAAAGCACGTCGTGTGACGTTCACACAGAGGCCCAACAAAAATTGAAATAGCCAATGCACGGACATTGACACACAGGCAATGAGTTAATGTATTAAGTTGCGTAGCCTTGCTATCCTCTATTGACTCACAACCTGCTCAAACTGGGTAATACTAATTTGTATTCAAAAAGTTTGGTTATCTACTGTTTCAGTGAAGAGTGCTCATCCGGTACAACAACTGGATTATCATGATCCGCAGTAGTGTGATCTGCCACATGTGCCCAAACACTGGAATACACAATGCAGGTGCAAATAGCCTCTCTCTGTACAGTTAATGTGTCATTTCCGTTAAAAATGTGACGCAAACGTGTCAAAACGCATATGCGTAAAAAATCACTGCATATGCATAGAAAAATGACGCCCACAATCATTATACATCCATTGGCCCCGAGCAGTAATTCCTACACTGTACCCCATGCAATTGGCTACCAATGCTAACTATTTTGAACTATGGATATGTGGTAATTTTTAAGCATTTGTGTAAAAAGAAATTGATGCACAGACTGTAAGCTTCATAAAAGTTTGACGCAATAGAAACACACCACATTTGAGGCAGGAAGTGATGTAATAGGATATCCTGTTTACAGAAATGGTACAGTGGGTATACTTTCACTTTCACTTTGCAGTCTGTGATTTTTCTAGACTGTATGGCTGTGCTTAGAGTTTTGTCTGTCCCAATTGTGTTTTTGTCTTCTGTGTGCCATCCTATTTGTCATCTGTTTTATTTGTTATTGTCTCAGTTGTTCATTGTAAGTGTTTATTTGTCATATTTGATGTCTAATTTTGTCTTTGTCCTGTTGGGAGTCTGTTGTGGGTATTGTTAGTTTGGGGATAGTTGGGCTGTTTGAGGGTTACGGTTCTTTCATTTTCCTCCCTCCTTTCCCTTTATTCTTCCTATTATTTCTATCATGTTGGGAAGGCCACGTCTGGGGAGAATGGGTGAGGAGGAGCTGTTGGCATTCATTTGGCTGGTGTGCCACTTCCTCCCCTTGATGATTGAAGCAGGTGGCAGGTTGATACAGGGGTATCACACGGAGGTGAGGAGGCTCAGGTACGCCAAGGTTTTGTACCATCTGCGTCGCATCTTCAACACACCATGCAACAACCACCAACTGAAGCACCGCTGGGCTGACTTTGTTGCCCGAGAGCAAGACCTGCTGGACTACCTGGGTATTGTGATTGGTGGCCCTATTGGTGAGTACATTTCACAGTAATGTGCACATTTAAATGCTCTGTAGTGACAGTATCAGATTTGTTGATATGCTGCGGCCAATGTTTTTTGACATGTGGAATTCAAGTTAAACAGACAGTGGCCCTGATTTATACAATAATTGCTATACATTACCGCCATTTGTTGACGCTACAGCTACACTAACTTACAAAACACAACTTGATCTTGTAAATTAGTGCTGCCTTCACGTCAATAGATGATGGTAATGCGGCTCAAATATATGTTTTATCCATGGTCTGTGAGTGTACCAGGAAAGAGACGTTTTTCAAAAGCTAAAGAAAAGATTTAATGTGTCCCCCAATTATTTTGAATACATGTCTGAACTGTATTCTAGCCCATACGTACAAAATTCTTACTAACCTACGGTAATATCTTAGGCTGATAGTTTGACTTGGTTGTGCCACAATTAAATTAGGAATGATTGCCAAAGTAATGCACACAGGTTCATATCTAAAAGTTTGGTGCTACTTTCCATAGCGGTAGCGTTAAATATGAAGCAAATGATACAAATTGAGGGATAACAACTATCCCTGGCCCTCTGTTCATTATACCTGCGTGTTTTAAACTGGTCTTGGGCACAATAGATGGAACAGAGCTGATGCATTTCACATCTGTGTTCTCATAAGTTATTGGGTCATCATGGAATACCTGACATTGGGGAATGCAAGGTCACAAGGTATTACTTGCATGATGTTGTACAAGGGACCCCAGAGCAATTCCATCATACATATAAAGTTCCCATATACTTTGCTAGTTTACGTTTCATACACTCCTGCTGATCTAGTGCAGCTTATGTACAATATCTAACTCCCTAGTATGGAGGCTATCACAGACACGGGTGTATGCTAAGATCAGAAGACCAGCATTCCTGTGACTGCTGCCATTCCAAAGGTACATACAAATTGAAACCTACATCATCATGATTGACACAGTAGGACATTTGCTAAACCATATTTCAATAATGGGACAGTGTCAGTTTGCTGTATACCCGCTGATCTCCCAACTTGGCAAATGTAAGATGATGAATGTGACTAACTGTGATTTCCAAAACCCAATATGGGTACAGAGGGAAATGAGTGACACATTTCAGGTGCAATGACTACATCTGTGCCCAGGCATTCTGTCATGGATGACCACAATATACACTGTCAGCATATATTTCTTTGTTGTATTAATTTTGGTAAATGGCCAATCCATGTTTAGCGTCAGATTGTCATCAAGTAACACACAGGATCCCTGCCATTATGGTGTCATAAGGGGCATATGTGGCTCAGGGTACACTGTAAATGTAGAATATGTAACCTACACACAACACAGGCCCACATGTAAGGTACCATAGAAAGCACAATAAATCATGAGCTTCACTCAACACACATGAGCATCACATACATTGCCCCTTGATGCACAAGCCAAAATACCTGAGTGACTGGTATTGCAGTGCTTCAGGAATGTGGCTTTGTATGTCTCTTATTACAACAAATGATGAAATGGAGTACACTCCATAAATTAGTCTGCAGACTATTGAGGGATCATGTTTGTCACCCCATGATAGTTAGGTCCACTGCATGTGTGCATATGTGTGTGTATCACTCTCTGGAGTGACAGGGTCTATACATGTTTACAGTGGTACGTATGTTGGAGTATCATCATGCCTGAGAGGCTGGACTTTCAGTTATAATGTCACACACAATAATATTATTTGAAAGTGTTGTACAGTGCACAGACATTGAGCACATTTCACCCTTCCATGCTTCACAGGTGGACCTGCCCCTTACACAATCAGTGAAGTGGCTCGATTTTCTGACCCAGACATATCCAGTAACTGTTGATATTTCAGTTCTGTGTTGTGTATGTAGTTGTTGTGTGATTGACTCCTGTGTGTTGAACACATGGCAAGGTATGATGTGCTGGCACATTATCTGATATGTAACTTGACTTGAGTTTGAAATTTTTTTTCCATATGTGAGTTGGACAATCCGTAGCATAAAGTCATATTTTGGGATTGGAGTGCAGCCCTGTAGGTATGCCATGTGAATAGGGTGACATTTGTTGTTACATTTCTAGTAAAGAAAATTTGCAGAGGGCCATTTTCATGATTTAGTCAGCAACTCATACCCTGAATCTCACAGAATAGAGATGCCAAACTATTACCCACAGACTTGAGCCTTCCTGTTCACTAATGAAAATGTTCGACTGTATGTTTGACTTCATAGTAGCCTCTAGCTCCACATGTTGTGCTATGTGTATGTGGCACTTGAGTACAATATCATAGGTGTGCAGGCAGCTCATGCCCAGATGGGTGCTTGCATCTATCTGCTTGTTGTAGGACAGGTATTGTTGGTATCAAATGATGTTGAAAATTGTCTGCAATTAAAAAACATAAATGTGGATGGGATTGTCCAAGGTGTGTGTCTATCCCAGTTGGACACCCTCCTTACCTATGGTGGACTGACTAAACCCATGTACAGCTGTCCAAAGCTTCCTGGCTGTACTTGATGTTTGAAAATATGTGTTGGTTGTCCATCCCCCCCGAAGCACAGGCTTAGGATTATGAAATATGTGTACCTAGGTGTGATGATACAAGTGTAGTACACAGACATATAAATCTGTAAATCATTTATCCCAACCTAGGATACCCACTCTTGATTAGCAACTGCATACCATCCTGGCAATTCCATTTACAAATCACAGATCTTGTGGCCCTTGTTTGACATCCAGAAGATAGTCATTAGATGGCCTGTCACATGTGGAGGACTTGCAGCATTTGTTACGTGACTAATGGCAGAACAATGATACTTAGAGCAATTAAGTATGTACACATCTTTTTGAGCATTGCTGTGCTGTTAGATAGGACATGTGTAGGCTGCATTGGCATGTACTTTCTCAGGGAGAATCTGTTATCTTTACGGTGACATGGCCTGTTTAAGCTACATTAGATGAATTGTCTGATTCTCATCTGTAGCTGTATCACACAATGATGTACCTAATGTTTGGCTTTATCTTTTTTAACGGCAGCCAATATGGATGTCAACCAGATCCGTAAATTTCAGCAGAGAGCGATGCGTTAACGCCACATTCTGGATGTAGAGTCTGGGTTCCGCCACATGGCACAGCATTATCACCATAAAAGAGCCTCAGGGGTGTGGAGGGCATTTGCCCAAGGGGGCCCTTACGTGTCCACAACAGCCACCACCACCACCAGCACCACCACTATGACCCAGGTGGCAGTAAGGATGACAGCCACCACTGCAGGACCATCAACATCCTCAGTTCCTGGACCACTGACAGCAGCCCCTGCACCTCCCCCTCCAAGCATGGCACCACCAACTGGACAACCCTCCACTACTGGCACTCAGACCACCCCTGCTGCAGTCATTGACACTGGTGAATTTCGCGCAATGCAACGTGACATGCAACGGATGTTGCGCACACTAGACAGGCTGCAGCAGGAGGTGTCGCAGATAAATAAGAGAGTGCGTGCTATTAAGAAGACCCTGTGGAGGGTGAACTTGTGACTTTGATACCCTCACCCATGATTTCTTCCCCTCCGTCATCTTTCCTGGTTCTTTTAGTTAGTGGGTTTAGGGGGCTTAGTGTTAGGTTAGAATAGGCAGTTAGTTTAATTAGTATTAGTGGGTTGGTGGCAGGGGGTATGGTATTTTTACATCTGTTTTTCTTGTGGGTGGGTGGGTGGGGGATGATGGGGTTTTTGTGTATTAAATAAAAAATAAATATATATATGAAAAAATCAAAAAAATTATATATTTGTTTAGTATTAGATAGTATGTGTCTAGGTTAATATATATTGTCCTCCATGTGTCCCGTCATATAAGGGGGGGTGGGGGGCTGATATTTAGAGTATTTAAATGTGATAAATAAGTTTAGCTTAAGGTAGTTAGGGCCAGGCGTGGGTAATGTGTAGTTATGATGGGTTAGGTTATTTAAGGTATTTCCCCTGGTTTTAGCATCCTGTGTTTACAGTTTAATAAATACGTAGGTACTCCTTTACAGTATGTGTCATATACTTGGGGATCAGGGCCTTGGCATGGGTGAACAGTGTCAATTTAGTATTTGCATTTGTGTTCCATCCTGCATCGCAATCCAAACTGAGCTGTCACATTGGCAGCTACACCAAAGCTACTTCGCTAGGAATCTGCCATCCATTGCACATACCACTCAATGTTACTATGGTTCCCAATGTGATTTTAAGTCTGGATATATGTTTTCAATCTGTCATACATTGAGACCAGATTTGGTATTGGGACACTGTGTTACATCTGCCTGCAGCCTGATGTTCATGTGAACCGTGATAAGGTGTGTAATGGTATAATCTCATGTAGTATAGCATGCATAACTCACACCTATAATTTGTTTAATTGTACAGCCATGTTACTTATTAGTACATACACTCGTACACATCCATTCCTGCTGTATGGTGTGTGTGATGAAAAAATTGAGTAAAATGTCACATACCTAAAGATTGTCTGGAGGACACATTTAAAGACAATGATGTTCTGCTTAGACATCCCTTGTAGAAGACTTATTGTGTCCAACACAGCATTATACTGTAAATTTTCTATTTACTTCAGAATTAATCCTCAGGAAGGGAAGATGATGGTACAAACCAGACCACAGTGCATAGCTATCAGCCCTCAATCTTTCAGGGCAGTTATGTTGACATTCTATGGGCATTGACATGAGGCAAACATCACTAATGACCCTCCTGGTTGATGTGTCACATTACACAGAGACAAAGTGTTTGTGTAAGTGCTATTTATTTTAAAGTGCTGTAGTGCTATATTTACAGTGTCCAGGATTGTGAGTCCATTAGTGTGACACCTTCTATTGTGATCCTACACAAGTGCAAAAGGACATGTGATTGGACATGCTGGGGTGAAGTGTCATGCAGTGCAAAGGGACATGAATTGCCAATGAGTTAGTGAGAGACAATCACAGGGCATAGTGACAAGGTAAATAGTGGGCTGGAGAACAGCGCTTGTGAGCAGCTGTTGCAAGACTGGCATGTTACAGAGCACAGGACCTTGGTTATAAGTGCCCATTTGGCATGGACTTGTGCTACAGGGTACTCTTACGGGTGAAGGTGATATGTTCCATGTCTTCATCTTCTAATGTGTGTGTCCTCTCCTCTGCCCTTGGTGGTGGGTTGGAAGGGGCAACACACACTTCAGTGATTGAAGACGTGGAGTCAGAAACTCCGGTAGCTGCCAACTGTGGGGTCATTAAGGGCAGTACTACAGCAAGGAGGAGCTGCTGGTTCTTAAGGATAGCAGCTACATGACTGTGGTAGGCAGCTAGGTCAGCCCTGAGGGGGTCAATATTGCATTTGTGCACGCGTTGAAAGGTTTGTTGTTGGCGGTGTTGTGTCAACTCCCTTACTGCGCTGATTTCCTTCACACTTTGTTGAAGTTCTTGTAAGATTGATGTTCACCCTTGCATGGCTGCTGCCTGTTCTGCAGATGACAGCATGGATGTACGCACCCCTCCAGGCTGGCTGCCACATTTTCCATCCCCACCCGCACCTCCTTGCCCACCTCCTGCTGTACTCCAACTACAGTCCTCTCAAAGCTGGTCCCAGTGTTGTCAGAGTCCTCAGCTGGGTTGGAGCTGACAGGTCGTACTATTGGGGTGGTGGATGGGTCCTCTGTGATGGCTGCTGTATCTGTGCTCCTCCTTGTGACTGAAGGTGGGGACTGGAGGGTTCCAAGGACATCTTGGAGGGTCTGCTGGCTGATGTTTGTCAGCTCGTCATCCATGTCATCAGGGAATTCCAGGACAGGCATATCCCCAGGAGAACCTTCTGCCTCTGCAATGAGATATAGTACAATTAGTGTGTCTGTGTTGTGGCATTTGTAATGTGACGTTCCTGACTTCCTATTAGTTGCACATTGTGATCTTCGTTCCTGTTCATTGTTACTGTCTTTAATATTAGCATTCTCTCAGGCCTATGCCCCACCTGCATGTCACATGTAGTGTGGGCAGTTTGAGGAATTGTCTATGGCACATCCTCAAGGTGTAGGTTCTTCCCAAATTGTATGTTGCCACCTTATTGTACAACTCAACTCTCTGTCTACTTCCATTCTCATGTTGTGGCCTTGCACTGGCTGTGGGTGTTCTGATGGCACTTGCACCACACTTAACAATCTGGAACTGTCCCAGTCTCTGATATTTCACATCCATCTATATGTTGCTGAGACCTATCATATACTATGTATAGCATTGGCATGGCACACTACAGATGTCAGCATTGGTAGTGTGTAATGTTGATGTTGGGGAATGTGGGCTACATTGGATTGCACTGATGGTCCTAGCAGTGTTCCATTTCCTCTTCTCACTGTGCGGGTGTATTGCACTAGCCGGTGACATATGTCCTCCCCCTCGATGCTGTTGTCTGAGCAGTATAACAGTTGGGATGTTGCATGGTGTCATTGCAGCAATTGTGACCCAGACATAGGGTGGACCCTGACATATTCAACATGGGTATGACATTACTGCTGTGTATCTCATAATGTTTATGACAATGGGTGATGTTTGTAGCGACTATGGACATTCACATTTGACAGGATTAGCACATTTGTATTGATTACAGGGGATTGATAACGTCGGCATCCTGAACCCTCTAATTTGGGTATGTTTGATCCATGGGCACGTAACTGGCATTAGCTACTTGACCTGCACACACAGCAGAGGTGGTAGTGGCAACTGTTGTCAATGATAAATACCACTTGCGGATATGGTCTGAAACTGTTAATTGAGCCCTAGTTCATGTATGGAGAATACCAGCTGTCGTGTGACAGCAGGCCAGTTTTACGTTGTACCCTACCCTCCTGGACTGGCTTTACCTTTCCATCATCCTTGGCATGGCAGCATACCCCAATGCAAAGGTTGTTAGTGTAGTGTAGTATTGTGCCCCAGGTTTCCTCTGAACAGCCCATGCCCCCGTGCTGTGCCCCCTTGCCCATTCCACTGGTAGGTATGTCCACCCCTCCGCTTACAGTTAACATTTGGGCATTTTTGTTCACCATGCCACTTACCCTGCATCTGTGTTGTCTCCTGGTAGTCTGCACTGTCCTGTCCTTGAATCCCTGTGACGATCTCCTCAGGGATGACGGCTGCCACCATCTCCTCCATGTGGTCCAGTGCCTCCTGCGGTGCTGGACTCCCACCTCCAGTGTGCAGTGCAGCCTTCATGTTCTTGGCCATCTTTTCCATGGTCCTGCGCTTGCAGTCATGCCAGCATTTCTTGCACTCGATGACTGTTCTCCGTACTTCTGCCACACTGTTTATCTTGTCAACAATTTGTTGCCAAATTGCCTCTCTCCTACTAATTGGCAATTTAGAGGTGACAAAAAGTTGGTGCTGGTGTTCCGTCACCTCTTTCACACGTATTTCCTGCTCTTCTGCACTGAACGGACACTTCATTTTCTTCTTCTCCCTCTCCTGCGTCTTGTGTGGGTCCTCCTAGCTGGTTCCTGGTCTGTTGTCTTCTTCCTGGGGTCTCTCAAAGCTTCTGGGATGAATTGTAGGTCTCCTTTGCACATTTTGCTGTGTTTGTGCCACTTTTTGCGCCAAAAAAAGGCACGTATCCGGTTTGCGACGTCGTAAACAGGATCAAAGTCATTTTCGCTGCGTTAACGTAGTTTTTCTTCATGACGTGACGCATTGGTTTGAGTAAAAAAAAAGTATAAATTTGACTCCCGAGCAGCGCTAAGAAATGGCGTTAACATTTTTGATGCAAAACTGAGTTGGCGCAGTTTTGCATCAAAAAGTATAAATATGGGTCCAAATGTGCCAAACATGGTAAGCCAATTACGCATAAATTTTACATAGGAGCACTTGCACTTTAGCACTGGATAGCATCGGAAAAGTGCCCAGGGTATCAAAAACAGCGAAAACGGAGTCTAGCACACATCAACAACTTGGGAAACAGAGCTAAAACATTAGGGGAGACCGCGCCAAGGATGTTAAGTCTAACAAAATGCATTGGTTTAAAAAAAAAAAACAGAGTCATGGAACAGATGGTAGTATAAAAAGCAGCTAACATAGGCAGCTTTCACTGTGTCACTCTAAAGAAGATGAGGTATATTTCAAATAGTTCTTATGTTTATACCATACATTCAGCAGATAGCAGCACACTGCAAATACACCCGGGCCAGAAGTATCCATTCTCAGAATGTGCTGTACCTCAAATCAGTGAGTCACCCCTTAAGGTAAATAAATTGGACATAGCCATTTTCGGCATTTGCCAGGATACCTGACACAAGCAAACAAAATATGCTCCACTGTCTCGGGATGTTTCCTCCAGTTTCAGCTAAGTGATCTTAGGGAAAGGCATCCAAATCAAAATCTTATGTGTAAACCTTTTTCCAGAGATGAAGTAATAATGTCTAAGAAGGGTTCAAATGTCAGTGTTGGCTTGAATGACAAGAGCTGTTTGGTCAGATGTCCAAGGTTGTCCCTGTTGTTCATGAACATTCAACCAATAGATCATAGTTAAAGCCAACCTATCTGCCCTAAAGATTTGTTAAGATGCTTCCCATAATTTTAACAGACCAAGTTTCTTATACCAACTGAAAATGAATCTCAGCCAGTGTACTTTTAGGAAAAGGTCTAATTTCAGAAGGTCTCCTAGGTAGTGTCTGTGATCGGAAAGCTCAGTGGTTGTCCAAATACGCATTCATGAGAGTAGAGGCTTCAACTGAGCCAAATCAGAAACATGTTTGATACCCAAGTCATACTATAATGGAATAAGGGAACTACTGTCAGGTATTGCAGCCAGTGCCCTAATAAAGTTATTCTCGGCTCAGGTCAACATATTAGTGTCAGTATAACCCCAGATTTAGATCCACTGGAAATTGACAGGGAGCCTTTATTAATTTGTGACCCTCTCTGAAATATGTCTGATATAGTCCCTCCTATGTAATCAAAGCTAAACACCATATCTAGCATATCAGTTCCAGCCCTCACAGCCCTACTTTTCTTTGCATTGTTACTGAAGACCGTGAACCTGGTTTTAGTCACATTTAGCTCCAAGCCCGTTCCCCCACAGAACTTCAGGAAGTTGTCTATCAGATTTTGCAGGCCCATTGGAGTTTTCAAAATCAACAAAGAATCACCCGCAAAGAACAATATTTGGATTTTTGCACCATTTAAAGGAGGGGAATCATTAGCGCACTTCATCAATTCTTCAACCATATCATTGATGTACAGAGTGAACCCCATGTAGAATTGGGGTGCACATTGTTTGTGTAGCCCTGTCACCCCAACCTAACCTGTGGACAATTCTTTTCATGAAGTCTTGTTAGGAGAACAATAAAACTACTAGGAAAATGCATATTTGCTTAGACTCCCCAGAGCTCACCCCTGGGTAAAAAATCAAACGCAGCATAGAGGTGAACAGATGCCATGTACTGTTTTTGACTACTAAACAGGGCATATTTGTAGTACAAAACAGAGAACTTGAATACTTGATCAATAGTACTAGGTTGGGTGCAAAATCCTGCCAGGGGGGGGAGGGACAAAATATGCTTGATATCGATCCAAGATTGCAATTTATCATGTACCTGCCTAAAATAAAAAATATTTTGTAAATTATCTATTAGGCTAATAGGCCTGTAATTTGTAGGACAATCAGCATCACCCTTCTTGTAGATTGGAACTATTTCTGCCCCCTGTCAGGTAGCTTGATTCACCCTCCCCCCAACTGCAATCATATTCAATAAAAGATTTGCATGAAGTTGTGGTTGAGACTTGTATAGATCTTCTGTTATACAATCAGGCCCAGGAGCCTTTGAAGACTTTAATCTATCAATGGCGGAAATGATATCACTTAGCTGAAGAAGACCCTGGTAATTTGTCCACTATCCAAATTGGGAACATCACCACTAGAGCTCTCGCTAGCCCCACAAAACATATTAGGGCAATCTTGTGCATATAATTCAGAAAAGTGTGCTTCCTATCTCTTGGGTTGCATATGACTGCATCTTGGATTTGCACTCTCAGTGTTCCCTAGTGTAAGTATGGGCCAAAAAGTGTGACTATCCTTTGCTTAAAAAGCCTGCAACATATCTTGCCAATTCCTATCCTCCTAGCTGCTCTTGGCATAATTTACCACTTACGTATATCTGGAATGTGCTGCATGAAAACCTAAATAACTGCCTCCTCTAACAGCCCTTTTCAAAGCTTGTTTTGCCTCTTTATATTCTGGAGAACTCCACTCGGGTTCCTTCAACAGGGTTTTAGTCTTACAGTGGCACTCTTTGTAAAAAAACTCCCTGCAATGTGTTCAAAAAGCAATTGTGTCTCTTGGCTATCGGTAAGTCAGCTTCAGGGACATTCACGTAATGGGAAAGGTAATGTACAAACCATTTGTAGATCTCAGCATGCAATTTTTGGTTTGCTAAAACACTGGGCCAAGAGACTCTTCTAAAATTGTTTGCTACTATACGTTCAGGAAGCTCATTAAAACAAGTTGGTAATGATATCCTAAAATCATTCCCAATTAGAATAGTAGGGTTGTGATCACCTTCAGTACATATTTCAACCTCCATGTCATGAAGTTTTGGCCAGAGGGAAACATCAAGTAGAGCATAATATACAACACTGGCTTGATAGACCCTATTGAATGTACTGTCCTATCTGTATCAGAGCAGGTTTGTCTGTTGCATGCTCTCAAACTCTGGCCAACTACTATTGATGTAACCTGTAGGGCAGCATTGGAGTAAATGCTGTTGTGGTGAGCCAGACAGCGTAGGGATACCCAGCTGCTCATCCACCTCCTGTGTTACTAAGTGGATGAGCGGAGAAGGCTTGAAGGAAACATTAAAGTTTCCTGCCGCAATTACTTTGGCATTTTGTTGATAGATATTAATTACATCATCCAATTTTGATAAAACTGGTTAATCATTACCACCAGACATAGACCTGGCATAAACATGAAATATAACTAAGTTTAAACCTGTGAGGAATATGAGCCAAAGACTAATTAAATCAACAGAATTCAAATTCAGTAATTCATGGGAGCAAGCTATATCACATTTAACCACAATCCTCAACCCACCAATCGCTGCCCTGATTTTAGCAGAAGGTACGACATCAACACAATAAGTTACAAACCTATCAATAAACACCTTTTCAGATGCACAGGTTTCCTGAAAAAGGCACATGTCATAACCCCTACAAAGAAAATCCATTCCTGCTCATTAAGATTTCAATTAATCCCTGCCAAATTCCAGGATATGAAGGAGAAACGCCTGTTCAGTGCCGATGGCTTTAGGGCCACACTCTCATCGCTCTCCTTCATGGGCTCGTCCACAAGTATGTGATCTGTTGATTTTGTAATCTCTGTATTATCCTGGGGTACAAGTATGTGATTACTAATTGTGACCCCCATGGAAACAATGGATTGCTTAGTTGGATTAGTATCTTCCTTGTCGTTATCATAATGGCCCAGTCAGCTCCTCGTGTTTTACCTGAAGCATCTTTGCTAGGTTGGCAGTCAGGGTGAATGGAAATTGTGTCACCCAAGGATTTTGCTTATTCAAGCTGTGGAATAAGTATTTTTGTAGAGGTCATCAATTGGTGGGGAAGTTTTTTAATCCTCACCCTAGTGTTGGCCAAGTCTATTAAAATTGCAAGTGTGAAGTTAAACGTTTATAAGATTTTCAGCCAATGTCTCTCTTTTCTGCTCCACTCTGATGTAGTCCCGGGACGAGGATTCCATACTATGTAGTGTAGCACACTCTACGTCAGACCTCACAATCAATTGACATTCCCCTTGAATCTAAACCAGTGGATCAACTTGTTAATTAACACGTCTGTATCTTCATCAGCATCCCTTTCCAATTTGGGCACCGAGGTTAGGTAGACCATTTAGATTACCTTAAAATGTGTGGAGCAAGCATAATGCTGTTATAACTATCTGGAAGCCTGAGGGTTTCTAACACCAGGAAGATTCAAGTTTAGGTTCACCCTACAATCACATGAGTAAATTGGCAGAGGCTTGAAGTATCCCACATGGAGCAATTTTTTTGACCAATGATCCTTACCCTCCAAGATCTTAATATTGAAACATGATATCTTGAGATTGTAAAAGCTCTTCTGAGCTGTATCATGGGGAAATTAAGAAATTAGCAGGGATGTATAGGACACACGCGAGAGAGGCCTTGATAAAAAACAGCAGACCACGCTGCCCACCTCACTGGCAGAGCCAGGAGGCACATAAAGGTAGCGGCACTCACCTTCGACGCGGGGCGCGGGCAAGGTGCGTCCGGCCACATGCCCGGCTAAAAGCCAGGCCAAGAGCAGGCCCGTCTGCACCCATCAGAGCCTGGAGGAGGCTGGACTGGACCACCCCGTGACATTTCTTGTCATCTAAGAGGCACAGTGGGGCTCGAATTGCCTGCTTCGATGAGGGAGCATATTGTCATTCTGGGCACGGGAAAAGTTTTCCCACTGAAATGGGCATTATATCTACACATTGACGCACCATCTTACTACAGGGTATGTGTGAGCTGTAAAAGATTTATCAGCCGGTATGACAATTAGGGGCCCAGTGAGGGTATAGACATGTTAAAGTAACATTATATAGGCAATTCTGTTTAAGACTAGTGCCCAAGGATAGGTAAGAGGTGTGACAAAGTAGCCTCTTTCTTGCATAGTCCCTGCTCTGGCATGAAACTGGACTAAGGAAAGTGGAGTGACCACTCCCCGATCCATCATCACTCTAGGGGTGGTGTCCAGAGCTCTTCCAGAGTGTTCCTGGATTATGCCATCTTGTTTTCAGGATGGTCAGGGAACTCTGGGAGAATCTGAGTGGCCAGTGCCAGCAGGTGAGGTCAGAGACACCTTCTGATAGGTCCATACCTGGTTAGGTGACCAATCCCCCTCTGAGGGCTATTTAGGGGCTCTCCACTGGGTGTTTCCTCAGATTCAGATTAGAAGACTCAAGCAGCAATCCTCTGCATCCTTTACTTCATCTTCTACCGTTGGACCAACTGCAGAACTGCTCCAGGAACTCTACAACTGCAACAAAGTATCCAAGAAGGCTACTGCAACTCTGTAACTTCAACTCTTGCCAGCAACTGCAACAGTTTACAGGTTTTGCATTCTCTGAGGACTGCCTGTCTTTATCGTGCACCAGAAGAACCGAAGGAATCTCACATGGAGGGAGAGAGTCATTTCCCTGCTTCAGCAGGCACCTCTCTACAGCAACAAACAGTACTCTGGGTCCCCTCTCCTGAGGACGAGCATGGATCCTGGAACACAGGTGAGGACTCAAGTGACCCTGACTTTCCAAAGGTCCAGCTGTCCAAATTTGGTGGAGGTAAAAGCTTGCCTTCCTGTGCCAGACAGTACCCTGTGCACCAAGTGTTTTGCAGCTCCTAGGGCTTCTGTATACTTCTCCAAGAAATCCTTTGTGCACAGCATTGCCCAGGTCCCCAGCGCTCTATTCTGTGGTGCTCAGCTTCGTGAGTTGTTCCCCAGTGGTGTGGGATCCCTTTGTGTAGTGCTGCAACAACTGCCATTTGCAACTCCTTTGTCCCCATGCTGTGGGACTCCTGTGTGCGCTGCTGGGTCTTCTGAGGGCTCTATGAGTTGTTGAGAGTCCCCTATGTCTCCCACTCCTGGGTAGGATCGACCTGGTCCTTCCTGGTCCCAGACAGTGCCATTTTTCACAAAATGCAAGCTTTGCATTTACTAAGGCTTGTTGGTGGAATCCTGCAATGCAAACCAAACTGCATTCATCCATCCATCTTCTGCACCAAAGAGGAACCTGTATCTGTCTTCTTTGGTTCAATACTGACTTTGTCTTCTCACCAGTGATTCCTCTTTAGCAACTTCATCCTGGTTAGCAGGGGCTCCTGTTTTCCCTGGACTCTGCAGTGCTTCTTGGACTTGGTCCCATTCTTCACACAGGTCTTCAAGTCCAGGAATCCATCATTGGTGTCTTGCAATCTCTTCGGGTTCTTACATTATCTTCTATCACGACTTATGGTGTGTTTTAGGAAACCTGTTGTGTTTACTACTCCTTTCCTGGGCTCTGGCACTTATATTTGGTGTTTTCTTACACTCCCAGCACCCCTCTACACACTACACTTGCCTAGGTGGGAAACAGACTTTCACATTCCACTATTTTAGTATATGGTTGGTGTTCCCCCTAGGCCCATTGCAACCTATTGTAATTTTCACTATTTGCACTATTTTCTGACTGTTTATTTACCTGTTTTTGGTTACTAGTGTGTAGCTTGTGTATAATGCTTATCTCCTAAGGGAGTATAGCCTCTAAGATATTTTTTGCCTTGTGTCACAAAAATAAAGTACTTTTATTTTTGGTAACACTGAGTATTGTCTTTTATGTGTGTGAGTAGTGTGTGACTACATTAGTATTGCAAGAGCTTTGCATGTCTCCTAGTTCAGCCTTTGCTGCTCTGCCTTCAGCTACCTCTAGACAGCCTGGCTTCTAGACACTGCCTACATTTCACTAATAAGGGATAACTGAACCTGGTGTAAGTACCTTAGTTACCCACTACAAACCAGGCCAGCCTCCTACAAGAGGAACCACCCAAACACAAAAACCACCTCTCCTCACAAAGATCATACATCAATACCAAAGTATATATCAGGTGCTATGTTGGCCATAGATAAGCAGATTTTAAATGTAAAAGAAAGACGCTTGTCACAAGAGTCCTCAATCTTGCATAATAGCCCCTCTAATCCAGACACTGATGCCATTCACCAGACCGAGCCAATAGAGACCAACACTCAGGATAAGTCCAAAATGTCTGTATTCAATACATTAACCCCTTCTGTGGCGCGGACGTAACGGTTACGTCCTGCGGCACAGTGCTCCTGTGCCGAGGACGTAACCATTATGTCCTCGGCACGGAGGCCGGAGGGAGCGCTAGCGCTCCCTCCGTGGGGTTCCACCCCACCCCCCCAAGGCAGGGATGAAAGGGGAAGACCTTCCCCTTCCACCCCCACCCCCCGTAATGACATCAGCGTGTGATCGCGGGCTGACCTCATTACCCAGTGCCAGTCGCACTGGAAGCCATTTGCTTCCAGTGCGATCCATGGAGAAACAGGTGAGTTTCTCCACCGGCGGGTGGGGGGTTTGGGCCAAAGAAGCACCGGGGGAAAGGAAAGGCTTTTCCTTTCCCCCGGTGTCTCTTTGAGCATTCCTGCTGCCCGATGGCATTGCGATCGGGCAGCAGGAATGCCCACTAGACGACAGGGATTTGTTTTTTGTTGTGTATATTTGTAAAGTGTTGCATCGGGGAGCGGCCCCTTGGGCAAGGGTCGCTCCCTTTTGGGGGCATCTTTATTGTGGCCATTTCTGCCCCCCTTGGGGGCAGATCGGCCTATTATTTTTAGGCCGATCTGCCCCCAAGGGGGGCAGAATCCACTAGACACCAGGGATTTTTTTTTTTTTTAACTATTTTGGAAATGCTTGTATTTAGGAGCGGCCCCTCGGGCAAGGGTCGCTCCCTTTAGGGGGCATGTTTATTGTGGCTATTTCTGCCCCCCCTTGGTGGCAGATCGGCCTATTATTTTTAGGCTGATGTGCCCCCAAGGGGGGCAGAAGCCACTTAGACACCAGGGATAGTGTGTGTGTGTGTGTGTTAGTGGAGGGAGGGCAACCCCTTGGGCAAGGGTCGCCCCCCTTTGGGGGCACGTGTACCAAGGCCATTTCTGCCCCCCTTGGGGACAGATCGTCCTATTATTTTAAGGCTCATCTGCCCCCAAGGGGGGCAGAAACCACTTGAACGCCAGAGATTTTTAAAAATCTGTTTATTTATGTGGCGGGGCCTATTTTTTTTTTAGGCCCATCTGCCCCCAAGGGGGGCAGACGCCACTTAGACACCAGGGATAGTGTGTGTGTGTTAGTGGGGGGTGGCCCCTTGGGCAAGGATCGCCCCCCCTTTGGGGGCATGTGTACCAAGGCCATTTCTGCCCCCTTTAGGGACAGATCAGCCTATTACTTTTAGACTGATGGGGGCAGAAACCACTAGAATGCCAGTTTTTTTTTGTAACTATGTTTATTTATGTGGGGGCGTCCCCTTGGGGGCAGGTGGGCCTATTTCTTTTAGGCCCTAAGCCACGGAGGCACCAGGGAGAGTGTGTGTGTGTGGTTTGTTTATTGTTTGGGGGTGGGCCCTTGAGGACACACTACTAAAGGTATTTTCTGCCCTCCTTGGGGCAGATAGGCCTATTTATTAGTAGGCCCATCTACCCCATGGCAGAATCCACTTAGGCACCAATTTCTAAATGCTTGATGGTGGGATGTTTGTCAACTGACAAAGTATTTGCATTTGTGATCATTTTTTTCCTCCTTTTTGTTCTAGTTCAAAGCTTTTGCTTTCTTTGCTGTGGCTCCTTGCGGTTTTGGCGGTGGTTGACCTGCGGTTTGCATAGTTGCATGTTTCAGGTAAGTAAAAACAATTTACTCCAAAGGAGTATTGTTGCTGTGCATGAATGTCATGTTTGTAGGTGTGTACTAAATGCAGGTTTGTGTGAAATTGTCCTTAGATTTGTGCACAATGATATTTGTGTTGTCTTATTTCTAATTTGCTTTTCTTTCTTTCTTTTTAGTGGGATATCATTGGTGATTGCTGTGTCTGTGCAGAGTAGTTGCTGGTGATTCAAGCTTTTTCAGGCAAGTGAGCGGTATAGTTTTTGAGTTTATAACTCTTACTAATAAAGAAACACTTTATTACTTATCTTAAACAGTTCTGGTTGTTGGTGGTGCATTTGTCCAGTTAATTTTAGTAGGAAAGATCATGGCTAGCCGCAGGATGACTGCTCAGCATGTGGTTGGTATGCTTTTTGAGTCATTGTCTGATCATGATTATGAGACGGACTCTGCATCTGAGGCAGAGGAGGAAGTGAGGGATTCTGGCAGTGAAGTTTCTGCCGGAGAGGAATCTTCTGATGAGGAAGCCACACTCAGTGCAGGTGAAGGGCCTGTTTCAGAGGAGGACACTGATGTGCCATTAGTGCAGCAACCTGGGGCTGAAAGGTTTCCCATTAGAAGACCTGAACTCTGGGTTGCCCCAAACATGGAGCAGACAGAGTTGCCAGCCTTTACTGGTCTCCTGGGGTGTACAGTCAATACTGAGAACTTTTTGCCTGTCAATTTCTTTGAGTTATTTGTGGATGATGTGTTTTTGGAAGAGATTGTTGAGCAGACTAATTTGTATGCGGAGCAGTATTTGAGGGACAACGCTGCTTGACTTAGGCTGCACTCTAGAGCTGCCCAATGGATTCCCACAAATTTGGAGGAGATGAAAAGGTTTTTAGGTTTGACTCTTTTGATGGGGTTGATAAGGAAGCCGTCACTGGCTTCTCATTGGTCTACTAGTCCCTTGATGGCAACAGCTATATTTCCTGCAACAATGAGTCGTAATCGGTATTTGCTTCTTCTTAGGATGCTGTATTTTATTGACAATACATTAGCCTTGCCACGAGATCACCCTGATTCTGACCGTCTTTTTAAGATTAGGCCTGTCCTTGATCATTTTGTAGATCGGTTTTCAGAGGTCTATGTTCCAGGCAAAGAAATAGCTGTGGACGAGTCTTTGGTCCTCTTCAAGGGTTGTTTGGTTTTTAGGCAGTACATTCCTAGCAAGAGGGCACGATGTGGAATTAAATTGTATATGCTGTCTGAAAGTAGTACAGGATATGTGTAGAATTTCCGTGTCTACACTGGTAGGGATTCCAATATTGACCCCCCTGGTTGTCCTCCCACTTTTGGAGTTACTGAGAAAATTGTGTGTGAACTTGGTAGACGACTGTTCAACAAAGGTCACCATTTGTATGTAGATAACTTTTACACTGGAGTGCAGTTGTTCAAGCAATTGTTTAGAGTGGATACTGTTGCTTGTGGCACAATTCATTGTAACCGGAAAGGCTATCCAAGGGAGCTTGTCTGTAAAAGACTTGAGAGGGGACAGTGCAGTGCCTTGCGGAATGTTGAGCTGCTAGCTTTGATGTTTTCCAACAGGAGGGATGTCTATATGCTAAGTACCATCCATGATGAGAGTACTTCCCCCGTGACTGTTTGGGCCCAGGTTGCTGAAGTGCGCAAACCTGTGTGCATTTTAGATTATAATAACCACATGGGAGGTGTAGATAGAGTTGATCAGAGGTTGGAACCTTATACTGCTATTCGTAAGTCTTACGTTTGGTATAAGAAGTTAGCAATTCACCTCTTCCACTTAGCAACTTTTAATGCTTTTATCGTGTTTAAGGATAGGTCTCCAGAGTCAACGATGACATTTGTGAAATTTCAGGAGTCAGTGATAGAGAGCCTTATTGTGGTGGAACAGGCCAGAGTTCCTAGAGAAGCAGTGGTGGAGGATGTGGGTAGATTGAAAGATCGCCACTTTGCTGAGCACATTCCTCCCACACCCAAAAAAGTCTTTCCAGCTAAGAAATGTAGAGTGTGTTTTCGAAGAGGTATCCGGAGGGAGACTCGAATGTACTGCCCAGATTGTCCTTCAAAGCCTGGGCTGTGTGTGGGTGGTTGTTTTAAGAATTACCACACCCAGAAGAATTACTGGGAACAACCATGAGTGTAAACTCATGTCTGTTTTGTATTTTCATGTGTTCAGTTTCATGGTTAGCATTTCTGTCATGTACTTAGTTAGAGCTTTTGTGTTTGTAGTTTTGTAATTATTTCTACTTAGTTAGGGGTTTCTTTGTTTAAAAAAAAAAAAAAGTGATGCCATTGTTTGTCGAGTGGGGCTTGGCTGAGGGTGTACATAGTGTACATATTGACTTGCTGTTGGGTAATGCAACACACTGCCAGCCAAACACCAGTCCACACACTCCCATCAGCTGGTGTGATTGTTGTATCTGGCATGTGGGCGTATGTAAGTGATGGACCTTGAGTGGCGCTGTCTGTCGATGTGAGTGTTGTAATGTGCTGGGCCCGTGGCTGACGGTGTGAATGGTCTTGTGCGTGTCATGTATGAAAGGTGTGTGAATGGACTGTAAAGCGGTTGGTGCATTGTCGCGGCTTTACAGCTCACAAGCTGTGAGTCATTGGTTCAGTTTTTACCTTTCAGTTATTAACAGTGCATTTCATTTTTGTGAAATCTCTTGTTAATAACATTTGATCCACTGAACCATCACTCACCCTTGTGCCAAATCCAACCAGTATGTGTGGTAAAAATGACAAAACCTGCTCCGCTGTAATCAGGCATTGCAGCACACCTGTGACACGCTAGGTGCCTCGGGTGAGACCCCGATGATGAAGCATGCCACCAACTTGGTTGCTGGGTGAGGGGCCTTTTTCACATAACCTAAGTGCGTTTCTTTTCACAATTTTAGTGTTTGCCACATCACAGACATATGTGGACACATCAAAATTATATATTACAAAACTACCTGTGTTTGGGGGGTAGGAGGCACCTATGTTTTTGGTCCTGGGTGCGGCCTTCATATAGGGAAACCTACCAAACCCAGACATTTTTCAAAACTAGACACCCCAAGGAGTCCAGGGAGGTGTGGCTTGCGTGGATCCCCCAACATTTTCATACCCAGACTCCTCTGCAAACCTCAAAATTTGCTTAAAAAAGCATATTTTCCTGACTTTCGTTTGTACGATCACCGCTCCAGCACAAAATTCCTACTCCCCAGTGTTCCCCTCAGTCTCCCAAGTAAAATGACACCTCACTTGTGTGGGTCCCCAAAGCAGAGTCAGCCTAAAGATGAATAAAAGAAGAATATGTCCTTATCAACACGCTGTGCTATCCCCTCTATCTCTACAAGTTTTGGGCCTTATTCTGTTGCAGGCACCTGGCCCACCCACACAAGTGAGGTATCATTTTTACCGGGAGACGTGAAGGAACGCTGGGTGGAAGGGAATTTGTGGCTCCTCTCAGATTCCATAACTTTTTGTCACCGAAATGTGAGGAAAATGTGTTTTTTTAGCCAAATTTGGAGGTTTGCAAAGAATTCTGGGTAACAGAACCTGGTCAGAGCCGCACAAGTCACCCCATCTTGGATTCCCCTAGGGCTCTAGTTTTAAAAAATGCACAGGTTTGGTAGGTTTCCCTAGGTGCCGGCTGAGCTAGAGGCCAGAATCTACAAGTAGGCACTTTGCAAAAACACCTCTGTTTTCTGTGAAATAATGGGATGTGTCCACGTTGTGTTTTGGGGCATTTCCTTTTGAGGGCGATGGCCTACCCACACAAGTGAGGTATAATTTTTATCGGGAGACTTGGGGGAACGCTGGGTGGAAGGAAATTTGAGGCTCCTCTCGGATTCCAGAACTTTCTGTCACCGAAATGTGAGGAAAATGTGTTATTTTAGCCAGATTTTGAGGTTTGCAAAGGATTCTGGGTAACAGAACCTGGTCAGAGTCCCACAAGTCACCCCATCTTGAATTCCCCTAGGTAACTCGTTTTTAAAAATGCACAGGTTTGGTAGGTTTCCCTAGGTGCCGGCTGAGCTAGAGGTCAGAATCTACAGGTAGGCACTTTGCAGAAAACACCTCTGTTTTCTGTCAAAAATGGGATGTGTCCACGTTGTGCTTTGGGGCATTTCCTATCACGGGCGCTAGGCCTACCCACAAAAGTGAAGTATTATTTTTATCAGGAGACTTGGAGGAATGCTGGGTGGAAGGAAATTTGTGGCTCCTCTCGGATTCCAGAACTTTCTGTCACCGAAATGTGAGGAAAATGTGTTATTTTAGCCAGATTTTGAGGTTTGCAAAGGATTCTGGGTAACAGAACCTGGTCAGAGTCCCACAAGTCACCCCATATTGAATTCCCCTAGGTAACTAGTTTTTAAAAATGCACAGGTTTGGTAGGTTTCCCTAGGTGCCGGCTGAGTTAGAGGCCAAAATCTACAGGTAGGCACTTTGCAGAAAACACCTCTGTTTTCTGTCAAAAATGGGATGTGTCCACGTTGTGCTTTGGGGCATTTCCTATCACGGGCGCTAGGCCTTCCCACAAAAGTGAAGTATAATTTTTATCAGGAGACTTGGAGGAAAGCTGGGTGGAAGGAAATTTGTGGCTCCTCTCATATTCCAGAACTTTCGGTCACCGAAATGTGAGGAAAAGTTGTTTTTTTAGCCAAATTTTGAGGTTTGCAAAGGATTCTGGGTAACAGAATCTGGTCAGAGCCCCACAAGTCACCCCATCTTGGATTCCCCTTGGTCTCTAGTTTTCAAAAATGCACAGGTTTGGTAGATTTCCCTAGGTGCTGGCTGAGCTAGAGGCCAAAATGTACAGGTAGGTACTTTGCAAAAAACTCCTCTGTTTTCTGTGAAAAAATAGGATGTGTCCATGTTGTGTTTTGGGGCATTTCCTGTCGCGGGCGCTAGGCCTACCCACACAAGTGAGGTATCATTTTTATCGGGAGACTTGGGGGAACGCTGGGTGGAAGGAAATTTGTGGCTCCTCTCGGATTCCAGAACTTTCTGTCACCGAAATGTGAGGAAAATGTGTTATTTTAGCCAGATTTTGAGGTTTGCAAAGGATTCTGGGTAACAGAACCTGGTCAGAGTCCCACAAGTCACCCCATCTTGAATTCCCCTAGGTAACTAGTTTTTAAAAATGCACAGGTTTGGTAGGTTTCCCTAGGTGCCGGCTGAGCTAGAGGCCAAAATCTACAGGTAGGCACTTTGCAGAAAACACCTCTGTTTTCTGCCAAAAATGGGATGTTTCCACGTTGTGCTTTGGGGCATTTCCTATCATGGGCGCTAGGCCTACCCACAAAAGTGAAGTATTATTTTTATCAGGAGACTTGGAGGAACGCTGGGTGGAAGGAAATTTGTGGCTCCTCTCAGATTCCAGAACTTTCGGTCACCGAAATGTGAGGAAAATTTGTTTTTTTAGCCAAATTTTGAGGTTTGCAAAGGATTCTGGGTAACAGAACCTGGTCAGAGCCCCACAAGTCACCCCATTTTGGATTCTCCTTGGTCTCTAGTTTTCAAAAATGCACAGGTTTGGTAGGTTTCCCTAGGTGCTGGCTGAGCTAGAGGCCAAAATGTACAGGTAGGTACTTTGCAAAAAACTCCTCTGTTTTCTGTGAAAAAATAGGATGTGTCCACGTTGAGTTTTGGGGCATTTCCTGTCGCGGGCGCTAAGCCTACCCACACAAGTGAGGTATCATTTTTATCGGGAGACTTGGGGGAACGCTGGGTGGTAGGAAATTTGTGGCTCCTCTCGGACTCCAGCACTTTCTGTCACCGAAATGTGAGGAAAATGTGTTATTTTAGCCAGATTTTGAGGTTTGCAAAGGATTCTGGGTAACAGAACCTGGTCAGAGTCCCACAAGTCTCCCCATCTTGAATTCCCCTAGGTAACTAGTTTTTAAAAATGCACAGGTTTGGTAGGTTTCCCTAGGTGCCGGCTGAGCTAGAGGCCAAAATCTACAGGTAGGCACTTTTCAGAAAACACCTCTGTTTTCTGTCAAAAATGGGATGTGTCCACGTTGTGCTTTGGGGCATTTCCTATCATGGGCGCTAGGCCTACCCACAAAAGTGAAGTATTATTTTTATCAGGAGACTTGGAGGAACGCTGGGTGGAAGGAAATTTGTGGCTCCTCTCAGATTCCAGAACTTTCGGTCACCGAAATGTGAGGAAAATTTGTTTTTTTAGCCAAATTTTGAGGTTTGCAAAGGATTCTGGGTAACAGAACCTGGTCAGAGCCCCACAAGTCACCCCATTTTGGATTCTCCTTGGTCTCTAGTTTTCAAAAATGCACAGGTTTGGTAGGTTTCCCTAGGTGCTGGCTGAGCTAGAGGCCAAAATGTACAGGTAGGTACTTTGCAAAAAACTCCTCTGTTTTCTGTGAAAAAATAGGATGTGTCCACGTTGAGTTTTGGGGCATTTCCTGTCGCGGGCGCTAAGCCTACCCACACAAGTAAGGTATCATTTTTATCGGGAGACTTGGGGGAACGCTGGGTGGTAGGAAATTTGTGGCTCCTCTCGGATTCCAGCACTTTCTGTCACCGAAATGTGAGGAAAATGTGTTATTTTAGCCAGATTTTGAGGTTTGCAAAGGATTCTGGGTAACAGAACCTGGTCAGAGTCCCACAAGTCACCCCATCTTGAATTCCCCTAGGTAACTAGTTATTAAAAATGCACAGGTTTGGTAGGTTTCCCTAGGTGCCGGCTGAGCTAGAGGCCAAAATCTACAGGTAGGCACTTTGCAGAAAACACCTCTGTTTTCTGTCAAAAATGGGATGTGTCCACGTTGTGCTTTGGGGCATTTCCTATCATGGGCGCTAGGCCTACCCACAAAAGTGAAGTATCATTTTTATCAGGAGACTTGGAGGAATGCTGGGTGGAAGGAAATTTGTGGCTCCTCTCAGATTCCAGAACTTTCGGTCACCGAAATGTGAGGAAAATTTGTTTTTTTAGCCAAATTTTGAGGTTTGCAAAGGATTCTGGGTAACAGAACCTGGTCAGAGCCCCACAAGTCACCCCATCTTGGATTCCCCTTGGTCTCTAGTTTTCAAAAATGCACAGGTTTGGTAGGTTTCCCTAGGTGCTGGCTGAGCTAGAGGCCAAAATGTACAGGTAGGTACTTTGCAAAAAACTCCTCTGTTTTCTGTGAAAAAATAGGATGTGTCCACGTTGAGTTTTGGGGCATTTCCTGTCGCGGGCGCTAAGCCTACCCACACAAGTGATGTACCATTTTTATCGGGAGACTTGGGGGAACGCTGGGTGGTAGGAAATTTGTGGCTCCTCTCGGATTCCAGCACTTTCTGTCACCGAAATGTGAGGAAAATGTGTTATTTTAGCCAGATTTTGAGGTTTGCAAAGGATTCTGGGTAACAGAACCTGGTCACAGTCCCACAAGTCACCCCATCTTGAATTCCCCTAGGTAACTAGTTATTAAAAATGCACAGGTTTGGTAGGTTTCCCTATGTGCCGGCTGAGCTAGAGGCCAAAATCTACAGGTAGGCACTTTGCAGAAAACACCTCTGTTTTCTGTCAAAAATGGGATGTGTCCACGTTGTGCTTTGGGGCATTTCCTATCATGGGCGCTAGGCCTACCCACAAAAGTGAAGTATCATTTTTATCAGGAGACTTGGAGGAACGCTGGGTGGAAGGAAATGTGTGGCTCCTCTCAGACTCCAGAACTTTCGGTCACCGAAATGTGAGGAAAATTTGTTTTTTTAGCCAAATTTTGAGGTTTGCAAAGGATTCTGGGTAACAGAACCTGGTCAGAGCCCCACAAGTCACCCCATCTTGGATTCCCCTTGGTCTCTAGTTTTGAAAAATGCACAGGTTTGGTAGGTTTCCCTAGGTGCTGGCTGAGCTAGAGGCCAAAATGTACAGGTAGGTACTTCGCAAAAAACTCCTTTGTTTTCTGTGTAAAAATAGGATGTGTCCATGTTGTGTTTTGGAGCATTTCCTGTCGCGGGCGCTAGGCCTACCCACAAAAGTGAGGTATCATTTTTATCGGGAGATTTGGGGGAACGCTGGGTGGAAGGGAATCTGTGGCTCCTCTCAGATTCCAGAACTTTCTGTCTCCGAAATGTGAGGAAAATGTATTTTTTTAGCCAAATTTTGAGGTTTGCAAAGGATTCTGGGTAACAGAACCTGGTCAGAGCCAAACAAGTCACCCCATCTTGGATTCCCCTAGGTCTCTCGTTTTAAAAAATGCACTGGTTTGGTAGGTTTCCCTAGGTGCCGGCTGAGCTAGAGGCCAGTATGTACAAGTAGGCACTTTGCAAAAACACCTCTGTTTTCTGTGAAATAATGGGATGTGTCCACATTGTGCTTTAGGGCATTTCCTATCACGGGCGCTAGGCCTACCCACAAAAGTGAAGTATCATTTTTATCAGGAGACTTGGAGGAACGCTGGGTGGAAGGAAATTTATGGCTCCTCTCAGATTCCAGAACTTTCGGTCACCGAAATGTGAGGAAAATTTGTTTTTTTAGCCAAATTTTGAGGTTTGCAAAGGATTCTGGGTAACAGAACCTGGTCAGAGCCCCACAAGTAACCCCATCTTGGATTCCCCTTGGACTCTAGTTTTCAAAAATGCACAGGTTTGGTAGGTTTCCCTAGGTGCTGGCTAAGCAAGAGGCCAAAATGTACAGGTAGGTACTTTGCAAAAAACTCCTCTGTTTTCTGTGAAAAAATAGGATGTGTCCACGTTGTGTTTTGGGGCATTTCCTGTCGCGGGCGCTAGGCCAACCCACACAAGTGAGGTAGCATTTTTATCGGGAGACTTGGGGGAACGCTGGGTGGAAGGAAATTTGTGGCTCCTCTCGGATTCCAGAACTTTCTGTCACCGAAATGTGAGGAAAATTTGTTATTTTAGCCAGATTTTGAGGTTTCCAGAGGATTCTGGGTAACAGAACCTGGTCAGAGTCCCACAAGTCACCCCATCTTGAATTCCCCTAAGTAACTAGTTTTTAAAAATGCACAGGTTTGGTAGGTTTCCCTAGGTGCCGGCTGAGCTAGAGGCCAAAATCTACAGGTAGGCACTTTGCAGAAAACATCTCTGTTTTCTGTCAAAAATGGGATGTGTCCACGTTGTGCTTTGGGGCATTTCCTATCACGGGCGCTAGGCCTACCCACAAAAGTGAAGTATCATTTTTATCAGGAGACTTGGAGGAATGCTGGGTGGAAGGAAATTTGTGGCTCCTCTCAGATTCCAGAACTTTCGGTCACCGAAATGTGAGGAAAATTTGTTTTTTTAGCCAAATTTTGAGGTTTGCAAAGGATTCTGGGTAACAGAACCTGGTCAGAGCCCCACAAGTCACCCCATCTTGAATTCCCCTAAGTAACTAGTTTTTAAAAATGCACAGGTTTGGTAGGTTTCCCTAGGTGCCGGCTGAGCTAGAGGCCAAAATCTTCAGGTAGGCACTTTGCAGAAAACACCTCTGTTTTCTGTTAAAAATGGGATGTGTCCACGTTGTGCTTTGGGGCATTTCCTATTACGGCGCTAGGCCTACCCACACAAGTGAGGTATCATTTTTATCGGGAGACTTGGGGGAACGCTGGGTGGAAGGAAATTTGTGGCTCCTCTCGGATTCCAGAACTTTCTGTCACCGAAATGTGAGGAAAATTTGTTTTTTTAGCCAAATTTTGAGGTTTGCAAAGGATTCTGGGTAACAGAACCTGGTCAGAGCCCCACAAGTAACCCCATCTTGGATTCCCCTTGGACTCTAGTTTTCAAAAATGCACAGGTTTGGTAGGTTTCCCTAGGTGCTGGCTAAGCAAGAGGCCAAAATGTACAGGTAGGTACTTTGCAAAAAACTCCTCTGTTTTCTGTGAAAAAATAGGATGTGTCCACGTTGTGTTTTGGGGCATTTCCTGTCGCGGGCGCTAGGCCAACCCACACAAGTGAGGTAGCATTTTTATCGGGAGACTTGGGGGAACGCTGGGTGGAAGGAAATTTGTGGCTCCTCTCGGATTCCAGAACTTTCTGTCACCGAAATGTGAGGAAAATTTGTTATTTTAGCCAGATTTTGAGGTTTCCAGAGGATTCTGGGTAACAGAACCTGGTCAGAGTCCCACAAGTCACCCCATCTTGAATTCCCCTAAGTAACTAGTTTTTAAAAATGCACAGGTTTGGTAGGTTTCCCTAGGTGCCGGCTGAGCTAGAGGCCAAAATCTACAGGTAGGCACTTTGCAGAAAACATCTCTGTTTTCTGTCAAAAATGGGATGTGTCCACGTTGTGCTTTGGGGCATTTCCTATCACGGGCGCTAGGCCTACCCACAAAAGTGAAGTATCATTTTTATCAGGAGACTTGGAGGAATGCTGGGTGGAAGGAAATTTGTGGCTCCTCTCAGATTCCAGAACTTTCGGTCACCGAAATGTGAGGAAAATTTGTTTTTTTAGCCAAATTTTGAGGTTTGCAAAGGATTCTGGGTAACAGAACCTGGTCAGAGCCCCACTAGTCACCCCATCTTGAATTCCCCTAAGTAACTAGTTTTTAAAAATGCACAGGTTTGGTAGGTTTCCCTAGGTGCCGGCTGAGCTAGAGGCCAAAATCTTCAGGTAGGCACTTTGCAGAAAACACCTCTGTTTTCTGTTAAAAATGGGATGTGTCCACGTTGTGCTTTGGGGCATTTCCTATTACGGCGCTAGGCCTACCCACACAAGTGAGGTATAATTTTTATCGTGAGACTTGGGGGAATGCTGGGTGGAAGGAAATTTGTGGCTTCTCTCAGATTCCAGAACTTTCTGTTACTGAAATGTGAGGAAAATGTGTTATTTTAGCCAGATTTTGAGGTTTGCAAAGGATTCTGGGTAACAGAACCTGGTCAGAGTCCCACAAGTCACCCCATCTTGAATTCCCCTAGGTAACTAGTTATTAAAAATGCACAGGTTTGGTAGGTTTCCCTAGGTGCCGGCTGAGCTAGAGGCCAAAATCTTCAGGTAGGCACTTTGCAGAAAACACCTCTGTTTTCTGTTAAAAATAGGATGTGTCCACGTTGAGTTTTGGGGCATTTCCTGTCGCGGGCGCTAAGCCTACCCACACAAGTGAGGTATCATTTTTATCGGGAGACTTGGGGGAACGCTGGGTGGTAGGAAATTTGTGGCTCCTCTCGGATTCCAGCACTTTCTGTCACCGAAATGTGAGGAAAATGTGTTATTTTAGCCAGATTTTGAGGTTTGCAAAGGATTCTGGGTAACAGAACCTGGTCAGAGTCCCACAAGTCACCCCATCTTGAATTCCCCTAGGTAACTAGTTATTAAAAATGCACAGGTTTGGTAGGTTTCCCTAGGTGCCGGCTGAGCTAGAGGCCAAAATCTACAGGTAGGCACTTTGCAGAAAACACCTATGTTTTCTGTCAAAAATGGGATGTGTCCACGTTGTGCTTTGGGGCATTTCCTATCATGGGCGCTAGGCCTACCCACAAAAGTGAAGTATCATTTTTATCAGGAGACTTGGAGGAACGCTGGGTGGAAGGAAATTTGTGGCTCCTCTCAGACTCCAGAACTTTCGGTCACCGAAATGTGAGGAAAATTTGTTTTTTTAGCCAAATTTTGAGGTTTGCAAAGGATTCTGGGTAACAGAACCTGGTCAGAGCCCCACAAGTCACCCCATCTTGGATTCCCCTTGGTCTCTAGTTTTGAAAAATGCACAGGTTTGGTAGGTTTCCCTAGGTGCTGGCTGAGCTAGAGGCCAAAATGTACAGGTAGGTACTTCGCAAAAAACTCCTTTGTTTTCTGTGAAAAAATAGGATGTGTCCATGTTGTGTTTTGGAGCATTTCCTGTCGCGGGCGCTAGGCCTACCCACAAAAGTGAGGTATCATTTTTATCGGGAGATTTGGGGGAATGCTGGGTGGAAGGGAATCTGTGGCTCCTCTCAGATTCCAGAACTTTCTGTCTCCGAAATGTGAGGAAAATGTATTTTTTTAGCCAAATTTTGAGGTTTGCAAAGGATTCTGGGTAACAGAACCTGGTCAGAGCCAAACAAGTCACCCCATCTTGGATTCCCCTAGGTCTCTCGTTTTAAAAAATGCACTGGTTTGGTAGGTTTCCCTAGGTGCCGGCTGAGCTAGAGGCCAGTATCTACAAGTAGGCACTTTGCAAAAACACCTCTGTTTTCTGTGAAATAATGGGATGTGTCCACATTGTGCTTTAGGGCATTTCCTATCACGGGCGCTAGGCCTACCCACAAAAGTGAAGTATCATTTTTATCAGGAGACTTGGAGGAACGCTGGGTGGAAGGAAATTTATGGCTCCTCTCAGATTCCAGAACTTTCGGTCACCGAAATGTGAGGAAAATTTGTTTTTTTAGCCAAATTTTGAGGTTTGCAAAGGATTCTGGGTAACAGAACCTGGTCAGAGCCCCACAAGTAACCCCATCTTGGATTCCCCTTGGACTCTAGTTTTCAAAAATGCACAGGTTTGGTAGGTTTCCCTAGGTGCTGGCTAAGCAAGAGGCCAAAATGTACAGGTAGGTACTTTGCAAAAAACTCCTCTGTTTTCTGTGAAAAAATAGGATGTGTCCACGTTGTGTTTTGGGGCATTTCCTGTCGCGGGCGCTAGGCCAACCCACACAAGTGAGGTAGCATTTTTATCGGGAGACTTGGGGGAACGCTGGGTGGAAGGAAATTTGTGGCTCCTCTCGGATTCCAGAACTTTCTGTCACCGAAATGTGAGGAAAATGTGTTATTTTAGCCAGATTTTGAGGTTTCCAGAGGATTCTGGGTAACAGAACCTGGTCAGAGTCCCACAAGTCACCCCATCTTGAATTCCCCTAAGTAACTAGTTTTTAAAAATGCACAGGTTTGGTAGGTTTCCCTAGGTGCCGGCTGAGCTAGAGGCCAAAATCTACAGGTAGGCACTTTGCAGAAAACATCTCTGTTTTCTGTCAAAAATGGGATGTGTCCACGTTGTGCTTTGGGGCATTTCCTATCACGGGCGCTAGGCCTACCCACAAAAGTGAAGTATCATTTTTATCAGGAGACTTGGAGGAATGCTGGGTGGAAGGAAATTTGTGGCTCCTCTCAGATTCCAGAACTTTCGGTCACCGAAATGTGAGGAAAATTTGTTATTTTAGCCAGATTTTGAGGTTTGCAAAGGATTCTGGGTAACAGAACCTGGTCAGAGTCCCACAAGTCACCCCATCTTGAATTCCCCTAGGTAACTAGTTATTAAAAATGCACAGGTTTGGTAGGTTTCCCTAGGTGCCGGCTGAGCTAGAGGCCAAAATCTTCAGGTAGGCACTTTGCAGAAAACACCTCTGTTTTCTGTTAAAAATGGGATGTGTCCACGTTGAGTTTTGGGGCATTTCCTGTCGCGGGCGCTAAGCCTACCCACACAAGTGAGGTATCATTTTTATCGGGAGACTTGGGGGAACGCTGGGTGGTAGGAAATTTGTGGCTCCTCTCGGATTCCAGCACTTTCTGTCACCGAAATGTGAGGAAAATGTGTTATTTTAGCCAGATTTTGAGGTTTGCAAAGGATTCTGGGTAACAGAACCTGGTCAGAGTCCCACAAGTCACCCCATCTTGAATTCCCCTAGGTAACTAGTTATTAAAAATGCACAGGTTTGGTAGGTTTCCCTAGGTGCCGGCTGAGCTAGAGGCCAAAATCTACAGGTAGGCACTTTGCAGAAAACACCTCTGTTTTCTGTCAAAAATGGGATGTGTCCACGTTGTGCTTTGGGGCATTTCCTATCATGGGCGCTAGGCCTACCCACAAAAGTGAAGTATCATTTTTATCAGGAGACTTGGAGGAACGCTGGGTGGAAGGAAATTTGTGGCTCCTCTCAGACTCCAGAACTTTCGGTCACCGAAATGTGAGGAAAATTTGTTTTTTTAGCCACATTTTGAGGTTTGCAAAGGATTCTGGGTAACAGAACCTGGTCAGAGCCCCACAAGTCACCCCATCTTGGATTCCCCTTGGTCTCTAGTTTTGAAAAATGCACAGGTTTGGTAGGTTTCCCTAGGTGCTGGCTGAGCTAGAGGCCAAAATGTACAGGTAGGTACTTCGCAAAAAACTCCTTTGTTTTCTGTGAAAAAATAGGATGTGTCCATGTTGTGTTTTGGAGCATTTCCTGTCGCGGGCGCTAGGCCTACCCACAAAAGTGAGGTATCATTTTTATCGGGAGATTTGGGGGAACGCTGGGTGGAAGGGAATCTGTGGCTCCTCTCAGATTCCAGAACTTTCTGTCTCCGAAATGTGAGGAAAATGTATTTTTTTAGCCAAATTTTGAGGTTCGCAAAGGATTCTGGGTAACAGAACCTGGTCAGAGCCAAACAAGTCACCCCATCTTGGATTCCCCTAGGTCTCTCGTTTTAAAAAATGCACTGGTTTGGTAGGTTTCCCTAGGTGCCGGCTGAGCTAGAGGCCAGTATCTACAAGTAGGCACTTTGCAAAAACACCTCTGTTTTCTGTGAAATAATGGGATGTGTCCACATTGTGCTTTAGGGCATTTCCTATCACGGGCGCTAGGCCTACCCACAAAAGTGAAGTATCATTTTTATCAGGAGACTTGGAGGAACGCTGGGTGGAAGGAAATTTATGGCTCCTCTCAGATTCCAGAACTTTCGGTCACCGAAATGTGAGGAAAATTTGTTTTTTTAGCCAAATTTTGAGGTTTGCAAAGGATTCTGGGTAACAGAACCTGGTCAGAGCCCCACAAGTAACCCCATCTTGGATTCCCCTTGGACTCTAGTTTTCAAAAATGCACAGGTTTGGTAGGTTTCCCTAGGTGCTGGCTAAGCAAGAGGCCAAAATGTATAGGTAGGTACTTTGCAAAAAACTCCTCTGTTTTCTGTGAAAAAATAGGATGTGTCCACGTTGTGTTTTGGGGCATTTCCTGTCGCGGGCGCTAGGCCAACCCACACAAGTGAGGTAGCATTTTTATCGGGAGACTTGGGGGAACGCTGGGTGGAAGGAAATTTGTGGCTCCTCTCGGATTCCAGAACTTTCTGTCACAGAAATGTGAGGAAAATGTGTTATTTTAGCCAGATTTTGAGGTTTCCAGAGGATTCTGGGTAACAGAACCTGGTCAGAGTCCCACAAGTCACCCCATCTTGAATTCCCCTAAGTAACTAGTTTTTAAAAATGCACAGGTTTGGTAGGTTTCCCTAGGTGCCGGCTGAGCTAGAGGCCAAAATCTACAGGTAGGCACTTTGCAGAAAACATCTCTGTTTTCTGTCAAAAATGGGATGTGTCCACGTTGTGCTTTGGGGCATTTCCTATCACGGGCGCTAGGCCTACCCACAACAGTGAAGTATCATTTTTATCAGGAGACTTGGAGGAATGCTGGGTGGAAGGAAATTTGTGGCTCCTCTCAGATTCCAGAACTTTCGGTCACCGAAATGTGAGGAAAATTTATTTTTTTAGCCAAATTTTGAGGTTTGCAAAGGATTCTGGGTAACAGAACCTGGTCAGAGCCCCACAAGTCACCCCATCTTGAATTCCCCTAAGTAACTAGTTTTTAAAAATGCACAGGTTTGGTAGGTTTCCCTAGGTGCCGGCTGAGCTAGAGGCCAAAATCTTCAGGTAGGCACTTTGCAGAAAACACCTCTGTTTTCTGTTAAAAATG
The DNA here is from genome assembly GCF_031143425.1 of Pleurodeles waltl. Lineage (NCBI taxonomy): Eukaryota > Metazoa > Chordata > Amphibia > Caudata > Salamandridae > Pleurodeles > Pleurodeles waltl. Next base: position 924,543,889 of record NC_090447.1, read on the forward strand.
GGATGTGTCCACGTTGTGCTTTGGGGCATTTCCTATCACGGCGCTAGGCCTACCCACACAAGTGAGGTATAATTTTTATCGGGAGACTTGGGGGAATGCTGGGTGGAAGGAAATTTGTGGCTTCTCTCAGATTCCAGAACTTTCTGTTACTGAAATGTGAGGAAAAGGTGTTTTTTTAGCCAAATTATGAGGTTTGCAAAGGATTCTGGGTAACAGAACCTGGTCAGAGCCCCACAAGTCACCACATCTTGGATTCCCCTAGGTCTCTAGTTTTAAAAAATGCACAGGTTTGGTAGGTTTCCCTAGGTGCCGGCTGAGCTAGAGGCCAAAATCTTCAGGTAGGCACTTTGCAAAAAACACCTCTGTTTTCTGTGAAAAAATGGGATGTGTCCAGGTTGTGCTTTGGGTCATTTTCTGTAGTGGGCCCTAGGCCTACCCACACAAGTGAGGTATCATTTTTATCGGGAGATTTTGGGGAACGCTGGGTGGAAGGAAATTTGTGGCTCCTCTCAGACTCCACAACTTTCTGTCACCGAAATGTGAGGAAAATGTGTTTTTCTAGCCATATTTTGAGGTTTGCAAAGGATTCTGGGTACCAGAACCTGGTCAGAGCCCCACAAGTCACCCCATCTTGGATTCCCCTTGGTCTCTAGTTTTCACAAATGCACAGGTTTGGTAGGTTTCCCTAGGTGCCGGCTGAGCTAGAGGCCAAAATATACAGGTAGGCACTTTGCAAAAAACACCTCTGTTTTCTGTCAAAAAATTGGATGTGTCCAAGTTGTGCTTTGGGGCATTTCCTGTCGTGGGCGCTAGGCCTACCCACACAAGTGAGGTATAATTTTTATCGGGAGACTTGGGGTAACGCTGGGTGGAAGGAAATTTGGGGCTCCTCTCAGATTCCAGAACTTTCTGTCACCAAAATGTGAGGAAAATGTGTTTTTTTTTTAGCCAAATTTTGAGGTTTGCAAAGGATTCTGGGTAACAGAACCTGGTCAGAGCCCCACAAGTCACCCCATCTTGGATTCCCCTAGGTCTCTTGTTTTAAAAAATGCACAGGTTTGGTAGGTTTCCCTAGGTGCCGGCTGAGCTAGAGGCCAAAATCTACAGGTAGGTACTTTGCAAAAAACACCTCTGTTTTCTGTGAGAAAATGGAATGTGCCCACGTTGTTTTTTGGGGCATTTCCTGTCGCGGGCGCTAGGCCTACCCACACAAGTGAGGTACCATTTTTATCGGGAGACTTGAGGGATCACAGAATAGCAAAACAAGTGTTATTGCCCCTTGTCTTGCTCTACATTTTTTCCCTCCAAATATAAGAGAGTGTGTAAAAAAGACGTCTATTTGAGAAATGCCCTGTAATTCACATGCTAGTATGGGCACCCCGGATTTCAGAGATGTGCAAATAACCACTGCTGCTCAACACCCTATCTTGTGCCCATTTTGGAAATACAGAGGTTTTCTTGATAGCTATTTTTTACTCTTTATATTTCAGCAAATGAATTGATGTGTTCCCGGCATAGAATGAAAACCCACTGCAGGGTGCAGCTCATTTATTGGCTCTGGGTACCTAGAGTTTTTGATGAACCTACAAGTCCTAAATATATCCCCACAACCAGAAGAGTCCAGAAGACGTAACGGTAAATTGTTTTAAAAAATCTGACATTGCAGGAAAAAATTACAGAGTAAAACGTAGAGTAAAATTGCAGTTTTTTTACCTCAATTTCAATATGTTTTCTTTCCAGTTGTTATTTTCTGTAGGAAACCCTTGTAGGATCTGCACAAATTACCCCTTGCTGAATTCAGAATTTTGTCTACTTTTCAGAAATGTTTCGGTTTCTGGGATCCAGCATTGGTTTCCTGCCCATTTCTGTCACTGACTGGAAGGAGGCTGAAAGCACAAGAAATCGTAAAAATGGGGTATGTCCCAGTAAAATGCCAAAATTGGGTTGAAAAATTGGGTTTTCTGATTCAAATTTGCCTGTTCCTGAAAGCTGGGACGCTGGTGATTTTAGCACCGCAAACCCTTTGTTGATGCCATTTTCAGGGAATAAGACACAAGCCTTCTTCTGCAATCCCTTTTTCCAATTTAAAAAAAAAACACAGATACACTGTATTTTGGCTAATTTCCTGGCCTCCTTCTAGGGAACCCTCAAAGTCTGGGTAGCTCTAGAATCCCTAGGATGTTGGAAAAAAAGGACGCAAATTTGGCATGGGTAGCTTATGTGAACAAAAAGTTATGAGGGTCTAAGCGCGAACTGCCCCAAATAGCCCAAAAAAAGCTTGGCACAGGAGGGGGAAAAGGCCCAGCAACGAAGGGGTTAACGAGCCTATACCAGAGGCTGATGATGTTCCTCCTCCACCTAAACATATATGAAAGCCTTGAGTACTCCAAAGGGGAAATGGTTCAAACATTCCGACAGCCCAATTTCACAATAAAGGTGATACAAGCATTCAATCAGCTGACCAGCTTCTAATTAAAACTATCACAAAGAAATCCTCTTAGAAGTCAAGTGAAATTATATCATACCCTTATGTAAATATTTTAGACACAATTAAAGCTTTAGAACTCACAGTTAAATCATCACTTGATACCCTTTTAAATTTCCTAATCCAAGTGGAGAGCAACGTGGCGACTATTCTTGACCTATTGAAGACACGATCAGTTGATTTAATCCCCACAACTATTTAATCTAACGGTACAACCCACTCAAACCCATTCCCTGTAATTGAGTTGCAATCTCCGCCAACTACAGCTCTAGTTAAGCAGCCCCCATAGAGACATGCAAAAATGCAGAACGCACATGTAGTGCACATCAGACTACATTAGCGCGCACAAGCCTAAGTGACCCAGGAAGGGAAAACATGCCTCATTCACTCCCTGATACACCATTCCTTACAAGCGACATTTTACATCTGCCTCCTGTGGTGACTCCCTATGTAGTCATCCTGGCTAAAGTCTCTACAGTACCCGATCATAACCGGGAATCATGGATGGCATTAAGGAATAAATCTCTAATTTGGATAGGATCTCAAATGGAACCTAGCAGGTCAGCCCCCTATTTGAATACGTAAAGATGGTGAGGAGAGCTAAATGGGAAGGCAGGAGTGGGTAAACACTAATGGGAGACTGCATGGTACTCTCCCTTAAGCCCCCATGATTGATAGAAAGAATATTACAAAGATTAAGTGCATGACAGGTATCTATCCATGAAATTTCACTGTTACCATTAGGTTATTTCTATCAAGGAAATAAAGGTCAGGATCAATCCAGAAACTGGTGCCCATCATTAGGAGAGAACGAGGGTAATAATGCCGTACCTATTAGCAATAGATTTCAAGCCCTCTCGCACCTGTAAGAATTGGACTAACTGAGTGGTGATCTGGCTGGCCACAGTGGGAGGGCTACATCTGTGCAGTTCCTGTCTAATATATCAAACACTAGCGGGCAGTAGCGGGGATGTACCTGTGGGAATTATTGATGATCAGCTTACCATAAGACCCGGAGAACGAGAAAAGGAAGATCTTGATCATTCGTTTATTTTCCATTCCTCCCACTCAGTGGGGTAAAACCTGTTACCTTTGACACACATGGAGCAGTGGCTGTAAGATCAGAATTAGAACTTCTGTTTTGGAATGTGGCAGGACTCTGCAGCAAGACTTAAGATACTGAGTGGATTGACTTTATAGGAGCATTTTCCTGTTTATGTTTCCAGGAAACCTGGTGTACGAACCGCATACAGATAAATGGATACAGAACATTCCACACTTCTGCTAACCCTTTCACACATGGGAGGTCGAAAGGAGGGCTTTGCACTTATATCTCAAACAAACTAGAACTGACAGAGGCGCAAACACTACAATTGATTTAATTATAATATCTAATAACTTCTCCCATGGCGTCTAATCAACAGGCTCACAATATAGCACTCAGTGACTATTACCCTCAGAGCATACACCTTGCCTTGCTTTCAGATAAAAAGCATCTGAGGGAATCCCCAGATCTGCTTAGCAATATAGAATTGGCATGTAAAAATGGGTATTCCCTACGCTGGTCCCAGATCGAACCACTAAGATTTGTGAAGCAGTTACTTAGCAACTACGCTAAACATTTTGGGGTCTGCCTTGAGGATAACGCACAACCACAAGAACAAATTAGAGCCTAAACTGCAATTACATATGGCATTAAAAAGAGACTTAGTACTAGTGGGAGAATGCCGGGGTCCTGAAAAAATACAGGTTGGTTTGAGTCTGAATGTACTAGGGCTCATAAAAATCTTAAGAAGGACCTAAATAAGTCACAAATATGTAAGAGCAAGATCCGCACTCAGACAGGAATATAAGAAGGCCGTTACAAATAGGAAAATATGTACAAAAGAAGAGGCCTGGAACACCTTCTACGAAGCAAGCCTAACAATAACGACACATTCTGGAAGGCAGTAAACTTCCCGCTGCTGGAAGAAAAAGAATCTCCCAGTATAGAAATAGCCATTACGGAAGAGGAATGGATTGCCCAATGCTTTGAAATATATAGTTCTAAAAAAGTTCAGGACTATGGCACTTCGTCTTCAGACATAGCTAATTATAAAGATGATTCATTGACTATTACACTGGCGTTTAGCATAAAAGAGGTTACTGAAGCCATTAATGCAAGTAAGAGTGGGAAAGCACCAGGCCCAGACGGAGTCCGAGTGGACATATATAAGTCCAATACCGCACTCTGGGGTTCTTTATTGACTCAGGTCCTGAGAGCATGCTGTTCCTCAGGTTTTATTTCATCTTGGGCAGATTCCATCATAGTGCCATATTAAAAAAGGATGATCGCCATAATCCTGCCTGTTACAGGCTTATCTCGCTTCTTGACTCCATTGCAAAAATAGCTGGACAGATTATTCGGAATAGATTACAGGAGTGGACTGAAACAAATAATATCCTGTCAGACTTGCAATACGGCTTTCACCCAGCGATAGGAACGGTGGAACAGGCCTTAAATTTAAACATCCTGATTGGAAAATATACTAAGATCAAGAAAGGCAACCTTTATGTGATCTTTGTAGATCTGACCTCAGCCTTTGATTGTGTTGTCCACAGCAAAGTATGGTCTACCTTGATACATCTGGGGGTAGACAAAATGATAATCCATTTTATAAGGGAGCTATACTCTGGAAGTAGAGCAAAGGTAAGGTTTGGGGTCCATGGGGAGTGCACTACCTCATTTAATATAAACAAGGGGGTAGGACAAGGTTGCATATTAGCGCCATTCCTTTTTTCACTATTTGTAAATAAACTGTAGACAGTATTAGTCAATGAATGTATGGACCAACCCTAAATAGCCCATCAGCCGATTCCAGCCCTTTTGTATGCCGATAACGTTGTTCTTGTGGCACAAACTCCATTAGCTTTGCAGCGTCTTCTGGCAACCTTCATTACCTATGTGGCAGAATTAGGCCTTAGAGTCAACTGCTTTAAAACATACATAATGAAATGTGGCACCAATACTGCCAAGAACAGCCCCATTACAATAAATAGAGAGAAAATAAATGCCACGGCAACATTCTCTTACCTAGGAATTATGTCTGATAACAAAGACACCTGGTCCCAATGAATTAGTACCAGGAAATTAGCTCATTAAAACTAACATGGTCATAAACAATTTCTGTAAGCGAGTAGGGAGGATTACCCAAAAAGATATGTTGACAATTTACAGCACTAAATGTGTTCCTACTGCTACGTATGGGGTGGAATTATGTGGACATACAAAGTGTAATGCGCGGCAAATAGCTGAAAACAATTCTTTAAAGTCACTTTTAAAAGTCCCAAAATCCACCTCATCATTCGTTTGTCACTCAGAATTGGGGGCCATGCATATTATAGTTTTAGTAAGGGTACAACCAGTATTGCTATGGAATCAAATCTGGTCGTCAGACCATGTGCGCCTCAATCGATCCAGTTTGAAAGATTGTTTAATTCTAAATCATTCTTTGAGAATCCTGTGGTTGGTGTATATTAAGAACTTTTTTACGTACTTAGGCCACCCAGACCATCATGCGACTCCCGATATAATGGAAACATTAAGCAGGAAAGAACTTAGAATGGAGTGCATTACCCACTTGGCTGATTCAAGGTGGTCCATTGAAGCACAAAAAGCAAGTGTGCTGAGGAACCAGCTGATGCAGATGGTGGATGGAATGGAAGCCTACCATAAGTACGTTTTGAACCCAAGGCATCGCTTTGTCCTCATGCGCTAAAGACTTGAGACATTCCATCGCCTGTTTAGTTTTCCTGTAATGAATGACTGGAATGTTGTACTAGAAAACTTTGCATTGTGATTCAGTCTCGACACAAAGTACAGTTTATACAGTATTATTTTGTAAATTGTACATTAGACAGAGGAAAAAATGTGTAATACCGCTCCTAAGATCTTTGCAAATACAACAATGACGCCCAGCCTATCTGTATCTTCAAACTCTTCCAACAATTGAACTTTGCAACGGTCTTGCAGCTTATGTATGCTCGGCATTAAAAGCTAGAAGGTTTGTTTAGATAACTGTGCGCGTACTTCACTCTGAGTAAGTTGACAGGTGACTCTGCTCTCTCAGCGCCTCTCAGAGCCTCATATTGTTATAGCTCTGTGTTTTTAAACCGTTACATCTTTGGATAAAATGACCTAATTTGTTTTAGAGATTTTAAGTGTTTTATGTTTCTCATTGCCCTTTTCTGAGGCTCTTGCCCCTCCCTCTTTCTGTCCCCTGGCCAGTGTTTAGTGGCTATGGGGGTTAGATAACTTTTACAGTCCCCCCTTCCTGTACCCTTACCCCTTGTGCTTTGGCCGCCACTGTAGGCTAGTAGGGCACCCCGGTTGATGCTTACGGTCACGGAGGTTGCCATTTTTACCCTACTTTTTAGAACATCTATAGCAGCCATCTTGCGAAGTTAGTGGTGCAGTTGTCATCTTTCTGCCTCTCGACCCTATAGATAGGCCGCAATGCAGTGGACACGTGCAGTCAGAACCCCTGGCCCTTTCAGGAGTAAAGTAATTACATACTGCCCGGACTTCCTATGTACTCTGAGGCCCGCCCCTCCGGGAACATATCTTCATGGCCTGGACCCCATTAATGCCATGAGGCCATGCACTTATTGTGGCTGGTCTCCTTGGCCTGATTCGGGGGCTGGACCACTGGTCCAGGACAGTCCAACCAGTGCCTTCCTTTTGGCAAACTGTAATTTTTTGTCAGCCCATAAACTGGATATAAATGTACTTCTGAGTGAGATTTCACCTATAGCCTTTTTCCTCACTGAGACTTGGCTCCACCAGGAGCCTGCCCCTGATGTTGCTTTGGCTTTACCCCATGGCTTCTTGATAAGTAGGCTTGGCAGAGATGCCTTTAGATGTGGGGGAATTTCTATTATCCATTGAGACACAGTAAAGGTCACTTCATATCCTCTGCAGCTAGCTGGCTGCATTAGTATGTACATTTCCATTACTCTAAACTCCCACTTTACTTTTTCTGGAGCCTTGATCTATCGTCGTCCCAGTCCCCCAGAAACCTTCTTACATTCACTTTCAGAACACATTGCTGAGTTAATTTGTACAAAACCTAACTTCCCTGTTTTGGGTGATTTTAACATTCATGCAGAGGACCCATAAAATTGCGCTGCCAAATCTCTTCTTTCTGATATGGCACATAAGCATTAGCCCAATTTGTTATGGGCCTGGTCTGACCATTTTTTAATAACACTTAAGCTAGCTATTCCCATCAGTCGAGATCTCCTCAGACTATAATTCATCCCTTCCGACGCTGGCACTATCTCAAGGTTAGCAAATGGATTAATATCCTGGAGAGGTTGAAACCCTCCCCCAGGGACAATATGACTGGCCTGCTAGAAACATTTAATGGCTGGATTTCGGATGGCTTACATCTGCTGCTCCCTTATTCTACTAAAGCTGGGGGACATCACACAAATTGCGCCCCTGTGTTTTCTTCCCATCTTCACCACCTAAAAAGAGAATGCAGGTAGTTGGAAAGGAGATGGCTAAAAATCTATGATGCTTCCTTAAAACAGGACTATAGGAAAGCCATCAGATTTTTCCATTTGGAAATTAAATCAGCCCAATCCATTTATTACACCTCTAGAATTGAGCAGGCATCGAACTATCCTTAAGAAATCTTTCAACTTCTTAAATATATTGTTCAGCCACATTCTCACTCTAATCTTCTGGATGTCTCTCAAGAACACAGTAACAATCTAGCAAATTTTTTTCACCAAAAAATATTAAATACCTTTGCGGCAACTCCAACTCAGCCTTCTGAGTTGATCGGTCAGCAAACGTCATACCCTATTTCGTTCCTGCAAATCTCTCCTTTCTCTGAAGACATGGTCATGAAATCTCTTGCTACTCTTAAATCAGGCTTTCCCCTTGATCCAGCACACCCTCACGTGCTGTCTTTCGGTGCCCCAGTTATTGCCTCTGTTATTACCAACATTCTGAACTCCTCATTGTCCATGAGCTCTGTTCCTAAACAGTGGAAACATGTCATTGTCAAACCCCGGCTGAAAAAGCCTAATTTAGACAACACTCTGCTTAGTAATTATAGGCCTATCTCTTTGTTGCCTGTTTTATCTAAAATAATTGAAAAGCATCTCAATGCCCAACTATCTTGCTTTTTGGAAGATAATAATAGCCTTCATCCTACTCAGATGGGCTTTATACCCCTCCATAGTAGAGAATCAGCTCTGATTGCAGTCAAGGAGGAGGCTAGAAGGCATCTTGATCAGGGTATTGTGACGGCTATCATCCTGCTGGATATTAGTGCTTCCTTTAACACTGTTGATTGTGATATATTACTTCTGAGAATGAGAGAGGTCAGAATTTCGGGTGGTGCCCCGGGATGGCTCGCCTCTTTTTTGGAGGGAACATCATTTCAGGTCCTTGACCGGTCCTACCTCTCTAGCTGTTTTAGGAGCAGTTGTGGAGTACCACAGGGATCCTCTTTTAGTCCCAATCTATTCAACATTTGTATGTTACCTATGACAGAAATTGACAAGCCTGATGCTCTTTCACTGGTGTCATATGCCGATGACACTCAGCTAGTAGTTTCAATATCCACAAACACCAGTTCGTCACTCGCCCCTGCCTTCCGGCAGTGGACGGATGGATATCCCAATGTAGGCTTAAGCTTAATGATGACAAGTCTGAGGTAATGATACTAGAACACCATCCTCATTTGGGATGCAATTCCTCTACTCTTGAACCCTTGGGAAATCTTCCCCCACAAAAGGAACTTTTTAAGAGTATGGGAGTCTGGCTGGACCCTCAGTTAACCATGTGACATCATGCCAATAAGGTTTCCTCCGCATCTTTTGGTCTGCTTAGACTCTTGAGGAAGGGTTTTAAAATCCTTCCATTCATTGTTAAAAGACTGATTGCTAGGCCCTTATCATCCCACGCTTAGATTATGTTAATGCCTTGTTGGAACCCCGAAATATGTGATCATAAAGTTACAGGTGGTGCAGAATGCTTTGGCACGTCTGCTTCTAAATATACCAAGGCATGTATCAGTTAAATCATAATTTCTTAACTCCATTGGCTCCCAGTTGAATATCACATTAAATTTAAGACTTTGTGCTATGCTCACAGGGCCCTGTACAATAGAGGTCCTTCTTTGCTTAGGACATTCGCCTCTTTTTACATACCCGCTAGACAGCTTAGGTCCTCATCATCACCCCTAGCTCTCATCCCTAGAGTAAAGAAGTCTGGATGGGGTGAGAGTTCTTTGACTCATCTTGGGGCTAAACTATGGAACTCTCTATCTCTCAGTCTACATCTTACTAACCATGATCTTTCCCATTGGTTGATATCATCCAGGGTGCGATTCATCCCTTTGCTAGTTCTAATTCTGGAAGGGTTTGCCCCGGGAGAGGGTTTCTTTGTCTTCTCAATGTCAGTTTTAGTCAGCTTAGGTGCCTTCCATTTCCCCATATTTTACTGCCTGAGATCTCTTCAAAACAACAGTGAAAACATAGAATAGTAACTGAAGATTTCTTTAAAATACTCAGCCTTAGCAGTGGCATATCTTATATGGGAAATGAAAAAGATGGGGCCCAGGCTTTTCTGAGTCTGGGCCTTGTCTCGGCCCAGTCTTTGCTTTGACATGCTCCAGGGCGCATCCTGCACTGCGAGAGGCTGAAACGGCTTTTGACAGACCTGCGATGAGCTCATGCCCCGCTCCACACTTGGGACTGATGTCCCACCCCAATGCAGTCCTAAGTGTCACTGACAGGGAGGCAGGGAATCTCCATCTGGAGAGCCACGCTACAAAAGGCTGGAACAGCTTTTAACAGTCCTGTGATGAGATTGTGCCCCATTGCTCACTGGGGGATGAAGTCCAACCCCAATACGGTTCTGAGTGTCACTGACAGGGAGGCAGTGAACTGTCATCTGGAGAGCCTGTTCTCATGTCATTAATATTGGTAGTACAGTCTTTAAGGAAGATAGGTCATATGTAGCCTTATCACAGGTTAGAACTTTGTCCGATCATGATCTCATAGATTTTGATAACAGTAAAGTAAATGTCAATTCAAGTTGTGCCAAAGAGTACAACCATTTGAAAAGTGTTTATACTCTTCATTCAGGACAGTATCCGGTTTATGAAAAGCCTACTATCTTGGTAAAGCAAAAGGTTTCAAAGGATCACTTTGCTGTCCTGAGATAAAGTGCAAGAAAGAGAACAAGGAAGTTTTGAAGAAAAAATATTACAAATGCTAGTGATATTGTTGGTGTGAAAGCTGAATTAATTACTAGTACATTTGTATTGATTTATAGTTAATAATTCACATGAATAAGTCTAAAATGTAATGATTTAGGGGGTCATTCTGACCCTGGCGGTCACCGACCGCCAGGGCCAACGACCACGGAAGCACCGCCAACAGGCTGGCGGTGCTTCCTGGGCCATTCTGACCGCGGCGGTAAAGCCGCGGTCAGAAAAGGGGAACCAGCGGTTTCCCGCCGGTTTTCCCCTGGCCCAGGGAATCCGCAGCGCCGCCATGGGGATTCCGACCCCCTTCCCGCCATCCCGTTCCTGGCGGTTTCTACCGCCAGGAACAGGATGGCGGGAACAGGTGTCGTGGGGCCCCTGGGGGCCTCTGCACTGCCCATGCCACTGGCATGGGTAGTGCAGGGGGCCCCCTAACAGGGCCCCATAATGATTTTCAGTGTCTGCTTTGCAGACACTGAAAATCGCGACGGGTGCCACTGCACCCGTCGCACCCCAGCAACTCCACCGGCTCCATTCGGAGCCGGCTTCATCGTTGCTGGGTCTTTCCCGCTGGGCCGGCGGGCGGCCTTTTGGCGGTCGCCCGCCGGCCCAGCGGGAAAGTCAGAATGACTGCCGCGGTCATTTGACCGCGGTGCGGTCTTTTGGCGGTCTCCGCCCGGCGGGCGGTGCCCGCCGCCCGCTGGGGTCGGAATGACCCCCTTAATCTTATGTATTTGCTTTATTAACATTAGGCATTGATTAATTGTGAGGTCTGGGCCTAGTTGATAAAGCCTCATGTTAAGTTTCAGGGATTAATAAATATTCATAAATGTCATCTAAAACCAAGGGAATAATGTTGTACATTGTTCACACTGCACTGACCAAGCGATTTGTACATGTCTTAAACTTTCTCATAAGAACTGCAGGTGGAGATGTTTTGTACTAGAAATTGTTACTTTGTAAACTTGATGATTGAGACAGAGATGTTCCCAGGCTTGGACAAAAGACACACTGATTGGAGCTAGGATTCCAACTTAAAAGTTACCTGACAAAGCTGACAATGGGAACAAGAGAAGAGGAGTCAATCATCGACATGTGAGAGACTGTTTAGTTATATTTTATATTTAGTTTTTATTGGTCCCACTGAAAACATGCAATTTTTTTACCAATCATGCAGTGAGAAGATTCTTTATGGAGTTTTAACTTAGTATGACTGCACTTAGGAGTTGGAGTTCATTCTATTCCATCCTTTACCTGTAGTGGTCCTGTTAAAAAAGCTGAGCAGTTCCTGATGTTCCTTTCCCTCATAACCATCTTAGCTTGATAACCATCCTCATAGAGTAATTGTGTTAATGCTGATTTTTTAGCTTGATGTCCTGTAAGCGGTTCAGTTAACTTAGAGCCCATCCATGGCTGAACCATTCCCTTTCACTGTCCTGTTGCTGTCCAGACTGATGTCCAACTGACGAATGGTAATCGCAGCTTGCTGACCCATTAAGGATAGGTATAACAAAATGCTAATATTTTGGTTCTCTTCTTTTAGGTACCAACCGCTATTTTGATTGAGCCCTAATTAGATGTTTTTCCAATTAACTTCTCACTAAATTGTTTTTTGCATGAAGCCCAAACATGCTAAGCTAATTGGAGGGTTAGTTAGTATTCCCAAATGTGTTGTCAAACATTATTAATAAAGAATTGATTTTGTTCTCCTGTTGATTCTTGTTGTTCAGTTATTGATGTTATTAATTTGTACTGTAACTCTTGTATGTCTAATTATCAATATACTAGGTAAATTGAGGTGCTTTCCACGCTCTGGCCAGCCAGTGTTGTTTGTATATGCATATCATTTGGTATTGAGACTAATTTACTTGCTATTAGCATTGTTAATATAGGGAAGTAACCCTTTAAATTTTACTAAAAGGTGTGGTTATTCATGGCCTCATGGGTCTTGGTACGTAAAGATTACTCACTCAGTTTTTGATAATTGACACATTGAACAATGTTGTGTTGCTGTTGGCTAAACTAGGAGTAATGATTGTGTATATGGAGGAATTACTCTCAGCGTAGTCAGAAGGTCAATCAAACCTCTAACGCATCCCCTTATAGATAAATTATAAAAGACCAAATAAGGCCAGATGCGCTCACACTGGTGAATAGTTCTCAAACTCCTCTGGAGTCAACTGCTATGCCAGTGTTGTTCTCGATGCGCTGCTGTCTTTACCTAATCTTGTTTATGCAATTGAGGAGGGAAAAAACAAAATATTGTGCTCTACACTTTTTGGTTTGTTAGAATGCTTGTGGAGTAATAGAACAAAAACATATTCTGCATCTCACATTGGATATCTTGTAGATTTGTGCACTGGTTCTGTACACTTCACTCAAAACACTCAAGAAGATGCGCAAGAGTTTCTGATGGAAGCTTTGGTATATTAGAAGAGAAGATGGTACCTATTGAGGACCTATTTAGACTTAGTAACTCATGGCAACAAGACTGTGAAAATTGGTCTTTGTCATCAAAAACACAAATAGATTCACAATGATGTATCTATTTACCTCTATCAGAATGTAAAACTGTCAATTTTGACAGGTTTTTTGAAGAAGCGTCACACAATAATGTATGTCCAAATTGTGTGTCAGATCTTCTATCAACTTTGAATATAGGAAGAAGTGGCAAATATATCATCCTAATGCAACAGCAATGCACAGCAGATCGAAGTAAATTAGAAACACAAATTTTAAAGCTGGACAAATCTCTATTTCTGGTAAAACATAAACCTGTATAGCTATTATTTTTCATGAAGGAATAATTATCACATATGGACACCATCCACTTAAACATACACCTGGATAAAGTGTAACCGCAGCATCCTTATGTTCAAGCAAAGATTACCTGATAAACTACCAAATTCCTCCCTTCTCTTTCCTGAACCAAACTTCTGAGGAGGATTACTACTGAAAAAATGAAACAGTATAATTGCCACAGTTCTAATACAATGATTTAGGACATCATACGGCCTACCAGGGGTGATGTCTACATAAGCAATACTGATATGCACTTACTCATGGAACAAAATAAAACAAATACCACTACATTGGAAACATACATCACAACCTATAAACCAGGAGAAACAACTATTTGATGGAGAAACATACACTGCTAAAGTCATTACCTCTTACAAAAAATTAACTATTATTTCTGGATATTGAATTTGTTTGAAAAAAATTAAACCTGATAGACACAATCTTATTAAAAAAACAGAACAATGAAACAGATTTTGGAGTATCATCTACAAAGTTATACAAGGCATTAGACTTGAACACCAAAATACTCTAGTCCTAAATAATGAATTTCCAGTTTCTACAACTCCATACAGCATACCAGGGGGTGATGTCTTTTTAAGGCTTTCCATTTAAATAGTTGCTTTAAGCATATGTTTTATTAGATTACATAAAAATGTTTAGGTAAGACAATTGCTAAAGTAATTGTGGTGATTGTGATGCATAGTGTTGCTAATTTAAAGTGACATCCTGTGCAGTTATGTTTTTTTTACAAATCTAGATGATTGCATGAGTCTCTATACAACTCATTGTTTATTGTGTAAAAGTATGGAAGCTGAGAACAGTAAAAAAGGGGGAAAATACTTAAATTATATGTATGGTTGCTTTACTGTGGTAGAAATCTGTCATGCTTTAATATTTTCATTACCTTTTTCATTACAGATTGTAAAACTTTATTGAGCAAATTACAATATGAAAGATTTAACTTCTATGTTTTTTCTCTTTTTACACAGAATAAAGGACCCATTTAATTGCAGTAATGCAGGTAACTAATTAAGTCTCTCTGAATTTGTAATAGATCTATAAATACAGCCAAGCAGAAATTAGCGCTTGCGCTAACACACCAATATAGACTAATGAAAACAGTAATATATGCACAAGTACATTTATACATGCACTAACAAAGCCAAAAAGACACTCATACATACACTGACATACCTAGTTCACGCTCCTGCATATAGACACTCACTCAGTTAGAGGCTGATCTATATACTGGTACACCTAGGGACACACTCATACTTATACTAAGACATGCAGACACATAGCCATGTGTACACAGACACACTCAATCACACAATATTGTAAACACTAACACCCCTAAATAGACACTGATGCATAAAGTCACATACCCAACTACACACTGATACATATGTTGATTCACCCTGGCACACATAAATGCTTATGCTAACACACCCAGGCACACACTAATGCATACACTGACACACCCAAAGAGACACTCAGTCATACACTCACACACCTAGAAAAAAGCCTAATGTATACACTATCACACCCAAGCAGACACTAATGCAGGGACTAAGAGACCCAGGTGCACATTCATGCCTATACTGATTTATCCAGGCACACACCCATGCATGCACTAACACATCTAGCCACACTCGGACACATGTGCTGATATACTCAAACATAGTGATGCATACACTGACACACCGAGACACACATTAATGCATATAGTGAGCAACCCAGGCACACACTTATACATACACTGACACACTCAGTTACATATTTATGCATATTCTAACATACCCAGGCAGTCACTGACACACACACTTACATACCCACACAGAAACTCATGCATACACTGCCATACCTAGACATACACTTATACATACACTGACATACCCAAGCACACACACATGCATACACTGATACATTCAGGCACACTCATAAACACACTGGCACACCCAGGCACATACTGATACAGACACTGACACACCCAGAAATACACTCACAGATACATTTACATACCCAGCTTATAGGAATACATACACTAGCAAACCTAGGCACATACTGACGCACACACTGACACACCCAGACATTGACACAGACACTGATATATCCAGGCACACTCATGCATACAATCACATACCCACAAGCACACACACTAATACATACATTATCACACCAGGGAACATAATCATGCAGATGCTGGCAGACCCAGGCATACCCTGACACACCTAAGCACACACTGATGAATACACAGATAGATCCAGGCACATACTGATAAATACTCTGATACACCCACTCACACTTCCAACAAAACACTCATACCAACACTCACATGCCCACGCACACAGAAATACATACACTATCAAACGCAGGCACACACTGATACACACGCTGACACACTCAAGCATAGACAGATCTATACACCAATACACCCAGGCACACACTGATGCATACACTGGTACTCCTAGGCACATACTGATGCAGACACTGATACATCCAGACACACACTTATGCATACACAAACAAACCCTGGCAAAGAGGAATACATACAGTATCATTCCCAGGAACATACTCATGCAGATACTCACACATCCAAGCACACACTGACACATACACTGATACACCCAGGCTCACACATATACAGGCATGTCCTAATGCTGACACTGACAAAATGTGGGAAGGTGGAGTATTATGAGGGGTGGGCGTTAGTCCTCACTGTGTATTACTCTCACAATACTCCAGAGATGGTCCTTGGATTCACACTAGTAAATCCTTAGTTCAGTCCTGGTAGGGGGCGGAGAGCAGTCAGGCTTTACTTAGAGGAACATGTGTTAAGCATTTCAGAGTACCGACATGGACAATAAATCATTCTCACGACTCAAAAGAAATCTACTAGTAATTTATAAAAATAAAGTGTATTTTTACTTGAATTTAGACACCAAAACACAGAATCAAATCAGTATAACCGGAGTTAGAGTTTTTAAAAGGGAAATAAAATTACAGCAGAACTGGCATTCAAACGTAGCAGTGAAGTATATGGACAAAAATCGAGTTGTGTGGAACCCTTTTGGGGTTAAAGTTGTGCAGTCCTTAGGACCAGATCACATCAGTCAGTACTGTTGTGCCTGGCCAGTGGCGTTCAGCTGCAGAGTTGTCCTGGCTATCTGTGGTGCTGAACAGGACTCGCATGGAAGTCAATAGCAGGGAAACACTGTTGGCAAAAGACCACTTGGAGGTCGAGTTGAGGGGAACACTTGCAGGGTTAAGGTTGTGCAGATCATGGGACTAGTCCATGACAGTCAGTTCACTTCTACCTTGTGTGTGGCATCAAGGTGCAGAGTTGTCCTGGCTATCCGTGGTGCAAAACAGGACTTGCACTGGTGCTGGTTTTAACGCTTACATGATAGTGCTGACAAAGGGATGCAAAATTATAGCTGGGGCTGGGTTGCAGATGTCGGGTGCAGACAACAGGATGTGCCCTGCACTTGCAGGGTCGAGAGTGAGTGTTAGCTACTGGACTGGCAATCAACAAGCCTTGACAGCGGTAAAGGTACAGAAATCCTTTGGGAACATTACAGGGTCCAGGAGAGCGGAGTAGAAGCCAGTAACTAGGAGGCAAGAACAACTACAACTCCTAGAAGATGCTGGATCACCTGCCTTTCATCTGGCCCAATGGCCAGTGAAACTTCAGATCCTGCAAGCGTTTTTACCTGCAACTTTAGGGGGACTAATGCCACTAGTCCAGGGAAGTCTGAGAGTGCTTCTGCCTTCCACAAGAGTCCCTCTTGTTGGGAGTGTTGTGTTGCAGCCAAGGATGAGGGCCACTCATGCAGTTTCCTGTCTGTTTTAATAGGGAGAGTGTATCCCTCTTTTGACTTGGTGCAGGGTGCAATGTTTGGTTCTCACGGATACAAATTTTATCCTGGTCCTTCTTTGAAGTTGGTCAATCAGATCTGGAGGTATGGTGTCCGGGGTGCCCCTCACATCCAGCATATAGGGGAGTTAGATCGTAGAGACTATTGGCCAATGGGCAGCTAGCTCCTACAGCTGCATGGTAGGTCACATTTAGATACCCAGAACTCCCCCTTCTCCCACACCTAAGATAGCAGAAATCAATATTTTGTGCATAGACCATGCTGCTCACTGTAGAGGTGTAGTCAGCCTGCTGCAAATGTGCCCTGTTCTGTATACCTAAACACAAGCAAATGTGCCTGGGGGCAGAGGAGGGTTTTGTACTCCACATGGGTACAGCACAGATGGCTATCAGAAGCAGTGAAGCCTTTGAAGCTCACCACCC
Source organism: Pleurodeles waltl (assembly GCF_031143425.1). Classification (NCBI taxonomy): domain Eukaryota; kingdom Metazoa; phylum Chordata; class Amphibia; order Caudata; family Salamandridae; genus Pleurodeles; species Pleurodeles waltl. The sequence continues at coordinate 924,561,743 of NC_090447.1, forward strand.
AGATGTCTCTATTCACTAGCCCGGCTAGGGGGAGGGTGGTGTGACCGCCTCTCTGCCTCAGCCTTTGTCTGTGACTCCAGTGAGCACCCACACTGCCTGGCAGGAGGTCCGAAAGCTGTCTTGGTGGCAGCAAGCACAGGGAGAAGTATGGGCTGACAGGCCAGAGCACAAAGAAGGGTGGCAAACAGGTGGGCAACCTCTAGTGTGCCACCTGGGTGCATGCCATGTGTTCCTCAACACCAGATTTGTGTTGGGGGAGAGAAAGCAAGCTGTTTGACACCAAATGTTACATATCTATGTCGCACCGCACCATAATGGATCTAGGAGCCCAGGTCAACCCAGGCTTAAGTCCCAAGTTGGCCTACGGACCGGCCTGCACTTATAATGTACTGTGATGGAAAGGATACTAGAGAGGCTTATAAGCTCTTGCTTGCGCCTTAAGTATGATGCACCCTGCCCCCTGGGCTGCAGAGGCCTTCCTTCGGGGTGTCTGACATATATGTAAGGCAGTGCATGAGACTGTGCCACTCATGGTAAGGGCACAGTCGAACTCGAGCAGTTTGCACTATTCTGACGGTCGGCAATTGCAGGCCTGCAATCAGCAATTTGTGTGGGTCACATAGGGTGGCACAAACTTGGGCTGCAACTCTGGTGTCCCATTTACCACCTATGTACTGGGTACTCTGGGTATCATTTACTAGGGGTTTGCACAAGGGGAAAAGTCTTTGTCAATCAGAGAATCAACAAGTTGAGAAATTAATCTGTGGAGAGAGCACAAGGACCGGGGACAGGTTAACAGGGTTCCAGTGCACTAACAGAGTTTTACACATCAGTATTGGGGCAAAAAGTGGGGGATAACAATGCATAAAGTGGCACTTTCCTTCCACACCCAGATACACACTGATATGTACACTGATACATCCAGACACACACTGATGCGCACACTAATACAACAAGGCACACACTCATACATACACTTACACAGCCAGGCACACACTGATACATAGACTAACTTGCTATGACATACTAAAGTATACAGACGTACACCTAATGACATACAGAGAAGCATAAACTACAATAATAAGACAACAGACTCAGTTCTTTGATTTAAGAACAGTTCTTTAATCTATGTTTTAAACACGGTTTTGTTGTTGTTTCTTTGTTTTTTTAATGGAAAAACTAATCAAAATGCACACCAAAACACTGCATGCAAAAACATTGCATTGACAGGAAAAATGGTGTTCTTGAACAGCAAAAACACAATGTAAGAAGAAAAAACCTAACAATGATGCTTTTTAATGGCATCAGAAAAAATAAGTAACATTACTAATTTTAAGTGCCACATGTAGGAAAGTACCCTCTTTTTGTAATGTTACCCCTAATTTCTGCCTGATGTCAGCGTGTTGACTGTGTCACTGGGATCCTGCTAGTCAGAACCCCAGTGTTTATGGTTTGTGGCCTACTTGTCAGTATGTTTCACTGTTTTCTAAATTGTCACTGGAGCCCTGCTAATCAGGACCCCAGAGCTCATGCTCTCTCTATTTCCAAATTTGTCCTTACATACTGGTAACTCAGTATTTCACTCTGAATTAGCATACTGGTCTTCCCTTAAAACTCCCTAGTTTATGGTACCTAGGAATCCAGGGCATTGGGATTCCAGGGGATCCCTATGGGCTGCAGCATTTATTTTGCCACCATAGTGAGCCCATGCAAATGCTTCCACACGAATGCCGTTGCAGCCTGTGTAAAATAATGCATGAATTATTTCACTGCCATTTTCATTGTACCAAGTCACTTATAAGTCACCTATATGTGAGGCCTTCCAATCCTGAAGGCTGGGTGCAAAGTACCTGTGTGTGAGGGCACCCTGCACTAGCGGAGGTGCCCCACATCATCCAGGCCCATTTTCCCAGACTTCAGCAGTGTGGGGACCCCATTTTACGCGTGCACTGGACATAGGTCAATACCTATGTCCAGCTTCACCTTGGTATCTCTGAATATGGCCATTTAAGGTGTCAACAACAGGGAATTGTACAACTATACTGATTCCAGTATTGGTTGCACAATCCCATGCACTCTGGGGGCTCCACAGTGGACCCCCAGTACTGCCATACCAGCCTGGTTTTCCAGGCTACTCCAGCTGCAGCCACCTCACAGACAGGTTTCTGCCCAACCTGTTGCTTGATCATCTGAAGCCCAGGAAGGTAGAGCAAAGGATTTTCTTTGGGAGAGGGGTGTTACACCCTCTCCCTTTGGAGCTAGGTATTACATGCATGGGAGGGGTAGCCTCTCAGAGCCTCTGGAAATGCTTTGAAGAGCAAAGATGGTGCCGTCCTTGCATAATCCACTATATACCACTTCAGGGACCCCATTCACTACTCTTGCACAAAACTGGACAAAGGAAGAGGGAGTGACCACTCCCCTGTCCATCACCACTCCAGGGGTCGTGCCCAGAGCTCCTCAAGAGTGACCCTGTGTTTTGCCATCTTGGATTCCAAGGTAGTGGGACACTCGGGACGCATCTGAGTGGCTAGGGCCAGCAGGTGATGTCAGGTGACATCAGAGACCCCTCCTGATAGGTGCTTACCTGGTTAGGTGACCAATCCTCCTTTCAGGTCTATTTATGGTCTTTCCTCTGGGTGTTTCTTCAGATTCAGATTACAAGACTCCAGCAGGAATCCTCAGCATCCTTTACATGATCTTCCACCATCAGAACCACAGCTGAACCCTCCAGGAACTCTACAAACTGCAACAAAGAAGCAAAAAGGACTTCTGTAACATTGTAACTTCAGCTCCTGCCAGAAACTGCAACAGTTTGCACGTCGTGCATCCTCCAAGGACTGCCTGTCTTCAGCCTGCACCAGGAGAACCAAAGGAATCTCCAGTGGAGTGCCTGAGTCACTTCCCTGCTTCAGCAGGCACCTCTCTACAATGATGACCCATGGTGTGGGTCCCCTCTCCGGACAACAGTTGTGGATCCAGCAACACAGGTGGTGGACTAAAGTGACTACAACACGGAAGACAGTTCCCCCATACACCACATGCCTTGCAGTTGCCAAGGCTTGTGTGCGACCTTCTAAGAAGTTCTTTATGCACAGCACAGCATAGGCACCCAGAACTCCATCCTGTGACACACAGCTTCCTGATGGGTTCTCCGGCACCATGTCTTTGTGTCATGCTGCGTGGGCCTCCATTTACACCTTCTTTGTCCCCATGCTGTGGAACTCCTGTACATGCTGCCTGGTCTTCTGAGGGCTCTCTGAGCTGCTGAGAGCCCCCTCTGGCACCCCCTCCTGGGTAGAGTCCACCAGGTCCCTCCTGGTCCCGGGCAGCAACATTTTCTGCTAACGCAAGCTTTGCATGTGCCAAGGCTTGTTGGTGGAATTCAGAATCGCAAACCAGACTGCATTCATCCGTCCTCCATAGGACATAGTCTGCACCCACCAGGAACCCACATCTATCTTGTTTGGTGCAATACTGACTTTGTCTTCTCACAGGTGGTTATTCTATTGCACCTTAATCTGGGTTAGCAGGGGTCCTGTTCTCCCTGGACTCTTCAGTGCTTCTTGGACTTGGTCCCCTTCTTTCAAAGTTCTTCAGGCCCAGGAAACAATCATTGGTGTCATGCAGTCTCTTCTGGTTCTTGCACTATCTTCTACCATGACTTCTTGTGGGTTTCAGGAAACTTACTGTGATTTACTCCTGTTTTCCTGGACTTTGGTGTGGAGTCTTTCACTTACCTTTTTTTGTGTTTTCTTACACTCCCAGTGTCCCTCCACACTTCACTTGCCTAGGTGGGAAACCAACTTTCGCATTCCACTATTTCAGTATATGGTTTGTGTTCCCCCTACACTCATTGCAACTTATTGTGTTTTTCACTGTTTGCAGTGTTTTCTGACTGTGTACTTACCCGTTTTTGGTTACTAGTGTATATACTGTGTATAATACTTACCTCCTAAGGGAGTATATTCTCTAAGGATTTTCTGGCATTGTGTCACTAAAATAAAGTACCTTTCTATTTGTAACATTGAGTATTGTCTTTCATGTTTGTGAGTACTGTGCGACTACAGTAGTATTGCAGGAGCTTTGGATGTCTCCTAGTTCAGCCTGGGCTTCTCTGCCTACAGCTACCTCTAGACAGCCTGGCTTCTAAATACTGAATACATTTCACTAATAGGGGATAGCTGGACTGTCAGTAAATTTAGAAAAGACCAAGGTAGTGGAATGTAGCCGAAGGATAAATAAAAAACATAGATGTTCATGAACGCAGAACAGGAACAGGTGTAGTTAGTCCACTCCTATTGCCACCTGGGAGTACGGTTTGATGAACCGGTCTGCTTCACTCAACATAGGGAGCAGTTAAAAAGGAAAGGTCTAACACTGCGCATAGCACTCTCAACCCTAAAAAGAACCATGAATAGCCCTAGCATTTTACAATTATTAAAGGTATTATCAGCCAAACTAGCACCTAACTTAACATATGCCAGCATTGCACTGCGAGGGCGTGATGCACTATGTCTAAACATGTTGTGTAGCCATTTTAGTTATAGCTCCATGCACGTTATTTTAACACACTAAGCTGCTGTGCATTTTAACCTAGATATATTTTATTCGGCTTCACATTGTTATTATCACAATAAATATTTTACGGTCTTGTTTTATTTTCATCTATCTAACTGTCTTTGCCTAGCCCAGCAGTCTGTTCTCAAACAAGACATTCTTGATCACTCTGTGCTTCATTCCAGGCTACTGTTCGGTACATTGCCGGTCAACATGGTAGAAGTTTAGTCTCCAACATTAGTAGAAAATACACATCCGTATGAAGGGACATTTTCTCAGAACATCAGCTGTGTTGTTATATAAACACTTCCTTGTCCTTTACACATTAGAGGGAGAATCCAGCCAGGGAACCACAACTGTATGCTGATTGCTGAATGGTTCGCTACAGATGCTAATGCAGACCACAGGCCTTTGCTCAGGTATGGGGGTTGATGTCTTCCCAGTGGAACCTGAAAGGCAGAATTAGAGCTTAACATGCTGTGCTCAAATTACAAGCTAGATAGGAAATAGTCCATCGATCATAGTGACAATATGATAGCGTTGTTTTTATGCTTCATTCTTCTCGTCACAATTTTAATACTGTCATGTTGTGTCGTCCTGGTTATTGCAGCTCACACTTTGCTATTTAAGATGCAGTTGATTTATTAAACTCAATATTGAAACATATACTGCCTCTGTTTGTCGTTTATATATGAGACAAAATTATAAATGAGAGAACCGGATGAGACCTGAGTGACCACAACTACCTTGAGAAGCCTAGTATGTCATGCACTCGGCTTCCCAATCATCACTATCCTCTGGTAGAGATGAGGCACTGCTAGTTAGCCGGAGCAAAACCCGGATTTACAGCGACAGGTGTCACCTGCAGTGGTTTAGATTCAGTCTCCCACACCGAGGATGATCCTTCTGCTCAAAATCCAGTAGTCTCATCAGAAAAATGAGAGCCTACGCGACAAACACAAGTATAATTAGAACATATAGACCGGTATTTTGCTTACCTCCAATTGCATCCGCAGCACAAATTTGTTTGGAGTTTGGGTTAAACAACCAGACAATAGCTAGAAAAGGGGCCTACACGAAAACTTGGTATAGAATAAAAATAAATAAGAAGAATGACCTGTGTCAGGTTTTGTGGCAAGAACTCCAAAGAAAAAATGAGCATCTAGCAGCGTTCTATTTGAATAAACCAATAAATTATTTATTGCTGCACGAAAACTGGGAAAGTAATCTATCTGTAGCATGTTTCAAAAGAGTAGTAAACAACAAAATTAAGATGCTATCTTTATTGAATGAGAAAGAAATATTATTGAAAAGATTGCATGCTTGGGGGTGCTAAACAATTACAAACGCCTACGACAGCAGCTCTATTTTGAAGAAGGCTCGTCTCCTGTCCTAAGAATGGAATTTCTGTATTTTCGACTAGGAAAGTTACCTGGTGATAATAAAGACTATTCAGGGTGGAAAGAGAGCTCAAACGAGATTTGAAGGTTATGCAATAAGGCGAAGAGGAATTTGATTCACCTTTTATGTCTGTGCCCTGCCTTAGAGCAAGAGAGAAAATGCTTGCTAAAATCGCTTTTTAATCAACATGGTATAAAAACATGCAGACAAGCAGTAATAGCATGCCTAAAACCAGGCAACCCAATCCTGGTCTCACGGATGGTGACAATTTTTAAAGAAGGCTGAGAAGAAATTTTTAGGTAACAAGTGAATAGAAAGATGCAACAGGAGGATAACCAACAAAGACTGAGGTCATGGACAACTTTGGCCTTTTTTTAAACGGTATTTTTATTTAAGAATTGTAATATTTATGCATTTTAAATGTCAAAAAATCTTTGATTTTATACTGGCAAATACGGCACATCTTTGTAATGGTTTTTATTAACTGTACAATAAAGATTATTAATTCATAAGGGAGGACTGGAACTGGTATAAGGTGTAAGTTCCCTTGGTACCCACTTCAAACCAGGCCAGTCTCCTACATTGGTACTGTAGCGGAGGGATAAGTAGTTGCAATTCACTGGTGCTTTCCACAGGAAAGTGTACCCTATACTTGAGGCTATACAAAAGTATTCCCAGTAATTGCATTTGCATTCTAAAATTCTAAAAGTTAGATAAAGTAGGTTGTTTCTTTCCTTTAATTTTGCTCTAACTATTCTATGGCTATGTCTTCCTCTGAGGCCACCCCTAGGGTTATGAGCATCTAAACTTTAAAAGTTTGAGGGAGCTCTGCTTAGAGAGAAGACTAGAGATTGCGAAGAATCCCTAACTTGTATTTTAAATCTCCTTCTCCAGGACGACCATGAACAGTCTGGTCACCAGGTAGAGGAGGTAGAGGGGGATTCTAACCATGTAGAATCAGGAAAGGGTCCTGAGGATACATGGGAGGGTCCTTCCCAAGATCCTCCCTCTGGTAAACCATCTAATTTAGCTGGCAGTGGAGGGGGGTCACACACAAGTAGAGCTCCCAGGTCTCCTAGTTCAGCCTTGGCTGCTCCGCCTACAGCTACCTCTAGAAAGTTTCGCTTCTAGGCACTGACTAAATTTCACTAATAAGGGTTAACTGGACCTGGTATGAGGTGTAAGTATTTTTGGTACCCACTAAAAACCAGGCCAGCCTCCCGCATAGGTGGCAGCAATGGGGTAAGTACTTGCAATTGCCTTATCACTCTGTCACTGGTGCTTTCCAGGGGAAAGTATCCTCTATACCTGGAGCTATACAAAAGTATACCTAGTCTTTTTAAAAGCCTAAAAGTTAGGTAAAGTAGGTCTTCCTCTTTCCTTCCACTTTACTCTAACACTTTATTTCTATCACTTTGTTTTCCTCTGAGGCCACCCCTAGGGTTATCAAAACCACTTATGAGAACCTAACCTTTAAAGTTTTGAGGGGCCTCTGCTCAGAGAGAAGCCTAGAGATAGAGAAGAACCCTAAGAAGGATTTCCTTTTAGAACTCCTTCTCTAGGATGACCAGGAGCAGTCTGGTAACCAGGAGGAGGAGAGGGAGGGGGATTCCAACCCCTTAGAGTAAACCATATAGTGTAGCTGGCGGTGGGACGGCTTCACACTCAGGTAGAGCTCACTTCACACATGCCCTGTTACTAGGGTTACAAAAGCTAGAGAAAGATCTGTCTCTGCTCATTCCAATGTCACCTCAGTCTCTGAGGTGTCCCACATATCCAATCCTCAGGATAACTCCCTAGGCAGGGAACTCAGAAAGCTGAGATTGGAGGAGGCTAGACTGAGGCTGCAACAGAAACAGCAACAGTTGGCCTTAGATAGGGAAGCCTTAGCTATGGAAAGGTAAAGGCAGGGGTTAGGGTTAATTTCCCATGGCGGTAGCAGTAATAGCAGTTTTAGGAGTTATAGTGTGAGGGAGAACACTTTTGATTTCAGAAACTTGCACAAGATTGTTCCCCTTACAAGGAGGAGGTGATATCTACAAGTGGTTTGCTGCACTTGAAAGGGCCTTTAAAGTACAGAGGGTCCCTCAGATGCAGTCGACTGATATTCTGCGGTTGTCCTTTTCTGGGAAAGGGAAGAGACAGACTCCGTACTGTCAAAGAGGAAGATTCCTATATCTACAATGTTTTGAAGACAGCTCTCTTGGATAGATTTGGCTTAACCACTGAACAATACAGAATTAAGTTTAGAGAAACCAGAAAAGAGTCATCACAAGATTGGATACACTTTGTGGACTGTTCAGTGAAGGATTTAGAAGGTTGGTTACATGGCAGCAAAGTCTCTGACTATGAGGGTATATATAATCTGATTTTGAGAGAGCAAATTCTTAATAATTGTAAGACTGACTTATTGCACCAGTACTTGGTAGACTCAGATATGACCTCTCCCCAATAATTGGAAAATAAGGCAGACACATGGGTCAGAACAAGGGTGAGCAGCAAAACGTATACAGGGGTTGACAAGGACAAGAAGAAGGATGGTGAGTGTCATGATAGGGGTAGGGACACAGATAAAAAGTCAGAGTCTTCATCAGGCCCACAGAAATCTTCTGGGGTGGGCACAAATCCTCTTCCAACCAACAGAACAATCCTTGGTGTTACCTGTGTAAAAACAAAGGCCATTATGCAAGTGACCCCACTTGTCCCAAGAGGATCACTGACCTTAATAAGTAAACTCACAAGGGGGCGCAAATAGGTCTATGAACCATTTGACTCGCAATTAAGATGTTGTTACCATAGTTCCAGTACATAATTGTTCTAAATTGTCTTTCTGCAGGGCCACCCCCAAACTTTTTGCCTTTCTCCTTCTCTTTTTCGGACCTCATTTTTGATGGCTTTAGGACTTTGTGCACTTTACCACTGCTAATCAGTGCTAAAGTATATATACTCTATCCTTAAAACACAATGACATTGGTTCATACTCAATTGGCTTATTTAATTTACGTATACATCCCTAGTCAAGTGAAGTACATGTGCCCAGGGCCTATAAATTAAATGCTACTAGTGGGCTGCAGCACTGGTTGTTGTCACCCACATAAGTAGCCCCCTAACCATGTCTCAGTACTGCCATTGCAGGGCCTGTGTGTGCAGTTTCATTGCCTCTTCGACTTGGCATTTAAAAGTACTTGCCATGCCATAAACTCCCCTTTTTCTACATATAAGTTACCCCTAAGGAAGGCCCTAGGTAGCCCATAGGGAAGGGTGCTATGTAGGTAAAAGGCAGGACATGGACATGTGTGTTCTGCATGTCCTGGTAGTGTAAAACTCCTAAATTTGTTTTGCACTGCTGTGAGGCCTGCTCCTTTCATATGATAGCATTAAGGATACCCTCATCTACTGTTTGAGTGGTAGATCCTGATCTGAAAGGAGTAGCCAGATCATATTTAGTATGGCCAGAATGGTAATAGAAAGCCCTGCTTATTGGTGAAGTTAGATTTTATATCACTATTTTAGAAATGCTACTTTTAGAAAGTGAGCATTTCTCTACACTTAAATCCTGCTGTGCCTTCCAATCCACGTCTGGCTAGGTTTAGTTGACAGCTCCCTTGTGCATTCACTCAGACAACCCCAAACACATGATGCTCATTCACACTTGCACACATCTGCATATTGAATTGGTCTTCCTGGGCTGGGAGGGTGGAGGGCATGACTTACATGTCAAAGGACAGTAGCCTGCCATCACACAAAGGACTGCCACATCCCCTACTGGCACCTCAGCAGACAGGATGGAACTGAAATGGGACCTTGTGCACTTCTAAGCCACTCTTTGAAGTCTCCCCCACTTCAAAGGCAGATTTGGGTATTTAAGCAGGGTCTCTGACCCTACCAACTCAGACACTTCTGAGGTAGACAATTCTACTTCACAGACACTTCCTGGAGATGAAACCCTGAACCAGAACTTGCAACCTATCAAGAAGAACTACTTGGCTGCCCAAAGGACTCACCTGGACTGCTTTTCTGAGAAGGACTGCTGCCTTGCTGTTGCCCTGCTGCCTTGCAGCTCTCTGGCTGTGCTGAGAAGTGCTCTCCAAGGGCTTGGATAGAGCTTGCCTCCTATTCCCTGAAGTGTCATGACCAAAAAGACTTCATTCCTTCAAAATAACTCCTTGTGTGATGAAAATTGATGCCCAGCCAGCAAGAAACAATGCATAGCCTACATCGCGGTGAGAAAATCACCACATGTTGAACCGGAACAATGCAACCTGACTTCGCAAGGAGAAGATTGACAAAGCACCAACGTTGCGACCAGAAATTTGATGCACGGCTCACTGGATTGATGCAAAGCTGAGCCGGAACGACCCAGCCCAACTTCCTGAGAGGAATCGACGCAGCGGCTGCCGTGCAGTAGAAATTTCCACACATCACCCACTGGATCAACGCAGCCCCTGTGACTTCGTCCTGGACACCCAGGATTTCGACGCATCGGCCCCGGGGCGTCTGAAAACCCCACAACCCGAAGAGGATCCCAGTCTATGGGCCAGAAATAGACACAAAGCCTGCCCTTTGTGAAAACTCAACAACCCATCATCTGTGTGCGCCGGAAAAATCTATGTACACCTCCCCGTTTTCCATGCATCTCCTCCTCTGCAGTCTCTTGGGGAGAATTTGAATGGAAACCAGGTACTTTCTGCTTACAAGAGACTCCTGCTGCTTTTTAAAAGACTAAAGACACTTTATATCATTTTTGCAGTGATATTTCAACCTATACTTATTGCATCTTGATCGTTTTGAACTGCATCTTATCAGATAAATATTATATATTTTTCTAAACAGTGTGGTGTATTTTTGTGGTGTTCTCCTGTTTTATTGCATGATTTATTGCACAAATACGTTACACATTGCCTGCTAAGTTAAGCCTGACTGCTCAGTGCCAAGCTTGGACAGAGGGTAACCTGTCTGCCAACCAAAGACTCCATTTCTAACAATAATCAATAATCAAAACACAATAATCAATAATCTTTAATAATTAATAAATCAATAATCAATGGAGTCAGTAAAAGCACACACCATGGCCTTTCAGTCATGAATATCCACACCTTTAGTAAAAGTTAGGAATGTTTATTTACCTATATTAACAAAGCTAAGGTCATATAAATTAATCTGAAAATCTGATGAATCACACACAGAAACAACACTGGTTCTCCAAAGCGGCGGCAGAAACACAATCTAATCAAAGCTTGAACTAGAACACATTCTAAAGATATGGTGCAAATCAATAGTAAAGTCAACTGCCTCAATGAAATGAAGTACATTAAGTTTAGCAGAGAAATTCATCAAGCATTAGTTCCTGTTATCACAAATCATTAGTGAGGATCCTTAACTAGCATCAGATTAGCATCAGCATGTTGGGCTTCCTGCAAAACAATTTAGTAACACAAAATTGGAAAAACATCTAACTATGATTCTATCAAAATAGCGCAGTTGGTACCTAGAAAGAAAAAGCTAATTTGCATAATAATCAGAAAAACTTGCAGTAAAAATAAAAAAAACTCTTCTTTCAGCAGTTCAGCTTCACTTCCAGGATCCCTTGTCAAAATCGGTTAGCAGCTTTGTCAAAATCAGGTTTCAAAATGCAAATCAGGTCATAAATATCTCTTACGGTTACTTTCAAAGAGTCTCTTTCTCAAATATTTCTCTCAGATTGTTTCAACAGTTCAGTTCGTTAGCTTCCTTCACGTGCCAAAATACTGACCCAGAACTTCTCTTTCAAAACAAAAATACATAAACTCGTGCTGCCATTCATTTGTAGTTGCATACGGCCATTCAGGACCTGCGTATCTTTGACTTGCTATTCTCTTTCGTTTCAATTTTCGATCCCAATTCAGCTCTCCTTTACTAAGATCTTCTTTCCCTGTGGTATCTATTTCCTCCTCGATTGTTGGTTTGACAAGCACCTCTTTTCTTTTCTCCACTTGTGATTCCGGCCACTTATCTCCTTTCAGTGGACTCTTTGTCAGTATTCTCTTCAGAATCGAACTTCCTTGTTCTGTGGTGTTTTTTCTTGACGGACCTGCAGCCGGTTCAGGAGGAGTCAGATCACATTGACTTTGATCCACCTCAACTCCTTCCCCCTCTGGGTCAGGCAATTGCTCTGTTTGTCTCTCAAGATTGTCTGCTTCTAGAAAATACCTCCTGTGACTAGGCTTTCATAATGCCTCAATTGAGATAGGCTCTCCGTCGCCCTCCTGGAGGTCTCCTCCCTTGTCTCTCACAGGGGCGACTGAACCATCCTCCACGGGCTCAGATCCGGTCTCAGTTCCCCTTTGTTCTCAACATCGCTTCTTCATGATCCAGTGGACATGCCAGTTTTCCGTGTGACTTGCATGAATCCAGTTAGAATTCCAGCACTCTTCACAGCTGTGGTAGTTGTCAGTACTACCTGATATGGTCCCTTCAATGAGGCTCCAAACATGTCTTTCTCACGTGCTTTCGGATGACAACACACTCCCCAGCTCTCAGATTGTGTCCTGGGTCATGGATCGGTGGCAGTGTGGTGGCCTCCACCTGCTGAGAAAAAGAGCAGACCACATCAGCCAGACCTTTGCAATAATCCAACACCACATCATCTGTAATGTTGACAAGTGCATTTGCTGGCACCGCAGGTAACCTCATTGCTCTGCCCATGAGGATCTTATGTGGCAACAATCCTGTCTTCCTTTCAGGTGTGTTTGTCATTGACACCAACACTAAATGCAATGCATCAGGCCATTTCAAATTTGTATCCGCACACATCTTTGCAACTCTTGAGTTCAAGGTGCCATTCATCTGTTCCACTAGTCCTGATGCTTCACGGTGATAACTACAATGCAACCTCTGCTCAATGTTCTATGCTGCACACAGTAATTTAATTACTTCATTGTTGAAGTGACTTCCCCTATCTGATTCTAAAGAGATTAGAAACCTGAAATGCCGTGTCAGTTCCCTAAGCAGTCGTTTTGCTACTATGAGACTATCATTTCTTTGTGTAGGGTAAGCTTCAATCCAATGACTAAAGATGCATGCAATCACTAAAATGTCTTTCAAAACTCTACACACAGGCATCTCAATTAAATCCATTTGCATTCTGCTGAATAGACATCCCGTTCTTCCAATGTGGCTCAAATTAACGACTGTCCCTTTTCCTGCATTTAGTTGTTGGCAAATGACACATCAATGACAAACTGCTTCAGCAACTTGTCTAAAATTTGGGTTAAGCCAATCATGTTTGAACAAACAAACCATTGCATCCCTCCCAGTATGTGCTTGACCATGATAATACCTCACGATTTGAGACAACAGGCTATTTGGCAAAACCAATTGACCCTCCTCAGAAACCCACAGTTCATCTTGTCTTTGTACACACTTAATTTTGCTCCATGAATGTTTCTCCCCCCTGTCAACAATATAACATTTTTAACTCTTCCAACGTGTCAATTATTTTCAATGCATAGCTTGTACAAGTTTCATCTTCTCCAGGTAACAGTTCCCACTTGTCTTTGAATGATATACAGTTCAATGCACAAAATCTTGCGACTTGATCTGCATATCCATTTCCCAATGACACATAGTCCTGCAACTTCAGATGGGCACTTCATTTCACCACAGCAATATCTTGAGGCATTTGAATAGCATGTAACAATTCTTTGATTCTCTCACCATTTCTCACTGATGAACCAGAGAGGTCAGGAAACCTCTTTGTGACCACAGTTGACCAAAATCATGAACTATTCCAAATCCGTACTGGCCATCAGTATAGATTGTAACTTTTAACTGAGCAGAAACTTGACACGCTGTGGTAAGGGCTACCAGTTCCTCTACTTGGCAGAATATACTCCTCGAAGCCAAGAAGCTTCCAAGGTACCTGTAATTGTGCACACAGCATATCCTGCTCTCAGTGTCCCTGTATTGTCTCTTAGACAGGAACCATCGACAAAGATAATTTGGTCATTTTCTTCCAATTAGGTATCTCTAATTTCAGGTATTGGTTTTGTGCACAAGTCAGTTACCTCAAGTCAATCATGCTCAACATCTTCCTCTTTTTCAATTTCAGCATTTTCACTCAGAAGTAAGGTTGCTGGGTTCAGTACTGTACATTTTTTCACTGATATATTGGTAACCCCAAAATACTCGTTTCAAATCTAGTCAATCTCGCACCAGTCAAATATTGGGTTTTCGTCCTTGTCAGTAGAATCTCAATAGAGTGAAAGACCATTAGAGTCAGGGGATGTCCCATCACAATGCCCTCACACTGTGTAAAGCTCTGACCAACTACGACAACTGTGCGTAAACAACAAGGTAATGCTGCTGCAACTGTGTCCAAAGTAGCTGAAAAATATACCACTCAGTAGTTTACGCCTCCATGGACCTTTGTCAAGACAGACAAAGACCGTGCCTCATGCTCATAGCAAAACAATGTGAAAGGCTTTGTGTAATTAGCCATACCCAACGCTGGAGCCCTGCACAAACTCTGTCTCAATTGAGTAAATGTTTTCTTTTAATCCTGGTGTAACGCTATGGGATCAGTGACTTCCTTATAAGTCAGCTTCTGCAACGGTCTGGAAATGACTGAAACATTTGGAATTCATTGGCGACAATGACTCAGCATTCCCAAACACATACTGACATCTCGCTGTGAAGTCAGGGGATTTATCTGAAATATGGTTGTAATCCTTTCCCTGGATATTTTTCTTGAATCCTTCTCAATCTGGTGACCCAAATACTTCACTACTTTACGCAGTACTGCAATTTAAGTGGAGACACTTTGTGACCATTCTTTACTAAATGTTTCAGCAGGGCAATTGTATCATACTTGCACTCATCCCTTGTTTTGGACGCAATCAGTAAGTCATCAATGTACTGCACCAAAGTCGATTGGAAAAGCAATCAAGTACATAATCAATAATCAATACACAATTATCAATAATCATTAGTAATCAATAAATCAGTAATCAATGGAGTCAGTAATTATCACGCACCATGACCTTTCAGTTATGAATAACCACACCTTTAGGAAAAGTTTAGAATGTCTATTTCCCTATATTAGCAATGCTAAGGTCATGTAAATGAATCTCAAATTCAGATGAAACACATACAGAAGGAATACTGGTTGTCCAAAGCGGCAGAAGAAATGAAATCCAATCAAAGCTTGAACTACAACACATTCTACAGTTATCGTGCAAACCAATAGCAAAGTCAACTGTGTCAATGAAATGAAGTACATGAAGTTTAGCAGAGAAACTCATCAAGCATTAGTCCCTGTTATCATAATTCATTAGTGAGGATCCTTAACAAACGTCAGATTAACATCACCACTTTGGGCTTCCAGCAAAACAATTTAGTAACTCAAATTTGGAAAAACATCTAACTATGGTTCTATCAAAATAGCGCAGTTGGTACCTAGAAAGAAAAAGCAAATATGCATAGTAATCACAGTTCAAAATATACCTATCCTCAGGGTGAATCACCAAAGCAGAATCAGTCTTCGTCCTCAGGACTTCAGTCGATCAGCAAAGCATCAGGCTTCAGCATCAGAAAATAAAAGGGCAAAGTCATTAAGCATTAAAGTTAAGCACGTCTCTACCAAAGACGCACAAGAAAGTAACAACCTTTCAGTCAGGAAATATGGGCAGATTGAGCCAGAATATCCATCTTCTCACTGTGCCGTGTTGTTATAATAATGTTACAGCAACTCTCCCCTAAATCCCTATTGATCAGCTAATTGTATGTTCGCGGTCTGTCCAATAAAACTAAAATCCCAAACATATGAATTCTAATTTTTCTCCATTCTCATATTGTTGATTGGTTCATCTTGCAATGTCCTCATCATCCAGCTTGTCAGGTAACAATATTGTTGCAGCTTCTTCTCTAGTCAGTATCTCCATTGTTCTTGTCCTGGGAAAGTCAGTCTCACACATATTACATTTAAAATGTAGCATTAGTAAAAACATAATCTTTTATCATTCGGTTCACATGAGAAGCTTTCAGTATGAGCACATTTAAACATTACAAAAGACATTTCACAGTTTAATTCACTTGGTCAGCATTTTTACTGAATGCTAAGAAATACAGCTTTACATGAGGCCTGGCAAATAGGCCAAGAAACTCGCTAAGTTAAGGCCTACAATTAATAAAGGTAAAGCATACTTCACAACCCTCAATATGACGTATTACTGCATTAGTCTAACATATATTCAATATTTCATAAGTATTAATCATTGATTAGTACACTTCGTTAACATTGGTGGCCATTCTTCATGATTACATTTTTAAATGCGTGCATAATTTTTCTACGTTAGTATATTTTCTACAAAAACATATTATTCAAAATACATAAACATGCATTAATAATTGTCATTAAAACACCTGTGTGATAACAACACCAAACCTCACACCACCACAACCCCCACTGCTTCCACTAGTGCCCCTAGTAATAGCAGTGGTGGGGTGAAAAACACCACGAATAACCAGTCCAAGGGTGTAGCTGAGCTCACTTTGGGTAATAACGTGGGGGTAGGGAAACCACTAAAGCTGTATTAGTCTCTGATGGTGGCATTGACCTTGCCACCTGTGTTGCTTGTCCCCTTAATATGGATAAGTACAAGCAACAACCCCTAATCAATGGTGTTCAGGTTGAGGCCTACAGGGACACAGGTTCCATTGTCACTATGGTGATGAGCAACACCTACTTGGTCATCAGTACCAAGAGACTGATGGTCATAATAACTCTGTTAGCCTCCCCATGGCTGTAGTGAATCTCAACTGGCGGGGGGTTACTGGTCCAATTAAAGATGTGGTGCCCATTGACCTACCTGTAAAATGTCTACTGGGCAATGATTTGGAGACTTAGGCAGAAGTTGAATTGGAGGCTCATGCAGCAATGGTCACATATTTGCTCTCACCCGGGCTCAGGCCAAGAAGCAAAGAGGACAGGGAAACTTGGATCCTGGAACAATGTTCCAAGTGCTCCCAAAAACTAAGGGTAGAAAGGGCAAATCCTTGTCCACTCTCACTCTCACTCTCTCTCCTGAAGATTCTCAGTTTGATGAGGAGGAGTCTACTCCCTGTGCAGAACCTACACCAAAGGAGCTACAAGCTGAAACAGCTGAACTTTTGGGTGCGCGGGGGCTGTCAGGGATGAATTGAGTGTAGCACTGCAAACCTGTCCCACATTAGAGGGTGTGAGACAGCAATCTGTCAAACAAGAAGCAGGGGATATTAGTGACTCTCACAGGGTTTACTGGGAGAACAATCTCCTTTAAACATAGGTAAGGGACCCAACACCTTGTGCTACCAGGAGACATTCCCTTGCAGTATAGGGAATTCCTCCTAACCCTGGCACATGACATTCCCCTTGCTGGATATTTGGGGCAAAGCAAAGTTTGGGACTGACTGGTCCCTCACTTTCACTGGCTTCACATGTTAGAAGACACAAAAGAGTTTTGTTGCTCTTGTGTCACTTGCCAAGCCAGCGGCAAGGCTGATGGCACTCCAAAGGCCCCCTTAATCCTACTTCCTGTGGTTGGGGTGCCCTTTGAGAGGGTTTGTGTTGAAATTGTTGGCCCCCTTGACCCTACTTCCTGTGTTTGGGGTGCCCTTTGAGAGGGTTTGTGTTGAAATTGTTGGCCCACTTGATCCTCCTACTACTTCTGGCAATACATTCATCTTAGTGGTAGTGGACTTTTCCACTAGATAGCCAGACGCTATCCCTCTAAGGACTACTACAGCTCCTGCAGTGGCAAAGGCCTTGCTGGGAATATTTTCCAGAGTGGGCTTCCCCAAAGAGGTAGTGTCAGACAGGGGTAGCAACTTCATGTCTGCATACTTGAAGGCAATGTGGAAGGAATGTGGTGTAACATACAAGTTCACCACACCCTATCATCTACAAACAAATTGTTTGGTTGAGAGGTTTACCAAAATGCTCATGAGACTCTCTGAAAAACTCAGGACAAGATGGGATGTCCTACTTCCATGTTTCCTTTTTAGTTATAGGGAGGTACCCCAGAAGGGAATGGGCTATGGCCCATTTAAACTCATTTTTGGTCACCCTGTTAGAGGTCCACTTGTCTTTGTCAAAGAGGGGTGATAGCAACCCTTGAAGACCCCTAAACAAGAAGTTTTGGAATATGTGCTTGGCCTAAGATCAAGAATAGC
This sequence comes from Pleurodeles waltl, assembly GCF_031143425.1. Lineage (NCBI taxonomy): Eukaryota > Metazoa > Chordata > Amphibia > Caudata > Salamandridae > Pleurodeles > Pleurodeles waltl. The sequence goes on from NC_090447.1 coordinate 924,579,893, forward strand.
TGAGTACATGAAAAAGGCCACAAAAAATCTTTAGGCAAGCCAAGAGTTACAGAGACAATGGCATGACCATGAGGCTGTCTTGACTTAGTAACATCCAGGACAGAAGGTGTGGGTTTTGTAGCCTGTGGCACCAAGAGCACTCCAGGACAAATGGAGTGGTCCACATCTCATTGTGTAAAGGAATGGTGAGATCACCTATTTGGTGGACCTAGGTACTCCCAGACGTCCTCTAAAAGTACTTCATGTGAACCATCTGAAACCCTATGATAGGACAGAATTGACATTACTCATGGCCACTAATGAGGGGCAGGAGGAAGAGACTGACCCTCTCCCGGACCTCAACTCCAACACTGAAGCTGATGGCTCAGTGGAAGGAGTTGTTCTTGCAGTCTGCCTCACAGCATAGCCAAAGGAGGACTGCAAGAACCTCTTAGGCCAATATCCTGAGCTCTTTTCTCTGACACCTGGTCAGACTACTTGGTGTGAACACACCATAGATACTGAAGACAGTTTGACTGTCAAAAGTAAGATTTACAGACAGCCTGACCATGTCAGGGACTGTATTAAATCTGAAATTCAGAAGATGTTGGACTTAGAAGTGATTGAGCACTCAGATAACCCCTGGGCCAGCCCAGTGGTGCTAGTACCAAAGCCTCATTCCCAGAATGGGAAAAAGGAGATGAGGTTTTGTGAGGTTACCAGGACTGATGCTCACCCAATACCCAGGGCAGGTGAGCTGATAAATGCACTGGAATCGGCCAAGTATCTGAGCACTTTTGACTTAACTGCATGGTATTGGCAGATAAAGCTATCAGAAGATGCTAAACCTAGAACTGCATTCTTAACCATTGGAGGGCATTACCAATTTACAGTTGGGTCCTTTGCTCTGAAGAATGCACATGACACTTTCCAAAGGCTGGTGAATACAGTCCTCCAAGGTCTGGAAGGTTTTAGTGTAGCATATCTAGAAAATGTTGCTATATTTAGCTCCACCTAGGAGGACCACCTGGTCCACCTGTGGAAAGTTTTGGAGGCCCTGCAAAAGGCAGGCCTCACTATCAAGGCTTCAAAGTGCCAGATAAGGCAGGGGAAGGTGGTTTATCTGGGACACCTAGTTGGTGGGGAACAGATTGAACTGCTGCAGGGGAAGATCCAGACTACATTAGACTGGTCTCCCCTACTAATCAGATCTAGGTCAGAGTCTTTCTTGGTCTCACTGGGTACTACAGGAGGGTCATTGAGAACTATGGCTCCATTGTTGCCCCTTTTAATGACCTCACTTCCAAGAAAATGCCCAAGAAGGTATTATGGACAGCCAGCTGTCAAAAAGCTTTTGAGGAGTTTAAGCAGGCTATGACTACTGCCTCTGTCCTGAAAAGCCCAAACTATTCTAAAAAGTTCATTGTCCAGACAGATGGTTTTGAGGTAGGTGTTAAGGCAGTACTATCACAACTAAACTCAGAGGGCCAGGATTAACCTGTTTCTTTTATTAGCAGAAGGTTGACCCCTAGAGAAAAGCGTTGGTCAGCCATAGAGATGGAGGCCTTTGCTGTGGTCTGGGCCCTGAAGAAGCTAAATCACCACTTTGGGACCCACTTCATAGTTTAGACAGACCACAAACCTTTCCTGGATAAAACAAATGAAAGTTGAAAACCCTAAATTGTTGTGGTGGTCCATTTCCCTACAGGGGATGGACTTCACAGTGGAACATAGAACTGGGAGTAACCACTCCAATGCAGATGGACTCCTCAGAGATTTCCACTTAGACAAATAAGACTCATCTGGGAAAGTTTAGCCTTATTGTCCCTCATTTGTGGGGGGGGTGTAGGAAAGAACTCTCTTTTTGGCAATGTTACCCCCGATTTCTGCCTGATGTCAGTGTGTTTTTGACTGTGTCACCGGGATTCTGATAGTCAGGGCCCCAGTGCATATGGTTTATGGCCTGCTTGTCAGTATGGTTCAACGTTTTCTAAATTGACAATGGAGTCCTGCTAATCAGGACCCCAGTGCTCATGCTCTCTATGTTTCTAAATTTGTTCTTACATAATGGTAACTCGGTATTTCAATTCAAATTGGCATACTGGTCCTCCCTTATAAGTCCCTAGCATGTGATACCTAGGTACCCAGGGCTTTGGGATTCCAGCGGATCCCTATGGGCTGCAGCATTTATTTTGCCACCCATAGGGATCCCATGCAAATGCTGCTACAGGACTGCCATTGCAACCTGTGTGAAATACTATTTCACAGCCATTTTCACTGCATCAGGTCACTTATAAGTCACCTATGTGTCAGGTCTTCCAACCCTGAAGGCTGGGTGTAAAGTAGCTGTGTGTGAGGGAACCCCTGCACTAACAGAGGTACCCACACATCATCCAGGCCCATTTTCCCAGACTTCGTGAGTGCGGGACACTATTTTACGCATGCACTGGGCATAGGTCAGGTTCAGCTTCACAATGGTAAGCTCGAATATGGCCATGTAAGGTGTCTAACAACTGGGCATTGTACCCCATTACTGATTTCAGTATTGGTTGCACAATCGCATGCACTCTGGGGGCTCCACAGTGGACCCCCAGAACTGCCATACAAGCCTTTTGAGGTTTTCCACGCAGCCCCAACTGCTGCCACCTCACAGAGAGATTTCTGCCCTCCTGTTGCTTGAGCAGCTCAAGCCCAGGAAGGCAGAAAAAAGGATTTCCTTTGGGGAGGGGTGTTACACCCTCTCCCTTTGGAAATAGGTGTTACAGGCCTGGGAGTGGTAGCCTTCCAGAGCCTCTGTAAATGCTTTGAAGGGCTCAGATGGTGCCCTCCTTGCATAATCCAGTTTACACTGGTTGAGGTACCCCCATTCCCTGCTCTGGTGACAAACTGGACAAAGGAAGGGGGAGTGACCACTCCCGTGTCCATTACCACCCCAGGGGTGGTACCCAGAGCTCCTCCAGAGTGTCCATGGGTTTTGCCAGATTAGATTCCAAGGTATTGGGGCACACTGGGAGCATCTGAGTGGCCAGTGCAAGCAGGTGACTTCAGAGACCCCTCATGATAGGTGCTTACCGGGTTCGGTGACCAATCCCCCTTTCAGGGCTATTTATGGTCTCTCCTCTGGGTATTTCTTCAAATTCATATTTCAAGACTCCAGCAGGAATCCTCTGTATCCTTTACTTCATCTTCTACTGACGGAACCACAGCTGAACCCTCTAGGAACTCTACAATCTGCAACAAAGAAGCAAAGACCACTTCTGCAACATTGTAACTTCAGCTCCTGCCAGAAGCTGCAACAGTTTCCAGGTCGTGCATCCGCCGAGGACTGCCTGTCTTCTGCCTGCACCATAAGAGCTGAAGGAATCTCCTGTGGAGTGACGGAGTCACTTTCCTGCTTCAGCAGGCACCTCTCTGCAACAACGACCAGTGGTGTGGGCCCACTCTCCAGATGACATGCATGGATCCAGCAAAACGGGTGGTAGACTAAAGTAACTCCGACAGTCCCAATGTCCAGCTGTCCAACTTTGGTGGAGGTAAGAGCTTGCCTCCCCACGCAAGACAGTACCTCCATGCACCACGTGACCTGCACTTGCCAAGGCTTGTGTGCGACGTTCCAAAAAGTCCTTCATGCACAGTACAGCTTAGGCCCTCAGCACTCTGGGCTAGATGTATCAAAAGATTTTGCATTTGCAAACGGTGTGAATGTTAGTTTGCGAATGCAAAAATGTGTTCCACAATGTATGAAACGCATTTGCAATGTATTTTAGAAAGAGAGAGACGAATTTGCGTGTCGCAAGCAGCGTATCACAAATAGCAACATGATTTACTGAATCGCTGTTAGCGAAACGCTAATTGAGATATAGATTAGCGAATCACAGATAGCGGTTTCCAAAATCATGCCGCTATATGCGAGATGCAGATTGCGACATGCAAAAATGGATTCGCAATGCGATGTAGCAAAAAAACACAATTTGCGATTATTCGCAGAATGGCCGTTTGGACATGCAAATTACCACAAACTGAAACCAGGTGGTAACCAGGTACAACCTATATAAAGAGGCCCAAAATTCCTCAGCCCCTCTTCCACAAAGACTGCACTCTACGTCATGGTGAGGAGAATAAGGATCTTGGCAGGTTTCAGGAGAGAGAGGAGGAGACAGGAGCACATTTTCAGAGTGCGCATAACCCTTTTTTACCAGACTGAGGAGGACATTTTTGATAAGTACAGGTTAAGCTCAGCCATGAAACTTGACCTGATGGCTGAGATACAACCCATGCTGCAGCTCACAACACACAGGACCAATAGCATACCAACCCATGTGCAGGTAATATGCTCCCTGTACCTACTAGCCTCAGGGAGCTATCAAGGGGTCAGAGCAGCAGCTGGAGAAGTATCACAGAGTGCCCTCTCTAGATTTTTCGATGCATTTCTCAACGCCATGCTGAGCAGAATACAACTGTACATCAGATTCCCCAACACCCCACAGGCAGTACAACAAACCAAAGTAAATTTTTTGCCAGATAGCACAGTTCCCACATGTTCTAGGTGCCATTGATGGGACACATTTAGCAATCTGTCCACCAATGGCCAGTGAGTATGTGTATCGCAACCGTAAAAACTATCATTCCATGAAAATACAGGTGATGAGTAATGCCTCTTACATCATTACCGATCTCGTGGCCAGATACCCCGGGAGCTCACAGGACTCCTACATCTTTTGCCACAGCGGGATACACACAAGTCTGCTGGCTGGGGAGTTTGGGGAAGGATATCTACTAGGTAATTTGATAGTTCACAATAATGCTTTGATGTAAGCATAACGTCAGACAGCAAATGTACTCATTGTACTTTCTGTGCTTTCAGGAGACAGTGCCTATGCAGTGCGCACCTATATGCTAACACCCTACCCGGCCCTGCCACCCTAGCAGAGAGGAGGTACAATGCTGCACATAGGGCAACATGGTGGAGCGCACTTTTGGGCTGCTGAAGAGCCGTTTCAGGAGCATCCATAGGAGTGGAGGTGCACTACAGTACAGACCTGAGACGACATGCAAAATTATGTCCACATGTGCTACCCTGCACAACATAGCAACCACCAGGGACATACCAGTGGAACTCACGGAGCCAGACTCAGATGAGGATGATGATCCCTTACCACCCCTTCTACCAGCCGACAGGACCAGTGCAGCAGAAGACAGGCAAAGACGTGCTGACATCACACGCAACCATTTTTTACGTAAGTAATGACAAATCCACTTCAATAATATGTTTTTCAGTAGTTAGCATCTTTATTACCTTGACTTCAGGTAAACACTGTGTAGGTAGGACATAGCTATTCACAATGGGCAGACATGATCTATTAACAGTGTCACACTATTAGCATCATAGCATGACTTTCTTACACATGTTGAGGTGGTCCCCTGTAGCCCTCAACATCACTTCTTTCGTCCACGCGCTCCACTTGAGTGCTCAGTGCCCTCGCTGGCACCTCTAGTAGCAGGTTCACCAGCAGTACTGTGCCTGGCACTGCGACACCTCGGATCAATCACAGGGACTGTGAGACTGCTGAGGCTAGAGGACTCCTCACTGTCAACAACACCCAGTTCGCTGGTTGTGGCACTGTGTGCTGTTTATATGGCATCCACTACGTTGGTAAGTTGCACCAGACCCTGTGCAATGTCCCTACCTCAATGTGCCATCTCCACCTGTGTGGCAACGGCACACCGTGATATCCGGGCTGTTGAACTTGCAAGCCGATTGACTGATCTGCAGACGCTGTCAAACTTAGCCAAATATTGGTGATGGCGCCTGCGCTGGTTGACACGCATAGTTCCCCAATGGCCTGTGTCAACTCCTTGGTGTTCTCAGCAACGTTTTGCTGTCCCTCAATCAGGGTCTCCAAGTGCTTGTTTTGTAACACTATATTGTTATTGTGAGACACAAACTGTGCAGTGACTTCAAATGTTTGCATTGCATGCGCTGCACCTTCAGCATGGAAGCTTCCATGCCGCCAAAGATTGATGGGCCCACTCCTTCTTCTGTGCCCTGTCTGCCTGCATCGTGATGCCTCCTGAGGGGAGTAGACTGGCGCTGGCACTGGTGCATGGACTGCTGTCTTCCTGTGGGACTCACCTCTGGTGGTGGTGTGGGTTCATGTTCTGGCATCTCATCTGATTCCAGGTTGTACTCTGGCAGGAGTAACACCCTTGCCCTGCATCTAGTCAGAACAATACTGTAGGACTCACTTGTATTTGAGTCAGACTGTGGCTTTGTTTCTGCTTCCCCCACTTTTTCAGGTCCTGCAGCAGCAGGGACAGAGTCATCTGCAAGGATATTGTGCAGCATGTCAGTTCTAGCATTTCTCACAGATTTCCACGGTGTTGCTTTATATGTACAAATAAATTGCGTCAACCTGAGTCATTTGTGGGGTTTCTCTATGCGGCTGCCCACTATCTTGCTATTTCTGTTGTGTATTCACCTTAAGGTTGTGTACTACCACTCCCACAAGGCACTGTTGTGTTGTATGTAAGATGTGACATGGACTACTTTTCATTGTGTATCAAGCTAGGTTCTATTTCCTAAGGGGCATCTGTACATGCAGATGTGGGGATACACACAATCACTGGCCCTACCTTTGCTGGTGCTGGCTGTCCCTGAGGTGTCGATGTCAGTTACACCACTGTCAGCTTCTGGCAGCAATGTGGACTCCACCAGGTCTTCCATAGGGGTGGAGGGTGTGTGGGTGGATGGCCCACCTCCGGTGCTCTTTGCCTCCCTAAGCCTGCTGGCCACCCTCTCCTTGGCACGTGACCGCAAGTCGTACCACTTCTTGCATATCTCCTCCACAGAGCGCTGTGCATTACCCACTGCGCATATTTTTGTCTGTATGTCAGACCAGAGTTTCCGCTTCTCACTCTCAGGTACTTGGAGTGAGCTCTTGCTAAAGAGTCTGTCATGGCTCCCAACAACCTCCTCAATGAGCACCTTCACTTCTTTCTCCCTGAATTTCAGCTTCCTTTTCCAGGCTAATTTCTCCTTCCCATTGCCAGGATTGGCCATGTTGCAGTTTGATCCTGGCTTCCTCGCAATGCTGACTCCCTGGTGCTGGGCTGTATCTCTCTCACTGCTCCTTTGGGTGTGGCTCCTGGAAACAGCATGGGCTGACTAACTTCCTGGTTGTGATGTCATCAGGCTGTTCCGGTTTGCCGTTTCAATTACTGAATCGCAATTTTTTTTGTGATTCTGTATTTGCATCTCGCAAATTGCGTTTGCTAATTTTAAGAAATAGCTATTTGCGATTTTCAAATTTGATACATCGCTTTTTGCATTTCTAAAATTGCAATTACTTAAAAATCGCAATTTGGAAATTGCTAACCGAAATCTTGATACATCTAGCCCTCCATCCTATGAGGCACAGCTTCCTGAGTCATTCTCCAGTAGGTGGATCGCTTTGTGTCATGCTGCGTTGGACTCCATTTGCACCTTCTTTGTCCCTGTGCTGTAGGGCTCCTGTGCACACTGCCTGGTCTTCTGCGGGCTCTCTGAGTTGCTGAGAGCCCCCTCTGTCCTCCCCTCCTGGGTAGAGACCACCAGGTCCCTCCTAGTCCTGAGCAGTGCCATTTTCCACCACCTGGAAGCTTTGCATGTTTCAAGGCTTGTTGACGGAATCCAGCGATGCAAACCAGACTGCATTTATCCATCCGGCGTGGGGCATTGTCTGCACCACCCTGGAACCCGCATCTGTCTTCTTTAGGGCAATACTGATTTTGTCTTCTCACCGGTCGATCTTTTGCATCTTCATCCGAGTTAGCAGGGGGCTCCTGTTCTCCCTAGACTCTTCAGTGCTTCTTGGACTTGGTTCTATTCCTCCACAGGTCTTTAGGTCCAGGAATCCATTGTTGGTGTCTTGTAGCCTCTTCTGGTTCTTGCACAATCTTCGATCACAACTTTTTGTGTGTTTCAGGAAACTTACTGTGATTTACTCCTGTTTTCTTGGGCTCTGGTCTATTACTTACCTTTACTGTGTTTTCTTACACTCCCAGCACCCCTCTGCACACTACACTTGCCTAGGTGGGAAACCGACTTCCGCATTCTACTATTTTAGTATATGGTTTGTGTCCCCCATGTCCCATTGCAACCTTTTGTAATTTTCACTATTTGCACTGTTTTATGACTGTGTACTTACCTGTTTTTGGTTACTAGTGTATATATTTTGTATAATACTTACTTCCTAAGGGAATATAGTCTCTAAGGTATTTTTATAATTGTGTCACTAAAATAAAGTACCTTTATTTTGGTAACACTGAGGTGGTCATTCTGACCGCAGCGGGCGGTGGTCGCCGCCCGCCATGCGGTTACCGCCGAATGACCGCACCGCAGTCAAAAGACCGCAGCAGTCATTCCAACTTTCCCGCTGGGCCGGCGGGTGACCGCCAAAAGGCAACGAGGAAGCCGGCTCGGAATGGAGCCGGCGGAGTTGCAGGGGTGCGACGGGTGCAGTCGCACCCGTTGCGATTTTCACTGTCTGCAAAGCAGACAGTGAAAATCTTTGTGGGGCCCTGTTAGGGGGCCCCTGCACTGCCCATGCCAGTGGCATGGGCAGTGCAGGGGCCCCCAGGGGCCCCACGGCACCCGTTCCCGCCATCCTGGTTCTGGCGGTGGACACCGCCAGAAACAGGCTGGCGGGAAGGGGGTCGGAATCCCCATGGCGGTGCTGCAAGCAGCACCGCCATGGCGGATTCCATGGACCAGGGGAAAACCGGCGGGAAACCGCCGGTTCCCCTTTTCTGACCGTGGCTTTACCGCCGCGGTCAGAATAGCCCAGGAAGCACCGCCAGCCTGTTGGCGGTGCTTCCGCTGCCCTCCGCCATGGCGGTCATGGACCGCCAGGGTCAGAATGACCCCCTGAGTGTTGTCTTTCATGTGTGTGTGTGGCGTGTGACTACAGTGGTATTGCTCTGCCTACAGCTACATCTAGACACTCTGGTGGTCATTACAACATTGGCGGTAAAAGCCGCTTACCGCCATGCAGAAGTCCGCCAACACACCGCCACGGCCGCGGAAATCCGCCACAGCTATTATGACCCACAGCACAGAATCCGCCAAAATTCAGACACCCACACAAGTCTGCCACACTAAAGGTCAGTGATAAACTGGCGAAAACAAATCCTCCACCGTCACACCAACAGAAATACGCCCACACTATCACGACCCACGAATCCACGCGGCGGTCTTTCAACCGCGTTATTCCATTGGGGGTACACACCGCCGCGCTCAAAATACACACACACATAGAAAACATAGCCACATTGGACAATTCGAAATACACACACCTGATACACATACACACTCCACTCCCACACACCCATTACAATATAAAACACACACCCACATACCCCTACGACCACAATTACTGAGAGAAGGCCAGAGAGAGACACCACCATCAACAATACTAGCATCCACAGGCACACAACGCCATCACCCACAGAACTTCGACGCACCTCACACTACACACCACTACATATCAGCACACTTATCACCCCACACACCACCCCACACATCACCTACACCACCCCTGGCACGGCAAAGACACCCCAGGTTCTCGGAGGCGGAGCTCAGGGTCATGGTGGAGGAAATCGTCCGGGTAGAGCCACAGCTATTCGGATCACAGGTGCAGCACACCTCAATTGCAAGGAAGATGGAGCTATGGCGAAGAATAGTGGACAGGGTCAAAGCAGTGGGACACCACCCAAGAAATCGGGAGGACATCAGGAAGAGGTGGAACGACCTTTGGGGGAAGGTGCGTTCCGTGGTCTCAAGACACCACCTTGCGGTTCAGCAGACTGGTGGCAGACGCCCACCTCCTCCCCAACAACTAACAACATGGGAGGAGTAGGTCTTGGCGATTTTGCATCCTGAGGGCCTCGCAGGAGTAGGTGGAGGAATGGACTCTGGTAAGTCAAATCTTAACTATTACATCCCCCACCATACCTGCATGCCAGCACATACCCCCACCCTCACCCTCACCCCATCACTCTAACTCCTCACAAATGTCCCAACATCACAAACCACACATCCTAACCCCAAGCCTTGCATGCAACAACAAAGCATGGACACCCATCACTGAAACATGGCCACTGCACATACCCATACACCCCCCTAAACCATTATCACACAAGGTCCCACACAGGAATGCAAGCACTGGGGTACACGGTCACCCACCCATTGCACACCATGGCACACACAGATGTAATAAACATCCTTTTATACCACTGCCGGACCCCTACCCAACGTCACCGGACAGGAGGGTCCACACATGTCCACACCACCAACAGAAGAGGACCACAGTGATGACAGCACCTCTGTCCAACTGGATCTAGATGACCAGCCAGTCCCATCGGGGACCTCGGGACAGTCGGTTCCACAGGGGAACTGGGAGGGCTGCTGTGTGACAGGGGGCGGAGAGGCCCAGGGAACCCACTTTCCACAAGGCCCTCTCCAACATCATGGGAGCCTACCACCACTCCCAGGAGACAATGGCAACGGTACTGGCCAAGTTTCAGGAGACCCAGCGCCTGCAGGAGGAACAGTATTTGGGCTTCAGGGAGAAACTCAGAACCATCAATTCCACCCTGGGCACCATCGTAGGGGTGCTGAAGGAAGTACTCAACACCAGGAGGGACACTGTGGCACTACAAGGGGCCCCTGACACTAGCCTGGACCATGAACTGCCCACCACCTCCGCCGGTGCTAGTGGACAGGAGGCATCGCAATAGGACCCCCACACCAGCACCCTACCCCCTGCAGAGGGAGAACCACCTCGCAAACGGTCCCTGAGATCCAGGACAAAGACAGAGTACGATGCCAAGACCCCAGCCAAGAAATGAGACCACCCTGATTGTCATCCTACTGTCCCACTTTCTCACTCTGTCCCTCCTTAAACTTCCCCAGCTCCACTTCCTATGCCCATTTGGGCAATGCAGCTGTGAGACTAATAGACTGGACTCTGCCATGGACATTCCTCCGCCATCACCCCTCACCATTTTGCTATCCCCTCCAATATTGAGCACTAAAATAAACACCCTTAAAGCACAAAACAATCTGGAGTCAGTCTATGATTTGGGAATACTGTATGAGCAATTACTGTTGCAAAAAGCTCTTTCATTTGTAATGTCAACATACCTATGTCACACAGCTGTAGTCCATGAGGAATCAAAGCAGATGTCACACATTGGGACCCACATCTGTGAAATCATAAGGGAAAGTGACAACTCAGTGACCATACACTGGGTGAAATCGACAGACAGTAGAGAGGTAGTAGTGTTTAAGTACATGTAGTAGCAGGTTTATATTCTTACCTGTGTGTCACTGGAAATATCACTGAGTCCCTGTTGTCCATGTCTTCTTCTTCTGCTTCCTCATCTTCACTGTCCACAGGCTCCACAGCTGCAACAACACCGCTATCTGGACCATCCTCTTGCAGAAAAGGCACCTGTCGTCGCAAAGCCAAGTTGTGAAGCATACAGCAGGCCACGATGATCTGGCACACCTTCTTCGGTGAGTAGAATAGTGATCCACTTGTCATATGGAGGCACCTGAACCTGGCCTTCAGGAGGCAGAAGGTCCGCTTGATCACCCTCCTAGTTCGCCCATGGGCCTCATTGTAGCGTTCCTCTGCCCTTGTCCTGGGATTCCTCACTGGGGTCAGTAGCCATGAAAGGTTGGCGTAACCAGAGTCACCTGCAAATGGCGAGGGACAACTGTTAGACACACACTAACCTGGAGGGATATCCCCAGACAACCATTCCCACTGACTAGCTTCCAGGTGCTCACCTAATAGCCACACACAGTGCCTCTGGAGTTGACCTATCACATAAGGAATGCTGCTATTCCGCAGGATGTAGGCGTCATGCACTGAGCCAGAGAACTTGGCATTCACATGGGAGATGTACTGGTCTGCCAAACATACCATCTGTACATTCATCGAATAATAACTCTTCCGGTTTCTGTACACCTGTTCACTCATGTGGGGGGGTACCAAAACCACATGTGTCCCATCAATGGCACCTATGATGTTGGGGATATGTCCCAGGGCATAGAAATCACTTTTCACTGTAGGCAAATCCTCCACATGAGGGAAAACGATGTAGCTCCACATGTGTTTCAGAAGGACAGACAACACTCTGGACAACACGTTGGAAAACATAGGCTGGGACATCCCTGATGCTATGGCCACTGTTGTTTGAAATGACCGACTTGCAAGTAAATGGAGCACTGACAGCACCTGCACTTGAGGGGGGGATTCCTGTGGGATGGCGGATAGCTGACATCAGGTCTGGCTCCAACTGGGTACACAGTTCCTGGATTGTGGCACGGTCAAGCCTGTATGTGATGATCACATGTCTTTCCTCCATTGTCGACAGGTCCACCAACGGTCGGTACACAGGAGGATGCCGCCATCTCCTCACATGTCCCAGCGGACGGTGCCTATGAAGGACAACAGCGAGCACAGAGTCAAACAACTCAGAGGTACGTACCCACAGCTTACACAAAACACCAATCATAATCTAAAAAGTGGCCTGTATGTGTGTTGAGTCTAGGCCTAGGTATGTGTGACGCATTTGAAAATGAAGCCATGTGGGCCCCTGAAATGGCGGCTGCCTGACCTCTAAAGTGGTACAATGGGATGTGTGGTAACTGCGCTGGCATTGTACACCGTTGCGGTAGGCGGTTGAAGACCGAGGCGCAATGCTGCATTGGTTAACATCGGACCCTATGGGTCCCAGGAGCTAATGACGATGTACGCCGGCGGTGACGGTACGCACCGCCGCGGACGTGACCACTCGATACCTGATCTTCGACAGGAGAGGACCTACACCGCAAGTGCTGCTGTGACCTCGGTCTGGAGGATACAATGGCTCGAGTGTCTGGGGAAAGGGCCCCTGCCTTCACATCGGAGGAGTTGGAGAAACTCGTGGATGGGGTCCTCCCCAGTACATGCTACTCTACGGTCCTCCAGACAAACAGGTAAGTACACTGGGAGCATGCTGTATGGGCTCTGCCTGTGTGGAGAGGTGTGGATGTAAGAAGGAAGGGGGGAGAGTGCGGCGTGCATGAAACTATGGTGAGTGCATGTGCCACATGGCAAGGGTAGGGATGGGGGGCAATGACTGTGACGGTGCAGTTGGTAATAAGTTTCTCTTCCCCGTGTACGAATCATGTAGGTCAGCACCCACCAGAAAAAATATATTTGGAGTGCCATCCCCAAGGACGTCCGGACCCTGGGGGTCTACCACAGATGGAGCACCCACTGCCGGAAAAGATGGGAGGACATTCGCCACTGGAGCAAAAATATGGCGGAGGCTCAGCTGGGGATGGCCTCCCAATGTGGGAGGAGTGCCCGTCGCACCTCGTCCTCTGATGGGAGCTCCCTTGTGGTGGCGGCAACATCTGTGCCCCCCCATCTACAGGTACAGCCGCAACCCTCCCTTCCAGCATCGCCCTCCCAGCAGCCCCTCAGCCTTTGCCCCTTGCCCGCTCACCCAGGAGGGTGGGCATCACCTTCACCCCAGGCACCTCAGGCCCTGCCCCAGTCACCCCTGCTGTCCTCAGTGAGGAGGCCATTGACCTCCTCAGGTCCCTCACTGTTGGGCAGTCTACCATTTTGAATGCCATCCAGGGTGTAGAAAGGCAGTTGCAACAAACCAATGCATTCCTGGAGGGCATTCATTCTGGTCAGGCGTCCATTCGGCAAGCTTTTCAGACTCAGCACTGATGGCAGCCATTGTCCCTGTCTCTAGCCTCCCCCCTCCAACTTCCTCCACCCAGACCCAATCCCCTGTACCCCAGCCTATCCCAAGCACACCTCTAGACCAGCATGCACACACGTCAACACACAAGTGAAGCTCAGGCAAACATAAGCACCACACATCCCACAGGCACTCACGCAAGCATCACACACATGCAGACACACCAACATCCACTGCCTCCACTGTGTCCCCCTCCTCCTTGTCTCCCTCCTCCCTCCCAGCCTCGTCTACACTCACACCTGCATGCACTACCTCTACAGCCACTACTACCATCACCAGCACACCCCCCACCACACGTGCAGTCACCACCCCCACTACCATTCACACGTCCCCTGTGTCCTCTCCCAGTGTGTCTGTGACGCCCCCTCCCAAGATACACAAACGCAGGCACACACCCACCCAACAGCCATCCACCTCACAACAGTCTCCAGCGCATGCACCTTGACCCAAAGTCAGCAAACGAACACCTCCTACAACCTCTTCCTCCACTCGCAAACCCCCTACAGCTACCCGTCCCAGTGTCTCCAAAAACCTTTTCCTGTAGAACCTTGACCTCTTTCCCACAACTCCTCTACCCCGTCCGTCTCCTAGGGCCTTACTCTCCGGGTCCCAACCTAGCACCTCAGCCACAACATCTCCGGGACCAGTGGTGCCTGTAGTCACCGGAATCTGGAGTGCACCGGCCACCAGGGCAGCCAGTGTGGCACGGAGCCACAGCACAGACAGTCCCCCACCTGTCAAGCATCAGAAGTTGGCCGGTGCCTGGCGGGAGAGGGGGAAGACTCCAGCCACCAGAGCCGCTCCCAGGGTACAGGTGGGAGTGTGGACTCAGCTGCAACACCTTCCAAGGTGGGGAAGGGGCACAAGAAACTCAGCAAGTCTGGAAAGAGCAGCACGGCGGATCATCCCCGCTGCCCAGGAGGCCACCGCCAGCACCAGCCCAGCTGCCCAGGAGGCAACCGCCATCATCCTCGCTGCCCAGGATGCCACAGCCATCATCCTCGCTGGGACAGAGAGAGCCGCCAGCACAAGCCCCGCTGGGACAGAGAGGACCGCCAGCACAAGCCCTGCTGGGCTAGAGAGGACCGCCAGCACAAGCCCCCCTGGGACAGAGAGGATCGCCAGTACAAGCCCCGCTGGGCTAGAGAGGACCGCCAGCACAAGCCCCGCTGGGCTAGAGAGGACCGCCAGCACAAGCCCGCTGGGCTAGAGAGGACCGCCAGCACAAGCCCCGCTGGGCTAGAGAGGACCACCAGCACAAGCCTGCTGGTCCATGAAGGAGTCACTGCAAAGGATCCCGCCGCTCCAAGCACCGCTGAACAGGGCACCGCCGTCTCAAGCACCACTGAACATGGCACCGCCGTCCCAAGCACCGCTGAACAGGGTACCGCCATCTCAAGCACCGCTGAACAGGGCACCGCCGTCTCAAGCAACGCTGGCCCATGAGCACCAAGGGCACTGACGCTAAATCCGTCTCGGGCAGAATTAAGCACTCTGGGCACCATGCCCCCTCTAGAACCAGTGGAGAAATCCATCCACTATCTCTGTCCTCAGCAGGATGAAGAACTTTGGGCACCATGCCCCCACCAGAACCAGTGGAGAGATCCATCCACTACCTCTGTCATTAGCAGGATAAAGCACTCTGGGCACCATGCCCCCTCCAGAAACAGTGGAGACTGTTATCCACTTTAGAGACTGTGGCTTTGCACTCCCCAGGATGGAAGAGTGGGCAACCCACCCTCTGTAGAGACTTGAGAGACTGTGGCTTTGCACTCCCCAGGATGGAACAGTGGGCAACCCACCCACTGTAGAGACTAGAGAGACTGTGGCTTTGCACTCCCCAGGATGGAACAGTGGGCATGTGGCCCTCTCATGGATTTGGCATCGTGCACTCAACCGGCTGAGGTGCCCCCCCTTTCCCTCCCCCTGAGGTGCCTGTTTTGTTGCTCTCTGATGCCCCTGCAGTGTTCTCTCCATCATCGTCGTGTGGTCATGGTCAAACCGTGTGGACCCAGTGTTCCACCTACTTAATTGGAACACTACCTTGAATACTATGCTTGGTGTATATTTTGTTAATGGTGTATATATATATTTTTGCCTTCTTCATTTTAATATATTACAATGGTTACACTCATTTTCTTTTGTCTTTGCATTCTTCAGGGGGGGTTGGGGGTTTAACTGTGATGTCTCAATATGTATTACTGTGTGTGTTGTTGTGGGTGAGGGTGGGGGTGGTGGTGTTGCGTGTTACGTGTGTGTATGCCCCTGTTTTTTTTCCTCCCCCCTCCCCTGTGTCGTAGGTGCAGTACTCATCGTGGTCTTTGCCGCCAGCGTTCATGCTCCTGGTAGAGGAGCAGGAAGACTATCGCAGGGAGAATTTGGAGTTCTGGATCCATGGTGTCCTAGTTCCTCGTGGGGTGTGTAGAGGTGAGCATTTTCCCTTCGGAATCCTGTTTCTGCCGTATTTTTATCTGCGGTGAATACGCCCCGAAAAAGGTGGCGGATTGGTAGGTTGTGATACGGTGGGTGGTACTCCGCCTTTCTGTTGGCGGTGACCGCCGCGCTGTTTGTTTGTACCGCCATGGCGGTCGGAGTGTTAAAGTGGCTGTCTTTGTTGGCGGTTTCCTCCATGGTCGTAATTGCTACATATTTTGTGCCTGCCTGTTGGCGGTCTTACCGCCGCTTTAACACCGACCGCCAGGGTTGTAATGACCACCTCTGTCTTCTAGACACTGACTACATTTCACTTGTAAGGGATAACTGGACCTGCTATGAGGTGTCTGGACCTGCTATAAGGTGTAAGTACCTTTGGTACCCACTACAAACCAGTACAGCCTCCTACACTACAAGTTTGTGGCACTTGGCACAGTGTGTGACCAGGCATTCCAGCTCTGGGCAGGTATCTGGTAGGGTAATCTCAGCAGGAGCTAGAGTTTGTACTAAGATTGGGGCACCTGCAGATCTCCTGATGTTATTGCTCTCTCCCTCACCAATTGAAGATATGCACGTTCATGGACCATCTTGATGTGCTTCCACATTGTAGAAGTTCTGTGGCTAAATTTCTTTGTGAGTGCCACATGTAAACTGCTTGTCACACATTTTACATTGGGCAAACCTTGCACATACCTTTTTATCCCCTAAGAGGATTGTAAAGAACTGCCAGACTTTACTCTCCTTTCTATTGCTTGAGGGCTGTTCTTTATCATATGGAAGTAGTTCTGGATCTCCAGATGAAGGTGGAGCACTTCCTTTTTGTAGTTGATCAGGAGCCAGTAACTCAGAATCACAAATTCTTCTACAAGACAAATTAGTATACAAATAACTTTTTGGGGAGTGGTCTTATTACAAATGGGTGTGGTTAAACAGTAACCAATAGAAAGGGAGATTTTCTTGTTCACATCAAGTGACTCTGCGAAACGGGCTGCACATTCGCAAATAGGTAAAAATCATAAAAGCACTGAATTCTTTGCAAAAAAATATTGTTTATATAGTTTCAAATATGTTGACCCTTATTCTATAATTCAGAAGAGAGCCTCCTATATACTTAATAAAAGAAATATATTTCCTGCGAATCCACGAAGCTGACTTTGTGGATCCATTACAATCATGTGATCAGAACAAAAACCATAGAGTGGGTCCTGTCTATGTTTACAATTCCGCAGAGGAAACACGGATCCTAAAAAATGTTAAAAAAAGAATAGACCTAATGAAATTAGAAATATATATGCTTACTATTTTGTTTTTCTTTTTTAACCATAATTTACTACCTTTTCCCTGCTTTCTCCTTGCTATTTCTTCCATTCTTTGCACTGCTTTCTCCTTCTTCCCCATTTTTGCTGTGCCTTCTCCTTGTTTTCTGCTCATTCTTAGTGCTCTTTCCTTGCTTTCCACCACCTTTTTGAGTGCCTTTACCTTGCTTTTCCCTCATTATCACTTCTTTTGCCTTGGGTTTTCACCTGTTTTTTTTACAGGACCAGTTTTAAGTTTCCCCTTATTATTATTGCTTTCTTCTTGCTTTCCCCCCGTATTTTGGGTACCCCCTCCCTCCTTTTCTGTTTACAGTAATTTCTCCTTGGTTTTTCCTTCATTTTCCTGTACCCTACCCTTGTTTTCTTCTAGTTTTCACTACTTTCTCCTTGATTTTTCCTCATGTTTTATAGGTGCCTCCTGCTTGTTTTTCCATGATAGGATGGGGTTGCAGGCATGTGGGTGTTGGCTGCAGGCCCTGCGGTCAACCCTCTACTACGTTTAAAAAACCATTAAAATTCATTGTAAAACCCAAAGGTTACAGAGACATTATAGTTAGGAAATACAATTTTAAAAACTTTGGAAATTCTCTGGAAAAACAAAGATTACATGGACGTTATAGTTAGGCAAGCACACAAAATCATAGGAATGCAGCAGTTATTTTTAACTCATCTAACTATAACTGACTCCCCGCAATGCACTGCATATGACCTGAACTATTATATCACTCATGACATGGTCAGTGACATTACTGATAACATCATTGTTGATATCTCAAATGACATCACTGATGGCATCATCTAGTGAGTGAGTGTGCTGTAAACGTTTCTGAGGTTGTAATATATATAATGTTGTACAAGGTAAGTTAAATTACCCATTTTTAATATAGTAGCAATAAGTGGCAGTAATTGTAAGATGCATTATGTGAGTGGTTGTGCAATTGTTTGTGTGAGTGTGTGAATTGATGTCTTAGTGGTTGTTTGGGTGTGAATCTGAGTATGTGAGGTATAACAAAGGTTAAAGTAAAGTTATATTTAGGTGTGATAGAAACATCTGTTTAAAATAAAGTTTAAAGTAACATTATAGTTAGATAAATATGACAGTGACAACATTAACAGTTTAACCTCTTAAGTGCGCCCTCCCTGGTGCGGGTCACGACCAGTGGCCGACACCAGGAAGGGCATTAATAAATCCTCGGTTGCGTCGCACCCGAGGATTTGTTTTTTTTTTTTTACCCCCCCCCGGGAGACACGGAAGCTACCGTGTCTCCCCCCGCCCCCCACCCGCCCCTTTGTGACGTCAGCGCGCCGCGAGGCGCGCTGACGTTGCAAAGGTGTTTTCCCCATGAAAGCAGGAAGCAGCCTTGCGGCCGCTTCCTGCTTTCATGGGGAAAACGGCCTTTTACACGTTCGGGAAGGCCTCGTAAGAAAGGGGAGAGTCTCCCCTTTCTTACGAGGCCTTCCTGAAAGTGTTTCCTGGCCCCCGGTCGCAGCTGTGCTGCGATCGGGGGCCAGGAAACACTTTCAGGTTTCCTGGCTCCCCCGATCGCAGCACAGCTGCGATCGGGGGGGTCAGGAAACATTTTGAAAAGGCCTCGTAAGAAAGGGGAGACTCTCCCCTTTCTTACGAGGCCTTCTGAAACGGTATCCTGGCCCCCGATCGCAGCACAGCTGCGATCGGGGGCCAGGAAACCCCACTAGACACCAGGGATTTCACTTTTGGGGGGCGGCCCCCCCCGGAAAACGGGCCGCCCCCCCCGGCATAATTTTCTTTAAAAAAAAAAAAGGTAGGTGCCCCCTGGGGGGGGGGGGGGGGGGCGCGATCGCGCCCCCCCACCCCAGGGGATTTTTTTTTTCTTCTAAAAAATAAAAAATAAAATGAAATGACAGGGGGTCGCCCGTGGGCAGGGTGACCCCCTGTGGGGGCAATTTTTTTTTTAGATGTTGTAGGGTTTCCCTGGGGGCCATTTTGGCCCCCAAGGAAACCATACAACAAAAAAAAAATATATGTATATATCTATATATATATATCTATGTAGATAGATATATCTAGGTACATGGATATATCTATAGATATATCTATGTAGATATATATTTATATATATATATATATATATATATATATATATATATATATATATATATATATAGGTAGATCTGTATCAAAGAGATTTATAAAGCGCGCTACTCACCTGTGAGGGTCTCAAGGCGCTGGGGGGGGGGGGGACGGGGGGAGGGAAAGGGGCTAGGAGGTTCACTGTTCAAAAAGCCAGGTTTTGAGGCCCTTCCTGAAAAGAAGTAGGTTTTGGGTCTTGCGAATGTGGGTTGTGAGTGCGTTCCATGTTTTGGGTGCAATGTAGGAGAAGGATCTGCCCCCGGTGGTGGTGTGTTTGATGCGGGGGACAGAGGCGAGAGAGAGGTCAGCTGAACGGACGTTTCGTGTGGGGGTGTGGAAGGTGACTCTCGTTGAGGTAGGCAGGGCCTGTGTTGTGGAGTGATTTGTGTGCGAGGATGAGGATCTTGAAGGTGATCCTTTTGTCAATGGGGAGCCAGTGGAGGGATTTGAGGTGTGGAGAGATGTGTTCGTGTCGGTGGAGGTCGAGGATGAGTCGTGCTGCTGAGTTCTGGATGCGTGTAGTTTGCACTTGAGTTTTAGAGTGGTGCCGGCGTAGAGGGCGTTTATGTAATCAAGCCTGCTGCTGATGAGTGCATGAGTGACAGTTTTTCTGGTCTCTGTGGGGATCCATTTGAATGTTTTTCAGTATACGGAGTTTGTTGAAGCATGAGGAGGTAAAAGCGTTGATTTGTTGGGTCATAGAGAGGGAGGAGTCTAGGATGATGCTGAGGTTGCGTGCGTAGTTGGCGGGGGCGGGTGCAGGGCCTAGCGTGGTGGGCCACCATGGGGGGTCCCAGGTTTTTTTGGTGAGGGCCAAAGAGGATTATTTCGGTTTTGCTTGAGTTGAGTTTCAGGTGGTTGGCTGTCATATATACATCACTTTTGTCAATATGTGTGTGGTTTCCCTGGGGGGAAAAGGGTCCGGCTTGTCTAGTGGCAGTTTTAGTGCCATAAAGAAGCGCAGAAGGTTTATATGCCTACTGCAAAGAGCACATCTGTATTTTATGTAAATAGCTGAGTACATTAGTAAAGTCTATGGAGAGATGAAGGGCACTTTTGCTGGGTGGTAATGAGGGAATCCGAGGAGGAGGGAGTGGGAGCACCAATAATGATTGTTGGACTGGGCGCAGGAGGTGCTAAAGACTGTGACGAATGGTATGTGACAAGGTGTTTTTTGAGTGTCTTGAAAGTACGTGCTGATTGAGGGAAGAAGCGCAGGTAAGGTGGCCTCTACTGTTGCACGTATCTCACACACACCATCGATTTTGTGACTGTCTACGTAGGCTAGTGTTTTAGAGCAACAGTTTAGCCAATAGCAGAGATGGCATCTTGATGGATGACTGCTGCCTGCACTCGGGTTATAGAGGACCGCTCTGACATAGGATCAGAGACAGAGACATCAGATACTGAGACAGCATCTGAGAGATAGGACAATGGCGCAGACTCTGGGAGTGATTTTTCAGTCAGAGGAGTCCCATTCGAAAACTCCTCTTCCAGTACATTATGAGGGAGGTGATGAGGACAGTCCTGCTGTCCCTTCACAAGCTGTTCGTGCAACTGGGTAATAGTGGGTTAGCCAACCCAGAGAGCAGGTGAATGCGGCGCCAAGCAGAGAGAGAGTGCTCTCTTGGGAGCTCACCAATTTAGTTCAGCCACAAATTCCACCACCCAAATCATATTGTGGAGACATCAAAATTGTCAATGGCAAAACAAACTGGTTTTGAAAGGCAGGCACCTGTGTTTTTGGTCCTGGATTCGGCGGCCATATAGAGAAACACACTAAACCCAAACATTTCTGGAAACTAGACATTCGGGGGAGTCCACAGAGGTGTGACTTGTGTGGATTCCCCAAAGTTTTCTTACCCAGAATACCCTGCAAAGCTGAAATGTTGAAAAAAAACTCTATTTTTCTCGCATTTCTGTCACACAAACTACAGGAATATGCTGGGATCCACAACATTCCTACCACCCAGTGACTCCTCACCTGTCCTGATAAAAACACTACCCCACTTGAGTGCCTACACCTAGTGCCTGTGTCAGGAATGGATCACCCCAGGGTCAACAGCTGCCTCACGTAAGGACCAACATTGACCGTTGTGTGATCTATTCCTGTCGCAGGCACCAGGCCTAACCACAAAAGTGAGGTATCATATTTATCGGGAGACTTGGGGGAACGCTGGGTGGAAGGAAATTTGTGGCTCCTCTCAGATTCCAGATCTTTCTGTCACCGAAATGTGAGTAAAACTGTTTTTTTTAGCCACTTTTTGAGGTTTGCAAAGGATTCTGGGTAACAGAACCTGGTCCGAGCCCCGCGAGTCACCCCACCTTGGATTGCCCTAGGTCTCTAGTTTTCAGAAATGCACAGGTTTGGTAGGTTTCCCTAGGTGCCGGCTGAGCTAGAGGCCAAAATCTAAAGGTAGGCACTTCTCAAAAAACACCTCTGTTTTCTTCCAAAAATGTGGATGTGTCCACGTTGCGCTTTGGAGCGTTTCCTGTCGCGGGCACTAGGCCTACCCACACAAGTGAGGTATCATTTTTATGGGGAGACTTGGGGGAACGCCGGGTGGAAGGAAATTTGTGGCTCCTCTCAGATTCCAGAACTTTCTGTCACCGAAATGTGAGGAAAACTTGTTTTTTTAGCCACTTTTTGAGGTTTGAAAAGGATTCTGGGTAACAGAACCTGGTCCGAGCCCCGCGAGTCACCCCTCCTTGGATTGCCCTAGGTCTCTAGTTTTCAGAAATGCACAGGTTTGGTAGGTTTCCCTAGGTGCCGGCTGAGCTAGAGGCCAAAATCTACAGGTAGGCACTTCTCAAAAAACACCTCTGTTTTCTTCCAAAAATTTGGATGTGTCCACGTTGCGCTTTGGGGCGTTTCCTGTCGCGGGCGCTAGGCCTACCCACACAAGTGAGGTATCATTTTTATCGGGAGACTTGGTGGAACGCCAGGTGGAAGGAAATTTGTGGCTTCTCTCAGATTCCAGAACTTTCTGTCACCGAAATGTGAGGAAAACTTTGTTTTTTAGCCACTTTTTGAGGTTTGCAAAGGATTCTGGGTAACAGAACCTGGTCCGAGCCCCGCAAGTCACCCCTCCTTGGATTCCCCTAGGTCTCTAGTTTTTAGAAATGCACAGGTTTGGTAGGTTTCCCTATGTGCCGGCTGAGCTAGAGGCCAAAATCTACAGGTAGGCACTTTGGAAAAAACAGCTGTGTTTTCTATAAAAAAAATAGGATGTGTCCATGTTGTGTTTTGGGGCATTTCCTGTCGCGGGCACTAGGCCTACCCACACAAGTGAGGTATCATTTTTATCGGGAGACTTGGGGGAACACAGAATAGCAAAACAAGTGTTATTGCCCCTTATCTTTCTCTACATTTTTTCCTTCCAAATATAAGAGAGTGTGTAAAAAAGACGTCTATTTGAGAAATGCCCTGCAATTCACCTGCTAGTATGGGCACCTCGGAATTCAGCGATGTGCAAATAACCACTGCTCCTCAAAACCTTATCTTGATCCCATTTTGGAAATGCAAAGGTTTTCTTGATACCTCTTTTTCACTCTTCATATTTCAGCAAATGAATTGCTGTATACCCAGTATAGAATGAAAACCAACTGCAGGGTGCAGCTCATTTATTGGCTCTGGGTACCTAGGGTTCTTGATGAACCTACAAGCCCTTTATATCCCCGCAACCAGAAGAGTCCAGCAGACAAAACGGTATATTGCTTTCAGAAATCTGACATCGCAGGAAAAAGTTACAGAGTAAAACATAAAGAAAAATGGCTGTTGTTTTCAGCTCAATTTCAATATTTTTTTAATTCAGCTGTTATTTTCTGTAGGAAAACCTTGTAGGATCTACACAAATGACCCTTTGCTGAATTCAGAATTTTGTCTAGTTTTCAGAAATGTTTAGCATTCCGGGATCCAGCATTGGATTCACACCCATTCCTGTCACTAACTGGAAGGAGGCTGAAAGCACCAAATATAGTAGAAATGGGGTATGTCCCAGTAAAATGCCAAATTTGTGTTGAAAAATGTGGTTTTCTGATTCAAGTCTGCCCGTTCCTGAAAGGTGGGAAGATAGTGATTTCAGCACCAGAAACCCTTTGTTGATGGCATTTTCAGGGAAAAAAACCACAAGCCTTCTTCGGCAGCCCTTTTTTCCCATTTTTTTGGAAAAAACTAAATTTTCACTGTATTTTGGCTATTTTCTTGGTCTCCTCCAGGGGAAACCACCAACTCTGGGTACCATTAGAATCCCTAGGATGTTGGAAAAAAAGGACGCAAATTTGGCGTGGTTAGCTTATGTGGACAAAACGTTATGAAGCCCTAAGCGCGAACTACCCCAAATAGCCAAAAAAGGGCTCAGCACTGGGGGGTGAAAGGCCCAGCAGCTAAGGGGTTAAATTAAAAATAAATACAGAAATTCACCAATTAAAGTAAACAGAGCTAACTATAACTTGGCCCTCACCATTCTCTGATTGTTACTTCACATACTACATCACTCATGACATGATATGTCACATCATTTATAATATCACTGATGACATTTAAAATTACATCATTGATGGCATCACTGATTACATCATCCACACTTTTGCACATATTGCTCAATAAACTAGTATGGTATTAGAGCATTGAAAATAAGTACAAAGTAGCTCAGAAAAATTGGAAGCATCACTCCCCACATGGGTTATGTGGAAGATTGACCCTATACCACACATGGTTAGCCTAGTTCATATTAACAATCAACCACAGATATATGGGAAACCCTCATCACACACTGTTCAATATTTTTACAACTGTTCAGAGAAAAGATACAAATACTTACCTGATATAAACTTGTCATTTTGTTGTATATTTCAAAATGTGAACAATATGCTTTAGAAATATATTTACAAGACTTTTGTTGTACAACTGAACTAATAAGGCACATCGAAGAAGCTCCACTTGCAGGAAGTCATAGAAGTTATGGAATGACCTGTCAAACAAAGTTAATTAGACAGTCTCTTGTATGCAACTCCCTGAGATTTGTTATAAATACAGGAATGGTGTCTTGCAATGTATGCAGCAAACCACCATCCCTTTGTTTTCATTTGTAAATGGTAAACTTTTCTTTAAAGTACAGTGTGTTTCTTAAAGGAACCGGTGCTGCTTTAACCACCAGACTGGTAGGTCTTAAGCCAGGTGATAAGGCCTTTTTTGTATGTGTAGGGTAGTTTATGTTTAAAACTTCATAAAGTTTTTCCACAAAATCTGTCCAAGCCCAATTTGCATCTTTTATTCAAAGATCCTGGGGATTCTAAAGATACACAGTATTTATATATTCCTCCGGAGGGAGCCAAGACAATAGCAAAAATATAGTTAAATTGTGGTTTTGTTTTGAAAAAAACGGTACAGTGCAAGAAGGTGTATTTTTTTTTTTTTAGAAAGCGCACCAAAAAAAAGTTTTGTTGTGCTAGGATCATCCTCTTCTGTCTTTTCAGGAGTTGTATCCTTTTTACCACAGCTTCTGTAGTTTTCTGAGAGATAGTCCATTTTTAAAAAGAAATTGTGGTTTCAACCTCCTTGCAGTTTGTGGTGAATACAGGTGGGAACCCCATGGATGATTCTTGAATGTTATACATATATGTAAATTAGACACAAGTCTGAATTCTTTAGGGGGTCATTTTTATACATTCTTGCATGTTTCACCAAAACCAAAAAAAAATGACATAATAATGTAATGGAAAGAAGTAAAAACAATTAGCAATTGGTGACAACGTTTTCATCTGTAATTTTTTCTCACAATGGTCAAGTCACAAAAGAAATATATCTCTATATTTGTCAGACACTTCTGGTAACAAGGACATTTGGGGTTAGTACGTTTTCCAAAAACATGCAATGCCCAGAAATAGCAACCAACATGCAGCTTATGATGATTTTACTTTGTGTACTGACCATGCAGCAATTCATATGGTCAAATTTAATGAATGAAAAATGGGTATAAAGTAAACATACGCATCTCTAACATGGGCACAAGATATTGAGTTTGGGAACTGTAGTTATATATATACCATGACTTTGGGGTTACCCATAATATCATTTGATTTTGAGGGCCTTTTTCTACCTACCGGCTTACATATGGAAGCCAAAAAATGCAGATAAATCCAATTGGCAATAGCAAAATGTTCTCCTGTTCCAAATCCTCACTTAGCTTTCTATAACAATAGTACTGCATTTGTGTGGCTGGACCTATGGGCCTAGTAGCAGCAACTCAAAACATCCCAAAATGCTTCATGGAGACATCACATTTCACCCAGCAAAATATACCCTTTTATAACATTTTGGGTAGCTGTAGAATGTGGGCCCTAGATGAGCCACAAACCAGAGTAAACTACCAAACCTCAAACCTTGGCTAACAACACATATTTCCATCACATTTCTGTGACTGAAAGTTCTGGAAGCTGTGGGGATCCACAAAATTCCTACTACGCATTGTTCCTACTCTTGTCACAATTAAATTGGTACACTATTTGCGTGAGCTGCCCAAGTGCCTATGACAGGAAAAGCCAAAAAGACAACATGGACAGATACATTTTTGGAACCCAAATAAACGCTTTTGTATGCAATGTTGGCAGGTGTGGATTTTGGGTCTGAGATCAGCCACCATGCAGAGATTCCTACCAAACTCAACATTTGTAAGAACTAGACATGAAAGGGAGTCCATGGTGGTCAGATTTTCATGTTATCTCTCTACATTTTCTTACCCACAATATCCTTCAAACCTCAAACTTTGGCAAAAGCGACCCATGTCTGTGACAGAACGTTCTGGAATCTGTGGGGATGCATACAAATCCTGTAACCCAGCATTTCCAATCTCATCCCATTAAAAGCAGTACCTCACTTTTTGATCATAGGTCCAGGGCCCACAATAAGAGATACCCCAAAATGCAATAGGGCAGTGTCACTTGCTGTCTAACAGCATAATAAGTCCACAACAGCTTCAAGTCACAATAAGTATTTTTCTTTATTATAATTTTAGATCTAGAGAGTGGTATCAATAGAACAATGTCAATAGGAGTCCTTATAGCAATATTGATTCACAAAAGTGTAATGTTAAGCATCTTTGAATATAAGGTTTTCTTCTTTAATGATGGCTTCCTCTATTCTTTCCCTAGGAATGGACTTGGACTTTCCCCACTGGCACCCTCAAAGAGAAGAAAGCAGAGGTAAGTTTCTACTCTTTAATATTTTAAAATCTTCTGTACACGTATTCATTCTGCTTCATTTCCTGTATATTCTGTGCTTGTTGCTTTGATCTTTTCTTGCCTTTTCTTGATTCTTTGCTTCTAATCTTTTAAGTATTTACTATCTCTCTCTATTTTTTTAATTGCCCTCTCTTGTGAGCTTCATCACTTTCCTTGACGTTTGTGTAGCTTAATCTTCAGCTTCCGGATTCCCGGGGTTTTCATCCTCTGGTGCCTCGCTTGTGTCGCGCAGGGGTGACAGGTGTAAGCTTTGCTGTTCCAAAGGTTAGGTCTTCCATCCAAGGGAAATATTGCCTGTGGAGGGGTTGGCATCATGCCTTTTCACATGAGTAAGCATCTGGTCATCTACTTCTGTATCCTTCCTGCTTCCTTTTTTTCTGCTTTCTCAAAATCCTTCATTGTTTTTGCTGTCCCCTATTTTATCCTTACTTGTCCTTCTTCTTTTTCTACTCTTCTTCCTTTTCCTTTCAAAGTAAAAGACTTTCTTTGGTTTCCATTGCAGGTGCAGTTGTTGTCGCGGACCAGCATCAGATTTGAGATATGTCCTTAGTCTTCGTACGACACACAGATCAATTTTTCACCAATACAATTATTTTTTTTGCAATGTTTGTAGCTGTGGATTTTGGCACAGGGCTTGGCCGCCACCCAGTGAAACCTACCAAATCTAGACATTTTCAAAAACTTGCCAAGCAGAAGAGGCCAGAGATTTGTAACTTGTGTGACTCCCTGCTGTTTTTTACCCATAAAGCCTTGCATACCAGAAACATAGGGAAAGAAACATACATTTTCCTTAGATTTGTGTGAGAGAAAGTTTAATAAGCTGCAGCGATCAATACATTTCCTACTACTCAGCATTCCCATATGTCCAATAAAACAATATCCCACATGTGTGTGTATGTGTGTGTGTGTCTGTGTGTGTCTGTGTGTGTGTGAGGGGGCAATGCCAACAGTGGAAGGTGGTTTTAGGCAAGTTTGAGCTTTGTAGCACATTGTGGATAATAAAATGTTATGGGATGCACACAAGGCACACCACTATAGTCTCCCCTGGGTGTTTACTTTTCCAAAATATCTGGGTTTGTTAGGGATTCCCTGGGTGGTGGCTGACCTGGAGTCTGAATAATGCAGACATTCAGCATGGAAATTGGGAGGAAATTGGGATGTAGCCCCACTCTGCTGCCCTATATGTAATAATGATGCCCAGAAGAATCATAATTTCCTCTCACTTGTCAGAAGGATGGGGGTGTTGTAGTCCCCAGGGAATCAGACATACTCTTGAGTCTTTAGGGGTGGGACCTAATCTCAATATACACCAGACAGCATCCTAGTATTTTATATATATATATTCCTGGTAGCCACTGAGCATTGAGGAAAACCCCTTCTACCCTCTGGGGATGAAAAAAGACTTGCGGTGCCCCTGTAAGGGTGGGCTATGGTGCCATGACAGGGTGGTCTGCCCCTATCATTTTATTTGTTTTGGTGCCATTTTGTAATCCCAGGATTTAAGCTGGCTTTCACCCCTGAGGAACAAATT
The DNA here is from genome assembly GCF_031143425.1 of Pleurodeles waltl. NCBI lineage: Eukaryota > Metazoa > Chordata > Amphibia > Caudata > Salamandridae > Pleurodeles > Pleurodeles waltl. Next base: position 924,608,316 of record NC_090447.1, read on the forward strand.
TGGAGAAGCTCCTCATCGCCCCTGAGAAGCAGAAAGACTGTGTTGCCTCATTTGCAGTGGGAGTCTTGCCCAATGACATGGTGGGATACTACACTCCTATATTCTGCCCAGATTTACACCTCACCACTCACCTGAAAAGCAGGATGTCTGCAGGGGCAATGGTATGCCCCCGACCTCATGGAACACCTCTCGGCACTTCCTATTGGACACAGAAACCCCGGCAGGTGGCCCAAAAGGAAAGGGGGAGTTGAAGAGAAAGAGACAAAACACTGCCATGTCTTGCCGGTCCAGCCAGACACCCTTTATCTTCTGGGGCAGGTCGTTGTTGACAGACTGATAGTAGAGTTAGTGCACTCAACTTCCTTGAAACTGAATCTCTCTTTCTGATATGGGAACAGGAGTGGTAGAAGAACACCGGGATGATCCAGCACTTTTCCTGATAATAATAACTGTTGGAACAATTACTAACACTGCATTACCAAAAACCCAAACTGAGTACCATAACAATAAGTACTGCAACACTAGGGCTGGCTTCTCAGAGATTGACTGTTGCACACTACAATTAGAACTGTAGTTGCACTTACCATGCACAGGAAAGACAAACAAGGGCATTATTTATATCACATATAACTTTCCTGCATGCATAGGGTTAAACTAGAAGGAACAAAAACAATCCAAGAAATACAAATGTCCACTCTGGGTTTAAACAGTTAGGGTGGCACAGTTTGGTTTGGTTTCACTGTGTGTGTGAAAAACCTTTCAAAAGCAAATTCCTCAAAGCTGAAAAACAGGCATGAATGACACAATTTAAATCCAAGAGTTATGCTATTAGAGAAAGAAAAGTCAGGTAAATGCTCTTTTAAAATTGCACTGTCACTTTTTGTAGTACTTGAGCTCAAGCAGATTTCCTAAAGCACATTCAGGCAAGTAACTACAATAATAATGAAGAATGTTCAGAAATGCAATAGTCTCTTCAAGATAAGCACTCTGCCAAAATACGAGGTCTAAAATACATCTGCTGTTCTAGGAAAGCGTGGCGCTCAAAAAACAAACTCATTGGAGAATACTAGTAGTCACTTACCTGCAGTCTTTTCCAGAGTGCTGAAGGAATGGCTGGTGTCAGCTGGTACAGGAAGAAAAGAATTGCCTCAAAATTCCTGATTACGAGGATAACAGCAGGGGCTGGACTGCCAAATCAGATACTGAGATCAGGAAGCAAAACAAAGCCAAGCAGGGAGGCATGTTTCACTCTGCTATTTTTAGCCAATCAGGAAAGCAGTTGAGTTTCCACATGTGGATGAGTCACCACAGCCAATTATAAGCACATGTCTACACCACACCCAATTAGAAGCACATGTCTACACCTGCTCACATTAGCAAACAAGCATTGGTAAAACAAGCATTAATAAAACCAATTATGCAACACAGCACATTATGTTTAATTAGAAACATGAATGTTTAACCAAGAACAGAGATATGATTTAACCCTAATCCCTGGGGATGCTGACAGATAATGCAGGAGGCACCATGGGGATTCCTGACAGTGTCTAATTGGCTTTCTACCTCCCGGAGGCAGGTTAAGGGTGAAAGACAGATAAGGACAAAACTCCTAAATGTGTCCCCGGGGAGCCAATTAGAATTTATTGTCTTCTTTGAGGTGCTGGTATGGCCCAATAAAAGGGTGGGACATCCTCATGCTTTTGTTTATTATGGTGCCATTTTGAAATCCCTGGTGTCTAGTGGACTTACTTCCCCAGAAGCAAATTAAGAGCAAACACCTCATCTGTCCACCAGAGAGGTATAAAGACTGTGTTGTCCTTTTAGGAGAGGGGACATAACCCAATGGCAGGTGGAATACCCCACCTCTTTGTTTTGCTCACATGTAAAATATTGTGTCAGCTGGACATTATAGCCGCAATGGCAGAGTAGAGGCAAACACCCCATTATCACACATCTCCAGTATGTCCTCATAGGTGGAAGAAAGGCTCCATTGCCCCTTCTGGGATGGTGGTATGGGCCAATGCCTGGATTGGCTGTCGTCATTTTTTTGTTTATTTTGGCAGCATTTTCAAAGCAATGGTGTTTTGTGGACTTTCAATGTCCCCAGAGAAAGACTGTAGGCAAACCACCCTAATCAGGACAAACATTCTTTCTGTCCCTGACCCTGTGAGGGTTGGGCATGTTCCTGTGGAATGGTGAGGTCCCCAATCCCCGGTGTATAGTGAGGTTTCTATGCCATAGGAGACATTTTGGGGGAAATCCCTCAAGCACCTCCTGAAGAGGAAAAAAAACCTTCTTTGCCATTTTGAGATGGGGTCTTGTCCCCATGCTATGGAGGGCTGTTCCCATCCTTTTGTTTGTTAATTTAAATTTCCAGGTGCCGAGTGGACCTTCTGTCTTCGCAGGGGAGGGAAGCATTTAGCATAAACCCCTAATGTGCCTTCCAGGGAGCTGAAAAACTGTATTGTCCCTTTTGTGGTGAGGGATGGCCCTTTCTCATAGTGGGCTACACACACCTCTTAATTTTGGGAAAAACAATCCCTGATGTCAACTGGGTTTTCTACCCTTGGGAGACAGGTTGTGGGTGAAACCCCTAATCTGGCTCCTAGGGTAGGGGGCAGAAAACTGTTTCTCCCTTTTGCAGTGGGGCATAGTCTTATTGAAGGATTGAGCAACCCCACCTCTTTCAATGCATTTTACTCGTGGCTAGTGGGTTTTCTGCCCCCAAGACAGATTGTGGTAAACACACATCCATCCTCCTGGGCAAAGAAAGACTGATTGTACTAATGGAGGAGCCTAGGTCCATGGTCCAGGGATCCAGTAGGGAGGGATTCTTGTGTGAAGGGGAGCCATTGCCCTTTCCAGCAATACCTTTCTCATCGAAATAGGTGCTCAGGGACTGAGCTATGCCCCAATGCAAGTGAACATGAATTGAGCCAATCAACTCATTTCACATTCACTTTAATGTTCCTGATCAGCAAGATATTAAAAAGGACATTGCCTCGGGCTGCTGGGTACGATCTCCCCCTGAAGAATGACCTCAGTTGGGAAAAAGGTAATTCCTCTGTTGCCAGCAGCAGAGGGATTCCGTGTCCTTGGTGCTTTGACCTGACTTCCACATCAATAGTCCCTTGCATTGAGTGCTCTTGGCATGAGGTCACATCAATAGCACTCAACAGGTTGAAAAGACAAAGAATAGTTCTTAGGAAGATATTAATGGGACCACTGTCTGCTCCCTCCGATGCCACCTAATTCAGCTTTCAAAAGGAAAGCAGTTCATTAGTGATGTCCTTTTCTTTGCTAATCTGTTACCACCTTTTTAGGAGTCTGTAACATTTCAATATTTAGCGATTACAATTGCATCATAAATAGTTCCTTCATCTCATTGTGAAAGGCCAGTCCTATGTGTTATTTGGAATGGGTCGCTAATCCCATTTTGTAATTCAGTAAGGTTTTACTTAGTTTCAAAATGGGTTAATGCACAGCAAAGCACAATTTTGCAGTTGCGACTTCGGAAGTCTCCGGATTTGTGATCACAAAATGGTTTAATACAGTTGGCCCATATTGGTAACCCATATTTTGTAAACAACGTTTTGTTAATCAGTGTTGTGGTACTCTTGGATTTAAATGGTCTTATAGTTTGCCTGTATTTTTCAAAAAAGAAAATGATCAGTTTTGTAAAGTATTTATATTATAAATGCGTGAATTTGGTGGGAGGAACACCATGTTATGTTGTCAATCTCAGAAATAGCAAGTGCAAAATTATCATATACCCAGAACTATAACATGCATTTTTCTTAAATTTAAATCGTTCTGTTAGCATTTTAATTAGTCAAGTGTCAATTTATAGAGGTCTGATGAGTTAAGCTATGACCTTGTTCCTTTCTGTAAATAAGTTTGCAGGATATCTAAAACTGATGTTTCAGACTGAGGAATGCAGATTATGCAACTTGAAGCTAATAACAGCTTTTGTTTAATACCTTTATCTAAGATACAACAATAGAATGTTCAGAAAGTCAGATCCCTAATGCAAACATGGTTTAGCCCAATACAGTATACTTAAGCTGTAGACAGTACAATCTTCAAGAGCAGGCCTGAAGGCAAGAAGCCGTGTGATGCCAAGCATCACAATGAACTGCTCCTGCTGCATATTAACTTACTGTAAACTTGTAAAGTATTTCTAAGGCATTTCTAAAGAAGTTAGATGAATCATCATTTGTCTGAACTGTGGTCTGGAGACTGCATGTTTTCCCAAAAATATTTCGAAAACACATGGGTTATGAAGAACTGTGTCAAAAAATAATTGTAAAATATCAGCATGAAAGGTGTGGAGTTGTAGATTGCTTCTACCCTAGTAATAGTGATATGAACGTCACAATTTTAATGCAATTGCTTTTGTTTAAGTAACCACATTTAAAAAACACAGGAGCATATTTAAGAGTCCGTTCCAACACCATATTAGCATCGTTTTTTAGACTAATGTGCCGTTAGAAGATCAAAAAAGCCAGGCCATATTTACAAAGTAGTGCAATGCACGCATTGCGCCACTTTGTAACCCTTTGCACTACATCATGCCTAAAATTAGGCTTGATAACAACTGGACCATTAGAAATGAAGTGTGAATTTTTAAAATTCGAATAGCCTGCAGAAAGAAAAGTTCCATCTTTTTTCGAAGGACAGACATATCGTTGACAAAGTGAAGGGAAATAAATATCTTTCGGGCACATTTAATGAATTAGTTCCTTAAACCACTAAACAAACACCATGTGCAAAGGTGCTTAAAAAAAAAAAATCAGAGTTTCCTTTTCTTGTGCACCCTTATTCTCCAATTTAATGGCCAAGTGGTGCCATTGGATGATAACCAGTAGCTTTTGTGGTTTTAAGCTTGAGCCTCTGTTGCATATTGTAAGAAGCTGGTGCTTTACATAGTATACCAAAAGAGGTATGCTGAGTTAAGATTCCAGGTGTCTCCTTAGAAGGGGACAGGGCTTTCTTGAAAAATCCCAAGTGCTCTATTTGTGGTATTGTGGTCGAGTAGCGTAGGCTTATCAAAGGGGAGTGTTAGACATTTGTTGTATAAACTAAGTCAGTATATTTTTTAACACCAAGAACGTCGTTATTGGGTAAGTACTTTTTGAAGTTATCATTTTAATGTATACAGCAAATACACTTACATTGACTTTAACGAGGTAATGTTAACCTATGAGAAAAGAAGCATATACTTCACAGGGGCACTTAATAACAACTTAGTAGACTGTTTCTCCAAACAGACATTAAACACTGGATACACTTTTAAGTGAGGCAGCAGGGCCAAATGAACAGAAATGGGATTGAGTACTTCATAGGGACATATGAATCGGGGTAGAAATGTTTACTTGCCACAAAGCATTAGGTCTCTGGTAGATAACCACATCTTGTATCCTGGAACATATGAGTATTCCTGTCTTCAGAGCTTATCTGGAAAGGCCCTAAATACCCCATTAGCACCTTGTATCAGGCCTGCCATTGCAAGGCCATTATGTGCAGTTTTGAGTTGCCGGGAACCACCAGCGTGCCTGCGTGGCTCAGACAGCCAAGACCTGAGCCCCCCTTTTGGTTCAACTGGACTGGTCACTGAGTCCCCACTTGCTGCTTTTTTTCCCAGGACCATTTCCAATTAAAGTGAATAAGACATCTGATGCTGTGACGCACCTCTGCACCCAGATGCTCCAGTGCCTCCCAAATTAAACGCTCGGTGCTGCCTCGGACCCTCCCCCATACTGACCCTAATTCTAGATGACTGGTCCTGTAAGTTGTTGCTAAGTGTCAGTATGCACTATCTGTTTTGTCCTATAGGATAAAATTAGGGCACCTGATGCTGAAAAGTGCACTGCACCCAGATGCCCCAGTGCCTACCAAAGTGATCTGTACCTTGGGCCTTACCCCATCCTTATCTTAACGCCAGAAGACCAGTCCTCTATGTTGTTGTCAAGTACCCCTAGTCAGTATATACTTCTTTTCTCATAGGATAACATTACCTCATTAAAGTCAATGCAAGTGTATTTGCTGTATACTTCAAAATGCTAACTTCAAAAAGTACTTACCCAATAACAAAGTTATTGGTGTTAAAAAATATACTGACTTAGCTTATGCAACAGATGTCTAACACTCCCCTTTGATAAGCCTAAGCTGCTCGGCCACACTACCCCGAATAGAGCACTTGGTATTTTGCATAATGGGAATATGACTCGCACATAGGGAGGGGTGTTCCCTTCCTATTTGCGATTCGCACCGCAATGCAGAATTGCTTTGTGACCGCGAACGCGGTCGCAAAGCAATTCGCAGTTAGCACCCATGTGAAGTGGGTGCTAACTCATTAGCAAAGGGGAAGGGGTCCCCATGGGACCCCTTCCCCTTTGTGAATGTCGCCAAAAATATTTTTTCAGAACAGGCAGTGGTCCAAATGGTTTCATTTTTTTGTTTGCATTGCAACTCGTTTTCCTTTAAGGAAAACGGGCTGCAATACAAAAAAAAAAACAGCTTTATTTAAAAAGCAGTCACAGACATGGTGGTCTGCTGTGTCCAGCAGGCGACCATCCCTGTGAGTGCAGGGAATCGCAAGGGGGTCACAAATTGCGACCCACCTCATTAATATTAATGAGGTGGGTCTTTGCGACCCCCTTGCGATTCGCAGATGGTGTCATGGACACCATTCTGCATATGGTTTTGCGAGTTGCAAAAACATATCTACCTACATCTGGCCCTTGGACTCTTAACACAGCATACATCTTTTGGTATAATATATAGAGCACCAGCGTCCTACAATATGCAACAGAGGTTCAAGCTTAAAACCGCAAAAGCTACTGGTCATCAGCCAATGGCACCACTTGGCCATGAAATTGGAGAATAAGGGTGCACATTTGCACATGGTGTTTGCTAAGTGGATTGAAGAACTTATTCATTAAATGTGCCCGAAAGATATTTATTTCCCTTCATTTTGTCAACAATTTGTCTGTCCTGTGAAAAAAGATGAAACTTTTCTTTCAGCAGGCTATTAGAATTTTACAAATTCACAATTCATTTCTAAAGGTCTGGTTGTTATTAAACCTAATTCATAGAGTATCAGGCCTTTTGGTAAAGTACATGGTGATTGTTATGACTTGACCACATACTTCAATTATTCTATGACCAAAAGCAACCATGGATTTGTCAGGCTAAATGCTAGCCTTAATTGTGTATAAGGCATTATTTAAATATATTTACGATATTGCAATGACATGTCCGTAGAGTGGAGTAGCATACAGTGTAATAGAGTAGAATGGAGTGGCGTACAGTGGAGTGACAGTGACATACTATGAAATATTGCATTATGGAGTACAGCGGGGTAGGGTAGCCTGCAGTAGGGTAGAGTGGAGTAGAATGGAGAAGTGGTTCCCCACTTGTGGTCTGGGGACCCCCGCAGGAGTACGCAAAGTCTCCTCAGGGGGTCTGCGACTGCTTAGAAAATTAAGTATTATTAACAGATTAGATCACCAACTTTCAGGAATGACTCAGTTGGGGGGGTCTGCAGATTCCAATAATGGTTCAGTGGGGGTACCTGGGCTCCAGTAGTGATAAAGTGGGGGTCCACAGAAGTCAAAAGGTTGGGAACCACTGGCATAGAGTAAAGTGGAGTACAGTGGAGTGGATTGAAATAGTATACAATGGAGAAACGTGCAGTGATGTGGTGTTGAATGGAATAGCTTCAAAGGGAGTGGCATAGGATGGAGTTGTGTGCACTGCAATGGCGTAGAGTGGAGTAGCGTACTGTGAAGTGGCACAAAGTGGATAATGTACAGAGGCGTGCTGTAGAATAGGGTGGCATACAGTGGATTACAGTAGAGTGGAGTGGAGTGGAGTAAAGTGGAATACTGTATAATGGAGTAGCATAGAGTAGAGTAGTGTACAGTAAAGGGGTATACAGTGGAGTAAGACAGAGTATAATAGTGTAGGTTGCAGATGCATGAAGTGGTGAGGCACACAGTGGAGTAGGGTAGAGTATAGTGGTGCAGAGTAGAGTGGAATACATTATGTAGGTAAAATATGGCAAGAATGTTGATTATGGTGTGCAGAGTAGTGATGAACAGCAAACTAAGTAGTCTTCTATTTTCCCAGATTTACCAAGCAATGCAGGGTCACTCATGTTGTCCTTGGATTGCTTTGTAAATCTGACTTAGTTAAGTGTTAGGTTGCCCATGAGACACCATTTGTGGTGCAAGGAAAACTAAATATAATAATAACACAGCAAGGTCTCAATTATATATTGGACCACGGTATACTGTGGTAAGTCTGAGATATACAGTGGTACATGGTGATGACAAAGCAGTTAATGATTGGCTAATGTATTCTGAGTTTGTGCCTACATATATAGGTAATTTTTGTATGTTTTTTGTTTCTCCCTACCGAATACCACTTTATTAAAGTGGTAATAGGCAGTGAACTTTATTTTTTATTTTTTTACATATTTTTTATTATGTTGTACAGAGTACCGCACTAATACCTACCAAGTACCGTATGTATTATCAAATGTACCTTTTTTTAAAAAATAAAAGAAGTTGTGTGGTATCTTGTTAGGTATTTCCATGGTACTCCATACCAGCTTTTGCAGAATTAAATTTGTATAAAATAAACTGTGGCAGACTATATTGGTGAAATGTAGTGTATTAGTATTTTTTAAACTTTTTTACATGCTTTTTTCTCCTAATTTGTTTTAAAGTACTGCAGTACTTCCAAGGTAGTACAGTAGTGCTTTGTGATGTTTGTTTTTTAAATATATAAAAGCTATATATAATTTTCCTTACGTATTACCACTATCATTAAGTGGCAATCAGTAGGGAAAAATTATAACACAGAATACTTACCTATAACTAAAAAAATTAAATTATAATAAAATGGAAAATAAATTTGTAATACAATTAAAAAATCACTGCACTGCACCATATTTCACAAATATAGTTTAGTACAGTGTATTTAGAATTCTTTACAAATGTATACTGTAAAAAAAGGATACAGAGCCCCGCCATATACCGTGGTCCAATATCTAACTGCTAGCTGTAATATAGTATTGTGCTGTCCTTACGTCACTCATTACGTCTAATGGGAAACACAATCCTTAAGTTAGATTTACAAAGCAATGCAAGAACAACAAGCATGGCCCTCTGTTGCTTGGTAAATTGTGAGAAACGAAAGTCAGCTCAATTCGCTGTTTTTCATTACTCTGCATACATAATCTATATTCTTGTCAAATTTCACCTACATCCATATGCCACTGTACTAAACACCAGTACACTCTACCCTACTCAACTGTACACCACTCCTCTATATACTATTCCACTATACGCCACTCCACTGTACAGCACTCCAATCTACACCTTTCCAGTATATGCCACTCTTCTGTACGCCAGTGTATGCTATTCCACCCAGCCTCACTCCACTGTACAGTTTCCAATGCATGCCACTCCATTGTATGCCACTCTACTCTCTGCTACTCCACTCCACACTATTTCATTCTATGCCACCCCACTGTACCCTACTCCAGTGTATGCCACTTTACTCTACGACACTCCACTGTAGGCTATTCCACTTTATGTCACTCTTCTATACAGTACGCCACTTCAGTGTATGACATTCACTGCATACCACTCTATTCTATACTATTCCATTTGACACCACTCCACTGAATGGCACTCTACTGTATGCTATTCCGCTCTGCCCTACTCCACACACCACCCCAGTCTATGCCACTCTACTCTATGCTACTCTGCTCTATGCTATTCTAGCCAATGCCACTCCACTGTTCTTCACTAAATACTATTCCATTGCATGCCACTTGTCCCTATGTTACTCCACTCTATGCTATTCCAATGTATGCCACTTCATAGTACGCTACTCCATTGTATGCCACGTCTGTGTACATCAATCCACTGTACAACACTCCATTCTATGCTACTACGTTGGATACCACTCCACGCCCCTCTCCATCGTACACCACTCCACTATGGAATTACAGAGTGGTGAGTTATTGCAGTGTGGTGTGTAAGGTGACAACAGTGTGTTCTGAGGAATGCAACATAGTAATTTGAAAACGGTGCATAAATAATAAATGTAATTATAACTATAACTTTAGAAATTCTAATGTTTGTGTAGTTTAAGTTGGTTTTGTATAGAAAGATAAAAAATAACGTTTCCTAAGTAACCTATCCTTAAACCTTTTGTTTTTTTATCTTCGAATACATAAAACCAGACATTTTGGCATATACACATGGATTTTTCTGGTGCTGTTAACCAACTCTGTAAGCTGTTCATCACTGATGTTGCCAACTGTTACTTTATGTTTTCTGGCACTAATGTGCTAAATGTTGGAGTCTAAACATTTTGTTTTATAGCTTTTGAGAAATGGACTAACCAGCAGGTGGCATCTGGTAGATTAATCACACTTTCCTTAAATTTCATCATACCTCATTAAGGTGGTCATTACAACCCTGGCGATCGGTGTCAAAGCGGCGATAAGACTGCCAACAGGCCGGCAGGAAAAAAAGTGAAATCACAACAGTGGTGGAAACCGCCAACAAAGACAGCCACTTTAACACTCCGACCGTCACGGCGGTACAAAGAAACAGTGCAGCGGTCACCGCCAACAGACAGGTGTGAGACAAAGTACCGCCCACAGTATCACAACCTACCAATCTGTCACCTTTTCCGGGGCGGATTCACCATGAACAAAAACATGGCAGAAACAGGACTTCGAAGGGAAAACGCTCACCTCTACACACCCCATGAGGAACCAGGAAGCCATGGAACCTGAGCTTCACATTTTCCCTGCCCTTATCTTCATGCTCCTCTACCAGGAGCACGAACGCCGGCGGTGAAGACCACGTGAGTACTGCACCTACGACACAGGTGAGGGGGGAGGGAAAAAACAGGGACACACAAACGCAACACCCCCACCCCCACCCTCACCCACCGCAATATACACACTAATACAGCATGATACATTACAGTTACACCCCCCAAACCCCCGGAAGAATGCAAAGACGAAAGGAAATGAGTGTAACCATTGTAATCTATTAAAATCCAGTACGCAAAAATATATATACACTATAAACAAATATATACACCAAGAATTGTAGTCCAGGTAGTGCTCCATTGAAGTCCGTGGTACACTGGGCCCATACTGCATGGGCGAGGCCCACACTCAAAACCCGAACATGACGGAGAGAACACTGCAGGGGCATCAGATAGAAATAAAACAGGTACCTCAGGGGGAAGGGAAAGGGGGGGGCACCTCAGCCGGTTGAGTGCACGATGCCAAATCGAGGAGGGGGCCACATGCCCACTGTTCAATCCTGGGGACTGCAAAGCCACAGTCTCAAAGGCTCTACAGTGGGTGGTTTGCCCACTGTTCAATCCTGGGGAGTGCAAAGCCACAGTCTCTCGAGTCTCTACAGTGGGTGGGTTGCCCACTGTTCAATCCTGAGGAGTGCAAAGCCACAGTCTCACAAGTCTCTACAGTGGGTGGTTTGCCCACTGTTCAATCCTGGGGAGTGCAAAGCCACAGTCTCTCAAGTCTCTACAGTGGGTGGGTTGCCCACTGTTCAATCCTGGGGAGTGCAAACCCACAGTCTCTCAAGTGGATAACAGGCTCCACTGGTTCTGGAGGGGGCTTTGTGCCCAGAGTGCTTCATCCTGCCAAGGACTGAGGTAGTGGATGCCTTTATCCACTTTTTCTGGAGGGGGTTTTGTGCCCAGTGTGCTTCATCCTGCCAAGCACTGGGGTAGTGGATGCCTTTCTCCACTGGTTCTGGAGGGGGCTGTGTGCCCAGAGTGCTTCATCCTGCCAAGGACTGAGGTAGTGGATGCCTTTCTCCACTGGTTCTGGAGGGGGCTTTGTGCCCAGAGTGCTTCATCCTGCCAAGGACTGAGGTAGTGGATGGGATTCTCCACTGGTTCTGGAGGGGGCTTTGTGCCCAGAGTGCTTCATGCTTCCCGTGACGGACTCAGTAGCATCAGTGCCCTTGTCGCTCATGGGCCAGCAGTGCTTGTGGCGGCGGTGTCCTGTTCAGCGGTGCTTGTGACGGTGGTGTCCTGTTCAGCGGTGCTTGTGGCGGAGGTGTACTGTTCAGAGGTGCCTGTGGCGGCGGTGTCCTGTTCAGCGGGGTCCTTGGCAGCGACTCAGCTGCTGGCGGTCCTTTCTGGCCCAGCGACTCAGCAGCTGAAGGTCCTGTCTGGGCCAGCGGGGCTGGAGCTGGCGGTGGCCTCCTGGGCAGTGGGGCTGATTGCAGTGGCCTCCTGGGCAGCGGGGCTGATGGCGGTGGCCTCCTGGGCAGCGGGGCTGATGGCGGTGGCCTCCTGGGTAGTGGGGCTGGTGTTGGCGGTGGCCTCCTGGTCAGCAGGGCTGATGGCGGTGGCCTCCTGGGCAGCAGGGTTGGTGCTGGCGGTGGACTCCTGGGCAGCGGGGCTGATGGCAGTGGCCTCCTGGGCAGCAGGGCTGATGGCGGTGGCCTCCTGGGCAGTGGGGCTGATGGCGGTGGCCTCCTGGGCAGCTGGGCTGGTGCTGGCGTTGACCTCCTGGGCAGAGGGGCTGATGGCGGTGGCCTCCTGGGCAGCGGGGCTAATGGCGGTGGCCTCCTGGCAGCGGGGCTGGTACTAGTGGCCTCCTGGGCAGTGGGCTGCTGCTGGCGGTGGCCTCCAGGGCAGCGGGGATGGTGGCGGTGGCCTCCTGGGCAGCGGGGCTGGTGCTGGCGGTGGCCTCCTGGGCAGCGGGGATGATGGCGGTTGCCTCCTCGGCAGTGGGGCTGGTGCTGGCGGTGGCCTCCTGTGCAGCAGGGCTGATGGCGGTGTCCTCCTGGGCAACGGGGCTGTTGGCGGTGGCCTCCTGGGCAGTGTGTCTTCTCCGCCATGCTGCTCTTCCCAGACTTGCTGAGTTTCTTGTGCCCCTTCTCCACCTTGGAAGGTGTCGCAGCTGACTCCACACTCCCACCTGTACCCCTGGGAGCGGCTTTAGTGGCAGGAGGCTTCCCCTCTCCCGCCAGGCACTGTCCAACTTTTTATGCTTGACAGGTAGGGGACTGTCTGTGCTGTGGCTCGTTGCCACACTGGCTGCTCTGCTGCCTGGTGCACTCCAGAATCCGGTGACGACTGGCACCACTGGTCCCGGAGATGTTGTGGCTGAGGTGCTAGGTTGGGACCGGGGGAGTCGGGCCCTAGGAGACTGACGGGGTGGGGGAGGTGAAGGAAAGAGGTCAAGGGTGGCCAGGAAAAATTTCTTGGGAACACTGGGACGGGTAGCTGGAGGGGGTTTGGGTGTGGAGGAAGAGGTTGTGGTTGTAGGAGGTGTACGTTTGGTGACTTTGCGTGAAGGTGCATGCGCTGGAGGCTGCCGTGAGGTGGATGGGTTTTGGGTGGGTGTGTGCCTGCGTTTCTGTACCTTGGGAGGTAGTGTCACAGACACACTGGGAGAGGACACAGGGGATGTGTGAATGGTAGTGGGGGTGGTGAGTGCAGGTGAGCGGGGTGTGGTGGTGGGTGTGCTGGTGATGGAAGTAGTGGCTATAGATGAAGTGCATGCAGGTGTGAGTGGAGACGAGACTGGGAGGGAGGAGGGAGGCGAGGAGGAGGGGGACACAATGGAGGCAGTGGGTGTTGGTGTGTCTGCATGTGTGTGATGCTTGTGTGAGTGCCTGTGGGATGTGTGGTGCTTATGTTTGCCTGAGCTTCCTTTGTTTGTTGAGGTGTGTGCATGCTGGTCTGATGGTGTGCTTGGGATAGGCTGATGTACAGGGGATTGGGTCTGGGTGGAGGAAGTTGGAGGGGGAGGCTAGAGACAGGGACAATAGCTGCCAACAGTGCTGAGGCCAGAGTCTGAAAAGCTCGCTGAAGGGCTGCCTGACCAGAATGAATGCCCTCCAGGAATGCATTTGTTTGTTGAAACTGCCTCTCTACACCCTGGATGGCATTCAACATGGTAGACTGCCCAACAGTGAGGGACCTGAGGAGGTCAATGGCCTCCTCACTGAGGGCAGCAGGGGTGACTGGGGCAGGGCCTGAGGTGCCTGGGGCGAAGGTGATGCCCACCCTCCTGGGTGAGCGGGCACAGGGCAAAGGCTGAGGGGCTGCTGGGAGGGCGGTGCTGGAAGGGGGGGTGGCGGCTGTACCTGTAGATGTGGGGGTCACAGAGGCGGCCACCACCACAAGGGAGCTCCCATCAGAGGACGAGTCCGTATCACTGGTCTCAGCTCATGTCCCCACCTTGGAGCTCCCCTCGCCCTCCGCCCCACTGGTGAATTCCGAGTCCGTAGTATCGCCCTGCAGGGCTATGTGGGATGCAGCTCCCTCCTGCTCCGGAGCCACTGCTCCTCCGCCTGATGATGCTAGTGTACACAAGAACAGGGAGACCACAAAAAGGGGGGGGATGACAGAAGAAAGACATGTTGAGTGCATGCTTTACCGCTACTGTTGGCGGACACGACAGACACAGAAGCCCCCTGCACTACGCCGCGCATTTGTGGTCCACTCATCAATCCGTGGGACATGGCCTACAAGGCTATGGGCGACATCTGCACACAAGGATGTCACAGGAGCCTGACTAGGTGTAGTTGGCACTGTACACATGTGGGGTGGGGTGCCACAGGGTCTGCCAGAAGAAGGGGACCTAACTAGCACACTCGCCCTGGCCTAGGGAAACCCACAGCTCACCTCCCCACCCAGACACCTCCACTGCAGGCTGACTCAGCTGAATAAGAGTGTACTCACCCCCTTGTGTCTGCTGTGATGCCCTCAAGCGCCCATCCAACTCCGGGTATGCCACCGCCAGGATGCAGAACATCAGGGAGGTCATGGTGCGACGGGCACCCCTCCCATGTTGGGAGGCCATCCCCAGCTGGGCCTCCGCCGTCTTCTTGCTCCAGCGGCAAATGTCCTCCCATCTCTTACGGCAGTGGGAGCTCCGTCTGTGATAGACCCCCAGGGTCCGGACGTCCTTGGCGATGGCACGCCAGATGTCCTTCTTCTGGTGGGCGCTGACCTACATGAATTGTACAGGGAAAAAAAAAAAGTTTTTGCCAACTGCACCGTCACAGTCATTGGCCCACATCCCTACCCTTGCCATGTGGCACATGCACTCACCGTCGTTTCATGCACGCCTCAATCTCCCCCCCATCTTTCATCCACCCCAGTCCACACAGGCATAGCCCATACAGCAAGCTCCCAGTGTACTTACCTGTTTGTCTGGAGGACCGTAGAGTAGCGTGTACTGGGGGAGGACCCCATCCACAAGTTTCTCCAACTCCTCCGATGTGAAGGCAGGGGCCCTTTCCCCAGATGCACGAGCCATTGTCTCTTCCAGACTGAGGTCACAGCAGCACTTGCAGTGTAGGTCCTCTCCTGTCGAAGATCAGGTATCGAGTGATTGAACAGATAGAAAATGGCGGTCACGTCCGCGGCGGTGCGTACCGTCACCGCCAGCTTACATCCTCATTGTCTCCTGGGACCCATAGGGTCCAATGTTAACCAATGCAGAATTGCAGCCGCAGTTTTCGACCGCCTACCGCGACGGTGTACAACACCAGCGCAGTTACCTCACATCCCATTGTCCCACTTTACAGGTCAGACAGCCGCCATTTCAGGGGCCCCCATGGCTTAATTTTTAACTGCGTCACACATACCTAGGCCTTGCCTCAACACTCATACAGGCAAATTTTGGGTTATGAATCGTGTTCTGTGTAAGCTGTTGGTACGTATCTCTGAGTTGGTTGACTCTGTGCTCGCTGTTGTCCTTCATAGGCACCGTCCACTGGGACATGTGAGGAAATGGCGCCATCCTCCGGTCTACAGACCGCTGGTGGACCTGTCGACAATGGAGGAAAGACATGTGATCATCACCTACAGACTTGATCGTGCCACAATCCTGGAACTGTGTGCCCAGTTGGAGCCAGACCTGATGTCAGCTATCCGCCATCCCACAGGAATCCCCCCTCAAGTGAAGGTGCTGTCAGTACTCCATTTCCTTGCAAGTGGGTCATTTCAAACAACAGTGGCCATAGCATCAGGGTTGTCCCAGCCTATGTTTTCCAACATGTTGTCCAGAGTGTTGTCTGCCCTGCTGAAACACATGTGGAGCTACACCGTTTTCCCTCAGGTGGAGGATTTGCGTACAATGAAATGTGATTTCTATGCCCTGGGACATATCCCCAACATCATAGGTGCCATTAATGGGACACATGTGGCTTTGGTACCCCCCGCAGGGGTGAACAGGTGTACAGAAACTGGAAGAGTTATCATTCGATGAATGTGCAGATGGTGTGTTTGGCAGACCAGTGCATCTCCCATGTGAATGCCAAATTCCCTGGCTCAGTGCATGACGCTTACATCCTGCGGAATAGCAGCATCCCTTATGTGATGGGTCAACTCCAGAGGCACAGTGTGGCTATTAGGTGAGCACCTGGAAGCAAGTCAGTGGGAATGGTTGTCTGGGCCTGGGGATGTCCCTGCCGGTTAGTGTGTGTCTAACAGTTGTCCCTCACCATTTGCAGGTGACTCTGGCTACCCCAACCTGTCATGGTTACTGACCCCAGTGAGGAATCCCAGGACAAGGGCAGAAGAACGCTACAATGAGGCCCATTGGCGAACTGGGAGGATTATAGAGCGGACCTTCGGCCTCCTGAAGGCCAGGATCAGGTGCCTCCATATGACAGGTGGATCCCTCTTCTACTCACCAAAAAGGTGTGCCAGATCATCGTGGCCTGCTGTATGCTTCACAACTTAGCTTTGCGACGCCAGGTGCCTTTTCTGCAGGAGGATGGTCCAGATGGAGGTGTTGTGGCAGCTGTGGAGCCTGTGGACAGCGAAGACGAGGAAGCAGAAGAAGAGGACGTCGACAACAGGGACTCTGTGATCCTGCAATATTTCCAGTGAGACACAGGTAAGAATACAAACCTGACTACTACATGTACTTAAACACTACTACCTCTCTACTGTCTGTCGTTTTCACCCAGTGTATGGTCACTGAGTTGTCACTTTCCCTTACGATTTCACAGATGTGGGTCCCACTGTGTGACATCTGCTTTGTTTCCTCATGGACTAGAGCTGTGTGACATAGGTATGTTGACATTACAATTGAAAGAGCATTTTGACACTGTAATTGTTAATACACTATTTCAAAATCACAGACAGACTCCAGATTGTTTTGTGCTTTAAGGTTGTTTATTTAAGTGCTCTATATTGGAGGGTGCTGTAAAATGGTGAGGGGTGATGGTGGAGGAATGTCCATGGCAGAGTCCAGTCTATTAGTCTCACAGGTGCATTGCCCAAATGGGCATAGGAAGTGGAGCTGGGGCAGTTTGAGAATGGACAGGGTGACAAGGTGGGACAGAAGGATGACAATCAGGGTGGTCTCATTTCTTGGCGGGGGTCTTGGCATCGTTCTCTGTCTTTGTCCTGGATCTCAGGGACCATTTGCGGGGTGGTTCTCCTTCTGCAGGGGATGGGGTACTGGTGTGGTGGTCCTGTGGCGGTGCCTCCTGTCCACTAGCACTGGCGGAGATGGTGGGCAGTTCATCATCGAGGCTAGTGTCAGGGGCCCCTTGTTATGCCACAGAGTCCCTCCTGGTGTTGAGTACTTCCTTCAGCACCCCTACGATGGTGCCCAGGGTGGAATTGATGAATCTGAATTCCTCCCTGAACCCCAAATACTGTTCCTCCTGCAGCCGCTGGGTCTCCTGAAACTTGGCCAGTACCGTTGCCATTGTCTCCTGGGAATGATGGTAGGCTCCCATGATGTTGGAGAGGGCCTTGTGGAGATTGGGTTCCCTGGGCCTGTCCTCCCCCTGTCGCACAGCAGCCCTCCCAGTTCCCCTGTGTTCCTGGGCCTCCGTCCCCTGGACCGTGTGCCCACTGCCACTGCCCCCAGGTCCCTGTTGTTGTTGGGGTGGTGGGTTAGCCTGGGTTCCCTGTAGTGGTGGACACACTGCTGATTGACGTGTCCTGGGGACAGAGGTATGAGCCCCCAGGGTGGGTGCTGTTCTGGTGTTTCCAGAGGGGGGAAGCTCTGTGGTGACCTGTGCCAGTGTAAGGGGAACCGACTGTCTGGAGGTCCCAGATGGGCCGGGCTGGTCATCTAGATCCAGTTGGACAGAACTGCTGTCATCACTGTGGGCCTCTTTTGTTGGTGGTGTGGACATGTGTGGACCCTCCTGTCTGGTGATGTTGGGTAGGGGTCCTGCAGAGGTATAAAAGGATGTTTATTACATCTGTGTGTGCCATGGTGTGCAATGGGTGGGTGACCGTGTACCTCAGTGCTTGCATTCCTGTGTGGGACCTTGTGTGATGGTGGTTTAGGGGGGTGTGTGGGTATGTCCAGTGGCCATGCTTTGGTGATGGGTGTCCATGCTTTGTTGTTGCATGCAGGGCTTGGTGTTGGGATGTGTGGTTCGTGATGTTGGGACATTTGTGAGGAGTTGGAGGGATGGGGGTGAGGTTGAGGGTGGGGGTATGTGATAGCATGCAAGTAGGGTGGGGAATGTAATAGTTAAGAGCTGACTTACCAGAGTCCATTCCTCCATTTACTCCTGCGAGGCCCTCAGGATGCAAAATCGCCAAGACTTGCTCTTCCCATGTTGTTAGTTGTGAGGGAGGAGGTGGTGGTCCGCCGCCAGTCCGCTGAACCGCAATGTGGTGTCTTGAGACCACGGAACACACCTTCCCCCGTAGGTCGTTCCCTTGACCCAAGGGTAGGTCGCGTTCCCCTGCCGCTGCAGCTCCTCCAGCTCCTCCAGGTTCCTGAGTTCCTGAGACCCACCTCACAGTAAGTACCCCCCACCTCCCAGCCCCTCGCCCTGCCCCACGCTACTCACCCTCTCTCCTGCTCCTGTTTCTTTTCCTCCTCTCTGTCTCTTCCTCCTCGCTCCTCCTCTGTAATCTTCTTCTGCACTCTTCTTCTCCCCGTCTTCTCTCTTCTTCTGTGTGCTCCTCAGCCTCTCCTGTCGCCTCTCCTCTTCCTTATCTTGCTCTGTGGTCTTCTGCCTTCTGCTCTTCGTCTTCTTTATCTTCTTTGTTGATCTTCTGTTCGTCTGCTCTTCTGCTTCTTCGTCCCCTGCATCTTCCTCTGTGTTCTTCTGTTCTTCTGTGTTCTTCTCTTCTGTTCTTCTGTGTTCTTCTGTTCTTCTGTGTTCTTCTCTTCTGTTCTTCTGTGTTCTTCCGGTCTTCTGTGTTCTTCTCTTCTGTTCTTCTGTTCTTCTGTGTTCTTCCGGTCTTCTGTGTTCTTCTCTTCTGTTCTTCTGTGTTCTTCTGTTCTTCTGTGTTCTTCTCTTCTGTTCTTCTGTGTTCTTCTGTTCTTCTGTGTTCTTCCGGTCTTCTGTGTCTTCTCTTCTGTTCTTCTGTGTTCTTCTGTTCTGTTCTTCTGCGTTCTTCTGTTCTTCTGTGTTCTTCTCTTCTGTTCTTCTGTGTTCTTCTGTTCTTCTGTGTTCTTCTCTTCTGTTCTTCTGTGTTCTTCGGTTCTTCTGTGTTCTTCCAGTCCTCTGAGCCTTTCTCTTCTGTTCTTCTGTGTTCTTCTGTTCTTCTGTGTTCTTCTCTTCTGTTCTTCTGTGTTCTTCTCTTCCGGTCTTCTGTGTTCTTCGCTTCTTCTGTTCTTCGGTCCTCTCTGACTCCTGTCTCTTCCCGCACCTGTCTCTGCCCTCCTGCTCCTGCCTCACCCCCCTCTATCTCTCCACCTATCTCTCACTATCACCCACATCTACCCTTTCGCTACCTGCCTCCCTCACTCCTCTACCTATCTCTCCACCTAACTCCGTCACTCACCCCCTCCTCCTATCTACCTATTTTTCTATCTCTCCATCTATCTATTTCCCTATCTCTCCCCCCGTCCCGACACCCCCTCTGTTACCTATCTCCCTATCCTCTCACTCTACCTCTCACCCTCACCCACCTCTACCACCCCCCTCCCCTATCTTTTCAACCCTACTCCTATCTATCTCCCTATTCTCCTAAAACTCTAACACTCACCCCCCTCCACCCTTAAACCCCCCTCCCCCAGCTCTTCTCACTCTACCTGTCCCCCCTCCCATGCGCTTTCCCGCCACAACCTACTGCACGCCCCCAGCTCCCATTCGCCCCCAGCTGACCCCTCCCCCCCTCCTCCCTCTTATGGTGGCCGCGCGGGCGCGCCGCTGGCAAGCCTGTCTGCGCCCGTCCGCGCCTGGCCCGCACCCAGCGCCACGACCCCTGGTCCCCAGCCCTCCCCTCCCCTGAGGGCTAACTCTCTGTTGCCTCCTCCACAGAGAGTTAGCCCTCAGAAGAAGAGAATGCTATTGGATCCTAAAACTCAGAGCGGTAGAAGATGGTCTTAACACCAATTTCGAAATGGAATACTATTTGGGAGAATAGGATAATAATTCTTGTTTTTCAACATATATACTCATTGTTTGTGTATTAGGTTCTCTACCTGTATTGACTTACGTGTTCAATAATACTTGCATTGATGATCAGTTTTTTGCAAATTATTCTCCATTCTGTACTGTGTCTTAGCTATATGAAGATACTATATACTCTGTTAATTGTGCTTGTTTTATGAATGATGCTTCACAGAAGTCATAATATTTATATATGGGCAATATACAAACCTTTCTCTCCATGTACTAACTGATACTTTTTACAGTAGATCATGAGTAGTAATACTTTAATTGTATAATTAGCAATTCACATTCTTAGATCTGTTCTTTATTGTTATATACTTTTGAGACCCGCCAATGTGGGGTCTATACATGACATGATTGGGGCACGTCACATTTACTCACTCTATATTCTCTCTCTCTGTATTCTACTATAAATTTTCTCAATCACCTTTATGTATTTTGGTATTTCTCCTCGTTTTGACATATGTAGCTGGCATTACATAAATGTACATTGTAGATTTTGACCGTATGTTTGTTGAGGTCATCAGCAGCTATGTCTAGATCTAGGAAGCCCAGATGTTGTTTATTTATTTGTTGGGCTTTAGATATTGTTTTTCCTATGCGGTCAATACCCGATGTAAATTAGGATCAGGTTTGTAGTAACTTTCCGCTGATTATGGCTGTTTACCGGTTAATTTTTAGGATGGGTAGTTAGTGTTTTAATATTCCGACCGTGGGTCGGGATGTTGTTAGTTCCTTTACCTCGAGATTTGAGTATACTCTGTTCCAAGATGGCGCCCGTGTTTTGGTCCAGTCCATTTTCTATGTCTTCAATACTTACGTGAATACACATAAATGCATCCGCCTCAGACGTTCGACTTTCGTAATTGACTCTCGGATACTTGAAACGCCGTGAGATTATTTGACGACGGTTTGTTTTCCCATTAGATATTGACACATTTGGATAGAAGGTGAGTGATCCTGAGGGGGTTTTCTACGACATAGTCGTACTCTAGGTTAGCATTGGGAAGCGTTTTGAATACGGGTTTTCTTCTAGTCTCACCGGACTATGATTCAGTGTATTGACTATAATTCTCTTCGTATTTCACTTTCAGATAGCATCAGAGGAATTCTTCACTAGTTGATTTGTTCTGAGATTTCTTGCACTTTAACGAGGTCAGTTTCAAGACCAAGGATTATACTTATATGTTTACATTGAGGTAGTGGGTATTTTCGGGCTTCACATGAGTTTTAGATAATGTAAAGGTTTACTCATGATTGTTTTCGCAGATTTTACAAGTCTCTGGAAAGGATTATTTCTTTCATAATACTTACCTGAATCAAGGTATGTCCCGATTTTGAAGGGAGTTTTAGTGTTGATTTTTTTCTAAAAGTTTCTCATCTAATATTCGGGCGTGGGTTTAAGCAGCCTTTGGCTGTTTTCAATTATTCTTGTTTCTCTGGTTTTTGTCTAAGATTTTGGCTATGGTGTTACGGTTTTCTCTCTTTTATTCTTTCTTTTTCCAAATTGGTGACGTGCACTCTTGTTTTATGATTTCCTTTACACAAGGGGAGATCACATTGTGGTTATATTTTTATGCTTTACTCTCTAGTAATATTGTGGTTATTATTTTTGGTGATAACTCTCTGTCCGATAAATTGATATCAGAACATTTTCTATTGTGATTGCACACTAAGTCACATATG
The DNA here is from genome assembly GCF_031143425.1 of Pleurodeles waltl. Taxonomy (NCBI): domain Eukaryota; kingdom Metazoa; phylum Chordata; class Amphibia; order Caudata; family Salamandridae; genus Pleurodeles; species Pleurodeles waltl. The sequence goes on from NC_090447.1 coordinate 924,630,425, forward strand.
GCATGTCTTGACTGTCACAAACATCACGATAAATAGCGGTTTATGTTCTGCTCTTAACAGTCCTTTGTATATAGACCTCAGATATAGTTGTGTTCTCATTTTTTGCAGCCCTGATGAAGTCCGTGAGAGGGTTCTCTCATAGGATGAAACACGTGTTGGCTGTGGTGGCTATATGAATATCAAACTCAAGGACGATTTCCAATTATTATGATGAACTATGTGCTTCAAGAAATAAACTTAATCTGAACTATTGATGGTGTGATTGAATGTCCACACTGAAAATTCTATACATCACCAACTTCTAATTCTATATTCATGAGTGCCCTGTCAGTTGTCTTTTGCCCTGGAACTCCCTCCCCACCAGCCTCAGGACCACCCAGGACCACTCCGCATTCCGGAGACTCCTAAAAACCTGGCTTTTCGAGCAGCAGTAACCCCCCCTTTCCCCTAGCGCCTTGAGACCCGCACGGGTGAGTAGCGCGCTTTATGAATGTTAATGATTTGATTTGATTTGATTTGATTTGAGACCACGGAACACACCTTCCCCCGTAGGTCGTTCCAACTCTTCCTGATGTCATCCCTATTTCTTGGGTGCTGTCCCACTGTGTTAACCCTGCCCACTATTCTTTGCCATAGCTCCATCTTCCTAGCTATGGAGGTGTGCTGCACCTGTGATCCGAATAGCTGTGGCTCTACCCAGACGATTTCCTCCACCATGACCCTGAGCTCCTCCTCAGAGAACCTGGGGTGTCTTTGCTGTGCCATGGGGTGGTGTGGGTGATGTGTGGGGTGGTGTATCTAGTGATAAGTGGGGTGATATTTAGTGATGTGTTGTGTGAGGTGCGTGGATGTTATGTGGGTGATGGTATTGTGTGCTTGTGGATGCTTGGTAGTAGTTTGTAGTGTCTCTCACTGGCCTTCTTTCGGTATTTTTGTCATAGGGGTTTGTGGGTGTGTGTTTTATATTGTATTGGGTGTGTGGGTGTGGTGTGTGTATGTGTATCAGGTGTGTGTATTTCGAATTGTCCAATGTGGCTTTGTTTTGTAGGAGTGTGTGTATTTTGAGCACGGCGGTGTGTACCGCCAATGGAATACCGCTGTTGAAAGACCGCCGCGTGGATTTGTGTGTCCTGATAGTGTGGGCGTATTTCTGTTGGCGTGACAGTGGAGGTTTTGTTTTCGCCAGTTTATCACTGACCTTTGGTGTGGCGGACTTGTGTTGTATCTGAATTTTGGCGGATTCCGAGCAGTGGGTCATAATGATCGTGGTGGAATTCCGCTGCCGCGGCGGTGTGTTGGCAGTCTTCTGCACGGCGGTAAACGGCTTTTGCCGCCAATGCTGTAATGAGGGCCTAAGTTTTCAAATTAAAAAGGTGCTTCCATTTAAATGTAAAACGTCATCTGGCAAAGTGAAGGTACATTGATCAGATTTTTAGGTCTCACTACATACAACTTAAGCTGTCTAGCAAGAACTCTTCCCATTTCAAAATACAACCCTTCAAGCAACAAACAATACCAAACAATACCCAATATGTACTGTGCAGAAAGATGCTTTCTGTCAGCTCTCTTTACAAATTTACTTTTTATGGCTTAGCCTCCTTTGGATTTTGCCACCATTGCCTGTTTACAGGTGATCCCATCAATTTTATCTATGGACCAATGTGTGTGAAGATGATGCTGACTTAGGAAACTAGTTTTTACAGGATTCACCTTATGATATCCACCCACCCTTGCATCAAAATTGCTGATTGAGAAGAACATCATACTGGTCAGAGAGCATCAGCATCCACTCAAATACTCTGGATCCTTTTAACAACAAAGACTTATCTAAAGTCGTTGGCAAATACTGTCCAAGAGTGTTTAATTTTATTTTGATTATTGTTTTTGAAATTGATAATCCTACATTAGGTTATTTTTGCTACTAAACCAATTTTTCATTGGATTTTTTTCAGTAGTCAGATGCTACTTTCATGCAAATAATTTAGGGCTAGATGTACAATGCGTTTTGCATGGCGCAAACTGCGAAAGTCACAGTTTGCGCCATGCAAAATGTGCATCGCAATGCACATTCCTATTTTGTGAGTCACTACCGACTCGCAAAATGGGAATGCGACTCGCAAATAGGAAGGGGTGTTCCCTTCCTATTTACGATTCGCACTGCGATGCAGAATTGCTTTGTGACCGGGAACGCGGTCGCAAAGCAATTCGCAGTTAGCACCCATGTGAAGTGGGTGTTAACTCATTCGCAAAAGGGAAGGGGGTCCCCATGGGACCCCTTCCCCTTTGTGAATGTCGCCAAAAATATTTTTTCAGAGCAGGCAGTGGTCCAATGGACCACTACCTACTATGAAAAAATGAAACCAAATGGTTTCATTTTCCCGAGGGTATTGCAACTCGTTTTCCTTAAAGGAAAACAGGCTGCAATACCAAAAAAAAACCTGCTTTATTGAAAAAGCAGTCACAGACATGGTGGTCTGCTGTCTCCAGCAGGCCACCATCCCTGTGAGTGCAGGGAGTCGCAAGGGAGTCGCAAATTGTGACCCACCTCATTAATATTAATGAGGTGGGTCTTTGCGACCCCCTTGCGATTCACAGATGGTGTCAGTGACACCATTCTGCATTTGGTTTCGCGACTCGCAAATTGCGAGTCGCAAAACCATTTCTACGTACATCTGGCCCTTAGAACCATACAAAACGTGCTGAAGCTGTCCATCCTTATGTCTATTTGAATACAATAACAGATCCGGGGGTAGTACCTGTTTCAGTGATAATGTTCGAGCAGACATACATTGTTAATTATGGATCTAGGGGGGTTGGGTCATAAATAGGGAAACTAGGTGGCAATGGTATTTTAATGCATGTTTTCTCATTTGCGTTTGCACTATTAACACCAGTTCTGAGCTGATAAAAAATTCGACCCAGCTTTCCATTGTACAGCTGCTTCACACAATTGTAATGAATTATTAGTACTAACCCTAAATCTGTGTTACTGCTAAAATGTACAGAAACGTATATTTTATAACTGCATACCATTACGAAGGCTGTCCAATTGAGGGCTTATGCAGATCCCCACTCCATGTTTTTTAGCAGTGGCAGTGAAAAGAATGCTTCCTTTCTTAGAAAACCGCAAATATTTTATAGATTCTGCATCAAACACTGTCACACATCCACATGAGGTCAAAGGCTATTAGAGCAAAAGTTGATCCAAATGCGGCTAAGCAGTAGACTATATTTATCTCTCCTTGAAATGTATTTCCAGGAATCTATGCCTCAGTTCACACAGTCTAAAACTCCATTACAGAACATCGTGTTTGCTACTTCATGATTTATTTTCAAAGTTTGAATGATGAATCTGTTTCCATAGAAACCAGTGCCACATTCTTTTTTTGTTTCTCTTTTGGTCAAAAATAGACATACATTAGCATTCCAACAAATATAACTAGTGGATAACATTAAACATGAACTATCACTAATATCACCATCTCACTTTAAAGAAAACACACACACGTGGCATCTTAAAACGTATCTTTTTGCTCCTTTATTACCTTACTGAAGGCCAGATTTAAGAAAAGTGGCGCTGTACTAGTGCAGCACCACTTGTCTTGTGCCCCTTAGCGTTTTGCTAACACCATCATTTGTGTGCTGTATCTATGATATGGCGCACCATGTCTGTAGTTAGGGAACTAGCATCAAAATGTTTTACCCTAATTTGGAGCTTTGCAGGATTAGCATCAAAAGCTTTGACACTAATCCTGCAAAGCCCATTGAGGCCCATTGTAAACTATTGCGTACCTCCTTTTAACGTCTGCTCTGAGCAGGTATTAAAAGTGTCGAAAAAAATGATGCAAAAAAATCTCTTCGATTTCTTTGCACCATTTTTTCAGCACCCCTAAGGGGGAAACGCCTCCCTTCCATACATTATGCCGGCATAATGTAGTGCAAAGGGTCACAAAGTAGCACAATGCATGAATTAAACCACTTTGTAAATTTGGAGCGACGATTTTGGCCGCATTAGACCACATTAGCATTAAAAAAATGACACTAATGTGGCGCAAGCAGGCATGAGGGGCTCTTAAATCTGCCTCTGAGTCTCAGCAAATCAGTAGTGCCAGAACACTTTAAAAGCTTAAGACCAGATTTAAGAAAATTGGTGCTGCATCCAGTGCAGGCTCACTTTTCTTGCGCCCCTTAGTGCGCCCCAATGCCACAATGTGTGCGCCTTATCTAAGATATGGCGCACCATGGCAGTAGTTAGGGAACTAGCTCGTTTGGAGCTTTGCAAGATTACTGTAAATAATGTTGATGCTAATCCTGAGTAGCCTATGGAGGCCCATTCTAAACAATGGTGTGTACAATCATTTAGATTTCCTTGTGACATTTTTCAACCCTCTTGCATACATTATGCCTGGTGCAGGCCTGATGTGGTGCAAGGGGTTACAAAGTGGTCGAATCAAAGCAAAAGCATTTCGTCACTTTGTAAATTTGGTGCCGCGATTTCGGCCTTGTTGGACCACATTAGCGTAAACAAAATTATGCTAATGTGGCGCAAGGAGGCTCCAGGGGTTCTCTAATCTGACCCTTAATATTAGGTCAATCAATAAATCAATTAAACAATCAATCAATATTTCAAGCAACAGTCTATCATATCTCACTATAGCAGCTCCAGTGCTTAATGTGAGCAAGTGGTTGCTAGTGTAGCCCACCTGCACCTATTTTTGTGGCCTTCCATTTATTTTTCTTCATTTGACATTTCCAGAAAACAAGATAGGGAAAACCACACAAAATGTAAAGATGGAGAAAGAGAAAGATGGAAAAGCCATCACAAAGGGAGAAAGTACGAACCTGTAAAATAGGATAAGAGGCAGGGAGTATCTGCAAGTAGATTAAAGATGATTGATGTGGATTCAAGTTTTTGTAGACTTGGATTTCAGGTGCACCAACACTTAATAGCTCTTTCACAGTTTTCTGTGCTGAACCTTAGACACCAGCACCCATTTTTTACAAATTGGGATCTGAACCTTACCTTTGACATCCATTGAAGTACATGTGCCATCAATGCACTGTTCGACAACTCTAGAACAATGCATAGGATGTGGAGGCACAGTCCGTACCCGGTTCTCCTCAAATGTAACCAACAATTTCCAAATTATGAAAATGGGCCACTCATTCTTGAGACCAGTCAGCATACATGAAGGGGTCCCTCAAGGATCAATCTTCTCCCCAACCCTCTTTAACCTCTACCTATAACCACTATGTGTAATTCTTTTCCAACTCTATTCCTATGACACCCCAATATACATGAAAATCCCATCTCTAGACGATGTTGCCCTGCTTTCAAACATGTTCATAAAGATTCAAAACTGGATGTCTAACCACCATTTAAAACTCAACCCCAACTAAAACGGAATTTCTTTTGATTTTGCCTCTGAAAGCTAAATCTCCAGTACAAGAATGGATGGCTAACTTTCTTGCCCTGGATGATTGCGCTACCATTGTCCATAGTGCCAGATCACTTGATATCACCCTTGACAATCATCTCAATCTTCACAGCCCAATCGCAACCATGGCAAAAAGCACACAACACCATTTTAGGCAGCTTTAGGGCATCAGAAAATTGATCCTTTAACACAACCTCACAACAGCAGTATAGTCTCTCATTCTCTCCAGACTAAATTATGGATCTGTCCTTCTCTTAGGTATTCCCAAAGTTGACCTATGTCCACTGAGAGAAACACTACATGCAGCCCCGCGCTTAGTTTTAGGTCTCCAGAAATGTGACCAAATTCCCCCTGCCAACCCTCCAATGGCTTCCAATTGGAGTGAAAGCCCAATTCAAAACTGCCTGCATTACTCACAGGGTTCTGCACTCCTCTTTACCCTCCTATCTCAACGAGAAACTGGAAACCTCTGAAGCAAATAGGCATTCCAGAAACTGTCCAATCCCTGCTCCTGGAACCCCCAACCTACAATTGAGAATGATATATAAGCCAGTCATTCTCTGGTAGTCCCATAAGTATCTGGAACTCTCATCCTCTCTTCTTCTGCTAGCCACCTACTAAGTCGCTTTCAAAAAGGAATTCAAGATCCTCCTATTTGACAGATGCACAGAGTGTTTGGAAAGATGGCAGACGACCTGGACGAGCAGTGGTGGGTAGAGGAGAAGGAGGTCACAGGCGAGGCAGCATCAGGCTTACTGGAAGATTTCACAGACAAAGATGCTTCAGATGTAAATGTAGCGCATTGGTGAAGCAGGAGGAGGGGCCAGCCGCCACACGTCAGGGCAAGGAGCCCTTTAAAACATTCGACGCGCTCCCGCTGCCGCGGGTAGCGCATTGGTGAGGCAGGAGGAGGGGCCAGCCGCCACACGTCAGGGCAAGGAGCCCTTTAAAACATTCGACGCGCTCCCGCTGCCGCGGGTAGCGCATTGGTGAAGCAGGAGGAGGGGCCAGCCGCCACACGTCAGGGCAAGGAGCCCTTTAAGAACATTCGACGCGCTCCCGCTGCCGCGGGTAGCGCATTGGTGAAGCAGGAGGAGGGGCCAGCCGCCACACGTCAGGGCAAGGAGCCCTTTAACACATTTGACGCGGTCCCACTGCGCGGGATGCGCGCGGGCGGCGCCCGGGCGAAGCCCAGGCCAAGGGCGGGCCCGTCCTTGCCCGTCATTGCCAGGAAGAGCCAGGGCAGGGCCACCCCCCTAATATCTTGAACTAGGTAGGCTCAAATGTGATGCCCCTTAAAAGCAGTGCGCCTGGGTTTATTTAAGTATAAACAACCTTACCCATATCGCACTACCTTTCAATTAGGGCCTACCGGCTTCTGAAATACATTACCCAAGGTATTCATAATCTCCCCTTCGTGCTTTAGTTATAACGTCCTTGAGGTTGATAGCTTATCAAGATGGGGAAAAGAAAAGCTACCAGTAATCCTACTGAGCAGGGAAGTGCAAAAAGAGCTCCCCGACATGCGGCCGAAAATTGTACGCTCACCCAAATCGATGATCTTATAGAGGAAGTGGAGAGTTTGCTAGCCACTAAACCCTCAAAATCTCGTAGGAAAGATGCTCCTTCCTCCTCAAATGTCATAAAATCTTTTTTCGTCCCTGTGCACAGAGACTCGCAGAGACCTATACTTCAAGGCACCAACACAGAACTTAGGAAGCTAGAAATTTTAAAGAATCCAACAGAGAGCCCTAAATTAAACCTGTCTAACCAGCAAGATGATGTACCCCCCCTGCCAAACTGCAATAATCGCTTCTTACCCCTTGCTTCACCATTGCCAGCTGAATTAGAGAGAACTATCTTAAGGGAAACTGAGGAGCCAGTTCCAGCCATACCCACTCAGGAAGAACATCTAGCTGACTTCCAGTTAGCACAGATAAGAGATGAAATGTTAAGTCTTAGAGAGCATCTTACATCTTTTACCCACATGATATATGAGAAGCTGGATAGCATATCTGCAGTAATTGGGGATATAAGGAAGACACCACAAAAATCAGACCCTAATTCCCTGCCAAAGTCAGTCGAAACATCGGAAACATCCATCCCACAGAGGTGTAGGGGCCAAAGGGTCGAAATGGTAACACAGACTATTCAGGGGGGCAATAGCGCACCTCCTGTAGCGTGTGTTCGTAATAACTACAATCCACCGTTGGACACAGGGAACAATTGGAAGATGCACAGAGAAGGACACCTAGATAAAAGCCCCAAACACCCCTTGGGAAATAACTTCCAAAGTCAGACTAGACATAACATCTATGATATTTATATAACAAACGTCCCCAAGCTAAGCAAAGATCAATTTGAGCAAGGGGAATCTCTTAAAAACAAAGTTATACATTGGATAAGAAGGACAAAGAAGTGTAGATCCATTATAAGGGACGATATAGTCATTGCACAGAGATTCACAAAAATAGGTTCAACATCAGATCTCATAGGGATAAAATTGACCAGTCAGAATCTAGTTAAGGGTCTTTTGGCACTTGAGGAAAGAATGAGACCGGGTACCTCCTCCCAAATGACACTTGTTCATAAACTTCCTCAACTAAACCGGTTCCCACAAGAGAGAAATAACACTATAATGGCCCAGTATCCTTGCCCGCAGAGTAGGGATCGAAAACAAAGCCATATTTCAGACATAGATTGACGTGAAGCCTCTGCCGCTGAAGTTCCCGCCGCTGAAGTTGGGAGTGATGGCATAACTCATCCTGACTTTTATAACATAAAAAATGACCTATCTAATATCCTGGGAGCAGACCCCAAAACATATTGCAGTGGCTCGCCAAAGGAGAAGCCCCAGCAAGAAATACTTTGTACATATGAGACTAGGAAAAATTTACCAGAAAATGGGCAAGACCATGACTTACCGATTAAGATCCTATCCTGGAATGTGGCAGGCCTGACTCAGAAAATAGCTAATCCTGACTGGTGCAGACTTATAGATCAACACCACATCATTTTATTGCAGGAGACATGGGCGACATCTGTAGTAAATAGAGAAGGCTATTGGACCTTCCAGAAGGCGGCACTACCATCACCATCAGGTAGGGCTTCAGGCGGCCTGACAATTTGGTTAAAACACGACCTGTTCCCAAAAGTTAAAGAAATAGTATCCCCTACGAGGGATCTACTAGCTGTTGCGGTTGAAATCAGTACCGTTAAAGGTCCTGCTAACATAATAATTGTAAATTTATATATCAGACCTGGCACCCAAAGGACCCAGACCATTCAGATGAGTTCAATAGTAGATTTTTTTAACTGCCTACCTAATGGGCGGGGTTTAATGGCCGCGGGTGACTTCAATATGCAATTGAATTGCAGAGATGGCAATCAGCAAGAGAGATCCCAGCTCACAGACTCATGGGATAGATCAGGGGCGGTGCAAATTACATCCAAGAAAGAAGGAGGAGCCTCAGAACTACTGGAAGACCTAATAAAAATAAAGGGATTAAGGATAGTTAATGGGAATACCAGATCAGATAACCCGGCGTCACCTACATATAGGAGAGGCGCATACACTAGCCACCTGGACTATGTTTTAGTAAATGACGCCCTCTGGAAATCCCTAACTGATATGATAGTCCTCCCTCGTACTGACAGTGACAATCTAGCCTTAAGCACCTCCTTTTCCACTATTTTATTTAGTTCCAAGACACTGTCAACGTGGACTTTAAATAGTGCCCTCACTAGGACCAATGATCGTAAAAATGTGAAATGGGATCGAGTTGAAAGTGATGCAAATTTTCAGCTAGAGATCTATAGATCGCTTGCAACAACACTTTCTCCCCTGAAACATACAAATATCAAATTGGTTGATTTGGTCGATCTTCACAACACCTTGGTCACCCGACTAAAACCACACTTCCAGACGGTAAGGAGGCGGACAGAGACTGTGATTAAAACCTCTAGGTGGTTCTCCAACTCCTGCCGTCAAGCTAAGATACAGTTACTGGGAGCACTTAAGGAAGGGAACCCAAGAGAGATAAGGAAGAACAGGTCTGTATACAAAGACACACTTAATAATGCAAAAAAAGAATGGGCGAATAGGAATTGGAATAAGATGGTTGTGGCGCTCCAGGAGAAGGATCTTAACCTATTCTGGAAACTAGTGTCAGATAAGAGTAGCTCCCAAGAAATGGAAAGCTACCCTGTTATCCAGCCAGAAACTTGGATGACGCATTTTTCAAATATATATAGGAAACCACATACCAATAGTACTATTACACTCCTACCAAAACCTAATGAGCCTGTTGGCAATACCTTAACGTGGGGGAGTATAACACCACCCAAATTTGATCTGGACCTATTTTCCCTAAAAGAAACAACAGAGGCTCTCAAATCTACACGTAAGGGAAAGGCCCCTGGTCTTGATGGCATCCCAGGAGATCTATATCTTTCTCGTCTGACAACGTGGTCATTGTATCTAAATGCACTTAGTAACGAGATACTGAGGGGGGGAGGACTCCCTATTACATGGCAAGGAGCAGTTATAGTCCCTATCTATAAGAAAGGACCAAGGGATCAACCTAACAACTACAGGCCTATTAGTCTTATTGATGTTAGCCAAAAAATCTTCGCTAAGCAAGTGCTTAACAGACTACAGATATGGATAGAGGACTCCCAAATTCTCTCCGAATTTCAGGGAGGCTTCAGAAGAGGAGTGAGTACAATAGACCAGGCATTTAGGTTTAACCTCCTTTGCTGGAAATACCTGTCACTCAATAAAAGCCAATTGTATGTAGCTTTTATCGACTTAAAAGCTGCTTTTGACACGGTTCCTCGGGATACACTATGGGAAGTTATGGAGAGCTATTAACCCAATAGCGAACTACTAAGACTGATTAGATACCTCTATGAAGGGACGTATGCTCATATACGTTGGTCAGATAGTGGTGACCTAACGGAAGCCATAACCGTCAATAGAGGGGTTAGGCAGGGCTGCATCTTGGCACCAACACTATTTAATCTTTACATAAACGGTGCTGTGGACCAATTGTTACACTGTAATCACGATGCCCCTAGACTAGCTGGAACCCTGGTCCCTATTTTAATGTTTGCTGACGACACCTTATTAATTTCAAGAACACCTATGGGTTTGCAAAACGAACTGGACACCTTTTATAATTTTTGCTCCAACAGAGGACTTGAAATTAATCTAACAAAATCTAAGTTTATGGCCTTTAACCCAAACAAACTATTTAGGGGAAAATGACGATAGTAGGCCAACCAGTGGAGAGAGTCAGACAATTTGACTACTTGGGGATCAGGCTAAGTGACGACCAACGCTGGTCGGCACAGATCAAGAAGAGTCTGACAACACTTAGGCAAAGGGCTATAGTGATAGCTAAGAAAATAGCTAATACTTGTGAAGGGGAGATAACACCTGCCATCACAGTTTACAAAGCAGTGGCAGTAGCGGCCTCAATTTATGGTGCCGCGCTTTGGGGTCATACCAATTCTAGATGTCTGACCACTGTAGAAAACCGGTTTATTCGAAACTTCCTAAAGTTGCCGATGAGCACCCCTCTCACTCCGCTCAGATTTGATTTAGCCCTAAATGAAATACACAACGAAATTGCACTAAGACCTCTAATGTATTGGATTAATCTTTGGACCTCAGAGGACCGGTCCACTCTCCATACAGCACTAGATGAATTTCTTGCAAATAACAGCGTACTAAAGATCCCTTGGTTCAGACACATCAGAGACACGTGTACATTTCTCAAAATGGAGGAGGTGTGGAGTGCTCCTCACAATTTGGTAAAGGAAATAAAGGAACATGTACAAAAGTGCTACTGGGAGAACATTCTGACCCAAACCTGGTTAAAAAATCATGGCAGTCTGACTTTGCAGTTCTTAGACCACAAATGCAGTCCCAAGTCTGAGGCCTATATGGATAATGTAAATCCTCCATATATCAAAACACTATTCATTAAGTTTAGACTAGGGACCCTTCCGCTTAAGTCATTTACAGCGCAATGGAGATCGGAGGACTGCAATTCAATATACTGCCACCACTGTCAAAAGACAAAAGAGTCACTTGCGCACTTTATGCTTTTCTGCCCTACATATCTGGTACCCAGGAAAAAGTGGATTGCTCCATTATGTAGGGAAATTGGAATAAGGGAATGGAATACGGCATTACGACTCCTAACAACTGATACAAGTGATAAAATAGTTTTCTCTGTGGTGGGATACCTGCGAAGTGCATGGTCAATAAGAACAAAAGAATTATTATAAATGTGTAATTCCAACACATTGGTTTTAGACTATATTCATTTATTATATCAGTTCTTAATTGGATGAAGCTATAGCCTTAATGGTGTGGATTTTTAGTTTTAAAGAATAATGATGATTTGCATGTTTTTATAAATCTGTGACCTCAATATTTATCTAGGGTTCTTAAAAAAGTAAATTATGTAATTTTCTCCTTCTACACCAGTAAACAGAGATAAATGATTAAATTGGTCCCCCAGCGGCGAGGTTCTTGTAAAAAAAAAAAAAAAAAGGAAAAACATTCGGAGACACGAACTATAACTCTGATAATCACGTGCTTTTAATAATTTGGTTTTAGATTATAATTAATTAGTCTGATAAATTTTAATTGATTGAAGCCAAATTCTAACGATCTAATATTTTTATACGCCTCGAGATTTTGTAAAAACAAAAATGTTTAAAAACAATGTTGTCTAGACATTCTTAAAATTTTTAAAGTGCTATGTTTCTTAATCATGTTATGTCTTGAATTGTCTACTTTTATGGCTTATAGCCGAAATAAAGATATATAACAGACAGAAATTTGGACTAATCTCCCACAACCATACTTAAGTACTCTCTCTACCAGGATCTGAACTACCTTCCTTACTTGACCCCACCATCTAAATCAATGCTTTATCTGTGTATGACCTTTGACCAGCTTCTGTAATTGACTCATGTTGTAACTAGCATGCATCTACTGATATAAATGTCTGAGTTTAATTGCAGTAACTGAGACTCGGTGCAAACCATGTATCCTGCTACTGTTGTAACGTGCTTTGATGCATTCCAGACTGTATAAAACTGCAGAACTAAATAAATAAATACATACAGTTGAGCATGAATTGTTTTGTTCAGCATGTATCTCCCAGTTTGGCAGATACAGTTTAGGCAAAACTGAATGGTGAGCAGGGGTAAGGTTATTCAGCCTTTTAAGAACTCTTTTGTTTTTCCTTTTGCATTGCTCCTTTACAAGAATCTGTTTAATAAAAACAAAACAAAAAAACTACTCTGACATGGAGGGTGTTTAATCTCTGTGCTTGGTATCCATTGTTTCTTTTCCTGCCAGGGCAGAGAGAATCTGCATCACCTCAATACACCTACAGCCAGGAGTTCATTTGCAGGTATTAGGGTCTTGTCACCAGGCCTTATCTTCCACATACAAGCAGGCTACACTCTTGACCTGATCTTCACCTTTAAAAACTAAGCTACTTCTTCTAGATGAGAGGTCTGCAAACTTTTTAATGCTGCGCCCCCAGTTGAAAAATAAAAATAATTGGAAGCCCCCTCAGAATTTTTCACAACTATTTTATAAAGATGGCAATGTTTAAATATGTCTAGACCTATTTAAACATTGCAGTTAAGTACAGTTACCTTGTTAAAAATGCAATAACATGATTCTGCTTAAAACAAATGCCTGTTATCTGTATAATGCTTCTTTTGGCCAGAGTCTGGCTCCCACCTGGAATCACTTGAGGCCCCCCTCACTTTGAAGACCTATGCTCTAGATGGTCCATCTTGATGTTACTTTTTTGCTGAACTAGGTGTAGTGTTGTGTCGTGTGAGTACAAATAACACAGAGCTGTGATGTAAGTATTGCATCTTGGTGAAGTGAATGCAGGCTTAGAACATTGAGTTTGTGGTTACACACATATGAATAAAGATGTGTAATACATAGCTATGTGTGTGGCATATTCATTGGTGGGTAGAGCCAGGATGGGGAGGACTCTACAACTTGTGATGAGAAAAGGGGACAAGAGACCCACAGAGTGACAGTGCTTTACCAGAGAGTTTGCTGTGGTCCAAGCAAACTGCTGGTACATGCCACATGAGCCTTGGCTGAAGTGCATAATTGATGGTGGGCGTATGTGGAGCCAAAGCGCAACTCCAGACAGTGTAAAACATTTGAGAATAAAGAAAGCTTCACTCCAAAGTCTATGCATCATTGGTCAGGATTCTACTGGCAAGGTTGTACAGAGAGGTACCACACTACTTTGCAATGTAAAGCCTTACAGGACACCAGGTGCTACTGCTGAAGGCAGATACAACTAAGTTTTTAAAGTGCAGCAAAATACACAATAATGTTGCGATCAACAGCGCTGTGAGGCAGAGATCAACCAAATGTCAAAAGCACAACTGAACACGGAGCAATTCAGATACAAACAAAGGTCATCTGCTTACCAGGGCCAAGTGAGTCATCATACTGCAGCACTGTGAAATGGCCCCAGGAGAAGAGCCCAGGGTTGTGATTATAGAGCAGTACATTCCTGAAGTGGCAAGAGGCACCACAGAGGGCTGTTCTTCCAATAGAGACCAAGAAAGAGGCCTTCTTTCCCACAGTTACAAAAGATGACCCCAAAGCCAGCACTTCACAGGGCTCTGCTGATGGTATGAATGTAACAGGTCCTGATTGGCAGCAGATGAAGATGAGGAAAATTCAGATATTAGCGTTAGTAAGTTCCATAGATGGGTATATTGGTGCCATCTTCTTGAAACCACCACCACCATTTGATACCGCAAAAAAGCAAAATATTGGCAATAGATGGATTACCTGGATGGAAACATTTGATGATTTCATTGATAAAAAAAAGATTATCAAGTTCCTGTAGTGGCTTGCTGGTGATGGTGTAAAAGAAATCATAAAGAAAATGCAGCAAGCTGATGAAGCAATGTACTGTCAAATTAGAGAAGCTTTGAAAATCAAGTTCAATCCAATGCCGAATGAAGATTATGAAAAGTACATTTTCAGTCAAGAATGACAAAGTGTTGGTTTTGTTGAGAGACTGGATACTCTGAACACAGTACATTCAATAAATTTAATGGTAAAGAAGCAATACATCTCAGAGTTCTTAACAGATGCCTGTTAGATTTATCCAGACGATGAATGCTGATAGAAGCTCCTATTCTGGGGCAAGTCCTCTTGGCTGCCAGAGCCGAAGAGCGAGCTGATTGACAAGCTGCTGACATGGCAGCTGAAGATGCCCAAACTGAATCAGTCATGTACATGAAAAGCAAGCAGAAACACAAAGCTGAAGTTGTGTTTCAGGTGTGGACTGTCATTTCCTCTCAAAGGTAAATGTTCCGCTATTGGACGGATATGCAAAGGCTTTGGTAATGAGAACCATTTCATAACAGTTTGCAAAGTGAAGGAAAAAGTAAATGTGTCACGGCGATCCAACAAAATGGCCGAACAAATGTTCCAAAAGAGGCATTTCATGTACGCCCACAAGGCCAAGCCACAACATCAGTTGAGACAAATTGACACCAAATGAAGTTGATCACCACCTAAATCTTCATCAAAAAGTTTGGCAGTATCAGTATCAAGTGAAAAGGAAAACAGTGATTGAGCAATATCGCTATTTACCACAGAGAAATGTGTGCATGTTGGACTGGACGTATGTGAAGAAAAATACTAGTCAAAGAAAAGTTAACATGAAAAAGAACCAAAGTCATTCAATCATTGTCTGAAGATTACACTGAAAATAAACATACCTTTCATCACGGGCAGTGGTGCATTGATAAATATTATGCCTGAGGAGAAATATAATGAACTACCTCCATTCCCATAACTGATGGTATCAAAAACTAAAGTGTACACATAAGCTGCATCAACACCCTTGAAAAGTAAAGTAAAAGTTAATTTGCAGCGACAATGAAACACATGAAAACAAAAGTGCAAGCGCCAATCCACAAGCTTCAGGTTATGGTGTCAAGTGCCTGTTTACTCATATGGGGCTGATCTCTTGGAACTACAACTTGATTGTTCATCACAAAATAGTGAATCAGTTTCTTCCATTATTTCATGGGTTGGGAAAACTTAGGATATTGAAAGTACAAATCCATTTTAATGAGGATGTCTGTCGTGTTGCACAGAGACACAGAAGAAGTGCATTTCATTTACAAGAAGCTGTTGAAAAGGACCTTGAATCATTACTTAAGCATGTCATTGAGAGTTCTACTGATCTGACTCCATGGGCTTCTCCCACAGTGCCACAAAGAACAGGAGCTGTATGCATCTGCGTGGGCATACATCAAGCAAACACAGAAATTGAGAGAAAATGACATTCAGGTCCACACATTGCTGATGTGATAACACAACTGAATGGTGCAACTATTTTCTCTTCTCGTCAGTTAAATAACCAACATAATCAGTTGGAACTCAAGGAGAATTGCAGGTACATTACAAGATTTTTCTACCCATATTGGTCTGCTTTGATACAGGAGACTCAGTTTTGGTGTGTCACCAGCTGCAGGGATTTTTCAAGATGTAATTAGACATATCATACAGCCTGTGAACAATCCTTTTAACTATAGCGATGACATTTTACTTTTTAGAGCTACACGGAAGGAACACGATAAAGCTCTCAGGCAAATGTGTTGTTTACTTGTTGATGCTAGTTTAACACTGAATGCTGAGAAATGTGAATTTAATAAGAGATAGCTAAAATTCTTTGGCCATATGTATTCTGATGGGGCCGTGATACCAGATTTTTCTAAAGTGCAAGCACTGGAACTCATTCCTTGGCCTGGCTGGCTACTGTTCCACATACATGCAAGACTTTGCCACTCTGAGTGCTCTATTAAAAGAGATGAAAAAAAAATGTTTCTTTGAATGTGAACAAAGTTTTAAGAAAATCAAACAAGCTATGGAAAATGCTACTGAATGGCATATTTTGATCAAAAGCTACATACAGACGTTGTTGTTGATGACAGTCCAGTTAGGTTAGGTGTAATCCTTGCACATCACAACAGACACTCACATGCTTAATGATATTGGGGGTCATTATGACCCAGGCAGACAGTTTGGTGGTACTTTTCTCCATATTAAGACATTGGTGGTTTGGCTAAAGTCACACGGCCAATGTACCACACCGACTGCCACAGTGGTAACGACCGCCAGGCTGGAGACTTCAGTCTCCAGTCTGGCGGCCGTCTCTTGCCTGCCTGCGGGATTATGACCCCGCCTACCGCCATGGTGGTAGGCACTATCAGTGACAGAGAATCCCTTCCCTGTCACTGATAGGGGTCTTTCCCGCCCTCCCTCCCCTGGTTTCCCCTCCACATCCACATCTTTTTCCCCAGACCCCCTACTGCATACACGCACATTCATGCACACGAACATACGCATACACACACTCATACTAACATTCATCCACGCATGCATACATCCATTCACACACACATCCACACACATACATACAAGCACACACGCATTCACACAACACAACGTAACGCACTCACACATCCATACATGCACGCACATACAACACGCATCACACACCTGCATACACGCATGCACAGACATACACACACACCCACACACACACAACACCCCCCTCCCCTGTAGAAGCACCCAACTTACCTGATGTCAAGGGGTCCTCCGGCAGGTAACGGAATGGGGCGCTGCTGCCAGCAGCAGCATCTGCCAGCAGAACACCGCCAGGCCGTATCATGGGTCATGATATGGTCTGCGGTGGTCAACTGGCGTGTTGCTGCTGTTGGCAGCAGCGCCATCTTATGGCCATCGGCCCTTATGGCCACAGACGGATTTCTGCCATCCTTCTGGTGGAAATCTAGCTGTGGTCATAATCTGGATGATTGCTGGTAGCCACGGCAACGGTCTTTTGGTGGCTGTCACCACGGCAGTAGGCGTTTTTTACCACCAATATCACAATGAGGGCCATAGTGTGGCATTTACAAGCAGGAGTTTGTATCAGACTGAACGTTGTTATTCACAACCAGGAAAGAAGAGTTTAGCAGTAGTGTGGGCTTGTGAACATTTCCACGTGTTCCTATGCTGAAAACCTTTTACCCTTATAATAGATCATCAAGCATTGCTGACCATCATTGGCAATCCAGAGGCCAAGATGCCTCCATGAATTAAACACTGTGTTCCACAAGAGTGCAACTACACTACTGTGCATCGTCCAGGGAAAGAGTGAAATCCTGACGACTATTTCTCCAGAGTGCTTGTACCGTATCAATTTAAGCTTTCTAAGACAGCATAAGCCTACATAAATTTAATTGTGAAATCAAGCACGCCTGCTATTTCACTGGAACAAATTGTTACTGTCATGGTCAAGATAGTGACATGTTGAAACTGAAATACATTACTACACATTAGTCATGGCACCTACATAGTCGACCCCTTATGAGTGACAGGGAATTACAGAATTTAAAAATGTCAAAGGTGACCTCTCCATGACACAAGAAGCCATTATTCTGAGGGGTTTGAGAATTGTCATTCTGGAGAGTCTGTGACAACAGATAATTGAACTGGCCCATGTAGGACATTGTGGAATTGTTGCCAGAAAACAAACTCTCCAAGATTGAGTTTGGTTTTCTCCTCTTGATGAAAGAGTTGAAAGAGAATTAAAGGCCTGTCACCTATGCAACTGCCTGACATAGAAAACCACTCATCTCCTTAAATGTGTCAGGGTTGCTATAGTATGCCTGGGAAAGAATTGCTGTTTACTTTTTTGGTACACTTGACAACGGACATCACCTGATAGTGATTGTGGACGAATGCTCCCATTTTCCATTAGTAGAGGATTTCTCATCTATCACTCAGGAAAGAGTCACTTAGAGATTAGATGGCATCTTTGCAACATGGGGCAATCCTATGATTTTAAAAGCTGAGAATCACCCTCCTTTCAATATTCGATTACTCAGTCTGCTTAATGTTAAGCATCAGAAGGGTACACCTCTTTGGCCACAGGCTAATGGCCTGCGTGTTCTTTCATGAGTGCATTAAAGAAGTTATTCAGCATGCTGCAATTGAAAGGCTCCACCTCAAGACTGTCTTGAACTTCACTCCTTGAGCTTACCATCTGACTTCTCATTCAATCCCAGGTGAAAGCCCTGCAATAATGATGTTTGGGAGACCAATAATGACCAAGATTCGACAATGGACCAGCACAAGATCAAGAACTGAAGAAGTAACCAGTACAAAATACTTGGATCATAAAAAGAAAATGAAGGCCTATGCAGAAAAAGAGATAATGTGCAAAAGACATTGGCCCTCATCACAACTTTGGCGGTATTTTCCAAATACTGCTGTGACGGTCACCACAATACCGCCATGGTGGCGGTAATCTGGCCACCCTAATGCAACCCACAAAAACATAATTGCCAGAATCCAACCACAAATCTCACACCACCAGGCTGAACGATGGCAGGTGAGAGGCAGTAGCACCAACTACACCGCCATGCCAAAACCAGATCGCCCACAATAATATGATCCACAAATCAGCACGGTGGGTGAAGCGCACTGATAAACCAATGGCAGTGCAGACTGCCGTGATCAAAAAGGAACCTCGACAACAACACCACACCACCTTGGCCAATTCGAATACCCCACATCTGATACACATACAAACACCACACACCCCGACACCACCATAAAACACATAACTACACAACCCTTTGATACAACAAAAAATTAGGAGAGATTTGATGGCCACTCATGTGTACGCACTGCACACACACAACACAGACACCTGCACACCCCTCACGTTTCACACTGCACATTAAACATTTACACACAAACATACACCTCACCATCACCATGTACCTACAAAGACACCCCTGTTTCACAGAAGACGAGTTGCGGACAATGGTGTACAAAATCATCAGGGTAGAACCTCAGCTATTTGGTGCACAGATCCAGCAGACATCTGTAGCCAGGAAGTTGGAGATGTGGCAGTGGATCCTCGACAATGTGAACTCAGAGGGAAGACATCCACGCACAAGGTACGACATTCGGAAGAGGTGAAACGGCCTGAGCGGGATGGTCAGATCCATGACGTCCAGGCATCAAATTGCGATCATGAAGACTGGCAGTGGGTCCCCACATCCTCCCCTTGAGCTAACATCATGGGAGGAGAAGGCAATCCTGCATCCTGAGGGTCTCAGTGGAATCCCCGGGGGACTGGAGACTGGTAAGTCACCAACAATCATCTTGCAGTCAGCATACCTGTATTGCATGAGTCCCCATCCCTGCATGCCCACCAAACCCCATCAACCCCAATCCTAACGCCTGCACCCATGAATGCACCTAATGCATGTTCAGCATGAAGCACTACGAATTTTACAATGCATCACACTTTATCAACCTAACAATGCACACCACCCCTCACCTAGGTAGCCCTGCACACTGCAGCATGCCAAATAGCACTCACTTAGAAGCCTATGTCATACAAATGAGGAGGATGCCACTAACAATGCCTGTCATCCACAGGTACCACTGATAATGTCACCCATCAGCTGGTGCCAAGGACCCAGTCCTCCACCGGAGGAAGACCCCAGTGATGACAGCGACACAGGATGTCTGGGACTGGATGACCTCTGTGGCCCATCCGGCACCTCTGGGCAGTATCACTCCACCAGGCTCACCCAGGTCACAATAGCACCCCCCTACTACTGTAGCAGCCACAACAGCAGTCACCCAATACCCCCAAACGAGTATCCCCAGGCCACGTCAATCAATGATGTGTCCACCTGTACAGGGGCCTGAGTCAACACCCACCACTCAAGCCGATGAAGGTCCTGGTGTGAGTGGAAGTGGGCATACTGTACAGGACACACAGGCACAGAGGGATAGGGCTTGTGGTAGGGCATCTGTGGGCAAATGGTAGGCCAACCCAGGGAGCCACTTGCCCAGGAGGCCATTGCACAAGTCCTGGGAGCATTCCACCAATCCCAGGACAAGATGGGTCAGATAGTCACCATGTTGTGGAAACACTAAAGGCTGCAAACCCAGTATCACCAAGAGGCCATGCAGAAGTGGCAGGAACACAATGCCACCATGGCCTCTATCAACGGCTTCATGCCAGAGTTAAAATCCATCCTGTGTGAGTCCTCCACCCACCACAAGGCCCCTACCAATGGCCACAGACCTGATCCGCTCTCTACATCTGCTTCAGCTACTGGGATGGTGGCCCTGCCTGAGGACTCACAGGCAACAGGTAACCCTTCCCCGGTAGATGAGGAACCCTGACGCAAACATGGATGCAGACCCAGACATCCTACAGGGACTGGAGCCAAGACCAACCACACTGCCAGAAAATGAACCCCTCCAGAACTGTCCCCCTTGTGTGACACAGAGATACCTTGGAGACTGACTACTGCCATATCCCCATTACCTATCATTCCTGGAAAGTGGAGATGTGCTTCCAAATGCCTGGACTGGCAACCTGATGATTTCATATAACATTGCCCCAATCCGTAGCACCAACCCATCCAATTGCAATCACAAAAAACATACTCTAACACAACAATTGGTTTTGCGTGTTCAATAAGTGACGATGAACAAACAATGATGTTATGTAGTGATCAAATATTGTACGAAACATTTAATCAGTGAAGCCTTCATCCATATAGCATGTTGTCAGATGCACAGTGTCAATGTCAACACTTCTCTGGGTCCACAGGTAGCAGTCAGGGAAGGGAACTCAGCATCCAGCAACAGTACACCTGTTTAAAAGTGTCAACAAACAATCTAGTATGATAGATCACCACAGAAAAGCAATACTACATACACCTGCAATAGTAAGTGTCAACTAACATACAGACAAACAACAACACACAGAGGATTTCTTTTTGATCAAACCTGAACACATCACATGATTCTTATCTTGGAGACATGACTCATAAGTAAAATACTGTCTATCACAAATATCAGTGTGCTATCGTCCACTGATAGTAATGCATAACTGAGAAAATACTTTTGGGCAAACTGTACCATTAGGTTATGTATGAGGACAGCTGTTAAGAAGGTACATACCATGGTCATTTACAACGTATCCATATAATACCTAGCAAATAAGGAAATTGGATAGTCAGTGATATCAATTCAAATAGACTTACATTAGAAATGGCAGTAATACATCAGCCCCTATAAATACCTATCTATCAGGTACTCTGTACTGCTGTACCTAACTCAGAAATGACACTGCTCACATCATAAATGGATTACAAATAACATCCATACTGTAGGTCAGCATGATAAGTGATATTTTGAGATTGAAATCTACCAGAATGTCACTGGAAGTATTGCTGGATGAGCTGAGTCCTTGGGACAACATCACATTCCTCCCTATCCTCATCACTGTCCATTGCTCTCTCTACTGCTACTGGTACGTCCTCTACACTCTCCACTTCAGCAATGGAACATGCCTCCTTAGTGCCAAATTGTGGAGCATGCAGCAGGCCATGACAATCTGGCATACCTTCTGAGGTGAGTAGAGCAGGGAACCTCCAGATATGTGCAAACACTGGAACCTCGCCCTTAGAAGACCGAATACCGGTTAAATGACCCTTCTCATCATCCCATCAGCCTCATTGTACTGATTCTGCCCCGCCATTCCTTGGATTCCTCACTGGTGTCAATAGCCAGGACAAATTGGGATACCCTGAAACACCTGTGGATAGTGGTGACATCTATTACAGTCCTGCTATGCTCAGAGTGGAAAGTGTGGGCTTGCTGTGGTCACAGTGATTATACACACACCCATCATACTCACCACCGAGGAAGTCTCTCTCCCTCTGTAGGTGCATCATCATATGCGGGCCACTGGTGTTCCTGAGGATGTGGTAATCATGTACAGAACCAGGACCATCTAGACATTAATGGAAAGATAGCTCTTCCTATTCCTATGCATTTGCTCATTGACCCTGGATGGTACCAATGCAACATGGGCAGCATCTATGGCACCTATTACATGAGGGACATGCTCCATTGTATAGAAGTCAGCCTTCATATGAGGGAAATCTTCAGGATGGAAAAATGTTATGTAGCTATAAACATGTTTCAGCAGGGCAGGCAAGACTTTCCACAACACATGACTGAGCATAGGTGGAGACATACTTGCTGCCAATCCCACAGTCCCTTGGAAGGAGCCAGTTGTAGGAGGCTGGCCTGGTTTGTAGCGGGTACCTTGGGTACTTACACCTTATACCAGGTCCAGTTATCCCTTATTAGTGAAATGTAGTAGTGATCTAGCAGCTTAGGCTAATAGAGGTAGCTATAGCAGAGCAGCTTAGGCTGAACTAGGAGACATGCAAACCTCTTACTATACCACTTATATCATATAGGTACTATATCATAAGAAACACAATACTCGGGGTTACTAAAAATAAAGGTACTTTATTTTAGTGACAGTGTGCCAAAAATATCTCAGAGGATATACTCCCTTAGAAGGTAAGTAAAATACACAAAATATACACACAAACCAAAATCAGGTATGTAAACAGTTGGAAAAGTAGTGCAAACACTGTAGACTACAATAGGATGCAATAGGCCTAGGGGCAACACAAACCATATACTAAGAAAGTGGAATGCGAACCACTTAGGGACCCCAGGCCTAATGTAGTGTGTAGAGGATCGCTGAGAGTGTAAGAAAACACTAAGGGTGTCCAAGATACCCCACCCCAAGACCCTGAAAAGTACCAGCAAAGTGACCCTAATTCCCCAGGAACACACTAAAGTCGTGATAGGAGATTCTGCAAAGATCACAACAGACTGCAATGCACTGAAGATGGATTCCTGGACCTGAGGACCTGTAAAGGAAGGGGGCCAAGTCCAAGAGTCATGAAAGTGTCCAGGGGGGCAGGAGCTCACTAAAGCCCATATGAAGGTACAAAATGGCTGCCTCTGGTTGGAAGAAGCTGAAGATTCTGCAACAACGGAAGGTGCCAGGAACTTCTCCTTTGCACAGAAGATGGCCCACAGCATGTTGGAGGATGCAGAGTTGTTTCTTTGAAGAAAGACTGCCAACAAGCCTTGCTAGCTGCAAAGGTCATGGTTGAAGAAAAAGGGTGCTGCCCGGGCCTAGGAAAGACCAGGAGGTCGCCACTTGGAAGAGGAGACAGAGGGGGCCCTTAGCAACACAGAGAGTCCATGGACAAGAAGGCAGCATCTGCAGAAGTATTTGAACATGGGTTCAAGAAAACTGAGCATGGTGGTTGTCTCAACACTACAAAAGAGGGTCCCACAAAGCCGGTGTTCAACTCAGCGAGTTGAGCAATGAAGGATAGAGTGCTGGGGACCTGGGCTGTGCTGTGCACAAAGGATTTCTTGCAAAAGTGCACAGAAACCCCCAGGAGCTGCAGTACACAGGATTACTATCTGGCGAGGGGAGACAAGAACTTAACCTCCTCCAAATTTGGACAGATGGATCACTGGTCTGTTAGGGTCACTGGAATCCAGCACCTGTGTTCCAGGGACCATGCTTGTCACAATGAGAAGGGACCCAGAGGACCGGTGAAGCTGAAGTTTGGTGCCTGCGTTAGCAGGGGGAAGATTCTGTCGACCCACAGGAGATTTCTTCATGGCTTCCAGTGCAGGGTGAAGGCAGACAGCCCCCAGAGCATGCACCACCAGGAAACAGTCGAGAAAGCTGGCAGGATTAGGCGCTACAATGTCGCTTGTAGTCTTCTTGCTACTTTGTTGCAGTTTTGCAGGTGTCCTGGAGCAGTCAGCAGTCGATCCTTGGCAGAAGTCGAAGAGGGAGATGCAGAGGAACTCTGGTGAATTCTTGCATTCTTTATCTGAGGAAAAGCCCATAGGAGAGACCCTAAATAGCCCTGAGAGGGGGATTAACTACCTTATCACGTATGGACCTACCAGGAGGGGTCTTTGATGTCACCTGCTGGCACTGGCCACTCAGAGTCCTCCAAAGTGTCCCCACACCTTGCAAAGCAAGATGGCTGAAGTCTGGGACACACTGGAGGAGCTCTAGGCACCACCCATGGGGTGGTGATGGACAGGGGAGTGGTCACTCCCCATTCCTTTGTCCAGTTTCGTGGCAGGGACAAGGGGTCCCTGAACAGGTGTAGACTGGCTTAAGCAAGGAGGGCACCACCTTTGCCCTTCAAAGCATTTCCAGAGGCTGGGGAAGGCTACCCCTCCCCAGCCTGTAACACCTATTTCCAAAGGGAGAGGGTGTAACACCCTGCTCCCAAAGGAAATGCTTTGTTCTGCCTTCCTGCTAATGATCTGCTCAGACCCCAGGAGGGCAGGACCCTGTCTGTGAGGTGGCAGCAGCTGTAACTGCATTGAAAGCCTCAGAGAGCTGGTTTGGCAGTACTGGGGGTCCATGGTGGAGCCCCCACGATGCATGAAATTGGCTCCTCAATACCGGATTTGGAAAGGGGGGACAATCCATGATCTTAGACTCCTTACATGGCCATATTCGGAGTTACCATTGTGAAGCTACA
This sequence comes from Pleurodeles waltl, assembly GCF_031143425.1. Taxonomy (NCBI): domain Eukaryota; kingdom Metazoa; phylum Chordata; class Amphibia; order Caudata; family Salamandridae; genus Pleurodeles; species Pleurodeles waltl. The sequence continues at coordinate 924,655,393 of NC_090447.1, forward strand.
TATAGGTATTGGCCTATATGTAGTGCATGTGTGCATTGGCATCCCTGCACTCACAAAGTTCTGGGAATTTACCCTGAACTAAGTGGGGCACCTTTGTTAGTGCAAGAGTGCCCTCACACTTAGTAACTTTGCACCTAGCCTTCATTAAATGAAGGTTAGACATATAGGTGACTTAAAAGTTACTTAAGTGTAGTGCAAATGGCTGTGAAATAATGTGCGCACTATTTCACGCAGGCTGCAGTGGCAGTCCTGTGAAAAGGTTTGTCTGAACTCCTTATGGGTGGCAAAAGAAATGCTGCAGCCCATAAGGATCTCCTGGAACCCCAATGCCCTAGGTACCTAGGTACCATATACTAGGGACTTATAAGAGGGGTCCAGTGTGCCAATTGAAATTGGTAAATGAAGTCACTAGCCTATAGTGACAAATTTAAAAGCAGAGAGAGCAGAAGCACTGAGGTTTTGGTAAGTAGAGCCTCAATGACACAGTTAAGCACTACTGACACCACACACATTAGGCCACAAACTATAAGCACTGGGGTCCTGGCAAGAAGGATCCCAGTGAGATAGTCAAAACACACTGAAATACAGGTTTTTATCTATGATCACTGGTGTCCTGGCTAGCAGGATCCCAATGACACAGTAAAAGCACACTGACACACACTCACAAACAGGCCAAAAGTGGGAGCAACCATGCTAGAAAGAGGCTACTTTCTCACACCAGTGGCCAAAAAGTAGAGGATGGATAGTACCTGCACAGTGTGAGGAATGGCTGTAGGTTCTCATATAGCTGGCAGCAGAGCTGACTCCAACTGGCTACACAATTCCATGATACTTGCATGGTTGAGACGATAGGTGAATGTGATGTGTCTGTCTTTCATGATGGCAAAGTCAACAAAGGATGCATGCCTCAGCCTCCACAGTGGTCAGTATCTACGTTTAGCAAGCAACACATGTGTGAGCATGAGTCCACTTCATTTGTCCCATTTTGTGACAATACATCACCACTATGAATCACACCTGAAAATAGGTTCCTGACTTTGACCTGAATATTTGATGAGAGACTGTTCAAACAAAATGACAACCCACTGATGTAATCTACAGCACATTCATCACATATTCATCACATGGTGTCCCTGCATTATCAATGTAAAGTCACCCTTTCACCTACTACACAATCATTGGCTGTTCATGAGTCAACAACATATATCTCATTACTCTGAAGGTACAACTGACTAGATTTGACTGACATTGTTCACCACCATTTCTGCTTGGTATGTACATTTCCTGTACAAGCTGTGACAGACATGTGTGACGGTAAACTGGACAATGGATGTGTAAAATGGCTACTGCCTGTCCTGAATGAGAGCATTATTACAGTGAGCTCGTTCTGCCAGCACATGTAGTCACGGCGGTAGGCGGTCGAAACCACTGCGCAGCTCCTCATTGGTTAACATTGTTGTCTATGGGAAACGGGGGCTAATGATGATGACTGCCGGCGGTGATGGTGCAGACCGCTGCAGCCATGACTGCCATTTTCTACACTCTCTCTCACTTGACCCCTGATTTTCCAGCCAACCAGACCTCCACAGTGTCTGCTGCTGTGTCCTGCACCTGGAAGCCACGATGGCGCATGTAACAGGGGAGAGGGCCCCCACCTTCACACAGGAGGAGCTCCAGAAACTTGTGGATCGGATCCTACCCTGTACACAAAGCTGCATGGGGCTCCAGAACAGCAGGTAGGTTGCATATTGGTGTGTTAGTTGCAACATTGTTGTGTGTGGATGATACCATGTGTATGCTGCATACCTGTGGAGGGGGGATGCATCGGCCACGCATGTTGGAAGTGTGAAAGTGCAATCATGGATGGAAATGTGCTAATACAGTTTGTTATCCTATCATATTTCTGCATGATGTTTCTACATGACTGTGCCCTTCTTACTGTGTCTCCCATTCAGGTCAGCGCCCATCACAAAGAATCCACCAGGAAAGCCATCGCCAAGGAAATGCTTACCCTGGGGGTCCATAGCCAGTGGAGCCCCCACTGCAGGAAGCGGTGGGAGGACCTGAGAAGCTGGGCCCAGAAGATCACGGAGGCCCAGTTGGGGATAGCCTCCCAATGAGGAAAGGGTGCCTATTGGACCCTGACCCCCCTAAGGGCCCACATACTGGCGGTGGCATATCTAGAGTTGGATGGGCGTTTGGGGGCAACACAGCAGCCACATGAGGGTGAGTAACAGAGTATAGTTCTTGCGTTATTACACTGTGAACGGAAAGGATGAGTGTGATGGACAAAGGTAGATGTGTAGTGTACATATGATAGGGTATGTAGCTAGGAAATTTGTGTAGAAGGTGTATAGGTATGTTAGAATGGTAGTGTATATACCTAAGGATGCCAGGCATGTGTGAAATTATACTATCTGGACTGGACTGGACTGGGGGAAAGTGACTGTCAGGTACAGTACTGATCATGTAAAGTTGGTTCTGAGATGGCATACACAAGTTGGCATCGCATTGCAAGGTTGTCACTCAGGGATTGCCCTAGCATAGCTCTGATCTGGATTCATAGAGGCATGCCAGTATGCAGCAGATCCTGAGTTGTGCTGTCAAACTGTGATGGTTGTGTTCACTTACTTTTGGGTAGGTATTTGGGAGTGTTGATGAATGTGGTGCTGTAGTAGGTGTTGAGTACCTGTAATTGCTATGTTTATGGCTAAAACTTTGTTGATGTACGCTTGATGTGATGGTATTGACCCTATGCTCTCTTTCTTTCTTCCCCGCCCTCCCTCCTCGTCCCCTTCTTACTATGTGTGCATTAGCATCAGTAGGCAAAGGAGTAGGGTCACTGGCGACTGGGGAGGCTGCAGCCCACGAAACCCGGGGGGCCAACAGCACAGATGCCGAGGGGACCAGTGAGTTGGAGGGTGAGAGGGCACCACAGAGGAGACAGGAACTGTAACATCTGACTCTGATTCCTCCTCCGATGGAAGCTGTCTGGCCATGGCGGACCCTTCTGGGACCAGCCCAGCAACATCCTTGTCCGCCACCCCCTATACAAGCACTTCCCTCCCAGTAGCTCCGTGCTCAGGTTTCCAGTGCCTGCTCACCCAACAAGGTGGGCGTTTCCTTACCCGCAGGCACCTCAACCCCTGCCCCAGTCAGCCCTGCTGCCCTCAATGCAGAGCATATTGATATCCTGAGATCCATCTCTGTGGTGCAGTCAACCATTGTGAATTCCATCCAGGGCCTAGCATCCCAGATGCAACAGACCAATGCCTACCGTTTCACCTACTACACAATCATTGGCTGTTCATGAGTCAGCAACATATATCCTATTACTCTGAAGGTACAACTGACTAGATTTGACTGACATTGTTCACCACCATTTCTGCTTGGCATGTACATTTCCTGTACAAGCTGTGACAGACATGTGTGACTGGACAATGGATGTGTAAAATGGCTGCTGCCTGTCCTGAATGAAGAGGATTATTACAGTGAGCTCATTCTGCAGGCACATGTAGTCACCACGGTAGGTGCAGCCTTGACCACCATTTTGTACACTCTTTCTCACTTGACTCCTGATTTTCCAGCCAACCAGACCTCCACATTGTGTGCTGGTGTGTCCTGCACCTGGAAGCCACAATGGCGCGTGTAACAGGGAAGAGGGCCCCTACCTTGACACAGGAGGTGCTCCAGAAACTTGTGGATCGGATCCTACCCATGTACACAAAGCTGCAAGGGGCTCCAGAACAGCAGGTAGGTTGCATATTGGTGTGTTAGTTGCAACATTGCTGTGTTTGGATGGTACCATGGGAGAGAGCCCCCGCCTTCACACAGGAGGAGCTCCAGTAACTTGTGGATGAGATCCTACCCCTTTACACAAAGCTGCATGGGGCTACAGAACAGCTTCCTCTGTAGGCCAGCCAAGGCACCTGGAAGGCATTCACGGTGCCTTGGCTGGCCTACAGAGTTATTGTTTCAGGCTCTAGCCTCCTCATTGATGGCAGCTAGTGTCCCTAAGTTTTACACATAGAGAGAGAGATAGGGGAGGATCTGGTCCCCATAATGAGATAATAATCGTAAACTCAAAGAGTATGGGGAAGCCAGTGGACACACTGGTCAGGCTTGTTCAACTGGCCATCAGATCACAGATGTAGTGATCTCATTTTTAAGTGGGGTATGGTAGTGGTAGCCGTGTTCTATTGGGGGATTCCTCCTTACAGAATAGTTGGTCTCACACACATTATAGTGTCATGCTTCATCAATTGACCACGTATCTGCACCCAGGCAGGATGTTACCAACTGGGCGGACTCAACCTTGTCGTTGAGGGAGCACTGAGGGATTGCTGAAATGATATCTTTCTGGATTAAGAGGGGATCCAATTGAGTGAAAAATAAACTAAAATTACCTAACAACTTACCAGTGTGTCTTACACCTTTAATAGTGGTGTTTGCCGTTAAGGTTAAAAGCTCAATTGGGGCACTATTGAGTATAATGACTCTGATTGTCAGCTTAGTCCTAATGACCAACATGTTTCTGCCCACTCATCTAGCCAAACTGGTCTGGAGGATTCGTCAGGGCCTGGGATCCCTCCTACATATGTTGTGTCTGCCTTTCCTGAACTAAAAGTGAAAGGCTCTGTTATGATACAATCTGCCTACCTGAGAATTAGCTCAGGTATGGGTGACCCTACAAGATAAGGGCAGGTAGCCCCTGGTCTGGGGAAGGGGGAGATGTCCCTTATAGTCACACATTCATCTAAGGAAGCATTCTTCAAGAGAACCTAATCGGGTCCCTGCCCCAGCTGCTTCTTAGTGTCCCTACTACTTCCTACCTCCCTCCAGCTACCTGCGCCCAATCCCAGATCTCTCTACCCTCACCCATCCAACCCATACATCCAGACAGGCATTTACCCAAAGCAACAGACAATGAATGCAAAGACACACAAAGGCGCCACACCACAGGCATTCATACACTCAACACTCACAAGCAGACACAACAAACAGCCACTGCCTCCCCTGTCTCCCCATCACCTCCTGCCTTACAGTCACATCACCACTCACACCTGCCAGCACTGCATCCTTACTCCCTGATCCTGCCACCACTTCTGTTATGCCCACTGTCACCACAACAGCAGACAGTCAGACATGCACCCCATACACCATATTTGCATTCAGAACAACCACCATCATGACCACATGCAGCACACCCACCTTCACTGCAGACACCACCTCAACATGCATTCACAGGACCTGTTTGTCCTCTCCCACTCTCTCTTCAACCCCTTCTCCCAAAACACATAAATACTCCCTCTCAGACACTCAACATTTCTCTACTTCACACATGCACATTGTACATACACATGCATCCACATCCAGCACATCTACGCGTCCTACCAGCACTCCCTTTACCTCCACTACCAGACCTGTATCCCAGACCATCTCCTGTTTTCCTAAAAAGCTTTTCCTTGCACGCCTTGATCTGTTCCCTGATCCTGTCCCACCCTTTGTTTCCCCTCGCCATCATGGTTCCCTCCCCACACCCAGTCCCTCTGTCTCCAGGTCCTCCCATGACCCCCCTTCTGTTTTCTATATCCCTCTCCCACCAAAAAGCCTCCCCTCAGACCTGTGGCTGAGTCCAAACAGCCTCCTTCTAAGTCAAAAAACAAGATCTCTTCCTACCCAAAACCAAGGGCTATGACATCCTTACAAGAAGAAGGCCAAGGAACCCCCTCCAAAACATCATTGAAGGACACCCCTCCCAAACCTAAATCTCCACCACAACTCCCACCCACTGAGCCCTGAGGTGCCTGCATGCCTCATTGATGTCCTTAGCCTGTGGAGGTCATGAGGCTGTCAGGAGTCAAGCTGGGGCAATTGCCTGGCCTTGTGTGCCTCTGGGCAATTTTGGCTGGCCTATGGTGCCCTTTTATAAATAGTTCAAGCAGTGTCCTTTCTAATTGCAACTGTCCAACAGACCACATTGGTGTCAATTTGAAACATTTGTCGTGCCTTTCTCAGTACATCGTTGATGTACAAATGTATTTGGATGCTGCTTACTTAGCATATCTGTAAATTGTGTCTGAACGGCTGCTTTGGCTGGAGCCATGACTTGGGCAGTGTGAGTATTGTTAAGGATAGGGATTGGTATGTTTGTGTATGCTTGATTGTGGTATTTGTGTGGTTGAGGTTTCTGATGTATCTGTGTGTTATTTGGCCATAATGTGCATTTGTCCCCCTTGCATGGATGTCTGTACATTCAGGATTGGTTGTGGTGAATGTTTTCTATTCCATGCAGATGGTGTTGACATTTTGTTTAGCTTCCTGGCCCTGTCAGCTACAGCATTATGGTGCCTGTGTTATGTTTTGTGGCCTATAGAGTAGGATTGCTGTGGGTGGGTGTATGTGTGGTTCTGTTGTGATGTTTTTTGCCTGGCTGTGTGTGTGTGTGATGTGTGTGTTGGGCATGGTATGTGTGTGTTGGTTGTGCGTGTTTGTGCTGTGTGTCTCTGTGAATGTGTTTGTGTGTATCGGTACTGGTGTTGTTTCCGGTGTACTTACCGATGTCGTCTTCATCAGCCTTGCTCGTCCTGTAGGAGGATGGTATAGAATAGAGCTGGGAAGACTTGTAGTGCAAGTTCCATGGTGTCCACTGACTCGTCTGTATCCATGGAAGTGAGTGTCTCCTTCTTTCAGTTCAGTTCTGCCGGCTTCTTGTGGCGTTCATACTGCCCCAGAAATCACAGGGATCTGCTGACTTGTTATAGGGTGGGCGCTACTGTGCTTTCCGCCGGCCTGGTTATGGCTACCACTGTAGTCGGCGGTCATACCACACAGGCAGTACTGGTCAGCTACTGGCTGTTTTGCTGTGGTATCACTGCAAAGGTCGTTCTTTGGCGGTCTGCCCTGCAAGCCTGGCAACGGTACAACCGCCACCACCTGCGTGGCGGTACCGTGACTGCCAAACTCATGATGAGGGGCATTGCATTCACAAGAGGAGATTGAGGGGCATATTTATACTCCGTTTGCGCCGAAATTGCGTCGTTTTTTTTGACGCAATTTCGACGCAAAACTAACGCAAACTAACGCCATATTTATACTATGGCGTTAGAGGCGAATAGCGCCAAAGTTCCCGGAATGTGCGTCATTTTTTAGCGTGAACCCCTTCCTTGCGTTAATGATATGCAAGGGAGGCGTTCCCGTCTAAAAAATGACTCCTAGGCCTTTACGTGGTATTTATACTCCCGGGCAAAAGAGACGCCCGGGAGTGGGCGTTGCTAAAAACGGCGCATTTGCGCCGCTTTTTAACGCCTGGGTCAGGCATGGCGTTAAGGGACAAGTGGGCTCAAAATGAGCCCAGAGGTGCCCTCCCCTGCCCCCAGGGACCCCCTCTGCCACCCTTGCCCACCCCAGGAGGACACCCAAGGCTGGAGGGACCCACCCCAGGTAAGTTCAGGTAAGTATTTTTTTTTTTTATTTTAATAATTTTTTGTGGCATAGGGGGGCCTGATTTGTGCCCCCCTACATGCCACTATGCCCAATGACCATGCCCAGGGGACAGAAGTCCCCTGGGCATGGCCATTGGGCAAGGGGGCATGACTCCTATCTTTACAATGATAGGAGTCATGTTGATGGGGGATGGGCGTCGAAAATAAATGGCGCAAGTCGGGTTAAGACGATTTTTTCGACGTAACCTGACTTGCCCCATTTTAAGACGCCCATGCGCCATTTTCCCCCTACGCCGGCGATGTCTGGTCTACGTGGTTTTTTCCCACGCAAACCAGGCAGCGCCGGTCTGATTGCGCCGTCTAACGCTATTCCATAAATACGGCGCCCGCATGGCGCTTCAGAATGGCGTTAGACGGCGCAAAACTTTTTGACGCTAAACTGCGTTAGCGCAGTTTAGCGTCAAAAAGTATAAATATGGGCCTGAGTGTTCGTCCATCGGCTGAGAAAACATAAGTCTCATGCTCCATTAAAGCAGCAAAAGACACATAACAACTGCCAAACATTCTGGGAAATCCATTACATCAGATTCCTCAAATTCCAGGCATGTGAATCATCACACGTGAGATACTAATGTCAAAGCAGAGAATGGTTCAGAGAGGACAATTGGAAAACTCCAAACTGCTGTTGCTCCTACATGACTAATGCAGATCACTGACACTCCTGATGCTGATTCCCAGTTGTCAAAGACATGATCGGGAGTAGTAATCGAAGCACCAAGAAGGGTTATTGTAGAGCTGTGATTGTGTATCTGTCTGTAAACTTTTTTACATTTTTTATTTAACAGAGGGGGAGATGTTGTGCCATGTGAGAACAAATGATAGAACCGTTTTGGCTCATGAAGGACTCCATAGAGCCTTGGCGTGAGTGTTAGAAGGTGGTTAAGTGAATGCAGGTTTTTAATGTTAAGTTTGCGGTTTTATGCAGACGAATGAAGACATGTAATATAAAGCCCTGCGTGGGGTGCATTCTTTGGCTGGTACCCGGGTTGGGGAGAACGATACACTAGGAGTGTTCTTTAAATAAAAGGTGCTACAAGCAGTTGCATTCTTGGGTTAAAATCAATGCTGGCATTTTCAGTAGTGCTTAACAAAAACTCCCCAATGTTGTCAATTCCAGCTCAGACATAAATGCTATAGTTCATATTAGAGATTGGGTAATTTCAGGACTAGGTAATATTTCCTTGTGTAAACAAAGGTACTTTTATAAAATCCACCTACTGCTCTGAAGTACTCTGCAGACTTAATTGTAGGGAAAGTATGGTGCAAAGCTACAGGACGGCATTGGACAATGAATTGAAATCCTATTCAAAAGCAGGCCTACATAGAGACATGTAGAATTTTCAAACTATTATGCAGAAGGGTGGTAGGTGATTATTATGACATTGTGATTAGACTGTGAAAAGATTTCTCTCCACTCATTGATCTGCTATATCTGATCCTCCTTCCAAGTAAAATGGGTGTGTTTTGTCCTATTTGAAGAACAGCATTCTAAGCACTTCAATAAACAAGAAAAATTTAAGAACTGTAACTTAGGTGACAATCACATGGCTCAATTTACTCTTTTACAATTTTGCTATGTAGGTTTGAAAACTATGAGGCTTATTTACAAGTGCCTCTGCACTGCTGTAACACCACTTTTATGATGGTCCGGTGGCACACACTGCAGATCCATATCTACAAGGCCACATAAAGCCACACTGTGTGGCTTTATAGGTCCTTGTAGATATGGAGTGAGTCAGTGCAGCACAAGTCACAGTATTGCCTTACACTGCAATAGGGAGGCGTACCATTGCCATTACAGTGGTTGCATCCAAGTAACACCCATGGCATAATCCCAGATTTCAGATTTAAAAGATTTCTTAAACTAGGCAATGCATCAAAAGCCTACTCCCAGGTGAGGCGCAATGAGCATTCTGCAACACACATAGAAAGGGGAAAAAGCCTCCATTTATTTTTTCTGTGTAGGATGGTGTCCATTCCTGCACAAAACACTGAACCCTAAAACACAGAGACCCTTGCACCATGGTGCAATGGTGACAGTGTTGGGGCATAGCAGCCGATCATGCACCAGTGCAGGAGCAAAGGCCAGGGATGTGTTTTATCTCATAGATACAACACAATCCTGCCTTTTCCTTTTGATGCAGGCTAGCGCTGCAAAATTCCTTGTGGCAATGCCCTGTGCCAAAACCTCGTAAATTAGGCTACATATTTACACATATGTGTAACTGTAGATCTGACTTCCTGTAGGATCCATGCACTTCACATGTATAGAATAGTGCACTGGATATGAAAGCACTACAACTCCTTTCCAGATAAATTCCAATGTATGGGCAAAGGGGGGAAATTCCCAGGGCTACCACTTTCCAAGGGGCTCTGTGGGAAACAAATGACTAAACTTAGACCAAAAGTCTAACTTTACTATGAATTTTGGTCTAAACTTAGGACCAGGTTTATGAAAACTAGTGCTGTACCCAGTGCAGCACCACGTTTCTTGCACCACATAGCACCCCATAACGCCACCATGCGTGCGCTGTATCTATCATTATGGTGGTAGTTAGGGAACTAGCTCAGAGCAGACATTAAAAGTAAAAGTGCCGAAAAAAATGAAGTAAAGAAATCTCTTAGATTTCTTTGCACCATTTGTTTGGTCCCCCTAACGGGGGAATGCTCCCTTTGCCTTCATTATGCCTGGTGCAGAACTTACTGTACGCAAGCACGAAGGAACATGCTTACTTCACCCTGGATTCCTTCTCGGAGAGAAAAGCCAGAAGAGGAGACGAAGGCGGAGTCGTCGCAGAGAAGGAGAGGCACGAGCAGGAAGACGGACACGAGGAGGAAGTAGGACGACTGGAGAAGAAGAGACCCAATAAGACAGAGAGTGGAGACCCAGGAGAGCTGATACAAAACAAAGCCGGAACAGAGCAGGAGAGCCGGGGAGCAGCTGCAAGGAACTGGGAGAGTGAAAAAGCCAGCCTTGTCCCTGGAGGAACGTCACTCTTCCAGGTGCGTGACCACTTACGCGGGCAACTAACAGAACTGGTGGGGAAGGTCAGGAGGGAGCGGGGAAGAGTGCTGAGGCACTGGGACACACGGGCACTCAGAGGTGAAGAGAGCAAAGACCTCGTGAGCCAGGACAGAATAGGGGAAGGCACTGACTAAGCACTGTTGTCCAGTTTGTTTTCTTTTTTCTCCTCCCTTCTAAATTTGCACGAGTAAAAATAAAAAAAAGAAAAGAAAAACCTACTACTGAAACTGACACCGGGTCTATGGGCAGCACTAATTACACCCCTTAGTCTTTTGGCGGCCGTCGCCACAGCGGTAGGTGGCATTTACTTCCATTGTTTTAATGGGGGCCATATTACCTATAAATTGTCACAGCATAATCTAAGGAAAAATTAGAACGCTGTATTGGGTACGAATAAAGTCTGTCTGTTCAAACATACATAGTGTAGAGCACTTTATAGACTGAATAGAAGTACTAGAGACCTCCTTGGATACCTAACCCTCTCACAGGTTCTCTCTTTGCTTCCTCCATATTCTTGTGGGTCAGTGGTTCAGGTGGTCATCATGTCACCTATGAGTTCTGTATCTCTGTGTAACTGGAAGTGTCCAAAAATTGACTTCACTGTCTGGATCTCATTAGGACTCTGGCTGCCAGACTCCTACTTGAGCTCTCTCCGTACTCGTTCATATCTCCTCATCTTAGAGGACTGCATTGGCTGCCTGTATTTTAAAAAAGTAGCCTATGTACAATTTTGAATTGTTATGTCCTCAAATAGAACTTTAAATTTGAGAACACCTCCTTGATTAACATCCCTTGGATTGTGTGTTTATAAATCACCCTCATCATCATAGTCATCTTCACCATCATCATTGTGACAGCCCTAAACAGGCCATACCTCCTAAAACAAAAAAAACTGTATCCTTGCACAGGCAGCCAGCAGTGATTATGTACCAGCTGAACTGGTGGTGGCTCTACTGGTGCACCACCTGCAGTTTCTCCAACCCCACTGCTCATTAGTGAAGTGAAACACAGCCAATTTATAGCAAAGTCTTCATTTTGTTCAACACTAGTCAACGTCCTTTCACTAATTTGTGATCTATTCATACATCTTTTGATCCCTCCTTCATCACACCATATGAAGTGTCTCTGCCGTCCTTGGGCTGGGGTTGGGTAGGTGGTCTGTTTTTGGGCCCGCCGCAGCCACTTTCTTCAGCCGCGGTGCAGTTTGTTGCCCGCAGCTAGGTTGGTGGCCCTGGGCTGGGCTTCTGGCCTCGCCGCATTCAACACGTGGCACAGATGATTGCCGTGGGGATCCCATGCCTCGTCTTAGCCCTTCACTCACTTCCCATGATTCTGTTCTCTTCCCTGCATGCACTAGCTTGCTTTTTCATCCCTTTAAAAAATGGCGCCTTTTTCCTGCTTTCTCCAATGGCTTCTTCCCAATTCAAGATGGCGTTCTTTCTTCCTCCTGCATGTCACTTCCTGTTCATTAGTATATAATGAGCCAGATTCTTGCTCTCCTTGCTTTGCAACACTTCCATTTGGTGGTGGTCCTCACACCGACTTGCTATCCTTGTGGAGTCCAATTTTTTACTGCTTATTTTTTCAGAACCTGTAAAATTCCAGCCCTTGAAGTCCTGGTACCCTGAAGTGTTCCTTTTTCTGTTCCAGGGAGTTCCTGCTAAGAGGTTTTTTCCCCTTGGGGTTTTTCCTCTGAGACTCCTTCTGGAGGGCATGGACTGCCATGACATTCCCTTGTCAGCAGCACCATGGCTACCGGAAGGGGTCGCCCTTATCTTTGGTAGACCAGAACATACAAGAAGTGAGGTCGCATTCCATCTTCATCTGACCAGGGCGGTAAGCGAAAGGTAGAACGTGACAGTCTCATTTTATTGGTGAATTTTCTTGTTCAACAAAATCTAGCTTACTGTTATCCTGGTCTGTACGCAAATGATATGCTCATTCAAATTTGGAATATCTTTTCATTGCCGTCTCAGAGGGAGATGAACATCTGGACATCTTCTGCATACCATTGGAACCACTTGTCGAAATGCAAGGACTAAACAAGATAAGGAACAGGACAGAAGAAAGAGGGGAGCCTCCATTTAGTCTATGTGGCTTTCTAACTGTGCTCCCTGAATAACTGGTGATATCTGAGCCTCTGGAAGGGAGATAAACCATACATGAGTGTGATAATCAGTCACCTCCAAGGTGTTTAACCTTTTCAATAGTAAACTATCATCTGTGGTATGAAGTAACTGCTCTCATTTGAGCTGCCACTTCCACTGAACTCTCTATTGCAATAGTTCCCAACCTTTTGACTTCTGTGGACCCCCACTTGATCATTACTCGAACCCCAGAAGGCCCTCTGAATCATTATTAGAATCCAGAGACCACCACCAAATCATTACTGGAAGCCCAGGACCCAGGCCTAAACATTGTTGATGATTTGAACTTCAAAACAATACACAAAAAATAAGGAAACAAGCATTCCATCAAACACATACACAAATGATAACACATTTTATTTAACTCCTTCGCTGCCAGGATTTTTCCCCCTCCTATGCCAAGCCTTTTTTTGGCTATTTGAGGTAGTTCACGCTTAGGCCTTCATAACTTTTTGTCCTCTTAAATTACCCATGCCAAATTTGCATCTTTTTTTTCCAACATCCTAGAGATTCTAGAGGTAGCCAGAGTTTGTGGGTTCCCCAAGGGGAGACTAAGAAATTATCCAAAATACAGCTAATATTTCATTTGTTTTAAAATAAAATGGGAAAAAAGGGATGCAGAAGAAAGCTTGTGATTTTTCCCCTGAAAATTACATCAACAAAGGGTTTAGGTGCTACAATCACCATCTTCCCAGCTTTCAGAAACAGGCAAACTTTAATCAGTAAACCAAAATGTTCAACACAATTTTGGCATTTTACTGGGACATACCCCATTTTCACTAATTTTTGTGCTTTCAGTCTCTTTCCAGTTAGTGCCAGAAATGGGTGTGAAACCAATGCTGGACCTGAACAGCTAAACATTTCTGACAAAATTCTACATTTATCAAGGGGTCACTTGTGTAGATCCTTCAAGGCTTTCTTGCAGAAATAACAGCTAAAAAAAAAAAAACATTGAATTTGAGGTGAAAAAAAAATTGCCATTTATGTTCATGTTTTCTTCTATAACTTTTTATAGCTATGGCAGATTTTTGAAAGCAATATACCGTTACATCTGGTGGACCATTCTGGTTGTGGAGATATAGAGGGCTTGTAGTTTCATCAAGCAACCTAGGTACCCAGAAACAATAAAGGAGCTGCTCCTTGCAATGAGTTTTCATTGTAAATCGGGTATACAGCAATTAATTTGGTGAAATATAAAGAGCGATAAAAAGGTATGAAGGAAACCTCTGTATTTCCAAAACAGCAAAGGATAAGGTGTTGAGAAGCAGTGGTTATTTGCACATCTCTCAATACCGAGGTCCCTTTACTAGCATGTGAATTACAGGGCATTTCTCGACTAGACTTCTTTTTTATACACTGTCTTACATTTGGAAGTAAAAAATGGAGAGAAAGACAAGAAGCAATAACACTTGTTCTTCCATTCTGTGTTTCCCGAAGTCTCCCAATAAAAATGGTACCTCCCTTGTGTGGGTAGGTCTAATGCCTGCAACATGGACACATCAAATTTTTACATTGAAATCTGACGTGAGTTTTGGAAAGTGATAGCTGTGGATTTTGGCCTCCAGCTCAGCTAGCCCCTTTGGAAACCTACCAATCCTGTATATTTTTGAAAACTAGACACCTTGGGGAATCCAGGATGGGGTGACCCAGAATCCTTTGCAAACCTCAGAATTTGCCCCAAAAAACACTTTCTTCCTCAAGTTTTAGTGATCGAAAGTTCAGGATCTGAAAAGAGCCACAAATTTCCTTCCACCCAGCATTCCCCCAAGTCTCTCGATAAAAATGGCACCTCACTTGTGTGGGTAGGACTAGTACCCGCAACAGGAGATGCCCCAAAACACAACATGGACACATCCAATTTTACCAAAGAAAACTAACCTGTTTTTTACAAAGTGCCTAGCTGTGGATTTTGGCCTCTAGCTCAGCCAGCACCTATGGAAACAAACAAACCTATACATTTTTTAAAACTACACACCTAGGGAAATTCAGACTTGGGGTGACTTGTGGAGCTCTCACTAGGTTCTGTTACCCAGAATCCTTTGCAAACCTCAAAATCTGTCAATAAAAAAACTTTTTCCTCACATTTCGGTGATAGAAAGTTCTGGAATCTGAGAGGAGCCCTAAATTTTCTTCCACCCAGCATTTCGCCAAGTCTCACAATAAAAATGGTACCTCACTTGAGTTGGTAGGCTTAGTGCTCGTGATAGGGAAATGTCGCAAAACGAAACATGGACACATCAAATTTTTAAATTGACAACTAATGTGTTTTTGCAAAAGTGCCTAGCTGTGGATTTTGGTCTCTAGCTCAGCCAGGACCTAGGAAAACTTACCAAACCTGTTCATTTTTAAAACTAGACACACAGGAGAACCCAGGATGGGGAAACTTGTGGTGCTCTCATCAGTTTCTGTTTCCCAGAATCCTTAGCTAACCTCAAAAGTTGGCAAAAAAAAAATGTTTTCCTCACATTTGGGTGACAGAAAGTTCTGTAATCTGAGAGGAGCCGCAAATTTCCTTCAACCCAGCAATTCTCTAAGTCTCTCGATAAAAATGGTACCTCACTTGTGTGGGTAGGCCTAGTGCCCGCGACAGGAAATGCCCCAAAACACAACATGGACACATCACATTGTCCCAAAGAAAACTGACCTGCTTTTGCAAAGTGCCTAGCTGTGGATTTTGGCCTTTAGCTCATCCAGGACCTAAGAAAACCTAGCAAACTTGGACAGTTCTGAAAACTAGACACCTAGGGGAATCCAGGATGGGGTAACTTGTGGCACTCCCACCAGGTTCTATTACCCAGACTCTTTAGCAAACCTCAGAATTTGCCAAATAAAACACTCTTCCTCACATTTCGGTGCTGCAAAGTTCTGGAATCTGAGGGGAGCCACAAACATCCTTCTACCCAGCATTCCTCCACATCTCTCAATAAAAATGGTACCTCACTTGTGTGGGTAGGTCTAGTGCCCATGACAGGAAATGCCTCAAAAACACTACGTGGACACATCAAAATTATCCAAAAAAAACTGCCTGTTTTTGCGGGGGACCTGCATTTTTGGTCCTGGGTTCAGCAGCCATCTAGGGAAACCTACCAAACCCAGACATTTCTGAAAACTAGACATGTGAGGGAGTCCAGGAAGGCATGACTTGTGTGGATCTCCCAGTGTTTTTTTTTTTTTACCCAGAATCCTCAGCAAACCTCAAATTTAGATAAAAATCATATTTTCCTACATTTCTGTGTGGAATCACCACACTGGCACAAATGTCCTACCACCCAACGTTCCCCCAATAAAAATGATACCTCACTTGTGTAGGTGGGTCAAGTGCCTGTGAAGAGAAAGAGCCAAAACATGTCAAAATTGAGGGGGAACCAAAGCAGGTCCAAAAGGGCAGCTTGAAATAAAACATTTTTAGGCTGACAAGTGAGGCAGAATTTTAAATTTTTCTCCTGCTCATGTACAGAGGAGAAACCAATCTGTTTCTCCTCAGATCATGGGGGAAGCATGCTTCCAGCGTGATGTGAAGTGACCTCTGATAAAGTCAGTGCGCGATTTCGCACTGACGTCTTCAGACATCACAGGGGAGGCGGGTGGGAGGGTGTAAGGGGACGCAATTTTCTGTCCGGCCCTGCCCTGGAGGGGTTAGGGGGACACCCTCGGGGGGAGCACCAGTGCTTCCCCCAAGGGCCTCTACCAGGACGTAAAGGTTACGTCCTTGGCGCATCAACACCGCAGCCAAGGATGTAACCTTTACATCATTGGCAGTTAAGGGGTTAAAGTTTATATTTTAAAAAAATGTATTTGACACAATGTTATACTTTTGAAAAAGGCTTATCGGTAACAGATTCAAGAAACAGTGTTTTCTTTAATAGTCTCTATGACAGTGTTCAATGGTAAGGTATTAGAAACAGCATGATGTTATAGTATATGGCTTCATTGACTGACAGCTGTTTGAAAATAACAAGTACTGTGATTAATGCACTGTGTCAGTGATCCTGTGATGCCTGTGTGTTATTAAAACAATGACAATACTGTTTGAGTATGTTAGACATGTTACTATGGCATTCTCTTGAGTTTAAATTTTTATAGAAACGTTTTTTTCCAAAGCCTACGTATGTCTCAGTATCATTTACTATTAAACATCTCATACTTTCAAACCATTTCTGCATTAACTTATATTTGCATGAGTGTTTGTGAACAATAAAACCATTAATTTACTTTACTGCTAGGTCACTGCTGAGCACATTCTGTCAAACGTGTAAAGAAGCACTTGATATTCATTTGCATTTAAAACATGCAGACAAAACATTTAAATAATTGGATGAGATGTTCAAGACATATGTCAAAACCCCTTTCAGAGTTCACAGGGGAAGCAGTAGTTACTGGTCCCAGCTGTGGGTAATTTCGGCCTTTTACATCTGATGTCCTGGGTCGGCTTACTATGGATCCTGAACAGCTGGGCCAAGTACCCCTTCTGCACTTGATTTTCATTAGTAACATGATCCAGCAGTCCAAGGCTTCCATGAGGGGAAGGTGGACACAGGGAAGTGAACATCGGTTCACAACTCAAAATGCCCACAACAGCAGCAATAAATCATTGTCCAGCCAAAAGCTCACTTTTATGAAAAAATAGAAGTATTTTATTTCTACAGCTAACAAAACAAAGGAAAAATATGACTTTCACAAACACCTCCACAGTCACCCTCAGGTCAGGGCTCTAGTGTTTATTTAGTCAGGTCCTCGTGATACTAGTTATTTGCCATTCACCTTAGGCAACACCATGAGAAAGCCCCACTAGTAGACCAAGTCTCAAGAATCCGCTCTGACTATATTTAGAAATCAACAGTGTTCCAGAGCCACAGCACAAACTATGAAGCAAGTTCCCCCAGTGCTTAATGACTTGAAATCAGCCTTACTTGCGCCTGCAGGCTTGGAGCATCCGGAGTACCTGAGAGACTCCCGTCCATGGGTACTTTGAGCACAGTCATGTGAGTAATGCTGCACATGGCCCAGGTGTTCTGCACTCAGCAGGTGCAGAGTTCCCCACACATCCTTACGCAACTGATGAGACCAGAGTTCTTTTGTGGCTACTCTTGCAGGGCAAGTGTCTAATTTGCCCAACAGTGTGGGGAGGTGATGCAACGGTCCTAAAGCGGGTCTCTTGCCTTAGTGACAGTGTGTTCCCATGGCCGCCTCACTTCTCTGGCAGGTGGTTTGTAGGTCAGGTTGCACATCCAGTTGTTAGCCCCCCTGGCATCCCGGTTACTGTACCATTCCTGTACATAGACTCTGATCCATTAAGCACAGCAAAGTCTTCAGCAGTGGCCATCATGGCATACACAATTGTGGCTCCTCACTACGCATAGTCTCCAGCCCGACCGGTTCAGGGATGCACACAGCTTAGTTCTGGTGGCCCCCTCAGGCATAAGAGCATTGCTGACTTTGTCCTGCTCACAGGCAATGACCCGATTGATGTAGCAGCCTTTTCTTCACACCTCGCAAAGGAAATCCACTCAACAGTGCTCTCCACTGGACCTGGCTTCCTCCAGCGCTCTCCTATTTCTCATGAGGCACACTGGTCTTGGCAAGCAGGGAGGTGCAGGTGGTTCGGGCCCCAAGGCAGGTGGTCTTAGATTCCCAGGGTGATGTCCCTCACACTGCAGGGAGATTAGCAGGCCCTTAAACCCAGCCCTAGCCAAATTCAGAAGTCTTGCAGAACTTACCCTCCTCACAAAGCCTGTCTGGCTGTAAGCAGTTGAAAATGTATGGGGTCTTATGCTCTCCTGCTTATGGCCAAACACCAAATGTGATTTAAGGGCTGAGGGCCTGATTTTCATAAGGGTAAACTTACACTTTTGTGTAAGTTTATGATTGCCTACTACTCACAAAGTTATTATACTAATAGTATCTTTACGAATGCAGTCTCCACCCATACAAATATGCTACTAGTAAAATACCTTTGTGGACAGCAATCCCTGAGACTTTGAAGGTTATGTTGGGGGTCTGCTTCTTTTGAAGTGCTCACTCCTCTGCCTTCTCCTTCCTCTTGAAAGCAGTCTATCACAGCAGGAGTGACCCCAAAGCTGATATCACGACCACACAGACCATGGTATTGACTAGGGTTCCCACCTGGATGTCAGCCACAATAGTATGTGTATCAGACAGTTAACCGAGGGTCATACCACTACTCGCTATTATTTTCTCTTTGGTCACATTTCCTTCCTGGGATGTGTCCAGGCCCCTTCTTTGTGATTTTTCACTGAACCAAATAGCACCTTTTGAAGTGTACAAGGGAAGACTTGATCTCCCATCTCCACAACGTGTCTCAGCCAGCTGCCATGGTTTGTACCATTCACAGACACACATGCACTTAGTGTACATCAACAACATACACACAGTTCACATCAGTGTATCATTCCTGTACTGTACCACTCACAGGCACACATATATATATATATATATATATATATATAACACATGCACTTGATATGCTTGTACACTGCACCACTGTATCCTTCATGTACTACACCACTCATTGGTACACATACACCCAGCAAAAGCATTAATCATGCAAGCAGTGCACCCTTCAAGTATTGTACCACTCATTGGTACACATACACCTAGCACAAGCATTTAACCTGCATGCACTGAACAGCATTTTATCCTTCATGTACTGTACCTCTCATAGGCACACATACACCTAGCACGAATATTCAACATGCATACACCACACAGTACTGCATTATCTCTGTACTTTACCCTTCCCAGGCACACATATACCCAGTACAGATACACCACTCACATTCTGTGCAGCACTTCACATCAAACTAATGGAGGCTAAGGGTGAGTTAGGCACACAGTACCCAGGCTTTTAAAGAGAATGAGCCTGTAGGCCTCACTCCTGTGACACAAGTTTAAAAAGGACCTGTTCACACCTGCTGATCACTTCACGATATGCTGCTTAACTCCTGGTGAAGGCAGTAGGCTCCCATTGAAGGCAGACAAGGCCACAATCTGTGAGATAGGCCTATGTTATGGTACACACCCATGATCCATGTATTCCAGTAACAACAACAATCTGCACTAGGGATGCAGACATCAAGCCAATTGGTCACTCAGGCAGGGGTGCATGTCCATTACCATGCAGAAGAGTTTTACATCACAACAAATGCCCCTCCTACATCAGAAATCCCAAACCAACACCTAACCTGGAGAGGTTAGGTGGTCAATTTATTCAAATCATCAGGAATGTCCCTCCACATTCTCTTGGCTCAGTCCGGCTTTATGCTCCATCACAAAGTCAAACCCTTGCAAAGAAAAAGAACATATAAACAACATGAGATTCTCTCCCTTCATAGTTATTGTAGGAAATTGGTTTGATGGTTGAATGGGGTGTGATCTCTGGTCAAGCAGCAACTATAATGCTTTTCAGAGGGAGGTACAAGCCAACCCCAAATTACCCTGTGCTCAAGCCCTTGTTAGCTTGGCACAGAGCAGGTAGGCATAACTGAGAGGCAATACGTAAAGTGTTTAGAAAATATCATCAACAGTAATAAAGTGAAAACACCACCAAGAAAGGATCCCACACCAGATTAGAAAATTTAAGTTATTCTTCAAATATAAAGCAAGACCAAAACAACAAATATGTAATCAATAAAACAGGAGACATGCAGGTTTAAAGATGTCAGTGAAAATTGAGCCAAAAAAGCACAAAGAGCTAACTATGAATATCTGGTTAGGCCATACCGGAACAAAGTAAAAAATTCAGGCCGATGGCAATGGAGCACAGGCTGGCCACAGGGACCCAGTTGGACCTTTTGAACAAAGTACCCTAGAACCTGGGTTGCAGAGCATTGTGAAGAACCAAGTCGAAGAAGCACTGCACAGCCAAAGCGCTGCATTGGTTTGAGTTGCAATGAGAATGCAGTGTAGGCCCACTTCCATTGGTCCAGGACTGAGGTGGCACCAATTGGCAGGGTATGACTCACAGATGGCAGAGATCAGGTGCTGGATTCATGGCTGCTGGTGCCTTCTTTCCTTGAGACTAAAGTCAGGAGGCCAGTCAATAGCCCTTGGAGGCACACTGGGGTCCTGGGTTCAACAGATGCAGGTCCAGTCCTTTTCTCACTGGCAAGGGGATAACAGGCAGAAAGTCAAGACAGCAAGGCAGCTGTCCAGGAAGGCAGTAGTCTAACAGATCAGACATCCAGCAGTGTGGCAGTCCTTTTAGCACCAAAGCAGTGCTCCTTCCTGACATAGTATCCACAGGTATAAAGATATACTAAAGAGTTGATGTCAGGTCCAATATTTATACCCATCTGTACATCTGAAGTGGGGAGGAGGTCTACAGTTCATTAAATGTAATAAGATTATTCCCATGTTAAACTACGGGAGGGGTATTCCTTGCAGTAGTAAAAAAGAATGTAAGAGTTCTTCACTACCAGGACATGTAAAACTTAAAAGTGCACACCCTACCTTTTAAATACAGTGCAATGTGCCCTCTGGGCTCTCCAGGGCTAACCTAGGGGAGGACTTAAATGTATTAAAAAGGTTTGGGCCTGGCAAAAAGTTTATTTTGCCAAACCGATATGGCAGTTATAAACTGCACACACAGGCTGCAATGGCAGACCTCAGAAATGTATACAGTGCTACTTGAGTGGAATGCACAATAAGTGCGGTGCACACACTAGTAGCATGGTTGAAGGCTAAAAGTTAGGGGGTAACCACACCAAAGATGCCAGGCTCAACAAGAGGTATTTGCATTTTATTGTGTTTTGCAAAAAAGACATTATAAGATTGCCACACAATTCACTTTAAAAACTCCTATTATTTTGCAGTCAGAGAAAGAAAAGTAATCACCAAACCCATGTTAAAAGAAGAAGGAGAAAATTGTCATAAGACGTAGCTAGACCTTTGACCTTTGCCGCTAGAGCACTGCACCTGTCACAAAATAAACACAGAATTTAAAGTCATCTTTATTTTTTGCTTAGACAGTCCTGACCCACAAAACCTTGGCTTGTGACCCGACCCACACTGCTTTAGGTGATCCTCCTATATCTAAGAGAAAATTGAAGATTTCACATTTTATTATCTCTGCTGTGGGATAACCAACTGAGATAGACTTCAAACCCTTTTCAGAACAATGACCTTTTTTGTCAGTTCAGCCTAACCCCAATTCACATATGACTGTCAACAGGTTTTATGGCGTCTTTCCTTTCAATACAGAAGTTATGCATATTTGGAGGAGTTTGCTGCTCACAACCTCGGTATTAGCAAATATGCTCAAGAGGCTTACGATTTGTGTTTGATCCTCAAGAGGCAGAGGTGAGCTGACTTTGGGCTGAGATTTTGCAGATTGCTTTTACAGTAAGGAACCTTATTGGGAAAGGCACTAGTTCACACCCTAGTATTCACCCAGGCATAAAATGTGCAGATTTGTAGCTTAATTCAATTACAACTGTGCCAGTCACACCTGAGTTTGCCATTTATAAAATGCCACAACCTCACATTGTGAGCAGCAAAGAAGAGAAGAATCCTTGCTTGAATCATTCCCACCCTCCTAGTGAAGGAGTCTAGAGAAATCAGCTCTAAGTATTTCACACATATCAGGATCGGGAAGACGGTGAAAGGTCTGAAGAAGTTAGACTCTATCCCACAGTGAAGAGAAAGTCAGTCCTAGCAAAGAATACCTGTCTGCTATTGGAACTTGTACCTACCAAATAGATCTCAGTCAGTACAGTCTCTAAACCTCTACACTGGGAAGTTCTACCATGGAACATTATACCTCCTTTGCTTTGGCAAACTGAACTTACATCCCATTGCATTTATGTTGCAAGAATGTTGCTATAAATCAGATGTTTTCAGATCAAACACACTTTATTTGTCATTGTTAGAAATGGGGTCTTTGTTTGGCAGTCAGGCTAGCCCCTGTCCAAACAAGGACCCTCACTCTAGTCAGGGTAATAGAGAATCACCGTCAGCTAACCCCTGTGTAGCCGGGTGCCGGGACGCCCGGCTGTCCTTAGCAACGACCCGCAGGAGCGAGAGTACCCCGGGGGCACCGCAGGGGATAACCCGGAAGGAGAGGACAGAGGGAATCCGGAAATCCGGATTCCCTCAGAAACAAAAGATGGATCTCAGAGGCGGCCGGCGTCAGAGGAGGAGAAGGAGGTGGAAGGAGAAGAGAAACGGTGGCGCGCACCAGCAACAGAAGAGAGAAGACCAAGAGACCGCAAAGGAGAAGAACGTCAAGACGAAGGGCAAGGAGACCCCGAGACGCTCAGTAACTGCCACATCCCTGGAGGGGCCTGGTTCCGGCAGGTACGGTCCTCTATTCACAACGGTTATAAGGCCCTGGTGGGGAGGGAAGAGGGAGGTGGGAAAGAGAAAAGGGGAGGAAGGCAAACAAGCTAAATACAGCGTAGGGTTGGAAAGGTGGACAAGCCCTACTTTGACTCCGTATAGAGGGGTTGTGTTTATAGTTCTCTTGGTTTTTTTCTTTCTTTTTTTCTCCTTCATCTTTTTCCCTCTCTAACCATATTCTTATTAATAAGGTGATGGACTGAACTCCCCAGTCCCCAACTGAACTCACAGACCCTAATATCAATAATTTTCTTTCCTCTACGTTCTGTTCAGGGATAACTAAAGGGACGTGGGCAGAGGTATATACATTACCTGAGAGCCCAAGACCCACGTGAAAGACTACACTACTGGGTGATACACACTTCGGGTTATGGTATACCACAGATTTTCTCCCACCTCACCACACCCCACAAACCCCCCCTACTAACACGAGCTCCAGAATTCACATTATAAGACTTACCTTGCCTTCTTTCTTTTCCCGGTTCCTCTACTGACACCACCCCACCATGAGGCCTCCAACTGGTCGAAGAGAACCTACCAAGGAAGATGAAAGAAAGACGTTATACCCACTGGGACTTGGAAATCATTGAATTGTAAAAAAAAGAGACCTTTAATGAAAATAAACACCAACCTTAAAATCACTACAAACCTGATGTGTCTTATCTGTCCTTTCCCGCTACACCCACCTGTACAGTGGTGTCAAAAGTGAGATAAGAAAGTAGCGGCGGACAGAGAGATATTCAACCCCGGTGAACCATGGAGGTGAAGCCAACCATCGAGGACATGATTCAGCAATTGTCAGAGGGACAATGCCACCTCCAAGTAGTTTGGGAGGCACATCAAAGAGCTGATAGAGAAGAACTCCAAAATGCTCTTAAGAGCCAGGCCACTATCATCGCGAATAACCAGCATGTACATGAGACAGCCTTACAAAAGCTGACAGATACTATAGCGGCCAGCAAAGTCCACCCAAATGTCCCAGCTCTGTCCTTCAAAAATATCAGGAAGGGGAAGACCCTGACGCGTTCTTCACGAATTTTGAGCGGGTGGCTTCCTCTGCTACTTGGCCAGAAGAACGGTGGGGGCAATACGTGGCTCTGTTATTAACGGGTAATCTCCAGGCCGCATACCAAGCCTTTAATCCATCTGGGACCACTCCGTACAAAGAGATAAAGAGAAGCATACTAGAACACGTAGGACATGCTACGGAACATTACAGGCTTCAGGTTAGAAAGACTAAGTGGACCCCTTCAGAGGATCCTAGAACATTATATTACCGAATGAAAGATCTGAGACTTAAATACCTGGGCCCGATTGGGACTGAGAGGGAGGATATCATAAGGACCATTCTCCTAGAACAATATTTAGAAGCCCTCCCTGCCATTACCCACAACTGGATCCGACAACATCCCAATGTGGACACAACTATGGCTATCGACCTGGCTTGTGCATACCACCAGTCAACCGAGTTTAAACCAGGTACATCCAAGTCTATGAGCTCAACCAACCAACCCCTAGGGATTCCCTACTGGCCTACTCCTCGAAGGAGCACCAAAGAAGCACCCAGTCCTCGGGGTAGTGAAAAAAAGCCCAATGCAACAGCCCCAGTGCTATAGTTGCGGAGAGTGGGGCCATATTGTCTGACTGTGCCCCGACAAGGAGAAAAGGGTCGAACCCATGGAGATTGGGATGACCCAAGTTTGTGTCTTGATTACAGGGAAAAACAGCTCCAGATATACCCATGAGGTAACAGTTAATGGCCACAAAATCACAGCCTTAGTGGACTCTGGGTGCAGCCAATCTGTTATTAGGGCCGGTTACTCCGACGTCCAAATACCTGAGAAACTAGTTTCCATCTGCTGCATCCATGTAGAACTGAAGGACTATCCCCTGGCTTTCCGTTACCGTCGAGTGGGAAGGGAGACAGGATCCTCTGAACATGGGTATCATTGACACCTGGTGGAAGAATGTATTGTGGGTATAGACTATGTACATTTCACTGACCTGTTACAGAGTGTAGAAATAAAGAGTCGTCTGGAGTCATGGTGGGGGGAGGCCCCCTTTTCAGAGACCTCGATAAAGGAAAGAACAGTGAGGTACAAACCTAGTAAGAGAGAGAAAAGAGAGAACAAAAAACTGTACATCTTAACAGAGTCAACGAGAGGACACCACCCTCAAGAATGCCTGGAAAACAGCAAAATCAGAGGTCATCGACGAGGTGGGTCCTTATTTTATAATACAAAAACGTCTCCTGTACAGAATCACCAATCACAACAACCACGAAAAGAGACAGCTAGTCATACCGGAGCTGTACCGGATTCAAGCACTCCATTTAGCTCATAGTCAGATGGGGGGCATTTCGGTAGAGAAAAAACTGAGGAATATTTATTACGCTGGTTTTACTGGCCAGGAGTATATGCCCACATCGACATACGCTGTTTTTGCATACAATGCCCCAAATGTCAGATGATAGACCCGGGGCCCCTAAAGAAAGCCCTGTTACAGCCGTTGCTATTATTGATGTACCCTTTTCAAGGGTGGGAATGGATTTAGTGGGTCCCCGCCTTCCATCAACAAAAGGGTATACTTATATTCTAGTCCTGGTGAACTACGAGACAAGGTATCTGGAAGCCATACTCCTCTCCAGCATGACAACTAAGAATGTGGCTCATGCTATGGTGAGTTTCTTCTCACGAGTGGGGTTTACAAAAGAGATCCTGACCGACCATGGAACTCCATTTATGTCCAACCTAATGGCACAGATCTGCCAAATCCTGGGAGTCAAACAACTAAAGACTTCTGTATACCACCCACAAACAGACGGTCTCATTGAGAGATACAACCGTACCCTTAAGTCCCTGTTGAAAAAAAACATTTCGGAGTCTGGGAGGATTTGGATAAGAAATTACCCCTCGTCCTTTACGCTATAAGATCTCACATCCAAGCTTCCACCGGTCACAGTCCATTCGAATTGGTCTTTGGACGTCAAGCAAGGACCCTTCTCGATATGGCTGCAGAACTATGGGAAGAGGAAGAAGGGGGCGAAAAGCAGATATTAGAATATACCCAACAACTAAAGGCCCAGTTACAAACGGTCTGGGAAGATGTATGCACGCATATGGAGAAGGCCCAACAAAAACAGAAATGGTTTTATGATCAAGGCACAAAGTTAAGACAGCTACAACCAGATGACAAAGTTCTTATTCTACTCCCTAGCTCAGACAATAAAATGTTCGCTAGTAGCAGGCTCCATAGAGAATAGTGAAGGCGATAACCCCTGTTACTTATCTAGTCGAACTGTCACGGGGCAGAGGAATACGCAGATCTATCATATTAACTTGTTAAAAAAATGGGAAGACCCCGACACCTCCCGTCCGCCGATATCCACGGGGTTCCTTGTGACCACAAACAAGACTCTAGAAATAGAACTGTGTCCTACCGCTCACAGTTCGGGGCTTGACAAGCCTCAGGTCAGTCCCACGTTGCAACACAATCAGCAAAAACAACTCAACACCCTTCTACAACAACATGCAAGGTTCTTTTCCTCAAAACCTGGAAAGACCTCTCTGACACAACACCATATTAGAACACCAAATGGACAAATCGTGTGCCTCTGGCTATGCCGTATCCAGAAGCCCGAAAACACCTAGTACAGCAAGAGATGGAGAAAATGCTGCAGATGGGGGTAATCAAACCCTCCGTAAGCCCATGGTGTTCTCCAATCATCCTGGTACCAAAGCCGGATGGCTCAATTAGTTTCTGTATTGTTTTTAGACAGCTAAATGCAATATCTCATTTCGATACCTAACCCATCCCTCGGGTAGACAAGCTGTTAGAAAGACTAGGTAAAGTCCGTTACTTGTCCACTCTGGACTTGACCAAGGGCTTTTGGTAGATACCCTTGGCCCCGGCAAATTGAGAAAAAACAGCCTTCTCCACGCCTTTGGGGCTATACCATTTCACCGTGCTTCCCTTCGGATTGCATGATGCTCCCGCTAACTTCCAAAGACTTATGGACCAGCTTTTGAGACCTCACCACGAATATGCTGGAGGATATTTAGATGACATAATGATCTACAGCGAGTCCTGGGAGGAGCATCTTAAACACCTAGATCGAATATTTAATTTACTATATGCTGCTGGGCTTATGGCTAACCCGTCTAAATGCCACCTTGCCTGCAATGACATCGCATATCTTGGATATTTCATAGGAAAGGGACAAATCTTACCACAAAAGAATAAGATAGAAGCTATTCTTCAAGTACTGGTCCCATCCACAAAAAGGGAACTTCAACCCTTCCTTGGTCTTGTGGGGTATTATAGGAGATTTATACCTAACTATTCTACACCAGCTGCTCCCCTAACTAATCTATTAAGAAAGGGACAACCAGCGAAATTAACAGGCCTAAGCCCAGCTCAACTGACTAGTTTTCATACCTCAAAGAACAGTCTCACCTCTGAACCAGTACTACGTTGCCCAGACTTCACAAAAGCATTCCATCTCCAGACCGATGCCTCCAATGTAGGGATAGGTGCCGTTCTCTTCCAAACAGATGAATTGGGCCACAGCCACCCCATAGTGTTCATTAGCTAGAAACTTCTGCCCCGAAAACAACACTACCCAGTAATTGAGAGGGAATGTCTGGCAATTAAGTGGGCCGTTGAAAACCTTCAATATTACCTTTTGGGACGCCCTTTTACTTTATATACCGACCATGCTCCCCTTACCTGGTTGTCCAGACACAAAAACATGAATTCACGCATTCTAAGGTGGTTCATGGAGCTGCAACCCTTTTTGTTTCAGGTACAACATATCCCGGGAGACCAACAATGCATGGCGGATTACCTGTCTCGCTAGCCCATGTGCTCAGAACTCCATTAGTCCCTCTCTAGGGGAAGGATGTGTAGCCGGGGTGCCGGGACGCCCAGCTGCCCATAGAACTGACCCGCGGGAGCGAGAGTACCCCGGGGGCACCACCGGGGATAACCCAGAAGGAGAGGACGGAGGGAATCCGGAAATCTGGATTCCCTTGGAAACAAAAAACGGACCTCAGAGGTGGCCCGCGTCGGAGGAAGAGAAGGACAAGGAAGGAGAAGAGAAATGGCGGCGCACACCAGCAACGGAGGACGGAAAACCGAGAGACTGCAAAGGAGAAGAACGTCAAGACGAAGGGCAAGGAGGCCCCGAGACGCTCAGTAACCGCCACGTCCCTGGAGGGGCGTGGCTCCGGCAGGTACGGTCCTGCATTCACAACGGGTATAAAGCCCTGGTGGGGAGGGAAGAGGGAGCAGGATGTGGGCAGGAGAAAAGGGGAGGAAGGGAAACAAGCTAAATACAACAAAGGGTTGGAAAGGTGGAAAAGCCCTACTTTGACTCTGTATGTTGGGGTTGTGTTTATAGTTCTCTTGTTTTTTTTTTCTTTCTTTTTTTTTCTCCTTCGACTTTTTCCCTCGCTGAGCATATTATTATTAATCAGGTGATGGAGTGAACTCCCCATTTCCCAACTGAACTCACAGACCCTAATATCAATAATTTTCTTTCCTCTGCGTTCTGTTCAGGGATAGCTAAAGGGACGTGGGCAGAGGTATATACATTACCTGAGAGCCCAAGACCTGCGTGAAAGACTACACTACTGGGTGATACACACTTCGGGTTTTGGTATCCCACAGATTTCCTCACACTTCACCGCACCCACTCCAGCCCCCCTACTAACACGATCCCCAGAATCGGCATTAAAAGACTTACCGTGCCTTCTTTCCTTTCCCGGTTCCTCTACTGACGCCACCCCACCACAAGGCCACCAACTGGTCGAAGAGAACCTACCAAGGAAGAAGAAAGAAAGAAGTTATACCCACTGGGACTTGGAAATTAATGAATTGTAGAAAAGAGACCTTTAATAAAAATAAACACCAACCTTAAAATCACTACAAACCTGATTTCTCCTACCTGTCCTTTCCCACTACACCCACCCGTACACCCTGCTTACCCCCTTGGTAGCTTGGCACGAGCAGGAGGCTTAATTTCAGAGTGCTAGGTGTAAAGTATTTGAACCAACACACACAGTAACTTAATGAAATCACTACAAAATGACACAACACAGGTTTAGAAAAATAGAGAATATTTATCTAAACAAAACAAGACCAAAACAAAAAAAATCCACAATACACAAGTCAAGTGATCACTAAAAATGCAAAAAGAGTCTTCATGTAGTTTTAAACACACACTAACACTGTGAGTGTGAAAATGTACCTTGGGTGCATCAAAAATAGCCCTGCACATGCAAGTGTGCCTCAAAAAGGGCTTGTGATGCGACGATTTCAGTCACAAGCAAGACCTTTCGTCGTTTCTCCTTTTGTTGGGTCAGGCGTGTTGTTTCTTCTCTCTGCAGGAGAGTGATGTGCTGATCTGGTCAGTACTCTCAGGTCCTGCCAGGCCTTGCGTTGTTTTTACATGCCCAGCGGTGCTTGCATCAGAAATCCAACCGCACGATGATATGAAAACCATACAATGCGGGTTGCGATCTCCCCAGCCTATGTCAGCAATGCTGTGAGTCGTGTGTCCAGCTCCGTGCGTTGATTCTTCGGTCGCGTTGCAGGCAAGCGTCGATTTTCAGCCTCAAAGCCGGCGGCGCGTCAGTTTTTCAGACGCAGGTCAGAGTCGCGTCGGTCTTTTCCCCGCATGGGATTCTGTGCGTGGATTTCTTCCTCTTAGGCTGCAAGCTTCTCCTTTCAGGGTCCCAGGAACTGGATGGGCACCACTTGGCAGAGCAGGAGTCTCTCCAGTGACTCCAGGTGCTGGCAGAGAGAAGTCTTTGCTGTCCCTGAGACTTCAAGCAACAGGAGGCAAGCTCTAAATCAAGCCCTTAGAGATCTTTACAAGATGGAAGGCACACAAAGTCCAGTCTTTGTCCTCTAGCACAGGAAGAAGCAGCAACTGCAGCTTAGCTCCACAGAGCACAGTCACAGGCAAGGCAGCTCTTCTTCCTCAGTTCTTCTCCATGCAGAGGTTCCTCTTGGTTTCCAGAAATGTTCTAACGTCTGTGGTTTTGGGAGCCCTTCTTATATGCAATTTCTCCTTTGAAGTAGGCCTACTTCAAAGCAAAGTCTCTCTTGATTGTGAAATCCTGCCTTGCCCAGGCCCCGCCCCATACACTCACCAGCTGCATTGTGTGAGGGCAGGCACAGCCCTTTTAGGTGTGAGTGACCACTCATCCCCTCCCTCCTAGCACAGATGACTCATCAGGAAATGCAGACTACACCCCAGCTCCCTTTGTGTCACTGTCTAGTTTGAGGTACAACCAGCCCAACTGTCAAACTGACCCAGACAGGAAATCCACAAACAGGAAGAGTCACAGAAATGTAAAAGTGGCATTTTCAAACACACAATCTCAAAATCAACTTTACTAAAAGATGCATTTTTAAATTGTGAGCTCAGGAACCCCAAACGCCACATATCCATCCACACCCAAAGGGAATCGACAATTTAACCAGATTTAAAGGTATCTCCCATGTTAACCTATGAGAGGGACAGGCCTTGCAACAGTGAAAAACGAATTTTGCAATATTTCACTGTCAGGGCATATAAAACACATTACTATGGCCCTCATTACAACCCTGGCAGTCGGTGTTAAAGCGGCGGTAATACCGCCAACAGGCAGGCGGATAAAAAAAAAAATTGAATCATGACCACAGCAGATACCGCCAACATAGACAGCCACTTTAACACTCCAACCGCCACGGCGGTACAAACAAACAGTGCGGCAGTAACCGCCAACAGACAGGTGGAAGACAATGTACCAACCACCCTATCACAGCCCGGCAAACCACCACCTTTTCTGGGGCGGAACCAATGCGAATAAAAACACGGCGGAAACAGTACACAGAAGGGAAAATCACTCACCTCGCCACACCCCACGAGGAAACAGGATGCCATGTAGCCAGAAATGCAGATCCTGCCGGCGATGGTCTTCCTGCTCCTCTATCAGGAGCTCCAATGACGGCGGCGACGACCACGGTGAGTACTGCACCTATAACACAGGGGAGGGGAGGGAAAAGATAGTGACACACACACGCAACACCCCCACTCCCACACCCACCCTCACTCACAAAACCAGAAACACAAATACATGCTGCAACATTACATTTACACCCCCTTTAAATAACACAAGGACAAAAGGAAAAGATTTGAACAATTGTAATCAATGAAAATCCAGTAGTCAAAACTCCAAATCCAGTATATACAATTATGTACACCAACTACACAAGTCCGGATAGTGCACCAATCATTGTCTGGGGACCACTGGACCCAAAATGCATGGGCGAGGCCCACACTAGATACCTGACTCCAAACGGAGAGAACACTGCTGGGGCATCGGACTGAAAATATACAGGCACCTCAGGGGGAGGGGGGGCACCTCAGCCTAATGAACGTACGACGCCACTGCTCCACGAGGGGGCTCCATGCCCATTGATATATTCTGGGGAGTGCAAAGCCACAGTCTCTCAAGTCTTTTCAGTGGGTGGGTTACCCACTGCTTTATCCTGGGGAGTTGTACTGCCATTTGTTAAATTTTGTTTTGAGCAATGACTTTGTGTTTCACCACTGCGCATATTAGTTGCTCAATGTTCACCAGTAGCACATGGTATGTTTTGTTCAGTTGAGCCGCCTATGGGCTTTGACATGGCATTAGCCATTACTTTCTGTATTCAGTTTAGCCGCCTATGGTCTTTGACATTGCATTAGTCATTATATTCTGTATTCTGCCTATTGGCTTTGACATGGCATTAGCCATTACTTTCTGTATTCAGTTGAGCCGCCTATGGGCTTTGACATTGCATTAGTCATTACATTCTGTATTCTGCCTATTGGCTTTGACATGCTGTATCCAGTCTAGCCGCCTATTGGCTTTGACATTGCATTCCTATTGGCTTTGACATGATGTATTCAGTTTAGCTGCCTATTGACTTTGACATGCTATTAGATATTCTGCCTATTGGCTTTGACATGATATCATATATTACATTTTGTATTCAGCTCCGCTGCCTATTGGCTTTGACATGATATTAGACATTGCATTTTATATTCAGCTCAGCTGCCTATTGGCTTTGACATGATATTATATATTGCATTTTGTATTCAGCTCAGCTGCCTATTGGCTTTGACATGATATTATACATTGCATTTTATATTCAGCTCAGCTGCCTATGGGCTTTGACATGATATTATACATTGCATTTTGTATTCAGCTCAGCTGCCTATTGGCTTTGACATGACACTAGACATTGCATTTGATATTTAGGTTAGCTGCCTATTGCCTTCAACATGACATTGCATTTGATATCTAGGTTAGCTGCCTATTGCCTTTAACGTGGAGTTAGACATTGCAGTTGAGAATCCAAGCTGTATTTTTCCAAGCTGTGTTTTTGCACCAGATGAACCAAGATGTTTTTTCTCACAGTAGACTAGACCTGATAAGAGAGAGTACATGGGTGTTTTTCTCTCCGCTTGAGCTTGGGAACAGGAGTAGTCTCGGAGACCTGGCCAGTCTCCAAAAGGCTTGCTCAGTTTCCCAGGTCTGAGAGGAGGGGGCACACCTTTGTAACGAATGACACAGGCTGCAGAGATTCAGATTCGAATCTGCCGGACCTCGTGCTGGAGCTTGGCGCCAGCTGCCAGCAATCCCGTGTGGGTAGATGAATCTCTTTCTCGCGGCTGACAGGGGGTCATCAGCTTGCAGACCTTAGAAAGATGAAGCTGTAAATAGTTTCCCACACGGTGAAGTATTTGTTTTGCTTTGCATTCAATATCTTATAAATATAACCTGCTGTGTATATTGCAAACTGATATATTTTGTTTGATTAACGCGGGCTTGAAAGCTACTAATTCGTCATACATAAAAATTGTGGTTGGTGAAGAATTAACAACAATAAAAGTCTTCTTTGAACTCAGAAGTGCATTTTGGTGGTTTATGTTAGTGCTTAGAAACTAGATAAGAGGAAAGCACTACAGAAGTACAAAGCCACAGTCTCTCAAGTCTTTTCAGTGGGTGGGTTGCCCACTGCTTTATCCTGGGGAGTGCAAAGCCACAGGCTCTCAAGTCCTTTCAGTGGGTGGTTTGCCCACTGCTTTATCCTGAGGAGTGCAAAGCCACAGTCTCTCAAGTGGATAACAGTCCCCACTGGTTCTGGAGGGGGTCTTGTGCCCAGAGTGCTTCATCCTGCCAAGGACAGAGGTAGTGGATGTATCTCTCCACTGGTTCTGGAGGGGGCATTGTGCCCAGAGTGCTTCATCCTGCCAAGGACTAAGGTAGTGGATGCCTTTCTCTACTGAAAGTGATGCTTCATGGAAGCTGCCCAGGCTCCGGGAGCTCACCACCAGCCTCGGACGACTGACCACTGGGGATGGCAGCCATGTCTGCGGTGGTGCCACTGGCTCAGGATGTCGCGGGGCCGCTGGCAGTGCTTGCGGCGGTGTCATTCGCGGCGGTGCTTGCGGCGGTGTTAGTCGGGGCAGTGCTTGTGGCGGTGTCAGTCGCGGCGGTGTTTGCGGTGGTGTCAGTTGCGCCGGTGCTTGCGGCGGGCTCTGTGGCAGCGGTTCTGGCAGCGGGCTCTGTGGCAGCGGTGCTGGTTGTGGGCTCTGTGGCAGCGGTGCTGGCGGCGGGGTCTGTGGCAGCGGTGCTGGTTGTGGGCTCTGTGGCAGAGGTGCTGGTGGCGGGCTCTGTGGCAGCGGTGCTGGTTGCTGGCTCTGTGACAGCGGTGCTGGCGACGGGCACTGTGGCAGCGGTGCTGGCAGCGGGCTCTGTGGCAGCGGTGCTGGTTGCAGGCTCTGTGGCAACGGTGCTGGCGGCGGGGTCTGTGGCAGCAGTGCTGGCGGCAGTGCAGGTGGCAGTGCAGGTGGCGGTCCTCTCCGCCATTCAGGTTGGCATCGACGTGGAAAGAAAGTGTGACACTGGTCCCTCAGTCGGTGCCACCATGTCCTCTCCTGACCTGCCCTTCAGTTTCTGGCCCTTCCCCACCTTTGATGATGGCGCTGCTGTCTTGCCACTATCCCCTTTCGTTTTCCCTGACCCCTTGGTGGCAGGTGTTTTCTGCTTCTCCCTCTGGGATGTGGGCAACTTTTTTAGCTTAGCAGGTGGTGGAATGTCCTTGCCCTCGCTCCATGGCACACTGGCAGCCCTGATGGTTGGCACACTCCAATAGCCTGTAGTTGCTGGCACCACTGTGCCTGGGGATGTGGTAGCTGAGGTGCTGGGTTGGGACCTGGAAAGCCTGGCCCTAGTGGACGGACGGGGGGAGGTGTAGGGAAGATGTCAATATTAGCCAGGAAAAGTTTTTTAGACACACTGATATGGGTAAATGGAGGGGGTTTGGGAGTGGGGGAAGAGGTAGTGGTTGTAGGAGGTGTACGTCTGCTGAATTTGGGTGAAGGCGCATGGGCTGGAGGCTGTTGTGAGGTGGATGGCTGTTGGGTGGTTGTATGCCTGTGTTTGTGTACTTTGGGAGGAGGGCTCACTGACACACTGGGAGAGGACACAGGGGATTTGTGAATTTTAGTGAGGGTGGTGAGTGCACGTGAGCGGTGTGTGGTGATGAGGTAGTGGCTGAAGATGTAGTGCATGCAGGTGTGAGTGGAGACGAGACTGGTAGGGAGTAGGGAGACATGGAGGAGGGGGACACAGTTGAGGCAGTGGATGTTGGTATGTCTGCATGGGTATGATGCTTGTGTGAGTGCCTGTGGGATGTGTGGTGCTTATGTTTGCCTGAGCCACTTTTGTGTGTTGAGGTGTGTGCATGCTGGTCTGATGGTGTGCTTGGGATAGGCTGAGGTACATAGGATTAGGTCTGGGTGGAGGAATTTGGAGGGGGGAGGCTGGACA
This sequence comes from Pleurodeles waltl, assembly GCF_031143425.1. NCBI lineage: Eukaryota > Metazoa > Chordata > Amphibia > Caudata > Salamandridae > Pleurodeles > Pleurodeles waltl. The sequence continues at coordinate 924,690,302 of NC_090447.1, forward strand.
CAGGGACAATGGCTGCCATCAGTGCTGAGGCCAGAGACTGAAATGCTCTCTGTTGGGCTGCCTGGCCAGAATGAATGCCCTCCAGGTATGCATTTGTTTGTTACAAATGCCTCTCAACACCCTGGATGGCATTCAGAATATTAGACTGCCCAACAGTGAGGGATCTCAGGAGGTCACTAGCCTCCTCACTGAAGGCAGCAGGGCTGAATCGGGCAGGGCCTGAGGTGCCTGGGGCGAAGGAGATGCCCACCCTCCTGGGTGAGCGGGCAGGGACACACGCTGAGGGGCTACTGGGAGGGCGGTGCTGGTAGGGGGGGTGGCAGCTGTACCTGTTGATGCGGGGGGCACAGAGGGGCCCGCCACCGCAAGGGAGCTCACATCAGAGGAGGAGTCGCTGTCACTGCTGTCACCTCATATCCCCCACCGTGGAGCTCCCTTCGCCCTCCGTCCCACTGGTGGCTTCAGACTCGGTTGTTTCGCCGTCCAGGGCCAAGTGGGATGCAGCTCCCTCCTGCTTCGGTGCCACTGCTCCTCCGCCTGATGATGCTATTGCACACAAGAACAGGGAGACCACAAAAAGTGTGGGGGGGAGAGAGATGAAAGACATGTTCAGTGCATGCAACACCAGTACCGATGGCGGACACTACAGGCACAGCAGACCTCTGCACTACGCCATGCACTTATGGTTCCTAGATTATTCACATGCCCATGGGGTACAAGACCTAAGCCTGATTGCTGCACACATGAAAGTCACAGGAGCCTAACTAGGTGTAGATGCCACTAACCACTAGTGGGGTTGGGGTTCCACTGAACCTGCCTCTCAAGGGACCTTGCCTACCAAGCTCGCCCTTGCCTAGGAAACCCACTGTCCACCTCCCCCACCCAGACACCTCATAATGCGCGCAGAGTCAGATGAATGTGACTGTACTCACCCCTCTTGTGGCTGCTGTAATGCCCTCAAGCGCCCATCCAACTCCTGATATGCCACTGCAAGGATCCGGAACATCAGGGGGGTCATGGTGCGACGGGCACCCCTCACACATTGGGAGGCCATCCCCAGCTGGGCCTCCGCCTTCTTCTTGCTCCAGCGGCGAATGTCCTCCCATCTTTTCTGGCAGTGGGTGCTCCGTCTATGGTGGATCCCCAGGGTCCGGATGTCCTTGGCGATGGCACGCTAAATATTCTTCTTCTGGTGGGCGCTGACCTAGAGGAATAGTACAGGGGAAAAGGAAGATCTTTACCTCTTTACCTGTCCAGACCGTCATACTCATTGGCCCACGTTCCCACCCATGCCCTGACGCACATACACTCACCGTCCGCTCATGCAGGCCTCAGTCCCCCCATGTATCTTCCATCCACACCACTCCAAACAGGCATTGCCCATGCAGCATGCTCACAGTGTACTCATCTGTGTGTCTGGAGGACCGTACAGTTGTGTGTACTGGGGGAGGTCCCCAACCACTAATTTCTCCAACTCCTCCGAAGTGAAGGCAGGGGCCCTTTCCTCAGACACATGAGCCATCGTCGCTTCTAGACTGAGGTCACAGCAGCACTTGCAGTGTAGGTCCTCTCCTGTTGAAGGTCAGGTATCAAGTGAGTGAACAGACAGAAATCATATCCCCTTGTCCCACCTTACAGGTCAGGCAGCCGCCATTTCAGGGGGCCACATGGCATTAATAATAACTGTGTCACACCTATCTAGGCCTTGCATACACACAGTAACAGGCACATTGCGGATTAATAAATGTGTGCCAATGACATTTTGTGATAAGTCAGTGTAGGCTGACTCTCTGCTCACTGTTCTCCTCCATAGGGCACGCCGCTGGGGCAGATGATGAGATGGCGGCATCCTCCGGTGTACAGACCGCTGGTGGACCTGTCGACAATGGAAGAGAGACACATAATAGTCACCTATAGACTTGATTGTGTAACCAGAACTGATGTCAGCTATCCACCATCCCACAGGGATACCCCCTCTAGTGCAGGTCCTGTCAGTTCTCCATTTCCTGGCAAGTGGGTCTTTTCGAACAACAGTGGCCATTGCATCAGGGATGTCTCAGACAATGTTCTCTAACGTGCTGTCCAGAGTGTTGTCTGCCCTGCTGAAACACATGCGCAGCTACATCATTTTCCCTCAGGTTGAGGATTTGCCTACAGTGAAAGGTGGCTTCTATGCCCTGGGACATAACCCCAACATCAAAGGTGCCATTAATGGGACACATGTGGCCTTGGTACCCCCACGCAGGAGTGAAGTGGTGTACAGAATCCAGAAAAGCTATCATTCAATGAATGTGCAGATGGTGTGTTTGGCCGACCAGTATATCTCCCATGTGAATGCCAAATTTCCTGGCTCAGTGCATGACACTTACATTCTGAGGAATAGCAGCATCCCTTATGTGATTGGGCAACTCCGGAGGCACCGTGTGTGGCTAATAGGTGAGGACAAGGACACAGTGTGAATAGCTGTCTGGGTCTGGGGTTGTCTCTACGGGTTAGTGTGTCTAACAGTTGTCCCTTGACATTTGCAGGTGACTCTGGGTACCCCAACCTGTCATGGCTACTGACCCCAGTGAGAAAAACTCAGGACAAGGGCAGAGGAACGCTGCAATGAGGCATATGGGTGAAGTAGGAGGGTGATCGAACGGACCTTCGGCCTCCTGAAGGCCAGGTTCTGGTGCCTCCATATGGCAGGTGGTTCTCTCTACTACTCACCAAAGAAGGTGTGCCAGATCATTGTGGCCTGCTGTATGCTGCACAACCTGGCTTTGCGACAACAGGTTCCTTTTCTGCAGGAGGATGGTCCAGCTGGAGGTCTTGTGGCAGCTGTGGAGCCTGTGGACAGTGAAGAAGAGGAGGCAGAAGAAGAGGATGTCGACAACAGAAACAACGTTATCCAGCAATACTTCCAGTGAGACACAGGTAAGAAGATGTCACTGCCTCACACATCTCATACTATTGTTTGAGCTATCAGAAGTCTGTCATTTTCACCCAGTGTATTGACCCTGACTTGTCACTTTGACTTTCCATTTAACAGATGTGGGTCCCACTTTGTGCCCTCTGCTATATTTTCTCCAGACCTACAGCTGTGTTTCATCGGTATGTGGACAATTATTTTGACATTGATATATTCCATAGTTATTGCAATTACACATTAGTGAAAGCACAGACTGACTCCAGATTGTTTTGTGATTGATGTGTGTTTATTTCTGTGCAAAATAAGTTTGAGGGGGTTGTAAAATGGGTATGGGTGATGGTGGAGGAATGTCCATGGCAGAGTCCAGTCTATTTGTTTCACAGGTGCATTGTCCAAAGGGGCATAGGAAGTAGAGCAAGGGCACTTGAAGAATGGACAGGGTGACAAAGTGGGACAGAAGGGTGACATTCAGGGGGGTCTCATTTCCTGGCGGGGGTCTTGGCAATGTTCTCTGTCTTGTTCCTGGATCTCAGGGACCGTTTGCTGGGTGGCTCTCCATCTGCAGGGGGTGGGGTGGTGGCGTGGTACTGTGGCAGTGCCTCCTGTCCACTAGCGCCGGCGGGGATGGAGGGCTGTTCATCATCCAGGCTAGTGTCAGGGGCCCCTTGTTGTGCCACAGTGTCCCTCCTGGTGTTGACAAGGTCCTTTAGCACCCCTACAATGGTGACCAGGGTGGTGTTAATGGACTTCAGTTCCTCCATGATCCCCAGATAGTGTTCCTCCTGCAGCCGCTGGGTCTCCTGAAAGTTGGCCAGTACCGTTGCCATCGTCTCCTGGGAATGATGGTACGCTCCCATGATGTTGGAGAGTGCCTCGTGGAGAGTGGGTTCCCTGGGCCTGTCCTCCCCCTGTCCCACAGCTGTCCTCCCAGTTCCCCTGTTTTCCTGCTCCTCTGTCCCCTGAACAGTGTGCCCACTGTCACTGCCCCCAGGTCCCTGATTTTCTTGGGGTGGTGTGTTTGCCTGGGTTCCCTGTAGTGGTGGACACACTGCTGCTTGACGTGTCCTGGGGACAGAGGGAGAGGCCCGCTGGGTGGGTGCTGTGCTGGTGTTTCCTGAGGGCAGATGCTCTGTGGTGGCTTGTGCCAGTGTCAGGGGAACAGACTGTTCGGAGGTCCCAGATGGGCCGGGCTGGTCATCTTGATCCAATTTTACAGAGCTGCTGTCATCACTGTGTGCCTCTTCTGTGGGGGGACTGGATATGTCTGGAACCTCCTGTCTGGTGACGTTGGGTAGGGGTCCTGCAAGGGTGTTAAGGCATGATTATTGCATCTGTCTGTGCCATCGTGTGCAATGGGCGAGTGACCCTGTACTCCAGTGCTTGCATTCTTGTCTAGGTCCTTGTGTGATGGTTTGGGGTCTGTGTGGGTATCTGTAGTGGGCATGCTTTGGTGATGGGTGTCCCGGCTTTGGTGTTGCATGCAGGGCTTGGTGTTGGGATGGGAGGGTTGTGATAGTTGGACATATGTGAGGTGTTGGAGTGATGGGGGTGAGGGTGAGGGTGGGGGTATGTGATGGCATGCAGATAGGGTGGGGGATATAATAGTTGAAAGTTGACTTACCAGAGTCCATTCCTCCTGCTACTCCTGCAAGGCCTTCGGGATGCAGTATTGCCAAGACTTGCTCCTCCCATTTTGTTAGTTGTGGGGGGGGAGGTGAGGGTCCACCGCATGTCCTCTGTATTGCAATCTGGTGTCTTGAGACCACAGAATGCACCTTCCCCTGTAGGTCGTTCCACCTCTTCCTGATGTCATCCTGTGTTCTTGTATGCTGTACCACTGCGTTGACCCTGTCGACAATTCTGCACCATAGCTCCATCTTCCTAGCAATGGAGGTGTGCTGCACCTGTGATCCGAATAGCTATGGCTCTACCCGGATGATTTCCTCCACCATGACCCTGAGCTCCTCCTCAGAGAACCTGGGGTGTCGTTGTGGTGCCATGATGTGGTGTAGGTGATGTGTGAGGTGTTGTGTGTTGTGATGTGTGAGGGGATGTGTTGTTGTGTGTTGTTTGAGGTGCGTGAATGTTGTGTGAGTGATGATGTAGTGTGTCTGTGGATGCCTGTGTTGTTTCTGGTGGTGTCTCTCTCTGGTCTTCTTTCGGAATTTTCGGTAGTAAGGGTTTGAGGGTGATGTTGGTGTGTTTTTTAGATTGGATTGGGTGTGTGGGAGTGGTATGTGTATCAGGTGTTTGTATTTCGAATTGTCCAATGTAGTTGTGTTTTGTAAATGTGTGTGTATTTTGAGCGCAGCGGTGTGTACTGCCAATGGAATACCGCGGTTGAAAGACCACCGCATGGATTCGTGGGTCATGATAGTGTGGGCGTATTCCTGTTGGCGTGACGGTGGAAGTTTATCACTGACCTTTGGTGTGACGGACTTGTGTGGGTGTCTGTAATATGGCGGATTCCGAGCTGTGGGTTGTAATAGCTGTAGCTGAATTCCGTTGACGCAGCGGTGTGTTGGCGGTCTTCTGCACGGCGGTAAGCAGCATTTACCGCCAATGTTGTAATGAGGGCCAAATGTCCTACCTTAGCCATACACTGCACCCTGCCCTTGGGGCTACATAGGGCCTACTTTAGGGGTGTGTTACATCTAAGAAAAGGGAAGGTTTAGGTCTGGCAAGTGGGTACACTTGCCAAGTCGAATTTACTGTTAACATTGCACACACAGACACTGCAGCGGCAGGTCTGAAATATGATTACGGAGCTACTTATGTTAGTGGCACAACCAGTGCTGCAGGCCCACTAGTAGCATTTGATTTACAGGCCCTGGACACCTCTGGTGCACTGTACCAGGGACTTACTAATAAATCAAAATGCGAATCATGGATAAACCAATTACATACAAATTTTGTAAAGGAGCACTTGCACTTTAGCATTGGTGAGCAGTGGTAAAGTGCCCAGAGTAACAAAAATGCCAAAAACAGAGTCCAGCACACATCACCAACCTGGGAAACAGAGGCAAAAAGTTAAGGGAGACCACACCAAGGATGAAAAGTCTAACAGTCATATGGTAGCAAACCCAGATTCCAAGACTTCTGATGTGGCCTCTGAGAGAAAAGGCCTCTTTTTGATATGGTTAGCCCCTACATGTTACGTGATGTATGAGGTAGACTACAAATTGTAGTGCCCAGGGCCACTGATAGCCAGGTTCCCTGGTCCAGAGCCCTTTTCCTAAAACTGTTGTGATGCATTGGCACCACTGGATACACCTTTAGCTGCCACTATAAGTCCATAGTACAAAGTATTTAGGTACCTAGTGCATGGGGTACTAAGGGTAGGCCCCTGAGGGCTGCAGCACTGATTGTGCCACCCTCTAGGGCCATGCATCCAAATGCACCCAGCCCTGCCATTTCAGAGTGTCCTGGTGCAAGCCTAAACCACAAACTCGACATGACACACTGCCTGTGTGTCCTATCCACCATACACTGCATGTGCTATAGATAAGACACTCCACTGGCAGGCCTTCCAGCCCTAAGGTAGGGTGCACCATAGTATATGTGAGGGCATAGCTGCATGAGCAATATGCCCCCATTGTATCCTTGAAAACCTGGGACATAGTGAGTGAACAGAGCAGCTATTTTAAAACACGTGGTGGACACTGGTCAGTACGAGTTTCACAGCCACAATATAGCCACTCTGAACCCTGGGTTGTTTGGTATCAAACAACTCAGAATGATAAATCCACACTGCTGCCAGTGTTAGATTTATAAAAGAAGTACCCATGGGTAACCTTAGAGGTGACCCTGCAAAAGCTAACTACCCTGGCATGGTTCCTGACGGGTTCTATCCAGCCTGCCAACTCCAGACACCCAGTCTACAAATCTTTGGGGAGAGACCTGCCTCTCTGGTTTGGGTGGAGATGCCCACACCCCTTCCCTTAGGAATGTGCACTGCCCTGGTGGTGAGCTTCAAAGGGCTAACCACCTTTGATACTGGACCCGCAGGCCTGCTGCTAGCAGCTTTTGGTAACCTCCATGGAAAACACCACTTTTCGTGAGAACAACAGCGGAAAACTCAAACAAAGTGTAGGAGGAGTGGCCCCAACTGGCATGCACCACCCCTAAGGTGTTGCATGTGAGGTGTGTGCTCGATTTAATTTTCCACCATCATGGATGGAAGGAAAATAGCCAATTAGAGATGAGGAAGTGACCCTTCCCACAGGAAATGGTCACTTTAGTGGGTGTAGCCACCCAAAGGTAGGTGACACATTTGTCACTACCAGGTTTCCACTCAAACGCCCACTAAATACAGTATTTAGTGGGCATCCCTAGACCTGGAAATCAGATTCATTGGACAAAAGAAGACGTGCACCAAGAACATCCAAGGCACTAGAATTGTGGACCTCCTGCAACAAAGAAAAGGTGCAAACCCTGCCTTTGGCACCCAGGACCCAACAATCACCGCTGAGGAGCTGCTGGACAACTGGAAAAACTCTAAAGAGCCCCAGAGGACCTCCAGGCTTTGAAAATTGACATAGAACTCACGCCAGAGTGGAGGTACCACTCTACAACAAGTAACCAGCAAGCCAGTTAGGGTCACTTCACTGAGCAGCTGCTAACTCCTGAACTGGAAGTTGCAGATGAAGCATATGACACACCAATGGCCAAGAGGACAACATCTGCAAGTTTGCCAAGTTTGGTGGCACTGCGCCCTTCAGTGGTCAAACCGTACTGATACCCTGCTTATTTTTCAGCTAATGTTGGACACCAAGAAAAAGGTCCAGGAGGAAGACCCGTTAAGGGACTTCAGGAACACAATGGTCCTCCCACCAGAGTTCCCCCTTTGTCCTGCAAACAACCCTTGAATCAACTTACCTCCTGCTCCAGAGGGCATCCTGGCTCACTGATTCACTCTGCAAATGTCCGCATTGTGCCCTGCAATGGAGGGCCTGCTGCGCACTAAGGGTCCCCCACCCCTTGCAACCTCGACACTCCAAGGGGACCCCAAAGAACCATCTTTAGCTTTTCCAAGTGGCCCTCGCAGTAGCCCTGCACCAACTCCAGAGACCTTTCCTCGCTGGTCCCACCGGAACCGAAATCCACTCGGACTTCTCCATCTAGCACAGTGTACCCCCAAAGACCTCAACCAACCTGCAAAAGAAGAAAAGAATAACTTGGTAAACCAACTGTATGATTTTATATGTATTTTTAAAGGTGACCTTCCATTAATTCTTATGGTGCGTAATTAGGCACAAAAAAAGCTATTTTAAAAAAGAAATCAAAAACTAATATCTCAAAAAGTAGTTAACCATTTTAAATAATCTTGGTCTTCAAAATATTATTAAAAAAATTGAATTATTTTATAAATTGGTCTTGAGTTATTCCTTTGAGTGTGTGAACTTCAAGTTTGATGTTGTGAGTACAATAAATATTTTGAACTTCTCCAAGATTGGCCTAACTGCTCAACCAAGCTACCTTAAAAATTAGAGCATTAGTTGATCTATTTTTTACCCCTGTAAACCATTGTGTGGTTGCCTGGACTCCCTGCACAGTGTGCCTAGCTGTGCACTCTATATAGGGTAGCAGTCTTCTACAGCCTCTGTAATATCTGTAATATCTTACTCAAAGCTAAATGACGAGTCGCCTTTAATCCCATCAAGACTGAGATACTTCAGATTTCCAACATGATAAACATGTGGGAGTCAACTGTCTGGCTACACAAATAAGTAATTGCCTTTCACCAGGGAAGAATGCCTGCAAACTTGGCATCATATTTTACTCTAGTCTTGCATTGGAATCCCCCATTTCAGCTGTAACACAATCCTGTCTCTTTCAGTTAAAACAACTTAGAAAGATTTTATCATATCTTTTATCCCCTGAGAAACTGATTGTGGCTAACTGTAGGAGGCTGGCCTGGCTTGTTGTGGGTACCAGAGGTACGTACACCTTGTGCCAGGTCCAGTTATCCCTTATTAGTGTAGAAGAGGTGTTTCTAGCAGCTTAGGCTGATAGAAGGTAGCTATGGCAAAGCAGCTTAGGCTGAACTAGGAGACATGTAAAGCTCCTACTATTCCACTGGTGTCATATGCACAATATCATAAGAAATCACAATACACAGAATTACTAAAAATAAAGGTACTTTATTTATATGACAATATGCCAAAAGTATATCAGTGAGTACCCTCAGTATGAGGATCAGTTATATACACAAGATATATATACACAAACCAAAATTATGCAGGTAATAGCAAGAAAAGTAATGCAAGCAGTGTAAAATTACAATATATTGCAATAGGAGCACATAGGTATAGGGGCAACACAAACCATATACTCCAAAATTGGAATGCAAACCACGAATGGACCCCAAACCTATGTGAGCTTGTAGAGGGTCGCTGGGACTGTAAGAAAACAGTGAGGGTTAGAAAAATAGCCCACCCGAGACCCTGAAAGGTAGGTATAAAGTGCACCTACTACCCCCAGAGAGCACAGAAGTCGTGACAGAGGGATTCTGCAGGAAGAACAAACACCAACAATGCAACAACAGTGCGTTTCCGGACCTGAGTACCTGTAAGACAAGAGGACCAAGTCCAATAGTCGCAACAGTGTCGAGAGTGGGCAGGAGCCCAGGAAATGCCAGCTGAGGGTGCAAGGAAGCTGCCACTGGTTGGAAGAAGCTTGGAGTTCTGCAAGAAAGAAGAGGACTAGGAACCTCCCCTTTGGACGATGGATGTCCCATGTCGCGATGAAGCTTGCAGAGGTGTTCCCACGCAGAAAGACCACAAAAAAGCCTTGCTAGCTGCAAGGGATGCAGTAGAGGTTTTTGGGTGCTGCTGTGGCCCAGGAGGGACCAGGATGTCGCCACTTGGAAGAGGAGACAGAGGGTGCACCCAGCAACTAAGGGAGCCCTCACAGAAGCAGGCAGCACCCGCAGAAGTACCTGAACAGGCACTTGGAAGAAGAGTGAATCAGAGTCCATGCGAAGTCACAAAAGGGAGTCCCACAACGCCGGAGGACAACTCAGAAAGTTGTGCACTGCAGGTTAGAGTATCGGGGACCCAGGCTTGGCTGTGTACAAAGGAAATCCTGGAAGAGTGCACAGGAGCCGGAGCAGCTGCAAATCACGCTGTACCCAGCAATGCAGTCTAGCGTGGGGAGGCAAGGACTTACCTCCACCAAACTTGGACTGAAGAGTCACTGGAGTGTGGGAGTCACTTGGATAGAGTTGCTGAGTTCCAGGGACCACGCTCGTCGTGCTAAGAGGGGACCCAGAGGACCAGTGATGCAGTCTTTTGGTGCCTGCGGTTGCAGGGGGAAGATTCCATCAACCCACGGGAGATTTCTTCAGAGCTCCTGGTGCAGAAAGGAGGCAGGCTACCCCCAGAGCCTGCACCACCTGGAAACAGTCGAGAAAGCCGGCAGGATGAAGCGATACAAGGTTGCTAGTAGTCGCCTTGCTACTTTCTTGCGGTTTTGCAGGCATCCTGAGCAGTCAGCGGTCGATCCTTTGGTAGAAAGTGAAGAGGGAGATGCAAAGGAACTCTGATGAGCTCTTGCATTCGTTATCTGGTGAGATCCCCAAAGCAGAGACCCTAAATAGCCAGAAAAGGAGGTTTGGCTACCTAGGAAGGAGGATTGGCTACCAAGAGAGGTTAGAGCCTATCAGAAGGAGCCTCTGACATCACCTGCTGGCACTGGCCACTCAGATCAGTCCAGTGTGCCACAGACACCTCTGTTTCCAAGATGGCAGAGGTCTGGGACACACTGAAGGAGCTCTGGGCACCTCCCCTGGGAGGTGCAGGCCAGGGGAGTGGTCACTCCCCTTTCCTTTGTCCAGTTTCACGCCAGAGCAGGGCTGGGGGATCCCTAAACCGGAGTACACTGGCTTATGCAGAGATGGGCACCATCTGTGCCCATCAAAGCATTTCCAGAGGTTGGGGAAGACTACTCCTCCCCAGCCTTCACACCTATTTCCAAAGGGAGAGGGTGTTACACCCTCTCTCAGAGGAAATCCTTTTTTCTGCCTTCCTGGGCCAGGGCTGCCTGGACCCCAGGAGGGCAGAAACCTGTCTGAGGGGTTGGCAGCAGCTGCAGTGGAGACCCCGGAAAGGCAGTTTGGTAGTGCCCGGGTACTATGCTAGAGACCCGGGGATCATGGAATTGTCCCCCCAATGCCAGAATGGCATTGGGGGGCAATTCCATGATCTTAGACATGTTACATGGCCATGTTCGGAGTTACCATTGTGATGCTGTACATAGGTAGTGACTTATGTACAGTGCACATGTGTAATGGTGTCCCCGCACTCACAAAGTCCAGGGAATTCGCCCTGAACGATGTGGGGGCACTTAGCTAGTGCCATGGTGCCCATACACTAAGGCCCGTATTTATACTTTTTTTGCGCCGCATTTGCGTCGTTTTTTGACGCAAAAACGGCGCAAACTTGCAAAATACCATTGTATACGGGCCTAAGTAACTTTGCACCTAACCTTCACCAGGTGAAGGTTAGACATATAGGTGACTTATAAGTTACTTAAGTGCAGTGGTAAATGTCTGTGAAATAACATGGACGTTATTTCACTCAGGCTGCACTGGCAGGCCTGTGTAAGAATTGTCAGAGCTCCCTATGGGTGGCAAAAGAAATGCTGCAGCACATAGGGATCTCCTGGAACCCCAATACCCTGGGTACCTCAGTACCATATACTAGGGAATTATACGGGTGTACCAGTATGCCAATGTCAAGTGGTAAATTTAGTCACTAGCCTGTTAGTGACAAATTTGGAAAACAGAGAGAGCATAAACACTGAGGTTCTGGTTAGCAGAACCTCAGTGAGACAGTTAGGCATCACACAGGGAACACATACAGGGCACATACTTATGAGAACTGGGTCCCGGTGACACATAGACTAAAACAACATATATACAGTGAAATATGGGGGTAACATGCCAGGCAAGATGGTACTTTCCTACAGTAACCATTTGATTGGTCAAGACAGGATTATGAGAATTGCATGCATTTGGGCTTTCTTAAGAAAGGTTCTGCCCTCCTCAAAAACCTAAAATGCAGCAGTTAGTTTGTCCTTTAACTTGGCAAAATTCAAACATGTCACTTTTCAACCTGAGCAACTTCACTGCTTGCCAGTCAAAAAGTGTTAACAGTTTAAATTAGCCTGCCTGATGAATGAAGCCGTTTACTGTCCATTACCTCCTTCCTTTAGAACAGATTTAAGAAATACTCCCCTTCCTGATCATTGAGTTAATCAACTAAGTACACCTTTTGATTGCAATCTTCAAATTATCCAAATGGGGAGGTAGACCCCTCCGCTTTTTCGGACCATCCCTCTGGAAGTCACTTCCTTTTTACATCCACCCTGAAAGAGATCTCTGCACATTATTTTAAGATCTTTGTTCACTTATTAAGCACAACTTGTTCATCAGTCCAAGCAGTTAACGCATCGGTGTGAAATGCCTCTGAATGTGAGTGTATGCATGCTTTATATATATATATATATATATATATATATATATATATATATATATATATATATCCATAAATATATAAATGCGATACCCTGGGCTTTGAGAACCTGTAAAATCCAGGTGAGAGCGAAAGGTGTGTCCCTGTGAAAGACAACCAGTAGACTCATGGCAAATGAACAGTTCATTCATCCAGCCCATGATAATCTGTTTCTGGAGAGTATAGAATACTTGGCGTGTTAGGGAGCTGAAGCTATTGTAGAGGTAAACCGGACTTCAGAAGCAGCTAGACATTCTGCTTGAGACCATACCTTAGAGACTTCCCTGGAGCTGGAAATGCAGAACCATTCCTAGAAATCTAGAAGTATTTTAAACCGATACGTACGAACACCTTTTCCCAGAGAACACAAGGGCTATAATGCTTCGAAACATCAGGCCTTTTTTCGCTAACATTTTAACTAAGTTAATTTGTGCAACTGATAAGACAGTTGCTTCTGAAAGATGCAAACACTTAAATAAGTTTTTTTTTAACTAATCACTAGGTGGCAGTCCTTGAATTCAGTACCACATATGAATGCACCAAAGAGAAAAGGTCACTCTTTTTAAGAAGTGATAGCGTGTCCAATCCTCATAAATTACTCATACTTGGACATGCCGGAGGTCGGTGAACCTTTTGACCGAGTTGGGTTCTCCTCATTCAAGAATAGTAGGATCACTCTTATCAGTCATCAATAACCATTTGTTATCAATACCCAATACTCAATTAATAATCAAACAACAAATTTGTTAAACAGAAAATCAGTAAATAGACACACCATGACCTTTCGGTCATGAATAACCACACCTGTTTATTAAAGGTTAATGAGTTTATTTCCCTATATTAACAAAGCTAGCACAATATAAGTAAGTCTCAAAATCAAATGATATACGTATACGAACATTACTAGCTGTCCATAGCGACGGAAGAAACGCAATCTACGCAAAATCTGGATTATAATGCACTCGGTTATAGCAATACAAATCACTAATATAAGTAACTGAATTTGACTAATTGCATACATCGGTCAGCATAACAAGACTTCAATTCAACATGGTGCGTCAAATGAATACCTCAACTAACCTATAATTAGCATTGGCATGTGGGGCTTCATGCAAAACGAATTTAGTCAACACAAATGTAGAAAACTTCTAGCTTGGGCTCTGTCAAAATAAGCAGTTGGTACCTAAGAAGGAAAACACAATGCATAATAGAATTATCCTTTCATATTTACCAAATACAATCAGCATTCAAGGAAAAGCCTTCGTCCTTCAGGTACTGGTTCGATCAGCATGGGGCAGATTTCAAAGGGGCAAAGTTAAAGCAAGTTTTCTTGCGGCAGCAAGGAAAATGGGGCACATTTTTTACTGCATGGACAAGACGGGGCAAAACTAAAGTTAAAGTCTCTAGGGTGAGAATTCTTAAAGTCTCTTTCTCTGCAACAGAGAAAAGGCATCAAAGTGCCATTTAAAATGGCGTCTTGAATCTGGCTTCAAAATGACATCAAAGAAAATGGCTGACTTCTCTTTGTCCGGTGGGTTTAAGTAAGAAACGTTCCAAATTCTTCAGGGTCTTCCATTGGAGGGTTCATAGGGTGGCTTCCTTTTGACCAATGAATAGTGTCTTTCTCTTAGTACTCATTTATGCATAAGGTGTCCTTGGAGCTTTGGAACACAAGTAGCAACAAAGTTTGCCAATTATTTCTGTATCAGTGTCTTTATTGTCTGCACCTGCAGAAACTGACCTTGCTTCAAAGGGGATGAAACTAGCCTAGCACGAAACGTTGAGATAAGTGTATTAGTCATTTCTACTGGAAAAATACAACCTTAAAGTTAAAATACGCTTTTGTTAATACAAGTGAAAACCACGCAGTTAAATTTGAGGCCAGACAACTAGGCCAAAGCCTCTGCTAAATTTAAGCTAAGCATATAACAATTTCAACAAGAAAACCATAGAATACATTTGAAATTATGACGGATTACTACATTGTCAATCCTTCATGATTAATTAAACTTGTTTATAATAATGGCGAACTACCTCGTGGGCACATTTTCCCACATACATTATTTTTCTTTGCTAAAATAACACTACCTTATATGATTTTGTTACATGATATATGAATATTTGTTAGTCTTTCTTTTTCTGCTTCATCAGAAGCATATCAAGTAGTTTTTTAATTTCACTTCCAAAAATTGTGTTTTTTTCCAAAGGGCCTCAGAACGTTCTAATTTCCCTCGATCACTGCATTGGGCTGGCTCTTGGGGCGTTGCGACCGGTGCCCGTGCGCCGGGTGCTGACTTCGGGTAGGGGCACTGTGTTTGCAAGTATGTTATAATTTTAAAAGCACTTGCTGCAGCGTTCCTTGTCTCCAGCAATTTTCAGGGAAGAATACAAATGTCAAGATAACTCTGGAGATTAATGTTCTGTCTGGAGAGAGATTTGAGATTTGAGGGGCAATATTAGAGGGTGGTTGTGAGGCAATCAGGTGGTCACTGGGAAGTGGGTTGCGTCAACAAACATTGTCACACAGGGCGCCACCACAGCTAAGCCAGGCCCTGCATCAATTAATTCATGGTTGTGTGATTTTGATCATCAAGATTTGGTTCCTTTACACTAAATTGGTTTTAGAATTTTAACTTCTTATTTCGCAAGGGCAACATTGTTTTGATGTTGCTCTTTCTGTGCCTCCTAAGAGAAGACCTTGACACTGGCGTCTACTCCTGATTCCTCCATGTAATCCGTTTTCCTTTATCGGAATCGATCTCTTTCCATTTCGTGGTAGTTTAAAGTTAGAACTTTGGTTCACTATAGTGTAAAAATCCTACAATCCCTAAACCGTACTTTAAACAATCTGAGTGAATCAGGGACTCGTTTGGTAATGATTTTACTAACCAATGGTGTGTTGTCTGAGTCCCAACCTTGCGCCTTGCTTTGCCACTACCACCGCATTTACTGAGTTAATTGCTTTTAAAAAACAGACATCTGTGCCTCAGGATCGATATATTGAGATTTTGTATAATTAATTTCAATGAGGAATACAAATTGAACATGCTTTGGAAAAATCTCTTGAGTGTCCCATGCATCCTGGGGTGAAATTGTACTTGAAGGGAATGCTCAAAAAAATATTTGCATTAATGTAATGCAAACATAGGTATGGCATAGCATCTAGTGCATGCCTAAAATAAAGATACAATTGAAAAATAAATATAATACTTAAATAAGCACTGTGACCATCCTGCATTAATTCAAATTGAAAAAAGGAAAATTAATAACTTTGCCCTTTAAAGGTGGGGACAACAAGACAAACATGAAATAACTCCATGGCTGAAATGACAAAATCAAGGGAAAAAAAATTGTGAATCGTTGTGGGTAGCAATAGACACACTTCATCAATATTCATGAAGTAGTTTGTGAAGTTCGACTCTCTACAATTAGATGCCATCATAGGGATGGTGACCACGTATGTGATTGTATTTTCCTCACAGGAAACAAGACTCCATTTAAAAGGAAAAGCTCTTTGTTAATGTTCGGTAGAGAGCTGGTAAAATCTCCAATATTTTTACCTTCACAAAAAGAAAGGGTTCCAAAGACACTCTGGGGGTCATTATGACCCTGGCGGAAGGCGGAGAAGCGGCGGTAAGACCGCCAACAGGCTGGCGGTCTTTTTTTTGGAATTATGCCCCTGGCGGTTACCGCCATGGTCATCCGCCGCTTCTCCGTTCCGCCCGCCAGGTCGGAGACGACCGCCGGGCTGGAGACCTGGGTCTCCAGCCTGGCGGTCGTCACTATACCACCGGCGGTATTTGGACCCGGCTGACCGCCATGGATTTTATGCGGTTTGAAACCGCCATGAAATCCATGGCGGTAAGCACTATCAGTGCAAGGGAATCTCTTCCCTGCCACTGATAGGGGTCTCCCCGACCCCCAGCCCCCACCCGACTCCCTCCCCTACACCCCCCACCACCCCTGCCACCCCCCAAAGGTGGCAGGACCCCCCTCCCCACCCCGACCCCCAACATCACATTACACATACACACACGACACGCACGCAGGCACCACCAACACACATACACGCACACACACCGACATACATGCCAACATCCACACACTCAGTCAGACACGCACACCCACATTCAAACATACATGCACACAACCATACAGACATACATACAGACATACACGCACTCATTCCCAAACACACAACACCCCCACAAGCATGCACGCACTCACTACATACACACACGCACACCCCCATGCACGTACACAACACACAATGCCCCCCACACCCCTTCTCTAGTGGAGAAGCGTGGCACAATGGTTAGAGCGGCAGACCCTGAAGTAGAGATCTGGCTCGAGACCAGGGTTCAAGTCCTGCTTCGGCAGGTCTTGGGCTCAATTCCCTTGGACCAGATAATTCTTGCCTCGGTGCCTAATCTAATTAATGAGTCCCACTCTGCAACTCTGGGCAATAGCTTGCTTAATCTCCACAATGGCCCCAACAGTGCTTGGATGCCTGGCTTCACCCTGGGGGTGCCCAGGAGTGGGCACCTCACAGGGAAAAGCCAGGAGGGGTTCCATAGCGGTATGAGTACAGCGCCTTGAGACCCTAACGGGTGAGTAGTGCGCTATACAAGTGCAAAGTTTACAGTTTTACCCCCCTCCCCTCACGGACGATCGACTTACCTGGTCCGACGATCCTCCGGGAGGGGAGGGGAGCCATGGGGGCTGCTCCGCCAACACCACACCGTCAACAGAACACCGCCACGCCGAATCACAGGATGTGATTCCATGGGCGGTGTTCTGTTGGCATGGCGGTGGAGCAACCTCCACTTTCCCGCCTCCCACCAGTATGGCTGTTGGCGGCGCTCCGTCCGAAAAAGGACGGAGAACTGCCAACAGTCATAATACGCAGAGCGGAAAACTGCCACCACTGGCGGTCTTCTGCACGGCGGTCCCTCGGCGGTATTTAAAAAAGACCGCCAAGGTCAAAATGACCCCCTCTTCAATCTCTCTTGGTAATACGTTACCACCCCAACACAGGGAGTTTGTAACTTCTTAAAAGTTTTGTCTCAGTAGTATGGCAGCAAACATTTGTGTATCCCTTAACAAATTGCAATTTGAAAGGGATGCCGTAAACAAGCCTCTTCCAAATAGCAATTTATTATGGGCTTCTAAGGAGTTGTGTGATTTGGTAATCTGTTAATGATCTTAGTATAAAACAAATAACCGCTTTGTGAATCACTTTGTGATTTTGCGAACCGAAGGCTTAGCAACAGCAAAATGTCATTTCATATGCGGTTCTATGCCCCTCATCATCAAGTCTGGTAAAACAACATGTTTTACCCGAAATACATTCTAAAGACCATCCCAGAGGGCCATATCCCCTGCAAATTGCAATTTGATTCAACGTTTTCCTGAGGAAATCAATGCAGCAGCACATATTTCAGTATATTATTCTTCATTGCACTTGCACTTGTGATCCCCCTATTTTACTGGGACAAGACAACTCCGAAACATCTAGCATCTGCACCACTGAAATGCAAAATTGATGACCCCTTTTACTGGCCTCTATTAATGACGGCCTATATCAAAAGCTAGTGGCAGATCGTCTATGGTTAGATCTTGGTTGTTTCTAGTGGAGTTCCCTTTTAGATAACTGCCAACATATATTCAGTCCCTATATTTTGTGTAAGGCCTTACTTGCAATCCAGGTTTGCAGAGTTAGCTCTCCCCGTTTGGCCCATTCATTACGAGTTTCCCGCTGGGTTAGGAGTGGAAACACAGTTTCCGCCCACTGACCCGTTGGGAAACGGCCTTCAGCATTGTCTCCGGCTCATAATGGAGGCAATGCTGTAGTGCGTAGGATGCACAAGCAAAGCAGACAGTGAACATTGCGACAGCGCTGGACAGGGGGGGCCCTGCTCTGCCCATGACAAGTGCGTGAGCAGTGCAGGGCCCCCCTGGTGTCCCCTGAACCCTTTCTGGGCCAGCCTTTTCATGGCGGTGTTACTGCATGAAATCGCTGGTGGAGAAGGCAGTCGTGGTCCCCAGGGCAGCGCTGCCCTTGTGGATCAGAACCACCAGCACCGCAGGCCGATGTAAGGTCGAAATCTGGCAAATTGTCAGTGGTCGGACCTCCACCATTAGACCACCAAGGTTTTAATGAGGCCCACAGACTGAAGGTTATTGGGAAGCAGGAATGCAAGATGATGGGAGAGACCAGCCACTGCAGTGTGTTGCAGTTTAACGTAGCCTTCGAAAGGCAAACGGGGAGGCAGCGTACAATTCATATTCTAATCCTGTTAAGAACTCCATTAACCATGTGGACAAAAAGTTTTAGGAAAAGAGTCCTGAATGTAGTCGTATGACACCAATTTGCAGTACGAAGACCTAATATGTATTCTTTAGAAATTGTCCTGTCCTGGGAGCACCACTTTCCTCAGGAAAGACGAGGAGATTCTGAATCCACAACTGATTCAAAGTGGTTTAAAACTATCAAGTCCCTAATCTTCAGAATTCACCGGGGGCGTAGAACGTATTTCTAAGATTAACCCAGACAATCTGATAACCTCAATGTTGGCAAGTGTTCCAAGCGAGTCAGCTGTTGGCTAGGCCATTTAATGAAGAAGGGGGGACCAACCAGCACTAGAGAGGAGGGAAAAGTTAGCTCTGCTGAGAACCATCAGCATAACCAAATAGTGTTGCATTCATTGACAAATAGTGTGCATCAGAATGGCACACTGAACAAGGCGGAGAATTGAATGAAAACTCAAAACCCTCACCTAGACAGATGAACACTGGAATTAAGTGAGATGTATATAGTATGAAAAAAATAACTCTCATCCATGACGGAATTTCAGGAACAATCTGATTCTATTTCTCTATACCTTCTTGCAATTTATATGTATTATTCACTCACAAAACTAAATAAAAGAAACTGATTACTGTGTCCTCTTAAGCCTCATAGATCATTTTCTTGAAATGTTCTGAGTTGGGTCTTTCTTCGTTATTTATATTAATTTATATTAATTACGTAATTCATTTTATGAACTGATTCATCTTGATTCTCATCCATACAGTTCTACTTCATTATTTGTTGTCTGGAGTTTTGCAATTAGACACAAGGCAAGCATCATACCAATTTGTAGGAAGGGCCAGAGGGAAAGTCGTAGGTGGAAGACATAAGCTGACAGGGAATCACTAAGTCAAAGCTTCCTGGGAAATCTTCATCACCTATGTCACCATTCCTGGTGGGAGGAGTCCCAGCAAAGTTTTCTTTACTTCACAATCATCATTATCATCATTGATGATATAGGCCTTGGGAGGGACCACTAGCATCACTATGGGCACAATGCTTGCTTTTTAAGATCTTTACCAGAGGACAGCACCCTATTGACTACTGGAAAGACTCATTTTACCAAGGGAAGTACTTTTGCAGGTGCTTGCATTCACGTGCCTGCTTTCATAGATTTGCTGATGATATGTGTTGAGACAGTGACTACATGAGAGACAGTTTTCCAACGGCAGAATCTAAAGACGACTGAAACAAGACATTAGTCTCCTCAATGATCTTGCAAAAAATTTTCTGAAGGAATAGCCTGTGGTGCTCTCTTCAGAGTTGAACATATTGGAGAAAATGAGAAATGGTGGACAGAGTTACTGAGCAGGAAATTTCAAATTAAGGGAATGCATGTGTCTCACCAGAGCCCAGTCAAAGGGGAATTTGGATCTTTCTTTACAATACTTGAGGCATGTGGTCTCTGCATTCTCGCTTTTGACAAATAGTTTGTGAGCCCATCAACTATCAAACAGAAAGTTAAAACAGGGAAGAAAAACTGGGCCAAATGAGGATAAATGATTTTGACACTACCCAGATTACATTAGGTAGAGAAGGTGTGAGTGAAACACAATAGCACGTCTAAAGGCAGTGGAACCATACACATTTTAAAGAAAAGATTCTAGCAGATAGAAGGTAGAGCAGATTCCAGTTACTGAGCACAGATCATGAGAAAGAGACAGAAGGAGAGAAGGAAACTCAACAATCTGGCTCTTTGTTACCACAGAGAAAGAGGGAGGTAAAAAGTAGAGAAGATGTGATAATGGAGGCCATGCAATAAATAGGTGGGGATGATAAAATAAGTAGGTCAGTAAGTATGAAAAGCATAATATTTATGAAGAGGGACTGTATTGGCATCACACACAATAGCTAGAATGGATATTCACTAATAGAAAAACATCTAAAACCTCTTTGCAGCTACCCAACCAGAAGCCAATAGTCAAAGAAGCATAAAGACATTGGCACAAACTAAACAGGATCAAGGGGTGTTATTAACATATGGACATATGGAACACATCACTCTCCCTCACTCCATATGCATATTTGATGAGGAGGAGTCTTGACAAGGTACAATGTTTGATAAATACAGAAAATGTGTGTTACTATACCTACACCTGAACGCCTATCAAACACCTGTTTTTGGTGACTATGGCTCAGGTACATGCTCTGGAGAGGGAAACATTTTTAGGCAAATATCAACACGCCCTATCTATCTACTTAAGTAATACAGAACCTCCAATCCTTGCTGTTAATATGACAGAGGTACATAATGACATTTTGTATGAGGAAACCTGCCAACAATCGACCCCTATCCTGTGCTTAAATTTCAACACCCGGGGGATTAATGAGAGATTGGACATCGGCTTTGAAGCAGCTACAGGAAGTTTGGAAGACTCTTGGCTGCATTCTCTCTTTATCACAAACAACAAAGATCTGGGTGAAGCATTGGACTTAATTAAAAACCTTTGACCTAGTAAATCCTAAGGACAAGCATTTGGATCAATCACAGGTGGTGGGAGGCATCAAAAATAGTACTGCTATCTTGCAACAAGAGCGAACTCTCAACTCAATCATTGAAATATCTAGTGGTCTGACCAAACTACAATCAGATGATGAAGCAATAATTGGAAGCAACCCGACTGCCACATCTATCAAAAATACCCCCTTGGAGTCCATTAATAGGGGAAAAAAAATGCTGTCCATCAACTCGGCTCATGCAGGTCACCCTACTTGTGAGATGGGAGATCTTACTCGACTACATGCCTCTCTTCTAAACGCTCTACATACCTCGACGGCGGTTCTCGACATGCAATCAGATAAACTGGACTTACAAATTAACCTAATGAAGGTAATGGCCACGCATATTGCTGACATCAATCACAAACTGGACTTGCTGGCCATCCGGCCAACGAGCAAAATTCCAATTAACAGCAAGCTATTTGTAACTGCGGCCCAATAATTGATAAACTGAGTATGTTACCAAATATTTTAATAGAGATCCTAAAGGAAGTAAAAACAGAGAAAATCAACAAAGCCATTCCCAGGAACTGTGATTCAGCTTACAAAGTTACATGCCAAAAGACGTCAGGTTTTGTGGCAAGCAGTCCAGCTAAAAAAGAGGCAATCACCCAGTGCACTAACCCAACTCACATAGAAGGATCAGACGGGCCATCACTGTTGGAACTAACAGCGGTTTCAAAATCTGAGTGTATAAACAAGTATTCAGTCCCAATACTGAAACCCCCATCCAAGAGACAAAAGGCCAGCCAGAAAGGCAAGGAAACATGTCAAGGCTGTTAAGGAAAATGTTTACCCCATATTTTCAGTGCTCCGGAAATCACAAACTCAGGGTTCGGGGCTTATAGAAAGCACGCAGCCCCCAAATCATATAAAAACACAAGGGATGGGGTAGTCAATGGTTCAGGACAACTACCAATCGGAGACCATTTACCTGCTGTTCTGCAAATGTCAGTTAAAAATAACACGCTCCAGCCAACACCCCAAGTTCAATCAAACTTGCACGTTTCGGAGATAAGGGTGGTGGCTCCTCATCAGGTGGGTTCAAGAGCAGAAAAATGCATGATCAGTGAAACATTTGCGATACAACCAGATGCTCAATTACCAGTGAAGGTTCCATCAGGGCCTTCAAGTGACGGAAAACCAAGATCAAAATACGTTCCACAGGCATCAGTTATCAATTTATCTGGTAGGAACAAGAAGCAATCAACACCTCCAAGGCCATTCTCCTACGCTGCCGTTGCACAATCTGCTGCCCTACAATCTACAGCAACCTTCCCGAACATACCACAGGACATCTTGTTAAGCAGTAAAACGCCTCCTTGGAGAGGTTTATCCACCCAAGTCGCCGCTGCCCAAACCATGGTAATTCCCACTAACACAATGTCGGGAAATTGGTCGAATCATGAACAGCAATCAGACGTAAATAGCAATGAGGTTAAAGCACAGCCCAACAGTCAGAACCTCAAAACACCTCACTCAGTACATGACTTGCACTCCGGAATTAATACTACCAGTAGAGAAATATACTCGATATCAAGCCCGAGACACAACTACCCCACAAGTCTGGTTACAATTTTCAATGACAACAGCAGAGTAAAGACAAAAGTTACATTTCAAAACACACAAATAGAAAAAACAGATCTTGAAAATCATGCTACCTTAAGCAGGCAATCACTTACGCACAAAGGGGTCCCAAATAACAACCAGCTGGGGGAAGATCAGCCGAGCAGACCAATGTCACATAGTAACAAGTGTAATTCACAACAATTACAGTCTATTCACGCTATCGAAAAAAATAGGGAATCAAGGCAGATTCTTTTAACCCCATATTTCAAATCACGGGGCCAACAAGATAGCCTGAACGGAAGGCAACATCATGAGGCTTCTGGCAGAGCTCCCATCAACTAAGGAGATCACATCCGCAGATCTGATATCAGTGAAATTCCTTCCCAGCAGCTCACTAAAAGACCCGGAACAAACATTGACAATGTGGAGAACAAGTGAAATTGTTACATTAATTATGGCAGTCAAGCAGCAATTTGAAATGTGGGGTATACGGCTATCTCAATCAACTAGACAGTGCTATCCTCTTCCCCTACTGGCAAATCTAAGAGGAAAAGTAATCCAAAAACCAGAGCCACAGCCCCACGAATTTGGATGGGGTACAGATTGTGGGGAACTCGAACAGCGCCAATCTAAGGGGGAGGAAAATGTTTCAAAAACATCCACTGACTGGCTATCTGTAGGGAATGGAGTACAGGATGAATGTAGATGGATGGCGGATACCTTTAACTCGAGGAGAAGTAATTGACCTAACACACCTAATGCAGTAGCTATAGATCAAAGGCTGGCTGTCACCATTATGTCTTGGAACATCACGGGAGCAAAGGCAATTGTTACAGATGGATTTAAAGTAGTGACCAGTTGCAATTATTCAATAATAGTACTCCAAGAAACATGGCTGGTAGACCCAATAGAACTTGAGGCTACTCTCTACACCACATCAAAGACGAAAAATCAAATAAATCGGGCAGACCAAGCAGTGGCCTAGCCACATATATCTCCACTGCACTTCATGCCACAACAGAGCAGCTGGCCTTCTCAACGACAGACTTACAGGCTATAAAAATCTATTTTAGCAATAGTCATCATGTTCCATTGATCATCTTCAATGTCTATGCTCATCCGCGGAAGCATCGGAAAGCACTTCTCTTTGAACAACTACTCCAGAAGGTAGAAGAGACAAGATGTGTCAATCCAATATGGGACATTTTAGTGACAGGCGATTTTAACACCAACCTGATATACACTCCAGAACCGGATGACCAACTGGCAGCTGAAAACGCTATATGGTCAGTGCTGCCGCAGTTTCCATCGGCACAGACAAAACTAGATACAAGGGGCAAACAACTAGTAGAGGCCCTGGAGCATCTGAGCATGAGAGTACTAAATGGCAGGGTGAAAGACAATCTCCCGCCAAGGCCCACTTATTACAGTGCAAAATCAGTGACCATAATAGATCACACGGTCGTCTCTCTTCCCCTACTAGCGCATGTCAGTAAATTTGAAATCAAACCGAGTCTCCACAGTGACCATTCATTTCAACACATAGAATTGGTTTGGAATGCTCCATGCTTTCTTTCAGCTACAAATGAATTGGGAATAGTAACCTCCGTCAACCTAAATCTCCTGATCTGGTAGGAGTCCTCACTACCACAACTGTGCAAAAATATAAAAACTCTGATTCAATCGACAGCATGTCAAGATCAGTCAACCGTGGATGTGTGGACTAGCTTTCTACAGTCAATACCTCCACTTGGCGCGGCCAGGCGTCATGCTCCAAATAATAATCTGAAGTCACTAAGCGTGCCATCAGAAATCCTAGAATTAAAAAAGGACCTAAGGCGCAACCTTAGATCTATAAAAGATAGACCTTACGAAAAAACTATAAGAAACAGGTATGGCAAATACAAACAAAAGAGGAGGATGAATTCTGGCTCAAATTACTTGATAATTCAAGAAAGGCTAACTCTAGAGCATTTTGGGCATCAGTGAATGAAATTGGCCGAAAGGTAAGGATAATAAATTGTACATCAATTGCAGAAGACAAATGGGTAGATCACTTGACTGACATCTTCTTCAAGCCACTCTCTCCTGAAGAAAACCAGCAACTAAAGTTTGCGGTAAAACCCACAGACTTTAGGTTTACTGAGGCAGAATTCAGTGCTGAGGAAATTTTCCAAGTCATCAGAAGGGGCCGCAGGGACGGAGCGCCCGGCCCTAATGGCCTCCCGCAAACCATGGTTAGTACTTTGGGCAATTTCGCAAAGACAAACAAACTAGAAGTTAATATTTCTAAAACTAAAATCATGTCCATAGGATGCCCTTTGAATTCTGCAAATAAAATAAAGTTGAGCAGTATTGCACTTGACGCGACTTGCAGTTACAAATATCTTGGTTTTACTATAGACAATAAGACCAGTCTTGTACCACAAAAGCAGTATATTGCACAGAAGTGCAAGTCCTTGGAGGTTGCTTTCTGCACCTTAGCTAAAAGACTAAAGGGTCCATCGTACAAACTATTACTGTCTGTTATGTCGGCCAAGTTCCTCCCAGCCAATACATATGGAAGTGCAGCTCTACATGGGAAAGATGCTTTTCTATTGGATCGGCAACAAATAAAAATGTATAAGTAAGTTTTCAATCTTCCTCGTTCTGCTTCTCCATCACAGGTGAGGCTGGAATTCGTTCTAACACAACAGCAGTTGGACAGGAAGCCCACACAATAAAAACTTGGTACAAAATGAGTAAAAATACTGTCAGCCCTCTAGTCATGGCTCTATGGAATTCAGTGAATAACAATGCAACCTCAGTATACAACAGGTACTTGTATAACTCCTTGCAAGAAACACAAACAAAGTACCTATGGGATTCCAACATTTCATATCCTCTTTTGTGCTGAGCGATAAAAAAGGAAATAGGCTTCCAATCATTTTTAGATGATAAAGTTAAATTTGCGCAATGCTCACACGCTTGGTCATTAATGTATACCTATACCATCTTGGCGCCATCACATTATCTGTCCGCAACTTTTGCATCTCATGTCAAGCATCGTTTCCTGGCGCTTCGCTTAGGAGCTTCACCAGCCAGAGCGACCCAACCATCGTGGAAGAACAGGGGAGAAATTTCCTGCAGGCTATGCAATGTCCCTAAGGAAGATATGGTCCACCTCATTTGTATCTGTACGGCCTTAAAAGAAGCGCACCAACAACTATTAAAACCACTCTTTGTG
The DNA here is from genome assembly GCF_031143425.1 of Pleurodeles waltl. NCBI lineage: Eukaryota > Metazoa > Chordata > Amphibia > Caudata > Salamandridae > Pleurodeles > Pleurodeles waltl. The sequence goes on from NC_090447.1 coordinate 924,716,377, forward strand.
AGAAATGGGACTCGCTCCTGTCGGCCAGCAGTGATGTCAATGTTTGACCCTTGTGATGTACAGTCAATATGCAGATTTATCAAATTTCTGACCGTACATACCAAAGATGTGAATCAGCTTCTTGGGACACAGTCTTAATTAATGAATCTTAATTCTTCTAGAACTGAAAGCTGGCACTCTGCACCTTAGTCGTATAAAATTGATTTTAATCATACGAAAGGATTTTTATGGTAAAGGAGCTTATGGAATTTTGACAGAATTGTATATGGTATATTATGAGCTGATTGTTATGGTTTTTATTAACTAAACAATGAAGATACTAAATCGACTATACCTAATGAATGCAAAGAAAATTGGAAAAAGTGTTTACTTATATTTGGCATGGGCACATATATTTCACCAGCCAAAAACAGCTGTTGAGGCTTTAAATTAATACCTAGCATTAACATGTTTCTGATATGTAAATATAGTCACCATCTGTTTCCTTTTTGACAGTATGCCTAGGCTCTGTCCCTTCAAGGGATGCATCTTCAAAGTTAGCAAGATCACAAAATACTTTGGGGCATATATAAGAAAAGTGGCGCAGCACCACTTTTCTTACACCCTTTACTGCCTCCCTACCGCCACCATGTGTGCAAAGTATCTACAATATGGCACAGCATGGCACAGGGTAGGGGGCAATAGTGTCATTTTTCATGATGCTCTGCAAGCGTAGCACCAAAATACGCTTGCAGAGTACATAGGGGCCCATTATAAATAATGGAAGCCCCCTTTGAATGCCTGCTGTGAGCAGGCTTTAAAAGTACTGTAAAAAATGTTGCAAAGAAATCTGTTAGATGTCCCTTAACGGGGGGAACGCCTCCTTTGTACACATTGTTCCTGGTGCAGGCATAATGTAGCACAAAGGGTTACAAAGTGGTGCAATTAATGCATTGGTCCACTTTGTAAATGTAGCAAGAGGATTTTGGCCTCGTTGGGCCACATTAGTGTCATTAAAAATATGCTAATGTGGCGCAAGGTGGTGCTAGGGGCCTATAAATATGCCACTATGTCTGAAAATAAAACAAAATAAAATGTGACAGACCTGTTATGACAGACCATACAAAACTTTGTTGTATGATAATATTTCTTAACTTATACATGCCACTAAATAACAATTAATAGTGAATCAATCTGTAATAATACAATTAAAGAAACAGTGAAATACTTTGAAGATAAAAGAGTGGGGCAAACATTGCCCCCAGTGTGCAAATCTATTTGTATAACACAGTGAAATCATATGAATATATGAATGCATCTGTTAGGCCTGGCATCCTTAGTCCCCCCTAACTTTTTGTCTTCTGGCCTCCTGTTTTTCTGACTTCCTTTTTGCTGACTTTAGGATTCTGTGCACTTTACCACTGTCCACAATTAGCATATTTAATTTATTTGTAAGTCCCTAGTAATGTGTACCATATGTGCCATGGGCGTTTACATTTAAATGCTACTGGTGGGCCTGTATAACTGATTGAGCTACCCACTACAGTAGCCCTCTAAACATGTTTCAGGCCTGCCACTGCAAAGCCTGCATATGCCGTTTTAAACTGCCATTTGTTGTCTGCCCCAAACCTTCCTTTTCAATATATGTAAGTCACCCCTAAGGTAGGCCCTGGTTAGCCCCAAGGGCAGGGTACGGTGTATTAAACAAGTTGGACATTTACTTTTAAGTGTAATATGTCCTTGTAGTGAAATACTATTAAAATAGTCTTTCACTACTGCAAGATCTATCTCTCCCATTGGGGTTACCTTGAAGCTACCTTTAAGTTTAACTTTCAATTTGGAAAATATAGAAATTTGGAGTTTGGTGTCTCTGGACTCACAATTTAAAATAATAACTTCTGGTGAAGTCAGATTTTAAATTGTAAGTCCGAAAATTCCACTTTTAGGAAGTCAGCGTTTTCTTATTTTAACCATTGTGTGCCTCTGCCTGTCTCTGAAAACATAACAGAGGTAGGTGACAGCTGGACTTTGTGCATTTCCTCTAGACAGTCACACACAAAGGGGGCTGGAGTATGACAAATGCATCCTGATGGCCCATCACCAGGCTGATGGGTCTTCCTGGCTGGGCTACATGGGAGGGATTAGCTGACACACCTCAATAGGACGGTGCCTCTCCCCAGGCAAAGGGCTGCATAATCCTCTGTAAAGTGTCTACACCCAGGGAAGGAAGGACAGGGACCTTGTGCACTTCAAAGGCTTCTCTTTGAAGTCTCCCCACTTCAAAGGCTCAACTGGATGTATGTACTGGACCACACACCCCACCAAATCAGTACACTTCTGGATCTGAAGGACATTCTGCAAGGAAGAAGGAGTGCTTTGCTGCCAGGAGGGACTCCCACTCTGCTCAACTGCATTGCTATGTTGGCCTGTTGCCTCCTGAATCTTTCCTGGGAGTGAGAAAGACTGGACTTTGATCTCTACATTCTCCACAGAACCAAGTGACTCAAAGGGCTTGCTGGCTTGTTGGCTTGCCCCCTGTTCTGAAAGTCTCTGGGCCATCAAAGACTTTCCCTTAACTCTCCTACATCTTCTGGACCCATCTTCAACCAGCTCCTAACTTCCAAAAAGCACCCCTCCAGTCCTGGGCCCTTGTAAGTGTTTTTTGGCTCCTGAAGTCAAGCTTCTGGGCTCTTCTCAACCACGCACGGGGGCATTTGCACTGGAACCGAGCTGCTGGCACAAAGGATCAGTACAAGCGGGTGCAAATTTGTCTCTTCACACAACAAGGATCGCCATTTGTGACCGCAAGGCTCCAGCTCATCTCTCTGTGATGCCCAGCGGCTCTTTGTGCCCCGCAGACCACTGCCAGCAATGCCCTTCTTTCCCCCAGCGAACTTCTTCCCCACAAACTGGACTCTTGGCACAAAGGTAAAACTTCAGCTGGACTTACCTGACTGGCGCTCCATCACTGTCGGCCTGAGTTTTTAATTTAACCCTGTCTAGCTCGACCAGATATTCACGATTGCCGGTTTGTTTCCAAACACTATGTTGCAGTTTAGTCATTAGAAATGTATATCTTGAGTTCTACCCATTGTTGTTTTAGTCTTGTTCTACTTAAAAAATATTCTCTTTTTTCCTAAAATGGTGTGGGATCTTTTTGTGGTGTTTTCACTGAGCTAATGTAATTTAAGTGTTACAGAGCTATTTCAAACATTGCCTCTTAACCCCTCAGGTGCCTTGGACGCAACGGTTACGTCCTGGGCAACACCGCTCGGGTGCCCAGGATGTAACCGTTATGTCCAAGTAGTGGCCCTTGGGGGAAGCGTTAGCGCTCCCCCGGGGGCCTCGCACCCCCCTTCCCTGTGCAGGGATGGAAGGGGAATTGCTTCCTCTTCCACCCCCACCACTCAAGCCCCCGTGGCATCTGATGAAGTCAGCACGCGATTGCTTGTTGACCTCATCAGAGGCCTGCCCCTCTGCACTTGAAGCTCAGTTTCCAGCACAGATCTGAGGAGAAACGCTTTTGCATTTCTCCTCCGATCACGTGGAGGGGCCGAGAAAGGCATCAAAGGAAAGGAAAGGCCTTTCCTTTCCTTTGATGTCTTTTTCAGCATTTCGCGATGCGATCAGGCAGCATAAAAGCCCACTAGACACCATGTAGTTGCTGTTTTTTTTGTATGCATAAGGGGAGCGGCCCATTGGGCAAGGGCTGCTCCCCAGGGGGGGCAAAAAGCGGCCTATTATAATTAGGCTGATCTGCCTCTGGTGGGGGCAGAAACCACTAGACACCAGAGATATTTGTTTTGTGTTTATTTAGTTTTTTATTATATGTGGGGAGTGACCCCTTAGGCAAGGGTCGCTCCCCGGGGGGGGAAATTACTCTAAGGCCACTTATGCCCCCCTTGGGGGCAGATCGGCCTATTTTGTTTTGGCCAATCTACCCCCAAGGGGGGCAGAAACCACTAGACACCAGGGAATTTTTTTTATGTTATTGAATGAGGTGAGCGCCCCTTGGGCAAGGGCTGCTCCCCAGGGGGAAAATTTATTTTTGACCATATCTGCCCCCCTTGTGGCCAGATTGGTCCATTTTTGGAAGGCCCATCTGCCCCCAAGGGGGGACGAAAGCCCACCAGAGACCAGGGAAGATTTTTTTTCAAAATAAAAGGGTGGGGCTATGGCCATACTCCCACCCCAAAAAAATGGGGCCAAAGTTGTTCTGCCCACCAGTGGCCAGATGGGGCAAATACCCCCAAGCCACACCCCGGGGGGAAGAAAGTCTACTAGATGCCAGGGAATTTAAAAAAAGAATAGTCTGATGGTGGCTACCAACCAGTATGGGCATGGTTATGCCCCCACCCCAACTGAAGGGGTAACAGTCTTTCAGCTCTCTCTCCCACAGTAAAAAATCTTATCCTATGGCAAGCAAGAGGACATTTGATTATTTTGGGTTGTGATTTTACTTTTGGGCCAGGAGAGCTTGGCTAACTCTCAAAATTGTCCCACTTGGAATGGTGAGGGCTGCACTTTTTGGACTTTGGGACGCTGCCATGTAGAAAAATCCACAAGACATAGACATATCTGAAAATTAACCATCTGGGTGAGTCCAGGGTGGTGTGCTTCACATGCACCCCGCACCATTTTCTTACTCACAATGCTCTGCAAACCTCCAACTTTGCTGGAATTCACACATTTTTTCCACATTTATGTGATGAAACCTTCTGGAGTCTTAAGGAATCCACAAAATTCCTACCACCCAGCATTGTTTCATCTATACCGATAAACATTCTGCCTCACTTGTCAGCCTGAAAATGTTTTTTTTCAAACTGCCCTTTTGGACCCGCTTTGGTTCCCCCTTAATTTCGGATATGTTTTTGGCTCTTCCTTGTCACAGGCACTTGACCCAGCTACACAAGTGAGGTATCATTTTTACCAGGAGACTGAGGGGAATGTTGGGTGATAAGAAATGTGTCCCGGTGAGGTGATCCCACACAGAAATGTGGGAAAAATTTGATTCTTCAGGTAAATTTGAGGTTTGCTGAGGATTCTGAAGAAGAAAACACTGTGGAATCCACGCAACTCACACCTCCCTGGACTCCCTCGGGTGTCTTGTTTTAAAAAATGTCTGGGTTTGGTAGGTTTCCCTGTATGGCTGCTGAGCCCAGGACCAAAAATGCAGGTGCCCCCGCAAAAGTCAGGAAGGTTTGTATTTGATAATTTTGATGTGTCCACATAGTGGTTTGGGGGATTTCCTTTTCTGGCACTAGGCCTCCCCACACAAGTAAGGTACAATTTTTATGGAGAGACTTGGGGGAATGCTGGGTGGAAGGACATTTCTGGCTCCTCTCACACTCCAGAACTTTCTGTCACTGAAATGTGAGGAAAAAGTGTTTTTTTTGTCCAAATTGTGAGGTTTGCAAAGGATTTTGGGTAACATAACCTGGTGAGAGCCCCACAAGTCACCCCATCTTGGATTCCCCTAGTGTCTAGTTTTCAAAAATACACAGGTTTGGTAGGTTTCCTTAGGTGCCCGCTAAGCTGGAGGCCAAAATCCACAGCGAGGCACTTTGCGAAAAACTGCTCTGTTGTCTTTAGGAAAATGTGATGTGTCCACGTTGTGTTTTGGGGCAATTCCTGTTGCGGGCACTAGGCCTACCCACACAAGTGAGGTACAATTTTTATCAAGAGACTTGGGAGAATGCTGGGTGGAAGGAAATTTGTGGCTCTTCTCAGATTTCAGAACTTTCTGGCACCAAAATGTGAGGAAAATGTGTTTTTGGCCTAATTTTGAGGTTTGCAAAGGATTCCGGGTAACAGACCCTGGTGAGAGCCCCACAATTCACCCCATCCTGGATTCCCCTATTTGTCTAATTTAAAAAAATGTACATGTTTGGTAGGTTTCCCTAGATGCCGGCTGAGCTAGAGGCCAAACTCTACAGCTAGGGACTTTGCAAAAAACACATCAGATTTCAATGTCAAAATGTGATGTGTCCATGTTGCGTTTCCTGTCACAAGCATTAGGCCTACCTACGCAAGTGAGGTATCATTTTTATTGAGAGACTTAGGGGAATACAGAATAGCAATTCAAGTGTTATCGCCCCCTGTGTAAAAAAGACGTCTGTTTGAGAAATGCCCTGTAATTCACATGCTAGTATGGGCACCCCGGAATTAAGAGATGTGAAAATAACCACTGCTTCTCACCATCTTATCTTGTGCCCATTTGGGAAATGCAGAGGTTTTCTTGATACCTATTTTTCACTCTTTATATTTCAGCACATGAATTGCAGTATACCCGGTATAGAATGAAAACCCATTGCAAGGTGCAGCTCATTTACTGGCTCTGGGTACTTAGGGTTCTTGATGAACCTACAAGCCCTATATATTCCCACAATCACAAGAGTCCAGCAGATGTAATGGTATATTGCTTTAAAAAATCTGACATTGTAAGAAAAAGTTACAAAGTAAAACATGAAGCAAAATGGCTGTTTTTTCCACCTCAATTTCAATATATTTTTATTTTAGCTGTTATTTTCTGTAGGAAACCCTTTGCAGGATCTATGCAAATTAACCCATGCTGAATTTAGAATTTTGTCTACCTTTCATAAATGTTTAGCTTTCTGGGATCCAGTATTGGTTTCACACCCATTTCTGTCACTAACTGGAAGGAGGCTGAAAGCACAAAAAAATAGTAAAAATGGGGTATGTCCCAGTAAAATGCCAAAATTGTGTTGAAAAATGTGGTTTTCTGATTCAAGTCTTCCTGTTTCTGAAAACTGGGAAGATGGTGATTATAGCACCACAAACTCCTTGTTGATTCTATTTTCAGGGAAAAAACACAAGCCTTCTTCTGCAGCCCTTTTTTCCCATTTTCTTTTTTTTTTTAAATGAAATTTGCGCGGTGCTTTGGCTAATTTCTTGGTCTCCTTCAGGGGAACCCACAAACTCTGGGTACCTCTAGAATCCAGAGGACGTTGGAAAAAAAGGATACAAATTTGGTGTGGGTAGCGTATGAGGACAAAACCTTATGAGGGCCTAAACGCGAACTGCCCCAAATAGCGAAAAAAAAGGCCTGGCACCTGAGGGGAAAAGGCCCGGCAACGAAGGGGTTAAGATAAGCCTGACTGCTCTGTGCCAAGCTACCAGAGGGAGAGTACAGGTTATTTTAGGTTGTGTATCTGATTTACCCAGCCTACGATTGTGGTCAAGGTTCATATCTCTGCCAACTAGTGACTCAATTTCTAACAATATACAATAAATTATTGTTATTTCAGAAGTTCCATCCATTTCAGTGAGATAATTACTTTTATCAAAATGTCTTAATTAAACGAGGTTAGTGAAGAATTTAGAAACATCTCATTTGAAGTGCATGATCAAGTAAGCCATATTCATAATAAAATTCCTTTATTCTTTGATGAATGATTAAACGTGATGACAATACAAAGAAAGTAAAAGTGAAATAATCAGAAACGCACAAAGAGAAAATCCCCAGCAGAATTTAAGTCAAATAAAGTTATAGAGGCAAAATGTCCTAAAGAGAAGGAGATAATAGAAAAAGAATACTTTTATCTTCTTGAGGAGGGGAGTACATAGTAGGAGAAAGATACCGAAGGCAATGAACAGGAATTAAAAAGAGGAATACACGCAGCGAAACACATAGCAAACAAAGAAGGGGAATCTGAGAAAACCTTGCCTCTTCCATGCCAGAACCAGCAACAATAAAGTCGGTATCACTAGGTAAATGCTTTCCTGTAATTCATAATGCTGTTTTAGACTATTTACAGCTGTCAGGAGATGCATTAATAAAGGGACTTGCATATTATAATGCCTCCATGTCTCACGTAAATATCAGCAAATTACCTACGGCACAATGTACACACATTGGCAGAAGTTAAAAGCTATAGATTTTATTTGAACTGTACCCCTCTGATACAGCTTATGGCAGCATTTGCAGCACAAATCCAGATAATAACGCATGCTCCCTTGTGCATTGCACTTCTATTTGAAGGAAATCTAGACAAAGGGAGAACCAGGTCAAATGTTAATCTATCAACTTCCCTAATTGTGCTGCTCTCAAGTTTACATCAATAACTCTGAAACCCACCAGGGCTGTTTCAATTGTTGATATTTTCTGTCCCTTTAGTTTAAAGGTGGGCACCCTGGTTGTTGTGGGCTCTGTTTATGATTGCAACGGAGGAACAACCTAATTGCAAAAGCAATCAGAATGAGCATAGGGATAGGAGCCCAAATAGAATTGTGTTTTCCTTCTTTTTCTCAGAACCTTTTTGCTTCAGGTTGTGTATCAAAATACTGACGCCAAATAGTGAAAACTGATTTTTTTCACAAGCAGACATGGAGGAACTAATGCCACACCTTGGCGGTTTTGAAGGCAATTGGATTGGCAGAGCAAGTAGAAAGGGCACGGTTATGGTGTAACATTGTGGAATCGTTACAGCACTGCACAAGAAAAAGAACAAAAAACAAGCAATTCGTTTGAAGGCCTACCTTTGGGAAAAGTCATCCTACAGTATACAAGTTCGTATTAATTCTGAACAAAGACAAGCATACCAAGAGTTATGACACTCATGATCAATACCTGGAAATGTATACAAATAAAAACTGAAAAAATAAAATTTGGAGACAACTCGTTAAAAATAAAAGCTACTCTTTTACTTAAATAAATAATTAATACATCGTACTACTAGATACCAAAAATAAGTTAAGGAACTTCCCTTTAACCACGGAACCCACCTCCAAAATCCACCACATCTCTACCGCAAAAATCCGTTGAAATTATAAACTCACTTAAAGAACAAAAAAGATAAAATCAGGTTATGACCACAGTCATAAATAGGCAAAGGAAACAGTGCTATGTGAAATCAAACAAAAAAGTCTTTAAAGATAATGCTGTATAAAAACCTGAAAAATAAAGTATGACCACCAGAAATGATTGCATGGAAAAGCCATCCAGAGTATAACCACGATGGGAAATAATTGCAAACAAATCTTATTCATAGCAGCATTCCATTAACTAAGAGTTTAAAGAGAAACACCACCAGTCAGATAGATGGGAGATTATCTGTCCATGCACAGTAGTGCTCAATGCTAAGTACAGCATACAAAATGTAACTGTTTAGGAACACATGTGAACAATTTATTTTCATATTTTTTCATTTTTTTTATTCGTTATTCGTAATGCGAATTTTTAAATCTGAAGATCTGAATCACATAGGACACGAGGAGGTGTTTTGCCCAGGAGCCAGGAGAATTTGCAACACAGTTGGCCTGGGCCTAACGTAAGAGCAAGTCTTCCATTGCCATCATGATAGTGAGGCTGTATTACAGGCACTGAAGCATTATGGCAACTGAAGTCTCCATAGTCTTTGCCCCTCCCCCTCAACAGTCACCTCCCATTAGTATTGGGGGCTGTTAGAAATGGAGTCTCTAGTTGGCAGAGGTAATCACCCTTGTCCAAGTAGGGACTGTCGCAGTTTGGACTCTCACTGTGGGAAAAATTGCTGGTTCAAGGATGACAGTACTTATGTTTGTAGGTGACTATGCCTAGCCTACAACAAGTGGCAGCTGTAGTCCCAACCCTTCCGACTCACTAGCAGTACCTCCCCAAAAACCCAACTAGTTCAAGGTGATTTGTGGCAGCCTTTGCGCATGAACTCAGAAGTATGACATCTCAGGAAGTGTTGTGGTTAAACGGAGATTACCCCTTTCTCACAGATAAGTCATGTCTCAACCAAACACAGGCAATGACGAAGATGCAGTAATGTTTTAATAGTTTTATTTAATACAATCTGCAATCTGTGGTAAATCAAATGGGCTGCAATGATTATGATAATGAACAGTGCAAGAAATAGAACCGTAAAGACAAGTGTCATGATTATGAAGACCCCCACCATCTTGCAATAACATGGAAAGACATAGAGTGTATAATATGTCCTGATACTCTACCATAATAGGCCTAACCTCCTACCTAAAGGAGAGCTTGGTATGTTAAACCTAGTCTGCGAGTGCCATGGTCCCTGGAAGGAGCCCCCAACCCTTGTTACCTTGGAATCAGGTCTCAAGTTCAGACTTCAGAAGAACACCAAGTCCGGGTCAGCATCGTGCAGCATCAATAGCAGCGATGGTATCTGGTCGGAATCCCTCTGATTATCTGTCTAAAGTGTGATGTATTTATACAGATCTACTAGAACCCCTGACGTACTTTGTTCCAAAACAATAGATAACACAGCATGCTTGGGACGGTAATTTTTAATGTGTGCACCTACAGTTTGTTTGTCTTTGTTGCATGAGTTGATGCCTTAGCGCGGTGACACTGGTACCATAAATCTCAACAAAATGACCTAACTATAAACGAGGCAGCCATCTTAGGAGAATTACTTAAATAAATGGTCTAAGACAGAGCAAACTAAGTAGGTTAAAAGTCACTAGGTGACGAGGGCACGAGTCTGCAAGCCAAAGGCTAAGCTAACTCCTGTCATCCCATTAAAACAAACTAGGATTCACTACAGGACCACAATCCTAGTCAGGGTTAGTGAAACACAATCCAAATTATAGTGTGCCCACCCTCTGCTAGCTTGGCACTGAGCAGTCAGGCTTAACTTAGAAGGCAATGTGTAAAGTATGTGTGCAATAAATCATACAGTAACACAGTGAAAACACTGCAAAAATACCCTACACAGGTTTGGAAAATAGATAATATTTATCTCAATAAAATAAGGTCAAAACAACAAAGATCCAATAAGCACAAGTTGAAGTATCACTTTGAAAAGATTTAAGAGTCTCATTCCTTAGAAGTAAACAGTTGTCTCTTTGTTACACACAGTACCTGGTATGTGTCAAAAATAATGATGCATGGAGACCTCTGTGTAGATGTGTGGAAAAATAGGGGGTTGCATCAAATTTTCAAGCGCAACACAGAAGATGCATTGTTTCTTTCCATGCTGCAAGGGTTTTGCGTCATTTTTCGGTGCACAATCTTTGTTCCTCACTTTGGTGATGAGCTCAAAGAGGGGTCAGGACTGGGTCGTTCCATTCAACTGTGCAGCAATTTCTCAGTCGCAATGCAGTCTTTCTGTCAATCTCAGCAGGCGGTGCGTCGATTTCCAATGCACAAGGAGTTTCCTGAAGAGATTAAGGCCCTTATTACAACCCTGGTGGACAGCGGTATTTTGGAGAAAGTTACTACCAATGGGCTGGCGGTACCTTTCCCCAAAATATGACATTGCACTCCATCTGCCAGGACGGTACAGCTGCCAGGCAGCAGCCGCAGTGCCGCCTGCGGGATTATGACCCCACCTACCACCATGGTTTTTGTGGCAACCTTATCGCCACGAAAACCATGGCGGTAGGCACTATCAGTGCCAGGCAATTCCTTGTCTGACACTGATAGGGGTCTCCCCCGCCCCCCTCCCTGTCCCCAGAGTCCTCCCCCACCCGACCCCCATGACATACACACACATTCACGCACCAACATACACATGCATACACACACTCATACCCACATTTAGCCAAGCATGTATACATCCATTCACACACACATCCAAACACACTGACATACATTGAGAAACACATGCATTCACACAACCCAACATACACACACACTCACACCCATTCATGCACACACACATTCCACATGCCACACACCTGCATGCACGCACACACAAATATACACCCACACCCCACACACACACACACAACACCCCCTCCCCTGTTGGAGCACCCTTCTTACCTGCTTGCAGGGGGGTCCTCCGGCAGGAGACGGGACGTGGCGCTGCTGCCAGCAGCAGTGTCCGTCAGCAGAACACCACCGGCCGTATCATGGATCATGATGCGGTCTGCGGCATTCTACTGGCATGGCGCTGTTGCTGGCAGCATTGCTACCTTACCGCCGTCCTATGCCATGACCGTAGCCAGAATTCTGGCAGAATTCCAGCTACGGTCATAATATGGCGGATGGTAGGTAGCCGTGGTGGTGGTGTTTTGGCAGCCATCGCCGCAGTGATAGGCGGTCATTACCAATGTCATAATGAGGGCCTACGTTTTTTGGGCCCGAGACTTCAGAAAACAGGAGGCAAGCTTAATCCAAGTCCTTGGAGAGCACTTTTGAGGAAGGCAGAGTCCTTCTCTGCAAATCAGAGGCCAGGAGGGCAGCATGGCAACAGCAGGGCAGTAGTCCTTCTCAGCAAAACAGTCCAGATGAGTCCTTTGGGCAGCCTGACAGCTCCTCTGACAGAGTGCAGGTGTAGGTCCAGAAGTGTCTGGTATGGTGGGGGTCAGAGGCACAGTTTATATACCAACAAAATGCCTTTGAAGTGGGGGTGACTTCAAAGAGTGGTTTTGAAGTGCACAAGTTCCCCTTTCAGTTCAGTCCTGTCTGCCGGGGTCCCCATAGGGGGTTTAGCAGTCCACTGTGTGGGGGCAGGCCACTGGTCTTTGAAATGTAAGTATCAGGCCCTCCTCCCTTCCAGCCCAGGAAGACCCATTCAATATGCAAATGAATGCAGGTGTGGCTGAGTGTCCTGTATTTGTGGTTGTCTGGGTGAAATGCACAAGGGAGCTGTCAGCCAACCCAGACCAGACATTGATTAGAGACAGGCTGTAAGGCACAGATGTGTTTTAAAGGCAGGGAAATGCTCACTTTCCAAAAGTGGCATTTCTAAAATAGTAATATAAAACACAACCTCACCAATAAGCAGGATTTTACATTATTATTCTGGTCATAGTTAAAATGACCTAGTTACCCCTTTCAGATCCAAATCTACCACTCAAAAAGTAAATGAGGGCAGTCCTAATGCTAGGCTATGAAAGGAACAGGCCTCACAGCAGCATAAAATGAATTTAGGAGTTTTCTACTACCAGGGCATATAAAATACATATGTACATGTCCTGACTTTTACCTACACAGCATCCTGCCCTATGGGTTTCCTAGGGCCTACACTAGTGTTGAAAATGTAGAAAAAGGGGAGTTTATGGCTTGGCAAGTACTTTTAAATGCCAAGTCGAAGTAACAGTGAAACTACACACATGGGTCTTGCAATGACAGGCCTGAGACATGGTTGAAGGACTACTTATGTGAGTGACACAATCAGTACTACAAGCCCACTAGTGGCATGAAATTGACAGGCCCTGCACACATGCAGTGCACTTTACTAGGGGCTTATAAGTAAATCAAATATGCCAATTGGGGATGAACCAATATTACCATGTTTAAGGGAGAGAGTATATGCACTTTAGCACTGGTTAGCAGTGGTAAAGCGCGCAGAGGCCTAAAACCAGCAAAAACACAGTCAGAAAAGTGGAGAGAGACAGGCAAAACGTTGGGGTGACCACTCTAAGGCTGTCAGATCTAACGGGCCTAAAACAAAGTCTCAGTCTTGTCCAGGACCCTGCCACGAACAAATTCCATTTAACCCCTTTTGCAACTTTGCAAAATAGCTCCAATTTATTTGCTTGAGAGTAACGTGAAAGTTCTTTATTGACATATAGGATTAATTCTATTTGGTACAAATAACCAGTAGTCAAGAACTGCCAAACACGCTGTTCTTTAACATGAAAGTCCAGGGATATATTGATTGGAACATGCAATGGCACCCTAATACTAATCCTACATTTCTCATCTCTGTGGAGATTATGGCCCAATCCAGAGAGAGCAGTGGTTCCATGGATGCACTTACCATCAGAAACAAGCGACCCTTACCATTGATGACCAAGACCCAGACCTTTGAAATCTGGTTCTGAACACCAATAGGCCCATTGAAAATTGGCTGGATCATTTTGGGAGCCTCAAAGGTCCACATAACTGTGTCTGGCATCCTTTTTTACCAATACCATAATTTACATACTTGAAAGCCTGGATGCTAATTACTTGACTTTTTTCAGAGTCCCTTTTGTCAAATAGTAAGTAGCATTGCCTTCATTGAAGGTTGGTATTCAGTTCCCACTTGTGTTGGGGTGTATGACTGACACAAACCCACTGAGCTAGGCCCTTTTTGTTACCAAAATGCAATGCAGGTAGACAAAAGACCAAATACAGCGTTTCACCGTGGTTCCATTGTTGAAGTCCAATGACTGAGCTCCTATTTATCCACGTAAAGTAATCCCTGGGGTTATATAAAAACATCACATCGAATAGTTATCAGCTCTTCCCGTATTCAATCCATCTAAAAGATAATTATCACTTTTGCTCTTGCTTTCATCACTTGCATTATGCTGTCATTTCTAGTACTTGCCGTTTAACTTGTAAGTACTAGAACAATATTTGGAGTTGCGTCTTCGCCATAGATGGTGCTATGATCATCTGTGTTGTGGATTTGTACTTGTTGTAACTGATCTCGCTTAAGGTTTTGTAAATAATGACCAATAGTTTTTTTTTTTTAAATGAAGACATTTTAGAATTATTATTCTATGGCACAAAGTGGGAGCTTTAAAATTGTATGAACTCCTAAAGTAAGTCATGAGTGCTCAGCCACTCTATACTTTGGAGTTTCTAGATCAGAATAGAAATATTTGCCATTCACTGAGGAGTGAAATAGCCAGAGTCTTGGAATACCTCATTCCGAGTTGGCCAGAAATCGCAGAGGTGAAACCGTAGTTCCAGAATTAAGTTTACTCGTCGGTATCTCTACTGCACATTGCCATTATGATTTATTTTCGCCGAAATGGTGAATAACTGCTCGTCCCTAGTCTTAGTGGTTGGTTTTCCAAGCAGTGTTCACTTTTTCGGCAAGAAACAAATATTGTCATTTCCCACCTGCTCCGAGAAAGCAAAAAAAGGCCAAGGAGATTGCTGTTAGGGGAAGGAACAGGTTAGGGTCATGCTTGTGCCTTTCCAGAGGGAGCACTGCTTTCTCCATACCGCAGTAATGCAGCGACTAGGGCTGTGCCATGCTGCTTGTCGAAGCCCAGCTCCTGCAGCATCTCTGAGAGGCACAGTGTCAGTGGCCTAGGAATTATCCCAGACTTTTCCTTTTTTCCAAATGTGCATAGTTTATGTTAAATACAATAATACTGAAATGCACAGCAATCACACCAAAATCTTTGACGCTAGTTTGGTGCTTTGCAGTATTGCATCAAAAATGTTGATGCTAATCCTGCAAAGCCCCTTGATGAATAATGGTGTGCCTCCTTTTAATGCCTGCTCTGTGCAGGCATTAAAAATGTTGCAAAAAATGTGCAGATAAATCTTTTAGATTTCTTTACACCACTTTTTCACCCTGCCTAACGGGGAACACCCCCCCTTGCATAATGTGTTGCAAGGGTTTACAAAGTGGTGAAGTGCATGCATTGAGACACTTTGTACATAAGTGAGGCATTTGTGCAATCACATTGCCACATTAGAGTAATAAAAATGATGCTGATGTGGCGATATATGGTGCAAGGGGTCTTAAATCTGCCCCAAAGATGGTCTTAAAAACTACCTGGTCGAGCAAGTTCAAATGAGCTGTCAAGGGTTAACTCAAGAAAGGTGTTATAGGATTGATTGAGCGTACATCACAGCAGTGGTTATCTCTTTTGCTTTTTCTCAGCACTAGAACCCCTACAGTGATTAGGGACAATTCTCAGCTCCCAACTAACTAACTACTTGCAAGAATCTCCGTAATTACACCTTAATTCTGGCTCTTCTTTTTAAATGGATTCATCTCCTTGCTTTAGACCAACACAAATCTGTAAGTGTTCCCTGAACAAGTATTCAATGTATAGTGCTCCAGCATCCTCTTGGAACATGTCATCACTTTACAATCGCTACAATCTACAATTCAAACACAAAACACTCAGAACACAATAAAGAAAGTAGTGTAGTATGATTCTGTGCCAAAAGATAGCCTCTGGATGTAAAGCCCATGTACTATATACCTTTGTAACCCGTAGATGATCGTGAACTCAGGAACAGACCTAAAAATGATAAACATGAACTCAGTTGTATTCAGCTACTGTAAAAAGGTTTGCCAACATATAAGATTTGCTGTAGAAACCACATACCAAACTAATCAGTGCAAAAAAGGGTGTTAGCAATCTGACAGAAATCTAATTTTTTTATCATATATTTTTAAACCTTACTACTTGTAAACACTGAAAATCTATCAGCAAAGCAACTCGGAAGCAACTAACACAGTAACACAGTCATGATTCAAAGGGAAGCAAGAGTGTCTAGGAGTTTAGAAAGTGATGAAAAGCATCCAGATTCGGAGATAATGAAAGGTGGTTCCTTAACAAGGGTATCTATGATACTCTAGGGCCTTAGAGGATCCAAGTCAGTAGCTTCACAGTCAGGAGAGGGGAGGGGAGTAAACTGACAGGTGAACAGGCTGCTTTCTGTTTGCAAAGACAACAGTGTTTGAGCCCATCAGAACGAGGGGCAAACGCCATGACTGCTTACAATATTCTTTACTTGGCTGCTTTGTATACTAACCATGAGATGGACCCCTGCAATAAAAGAGGTCCATAAGATCAAGTAAAAACTATGGCCCATATATAAGAAAAAGTGGTGCATCAGAGGTGATGCGCCACGTTTTCTGCACCTCCCCCCCACAGGCACCTAACAACACCATGGTTGCTCTGTATTTATGATACGGCACACCACTGTGGTTGTTAGCTCAATGATGTCAAAATCCTTGTCGCTATTGTAGCGCTTTGTTACACTAGCATCAAACATTTTGATGCTACAATAGCAAACTGTAAGGAGGCCCCTATGTTTCTATGGTACTGTCATTTTACTGCCAGCTCTGAGCAGGCATTAAATTTGACGCCAAAAATGGCGCAATAAAATCTGTTAAATTTCACTGCACCATTTTTGCAGGCCTCCTAACTCAGGCATAATGTTGCACAAGGGTGTAAAAAGTGGCGAAATGCATGCATTGTGCCACTTTGTAAATATGCACAGGAAAAAGCCCATTTTAGCATCAAAGAAAAGATGGTATGGTATCACGAAGTTGGCCCTAGGGGCTCTTAAATATGCCCCTATTTTGTTTTTTAACAGAAAGAATATTCTTTTCAGACAGACTCAAAACGCTGCTAGTGTACCCACTTGCCAGGCCTAAACCTTCCTTTTTCTTACATGTAAGGCACCCCTAAGGTAGGCCTTAGGGAGCCCCAAGGACAGGGTGCAGTGTATGGTTAAGGTAGGACATATAGGTGGTCATTACAACCTCGGCGGTCTTTTATAAAGACTGCCGAGGGACTGCCGTGCGGAAGACGGCCAGTAGTGGCGGTTTGCCGCTCGGCCTATTATGACCGTTGGCAGCTCTCCGTCCTTTTACGGACGGAGAGCCACCAACAGCCATACTGGCGGGCGGCGGGGAAGTGGAGGTTGCTCCACCTCCACCGCCACGCCAACAGAACCCCGCCAAGCGAATCACGTCCTGTCAGTGCCAGGGAAGGAATTCCCTGGCACTGATAGTGCTTACCGCCATGGATTTCATGGCGGTTTCAAACCCCATGAAATCCATGGCGGTCAGCCGGGTCCAAATACCGCCGGCGGTATAGTGACCCTGCCGGGCTGGAGACCCCGGTCTCCAGCCTGGCGGGCGGAATGAAGAACCGGCGGATGACCATGGCGGTAACCGCCATGGTCATAATCCAAAAAAAAAGACCGCCAGCCGGTTGCCGGTCTTACCGCTGCTTCTCCGCCTTCCGCCAGGGTCATAATGACCCCCATAGTAAAGTGTTTTACACGTCCTGACAGTGAAATATTGCTAAGTTCATTTTTCATTGTCGCAAGGCCTGTCCCTCTCATAGGTTAACATGGGGGCTACCTTTACTTCTGATTAATGTGTTGATTTCCTCTGGGAGTGGATGGACATGTGGAGTTCGGGGTCTCTGAGCTCACAATTTAAGAATACTTCTTTTAGTAAAGTTGATTTTAAGATTGTGTGTTTGAAAATGCCACTTTTAGAAAGTATGCATTTTCTTGCTTATACCATTTCTGTGACTCTGCCTGTTTGTGGATTCCCTGTTTGGGTCAGTTCAACAGTTGGGCTGGTTGCACCTCACACTAGACAATGACACAAAGGGAGCTGGGGTGTAGCCTGCATATCTTGATGAGCCATCTGTTCTAGGAGGGAGGGAAGGAGTGGTCACTTACACCTAAAAGGGCTGTGCCTGCCCTCACACAATGCTGTCTCCAACCCCCTGGTGAGTGTCTGGGGCCTGGCCTGGGCAAGGCAGGATTTCACATTCAAAAGAGACTTTACTTTGAAGTAGGCCTACTTCAAAGGAGAAATTGGGTATAAGAAGGGCACCCCAAACTACAGACTTTAGAAACACTTCTGGAAACAAGAGGAACCTCTGCCTGGGGAAGAGCTGAAGAAGAAGAGCTGCCCTGCCTATGACTGTGCTTTGTGGAGCTCTCCTGCAGTTGCTGCTTCTGCCAGAGTAAGAGGGCAAAGACTGGACTTTGTGTGCCTTCCATCTTGAGAAGAAATCTCCAAGGGCTGGATTCAGAACTTGCCTCCTATTTGTTGGAAAATGGGTTATTGGTAGGGCAGGTAGGTACCTACACCTAGCAACAAGCCACCAACCTCCACATAGGTACAGTTAGGTCTCAGTAAATTAATCCCAGCTCAACCCTTGGTAGCTTGGCAACGAGCGTCAAGGCTTAACTTAGGAGACAAAGTGTAAAGCATTCAAATATCACAAAACAGTAATTAAATAAAACACAGGAAACTGTTTAAAAATCCAAAACCAATTTATAAAAAGTTTAGAAGTTTTTCTTCACCGGGACGAACCTGCCAGTTGAATCCGACCTCCTGGAGCCCTTGTCCGGATACGCGATGTGGGTTTCCTCGGTGGAGACTTTTACCTTCGGACTTAGTTGTTTTTTCGAGATGAAAATCCTTCGACCGGGGTAAACCTGGATCTTGATCCGACGTCCATGGAGCCCGTCTCGGATACGATGGCTGGGAGGTCCCGGTCAACTTTTTACGTTCGGACTTAGTCTCTTTTTTGGATGTTTTTCTTTACCGGGACGAACCACGAAGTCAGGCCGGGTCGCGGTTGAGGCAAGCCGGCTAGAATTTCCGTGTCGGGTCGGTCACTTTATGGAGCTTTTTTTCAAAAATTCTCCAATCTTTTCCAAACTTCTGGGGCTTCACCCAGATGTTCTTTCAAGGTTCTTTTGGGGTCCACAGCTCACCCCAAGGGTCCAGAAGTTCTGTGATGGTCCTTGGGAAGTGCGGACTTCAACTCCCAGAATGCACCTGCCGCAAACTCCTTTTTGGCCACTGGACAGTGGTCAGCTGGTCACTTTTTCAGGAGTTGGTGCAGGGGACTCTGGATAGCAATTTTTCACCTGTAGCAAACAGGGAGTCCCTCCTTGAACCAGTTGAAGCCAGGCAAAGTCCTTCTTGTGGTGAAGCCCAAGTGTGCAGCTGGTGCAGTCTTTCTGAGTGCAGGGTCCAGGTGCAGGCCAGGGGTCCAGCAGGGCAGTCCTTCTTCTCCTTGTAGTTCCTTCTTCTTGAAATTTGGTGGGGATCTGAGGTGTGGGGGCAGGTCTGCCAGTTTTATCCTTGCTCCTGGGTGAAAAGCAGGGGGGCCCTGGTTCTCCAATCAGGGACAGGGTCGTCCCCCTGTGATGACGACTTCCTGGGAAGTGTGGCAAAAATCCATCCCAGAAGGCAACAGTCTCTAAAAATCCAACATGGATGAATCTGATTTTTGGAGGTTACATCTGGCTGAGCCCACCCACTGGTGTGGCTAAAAATCATAAACACACCCCTCTCCTGCCCTCTCCTAATCTAATCAAGGGGGCACCTAATTGTCTGGGGTTGCAGGATGTGGGGGTGTTGCTGGGTGCTGCAAATGTCCTTCTCTGCCTTTGAAGACCAGTTTGGCAGCCCTCCCCCTTCCTGCCTCACCATCTGCTGAGGGGAGATTCTCTCCCCCAAGCACATTCCTTTGTGTGAAGCCTGGCCACTTCACACCTAATCAAGGCAGCCTGGCAGAAGCTGCTGCAGGCTGGCCAATCAGAGCACAGCAGCAAAAACAATGCAGAGCTGAAATTGGCAACTTTTTAGGTAAAGTCTAAACTTTTTACCTGGACAAGTTATATTAAATCCAACAACTGGAAGTTGTGGGATTTATTACAACAATCAATTTGATACCAAATTCTTGGTATGTAACATTTAAGGAGACTTTAAAATTTAAAATAAAGTCTGCCCATTCTAGCCTATGAAGGCCATTTACTTCAATGAGGGAAAAACGAATTTGGCTGTTTTTACCTCACCAGGGCTTATAAATCTATTTTTATAAAGTCCCTGCTTATAGTTACATGGCACCCAGCCCTAGGGGCACATAGGGCACACCTTAGGGGTGACTTATATGTAAAAATAAGGTAGTTTAAGACTTTGGAAGCACCTTTAATTCCAAAGTCGAATTTGCATATAACTTTAATTTAAAAGCAGCCAGCAAGGCAGGCTTGCTTTTAAAATGACACTGGGCACCTCAGCAATGCACCTAGGTGTGCACCACCTATGCTGTGGTCCCTAAACCTACATGCCCTACCATATACTAGGGACTTATAGGTAGGTTAACTTAGCCAATTATAATTAGCCTAATTTGCATATCCATTTTACACAGAGCACTGGCCCTGGGACTGGTAAGCAGTACCCAGGGCACAGCCAAGAGTCAGTAACCACCAGTACCTATCCAGAAAGAGTGGGGGTGATCAGGCAAAAAAAAGGACTTTCCTACACTGCCCCCCCCCCCAGAGGAAAGGTGATGGGTACTAACCTACACCCTGGTAGTCCTCATCAGCTAAGTGGAAAAACCTGGAAAGGCCATCTGCATTGGCATGAGCAGTCCCAGGTCTGTGCTCCACTGTGAAGTCCATCCCCTGTAGGGAAATGGACCACCTTAACAGTTTTGGGTTCTCCCCCCTCATCTGCATCAACCATCTGAGAGGTCTGTGGTCAGTTTGTACACGGAAGTGAGTGCCAAACAAGTAAGGCCTCAACTTCTTCAGGGACCAAACCACAGCAAAGGCCTCCCTCTCAATGGCACTCCATTTTTTCTCTCTGGGGAGTAGTCGCCTGCTGATGAAGGCAACTGGGTGATCATGGCCCTCTTCATTAACTTGTGCTAACACTGCCCCAATCCCTTCCTCTGAAGCATCTGTTTGCACTACAAATTCTTTGCTATAGTCAGGGGCCAGTAACACTGGTGCTGAACACATAGCCTGTTTTAGCGTGTCAAAAGCTTTTTGACACTCTGGGGTCCAAATGACCTTCTTGGGCTGTTTCTTGGAGGTAAGCTCAGTTAGAGGAGCAACTATGGTCCCAAAATTTTGAACAAACCTCCTGTAATACCCAGTCAGGCCAAGAAAGGCCCTGACCTGAGTCTGGGTTTTTGGAGCCTCCCAATCCAGGATAGTGGCCCAGGTACACAACAGAACTTTGCCCTATCTGGCACTTGCTTGCCTTGATAGTCAGGCCTGCTTGAAGCAGGGCCTGAAGCACTTCCTTCAGGTGGACCAGGTGGTCCCTCCAGGTGGAACTAAATACAGCTATATCATCCAGATAAGCTGCACTAAAAGATTCCAACCCAGATAGGACTCTATTCACCAACCGTTGGAAGGTGGCAGGAGCATTTTTCATCCCGAAGGGCATCACCTTGAACTGAAAGTGGCCCTCTGGTGTGGAAAATGCTGACCTCTCCTTAGCTCTTGGACTTAAGGCAATCTGCCAATATCCTGAGGTCAGATCAAATGTGCTCAGGAATTTGGCAGCCCCCAACCTGTCAATGAGCTCATCAGCTCTAGGTATGGGGTGAGCATCAGTCCTAGTGACTGCATTTAGACCTCTGTAGTCCACACAGAATCTTAATTATTTCTTCCCACCTTGGGGATTAGCTTTGGGCACCAGTACCACTGGACTGGACCAAGGACTATCAGAGGGCTCAATTACCTTCAGGTCCAACATCTTAGCCACTTCAGCTTTGATGTTGGCCTTGACCTGGTCAGACAGCCTGTACAGCTTGTTCTTGACAGGCAAGCTGTCACCAGTGTCAACATCATGGACACACCAATTGGTGAGTCCAGGGGTCAGGGAGAACAGACTAGCAAACTGTCCCAAGACTTGCTTACAGTCTTGTTGTTGCTGATCTGTCAATTTGGGAGAGAGTACCACTCCCTCCACTGACCCATCTTTTGCCTTTGAGGACAGGAGGTCTGGCAGAGGTTCACCCGCCTCCTCCTTCCCTTCATCAGTGACCATCAGCATGGTCATGTCGGCCCTGTCCTGGTGGGGTTTCATCCTGTTTACATGTAGGATCCTGTAAGGATTCCTGGGGGTGCCAAGGTCCACCAAGTAGGTGACCTCACCTTTTTTCCTCTAGGATTGGATAGGGCCCAGTCCATTTGGCCTGTAGTGCCCTAGGAGCCATGGGCTCCAAAACCTACACCAGCTGTCCTGGGTGATACTCAGGCATGGTAGCCTTTTGATCATGCCAGAGCTTCATGAGCTCCTGACTGGCCTCTAGGTTTCTGCTTGCCTTTTTCATATACTGAGCCATGCGAGACCGCAGGCCTAGTACATAATCCAGCACATTCTCCTTGGATTCCTTGAGAGGCTTTTCCCAAGACTCTCTCACCAAGCACAATGGGCCTCTTACAGGGTGCCCAAACAGTAACTCAAAGGGGCTGAATCCAACCCCCTTCTGTGGCACCTCCCTGTAGGCAAACAGCAGGCATGGGAGGAGGACATCCCATCTCCTCCTGAGTTTGTCAGACAAACCCATGATCATGCCCTTCAGGGTCTTATTGAATCTTTCCACCAGACCATTGGTCTGTGGATGGTAGGGTGTGCTGAACTTATAAGTAACACCACACTCCTCCCACATGGCTTTCAGATAGGCTGACATAAAGTTTGTGCCCCTATCTGAGACCACCTCCTTTGGGAATCCCACTCTGGTGAACACACCAAGTAGGGCCCTAGCCACTGTGGGAGCAGTGACTGTCCGGAGGGGTATTGCCTCAGGGTACCTGGTGGCATGGTCCACTACCACCACAATGTACCTGTTGCCTGAAGCAGTTGGTGGGTCTAGGGGACCAACAATGTCAATCCCCACCCTCTCAAAGGGAGTCCCAACCACTGGCAGTGGAATCAAGGGAGCCTTTGGCTTGCCCCCTGTCTTGCCACTGGCTTGACAGGTGACACAGGAGCTGCAAAACTCCCTGACTTTTTCTGACATTTCGGGCCAATAAAAATGGTTGACCAGCCTGCTCCAGGTCTTGGTCTGTCCCAAATGACCAGCTAAGGGGATATCATGGCTTAAGGTAAGGAGGAATTCTCTATACTTTTGGGGGACCACTACTCTCCTAGTAGCCCCTTCTTTAAGGGCCCTTGCCTCAGTGTAGAGAACTCCATCCTCCCAGTAAACCTTGTGGGTACCACTGGTATCCCCTTGTTCTTGCCTGGCAGCAGTCTGCCTCAGGCCCTCAAGAGTGGGACACTCTCTTTGTCCCTGGCACAAATCTTCTCTGGTGGGCCCACCTGCCCCTTGCAGTTCTGCCAAGTCAGGCAGAGTTTGCAGGGAAGGTGTCCCTCCCTCAGAGTTCAAATCCTCCCCCTCAGGGTTGGATTCTTCCTGACCCTCTGTACTTGTTGGGGCTGGCAAGCCAGACCCAGTGCCTTTTCTCTTTTTCTTGGAGGCTTGGCCCATTGTTCCAGGGTCCAAGTGTCCAGCATTCCCCTGTTGTGCCGCCTGTGACCTGGTCACAGCACACACCCATTCAGGGAGGTCCAGCATCTGTGCATGGACCGTTCTTTCCACTTCTGACCACTCAGATGCTTCAAGATCATTCCCCAGTAGACACTCTACTGGGAGGGCAGGAGCTACAGCTACTTTTTTAGGGCCAGTCACACCTCCCCATTCCAGACTCACCATAGCCATGGGATGGAGTTTGGTTCTGGTATCTGCATAAGTCACCTGGTGGAAGACACCAGGTAAGACCTGCTCTGGAGAAACCAGCTTTTCTGCGACCATTGTCACACTGGCTCCTGTATCTCTCAGAGCTTCCACTTCAGTCCCATTGACTTTAGGCCTCTGCCTATACCTCTCCATGATGGGAGGTAAGGTGGCCATAGTTGCAATGTCCACCCCACCCACGGATACTAAGGTGACCTCAGTGTACCCTGATTCCACCCCTGGGCCAACTTCCACCCCCAACCCTACACTAGCAATCCCCTGTGATTGCCCACCAGTGGGGGGCTTCTTGGAGCAGATAGCATCTCCTCTTTTATGTCCTGGCTGATGACAGTCAAAACACTTGCCGGCCTTAGCAAGCTCCTGAAACTTTCCTGCTTTAGCAGGATCATAATTCTTTCCCTGATACCCTTTCCCTTTAAAAGTGAGGGCTCCCCCTCCCTGAGAAATTTTTGGGGACTCTTGTGAGGACTCTTTGGGTTTTTTGTCATCTTTCCCCTGGTTCTTCCCCTGAGAAGAACCATGTCCTCCCTTTTTCTGATCACCCCCTGGGGGTTTCTGGTTAACCCTAGTTCTTAACCAGTCATCTGCTGCCTCCCCCAGCTCTCTGGGGTTGGTCAACCTAGAGTCTACTAGATACTGGCGGAGCCTCTCTTGGACACAATTAGTTAGAAGGTGCTCCCTCATAATCAAATTGTACAGCCCCTCAAAGGTACTTACCCTGTTGCCCTGTATCCAGCCCTCCAGTGCTTTTACTGAAATGTCCACAAAGTCCACCCAGGACTGGGTGCTTGTCTTTTGGGTGTCCCTAAACTTAAGCCTATACTGCTCTGGGGTTAGACCAAACTTTTTAGTCAAGCAACTCTTCATACTGGGGTATGAGTCTGCATCCTCCCCACTCATGGTTAGGAGCCTATCCCTCCCAGAGTTGGGAACTAACTCCCAAAGGAGTGAACCCCAGTACTGAGGCTTGACTTTCCTCATCTGGAGGGCCCTCTCAAAGGCCCCCAGCCACTTATCTATGTCATCCCCCTCTACATAGGCAGGAACCACCCCTTTGGGTAATCTGGAGGGCAAAACCCCCACCCAGGGACACCTCAGTTTCTTTCTCGCTGCCTCCATCTTTTTTTTCTTTGCTTGCCCACTTTTTCTTTTCTAGGGCAAGCTTATCTGCTTCCAAAGCTATGTAGGCTAGCTGGGCTTCAGCTCTCTTTCTCTGATGGATGGGTTCTCTCCTCCTGAAAGGACCCCCTTCCTACCACTAGCTTTGGGTCTGCCCCTAGTGACTGTATCCACTGAGGACCGTTCCTCCTCTTCCTCACTTGGGGTCTGATGCCTTCCCTCCCCTGAAAGGTTAGAGCTAGCATCTTCCCCTTTTTCTTCCTCCTCTGGAGCTTCCTCTGTCTCTACCTCTTGGGCCTCAGCCCATGCTGTCAGGGATTTAATCAGGATTTCCTTCCTGAGATTAGTGGTTGCAGGCAACCCTCTTTCAATACACAACCCCCTAAGCTGGACTACTGTCAGTGTGGGTAGGCTAGCCAGATCAAGCTCCATGGTTCCCTAGTTTTGTGTCAACAAAAACTTTTTGCAAAAATTGGAAACAAGAATTTAGAAAAATTACAAAAATTCAATAATTTAAATTATTCCAAATTAAAAATTCAAAACAATTTTTGCACTAGGACAATTTAAAGGATTTTTAATTTGTTTTACCTAAAACTGTAACGTGATATTGAACACAAGTACAGGATCCCGTCGCTGCTTCCAATTATGTTGGAAAATGGGTTATTGGTAGGGCAGGTAGGTACCTACACCTAGCAACAAGCCACCAACCTCCACATAGGTACAGTTAGGTCTCAGTAAATTAATCCCAGCTCAACCCTTGGTAGCTAGGCAACGAGCGTCAAGGCTTAACTTAGGAGACAAAGTGTAAAGCATTCAAATATCACAAAAGAGTAATTAAATAAAACACAGGAAACAGTTTAAAAATCCAAAACCAATTTATAAAAATAGTTTATATTTTTATCTTTAAAATGACACAAAAACGATTAAAATCGGTTCAGGGGAACCGGAGATATGAATTTTTAAAGAATTATTACTTTTCTAGCGCTTAGAAACAAAAAGCGCCAATCGGGTCATCTGGTTGCACCTCGACCGGGGCAAAGTCAAACTTTCAGGCCGACTGCGATGGAGCCCTGCTCGGCTACAGGTCGCGGGAGGCCTCGGTTAAAAAGTTACCTTCTGACTTAGTCTTTATTTTGAAGTTTTTCTTCACCGGGACGAACCTGCCAGTTGAATCCGACCTCCTGGAGCCCTTGTCCGGATACGCGATGTGGGTTTCCTCGGTGGAGACTTTTACCTTCGGACTTAGTTGTTTTTTCGAGATGAAAATCCTTCGACCGGGGTAACCCTGGATCTTGATCCGACGTCCATGGAGCCCTTCTCGGATACGATGGCTGGGAGGTCCCGGTCAACTTTTTACGTTTGGACTTAGTCTCTTTTTTGGATGTTTTTCTTTACCGGGACGAACCACGAAGTCAGGCCGGGTCGCGGTTGAGGCAAGCCGGCTAGAATTTCCGTGTCGGGTCGGTCACTTTATGGAGCTTTTTTTCAAAAATTCTCCAATCTTTTCCAAACTTCTGGGGCTTCACCCAGATGTTCTTTCAAGGTTCTTTTGGGGTCCACAGCTCACCCCAAGGGTCCAGAAGTTCTGTGATGGTCCTTGGGAAGTGCGGACTTCAACTCCCAGAATGCACCTGCCGCAAACTCCTTTTTGGCCACTGGACAGTGGTCAGCTGGTCACTTTTTCAGGAGTTGCTGCAGGGGACCCTGGATAGCAATTTTTCACCTGTAGCAAACAGGGAGTCCCTCCTTGAACCAGTTGAAGCCAGGCAAAGTCCTTCTTGTGGTGAAGCCCAAGTGTGCAGCTGGTGCAGTCTTTCTGAGTGCAGGGTCCAGGTGCAGGCCAGGGGTCCAGCAGGGCAGTCCTTCTTCTCCTTGTAGTTCCTTCTTCTTGAAATTTGGTGGGGATCTGAGGTGTGGGGGCAGGTCTGCCAGTTTTATCCTTGCTCCTGGGTGAAAAGCAGGGGGGCCCTGGTTCTCCAATCAGGGACAGGGTCGTCCCCCTGTGATGACCACTTCCTGGGAAGTGTGGCAAAAATCCATCCCAGAAGGCAACAGTCTCTAAAAATCCAACATGGATGAATCTGATTTTTGGAGGTTACATCTGGCTGAGCCCACCCACTGGTGTGGCTAAAAATCATAAACACACCCCTCTCCTGCCCTCTCCTAATCTAATCAAGGGGGCACCTAATTGTCTGGGGTTGCAGGATGTGGGGGTGTTGCTGGGTGCTGCAAATGTCCTTCTCTGCCTTTGAAGACCAGTTTGGCAGCCCTCCCCCTTCCTGCCTCACCATCTGCTGAGGGGAGATTCTCTCCCCCAAGCACATTCCTTTGTGTGAAGCCTGGCCACTTCACACCTAATCAAGGCAGCCTGGCAGAAGCTGCTGCAGGCTGGCCAATCAGAGCACAGCAGCAAAAACAATGCAGAGCTGAAATTGGCAACTTTTTAGGTAAAGTCTAAACTTTTTACCTGGACAAGTTATATTAAATCCAACAACTGGAAGTTGTGGGATTTATTACAACAATCAATTTGATACCAAATTCTTGGTATGTAACATTTAAGGAGACTTTAAAATTTAAAATAAAGTCTGCCCATTCTAGCCTATGAAGGCCATTTACTTCAATGAGGGAAAAACGAATTTGGCTGTTTTTACCTCACCAGGGCTTATAAATCTATTTTTATAAAGTCCCTGCTTATAGTTACATGGCACCCAGCCCTAGGGGCACATAGGGCACACCTTAGGGGTGACTTATATGTAAAAATAAGGTAGTTTAAGACTTTGGAAGCACCTTTAATTCCAAAGTCGAATTTGCATATAACTTTAATTTAAAAGCAGCCAGCAAGGCAGGCTTGCTTTTAAAATGACACTGGGCACCTCAGCAATGCACCTAGGTGTGCACCACCTATGCTGTGGTCCCTAAACCTACATGCCCTACCATATACTAGGGACTTATAGGTAGGTTAACTTAGCCAATTATAATTAGCCTAATTTGCATATCCATTTTACACAGAGCACTGGCCCTGGGACTGGTAAGCAGTACCCAGGGCACAGCCAAGAGTCAGTAACCACCAGTACCTATCCAGAAAGAGTGGGGGTGATCAGGCAAAAAAAAGGACTTTCCTACACTATTGTTTGAAGTCTCAGGGACATTAAAGACTTCTCTCTGCCAGCACCTGGAGTCTCTGGAGAGACTCCTACTCTGCCCTGTGGTGCCCATCCAGTTCCTGGGACCCTGAAAGGAGAAGCTGCCAACCTAAGAGGAAGAAATCCATGCACAGACCACCGTGCAGGGAAAAGATCGACGTGACTCCGATCTGCGGCTGAAGAAACGACGCGCCGCCAGCTCCGCGGCTGAAAATCAATGCTTGCCAGAAACGCGACAGAAGAATCGACGCATGGAGCAGGAGAAATTACGCGCAGCATCGGTGACACAGGCTGGGAGAATGCAACCCACGCCACGTGGTTTTAGGATTATTGTGCGGCTGGATTTCTGACGCGAACCATCGTTGTGCATGCAAAAACAACGCAAGGCCTGCCTGGACCCGTGTGCGGCCCGAATCGGCACATCGCTCTCCTGCAGAGAGAAGAAACGACGCAGGCCGAATCGACAGAAGGGGGAAATGACACAAGGTCTCACTCGTGAGTGATATCGACACATCGCAAGCCCTTTTTGATGCACACCCGTCCGTGCAGGGTTATTTTTGACGTGCACCTGGTACATTTTTCACACTAACAGAGTTAGTGTGTCTTTAAAACTACTTAAAGATTCTTTTTGATTTTTAATTGATAACTTGACTTGGTATTGCGGATTTTTGTAGTTTTGGTCTTGTTTTGTTTAGATAAATATTTCTTTTTTTTCTAAACTTGTGTTGTGTCACTTTGTAGTGTTTTCATTAAGTTACTGTGTGTGTTGGTACAAATACTTTACACCCAGCACTCTGAAGTTAAGCCTACTGCTCTGCCAAGCTACCAAGGGGGTAATCAGGGGTTAGCTGACGGTGATTCTCTTTTACCCTGACTAGAGTGCGGGTCCTTGCATGAACAGGGGGTAACCTGACTGTCAACCAAAGACCCCATTTCTAACATTGGCCATGTATGGAAGATTTCCCTTTGTGTCCATGCACACATGTTCTGTTGTTCTTCCCTACTAACGTAAAACCAACAATTGTGCAAAAAAATAAACATAATTAATCCTTTCTATACCCAAGCCACCTGATTTAATTTAAAAGTAGAGACAAATAGACTTCCTTTTGAACCTCTACTGCCAATTCCATGGTCAAAGTCCATTCATATGAAGTTGTCTACAGTCCTTAGTGCCACATACACTTTACTTTACATTAGATCAGTCTACCAGTCAACAAGGTGCAAATGGTATATAATTGGCTGCCTATATTTGTTGTGATTTCACAGCCAAGAAAACCACAGAGACACAGAACAGGAGTGTTGGAAAACGGCCCTCTCTAAAGGGTCACCCCAAATCTTTTGCCTTTCTCCTCCTCTTTTTCTAGCCTTGTTTTTTTTTTTTTTTTTTTACTCTGGGAACTCTGTCAATGCTAACCAGTTTTAAAGTGCATTTGCTCTCTCCCTAAAACAAGGTAACATTGACTCATTCCCAATCAGCATATTTAGGGCCTCCTTACAACCCTGGTGGTCAGTGATAAAGCAGCGGTAGTACTGCCAACAGGCCGGCGGTAAAAAAAAAATTGAATTATGATGACGGCGGAAACCGCTAAGACAGACAGCCACTTTAACACTCCGACTGCCACAGCGGTAGCAACAAGCACCATGGCAGCAACCGCCAACAGCCAGGCGGAAGACAATGTACCGCCCACTGTAGTAAGACAGGCCTATCCGCCACCTTTTACGGGGCAGTACCAATGACATCAAAAGCACAGTGGAAATAGAACAAAGAAGTCAAAGGACTCACCTCTGGACACTCAGGAAACAACCACGACGCAATGGAGCCCGAGTTGCACATTTTCCCCATGCTCGTCTACCTCTTCCTGCATTACGAGCAGCAACGTCGGCAAAGACGACCAAGGTGAGTACTGCTGCCTAGCACACAAGGCAGGGGGGAGGAAAAAGAGAGTGACACACACACGCAACATGCAACACCCCACCCCCAACACCATACACACAACCAGATGCAGTAACACTACATATTCACCCCTACCCCTTAGGAATAATGCAAAGACGAAAAGATTGGAAGAAAGTGACAGTTATACGATACAATAACATGAATAAGTGCATCAAAATACAAGCGTATATACATACTTGCAAATGGAGGGACACTGCCCAGTCCTCAATGTCCATGGG
The DNA here is from genome assembly GCF_031143425.1 of Pleurodeles waltl. Taxonomy (NCBI): domain Eukaryota; kingdom Metazoa; phylum Chordata; class Amphibia; order Caudata; family Salamandridae; genus Pleurodeles; species Pleurodeles waltl. The sequence goes on from NC_090447.1 coordinate 924,746,721, forward strand.
CCACAGGACCACAACACATAGGCCAAGACCCCTCCTCACATCTGCAATAACACAGAGAGAACACTGCAGGGGCATCAGGTCGAAAACACACAGACACCTCAGGGGGACAGGGAACTGGGGGCACCAGAGCCAGAAGATGGTCCAACGCAACTGGTCCTAGAGGGGGCTACATGCCCTGTGAGATGTCCTGGGGAGTGCAAGGCCACAGTCTCTCAAAAGGGTGGTTTGTCCACTGCTTGGTCCTGGGGAGTGCAAGGCCACAGTCTCTCAAGTGGGTGGTTTGCCCACTGCTTGGTGCTAGGGAGTGTAAAGCCACAGTCTCTCAAGTGGGTGGTTTGTCCACTGCTTGGTTCTGGGGAGTGTAAAGCCAAAGTCTCTCAAGTGGGTGGTTTGCCCACTGCTTGGTCCTGGGGAGTGCAAGGCCACAGTCTCTCTAGTGGATGTCTTCTACACTGGTGCTGGAGGTGGCCTTGTGCCCAGTATGCTTCATCCTGGGAAGGATGGGGTGAGTGGATTGCTTCTTCCACTGGTTCTGGAGGGGGCCTTGTGCCCAGTGTGTTTCATCCTGGGAAGGATGGGGTGAGGAGATGGCTTCCTCCAATGGTTCTGGAGGAGGCATTGTGTCCTGTGATGCAGATCTTGGGGAGTGCAAGGCCACCGTCTCTCACCTGGGTGTCACACTTACAGAATTTGCAGAGTCCAGGATGCACTACAGCCCATGGAGGCAGGACTACACATTGACCTCCGGTGGTGATGGATGCTCAGTGATGGCAGTGGCGTGTCTAGTGTCGGAGCTGGCAGTGGTAGGGAGAGGCTCCAGCCCATGCCCTGCAGCCTCAGATGGCTGCCCACTGGGGCTGCTGCTTGTGGCATTGGTGGGTCCGGTGTCAGTTCTGGCAGTGGTGCTGGTGGTGGTGCTGGCAGTGGTAGGGGGAGGCTCCTACCCTTCCCTGCAGCCTTGGATGGCTGCCCACTGGGGCTGCTGCTGCTGGTGGTGGTGCAGGTAGCAGTGCAGCAGCGGTGCTGGTGGTGGTGTTGGCAGGGGTGGGGGGAGGCTCCAGCCCTTCCCCTGTAGCCTCGAACGGCTGCCCACTGGGGCTGCTGCTGCTGGTGGTGGTGCAGGTGGCGGTGCTGCCAACGGTGCTGGTGATGGTGCTGGCAGTGGTGGGAGGAGGCTCCAGCCCTTCCCCTGCAGCCTCGGAGAGCTGCCCACTGGGGCTGCTGCTGCTAGTGATGGCGCAGGTGGCAGTGCTGGTGGGGGTGCTTCTGGCGGTGCTGGCAGTGGTGGGGGGATCCAGCCCTTTCCCCTGCAGCCTCAGACAGCTGCCTACTGGGGCTGCTGCTGGTGGCGATGCAGGTGCTGGTGTTGGTGGCAGTGCTGCTGGCTGTGCTGGCAGTGGTGCTGGTGGCGGGGCTGGCAGTTGGGGGGGAGGCTCCGGACCTTCCTCAACCTCGGATGGCTGAACCACCATGGTTGGTGGTAGAGGCTCAAAATGAGTGCCAGCACCAGGCCTCTTGTCCTTCGTGCCTGCTGGTGCTGGCGCCTTGCCCTTCCCTTTTGCAGCTGGTGGTGCCTCCTTGCCTTTCCCTTTGGCACCTGTTGGTGTCTCCTTGCCCTTCCCTTTGGCAGCTGGTGGTGCCTCCTTGCCCTTCCCTTTGGCAGCTGGTGGTGCCTCCTTGCCCTTCCTTGATGCACCTGGTGCATGCACACTTCCATTACTTCTGGCTGGTTCCCAGGATCCTCTCCCACCTGCAGTAGCTGTTGACACCACTGTGACCGTGGACTGGGTGGCTAAGGTGCTTGCCTAGGATCTGACCACCCTGGCCTGATGTGAAGGACGGGGGAGGGGTGGGGAAGAGGTCAACCGGGGGGAGGAAAAGCTTTTTAGGGACATTGGGGCGGGAAGAGGTTGAAGATTTGGGAGTGGAGGAAGAGGAAGTGGTTGTAGGAGGTGTCTGTCTGCTGTGTTTGTGTGTAGGTGCATGGGCTGGATGCTGCTGTGAGGTGGATGGCTGTTGGGTGTCTGAGTGCTTGTGTTTGTGTACTTTGGGAGGAGGGGGCACAGGCACATTGGGAGAGGACCCAGGGGACGTGTGCATGGATTTGGGGGTGGTGACTGCCAGTGAGGGATGTGTAGTGATAGGCGTGATGGTTCTGGAGGTAGTGGATGAGGATGTAGTGCATGCAGGTGTGAGAATAAACACTACTGGGAGGGAGGTGGATGACGACGAGGAGGGGGACACAGTGGAGGCAGTGAATGTTGGTATGTCTGCATCTGGTTGGTGTTTGTGTGAGTACCTGTGTGATGATGTGTGGTGCTTGTGTTTGCCTGAACCACTCCTATGTGTTGTCCTCAGTGCATGCTATACTGCCTGTGTGCTAGGGATATGTTGGGGTTGAGGGGAATGGGACTGGGTAAAGGAAGTTGGAGGGGGGAGGCTAGAAACAGGGACAATGTCTGCCATCAGAGAGGAGGCCAGAGCCTGGATTGATCTCTGTTGGGCCGCCATGCCAGAGTGAATGCCCTCCAGGAATGCATTTGTTTGTTGCAAATGGCCTGCCAGCCCCTGGATGGCATTCACAGTGGTTGACTGCCCAACAGAGATGGATCGTAGGAGGTCAATAGCCACCTCACTCAGGGCAGCAGGTCTGACTGGGACAGGGCCTGAGGTGCCTGTGGAGAAGGAGATGCCCACCCTCCTGGGTGAGCAGGCACGGGAAACTCGCTGAGGGGCTGCTGGGAGAGCGGTGCTGGTACGTGGGCTGGTAGTTGCACCTGTAGTTGTCGTGGCCCCAGAGGTGTCCGCCACCACCAGGGAGCTTCCATCGGAGGAGGTATCACTGTCCAAACTGTCCCCTCCTGCCCCCCCCATGTTCCTCCCCTCGCCCTCTGTCCCACTGGTGCCCTGCTCCTCCGCCAGATGATGCTAATGCACAGAAGGACAGTGTGACAAAACTAAAAGGAGAGGGAGAGACAAAGGATACATAGGATCAATGGCTGCTCCAACACCACCATTGGCATACACCACACACACACACAGGGAACAGCCCTATGTATTAGGCAATGCACTACCAGTCACAAGGCTAGTCACCAGCCCATGGACAGTAATACCTAACGCCAATAACAGCATACCAGAGACCCACAGACTGCTGCCCAGTAGTGGATGCCTACTAGCTTGGTTGGAGGTGGTTCACATCATACCCTGCCTAACATGGGACCTACCCTGTAATGTCTGGCCTGGCCTAGGGGCACCCACAGGCCCACATCCCCCACCCGGAGACCACCCCACCACGTGCAAGTAGTATATTTGGAAACTGTACTCACCTCCTTGTGTCTGCTGTGATGCCCTCAAGCGCCCATCCAGCTCTGGATAGGCCACCCCCAGGATGAGGGCCATCAGGGGGGTCAGGGTTCGACTGGCACCCCTTCCTTGTTGGGAGTCCATCCCCAGCTGGGCCTCCACCATCTTCCTTTCCCAGCATCTCAGGTCCTACCACTGTTTCTGACAGTGGGTGCTCCGCCTGCCATAAACCCCAAAGTCTGCATGTCCTTGGCGATGGCACGCCATATACCCTTTTTCTGATGGGTGCTGACCTGCAGAAAAATACATATAGAAAAAAGGTATCCGTCAGACCGTCCCTCCTGTTACACTCATGTCCCACCATAGCCCTCCCATCCCCTTACGCACAGACATTGCCCACCATACCTGCAGCATGCTGCCCAGGACTCTTCCACCAACCCCCCACCTCACATGAGGTCCTCACACACAGTACTTCATACATTTATGCCCCATGCATCGTGCTCACAGTGTACTCACCTGTTGGTCTGGAGGCCCCTACAGCATTCGGTACTGGGGTAGGACCCCATCCACAAGTCTCTCCAACTCCGCAGCGGTGAAGGCAGGGGCCCTTTCCGCAGTCACAAGAGCCATGGTTGGTTCCAGACACAGGTTACAGCAGTGCTTGCAGTGTAGGTCCTCTCCTGTTGAAGGTCAGGTAGCAAGTGGGTGAACAAATGGAAAATGACAGTCACGTCCGTGGTGGTGCGTACTGTTACCACCTGCGTACATCACCATTGGCCACTGTAACCCATAGGGCCCAATAGGATCCAATGAGGAGTTTCACAGTGGTTTTCGACCGCCTCCTGCAACGGCGCACAACATCAGCGGGATTACCTCATTTTCACATGTCACTCCATACAGGACAGGTGGACGCCATTTCAGGGGGGAGGGCAGGCTATGGCACCTAACTACATCACAGTACACATATGCAGCATTTAGGCCTATACAACAATCTTGTGTTACAGTCACAACATGCAATGCAGTGTAGTGTTTTGAAATATGGGATACTGATCAGCTACTCACCATTTGCCCCCTAGATTGCAACCGTTGTGGATGAATCGGAGATGGAGACATTCCCCGTGTACAGGCACCTGGTGGACTTGGCAACAATAGAGGACAGGCACATTATCCTCACCTATAGACTGGACAGGGCCACAATCACAGAGCTGTGTGCCCCATTGGAACCTGACCTGATATCTGCTATCCGTCAGCCCACCGGGATCACCCTCTCGAGCAAGTCCTATCTGTGCTCCATTTCCTGGCAAGTGGCTCCTTCCAAGTGCCAGTGGGGTTGGCAGCAGGAATGTCTCAGCCAATGTTCTCAATAGTGCTGACCAGAGAGTTGTCTGCCCTGATTAAACACATGTGCAACTACATCATTTTCCCTCAGGTGGAGGATTTGGCCACAGTGAAAGCTGATTTATACGCAATGGTACATATCCCTAACATTATTGGGGCTATTGATAGTACACATATTACATTTGTCCCCTCCCCCCAGAGAAATGAAAAGGTGTTCAGAAATCGAAAGAGCTTTCACTCCATGAATGTACAGATAGTGTGCCAGGTGGACCAGTACATCTCCCATGTCAATGCAAAGTATCCTGGGTCTGTAAATGATGCCTTTATCCGAAGGAATAGCAGCAGCCCACATGTGATGGCTAAACTCCTGAGGCACAGGGTGTGGCTAATAAGTGAGCCCTGGTTCCCACCCAGTGGATGTTTGTGTATGGGTATGGTGTGGGCCCTAAGTGTTAGTGTGTGTCTAACAGTTGTCCCTCAATATTTTCAGATGACTCTGGTGACCCCTGTGAGGAATCCCAGGACAAGGGCAGAGGAACGTTACAATGAGGCACATGTGCGGACAAGAAGAATAATTGAAAGGACATTCGGTCTCCTGAATGCCAGGTTTCATTGTCTCCATCTAACAGGTGGATCCCTGTATTACTCACCCAAAAAGGTGTGCCAGATCATCGTGGCATGCTGTATGTTGCACAACCTTGCCTTACATCACCAGGTGCCTTTTCTGCAGGAGGATGACGCTGGAGATGGGTGTGTGTCAGCAGTGGACCATGTGGACAGTGAAGATGAGGAGGCAGAGGATGAGGATGAGGACAACAGAAGTGCTATTATAAGACAGCACTTCCAATGACACACAGGTAAGACACTGCAACTACACTTTACATTGATAGTTTTGTATTTGACATTGTCACTAGCGGGCTAATTTTCTAAATTCTATGCCCACTTACTGTACTCTTTGGCATCTCCATTTTCAGATATTTGTGTCCCAATATCGCTCCTGGTGTGTTGACTGCAGCCAGCTACTGGTCATTCCTTTGTATACAATACTGTACAGTTATATTGCAGTGTTTAAAGCTTGTTAAACGACTACATGGTTAAATGATTTGACAGACTCCATACATGTATTTTATCAAATGGTGTTTATTTAAGTGTTATGATTAGAGGGGGGAGTGCAATGGGCTGTGTTGATGATGGAGGAAAGTGCAGGATGGAGTCCAGTATATTTGTGTCACTTGTGCATTGTCCAAGGGGGCATGGGAAGGGGAGCAATGGCAGTTCAAGGTGGACAGGGTGACAGAGTGGGCCACAAGGGTGACATTCAGGAGAGTCCTATTTCCTGGTGGGGGTCTTGGCAATGTTCTCTGTCTTCTGCCTGGATCGCAGGGACCATTTGAGGGGTGGTTCTCCTTCCTCAGGGGGTGGGGTGCTGGTGGCCTGTTGGTCCTGTGGCGGGGCCTCCTGTCCACTAGCAGCAGCAGAGGTGGAAGGCTATTCATCAGTTTGGCTAGTGTCAGGGGCCTGGTGGTGTTCCACTACCTCCCTTACTGTGTTGGCCATGCCAGCCAGCATCCCAGCAATGGTGACCAGGGTGGTGTTTATGTCCTTCAAGTCCTCCCTGATCCCCAAGTACTGTCCCTCCTGCAGCTGCTGGGTCTCCTGCAACTTGTCCAGTATCTGGCGTATCGTCTCCTGGGAATGGTGGTATGCTCCCAGGATGTTGGTAAGTGCCTCCTGGATGGTTGATTCCCTGGGCCTGTCCTCCCCCTGTCGCACAGCAGTTCTCTCAGCTTCCCTGTTGTCTTGTGTCTCTGTTCCCTGAAACATGTGTCCACCCCCAGGTCCCTGATCATCCTGTGTTTGTGGGGTGGCCTGGGGTCCCTGTAGTGGTGGACTCACTGCTGATTGATGTGTCCTGGGGACGGAGGTAAGGGCCCGCTGGGTGGGTATTGTGGTGGTGTTTCCTGAGGAGGGAGGCTCTGTGGTGGTATGGGACTGTGCCTGGGCAACCGACTGTCCAGAGATCCCTGAAGGGCCAGGTTGGTCATCCAGATCCAGGCATCCAGAGCTGCAGTCATCACTGTGGGCCTCTTCTGGCGGTGGACTGGAAGTTGCTGGCACCTCCTCTCCGGTGACGTTGGGTGGGGGACCTGTGGGGATGTAAATGTAGTGTTATTGTTTCTGTGTGTGTCATCTTGTGCATGAGTGCGTTGTCCTGTTTGGTTGTTATTGCCCTGACAGCTTTGCCTTGTGTGAGTAGTGATTTTGTGGGCTAGGTCATTCTCTCTAAGGTGCATACTTTAGTGATGGGTGTCCATGCAGGTCTGTGAGCAGTGTCCATGCATTGGTGTTACATGCATGGCTTTGCATTGGGATGAGTAGGTTGTGATGGTGGGGTATGTGGGATGTGGTGAAGTGATGGGAGTGCGGGTAGGGGTGGTGGTTTGTGATGGCATGCAGGCAGGGGGGTGATAGTAATAGAAATTTGACTTACCAGAGTCCAGTCCTCCTCCTACTCCTGCCAGGCCCTCAGGATGCATGATCACCAAGGCTTGCTCCTCCCATGTTGTTAGTTGTGGGGGAGGAGGTGGGGGTCCACCGTCAGTCCTCTGTACGGCTATTTGGTGTCTTGCTGCTGTGGAAGATACCTTCTCCCGTAGGTTGTTCCAACTCTTCCTGATGTCATCCCTTGTTCTGGGGTGCTGTCCCACGACATTGACCCTGTCCACGATTCTCCGCCATAGCTCCATCTTCCTTGCAATTGACTTCTGCTGCCCCTGTGATGCGAATAGCTGTGGCTCTACCCGGATGATTTCCTCCACTGTGACCCTTAGCTCCTTCTCAGAGAACCTGGGGTGTCATTGCGGTGCCATGGGTGTAGTGTGAATGGTGTGGGTGAGGGTGTGTGGGGTGATGTGTTGGGGTGTGTGATGTGGGGTGCATGGATGGTGTATAGGTGATGGTGGTGTGTGTCTGCGGTCTTGTCTGTGGTCTTGCTATCTCTCTTGTGGCACTTGTTTGTTACGGTAAAGGGTTGTGGGTAATGTAGCTGTGTGTTCTATAGTGGTGTGTGGGTGTGGGTGTGGTGTGTGCATGTGTGTCAAGTGTGTGTAGTTTGAATTGTCCAATGTGGTGTTGTTTTGTTAGTGTGTGTGTATTTTGAGTGCAGCAGTATGTACCGCCAATGGTTTAGCGCCATTGAATGTCCGCTGCGGTGATTCGTGGGTCATAATGCTGTGGGTGTAGTTCTGTTGGCGTAACGGTGTGGTTTTTGGTACTGCCAGTTTATCACTGACCTTTGGTCTAGCGGATTTATGTGTGTGGCCGTATAGTGACGGATTGCTATGTGTGGGTCATAATATGGGTGGCGGTAATCCGCTGCGTTGGTGGTATATTGGCGCAGTCGGCATGGCGGTAAGTGGGATTTACTGCCAAGGTCATAATTCGGTCCTTAATTTACTTATAAGTCCCTAGTAAAGTACACTAGATGTGCCCAGGGCCTGCAAATTAAATGCTACTAGTGGGCCTGCAGCACTGATTGTGCCACCCACATAATTACCCCCTTAACCATGTCTCAGGTCTGCCATTTCAAGCCCTGTGTGTGCAGTTTCCCTGCCACTTCAACTTGACATTTAAAACTACTTGCCAAGCCTCAAATTCCCCTTTTTTACATTTAAGTCACCCCTAAGGTAGTCTCTGGGTAACCCGTTTGGAAGGGTGCTATGTAAGTAAAAGGCAGGACATGTACTTATACGTTTTAGATGTCCTGATAGTGAAAATGTCCCAAAGTCGCTTTTCTCTACTGTGAAGCCTGCTCCTCTCCTAGGCCAACATTACAAATTCCCTCACATGATTTTAAGTGGTAATTTCTGATCAAAGGAGAATAGGCTTGTCAAATTTAGAATGGTAGTGGAAAGTCCTACTTACTGGTGAAGTTGGATTTTACAATTCTATTTTTAAAATGCCATTTTTAGAAAGTAGGCATTTCTCTGCCCTCACTGCCATCTGGTCTGTGCTCGTTGACAGCTCCCCTTGTGCATTCCACCCAGACAGCTATAAACACAGGACACTCAGCTATTTCTGCATTTGCATTCTTCTGCATCCCTGTTCAGGGAGTGTGGAGGTGCTCTCTCTTACACTTCAAAGGCCAGTGGCCTGCCCTCATACAAAGGACTGATAACCCCCCACATGGCCGCTGGCAGACAGGAATGCGTTGAAAGGGGAACAGGTGCACTTCAAAACTATTCTTTGAAGTTTCCTTCAGTTCAAGGGCACGTTTTGGTATATATATACTAAGCCTGTGACCCCACCAAATCATGCACTTCTGTATCTCCAACTGTACTCTCTCAGAAGGGCTGCAGAGCTTCCCAAAGGACTCATCTAGACTTCTTTACTGGAAGAACTGCTCTCTTACTTGTGGCCCTGCTGCCTGTTCCTCCCTGACTCTGCTGGAAGGACTCTGCCTTCCTCCACGGGTGCTCTCCAAGGGCTTTGATTGAGCTTGCCTCCTGTTCTGAAGTCTCAGGGTCAACAAAGACTTCATCTACTAGCACCTATCTAGTCCATCAACTTCCGAGACTCCAGAACTGGTGCCGCTGTCCGACTCTGCACTGCTGCCTGCTCCGGCTCTGTTTTTCTTGCTGAATGCAATGACTGCAGCCTCCAACATAAGCCAGATGTCGCAGCGACATTGCTCAAGTCCCACAGTGTAATCATGACGCTGTGACGTTGACACATCATGTCTTGACCAACTGGACTCATTGACCTCGCTGAGTCACAATGAAATAACCTTCCAAAATGATACAGTGTATGGAAGCTTTTTTTACGAAGTAATGACAGATACAACAATATTTGTTACATGTTGGCATGCAGCACATTTTGATAGTTGGTGCTGTCTGGAGATAACGTAATAGCCAAGTGTATGACATATCTAAGTTGGATTTATGGGAAGTCTTCAATGTAATGTGTTTTGTTTTTTATTTTATTTTACGGTGCATGTCTTTCTGGCAATCCTGTGATAGTGTACTACATAAGAAAAAGTATTCTTTCAAATATATTCTGGCTATTTTATAATGATCACGTGATCACACATGTGATGCAAACCTTCTTAGGTTAATAAGTTAAACAGGACATCAGAGTATTTTACAGCACCCTAGATGCATTGTGTGTCTTCTAGCTACTTATTACCTTATAATATGTTCTAATACTTAAAGTTGGGTCAGAATGTGTCTCTACATTGAATTGCAGGTCACTTGGTCATATAAATTAGTTCGTTGACAATTAAGCAACAGAAGGAGTTTCTGAAATATAGCTAAATCATGTATTTTTAGGAAACATTGTAGCAAAAAGATCTGACTAATCACCGATGTGAGGAGCGGTGTGCGCATTGCGATTATAGAGACTTGTCTTTTAAATTTGAAGAAGGCTTAACACCTTCACATGTTGCAAACATGGAAATTAAACAGGTCACCAAGGTCACATTTGATTTTCTGGCAACAGTCTCTATACCAGTAGCTTTAACGTAAATATCATGTTTTACATATAAAACTAAATTTCAGAATTGAGAGACATACAATTTACCCTGAAATTAGATCTTTACACCGAAGATGACATTTTAGTGATTTGCTGTAAATCCATTGAGTAGTTTGTGAGATATTTACATTACAACATGTTGTCTGGAGAGCTTTGAAGTGTAAATATTTGGGATATTTTGATAGTTGAGTTTGAGATATGGTTGATAATCATTAAGTTCTGATAACAAGGACGAATTAGAAAGCAAATGCAGTTGGGTAAGGCAGTGTTTTTCTTCTCACGCATGTGGTTGTGTAATGGGTCTTGATTGATTACATAACTGTGTTGGAAACATCACTGCCAAGCCAAAACGTCGGACGGATCACCAGAATTCCAGCTCGCCATTATGGAGGAAGACTGCAAGGACCGCTGCTGCAAACATATTCTTTTATCCCTGACTTCGCACCGGTATTTCACCGTCGACAAGTCCTGTTAATACTGTTGTCCTGGAGGCAATCAGTAGCTGCAGTCATATAACTAAACCAAGAAAACAGAAATTGTCCTTCAAATATTTCAACAGATGGTACAGAACCAAAACATATGGCGTGACCAAAACATATGTTCGACTTTATTCGAGAACTTCTAGTGGAGACATTTGAAATGTTATTGTTAATTCTGAGTGAATAATCTGGAGTTCTGTATAGGAGGCATATGTTATATAACTGAAGGCTGCACAAATAGCTTCGCGAATACCAGATGAATTAAGAGCACCCAATCTATGCCCTTCGAATATAGTTAGATAGACTCCCAACCCTGCCAAGTATCATGCATCGTGCGTGATTCTATCGCACTTTGGCTTGGTGGTCTACATCACTCCACTCAAAAGGAAAATCATGCATTATAGCGCCTGCCGCCTGCCTCCACCTGTTCAGTGGAGGGGTATAAAGCACAGATGGTCAACTGAGTACGCTGCTTCAGTCTACTAGGCATGATAAGGTCAAGGGGCTGACTGTAGGGGCATATGCATCAGAAATACTCACTTTTTGTTACAATGTATCTAACTGAAAAGAGAATGACACACCCCGCGGGGTGGCCCAGTTGACAAACATGCGTGAAACTGACATCTGTCAGTGAACATCCAATAAGACTATTGTATCTGCACGTGGGGTGTGGAGTGCGGATGTTAGGCTGATGAGCAAGCCAGGAGGCCTGCGTCGCGTGGTGGTGATCCCCAGTCCGGATTAATTTCTGTTGCCGTCCGGGTGGGGCGGAGAAAGAGCTCCTGCAGCCCCAGGCTAGCCCCGCCCGGCGTGGCTGAATCAACTGAGCTGGCCCAGCTGAGCTAGTGGCCCGCCGCCTTCACCTCACCGCCCACTGCCTGAGTTCATGGTTGTCGTGCTTTAACACTGCCACGGCCGTCTGGTGTCCCCAAAGACATTCAAACTGGATTATCAGTCAGCATTCATGATGCATCTGTGCCGATTCCTGCCAAAGCAGAGCCCCCCTCTGTGCAACATAGTGAGTCTCGTCTCAAGTCTATGTTTCCCTCGTTTTCGTTGCTTAATGTGTGCTCGCAAGAAAGTGTTACTCATGGTTGTTAAAATGTCACTCATAATCACACTGAGATTATGAAAATGTCGCACATAGCAATTTTAAACGTTGGCAGTTGTGGAACCCGCATTCCTTGTCCCACCTTTGTAATATTCGAAATTCTGGAGTTATAATTTGCTCCTGTGTATAAAAACAAATTTGCAAAAACTTATTCACTAGGATCTGTTTTATGATTTTCCTGAACGATGGGGGCGGCGCCAGTGATACTAGGGCTAGAGAAAACACAAAATACTGTCCTCAACTGAAAATATGAGGCCTGGAAACTCCTATTGTCATTTTCATTAGATGTACATCTGGGGGAACATAATCGCTTAAACTGAGGGAAATAAACCCTCCACCTTAAAAATAGAAATACAATTCCCTTGTGTGGCAGGAAATTTAACATTAAGTATGGCAAGCACCACACAATCCTGGAATAAAGATCATGGATGTACATTAGGAAAATTAAACAATCGAAAAAGGCAGATTGTTTATTTGGATTTATCTGAAATTCAAAATTAGTTGATGTTGGTGTGCGAGAAACTGGACATTTTATATTGGGATTCACTTTCAGCATGTTGTTGACTAGGGCACCATCAAAGCTGCTCGACCTTTCTGAGGGTGTGAAACATACAGAAATATTTGTGTAGCTTTTTTCTAGAAAGAGAAAGTTTATTTCCAAAAATACACATACAGCTATACCAAGTGGCCTTCTTCCAACGTTGTTCATTATTCAGCTGAAACCAGTGGAAAACACTGCATCACTACTTGCTTTAAAAGAGGCAGTCTTTGTGTTCCATTTTCAAGGCAGACTGATGGCATAATTTCTAGACATAAAGGGCCAGATGTATCAAACTTTTTTGCATTCGCAAACGGTGTGAATCGCAAAAATCGGACCTTTGCGAATGCAAAAATGCCTTCCACGATGTATGAAAGGTATTCGCAGTGTGAGAAAAAGAAAGCGCTAAAATAGCGAATTTTTGCAACTTTGACATGGTTTTGCGTGTTACAAACAGTGTATCACAAATAGTGACAAGATTTACTGAATCGCTATTTGCGTGACGCAAACAGCAGAAAAGAATTGTGAATCGCAGATAGCGATCCGCAAAATTCTGACACAAATTGTGATACGCTGATTGCCACACACAAAACCATGTCACAATGCGATGCATCAAAAATTCGGAAATTGCGATTATTCGCAAGATGGCCTTTTGCACCTGCGGTTTACCACAAATTGAAATCAGGTGGTAACTAGGTGCAACCTATATAAAGAGGCCCAGAATAAATGAGCCTCTTTTCCACAATGGCTGCACTCTATGTGATGGTGAGGAGAATGAGGATCTTGGCAGGTTTGAGTAGAGGGAGGAGGAGACAGGAGCGCATTTTCATAGTGCGCCATAACCCTTTTTGACCAGACAGAGGATGAAATTTATGAGAAGTACAGGTTAATCTCAGCCATGATACTTGACCTGATAGCAGATCTACAACCCATACTGCAGCGCACCACACACAGGATCAATAGTATACCCACCTATGTGCAGGTATTATGCTCCCTGTACCTATTAGCCTCAGGGAGCTATCAAGGGGTTATAGTAGCAGCAGGAGGGATCTCACAGAGTGCTCTCTCATGCTTCTTCGATGCATTTCTCAATGCCATGCTGAGCAAAATACAAGAGCACATAAGATTCCCCAACACCCCACAGGAATTACAACAGACAAAAATACATTTCTATCAGATTGCACAATTCCCACATGTCATAGGTGTCATAGATGGGACACATGTAGCAATCTGTCCACCATCGGCCACCGAGTATGTGTATCGCAACCGTAAGAACCATGATTCTATGAACATACCGGTGATTAGCAATGCCTCCAACATCATAATCCATCTTGTAGGCAGATACCCAGGTAGCACACGTGACTCATACATCTTTCGCCACAGCGGGATTCACACAAGACTGCTAGCTGGGGAGTTTGGCGAAGGATATCTACTGGCTAATGTAATAGTTGACAATGTTGCATTGATGTTATTGTGACATCAGATATCAACAGTACTCATTTCACTCACTGTTCATTCCAGGAGACAGTGCCTACGCAGTGCGGCCTATATACTGACGCCCTACCTAAGCCCATAACGCCAGCAGAGAGGAGGTACGATGCTGCACACAGGGCAACCCGCAGTGTGGTGAAGCAGACCTTCGGACTGCTGAAGAGCCGCAGTGCACTACAGTACAGACCAGAGATGACCAGCAAAATTGTGGCTACATGTGCTATGTTGCACAACATTGCAACGAGAAGGGGCATACCAGTTTAACCAATGGAGCCGGACTCAGATGAAGATGGTGATCCCTTACCACCCCATCACCCAGTAGATAGGAGCAGTGCAGAAGAGGGCAGGAAAAGATGTGCAGACATCACGCAAACCATTTCTGATGTAAGTAATGACAACACCAATTCAATATTATGTATCTCTGTAGTTAGCAACTTTATTACCTTGACTTTAGGTAACTTATGTGTCAATAGGACATAGCCATGCACTATAGGCAAACATGTGTGATTAACAGTGTCACACTATTAACATCATAGTATTACTGTATAGCTACACATTACGGTAGTCCCCTGTAGCCCTCAACATTACTTCCTATGTCCACGCACTCCAATTGAGTTCTCAGTGGCCTCACTGGCACCTCTTGTAGCGGGTTCACAGGCAGTACTGTGTCTGGTACTGCAATGCCTAGGATCCATCACAGGGGCTATAAGACTGCTGAGGCTAGAGAACCCCTCACTATCCCCACCACCCAGTTCGCTATTTGTAGCACTGTGTGCTGTCTGCATTGCATACAGGACATTGGTTATTTGCACCAATCCTTGTGCAAAGTCCTGACTGCAAAGTGCCATCTCCACCTGTATACCCACAGCGCGTCATGATATTTAGGCAGTTGAGCTAGTGAGCCGATTGACCGATCTGCAGAACCCATCAAACCTTCCCATAAATTGGTGATGGCGCCTGTGGTGGCTGACACACTCCTGCTGAATCTCAGTGCAGAGTTCCCTAATGGCATTTGTCAACTCCTTTGTGTTTTCTGCTGCTGTTTGCTGTCCCTCATTCAGAGACTCCAACTGCTTGTTCATTGATCCAATGTTTTCATTGAGTGCATCCATCTGCCTGTGCAGTACTCCCATATTGTCATTGTGAGACTCAAACTGCCTGTGCATAGCGCCCATGTTATGGTCTATTGACACCAACTGCCTGTGCATTGACCTCATATGTTTGCATTGCAAGCGCTGCACTTTCAGGCTGGAAGCTTCAAGGCCTCCAAAGATTGACGGGCCCTATCCTTCATCTGTGCACTGTCTGCCTGCTTCGTAACGCCTCCTGAGGGGAGTTGGCTGACGCTGGGGCAGGGACTGCTGTCTTCCTGTGGATCTAGCCTCTGGGGATGGTGTGGGGACTTCATCTGGCATTTTATCTGAGTCCTGGTTATACTCTGGGAGAGATAACATCCTTGCCCTGCGTCTAGTTGGTGCAATACTGAAAGACTCACTTGTGTTGGAGTCAGACTGTGGCTGTGTTTCGACATCCCTCACATTTCCACCTTCTGCTGCAGCACGGCCCGGGACATCTGCAACGACAATGTGCAACATGTCATTTATGTATATATATCACAAGATTTTGCACAGGAGTATAAAATGGACACTGACATCGTATCACTATGAGTCAGTTCTGTTGTTTCTCTATGTGGATGAACACTAATTTGCTATTTATGTGTTATTTTCAATTTAGGGTTGTGGACTTCCACTCCCATAAGGCATAGTTGTGTTGTTGTAAGATGTGGCATGGACTACTTATCACAATGCATCAAACTAATAGCTATCTTCTAAGGGGCATTTGTACATTCACATATGGGGATATACATCATTACTGCCCTTACCTTGGCTGGTGCTGGGTGTCCCTGAGGTGTCATTGTCAGTGACACCAATGAAAGCTTCAGGAAGCAGTGTGGACTCCACCATGTCTTCCATTGGTGTGGATGGTGTCTGGGTGGGTGGTCCTCTTCTGGTGCTCCTGGCCTCCTTTAGCCTGCTGGCTACCCTTTCTTTGGCAAGGGAACGCAAATTATACCATCGCTTGCATATCTCCTCAACAGCAAAAAGAAGAAGTGATGGACGGAATGCTGAACAATATCAAACATTCACCCCCAGTACAGAGATCTGGGCCTAAATCCATCATTTTGTTTCTGCCCATGCCATTCCAGTTTGGACCCAGCCATATGCAAATCAGTCTTGACCCTGTTCCTCATGGGAACAGTCCAGCCTGAACTGCCAGGCCAGGTCTTCCCTGGACTGGAAACAAGCATCCTGGGACCGGTTTCGGGGTTTCACCCCTCATGAGCCAGGCTAGCTTAAATCCAGTGGCATGGGAAGCACGGGACCCACGTCTGGGCATACCCTTCCCACTTAGGGCGACAAATGCAAAAGAATGATGGATGAAACCCAGATCTGTGACTGGGGGTGAGTGTTTGCATTGTCAGCACTCATCCATCATCCTTTTGTGTTACTAATGTCTCCTCAACAGAGCGCTGCACAACACCCACTGCTCATATTTTGGTCTGGATCTCTGATCACAGTTTCCTCTTCTCACCTTCAGGTACCTGGAGTGAGTTTTTCCCAAACAGTCTGTCATGGTTCCTGACCAACTCCTCAGTGAGCACCTCCAATTCCTGCTCCCTGAATTTGAGTTTGCGCTCCCTGTTGCCTTTCTCCTTCACATTCCCATAATTGGCCATGTTGCAGTTTGGTCCTGGCTGGCTCACAAAGCTGGCTCCCTGGTGCTGGACTGTGTTGCTCTGCCTGATCCTGTGGGTGTGGCTCATGGAAACAGTATGGGCTGACTCACTTCCTGGTTGTGAAGTCATTAGGCTGTTCCGGTTTGCCGTTTTTGCAATTTGCAATTTTCAAATACCGATTTGCTATTTATTTGTGATTCGGTACTTGCAAATGGCATTTGTGAATTTTAAGAAATCGCTATTTCCGAATCACAATTTTGATACATCCCATTTTGCATTTCTAAAATAGCAAATTCTTAAAATTCACTATTTAGGAAATGCAAACCGGGAGCTTGATACATCTGGCCCTAAAAGTATTCTCTTACAAATCAACCATGTATATCGAATAAAGCAGCAAGCTATAAAAGGGCAATTAAATGATAAAACGTCAGCCCTCTTTAGTTTTAAAGTGCTGACATAAAGCATTGAAAATTAAGAAACTTTGCTCAGGTATTGAAAAGACTCTTTAAATGTTTACCATCACAGCCCTATTCGGGTAGCCTACAGATGCATCGGATACTTCCCAGATAAAAGCAAATGTGAAGAAAATATTATTTCTCAAAATGGGAAATTGTCATTCCTCATATTTTCTTTTATATTAAATGAGGACAATATCCTAGCAACCATCCTGGTTTTATTAGGATCATGACGTCCTTTACATTAGGGGAAAGTCTCATCAATACACTCGAACTGTAAAGCCGTGTGTGTATGAATGTGTAAATAGTAGCCAATAACAACTTTTGTATGATGATTTTCAATGTTTCCAAAGGTTGTTTTAAGAGTTATCTAATTTCTGTGAAACAGGGACACCAAAGCTGTGCTGTTCAAAATCAGAAACTGGGGAAGATTAGCACTCCAGATCCGTATTTTCTGTAAAAAGAGAAGTAGACTTTGCACTACCTCAGGAGAGGATGCGAAAACAAAAGCTCTATGTGCTCTTTAGGTATGTCTAGTGTGACTGGCACTGATATATTATTTCAGCATTTGCTAATCCCACTTAAAGTGTGCCTCGTCAAACAGAAAAAGATTGCCTATTGGAGGCTGATGAAATTTAAAATTAATGGTGTCCTCCCTTAAATTACACAAAGAAAAGCCCCCATGAGAAAATACCTAAATGAAGTTTCAAATACAGGGACATATATATAAATATTTCATGCAATGTACCAAATCATGTTGATGCGCTAAGTGAAAGAGAGAGGGCAGGAATGGTCAATATTCAACATTATATGGTGCATTACTGTCTTCTACTTGCGCTGGCACAATTTTAGCCCTTGGGTCATGGTGCAAGGATACCTTCCTGCAAAAAAAATCCTCAGAGGCTTTTTCCTCTGTATATGTGTGCTGCAGAATGCAGCACACATAGAAAGAGAAAAAAAAACAAAAAAATATAAAGATATTTCTCCTTTTTATTCCTCACCTGCGAAGGCATACCTTGACGCATTAACATGTCTACCACTTATGTTAAAACTAGAAATGCTCGAAAATCCATAGGTGGATGTGTGGGAACACCTAGACTCCAATCATGGAATGCCTCCCTAGGACAGAGTAACACAGGGCAGTGACTTGCTTTGCCCTGAGCTAATCCAGATTTACCCAGCACTGCAGGGTCGAATAAGGTGGCCTTGTGTGGCTTGGTAAATCTGGCTTTAGTGTTTCATTGCCCTTGCGCAATGAAAGGACAACCCAACCCTTTGATAAATCTGGCTGTGTGTATGCTTCATGACCTATTGCCCTTCAGGGATAGCCATAATGTACATATATGTGTGTCTTTGATTTCTCAGAAATCCATGGACGTGATAAACATTATTTGCTTCTCAGAAATGCTAGAGTAGTCGGGCTTCTCAGATTGTTGGCCTATTTTCTAGCACTTCTTTTTCTAAATCTCTACATCTTTCTTACTATCTCTCTACCACTCCCACCTTCAATCCATATTGTTATCCTTGAAATCCTGGCATCATGCTTCCATATTTAGGTGCTCAACATGGGTAGTTATAGAGCTATTTATGTATGAAGAATAAAGAATGCTCTGTCCAAGCTGGACAATGCTGGATCTTTCATTAAATGGGATAAGGCTGGTTCCATCTGTATCTGTGAATGAATGCTTGGGATTCTCTTTGTAGCCCTCTGTGTGTGTGAATGTGGGGATCATCTTTGTATGCAGAACAGGGCTGGGGTTGTCAAGGTACGTGACATGGGACTAGAACCCTCTGTGTCTGGGAGTGCTTCAGATTCTCTTTGTATATGGAACAGGGCCAGAGTTTTTCCAAATATGTGTTATGGGATTAGTACAAGACCTGCAATTATTTTTTATGTGGCACGGGGCTCGGGTTCTCTAGGTATGTGAAATGGGACTAGGACTAGAGCTCAATGTGTGTGGGAAGCTCTGGGACTTACTTTGTATGTGGAATGGGTTTGGGGTTCTTGAGAAATGTGATATGGGACTAGGTGTGGAACATGTTTGTAGAAAGGTCTGGAATTCAACATGTCTATGCAACAGGGTTGGGGTTCACTAGCTATGTGACATGGAACTAAGACTGAAACTATGCATGTGTGTGTGAAAGCCTGATATTCTCTTTGGTCTGCGGTTCTCTAGCTATATGACGTAGGACTAGGCCTGGACCTCTTTGTGTGTGGGAAGGCTTGGGATTCCCTTTGTATGTAGAATACACCTTAGTTTCTCTTGGTACGTGTCATGGGACTACAGCTGGAATTCTCTGTGTGTCAGAAAACCTGAGATTCTCTTTCTCTGTGGAACAGGGATAGAGTTCTTTCTGTATGTGACATGGCATTAGACCTGGAGCCTAGTTCATGTATGAAGGTCTGGGATTATTTTTGTATGTGGCTGAGAGAGGAGGGTCTCTAGATATGTAACATGTGACTAGGGATATGTGTAGGAAGTCATTGTATTCTCTTTGCATGTGGAACATTGATGAAGGTCTCTAGTTATGTAACATGGAACTAGGGCTGGACGTCTCTCTGTGGGACAAAGTAAATCTCTGTGTGTCATACATAGCAACCTCTGTATGTGTGACAACCCTGGTATAATAATATCTAAACACAATGATTGGGTTAGGTTGGCCTAACATGCAAACTGTTTACTTCAGTTGCAACCCGGATCACTTCATGCAAAGGCTCACACTATCTGGCAATATTGCGATGACTGATAGAAAGTGGTTGTAAGAAATTAAGTTTCTTGTCAAGGGGATGAAACACTACTCCAGCAGCAACCACAGTTCTCTGTTAGAGTGAAGTGACATGCAACTCCCAATTTAGCTGTGCTGATCCACCTGGTAGCTTGGCACAAGCATCCAGGCTTAAATCAGAGGCAATGTGTAAAGTATTTTTCAGCACTTCAAACAGTAATAAAGTGACAACACAACACAAGAGAAATTCCACACCAGTTTAGAAATGTAGAGTAAAATGTAATGAATAATTTGAACTGTGGTTATCTGTTTGCACCAGACTGGGACTAAGTCACAAGTTTAGGCCATAAGTGATGGAGTGTGGGCCGGTGTGATGAGAAGTCCCATGTCAAAGATGCATAGGGCAGCAGAAATTCTGGGGATCTGCGGGGGATGATGAAATATCTTTGCAGGGAGATGCACTGGACAACTGTGGTTCTGGGGAGCTGTAGTGTGCAATGTGAGGTGCTTGTGATGAGATGCACTGTGCAGCAATGGTTTTGATGGGCAGAGGGGCTGGACTGTGAAGTTCTGTGTTGGGATGCGATGTGCACAGTTCCAATGTAGAGCTTGATAAGACAATGTGTCCAACTGTGATGGGTCCACTCGGGCCACAGATGGGCTGTAAGTGCACCATCAGGCCCACTTTCAAGGGACCAGGACTGGGGTGGCACCACTTGAAAGCAAGAAACACAGCTGACAGAGTCCAACTGCTGTGTTCAAGGTTATTGGAGCTTATTCTGTTCCCAATGCTCTGATCAGGAGGATAGCCAACTAGTCCTTGGAGTCAATCTGGTGGTCCTGGGTCCAAAATGCAGGTCTAGTCCTTCTCACTAAGGCAGAAGGACACTAGGAAAGCACAGCAGGGCAGCAGATTAACAGTTCTGCTTGCTGCAAAGCAGCAACAGTTGTCCTTCTCCAGAGTCTTAAACTGGTGCAGATATCTACTGAAGTGTTTGGGTGCTCATTTTGTAGTAGAAGTTTCTAGAGGCTTCTACCCCCTGAGGTGTAAGGCATGCCCTTCCTCCATTCCTTGGCCCCAGATTTTCTGGGGGTACAAAAGTCTAGTGGCAACCCCTTTGTGAGTGTGCTCAGGAAGGGCCTTTGTGATATGCAACTGTTGCGTCAGAGTGACCCATCCTGCCAACACCCATCTTCCCATTCTCTTACTGTCTGGGAGCAATACGAAAAGACCAACTGCCAACTACATCTAGTCATGTGACTCAGGAACAGGCTGCAAGAAACCAAATGATTAGGACAAGAAAAGGCACACTTTCTAAAAGTGGCATTTTCAGAATTGTGACTTAAATTCCGACTTTACCATTCAAGAAGCCTTTAAATTAAAATGTCATGAACATCAAACTCGACAATACTTTCTCATCCCATTTGAAAGCTATCACTTATAAAATGTAATAAGTTAACCCATTGTTAACCAATGGGAGAGGTAGGCCTCACAGTAGTGAAAAACGAATTTAGCAGTTTTTCACTACCAGGGCACGTAAAACTTTAAAGTAATGCCCAACATTTTAAATATACTTCACTCTGCCCTGTGGAGGGTGTAGAGCCTCACATAGCTGTGCCTTATATGTATTAAAAAGGAAGGTCTGGGACTGGTGTGAGGTTTATCTTGGCAGTTTGAAAGGGCAGTTTAAACCATCACACACAGCCTGCAATCAAAATGGAGTGTACTCTTACATCTTAGACTCCTGACAAAATTGAAACTATTCATACTGGCTTCTGATCCCAGCATAGCAATACAATATTTGATCTTATCTAGGCTTGACTATGGAAATGCGGCACTGCCAGGAATGCCGATTTCATGAGTGGCACCACTAAAGGCAACCCTCAATGCTGCAGTAAGACTGGTAACAAGACTGCGGTGCAGTGACCATATTACGCAATGACTAAACTTTCTACAATAGCTTCCAGTTGGATCACCCTCAAGATAAGCAGCCTGGAGCACACAGCCATGCATTATGGTACATCTAAGTACCTAGCCCATAACCTGAATTTATCAGGAGATAGTCGCTCTCCTAGAATTGCAGGATTCCCTCCTACTATAAATTATGAGATTCAGGTAATCACTAACAAAAACTTGTGCTTTCTACAGTTCAACTCCCACAGTATGGAACTGGAAATTCGGCTGAACCCATTGATCAAGGTCTTCAGGAGGGATTTTATTTAATTGATTCATCCTGGACTGAATTGACATTGAGTCAGCAATGTAACCACACTAGAACACTTGGTTCTCCACACCAGAAACCTGCAGCATCATTGCAGGTGGAACATAAGCAGACTATGATGACAACGATGTTAGCAGTGTTCATGCAATGTACTTCCTATAAGGTGTGAGCAAACAAAGTTACCTTTCATATCAATAAGATATTCCTGTTATTTTAATAAGATGTGACATGGCGCTAGAGAACTCTGTGTGTGGGAATACCTGAGATTCTCTTTGCATGTGCCTTTGCTCTGTACAGCGTTCTGAAAACTTTGGGTCATGTTTGCCCTTAATAAAATTCTCAACATAAATAAATAAATAGAACATGTTTAAAAGGCTACTTAAATGGGTGGCACAATAAGTTTTGTGGATCCACTAGAGACTTACAAGTAAATGTAATGTGCCAATTGGTTGTGAGCCAGTTTCACCATGTTTAATGGAGAGAGCACAAGCACTTTAGAAACAGCCATCTGTTGTGCACAGAGACCTAAGAGGGACAAAACACAAATTCAGCAAAAATAGGAGGACTGAAGGCAAAAAGTCTGTTTGATTATCCTGCGAAAAGGGCGAAGTCCAACAGTGGTTTTAGACCTCTGCTCTCTCTTTGTGGAGATATTGTGTGGTGAACTAAACCCACCATCTCACTCCTGTGCCATCACGTGAAAATGTCCATTGTCAGGCCATTGTCAGGCTAACCACCATGTCCTAGCCTCAATAATTTCCAACTTAATGTTATCATCCTCAGGAAAACAATCTCACTGCTCGAATTTAGTAATTGAAACATGTTTAGCCACCCCTTTCAATATGTTTCTATATTTGAAAAAACGAAAAAAGTGGGCCACATTGACAATAGAGTAACGTTTTTTTACACCAAAGGTTAAAGAAGGAAACATCCTTTCCAAATAGTCTATGGGCCTTTGCTGTCAGCTGCCTTTTTAATGAACACTTATTTTATCCACAGACGCGTAGGTAAATTATAATAGACCACGTTAAAGTTAAAATAAAACAAAGTGAGATTGTCTGTATAGCTTTACATGGATATACACAGAAGGTGTGGCATTTATCGGTTTTCTTTGTATTTCATATATTAGTAAAATATAGCACATCATATTTATAAAGGTCGAACTATATTATTTAATCGATTCATTGCTATCACTGCATTTACCGCAGAAAGTAATTGTAAATGAACGCATAGTAGACTGGTGCATATATCTTCATAGTGTGTGTATATTTATAAACAGTACTCACACTTGAACCCTTTTTGCTATTTATTTTCCAGAGGAAGTAATTTACCAAACTGGTAGACTAATAATGCTGTAGTGACCCACACTTACAGAACTATGTATTGCATCCCATTTAAAGCTATTCTTATGTCACTTTCTGTGACCTAAAAACATATCTTTCCTCCTGACAGACCATTAAATGCTTCACATTTCAGGAAACCAGATCTTTTGTATGAACAATCCTGCATTCTAGACATTTTGATAGGATGCTCATTATGCCCACTGACAGCCTATACTATAGAGAATCTTTCAGCGCATTTTGGCCTCTCACTCTGTCAATCTTATTTTTAAATCAATAGACATTGTGTTTCATGTAAAACAGACAGTAGGCACAAATATGGAATGCTGAGCTGGTAATTGCCCAATGCATGGCTGGTTTGTATGTGAGATAATTGAAATGCCCAGGAAATGCAGACCTTGCCAAATTATTCTCTATTGAATAATATCAGCATATTTCCAGTTGAATTATATTAAAGCCCAAATCAGCTATTCACAGTCAAATTTATTTTTCTTTTATTTATGAAGGCCGTGGTTATATTATTGTTCACTGAAAACTAGCTTAGTTGCTAATGTTATTGGAATTATTTTGTATTAATGCATGCAGCTTGATTTAAAAGGCGCAGTTAACTACCATTTTATTGTGATTTATACATCATTTTCAAGGAGCTAATAACTATTGGGTGACCTACATGGAAAATGTAAGTTTACGGTAGTCTCACATTATGATGAAGAAGAGTTGTTAAAATGACTTACCTAAGGTTTCAGTGCCTTACTTTTTTCAGCTGTGACCCATCAGAGGTGACAGTGACAGTCTTAACGGGACAATTTGAATCTATTTCATTTCTTGAACTTACATGACAGGTTCATTTATTAGAATCCTGCGCCCCTGCCAGGCTTTTCCTCATTTAGTTCTTAGAGTCAGCATTCAGCAATGCAGAAGCTCATCACATGCTAGTAATTGGATGCTGCTAATATTACTCAGCGGACACATTAATGTTATTATGAGCTTTCGTAGCGGACATTGACAAAAACGTAAAAAGACATGTTCGGCCAGGACTAGTTACTCTCTGCTCTTTGGTAATACATGTTCGATTCTATGCTGATTAAAATCAAGACTTAAATAATTGTGTTCTTTCCAAAAAAGCAGACAATGGGGGTCATTCCGACCCCGGCGGGCGTCGGGCGCCAAAAGACCGTACCGCGGTCAAATGACCGCGACGGTCATTTTGACTTTCCCGCTGGGCAGGCGGGCGACCGCCAAAAGGCCGCCCGCCCGCTCAGCGGGAAAGCCCCAGCAACGATGAAGCCGACTCCGAATTCCAGCCGGCGGAGTTGCTGGTGTGCGACGGGTGCAGTGGCACCCGTCGCGATTTTCAATCTTAATGGGGCCCTATTAGGGGGCCCCTGCACTGCCCATGCCAGTGGCATGGGCACTGCAGGGGCCCCCAGGGGCCCCACGACACCCGTTCCCGCCAGCCTCTTCCTGGCGGTGTAAACCGCCAGGAACAGGCTGGCGGGAAGGGGGTCGGAATCCCCATGGTGGCGCTGCTTGCAGCGCCGCTGTGGAGGATTCCCTGGGGCAGGGGAAAACCGGCGGGAAACCGCCGGTTTCCCTTTTCTGACCGCGGCTTTACCGCCGCGGTCAGAATTGCCCCTGAAGCACCGCCAGCCTGTTGGCGGTGCTTCCTCCGTCCCCGGCCCTGGCGGTCCATGACCGCCAGCGTCGGAATGAGGCCCAATGTGTTTCAGAATACTTCACATTTTATATTGGCTGTTTTTTATGCTATACACAAACATTTTCGAAACAAAAAGCTATGAATAAAATGCTTGCACACATCAGCCAATGGTAATCCTTTCGGCCTCATTCAAGTCCTTAAATGCTCGCCCACTATGTGAAATATGTAGGTCGTCTATGGCCCTCCTCTAGTAAGAAGTTATGAATAAAATGCTTGCACACATCAGCCAATGGTAATCCTTTCGGCCTCATTCAAGTCCTTTAATGCTCACCCACTATGTGAAATATGTAGGTCGTCTATGGCCCTCCTCTAGTAGGAACATTCCAGCCAATTACCCCCCCGCCCCTCCCCGGTCTACTCAAAACAGGAGCACAAGCAACGACATTATGGGTTCTGCCTAGTTATGCCGAATTAGAGAAATATAATTTGTGTCCTCTGGTACAATGGGTTCCTGACCGAAAACTCCGCATATGCATCCACTAGCAATACGTGATGGTGATGGGGGGTGATTGCTTAAGTCCAAGCTACTGGCAATTGCTTCTGTCACATTCAAGTCCATGAATTTCTATCCCTCCAGGAGCTTTGCCAGAAACCTGTGGTATGCGAATAAGCCTTCATCTGGCTCGAATAAGAACATTCCATATTTCGGGGCAGATTTAGTTACATACCAGGTTTGCATTACAAAAGTGTCAAAAACGGGCAAAGATGTTTATTTGGAATTTACTTACCAGTCCAAAACTGGCTTTGTGCAGCAAAATTGCATGAAAGCATAAGAGATGAGTGGCATTCAATGGGTGGTACAAGGGGATTCCCGTGAAGACACCCATAGTTTTTGAAGGAAGCTACATCGGCTGGCAATAGAAAGACAAGGTTTTGCACTAAACAAATACAGCTTTGTAATGTTGGTGTTTACCTGGATATTTGTTTTATTTCTTCAAACCTTTCTGAATGTACATGTGAATTCAACTCTACAGCCGACAGTCTTAGTGGGAAACACCTACATATGCATAGTAGCATATAGCATAGAAGTGTCTGTCACTAACATGCTAAAGTTCCGTCCATCACTAAATAAGAAAAGTGGAACTTCAGTTACACAGAGTAGGTACTCCGTCTCCATTACAACAGAGTATCCTCTCTGCCAAACTCTTAATTAGGCTATTTTGCTTTTATTTGGAAGTCAAAATCCTTCAGCACGGCAAGTCAACCACCTATATCTAAGGAATATTCATGAAGTCAGATAGGCATTGATTAAGGTACCATTGAAGATGGTGGTTTTGGAGTTAAAATCCGGAGAAAGAGAAATTCTAATTTGTAGCCCAAGAAAGTGCTATCGCCACTCAAATACCTTTGGGGCATTCGCTCAGCCAAGAATTTCACCTTCACAATTAGTCACTTATTTGAAGCTCTAAATCCTTCACCGTAGCAAGTCTGCAGCTTTACTGACATTGAGATTCATGAGGTACTTCCTTCTCGTAGAGGATACACTTAAGCAGATTTGCTCCTGTTGAGAAGCTCCAAGCAGGAGAAACCTAACTTATTAGCCAAGCAATGTTGCACATTGTTCAGAACTTGGGGAGGGGCATGACTCACCCCAGCATAGTCCACCAGAAGGGTGTAAGGCATGTCCATTGAGTAACAGACAGTCGATAACTTGCATAAAAATGACTTTTGCAGCTTTTTGTGACCCTGTAGCCACACATCAGGTCAACCATTAACCGTTAGAGTACAATTCTGTTAGAGTACTGGTCTGGGTACAATTGGGAATAAGTCTTATCATCAAGGGTTAATTCCAGGTCAAAGACAACCTGCCCAGTCCTCTTCTGTTCTTTCACACTTCCAGACATTGTTCTGAAGAGGGAGACAAGGGATGTCATATTTATGTCTGTCATTGGTCAGTGGGTGGGGGGCTCATGTGCCCTCCTAACCAACAGCGTATAGGATATTAGGGAGAACCCTGCTCACATTTGCAGCAGTTCCTTCTTTACCATACTGAAAACAATTCCATATTGCCCTGCACTCCCAAGGATCCAAAAATACAAGATGGTAAACCTTTCTCCCTTTATGCAGAGCTTGTGTCTTAATCTAGGGGTGTGGTTAGAATAATGAGCACTCCCTTTCTCTGTGGTCACTTCAAACCAGTTCTGACTCCACCTGTATCTCCACTGGGGTTAGTCCCTGTGTTACTAAGAGGACAATAGTAGGGCCTTCACAGGTGTCACCCAATATTTGTTTGTGACAGGGGAGGAACCTTTGATGTAAATTAAGTTCCTGAGTATTCTGTTACTGGTCTTCCTGTCAGAGGAAGAGAAAATACCTCTCTACCTTTCCAAACAGAAAGTCCTTGTAAGATAGGATTACAAAAAATCATTCACAAAAAGGCATTCACCAGCCCATACAGAACCTTTCTTTCATTGCACTGACACTTTGGCACGTTAAAAAAAAGTAATGTTCCAAATTTCAATAGAGATTGAAATGAAATATTTTCTACTTTCTTGCAGTATTGCTTTTATATATTTTTTTGTTTTGCAAAGTTTTTAATTAACCTGAGCAATAAAACTATATTGACCAATTTATCCCCCCTCCCCCAACACCCAAGCCATTGTCTTTGCTCTGGGAGCAGTTTTTACTCTGCATCACAGCTGATCTCTCACTGGGCTACTGCTTGAGAGCTCATGCAAATTATTCTCCATGAGCTTCAGCCAGTGAAAAGGTACCCTATAAAAGGTACTTACCCTTAATATTTATTAAAAATCTGACTTTCTAATCATAATGCTGTAGAAGGCTGGTCTGGCTTTTATTGGGTACCTTGTGGTACTTACACCTTGTGCCAGGTCCAGTTAACCCTTCTTAGTAGAATAGAGGTGTTCTAGCAGCTTAGACTGATAGAGGTAGCTATAGCAGAGAAGCTTAGGCTGAACTAGGAGACATGCAAAGCTCCTACTATACCACTTATATCATATAGCACTATATCACAAGAAAACACAACACACAGAGTTACTAAAAATAAAGGTACTTATTTTAGTGACAATATGCCAAAAGTATCTCTGAGGATACTCTCCCTTAGGAGTAAGTAATATACACAAATTATATGTACACAAACTAAAAATTGGGTAAGTAACAGTTAGAAAAGTAGTGCAAACAATGTAGATTCACAATAGGATGCAGTAGGTAGAAATATGCCTAGTGGCAACACAAACCATATACTCCAAAAGTGGAATGCGAAACACAAATGGACCCCAGGCCTAGTGTAGGTTGTAGAGGGTCGCTGGGACTGTTAGAAACCATTAAGGGTGTCCAAGATACCCAACCCCAAGACCCTGAAAAGTAGGAGTAAAGTTACCCTACTACCCAGAAAGACAGTAAAGTCGAGATAGGGGATTCTGCAAGAAAAACAACTGCCATCAAAACACTGAAGATGGATTCCTGGACCTGAAGACCTGTAATGGAAGGGGACCAAGTTCAAGAGTCACGCAAGTGTCCGGGGGGGCAGGAGCCCACTAAAACCCGGATGAAGGTGCAAAAGGGCTGCCTCTGGGTGGAAGAAGCCAAAGATTCTGCAACAACAGAAAATGCCAGGAACTTCTCCTTTGGTTCAAAAATGTCTCACGGCATGCTGGAGGATGCAGAGTTGTTTCCACCCAGAAAGACGACAAACAAGCCTTGCTATCTGCAAGAGTTGTGGTTGAAGATTTTGGGTGCTGCTGGGGCCCAGGAAGGACCAGGAGGTCGCCCCTTGGAGGAGGAGACAGAGAGGGCGCTCAGCGACTCAGAGAGCCCCCACACAAGCAGGCAGCATCCGCAGAAGTACCAGAACAGGCACTTAGAAGATCTGAGGACAGCAGTCAACTCAGAGCCACAAAGGAGGGTCCCACGACGTCGGAGTCCAACTCAGCAAGTTGGGCAGTGCAGGACGGAGTGCTGGTGATCTTGGCTAGGCTGTACACAAAGGAAGTCTTGGAAAAGTGCACAGAAGCCCGAACAGCTGCAGATCACACAGTACACAGGATTACTCTCTGGCGTAGGGAGTCAAGGACTTACCTCCACCAAATTTGGACAGAAGGGCCACTGGACTGTGGGAGACACTTGGACCCAGCTCCTGTGTTCCAAGGACCATGCTCATCAGGATGAGAGGGGGCCCAGAGGACAGGTGATGCAGAAGTTCTGTGCCTGCGTTAGCAGGGGGAAAATTCCGTCGACCCACAGGAGATTTCTTCTTGGCTTCCAGTGCAGTGTGAAGGCAGACAGTCCTCAGAGCATGCACTACCAGGAAACAGTCGAGAAAGCCGGCAGGATGAGGCGTTACAATGTTGCTGGTAGTCGTCTTGCTACTTTGTTGCAGTTTTGCAGGCGTCCTGGAGCAGTCAGCAGTTGATCCTTGGCAGAAGTCAAAGAGGGAAGTGCAGAGGAACTCTGGTGAGCTCTTGCATTCGTTATCTGAGGAATAGCCCGAAGGAGAGACCCTAAATAGCCCACAGAGGAGGATTGGCTACTGAGAAAGGTAAGCACCTATCAGGAGGGGTCTCTGACATCACCTGCTGGCACTGGCCACTCAGAGCTGTCCATTGTGCCCCAACACCTCTGCATCCAAGATTGCAGAGGTCTGGGACACACTGGAGGAGCTCTGGGCACCTCCCCTGGGAGGTGCTGGTCAGGGGAGTGGTCACTCTCCTTTCCTTTGTCCAGTTTCGTGCCAGAGCATGGCTGGGGGAATCCCTGAACTGGGCTAGACTGGCTTACGCAGAGAGGACACCATTTGTGCCCATCAAAGCACTTCCAGAGGTTGGGCAAGGCTACTCCCCCCCAGCCCTTCACACCTATTTCCAAAGAGAGAGGGTGTAACACTCTCTCTCAGAGGAAATTCTTTGTTCTGTTTTACTGGGACCGGGCTGCCCAGGCCCCAGGGGGGCAGAAACCTGTCGGAGGGGTTGGCAGCAGCAGCAGCTGCAGTGGAGACCCCGGAAAGCAAGTTTGACAGTACCTGGTTTCTGAGCTAGAGACCCGGGGATGCATGGAATTGTCACCCCAATACCAGAATGGTATTGGGGTGACAATTCCATGATTCTAGACATGTTACATTGCCATGTTCAGAGTTACCATGGTGACGCTACATATAGGTATTGACCTATATGTAATGCACGCGTGTAATGGTGTCCCCGCACTCACAAAGTCCTGGGGAATTTGCCCTGAACAATGTGGGGGCACCTTGGCTAGTGCCAGGGTGCCCACACACTAAGGGGCTCATTCTGAGCCCGGCGGGCGGCGGGAGCCGCTCGCCTGGAGGGAGCCGCCAAATGGCCTCTCCGCGGTCGAAAGACCGCGGAGGCCATTCTGGCTTTCCCGCTGGGCTGGCGGGCGACCGCCAGAGGGCCGCCCGCCAGCCCAGCGGGAAACCCCTCCCCACGAGGAAGCCGGCTCCGAATGGAGCCGGCGGAGTGGGTATGTGCGACGGGTGCAGTGGCACCCGTCGCGTATTTCAGTGTCTGCAAAGCAGACACTGAAATACAAAGTGGGGCCCTCTTACGGGGGCCCCTGCAGTGCCCATGCCATTGGCATGGGCACTGCAGGGGCCCCCAGGGGCCCCACGACACCCCTCACTGCCATCCTGTTCCTGGCGGTCGGAGCTGCCAGGAACAGGATGGCGGTGAGGGGGTCGGAATCCCCCATGGCGGCGCAGCAAGCTGCGCCGCCATGGGGGATTCCCAGGGCAGCGGAAAACCGGCGGGAGACCGCCGGTTTTCCTTGTCTGACCGCGGCCAAACCGCCGCGGTCAGAATGCCCTGCGGGGCACCGCCAGCCTGTTGGCGGTGCTCCCGCATCCCCGGCCCCGGCGGTCATGACCCCCAAAGTAACTTGCCACCTAACCTTCACCAAGGGAGGGTTAGACATATAGGTGACTTATAAGTTACTTATGTGCAGTGAAAAATGGCTGTGAAATAATGTGAACGTTATTTCACTCAGGCTGCAGTGGCAGTCCTGTGTAAGAATTTTCTGAACTCCCTATGGGTGGCAAAAGAAATGCTGCAGCCCATAGGGATCTCCTGGAACCCCAATACCCTGGGTACCTAGGTACCATATACAAGGGAATTATAAGGGTGTTCCAGTGTGCCAATGAGAATTGGTAACATTAGTCACTAGCCTGCAGTGACAATTTTAAAAGCAGAGAGAGCATAAACACTGAGGTTCTGGTTAGCAGAGCCTCAGTGATACAGTTAGGCACCACACAGGGAACACATTTAGGGCATACATTATGAGCACCGGGGTCCTGACTAGCAGGATTCCAGTGACACATAGGCAAAAACAAACATACATACAGTGTAAATGGGTGTAACATGCCAGGCAAGATGGTATTTTCCTACAAATGCTGAGCTAGGAGATGTAATACTTAATTGTACTTACCATTATTATCTGTGACCCAGCCAGATCTTTCTTACAGTGAAAATAGCCTTTGAATGCTGGTCGTTGTAAGGACATGTTACTTACATTTCTACATGCCTAACTTTTAAATACCATGCATCCTGCCTTGCGTGCTGAAAGGTCTACAAAGGCGTGACTTATTCTGAAAAAAATATTATATTGACAATGCACACTGCAGGTTTTACATGGGAGTTGTTAGTTTACACAGGATAGGCCTGAAGTCATATTTGCCCTGCCATTGTAGGGAATAGCACAACATGTGCTGCAGTTCAGATATGGCATTTAAAGTCAAGCCCTGGTTACACTTCCTACACTAATTAACGGGGACTTATAGGCAAGTTAAATGTGGGAATTAGGAATGAGGCAAATCAACCACGTTTAAAGAAGGAACATATACACTTCACTGCTGGTTAGCAGGAGTAAAGTGCACAGATTGTTAAGCGAGCAAAATAGTGCTTAGCAAATTACATAAATCTGGGATGATCACATAGAAAAGGTGAATTTCCTACAGTACACTTTCATTACGAAACCTATGGTAGACAAGGCACAGACACATACAATTCAATGTTGTGTGTGTGAGTGTGTATTTGTGTGTGTGTGAGAATCATTAGTAGGGAGAGAGGAGGAGACACTGCAATTTATATCAGTAGATAATTCAGGGTCCTACACTCCTTGTCTCAGACAATACAGCACAACAACTTTAGACAGCGAGTTGTGTTGCATGGGTTTTTAGTAAATCCATCTGTAAGTGGCCAGACTAGGACTGAGGCAAATATGACCCCAAGCTCTTGCCAGACACTGCTAATTCAGTAAGCTAATTGCCCAGCCAATGGGGCAAAACCTACATCCATGTTGCACCCAGCATCCCATAATAATGGGGTATGTTTTGTCTCCTGGAATGTTGCTGTTTTAAGTTCTACTACCCCCTTACCAGCTTTTGATCAATTTATTGAGAATTATGGTATATGCCTTTTCCAAGAAACATGGGCAGTGGATACGTTCTTTTGGTCTGGGTTTCTGAATTTCCATATTGTAGCAGTTCCTAGCAAGAGGAGTAGACCCTCTGGTGGTCTAACCACATGGGTTAGAACAATAATAAACTGCAATATATTACAGTTACCCATTGACTTTCTTGATATATTAGGTGTTCAGTTATCATTTAGGCCGAAGTCCAGAGTAATTATTATTATTAATTTCTATGCAAGATGGGGTTGTGGTGGGCTTGTCCTCCAGCACGTGGAGCGTGCTGGAAGTGTTTCTTAGGCAGTGCCCCTGATATTTTAAAATCATTGTAGCAGGTGACTTCAATGTCACTTTTGAGCCTTTAGATTGGGATGATCTTGGCTCCACGTATGAGTAGAATCAGATGTGGGGTGTCCCATCCCTAGACATCCCTCCCATTAATAGGTGGTCCCAAGCTGCTGTACAACTAAAAGCCCTGACTATGGAATTTGGGCATAGAGCACTTAATGGCAGAACAAAATCAGATGCTAAGGGCTCTCATACTTATAACAAAACTAACCATACATCAGAATCGATTATTGTTTAATTGATTTCAGACTGCGACCTTTGATCGTTGACATGGCAGTTATTGAGAGGATAGAGAATGACCAAAATCCACTCTCTGTCCAAAAGCTTGCATATGTGACCAATTGTCCGTGCCTAGCATTCTTATTATACCACTAACGGACATTAGCATGACTTACGACAAAAGACATTTGAAGTGGCATGAATTAGTAGCCCGTTCTGCTAATGCTTTCTTGAGGTCTTGACTGACACAACTAGAGGCGTGTTCTACAACTAATGTGCAATTGATCGCATGTCATGTTCTTTGGTAGGTGGTAATCTTGGTGGCAAAAGTCTCAAAGGGAAACATCCTTGATATAATTGGGACTGCAGGACCTTAAACAAACAACTGGTCAAAGCTATTAAAATGTAGTGTATAGCCTCTATCCACATAGCCAAAAAATCTTACAAGGCTGCCTTCTGTGAAGCCAAGCGTATGCAAGATGAGAAATGGTGGGCTGCATTGAATGAATCTGCATCTGATAAGGATTGTATAAGATTTTGGTCCTTGACTTTGCAAGGCTGTGAAAATGGTGAGTTGCACGTAGAGACTAATATTGCTCTATCAGGGTGGGTTATTCATTTCAGTCAACTATGCACTATGGATTGCTCTAGTGCAGTGTATGAGCAGAACTAGTCTGTTCCCGTCACCACTGATCAACCACCCACTTGTTCACCCTTTCTGATGTTGTGCATTCACTAGGCACCCTCAAGCGCGGTAGGTCAGCTGGCCAAGATGGTGTCCCAGCAGACCTATTTTTGACTGACATAGATCCCTGGTCTAGATACATTCTTATTATATCTAATGCATGGGGGCACCAATCCCTGACTCATGAAAGGGTGCCATGGTTGTAACCATACATAAAAAGGGTGATAGATCTTTGCCCTGTAATTCTAGAGCTATCAGCTTTTCAGAATGTGTGCACAAAATCTTCTGCCACTGCATTTTGGGGAAGATCCAGGACTGGATATCTGACCATGACATTCTCAGCCCTCTACAAGCTGGGTTTTGTGCAAATATTTCCACTATTAACCAGGTCTTTAGATTCCTGCTCCTATATTGGAAAACTGTCTTAATTGGCAAAGAAAATCTTTACTTTGCTTTCGTGGATCTAAAATCTGTGTTTGATTTAGTATCGAACTACAAGCTGTGAATAGTCCTTTTTGACACAGCAATGCCCCCCACCTCCTTTCCTTACTAATACATCTCCACGAGGATACTGATGCACACGTCAGGTGGAGGGATCAGGGGCAGCTTACTGACAAAATCCCACTACAAAGGGGAGTATGACAGGGATGTGTCCTTGCTCCAACTTTATTTTCATTGTATATCAATGACATTTTCCCATTTTTAGCTTTGGTGGAGGCAGATGCACCATGTATAGGTGCACGTAAGGTTTCCTTATTGTTGTTTGCAGATCTTAATCTCCAAGACCCCCAGTGGTTTACAGAAACTCCTAAATCGATTGAATGAGTTGTGTCTTTCTCGTAGACTGAAGATCAATACCTCCAAAATTAAACTGATGACGTTCAACCCCCACAAATCATTCAAATGGAAGGTAGTTCTGGGAGGCATGCCACTTAAAAAGGTAAGATCTTTTGGTTACCTTGGGTTAACAATATCTCAAAATTTGTCTTTGAATTCACACATCACCAAGGTGGTCAGGGATTGTAGCACTGCATATACCAAACTGATCCACCCGGCACTCCAGATCTACGAGACTAAGGCTGTTAGCTCCACTTTATATGGTGCAGAGCTATGTGGCTATGTCAATGCTCAAGAAATATCTGTAGTCAAAAATACCTTTTTAAGGAAACTTGTTTCTCTACCATTGAGTACCCCGCTGTTTCCTCTTTTCAAGGATCTGGGCATCAAGGGAATAGGCCCTGAATCTCGTTTACATCCCCTCCTGTTTTGGAGATGGCTCTGGACTACTCCGGAGATTGCCTCATATACCGAAGACCTCCAAGCTGTAGTTGAAGCTGATTGCTCTCTTGATGTCTCCTGGCTTAGATACGCCAAGGCTTCACTGTATTCGTTTGGATGCTATGAGCTTTGGGATTGCCTAACTACTGCTGCCTTTTCCTTAAAGCTTGATTGTAAAAATATGTATTGGAAGATGGTATATTCTGAAGAACTGCATGTAGCAATTTATTCTTAGCTGTCTCACATTTTTACTGATCTGAAGGACAAGCACAGCTATGAGGCATTTTGGGACATAATCTCGAGCCCTTGGGACAGGAAGCTCTACTTCCAATTTTGTGTAGGAACCTTACCATTAAGATCATTCACTAGCAGTTGGTCATCTGACGGAAGTGCGGTCTGCCCCCATTGAAAATTTGCCCCATGTATTTTTTGTCTGCCCCGCTTATGTAATCCCTCGCAGGAAGTGGCTTGCACCTGCCTGCATGCTGCTGGGTGTCTGGGAAATTGCTAAATTTCTTGGAGCTTGTGGACCAATAGAGCAAAGATGTTATCTTCTTCTTTATGTGGAGTTACCTTGTAAGTAGAGTTTTATATAATTGCAGACTGCCTTCCCAATGACGGACATGGTTCAGCACATTTCATTGAATGAATTATTAATTAGTGTGTGTATTTCTAATACCACTGTGCTGTTGGGCCAAAGAGGCTGTGTAGTGACTGTGTTGGATCTTTAGTCCAAAATTGTGAATCATTGCAATCAATTCTGTAAATCTTCTAGGGTAGTGCTTCACCTCTCAGTACTGTATTTGGTGTTGCTCGCTGAACAAACTATTGCATTTTGCACAGATTTATAACTTTTAAAATCTTTTATGTACATCTTTTTATGTATATGGTGCCAGAGTATTCTGTGCTCAATTTTATGTCTATGTTTTGGGCCCAGTAGTATTTATTATTGTATGTATTGATTTTGATGTATATGAAATGTGATGGTTTTTCTTCATGTATGTTTTGTGCTTTTATGGTACAAGTTACTGAAATAAAGCTTACTTGAAATAAAATTAAATGACCACAAGCAACTGTGGCTCCACCTGAGATGGAACCTAAGGTCAACCAGCACGACTCTGGGAGGAAAAACGAAATCACAGTTCCTCCCAGGCTGGGACCACCCCCGAAAAGCTCTACCACCTGGGCGCAGGGAGCCCCCCACATGCCTGCAGGGAGGCTTATGGCCGAGCACATGGAAAGATTCTCGAATCATGGAGGCTGACTCCTAGAGGAAAAGACTGTTGGGGAGGAGCCAGGCCATCTCCCAGCGCAGGTGGTAGACAATCAGCACTGTCTTCCTCCCACCTCTATGGTGCCCACAGGTGGGTGATTGTTGCAAAAAGTTGTCTGTGACCGTTGGTGGTTGATCACTCTGTTAATGAAGCATTGACACTTCGAACGCACCTTGTGGCCCTGGGTTTCTCCTGGGGCTACGCCTGTCTGCGGGTTGCTTGATTGTCAATCCCCCTGGGGCTTTCCTAGTGATGTGGCTGGGGCCATCGCAGGGCAGCTCTGCCCCTTTTCGTCCTCCCTCCAAGGTCAGACACCGATTGCCCACAGCAGGATTCCACCCCCGGTCCTGTCAGAGAAATACACCACTGACATGCGTAGTCTTGCCCCACTACCTCGGCACAGTGTGGGTCTGCGACCAATCTGCCCCGGGTACATCCTGGGGTGCCTGGCTGCGGGCCATGCATGGCTGTCTGTGGTATCCAACTGCTGCTCTTGCGCACTGCCTTGGGCGCCCAACTCCGCACCCATGTCCATTGGGCCCATACTCAGCTGTTGCTGGTGCTGAGACCAGCAGGGGTTAAGCTGCAACAAGTAGGAAGGCTGCTGTGGTGCTCACAGAAGCCCAGAGCGAAGGCCCGGGTGGAGCCACCACAGGTGCAGATCTTGGTGGCAGTAGCAAATATTCAAATGAGATCTTTGAAAGCCGAAGTAAAGAAAGGTTCCATGTGAACAGCAGTTGAACATGGGTCAGTCAGTTCCAAAACATGGGCGGGAACCATTCAGAAAGGAGGGGCAATGGCCTCGGTTGCCCTCAGCCAAACAAACGGGATTCAAGTTTAGATCCCAGAACCATGGAACACAGGGTTGTCCTTTTAGACCTTTTAGATCTCATGTAAAGTATTGAATTCATAGCCTTGTTAGCCAAGAATGACAGAATTATCTCAAAATTTGAAAAACTCTCACATGGGTATGAGGTCAAAGACAATCCAAATATCAAACGTAGTGACTTCACCAAAAAAGTCACATATTGGAAATATCCCATTGACAAGTACAATTGTGATTTATGTGGAGACATAATGGGAACCTTCAAAGAGACAAGAAAATGTTAAAAACAACCAAGGCAAACTTAGAAAACCAGATGTGGTATTCATAAAGATGGGACTGCTTTGCTGATTGACATTTCAATTTGTTATAATTCACAAAACTCCCTTGAGTAGACATTTGAGACTTGAGTAAAGACAACTATGACTAAGAACTATCACAACAATGTCAAACCCTCACAAACTGTTCCAATATCAGATTTCATGGATTCGTCCTTGGATGTCTTGGTATTTGCAATGTAATGATGTTGCTGTTGTTGATCTTGGATTACAAATGTCTTTCCCTTTTTAAAAGAATGTTTGCCTGACTACATGGATGTACACTCTAAAAATCTGTGAAGAATTCATGGACAATTAGCAATTTCACTTATTGCTCTGCACATATGAGATATTACTCATGGTGTTTTTAATATTAATAAGACGTTTTCATTGTTTATATTTACACATAGTTTAGCATAGTTGACATATTCACAGTTGATATTAACAGTAGTAATAGTTCACTTTTCATCTATTCATAATTATTATGCGTGTGTAAAGTTTGATATAGTTCTTCTATAATTGATGTTTGTGGTAGTTTAGATTAGCTTTACAATGATTGCTTACACATAATCAGTGCAAATTGCAGCAATGATTCTTAGTGACATGCTAATAATACCTTAATTTGCCAGAAAATAGACAATTTATATTGTTAGAGAAGTAGTGAGTGTACCGACTCTACCCAATATATCATTCATGTTCCAGTTAGGACAGATTTAACTGTAGCTGTATTCCAGAACAATTATTGTGGTGTTGGAAGCAAAGACTGATTTAATAGTGATGGGCAGCAATAATAACCCAGAATGAGCACCCGTGTGGTGGTAGAGGAATAACCAAATGCTTTGTCATCTAATTAGTGACGCGCATGAACGGATGAATGATATTCCCACAGTCCCTACCTATTACCTAGTTAAACCACAGCTACAGTCAAGGAAATCGACTTGGCAGAGTCAGCGGGGAAAGAAGTGCCTGTTGAGCTGGACTCTAATCTGGCACTGTGAAGAAACATGAGAGGTGTATGATAAGTGGGTGGCCCTTGGGCGGCTGGTGAGATACTACTACTCTTATACTTTTTTCTCTTGCCCAGTGAGTCAGGGGGGCGAGCCCTATGGGGTCTCGCTTCTGGCTCCAATCTGCTTCGGGGACAGTGTCAGGTGGGGAGTTCGACTAGGGCAGTACACCTGTCAAACGATAACGTAGGTGTCCTAAGGTGAGCTCATGGAGGACTACAACCTCCTGTGGAGCAGAAGGGCAAAAGCTTGCTTAATCTCCATTTTCAGTATGACTACAGACAATGAAAGCAGGGGCTCATGATCCTTCTGACTTTTTGGGTTTCAAGCAGGAGGCGTCTAAAAGTTACAACAGGGATAACTGGCTTGTAGCAGCTAAGAATTCATAGTGAAATTGCTTTTTGATCCCTCAATGATGGCTCTTTCTATCATCGTGAAGCAGAATTCACCAAGAATTGGATTGTTTACCCACTAATAGGGAATGTGAGGTGGGTTTAGGTCATCGTGAGACAGGTTAGTTTTACCCCTCTGATGATGTGTTGTTGCAATTGTAATTTTGCTCAGTACGAGGAGAACTGCTGGCTCATACATTTGGCACGTGTGCTTGGCTGAGGAGCCAATGTGGGAAAGCTACCATCTGTGGGATTCTGACTGAATATCGCTAAGTTAGAATTCCATATGAACCGTGATGATACTGCAGTGTCGGAGAGCCTCAGTTGGCCTGGGATAGGTGGCCTCTTGAGCTGGTGCGTTGAGCCGCTCGCCTGGGGACCGGAGCTGGGATGGAAGGGGGCCACCTCCTTCGCTGTTAGTGCACCACATGTTCATGGGGCACTTGGTGCTAAATCATTGGCAGGCAACCTGATTCTGAGTCAGGGTTTTGTAAGTAGTAGAGCAGCTACCTTGCTGTGATCTATTGAAAGTCATCCTCTGACCCAAACTTTTGTCTCCACCTGAGGGAACCTGCGACCTCTACCAATCCTGGGGGGGTTCTGCTGTCACCAGGTCAATGGTAGGGAGGTGGAGGGGGTTGCAGGCCTTTGGGAGGCCGCCACCACCACATGCCACCCAGAAACGGGGCCCTTCCCCTCCTGCCCTGTGCCACTGAGTGCAGGGATGAGTCACAATTCTTGTAGTTCAGTGGGGCGACCAGACAGCCAGAGTTGGATCACTGTCCCACACAACAGGAAGGCAAGTAGCCCTGGAAGCAGCCTCTAAGAATGCACAGCCACTCTTGTCATCTGCGGGCTGCCTGAGTTACTCTACTTGTCTCATCCTGGGTAATCTGGCTGCTGGGTCACCCTGGGCCATCTGGTCGCTGGGTCTGCCCAGGCCATTTGGTTGCTGGGTCATTCCAGGCTATCTGGTCTCTGGGTTGGCCGACCTGATGCCCACCTAAAGACTCTTGCAAAGACAACAGAACAAATCAAACATTAACCCCCTGTCACAGATATGGGTTTAATCCATTAGTTTTTTTGCTTGCTATGCCATTCCAGTTTGGACTCAGCCAAATGCAAAACAGATTTGAACCCTGTTCCCCATGGGCACAGTCCAGCCCGAACTGCCAGGCCAGGTCCTCCCTCTACCAGAAACGAGCACCCTGGGACTGGTCTCAGGGTATCACCCTTCATCACCAGGCTAGCATGAATATGGTTGCATAGCAAGCATGGGACCCACATATGGGTATACTCTTCCCATTTTGGGCAACAACTGCAAAAACAACAGATGATGGACAGAATGCAGAACAAATCAAACATTCACCCCTAGTCACAGATCTGGGTTTAATCCATCAGTTTGTTTTGCTTGCTGTGCCATTCCAGTTTGGACCCAGCCAAATGCAAATCAGTCTTGACCCTGTACTCCATGGGAACAGTCCAGCCCAAACTGCCAGGCCAGGTCCTCCCTCAACCAGAAACAAGCACCCTGGGATCAGTTTCAGGGTATCAGCCTTCATCAGCAAGCCTAGCTTGAATCTGGTAGTGTAGCAAGCACAGGACCTATGTCTGGGCATACCCTTGCCACTTGGGATGACAAATGCAAAAACAACAGATGATGGACAGAATGCAGAACAAATCAAACATTCTCCCCCAGTCACAGATCTTGGTTTAATCTATCATTTTTGTTGATTGCCATGCCATTCCAGTTTGGACCATATGCAAATCAGTCTTGGCCCTGTTCCCCATGGGAACAGTCCAGCCCAAACTGCCAGCCTGCCCGAACTGCCAGGCTGCCCTAACTTGTCATTGCCAGGCTGCCTGGGTCATCATGGGCCATCTGATCGCTGGGTCTGCTGGACCATCTGGTTGCTGGGCTGTCCCAGGCCATCTGGTTGCTGGGTCATCAAAAGCCATCTGGTCGCTGGGCTGGCCGACCAGATGACCCCCATGGGGGCTTATTAGTCAAGGAAAATGGTGTCCCAGGGCTGGCATGTGGGGAGAGGATATGGGGTGGGCCAGGCCTAGCCCTTCTTGGCTCCTAGAAGGTTGAAGGCACCCACCCAAGGTAGCACCCTGGGCCCACGGTACAGGTCGGGTGGCTGCAGTCCAGGGAAGACTCTCTTGCTCTCCCACTGGGTTTGTGGTAAAGAGCTGAGATGTTGTCTTCGTGTTTTCTACTTGGTGTCTTTGGTTTCCCATTCAAGGTTGTCTCCTTATCTACTAAGTCCAGGATAGTAGCTATAATTAATATAGACATTTACTAACAAACATCATATATAATATGGCCATTCTTCTCAACAGGACTTTGGAAAAATATGTTAAACATGTTGTGGTAGATTCACTATCCAATCCAACGCAAACCTTTGCACATATCTACTTTTGGGCGCATGTCAGTTTTACCATTGAATTTCAATATTTGCGTTGCTCTAAAAAGACATCTCTTTGGTCTGCGTCCTAAAATAAATGTATGTTATGTGGGTGTGGTTAGAAGGAACCCACACAAAAAGGCCTCTCGAGTGGCACTACAGGTGACTACGAAAGTCAGGTAGACTGACGTGAAGCTGTGTTAAGGTAAATTGCATGAAATAATAGCACGTTTTGAAAAGCAGGGGCGAAAAGTTGTGCTTTTCATTAGAATATACAGTAGAACACCATAGCACTTCACTGTGTGTATACCACCTTATAGACGGCCATAGCAAGGCACCATCAGTATCTTCTTGCTCTGAAAAAGGACACCAGAGGAAAGAAAAAATCTACAGGCAGAAAATTACTTTGTTTGACTTGTGTGAAGAAGAAATTGTAAAGAAATTCAGGTTCACTACAGAAATGATCATCTGCTTGTTACAACAAATTGGACCATCCCTTGAGCCCAGAAGTGAGAGATCACATGCCGTACCAGCTCATGTGATGCAATGGCAGTATGACATCTTCTCACCTCAGGTTCATTCCAAACTATTTGTGCTGCAATTACTGGTCTGTCTCAGAATGTATTGTCCTCATTTCTGCCACATGTCTTGGAAGTTATAATTAAAATAATGCCACAATACCTGCAATTCCCAAATTCTGCCACAGGATCAGAGACAAGTAGAGCAATGGTTCTATCAAATTGCACAACTTCCATATGTCCTTAGGGCAATAGATCGTATGCATGTGAACTTGCATCCATCTGCATAAACAACTCATCTTTATAGAAGTAGAATGAATACCTACTCGAGAAATGTACCAATCATCTGTTATGACAAGTAGTGCTTCACAAATGTTGTTGCAAAATGTCTTGGTAGTACACGAGTCTTAAATCTTCAGGCATTGCACCATCAATCAACATTTCGAAAATGGAACGTAAGGAGAGGGCCTATTAGTCAGTAAGTGTTAGAATCATATCAACATAATTTAAGAAGTTATAACACACATAGAAATATAATTATGGGAAAAATACAGCAGTAGGTGTGGAATACCAAACATCTTGTGGCTGTTTAGGTTTATCACAATGAAGCTATTCTGTGCCTACAAACACATATGTAACAATTTATGTAAGCAACTAAACTTTTTCAGTACCTATAAAGTCCCTCAAAGTCATGCATAGCAGTGCATAGTGGAGCTTAGTGTTACTAAATGTCAAGTGAGGATTACATGGGTGCAACATGACTGTTTACATCACACCCTCATATGGCATGTGGTATTACAATTAAACACTAGCAGATAACCATAGTACAAGTGGGCTCAGATTTTCTAAACTTTCACAAACCACATGCACCTGGCACAGTTGATGCTTTGTTGCAAGACAGGGAGTAAGTTAGAAAGTGCCCCATGTATAGATATATGACAGTTTCTTCCCCGCTACTTAGTACAGACCCAAAATGAGCCTGCAGAATGTCACACACCCCATAACACATTTGTGCAATGCTGGTTGCATGATTTTAACATAGTTTTTGTCATGACCAAACTACAATGCCTAGACAAGTTGTGCTGCTCTGTATAGCACACATGTAATGTAAAAGAAATGTGGAACTTTGTCTAACCATTGCATTTGTTGATCAAAGTAAACAGTTCCAGTATGAAATTATGCCAATATATCACAAACAACATTGCAATTACGGTGCAAAGGTGGTACATTTCACTTGGCTGGCTGATTGTGTGCAGCAGCAGAGGCTAGGGCATCATTGTTCCCAAAAAGCAGTCATCACAGTACTTTCCTGCTCACTCCTTGCCATCCAACGCAGCATGAAACTTTACAATCGATGGGCAGAAATGTGTGGCACCCCAATACTAAGAGCTGTTGTGAGTCATAATTACATAAAAATGTCAATTTCTGACCATAAGTGTGTTTATATTTCATGTGAAATGGGATATGCTCTCAGACCCTGGTTTTTAACTCCCTTCACCAAACCAAAAACACCACTGGATGAAGAGTAAATTGCCAAACATTGTAGCGCTCATGCCTTAATTGAGAGAACATTTGGCATTCTCAAATCAAGGTTCAGATGTCTGGATTTATCTGGAGGAAAACATTTGTACAAGCCACACATTGTGTAAGATGATTGTGATTTGCTCTACATTACATAACATTGATATTGATGAGGTATAGATATGTATCTGAAGAAGATGACATAAATAGGCATGCTAGTAGAGATTGGAAATGACAAGAAGGTGTTAGTCGTAGGCAGGATGTAGTGAATAATCTCTTTTCAACCTAACCATGTTATCATATGAACAGATTACTTAGAGAGTGACGTAGCAGACTATATCACAAGATGGAATGTATAGCAAATAATGTTACAGTTTAAATCGTATTCATTATACAGCTAGAAACACCAGTTTGTTTTGTGACTGGCAGCGAAATTGTTTTGTAATGTGTCATGAATAAAAATATCTCAATGTTTTTTGCTATGGGTACCATAGTAGCTCATAATAAATAAGAGGAGCATATTTGCAAGCCCTGTGTTCTGCTGGTGCATCACTTTTTGTGACACACCGGTGGTGCACAGTGCAGGCCTATAGCTAGAAGTGCAAAAACAACAAGTGATGGACGGAATGCTGAACATTGTCAAACATTCACCCCCAGTCACAGATCTGGGTTTAATCCATCGTTTTTATGCTGTCCATGCCATTCCAGTTTGGACCCAGCCATATGCAAATCAGTCTTGACCCTGTTCCCCATGGGAACAGTCCAGCCCGAACTGCTAGGCCAGGTCTTCCCTGGACTGGAAACAAGCATCCTGGGACCGGTTTCGGGGTTTCACCCCTCATCAGCCAGGCTAGCTTGAATCCAGTGGCATGGGAAGCACGGGACCCACGTCTGGGCATACCCTTCCCACTTAGGGCAACAAATGCAAAAACAACAAGTGATGGATGGAATGCTGAACATTGTCAAACATTCACCCCAAGTCACAGATCTGGGTTTAATCCATTGTTTTTTTGCTGCCCATGCCATTCCAGTTTGGACCCAGCCATATGCAAATCAGTCTTGACCCTGTTCCCCATGGGAACAGTCCAGCCC
This sequence comes from Pleurodeles waltl, assembly GCF_031143425.1. Classification (NCBI taxonomy): domain Eukaryota; kingdom Metazoa; phylum Chordata; class Amphibia; order Caudata; family Salamandridae; genus Pleurodeles; species Pleurodeles waltl. The sequence goes on from NC_090447.1 coordinate 924,790,970, forward strand.
GAACTGCTAGGCCACGTCTTCCCTGGACTGGAAACAAGCATCCTGGGACCGGTTTCGGGGTTTCACCCCTCATCAGCCAGGCTAGCTTGAATCCAGTGGCATGGGAAGCACGGGACCCACGTCTGAGCATACCCTTCCCACTTAGGGCGACAAATGCAAAAACAACAAGTGATGGACGGAATGCTGAACATTGTCAAACATTCACCCCCAGTCACAGATCTGGGTTTAATCCATCGTTTTTTTGCTGCCCATGCCATTCCAGTTTGGACCCAGCCATATGCAAATCAGTCTTGACCCTGTTCCCCATGGGAACAGTCCAGCCCGAACTGCTAGGCCAGGTCTTCCCTGGACTGGAAACAAGCATCCTGGGACCGGTTTCGGGGTTTCACCCCTCATCAGCCAGGCTAGCTTGAATCCAGTGGCATGGGAAGCACGGGACCCACGTCTGGGCATACCCTTCCCACTTAGGGCGACAAATGCAAAAACAACAAGTGATGGACGGAATGCTGAACATTGTCAAACATTCACCCCCAGTCACAGATCTGGGTTTAATCCATCATTTATTTTGCTGCCCATGCCATTCCAGTTTGGACCCAGCCATATGCAAATCAGTCTTGACCCTGTTCCCCATGGGAACAGTCCAGCCCGAACTGCTAGGCCAGGTCTTCCCTGGACTGGAAACAAGCATCCTGGGACCGGTTTCGGGGTTTCACCCCTCATCAGCCAGGCTAGCTTGAATCCAGTGGCATGGGAAGCACGGGACCCACGTCTGGGCATACCCTTCCCACTTAGGGCGACAAATGCAAAAACAACAAGTGATGGACGGAATGCTGAACATTGTCAAACATTCACCCCCAGTCACAGATCTGGGTTTAATCCATCGTTTTTTTGCTGCCCATGCCATTCCAGTTTGGACCCAGCCATATGCAAATCAGTCTTGACCCTGTTCCCCATGGGAACAGTCCAGCCCGAACTGCTAGGCCAGGTCTTCCCTGGACTGGAAACAAGCATCCTGGGACCGGTTTCGGGGTTTCACCCCTCATCAGCCAGGCTAGCTTGAATCCAGTGGCATGGGAAGCACGGGACCCACGTCTGGGCATACCCTTCCCACTTAGGGCGACAAATGCAAAAACAACAAGTGATGGACGGAATGCTGAACATTGTCAAACATTGACCCCCAGTCACAGATCTGGGTTTAATCCATCGTTTTTTTGCTGCCCATGCCATTCCAGTTTGGACCCAGCCATATGCAAATCAGTCTTGACCCTGTTCCCCATGGGAACAGTCCAGCCCGAACTGCTAGGCCAGGTCTTCCCTGGACTGGAAACAAGCATCCTGGGACCGGTTTCGGGGTTTCACCCCTCATCAGCCAGGCTAGCTTGAATCCAGTGGCATGGGAAGCACGGGACCCACGTCTGGGCATACCCTTCCCACTTAGGGCGACAAATGCAAAAACAACAAGTGATGGACGGAATGCTGAACATTGTCAAACATTCACCCCCAGTCACAGATCTGGGTTTAATCCATCGTTTTTTTGCTGCCCATGCCATTCCAGTTTGGACCCAGCCATATGCAAATCAGTCTTGACCCTGTTCCCCATGGGAACAGTCCAGCCCGAACTGCTAGGCCAGGTCTTCCCTGGACTGGAAACAAGCATCCTGGGACCGGTTTCGGGGTTTCACCCCTCATCAGCCAGGCTAGCTTGAATCCAGTGGCATGGGAAGCACGGGACCCACGTCTGGGCATACTCTTCCCACTTAGGGCGACAAATGCAAAAACAACAAGTGATGGACGGAATGCTGAACATTGTCAAACATTCACCCCCAGTCACAGATCTGGGTTTAATCCATCGTTTTTTTGCTGCCCATGCCATTCCAGTTTGGACCCAGCCATATGCAAATCAGTCTTGACCCTGTTCCCCATGGGAACAGTCCAGCCCGAACTGCTAGGCCAGGTCTTCCCTGGACTGGAAACAAGCATCCTGGGACCGGTTTCGGGGTTTCACCCCTCATCAGCCAGGCTAGCTTGAATCCAGTGGCATGGGAAGCACGGGACCCACGTCTGGGCATACCCTTCCCACTTAGGGCAACAAATGCAAAAACAACAAGTGATGGACGGAATGCTGAACATTGTCAAACATTCACCCCCAGTCACAGATCTGGGTTTAATCCATCGTTTTTTTGCTGCCCATGCCATTCCAGTATGGACCCAGCCATATGCAAATCAGTCTTGACCCTGTTCCCCATGGGAACAGTCCAGCCCGAACTGCTAGGCCAGGTCTTCCCTGGACTGGAAACAAGCATCCTGGGACCGGTTTCGGGGTTTCACCCCTCATCAGCCAGGCTAGCTTGAATCCATTGGCATGGGAAGCACGGGACCCACGTCTGGGCATACCCTTCCCACTTAGGGCGACAAATGCAAAAACAACAAGTGATGGACGGAATGCTGAACATTGTCAAACATTCACCCCCAGTCACAGATCTGGGTTTAATCCATCGTTTTTTTGCTGCCCAAGCCATTCCAGTTTGGACCCAGCCATATGCAAATCAGTCTTGACCCTGTTCCCCATGGGAACAGTCCAGCCCGAACTGCTAGGCCAGGTCTTCCCTGGACTGGAAACAAGTATCCTGGGACCGGTTTCGGGGTTTCACCCCTCATCAGCCAGGCTAGCTTGAATCCAGTGGCATGGGAAGCACGGGACCCACGTCTGGGCATACCCTTCCCACTTAGGGCGACAAATGCAAAAACAACAAGTGATGGACGGAATGCTGAACATTGTCAAACATTCACCCCCAGTCACAGATCTGGGTTTAATCCATCATTTATTTTGCTGCCCATGCCATTCCAGTTTGGACCCAGCCATATGCAAATCAGTCTTGACCCTGTTCCCCATGGGAACAGTCCAGCCCGAACTGCTAGGCCAGGTCTTCCCTGGACTGGAAACAAGCATCCTGGGACCGGTTTCGGGGTTTCACCCCTCATCAGCCAGGCTAGCTTGAATCCAGTGGCATGGGAAGCACGGGACCCACGTCTGGGCATACCCTTCCCACTTAGGGCGACAAATGCAAAAACAACAAGTGATGGACGGAATGCTGAACATTGTCAAACATTCACCCCCAGTCACAGATCTGGGTTTAATCCATCGTTTTTTTGCTGCCCATGCCATTCCAGTTTGGACCCAGCCATATGCAAATCAGTCTTGACCCTGTTCCCCATGGGAACAGTCCAGCCTGAACTGCTAGGCCAGGTCTTCCCTGGACTGGAAACAAGCATCCTGGGACCGGTTTCGGGGTTTCACCCCTCATCAGCCAGGCTAGCTGGTCCCAGGATGCTTGTTTCCGGTCCAGTGAGGACCTGGCTTGGCAGTTCGGTCTGGACTGTTCCCATGAGGAACGGGGTCAAGACTAATTTGCATATGGCTGGGTCCAAACGGGGGTGGCATGATGAGCAAAAGAACGATGGATTAAACCCAGATCTATGACTGGGGGTGAGTGTTTGACAATGTTCAGCATTCCGTCCATCACTTGTTGTTTTTGCTTTGTCGCCCTAAGTGGGAAGGGTATGCCCAGACGTGGGTCCCGTGCTTCCCATGCCACTGGATTCAAGCTAGTCTGGCTGATGAGGGGTGAAACCCCGAAACTGGTCCAAGGATGCTTGTTTCCGGTCCAGTGAGGACCTGGCTTGGCAGTTCGGTCTGGACTGTTCTCATGAGGAACGGGGTCAAGACTGATTTGCATATGGCTGGGTCCAAACGGGGGTGGCATGGTGAGCAAAAGAACGATGGATTAAACCCAGATCTATGACTGGGGGTGAGTGTTTGACAATGTTCAGCATTCCGTCCATCACTTGTTGTTTTTGCTTTGTCACCCTAAGTGGGAAGGGTATGCCCAGACGTGGGTCCCGTGCTTCCCATGCCACTGGATTCAAGCTAGTCTGGCTGATGAGGGGTGAAACCCCGAAACTGGTCCCAGGATGCTTGTTTCCGGTCCAGTGAGGACCTGGCTTGGCAGTTCGGTCTGGACTGTTCCCATGAGGAACGTGGTCAAGACTGATTTGCATATGGCTGGGTCCAAACGGGGGTGGCATGGTGAGCAAAAGAACGATGGATTAAACCCAGATCTATGACTGGGGGTGAGTGTTTGACAATGTTCAGCATTCCGTCCATCACTTGTTGTTTTTGCTTTGTCGCCCTAAGTGGGAAGGGTATGCCCAGACGTGGGTCCCGTGCTTCCCATGCCACTGGATTCAAGCTAGTCTGGCTGATGAGGGGTGAAACCCCGAAACTGGTCCCAGGATGCTTGTTTCCGGTCCAGTGAGGACCTGGCTTGGCAGTTCGGTCTGGACTGTTCCCATGAGGAATGGGGTCAAGACTGATTTGCATATGACTGGGTCCAAACGGGGGTGGCATGGTGAGCAAAAGAACGATGGTATTAAACCCAGATCTATGACTGGGGGTGAGTGTTTGACAATGTTCAGCATTCCGTCCATCACTTGTTGTTTTTGCTTTGTCGCCCTAAGTGGGAAGGGTATGCCCAGACGTGGGTCCCGTGCTTCCCATGCCACTGGATTCAAGCTAGTCTGGCTGATGAGGGGTGAAACCCCGAAACTGGTCCCAGGATGCTTGTTTCCGGTCCAGTGAGGACCTGGCTTGGCAGTTCGGTCTGGACTGTTCCCATGAGGAATGGGGTCAAGACTGATTTGCATATGGCTGGGTCCAAACGGGGGTGGCATGGTGAGCAAAAGAACGATGGATTAAACCCAGATCTATGACTGGGGGTGAGTGTTTGACAATGTTCAGCATTCCGTCCATCACTTGTTGTTTTTGCTTTGTCGCCCTAAGTGGGAAGGGTATGCCCAGACGTGGGTCCCGTGCTTCCCATGCCACTGGATTCAAGCTAGTCTGGCTGATGAGGGGTGAAACCCCGAAACTGGTCCCAGGATGCTTGTTTCCGGTCCAGTGAGGACCTGGCTTGGCAGTTCGGTCTGGACTGTTCCCATGAGAAACGGGGTCAAGACTGATTTGCATATGGCTGGGTCCAAACGGGGGTGGCATGGTGAGCAAAAGAACGATGGATTAAACCCAGATCTATGACTGGGGGTGAGTGTTTGACAATGTTCAGCATTCCGTCCATCACTTGTTGTTTTTGCTTTGTCGCCCTAAGTGGGAAGGGTATGCCCAGACGTGGGTCCCGTGCTTCCCATGCCACTGGATTCAAGCTAGTCTGGCTGATGAGGGGTGAAACCCCGAAACTGGTCCCAGGATGCTTGTTTCCGGTCCAGTGAGGACCTGGCTTGGCAGTTCGGTCTGGACTGTTCCCATGAGGAACGGGGTCAAGACTGATTTGCATATGGCTGGGTCCAAACGGGGGTGGCATGGTGAGCAAAAGAACGATGGATTAAACCCAGATCTATGACTGGGGTGAGTGTTTGACAATGTTCAGCATTCCGTCCATCACTTGTTGTTTTTGCTTTGTCGCCCTAAGTGGGAAGGGTATGCCCAGACGTGGGTCCCGTGCTTCCCATGCCACTGGATTAAAGCTAGTCTGGCTGATGAGGGGTGAAACCCCGAAACTGGTCCCAGGATGCTTGTTTCCGGTCCAGTGAGGACCTGGCTTGGCAGTTCGGTCTGGACTGTTCCCATGAGGAATGGGGTCAAGACTGATTTGCATATGGCTGGGTCCAAACGGGGGTGGCATGGTGAGCAAAAGAACGATGGATTAAACCCAGATCTATGACTGGGGGTGAGTGTTTGACAATGTTCAGCATTCCGTCCATCACTTGTTGTTTTTGCTTTGTCGCCCTAAGTGGGAAGGGTATGCCCAGACGTGGGTCCTGTGCTTCCCATGCCACTGGATTCAAGCTAGTCTGGCTGATGAGGGGTGAAACCCCGAAACTGGTCCCAGGATGCTTGTTTCCGGTCCAGTGAGGACCTGGCTTGGCAGTTCGGTCTGGACTGTTCCCATGAGGAACGGGGTCAAGACTGATTTGCATATGGCTGGGTCCAAACGGGGGTGGCATGGTGAGCAAAAGAACGATGGATTAAACCCAGATCTATGACTGGGGGTGAGTGTTTGACAATGTTCAGCATTCCGTCCATCACTTGTTGTTTTTGCTTTGTCGCCCTAAGTGGAAAGGGTATGCCCAGACGTGGGTCCCGTGCTTCCCATGCCACTGGATTCAAGCTAGTCTGGCTGATGAGGGGTGAAACCCTGAAACTGGTCCCAGGATGCTTGTTTCCGGTCCAGTGAGGACCTGGCTTGGCAGTTCGGTCTGGACTGTTCCCATGAGGAACGGGGTCAAGACTGATTTGCATATGGCTGGGTCCAAACGGGGGTGGCATGGTGAGCAAAAGAACGATGGATTAAACCCAGATCTATGACTGGGGGTGAGTGTTTGACAATGTTCAGCATTCCGTCCATCACTTGTTGTTTTTGCTTTGTCGCCCTAAGTGGGAAGGGTATGCCCAGACGTGGGTCCCGTGCTTCCCATGCCACTGGATTCAAGCTAGTCTGGCTGATGAGGGGTGAAACCCCGAAACTGGTCCCAGGATGCTTGTTTCCGGTCCAGTGAGGACCTGGCTTGGCAGTTCGGTCTGGACTGTTCCCATGAGGAACGGGGTCAAGACTGATTTGCATATGGCTGGGTCCAAACGGGGGTGGCATGGTGAGCAAAAGAACGATGGATTAAACCCAGATCTATGACTGGTGGTGAGTGTTTGACAATGTTCAGCATTCCGTCCATCACTTGTTGTTTTTGCTTTGTCGCCCTAAGTGGGAAGGGTATGCCCAGACGTGGGTCCCGTGCTTCCCATGCCACTGGATTCAAGCTAGTCTGGCTGATGAGGGGTGAAACCCCAAAACTGGTCCCAGGATGCTTGTTTCCGGTCCAGTGAGGACCTGGCTTGGCAGTTCGGTCTGGACTGTTCCCATGAGGAACGGGGTCAAGACTGATTTGCATATGGCTGGGTCCAAACGGGGGTGGCATGGTGAGCAAAAGAACGATGGATTAAACCCAGATCTATGACTGGGGGTGAGTGTTTGACAATGTTCAGCATTCCGTCCATCACTTGTTGTTTTTGCTTTGTCGCCCTAAGTGGGAAGGGTATGCCCAGACGTGGGTCCCATGCTTCCCATGCCACTGGATTCAAGCTAGTCTGGCTGATGAGGGGTGAAACCCCGAAACTGGTCCCAGGATGCTTGTTTCCGGTCCAGTGAGGACCTGGCTTGGCAGTTCGGTCTGGACTGTTCCCATGAGGAACGGGGTCAAGACTGATTTGCATATGGCTGGGTCCAAACGGGGGTGGCATGGTGAGCAAAAGAACGATGGATTAAACCCAGATCTATGACTGGGGGTGAGTGTTTGACAATGTTCAGCATTCCGTCCATCACTTGTTGTTTTTGCTTTGTCGCCCTAAGTGGAAAGGGTATGCCCAGACGTGGGTCCCGTGCTTCCCATGCCACTGGATTCAAGCTAGTCTGGCTGATGAGGGGTGAAACCCTGAAACTGGTCCCAGGATGCTTGTTTCCGGTCCAGTGAGGACCTGGCTTGGCAGTTCGGTCTGGACTGTTCCCATGAGGAACGGGGTCAAGACTGATTTGCATATGGCTGGGTCCAAACGGGGGTGGCATGGTGAGCAAAAGAACGATGGATTAAACCCAGATCTATGACTGGGGGTGAGTGTTTGACAATGTTCAGCATTCCGTCCATCACTTGTTGTTTTTGCTTTGTCGCCCTAAGTGGGAAGGGTATGCCCAGACGTGGGTCCCGTGCTTCCCATGCCACTGGATTCAAGCTAGTCTGGCTGATGAGGGGTGAAACCCCGAAACTGGTCCCAGGATGCTTGTTTCCGGTCCAGTGAGGACCTGGCTTGGCAGTTCGGTCTGGACTGTTCCCATGAGGAACGGGGTCAAGACTGATTTGCATATGGCTGGGTCCAAACGGGGGTGGCATGGTGAGCAAAAGAACGATGGATTAAACCCAGATCTATGACTCGGGGTGAGTGTTTGACAATGTTCAGCATTCCGTCCATCACTTGTTGTTTTTGCTTTGTCGCCCTAAGTGGGAAGGGTATGCCCAGACGTGGGTCCCGTGCTTCCCATGCCACTGGATTCAAGCTAGTCTGGCTGATGAGGGGTGAAACCCCAAAACTGGTCCCAGGATGCTTGTTTCCGGTCCAGTGAGGACCTGGCTTGGCAGTTCGGTCTGGACTGTTCCCATGAGGAACGGGGTCAAGACTGATTTGCATATGGCTGGGTCCAAACGGGGGTGGCATGGTGAGCAAAAGAACGATGGATTAAACCCAGATCTATGACTGGGGGTGAGTGTTTGACAATGTTCAGCATTCCGTCCATCACTTGTTGTTTTTGCTTTGTCGCCCTAAGTGGGAAGGGTATGCCCAGACGTGGGTCCCGTGCTTCCCATGCCACTGGATTCAAGCTAGTCTGGCTGATGAGGGGTGAAACCCCGAAACTGGTCCCAGGATGCTTGTTTCCGGTCCAGTGAGGACCTGGCTTGGCAGTTCGGTCTGGACTGTTCCCATGAGGAACGGGGTCAAGACTGATTTGCATATGGCTGGGTCCAAACGGGGGTGGCATGGTGAGTAAAAGAACGATGGATTAAACCCAGATCTATGACTGGGGGTGAGTGTTTGACAATGTTCAGCATTCCGTCCATCACTTGTTGTTTTGGCTTTGTCGCCCTAAGTGGGAAGGGTATGCCCAGACGTAGGTCCCGTGCTTCCCATGCCACTGGATTCAAGCTAGTCTGGCTGATGAGGGGTGAAACCCCGAAACTGGTCCCAGGATGCTTGTTTCCGGTCCAGTGAGGACCTGGCTTGGCAGTTCGGTCTGGACTGTTCCCATGAGGAACGGGGTCAAGACTGATTTGCATATGGCTGGGTCCAAACGGGGGTGGCATGGTGAGCAAAAGAACGATGGATTAAACCCAGATCTATGACTGGGGGTGAGTGTTTGACAATGTTCAGCCTTCCGTCCATCACTTGTTGTTTTTGCTATAGCTAGAAGCCCATGCAACCCCACTTTGCATGGCTTTTCATGGAGTTGTAGATATAATGTAAGGCAGTGCAGGGCAACTGACTTTGTTGCCTTCTACTGCTTCAGGGAGGCGTACCATTGGCATTTCGGTGGGTGGTCCCACGCAACACCCATGGATATTGATGCATTCCCTGATTTTACAAGAATCTGTAAACGTGGGACTCTATCAAAACTGTACACCTCCCCAGGACAGGCGCACTGAGGAGAAATATATTTATTTCTCCTTGTTGTTTCCTTTTTCCACGTGTGCTACATTCTGCAACACACAGAAAAAGAGGAAAATACCTCTCTGGATTGTTTTTGTGTTGGAAGGTGCCTCTTCCTGCACAAAAACAATCCTGCTGACAACGCATTCACACTTGCACCATGGGGCAAGGGTGTCTGAATTGATGCTAGGCAGCAATTTGTGTGCCAGCACGGGGGAAAGTACAGAAATTCACCTTATCTTGTAAATACAGTGCATTTCTGCCCTATTGCCGTTGGGCATGACAGGGCAGCAAGGTTACTTGTTGCATTGGTCTGTGCCACAGGGCTTGTAAATATGCCACTCAATTTCTATCAATAAAATCTTGTCTAAAAACTACCAACTATGTGTGTAATTTCTACATGTCACAAATCTAACAATCAATTGGCCTGTGCAATTTATAAATCTTCCACAATACATATACCTAATAAATTCCTCGCCAACCTTTGGACGCAATTGGTTATCAGGCCAATGTTTTTAACATTCTTCTAAAGATCTGGCTGTAGTAGCCACAGAATTTATTTTCTGCAATATGGATTTTCAAATGGTGTTTTTCTTGTATTGAGGTATTTTGGCATTCACAAACAGCTGATGCTCATATTTGCTTATCACACCTATTAAGTTCTCTATCTTCTCCTCTGTAAATGTGAACTTTCTGTTTCTTCAGCCCTCCTGTGTTTCTTACAGGGAGACATTTGAAACTGGATTCTGAGTTAACTGCTGTTGAGGTTCGATTCCCAAGATTTTGGTATTTTAACCTTTCCAAAACTGCTTTCTGTATTTTGCCCTTTTGCATGCTTTTTTTTTTATCCCTTGCGTGATGCTGTGACATTTTGCACTGTGACTCTTCACTTTTTTGCACTTGCATTTCTTCGCAATGCTTCATATTTTAAATATGACACAGCACATATTTTTTCAACACACGGAGCGCAACACAAAAACATTTCCATCCAGCACAATAAGACATACACCTTAGTAAATCTGCTCCATTGTATTTTATAATGCAAAATGCACCTTCAGGATTTGAAAAAAACATTGATACTGTAGTGGATTTGACAGTATGGGGAAAATTTAAGAGCCCCATGCACCATCTAACAACACCTTAGTGTAATTTCTTTTTTGCTACTGTGGCGTCAGATGGCCAAAAACACCACACCAGATTTACAAAGTGGTGCAATGCATGCATTGCAACACTTTATAACACTTTGCATTACATCATGCATGCCCCATGCATAATGTATGCAAAGGGGCGTTTCCCCATTAGGGGGGCCAACAAAATGCCAGAAAGAAACCTAAGAGATTTCTGTGCATCATTTGTTTTGGCACTTTTAATGACTGCTCAGAGCAGGCATTAAAACGAGGCACGCCATTGTACATAATGAGGCTCACTGGGCTTTGCAGGATTAGCGTCAAAAATGTTTACGCTAATCCTGCAAACCTCCGAACTATCATAAAAAATGTTGACACTAGTTCCCTAACTACCGCAATGTTGCACTGTGTCTTAGATACAGCAGACACTTGGTAGCGTTAGTGGGGTGGTAAGGGGCACAAGAAAAGTGGCACTTCATTGGGTGCAGCACCACTTTTCTTATTTCTGACCCTATATGTGTTAGGGGTTTCAGAAAGGAAATGAAAACATGATTGTTGTTATAATAACACATGCTATTAGGAGGCACTGTTTCTAAATCTGTTAGGGTGAGGTATTTGCAAGAAATCTCTCATCAGCCTCATGTGTTCGAGCGGTTGAAAATATTCATTGCTTGCTAGAGCATTAGTTGTTGCAAAGGTATTTCAAGGCACCTACCTTTTGTTAGTTCTTTACTTCTGGTGCTTCCTCAGTCGTTTCATATGAACACTGTTTGATGGGCGGCAATAACAACAAATATTTTTGGGGACTTAGAATAGTGTAGTTTCCTGCCAGAGTAATTAACTGGCCGTAATATTGAAACATGTTTGGCAGGCACTTATTCAAATTCAGAAGGAACAGAAAATGCATTAGGAATCAATCCCGAAGACTTAACAGTGACATATACCGAAATGGGGTGTGTGTTAACCCACTAATCTCCATACTCTGAGCCCTGTGCATGTGTACGGACTCAAACAACCACATATTGCAATGTCCCTAATGAGTAGACCGAAAAACATACTTTTAGTCAATAGTCAGACTGGAGCCTCATTCTGCAGATGGATTTAAAAATATTTCATGAGTTTGCTGTCATTTAACAGACCAAGGGTCTAATTCACAAATGTATCCTACCTACACTTTTGAATCAGTTTACACTTTTTAGTAAGTGAACTACTTTTGGTATTCACAAACTGCACATTAGAAATAACTTACACTTTTGTGGTAAACTTACACTTTGGTAGTAGGGCTATCACCTCATGTCGTCAACCACTGGTATTGACACACCCAGAGTCTCAGATCTGTGACTGCTGGTGAATGTCTGAAAAGTTTCAGCACTCTGTCCATCATCCTTTTGTGTTGCTAAAGTCGCCCTAAGAGGGAAGTGTATGCCCTGACATGGACCTATGCTCACTGTGCCACTGGATTCAAGCTAGCTTGGCTGATGAAGGGTGATACTCCAAAACTGGTCCCAGAAAGCTTGTTTCCAGTCCAGGGAGGACCTGGCCTAGCAGTTTGTGCTGCACTGTTCCCATGGGGAACAGGTGAAATACTTATTTGCATGTGGCTGTGTCCAAGTAGGGGGGAATGGTGAGCAAAAAGAACGATGGATTAAGCCCAGATCTGTGACTGGGGGCGAGTGCTTGAAAAGTTTCAGAACTCTGTCCATCATCCTTTTGTGCTGCTGAAGCCATACCAAATGGGAAGGGTATGGTCAGACATGGGGCCCGTGCTCACTATGCCACTGGATTCTTGCTAGCCTGGCTGATGAAGGGTAATACTCTGAGACCGGTTCTAGGATGCTTGTTTTTGGTCCAGGGAGGACCTGGCCTGGCACTTGAGGCTGGACTGTTCCCATGGGAAGAGGGTCAAGACTGATTTGCATATGGATGGGTCCAAACATGGGTGGCATGGTGAACAAAAGAATGATGGATTAAACCAGGATCTGTGACTGGGGGTGAGTGTTTGAAAAGTTTCAGCATTCTGTCCATCATCCTTTTGTATTGCTGAAGTTGCCCTAAGTGGGAAGGGTATGCCCAGATGTGAGTTCCATGCTCACTGTGCCAACGGATTTGAGCTAGTCTGGCTGATGAAGTGTAATATTCTGAAACCGGTCCAAGGATGCTTGCTTCCGGTCTAGGAAGGGCCTGGCAGTTCAGTCTGGACTGCTCCCATGAGGAAGCGCGTAAAGACTGGTTTGCGTATGGCTGGGTCCGAAACAAGGGTGGCTTGCTGAGCAAATGAATAATGGATTAAACCCAGATGTATGATTGGGGGTGAGTGCTAAAAAAGGTTCAGTACTTCGTCCATCATCCTTTTGTGTTACTGAAGTTGCCCCAAGTGGGATGGGTATGCCCAGACTTGGGTCCCGTGCTTACTGTGCCATTGGACTCAAGGTAGCCTGGTTGATGAAGGGTGATACCCTGATACTGGTCCCACAATGCCTGTTTCCTGTCCAGCAAGGAGCTGGCCTGGCAGTTCAGGCTGGGCTGTTCCCATGGGGGAACAGCATCAAGACTGGTTTACATGTGGCTGGGTCCAAACTGGGGTGACATGGTAAGCAAAGCAATGATGGATTAAACCCAGATCTGTGAGTTGGGGTGTGTTTGAAAAGTTGCAGCACTCCGTCCATCATCCTTTTGTGTAATTGTAGCACTCTCCTTTTAAAATTAAAGGAAGTAGGGACTTAAAATAAAACCTCATGGGAAATAATTTCAAAATAAATTGAATACAATTTGAAATAGTTAAAAATATAACTAAATTAATACAGAAATATGTACAAATAGTACATATTTTTTAGGAACGAAATATAAAAACACATACTAATAATAGAGGCTTATTACTTAGTAATAACTATTTTAAATAATTCAATTTAACAATATTTAATATGCAGTTTTATTTTAAATCGCTACCTCCATTATTTTCTATGACAGGGTGTTGCAGTTCAAGTGGTGGTTATGAGTAGCGCTGGAATCACAAAAAAAGTGTAAGTTACTACAAAAATGTAAGTTACTACAAATATGCAGGTTGTAAATATCTAAACTTACTCAAAAGTGAATGCTTACTCAAAAGTGGAGAATGGGAATTAGGCCCACGATTTCATAGAATTGACCAAACCGCTCATTGTCTTAAAATAACTTTGCAAAAACTGTTTCTGAAGTTTTTTGTACTGAAATATGTACAAGCTGCTTTTTGCTTATCAAATTACTCACCTTTCAAATTCTTTGTTAGTAGTCTATAACCATTGTCAAACCTAGTAAAACATGTTTTATATAAAAGTATTGGGTTTGATCAATATGTTTAAAATGCACAGTTGTTCACCCTAGTTTCTAGCACTGGCTCTAAGGATAGTTCGTCCCACTGAAGTGTTAGTCTCACTTACATCAGTTGACTTGTTGGCCCTCCCCCTCCTAAAGTTTGGGTCTAGTGCACCTAGTTGAGATATAACTTTTATATTATTTTGCTCTTTCACATGTACATTCACAAAAAAATGGTTGTCCTCCTGCTTGCAGCTGTTTCGTGTTCCTGTTCTTCAATCCTCCAAACTGCTGGAAGGCATGGGGAGGTTCTGTGACAGCCGTATAAATATTGAAAGAATTTAGATGGAGAATAAACAATAAAGGAGCCGTCAAATGTTTTTCTTCTACCAACATTTATATGTTTTCAAAGAACCACTGTTAAATATCCTCTATGCCTTTCGTGGGGTTACGTTATTGGCCAGCACTGTAAAATGAGTTCCAGAAACTGTCACGAAGAGTCTGTTCCTTGTTTTTCTTTTTTTTATTTTTTATTTTGAAAGCCCGCTTAAAAGATTGTAATTATGCCAGTTGTAATACCTAACAATGAGCATTTCAGTTTGTCAGTTACAGGAAAAAATAAAGCCAGGTTATTATACGAGCCTTCTGAGATGGATCACAGCATCGCACTTGAACATTCTGTCCTTCAATTGGGATTTCAAGCAGGTGCTGGGCTACAGCACTTCAGAGGATAGAAATGCGATTACTGCTGAAGAAAAGCTAATCTCCGTGGGTAACGTGCAATTCAACAACTATGGTAAACACTGTGGAGTGAAACAGCAGTGTTCTAAATAAAGGCCCACCTGGGAAAGCTGATGTATCATCTGCAGTGAAGATCTGAAAATGCTACCTACCAGCGTCTGTAGCCGGAAATTGTTTTTTTTTTTTTTTTTCACGATTAAAGAGATGGCATGAATTACCATGCAAACCTCGTGGAACTAATGGCTTGCAAAAGGCAGCAGAGGAGAAATAGAAAAATGCTTCACCCAGTGATTATTATGTCGGTGACAGCACGAGTGCCAGCTCCTGGGATGCCTGAGGGAGACTTAACCCTCACGAGAATCTGATATCTGTGACAGCAAGTCACTTAGAAACCCTGTCCTCGTGCTGCCCCTTGGGACGAAAAGAACTGGCTGTACAGGATTAAGGACAGCATAGAGACTGCAGGCAGAAAATCGAGCTAGTCAAAACCGAGGTATAAGAGGCGTGAAGCATTGATTTTGTCCCATTCATATGTAGACACCTCAAATACAAAGTGATGTATTTTTCAATGTTATATGTGTGTGTATATGTGTGTGTGTCTGTATACATATGTATGTGCATATATATGTATAATAATAATACATATATATTTTTGTGTGTGTATATATATTCACTGAAAATAACAAAGGTTACAGGAACGTTACAGGTAGGTTCACATTTTACACACAAACCATAGAAATTCAGTTGTTATAGTTATCTGATTTCTTTTAAAATTAAACATATATATATATGTATGTATGTACATGTATATATATATGTGTGTGTGTGTGTGTGTGTATATATATATATACAGTATATATGTATATATGTTCACTATAGTTAGCCTCATATTTCACACATGCAAAAAAGCAGTGCAATTCAGCAGTTACAGTTACCTCAGCTAACTATAACCTGCACCCACCTAATGCACTGCTTATGACCTCACATATTACATCACTCATGACATGCTTAGTGACATCACTGATGACATCTCAAATGACATCACTGATGGCATCATCCAGTGAGTGTAAGTAGTTATATGGATGTGTGAGTGGGTGTGTCAGTGAATCTATGGGTGAGTGAGTGGTTGAGTGAGTTGCTGTGTGGGAGAGTGAAAGCAGGTGTAAATAACTATATGGGAGAGCAAGTGACTTTGTCTTTCTCCATTGGCTGAGTGAGTGGGTGTGTGAGTGGCTGCATGTTTGGGTGAGTGAGTGGGTCGGTTAGTGAATAGCGGTGAGTGAGTGGGTCAGACGGTGACTATATGGGTGAATGAGTTGGTGTATGAGTGGCTCCATACATAAGTGAGTGGCTGTGTCAGTGATTGTATGGGAGACTGAGTGGGTATATGAGTAGCCATATCAGTGAGTGAATGGGTGTGTGAGTGGGTGCAGGGGGGAGTGAGGGCATGTGTGAGTGCCTGTACAGGTCTGTGAGTAGGTGTATGAGTGGTTGTATGGGTGAGTGACTGGCTTTGTATGTGACTGGATCAGTGGTGAGTGGGTGGCTGTGTGAGTGAGTGTATAGCTGAGTGTGTGCATGTGTATATACTTCTATGATTAAATGAGTGCATGTGTCTGTGGCTGTATGGGTCTGTTTGTAGGTGTGTGTGGTTTTATGGGTGTATGAGTGGGTATATGAGTGGATGAATGGGTTTGTGAGTTAGTGCTGTATGGGTATGTGATTGGTTGTGTGAGTGGCTGTGTGTGTGCATGTATGAGAGTTTGTGTGGGGGTATGAGTGGGTGTTTGAAGGGTTCTGTGGATTATGTCATCAGTGATGTCTTCATTGATGTCATTTTAGCTGTCATCAATGATGTCGTCAGTGATGTCACTGAGCATTCCATGAGTGATACAATATGTGAGGTCATAAGCATTGCTTTACAGGGGCACAAGCTATAGTTACTTTAAGTAACTATAACTGTTACATTTCTATGGTTTTGTACGTGTGAAAGGTGAACCTAACTATAACATCCCTGTAACCTTTGATTTTTTTCAGTGAATTTCACTGGTTTTTATTATTCTATTTCCCAACAATAATGCCCCTGTAACCTTTGTTTTTCTTCAAACCATTTCAGTGTTTCTTTAAATGTTGTTTCCTAACTATAACATGCCTGTAAGCATTGTTTTTTTCATTGAATGTCTAGTTTTTTTTTAATGTTATTTCCTTACTATAATACCCCTGTAAACGTTTGTTTTTTTAGTGAATTTGAGTGGCTTTTTACAATGTGTTTCCTAACTGTAACTCATATGTTTCTGCTTTTTTCAGTGATGTTTTAAGTTTTTTTTAGGGTGGCTGTGAGGTGTCTATGTTAATATGATGTTTAAATATATATATTAATTTAGTGCAAGAGTGGATGTATACGTGAGTGACTGAGTGACTGACGAGTGAATGACAATGCATTAGTGTGTTACTCAAACTCATCTCTTATGCTGATGACACCCAAATAATACTCTCCCTTGCTGAAGACCACGCCACCCCCAGAGCTAACTTCAGCAAGGCCATGACACATGTTGCCGATTGGATGAAATCCAACTGTCTGAAACTGAATACGGACAAGACGGAAGTGTTCTCCTTCAGAAGCAACTCTTCCTCTTAGGCCGACTCCTTGTGGCCCTCCACACATGGACAACTCCGTCACTGATGGACTATGCCCGCAACCTCGGCATCATCATCGACAGCAAACTCACATTCAAACAACAGATAAATGCAGTGGCCTCTGCCAGCTTCCTTAACTTCCACATGCTACAGAAAATCTTCAAATGGATCCCCCTCAAATCAAGAGAGATGGTCACTCAAGCCATCATCACCAGCAGACTTCATGGTGGAAACACCCTCTACGCCGGACTCCCCACTCAGCTCAGATGGTAAACAATCACCTCCTCCTGACCATCCAGAGCACAGCAGCAAGACTTGTCCTAGGACTTCCCACAAGAACCCACATCGCTCACCTCATCCTCAGAGGTCTACCCTGGCTGCCGGTGCACAAGATTTAAATTCAAAGTCCACACCATCACCTACAAAGCCCTCCACTATATTGGAACCAAGCTAATTAACCTCAGACTCTCCCTTCACCAGCCAACCAGGGAGCTCCACCTGAGAAAGCTCACCCACAGCCATGTTCTGAGAATTCATCACAGCCGCTGCAGAGGGTGATCCTTCTCCTACCTAGCTACTAAGAACTGGAGTGACCTCCCTCCCCACCTTCGCACCGTGCACACCCTCATCAAATTCAGAAAAAAACTCAAGACATGGCTCTTAGAGGATTAACGCAGACACACAGCAACATCTTTAATCACCTGGAGACCCCCGGGGTGACAAGCCATGCTTAGCAAATATGATGATTGATTATTTGTGAATAAATGACTGCATGATTAGTGTTTGTATGACTGAATGAGTATTTGAGTGTGTGCACAGGTGATTGAGCAAGTTTAACAGTGCATGTGTGGGGGAGAGAGTGAGAATTTAAGTTGTGTATTCATTAGTGAATGAGTATAAAAGTGGTGTATGGGTGATACATGCATGAGTGCAACTATGTACAAGTGAGTTAGTGCATGATTGGTTGTTTGGGTGATTCACTGAGTGTATGAGTGTGTTTATATGAGTTTTTGAGTGCATGAGTCATGTATGGGTGATTATCTGAGTACATGAGTGCATTTGTAGGTGAGTGTAAGAGTGGTGTATAGGTGACTGAGTGAGTGCATGAGTAATGTATGGGGATTGACTGAGTGTATGAGTGGTATATGGGTGATTAAATGAGTGTATGCATGTGTGTGTATGGATATGCAGTATATATAGGTGTCACCTCGATGTATGCATGAATCTATAAATGCCTCTGTCAGTGTCTCACTGGGTGTGTGGGTACTTTTCATTTTTTTAATGGGTATATGAGTAACTGTATGAGTAGCAGAGTGTTTATGCATTTCTGGGTGTAGTAGTCTGCAACTGAATATCTAACTCAGTTAAACTCAAAGGGACAATTTTCACTTTTGATTCAGAAACCACCCTAATCTGTGCCTTTTTACAATTTACCTGAGGAGTAAGATTTGTGTATTATACTTGACTCTAAAATTGCATCCCCAGCATAACCAGTAGTAGGCCCACGCCATGTTTGAACAACTTCTTTTCTCATTAATCAAATAGGTTATTATACTACTTCACTACATATTAGAGTGATTGTATTATTTGCTAACATGGTATTATACTACACCGTATGTAGCTGCTGTCTGAATGTATGTATAAATTGTTATTTCTGTGTGTTACATCATGTATTGTAGAAGCTGAATTTTAGATACCCATCTCAGGATACAAACAACCATTAGCCAGCTCTTCCTGGTTGACAAAAAGCTTTATTTAGAAACAACAAATACATGTACATGGAGACTGAGCAGCATAAATGTAGCTCGAACAGTATGAATAAGGAAGTGATACATGATCTTTTATAATATCAAACCACAAACAGAATCGAGCATTTCATTGGTCCTTGACATTGACGTATGAACAATTCTTCACTATTGCTAAAAGTGCTACAGTCAATTCTTCATAACGCACCATATATAGTAAATTGAAGCACAGACAAGGAAGTTACCTAATATGTCCTACGTGTCTAATATCGCGTGATACATCTTATGACAGAACTGAGAACAGCACGTACACAAATGGTAGCTTCAAGAAGGAAGACTGCTTCAGCTAGCATGCAATGACAATGATATTTCATGGCGGCTGTTCTAATGGCAAGCCTTGCAATATAGTGTGTTTCAGGCAATATCAGAAACATATCAGTAAGCATAGTTTGTGTTAGTTGTACATTGTCCCACAGAGATAGGCCCAATTGTCATTGTGTATCACAGGGCCCATTAGGCCCAAGTTGGTAAAGAACCGAAATGCGATTCCACATTCGGCCTGATGTATTGGCGTCATTTCAACCTTGTTCTTTTCTCTTTGCATTTCCTCGTACCCTTGCTTAGGGTAATCTTCGTGGCTCCTATGATAGGTTGTTTTCAACAGTAGAGCTATGAAGGACGGACAAACCTGTATCAGCACACACAATGTGATCATTGCCACTATCCCTATCACCAGAACTTCTATCAACCAGGTACCCCAACCCTTGAACCATGCTGCTATGCCATCCATCATTCCTCCTACCTCTGTCCCATCTTCCACTTTCTTCGCTCCTTCTTCTACCTTCATTATTTCCCCTACCTCCTTCCTTATGTTCACGCTATTGTCCAGTATATATATGCAGCATTCCTGATGGATCACGGCACATACACCACCGTCTTTTGCTAGTATGATGTCTAACGCAAGCCTGTTCTGTATTACAACAGCTCGCATGACTGTGAGCTCCTCAGTAATGTTACTCAAGGCTGCTGCTGTTGAACTGCCCAATTTCTCCACTGATTCGGCCAATATGTAAATTTGATATTGTGAATGTGCTATTCCCAATGGCATCACGATGACATCCTGCACTGCCATGAACTTATCCAACCATGTGGGCGTCCTCTCTCTGCGTACCCTCCCAGGTGTTATTTTTTGATCTTGTGGCAACTCTGTTACATGCACTATTCGAGGAAACACGAATGCTAGGTAGCAGGTGCCTTGCCAACCCGCTGGTAATTTAAAATATGCGGACGACCCACATATTATAAATATTCCTTTTGGGGCCGTAAGACCTATGGACAAACCTGTCGAGCCATTCCATATATTGTCCAAGCCTGAAGTTTTATTGCAGCTACTACTTCCTACCTTTATGCTGCTATTGTCGGTAGTAGTAGTGCTGCCTTTAGGGTACCGGAAACACCAGGGTGCTTTCTTCTTCTTGTGTATCGCAAGGGATGCTGACAACATTTCAATGCTAGTCCCACCCTGGGTGTGACCCTTATCCCTTCCTGTGTTGAAGGCATCCAACAATCCTTTTCCCCTGCCTTTGGTGTTAATTCCCCACACATATTCACCCCTTTACCTTCTGTCCTTTCTTCTACACTTGTCTTAGTTGGTCGGATGCTATCTGCCTGGAGCACAGATATCAGATATGCAATTCCACTCTTTTCTTCTATACTTGGCATTTTACCCGCTGCTAGTGTAGATACCAAATTTGCAATTATGCTATCCCTTTTTCCTCTGTTTTTTCCCTTCTTCAGCCTCCTCTTTATTGTCCCTTTCACTTCCCTCCCAAACATGTAGTTTAGTATATTACATGCAATGTATTCGGTGAGGGGAATCTGAGTATAGTTACTCTTCCCCTGAGTGGTGGTCGGTAAGTGAGTGCAAATATAACAGTCGGACACATTCACTAATTCTTTATACATAGCTGTCATCTGCACAAATGAATTTTCCTTGTAATTCTCCACATCTTCATCCCATTTTGTGTATTTCTCCCACTGTGTCTTGTGCCCCACGCTTGCATTCTTCGCATTTTCTACTTCCAGTATCACCTCATCTTTACCAATTTCATTCTCATAATGATCTTGGTCTAGAAATGGTATCTGTATGTCTCCTCTATATATTATCAACATCACAGTGATAATTATAGCTGGTATCGGGGTACAAATTGCCGTAATTATCATAGGCCACTTCTTCTCCTCTTTTCTTCTTCTTGGCATCATGGAATCTGTGTCATAACAATTGCCTCAACGTCCTTTTTCTGAAATTTCAACCTTGTAGCCTTTATATGCTCCTCTGATATATTTTACAGGGTGGTATCAGAGGTTACTAGCACTTGAAACCACTCCTGCTGGTATTTTATATCAATACACTTCTTGTGAGGCGTGTTGCACGAGTAGTCTATGAAGAGATCCTGCAGAACCTGCTTTCACCTCCTGACTCCTGTAGGAGTGCAGCACAAGCAGTTCTGAAACGATGTACTTGTTCACTGGATGACCCGCTTACACCCTCTGACTCCTGTAAGAGTGTAGCACAAGCAGTCCTGTCAGTGTTGTCTGGTGGTACTTGTTGATCGAAGGTTGTATCCCTGCTGTGAGGGTGAATCTTTAATGGGCACTGTAGGTGGCGGCTGGGCATCCTTTGGTCTGGCAGCTTTCTTGGTGTGTGAGCTATGAATCCAGGATGTGAGACCCTCACACTTAACTGCTGTAGCTGTTGTCAGCAGGACCTGATATGGTCCTTTCCACCGTGGTTGAAGACAGTGGCATCTAGTGTGGGCCTTCACCCACACCCAATCGCCCGGGTGTAGTCCGTGCACCTGTAATGTTCCTTCTTTTGGTAAGGCCAGCAGTACCTGGCGATGGAGATAACGTAGTGTCTCAGTTATTTTTCTGCAATATTGTGGCAATAGATTATCAGTAATTGCCAATGGTGCAAATGACATGTGGCCTGGTATCTTCATGGGGCGCCCAAATATTATCTCATGGGGACTCAATTTTGTGACTCGGTCAGGGTGCTCCTTGTGGCTAGCAGCGCTAATGGGAGTGCATCAATCCAAGATAACTCGCGCATATTTTCCCTATCTTATTTTTCAGCACTCCATTTTGTCTTTCCAAAGCTCCTGCTACAGCGGGATGATATGCACAATGTAGCTTCTGTGTTATTCCCAGCCCTTTACAAAGGCCCTGAATAACCTGGGAAATGAATCCTGGTCCATTGTCTGAACTTAAAAGAGTTGGCACCCTGAAATGTGGTATCAGCTCTTTTAGCAGACACTTTGCACCCGTTTGTGCTTCACAATTTTTAGTAGGGTTTGCTTCAACCCATTTGCTGAACATGCACACTATTACCAAAACATATCTTATTTTGTTTACTGGAGGCATTTCAATAACGTCCATTTGAAGACTTTCAAATGGTCCATGTGGGGGTGGAAAGTGGCCTGAAGCAGTTGGGGTACCCTTTCCAGTGTTGTATTGTGCACAAACAGTACACCTTTTGCACAAATGTTCTGAATTTTGTATTAAACCAACACTGTGAGAACAATCGTATCATTCCATCCCTTCCCACGTGTGAGGGACCATGGAAGAGTGCAATGGAGGTCAAGAAGAAAGATGGCAAACATATCCTGCTGTTGGGCCCTACCCAGATACCCTCCTCATTTTGCTTGCAACCGGCTCCCTCCCACTCGTTAATTACTTTTCTTGGGCCTGTTGTTGGACACTCTTAGGGTCAAAATGTGTATTTTCTTCTTGTATAATTATGGTGGGTGTGACCTGAACCATTTTGTACTCACACCCACTGAGTGCTATTCTTCGCGCTTCTTTGTCAATTAATGCATTCCCCATAGAGACGTAATCCTTTGCAGAGGTGTGTGCTGTGCATTTCTCAATTGCTACTTGCTTGGGCATCAGCAAAGCTTGTAGCAAGGAAACAATCAGCGAGGCATGTTGTATCTGTTGGCCTGCTGAGGTGAGGAACCCCCTCATTGCCTATAGCTGACCAAAATTATGTGTGACCCCAAATGCGTATTGGCTGTCTGTGTAAATGTTCGCTGTCCTTCCTGCTGCCCACATGCATGCCCTAGTAAGTGCTATCAATTCTGCCGCCTGGGCGCTTGTTATTGTTGGTAGCCTACCTCCTTCTAGCAACTTTTTAGCCATTCCTACAGCATAGGCGGCCTGTAGCGCTCGAGTATGATCCCTTATGCATGATCCATCAACAAACAGGTCACCTTCAGCCTCTGGGAATGGTGTGTCTCTTAGGTCTAGCCTCACCTTGGTGTGTCTGTCTGTGGCCACAACACAATCATGGAAGGAATTGTCTATGGTGGGGTCATCGTGATCCTTTTCTGTGGGCAACAGGCAGGAGGGGTTCAATGTAGTACATCTCTTTATCTTTATATGTGGTGCCAGTAATGTTGGTTGATAGCGTGAGAGACGAGCTTTTGTCAAGTGCTGGGTTTTAGTGGTAGTCAGTAATGTGTCTACTGAGTGGGAAACATGTAATACCAAGGTGTGTGCCAGGACGATATTTTCAGATTGTTCTACTGACAGGGCAGCTGCTGCTACCGTACTCAGACATGGGGGAAGACCTGCTGCCACTGGGTCTAAGGTAGCTGAGTAATAAGCCACTGGGCGGTAGTAAGGGCCGTGTTTTTGTGCCAGAACCCCTAGGGATCAACCCCCCTTTTCGTGACAGAATAGGTGGAAGTCTTTAGTGTAGTCTGGGATGCCTAGTGCTGGTGCCGCACACAATTCCGTCTTCAATTTCTGAAAGGCCTCCTCACACTGTTCTGGCCATGGTACCTTATCCGACACATCTTTGTGTGTTAAATCTAACAATGGTCATGCAATTAGGGAAAAATTAGGTATCCAATGCCTACAATAACCTGCCACCCCAAGGAAACCCCGCACCTCTGTTTGTGTCTTCGGCCTTGGGTGCTGTGTTATTGCCGCTATCCGATCTAGTAACAGCCTCCTGGATCCCGGGGACAGTTCATGTCCTAGATACTTTACTTGAGATTTGCAGAACTGTAACTTCTTCGGGGAAACCTTATGTCCTTTCCTGGCTAGGTGGCACAATAAGGCCACAGTGTCTTGGACGCATGCCGTCCGTGATGGTGAGGCTAGTAACAGATCATCAATGTACTGTATCAGTGTGGACCCTCCTGGTAGGTGCAATGACGCCAGGTCTGACCTCAGGGCATCTGAGAACACTGAAGGGCTGTCGCGGAAGCCTTGAGGGAGCCTTTGCCATGTGTATCATCTTAATTTGAATGAGAATGCAAATAGACCCTGGAACTCCCTATGAAGAGGCACTGAGAAGAAAGCATTACTGAGGTCTAGGACTGTGAAATGTGTGGCTGTATTGGGAATGTTAGACAAAATGGTGGCTGGGTTTGGGACTACTGGAAATGATGGTACAACTGCCTTGTTGAGTTCCCTAAGGTCCTGAGTAAATCTATATATTGGGGGCCCATTTGGCCCTACTGCTGCTTTCTTCACAGGGAGTATCCGAGTATTGCATGGGTTATCTCTTACTTCCCACAGTATTCCTTGTTTCAGAAGATCTTCTATTACTGGGGCTATACCCTCCTCAACCTCTCCAGCTATTTTGTATTGTGGTACCTGTGGTAATTTGGCTCCAGGGGTCAGTGTCACTCGTACCAGTGGGTAGTCCAATATCCTTCCCACATAATTTGGCCCCTTCGCCCATACCTCGCTAGGGACCGTATTCTGCAGTTCAGGTGGAAGACCCTGCCCATGTGCGTGTCCTCCCAGCTCACATTTCATAAAGGCTTGCAACGCTATCCCATTATCCTTGCTCTCCAAGAAGATCCCTTCAGGTGAGCAGCTGATGGTGCATTGTAATTTACATAGGAGATCCCTACCCAGCAGATTTACTGGGCAGTACCTGGCAAAGATGAACTGGTGATTTACTGTGATAGGGCCTACCTTGAATCTCAGTGGTTGTGTAAGGAATTCGTCCATAGGTTGCCCGGTCAATCCTACGGCCGTCATTCGTGCTTCTGATAATGGTGCATTTGGTACATCGGAAGATCTCAGCATTGACCTGGTGGCTCCAGTATCAACTAAAAATGGCACTGTTTTACTCAATACCGCCCATCTACATATGGACCATCTTGATCTACTGACAACACTGGGCCAGTGAAGTGTGTCTCGGTGGAAGGGGGATATGGGAACCCATGCCCGCTTTGAGGTGCTTGTGGTGTGTCTTGGTGGGTGCCCCAACCGGCGCAGTCCAGATCATTGGTGTATGCATCACACACATTATTGGTGTATGGTGGGGGTTGTGGTGGCGTCTCCTGTTGTTGCCTCTGTTGAACCCTACCCCTCTGTCCTCTGGTTAGCAGTGGGCAGTCTGCTTTCCAGTGTCCTGGTTGATTGTAGAGGAAACAAGGAGTACCTGGTGGGGGCGTGAAAGGTACCAGTTCACCTCGTCCCCTACCTCTTCCCCTTCCTCTTCCCCTTCCTTGGCTATTGCTGTAAATCCTCTCTTGTGTCACCATCAGTTTCACCTTATCCTGTTTCAACTTCTCCGCATCTGCTTCTTGGATGTTTGTTTGATAGTCTGCGCAGTACCTGGTTTCTGCTAACACTTTGTCAATTGGTTCTTGTTGCCAGCACATCAATGACGTTTGTAAGTGAGTTTGTATGGGTTGCTGTAATCCATATACAAAGTTAGTCACAAACGCTGGCATCGCCTCACCTAGTGGGTTTTTCAATCTACTGCTCTGCTGGTATACCTGGAGTAGGCGGTCGTAGTAACTCATCACACTCTCATTCTTTTCCTGTTTTGTATGAATTATTTTGGACCAGTCTGTCTTCTCTTCTGGTACCCTTTCTCGTATGTATTTGATCACTTTTTCTCTTGCTACCTCCACCCCGTCTCATGGTGCCCCCCCTTTGCCCCTCTCTGGTTCTTCTGTTGGCCATTCTACCACCTTTTTGCAATCCTCCCATAGATCTCGTGGTATTATTATACTGAATAACATGTTCAAATCCTTCCAAAGCATCTCTCCCATCGCCACTATCCTGTTCAACTCTGTGTACCATTTGTGTGGGTCTTCGCACAGTTTTGGATAATCTTTGGTGAAGGCAAACAAGTCAGCGCGATGCCATGGTACATAAACATATGTTGGGACATGGCCCTCCTCTCCTATAGAGGGTGAGGGCACCTCTCTCAGGGGCATTTGGGTTACTTTTTCTGTTCCTTTCTATAGGTCCTTTGGCACCTGCGCTGTCTGTAACCCTTCTAACAATTTCTTATAATTTTGTAATTTCAGTATGGCATATTCCAATCTTTCATACACTTTGTCATCACTCCAGCATTTCAATTCCTCCCCTGTAAAACTCAGCTGGGAGGTGTCCCACCTGTATTCTACGGGCAGGGGGTCCGTATTGTTTGTATGTTGTGTATATTTGTTATGCATTCCTGGTCCCTGGGCCATTAGTTCTGCGTGTGTTAAGGCCAGTAATTCTTCCCCGTATGCCCTCGTAGTGTCCCTTTTTAAATCTGCCACCTTTTTCCTACCATCAATGAGGTCTGTGATTAAGGCGTGACACTTTGTGCTATCAGATTTTAGAAACGTATTCTTTCTTTGTGTGCTGAGGGAGATATTCGGTATGATATACGGTGACCCTCCCTGCAACTGGCTTCCTGATATGCTGCCCCTTCTATTTCCTAGTAAACTTTCCTCATGAGGCGAGTTCATAAGATTAATGTTGTACTTCGTATTGTGAGTGAAAACACATATTTCCCATTTGATCTTATGTAGCTCTGGTATCCCTCTGAAACTGTCTCCCGAGGTATCCCCAAATTGCTGCTTCCAATGTGTTTCAATAAGTTCAGCTTTTTCTTTTTCTTTTCTAATTCTACGAGTAACTTTTCACTCTCTTTATCTAATTTTAGTGCGATATGTGCCACTTCTTCTTTCACCTCCCGCAGCATCTGCTGGTCTGTTAACTCTTCCAGATCCACTTTTGTTTGTTCCTCTTTTACTAAGCCCTGCGCCAGTCCATGGGCTGCAGCCTTTTGAGCTGAGGATAGCTCTGGAGGCTGTGCCCCTACCGCTGATTTCGCACTTTGCACCATCCCCTCGGACCCTGTTTTATTTCCCATTAGTCTTCCCATTATGAGGTCCTTTGTGAGTGGATCCTCTTCTTGCTCCTCCAGCATTCCCTGCATCTTGTCTTCCTGTGGTGGTGCACCTACCACAGGAACACATGGGAATGTCCCCACCACCTCAAGCGTTTTATCTCTCCACTCCTCTCTCTTGTCACTCCTCTTTCTCGCAATATAACATCCATCCTTCAATTTTAATAATTCCTTGTGTACTTTATCCTTCATGTAATTTGTCATTCTGAATTCTCGTAAACAATAATTCCAAGAATAGAAAGCATCCCATTCTAATCCCATTATCTTGCGTCCTTTCAGGGTCAGCATCTGTATAAAATATGAAATTTTATTCATGTCACAGGTGACAATTTTTGGAAACTGTAAATCAGGTCTTTTGGCTGTCAGTCTATGCCATTTGTCTAGGAACAGTAATGCGTGTAGGCCTTGTTTAAAAGCTACTTGGTATGCAGGACTGTCTTTTGGAGGAGTGGGTTGATGTGCGTCTAAATCGTTTTTACTAAGAGTGTTCACCATGGCTAACTCTCCCTTAACTGACTTAATACAAGACAATTACTATCACATCAGGGAACACAGGGGTGTCTGCAGGTTGCACTCACTGCTCATACCCAATGACACGTCAGGGGATAAACAGGGGTCTCTTCATACACTCAGATAATTACTGCCAACCGCTTTTAGTATTACTGAAGCTGAAAACGTTCTTCCATTTAGGCCACAATGCACTCAATCGTGTTTACCTAAAGCGTGCACAAGTTGGAAAGGGTAAAGTGCCAAAGGTGCTAGTGACGGCGACCACTGGCGTCCTTACAGCTTAGAAAAGATGGCAGAAAGTCAGGAGAGAAAGGTAAGAATACCACAGCCTTGCTATCCTGCCCTAAGGCAGGGGGCGGCTGTATGGTATTGGAACCTGGACCAGATCCGTGGCCGGTAACACACTGGTAAAGCAATAGCAGTGAACAACCCATGCATTCACATATAACAAGAAAACAAAAGACAGAGGGACACAACAAAACTTTGCCCTGACAGATAGCAATGGTCCCACCCCTTGTATTGGTGTATGGTGAGTGCAGGTTGGCGATAGTGCACTGTTGTGGGGTAGTCACTTAGTTCTCCTGGGTCCTGTATCCTAGCAGCTAAAATCATTCAGGTTTCATAAATGTCTATATACCCCTTTTAATTTATGTCAACCAGGAACCCACCCTCCGAATGCCTCCTACTGTCACAGTCCTCTCTCCTGTCTTTTAAAGTGCAAATGCATGCATTCAAATAAATCACACAGCACACCACTCATTTCTACCCATGCATTCATAAATCAAAGCCACTTTCATCCATACACACCGCAATTATTTCACCATATTTTTTTTGTTTTTGTGCATCATACCCAAAAATTTTGACTCCAACAATCAAGAAACATAGAACACAGACTGCAATATGGTAGGGAACAGAATAGAAAGCATGAAAGAGCCCAGCACCTCCTGCCTGCTCCACTGGAATGGAAAACTACCACTCCACAACACCTGTGCACCACCTGCCCCTTAGCACTGGGGTGGACACCTACCACCCCACTCTGGCCAGAGTATCCCTCTCCAGCCCCACCGGCTGGAGATGTCACTGCTTCGTGAAGCAGTGATCACACAGCACCTCCTGCTGTGTTCTGAGACAACACCACTAGCTGCCTCACTTACGTAACTTCTTGAATTAATAACAATCTACAATAAACACAGGAAACCTAATCTATTTATGCAGTCACAACAACAGAAGGAAATAAATGGTCAGCAAGACAGAAACAGTGATATTAATACAAAATGCCAGCAGGCGGCGAAGAGCTATAGGCCACCATCTAAAAATCTGCACGAGGTAGAGTAGAGGTGCCCGTAACGTGGGGAGAAATAACATTGGCATGCCAGCGCAGACAAATAAAAAACATTATCATGAAGAAGAGCAGGCTAAGGGGAACGGTATATATAAAAATGATCCACAAGTCCATTACTAAACCTATGAAGCAGAAATATTAACGAAACACTCCACTCCCCCCGTTTTGTAAAAATCAACAGAAACCACTAGAGAGAGAGTAGTTGGAGAAGGATCACGGAAGCAACAGATACTCACTACAGCTCCAGTGTCCCACGCAGGAGGGGCCCGTCCAGCAGCCCAGAGGATGCCGTAGCCCCCTCTGCTGCGCAGTGGCAGGAGCTGGGCTGAAGAGAGCTATCTGAAGGATGAGCGGCGCATTCTCCACCAAAACGTAGAAGCTGAATTTTAGATACCCCTCTCAGGATACAAACAACCATTAGCCAGCTCTTCCTGATTGACAAAAAGGTTTATTTCGAAACAACAAATACATGTACATGGAGACTGAGCAGCATAAATGTAGCTCGAACAGTCTGAATAAGGAAGTAATACATGATCTTTTATAATATCAAACCACAAACAGAATCGAGCATTTCACTGATCCTTGACATTGACGTATGATCAATTCTTCACTATTGCTGAAGGTGCTACAGTCAATTCTTCATAACGCACCATGGCCCATATTTATACTTTTTGACGCTAAACTGCGCTAACGCAGTTTAGCGTCAAAAAATTTAGCGCCGTCTAACGCCATTCTGAAGCGCAATGCGGGCGCCGTATTTATGGAATGGCGTTAGCCGGCGCTAGCAGACCGGCGCTGCCTGGTGTGCGTGGAAAAAAACCACGTATACCAGGCAGCGCCGGCGTAGGGGGAAAATGGCGTTAGGGCGTCTTAAAATGGGGCAAG
Organism: Pleurodeles waltl; assembly: GCF_031143425.1. Lineage (NCBI taxonomy): Eukaryota > Metazoa > Chordata > Amphibia > Caudata > Salamandridae > Pleurodeles > Pleurodeles waltl. The sequence goes on from NC_090447.1 coordinate 924,820,725, forward strand.
TCAGGTTGAGGCAAAAAAATCGCCTCAACCCGATTTGCGCCATTATTTTCGACGCCCAGACGCCATTTAAATGACTCCTGTCTTAGTAAAGACAGGAGTCATGCCCCCTTGCCCAATGGCCATGACCAGGGGACTTATGTCCCCTGGGCATGGTCATTGGGCATAGTGGCATGTAGGGGGGCACAAATAAGGCCCCCCTATGCCACCCACATTTTTTTAAAAAATATAAAAAATTATACTTACCTGAACTTACCTGAATGTCCCTGGGGTGGGTCCCTCCATCCTTGGGTGTCCTCCTGGGGTGGGCAGGGGTGGCAGGGGGGGTCCCTTGTGGCAGGGGAGGGCACCTGTGGGCTCATTTTGAGCCCACAGGCCCCTTAACGCCTACCCTGACCCAGGCGTTAAATAGTGGCGCAAATGCGGGGTTTTTTGACCCGCCACCTCCCGGGCGTGACTTTTGCCCGGGAGTATAAATACGACGCATTTGCGTCGCCGTCATTTTTTTAGACGGGAACGCCTTCCTTGCATCTCATTAACGCAAGGAAGGCGTTCACGCAAAAAAATGACGCTATTTGCCCATACTTTGGCGCTAGACGCGTCTAACGCCAAAGTATAAATATGGCGTTAGTTTTGCGCCGAATTTGCGTCGAAAAAAACGACGCTAATTCGGCGCAAACGGAGTATAAATACGGGCCCATATTTAGTCAACTGAAGCACAGACAAGGAAGTTACCTAATATGTCCTACGTGTCTAATATTGCGTGATACATCTTATGACAGAGCTGAGAACAGCACGTACAAAAATTGTATCTTCAAGAAGGAAGACTGCTTCAGCTAGCATGCAATGACAATGATATTTCATGATGGCTGTTCTAATGGCAAGCCTTGCAATATAGTGTGTTTCAGGCAATATCAGAAACATATCAGTAAGCATAGTTTGTGTTAGTTGTACATTGTCCCACAGATATAGGCCCAATTGTCATTGTGTATCACAGGGCCCATTAGATCCAAGTTGGTGAAGAACCGAAATGTGATTCCACAGTATGAGTAGTCTATTTTTTGTTTATATGAGCTGCAGTATAGATAGCAGAATTCATATATACCTGGGCATACCAGTCTGCAAGTGCACATGTAAGTCATTTAAACTCAGAAGGACAATTTTCACCTTTTAATCACTGTGTACTCTGCTATGTACCTATGTATAGTCTACCTAATGGGTAAGTTTTCTGTACTAAAATAGAAGTATATCTGTCATCTAGCAAGTTTTTCCTAATGTGAAGTACAGCTGACAGTAAAGGCTGGGCACTCAGGCCCACCACTACTAGGCCCAAACCATGTTTAAATGCCTGCTTACTTGAATCACTGAATAGGTAGTAAGAGTTCTTGACTACAAAATATAAGTATATTTACCCTATTATCATTATTATTATTATTATTATTATTATTATTATTATATTTAATGTCAGGATCCGAGGATCCTCTGCATTGCTTGAAAATGGGGTCATCATGGTCTGTAGTTTTTGTTCCAATCATGTGATAGGGCTTGACCCGTGAATCCGGATCCACGGATCCCACAATTTTTTTCCTAAAGTTAGTCTTATTATACACAGGCATCTGTTTTTTAGTTGTCTTACTTTTAAATTTGTGATTTTATATGTTATCGGGAACCACGGATGCTTAAAGGGAACCGCAGATCCACCTGATCTGGAAAAACAATCATTCTTCTTTGATTGGCTGTGTTTGGACCCCACTCTATTGCATTTTCAGCCACACCCTACACTAATCATTTCTGGTTTCAACTCTGTGGAGAGAGCAGTAGGATCCAGAGCACCCGTTAAATTGCCTGTTTATTGGCTTTTTATTCTTAATAAATGATCGGTGCTTCATTAGAGGGGAAACATCCAGAAGATCACACCCTGGAGGAGGAGGATTGAACATATGTGTAGAAACACTTTACTATTGCTCCAGGGAAGAAGGTCAAACCTAAGTCTGTCACCTGCAATATTTGTGGCAAACAACTTTTCCTTGGAACATCAAAAAAGTATTCATATGGGACAAGTTCCATGTGGAAGCACCTTAAAACCATTCATGAAAGGGTGTGCAAACAGGAAGATGCACAAGAGGACAGTTGGAGAAGGTCCTTCATCTTTCAGTGCTCCCTAGGGATAGTCATAAAGCAATATCACAGTACCATCTGTTTGCAAGGTACTTGAAGGAACAGTGAGTTACTGTGCAAAGTGTCACATGCTACTCTCAGCTAAGGGTTCCTTTGTCTCTGAGTTTTTTTGTGCCATTCACAACCACCATTGCTTGCTTTTTTAATTTTAAAACCTTGTTTTCCATTTTTACACAATGATGCACGTTTTGTTTTGTTTCTTGTTATGCTTAGTTTAAAAACAAAACACTCATAAAAGTAAAATAAAGTTCAGAAAACCTTTCATAAGAAAAGGTGCATTAGAACCACTCCATTTGCTTAAAGAAGAACTGTGCCTGTGTTTGTTTTCTCCAATGATAAGTGTGCACATGTATGGTTCACTTTACTTGTGGGTGTATAAGTGTATAAGTGTCTGTTTGAGTGTGTCACTGTGTGCATAAATATGTACCTGGGTGCCTCAGTGTAGATATTAGTGTATGTGGGAGTGTGTTAGCAGATAGGTCAGGGTAGCTATGAGTGTCTGTTTATAGATAAGTGGGTGCCTGTATATTTTAGAGTAAACCTGGGGTGGTTAGTGTATGTATGAGTGTTTGTCTGGATATTTCAGCTTATGCATCAGTGTATATCTAGGTATGTGAGTATATGGATAGGCATGGCTGGATGTGTGATAATATGTGTCAGTGTTTGCCTAGGTGTGTTAGTGTATGCATTAGTATATATCTGAATGTTACTATATATGTGAGTGAATGCTTGAGGGTGTCAGTGTATGGACGAATGTGAAGCTAGGTATGCTAGTGTATGTACCAGTGATGGCCTGGGTGTGTAAGTTTATCCATCAGTGTGTGCTTGGTTGTCTCAGTGTCTGATTAGTATGCCCCTGCATGTTTCAGTGTATAGATCAGTGTGCTTCTGGGTGTGTCTGGGTATATGTCAAAGTATGCCTGGGTGTTTCAGTGTATGCATCAGTGTGTCCCTATGTGTAGTATTGTATGTGTAAGTGTTTAAATGGGAGTCTCTCTGGGTATGTCAGCAGAGATGTCAGGGTGTGACTGTGGGTGTCATTCTATTTATGTGTGTGCCTGGGTGTGTTAGTGTATGTGTGTTTACCTGGGTGTGTTAGTGTATACATTAGTGTCTTCTTAGGAATGTTAGTAAGTATATAAGTGTATGCTGGGGTTTATACCTGTATGGATGAGTATGCATCTGCCTATATTAGTGCATGGATTAGTGTTTCCTTGGGCATGTCAGTGTATGCATCAGAGTGTGTCTGGGCATATCAGCACTGATGTGAGGGTGTGAATGGGTTTGTCAGTTTATGTGGAAGTGTGTGCCTGGGTATGTTAATGTATGCATGGTTGTTTGCCTGGGTATGTGAGTGTATGCATCAGTGTCTGTCTGGGAGCCCCAGTGTATGCATCAGAGTCCATTTGTGTGTGTCAGTATCTGGATTTGTACATCTTTGCATGTATGAGTATATAGATGACTGAGTTTCTGGATGTTTTAGGATACACATTAATGAGTGTCTGGGTGTGTCAGTATATGCGTAGGTGTGTGTCTGTGTATGTTACCGCCTGTGTCAGTGTCTGTCTGGATGTGTTAGACTACATTGGGTTTGTGCTTAGGTGTATGAGTGTTTAAATAAGTATGTACCGGGCTGTGTTAGTGTATGCATCATTGTCTGTCTGGGTATGTCATTATAAATGTTAGGATGTGCCTGGGTGTGTCAGTGTATGTATCAGTGTGTGTCTAGGTGTACTGCTGTATGCATGTATTGATGAGTGTGCACCTGAATGTGTTAGTATATGTATTAGTGTTAGCCTGGATATGTCAGTGTATGGATCAGTGTGTCTCTGAGTATGTTAGCAGAGATGTCGGAGTGTGCCTGAGTGTGTCAGTTTATAGTAAGCGTGTGTCTGGGTATGTTAGTGTATCATTATTGTTTGCCTGGGGATGATAGTGTACGTATCACTGTGTGTCTGCATATGTCAGTAGTAGGCCTCAGCCATATTTAAATCAGTACTTGTTTAGATAGGTGAGTAGTTGTGTTGGTATTTGACTACATATCTTACTGACTGTGTTAATAAATCTATAACAATGGTACCAGATATTTAGGTGAATATGACAAATACAGTGATATGTAACTGTGTGGGAAACTGGCTGTATTACTACACCCTGAGGCTCACCAGTAGTAGTCCCAAACCATGTTTAAATCACTCCTAGTCTGAATGAGTGACTAGGTTATCACATTACTTTACTATTTATTGGCGTATTTGTATCAGTTACCAAATCAGTTTGATACTCCAGCATACAGAACTGCTGTCTGGATGTATGCATGAATGTATAAAAGCCTTTTCAGTGTATCACTGTGAGTGTGAGTGATGTATACTTTTGTTAATGTATATATTGCTAGCAGTATGGCAGACAGAGTGCACATATGTATATACTTGGGCACACCATTACGCAGGTGCACATCTAACTCAGTTAAAGTCAAAAAGAAAATTGTCACCTTTTAATTAGACTTCACTCTAATCTATGTCTACCCAGAGACTACCTAAGGGGTATGTTTTTACATAATAAAATGGAAGGGTTAACACTTGTCAAGCAGCTTTTGTAATGTGAAGTTAAGCTAATATTAAAACTATGCACTTAGTCTCACCAGTAGCAGGCCAAAACCATGTTTAAATGACGGATTGTCTGAATGAGTGACTAGGTTATAAGAGAACCTGACTACATGTTGCAGGGACTGTATCAGTTGACAACTAGGTCTGATACTACAGCATACACTGTCCCTGTTTGTATGGTGTTTGTTATGTAAAAAGACTGTCTGTAATTGTGTTAGTGTATGCGTGAAGGTGTATCAGGGTGTGTTAGTGTGTATGAGTCACTGTGTGAGTGAGTTAGTGGATGCAACACTGCATACCTGTGTGTGTTATTGTATGTACCCAAGTGTATGTGGGTGTGATAGTGTATGCATCTGTGTGTGCCTGGGTGTGTCAGTGTATTCATGAGAGTATTCCTGTGTGGGTCAGTGTATGTGTAAGTATGTGACGGGTGTGTCAGTGTATGCATAAATTTGTACCTGTGTGTTCGTATATACATCCGTGTGTGCCTATGTGTGTTACTATATGCATCAGTGTTTCCCTGGTTGTGTTAGTTTATAGATATGTGAGTGTGTGGGAGGGTCAGTGTATATATCCGTTTCCCAGGGTATGATAGCGTATGTATTAGGGTTTGGGTGTATTATTGTATACATTACTGTTTACTTGTGTATGTCAGTGTCTGGGTCAGTGTTTGTTTGGGTGCCTCAGTGTCTGTATTAATATGTGCCTGCAGGTATCAGTGTATACATGAGTGAGTCCCTGGGTATGTTAGGGTATATACCAGTGTGTGTCTGGGTGTGCCAGTGTATGCATTAGTGTCTGCCTGGGTGTGTTCCTCTGTATGTAAATGTGTGCTTGGGTGTATGAGAGTATGGATGTGTGTGTACCTGGCAATCTCAGTGTATGTATTAGTGTTTGTCTGGGTGTTAGTGTATGTATCAGTGTCTATTGGGGTGTATCAGTGCCTCAATTACGCATGCCTGTATGTATGAGTGTATACATGAGTGAGTTTCTATGTATGTCAGGATATATACCAGTGTGTGCTTGGGTGTATCTGTGTATGTATAAATGTGTGCCTGAGTCTCTTACTGAATGTGTGCCTGGGTGTGTTAATGTATACATCAGTGTGTACTTGGCTGTATGCATGTAGGGATGAGTGTGTAATGGATCATTTTAGTTCATACATTAGTGTGTGCCTGGGTATCTGAGTGTGTCAGTGTCTTGATTAGTATATGCCTGCATGCATTTGTGTATATATGAGTGGCTCCCTGGGTGTCTCAAAATATATATGTAAGTGTCTACCTGGCTATATTAGTGATTGCGTTCATGTTCCCCTGGGTATGTTAGTGTATGAAAATAGTGTCTATCTGGGTGTGTCAGTGTCTGAATTACTACATACATGCATGTATCAGTGTATAGATGAGTGGGTCACTGTATGTTTCAGGGTATATACCAGCGACTGATTTGGCATGTCAATGTATGCGTTAGTGTTTGCTTGGGTATATAAGATTATGTATGCGTGTTACCTGGGTGTGTCAGTGTATAAATATGTAAATGCATAGGTATATTTCCATTAGTGTGTATTGGTGTATTAATATAATTAACTATATGTACTCGGGTATATTAATTGAGGGTCTATCAATGAAGAAAGATGTATTAAGTTACCTACATTACCACAATAAATAGGTTGTTTAATCTGTATAAAAAGAGAGAAAACATACATAGAAGTTAAAGCTTCATCTGATTAATTTATCTATTAAAACGTCACAATCTGTAGTAGCAAAGATATTGTTAATAACAAGACACAAGAAAGTTATATTACTCTATAGCACTTACAACTATTATTTATTCATGTCATGTTCTCTGGTACATTGTTCTTGGCTTCTGTACTTCTGCACTTTAAATGAAGTGTGTGTAGATACTCATACTTGAACAGTGGTGGGGGAGAAACAGTCATATGGAGAGCAAAAAAACAACAACTACATAGTGGGCTATTTCAAATTAACATTACTATGTATGACACTCACTACAAATATTTACCAATTTGTTTTATCTATACTTGTTAAATCTTATAAAGTATATTATTGCTTCATAATATAATTAATGTGTAGGAATCACAGTGGCAGGTAAAAAAGTGTATAAAGACTTCCTCCTTGATAGGCCGCATGATGTCACAAAGTCTGGCAATCCACTTGTTGGAAGATGAATCATTAGTTGTGTGACCTGCACAAGTAATGGGTCCATACTTGACTACCACTGGGAACCATACACCCTATTGTAGAGCTTGACTCTCATAGGGTAGTGTTGCAGAACAGTACAAGGATTACTCAAAGAAGGTGGTATTGGCTAGTAGTCACCATTCACTAGTACCCAAGAATAACTCTCAATAAGTGATTGTCCAGTCTGTGCTTTTTCTTATGAAGAAGTAAAAGTACATTTTTCATACTCACACTACTCAATACTATGCAACAATTTACAAATATACACAAATATACACAAATTGATGGAATTACCTTTGGATGACATTGCATAATCACTCTTATCTCCCCGAGGGGAAACATAGTCCAACAACCCACATGGCAAAACATTTAATTGTATCCCAATGCAATATAGGACTTTAACCTGGAGTGAGAACTACTAACTCTTGCAATAAAGTACATCAACTTTGATCAGTGGAGGCTGTCATTCTCATTACTCAAATAAGCATGAACAAGAACATGCATGGGCATGGTAAAACGAGTGCTTATGATTACTTGTAGATTCCTTTCAGATTACTCTTAATTAACATTGTGTAATTCCATTCTCTACTTCTATAGGGTGTCTTGTCATATGACCTTTCCCTAGTCATATATATTGGCCACAATACTGGGACCACACATTTTCAAAATGCACTTAGCATAACATGCTATCATTTCCACCCTTGCTATAAATACACTTGTAAGTACAGCCTTTCACCCCCTGGATGGCACAGCTCTACAAGTCAAGAACAAAAGTTCCAGCCGGGATGTTCTTATAAATACATTGAACCGTTGGAGGTTATCAATCTCTTGTCTCACCCAAACCCAACCTAGGGTGGGGGGATACAAAATATTGTGTTAGGGGAGGCTGCGCTGCTCCTGCAGCTCCCCTTATACATTGGCTTGTGGTTGGTGGGGATCTCATCTTTATGGAGCCACCACAAGCTGGAAAGGGGACATAACAAGCCATAGTGCCTTGTAAGGCACTATGGGGCTCTGTGCATATTTGATTAGTGTTTTTCCTGCTGTGTAAGAGAGAGCCGTTACGCTTTCATTGGAAGGTTCTTTATGCAGCCCGTGCCACATTCCTTTTTCTTTGGGGGGGTCTGGCCTCACCCTGACACCCCACTTGTTGGAAAGTGGATTATTGGTAAGGGCAGGTAAGTACCTACACTTAGCAGTAGGCCACTAACCCCCACTAGGTCCAGCCAGGTCTCAATAAATTAATCCCCCCTCAACCCTTTGTAGCTTGGCAACAAGGCTTAACTTAGGGGACAAGTGTGTAAAACATTTAAAAATCACAAAACAGTAAATAAGTAAAACACAATAAATTCCGAAAAACGTGTAAAAATAGAGTATATTTGTATCTTTATAATGACACTAAAATGACAAAAATCCAATGTAGGGAACCAGAGATATTAAGTTTTCAAGATTAAAAGTAATTCTAGCACTTAGAAGCAAATAACGCTCAAAGGGTTAAAAAAAGTCACACTGGACAGGAACAAAGTTCAGAGTTCAGGCCACCCACGATATAACACTGTTACACTTACCTTCAGAAGTGTTTCTTGATACAGGAAAGTGGTCCACAGTACCAGCCAAGGGTTCAGAGGCTCTGGTTTGCCTCTTGGGGTCTTGAACTACAACTCCCACACTGCACCTCTTCAGGTTATGGAGCTTTTTACAACAGTTGCTCCAAAAGTCTCAAAACTTCTGGATCTTCTTCCAGAGGTCCCTTTTGAGTCCTTGGAGTGTCAACAACTTGATCTATGATTCAAGATGCTCTGAGTTGCTTCTTGGGAGTTGGGCCTACAATTCTCAGAATTTACCTGGTCAGAATCCTCAAATAGCCACTGGACACTGGCCAGCTGGGCTCTTCTTGCAGGACTTGATGCAGGGGACTCTGGGCAGCTCCTTTGTACCTGTAGCTTACATGGGATCCACTCCTGGAGTTTGATGAGCAGGGCAAAGTCCTTTTCTTATTGAAGCCCAATGTGTGCAGCTGGTGCAGTCACTGTGAGTGCAATGTCCAGGTGCGGCCAAGGGTCCAGCAGGGCAGCCCTTCTTCTCCAGTATCTTCTTCCAGCAAGGATCTGAGGTGTGGGTACAGCTCTGCCATATATATCCTTGCTACTGGGGTGAAAACCAGGGGGGTGACTGTCCAATCACAGGTAGGCGACTACCCCCTTGGATGACCACTTTCTGGGAAGTGTGTCAAGGAAACAATTAATCACAGGGAGCAACGTTCTTTCAAAATCCAACATGGCTGAAACTGAATTTTGGAGGGTAGGTCTGGCTAGGCCCATCCACTGATGTGGCTAAAAATCCTTTAAAAAACCCTCTCCTGCCCTCTCCTAATCTAATCAAGAGGGCACCTAATTGTCTGGGGTTGCAGGAACTGGGGGAGATACCGAGCTTCTCCTAACGTCCTTCACATCTGCTGAGGCAGATCTCCTCCCATAGGCACTTTCTTTGCGTTAGGCCCAGACCACTTCACACCTTACTAAGGAAGCCTTGCCAGGCTGCCAGAGGTGGGTTAATCAGAAAAAGGCACTACGGAGCTGAAGTTGGCAGCTTTCCAGTAGAGTTTTAGAACTCTTTCCCTGAACTAGATATATTAAATCCAACAATGGCAAGTATAAAAGCAATCACTTTGATACCAAATATCTGGTTCCCATGGAGACTCTATTAATTAAAATAAAGTCTTCCAATTTTAGCCTATGGAGATTATTCACTGCAGTGAGGGAAAAACTAATTTGGAAACTTTTCCTCACCAGTATTTATAAAACATATTTTATAAAGTCCCTGCTTATAGGTACACTGCATTCAAACCTGGGGGCACCTAAGGCACACCTTAGGGGTGACTTATATGTAAAGATAAGGTAATGTAAGACTTTGGAAGTACTTTAAATTCCAAAGTCAAATTTGCATATAGCTTTACTTTAAAAACAGCCAGCAAGACAGGCCTGCCTTTAAAATGACACTGGGCACCTCAGCAGTGCACCTATGGTTGTACCACCTATGCTGTGGTCCCTAAACCTCCATGCCCTACCATAGACTAGGGACTTATAGGTAGGTTGATATAGTCAATTATTTTTAGCCTAATTTGCATACTCATGTTACAAAGAGTACAGGCTCTGGGACTGGTTAGCTGTACACTGGGTACCATCAGAGTCAGGAAAACACCAGCAAAAATTGAAAAACGGGGGCGAAAAGTTAGGGGGCTTTTGCAATCAGCCCACTTTTCCCACACCCCTGCATTGCTGACTCCTCATTGGATGGCAGTTCAGGGAGCCCACCACTGGCTTCCCTCGCTGGCTGTCCAGGCTGCCATGGGAGCCAGCAGCTACTCTTCAGTCTGCCTGCTCCTGCAGGTGGATTTGCGTGGTGGCCCTGTCCTCCCCACTCCCAACAGTGCTGAGTACTTGGAGCTGGGATGGCAGCCATTCAGAGGAGTGTGGCAGCACTCCCCCTAGCCTTTCTGCTGCTGTGGGGCCCAATGATGGGTCCTAGGCCTCCTGATCAGCCAATATCTTGGGGAGCATAACGGCACTCCCCAGCTTTTCTTTGGTGTGGGGTCCCATAATAGGGTCCGGGGACCCTTTAGCAGTCTTCATGGGGGGCCAAACGGCACCCCCAACTTTATTTTCTGTGCGGGTCCCCAGAATGGGGTCTGAGGCTCTCCCTGGCAGTCTTACAGGGGTGCAAGACAGCACCCCTGACTTCATCTTCTGTTGGGGGCTCTGGAATGGGGCCCCCGTTGGCAGTCTTTACTGGGGTGCAACAGTGCCCCTGACTTCATCTTCAGTCATCAGCCCTGCCCACAGCCTGTGGCCATCTTTGTGGGTGACATGATGGCATCCCCCAACTTCTCTTTTTTGCAAGGCTCCATGATGGTGTCCAGGGCCCTGTCCTTCATTTTCATGGGAAGTGCAACAGCGTTCCACAGCTTTGCTTTTCCTGTATGGAACCCCCGGATGGTGTCAGGGCCCCCTAACCATTGCAGCAAAGGGGGGGGGGGTGACAGCACCCCCCTTTTTCGCCAGCAGGCAAGTCTCCATGGGGCTCTGGTATGGGGTTTGAGGCCACTTCTTCTACAACAGAGGGAGTGCAAAGGCACTCCCTTACTTTATTTTCTTCTTGGGAGCAGCCACAGGCCCTTGCCCATTCCGCGGCACAGTTCTCCTCGCCTCCTGCTCATAAAACCTCAAAGGTAGCAGACATTCCCATCTCTAAATCTTTGGTCCCCAAGGGGCGTTTTGGATGATCTTGGGGTCATTTCACTCCTGGTGGTGGAACCTTGCCACCAGGAGCACTTTCATTAGGTCTCCATGCCTAGAAGGCTCCCAGATTGGTAGAGAGCTAGTCCCACTGATTTCCTGCGCTATCCTTTTATCTGGGTGTTTTCCTTTTCTTCTGGGCTGTGTGCTCTCCTAACGCCAGCCCAGTCTTTCCCCCAGCTGGTCCTTAGGGTTGCTAAGGGGGCCAGCTTAGTAGGCCCTGGCATGCACCTTTCTGGGTCAGAAGTCATTCAGGGGCAGAGTCCATGCCCGAGTGGAAGGTCAGGGGGTTCTTCTTTCCAGTTGTCCATGACACCCTTCTTCAGTCCCAGTGTCCTGAAGTGAAGCACAGTCAAGAGAGAGAGCTCTCCCCTGTGCACCTTTTAAGTGAGAGTAGAAGTGACCAGCAGGCCTGCACCACCAGCCTATCTAGATGTGCCACATCACTTCCTTGTCCTTGTCCCCTCTTTCCATCATGGTCTTCTGGGATAGCTCAAAATGGTATTGTCTAGAATTTAGTGGCACATGTGCTCTAAAAGTCTCAGCCCCTCCTCCCTGACATTCCTTCTCTGGCCTCTACGGTCAGTTTCTGGCACGGAATGACAGCTGGCTGATTGATGCAAGGCCCTGCTTGGGCAGCTGGACAGAGCAACACTGGGTCCTTATCTTGAGCCGAGTCAGAAAAATATGACATTCCTTGCCAATCAATAAGCTATCCAACTATGTTTTTGTAACCTCTTACATTGTTCTTTTCATACAGGTTGCAGTGTACATTGCTGCAACTCTGAAGTCTGTGAAGCCTAGGGAGGTGGAGTTATGCCCTAGGCCTAGCTTTCACATTAACATTTAACCTCTTAAGTGCGAGCAAACACTTTCAGGTTTCCTGGCTCCCCCGATCGCAGCACAGCTGCGATCGGGGGGGTCAGGAAACATTTTGAAAAGGCCTCGTAAGAAAGGGGAGACTCTCCCCTTTCTTACGAGGCCTTCTGAAACTGTTTCTGGCCCCCGATCGCAGCTGTGCTGCGATCGGGGGCCAGAAACAGTTTCAGAAGGCCTCGTAAGAAAGGGGAGAGTCTCCCCTTTCTTATGAGGCCTTCTGAAACGGTTTCCTGGCCCCCGATCGCAGCACAGCTGCGATCGGGGGCCAGGAAACCCCACTAGACACCAGGGATTTCACTTTTGGGGGGCGGCCCCCCCCGGAAAACGGGCCGCCCCCCCCGGCATAATTTTCTCAAAAAAAAAAAAAGGTAGGTGCCCCCTAGAGGGGGGGGGGGGGGGCGCGATCGCCCCCCCCCAGGGGATTTAAAAAAAAAAAAAATACAAAAAAATACAAAAAAAAAAAATGAAATGACAGGGGGTCGCCCGTGGGCAGGGTAACCCCCTGTGGGGGCAATTTTTTTTTTAGATGTTGTAGGGTTTCCCTGGGGGCCATTTTGGCCCCCAAGGAAACCATACAACAACTAAAAAAAAATATATGTATATATCTATATATATATATCTATGTAGATAGATATATCTAGGTACATGGATATATCTATAGATATATCTATGTAGATATATATTTATATATATATATATATATAGGTAGATCTGTATCAAAGAGATTTATAAAGCGCGCTACTCACCTGTGAGGGTCTCAAGGCGCTGGGGGGGGGATGGGGGGGAGGGAAAGGGGCTAGGAGGTTCACTGTTCAAAAAGCCAGGTTTTGAGGCCCTTCCTGAAAAGAAGTAGGTTTTGGGTCTTGCAAATGTGGGTTGTGAGTGCGTTCCATGTTTTGGGTGCAATGTAGGAGAAGGATCTGCCCCCGGTGGTGGTGTGTTTGATGCGGGGGTCAGAGGCGAGAGAGAGGTCAGCTGAACGGACGTTTCGTGTGGGGGTGTGGAAGGTGACTCTCGTTGAGGTAGGCAGGGCCTGTGTTGTGGAGTGATTTGTGTGTGAGGATGAGGATCTTGAAGGTGATCCTTTTGTCAATGGGGAGCCAGTGGAGGGATTTGAGGTGTGGAGAGATGTATTCGTGTCGGTGGAGGTCGAGGATGAGTCGTGCTGCTGAGTTCTGGATGCGTGTAGTTTGCACTTGAGTTTTAGAGTGGTGCCGGCGTAGAGGGCGTTTCTGTAATCAAGCCTGCTGCTGATGAGTGCATGAGTGACAGTTTTTCTGGTCTCTGTGGGGATCCATTTGAATGTTTTTCAGTATACGGAGTTTGTTGAAGCATGAGGAGGTAAGAGCGTTGATTTGTTGGGTCATAGAGAGGGAGGAGTCTAGGATGATGCTGAGGTTGCGTGCGTAGTTGGCGGGGGTGGGTGCAGGGCCTAGCGTGGTGGGCCACCATGGGGGGTCCCAGGTTTTTTTGGTGAGGGCCAAAGAGGATTATTTCAGTTTTGCTTGAGTTGAGTTTCAGGTGGTTGGCTGTCATATATACATCACTTTTGTCAATATGTGTGTGGTTTCCCTGGGGGGAAAAGGGTCCGACTTGTCTAGTGGCAGTTTTAGTGCCATAAAGAAGCGCAGAAGGTTTATATGCCTACTGCAAAGAGCACATCTGTATTTTATGTAAATAGCTGAGTACATTAGTAAAGTCTATGGAGAGAAGAAGGGCACTTTTGCTGGGTGGTAATGAGGGAATCCGAGGAGGAGGGAGTGGGAGCACCAATAATGATTGTTGGACTGGGCGCAGGAGGTGCTAAAGACTGTGACGAATGGTATGTGACAAGGTGTTTTTTGAGTGTCTTGAAAGTACGTGCTGATTGAGGGAAGAAGCGCAGGTAAGGTGGCCTCTACTGTTGCACGTATCTCACACACACCATCGATTTTGTGACTGTCTACGTAGGCTAGTGTTTTAGAGCAACAGTTTAGCCAATAGCAGAGATGGCATCTTGATGGATGACTGCTGCCTGCACTCGGGTTATAGAGGACCGCTCTGACATAGGATCAGAGACTGAGACATCAGATACTGAGACAGCATCTGAGGGATAGGACAATGGCGCAGACTCTGGGAGTGATTTTTCAGTCAGAGGAGTCCCATTCGAAAACTCCTCTTCCAGTACATTATGAGGGAGGTGATGAGGACAGTCCTGCTGTCCCTTCGCAAGCTGTTCGTGCAACTGGGTAATAGTGGGTTAGGCCAACCCAGAGAGCAGGTGAATGCGGCGGCAAGCAGAGAGAGAGTGCTCTCTTGGGAGCTCACCAATTTAGTTCAGCCCCAAATTCCACCACCCAAATCATATTGTGGAGACATCAAAATTGTCTATGGCAAAACAAACTGGTTTTGTAAGGCAGGCACCTGTGTTTTTGGTCCTGGATTCGGCGGCCATATAGAGAAACACACTAAACCCAAACATTTCTGGAAACTAGACATTCGGGGGAGTCCACAGAGGTGTGACTTGTGTGGATTCCCCAAAGTTTTCTTACCCAGAATACCCTGCAAAGCTGAAATGTTGAAAAAAACCTCTATTTTTCTCGCATTTCTGTCACACAAACTACAGGAATATGCTGGGATCCACAACATTCCTACCACCCAGTGACTCCTCACCTGTCCTGATAAAAACACTACCCCACTACACCTAGTGCCTGTGTCAGGAATGGATCACCCCAGGGTCAACAGCTGCCTCACGTAAGGACCAACATTGACCGTTGTGTGATCTATTCCTGTCGCAGGCACCAGGCCTAACCACACAAGTGAGGTATCATATTTATCGGGAGACTTGGGGGAACGCTGGGTGGAAGGAAATTTGTGGCTCCCCTCAGATTCCAGAACTTTCTGTCACCGAAATGTGTGGAAAACGTGGTATTTTAGCCACATTTTGAGGTTTGCAAAGGATTCTGGGTAACAGAACCTGGTCCGAGCCTCACAAGTCACCTCATCTTGGATTCCCCTGGGTTTCTAGTTTTCAAAAATGTGCTGGTTTGCTAGGTTTCCCCAGGTGCCGGCTGAGCTAGAGGCCAAAATCCACAGGTAGGCACTGTTTTCTATGAAAAAATTTGATGTGTCCACGTTCTGTTTTGGGGCATTTCCTGTCGCGGGCGCTAGGCCTACCCACACAAGTGAGGTATCATTTTTATCGGGAGACTAAGGGGAACGCCGGGTGGAAGGAAATTTGTGGCTCCTCTCAGATTCCAGAACTTTCTGTCACCGAAATGTGAGGAAAACTTGTTTTTTTGGCCACTTTTTGAGGTTTGCAAAGGATTCTGGGTAACAGAACCTGGTCCGAGCCCCGTAAGTCACCCCTCCTTGGATTCCCCTAGGTCTCTAGTTTTCAGAAATGCACAGGTTTGGTAGGTTTCCCTAGGTGCCGGCTGAGCTAGAGGCCAAAATCTACAGGTAGGCACTTCTCAAAAAACACCTCTGTTTTCTTCCAAAAATTTGGATGTGTCCACGTTGCGCTTTGGGGCGTTTCCTGTCGCGGGCGCTAGGCCTACCCACACAAGTGAGGTATCATTTTTATCGGGAGACTTGGGGGAACGCTGGGTGGAAGAAAATTTGTGGCTCCTCTCAGATTCCAGAACTTTCTGTCACCGAAATGTGAGGAAAACTTGTTTTTTTAGCCACTTTTTGAGGTTTGCAAAGGATTCTGGGTAACAGAACCTGGTCCGAGCCCCGCGAGTCACCCCTCCTTGGATTGCCCTAGGTCTCTAGTTTTCAGAAATGCACAGGTTTGGTAGGTTTCCCTAGGTGCCGGCTGAGCTAGAGGCCTAAATCTACAGGTAGGCACTTCTCAAAAAACACCTCTGTTTTCTTCCAAACATTTTGATGTGTCCACGTTGCGCTTTGGGGCGTTTCCTGTCGCGGGCGCTAGGCCTACCCACACAAGTGAGGTATCATTTTTATCGGGAGACTTGGGGGAACGCCGGGTGGAAGGAAATTTGTGGCTCCTCTCAGATTCCAGAACTTTCTGTCACCGAAATGTGAGGAAAACTTGTTTTTTTAGCCACTTTTTGAGGTTTGCAAAGGATTCTGGGTAACAGAACCTAGTCCGAGCCCCGCGAGTCACCCCTCCTTGGATTGCCCTAGGTCTCTAGTTTTCAGAAATGCACAGGTTTGGTAGGTTTCCCTAGGTGCCGGCTGAGCTAGAGGCCAAAATCTACAGGTAGGCACTTCTCAAAAAACACCTCTGTTTTCTTCCAAAAATTTTGATGTGTCCACGTTGCGCTTTGGGGCGTTTCCTGTCGCGGGCGCTAGGCCTACCCACACAAGTGAGGTATCATTTTTATCGGGAGACTTGGGGGAACGCCGGGTGGAAGGAAATTTGTGGCTCCTCTCAGATTCCAGAACTTTCTGTCACCGAAATGTGAGGAAAACTTGTTTTTTTAGCCACTTTTTGAGGTTTGCAAAGGATTCTGGGTAACAGAACCTGGTCCGAGCCCCGCGAGTTACCCCTCCTTGGATTGCCCTAGGTCTCTAGTTTTCAGAAATGCACAGGTTTGGTAGGTTTCCCTAGGTGCCGGCTGAGCTAGAGGCCAAAATCTACAGGTAGGCACTTCTCAAAAAACATCTCTGTTTTCTTCCAAAAATTTTTATGTGTCCACGTTGCGCTTTGGGGCGTTTCCTGTCGCGGGCGCTAGGCCTACCCACACAAGTGAGGTATCATTTTTATCGGGAGACTTGGGGGAACGCCGGGTGGAAGGAAATTTGTGGCTCCTCTCAGATTCCAGAACTTTCTGTCACCGAAATGTGAGGAAAACTTGTTTTTTTAGCCACTTTTTGAGGTTTACAAAGGATTCTGGGTAACAGAACCTGGTCCGAGCCCCGCGAGTCACCCCTCCTTGGATTGCCCTATGTCTCTAGTTTTCAGAAATGCACAGGTTTGGTAGGTTTCCCTAGGTGCCGGCTGAGCTAGAGGCCAAAATCTACAGGTAGGCACTTCTCAAAAAACACCTCTGTTTTCTTCCAAAAATTTTGATGTGTCCACGTTGCGCTTTGGGGCGTTTCCTGTCGCGGGCGCTAGGCCTACCCACACAAGTGAGGTATCATTTTTATCGGGAGACTTGGGGGAACGCCAGGTGGAAGGTAATTTGTGGCTCCTCTCAGATTCCAGAACTTTCTGTCACCGAAATGTGAGGAAAACTTGTTTTTTTAGCCACTTTTTGAGGTTTGCAAAGGATTCTGGGTAACAGAACCTGGTCCGAGCCCCGCGAGTCACCCCTCCTTGGATTCCCCTAGGTCTCTAGTTTTCAGAAATGCACAGGTTTGGTAGGTTTCCCTATGTGCCGGCTGAGCTAGAGGCCAAAATCTACAGGTAGGCACTTTGGAAAAAACAGCTGTGTTTTCTATAAAAAAAATAGGATGTGTCCATGTTGTGTTTTGGGGCATTTCCTGTCGCGGGCACTAGGCCTACCCACACAAGTGAGGTATCATTTTTATCGGGAGACTTGGGGGAACACAGAATGGCAAAACAAGTGTTATTGCCCCTTATCTTTCTCTACATTTTTTCCTTCCAAATATAAGAGAGTGTGTAAAAAAGACGTCTATTTGAGAAATGCCCTGCAATTCACATGCTAGTATGGGCACCTCGGAATTCAGCGATGTGCAAATAACCACTGCTCCTCAAAACCTTTTCTTGATCCCATTTTGGAAATGCAAAGGTTTTCTTGATACCTCTTTTTCACTCTTCATATTTCAGCAAATGAATTGCTGTATACCCAGTATAAAATGAAAACCAACTGCAGGGTGCAGCTCATTTATTGGCTCTGGGTACCTAGGGTTCTTGATGAACCTACAAGCCCTTTATATCCCCGCAACCAGAAGAGTCCAGCAGACAAAACGGTATATTGCTTTCAGAAATCTGACATCACAGGAAAAAGTTACAGAGTAAAACATAAAGAAAAATGGCTGTTGTTTTCAGCTCAATTTCAATATTTTTTTATTTCAGCTGTTATTTTCTGTAGGAAAACCTTGTAGGATCTACACAAATGACCCCTTGCTGAATTCAGAATTTTGTCTAGTTTTCAGAAATGTTTAGCATTCCGGGATCCAGCATTGGTTTCACACCCATTCCTGTCACTAACTGGAAGGAGGCTGAAAGCACCAAATATAGTAGAAATGGGGTATGTCCCAGTAAAATGCCAAATTTGTGTTGAAAAATTTGGTTTTCTGATTCAAGTCTGCCCGTTCCTGAAAGGTGGGAAGATAGTGATTTCAGCACCAGAAACCCTTTGTTGATGGCATTTTCGGGGAAAAAACCACAAGCCTTCTTCGGCAGCCCTTTTTTCCAATTTTTTTGGAAAAAACTAAATTTTCACTGTATTTTGGCTGTTTTCTTGGTCTCCTCCAGGGGAAACCACCAACTCTGGGTACCATTAGAATCCCTAGGATGTTGGAAAAAAAGGACGCAAATTTGGCGTGGTTAGCTTATGTGGACAAAAAGTTATGAAGCCCTAAGCGCGAACTACCCCAAATAGCCAAAAAAGGGCTCAGCACTGGGGGGGGAAAGGCCCAGCAGCTAAGGGGTTAATGGAGTGTCCCTACAATGAAACAACATAAGAAGACTATCTATCAATCATATGTGTACACCCATCTCATAATGCCTACTCCAGGTAACCACCCACTCTGCATACTTCCTTATGTGCCAGGCTATCCAAGTGCAATACTGGAGCTGCACACACCAGGAATCCTTCCTGCACAGTCCTAACATTGATACACATGCCGGTCCACACATGATCATGTGCAACCAACCCTGGGACTCCTACCCTTGCGGCATCACCACAGCTTCATCTTAGCAAGGCGACACCAGCGGTAAACCCATGCAGTCCATTTTTCCATGAGTTTACTGTGGGTGAGTCCCAAGCTATGAGGCTCCCTGACAGTAAAAGTAAAAAACTAGTTGATCCAAAAATAGAAAAACAGGGTGGACTAGATAGTCAGAACCATCCTCTCACACCACTGAACAGGAGTGAAGTACTTCAGTGGTGTTAATATTTTTATTATTTTCCAGCTGTTCTTCAAACAGAAGTTTAGCTGTCTTCCTTTTTATCTTTCTGTATATGTTTGTCCTGGTTCAGATTTTCTGATCTTTATTTCCAGTTTAGTTCTATGTCTGTGGTTTCCTTCTAGGAGTTAGAAGATTTGAAGCTTTACAATCTCTTATAAATACATCACCCTTTTTAGGACATCTGATGTATTATGTTGTTGTATTAATATTCCCAGATATGTAGCATTCCATTTCTCCAGTAGTAATCCTTCTAACAACTTTGGTTCAAGAAACACAAGATAAGAATTTGGTAATTTATAGGGTAATCTCTGCTTGAATGAAAGGTTGCTATCATTACGCTCTGTCCATCCAGTTGTATTTTTATGTAGATGGTGTAATGTCCAGATGTAACACTTACTCCTTCACGGAAAATAATGGAAGTACAGGTATATGTTTTACCAGAAATAAAGATTTGTCTAGCTTTAAAATTTGTCATTTCCATTTCCAAGTTAATCCAATCTGCACTGCGTGGCTTTAGCATTAAGATTATATACTTTCCAGTTCTTCTTATGTTCAAAGTAGATAGAAGGTCTGAGTTACATTTTTTGTATGTATTATTCTGTGATGCATCTTTAAATTTAAATAGTTTTTCAAAACAGTTTTACAGTCTGGTAGTGTTAGGTAGATAAATTGTTCTGAATCTGTTTCTATTTTTGAAGAAAAGGAACAATTTACACAATGATGCTGCCATGAATAACTTAGTCCACATAGTTCGTCAATAGACACTTTCTCTTCTTCTAAAATACCTAGTAGGAACATCAAGAATTATCGTGTATCTTCTTGAGTGTTTGGAGTGACCTGTACTGATCCACTGCATAGATCTACAAAAACTCTAATACAAGATGCATAGTATGTTTTTGTTCTATCACTGCACAAGCGGTCTAACAAGCTAAAGAGTGCAGAACATAACCTTTGTTCCTTTTTCTGTTTAACTTCATGAACCAGAGTAGGTAAACGGAATAGTACACTGAGAACTACCTTAGCAGAACAGTTGACTCCAGAGATATTTGATGGGTGGTAACCTACAATTTCAGCATCACTGTTAGTATTCTTTTTCTCCAATACCTCTTTCTTTTCTTTTCTCTTCTTGTCATTAACATCACTCGGATTCTTTGAAATCTTTCATTTTGGTAAGATTGGAGTCTTCTTGTAAAATGGTTACTGTCATAGATATGGAGGCTACAGGCTTCTCAAATGGTTGTACTCCTCTACACACCTTGAATCAGCATTTAGGTTACTCTCATCAAACTTCACATGATGAAAACTAGACAAAGTTCCTTGAATATAGTGCTACCAATATTAATAAATGCTACATTTATACTTACACTTTGAGACTTATGTAGTGTTAAAGCATATGATAGAAATATTGGAAACTGCTTCCTGCAAACATACAAGTCTTTTACAAGTAAAAAACATGCAGCAGACTTTGCTATCTGTTTTACTCCTTCAAGATCATCAAACTGAATTGCTAGTGTTAGAAATGGGGCCCCTGGTTCGCAGTCAGTTTGCACTCTGTCCATGTAGGGACCCTCACTCTAGTCAGGGTAAAGGAGATATACTCTTGGATAACCCCTGCTCACCCCCTTGATAGCTTGGCACGAGTAATCAGGCTTATCCTCAAAGGCAATGTGTAAAATGTTTGTTCCAACACACACAATAATACAGTGAAAACACTACAAGATGGACACCACACCAGTTTAGAAAATCTAGGCAATATTTATCTAAATCAAACAAGACAAAACAACAGAAATCCAACATACACAAGTCAAGATATGAATGTTCAAAAGAATAGATTCCTACTCCATAGAAAACAATGGAAACATTGTTTTTACACAAAGTACGTGGTTTGGGTAAAAAATAAAGCCACACGGGGAGCATGCATTGGAAAAGCCCGCAATGCATCAATTTCATACTCGCAAGTGAGGCCATGCATAGTTTCTTCTCCGGTCAGGTAGGCGATGCATTGTTTTTCTTTCCTGCAAGAGAGGGATGTCTCGAGTTCTAGACGGGACACCTCGGATCTGCGCAGGTTCACAATGATTTTGATGCCCAACGATGATGCATGAGAAATCTGGCTGCAGGGAGATGGAAAACCACACTGCATGCGGTTTGCATTGTTTTCAGCAGCCGCAAGTGGGTGTTGCATCGTTTCTCCAACCACAATGCAGGTGATGCATTGTAATCAGCTGCGAGGCGTGTGACACATCGTTTTTCAGCCGCGTTGCAGGTTGTGCATTGAAATTTCTCCCACATGGCTTCCTGTGCATGGATTTCAGTCCTTGTTCTACCAGCTTCTCATTTCATGGGGCCCAGGGACTGGATAGGGCACCACTTGGCAGGGCAGGAGTATCAGCAGAGAGTCCAGGTGCTGGCAGAGGAAGTCTATGATAGCCCTGAGACTTCAAAACAGGAGGCAAGCCCAGTCCAAGCCCTCAGAGATTCTTTACAAGTAGGAATATACCACAAAGTCCAGTCTTTGTCCCCTTCCTCAGGCAGAAGCAGCAACTGCAGGTTAGCCCAAAAAAGCACAGTCACAGGCAGGGAAAGCACCTCTCCACATATCTTCAGCTCTTCTCCTTGGCAGCGGTTCTTATTGGTTCCACAGGTAAATCTAAAAATCTGGGGTTTTGGACCCAGTGCTTATACTCCTTTCTGCCTTTGAAGTAGGCAAACTTCAAAGGAAAGTCTCTGGTGTTCATAGGATCCTGCCTTGCCCAGGCCTTGCTCCAGACTCACACCAGGGGGTTGGAGATTACATTGTGTGAGGGTAGGCACAGCCTATTCAGGTGTAAGAGCCCACTCCTCCCTCCCCTCTAGACCAGATGGCTCATCAGGATCTGCAGGCTATACCCCAGCCCCCTTTGTGGATTCACAAACAGCTCAACTGTCAGTCTGACCCAGACAGGGAATACACAAGAAGGCAGAGTCACAGAATGGTTTAAGCAAGAAAATGTCCACTTTCTAAAAGTGGCATTTTCAAACAAACAATTCAAAAAACAACTTTACGGAAATATATATTTTTTAATTGTGAGTTCAGAGACCACAAACACCGAATCTCAATCTTCTCTCAAAGGGAAACTACATTATAAGGATATTTAAAGGCAGAAACCATGTTAACCTAGGAGAGAGATAGGTCTTGCAACACTGAAAACCAAATTTGGCAGTATTTCACTGTTAGGACATGTAAAACACATCAGTACATGTCCCACCTTTACCATACAATTCACCCTGCCCATGGCGCTACCTAGGGCCTACCTTAGAGGTGCCTTACATGTATAAAAAGGGAATGTGTGGGCCTGGCAAGTGGGTAAACTTGCCAGGTTGAATTGGCAGCACAAGATCACACACACAGACACTGCAGTGCCAGGTGTGAGCCATGTTTACAGGGCTACTCATATGGGTGGCACAATCAGTGTTGCAGGCCGACTAGTAGCATTTGATTTAGAGACCCTGGGCACCTCTAGTGCACTTTACTAGGGACTTACTAGGAAATCAAATATGCCAATCAGGGATAAACCAATCATCAATTCAATTTATACAGAAAGCATATGCCATTTAGCACTGATTAGCAGTGGTAAAGTGCCCAGAGTCCTAAAACCAACAAAAACTAGGACAATGGAGGCAAAAAGTTTAGGGAGGACACTGCAAAAAGGGCATGATTCAACAGCTAGATATTCTACTTCATTTCAGTTTAGATACAAAATGAAATCAATTATTTTACCCATGGCTCCATTAACTACTCCTTCTTCAACATTTGAATTATGCTGTAAATTCACCCTAGAGTTCTTTCAAACACATAAGCACTTCTATAATCTTCCAGTTTTGGAAATGGACTTTTCCAAAGAATTCAGTTGTGATTTTAGTTTTACTCAATAGTATCGTTGGTCCTTGGTGTTTCACTTTATCAATTGATATTATTTCCAATATTTGTATTTTCTCGAGTTGCAGTTATTGCTCATTAAAAGAGATACATTCTTGAATCGTAGACATTAGGCACACAATTGATATTTGTTGTTGTAGCCACTGCAATATTAACTGTGTTGCAGATGATTTAGAAGGAAATATGTTTTTGATAAGATGCTTCTGTTGAGAGTAGTCCTACTTAACCTTGAGAGTATTTGCATATTGAATATCAGATGCTTGACACATGTTTCTAATTATTTCTTTCAACTGGAAATTCAATCAAATGTTGAGATTTCCAAAGCTTCCTAAAGAAGTATCAGTTTTTTCATGTAAGAATGTCCTGAAGACAGGCTGTCTTTTCACTGGGGTAATTGTAACAAATCACCAAAAACTATTACATGTTTTCCTCCAAAAAGGGCATCATACTCTGTCTTCAATATGTTGCATTCTTGAATGTGCAAAGATAAGCAATAGGTTTGAGATCATGCTCACCTCATTGATGATTAAAAGTTTTAATTTCTTCACAACTCTGAAAACCTCCTGACAAGTTGTTCCAGATAACTTTTGGTACTCCAGTTTATTGTTGTGTTCAACTGGGCACATACCTAGACAATGCAATGTAATTCCTTTGAAGTTATTTCCAGCTAATCTGATAGGGCCTGTTACTACACTCTATAACATAGATTCAGTAGTTGTCTGTAGATAGGTGGACAGAATTTGTATTAAAAAGCTTTTTCCAGTTACAACTTGTCCAATGATTCACAAAATAGTTGGTTTAAAAGTTGAACACTTACATTGATGGTTTTCATGAAGGAATCCATGCTGTATTTTTCTTTGACTTCCATGTATGTTTCTTTCTTCTCATTACTGAGTTGTTCTACTAACTGTTCTAAGTCAACATTTAGTTCTCTTGCTTTTTGCATTGCTGTCTCCACTTAATTTATTGATATGGCAGCTTTAGTTCTGATTATTGTCTGTTTAAGAGGATCTTGTCTGAGAGATGCAGAACTCTGGATACTTTGTGAACCTTCCTTTGCTATCTCAGTAGCAATTGTTTCTTCTTGTTCAGCATCTTCATTTAGCATTTTCAGATAGTTGGGAGATATTGGACAGTGAATGGTGTCTTTTACAGCATTGAAAGAATCTTCATACATAATAGAGTCCTGACAAATTGCGCTCAAACAACAGATGGAGTATATAATGATTACATTGACGAAATCCAGGATTCTCTGAATAAAGTCTTGTTGAGTGATATTCACTTGCTGGTATTTGTACGGTTTGATCATCATAACATCCACCTACTCCTGTCGGAAACAAGTGTGAAAAGCAACACGCTTCTAAACATTTTTTTCCAAACACTCATTGGATCTCTTCTAGCTTGTTTCATCTGACACAGATCAATAGCATCTTCAAACAGCATCTTCTGAATAGAGTGGATGAATACTATACTGCTCATACATTTCTCCTGATTACTCTGTATCCATATTTTCCATTTGTCCACTTGTTTGCAGTAGTTCATCCTCGACACAAGTTAAATTTTAATATAATATTAACAGTTTTGTAAAAAACATTATTTTCTTTCAAGTATAATGTGGCTTTTTTACTTTATTCACATCAACTAACTCTTGCCAGATTGTTTTACTTTTTGTAGGCACTCCATTCACTAGAATAATAAGTGGTAGAACTCTATATTTCTCAACACCCACATTGTCAACATTTTTTTATCTAATGGTAATTATACAACTCTTGCTTTAAGACCTTTCTATAGTCTGTTGGGGGCAACTTCACTGTCTCTGCCTCCATTTGAATGATCACTTGAAATGGATGAACAGTTTG